>NC_036465.1:12129727-22129727 GCF_002775205.1 Xiphophorus maculatus | reverse complement strand
TGTTGGATACAACAACTCATCTCCATGAATGCAGCGGACAGGGATTGTTTCCACATTAACCTTATTTGCTGGAACAAAGTCTCTGTGCACCAGAGTTTGAGTACTTCCTGAGTCAATGAGTGCCTCTAATTGTTTACCCTCAACTTCAATTGAGGTCGGTCTTAAACTAGACTCCCCTTTGGAGTCCATACTTTGTCTGGGCACAAAACACATTTGTGTTATTTTGGTGGAGTTCTTTGGGCACATTGGTTTTGTGTGTCCTTCCATCCCACACAAATAACAAATCACTGTTTTGGCTGGGACTCTTGATAAAGCATTCCATGATTGGCCCTTTAGAGGTTTACTCACCCCTGCCTTTTGGTAATGGGGAACAGGTCTTGCAACCTCCCTCAACTTCCATGCTTTTTGACTCCAGGGTTGTCCTTTTGTCCGTGCTGCCACAAACACGTCAGCCAGCTGGGCAGCCTCTGCAGCCGATTTTGGATTGTGTTCTTTAATCCATATCTGCAACTCAGGAGACAGCATTCTTAAATATTGTTCTAAAATGATGATCTCTCCAACCTCCTGCACAGTTTTTTGTCTTGGCATCATCCACTTTCCATACAAGTCCTTCAATCTTGCATACAATTCTTTTGGATTCTCCTCAGGTTTTACTTCCAATGATCGAAATCTCAATCTATATGTTTCATGATTAATGTCGTACTTTCGAAGCACCGCATCTTTAACTTTATAATAATCCAGAGAGTCATCCATGTCCATGTGAACATACGCAGCTCTTGCTTTGCCAGTGAGTAATGGAATCAGGTAAAAAACCCAATCTGCTTTTTTCCACCAGCAAACTAGAGCCATGCGTTCAAATGTTGTTAAAAAATGTTCAATGTCATCCTCATCCGTCAGTTTTTCAAGTCTGGGTTCATGAGAGTGAAACTGACCTGAGGGAGCATATATTTGCTCATTATTGCTGCAGGTATGGTCATCACCTTCACTTGATTCTGCATCGGATTGTTGTGACTCATCCAATCGAGGCTCAGGAGCAAGGGGGGTACGCGCTTGCACTTCCACCTGTAGCAGCTGAAATTGATGTCGCAGTGCTCTGAAGCGCTGTTCCTGCCGATTAAACTCCTCCCTCCGTCTTGTTTCCTGGGCTTCCTGCTGGCCCATATGAGAACGAAGAATGGAAATTACTTCTGATATTGTTGGCTCCTTACCCTCAGTGCTATCCACCCCTCCAGAGGCTCCATTTTCCTCTCCAACTTGCTCCTCCATTCCAGCAGGCTGGTTTTGAGGATCTCCTTTTTGTCCTTTGGCACTCCTTCCTGCTCTTTGCATGGCTTGGTAAGAGGAGGAAGAGGACTACTAAAAAAAATAATAACCGGTGCCTTTAACTGCAAGATCCCACTTCTGACACCTGAACCGGTGCCTTTAACTGCAAGATCCCACTTCTGACACCACTGTGATGGACCGAGCAGTTAAGGAACAGCCAGGCACCGGTTCAAAGTCAAAAATAATTGTTTTATTTAACCCAAAACAAAACTTGGGTAAATAATAGAAAAAATGACAAAATTTGGGCCCATAAAAGAGGTCAAAGTAACAGACATCAACTCAGACTAACTCAAAAAACAGACCTCCCAAACAGAGACAAAAGGGGACTTAAATACTGGCTGATCAGGCCACATACAAAACACAAAGGGGAAAATACACAGAAACCTAACTGAAACTAACATAGCAAATCCCATTCCCCCCCTCTGGATGATGAGTAATGGTGTGAACCAATTTGCAGTCTCAGCTGGCTTGCTCCACCCCTTCTCCACCTCTCCTAAGGATTGGGCAGCCAGCACTTAAACTCAGAAACAAAACAAAGATTAAATCAAGCAAAACACAACAATATAAACTAAAATGTGCGCACTTATTCTAGAATACACTGTGATGTGTTGCTTTCTAAACAAACCCAGTTATTCTGTAAATTAAATCCTAAACTTAAAGAAATCCAAATATAAGTGAGATGAACTTATTGCGTGTGGTGAGAGTGAATATTACCACATTTGTGTGGCTGTAACTGCAGCCATCACACCATATTATTAACACACATTGCCATTTCATTTTAATGCCTTCTATTTTGTACCTGAAAATAAATTCTCACTTATGCATTTTAAGACATTCTTGGAGGTGATTGTTATAAAATAATTATTCAAGAGTACAGATGATGGGCGTGCCATGGTGGCGTAGGGGATAAGCGCGACCAACGTTTGGAGGCCTTGAGTCCTTGACGCGGCCATTGAGGGTTCGATTCCCGGACCCGGCGACATTTGCTGCATCTCTTCCCCCCCTTTCCTGTCAGCCTACTTCCATATAAAGGACACTGGAGCCCACGAAAGACCTCCTGGAGGGGAGAGAAAAAATAAAAAGAGTACAGATGATGAGATCAAACGCATTTCTTAAAGCTCTTGCATAAGGATGTCAAAATTCAAATCACAACAGTGTGTCTTCTCTGACCAAAAAGGTCATCTGTCTCTCTTGTTTACATAAGTCATATAAATAGTATTAACACCTTTAGATGTTTTGTTTTTCTATTCTATCTGTTTGTCAGGTTAATGTGTTGTTAAAGTATTTTGTGGACACCTATGAATTTTGTCCAACTTCTGCGTTAGGTTTTAAGAGAATTCAAAGAAAAACTACAAGAACACCCAAATGTCAGAAGTTTGATGAAATATTAAACTAAAATAAAAAGTATCCATATCAGGATTGGCATCGCCAGTACTGGCCCTGTTATTTACTTAGTATCGAATCGCTACTAAAATATGCAGTGTTGGGTGTTGCATGGTGAGGGCTGACAGGAAGGGCTGAGGGCTGAGAAGCGGGGTACAACAGGTCGTCAGTCCATCACAGGGCTACACAGAGTCAAAGGACAGCAGCACACACACATACCTAAGAACAAGCTATAGAGAAACAAATCATCCTAACAGTGATGGTTTTGGGAGGAAGTCAGAGTACCAGGAGAGAACCCATTCCTGCACGGTGAGATCATTCAGAGAAATCCCGGGCCAGGATTCAAACCCAGAACATTCTTGTTGCAAGGCATTGGTGCTACTTCATTAATATTCTAATTTATTGAATGGGTTTATTGTACCTCAAAGGTCATTGCATAGCACATAGTGAAACAAGCCGACAAGACATCAACCTTGTGAACAATGTAGGTGGCCATGGTTGTCAGACATACTGTAAGTATTTACCGTTTGTTCGGTTTGTCAGATGGGACTGTGTGTAGGTGGCACCATTTTCTCCTTAGTTTGTCTCATCACAACAGTTTCTAATTAAGGTATCTTGGTTTTGGTATCGCTTTGAGTCATGTGGTTAAAATAACGGCAACATTTGTGCAATCTTTTATGCATTCTACACATCTGTCATGAATGAGAATTTATTCTAAACATTGTACTTTTATGTCATGTTGAAACAAAGATAAGAGTGAAAGTTGCCCAAAAAATACATTTAAAAAGTGAATGAGGATTAAGAAAATATGTCTTAGTTCAGCAAAAATGACATTTCAAACGATCACTTTACTTTTTATGTAAGTAATAATCCAGGGACTTGTTCTGTACATGTTTTTATATCTCTGTTCTTATCAAAGTGAAGATCCAGATGCATGCGTTCTCTCTAGCTCCATCAAGTGTTCAATTTGAACCCATATTATGGAACACCAAGCAAGCTCTGTTATTCTGCCTGCACCATGGCAGCAGACGTTTTCCTCTTATAGAACAGTTCTTTAAAAATATTACTTTTAAAGTGGATTGCATGATATTGCATAAAAAGCGTCTCCTTCTTATCAAACCTGTTTGTCTCAATTCCAGTTGGTTTAAGTCCTTTAATTATTGCTTCATTTGAAGTGAACGTTCTTTCGTTCTTTGTACAGTTCTGTGCTCTCTTCTCTTTCTCGTTTTTAAGACTGATTAACAGAAATAGGCCTTTGTGTCACGTCTTCTCGATATGCAGGGAAACAGGAAGTCATGCGATCAAGAGAAGTAAAGATGTCACAGAGCTTAACGGTTTTAGAAAAGTAAAGCCCAATTCTAAGAGTAAAGCTAGGATATTTCTTTTTAGAGCGAAATTTGCTGAAACAGTAGGCAGGACTTTTTTTTTTCAAATTTTACAATAGCAGATATTTTCATGACATAAGTTGTTCTTCTGATAGAAGATTTATATTGGGAGCACCTGAGTGTATCTTGTCACCTGTGAAGAGGATTGTTACTGTGGGGCCAAAGACTCTCAGCTTGAAAACTGCTACAAGTTATTGAATGTGAAATTATTTCTATAGTTATGAAAGATTAATGTACTTCATACATTTTTTTTTTTTACCAGTGTATATTTTTTTCGGTGATATGTGGTGTATGTCTCTGTATGACTTCTCATGAACTGAAAATCACATAGGGAAGAAAAACCAAAGGTGACCTTTAATAGGGAAATGTATGTAACTTTGTTTAAAAAAATACCTAAATATTACAAGCTCTCACATTTGACTTTTGTTTTTTTTTTTTTTTTGCCAGTTTTACCGCTAATTGGAAATGTTTTTTTATTTGTACCTTAACATATCACACGCACTAAAACTGATATTGTACTTCAGCATCTTGTATGGAGACAGCATAATGTGGATGAAAAAGGAAACACTGTGAGATAGAGGGTCATACTCTCCCATGGTAGTATCACCATGGGATAGTATATGGTCATAGTAAACCTCTAGAGTGTGGCTCCACACTCCAGTCCAGAAAATACCAGACAAAGAGATGACATCAGGTTTGGTCAGGAGGATATTGAACGTCTTCATGCGTATTTAATCAACAGCCACACTGACCTGTGAGCCACTCCCTTACCACTTCTTCTGTGAAGGACCGCTTTGCTTCCTTCCACTTTCACTTAACTCAAAGTTAGCAGCAGCTCCTGTAAATTAATCTCTGTTTATTGTTGAACTGTATAACACCATATCAAAAATTCAACAGTGATTCAATGAAGTGTTTGAAAAACAAGATGTCATACAGTCTTAAACATTTGTCCATATCGGTGTAGACAGTTTATTTTTGATTAGTTATTATTATTATATATATATTATTTTTTTTATTTCTGGTAGTCTGCATTTGTAGCTTGATGAAGTCTGGTATCAGGAAATACCAGACAAGTTCTTAAAAAATAATAGCAGGTCAATGTTACTGTAAGATAATTAAAAATAAATACATACATTTTTTTTTAAAAGTCACTAGCCAAGTGACTTTGCAAAGACGATGTTGAACACGAGATGGCGCTGTGACTGTGGCTTGTTTTAGTCCGCTACTGACAACAAGTCAAAGAAGAAAAAACCAAAACAGTCCTTTGCAGCAGTTTATTACGCCTGCTTATTACTACACTTGAAACCACGTTATTATTTGCACGTTTTCTGCTTAAATTTCAAACCCACGTTTAGCAGAGAGAATGCCACCGAAGGGAAAAGGTGGAAAGGGTGGTAAAGGTCCGTGACCCACAGCGCACCTTCTGTTTATGATGTGTTTTAATCTGATATTGTAAGCTGCAGGTGCTAGCCTGTAAGCTAGCATACGTTGCTGTACTCCAGTGTAATGGAAGAGTTTACACTAACATTACTCTGATTAACGTGTTGCTCTCCACTGTGGTGTTACCTGTGCTGTGGTGTTACCTGTGCAGGAGCTGCTTCAGGAAGTTCGGACGCTGACAAAAAAGAAAAAACTCCTAAAGGAGGCACAGCTGTGAAGGTATCCACTAAATACACTTTAACCCCAGCAACTCTGCAAAAACAATGCCAATATACCTGGTATTATTGAGGGGTTTTGTCACATTTTGTCTGACCCCTAAAACATTTTATTTTATTTGTGGATCACTGGTGTAAGACCTGCACATATTCCAATGTTATTATCACAACGTTAATTGTATTATGTTTGAATTTTGGTTAAAAGACCAACACAAAGGAGCGTATAATTGTGAAGTGGTAGGAAATGCATAGATGTTTCCTTCTAGAACCACCTTTGCAGAGCTGAGCTAAACTGGAGAAGGTCTGGTTGGATCAGTTCCCAACTCTTTCCACAGAGTCTCTTCTAAATGTGGGTATGGACTTTGACTCGGGTTTTCCTTGACACACGAGGAAGTTTTCTTCCAGGATAGCTCTGTATTTAGCTCCATTTATCTCCCTGTCAATTCTGACCAGTTTTCCTGTACTCGCTGAAGAACACACTATGCCCACAGCATGGTTCTGCCTCCATTTATCAATTTGGGGTGTATTGTTGTGGATTTTCTCAGCTCTCGTAGCATGGAATGAAAATTATGTGTTTTATTTTCTTTTCAATTATTAATTATGTTCTTGATTTGATTTGATTTATTTGTGTCAGACAGGTTTTTAAAAACAAGAAACAACAGAGATGTCTCTGTTAGTACGACAGAGAAATCATGTGCATACATAAACCAAGAACCAAATAATTTGTTTACCAGTACTTTTCTGTTTGAAAAGGAGTAGGAAGAAGTGAACGCTTATTTCATCCTACCCCTCTTCTTGGTGTTGGTCTGTCACAAAATTTCCCCCAAAATATACATATCAATTTATATTGTGGCAAAATATAAAAAAGTGCAAGAGGCACGAGAGAAATGTATAAAATATCTTCTGTCAGGACCTGGCCGCACGGTGTCAGTAATACTGGAGAATCATCATTTTCAGCTCATTGTATTTGTAAACCTCCCAACATATTTCTCTCCCCAGGTTCGGCACATTCTCTGTGAAAAGCACGGAAAATGCATGGAGGCCATGGAGAAATTGAAAGCTGGAGTTCGTTTCAGTGAAGTAGCAACGCAATACAGTGAAGACAAAGCAAGACAAGGAGTAAGTAAGCCAGCCAATTCTTTTTTGGGGTTTTATTACTAGCTGTGTATTTTTGCATCTCAATTTAGACAATTCCAGTAAGTGCTACGCTTACATTCTTCCTGTAGTTAAGCTCACAATTACTTTTTTGTTAATTTTCCATCATATATTTGCTTGAATATATATACTTGAATGAGCTGCCACATCACATCTTTTAGCAAAGTTTCTGTTTGTGTCACCGTTTGCTGGAAAACACCTTCTATAAATAAGTGCAAGGTAATAGTCCTAAGTGACCTTACAATGAGCTGTTAGTCATGATCAAACCCTGAATCAAAGATTCTTGACTGCGTCATTGCTGACAGCCGTTTTATTTAGCATCAACTCCTCTTTATTCCACCTGCATCAGAGACCAGAACACCCACTCATGGTTTCCTCTGAAATTGAAAGAAACGTCAATGTAGTGGTTATCTTAGGATAAATACATATGTCCAGGTTTGGAAATCTTAATATTTGCATCACGCTTCTACTCATATCAAGAATATTGCTCTTCCATGACAGGGTGATCTGGGCTGGATGACGCGAGGGTCAATGGTCGGACCTTTCCAGGAGGCAGCGTTTGCTCTAGCTGTCAGTTCGATGGATAAACCTGTCTACACAGACCCACCTGTCAAGACGAAGTTTGGATATCATATCATTATGGTTGAGGGGAGAAAGTAGAACAGACTGGCTCTTTTGGAATAAATATCACAATTGTGCCAGAAACATTGAAGAGGGGAAAAATATATTGTCCAGTTAATCTATTAAAATGTTCACTTCTATTTTAGGTCTGCTTTCTCACAATAAACTTTTTCATTTGTTGTTTTTTGACTTGACTTGTCAAAAAGTCAAAAACTTGACTTTTTGACAAGTCAAAAAGTTTGCATCTGCGATGCAAATGCCAACACAAGCAAATTAATAATTTTTGTTTTTGTTGTGTTAAATCTGTAGTATTGATTTGTGTGTGAAAAGTGGTGGTACAGAAAAATGAAAATATGAAAAATTAAATATTTTTTTTGTCATTGAGTGAAACATTTCAGAACTTTATTTCCTGTCGTTTTTATGGCGTACACATGATGACAAACGATATATCAGCGTCTTATATCTTAGTTGTATTTTAACAGACTGAAACTTTCAGAAGCCATGGTAAGCAATCCCATATTTGGTTCAAGTTACTAGAACTTGCACAACTTTGCCCAAGATAACACATCAAATGTTTTTTGGTCACCACAAAGATAATCAGACAGGGTTATGCAATTTTTTTTTTTTAAAGCATGAATGCTACCCTTAATGGTGCGCAAAAACTTGTATGAAATGATTCTGCAACATTTCGTGCTCTTACATTCTAATGTACGAGATGTTAAGGAAGAATTGTATTTTTGCCCAAATTTTGTGCCTTTTTTAATCCTAGAAAATATTCAGGTTATCCTATATTATGACACCAGACTTTTTTGTGTTCAATTGGTTACTGCGTGGTATTTTGTGTCCTCAATGCTCCAAGATATAAAAAGTAGGTCAATGTCTAGATAATGCAACTATTCCTGTCTGCTTATACACAGACAGATTTTGTTTGGAATACGGTATAATTAAGTTGTAGTATCTCATAATAGCTAGGAGGATCAAAAAATATATTTAATTTGTTAAAAAGCAATACTCTCAGGAGATATTTATTATTTTAATAAGAACTCTCACTCACACTGCTGGTGAAAAAAACATTTTGGACAAAGAAAAGTTTGCATCTAGTGCCAGGTGGAACAATAAAAACACAAGTCATAAAAATGTGTTCCTCCAGTTTAGTAATGCAGCCGGTCTTGAACTGAGCTGTGGGAATAGATGTTGTGCTGAAACAGAAGTTAATACAATCCTGAATGGCATAAAACCTGTCAACTATTGGAAACATCTATATTCAATACTCTATTATTATATCTTTGTTATAAACATGACTATAATGTTATCCTTATAGATAACAGGCTTTTTTCAAATATCTGGGGGCAGAAATGAAATCACAGTTTTACTCAGTTATGTTAAAAGATTGTAGACTTCATTTTTTCCTACCCAGCAGAATCCAGAGCTATCTCAACTCTGCTTCTACTTGAACACTACTAAATTAGTCGACGTAAAACTTTATTTTTGTTAATACTAAGAAGTGAATACAAAACCTGACTAACCTCACCCAGGACTGTCGTCTTATTATCAGACAGATATTGCTCAAGGTCCATAGACAAGCGTCAAACTGACGCTGATGGTTTAGATTTCAGTCAGTAACCTCTGCATAGTTTAATATGATTCATCTGCAATTATTGTTTTAAAGACATTTTAATATTTGACTCCTAAGGATAAAAACGTAGTCCAGCAGCAAGTATTAGGGAAACTGTCATTTTAAGCCTGTGTGAATTAGATACACAATATATTTAAAGTTATGAGTCCATTACTTAGTTTTAACTTCATTAAGTTCTTCATTAAGTTTTCTTTAATAAAGAAAAACAAAATTAGTGAAACATTTAGTGATTTATTAACAGTAGAGAGTACATAGAAATCATATCCAGAAAACAATTGTAATACAATATCCAAAACAGCAGGCGGCAGCAGCGCTCGGGGCGTGCGGTAACGCAACCAACAGCAGGAAAAGACGGTTGACGTTCTTACGCCTGGCTAGATGATTGGCGAGGTAAGATGGCGGCGCCAGAGGAGCCAGAATTATCCCAGGCGCAGACCGAAAAACTCCTTCAATTTCAGGTAGACAGCCAAAAAATTTTCATTAACACCCTCCCATTTGAAACCTCCAATGTCGATGTGTTTCCACTCACAGCTGGTCGCTGTAAGCAGGTCGAAGGGTTGTGTGGAAAGCCTTTTTTTTCATACACTTAACTTCGATAACGATCCCCCAACGGCAACTGGAAGCATAGCTACCAAAAAGGAGCTAAGCTAACCAACAAGTTAGCAGACTTTCTGGGACGTGGCTGGGCCGAAAAGGCGTCAATTTTGTCATATAGACACAAACTTGGCCCAACTCTGTGAATCAGAAACATCAATGTTTTCGACTGTTAGGAATATTAATCTTGGATTGTGTCTCCATTTGTCGTTGGCTACTTCACATTTGCTAAGTCAACATTAGCACAGCTGTCATTCTCAGACTGACACTGAAGTTTGAAACACGACTCGGTGTTTCAGATTCGTTTATTCAACGTGTTAGGATGTGACAGTAAGACCTGGCACTGTAATGTTATCCCTTTAGTCTGATGTGTGTTCAGGAGACTGTGTGCTAGTCGTGTGAATCAAGTCACATTTAGCTCAGTTATACTCGAGTCAAATGTATATTCTATTCTCTTTCGATTTGTTTAAGTAATCTAGTTATGACAGGCGATCAACTACTTTAGTCATCTTTAGGTAACTGTTTACAAAACGATTACTTTAGTTTTTGTCATATACAATCATATATGCAGCTAAGTTTTAAGCTGAAAAGACTTATGGTGGTTGGACAGGGTTTCTTTTTGTTATTTTTGCAATTATTTTAACTTGTGCCCTCAATTAAGGTGTTGACATATTCCTCAGTTGAGCTCAATTTATTTTTTATATCGCCAATTCACAACTGATCCCAACTCATTGCTCTGAACTGGACCAAAGTCTCATTCATATCTGAATGTAAAACCAGAATAATCTACACATCTAGAGAAATTAAGCTACTATTGATGTTAATATTGCTTTGTCATTGTCACAAATTATTCTATATTTGCTCAATTCTGACCAAAACCTTTTCATACTAGCTAAGTAATATGAATATTTGTGAAAAAAAAGTTTAATTTTATTAGTATAAGAAACGTTTTCAGTGTTAAAAAGAGTAAAAGGAAACATTTTCCTTAGAACAAAGAGGCATTCAACTTGCCACATTTTTTAGCATCATATTTAAATTCAAGAAATTACCCAACAAATAGTTTCCCATCTATGATGACATCTCTACTTCGCAGGTTCTTATTTGATATTTGGTGTATAGGTACTTGGAAATTAAATTACCTTTTTTTTAATTTAACAAAAGAGAAAAAACTTCAGGCAAATCAAATAGTTTTGGCTGACCAAAGGTCTAAGAATACAGCTTAAATAAAGATGAAAAGGCGATTCACATAGGAATCACCATTCGTATTTACTACGATTCAGAGTCGATATAAAATGTCCCAAATCGATTTTAGAAAGATAAAACAAATCCACCAGCTTTCGGCCACCATTTTGTAGCTAGGCAGGATGTCCTATAAAGCACGCAAGCGCGGAAATCACAAAAACCAACGGGAAATTACAAAAATAAAAGCAAGAAATTCTTTGGACTCATTTTAGTTTTTAATCTCGTGCCTGGGATGACTGAGCTTGACATGAGCTTCACCGAATGTAAGGTTTTAAAAAACAAAGATCAGGCCCTTCAAAACATTGCAAATGTGCAGAGCTCAAATATGCCAGAGCCTCAGTCAATGTCAGCCCGAAATGGCCTTTAAGCTGTTTTTCAGCAAACACTGATAGTAGCCCATTTAGTACAATCCAAGTTATGTGTACGTAACACACAGCAGCATTTATACTCACTTTATCGGGGACAAAAAACTTTATTCCAATCCTGAGGTAGTTGCAGCTCGAAGCTGTAGCAGGGGGTTGGGGGGAAATCAATTAGTTCTAAAACCAGCTTTTCTACTTTCACTTCCTCCTGACTTTCTGTCCCGTGTCCAACAGGACTTAACTGGGTTGGAATCAATGGACCAATGCCGCCGAACATTAGAGCAGCATAATTGGAACATAGAGGTAAAGTTGCATTTTATTGTCGCTCTGTCGTCGTCGTCAGTCATTTTGCACATAATAATGAAAAACTCCATTTTGATGGGTTTCATGTGTGTTGCAGGCTGCAGTTCAGGACAGACTTAATGAGCAGGAAGGAGTTCCCAGTGTGTTTAACCCTCCACCATCCAGACCTCTCCAGGTCAACACAGCAGACCATAGAGTATATAGTTACATCGTCTCAAGGCCTCAGCCGAGGGTACATCTTTTTGATTTAAGAAATAAATAGTAAGAAGCATGTTTTCAGTTGGAATAGAGTTAATCAGCGCTGTTTTTCCCCCCCCCCAGGGATTACTAGGATGGGGTTACTATTTGATTATGCTACCGTTCAGAGTTACATATTACACACTTCTGGATATATTCAGGTAATCATAGTGGATTTAATTACAAGTTATCACAAATCAGGAAGAGGACTTTGGATGACATGTTGCCTTTTGCTCCAAGGTTGGCCCTGCGATTCATCAGACCAGATCCCCGGGCTCGCGTGACCGACCCTGTCGGAGACGTTGTGTCTTTCATTCATAGTTTCGAGGAAAAATACGGTCGGTCACACCCCGTGTTTTACCAGGGCACGTACAGCCAGGTGAGTCCGTAGCTATGAAAACGAAAAAAAACAAACAAAAAAGATTGGTAGAAAATCTAATGCATTTGACATTGTTTACTGTAACTCATGCAGGCACTGAATGATGCCAAACGGGAGCTCCGCTACCTATTGGTGTACCTGCATGGGGATGATCATCAAGACACTGACGAGTTTTGCCGGTACAGTATTTGTTTTTTAGTCGGTTATCTAAATGTCAAAAATGTAAAACTAAAATAAGCTTACAAAAAAGTCGATCCATTTGAAGGTTTTATTTCTTATCCGTCTCTTAGCTCCACGTTATGTACGGAAGAGGTCATAACCTTTCTCAACACAAGAATGCTCTTCTGGGCATGCTCAACTAGCAAACCAGAGGGTTACAGAGGTAATTAATACATGTTTGTTTGATTATTTATTTATATAATTCTAAGTTTCTTTAAATGTTGCTGTGTTCCTTCCAGCACTTCTAATGACTTTTGCAGAAATGCACCGCTCCCAGTTAGAAGCAACCAATCAGAGGTTTTATCTGTTTTTATCTGACACGCTCATGTACGCACTGTTCAATGTGCTTATAGCAGAAAAGCAACTTACCATTACAGGTGCTTCTCTGCCGTCCTCATTGTAACTAGCAGGCATGAGCAGCGCATACACGTACACATACATGATTGGCTGCACTAAGACCCTCCTCTTAGCTCTGATTGGTTGTTTCTGATTGATCAGTATATTTATGCAGATGGCAGTAGGACCACGGGAGTCTTTATTATTATTATTTTTTATTTTTTTTTAACAGATTACCTGTGTCCTATCAAACTGTCTCAACATAGTGGCAGTTTTAACAAATATGTAATAAACATGTCTTATGAAAGTTACAAGCTGCAGCTTTAAGGATGGAAACTAACAACCATTCTACAATATGTGACCGTTATGCGATCGTATAAGAAATGTTTGTCACAATGTGCACAAATATATTTTTAGTCTTATAATCTTTAGCGGTGTTGGCACTTGGAGGCTATTTGTGTTCTACATTTCACCTCTTGGTGTTCTAAGCAATATTTAATTCAGTGCAGTGTTGATTGTGTGAATACAAAGATATAATTTAGAGTTCTATAACAAGAGTTTTAAGAAACAGGCTCAACATGCTTATTGATTCTCCTGTTGCTTTTAACAACACAAGTGGTTTAATCTTTGGAAAGTTATTTACCTTAGAGTTAAAATAACTGTGCAGTAACGACTGTTTGAAGCGTTTAATCGAGACGACGCAACGTGTTCCGGCGTGTTTCAGTGTCCCAGGCGTTGCGGGAGAACACCTACCCGTTCCTGGCCATGATCATGCTGAAGGACCGCAAGATGACCGTGGTGGGACGGCTGGAGGGTGTCATTCAGCCAGAGGACCTCATCAATCAACTTACTTTCATCATGGATGCCAACCAAACATATCTGATGTCGGAGCGTCTTGAACGGTACCACAAATCACCAGTCTGCTTGAGTTTGAAAGGATGCTTTTCCCTAATTTATTCTCATAGTGTAAGTTCACAGTTTCGTCCCCAGGGTGTCACTTTGGCGATAAATTGATTTGATCAACTTATCATATTTTTGGTTTTTGAAGATTAAAATTTTTCATAAACGTGTTTTACAGTGTCTTCCTCTTTTAAGAGCAAAGTCCATAATGTCACCAAAATAAAGTCGTATTACTAGTAGAATGAAGTAGTAATTCAGAGAATTCCACTGTAAAAATAAAGTTAAAGTTCTCCAAAATAATAAAAACAATTGTTGAGCTTTTTATGAAGTTATACTTTGGTATACGTTTTACAGATGATACTTAATACTTAATAGAAATACTTTCTCTTTTAACACATCTTGATAACTCTGTCAAAGCTATGTTTTTTTTTTCATATAAACAACTTTTTTCCTCTTAATTTGAAGATGCTTTTTTTCTTCCTTCTGCTAATATTATGATTACATTTTTGTAATTTAACAAATTCTTGTAGCCTGAATACGCAGTCGTACAACTCACAGAAGGGATAACAGAAAATATTTTCAGTTATTTGCAATAGTTTTTTACAAAAGGAAGTGAGGGAATTTTTTTTTTTAATTAAAATCGAAAGTCAGATCTGGTATGACAAAAACCTGAGATTGTATTTCCCAGCCTTATCGCCCAGCGCAGAGACTTCCGAACATCATTTGTCAGGAAATCTTGACTTCCAAATGCATCTTTTTACTGGACTTCAAACATTTTTGTTTCAGAGAAGAGAGGAACCAGACCCAAGTTCTGAGGCAGCAGCAGGACGAGGCCTATCTCGCCTCCCTGCGTGCCGATCAGGAGAAGGAGCGAAAGAAACGGGCGGAGATGGAGCAACGGAAGCAAGAGGAGGAGAAGGTCCGACAAAGTGCTCTTGCAGAGGAAATCAGACGAAGAGTGAGTCGTTTGGGTTTTCTGTTTTTGAAACTGCTCCGCAGTCGTGCAGTCCCTCCGATTTCTAATCCACATTGTCTCCAGACACTCGAAGAGGAGAAGGAGAGGAAGTCGGAGTGTCTTCCTCCAGAGCCTCCAGCTGACGACCCAGAAAGTGTCAAAATAGTGTTTAAGCTGCCGAATGACACAAGAGTAGAGAGACGATTCCTGTTCGGTCAGTCTCTGACGGTGAGTAACTCCGTTTCCATACCCAGCAAAACCTTTCACTTGCAGATGTCAACTCGAAGTAAATTGCAAATAAACTGGACGGCACACGCTGCATTCAGCTGCTGCGAGTTACCCACTCAGCTGTTCTCTTTTTACAGGTA
Organism: Xiphophorus maculatus; assembly: GCF_002775205.1. Lineage (NCBI taxonomy): Eukaryota > Metazoa > Chordata > Actinopteri > Cyprinodontiformes > Poeciliidae > Xiphophorus > Xiphophorus maculatus. The sequence continues at coordinate 22,114,674 of NC_036465.1, read as the reverse complement.
ATACACGACTTCCTTTTCTCTTTGAAAGAAACTCCGGAGAAGTTCCAGATAGTTACAAACTTCCCTCGCCGAGTCTTGCCCTGCCTTCCGACCGAGGAGCAGTCCAACCCACCGACCCTGAAAGAGGCGGGACTCAGCCGCTCCGAGGTCCTTTTTGTTCAGGACCTGACGGACGATTAATAAATGACATACCTCTTCCACGTGGAAACGCATTTCCTCACACCCACCCACATTTTTTTTTTTTTGTTTGTTTGTTTTTTCATATTCTGTTGAACGGCCATTATGTGTAAGGGATCATTGAGATAAAATTTTCTCCTGGAAGATTAAACCATCCTGCATCCAGTCCACATTTAGTTGTTTACAGGGTTCCCGATAGCCTGGAAAGTCTTGAATTTTATCAAATAAATATTTCTTCAAGTTGTTCCTTGAACTCATCTTATGTTGAAAATACTTCTTTTTTTTTTCCTTCTGTCCTTTCAGTAGCTGTCAGCAATTCTCCCTCTTCAACAATAATTTGTCTGAGTAGCTCATCAATACCTGCTGACACAAAAGCAGTAGCATAACTCTTCACATTCATATCTTCAAATGATCTGTTTGGGCAACAAAGAGGTTCTTTGTTTTTTGTTAAATATATACAGCAGATACAGCATGGAGAAGAATGGATTGTGCGAATGCCTTGGCTTTTATCTGCTGCTTATATTCTTGTTTGATCCATTCGTCTGAATTCAACACCCATTTTGCCAAACGTTTGTACAATTTCTCCACATTCGTTGACAAGCACAACTAATTTAATTCAAGATGAGTTCGCCGTGGAGGGGCGGACGCATAACTAGCGTAGGAAGACCGTGGGAACCCTGGTTTGAACGAGCCATTACCTGTACATAAGTTCAATATTTAAGACCCCCAAACTGACCTTATTGTTTTTTTTCTTTTGTTTTTTGACTTCAGTCTGTCATTAAACGACCAAATGCAGGTTTGTTACTATGTAAAGCAGACTGCCTCAATCGTATGAAGTTTAAACACAATATTTAACACGCCACAGCTTTTACATGTGGCTGTAACTAGTGTAGTAAAAGTCTGCCCATAGTGTGCCTGTGGTAACTCATAGATGCCTGTTTTTTTTTTTTTTTTTTTGCCTGTAACACCACAATGGGCTCATGTAAAAGATGTAATTTTCCAGCTATAAATTAAAAACCTTTTGAAAATGTGGGTTTATTGAGATTGTACAGCAACGTTGTGTGGCGCAAGTGTCTTATTTCACTGATTCTGGAGGGTTGAGAGAATTTTTCAAAAATGCGAGGGTTTTCAGCAATGATTCACGTGTTGTTGAACTTTTCACTGCCATAATTCCATATTTTTTCAGACTCAGATTAGTATTCTGACAGTATTAGAAATATTTTCAAGTAGAAATGCAAAACTGCTGGGACAAAAGAGCTAGGATGTTCTACTGGGAACAGGTTTTAAAACACAACAACAGATGAGTGATTAAGTTTATGCGTGTAGACGGTGTGACTGGGATTTTCCATACTCTTCTTCTCTGCTTCTGTTTCCAGACATTCCAGTCAGAATGTCATATTTATTTCAGCAGTTCCATGGTAAAAATATTTTTAACTTCCTTTTTCTTTAACAGGAACTTGATTCGCAAATTTGTAATTCTCAATCTTTTATCCACAGTCATAATTGTACATGCAGTTTTAAATGCTTTCATACAGCCTTACCTTATATTCACTTGAACACCCCTTGGAAAGTTGCACCTTTACATCAACATTCAAGATAAAAAAAAATTGGGATTTTTCTATGATAAATGAACTGAACTGAATGATTAACAAGTTTTTAACTGGAATGGTGTCATTGATGTGATTTTGTTTCCTTCCTGGCAGCTTTTAGACATAATCCATCCATTTGTAATGGGATTGGGACCATTTTAAAAGCTTAATGTATCCCCAACTGCTCTATCCATTTTAAAAGCTTACTAAAACTGCTTGGGATAGCTGTCTTGTTTAAACACTCAGCTGTCCCCAGGTTTCAACAATGTAACTTGTGGAAAAAAATTAATTTCAGAGCACTCCACCTCCTTTGTTATTTGTTACTGTGTTGCAACCTGCAGCTGAACAGCCCCACAGGTCGATGCCGCCACAACCACGTCAGGCGGTTGGAATTTTTAGCTTCGACTTCCCAAAACGTGCTTTTTTATTTGTTACATGTTTTATGCAACTAATGAAAGGTGTCGCCGTGTACTGTTTAGGTCAGATTGGACAATTGGATGTTTTAACATGACAATAGTCACAAAGTCAGGTGAAAACTGGTTTTGAAATGAAAGAAGTCTAATGTTAAGCCTTTTGAAATACTTGCCAGAACTCAAGACTAACATTTTGTAACATTTTTCGAGGGCTTTTTCCTCAGCGTCCACCAATTTATAAACTTGAACAAACGTAATCATAGATCCAACTCAGGTGCAAGCTGCTAAGTAACAATTAATCAAATAGAAGTGGGCGTCCATCTATGGACTTGTGCATATCTGCATAATTATAATCATGGATTTACAAAATATCTATATTCTTTCAAGTTGTCTGGAAATCAAAATTCCATCTTTTTCCAGACTTCTTCTGCACCTAGTCGCTGTGGGTAACTTCAGACTGTTTCGAAGTCAGGTGAGACGAATGCCACGCTGGTATACATCATACATTTATTAGTGAACAACCCTCTCAAATCAGCCACAACAATTAAAAAAAATGATTGCACTACTTGGTAAAGCATAACTAGCAACTTTCATTTAAAAAAAGTACAAATCTTAAAAATTTCAAACAGTATACAGATGTATATATAATACACTAACTAGTTATGTTAAATGCTACAAACAATATGATTCCAATGGAATGAAAAAAAAAATTATAACATTAATAAGAACCATTTCCTATATATAATATATATTAGTCGTTTTCTCCCGCCCACCCTCGCAAATACAAACATGGAAAACAAATGAGGTAACTGTAAATGTGCAAGTACCAAAGCAAAAAAACATCTGCCTAAACACAGAACACATGCCCCCTGGCTCTGTGGGTGGGTGGGTTAAATCTGATGTTCAGGCAAGGACCCCTGGAGGCCGAGGAGAGTAATAACAGTAAACCACTATCCCACCACAGCAAAAATATCATTGGTAAACAATAAATGGCATCTACGGAGCAATCAATCACAATTCCTAAATAAACTTTAGCTGCTTATTGGAAAATCTTTTTTATTCCTTAAATTTTTTATTATTTACTTTTTTTGCACCACACAAGCTGTGAGATTATTCATTATTCACTCTTAACAGAAAGACTACAAGACTCTATTTTGAGTTATCATTAAAATTAGCTCATTAACTGGGCCTTAAATGGAAGGTTCTTTTTTTTTTATTTAACAAGGTTGCTGGATATTGTCAATTAAATATACTTTTCCCCCATAAAGGAATAGTGCTAACATTACCATGAATTAAGGTATCTTCTATAAGTGAACAATACGTTTTTAAAGATATCCATACACTGAGAGCAAGAGCCTGATAGGCAGATACAGTACTACACTGAAATAAGTATGACAACACTTTTATTCTTTTTTTGTTTCTTTTTTTTTTTTTTTTTTTTGCATTTTACTTAAATCCCTTAAAACTATATTGATTTTCACTGACATTGTTTCAGGGTATTGGTATAACATGCTTTAAGAATACATGAGATCCATGACAAACTATTGCATTCACGCATGTGAGTTTTCATACCTAAAAGCAGAACATCTAGCACCTTTTCACTATGGCTTTTGATAAGACTACAGTAGTATCGGAGCATGTATTTCTCAGTCGTTAGGGCAATAACAGTAACACAATGTATGTAAGAATTAACCTTTTTTTTTTTGTCTCCTTTTTCCTTTTTTTATTTTTAAATATGTCCCCCTATATAAAATGAAGTTAGCGCAATAAAATCTTGTAGTCATTCAGTTCTATTACAAATGTGTGCAGTACAATGCATGGCAGTTATCAGCTGAGCGTTGAGATCCAAACTTCCAGAACCCCGAGCCAACTAGAGCTAAAAAATCAGTTGGGATCTGGTTGACGAGCATGCATATTGTGCACCATTAAATAGGTCCCCCACCAGATTTTTTTTATTTATTTATTTTTTTTTTTTAAGATATCCTCCACTGTAACATTTGCTTTACCCCTTTTTTCTCTTTTTAAAGTCATGCAAAAACACATCTGAAGTCGATTTAGGAGTGACTTAGGTAGGATAGAGTGCGCTGTGGCACATTTAAATATGGGATCACAATTGCTATGTGTGAAAATATGGTCAGAGTACAAGAACGGAAGTCTAACAGGTTTGAATAATACACTTGTAACGAGTTATCGTCTTTTCAGTGAGTATTGTTAACATACGTATTGATTTTTTCTTGCATGCCTGTCTTTAAATGGTGTAATAGTTACTATTTCAGACAAAACAATAGTACAATAAATCCTTTATGGTCTAAGAAAACCAACCAAACTGAATTCAGATATACCCTTTTCATGGCATCCGTTCCATCTGGAGAAAAAAAAAAAAAATGGACTGTTCATCTTTATTTTTTATATATATACCGAGAGGCCCTGAGAGATTTTTTTTTTTTAAACTTACAATATATGCCAGCAAATAGATATGTACACATAGGTTAATTCTCAAAGCTGTGGGTTTTAACTCATTTAAATGGCTTTTTTTTCTCTTGAAGGTGGCACACGTCAAAGACTCACATTCACTTAAACAAAAGTAAAGAAAAGGCAAGAATCCTTTACACGTCAAAGCAAAGGTTACGACTGCCTGTTAGTGCTCACTGGGGGCAGTTAAAGAGACAAGAGTGAATTCCAAGCAAAAGTTCATTCGTCGCTCTTTCCCTTCCTAACCCCAATTATATGTCCTGTTTTTCACGCGTTAACACGAGCGGCGGAGGGAGGGAGGAGGGACCAGAAGTCTTACAGTGTTTCTACACAACTGAACACTCCAGCTGAATCTTCTGACTGTGGAAAAGAAGACAGCTGGTGTTAACACACGGAGCGTCACCAGAGACTTCTAACATTCGTCTGTCTTCAAACATTTATCTAAAAGCATCCACACTGAAGCTATACATACAGTTGCTCTTTTACAACACCGTTTACCATAGCCTAAGACAATGACCTGACCAAGTTACCAGATTAGAACAGACACCTAATGCAAACATCATTAGTGCTTCAACGGTCTCCTTCAATGGATTTTTCTCTTGAGGATAATAAAACCAATAAATAAAACACCTTTTTTTTTTTCTTCTTCTTTTAAAAACTATTCAAAGAAGTGGAAACGACAAAGTACTTTTTAGGATTAGTAACAGGTTTGTGCTTGTCAACGTCATAAAAAGGCAGATCTGAAATATTTAACAGTAGGCTAAATACGTATATTGGATTTGGCTCACAAAGAAAGAAATAAAAAGCCAAAGTCTTCCTAAAAGGGGAAGAAAATGTCCGCTCACAGCACGTATTGCTTCCTGCACGGGCTTCCAGAACTCGTCGGTATCTGCGGCGCCTTTAGACGAGCTCTTCCTTTCTTTTAAAACAACCAGAGTGTAACCACATGCTATTTTCCCCCCACTAGTGGTGCTTTTCTTTTCTTCTTTTTTTTCTTTTTTTTGGGGGGGTGAGCAAGCAGTTCTTTTTAGTATGCTTCTATATCTCATCTTTTCTTAAAAGTGAATCATTTTGGTGGCAATACTTGATAATATTGCTAGTCTGAATCAACAGTTCATGCAAATCCTAGCATGCTGCCCTGTATCCAGTGGTTACACAAAATGCATTGGCTCTGTGAACAGGACAAACATCCACACACACACACACACACACACACACCCCTACGCAAACGCGCGCACACACATACGCACGCACTTGCTAGAGAAACAATGCCGACGTGGAGAGAGGATTGTAGCACTTGTGCAGTTAACGGCAGACGACCCCACAACCCTCCCGCCCCCCCAAAAATAAAAAATAAAAAAATCCATCAATCCATCACTGCTTTTGTACAGATCTGTGTTCCAGAGAAAATTATGAGGGCTCGGAGACGCCCCTACAAGCCGCACGTCCCGTCCGCTTGCAGTCCACGACCTCGGGCTTAGCAGAATCTGTATGCCACCTCAGCAAAAAACACTTTCACAACAGCATTGGCAAAGTTTAAAACAATTAAGGAGGAAATCTATTAAAAACAATCGATACGTTATTGCAGAACATACATTATTAACAAGTCACTTTGCCATACACCAACACAAACATGCATCTCCGATGGTTAAGCGTCGCCTCTGAACACAGAAACCCACGTTGAAGTACTCCTAATATTTTTTTTTCTGCTAATTGCACAAGGCGTCCAAGCCTGCCATCCTCCAGGCTTCCCGACTCATCTCCTCCAATGCAGGACTCCTACTTCTTTTGTGAACACTACCAAAAATCCACAAATGAAAAAGAGGAAACCCTGTAAACAAAAGCAGCAAATAATGCATTGTAGGGGAAAATCTTTGGAATCTGCATCGTGGGGGGCAGAGACAGAAGTGGCTGGCAATCCCAGAACTCTGGCTGTAGGCAGTGGGTTTCGTGACACTCGCACAACGAAGCACAGCGGAGGAACAACGCGCTCCAGAAACAATCCTGGGTTTCTTTATCGTCAACTGAGGGGCAGGAGTAGAGGGTTTGTTAAGCTATATTTACTGGAGGACGCAGGTTATGTGGCAGGTGTCCCCAGCTTTGAGACAGACTCTGGTGGGTGCAGCATTCCAGTTCAACACTCAGAGACCTGTCTCACTCCGCCTCCCGGTGGACGTCCGAGGCATCCGCTCGACAGATTGGGCAAGTGCGATTGGTCTGGGGGAGAAAAAGTAGAAACGCTTTAGCATCCAGAAAAAAATGTGTGCTAAAAGCTAAGCTTTACTGAAAAATCCCAACTTACCTTTAACCATTTATCCACACATTTAGCATGGAACTCGTGGTTACAAGGTAACACTCGAAGTAGCTGCCTACACTCAAAGTCACTAAAGCACACAACACACCTGTGGGGAGAAAATCATACAGGTGAGGGATTGCTAAAGGACAAATCTGCTTGGAGTGCTGCAAACAGCTTGAGGAGAGGCTTACAGCGTTTGTTCAGATAGATGATTCTCTGAGTTGAATCTGTAGGACGGAAGTTGCTCTATATCTGCTTTTGTGAGTCCACGTGGTTTTGCTTCACCCAACCTCTCTGCCAAATTCAGTAGTGCCTTAAAAGACAAAAGGGAAAACGGTGCCATTATGCCTGCTGTCATGTTTGGTCAAAGAGCGAACAATTCCACACTCAAAATTTCACGATTTACATGGATGATTTTTCTGGCCAGTTTAACAAAGAAATGTAAAACCTGAAATTAAATTTTTAACATGCTTTACAGTAATGAGGCTTTAAACATGCGATACATGTAAATACACATAAAAGACATGAATCACAACCTCTCTGCTGTTTATAACTTACAAAACAACAAAAACCTAACCTCATCTTTAGATGTTCCGTCACCTGAATAACATTTATCCATGACACATCACAGGTTTCCAAGACAGTTGATCCACAAGTTTTAACTTAACATTTTTTAAATCTGGGGGTAGGCCACAAGATGGCGCTTATGCAAAAACCAGGCAATATTGATTTAGGGTGATTAATATCTGTAAGTGTATTTATTTGAAATAATGACAGCTTGCAAAGCTCCAGAATATTTGATAAAATATCTTTCCTTAGTTTCATCATTTGCCAATCACTGTTCCTGCTTAAACTCACAATTTTGTTAACTGCTCATTAAAAACAAGAAGGTAAGTTCTCAAGCTAATATCCACTCTCGCAGTTCTGCTTTTGGCTGGTTACTAATGTACTTGTTTGACTGTATGTACCTGTGATGTCCTTTGGCCTTTTGGCAGTAATCAATGTGCCATTACACCCAACTAAATCAGTTTCTTCATAAGTTTGCCATGCTTATATTCTGGAAATGTAGAAATATGACTCAAGCAGAAACTTTTCTTTAAAAAAAAAGGTTTGTTTACAGATGACATTAAGACACGTTTAAAGACAAAGCAGGCAGTTTTAACTACACAGAGGTCTGAAAATTATACAAGGGTGAAAGCAAACGGGTGCTAGCTAAGTGTGGCCATTTTGCAGGGTTACATGTTTAATTTGTGTTTAAGAATGCAGTAACGTGCTGCTGTATCATTTAGAGAAACTTCATGCACCTTATTACTACATTTCTGACAACAAAGTAAACAACACAGCAGTGAGAAGTTATTGATTTACTGCCTTAGCAGACATAATTAGCCAGGCCCAGAGTGTTGCTGATCCTCCTAATAAACAGGTGACTATATCCAAATGCTTTAACATCTTATAGATAAAAAAAATCTCTCAAAATGTAACTTTGTGGTGTAAAGCCAATTGATTTATATAGAAAATGCAGTCTACATGAAAAAGAACTTAACATGGAAGATTAGAGAAGAGGCGGTGCATTGCCTCTGAAGTGTAATCTGATTTTTCTTTTTATGTTATTTTACTTGAACTACCCAAAATACACACGAATCAAAGATTTATATTAGGCAAAAATTTCCTTCATCAAATGTTGAATGAGAAACCTTAAACAAAAAACACTAACTTCATAGTTCTCCATTTCCACATCATCCACATCCAGGTCTAAGCTGATGGCTGGGCCCACTGCTGTTGGAGGCACAGGAAGCATTGACCTGAACAGAGAGAGAGGTATTAACCAATGTGCACACACTGAACCAGTCATATCAGCCTCAATGTACCACTACGCGCTCTGCAAATTCAAGCCAGGTGAAAAACATCTACCCATGTGATAAATGTAAGCAAAACTATCAGCCTCACATTTCTCTTGTTCTAGAAGAAAAGCTTATTTGTGATCTTGTGCATGTGAGATATGCGAGAACTGATTGGGTCCTAAATGTAAACAGCATTTCTCTAAATTTCATTAACAGAGTGCTTTTACTGCAGGTACTTACAGGAAGTAAGGGAGGAAGCCGGGGTAGTAAGACGGAGGTGGAGGAGGGGGAGGGAGAGGCTGCTGCAACCGAAATCTTTGTCCATTCACTCGCCGTGGCAGCATGTGGGGATATGGCTGCAAAATGGATGAAAAACCCCCCAGAACATTTAGATCATTAAGCTCAGGTAAACCCTGCCACTCCCATTTCTTGTGCTTTTTCGATCAAACTAAAACAAGATAACATAAGAAACTAACAAAATATCTTGGCGTACAAAAATAACCTGGGATAATTTTACGGTAATGTGAAAAAACTAATGCAAAAACAGTAGCCTAGTGTAGCTCAGGTTTATGCTTTAAATAAGAATAATTTGCAGTTCTGCAAAAATACCTTCCAATCTGTTACAAGATTATTATAAGAAAACGCAAAAAATGCAAAAAGTAAGAAATAAAATAAAAGAAGACTATAAAAGCAAAGAAACAAGAATCTTAAACATCATCCAGATGGTGTATTTGAAGCTAAAAGAAGAGAGCTGTTAGATCTGAGAAACCGGCTGATGCCCAGAACTGGCTAATTTACAACTCCATCAGCCCTGACCGATGACCAACCCGTCAGAATCTCAGAAATACAATCTGTCCCCCCGGCAGCAAATGGAAATACCATACATAAGCACAACTAGGCCAGGCTAATACGTCCACTGCTGCTCACTCTTCTTATATCATAGGCTTTAGGATGTGTTAAGCTTGAGAGCATCAACAGCTCTGACTTTTTCGTCTCAACATCAAACTTAAAACCATCAGATGCCATGAATAAGTTACAAGTCTTTTTAATTTCCTTCAATAATTACTATAAATAAAAGCAGTAAGACAGAAGGCTCTTGTTACTGAACCATTTAAGCAAACTACTTCATAAAGCAGAGCACTATAATTAGAGCCATGATTACCTGTTAACCATACTAAACACATCACCTGCTTATTGCAAGCTGCATTATGGGTAAGAAGAACTACCAAGGTGCATTTAAGCAACTTGCTTCTGCCAACACTGCACCAGTTCAGCTGCCCAGAGGACCCCTTTATGAGACTGTGGATGTAATGAACATTTTCCAGCTGTGAATGTGGGTTTCTGAGCAAGTGTTAAATAGGTCAGGCTAAAAAAAAGCGATGAGGGCACCGTCAATTCCTCTTCAGAAAAAAAAAAAAAGACTGGCAAGCCATCTTACCACTCCGAAGGGAAGCTCCTGATGCAGAGGCTCTTGAGGAAGATACTGTAGGGGCAGTGAAGGAGGCAGCGCTGGTGGATGATGAGAGGGAGGGTAAGAGAAGGTGCCTAATGGGTGCTGGTCCCCTCTTAGGTCAACTTCATTGTCTACCCTCTGTAGAGGCTAGAAGGACAGAAAGTCTTATTGTCAAACTCACAGGCTCAGAAGATGTTCACACACGCCAAGTCTTGTTGTTTGTTGTGTTAATATTAATAAGTGTTTATAAGACTTACCATGCGTGGGTGCTGAGGCTGTAAAGGGACAAACTGGCTCAAAGGAGTAAGGTGCGGCGGCTGGTGGGGGGGTACAGATGGGGTCGGGTGCAATACAAAATGTTCGCTGGACATCAGCGGTGGAAAAGCTTGATAAGACACAGGTATATGCTGCATGGTACATGCCTGTATGAGCTGGAGAGAAAAGACAGCAGAGGAAAAGAACCAAACATGACTTTCAGGGAATCAAACCCATAGCTAAAGAATCCTCCATAAAAACAAAGCTAGTTTTTTCCTGATATTAACAACAAGCCAGCTTGAATGACAGCATGTTGTAAGCATGTAGTGAACAGAGGCAAAACAGTGCATAGAAACCACACCACTGACAGTACGGTCACAACAACAAGCTAACAAAATGACTACTTCTGCAGCAGCACATACAGTGTCTGGCAAAAGGACTTAGAGCTTTTAACATTTTGTCACACTACAACCAAAACCCTCCAATTAGGTTAATACAAATGAATTAATTGAAGTTTTCTCTCCAGGTAATACAAAGTAGCGCATGAATGTGAAGTGGAAGAAAACCACACACTGTTTTCAAATTCTATTACAACTCGAAACCTAAACAATGTGATGTGATGTGATTGGCATTTAGCTGAGCTAAATCAATATTTTGTAGAAACACCTTTCTCAAATTAAATTCCAGCTTGTCAGTTTAGGTGGATGGCAAAGTCTTGAAATGTTTACAGCTATCCTGTGCTCCATAATTACACAGACATTATTTAGCGCACTTCTAAATGGAATTTTGCTTATAAAAGTCAGAGTAAATAAAAATTGACATAATTTTGCTTACACATCACTACTATAGGACATTTCTGATTAAACCATAATATAAAATCTCAATAAAGCAGACTCAAATTTCTGAATGTAATGTGACAAAGTGCAAAAAAGTTCAAGGGTTATTGATTCTTTTGCAAGGCATTGTATTAAACTTCTCCACAGAAAAAAATACCCTGTATTTTACTGAGCTGCTGCCAATTACTGTCCAAATGTGGAGACAGACATTTTTAAACCAAGCAACTTGCTTTTTTTTTTTTTTTTTGCTGCGAACAGTGACAGATTGCATGGCTGGTATGGTGTGCTACATGGATGCCACTGACATTTAAGCTCTTCCTTTTCAAACTCACAGGAGGAGGAAGGCAGCAGAGCAGAGAGAGCTGTCCGCTGAACATTACCGAGCATGCTGGGAGCTGCTGAGTGTTGCACCCTGGAAGGGGCTGCCCGGTGTGAATGGGAAATCCATGGGTCGTCACCGTTGTAACAGTGTAAGATATTGGAACGGATCCCTGGTGCATCTTTTAAAATGAGAGACAACGAAGGCGGTCGGCGAGAGGGTTTCACAAAGCAAATAAAAATTCTGTCTTGTCCTGGCGTTGCATTACCTGGTCATGTAGATCCACCATGATGGGGCTCTGCTGGGGCAGGTGGGTCGCAGGGTGAAGCATGCGTGGTGCTGTGCTGGTGTGGCTGTACTGTCTGGACTCATCTAAAGGAACCTGCTGGGGGTGTTGGGAGAAAAACAGGTGGTGGAAGTTCTCATCCTGGACCTGGGAAGTGTGCAGTACAGGTCTGTCTTGTCTCCCCCACTGCCGTCTCACTGGTGGGCTTTAAAGAAAAAGAAGAAAAACTTATTTATTCCCTGCTGCTGCTGGCTGCAAAAAAAAAACATGCTCCAACACAAATAATGCTATACAAATTTGTTTGCAACATGCAAACATTTTGCCCTGTTCACACACTGGTTCAGTCACAAATACTCGAACATGGACAAAAAAAAGAAGTGTCATGTCTTATTATGTCTTGTGTTTTCAACTTTGCTCTCTCATTTATTCATAAATTCATTGACTACTATGTTTTGCTTGTGTACTGGCAACCATATTTACAGATCATCATGTGGCCACACTAACTCAACCAAGTTCAACAGGAGGAAATGTGATTATACACCAGAAATCATCATGTTCTGACCAGACCACACACATTTTCCACTCGTGATAAACAAACCATGACTGCACACATAACATCCATGATATATTTTCACTGTAAAACATTCTCACAGATCATTTGGAGAAAATAAATAAATAAAATAAAAAGACGAGAAGAAACGTCACCTTCTCCTGAGATGCACTGGGGCGTTGCAGGGCTCGCCGAGGAACCTCCTAGGGTTTAAGGGGGCTGTTGGTGGCAGCCTATTTACTGCTAATTCCCATGGTCGCATTGGTGACGTCGTGCAGACGAGTCACACTCTGGGGAAAGAAAGTGTACAGTGGAGGCACTTGTATGTGGCCTCTGATTGTCTTAACCCTGTGCGAGAGAAAAAATAAACATCAAATCAACAACAATGCTTTGTGCATATGATCTTTAAGCATCCACAGAAAATTACGAGCTGAAAGGATTTTTTTTCTCTCATTTAAAAAAGTGCACCAAAAGTTAGGGATGAAATTGCATTTAGTCACAATTTATAGTAAAATAGGCCCTTTTTGAACATAGCAGGGGGTCAAATCATTTAAACAACTAAATATAACATGTGTATGACTTCAGCTGTTTAGAAGAAATCTGTTCAACTAAAGCAAACATACATTTCATAGACACATTTCAATGATTTTATTAAATGTTTTTGGCACATGCAGGCACCATGGTGTTACTTCCAGTAATGCGTGAAGCCCAAATAGTTTGCATATACAGAAGTGCAAAAAAAAAAAAAAAAAAAACAGGAAGCCAACATATCTCCACTTCATGTTGAACTAATTTGTATATTTTATGATAAATTGGCTAACACCTGGGCTGACTTTATTTCTGTTTATAAGTGAATGCCATTTAATAAATAGGGGTCGCTGTGGCGTGCTTTAAAAAAAACATGGGATGCCATGTGCTCACAGGACAAAGCAACAACAAAAGATGCGATAGGCATCAAGCGCCGCTCGCTAGTGCACACTTTCTGAGACCACTGCTACGTTGCAAGAGTTTTCTTTCAAGACTAAGGCAAAGCATCGTGGAGTCTGTCGAAGTAGATAGTGGTACTACGCTTTAGCCGGCTCTAACTCTTATATTTTGTGAAAACCCAATGTGTCCTTTCAGCGAAGCTATGCTAATGCTTTGTCCAACACTCCCCAGCTTCAGGTGACCAGCAGGCTAGTCATAGCTAAGTCTTACGCGCATTTTTAGTGTGTTTACAGCACAGTTACATGTCACACCCAGGAAAGAGCACGTCCACATCATCATTGTTACTATAAGCTTAAGCAAAACACAAACAACAGCTTACTTTCTTAGCTAGTTTGCTTCCTTGGTGATCGGGGAGGGCTGCAGGTGTTTCTGCTTCCGAAATCTCGCATCCCATTCGCGTTGTTTATTTTCAAAGGGTTTCGCCTAAGCGAATTTCATTGTCCAACACAGAATGCGGTGGTAACAGGCCACCAACAGACCCGCCGTTCCTCCCGTCAGATACCCGACAATAAACGTATCCCCCCCCCCGCTCCCCGACTTGAGCGGGGCACTAGCTTGCTAACGTTAGCCACCTTACACACGCGCTCTCGGGTCGCGGAGCACAGGAGAGCCGTGCTCCCCGGAAACCATGGAAACGCCAACCGACACCGACACCGAGAGGGGAGACGCCGTTAACGGTCGTTCTGGGCGAAGGTTATTTCCCCGGCGACGGAAAACATCCCGTTGGCGCGTGTGCGATTCTTGAAGTGCATTGTTGTGATGAAGCCCCGCCCCCCCGTCACGTCAGCGACCAATGAGGGCACGGGAATCGCAGACAGCAGACATCCCAGACAGAGTCTTAGCTACAATGTATCAAAACAAGCGGCGCCTGTTGTTTGTTACTGGCTTCTAAATAAAATGCTCCCTCATGCGTGACAAGGGAAAATAAAAGCAAATAAATAGAATTGCACTATACAACTTTAGGGTATATTTGTTTGCTCTTTGCTTTCTTTTAGAATAGAACGAAATGGGAAAAACAATTATTTGTTTATTCCTCGCAGGAAAAAAGGTTCCAGAGAATCAGCAGCAAATAAAGTGATGGTGACATAGTAGCTCACAATGAAGACAATGCTATTATTAATAGGTGTAAAAATCCAGGTTTAGAATTGATTGTGGATTAAAAGTAAATGTGAGATTAAATAAAGAACATGCACTAGAACATCAGTTCAATTTGTGCTTTGTATATTTCTGCAAAACTACTCGTAGAAGAAAAAGAATCCGTGCAAGGAACTACAAAAGTGTAAATAGCTATTTCTGCTTGTCCGGAGCAGAGTTGTACAGCTTAACAGCGACTATGGGACAGGTTTACGATGACGGTGTTATAATTTAGCGAACATAACAGCCATAACACAAACAGATCTAGTGAACCTTCAAAGACTTTGGGCTCCTTTCCCTTTAGGAGAAGTTACTTCACTAATAAAATCTGCTAACTTCACTTTCAAAACTTATTTAATGCAAGTTACAGCAAGCTTTCAGACAACGTAATGCTTTTTTTTTTTTTTTTAATTCTGGCCAAACTTTCACTGAGCTCTGTGCTGACTCTCGCTGGAGGCCAGAGCGTCTCGGTTATGTAATATCGCACTTTCCTGATCCAGTCAGCTCTCTGCATGTCAGGAGAAAACTTGCCTCTGTGCCTTTTGCAGGCCGACGTCGGCTGCAGCTGCAAAATCTGATGCTGCACTTGATGGTCATCGAAGTAAATTCGGTGTCATGTGGGAGGCCCGTTTAGTCTACAGAGAGACTTGTGAAATTATGTGGTGTAATTTAACCTAAACTCCGATGCGCTGGAGCGACTATGTCACTGTTCTGAACGCGTCCAACTTTCTGCACCTATTTGAAAAAGCGAGGAGCCGCCGTGCAACGCACTAAATGTAAACATTACAACATCGCTCTCGGTAGCAGCAAAACAAGGAGGGGCTGGAGGGGCTGAGCAGGATGACAGCTAACAGTCAAGCCGCCTTCCGCGACAAAACGTCGCGCAACTTTGCGAAATTTCGCCGAGCCAAAGCAGCAGCAAGAGGGAAGAGTGCATTTACCTGATTGTTAATGTGAGACCATCTGATCTGTGATATTTCCCTTATAACGCTCTCATCTCGTTAGGCTAAGTGCGGCATTCTCTGGTCGAGCTGTTACAGTGTGGAACATTCCGTGGATTTCACCACTGCTGGGGAAAAAGGTCCTAATAACAAGCGTCCCACGTTACCAGCGCATGCCGAGAATGGATTGTGCCGTCTTATGGCTTCCCAACTCCCAAGACTATACCCGTAAAAGCCACATTTTTGGTTAGGCAGCGCTAAACCAGCCCTGCGGATGTTTTGGGTTTCTGCAGTTGTCAGTTACACCCCCATTTCGGCGTATTGCAAGGGCAGGGAGCGCACGGCGAGCGGCCATTTTTACCGTAACGGACAGAAACGCGTCTCAGTCTGATTTGAAAGTTCAAGGCTCGTTTCACGGATGAACCTTGAGGAAAAAAACATTCGCTTTCTGTTGAGGGTCGCAAGATATCTGCCTTGCAATTAAAAATAAACAGGTTTACGCCAGTAAATCAGGCCACCGACGAAAAAACGCAGTTCAGTAAGCCACGCTGTTCACTTATTTCGAGCGTTTATTTTGAGCTTTATGTTTCAGAGGTCTGACAAATGATTTGGTTTATCACATTCATAAAGTTGGACAGGAGGGTTAAAAAAAAACCCTTTGAAAAAGCACAATATTTGAGTTTGTTCAAAATTGTATCAAGAAAACGGCTAATTCGGTTATTACAATGGAACAGCAATTCGCGTCACTAATATTATTGCATTTTAGAATAAAGAAAAAGAAGCATTTGGAAGCACAGTTTCCAAATGCTAATAAAAATGAGGGGATTTGATTCAAAGATTACAAAACAGACCACGCATATGTTAAGAAATATTGGTAACTCGATACTAAATATATGTTGCTCTGCTCAGTTTAATACAGTCCAGCCAATGCAGATAAAGCTTTGGAGATGCTGATTTAACATCCAGCAGAGCGCGCAGTCCACACAGTCAAAATTATATGGCAGGATATGACTTGTTGAATCATTCACTGAAAAAAAAAAACATTTTTTGCGATATTCTAATTTACTATAGACGTTTTTCTTTTTGTCTTTAATAAAGGCGATGATGGTAATAAGTGAAAGATGAAAAAAAAATCATAGTTTTCAATAATATAATTTTCCAAAAATTACATTTTCACTTGAAAACTTTATAGTTTAGCAGAAATCGAAGCAACACTTCACCACCCTTCAGTGATGTCAATGGAAAAATGGGTTAAGCTGCATGAATTAAATAAATATAAAAATAAATGGCAACAGGTACTTTTATTGTGTGCATTATGTAAGCAATAAATAAAAGCAATAAATACTCTCTAAATTAAAATATTTGCAGAACTGTCAAATTATTTATGTATGCTCTACAGGAGTAGGACCATGACAGGCTTTGGTTAGCTTAATGATACTCAAATGTCAAACACCATTCAATTCATTGATTGGAAATTTGTAAAGAATAAAACAGTCTAAAATGCTATAAACTGTGCTATGCTTGGTCAAAATTGACTAAGAGCTTTAACAGCCCTGTTTTGCAGCTGTGGAAAATAGATCTAACTGAACACTGATTGTAGACTCGCAGAAGACGAGACAACATAAAAAGTTTCCTTTGTACTTTTGTAAACGTCTGTTCGTCATTATAATCTTTTAAAAAATCATTCATAGTGTTTGCAAGCCCCAATTGATCCTTAAAATCCCCTCTAGTCATCTACTCCTTTCATTGCTCGGTCCGGTCACGGCTTTCATGCTATTCCATAGATCTTTAATTTCATTAAAAATGTTTCAAGGTTTGCCCTTCTACCTCGCTGCTTTATTGGCCTCCACCTTCTCCTTATCTTTATTGTATAAAAAGGGATCATAGTATTTATGTAACACATCCCTTACTGATGGGTTTGTTGCAGTAAAGGATGACCTGCCTTGTCTGTTTGTCTTTTTAAGTAGATAATGTTCACGTCAACTTCAGAATCAATAAAAACATTGACATTTGTGCTCTCTAAGGCTCCTTTCAGTTCTTGCACAGAGCTACAGTCTTATAATATGGCATTGCAATTGAAACATAGCAGATTAAAGGTTTTGAATCTCAAGATTATGATATATGCTTAGAGTTCATATTTTTTACAGGTAGAAACAATAACCTAATTTTTAACTTACCTTTGTTTTTTTTTTGTTTTTTTTACAAAAGCAGCACAAATATTACCTACAATAAAAACAATAACAATATTCTCTCACTATATTTTCATCATCCTTACTTACAACTTGTAAGTTATGAGTCGCCATCATATATAAACTTCCATCACTTAAAAAAAAAAAAAGTAGCTCTAAATCCTTTTCCGGCTTAATAAGGTAAGGCCTCTGATAAAACTAAAATAACTAAAAGCAACTACTTTCCAGTATATGTTATATGCTGTTACAGTTCCTCACTGGATTTTGCTATAGTAGACTGAAAAAGTTATAAAAAATGAATTGGTTGCCTTTGGTTGTTTGTTAACTGACTGTTTTAGGTACAAAATTAACACATCGACAGCGATACAAAATGATAAGGCTGCAAAATGACAACATCCCATAAATATTAAAGCACCATAATCAGCAACAACAGTTTGTAAAATAAAGAAGCAAAAAAAAACAACAATAGCCTATTTATAATTATTTGTTTAAAATCTTTCCACATGGCAAATATTATAACAATTTCATGACTTTTTTTTATCTTCTGAAATAAAAAAGACATTTTTGATGATGAAAAGCAAAGCTTTCTTTGCTGCTAAATGTATAGCACTTTTTTCGGACAAGTTGTTGTGTCGTGTAGCCGCCACAAGAGGGGGGCAAAAAATAATATTAAAAGTCCTCTAATCCAACATTTTCTTTTGTCACCATCCTCAGTTGACAGAGAACGTGGCCAATGAATTACTTTATGGTGTGAAGTAAAATAACAGGAAAATCACCCACATGAATATGATTTCTCTGTAAGGAATGTAAGTTGTTCATAAGCATGTCTAAATATGACTTCTTTATCCTTTTTCATTTGACTTGACAAAGAGACAGTCACCATGAACTTTTATTGAAGGAGGAGAGCAAAACACAGGCCAGGATTCTTTTCTTCTTTTCTTGTCTTTTATCTTCTTAGGGGACGATATCAAGCAAAACAACAGCAATATATCAGAGTGCTAGTTAAAGAACAGAAGTCAGACAAGAAAAGAAACATGGCAAAATTAGATTAAAAGAAGAATATTACAGGGATGTGCTTTTAAAAAGCATATCTTTTCATAAAAAAACA
Source organism: Xiphophorus maculatus (assembly GCF_002775205.1). Lineage (NCBI taxonomy): Eukaryota > Metazoa > Chordata > Actinopteri > Cyprinodontiformes > Poeciliidae > Xiphophorus > Xiphophorus maculatus. The sequence continues at coordinate 22,095,828 of NC_036465.1, read as the reverse complement.
TGAACAGAGCAACTTCTTAGTAAAAGTGTGTTTAACTTGAGGCCTTTTATTCTTTAGGCATCTCGATGGACTCCTCAGCACAGCACACATCTCAAACTAGTGCCACTGTTTAATTATGGTGACGTAAAATATTTTCCATTTGGAACGTCATTATCAAGGCCTAACTGTAAAGTTACAAACGTTTTTTGTACGTTCCTGTTTACTGGTATGTCTTAGCAAAGGATTTATCAGGTTCCTGCCCACTTATATCAGTGTTGTGTTCAGAGCTGTAAGTCATAAACCAAAGTCTATTCGGATAAGGCAGAAATAAACATTTTTCCCGGCCTCTGTCATTGACATGTACTTTGAGCTCTTTTACGTGTCTTGAATCAGTTACTGTATTTTATATCCACCAACATATTACCTTGTGACGGCACATTGTGCTTACCAATCAGAATCATTTCTCTATCAAGTGTTGAGTATCTTCATCGTGCAAGTCGCCATGTTACTCACTGTTTAAATGTGCCTGCAGGTTTATTGATAAATTGAGAGAAATGTCTTGTACAATCACCTCCTTGTTTGAAAACTTATTCCTTGACTTTTTTCTTGTCACAATAAGTAACCTTGATCGATTTGGTTGCCACACTGGATGATAATGAGATGAGTTTGCTTAATTTGATGAAGTTAGATGGTCCTACATGGAATTCATGTTTTTTTTTTCTTTTATAAGGTCGGACCTGAACAGCAGATTGGTGTAGGAGTCACACAGATGCAAAGTTACCAGCCCTGTATGCAGTACTGTAATTGTCTGAGGATTTTGTGTCCACATTATACGACACGAAGACCCGCAGAGTTGCTAAGTGACACAGCATCATTTTAAACTCAGTATTGATGTCCTGTGTGAAGGGAATGTCATCTCTTAGTACCTATTTGTTTTACGCAACAAATGTCTATCACTGTCCTCTCAAAATAAGGGGAATTTAATGGAAAAACAAATATTTACTGGGAAAATTTTTTTAAAAATTCATATTAAGACTCTTATCAAATCTAAATTTCCTTAAAAAGTAGGAAAGCAGATGATTGGATGGACATTGTCTGTTGATATCAAATTCCCAGTGTTGTCACAGATTTGCAATTGGATTTGTGTCCAGACTTTGACTAGGCCATTCTAAAGCGGGCGTATGTTTTGCACTAAACCCTTCCATTGTAACTTTGATTGTGTGTTAGGAGTTCTTCACCTGCTTGGATGGTGAGCCTCCATCCCGTTTTGAAGTCTCCTGCATGGCAGGTTATTTTCCAGGATTGCTCCGTGTTTAACTTCACCTAATTTGTTCTCTGTAAGACTTGTAAAGCTGGGATACTGCTGCCTTAAATTTCCCAACAACTTTATCTTTGACTTGTCCTCTGCGTTCCTTGGTCTTCATGAAATTGTTTATTCACTGATGTTTTCTAACACACCTCTCATCTGCTTTCACAGAACAGCTGGGTAGAAGAACAGCTGAAAACCAAAATAAGATACTTTAAAGTGGCAAAATGTAGAGGTGCAGGACTGTATGATCATGTGAACCACATTTTTACTGCTGAGTGTTTTCTGTTTCATTAAAAGCTGAGATCCTCTGCCATTGTGTATGGACAAATATTTGATTGTGAATGAAGCTGGTGAGTACAATAGACCAGAATCCTTTGTGTGCTGACCCTTAATTAGAGCAGGCGGGCCGAAAGGAGCCCTCATTATGACACGGATCCACAGTTTCTGAACAAAACAGAGACCCACTGATTGGTTCTGAAGAGACAAATTTTAGAAAACCCTCTGGTCTCATTGGTTCTACTCAGCTGTCATTGCCATGACAACTGAGGGACCCGTTCAGAGCCTCATGTGGTTCTGGCGACCAACAAGAACGCAGAGCCAGGAATGTTCTAGTGACGAGGTTAGCCAGATGGAGCTGCAACTTTGCTGTATGGACAATGAATATTTCAGGATATACAGCTAACATCAAACCATAAGTACTGTAGGTTTAATATGATAGTTATTTTAAGCTTTTCTTTTCAATTCATTGACTATACTTTTTGATACGCTTAACCTGACATCGCTAAAAAAAAGGAAGTGGACCAGAAGCAGTGATGTTGGTTGTGTGGCTCTATGCGTGTTAATCATTTATGTTTACAGCTCTGACAGGATCATAACTGGGAGAAACAAGAACCAAAGGTCTTATCGACACATCATTTGCAAGCAAGCCCTCTGCCAATCTCACCAGGTAAGTTTGGAGCTCTACATATTAAACCTGTTTAAATTTTGTTAAAATACGAGCTTAATGATCTTATTGTCACCTTAAAGAATTTTGTTTTCACTTGTCCTTATGCGGTTCCGGAGATATCGAGATAAAATCGGTTTATTTTTATAAGCAAGTTTTGAACAATATTATTTTCAGCACCTCAGCGCTGACACATTAGACTCTTAACTCTGATCTTAGTGGACAGGAGGAAAGCTTGACTGTGGTCGGAGGTGTTAAAAGCTCAGAATTCAATTATTCACATCAAGTTTTGTAATTATCAAAATTCTTACATTGAGCGGTTCATACACAGTAGAATATTTTCTCTCTGTTTTCCACATAAAGTCAGAAACTGCTTCTTTATTGGGGAATGCTGCCAATAATTCAGCTTCACTGCAATAAATCCCTTTTAGGCGTTTTAACCATTTTCTTGCTGTCATTTGTTTGGGTGTGGCCCGACAAACATTTTGCTGTTAATTTTCAAGCTATATTAATCAAGGTAAAATGACAGTTGAGTCCTTCACTGGAGAAATTGCGGTGACAGCGTACAGTCCCTGACATCACTTATAAGATTTAAGGCCTGATGTTCTACGGACCAATGGTTAGTTTTTTTTTTTGCCTCCATCTTGGTTTTACCTTTCTTTAGTCTGAAGAAAGAACCGGTGAATCTGTTCGCTCAACTCAGAAATAAAATGTGACAAAAAGATATAGAAAAAGATATAGAAATACCTATCTACCATTACCTCAGAAAACTACAATGATAAGAGTTTTAAGAAAACTTGTCAAAATAATAGCCATGTTTTTCAGCGCAAACAAAGTCAAGACATTTTAGTCCAGACTATAAGTCATTTTAGTGGCTTAGAAACACACCAAAAGAAAAATAAATTGCTTAGACATAATTTTACTGATGTCATAAATCAAGTGAAAGGTCATTTTCTTATCATGCAATAAGATTTCTTGTTGCAAGTAGATGGAACTGCCTCCAGTACGTCAAGTAAGATGCTTCCTCATTGCCTTTTGGAACTATAAGCAACTTATTTTACGGTCTTCTTTATGGTTCACATCAATTTAGTAAGATTTTCCATTTTTTAAATTCCATTATGACACATTAACATCATTTTTGTGCCCACCCTGACCGGTCATCTCTTTATTTAACTTAGACAAGTATGAAACTGGGGGTTTTCCCCCGGAAGTTTAACTCAAACTGAGGCTCCTAACCCCAGTTACCTTCAACCACTTTCAGACATTAGCATATGTACAGTAGATATGTGGCATGTAGATGTGTTTTCATCTTTCAACCTCAGATTTGCATTCTTGAGACAGAAGAAAGCAGTCTTTTTTATGTCTATGAAGCAATTGGATTACATGTCATTGTTCTGTATAAATATGAATTTATGGAGTGCATTTAAATACAGCTATAACTTTTACTTTTCTCTTACTTCTAATTATCGTACAAAATGAACTGGTTGACAATTAACTCTATTTTTGCTAACAGCCAGAAAAGATAACTTAAAAAAAAAATAAAAGCAGTAGTTTTTCTTGCAGAATGTTAGAATGCATAACATGCTAAGCTTATTTCTGAAATACTATACATTTTATAGTATACGATTAGCTCATTTGCATTCTAACTAATGATATATGTGAACGTCAGATGTCGCTGTTGAATGTCGATGTAACATTTAGCTTGAATACAGTACCAGCTTTATTGATCTGTCCTGCTTTTTAGATTGTCTTGAATGTTGACGAGCAATAAAGCAAAACATGTTTTCCTCTTTATTTAATGATTCCTGTCATTTACAGTCATGGGTGGGCTAACAGGGTGGCTCCTATTACTGTGCCTTGTCTGCTCGTGCAAAGGTAGGCTTTCGGTTTATTACTGAATGATTATTTTTCTGTTTTATCTTGACCTTTAACATTTGATTAATATTTTTACTTAGTGGATTATTTCATAACTACCATCAAATGATGTGCCATATAAATACAGTTATTCTTAAAATTGTTATTAGTAGATTTTACATTAACATTCCCACTTGATATTCTCTCTTTGCAGCCAATTTCAGTCCTACAATTAACCAAATTGTTTTTGAAATCTGTGAGGACATTCCTGTCGGTATGTACTGTGTTTGTACTGTGCAACATTCCTTTTTAACATGTGAAAGTAATTATGTGTTCATGCATCCACTTTTTATTTCTTACACAGGTTCCGTTGCTTTTACTATATTAGCATCCGATCCAGAAGGAGATACCCTGACTTACACACTGACTGGGCCCAATGCTGGACTCTTCCGAGTTAATTCAGCAAATGGGGAGGTGACTGTGAATTCTGCCCTTGATAGAGAGGTGAGATATGAGAAAAGAAGAGAGACTTTACTTCATTAAAAATGCTCCTTTAGACTGAACACGTATATTTATTCATCCTCTATAGACCAGCGTCACAATGGCACTCGGTGTTTATGTTTCAGATGGTTCCAATACTGTGAGTTAAACTTAAGCAACTACTTATTTTCCTAAACATCAGTTTTATTTTTGTACTAAGTGTGCATCCATCCTCTCTTTCAGACACCAGGAACATTAACTTTAATATTACTGGATGCCAATGACAACAGTCCTGTATTTGAAAATCTTTCTTTTGACATGACAGTGCAAGAAGTAAGTAAATAACATTAAAACGTTATATTTGATTTAAGTTGTAGTTTTCGATCAACGAATGTAATAGATTTTAAGTCTAGTTTAGATTTTTGGAGTTACTTCTAAAGAAAAGTGTGACACTTTCTTTTGTTTAATTTGGTGTTTTCCTTCTGCTTTTAGAATACGGCTATAGGAGCGTCATTGTTTAAATTCACAGCAAGTGATCGTGATGAAGCCGATGCCGGTGTGGTTAGATACTCAATCACTGAGGTATGGTTCTGCCGTAAAGCACCTGACTTCATCTTTAATTTTCGTCTTTAATATGCTTCAAAATAAAAAAATTTGCATTCTTTCCAGATAATACCGGCGCAAGGATTTGATGTGTTTGAGATCAATGATGTTTCTGGTGAACTGACGTTAAAGGGCCAGCTTAATTACAACACACTGAGCACTTTTTATCGGCTCAGGGTTCAAGCAAGTGTGAGTATGATGCTTGAAGATATGAAATGTCATATTTCCAACAATTAAAATGAAACATACCACTTATCCAAACACAATGACTCAAATGCTGCAGTCATCTGTCTGTATCTCCAAAAGACTTTCCTTCTAAAATGACAATAAAATATTTTCGTGAGTATAACATGATTACAGGCTTCTGGGATCTGGGAACTTTAACTAAAAGAACTAATAATAATACACTACAATGAAAAATAGAATTAGAAAGCATTGTCCTATTTGTGCATTTATGGTTGTATTTAAAGCTTAAAACATCCAGAATTGTAAATGCAGTGTTCCACCATAAATAAAAATGCTTTTTCCTTTTCACATTTTCATTAAGTATCTTTAGAGAGGATTCGCTTAAGAGCTTTTAAATCATCATTTGTATCGTTATTGACAACATGGTTATTCTCATTTTATTTAATTTTCTGTAAACATTTCATCCACATGAAAGAAAAAAACTCACAAACAGTGCAAAAGTTTCTGTGTCTTTTAGATATATTTATAAATATAAATTTGACGTAATAATAAATCTGAAGCTGTGGAGTACATTAGTGTCTAAATGTAAGTTTAAGTACCTTGGCCTGCTTAAAATGTGAACCTCAACCCCAGTTTGAAGTGTTTTCCGGTTTAAAAAACGCTTGAAAATCATCCCCATATGATGATGCTGCCACCACTATGCGTTATCATGACAGTTGTGTTTCCAAAGTGACCGAATGTGAAAATGTCCAAAGGGTGTGAATACTTATGAAATGAGCATGACGACTCATTATGCTTTAATTTATTTTGTTTTAATTTAAAAATAAATTGGTGGTTATCAATTCAACTGTTATATTTATTAATAGTCACTTTGTCTCCTTCAGGATCTTGGAGGCTCTTGTACTGGGGATAAGGTTTTCCAGTCAACCAGTATTTTCTCCTTCGTGACGGTTGAGGACGTCCCAGACCTTGACCCCGTTTTCATCGGTGGTCCATATGTAGGAAGCGTTGAAGAGAATTCTCCTATGGTGAGTGTTTATTATTCACTAATAAATGTATATCCATTACAGCAACAAATAGCAAACTCTTTTTTTTTTTTTTTTTACAGTGAATTTGATTTAAATATCCATAAAACAAAGTTTGTATGAAAGTCAGAAATGCTTTGTCGCTATAAATCCTATTTGCTCCCCTTCATCAGGACACGTCTGTGTTACGAGTGACCGCCCTCGATGAGGACAAGGGAATCAATGACAATATCATCTACACCATTGAAGGTAGCTGCAAAGAATGTCACACCTTGTTATTGATGGGAATAAATAAAGTAATGTGTTTTGTTTGTTTTGTTCCTGTTTCAAAGCTTCCTCGGCTGATGGCTTGTTCAAAATCTCAGAGAATGACGGCATCATATCTGTGTCATCGGGAATTGACAGAGAAGTTACTGGTGACAAAGTAACTCTGACCGTGAAGGTAACAAACCAATAAGAATCACTTGTTAGCCTCTTTTTAAGATATGCAAAGTTAACATCAGCAGGCAAATAGGGTAATGTAGGAATTCAAGTGACAGGCACGATGATTAATGAGAATAATTTAAGACACAATTTGGGACCAAACATGAACATGTATTTGAATTAACAGGAATACCATGACAGGTTTTTGATTTCACAATAATAAATGTAATATCTTTAAATTGTTGTTGGAGAGCATTCAGTTTGAACAAAGTTATACTAATAAATCGGGCCCTAGTTTTTTGTGTTTATTTTACCAACAGATGACAAGAAATATGATAAAAAATTTTTTTTAAAAAAAAAAAACAACTAATGTCAGCTGCTTGATTTTAGGGCACCGAGTCTAAACCGAACGTCAACGGACAACCTGCCACTGCGACAGCAACCGTCGAGATCAACATCGGCGACGTCAATGACAACCCGCCTCAATTTTACAAATGCGAAGGCTCCTGTGTGCTAGAAACTCAATTCACAGGCGACGTCTTTGAACACTCATTGGGGGCAATTTCCATTGGCATGACAGTCAAAGATCTAGACAAGGTGAGAAACAAAACCAATGCCCTTTTAATAAATGGTAAGCTCAGAGCGACGACGACTGCTCTCATGTTTTACAGTTTGTGCAAACCGAGCTAACGTTGGAAGGAGAGGATAAAGACGTGTTTTCTGTGGAGCCCTCCCCTGCTGGACCAGAGAACGTCGTTCAGCTTCTTGTCAGGCAGCCTGGGAATCTAGATTTTGAAGAAAAGCAGCAAATGGTTCTTCAGGTAACAGAGAACAAATAAAAACAGAATACAGTAGTCAACCTGAGTTTTGTTTCATATGCATGTGCCACATTGCAGGTGATTGCTGTAGATAAGGAGGAACCCACTTTCCAGTCCACTGCCACGGTTACAATAATCATAAAGGACACCAACGACAACAGCCCCACGTTCCCGCACGACACGTACAAGATAAATGTGGCTGAACACTCTCCTGTTGGGACAGAGGTGGCAACAGTCACGGTAAGACCATAACCATCTGGATATTTTAATCAATCAAATTAAAAAAAAAAAAAAAATTAACTTTGGGAACATTTCCTTTGTTTTTCCAGGCAGATGATCCTGACACAATGGATGCAGGCAAAATCACCTACAGTCTTCTTCCAGAGAGCATGTATGTTTACCCTAATCACATTTATTCTGTTTAGTTTAATCTATATGACAGCTTTTTATTTTGTAATCTAACGTTGGCTATTCCAAACAACCCCACTGAGCAGTTTGAACCTGTCTTTCAGACTGCAGTACTTTGACGTTGAGAGTGACACGGGAAAAGTCTACGTGAAAAATCAGACTATCCTGGATCGCGAGCTCAGAGCTCTGTATTCAGCCACCTTGCAGGCCAGAGACACGGATGGCAAGCCCGGCACCGCGGTGCTGGAGATTACTTTGACGGACATTAATGACCAGCCACCAATCATCAACAGAGACGTGTACCGAGAGTTTGTCGTTGAGGGTGAGAAGCTTGAATTCCCGATTGAGGTAAATAGAAAGCCGACAGTAATCTTATTGTGACACTTGGCATAAAGGTCGCAACATCACAAACCTCTTTCCTGATTTAAGCTATTTTATTTGGGATTTACCTATCATTTTTATCCTAAGATGAATAATATTTTATTGCATGTTTGAACATGACTTTCAGTATAAAATGTTATTACTGTACGGTTATTTGATTTTGTTACCAATACCAGCTTCATCTCCATCTTTTCAGTGTGACTTAAGATTTAAAGAATGAATAAATAATTTAATTTTTCAAGTATCATTTAAACTACATTGTGAATGTAGTAGTGATTTTTTTTAAAAAATATGTCTATATCTGGTGCATTTGATGCACCAGATATTGATGCAGATTATTAAAAAAATGCAACTCCTTAACAGTTACTTTTGTTTTTTTCTTTTCCAGGCTACGGACAGAGATGAAGCTGGTACAGTAAACAGCCAGATTGAATTCAGCATTAAACCGAGCGCACACAGCAGCAGCTTCAGCATCAACCCAAACACCGGTGTGTTTACAAATAACGGTGAACTGGATCGGGAGGCACTGGAACCAGAACTGAATGGCAGGATAAACCTCACCGTAATAGCCACTGATAAGGGAACACCAGCGCTGTCAAGCTCCGTCTCAGTTATTATCACCGTGCAGGTAGGTGCTACAACCGTTTATGTTCACCCCGCTGCAAGTGGATAGTCGCACAAAAGCATTCATCCCCCGTAAATCACCACATTTTATCAAGATACACAAACTTAGATGTATATTATTGGGATTTAATTTGATTGAACTACCTAAAGTCACACGTAAATGTAAAGCAAAATAAAAAGATACGCTGTTTTCATCTTTTTATAAAGAAAAATTGTGAAACGCGTGGTCTGCGTTTGTATTTACCTTGCTTTACTAAAACACCTCTAAATAATATCCAGGAAAACCAATCGCTTTACGAGGTCACCTAACTAGTAAACAGCAATAGTCTACGCTGCAATTAATTTATTATACATATATCTGTCGTCGTAAGGCCTCTGATTTTTTTCCCACCACTAAAGTAGATTCATTTTACATCCAGCTTTAACATAGAAATAGAGTCAATTTAAATCAATCGTACAAACACAAACATAGGGAAACAGTGGACAAATGCATGCCACACATTTCCTAAATGCTTCACATTTATGCACTGGTTTGTGTTGATCTATCCTAAAATTTCCATAAAATACAGCAAAGTGTGTGTATTTTCCATGATAAAAGAGGAATAAATTCAGTGGGTATGAATAATTATGCAAGACACAGAACTTGAAGGCTCACGTTTCCTTTCTGATGGACCTTAGGACATCAATGACAACGCCCCAACTTTCAAAGCATCAACCTACAGTTTTTCTGTTAAAGAAGGAGAAAAGGGCAAGTATTACAGCTTAAAACCATTTGCTTCATCCCTAACTACGTTGCAGGATTATAACATTTGTACTCATTCATTCAATCAGGCGCATCTGCGGGTTTCATTTACGCCGAGGATCTGGACCAAAGCGCCGAATTCAACCGCATTTCTTTCAGCATCATCGATGGGAGCTTTGGCAGCTTCATTGTTCGAACCTCGGCAGAGGAGAAGGGTTACAGCGGCAACATCATGGTAGACCCGGACATCGAGCTCGACTATGAGACGGCACTCAAGACGTTCACGTTGCGGGTGGAAGCTGCAGATCTGGAGCTGGAGAAAGCTTCGGCGGTGGTGGAGGTGAATGTGTTGGATGTGAACGACGAAAGACCAGAGTTCACGTCAGTCCGAGGCGTTTCTGTGGAGGAGAACGCCGCCACAGATGTGCTTGTCGGGACGTTCGTAGCTCAGGACAAAGACACCAACCATTCACTGGTGTATGAGCTGGAATCTGTCAATTGCAAGTGCAGCGGCGAACTGGAACCCTGCAGCTGGTTCACCCTCGACCCGAATGGGGATGTTAGAGTCGGTCCAGCAGACCCTCTGGATTATGAAGAATGTGACCAAGCTGTGGTAAAGGCTCAGGTGGTGGACTTGTTCACGGAAAAGGGAGAGAACAACAGCGTTACGCCAGGTCAGGACTGAGTTGTTCACAATTTTATCTCAGTGTCAGAAAGTTGAAATTATAGTCCAATGTTGACTTCATGAAACCTAAAAAATTGTTAAAGTCTTTCCTGCTGGATCTTTCCAGGAGAAATGGTGATCAACATTGAAGACATTAATGACAACAGTCCTGAATTTATTTACTCCGACTCTGTATATGGTGAGTAATGCTTTGAGAATAAATGATTATAAGTAACTATTTTCAAATGTTAGAAAGTTAGTAAGCATATTTAAATAGTTCATATCTAACAAATCACACACAATGAACCAAGAGAAGACAGAATATTAGACTTGATCATTTATGTGGTAAGAAAAATATCACAAGAAATGTCTTTTATATTGCTTTTTAGGGTTTGTTGGTTCCTAGGTGTTTTTTTTTTCATTACACTCAGTTACTAACAACTCAGATGGATTTATATACTTTTACAAATGTTGCTGTAAATAATTTTATATAAAACAAATAAATAGCATATTTAACTAAGTAATACATGACATATTTGGACAAAGATGTAGAAAGATTTCCAGGCATCCAAATTTTGGTCTTTGACATTTTCTGACATACATAAGAATTGTACAAGTCATAGCTTCAAGCTATTTTTTTAAAAATAGTTAATACTTTTAAAAAATGGATTGTCTCCATCTTATCTTGCTGCTTTAGTTGTGGTGTCAGAAAGTGCCAGCAAAGGAACATCAGTTGCAGGAGTCACAGTGAGTATAGCTGAACAACAAATCATAACCAACTTGTTTCTGACAAGTTATAGCAATTATCTCTAGATGCTTAATTGAGCTTCTGTTTCTGCTCCCAGGCTTCAGACCGGGACTCTGGAGAGAACAGGGTGATCAAATTTAAAGTAGAAACAGTTCAATTTGAGAACAGGCTCACAAACACTACCACCACTACCAGGGTCCTGTTTGAGGCCGTCACTACACAACAACAAAATATCTACATTGGGATTATTCAGTAAGTGCAAAAAACCATACCAGAGCATTTTGACTCCAAATCAACAGCTGCTTAGCATATTAAGTCAGACGTTACTTGTTGATGACTTGGAACTCGTTGTGTGATTGCTGTACTTGTTTTGTCCTCTCCCATCAGAACTACAGAAGGTCTTGATCTGACACTGAAAGGGAAATATTTGGTAACGGTATCTGCAACGGATACTGGCGGCCTTTCCTCCACCGCCGTCCTGGAGGTGAGGGACTGGATGCGAATTCACGACTCTCAGAGAAACATCGTGCAAACACGACGCGGGGTTTAAAATGTCTGCGTTTCCACTTCTGTGTTATCTTTGTTTTTGTTTTTCAGATTTTCACCATTGATGAGGGCTTCCGAACTGAACTCCAGTTTAGAACTACAGTGAGTGAGGTCGAACAGGCACTCAGTGAGATCAGAAGGTGAATTTCTTTTGTCAATACTTTTTGTTTTTTTTGAAGCTATGAAAACTGTAATATTATGTATATATATATATATGAAAAAAAAAACCTTTGATTTAATTACTTAATCTCCTTCAGGGAGCTCTCAGCAGCCACCGGCGCTGCAGTTGACATCGTTTCAATCAAAGACCAGCCTTCAACATCCAGGTAAAAATAATTTTTTTACAGCTATTATCATAGTAAAGTCACTGGCCAAAACAAACAAAAAACTAAACAAAAAATGCTTTTTTTAAATATATATAGATATTGATCACTAGGTGGTGACAAAGATCCTATTAACAAAGCACATCACAACATGCAATAATGATTTAAGAAATTGAGCTTTCATATTAGATTCATATTGGATGAAATAATGTGATAATATGTTTCTTTTCTCCTTTCTCTTCTCAGGAATGCCGCACAGTCTTTTATGGTGGCATATTTCATCTTTTTGAACGGAACAGCTCTTACTTCTTCAGAAGTAGAAAAGAAGCTTTCTGATCAAAATCATTTTCCTCAGCTGTATGCACTGGGCCTGATAAATATTGTAAGCATATTCGGCTTCAGAATCTGCGTTCCTAAAAGTGATGCTGCTTTTCTCTCAAGTGATGAACAACAAGTAAAAATGTAAGCTTCAATCGCTACAGATAATGCTGATGAGTTTCCTAAATTTATTTCAGGGTAGCATTCCCGTCACTGAAACAAAACCGGATCCCGTGGTGTACGGTCTGCTGGGAATGGTTGGCGGTCTCGTCATTATACTGGTTATACTCACGACCTCGCTTTTGTGCACTCGCCGAAAGTAAGAGAAAGACATTTAGCAGGGCGAATAATTAGCCGGAAAACTTGATATTAATGCAACTTTTTTCCGCATCACAGCTTCAGAAGGAAGCTGAAAGCAGCGAATGCCATGAAATCTTCAACTATGTTGAACTCTGACAACCAGAAAGGTGGCGCTGTCGTGCCTGGGACCAACAAGTACACCATGGAAGGGTGAGCCCATTAACAAGATGAAGAAATTCGTCCAGTTTACCACAAAATATACAGAGTCACTGTACATACAGTGTGGGGGCCCCATATGGGGTTTTCTGGCCTTGAAAGAGCCAATCAAAGAGGACTTTTTCTGTGGGACCCAATTGAGTTGACTAAATAAAAGCCATATTGGCTAAACTGTTGTAAGAACATATATTTATTTAAGGAGGGTAGAATTTTGAGTAGAAATTATATATGTTTAAGATAATGAAATTTGATTAATTTATTCACTTTAATGAATTAGCTGCTAACATTTTCTCTGATGTTAATATACACTTTGAAGACAACAGACAATACTTGTCCATTTACATTTTATTAAATAAATAACAGCTTCACAAACAGTTTATTAACAAATGGAAACTGGCATGTATTTAAAGTTCTCAGTCCAGAAATGTCTTCCTTGACTTAAAAATGATCCATACCTCTGGTAGATTAAAGTAATCGTTTAAATTTAGCAATTTGTTTACTCTGACTGGAAGGAGCTTCAGCATTTTGTAGAGTCCAGAGATCTGAATGAATCTGATAGAGAGAGAGAACAATCTAAAAAAAAGGCCCTTCAGCCATGCACTTAGAGCTCATCAGCAAACACAAATCAGTAAAAACGTGCAAAAATCTGGAGTGCAATTTTAAGCGGGAAATGTTTGGTTGCTGTAATATCAAAACACAATTTTCCATGAACGTTTGAGAAGGTTATGAGTGCAATTTTGCTATCAAAATGTAAATGAAACTGACACTACTTTTCCATTGTTGAGTATATTTGAGGGATGCCTGTCTCAAACAAACTTACTGGTTGAAATTGTCTAAAATTGCTGGTGGAATAAACAATTTTCATTTGCAGCATATAAACTAAGATCGGTCAACACCAATGTCACCCTTACCGTTCTCTGAATACAATTTTAAAAAATTAGGATAAAACTTGACTGAACAAATATCTTCATTTAAATTCTAATGAATTTAAATTCGTTTCTCTGAACATTTCTTAATGTTCAGAGAATTTTCAAAATATTACATTCTGAATAGCATAAACATTAACAAACTGCAATTTTTTAAACTTAAGGGCTTAATGCTTAATGCATAGTGTTTCTTTAGATCAGATTTGCTACAAAAATAACATGGCTAATATTGTTGAGATTTCATTATTATTTACAAACTAATATGCTTCGCTGTGAATATGTTAATGGCTACAAATTACTACCAGCCAGATTAACTGTAAATAGTGTGGTGTATATCTCTTAATTTTTGTCTTTGTTCTGTTTTCCGTTGCTAACCATTACTCTGCTGCAGTGCCAACCCAGTGTTAAACCTGAACATCTCCTCAGCTATAGCCTTGGACTTGGATTTAAATGAAGAAAGCTCAGATGCAGACAAATCCAGGTAAAAGAAATTTCATAAAAAATCTACTTTACCATCAGAATTTGTCCTCTAATCTATGGCAGTTCTGGTTTTTGAGCTGGGATGGCTTCCAGGTGAACATATTGTCACTGTGTGCTCCCAGCGGCATGTTTGGACAAAATGTTTGGCTTTTTGCTTCCAGCCATACCATGAGACATATGTTCAAATCAAAAAACTAAATTGAACGCTAAAAACATATCCTCCTAACTGTTTGACAATTTTTTTTTCCCTTAAAGCCTCAGTTCCCTGGATCACAACTATGACATTGTTGGAAATTTTGAAGATGATGAGAAGGTGAGTTTGCGTCTTAAAGTCTATCTTGACTTGGACTCATTAATTGTAATATTGATTGATTCCAATTTGCTTATTATATTACAGAAGGGTATCATGTGGGACAAAGACGTCGATGACTCGTATCAGTACAATGAACCTCTGGGTGCAGCGCTCGCCCAGTTGGATCACAATAAGGAAAGAAGCACAGCCCACACTGACCTTGGGGTTAACAACCCGATGTTTGACACAACAGATCTGTAACATTAAACAGAGTAACAGCGACGGACAAAATCATCCAAAAAAAATCCAAATCAAACGCAGCTACTGCCTTCAAAAAGGTCTTTCATATGAAAACTGGAATGTAAACTTAAGTAAGTCTGTAAGGAGTAATATAAATACACTTGTAAGCAACAGTTTTTACACATAACTCGTGACTGTTTAAACATTTTCTCCGTAAAAACAAATAAGTAAAACCATTAGGATTGGATTTTGACTCAATTCTGCTTTCCAGACATTTTAAACGTCAGCCCTGGCGTTGAACGTAAGATCTGCGCATAAATGACAAAAACATACAGTTTCTAGATTGTTTATTTGATAAGTTTTTCAGTTTTAAAGATGTAGGTTGTAGAGTCTTGTTCAGAAAACACCAGAGAAAAACAAGGAATGAATAAATAGGCATTGGCAGTATGTCAAACTCGTGGCATGTAACGATAAAAGCAAAATCTCTTCCAAAAAGGCTGATTCTGATAAGCAATTTGTACAGCAAAGCATGCAAAACTTTTTTTTTTTTGCACACAGAATCACTTTAACACACCATGTTAATTTTCCTTGCAGCTGATGCTACAAAATGAATACAATTGAAAAACAAGAAAATACAAGAATGCAATGTCTGTGTATGTTTGAAATCCTTATTTATTAGTCAGTGGAAATCTTTCTCTGATTGTCAATGTTTACCTTTGAGTTCGATGCATTCGCTCGTGGAATGCTTTCTGCAAACTGCTAATGGAAAAAAAATATATATATATTTTAATTCTTGCTGACAACTTAATGAATGTATTAAATGTGCGATCTGTGAATAAAGGTGGTTTGCTTGTATGTGGCTCTTGAGGAATTTTAATGTGAGAACACTAACACGGCACTCATTTCTGAAATAAAACACACTTAGAATCAAGTTTCAAAGCAAATTTTACAGCTGAAATACTTTTCATTGTATTTTAACACAATAATGAGAGATGGCTAAGCATACTCATTCTTAAATTAAAATATGAGTTACACAAAAGCCTGGGAAATATTATGCACATACATCAAGATTAACTATGTAACTCTAAATTCTCATAAATGTCATAAAAATCACCTCTGCACTGAACTGACAGGACATAAAAACCGTCCTCACCTCTCTCAGCTTCAGTATCATGAGCCAGAGGAAAGAAAAGCTTGTTGCCATGGCGTCACTTGTCTGAGGTGCATTAAAAAATATCAATAGCTCAAATGACTCACTGGATGACTGAATGGGCTGAGCAGAAAAAAAGAAAAACAAAAAATAAAAAAGCAAAGCTAACAATGACACTGATGCATCACACTCATAGTAACTCCACTAAACCCGACAATCTGTTAAAGTGACGTCACAGCAACTTTTACTAAAAGAACAACGACAAAATAAAGTAGTATGGCTGCTTCTTGATGCTCCGTGGCTCAGTCCGTATATGCTTTTTTGAGACTGTTTGTCTCGTGTGAGGGTGTGATTCGTTTCTCACCCCGTCCAACACTATAAACTCAAGCTGTGGTAAATCAGAGTATCACAGCCACGCAGATCAGATGGGATTTTTTTTCCTCCGGCCAGCTGTTGTGATCCAAGCCCGCCTCCTCCGTCATTCGGTAGTGTGAGCTTTGGAGCAGCAGTGTGGCTGCTGTACGTTCTCCATCAACAGCCGGAAGGGGTTCCTCCTGCGCCGGCTTGCTTTTCCATCGTGCTCCCCTTTCTTCCGGCCCCGGCGCTTGCCTGAACCCCCGCAACCCGGCTCTGGAGGCAGGGGGGATGCTGCTGGGTTGAGTGGAGGTGGCGGAGGCATGGCGGTCAGCTGTTTCTGTTTCTGTACCTGCTTCTCCAGGTGTTTCTGGATGGCGGAGCCCAGCACGGCAACTTCCACCACGGCACCGTACACCTCCCAGGTCATCCCTTTCTCGTCCCAGCTCACTTCCTGCACTGGTTCCTCACACTTCTCCTCATCTTTTTCCTTGCAGTTTTCCACATCCTTACTGTCCTCCCCTACACTTTCTTTCTGGGTTAATTTCTCCACCTCTTTGGGTACTTCCTTCGTATTCTCTATGAGCTGTTCTCTATTTTCCTCCTCCTTCTCCTCCACTATCTTCTCTTCGATGCTCACTTCCTTCTTTATCTCTGGAAAAGTTGTGGCGACTGGAGTTCTCGGAGTCATGGGCGCTGTAGCAACGGAGCGAAACTCTACCTGCTGACCCACCCTCATCTCAGCATCTTTTGTTTCTGTGCCCACACCTACACATTTCCCAAGGGAGCTGGGGAAGTAGAAGGCTTGGTCCCCCTCAGGAGGGGTCATGGGACTGGTGGCCACAGACTGACACTGCACCACCTCCAGGCTCACTTGTGTTCGGATGTTGTGGCAGCCGAAAGGAGCTGGGGATTCAGGGATTGGAGATTTTGGCACGGATACATCTTTCAGGTCCACTCCTGCACCTTTGTGAGCCATGACCTCTGAATTATCGGGTTCAGTGCAAACGTTTGTTTTCCCAGGTAGTTTTTGTGGCTGCTTTGGGCTTGATTTCTCCTGAGCATGATCAGGAGCTACTGTGGAGGCTGTTTCTTTTCTGTCCTCACTCTTTATACTGCTGATGTTTTCTTCACCTTTCTCAGTTTCTTCTATTTTCACCATGTCAGGCTCCACGGTCTGAAAATGTGACTCAGCTTCCTCGTCATTGTTGCCATAGTGAGTGACCAAGATTGTAATGTCTTGATCCATGCTCCCCATCTTCTGCTGCTTGCATTGCTGGGTACTGTCCTCACAGGTCCCCTGGGAATGTGTTACAGCAGTAGCCAGACCACTGGTGGAACTCGCTACAGGTTCATATGAACTCAAGCCTTTAGCACATTTCAAAGATTCGTCGTTTTTTGACAATTCTTCGGTACATTTTGTCGTTGCGCAACTCTTCTTTTGACCAGTCTCCCTTTGCTTCTCCTCCTTTTTCGTTTTCTCCTCCTTTTGCCCCGTCCCTCTTCCAACGAGCACTGGGAAAGCCGTGCTTGATGGGGTCTTTGGCGTCATGGGGGATGTGGCGACAGAGCAGAACTCCACTTGTTGACCAACCTGCAGTACATCATCATGGGTTCCAGCAGCGGACGCAACAGGACGAGCTCCGTGTTTCCCAAAATTGCTTGGGAAAAAGAAGGAATGATCTCCTTCAGGAGGAGTCATGGGGCTGGTGGCAACCGAGCAGCACTGGGCCACTTCAAGGCTCACTTGCGTGCGCATGTGTTGCTGCCCAAAAGGGGCTGGAGAGCGAGGGTCGGAGGGGTCAGGAGTTGATGGCACAGGAACAAAGATGTTCACAACATCTGTTCCGTTCCCTTTGTCAAGGGCCACGTTTTCACCTTCAGCATCTCCGTTACCCTGGTTGTTAGTAGAGACTGTGGCTTCATTTTGCGTAGCTACAGTTTGCAGGGTCACAGGCATGTCATCAGGCTGTGCACAGTCCTTAACTGGCTCAAAGACCGATGGGTCAGTGCTTTTACTATCGACTCTGCAAAGCTCTGTATCTCTGGATTTTAGAGTTTTCTCACTATTCCCAACAGAGCTGGCATCCATGTGGCGTTTCGACTGACAGTCCTCTGAAGCTGTTGACTCTTGACATGTGCGTAAGGGACATCCCTCTGCGGCAGCGCTGCTGTCTGAGTCTTCCGAAAGTCCTTCATTATTTGTCTTCTCGCAAGGCTGGCGGTCCTCCCTGAGAGCTCGCTTCTCATCCTTAAGGCTTCCCATTCTGTCTCTTTGGTAAGGTGGTGAGATAACCTGAGGGGCATAACACGGCACAGACACACTGTTTGTGCAAACTGTAACCAGAGACCAACCCACGCATAAGCGGAGGAGAAAACAATAGCTTCATCTTTATACAAAAACACATTTTCTGCGATACAGAAATTGTCATAAAATCATTGTTGCTACTTTCTGGAAATGTGGGGGTTATTTTAGCATAAAAGATACTTTTGGTAAACTCTTTTATTTAAACTACTAATATACCACGAATTCCTCTCCCACTGTGTGATTCGATACTAAGCCTTTCAGCTTAAGAAGGCATCGACATACCTCACATTTGAATTCTGTTTTAGTTTTATCTCATCACGAAACGCTACATACCATGCAGAGGAATCCAAATTTAACCAACTAGAAGAAAGAATGAGCAAACGGCTGAAAATGTAGCGCAGAGACCTACCTCAGCAGCAAAGTCCGACCTTTTTGCAACACTTCTTCAGAACTGGGTCAAACATGGCAAAAATCTCAAACCCCTGAGTGAGAGCAACATCTGTCCGTGCATCTCTCCTCCCCCCCCCCCAGTCTGATTGATTCTGATTGCACAGGCTACCCAGTTTGTCTCTAGAAGAATCTATCTAAGGCAATCCTCGCTCTTTCAGGCTGTGGCTGTCTATGAGAGAGGGGAGAAAAAAAGCTTCACATTTCCAGTTTCCCTGGAAACCAGCTTTGAGCCCTGGTAACCGAGTGGTAATGTAATGACAAAATCTGTGCTCTGCTTTCTAGTCATATGTAAATCACTGTAATTAACCACAGGTTCTCACCGCCACACAATGGCGGACGGCAAGGGGACAGATAAACTTTTGATCTGGGAGAAGTGGCTTTTCACATTAGAGAAGGCACTTGTGATGAGAAGCTCATGCCAAAGAAAGCCGGTGGGACGCAAAAGTGTGTAAAACGTGTGTTCCAGTAAAACATTTATCTGTGAATGTTTGCGAGGCCACGTGTTTGCAAGCTCTCAGTGTGATATGAGAAGATTAATTGCAAAAATTCCTGAAAAAGTCATTCCCATTGACATTTTGTATAGATATAATATGTAAGATATAAGAGGAATTTTCTTCTGCTTCCAAAATACAATAAGACAGAAGATCATTTCAGCTAGAAGGAGCCTGGAGGAAGCAGCGATGAGCCTCCCACACAAACCAAGGCTTTCATCCTGTTCACCCTTATCCCTTTATTCCAACATTGCAAGCGGAATCGCTTTGTAATTCTCATAAAGGTTTCATGTATTATTTTGGATGTATATGTATGTTGAGTTTTTCAAACAACAACAAAGACAACCTTCCCCCGTCTTGGTTTGTACCGTAGCTGTGAGCATGGCAGGAACAGCACGTACTGGCAGAAAGGAGGCTCGCTCTCAATTCGAAGGCCACAACCAATCACACACCGGCCCCGAGTTCTGTTGCCTAGCGACGATGTAGCGCGACGGAGGGAGGTGTGTGGCTGAGCACTAAGGTAGACGAGCTCTGGTCGGACTCCCATCGGGAGCTATCGGCCCGCCAAAGGCCATCTCCTCAGCGATGTGCCGGTAATGATGACCGTGGTGATTCAGTGATGAGTGCTTCTACAGGTAGCAGCGGTGTTAGCTGCACAGTGGGGGTAGCACGTTTCGTGAGCCTTAGGGGAGAAGTTGTTCTCTGTTTATTTGCCAAAAACAAATGCACTTATGAAGAATGACAATCAATACAAGCAGAAAACCGGAAGAAAACACATTTCTTTAAAGATTCCTTGCTGGAAATGTTCGCCTGTGTGGAAAAAAAAAACAAAACAAAACACTGCACGTTAAGATTTTCTATCCCACACGTGATTGGTTGTCTTAAGAGTCGTCGTGGATGATCAAACGTTCAGCTTGAACTGCTCATTTGGGCTCCATTTTCTGTCCAAACTCCTTGATGGTGTCCGTGGCCTTGTCGGCAGCTTTTCCGATGACAGCCTGAGTCTGCCTGCTGGCTTCTTGTGCAGCTTTTACAAGTCAAAACATTAAAAAAAAATGAATAAATTAAAAAAAGAAAACGGAAGAAACATTCTCAGGAGGTTAAACAAGTCATTCTAAAAAAAAAAAAACTTATAAAGTTAGGAAAAATTTCACTCAACATTTGTTCATGACATAAAACCATAAAGTAACTTGTGACAGTTGTTTTGTCTGCCAGTTTTCCCTCCTGAGCTATGGATTTTTACAACTCCTCCAGAGTTAATTTTCATAATTGGGAAGTGAAGTATATATTCTCTTCTCTTCCCAATTATAAGCGACTTTGTTTGAGTCTATAGACTATAATATCAGTACAGTACATTGAATTTTGTTGTTGCATTCTCTCAAACTGCACAAAATATAAAGGGTAGGAATAAATAATTTTGCAAGGCACAGAATCTAATTCTTTGTATCACTTATGCTCCAGTTTAAAAAAAAACATTTAAACTTTTACTTTACTATCAGCTGACATACAGTAAGCAAATACTAGTTTTATAATAATTCAAGTGACTTTCAATCTGAAGACTCAAATCGCTCGGTGTGGGAAAGATTTCTTTTTTTTTTATTAACTTATGACAGAAACCTGACCTCTTTAAAGTAACTTGCATCTTAAAACAATTCTTCATGGCGAAAGCAATGTGCATGTTACCTGTGTTAATGGTGTCTTTGGAGGAGTCTGCCACCTGCTGTACAGCCTCTTGAGCTGCCTGCACTGGAAACACATCACAAGATCTATTGGAAGTTCACCTCAAAAACTGAACACGTGTCACGCATTTCACATCTAATAAGACACGTTGCTAGATTAGTCCTGCGTGATTGTACCTGCGGTGTCTGTGACCCCCTTTGCAACCGAGTGGCTCGTTCCTTTCAGGCTCTCGAAGGACTTCTTAAACGAGGCCATGGTTCCTATCTTTGACTCTGTAGCTTCCACAGATCTGTGTGATCCAAGAGCGACGGGAGGGACTGTTTAAAACAGCCCCCCTTCACACCCACCCACCTATTTGAGCCCTAAGCCTGCACGCTCCAGACGGATTAACTGAGATAATCTCCCCCAGCGCCCCCCAAAAAGGGCTGGTTCAGACTGGCATCCTAAGAATGACAGCATTCCTGCCAGGGGGCTCGAGCCTACTCAGCAGATTTTCCACATCCAGACCAAACCCCCAGACAGGAGTGAACAAAAAAAAAACAAAACAAAACAAAAAAAACTACAATGCTGAACAATGAGGCAGACAGTCATTTCAAGCAGAGAAAGAACGCAAAGAATACATTTGTTTTTCAAACTTTTTATTTACAGAGGATTTGTTATCTGGCTTAACACAGAAACCTTTACAGTGACAAGACCTGCAATTTAAAGCACATATTGATATGACAACCATTATGATTCCAAGACAGAATATACTGACTTTAACTTGTTAAAATCTTTATTACACACAAACACACACGCACACGCCCACGCACATACACGCCCACACACAAACATGTACACTCTGTTGGTTTCTAACAGATAGTGTAGTGTAATGATTTCACGAGTAACTATAAAGATACGATGTAAAAAACTCTTACTTCAAAAACAAGCTCATCTCCAAAGAAATCCGAAAAAGAAAACAAAAACAAAACACAAACAGGCATTATCGACATTTAAGAGGATATTATTGTTCTCATATCTGCTTGTAACAGGTCATATTTACTCATTTATTGTTATTTTTTCACTCCCAATGTCTCATTGGAAGTTGATGAACATCTATTGCACATTTCTAGATACAGATACGCACGAGTACAAAGTCACAAGTCCTGGCTCTGGTCTCATTTCATTGGGAGGGAATCAAGGAAATGAGACCGAGAGGACGAATCCTACATTTCAATAAATACCTACACCCAACACATTACATTAATAACATGACATTTACAATATATAATAATATTAAAAGATTTGTCTTGAAGGAAGAACATTTTTCACTGGGAATGCTTGTCTTTTTTGTTGGATTTTTTTTTTTTGCAACAGGGATATAATTGTAATAGTTTCAGCATTTGTCCTTTTATTATTAGAAATGTTATTGTGCTGCTGGTTGGATGATGGTTTGGACTCTTGCATTTATGCCTCCGGCTCGTAGTCCTGGCTCTCCTGGTGGAAAAGAACAGGAGATGAGTGTGAGAGATAGACAGGTCATATTTGTTGCACATAAAGACTAACTAGTGGTGTTGCCAAGCCGCTTGTACTGGTTAGTGTGTCTGGGCGTGTACGCACTGAGTGTAAAAAAAAAAAAGAAAAAGAAAAGCTGGTCAAATTTCAACAAACTTATCTGACGATTCAGTGGTAAAACGCATAAAGATCCATTTTATATGATGATAAGAAAGTTAGACTACTTGGAAGTAAAATTTAAAAGAAAAACTTAAGGATTATGTAAATATCAAACTATGTTTGCAAATTAGATGGGATTGTGGAGCCAGTCTAGGGCAAATATATACATACAAATAGGTAATATTGCACACTGAATACATGTTTAAACCTTTATGTTGGTTTGTTGCTAAAATGTGTATCGTAACTTTGAATGGGAATGTAGTTTTGCAAGATATTTCACTGAGAAAGCCTGTAATTTATATATATATAAATCAGCGGGTATACATACATATATATATACACACATATATATATATATATATATTTGAATCCATGGTTTAAATATGTATTTGATAATTCAAATAATTTGAATCCATGGTTCTCGAACTGAAAAAAAACGCAGCCAAATAGTGTCATTTCATAGGACAGTCAAGAAGCTGTTGCCTTAAGTTGCTATGAAAATGTGATTTATATCAAGCATAACTTAAACAACATTTTGCCTCTGACACCAGGAAGTTAGCCTCAGTCTCTTTAAGAAGTTCCTACTCTTTCCAAAACTCCACCTTCAGTCATCACAACAGTGTTTCTCCACTATGCCATTTACGATGAGTTTTAGGAGCGTTTGTATGATAAGCTCAGCAGACTCTCAGCTCCATCAAGTGTTTGGAAATTTCTACCGCCGCTGGTCTAGTGGAGCTGAGTGGGGAAAATGCTGACTGAAGTGCCAAGGAGGAGCAAGCTTTTTGGCATCCCCCACTGGCTGCCATGGGGAGATTCAAGGGTTTCGCAAACATGAATGAAAGAATCAAAAACAGCACTCCAGGTATGTTTTTGATAAGGGAATAATATTACAACAAGCATATATAGCACAAGTGACATAAAACACAAAAAAGTCGAGTTTGCATACAACCCTCTAAGTATTTTGGTGTTTTGTTCACAACTGATGGTGGATGGACGGACGGATTAGGGCTTCATTTGCAGTACAACAATTGAAACCCCATCATGAGAAAGGAGCTTTACTTTGAGGGGGATCTTAAAATGTTACTGGGAATGTACAGTATATTATAGGCTCGTTGCCAAGGGTGATGTCACTCTATTGTAACTGAGCTTCTGTGATCCAGCCAACAGATGGCAGCACAAACCTGCATGAGCACGAGGGGTGAGTTGTGTGCACATTCCCTGTTTGCTTGTAATACACACTGCTCTATTTAGCACCAAAAACAAGAAAATAAAAACAGTAAATGTACATAAGTTAAAATTAATGCAACAAGAAAATGATGATGCCCTGAAAAAAGGGTTTTAAGGCGACTTTCGCTGTGCAGCAGTAAGAATTCGTATTTACAACAACACAGGGAGACCCTGACATTACCCACAATGCACGAAGGCATAGAGCGTCATCGCCACACCCATTGAGACAGAGCTCGCACATCGCTTGTGTAGCAGAAAATGGGGGAGGGGAAAGAGATGCAGAGGAGTGGGAGAAAGAAGAGACGGAGGAGAGCAAGGATGATACATGCTAATGCCTGCAGGACCCTGTTCTAGGATTCAATTAGAATTTATTATTATTCATATATTAGCCAATGCAGAAAAAAAACAACAGCTGTAAGTAACTGCACTGTAAGATCTTCGAGTCTTATCTAATCTTCCTTATTAAGGTTTTTTTTTATCTTCACTAAAATTCCCAGAAAATAATGACATATTTACTTGAAACACTATCCATATAATCTGTGTTGCGGGGCATTTACTACTGAGGCTATTTAAAATCTACTTTCAGAGCCATTGACTCTGCGCAGTCTGTCTTGCCCCTGACAGTCAAATTCCAAAAATAACCATCTGTGTCGGACTCGCATCCTGCCTGTATCTATGAACAGAACGACGACGCGCACACACTTCGTTGCTGGTAGGTGGTGTTATAGTCACTGTACTCCATGTACCCTGTGTGACAAATGGCTGGGAAAGTCTTCTGATATTATTTCCAGACAAAAAAATAAAAAAGAACAGCGACCTCAGCGAGGTAGTATTTGAGAGGAAGATAAGTGGAGGGCAAGTGTGGAGGGCTGTTGAAATACAATCCAGCTTGAATGTGAAGCCATGCAAAAGCGTGTGAATACCGACGTGCCTCCGTCTACTGTAAGTGAATGGACTCATCCCTGCCTGCGACCCAGTGTTTTACATAACATACAAAAATGCTTTCTGCGGTACAGTCACTGGTTTATGTGACTGCACGGTGACATGTGACCTTCGAAAGAATAGACATGAGGGAGACATTCAGGCTTATGTTGTGCCGGTTACCTGCTGGGACTCATCATATGCCTCCCCTTCTGGCTCCAGCATTGCCTCTCCTTGGCCTTCCATGGCCTCCTGCCCGTACTCCTCAGGCTGCAGAAAAGGTGAGAGAGAAAAATGAGACGGGAAAAGATTCACAGAAGCAGAAGAAACTTAACATATTGCTTATGAAGCTTCGACATGTGTTTAAATAGTAAAATGTTCTCTTCATAAAGCCCCGTATCTCTCGTTGTGAGATCGATTTCGGTTTCTCTTTAAGATAAGAAAAGTAAAGTAAAGACATGCAACCATTTGGCTCTAACATACAATGGAAAGCTCTAAACCCATGAAAATCTTTACATTCAGCTTGTGGTACGTTGTCTTTCACTTTAGTTATATAAGTCAGCTCCAATTTCAGATCAAACCCAATGAAAAGTCAGATTGCTTTGGGAAGACTGATATTTCGAATCAAACCTGTTCTCAAAATCCAACATGGCTGCCTTATGCCTAAAAAATTAAAACAGCTGCAGAAATGTATTTCAGCACTTGTGTCAGTTTGCATTAGGAAAGTCTCACATGTGACCCTGTATTCCAGTTTAAATGCTTTATTTGAAAGGGAAATCAAATGTTGCATCCAAAAATCTTTTCAACCCATTGTGGATGTAAATGCTGTGGGCAGGAATGAGCTCCAGAAGCAGTCAGGCTTGCAACAAATCTAAAAAAAGCCTCTGACTGAAGAAACTGTTGCTATATGACAGGACAGTATCATGACTGTCATGACATGCATGTCCAGGACGACACCGTCAGGTGTTGGCAAGCAGATCTAAGTTCCCACTTTACAAGAAAAAGTGAATGCACAATGATAATATCAAACTGAAGACAAAGAACAATGCTTATTTTTTCAGAAAGTGCTCGTGCTGTGCTTAAATATCACTGGAAGTGTTTCTATTACATTTTTATTGGTTACTATTGGGGTGTTTCTCATTGAAAATTCAGATGGTTTAATCATAGCTTGTTTTAATTAGCTAGAAATTTGTGTCACCAACAAACACTTGGTCAATTAGTTAATAAGCTATAAAAGAGGTTAATAGAGGCATAGCTCCATGTTGTACTTAATGACAACAGTTAAATTTTACAATAGTTGTATTTGCCTAAAGTCAAGGGTGGCCAAGCATGCAAAACATATGAACACCAGCAAGTGAGTTTTGTCATGTTGATTATGAAAGCAGGTGCTTAGCCTACCACTTTAGTCTGAATGAATCCATTGGAAAGTCTCTTTATTTCCCTTTAAGCCACATTTGTAAGGACAATTCATTCATGGGTTGAGCAGCAGTCTTGATTATGTGGATTGCATGCAAATCATCTTTCCTTTTGGCGAAGGCCTCAGTGGAAATGCAAAACTTGTGATCACTGGAGTTTACCGTAATGCAGAAAGATCTCAAGATTAGACTCTGCTACCAGTCGCAATCACATATTTCCTCTCTTAGAAACCAAACATTATTTTCTAAGGTGATAACATCCAGTTTGTTGCAGGGTTTTTTTTCCAGAGAAGTCCTCCATGGTGTGAGTTGGAGATGATGAAATGGACTGCTTGCTCACCTCAACCACAGCTTGTCAACCACACTGGCTGACTTGTGTGTTGCGCTGTGAAAACACTTCAACCACCAACTTTTTCAACTTTGCTGCTTTATCCACAAATGCATTTTAAAGGGAAATAAACACGTTGTCTGACTGGTAAAAAAATAAAAATAAAAATTGCAGTCAGGAACTGCAATGGTAGCAAACAATTATTTGTTTCATCATATATCAATATAATGTTGACTATATCAACATTATTTGTTGATATAGTCAACCTATAAAGTCTACGTTTCAACTATCAAAATAAAATAAATGGAATCATCATATCCAATGTTTGTTTTAGACATTTGTGTTAATGCAATGACACTGTAGCTTTAAAACAAAGTAGATTTTAAATCTCTGACTTTGGGTGTTCTTTGAATAGAGAGGGAAAATCATTTCCAGGGGTTTTTGTGTTACTTTATTATAGCAATGCTGCCAGATATGACCTGAGCAGCTCATGCATATTGTGAAAAACGACACTATTCACAATATGCATCAGCTTTTGACCCACCTGCTTTGGCTAGTCCTGAAAACAAAGCTAGTGGGTCACACGTCATTTATTTTTAAACCCAGCACTAATCAAGTCAATTAGGCCACAGAGGAAGAACAGGCTGTAATCCTGTGTGCTCTGGCAAGATGGTGTCTTTGCTGTAAATCCACCAATGAGATTAACATGGCCTCAGAGGATGCACCATGGGATACCACCACAAAGACACACCTAATCAGATGGATCACTGATTGTGAAAAAGTGAACGTGATATAAAATGATTTCGATAACATTTTATGATTGGTCGTATGTATTTAGGTAGATGGAGTAGAGTCATTTCATTCAGACGCTCACAAAAATGTTCATATCATATTTAAAAAGTTCTTTTTCATTTTCTCAAGGTATAAATAGAAGATTCTGCTTTTCATTTTTCTAAATATATAGCCAACCACGTCCCTTACTGTCCTAAAACATGCAGAGCATGAACTCCTCAAAACCTTTTAAGGTGTCCATAAGCCAGCAAGACATTAGCAGGATATCCTCTAAGATGAGTTAGTCAGCAAATCTCAGAGATGGATTAGATTAGATTGAGATTAGAGGTACTTTGAACTCATTCATCTCTTCTTACTCTTTGCTATGTACCTCAAAACATTCCTGAAGCTTTTGAAACTTGTAAAAACATTTTTAAGTCTGTTTATGTAAAAAGGTTTTAGTAAAATTTGTAGCGTGAAGTCTCAATATCCATCCTGCAGCTAGTATGACTTACTAATATTTCCTGAACCACTTTTATGAAGAAAAACAAATAACTAGCTTTGACAGAAATGTTCAGACCCCGTTCTGACAATAAGGCATTCTTCTATAATTTGTTAATTTTCAAATGTCTGCCGTGGTTGTTTTAATGGTTTGAGTGACTGGTGTGTTAGTGCAGGTAAATTGTTCAATACAGTGTGAACAGTGTAGCAGTCTGCTGTTCTATCACTTGTATGTATCGAGCCACTGAGTGGGCAATTAGAACAAGCTGTCAGATTTATCATATCAGTGAAACAGTGGAGAAAAGACCAGCATTGTGGGACGAGACCGCTTACAGTTTCACAGACAGTCTGAATAGTTTTTATATCAGGTGAATAAACCACATAGGATTACAAAATATATTTGACTCAAATTTCAAAGCTCACAGGGAGTTAGGACATTGTTTCTGTTTGTTTGTTTTGTTTTTCTATGGTAAAACAATTGATATTCTTTGATTTTGAACCCCCCCCGAAAAAAAAAAACTTACTGCAAATGTCTGCTTCTGACAGTTGTAAGACTAATATTTTGACTGGTGACTGGGTATTCTGCTGAAAATAAAGGATTGGGTTACACTTGATCACGATGACTGTAATTGAGGCCAGGCAGCATGATAATCACCACGCTGTCGTTACGATTTTGATCTAATCAGCACATCTACTGAGATATTTGACAACGTATTTTGTTAAAATACCCAAATCCTCACTGGTTAAAAAATAACATATAGTTCAAAAGCAGCATTAAGTAAACATAGCAACAGAGCTTCAAAAAAATAAAAAGCAAAGACCGAAATGCAATAATATTTTGAGGTTTATAATGTTCATGGTTTTCTGTATCTGGTTTATTCTGCCTTTTTGCAATGAAATGTTGCCTCTTATTTTAATAGCCGTACATTTTTGTCACCAAACAAATTTGTATTTCAGCTTAGTTAATAACTCTCATTTCTACATTCTGCTTAATGTGAAGGTCTACGGAAAAAAAAGATATCTTGTCTTGCTAATATCGTTTAGTGACTAAAACATCTCACATCTGACCTATTACAAACGTTAATCTACTTTCTTCATGTACCCTAAAAATGTACTTTTATTTTAGATTAGCCACAATGTTTTATTTTAAGCTGATGACATCCTGAATCATCTTCAGTGCGTGAACGTTTTAATGAGCTTCCATTTTGATAGTCAAAGTCTTGTTGGAATGAAAAAAATCCCCTTTGCCTTGTGTAAAAATTTAATACAAGCCTCTACATTAACCCACTAACTTTAAATTGGAAATAACGTCACAAACGCTGACATACATTGAAGTCTTTGAACGTCAACCACTTCCGCTTGCAGGTACCTCATCTACACGGATGGTGTGTGTTACGTTACGTTCTCTCTGAATATAAAGAAGGTGGTAGAAAAAGACGATACGTTTAATTTTCTCTGTTGGTTTTATGATGTGGCGACATGCTTCCAAAACTTCACGTGTGATTGGCCGACCAGGCTCCCTGAAGCTGCTGCCTGTGGCGAGATGTGCGACGTGCAAACTCAGACAGAAACAGAGAGAAACAGGACACAGTACCAACAAGGACGCTGCCCATTTAGAGAAAAGCCTGATCAACTTTTCATATAATAAATGCTTTTGTGGGCATTGTACACTTTACTGCTTTCATCTAATTTTAAGGAGAAACTCTTGAAAAGTGTTTTTTGTTTTGTTTTGTTTTCCCTCTATGTGTTCAGAGTCACATCATTTTACTGTTTTTTAAAAAATCCCTTGTAGGAGTATTGTTGAATTGGCATACTTCCAAAATCTCGCTTGTTTTGATTTTTTTAAATTAAATCATTAAGAAACTGACATTGGGATTGAGATCCTAAAATCTCAGTATTAGATTAAGTAAATAATTCATCCTTCATAATACACTTTTGATAGCTAATGATATAGCATATGTGACTCATTGAGACTTATTAAATAGGTAGAGTAGAATAATCTAAAGTAACCCATCTTCACCTGTTATTGTGTCATTTTATTGGCATGTTGGTTTCATCACGGTGACAAAAGGTTAGGTTACCATTTTACTTGCTGGTTACAGATCCTTCCTGCTTATCTATAAACTAACCATAACAAGAATTCAGACTCTGGATGCAGGTCAAAATTAGCATCTATGATTATAGTAATTCAGCAACTCTTGAAAAAAAAAAATCCATGTCTCATATGACGGGGGGGATTTTTAGACTCACGTTCATGTCAGTTGGGAATTCGTCCTTCTTCACCAGACCAGTGGCAGCAACGATATTCCCCATCGCTCCGGTGGTCTTCTCAGCCACTACAGACACACACACACACACACACGCAGAAACGCACACACATACATAAATGTAACTCTATCCTGCTGAACCCTACAGATACACTAAAAGCAAAACGCTGTCCTCTTGTGTTTCATAATTGACCTTCACTTAGCCTCGTAATGAGTGAGCTTTTAAATGATTTAGGTTTTGCTACAATAAGGAAATGATTATTTCTTAGAGTACGAAAAAACCCTTTTAAAATGAAAGATAAGCAGGGACTCATCTAATTGAAAACGAAAAAAATCCAATCTTTTGTCCAGTCAGTGAACACACCACACCTAAGCCTTCTTATGCGGTGCTAAAAACGACGCTCTATGGTAATGGAAGAATGATGATTTAGCCACTTTCTTAAAAATTAAGTCAATGAATCAAGAAAAACTGTAAATTATTAATTTATTTTTAATTAGCATGTTGACTCCTCCTGCAGTAACAACAAGAGGTGAGACCTTTCCAGACAACATAAGTTGAACATGTTACTGCAACGGTGCTCTGTTTTATCCATTTAAACAGTTCAGTTTTATGTCTGAACTGTCGAATTAGAAAATGTTGGGAATTTTCTCAAACATTTGGTTGGACTTGGCTGATATTGATTTTGAGTTGGGTCCTGTAAAAAAAAAAAGTAGTACAAAGAACCATTTCACTGAGTATTCTGTGAAATGGTTCACATCAACATTTCAAGATGTGCAAAACAGAAAGAGAAAAGTTACAAAGATATAATATTTCATGTAAAGAAATGTAGTGTAATTCTTTCTGAGCTGCTCTGAAACCTCCGGTTCATAACCAGATGAATTTTGCTGTGCTTGTACATTTTCATTGATTCAGAAAGAAGCAGCTCTATAGCTTCCAAATGTTTCTGTGAAAGCCATTGTCTTATTATAATAAAACATTTTGCTATTAAGCCCACACAAAGGGGTGAGCTGCACACAATCAGACACTGTCCACAAAACCTCTCGTCTGTGCATCTCCAATGATCATGTTACTGACAGATGGAAACCTCACCTGTGCCCACGCTGTCTTTGGCCTTGGTACCTGAAATATGGAAAGAGGGAAGAAAATTGGTCAGAAAATGAACTCTATTCCTCCGGAAACTCTTTGCGTGCGTCTGCTTGGGTAAAAACATATTTGCTAAACTTTGTCTCAGTAAACTGAACTGAATCTCGTCCAGGTCAGCCTGCATTTCAATCTGTGTCCAGTTGTCGTCAAGATGCATAGCCTGACTAATTGAACACTCTCCAGTATTTACTTCCGAGGTTCTTCCACGAGAGTCACGCCCTTATTCTGATTACATCTGAAGTGTCACTACCAGACAGACTTAGCTTAAAACGAAGTAAAACAGTGCAATTTTTCATCTATTATTCACTGACCGCATGAGATAAACGAGAAGCATTAACCTTTTAGGTTTCTCAGTAGTTATATTGGGAGAGGTTATAAAACTTTATAGCCAGTTTAAACTACAACGCGGCCATTGTTCAAGTCTCTGACCTTTGGCAGACTTCATTCATCTACGCTGAACTCCATCAAGCTATTAAGGCAATCTACTGTGTGCCTACTGACCACTCAGTGCCTGTCATCCTATGTGGTGCTCAGCACATCCTTCTTTTAGCTACTGAGGGCAGAGGAAAGACAAATGTGGATGAAGTACCGAGCTGTCTCTACAAAGGTTGACCCTTGAAAGAAAACATATCAGAGTGGTGCAAGCATACCATAGCTGTGATTGGAATATCAAGATGATACCGACATGCATTGAGACACATGTAAAATGCAGAGTTATATAAAAACACGCTAAAACAAAATATTGAATTTAGTATTCCCATGCAATAAACCTTATTCAGATATTTTTAAAGAAATGGGAGTGACTCTTTCTATTTGGCTTTTCACCCTTTAGAGTGTTATCTGTCCAGGCCAAATAAATAAAGTTCTCCATAATCTGCAATATGTTACTATTGTATTTAAATATACAGTATGTGTTGTAATCTCCCCCAAAATTCTTATTATTCCTGATAGATATACTTTAAAAGTCTTTAAAAGTCACAGTTGCATATGCTAACAATAAATATAAGATTTCATTAGTGACTCGCCATTCGTTAATGCAAAAATTCAATCTTTTTCTGATATAACATGTGTACTGACAACTCATTCAGCCCAATTAGACTTAGTAAGAGTGAAGACAAATTTCCAGTCAGTCAGGGGATTTAAATAAAGTGTGAAGAAGCAGAGATATGTAAAAAAAAAAATCTTAAGAGGAAACAGATATGTCTTGTTTAGGCTGGAAGAAATGAGGAAGAGGAGAGAAAGATATAGGCCATTTCAGGAAGTTGCTCTGTTGAATTCTTTTAAACTTTGGATTTGAAAATATTGGCAACCTTTTGGAAATCAGAGTTGATGAAAAATCGGCCGCACAATCTTGAATGGTGGATTTCAAGAAACATTCACTTTCCACAACAACAACAAAAAAGATCTCAAAAGCCATATGCAGAAAATATGCATATGAGTTGCTAAGTGCTTCTGTTGATCAGAAAGTCTGGGGACTTTTTAGGAGGAATCTGAGACTCTCTGTCTTCCTGAATTAAACATAAAATATTGCACAGTGGGTCATTTCTCATAGCTATTTTTCAAAATAACTACAAAAATACAGTTCCCTAAACTTATTTATGTCTACAGTAAGACAAGTGTTCAAAACAACTGGAACTCTGACAAATGTGGCAAGACAGGAACTTAAGTTTATCTTACTGCCACACAACTAAAGTTAGTGGCAAGAAAATCTTAAAAGCCCATCAACGGAGGATGGCAGACCATTCTTATACTGCTACAATAAAAGTTTAATTATATCTAAAGGATTTTGAACATCTTCAGCACACACTTTTTTACTTTATGACTTCTGTGACTAAAAATATAAATAGTATATAGTATATATTTAAGCACAGAAAAGAATTGCCAAACGTTGATGTAACAGCAATGATTCAGAGAAGCAAGACGTAAGTTATTCTATTCTTGCGGTAGACGTGGTATATGAATCAGTGAATTTGCCTGTTTACTGCAACATGAATTGCATACTGCTTCCTCCTTGCCTCTCTTATTTTGCTCAGCTGGGTGGGTGGTCTTCAGTAGCAGCAGCTGTCAAAAGGAAGGTCTCAGATGAATCAAATCGCTGCTACCCCTCCTCCAAGAGGAGCCTCCAAGCAAACACATGAGCAGTTTTCCAGGACACCACCAGGCCCAACATGCAGCGACAGAGAAGAAGCAGAAATTTCCCCTTTTTTTCCCCTTGCTGCTCAGTGTGGGAACAATGGAAATGAGTCTGCACATGTTGTGACTGCAGTCTGACATATTTGGAGTCCTGTTGAAAGTCAGGGGCACTGTGCTAAATGTGCTGGGTGGTAAGATGACATCTACAGACTGACAAATCTGACAACGTTGGCTAAAAATAGGCAAGGTTCTCTGAATGCAACAAAAAGAGCTAACCTTTGCAGAATAAACAAAACAAGCCGATGAATTTAGAGGGGCGAGGGGTTCATGTGTGAGTGGAAATTTGGGTTTCTTAACAAGTGTTCAGCATCTTACCGAGAAACACTTTGCAGCGTTGCTCAGTTTCTCTGAGAGACACAGACAAACTGAACGATACTCGTCAGAGTTGGTGCTATTTTTAGCAACAAAAAAATCTATAGCGCACTGCTTTTCTTACTCCCTGAACTTCACCACATTGTGTCACATTACAGCCATAAATGTCAATGTCTTTTAGTGGAATTTCATGTCACAGCCCAACACAAAGTAGAGCATAGTTGTAAAATGGAAGCACGTTCAGATTTAGAGATCGGGAGACAAGCTCTGTCGTCCGGAGAAGGCTTGGAGGTTTTTCAGGGCTGCATAGCCCTCCTAGCCAAAGAATGCCTTGGGAATCCCCAGCGTGAGTTGGAGAATAACTCTCTGATCCAGGACTATAATCCAGTCATTGATAAGCAGAAAATTGTGGATGGATAGTTGTCCTCTCAAAAGATTATTCCTCTTGAGCTGTGGGTCTGCAGCTCCCCCAGAGACACCATGGGTCCCTTTTGCTCCTTCGTTTATAAATAATCTCCTTGTCTTTGAACATATGGACTCTGGTTACTAGCTCGGTGACTTCTGAAGTGAAATGGGTGAACTATTTAAAGGTTTCAGATGAAAGTAGGTCGAATACAAATGCCTGGCATATTTTTTCTTATCTTTCTTCTTCCAATCAGCAATTATGCACTTCCTGGTGTTGGTCTATCTCATAAAATTCTGATATATTATGTTGAAGTCTCTGGCTATGACGTGACAAAATGTGAAAAAGTTCCAGATTGATTAAAACCTTTGCAGAAACAGCCAAAGCAGTTCCCTAAAATTACGACTTTTTAAATGTATTTAATAATCCCCAGAGTATTTAAAATTAATATAATTAGTCATTACATAGAGATATGCATCAATTTTTGTTTCCTCTATGATGTTGTGTTTTACATGTAATTTTTTTACATGTAACAGCACCTCTTTGGATTCAAAGAGGCAGAGTCAAACACTGAAACAAAAATAATAACTCAAAGAAACAGACCTTAAAAATAAAGGGAGGATCAAGTCTTTCTTACCATAGTCCTATATGAAAGTACCGTATTTTTCGGACTATGAGCCGCTACTTTTTCCCACGCTTTGAACCATGCGGCTTATAGTTCGGTGCGGCTTTTCTGTGGATTTTTCTTCAACCACCAGGGGGCTCTTTAGCACGAAGTGAATCAATAGAAGTCAAAATTGGAAATCAAAGTAGAAAGTGCTAATTTTCATTTAGAACAAGAACATGCTAGCAGCGGGCACAACGGAGAAATGTCTTCAAACTCAGAGACCCTCATCATGGAAACCACACGAAGAAGTTTATATGACGCAGCTTTTAAGGTGAAGGCTATCGATCTGGTAAAACAGGAAGGAAATAGAGCCGCTGCAGGTAAGGTCGGCGTGAACGGATCCATGGTTTGGCGTTGGAGACGGAGGGCTGCGTCTTTAATAAATCCAGCAGATTAAAAAAACCAAAGCGGCTCATAGCCTGGTGCGGCTTATATATGTAGGTTTCCAGTTTTTTTTCTTTTCAAAACATTTGTAGTTGCGGCTTATAATAAGGTGGGCTCTATAGTCCGAAAAATACGGTATTTACTACATAGCATATGGCACTAAGAACATTACTGAAGTTGTGTGCTACATAACAGGTCATATTATGCAGAAATAATTGTTCTTGCAGCAAATTCTTAATAAAAACTCTTTTTTTTTTTACTGATGTCAATTTCTAATTTACTTTCCCTTCAATATATTTTGCATGCTTGTTTAATATTTTGGATTGCATTAGACTTTGGCGACAAATTTGTAAGCTATATTGCAAAAAAAGGGATGCACATACTTGGGCAAATAAAGGTTGAAGAAAATCAGCCTCTACTAAAAGGATAAAAATAAAAATAATATTTTGTCTGTTTAGCCGGTTTGACCACAGGCTCAGCCTTTTATAATCTGCGCTGTGCGGGGTGAAGAGCTCCCCCCTGACACACACCACCCTGTTTCCACCTCCTGCTCATAACATACACACGCAAATGATGAAAGAAAAAAAAACACATGACACCTCTCCTAAACCTGATGCATTATTTACGACTGTGGCACAGCTAAAACTTACAGCGAGTCCTGGGCTGCTGTGTTTGATCTCATGTGAAACTGGAATATATTCCAACTCATTTTTGCTCTGCAGACATTAGTTAAACGTAGGCCCTGATTGGGTGATTCATCATATTTCTGTTATAAGGAATATGGCGAATCTCCCCGTCTGATGATGAATTAGTCGCAAAGAGCTGTGGAATTGTCCTCCTGTTGGAATACAAATTTGACCAAATGTTAAACCCATGCGCTCTTCTTTCTCCTGATTACTCTGTGCAAGAAATACAGTAGGACATCCACGCAGTGAGTGGGAGGGGTTACTGTATAAGTGACACTTATTTTTTTCATTTATTTATTTTTTAGAAAATATTGAAGAAGGGATGAAATGCAAAAACATGTCTGCCTTGTATTGGTTGCAGAACCAATACAAGACAGACATGTCTTGTATAAATCAATCAAGACAATCAAATAAATCAAGTTTCGCAGCACATTTAGATGATTTGCATGAAAATAACCAGCAAACTCTGAGAGCGCCTCACCTACAAACATGACTCCTTCCTTGGTCTTTTCCGCCGCCACTGCAACTCCTTCCTTGGTCTTTTCTGCGGCCACAGCCATCCCCTCCTTTGCTTTAGACAAACCCTTCATAAACACATCCATCTTGGCCGAACTACTGTGGATAGATGGACCATATGAGCAGTCAGTGACAATCACAGACACAAATAAGCTTCAGCTGCAGCTTCACATATATTTAAATCCTTATCCCTCATGTGTATTTTTCTTCCTTTTATTTGCATCCTAATGCTTGGCTAATTATATTGTAGCTGTGCTTTTTATGAAGCCTTGATGTAATTTAGTGGAGCACTAGTTGGAGGTGGTGAAACAGGCAGCACCGCCTCCTGTGGTAGATCGTGACGGCTGCAATTCAGTCAGCTGCCAGTGGTAAAAAAAAAAAAAAAAAACTCTCTGCTCACTCATGCATTCAACTCCCTTTTTTCCAAATCATGTCAGGGCATGAAATATTTATAGGGAAAAATAGATTTGAATGAAAAGGCTAATCACGGAAGAGCTCATTAATTATTGCTCGAATTAAATGTTACTCCAAGTGGAGAAGACAGGACTCCACCTGGCCTGTTTTACACACAAGGGACTACACAGTATACTATATTACATTATATCAGGAGGTTGGACTTAATGTATATTTTAAGGGCCACATTACGTCGCTGGGGGAAGGGAGGCACGATTAAATCACCAATACAAGAAACAGTCTACCATTAAGCGAAAACCAGCGTAAAGCCTCAGATTAACAGCTTGGACTGATATTAGGCGCCAATCCCTTCAGAGACTCTCTGGATGGTGCAGGTCAAGCATTCTTCATCCAGCATCTGCAGCCTAATTATTATATGCATCAAGTTACACCATCTCCATCGCGCATCACGTCCACATCCGTCTTTACACACATACGAGCCCCCTAAGCCCCCCACCCCGCGCTCCAAATTCATCGCGGTCAATAAATGTACATACGTCTACTTTCTTCACCAGCTCCGGGTTGCTTCATGCACGGCGCAAACCGGTTTCCTTACTATGTACGACGACGCTCCCAGGCACGGCCATCAAATGGTGGTGACCTCTATACGCCTAGCCGTCAACATGAACGATGAGACGGCACATGGAGAGTCGTCCTTACCTCTTTTGCAGATTGCCTTCGACTTGTCCCCTTATGGTCCGGTCACACCCACACGCGAAACTATCGTCTGAATCGGAGATATCTTCAGATGATCTCTAGGTGGGCCTTCCTCGGGCAGATCTCCACTAAACAGGGACGGCCCCCTTTACAGTGCGGCTCAGAATATCACGTATGCCGCCCTCCTCCTCCTCCTCTTCCTCACGCTCTACCCCCCTCCACCCCCCTTCACCTCTCCTTCTTCCCATCCTCTTCAGTTTCATCTCTCTTCCCCCACCGGTTCCCTTCTCTATCGATCAGTCCAGATGTTACTGCAAAGGAAATCAATTTAACAAAGCCCGTCTCCTCGTTTGCGTTTTTTTCTTCTCCACACGCCAAACACCGTAGATAAATGTGGCGTGAAGGCGCACCTTTGTGGTTTTCTAGATTCAGCTATAACTTTACATTTTTGAACTTGTAGTCAACAAAACAGAAAATTATTCGGATTTTCAGCGTCCCGAGTTGCTCATTTTGACAGCATGACCACAGGACAAATGCACTACTTCATAGTTTGAAAGTTGTGTCAACAACTGAATATTTTTCTGCTCTTGCAATTTGAACTGAAAACATGATTTCATGCACATTGTAACTGGCTGCAAGTAATTCAGAGCAACAGAGTTGTCAGTCTGCTCCAGGATAACAACTCGACCACATAGTTGTTGCATTTTAAAAGATGTTTAAAGAGGGATTATAATGCGACATTGAGCATTTACTTTAAGGTTACTACGCCCTTATGCCGTTACATTCAAAAAAGCAAATGGGTGATTATTCTGTCTGATCTTTATTTAGAAGTTAATATATATATATATATATATATATATATATATATATATATATATATATATATATATATATATATATATATATATATATATATATATATATTTAATATTAGAAATACATTTTCCACGTTTAGTAAATAATTAAGTTCCACTTTGAAACCAAAGAGGATTAATGCTGGTGGCTATTGGGCTACACTTGCAGTAGCTCTTAAATAAAGATATGGTTTGGGACACCAATTTTGCACCCACACTTGATGGCACATTCAGACATGTGATACAGGCATCCTTTAATTTGGTAAACACAGCACAGCAATTAAAATGAAATACAAATGGAAAGGTACATCTGGAAAAACAGGCAGCCTTCAACAAGGTTTTATTCAGATTAGTCAGACCAGTTCCCATTACAGGTGTCAGTGCTGCTGATTGCTGGCCCATGTTACTACGTTGATGAAAAAGGGTTAAATTCCCCCCACCCCATCTTCCCCCCCTTTTTTAAACCCTAAATTTCTGACGTACGCCCAGTGACGATATCCTCCACGTGAAACGAAATCCTGCCTTTTTTTTTTATACCCCCAGCCCCTCTCCCAGCTTGAGGAAATCCCAGACATGAGTGGGCAGCCTGTAGTTTTCATCCAGTTGCGTGGATCTGACCAGAATGTGCCACATTCTGCAACAAGGTGACCTAGAAAGGAAAGAGGACGGGGGAAGAAAAGGTAGAGATTTTATTTCTGAAGCCACGCAACCTCAGAATCTCGATATCGCCCCCCAAAAGATTGAATTATAGTTTAAAAAAATAATAATAATCACAGTCACAGAAGATTTCGGCGAGCTTTTCTTGGTACTGAAATGAGTCGCTGTCCCTGGTGCTGATCCGCCATGTCCGGTGGAGTACGTGTTGGGCAACATGAAAACAAAACACAATAAACCGCAGTCAATTTTTCAACAATAAACATCTTTGAATAAAACTGTATTATTTTTTTAGTTAGTATTTAATCAACTAAAATACATTTATTTTGTCGCATAAAAGGGCATTAAACGTGTTCAATGGCGCTCCTTTGGTTTGTCCTGTAACGGCTTATTTTCTTGTGAGCGTACTCTGCCCTCTTGTGGTTTTACGTGAAAACGACACTTTGATCATTTTTCAATGAAGAATTCCCTAATTCTTCGTTTTTTTTTTGCTAGAGCAAAAAAATAAAAAATAAAAAAATTCAAAAAAAGGCTAATAGCTATACTACTTTTTAATGGGCAGCTTTAAACAGCTGGTAATTCTTCCAAGCAACGTTGAGCAGATCTAGTTCACATTAAACATTCATTGTTGATGCCCACTTAACTACAAAAAGATAAATAAAACTTAATTTTCATTTAATTTTCTTAAGTGTCTTAAGAAAATTAAGATTTTAAATAAAATGTTGTTTCTGTATCCTCCTTGAATGAGCTCCGTCTTACAGAATTGCATAGAAACAATCTAAACATGGATTCATTATGCCTTCCACACAACAATTAACAACTCAAATGGAAAATCCACGTGAAACCCCCCCCCCAAAAAAACCACTAGATAAAACACTGAAATTCACTCTCCTCACTCCATCATTACTCTGCATATAGAGTGCTTTGCAAAAAAATACTCACTACTTTCAAGTATTTTATGGGGATTTTATGCAAATTCTTTTAGCAGTGTAACTCTGAAACTTGGTATGCATCTTTGCATCTAGTGCCACACTTTTCTAGCTGACTCCACTTCCTGGCTGTCTACCTTAACTAATAGAAAAAGAAGAAAACATTAATATGCAAAATATGTTGCGATCTACAAATCTGGCCATTATGAAAAAGGTTAGTAAAGAAAGTCATTTTGAGTGTGGGGTCTTTTCACACCCTTGTTTTCTGTCTGTCATTTGGGGTCGGGGTCCGGCGTGGTTTCGTGGCTCGGTGTCGGCGTGCTGTGAGGTGAGGGGCTGGATGTGGTGGGGGGTGTTTGGAGTGGGGCTGTGTGTTTAGCTTGTGCTCTCATCAGCTTTTGTGGTGAATGAAAAGGTTAATTAATCATGGAACCGGGGTGCCCACTGTGGATGTGAGATTCATGGCATCTCTGTTTGGGGGCATATGTTCGATGTTTGTGTGCTGGTTGGAGGTGGTTCTGTGGGTGAACTCATGTCGGAGCTTATGGGCGGTGGGAGGTCCGTGGAGTTGGGGAAAGAACTCACTGGGAGGTTGGGGCTGTTTATTTTGGGGGCTGCTCTATTTGCCTGGCTCATGTGGAGTGTGTGGACTCTTTCTGACCCCGTGTCTGGATGTGGTCAGCGTCTGGGCCCAGTCACTCGGGTGATGTCTGCCCCTCATCCGGGATGATGGGTGTTAGGTTTATTTTAGTTCCTAAGGGCTTCTCTGCTAGCCTTCTCTGCTACTGGAGGTTTGGGTGGGCTGCTCTTCTCCACCCTGGAACGACAGGAACCTCTCCTGGGTCAGCGGACGGGTTGCTCCTTTCGGAAGGAGTTGCTTGTACCTGGGAGTACAGAGTTCAGCAGGGAGTGCAAGTGGGTGTATGGAGTCCAAATTTGAGTGCCTTTACATTGGGTAAAAAAAACTTTATTTAAAATATTGGTTTAGACATATATACACACAAATAGTTCTTAGTTACAACATATTCTGATTATTTTATATATTTTATTCTTTTTTACGACGGTTTATTATATCCAAAAACTTGCCTTATAAACATAAGTGTACATAAGAGTCTTTGACCCAAACAGCAGAAAGGGGCTACAAGTTTTCTCTCTCTGTCCAATGATTTTAATTCATAGTATAGATTACAGTAATGCTCTGCTTTCTGGTTTTCCCAAAAGATCAATAGCTCTATTATAGGTACTTCAGAACTAGACAAATGCTAATAATATTCTGAAGCGAACTCACATCACACCAATTTTATACTTTCTGTATTGGCTATTAATTTATTTTTCCTGTTTGAAACTCTTAATGGTCTTAGCCCACCCTGTTTTTCAGATTTATTTCAGTCACACATCCCCTCCAGATCCAGCAGATCTTCTGGACAGGGTCTTCTGTTCCACCATCCATTCCTGACAGCTGGTATCAGGTTTTTATACTAATGTAGAAATATGTTTTCACCACACTGGACAAATGGACAAACATTTTAACGTTGGTCTCGTCTGTTCAAATAACACTCTTCCACAAAATTCTTGTGGATTATTCAGATACAACTTTTCCAAACCCAAAGAACAGTGCACCATAATTTATCCACGGTTTAATTTATTAATTTATATTCTAATCTTTTTAGAATTATCAGAGCAGTTCTCTGACTTTTATGACTGTTTGTGCCATGGTAAGCAGCAGCAAAGCGCTGCTGCTCATGAAAAATGTATTTTGTTATTTATGGTGTTTAAAGTACATCACTGCATCATTTTATTGGTTCTAATCTTATTTGTATGTTTTTACAGGAAGGTTTACATTGAAAAGAAGCCACGTTTATTCCATATGCACAGTGCCTTGCTGCTCAAAAATGTCAGTGCTGGACTTTTCCCTTCATCTGTTGTTATTTTAATCCCTGAGCATTAGCAGGCAAGTATTTATGAGCAACAACTGAAATTTAGCTAATATTTTCCTAATACTCAGGCGATGCCTTGATTTTTAATTTTGATCTAAGTTTCCAATCTATTGTTGCACAAAGCTCTTACATATATTAGATAGTAAAAACAATAATGCCTAATTCTGAGGAGGAGTGAGAATTTCATAAAGATTCCTTACAATTTTGCAGTCAAACAAATTAATCACACAAAAGGGACTTTGAGAAAAAAGAATCCTAAAATAGCAATATTATATATCTTCTGGGCATAGCGCCACTTTATAGCCCAATCAAGTAACTATGAAACCTTGAGTTGTTGCCGTATAGATCAAACATGACTTGAAAACAATTTGATTTTGCAATTCGACGCCTAGAAATTGGGCCTTTGTCTCTTTAAGAAGCTCCTGCACATCAGTGACACTCTCCCTTCCCCACATCATCGCAACAACGTCCCTCTACTAAGCCTTCAACAACAATTTACCAGTAGTAGTTCATATACTAAGCTGAGCAGATGCACAGCTCCATCAGGTGTTTGATAATTGCTGCTGCCGCTCGTCTGAAGGTGTTGAGTGGGGGAGTCGCGAGGGACGC
Source organism: Xiphophorus maculatus (assembly GCF_002775205.1). NCBI lineage: Eukaryota > Metazoa > Chordata > Actinopteri > Cyprinodontiformes > Poeciliidae > Xiphophorus > Xiphophorus maculatus. Next base: position 22,053,086 of record NC_036465.1, on the reverse strand, counting down.
CTGCTCTGTGAAGCGGAAGCTTGGCTGGAGACTGCAGCTCTGAGCGCCCAGTGAGACCGCATGTTTCTGCACCCACAATAACTACCAGGGGAGATTAAAGGATTTCTCAAACATGCATGATAGAATCAAAGCATCACTCCAGGTATGTTTTTGATGAAGGAATGGCATTATAACATGGTATGAAGCTCAAGAAAGTTGATTTTACATGACACTTTCCCTTAATGTAGGAGCTTTAGGGGTTCTTGTTGTGATGGGCAGATACCCTCTTTACCTGGTTGGTGATCCATTCTATTTAAGAATCATTCCAGTGGATACATCACAGTTGGATTTGGTTCTGATTGGCCCCCATCAGTAAAAACCTTTTTCTTTTTGACAGCATTTTAATGATCAGCATGGCCTAAAATCAGCTCTCAGTAGGATTACTTTTATTTAAATTGAAGGAGCTTGCTGTTTGCTGCTAATAAGGGTCCAGTGTGCATCCTTCGAGGATTTAGTTTTCCAGTCCATTTAATAAATATCCCTTTACTACACTAAATTGCACAACTCCGATGTAAACAACTTTCATCCTTGTAGTCCCTTTGAATTGAGGCTCTGTGGATTGGAATAACATCTGCACCCTAACCCCCAAATCGCTAAGACATGTTCACTGGTGCACAGCTGAACATTGTATTTGCACAGGTTTGTGCCCACTGGTTCATGTAAATGAGTGACATGAACATCTGAAGGAGGCTGAGCAGAACTCCACAGAGCCAGCAGGCCAAAAATAAAGGTGATTCACTGTGCGTTATGATCTCGGAAATAAATTGTGCAATAAAATGATCTCTGCGCGCAGTTCCTAAATCGCAAGCATAGCCGGAATCTCAGCCTCGGTTGGCAGAGGTCCCCGCAGCCCCCAGTGAACCCATCTTTATTTATCATGCCCTCTTTTTACAACCAGCGCTCGTGCGAGGCCTTTCTCCTTAACAGATCCATTGAGTGGATTCAGTCAGTCAAAGCAAGCATTATATAATTCCAATCAATCTGTGTTATAAAATCTTGACATAAGCTGAGGCCGCCACACAGCAGAAATTTACAGCTGTTTAGACTGCAAGTCATTTCCCTGTGGCATGTGCATACATACTGCATTTGGACCTTTGGAGCTAAGTGCAAATAAAAACCTTGCCTAGGGAGGACTTCAAACGAGAGTTTTACCCCTTCTCCGAAGCGGGCATGAATGATTGGTTACACACACGCGCCGCATCAGACTGCATTTAGTCTACCGTAAATGGGGAAAGGGAAAATGGGAGTGCTTGCTGCAGGTCTTTCAATAATAAAAAAAAAAAAGAAAGAAAAAAAATAAACATCTTTGATATTTTTAGCACTGATGAATAGCCCAGTAGGACGGGGTGGGGAGCTTTTGTTACCTCTAGGTGGCAGCAGAGACTGTTTATCTTCATAAAGGCTGCGCTCGCTATTCACAGCACTAACCAGGGAGCCTATTAAGTGAAGACATACATGGATCAATGTACTTTAATGTATAACCAGGTTTGTACAGGATGCAATGTTCACCTGTGTGTGCCCCTCCTCCTGCGGAGCTCAAGTGCGTCGACGTTATCACACGCTGAAGATGCTGCCGTCGTCTCCTGGAAAGCTCTGAGCTCTCTGCGTTTGGCGGCAGAGCGGCAAGTTTACCTCCGACATCCAAAATGGCTTGAGATGAACTCCTGCCACACAGTCAAGATGGAAGGAAATTAGAACAGATCCATAACCTAACCTGGAGAAACCCCCTGACCATAAATGCACCTGTAGATGACTGATGCTCTCTGAGGGTTTCTGATTTGTCACGCATGCGTGATTATCGCTTTGTTCAACCGCGTCTTTTGAGAAAGTCAGTCCCTACTGATAATTACCGTTAATTCATGTAACATTTGTTGTTAATCTGTTTGTTTTAATGATTCTGTACATTGAACTCTCTGTATACAGTAAGCTGATTGAACTATCCTTGGGGTCTGCTGTAGTAATGTAGTAAAATTAAAGGCATTATGTAAATTGAACAAGTGCTCCAAGCTATTCTCCATCTTCTTTATGCACACAGGCTTAATTCAATGAATCTTTGTGAAAGCACTTTCAGCAGCGATGGAGCTCGATAAGCAGCACCTGAATAAAAGCCAAGCTGCACAGATTAACAATGTGACATACTGGAAGTAATATTACAGTATATTATGTCATGGCAATTTGTTAAACTGCTTTGAGACAGAAGCAGGACTTGTAGGCTTGTATCTGCAAATTTGCTGTACTGATTAAAAGGCTGTCCATGAAGTGGCCGAGCGGTGCAGCTCGTCACTTTGGGAAGTTAGAAAAGTAATAGTTTAAAACTTTGTCGAAGAAAAGACAAATATGTTTCAGTTAAACCAACTTTTCTTCGTTTTTGCAAATATTGGATAGAAAATATTTGTGCGATGTGCTTATAGTCAAGAGTTTAAATGTCCCAGTCGGAAAGCCAACATTTGGAGCTATTGCTGTTGCACATATACGACATAGTGAAAGTTTCATATTCACATAGTGCTGCAATGTAATAAAATAACATAAATATATTGGAGAAAATATTACAGTGGCTCTATGTGCTTCAGCAATGTGCTAAACTGTTTTGTAGCATTGATGCATTTCTAGCCACTGCAGGGAGTTATAGAAGTAGCAATTTAAAACAACAGGGGTAGTGTTTATTTTTCCAATTACTTTTTTCCTCTTTTGTGATTTTTACACTTAACCCAATGAAGAGGAGTTCTCTTAGTAGTTGGAAATCCAAGAAATTCCCCAAAATACTCACCTGCCCCAAATTCAGCATCCAACATCACTGTCATGTGTATGAAACATTTAAAAAGTTGCAGATATGATCTATTAATCAGCACAATCAGTAATTGTTGTATCACCTTAAATTAGTGAAACACAGTAAATTATTTATTGTGAACATGTTCCTTTATTGCCAAAACCTATAAAATGTAAAATGTAGAGAAATAACTGTAATATTCATGTATTGCTAAGTTACCCAACAGCAATGTGACGTACTAGATGCAATATTACAGTGTATTACAGTGTATTTGTATGTAAATATGATGTAACTTGGTTGTTTTTTCCTGCAAAATTAGAAAATATTGTCCATTAGAAAGTCAAGGTTTTGTTTACTTCTAACTAAAAGCTTGGGATAACAGCTAACAAGAGCATATTAGAGAAGCCCTACTTTTAAAAAAGTATCTTTTCTCCAAAGATAATAAAAATATGTTTTTAAACATTTTTTAAAATATTTACCCTTTCACAACTATCAGATACATATTTATGATGCATTTTATTTGTACTCAGAAGTCACGTTCTCTGGAGTTTTCTGTTGAAAGGACAAAAGTCTTCGCTATCGACTGCAGCTACTGCAGACGTAATTTGTAGCAAAAATCGCAGAGCAGATATAAAAGTTTTATAGGCAATCTTTATTGTCTATATCACATGAAACTAGTGACACATGCTCTAGTATATTCGTCTCTGCATGTTTTTCTTGAGTCTTTTAACACATAAAATGGAGACAAATACATTGTCATCTTTTTATAGAGCAACTTATAGTTAAATTCCTACTAGCTGAAAGCTATACTAAGAGTATTTTATGCCAAATAATGTGTTAAACTGTTTCAAGACAGAAGTATGACGTGTAATATTTTTGTCTCAAAATTTATTGCTTGGAAAAAAACAAAAAAAGCCCATCCTTATTGCCTTTTTATTTTTGTGGTTTTTGACAATTACATAAAGCCATCACAGCTGGCTAGTTGCCTGCACAATTGCCCTGCTATTAATTTTGGTGCGTAATTGTATTACATAATGTGTTATGCTACTTCATAGGAGAGTCAAACAGCTGTGGCTATTGGTTGTTCTGCTGCAAGCGTTGTTCGGCTTTTCGTCTCGGCTGCTCTGCTAGACAAACAGTTTCATCATAAAGGGGAGTCGTAACAGGGCACTGTCAATATTAAGCCACATCAGCGCCAGACTTATCCACGGCGACTCAAGATATTCTCCCAATGAATTGTCAGATTCTAAGGCCGGGCAGATTTGGAGTAATTTATATTCTCTTATCGGGCCGCGGCTAATTTAAACACAGCAGTCGTACAATGTCATCAGTGACAGACGGAGAAGTCAATCTCTGTTACACAGAGGCATAGATGAAGAAAGACAGCTGGGCATTTGCTGCAATTCCACATGTAGGTTTCCCAGCAGATGGTAGTGCAGCATCACCGAACAGCTTCTTGTACAGCAGGACGAAAATGGTGCAGAAGAGAAGCTATCTAAAAATGACTGCTGCAGATTCTGAAGTATGAGATCTTAATGGGATAATAGGGCAATATCTTACCTACATCCTCTTTGTGCAAGACAGCACATTTTAAGAAAAAAAAAAGGAAGGGAAATTATGAATGACAGCAGTATATCTTTTTACACTACCTATATGGTGCACCCAGGGGGACCATTAGAAGTGGAGCACGCCGATTGTCGAGGTGCAGTGAATGTGCGTGCTTCTGCAGCTCCGACTTGAGTCACTTTCAAAATTGAATCCAGCAATAAGTGCTATCATAATATTCTAACTGCAGATTAAATACTTGGTACAGCACAAGCCGAGAGCAAACAAGGATCAGAGCAAATATCAAGTTTGCTCAGATGTGAGAAGTTAAAAGTGTCTACAGGGGCTTTATTTGCTTTGCAACTTCTTTTTTTGTGCTGCAATAGGTTTTATAGCTTTGGTGTCATCAAACATCGCCTTTTGTTAGGTTTAGTGCAGGCATTGTATCACAGAAATTCTGAGGTCGAATATGAAGAAAATAAACTTCTTTTCTTGTCAGATTTGGCCTTCTTTTAGGCTCGTCTCAAAGAAAGAGCACACTGAAGCGACATCAAACTGGAGAGATGATAATTGACTTTGCACCCGAACACAGAAGCCAAGCTTTACCTATCTGCTGTGGTGCGTTCCATCAGATAACTTTGCTCTCTCAAAGGTCCTTGAAGACATTTTGTGTTGGGCCGACTAGAACACTATCCAGAAACACAAAACAATATGCAATGAAACAAGTGGCAATGCACTGCACCACATCTCACTAAGAAACTTTAAAATGAGTGCTTTTACACCAAATTCTTTAACAATTATAAAAGAGTTTCTGCAGTTAAAGACATCACAGCCTATGTTCTGACCAAATATATCAGACCAAAAAACATCAGCCACAAGTTCTGAAGCAAATCAGTATCCTTTGAAGTCATGCAAAACAGCCCTCATCAGATGAGAGTTCTGCAGACTGAGACATCCAGCATATAAAAAAATGCTATGATTTGAAACCTGGTAAGCTAATGAGTTTGCACTTCTATCTTCTCAATTTGTACAAGCTTTTGTGCCAAGGCCTTTGAGGCCTTTCTGTGCCAAGGCCTGTAATAGTGTTCCCATTGTTCGCCTGAGAATATGGCATTTTTTTCATAAAAATTAAGCAGAGCCCATCTATATTTTCTTCTTTTTTTTTTTCCCACACGGGGAAAGACAAGGAGATCGGGAGAATTTGTTCTGAATTATAGATATTACTGCAGTGAAATTAAATTCATAAAGAACAAAAGGAATAAAATCTTAAAAAGGCTCAGAAGGCAGGATGTTTCACAACTGCATCCGAGCTGCAATCTGTTGTAAGCAGCTCATTTTAAAGACTTCTAAAAGCATATTGCTCATTACTTTTTCACTCACTCCTCACGTCAACCTCACATATTGAACTCGTGCATTCTTACAGGCAATAACCATCTGTATTAACTATGATATGAAGTTCCTTGTATAATGTGTATATTAGTCTCATTCAATACAATAAACGTAGAAGTGGGGCTGTAATTATGTGATTATTTCCCTCATGTCCCGCTCTATGTCTCTGTGAACCACATGCTAATACCGACCTCCCATTGCAGTGGATGACATCGAGTCCAATATCCTATGATATTGGACTCGATGTCATGTTGTATTTACAGGTACAAAAAAAATATATAAAGTTTTGGAAACAGTTCAAGATATTTTGTCACTCTGACAAACTGAAACTCATATATTAAATTCATTACACATCCAGTGAAATATTTCAGGTCTTTATTTCTCGCAATTTTGATGATCATGCCTCAGATTTGAATGCTGTGAAAAAGTTCAACATCGGAAGCTCCTGGTGTCACACTCTAATCGGCTTATTAACTCAGAACACCTGCACAGGTTTACTGAGCCTCTAAATGACATCTCAGTCTGGGTCAGTAGGCTACACAATGTGGGGAAGAATGCTGACTGTCACTGACACCCTTCACAAAGAGGGTAAGCCACAAGTGTGTTAGGAAATGATGCACCAGCAAAATTGATTCCAAAAATTGAGGGCATATTATAAGGAGCAAACTGAGGTTGGGAGTCAGTACATCAAGAGCAACTATGCATAGATGAATCCTATACATGGGCCACAAATATTGGGTTATGATCATGTCACACTACTCTTGGACCAGAAGCATCTTACCTGGACTAAGGGGAAAAAAAGAAAGAAATGGACTGTAGCTTAGTGGTTAAAAGTTCTCATTTCAAATAAAAGTAAAGCGTGCATTTTATTTGGAAATCAAGCTGCTAGGATCTGATGGAAGAGTGGAAAAGCACCTGTAATCTATGGGATGTTGTCAAGAGGAAAATCTGCGACACCAGACCCAATGATAGACATGAACCAAAAGATGCCAATACAACAATCTGAGCTTTCATTACACCTCAGTAGAACCAGAGGCGGATTGTCTCCATGCAATGCTTCACTGATGCTCTAAAACAAATAATATTTTTTATTGATCATATGTCACCAATGTTTTTTAAAATTTTTTTAGCTTGAGGTAATCTTTATTAAGCCACTATATGTCTTACTGGTATATGTTGGTATATGACTTTGCACATAGCAACTTGAGTAATATCCCATTTTTAATCCAAAGACTTTATTTGATGTCAGGCAGTTCAAATTCATCTGGGAAAGCTTTCCACAAGTTTTAGATGTGCGTTTGTGGGAATCTTTGATTACTCTTCAAGAAGCTCATTTGACATCAAGCACTTATGTCGGATGAGAAGGCCTAGAACAAAGTCTCTACTAAATGATCTCAAAGGTATACTACCTGGGTGAGGTCAGGTTATGAAACTTCAGGGATTTCTTTCATTAGATGAAACAATAACAAGGATGTAAAATTATTTTCATTATTTACATTCCTCAACACAGATATGGTGGGGGTGTTGATATTTCACTGTTTAAATGATCATATATACATTCACCAAGCTAGCAAGTACACTATCAATGGCTTGCGGATGCATTTCTTCTTGGAAAAACATGTCTTCCCTCGTACATGTTAATGTCTGACAAACGAGTTGCCTATATCAAAAGAGACAATAATATTTATAGATCATCACCTGAGCAATGACTGTGGTGCTTTCTTAAGGCATTAAATTTAAGCTGTAGCATTGTACCAAGAGTGAAAATTGGAGCTGGTTAAGTCTTCAGGTATGTCTAATCCATTCAACCATTAATCCCTAAACGGAGACCAGAGGAAACCTTACAGCACTCAGACAAACCTATAGTCTCTGAGACCATGGTGGGTTGCTCTTCCTGTGCAGTCAAGTTGCTTTTTGTGTCCCACTTTGGTCAAGAAAATGGAAAAAAAGTACAAAAACAAAAAGAATTCACACATGATAGAACAGCAAAGCTTTTTCCATGCATCCATGAGGGGACATTATTCAGAGAAGGTCCCCTCAGCTGTTTTTAATTATGGTTAAAATTTATCACTTTTGATGATAAATGTCTGGGACATTTGAGATAAACATTCAGCACTCAGTACTGTATGTTAATGTTTACCCCAGATGCACTGCATGGGTCAGTCTGCAGAGAAGACGCAGCCTCAAAGCATTTTTAATGAGACACTGAGGAGAAAACTGAAACAAATGCATTCGGAATGAAAGTTAGGGAGTACTTTACAGTCTCACCCTCTAATTCAATCACACACGCATAGAAACATGTGGAGTAACTCTAACAGGCTCAAGGTTGTTGCTCTTATTGAATATATCAACTTAACCACTGATGTCATTGATCAAAAAGCCAATTCCAGTTCTGTTATTACGTTAGAGGGTAAAACAATTGCCAAATGACTTTGTAAGGTGCACTCACTTGGTAAACAGATCTGAGATCCATTAAAGCCTTGGAGATTATCAAGCCTCAGTCCAACAATTTGCAGAGATTGCTCTAAACACCTTGTTGCTGACCTTCCTCATCTGGTTGAAAGTCAATGGCAAATGTGGCAGGGAGCCCACCGACACCCCCATGCACTTTAATTACGCCGCATCTTTGCTGCTGGCTATTTCCTTGTCCTCTCGCCCCATTTATGTAACAATGTGTCCTTATCGATGCCTTGGACTCACACACACTGCCCAGATGTGCCGCTGGTATCTTCTTTCCTTCCTGAAAGAAACAACACACAGCATGGGCTTCATCTCATGAATATTAATGCCAGGAAGCAGCTCATTGTTGTGCTTTTGTGGTTTACTGTAGCTGCCTCTCTCTGACCTCTGAGCTAAGAACGTGGATGTTTTCCATGTGCTTAATCATAATGCACAGCACCTCGTTCATTGATAGGTTAATGTACCCGAGAGGATCAATCCAGTCTGGCGCGACAGACATTTAAATGTTCGGGAAAGGCTTAAACAATAAACGCAGTCTGTCAGGATCTCGATCCAGCTTAATTAGACACTGTTGCGTCAGGTCTGATGACTGCTGTGATGTGTTACTGAGGATAATGGGTGAAAACAGTGCTGCTTAGGAATGGTGATTTAAACAAGAGCTCATTAAATGTGCAAAAATAAGATTTTCAACATGTATTTTTTTGTAAAATGTGTTTCTAAAGATCTGAGTATTTTCACACTGGGGCCCTGAATCAAACAAATCTCAAAGCTGCCTCGGTCTCGTTTCTGCTGCAGTTATATAACGTTGTACTGAGATTGTAGATAAGGGAAGGAATCTGAAGCAGGTCCCTGATTTAGCACTGACTGGCAGTGAATCAACAGGTAAAGCATCCTTTCTGCTCTATTAATCTCCCTATAACTTTATGCAAATCTGCTGGGCAAAAAAAGGAGAAAAGATTCACCTGCCTCTAACACAGAAAAGCAACACAAAAAGTGTTTTATCTCTCCATGTCATAATGTTTTCTGTCAGGTTGTTGATGAGACAGCATATGGAGTGCAAACATGAGCAAACTGTTTCTTTTGCTCCCTTTTATAGTGGAAAATAACACCTGGGTTACTGTAGCTTTGTCCTTTGAAGGGTAAAAGCAAAGCTTCCACATGAATGCAGAGAAAAACATTTGCTCCAAATGAATAAATAATAAAGGGAGATGAGGTGTTTGCATTAATTTGCAAAGCACCACCAAATGCAGGGAATTTTCACAGACCTTTGAGCCAGGGTTTTTTGGAGGGATCATTTTCTCATGGCAGGGTTTTATGACATGCAGCCAAAAATAGCAGCACTTGGGAGAGTAAAGTTAACAAATGCAATGCAGTTGACAGTAAATTAAATAGAAAGCATTGTGAATCAAAATGTAAACCAAGAGGATTTGCTGTGTGTGTGTGCGTGTACTTGTATTTATTACGTATAGAGGACCAGAATCACAATATTTACCAACGAAGGGAGGTCTTTTGTGAAGATGAGGACCTTTTTCTGGTTCTCAATGTTTTGCACTTCTAATGCACTCAACTAGTTAGGTTTATAGGTATGGTGTGAATAAAATTTTGGTTAAGGTTAGAGCTAGGCATTGTTTGGTATTGGTTAGCGTTATGGTAAATGTCTGACGTTTCTAAAATAAAGGAAATCAATACAAAGTCCTGTTTGTATGGTGTGTACAAGGATGTGTGTGTGTGTGCATGTGTTGTGTGGCTGTGGGATACAGAACATTAAATAGAAATATAGATATGCCTACATTTTCTGCTATGTGTGCTGATTTTTCTTTGTTTTTGCATCTTGCATATTTATTTGTGAAAGCTTTGATGAGACTCACTGAGCAAAACCAAAGAAGTCATTATATCTGAAAGCATGAACATCTGCAGCTTGATTGTCTCTTTTGTTTCCCAATGTCTGGCAAGCTATAGCAGAGCATTATGGTCCAAGGACTGGAAAGCCTTTCCCTTTTGTTAATGAAGACCTGAAAGCAAACACAGCCCTGTTTGCCAGAGGCTGGTTGGTGTAACATGGACATCCACAGTCACTGACAAAAAGATTCATTCCCTTTGAACCTTTTCACATTTATCAGGGTACAACAAACTTAAGTATATTTTGCTGCAATTTCATTTGATAGAGCAGTATCCAGTTTGTAGGTTCAGTTACTCATTTCCACAGCTTTTCTGTGTCCAGTACAAGGTTTGTGGCAAATGAGACTTTAACAGTGGCCTTTGTTTTGCCACTTTTCTATGAAGACCAGATTTAGGATATTAACTTTCTAACAGCTGTAAAACTACCTCACAACTTAATCCCCGAATTGTCTGCTGTGTGTTTTAAGTCTTCATGATGTTGTTGGTTTACTAATGTTCTCTAACTAAATGCTGAGGCCTCTAAAGAACAGATGGATTCATGCAGAGAATAATTTTCAATAAACTGGAATAATTTTACTCATTAGGGGACCCTTGAAGATCATTGGTTGCCACTGATTTAATGCAGCATCTTATAAAAAGGGGATGAATACAAATCATGGTATATTTTTTAGATTTTAATTTAGAAAACAAAGTCAAAACCACGTGTCGTTTTTGCTTCATTTGACAATCTTAAATGACTGTATCTCACGTAACTTTGTCAATCACACCAAATATCAATAAAATACACAGCAGTTTGTGGTTGTAAAGTGAAAAAAGTGAAAAAGTTCAAGGGGTATGAGTCATTATGCAAGGTATTGTAGCTCTAGTGGACATGCTCTGTTGTAAGTCTCAACTGCAAAGCAGGTGAATTACACCTCTTGCTAAACAGCTCAGCTGAATTAATATGTAGCCTCGGGCTTGTGTCTTAGCAGGGGTCCTCAACTGCAGCTCTGTGCTGAAACGCCTGAAGCAGAACTGAGTTGGTTTTCCTCCAATCTTGCATCATACCACTCTGAACAGTCGCCTTTGCTCCTTTTCCTTCTGTGCTTAAATTATGTCTCCCTGATGATGAAAATCCTAACAATGGAGTTGAACCTTCTCCCAGCCTTTCCTTGGCAAGAATTGAACTAAGCAGAATAAAATAGCAAGAGCAACAATTTGTCCCAAATGGAAAATTATTTGTGAGTATGAAGTATTACATCACTTAACTGGAAGACTTGGGGAGAGAGAAAAAAAAGAAAAAAACGTAATTAGCGCCTCCGGAGAACAGAAGCAGGTCCAAGATTTCAAGGGTAACGCTCAGCCAAAATCTCAGCCAATATATTATCTCTCACATTAGTTGGTACCCTGCTGCAAGAGAGCACTCTTTTCACTTAGAGATATACAATATGGCAGACATGAATAAGTATGAGTCCTGGTCGTAAGCCCAAGTATTCTCCATGTTTAATTAACCAAGCTGTCAGGAAGCTACTTGCACTCCGCTTTTATCCCAGTCAGGCCTGTATCATACCCTCATTCTCCGTGTATGCGTATGTGTGTGTGTGAGAGAGAGAGAGAGAGAGAGAATTCATGTGTGTGTGGATCTAGAGGGAATCAGCATCTTTGTGTTTCATCTCTGTTTTCATTAATGGAAAGAAGGTGGTGTTTGCACTGACCTTCTGAAAGAGATGAGACGTGTCTCAAACTTGAGCCCCACAGACAGGTTGGAGTCGAAGGTCCTAATTGCCATGTGATTGCCCGTCATGAGTCATCATAGAATGAGGTGGGGGAGGTGCTTGTCTCTTTTTTCAATGTCGCTTGCTTGTGTGCAAACACGCGGAGCCAACAGATGGCAACATTGTTCCTCGATGAGCGGAACAGGTTACTTGGCAATCTGCCAGTGAGGTAGGGGTGCATTGAGAAACCCTCAAAAAATAAAAACAGCCATCAAATACAAGTGTGGGCGATGACGATGTGACTAATTGTTGCCATGGTGATCTGGTCTTTGAGATAACGTCTAACGGTGAGGGAAAAAAGGAGCCCGCCGTGCAGACAGCAGAGGAGAAAACAAGAGAGGAATGGAAAGGAGGGTATAGAGAGGGTGAAGGAAAGGGAGCAGTAATGGTTATGTCTGGGAAAGAAAAAAGAGAGAGAGGTAACCCCATAATGAAAGGCCAATTCAGCTCCACCTCCCTCAGACACACGCACTCACACTCAATTCAGTGATGTAAATATCATGCAGCTGAGTTATTCAAGAACTTCTCACTTTGCAATTATCGCTTTTCAAAATGGATTTGAGCTGAACCTGGGCGGTGAAGGGCTCTTTGCAAACCAAAGGTGTCAAAAGGAGTTTAGGTAAATGAGCCAAGAGAATCCTTTAGCCATGTTTAATTATGTTTACGGGATGCATAAAAGGGTAGAAACGTGATTACAGTCTCGGATAAAAAAAAAAAAGTCTTTTCACATAAATCCTCTAAATATCAGAAATTACACGCTCTTCTCTTTCTGTCTGAGAGGGAGAAATGGATGTATACCTGACGCACGCTGCAATTTGGAGGATGTAGTTATCCTTTCAATCATACTCTGGATCCTTTCATCAATCCTTGTGTACATCTGAGGCGGCGGAGGCCTAAGATGTGTTGTTTCCTCAAGCAAGTGCCAAACCATTGTCTGATGTGTTTATGTTGTGCCAGGGGAGGGACACCTATCTGGAAAAGGACTTTGTGTGAGTCCTTCCATTTGTTAAAGAGCAACAATGGGAACTGGTAAAAATCCAAGACAGACAAAAAAAATTCTAGCAAGAAAGAGGTAGGGTTGGCTACAATGCTGCATAGGTTACACTTAGAGGACTTCGACTTTTTTTCTGGTTTCTTGCACCTTCATCAGCAAAGAGCTTGAAGTGATAGAAATCTACAGTTGTGATGCTATCTCGAAGAAGTGATTGAGCAGTCTGCTTTTTGTGGACGCTCTAGTCCACTGTTTGCAGCAAGATGTTGCAAATGTTAGTGACTATTGCTTTAGTGGCTACATAAGACAATTAAAGGAGATAACATTCCCATTAACCTTTTACTTAACCTTAACATAGAAAGTACTTCTGGATCAGCGCATCTGAAATTGTTTGGAGAGTATGTAAATGCTCTGTGATGAAATGGGTGAGAGGCATGTCCTCTGTGGTTCTGTTCTGGAACTGACTGCACAATGACGGATGCTGCATACATTTAAGTACAAACCTCTGAACATCCTCTTTACTACATAGAAACTCAGCAGAGTAATTCTTCAGTCAGAGGCTTTATCTGCCCATTGCTTCACAGATGGCTACAAGAGATCCATTATGCCCACTGCAATAGTGATTTACAATGAATATTTTGAAGAGACCTGGATGATGAGGGTTTCATGGTCAGGTTGAGATCAGCAATTATTGCAGAATTGAACTTAATTGAATTAAGTGTGCTGAGTCTGCCACTCAAGCTGTAGTGAGTCTTTGTCAGTACACAAGACTCACCTCAACTGCTCCTTCCTCTGGGATGTTTGGACATTTCTTACCCCTGGTCGAGCAACAGAGCTTAGACAGTGGAAGAAAACTGTCATAGGTCAACCCACAAAGACTTGGACCATGGGTTGGCTTTCAATAAATCATACCAAAATAACTGCTAAAGCCCTCACCCAGATTCAGGCCATCTGCAGGTCATTTAGTGCCCTGTGCTCCAATAAGTAAGAGCCAACCACCATTTGGTCTCACCCTTGCCCAGTCACATGAGCTAGCCAAGGTCAATCAAAATTCTGCACTACGTCGTCACTGCCTGCCTATGAGGTTAAGTAAGGTAGACCTCAATTATGGAAAGCAAATAAGGTGACAATGGTAATGGTAACACACTAGAAAAAAATACATACTAACAGGGTATTGTGGGGATTCTATAAAAGACAGAAATTGCAGGAATATAAAACCACCTTGAATGTGGCACAAACATAAATTTTGCATTCAATCTTCATCTATGATCAATCCTTCTTAGTCTTGATGCAGCCAACATACAAAACCCTGTTGATTCTATAATTCAGTAGCATTAATGACTTTTTCTATGAGTGATATCAGAGTTTAATCTAATAGTTAATGTCGGAAATTTGTTAGAAAGTCTTAAAATGCCTTATATCACATAGTAATTGTACAACATCATAAGTCTGAAAAGGCAGACTTAACGTATGTATGTAATGGAGAGCTCCCATCCCTAGAAGGAGCCTCATCATTTCAACTGAAAAATATCATATAGTGTCTTTAAAAAAAGAAAAGTCATGCTAATCCGGTTTTCCCTAAAGTCAAGGTCAGCTGTTTAATAAGGCAGATAGAAATCTTCACTGGGCTCACATTTCCCCTTGGCGCTATCTTAGAAGCAACAGCATACTGTTGTGTTATGTGTTATCACATGGGAGCTACCGTTGGTGTGGGAAGCTATGCTGAGCTGTGGCTTTGTGTCATATGACAACCTGCTACCTGGCAATCGTTTCCACTGGGGTTGAGCGATAAGGGGGTGGGTGGGGGGGCTGTAGATAAGATGTCCCTTGCACTGGATGTGCTAGGATCATCTGCCACTTACAAGGCAAGGACTGATCACTTTTAAAGCAGTGTTGAGGCTGCCAGGACTCTGTTTCACTCCAAGTCCTGCAACACGAGCTGCATTTGTTTCCCGCAGCAGGAAGCTGGCTTTGTGACGCCTTTCATGTCACTCACTGAAATGTCATTAACAGCAGGAATTTGTCGTTGCCCATTATTGAATAGCAGCCTCCACTGTACGTGACTTATTGCCGCCCAATGCCGCCGACTGCAGTGTGCCTGATAACGACGCGGGAGTCTGGATTTGTCCTCACTCCCACGCTGGCTGCTGCTAAATGACAGTGAAGTGACGATTCTGACATGATACATGTTGCCTTTCACTGCGCTAAATTCGTCAGCAACGCTCATCATTGGTGCCACTTGTCACAGTGCCCCTGCTACTCAGTGCTGTAGTTGTCAATGTGATGTTACCACAAAGCCCACCTCATGTTTTTTTTCCCTTGTCTCAAATCATGTCCACTAAAGTGTCCAAAGCCTCTCTGATTTCAGGAAAATTGTTCCAAGTGTTTTTGTCTAGCCACTTAGTCCAGAGTGAGACTTTTTTGTCATGTATTGCACCACTCTGTCCTCTCTGCTCTCGGTCCGTGTTTACAGGACACTTTATTTCTGCAAGCACTCTCAACAGGAGCATGTTAAATTAGTGGGGCATGGCTGCATCTACAGCCAGCTAAGAAGACATGATTTAAACCATTTCACTGTATCTGTGTGTGTCCCAGGCGCTTGTGAATAACTCTACATAATAGCAATCAGCTATAAGGCTTCATTAAAATGTAAATTTTACCCATCTCTCTAGAGAGTCTTTACAGTGATTCAAAAATAGCCCAGCAATGGCCTCCTGGGGACTCAAGTAAGGATCTAATTTTGGTGTCTAATCTGACACGTTGGTGGGAGTCGAAATGCAGCGGCCCATCTGATGTGAAGGCAAGTAAATACTTAGAACCGATGCTTGGCCGGTTTTCAGACAGTCCCGCTTTCTCTGTTTCCTTTTCAAGAGAAAGCACAAAGCTAATTAGACAGCTGGTGTTGAGCCAATTCCTGTCCCTCAGCCTGTTGTTTACCCACTTTTTGCATAATGCAGACGTGATTGTTGATATTGTTTGATGTGGCTACGTGGTCATAAGGGGCAGTTTGGCTTATTTTGCTCTGTGCAGCCTGAGTGGCAGGACTCATAGAGCTTTGCTAGTTTGGGGAGGCACTTGTGTGTCAATGGTGTGTCTTTGTTCTCTTCGTTGCAATTAGACAACATACACAATTAACAAATACCCAAAGAGATGTTATTGCCATTCTGGATCATGGAGCCACAGGACACCTGCTGGCTGCAAAGCAGCTACTAAAGGTTCCAGGTCACATTGGGCATTTTCTGCTCTGAGATTTTAGACATGGTAAATGGCATTTATTAGAGAAGGTTGTTATAGGTACTGCGATTGCAGTGGGGTAACTCGTCCAACCCGTATATGGAGGCATTAGTCTTCGGCACAGTCGTCATGGGTTCAAGTCCCGGCCTGTTGACCTTTGCCACATGTTTTCCCCTTCTTTCCTATCTGACCACTGTCAAATAAAGGCCACTAGAGCCAAAAACACCTTTAAAAAAATTAAAGAGAAGGTTACAGTATAGTAGAAAGGGATGTTTTATTTAGGTCTCCCTTAGAAAATATAGATTTAGCATATATTCAATATTAAGAAAACATTGTACTTAATATAAAGCTGATAAAGATAAGAAAAGTCAAATATTCTCTAAAATCCCACACTGTTCTTTGTCAAACATACCAAACATTAAGCCAAACTCATCACAAAATTGATCTTTGTAGTTCTTGAAGTATTGTTTTTCAATCTCTTCGCATTTATTTTCTGGCAGTTCAAGAAATTTTGCATCCACGGTTTCATATTAAAATTAATAGGTTACTATCCAGAAACAAAAACAACAACAAAAAATAAAATCTAATTTGGGGAGTCAATTTATACAAAATGTATATTAAATACAATATATTTAATTTATTTTTATTTTGCTTTAAAAAAAAAAACACACTTGCTCACAGTAAGTAAGAATTGCCCATATGTAATATTACATATGTGTTCTTGCATTTGAACAAAAATGATGCTGACATGCATCAGTTATAAGACTGCATGCAAAGAGCAGGGATTAGATACAAGTTGTGTACTGGTAGATACTGGCTAGACTGTCAGCCAGTTCAGGACACAAGAATATTTTGCACTTGTAAATGTAGCATCTCAGATCCACACAGTGCTTGTGACTTATGCTGAGCTTGTGTGAGCACAACTTTTATCAGATTTGTTGTGAGCTGTATCTTTTATGGGCATGTCAGTGCTCTGGCTCTTGCTGGATAGAATCAATATATATCAAATCAATCCGCATGGACATCTAATATCTTTCCATTTATTAAATCCCTTTACTGCGCATAGTCCCTTGGAAACTGTGGCCTTAAGGTGACATATGCAACATAGAGATCAGAAAGAATCAAGAAAAGTATTTTTAAACATGTTTTTGCCACTGGATATTTTGTAGCTTGAGAATACATTTGTGATGATCAAAAATAGAGGGAAAATATTTGTTTAGATTAATTTAAAACAAAAAAGTATGTGTGCAAAATGAAAGAAAAATCATAATCTAACTGTGTGTGACACTGGTTCATACAGATAAGGCAAGCTGTGCCAGATTTTATTTTTAAATGTCAAATCATTCTGTAACTTAAGCTCTGACATCACAGCAAAAGTAATGCACCCAACCCTGTCAAATCCACACCGTGGATCCCAGTACACATGCACTAATCAGAACAGATGCACATAAAAGGCAATACATATGTTTCAAACACTTGACACAACTTGATGTTCTACAAATCCTCTTCATGTTCTCACATAACAGCCCGCTCAACGTCCCAAAATATAGTTCATGACATGATTAGCCCTGGTAGGAGTCAACAAACCCAGTTTTTGAAGTTCAATTCAAATAAGAGGTGACATTGCAAATCGTGATTTAAAATCCTTTCGATGTGTAATGATGGTTAATTTAAATGCTGTCAAACATTGCATTTCCACTTTATCCTACTCTTCAGTCACAAATTGGGCCGAAGATTTGAGTGTGTTCGATTAGAAGAGGACACCACTTGCTGGTGATTAAAGTTTGATGAAGCATGCATCTGCTTCCAGATTCAAGCGCTCTGTGGCTGCAATCTACTCTTTCCAAGCGACAGAAAAGTTATTTCAGTGTTTCAAAACAGCATTATGAAACACTTATGGCTAGTAGAAGTCCTTTGAATCCAATAATTCAGGCGAGTCTGCTGTAAATTATATATTTGTTATGTCATAGTGCAGACAGAACAAACTGACCTCTGTGGGATTGACAGTGTGCTGCTACGATCCAAGACCAAAACTTAGCAGCCTTCAATCATTTTGTACTTGATAGTACCAGAGAGCACTTTAATAAAAGACAGATGACACTGACAGAATCATGTGAATTTAAAGAGTTGAACAATTTGTACCACATTACAAAAAGTGCATTTGTGCTAGTCTCCACTTATATTTTTTCTTTATACCAGGAGAGTCTCTGTCCTTACAGCTCTGAATAAAGCCCACATAAATGGCCCAACAGGAAAAGATTGCCATTGAATATCTTTATTCCTCTTAAATAAATCAATACTATTTTGCATGTAATACAGTCTCTTTTTCATTTATCTTAAATTTATTGCACAACATATAAAGACAGCCAGGTTTGCTCAGAATTACCTTCACTTCAACACTATTTACAAAACTACAGAATACCTGGAGCAATCACATGCAAATTGGAGAAATGTTTTGTCAGAAACTTTTGTATAATGGAAGAAGAACTTGCATAAATGTTTACATAATGAAGTGGAGAACACAAGCAGGACATGTGTTTGAATATGATTTGTTTCCTCAAACTAAAGCGAGGCCCACCTGAGCTTGATTGGCGGCGTTTGAATGGCCAAAATCAACCAGCAAAAGAAGGTTTTACAGCCAAGAAAGGAGCTGATTGTTTCCAGTATCTTCAGTACAATAGCAAAAAATAAAAAATAAATAAGAGTCTCAGAACACTGAAATAGTTTAACAAAAGAAAGTACTCTAAAAGCAACAAGAGACCCCATTTCAGCACTTGAACAAATTGCCTTCAACTGGTAAAACACTGAGGTTTGGCTTCAACAAGAAATGTTCTGGAAACTAAGAGATGTATGCTGGTTCCTAAACTGAACAGAAAACTGTGGAATTGAAGTGTGGATGTGAAGAAATCAGCAAAGAACATTTTCAGATGTTTTGGAAAATCTGCAAAGATTTTTGCTGTCATGCTGTAGAAATTGTGTTTAAGAAAATCGTATGTTGGTTTTTTGTTTTACCCCGTTTGTGTATCTAAATTGAATTTTTTGCAAGAGTATGTTTATGGAAAAGTTTTTCAGTCATGTTCTTTTATTTTCTTAATGCAGCAAGAATAAGAGATGTTTAAGACAAGAAGAAACTATGGAAACGCTTTGTAAAAAAGTTAGTGCCGATTACAGCAAAAGCAGCATGCAAAAACATCTAAAGAGCCTCAGGCTGACCCAGAGCAGTCTGGAGTGGTGGTTTGTGCTCTCACCATATGCTGCACACTAAACCAAGAGGCCCCCCATGGGTCAGGGCAAGAGAGGACACCAGTGGTGTTTGAAAAAGCTTTCATGGATAAGTCATATTTTGTTTGTAAGTGTAGTGCATGTTTGTTTTCAAGCATCCAGATGAAGCCTGTAATAAAAACTGTAGACACACATTGGTATCGACAATCTGCTGCTATAAATGATTGGGGGAAAAAACTTAAAGATCAACCCACACATAGTAAGAATACAAACTAAATAGAAAACAAAAGGACAATGAAATTGTCTTTTTTTTAGCATAATGTCAAGATGAAAAAGTTCAATAATTTCTAGTTCTAAATTAATACCCCTGTTCTCTTCCAAAGGCCCCGGGAACTCTGATACAGTGGCACCAGAAAGTGTTTGAAATACCAAGCCATCTTTAATAAAAATAATAAGCAGACTCAAAATGAGTTGTCGCTTGGACTTTCAAAAGCATAACGATCCAAAGGTCAACTCAAAACAGCAACGGTTATATCGCCATCACTGACCAAGACCTACATCACATAGAAAGCCTGTGACATTAGCTAATGAAAAAAAAATAACACAAGATGGTGCAAACAGAAATGCTCAAATGGTCTAGCAATCTCTCGCCTTGTGAAATTCCTAGATGACTTGTTGCTAATCTACTAGAAAAGGGGTTGTACAAGGTGTAGAACGCACTGCTATGATGTGCAAAGCAATATTCGCACATCCGATAACTTAAATATTGAATAAATGTTCTCTTAATAAAGGTAGCTTTGTTAAGTTTTTGTTTCTGGTTTGAGATCAAGTGAGTCTTTTGTTGCTACTGCGATAAAAAATTTATTATCTTTTAATGCTTTTCAAACATCTTTACCTGGAATACCAACACATTTGGCAATTTTTCTATGTTAAAACATGATTTTACTGAATTATTTCAACACATTGTTAAAAAAAACAAACATTTTAACACCTGTCTCAAAATACACATTTTTTATCAGAAAAAAAAAAGAAGACAGATTACTTAGAATCGCTCTCGCATACCTGCTGAGATCAACCAGCCAGATGCCTTGCTGATAGTTGGCTCATAATTCTAGCGCTTGTGGCAGCTGAAGCCAAATATGCGAATGAAGTTTCTCCCCAGTGGAAAGTTCAGCTGTATGGAGGCAGATCAAGAAGATTTTTCTCCTCAAAGGGTTTGGTGCCGGCGCCCCAGAGAAGAGTTTGAAAGCAACAACAGTTGCTGTGTTTACACTGTTCTCTCTGTGATTCGGTGTAAATACTGTAAGTAGTGCAATCCTTTTCAGGACAAACCCAAACTCTGCGGGTTAAGAACACGTTTTTGACATAATTCTGAGTGATGGAGCTGCATGGCTGAATTCATATAGCAATAAAGAAGGATGAATGCATTTATCACAGTGCTGTGACAAAGCATTTGCTGCCTTACAGATTTCTTCTGGTTCTGCAATACTTAGGGCTACCACATACTGACATGCACAGAAGTAGAACATATCGTCAGAAAGCAACACATTGTTTACAGAAGTAATAATGGATGCCACCATCTATGGATCGTGTTAACGTTTTTCCAAGCTTAAAGTATTGTCACAAAATCATAACATGAGGGAAGCTAAGAAAATGAAAGCACAACTAAAAGTGATGGCCTTTTGTAGACAACTGACTACAAAGTCTGTTTGGATGCAGTTGGACCAGGTTTGGTGGGATTGTGATGTGACGTGATGCGTTTCAGACGCAGATCTTTTCATAATTTCATAATGATAATCTCCTACCATTGTTTACATCTGGATATGCCACCTCTGGGTTTTTCCTGGGGCAGAATTATGGTGAATATAGGCTCCCTTCTTATTTTCATGTTTGGTTCATGGAGATCAAGGAAGAGCACGTCACATTTTCTTCAGTTTAAGCAATGAAATGTAGGTGTTTAAAAAAAAATAAAATAAAAATAAATAGCTAAATAGTGAATAACTATTGACCTAGGCCAAAGACAGATAAAAACCCTAATCCTGAGCTGCAGAAAATCTTAGGCAAGGGAGTAATTGGTTTCTTAGGGACATGTAGCAGACTGAAAAGCTGAGAGGTTGTAAGAGGGCTCAGACGTTGTTGTTTCCCAAACTACAATGTCGGTGACGGTTTTTAAAAAGCCCTCATGTCCCATTCCCAACACATTGATCATTTCATCAATGTTAGCCCTTTCAGCCAGAGGAGAAATAGTTTTCACGGGGAAACTTTCTCCTGCAACATCAAACATAATTGCATGTTGCATCAAAAAAAATCAAAAGAAAAGAGGACAGAAATGATAGTGCCAACTGAGTCGTAGTACAGCCAAAAAAAGAAAACAATAATACATCCTCACACCCACAGAGAGGAAGCATGGCACCAGAATTCAGTTGTTGCTGATTTATTTTTGTATTTTTCTTTTTTTGTGTGTTGGGATCTTATGCCAGCATACGCAAGCTTCCCTTTCCTTCTACAGTCAGGCTGAAAGAGATGAGAGCTACGGTTTGGACGGTGAGCACCTGGTTTAAAAGCTAAAATCTTCATTGCCTTTGTAAAAGGTGGGAGTTGGAGCGTTGAGGATATTCAGATCACGACGCACCACTTCATCCTTAAAGGGTGGCAGGGGTTTTTATGTTTTTATTTTACCGGGCCTTCTAACCCATCGTTGTCCTTTTGCTGAACGCTCTATTCATAAATCATACAAAATGAAAGATGCTGCTCAGTTTGTTTATGCCCCTTTATAATAAGATTTTTTTTTGTCCCTGTGTGGCTTAATGAAGTTATCACATGTAGGCTTGTGTCCTCCCAACCTTTTCTTTTTTTAACCTGGCTATGTTGGTATTGTCAGAAAAGGAGCATCTCTCATACCTGCGTTCCCACCCACGGGCTGGCTGCAGGATGGCTTCTTCTGTCAGTTATGATCAACAAACCAAATAAATCAATAAATGTTCCATTGAAATGTCTTCCATCAAAGCGGAGGGAGCTTGGCATTGTGCGCTGCTCAGGCTAACATATCTTTGTGTTCACATTCTGGTGTGCCTGCGTGTGTGTGGTTGACTGCGTGAGCCATGTACAGTATGTGTTTCCTCAGTACTTGGCCATAAGAGCTGTCTGCTGTTTGAATAAGGGCAGTCAGTCACCGACACTAAAGAGAACATTCATCAAATAATTTCCCAGCATACACCTGTTTCTGTGGGCTGCGGCATGGCGTCGCTCTCGGTGGTCTCCCAGCTGTTCAATTATGTGGCTATACATGCACTCACTTCTTAGTCCACAATGACCGTCACATTTTATAGGTAAATAAAGCTAATGTGCCTTGGCAAGACTGGGAGCCAACAAAGGGGGTGTTAATGGTAGGCCTAAATCACCAAAACACCAGCAGGTGCATTGAAGGAGCACATAAAGCAACGAGACAGAGTGATAATCCCTCACGGTTGGCTTATACTGTAGAATAGGGGGCTGAGATAGTGGGCTAAGACCTCACACTTGGCCAGTAATGTGATATAGTCGTTGTCTGTGGCAGGAGGTATAGATGCCTCCTGTTCTGTGTAGCAAAGACCTGCAGGAATCCTCAGTTTCCTCCTAACCTAATCGCTGTGCTATAATCAAAATGTGGAGTTGCTTGTGGAACATTATGACCACTGGTTCCGTCTGACACCAACCATGTGATACATTGCTTTAAAAATGCTTTTAAACTCCTATAAGTCGTTTACATTTTGATACTAAAACACAAACTCATGTCTGTGGTTTGGATTTTATTATAAAGAATTGCACAACTGTAAAGTGGAAGGAAATAAAAACACGGCTTTCTATATTTTTTGACAAATGAACATTTTAAATGTTTTTATACATTCAATACATTAGAATACCTGTTAACCTTAAAGCAGGTGTTAAGCATACTTTTCATTAAGTCGTCATTTCAGTATCAGACATGTCTTTTTTATATTGGTCTGAGGTAATATTCTACTCTCAAATGTTTTGTTCAGTGGCTATAAGCAGGAAATCATCATAATTAACGGAAATAAAGGTTTTTAAACATCAATCTGTATAATTAATCTGCATAAGGTTTTTATCACTATGTGAAATTAGTTACTGAAATAAAGAAACCTTTTAAAAATATTCAAAATCATTTAAAAGTGCTCCACTTTGTTGAATCCCCTTTTGCTACAATTTCAGACTTTTTCGAGTATATATCTTAAAGCTTTGCAGCATTAGAGTGAAATATTTACTCATTCTTATTTCAGGTTTAGTAAGACTGAACAGAAATAATGTGTAAACAAAAACTTTCAAGACTTCTCACTAGTTTTTCAGTCAAAAACACCTCATTTGAGATTGAGTCAACGCCAATACAATTTTCACGACCAATTTTAATCATTTAGCTGTTCCATCGAGATTTACAAATAAAATAAAAGAGAATATGAATTTTAATGCAGCCAGACATTTCAGATTAAGTTGGGAGTAAAAAAATAGATAAGTAACAATACTGTAGCTGAGGTTTTGACAGGTTTTAGCATGATGGTGTCACTTTGGGGACAGCAGGAGGATGTGCAGTGGGAGTTTTTCTACATCAATATTGTTTTGCATGTAGGTCAAAAACTTCAACTTAGGTCTCATTTGACCATAGCACATTTTTCTACATGTTTCCATATCAACTCACATGACACGCAACAACCTTCATTCACAATCTCTGATGTCTTTCATTCATTGAAGACCAGATTTGTGGAGAAACATATATTCTGTCAGCAGTTTCATTTAAAAAGTTGGAAAACCATAAATACTCCCCTTCCACTTCATAATTGTTCACTGCTTTGTGTTGTCTATCATAAAATAAAAAGTTTTTGGCTAGCCTTGCAGATTCTGCTTCATAAAACACTGTTTTCCTATGTCAAAAAAATAAAAAAATTACAAACTTTGAAGGGTATGAATACCACAGATTCATTTTTTCTCTTTACATGTTGGTTATTTCTTTACGTGCTCATTTTTTCTGCCAACTTTGCTGTGCACTTACTTCATTTACAGCAGATGGGCATTATTAGTGTGATCCACCAGATGATGTGCGTCATCACTTCATATGTTTTTTTTTTTCCACCGTCTACAGCTTTTAATATTACCTCTTATCTTTCTCTGCGTCCCTGCTGTCTGCCATAATGCAGAGGAAAGGCCTCTCCACTACTCCAACATGCACAACACATTCACGACTTTATCGATTTCCTTTAAAACTTGCAGAAAACAGGAAGAAAGTGAGCCTTAATATTTCCAGCTCTGCACCACCTGGTCCAGGTTGCTAGGTAACACGGTGCACGGCAGCGTTTGATGTGTGTGCGCTCTTTGCAAAAGGCTTTGATCCTCGGCAAACTGACAGACTCTCCACAGTGCTACCTTCTCCTGGTAGTTTTGGCACCTCATCACACTGTGGAGACTAAAGTGTATCTGAAAGCTCCCGGGTGAAATGAAATACCCACCTTGTTAGGCAAAAAAGAAAAAGGCAAGCTGCTCAGAAAAGTTTAGGCTTTAAACTATTTTCATTAAGAGTGCTAAAGGACAAGGCAGATGGTGCTTCCAAGTCTTAGAAACATCAAACAAAAACGGAATAGTGAAGTTGCAAATTTGCACTGTGCTGTTTAATATGAACAACTGCAGCAAATTCGTTGTACAATAAGGTTTAAAGAAAGTCTTATCTGACAAATATGATGCAACGTGGACTCTTTCCTGCTTAATTGTTGCATAAAATGAAACCTAAGTCTGCATCACATTTTATCTTAGAAGTTTTACCATTCCAAAAGTTAGTTGACTTTAACAAAACATTATAAATACCCTCTTTTTTAAATCTATGACAGGCAATCACACCTGACAGATACATTGGTAACCTATAAAACACATATTATTTAGCAGTAAGGTGGGAAACGGTAGTTTGAAAATTCCTGCAGACACATTTGCAGTCGTCTCTGTTGCACCCTTAAAAAGAACTGAAAAACTTATATAGATTTTTGCGTTTGTGCAACTTTATTAAACAAAATCCACGGTTCGCTAATACAGCGTGTGTAGTTTTCTCTTTTTCCGTACACAATCACGAGTCATGAACTTTCAACTCCCATCATGCATTGTCGTTCTTAAAGGGGTATTATCATGACAGAAATCTATGACAAAAAAAAATTAAGTAGTTTTAGCACATATTTAACCATAAATCAAATTAATTCTTCGGACTAAATACTAAATCAAATAAATAACTACCTATTAATTTAACATTATCACGTTCTTAACATATTTTCAGGGCTCTACATCTCTCTCGCTCCATGAAAGCAGTTATACGCAGTTTGTTATGAAACAATCTGCAAGGCTAAATCCTGACTGAGCTGGGGATACACAATTAGTTGTGTGCTTTGGCACAGAGGTTGTTCAGCACAGCCATTAGGTAAGCACAGCTTAAAGCTTACCTTCATTAAAAACTACACCACTGCTGTTTTCCTGCTAGTGTTCATTCATAGAATGGATTATTTACAGATGAATATGCACATGCAGCTTGTCCATGTGCAAGTAAAAGTCTGCAGTATTTTTAGATTTGTTCCATAGCAACAACTCTGCATCTTGCTAGATGTTCTCGTGGACTGGAAAAGTTCCCCTATGTCCAACCAGCGAAGCAGTGAGCTTTCTCTGAAACTGTAATGTTTAAGTGAAAATTTGTTTTCAAGAACCTAAGAAGTAATACAAGCAATGAAGAGTAACCATTGCTGGTGGTCAGACATTGCTGACCAAAGAGTAATACTGATTTCTTTGGCATGTACCCCTGGTGCTTGAGGCATAGTAGAGATGTAACAGGTGCTAATCCACTCCTCAATGCCGTTTGATCACTGAACATCTGAAGGAAGACTTTATTTCACTGATATCCTCCAGACAAGAGAAAGCCATCAGAAGACTAGCCCACTGTGGTCATCAAGAATCAGGCATGGTCATCTGCAGCTGGCCAGCAGCTCAGCAAGTTGAGCTGCAGGTCAGCTGCAGCTCAACTTGTAAGAGACTCAAAGTGTGCTACAAACTCCCAACCACCATTAGACATTAGCAGCAGTCTGAACTGTTGGTGCAAAGCAGGACGTATCTGTGTTTCTATGTTGTTTACACCAAATTCTGACCCTTCCATCCGAATGTCACAGCTGAAGTTGAGCATCATCAGACATGGGAGCTCTTTGCTAATCTGTTAAGTCTCAATTTGGTGAGTCGGTGTGAAAAGCAGCCTCATTTTCCTGATCCTGGCTGACAGGAGTGTTTGAGGTATGGAGTTCTGCTGCTCTAGCAGATTCGCTTCAAGTCGCTGTGCTTTCAGATATGGTATTTTACACACCCTGGTTGCAATTTGAGCTACTGTCTGCATTTCATTGTCTTCATCCAGGATGGCCATACTTCTCTGAGCTCAGACATCAGCATGGCATTTTCTCCACATACCTGCTTCTCACTGGAAATTCTCTCTTTTTTTTGACCGTTTTTGTAAATCTGGGGAAAGCTTGTAAAAGATAATATCCTGGTAGATCAGGAGTTTCTGACATGCTCAGTCCAGTTTGTCTGGCACCAACAACCATGTTCAAAATCTCTCAAATCTCCATTGAGTTGCTCAGTTCGAGCTTTAGAAAGTTGTCTTCACGGGTCGAGATACCTACACGCATAAAGTTTCTGCCATTTAACTGTTTGTGTTAAGCAGTTACAGATGTACCTAATAAAGTGTCCAGTGAGTTCACATAAAATGACAATGTTGCTAATTATTATTAAAGATAATTATTGCTCATTCTATCACATCAAAGTTTAATGTCATTTTTCTAGCCAATAAAATGTTCTCAGATTAAGGATGGAATTTAGTGCATTTGGATTATTTCTGACTGTGTTCTTTCTTTCTTTTTTCTAAAATATATGCTTGTTTAATAAATCTGAAATCTATTTAATCTCATAATGATGCTTTTGTTCCCTCAAATAGTGGCAGCAAAAATAAAATAGAAAATGTAATAAGAAAGGGAAGATATGAAAGTGAAAAAAAAAGAAAGGTTTTGACAGAAAAACAAAGATGGGCGACCCAGGTCGGGTAGAAACGTATTACTCCGTGAAAGGGTTGCAAACAAAGCCAAACACTCATCTTAAGAGTATATAACCTTCAAGCTGGAAGAAATCTGGGCTGAAAAGGTAGAACTGTGGGTTGTATTAATAAACAGACTCTAAACTAAAAATACGAGAAAGTAAATTCTGATTGCTGCCTTGGAGAAGTCTATTAATTTAATATTTCAGTCCTGCAATCTGCAGGTTAAAACTTCAAGTCATTTGCATATCAAAGTAATGTTTTATAAGTAACCGCTTTGATGTGGTCTTCTGTGTCAGTCTTCGATGCTCCAGAACTGAAATTTTGACTTCAACAAATTGCAAAGATGCACTTACTTATTGCGATGCCATATGAATTAATTCGAGGAAAGAAAAAAAAAAAAGTCAGGTGCACAAAGTCTGAAGCCAAATAATCAAGTCAAAAATTAATCATGCAACCACCAGTTTCCATTCTACGCTGACTTGCACAACATTTAGATTTGGCCGCCGGAGAGAAAGAGTGAAATGAGATGTGCAGCGGCCGGGCCCCCCGCACACAGGCACATTCCAGGTTGTGTGAGGTTATTACAGGTTTGATTATTGAGTTCCACAGGGCAATTGGCTCAAATGAGGGCTGACAGCTTTGGAGGGCAGCAAACAGCTGGAGAGCTCATCTCTGCCAGCAGCCATATTAAGACCATTTCGCTCACAGGTGCCTCAGCTGCTATGATCTGTGATTAAGGCATAACTAATGAAGAGTTGATGAAAGTAATCAGGTGCCACTGCATCTGCAGATGCTTTCAAGATGCTGGAACTGTGCCCTCATGGCTTTGGAAGAAATAAACATAAAAACCCAAACAGTTGATAATGACAACGAATTTAAAATTTAAGGGGGAGAGGTAACATTAAAAGCAAATTTTTTACCCACAGCTTATAATGTCAGTATACCTTATACGACTCATCTGTCACAGACATTTGAACAACCGCCAGTGTACTTCAATACACCATCACACATGCATTAGTCCACTTAAGCAATTATTATCCGTAACTTAGCAACTAATTAATCAGCTGGCAGCCAACACAAAGTGATCACTGCTTTGTTTTCATGGCAATACAACTTCGGTACCCTTTTTAAGGCAAAGTCAAAGCATGTTTGGGCTGAATAAGATTATGGTGTAATGAAATCATTATTTGTACACAGGTTTTGAGGAGATGGCTGAAATCCAGCTGCATCAATTTTTGAGAGTAGCACTGATTGCGAAGTGATGTCAAAACCTGTTGAAAATGAATTGACATAATCTCTGCTTAGCGCAATATGTATGAGCAACCACTCACCATGACAAAATGAAATCTGGCCTGATCTGCTCTCTGCACAGTGCGGGTCATGTAATTGTGCTTCGCAATGGTTATTTCCTCCTCTTATTTTCTGACATAAGTGAGATAACAGAGATCTGTGTAGAAATGGACCGATAATGTGCTTTTCAGGTTCAAAGGACTCCTTGTGATTTCACCTGTTGCAGTACTTCCAGCATGACTTTGATGTAGCTAAATAAGCCACAGACATCCTGACATGCATTGGGAAGAGAGCCACTGATATTAGCAGCAGGTTCCACTCATCATTTAATTGCTCTATGCTGCCCCTTCAGCCTATCACCTGTCACTCTGGCACAACCCAGGAAATAAACGGCACGTGGAATTAGGTGGGCGTTGCTACTAATTAAGACGTTTGCAGCCCTAACGTTGCAGTCATCAAGAGAAAATTGCGGGATCTAGCTTTTGTTTTTTTTGTTTTTTTCACACTCATTTTCCTGTTGACACACGCTACATCACTGTAGAGGACACAAGGTTGAACTGCGTCTCAGCGCTGTTCCCATGTAATATTCATTGTCGTCTGAGAACACAGCGGCCTCAAGTTTTAGATCAAAAGCACTTCAATTCAGCAACAAGGGAAAGCACTTGAGTGTGGAGGAGGAATTCACAAAACATCCTGGCCTGTCTTTGATATTTCAGTCTTCAATCGGCATCTTTGCAAGAGAAGAAACAAGGTCCAGGCGCTGTCAGGCATACTTTATAGCTAAGAACTGCATATTTCAGAGTATTGATTTATATGAAGTTGTGTGATCAATCACCATTTAAGCTACAGTGTTACTTAACAAAGGACTTTATTGTTGCATATTCTGCATTTAGTGAAATGCAGTGTAAACTCTGTGTAGGCTTGCATCTCTTTTTTACATTTGTCTCATGTTATTTCTTAACTTTCAACATTATTAATGAAACCATCAATCCTTCTATGGCGTAGGCAGTTTAAACAGCTTCCATCTATAAGCAAATAATTACAACGAAAGTGATTTCTGACAAATCAGTTTTTATAAAAAGGGCTCAATTTCTGTCTAAAGAAAAATTCTACAACAATATGAACCCAATTGCCAAAGTGCTGGCAAACCCAAAGTTTTACATACTCACCAAGTCAAAGGAAGACCAACTCAAACAATACAAACTCTATGATAAGGAAAAAGACCAACAGATTTTGGTTCACATTCAAATCCATCAATCCATCAATCAATCAATCAATCAAATGTTTAATACAGAAATGTGGCCTCATCGAAAAGAACGTTTAAAACATGTTGACGTTTTATTACGTTTTGTACTTTTAATTTAAAAAACAAGCCTCATCAGAATGCATATTCTAATTCATTAAATATGAATGTGCTGTATATGATAACTGGCATTATACTCAAACAAACTAAATTAGAAAGAGGGAAAAAAAGATAAAAGCATCTCTGCAACATCCCTGAAGAGAAAACATCAGTTTTCTGTAACAGATCAGCCCACCTGGGTCTAACACTGATGATACTATAAGTTGTTGAAAAAGTGTCAGATTGATTGGATGTTTGGTCCATAACAGAAAAACACCATTTGTAATAGCCTGAGCACAACACACATTCAACAAGCACAAACTCACCTAATAATCCTTCACAGCTTCAGCAACTGACAACTTTCACACCATATAAATGTTGCACAATGTAAAGAGCTGCAGTAAATTTGAGACTACTGTCTTTCTGTCTATTGTAATAATTTATAAGTTGCCAGTAAATGGTGTAGCACAAGTAGAATAGTTATTGTCTTTGGTGACCAAATAACTGTGGACATTTTAACTTTAGAAAATACTTTCCAGCAAACAAAGCTCACCAGAGCTCTCTATGTGGCCCATATCTGATGTTTTCATGGCCCAATTCCAATCTTTTCACTCCCCCAAATTCTGAATTGTGTCACTTCAATATGTGGTACTAGATCAAATATGATTGTTTTTCTAGTGTTTGCAGTCTGAATGCTCATGTTGTATTCTTTCCAACTTTTATGCCACTGGTGTGAGAATAAAAAATTGAATCCAAAGAGATTTCTCTACATAAATTTCAGTCAGTGCTAGACAAAGCCATTGCTCTGTTTTGCTTTTTTATTAGCTTCCCTTGTATTGCTGATTTTGTGACGATACTCTCAGGTCTGAATAACTTTAAAATTGATTGGTAGATGGTGGCATCCATCACTAATTTCATAAACAGTGCGCTGCTGTGTGAAATCTACATTCTTCTTCTGCACATGTCAATTGCTTTGGAGTCGTAAACCGTTCACACAGCGGTTTGCGTTGTATGACTGACCAAGCAAAAAAATAAAACTACATCAATAAAACTAAACCTATAAACAAACTGTTTAACTAATATAGCTTTAACTGTATTCTATGATTTCTTAAAATGAATTATTTAAAATCTTGTTACTTTGATGTAATTTGTCTCTATGCAAAAATATACATTTTGATTTGACTGACAAAATATTCAAACACTCAAATGGTATCTTGAAGTTTTACTTATGTGGCTTCTGAAGTCTTGAGGGCCACATGAACAGCTTTGTTGGAAGGGGTGGGCTCCCGGTCTGCGCCGTTCTATAAAAGGTGTGTGCGAATATGACTGTGAACTGTCTACTTCTGGTCTACTGTTCAGCTTCACATGAAGTATGTCGGGGCTTTCAGAGTTTCATATTAAAGTTGACAGTCTGTTGAACTCTCACATTCAAACTCTTATCCTGTAGGACAGTGGTTCTCAAACTTTTTTCAGTGATGTACCCCCTTAAAAATATATTTTTAGTCAAGTACCCCCTGACACGGGCAAAACATTTTTGGAATAAAAAAGAGGTACAGTGCTGTAAAATCACTGTCTGATTTATTAAAGCCAAACAATTTATATCAGTGAACCTGACAAATACATCCATATTGCAAACATTGCATGGTTAAACAAAAAAGAAAAACAGAAGACGGTGACCACCAGGAAGGTATAAAACCAGTCAAAACTGAAATATGCAAAACGCTGCTAATTTATATTGGTCTCTTTAATGGTACAAAATTAAATATATACATAAATAACTAAAATGTGTTCACAGAAATAAATCTGTAATTTAATTATAAATAAATTATATTTTGTTTACAAAATAAATTAACTTAATAAATAAAGATTTGCTCACAAAAAAAATAAACGTTACCTCTTTTAGGATAAAAAAAAAAGAAGATTGCACTTTAATCACTTTGCATTGAACATTTGATTTGATTTGAACCCAAGACTTATTATGAGGAGCCTGCTGATTTTTTAAAGATATTTTGAAAAGCTTCACGTACCCCCTGCAGTACCTCCACGTACCCCCAGGGGTACGCGTACCCCCATTTGAGAACCACTGCTGTAGGAAATATCCAAAGGAACTGTAGCAAGCTATGCTAACCATGCTAAATGCTTATAAGAAATGCTGCAGACAACTCATACCATCACCTCTGTAATCAGTTTGTCTTTTTTTACATGAAATCCTGTTTACCTGCAAAGCTGTGCAACACTGGCTGCTCTGTGCTGGTAGGACGTTGTTTCTGGTCCAAGTATAAATCATGAGGGATTGGTGCATTTCTAATTGATAAAGAAAATAAATTTAAATTGTGCATAGTGATTTATAACAGAAAGTAGCACAACCCCATGCATTATTTAGCATTACATTATTCCCATATGTTTCTCTCTCTACAAACTATTCAGCTGTATTCTAATAAATCTATGAGCATTTTCCCCTGAATGCTTTTTAAAAACAAAATTTCACTCCAATAAATAGAAATTTGATGGATTTTGCTTAATTTTAGAGCTTAATTGTGTACTTCAACAAGTCCGGCAACACCAACTGCACTTGGATCTCATTTTTGGAAAGTGCACTTAAGCCGATAAGTTCATGTTCCTTGTAAAATAAGTTACAAAGTGTATCACTGACTGTGTAGAAGACAGAAAGTCATAGGGATTCAGCTTACAACAAAAATTGAATAAATGTGTACCCTTTCCATGCTCATGTCCAATAAAAGCCATCGAGATGAAACACAGTTATCATCAGTGACATCTCTCAATGAAAGTCATTTAAATAATTCCAAGATGCAGTTTTCCTCTTGGGGGAAGCAAATGTAAGTGTTGCCAGCCAATCAGCTCTCTAGGGACAGGTTGCTATGGTAATGGTATGTATGAGGCAAAAGGACAAAGACTATGTCAGCAGTGGTTGGCCTGAGCTGAATCTGCAAAACCAAGTAAACAGCCGACTGCAGAAGTTGGGATACTGGTTATGTGCCTTATGTGATCTACATTCACAAACCACTCTGTCTACCCTGCTCTGAAAAACATATGGGCAAAATGGACATCCACATCAAACACAATCGCTTTTTGAACAAGTTTACGAGTCTTAAGAGTAAACACAAATCTGGTACCACTTAACATATATCTCTGCTGGAACATAATACAAAAGCTAAAGAACAAAGAGCTTGTGAAAGTCAAGTGTTGTGTTGGCAATTGTGCAAGCCAAAAACAGAGCAGGTTAAAGATAGTACAGTTTTGACATGTTGAGGGCAATATTTCAAGAGGGGACTAATAATGTGCACTTGAAAATACAGTTTGCTGACAGAACGCTGAAGTGTCTCACCATTATGTTCTCTACTGGACTGAGAAGATCTTCAGGTAAAGCACAAGGCAGACAAACTTTAATTTTAGATCAGTTCACAATAGTTGCCAGCAGAATAAGACTATAAATCTGCAATGTGAAATTACTTATATATTGTAATTAAAAAAACCCACAGTGAATACAATAATTAATTTAAAAACGTATTCATTCTTAAACCAAAGCCATTCTGGTAGATTGACTATGCTGCTATGGGCATGTTGTTAATAATCTAATTTCTTTTTAACACGCTAATATAGTTCTCACTAAAATGCAAATGAATTAGTTTCCTTAATTTATTTGCATTAAGAAAAATCCAAGATTCTTTGACTCCAAGTTCAAAGAAGCTAGCAGTATGATTACCCCAGACCATTAAAAGTTAATCACACTGAAACTGATGTGTAAGAAATTAGTATTTACTCTGAAACACCAACAAAAGTGACAAAGTTTTTGAAGTAAACTCAGAAGACGGGGCATTTAAATTTATACAACACAAAGTTATGCTATGCTTATCCTATAGCAGGAGAAATACTGATACAGCAATTGAATGCACTAAAGCATATTGTTATTAGAAGGTACTGCTAATAATAGCTAGCCTGGAGCCTGAGCACCGTAATAAGCAAATCCAAAGGTTTTCCTAGCTGCAACTTGAAGACGTTTTGGTTGGGTGAGACTCTATTTCCCAGCCAGTGGAAGCCAGCACAACTAAAAGGTTATGTGTGTATATCCTAATGTTATACTGTGATAAAAGGAAGTATCCCAAACATTTAATAACTATATAAATTGTGATACTCCCAGAAACCTTTGCTCATAGTCAAAGAACTAGTGATGGGAAGTTCGACAGTTTTCAAAGAACTGGCTCTTTCAAAGAACAGTTGGCTCTTTCGGCTCCCAAATGGCTCAATTTATTATCTGCAGCCTCATATTTTAGCTTAACTTATATTGATGTTTTGTATAAATAAATCTCTTTGCATTCAGTGTTTTTATCAGACGCCTTAATCTCTGTTACGAAATCTGCTATTCTTGCTTTGATGTAGTATTTTAATAATTGGTTCTTATTTAATACAAAAACAAATTTATCAAACTGAACCATAATAATGAATTATTATATTATATAGTATCACAAAGCTAGAGTAAGGTGCTGCTTCATTTACATCCTAATTATATTTAAGGGCTTTTGCCATGTACTCTCTGCTGTCTGCCGACAGATTCTCCACCTGACTCTCACGTTTGCGCCGCTCTCTGTTTTCACATATCAGATTTCACATATCATATATCCTCATGTGGTTTTCCACAAGGCCACCATTCTACAAATCAAAACAAAGTTCTGCCACAAGCATAGCAGAGTATAGATGCTAACAATGACAACCGCCTTTGTCTCCGCTCTTGCGATTCAGCTAGTCAGCGGCAAGAAAAGTGAATGGAGTTTCTGGATTTGCTACTTTGCAAATGCCAGCCAATGGCGTGTCAAGTAAGATTGCGCTTTAAGTGTTAACCTTTCCAAACTGGATATTTTTTATACTTAAAAAAAAGTCGTAAATTAGCATCTTTTTCCTTAATAATTTCGAGTTATGTTCCACATAAAAAAACTGTGAAAATGTGAATACTGAACCACAAATAGGTTAACTGCATTGTAAACATAGGAAAACTTTGTATACTATGACAATTTTATTTGATCAGATAAGTAGTAAAAAGTAATTAAGTAAGTTAATATAAATTAAAAAATATATTTTAAAAAATTACTTACTATTACATCATTACATTTATGATTCATTATTTGGAATTAGGACTGGATAAGAAACAATCAAGGAATCAACAAATTGATCACGACAACATCATTAACTCCTCATTCACTCAGCAATTGGTAAATGCTACCAGTATACCATCATGTTCTGAAGAACCAAAGAGCAGCTTTAATTCATCTATGAAAGCTGATAAATGACATGTATTGAACATCGACTGACGACAAAACAAGTACCAGCTGCTGAATAGAGCAGCTATCTCTAGGGAATGCACATTCCCACAATCACGGTGAGAAAGGAGGATGAGGTGGAGTCTGATGTGTCTTTGAGTGAGCGGGGTTAAGGCTCTCTCTTTAAATGGATCACAACCTGACGCAAACAGGCCTGTCAGCTGAAACACAATGGGACTTAGCTGTCACACTGAAAGCCGGCTGACGGCTGAACAGTCCCTAGTGTGGTCAGAAAAGGTGAGTCTAACCTGTCCAACAATTCACAACCCCAAGCTCAACATTTTGCAGGCTTTTTGTCCATCGCTGTTTTTGTAACTCCAATCTGAAAAGAGGTAGAAGTTCAGGAAAAGATACCAAGGCTCTGCAGCAGGAATTTATAACTCATGTGGATGGAGAAAAAAAAAATTGCTGGAAAAGCTTGTTGGAGAACTGCCAAGCTGAAACGGAGCAGGCAGATTGAGACTTCACCTGATGAGGGGTGGTTAAAAGAGCAACTTGTACAACCAGTCTGCCAAAAAGTAGAACTGCATGGCTAGTGATTGACAGACAGTGACATATCTGGCTTCCCGTACAGCAGAGCAGCAAAAGGTCAGCAACAGAAACCAAACTAGCTGCCTTGCAAACATTCTGCTTTATCACAGCTACAATTACGATGTTAAAACATTAAAGGGAAAATTATTAACCAAAGTTTCCGTACAACTGTATTCAGAGTTGCAGCTAATGACATGTACAGCACCTATTGCTTTAACAAATCAATGTCAAAAAACTTTTTTTTTTTTTTTTTTACAAAAAATACAGAAAAAAATTATAACCTTTTTAATAACTGAGTTCTAAATAATTCTGACATTTACCTAAAAGACACAAAACATACCATATCATATTAAAACTTCAAATCTCAGGTCTCATTCTTTTTAGTTTGTATGTTAATAGTCTTCCTGATTTTTGTCCTGAAATTAACCTTCAAATTTATGCTGATGACACTATTGCTCACACATCAGACAAAAGCAGGGTAACAGTAGATCTACCAGAGCGACATTACAATTGTAACGTTCCCTTTTGTAGAACCACTTATGCTCAAAGTGTCTCTGTCAGATTTGATCTCACTTCCTGCCAATTTAAAGTATGTAACCAGTTTTAATCTGTTCAAAAAACAAACAAAACTCTGGTTATGTCAAAAACAAAACTGCATCCATACTTAATACTTAATGTTTCATTGTTTTTCATGCATGATTGTATACATGTTATTATCTTGTTGCATTATTTTAAATGATTATTATTTCACTTTCTACTAGTTTTTAGATGTACTGTTTAGGGACATCTAAAAAGGGACAAGTGTTGCGAATTAGCTTTTGCTATCAGCACTTTGATACAAACATGGGACTGCTGTTCTGTTCACTTTGTCTACATCTATGTGTCTGTCCATATCAAATAAACTTAAATTAAATATCTATTCAAAGCCTTTACCTAAATCTTTATATTGAGGTAAATATTTTTTACTTCCACAAATATTACTCCAAACAAACTCATTTCCATCTCTAATATGTGCTTGCAGTGCACACATGCATGTAATCTAAGACGCTCCTGTGGGCTTCGTACGTATGACCTGGATTATCAGGATGGTGTGTCCTGCCTGAGAACCGGTTCTGCCTCAACTGAGCAATTTAGCCCTTGGTAGCTGTCAGCTGCACTTCTAAAAAGCTTTATATACATTAACAACAAGCTTCTCATTTCACACACTCCGCAGGCTGTGTATTAGAGTGAGAGCATGATTATGACAGATGGAGGAGGGAAAAACTCTGAAGAACTTCCCATGGGGACATCTTAAGGGGATTCATTTTTATTCTTTGACTGCATTTCTGAATAGAAAGAAAAGTAATGAGCTGACACATCAAACATTATCATGGCAAGTTAACTCAGAAGTAGACTTAAGCTTCTCTTTTTCACTACCTCTCTGATTTGAAGTTTTGCTGAAATCCTTACCGTGAACTCAATCTTGTTACATTTTGTCTTTACTTCCTGTCAAATGAGCATTGTCTTTTCTGCTTCTTAAGATCTCACCTTTCACTTTAAAAGGTACATTAAATACACATTATCAGGCATCTGTAAACGTTTTGTGCTTTGCTTTCCCAGGAAAACCCCTCCTCTTTATTTATCCGGAAACCTTGACTCGTGACAAGAAGCCAAGAGTTGTTCACTTCTTAAAGGCATCCATAAGGGACATCAATCAGTCAGAGTCGGCTAATAACTCCCACAGCACTGATATCCAAATGTCAGAGGAGAGAGGGGATGAAAATAATGAAGGCAGACAATCTCTAGTGCTGCTCACATTACACCAAGGATTTCTCTTAAGTTCAAGGGAGAGTGACTTGGTGTGGAATTTGAAGGGAACCGAGAGTTTGAGGAAGAAAGGCAATGTCCTAGCATGGCACATCAAATAACTCAGAAGAAAAGATACTTCTTTCAGAAAGTTAGGTTGTTAACTTCTGACTGATTCACTTCATCTCCTCTGGCATTGTTTATTTGCGTGGCAGATGTGTTGCATAAATTTCATTGCATATCTCACCGTCATAAACCTAACTCAATTAGCCAGCCGGGGTGTTAGCAGACACTTAGCAGGATCCATCGCAGCAAATCACAATAGGCAGACGGGTGATATTATTCATTTTTGGTGGCGAGGCCTCAGACTCATTATTTTTCCTTGTTTGTTTGAGTGCCTGACTCATTGAATAATCTGTTTGATTAATAAAACCCGTATCTGTCAGCATAATGTTTTTGGTTCACACTATAATATGAGACATTATGTCTCTGTGAAATGGAAGCTTCCTTAGCACAAAGTACCCACACGCTTGGTGAATTTGTATTGTAGATTTTCACTCTTGTTCAGTACAACATCATTTGCCTTGCAAAACTTTTCACATCCCTTGAGCTTTTCACATCTTGTCAGGTTACGACCACAATCTGAGTGGAGTTTATAGGGATTTTATATAACAGACCAACACAGAGTAGTGCATAATTCTGAAGTGAAACAAAATACCAGGTTGTTCAAATGTTACAAGTTACTCAATTATCAAATAGACTCCATACATGTATATGGAGTCTGAACATCAATTAACAAACCAGAAAAAGCTGATAAGTTTAAAGCTGAGACAGGTCATGCAGCAATACGTTGAACATCTCAATCAGTTTGTCGAAACATTACGTAGCGACAAACAAACATAACAATCCACTTAAACCGACACATCTTAATTAGAGAAACACTCTAGAGGGCAATGGTAAAGAAGCTGCATAGATTCACAGCTCATTTGGGAGAATTTGTTCACAAAATATTGATTGGATTTTCTGAGTTTCCCATAAAGAAAGGCAAGAAGTAAGTATTGGTGGAAAAAATAATTTAAGGTAAAATTTTATAAAAGCAAAATGATACAAGACACATGTTGTAGAAGGTGAAACCAAAATTGATCATTTGCCCTATATAGAAATATGCCTCAAGACACTTGCAGATGTAATTGCAGTGAACGGTGGTTGTAGAAAATGTTGATTATTACACATCAGAGTATGACTTTTCACATAAACTTCCAATAAAAGTTGTTATAGTCTGTAATTATCAAGAAGTTCAAGGAGTCTCCAGTCCATTGGTAAATTCTTCATTATTTCCACTGAAATTAACTTTAATCCTCCCTTCATCTTTTCATAACCTGTTGCACTTATTAGTCTCTTTCAGCCCCACTTTCTAGATTTTCCTTCCAATCATCCAATTACCAGTCATCTCTTCAATCGATCTGTCTTTCATCTGCCATTATTCCTCGTTTTAAATATTTCTCACGTCCCTGCTTCATCTAGAGGCCTCTGTTCCACGCCTCCCCATCCATCGCTCACTTCATATCTCCGTCTTTCTCTTTCCCCGACAGTGAGCCCACCCCGCCAGCCTTGGCCCCCTTAAATGCATCATTTCTTCCAAGAGATATCCTTCTGCGCTGACCTCTGCGCTAGCTGGCTGCCTGCCATCTCCACTCAATGGACTCATCAATCCATCTTGGTTCTTGGATGGCCTTGATTTTATTGTCTCACATAGCCCTCTGTCATCCTGTTCATCTCTCAACCTTAATGTCATCCTTTCAGATTTTAACATGTCTGCATTTTCTGAGCGCACGCTGTTTGATTACATTGAGCTGGGATGGCAGAGTGTAGGTGGGTCATCGTTGTCAAGTCCTTGCCCGGACGACGGCTGCACAGACGCTGATCTACTTGTCTTGCAGAATTAATCATATGAATTGACGTGGAAAATATCATCAAGCTTTTATTTATCTTTCCGCTTTTTATTCTAATAACAGATTGCCCCCTTAAATGCATTGGTGCTTTGCATTAAAGACTACTTGCACAAACTCAATCATGCTTAGCCACTAAACTTCAACACTAAAGAAAACTGAAATAATATATAACCTTCTTGGTTGCCTTATGTATCAATTCAGATTCTTGACAATTATGCTGCTTAACAAACCACTTAGTTTGCATATTTAGCAAAGCATATCAGTTTATTTCTCCTGCTAGTTTAAGATTTTCAGTTGTAGAGATAAAAATTTATATACCACTGATAATTTCACATTCATGGACACTTGTCCATTCGTCGATTGAAGGCTTAGTATTTGCATGATGTTAACTGAAATTTCTTTATCTTATTATTACTCTTCATTGGATATTGTAAAATGACCAATGAAGGCATACAGAGGTTTTGAAAAATTGCTATTTCAAAACCACTCATATTTTCTCCCATACACAATATAAAGTTCTTTTAATTGTTTGTCAGAGAAAGTGCTGGAGTGAACGTTCAGAAACACAGCCCTGTCCCTCCCTCACCTGTCGTTTTACACTGCTAGTGTTTCATTTCTCCTTAGTTAAAAAAGAAAAGACATACTTGGAAAGAACAATGTTTGGTCGTGAAAAACACAGTTAATCAAAACCCCACATATCACTCTAATTTATTAAATTAACTCTGTTTTAAAACTCCACTTGGCCACCATTGACATGTTCGTCAAGCAGTTGACAGCAGGCTCTACCAGCAGCTTCACTAATTAAAATCTGATTTCAGACTGCCATACTTGAGATGATCTAAAAGAAGAAGAATGGGGAAATAGGCAATATTCTGCTCAAACAGCATTTCTGCACTTGCAGCGAAATTTTGTGAGTGTTTATTTCTTATTTTTATCATGTCTTCCAAAGTCAAACCAACAACAAAGATATGCTTTAGATAATCTTTGTAGCCATACTAGATTGTTTATTTTGGGGTGAATTTCTGGTTTTTGTGTGTTAACGTAAAGACATTTGTTAATAGATGCTTCATTAATATAAATGTGATGAGCAGCATAAGAAACTGGCTTTTTTACCGTGAACATCATTGAAGCTGATGTCCTACATAATTATTTTATTAAAGGAACTGTAAAATTGTTGCACTCCAAAGTTGTTAAGCTCAGTGCAATGTACTCCATATATAATTTACCTGCCAAGCTCGTTCTCTTCAGAAATGTGATCAACACGTTGATTTTTAGGAAGTGAGTGTGCAATTCTCACAGGAGCAGGATACCTTCATTTACTGACTTTGAATGAAGTGAAAAATAGTTAAATTACACAGCAAAGACAAAGAACATACATTCCAAGTGGTTAGGATGCTGTTAATTATTCATTAAAAGGCTAGTCTCTCCACTTTGTTCACCTGCTTAATCCTGTTCGGGGTGGCAGGAGGGCTGGAGCCAATCCCAGCAGTCATTAGGCCAAAGGCAGTGCCTGGTCTGGTCCCCAGTCTTTCACAGGGTTAACAGACAGACACACCGGATAGACAAACACGATAACACACTCACACCTAAGGGCAACGTAGAATGGCTAATTAACCTAACATGGATGTTTTGGACAGTATGAAAGCATTAGGAGAAAATCAACAAATGCACAGAAACAATGGACAAACTCTACATAACCCTGGCTGGAGTTTGCACCTGAAATGTCAAACAACTTGCATAAATAACTATTAGTATTCTACTTAAGGCTCATTATGTGAATGTCTGGAGGAAGTTCAATAATAGTTCATCAAATGTTTTGAATTTTGCGACGTAATACATAGCACTCCATCTGGTTCGGGCATAAAGTCCTGTATAATTTTGGTGATGTGTGCAGCTACAATAAAAGCAAAGCTTCAGCTGCAAGGTCAGTAATCCCAGAAATCTAGCAAATTTAGCAGGCTTGGGCATTCCTGGGAAAGGGAAAGTCATATTGTTTTTCTCCGGTTTGTATATGAAAATATCTTTGAAAGGCCTTTGTTGTGTGTTGTGGGTTGAGCTTGAATAAGCAGCGAAACGTCTTAAACAGTATTGGTTGGACAATCGAGAAACAGCATATTAACAGATACAGTATATAATTGATTTGTTTTGAGACAGTAATTGTCACATTTGAAATTTTATGATAATTGATAAAACCAGAAACATTTCTTATCCTTAATTAGAACTGATGTGTTTCTCCACATTGAGATATGTCCCAGTCCTTTCTACAGCAATCAGGAATCCAACTGTCCATGGCTTTGACTGAGTCCTAATAAAAGGCTATAAAATACCTTTAAATCAAATACCATTACAATGAAATGCACCATGATCTGTCTACCAGCTGCATTTTAAACATTAAAACAAGCAGCTCCTTTTTATTCACAATTATGAACACAAATTTAATCAACCTACAACTACAAACACAATATTTATTTCACCCGTATCACATGAAACCAAAATGTGCTGAGGAATCTCTTTATACAAACAGCAGAGTTCAAAATTATTCATACCCCTGGAAGATTTAGGACTAAAATAATCTTTTAGTTTGACACGCATGTTTTGAATAGAACGCACTTTCAGAGGAAATGGCAAGGTGATAAAAAAAGAAATCTTTCGATCTCAAAGCTTGCAGCTCTTCGCAAAAGAGGAGTAGTCAAAAATACTGATAGAATGTAAAAAAAAAAGCTGATTAGCAATTACAAGAAACATACAGATAGCACTGAGCTTAGCTGTATATACTCCAGAAAATGCTCCAGCAATATTGTGGATCATTTCTAAAATGTATACTAAGCCGGCATGTTTCTAAATCCTTGGTCAGAAGTGCTCACTCCAGGAGCTGAGAAGTGTCATCAGCAAAATTTACAGCTATTTACAGTTGGCCATGTTTGCTGAGAAACGATTTAATGGGGCAGCTGCTGACCAGAAAGTGCCACATTGCCAACAGAAAAACATAAGTTCAGAGGGTTTTCTGCTACATACGGAGATGCTAATAGTCAGTCATGCTCACAGAGCCAATGCAAACATTCCCTCCTCACTATTTATAGAGCCTCCACATGTTTAGTCATGAAAAATCTGACCCTTTTAAGTATTTCCCAGTTAGTTCATGACTGAAAGGTTGCTTGTACCATTATTGTTTTTTTCTATCTCCAGAGCAAGCAGCAGGCGAAGTTTAACTTTTTTCAGAAATCTGGGAAAGGTATCCACCTGGAATTCCTTTTAACCCTTTTATCTCATCCATTCGCTCAATCGATAACACCTTTTTTTTAATCCCTGAAGGTCTCCAGCTACTTTTGTTGCTTTTTAACTCTAGCCTGGAGCACTCACAGAGGCAAGTGCTCCCACCATTGCCTTAAACTGAAAACTCATGTTTCGAGTCTGTGATACGAACATTAAGCACATCCACCAGCCCCACTGTGATGAACTTTCCAGACACAAGACAGAGATGGAGGGCACTTACCGCCTGCACAGTGAAAAAAAAAAAGACAGAGCCTCCTTTAGATTTTACTGTGATTCAACTTGCATGCACTCATAAAATTATTTAAAAAGCTCTCCAGGCATTTTGACACTCACTTCCCATTTGAATCCGCCTGCATTTTGCGGTGTAAATGAACGGAGACAATAAAACATGCATATTACCACAACAACTCAAATGTGTTTTTGTTGTTGTTTTTTCTGAGGGTCGCATGAAAAATCTATGAAAAGCACAGATACTCAGAATGAAATCACATTTCGGTGCAGATGCATCGCAATGGCTTTCTAATCACAGCCTCTGTTTTTCTGCCTACAAAGGCAAAATGGCATTTAATTGCAATTGCAAATGTACATCTGTGTGTCTGTGAATTTAAATGAGACTGCTAAGGCCTCTTGTTCTCATGGTAACACAAGCAGAATGTGATGTGCTGATTGACCTTGGGGCTGTGGAATTTCCTCTTATTTTTTTTTATATACACAAATTTAGCTGCAGGTGAGACTGTGTGCGTCTTTGCTGCTCTATGATGGTGAACCGTTAAATTCGGTTTGTTTTAGCTCATCTTCACTCGACTGCACGCGAACGTGAAGAACGCGAGGAAATAGTTTACATAATGAGAAAACAAATCTGTCAGGAAAATAAATGGCATTCATTTCATTCACTGCATTTATCTTATTAGGAAATGATTTCAACCGTTCAGGTGACCGTCGTGTAATGTTTCAATTTTCACAAGCCATGCATTATAATGTTACATGAAGTTGGTGTGTTCTGCCAGCAGGCCTGTTGGGGGCACTCCAGCTCTTTCCCCCCCTGTCTCTAACTCTTCCCTCCATCTTCACTTTTTACCCTGCTCCCCATTTTCTATCATCCCTTTGTTCTGTGACTCTATCACTCCTCAGTCCTCCCGTCTTTCTTGTACCAATGTGCTCTCTCATCACTGCTTCTCTTCCCGGACACACACACCCTCACCCAAGTACTTCTAAAGCTCCCACTCTGTCGTTCGGTGGACACCCATTTTTCTACATTCAGTCTCCTCTGTTCCCCACGTACATTTTTGCGGCGTGTCCGCTGTTTTGTTCTGGAGTTTTAATCGATTTTGAAAACTGCACACTCCCTCCTCTTTCCCTTTGTGCTCATCTCTAATTCACTGCACTTCCATATTGCAGCCGGTTATAATTAGCATGGCTATCCATACACCAGCATTATCAGAGTGCTGTTAAATTTAAATGAAAAATAG
This sequence comes from Xiphophorus maculatus, assembly GCF_002775205.1. Taxonomy (NCBI): domain Eukaryota; kingdom Metazoa; phylum Chordata; class Actinopteri; order Cyprinodontiformes; family Poeciliidae; genus Xiphophorus; species Xiphophorus maculatus. Next base: position 22,008,719 of record NC_036465.1, on the reverse strand, counting down.
AAGGAGGACAAAAAAAAAAACAATAATGAGAACCCAATGACACCACACATTAATTTATTTTTCTTTATCAGGGCATAGTCAGTTTGACATCAGCTCATCAGTCACACCACTGAAACATATTTATATAAAGCGAGTTAGATCCTTGGGATGAAGAGAGTAGATAACTGGTCTTCAAATTAGGTGAGTGCAATAACACGAATCTGTCAGAAAAAGGAAAAATCTCACCGGATGTTTCCGATGGGAAAAATCAATCCACTGACTACTCTTTCAAGACCATAAATGACATTTTTGCTGTTTGCTTCAAATCATTTACAAATTCAAAATTACTTTGCTATCTAATCTTGCTGGCACTCCAGGCTCAAAAGTGTCTTTTCAAGTGGACAGATGTTTATCTAAGACATGTCATCGTGCCAGGAGTTGTAATCAAGTTGACAACATCTGCACCTGTGGATGAAGTGAAGAATGGCAAATTGCTATTGATGGATTGGATAAATTTATTTTTTCTCACTGCCTAAGAAAGAATACAGTCGCTTTAAGGTTTGAAAATGCATTTCCACAGAAACAAACTCCCAGTATGTTTCATAAAAATAAGCATTATTGATTTCTCCTTTGTCAGGTAATTAACAAGGCAAGCTGAATCACCAGATTTTAAATAATGATTGGGGGTCATATGTATTCATTGTCCGGCCATGACTGATGGCTGCTTGATGGCAGACTTCCACGACCTTGTCTAGAAAATTAAAGGAAGCAAACCAAAGAGATAAATTGCATGAAGCACTCGTTTCTTGATCGCAGGGTTACATATCTCACTGGGGTGGACTCCTTTTCGAGTGTTTTGCTTCATATGTTAGTTTTAAGAAAACACATGCCAAGGCTATACAAATATACTAATAATCCACTTGCTTGTGGTGGATTATTAGGGACCCCAAAAGCATTATTTATTTATTTTTTTATACAGATTCCACAGTGAAAATCGTTTAATATTGCTGAAAACGATCCTGTGTGGACGTGGGTCTTTTTAAAAACAATACATAAAAAAAAAGCAACATTCTTCTGTAGGGTGGTCCACAGCGGTGCATGGTGGTGCAGAACGCCACACCGCCACTCTGCCATCCACCAAAATTATAACAGTCTTTTTTTGCCGAACAGCTGAGCAACTTCCAATGTTGCCCTGTGTTTAGCTCCATTCATGTGAAAAAATATTAATTATTCGCTTAAGATCATTTAACTATTTTGTGTTAGTCTTTCACATAGAATATCAACAAAATGCATTAAAGATGGTGCCTGTGTTGAGATAAAAATCAAAAGGTTTAAAGAAATAGAGTATTTTGCAGGTTGTACATGCGACGAGGAACAGCAGTGTAAGAAAACCTTCCTTCTCTGAATCAGTTTTTTCTGGTAATGTGATTGAAAATCCTTAAGGTCAAAGCACTGAAAATGTCTAAGGCATATCTAGACTGTGTTGTACCAGATTTCTTTGTCTCTTCTTTGTATTATTGTTTATATTCAATAAAAAATCTGTATGTCAACACAAGCAGCAACAATTTACTCAGAAGAAACGGTTTCACCTGAAATATAAGTCAGTTTTTGAAGCTTTAAAGCTGTTACACCACCTATTTATTGCCCGAAGGAGCAAGGGAACGTTTCCTTTTATGGTGCCGTTTTTGATCGAGAAGTACAAAATCAAGGGAGAAAGTCATGTGTGGACATGAAATATTAAAAGCTTTTCTTATGCATTAGTCGATGCTTTCCACCCGTACATTGTTACGGTAAATATTTTCTCTATTTTTAAATGTTGGCAACAAAAGCAACTGGGAAACCCTGAAGGGCCAAATAAAGCATATATACATGCGAATAAAGACATTTTAGGTTTGTTGTTGGGTTATGTTGGCTCTTCTCTAAACACAGGAAACATTGCCTTGGGTTGGTGAAGGAGATAGAAACTTCAGCAGCTAAGATGGAAGAGACTATGCAAAAATATTCAAAGCTTTATGGGAGAATTGAAATGAGAAAGCAACTGTTGAAGAAAAATCATTAAAACATTTTTCATAGAAAATGTAATATCCGTTTAGCACAATTCAACTGAAAAATTACAAATCTGTGTGAGGACCAATGTAAAAGATAAAACGTACATTAATTTCACTGCAAATCTAAAGGTTAACAGAACATAACACCTAAAGAACGTAGGGCTCACATAAAAGCTTGGAAGTCATATTTGACAGAAAACTTTCAGTTTTCTAGTAGAAAAAAATGAAAGATGAATTTAGATGGTATTTTATCACTCTGATTCTTAGTATACATCCAACTGTACAAATGAATAACTTTGTTTTTTCAAATTACTCGAGCCTAGAACTAAGTTCTGCAGAAAATCAATGACATTTTCTGCTGGATTGTGAGATGTCCTCACAATCTAATAAATATGACGTTCTGCAAGGTGAGTGAGGAAATATTAGCAAGTCAAAATGTGACTTATTGATAGACTTTTAGCAATGAAATTGGAATAGTTTTAAGCATGTGTGCTCTTTTATTTAAGAAGAAGAAGAATTACTTTATTCATCCCAGCAGGGAAATTATTTCGCAGTTACAGCAAACATTTTTTATACACAGATTAACACACAGACGACAGGAGCTGCGTCTGCAGGCAGCCAGCTGAGCCGGCGCCATTTTTGAAGGAGGACATGCGGCAAAGGTCGTCGGGACCGGGAGTCGAACCTGCGACGTCCGCGGGTCTAAGGCCTTCAAATGTGGGGCGTGCTAACCCCCTGCGCCACCACAGCACGCACAATATATCATGTTCTTCGCTTGTCTTGTACATGATAAATGTCACATGATGAGTAGAGAAGATTTAGAAATGACTTATCTCTTATTTTCACATCAGACTCTTGAAAGTCACAACGTAGAAATAATAAATCACAGAATTAAAGACAGATAAGAAAGGCACAGTGAACATAAAAACAATTATAAAATTATAAAATTCACAGCAAATAAATAAATTAGGTTTCAGATAGAAACCAGATAGAACCAATACAAGACTAGTGACTGACAATAACAGTTCATGATCTTAAAACACTAATATATATATAGACTTATATATACTGTATATACAGTATATATTCATGAAGATCTTTATTCAATAAATTGCTCAAAGTGCCAGTGGAGCTCATAAAAACTTCAGATCACACAATCTATTGAAAACATTCCTTTTGAAATACTATTATTGCTAAATTACTTGTTGAGGTGTTTAATAAATAGTAACTCACTTCAATTTGTATCCCAAGTTGATAAGCTTGGATTGGACAAGTGGATGATGATTCCATTTGATGATCTCCTTTACTTTCATTTAATCAGATTACGTTCTGCAGTGTGAGTTATGGTTTCAAAACCAATTTTTTATTCATTCATGTCTATACAATTTGATTAACTTCACTAAAAAGGATAATTCATTTGGAAATTTACATGAATTTTCAACAACTCACCGTGGACATATATTCTGATTCATATTTGTGTTCTAATTTTCAGGAACATGATTGGTTAGCCAAAGATCTGCACAAACTGTTTCTTGAACAAAAATAAAATTATTAGACATATAATACATTCATACACTACTGGATAAATGGCAACTAATCACACACAATGCTCACTAAGTTAAAGAAAGCTTTGCCAGACCACTGGCAGCGGGGTAATCCTCAGTGGAGGTGAACATGGACCAGTCCCAAAGTGCGGCTCAACTGGTTTAGGCATCAGAGGTGGATAATGTCCGTTATGCAGTGAGAGATTACCATGTCAGAGCATGGATCGCTTGCCAACCCGCAGGCCTCTGCCCACATGGTGTGAGGCTTAGACAAAGGCAGTGAGACATTACTGAGACAGGTTATTACTGTGCATCAGTCTAGGCGGAGAGGAAGGAACGCCGGTACAAATGAGTGCATCGCAAAGTGGGTTTTAAACAGCCTCCATATTGAGACGATAGATAAGACCATCTCTGTAGGAGTGGAGCTGGTGAGTATAAACTCTTTGATTTTCAAAACACTTCTCCAAGAAAGAAAAGAAAAGCTTTTAGCTGGAAGCAGAATTGAAAAGTAAACAGATTTTTAGACAATAATTGTGGCAGAACATTCACTCAATTTAGATCAATAAGCTGCACTTCTTTGATTCTGTTTAGGAAACACTACGCATGTTTGTCCTTTAATGCACAAGAAAACAATTCAGAAAATTATATCTATATGTACCTTTTAAAGCAATGTTCTTCTTAGTTATTACTGGCCTGCAACACTTGATCCAATAAATAAATATGCACTTACACTTGTCATTGTAAATAAAACCTCTCATTTTATTCTCTTTTAAATCTGCCTGTGATATAACTATTCTACATCTAGTCGATTATTTTCAACTCACTCTGGGAGTAGGAGGCTAAAGTAAACTTAAATGCCAAGGGGCACACATTACTTTTACCAAGATGCAGTTTTGTCCTTGTTGAAGCATTTTCTGCAATTACATGCAATTTGGGATGAAGTAAAAAAAATATCCAGGCTGCTAAGATCAGCAGAACCCAGTGCCCTTACAACCACTGTTAAACAAATTATAGTTCAGGAATATAAAGAAAAGCAGGGGGCTCCTTCGCCATGTGGAGCATTTGTTAAACAACCATCCGAGGGGATTTTATAAGGGGCGTTTTTGTCTCATGTGGAAGAAGGATTCTCCTGTATTGTCAAATTTAGTCTACTACTGTTTTCATCTTTTTAATGCATCCGCTTCTCTACTTTTAAAGGCAACAAAGATTGTGCTGACCTGGCTTTGACATCTTTCCGAGGCGATCTGATGTTGCCCGTGTTTCCAACAGTCCAGGCCACCTATCAGAAGGGCATAGCGTGCGTTAATGTGCATGCATACAACAAAAACACATTGTAATCTGCCTGTATCAAGATGAACCCATAATTTCAGCAAACTGCTTATCAAATGTAGGAAATTGCATGTTGACAGAGTTTATCTTGCAGTGTATCTGTTACCAGTGTATGCTTAAATGGTGCTAGGAAGACAGAACTGCTTTCTATTTGTACTGAAAATTTGAGTTTTGCAATTTCCACTTGGAAAACATCTTGAAATAGAAATGGCAATGTAGAAAATGAATGCAGTAAAAGCTAATGCAGTAAATCATGTTAAATACAGGTGTGAACAGACTAACCAGCCAGAGGGAATATTTTCACTTACAAGTTTTATTGAGCTCTTGCGGGACTTCTCTCCAACTTTTAATTTTATTAAATTATATCCTCTGATTTAATGACACAGTATGGAGTTTATACTGATAATTTCTGGAGCTGAATATATCTTGTGGTCAATGTACCTCAATCTTTCTCCTGCAAAGCACATTAAATCAAATTCAGTAAATTAGAATATGACTTCTGGTGAGCCACGTTTATGAAATTAAAAGTAAATAACCGTTAGACTGGCTAAAACACTTTTTCATCAACCCCACATTTATGTGTTAAAATGTGCTTTTGAAAGTGTGATGCAATATTTAATCTTAAATATCTTGTTTTTATCAATTGTAAGTGGAAAATCTTCATAATGAATATAAAAAAATGGCTTGAGTGAAATTAATCTATATATATTTATTTTCTTTATTTAACCAGGTAAAAACCCCATTAAGATCCAGCTATAATTTTCAAGAGGGACCTTAGACCTATATAATGTGTTTCACTTTTGAGTTACTGCACCTAAATAAGGAAAAAAGTTAAATGTTTGAATATATAAAATGAAGTGTTACAGAACCATGAGTGGACCAGTTGATCTCCTTGCTGATCAGCTGAAGGCTCACTCTGTGCCTTGGCTACGTCTTTATTTGCATATAGCTGATATTTGATCTCTGCACATTTTAATGTTCGTGTCAGCAAGGCTTAAATTCATCTAAATCAACCAGAACACATGTTAACACCAAGTCCAAACAGGGCCTTAAATTAGTGGCTTATATAGTAAAATTCCTTTAAGTTACACCGTATCCTCCACCGAATAACAGCACAGCATTTCCCTAAGGGCGTTTTTTGTCAGACGTGGGTAGAGTATGCAGATTATTTTTAAGCACTTTTAGGTTTTTACTCAAATATTAGTAAATAGCAGTCATGCAGAAAAATTACTGAAGAGTACAAAAGCACATGAGTTATAAGGCTTCTCAAGTACTGAGAACTGTTTGCCAAAAGTCGTAGTAAGAGACAAATATTTACCATGTGGAAATAATTTTCAAGCATAAACTAAAAAGAAAATCTGTAAAAACAAACAACTTCATTACAAAATAACCAAATTAGGCAATGAATAAACTCATTTCCAAGCTTTATTAAAAGTATAAAGAGTAGGAACAAAGTAGGAACCATAAATGTGTCTGTGTCTGGTGTATGTTGCGATAAAACAACCACATTCTGGTAGGCTAGCCACAAATTGTACTCAAGTAACAGAAGCATTAATCAAAATATTCAAAATAATATTACTTAAGTAGAAATGAAAAACATGGTGAAGTAAAACTACAAGTGCTTAATTTTTTTAATGGTTACTCAAGTACAGTAAATGTAACTGAGCAAATATAACAAATTACTACTCAACTCTAGCTGTTGTGCAGCAATCAAAGCTCTGTCTTTTAATGTGGGAATTGTTTTAAATTTGTTGAAATAAAGTTGGTTATAATAAAGTGAGTTATATGTGACTGAAGCGTTAAACCAGACAGCAACCTCTAAAGGAGGATGTGATGTACAATTACTTGTCAGATATATTTGTAAGCGATGGCAGAATCTACCAGACTTATTAATAAGTCTGGTAGATTCCCACTGAAGAGGAAGTAGCTGCATGCATATACAGTATACACGTTTATCCTGCTCTGATTTGGATTCTTAAAAGAAGCAGAAAATATCAAAAGTTTGTAGATCATAATACTTATGTTTTGTGCTCTAACCCTTCACCATGAAATGACTCCTTTTGGGTTTAATCCCAGCTCCCACATAAGACGCTGACCAGCCTCGCCAGCTCCTCTTCATCTCTATGCTATTCTGTCATTTGTAGCTTGCACTGAAAAGCCTTCTGGGTAATGTTCAGTTTCCCAAGCTCAAAGAGACTCAAAGTACCAACAGAAGTATTTGCACAAAATCTTAAAGGCTGTTCTTATTGCTGTTCAGGGCTGAGGAGCTGCAAATAGTCAATGTTCCCTCCAGCCCAAGGCAGCACAGTAAATCAATGAGCAAAAAAGTGTTCACCAAAAAATCAAAGCTTTACGGCTTCGGATCAACAAACTGCCTCATTAAAATTGGTCTGAAATTTTCAGAAGAAGGACAGTTAAGATTATATCAGTGAAATTTTAAGTAAACAAGGCACTTTGGTTGAACCGCAAAACGCAATGAGGCTGGGATACAAATGTTAACCGAAGCTAAGCACTTACACCAAAAGAGGGAGTGCTACACAAATCTGGCTCAAACAAAAGGCCAGTTCTGTTTGCTTTATTATTAGCAAAAGAAAGAACCAGAATCATGATATTAACTCATATTCCGCTGAGCTGCAACAGCAGCCAGGCTGAATTAAAAGGACTCAAGCTTGGTTTAATGCCTAATCCAGAAATACGAATTTCAACAGAGCTCTTGGCTGCCCTGCCTTTGTGACAAAAGTTTGAACTGTGAAGTCAGCAGGTAGGCTTTTACACATTTGGTGGAATGCCCATTAACTATGCTGCCTCTAATCACATGATCACAGAGTCAGAGATCTGTGATCATGCCAGAAATCGAAGTCAAAACCAGCCAAAATGACTTTGCTGGCTATCATCTGCAGTATGTCGTTGCACGCCATGACAGTTAACTTAGATATGGATGTTGTTGCAGTCTAAGGCCTAGATAGCTTCATGCTAAACTGGTAAGTCTCAGTGCAGATGTAAACGACATGCTCTTGAATGACTTTATACACTCTGATGATTTGCCTCAAGAAGAATTTCCAGCTTCAGATTAATTTCTAAGATTAAGCACCCACCGTTCTGAGTGGGTGCTTAAAAGATTTCAGATCATATCTCTCATCTTTTGTTTTCCCTAAACTTTACACTCTTTGCAAAAAGAATTCACACTCTTTTTCGACTTTTTGTAATATTACAACCTCAAATTTCAACACAGTCCATTGAAATTTAATGTGACAGTCCAACACATCATGTATAATGTATAAGTGAAAAAATATATACATGTTCTTTGAAGGCCACTAATGTTACATAACATTAGTGAACAAACAGCATCATGAAGACGAAGGAGCACACCACTCAGGAATAAAGTGAAGGAAGGAACAATTTAAAGGAGGATTAGGTTATAAAACAGTATCCACAGCTTTAAAATAAGGGCTTTTCAATCTGTCATCTGAAAGGAGAAAAAGTACGGCATTACCGCAGCTCTCATTGACCTAAGCCAACAGCCTGGTCAAGCAGAAAAGAGAAGCAGCCCAGCCCGGCTCCAGACAAGTTTAACGGGGAGGGGGCAGGGCTTATTTTGGGGGAGTAAAATGAATACATAGCAATAATAATATTACTCAAGTAAAAGAAAAGGATACAGTGCAGTAAAACTATTCATATAAATACCTTTTTTCCAAAAACGTTACTCAATGTAACAAGTACTACTCACTTTAGAACATAAACAACATCAGTAGCCTACAGGCTACTTGTTAACAAGCTTAAGGTGCTGAATTGTTATTAGTTACTCATCTTTTAGCTAACATTCCTACTGCATCCTACTGCATCCTGAACTCAGTCGGTTAGTTTGGGGGGAAAACTGTGCCGAGTTCTTTGCGTTTTGCTGGTTTGCTGCCATCATTCTAACACACACCTGTGTAGCTCTGCACGCTGCTGCACAGGTGTAAACCCAGTGCGAGCGTCGTAGCGCTCATGTTGCGTTTAAAGGCGGCTCAGCAAAACAAGTCACGACGTGTTAACAACGGATTAAACAGTTTTAATGGGTGAAAAAAAGTGACAGTAGGCACTGATATTGGAAGTGCGGAAGCCCCTAATGTATCAAATCGATATAGGAATAACAGAGAGTTGGCGACTCTGAGGTAAAAACAACAAACAGCTTCCAGTCCAGGGGGGGCATGGCTGACTCTGGGCGAGCCATGCCCCCCAATGCCCGCCCACGCCGCTGCGCCTGAAGCAGCCAAGATGCAAACACTTACAATGAAGGAAGTGGAAGAGTTTTTTAATATAACTAATTGTTGTGTGCTGTACAAATTTGGCCTCAAGGAATAGTAGTAAGAAAAAAGTCTTAGTTGGAAGAGAGAAACTCTTATTATCAGCATGGTATTGGTATCGGCCGATATTAGTTGTAAAATTTAATATCCGACGTTGGCCATTCCATCGAAATAATTCACTGATGTAATAGGCGTTGTTTTTATATGACAAACCAGCGACAATGATGCCTGCAGTACAGCACAACGTCATAAAAAACTGATCAATATTAATGCACGACTGATGTGCTTTTCACTTGTTGCTTGTGAACAGGTTGAGGAGATTTACACATTTGCCCTGTTTGAGTGTTGTCATTGTCTTAGAGAGAGCAGATGTCATGAATAAATTTGACATAAAACATTATGCAAGTTGAAAATGTTGCATCATTTTCAGCCTCCTTTTTAGCATTTGCATTTGGTAGCAGGCTAAATTGACGAAGATGATGCAGTATTTTAATGCCACAGTAGAGAAAGCCATATAGTTTCTGTAAGTATGTATAGGAAAGAAATATTGGTATTGGTATCGGTTATCGGCCAAACGAGTTTTAGTATATCAGCATATCGGCCAAAAATACAATATTGTGCGTCCCTACTTCGCATATTTCCACAACCCATCAAAGGAAAAAAACAAACGCTTAAACGACGACGGTGAGGTGACAAGACGAACACTGACTTTTTTGACGTAAGGTGTAGTACCATAAACTTTGAACATCCAATCCCCACAGTGAAACATGTTATCGGTAGCATCATGGGGAGGATTTAATTTTCTTCTGCAGGGATAGGGAAGTTAGTCAGAGTTAATGGATGGAGCTGAAAAATAGAGCTAAAAATGGAGCAATATTAGCAGGAAACCACAAACTTGTTGCAAAAACCTGGAGAAGGGGTACAAGAAGGGCTGAGTCCTGCCCTCCACAAATAATGATCCGGGCAGAACATGGTGCGCTACATAATAAAACATAATTTAACAGAGCTTCGAGGCAGATAAATTTTCCTTGAGGAATGTTAAGAATTGAGGTACTCGGATCATTCAAGGAATCGTTTCAGCCCTAGGTTCGAGATTCACCTACTGGTGATTTATTTATATATTTTCGCGGGTGGCTTTATTGCTCCTCTCGAAATGATATCTTTTCTAAATATCAGCTTTAGCTTTTATCAACCCCGCTCATTCTGCCTTTATTTTATCAACTTTTAGGCATGTAGGCCAACGATGGCACTGGTTTCCCTCATCCATTCCACTCCTCCAATTAGGCGCCACGGCAGAATGAATGACATTAATGGATATGACTTCCCTATCTGCTCTTCCTTCAGCACAAAGAAATTTGTTACACAGGAATCTAATTTATTTCAAATGTGAACCGTGCCATTGCCAGACAGCAACAAAACAATAATTGTCACAAGTGATGTTTTTCTTTTTTAAATTGTTAGCTGCAACAAATAGCCAGTGTCAACCGTCTAATTTCCTTTTTCACCAACAGAAAATCAACATGTCAGTAGTATGGAAAAGCAACACTGTGCCTTGATTTTAGATGTTTTTTTGTTTTTTTTGTGGTCATTTGGTACAGGAAATAGGAATAACTAGAATTAGAGATAACCAAAAATCTATCCAAGTCTTTGTCAAATTTAAATGCACAGAGATTGCAACCTGACACTAGTATCAGATGTAGATACAATATAACATGTTATTTCTACATCTATCATCCACAGAGCTGGATGATAGATGGCAGTGGGGTTATGTAGTAGAAAACTAGGCACACTTTGCATTTATGTAGACACCATTTCTGGATAAAGCACATATCATACACTGACATACAACAAGACAGAGGAAAACTACAAGGAGGATCCTGCTTACTTATATAGTTATTACTTAATCATTAAATTTAAATCACAATATTTCTCTCCCTGTTTCCATTGAGGCATCAGTATCTCTGGCTCTGTTTTGGTTTATTTGTCATCTGTTCAATGAAAGTTGCTGAAGACAATTCAGGGCATAAATGCAGCGATAAACATGTCTCTTCACACTTGGTTGTCAGTGATCTTTCCAACCTAATCTGTTGCAAAATTTACCAAGGTGACATTTCGTAACACCTGAAGATATGCTACCCAAGCTAACTTTATAAAACAAGTCTCATTCACTGAGCTGACAAAGGGCACTTGATATTATTCAGACAAATTTCCATCCATAAAAAATTCAGACTGCAAATGTCTGACCCGAGTCGTGGTCTGGACAATAACAAGGTGTTCTGTGCAGCTGAAACTGCCACAGTCTTTATGATGTATCTCATTATCCGACCGTCTCCTCTGCAGTATTCCACCACGAGGGGGGAATGTCTAGGCTCTAAGCAAGATCTACAAATGTCACTAGACCTTCCTGTTAAGATGCAAGCAGAAGAATCCCCTCTCTCTCATTTCCTTGCTTATTATGGCGTAGAATGAGTAGTAGTAGGTAAGGAGTGACATTCTCTCAGACGAATCCTTGGAAATGGTGACGCACTCAAAGTCTAGCATTTGAAGTCCAGGCTTAGTCACCACCTGTTTCTTCCCTGCAGATAAAAGCCGCACCACAAACAGAATAGCTTATTGAGTTGTTGCTAAGGGTGATAGAAACGTCTCTTTGGTGTAGTGCATTACTATTTTAAAAATAAATGCAAAAGAGGGCAAAAAGTGAGAGGGGAAAAAAAAAAAGTTCAGTCTTGGAAAAAAAACAAACATCAAGAGACAATAGCCACTCATTGGCAGCAACAGTTTATGTTGTATAAAACAATATGTCAATACACTTTTCAAAATGTCAGCCCACTGAGACAGAGTCAACAATCTACTGCTGTATTTAGGTTGACGCCAGATAAAAATAAAACTCAGACAGTATAATTCTTCAAGAATCTAGTATTTCATATTTTTATTTTTACTTTTCAAATGATGTAAAGACTTTAAATCCATGTACACTTATGGTGCTCATGGACTCACATCAGGAGCTTTAATTTAATTTAGCATATGTTCAGAAGACAGGAGCAACTAAAAAATAAGAAATAAATAATGTAGTGAATATCATCATACCAGTTCAAAGTGGTGCTTTTGAGGCTCAGCTTGCTGATTGGGGAACATGAAAGGGGGCCCAGGGAGACGGTGGGTTTCATATAACACCATGATTTATGAGCTACCAAAACAAATCAACAAGTTTAACTTTAATTGTTTTCTTTGCGATTGAAGGTGGGGGTAGTTAATACAGAGCAATGATTGATGGCACGGGGCACCGTGGTTGGCTGAGCACTTTGTCTTTTCGCCATGTAGCTGAGGAATTGAACCAGCTGATAGAAGCGATTAATTTGAGGGATTTTTTTTTTGTTGATTTAGGAAATGGAAAAGTTCTAAAATACACAAAAATTGTACCAGTTTTTAAGAGTATTACAGGTTCTGGTCTTACAGTCTGCTTTATGATTTCAGAGGAGAAGCAGTAAATATAGTGCCTTTCAAAGGAATTTATACCTGGGGAACTCCTCATTTTTTCAAATGACAGCCACAAACTATGATGGATACTATGTGATAGATCAACACCAAGTAGTGCATATCTGTGAAATGTGCTGCAAGATCTAAACTATTCCTTTGTAGCTCTAGCTGTATGCTTAGTGTAGTCCAGCAGGAACAGTCTGAAGAATTTTGAAACCTCTGGCATGTTTTCCTCCTGTGTTGCTCTGTATTTAGCTGTCTTCTCCTTACTGATCAACTTTCTCCTTACTGATCAACTTTCCGGTCCCCACCGGATATGTTTGAGCAGAATTGGTTTGTTTACAGGGTGACGTGTAATTTCTTTTATTCACTGTCTTCTTTTTAGGACCTGTTATGGCTTTATTCAACAATACCTGTTTTGCCACTGACTTTTTTAAAATAAGATTTTCTCTCCAGCTCCTCAAGAGTTACCAGGAGTCTCCTGGCTGCTTCTGTAATTAAGACTTTCCTTGCCCACCTCTTGGTTTAGGTGGATATGCTCTTTCAATTTGCATATTATGAATTAAGGGTCTCCAGCTCCTGTCCTTGAGAGCTGCTGTTCTGCAGCTTTTTGAAGGATTCCTGCTCTAACATGCCTGGATCAAATGGCTTAGTTTTCTACTCAGTATGTCATCAAGTTTACAGATGCCTGGCTATAAGCCATTCAGTGGATTTTGGTGTGTTGGAACAAGAATGCATTTAGAAGTTGCAGTGGCTCTCATGGGCTTGAGTTGGAGACCATAGGTTTAAACATTGGCCAAGAGATGGTCAAAGCTTGAGAAGCTTTAAACCTCATCATAACTTTATCCCTGACCTGTGTGGTATTCTGTTTGGTTTTTCTTCACTTTTTAATATGTACGCGACTTCTGAAGGTGTGGATTTTTCTCAATTTTATTTACTTATGGAGCAAAGAAAGCAAAGTGCAAATCCACGTCATACTTTTTTGTGAAAAAAAATCTGAAAATAATTTTTCACATTTTCTGTTTCCTTCACTTGCATCATTATGTGTTAGTTTGAGTTGACCTGTTAATAATATCTCAACTGAATTGCCTTGAAGTTGTAATATTTCAAAATAACCAAAAGTTCAAGGGGCACAATTACTTTTGAAAATCGCCGTATTTCCTGAAGTATTTGTGTACTGCAACAGCTTTGCATTTGTACCTAAACAAATAAGTATTTGTCTTCTTGTGGAAAACCTCTGAAAGATTTACCGGCTGGCGTTTTGTTTAATAAAGTTACCTTGTGTGTAAGCAACATTGGTTTTCTAAGTAAATGAGACAACCATTTAATTCAATGCTTTGCTGATGATGCTTTGCCTGGAATAGTGGCTGTTAACCATTAATCAGTGGGGCACACCTAATTTACAAGGACAACAGAGCAGGAATGGGTCCTGCACAGGAGTGAAAGTGGTCACGCTGCTACATTAAATCACCATTAGTAATTAGTGAGGCTCGTGGCTCTGCAGACCATGAGGATGTGTTGCGATTGTACAAGAGAAAGATGATAAAATACTATGTCTAGATGATATCGAAACTGATCAGCTCTCCATAGATCATATCACAGTGCTTCAAGCTGAAATTAACAGTGTTAATTGTGGCCATGTGGTGCAAAGGTGCTTCAGAGAGTAACCTTGCAGCTCCCGCCAGTAAGTCACGGCATGCCAGCGCAGGTTTATTTATTTTCTGCATTTGTTCCAGCTGGCTGGCACCCGATGCAATAGACTGTAGATGATTTACTTTTGCTGATAATTAAATCACGTTGAAAGGAAAAAAGAGAAAAAATATGCGTAGAGAAATATGTCTGACTTACGTACTTTTAGTTAGGCTTGAAGAAAAAAAGCTGGACTTTCCCCTTTCAATTCAAATGTATGACCTTCACTGTAAATTACTATAATAAAATATGATGAGCACCACTTGGAAGTGGTTCCTCTCCACCACAAAAAGACTTTGGAAAACAAGGATTATGGATCTGTGACCAAGGCTGCACAGAAAGTTTGTCTTTTTCTTCTTACAACAGCTACACAATGCATACTGAAGCTGCAAAGACAATAAATCACACATAATTGATTGCAGCACTGTCTTGGAGTGTTTTCGCAAGCATCAATCACGTTTACAACGAATTAAAGGGACTGCTCCAAGTGCTTATGATGCAGAACAAACTGAGATGGACTCACACCAAACAAATTATATTGTTGTACTAGCAGCTGGAAAAGTAAACAGCACAACCGGGTTCATCAATTTTATATTCAAATGAACGTTGCAATTGTCAAAATCATCTCATCAGATATATTAGTTGAAAATTAAGTTTCCTGGTTTCAATTTGTTACATTTTTGTTCTTTAATGAGGGATAAAAAATTGCTTTTTTGCATTTTTTTGGACACCCATACACTTTTGTGAAAATTAGATATACTTTGTTTGAAGGCCTTATTTATGGACCAAATGCATTAAAGCGGCGCAACACTATCCTATTCTACATGCTCCTTTAAACACTACCATTTTTCCTGGGCTAAAAATATTATATCTTGCTTTTACCTAGATATAATATGTACATGTCTCTAGGAAACATGGTGCTATCCACCAAGTACTTTTTCAGATGTTCATAATTGGCCCCTTGACAACAAAAGCCCTGTCCATCTGAAGAATGGTCACCCTCAAAGAGTGATTCTCAATTCTTTTAGTATGGCCATGATTTTTTGTGTGTTTGTTTTGGGTAAAACATACACATTAAAAATGACAAAACCCAACATTTCTGGTACAGCTCTGTTGGTTTGGAATGCTGCATTATTTAAAGGGGCTGTATTATGTATTTTCCAGGCACTTGGTGCCATTTGACAGCACAATCAAGTTATTTTCACTTGTTATGAAAATGATGTATATATCAAACATAACAAAAGGAGATTTTGATTTCCCATCGGACACTTTGAAATTGGCCTCTGTCTCTTTAAGAGACTTTTGCTATTTCTGACACTCGCCTTTAGCAGGTCATCACAACGACATGCCATCTGCAACCATTATTCTTCAGGCCACTGGACTGAGAGATAATTTGTATGCTAAGCTCAACAGTAGCAGGAGACTGCAGCTCCAAGGAGAAGCTTTGTGGAAATAGACAGAGCTCAGCAACAGCAAGGGTGTAGACAACCCCAACTGGCTGCCACAGAGAATTCAAAGGTTCCTCAAACATACATGAATGAGTCAAAACAAAATATAAGGTATGCCATTAATGAGGATATCACATAATAACATGACACAGAGCTCCAGTAAGTCTCTTTAGCATAGTGCCCTACTAATAATATACAGAATGCCTGTGTGCGGAACTAAGTACGCATTGCAACGTCCTGTGGTGCAGCTTTAAAAAGTGACACAAAAAGAAAACACAGGACCCTCAGCTATTTAAACTTTGTTGCTTGGGAACTTTAAGATTTCTCATATGACAATAATGAAGAAAGAATGATGGACCAAACCGAAACGTCAGCATAGCTACTCATTTTCGACAGCAATAAAGTGCACATATCACTGCTACTGGAGAAAAATCAGCTTCCGTCCAAATGGCTTCCTGCAGCATCTGGTCAGAGTCCTTGCATCCAGTAAACTTTGTTCATAGCATAAAATTGAGACTGAAAGAATCTCCGTTAATGAGAGGGGATTTTCCCAACACTGTTCATGATGCATTTACGTACACCTGGGATAAGTACGATCGAAAGTAATTTAAATATGTTCTATTCTGGGCACAGTCTAATTTTAAAAACTAGACATAAACACTGACCATTTTTAAGTGGTAATATTGTTGAAGAAGCATCTATCGTACTACATCAAGATTCAACCAAATTTCAATTGAGCTTTATAGTTTTCAGTCTTTTGTGCTTAAGCAGAATAAAATCTAACTATTTCAGGAATTGAAAAGGATTCTTTGTTTACTGCTGTAGATATTTATTTTAGATTAAAAAATACTTATCTGTGACTTTAAAACTTACAAACTATGATTGTTGTGTGCTTTACACCCATAACACATTTTGAGGAGGCATGTACTGAGTAATAATGCAAATTCAGAAGCGGAAGAAGATGGATGAATGGATGGAGAAACATACAGACATGAGAAGGACCACAAACAATGAGGAGCAAGAGCTCAAGGGAATCCACAGGTTGCAGTAGTAGAATCTAGCAAACAGCAATTAATATGAGATAACTAAATACATAGTGGGTGATAAGTGGTATGGACAACACTGAAGAATCACAGCTATGAGGTAAGAGGGAAGATGAGGAAACAGCTTCCTGTTTCCCAGATAGTCTGGGAAATTCTATTTAATGCACAGGAAGCATGACAACATAAATGCACAAAAGTTACAGAAAATGCAAAACTCAAGACAATGAATATAAACCAAAACCAAGAGAACAACTACAATATAGGAAATCAGAGTTCAAAGCACAATAGACTTGAGAGAAAACTTAATTCCAAAGGATCATGGCAACATATGCATGTGAGTACAATTTTTTATTTTCTTCCAAACAGATTTACATGATTTATGTTAAATTGTACAGAATAGATCTCACATTAAAAGCGGAAACTGTTTTGAAGTGAACGATCTTGGTTTCATTCCATTATACAAAAACAAGCCATTTTAACAGTGCAGCGTTTTCTATTGAGATCAGTTGTATTGAATTTATTTGACTATTCTTTTCTTATCTTTTTCTTTTATAACAAATTAAGTTGGGTTATATGTTTTACATTCACATTGAAAAGAATTCAAGTACTTCAGAGCATGCTTCTTTTTTCATATCTCATAATTTTTTAATAACTTTCCTTTGCTATTAAAAGGAAATAACAAAGGAAATAGCTTTGTTTTGGTCCCTATACACAGATGTGTGAGTCACTGTGTCCTTGAAAGTGAAAACTTAACATCCCAAGTAAAACCAGAGGATTCCGGGGGATTTCGTACTCCTGAGTCATCGTATACAATCCCCTTAAGTTTGTATCCTTATGTTTTGGTAAGATTTCCACACTGGGAGAGAGCCTGAGTCTTTAAAAGACAGCACAGTGGGAATGGGGCTTTGACCATGCTCCATGCTATAACATTTGATTCAGCACTGAATGTAAACACTGTATTTATGAGTCTTTATGAAATGGCCTTCTCTATATCAGGTTTCAAAACAGAAATAACAGTGGACCCTTTAATTACAGCAGCTTTTATAGCTGCATCTTTGAAGCAATTAAGTTCAGCTTTATTCAGGTAAAGAGAAATGGGACCATAGTGAGTTTTACATGTGAAAAGAGCTATAATTACTATAGCAGTTCTAGAGAAATGATTTATTTTTCTTTAGTTGTTTTATCTGATTTTCTTTCACACACACACCCACACACACCCCTACACGCACGCACACACACACACACAAGTGGATGTTGAGTTCCCTTTCAAATCCTTAGACAGCAACTAGAAACAGCCTCAGGCTTATTGGCTAGCACAAGAACTATTCCACATAATGGAGGAGCTGGAAAGCAAAGTGCAAATACGGAAATCTTGTCAGATTGAACAAAATCTACACTTCAAAGATCATCTTTTGCAGAGGTATCAGTAATGTGTCTAGATAAAATATTCTTACCATTTTTATATATATATTTAAACCACAAATTTCAATGTTTTTCATTGAGATTTTATGAGAAAGGTCAAGTTTGAACATTCCTACACTCTCTCCTCATCATGGTTTCTAAGAACAGGCACCGTTAGTGCTTTTTGTGGTTTGGGTCGCTAACTTTGTACCTTCTCTGTGTTTGGTGTCACCCTTTTACTGTGGCTGTTATTATTGCTCATTATATACATAGCGTGGTCACAGACTTCAGAGCTACACATGAACACCTGTGCAAGTAGACCCTAGTGGTCTTATACAAATACATTTACTTTACACAGCCCAAAAAATACCAGAGACTGGAATGGAGGTTCAGCTTTAAGCAAACCAGAGGCCCTAGTCATACAACCAACCATCAAAGTATATTTATGTGTTAGAATCCGGACCTAAATCCACTTGAAAATCTGTCTGAGTTGAGTTATTTTGCAAAGATGAGTGGGAAAGAAAATCTTAGTCCTCAGGTGTTCAAAGCAGGTGGAAACATACAGTACTCCAGAAGACTTGCAGCTGTAACTGCAACAAAAGGTGGTTCTGCATGAATATTGAGTTTGAGGAGAAAAATACAAATGTACCGAAAGGCTGCCACAGGAGATTCAAGGATTTCTCAAACATGCATAAAAAAAAATCAAAGCAACTCTACATCTATGTTTTTGATGAAGGAATGACATTATAACATGAAATAAAGCTCTAAAATGTCGATATTACATTGTGCTGCCCCTTTAAAATGTTGCAAAACAGAAAAGGAAATGAGAATTAATGTTTCCATCTACTGGTTTGGCTGCACAAAATATAACTTTGCCAGATGCTGACATTGTTTGTGACTGTAATAACCCGGAAATAGAGGTTTGCAAACTAGCATGGACCACACATCTCATAAAAATGGAAAATTGAGATTGCCAAGTGCTGAACACAATAGCTCTGTATTTGAAGCTGTGGCCAAAATTTACTAGAAAAGAGAGCTGTGAACTACAAAAATCCTGAAGGGTTCTGCATAGAAATATTTTATATGGCCCTCTGTCTTGTCATAGGCAGCCTCGCATTGCTATAAGGGAATATGCATTTATGACAGCAAGTCATCCTTAACAAAAAATGTCAAATCTACAATAAAGAAGTGTTTTTTTAATCAACACCAGGATTTTCAAAATTGAATTTGCTTCTCTTTATATTAACAAAAAGCAAATGTAGAACCAGAATTTTATTCATCAAGAGTTATATGAATGTGCAGCAACTATAACTGGAAAGATCTTGTAAATAACATATTATCTTCTTAAGTTGAGATTTTGTACCAATTTATCATTTGTGAAGTTATTCAAACACTTTGTTTGCAAATTAAAACAGCAACTGGACTTTGCTAATTATGTGAAATGGCAGCAAACACAGACAGAGTTTGAAATCCTCACAAACAATAAGCAGAAATACTAAAAAAAAAAAAAAAAAAAAAACGGCCTTGGACAGGCAGCGTGTTATGTCCGCCCACAAGAAGCTGCACAATAAAACGAAGGAAATGGAGTCTGCAAAAAGAAGAAAAAAAGAAAAAATCATGTGGAACCGAGCAGTGTGAGTCAGGGGAAGGCTGGTGTCAGGAAGATTATCAGCTAAAGGCGCAAAAGGCCACTCTGAGGTAGAAATGTCGACTTATATAAATGTACACCTGATGGAAAACCTATTCTAGAGGGGGTTTGACATAAAAACCGCAAACAATTTCACCCTCTCCAGGTCACTGGCCAACCTACTGGGACCTCTATTACCAACATCCTCCACCTCTAATTCACACTTATCTTAGCTCATCGCAGCCCCTCCCCTCCCATCCTCAGTCCTGTTCTCTCCAGCTGCAGTCCTGATTTCATGAGCTCCACAGCTGTCAGTCATGTTGGGCTTCCAGCTAAATGCAGCACCTCCTGTTTGAATTGAATGCTTCTTTAATCCATACCTGCAGGATGCTTAAATCCTCAAAATGAAATTTGATTGGGTCTCATAACGTCTTGTCTACTAATGTTTTATTGCTTTGTAACTTAATAGAACTTTAACAGCACTTTGTGCTTGTCAAATATTTAAGTACTGTTAACGACCACCTGTCATGTACAGATTTCTATTACTTTGACTTTAATGCTGATTAAAGCTTATTTAGGGTTTTAGGCTTCATGTGCACCTGCAGTAACGCCACTGAACTGAGCCGAGCCCATTGATGACTACAAAATGAAACCTTTTCATACTGAATTATTTGGATCCATGAATTGCATATTCTTTTTCTTCATAATTTTTCAAACATTTTAAGCACCTCCAGCGGTGCTAAAACTCCTCTAATTGCCTCAAGTATGTTGTAAAATGCACACGCTGCTCTCATCAACCTAATTTCCAGCCACAAACAAAGAGAAAACAAACAACAAAGCTCTCTACCAAATGACTGCTCTCTATCTGCACAGCCTGTTAGTCGCTGGATGACTAACCACCAAACTACCTCGGCTCACAAAGAAAAAAAGCAGGACAGCCACAACAGGGCTGATGCATTTTTTTCATCCGAAGACAACCCATCTAGAAATACTTCTTTTATCTATTGCTATTCTCCATTGAGCTGCATCAAAACAGCATGCAGAGGTCTGAGTGGAAGCGTAGCTCAATGGTGTATCCTCTGTTGCGAGTAGTTTTATGTTTGTTTTTTTGTGAAAAAGATTCAAGTAATTCTTCATTTACATAGAGTGCCTTATGTAGATATTAGAACGCCCTGGAACATTTTTTTGTTTTATTTTGTTTTCTTTTTATTACAATTGAAATTTTCTGTGGAACTCTACTGAGATATTATGTAATAGACCAACACAAAGTAGTATACAGTCACAAAGTGGGAACAAAAAGAAACATGGTTTTGTACTCAGAATCCCTGAGTTAATACTTTATAGAACAAGTTTTGAGGTAGATAGGCAGCAGATCTTTTTGCATTTCCCTACCAATTTTGGCCAACTGCAGACTAAACTCCTATCCAGTAAGATTGGATGAAGCATACATTTCCAGGTCTTGCCACAGATTCCCATGGGATAAAAGGTTAGGGGTTTGACTGGACCATTCCAACACATATTTGCTTTAAGATAGAGCTTCGTAATATATCAAATCATAATTGTCATCACAATATTCATTTGGTAATTGGTTGCTTGGGTGCAATTTTCAGAAGGATAATTTAGCTCAAGTGCCTCACCGGACAATTTTTGAATGCCAACAATATGTCTGTCCTGGTCGATGGAGCTTCCCTGCCCTCAATGCCCACATTAGATGAGGCGTGGTGATTGGTGGGGACATTGTGATGGAAGAAAATGAAGAAAAGACCCAAGGAAGTGCAGGTTAATCACAATCCAGATCAACAATATAACAGTATTCAACGCTCAGCATTGCAGCTAAATGGTTTCCTCATGTGATGCAGCCTAAAATCAGAATCTGCTAAATAAAAGTAGTGGCACCATCCTGATGTTTTGTTTTGTTTTTGTACCCTGAGAAAAATTTAGCCTGACAGGACACAATAACTAATATGCAGTATATTTTATTTTCAGTTGAGACAGATTAAACAAAGCTGTCTTGTCTCTTACTTTTGTTCCAATAATTGGCCCATATGTGTACCAAACATTGGGTAACTGCTGATGAGATGTGGCAGATCTCCAAAATAACAGAGCTCAATGTTTCCAATACACAAAAGGAAAATACAAAATATAAAATAAAATAAATACAGCAGTGGCCTCTGGCTGCACAAACAAAATACAGAGAGCTGCATTACACCACACTGATTCATAGCGCATGGAATTGCGATATGACTTATTTTATCAACACTTACATGCGACAATAACGTCTCGGTTCACTCGCAATGCTGGAACAGGAAGATGATCGGACATCTTACTGTCACGTGAAGAAAATGGCCGCCCCTCACCATCCGTTTCAGAAATACACCATCTTATTAAAATACTGACTGCTTATCGCATAAATGAGAACGTACCGACATATTTCAACTAGTGATGTTTATATTTACCGATTTTCTGCCAAAACTATCTCCCGTTGATAAACTACAGCTCACATCCAAGTTCAGCACGTAGCGTAGCAACACAGAAAAAAAACAAAAAACAAGATGCATTTCCTGCCCCGTCTTGGGAAACAGTAATCACTGTGAAACACTGCTCTCTAGTGGTCAAAGTGTGCAGCACCCGAGACCAACCACCTGAACAGATTTAAATGTGCAAAACATACAGATAGGAAATAAAATTACATAACCGAACCAAAATCATTCAGTAGCATTGCTGCTGTAAGGTAAAAAGAAACCAACACTCTTAAACAGTATAATTACTCAACCAAAATTTACCACCCGGCTATCTTGTCTCATAAAATACACATAAAATACACAGATGTTTGCATTTGGAAAATTGCCAAACACTTAAAGTAGTATGAATACTTTTGCAGGACTCACCACAAAGTTTCATTGACCTGAGTAATCCGTTCTCTGCCCACCACCTCTTTGTAAGTATGAAATTATGCATGCACATACAGTACATAGCGTTATCCATGGAGGTAATGCTGGAGCTAAGCCAAGATGAAGAAAAAAATACAACTACATCGGAGTCATTTCTGTCTTCAGCTTAGTAAAATACATACATGAAAGTGGTGCAGTGAGAGAAACCAATTACCCCTCCCACTCCCATTCATCTGTACAACAAACTCTTTTATTGATCTGGTGATAATTACCTCAGTCACATCATAAAGCACCTGGAACAGATTGGTGGCTCAAATTATTGATTACCCCAGGGCTACCCTTCGTTGTTCATTGTATTGGCGCTATACATTACTTGATGAGATCTGCTTTGCAGTGCTTTCGCCTGCATTTCTCAATGCTGCTGTGCAGGGGTACATTGACAAAGGAGGTTGGTGGTCAAAAGCACTCTTTCAAAGTCATTTGTCATCGTCTCCTGGTCTGTGGGGTTATCCTGTAAGGTAAGGTTAATCCACAGTGTAACCTACTTATCATTAAACCGAAAAAAAGAGAAAGAATCCGCACTCTCATTAAATCTAGACCAGTTTTTAGTGTAAAATGACCTTTTGTTTGTGGTTGTAACTCGAGGGCTGCCCCTGGAAGCACCAGCTGCATCTAAAGGTTCATTACACACATTCCTAAAGGCATGTGTGTGACCCTAAAACCTTTACCCCCCCCACCGGCGAAGTCACTGACCACACTGACAACAACATTGTTACACCCTCTGAGACCAATACAGTCTGTTGGCAACACTGGGATTTTGGCGTTTTGTTGATGTTTTCTTCCATTAAAGCTAGAGCTTCACAAAACTTACTAGAAGGTGCCAGTATTATTTAACAAGCCTCAATTTTTCATGGATCACTGTGGCAGCATGTCAAAAGTTTTCTCCTCCAGCTTGTTCCAGCTGAAAAGGGAACAACACAAAGACAAAGAAGAGATGTTCTGCTCTGTTTCTGTGTGGATCATAGCTTTGAGCTCGACTGGTTATCAAATGAACAATGGCTTCTGGCGTTTCCCCAGATTCCTCCCTTCTCTGCAGAAAAAGATGCAAAACATCAGGGTTTGAACCAAAAATGTGTGCAAAAATTGCAGGACCAAAAGTCGGTGGTTAGGAATACTGATTATTTATAGCACTTCATTTATTCTGATACTTGGCGAATTGTTGACCAATGCCTTGAAGTCTCACGTTTTGTCATAGATCGACACAAGTAGCCTATAAGTATGCAGTGGGTGAGAAATCACACATGTTTTTCATCATTAGATTGAAAAAAAAATCTGAAGAATACATTTGTATTCAGCCATTCTTACTCTGATATTTTTAAACTATTGCGTTATTTCTTTTTTGGCAAAACTGCCTTTTCTGTTCAAGACACTACTGAATGAAATCTCACTTCCGTGATCATCAGAAACAAATATAACATATTTAACTTACAATGAAAGTGGTCACAGGTGTGACTTGAAGTATGCTCAGAGATGTACAATAAATAACCCATCAAATTTGATTAAGCTCGACTTCATTTGCAAAGGATAATGGGCACAAGTTTCAGTGTCCAAATGGCAGAAAACAAATCCGAATGGCTTCCAGCTTGCTATGTAAAAAACAACAAGTGGTCTAACAGTCTGTTAACTAACCAGGACTAAACTGCATGTCACAATTTTAAAATTTTAAAACTCTTTTAAAAAGAAATCATGTATCCCTCTCCCTCCTTTTCACCATTATGCTCTGCTTAGATCATCTCTAACAATGTCACAAAATCTAAAAATGTTCAGTGGTCATAAAGATCTTTGTACTTTATATTTCTAAAAACAAAAGAATTAATTAAAATATTTTTGAGTGATGATAGATGTATCCCTCAAAAATGTCAACAAATCAATCAGAGAAAACAAATCTGTTTTTTTAAGACAAAACATTTACCATTTTGTAAGGCAATTTATTCCCAGGATATGTAATTACTGCATTCTGCAAGTGGGGTGCGTTGTGTTGAGATTTAGTGGAAAACAAATTTCTAGTTAATACAAAATCATCCCTGCGATGTAATCTCCTGTGTACTGTAACAAGCTTATGAAATGAATAGTTTATAATAAATAGCTAAATCTGTATTTTTGCATTCATGCCACCCTGACAAAAAGCTTTAATTAGGGGAGTGAATGACAGCGAATGAGTTCCCCCCCCCCCCCCCCCCCCCCCCCGAGAGCATTATCCTTAATACTTTTTGAACCACAAAAGTTGCATTGAATGCTGGATAATAATCTAACGTTTCACACAAAATGGTCTGATTAGCTGTGTGCAGAGTGAATACCATTTATGTGGAAACAGAGCACAGAAAAACAGCACAAACTGGTTTAAGGCCACTTGTTTCACCATATTATCCCATGAGAAAATAAACATAATACAAATATACGATATTTGCCAACATTTTAATAAGGTAAACTCTGACTTTGTAAGCAAACATAGATGATTAATCTTCTACTTGTGATCAAGGCTAAATATATCATCTTTGTCTTTGACTTGACTCACCAGTATTTGATAATATCCTTGGACATTAATATCGTAGGAGAGGAATTAGTCTGGATCATCATTATGGCATCCCCTGCTGTCTGTATCGCAAAGGTTGCTGAGGATAGAAAGCTCACCTTATCCATCTGCACTGAACCAAACTGGCTCTGGGCAGGTGTTCAACACGGCCAGGTGCAAAGCAGCTGACACAGCCATAGCTCCCCAGTGCTATTTGTCACTGTAAATAACATTTGTTTCTTCAATATTAGAATTGGACATGAGTGAGCATCCAGCCGGTCTTTCTCATTCTCCTCTAATTTAGGCTGTTAAGAGAAAGGTCATTTGGTGGAAACAGATGGCCAAACCCTTAACTAGGTGCTGAGCATGAAAAGCTGAGAGTGGCAATTGGCATTTTATATGCCCCTTTCACGTAGTCAGGATATATGGGAGACAGGGAGTGTATGGCTAAATGACAAGATATTTTATTTATTATAGGCATCAAAGTTTATGCTAAAATCTTCACGATTCCACTGCAGGAATTCCCGTGAGAACCTGCAAACTGAGCCACCTTCATCGTGTTTTTGTGATAAAAGCTGATACCACTTTGACTAGACAGCATATTTATGTTGCACCTAAACATACTCCAGCCCTCCGGCCTTCCACATAGTGCTGCATTAATATAGTGAAACAGATTAAATGTCAAGCTGTTTGCTGCTGTGTAAGAATGCTATTTCAGAAGTAGTTTGAACCTACAGTGTGTTTTATTTTATTTTATTATTATTTATTTTTCCTTTAATCCTCCACTGCAGCGGGAACCACTGTAGCCTACATAATGAAAGAAACCATAAAACCAACTTTAAGTGCATCTGAGGGAAGAGGGTGAACATTTTTCTGTGCTCTGGGACAGGACAATTAAACTAAAATAAAGTCTGGTAAAAGTTATAACAGCCCGCTGAACCTCCCAGGAGAAACATAGGAAGTCTGTATGGGCGGTAAGGTGGTGCTGCTGGTGTTAGGGGGCTGGCAAACAGAATGCTGTCACATTTCCACTCCCTGTGGAGCAAAGCCAAAATGGGGATCTGAAAACAGTGGAATGCCTCGGGCTTCAGTTATTTTCTATCACAATGTTTGTAAAATTCCTGCTGATGAGGTGATTATAACAGAGCACACACTGCTTTTAGTCTGACTAGTACAAACATTTTCTCCTATTTCCATTAAAAATACAATAGCTGGTCCCTCCAGCGGGTATGCGAGGGGCTGTCGCTGTTTCTTTTTTTCCGTGTGCTTTAAATATGGGTTCATATTTATTCCAGCAGCTGACCTCATTGTACGTACAGTGCAGAAAGCATTTTGGCTCAAGGGACTTTTGAGGAGCTGTCCATGGTTGTTCAGGTTCAATGGGCCTTTTGAAGTGAATAGAGACTGCATGGTGCATCCTCTGTGACCGACCATTTTGTTTCACCAGTTCACCTTGTAACACAGCTGCTGCTGCTGGACTTGACGAGAGATAAAAGTCGTGTAAATCAGAATCCGGTGCGTGTGCATTCAGTGTTCAGATTTGAGCAAAAGGGCTTTGCAGTGGGCTTTTGAAGCCGCTCCGGTGTGTCTTTAGGGGACGTTAACTTTTCCTGTTTATGAAGCATCTGACAACGCTTTGCTGGCAGGGCCAGACACGTTTTTAATGAAAGGTGCCACTTGGGTGCTTACTCAGTGAGTAGGATCGCATCACCTGCTCCCAGAGAATGGGTATGTTTTTGATTGTTTGTGTGCTAAGGTTAACCTTTCTTTGTAAGTCCTGCAAGTATGAAATACATTTTTTCACACCCCAAATCTCTATAAACTGAACACTGATCGTTGCTTCTTCAAAATATGCTTGTGCATCACTGTTTAAACATGTATATTTCCCACTTGTTCAGAGCGTTAGAGATACAAAAATCACCTACACATCATACCACAGACAAAGGATTCAAATAAAAGGTTAAGGAAAATCATGTGTCAAACAAGATTGGAGTGGTCAGCACGACTTGAAAATGTTATATACATTCAGTCCATTCACCATATACCAAACATAAGAGAGAAAAACGTCCGATATGAATTTGAGATGTTACCTTACATTTTAGTGTTCAGATTTCACATAATAAAAACCCAGAGACATTTGATTACAGTAAGGTGTTTCTAATTGTTATCTTGCAATATTTTTCCACCAAGTTTTTACAAGTTTCAAGTTGTCAGCCAATGCATTTGCAAAGTCTCATGCTGGTATTAATGGTGCCATCTATGAATATCATCTCCTCAACATATTTTGCACCCATGCAGTGCCATACAATCACACACCCACATTCGTGCTGTCAGTGCTATGCATCCACAGCGGTTGTCTTGGCTAATGGCACACCTAACCTAATAGATGTAAACAGATCATTCTAATTGAGTACGTGCAATTTCTGAAAATGGGACGACAATTTGTGCTATTAAAGGCATTTGTCTTTCTGACACCTTATGTAACATGATTAACATTTTAGAGAGCTTGGGTCGGATTCATGTAAATAGAATAATAACAATAAAAAGATATGAAAGAAAAAAACAATGTCAGAAAGACTTTCACTCATAGCTTCTGTAAGATAGTGATCTAAACTTTATTTGTTTAGTTATAATTATTCGGTGAATTGGACAGTAAGTTTTTGATTTGTTCAACACACCAGACTCTATCTGAGTATAATAATTACGGTCTCATCTGACCAGAGGACATTTTGACTTCATTCATCCCTCTTTTTAATGTTTTTTCAAAAGTTTTATATTGCAGTTTTTATCCAAAGAGCGAGAACAATTTTTGTTGTGATTTTTTTGAGGCTTCCAAAATGGTTCAGGCAGTGCAGTTATCTTTGTGTGCTGCTTCAGACATCATGATTTATAATCCCTGCATCAATTTTCTGCCTTGCACTTGTATTTTCAGAGCTGAATTGTGCAGATAAATTATCACCTGTGGTGTAATTTATAAGAAGAAACAACAAAAGAAACCTCCACTTAGGTTCTGAATAACCTTTGAGGTTTTTTTTTTATGGGATTTAATGTAATAGACCAACATCAAACCTTGATTATGAGATGGAAAGAAAATTATACACCAAAATCTTAAAAGTGTGGATTGCATTTAAATGTCGCCCCACCCAGTCACTGTTCTGGGGTTCTTTGTGGTTTGTTTTTTGGTTTTTAGTTCTCCTTAGCTTGAAGGTATTCCTGGGCTGCATTAGTGGTGGTTTCTCTGCTTTATACCTGAGAAACAAAAGATAATCAACCCATTTACTTACAAGGCTTGGAATAAAGCCCGTTCACCACTGTATGATCAATGAGACTGATCAACTCTCTTTCTAGCCCTCTATGTGGTTTATGTTTAAGCAGATTACTTTTGTGTCTCCTTGTTGTCCTAGAAACCAGCTTTAATCTTACCTTGGCACTCTGTGGAACTCAGAAATTTTTCTTTGAGCTCCAAAGCAACAATAACAATAGTGATGTTTTATATTTTCAGTTCATTTTGAAAAACAACTATCAATCTGAAGCTTTTAGGCCTATTTCCTGAATAATATCCATGTAGAAAAATACAGTGTCATTTCTGGACACTAGGCAAAGCCAGACAATATTTTTCTGTCATGTCCAATTTCAGATTAAGGTGTCATAAAAAATGTTGTCTTTGTATTTTTTTTTTTCATTAACTTTTGATAAACACTATAATTTCACGGGTGGATACTATTTCAGCTCTGACAAGGTAAAAAGTGGGCTTTATGGAGGACAGGTCACTCATCCACTAAAGGTCCAACATAGATGGAACATGTAAACACAAAACAATTCAGTGGAAACAACCAATATTCAAACTGGAGAGTAACTTGCTGTAAACAGTGAAAAAAAACATCCTTAAAATTAGAAATTTAAGAAGAGGTTTCATCAACTTTAAAGTAGAAGTGTTCAATTTAAAGATCGGACCCTTTTCCTTATCCCTCCTTGTGAGGGGGGAGGAAAAACCCTGAAAAAACCATGCATTGGAGAACAATAACAAGCATCGATTATGAGCCTCTGTCACTGTGAGATGTAAACTTCAGCTCATGATTATTAATGGGTTGGTCTGATATGGAAATGAAGAAGCATCCGACTAATGGCTATGTGTGCCAACAAAGCAAGGCTAACAGTGCACTGACAGATACTTAAGTTTTCTATTTTCATTCATTTTACTTTTAACATCTTTTATCCCCCACAGTGCTCAATCAGCAAATCCCCCTTGCTGGGAGCCTATAACCTTTTCCCTTGATTCTATGAACCTTTTCATATTCAGATATTTTTCAAAAGACTTTCAAAGACTTCTCAGTACATATTACTAAAGGCATATCGGTCTTAAGAACCTAATTTATTTTAGTTTTTCCTCAAATGAAATATTATCTGGCTGAATTGTCCAAAGCCATAAAGTTTGGTTTTCAGATTTAAACAAAATAACAAGATTTTAAAAATATCTTTGTCAGTTTGTCTAATAAGCAAAATAATTGTAGCAAGGCAGGAGAAATCATTTTCTTTTGTAATCTAACTGGTTGATTTTTTCATTTTGTGTTTTGCTTTTTCCAAATTACCAACGTCTTTTAGCCGAAATTATTTATTGCAGTCTGTATTATTCAAACCGTTTTTGGGGTTACTGGATAACGTGATATGATTTGCTGTGGTTTACCTAAATGTAGGCAGATTTACCCATAAATGGGTGTAACTTGTTTAAAATATGGTGACACTGTCTTAACACAGTTTAAGGGGAACATGTTCTTTTGTGTTTAGTTTGAAAATCAGACTGGTATCAACACTCTTCTTTGCACATGCTATATGTGTACAAAAAAAGCTTTAATATCACACGGTGTCCTTCAGAAATTGACTGTCTACAGAGAAGCCTGGCTAATAACACCGTGTAAATCATCTGTCAGGTAAGGACACTGTCAGTCACTCCATCAGGTTCTGAGCTCTCTTCAGGTCTCAAAGTCAAAAGACAGCTGTTAGCTGTCTGTATCTGAAGTTTCAACAGCAACACAATGAATCTTAATTAATGGAGGAATGAGACACCAGCTTCTGGTACTATTCAGAAATGTCATTCATTGATAAAATGTGGATATTGCTCCTACAGTTGAGCAGAGTAATTTGAGAAAGTAGTTTATTATCCCTCTACCCTTTCAGCTAGATTTGACCTTGTGAGCCCCTGTACCAGAGGACCAGCTGCAATCCATGATTCATTTAACACCTTCTGGGCCTGCAGAAGCACTCGAAGCACATGCACTGTTGATTAAACACTTTGTGGGAGAATTCATATTTAAAGCATAGGCACATGAAAATTAATGATAACCAGCCAAGCAGCAAAACACCATGCAGAGGAGCAATGATGGGCAATTTATGAGAGATTCACTCGAATTTACAATTTATTCTGTAATCACAATGTTTCCTCCATACATATACAGCATAATGCTATGCACATTTGTGAGTGGGTGGAATTCTAAGGGATATGAGTAGGCAACTCACAAAATGATATAAATGTCATTACAGTGCATTCAAGCAAATCTAGCACAGGGAACCAGAGATTAGCCGCTGGGTGGGAACACTTCACATATGCCCATAAGAGACTGACAGCGTCACAGAGAGACTAAATGGGTGATTGAACAAACTGAAGTTTTTGTTTGGTCCCGTGACCAATGGGTATGTCCTTGAACTCTGCCACAGAGGGGGTCAGCAATGCCCAAAGCCTTCAGTGAGGGAGAAAAAGAGAGACAGAGAGAAGATCTTTAAAAGGTTCTTTGCAGAAATATAGCTACAAAAATAATGCTGCAATTTCTGTGTTTGCCTGTTCCTGTGGATGCTTCTCATGCCCATTCTGTCAGCTTTCAAGTTTTGTGTGCTCTGGCAAATGTCTTCAATTTCTATTGTAGCTTGTACTTGCAGGAACATTGCTCATCTTGAGCTCACTTTAATAAAGCATCACGAGCAGCTTGCTGATAGAAGCCATCAATCATGTTGGGTTCAAGGGTTGTACATCAGGTCTTTGCTTTATGGTTATGCCCCTTAGATCAAACTATCTGCTCCCTATCTGCTTTGCACCTCCCTCAAATGTCAGTTTGCATCTGGCTGGCTGATGGCTCTGTTCATCATGCTGCAAAACTCTACCCCCGTGTCAGTTCTTCAAAAAATTTGTTGCCTTACACTCTTGAAAGAATTGCAGCGAGGCATGAATACATGGTAAGCCCCCTTTGCTAAAATGAGTGCTGAACATGGAACAGTGTTTGCACCTCACACTGGTTTTACTACACAATCGGTATAACAGGATGTTAAAAAGAATGTACAAAAAACATCTACATGGCATTTGTTCTTCTTATCATTTCACTTGAGAACGTGGCATCAATTTGTTGAGGAATTAGCATCAACTTTGCTGTTTGATTAAATATTCACGTGCCTGGGTCTTAATACCTACATATGATATGCATGAGCTTCTGACTGTGAATTGCAAATAGCCCTCATAGTATTTTGCTACAATTAGGCTATGGAAAGAATATTTGAAAAGCTAATGAATTCGTTTTGATCTTTTAAGATTGGATATTGCAGGGTGTAATCATGCAGAATGGCATTTTTATGTGTTTCTATGTGCAAGAGTTTCTGATGCGATTGCTACTGCAAACTCGGCTTAACCACAGATTTACAGTACATGCACTGATAATGTAGTCTTATGTGCAGTACCTGCAAGCTATCTATTTCTGTCCATATTTCATGAACTATTTGAGCAACAAGAACAGAAAGATGAGGTGGGTGATGTTATAAATGGCAGCATGAAAAATTTATTTAGACACACTATTATTTCTCCCTTTACTAAACTAAAGTTTGCAATACTATAGTATATAAAAACACCAAAAAAGGACAACAAATTCCAAGAATTTTGACCCTTTGTCTGGACAAACTGTTTGCCACATAACAGATTCCCTGTTTAGTTTTCATTAAGATATTTTGATCAAAGTGATTTTAATATCAAAGATAACAAAATGCATAATTGAAACGACAATACACCAATTCAAAACAATTTTGCCCCTATGTGAAAATATAATTGCCTCCTCTTGTGACATCATAAATTAACGACGACTAACCACAATTATTTAGAAGCTCAGCTTTGATTCCAGCCTGATCTATAGAATCAAGAAATCACATAAATAGATCCTACAGAAAATCATGACGAAGTTTCAGAGACCTCATTCAAAAATCAAAAAACATACTGTAGAAACGTTCTATGTCAATTCAAATAATCCACTGTCTTCTCCATGTCTAGCTTTGGTTGGTGATGTATCAAGTCCAGAAGGGAAAAAGAAAAAGTCCTTTCGGGGGGAGATGAGGGCATTCTGAGCCCAGAAGGAAAATATATCCTGGGGTCTTCTTCCATTGGGATACACCTGGAGGCAACCTGACCTCCACTGACTCCCTTTCATGCAGAGCTGCGGTGGATGTATCTCAAACTCCCCCTGGATGATGGATCTACACATCTTGTAAAAATCCTGAGCTTTTCTACTTTCTTGTGACATTATTTCGCAAACCACAGTGTGTCTAACCTGGATTTTATATGCCAGACCAACACAAATCACTGTATTTACGTGAAATGGAAGGAAAATGAAAAATGCATAACTTAGAAAAATGACCCAAATTTAAGCTTGTCAAAGAATCTCCCAGACTTTTCAAACCATCACCCAACAATACAGTTTGTCATCACAACAAACCTATAACAAAGAGACTGATCTATAGATCAGGTGCAAAAATTTGTTGACTCAACAACTATTGGTTTGACAGTCCACAAATCTGGCATCTAACAGAAGAGTGGCAAGGAGAAAGGCATTGTTGAAAAAAAACCCTTTTGAAATCTTGTTGGCAGTTAGGGGCCAAACACTGGTACCTCTTCTTTATAGAAACTCAAATTAACGTTTTGCTAAAAAAAAAAAAAGACAAAGCCTTAGCAAACCTAAATAAAAGATTAAAAGATTCCGACTGTGTAAATGGAAATCTCTGCTCAGAGCTCAAAGCCACTTTCCAGCACTGAATGCCCTTGATCTTTGGACAGCAAAGTACCAAAACAGATATGCAGAAGAAATTCTGTTTATGCTGAAAAATACACTAATGGCAGCCCATACATTTAATCCATATTACAACACTGATGGCTTGAACACAGAGAAATTAAAAATATACTTGTTCTAAAATTAAATAAAATGCTCTCATTTTGTGTGTCTATTTTTACTTCTGAAACCAAAGTTTTATACACTGACAAAAACCATTTTACGGCCATTCTTTTAGTTTTTTTAAAAAAGATTTTGCCTCTTTTAATGGCTTTTAATTACCAGTTGTCAGACAGGAAAGTGGGTCATGATAAATGGGGAGGACATGCGACAAAGATCATGAAGCTAGGACTTTTGACGCCCCGTTGAGAACTAAGGCCTCCCTACATTTGGTCACTCTTTGCCCCTGTGCCACTGTTATGTCTCTTTTTCTTTAGTGCTCATGGATGACACTGAAGCTAGTTTTCTCTCATACTGCTAATGATTTCAGAAGCGTTTAGCTCCGATTATCATGGGACCTTGCTATATCATGTTTGAGGGCCGGTGACCTTCCCTGGACATGGCAGAGAAAGGTTTGTCCACCTGGTAAGTTGCTAAGTGACAGCTGAAGAGAGGAGCCCTCTCACTTTAGTGGCGATGAATGTGTTTAGAGCTAAAAAAGAACAGCAGCAGCTGTCTATTGATTTACTAATCCTGCCTAATCCATCTTCTGTTCCTGAACATGAGCCGACATAGAACATTTTTTAGTGAGAGAACATGAGATGGACAGAAACAGTGTTCCCACAAAAGCAGTAGGAAGATGGGGATAAATAGCTTACTAACTACATTTCAATTAGTCTTTTTCTCAGTTATAAAGTGTGGTTAAAAGTAGCTATTTTAAATTTTACCTGAATATTGCTCATGTCTGCCTCCACATGAACAAAAATATGTACCATTAACTTTATCACTATAGCGATCCAAAATTTTCCTGATTTTTCTGTAATTGGGGAAAAATGTCCAGCACCCTATACGTTAAATTCAGTAATGGTAGTTGGTGAAATGTTGATCATTTTTCCTTTGCAGCCACACAACACAGGCTATTTAGTTACACTTCTGGGATTCTAGTTAACATTAACATCTCCCCAAAGAAGAAATGATAGGAGTCTGTCAGGGGAAATTTACTGTTGAACAAGAGCTAGTTGGTGGAACTGTTGTGCAAATAATTCAGATTGCATTTCAGCACACACTATTGGTGAAGTCAAGCCAAGTGGTGATGTTATCTTTCTAAGAGTTTTTTCTGTTTTAATAACTCCTTGACTTACCTCTTAATCTTTGCACCTTGCAGATTGAATTTTGGTGGTTATGCCACAGTGTCTCAAATCCTCAAACACTGACCCTATGTTGGTTCTCTGGTTTCCCTGTGTTCCTTAGTTGTTTTCCTCCACCTGCAGCCATCTTCCGTTCCCCAGCTGAACCCACTCAGGTAAGAAACAGATCACACACAGTTCAACCTGCACAGAAACCTGGTTTGCCCTCAACACCAAAACCTCTCCATCAAACTGTAAAATCAAACCTGCCATCCAGTATTCTGCACCGTCTGTTTTATCATCCTGGCCGTCTTCTAATGTCACCTCTTTCCCTCTCCAGATGTTCCTGAAATATCCAGAAAGCTCATCTGCCATTTCTCTGGACGTTTCACCTGAAAAAATAATGTTTTGCGTCCTGCATGTGGTTCAGGAAAATTCCTGAAATTATGACAGGGAACAGCAGAAAGGGAACAGCCACAAAAGGCCTTAAGAAAGAAATGCATTGTGTCTTGTTCTGAACATACTAAGCTTTAGCACAAAGGAAGTCCCAGATACAAGACTTCATTTTACTTAATAGCAGTTCATGCAGGTAGAAAGTAAAATTGTAACACTGCACACACTTGGGGGCACCTATGAAGGAGGAAGAGTCTGTCCCTCGAGAGAGGCAGGTGTGATAGTTTAGCAGCAAGCTGTGAAAGTAGCAATAAATGGCTGTTATGGGCTACAGTTTGTCATAGACTAAGTGCAATAGCTCCTTTCGAATGAAGCAGAGCTCCCAAACCCTATTTACCTTGGTGGCAGATAATAACCCCGAAGTTTGCTACAAGAACACCCAGGAGCTCAAGAGGAATCTCCCCTGTACTTCCCAAACACAGCTTGGAGGCTGAAGCAGGTTGTTTCTTACACTAAGTGATACTGCCATTGTAAAACCTGTTTAATTAATCTAGTCACAGTTGCTTAGTACTCCCAATTTACTCACCTATTAAATAAGCCCTAAATTGTTACCAATGCATAGGACATAAACATTACAGTCAGAAATAGCAAAAAGGAAATCTCATCTATTAATAAACTTAAATCTTACCAATCATTACAGAGGAACAAGTAACTACTGTGATAGTTATTTCCATTGATGTTACTTAGTTCATTACAGAAGGGATAACGTAAAGGCTGACTGAAGACTGTGCCTCTTTTAATGAGGCTTACATTTTTCTGTACAGTCAATCCACACCAGGTGGTACTGTGTATTCAGCTGGAGTGAAAAGTAGCTGTGAATCTGGGTCTATATTGAAATACAGATAGTGTAACACCGAACAACAACAAGATGTCTTTTTTTTTTCCAGAGAAGAAAAAAAGGTGAGAAAAAAAAATCAATTTTAAATGAGCATGGGTCAATTCTCGGACTGTTAATTCAATATTAAATTGGTCATTTCATATTCTACTCGGGACTGTGTGAATTTTCTCGGTGTGTCTGAGCTTTCTCACAAAAGACGAGCGTTTTGAGTTAAGTCATTATCAACAATAATTGATTTTTTTTTTTTTTTACCTCTCAGTGTTCTTCCTGTGATTGAACTTCAGCCTGCATTCACAACATCAGCCCTGGTGTCTTTAATGGGATAAGAGGATACAGGAGAGAACATGGCCTGATAATCTTACAGAAAATCATTGACTGTCTTGACTAGATCCTCTTGTAGAAAATTTCATAAATAGTGGGTATTTCCAAACTGATTTATTTTTCATTGGAGATTCATTAATTTTTTTTAGGGTTTGACATGACCTGCCTGGAAAATATATCCGAAAGATACTGTAAGTGTGTCCCATAGAGATGTGACCTGCCCTCCTCCTGTTCAATGTTGTCATTGATCCTGTTATGAAAAAGATGCGTGCAGGTCAAAAAGGTGTGCAATTAGATGCAAACTGATGTGTGGCTAATCATATATTTGCTTGAGATCATGTTATTTTTGCTAATGATGATAATATAGAGGCTATTTATGCAGTACTGTCATGTCGTGACCTCAAAATCGCTGTGGACTTCAGGTGTAGCTATATTTTTATACGTCACAAGACGAGGAGATACATGACAATCGATCCAATGTTTTTGTCTTCAGAAATCCTAAACTGAATTTGATCAAATCTTAGTGTAAATATTTGAAGTTTTTATGCCTGTCTAATCAAAATGCTTTCTTTTGTATTTTCACAAATGGAAGAAAGATTTCATAAATCACATTATTGGTTTAAAATAATCCATACTTACCTGAGAATTACAGATCTGGTCACAATTTCATAAACCCACGCGGTTTTGGTTAAAGCATGTCTGCAGGATGAACACTGTTGTGGCTGCTCTGACTGTTGGCTGAGACATGCATTAGCTCAAATACACTTTATAGGCTCATCAGGACATGCATTATCTTAAAGGTTTAAAGACCTACCCACTCATGGATGTAATTAAACAAAAAAAAAACTGAATTAGAGTAAATGGTGGCTCAAATAAATTAACTGTAACTTACCAACTGGGCAGCCAGCTTTTACATCTCTACACCTCTCCAACTTCAAAACAAATCTATGGGCGAGCTGCTAATGAGAATAAGTACAAGCTCAAGTCAAATATGACCAAGGGGAAAAAAGCAATTACGAGGAAAGAGCCTGCAGTCTGGACCAAAAAAAAAGGACCCACCATGGTAGTTTGAGATGCTTTCCTGTTGACCATATTGATAAGTGCTTTGTTAAACACAAATAGTTGTTTTCAGTTTCAGACGAGCGTTTCCACATTGCAGCGAGAAGTAAAAGGCTCTCTGGTAATTACAATGTAGGCACAGAGTCCATTACGAGATGTGCATCTTTCCTCAGACAACATGTGTTTGCCACAAACTGTGTATGCATCTGTGTCTTCAAATCATTTCAAACATTTTAAAGTGTTTCTTGTCTGTCAAAGTTAGCTCGAAACATTGTGTGAATGATTGCGTACAAGAGTGAGCTGCTGAAAGTGCTTGTTGTTTATTTGTCTTTGCTTTTGACAGAAATGGAAAGATTACATGTATCTTTGCAATGCTTTTTTGTTTGGTAATATTTGGTTATACAGGGGTGTAGAAAAACTATGAAAAACTTTCATGAATGTGTTGCTTTGGCTTTTACACATCGAGAGTTCTCCACAGCTTTAACAAAATTCCAAGTTAATGCTGTACACCTTTGCTATGCCAAGTTTACATATTACAACTAAATGCACATTGTCCCATGACTGTTAATTGGATGACACCTCTTTTCCAAAGATTGCTGCAATCATGGTATCCGTGCATTGTTACACCGATTGATTTTTCTCCAGGTTGGCAGTTTGATCCTGAGCTCTGCACACACACCAATGTATTCAATTGCTTTGTTCATAACAGGCTCATTAGTGTGACTAGAGGAAAAAGTGCTCCACATGCTCATTGCAAAATCTAGGCAGTAAGTTATTTCCAATTATATCTAAAAGACTAAAAGACATGGAGGGAAAAAAAGGGTTAAACACTGACTGTTCTGGATATAGCAACTAAATACAATTTGCGTTTCAGAAAAAGAAAAAGTCGATAATTAGGAGAAATATTACAGTTGTCACAAGACATAGATAACACTCTAACCTTTGCTGTCATATCGTGAATGTTTTTGCCATATTACTTTATTTTCCCAACGAACTTCCTTTGTCTGGGTCTTTAGTGTCCGAGGTAGTGCTGTGTTACTGTAGCCTCAGGCTCAAATGTCACCTCTGCAGTACATCAATTTGAGTGACAAGTGTTGGCCTAAGTCACAGACCTGAGGGGACAAAAAAATAAAAACATTCTCGATGTACTTTGTTGCCTCAAGGTGAAAAGTTGTGTATTGTAGCCTTCGGGATTTTAAGTGCTGTCTTTGTTGATGTTTAAAACCTTTGCATTAAAATAAGGAAGTAGTCATATTAGCAGCTCATGTTGTTTTGCTGCAGCATCATGCAATCAGGTGTAAGGGTAAAGTGGGACAACAATGCAAAAGTTTTGCTAAAGAATAAAAGTTTGGGAGAAACTACATTTTTGGATGAATTTCCACAATGTTACAATGATGTTTGCTAATATGTGCCGCAGATTTACATTTCTGGTTCGAATTTAGTTTCATTCAGGTTTTAATCAATCTTATTACCACCTCCCACATCTGCAGCAAAAAAAGTGATGCATTTAATGTTAATGCCCCCTTTCTAATAGATTTTAAGTGTCTGTACCAGTGCTTGTGAAGTTGTTTTTCTGAGAGCCTAATTTTACTCTCATTAAATAGGAGTGAATCACCACTTATACACTATGTAGACATTTTATTCATTAAAGCCACTCTTCACTGAGAATAATTAAACTGATAATGATGGCACTTTGTAATCTGCAAACTGTAAGTAAGGCCTTATCTTTTTAAGAAGGAACATTTTAATGAAATCATTAAATGGTGCCAGATCAATCAAAGTCTGCAGTTTATGGAAATGTTACTTTAGAATTGTAATGTGTCATTACTGATGTAAGGAGAATATGTTTTCTATCTAATGTGTTATAAAACCAATGTAAATCTGATGGTATCTAATATTTTGTCATCATAATTATGATGTTATACTAACTCTGGCTGGGATGCTTTTTTCCAATGCTGTGACAAAGTAGCTGCGCGCTGATGAGTTGAAGAGACTTTAGGCCAAAGCTAATATCTTCTTATAACTTTTAAAAAAAGAAAAATTGTATTAATATAAGAACTCATTTTGCTGGTGATGTGTCACTAAGAGCAACTTTAATCAATGTTGCCAGCTTTTGAGTTTAAAGTGAGACAGTGATCTGGATGGGCTCAGTGTTAAAGAATAAGATTGTGTGTCAATGTTTGCACATGGGAGTTACAGAATTTATAATTTCAGATAACTTCTACTATATTGTTTTATTTATCAAGTTAAGATTTACATAGTTCTTGGTCAAACTAAATCTTTCTGCAAAAGATACAAAAGAAACCCTCTCCAAACAGATATGAACCTTATGTGGTTCAGAACGTTAAAAATTGTACACTCCTAGCAGCTCATCAAAATTATCACATCAAAAGTGTGAAACAATCTGTGATTGTACAACTAATAAATTTGAAAATAGTTTGAAAACTGTGGTGAGCTCTAATGTAATTCAATTTCATACATACAGATAAGACTTTTATGATCATGTCAGAAATGTTTGGCCTCCCTATTTTCAAACATTAACTTTAATTGTGATCTCTGCACACACTTTTCAATGACATATTCAATAGTTAAGAAAAATAAAACCATTTCAAATGATTTTAAGGCCCAAAGCCAGAAAAAAAGTCTAAATGAGGAGAAAACAAATCACATTCTCAAACCAATACCAAATTCCCTAACAGAGAGTTACCACCTACAAAGAAAAAAAAACTAGCTTTATTGCTAAATACTGTATTATACAGAGGGAAATAACACCGTAATGTTATAAGTGCTCTTTTTGCACATAGTACAAAAACTACCTCCTTAATTTTTTTGTTAAAAAAATCAACATTACATAAATATCAGGACTTTTTAGCAAGAGAACTTCAAATAGTAGTGGCATAATTGGGTAGAATATTTCTTTGTCTGAAACAAACATCATATATGTATTAAAAACATGTATGCTTGGGCTTCATTAAACAGATGCAGTTGCATGAAATGTGGAGACTTAAGGGCAAAGAAATTCTTTTTTTGGCTCCCTTCTTTTAAAACTATTGTTAAAAGTTTCCCTGCTCCTTACCTGGAGAAAACATGTGGGTTTTCCTCCAGGTGCTCTAGGGTTCTTCCACAGTTCACAAATATGAGTTAGGCTGACTGGAGATGTTCAATTGCCCGTAGGTCTAAGTGTGTGCTTAGTCTTTTATTTCTTTCTGTTGGCCTGATGGGCTGATTTGTTCAGAGTGTATACCAACTCTTAGTGATGACTTCTGGAGGCACGCGTAGGCAAAGACCAAGCAGGCAGGAAAATGGAAAAAGAGATTGATGGATGAATATTGATCACTGAAAGGTTGAGCTTAAAGGGCAGTGTAGGTGTATTGTGTACTTTCCAGACACATAACGCAGTTTTATAGCACAATCAAGAAACTAAGGTACCTTCAGTTCATATAAAATGCTTTCTATATATCAAACATGACAAAAAAGAAATTTGACTTTGCAATTTGATGGCTTGAAATTAGCCTCTGTCTCTTCAAGAAGTTCCTGCACTTTCCAGTACTCCCCATTTAGTGCATCATTATAAAATGCTCCTCCATTATGCTTTCTTTTTACCAGTATTCTTAGGACTGAGAAGTAGTAAACTCAAAACATACAGTACCACCAGGTGTTTGTTAATTGCCGCTGCCGCTAGTCTGCAGGAGTTGAGTGGCGAAGGCACAGTGATCTGCGGGGCGGAAGATAGTATGGAGATTGCCGCTCCAAGGAGTAGCTCTGGGTAAATATGTGGCACTTTGTTACAATAATCATTTGTCATTAAAATATCGAAGCAACGCTCTAGCTATTTATTTGATGAGGGAATAACATTTTAACGTGATATAAGGCTCAAAAGGTCAATTTTACATGATATCCTCCTGTAAAAGCCCTAACTAAAAAAAGAGACTAAAGTGGAACTGCTGCATACAGATCTATAGATGTCTCCTGAACTGGCAATCTTAAAACATTGCATGTACAAATATTTTTTCAATTCAGTCCGACTTTACACCACATTGCCTTATTTGTCATTTTTAGCTTTGTAAATAAGCTATTCACATATTGTAACAAGAAAAAAGTACTGTCCCTCTTCACAGCCCCCACACATTTTGACAGCAGCAGCAACCCTCATATCACTGAATCTAGAATCAATTGAAGCATTCATGTCACAAACACAAAGCTTAGAGTTAAGAAAGCCTTAACCATTTGCATCTGCCTATGCTTCTTAATATCACAAACATGTGTCATAACGTTGTTGCAGCACACATTCATGGGTACATAACAAAACAGCTTTGTTTGGGTGATGTTGTACCGGGAGCTTTGCACTTTTTCCCACATTGGACAGCCTTTTTTGATAGCTCTGAAAGTAAGTGATTCTAATTCCATCACAGTCAGCTTCTTTGCTGACATTGTGACAAATACAAGAAGAAAAGAGAAAACACACAACAGGAGACCTATAGCATGTAAAAGCGACACATGGAGTCCATTGGCTAAACAAAACCACAGGGTGCATGAGAACCATGTAGTGGCCTGGCTGTAATTGCAGTGAAATGTAGCTTGTGGGATTGCTGTACTCCTGCACATTTGTGTGCAGTGGGAAATGTGTGTTCTCCTATGTCTTATTTAGACATTTTGGAGTGTTCAATGGGACAATATATTCTAGAAGTCTCAGAAAGTGCAATTTTGTCACAAAATTACTACATGCCATCATAAAAATTTGGATTATACATACATTTTGAATGTCCAAAACATATATTCTTAGTATTAGCTGACAATGATATTAAGTTATTTTACATATTAGAGATTCCTGCAACGTGAATAATTAACATAATTTTACTACAGTGTTTATTGCTATTCTGACATAGATCACATGTCTAACACTTGTTGCCAGATGACACAGGTCTGGTGAGAACTATGGCTCAATGAAAAGAGCAGTTCTCTTGCAATCTGAAATCTGTGAGTTCAATTTCCACTTCCTCCTGTCACGTGGTAATGTGCCCCTAGGCAAGGCACTTGACCTGAACTTACCCATTGATCCTAATATAAGCCTATTAGTTTGATAGTGCAAAGAGGTTAATATGGATTTAGTGTAAGCTTGTTTGAGTAGTCAAAATAACAAGAAAAGTGATATATAAACTGAGTTGATTTATCATATGCTTAACTTTTTGTAAATATTGGAGCAACTCTCATATTACCTATACTGTACATTGAAGAGAAACTAGGAAATGTCACATGATCAATAAACCTTTCCGGGATTGGCCGTCACTGCTTGAGGGAAGACTAATTTAGTCAGCTGACAAGGGGGCGTCAATGTTTGGTCTGTTTGGGCTCTTGCTGTGGCTGATGGATGAAGCAGAATTTACCGTCTATTGCTCTGCAGAATCTATTGCAACACAACTTATTATATATTTGACTCAGTGGTAAGCTTTTAAAATCCTTTGCTTTTTAAAGTCCTTTGTTGTGACGCTGCTACCGCAACGGCAGAACTCCATTGAGAAAATGTCTATCAAATTTGAAGTTTAATTTAATTCCTTTAGAATTGAATTATACCTGGTTTGTGCACATGGATTTACTCAAAAAAGCCCATTGTCTCATTCGGCTATAATGCCTGATTGATTTTAGATTTTATTTTTGTACATTTAACTCATTTCGTGGTTGGCGTGCTAACCGGAAGTAGCATTTTTTCAAAAGTAACTGCGCATTTAAATTAATGAGTTTTCCTAAGGAATACGACATTGAAAGCACCATGTGATTCCTGAACTGCTACTTTTGTTATCTAAAGTGTGTATTGTGCTAACGTTTACCAGTAAATTGATTTGAATTAATGATGTTGTTTACTGTTCTGGCCCTTTACAGGTCAAGTTATTTTTTCTACCTTTAAATGAAAACTGAACAGAACGGAACTGAACCGATGGTGAGCTGGTAGGACCTTTTTCTATTTTTCCTCTTCCCTTTTGAGTTTTTTCCAGATTGGA
The DNA here is from genome assembly GCF_002775205.1 of Xiphophorus maculatus. NCBI lineage: Eukaryota > Metazoa > Chordata > Actinopteri > Cyprinodontiformes > Poeciliidae > Xiphophorus > Xiphophorus maculatus. The sequence continues at coordinate 21,965,360 of NC_036465.1, read as the reverse complement.
TTATAGTCTTAGGAGGTCACTATCAAGAAGAAAGAGTCACAAGAAACTTTGGAAACAAATAAAACCACAAAGAACTCTGAAACAGTCTTGATCAGACATTTTGAACTGGAATCTGGGACTGCACATGAAGTGCTCTGAACATTTATTAGTTAGAATTTTTGAATTGCATAACAAGCCCTCTGAATATTCTTGAACTGCGTAAGAAATTCTTTGAACATATTGTTAAGTTGATGTATACATTTTTTTGGGGGGTATAATAATTTTTGCTTATTTATTCACTATACACTTTTTGATTTTTCCCTTCTGCACTGTTTACTGGTCATGATTTACTTTTCTGTTTCTGCTGGTATGACCAGCAGAAACAGAAAATAAGTGATCTATGCTAAGTGCTGGCTATTTGCTGTACTTTGCCAATGACTATTTTTTGTACTTGATATTACAGCTCATTAGACATAATGACTTAAGTATAGTAATCATCACCTTCCTGCTGTGTACTTACCATGGTTGTGAAATGTGAGAAACTATGATCAATTTGTTTACCATAGGGATGACCATTAAAGTCTTATGACAAAAGTTGAAAGCCAAATAGCTTACTGTGTTTGTTGAGGTAAGAAGCACCTGTGTCTTCTGTAAATTACCGACACCTGATTAACATATCTGTTGTTAGCGACTACACAGCAATTTGCTGTTCTCCTGGTGGACTGTAGAATAAGTTTGATCTTTCCCAAAATGGCTGAGCTGCTCTTTTTTTATTGCCAGCAGATACTCTGCTCCCGACACTCATTAGTGTTATTTTAGAAAAAACTAATTTTCCCACATTAATAAATGATCTCCTGTTAGTGCTGTTCATTTTACCTTCCAGTGGCTGACTGTTGGGACTACAAATACCAAACGCCATATGGCAACAAAGCTGGAGGTGAAATATTTTACAGGTAGCCACACCTCTAGACCTTTGAATAAATGTAACCCTTTTCAAAAATCACCTCTTCAGCTGAACCTGATGGGCTCTTTTTGCTATGCTATTTGCAAAAGTGCAGAGATAAGATACACTTGATCCACTGCTACACATCTGAAGAGATCAGCATAGTTTTTCATGTATCTGGATACAGTCAGTAGTAAAAATAGATGGTTTGGTTAGTCACTGGATGAGCTCCATGTTTTTAAAATTACTTATTTTTAAATTTCCGTCATGGATTTATGAGGCACTGTAAAGTCCTGGACAGAAGTACATTTTTGAGTTGCTTGTCAGCAATGCTACACCCCTCACATCATCAGGGACCTGCTTAGTGTTCCCAGAACCAGAGCTAAACATGCGGATGGAGCATTTGGTCTGTTCCTCAGCTCTGGAACAAACTCACTAAAAACATTAAATGTGCAGAAACTGTTGGTCCCTGTTATAGCCCTGGTCTTGGAAGAAGTTTCCTCATGCAGATTTGAGCGTGGCAACACACACAGACGATTTGCTATTTGGAGCCTTTGGCCCGCCTGCCCTCCCTTCTGTGGAAGGCCTATTGGACCAGCTGTGGGGCATCAGACAAATCACAGCAGCTGATTAGACACATCAGCACCTTTAAATAGTTCTCATGAGAATTCATTCATGTAGCAACTGTGGACTGAACAGTTTAGTCAGTGGATTAGAGACGATTTTAGGTTATTGTAGCCAAACTTGCAAATCCACACTTTCTAGAGAAAAATGGTTGCCTTGGAAAATGACCTCTGGCAGTCATGACCCCAAGTAGGGGTCACCAATTTGATGATGACCTTTCTTGTGTGTGGTCTTGTTTGTACCTCACCCTGAAGGAGGACAAATGATAAAAAATCCTACATGTTAGGAAAGATTTTGTGGCCCTTAGCAAATATCAGAGTCAGATTCATGAGAAAAACCTAGCTATTTGTTAATCCAAGAACAAGAAGCACAAAGAAAAAAAACTGGCAGTATGATGTGAACACATGACTGGTAAAAAGAGGGTGAGGATAAATGAATATGAAAATAATGGAGTATATTTGTACTGGTAAAGAAGCATCCGTTGAACTGAAGATGTAAAATCAAGGATAGCTGAACTTATGTGATCACAGTGGGAGGAGATAAAAAAAACAGTTTTAAAACATAAAAGTAATGTAGCAATTATGAATCTTAACTAATGACAGAAATATGAATAGCAATTGTAAGTGCCAGAAGAGTCGCTTCAGCATCACTTTTCATTGTCTTCAAGTCAAGCACACTTATACTGACAGTAATGGCGGTATAAGTGAACTTTGAACTTTACATTCAGTAAAGTTTTAGGTGCTTAAGTAGAGGGCAAATGGTCTTGTCTTGTTTCCTGAAAATGTTTTACCTGTCATCCAAAGGACTTCTTTAGATCTAAATGTGTTTGGAGGTTTATAAACTATAATCAGAGCAATCTCACCAATAGGGCCATTGAGGTCAGTGATGGGGCAATTAGGACACATGCCACTTGCGTAATATTTGTCTTGCTGTTGCTCGATGATCCAAACATGTCCCTAACGATGCAATGCGAGTTGTTTTGATTGCATGTTCCAAGGTGTAAATTGCTATAAAACCACCCAGCGAAACGACTCAAGACAGCAGAGTAGAAAGATGAAATCTGAGGCCACCTCCTCTCTTTAATGTTGGTTGTTCACATTTAACACAGATGGCTTCTTTTACTCCTCCATCAAACCACCTGTCTCCCTTATCCAATATGTGCACATCGCTATCTTCAGATGAGTCAGTAAACTTAAATATATTTAACACAGCAACCATTCAGTCCAGCAAGTCTTAGAGTTATGTAAATAAAAATTGTCCTATTTATCTCATGGATCTACTATAGTAAAAGCCTAATTTGAGTTCAAATTTATGCAGTACAGCGTAGTGACATTGTTATCCACCCATCCATTACCTAAAATGCTTTTCCCTTGTGAGATTGCGAGAGATGCTGGTGCCTAGCTTCAGGGGTCAACGGGCGAGAGGCGGGTTAATAGATTTAGAATCAAATCAATTATTTGTCTAATGGAGTATACAATGACTCATTGTTCTATTTAAAAGGATGTCATTTTAGTGTTGCTGTTAAACTTAAAAAAAACTCAATTGCTTTGTGTTGATTAAGTTTACTGTGATAGCTGCATGCTGAGAAGATCATTTCTCAGATTCACACCTTGACTGACTGCTCCATAACACAGTGATTCATAAAGACCAACAGACACTTGGGACTTTTCATCAGTGCTTCATTATTGTTTACTGGTTTACAGTTGATGGCCAGCAGCAATGTTATTTTTGTATATATTCACTGGATAAGAAATGCTATATTTGGAAACCTCGTCTTTTTATCATTTTAAGGCACCTATAGATCTCCCAAATAGAAAATGAATCCTGACAGAACATCGTGTAATGCACTCCTACACAAATTTAACAGCTAAGTGAAATGCAGTTTTATGTCATATTGATACAATATTTCCTAGTGTTAAGCTGGCGGTGGCATGCTTACAACAGACATACAGTCAAGTGCAAATGAAAGTACATCTTGTTGCAATTCTAGGGATTTAGTATATAATTAAAAACATGGTATGACTCTAATCCTTTACCTTGATCTAAAATTATTTAAATCTACCTCCAGTGTATAAAATATACGCCACAAACTTTATGCTGTCATTATTTGTTAAACCAAATGGAAACAAAAATTGAAATGCTGTAACTAGAGCTGGAATTTCCTGAGAATTAAAATTAAACACACCTCTGTGATCACTCTATTGAAGTAAAACTTTTGGTAGGTTCTGGGAGAACAGGCATCAGCAATGACTCTAGCTACTCCTTAGAACACAACTCAACAAAGATGACAAAAGCTGGTACAGCTGAGGTTTTTGTTTTTGTTTCAGTGCTTGCTTATTTGTTTTGGTGGAAATATGCCAAAATACATATTTTGTTTGCTGAGGTTTTTTTTTTATTTATTAAGGTATAGTTGTCTCAATCAGTAACTCTAGTATCTGTTGAAATTGAAGTGGCACACCACCTCTTCCCGTGTTGTTTCCAATTTTATCTCAGAGATGCAGCACAAATCCATGTTAAGCAGACAAACATGCTGCCAGCACACTTGCATGCATAACGACCCATCCTGCTATCCTGGGATGAACATTAAGTGGGAAAGGACAAAGAGACAAGTTGACATGGAGCCACTTTAGCAGGATAAAGCAGCGCTGTGCGCTGACTAACAGCTGTGTTATTAGGTACATTTGTTAACAATCACCTTTTTAAGTCTTGTTAATATACGCAGCATTGGATAATGATTATTCTCAGCCAAATTCTGTTATTCATATAATCATAAATGACATTGTTTTTGAGCATAACATGTCACTGGGCAGTGCCTCAGAGAAAGTGCAAAATTCTTTTAGCTTCATCTCAGACTTTGCAAGCCCCAGTTAGCATGTTGAATATAAATATACAAATATAAAAGTGTTGTCAGAAAAAAGTGTTGAAGTGAAACTGGTACAGTCAGTTTGTTAAAGGATGCATGTATTTGCAAAATTTGGTTTCACAAAATAATGCCAGTTGAACAACATTCAGCTTCTCTGCTAACTTTTCTAAAGAGTACAGTGTTCATGACACTTCTGAAAGCATGCGCCAGAGGCACATTGTATAACAACACTAGTTCAAGTGCTTGCTGAGAATGTTTAAAACTACACTGACCAATGCAGCCTCATGAGCTAATTATCCCATGACAGCTTCTCCTTTTGGGTGGATGGAGAACAAGGCTTGTAAAACTGTTGGATCTTCTATCAGTCCTCTTGAGAGTCCTTTAATTATTCTTCTTCCATTATCAAAGTGGAATTCAATGGATAAGACGTGCAGTCTGGCTAATAAGATCCAAAACCATATGTTCTCTGCAAAGACTAAACCAGAATTAAAGATCTGACCTTTGCCTTTCATTTTTGGCGCTAAAATACCTACAATGAAATCAACTCAATAAGGAATTAACCCAAAACGTTTTTGTAGAGGAAAGCTGGAAATGTTGAATGTTAGCCTGGTAAAAACCTTTGTCCTATGCTACTGGCTTCATAGAGAGGCAGTCTAGGCTCTCGGCTGTTAAACGATTGCTTCCTGGAGGCGTGGACTGTGTTGAGGCTTTAATTTTACCCAATTGCTAACGTTTGCCTGTGATTTATGTAATGCACCAATTTGACGCTAACAAGCGTACCTGAAGTTGCCTGTGCTGCAAACACAGGCATCTCGGGGCTGTTCTGCATGGAGTTTGCATGGTCTACCTACATTTGTGGACTCTTCCCAGGTATTCAACCTTTCTCTTTCAGTCCACAATCTTTCTTGTACTGAGGTAATGTGAAGCAGAACGCAGCATCAGCTTGAATTGGGAGCACTTTTGCAAACAAAGCAACATTGTAGCTATATTTGGTGACTTTTCAGAGCCCGTCAGATAAAGCTAGAAGCTTTCATTGGTTTATTGGAGATGTGTAGAACAAACACTAGTTTTTACCAGGCTGATTGTCATCTAGTTAAACACCAGAAAGAACAGCTATAAAAAAGTGTTTTTCAAAATTCAAGATTAAAACATGATGGTTGATTGTTTTCAGCAAAATATACATATTTGCATTTTGTTTTTTTTTTGGTGGTGGTGTTTACTATTTTGCTGTGATGTCTGCAGGTAGGGATTATTTCCAACTTTTGTGGTACAAACCCTTTTTAACCTGTAGAGTCCTTTATGCCAAAATTATTAGATAGTAATGATTTCATTGTTGGTCACCAAATCCAAGTTAAGATGTCTGTTAATCTGTTCACCTTAGGAAACAAGTGCCTGGAAGAAAAGTTGCCTTCAGGGGAAGTAGCTGCGCCTGTCTATCGTGTGAGATTTAAATCTGCTCTACCTTGTTTACAGCTCCATCACTGATGCAGCTGCTGCACTCCCCTTCCTTTGAAAATATTTGCTAAAAGGGCCTGAACACGATTGGAGTTAATTAAAGCTGGCGACGCGCTGCCCTGATGCGTATGCATGTTTAAGTAATCAGACGCTGATCCTGAATGACTGCGGTAAAACGAGCTTTTTGTAATGTTTTCCTCTGAGCAATTTGGTGTCGATTGTTTATGCATCTCCCTTCAAGACGAGACGTGAACAGATGTGCAGCGAAATGTGACTCTTTCAGACTGGAGGGAAATTCTCAGCACATTCTCACCATAAAACATAGCAATAGAAAATACATGGGTGGTTGAAGCAGCCACATAGTGTTTTGACAATTAATTATTTCATAAAAAAAGATTTTGATGTATATTTATTTATCATTATTATGGCAGGGTGTGTGTTTTCTCTGGATGGAGTGATTGACACGCCTCTGCCAGCACTTCTCAGGCATATATTGTCTTGGCTTTGAATTCAAGCTGTCATGCATGTTTGATCACAGGCATGGGCAGAAACTCAGAAGTCTCGCAATCTTGGCAGATGAGACCCATACTTTTTTTTTTTTTTGCAAGTGGTGAAATGCTTTACTGCTTTATGAAAATGTTGATCTCACACCACTCCTGTGCGCTCAAGGAATATTTGTTAAAAGCCAAACACAACTCCGGAAACAGGCCGAGAACAGGCGGGGACACTCCTCAACATCTGCTCCCATTGTGTGAGGGTTCCCTTGAGATATCACTCAGCGACTCTCTTCCTGCTTTGCTATTTTTTTTCTACCCCTCCTTTCTACTATTTACTTTAAGAGCACACGCTGAAAAATGTGTCAGCCTGGTAACGAGGGTGGAAAAATTCAATGACAGAAGCAAACATTTAGTAACATCTTGGGACGAGCCCCTGCCTGGATGTCATTGCTCTGGACAGATCTGTCCAAAGCCTATTATCATGCCATCATCGTTGTGGAGTCTGCTCCACAACAGCATTCAATTAATAAACCTGTCTCGCTATAAGTAAAACAGAATGTGAGGACAAGTTTGGTAACTTCACGAAACACAAACTTAACTGTCAACAGCCCACACTTGTGTTTTGTGTGTTAAAGCTTTCCACTTGCACATGGAGAGACATGTTAGGATGAAGATTTATAAATCTTCATTGAAGATTTATAAAGAAAAATGAGCAACTGAAACAGTTCACACTTTCTTATGAAGCTGTTGGATAACTTTTCTTTCCCCCAATTAAGATTTTCTTTCCTTTTTTTCCATTTTGTGGTTTACCACTTTGCTACATGGGACTCTCTAACATCATATTTCAATTATTTCATTGAGAGTTTCTGCTTGAAAAATCTCAAAGCTGCAACATGTAACGTGCCGCAATATTTTTTTCTTATTCAATTCTCTGTCCGCAGTCCATTTAAGGTTTATGGTACCAAATGGAAGAGCAGAGAGTGGGGGCACCTGGTCTCCAGCCACCTCTTCCTGAGGGGTTCCTAACCACTCTTGAACCAAGTTGTGTGGTTTAATTAGTTTCCTGAAAGCTGGATTCATGTTACACAACTGAACTTGACGAGCCTTTTAAAGATGATGTGTGATAATGTAATCATTATTAACGATCCACAATACCTCAACCAACCCTCCATCTTTATATACATTTTCAACACATGAATTGGAAAAGTCTGAACTCATTTGTTCTTCTGTTTCCTTATGAATGTGCTATAAGTGGTGACATACTGTAGGTGCTTATACAAGGGAGGCACTAACATACACCGTGTTCCAAATTATTATGCAAATTGGATTTAAGTGTCATAAAGATAACAATTTTTGTTGTGCTATTAAATTTATAGATGGTATTGTGTGTCAAGGCTCTTTGAATCACTATAACTAATTTCAGAGAGCTGGGTTGATTAGTTTGTCTGCTGAGCTCAATTAAAGGAAATCTACTTTCGAAGGATGTTCCACATTATTAAGCAGGCCACAGGTTTTAAGCAATATGGGAAAGAGAAAGAATCTCTCTGCTGACGAAAATCATCAGATAGTGTAGTATGACAAGGTATGAAAACATTAGATCAGGCATGTCCAAAGTCCGGCCCGGGGGCCAATCACGGCCCGCGGTCAGATTTCATACGGCCCGCAGCTTCGGTCTTATAATGTATTATTTATGGCCCGCCTGCACTGTGAAACAGAATAAATAAATCATAAAACTTGAAACTGTAATTCCTCCTTTCACCAAATGGTGGCAGCACCACTTTAATACTATCAGTCTCTGCCTCCGTGCAGCGAACCGCTCTCCACTCATTTCTGCCATGGCCACTGCAAAGAAAACAAGTTTACAGTGAGGGCCGCCGCTTTCAAGAGAGATGGGAATTATAATACTTCTTCACTGAAAATCAAGCCAATTGTGCTTGTCTAATTTGTGATGAGACGGTTGCCTTGTTTAAGGGTTTCATACGGTGGCCGACAGGTGCAAATGCGCAGCAAAAGAGAAAACATGCGAACAAAAAAGAAGACACCCCCGAATGAAATGCAGCAAACAAAAAGAGAGACGCAAACACCCCCGAATGAAATGCAGCAAATAAAAAGAGAGACGCAAACACCCCCGAATGAAATGCAGCAAACAAAAAGAGAGACGCAAACACCCCCGAATGAAATGCAGCAAATAAAAAGAGAGACGCAAACACCCCCGAATGAAATGCAGCAAACAAAAAGAGAGACGCAAACACCCCCGAATGAAATGCAGCAAATAAAAAGAGAGACGCAAACACCCCCGAATGAAATGCAGCAAACAAAAAGTGTTGAAAACGGAAGTGCTCCAGACCACTAGGGGGAGTCAAAGAAAATAGTATTCATTTCTATGGGACCAGATGCAAGATTCAGAGAAAGAAATTTGAAAGAAAGTAAAGGTATCTCTCTGAATCTTGCATCTGGAAAGTGTGATTATTGTGAGAAGTCTGAAACAATAGAGCATGTTATTTTAGAGTGTTGTAAGTATGAAGAAGAGAGAAGATGCATGCTGAGAGAGTGTGTAGGTATTAAAGAAAGGTTTAATTTAATAGAATTTTTGAGGAGAGATTTCGGGAGTAGACATATTCAAATAATTATTCGGTATCTTAAAAAAACAAAGCTATTTCATAGGATATGAGTAGAGCAAGTTGGGTGTGAATGTGTAAAGAATATCAAAGAGGGGTATATAAAGTTATAAGCAAGTTGGATAATATAAGCAGGTGTGTATGTGTGGGGGTATGTTTAATCAGGAGTTAATGGAGGGAAAAGGTAGAAAGTGAAAGTTTATAGACCATCTCGAACCACACTCCATACTGGTAAGTGGCGGTAATGCTACTGTAAGTTTGTTGCCAACCGCCAATAAATACCAAGAAGAAGAAGAAGAAGAATCTTGCATCTGGTCCCATAGAAATGAATACTATTTTCTTTGACTCCCCCTAGTGGTCTGGAGCACTTCCGTTTTCAACACTTTTTGTTTGCTGCATTTCATTCGGGGGTGTTTGCGTCTCTCTTTTTATTTGCTGCATTTCATTCGGGGGTGTTTGCGTCTCTCTTTTTATTTGCTGCATTTCATTCGGGGGTGTTTGCGTCTCTCTTTTTATTTGCTGCATTTCATTCGGGGGTGTTTGCGTCTCTCTTTTTATTTGCTGCATTTCATTCGGGGGTGTCTTCTTTTTTGTTTGCATGTTTTCTCTTTTGCTGCGCATTTGCACCTGTCGGCCACCGTAGTTTCAACGTAAAGAGACACTACCAGACTAAACATGCTAACACATACAACAAGCTAACAGGAAGTGACCGTGCTGAAAAACTGAAGCAGCTCCAAGCTGGACTGGCATCACAACAGCGATTCTTCACGCGGGCCTGTGAGTCAAAAGAAAATACCACCAAAGCAAGCTACGAAGTGGCCATGTTAATAGCTAAACATGGCAAACCTTCTACTGAAGGTACATTTATCAAAGACTGTGTTATGAAAATGGTGGAGAACATTTTGCCCTGAGAAGAAGCAAGAATTTGCGAATGTTTGCCTGGCAGTAACAGTGTGGCACTGAGAGTTGAGGACATAAAACTGAGTATTTTGAACGGCAACATCTGTCACTATCAGCAGTGAAAAGCCAAAAGAACATTTATGCACTTGGATTTATGGCACTTATTTTTATTGAACTCTTGAGTAAGATTTGGTTATGAACCTGTAGATATAGTAAATGACGAGCAAAATTCACTTGTTTTAAGATTTAATAATAATAGACAACTTTGCATTACTTATAACTCCTGTTTAAAATGTTCTTGAGGCAAAGATATTTTTAAACTCATGTAAATTTAAGGTATTTCATACAGTTTGTTCAATGTTATCTGACTCTCCAGATATGAAAGAAAGGCAGAATTTGTGTTTTTAGAGTTATTCTCATTTGCCTGAGTGGCTTATATTTGTTTTTTTTTTTGTCATTTGAAAAATAAAGATAATTGTGACAATGAAAATTGTCTTATAACAGTGTGTGAAACTTTTGTAGTTAAAAAATGTCCGAACAAACTATTGGCCCCCGGGCATCTTCACTTGATCAAATCTGGCCCTCTTTGCAAAAAGTTTGGACACCCCTGCATTAGATATTTAACAAAAACTGAAGCGTTATTGTACTGTGAAGAGATTTGTGGCTGATTCAGAACAAAAATGGGTTTGTACAGATAAAGGCATAATGAGGAAGGTTTCTGTTAGACAAATTCATCAGATTAAGAGAGCAGCTGTTAAAATGCCCTTACAAAGCAGCAAACGGTTATTTGAAGCTGCTGGTGCCTCTGGAACCTTAAGGTGGAGGATCCTCCAAAGGCTTGCGGTGCATCAACCTACTATTGGGCCCCTAACCAGAGCTCACAAACAGAAACAGTCTCTGTGGGGCCAGCCGTACATGAAGATTAATTTTCAAACAGATTTGTTCACTGATGACTGCTGTGCAACCCTGGATGGTCCAGATGAACGCAGTAGTAAATTGGTGGTGGACGGCCACCACATCCCAACACGGCTGTGACTTCAGCAAGGAAGTGATGGAGTCATTTTTGGGCTGAAATCATGCGAGAGAGAGAGCTGATGGGTCCCTTCAGAGTCCCTGAAGGTGTGAAAATGACCTCAGCAAAGTATATGGACTTTCTGACTGATCACTTTCTTTCATGGTTCAAAAAGAAGAGCCGTACCTTCCATAGCAAAACCATCTTCATCATGACAAACCACCATCTCATGCTGCAAGGAATACCACTGTGTCATTGGCTGCTATGGGCATGAAAGGGGAGAAACTCATGGTGTGGTCACCATCCTCCTCTGACTTCAACCCTATTGAGAACCTTTGGAGTTTCCTCAAGCAGAAGATTGGGCAGTTCATATCAAAACAGCAGCTCTGGGAAGGTATTCTCAATGGATGCAAGAATTGTGCAGGTGATATCAAACAAGGGCTCCTATGTTAACATGTAACTCGGTCTGGTAAGATGTTTTTGATTGAAATAGCTTTTTATTTTAGTACATGTGACCACTTAATGCTGCACATTCAAAGAATGACCGTTTGCAGTTCTTTATAATCCATAAAATGTTTCGAAAATCTGCTGTGCATAATAATTTGGAACAGTGCATTTTGAGTTTTTTATTTTTGAAAAAAATACTGTTCTCATGGGGAGCTTTGTTCAGTAAAATTTGATATATACCGTAATAGTTCATGACTTGAAAATTATACTGACCATCATTTGCATTGACCATTTAAGAAAATCTGAGAAAATATCACTGGCATAATAATTCAGAATACGGCGTAAACCAGAACTATTACCTTATATGTCTGTGGGGTCTGATTCTCACTGTGTCTTTGCCTTGGATTTGAGCATCTTTGAAAAAGTCAGATTTCCAAAGTAAATGGATCTGTTTCATTGCACAACTTGTAAATCGTGCTCACACTATTAAGCAGATTCATATATATATATAGTTCAGTACTCTTAAATACTCCAAAGATCAGAGTTATTTGCATAATTTAAATTATGTGGAAAAATACCATCTCCTGAGAACGGAGAGCAGGACCAGAGCATGTGAACATATTTTCTTTCGTTCTGACGGTGGCTAATTACAGGCTTGTAAAGTGTTTTTGTGTGAACACCTTGGCCTAATAATTATGTAATATATTTTTTTACTTCTGTCAATTTTTCATTGAATCAGTTAAAAGGATGTAGACATTGCAGATCTCAGGTAAAGGGAGAGGCAGACAGATTTCAACAACCTGTTTTAACAAGAGAAATGAGCAAACAGCAGGGAAATGTGCAAACTCATATGAAAGAAGAACACCTGCATGCAAGCTCTCCAGGCCAATTTAAAAAAACAGCGAGGAACTAAAAAACATTTCTAAGTCAGTTTGCTAGAGCTAACACTCATATGAGTTACGCCGAAACCATTCACCACCGTCATATTTTACAAACACCTCAAGAAAAAAACACTCAAAACATCAAAACATCTCCCAATCATGTTCATAAAATTTTTTATTATTTGACACTTCTTATTTTACATTGAACATTGAACAGGAGAAATGACTGAACACTAGAATGATGATGTTGTTACACTGTTGGCTAAATAAAGAGGGATCTTTTCTCCACAGATAAGATATTCTGCTAAAATCATACCAGTACCAGAATCACTGCTCTCTATTGGCACAGATATATTCCTGCACAGTATTCCTCCCAAACAGGCTGATGTGCCGAATAAAATTACAACTGAAAAAAATTGTAACCACATTTTAAGCCAATCACACTGATTTCCATCTCTATTCAATGAGCAAATATAATCTCCTTGATTATTTTAATGCAAAGTTGGTTTTGTGGCTGAAGAGATTGCAACTTCAACTTGGCACAACAATAAATGTGCATTCCTAAAGCCTTCCTAGAATTCATACATGTTCACAACTCGTTACATGGGATGCTAAATTCAATTGCTAATCTCACCACTTCTAGAACTTTAAACCTCCAAAATTTGAAAATGTTGCAAAAATCTTAGCTACTTAAAAAAATGAGGTCCCAAGATTACCCAGTGAGGCAATCGGTTGCTTGCTGTCCATGCACCGTGGAGTAATTGAGAGAGGATGAGGAGGCAGACTCACTCATGCACCTGTCAATCTGCTTTTAGGCCAACTTGCGTGTTCACACTGAAACCTGCATGTGGGCATTACAGCTGAGAAGTATATCAGCATACTCACTAAGTAATGAAAAGGAGACAGCATTTGAGAATTAAACTCCTGAATGCAGCATTCCTTAGGAACAATTCTTTTATTCAAGAAAACATATTATGTCTTTGAATGCCATAATTTTCCCCTTCGTTTTCACACATTTCCAAATTGAAGACAGAATGTTTCTTTGCAAAACCCACCAAATGTAAATTGGTTTTCTAGACTGTCTGTCTGACTTATTGACTGTCTGATTTGTCTGACGTCAGGCTGATTAAACTTAATATTAGACCCAGCATGAAACAATCTAAATTAAATGCTGTAAGAGAAACAGTGAGACCAGAGGAAAAGGATGTGCTCTTTCAATGTCTGTTTTCATTAACCACAATGCAAGGCTGGAATTAGTAAGGTACAAGTCTGAGGTATTGGCAATAAAACAGTCAGCTTCTTTACTAAAAAAATATTTTCAGACATAAAACTAAAAGTATTATGAATGGATTTTTTCACTAAATATAACTGAGCTTATTTGGTATGTAGTTCATGTTAATTTAAGTATTAGCAGTGGACTTGGGCATTTTGAAATAATCTCTCCACACATTCTAAAGTCAATGTTGAAGATACACATCGACCTCATATAGACATAAATTAGTGTTACATCTGTTCCTAGTATGAGCTTGAAATTAGAACAAAAATATCTAGAAAAAACAAAATAGTGTAACAAACATAGTGAGTAATCTATTACAAGGCAGGGCCAGGGTCCGCAACAATTTTAGTCCAAAGAGGCACTGATGCATTTGGTTCTAGTAAATTAAATATGTGACTTACCACAAAACCTATTTGATAACAGATTGTAACTTATGTTAATAAAATGTGATCACAATTTCAGTTGTACAAGACAAATCCAAACTTTTGTAGCAGAATTCATTTTCTTGATTGGATTGTGTACAGCAGTGTTTCTCGATTCTGGTCCTGAAGAGGCCACTGCCCTGCATGTTTTACGTGTGTCCCTTTTGCCACACACCTGACTTGAATAAGTTGGTTGGTTTAAAAACAACTATTACAGCTTTTTGAATAAAAAAAAATCACCGTTGTATTTCCTACTATGTTTATTTAAATATTCCTCAGTTGTTACTATTAGGAGCCCCTCTGGAGCGCCTAAGAGTCACATGTAGCTCCAGTGTTGCAGATTGCAGTTCCCTGAGATATTGCTGCAATTAATCTGTGATGGGCTAAAACAAGTTGTTTTTTTTTCATAATTAGAAAGTTTAACCATATTTGTACCATATTTGTACATCTTTATGTATTAGCTTATGATCTGCATTTGTTAGAGCTTCTGTTGATTTATGAATGCTGTTAACTCCTGCATTTGGTTCAGATCTTTCCATTAACTTAGCAAATACACAGACAAAACTGTCTCTATAATGACGACACAGGATAATTTTAACCCATATCCATAAAAAACCTTTCCCAAAGGTACTTTAGGGAGATATTGGCTATTTGTTTCTGTTTCCATGTAGTATACTTTTTTCTACACTATAAAAATAGTTTTGAAAGGTATTAATCATTACATATTAAAATATTTGTTTCATTTGAGCATGCTAATTTGTAAATGTTCTGTAATTATTAAAGGCAACAACATAGCCGCCTTTATTTTTGTAGCTTATGCTACTTAAATATTTTGACTAAATTGTAACTGAAAGGTGGTATGGATGGGTAACATGTTGATATGGGCTTTATTATTAAAGCAAATTTCAATGTAAAAAAAAATAAATCATGAATGGAAATCAAGAATAGTCAAGTTGTCACTTGTTAGCTGACTCCTATTATGTGTAAATCAGAAATTATTATTGTTTGTTTTTTATCCTAATAATTGGCTTGTATATTACTGATTTAGATGAGTAGGTAGATCAAAACTTAATCCCCTTTGGTAATAATGGACAATTTTGACTCGGACATATTAAATAAAATGTATCCAAATAAAATGCAAGCAAATTATTACCCAAATTTTAATGGCAGCAGTTAAAAAAATATTTAAAAGTTCCATAAATCTTTTGATTTCTCATGATCAACCTTAACTTTAATGAGCAGTGGAAATTACTTTGAAGGTATTAATGTCAGAAAAAAAAGATTAAGTCTTAACATTGGAGAAATTTATTAGGAGATGTTAAGAATAGAGTGACAGCAGTATATAAGTAACTTCCACCAGACCCCTCAGCACTCAAAACAACTCGTAAAATGACTGAGATGATAAAACAAACTGAAGAGGCTGTAATTCGGCAGAGTGTTTTGCGTGTGTTAAAATGTATTTACCAGCAGATTTCCTTCGGCTGAAGCATTGGTGTTGTGCAAACTGAGATGAAGTGTAGGGTGCCATGTAATGTTGCCTGACGGACAGCGGTAATGGATAATAAATCCTGGATTCAGGTGCTGTTTGATCATAAATCACACTCAAGACTGTTTGCCAGAGTCGAATCTGTCAGACTGCAGTTCAACAGGGAGCAGTACGGAAGAAGTGGGAATAGATCCCATTTTGTAAAATAATTTGTCTCCCAAAGTCATATCAGTATTCAGCAGAATATCTTAAAAATATATCTAACGGTACTGGAAACCCTTTTTTAAAAAAAAATGGAGATAAGCCCGGCTGGTTAACTGATGGCTAAGGTTCAAATAGGTCAACAAATCTGGAACTAAATGTGCTGAGCACTAAATTTTGTGGTTAGGAAGCTACATTAAATATCGCCCTCTTCTTTAATTTTGGTTCTTTTGATTTATTTCTTTGTGACTATCACGAGCAAGGGGAGTATAGTAATTCAGAATACATCATCCTCTTTATGGGAGAAACACAAGCTGAGGAAAGTAGTTGAAACGTTTGCTAATATGCTGCTTTGCTGCTTGTTTCTTTTACTGCAAGGTCATCATAAAGATAAAAATAATCCCCCCGTGACGAATTTGTTTTCAAAAGGTTTCACTCTCCTTCTCCATCATCACAGGGAAATGCTGCTCGATAGTGCTGACTCCGAGAGAATTCTTTGATCGGGGCCTGATGTATCACCCTGTCTTTGCTGTAATTCAAATGCCTTCACTACTTCTTTTCCAAGGAACGTGCAAGTATGAAATGTTTTCTTGGGGACGTTCTTCTAAAATGGATTATTTAAATGTGAACACATGTTGAGGCATGTTGACTGTTTTTTTTAATCACTTGAAAGCCTATGTGCAATTTCTTTCCTGTTAAATGCACCAAAATGTATTTATTTATTTTTTTGCATTTCAGAGTTTCTTTAGGCTTTTGGTGCCATTTTGCTGAAATAATAATAATTTTTTTGAGTAGTTGTTCAAACAACTGAATGATGAAACCACCAGCCGACTTTATTGTGAATGATTTAAAACCCCAAAGCAACTCGCATGCGCAAAAGAAGTCTAGATATCACACAACATATAAAAGAGTATTACAACATCTCCTACCATATGTATACTGACAGCACAACACTTTATGACACTGAAATATAAATGATGCTCACTGAGCCAGTGTGTCCATAACATGAAGAAGTGGAATAATCAGAATTGTCTCCATCATTACAAAAACTACTAGTGCCTGCCTTTGTTTTCAGTGGGTCAGATTTCTGCAGCAGTGTCTGAGTAGGTCTCTGTAAAACAAACAAAAATAACAAAAGTGAGGCATCTAGGTGGTGCTGCCAGAGTTCTAACCAACTCCAGAAAAATGCATCAAATCACACCAGTTCTTAAATCTCTGACCTGGCAAAGAATAGATGCAGATACATTTCTGAGTTGCTTGTCAGGTTTTTACCATGTAGTCCCCTCTCCTCTTCAGAACAGAACAAAACAAGAGGATGCAGTATTTAGTTTTATCTTGGCTCCTTTAAATCAACACTGAAAGCACTTTTTGTTCGCTTTAAGCCAATGCACTGTTTGCCTGTTAGAAGTGTGTGTGAAGTTTGTGATCTCATGAACCCAATATCATGTACCGTCCCAAACTGTGAGCTGGATGCATCGGTGTACCTGTAGTCATTATTGTTTAATGCAGTGTAACAGCTGACTAAACTGCAAGGTTGTTTACAAAATGTTAATAGCTTGTCTAGGTGAATTGATTTTTTAATGTCTTCTTTTCTCTACTGCTTTGAACTAGACTAGAACCTTTAAAAGCTGGTCATCAACAATGGCTGTTCCTTTCAGCATACTGTTCCTGACCAAAGTAACAGTGCTGTGGGTAATGAGAAAATATTTATATAATTATCCTGTGTACATCTTGTTTTAACATGGGCATTAACACAATTTATCATGTGGCAGTATGGATCAAAATAAAAAGAACTTCACAAAGATTCAGATCCATGATTAGCAAATGGCAAAACTGGAACTCAGAATAAAAGTAATATCTTCCTCCTACTAAAGAAATTAGGCTTCTTATCTATACTCATGCAAAGGAGCATATCTTTTTAAAGCCAGTTCACCACAGGACTCCTGGATACAAGTCTGTGCTTTTTGCTGATCAACACGTTGATGAGTCGCTTATTCTTTAATGAAGATAAATGTACATTTAAGAATATACCATATCAGATATGCAGCAATTAACCAACCAATGACTGTAATTTACTGACTGTGTGTCTGGCCAGACCAGTAACTGCCCCTCATTTATACTTCCATTTCATCCATATCTGTGTATATTGGCATGAACAGTAGCACAGGCCTAACAGGATTATAGATAAAAAGTGTTTGGCAGATTTTTCACCTTACTCATATCCTATAATTAAAAATTATATATAGCATGAAATGACAATATAAACAAATATAGCCTTTTATTAATTTAAAAACAATATTAATTACAAACCTAATTATATGAAACGTGGCAAAAAATTTTTAGCCTGGAATTTAAAAAAAACTATGGAATATATTTGTGAAAAAATAGACATCAAGTCACAGTCCCTGAAAACTTGGAATTGGCCAAGATAATTGTAGTCAGAGAAAACAGATATAGGCAGCCTGACAGAAACGCAAGTGAGTAGTTTTAAAAAGTCTTCTTCAGTGAGATGCTAAAGGGTAAGGTCAAAAGTGCAAGACTTTTTTCCGCCTTCGTGGCATAGCATACAGGGCTGGTGAGTTCTGGTCTTCCTGTGCTACTGTCCTGCATTTTTGAGATGTTTGTCTCCTTTAACACACCTGATTCAAATTCATTCAGCTTGTCATTAAGGTCTGCACAAAGCTGCCACTTTGTGTAAGGATGTGTTGAAGTAGAAACAACTAAAACATACTAAGGTTGCTGCTGTGAGCATACTGTTTGTTCTCGGGGACTGTGCTGCAGCAGTGACTTTAGTGCAGAGCATTCTGGAGGAAGCCATAGTGCTGGACAACATCAGAGATCTTCCAACTGCAATGGCATATCTTATTGGCCTCCTCTATGCTGTTAATATTTCTTACCCAAAGACACCGAAGTGCACTTTTGACGCACCACAAAACATTTTCATGGGAATTGGTTTCGACTCTCGCATTCAGCGTGTGCGATCTCTCAAGAACAAACTTATGCATTCCACCATGGCAATCTACAGATGTCAACAGAAATTCAGAGATGTGTTTGTACTGTGGCAGTATTTGCAGTGTGGATTTATGGGCTTGCATGTTCTCATGTCGTCATTCTTATTTGATGGATTTATTTGAACTGAAGGCAACATTTTATTAACATGAGAAACAGAAAATATTGATGTCTGTCTGCTTAAAACCTGGCATATATGGTTTAATATAGGTGTGCGTGTATGTGTGTATATATATATATATATATATATAATAACACCTGAAGCATACACAGACATGCTACAAACACTTTGTTGCAGGTATATGTTTGTAGTTCTTGATAGTTTCTTTGTTCAATAAAGTAACCAAAAATACATAATGAAGTATGAATTCATTATTTTGCCAGGTTAATTTAAGTGATCATGGTTAAAATTTAATATGGGCTTCATTAGCTTTCTGTAGTTTTGTGAATGGCTCCATTCAGTCAGTAATAAAATTCAAATTGGCACAATTAAGAATTAAGAGTTGAGAGAATTAAACAAACAATGTAAATGTAATAGGCAGAATGATGAAATTATACTTATACAAATTATACAATCAGATGGCAAATCGTTGAGAAAACTCAAAATTCTTACTGCATAAGGTTGCAATGCTTTTTTATATTAGCTCAATTATAATTTTTTTTAGCAGTGTGAATAAGCAGAGTATAAATGTGCCTTAATGCTGATTGATCAAGTCTCAGTAAAACACTATGAAGTGCAGATGACTGCCAATTTTTGGTCCCAAGCAGGGGGAATATATATTTTGTATACATTGCACATAGGTAATTTGTTAACAGTTTCAACCAGAATGTTTCAGAAGGGATTAGAAAAGAAATCAACTCAACTTGATTGCTTTGTAGTTTTTAATCAATCAATCATCCATCTATCCATCCATTTTCTGTTCACCCTTTGTCCCTAATGGGGTCGGGAGGGTTGCCGGTGCCTATCTCCAGCTACGTTCCGGGCGAGAGGCAGGGTACACCCTGGACAGGTCGCCAGTCTGTCGCAGGGCAACACAAAGACATACAGGACTAACAACCATTCACACACACACACACACTCACACCTAGGGAGAATTCCGAGAGACCAATTAACCTAACAGTCATGTTTTTGGACTGTGGGAGGAAGCCGGAGTACCCGGAGAGAACCCACGCATGCACAGGGAGAACATGCAAACGCCGTGCAGAAAGACCCCGGCCGGGAATCGAATGTATAGCATATTTCAGTAACAAGGCATTTCAAAGTGCTTTACATCATATCAAACCCAGAAACAGGTGATAGAAGGCCAACTTTGTAACTGTCTTTATGTGGCTCTGGAGGTTCAGGTCAGAGTCCATTACTACTCCCAGGTTTCGGGCTGATTGCTGGTTTTCAGTTGTAATAACTGAAGCTGTGCATTGACTCTAGATCGTTCCTCTTTAGGTCCAAAAAAGAGGAACAGAAACAAAACTGTTCTGGAGAAAGTTTTGGCACATCCACACATTTATCTGTTCTAAGCATCTGTTCAGTGATTGGATGGGCTCTGAGTCACCTGGTGACATCGTAATGTAGAGCTGTGTATCGTCCGCGTAGTTATGGTAGCTAATATTATTTCCTGTTATAACCTGAGCTAGTGGGAGCATATAAATATTGAATAAGAGGGGTCCTAGGATTGAACCTTGGGGTACCCCACATGTGACCTTTGACCTCTTTGATGAGAAGTTTCCAATTGAAACAAAGAAATCCCTGTTTTTTATGTAGGATTCAAACCAGTTAAGCACTGGACCAGAGAGTCCGACCCAACTCTCCAGTCGATTCAGTAAAATGTCATGGTCAACAGTGTCAAAAGCTGCACTGAGGTCCAACAGAACCAGCAGCTCTGAATTACCGAGTTTTAGAAACAAAATACTTTGCAGAGCAAAACAGGCAACTTGTAAGTAAGCCATATGTAAATGGTTAGAGCAGCACTCACAAAAGCACCACACAGAGTAGAACTATAACAGAATATAACAGAAGATAAACATAATTGAAAGCAGATTGTCTGCCTACATGGGTGACATAAAAAGAATGAAATGTGATCTTTACTGTCAGAACCATTCCTATTCTGTCTGCAGTTTTTGTGATTTAACATCATACTTCTGTCATCTGTTACCTAGCAACAGAGGCTTCTCAAGGTTACACATCTTCAAAACTCATCACAACCTTCCCTAAATCTTTTATGTTCTCACATGTAACTTCAGAACAATTTTATATGGAAAGTTCTCCTCTCAAATAACGGTTTTTACTCGAGACATTTGGAGCCAATATCACATATATATTTATTTTGGACTGCAGCGGTCTAGATCGTTTTTTATTTATATTTTTCATTTTTCACCTCTCTTTTTATTTCTCAAAGAGTACAAGTAAAAAAAAAAACATTATCGCAAATGGATGACGGAGATGCCCATCTTTTATAACCTTCACCTAACGCCTTCAAAGCCTTTGACTGAATGAACATTTCACAAAGCATGTTCCCTTTTTATGTCTTACTTGTTTTACATTAATACTGAGGTGAGAGACCAAGAGAAACTGCTCCTCCCTCACAAACAATATTTTGTATTGAGTTTTTTGTCCTTTGAAAAGTTGTGTTATATACCCAGCTTTAGCTTTAATTCAGCTGAATTACTTCAAATTAAATACTGTGTGATTTTAACATTGTCTTTTGACGTACTAGCTAAACCAGTGAAAGATGCCTCTGTTCTCCACAGAAGACTATGATAGACCTCTTCAGAGAATAGCAACAATATGAATGAAGGTTCATTGAGTTAAAGTAAAGGTGGAGGTATTGCTGGACATGGAAATGAGACAATCTTACCATTAATTTAGAATAATGAAGGGACCTACAGAAGGCTATCCAGCACCAAGAGTCCCCTATGGAACTCAAATGACGCAAATCCGAAAAACTAAGTCCCATCGTCCAGATCTGGGAAGACATTTACATACTTATATTTTATTAAAGGATGCCTTTGGTCTTGAGCCATATGTATCATGGAACTTGTCTAAAAAACAAAAGTGTGTTCCCAATTTAGATCTTTCACTGCCTTTGGCTTTGGAGACTGGACGCTTTCGTCCAGTCCCAGAGGATGACCAAAGAAGTTCTTTGTGTGGTTTGAGGGAAATTAAGAGTGAAGTGCACTTTTTGTTTTACTGAATTTAAGAAATTATTTATTTACTAAAATATTTGATGTTTATCCAGATTTCTTTAACTGATGATGGTAAAATGTGTCATTTATTTAAGTATTTAAATCACAAATAAGAACCATCTTCTTCAAAAACATGACACAAGACAATATGAATGAGCAAAAAACTCAAAAAAATGAGTGCTGAATCTCCCTGCTAAGATAACCCAAGAACTTGAAGGACAGATGATCCGAACACCACGATCTATAATCATCACAGGAAATGGAAAAACGGAGAAAATAACAACAGGCATGTAAAGAGTTTCTGCTTGTTGTAAGTACATACAGTAACACTCCTTTGAGCATCTAGGATGCAGCAGTCAATCAAGGAGCTCCAGAGTTGAGCAACCCGATAGATGAAGATCTATCGGGTGGGAGAAGTTGTGATAGAGGAATAATTTTTTGCCAGAGTTTTTCCGTCTCCCATCAAATGCAAATATACTACTAATAATTATGTTTATTATATCTGCTTTATAGTGGAAACAGATTTACAAGAAAAGAAGATTATTTGTTGTTACTCTTTTTTGTTCTTCAGCTTCCTCTGTATTTTGTTGGTTACATGTGGGACTCAGACCTGTCGGCATAGAATAGTTGAAACTATAATCCATATTGACTTTTACTTAGGTAAGCCTCACTCCACTTTGAAAGACAAACACTAGTAACAAGAAAGCAACAGGAGACATTGATGTCAACTTTGCTGTACAGGCATATTGCAAAGCCAAGCCCTCCGTACGGGTCATTGGATTGAAGTAAACAGTTTTTAATCTCTTCAGACTTTAGACAAAATAGCTGCCTGAGACGTGCCACACTGCAGGAAATGAAACATTGTGCTTACATCTTAGGCTGTCAAAGATAACACGCACCTTCAAATCATTTTGTGTTGTACTCTGTAATTCAGAGCCCAAATGCACGAGTCTCACTGGACGTATTACAAGAAGCTTTTGGCTCCTTCTTCCTGTGCAGCTGTTTTCTACAAATCTATACTAGTCACAATGAGGCCATCTCACAAGAAAACAAGGCATCAACATCAAAAGTCAAAAGAAATGTTTGTTTTAAGTCAGTTATGTTTCACTTGCTCATGTAGATTTATTGAGAAAGTATACATTTATGATCCCATTTGTTTAAAAAACAATTGCGGGTGTTTTAATTTTTTTTTCTGCTTCTGATGGTGACATTGAGCACATTTAGTTACATAAACCTGGTTTTGCCTGCTAATGGCTGTACAATGGAGTGGTGGCAGACTGCACTGCATGACCTTTCAAGTTTAAGATTTACATCTCAAAAACCACATGGACCACTGCCACAATACCCACAATCATTGACTAAAGAATCTCGAGCTGAACGAACAAGCAACCAAAAGTGCTCGGCATCGAAACTTCAGCCAACCAACCGTGCCGCAGCAGCTCCACAGAACTTGTGGTGCTGTCAGTAATGCGTTCCAGTGGACCTGACAACATAGTTACCCGGCACTTATCACAGAGAAACATCCCAACAAGAGGGAGATAAGGGACCAGAGTTCTGTCCTAATTTTCCAGTTCATTTTTCATTTCCCCCTGCCACCCTCCCTTGCCCCCCACTCCCTCTCTCTTTTTCTTCTTCACTTTCCTTTTCACCAGTGCCGTGGTGGATTGTTAAATTTTCCCCTCCTCTAGCTATCAACTTCTATGAGTTGGCTGAATTTTTCACACGGCTTTTGGCTTGAGATCAGTGAAGTACCTTGGGCAGAGAACGAAATATAGAACTGGTACAGAAAGACAGACACAACCTCCCGCAGCAATCCTCTCCCAAGCAATTTTGATAGCAAGGGTAGCAGTGTGGCTTATTCCCCCTGTAATACACTTTAAGGCCGTAAGCTTGTTCCCTGCACAGTAAAGAGCACTTTCCTCCCCTCTGCTTGATTTTCTTCTCACAGGCAGACAAAAAGGCATCCAATCTCCACTTTGGATGATTATGCTGCTTTTGACCATGACCTCATCATCTATGTGGCATTTGGTTGAAAAAAATTCAAACGTCATCTTGTAGTAGGTAACTTGGATACATCATACACCTGTCAAAAGAGACAGGCAAGAAAATCAAGAGGTAGGAGCAGAACACTGATAGTAGTGTTGAAAGAAGGTGAACAAAGATTATAAGTGTATCGTATACTGCTCTGTACACAAGGCTGATTTTGGCCACTACTTTTGAAGTCATGTTTCGTATTTTAATTTTTTTCATAAGATTGGGGATGAAAGGACAAGGTTTTACATGCCTTATAGGAGTCAAATTAGATTAGGCTACTGTGTAAAAATAAAGCAGTTGAGATTCCAAGTTGAGGAAATCTTAATCACTGCAGACAGAACATCTGCATAGAGTTGGTATAACATTGATAAGTTATGGTTTTGTGCCATTGCTGCGACATCTGAGAGCCACTTGTGTATATCACACAGCAGAAACATGTGTTTGGTAAAGCAACTCAGGTCTTGTCCTTACTAACATCAGTGACGGAAACCGAGGAATTAGAAACAGACACAGAGGCCTACTTTGCACGTGCTCGCTATTGTTAGTGCTCGCTAATTGTTGGAACTTTCTGCTCTATTAATTGCAAGAAAGGTGGAGTCATTTTTATGGGTTACTCCACAGCGGTCTCACTTTCCATTAAATATCAAATGTAAATGGAAGAAGTTAGAAAATTGTTACAGTGTCAAAGAAAAAACCTACTACAATTGTTTTCAGATAATGTTTAAGCGAGAATGGCGTTGATCAAGCTAAGAATAATATCCAATAGGCACTGCTGACATTATTACTACCAGCAGACCCAGCATATTTATCTCATTCTTTCTGACACACCACAGAGAGTTTATTTTCAAAAACAGAATAAAAAACTCACTATTATAATACAAGTGGCTACACCCTGAACAGTCTAGCACAATGCAACACAGAAACGCAAAGAATAAACAAGCATATATGCATATATATATATATATACACCAGAGAGAGCAGTTAGCAAAACAGCCATTATTTGGACTAGATGGGAACTGGAATACTTATAGAGAATCCACGATTGCGTTTGGAAAGCATGCAAACTCTAAGCTCCAACCACAAGCTGCAGGAAGGAAATGGTGCTACCATCTGTGCCACCATGTACAATAAAAACAAACAACAAAAAAAAACTAAATAAAATGAAATCAAAACACCATCCTTTTTACTTCAATGTTACTTTTTACACGCTCCAGATTTTTTTTTTTTACGTGTCCAAGACATTTGCAGTAGCAAGGGAAAATGGCATTTCATAATTTACATGAGCACAACTCTTCTAGTTAAGAACCTAATAGCTAATTACCACTGATTCCTTTACAAAAAAAAAAAGTGCTGTTTTTCTGTAGTTGGCTGAGCCTGTAGTGAGGAATGGGCGTCAGAGAGGCAAGGCAACTTTATTTTCATAGCACCTTTCAGCCAAAGACAATTCAAAGTGCTTGTACAAGAAAATTAAAAACAACATTAAAAAAAACCAAGCAGATTAAAAATAGACAAAATAAACATTAAAATTTTGAATATACTGAATGAATAAAATTTTAAAAAAAATTAAGAATAGGCAACATCAAATAAGAAGGTTTTTAACCTTGTTTTAAATAAACTTAAGGTAGGGCCAGTCTTACAATGTGCAGGAAGCTTATTCCAGAGTGTTGAAGCATAAAAACTAAAAGATGCTTCACCATGTTTAGTTCTGACTCTCGGAATAGTTAGTAGGTTTGATTTTGATGATCTTCAAGGTTTGAGTGGTATATATGCTTGAAGAAGATCAGAAATGTAGTTTGGGTTTCTATTATGAAGTGCTTTGTAAACTATTAAAGAGATTTCAAATTCTATTCTTTGAGCAACAGGCAGCCAGTGCAGGGATCTTGGAGCTGGACTGATTTGCTGATCTCTTTTTGTTTTAGTAAGGACTCTTGCAGCAGCATTCTGGAGAAGCTGGAGCTGTCTTATTGTTTTTTTTTTGATAATCCAGTAGAAATGCCATTGCAGTAATCGAGTCTACAAAGGCATGAACTAATTTTTCAGAATCTTGTGGGAGACATGAGTCGTCTAATTGTAGCAATATTTTTTAGATGGTATTATGATGTTTTTAGATAGATTTGATGTGGTTATGAAAGTTCAGATCAGGATCCATGATCACCCCCAGATCCTTGGCTTTGTCAGAGGATTTTAATCCAACGGACTGAAGATGGGTGATTATTTTTAATCTATGCTCTTTTGGTCCAAACACTAATATTTCAGTTTTGTTTTTATTTAGTTGGAGAAAATGTTGGCCCATCCAGACATTAATGGAGAGGATGTTTTTGTTTCAAACAGAAGCTTTAAGTTTCTGCAGCTGAATGCAAATGAATGCCTTTGAAGTGAGGCGATCTTAGGAAATTAAGAAACTCAGCTCTCTTCTTTGCATGTACAAAACTGCAGAGCTGTAAAAGTAAAAAAAAAAAGAAGCCGCAGGAGCAAATGGCTTAAAGGCCTGTTTTGATAATGGTCAAAGACGACAAATGCCATCTTATTTCATCAACCACTTAAGTCCAAGCTGGAAAAAAAAAAAAAAACTGGGTAAGTGGCGTCAGTTCTTTTTTTGTATTAAGAAGCATATTTTTTGTTATTGCAGAGGAGCCTCTATCAGTGATGTGCAGGCAATTACACTAAATGCTCCCATGCATGAAATCCCAGCTGGTTGTTATTGATAAATTTCCAAACACCTCCAAAGACTTTTCAAATTACCTCACTCCCTTATTAAAACTTTACTCATGCATTTCATTTTTGTCTAACCTTCTCCACCCACCATCCACCACCCTCAGCACCACCGCCACCGCCTCCCATTCTCTCCATTTCCAAGAGTGTTTGTTTGATAATGAAGGGACCAAAAGGAATAGAAAAAACAGGAAAATATGCTCAATAAAAGGAGAGGAGGGGGCCTTAGTGAGGAGATAATGGTAAAAAATAAATTAAAAAAACAGAAAAAGAGAGGAAAGTGAGTGAAACAAGGGATGAAGGAGCTCTGGACATATGAACAAACAGCATCCATTTATCTGCTGCTTGAGTGCTAATGGACAGGGCTTCATTAGTGGCAGGGAAGCTACAAACCAGGCATATTTTTGAGTCTTCTCAATATTCAAGCCACAGAGCTCTGCATTAGCACAAGTCATTTCTCTTTACATGGCTGAATGAGATTCTCTTCAGATCCATCTGAAGGTCAAATAAATAAAGAAATCTCAAGATGCTTTTCTAAAAAAAAATATATATATATATATATATATATATATATATATATATATAAAGAGAGACAGGATAGATCTACTTATTTGAAGTGACAGCTTAATTTAACTGAGTGGAGCAGTACGAATAACATAAATGCAAATGAATAAGTAAGGGGGGACTTAAATTATTTAATTCCACTCGAGCAAAACATCCTTCAGCGAGGTGTGTTCAGACCTGTTAAAACCACCGTGGCCTCTCGTCTCGTTTCGTGCTCCAAACATAAAATTTTCACAATGAGAAAGGTGACAAAATGGTTTTGTCACCTTTTGAACTCTTGTTTCAATAGGCCATTCATCTATGCCGGCTTGGTACAAATTTGTCTTTCCCTCTCTCCAAACACTGAAGACCTCTGATTGCAAGAGATCTGTGCCATGATTTTAAACGACCATCTGGCTTTTCCCGGGTTTTGTTTGACATCCGTTGAAGAACAGACCACGGCACATGCTGTCTCTGCTCTTGAACCCATTTTGGCACCCTGCAGTGGACTGGCAGATAAGACAATCTCACCAATAAACACATTTGAATCTAAACACAGGCTTTTGTAAATAAAGACACTCTTCAAACTGTGAAGGGGCTTTATTGGAGCATAATTAATCATCTCATGGGCCCAGAGATTAATGGCGAGAAAAAAATTAAATGCATTTGTTCACCCTGCCGGGAATGAATCTCTGCGAGAATGCCCCAGAAAAAAAAAAAAATTAATTAAAGGCGCAATATGATTAAAATAACTGGCTCAGTGGGTTGTTGGGCTCTTAAACAATTACAGGGCGTAAATATTTATCTGCAAAGTCTTATGGGAGACAAAGACCCCAGCCATCGAAGTTACTTTAGAGAGAAGCACATTTCACCCTGATGGATGTGAACTTTTTTACCCTGAAAGCATAATAATGGCGTAGCTTTCATGTCGGAGCATTCGGTTGATGCAGCGGAATGCGACATAAAACAGGAAAGCCATTTTAAACACTTCATATATGTGTCACAAAGATGTAGTGTGCTCACAATGCCCTGCTAGTGATAAATTAGACATCCCTCCCATGTGCCCTCGTTGCAGTTCCTTAAGAAGCAGACATAAACTCACAGCTATAAAGTAAATGCAGAGTAAGAGCCCCTCTCCCCGATGTATGGACCACTGGAGGCCCGACACAACCGCTTAAACCACGGCAGTGGGAGCAAGCCATACTTTTGACACTCGGTGATGGAAGGAGGCAGGCTGCCACTTCTGGCTTCTATGTTTGTTAAAAGTGTTGCTGGATTTTTATGCACCGTCTGTCTTGAGTCATGGTGTGGCATGACAAAGCACAGGTGAAAAGAGAGAGCGCTGACTCACAAAAAGCCGGGTCTCCTTTGACGCTGCAACAGTCACTGGCTATCACCGAAGCAAAAAGATCTCCCTTCTTGCGGAGGGATGAGGGCGAGAAACCAGTGGGATTGTCAAGACATTTAAGGGTGCGCACGCATCTGTTGTGCACAATAAACTCAAACATAACAACCACAATAGGCTTTTTTAACCTTAATTTACTGGCTGAGTTCACCAAGAACATATTCCCATTCATTGTGACAATGTAGGAGATCAGTAGCAGAGAGAATAGGAGTAGCACAGCTGCGTAGCTGGAGGCAGAAATTGATTTTTCCTACCAGAGGCAAAACACCTGTGGCTTTAATTACAGAACAGGATTTTCAGCTTTTGATGGTGTAGACAAGGACAATGTTTACTAATATTGCATTATTGATATATATTGCACGCAGCACCGCATTCCCAGCATGTAGCAGACTCTCTTCAAAAACTTCTTTCGGCATTTGCCTTTATCTTTAAACTGCTTTCCTTAGCCTGCCGTGTGAATTCAATATTTTTTTGCATTTGTGTGAATCTGATAGTGAATCTGATTCCTACTTGATCTCCGTGACTCACTTTTTTTTTGGTACAGCTTAAAAAATCTTTGTAGCAGCAAAGGTATGAAAGGACACTCAGAAAATGTTTAAATGAAAGGTTAAATTTGACATTTTTGCTTTGTAACTACACTTTAGCTGATTTGTATGACTTATGACGAATATTTATTTTTAAATTTTTGGTAGATTTAGCAAATGACGGAGAATTACAAGGCTTAGAAATCCTTAACAGGCCCCATCACAAAGACAATTGCATGTCTTGCAACTTTTTTATCGCCTTACAGCCATGAACATTAATGCCCTTTGCTAGGTCTGGGAATTCATATCTCAGAACAACACAAAGTACTGCAGGAAATTATACATGTCTATACTGTACTTGAAAGGAAATGCAAACATATGCATAAATACACATATATGCAGCAGTGACTTGTAAAAGGAGGATCCTCATCCTTTAACATGAATTGACATAATACACTTTGTTTTACACAGACCCATTTTAAGAATGTCCTTTTCTACCCCCGAAAAATGCAACCAATGTAGGTACTATACTTGATGTTGCTTGCTAAATGCATTTGCCTTTTGTCGTGGTGAACACTATCTTATGTTAGCATCCCCCAAATGACCCACCCATTTCAAAGCACAGAGGGAAATTGAATGTCTGTGTGTGTCCTTGTGTCAGTGATTGAAGTTACAGCTGCTAATGTGTTGTTAATTTGCTCGGTTGGAAATAATTACACAGCACCACTTGTGATTGCATTGCCTGTTAAATTTGAAGGGCACAAGTGCAACCAGCAGATTCAATGGAGGATGTTTCCACATGTTCACGTACGTGATTTCTGTGCCAACACCTTTCATGATGAGGTCTATGCATCCCTTAGCACCCCTCCCCGTATTTTCCCCTGTTTTTTGTGTGGTGTTGTGTGCAGAGGTTTCAGTTCATACCTGGAGGGGCCACTACAATATAGAAATATATTTGCACCACAAAAAACTTCATTTAAAAAAAAACAAAAAACTGATGAAGACGTTAGCTGAATGCTGTCGAAGAGCCACAATTGTATTTGTTCAACCATAATCTACTAGATCTTTAGCTGGACCTCTAACTGGAACTTGGTGAAACTCTGTCACTTGTATTAAAAAGATGTATCGCAGAAAACAGAATTATGTTCAGTCTATTTAACAATCCTTAAAACACACCAGACATACTCTTATGGTTTCTGACAGGCGAAGTGAAGAACACAGTTAATCTCTCCATAATGGCACCCAATAGTGGCAGCAAGACAAGATTTTGTCCTCAAAGTTGATGTGCTGGATGCAGTGAAAATGAGCAACTGTAAGTATTTGAGCAAGTCTGACAAGAGCCAAATTGTGATGGGAGTTCCTGCTTCTGCAAAGTCATTATCGCACTTTAGGTGTGAAAGCTAACCCTTGTGGCGAGAGCAAACACCTGAAGTACTGTAGCTCAAACTGTAAATTGAAACACAAATCGAATAGTTGTCCAAAAAACATTGCATCTTAGTTTATTGCTTATAGGGCAACACAACAACAGAACAATTAGGGTTAGGACTGTGCATATCATGAGTTGCATGCACATAAGTAATATGATACATATCTTGACAAACTGACCATCACCTGATTAATTGCAGACAAATAAAAAAAAAAACTGTTTGGCACATTAAAATTATTCAATGTCATACAATGCAGTTCAATTTACTGAAGGTAAACCAGGTGTGATGTGATTCCACCAGAAATGACACAGCAAAGAAATAATACATAATAAAACAGTTCTGGTGCATTTTTATAAAACTTTCCTAACAACTGACATGGCCTAGAGCAACAATATGGGGAATAGCAAAGGTGATGATGGGTTAACTAGTTGACAATGACGCAAAGTCAAATTTCTTTTAGGTTGTTTATACACATATAATGTTTTAATAACAACTGAAGGTAACATAGTTACTTGATAGTGGTATAAAATGGCACTATATGCCTGGAAAATACTCCTGAGACTCAAAGACACTGTGAATACAAACACTCTTATCATGCAACACTAGGACAGACATGTTTCAATGCAGTATAAAGGCAACCCCTCAGAACAGTTTGTATTGATTTGCAGTGACTCCTTTCTTTTAAGGGGGACAAGTGAACCTGTGCTGGTGCTATGCTCCCAAAAGCATAATGGAGCCATCAAATCCACTCACTGCAGGGGTCAGGTGTTGAAGCAGAATGCAAATGTTACATTAGTAACCATTCTTACATAGATCATGTCCAGTTGGGATCTCTGTTTGACCAAGGCTACTCTTATGAAAAACCTTCAATTCCTTTGATCTTTACTCAGATTTTTGGAGAACTGGTTCAAATGTCTCTACATAGATTTTTTTTATATACCTGACAATATAATATAGGGTGATTGTCGAACAGTCGGACGTTCAGAGAAATATTCAACTACAAGTCAGTCATAATCCAAACAGACAAGATACCAGATACCTTTGAAGATTAAAGAGACATTTCTAATGTTCTGGGACTGTGAATTGAATATTCTTTACCTTTGAAGTTTTATATTGTGTAACAAAGACAGAAGTAAACGCCTTGTGATGCCATCTGCAGATTTAGTGATGCCCCCTGGGATAGTGGCCTTCTTTAAAAGTGCTTCTAACTTAAACAACCTGGGGAACACCTCACTGGGCAATAAAAGAAAAGGTTCCGCTGTGAAGATCAACATCCTGGTCACCTTACGCACTGGGAATTGTTAGATCATGCAAATAACTATCTGCATGGAAATAAAGAAAACATCACAATTTTTTAGAATGCTACCTTTTTTTCATCAGGTTGTCTCTTACTCTTACGTTATTTTTTTTCCTCCTCTCTCATGACTGAATCATAAGTATTTTAACTATTATTTCTCCATTTTCTTCAGATGTTGATTTTGCCATGGATCATAAATCAAGTCACCAAATGGGACTCGGCTCCACTCCACTTCTGAAAAGTGTAGTCTTGTCATTTAGTACGAGTTAGGCCTCATCTGGAAAGAAAAACCTTGTTAAGCTGAAATCGCTCACTTTTGTGCTTCGCTCTGCCCTTTCTTGAGATAAAGACTCCAAAGTCAACTTGCCCTCCACTGATCACTTACTCTAAGACACTTTGCTGCTTCTTTCAACCCCACAAAAGACCGATAAAAGCCTAACCTCTGGACTAAGTGTTGCACTGAGCCTAACTAAAGTGGAGATATTCACAATAAAAAAATATCTACCGTAGAAAAGGAAACACAAAGCACTAGTTATAACGGCGTGATGATGCTGTAAGTGCATATCTCTGAAAAATGCCAGTGGTTTCATCTGATAATCTGTTTGTGTGACCTGAAAAATATCTCAGAAACGAACAGATGGCATCAAACGTCTTGTGCACACTCAAGTTCCCATTGGGGGAGTAACGTATCGATTTCTGTGACCCAGACTGTCCTCAAGAGCCACTTGAGTTTAAACTTAGGCTGTTCAGGTTTCATCATGTCTAGCTGCTTACACAGTTGACTCATAAAAATTCTATTCTAAGTCCTTTGAGGC
Source organism: Xiphophorus maculatus (assembly GCF_002775205.1). NCBI lineage: Eukaryota > Metazoa > Chordata > Actinopteri > Cyprinodontiformes > Poeciliidae > Xiphophorus > Xiphophorus maculatus. The sequence goes on along the minus strand of NC_036465.1, from coordinate 21,932,810 downwards.
AAAGCTAATATATACAGAGATGCGTATTGGGAACAGGAACATAAATATACTACCTCTTGCCTTTTAGACAGTCACAATTGGACAGCTTTGCAAATCCTTTTGACCTGGGGAGAGGGTTCAGGATTAACTTTAAGCAGAAACCAACAACAATTTCAAACAAAACTCGTACTGAAATTCACTCAGAAGATGCCAATCCTTAGCCTGACAAGAAAAATCCCATAAGGCATAATGTTATGTAGAACAAAGCATTTGTTAAAAATGGTTTAGAGATGAGTATTAGCTGTACCTCAGTTTGTGTACAATGTCCCGCCTCCTGTTCGGCCTTCCACATGCCCACATTCAGTCATAAATGGTCAATGAAAAGCACCTCATGAGTGTCAGTGAGTATTTAAATGTGCCAGCTGGTCAATTTTATTTCATGATTAACAATGGCAACCACAAGGAGAACCCCCCCCCCCTTGCAAGTTCACTGAGGCAGAAAGCAAAGTGGAAAGTTGAAAACTTTTGGTTGCCACATTTGAGCCTGCATGGATGTGAGTATTATTAAAGTGCACATTATCTTCTCTCTAGTGGTTTGGAAACAGGGCTAGAAGACAAGGTTTGAACGGGTAGCTACTGTCATCAGGTTATAGGGGAATAGTGCAACGATAAATCAGACTGTAATAGTTAGAATTTCACAAATTAGTTTTTCATGGATTCACCAAAAACCAGCCATCACCTTTAGCGCCTGCCTACCTCCATGGTTCCAAGTCTCGCTGACCGCAAGTGGTATTTTCTTTTAGCTTTTTGTTTTGTGAAATCCTATAACTTTGATTATTACTGCTTGTTTTTAAGAAGTCATGATTTACAAACAAGTCTGGAGTGAGAATTGCATTTAAGCATCTGTTACCAAACTACACCTTTACTGTTTAGTGTTTGCGTCTTTGTCCATTTTTTCTTTTGTGATGGGTTATGTTATAGTCTCTTATGTCTTTGTGAGGTATGTATGTTTAGATTCAAAATCTATAAATAATGGTGAAAAAGGAAAATAAACACTTACTCAGTTTGCATGTTCAAACCGTAACCAGAGTTTGGTGTGCATTTGAATCATATAATATCCTAAATTATGTTGTTTATAACCCAGCAGGTTCAGAATGCTGTGAATTTCCAAAACCCTGTTGCGAATTTTATATCTGAGCCAAAGTGATGGATTAGGAAGCCTCTCAAAACTATGTGCTAACAAACCTCTGACTATGTGCTCACTAGTGTTTATGACACTATAAACAAAGTACAGCTTCTTTGTGATTTAGGTTGCAGGGGCGGCTGTGGAAAATGTGTTAACTGCATAAGCATGCAAATGAAAAGAAATTTAGCCGTCACGACTCCAGCTCCTCGTGAAAGCAAACAAAAGTTTTCTCCTGTCAAGCATGTGATGTTTCACAAGGTTTTAGATGTCAGAGTGTATCAGTTGACATATAATTATAAAACTATTCTGTCATCAAACTGTGTCATCTGCTCAGAATACTGTTGACAGGGAACGTTAACAGTGACTGTGGAGACATGTCATATTTGCAGATCTTTATTTTACTGAAAGCTTCAAACGTGAAGTCAGTGCATGACAGCTACTGGTTAGTTCTACAGTTCTCTTTTCAAAATTTGGGCTGTGTTATTTCACAGCCCTGGGAGACTAATTAATTATTGTTGGGGACGTGGGCAGAAAGATGGATCCAAGGGTGTTGCTCTTGCCTCCAGATAGATGACCATTGTTTCTTTGCAGTGACCTGGCACAGTGTACAGACCCGTGTTATTCAAAGTCTGTGTCACAGCCTACCCCGGGGGTCATAGGCAATTTTTGAATGTGTTGTCAAGATATAAAAAGAAAATTTGTCTAAGAAATACAATCTAAAAAATTAGAACAATTGAATAGAGATAAAGATATATTCTTTTGTTATAATTTCTGTGCATGAAGTTGGGCTAAAATGCAAGTTAACTGATGAAATAAGTTTTAATAAACAAATAAAAAAACAACTTAAAAGGAACAATGAGGAACATAAAGGGAGCCAGGAAGTAACCAGGGATCAGGAAACATGAGGAGTCTTCTTCTAATTCTTTATTATGGCAGATCACAAGCAGCGTAGGTGGTGCATACCGCCACCTACTGTACATGAGTGTGTAGTAATACTAACATGTATCCATTACATTCTATTTTGAAATTTTGTATTACAAAGATAAATAAATATTGCTTTCCTTAATCTATAAATACCCTTAAAATTTCCTTCAGTTCCCAACATTCCTTTAAAAATTCATTCCTGTATTATCCTTCTTACTATTTTTCTCCGTCTCTCGTTTTCAGGCTCATATATTTTACAATTCATCAATACATGTTCAACATTTTCTTTCTCTGCCACATCCTTCACATTTATCATTATTTTTTTCTCCCAATTAGACTTAAAATGTAATTTAAATGGGTATCTACTCTTAATCTCGTCATTTCTTCCCTTCCGTTTCTCTCACTAGTATTTTTAACCAACCAGTGAGGAGTGACTGAAAGAGAGATGGTTAAATACAGGTGAGTGTGATTGGTGAAACAATGGACAGGGACTAATTACAAACTTAATGTAGCTGTGAGGGAAGAATAAAATTCAGGGTGAGGGAGAGAAAAATGCCCCAGGGGAGTTGGGATGAGAAAACACTAACAGAAAGCTGGGAAACATAAATCTAACCACAATAAAGAGTCACTTTACCCAAGAAATAAATAATAAACATGATCTAACTAAAATAACTAAGAACTGACTGAACTATAGTAAAACAGAAACAAGGCTGAGCTAAACAACACAAAGAATAACTAAGGTGAAACACGTATAAGAACAGAAGCAACCCAGAAACAACCCAACACTGTTTGTGTGTGCTGCCCCACAGATGACTTGAGCCAAATGTTTTGTCACAGCTCTTTGCATGTTCCAGACCCTTCATTAAAGATCAGCAACTCCAATGAATTCAAGGGTAATTCGCAGGAATCTTTTGAGAGCTCTGATCAATTATATGGAGATCTCGCCATGTGGCGCTGTAAGAAACACTTTATATAATCAGACTTCTTATGATCATTGGTGGACACTTCAGTCTGATTATACAAATGCTAACAAATGGAGGGCTTTGTTTAGGGTTATTTTATTTTATTTTTTAGAAGCACACTTGTAATCTAAAGGGGATGGCATGCAGGGACTCCTTGAGTCATGTGGTTTAATTATTTGAGAAACAAAACACACATACTTCCAGAAAACATCACAGCTACAACCTTCCTCTGCAGAGGAAGGTGCTTGGTGTTTCATGCCCCTGCAACCAGCACCTGACCTTTAAACCTCTCGCCTTCATTCAGTCTAATAGCTATGCAATAAAAAGGGACTGGAGACAGGACGTGGGTGTGATAAAGAAAGGAGCAAAAAGGGTAACAAAAAAACCCCCCAGAAATCTCTTATGTGGGGGATTAACTCAGTCTTTCTGAGAGCTAAGAACTGCCGCCTTTTTATTGATGAGATATATTAAAGGCATTTATTCCCCTTACCTTCAGCTAAGGCAGTAAATTCAGGTTTGCAACACTGGGGGATCATATTTCATCCATTTCTTCTGAATATATAAAATGCTGGAATGTATTTTTAATTTTCATGATACCTACATTTTTTTATATGAAGGTTTTTCAGCAGGTGGCCTCTCCGATTGCTGGACATCTTCTTATGTTTGTCATCGAAATTATCTGTTCCACTGTTGTTTTTGCTGAACAGTCTGGGACAAAATCCAGTTTTAAGAGAAACTTTAAATTTTTTTTTTTTTGTTTGTTTGTTCAATCCATTGAAAAGCTTTGATATACCCAATATTTAGCTTTCCATGGGGAACTATCTGCAGCTGGGCACCAAAAAACCTACGGAAGGTTAATTTACAGGTTTCTCAGTACAAAGAGGGATAGATTTTCATATGTATCAAGGAAATCATTTGACAATAGATGTATGTAGACACTGTTTATTAATTCTGTCTATCAAACATTAATCATATAATTTAAATTTGATTATTTGAGTGTCACAACGTCCAAAACTGTGGCCTGTATGCTAAATCTCTCTATCTTATGTCATTTTACACTATTTACAGTTAAGCTCCAAATTATTAATAGACCTGAAGAATTTCATCACAATAAATCAACACAATAAACAATGTAAAAAGAGAATAATATATCTGTTTTGATTTACATCTTATAAGAAAATGGGATGGCAAAAAAATATTTAAAGTTTACTCTCCACAATTATCTGTGAAAGAAGATCTTTGGTGGTATATACAGCCGTCAACCCCATCTTATATTGTTGATTGGCTCTTTTTCCAGTCTTTTTGATTGGAAGGCCTTCCTGCCTCTAACTGAATCTTTAGATTCCTCCACAGATTTTATATCAGATCTGACATGAAACCATTCCAAAATGTATAACTTCAAGCCACAAGAAACACGTTGGAAAAATGAAAGGTTGACTTTAAATCATAATGTTCTTCTAAAACTCTAGTGCTCAATTATTCATACAATGCCTTGAAGAAAGTATTGTGAATCTCACAAGTCTTGCTCTAGGCTCCTACTCCACACTGCATTACCACCTGAAGCTCCAAGAGCAGTTTTTGAAGCTTTCCAAGCAATCAATCTTCTGCTTGATTTTGCGCCTCACAAATTCTCCTTATTGAGTTCAACCTGAGGGTAATTCAAGGTGATGAAGGAATTCCCAGTATTCTCAACACATTTACCAAAAAAAAAAATAAAATATTAAATTATTTTAGAAATACTTCACTTTTCATGTCACTTCATTCAACAAGAGGTTAGACAATAAAATGTCAAGATGATGAGCAGTGCAATGCTATTCAGCTAAAGGCAAATGAGGAATATTCCAATTACATTAAAGTGTTTGCAAAACTATCAAAACAAAAATTGCCATGTGGCAGTAAACGCATTTCTTGTTTCCATGTGACTAGAGGATATCAAAATTATAGTAAGTAAGCATTTTGATGAAAAGATTGTTTTGTTTTTAAAGAAACAGCAAAAAGTAGCAAATGTGAAATTACTATAAAAATTGCATTTGAATATTATTACATTGTTTGTTACAATTTTTTGGTTCCTACAATATTTACTCAAACTCTTACTGCCTGATAGGTTTTTTTATTTTTAGTTCTATCCTGAAACAGTACACACATAAAACCTTGAAACTAAAAGAATGTCTTCTTTTCCCGTGGCTTGTTATGTATTCCCAAACCTTTAGGCCCAGCGCCAAGGACGGCTGCTCCTAAATAACAGTATTGACCAGTCAACTGATCTCTGAAGACAAAACAGGTGATGAGAGCATCTACAAGAAACAAAGGGAAATTGAAATGTTCCTTTAGCCTTTTTCAAGATTGCACTCTGTCAAAAGCACCTCGGATACCTCACAGTCAGCATTGGGCCTCTGCGTCTGCAGCAAACTTTGACTGCAAATGTATTTTCTCACACCTAACCCGTGTTTTGACTCACCAAACTCGCATATCTAACTGGGAAGAAATGTCAGTAAGAATTAAATATCTCACTGTTATTTTTTTTTAAACACTTATCTGAAAATATATTACCAAAACAAAAAAAAAGTCAAACCAAATCTATTTTGGACCTCCTTCATCTTTGTTATGTGCACCAACACATAACTTTTTTATGCTTATGCAATATTGCAACATTTATTTCAGGCCAGAGTATTTGCTTTTTCTCTTTTTTCAATATTTATGGTAAGTGATGCGAGAGTTTTAGGAGTGAATAGAGTCCTGTTCATCCGATTGCAAAGTTTATCTAGATTTTTAAGGTCTGGACGCCCATTAATGTGTCCAAATGTTGCCTCAGGATCCCCAGATCACTGTTTCAGAGACTGAACCTGATAAATGATGACATTCATGACTTATAACATGCCCCTACTGCCATCAGGACTAACAATTGTATTGATTATTAAAACTTGTTAGAGATTCGTAAAACATTGCAAGTGAAGTACTGCCAACGATTTAGAAATAAAAGGTTTTTGTGTTGTTTTGTTTTTCAAGCTACAAGTTTTTATGTTGAGGCAAAAAATATGACTCCTGATTTAAAAAAACAAAACAAAAACATTTTTGACAACAATGTGACATTTTTAAGAGTGGGTATTAAAAAAAATCTAAATTACTCATTGCTACACAATGGCTTTTGATTTTCCAATTTGTGCTTTTCTTTCACTTTTATAACAAAAAAGTTATATTTATTTCCATGTCTGAAATATTAAACTATTTAATTGCAAGAATATTACTCCCTTCCCCTCCTGCCCCCATTTCTTGTGAAATATTCTGAACACCTGTCTTTCATTTTTCACATTGTTTTCATGCACCTTTGACATCAGTGGGTTTACCAGAGAGACTCTAGCTAAAGGCTTTGTTCACCGCAACTCAGAATAAATTAGTTCTGGTCTGGACAACACCAGACCAGAACTAATTTATTCTCTATGATTCACAAATATGGTCCCTGGTGTTTTACGCTATTTTAATTTATTTAAGACTAATTAGTACTTTTTTGTAATGAAACATTTATGATATTCCATGAATTTCTTTTTTTTATTAAAGAGCCCTCTGGCATATTGTTTGACTGGGGAAGTATGTATTTGTTTGTTTGTTTGTTCAGTTACTGGCTGCACAAATGCAGCGTCCACTGCTTCCTTTGTGAAATCAATCTGAGGAGGGATTTAGAAGCACTCTGCAGTAATCTCAGTCTGCCCGTAAGTCGCCACAGTGGGGAAAACCACATGTGACAAAACACCAAATTTAAAACATTAAAATATCCAGCAGCAATTCAGGTTGTCAAAATTTCCATCCCAGGTTTGACCAGCATTGCTGCAGATATCCATGTGTGTCGGCACTCCAATTTCTCAAAACAATACTGGAATACTTATTAGCAAGCCAAAAAAGTGATTTTGCACCTTTCACTTTGTTCCACATAATCACTCTGTGTTTTACCTGTGCAGGTTTCATTGCACTACAATGATATACTGTAGTTGTCTACATGCTTTTTAGGGATACCATCACAACTCAAACTAGGTTTCTCAGATCAGCTTCTGCTTTGGACCTTGCTTTTAACATAATGCAAAGCATGAAGTGGATGGAAGGGAAGTTAAAAAGTTAAAATACAATCAGAATGCAACTGCGGTAAAATGCTTGCATTAATTTAGTCCAAAACGGGGGAAAAAAACAAAACAAAACATCAAAAAATGATAATCATGGCTAAGCACACACAAGAATGATAAAATCCACAATCTGTTTTTTGGTCTGCAGTCTTAGAGAGACTCCCACACGTCAACATTTTATTTTCCATGCCTTTCTTTTTTTATTGTACGTCACTCATAATGTTACTTTTGTTTTATAAAATAGCATTCTTTTAAAATGCTATTTTTTAAATGGAAAGTACTCTTTCCATTTAGAGCAACTACGGCAAGGCCAATTGTGACTGCTTTATGTTTCATTCTTTGAGATTGTTTTGTTTTCTGGCTTTAAGACATTATCATACTGTACATGTATTTTAAATAACTTATTGCCAAATGATTTCAAAGCTTTGAAATCGTTTAAGAAAATCCTTGCCACTTTAGTACAATAACAATGTAGTTGACATCTTTTCTATGTTCAGTGTTCAGATTTTTGCAGCACTGATGCAAAAATCTTGAAAGTTTTAGAAAAGTCATATTTATGTCTGTCTGCTACAAAAGAACAGTCAATTATTGCCTTGTAGTCTTCATGAGATTAGATAAGATAAGATAAATCTTTATTGTCATCGTCACAAGGACAACGAAATTCAAAAGGTGCCATCAGTCAGTGCACATGCCCAAAAACAAAAAAATAACAGTCTCACAATTCACACACAACGCAAGAATCAACAACTGGCAAAAAAAAAAAAAAAAAAAAAAAACAATAAATAAGAACAGCCACATTCTCACATACATCATTTATGATGATTAATGGTTGTTTTTGATTGCATTTAGTTTTGTTATTGCTATCGGGTAGAAACTGTCTCTGAGACAATTGGTTCTTGTTCTGATTGCTCTATATCTTTTGTAGTCAAACAGAAGTTTTTATTTGCTTTTCTGACATAAAAGCAAATAAAGTAGTATAGAAGTTCTGCAAAAGGTATTTAAACGAAGGCCTCTAAACTGACCTCTGCTGTTCATTAAAATGTCATTTCTTAATTATGTGATGAACTAAGGATACAGCTTACTGAAAAGTACTCATTACTCATCTTCTTATGGCCTTTTCCTGCTTTGTGGGTTTAATTATATTGACTTTAGAATGCCAAGCATCTGCATAAAGACATCCATGACTACAATGATGGAGATCAGGCAGTTTATCAAACTATATATTTTGAACGAATCTGCTTATGTTGTCAAATAAATAAATGAATAAATAGATAAAACTCGTCAGAAGATGACGAGAAGATGGATAGAGAGTCTCATGTGCAGTCTTAATGTCTACACTATGTGCTAGAGGGTTTTGCAACTTGCACACAACATATGTTATTTTGGACATATGCTGAAATGAACTAATGCATTTGTTTTGCTCTGGGGGAAGTCTCAAATTAACCCAGAATGCTAGTCAGATGGCTTCCTACAAACACTGCCACACATCGCTTTGGTTAATACACGATATCTGTACTGAGATTCTATCTTGCAGCGCATGTACATACAGGTTGCAAAGACAGAGTGTGGAAAGCAAAGATGAAAGCACAGAAGGAGCAAAAAGTTCAATATTGCTGTTGTGGAGCTACAACAAGGCCTTGTGAGATGTGCACTTTAAAACAGATTAAATTGTTTCAATGTACTGAATTGTTGGCTTTTCTGTTGATGACCGAAAAGCCGAATAACATTATAACACAATTTAAAGCTCAAAAAAGTGAATTTGACATAATATTGTCCCTTCAATGAAAATCATTTTAGAAGAACAATTGATTTTTCGAACGTTGAAGCAACTTGTTTCTTTTTAAAGTGCAACAATTGATAAACTGGTACCATGTCCACAGTTTTAAGGGAGGAAGTCAAGAGGCCAATGAACTTGTGCTCACTCTTTGTTTGTTCATTACATTGGGTTTTATTTCACTGTAATAGAAGCACAGTCTTCTCTGTTGCCTTAATAATAGATCATATAAAGACTGCAGTGCTGTTCTGTTGCTCACCATCATTGTCAGACTAGTTCAGGTCATACATCTATCCGTCTGCAGACTGGCTCAATATGCAGCTTCTCTCCTCTACATGACTGACAGGTGTCAGCGACTGCTTGCTTATAATTAGTCAGTAGGACGCAGCAGGTTCTTATCACACCTCCAAGACAAGTCTTCCACAAGATGTTGACACTGAAATAACTAAAGCATCTTTTGGTCCTAGAACACAAGCCAGAGTAAATATGAAGCCTCAGAGAAGGAAGGTAGGAATAAAAACAGCAAGCTAAACAGCAAGCTAAATGTACTCTGACTGGAGCAGAGTAGCTGCTGAAAGCAATCTTTTTTTTTTAGCTGCTGCCATAAGTATATTAGATGCAAATTTTTATTTGAAATGTAAATGTAAACATTGTAAATTTAACAAAATGCTGCCCCCAAAGCAGTGAAAGAGCCAAAGCCTTTGTCACGTGAAGGCCTTTAAACTGTCAAACTGTCTTTGTTAGATGTTGGTAAGTAAAATTCAAAGTAGCAACATTTGCTGTCACTACCGTAAAAAGAGGGTGAAATAGCAAACCAAGCTAAACTATGCAGAAAAAATAATATATATATGGTGGATATTTTGAGCCAAACACATTTATTGGATTATTCAGGGGGCTGCAGAATAAACGCCGCCTTTCCTGCGTTCTTATACTTTTGTATAAGAAAAGTAGTGTGAAAAATTAACATGTTCATGACTGGTGTTGTAGGTAACAGCATGTTCCCCTGAGGCGCCCGAGTAACATTGTGCTGTCTGTCTGGTCCACGGATCACAACACATACAAAGCGTGGCCTGTCCTTGTGCTTTGTAATCCAGGAAATGACACCAGCGTCCTATTCCATCAACAAGTTTCCCTTCCGAAAAGGTCGGGGCAAATGTTTTCTTCCCCTTGTAGCCTCCTTGGTGGAGGCAATAAAAGCCCGCACAACAAACTATGTAGCATATTAAACTTGTCCTCATTATTGCTTAAAGAATAAAACAGAACTGCAATTCCATCTATCTCTTTTATTGCACTTTGAAATGCAAGCTGCCGGGTCATTTTTTCACATCATGCAAATATACATAATAGATCTTGTGAAATACTTAGATGAAAGGGAGCTCGCTGGATGGAGAAAGCAAAATACGAGGCTTTGAAGGAGAAATAGGGGTTTTGTATCAACAATGATGTGGAGCCGTTTGTTCTGCAATTGTAATTTCAATATAGTTACTTTAACAACAAAGGATTGTTCAGTTTTTTGTTGTTTTTTTTTGTTTAAATGTGGTTTTTACCTGTTTGCTCAGTTAGAATAATCTTTAAAAAATGGTTGTCCATTTTTTTAAGACTGAAACAAGACAGTGAAAAATGTTAGGTGGATGTTATTATTTTAGAGAATAATGTCACTGTTGCACAAACACATTAATGAAAGTACTTCCATTATCATCACCTCCACACGTCTCTATGAGGAGATACTTGCAGATGGTCAGTGGCATTAGCAGCATCAGTGTGCAGCTTGAGTGAGTTCTGCAACCTAATACCTTTAAATATGATGAACTTGTGGTTATTTTACTGAGCCTGGAAAAAAAAAAATCTGAATAATGACGACAACTGTGAACTATGTTTACTGACTATATGGTTGAAGCTCTGTTCATTTCTTCACATCAAGCCTAGGTTGGCATAAAACTGCAGGGCTGCTGATTAAAAAGGAAACTCTAACAATACATTTAGATCATAACACATTTCAAAGCTACATCTGTAAATAAATAAATGGTTTATGAGATATTAAATTCTACAGAAAATGTACTGGACGTTAAAATTAGACTGTTGACTAGTATCAGTCATTCAATCAGTCTTATTTGTAAAGCATTTACATGCATTTAAATCTAACACAAAGCACTTTACATAGGGTTAAAATAGAAACAAGTATAAACAATTAACAACCACAACAAAAATGGGTAAATAAGTAATTAAATATAATGCTTAGATAAATATGTCATCTTAAAAGACCTAGAAGAGAGAAAATATGTCAGCCATATTTATAATAAGAAAACAGCACAGATGGATAAACAATATAAAAACAATAACACACTAAAACACGTTTATATATATATATATATAATTTAACTATAAAAGCTAAATCATCTTGCAACCCTATTGAATGTCAGAATTTATGGAAAAATGTTGGTTGGATGGATTATTAGTTCGTTGGTTGGTTTGATTTTTATACCCTTGGTTTTATACCCTCGATGGGTAATATTAGAAAACAAATTTCCTCCACTGCTCAGGACATAGTCATTGCCACATAGATTACTGCCTCGCTAGATTAATTTTCTGTTGCTTCTGTTTACAAGCAGATCAATACTATTGCCAAGAAGCCGTCCTCCACCGTGCCCTTGATATTCTGCAGTGCAAATGACTTACAGAAATCTTGTAAATTGTCTGCCAATACCAGAAGGGGTACAAAATTATGTTAACTCCTCAGAAAGTAAGGCCATTAAATCGTCACTTCAAGCACTGTGCACAAACAGGCACATTTTTACATGCTGATTATCAAGGTTAATCAAAAATACATGCTGGGTTTCACATAACTGTATACAGTCATTTTCAATGAATTGGAATATTATGCTCTATGTATATATAAGTGTCTGTATTTTATTTCCTCAATTGAGTCCTGGACCGTTGAACTTTGCCACATATCTTCCCCTTCTCTCATAACCCACTTGCCTGTCAATTTACTGTCAAATAAAGGGCGAGATTAAAAAAAAATCTACAAAAAAACAAACTTTTAATCTGTCAAACGAGTCAGCAGCGACCAACAATTAAAGAACAAGTCCTCAAATACGCATGTGGATAGTCTTCTGTTAATGACCAAAATACTCACAATCATCACAGAAATTACATTAAAATGGCAAAAAAAGAGAAAAATGTACTGAGAATGAATGAAAATTGGACATTGCTTTTAAATTGTGGTTGAACACAATCGTTATAAAAAAATAAATTAACATGCAAAATAATTTGAACATAGAAACATTTTAATCTAATGGGTGGCCTCTAATAGCCCAATAATTGATGACTTCCAGCTTGTAATCACTCAATTTGCCAATTTAAAGGGTGAAACATAGTTACTGTTCTGCTTGGTGACATGGTGCGTTCCACACTGAACGTGGTCCACAGGAAGTAAAGGAGAATGTTTTCCTGATTAGATTAGAACGAAAATTATAGACAAGCATGTTAAAGTTAAAGCCATGAGACGATTTCCAGGCAGCTTAATCATCCTGTGACTACAATTGCTACCTTAAAGTTGTTTTAAAATGTCTTTGTAAATAGTCTATATTTTGCCTTAGCCTATGAGTTGCATTAACATAATCTCTAGTTTTATGCCAACGAAAAGAAGAGGTTTGCATTTTTACAATGTTTTGGGTTGTTTGTTCAGAAGCCACTGTTCCAGGGTTCATATTTGTCCATGTTTTTAAAAATTGCTTGCTCCGAATCACAATTAGGCTAGCAAAGACACACAGTTTATGAAATTTATGCAACAGAAACATTTATGCATGTACTATAAAAAAAGCACAAGAAAAAAACCTACGATGTAATCATCTTCTTAATCTGTTTTTAATTGTGGTGCCATGTTTACTTGCTACAGGTAATACAAAATTAAGCAGGAAAAAGACAGGACAATAACTGCAAATTTGAATTAATGCTTTACTTCCTCCTCAGAGGCAACATTTTAATAGTTAAAATTAACTTTTATAGTGATTGTTTAGAGAGAATTTATTTTCCTTCCTGCTTTATGACTCATCCTAAAATCTTGAGTCTAAGTGTACGCATCTCTTTGCACCCAAAATCAAAATATAACTTGAGCAGCTGGGACTTTATAGAGAAGATTTTTTTTTTTTTTTTTTTACATTGCCTCGGCAAGAGTGGTGGAGAGAGGAAGAATCCAGATTGGGAGCCAGGGGAGGATTGGCCATCTGGTGAAGTGGGAGTATTCCTGGTTCACTGGGAGGTGCAAGTTCATTAAATCCTCTGAGCCTTTCATTCCCCACAAGCCAACTCGGTTTTACTTAGTATTGTTGTATGGTTGTGTGATTTTACATGAATCGCTTCGAATTGAGTGTGCTGTGGATAAATCTCAGTAAGTAGTGCCCTTTAGGCACTGTCAGAAGAACCAGAATTAAAACTGAACAATGATATAAATGAGGAGGTAAATTCTGTGTGACAGCAGCTAATTTCCCGATTTCAATACATTAACTTTATTTCGGATGTAATTATGCCTGTTTGTCATGATCATATAATATTATATATAATATCACTTAATACTGTGAACTGCCTAGTTCAATTAATTAAAGTATGTGTAGCTTTCTGGTGGTGTTTTAACGTTCACTCTGAAGATAGAAGTAGAACAATGAGACCATCTTGATAAAATCCTCCATAATGAGGGAGATTATCCAGAAAATGTGGCTTAGTGAATGCATTTCAAATACATACTGTCTTTGCATGTAATCTTTGCTTATTTTAATTGGTTTTGTTAGTTTAATATTCTCACCTAATGACCAGAGTTATTAGAATTACCAGCTTAAATTTCCTAGACAGAGAAGAAAATTATAAATCACTTGCTTGTGATTGTGTTCAGGAAGAACCCCGGGTTCTCACCTGTGGCTATGAATTTAACATTAACTCTCCTTATGATTGTAATTAACTTCATAAGCTAGTTTCTGATTTAATGTGCCTTACTACTTCATTAATTCCAGCAATCTTATGAAGCCTTCATAAAGCCTAACTACGCTTGTCAATGTGGTCACTTGTAAAAAAACTAATCTAATGCTGCACATTAGTTGAAAAAACTAGTTGAAAAAAGTTTGAAATTGCAGTTTTTGTGTTTCTGAGCTGCTATGGCTGAAAGTGTTGCCTAAAGACTGAAAGGGGAAGAGGTAATTATAAATAATGAGCTGCAATGGTTGCCTGTGTGCTACTCACAATGCAGCAACATCATCAACCTTCATCAGATTTAGTCATTAGTTGTAATCAATGAAGTTTCATTTCGCAACTTATGCAGAATCCTCTGTAACTGCAACATCTTTCTGGATCCACAAGACAATGAACAAAGAAAAGACTTTCTCACGGATGACGATCCTTAAAAATAATTGCATTTTGCTTCCAAAAATTTAATTAGGTTATTTACAGTGTGAAGAGAGTAATTAGCAGTATCTATGTCAGTGTGCAATAAAATAAAAAATATGTTCTTAAATATTATGCAATTTTTGTCTAATAAAAGGGGTAGAAGATGATTTTTTTGCTGTAAAGTATCTTTGAAAAATGACTGTAGTACCGCATTTTATTGGGATTTTCTTACTTTAAAAAACTAAATTGTGAATTGTCTAGAGCAAAGGTGAGCATAAGAATTGTTAGTGACAATTTTTACCAAGTGAGCTTTTCTAGAAATAAATCACCTTAGCTATTTTTATAAATATTTGTCTCTGCAACATAGCATCATATAATGTTTACCACATTTATTATGAAAACATTCTGATGATGTTTATGCTTGAACAATTTAATTTGTTTTCAAGAAGGCGACGCTAATCCTCGCCCTTGCTAAACACACACACAAAAGAAAAAACACACACACACACATTGTCATTTCCAGATGCACTGTGTGCACATGCAAAATGCTGTGTAGTGGAAAAATAATTAATATCACTCTAAGCACATGTTAAAGCAGGGCGATGGCAGCAGCATGCAGTGGGAATTGTTTTTCTTCAGTATTGATAGGGATGCCGATCTGGTAATGGTTGGAGATAGAAACATGCCAATCCTGTAAGAAAGCATGTTTTAAGCATAAAACGTAAGATTGAGGTGAATATTCATCTTCCAGCAGGACAATGACTCCAAAACTACAAATAGAACAAGTATGAAATAATACAGATCAACGCAGATTCATGACCCAATCTGTCCTCGTGTGCCTGTGCCTTAGCTCTACCTGCTATTTTTTTTATTGACTCATTATATAACCTGGTTGGGATGTGTCTCTAATTATATCCAAACTGAACAATTCCCTCTGAGCTCTTATTGTGGTGCTTAGCTGTTTTTGTCAGTGAGTACTTTTGGCACCACATAGTGATACCGCTCTAACTGTGTCTTGATCATTAAAGTCAAGCAATTGTATCGTAACTGTACCAGGATTATAGCTCATGTCTTTTTGTATAAAGGATTACAGATGTTTGGACCACTGGTAATACACGAGTAGTGTGGAAAATGAATAATAAAAGAGAGCTAAATTAACTGTAAGTTCCACCCACACTGGTCTAGATCAAAATATAAAAAAGAGCATCCTTCACATTCATTGATCTATTTGCAGAAAATAAACTCCACTTGGGAATCTGTAGCTGCATAACTTTAATAACTGAATCCCTTTAATTTGAGTGTTTCTGCATTTCAGTTGCAACCCACACGCTGAGTCCCAGTAATAGGATTGCTTTCAGTGTTGTGAAGCAAGGAAACAATGACAGCTGAATGCAAGTCGGGAAAAATAACATTTCAGTAATAACAAAAACTGCATCCATGGTGGTTATAGTGAGGATTCACCTACTTCTTCTCTCTATGATTTTACTTGAGGGGGGGGTAAGAAAAAAACAAAAGATCCTACCTTTAATTACTAGCATTGTATTCAAGAACAACATAATACATGCTTCTTCTGTTTATGGGATTAATTAGCAGCTAGCTAAATAAAACTAAGTAAAAAAACAAACAAACCCTGGGAGTACTTAATGTTCTTATTGTCAACTTAAGTACAATGATGAACAATGTAGATATTGTGCTTTCTCAGTCACACATCTTCATAAACTGGCTTAGAGTCAAGCTGAAGAGTGCTGTGTCCCTTAACAGCAAGGATATGGAAAACTAATGTGCTTCATAGAAAAGTAGACAAAAAGGCAAGTCTAAAAGTCCAAGTATGTGTGTGCATGTATGGAAACAGTTAAAAGGTGCATCTGTTTTACGAATAATAATTCACAATTACTGTCCAAAATCTTCCCAGCAGATTGGGCTAAGACCTTCCTCCTACATCTGATTGGTTGTTTCTGACCGGGAGTGGAGGATTTCTGCAGATGGCAGTAGGACCACAGAGAGGAGGCAGAGGGACTCCATGTTTTTCAGAGATTTTCGGTCTCATGTTAAAGAAATATTTGAAAAACATACTTTTTATAAAAGTCATCTTTAAGATTTTTTGCAGTTCTGAAATATTCAGGACTTCTGTACAATTTTGAATTCCAGAAATGGTACCTTTAGGAGTACAAAGGTATCTTGTCATCTATGTTACGGTTTATTCACTGAGCATAGACTCATAAAGACAGTCAAAGCTACAATCAATTTTACAAAATAACAAAATATAATAAAGTTTAAAACCAAAGCACAGTGACAACACCACATTATGACGTTTAAAGAAGCTCATGTGCTCAAGCTCTCCTCTTGGGAAATTGAAGATGAATTTGAAACGATGGGTCTAGCTCGACACTCTACAGGCAAATCTTTCTAATCTCAGGGACAAAACAGAAATTCCCAGGTCTATTGCATCTGTTTCAGTGAGGTAGAACTGCAAAGGTGATTAGCTCCACTCTCCCAAAGGATCACCTCCATGGGGATAACATATGGTTATTGTTTGTTGTGTTCCCAGTGTTCAGCTGACAGTAAAAGAATTACTCATTGGCTCTTTAACGGGTCAGACACATATGCCATGCAATTTAGTCTCACAGTATCAAAAAACAGTTTAACTCAGCTGTTACTGAATCAAAGTCCCTTCTGAGACTTTGATGAAAAGTTTTAATTGGCTCCATTATGGACACGCTGTGTGTCCCTTGAGTTCTTACTTCAATCAAAATGCTGAACTTGTAAAATGGATAAAGGCCCACATATTGATCCTGTTGGCTTCCTCTCTAATTCCTTTGATAACACTAGAACAGCCTGGTTATTAAACTGTTAAAGTCTTCCTCACTCCCTACGTCCCTATTTGCTTACGGAGACAGTAATGCCCTGCCAACTTGGCACACACCAGTCTAAGTGTTTGGGGACCTTGTTTCATGTGATTTGCAAGGGTACCTGAAGGTAGAGTGAGGACTAAGTCCCTCTTTAGTGGCATCTGTCAGATTGGAAAATTGTAAACCCAATATCTTCTAGCATTTAGAGTTAGACACACAGATTAAAGTTTGACCGTGGTGAAAGCATTTTTCTGTATTTTTGGGATTAGCATCATATTCATAGATGATACTATAAAGGCCAATGCATATTAATTCAGTTGGCTGTAACCTGTGCATATATACGTTACTTTTTAGTCTTGATGAGCTATATGGCAATCTCTTTTCCATTGAATTTGTCATTTGAATGTTTTTTTCTTATTTTTTTTTTTCTTATATCTACTTTCTTTGTACAAATTCAACGAGGCACATAAAAACAGCCCCCCATGTTTTAGAGTGTCCACATTTCTAGTCCAAATAATTTTTTTCAAACATTTTGGACAGTAATGAAGAATTTACAAAGCTGTTTTATCAACTTTAAATGTTTTTAATTACCAGTTTATTTTTAAACAAGCTCACTTGCTTGTTATGATGAAAAAAAGTCAGAGCTGAATATTATAACCAAAGCTTGTTACTGTGCTCATGCACAGCATCTTAAGCTGTAGTCAGAGAATGGAGAGTGTCTGATTTGGGAACTTTGGAGTTTTATATCTTTGTGAATGATGTGTTCTTGTTGATGTTTTCAAGCCAAGGCCTTCAAATGGGTCAGTCACTGCTCATCAAAAATGAATCAGTAACGGTAGTTTGGTAATATTAGGATGCCTCCTGGCATGTCACATGGAAAGGTTACCCAGGTCAAGACACAAACATGCAAGAGCCCCTCCAGATCCCCAGAATGAGCTGGAGAGTGTTACTGTTCCTCCTGTGGTGGGAGACAAAAATAAATGAACAAATTATACATATTAGCTCTTAATATTCAACCTGTGTTTCTTTTCCCACTTTTCTGAAGTCATAAAACTTTGTAAGATCTCAAAAAGCTCTAAATGTAGAACAGGGAAGAGACTGAGTGAGATGAAATGACATGCAACAAAGGTCAAGACTGGAAAAAAAGCTGTGGTCATGTAGTATGTGTCAAAACTGCTAGAGTAACCACATGTCCAAATGTAGCTGTTAAATAGAGCAGAAATGTTGGTTTTAAAGTGGATGACATCTCTAAGCAGCACAGAAATGAATTCTCCCTAGAGACAATCAGATACTTTTTCTGATAATTAAACATTGAATGCATGCTTAAATTATCTCTGAAAAAAAGTAAGAAAATCTATTCTCTATCTAGGCTCTGTCCTCTATGACAATAGTCATATAAACATTATGCAGATTTGAAACTGACTCTTTGGTAAATGCCAATTACAACACTCACACTCACATGCCCGCACATACACACACACAAATGATCTAGTAATAAAAAAAAACAACAATGTAGAGGACAAAAACATATCAATTCCTTTTCCATTAGTATTTAATATATTAGATTTAAAAACATCAGGAACTAGCTATTGCCTATCTCAAGTTGTTGGGGTACATTGATTTTCTCATAGCTGCTCCCATTACAAACAAGTGTTTTGTTTTTCTTCAAGATATTTTGTCTTCACCTTCTGGGAAGAATTCTGGTACATGTTCATTTGAAAGCTATTGAGGAGCTCAGATAGTTCAAAAATATATTTCTACCCTTTAAAATTGTACTTTTTTTGGTTAGGACAAAAAGGAGACTGGTAAAAACTCCAAATCCCAGAATGCACAGCATTAAATTGTTTTCATGCACAGCTCCCAGGATGGAGGAGTCACAGCTGGGATATCAGTGACATCATAAATCTACATGAACCCTCACAACACAATGTCTAAGAGACAAAAAAACTGAGCTTTTTTCTTTTGAGTAAACAGAGCTTAGACAGCTCTGTTTGTTTTTTTGTATTAACAACATAAATTCTCAAAATTAGTACTCATCTTGCTAATTCTAACCCTTAATAAGACATGGACAAACATTACATTTGCTTAAACTTGAATGACTCTAAAATGATGTTTTTTGTTACTAAAGGCAACAATAATTTAGTAAATATGCCTCTGGTTAAAACCTATTATGACATGAGAGGTAATTATGTTTTATTTGCTTGTTTATAAATCATTAAAACATAAAGTTCATTTTCAAGAGAATGAAGACTCTACTAATAGTAAACAATTCTGAAACACTGATTTTAGGTTTTTACATGTTATTTGATTTATTTTTAAATCACTCTGCACATTCAGCCACTGGGCCCTGGTAGCTTAAATGATGTTTAGTTCTGCAAATGGTAAAATGGCCTACATTTGTGTAGCACTTTATCAAGTCAAATGACCCCAAAGTGCTTTACACTACATTCAATCATTCACTTATTCATACACTGTAAAATATAATACATTATTGCTTTTCTCAATTCTCTTGCCAACCTCAGAATTAAATCTGAGCAGCGAAGCATTAGATTCAGTCAACGTATAGCAGCCATTCGCAACTGCACAAAGGCCTGACCATTGACTTTTCTAACTTCCATATTAATGACACAGTTTATTTACTATTAATTAGAATTAATTCATCTGGTCCAGTGATTATATCTTCAATATTCAAAGCACTATTCTCTCCTGGAAAAGTAAATTACTGTTTTCTATGCAAGCTTTGTATTTGATTAACACGTTTATCTTGGGAACATGCAATTATGAAGCCTCCATTAGCTCTCCATTGTTCCCCTTATTGAAATGGATTTTTCTCCTATCCACTCATGGTGGTGGCCTTAATTTAATCTGGACGGTGAGGTAGTATGAAAACATCAAAGGTCTCTGAGGCAGCACCTTGCTCTAAGTAAAGCCTTGCTAACTCTCTTTTTAAAATAAATGCCCCCTTCACATAATTGGGGACTGAAGCTCCAGCTCATGCTCACTCCATTTTTTTTTTTTTTAACGTTTTTTTTTTTTTTTGCCGGAACCTCCCTTGTGAAAACAAATCCTCCATTCCTGCAGCCACATTACTGCATAGTCACTGCGCCAGAATCCCCATGGCAACAGACATGTGCAACAGTCTGCCCTCTCGTCTCCTTCCCCCTCCATCCGCCGATTTTTATATATTTTTTTTCCCTCTCTGGAAAACTCACCGAGCTTCAGAGAACAAATGTACACCGTCATCCACAATGATCTACAGAAGAAGGATGCAGTGGAAGGGCGAAAAAATGTCTTTCATATTAATGTGTCAACTCAAAAATCTCTTCTAGTTCAGCTGGTTGCTATTGGCAACTGCAGAAACAGAGGACATGGAGTAAAGAGCAGCAAGAATTGGGAGCAGGCAGGAAGTAGGTAGTATATATATATATATATATATATATATATATATATATATATATATATATATATATATACCATGATTATTTCTGGTTAGGGCAACAAAGCAGCAGGATGTGAACTATTTTTAATTCGTACTTGGACAATATCCCTGCACACTGATATGCATTAATTTTCTCTTTATTCATTTTCTTTGCCGGTTCTGTCAGATAGCTAGTGTCTGTCTGGCTGTTTGTCCCATGCACTCTTCCCACATTGTGTGTTTGTTCTTGGTCTGACCTTCGCTGTAACAATATTGTGAATTGGGGTTAGTCTAAGGGAAGAAGTCAGGCTGACCTGCAAACCCCTATTTCCTGACAAGGCGCCTCATCAGTGTAACAAAAGACAGACAATATTTTATTTCACTTGTCGGAGTTGTCTACTCACTGATTCCCACCGAACGAAACTATTGACAACAATTAACTTTTCATTCAAGTCCACTCCCCACTTCTTTCGCTCCATGTTATGTTATATAAAGCAAGTTGCAGTCTTTAAGACATAAACATAGCAGAATAATTGACTGGAAAACATTTAAGGATAAAGCAGAAATCATCTACCTCTTGAAATGGTACTTTATTATGAATAATCAATCAATGGTAAAGAGACAAATGTATACAGGGGGGCATTATGTAACATTTCTGAGTTTTATGATGTAAGTTGTACCATGAGAAAACTTCTTTTGGACATGCTATATTATCTTAATTGCTTGGTTTGGAGTTGTTCTGATTGTTTGAAGGGATGCACAATATCCTGAAATATATGCAGATATGTAAGTTAGCAACCAAACTAACGTTGCCTTGATGTTGTGATCCTAAATTAGAAAAAATGGCTCATCTGACCTCAGTCTTCCCTTGGAGCCATAACACTGAATACTTATTTGATTTATTTATTTTTTTGTCAGAACAAGCCAAAGAAAAGTATTGTTGGAGTAAAGAGGATAGCTGGTAGTAAAGAAAATTAGGAGGGGATTTAAGTTAGATGTAGCAAGGCCAAGCAGAGTTTTATAAATCATAGGCGTTAAATGAATCACTGCTTGGCCTGACTCTGTCTTACTTAAAGATAAGCTGCATGTATTAACACAATTTACAATATGATTGAAAACACAAATACATATCTGTTTAATATGCAATTTTGTTATGATTAGCAATTCAAAAAAATGTGATAAAGTGGTAATAAACATGGTATGGGCTCTTTTGAATCGGTGGTTTTTAGATAAGTATCTTCTGATATAAATATTAGTTCAGCTACTCTCTTGTCTTTTACTGATTCACAGGTGAGGACAGATATAAGGGACTGTGTAAAAGACAAAATTAAGGACAGGAAGTTAAAATATGTTTGCTTTCCCACTTTGCTTTACATGTTTGTATTTATGGTTTTTGTCTTTTATTGACTGTGTTTCATTTCTACATACTTTTGCTTCTTCTTTTGAGTCTTGGAAAAACTGTATTTTAATTGATTTTGACACTCATTAAAGCTCTTTAAGAAGCAGTTCCACTAACACTTACATACTGCAAACCCCCCTATTTAGAAGAGGACTAATTTGGCACCATGTAACAATTACAAGGCAAGCAAATGCTTCTAATGTCATGCTAACAATTGTATTTAAATAGTTTTAATATCAGTGCTAATTGGCTTGATGTTCAAAAATATTCTGAATCTGGAAGAGGTCAAGCATTGTGATCACCTTCTTTTCATCTTCACTCAACAATCAACGTTATTATTTACATTTTAACTCTGTCACAGAATGCCACTTCCTTCTGTGACAGACCAAAATTGATTGAGAGCTTAATGCCCTTGAAAGTGGCATTGCTCTGCTGTATCTTCCCATCTTTTTTTCATTTTTTTAGCTGTTCAGATTGATTTACAGGTGCCACGGTCACTAAGTCATGATGTCCAATCCACAGTGATAAGAAGGTGAACTCTTTAACTCTTGTTAGTAGCAGCACTGGATTACTTCAATTAGTGCACAAGCACCTCTAACATTAGAGGTGTACAGCCTGACGCCTGGGCGATGCTAAAATGCCATCAGTCTAACACCCTCTGCCACCTACATTATATCGGTGACAGACATGAATGTTTTGCCCCGTCCTCCTCTGCATGTTCCTTCAACTTTTTTTTTTCTTTTTACGAAATGCGTCCCTTCAGGGTACCTCTGTCCTTTGAAAAAAAGGGAGATCATATCCATACACGTCACTTACAGTTCATGACTGTCTTCACATGTCATTTGTGTTTGCCATGTCAATGCCAGCATTTGACAGCAATTTCTGGTTCATCGCAGGAAAATGTCAAACTAACTGACATCACAAAAGGTCACTCAGGAGCAGTTTAGGGTGTTTTATTATCGCTGCCTCTTTTCGCCAATATCAGTCCCGCCACAAATAGCTGTGATGGTGGAGCATGAATGGGGTGAAAAGGAAAATCTCAAGTGAATTAGGCCAAATGAGGTCTTACAGCTGGGCGTCAATGTGTCATCATTGGCCGTATGGGATTTAGGTCACTGGCTTTGAGGCAGAAAAGTTTGAACGGCACTGAAGGCTTTTTATTGTTGTTTTTCTTTAAAATGTGGTCGGTGTTTCTTTTTTCTCTCTTTCTTTTTTGACTGAGGGCGATCATAGCCCACAGCTGCTAAATTCACAGTACATGTGCAAGATTTCACGAGCGAGCAAACATGCCAGAAAGCACACAAATGTATGCATTTCTACCTTCATTTACCTCGAGATTTATTTAGTGAGAGAACCATAAAAAGACTAAAAAAAAAATCAAATAGCATGATTCAATCTCATTACAGAAGCTCCACAAAGATTCTTGTTGCAAATGTTGATCCAATTTCAATGCAACCAAAATGCTTGTTTTGCCCGAGACACTCTTATTTAGTCATTTGAGTCAACTTGTGAATCACAATGACAAAGAGAGAGGGAGGAGAATTAAGTAAAAAAAAAAAAAAAAAAGCAAATGAGAAGCCAGGCTGAAATTCAATTCTCCAATGACTCCTAATCTTCCTCAGCAAGGGACTGCTTTGTGCCAACAGGGGTCCATTGCAGCTGCATCTATGAGCATGTCTGGGACCGTTTCTTCCACATTACTTGTAAATTGAAGGCAGCAGGAACCCTGGGCATCCTGTAAACTGTCTCTGGAGACTTCAGCTTTCCCCTCTCTCTCTTTTCATCTTGCTAATTGGTTATCTATCCTCATTTTATCCTTTTCTTTGGTATTCAGAGGGCAAACCTGTCTTAATTTGTCTGGGCCCTCTCTGATGGTAAAAGCAAAATCTCTCTTCATCTGTGCCACCGTTTCTTGACAGCAATGCAGAACTCCACCCCCAGGAAAGAGTAGGGCAATGTTTAAAAAAATAAATAATATCCCAGTTTTGTCCCTTCACCTGCATTATTAACTTCCTGCATCACCCGTGCTGTCGTTTCTGAACTGAACTGTCCCGTTTATTCATTAGAGCCGGTTTCAATTTGCTGCCTCGAACAGTGTCACAAATGTCCTCTAATGAGTATCACAAGACTTTACGATTTAATTTACCAACATATCAACTCAGCCTTGTTGGTATGCAGAAGATTTCTCGGCTCCTCATTCTAATTAGTCAGACTGCATGCGATATGACTAAGCTTCAAATTGATGTCATAAGAGCGTTAAGTCAGACCTGGTTTCAGCTTTCCATGTTCTCATTACTACTGTTCTTTAAATAAGGTGGGAAGGACTAACCAGCTTGCTTTGTAAATTATGTTGAATGTTTTTCAACGTTAGCTAAATTTAATGGCTGAAAGGTTTTCTCTGTTAATAACTGCATCCAGTGATGGAAAATAGAGCACTTGTATGCATTTCCATGATTTATTTATCTTTTTTAACTCTTATTTGGAAGGGGATTTCCATTTAGCAACTATACGACTATAAAAACACAGAAAATGAATTATCATGCCAGAGTTGTTTTTACAACCCAGTAAGGCTGGGTTTTTGTGTACATCACTTGTGTCAGAGTTGTGAAGGGCAACAGTGTGAACTGGGTGTAAATTTGAAGGATTATGATGATATGAGCTTTTAAATACAACTTTAGAAGAGTAACATCCAGTATGGATTTATTCCACTGAGGAACTTCGCTCTAATGAAGGTGAAGTTTCATCTCTTATTGGTTCAACCTAACCTGCTTAAGCCGGTTAATTCTGATGATCCTTAGACAATGATTCACATTGTGGATGGCCATCGTGAAGCAGAAAGAGTACAGAATCTAATCATTTTTCTGCTTGATTCTCTTTAATCGATGACCAGCAGGTCAGAAACTCAAAATCCTGCAGCATACTGAATGATACCAGAATGAAGTAACAACAGAGCTCTGCAAAAATGAAAACTGTTGCTGAGGGGTGAGGACTCCAACTCTGCTGTTGTCAGTATCAGCGAGTGTTTAAGAAGAAGTCAGATGAAACATTTAGTAGTGAGAAGCTATTTAGAATAAAACTATTTTCTATGACATGGCGAGACATGAATGTGACTCACTCAGAGGGTGAGTAAAGGCAAGAGAGCTGAATGAAGTAGATTGAAGTTGCTTAGTTATATACAATTCAGAATCCAATCTCTATTTCTCATTAAATATTTTTGATTTGGTAATGTTGGCAGCTGCCTGACATTTCTGCTATTTAAGAAGTGCGAATGGGAGGAATGCTAGCAAATTATATTTTCAGTCCTCCTCTTTTTATTATTGCTCTTGAACAAAAAATTTTGGAGCTAAAATCAGTAAAAGAGAAACAATAATTATGAAAAACCGGAAACAGTCACAGATTTCTGAGTGGTGGATTTCCAGTCTCTGTATGTATTCAGAAAATTTATTGAGTTACTTGACAGGTGAGTACCATGGCAGGCTGTGTAATTATGGAATATATATATATATATATATATATATATATATATATATATATCAACAAGACTGGCTACGGATACCGACTCAAAAATGGGGCCAACATCAGCCACCTTCTCTATATGGATGACATCAAGCTGTATGCCAAGAGTGAGCGAGACATCGACTCACTGATCCACACCACCAGGATCTACAGCACGGACATTGGGATGTCATTCGGACTAGAGAAGTGTGGTCGGCTGATCACAAAGAGGGGGAAGGTCATCCGCACAGAAGGGGTCTCACTCCCAGAAGGAACAATAGCAGACATAGAGGACAGTTACAAGTACCTAGGTATACCACAAGCAAATGGCAACCTCGATGAGGTCACAAGGAAAGGAGCCACAGCTAAATACCTCCAACGAATAAGGCAAGTCCTGAGAAGCCAGCTCAATGGCAAGGACAAAATCCGCGCAATAAACAGCTATGCCCTGCCAGTAATCAGATACCCTGCTGGAATAATTAGCTGGCCAAAGGAGGAGATAAAAGCCACTGATATTAAGACTAGAAAACTACTAACAATGCATGGAGGATTCCATCCCAAATCCAGCACCCTGAGACTGTACACGAGCCGCAAGGAAGGAGGCAGAGGACTAGTGAGTGTGAGAACCACAGTCCAGGACGAAACAACTAAGATCCATAAATACATCAGGGACAAAGCCTCAACAGACAATGTGCTCAGTGAATATCTCAGACAACAGGGAACGGAGGTTGAGGTGCCAGAGATACCATCATGGCAGGACAAGCCCCTACATGGGATGTACCACTAGCAAATTACCCAAGTGGCTGATATCAGTAAATCCTACCAATGGCTGGAAAAAGCTGGACTCAAGGACAGCACAGAGGCCCTCATCCTGGCCGCCCAGGAACAGGCCCTAAACACCAGAGCAATAGAGGCCCAGATATACCACACCAGACAAGACCCAAGGTGTAGGTTGTGCAAGGAGGCCCCTGAGACAGTCCAGCACATAACAGCAGGGTGCAAGATACTGGCAGGGAAAGCGTACATGGAACGACATAACCAAGTTGCAGGCATAGTGTACAGAAACATCTGTGCAGAATATGGACTGGAAACCCCGAGATCAAAGTGGGAAACACCCCCAAAGGTGGCGGAGAACGCCAGAGCTAAGATCCTGTGGGACTTCCAGATCCAGACAGACAAAATGGTAATGGCGAACCAACCAGACATTGTCGTAGTGGATAAACAACAGAGGAAAGCCGTTGTGATAGATGTAGCAATACCAAGCGACTGCAACATCAGGAAAAAGGAGCACGAGAAACTAGAGAAATACCAGGGCCTCAGGGAGGAACTGGAGAGGACCTGGAAGGTGAAGACCACAGTGGTGCCTGTGGTCATCGGGGCCCTCGGGGCAGTCACCCCCAAACTGGACCAATGGCTACAACAGATCCCAGGAACAACATCAGACATCTCAGTCCAGAAATGTGCAGTCCTTGGCACAGCCAAGATACTGCGCAGAACCCTCAAGCTCCCAGGCCTCTGGTAGAGGACCCGAGCTCAGAGGATAAGAACCACCCGCGGTGGGTGAGAAGGGAATTTTATTTTATATATATATATATATATATATATATATATATATATATATATATATATATATATATATATATATATATATATATACATAAAAAATATAAAATATAAAAAAATATTTTTTTTTAATAAAAAAAAAATATATATATATATATATATATATATATATATATATATTTTTTTTTTTTTTTAATATTTTATATTTTTTTATATATAATTTTTTTTTTCATACGCTTCCTATAGTGTTGATTATGATGATGGGCTAGTAGTTAGTCCTACTAGTTTTGCAGCACTAACTAGTAGAACTGGGTTCAATCTGAGTCTGTCTTCCTGTGGATGAGTTGATGTGAGCGTCAGATTCAACAGAATTTGGGTAATATTCATGCCATTAAAGCATTTAGCTTACTTTTGACCAGCTCCTGTTTACTATAAATACTGTAGGGATTTTAAAGAGATTTAAAACTCATCTTGATGATCTGAATCCATAAAAAGACTGAGAACAACATCCTTCCAAAGTTGCAATGGGAATTATTAACCGTCCTCAGGGCACACAAATATTTGTACAATATTTTAATTTAATGTTGTTCTTAGATAATTTTATGAAAATAA
Source organism: Xiphophorus maculatus (assembly GCF_002775205.1). NCBI lineage: Eukaryota > Metazoa > Chordata > Actinopteri > Cyprinodontiformes > Poeciliidae > Xiphophorus > Xiphophorus maculatus. The sequence goes on along the minus strand of NC_036465.1, from coordinate 21,905,161 downwards.
TTGCTGTAAAAGTCTAGCATGACATGCTTTACAGCTGATTGTAATTACGGCCTTGTGGTCACTTTGTTTTAACTGTAGCTTTTTGAACGTAGAGTTTCTTGTCTGAGAAATGAGACACAAACATTGTGTTTTTCTCATCTAATTTCACACGCTCTGTTAGTCTAATACTCTACTACAACATTAATCACACAAGAACCCACATAAACACATAAAACTGCAGTTTACAGATGTTTCAATCTGATTTATATCTGTTTTTACTCCCCCTCTTGTGCTAAATCCAAGTTCTGTTTTGGCATTTGTTATCTTGATTATAGACTGGGGGATTATAATTGAATATTTATTGCTCTTTGTCTATGCTCAACTCAACATTAATCATTTCTCTTTTAATCCAGGCCGTCTTTTATCTTCCCACATAAAGGAGAATTAATCCCAAAATCCCTGTTGAGAGCACACAGTCATTTCTCCTGCCAAAGAGCCATTGGCTACTTGTGTCAGGTGTTGAACCTAAGCATTGCAGTTTATGCATGGCACTAAATCTTAAGTCTGTGCTTCATAATTTTAGATTTGATCAAAAGGTAAATAAACAAAAACAATCCCGGTCTCTGTTATATTCATCATGTCCTAAAAAAAAAAATTGATCTTAATGGAGACCTTGTTAATCCTGCAGTTCAAATAATCTGGGCCTTCATTTGTTTGCATGGAAAAAGAATTAATCATACTCCCAGAGAGATGAACTTCTGGTTGAACTTTTAGAAATGGGAATAAAATCAGTTCATCGGTGGCATTGACTTCTGGAGGTCAAAGCTACAGGGGGTCACACCGTCTCCCACAGGATTTAGCAAATCTGATAGATGTGCTGGCAATACCAACGGTAAGAAAAGCATATATGTTAATCCTGAATGAAAATATGAAACTGAGAATTTTCAACAAGAGCTGAGATTTAAATGGATCAGATTGAATGAATTGATAATAAACATACTCTTATGCTGCACAGTAATACATACTCATCTCTCCATCTTCACAACTGAGGGTGGCTAATAATTGACATTTTAACCAAGATATAAAGATTGCAAAGCATTCACTTCAAAAGTTTACATTTTTGTTGTAAAACAATAATCAATGAATTCATCTTAAAATCTTTTCTATAATCATATATTAAAATAATCCATTAAAAATAATTATATAACTGTATTGCTGCTTGAAATTATTTATGTTGCTTAAGATTTTTTTAAATAAGACTCTGGTGACATGTCATTCTTGTGATGTTTTTTGATATTAAAAAAAGTTTTAAAATAGATTTCAGATTACGAGTTGTATTAGAAGCACAGTTGGTGGGAAGATACCTTATGACAGACCAGACAGACTCCCCTCCACACAGTGCTGCTGTGTAGCCACAGGTTTGTTGCTACAAAGACCCCCATGGTATTTGGGCCTGGCAGAGTACTACAAGCAGCTGGGTTTGCACCTATTTTTGTCATATTAGTGACATTTAGGTCCATGTGAGGTGATTTTCCTTGAACAAATAAATGCAGAGCAAGCAATATACTATATAGCTATTGAAAAACAGGGACAAGAATCTTTGATTTAGTCAACATTTCTATCAGCAAAGTCACTGTAACCTAGTTAAAAACCATAAACGGCAGACTTAAGTACGTTTTTGTGCTGTTTTTGTGCACTATTTCTGCACATTAACGCTTATTGCTGTTGTAAAATCTCACACTACAAATGTTAGAAAAACCCTAAGTTTCATTCAAGTATATGTATTTAATAATAAAAATACACCAATGTTTGTAAATTAAGTAAATAGTAATTGACAACCCTGTATTTGGATGATCTGTGGAATCTTCTATTATATTTCACAGGAGACCCTGTTGGAGGTAACGTCTAATGGTTGTAATGGCTCAATGTGAGTGAGTGGTTACTTCCTGTTTGAACATGGCTCTGTAACTGCTATAATATCACTAAGAGAGGCTTTGTGGATACGAGCTGCCTGAGATGGGCCTTGGAACAAAGAACGGTGCTGTTTCTTTTTTTTTTTTTTTTCTAGTCTGTCCCTGATCTGAGATATTGTCTAAAAGCAGCTGTCCCCTGATAAATGATTCCCCTTTTCTTCCAATGTTTGTGATTTTCCTGCCACATAAATTTCTCTTCTGCTTCAAATAAATCAAAAAATATACGGCGGTTTATCAAACTTGAATGATCCGAAACACAACGTGCCTACGGGGCAGATCCTCCACTTTTCAAGAAGTTTATTATTGCGCTTAGTCTGCGAAGGAATGCAGTAAATTAGGTAGTTTCCCAGTTTCAAATTAAACTGCACAACTTTGTTATTTCATGAAGACATAAATTAGAATGAACGTTTAACATTATCAATCAGCGCTGCCATTGAGATTTATAGCACCGGTGGCACACTTTCTAAAGAAAGTGATAGAGGCTGGCTGGTGTAAACTATTCTGACTGCCAAGGAACCACTACCCCTCGCTCCCCCGGCACATTCCCACACTACCACCCACACATACACGGACACACATAGACTCAAAGGCAAAATCTGTTTTAGCCTGAGCTCTGATGTTGATACTATTTTCTTGTTTGGTACGTGCATTTTTTTTAGTTCCAGATTCCCAGTAATTTCTTATTTTACCCACAACTAAAGACAATTTATTTTAATTTAAACAAGAGTAGGCAATGCAAAATTATAAAAATATCTATACAAGTGCGCCAGAATATATCATGTCCAGTAAATTCAGAAAGTGAAATGTGATGATGAGCTGTTGCTCATGAAAACCAAATAATTTTTTTTTGGTAAATTATAATATTACTTAAGACATAAATGTTATTGTATGTCATTCCTGAGGGGTCTGCCTGTTCACAAAGGGATGTATGATATCATAAAAATTAAAAGTTGAGTGGAAGGAAAAGACGATATAGAAAGTCTCTGCAGCCATGGGAAGATTTTATCAATCCTATTCCAAAGTTTCAAGTTAGCTGAAAAAAATCACAATTTTTGAGAAACTGAAGCTTGTTGTTTTCTTCAGTTTTTAGCTGTTCAACAAAAATGTCACAAACAAATGGTGGGGATTTATTACTCTATTTATGATAAATCTATCAGTGTCACTTTTTTAACCAAATTAATTTATTAAGATGCTTCAAATTAAATACAAATAGTATTTTTTCAATGGCCTATTTTCAGATTCTTAATAAAGCTCAGTTTGAAAGAACACTGAACTCCACTGACAGAAAACAAAATGACAGAGAAGTGGATTCAACCACAGCACAAGCTCTGATCACTGTGAGACTGGAAAGACAGGCATTTAAAGCTCGGTCTTTACAGGAAACTGAGACTTACACTTGATTAACAAACTAGAGAAGATGAACATCTGTTAGTAATTAACCTTCAGACCCGCATTGAAGCCCACAGAGCAGCACGCCTAAGTAGAGCTGGGTTTTGCTCCAATTCTCTGAAGCTGGTTCTAGCAACAAAATAAGATGTACAGAAGAAAGACGTCCACTGATGAATGTGTTTTTCTGATTCTCATACAGCAAGCTGACCAACATATACACAAAACACACATTTTTTTGCTTTTTAGAAATACTCCTCTGATTTAAACGGGACACTTTCAGAGAAGATGTGGACATCTAGAGTCAAACTGTGGAGCATGATGACTAATTAGTCACAATCTCATTGCAGATGAAATCTTCTTTTGACCTTGCTTCTCGTTGCCATGGTGTACAGTTTTTATTTTCTTTGCCAGGCTTGCAAAATGCATCTAAGTCCGCACCATTTCCTCCTGCCAGTTCAGAAAATGATCCGTGTGCACACATCTCCCAGGGAGAATGAAACAGCCTCACAGGCTGCAGCCTTTCTTCCCCACCTCATTCACTTTTCTGTGGTGAAGGTTACAGATGTAACATAATCTGGAGAGTTCTGTGCAACAGCATAAAGGTTCCTTGCGTGGGAGAAAAAAAAATAAAGGAATGGAGGCTGCTCCGCGTCTGTGGGTGGTGTACTCAGCTGCTATTGTGAAGTTGTGGACATTCAGAACTTGTTGGAAATGAGCGATTCAAAAGCTAAACGACTCTATGTTTATGTTGTAAAGAAAACCCCACATGGGACAACGATAAAACATGTTCCTCCCCTACAGAAAGTACTGCCAAAATAATCCTGTAATAATAATAAAAAAAGTGTCTATTGTCAAATAAGTGGATTTTCCTTACCACATTATTGCATCAGAGCACAAGAAGTGTCAGCTATGCACACAGAGCAGCTTGGAGGAGACTTGTTTGAGCAGCTTGCAAAACCAAATGGTATAAGAATGGGACAACAGTGGCCCGCTGTCTGAATATTGTTATAGAAGACAAAAACGAAGCAGATTCAACATTCTGTTAACACGAGTAGGAGTGCGGAAATGAGCTGTCTCATGCTGCTGTGTGTTTCCCCTGTGAATCTTTGCTGGTGTTATCCAAGCAGCATTTATACCTGAACAAAAAATAAATAAAAAATATACAACATCGCTTTGGCAGTTGAAGTGGAAAGAAGTAGACACAGACGACGTTGCGGTGTCATTGAAACTATGCTTAGGCAAAATTAGATAACCTGTTCTGCCTCATTATAGTTCCAAAGAACTTCTTACGTTGTCAGTAATTCAAGTGACTGTGATGTGAGGGCACCTGAAGGTTGTCTGGATCTTGAAGCAACCCTATAAATCCTTAATGTATTTTTAGGTCAAGCTTCTGTAGAGGTAAGGATGTGTCTAAGTACTTTTCTTGTTCACAAATATGAAAGCCTGAAGGAAAGTAATGTCTCTAAAAGCATGAGGTGAGATGGGGCTTTTTAGCACTCTGTAAGGATTCCCACCCATCCCGGCGTTCAACTTTGGTGACATAACTCCGAGTGGAGTGGAGCTCCACGGTGGTTGCGATGTGAGTGGTGATTCTGTTGTCAAAAGGTTTATGGTTTGACTGTAAAACCTCTCTTTGTGCCCATCGCTCTCTGGCCATTTTTTTGCAAAAAATAAAAAAATAAAATAAATAAGATATTAAACATTTATTGAATGTAGAGCACAAGATGAATGTGTGTGATCAAGTGATGAAGCTACTTCAAAGTTTTTAAATAATATTAACCGATTTTTTGGTAGTAGCCCATTTTTCACAAGTTTGATACTTGCTCATTTGTCTTCTTACACACGGCTCGCTAGCATTGCCAGCTGAAAGTGTCATGCTGCTAAGGGAGGTAGATGTACTCTTCTAATCAGGAGTTTAAGTACACTTATCACCAGTGTTGTATAGTAACGAAGTAAAAATACTTCACTACTTTACTTAAGTATATTTTGGAGTACTTCATACTTTCCTGGAGTATGAAAATGTTTGATGACTTTCACTTTTACTTCACTATATTTCCGAACTTAATTGCGTACTTTTACTCCGATACATTTTCAATGTGTGGTTTAGTTACTCGTTACAAAAAGCGAGAGAGAGAAACGCAAGTGTTTTGACCCCACCTACTGATTAGCAAGTAGCAAGCAGGCTACCGAACAAAGTCCGTAGCCTGCTTGCCTGGGCTTGTTCATCACCTCCAATAGGATACACCTGTTTCGCTTCTCCCATTGTTGGGGAAATCAGAAATCAGAACACCTTACACCTGGTGGGAGGGGGGGACGTACAGAGAAGAGTGCTGCCCGCACTGACGCGGCTCAGGGATTACGTGAGACGCAGCGCCGTGCCCTATAATGCACTGTAAGCTATGTAATGTGTTTTGAGGCAATTGACCACAATCCCGGACAATTTTTAAATTCCCCCCGGACATCTTTTTAGGTCTGAGAAGTAGGACATGTCCGGGAAAAAGAGGACGTCTGGTCACCCTAGTTCAATGGGGGACAGAAGCCATAGCGATAGCAATTTAGACTAAATTTAACGAATATAGGAAAGGCATGCAAGTTCAAAACCACAAACCATTAACATGTGCTACTCTTTAAAACTGGAACAATTTATTAGCAGGTTTCATTTTGCCTGCACTTGGTTGGGTACATTATTTTATGTTTATTTGACAAGTTTACCAAAATATAAGAAATGTCATTCAAACTTGCCTTGTTTTACTTTTTACTTGTACTTTTCATTACATTACTTGAGTACATCCATTTTTACAGTAATTTCCATACTTAAGTACAAGAAGTTTCAGATACTTTAAGACTTTTACTCAAGTAACATTTCAGTCAGTGACTTCGACTTTTACCAAAGTCGTATTTTGGAGAGGTACTTGTACTTTTACTTGACTCTGAGATTTCAGTACTTTATACAACACTGCTTATCACTGACATGAATGGCATTACATTTAGGTTTCCAATAATTAATTAGAAGAGTTACTTTTTCAGGGGGTACTGATAATACAACAAGATAAGAATCATTTTTAAAAAGCAATTAGGTGGATATGTTTTTAATTTTTGAGGTAATGCTCCAGCATTTACTGTAATCAACACAGGGTTTAAGAGGACATTTCCTCACTGATAGATATTCTGTATTTCAAAAGAATAATAAGAATGTGGCGTAATAACACAGGGGACGTGTTTAGGAATGACACCAAGTGATAAACTACGCAAAAACACAGAGCAAGTTCAGCAAATTTTGTCTAAGTAACAGGTGTTTGTTTAGGTGAAGTTGGAGAATGGAGGTATTTCCCTTTCTTGTTATTTCATTCAGGACCCGTTGTTTGAAACGGACCACAATAGATGATTGGTGCACCATTTAATGTTGCTCTAATCTTAAGATAGATTTTAACAGGACTGACGTGTCATAATGACGTACCATATAATTTTGTAATGGATAAGGTCATTGACTTCAAGTTTCCAGAATAGTCTTTCAAAAATACATTAAAGTTGCACATTTTATAATCAACCCAACCTGATTGATTCACTTGCATAATCAGAAGTCTAAGATTAGAATGGCATCCAAGTCCATGATGTCCACATGTCAATTTTTATCAGGAAGTGTGCATGCATATCGCCTTCTCTGGGCTCAAGTTGAGCCTTGGTCCCTGAAGGCAGAACATTTAAATCTTTAAAATGTCAATGCGCTTTAAAATTCTAAATTCATCAACACATACTCATGTTTTTGCGTCAGTGTTCTGTCTGTAATTTTAAAGAAACGACAGTAAACCTGTCATCTCACTAGAAATACATTTATTTATAGAAGCTACCGCAATTCAAATAAAGGGAAATAAATCTGTTCAAAAGTAGTTAAGATTATGATTATATTTTTGATTAAGAAAAAAGGAATTTTAATTGACTTAATAATTTTTGTTTGTTCCATTGTGGCTTAGTTACTCAACAAGATGTGAAAATGAGTAGTGGGAATGTTTTGTAGTGACAGAGACCTAACACCCTCGTACTCTAAGAGGCTCACACACACACAGACGTGTTCATTCACTACCACTGAAGAATACACCGTGCTGTTTGAAGCTCCGGGATGAAGCATAAGTCTGAGCAGCACGCAGAGGCATAAATATAAATTATTAAAGACCTGTGGATATTTCTCTCCTCTCACCTGAATAGAGTGATATTGTGTAAAGATGTTTGCGGTGAATCACCGTCGGTGAGATGTGGCTGCTCCGTTATGACACTTTAAAATGCACCTTGATTCAGTTCATTTTGCAAAGTCTAACCACCGTTTTTTCTGCCTCCCTACTTTACTCATTAAGCTGTAGCAATCTGCCTAAAATAAAAAAAAAAAACATTGGCTCAGGTTTACAGTGTAGTTCAACTTCATGTAAATTCACATCTCAGCAATCATTTGGAAAGAGAATTGGGTTACACCGGGAAAAGGTAGTCAGTGCACCACAGGGCCAACACAAACAAACCTGCTCACATATTTACTTATACAAAGGAAACCTGATAGTCATTGGGCTGGTGCAGAAAACTTATCTATGCTATGAACTTTAATTGCATTTATGACTTATCCTTAAACCATGCACTGCTAAGGTGCTAAAAAAAATAGCTAAGAAATGCTAAAGAAAAAAAAAAAAAAAAAAAAAAAAATATATATATATATATATATATATATACATATATATATATATATATATATATATATATATATATATATATATATATATATATATATATATATATATATATATATATATATATATATATATATATATATGTGTGTGTGTGTGTGTGTGCTGCAAAACATCCATCAGACACAGAAAATTTTTCCTGTAAGAAATATTTTAAAAATCCATTGTGACAGATCACACTCTGCACGTTGGAGTTTCCTTTCCAGTATGCTTAGCTGATAGACTGCTAGAAATTTATGGATTTGGTTAGTACAATTCATTGCCAATTTTTCTTGGAAATTGATGGTTTGACTGTGGGAAAAACACACACCACACAGTCCAACCCTGTTGATACAGATATATCAGGTTTTAATGTGCAATTTTACACTTGGTAGTAAAAAACAACAAAGTGGTCAGTCAGTATGAGGGGAAGAAGACCAGTGAGTTGTCATTTACACAAAGGAGAATTATTTTTGTTATGGCCTCATTTCACTTACTACTGACAAGTCCCCTGGTCTTTTTTAGCCTAATTTTTTTTTTTTTAAATGTAGTGTCTGGTACCTCACTGGCAACAAAATTGAGTTTTAGTTTTCAGTTTCCACTGTGATGCCTTTTAATAAAATATAGCTTAACCCATTGCCTTCAGAAGTCACTTAATTAGTAAATTGAGTCTTCCAGTATGTTATCTAGTCTTAGTATAAATACTGCTGTTCTGTAAACAAATTTAAGATTTTAGTTTAGAGAAGATTAGGTTAAGTAAGTGAACAAACAGCATCATGAAGGCTAAGGAACACACAGGATGGGTCAGTCATTACAATTTTATGGCTGTTTTTTTCAATAATGGATTTCTTTTTTGTTTTCCTTCACAATTGACAGATTTGATGAGTGAAGAACTAAAAGATGACAGATTATCCCACTGATCTGTGGATCCCTGCGGCTCCCCTGGAGCTACTGCTGCTGCTTGGTCAGGTTAGATTGAAGACAAAATGTATTGTTTGGTCTCCTGTTGTGTCCTTCTATTTGTGGCTGATGGATTGAACAGTGTTCAAATGGATGTTCAAGACTTGGGATACTACAAACATACTGGAAGAATTAATAAATGAACAAAAGAAACACTGTGGAGGTAGGATCATGCTGTGGGAATGGTTTTCTTTAGCAGGGGCAACGAAACTTGACTAAACTGATAGAAGGATGGATATCAATACAAGGGAATTCAGGGAAAGCATTAAAAACTTCATCAGGCTTGAGACTGGACTGAATCACCAGATGGACAAAAATGACCTGTAATTTACAGGAACAGTTAACAATGAAACGGTTGGATAATGGCATATCCCTGCTTTAGTTTGGCCTACTCAAAGTCCAGGTCAAAATCATTTTTACAATATACTGTAGCTCTCCATGGAATTTTATTAAGTTTCAACTTTTTTCCATAGAAAAAAAAAAAAAGAGTTTGTGTATGCGATACCCCAAAACGTTTGCAGCAGACATTGCAGCAAAAAGGTGGTTCTTTAAATTGGGTTAACACAAAGAAATGAAATCACTCACAACTGTCTTTATATAAAGTCAACAGCAAATGCATGCTTATATCCATCCAAAAAAAAAGAACAAAAAACCCCCCGAAACATTTGATGTTAAACAATCCAATTACTGTGACTGCAGGTTATTCATGCTGCTTTTTATGATATCCCATGGAATGGGCTCTTGTTATTTTGGCATCTGACAGCTGCCCAGATCACACAACACACAACATCCCTGCAGAGGAGAGTCAGTCCAACAGCATGCGGATACCCTCCAGTCATGACCCTATTTAGGGTGGTGTAGGTGCAGTGCTGCATGGCAGAAGCCGCTCGACAGGACTGGCTTGACTGCCTTCAGCCATTCAGAGAAATAAAAAAAAGTGATCTGGAAAGTCTCCAAGCACAAAAAGAAAGGCAATAACCACCACGATAAAGAAAGAAAGCAATGGACCTTTGGTGCAGGCTGTACTCAGAGAGCTTCAAAGAACAGGATGGCAACCAAACACATGAGGAGACACACACAGCTTGCATTGATTACTGATGCAGAAATTTGGATATTTATCTGTCACTATTTTCAGTCCTGTTAACACAGGCTGCAACCTTGCTGGACGAGTCACAAAATGCTGGAGTTCATAACAATTATAGTCAGTGGTTTGCCTGAGTGCATCTCAAAAGCTGTAGGATATAATATATATTCCTGCATCAACATCTTGAGGGAAGATGAAAATATATCAGACTGTCTACATTTGTTTATGTTGTGGCATTTGTAATGCAGCATAAAACCAAAGTCTGCAGTGTTATCTTTCTCATGTGTCTAATAACAGACGTCTGTGGTAAAATCCAATGCAGGCAGTAGGGAGAGACATTGTAAAATTTCATGCACAGTGATGGTTGTATTTTGTATACTGACACTGTTCATAAAAGCTTTTGCATTAGCCATTGTTAACACATAAGAGAAGGCCTCTCTCTGCTGGAAAACAACTCTGCATCAAACCAGAATTGGTGCTCCACTCCAGAGGAACCTCTAGTGTGTTGTTTTGAGTAAATATCTGAATTGCAGAGTTCTTTTTTGAGCAGAATATAAAAGAAAAATTAGACAAAAATCACAAAAACATTTAATATGAACATGCCTTAATGACATTAAGTCATTTTGTGGTCAAAATTTTTGAAAATAATCAGGATTAAACATATGTTTTCTGACAAAATGTCTAAAAAATGTTTGCTAATATATGAGCTCTACAAAGCAAGGTATGCTATATTTAATAGTAGCACAAGCTATATATATATATATATATATATATATATATATATATATATATATATATATATATATACAAAAAACTCACCTCTTTTCTTTGTTCCCATAGTTTCATTAATTTTAAAGTAGCTGTTATTAGCTTTCAAATTTTCTGTAGAATTGGATTTTTGGTCAGTAACCTGATCTTATTTCAAGCACACCGATGTAGCTCATTTGCAGTAGCAAAGCATTTTGAATGTCGGGGTTGTGCCGCATAAAAGTGCCCAAAAAATGCAGAAACCGACTTATCTATCAGGAAACACGTATAATTGCCTTGAGGCCCAGAGAAAAAAGAAATAAATTCATTGCATAGATTTTATATTTTTCACCTTGTTGTTTTATTGATTTAGTGCATTTCAAAACTTTAGAATAATTTACAAATGTTCTTAGAAAAGTAGGCCATCCGTGTCTCAAAACATGGTGTGCTTTAGATGTTGATTTGTTAGAACACACATTTATACAGCATAAATCCTTCTTAGCTGATCCAGGTTGCAAAACAAACAGTTAGTGTGAGAGGAGCTGAGGTCAAATGAGAACAGTCATGCAAATTGTATTTGATGAACTTTTAACCAGTTGCCATGGATGCGTGTTTTCAGGACTTTTTTCATACGATACAATTATTGGTGGTTCACTACCACCAATCTTGATTTTGTGTTTAAGCATAAGACGTCCCACGACAAAAACAGGAATAAGTCGCTAGAGAACAAATGGAGAAAAAACATAAAAACCATCAATTTCTCACAAAATTTTGATTTTTGTTTTTGTGTAATTGGTCTGAATTTTGTGGCTGTTTGTCTAAGCAGAAAGCAGCACCAACTCCCCGTCATCCAGAAGCTGTTTATTCAGGCAGAGGGCAGAATGGACAGTTTTCAGGAGCAATTGTCTGAGTCTTTGAGGAACTATTGACAAATGCCAACGCTATGTGTTAGAATGGACCAGTCAAAGACCAGACCAAAACCTAATTGAGAATCTGTGGCTAAATCTGAAAACTGCTGTTTACAAATGCTTTCCATTTAATCTGACTGAGCTTGTGCTTAAGCAAAAAAATTCAGTCACTCGATGCGCAAAGCTGGTAGAGAACAAACTCTAAAAGACTTGTAGATGTAGTTGTAGCAAAACATGGTTCCACAAAGTATCGACTCAGGGGGACTGGAAACATTTTCACACCACACTTTTCAGTTTTCTATTTGTAAAAAAAATGTTTTGAACCATGTATAATTATCTTTCCACTTCACAGTTGTGAACCACTTTGTATTGGTCTTTCACATCAAATTCCAATGAAATATATTAATATTGTGGTTGTAACGTAAGACAATATGGAAAAGTTCAAGGGATGTCAATACTTTTGGAAGCCACTGTATAATTTCAATTTCAACTATTATTTTTAATTTGCTTTCTGACATTTTGATACTTGAAGTTGTGAACTGGGGAAAACGTTAAGGTGTTTTTGTGGTTTCTGTGTGTTTTTCGTGGAAAGCTATTGTCAATATCTTAAGGAGTGGAACCATTTCATCCATATTTCTGAGCAAAGAGTGATCGTTATTCTTGAAAGGAGTAACAATCACTAAGTGCTTGTCATTTTTACAAAAATTAAACTCAGTGTTCTCTGACAAGCTTCAGCTACAGCTCTCAGAAAAAAAAACATAGCTCTTCTACCATATTTCTTAAGACATGAAATGCCGGCCATTGTCGTCCGGCATTTCTAGGCAAGATTGACCAATTGCTGAGCAGAACAGGATATACTTTCAGATATTTTTCTCCTTTAGCTATCTCAAAGGGCCCTCTCAACACTGCCTGCTGTTACAAACAGCGCTTTGAGTGAATCATGCCTTTAGACTTCTGAGCGTTTAAATGCAGAGTGCAGAGTTTGAGCTGAAAAGTGCATTAGGCTCCTCTTCCTGCTGCCCCAAATGCTTTAAGCTGAATGATTCGACTTAACGTGTAGAGTTGGGTGCTACAGATGGCCTGCTGTGAATGACAAGCCAAACTTTTTTGCCTCATTTATGCACCAAACCCTAGATGTCTTGAACCACGGGATGAAAACGGCTCAGTTTGCTTTGATGTAGTGGTAAGCTGAAGTTTGGTGTATGCAGTCAATTTATTGTTTATCAGTTTTACCACAGAAGAAGAGTAATTGTGTCATCAAGGGGGGATAATCAGTAGAGTGAAGCACATTAGAGGGGAAGTGCTATTGAGCTATGTGTTACTGATTCCTTTTACTTCCTAGGAAAACAATTACTGTGTTTCAGTAACCAATGATTGAGACAACATGCGCTCACAGTGTGTGTAATTGATGAGTACTGCTGCATGCAAAATAACTTGAATTAGCCTTTAAAGAGAATGCACAGGATTTATTTTTGTTTGTTTTCCCAAGTTGGGGCTGGTCTCTAAAATCCGTTTTCCTGATCCAGACTTTGCTTCATCTGCCGAGACACCTGAGCCGCAAAACACATTTTGAAAGTAAATAGCTGAGCAATCTCACTATCAGTGCCACTGAGAGGTACCATAACAACAATTCACTGAAGCATGCTCGGCCTCTCTGCAGCTCACACATAGCCCTGTTTCTGACACGCATGCAGACACGCAACCGACTCTGTCATTGATTCCTCACACATATGAATAATGAATAGAAAGTAAATCAGAAATATTGATGCAGTATGTCAAAAAAAATGACACAATCTTAAAGATGAAGATATAAGGACTGTTATTCTTAGGATAGTTCATAATATATGCACACAGTTGAAACTATTTATTGTCATACATTGTATATATATATATATATACTGCATATCTATATACTTACATTTTTTCTCACTGTCTGAAGTTGAATCAGATCAACCTTCCCTTGTTTTAGGTTAGTTAGAATCACTAAAATAATTTGTATTTGCTAAATAACACAATAATGAGATAGAGAGAGGATATGACAGAGATTTATTTATTAATGACTTAGACTTAGACTTAGACTGACTTTATTGTCATTTTGCATGCACAGGGTGTATACAGAACAAAATTTTGTTGCATACGGCTCAGGACAATGTTTGAGGTTCCGATGTTGTGAGGTTACTCCAGAATAAAATAAAATACAGTATAAAATATGAATATAAATATGAATATAAAATATAAAGTGCAGGACTGACAGTAAAATGAAAGTTACTTAGCTCTGTACATGTGCAAGGTATGAAGTGGAGACCAGTTTTTGAGTGCAGTCCAGTTAAGAGTTCAGCAGTCTGATGGCAAGTGGGAAAAAGCTGAATTCAGCAAATTCAGAATGATTACTACCTGTAATTGTGCAGCTGTTCAAGTCTGGTTCATCCTTGGGAACAATTTCTAGCAGCTCGAAGGTACTTGATCTGTTTAAACAATTACATGCAATAGACACGATGTCATCATACCACTCAAGCAGGAGATTGGTTCTGTGTTCCAGGGATGAATGTAATTTGGTCCAAAATGTGCAGATTTCTCCATAATGAATGCTATGTAAAAATATCAAAGCAACATCTAGAGACATCAGCCAAATGTTAAGAGCCAAAGCTATATCTAGTCATAATATCAATTTAACTTGTTTACATTTGTTAGTCACATAATTTGCTGTTTTTGTGCATCATACAGAGAAAGTTACTTGGTCTTATTCTAACAATCAAACGTATTAGCTTTCTTTCTGTGAAGAATTTGTCATAATCAGTGGCTATTTGGTCTTTGATTTGAATTATATATTTTTTGGGGGGTGTATTTATGTTCAGTAGGTATTGCTATATTCTGTTCAGTTCTTTGCATTCACTATTGTTTAAACGGTGTTCTATTATGAGATAGGTGTTTTTATTTAGTTTCTTGGTTCAGTTTTGTTCTGCTCCTTCCACATTTGAATGAATTTTCTGATTATTGTAATTTTACCCCAGCTTCAGCATATAAGCCCACTTGTTTCTGAAATTCACTGCTGTTGGAGAGAGGTTTTAGCTGTTTAAAAAAACGCCAGTGCGGGACTTATCCCTTAATCTGTTTTTTTAATACTAAGATATTTATAATAACTGAGACTGAGCTATTATTTTCCAATTAATCAGGTGATGCCCCGAGTTGGTAATTTGATCTAAATTATAAGTTTTACAAATAATTGCTTGAAGCAATTATTTGTGGTTTTTCATAACCAAGCCAGAATCTACTGTTGCAGATTTCAAGAATGAGCACAAAACCTGGTGGAAAATAGAAAGAGAATATTTGATCATTAATGTCTGCATACACCAGGTAAATGTATTATTGGACAACCTAGTCGACATGACGAGCAGGAGTGTTTCATTAGACAGCTGCTCTATATTGTATGCAGCAGGCCGCAAATATAGGATTCATGATGCAAGAAAAACACCTGGATAAACATTCAAATTCATGGAGCAGTTTCAGAGGTCCTGTGAAATTGATCTAAGTCTCAGGCATATTGTTTCATCTCAAAAAGAAACAGTGTCAGCAGCTGTTGCTTTCTGTCCATATAAATGGTGCATAGAAATTACATTTAAAATACCAGCATGGCCTTTGCTCTGCTCTCCTCATTATAGGTAAGGAAAACTCAGAGATAAAGTTCTGGATTATGCTAAACAGCTGTGTGGCAGGAGTTCATGATGTGTAGACCAAAACCTCTGAAAGAATCAAGGTACTTTGAAAATACAATTTGCAGTTTCACATTTAACCTGTTTCTTTCATTTTCACCCACATTGGATTTTATACGTTCTTTTTTTAATCAAACTCTGTTACGTGCTTTTCCCAAGTTGACAAAACACACTGGCATTCAAGATTCCTGAAAGTTGTGATGCTCTTGAGTGCCAGCTCGAAAGCTGCAAGCAGGCTGTTAAGCCTATTCAAATCCCAAATCCAATAATGTATATATACAGTATATATATATATATATATATATATATGGTTTGATCATTAACTTTAAATCCATTCGTGGATCCTGGTAATCGTCCCCTTGTTCTATTCTTTGTTTCCTTCACGGAGTCTGGACTCCTGGCTTATGACAAGCAATTGCTTGTGAGATGCGTGGAATTTGTTGAAGTTTTAAATTTTACCCAGTCACTAATGTTTGGCTGTGACATATGTAACGTGACAAGTTTGATGTTGTGAAGTTTATCAGAAATTGCCTGAGCTGTAAACAACTATCCTCCACTGTGAAGAGAAAAGTGCTGAGCCGAACAGGCTATTAAAGGTGCAGTATGTAACGTTTATAATGAGATGTTTTTTGAAATCAAGAGAAATCCAGCTCAATGGGAGACATCCCAGACGGAGCACAAATGGGAGATGAGAATTGAGTGGAATTGCATAGGAAGGCAAGACATGTCCTTTAAGATTAAAACTGTTCAATAATAACAGTCATGTTAATAAATGACAGACATCTTACTCCTTTAACAGAGTTGAGATTAATAAAGAGTTTCAGCTTTTTTAAAATCACACATTTGGCACTAAACACAGAAGAATCATACACGCAACAGTTTTGTTATAAAATTGCAAATGAAAAAATGCATCATTTTGCTGTTCCTGTACTATTTAGAACAAACTATCAGGTTTGGATTGTCATTTTAGTTACTCCGCCCCTCTCTCTCATGTAAAATGCATTCTGTAAGAAAACAGCCATTACTGTAAATATTTTATGAATATTTCACTACGTGTATTCTCATCAGACTGAAGCATCCATTCATTGGTTTACATAAAAAAACATGACATGGATTACAATGTTCAATGCTCGTTATGTGCTACCATATGAGTGGAGAGCAGATGTTTGAACTGGCCAGCCAATCAGCTGCACTGCTTGAGCTGCACTGAAGCATTTACAAAATCGGCGTCAGCATTGGCACCCTGTTGGTAAGTGAACAGAGCAGTTCATTAAAGGTGTGCTGCTTTCTCTGTGCTCACGTTAACAAGCCATAAACACTGTGTGACGCTTTACCAGGCAGACTGCTGTATGTCAGTGCACATCACAGCAATACAAGGCAAACATTGCTCTGAAGGTGACTGAAGATCTAAAGAGATTGCTTTGGATTATTCAGAACAGGAATACAATTTACCTATGGGTTTATCAGTCAAAGATGTCAAAAATAAGTTCTCAATGGAGAGATACTTAGAGTGGGGTCAGTTCTAGAGTAAATTTCTCAACTTTGATTTCCTTTTATATTCATCAGTCTCTCATTCATTGTTGTCTCTTTTGAATAGTCACTTATTATTAAGTCTTCTGCTACTTAAAATACTGCTTTGTATTGCTTTACTCACCAAACTACTACTTTATGATGAAATGCATCTTCTTATGTTTTATCAGGTGTTTAATCTTCATCATCCATTTCACTTGTCTTCAGCTTCACTTACGGTTTTAGCTGAGGAAGAGAGAGGGATGGAGACGGGTTGTCTTGTCAGACTGTCAATTTCCGAAACTACACGCAAAAAAAAAAAAAAAAACGAAAAACAAATCTTGGAAAAGTGCACCCGGGTCAGTGCGAACCTTCTGACCGAGAGTAAAAAACTCTTAGGATTTAAATAACCCCGACTCTTAGGATTAGGGCCGTCCCAAGCCTCCATGAGGCCCTAAGCGAAATTGGATTTTGGGGCCCTCTAGGTTTGCTAACAATGTGGACTGGCTGCTGTCTGTCACATTGTTTAGATTCACATGAGTTCAGTTGAGGTGTTGAAGGACTCGAAATGTCAAAATCTAAACTTGCAGAAGTATGAAGTTTCATGCAACGACTAAAAAATCTGAAATACCAGCGTTTTTGTCTGTTAAGATTTCCTTTGGACCACATTCAGTCACCAACCCACAGAGGACTGTAGGCGTGTTGAGGCTATTTCTGTGCTAACCCCCAGTGTGAGGCCAGGTCAGACAGAAAAGCTGTGTGGTTTTATTAAGGCACATTAAGATTTTATGTGACATCCCTTACTGTATTTTACATACTTCAGGTGGTAAAAGAAATAGCAAGTCCATTGTCTTGGAGGAGGGTCTTTTTTTGGCAAAGTTTTACTCATCTAATCTTCCAGATTGGTGAGGTCATAAGCCTTAAACCTTAAAACAAAAAAAGAGTATTTTCAGTTTTAGTGCTCATCAAATTTACAGAGTAAAATTTTTTGTTGTTAAAAATAATATATCAATATCAATATTATATTTTGAAGACATCCAAAATAAAAAATAAAATGTGCAAATAAACACTTATTTGAAGAATGATCAATATTTCATATTTGCACCATATTATGGTGTTGCTTATGTTTTACTATGCAAAAATGCATCTTGCAGCACTAATAAGACGTTTCATCATACTTTAAACTTTAGTGGCTTTTTTAAAAGTTGCAAATTCCTCCTCTAATATTGTAGTAAGTACACCACAACTGTTCAAAAGTGTCATCCACAGCTTTACATCCTGATAAGCAGTTAGATTTTAATCATGTTTGGTCTGTAGTCCTTAAGTAGCATTTTTAATATCCTATTTTATAATAATGATACCTCAAATTGGCTATAAGTCATCAAGGCACAGTTAAATAAAAATCCAGGGTTGCAGGCCTTCGGAAGAGGTTGTTTTGGAATGGATGATGTTTTACATATTTTAGACATGAACTGAATGTAATTTTTTTTTTTTTGGCGAACTCTTGTTTTAAGTAGCAGAGTAAATGGAGGGCTACCACAGTCACCCACGGCAAGGTGGGTGCAGGTGAGTCCATGCAATATTTTGATTTAGTTTTGAGCTAACATGTTTAACACAAATGAAAGGTTGAGAAGAGGCTGTGACTGTACGTGTGCATGAGGCTGTTTTTCAAAATAAAGCGCTGCACATTGTGCTGTGATGTGTTATCACTATGAGAACCTTCTTTCAGTGAGGTCCACAGGTCAAAACTTTTTCAACGTTTACCAGGAACAGTCTGTTAAGCAATTTTCTTAACCAGCATAATGATGAAAATGTTACAATGATACATTCTTACATAATTTTTTTTGCAAAAGTTTACTAGTTTCAGTTAATTGTCAGACTTTGCTGAGGTTTGAGCTCTGATGGTGTTATCAGGCATTGAGGTACAGCATCAACTTGAGGAGAAGATAGAGCGATGAAGGATGGACATTAGCCAGCACATAGTGAAGGGCTTTGAAGTGATGCTTAGTTGGCTCAGTGTTTGTTGCCAGGTTACCACATTGTTAAATCACAAGGATCCATGTGATGGTGAAAAAAAAGAGCATCCACAGTTTCAAAAGTTTGTCAAGAGATGAACCTTGCTATGTCTGTCGAACAGCAGCAGCTTAACATTGAAGGCCAGCTGATTATGTGGCGTGTCAAAGCTTAGTAGCTGTTTATGTCTTCTTCTGCAGATGATGTGGTGTTCAGTCCTGTTAAGAGTGCATTTAGGAAGGAATGTGATTTAGGATTTTGTACTGTTAAATTAAATGTAAGTGGTAAATAATAAATGTTTTTTAAAATCCTCAACTATGAATTAATAAAATCAATCAATAAAAATGTGAGCTTTCTAATGCTCCCACTTGATCAGTGAAAAACATATATATTGATTATCCCCTCTTTTTTGCATTAAGCAAGTTTACTCTGTTAAATGAATAAGAAACTTTACTTTGTCATTAACTATTTGCACTAGCTGGTCAATGCCTGCCACACTCAGTTATTTTACATTTCTCCACCCACATGTCTGGTGGTTTCCTAGGTGATGATGATGATGATGATGATGTTTCTTCTCTATTGTTCTCCTTTGACTTCTTTTAAAATCAAATGTCTTTATATTGACATTAAATTACACAAAAGTGAAAATTTATCTGAAGGAATTTATTGCCCAGTATTTTATTTAGGCATTAAAGTAAAAATGGCTGAATACTGATGCAAACCTTAAGCAATTCTCCTTGTAAAAACATAAAATGTATCAAATAATGATCTACTTTGTGTTGCTCTAAAGTATAAAATCCAGAAAACTAGATTTTGTGCATACTTTTGCAAGGTAGTGTGCTTATAAAAGTTTTAGACATTTTTCATGAACTGATAGATGTGACAACCGCCTTACTTCTCTTCCTGAAATCTGTGTATAACACAATACATTTTCTCAAGGATCATTAATAAATCGGTAAATGTATGAAATGTATCTAGTTAATTATGTTGATTTACACTACAAAGTATTTAGTTTTTCATGAGAAATATTAAATATCTTTACAATGAAAGGATGGATGAACTTTTTCGTTCTGTTCTTTGTGCATTTCAATATATTTCTCTTTAATCAGTGTTAGTCTTTCCCTCTTGGCTTGTAGTTTCTTTGAGCCGAAGATCAGCTTCCGTTGTGTTATTATTCATCTTCCCTCAATCTGCCTGTTTGCTATCTTCAACAGCTGTTCCTAATCCCCTGATTAATACATTTGCATGCAATGTCATTCTCCATCTTTCCCTCAGTGTATAAGCTCACTGGCTTTCATTGTTCCTGGTTGGATTTGTTTTTTTCTCTGCACATTGCTTTGTCTATTCTCCATGTCCCGATTAACCCATTAAAGATCTGCAAGTTTTTGATTTTAATTATTGAAAGTTCACCTTGTTCATCCCAAGTGACTGCCTGGGTTTTAGCATGACTGTCAAAAGTCCAAGGATTTTGATAATGGTCATTTGAGCTTGGCAGAAAACATGACAATTCATACAGTATCCCATGCTAGCTACATCATCGAAATTCAACAGGAAACAAAGAATTTTTAATCTCTAAGATTAAATATTATGTTATCTCACCCTTTTCACCTCTAACATCGTCAACCATTCTGGTAGCAACCCAGTCTTTCAAAGACGTTTGTAGAAGCACTTTACAATTGTTACTGATACATTTTCTCCCTCTGTGGCCATGGAAATTACAGGAAACTGAATTTAATTATCTAAAGGGATGAGCAAATACTTTGGTCAATACACACGTATTACAACCACAATGCTGGTAATGATGTTAAATCATTTGTGGACAATACAATCTAAGCTATACTCTCAATTTTTTCCAGACATTTAGCCATTATTCCTGAACAACTCGCTGCACATGAAGTTCTGACCCCCTGTAAATGACTATAAAGTTTTTCATTTGATGTGCTGCACATGTTAGAAAAAGAAAAGAAAAGACAGAAGACTTGACAGGTTCTTTTCCCTCTAAAATTTAAATAAATAAAGCTAATTTCAGACATCCAGTGTAACCTTTGTCTGACCCCATCAAAAATGTCTCTGCTTTATTCTACGCAGTTGTGACAGCATTGTGACAGTGGATTAGATTCCATGTTTTTCTTACCCTTAATGTTCGGCAATCATAGGCTGTATGAAGTCCAATTATCAGATAAAAACTCACGAGTTGGTGGCTGTTAATTATAGTTTGTGATCTGTTTCTCAAAGGATTCAGTCTGTGAATAAATAAAAACCTGCTCAGATAAAATCTTCCTGTTCTATAATGGTCCCTGCCCCTTTCAGGTGAAACAAACAGGTTTTTCTCATCAAAGCATCTGAGCCGTGAAAGGAAAGTTACTACATTTTTGTATTTGAGAAACTCTGCAGCCTCACCTCTGTATCTGACACACTCTTTGCTGTTAACAGCGCCAGCTCTCAGAAAGTTGAAGAGAGCAGCCTAAGTTAAAACTGGAATCAGAGTTTAACATCTTGAACTGTAAAAGGAAATTTACAGAATCTGATAATCTGATTGTGACCATATCACAATATCTACACTGTGCAATTAAAATATAATCTTTTAGAAATCAGAGGAAGTTTGATTTATTTCATATATAAAGCCAGAGTTATGTGGCTAAAGGAACAATGAATAAAAACAAAAAGAGTGGAGGAACATCATATTGAAAAAACACTTTAAAAACCTTGAAAAATAATTTTAATTAAAGATTTAATTCAACAGCGAGTTGAAATAAACATCTGCAGAAGGTAACAGAAAATATGAGCTACAGAGTAAACTGTTATGTTCCACAAATATTTACTTTGTGGTAAATTAAAAAGTACTCTCTTGCCAGGGAGATTTTATGCTGTAAATTTCTACCCTGGGAAAAGCAGTTTAAATGCTAGGGGGTAATTATGAAATTCCCATAGAAATGATATAAACGTTTAATTTAGTAGAAATGCTTGTTTAATGATTGCTTAGCTGTCTGGAGATAAAAGTTCACAGACCAATGAACAGTCTGAGTTCCCCAAGTGGTGATATAATTACTAGCTGAATGTACCAAATAGTTGAGACCGATGCATTTTTGGAGCTTCTCCAAACATTTAGCTTCCTGTTGATGAGTGAATCTTCATCGGCACAGACAGAGCTTCTGCATATCGAAGCAGAAGATTAGGTAATGTCATCATCAAGTTATGGCAATAAAATCTGACAGATATGGGCAGTAAACACTTCATTTTCTCCTGCCATAAAACGTTTCTACATGTTAAAAAAATTTAAAAGAATTTGTACTAGCCTGCCTTAGCTACCTGGCATATGCTACTTTCTCAGATGCGAGGAGAAGTGATGGTGGGTGTTGATTAATCCTAGGTTATTACCAGAACACATTTTTCAATAACTTTAAACAAAAGGTGAAGTTTTCAGCTGCTTCTATTCAATCAATTTAAAAAACTATGGCACTTAGTTGGTTTACACATAGGATGTAATGTCTTTTATTAAAATACTAATGTGCCACGTCTATTTTCAGCTGAAGTTTGATTTACGTGTAAATAAATGTTGTTGTTTCCACTGTATGTCAAAAGCATAAGGTTGTTATTTTAGGGAATTGAACAACCACACAGTTTAGTCTTCCACTTGTCTTAAAATGTACAGAGGTTAGGTTTTTGATCTGTGACCAGCAGCCTTCTGAATTCAAGGTAAATCATTTACAGTCCAGATTTACCTGCAGCAACAAACATGAAAACATTTTTTTCCCCCTTTTTTAATTAAATCCTAAACCTAATTAGGTTTTCCGTTCAAGTACAACAGCAATTTACAAGAACCATTACACACAGGACAATAAATATTAAAAAGAAGTGCCTCTTTTTTTTTTTACAGCATTTAACTTGGTTTGACATGTTCTTACATTTTCAAGTGTGTGCTTTCCTTCTGGATGAAAAAGTACCAGTCAACAGATGGCTGTGACTAATGTTAATTTATTTATTTTTTTAATTTTTTATGAATTTGTTTTGTACACAGTTAGGAACAACTTACAATAAACAAAAGGGATTAAAAAGAAATGCCTCCAAAAGATATTTGGGGCAATATGGACAGGAGAGATATGTCTGATTTTCTTGTGCAGGTTTCAGTTTGGTCACTGCTGATTAACCGTGTCCTTATCTGGCTCCACCTCAAGCACAAAGTCTAAATTATGATGAAAAGGAATCAGTCAAGAGTGTGAAAGAAGGTGAAATAAATATGTCCCAGCTAATTTTAATAAATGTAAATGACATGAAACTCTTTGTTTTTTATTCCTTTTCCACTTCATTTGCTCTGTTGGAAGCACCTGATGAATAATAAGTTTGTTTACCCAGGTTCTTTTGTCAGAGGAGAAGGCATCCCATAATAACACAGTCGAGATGTTGTTGTATTAATTTGGCAAAAACAAAAGCTATTCATCTGTGCTTTTCTTTATCTATCAAACTATTAAACACCCAGGTGAGAATTAGAGCCAAACAAAAGAGAATTTGATTCACCAGGTTAACAAGACATTTTGGCAGATCTCTCATTAACCTGATGTCATCATATTTTAAACCGCAGCCAGGCACAGAGCTCACTGCTTTACCTCTACAGCAGTTAGTCTCCTCAAGTCATAGAAGGCAAGGAGAACAGTGAAAGGAAAGAAATAACTTAATTATAATTATTTGGTTTATATCTCATGGACAAACACATTTTTACTGATGTGTTTACTGATGCTATGGTGCCATGCTTTCAAAAGAACAAATATTCTCTAAGAAACCTCTGGGTCCTTCAAACAAACACAAGTATTCATACGGAGTTTAACCTAAACGCAGCGCCGTCGATCCAGCCATTAGCTTGCCAGTCATTATCTGGTTTTTATGGCAATTTCACTCCTGCCGTAGCAGGGAGTGAAATTAATCTGAGGGGAACTCTTAATAGACAGTAAATTGTGACAATAACTTGCTAGATATAGAAAGTCCCAGTAGTTATGGATAAATGGGCAAATAAATTTATTAACA
The DNA here is from genome assembly GCF_002775205.1 of Xiphophorus maculatus. Classification (NCBI taxonomy): domain Eukaryota; kingdom Metazoa; phylum Chordata; class Actinopteri; order Cyprinodontiformes; family Poeciliidae; genus Xiphophorus; species Xiphophorus maculatus. The sequence goes on along the minus strand of NC_036465.1, from coordinate 21,881,164 downwards.
GCACATTTAAAGAACTGCGTACAATTAAAATAAGCAAGAATATCAATTTATGACATTAAGGGTTTTAAAGGTGGGCTTTATTTACTAATAGTTGACTTTGGAAGGCAGTTAATTGCAATGAATTTTATATAGTTCAGTACCAGATTGAAGGGGATTAAACATAAATCAATACCACAATTTTCAGATTTTTATTTGCAATAAACTTTATTTAAAAATCATTTCTAATATCATTTTGGTCTGTCACATAATAGACCACAAAAATAGACCAAAGTTTGTCATTGTAATGCAGGACTGTATTTACAATAATGTGAAAAAAAGTTGTGTTGAGATATTCCCACCAAAGAAACAAAAGTTTTAAATCCAAACTGTTTTTTTTTGTTTTTGTTTGTATTTTTTCTCTTTGGCTCCTGGTTAAACTCGTGTGCGTTGAGTTGTGCTAAGACTCTTTCTAGGATCTCAAGGAGTAGTCGTTCGCTCCCCACAGTCCCACTCAGATACATGCTTTATCCTTTTTATCTTCAGCAAATCAATACCTACCTCAGCTACTTTGGGAGTCAGCCATCCTCACACATCAGCAAAGAAGTGAGTCTTCAGAAGCACAGAGCTGAAATGCTTGTTGAAAATATTTGCTTGCGCAAGCATGTTCTGTTACGTCTTGCTGGTATTTGAGCTTCTGGAGCTTTCCAAGGTAAGAAAAACAAAGTAACTCATTGTATTCATGATATATTTTTATTAGCAGAGTTGGCTGTATGCAGTTCCTCATTGCTCTGAATGCAGGATATAGCCTCTAATGCTGACAAACTTCTAAAATGTTTCCAAATTTACTATGAAAACCCACATCAATCAAGTACTTCATTAAATGTTAATTTCCACGTGTTGTATGTATCAGGGTTGTGCACAATGTGGTTTCAGAACAGGAGCCTAATTATGTGTCATTCAAATGTCATGAATCAATTTCTACATGTTTATATTTCACATGCCTTCGCCCTCACCTGGATAGCAATATTTTTTTTTTTGGTTTCTTGTAATGATGAGAAAATTAATATTGATGCAGAATATCTCCAGGCACTTCATTTAAAATGAATGAAAACAGGCATTCAGCTTAGACAGATCTGCATAAACACAGCAGCCTCATTAAAGACAATTTGTGTAATAATATTTAAAATGTGTTTGAAGCAACAAAAGGCAGCCTTTAAAAAAAAAAGATTCACGTGAAATTGTTCGACACTAATTTTATCTCCAAATGTAACTCCTGAAAGGCACAAAAGGTCCAAAAAGTTTTTCCTGCAACTTATTCATACAACCTGAAACTATTCACAACAATGAACTTAGTGATTGAGCATGAGGATTTATTGGCGCTTTGTTCTTTTTTTTCTTTTCTTCAATCCAGTAAAAAATTAATTTTAAATCCTGGCAATTTCATTTGCATGTTGTTTTACACCCCTTCTGTCTGTGATTATTTCAAATCACACTATTGTGTAGACAAACTAAAACTGTTGCTTTAAACACATTAATACCTTTAATGTGTTGCAACACCCCTGCATTTAATATTCAAAGCATCTGTTTGCATCTGCTTGTATGTTTCTGCAGTCACAAAATCACATGAAAACTAACCAAATGAAATCCCAGTAAAAGACACATGTCAGATATTTCTTGAGGTAGTTATTCTAGTTGATGGAGGGGATTTTTGTTTTTTACTGAAGTAAATTCAGATTGGTTTTTATGTGAAAATTTGACAATTTTTGCTGATATAGCCTCATGACATGTTTTTGATATCTGGGCTTTAAGTATTGAGAGAACTACTCAGTGACTAAAGTCCTGAATATTTTTGTGCTGGGAATAAAAATACTATTTTGTGCAGTTCTTGATGACCAAGTCATGCATGCAAACTATTGACATTTACTGCTTACACCATTATTTACAGTCAGACTAAATATTAACTCAGTTGGACATTCTAGCTTGACTGCAGCCAGAAACCTCCACTTATAAACGAATAAAGTGAAAATGTCCCAACATCCGCAAAAAAAAAAAAAATGAAGCTGGAAATAGCTTACAAACAACTTACATGTGCTTTGGCATTAGGTATTCAGTGGCACCCCCAGTTTTTATAGGCATGGCCATATCAGGTAGGAAGTATTGAGACGATCAGAAACGCATCATAACTTTTGAACTTGATTACATTTGAAGAGCAGACCTGTGTTTTTTTTTTGTTTTTATTATGCAATGGCTCCAAAACCTGCGACAAATGAGCCGCTATTACGTCAGCAAACCTTTGAACTGATACTTTATAGCTGTAGGGATGTAAGAGTGGATATTTTCATGCCTATTTTTAAAAGCTAGAGTCAACTAGTCTACTGCTTTAATGGCTCTTTTATCTCTCTGGAATATTACTTTGTCCATCTTGAAAGGACTTCTTGTGTTTAATACTGCTATGACTCAGCCTAAATAATGCATTGTTTTCTTCCGTTTCTTTAAAACGGTTCCAGCTCTATTATCTTTGCTCCCTCACCTTTGCCGTTCTCCAGGGGTTGGGACACTGATGTTCTCTTGTTCCTTCATAATTTAAAAACTGCCTTTGCAAGTTCCCTACAGAATACTGGTAATAGTTTGATAGCAAATACACATCGACTGGATATGGTGAGAAAAACAATTCCCATTACAAATTGCAGTGAATATATTTGAATAATGCAGATTATGGCAATGGAAAACAATAATATCAAAGACAGAATATTTTAATCAATGGGTTTACTTGAGGTGGCATGAAGGATATTGCTTTTGTAATTTAATTCAAATGTAATAGAATAAGCCCAAATCACATGAACTTAAACTGATTTTGGAAATGTTAGTGCTCATCTAAAGAATTAATTATGTCTTGCAAAATAGAGATGATTAATTTGAAAACAAAGAAGCAAAAAGGTACTTGCTAAGTGCTACAGGGCTGTATTTATTTATTCATTGAATAATAAGACAGTAAGTGGTCGGACGCATGTACACAAAGTTTGTGTTTCGGGGCCATTTTGAAGAATTAGTTGATAAGCATTTTTTGTCGCCTCATTCTTCACTTTTTTATTTAAGATATAATGTTATGAAGTGGACTTTGAACACAGAAAACAGCTTTTTATGGCATTGTGACCTTTGCAGATGTGCATAAGCAATTACATCTGAAATGTTGGTTGTCTTTGACCTTATTAGCAAAGAATATTTTTCTGTCTGAATTGTGGTACAGTTGTTTTGACCTCCACTTGTGAAACAAGATCTTAAAACAGATGCTTTTTTATTATACAGCCTCTATGAAAATGTTAATCATATACAGTTCCCAGAGTAAAAAACACTTCCAAACATATTGGCAGTAATGCCACATCCCAAAAATACACTTGGTGATGCACACAGGTGCCTTATGATTAGAAGAATTGATTAAACTCTATGCTTAACGTTACAATGAAAGCCACTAATGTGGAGAGCGACTGACTAACTATATTACAAATTGGGAATATTTTTCTTTTCTCACCAGATAGAGATGAGGGAACACTGGTTTCTGTAGCCATAGTTCACAATCATCACTAAATAAAAGACTACAGCTATCTATTGATTCCAGTCTGATTGCTGTGATTTGCCTTTAGAGTGTTTCATTCAGATGTGGACTGAGTGGCTGCAGTCCTCTGCAGCCGGCTGCCATCTCTCCCATATGCCACAGATTTATAATGATTTCATGCCCCAGTGAGTAGCTCATTGAAAAGAAATGTGTGTTCCCTATGATTTGTTACGAGTTTCCATTTTACTGAATAAACGAGTACGAACAGGCCACTCGCACCTTGTCATCGAATCAGTCTCCTTTTGACTTAAACATCGGGATACTTAGCGGGGCTGCTCTTTAGAGGATTTCAATAATAAATGTAAGAAGCACAAATGAAAGGCTTCTCACTGCCACATACTGCAAAAAAAGTTAATTTTTCTTGAAGCCAAAAGAAAATAGCACAGCTTATTTATGAATCTTGTACTTCTTATTGATTTGAATTATGAGCATGAGGATTGTACAATATATTTTGAGTATTTAGCGATATCAGTGCTTGCAGTTTTAGTATCGCAAAGAACTGTTTGGAATCCGATATTTTTTGTGCCATTAAATTCAGGAGTTCACACTTTGCATGCAACACAAAACAGTAAAAAGAAAAAATGACAATGAATATTGTAGCATTTTAACATCAAGAAATCTTGATATCTAGATCCACCCTACTACATACAGTTTCCTGGTTTTTATTTGTGAATGCGTCACCTCCACTAACTTTTGAGCTTATAAAAATAGTTAACAAGGATGAATACTGCAGTATGAAGCTGATACATGCTACATGACTACAGTGGACTCTGAGAAAGCCAGAGATGCTTCGTATGCTGCGTACGTTAATTCTTATTTGGCCTTAAAACAGAGAACAGATGGTGTTTAATGAAGGTTAATTGGTGTTAAATAATGCACTAAACAGTAAAGGTACTCTATGGATTTTGAACACATCAAAGGTTTATTTTTATAAGCTAAACCATTTTGAGTTTTGTCAATCTGGTTATTGATTTTCTTTTATCTCATAGTTTTAATTGCTTTATGGAATTCTTTTTTTTTCTTTTTTGCATTTCACATTATTTTGATGTTTTGCCATGTTTAGTTAATTATTATATACATTTATTTCTTGTTTCAAAGAAGCAAGAATTATCTCACTCAAGCCTGCAAGTAAAGATCCTATGGGTTGATTAAGCTAAAATTTGGAAGGTTTGATATAAAAAAAATGGAAAGCACAATCTCAACTGTGACGGCAAACTCATTTTTCGTAAGTGTTTTGCTGGAGGGAAACATAGCAAAGAACATGACGGTCTTTACCTCAGTCAGCTGGGTATATAGTATAGTATGTAGTTTTGTTGTGCAAATACATAATAATTTATGTATGTAGATTTAAATAAGAGAAATTTAGAATGATTTAATGTCAGACAGTGGAGAGAAAGACACCACTAGTCGTCAGAAGGATATTTTTGTAGACTTAGTTTAGTTCTATTTTTTTATTTATTTTTGTCGTTATTAAGAACAATAAGAAGCATGCATTTAGATTTTATTTTGTAGTCAGTCTGATTCAGCAAGTTTTCAAAAAAAATTGGCTCTATAGAGGATGATGCAAAGCATGTTTGCCAAACTGGAACATTCACAGACTCAGATTATACAAAGGCAAATCCAGTTCATTATTTCAAAGTGGACGCTAAGCACCCTTACAGGAGCGCAGTCAAACCAAGGGTCTGCATGTTTGGAACTGGAGGCAGCAGGCCAAATGGTTTCATCCTTATTCAGTGGCTGTGTGTGCTGACTTCTGGTTGCTAGTGGCTCTCTCTGCAGGGCAAAGGACTCCTGAGAGTAATTCACTGCTTCCTCTCGATTTGCATGTTATTTAAATGCTTAGTCACGTGCACGTTTGAGAGTTTCCTACATCACAACTCATCTTTGCTTTTTTTTTTTTTTTTCCCAGAACTTCTGGTGCATCAGATATTCAGATTGTGTGAACATAAACTATTTTTCTCTTCTTCAATGAGGCATCTGATTGGATTTACGAGGGAAATTTTGAGGTTATTATGAGAACTATTGAACCAACAGGATCACGCTGCTGCAAAATGATAAACAGTTTTAAATGAAAATATAAAACACAAAATATATATTTATCCAATATATTCATCACATATTCCTAAGTGATAAAAACAGAAATGATGCTGTTCAGTAAAAATATCGTTTTAGTCTTGGAAACTAAAATAAAGATGACAATTTTCTACTATAGATATCATTTAACAAAGATATAAATCCCTGTACTGCATTGCAGTCTACACTTTAAGGAGTATTTTAAGGGAGTATTTACACTTTAAGGGAAAATTCTCATAATTTGGACAGTTTTTGCTCATTAGAAATGCTAATGTAAAATGAAATGCTCACATGGTTTTCTGGAGTTTCATGAAATGCCACAGACACCTCAAAGCATAAGAAGAGTTTTACAACTGCTGGACTCTTTTTAATTATATTTAGCACCCACAAGAAAGGACATTTTTTGAGTGAGCTAAAATATTACTCAATTTTTTGAGTAATTGAGTTATTAAATTGCAAGTTCAAGTACCATTTTGACACATTTCGTATCGTCGGGTGTTTAACTGATTAAATGTGACTAATGGCAACTTGATTCCATACAATATTCCAGTGCACTGACAGAGTTCTCATTTTTGAAAGTATTACTACATCTGGTAAAGTAATGCATAACGTCAGGATCTCTACTGAGACTGTGCTGCAGCTGCTACTTCCTAATAATTTAGCATATGTCACAGCTGCTATCTGCTTCACCTCAGTATCTTTTTCCACAAAGAAAATAGTAACAATGATTTGCTGGCATAAACTCAACCACCTAGTGCAATCGATGTGAGGAATTTGTTTGTTCTCACTCAGTGTTCCCTTCTGGTTTCTATTGACATCTATCACTATTTCAGGGTATCTTAAGCTACACTTAAGATAGCTTTAAACTTTTAAACTCAGGAAATCATCTCTGCTCACATCCATGAGTATCTACAACAAATCTTTGAAGAGGAACTTGGATAATTTGAGTTACGACAACATATGTCCCTTTGGATTTAATAAAATATTTTTTTATTGAATTAAACTCCAAATGGGCTGTTTATAACCTATCATTTTAAAGTGTATTCTTAAACAAATACATCTTCTCATTACATAAGAGACGGTGGCATGATGCAATTACCTCCAAGCTTACACGGTCACATTCCCTCTTAAACTTTTTGCTCCTCTTTAAACTTGGAACTCCTCTCTCTTTAAAAGTCTCTGCACATCCATACACAGAAAGTTACTTTCTTCCCAGAGTCACTTTCCTATATTTGTTTTCGACATTGTGATGCATTATTCTGCTCATGTTTCCCACAGACTGCACTTTTACTATCTTAGTGAGCATTGCATTGTGAGCAATGTTTAACTTTGGGATCAATTATCTTGAAAGGACTACAAAGCCCAGAGATAAAGTATGTGCATGCATTGCTTTCAAATTTACTGAATAGCATATCAAACTACGCACACACACAAGAAAAAGCTCAGAGTGATTGTTACATTATTACAGGGAAAAGAAAGTCAAGATTATTAAAGTGAAGCCTGTTTAACAATGTAACAGAGGAAGACCAGTGACCTGTAGGATGTAATTGTCTAACAAAACACAGTTCTTACAGAATCGAATGTGAAAGGTTGTCATTTCATTGTAAAAGAAACTACTTACAATTGACTACCGATGACTTGAAGAAGACAGCATAATTTCCCACAATTAGCTTTTGTGGAGGCAGACTGGCAGGAAAGAAGAGAAACATGACAGCAACTCCAAGAGGATAAAATCGAAGAAATGGAGAAAGTGACTGAAGTGAGCAGCAACACATTTTGTCTTTAGGAAATACATCGGCCCAAATAAAGAAGAGCTTGAAAGTTAAGACAAGCAGAAGAAAACAAGTTTAGATTTGTTTCTATTGGCAGTATTGATGAAAATCTTTGCTCTCTCTCATTATGAGGAAGTGATAGGTAATTAGGCACAAAAGCGCTGCAAAGGTCTATTGGAATTCAAAAGCTTATTATTCTCCCAGGAAATAAAATTACTTTTTTAGAGACCTAAACATATATTAAAACCTTCGTAAAAAAAAAATCAGAATTTGAATTTTAGCATTTCACTGGAATTAAAACATACTGCGCTCTATGGCGCCCATTGAATAATCAGCCAGACCAACTGGTGAAACACACATAAATGAAACCATTCAAGACAAGAATAAAAGGCTCGCTCTTTGAGATAAGTCCTAAAACCAACAAAAAGTTTGCCAGGATGGGTCAAAGGTAGCCTGGTAAAAAACAATCCCTTGCTCTATGCTTTGCTTCATCCAGATGTTGGGGGCTCTTATTGAAAAACAATTGCTTCCTGGAAGCCTGGACTCTGTTAAGGTTTTAAATGTTACCCAGTTGCTGACATTTGCCCCAGGCATATGAAATGCACTAGTTGGACACTATGAAGCTTACTGGAAAATGCCTGCTGTGTAAAGAACCATCATCCGAACAGGAAAGTGTCGAACTGAACAAAGCTGCTGCTAATGTTGATTCAATATTTGGGAGCGTGGCCAACATGTCTTCACTTTCTCCGCTGAAATTGTTAAAACTACAGGGAGACTACAATTCTAAAATAGCACCAAAAATGTATGTCGCTTTTCACAGTTTCTCCTCCTGTTTGCTGATTGTTGAAATTCTTCTGAAAAATCAAAGTCAATGGGAGAAATCCCAAAGTGAGCTGTGAAGAAAGATTTGAATCGACCGGGAAAATGTAGGAAGGCTAGGTCAAAAGTTAATTTTTAAAGATATTTGACAATTTACTCAAACACTGACAAACTCTTCCTAAGTAGGTTTAGGCATCAGTTTTACATTTTGCTAGTATCCTGTTGAGGCATAGGAAATTAAAATTGATCAAAATTATGACTTCTTAAGTATGTGTAAGTGGTGTGGACAGACCTCAAAATTTGTCTCCTTACCAATAAATTTGGAAAGTTTCAAGTGTCTGATGATGAAGAACAATGTGATACAGAGTCCTACTCTGAACACTGAGTGTTGGTTTTTTTGAACACTATTGTGAACTCCCATGGAGATATGGATTTACACCTTGGACCAAAAGAATGTGCTGGTTTCATGCTATCTCATGATCAAACATACTCAAAAAATATTGTACTTGTGGGTCCTCTGTTAAATGTAATATACTCAAATGACATTTATTCATTTTTTAAAATTATGAAATAAGTTTTACTTCTTAGTCCAAAATTTATGTTCATAGCTAAACGTCTGTCTGCTTTTTGTTCAAAGGCTTGTTACATTAGTACAATAGAAAAGTGAACATGGGCTACAGTAAAATGATTTCTCTCACTTTTATTTCCTGACTGGATAAAAGCTTTCTCATGTATAGACAATCATTCATTATTTACTGTGGCCCATCATGTGATGGTTAGAGGTTAAAGCTCAAGCATTGTGCAGCATTCACCTTTGAATGTATAAAATGTGAAAATGGATGGAGAATTATAATTATATATAGTGCAAATGAAATGCATCTAATTGTCACATTCATGGGTGAAATTACAAGTGTGCAGACCATAATTATAGTGCAGACTTTGAAATGAGTTCTCTCTGTTCCACTGTACTTGGCAGCACTTTCATCTTTCCATTTACTGAATACCTTGGTGAAGGAGGTTACCAGATCCTGCTGGTACTTAGGGAACAAAACCAATTTGCTCTTCAACCTCTTCACTTTATTTAGGTGAAACAGTACTAATTGTTTTTAATTTACTTTTCTCTAAGTAGTCCCCTAACCACTAAATTACTCTGGCTTAAAAAACGGAAAACAAACAATGAGCCTGAAAATTAAATTTTTGGGTAAGTTGTTGTACCTAAGAGCATATTTGAAGTTTGATTGCATGGATCTTTCTATTAGTTTATGTTTCTTCCTTATCAGAAAAATATATACAGTACAGACCAAAAGTTTGGACACACCTTTTAATTCAATGAGTTTCCTTTATTTTCATGACTATTGACATTGTAGATTCACACTGAAGGCATCAAAACTATGAATAACACATGTGGAAATATGCACTAAACAAAAAAGTGTAAAACAACTGAAAATAGCCCTTATATTCTAGTTTCTTCAAAGTAGCAACCTTTTGCTGTGATTACTGCTTTGCACACACTCTGCATTTTCTTGATGAGCTTCAAGAGGTCGTCACCTGAAATGGTTTTCACTTCATAGGTGTGCCCTGTCAGGTTAATAAGTGGGATTTCTTGCCTTATAAATAGTCATGAAAATAAAGAAAACCCATTGAATTAGAAGGTGTGTCCAAACTTTTGGTCTGTACTGTATATATATGTTAAGAATAGACATGATATGCTCAAATATCATGCCAGGTTTCAGATCTTAATTGCAGCTGTTTATCAGTGTGAACTTGCAGTGATTATTAATACTATTACAAAACAATGTTTAGCAGCAGTGGAACATTTCAAGGGCTATGTTTTTATGGGTTAATGATTGGGTAGATGTTTTTTTCTTAATTTACAGGATCACTGGTTAGCTATTTATGAAGAAATGTTTTAAAAACATTTAGCTTCTAAAATAGAAAACATTTTTAGGAAGCTGTGACTGAGCCCAGGATTTTTCTGGAGCATAGATGTTGTACTTCTGGACTGTGTGTGAGATTACTGACTGTTTTCACGGCATATATTTCGTCCTTCCACAATATCATGACCAGGTTATGAAGAGATTTCGATAGTCTCAGAAATGGTTAAATTTTGCCAAGCGATAAGGTAAGAAATATCAATTGTTTTCTGTGACTCGGTTAGTATATGAGGTAGTTGCATGTCACAAAGCAATATAGTTTTATGTAAGCTGTACTCTTCGACTTTGATTTCTTTAATATACGAGATGCAGTAATTCCTGATCTGTGGAATTAGAAAGAAGCAGTCTGGTGGAAAAAGCCTCAACACGTGCATCGTGAATCTGTTTGACAATCTGTTTGTTATGCTTCTTGCTCATCCGACCATCCATCTTTGATCAGTAAACCTTGCAGCTACTCAGCTCTGTTTTTTGCAAGCTTTACCCACTTTTAGCTGTTATATAGGCCAACTATGAATGACAGCATTAACTTCACCAGCAGTGCTCATCTGTATTGCCTCTGTCCTTTAAGGCACTCTGAAATAGCCAGTGTTTTCTGGTGTTGACATTGACATGCATCAGTTTCATCAGGAGCCACTGACTGTATCAGTGGCCTAAAGGCTTCCAATCAGAGTTTATACTCTATAACTAATCAGAGTTTACTTAAACTTCAGCACCAGTCTGAAGTTTTATGTTTTGTGGCCTTTTCAAAACCTATTGCATTAACCTTTGCTTGTATCCCCTCTCAGTCTTATAAATCTCATGCTGCCTTTGTCATAGAATCCCTTCCCATATTCTTCTAACGTAAAATTTTGTGAAAGTTCCTGTGAAAATCTTCAGAGGGACAAACCAGACCTTTCTTACAATCATCTGCTGAACAACAACACCAAAGGAAAGTCTAAATGCACTGTGGTAATCCTCAGGAAAATAGACTCCAGGATTTGTGGCTATCCTTGGCATCAAGACTTGGCCCTTGCCCACATTACCTTTGGCAGTGTGGGCAGATTCCAAGTTATGCTGGAAAATGAAATCAGCATCTCTATAAAGCTTGTCAGCAGAAGGAAGCATGAAGTGGTCTAAAATCTCCTGCTAATGGGCTGCGTTGACTGTGGACTTCAGAAACGCAGGTGACTAACAGCAGCCGTTGACATGGCAACCCAAATAATCACTTACTCTGGAAATGACATACTGGACTTTAAGGAACATGGATTCTGTGACTCTCCACGCTTCATCCAGGCTTAGGGACCTTGATTTGAAAATCTCAAAGATTTTTATCCACTTTGGCATTTACACCCCAAAATCTCTGCACTCCACCAATGTCAACTATATGCAGCTGCAAGATGGCCTTGCTTCGAACTAGAGGCATAAGACACTAAATGTTGTTTACTTCTAGTTGCTTAAAAATCTCAAAATATTCACTGAAATCATGCATATTCTATATATTATACACTTTTGTGTGCTGAGTGAAGTTTCCCCAGGGAAGCAAAAAGGTTGTTACCACCTTTGTGTGTGAACTAAACTCACTTTCCTGACACAGGACTCTTGGCCAGAGCCTTCAACATGGCAACATTTTAGTCATCCATCATGTTCCAAGAAAAATAGTATTTGAACGTCTGCCCCAGATTCTGTGACATTTTACAAATAGCTGCTGAATAAGTAACTCCTAAGTCCTAAATGGGTGAGATTTAGAGAATGTACAGATTCCATCGTATTGCTTTAAGTAAACTTGACGGCTCATTATACAAGTTTTTCCCTCGCAGCAAATAGTTTTGGTTGTATTTTCATCGCCTTCTAAATGCTGAATATGTTTAGGAATTATTGCAAATATATTTCAAAGTTTCATCCTCATTTTTTTGTCAGATAAAAAAGAAAAACACAGCAAAATATGTTTACTAGCAAGATTTTAGACTGCTACTGCCACCTCCAAACTATCTTGTGAATATGACATTTTGCTACAGTTTTCCTTGAATCCTAAAGGGCATACAGCATCAAGGTGTGCAGCAGTTTCCAAAGTTTTAAAGTATGTTTTCAGTATAGTTGGTGTTGATAGTGCATGCTAACTTAATAAAAAGAAATCTTTACAGTCTTCTGCAGTAATTAGGTTACTAGGACGCAAGCACATGATGTTTTGTAGTTGTGCTTGTATGACTGATTTCTTAACCAACATCTTGCCTAGTAATCAGATTTGCAGCAATGTTATTTGCTCTATCTATATACTGATTTCAGCCAAACCTGACTGCAAATATCTTAAAGATGTATACAATTCTCTTTTAAGCTCCAATTAAAAATTTTAAAATTGTAGACCAATTTTCAACACCTGAGAAACTCTACACATAAATGATATAACAGGTTTGGCCTGAGGTGCGGTGTTGAGGCATACAGCAGGAACGACAAACTGCTATACACATGCATTGATTTCATTAGTCAACATTCAGATGTCAGACAAAAAATCTCACACAACCTCTCAAGACCAAACAGAATAAACAAACATGGCTGACTTAGAAGAAGCAATGGACTACTTTTAAAATTTCCTTCTGCGCTTAGATCACCTCGATTTCTGATTGGCTACACGTCACATTCAAAGTTGGGTAACACCGTAAATGCAATATTAGGCCAATACAAAATGTTGAACATGGTGAAAAATGTTGATTTTTACTTTGGAGCGGTCCCAACCTCCCTGAAAGCAGATAAGTCACCCTTAAAACACCACACAAAGCAGAAATATCTTCTAAAATTAACTTAAGAGATGATGAGGGAGTCCTTAAGATTGTTGAAAAATGATAAATTGGCACAAAAATCTTGTGCTGTGAACTAGGCATAAAGAGAGGTGCTTCATTCTAAAGATACATTGCTAAGGTCCCACGTCAACTTAAACATACTGTTATTAGTCTGTCTGGTAAATAATTCACTTAGTTTATGGCTTGACAAGGAGAGACAATTCTCTACTTCACTTATTTAAATTATGAATGAAATGTTGAATATTCTGCAATACCTTCATTCGTTTCTTTTCCATTTGCAACACACGGGACTAACTGAACGGGTTTCAAAAATCACTCCTGTCTATAACAGTGTGTCTACCATCCCTTCTAAATTGCTGCCTGTGTATTTTCTGCCTTGCATATTAAGTCTGTTCCTGGCTTATCTGAAATGCTACAGCCTCAATTTGCCTATCCATCTGCTCTTCAGCTTTCAAGGGATCTTGGACATGTGCTGAAGCCATCTAGAAAGTGGATGCTGATGACAGTATTTGTTTAACCTTTAATTGCAGTTTTCAGTCCACATAAAAAATGTGCCAAGTTTTGCTTCTACTTTTTTCTGTTCACACAAAAAAAACTTTCTGAGTACTTCAGTCATTTTTTTCCTTTCACAAGCATTAAACAGTAACATCTTGAGAGAATTTCTTTTTTCTCAGTTTGAATTTTTCTGTCTGCCTTACTCAATAGTGCAGCAAACTTGTAATATGAGAATATGCAGCCATGACGTCTTTGAACAGTTTTGCGATAGCTGCAAATTAAACAAAGATCTGGAACACATCAGGGAGTGGGCTGATGCAAAGAAGAACCTTTACAACCAATAAGTGAAGGACAACGATCCTCTCAAGATAATTCAATCTCAATGTGATATTTCTTTTGGGGGGACCTAAAAGGTTTTCTCTTACAGGAAAAAATGTCGATTACAAATAGTTAAAATCATCATAATTCTTTCTTTCTTTTACATATATTTTTATTAATCCAAACTGTGATGAAAACTAAATGTGCAATGGCTCGCATGTTTCTGTAATAAATCTGTTATGATTAAAAATGCCTGTTATATAAGTCTACTTTTAATTATGAGAATTGTGAAGGTCAGCTCTGGGGTCAGGGACTGATTGGAGGAAAATGGAGGGCCGGAGGGCAGAATGGGTCTTATCAACAAATGTAGCAGAAGGCATGCAGCTTCCCTCACTGGAGAAAGTTTTCAGACCCAATATGTTATCACTTCTAAGGGCTGGAGAGCCAGAAGGGGCATAGCACTAAAGGCAGACAAATCCCAAAATAACTCAGCAAAAACTGACCAATCAGCAAACATTGGTGGACAATGGGATGGCCACAGGGCTGATCTCAGCTGCTCCAGAGGGACATAAAAGAGGCTTGGTCAGTGCAGAAGGTTATGAAACCCTCCAAGCAGCGGTACAAGACGAACAAGGACCACAATGGGCCTAAAATAGTTTGGCTTAGTATGGGATTCATCCCCAGAACTCCAAGTCTGTGGTCCCCAGCAGTGGCTTAAGCCCCCAAAACAGAAATAAAGAAACAATATCATCCTCCACTCTCCATGCAAACTTTTGTGTGATTGGTCTGTTTTTTGTGGGTGTGTTTATATGGAAAACAGTCCCAACTACGTACTCAACTTCCAGAAGACGATTTTTCAGCCAAGGTGGATAGTTTTGAGGCAGTGAGGAAGTACGTACTGAAAATATGACACTTTCTTTGATCGGTTCAGGTCTGACGCAGTGGAAGAACGGAAAATATAGGAAGATTTTTCAGATCATGAATCATTATTTCTTTCTCTTCCAAACCTGTGAACCTGTAACAGTCAGTCCTCAATTTCATAATTGCTGTGTTTACTGCACTGTTAAAAACCACACACCGCAAAACATCATAACGTTTACTGCAACATCATAACGTGTCGACTCTGTGTCGACAGTTCGACTTTGGTCTGGCCATGCTGGTTCGCAAATTTATGGACTAAGGTTGTTTGCCTTAGTCCAGAGTTATTTAAAGGACTCATGTGGAACTCCGAGTCACTTAAACATACCTGGAGCAGAAGTAGAAAGCCAATTGTAATAAGGGAAAGTGGTTGCTTAATGACTGTGATCTGTACGACTCAAGTGGCTTCATGCTACTCAGTGTAACAAATTCACGGAAGGAGAGTTTGGGACACTCAGGCAGCCATGACTTTCCCCAGTAATCAGCAAATTAGATTGCCTAAGGATCCTGATCAGGGCAATACTCAGCAGGTTTAGGATCTCAGTACCTGTTAGGTGGAGAGCTGGTTAGGTGATGACCTAACCAGCATAGTTATTTAGGGGGGGTTAGAATATGGTTAAGTTGTTGATTTCTAAAGAAATGATCAGAACTTATCATATTATAAAACCTCACCCAATGCATCAAATATTGGCTTCTGAGACATTTTGATAAATCAATAATAATTAATTACAAAGCTCCTTATTATTTGGATCAATATTTATATCATCTATCCTTACTGCTCTCTGGATCTAACTGTATTACAAGGGTATTGTCTCATTTGTTTATTATGCCATTTGTCAATCGATCCACCCTTGTACTTTAAGCAAAACACAACTAGAAGAGCTACTATATGAAGGTCTTCTTTGGAGATGTTCAGAATCACCTGTCAGGTCGTCATTCAGCGTCGTTGTCTAAAGTCCTTTACATGTTTTCTACATACATGAGTACCTTCTGTTGTAAATCATGAATCTGTGCAGTCATAAATCAATCAAACCTTGTGCCTCTCCATATGGCCAGTGTTCATTTGGTGTCTTGTATGCATCATTCTCTGAGTTTAACAGCTCCTCTTGGCTGCTTAATGTCTGTGCCAAATATAGCTTCCATACAAAAATGGGAACAAACAACTAAAGTAAAACTGTCAAGCTTATGTATCTCTGTGTCTGGCTGTGAGTACATATGTGGAATTGCATGTCAGACTGTTTGATTCCCCCAAAGTGTAGGTGTATGAAATGCCTGAGAAATATTCAGCATTTGATCATCTCCGCCTGTGAAAGCTTTGAAAAACCAGAAAGAAAAGACGAACAAAAAGAACCCCGTAATGGCACATCTACGATGTCTTTGCCTCTCTGTGTTTTTATATATATATATTTTTTCAAGCTGTTACTGCTGAAAGCCTACACAGTTACAGGCACATCTTAAATCTCTTCTTACGAAAGGTGACGCCTGATGATGCAACGATTAGCAACAAATGCACAGACTAATTTTTCCAAAGGAGCGCAGATAACGTCACCCACATGTTTTGTTAAATGAAACCTTTACTGTGACAACAAAACTTTTCTTAAAATGGCTGACATGAAAGAAGAGAAAATGATGTGACTAAATATTATGGAAAAAACAAAATAAAAAAAAATATCAAGAGCTGTCAGGGCCGGCATATGCAACTGCAACTCGTACACATGTGTGATTGACAGCCCTAACGTGTTCCTTTTGACATTTATTGTTGGTTTTTCACCACCAAAGTATTTTTTAATAAAATTAACATGCATGCAGCTTTAATGTAAGGTTCTTAAAATAATACTACCACATCAAATATTCCATCCAATGAGTCTGTTATGATTGCAAATTTATACCGACATCATATTTTTGTATTAGGTTTCACATACGAAGCTCATGTTAAACATTAAAGCAGCAATGTAAGTGAAAAAAAAAACAGACAAAAAGTTATAGGTCCTGTCAGATGTGGTTAAGAAGGATGAAAACAAATATGCTCTCACATGTTGACTAAAAAAATGGGATCTCACACCGCAAGGATTTGAAATCAATACACCCGACAGATAAAGGACTTGCCTGTGATGAAGTTATTCACTCTTTTGACCTCTGTTGGTTGATTCTGGTTTGCTTAGTGTAGAGTCATTGAGGCTGGTTGTAGCACCTCATTAAGATTCCTTGTGGTCACTTCCGTTGGAGGTGTTTTGAATATATTCTTCTTGGAGCAGATGGTAGGGATGACCCATAATAATGTGGAGGGATTACACATCCACTTCGGCATATAATTGTCTTTCAATGCCCCAACAAGAGGGGAAAAGAGTCACTTAGCAGAGGAAAATTTTGCCTTCTCTTTTTGATCTGCTTGGATCAATTGAGGGCGGATGGATGGATGACTGCAAAGCTTATATTCGTAAGAAAAGCTTCACCTACAGGATCTTGTTGTTTTAGTTACTTACTCATTATTATTACTTCTGTTTCTATTTGAGTGTGTTATTAGATACATTTTTAAAGTATTTTTTATTCTAATTTCAACACATGCAGTTGCCTGATGCATTTTTTTTAAATGCCTGGGCACTTACTCTCGTAAACTTGTCGTGTAATAATAATGCACCAAACAGAAGGTTGATTTGGGGCATTTACAAAGCATTCAACTGAAACTCCAATGACAAATTGCTACATCATAGGGGAAATAACTATGATGTGATTTGATGAGACAAAGATTGTGATGAAGTAAAAGACTCAGTGAACCAGGACACACAAAGTGGCTGTGGGCATCTGTCCTTATGGATTGGTACAGCAACATGATGGACAAATTATCCTCCAAAAGTATAGCTTTTGCTGTGAAACACGCAGTGTTTGATGATAATGAAATAAATGTTCAGTTACATTTATTTTGTCATTTGAGAAACTGACTCAAAATGCTCCATGTTTGCAGTTTTGTCTCAAATTATAATGGGACCGAATTGTTGTATTTTTGTGTGGAGAAATTATAAAGATAAACTATCTTTCCTACCATTCAAAGGAACATACAATATTGAATGTGAGTGGTGCATGATAGAAGCATGTTGCACACAGAGCTGGACTTATATAAGGGACGATTTTCTCCTGCTGGCTAAGTAAATGACCTCATTAAACGAGAGGGGCATCCACAACCTATTTGCCTTCTACATGATGGTGCACAATATCAACATAAAAATCCAACAGACAGTTTAATATGTCCAGGATTATACACACACTATCAGACCAGCTCATCTGCCTGGGTTTTTCTCTGTTTACTATTGTTATTACTGTAATATCTCTGGAGAACATGGCTTTCTGTCCAGCTCTGATACTAGTGTTCATAGCATAATTTTGAAATTTTTTATATTTTGGCCCTTGCCTTTTAGAGGATTTCTAGTTTGTTTATTTGCTCAAAAAACTCTGGGTTGCTTCCCTTCCCTCTCACCCCCATAGCAAATCATTTTCTTTTTTTATTTCTATTACAAGGTAAGTATGCAGATTAATCTCTTTACTATTGTTTTTTTCCTATTACTGTTTTGATTATAATCCCTGTTTGGGCCACTCTATTATTATGCCATGTAAGACCTTAGAACTCTATGTTAAGCCAAAATAACAATAAGTTTTATTTGGTGGTGTATTGAGGCTCTGTAACAAAATGATTTTGCAGTAGACTATGAGTTCATCAGAGTACACTGCATGAAATCCTTGAACATTAAAGTAGTGCATGTATAGAATGATGCAGCTTTTTTTTATTTACAATAAATGTGGGGTTGAAAACACAAAACCTGTCATGTGGGAAAGGAGCTGTAGGGTTAATACTGCCATTAACCCTACATCTGATAGAGTTAATACTGCCATCTTTCCATGATCTATAACTGCTTGTTTGTGCAGACTTCTGAGAAGCTGATGCATATCTTTACTTGACATTAGGTGAGAAATTTATAGATACTCATTAATATAACATTCATTACTGTTGTAGGAAGCCGGGACACCCAGGGAGAACAGATGCATGCACAGGGAGAACATCCAAGCTGCATTCAGAGTCCTGCCAGGATTTCAACTCAGGATGCTATTGATACCAGCGTGTCACTGTGCCTTTTTTCAGCTGTTTTTACTTTGGTTTTCAGCTTGAGTATTCAGTGTATCACGTCTTGAGTTTTGATTACATGTCACACTATGTACTAGATTTTAATTTCAGTGTCACTGGAAGAACATAGGAATTAATGCTCAAGCATCGCCTTTCTTCAAATTTAACAATTCATTTGCCACAGATGATGTTTTGGACATCAATCAATCAATCAATCAAATTTTATTTGTATAGCACATTTCAGCAGCAAGGCATTTCAAAGTGCTTTACATCATCACAGAAACACAATGCAACATAGAATCAACAATCACAACACAACATTAAGTCAAGTTCCATCAATAAATTTGTAATTGATTACATTTCAAATACAATTCTAAACAGGTGGGTTTTTAGTTGAGATTTAAAAGAAGTCAGTGTTTCAGCTGTTTTACAGTTTTCTGGAAGTTTGTTCCAACAAACATGCAGAAATATTTTGCCACATGATTTCCTCATCTCACACACACCACTGAACATAGCATGAAGGACCTATTTGTGTGTATCCAAATACTCTACTAACCTCAGGATGCTGGATTCTAGAAATCCAAACTGCAGTCTTCACTAGATGTTTAGTTATTTTAGCTAATAATTATCAGACCACTTTGAGACTACTCCCAGATGGCCAGCTGATGCTTTGAAATTGAAAATCTAAACAGAGACAGTGACATCATGGAAAAGTAATAAATCTGGTCATTGCATTCTTTACCATTTACGTCAATAAACATTCGTAGTTGGAAAAACCTGGGAAATGAAATGGCATACTTCAAAGACAGAGAGGAGTTGATGTTGCACAAAATATCCCTTATTTTCTCATGTCTGTACCCATATAACCTGTGCAACAAAAATCCAGCATACATGGCAATAGTGCGACAGCTGCCTTAGTGCTGTCTTTGTTTTTGAATCATTCATCTAATTTTGTCTGATTAGCTTCTCTGTCACCTGCATATTCTATGTACTACAAAATGTTTGCCATTCTGATGAAAATACTTTCAGCAGATATTAAAGACTCGTTAAAAATTAAAATACGTTTTTTTATTAGTCTGATGTAATATTGTAACATTTAATGTTGTGTTTTCTTTAGCTCTAGACACAAATCATTCTAGTTAATAGAAATAAAGTCTTGTGTGTAATTAATCTATAGGAGGTGTTTCACTTTCTGAACTGAGTCACTGAAGTAAATTATGTTTTAAATAATATAATAATATTGAATGGGTCTGTATATAGGAAGTGGTGGCAGTTTGTCTCTCCATTGATATTGCTTTAAACCTTCATGAAATGAGATAAGTAGAAATGTCTGAACCTGTACAGGCATGCATGTAGACATTTTTTCAAATTGTACTTCTTGTGTGTCAAAACTAAATTTTAACTTTAGCTTCCCTCCTCCCCACACAAACACTCATAGGGCAAATTAGAGTAACCAGTCAACCTTATTAATCTTGTTTTTAAACTGTGGGAGAAAGCCAACGTATCAGGATCTGTGCATTTACAGGGAGAACATGTAAACTATATATAAAAAAAGACAGGAGCAAGGCAAATGTGCTATTAACTGCACAATTGTGCAGCTGCATCATGTGACTCAATTTGAACAAATACAAACTGCAGCACTTATCCTTGTGCCAGGTTGCAGAAATGTCACATTTTTAATTAATCTCTGCATTTGGCTAATCCTGATAAGAATTGTGATAAAGCTACGCACAAAGTAAGTGTATAAGTAGCTAAGTGAGAGTGAAGGGTCGCTGAATCTTCAGAGGTGGCAGTTTCTCCTCAGTGAGTTGGCGAGTTAAAACTAGAAGCTCTCAGCTCAGGGAAACTTCCTTTGCTCAGTCTGAAGATTTCAAATTTATTGAGTCAGACAGATAAGACAGGAACACCAAGCCAGGGAGAGAGCAGGATATGTTTAAATGCCCACTTGACATTGAGACTCAGAGACTTGACAAATCTCTTTATGGGTCCCTGAAGAGGTAGCATTCTGACCCATGGAAGACAGGAAGCTACACTTCTTCAGTTTCAAGCAAACATTCAACATTTATTGTTGGCATTTTGATTTATTCTCTTTTTATCTGTCTCTATTTTTTCCCAGGAGATTTTACTGTCTGGAGTTCACTTTCCTTGTAATTTAATATTACTTTTATGCTTTGGAAAGCAACCCATGGGATGTGATTTCTAAAATACCTCCGACAACTTAAAGAGCTCGAACGAGAAAACAGGCTCAACATACAAGGGCTGATGATTCCCACAGGCATCAAAGCTGTTATTTTATAATCCATTTTAAATTAATGTTACTGTGTGTTCTCTTTTGTTTTACACAAAAAAATCCAATTGTGACCCAGGTCCTAATTGAAAGATTTGAACAAAACAAAATTGAAAAGCCAGACAGAAAAGGAAATTGCATTGCTACCGCTCACGCACTCCATTACAGTCCAAATGTGAGACTTTGATTTTCACTAGACTCTGTGTGTCCTCCTACATCATGCATCATGCTCTGTTAATGAGTTTTGTTCAAGAGAGGTGCTTTATAGAGCGGTCACCTCGACCGATCCAACACAACACACATCTTCAGGCTGAGGTCCCTCTGTGCAGAGGAGTTTTGCAAAAGGAGCCATTGACTGTGGATTATGATCTGATGCTCATCATGGCCTGTGTGGGTTGTGTGCGGATCATAACCATGAATTTGTCACACAGTCAACTGAAGACCTCGAATAAAACCAAAGACGTTTAATGGATGGATTTTTTTTTTCATTCTGCCAAGCAGCATGACTTAAGCATGAAAAGGAAATATTGTGTAAATAATTGATTCAGCTGTGGATGAGGGAGTGTAAGAACCAAATTACGGTGCAACAGTTGCTATTTTTCTTTATAGCTCCCAGTAAATACCCCTCTCCCTCCTTTTTTGTCTCTCAATTTGTCAATTTGTCTTTGTACCCAATTCCTCCTTTCTCTCCTCTGTCACCTAGAGTCGGCACCAGCTCCTTCACTGGCACTCTGCAGCAGATGTAACTCTTACATCACTCCCCTCTCATCATTTCAGAGGGTGCTGGAGAATATTGAGCACGCACTTGCCCTCACATTGACATGAATGTGGCGAAACTACAGAATATTATTATTTTTTTTATGTTTGGTGTGTGAGCAACTTAAGGAAGGAGCAGAGGAGGTACATTTTTGTCACACATGATGGTGTTAGAAAAGCTTGATCTCACCTTGACTTATTTCCCTTTTCTGTCCTCCTCGCTACTCGATGGCTCTATGATGTGCAATTTTCACGCGGCAACCGACCTTATTCATCAGGAGATATTTCTGCATCGGAGATCAGCGTGTCTAATTCTCAATACCATCATGGCTTGTACACATTGATTTTTCCACAATGCAATGAGAATGTTATTGACTCAGAAAAAAAAAAGACAGAATAACTCCTGGAGAAGATGCTGTTGCCTTCTTCAACATTTAGTGATGCTCCGCAACAACTATGTCATCTGATAAGAAATAAATTGCTCTTTCCTCTATGCTTTTGAATGAAACCACCAGCCCAAGTGTTGGCTTAGACAGTGTATTGATACTGACTAAGCTAGTATCAATACAGGCTTAGACATACTGGCCTGCAAATGTATTGGTGCCTCTTGTCTGCATCTTATCACATTACAATAACAATTTCTCAGTGTATTTCATTTGGATTTTTTGTAAGCAAAACACAGAGTATTGCATAGTTGTGGAATTATACAAATGACAGGATACCTCTAAAAAGTCACTCTAAGTCACCAAATTAGTAAACAGAATCAACATTTCAGCAATTCAATCTCAACATAAATACAACTGTTCTGTGAAGGCCTTAAATGTTTTATATGACTATGTTAATGAAGAAACGGCATCTTGAAGAAGTATTATACATTATAGAGGAGCTCAGGTGTCAGAGTCTGTTGACAGGAAAGCCATTAGTCATGATGTACTCTGTCTTTCTTTCTTTGGACAGTGGCAAGGGCAAATTGTTGGAAGGAACCCAGGAGAAATCTTGCTTCCAGGTAGCTTACATGCAAAACAGTAGACATGGCAACAAACTAGTTGGTATTATTCAGCAGGAATGGGGCAGCTGGTCAAGGTTGATGGGAAAATGGATGGAGTTTAATATGGTATAATTGTTAAAGAAAACCTGTATGAGGAAATTAAAGCCTTGAGACTGCAATGGAATGGCATCTGATCAGGGAATGTTGATGCTTTGGCCTAAACAAAGTGGTGCAGATGCAACAAAAACAAAAGCTGGCCCTACAAAGTATTTAGTCAGATAGCTGAGAACAAATGCATGCCCTTTTCAGTTTTGAAAACTATGCAGCGTTCTTTTTTTTCCACTTCACAATCATACCCTTCATTGTGTTAATCTGCCTACAGTTCAGATTGTCCTTCTACAAAGAAAACAACAGAGCAATATTATTACTGTGAAATTACATTTGCTTAAAATCTTGAATCATAAACAGCAGCACATGCTGGATGTTGTCTTTGAAAATCTTCAGCTGCTACTTATTAAACTGTGAGCTAGTTTCCTGTTTAAAAAGACACAGTCGCTCAGTTGGGTTTATATTGGGTGAGTGACTCATCTATTTAAGAACTTTTCATTTCTTAGCCTTGATACATTTTCCATCTGCATTGTGAAGCGTCGTTCTGTTACTTTCACAGCAGATGACTAAATATAAAATGTAGCTGTACGCACTCCAGAACCCATCCTGCCAGTCATATCTTCAACAGAGAACGATGACCCAGTTCCTCTGACAGAGATGGTACGTGCACGTGCTTTGACTCTCCCTCAGTCATGTCTGACAGGAGATGTGGAAGCTTTTGGATCATGAGGCATTTCTAAAATTTTTCACTTACCATCATTATTGTATGAGTTAATATCAGTTACATGCAACAGTCTTTGTTTCAAATCATTTGGAAACTCTGGAGAAACTTATTACCTCTGCTGTGGAGAGGCTACTTCTGCTCTGGGTTTTGCATGAAGTTTCTACACTTGAATTTTTTAAGGGTCCTCTTTATTGTAGATTTTTTATTTTTTTTAAATGCATTCACCTCATCAGAAGTGCACTTAACTTGTTTGGACGCTGCACAATTTGTTGTTGTTTTTTTATTTTCAGAAACAGAACAATCCCCTCTTCCCTTTTTATCTACCTCTTGTACATTGCTATCCACACTGACTGACAGTTTTAGAAATGTGCCAAACCTACTACAATAATATCACATAAAAAAGAAACTTAATTTGGGTTCTTGCTTTATTTTTTATTAATTCACTTGCACTGCAGCTATTCTGGCAATTTCTTAAAATTAATTAGAAATTAGCATTTATTTCAGTGTCTTGTAGGATTTATTCAGCCATCAATGACTTCATTTTTCTCTTGGCAAGAAGCAGTTTCTCATCCTGCTATTCAAAGCAGGGTAGATATGTATTGATTTTCATAAGTTATAAAATATCTACAAATAATTGCTCACCTTAGTGTCCCCCTTTTCCAGTCATCGCAATGATTAAAAATTTTAAAAGAACTGGAACGTTTGATAAACAAGAGTAGACAAAATCCTTAGTTTATAATTGCCACCTGGCACACAGTGAGTAGGATGGCAACGGCGTTAAAAATCTGTCTTAATGTTTGAAAACTACAGTTTTTCTATCTGTGTCTGAGATAATGATAATGCAGTTAGAAAAAAAGATTAACTTTCTTTCATGTTTTTTTTTTTTTTTGCAAATCTGTATTTTGGGTGAAACTGCTTGTCGAAGGCATTGTGTTGTGTCATCAGTCAAGACTTTATTTAGCCACTTCCAAAAGTCTAAATTTGAGCTTTAGCTGTGCTATCCCGTCTTTTTATTGTATAGTGAAAGTCAACATCAATAACTAGTCCATACCACTTCAAAGTTTAACTATGCCTTTTGTTGACATCAGAATAACTGTGATGTTCCACTGAGATCACTTTTTGCTGTAAAAAATATTGCAAAAAGTAATGAGAAACAATGGGAAAAAATGAGTGAAGACGAAAATACACATAGTCCCAAACGCATCCGTCACCGTAAGTAACTCTAATCATTAAGTGTCTGTAAACTCCCAGATGCCAGTCTCAATCAATTTGATAATGGGAAGCAAGCTCAGTGCTGATCCTGTTCTCCATTATGCTGTTTATGTTCTAACAAACCATTAAGGTCTTCTCATTAGATTCATTTGGGGGCGCTAGACTAAAATGTATGCCACACATTGCAGATTATTTTTGTCATAAAATCATAAAATCCCAGTAAATTATATATATTTTTTATTGTTCTGATAAATATGGCAAAATGGGAAACACTTCAAAGGTATGATTATGTTTGAAAGCATTTTAGTCTAAAAAAATAGAACCAATAGTATACAAGTGGCTGAAATTTTAATTGATTGAAACAATACGACTACTTATGAAAACTGTTGTTAGTGAATTATAATAGACTGAGGCAAAAAATGAAAAAGAAACGCAACAAATGAGAAGAGCTGATCTTCTCACTGACTCATTTAATTAGATGGCATCATTCTGAGTACAAAATTATTCATACCCTTGGAAGTCTCCTACGTTTGTGCACCTTCCACATAACAAGCCGAGGCTCAAAGCCAAAGTCTAATGTGTTTTATTCCAACTCATTGTACATATTTCCTGCTGTGACGAAAATCACACATGTATATATTAAATAATTAAAAAGCTCAGTTCCCTCCCAGTTCTGGTAACGACATTAACTTCTGGGAAAATGTTTGCACATGTGACTGAGCAATCTTAATCACGTTCTATGCAATGTCTAATATTATAAATTGATAGAATATAGAATGTCAACAGCATGCACTCAAATAATTAGGAGCTCAGACAGCCTATCACTGCCTTTCTGTTGCTGTGGGACTTCTCGTGTGATGTAATTCGAAATGAAAAGATTAATTTGTAGAGAGGAAAGAAACATGTAAGGCTTTCACAGGGTCTCATCATGTAAACCTTGAAGTAAAGGCCAGAAAACAGGACATATTTGTGCCTGTACATAATTTAAATGCTTCAAAACTCTTAATATAAAAAAAATCTGATATTAATTCACCTTGAGAACTCTTTTTTTTCTAGGAAATATTTCACTTTGATGTTTGTTTTTTTATCAGAAACAATAAAAATGTTTATTTTATGATGGTGGTTGAAGACTTTTTCGAGCACTTACCAACTCAAGTAGTTGTTCATTTTGTAGGACCTGACTGCAAAGACCATAACATGAAATTCACGTAATTTGCATAGTCGCAAAACCATTCACTGGTTTCATAGCCAGTGAATGTCTATGCAGCCAGTGAATGCATAGACATTCACTGGCTGTCTATGCCCTATTGAACAGGTTATTATCACCCTGGAAAAGATCATTATCATCAGAATGGAAATATTTGTTTCATTAGATTGTATTGATTTCAGCAAAATGCCCTCAAGAACATAATAGATGCAGCAAACTCCACACTTTATGGGGGAATATTTAGGTTTTCTCCTTAAACTCTCAACCAGTTGTAGTTTTATTCATTTTAGCTTCCTGCGTTGTCAGACTGATGTTTTCAAATAATGATTCTTTAGGTGGAATTTCTTCTTTATGTTACATTTAATAGAGACAAGGACTTCAGCTTTCATTCCACACTTGATTAAACTTTTTATGCAGTCTAACTCAGTTTGCCTCTGAATGAATCTGATATGCATTGCTTTTGTTTCTGTACAATTAAATTGAATGGCCCTCAGTTGGTAGTCATTAAAACTTCTAAAAGATTACATTTTAGAAAAGTCAATATTTTGGGGCTCAGAAGGGATTTCAATCAGAAAAGCTCTGCTTCATCACATTTTGTGTTTCATTTCAGTAAAATAAAATGTATAGTTCTTTCAGCAAAATTAAAGCAGTTACGTTATCTACTTGAAGAAGAAATGGTGCATGTGAGGTTTAGACTCAAAAAGTTGCTGTAACCAAACTTTTTTTTTGGGGCTCTTTTTTTGACAAACCAGAAATGTAGAAAAGAACTTCACATGTCTGACTGTATTCACATTGCATTCACATCTAATGAAAGGACTTTATTGATATGCATAAAAGATTAACAAATAAGACAATGGACCAAAATTCATTCAGGCCCTTTCATTTTTTCAGCAATTTGTCGCATTACAACCACACACTTCAATAAACTCCACTGAAAGAAAACTGGTACATATGGTACAACCTCCATGTTTACATTTTTGTATGTTTCACCAATACTTATTACGTTCTCAGAGTAATTTGCACTATTACTTTACCATCACACATAGTGTCTTGCGTTTATGCCAAAACATTTGAATTTGATCTCTACTTCCACCAGAGCACTTTCTCACTTTTGTTTGCTGTGCCCCTGACCTGGCTTGTGATTGCAAACAACGTAACAATTTAAAGTGTGTAAACTTCTCCACAACTTTATCTAGAACCTATCTGATTTATCTCACGGTTTTCATTCCACCTTGTGATACTCAGTGACACAAATAATTGCCTAAATAAATAATGTCTGAAGCATTCACACTAATAAAAATGTTCTTCCAAAAATCTAAAAGTTTATGTTGCCCAGGGACAGAAGCTTGCCTGTTCTGGAATCAGCCATTGACATTTGTACAGTATCCACGAGGTAAGCATCTGCCTCTGTCGTCTCTCACTGATCTACTAACATATGCATTTTGCATCATGTTCAATTATCTCTGACTATGTTCATGACAGACACATTTACCTCTCACAGTTGGCCTGGTTGATACATCCAGAAAAGCTTAACACGCTGTTGACATGAGAGCTCCACCACTTGATCTTCTTAGGTTCAGCAAAGCACTGAACTCCGTTTTGGGTTCTGTGAAATAAATCCTATAAATAGAATAGTCACTCAGGAGGCTGTTGAGTTCCTAGTTTATGAGGGAGTCAGTAATCCTATAAAGTCTGGATTTGCCTTTCTTTATGAGGATCAGTATTGTGTTAGATCTTATGGGCTTGCGAGCCTGTCAGACGAGGCAAAATAACAGACGAAAATAGGCCTGATTACTGATTGAAGGAAATCAAAGATAAACAGCTTTTCTTACGATTGTGCCTCTCCTCCATCCTTACCCTGCAAGATGCCGTGCACCACGCAGTACCTTGGAGAATAACGTCAATTTCAGGCTAATTCTCACTCCAAATTTTCTGCCCTGTCTCTGCTGAAGAGTTTTTTTTTTTTTAACAATCCCCTTCATACCTTGTGACATCCTCTCATCACTCCAGATTGTTTCTTCCTGCAATATTTGGTCGCCACACTCAATAAACCCCAGCAGTTTTTGGACAAAACCCGTGCACATCCTCTGACACCGAACAAGGTCAGAGTGGATTTAAGAGCATCAGCGTGCCTTCGAGACACAAGGTAGACTAAACTCTTCTCTGCAGCAGGGCTACAAGTTGCTTGTTTACATTTCAAAGCACACAATTTCCCATGTGTTGACAGCGCACAAACGCACTAAAGCTGGCACAGTCAACATAGATGTTGACAGTAGATTTGTTTGGATAGAAAGTTATGATTGTGTAACCAGCTTGCATGGCATATTTGCCCACCAGCAGTGTGTTGCTCACCCAGCGAGACCACTTTGATTCAGATCTGCACACACTGCAAACAACGAGATGCAGTCAGATACATTTTTAGGAAGACAGTAAAATGACGCAAGAAAGTCACTGTCGTCATGCAACACAAATTAATGCAGTACAATGACTTGATGCAAGAGATTAAAAAAAAATAAATGAATAAAATCCCCACTACACGGTGTCTCTTCAAATAAATCTAGGACTATTTTACTTGTATGTTTTTTCATTTTATGCATTCTCATTATAACACATTTTCATTGCTTGGTATTCTGGAGACGAACTACTGGTTCCCACTAACGCCTTCCTGCTCTCCACCAGCAGCAATTATTAGATGTTAAAAGGAAAAAAAGTCAAACATCATTCCATCTTTCCAACATTTGGGGAATTATCTCACTGGGAATTGACTTTGTTTTTATGTATTTTTGCTTTGAGCTCTGTTTACTTAGCCATGTGTTTATCATGATAATGTGACAACGAAACAAGAATAATAAATTTTTTCTCTCTGTTGGTGACACAAAACGGTTTCAATACAAATATTTTCTGGAGAATAGCACATTTGGTGTTCATAGTGAAAGCAGTTAACATTTTTGATTTCATCACAGCAGATGCAACATGTCATTATGACTGTCTAAATTCACAATTTATTGCGTGTTCTCAAAGTCCACAAAAGAAAAGGAAAGTTTGAACATTTACCTTTTTTTAAGCCCGTATAAGCACTATTCTAAGAGATAAAAAAACAACAAAAACAACCCGGTGGCAAGACATTAATTTTTTCAACATTAGGTTAGATGCTCAACACCAAAGATCTTTTTGTTTTTTTGTATTTTACATGTGGTTTGTTTTATGTGTTACTAGCTTACAAAAGTGATGTTTGATGTCTCAGGCTTTAGGCACCCACCAAAAGAAAATATATATCAAGAAAACATTACTTGGTTTTGGGAGAATGAAGATCTTCTCAAAAACTCACTTTCTGGCTGAAAAGCATAAATCCTGAAAATTCCAGAAAGTGATTGCGGCCAAAGTTAACTTTGAATCCTTCACAGACTAATAGTCTTTGTGCATTGTGGTGGTGGACAGCACTCTGTTAACCTGAGGCCTAATGTGTCCTTGGGCTCCTGCTCTTGGCAGGTGATTTGAAGTGTGAGAGTTATGACTGCAGCTGAAGCTTTATTAGACGGCTGGAGAAATAGCGACAGTGACCAGCCAAAAAACTCCTGATCCTGCTTTCAGGCTGCCAGCATGGAGGTCCCTTCCAGGGGTCGCTGTTGGGACCCGAAGATTTGTCATCCCATCGTTTTCTGCAAACAAATGATTAATTATGACTGACTCAGAGTCAGAGTTATAATGAGGTAATTAAAGCATCTAGTTGTTGTAAGAAATTAATGCATATTGTATGCATGCATAGCATGCATAATCACAGATTAGTGACCTGATAAGCCATTGTGTTTGTTCCGTCGTCTTCGGTGTAACACTTTCATCACACTGGTGGAGCATGATTGAGATAAAGGATGAGACAGACAAAATTAAACAACGCACCAGCAGACTATAAATGAATACGGCTTCATAAAGATTTCATTTGTATTTTATGTTTGGCTTTGATGGCCCCTCTAGGCTTTAATGTATGCACATCAAGCGGAGAACATATGTATAGCTGATAATGATGGGGAAATATATGGGATCTATTGTCTAGTTTAGGGAGGCCCGCTCTGGGCAGTAAAGAATACAGTATGTCCAACACTGGTTACACCATAAGGACAAGTACGTCTGTAATAGTTCTGTCAAAGTTCTCAGAGTGGCGGAAACTGCAAAAAAGTGATGAGTAAAGACCTGAAGGCCCCATTTTTTTTCTGTTCATCCTCAACAGCAGTTAGTTTTATGTTTATTTCATCTGAGTTAAAATGAATTTGATCACGTTTATAATTCATCAGCTGAAAATTTTGGACTGAATCCACACATCGAACTTGAACTAGTTTTCCAAATGTTTGATATTTTGTATGAAAAAGTTCAAATATTAACAAATTGACATACCATTTATGCAATTCCCTTGCAGTTGATTGTATCTCCTTAAGTTTTACTTTCACCTCTTTTATTACGATCAAGTCAGCACAGGCAGGACTTAGCGTAAGTTTTCAGTTTCTTTCTCCTTTGAACGACCTTTTCACAGTGACTACTGCACAGAAATACTGAATAACCTGGAATAAGTGCTAGAGGAACCAAATTGATTATTTTAAAGGTTTCTACATCAGTATGTTTTTACAGTTTAACCCAGTTCTATGGAAACTCAGTAGGATACTGGAAATAGGCATGCTAGAAAATACAGATTCTAAAAAATAGGCAATAAAGACGAAAACATAATGGTTGTCACATGCTAAAAATCATCATCATCAACATCAGACTGGGTTGAAGTTACATTTTAGAAAGGGCCATAGGCGTCAAATATTGAATTCATAAGCAGCAATTTCCTCCCTTAAATAACTTACTGAAGATTGAAAATTAAATTATTGCATTCTTACATAGGAGGAGAAGGAGGCTGTAAGAAGATAGTGAAGTGTTTTCAAGTAGCTCTCTCATCATCAAGTGAGGGAATTAAACAGCAGCAGTAAAAAAGATTGATGGAGGTCAATTTAAGGTGCGGACTGCCCACAAAACTTTCAATGAGAGCTTCGCGTAGAATGGCTAGAAACACAAACCTAAATATCTTTTTTGACTTCAAAGCTACTTCAGAATGATTTCAGACTCAATGATGGTGGAAATATATTAATTTGAGTGCAGCTTACAGGTAGAGAAAATGTTTTTAAAGATGTAGAGCCGACAACTAATGATGGTCAACTGTTGCTTCTGAACTGCTACTTCAGGTGTCTGTGTTTGTATTCATTGTATTCATTGTATTCATTGTTGCAGATGTTTTCAATGCACATGGTAAGCAAATAGGTGAAATTCATGCATGTGAATCCAAGCAAACACACTGACTTGATACTTTTATTGAAGCAAAAATGAGCTGGTTTTAATAATGGAAGACCTCATCATAGATTATATGGACTTCTGATGCATTGGGAACATCTTGAATGTGGATTTATGAAGCAATTTATACACTAATAAATTTTAGAATAAAGCAGAAGATCAAGGATTGACCTCAAAGAAAGCAACTTCATTGTGATCCTCAAAGTTCACCAACTTGAACATGAGAGAAAATTTTAAAGTTAGAATTAAAACCACAGAAAGAAAAGTTTAAAAGAATGTATACGATTCTGCAAGACCACAACAGAGACAGATAAAAGAAAAAGATAAAAGACACTGTGAGATACAAAAAAACAGTTTCAGTCTGCCTGACTTAAAAAAGAGACTTAAACTTAACTCAGCATGCAGCGTGCCAATTTTTATTTTCTCAAGCTAGTTTTTTTCTTGTTTAGAAATTGTGAAAGTGGGAAGTTAAAAAAGATCTTTTCATAAATATTGCAGATATTTATAATTTCCAACCTTATACCTTTTAAATCTTATGCAGCCATTTTCTTCTTTATTTGTACTTTATTTGAACCAGTGCATTCCAGCTGCACAACAATCTTCAATAAAATGGAAAAGCAGATGGATGTCATTCACTCACTTTTCAGCTTTCAGTGGTGAGGCTCTAAGGTGAGAGGCTGGACACCCAGATGTGACAGATAGAGAATAAAAAGATAATACATTTTTTCAGGTTTTGCTTAAATTGATGCATCAAGGAATAAGGATTTTTTTTTCTGAAATGTTTCAATACAAAGAGATGCCTGTAATTACCCACATAACATGTTTTCTGACCATTTTTATCCTATTGGGGTTGTGTTACCTTGTCCATGTCTTTTTTAAATGCAAGACACTTTCTATTTAAAACAAAGAAAAAGTCAGTGGTGTTGAAGAAGGAGAAGAGAATTTACTGATTAGGATCATGGCTGACCGGAGTTTTTTCCGGAGCGTCTGGGCTCAGCTCAGATGGGAAGAGAGGCTCGGCCATTAGGGAGGCGCTCCCCGTACACTCCATATCCAAGCAGTCAGCTCAGTTGCTTTCCGCATCAGATTAGAATGCCTCTTGGTCTTCTCCCTCTGGAGATTTTCATCAGGTACCGTCTACTGGGAGGAGACCTGCAGGTGGACCCAGAACTCACCGGAGAGATAATAGATCTCTTCTAGCCCAGCAAAACCTCCGGATCCCCCAGGAGGAGCTGCAGAGTGTCTTAGGGGAGCGGGCCATCATGGTTTCCCTCATAAGCCTGACCTTTATGAGAAGTGCGCATAAAGTCATGGATGGCTGTTCTCCAGTTTTGTTTGAATTAATAAATGATTACAACATTGATTTTAATACTTGATTCAAAAATTGAGGCCGAATGGCATTCAGAAGAATACAACATTTAAAGCCAGTAGACACTGAATTCAAGTTGTGTTTTGAATGTAAAGACTTACCAAAAAACTCATCATTAGTCATGTTTGGAAAAAGAATAACAAGTCAATACAATTATGTTCAGCACATAAAAGCAGAAACTCTGTTTCTGAAGCCTAGCTTTGTACATCTTGATTAAACCAGAATAAACATTTTCACTAATAAAAATCTGGGCTTACTGAGCATTTGTATTCATCCCCACTTACTCAGATTCCTCTAAGGATGGATTCACACCAGGTATGTTTATTCTGGTTTAATCAAACTTTAATTCGTTTGTCTAGAAAATTCAGCTTGTTGGGGAGATGTGAATGCACAATCGAATTCTGATAAAGCCTTAAAAAAAGTCAAACTCTGGGGAGAAATGACTCACGGTCTCTCGCCAAAGAGAAGAGAGAAATCCTACAACCGTTAAAACCTGATGCCGCCTCAGCCTCAACACAACATCCCTCCTGGGAATCTCGGTGGTGGCAGCAAAATGTTATGGAATAGTTTTCAGCAGGAACACAGGAAATAAATAAAACCTATCAAACTGAAGAAATTAAATAGTCTACAGGGGTCCAAAAGGAGCAATTTGCAAATGTTTCTCAAGGATAGTATTTTTGTTTGTGGGATTATGATTACTGTGCCATCCATCCATTTTCTTACACCCTTGTCCCTAGTGGGGTTAGGAGGTGCTGGTGCCTATCTCCAGCTAACGTTCTGGGTGAGAGGCGGGGTTCACCCTGGACAGGTCGCCAGGCAACACAAAGACAGACAGGACACACACCCTACACACACACTCACACCTAGGAAGAATTTAGAGAGACCAATTAACCTGACAGTTAGTGTCAGTGTGGGAGGAAGCCGGAGAGAACCCACGCATGCACATTTATTTCCTCTCACATGCCTAAAGATTTAATTGTGAGCTTGCAACTTGACCATCCAAACTTCGTGCAGAAAGTCCCCGGACCGGGAATCGAACCCAGGACCTTCTTGCTGCAAACCCACAGTGCTACCAACTGCACCACTGTGCAGTGCTACCAACTGCACCACTGTGCAGCCCTCACCTAAAATGCAAGTATTAAATTGATCTTATTATCACTTTTATTGTTATGACAAAAGTACCGTCATAAGACTTTACATCCATATCCCTCACCCCTACTAACAAAGAAAAAACATGAATAATGATAAATACAAAAGCATCAAATACATGAGAAATTATCCCACATTTGGCCTATTACATCCTAGTTTAATCAACAGCCTAATAAAACCAGTTAGAACTCATTACTTTTGTTCATTGCTTTAACAATTAATTAATCATTATTAATTCACAGCAACATCGTGATTAATCAGATTAAAAATTTTAATCGCTTGACAGCCCTAGTTTCATTTCAAATTAAACTCAGAAATACTTTATTAATCCCAGAGGGAAATTAAATGCTGTTGCAACTCATATTATGCCATTTTTTTCAAGGACTTCTTGAAGTAATTGTTTGTAGATGTAGTCTGCAGAAACGCATGGACAAAAACTTTCATCTCCATCTTCCTTACTAAAATACATTGAATTTTGCCATCGTATTGTCACAAAATTTGAAGCAGTAGGACATTTGTCAATACATTTGCAACTTACTATACACTTATTTGATTTGAGTAAATCAAAAATACCACTTTTGCACAAAACTTGTTTCTGAAACAAATTGAAAATCTTATCTCTGCCAATAATCAAATTTAAAAGATGTCCTGGTGAGCAATAACGGATTTCAGCTTCAAGGATTGCCATGTGGAGCCTCCAAACTGTCGCAGCATGATAATCCTGATAGGAAATCAAAACATGCCACGTGTAAATAAAAGTTAACAGCTTATACAGACACTTAGCATTTCAAAATGAGAACAGCGATTACTTACAGCCCAGGTCAGAAGAACCTGCACAGTCCAGAGTTGCATCAGATGAAGCTGGCTTGGACGATGGGTGCGATGGGATCCATGAGGCAAGAATGGGCAGACCTGTACTGATGTACACCAGACCCACCACAGCTGTGTAAATAGTGAGCCAGGGCCAACCTGAGGCATGGCCATCGGCCACGACTGCTGCTGCACGCTCTGGCATCGGGTCATTGGACCGGCAGCCCTGCTTTATAACAGAAACGCTGCCTCTGTAATCCTAGGACTTTTATTCTCCAGCTGCTGTAGCATCTTGCTCACTATTTTATGATGTGTGTGATGTGTCTGTCTAATAATGCACACAGAGACTAACAATCACTTGAGGGAAGCACATCTTTGCATAAATTTGCATGTTGGTCACAACCAGTGGACGGCCATTTAATCTAAATTCATCCACTATATGGTGAAATAGAAAATTATTACTTTATCAAAAATAGCACGTGGACCAGTTTTAGCTCAGTAATCTATTAAATGTTCAAATTTACATATTTGTTGTTATAAGAGGTTATATTTATTATATCTTTATGATTACGGCAGAACAATAGGCTGCTGAAGTGCCTCCTTATGATTATTTCAGAGTGTAATTTAAATTAAGCCAGAGTATTTTTAGATGGGTCTTTCATGAATAATTGCGGGTTTTTACAGCAGAGATCTTGGGTTTATCTCCCATAATTAGGCCAGCTGAGTGTGTTATAGGCACAGAGACGCACCAGCAATGTAATTGTTTTGGAGCAGAACAGGGGAAATGCATTTATTCCCTCTCACATGCTTAAAGATTTAATTGTGAGCTTGCAACTTGACCAGCTGCCTTGGTACATTATGTTACACCCAGTCTGGGACCGTCCATTAATGGCCTGTGGATGTTTGCAGACGTGCAATATAGAAAAACATCAACCCTGCGAAGCAGATTGGGTTGTGCAAGAAGAAAACGCAATGGCTTTCATAGATGTTTGTTGCATAAGGCAGAGAGTGACAGGAAAACAACACATACAGGCCTGTTTTCCTCCCCAGTCTGTCAAAGATGTGTCATGTTCTATCCTCTGCACTGTTGTCATGGCAAACGGGAGACTCAAACATCTGAAGTGATGCTGTGCCTGGAATGGCATGCTTTGCGCACTGAGTCAGAGTGTTGTGTAAAAATCTCTTAATACGCCTGTTATTTGGTAGGTCTAGTACCAATTTACAACATGAGAGTTCAGAAAAAGCACCGAACAAACTCTGTCAGCAACAAGAATATGTTAGACAAACATTCAAATGTGTGATTGTAATGTCCATAGGAGGAAGAATCATCTTCATTTTCAACAAGAAAACAGACAGTAACTAAAAATACTAGATCATATACGGGAACATCTTTTGGTTTACATGTGCTTTAAAATGAAATCAGATGCAATTTATAGCTTAATTTGAGAAGTGTGGCGTTCTCAGGGCTGTGCTCCCCTCTTGGGATATTTAAAATTCAGTGGAAATGCTGCCAATGCCTCCACGTACTCAGAGATGCATTTTGTGGAAGTGAATCTAAAAATAAAACTAATAGGTCAATGAATAATGACTGA
Source organism: Xiphophorus maculatus (assembly GCF_002775205.1). Lineage (NCBI taxonomy): Eukaryota > Metazoa > Chordata > Actinopteri > Cyprinodontiformes > Poeciliidae > Xiphophorus > Xiphophorus maculatus. The sequence continues at coordinate 21,844,831 of NC_036465.1, read as the reverse complement.
AAAGTCATAGATAAGTACTTTGAGTGCTGTGTTGCAGTCAATGTTTTTTAATAATAGCCAATCACAATATCTTATCTTTAGTCACTCGGCAAAATTTATCGAGGCAATTTGAGGCAATTTATCTCAGACAGAAGACTGTAAATCTTAAAACTGAAACTTGTAATGAGGTGAGCTTCTTCATGACTTTCAAATGTTGGTGAAGATGTTTTAGTAATGTCAACTGAGGAAGATTCCTGCCATATCATGTCAGTGTTTCAGAATTGTCTATAAAAACGTAACGACCAGAAATCTGCTGTTTGGTACAATGTTTAATGTTATCTTGTTTATGTACAAGTCCACATCCCCGAACCCTTGGAAGGTTGTCCTCCCACAGTCTGAATATATAAGTCCTTGCTACTGTAATTCATGAGAGGATGACTACATATCCTCAGCAGTACATGCAGATGTGCCTGATAGAATATTTATCATCCAGGATTCATTTGTATGACTTTGATAAAGTGCAAGGCGTTGTGCTCTGTATTCCTAATAAGCTCAGCTGAAATGTGCAGCCATGATACACAGAATAACTCAAAGGCACCAAAGGTCAGCTTTGTTTTACCGGAGGAGACATAAATGTGTGTGTAAAGGGCCGGGGTGGGATGAGTGGCTTTTTGATGTTTCAAGTTGGAATCAAGCAGGTCAAAAAGAAATTCTATATTTAACTGATTTTTCTCAACCTCTAATTTACTGACTGGATAAATATTTTTCAGTCCACCCACAGTAAGGCCTGATCAGCTGAAGCAGTCTCACCTGTTTGTAAGTCAACATTCACTAACACCACCAACAACCCTCGTTTGTGTTGCGGTAATGACGGTAATGGATTCCTGAACGTCATAAAGAGAAATCATTGCAAGTTCTGCAGCACGCCATCTGGGTGATGCTTCTACTTCGAACAACCATTATCCAGTCTGACTGCTGCCGTTAGCGCTGTGATAGAAGTGATACATTAAGCAAAACTTTATTCTTTAAATGACACCATAACACGATTATAACCATTTTGTATTTTATAGGTGAAAAAGGGAAGCTTATCACTGATTATTATGTGTTTTTTGTTCTTCAGTCAGCTTACTTTACAAGAGTTAGACTGTTGGATAAATAAGAGCCAAATATAGATTATATTAACATCTGACAAATTACAATGCTATTGTAATTTAACAAAAGTGTTAGATGCCTCCAAGTTTCCAATACCTATTCTGCCTTTCTGTTATTTCCTTTTTTTTTTTGAAAAAATAGGCCTATGTCATTAAACATGTACGTAGGTAATTATGATATAAATAAAATATAACCTGATTTATAATAAATGTGTTGTTACCTTGTCATTACCAGTAAAAAATAAAAATTCCAAATCTTCTGGTCTTATGTACACATAAAGATATATTTTAAAGAAATAACCATCTTATCCAGAAAGCTATGAGCTCCATGCTATTCTGACTTTCCTTGTCATTACCAGTAAAATAGTTTGCTTTGCTAGCTAACCAAATGGGGTGACTTGTATAATTCAAATAATAATAATAATTATTTTTTAGCTTAACTTAAACTTTTTTCTTTTTTTGTCTTTTTCAATAATCACACATTTAATCACATGTCCCTGCAAAGCACCAATACATGTTGCACTGTTCACTTCTCAGCTTACAATCAGATTAAAAAGGTGTGTTGAACATGCATCCAAAGTGAAACAGGATTTGTTCAGTGATTGGTGATTCAGTTTCCACCAGTTTAAGAAAATATTTGGCTAAGGATGTAATTTTGAATTAGCCATTCTGCATGTTTGCTTTATTAAAGCACAAGGAGAGGAGTGCTTAACCCACATTGGAATTGGGAGCACAGCAGGTATGATTTTGGCAATGTTACTGGATGTTTACCTTGGATAATGTGAGTCACAACAACATTTATTTTCCCTCCTCAGGGATCAATAAAGTATTTTTGAATTGAATTTGAATTAATGAATTCTCTGTATATTAATAAACTGAGCAAACACCACAGTACTCTCACATTACATATATATTTATGTATGTTTTTTATTCATATCTAGTCTGTGAGAGTGCATTTGTTTACATGGAAGATTGCAGCTCCAGTTGAACGACAAGTAGTCAAGCATAATTCAAGAAAATATGAATTTTCATGAATTAATAAGTTAAAAAGCTGTATGGGTTGCACAAATAAGGTGGAGAGCCTAGTCAAATCAAATCTAACCTGTATCCCTCAGACGTTGGGAAGTCAGGCCGATATCATCAGAGTTAGTGAAATCTTGGTTAACCTTAGAGACCTGGTAATTGTCTTATAAGTAGCTTGGATTGCTATAATTCATTTAGGTCTGAACACAGACTGGAGCTTTTTAAATGTGCTTGTTCAAGTAAAGAGTGAGTATGCGCATTTGCATGTAAGTTGGCCTCCAATTGGTTGTTTGATTATTGAACTGGTGCATATTTAAGCATCATTACTCACATTATTAGCTTCTGAGTCCAAACTTGTTCACCTTCAACCAGCACAATGTTAAACTGACTGTAATGTTATCACATCTGGGCTCTGGCCTTTTTAGAAGCTCTAAACCCTCTTTGTCTAAATCCCTCTGCTCATATCCCTTTGTTATAACAGGCACTAATGCAACAAACTGATTAAGCGCTATTAACTTGCAAATTAGTTCTTTTGTTCCAACTTTATCCCTATCAGCTCCGTCCGTTTAAAACAACCTTTGTACAACCACAAAAAAAGATTGCGCTGTCAGTGATGATTCTTAATTGTGCACTTCTCATTTTGAGTATGTCTGTTTGAATTGTATGCAACAGCATTGAGGAGAAAATGTCATTTTGGCATCTCTCCATTCAAATGCAATTAATAATACAACCTGGATTGCAAGAAAGTGCTCTGCGTCATCATGCTGACAATTACTGAAGCCTTTATGATGTTTTCGGATGGATCTCTCGTCTCTGGCAAGTGGATTTTCAGAGAGATTGAAATTAAGAGAGTCAGCAGATAAAAAAAAAAAAAGAACCTCGGGCAAATGCTAAAAACCTGGAGAAAGCAGGGCTTGTGAGACTGTCCCCTACCTTTCTGTCAGTCAAAGCAGCATGGAGGCCTTGAAGCGTACAATACAAAATCTAAATCATAAAGGGACAAAAGAATTTGATTGTAAAAAATTACATCAGTAAACATTTGGCTAAACATCCCAATCAAGAAAAATTGCAAATATAACCATTTCAGCTTCTTGCCCCGTTATGAATTCAATCTGATTTGGAAATTTTGTGTTCCACTTCTTTGAGCACCAAAATAAGCAATTTGTTTTGTTTTGCACAAACTAAACATCAAATCATTTCCACCTTCAGGTCAATTTCTACCTCACTGACAGGGAGTTTTCCATAATCTATTAATTAACTGAAATGAAATCTGGTTATGTGACTAATATTATCTCCTGACAAGAGCTTGCTCATAGTTAATTTGGTTTCATCAGATGTCATTAATATTTAATCTTTCAAAGGAGTTGACTGGTCCAAACAGATCCCTGGAAACAGGATAGTCTAATATCTTCAGAAATAATAATACTAAAAAAACATTTTGTAAGCATTTTTGTTATCATTTATCTTTATGGCGTAATAAAATATGAAACTGCCAAGTGAAATAAAGTGTTATCCAATGTTTGTTTTTTTCTCTTTTTACTCCTGCTTTGCTTAGTCACCCCATCCTTCTTTCATTCCATACCAACACATTTGTGTTTATGGTCCTGTATTATTACATGTTGTGGAATTTTACTGTGTGGCATTTTCATAGAGTTATTGATAAGTATTTAAATCGTATGGTGAGATTATGCACTGTTTAAGACTTGGGTTTGGTGTTTGACACCAATTCCAAATCTTCTGGTCTTATGTGCACATAAAGATATATTTTAAAGAAATGGATGGATGGATGGATGGATGGATGGATGGATGGATGGATGGATGGATGGATGGATGGATGGATGGATGGATGGATGGATCCATCCATTATGATGGTGATGTAAATATTCATTATGTGAAATACGCTATTGAAATCTTGCGCTTCATCAACTTCATATCCTAATAACCATCTTATCCAGAAAGCTATGAGCTCCATGCTATTCTGACTTTCAAAATATATCTGCTGAAGTGTTAAGCTAGAGTGATGAGAGTGAGATGTATCAAATCAGATGTTGTTTAAAAGCCTGGGAGGAAGGTGCAATACTCTGTCCAACAATGATCTGAATATTTAAAGCTAAAAAAAAAAACCTCTGCATACTGCTAAGTACAGCTGGAACATGGTAGCTGTCACTTACAATTATGTAAATGGATGCAAGTGTCACCACTAGGCTTGTAGACGTAAGGGAAATAGCTTTGTTTGTCCTAATCTTCACCAATCTAGTTGAGGAAACGTCTTGGACTCTGTCTCTTACCTTGGGTGCCCTTCATTTCCTTGTAAAATCTGTCCGCTTACTCTGAGAGGCTGCTTGCTAAGTGCAATCTGTGCAGCTGTCAGTGGTTTGTTTGTTTGTCATGGGGAAAACGTGGCATGAACAGAACTGCATCAGACAATGCAGACCTATTTTTGCATGCTTCCACAGACAACAGAGAAGCTGGAAGCAGCGTGCAGTACATCACTGAGAAGCCTTGGCATAATCCAGATAAGAATATTCTGCTTGAAAGGATAATGTTTGCAAATATAATCACTATTATCTTATAATGTATTCCCCATGAACAAATATACAATGAGTTGACATTTTAATACAAACAAATGCCAGTATACTGGCTACTTTATTACATACATCTCACTACTACTAGATTGGATTCCCTTTTGTCTGCAATGATTCCTTAATTCCTTGTTCCACCAAATTACAAAAGGTGGACTATTGGACTGGTGAATGTGAGGACGATTGGAGGTCAGTGAATTTATCACCATATATCCAAAACCAGTTGTAAAGGTTTTAAGCTTTGTCACATGGTGCATCATCACACAAGAATACTCGGTTCGACTGTGGACCCAAAATAGCAACAGTTGCTACAGTTTCATGTGGTGTGGTACGTTTTCACACTGCACTGTTTCAAATGATCCAACCAATTGAAAAACCTGACTGCCCCCGTCTCACCAGTGGAGTAGCTGCACAAAGAACCGCTGAAGGAAACAACACTAAAACTTCTGAAGGAAACGCTGACACAACTTCCTTCTTCACAATGCTGGAGTGGTGTGAAATTTTAGATGTTGGAGAATGTCTCTTCTGTCTTTGGTAAAAGACCATGAGCCATTTCTCCCACAAGAGAAATGGTGTTTGTTTTGGCTGTATTTGCCCTGAATGCCTTCCGCTATGTTCTGTGTCTTGCTTTTGGAACGTTCTCCAGTCCGCTTGCATCCACAAATGCTTTTGCACTGAGCTCACTTTAATCAAACCAGGACTTAGGTTTTAAGGCAGACCACCGTTTGGTTTTTTGGTCAGCATCAGAGTTTGATTACCTCTATGCAAACAAACTAAAATTCAGGTAAAGTGGACCAAACAGGGCTGGTGTGAATGCAGCCATATTGCATTCACTGTGATAGACCATTTTCTTTGAAATTTGGATTATGTTTTATGTATGCCACACACCTTATACTGAAAGGTATTTTGAGCTACTGTTGACTTTTTTGTCATATTAGGTTGCCTTTTTCTGACAATTCTCTATAAAGCTATGAAATTGGTCGTGTCAGAAAATCCCAGTTTTATTACTGGAGACCAGCCGGTCTCTCATCAAAAAGCATTCCAAGCTCAACATTGCTTAAATCCTCTTTCTTCCCCATTCTGATGCTCAGTTTGTACCTCAGCAAGCCATCTTCACTCCTGCTAGATGCAGAAATATATTGAATTGTCACCATGTGATTGGCTGATTTATTTGTGTTAACAAGTGGTTCAATATGTGTAGCTAATGAAGTGTCTGGTGTCCTTATACTTCCTGTGTATGTTTAAAAACAGTTTAAATTATGTTGTGCTGAAACATTACAGCGACGTAAGCTGCACAATGGATTAATGTTATTATGAGAAAAGATAATTTAACATCAGCTTCAACACCCTGTGACATTTAATGTGTAAAGGGCTGTAATAACTACATGCAGTCTTCCCAATTGTTCGACAGCTTTCTGCGAAAATCAATGTACGAACAGTAAAAATGCTCTTTTATCTAAAGGTCAAAGGTCACGTTCAGTCCTTGATGCAATTTTTAGACTATTGAGACAACATATTGCTGAGATTGATAGAATCACGGCTAAACCGAATGTTTGGTGTAAAACGACTTCTGCAACATTGATTGCAGCATCTACATTGTTTCTGTTTCTGTGTTTATAGATGGGATTTATGCTTGCAGCCTGCAGGACTCCCACTGCTTCAGTGAGACCTGGTTGAGGGACCTGGGTGAGTGCATGTGTAAATGACTCATTTTCTGCCTCTAGCGGTATATCTGGCGCATGAGCTGAGCAGTAGTATGACAAGGCATGCACAATGAGAGGCTGCACTCAGTCTGCGCCCCAACGATGAGCGGTGTCACACTGAAAGCGTTCCAGAGGACCAAGGACTCTTTTAGCATATTTCTGACAGGGTTTTAAATGTGTATTTCCTTCTGAGATGTGCCTAGTTAGTATGCATCACAACATCCGCAGTAAGCAGCACATCCTTTAAGCTTAACGAACTTCTTGTATTAACACTCAAAAAGTTATTCCGTGCCAGAAAACCTTTAATTTGCCACGGGGAATAGATGAATGGAGGTAAAAGCCTTTATTCTCAGAAACATTTCAAAAAGCACAGACACCTCAGGTTTTCTGGGGCTCTGACTAACCGGAGATGAAAATGGCTTTCAAAACGGATAAATATGAAAATGAGGTGGCTCATTTTGATTGCACCGTCAAACACATTGCACGTCCGTTTAACTGGCAGGCAATTATTTTCGGTTCGCAACAAGGCGATTTAATAGTCTGAAAAAGCAAGGTACAAAAACAACCAAAAAAGAAATGGTCAGCGGTCCTGTGCGAAAACAGGTGCATTTATTGTGAAATAGCAGTATTTGAAGATGAAATGTTTCTGAGAATACACAGCCATGTAAAGAGCTGGCCAAACAGAAGAAATAAAAAAAAACTGAATTGCTAATGTAATGAAAATCAATCTTGTGCTGTAGTTTTATGATTGCAAGTGTACTGAATGCAGATATCATCTAATCAATACGGCTGTCCAAACCGGAAAAAAATCGCTGTTGTCAATGAAAGTTTTTAAACCAAAATAGCCCAGTAAGTTGTTGCAGCGGTTTAGAAATTTGAACTGACTTCGTTTACAAAGGCCAAAAGTCACAACATATAAATGTGTATGAAACACTGATAGGAATACTCATATTACCACAGGTGGGTCGACACTGTTTCTTAACAGTAGTCATTACTATCCAAACAAATTGTCAGTCAGTGGTGTGATCAAGATGCCAGCAGGTTTTCAGATCTGCGGTGCCATGAATAATGCAAAGGTAGTTCCTTCCTACAGAGTTCGGTGCATGACACACGGTATCTTCACCAACCCACTCAGGACCTCTCGATTGTAGATAACCTGTGAGCACAGCGGCTGAATGTAGTCTTTCATCAAGCACAAAGTTGGGAATACCAATACAAATTTCAAAGTTTCCTGCTCAGTGAGAAGGAGCGTGTTAATAAAAAATGAGACAAAGTTCAACCTGTTTTATCACTTTGCTCACTGGAGTAAGCTCTCAGCATGGGCTGCTGAAACATTCCTGGGCTGCAACATGCAGCAGCGAGGTCGGCGAGGAGATTAGATGTGAAAGGCCATCAGCAGGCCAACGAGTAACATACAAGATTTGCGATCAAATTTTAGAGGCAGAAGAGCAAAAATCTTGACAGTATGAAACAGAAAGCAATAAATGCATTTATAATGCAAAAGGGCAAAAACTAAAAGGTTTTTTTTAGGATCTTGGATTCAAGGTACCCATCAATCAAAAATAAAAAGTGAAAGGAAGAAAGAAAGTGGGTTAAACGTGACTAAGTAGCCTTGAAGAACACAATGATTTGGCGCCATGTGGAGGCAGGAAAAAGGTATTTATGGAGGTTGCTAATGAGCTACAGCTGACGCCAGGCACACACTCTCTGGGGACTACTTCTCTGAGTAAACACAAGATACGATGAGCAGGAGAAAATAATTCAATTCCTGGGATTATCCAAAAATATTTCTATTCTGTAGCCTTAAGTAAAATTAGTAAAATTACAAATCTAATAATGCTAGACATTGGTAAAGAATAACATAATCACTACCAGGTGAAGTGAATAACACTGATTATGTCTTCATCAAGGTACCTGTGAGTGGGTAGGATAAATTAGGCAGCAAATGATCACAGTTGATTGGTGAAAAGCTAGAAGAAAAAATATATGCAGTCTGTAAGGATTTACATGAGTTTAACAATGGAGACATTTTGATGGATAGATGACAGGGTTTAATCTTCTCTAAAGCTGCAGCACTTGGCCAGTTTTGGAGAGGCGAGTGTCTATCAAGTGTGTTCCAAGGATCCAAGGATCTGACTATAACATCAATTATCCAGCATTGTTGCTGTTCCTGAAATGTAATGGAAAATTAAAAAATGATCTATACTACCACTTACTACAAATAATACTTTCTTAGTGTACGTTTAAGTGTATAAATTGTGTTTATCTTATCAATTTTGAGTGTAAAACAGAAAATCTACAATTTTCAGGATTTCCATAGATTATGGATGATACTGACATTGCAACATAGTTTCTCTCCATGTGAACATCTTGACATAACAAATGTTTAAAAAAATTATATAAAGAACATAACTTAATTATTGCAGCTTCTACAAAAAGTATTCACCCCTTGAACATTTTACTCTTTCTCTTTATTATTTTTACTAATCAATCATAAGAAAAAACAATGTTTTTTTTTGACAAAGCATTTACAAAAAACGCTTTGATGTCCAACATAAAAACATGATATAACACCTCTTATAAACATGAGGGAGTCTTCATAAATGGTTATGACTGTTGTCATGAAGTGTCATTTGGTAAATAATGACACTTTTAATGTAAAGTTGCCAGTTTTAATGGAATTTTAATGGAATTTTTAGTTTTAAAACTGTCATAATTTACCGAATGACGCTTTATGACAAAAGTCATAACCATTCACGAAGACTTCCTCATGTTCATAAGAGGTGTTATGTCATGCTTATGACAGTGTCATGTCAGTATTATGCACACCCTTTGTCTCATGTGACTGAAGCATAAAGACACTTGTGTCTGGAAGGTTCATCCACTGTTTAATCAGTATTCCTGGCTACCATTACAGCATCAAGACAAAAAGAATGGTCCAAGCAAATCAGGGAAATATTTTTGAAAAGAATCAGCCAGGAAATGTATAAAAATACTCTCTAAGCTACTGAACATCCCAACGATGCTGGTTATTCGAGGACACAGTTGTGACTGACTTATTCTCCAGTTACATCACTAAAATGCACCAATCACAGCTCTTTATGTCTCTTTACAGATTCATCAGTATAAACCAGCCTCAAAAACTCTTTAAGTAACTCAAAAACAACACCTTGTTGTACTCAAGCTAAACAGATATCTTCTGTCGGCAGAAAATGTTGGAATTAATTGATGCAGGCCAAAGGAAAATGTCCCAAATGTCGGCCTGATAATAGGGGACCCATCGTCATTAGGATTGATGGCACCAATTTATTATTAATGATTCGTAAAATGAGATCCAGTAGACCCCATTTTAAATACATTTTCCATTACCAAGAACTTGACAAGCAACACTGCTGATTTCAGGCCCAAAGCCGTCCACTCTCTTGTTCTTGCTATGAATTACAGCACTGGCTCTCTCTCACCCAATGCAAATGTCTCATTTTGGTGAAACATGGGTTGTCCCAAATTGAAAGCATTTGTTTTAAACCTGGGAGAAAAATATCAAGGCTTGTCACAGGGTTGTAATATTATGGTGTTTTATTTGGCTTTAAATCATTGGACATAATGCTCAGCTGCACATGTTTTCTGTGAAATGTCCCTTATGTGTCTGGGCCATCTGCTGCACTAGATATATGTATGGATGGGTGAATAACCAACGTGGATGGAAGGATGAAAGATGTTTAACAAATCAAACTTACGAAAGCAAAGTCCAAGGTCCAGAAGTCCAAAAACATAAGCTTAAGATAGTGAAGGCTAACACACCATGAACATGGTGGGAAGACGATGGAGGGCACAACAACATGAGGCGGACTAAAGCAGACTGAATAGTGATGAGCTCTGCAGAGCAGACTGAACAGATGAACCAGCAAAGAACAATGGAAACCAGTGAGCCTATATACCGAGAGGATACAAGTGTGTTAATCAGGGGATTAGGAAATAGCTGTGGAGGACAGCAAACAAGCAAACTGAAGGAAGCTGAAAAATAAGAAAGACAGCTGCATTAGACACATATAAAACACAAACCAAGGGAAGGAGACTAACACTGACCTAAGAGAAATAAATGTAAATGCACCAAGAATATAACTCATGAGGCAAAACTCTAATGGCAATACCGACTAATTATGGCAAGACCTTTCCTACAATAATAAACCCACAAGTAATTAGAGAGGAGCACAAATGAAAAACATAAAACCTATGAATCGTGACAGGAAAATAAAGAGTGCATGAATTGTGAACAACTAAGAGACTCTCGCGCACAACATATTTCTTTTTATTTGTTTATTCACTAATAGCCCTTTGGTGTAGTGATGATATTTTGGTCTCCGGTGGCTGTTCATGTTGAGGTTTGTTTCAGTCACGTGGACCAATATTTAATCATGTTTTTCGTTTTGGTTTAATTGCGTTAATATTGTCATCAGTCTGGCGGCATTCATCGGTCCCATGCATTGGTCTTTTGCCTGCACAATTTGTGAAGAATTCGGCCGATATAATCTGCATCACCTTTTCTGGGCAAAATCGGCGCGCTCCTACAGAGCATCAAGACGTGCTGCCATAAAGTGAAGCTGGAATTATTTGTTAATCCTGCAGCTCTATGTTTTGCATATTCATAAGGGAAGACACGCTAAATCTATTGCACCTGCGATTCTTCTTATTTTGCTATCCAGTCCTGTTTAGCGTGTTGTTTGTAGATAAGGTTTGTGCGGGACATTAACTTTGTTCCTGTTTTTCTACATGCAAACCTGAAGTAAATCAGGCCTTAAATACAAAAGAGGCAATGGGTTCATTTTTGCACTCCAGACATACAATATCTGGATGAAAAGAGGACTGCAGAGAGTAATTGCAATATGAATGGATCCAAAATTAGACTCAGACAACCAAACCCCAGCTTCCACTAAACTCGCTGCAGTTGATTTAAATACAGACAGTTTCTAAAACAGCCTGTGGGGCCACAATGAATTATTGCACAGATTCGCAAACTAGACATCCACCGCCTTACAGTAGACAAAACCTACACTCCTAAAATACCGTCAGCAACGCCTAGAGTGTGCTTAATAATTGATTATTGGAGCATCCATGATAATTAAGAGCTAAGAAGGCATGTGTGTAGTCTGCATGTGTTGCAAACGTGTGAGGTGATAATCATTAACTCTACATCCACAGTGGGAGATTGCGTGTGCTTGCTTTCCCGTTGAATAGAAGGAGAATCCTGTTGAGCTGTGAAAACTGCACTGCAACATCCTGGTGGCTTGCCACTCATCCCCTTTACCCTCACACTGATGTAGGGGGAGTTTTAGGAAGCCATTACTCCAAATGGCTCTCGTTCTCCCGGCAATATTTGAATGCAGTTGAGAGGGTGCTTTTCTAGGCTTTAATTGGAGATGTATAACTTTTTGAATATAGTCATTCTCTGCAGCAGTTAGCAGCTCACAGCAATGGCTGTGATGTTCTTTTGAAATGCAAATCGTATCATGAGGGCAGTGGAAGTAACAAGCTGAGAGCATTGCACAAACACACAGGTTGCCACGTTGGTGCACAGCCATAAACTGCAGGTGTACATTCAAATGTTTGTTACAAAACACTAACAATTATTCTTTTTTTCAAAAGACAGGCTTTCTAACCGTAGTAGTGACAGTTTTATATTAAAGATAAATTATAATTCGTACAAACACAAGATTTTGGAATCTGATATGTTAATCAAATGGCCTCTTACTGACGACACACATTAAGAATGAAACCAGCACTCTTATTTTCCACCAGACATCCTCTACACAGGAAAGGTAGAAATAAAAAAAATGAAAAGAAAACAGGTTAAGAAGGCATTTTTTTTCCTATCCACTGAAATAAATCTCCCAGTTTTAAACACTTATTACCCCAGATTGCTATTGCAGTTGATGCTTCGCTTCAAAGCGAAAAATAAGCAAAGGTTAAGAGACAAGGACACAACAGTTCAAGTGAAAGTATTCATATAAAGACTACGTTTTTATTTGGACTTTTTTATTAGCTTGAAAGGATTTTAGGGGCTGAATGACAATAAAATGAGTTGTTAACTACTAATGACAATAAAAGGAGTTGTTAACTACCTGACTAAAAGAGGGAAGAGTTGTGAATATAAGTAGACCAGACCCACCAGACATTTTAGGTGAGTTGCTGGTTTGCTATGTCTCCAAGGTACCACCACACAGACAACATTTCTCCTCAGTTGCAAATTGTAGATAAATCTTCCATTTTGAATTTAAGAAAACATTTGAGACTTTGCTACACAGAGAACATACAGTTGAACACAGGAAAGGCCCAGTTTGGCCATCTGGCACCACTCCAAGTTGAAATTCATAAATAAAAAGCTAAAGTAAAAACAAAATAAAGCTTTTTTTTCTTTCTTTTTAATAAAATGTTCAGTGATGTATCTAGTAAAATGTTGTAATTTTAATTTAATCCTTAGTTAATCTGAAAATTGTTTTTAATGATGAAAATTGTATTTTCTAACACATCATTATAACACAAAGTAGTGGTAAAATAAATCAAAGTGGTAATTTTATTCTCTGCTTTTCAATCAATGCCAGAGCTTTGCTTAATTGAGACAACTGTGAAAAATGTTCCTTTTTCCTAGAATTACTTTATAATAGTAGCAATAACTGTTCTAGCCTAATTACACCGTCCCTCTGTGAGCTTAGAGGAGCCATAACCAGTAGCAGACAAAAGCTCCTATTACACCGAGGCAAAAACAAACAAACAAACAAACTGTTCATTTCTGACATCTGATTGCATTTAAAAACCTGATAAAGTGTTAATCTGATGGCTAAGAACCCAGCAGGTGGGTGGGCATCAGCTCATGTGGGCAGTTTAGGATTTCCTGCTTTGTTAGCAAGGTGCACTAGCAGGGTCATTTGGGATGAGTTACTCTCACTGTTTACATTGTGATTGCTTTGGGAGTGGAAATGAAATGCTTGAGGAAATTTACTGTTGCTGTAAAAAAAAATGTTGTGTACCACAGAGTTTACATAAAAAAAGACAACAGTGTGCTACGACGCATTTCATCACCAAACTGAGGCTGTAACTCAACAACAATTTGGCCTCTCCTGCGTTTCCAACTAGGCCAAACAGACGACATTACCTGACTCACCGACATCCATATGGCACTCTAATCATGTACAGGTATGTTACTTTGGCAAACTAACAGTACAGACATAGTACACTTATTGGTACCCATCGTAAAAAACAATTTTTTACTGCTGTAGAAGAGTCTTTCACTGAAATAATAAAAAAAATCCATATATTCCACATGCAGATTTTTTTTCAATGTATTATATTTGTAATGTATTCGATCAAAATGTGTAAAAGCCTTTCAGTAGTAATCCATGTGCTTGGTTTTATCAGATCCAGTCCACTTTCTAAAATGGGAAAGACAAGAAAACATTAGGTAAAGAAAAAGTGAATGGCTGTCGGCTTATACATGTCAGATAATTGATACAAAAAAGGCACTAACTTAACCTTGATCATATCTAGAGTTATTGAAATTCAAAGGTTTAAAAGAACTAGAACTATAACATTCAATACTGGGCAAGAACCCAAGTTTGTCTTGCCAGTAGTACTCACAATTAGGAGGATGTGTTGCTCTCTAAAGGTCAAACGGATGGTTTGGATGTATGCCAGCAAAAAGCATTTTCTGTGCTGCTAGTAAAAAGGGCATTTAGAAATACAAGTTAGACTTACAACTTGAGTCAAACTTTAGGCAGACCAAAACTATATGCTTGATGGTCGAGTAGAGTCAGCACAGAGAAAAATAAACCAAGAGGAAGGACATAAAGTCGTGTCAATCTACTGTCACAACTGTGTCTCACAACTTGACCCAAATCCACATCCACAGGGGTGGACCCAAATTATTTCATTTTCCATTTATTATTATCTGGAAAATGTAATTATTTAAATGCTTTTCATAAAAATGTATAAGGAGTGCCAATAACTGAAGAACATTACGCTGCTCTAGGGATCTGCTTCACAGCTTTTCACATCACCTCAGTGGCAACTAAAACTAAAGTTCATTAAAAGGTAGCGAATTTCATATTCACACCCCACACACACTCGTGCCCGTGTCTGTCAACTTTACAGTTAAGCCTCTGCAGAATAGCTTTTAAATGGTTCTCATGGGGTTTTCCAGCAGTTTTTCATTGTCTACATGTTACACATATACATGTTTATTAGCTCAAACATCTATTCAGAAAAACATGTGCATTTCCCTCTGCTGTCACCTAAAAAGAAAAAGAACTGAACAATTTTACATCTGTACAATGCCACCTTCCATGATTAATTCTCTGTGATTCATCATGTGTTCTGTCTGAAAAAATAAAATGCAAGAATTCAAAACACACTCAGAAATGTACAGTGTAATTAGAGCATATTATGCACTTAATTACAATTTGAATAATATAATGCAAATTCCTCTCCGCTGGGTCTTTTGAAGGAAAGATGCTTCACTTTTTTAGTTCCAACCACTGCAGACAGAAAGAGAAAATTTAAAAAAAATAAACAGGAAAAGAAAATCCTAAGATCCCATCAGGAGCATCTGGATCTCCATTTTTGACTCAGCTGTGAGCCTGGTAGCATTTTGTGCACACCACAAGATGTGTCAAAGTAATCACAGTGGAACAGCTGCAACTGTTTTCCAGTTGCATAGCCGGTGCAAGAAACACACCCCATGACGCTGACCTCGACTGGCCTAACGACTTTAAAGCAATCTATTATTTCCAAAAAAGCTTATCTGCCCTACTGGTTATCGTAAGTGCTGTTTATTTATAAAAGAGTCTTATATTAGCTGTCAGAGGGGCTTGATAAAATGCTCCCTCCAGTTTTAGTTCTCCCACGGTCAGGGCAGAAGGCAGACAGTAATCGTCGTTCATAATTCAAACCTCCTAAGTCCTAAATTGAATCTCTTAGATGCATTTCTCTTAATGTAATCCAGATTTATTGAATTATATCTCTGCTTTAGATTTATTATTTGCAGTAACACCATAAATCTATCAAGCATTTTTTTATTTCATATAGTATCTCAAAGCGCAGAAGACTAAATGGACTGGCCATTAAAATTCAACAGCAAACTAACATGGGGCACATAACATACTGTACTACTTAGTACTCAACAAGTGACAAGTGAAAGTAAATTATGTTCCAGGGCTTGTGCAGAGCAGTTTCCTAGTAAGAAGGCTGTTTTAACTTCAGAGGGACTGAAAATTGGCTGCACACAACAGTGACTAGGAGGCTATGTTTTTTTGAGCCGTGGAAAAATTGATTGCTATATAAACATATTTTAATGAGTCTGATGATCAGTGGAATTCAAAGCTAATTTGACTGCACTTCTCTTCAAAACGTCGCTTTGGGGAACATACAGCAAACAGGCCGGCACCAATGAATACATATTTGTCTCTGTGGAAACATTTACACACAAAGAGTTTTTCAGCGCTTAGTGTTTTCACCATCTGTCAATACAGTAGAGAGTCTAGCATTCTCAGAAGTGCTCATCAACAATCTACAGAAAAAAAATTATAATAATAAAGAAATCTCTTGACTGATCTTTATGAACCATTTGGAAATGTTATCCATAATCATGGTTTAGGCCAAAACATAATTAAAGTGTCTCTGCATTTCCCTCACTACATCTATTAACTTGCAGATTTTAGGGAAGGGGTTGCGCCTCTTTGGAATTTATGACGACTATTAGAGTCACTGGCACGAGTCCAAAACCAAGACAGCGGGAAAGAGAAATATTTTTGACGTGACTTTACTTCAGTAAAATGATTAAATTCAGCGTGAGCCAAAACTATTTCATTCTTATGGACTACAGGGTGCTTTATTTATTCAGGCTTGTAATAATAAGCCTTGAGTCTGGGAGAAAAATTGAATCCTGTAGCAGTTTCCTTCTTATATCACACACTGAAATTATGCTTTTTAATATCTAGGAACAGGAAGGATCAATATTTGGACTGATCAATAAATTTAACTGTGATTACAACATAAACTTGGAAAGTATTGCTTCATATTAGCTTAGTGCTATTTCCATTTAGCTTTTAGAGCTGCAAGCATTCCTTAAAATCATTCTGTGCTTTTTTACTTTTGTCTCAATATTCTTAGCCTCAGTCCATACTTACTTTAATTCTGTCAAAATGGGATTTGCTTAATGAACCAGTAGTGTAAAGGCAAATAAAACTGTCTTTCAAAACCTTTCTATTTTAGGTGCGTCAGTAGCAAGTTGCTGAACAAGGATTAAGACAATGTGGCATTGTTTGCAGATGCTGACTATTGTTTTTTAATAATAAAAACAGTGATGGAGTCATTTTCACATATCCATAACTTTGTCCAAATAGTCCCAATGCTAAAATTAGACAAATTATAATGATGTGAGATTTTTAACATTATCTTCATACGCATAAAGAAATAATAAACTAATGACACAAATTATTTGAAATGTAATAACTAAATGAGTCTGTTATGTAATGGAAGTAGGAAAGGGTGAAGGGGAAATAAAAGAAAAATGTCATAATAAGATCATCTTTATCTTTAGACTTTATTTATTATGGGAAAAAGCTGTCCAATCCAACTATGTGCGATGTTAAAAAGTAATTGACTCCCATTTTAAATCACAAATTGACAGTAATAAACCAAATTTTTGGAGGGGTGAGAAAATTTCATTGCTACACACCTCTTTAATACGAGACCCACAGAATAAAGAAATGACTTAAATAAAACTATTCTGATAACATGAAGTCGGCTAAAATATCTAAAAAAAATCAACCCATTATGTTCAGATTCAAAAATTCACATCTATCTGTCTGGAAAGACTTGCAAGGTTTGTTTTTTGGACCATAGGATAACAGTGAGATGCATTATACACAAATGGAGAAAACATAAAAACAACAATGAACTTTCCCAGAAGTGGCCAGCTTACCAAAATTACTCCAAGAGCTCATCAATGGCCCATCGAGGAAGTGACAAAAGAACTCGCAAAACATCTGAAGCACTCCACATTTGAGATCAGTGTTCATAATTAATTAATCAGAAAAAGACTGAACAAAAATGGCATCCAAGAGATGTAGGGCAAAAGAAACTAAGCAAAAAGAACAGATATATCTTCTTCTTGACCTTTAAAACTAAATAGAAAACAAAACATCTGTTTGTTGATGAGACAAATAAGAGCATCTCTTAGCAAGGTGTGGGTCTCCTTCCACACCTCGGGAGGAGACCCATACCCTGATGGGATGTGTCCATAACACCTCATAACATCCAAAACCAGGATGTCATGATGATGGAGTCACTGGGTACTTCATGGTAGTAAGTTTGTGACCATTTAGGATAGTATTTTTCCCTAAACACATGAAACAATCTTTTAAAAACTGCTGTTGTTACTTACATATATCATGTTTATCTAAAACAGAAAAAAGACTGAATAAATCTGAAATTGGAGGATAGCATCTCAATTCACAGCTCTTGGGTTGGACATTTGGCAGCAATGAACATTAGAAACTACTACCTCTTTAGGGCCTGCTTTGAGGCTTTGTAGAAATGATCAGGGTCATCAGGTGCTGTGGGATGAGAGCCAGATCATGAAAGCTTAAAAACAAGCTCTGAAGTCTTAGAATCAATCCTAAAGTTCACTAGTAGCAAGTGAAAGGGCATAAGGTTGGCACTAATGTGGGGACTTTTCGCAGTTGGAGTTAAAAGCCTAGCAGCTGCATTTTGTATCCTTTGCTTCCTTTTGTACTGCACTTCCTTTAGTACTGCCCTTTATTCTGCTTCAAGCAGAATAAAGTGCAGTACAAAAATCAGGTTTAGAAGAAAATAAGCTTACATGACCTTCTCCAAGTCTGCTTCAGATCATTTCTAACCTGATGGATAATTGAAGGAGTCCGCATCAGCAGTTTTTATACATATTTACTTCAAAATATCACCTCAAAAATAATACCTTTGTAACATATTAAATAAGGACAAGATAAAATTTTTAAGGCTGCTGGTGTCAGGGCCACAAGGAGTGTTAAACATTGTTGGAGGCCAGAGTGTAGTTCTGGGTTTAATGTGTAATAGTAAAAGTCAGTGTCAAAGCTTTTACTCCATTTCAGGCTATTAAGATAATTTTAACAAACTGATAGAGAAAGACTGTAGTGTGTCCACTCTCTTGCACATCCTGCAACTTGAATATAAAGTGATTCAACCTTCAATCTTTTGAAGGTTGCATCTTTAAAAACAAACTCTAGTAATAAATCGAAACACTTGCAATGTCTGTAGGCTAAGTATGATAGCAAAATAACCTGGATGAATAAATAGATAACATTAGCTTGTCAGATCTACAAAGTTGTAAAAAGAGAAACACCAGACAAGATTGGACATATTTGATAAAGTAAGGACACTTACACTCCTAACACACTATCTGCATTTTTTTGTAATTTTGGTAGCGTGAACAACTTAGACACCATGTATGCACCACTGCTACTTCATTAAAACAAGTAATTTTCAAAGGCTGCAGCTATACCTAAACAATGTTATTTGGTTTTGTTCAACGCTATGCATGTGCTCTGCCTGCATTGATAAAGACTCACTCACCGCAGCATATCAGATGCTTGCATGTGGCTGCAACCACAGGGCAGTCTAACCTACTGTATGTTCTAATTAAATCGTCAAACATCTGTCTAACCTCTTGGTGGTTCTCACCTGTTCACACCTGGCACTTATATCCAACTGATCCATTGCAATAGTCTAATGGATGAAAAATAAAAGCATGCAACATTTTCTATGTGTCCGGACTGAAAAGATATCCAAAAACTGAACTGAAAGCAGGAAGATTAGAGAAGTCATAGTCTGAATTGTTTTCTGAGAGACGTCTAAGAAACCTGTTTTAATCAGTTCGGGTAGAATAGGGTCAAGAACACAAGTGGATATCTTCATCCTGTTAATTGCTGCACTGATTGCATCTTTTCTCATCCCCTTGCAATATGACTTTCTAGGCAGCGATTCATAGACAAAGGCGTGCCATTTAAATGTTCCAACTGTATTAGCATCTCCTATGGTGACATTTTTTTAATTTAACCAAACTAATCCCTTATGTTTGACTTCAGTGGCGCGCCTGTTTAACTTCAAAGCAAGGCATGGATTTACAAAATGTGTGCAGAGGACAGAACAGGATTAAGGCTATTTGTTGTTGTGTGAAATTACCTTTGAGGTGGTTAAAACATGGTTTCTGCGGCACGCAGGGAGCTTTATCTTCTGGTTCATCGGTTAAAATCTACAGGTTCATCTCATGGTTTAGAAGAGTGAATAAAAAAAGTAAAAACCTTATTGTATCATTTGAAATGCAACTGTTCAAATTTTAAGGAGGTAGTTGTCATTGGGAAAATTAACCTCAAAATTCACAGTTTAAATATTTATAAGATTGGTATGTGATCAAAGTGTCATTTCCCCTTAAACGTGTTATTAGAAGTTGATCCGCAGAAGCTTTGAGTGGTTGATGTGCTGCTGCCCCTGCCTGTATTCTGCAGTACTGCTGAATAAAGAGCAAAATGCTTGCTCTCAGTTTTGTCCTGCTGATAGTGAATGTCGTGAGGAGTCACTTGATGTCAATAAGTGCTACAATTTATGCATGAAATTGCACCTCAGACTCAGTCACAAATCTGAATAGCCACAGCTGGTCAGAGTGACACCGTCATTGAAATGACACCGTCTTTAGCTCTGAGAAATAGCTCTGCGAAATCACGAGAACATAAGCTGTTATCACTTTCAGCTCTGCCAGTCAAAAATTTTGAGAAAAAAAAAATGGCACAGGCAGAAAATAAGTATTTTATATGACAGGATCAGCCTGACAGACGATGCTCTGAGCACAAGGTTAGGCCTCATGCCTCCTTTGGTTTTGCTCTTGACCTGCTTATGATTCAGCATGGGGTTAACCCTGAGAAAACACGGGAGGGCAATTGTACTGCAATTCACGTCTTTGTATGATCTAAAGTCAATGCAGCATCGCAGAGACTCAACAAGAAATTGTGATTTTCACCTTTCCTTTACTGAGCAGAGTAAATAGCCCAAACTCTGCAGTGACCATTAAGAAATATCATGAAATCTTCTGTGTAGTCACTCTGTTCATGTATTTAAAAACATTCTTGAGACATTTTTTTTTTTCATTTTCTCAAAAATTGCACTTCTATTTCCATCACATTAAACCAATTACTGTGATTTATGTCATATAAAAAAATAATTAGCCTACTAACAAAAAACTATTTTCATCAACTCAAGCTCTTTTCGACAGATGTACACAAACGAGAACCTATCTTTAGGGTTTTTTGTGCGACAGCTTTCCCTTGCATAATGAAGTTTGCAATGCTCAACCAAAAGAAAAGTGATGTATAAATTCCCATCGATGACACACAGCACTGTGACGCTGTCTTACCGTGACACATGTCCGAGCTTTCGGCTCTGTAACTACCTCGCTGCAGAGGCCTGACCATCCGGCTGGCTTTGTCCTTGCATGGGTCACATGGACAGCGAGACGACATCTCAGACGCTGCTTGAAAGGATCTTGTGACGGGGGCCCAAGTGTCATGAAACACATTGAGGCAGAATCTATAACCTCGGTGACAAACAGGCAACCAGGAGAGAAAAAAGAAACAAATGCAAAAACTTATCTCAGACACTTTATATATAAAAGACTAAAGACTGCCCTGGTAATGTGTTGGCTGCACTATAATTCAACAGTTCTTTTTTCCACATTGGTGTCTTTGAACATTGTTTTTTTGCCTTTGATTTACAACCTTGACAATTTAACTTCAAAAAACATGTTGACTGAAAAGGAAAACAGAGCTTGTCAAGCTTCTTGCTCAAAGGTCCAAATCTGATTTCTACAAAGGCTCTAAGGGCTGCAGCAACTAGCAAATTTGCTTAAAGCAAAAAGACTTTGCAGTTTATGCCTATAAGCTCAT
This sequence comes from Xiphophorus maculatus, assembly GCF_002775205.1. Taxonomy (NCBI): domain Eukaryota; kingdom Metazoa; phylum Chordata; class Actinopteri; order Cyprinodontiformes; family Poeciliidae; genus Xiphophorus; species Xiphophorus maculatus. The sequence continues at coordinate 21,823,406 of NC_036465.1, read as the reverse complement.
GCTTTTAAGATTACCTCTACAACTTTATGGCTGCTCCCAAACTTTTGTCTACCCTTTCTGTCACCCAATGACCGGAGCCTCCATGCTACCCTGCAAGACCTGGTGGATGTAGTCAATGGATGTATGGAGGCCCAAATGGTTTTTTTGTTTGTTTTTACCCTAAGCCACTCAAATGTACAATTGTAAAACAAATTGCTTGCTCTAGTTTTTACATTTTTATACAAATTATACAAATTTTATTTATTATAATTGCTTTACATGCCTCAATAAATATAGCCCCGTTTTTCACACACGAAGAAAATAATAAACTGAGCTTAATATCCAACAAGAAACTAAGGTACATGATGTTTATACTAGAAACTATTAAATATTAAACTTGTGCACCTGTTAAACTACAATGAAGACACAATTTTTAACCTGACTCTGTGCAATGTTTTTATTGAGTAAGTAGAATTTGAATAATAGGAGAATAATTCCTGAAATTACCTAGATGTTTTTGTTAAGCTCTAAAAGTCCAGTTATCTAGGAGGGTTTGTGCAATTATATAAAAGAACATGTATGTTTCATGCCATTTTCAGGATCTTTGAGCAGACAGGGATTTGTTGAGCAGCTAGGCTAAAGCTCAGTTGCTTCCACTCTATCTTGAGGTAAGAAATACTCTCATGACATGTTCCACTTATTTGCTGCAGAATAAACTTACAGAAAGAGTTGTTCTTCTGCTTAACAAATAAAGAAAGGTTGTTATTTGTTATTTGTCTAGTGCCATATCAGTGTGCTGTGCTATGTTTAGGTCTGACTTTTGCTGCTGATCATATACTGTATGTACTGTATATAAATTTTTCCCTTTCAATTGTGTGTTTGTTTAAGTCCATGTGGAGCTCTATAAGCAAGACTAAATATCAAAAGAAATATCTAGTAGTGATTGAGTTTTCTGTGTACAGGAAAACAGACAAACGACAGGCAGTCTAGCTGCTTTTACAAACGTATCAACCCAGTTAATGTTTCAACAATAAGTGTGATGGAGAGCAAGAGTGAAAGCAAGTAAAAACATGACATTCAAACATCTAAGTGGAGTTTTAAGTTTCTAGATAAATGACATTGGATTGGTAGACCTTGTTTCATCCTACTGTGACATGTCAAAGTGTCTTTTGTTGGAGAAAAAGCCCTGGTAGACAAAATGAGAAGCAGATTCAGTTAGGAGTACATCTGTGCCTATAAGTGTATTACTTTAAGGTCCTTTTGAGTAAATATTTATGACGAAACAAAAAAAAATGGACCTTCGGAGTCTTCTTTTTTTTGATGAGAGAACATTTTGACTTTTGCTTGGAAATTTGAACCGAGAGTCTGGGACAAGACTGTAGACAAAGAATCCAAATAGTTTGAAGTCCACTGTGAAGTTTCCTCAGTCAGTGATAATTAGAGGGGTCGTGTCATCTACTCCGGACATTTTTAGAGTGCTTCAAACTTCCTCTTCCCAGCTGGGTTTGGCACCTGCTCACTCTCACAAACGTACCAAATGTCGGGTTTAATGACAACGTTATGTTTGTGCTTGCTTCATCGCCTGACTTGAACCCTGAAAAGAATCTGTAGTGTTTTAAGAAGATGAGAAACACCAGACCCAACGGTGCGATGCTGGAGCCAGCAATTAAAACAACCTGGGTTCCATACACAGCCACAAGTTCATTGTCTCTCTTCCTCACTGTATTTATGATTTTATTCATGTAAAATATCCAAGAAGAACTATGTAGTGCATAGCGTACAATATATGGACAAACTATTTATTTGGCAGTAGCATTTTATTAGCTATAATCACTAACCATTAAAATCAGCCATATAGGTGTTTGTATAATTTTATGTGAAATTAATATGCTTCACCTTTTAAACTGCTTTGCTGATCTTGGTGATATTCAGATTCATTGAGATGCACCGGTAATATTTTGCTGCAATTTAGCCACAAAGAATGAAATATTTAAGAACTCAGAATGGTAGCCTGAGGAAACATCAAAAATATAGTTTGCTTCATTAACTCCATACACTGAGATGAATACTTTATGGATAAGCTGAGAGCTGTGGTTAGTAATCCTACAAATAGTTGACCTGAAAGCTGCTCTCTCTACAAGGATATTGATATATTTCCAAGAAACAGCTGATGGATTTTTTTTGTTTGTTTTTTTTGGCTGGTCACAGAAGATTATCCACCAGCCCAAACCGGCTGAAGAGCAGGTTTGTCTCATATAAACAGGATTAGATGATGAACATGAGTGCCATTGTTTCAGAAAACCCACCCAGCCATGCTACAAGCCGCAGTGTTTGTATCGATTATAAAAAGAGCATGTCAGCGAGCGGCCCTGAGGAGGAGGTTACCCCTGCAGTATCCTCCAAAGCTTGGCGATGAACGTCACTGTGGATGGGCAGCTTCGCTTCAGCTGCAGTCAAGCCTGCCTCTGCAAACCAAACTCCTTACACCAGCTTTTAAAAAGGTGGAAATTACGTGTCGCAAGTAAAAAGCAGAAGCTTTTGTACTTATCAAAGAAAGTTTCGTTGTTTTACCTTAACGTCTTCAGGGTCCCTGATGTGCGGGCGCCGGCTGAATTTTAAGGAGCCCGGATAAATGAGAAATCATCAATGCGGCGAGTGCACAAAAGCTGTGTGAACTATTTGAAAGAGCAAACATTTGTCACTCCTGATTGCTTTGTGATTTTGGAATTTGATTCTCTTGCTTCATTTCTTTTCAATTCTTTCCGCTAAAACATGTTCAGTTTTAATGGTCTTAATTTGGATGCTTCTGGCCTTTGTGTTGCTTTTGGGTTGTTGTGATCAGTTCTTTTATGCCTTTCTTCTTTTTACGTTTTTATTGGAGGAACATTATTATGTATGAGTTTAATTTGTTGGCCCATTTAAGAGAACCACCTAAAAGGTCCAGTCCTACCGGGGTGAAAATGACTATTTAACTTTGTGATTTAATCACAGTTCATAAAATTAAATCAAATTTGGACTTTTATAAAAGTAATTCTCTGAACATATTTTGGGGAAAAGAATCCCTACAGAAATGTTCATAAATATTCCAATTATGAAAAGCCGGCCCGCTGAAACACCTGTGTGGGTGTTTAAGAGCCCCTTATTATTTATTCATGTCTCTTTTCATCCTTTTAAACTTCTCACCCATCAGAATTACTTTTCAGTTCTAAGTGTGTGTCATTAGAGTCGCAATTTAAAAGCACATTTCCAATTTGAAGTGCAAATGAGCTTTAAACATGTCTTACAAATATGTCCCTTTTAAAGGGAAATGGCTGCACATGTTCAATCTCAGATAGTATTTCAAGACCATAATTGAATCTCTGAGTTTTCAGGGCTGAATTAAAACACATGATAACAGCAAAAGGTTTTCTGCATAAAATTTTGCAGGAACGGTGGTGAAATGAGCAGCCAAGTAAATCATTTTATAGTTTTACATGTGTGAACCAATTGTGTTCTGCTGAGGCAATAACATGCAAACTAAAAAGACTGGGAAATCAAAGTTGCCTCATAAGAAACGTAGGCCTGACTGAGCGGCAGAATCACAAGAAAGCAGTTCTGCTGCCACCTTCCTCGGTTAATACAGTTGCGAGTTTCATGTTGTGTGGCTATCTTTGCGGCTTACTTACAGGCCCTTGTGATCGATGCGGTTTAAACCAAGCTGCCAATATGTGCATCATTAGCGTCCCATGATCACACAGCAGTTAAAAAGGTCATTAGGCAGGAAATAAAGAGACAAGAGCAGACTGACCGTCTTTAACCCCAACAATGACAAACGATGGATGCGATCAGGGCATTAAACTGGACGTTATCGCCTGGTATCGCTCAACAGAAATGGCCGGAAGGTGGCCTTTTCTTCCTCCAATAACGTCTACCAGGCTTCATCTCCTCCTTTTGCTGATAAGCAGAAATCAGGTGCAAACCTGCAGTCTAATGAATCTGAACATAAAACTTATCTACCAATACATTTCAACCAAAGATGCGCCTGGGATTCCTAAGCAGAACCATTATAGGACTGGAGATGTGTTGGAAATATTTTTGATTAAGTCTGGTAAAATATGCTTTTTTTAAAAAACATTTTTCTTTGCATTGATCCGTTTTCTTGGTGTGTCGTGTAATAGGCAATGTTACGCCTTTTACCATCAGGGCTGCTCAGGATAAGGAACCACTGTCGTTCATTTAGGGTTCTGTATAATTTTTATTTCTTTCCATAGAAAGTTTGCGTGGCTCAGGGTTTTTGTGTATAGCTGTGTCTCTTATCTGGATAAACTACATTCTCTCTCTTTGTTTATCTTTCCAGGTTCTTCATGCTTAGTGCACTTTTCTATCTCTAACCCTTTACTCTCAGCCTTCAGTCACTTTGCAGCAAATGGATTCTTACTACTTGCTTGCTGAGAAGAAGAGATTAAACTCTCTGGGCTTCCTAGATAGATTTATTATCAGTTGGCATTAAATATTCAGCCGAAACTGTGAAAGGCTTATAGATTATATTTATTGTGAATCGGTGCTATTTATACAAACTGAGTAGACTTGAACTGAAAGTTTGTTAGACTGATGCAATGGGATGGTGAGCATGGTCTGAATGTTTAATGTATGGAGGGAGAAGGTTCTCTGCTAATTTCCCTCTTGTCTATTCTTTTATCGGCTGGGTTGCTACTAACCGTTCTCAGTTGCTAAGGTTCCTCCATTATTCATGTGGGCAAAAGCACTGAGACACATGTGTAGTTTTGCACATTTATTTGTTAACCATGACTTTTGCTGTTTTCCACCTCTGGTGGATCACTGGCAGCACCTCTGGGATCTCCTCAGCGTGGGCTCTTTCTCTCTGAGACGGATCCAATCAGTTTTCATAGTTTAGCGTTTCCTGCTGGACGGCGAATTTGAATATTTTTAATGGGGATTTTTTTATTTATTTTTTTCTTAACAAATGGTAAGGTTCTGAGGGAATACATTTGCATCTTATTCCATCATTAGCTGGAGTGGAGATAGTTTCATTTGGTTATTTTAGAGCAGTTGGTATTCCCGATGCCTCGCAGCTGGATTTCAGGTTCAACTCATTGGATTCAGCTGTGCCTGCTTAGATTTTCTCTGAGCTTTCCGGTTTCATCCCCCTGTTCAAAGATTTAAAATTGGGTCACCTGAGTCAAATTCTCAGAGCTTCCTTATCCCACTGCTTCTACCTGTAAATTTCTTTTTTTGTCAGCATCAATAAAAGTGATAATAACCTGCTGAGTTGTCAGGAAGGTGGCGACGGCCCCTCTTAGTCACATTTATGAGCGATAAGAAGTGGTCACAGCAATTTGAGCTGATAATGTCTCAATCTTTAAGCTGACATCACAAACATAAATCTTTAAGGCTAACCATTAGCAACGAGCCAATTTACTGGTCACTTCCAGGAGCTGGAAGCGTAGGTTGAAAATGGACTTTAGTAAAAACGTCCCCCACACTTTGAGGATCTGGCCACCGGCAGCCCTGACATAGATGAATGAAAAGTGTGATAAATCCTTCAGGCAGCAGGTATCCCTAAAAAAATTGAGTCAGTTATCTTTTATCCTCCATTTTCATACATCATATTTCAAATTACATGGTTGCATCATGTGCAAAATCACATTTCTTTGGAGCTGCAAAGGAACTGGTTGCACAGAAAATCTATTACATATATTTCACACATTTTATTTTTCATAATGCGCTTCATAGGATTGCGCTGTGGTGTCTTGTATTGTTGCCTCCAAATGTACGAGATGCACAGAGAAATCAACTGTTTAACTGGCATGCTCAACTTTGACTGGTCCAAAACTAAAATACCAGTGAATGAACCAATGTTCAACTGCAACCAGGTTGAGTGAACCACTGCACTCAAAGGAAGCATAGAGACGCAAGAAGGTATTCAGAAGGTCTGTGCAATTTCTACAAAGTCTCTACAGGTCACTGAGGCTTCACAGAGGACTAAAGAGAGCGCAAGTCAGCAAATAACAGGAAGGCTGAGTGGAGAACGGGGAAAGTTGCTCCGTTTCATCCTTCTGACTCATAGTACATGTTGGATCTGAAAGTGTCTCCAACTTTTTGGATGTTGTATAATAATACTAACTGTGGTTATTGCTAAAAAAAAAAAAAAAAAGTCAGCTAGTGATTTTGTCTTTGCTTCACAGAGACTGCTTTACAATATAATTTGAGTGATTTTTTATTTTTTTTATGTTCTAAAATTGTGTTTCTTAAAGTAACATCAATATAGGCCAAAATGTTTTTTTGGAGCATCTCTAGTTTAACGCCAGCAGAAGAATCAGTGACTTTCTCTTTGGTGTGAGTGTGGATGTGCATGGTTTTCTGTGATTGGCCTTCTCCGGGGGGCGCCGTGCTTTTCACTCACTGACAGGTTTCAGACCCTCGGCAAACCTGAAAACAGCTGAATGGTGACAAAAGGGAAGTTGCGCCATTTTCCTTAAAGCACAAGACCATCATCAAAAACAAGCAAATTATGAACACTACAAATACCTACATCAGATGTGTTACTAAGAGCAGTGTCCTTGAAATATACTGGATGATCCATTAACCCACTTATGAAAGAAACTCAATGTCTCTCATTCTTCTCATTTTGTCGCATTATCCTAATTCTGGAGTTCTGACAAAAAATCTGCTAATGCTCTGCATAATGGACACCAAGCTCTTGTTCAGGAGATAACAGCCAGAAATGTTGGAGAGGGGGGAAAAAAATGAGAAGAAAAAAAAGATACATCTGTTCCTGCTCCTCTCTGCGCCTAAATAAGATGTCGGAATACATTAAATAAACATCCTTTTTCGTAGTTAGTCATTTTGAATAGAACATTCTGAAGAAAGCTCTTTATTGCGTTCTATGAAATACGTCTGCAGAATTTGAATTTCAAATTATCCTTTTGATGATGAGGGAGAGAGAAAAAAAAAATCCTCTTATGTTTGAAAGAAGTGGATGTGCCCCAGTGGGGATAGTGTGGTGCAACAGAGCAATTTCCTGCGGTCAGACAGCAAAATAGGTACACCAAATAAATTCAGAGAGAACGTAATAATTAGAGAGTTCAAGGGGATTACGTTACAATGCAGGGCAATTGAACTGATGAATGCTGCAGATTAGCAATGTCGAAGTTGCAGGCTGACTCAATGTGCTCCCGTCTGATAGAGATGGCTCAAAAGGAAAACCAGATTAAAGCTAAGTTGGAAATATTTTTACATCTGACAGCATGGGGCCCATCTTTTTTTTTTTTTTTGTCTGACATGAGAAAAGAGCATACAGAGAAGAGGAGACATTTTCAGTATACTCCTCTCTTATGTTTTCTGAGCTTGCATGGTGGGCAAAAGCTCAAAGTTACGGTTGGAAAAAAAAAAAGTTTGTGAAGTGTATATTTTACTCCTGCTACTATCTGAGTCTTTTTATCCCACTGTAAGGCTCGGCACTGTCAGGTTGAAAAGATAAAGAAACTTAATTTCCGGGTGTGGAGTTGTCATATCTAAATTAAAGCTTGTACTTTTAAGGTTAAAATAAAAAGAAAAGTCTAAAGTGAAAATTAAACAAGCTTCCACAATGCAAGATACAATGGGCACTTAATAAGATGTTCAATTCATAGTTTTTTCCCCGCTTTGAAAAAAGACAAACTCTGACCTGAAATGTTCAGGAAAAAATTTTAGAATCCGTGGAGAAACAAAGAGGGAGATAGAACATAATAATCAGCGGCACAAATGTCACCATCACAGAGGAGTGAGGAGTTTAACATGCAGACATAATTTCCCTGGCTCTTTCTGTTTTGGGACAAAGGCAGACAGGGACAGTTATGATATCCAAGTATCATCGTCACAGAAACAGTAGTGGAACAAAACAGTGTCTGCAGGGGATGTGACCCCCCGTACATCCCTCCCCTGAGAGGTTCCCACAGCCCGCCTGCCTCCCAGAGCGCTGCAGTCTGTAGGCATGGCTGAGCTTTGCCTGTCCTGCGGGGATACGAGGACCCTCCTGCTGTTGCACAAATAACTCATCCACCGGAGAGTCTCTGCTCTGTGAAGCAGCAATCAGCCAGCAGCCCTTTTAAAGTCGGGCCCACACCGACGGTGATTCTGTTATGTAAAAAGGGAGGAGATACCACGCTATCTGCGGCGCTTTGTTCTCCCGTTTGACGTGAATCGCCTGTTTGAAGTGAGGGCTTAATGTCGACACGTGTGGCAGCTGTGTGGAGAGCGGTGTTGTGAAGCCCTATCTGGTGCAGATCAGCAAAGTAAACTGCAGTGGAGTTTCCACACTCACGATTCGATTCTCCGAGGGTTTCAGTGAAGATAACACTTGCGATGATAAGCCTTTGCATTGTGTTCTCTGTGTTGGTGTATGTTGGTGTGTTTTGCAGGAGGTGGGGAAGTTAAGGCGGCATGTGTGGTGAGGGGCTTGGGGGGTTGTACCCCTTGTCTAGTGAGTGTGTAATGCTGTTGTAAATGCCACAGACACCTCTACAGAGCAGAGAGAGGATAAAGGCCAACGCTTCATGTCCACAATTTCTAAGCAGATTATCACCTCTGTGTGTTGAACTCCTGTGCGTTCGCTGAGCTGGCACCAAAATGCAGCCACAGATTGAAAGTAATGTCATCCTGTGAAATTCCCAATGAGGTTCAAATGTCACGGTCAGCACTTAATGGTAACTTCCTCTGTCGAATCCTGTGAGGGCTCTTCGTCACGTTAAACCTACGGCTCAGACTTCACATTAGTGTGTTGAACTGACCGCCTATATCACATTAATTGGCCATAAATTCAAAAAAGCAGCTTCCACCAATTCCCTTCATGCATTAGTTAAGACCTTGCTGCAGACATGGAAAGAGAATCATTGCACCTTGTGCAAGAACAAATTGTCTTCACCACGTTGGATTATGGTTTGTTAATCAATAACATTTTGCATGTCTATGGAAAGAACAGATTAGAACATAATACTCTGAGGGATGGGTTTTTCTTGTAAATGATCAGATTCCAAGAAGTGTCTAGCACACGCAATGAAAGTGATTTCTTGAATATAACAAGAAGGAAAGCAAACTCTTTTATCCACACACTGAAACCCTCTAATAAAAGATGCTCTGAGATCGTTCTGCTTTTCTTTTTCCATGAACATCCACATGGGATAAAACACTTCTTACACTAGTCTTTAACTCAATGTAGCATAAATTATAAAAATCTCTGATTTAAATGTTTATAAGTTTTTATTGCTATTGCTATCTAGTGATAAACGCTTGCATTATAGAACACAGTGGTCAGGAAATAAACAGCTTCCTACAGAGAGTGGGAAAACTGGCTGGTTAAGATGTAACTGAGTATGAAAAGTCATGAACAGTGAAATGCCCCAAGACAAATGAAAGACACTGGAATCTTTTCTGGAAACCAATGGCGCACTAAAATAAAGCTCCAACTAGCAAGCGGACATTTTGAAGTGTTCGTCTTCATTGTGCCACTAGAGGCACTGGAGTGAAACCACCTGCCTTCATTAACAACTGGAACTATGGATCGTCAAAGAGCTAACTACCAAGATTAAGCCTCCCATGTTATTCACAAAACTTTCAAAGAAAAATAACATACAGTAAACACATAGTTTACCTCAAGCTACAGAGTGAGTAGAAACATTTTGGTTTCTCTTTCGAAGACTTAAGTGAAAGAAAAGTATTTTCTGTTGTCTGATTTTTAGTTGACTATTTTGGTTATAACTTTTGTTAGATGTTGTTAATCTTACTTTAAATCTGGTTCTAAAAAAGGTTTTGAAATATTTTTAGCTGAGAAAGTTCACCTTAACACGCCATATAAAACTACCCTACTTTTTAATTCACTATGGTCTGACTTCATTGCTCTTCTTTTGGATCAACATCCTTTTCTGGTTGTATGAGCCACGTTTTTTTTCTCCATGTGTGATGATACCTTTAAAACCCCACTCCACCTAGAAACACAACTTGTTCAGGAAAGTGCAAACACAGTATTCTCACTTTTCTCCCACACTGCCAGCTGTGCACTTGTTCCTGAGTGACTCACCACAGTTGGAAACTATTGGGTTACAGCAATAGAGGAAAGTAAAAAAAAAAGCAACAAAAAAAACACCCTAGCAGGAGAAGTTTTCGTTACACTTGGTACGATTTTATTTATACCAAGCTTATCCAGTAGTCTGAATAGTTTCTTTACACATCCTTGACCATTTGGACATTATATTGCAAAAGAGATGTGACCCCTGCACGCTCCAGTGGCTGAGACTACTGGCGCTGGTACATCTATACTCTCTACACGTCTCCATGCTGAGGCCCCAAGGCAGCAGTGTTAGCACTAAATTGACAAAGCAACTAGATGTGACAGGGGGGAGTCACAAAATTGCATTTTGTTGGATCCATGTTTTCCCCTCCTCTCTTGTCGCTCAGCACTTCAAAAATTAGATCATTGCTCAATTTAAAGTGTTATGATAGATCTAAGACAGGATCTACTTTATCCACTCGTTGAGATAAGATGGAAGAGGATGAACCCAGAGGGGCCCCTGGGGACATAACATGTAGGTTTGATACGGTCATACGCAGAGCACAACGCTGCAATTTCTGTCCTGTCATTGACAAATACACATCATCTTTATGACTTTGGGACTGTATCGTGTGTCATCAGGGTTGATGATTTTATCAGTTTTTGCTCTGGCAATTTCAGACTTTCAGGTGCTACGCTTCCACTTTTTTTATCTTTTCTTCCGCAGCACCGAGAGGTGATGAGAACATGCGAACAGAAGCGAGAGCGGCCATTTCTACAGAGATTGAAAAGCCTGCCATCGGCATCAGATGGCGGCATAATCTGTAAGGCAGTCATGTGGTGTGCCACACCACAGTTGTGCATGCATTCATTACAATGAAATAATTATTGCCTCCTGGGGGAATGGCCAATAAAGCCCCAATGGTTTTGCAGGAGATTCGTGGCTCTCTCTCTCTTTTTTTCTCTTTTTTTTTGTGCTGGACTCCAGGAACACGGCTTTTTGATTGCAAGAGAGAAAGACACCCTCAGGCAGAGATGGGATTTATCAGTGCCCCTGTAGCTCTCTCCCGTTTCTAATTTCTGAGGTGCTACAGTTGAGTATAGATTTCAGGGAGGCTCTCTGAAGCATGACGCTCCTACTGAATAGCAGGTCACCTAACAAGCTCAAACCACGCATCTGTATTGGCCTGAGGTTCATATTGGTTCACACCTACTGTCCAGCAAACCGAGGCGAGTGAAACTTGAAAGACTGAGCAACCAGCTGCCTGCTGCATACCGACCCTCAACACCTTTCACTTATTGCTACCTCTGTTCACACGGAGGGTTTCTCGATGCATGTTTTTGACTAGCTTGAATATGTGCTGATAAAAAAGGGCAAGGACCTCACGCCTACACCGATAAATTTAGTCTTATCATGTAAATGATCCTTTCTTCACACAAATCCACGTCCATTTAATAGCCACTGATTGGCGCACTATTACTGATTGTCAATATTTGACGTGATCACAATGAAACACTAGTGTGGCATTTATCACATTTCTACCACTTTACCCCAGCAAGCACATTCTGCAGCAAAAATGTCATAATCCTCAGAAAATGGAAGAAGCGGAATTTTTAAAAATATATATTTTTTGAATATGACGTCCAGACTCTCCTCTGCCTTTAAGAGAGGGAACAAAACTATTTCCCCCTTCCTTTTCTTTCTCATGAGCATGCACAAGAAGGATGAGGTTGCATTTGGATGCTCAATTAATTTTAGAGGTTTTTACACTATTAAGCACAATTTATCCAGGGGCTATTACACCCTGCTCTTTCTCTTTCTTGTTTTGCTTTGATGTTTTTAGCGCGCTAACAAAATTTCAGTTTTTTAATCTACCTATTACAAGGCAGGCAGGCTGGCAGTATCACATTGTTTTCAGATGTGTGTGTTTTTGCAGCTCCTCAGTGAATGTTCCAACAAAGCTATATATCCATGTTCCCTGTTTGTTTTTTTCTGTCTGTAAGATCACACTGAAACCGGTTGACCTAATTTCAGGAATTTTGGCAAAGAGGTAACTCAATGACAGTGTGTAACCTTCGGAAACAATTAAAGTGGCGCCGTATGTAAGAAATGGATGGTAAACACCCAATTATCATGCAAACTACAACAACAAAAACCAATGAGCTGCATCTCTTCACGCTCTACTCCTTTCCTTGGAAATAATCCCTCAGCTTTTATTCCCCACAGTCCTCCAATCACATCATGCATTCACCACTTTTCTGTATGTCTCCTCTTATTCCAAAAAGTAAAAAAATCCTCATTGCCCTTGTTCCTCAGACAGCCACCCACTACCACCCACCATCAGACTCAGTAGTGCTCACCCGGGTGGGTTAACCACCTGCAGAGTGCTCTGACAGAAACTTCTCCAGCTTCACAGACTCTGAGCCGACAGAACTACTTTCTGTCGTTCCAATTAATTGCTCCATCCCTTATTTTTCATCAAACATTTTTGTTGTTGGGTAAACAATAACACAGAGTTTAGCACTGCTAAAATACAGCAAAAAAAAAAAAAAAACAAAGCAAAAAAGACTTTAGGCTCCAATCTCACCTTGTCATGATCCAGGTATCTGAGTATGGTTTTGTGTATTTCTGATCCTTCTCTTGGAAAAGAGGATTTCTGCTGGAGGGCGTGGTTGTTTGGGCTGCTGCAGACTGCACACCTGTCCACAATTCCCCAGATTGGGATTAAAAGGAACTGCAGGACAACTACACTTTGCCTGATGATCAACTTTATGGTAGAGTAAAGCCACTTGTTTCTGAGAAAGTTATTAAACTCCTGGGTGGAGTCTTTTATGTTAATGAGTTTGGTTGGTTGGGATGAATGAGGTCTCCTCTAGGTAAGCAGTCTAGATTTCATGTCAGTTTTAAACAAAGCAGTTTTGATTACAGTCAGGGAGACTTTCTAACACTGCAGCCACAAATAGCTCACTGTATCATTATGGTAATGTTAAATGTGGTTTATTAAGCTTTTGGAGAAAAGCTGCCTCTCCAATGAAGAGAGAAGCTGAAGATTTATGCCATTTAAATGTAGATATTCTCGCACAGTAATTAGGCTGAGCAAACGGAAAGACAGAAGAATGAGCAGACACCAACATTATATTGAGAAAAGGGACGAATCGCTTTTACTACTTTTTTTTTTATGGATCACTATGCAATGTGACCAACAAATCCCTTATACTGCCAGTTATTTAACCAACCATTGAACAAGCATTTAAAGTTAATAAGGAATCAACGCAGCAACTTATTTTGAATGTTAGACTAAGCTTTTGTGGCATTTTTAGCTTCAGCCCATCACCGATGTCATGCTGTTGTTGACTTATGGAAGGAACTGTTCCTTCTGCAATGCTTTCTAGTCTTAGCAAATAGCATTCTTCACTTTTTAAAAACCAATTAAAAATATAAACTTACTATTCATTCCACTATTCCTTCAATTTCTGCAGCTGCAGCTGGGGCATGGCCCCCAAACGAGGAGCAAATAGTATTTTCCCTCAAAGTGAATCTGAGTCATGACCGGGTTAATGAATGTCACATACAGCCATGATAAAATGTGCAGGGAAAACTCTCCAATACCTCTGTGCATTGCAACGTCCATGGTTTAAGTTAATTGTTATAGTTTCTGTTAATGCATTTCTATTAATGTGTCATGCTTGAGTTGTAATTGGCTCCTACATTACAATTAAAATACCCACTGTATTATAAATCTCATTAAGAGGAACAAGATTGGTAATAATCAATTATTGCTACTTGTTACTCTGAACAGTATGTGTGCCAGATTTTCCTTTATTAATTGATAAAATACTTTTTTTTTTTTGCATAATCCTTTAATTCCATCAAAAAAAAAATTGATCAAAGAACTTCCCATTCCTTCTCTTTGTAACAATCACACTATGAAGTTTTGTGTGGTTCTGTCGGCTTCGTTATTAATAGTAAATCATAGCAAATCAGAGCTTTGTAGCCATTTTCTGATCTCTGTTGTTTGTAAAACTGTTCATTCCTGCTGTGATCAGTCATAACAAGCTGATTGAATGAAAGAAGAGTCATTGTAAATTCAGGTTTTACTAATTTAAATCAAGAACAAAATGATTTGGAGGTAACATGTTACTGTCATGTTGTATGATAGTTGATTGCGGACCCAAAAGCAGAGAGGCTGAGACGTGGAGTGATGATGAATTTAATGAAAATATAAGAACCCAAACTTACAAATATCCATGGGGGGAAACAGGGAGGCAGCACCAAAACCAAAAATTCACAATAATGAAACACGCAAGGAGACAGGAGGAAAACATAGGGTGGAGGGAAGAAGTAACGTGAGTAGACGAAAGGATCCGGCAAGTAGTGAGTGAGAAAGAGAAGCTTAAATACTGGGGAGGTTGAATGCTGAACAAAAGACTTGGGTTGATGAGCTAACTGATAACAGGGGCGAGGGAGAAATGAATCAAACACTGAAAAATAACTAGACTGAAGAAAAATAATAAAACTAGAGTAACAAAGAATAGCTATAAACAAGAAATAAACATAACTAGAAACATTAACAACTGAACTAAGGTGAAACAGAAACAAGTCAGTTCTAATCAAGAAACTAACAGAATAATAATGAAACTAGAATCAAATCAAACTACAAAACAACCTATCAACATGGGATCCTGACAGTTAAACTTTCTGTAAGGCAATTATGAAGTAGTCACTGCAAACCTCAATCTCTGTGTATTCTGCAGAGACTCTCACTATACCTACACTTTTTAAAAGGTTGCCAACATTTCTAAAGGAACCACAGATCATATCATCGACACAGAAAAGGCTAAATTGAGCCTCCTTCCTGCAGTAACAGCTTCTTCTCTGAAGAGTGTTGTAAGTAATGCAGCACGGTAGTGCTTATACTAGATTGAACTATAAATAAAAAGCACACAAATCCCCACATTAACCAGATTATTCACTTTCCAATTATGGTGGACTACCTTAAAATGTTACTATTCTGATCACCAGCCAAGTTCTTGTGGCATCTCTAAATATTGAACATTTTCCTCTTCTTGGCTAAACTGTAAAATAATGCTCAAGCTTACAGTATATTGTCCTTTTAAACTTTGGACATTACTGTTCATAATGATTTGGATTGCTTTTAGTTTTTTTATATTAATTTAATTCAAATAACAATAATTTAAAAAACAATCCATGCTAAGTTTGAGACCAATCTTAGCATACAGGGGGATTTACTAATGAACATTGTGACTCACAAAGTGATGTGGTTCCCTTGAATGTAAAAGAAGTTGATTATTGGTGATTTTTTGTGCACTTTTTGTGAATGGTAGGCCATCATATGTGCTTATTTAGACCCATTTGTTTAAAACCGCTGCCCAGAAAAGGCGAAAGAAAGAAAACGTGAACTTCAAATATTGCTCAGCCTTAGTACACAGAACTGAAACTATCGGCAAGGCCAGATAACACCTCGGGGTAAACTGGCTCTTTGATTAAACCACTTTAGAAACAAAATATTGTAAATGAGCCCATTTAAAAGGTTAGGCAATGCGTTTCAGCAGCCACCACTGGTGTCGCAATGTCACAGCCATCTAAGCAGAAACAGATGTGAAACAGCCACATAAACCCGAGGGGAAAAAAAGAAGATAAATGCTGTCTGTCAGTGGTGCATATGGCCATGCCAAAATAGGAACTATACTATCTGTCACCCCTCATGCTCTCAGCAAAAGAATTAAATCAAAAGCTTCAAATGCTGAACAGCAGGTGCCACGTTTCGTCCACATTTCTGGTAGTTAAAAAGCAGAGCTACAGTTGTTGCCATTGTTGTCTGCGGGGAAGGCAGCGCTGCACCGATTCGTGCCGTACCTGTCTTCAAGGACTGTGACAGCAGCAGGATGACTGCGAGGGTGATCCGGCTCCACAGAGTTTTGTTTATTGGCAAGCCGTTTAGCCAAGCATGTCTTCAAAAAAGACCTCAGCAGAATAATTTGCCAGGTTTACGCCGCAGTGTTCCCACGGAGATACGCTCCAGAGCAAAAAAAGGGATCTGTCGCACTGGCTGGCGAAATGTCATGAGATTACAGATATCTTGTCTCGTCACATTGTGTGCAGCACGAGAATTCAACCCCATCCTGTTCCTATGATAGAGATCTTAATTTGGGTTAAGTAGAAAGTGAGTCAATCGATTTGCGTTGTGACAAACACAAAGACTAGAAGCCAAAATTTTCAGAACATCCTTCTTTTTTTTTCTTTTCGTTTGTACTTAAGATATCACATTACATTAGAAAGGACGGAAATCCCAACAACAAAGCCACATAATGATGGCTTTTGTGATACAGCACTAAAAGGGAAGATTAACATATGAATCCAGCTCCTCTGTGCAATATTCACACGCATTTTTAGGCTTGTGACCAAATTAAAAGTGCCCCACAGAGGAAATAGCCATGTGGTATTCCACTCCTGCCAGGTGCTGTAAAAAAGGCACACGGTGGCTGCTGTGACACAGAAATTGTGCAACCTTGCTGAGCAGCCATGTCAACTCTTCCCTTACTTAATGAGAAGTGGTGCCTGGGTAAGAGGAAAAACACATTTCACCATCATATAATGTCTCATTTCCAGAGGAACCCTGACAACTCCTTGAGTGGGAACACGTCATGAGTGACAGCGTTTCCACTTGCAGTTTTTTTGCAGCATGCTTGCAATTTGACAACCAAATTCATGGGACGCAAGAGCCTTTTTGGCATTTTTATACAGTTGAAGACACAAAGTGGAGAGATTTGGGCTTCCAACTTGGACTTTATCTGTTGTTATGTTTCTGGCTCAGTGTCCAACCTCAGGGGAGCCCTGGCAATTCCTCCCCCCTGAGTCTCTCAAGAGACCAGAAAAGAGAAATGTGCAACAGAATGGAAATCTCAACACTTACAGCCCTCCCAGATTTCTACGGAGAGCATCCACAGTGCACTGGGTAAGACGTGCAACCAAGCATTGATAATGAGAGCCAGGCTGCCTGGGAAAGTGTTATTTAAGAAACATATTCCTGCAAATTTAAGGCCAGAAAAATTACATTTGTCGTTATTTACCCTCCCAGAGGAGATGGAACATCACCTGTGACTTACTTCTATTTCAAGCAGCAGGTTTACATACACAAAGAAGCATATTTGTAGTCTTTAGTTGTCAATGTTGTCAATGATATGTAAAATTGATATGCCTGGTAGATATTTCTATATAATTGAAGTTGCATTATTTACAGAAAATTGCAATGGATGAACATGTCAAAAATGGGAATCCATCCCTTGGTGAAAACTATTTTATACATCAGTAATGACAATTTAATTCTAAAAATCTGCAGTTCATTTCAAAAGTCATCATATTTAAATGGAAAAGCTGAAAGAAACGAGTTGAAACAACCAGTAAATATGTAAATTGCAAGTTTCTTGAAACACGTTTTTTTATTTATTATGGTAAGAATCATAAAATCTTTTGGTCAGACAATTAAAAGGAAGTTCAGTTTTCAGCACATTTAATTCCCAGCAGTGTGAGGTCAGTGATCAGAAATAACAGTCACAGAGGCATGGTTTTCATTTTTTTTATTCAATAAAGAGCATGAGCAACGGGTGCCAGTCAGAGCTGTAGATAATTACAGTTCTTTATTTAGTTTTATTTGTTCAGTTTTCCTTTCCGTTTGAAGTTTTTGCAGCAGCTCCCCCTCCAGCTGTTGGCATCCACCCATATGGCTGATTCCAAGAGCTGTGAGTTTGCAAAAGGAAGTGAACATCACGGATTGTGGATGTAAACTGAACGTTGTCGAAAACGAGGCTGATAGCCTTTGTTCTAGTAGCAGGGTTTTAATTCCTCTCAACTCCTGATCTTACCTGAGATTAGAACAACTAAATATTAAAACTATATACATTATTAGTGCATTTCCATGTGAGCCAATTTATTGAAGTCTGGGCGTCACACTGTAGGATGCTACCTACTGTGCAGCTGCAAGAAAATTCTTCAAAATCTGAATTATCAAGCATTATCTCAGAGGCTCCCAACCCTACACCTGGAGATCTACAGCTGAATCAAATGACTGAATCACCTCTTCACCATGGCATCAAGTTTGGCAAAGGCCAAACTTTACAAGGTGAAACAACCTGCAATTATATAAAAGGCAAGTTTCTTGAAACGCGTTTTTTTCCAAGTCATTCATTTGATTCAGGTATGTTGAAGCAGGGTTGCATCTGCAAATTTTGTGGACTAAGGTTGGAGACCCCTGTAACATCAATAAAAAAAGTGAGTATAAGTGTTAAAAAAAGAAGCGATGTCATGTTGGGAGGAAAATGGGATGAATTATTCTCTATAGATAACTGAAAAAGTGATGTTCTCATATGTTATGTACAGTAAGAAAGGGCTATTGGTACCACATATCAATGGGTTTTGTAGTTTAAAAAAATCAGTGGTTTTCTGTTTTTCGCTTGGCTCAAGCACATAAGTAATTGTTGCTAATAATTGTTATTGAGCTATGAAATGCGTGGACAGCATTGCAATTTATTTTCTAAATTAATATCAAATTAGGACAATAATTCAAAGCTGCCGTTGTGTGTTTTACAAATAGCATCAGAGTTACGTAAAACATGACAGCAACATGCTCATTCGCTGCCTAATTAATAAAAACAAAAAATATATATATACATGCCTAAAAAGAGGCTGTTGTGATCTAATTAATAGCCATCATATGATGAGTATGAGGAGATTTGAGAAGTGGGAGGCCTGGGAGAATGAGTGGGCTGAATCAAAATGCACAATCACCGTCCACTGAGACAGTGCTGAGAACAGGAGAGAGGAGAGAAAAACAGAGTGGTGTCCATAAAACAGTTCTCATATAGCAGCACGGGAAGCCTCACAAGGTTGACTGCCTCCATAACGCTGGTACAAGAGGTGTTGCCGAGGGAGAGCACGCCACAGATGACTACATTATTTATAGATGAAAGAGGATCTAAAACAGAGCGACCAATGCGCAGATGAGACGGGGCGACCAGATGATTGCAACCTGGTCTGCAGAATGAGACGTGAGCTCTGCAGGGTGGGCAGGTGTAGCCGCTATTTGGCCCCTAAAACAAATCTGCTATTTAATGGCCACTTCTATCACTCTGACTGTAGAGGAAGGGGTTGGGAGGGTGAACTCTGTTCTTTGCATTTGCTAGAATCACTAAGTGAGAGAGACGGCAGGACCGCTGAGGAGTTACTGCCATTTGGGCAGATCCATCAGGGCGGTTTGCTGCCATGTTTCCACATTTCAACAGATTCCTGTACACAAGCACCTTCACAAACCTCACGTTATCACCAAAGTGGGGACGTTGAAATTAGGACTCAGTCTGTGATACGGACCACTTGTGATAGCCGCAGAGGTGTGGGAGATCCGAAGTGGGACCTTGGGGAGTGCATTAACCCACACTGATCTGCCAAATACGGCATCAATTTCACACCTGAGTGGATAAAAACACGGCCATCCGTTTGAGCTTGTGACAGGGAAAACATCTGAGCCTGAATTAAGCCATCAGGTAAAAGACATGTGTTCTCTATTATTTAAGAGCTTCTGTGGTAATTGTCCACCCAATTAGTTAGTTTGGTAATGTCACCG
This sequence comes from Xiphophorus maculatus, assembly GCF_002775205.1. Taxonomy (NCBI): domain Eukaryota; kingdom Metazoa; phylum Chordata; class Actinopteri; order Cyprinodontiformes; family Poeciliidae; genus Xiphophorus; species Xiphophorus maculatus. The sequence goes on along the minus strand of NC_036465.1, from coordinate 21,803,765 downwards.
TTTAGGGACGTCCCATGGTATTTTACATGACCAACAGTGCCTTACAACATGTCTTTTGGTAATTTCCCATTGTGTGTGTTGCAACAATACATTTCAATGTATTTTATTGGAATGGTATGTGGCACGCCATTATTCATACCCCTTTACTCTGATACACCTAGATAAAGTCCGATGACCATTGAAATCCTCAACAATAGAAAGTTTTGGAGAAGCGTAAAGCAAGGTCGGAATATAAAACAATATTCCTAACTTTGAACAAACTTCTTGTTCAACCACATTCTAAAGTCTGTACATATACAAACCTACTAAGACATGGGCTTGACCAGAGAAGAAGCCAAGAAACTATTAGGTACTTCAGAGAAGGTGCATAGCTCAGGTGGGAGAATTAGTCAAAAAGGCAACTGAATAAGTAAAGAAAATACTTCTGGCCTTTATGAGAGGCTGGTAAGGAGAGAGATGTTGTTGGAAACACGACAAGAAGTTCAGTTTAAAGTTTAAAGGAAACAGCAAATACGTGGAAAAGGCTGCTCTGGTCAGATGAAATTAAAATTGAAGTTCAAGGCTCGCATGTAAAATGCCATGTGAGGCAGAAAACTAACACTGCTTATCTTCTTGAACTAACTATTCTGACTAGAAACATGGTGGTGTCAGCATTATTCTGTGGGAAAGCTTTTCTCCAGCAGGGACAGGTAGTTAGAGCTGAGGGAACAATAACCCTAAATTTACAATCAGATCTACAAATGAATTGTGTATATCAAAGATTATTAATTTGCTACAATGGCACAGTCAATGTCAGGACCTTTATCCAAATAAGAATCACATTAAGTCTAATTTGGTGCCTTCAGATGCTCCATCCAATCTGACTGAACAACTGAGCTAGCAGTAGCATGTCTCTTGCTCTGAGAAGAGAATACATTTCTCAAAATACTTTTAGCTGCAATTACAGCAAAAGGTGTTTCTACAAAGTGTACACTCCAGAGAACAAAAATGCTCTCTACATTTTGGAAAGGAAAGTAACTTGATGACGACTAAGCCTGCTAACTATGCTATTTAAACATTCTGATGTACAGCAATATTTGCTTTAAGTGGTGGACGAAAAGCATGTCTGCAAGAGTAAAGTTCATGTGTCACGTCACATTGAGATAATGAGCAGCGCAACAGTTTTGCTTCACAGATGAGCTCCAAACTACTTCGAAGTGGCATCCATTTAAAACTTTCTCTCCCAATAAAACTGTGTGTAATAACTGGAGGCAACTATCTTGTGCATAAAACCACTTCCCTCCAGCCATTAGAGTTGGTGTGTTGAAGATAAAAGTTGTTAGCAACAACCTCAAAGGGCTGACAGACTGAATGCTGTGTACAGTAGGGCCACAAACACAAAGTTGACTGGGTCCAATTTGTTGTTCTCTGTTTTCTCCGTTCTTCATATTTTTTCATGTGAGAGGCTTATCTGAACGTAAGCACTGTGAACCTCAAGTAGACACAACAGTGGAGGAGTTTTTATATCCTTTGATGTGTGATTTCTGGTGAAAAAGGGATGTGATGTACATGCAAAGAAAGACACCAATTAAGGAAAGCCCCACTATCCCAAGGAAGTCACACCATTATTTCTTTGAGGCCTTCTCAAACTTTGACAAAGGGCATGAATCAAACTAGACCCTCAGGCAAGGGCAAGGAAGAGAAAGTGCATGTGTGTGCGTGTGAGGGTGTGTGTGCTTGATTGTAAACTGTATCCTACTCTGTGTGTGTGCTCTGAAACTGGGCAGCAACAAACAAGATAAGACAGTCTGTGAAGAAGGAGGAGAAGGGGGAACTTTCAGAGATCTTTGACAAGAGGAAGCTCCTGAGGCAGACAAGGTGATACTCTAATCCAGAGGTCATCGGCAACATTTGCTCAAGGACCAGATTTTTTTTTCTTTTTTTCCCCCAAGCAGACAGAGAAGAAAACAAACTTTTAGTATTTTATTCTATATCTGACTTTATTGTCAGACAAGTGATTGATATTTTAATGCTTACATGTGACGAGCGCTTTTCCTCATTTTCTCTTATTTTAGAAGGTAGAGACCCTCCAATGACCTTTTCAGATTCCCTTACTATTCCTGTCGGGCCCCGTTGTGTGTGTTCTCGTAGTAGGAGTGCCACTGAGAGACGAGGTATGTCAGCTCACTTTCCACCAGAGCCGTGTGAGGAGACTGGTAGGAAGAGATGTTTGATTCTCCAGAAACTACAGCACATTCTTTGATGATTTCAGCGGTGACCTTAAATTAAGAAAAGTCATCAGAAATCTGCACCCTGAAGAACTTATTTCTTTCCACTCTTTCTGCTATATAATTGCCATTGCTGAGGGGTGTGTGCTCAGGTCATGACCTCCAAATGCTGATTATAATCTCTTTTCCTTGTGTCCGTATTGAGCGCCATGGTTGTTGCCTCTGTGCCAGCCCTCTAGCTGTTTAGCTTCGTCTTTATTTCTATTCATTCGCCTCTGTGGAACTGTGTATAGTTCATAATTAATGCGTAATGTGATCATTTAAAGCCTGGATGGAATGTATGTGTGCTAGTTGTTGTTGTTTCCTTTTCCTTTTTCATCAAAGTAGGTTAAGTGTTAGAATCAGGTTTTAACTGGATTTCATAAAACCAGCAGGGAACAATTGGCGCCTATCTCCACCATCCAAGACATGCAGGGTACGTCGTGGAAAACTTGCTAGTCCATCACAGGACCTGCATGTATGTACTTAAGGTCTACTGAGTCTCTAAGTAGTCATTGTGAGTAAAGCTGTACTCTGTGCATTGTACATGTAACCCAGATGATGACAAACAGCAGAAAGGTAAATGGGGGCACATATCGGGAGAACCACAAAGCGTTTCATCAGGTGATGCCGTTGACACATTCTGGATGCTCGCTGAGACAGAACAGATAGCTGCACTTGAGCTGAAGATAGTTTTAACGGAACATTGACATTTCTGCGTAGAACAGGTTCAAATGAAGGATTGTTTGGCTGTTTCCCTTGGATGCTTCTCCTCTGGGTTATTTAGCTCAGGTACTGTTTAACGTCCATTAAACACAGTTGATGTGTGTTGCCCTTGATATGGTCAACTTGTATAGCTAATCTGACTTTTTATTGATGTGAATTGAGCTTTACTGCTTTTTCTTTCCTTTTCCTGTAATTAGAAACCATAACCTTAAGGTTTTAAACATGGAATTTACTGTATTTAATTGATTATTTCGACAATTTGGACTGAGCTGTCTTTTTGCATTAGTACAGATGGTGGTTTTAGGCAGCTGAAATACAAACAACCCATTCTTAGCAAACACTAATGTTGAGCACTGGAACCAGTTTGGTGCGAGAAAAAAACCATTGTGATACAAACATTTAAACTCTTTATCTGCTTTATTCCTTCTCAGTGGGTGTTTGTGAATGTGCAATTGTAGTCGTTATGTAAAGTGCACTACAAAACTGCTCAAGTTTTTCCATGTTTAACTAACATTCAAGGCTGAAGCAAAGTGCCACACAAAAGCAACCAGCAAGATTCTTGACAATAATGGTGCATTAGTTTCTAAAACTATTTTGGAAAAGTATTTTTTTAAAGGGTAGACAGAATTCAGGGAAATAAGCAATTAGTCTCAATGTGTCCTCATGCAAGTTTAATAGCAAGAAAAACAATGTCAGAACAATGTAACTCATGTTAAATAACATTTTACAAGAGTTATTTCATACTGTGCAGCACTCAAACTAATGATTTTTCCGGTGGTTGTAGTCGTTCACAAGTGGACAGAACAGTAATTACACTACATCAGTAATAGTGACTTCTGCATGTTTAGCAGTAAAAAGAGCTTTCTGATTTTTGCTATTGTAGCTGTATTTATGACATTAATGGCAGTGAAGTAACAGAATTAGATGTAATGTTTCCAGTGTTGGCATAAACCAGGCAAATGACAGCTCAATCATTTAAAAACAAGTTTTTTACTGATATGTTAAAACTTTTATGATCCATAAAAAAACTCACTTCTGATGCATCAAATGTAAAGAATGATCATCTGGTTGTTCCTGTCCAGTGCTCGTAGGTTTTAGTTCTCTTGTGAGCTTTGCTAAAGTTTTACCGTGGTGAGTTTTTGGCTTTTTCAGTTCTATAAAATAGCAGCTCTGTTTATAATTAACCTGGTAGGATGCCTTTGACATTTGTACTGGGGGAGGTCTTGAGTCGCCAAGTCTCCACAGGTGTTCTGGAAACAGATGAGACTGTTTTCATCACTTTTCTGTTCAGGCAGTGTGGGCAGTGACTCTGGGTTGATTACGTCCTGGGCAGTGTTGAGACCAAGGACTCTGGGATCTCTAGACTTTTGTGGAATATTTTTTATTTCTTCTCCTGTTCTTGCTACCTTCTTGCTTTTCGCATATTTTTTAATCAGAGGCGGGGAATTAATCCTGATCCCATCCCTCAACTGACATCTGAATTTTATGGCTGCATCAACATGAATACTTTTAAAATGATTTGAACTTTTTAAAATGTTTCTTTCTTACAACAAAAACAGAAAAAGTGTAAATGAGACCAGCTTTATTGTTGCATTAGCTACATTAAAATGCAGTACATTAGCAGAGGGAACAAGAGACAATCAAACAGAATGTAAATAGGATGTCAAAGATCAGATTATAAAGACATTTCAGAGTACAGTTCAGTTCTTATACTACCTAAAGCACCACTTAGCAACTTTTTTGTAGGAAATCTGCACAAATGATTGCATTATTGACTTTAATGTGAATTAATTTGTGCATTTTTAATTAAAATATGAACATAACTGATTCTGTCTTTTTTTTTTCAGCAAAATTGGAATTACAGTGTCATAATGGGTGAGCTTACAAATGAGTTTGGCTGAAAAATGCTATAGCTTTACAGATGCACAGTATTGGTAAAATAATGCAAACTTGTAGTGGAATGAAAATGATCACATAATTCTACCAAAATTGATAATTGAAAGATACTGTATTTGGTATTGATTTGATATTATTGCATAATAATACTGTATATACTGTATATAGTGGGGAAACATTGAGATATTCTGCAGTCCATAAATGTGAGCATAACCTCATTTTCTTATTCACTCAGTGGAAAACAGCTATTATTAGCTTTTAAAAAATAAAAACTCCATAAAAATTCAATACCTCTGAAATTGTTTCAATGCTGCCCTAATAATATTAAAACAGATCCCCACTGGTGCTCTAAATATTGCTCCAGATATCCGAGGGAAGTACTGTCTGTTTCAAATATTATCTTACCAGCATATTTATACTCGACATGCCGTCGGAACGTAAACAGAAGCTTGCAAAGAATATTGAGGGAGAGAAGAGCAAATGAAGTACACTCAATTTTACAAATAATACCTAAAGTTTAGCTGTCAAAGTTCTGATTACAGAAACATATTTAGCTCTTTGCCAAGACAGAGACAAAGCTGCTTAACAAGGTCTTGAATTCGTAGAAGAATATAATGTCTGTAGTATGCTATAGAAACATTGTTGTATGTGCGTCTTTTAATTCTACATTTGTGTGTATGAAACCCATTAGCTGAGGGGAAGTGCAGTTGAAAGAGAGCCCAGAACTCATATTGAGTTTCTTCTGGAGGATGCTGCACAGGAGCGACAACAGATACCCCGCATATGTCACTAATTACACTTTAATAGCCAACACCTTAATGAATGCAATGTACTTGCTGTATATTGCATGAAGTTACATGTCGTTCAAGTCAATTTTAATGACCCTGTGTCTCTGAAGACTTTGAATCAGCGAATCACAAAAGAGGCTTTTATAGGGTTCAAAGAGAGGTAGCAGGTAAAGATCTATACTGCAGAATCCCAGCAGAGCAGTCGGCTTCACACTTTACTGACTTTGAAACAAATAAACTCAAAATAATGACATTTTCCTAAAGCACTCAAACGGAAGAGGTTTAGCAATTGCTAAGTCGCGGTTGCTAAGGCACGGAGTGATTAGAGTGCGTGCACGAGGGTGTGACTCAGCAGTATCAGTGTACGGATAGGACTCAGTGAATAAACATTAGGAGGATGTGAAATAAAGCATTGTTTATGCAGCTGCTGGCTCCGTGGAGTAGGTGGCCTTTGCCAGCAACTCAATTCTATTCCAGTTCTTCAAGACTGTCCAAGGAAGAAGGAAGCAAAAAGGAGCAGAAACCAGCTTTTATGACTGCTTATATAAATGCAGATGAGGGGTCCAGAGTCTTTTAAATGAGTAGAAAGAAAAAAAAAAGTGAGTAAACCCGGCAGATGAGAAGCAGGGGTTTGTGCTTTCAGCTGTGAGAAAGCGGCGTTGCTCTCATCTCAGAGTCGATATATTTAGCTGAGATTAAAACCGTGTGATGCAACAGCAACACGACTGGCTGAAAGATGCTCTTTGTGTTTTATGGATACTGTAAAGTTCTGCGCGCAATTCTTTGAAAGGAGGACGCGTCGATTTCACACGATGGCAGGTGGAATTAAAAGCGTCTCTCAGCGCCGATCTGGCAAGGCTCCCCCGTGTCTTTCTGCTTTCCTGCATTACAGTCAGGAGACATGTCATTTATATGAAGACAGACCATCATTTTTCGAGCTACGTCCTCTTTAGCACACCCTTTTCATTTTTGGATGAATATCCTCTATAACATTACATTTAACTTAATGGTATGAGAGAATTTATGCCCCTAAGGATTCTTTCCAACTAGGGCTGTGTAATAACCACACAGTGAAATTGCAGCTCCAACATCCATCATTCTCTGCTCTGCTATGATCCAGTTTAAACATGACTGGGCTTTGCCAGCAAAGCTGCAATAAAAGCAACTTGACATTGTGCACTGTCGCACTGCCCGGCCTAAAGAAGTCGCTCCGCAGCAGTGGCGTAAATCTCACTAAGCAGTTGCAAAGATTTTATAGTTTTGCTGCCATTTTTTTTTTTTTTTTTGCCTCCTCTTGGCTCGTTAGCGACATTAGCTCTGTGGTTTGAGGGAGTTTTGTCCATATCTATAAGGCCTTGGGGGCATCATCAAGAGAACCACCAGGTACTTTAGCCAAGGCGAATGGAGATCTGCTGGTGCATGACCTGATCGATAAACGAGACACGGACTCTGGGTTGGAGCATTACAGATTTTTTTTGTATTTTTCTATCTAGTCCTGCCAGGAGCTACAAGTGTGTCAATGTCCGTTTGCTGCAGGACGGCTAAAAAAGAGAGCGATTCAGCCAGTTCCAGGTCACACGAGGTGAAGCACTAGACTTCAAAATTCTCTGAGCGTTGCAAGAGAAATCTGCCAGAGGCAGCGTGCTGCCAAGGCTCAGATTACAGCCTGGTAGAGAAGCAAATCGATCCAGTGATGTACAGAGCTTGGATAAAGTAATTGCCCCTTTACAGATCTCTTCAGTTTTGCATATTTGTCACGCATAAATGTTTCGAATCAGCTGACTTTTTTTTTCTTCTTTCTGTCCTACAAAGATAACCTGAGTAGGTATCAAATGGGGATTTCATTTACTGAGAGGAGAAACTATAAAATCCAACGTGGATCAATTTGGAAAAAGAACAGCTGTCAAACACGCTGATAACGTTCAGTCACTATTTTACGTGACTGTGGGGGAATTTTTGTCCCTTTTTTGTTTCAGAATTGTTTTATTTCAACCGGATGATTTAAAAGCAGAACAGGCAGCTTAAGGTCACACAGCTCAACTTGATCTCTGCCCTAACCCTGACCAGGCTTCTCTAAAAGCAACACAGCAGATCAGGCCCATTACACCTTCATCTCTATGTTCAGCTGGCTGTATGTTACTCTTTTTGAGAGATACTGGGTTAGTTTTATCCCAAATTCACAGATTAGCACACATTTAAAAATAAAAAATCCACAACATGCTTTCCTAAAAGTATTGGAAATCTTCAAAATGGTTTTTGGGCAAATTTGAGATGAGTCTTTGTGTTCCTTTTGATCAGCAGAGGTTTTTGCCAAGAAGCTCTCCCAGGGCTGCTGCTTTTGCTGTTACTTATTGTTGAATGTTGACCTCAGCTGTGAGGCCTGCAGTGCTTTAGATGTTTTCTTTTTTTTTTTGTGGCTCTTTTGTGACCTTCTGGATGAGTCATCTAGGCAGTAATTTTGGCTGGCGAGCCTTTCCTAGGAAGGTTCAACCCTGTTTTATGTATTGTATATTCATGAATAACACCTTTAACTGTGGTTCGCTACTGATAGAGGACAGTGATTTAGTTTCACATCTGTTTTTGAATTTATTAGTGTTTGAGATCTTCTAGCCTACTTCCTGTTGCCATAAAGGTTCTATTTTTTGTTATTTCTTGTTTTTACTAGTCTGGATGTGACTAGTAAGACTGGACTCTGCTTTCCAAAAAAGTAGTGGTACATTCATTTTTTTAACCAAGCCAGACAATTGCTGTTTCACATAGAATGACTTTTAATAAATGAAATCATCAGTTGAAAACTCATTATTGTGCTAACTCAATGTTGTCTGACATTAGAATATAGTTTATAATCTGAAATACGTAGGAGTGACAAAACAGTAAAAACACAAGATGTATGTGAAAGTTAAGCACTAGACACAGTAAAGACAAAATACTTTTTAGCTTCTTTGTAAAAAGGCTTGTTTGGTTGAGTCCTTAGAGACAAAGAAAAAAAAATTAGAGGAAAATTAGTAACGGTATGTATTGAAATTTTTTCCAGTGGTGTGAAATAAAAAATGCAACGTTCACTACTTCTGTAATCTAACCTAGTCGTTTATGCTGGATGTTGCATTTGTGAAAGGAGACACACAAGAACAGATTAAAATGTAAGTGATGAGTCTTGTGGGAAATTTAAATAGGCCAAATCTTTTAAAATAGTGCTCTGATGAGCTGGGACCACCAATCCTTGGAATACAGAGACATTTTAACAAGCAGCTCTGATCCAATTTATAAGACGGTAGTTCTCCATTTTCCAGCTCCAATGCTCTCATGCCAAACAGACAAACTCAAAGGAATTCATTCATTTTATTTTTCTGGCAAACATTTATAAAATGATAATCTGCTGTAGATTAACAACATCGCAATATTTGCTTTTCTTTCTCTATTCTGACAGAATTAGTTTGATTTAGTTGGATAACAGCACCACGTCTTTGCAGAAACTCGCAAAGTATTAATATTCTTGAACTTTTTCAAAAATATGAAAAACTGTCACAAAATTCAAGGGATGTGAATACTTTTGGATGGTATTTGAGGTTCAACATGTCCCTTTCTTTTTTAGAACAACTTCATGTGATTTAAAATCAGACTTTTTTTTCATTTGTTTTCATGAACACTAAGTTGTGCACAACATCAACTCTCTACACAAAACACCGGCGAAGTTTAGGCGGCCACTACAGAACGCGCCTTTAAACTCCCTAAAAGATAATTCGGAACAGATGAAACCAGATGGCATGAAAGTAAATGTGTTCAAAGATTAACTCAACCATTTGTTCATCTTCACACAGTCTGGAGGTTGTCTGCAATAAAGCACATACTTATGCAAATGGTTGCTGCTTGAAATGTTCAGGTCAAATTGGTGCCAGTTTTTTATTTTATTTTTTTTATGATATCTTCATAGGCCCACTCAGCATGCTATAAAGTATTTACAGTAAAGTCTTTTGTAAAGCACGCTCCATACTGGAGTTCTTCAACTTAGTTGCACAGCCTGGGGGCGAGAGCTGGAGCAGCAGGCCTCTGCAGATGCCACACGCCAACAGACATCCACAAACGCAAAGTCAAAATAAAACCAATAAAATCACGCCTGCCTTTGAAAACAGCACGCTCTCTTCGTTTTGCCCCGCACCTATTACTCTGCACTCGTTCCGAGCGGAATCCATAGGGCTAAAAAATGTACCCACACACAGATGTTTGAGTGTTCCCCACCAAAGTGTTTAAGGCATGATGTATGCCATTATAAAAGCAGTGTGACGGCAGCTGCGTTGTCAGCACTCTGCTGTGCTGCTGGCTGATGGGAGACTGGGGGCTGATTGAGAGCTGGCAGACCGAGGACATGACAAGATAAAGAATATTAAATTACACACTCCCAACAATAATTACATCTTGAATTAGGCGGCATATTAAGGAATATCGGTTCATTTTAATGATTCTCGGGAGACAACTTCTCTTATTTGACATGGTAATTACAACATCTCTAAATAATAAATGTTTTGGGATTTTTTTTTTTCTTTCCACATCGCTGGCTAAAACAAAAAATAGTTGAAAATTTCAAAACCAACACAGGTACTGAAAGTGGAAACCTGTAGAACATGCATGGACAAAAATACTTCTGGTTAAATTTGTAAAAAAATAAATAAATGCTTCATAATCCCAGTCAGAAATTTTGCCCCAACTTTGACACATTTCTATTAGAAATGTTGTCTGTGTCTTATCACTGTGAGAGAATTTTGTTATTATCCGTATATGGTCATGTCTTCCTCTTTTAGTGGGCAAGACTCAAATTGTGTAATTTGTTTTAATATGACTTATTTGCTCTGAAACACAATTGGGAGGCTGGTTGCTGTTTTTTTCTGTCTCGTGTTTTAAATAGTTTCCCTCAAAAATATGCAGTTTAAACATGTGCAAACACATTTTAATGAGGCTAAATAAGCTTACGCCACACAATTTGATCCTATGAATTGCTTTGTGCCATTGAATCAGTTTTAAGGTCAAATATAACTGACTCGCTTATGTATTTCTTCGCCACACCATGACAAGTTCAGTCAACCCATGGACAAATCTTATTCTACTCCCACTTTCCACTGCATATACAACACGCATCCGCATTACAGAAAGTTTCCAAAACCTGGAGCAATCATTGTGTGGATGTAGACACTCCGGAGGCACTGTTCCAAAACACTGCTTCATTTCTGAGCCGCTCTGTGCCCTCCCTGCATCACCAGATATACATACAATCCGTCTGAGTCACTGCCCAAGGTTACTGCTAGAAGAGGTAACAGTTTCACATCCAAACTTCTTGTTAGAGCCGATCTTCCCAGGCAACGTCTCTTTCTAGCAAATAACAGCCACTCGAGTGTGCATGATGGCTGAAATCAAGCGTGGAGCGGAGTACCAGGTCGTGCTGTGAGGCTGAGGCAAAGTTCGCGGCACCGTCGCCACGGAGAAATTATTTAGCATCACATTTAATTAAGTCAGCCCACAGAGCAGCTCGTTACAATGGAGGCTTGATTTACTCAATGTATATCAGACTCCCTTCAGTTCAGTGGCATTTTATGCCTGTTTCCGCTCAAGCTCACCCCCAACACACCCCCACCCTCAGTGGTGTCACTGCAGGCTTACAAACAATACAGCATACATGACAGCGGCAATATGGGAGCTGACAGCAGAACAAGAGGAGCTCTGGACTTTGAGATGCATTAGCCTAAATGACCTCTAAAGAGATCGTCTTGCTCATGCATACATTTTTCCCCCCTTCCCCCATTGTGAAGGTTAAACCTGCCCTTCATGGGATTAATTCATTCTTAATGCACCGGCCGCTTTCTCTGTGATGTTGTTGAACAAGCCTGATGCATCGCACAACAACTGAGGAGCTTTATACAACATGAGGAGAGCTAAACGCGAGACCTAACGTGCAAAACGAGGGATTTGCGGAGCAAAATAAAACCCAGCATATGTTCTTATCCTCAGCGCTAGAATTTGGGTTCAACAAGTAAATAACGCCATGGCTAGTGTAGCATAACTTTTCTGCTCATTTTGTCATGGAGATATGGTCTTTTTCCACATCTTTTTCTTTTTGCAACCACAAAACTCTGTTTATTCTTATCGATGCACTAATTCAGGTTTCCTACCCATTTTTCAAGTCAAAATCCGGAGCTGTCCAGATACCCAAATGCAAGACAGATGGGTGGATGTGTGGATAAATAAATTGCAATAGCATCTTTGCATGTCTAACCTTGCCAAACAGCTAAAGCTCATGCTATATGGTGTCTGTGACAAATACTTGATGTTCCATGAAATCACCTACATTTCTCACACTTAGTCCCACACATTATTAAAGACGTCAGCATATAAAAAAAAGTGTGACAGCAGCTTTACATATATATGAACTTCAAGGTTGTCAGACCTTATCCATATTAAAAAACGGAGATAAGATAGGGAATTTTTAAATTCCCCTTTCTGAAAAGTTCCCTTTTAAACACATAATTTCTAAAGAAAAATGTATCCATCCATTCAAAAATAATGCTCCGGCCTTTATGTGCAGGGGTGGGAAGTAAATAATTAACTTGTGCAATCTGCACTTTTTGCCTCTTTTTAAGTTGCTTAAATAGCCTAAACTTTTACTTGAGTTTATTTTTCATTCAAATATTTTACTGAGTTATAATATACTTCATGTCTGTTTGGGTAAAAACAAAAACAACACCAGAAATAAATGACACTGCTAGGTCAGTAATCAGATCCCATGGTGTTGCAGCATCACCTGCATGCTTACAATCGATGCCATCATGTAGATGAAAAATAAAAGGATGTTTGTTACATCAAAAATTATATTTTAATGTAATATGAAATTGATCTCATTTCTGTAATCTGACTTGTGATGCAGTTGCCAGTTACCAGCACCTAAACTCATCTTTTGAGATTTTTGTTGTCCGGTGCCAAACAAACAAACTGCAAATTCTCATCATCAATATTCTACAAATAATTTATTTGCTCTTCTTGCCCACTTCTCCTGTGTTACCATCTCTTACATTTTGCATTGGCACCCCACCTGACGGCTGAGATAACAAACCACTCGCATTTGGGAAAAGATAATTTAGTCCGACACTGCAAAAAAGTAGCAAATTTTGCGAACAGAGAAAGCTCTCTGGGTTGGGATGGAGAGAAAAAAAACAACTGAACAAAATAAACAATTTGACAGACGGGAAGGGGTAGCTTTTACTGCGGATGCAGCTGGGAACTAGGGGGGATTAATAAGTGAAAAATGAGCTGCATGCTTCGATGATGCACCACGTTTGCCTGTGGTACTTAACATGCAGCACCAGGAGTGCATGGCAGCGTCACTCGAAAAAGGCCGATTAGCGACTTATATGTTGATATCACACCCTATCATGCCTAATTCTAGCTCCATCAAAACACCTCTAAACTAATAAATTGGACTTTATGCATATTCCTGGCTGAAAGTCACAACTTCCCCCGGTAACCATGGTGACAGAGGCAACTGCTCGACTGGTAAATCATCTCTTTCTGAGGGAGATCACAATGCTGCATTCCCTCCCAGTAATAACAACCCCGCTCCTTTCATCTGTGCTGTGCTGTGTTTCAGATCGTCTGAAAGTGGAAAGCAGGCGGAAAGGGAAGCCCCGCTGTGAGCCCTTTGTTTCACCATCAGGGCAACACGCCCCCCATGCCCCCCACCCGCCCTCCACCACCACCACACCCAAGCAAACACACACGTTTGTGGCCTAACTAGCTCTGGTACTAATTAGCCACAAATCACAGAGCGCGTTTGAAAAATCATCACTAACTTTACTTATAAATAACACCGATAAAAACGAGCAGCTCTTCGATTATTGCTGGTAGAGCCCTTATGTAGAGCTGAACAGCAGACTACATTAGGTGATTGTAATGGATTTCTATCGGCATTCTGCTATAATGAGGACTCAACTAACACACACACACACACACCCACAAGATCACACATGGACAAAACTGTCCAACCTTAAACAGTGAACTATTAGAATCATGGCTTCTCTGCTAAATTACTCCGTCATCTTGCTAAGCTTTTTTGTTTCTGCAAAATAACTCCAGGCATTATTTCCATCATCTTCTTAGCTTTTCAAGGTCCTCAAAGACTTCAATAAAAGAAATAGTTTTGCTCTTCGAAATAACAATAATTTTACTAATGAGCTTCTTAACACTACAGAAGCAACATCTATAAACTTTTCAGCACTTTCACACAGCAAGATAAAAGACTATATTAGTATTAAGAGCTGTTAAGAAAGTATTTGCCCTCACATAGATTTATTCTGCTGCTGCTGCTGCTTTTTGTCACACTTTAATGTCTAATATTTTCAAACAACACGTATAATTAGACAAAGACAACCTGAGTAAATTTAAAATAAGCTTCAAATGACGACATTATTTATTAAGGGAAAAACAATTTGTACCAATCAGATGAAAAAGTAATTATTAAGTTGTATTATTAATGATCAGTAATCAGTTATTGGGATTAAGCCTATTTTTGGGGTTGAATTTTACTAGTCACAAAGAAGTTAAGGTATCAAAAAATCACCTAAACAGAACCTGTCTGACCAGCAATGTGCACAGATGGACACCAGGAGGTGCTAGACCACCTGTCCTTTTAGTTCTGAACAAAAAAAGTGCCCCTCTGAAATCTTCTTTTTTTTTTAAGTGCTTTACATATGGCAACTGATTTGAAATAAATTATGTTCAAAACATCTCACACTAGTAAGGCAGCTGGCGGCTACATGTGCCGCACAAGGTGCCCGTTTTTTTTCCCACCTGCCCCCCAAAATGTCTATGCACGCCACTGGGCCTGACGACATGAAGCAGGCCAACACATCATGTCTGATCTACTGATTATCACAGTAGATGAGAAACAAAGTCACTAAGCTCCATCAGGCTGGAGAGGCTTACAAAGCTGGGTCAAACTGTAAAATGGATGGACGTCTTTTGGAGCTCCAATGGACAGCATTGACGGTTTTAGTCTGCAAATGGAGAAAACGTGAAACACATTTTGGGGATGATTACCTTTTCACATAAGGTCATACTGGTTTGGACAGCTATTTACCCTTAATAAATTGAATCCTAATTGAAACATATGCTAGCATTTATTTGATCATCTGAAACATGTAAATGTGTTTAAAAAAATAAAAATTGCAAAAAAAAAGAAAATCTGCAAGGTGAAATACTTTTTCGCAGCTTTGTTATCGATAGGTCACAAACATGTTTCCCCACGGTACAAATCCAATTAACACTCTCTCCAGCTGCTTTGTGGAGCCCCCACCATGAAGCCCTGCTGACCACTCAGATCCGCGTACTGTCAGTGTGCAAATAGCCGGGCTGCTTCATAGCCTGTTAGCACATGGGAAGACATGTAGGACTCATTCCCTCAGCCTCCGAATGCAGAGAATCTGTCTGGCTATTTGATTAATGTCGCAGCTGGGAGCAACATCTAATTGCAGAAGCAGGATAAACACTTACTCAGAGAAAGGAAACGGTGCAAATCAGACCACTCCCCAGAGTATAGAGGAAGGAAATTGGTTTAAGGATGAGACGCAGGCTTGCGTACCAATGCGGAAAGCCTGTCAGCCCTCTTATTCTCTCTCTCTCTCTCTTTCTAGCCCTCTTCACCCCTGCTGCGGCACCTTTGATTCAGCTTTTCACTGGAAATTGGGGAAGTGACACAGCTCCCTTTTTTCTTGCTCTTTAGCAATGCTCGACCAGCGAGCACAAAGTCCAATCCTCCAATCTGACTGTAACCGATGACTGGAGGAGATATAAATCATACTTGAATTGCAGCCCTGAGATGTCAGCCATTAAAATACTGTGCTGTCTCAAGCGGGGATCTGGAATTCATATGAAATGATTGGTAGTCATCCCTGCTGCGCGATACAGCTGGATTACCTCATGCAAAGGTGTTCGGCTGTGGGTTTAATATCAGGCTCTGTTTAAATAGCTGTCGGTGTGCGTTTTCCATAAAAGCATCAGCACGGGACAGAGCAGCATAGCTTCTCAAGACACTACTACATTTGTCTGTTTGCAAATACAGCACATTGCAAAAGTGATCAGCAATCAGATTCTTAATTAGGTTTAGGTCTCAACTTTGACCAGGCCGTTCTAAAACAATGGATGTGGTTTGATCCAAACTCTGTGCACCACAAATCTGGAACAAACTTCCAGAAAATTGCAAAACAGCCGAAACAATGAGTTGCTTTAAGTCTAGACAAGCTCCCCAACAATAAATGAAACACTAACCATCATTTTGAAGTGTAATAATGGCACACTATTAACTCTTTCAGGGAGTTAATAATGTACTTTACAAATAAAGCTCATTAAATGATTGATTAAACTGCTCTCTAGTTTAGCGCCACCAAAAGGGTTCAATTTCACCACAGTCTCAAGTCGTGCAAGATTTATCTTGTATTTAGCTCCAGCCATCTCTCTCTCCGCTCTGACCAGCTTTCATCTCCTGGAGGATCCCCCTTAACATGACGCTGCCACCACCTTGCTTCACAATAGGGATTCTGTGTTCAGGGCGATGGACAATGTTAGTTTTCCACCAGAAACAGTGTTTTGCATGTCAACCAAAAAGTTAGATTTTGTTCGGATCTGACCAGAACTCCTATCTCTGCACGACCCACATGGATCGTGCAGAGATCCATGGGGATGAGATTTCTTATGTCTTCCAAAGAAGTCAGGGTTGGGGAATTGCACAAATCATAATTGTCATGTGGATCTCTGCAGCTCCTCATGAGTTAACATGAGCCTTTTGATCGCTTCTCGGGGCATCCACAATGTTTTGCTAAGTTGTCAATTGTGTAAGAGTATATCTATATGCAGATGATATGTGTTCCTTGGTCTTCATGATACAGTTTGATCTCTTCTTTTCAGTATTTATACTGAAATTAAAACACAACCTGGTGAACTTTATCAATTCAGATGCTTCTGAAGGCAATTTGCACAGGATTATGTTGAAGGGTGTCAGAGTAAAAGGGGCTAAATACAAGATCATCTCTCGCTTTTTCTTCTTCTTAAGAACAACATTTCTATGTGGAATTAAAAAAAATGTAGTGCTGTGAGTATTCTTTAAAGGCACTTTGGTCCACCAGCCTCGACTGCAGACAAAACCGTGCCACAAGGAAGGGCCTGAAAACCACAAATCATTCCACCCAAAAGACAATTAAAGAGCAAGCAGAAAACATTTTGCATCTAATTACATCACACAAATTATCCCAGACAGAACATACCGTTCACCACAGTCATTTATTCCCAACGCGCTGACAGCAGCCTTCACTGTTCGACTTGCAGTGTTTTCTCTCTCTGAAGCTTTCCGTTGTGAAAGGAGTTTTTAACATAATTACCTCCGTCATTCCCTCTGCTGATATTCTTATTTCCCCTTTTTCTTTTAGGTTTTGTCATTCCTTAGGAGCTGCTTATAAAAGAAAATTAAAAATGAAAAGATTGCGCTCTTTCTAAGGCTGCCAACGTTTCACTGGATTACATGATGTGGAGCTCTGCTGTGCGTTAAGGGAAAATAAGTATCCCGAGCTGCGCTCACGATGAAGGAGAGCTCATTTTATGGATCTGATTTGAGGAGCAATTTTATCCAAAGGTTAAGGTATGAAAGAAGGTTTAGTGAGATCATCAACCAATGTGGCTGATCTTTATAACGAGAACAGCAAAAAATAATTTCACTGCTCAGATACTGTAGTTCCTCTTTACAAATAGAGCTTGCCTTTATTGTGGGTGTTTGATTTATATTCATAACAAAAATGTGCTTTCATACTCTAATGGAAGTCCAAAAATGTTTTTGACTCCACAGAAGTGGAAAATAAAAATGTACGTCTCACTGGGAGCAGAGTCGTACATGCAGGAAGACATAATCTAAATAACTATGACAGATGCATATCAGTCAATTAAAATATCAATAAAACACTCACTTATTTTAGTAATTCGATTTAAAAAGTGTCAAATGTCACATAGACTAATTACACATAAGCATTTGTCTGTTAATTTTGAAGATTATGGCTAAAAGGTGACCAAAAAAATGGTGTAGACAAAAAAAAAGATATGTGCTTGATACTTGATTTTTGCTCCTTTTGCATGAGTTACTTACGGTGGCCGACAGGTGCAAATGCGCAGCAAAAGAGAAAACATGCAAACAAAAAAGAAGACACCCCCGAATGAAATGCAGCAAATAAAAAGAGAGACGCAAACACCCCCGAATGAAATGCAGCAAATAAAAAGAGAGACGCAAACACCCCCGAATGAAATGCAGCAAACAAAAAGTGTTGAAAACGGAAGTGCTCCAGACCACTAGGGGGAGTCAAAGAAAATAGTATTCATTTCTATGGGACCAGATGCAAGATTCTTCTTCTTCTTCTTCTTGGTATTTATTGGCGGTTGGCAACAAACTTACAGTAGCATTACCGCCACTTACCAGTATGGAGTGTGGTTCGAGATGGTCTATAAACTTTCACTTTCTACCTTTTCCCTCCATTAACTCCTGATTAAACATACCCCCACACATACACACCTGCTTATATTATCCAACTTGCTTATAACTTTATATACCCCTCTTTGATATTCTTTACACATTCACACCCAACTTGCTCTACTCATATCCTATGAAATAGCTTTGTTTTTTTAAGATACCGAATAATTATTTGAATATGTCTACTCCCGAAATCTCTCCTCAAAAATTCTATTAAATTAAACCTTTCTTTAATACCTACACACTCTCTCAGCATGCATCTTCTCTCTTCTTCATACTTACAACACTCTAAAATAACATGCTCTATTGTTTCAGACTTCTCACAATAATCACACTTTCCAGATGCAAGATTCAGAGAGATACCTTTACTTTCTTTCAAATTTCTTTCTCTGAATCTTGCATCTGGTCCCATAGAAATGAATACTATTTTCTTTGACTCCCCCTAGTGGTCTGGAGCACTTCCGTTTTCAACACTTTTTGTTTGCTGCATTTCATTCGGGGGTGTTTGCGTCTCTCTTTTTATTTGCTGCATTTCATTCGGGGGTGTCTTCTTTTTTGTTTGCATGTTTTCTCTTTTGCTGCGCATTTGCACCTGTCGGCCACCGTAGTTACTGCATTGGTGCAGTGTAGCATGGAGGTGATAAGGGAGCCCTGGTTGCTTTAATAGTGGCCTTCATCTTCATCCTCATCTTCATTTTCATCTTCATCCTCTTTAAAAAACTTAACACTAACATTACACTACAGGTAATGCTGATCTTTGTTGAACACCAGCATTAGACACGGAGCCGCAAATCACTGACTGTGAAAACTTCACATTGGACTTCAAGCAACGTGGATTGTGCCTGTGCCTCTCCACTCGTCTTCCAGACTCTCTGACATCCATTTTCAAATAAAATGTAAAATTTACTTTGATCTGAAAAACATATTTTAAGACACTTCAACGGCGCCTCTGGTATGTGCTCCATTTCTTGTGAAATTACAAAATAACTCTTGGTTATGGACATTCATCTTAAGGTTGAGATTATTGGACGTTGCTGCTGCATCTTGTCCTACCACACTTTTCTACTTCCACTCAACTTTCCACCCTTACGTGTGGATAGAGCTCTCTGTGAACAGCCTGCTCCTTTAGAAATTACATGGCCTAATCGCTTACTCACGCCGTTTGCTGTGGGTGTCGGTGACTGCCTGGACAAATCAGCTATTTCCCCGTGAATCACTTTTTAATTAAATTTTTCCAAATTAATGGGTTTTTATTAGCCATATTCATCAAAACTAACAGAAGTAATGCTTGAAATATTTCACTGGATGTATGATTTGTGAGTACCGTAAATAAACAATCCATTGATATGCAATTTATTGAAAGCGAATAAGTATTTGTATTTCTCCTGCTGCCCTGAAGTTAACTAGTTTTTGCTAAGCTTTTCCTCTTTTTTCCTGGTGTACTTGGCATCAGAGGACATCTGTAACAAATCCCTGTTCAAACAGCCTCCTGCAGATAAAATTGTTATTAATGTTTCTACTTTTTTTTTTTTTTTTTTAAATATTGGCATTCTGCAAAGGTTGAACTAATGAATACGGGACAATGTTTGGAAGACCTTGAAACTAGATTAAACGCAATGCCTCTATACCTCTAAGTTTTGACTTTGCTCTGTAATTATCCTCTGATAACTCAAATGGAAAGCTTCTCATGTCTAATGGCTTCTCTACAAAGTACTCACACTCATGCTGAACAACAGGGCCTCTCTGTGTGTTCGGAGAGTATCAGAAGTCCCAAATACCTGACAGCCTACCCTCTGTGTCCTGCTGTCCTCTTAGATCCTGTGAGAAGCTGCTGACATTTTAGTGAGGACTGCTTCATTTGACCCGAGGTGTGGGTTTTACCGCTCCTTTCAGAGAACCGTACCTGCTATTTATAAACTCCACATAACAGAGCTCAATCTGAAAACATCAAATGACAGACAGGTGCTTCAGAAACCCGCTTTCTACGGCTTAGTTCAAGAAATAACCCCTCACAAGGCCCTGCACTCCTCTGATTATGGATGTTCAGCTCTGAGTTTCCTTCCTTCTTTCCATCCTCTGTTTTTTTCTTTTTTTTTTAAACGCTCATCCCTGGCACCCAGGAGAACTTACGCTATTGATTAAACTGTCGTACTTAACCACTGTGATTGATAAAACTTCATTCAAACATGTCATACAATGACAGCGGTTTGAGTGATACAGCACAACACAAATAGAGCAGAGGGGAGGCGTGTGGGTGGGTGGGTGGGGGACCGGCAGCTGGGTCTGTCACACGAGGAGCTGCTCGGCGTTGTCGACTCTTGTGTCATATTTGTATTCAGAAACCTCACACAAAGATCGGAGCGTTGTTTTCGCTCTTCAGGCCCTCGGCTGATTCAGGTTCCCCGATTCAGAGCATCAGAGGGGAATCTATCCTGTTATTATCTGAGCCTCCTGTGGGAAATCCTTATTTACAGAGAAGCGTGGTCGGTCCTCGGGGCAGCCGAGGAGGGTCATGCTGTCAGAAAGTGGGACGAACCAGCAAACAAGGCTTAGGTTTAAATCTTTTGTGAAACTGAATCACATCAAATTGAAAAACTTTAGCTTTTTTATAAAAAAAATACCACCAGATTTATCACCCTGACACAATATGCTGATAATGGTTTTAACTTTTAACACAATTTCATTAAAAAATCCTTCTGAGGTTCTATAAATATATTTGACGTCGTGCAGAAGTCTTAATAGCTACATTTGTCACTTTGACAGGGTTGCAGAATTGAAAACAGAGCTTTGTCATGTGTGGAGAGAAGTGCGAAGGGTTTGACTTGAATCTGAGCCATCGTGGTTCCCAACGCGCATTAAAGCGATTTCCATGCATAAGCAGACTGAAAATACGTGTTAAGAGGAAACAGGGAAAGAGGACGAGTAACAATAAAAAGAACATACATGCTTTAATGAGAAATGGTTCAGGTTTGTGCAGTGTGAAAACTCTGGCATCATAACATCATGAACACCTGGCTGAGACTGTGCTGGTTGCCTTTTTGCTGTCAGAGGAGCTCGGATGGGGCCTCTGTGGATTTGACTTGTTTGTCAAGCACACCACACAGATGCTAGATTGGACTGAGATCTGGGGAACCTAAGGGGCAAGACAACACCTCAAACTCATTGTTGTGCTCTACAAACCATTCATGAATAGTTTTTGGTTCATCGGGGAATTGCCTTTAAATGAATGGGTGTACATGGTCAGTGTCAAAAGGTGTCAAAATAACACACACAAGGATGGCAGGACTCACAATTACCCTGAAAGACATTTCTCATAGCATCAACTTCTTTGGACTGACTTTGGACTTAATGCATCCTGGGGTAACGTGTTGCTAAGAACTGCATATAAACCCGCTCATTTACATGATTTTTTAAAATGACTTGTTTGGCCAGGCCACCTACTTCCTTTGCTCCATTGTCCATTATTTTTGCCTACAACGCAACTGGTCTGTAGCTATGCAACAGACTGGGATGCACTGTCCTTTACCGACTGAATTTATTCAATATTTTTTGATTATGAAAAATATTTCACTTTTTGTTGCCAACTAGATGATAAATTAAGTAGAAAGTATTAATTTGAATATAATTATTCAAATTATATATATACTGTATATAATTTGAATATATATATATATATATATATATATATATATATATATATATATATATATATATATATATATATATATATATATTGCAAGGTTTTGTGCTGCTAGTTATATAATGTTGCTGTTTCTCTACCCTTCAGCCGCCACTAGGGGGCGGTTGTGCCAACACTGTCCATGCTAGTTCAATTTCGAGGTTTGGTATTTCTTGAATAGAAACAAGTTATATAAAAAGAAAAAAAGAAACAAGTTGTATTTAAAATCGCAAATAAATTGAATTATTTCATACATTTTTTTACTCAGTTACTCACAGGCAAACAAATATCCACCTTTATAAAGACCAGTAAAAGGAGTGATGCTAACCAAACATGTCAAAGATGTCTGTCATGAAAAACAGCGAGAAGGTCTGACTCTGTGACTCTTAATTAATTTCCTTTGTGTATTTACTTATTTATTTATTTATTTAATGTTGGATTCAAAAGATGCAAATAAAAAGGCAACGATAATCTTTTAAAAAAGGCAACCTGTAGTGCAGTAGTTTACAAAAACCTTGGCTTGATTAGTTTGCTGGCAATGAAAGAGGAAATAAATTAAGCAATTTAATATATGTTCCCTTACAATCAGCTGATTGTCACCGGCGTGGACCTGGATGAAGAAAAACAAGCTCAAGCTGCTCTGCTGGGGCAGTAATCAGCACCACATGATACTGGACAGCTCCACCTGGGGCTAAACAAGGTTTGAAATCAGCCCCCAGTGGACCAGGAGGGGAAATATCATTTAAAGCAGCTGCAGTCCAGAGCACGTTGGACTTGGAAATGTAATAAAGTTTAGTCGCTGCTAAAGAAGTTTTCCTCCTGCTATTTAGGTTTTACTTGGTTAGAATAGACCACAATGCAACCCTTTTTTCGGGTCTTATTTTATTGACTTATTAGGTTGCCTTTGATCCACCTGTTGGTTCTTGTCTGTTATATTTTCGTCATGCATTGCAACTTGATCAGCCGCACGTTACACCAGCATCAAGTTTAAACTTCAAGGTCTTTTTCTGAAAACAGATCAGTTCAAACCAGCACACAGGTTACTGCTCTATTGTATGGAGATAATTTACTTGGTACATATATTTATGCATAAGGTTTAGTCAAAAAATAACAATGTGGGGGCGTGCTGTGGTGGCGTAGTGGTTAGCGCGACCCATATTTGGAGGCCTTGAGTCCTCGACGCGGCCGTTGCGGGTTCGACTCCCGGACCCGCATGTCTTCCCCCCTCTCCTTCCCCGTTTCCTGTCAGCCCACTGTCATATAAGGGACTCTAGAGCCCACAAAAGACCCCCTGGAGGGGTAAAAAAAATAATAATAATAATGTGGAAAATATTTGCTCTGGCAAGCTTGTCTACAATAATTGAACCCAAAAGAAATGAAATGTGTTTAGACAGCTATGAAACAATAGGTAAGTTTACAATAAAATCTAAACATTTAACATTTAAGGTCAGGGCTGTGGTAGATATGAAAATGATCAGATCACTTATTGAATACTGACATTAACAATGAATAACCCAAGGAAAAATAGAGCTTACTTTTATTTCTTCAGTCTCATAGTGAAACTAATGTGACTAAAGTTACCCTCTATCCGTTCTGTTAGGTAGCTGGATCCTTTACAAAGATCACATTTTATCATATTGGTTCACAAATATGCAGAAATTGTTTCTTTAGAAAGTTATTTTAGGTTGGTGCTACTAGCCTTGTGCTACTACTACAGAGGTTATGACTGGAAAACAGCAGAGTTAAAGCCCACACACCTTCTGGTTCTGTTTAGTTGAGCTTTGAATGGACTTGTTTTTTTAATTATTTGTATACAATTTGCAGGCAAGTGTTTTGGGGGTGGTGTTTGTGTGTGTGTGTGTGTGTGTGTGTGTGTGTGTGTGTGTGTGTGTGTGTGCGTGTGCGTGTGCGTGTGTGTGTGTGGAGAGTGGTATGATGTACGTCCCGTTTCCCGTAAAATATAAGAGTCTGAAGATAAATAAGGTGATTCCAGGTTCTGTGTGAGCTCCATAATGAACTAGGCATGCTGAGAAAGTTGTTGAAAAAGAGCCATCGTTAGTGCTACTGAGTCACACTGTGCTTCTTCCGCTTCGAGGTCAAAAGCTTTAAGAAAGCTCTCCACAGTGGTTCTTCCCTCCATGCAAAAATGAAATGAGTAATGACTCATTTAGCTGCGTGGTCCTGGTCTAAATTTGTATGTCCCTTAATATACCCTTTGGAGGGTATTAACTATTTCTCAAGATATTAAAGGTTTTAAAAATCATTTGAGCTCTGCAAATTTGTATCAGGGCCCCCTGGTGTTTATTTCAGCGTTTTATCCACCTCTGTGGGCCGCGTTGACTAAATATGCAAGCGTGACTTGCATTTGTATTCAGCCTCCCAAACAAATAAATTTGATTATCATTCGTTTTATTCAATCGTTACAGGATAGGAGAAAAGCTGGTGCTTGTTACCAGGTCAGCAGTCTGTCACAGCTTAACTTATCAAAAAGAAAAAGGGCAATTCAGGGGTCTAGGGATCTTAGTGCTGTCAATCACCCTCATGCGCGCACTGCTCAAATCCTTCCCTGTGCTTTCTACTAGCCTACAGGTGGTTCCCCACACTGGAATCTATTGTAAATGCTCAGGTTCGTTAATTTTGTTTATAAAGACAGTTTTATTTATGGCTTATGTTGTGTTTTTATTTCCCTTTTATTTATTTATTGTTTTTTGATGGTTGTGCTTCATTTTGGATATTAAAAATATCTTCCAGTTCCAGTGTGGAGTGTTCTTGACAAAATTACATGAATAGTCTGAGAGAGCAAACTTGCATTATTAATTAACATATTACTTCAAAACAGTTCCAAAACAATTTATCGGCAAGCAAACTTTATCGTGATAGAGCCATTGGTGACGGTTTTAACAAATTTGTATAAAACATCTCTTTTTTTCCCCTCACCTGTCGGTGACTTGCGACTGATATTCTAAACTTAAGCAGTGTTAGAGACATCGGTAACGTTAAAAACAGAAGAACCGGAACTGATAAACATCACAATTTTAATTAAAATTATATTTCTAATGTCATGCAGCCTCAGACCTTATGCAAAATAGAAAATTTAATCTCAGCTTCCATTAGCTGTAGCTACTTCATCATCATAAACACTTGATGTAGAAAATCACAATCGAGTTTTGCTGATTCAAACTATTCAAGTTTTAATATTCAAACTGAATGAAATCCTAATTTTCATGAGATGATCATTAACGTTTGATCTCCAGGCGTATGACTACTTACTGTGTTACTGGTTGTAAGTTCTTGAATGCTAAAAAGCCTGATTTAAAACAAGCTAGAATATTTTTTAACGAAGAAGCAAAGCTAGACTCTGATAGAAAACTGTGACGGTATGAAGACGTGAAGGTGTCTTCTCAGAGCCCCTCCTTAATTATATCACCGCAACACTTCAAGAATGAAACATTTTGTTCTGCTGCAGTCGCTACACTTTGACTGCAGCAACGAGTCAGCAGCGCAACATTAAACAGCCACTTAACGTTAAAATGGGCACATTTTTGATGAGAAAATTAACCGCGGCACTAGAGCATCCCCAATTACATGTTGAAACAGCATACTGTAGAGTGCCCCCAAGTCAGTAACAAAGACTACAGGGAGATATTTATATATAATTCATTGTTATGAAACAGTGCATAGTTAGTGGGAGAAAGTTACTTGAGATGGCTTTTAATTTCCAAATAGTCAAATGGCAACACACTGCATGACCTAAAAGCATGAGAATAAGAGTGCAGTATGTAAGAATGAAAACCAGACGAATGGATTGACTTTGTTTATTTAAGATAGAAATCAGGCACATTAATATAAGAAATGTATGCACTAATAAGTCAGCTCTCAATAATAATAAAATCCACAGCAAAGTATTTCAACTCAAGACTCAAACCAAACAATAGAGCAAAAGATGGGGAAACAATCCACTGACATTTTCTGTTTCGGAGTCCACCCTTAAAAAGAAAACCTCGTCCAATAACTTCACATGTCCCTCCGGCTGGACATGATGTTTTCAACAAAGCAAAGGTCTCAAAGACAAGAGCAGCAGAATCTCAAAGCGCTGCTGTGGACCAACGACCTGCTCAAAAGCAGAAACCTGCACGACCCTTCCGCACCTTACAGCTCCACCCCACTGGTTTTAGTTCGAAAAAAAAAAAAACCAAACAAAAAAGACACATTACAAATAAAAAAAGACATTTCGTTTTAAAGCTCCATCATCTGGGAAAAAAAGGATTTATGGTTTTATAAAGTTTCTGATATAAAATTTTAGTGTTCAAGCTCAAGGACAAGAAGTTTAAAGGCAAACTCTACACAGCAGGTAGAAAATATTGATCCCGTTGAATTGAACCCATTCAGAACGTGGAGATGTTTGGTCTCACTAGTAAATGAAGCTCATTGGCTTACGAAGTACTGACGCACACTCCGCTCATCCTGCAGCCCTCTGAGCTCTTCCAAACTCTCTGGAGTTTGAGAAGCTTTAAAAAAAGAAAAAAGCACTAAAGTGAGTAGCAGTGGTGTCAGTTTGAATACATAAAGTCATAAAATAAAACAAAGAACAATGATCAGGATTTGAGATGAGGGTTTTATAAAGAAACAAAATTTAACTGTTCAAATGTTAAAGCAATGACACAAATCTGATAAGTTTAAAGTTATTAGGCGTTTAGTGGCTTCTGAACATAATTTTAGGATTTATAAACGCAAGCACATATAGAAATGGCCTGAAGCTGGCTTTTTATGGAAGACGAACAACTGAATATCTCACTATTAAGATTAACAGCTACTGCTTAAGACGCACAAAAAAAAGGAGAAGCTAATTTTGCATAGCTGATATTTGCAGTCTGTCAAAAACATAATGGGAAAACCTTACAGCCCCAGAGTTTTACTTAAACGTGTTCAAAAAAATTTAATTCATCAAAAACAAAAACAAAAATTGGAATTACTTTCTGTATCCACATTTTCTTCTCATATAAATGAAAAAAAAAGTTCTATCCAGTTGGTTTCCCTTCTGACTGCACTTTCTACAGAAGAGACGGTTAATGCTGCAGATTAAAGCAAATCTGAAAGTTAGGAATGAGTCGGTGGAGGAATACAACGGCCCAAATGAAGAAGCTGACGAACAAATGACAGCTCTTTGATTTGACTCAATAAAAGGCTCAATCTATGCTATACTTTTGGGCTACATACTGATGCTCTCCTCCTGGGGGTTTTCTAGATGCTATCCATGGCTTTGAACTCGCTCAAAGCCTGCACAGGGCTGACATGCTTCTTCTGCGAAGATCTCTTGACTTTGTTGGTCTGCCCGTCATCCTGCTTCTCTCGCTTCACCAGCGGCTTCTTCTCGGGAGCTTTCATTCTCCAGGAGACCGCAGGCATGTTGAGTGCCTCCATGTTTTTGTTCTTTTGGTACTTCGTAGAGGCGACGTAGGAGGCCTTGACAGTGGACACCACGGCGTTCATCAGGTTCTTAGCTGCCTGAATCAGGGACATGGCGCTGTCCAACTAAACCGAGAAGAGAGAAGCTGTTAGTATCAAGCAATTGGGAAAACGAAAGGTTGCTACAGTGCTTTTTATTTTACGCAATTTGAATTCATGTAAATTGAAAAGTAACTTGCCATCCCCACTTAATGACTTCTGGTTTGGGGCCAAAAACGTAAAACTCAAACATATGCAGCAGAGGATCCCTGGCGTCTGGCGAGTTTCAGAATATCTAAAAAGGTCACCCTAATTTAATCTGCTCGCTTAACAGCTCCAGAGACACTAGTGACACTTAAAAAATGCTGGAATAATAGTCTTCTCTGTGTTCCTTTAGGAAGCAGGGCAAAAATCACGACACCCTGCTCACTCAGGTATAGTAATGTAGCCATTTTAAACTGGAGAGTAAGTGCTTAATTATTGCTTAAAGGCTTTGAACATTGCTAAGTTGGAAGGTGGAAAGGTTAGAAAACATTTGTTGAACACAGCCAGGCACATTTGAGACATTTATTCCTTTTTTGTGGAAGAAGAATCAGCCTTTGTTTTGGCAGCCTTTGTCTTTAAGAATTTGTCATGGATTTTAGCAATAAATTAAGCTTCAGAAAGTAAGCAGTGCATTCAATTTAATCATAATACATGCATGAAAAAAAAAGTCTGTTTAAGCCACAAATTGCAAGGTGAGCAACAGTGAAGCATCAGAAAAACAATGACTGTCCTGTCTGCTATGGAAAGTTGAAATGTTTTCATTTATCAGTCACTTTGGTTTGTTAAACGGCGGAACATTTGAAACGGCGTCTCTGACTTCCTCTGCACTCATTAAAACTTGTCTCATCAGCATGAAAAACAATTATGCTTGGTTTAAAAGACAAAGAAGAAGAAAGAAGCTGGACTCACCCCAGAGACAACCAGCTCCCCTCCCAGGTTCTGAACTTCAGCTTTGACTTTACTGCAGATGTTGAGCTGATGGCAGTACAAGGCGATGCGCTGCAGGTAGGCGAGCAGGTCCTGCTTGCAGGAAGAGTCGGGACACTGCGGGAGAGACAACAAAAACACGATTAAACAACGTGGAATAACACATTTGCACATCTGAGTAAAAATTATACGTCTTCAGCTGGTTTTAAAGAGGAAAAGAAAAAAGGATAGTCTTTGTAGCTTTTGTTGCAGACACTAATGTGCATATCTGTGTACTTTTTCATTCATCTCACACTTTATCAGAATAAGATAGTAGCAGTGTGACAGGTAGACAACCACACTATGAGCGCACTCAGAGCCAAAATGACAAACACACGCCCACAACCTGCTGTCTTGTCTTCACAAGGTTACAGTGTGATCACTTAACGCACAATGCAAATTGTACGACCGGGCGAAAGGTGCTGTCAATCAGCTGCTGGCGGGGGGCGTTTCGCTAAAGTCTCTGTTACAGTAGACGGGAAAGGAAAACAAACAGGTAAAGTTTAAAATTGCATGTTGGTTGGAACGGAAAATGCAAAATTGTGTGAAGATATGAATGAAGTGTTGGAGAAAGAACTCAGCTTTGTGGTATTATTTTTGGCTCAATGATTAGTTATGGGGAAAAACAAACAAACATGTCTACTGTAATTACAGTTTACCACCATTATTTCTTGAGTTTGGAAACCAAATTAAATTTACATTATGAATCAATTCATTTCTTGTATTTTTTTATATGTTTTACAGTGTAGCCAATTTTTCCACCCAACAGTCTTTAATTATAATTTTAAATTCAATTCTAACAGTGTGTAGGCAAATATTAAACTATTTTTATTAATAAAAAAAAAGTAAAATAAGATATAGAATATCAAATGTTCATTGCAAGTGTAGCTTGTGACATATACTGATTCACCAAAAAACATTCAGATACCTCGTTCGTTCATTCTTGTCTATTTTTGTGATGACAAGAACAGAAGTTGTTTCAGCAGGTCAGTCTTAGGTCCGTTAAATAAGTTTGATATTTTCAAACACTTCCCTTAAAAACACACATTGCGTTTTTTTATTTATGTGTAGAGAAATATCTCCTTTGGCACAGATGGCTACAAAGTCTCCAATAGACATACCCGGCCCCTATTAAAGATCTTTGCACAGAAAGCTGCATAAAGAGCAAGCTAGTGCTGGTTCACCTCCTGCCTGTACTGAGACGACTTTCTAACAATTTAGTTAGTTTTTTGTGCGTTTGAGCGCAGATTAAAATTTACAAAAAACAATACTTTCATTTTTTTAATGTCTTAATTTTTAAGGACTAGCATTTCAGCTGCTTTCTGGTCAATTTTTCCACAGTGAGAGGAAGGAAAATGGCACCTCACCTATTTTGATCCATCAGTTGGTCTTTTTCTCTGAATCATTGGAAAATTATAAAAACTTTGGGGGCCAGCGATTTGTTTCATCACATCCACATTAAATGACTCTTTTCTGCATTGAGGAAGTCGTAAAGGACGCAAGGCAAAGTCATTTGATTTGTCAATTTTTTTCTTAAATCATTTGGATTGAAAATCAAAATAAAACTTTGATTAATTGCACCATCCTAGCCTCCTTTATTGTACAGTGCCGATAATAAATGGCATTGTAGTATTGGCATAAAAAAAGCAAAGTCCCAGACCTAAATGAAATCTGTGAGTAACAGAGGGCCAGCATGGAGGCTCAAGCTGTGCCAGACAATGATTTTCACACCGTTTGGTTGGTGATCAGCAGAGGCATTATGAGTGAAGCATTTTTGCAAAGGTGGGGGTTTAGGACTTGTGAATGAAATGAAAGGGTTTGAAACTTCTGTCAAAATAATTTGGAGTCCTTGTAAGTTGAACCCCAAGTTTGAAAAGCCTCTAATTTCAGCTTCAATGAAGAGATTCTCAAAAGATGGCAAGGTGTACACAGTCACTAAATTACAGCCAGAACCCCCGCCCACATACACACATCAACTTCAAGAAATACATTATCATAAAATCCACTTTAAAGTGGCAGCATGTGAAGAACCTCGTAAATGCATCTCATTTAGCACTGGCAATCTCTTTGAATCATTTTATCTCGTCGTAATTAGACTTGGGCTCCACCGTTTCCAATCCCTTTCCTGGTTAGCTAAACAAGCCCCCTGCCAGCACAGTAATTAGGCCACAGTACTCTTCTTAGCTGCTCATCAAGTGAAGGATGTAAACACTTTGATGGGGGCCCTGGCGCTTTAAATCAGATCAGAATGACCTGAGTCACAAATGCTTTATCAGTAATGATCAACAGACAGACTTTGGTACAGATCACAGCCGGCCAGCTTCTCGCAACATCTACTAAACACAGTAGATGCTACAAAAAGATCATGGCTGACAACGCGAGTGACAAGGCCAGAAGAAAATAGACTTAAATGCCAGTGTTTTTAGAAACTTGGCTCCCTGAGGTGAATATCCTTTAGAAGTGTCTCAAAAGTGCTGGGAGAATGTGAACTTAACAGCAGTCCATCTTTTAATTGCCTGAAGTTGAGAAAAACAGAAGCTGGGAAGATCAGTGCCGTGCAATCGACTCATTGAGTCCACATACATGTCTTGAACAATTAAGCATTTTTAAACAACTAAACAAGAAAATAATGGTCAGAACCATGCATGCCCCAGTTCACTGTATAGACATACACCAACATTTTGAACGTTACCTTAAACAGGAAAAAAAAAAAAGTTTTCACTTTATGATTTTTACAGTTTAGAGTCATTTTAGCAAGATGTCACTGAAAGCTAAATGTGCTTACTCCAGCTATATAGTACATAGAATAGAAGTGATGCTGGCAGACAGAAGGCTACTGCACTTTTGGAAGGATAAACATTACTGTTTAAAAACAACTTGGAGGTGAAAAAGTCATCCAGTATCACTATTAGTAAGTTAGCACTGTTATAAAACTACAGATGGAAAGGCAAAAGCTGCTTCGCTGTTAGTCAATTCCAGGCTCTACCAAGCTGATAGCCTGGCTAATTCACTAGCTAATTTCAGCTGGTCATACTTGTGTTACTGTATAAAGACATCAAGGGCAAAAAGTTATACTCAATGCAATGAACATTTGAAAACATAAATTTATGGATATTTATATTTTTGCTTAAGGGCATGGTTTAAAAAAAATGGTTATAGATAACGTTTTAACGTACTAAACTGTTTTTGCAACAGTATGAATAATCTCTCCTTTCTAGTCTTAAACATCCAATCATTTTCTACATTTGCTTTAAAAATTCAAGTAAACACTTTAACTTTGATACTTTTACACGAGATACACCTGCTGTGAGAATTTTTCACAGGCCTAAGTACTCGGGACAGCAGTATATTTAGTCTCCTTACACAAGAACACCAACATAAAATGTTTCCAAAATGGAAAGAGAGGAATCTTGTTTTTCAGATACTTCAAACAGACTACAACTTGTGTGACACATCTAATCCTGCTGAGCACATCGGTATCCCTGGTGGGAGTGTGGAGTGCTCCACTGAATATGGTGGACTCACTACTAGATATAAACCACGCGAGCATACATTTATTTATGAACTACCAGGCCAGCATTAAGTGCTCATTCACACACATCTAATCAGAGCATTAGAGAACACAGAAGAGTTCAATTATTAATCATTATATCTGCAAAGTTCTCACCACAGAATATTATTCTGAATATCATTGAGCAGGCTAAGAAAAGAGACTTGCCATTTTATGACAGGAAACTATGCATAAGAAGGCGAAGGGAAATAGAGCTGGAGGGGTTGATCATCGTACAGGAGAGGACCAAAACATGGCTGCTGGACTGGTGAAAAGAGAGGTGGGGAGGGGGAAGGTTATAAAAGGCAAGAACGAACCAGAGAAAAATCAGGAGAAAAGACAAGGATGAAGAGTCAGCCAGAGGGGAAACAGTGTGGAGGAGTAAATAAGGGAGAAATCCGACTGGGGAAAAAAAAGAACAAGAGGATTCAACTAAAGTTGGGAGGGGCATTTAAGTCAGAGTGAGACAGCAAGTGCGCGAAAACTGTGCGTGCGCAGAGGCACAGATGCAAATGCAAAGACCTGCGATGAGGCTGAATGCAGCAGCCATGCTAATGAAGGCTCGGGGAAGTGTTCAGACGGCAGAGAGCAGGGCACTGTGAAAGCATCACTTGTGCTCATACTCGCTTCAGCTGCTGGCTTCCCTCAGCACTCAGGAAACTCTGGAACGGCGCTCCCGCTGTCACATGCGAATGGTGAAGTTGTACCAAGAGGGCCGAAGGAAATTGGGGAAATTGTTTTAGTGAAGAAAATGCAACATATCACTTTTGATCATTCAAGATAGAGATTAAACTATTTTCAGTCATTTTTCAGTTAAATAACTAGACTCGGTAGGAAATTAGCACGTATGCAACATCTTAACTTACAGGCCAAATAATATCAGCATACTGGCGCAGATCATGTGTACCATTTCTTAAGTCTGTGCCAAATGCTAAATTTGGTACAGACTGTAATTTCAGTCAAACTTGTAAAAAATACTTAATGACATGAACTCCAACTACACACAGCTATTTAATTTTTATCAGTCGCAACAAAAAGAGGCTCTTAGGTCTTACATTGGAGTGTGTTTGTGTCCAGTTGTAGAAAGAAATGGGAAAGCAGAAAGAGGTTTAGGAGAGACTTCAGCACTTAATTCTTTTCAAGGCAAACTAATAGAAAAGGTGAGTCACCACCTAAAAAACAGGAGCCAGCAGTGCAGGTTGAAATGTCAATGATTCCTGTATAGTTCTTGTCCTTAGTGCTTGCTTCTAAAAAAAAAAAATAAATAAAAGGTAAAGTCAGGTCAAAATGTAGCAGAACGCCATTTAGAAATGCTAAATTAATCTGTGATACATCAATGGCTTCATACTTAAAAGGGATCCAGTTAAACTGATGCTTTCAATTTTTTATGCCTTCTCTCCAACATGTAGAAACGACTGTAAGCAGAGTCCAAAGAATAAATAAATGAAAAAACAAAAACTTGAAATGTTTCATTAATCTAAAAGTCCAGAGAGAGAGAAAGCAGGATGTTGAAGGAAACCCCATGACAGTGCTGTGTATAAAGTAACAACCTCTGAGATAAATGATGAACAGGACAGTCAGGTCTCATCAATGGAAATGCCATGCAGTTCCACTGGATTCCATTACAGAGGCGAGACGCACCGAGCGCCTGAGCTGCCGCCAACCAGCGCTGACCTTTCAGGACGCATCACCCAGAGGAAATGCCAGTTTCCAATATTTACTGACAAGGCCGCATCCTAATGTGTCGCTGCCAGCAACCTGGTGGGGAGCGCCGTGGGAAGTGAACCCAAAAAGTGTTTTCGCGTGTTTGCTTATCACTTCCTGCATGCAGTGAGAGCATGCACGCTGCTGCAAGGAGATCCAAGTAGGTGGCCGCTTTCTATCACAGGAGGAAATGACTACCTTGTAAGTGTTAGCATTCAAAAAAGTAGAGATGAACTTATCTGAAATTTGTTGCAGATCTATGATGGCTGATTATCCTAAAGGTTTGACCAGTCAATAGCAATTTTGTCAATTAGCAGTTTTATTTTGGAAACTATAAACTGTCGTGAATAGGCAATATTTTAATACAATAAGCAGAGCTGATGTCAGAGGAAGTAACAAGCTATTAAAAAAAAAGATTAATCACTTCATTTTCCGAACTGTTTTTTGGAGATATCAACAATTAGCCAGTCAAACTCTTATCTTAAAAGTTTGAAAATACTGTAGTAGGAACATTTTCACATCCAACAAGTCCCATTATAGATGTTAAAATTCAAAGAGGATAAAACAGAGCAACTCTGCTGTATTCTGTTAAGTGTTCCTGTTGAAAGCCATGCTTTCTCTTGCTAACCAGACTAAAACAAACCACACATTTATGTTGAAATGTCTGAGAATTCTTTTGGTAACACTTTATTTGAAGGGGTGTGCATAAGACTGACATGACACCGTCATAAGACTGACATAACACCTGTTATAAACATGACATAACACCTGTTATAAACATGACATAACACCTGTTATAAACATGACATAACACCTGTTATAAACATGAAAGAGTCTTTATGAATGTCTGACTGTTGTCATGAAGTGTCATATAGTAAATAATGACACTTTTAATGCAAAGTTGTACTAAAGGTTACAATAAAAGTTTATTAAAAGTGTCAACTTTGCACTAAAAGTGTCATTATGTACTGAATGAAACTTCATGACAACATATACATTCATGAAGACAGGTGTTATGTCAAGTTTATGACAGTGTTATGTCAGTCTTATGCACACCCCTTCAAATAAAGTGTTACCAAATTTTCTTTCAAAATAGCTTTTTTCATCTTGGATTTAAAAATGTCATTTGAGAAACCACAATCATATCAAAGAAAGCTAATTTTAAGTAGTTTTTTTTTTAATCTAAAGAGTCATAATTATGAAAAGGCAATGCTAAGGTATGAGGGTTTTATTTTTTTTCTTAATTCTGATTTGAAAAGATTCAATTTAGAGATTCTGGTTGGCCACAGAACAAGCTGAAATATTCAGACCTCTTAAAGAGTCACAATAAGCAAACATATTTTACAATAATCTTTCCTTCAGTACAAGTTATCTTCAAATACTAATTGAAGCAGCTTATGACGACCTGAAACTACATGAGGTTCCAGCATCACAGGAGGGCACCTAAAGTTTTACCAGGTTAAAAAGTGCAAGTAACAACAATACCTTCATCTGACAAATTACTTATTATATTACATCCCTGCTGGTTTATTATTCTTTTGAAGTGAAAAGAAATAATTATAGTCCCTGCCGCGAACAGGCATTAAAAAATGCTGATGCCTCATTCCTGTTCATTTCAAAATGAATTAAAACAACTCACACTTTCAGGTTTCTGCCAACAAGTCAAGTTCCAGTTTATGTCCGGGTCTGCCCAGAAATATACAACCCTTGGCAAAAATATGCAATCACGCCTCTAAAATAAGAACGTTAATTCAGCTGTTCCCCCTGGCAAGAGAAACTTCTACTTTAAAGCTAAATGTTCTTGATTTGTAAAAATAAATAAATAAATAAATAAATACGCCAGACTACAATTAAACACATGTAATGCTTTGCAATAATAAAAAAAAAAAAATCAGATCAAGTAGATGCAAAAATATAAATTGCATTGTAATTTGCATTTCTAGAACATATAATGACAAGTGTGAATATGCAAATGAGTCAGCAGATAAGAGTCCTTGTGGATCTCAAAAAGCTGTTGTGGGATTCTGATTGACAGAAAACAGTCATAACATGAGAGCTTTCAGAGGAAACAATGGAAGCCATTATGAAACGCCTCTGAGAAGATGACTCGTATAACATTTTGTCTGCACTTTGAAGCGAGGCATTGGATGGGTTTGAAAAAGAAACATGCAGGCAGAAATCAAAGCATCGAGACCAGAGGACTCTGGTCCTCGGGGCCTGATGTCTTACATGTTTCGGATGCGTCTCTCCTCTAAGACATCAGATTAGTTTAGTTTAGGTACAATTAAACAGACGACTGCCTACAGATAACAAGCACTTCTCCAAACTCATGAATGTAGGATTGTATGCCACATGAAGGACTTGATGAGACGGTCATGGCTGAGTCTGTAAGTACACAGGTGCACCTTGACATCTTGTATAATTCTCATTCCATCAATCAAAAGCAGGCTTGACAGTGATATTTTTCAGGATGATTAAGTGAACAGTCGTGCCGAGGGAAGGAAGGTACATTAAAAGTAGAGAAAAAAGCTCCACATGGCCTGAATCTGTCTGAATCCCATTTTGACTGGACATTTATAATGGAAACTGGATGAAATTAATGGCAAGAATCCATCCAGCCAAAAGCCAATTTCACAACAGTTGTACAAAAAAGTTAGAATCTGATGGATGAAGAATAAAACTCTTTTTAGCTTAGTTTTAATCCCAAGAACTTCAGTGCAATAAAATTTGGACAGATTGTATGAATTGTAATAAGCACCAACTGGGTATTTTTAAACTCTTTCTTCGTTTAGCTTAAACAGATTAAAGAAAACCAATCGTAACAATTCTAGAAATTTTTACACACACTAAATGTAGTCATTCAATGTATTTACTTAGATCTGCCTCC
Organism: Xiphophorus maculatus; assembly: GCF_002775205.1. NCBI lineage: Eukaryota > Metazoa > Chordata > Actinopteri > Cyprinodontiformes > Poeciliidae > Xiphophorus > Xiphophorus maculatus. The sequence continues at coordinate 21,767,289 of NC_036465.1, read as the reverse complement.
AGTGTTTGATATGATATTTTGTTGTAGAATAAATTCTTAATTTCTAACAGTGGAGCTGACTTTTGGACGTTACGATACAATATGTCTAAATCATTTCACCAAGAAAGATATTTCTAGGCAAATTTTCACCATAACCCAATGGATCCCTGAGTTATAACTCAATGCACACCCGCTCACATGGATCTTTAAACCTAAATTACACCTATTGGATCAGAGTTTAGCTTAATCAAATAAGACCTTACATAAACAACTCTGCAGAACAACCTGCGTCTAATATCTGGAGCTAAAATGTTACAGCGTCTACAGAAATGCAGAGATGTCATAGATAAACAATTTTCTTATTCCCTCTGGAAATAACAGTCTGAGATCGAAGACAAAGTTTGAGGAGATAAAGGAAGCAATGCACTGAAGAGACCATTTTATTTCTCTAGGTAAGAACTATGATTCAAGATATGGCTAAGCAGTGACAGGAGATGATCAATCCCAAGCAGTGGCCTGAAGACACTTCAAGATAAATACACAGTTTCATGAGAAATGCTTACTAGACTGGAATTTAAAAGCTATAAAAATAGAGCCAGTATAAACAGCATGGTGGTAATATATAGAAGACAGAATAAGGAGAAAAGTGCACTGATATTATTGAAAACACAAATAAAATGAAAGTCATACTTGTAGCAAGTCGCACATAAATGTTTGCAAAATGTTTGTTAAACTGTGCAACTCAAAAATTAACAAAGAGTTGATTTATTTACATATATTATTTCAAAAACTGAAACTCATTTATGAAACTCAAAGTGCTGATTTTTATGAGTTACAACATTTAATTTCCCTTTGGGATCAACTAAGTATTTTTTAATTGAATTTTCCAGCTATCCAGAGAACTAAAGAGCCCCATTACCTGCTTTAATAACCATCATGCGTTTGACCAACAAACTTCTCTGACCAAAACCCCCAAACAAGTCTAAGGAGGATTATCGAGAAGATGATGAGACATCAGAGCCAACAAAAGCAGGGAAGCTGGTTGCCGCTATGAAAGCAGCCTGTGGTCGCTCAACAGTTCTCAGACCCACAGGCTCTATGCTACACTGCTTTGATTAGTATGTCATGCAAAAGGAGTCCTGACCAAGTGCATATATGGTACAATGCATGGACGTATAAACCTTATTTTGCTTTGTCCTATGTCAATTTTTTTGACGAAATTAAGAAAATAAATGCATGAATATACCAGTCTGTAATGATTCTGTCCAATTAGAAGTTTCAGTTCAGTTAACTTTCCTTGTTATTCTAATTTAGATGTATGTATACATGGACTATTGACTAAAAGACAATATTTTGTAATTGCGGAGGTTTTGTAAATCTTCTTTTTCTCTAATTAAAGGGTAAAAAAGAAAATCCACCATTAGCCAGTATCAATGGCCACTTTTTACAGCCTATTGTGTTGCCATCTTCACCAAATCCATTTTCAAAATGCTTCATATTTGGATTGAGCCATTTCCATTGCATTTGCAATGGGCCACATTACTTCAACAATGTGGCTAAAGGGAAAGTGGTGCGATTACAAATCGAGGATTAGCAAAGCCAAAGCTAAATTACTACTCTGCAGACAAATAAAACCAAAGGGGAACAAAACACTTTACTCTATAATTATTTAAAACTAAGAATGACACATCAACACATGAAAATGTCTGAATTTTGATAAAGCCACACTCTTAAAATTTCTGAACGTACTAAAAATCAACAAGCAGAGAAAAGAAGAGCTTCACTAGATTAGTATAAATTGCAGTTAGCCTGTGACTGACCCTTGGTCTGCTGAGCTGAGAATTTGTGGACTCTCTTGGCGATTTTACCTCTTTGCTGCAGCAGGTAATTTACAAGCTGTCTGCTGCAGAATGTCTGGGGCCAGACCTGGGATTAGACTGTGACCAGCAACAGAGACTATGGATCACCATAAATCTTTACTGATTGAATGCAAATTGGAAAAGTACACTCTGTGTTGTCAGTATACATCATGAGAATGAAACTCGCATGGCACACACAAGAACAGAGAAAGCATGCCGATTCTAAGACTATGCTAGCCCCTTCTCACTCGTGTTTCTGTTATCGAAGTGTTTATATGAGGAGAAGGCCATCTGCCAAAATTTATAGGCTACACAGAGGATAACACTTTTGTATTATAAATCTCAATTACGCAGCATTATTTGTTTACCAGGCAACTTGGAAGAAATCCTCATAAGGTTCCCTGCAGAGTAGGGTCATAAATTCTTAATCAACTGCAGTGCAGACCTTTGTACAGCAATGACCTAAATCCTGCAGCTCATTTCTACACTACACTCATTTCTTTAAAATTTAATATGGCTCCATTGCACATATTTAACAGTCTTAAAAAAAAAAAAAAAGTCCAAACCACACCATGTCCACCTGCACATTTATGGAGAAGACAATATTTGAAAACCATAACACTACATGGCAGTGTTATAAAAAAAAAGGGAAAGGTGGAGTGAGATGTAGTTCTATCAGTCTGGGACCATCTGCCAATGTGTTTTATATGAGGAGCAAACCCTCACAGACCCTTCAGGCCAGAGGCACAGAACGCAAGTGATTAATATGCCTAGGTTAATGAACAGTCCCAGCATTGCCTTTGCTCCTCTGACTCTGTCAGTCTGTGAACACCCTAGCAGAGTACTGCTGCTGCTGCTTGACTATGCTGACCCTTACCACGTGTGCCATGCTTTGGTGCATATGGATTGGTGACATCTCCTGTTTTGCTAGGAGGTATGGCCCTAAATATAAACCACCAGTATTAAAAACAAAAAAAAGAAGAAAGAAAGAAAAATCTGCCACCTGGCAATTATGCTGCTAATTAAAAGGCGAAACACTCTTAATGGATTCATCTCTCAAGAGGGTTGTACCGCTCTCCACGAAAAATGCACTGCCCCCTTCTTTCCACCTCTCCAATCTGAAGCCTTTTCTTTCCCTCTACCCCGATGACAGTCTCCAGGCGTCTTCGTTGACATGTCGGAGGGGCTAAGAATCACCTGGTGCGCTAGTGTTTTGGTCTTTGCCAAGATAGAAAGGCTAAGAGGGACAGCAGGATGGGTTCAGAGGCTGAAGGGGTCCTTACTCTTGGCTGCAACATCTGTTCCAACAGCCAAAGCTCCTCATTTATTTATACATTGAGTGCTTCAAACCCCCAAAACTTTTAAAAGGATGTCTGTATACACACACATCAACTGCAGATATGCATAAAAGACAGAAACAAGTTTCTACAAATAGCAGAGGATAAAAGGGTAAATACTCCTCTAAATCTGATACATCTATGCATATGTGCCTACAGAGAACCAACGCCAGTCAGCAGAAGCTTCTCGTGCAGGCATGCACAGACCAACATACACAACTGCACAGTTGCCCATCTGTTTTCTTTGGGGGATAACACTGTTTTCATTAAAGCGAATATGCATCTTCAAAAGCTGCAGCGAGGCATATAAAAAAAGTGACTTTCCAGGGCAGCTTATTCCCCATTCAGATGATTCAAATGCAATTAGGTCAGCACAGGTAGGACTGCTACTTTGTGATAGACGTGATTCTCTAATATTAAAGATCTGAGGGCACCTTAAATAAAATATCAGACGTGCTGGGTTCTAGGAGGCCAGCAGCTCATTATGTCTGACAATGAGGGAGCGAACTCGGCTGAAGCCTTAAAAGCAGATGTTTCCAGTTAGTGAAGGAATCACTGAATATAATAGTTGGGCTCCAACTAGAAACCAGTCAGGAGGAAAAGACTTAACCTTTCATGAAGCAGCTACAGAGATAATAAGCGCCACTGCTTCTTGCAAGTTTCTCCATAAACAAAAGTAAAGTCAATCTGTTAAGTAACCCTGACACATAAAATGCAGATATAATCAGAGAAAAAGTGTGCACCTTTTTACATGTCTGTGGTTTTGTGTGCATGTATTTTACAGTCTTTTACATCATTAGGAGGAAATCCTCAGTCGTCACGCTTTGCCTGTGCAAAGTTGATTCAGTACATTGTGGTTTGCAGAAAATCTGTGCCCAGCTCTTTAAAGCTTCATCACATATGAACCTATTCTGGACTTTGAACTATTCATTGTAGTACATTGACTTTTCTCTTTTTCAGCCATTAGGTTGTAGATTTGATGCTACATTTTGGGCCACTACATCACCCAATTTGTGCAAATCTTTAGCTGCCAGTCTTTAATTTATAGATGACTGAAAAGTGATTAAAGTCTGTGGTTTCAAAACAACCCCAAATCATCACTGTCCACCACCATGCTTGACAGCTGGAATGAGATTTGGTGCTGTGCTTGGATTTCATCCACCCAAAAGGTTATCGATTCAGATGCGACTCAGCAAATCCTGGATGCACCAATATATTTTCCTTTTTTTTTAAAGCCTTTTTCCTTCAACCCATCACAACAGTTTTTTTACTCCTCGTTCTACTGTCATGGACTGCAACAAGCGAGGACTCTCGAGTATGAGATTAAGCTTTTGTAGTTCTGTCATTTGAGACTGGCACGGTGTGACCTTGAGGTGAATTTGCTGGGATGTCCACTCCTGGGAAGATTGACAACCGTCTAAAATGTTTTACAGCTGTGAATAATCTCTCTCACGGTAGGATGATTGACTTCAAGACATCTGGAAATAGAATTAGAACCCTTGCTCGATTGATGGGCAGCGACAACAGCGTCTCTAAGGTCGTTGGTAATGCATTTTCGACCCGCCTTTGTGCAAATACACAACAACATGAACTAAAGCAGAAATTGCAGAAAGTCCCGTTTTTCTAGCAGTAGCTACACCTGCTGATGATTTCTTAATCAAGTACATCTGATTAGCAGCACTGCCTTTCTATTTTTTCTTCTTAAATCCTACTGAAGCAGCAGGAGTCTCATCTTCTACAGATAATTTCCATTTTGTCTATCTTGGCCTAAACCGTGAGGAATCGGCCGTTTTCCCAACGCCCAGATAAAAACGCTTTTAGGACATGGCGATTTCTATTGTGTCCCGATAAGAGCAATCCTAAAATTGAAAGAAGTTTTACCGTTTTACCATGGCAGTACCTTTTCCACAATAGACAGCCTTCATGCTATTAGTTTTTTGCCAACATGTCATCTGTTGTCAACAAATCAGAGTAAGAGAGAGCGACGGAGCCAACTGTTGTTATCCAAGCCGAAATCTGTGACATCTGAAGACTGTGTCCTTTCAGAGGCAACAGCGTTCTTGAACAAAAGTGGTTTTTAGAAAAACCCACAGCTGGTACAATCTCGACCACAGAGGCAAACAACATCCTCCCAACAGAGAAGCTCTGTTGCAAATGTGTTTTGTGGCAAACTAAAGTTTTTCATGTTTTTAGTAATAAAATATATGCATACTGCAGACCCAGATGCAATACTTTGTCCATAAGTTGAAAGATATATCAACTATCCAACAGTTTAACGCAAATTCAATTAGTTGAATACATATGCTCCATGTCAAGAACTGCAGTTTCTGAGGTAAGTTACGGATGTTATAAATTCAGAGGATTTACAAAAACAGTAAATGTAAGACGTGTAAACCTCAAATAAATCTCAAGTACTAGCATGCACACAACACTTAGCTTCTTCCTGTTAATTTCAATCTTTGCTGCCCAACTATTAAGGCAACACTACGAACAAATGTATGTAATTTGTTACAGCTGGGAGCAATTTAAATATCTTATAACAGCTAAAATCATGAGTAGACTTCTTTATTTTAGATGAATTGAAAATGCCAGCAATTATCTATGTAGATTTAGAAGAACTTAGAGCAGACAAATGCAGGCAGCACTTAAAGCTTCAAAAAGAGTATTCAAACTCAGCTTTATAAAAAATAAAAAAGCCTCAAAAACCACAATTTCGGAACAAAACATGTTCAAAATAAGGGACAAAAGAATAAAATGGAAAAAAAATACTATACCCAGAAGCACATCCATACCTTTCAGAAATAAAATAGTTGAGACTGAACATATCTTACTGCAGGAGTTTACAGGGGTTGGTTGCACAAAGGTGTAGCTTACGTCACCCCCTCGCCTTTATGGGTTTATTTTCACTTACAAGGTCAGCGATGCTGCGTCCCAGTTTGTCCATTTTGGTTCCCGCTTCTGCAATTTTCTTGGCAGCTTTGATGACATCAGATGTATTTTTCAGTGGCCCCTTCCCCCTGAAGATAGAAGATGGAAACATCAGTCAACATTTTTCCTCTACTGTAGTCAGTGTAATGCAGCAGTAAAATCTCTGTAATGGAGCCCCTGCTTCTTTAACAGAGTTGTTTTCCCTCTGAAGCAGTAGCATATTGTAAACTCTGGGGATTGTGCAGGTAAAAGCTTGAGATATAAAAATGCATAACAACTGAGCACAATGATTACACATATTAAACATGAATGCACCCTTGGTAACACAATGTCCAGAGAAAACTATCAAAAATGCTAGACCATAAACATTTTCAAGGTTACACAAGTAACTAAATGCAATTTAAAAATTTAAAAATGTGGATTAAAAAAAAAAAAAAAGTTTATCTGTGTATTTATTTTTGTTAAATGACCCGTTACAATCATACAATGTCAATCCTTGCCCCTATTGACACTCAAAGTCCATCCCAACATAGGTCAACCCAGCTCTGACCTGACCCACTGTAAAAGCTCGTCAGCTATTTGCCTTTTTCGGCACCCCTCAAGGGACTTTGGGACACAGTTGGCAAGAGAGACAAATTGGATTCAAAGCTGTTCTCTCCAGGCTAAAAAAAAAAAAAAAAAAAAAAAAAAAGAGCCGTCCAACCCAGAACAGATGGAATTTTGTTTTCTGTTCTCTCACTTCCTCTATCCTTTCCTCCCGTCTCCAAACCTTCCTTCTCTTGTTCTCCCTCTGCTGCTCTGATGTTGAACAAGCCAGCGTCCTAGTGGGAAAGGCCATGCGTCAGAGCACATACTGGAAGTTCTCCAGGGACGAGACAACCCCTGGAGACCGAGCTGAAAGCATTGTGATGCTTTGGAAAAAGGGGGGAAAAAAACGCATACAGGCAAAAAGGCAGCTGATAGCACACCATTGTGGTTTATTCTCAAAAAAAAGTACAACGTAAAGGAAAAGTCACAACTGATTTATATCTGACCAGTAGTGTCCCCTTTTCTTTAAATATTTATATATAACCAGTGGCTTATTCGTAGGAATTTGTTTCTACCTAGCCAGGAAAATAAACAGGTCGCAAAAACAAGACAAACTCTTTACAGGTGATACGTTTCAGAATGTGTAGATAAGAGCAAAGTATTATTAGAGCTCCTCCAGATGTGTGTAAACAAAGCACTTCGGAGAAATGTGAAATGTGGCTGCTGGACATGTTACATGTACCCAAGACAACAAAATGTCTTATTCATGAACGCTGCCATGCAGCCACAAGCATTGCTGAAGTCGACATGAACTCCTCACTCTCTGAAAATTTGTCAGGAGAGGTCAATTACCACATACATCAACCTTGGTGGAGCTTCACACCATCTCAAGGTTCAAAGGACAATAATTCGGGCATAGGCTGAATTCACTGGCTACTGACCTTCCCTGCGAAGGCATAATGTATGGACAGATTAGCTGGCTATCTGTGTGCTCCCTAAGACACATTTTGTTTGTGGGTCTGGGTGGAAACAATAGAAATGCGTCTTAAACACTGAACTCTAAGTTTTACCCTCAAGTAGGAACTTCACTGCAAAGTAACAAATGGACAGCTGCGTATCAGTTGCAGGAAGTTTGTGAAGATCTTGATTGTATTTTGGCTAAAGTCAAGACCGAATCAGAATTGAAACGCTGGTGGAGGGGCAGTACTTTATGGATTTACTTTGGACATACGGTGAAGATCTGTGGTAGTGTAGTAGTGTAAGCATTGTTGTGACGGCATCCTTTTAATCCATGTAGTTTCTCCTTTTTACTTCATTACCTTTTGGTTAATAACACTGTATTCAGCCTGGGAGCTTAGACTTTGAGAAACATACATGTTGAAGATTTAAACAGCCTTTCCATGAAAATTCAGTGACTAAAGGGTGACACAAAGATGGGTTGAACATTTTTGAATATAGAAGTGACCTTATGTAAAATGTAGAATATATGTTATATCACATGTATATCTATATATCAAATATTTACCTAAAAATCATAACATTCTAATTTCCAAAACTCAAGAATGAAAATGTTTTAAATGTTGTGAAATAATCAGACTGTAATGGAAAAACAGGGGGTGAATTTCCTTTTCTCCTCAAAAAGTGAATAAACACAGAAGTCTTTATCTCCAAAATTTGCTTAAAGTTTCCATTAGGTTTGGTTGGACTACAGTAATTTATAGTGTTATCACTGTTAGAGAATTATTGTTGTAGTTTTCCTGGTAAAGAATAAAGGAAAACTGGTTTTAATTACAATGGTAAAACCTCACTTCTACATGCTGTGTTGTTGAGCTGCAGGAGTTACACTCTCAGTGTCAAACAAAATGACTTCACAGTGGAAACACATTATAAGAGGTTCCAAACGTAATACAATTTATGTAGAGGTCCAGCAGAAAACTTTGTTGCTCAAATTGTCAGAAAACATAGCCTAAAATTGCTATTAAAGTGGAAAAAAAATGAAATCCTTGGAAAATGTGCTGCACTGTAAAACAAATAAAAAAGGCAATATATGGTACAAATTCTGATAGCGGGTTGGTGTTCAAGCACACCTCTGAAAATTAAGTTTTCTCCACTTCATTTGGATGAGACAGGCAAAAAAAAAGGTCCTGCAGCTAAATATTGTAAATAAAACCATGAAGAGAGAACTTTTTGACAGCTCCGTGATTTATCCAGGCTATTATCGGTGCTGAACTGCTGATTAGATGTCAAAATAATCAGGACTACGGAGGAGGATGAGTTTAATAATGTGAGTACAGCACATGAGGCTTGCGCTGGGTGCTGAAAGTAATACCTGTTTTGGATCAGCCTGTCCAACTTAATAAACTCATCGTAAAATCAGATTTTTTTAATTTATTTATCTTCAGTGGAGATGCATTCTGTTATCATAGACAAAAATGTTCTACAGTATGCAAAATTAATAAATCCTAAATCATGTGTATTTGAATTTTCTTTTTTGAATTCTTAGGGGTTGCTTTGAACAGAGGCTTTACAATGTGGGAGAGGCTGTATTCATGCAGTAGTAAAAAAAAAATGTCAAGGCAATCAATAACCTCATATCTGAATTCATCCAACCATTTAGTAGTAAAAGGTTGCAATACTTTTATCCTTACTCCTTTGAAAGATCGAGCAGCAAATAAAATCTGCCGGGTTCTGTGAAACCTTTCGGGTCACTGGCTGTTAACATTTCAAACTGCTCTGCCATGTTTCACTATTTTACATATTTAGTCAGTGCGACAGGCTCTTTGACCCATTCAGAAGATGAGGATAAAGAGACGACATTACATCATTACCAATGTGACTCACACTTCTGCAACAAAATGTCCAGAGTGATTCACTCACATTTCTAAAAGCAGAGTCATACAAACACATTCAGTGAAAAATGCATTTAAGCCACTTTCATGCATTCTTCATGTGAACCTAACAGTAGTTTCTAGTAAAGATGCATAATATATCAAATTGCAATTGTCATCGCGATATTCGTGTGTGTAACACTGCATCTGCACAGGAGCGCTTGGATGCTATTTTTAGCTGGATGCTATTCTTCAAGTGCCTTTACACTGGTGGACAATCACTGCCCTTGATAGAGAAACTTGATTTATACTTTTAGTGGCTGAGATGCTGAAGCTTCTAGAGAGCAGAGGGAACATTTTGTAAAGGTAAGAAACAGAAAATGTGAGTTAATCATATTGTCATAATGACAATATAGTCATCACAATTTTCAGCATTTGTAACGCGGTAACATATGTTAAATAATTTCAAGATATAAATGCCACCAAGCATCCAATATGCAGCGGCTTCTAAAAATGTTCAGTCCTTGAACATTTCACCGTTTGTTCCACATTATGAAGTCGAATGAAAATGAAATGCAGTTCTCCAAAAGTACTCACAAAAATCTGAAAATTGTACTCAGGCCCCTTTACTCTGATGTCTCTAAATAAAATGTATGGAAACGTCTTCTTCCAGGAATCACTTAATTAGCAAATTGAGACCAGCTGTGTGTACTCTAATTCTAATTTCAACCCAAGCTGTTCTGTGAAAGAAAATTAGTGAGAAAATATTATCTTTAAAACTGAAGGATACAACATATAGAAGGGAGTAATTGTGGAGGAATTTAAAGCAGGTTTAGGTTACAAAACCTAAACCTGAGACTATCGAAGTTGAGTTCAAACCATCCAAAAATAGAAAAATCATGGAAAACTCCAAAGGTAACGAAACAGACAAACTGACAAAGACAAAGGGATGCAGTGAGAGAAGCCGTCAAGAGACTAGTGGTAACACTGGAGGAACTACTGACATTAACTACTAGTTGTCAACATAACTAGTAGCCTGCATTCAACTAATCTAGTCTTTAAAAACAAGCAGCAAGAAGAAAGCTCTTACTAACAGAAACCATAAAAAAGTATTATCTAAAGTTGCCTACAGTCATGTAGAGGGCAAAGAGAATGTTAGCAAGACAAAGTAGTGCATTTTGGTCTCCAGTTGTGAAAATGTCTTCTCTTTCACATAACAGTCTCATAAAATACACTTAGGTTTGTGATTCTAACAAAACCAAATGTGAGAAATTTCGCCACTGTTATCCACTCACTGTATTACCCGCTAAACCAAATCATCAAGGCCTTTTAGAACAGATGCATAAAACCAGTCAACTGCATAATGAATATCCAACTGTTGGAATATGAACTCTGGTGCAGCGCTTATTACACAACAAAAGATATCTCTCTACAAAAATAATAGAAGTAAAACGGAGGCAAAATAACTATCTGCAAATCATATAAAAAATAAAAAAAGTCGTGACAAGGGCATGTTTGACTCCCAATGACAACTGGTAGCTAGTGTGTGCTGACAATGTGACAGAAGCAAGCTGGGTGAATCCTGTAGCGCACGGAGACACTGCCAGCTCAAATTCAGCACAGCTGACTGGTGGGCTCTTTGCACTACGGATAGACAGCGACCCAAAACGTATATATACAAAAACAGATAGAGGAAAAATACTCAGCAGTGGCTAAGGCACCTATTCTCAACTAGTGTGGGCGACAATGTTGTGAGGTAGACAAAAGTAAAGGCAGAAAGCCCCAAGAAGTCACTAAAGACAAGAAACAAACTGGTAGAGTAATAAGATAAGGGTAAACTCATCTTTAATGATGCGTGGAGGTACCAACACTTACACAATTAATGCCTACAAAGGGCTGGAAATAAAACCTTAGATTAAAAATACATGTTAATCCTAAAACTGAAACCTGATTACTTATCCCATTTTTACATTTCGAATTAGTAATTATGGGCGACAACCCAATCGAGTAACGCAGAGAAAACAAAGACAAACAACAAAGAAATATATCTGTCAACACATTAGTGTGAATTTGGCCTTCAGCAGCTCTTTGGAGGAAGACTGTCCATTTAATTTTTCTTCCCACTGCACACACATTGCAGCTTATTTATGTAACAGGGGGCAGCCAGATTGGATGCTCTGCTTATGGTTCTGCATATTAAGATTAAGAGAGGATGGAAAAATAATAAAGAAGAAATCCTCGCTACCCCACTGCTTAAGTAAAAGGGAGAGCTGTACAGCACGAACAGCAAAGTTAAACTCCATATGAAGCATTGTTCAAATATGAACAAATGTTGGTGAACAACCGTAGGCTTACTGAGGGACTGTATTTGACACAGACTTAACTTAAGCTTGTGGTATCTGTCTTTGAGACGATGACATGTTGACTGAATAGGAAAGAAACTATAGAAGTATTAATGTGAGTGACTTCATATGAAAATGTTTGGATTTAAAATGGAAAAGGACAAAAAAAAAACCTGACAATCTGATCAGAGATATTTTTTAAAATGTGCTGTGACATTTTTAGTTCATCTATTATTGTTCCATCTCACCTGGTGAAGTCTGTCATCTCCATCATGATCATGCACATCTGCTTAGCCAGCACAATGATGTCATTGCCGCTGTCATCCCATTTGGACACCTCAGCATCCAGCTTGCTCTTCTCCTCCTGGAAGCTAGCCACCTGCTCTGCAATCTTTGCCTTCTGCTCCTGAGGCAACTGAGCCATGATGGCCTGCAGAAAGGGATCGGAAGAAGTTTACCGGGTTAGACTTCGACCTGGTATTGCTTTGCAAATAATACATGCAGTGTTTTGTGCAGAAAAAGGTGTAGGGGGCAAAGGGTCCTGCTAAAGACTGGATTTGATCCATAAGCACAGCTTATTCTTTGATTATGATTATTTGATTAGCAGTCCCCGACATCTACTGCAAATTAGCTCACAAACACCTCTATACATCCTTTTGGAGTAGACAGATAAAAGGCAGCTCCCAAACAGCTAATCAGACATTGAGTCAATGATCCTGTCAGGCAGAGGTAGGCAGACACTTAAGAGAAGGAAATCGAATATCATCGCAAGAGTTTTTATTCTATTGCTGGTAAAATGGCTCTGTCTCTCTGGAGCCAGGTAAGATTGAATAAAGCAACTTAGGCGGTGCAAAAATGAAAAGTTCTCTCCAAACAAAACAGTCAGATAATCTTTGGTGATCAAAACAAATTGCTTGAATCGGTACCAATGGATCATTCTGCCCCAATGGATTTCTAAGATTAAGTTATAGCTCTCTTCTTTAAATTATTAATGCTATTGGCTTCCAAATGTACAGCTGCGGTGGAATTTAAAGTGAATTAAAGTAGACTGCAGAGCACCCGCATTCAGCTTGGCAATGCTGGTAAATCTAGTGCAGTACAGGCGTGATTACTAGACACAAAGGGACACGGGCATAAACATCAGATCAATGCTTCAGTAGGTTTGTACGGTACTATACAGATTAGATTCTTAAATTATTTTTATTAAAATATTTATTAAAATACGCCACCAAAATAACTATGACTCCCTGAGAGTCTGTAACTATCAAATCGGGTAGTATAAACATAGATTTATGAGCAGCAACAAAAGGACAAATGAGATCCAAATCTGTGGCAGAGCTCCACAAGAGAAGTTTCTGCAAATCTTTTGGTCACATTAGCCACCGTGGTACCAAGCCAACTGTGAACCACCCATTAGCAGTAAGTATGGGGGTGGGGTGTTTGATGGAGCAATAATTTCTAAGACAGACTTAGCATAAAAAGTTTGTTATAAATCATCATACATCCAACCTTTAAAAAAAATAAATAATACTTTATCAGGTTTTGTAAAAATCTGTGATTTGTTTTCCTTCAGTGTTGTAAGACTTCGAATATAATTCAAATTGGAGTTTATTATTGAACTAAGTAACTGAAACATGACAAACTTGTAGGTCAATATTCAACCAAATTTAAATCCATCTATGTTTTAAACGTTTTGTTCCCTCATCTATCAGTAAGGCAGCTTTTAATAAGGAAACTACAGCAATTCTTTCACTTGAGATTAATGTGTTATTAATTAATGTGTAAGGTCAACTTACACTTTAAAAATTGTAAAACCTTGATTTTATATACATGAATTGAAGATTTAAGGATGCAGACATCCTGTACTGCACCTTTAATGCCTCATGAAAATAATGACTTGCAAAAGTATTCATACCCCTTGACCTTGACAGAATTAAGAGCTAAGAAATTAGTTACCTAAAGCTCAGGTAGGATAATCTGTTGACACAACAACTAATTGACAGGATTTTCTAAAAGAAAGTCATCATGGAGGCATTCCCCAAAAGACTAGAAGCTATAACTGCACCAAAAGGGTCTCAGGTGGGATGCCACGTTTAGACTATATACAATATATATATATATATATATTTTTTTCCCCCCTCTTCCCTGAAAAATTAGACACCATTTTGTGTTTGTTACATAAAAATAACATGTATTGAAACTGTGGTTGTAATGTGACCAAAAGTGGCAATTTTCAAGAGATGTGATACTTGAAGGCCCTTCATAAACATCTTAGGCAAGAGAAGAAAACAGTTGGACTTACACGTGCACTCTGGCCGGCAATGAGCTGGTCGTCCTCCGTCTGCACACTGGTCTTGCTGCGGGAATCGAAATCTTCAGTTTCAAAGTCAGAGTCATCCAGCTCTTCTGGAGTCTTTAATGATATAAAGCAGAACATGGTAAGAAACAGCGGTTTGTAATTAAGAGAAGTACATAAAATAACACTGGCACGCTCCAGCATTGTGAGGTCTATTAAATAATAAACCTGTTTATTATCTGTGAAAAATGCCTTGGAGCTGCCAGCCTGGGCAGCATCAGATAAATGTCTTGCTTCCCTATAGCCCACCACATACACTGTAAACTCCAAATGAATTTGTAAATCAAGTGTAGTGTGCTGCCTATGCATTTTAGTGGGAAAATGAAGGTAAGACGAAGGCAAGAAACATATTGGAGCAAACACTTTTGAGGCCCATCTGTCGTTGCCATCTGAAGGGAGAAAAAAAAGAAAGAAAAAGATTTGTGAAGCGTGAATTGAGTTTTTGTGGAATTGTGCTACTTCATTCCTGATCCTTCACCTCGTCTCCTGCCATGAATACAAAACCAGCCAGGAGCGGCATTTTGTTCGTAAATAATATTCAAAAGGAATTTGAGCTCAATAGGTTACGCTTAAGGCAAAACATAACATTGACGAACAAGGGAAAGTATTTGTTGGAGATGTGGCGCGGGGTGAGGGGAGATGATGTGGGCAGATAAGGTGCATTATCGCACTTGTGCCTCTATTTGTGCTTATCCAACTGTCTCAGTCCTCCCTACTGTAATGGATTTGGAGCCCTCGTGTCTAAAAATAGCAAAGAGTCTCTGAACAACCTTATAGCCCTTTATGAAATTGTAGAGATTGTCTTGTTCTCGAGGGAATATGGGTATAGTTTCAAATACAAAGCAGTGGCGACTCTCAGGCATGTCTGAGTCCAGACAATGCTGTTCATCTGGGCACGCATTCCATCCTCAGTGGCCTGCAACGCTGATAAGCTGTGAATGTGGGCGGCTTAGAAATGATAAAGTGTGGCGGGTACTTTACTACAGAGTCACAACAATAACCTGCTGTTGGATTATATTAACAAAGCACGTTGAAATTGATATTTTTCCAGTTAATTTACATTTAACATTAGTCTTCTATTGTAAAATCTCCTAATCACATTTAATAGCAGCCTACGTCTTCATTGCAATGCTCCTTTTCATCTTAAAAATCACCTGTGAGGCACGCAAGACCAGACGCTGTGTAAAGAACAGTCATTAAGAAAAGAAAGAAAGGGATTTCAAATGGCAGTATTGTGACAAAGTCAGAAATCAGGCCAGTGCTGCATCTCTTTGTGCTGTTGTCGATATGAATAACTCAGTTCAACAGAGTTATTTTTCTTCTTGTGACATCGTACTCATAGCCTCGGTGAGCTGTACGGATTTTTATTTTAGGACATAGCCAGTTAAATCACCTTGGGCTGCGATGCGCCGCACAAATCACGAGGTAACGACAACGGCTGCCCTCTGCATCTAGCTGTCAGCAGCTGGCTGACTTCAAGTCAGTTTCATGTCTACAAGGCATATTCTCAGATGTCACTGTAGGTGGGAAGTGGGTTCCATCTGGCTTTCATATATCCAAGGGATGTCCAACAGACTGTCTGTGAACCACTTAGAGGTTAAAAACACATCTATTGCAAAAAAAAAAAAAAAAAAAAAAAACTACCCACATGCTTGTCTGTTTTGATTTAAGCATGTGAGGGGCTTACAAGAGACTGAGTTTGTCCAAAGTAGTGGGCATACCCTCTAGAGAAGTTTAAGCTGATTTGTAAAATTTCATACATCTTTGTACACCTAAATATGGCTTGTTTTACATGTCCCTGAATGTCAGTCTGGCTTTGCAACTAATGTGTTTCAAATAAGAACAATCTGTGCTGTACAGTATGTTGCAAATGCATAATTAATTTCAATTTCAGTGACTGCAACATTATCACCGTTTAGAATATTTGTTCAGAATATGTTTTGGCTATTATACTTTAAGGATGAGGATTTTGCATACCAATATTATAACCAGTCTGTTATAACACACTACACTAAACAGAAATATTTACATCTGAAAAGAGAGCACTCAATATGCTGAATTTCTAAGGTGTTCGAAGTACATCCACCAAGAAAATAAGAATTTATCTGAACGGATGTAAAATTTACAATACTATGCTGTTTCTACAATTGTGCAGCTGATGTTAGTAAATATGTTATACTTTAAATCTGAATAAAGGAAGAGTTAAGAATGGAAAAAAAGGGAATGGACAAAATAAGTCTGAATGATGTAAGATTATAGAAGAGCGGAAGGATGAACAGATGGACGGACAAAAAGAGAAAATGGATGAATGGTGGACGTGTGGTTGAAAGGCAGAGGAGAAAAGCTGGATGGTTGGTGGAGTAAAATGATGAATGAATGACGAGAAAAGAGGGAGAAACAGCAGGGAAAATTAAGAAAATGGTCAACAAATGGAGATAAAGCCTGGACAGAAGTATCCACAGACAGCTTTTAGAGAATGAGATAACTAAATCACTAAATATTCCAAAACCCCATTTTATTTTTCAATGCTTATTCAAACCTGAAAAATCCCTAAATCCCACACTGCTCAAAAACCCTGGAAAGTTAGTGTTAGAAATACTGCATTAAGCAATATTGAAACATTGGAGCTCAGCCTTCCGATGTTCTGGTGAAATCCTGGTTCACTCAGGGGAACTGGAGATTTTAGATAATGGAGGAGGTTCGAGTTGTCTCATCACGCCGTCCCAAGCTGGCAGTTAATGGCAAAATGAATCAGTTGGATAAATTATGAGTTAGCAAGCGTTTCCCCAGTAATCCCTCTGTCAGTTTTAACACACATGCACATTCACACACCCCCGCTGATCCTCCATGTAGTGTTTAGCCAAGCCCATAAAGCCAGTGTTAATAGCTTAATCTGGATGACAAGAGAGGAGCTGGGGCTGATAGGAACGGAGTGCGGTTCCCATGCGCTGCAGTACAGCAAAGGAATGCTAATTAAAATGTCCATCTTAAATCAGATGCTCATTATAATGCAAATGCAAATACATAATAGGCCAGCTTTCATTTGCCTTTTGTTCATGTCTGAGCAGCATAATTGATGAAAACCAATAAACTGTTTTAGAGCTTAAATGACAGCAAAGAAAACGCCACGTGGACAAATGAAGCCAATTCAAAAGATCCAAGTGCTGCTGGTTAAGTTCAGCAAAATGCATCCAACCTGCACAACTTGCATCATTTAGTACATAATAAGGTTCTGAATTACACATAGTCATCATGTAAAACATATAAAACGTGGCAGTCTTAAGTAGTCACACCAGTTCCCCTATAACTATCCATTTCACTTTTTAGGGCTGCATAGAGCTTTGTAGTCAGCTCATTGTCAGTCAGTAAAGTAATGCTTCAATGGCTCCCCACTACCATCTGTCTCAGTTATGGTTCTGCTCGGGCAAAAGCCATTAACCCACACACATCTAAAGGCTGTTGCTAAACCAGATTGCATGCCTGGTCAATTAGGTCGCCTCTTTCGTCAGAAAAGTTCATTTCTGGCTTCTGAAAACTGCACACAAAGTTTCTCCTGTAGGGCTAAAAATAGCACAAGGCATTAAAGAAACTCCACAAAATACACAAGATCGTGTATTACAGTAAATATTGCGAATAAATCAAGTTATTTTAACTCCTGACAAAAAATGTAAGGTCTTCCGATTAATTCAATTTATTATATGGGAAAAAAATATATAAAATTATACAACCACAACAAAATGAGGAGAAACTTTAATTTGCATTTCTAAGGTTAATAAGCTACAGGGGTTTATTTATACTGATTGATCTGCAATTAAGTTGGTGCCTGCAGCCCTATAAACACACTGAAATAGGCTGATTAGGAAGACATATTGATGAGACAAAGAGCTGTCAGAAGGAATATATAATCCCCTTTTAAGACTGCAATTTAAAAGAGAGACCAAAGGGAAAGACTAAAAAGGAAACGTAAATAGAGTTAGGAAGTAATGAAGAGAAAAGCAATGTTCAAAAACAGGAAGCAATAGTCGTGACAAAACTAAACTAATACGTAAAACTATAAGCTGGATAAAATAGGATTTAAATAAAGTAAGGTCACGTCTAAATCATCACTAGCAATATAAGAGAAGTAACATTATAGCGGGTGTAAAATAAAGTCAGTAATGGATGACAGCATGGTAGTAATATTTACTGATGAATCAATATGTACAGAGCAATAAGATGACATCAAAACCTATATTAGAGAAAGGACCAAGGTTTTGAATCCCTCTTTTTTTAATTTATCATTTTATTTTTCAGCTGGAACATTACATTATTTTCTGTAATAACCTACAAAAGAAATGTGAAAAAGAAAGCCAGAAATAAAAGTGCTTACTACATATTTCAAGGAACTTTTAAATTTTGAATAAAAGCCAGAGGCATGACAATGTAAGCAAGTCCTTGCATTGGCAGAAAGACGAAAAAGAAAGAAGCAAAAGTAAAAAAAATAAAAATAATAAAAAACTGTGCAACTTACTCTGATCATAAGAACAGCCTTGCGTATGTCGCGGATGCCGTCATAAACCAGACGTGATGCATCAATGAACTCATTCTCATCTACAGGTTGTGAACCTGCACTCAAGGCCTCCACTGCAGACTCTACTTGTTCTGTGAAGCGTGGCATGACTGAGGCAAGGAGGGGAAGGAGGAAAGAAGAATGGACTGTCAATGAACATGTTTTCCACCACCAAAATAACTCTTCGATTGTTCAATTGTTAAAAAAAAAAAAAAAATCAAATATGCTGCATAATCCAGAAGTCTAATAAAAACACAGAACAAAAAAAAACCAATAGGCAGGGATTCATAATGTTTCTTAAATTAGATTTTTATCTCAGATCAAAAATCTAACATTATGATGAAAATGTCAACTGACATAAAATCTGAATAACTTGAAGATTTGATAACTATATTCAGAGAGTTGAATTTTTCAGTTTACTGCCCTAGAAGGCTGCATTCAAAATACATGAGACTGCTTAACGGAAAAGATCTAATCTTGCATTAGGAGTTTTTTCAACAGAAGACTTCACAAAGCTGCCCCAGCAGGCATGCATTTTGCCCCGGTGACAATTTAAAAACTGCTCTTGGGGCCTTTTTTCCTCACAGCGATTTGCATTGCTTCAAATTCAGTTTTTAGGATTTAGCTGCTTCTTCATGGCAGGAGCTTGGATGTGAGGATGCAAATGTAGAGGAGGGGTGAGAGCAGCAGCGTCAACAAAGAGGATTTTGTTTTGAGCTTACAAATCACTTACAGCCTGCAGGCTTCAGTATACAGAAGAATCAGATTTTCAGTGTTCTTAACTTTAAAGGAAAATCTTATTAATTTACATTAACTTAGAAGTCTAATGCCAGCAACATTTAATTGCCTCGAAATAAAATGCCAACTTGATGAATTTTGTTGCTGCAACAATTTTTTTTTCTTTTTAGTAATGTGCTGATGTAATCCATCTTTAGCTTTCTGCCTGTCGACTGGAAATAGTTATGAAGTGAAATATGGTAATTAAATCATGTTCTCATTTAAATTTAACACTCACATCTAATCAACTGCAATTGTTATTGGATGAATTAATCTCTATAAAGAGAGAAAAACACCCAATACTGAGAAAGCATTTTAAAAATCATGAAAAGTAACCTCAATGTATGCAACTTGAACACAACGCTCGAGTGTAGTGAGAATAAAAAAACTCAACACCTTGCTTCGGCTTATTTGAAGTCCTCAGAAGAAAATCTGTCTGCATTTTATGACTGTTAATGGGCCCACCCTCAAGGGGGACAAGCCATTTCCAAATCTGACAACCGAAAAATCTTTGTCACATTAGCTTGCTAGTGATGGAAGCTAACAGATACATGCTGGCTGACTAATGATATACCACATTATTTGGACAAAATGACTTCTATGATCCAACTTGTGCTAAGTTATTCAATTCTCTCTGACAACTGAATAGCAACTTCTGTACAGATGGTGAGTCACAGGATGAATTACCCAATGTGGGAAGACTGAGCAGTGGGATGACTGGAAAAAATGAATACACTTTCCCACATAAGGAAATCTTTGTTTGAAAGTCAGTTCTAGATAGTGTTTAATCTTGCAATACACTGAAATTAAGTGAAAGATAGTCCGATGAAGCTCTGCATCGGAACTGAAAAGCATCAAAAAGATAGCAACTGAAAAAAAAGTTCAAATTTTTGTGTCATGTATGTCCCTCTTAAAGGGATATTTGACCTTTTCCATCACTTTAACCCTATCTAACTTAGGACGTAAATTTCTTCTAAATTTAAGCAGAAAGTAAACTACAGATCTGTTAAGATCTAATATTTTTTTTGTATTCATTAAGTTAATAAAGGAATTAGTTTAAAAAAAGAAAGAAATATAAAGCAAAAATAGATAAAATTCTAGTTTGTTACCTTTCTTTAAGACATCAACACATTTCTTATTTTACTGTGATACCTGAGTCAGTGAGCAGCTTGGTAGCCTCCAGAACCTTTTCTGTGTAGACTCCGGGTTCATAGTTGTCCATTTCAGAGGTGACAACATGGACAACCCTGGCAGCCCGGCCTCGAATAGCCCCAGCTGTGCGATCCAAACCATCAACATCTTTCTCTTGAAGGGCAATGACGCACTTATTCACGTCCTCCAGGATGTGGTTCTCTGAGAACATGCAGATATGAGAATATGTTTTATTTCCAATGTTACTACATTGAGATGATTCAAAAATATGCATTGATGAGATGAGAAGATAGAAATGAAACGTTTTATTGTGGCATAATGACGCTTATTGAAAAGGGTAAAAGACTAATTATTTGACTGCTTATCAATGGGACGCCTGTAAAATGTAAATGTCCACTGTGTAAATTGCTGCCTGTCCTTGGGTGGAGGTGAGTGAAATCACTCTACTTAATGCTTAATGAGAAGGCTCACAGGGCAAGCCTGACAAACCATTTGTGTGCCCTGGCGGCGCAGGATGTCGATGTTAGGTGTAGTTCTAATGATGCTTCAGATTCAGCCCAATAAGACCTGGCTCACATTTTCCAGAGAAAACAAAATATTTACACATCTTCTGATGTATTCTTCATTTTGTCCAATTTTGATACAAAGTGAGGTGCACATTTTATTTTATTGTAGTAGAATAAACACATATATTCTAGTAAAAACAACTTTTTAACCATTCAGAACTGCATTTTTCCCTTTAGTGTCAATATGACAGTAATTATCACTTACCAGACACAGACAGGAAGTCGTCAATCGATGTTATGTCATCAACAGCGTCTGTGAGGACACGAACTTGCTTTTCCCACTGATCCTTGAACACGTCCATATTGTCTTGGGCCACCTTACTGTTGGGCTTGGCAGCAAGGGCTAGTGCTGCATTAATCACCTGTAATCGCCAAATTACAACCATTAAAGCCCAATTACACTATAGCCCTCAGCCACAACATTAGCATACGCTAATTGCACAAAGTCCTCCCCCCGCAATGTTCAGATTCTATCAAGAGGCAAATTCATCCCTCAGAGTGATGAGGGGTTTCAAGGACAGAGGGGACCTGAACTATGAGCAGCAGGTTTTGAAAGATGGGACAGTATATCTGTGGATTTAAGCTCAAAAAGTCCAGTGGCACCAGACTGAGTACAGGTTAAATGTCTCATATGAATAAATAATGAAACAGTGATTAGCATGGCAAGGTGAAAAAACAATTGCTGGAAAAATAGCTTGTGTTGTTTACAGTAATGTGTTTATGTATTCTATGAGTTTTTAAATATAGCCCTTTTTTTTTTAACATAATATGTTAAGTTTACAATCTACAGATTCAAGTATTTTTGAAGGACAGAAGCTAATCAAAGGAATGAGAATCTTATGGCATAAAAACAATCAAATTCAGACTCCAGAAGTGGCCCAGTTATTCTGGGATACAATAGATATAGATGTAAATTATTTTTAGTGAAATGCTAGGGAAGGGAACAGAGTGATGTGTTTTCTTCAGCTTTATGAAGGGCTGCCCCTCTCTCACATGTTGCTACACTGTCAGCTGCTCAAATAGACAGTCATGGGGTAAAAACTTAAGTAGATGCACATATCACTCTTATAAAGGTAACATTTTAGACAAGCTATGAATGGCATGTCTGTAAAACAGCCAACAGCAGATAGCTCAACTAAGCAACCAACTTTGTTAAGCTTGTATTTTACAATGAGCAATAAGTTTGTGCTAAAGTTACTTGAGCTACTGCTTAAGGCTATAAAATCAAAAACATTCATTGCAACAATTACAACAATTATAACTTGATAATGTAGCAGCAATATGCATTGTTTCAGTTTAATTAAAATATCTAAGATTAAGAAATTTTATTAAATGTTTATACAAAATCGCTTATTTTTAAGCAACGTTATCCTACTGTGAGAACCTCATACATCACACATATAAAAACCAATGTACCCATCATTTCCATCAAACTGAACACAGAAATGGAAAATCTGATATTTATACTGCCCTCAAAAAAATCCATTTGAAACATGCAATGCAAGTACACCAAGAGAAATGGTGTAAGCTGTAAGAGATGAGCACAATCACTGCATTGGATAAATGATAACTACAAAACACCTCGTTACCTGGGGGCACAGAGCTTCCAGTTGAGAGGCTGCCATGCGGACCAGCTTCACTCCCTCTTCATTGTTGGAAATGGAGCATGCCAGGTTGGCCACCTAAATAGAGAGAACAAATAAATCTATTTTTAAGCAGAAAACAGCCACTGGCATAGAAACGTTATAAAGGAGGGGAAAAAGGAACACAGATGCATAATTAAACTAAAAATTTGTATTTTAGCTTGTTTTATTCTTATTGATCAGAAGTAGAATGGCTCTGCCAAGCAACTAATCCCTGAGGAATACAAGCTCAATGTTGCAGATTAAGTCATAAAGCTGCTAAAATGATGCAGTGTGATGACAGAGAGGGCAACTGGAAAAGTAGAACGACAAAAGCTACATTGTTGATTGGATAGATAAGGCCGCTATTTATTTCCCAAAAAACAGTAGTACATTTCACTTAATGCAAATCAAAGTAGTAGCTGATTACTCAAGAATATAGTTATTCTGAGTGACTAAATAAACAGGCAGCCAGATTGCTATCACCCTCCTGGAGAGGCAAACAGTCCACACTTTGAAAAGAACTCAGCAGCAGCATAAGAACTGCAGAGCAAAGCTGAACAAACCTCGTCTCTACCTGTTAACATTTCCACATTCAGAGGAAATCTTCCCATTCTGGACCCACAAATGAAGCTTCCTTTCAATTATATCTAATAAAACTAGCATCCTCTGAAGGAGAACTACATATCTATGCATATTTATTTGAATTTAGGTCAGGGAGTTTAAGATTCCTATTTGTTGGTTTGGGTGTGCTGGCAACACTGCTGAAACAGAATGCCTGGGATATGAGGAACTGTGCCAAAATGGGATTATCCAATGGACAGAAAATGTGCTGAAACATAATCACTTTCAAATACAAAAAAACCCCCAAACCAAACAAAAAAAAAGAAACAAAAAAAACCAAATCATGACATGACTGCACCAAAGCCGGAATTATTTTCAGTCAATTTCCTTGCTCTCATCAGGGTCACACAATATAGAGAACCAAAAAAAAAAAAACCAATCAGGTTTGTGAGAGAAAAACAAAAATCATTTCTTAATCAAAAACGTTTTGATTAGATACAACTTTAAGAAGTGATACAAATCTAAAGCTGTATTAAAATAACTGTGTAACTGAAAGGATGAACAGTATTGTGGCAGGTAGTCATTTAGTACGGTAATCAAATTACCATAAACAATTTCTAATTTTGTGGAAGATAAAATTGTGTGATTTTGGCAGCACCTGAGTGAGCACCTTCTCTGCAGCTAGAGAAGTGGTAAACTGAATTAGATGGTGAAATATCTTCTGTTTCCTCAAAATGTTTCCTCACCTTAAATGTCTTGGGCAATCTTTCTGATGTGAAATGCTTATTCAGCTGCATTGGCGATGTACTGAAACATTGATGGCAACGTACTCTACAGCAACATTGAAAGACATGCAGAGACCACAGGGTGAACCCTCTATCCTCAACTAGAGGTGAAAGATTGGTTAGAAAAGGGAAAAAAATGGCACTGTACGAGGCATGTATTTATTCTTTATTCTGTCTGAGGCGTGTGTTTATTCTTCGATAAACTTTTACCAACAGAACTGCTGGAAAAGACAGGCCAATTCATCTGTCAGGTTATCCAGTACAGCTCTACCTGCGATGTTGCAACAAAACATTTTAAATGTCATAGAAGTGATTACTGAGTCAATGCACTTCATTATCATATGCAAATCATTTTTATTTTTTCAAGTTACAGCAACAGTATTTCTGGTTCCTGAAAGCTTTGTAAGATTTTTTCCAAATGTATTTTAACTAACCAAGTGTACAGGTACAAGTAGAAATTATTTCACCAGAAGTTAAAAAAAACTTAACTACGATATAAGCAGAATGCTTTGCCTTTAATGAATCTTAAGCCCAACTGTACAGGCTCAATAGGCATCTTACGACACAGCTTGCATGCTTCCTAATTTGTGAACTACTAAAAGCTTTCAATGTACAAACCTAAAGGAGATATAGGTATTCATTTTTTGTGAATAAAAAAGTACTCACAAAATGTGTGAATACTTTTTTTAGCTGGTAGAAGTGGAGACAGTTTTTTCAGCGTTAGATGAAATGCTACGTTCCTATTTCATATTTCAAATTTCCTTTTCTGAATATATCCGACTCAAAAGGCTTACATACGAACAAACAAGAAATAAGGATTGGGTGAAAATTTTCTTATCAAAAAGCAGAAATTTAGGAATTTATTAACGGGTTTGCAGAGTAAAGCATTTTCCACTTTGAGATATACCACTGCCATGGATCAAGTTCTCGTCCATGGCAACACATTAGATCCTTCTATGTTTATACCTATTTTTTGCTCTTGCACTCATTAAATACAAGCAAATATATATATACAATAAGGTTTAGTTGAAACTAACCTTCTATGTAACTTAATTGCTTTGTTATGATGGCCAGAGATCCAGAAAGCTTGGGGCATAGTAAAATGAATCCTTTTTTTTCCCTTCATTCTCTGAATATGGGTCACTCATAATGTAGCTGTACAATGTGTGAACTAACAAGCCACTTTGCCTTGGGCAGCCTGCAGTTGAACTATTCATAAAAACAGATCCCAGTTCTGGTTAGTCCAAGAAATAAACAGTGGGTTTTGCATTTATTGCATATTTCTTCCCTGGATGATGAAGAACCAAGCATAATACGATAAAGATTTAAAAAAATAAATAAAGAAAACTCCAGGTTAGGTTAATTGTAATAAACCTCGCTGACCAGAGGATTGTCTGCAACTTCCAACTATTCAAGGTAACACTAACTTCTCAGTAACTTCAGTTACTCGAAGGTTTTTGTTGAAACAGTTTGAGCGCTGGGTATTTGTTTCAGTAATGTGTTGTATGGATCAGAACATTACCCACCTGGCTCTAAGTAATCAAGTACCCAAAAGCTTTTGATTAGTAGGTTTATATAAGGACCACTAGTCAATGCCAATTAGTTTGACATTTAATAAACAACCACATTGGAAGACACAATTCGTGAATCAAAGAAAACAAAACTAATTTTAGCAGCATTCAATGACTTCTTTTGGCAGCTGGTAAACTATTGAGGAAATTGAATAAACTAATAAAACTGGATTACAAATTCTCAGAAGCTGAAGAATGTTGCTCATTTTTCACCTCCAAGGAAGAGATATCAAAACACATGTACCGTACTCAAAAGGTAGTCAGATGAAAACAAGTTTATGACGTTAAGTTTGGCCACAAATTAGTTTGTGCTAAAAACCATTCCAACTTACTAAAAATATCCAAAAACGTTATAAAATATCCAAAATGTTAAACGGATACTGAACATGAAAATTAACCTCAAAACACTGAAAAAAAAGCCTTTTGGGTATATGCATAGATAATCTTAATACATCGACTCCTGAACAGAAACAATATTGTTCACAGACCAAGTCATGCTAATTGTCATGCTAATAATCAAGGCTGTAGTACAGGTTTAGTAAGACCTGTAAAAACTGGATAAGTCTTATTGTATTTCTTTTTTTTTGGATTAGTCTTGTGAAAATTAAAAATATCAATTATGTTCAACTTTAGAAGCAACATTAATACTAGAGACTGTAATGTAATGTGACAGATAAAGCTTGTATGATTACATGGGAGCCCAGCTGTATGGTAGGATTTCTGATTCTACTCCTCGGATTCATTGTTCAGACCTTGAATATTTTGATGCATACTATATAGAAATGCCAATGCCCCATTTAACTGAAGGACTGAATAGCATAAATTTTTACCAAAATAATTTTAAAAAAGTTAACTTCGTTTATACAGTATCACAGTACTAAATCTACACACTGATTGTCTGTTTCAACGAGCCTGCAGAAGTAGAACAAGCATTAAAAAGTTCTCCAATGTCAAGCTCGTGACACTCAGGCCTTTAGGAGCTACTTAAGGGTTTACACCCCAGTGCGGTCCCGTTTTCCCTCTAACGCTTCAGCGGGTTCCCCTGGCGAATGAGAACACTGCCTTGCCTTGACTGAATTTAGTGATTTAGCCAGTACTTACAGCCAGTCATTCAAGGAGATGAGTTACTTAAAAGTTAGCAACTCTTTCTCCAACAGAAGTATTAAAAAAAATGTCAAAATGAGATCTGACAAAATGCATTAAATATTGACTTTTCAGGGAATGACAGCTGTTGCAGCCAAGCAGTATCTCTGTGCAACCTTTCTAAAGATGGACGTCAACGTAAATGAAAGCCAATGCATAAACTGTGTTTCAACTGGAATAACATGTTTAAATTTGCTATGCAGAAGCAGTTAATTACAAGTTTGTATGTGCTGCCTGTGACCCATGAGCAAAGGTATAAATTAATAGATATCTAGCCAATGTCTAGACATTCTAGGTCTGATGAAAGGAGTAATGATCAGCATCAGGATTCCCTGGCAACTCTGATCTGTTTTGCATCAGCTGTAACAACAGCACTCACATTAAAGGTAATTACCACTAATTAGCGTTTACTGACAGATATAAACTGATAAATCCATTTTTCCACCCCTGTAAGCTATGGTTGTATGTGCTACCAGTGAGCATTCAGAGGTTTCTATAAAGAAATACATTTTTACAATATTTCACATCACTGAGTTTTGTTAACTTTGAAGTGGAGTACAGCAGATATACAGATTACAGCCGATTAATCTTTGATCGTTATGTAATCTGATAGTACAGTACAGGGAGAACAGAATGTGCCCTTTACAGAGACAACATCTCAACCCAGTAAAAAGAAACTATTGTTTCCATTATGCAATATAACATTTGCAAGTGGATTCTTCAATTCTGCTATAAATCAAAAATGTTAACGAAAATCAAATATATCAAATATATGTTAAGGTAAATATTTTTAATTACCTCAATTAACTTGTTGGCATGCTCACGAAACACCTGAGCATATTCCTTTACTTCCTTCTCGTTGCCATTCTTGGCAGCTTCAATCAGGACAAGAAGGGGAACATTAGTCTCCAGGAAAGAGTCAGAGACGTGGTCCATCACGGCTTTACGCAGCTGGAAATCAACAAAAAACATAACAAAGGCATTACAAACAATGCCACCTGCATATTTCTACATGAATCTTAATATCCTAGTTACACAGAAAACATCTTGTGGCTGAAAAAGAAAAAAACAGTTTGAAAAAACCTTAATTTAATATCACATTGGTACATTTTATTTTTTTAAATATCTTAAAAACCAAACCTAAGCTATTTGATGACAATTTCTTTTGATCTGAACAGTTCAGTGAGCACAAAAAGAAAAGGTTTTACGAGAGCTGAAGAGACAAAAGCTTGCAACAACATACCTGTCGGCGAAGATCTCTGGTCTTCTTTGTCATCCTGTCGATGGCTGTGTTCAGAGCATCGCTCTTGTCTTTTCTTCCTGCCTGAAACATAAAAGAAGAAAATGCTGAGCATTAGAATTCGGTGTTAACCATGGATCCATTTTGTAAGGGACATGTACTAAACAGATGTTAAAACACTCAAGGGTTTAATTAAACTGATGTGTTGTGATGAATCTTGCACATCGTGTTCAAAGACACAGGTCGACAAAAATGAACACGAAGAGTTTCTTTTACAGGACGCATTACATAAATAATAACATTTTGGAAGAAGAAATCCCTGCTTCTATTGACTTTTGTAACTTTCTTTTGACATATAAAGATGTGACATATTCTTTACTTGCAGCAAACATACTCTGCATAAATCAGCTGGTGAATTCTTCCCTTTGCCGTTCAATAAACATGGCGGTCATCTACATGTAGATGACTGCCATATAAAAAAAAATGGCGGTTATAAAAAAAAAAAAAAGTGGTTCAGAATGAGGAGGTTTTCCTACTCTGAGCAAAGTTAGTGTTCTTTATTTTATGTAATTTACACAGAAATGTCCCCCTGCAGCAAAAACCACCACATTAGCCAATAAATTGTTAGGAAAATGCCAGATCTTCACACTGAGAGCAAGCTTTTTAATAAAGTAATGCAGTTGAATATGAAGGAAAACACTAGAAGCAATCAGCCAAGGAAATATTTCTTCTTTCATTTAACCTGCAGCCACCTGCTGTAATTATTTATTTGTGTATCAATGCAATCAGCCAGATTGTGACTGTTGTAGTGTAATGTGATTACATGTTCACATTCCACGGTTCAGGCTTGCTCCTTGTTGTAATTGGTATGTAAATGTTACTTGCTTCACAGTTACTAAGATTGCTGCAGCAAATTGTTACGGAGTGACACCAAAGTGGCCCCTTTCGGACCGGACCTTGCATCCAATTAAAGGGAAGCTGCGCATGGTTTAAAGAGACATGGAAAGATGTGGATCGAGAGTCACCATTTCTCAGCTGAGGCATAATACAACAATGTTTTGGAAAGCTTTGCAGCATTGCAATCATGGCAGCATTTTGAAAATAATGTGCTCTTCTTGTGAAACATTACAGGTGGAGCCCTGGGTTTTCACATCTTATTTTTTGAGATGGGAAAAGTACTTCAAAAAAAGAAAGAAAATCACAACTAAAACAAGGAAAAATCATGAATTTAGATGCATCTAAACTTGTATGAAGATGGTTATCGTTTGATCTCACATTTGATTGAAAAAAACCCCCACTGTAAATAATCTAAAAACATCCCCAGTTTGTCCTGCATGTGCAGCTCTTCAGACTGTCGAAAGGGCATGTATGTTGAATAAAAAGTAACAATTAAGTGCAGCTGGCTAACTGTGTAAATTATGTACAGTAACATTTAAACATTATAGGCAGTAGTCACACCACAAAGTGCTGCACAGCAGTCGGTCCTAACCTCAACTCCCCATTGAGAGCAAAGAAATGCTCAGTCACATTCTACAACTCGCTCAAGCATAACCTCAAAATGTAAAACTTTCAAGAAACATGGAGAGATGGAGGGAGACTGAGGAGCTGAGCATGAGATGCACCCATTCTGAAAAACATTATAAAAAAGCCTGCAGAGGAAAAGGCAAACAACTAGTGAAGCTCTAGGCATTTTATCCCCCTTATATTGCTGAAATCAAGTGCAACTAACACCATGGATAGTGGTGGGACTGACCTCCTCTCTCTCCCCGCTGCCTATTGGGTGGGGGGTTATGCAGATACTTGGGAACCAAAGAGAGCCAAGAGCACAAATCCTCCATGATTTTGTGTTCTCTGGATGCAGTGCTGCAAAGAGGTTTAGCCTCCTTTACACCTACCATTTCAATCCTGTTCTATTCATGTCTAGCCTATATTTCATATCTCTGCCAGAGGGTCCAGAGATCTTCAGGTACTTATTATAGCAGCAGTTTCTTCTCCACATCTTTTATAACACTCCAGCTAGTCATATTCTCTCCAACAAAAACATGTCAAATGATTTGAGCTAGACAACCTTAGTTTTATTGAACAACATCTAAAGTCTCATGGCTTTAGATGAGCCATGAGAAACATAATTTCCCCCTTGTACAATTCATCTCCAACATCAAAAAAGGATGAACCACCCCAAAATGTCTACGCTTTTCCTCACATACTTACCTTATACCCGGCAAGGGAACCTACGTTAGTGGGAAATGTAGGCAAGTGACCCAGAAAGTCACAGCCAGATTGGTGTTTAGTTTAGTTTCAAGATATGAGAACTAATGGAGCAAATTAGACAACACAATGATTGAATTAAAATAAATCTTGCAACATTTTTAATAGAATGTTTGCCTTTTAATTCTACCCTTTGTTTCTTGTCCAAGTTGTAAATGTAAATTACATTCACTGCTGCAGCGTGGCTGCTATGGAAGTGCATGTGAGAGAGATGTGAAACAACTACATGATTCTTTAACCATTTACAGTGGCTATACACTACAACAGAAATAAAATTGCTCTAAAAGGAGGAAATTTTCTCAGATTTTCTTTTAGTGACCTGAAAAATTAGCGCTAAATGAACATTAACTACTCCACTTATCAAATTTGAAATCTGTGTCAGAAAACACAGCTTAAACTGTCTTTATTCCTAACATTACTGATGTAAATCCTTGAGATGGCTAATGCTGTTCAAGAGTGTTTACTCTTTGTTCCTTCAGCTCAAAGCAAATGTCCATGCTTCATTTATTTCATGAATATTTCCATCAAGATTAGATAACCATCAAGATTAGGTATTAGCCCATTTCAATTCCAGCCCTGTAAATCATCAATATTCAACATAAGTGACTTGGTTTAAATGGAACATGCCAGTTTCTCCTGTTGTATAATACAAACATTGACCGAAAATATGAACTCATGAGATAAATGTAAGGTAAAAGCTAGAAATTATTACCCAGGAAAAAGTTGTAGTCCCACTCCCCTTTTTCTCTGGGTCAATCCAAGAAGTACAACCTCCTCACTTGAATTGGTTTCTAGGGTAAATTTCTATCCTTGTAATCTGATTTGGCCCTGGTTCCTAAAGTGGAGACAAAACTACTGAAATAATGGCCCCAGAAAAGTGCCCTCTTTACTCGAAAAGGTTCTTGCAAAGAAAATTCACATTTAGACTGCACTGCTAATGTCAAATTTATATGGAAAGTCCTACATATTGTTTTCCCGTGACCTGGTCCCAGACTGCATACCAGAACATTCAGCGTTTTCTGTAACCTTTAGAAAGCAAATTTTAGTTACTCCACTCAGCAGCTGTGCATGCATTGCATAGCAGGAGTGGAAGAAAAGGACAGGGCAAGATATGAAAATGACGACTACAATAAAAGGGAATGTATTATATATGAGGCAATGCAGTACATTGTCATTCATGCTCTTTGAGCCAAAACTTTTGACTACACATGGGTTATTCTACTACGTATTCGCTGCTAGTAGAACAACACCATGGAGAGGCTGAGATTTACAGCTGTGGTTAATTTCAACAGCAAGCTGCGGCAACACGTTCAAGGTATCAATATTCTGATGGTGACGAGCCAGTGGGAGGGAAAGGGGAAGCAAGAGGGAGGTGGAGGAAGACTAAGGTGCACAAGAACTGTGTATGAGGCAGGGAGCAAGTTACTGAGCAGCAGAGTGAGAGACTGTTCGTGTGTGGGAGAGAGAAAACGCGGGAGAGAGAGAAACAGCGGTGATGATCGACGCCAGGCTGCCACCACTCTGCAGCAGAGAGTGGCTGCAACAAAAAGCACAGAATAACATCCCCGACTCCCCGCTCTGCTTTTTTTCTCTCTCTGCGTCTCAGCTAGCGGATGAGGGCTCCACTCACAGCTCTGCAGAGGCTCTGCCGAGACCGAGCCGGCGTCAGACGCAAGATCGCTGCCTGCCATCAACAAGTTAGGCTTGGACGACCAGAGCCATGAAAGAAAAACACTTGATTTTCAATTAAAACGTCACAGACATCTTCACTGCAGTGGAAGGAAATCAAAAGGGTAAAAGAAAAAGAAGAAGAGGGAGCTGCTGACTGGAGTCACTCTGGATCTAACTGATCAACTTGATAAATATATTACATATATTTCTATCAAGGATTTGTGGGTTGAAGGAGAAAAGATTTATTTCTTCTTTGTGCTTGGATTTTAGGGGACTCTGGCAAAAACACAAGGAATAAACATCTTAGGACATGGAATTTTACATTTTGTTTCAATCGGGTGGGTTCAGAATTGCTCTATTTCAAAAGAAGCCGATTCCTTTTGTGTTTACTCAAAAGGGTTTTTTCCCTTTGGATTTTTCTTCCATCCCGTTGCTCCAAGAGTCTTTGGAAAAGGACAGTTGAATGCAGCCTCCGATGTACACAAAAGAATGGGTAAGTTAGTCTTTTATATGGCAGCTCTGGTCATAAATAGGAAATACAAGTAAAGAGCAAGAGGTTGAGAACTAAAAGCTCTTCTGCTTCATTTATGCACTGCAATACCACCCCACCACCCTCCAATTTTCTGCTCTTCACTGACATAAGTTAGGAAGATGCACCTTAGAAAATAAAATTTGTTGTACTCAAATATTTCTGTAGAAATCTGGGGAAAGCTTTTTTTGATTCCCAACAATAAATTTGCATTCAATTGTTACAGCACAAAAAAAAGAAAAAAAAGAGCAGGGTAGCCTAATTTTAGAAGCAAGAAAACCAACAGCAGGTCACGTGTAATTGATAACTATATTCCTCATCATATTATGTCCTTTTTAAAGCTGTGATTGAGGGCAGCATGCTTGTGTTCATTTAGTTAAGTTGCAAATGTAAAATGTCTTGCCTGTTAAAGGTCCGGAAAGAAAAGATGGAGAAAATTGGCACCATTTCTCATCTGAATTAATAATAGGTGCTCTGCAGAGATTAGCTTTCCCGCCCCAAAGTTCATTTTCTTTTCTTTGAACCGACCCAGGTTTCCATTCAAGGTGGCCATTGGTGGGACCTGCACCAGTGGCTGTGAGTGTGATCAGTATGCTCGTAGCGTGTCTGCTGTCTCCTGCATCATGCACAACCTGCCCTCAAAAATGCCGCTGTGAGGACCTGCAGTTCTACTGCGACACCCAGGAGCTTAAGGCACCACCAGATGGTGTGGACAAGGGCGCCTTGGGGTTGTCGCTACGCCACAACAGCATCACTGAGCTCTCCCCTGATCAGTTCTATGGTTTCAGCCAGCTCACCTGGCTACATCTAGACCACAACCAGATCACCACGGTACAAGAGGATGCCTTTCAGGGGCTCTATAAACTGAAGGACCTCAACCTGAGCTCCAATCGTATCACCAAGTTGCCCAACACAACCTTCATCCACCTCATCAACCTTCAGATCCTGGACCTTTCATTCAATCAGATGACATCATTGGAGCCAGAACTGTTTCATGGACTTAGGAAGCTCCAGATACTTCACCTCCGCTCAAATTTACTTCGCACCACACCTGTACGAGCGTTTTGGGACTGCCGCAACCTGGAATATCTGGGCCTGAGCAGCAACCGTCTACGGAGCCTTGCCCGGAATGGATTTGCTGGGCTCATTAAACTCAAAGAGCTCCACTTGGAGCACAATCAGCTGACCAAGATTAACTTGGCCCATTTCCCTCGTCTCGTTGCCCTCCAGTTTCTCTATCTCCAGTGGAATAAGATCAACAATGTCACGTGTGGAATGGAGTGGACCTGGAGCACTTTAGAGAAGCTGGACCTCACAGGAAATGAAATCCGTGTCCTGACACCTGACGTGTTTCAAACGCTGCCAAATTTAAAAAATTTGCTACTGGATAACAACAAACTAAGCAGCTTGGAGCCCCAAGTCTTGGATATGTGGCAGTCTTTGAGTACAATTGGACTGTCCAGCAACCTTTGGGAATGTACCAAAAGGATTTGCTCTTTGGCCACATGGTTGAGCGCCTTCAAGGGAAGGTGGGAACATTCCATTGTCTGCCATAGTCCCGAATATGCCCAAGGGGAGGAGATACTTGACGCCGTCTATGGATTCCAGCTTTGCCAGAATTTTTCAGCACCAGTCATTCAGACCATCAGTACAACCACAGACACTACTACGGCTGCTGAGATCACAAGCTCCTTGTTTGGAATTATGCAGCCAACCCCCACACAGGACTATGCAGAGGATTTTGGGAGCTTTACCACACTCACAACCACCACAACCACAACACAAACACCAAGCACTGCTGAAGCAACTACTGCTTTGCTGGAAGAGGCAGCTGTAACAGATGATTTCTTAGCTATGGACAACACTGTCATGACTCATAGGGTCATCATTGGAACTATGGCCCTTCTCTTTTCTTTCTTTTTCATAATTTTTGTTGTGTATATCTCACGAAAGTGCTGCCCCCCCACCCTGCGGAGGATACGCCACTGTTCTGCTATTCAGAACCGCAGACAGATGAGGACCCAGCAGCGACAGCCAATGGCAGACCTAGCCACACAGGTACCCTATAATGAGTACGAGCCCAGCCATGAAGAAGGGGCTCTCGTCATCATCAATGGCTACGGGCAGTGCAAATGTCAGCAACTGCCTTACAAAGAGTGTGAAGTATGAACTCCTATTTATTCCTAGACCATAAGGTTCGTCATTTGACCATTTCAGAACAAACAGGGTTTGCTTCTTTAATTTGTTTCTGGTTTCTGTAAAAAGCCTAATTTCTACAAGTGACATTTGAAAACATGATCAATATCGAATGCTACAAAGACAGAGACTGGACAGTAAAGAAACTATGTGGAGATAGTCACAATTTTATTTTTCTATGAAAGAAAGGTTGTTCATATCAGCCAGGGGCAATCATTTTAAATAAGAAAATTGTAAACTGTGAGATTTGTCTCTACATTGTCTATATTTTGCAGCACAGCTTAATTAAAAGGGTCATACAGCCCTTTGCTAACAAAGTACCTAAAGTGAAGGGATGCGATTTTGTAATGTTTTATTTTTTTTTGTTTTCCAAAAGGTTAAAAAAAAAAACATTTAAAATATTGTTTCCCAAATTCATCAGAGGCACTGAAATTAAGAAGGTTCTTACTAATACTCAATTGTTTGAGAGTAGAAACCTGAAAAAACATTACATTCACCAAATCAGCGATATATCAATTTAACCAACAACCTTAAACCAGATAAACTGTTTTTTCATAAATTGTAGCTGCTACTCCACACAAAGAATAAAAAATGTTCAATTATATTAATTGGATGATTTTCTTTTTTGTCAGATATATGCTCAAAAATCCTGATTTGCAGCCAACAGAAGGCATTCTGCATTTGGGCTTTTGTCTATCACATTCAGCTACTAGAAATAAATCCTTAACCTTTGGGACACACCACAGTGTGTTCAACTATGGTTAATATCCAATTTATCTATCTTTAAAGGAAAAAAACAACTACAAACCTTTAGTGTACAATTATTTGTATATGGATTACACATTTTGTAAAGGCCATACAAACTGTGACCATAATATATTTTGGGGCTTAATTTAATTAAGTACAATATGCTGATTTGCCATAACAGGATCAATTTCTAGATTTACGTGATATGCGAGTAGCAAGTGAAAGGGCAATGAACAGAGCAAATGCCAGAACATTTTATGCTGAAAATAAAAACCTCTCCCAGAAGCCCACCCTCTTACGCTTACACTCTAATCAAGACTGACGGGTTCAAGATTGAGCCAATTAAGGCAAGGCAAAAAGAATCTTAATATTCTGTGTCCCACACCAGTGAACCAGCAACATCTAGATCTTCCATCAGTAAAATGTAGTTTTTTGTCATCATTTGTGAGATAACACCAACAACTCCCCTAAACTTGTTTTATTTTATACAACAGCATCAATAAAATTGTAACTTGCAGTCTGAAAAATGAATTCACATTCAACAAATATATCAGTTCTCCTGTTTGAACTAACAAGTGTTGAGCTAAACTGTGCTCAATACTCTAGGCAAATTGAGATCCAATGATAAGCAAACAGCAGGCTTTGGTGAGGACACATTTGTATGCAGCAGAGAGAAGATGTGCATTAGCATCAGTCTGAAGCTGCTGCTGCAGCTTCGCACTTCATGTTCGATTCAAGAGTGGGGGCAGGGTGAAAGTAAGTGGGATTGAGATGAATTGACGGGATGAAAAGAGGGCACAAATTGTTAGATAACTTAAGTTTAAAACAACTTAATAATAAAATGGAATTCATTATAATTGCTTGTGTTTTAAACGTACAACACAGCAGCTTTTGGTTTCATATCACTCCGCAATGAGGCATTGCTCTAATTCCACAGCACCTTTAAAGAAGATGTACCATATGACAAGAATGAGAGCATTTCTCTATTTGGGCAGAGGCAGAAGGTATTATTTGTGGGTTTGTCTTCTAGGTTATGGAAATTTGGCTTCAGGCTTTTACATAAACACATTTGTATAAGTGCGTCTCTAAAAATTCTCATGCCATCAAACACAAACTGTGTAAGTAAACCAAAAACTTTTTTACACTTTTAGTTAAGACCATTTTTTCCAAAGCCAAGTAATTCCCTTTCTAATTTCAAGTTTCTCTTCCAGCTTCGCACTGCTTTTACTGCTGCCCTTCTGACCTTGCATGTTCAAAAGTCCAACTTTCAGTGAAATACTTCTCAGTTTCATTCAGTAAACGTTACGAGACCCCATTTTCTGATGGATACAAAAGTAAATTAAATTCTATGAGTTATGGCAATCATGACATTGACATTTTACGGTTCAAGACTACAGTTGTACCAAGTGACTGAAAATCCACAAAATTTGTAGGATTATGCATCCCTTTGCACTTTGGCTCTTTGTAAACTGTTTTGTTTCCTCCCGTCATCCTCTAGTTCTTCTCTCCCTGCTAAAAAAACGCTGAAGTGAAAAAAAAAAAAAACTACAAGAATCCCTACTCATCTCGAAACTCTTTGTGCAAAACTGAATGCTTTTCTCTTCCCATTTTCCTTTTGTATTGTAATATGTACAATTTCATATCTGTATAGTGGATAAGATGTGCCAAACTGGAAAAAAAAAAACATTGTCCCTTCAAAACATATATTTTTTAAATAAAATGGTTATAATTGTTTGCAAATCGTTTGCGAACTGATGTACGCTGACATCTTGTTTTGGTCTTTCTTTCAAGTCAATCCATTACACAATTTTAGCATTAATGTACATTGTTATATCTTTGGCTGCACCAGTAATAAAAGTTGGGCCAATATAGAAATTAAAATTGCAGTTATGGCCAATAACAGTGATTATCTATCAATCTTTGTTTCTGTGCCCAGCCATCAATTTACATATTAACCTTTTAATACTTAATATATCATATTGATTTTATCAAGCTGAAATAGTTCATGGTTACATGAAAAAAAGGGGAAAAAAAACAACATATTTGAACTACTGCTTTAGTTAAATGTTGGCTAAGAGTTTTTAAACAACTGGATGCTGACTGATGGCCAACAAGGATGTAATTGTCCTCTTAAAATTACTCAAGTAGCATGCATTTTACCAGTGACATTGCAAAGGACATTTTAAACACAGCAGATCAATTTGTCTTCATATATTGAGGCATATATTTATGTAGATTCATATTGTATCGTGCAATATTGCTGTTATTTTAAACATTGACTTACAAAAGCTATAGCAAAGACCAGCAACAGCTCTAATCAATGTGACGCAAACCAGTTATGGGAGTTTAGTGAAGGTAAAATTTGCATGTTTAAGAGTGTCTCATAATGCCCAGGTGAAACTGTCAGTCTAATCCATGCAAGAAGCTAAAAGATTTGCGCTACAAATTAATTTGAATAATTTCAGTTACACAAGAAATACTTTTTTTTTTCTTTAATTAGTATGCCCCATCTTTTTACAAAACCCCAATTTTTCATCCTTAAACTTCTTTTTGATTTCGGGGTGCGAATTAGGACAAAAGTCCATTTATTCCTATAGAAATTTGTTTGTAATCGTATAAGAGTCTGCTCTGTCGGAACAAAGTTTGAATGTGTCTGATGTTTTGGTGAATCTTACATTCACCAATCATCTGATTATAAATTAAGCAGCCCACTTTTGTTTCCCAAAGATATATGGTTCTTCTCTCTGTGATCCAATTATTCTTCGCAGTATGTTTGAGCTGCGGCTCAACTACAGCTCCCAGACATGGAGTTGTTCCCAGGTGAACTGGAAACAACTATAGCCAGCAGGTCTTAGTGTGGGTGTAAAATTGTATCTGTGTGTGAACGGTTTGTGATAAAGAGGTGAGCTGTCTACACAGAGCAATGTTTTTTGTTCTGTTTCTATATAAACCCCTGAACAAAAAAAATAAAGCAAATGTAACTATTGCACCATCCTAAAAAAAACAGCAGGAGGAATCCAAGTACTTTGGAGTTTAAGTCTTTGCTTAATAATTCAATGGGCAAATCAAGTACTCTTTTGCAAATACCGCTCATTTAATATCAAAGACTTCCTCAACATGAAAGTTCTTCTAAAGGCAGATTAAGAGTTATGTGATGAAAACAGAGGGCTCTAAAACAGTAAAGACTCTGCAGGTACACAAGTGAGAACTTATTCCATTTATAAGCCTATTGCCTTCACTTAAAACTTATTCAAACTATTTATTTTGGGCTATAAAGTGTTCGAGTTAAAATTCCCTGGATGAAAATACAAATATTCAGACTTATTCACATCAGTTTTTCTAAACTTTAAGGGGAGTGAAAAAAAATGATAATATTCAGATATTTTTTTTTGCCAAATTAAAACCTCAACAGTGAGCATGAAATTTCCTCAAGTAGATTTCAACAACATATTTTTTTAAGTTGGACAAAAAGTGTCTAAAAGGTTAAAGCATAGATTTTGTCATGTATGATTGACTTAAAATTAACAAGGTTAACAACAACAAAATTTAAACATTAACATTTAAAATACTTCAGTAAATTAAAAAAAAATCGTCCAGGTCAAGTTATTGACCATAAGTTTATCAGTTCTCTATTTAAGATCTAGCATTCATATTGATGTGGGTTAATATGCATGCTACTTCAATGTGGCAACACAGAGGTGAACAATCTGGTTTTGAAGCAGTAGATTACATCTAACACGTTCTCAAAGTATAAGTGGACTCTACATGCAAAACAAAAGTTCAAAACTTGCATAACTGCTGCATTAAGTTTTACATTTGTGACTGAAGGAATTTGTTTCTACTCCCCAAATAGTCTTTTTGTTAATTGATTTGGCTGTTAATGGTTCAGCTGTGCTGCACAACAGGAGCTAATGAAAACAAGGCTGAACAACTGTGAAAAGCAAGAAGAGTCAAGTTGCCGAAGCACAGAGCTTCTTATTGCGAGTTCACTGCATTATTCTTCCTTACTGCCGAGAAAAACGGCTCAACCCATCTACGCGACAGAAAAGCCGATCAGAAGGCCCAGAATCTACCAACCTGAGATCAAAGAGACACATTCAAGAAATGTTGCCTGACAAGCGTCGACTGACAGACTAATGTTTTATGGAGGCCATAAATATAAGCAAAGCCTTCAGGATACTAGATCTTTTCTCTGTTACAGTGTGCAGTGTGTAATTTGTTATAATTATGGATTCAGATTCAATTTCTCAGCTCTGAGACAATTTTAGTTTCTTTAAAAACTTCTCCATGAAATATAAAATGTATGCATTAATTTGACGCATATCATTTGTTTTGTATTCGGAGCACTGCGGTCAGCTACAGTGCTCAGTAAGTCATTCACTTGTAAAAAAAATATTCTGTTGAAACGAGTCCTTTGTTTCAACATAAACCTCAAAATCTGAAGACTGAAAATGATGGATTACTTTCCCAGTTTTAGACAGTCCTAGCAGTGGACTCACTGGATTGTTCGCTCAGACATGGTGTTCTTATTCTCCTCCTAGTGTCGCACATAGTATTTTACAAAGCTTCAATAATTTAAAGTATTCAATGTGTATACAGAAGAAACCCTTCAGCTTCAGGTTACAAGACATTCACTTCATGCCCCAACAATGGTCAGAAAAAGAAACTAGATTGTTACACACTGTAAACCTTAAGTAGTCCGCCAAAATATATTTTTAATGAGATGCATCTGTGCAGGCAGAGAGAAAATTGGATAGAACTAAAATTCTTCCACTTACTTAAGGTGCCCAAGGCAAAAAGTAAGAGTTGGGGGGAGAGCAAGCCATCAGAGGAGAAAGGAACAAACAGGAAGAAGACTGCAAAGGAGGAAATGGGATTAAGCCAGATGTTCAATCTGTACAAGAAATGTTAAGGAGTGCCAAGTGCTAATACTGCTTTGAGCTAAATAGAAATGAGGAGGAAAGGGATGTGGGATCCCACTGCAGTTGCTAGGTACTGCATGTCATTTTCACACAGGTGAAAATGCTAATAAACTTGCAGGGACTGTCAGTTGCTGTGTATGTCAGAGCAATGAAGCATTTTGCAACGTGAGACAACCCTTGACACATGCTAGTAACAAGGGATGCTTAAATAATACAAAATGTCAGAAACTGTTACACTTTGCATGTGCGATGTAAAACCTTCATGGCTATATGGAATAATTGAGGCTTCACAGTGTGGGAGAGCAAGAGCAACATAACCACTTATCCACCTTTCCACTTCACTGGCTGAGGAAATGGGCTGCAATCTTTTAAGTGATCATCATTAACATAATATTGTTTCTCCCACACAAATAAGAAAAAAAATGCTTGCCTAATCCAAATAATTCAACAAAACAATTTCAATAGGGACGTCCCAATCCAAACTCTAGTAATGAATAAGACTTGCTCTGTAATTCAGCTCCAATTTCTGTTTACATTGGCTGCCACAGAAAGCCAATTTGTGCATGGCTAATTAGGTTTACATCACCAAAGCATCGCACTTATTTAGCAGACACTTCTGCCCAAAGATATTTAGAGGCGAGAAACAAACTGAGGGCCAATGTCAAATTTAATCAGTTGGCCAGTACATCAACTTGGGGAAAAAAAAAAAAAAGAAAAGATAAAACTAGTAATGTCCTGATTGATGGAAGATCACCATTCTACAGCCAACAATACAAGGTTTTCTCTTGGTACCTCAAGCTGAAGTATGTTACGTTCTGCAGGATATATAAAATGTATATTTACCAAAACATTTAACTTTTTCTTTGACACATCAAGGAATACAAATGCATAATACAGACAAATTCACGAGACAAAAATCACACCGAGGTGATATTGTAGCAGTCATATCCATGCAACCTTTTAGAGAAAGTACAGTTTACAGGCACAAATTAGGTTGGGAAAACTTGCCAGTTCTTTGATATCCGTTTAGTTCTCTAGCAACTTCTTTGAAACATGGATGCTAATTGTGTGTGTGCGTGGGTATGCATGTGTATGCGCACAGGATTTTATAGGCAATTTTAAGAAAAAGTCGTGTTTACTCTATTAATCATTAATTTTTTCTATGAGTAATCAGAATTGATTCATTAGCACTGAAAAAAAAAATCAGATTTCCCTGTTTGCGTGTTAGAAAAAATAGATTAAAGAAAAATTATTTCACACTTCTGGTAGCAATTTGCAATGCAATGCAACCCATGAAGCCATGTCACAGGAAGAAAACTTTATTCCCTCTTCCGAGGTACACTGAAAGCAGCATGAATGCTGCTTGAAGTTAAGGTTAAAAGGAAATAAAGATGAGACAGGATTTCTCTACTTGGAGCAGAAGAAATTAAATATTTTTCCATTTGCAGGTCTGAAACCCTCACTGAATGAGAATTTGATACACTAAAAGGACCCAAAAAGGAGGCAGTGTTCTATTTGTGTTTCTGAGTTGGTGGTGACTTCAAAAACCCAGCTGGAACACCAATAATACCATTTCTAAACGTGGCCCATTTACTTTTGTCTACTGGCAATACGTAGCTTAAATCTATGAAAGAAATTTCTATTTTCAGGTTAGACAGGCAATACCTGCCTATATTATGAACAACACTGTTTCACTTGACCTTTTTTACAATCGATGGCAAGCCAAATTATGCACAATT
The DNA here is from genome assembly GCF_002775205.1 of Xiphophorus maculatus. Lineage (NCBI taxonomy): Eukaryota > Metazoa > Chordata > Actinopteri > Cyprinodontiformes > Poeciliidae > Xiphophorus > Xiphophorus maculatus. Next base: position 21,725,091 of record NC_036465.1, on the reverse strand, counting down.
TTTTTTTTAAAAAAAAGCATTTCCCTATATAAAAAAAGCATTTCCCACTTCTGAAGCCAAGTGTTGGTAGGTATATTTGAACAAACTCCTACAGCTTTTTCTGATGCAATTGAAGCTCACTGAGGTAAACATTTCAAAATATACACCAAATGTGAAAAGAATGTAACCTCATCACAACCAAATTAGTCACTACATTCATCTAGTCTTGAACATTATATATATATAATGTTTTTACCACAAATAGCCATGTGTGAACCCTTACATCTGTTGCTGTTGTTACACCTCAAATTATCATTTGTCATTTCTATTCAATCGGTAAGTATCACTATTTTTCCTAATATTGAACTGCCCAACAGATTCAATATTTTCCTCGTTATATAATATAAAACTTTAGCGAATAGCACGTTTCTTTACAAATATATTTTAAAGATATTCAAATAAAATTGAATATCTTTAAAATTGAATATCTTGGCCAAACAACATGGATCGATTGGCTTGGACTCTTATTAACCCTGTGAAGGTGGTCTGGTGTGTCTTGACACAAGATGTTAGCAGATCATTTAAGTCCTGCAAGTTGTGAGGTTCCACCTCGCACCTGTTAGCAAATCCATTAGTCCAATTAGTTAGCATGTTCCACTTGGATGCCAAGTGAACACTTCACACTAATGCTGTGTTCTAGTTCCTACTTCTCAATTGGAAAAAATCAACTAGAACACTCTCCGAAGTCAGATTTCATACAGGGAAACGTGGAGCAACGATGACTACCCCCATTTATGACTTGTACAGCAGACTTCATGTGTCAATATGGCACATTTGTCATCAAAAGTAGTAAGATGAGGTGGATATGTTTATATTACAAGAAACACATGTAAAAGTGCGCCTAAAATCAGCATTACATGTAGCACCGGCAATTGTAAACTGAACAAATTAAAAATGGCATTTGTTTATTAAAAGTAACACTTTAAATGATGTCTGTAAGAGCTATTTCAAACAAAGTTTATTGGTAGTGCAATGTTGAAATTCAGAGTTTTAAACTAAAACCCTGTTACCTGACAGGTTTGACTTCAAATCTAGCTCAGGTAGCTGAAATGCAGTAATATTGTGAGCTTCAACCCATTCTTGAACTTTTTTTATTGCTTTGTAGATGTTCAAAGAGCCACAGCCATTAACTTCTTCAACAATTAAAGCAACAATAGCTCCTCTGTTGGATACGACCTCACAGGTCAGCTACTGCTCCTGACATACATTGATGGCTAGCCACCAAGACTCATCAGTTCACCAGTGTTCCTTACCTGGATTGCTTGATAGAAAAAGAGCACTGCAAACCCATAAAACCCACAGGAGCTGCAGTTTTGGGCAACACTCTGGCCACTTTGACCCTTCTCAACATCACATTTATCCATTTTGCTTTTAACCCATTGACTAGGAGGACAAAATGTTCCCTTTTTACTCAATGTACCCAACCTGCTAACAGGTCAGGTGCCATTGTCAGTCTTATTTACTTTGTAGAATGGCCATAACATCCTACTGGCTCTGTGTACATTATCAAATTCAATTGAATAGCATGAAAGACGTAAACATATAGTCATGAAGCCTTGCAATGTTTCAAATACCCGACAAACGTAGCCAAGTTATCCAACAGTCTGTCACTGCTATAAGGCACCCAGTCACATTCTCTCACTATGCTAACCACATGTCACATGCCATAGATCTCGTAGGCTAAATTAGGCCATTAAATGCACATGACAGGCAGTAACATATTATGCTTATAAACCATTTTCTTCATCTGGCCAAATGAGTAGTCATATCACTGTCATGTCCATTCACCATCAGTGTTGATGAGATTCGTTTCTTCATTTCTCTAGTTACAGTGTACTACTGAACTTGTGGGTAAGAGTTCAATGTAGACAAAAATAAAAGTTGCTTTAAAATCAACTTCTGATTTCATTTAATTGGATTGGATCTGAAAGTAAAGTGGATGTGACTGTGGATTGATGAAAGGTGAACCAGTGGTATAAAATGGGAATTCTCAGAACTATGACAAAGTATAAGTAACAAAAAAAAGGAACAAAAACTGAAAATATTGAAAAACAAAGGCCCATGGTTATAAGAAAAGGATAAGAAAACTTAAATCTGCCATATGTAAAAGTACTTTAAAAATTCTCAAAAAAATGCTTTTGTAATAACTATACTTTACTGCTTTGATCTTTGTATGATTTCCTTTCTTTCTTGCATCCGTTTTGCATTTGTGATAGGGCTAAAGTGCAGAAAGTATCTGGATGTCAAAGTTTAACAAGCTGCTAAAGACCTGTCAGTTTCACGACGATTTAGAAAATAAAGACACTTACATTCCCCATGTACTCAGACAGGAGGTCCTGCAGAGCCTGGCGCACAGAATTGCATTCAGCCACAATGCGCTCCCTGCGGTCATCACGTGTGCATGAAGAGTCAGCCATGAGAGCAGCTCCACTGATAATGCTCTCAAGGCGCTCCTCCAGCGAAGGACGAAAGCGTTCCTCGCTGAAGCCCACAGGATCCAAAATGATTTGTTTCTGTTGAAAAGGAATAAGAGAAACTAAACGAAGAGCAGAGTTGGATCGTTTTTTTATTAATTACCGAGGAGCATACTTGTCTAAAAACCTTCAAAATCAGGACAAAGCAGACTTTTGCCTGCAGCTAAAGATGTAAAGGGAAAAAAAGTATTGAAAATGAAAAACAAGGACAAGAATAAATCTGTATGTGGGTTAGTATTATTCTCCCCTGCTAACATCAGTTTAATATTCCTGACCTCTTGTAAAGGTCACGGTTTTGATTAGTGTGTATTTTTGTCGACAACATTAAAAAATTCACTCAACATGTTCACTTGTATTAAAAGGATGCATGTAAAGAATGTCAGAGATAAAGTTGAAAGTAATTACAAATTCACAAGCTCCTAAAGAAGATCCTTCTTCTTTAGGAAAAGTCTAGAGTTGGATATCTTTATTTCTTATGAGGTTTTTGTTCAAGGACCTATAGAGTGTGAATAAAGGTTGAGTGAGATTAGTTGTCCTTTCTCTGATACAGGTATTTCATCATCATTACAGCCAATGTATGACTTTATCACCTGGGTTCACTGATCTTCCTCCATTTTTCAGTTGCTTAAAAAAATGGCTATTTGGTTGAGTGAAAATATTCCCGTCTTAAAAAAGAAATGCAACACCCCCGTGGTTTGGAATCTACAAGAGAGCAACCCAGGTAACTTGGATAATGTCACTTTAGCAAAATATCTTCATCAGTGCCTCTTAGGCCTTAAAATGGTCTTCCAGTCCACTGATGTTTAAGCCGACTTGGACATTAAATTCAACCCGACTACTTGGGAATAAATTAAATTTTCAGCCTTGATCTTCAACATATCAATAGCTGAAACTGATTTAAAAGTCTGTGTCATGAGCACATAAAATAGCTGACAGCTGTGTATGTGGGGGTGGGCGTGTGTGTGTGTGTGTGTAAAAGTCACTGTTTGATGCCAGAGTTTTCACTCTCTCTGCATCTTTGCTAGCATTTCTACATCAACATAAGAGAAGCTTTAAATAAAGATACTGAAGCTATACTAAATAACTGACATGTGACATTTTACCAGCAATGCAATAGTTTTCTTAATATCATAACAGATTAATATTATGGCATTTCTGTTAAAGGTTGCAATACCTTTAAAAATCACGTACCGGCCCATGGGTAGGTTCATATGCATCAGTAAAACACTTAAGAGTTAATAAAATTCACAGATATGTTTCCATTTGCGTAATGAGACACCAGTATAACCTTGTCTTGTTTCTTTTATTTCAGCAGCACAAGACGACTCTAATTAGGTTCGACTTTGTAGGGCAAGCCTGTTAACAGCTACAAGTAGTTCTGCTGTTGATGCATTCCAAAAGCATTAGACAGATTCTAGCTGTGGCTCTAATGTTTTTCAGGTTAGTGGCACTAAAGAAAAAAAGGCCTCAATATCTGGACCCTGCTTTTCAGATGCTTTGTTGCGACAAAATATTTAAACTGCTTAGTTATTATAATTGTAGTTTATTTAGGCAGATCGCCCTTCATCGCAGGCACCTCCAGCTCCCTCCATTCATTCCCATCTGACCTCCTATGCTTGCGTGTCATATCACCATGGCAACAGGCAAAGGGAGAGACATGGAGGAGAAAACAGAGGGAGAGAGAGAGAGTCAGAGGTTGACTCATTTACTAATTTTGACTAGCACTTGAAAGTAGACTTTAGAGAGGTGATTTTCAGACAAAAAGCAGATGCGAGTTTTTTGGGGATAAGAGGCTTTCTGTTATCTGCTGTGGTACAACCAATCTAGCACATTTATTTTTAGTAACCTGCAGTTACAACAATTAAGAATTTTAAAGAATGTAGTTAAGATCCCCAGACTTAAATAAACATGAAAAGTAAGAGGAGGAAAACTTTGCGAACAAATTGTAATTTGAACAAAGTTTTGCTGTTAGTGCTGTTAATCCGCCTACTGATTTCCAAAAACTGTCCAAAATTAAATCACACCTATTTGGTAAGAGAACTTCTCCACACACTAAGTTCTCTTTCCTCCCACATTTAATTAGAGATGCAAAGAGAAATCAGCAGGTGATCAACACAATTATCAACTTTAGTGGCTTTGACTGGTGAATCTGTTGGATGAAAAAATATGATCAATCTGATTAGTGAACGCAGCAAACCTAAATGGCTGCCAGGCTGCACAAACAACACCTTTAGTGTAGAAGCAGCTGCTGAGTGAAAAAGTTCAAGTTGACTGTTGTCACTATCAGTGAGAACAGTCACTGAAATGAAGTTAGAAATGAAGTTAGAAAGCACAGAGGTGCAACCAGCTGTTTGCTAAAATGTTTTCAGCTCCTTGGCTGCTGATCAATGATGGGAGAAATGGAATAATATTTTAAAACAATGGTTTTTGTTTTATCCTTGCATAATACAGATGTTTTAGAAAAATCTAAGTAGCCTAAAATCACCATCAGCATGTCAAATCAACCAGAGTGCTTTGATAAAAGCATTAAATGTAGAGGTGAAAGAACATGTTCCTGTTTGTTATTGCTCTATAGGTTTTTTGTAAAGGGTGTTAATCTTGTATCTATTACACTTCTGTTGCATTACAAAATAAAAGGGACAAGTTTTTCCTTCATCCATGCACCAAAAGGAAAAAAAAAATCAGTTTCATTGTGCAAATAAATATAGTACATACAGCTATGAATGCACTACATCAAAATACCAACAGAATACAATAGACAATGCTGCTTGTCAAATGACTAAATATTTGAATAGTACTGGCTCAGTTATTGAAATTGGCACAAAAGAAGATGATGAAAACACATGCTTCTACAGAGCTGCGTTACTGTAGGCCTGCAGAATGTCTTTGGAGTTCAATTGAACACACCTTCTGTAAATAATATTATGCATTGCATGTCAGAGAGGTTAGTGCCATAGAAAATCTAATCATCCTTGTATTTATCTCCCTAGGCAGCATTGGGTTGATTAGCTCTATTTTTAAGCCATCAGTTATCTTGATGTTTTGTTTCATGTCAATATTATGAGTAGTGGGTCAGGTGTTTAGTACACCTATTAAATTTGTTTCTGTAATTTTATATCTAGGATATCTTGTAAAAGTAATAAAAAGTCTCCATAATTGAGTTTATATCCACACACATCGTATACAAAGTCCTGAATAAGCAGGGGAAAGAGAAGGGTTTTATTCATGTATATACCAAGTTATGTTATTTTGTCATAAGTATAGTTTAATTTATGAAACTCATGGCAGTATAAATCTAATTGATTTGAAACTGAAGTAAATTTAAAAAATGAAGCAGTAGTGACTCAAGAGCAGACTCACTTTACCCCACAGCCATGTTCCACATTGTCTGCTCTTCCTGTCCTAATTTCCACCTCAAGTTCAAACCCCTTAGGGTTTTTGGTCACTTCATGATTCAGTGAAGTTTCTGCTTTAAAATTGCTAAATCTAAAACTTATAATCCGCTTTTTAAAATGTGAATTTAGAAAGGTATGGATGATGTGCTTTGATTAACAGCTGCGCGCACACACTTCCTCGGCAAACAGGCTGTGACGTGTAAATCACTCATTTGACTTACATCAAAATTGTTGAGAGCATAAGCGAGCTCTCCGGCCCCTCCAGGCTGGGCCAGGGCTGAGTCTTCTGTGGAAGTTGCCTGGGCAGCATTGGAGATTCCAGAAACGGCCTGCTGCAGCTGCTTGTAGATCAGGTCACGGTTGGCCTTGTAGGCTGCCACGTCAGGATGCTGCAGGCAGGCGCAGGATGCCGTGTACAGCATAGGGACATTCCTTTGCAGCACCCCCCGTGCTGCAGCCATTTGGTCCTTGTGATGGACGTCCTTTAGCTCCTAGGAGGGTGAAATGAAAAGGGATGAAACAGGGGTTAAAGCAAAAGCTGGAATGCTTACAGGGATGATGGACTTTCAATCTAAAATGGGCCTGTCATGCCCTGATGGAGACACAAAGAGTTGTTAGAAATAACCCAGATTTATTTCTGCTCCCTCTGGTAATACAATAGTCATAATCAGGCCATTATAAAGTCCCTTTGCAATTTAATGCATTGCTATTCAGATTTTAGTGAGATTCTATAGTCATAGGAAAATGAGGCACCTGATTAATATTGAGCAAATAAAGAGCCTGAACATTAAAAATGAGGGTCTCACCACCAGTATGAACTCTTAGGTTATCACCCCTTAACTACCAACCACAGCTAAGCTTGAATACTTTGTATAGCCTCCCCTTCCATTAAAAATTGTTCACATAAAATCTCCTTTTTACAAAATGTGACTTTGATCCATTTGCACTTACTTTAGAAATACATGGATTTTACATTTGCAAAAGCATATATTTAGAATTGAAGAATATTTAGGATGATTAATTCATGTTAACACAATGTTGAACAATGCATCATATTAATTCAAATTAGGTGAATTTAAATTGCATTAGCTTTCCTGGAACAAGTAATGAGAACAGGATTAAAACTGAATACGTCCCTCTTTTCACTTAATAAGGTACCACTTGTGTATATTGTAATCATCATTAAATAGGCAAGTTCCCAACCTTGTATAGTTACAAGTCTGGTTGGCATGTACCATCTAGGTACATGCCAAGCAAATAAAATGAAATCCAGGCTTTTCAGTTCAATCCAACTCTTGGCTACTTTACATTACCTGCTGTCTCTTGGCAGCCATCATGTTCAACTTGTCCACCTCTGGTTTCAAGGCCTTATACTGGATCCCCAGCTCCTGCTCTGTTCCTGCGTTCCGCACTTTCAACAGATTGTCCTCCACCTGAGACAAAATTGAAAAAACTGAAGTTCCAAACAGCAACTAAATATTGAAACTATGGAAGACATCTTAAACATAAATAATATACATCTCATTGTCAAAATGCCACAATTGTTCAAAGGTACATTTCAATGATAATAAAATTCCAATGGAAACTTTGAGGTACCTTTTAGTTCTAAAACAGGGATTACAACCTAAACCAGGGAAACACTCAAGTCCCCAATATGTGTAAAAATTATTGAAATTCCAAGTAGTACTTTTCTGTGTTGAAGTATTAAATATGGTGTGTTATTAGAGCAATAGAATCATAGCACACCAGTGGTGCATGAAGTATGAAAACCCATAGGAAAGTCAAGTTTGGATTGGCTTTTTGGGTTATGGCATCTTATTTTACACCAGGGGAGCAATACTCCAGATTTCAGCATCTTCATGGTTCTTGAGAGTCCAACCAAAAACACCAGGAGGAGGCAACAGCATCAACAATATCACAATTCAAGACAAAATAAGTAGGGCAAAGTCGTAAAAATCACCCCCCACACCCTTTTTTGACAGTTTATCATTCTATCTCAGAAATACAATTTATTGAACTTGCATTAAACAAGCGCATCGGAAATGTTTTTTTGTTGTTTTTTTACATGTCAATGTTATTGCAGACAGGGCCTTAACGGGAAATAGAGATAATAGATTTCACAGCATTTGCACCTTCCAAACAAAGTTTTATCTGATTGCTAGTCCACAGGAAAGCCAATTTTGTATAGAATATGAAGTTGTGTTTATGAATTGGCATAACCACAGGTAAGGTCGGTGCATATTTCTTCAGAAACCCATGTGATATTTTTTTCACATTAGTTGAGTCACTAGTTAAGAAAAGCAGCAATTTCAATTGAAAGTCACATTGAGAAGCAGAGCTAACTGCCTGGATTTTATTTACAGAGCCGTAAGATAAATGCTACAAGTATGTCATATATATATATATATATATATATATATATATATATATATATATATATATATACACATATTCTGTTCATTTTGATCAGGATTTAGAAACACCACAGTGGCGGTACATGTGGGCTGCAGACTTCTCAGGATGCCCATCCTCTGTATTCAGATGACATTTTGGTCCTTTTCTGTGGCAGCATGCGCTACACCACCGTGTCGGACCCCGGCCAGCGACCATAATCCTCATTTTGCTCTCCTGGGGGGTCAGAACACTTCAACACCACCAGGAGGAGAGCTGCTGCATGAACTTTTATACCAGGCTCACAATAAACACATAATACAAACCTGCGATACAGCTCAACAGCGGAAAAGATACCAAGCTGCAATCCATACAGTGGAGAGTGAGTGGCATTTGCCACAATGTCAACAGCAACTTAAAAAATTGACAAATTCTTTACTGGCTAAAACTGGTGAGTTTTAAACATTTTACTTGAGCTAAAAAAAGAAGCATGTCAAATGATCATACCAGTTTGAGTTGCACCAGGAGTTTATAGACATCCGACATGTCTGCCAGAACCAACAGATGTGTGACAGCGGAAAGAAGGGCCCGGGCAGCGCGGACCATATTGCCCCTCTTCACAGAAGAGCAGGGGTCTTCTGCAAATTCCCCAGAGGCCTGTCGCATTGATTCACCTGAGTGAAACAAAAAAAGGCAAAAAAAATATCAGTTTCACACTTTTTTTGTGTAAAGTGAAGTGTTTCTTTAAATTCCAGTACAAACTCAAAAGACTACCAGAATAGAATATAAAAAGGCATTCATTTTGTTACAAAAAAAGCTGAAAGAAATGAGTGTAACAACTTTTATTGTCCTCAGTATTGGTAGCAGTGATAATCTACAGATGATACATGTTTGAAATCAGTCACAGTCCATTCTCCACAACATGTTTACTGCGTCAAAAGTCATTATTAGCAATACGGGAGTGTGCAGGAGCAGCAGTCGTCTGACGCATCTTTCCTGCTCAGCTGGGGTCAGCATGTATCACACAGTGTTCCTACTTCCCAATGGACATGCTCACAGACAAAAAAAAAAAATGGAGGTCAAAACCACAACAATGGCTCACTGTCTGGTTTTTCCAGCATTGTTCATTGGCTCATATTGGATGGGACTTCACAGTTGACTTGGCACACAAATTGCCTTTGTAGCCTCAAATCATGAACAAGACAGTAAATCCGTCCTTTACTTCAGCGAAAGCGACAGGCAAACTTATTCTATGAAAAGACCTTACAACAACACCGGCGTTTTCCACAGACAAAAGAGACAGGTATTTATCTTGTTTATTTTTTCTGTAATGCTAAACAGACTTGGATGAACTGGAGGAAGCAGCAAAAGTAAAACATGAATAATTTTCTTGCACTAGTAGTGTGCTGTAGACAGCAGACAAATACAAAGTTCCGTTGCATTTCCTCTCTGCTTATCTTTTTATCATCTTGATAAGTTACTCTTCTGGGTCAATGTGTGTACTGAATGAGAAGGAAAATTATCAATTTATACTAAAAATTATAATAAGAAAATAAAAACAACATTTCTTCTTAAGGTTATAGTGAATATCACCACATTCATTTTTTTGAACTTGCATGTAAAATCTACATGATAATTTAGGCTATTCTACTATTAACTTAATTAGCCAACTTCTATTTAGCTTACTTAATTTAAATGACAGTTAAATCTCATCTTTAAATTTTGATTTTCTGGCTCATAGACAGTATTTCTACCCTTTAGCTTAAATATTGCAGTGTTATACACAAACTAAATACAGAATTTCAAATCATAAGGTTTCGCCGTAGTTGAATTAAACTTAGACTGAACTTTTGATAGTCAAACGTTAGTTGTCATTCGGCATATTAGAATAATGTCAAAAAGTAACTCTGCACTATTTTGTTTTTTCTTCCTTTTGCTTTGGAGAGCATGCAACTCAATCACATGGAAAGAGGAAAAAACAAACATGCAAGAGTGATTTATTTTCTAGTTTAGAAGTGTGTCCTGAGTCACACACGGGTCTTATTTTTAAAAATGCGACCTCTCTTTGAACCAACACATCGGGAGTCCTGCAGCTCGTACATCATTTTCTGGGTGACACTCATCAGCATCATGAATGGCAGTCAGCCAGTAGACATAAAAACATGGATGACAGCTTCACTGGAAGCATTGAGAGGAATAACAGTGAGGCTATATACCTTATGAGTGCTTTATTTTTATTTTTTTTTACAAAATGAGGGGGAAGGTATGTGAGGTGCGGTGTAGCTATGGCAACTTAAACTTTTAAGTGACAGATAATAATGATGTCTATTTTGTTGCCGATTACCAAGGAAGGACACTGGGTATTGTGAATCATCAACCTGGGCACAATCATAAACCTTCAGATATTACATGACCAGCTTAGAGCAACAGCAGAAAGCAATGAGGTCAGTCTGATACTATATGTTAAAGACAGTCAACTGGCTCTCAATTAAAGCCAGTTCAAAACAAAGACCTCAGAAATATCTAGAAAAAAAACCTGCTGTGCTACAGGAACCTTCACATAAGATTTCAGAATCTAATTTTCAAACTCATCAAGTGTTCACATTTTTCTTCTTTATATTTAGTGAGGAAAGAAAATGTTAAGCAATCTATAAAAAATAAATTCATTCCAAATTAAATGTATAAAAGTTTAAAGTAGTTACCGTACTTCTGTTACTCCTACCGGTTTTACAGGTTGCCAAGCCAGTAAGAAACCTGCAGACCAAAACAGACTGAATACCAGTAAACCCATGAGTAGTCTAAACTGAACCTGCAACATCTGTCAACCATTTATTTCATTTCATTATTCCCCTAATCAAAGCTGAAGAAGTCCCATCTCAGCCTGTCAATTGTAAAGCTTTGTTGCCAAGGCCAGAGAAGTTACCGGTACTTTGAGACACATTTCTAGAAAACGTCAGAAATTAGCTTTTAAAAGCTGGATATAAAGGTTCTTGGGCCCACACTGTAACATAGGTATTTAAACATTTTTGACACAATCAGGGTCATTTACATATAAGTGAATATTTGAGGTTGAAACCTCAAGAGGAAATTAAATTAAAAATGATCAACTTCACCATGCTCAGTCATTCTGATTTCATGTCATCTGTCTCATCCTCTTAAATAAATAAACAACTTGCATGTTTCAGTATGTCCTAGAAAGAATTCTTTCCAAATGTCTACTACCTTTGTGATTCTTTCTAAATTCATTCTCAAACACCTCACTGTTCCTGAAAAAAAGCACACTTTGAGAGTTTTTACCTCAAGTAGCAAATTTCACACCAAAGAGGATTGTTACCACAACCTGGCAGCACTTGGTTACAGTGTGCTCACACATCAAAAAACAGTATATCAAGTTCAAAATTCACTGATTTATTTGAGCATTTGGACTGGATCCAATGGAATTTTAATATTCTTAAGCCTTTCTAAAAGAAAAAGGTTGTAAGTATACACTATTACTGTCTTCCTAGCCAGGAGGTTGATGCTGTACATTTACTGGATGTAAATGAGGGTATTTTGAGTCCAATACATTGTTATTGTGACTTTTTTTTAAACTAAAGATGCACATAATTAATGTCTTATCCTGAAATAGCATCAATAGAAGGTTCCAAATGTGGTAAGGTTACTAAACAAGCATGTTCCCTATAAGGCTGTTTAAAAAAAATAATAATTAGCCTAAAAGTATTATCATATTATCCATTCTGAGCAGGGGACACAAATATGGGCTTGTAGCCCAACTACGGTGGTGATATGTTCCGATAATCTCTATGGATCTCATTATCTCCAGCTTATCCAGTTGACCCTGCTTTTTATTCCATTGTGTTGCCCGCCCCCATTGCTGTCCTGATTCCTGTTTACATTAGATGCCTGCCGTACTAAAAAGCTCTACCAGGGGCTTTAGCTCAAACAGCCTCTTCACCAGTCTGTAAACTTTCCAGCTAAACTACTACTGCAACATTTGTATGCAGTGCACATAAAATCAAAAGGGCCTTTCATTTCATCTCTGTGGATCATTGGGTTTTTCTAATATCCAGTTAGTGTTGCTTTAGCTTCTTCTCCGTCCCTCTGCACCAATAAGTGTTTTTATTACTGCTTCACACTGTATTTTCCAGGTGTAGTTTCCGCTGCTTCCGTCTTTTCTTTTCCCCCGACAGCCGTTTCATCATGCTTTATGGATGTGGGATTTGTGTTCATAGATGTTCTGTTGGTACAGATAAAATGATCTCTAACTAAAACCTAAACTAAAACTAACAGTCAAAGTCACTTTAGACTGTTTAGAGCTGTCAACCACAGTCAAAGTCATTCAACCAAACACTTTGTTGAGGCGGACTGTATAATGCTACACTACAAAAATTGCAACAGACGATTCAACAAAAGTAAACCAAAATAAATTAAAAAAAAAAGTTTGAACTTATTTTTTGCAAAATTGATGACAAATCTGAATCAGTTTTAATGATGGTGTTCAAACCAATACCAAGTGAACACTTGAACATCTGTGGCAGAGGATGCAAGTACAGCTAAAAAAAATACATCCAACATCAACATGTAAAAAGCTCAGCTCTTTATGCTTGACTTAACATTAATACAGTGTAGGACTGATTTGTTGACAATTGATTTAATAATTGGGTAGCAATATGAGATAAGTAGGATTCCACCCCTCCCTTTTACACAGAATTTGAACTGGGCGAAGTTAAAACTACCACTTAAGGAGTTCTGGGTTGAAAATATTTACAGACAAAGAAGGTTTTTCATCTTAGTGCTAATATTAAGCCAAAATTATACAAAGAATATAAACTTTGTTCTTTCAGCGAATGTCATGTCTTAGAGTCTGAATGAAGAATTAACGATTTATCAATTGCTAAATTAGTTATTTCAATAATTGATTGTTTCAGCCCTTATTACATCATCCTTGGGTTTTAAGCTGTATACAAAGAGTTCTATCAAACTAAAATATGTAAAAAGCAGACTTCGACTACTAGCTCATGCAGAACATCCACTTTACTCCGACACCTCAAACCCGTAACAGTTTGTGCAAATGACCGCCAACACAGACCTCAAGCAGAGTCAGCCTCCTTAGGCTGTTATTCCCCAGCCCCCCATGGAGAAAAATCAATAAGGCCATTTTTGGAAGGGAGATAGTGATCTGTGCTTCTTTAATAAACTTCCATCTATCTAACGCTCATCTGCAGCCCACTGTGTGCATGATGAAATGATTAAAATGTAAGTCACACAATAAGCCTCTCAAGCAGAAGGACAGCAAAGAGACAGGTGGGAAGGGCAAGAGGGAGAGAGCAAGGACACATGTAGGGAGAAACAGCTGAGTAAAGAAAGTCTTCCATGGTGAAAGATGTGTGCATCACATGCTTTACATAGATGTAACATGAATGCTAAAATGAAAATAGTGTAAAATATCAAACTGCTTGAGGGAAAAACCACTTTTTTCCAACACCTATTTTGAAACGTTTAATAGTCATCCAATAGCCCATTATCAATCATAATCCAGATTTAAACAGCTGCTGGGCTACAGTTGGGTAGGAAAGTGCTTCCTGAATCCAAGGTGGTGTTACCCTAGTCAATGGCCGTATTATCAGTCTAAACACGCTCCACTGAGCAGCGTGGCATAGCTGACAGCCAGACCTAGGCACCAGCAAACAACAGGCAGTGAATTCCAGCCCAGTGACAGCTCACCCAAACTACACTAACATTCCTGGGCACCGAGTGCTGCACATGCTTTCAGCGACATGTCGTCCACCGCCCCACAACACAGAGCAGAACCTGAGCAGAGGAGATCTGGGAGGAAAAGACAGTGTGACACAGATGTCATGTCACATGGTAATAACAGCCCACCCTCAAGCGGAAGCTCTCTGGTTCGAAAGGTTCAGATGTTCGGTCAGAACTGCAAGTGAGACTGGCTTGTGTGCTTCTAAGATGACGGAAAGTAGCGTCACAAGAAGAATTTTTATTTCACTGGCTGCTGAGCTGATGGTCGACTTCTGTCTGGAGACGAGAAATTAAATTGGAAGTAGAAGCCGAGTGGGTGGACTCCTACCCACACAGGAGGATACTAACATTTAAATAAATCTACAGTCAGAGGCAGCTGGAAACCATGTTCCTTTATCATTTCATGCCCCACACTACTCTGATCTCTGTGGCAACAGCTAAAAGGGAGGCATTTTAATTAAAAAGCAGAAACAGCGGTGGATAGAACAGCGTCAGTTCTCTTCCTCAATCCAACAAAGAAGAAACTTTTAAAGCAGATGGGCAGGCAAATCTTTACCACAATCCACCTCCAGACGGCAAACGGTTCCAAGTGTGACAAATTTGACAGGACGATCATCACAGTTTGTTAAAACTGACAGGTAAAAAAAACAATTCCTGATCTTTCATCTCATGCAAAATTAAAACACACACTTCTGCTCCCAAGCACACTCGGTGTGGGTAAAATGGGGCTTAGTAATGTCTGAAAATATCGTCAGTGTTTGTGTTAATGTGTTAAGATACAAACTGAAACATTTAGTAATCCCAAGATTTGATAGTAACACCAATAATTTTATTAACAGTCAGTTGTTAGTCCTTAATTAAGCTTAACTCTAAATAACTGGTATTGTACTGCAAGCGATTGCATGTCTGCTGCACCATCAGCGAGCTATTCAGCCACAATTTGCGCTACCAGTTTGATCAAATCTGTCTGTTTTCCATCCATGACTTGCTAAACTACTATAAACCACAGACATTATGTTGAACAGAATTTAGCTCTTAGTAAATAATACTCTTTGCAATAATTCAGTGACAGACTGTTGGCTGCTTTTTTTCTTGCCGATATCCCAGAAATGTAGTTTACGTGTTCAAGACGCATTTTCAGTGAATGTTTCTTTTAAAAGGATAGTACAGGATGTTTGAAGCGACATCCTGTTAAAAGGTTATGAGGAGATTATTTTGAACAACAGAATTTAGCTCTCCCGAAAAGGGTTTTTACTCTTTACAATAATTCAGTGACAGAGACTGTTGGCTGCATTACCTCACATTATCATGTGAAATGATCATACAGCTGAGACAGGGTGACAAAACAGTCATTAAATTGTAACATTTGCATGTAAAAGAGTTTCTGAAGCAGTAGAAACATTTTTTGTTTTCACACATCTGACTAGAATTCCGCCAGAATAAGTTACTAGACAAATTATCAAAACACCGTCATCAGGCTTAAGCTAGGATTTCAACTAAGTAGATGAAAATATTTTGGGATCTTCACCATTAGGTTGATTTGTGTCAGATAAGATCAGTAATAAAATCCCTGGAAACTTTAATTTTCAGACAATCAGCTGCATAAACCATGAAAAGAAAAACACATTTAAAAAAAATAAGTTAAATCTAAATCCCTTTAGCCATTTTCCGCAGAGATATTAAATAAGGTAAATTGCATTTTTATTTTGTTCTTTCCATTTATTTTGAAAGCTTAAGTCTTCACTTTTTTATCAGCAGCGTTAATAGACAATATAAAGTACAATTATATTATCAACCTAAAGATTACAAGAAACAATGTATGCTTAATGAAGCTTTTATGGGCCAGTTGCAAACCAACATAAAAAATAAAAACCATAACAAAATATTATTTCAAGGTCTTCTCTTAGGAAAGCAATATCCATACAACTTATGAAATATTTATCGTCTATCCTTTCTAGGGAGGCACTTCATACCAAATACTGTGGCGTGCGTCTTTTAAGTGTGTTTTTTTTGTAAATGTACCTTGCTTGCGGACATCCTCCACTGCAGCAGTGAGTTCATCCTTAAGGAATTGACTTTCCTTTGCGATCTTTTCTCCCTTTTCTAGGAAGTTCTGGGTAGCAGACTCGACTGACGCAGCCAGAACATGAGCCTTCTTAGAGCGCCCCTTCTTCTTGTTAGAGGGGCCTTTGTTGCTTGAGTTGACCAAAGTGGTGACCTTTGCAGAAATTCAAACAAATGCATATCAGATATGTATTTGACAGAATATACGATCCATTATATTGCCTATGATAATGCTGCATTTATTTTAAAGAAGGCAGAATCCAACCATTTTAATATTCTTTTGTCATTTGAGAAAATATTGACAAAGAAGCTAATATTGAATATTTATTTCTAGGATTTGTAATTTTGTTTCATAAACTTGAGTTAGAACATTTAATATGAGTTTCCATTACCTGGGTAACAAGGGGCTCCAGTAGCCTCTCCACTGCCAGAGTACGAATCTCCAGGCTCTTTGGGTCCCATTTGAAGTTGATGTTAGGTGTGTTGATGCTAGTCATATTGTCTGGTACTAAAAGACAAATAATTAAAAAAAAAAAAAAAGTTATTCAACACATTACAAAATAAAGTTTTGGTCTAAAAACAAAGGTGAAAAAAATTTATGAAAAAAGGTAAAATAAAAAAAGCAACACAAAAAAACTGATTTAAGAGCAAGGTCAGAGAAATATAGACAATGACAGCAGTACTTAGTTTAAAAAAATATATATAATAATTTAAACTATATCAAACCCGTCTTCACCAGACAAAAGAAAACTTGGAAAACATTTTTAATTTTCAGAAGGCAAATGCTTCTCCATCTCTTTTTTTTTAACATATGGGTTTGACAAAGTCTGCTATAGAGCATAGTTTTGTTTTGTTTAACTTCAACCCTGTATTGTAAAGCCACTGATGATGAAATGCTAGATTCCCCTTCCACAGTCAAGCTACATCCGCCTCCTGCTGCAACTTTAAAAGAAGCATTTAATCTCAGTTTGAAATGCTGAGCTTTTTTTTCCTCTTTCCCAACGCAGAAAGGTTGCATAAGTGATCTTCAACGGCTCGCAGCAAGAATGCAAACAGATATGGGAGGATTACATGAGAAAAGTGGCCACACATCAGATCAACACTGATCCTAGCAGAGCTACACAGTAAAAGACAGTTTATGGAAATAATCAGCGATGCCATGTCATTATTATTCGCACAATATGAGTTTAATGTTAAATGCAAGAGCATAAATACAAGTAAAAGCAGCGTTATGAACATGTACTTACAATGGCATGTTGATTAACTTTGTACTTGAAATTGCTAATGCTAATTAAACTCCAGATTAATGTTGGCAAATGTATGTCTGTTAGCCAAAGCAACAGTAAAAATACATTTGTATCAAGTAATAAAAAAATGCAGTCTATAAATGACACTGGCTAAATGTCTCATTTTTCTAGATTGATTTTTTTTCCCCCACCAGAATATTTTTTAAGCAATGTACATAAGCTAAGTAAATACAATCAACATGGGATTGATGTTATATGGTTACCATCAATTATGGTATCCATATTGATCAATTATAAATGCAAACATAATTGAATCTTCCTGATCATCAGATCCAAAGGGTCTGATGATCTTTGCTGATCCAAAGGGTTAAAGCCAGTCTGACTTGAAAAACCCACATTTTGTCAGTGACAGAATTTAGATGTGTGCTGAGCTGTTAAAAATAAAGATTTTTTAAACACTAGTTTCCTATTGTGAACATCCTTTCATGATACTCAGTGAGTTTATCTGAAAATGTTCAAAATATGAAAAAGGTCCTTTATAGAGTATACACCCTTCCCTTAGAGAAGGGCAGTCAACAGTTGCACACAATAACACTGTGGCCCAATTTCAATTTTTCTTTTCAGACACCCACTGCAACTCTATTGATTAACTATCAAACATGGGGCAATCAAGGGCAATCAGCAACCCCCAAAGGCTAGAAGTGAAACTAAAAAGTTGGTCAGCTGTAATGCGAGAACAAAGTCATCACTAGCTCATAACCTAGATTATCAACAAAAGAGCCAATAATACAAAAAACATAATGAGAGATTATTGGGGTGGGTGGATGGGGGAGCACTGATGATATATTACTGCCATAGCTCCAGCAGGAGTTAGTGTGGCTTTAGAATAAGATTTAAAAACATCGCCTGGTGATATTAAGACAGTGTTTAAGAACCGAGTCGGAAACAATATTTATGGATTCAGAGGGAAAAAAAACATGAGTTGTGAGCACAGTTGTAAGCAGCACATTGACCTACTTAAACTCTGCATCTGATGATTTCAAAACAAAACTACAGGAAGGTAAGAGATGATCACATGATGTTATTCTGGTGCCGATCTCACATTTTATTCTCAAAGTGTTGTTACTGATTTTTTATATTTTACAGCTCTAGAAACAAAACCTGGAAGTTTTAAACATGGTGCTCACAACATTTTGATTGGATGCAGTTCTTAATGAGCCTGCCCTCCTTTTGGCCAAACGGGGGACATTCTTCAGACCCAACAGCCATCTAGGGCCTAGCATCGATTGTTGGTACTAGAGACAGGGTGTGATCTTAGTGGAAACACAAAGGAATGGCTCTATGTTTTTGGAAGAATCAACCCAGTTATTTTAGAATCTAACAGGCCAGTGTTTATCAATCCTGGTAGTCAGGGACCACTGCCCTGCATGTTTTAGACGCATTTCTGTTCCAGCACACCCGATTCAAACAATAGCTGTAACTCCTGCATCCAATCAAGTTTTGAAAAGCCTGTTAATCAGCCATTTATTCAGGCCAGGTGTGTGCCAGAAGGGCAGTGGTCCCCGAGAACCAGAACTGAGAAACGCTAACCTAGGTCTTGTTTGCTGGACATCCTTTGGTGGGAAAAAAAAAACTATGTTAATGCAATATATAAGATTGCATTTCCTAGGCTCTGATATGAATTATTAACCCAAATTTGCATTTCAGTTGGTTATAAGTGCAACACTGTTAACCTTGTTAAGTTTGAATAAAAAAATCTGTTTCAGCTGATACATTTCTACATGTTAAAAATTACTTCCAACTTTGTATTTCCATCACAACAGACAAAAAATAAAAGCACTGATGTAAGTAAACCTGTACACACGAACTCTCTGAAATGCACATTTCTCCCTCCCAAAAACAACTGCAATTGTCTTTTTTTTCTCTTTTTTTCTACGTGGGCCATTTCCTCCTCATGTGATTCCAAAACGCAGGAGGAGCTGAACTTCAAATGTGTTTACCCAATCCACTTGGGTGGGGCATTTAACCTCGTACGGTAAAGTCTTCCCAAGTGAAAAAAAACGAAACTAAAACTGGGTCCGTACCAACAAATATGAGTTGGAAATCCAGAAATGTTGAATGATAGAACAGTTACCAAAATACACCGAACTCACATTTTAGTCGACACGCATGAATGTGTGTCGACTGAACTCAGCTGCTAACGTAATAGGTGCTGCTCCTTTAAGCTACTCAGGTAACACCTGTTGCCCCAAGCAACTCAAAAGTATTACTGTTTTATTTTTACCTGTTTAAATAAAGGTCCATTTAGAGTATGAAAATAACACAGCTGATCAGCTTCACGTCAATGGGGAAGTAAAACAAACCTCAGCAAGTTCTTCATTTTTAGTCAGCTTAGCTTGACGTACATACGCTAATACCTGCTAACATCACCCAAGCATTCCATACCCAGCTACTGCTAACGCTAGCTGAACAACAACAAATCCCGAGCTTAGCCTTTTTTCTCCAGCCTTGCTGCTAAGAAAAAAAACTTTTTAAGTTAAAAGCTGATAAACAGAATCGAGTGTATTTAGATACAATTTAATAATTCTCAGCGAGAGAAGTTTATATGCTGTCAATTCTAGGATAACAATCGCTTAGATTTAACTGGAGTTTAAAAGTTCAAAATGGAGGAATGGGAAGTATGGAATTCTTCGCCTCAAAAGTTTCCCTCACCTTAAAGGCTTCCGTCAGTTGCGCTCGCCTGTCGACAAGTGAAATCCTCTTCCTCTCGACTGAATGTGACAAAATGTCAAAACGTTTGGAAAAGTT
The DNA here is from genome assembly GCF_002775205.1 of Xiphophorus maculatus. NCBI lineage: Eukaryota > Metazoa > Chordata > Actinopteri > Cyprinodontiformes > Poeciliidae > Xiphophorus > Xiphophorus maculatus. The sequence continues at coordinate 21,704,916 of NC_036465.1, read as the reverse complement.
TAGAAGCCGTAAAAGGCGCGTAGGGAGTTTCGGTTAAGACCGTTTCGATGAGATAGACTGTTGCCCAACAATGGAGGAGACGAATCGGCGGGGGCTGAGTGGGGGGAGGCCGCGGGGCGGTGACCGAGTTCCTGAACTTCCTGGCAGGGAAGGGAGCGCGACCACACGCCACAGCAGGCCCGTGGAACATGGAGGTGTTCTGGGCGTGGCCCTCACCGTACGTAGCCATATATGGTTTAATTAGTGCTTACGTAAAAACCGAGCGAGGACTAAGTCGAGCAGTTTAATCTGTTTACAAGAGAATTTAAAAGGGAGTTGAAATGTCAAATTAAATGACATTTCAATTTAACTGAAATGGGTGAGAGAGAGTGTGAGGTTTTTTTTTAGGCGCTGGAAATGTTCAGAGTGTTCTATGGAATGTTGTCAGATTGTGTTGTGAAATCATTTGTTAGGAAAATGATTCATTCATTATTCCCATAATGACAGAAAAAATCAAAACATTAAGAACCGTGAGAGCTGGAATAACGTTCTCCGTCTCTTATTATTATTACCACACGGAATATTCTGGAACTATGGCACTCATGATACATTTAACACTGGCGATACTAAATATATATTAAGGACGTTTTTATGTGAAAGTCACGAACTAATTATCTGTCGTGTACAGTTTAAAAGCACCAGCAGCTAGAAACATGACAACACACTGACCTTTGCTTTATCATATAGTTCTCAAAATAGAAGTGTGGAGGAGAGAATTCTCAGAACTCCCTGTACAAACGAACTGAAGTGGACAAGTCAGGAACAATAGTAACCTCTGAAGTCAGAACTTCAATCTGGGAAGCCATACACATCTCCAGACCATTTTTACTGGGGGAAGAGGTGGGGCAATTGCCTCAGTAAACGGTCCAATCAATTTTTAACAGAAAATTGTGCTCTTTTAACAATGGGCCCAAAGATCCACTTTAAAGGGTTACAAGAAAGTCTGACTGATTGGTAAAACCAGCCTTAGTGTTTATTTCTGATTCTCGGGAGTATGGTTACACAAAATGATCTAGCTGTACTGAGGGAGACTTGAAACTTGAATTTAGACCATAAATTCACCAAGAACACAGGCGACTGTGTTTTTTTTATGTGTGTGTGTAAAAGTATTTCCCTTTATCTATTTTCTGTGTGTTTTCTTGTTATAAATAACTAGATAAGAAAAGGACAAATTTGATTTGTCATTTTTGGAAAAAGCAAAATAACCAGCAAATTTAAGGACTTGGAGCAGTTGGAGCAGTTTTCAACATTTCATACTTTTATAGTTTTGGTAATTTTATGCCAAAGCTTTTAGGGCTCAGTTGATGGGAAGAGAAGTACAGAAAATTCCCTACACCATTATAACATCACTGTCAGACCAAACCATTAGTACAAGGGAGAACATCTTATGCTGCCATCACCTTTCTCCTTGAAAGTTTGATGTGCTGTGAATCCAGAAATGGTATTCCACATACCTTGATTGCAAGGACTAGCTGATTGAGCCACTGTTTCTTTCCAGCCAGTTATTTCTTTTGACCGCTGAAATCAACAAGACATTAGGAGTGATAATTCTAGATGAAAGTCCTATTGGATGAGGACTTTCTGAAATACTCAAACTAGCATTTGGCTCCTACAACCCTTCCACATTCAGTATCATTTAAATCCCTGTTTTTACCCCATCAAGGTGCTGGGTTTAAATTGATCAAGTCTAGATGTCTAGAAAAATTGAAGTTGGTAACATATAACTGACTGTCTATTTGTTAAAGCTTCTATTGTGTAAATTTGTTAAAACTCTGTCAACAGTATGACACAGATAATCTGTGACATATTGAACTAATCTGGCTTCTCCCAGTGCTTCCAGCGCTAATTAGAAACAACCAGTCAGAGCTAGGAGGCGGGTCTTAGTGCTGTCAATCACCCTCCGTGTGATTGACAGAGGGTGCTCTCCTTTCTCTTTCCTTCCACCCCTGCTCTCTGCTACACTGCAGCTACCAGAACCTGTTGGGAATGCTCAGGTTTGTTAGCATGGCAGATGTGCCTATCTCCAGCGGTCAACAGGCGAGAGGCGGGGTACACCATGGTCAGGTCGCCAGTCAAACACAGGGCAGGATGTCCCAGTTTACAATGAAAGTATATTTTTAGACATGTTGGTAACATAAGCCTAGACGTCATGAAAGAATATGACATTTGTAAACAAAGAAATTTTCACTCAGCATGAATCGCTTTGTAAAGCAACTATCTTTGAAATCAATACAAACCATATGTGACAGTAATCTTTAAAAATATATTTCACACACATTTCCCAACTGTTCCTTTGACAAGAAACTGTCTCTCTGACACAGTTGCTGAGTTAACCTTGCTTGGCCTTAGAATTTTACCAGAAGTATTTTTCAATCATCCCCTTTTGTGTGTTTGTTTGCGCTCTTTTAAGTCAGTCGGTTCAAGGGTTAGCGGTTTCAAACAACAACAACAACAGCCTCCAGAGACGGATCCTGCTGCACTGATGCTGCACAGGGTGAACATGTTAAAAGAAAACGCAGCAGTCTGTCACATTTTATTGGATTACTGAAACATCCTAGTATCCCACATAAGTGATCAGAAATGTCACCAATGGAACAAAAAAAAGCTTAATAAAATAATGTTTTCACAGCTTCAAGGTCATGAAAACCCATTGAAGTCATGATCTGTAAGCAAGAAATACACTTTTATCTTGTTGTCCCGGCACTGACTGATAACATAGAGACGTGATAAAGATATTCAAGAGTCAAATATTTTTGGTTTGGGCCTAATGAAGTGTGACTGACATAAATAGATTATCTGGAGGGGCCAGAGGCCACTCTTTAAACTTCACTTTCCCCATTTAAACATGCTCACAGCTCTCACAAACACACCCAAGCATAAACCTCTGCTTTGCTGTTTTTGGCAAACTTTCCATTGACAAACTGCACTGTCTCTGCACCGTGACTTTTCACCTCTTATGCCTCTGAAGAGCAATTTTTGCCAACATTGTGGTTTCAACCGGGCATCGGCCGATTATTGTTCTCAAGGTACATAAAGATTACAATGGAGCAGAGAGTAACACAGCACTGCTTGTCTTGCACCTCTCACTGTGTACTGCTGAAACAAATGATTAGTTTCACAGTATTTGGACTTGGGAAAATAAATACATAGCAGATAACAGAAACTTTGTCTTAAACTAGAGTATGTTGGGGTCAGATAGTATCTCTGTTATATAGATGACTTCAGGATGATGAGAAAACCCGACTTATTAATTCACTATATAGTTTCTATGCTTTTAGAATGCTGTACAGGGAGATGGAGCAACATCATCAAAACTGTTTAGTGTGCAGGATTTATTTCTGCAAGGAACAGAGGAGACTGCTTTACACATGGCGCAACTAAGATTTGTTTATCCAATTAATACTCTGGAGAGAAGACGGATTAGGTGCCGTGTAATTGTGTGCTTGAATGATGAATGTTTGCCCAAGTAACAGCTTGCTGGGAGGGCAAGTTTGGGAGTCCTTGAACTTCATCTTTTTTGTACCTGTTGGGCCCGACAAATGATAAGAGCACAGCAGGCTATAAATAATTCCATCTCATTATGAGGAGGTGCACATGTTTGTCACACGCTGAATATATAATTGAGTACATGCAAATATCTTGGTGTGTGTGGCACAAGAAAATTGAAAATAGAAACATAGATCGTCTCTGAATCTGCTTTGTTGGATTTACATATTTGTTTGAAATGTACAAGAATCACATTTATGATGACAGCAAAAATCGTAAGCTATAGATTCGCTTTACAATTCTATTCCGGGTGCACGGCATCTTATCTAATGGTAGTCCTGGAACTGCCGCATACTGATAAGGGAAAATACTCACGATTAGCCACAGTTGAGCATCTTTCACAATTGTGTTGTCATCTATTGTTTCTACAGATGGGAGTTACTGTGTGTTATGGTTTCCTGTCAAAGCGGTTACTCATACTTTGACATTGACTGGATTGGAAGCTGCATCAGTGCAGGAAGATTTCGTTCCCTGACATAAGGAACACAGCAACTTTCAGTCTGCCCACATTCACCTGACTCATCCTGACAGCTGTCCATGGAGCTGCGTGATGTCGTCTCAGGCTTCCCCCTGCCTAAGAAGGACCTCGCAGCCTTGCGACCAGGATATGAGTCTGCTGAGTTATATTGGCATCACTCTTCCTTCCACAGCAGCGCCAATGTGGGGGAGACTAAAGGTAACAGCCTTGTGAGGCTAATAACAGTCTTTGATGGAGGCTATTCACTTTGACTTCCCTTCAGAGGTGAAAGAAAAGCTACATAATCGCAGTGAACAAAAAAAAGTTGCATGGCAGGACTTGTCAAAGTTGTTTATAGTGTCTTGTAAAAGTATTTTTCCACATTTTGCCACAGTATAAGTACTAACTTTGTTCTATTATTTGGACCTTATATATTTTTGTGCATTTCTACAAGCTCATCAAAATATAGACTAAAAACATGCTTTAGTCTACAGACTAAAATGTTGGCCTTGCTTTACTAAATGGCTCAAGCTCATTCAGACTGAATGGTGAGTTTCTGTGAAGACAAATCTTTACATCTTTCCACAGATTTCTCAATTACATTTCAATCTGGACTTTGGACCTATCTGACCATTCAGTTAAATACACTGGCTGTATATAGGATCATTGCACTGCTAAAAATTAAACCTCTAGCACAATCTTGTGTATTTTGCGGCCACAAACAGTATTTATTCCTAGATTGACGTGTATTTAGCTCAATTGGGCAACTTTAATTAACATTACCATTCCTACTGAAGAAAAGCATCCTTACAAAAAAAATCCTTCTCAGTTGCACATTCCTTTCAGATTAAGGTATGCTTTTTTTGATAACTTCACAGTATTTTATGGTATAATTTTGTCTTTACTGTATAGCATATTATACTTAACTTTGTTTTTTTATATATATGTTTATATCTTTAACTTTGTGTGAACCTGTATGCCTTGATGTGTCACTTTGCTGCTGTTACACCAAACTTTTCTCACTGTAGGATAAAGGATGTTTCTATTCTACCCTGAATGTCCTTCGAGTTCCACCTGCCAGATCCGGTGATAAAGCCTGTCGTCTTTGCAGAACATCTTGTTGGCTTCAGAACAAAGATCAATTCAGTAAGGCTTTTAAGTGTGCCTGGACAACTAATGTACCTTGAATAGTGTATGATTTGATTATATAAGATGAGCTCCTTATCAAGTTGATATGAGTTGCATTAAGTTTCAATGTGGTCTAGAGGTCACAGATTAGTTGTACTACAAAAATCCCTCCTGAAGAAAACACGCTAATTTTCCTGGAAACAAACAAAGATGGTGTCCACTCTTTCTGTCTGACCTTTCCTTCCTTTTTATCATTTCACTTCCAATTCCAGATCTGTTCTCTCTTTCCCCAAGGAGACAAAAGTGTTTCTTTTTCTTCCTTTGTTTCTTTCTTCCCCCGCCCCCCACCTTTTTTTTACTGACTGAAATGCAATTAGCTGCAGACCACCAACCAGAGCGAAGCACTTGTCATTCACAATACATGGCACTATTCTAGAAACCTTGTATTTTTTTTTCTTCCTTCCAAAAATGTCTTGGGAGCCTGTGCCCTAATTTCTAGCTTTCCAAGTGGGATTCAAGCTAAGGGGAAGGTGAAGACTGTGGAGGCAGCCACATAATGAAACATAACGCATTTCAAAGCTGTACTGAGTCACAGTATCAGGCACCCTCTAAAGTGCCTGAATCAAACATATCTGAAAGCCTCAGTGTATTTCATGCTTTTGATTTACATAAACATATATGGTCCAACTGTTGCTAGTACAAAGATAAAAGATGGTAAAACAAGGAATGTAAAGGGAATCTGGGAAGACATGGGATTCTTACATGTCCTTGTTATATTTTAAACCATTTTTTTTACAAATATAAATGGAGTATGTTTGAATGTAAGGAAAATACAGTAAGTCTATTTTTTTAGCTCGTTTTGAGCATTGCAATCCAAGAATGTAATCTGACATTGACAATGTAATCAGGAATGTAATCTATTTGCAACTGCTGTGTAAAAAATGGAAAAATGGAAAACATAGCAATAAAACACAAGACATTCGTTAGATTTTAATATAAATTAAATAAAAATACTGGCAAAGACATTGGATACAGAGAATTCTGCATCATTGCCTAAAGAAAAACAAAGTATAGTTTATGAAGTGCAGAGTAGAACCTTCAGTTGTTTGTAACTTTACAGTTTTGAAAACAACAATATATTTGTTTCTTTGCCATCATGCAAGAAAATACAAGCGAGAGACTCAGTTTAGACCCAGAAACTACCGTAGCTCCACTAATTAGGATTCTTTTAAAAAGCTCACATATAACCAAAAACATGGAGACCTGTTTGAACAAAGGGTCCTACTATTGCCATGTAGTTTAACATTATTGTACCAAAAAAGAAACAACTATGAATTTGCAGAAACTGACACTAGTGTTGCAGAAATTAGACGTAGAGGCTTTCTCTAGCTCTACTATTTGTGATCGTCTAAAATTCTAATAAAGTCGGCGGAAGTTGCAAAATGTGAGTGAGTTCAAAGGGTGGAAATGCCATGTTGCTGTGTTATAAAGATGTCATTGGCCAGTAAAATAATAACCTAGGTTTCCTGTGGCAAATGAGAAAATTGAATCTGTCACATCAACAGACAAAACTCTATAAAAAGTAGTGGAAATGACCTTTTAATATTAATGACATGGGGAGAAACGACATTATCAGGAGCTCACCGGGTCCATGTGATTCAAAGGAAATTAGCTAATGTGCCTGTGTGAGAAAAAAAAAATCATGTTTTCATGCATTGATGTTAATAAATTCACATGGTTTGAATCACTCTTTAGTGAATGTAACAGCAGAAGTGTCATTCAGTCAACTCTTCCTACCACTTACCACACAGCTGATAATAAGTCAGCTGATGTCATGTTGAAATGTATTTCTTTTTTCTTGTCCTCAGCTCATGCAAGCAGAACTCATTCCTCCCAAAGGACTTTATTTTATCTTCTGGCCAGGTTTGTGAGAATATCGCAACGTGTACAGTAGAAATTACTTCATCTTAGGGAATATTAAAGCCAATTAGCTGTGCTGATTAACAGAAATGTTCTTCAGGCAATAAACTGGGTGAAAGAGGAAACATAGCAGGGTTTTCTCTGTGCTTGACCATGCCTTGTTTTTGCTGCGCTGCAAAAAGCACGGGTCACTGAAAGCATAAAATTTCTCACAAGTTGCAGGAAATACAGTGAGTGAAAGCAAAGCTTGGTTGCTGTGACGGTGATTTTTTCCGATGCGAGTGCTCTTGGTGGACGGATGTCACCAGCAAAATCGTTCAGTTCTGGCTGCCGTCAGTCACTTTCTCCTCACACCTCACTGTGATCTCAGTGGAGGAAAAGCTGATGAGCATCTTCAGTCCAGTGTCCAGCATCCAGAAGCAATTTTAAAATAATGACTGACTCTGATGATGACCAAAAATCACACACGAAGCAACTGTCTCAATGCTGCTTGCCAGTTCCCAACATGGCAAATAGTTTGTATTCCACCAAGAGTTCTTGCAAACCTGTAGAGATCCTGAGGAAGATCATCTGGATGCAAATGAATAATTACCCAAAAATCATCCGGTGCAAAAATCTTTACTTTCTCTGTCTCTGCAACATACCTACGAGTGAAAACAATCTGAGGAGGAGGCGGCGGCTCAGGTAAACACAGCGGAGATGATATGCCACAAACTACAGCTGCTCACTTTGAGGGGTGCAGACTCTGGGAATCTGCTTGCTGATGACTCTGAGGAGTGAGATACAATGTTGAAATACTGCTGGGTGCAGACAGCAATAAAAACCCAGTCATTGCCAGGATCCACCGTGATAAACAATCACTGGGAATCTGTCAGCTGCACATCTTATCAATCACAAGGATGTGTCCACTTTAATGCACTGTCAAGAGAGCTTTATGGATTTTTATTTTGACACGTCAACATTGCCAATAACAAGGAATCCTGAGTGTATGTTCTGGGAAAATAAAAATAATGACATTTCATGTGGAGAGGAACTCTGCTTGTTCACATCCTGGACAGACTGATTAATATGGACATAAATGTAAGAATCATTCTTGATTTACAATCTGATGATAAAGAATAGATCCTGAGGTAAGTGCTTAGTCTAGCAGACTACTGGTCTATGTTCTGTGCTTAAAATGTTGCCCTGGATGAATTACACCTTGAAGTAAATTGCCCTTTATGCATCGGTGAACCTTAACATAATTACCACTTTCAGCTGGAGTGAGTAACACATTTTCCTTTCTTTCTTCAGTGCCACGCTCTGCTCACAGATGGAAAAAAGGTGTGTTTTTTTTTTTTTAATACAAAAGCTATATTTAGCCTTTTTGGCAAGAGGTTGGATAGTTGTAACAAAGCATTGGGTCAAAAATTGTGAACTTCCCTAAAAATTCTTAAGCAGGATGAAATAAGAAATGCTAATCAGGAATAGATGGATGAATGATTTCTTGCCATGATAAGATATAGCATTACAATGACCAACTTCCTTAATGTATACTTCACTGACATCACAAAAGATGTTACAATGCAGTATCAAAGTTGTGTAGTTATGGACAACTACTGCGCTCGAGTAGGACGCTTTTAGTTTTTCTACGTGTTTTTATTCCAATTTTGTTCAGTGCTTTTTTCTGTGGAACCTCCCAACTCCACCACAACATGCACAGCAATCCAAATCAACGTCATTTTCAGCAAATTAGTCATTAACCATATATCATAACAGTGTATATTATTATAATAAGGGACTGCAAATTATGTGATGATGAAGCGCTGAATTATAAAAACAGTGAACAGAGTTTCTCCGAGACCCCCACCTGTTTGACATGACAGATGTCCTTGAAATGTGGGTTTAATTTTTTTCTTACTTTTTGATTTAATTTTATTTTTTTTAATCTGTAGGAAGTGGTGGTTTTGCAGCATCCTAAGAATTTGTGTTTAGATTTGTTTTGGAGCACTCACATGGCATTTTTGTTTGGGAAATTCATATTCAGACATTTAATACAAACATTTGTATTTTTTGTAGCTGCTTTAAACTCCTTGAGCAATGCACAGATTTCTGGATATTTTTGCCAACAAAAATGCATGTTAATGAAATGAATGAATGAAATGAATCACAGAGATTGGAATGACCAGATTTAAAATGTTATAAATGCCCTTTTTTAAAACTTGTGGATTAACAAATTACAATTAACAGGCTTAATCTTTAGGGTCTGTAATTGATTTTTATTTTATATTGGTTGTAGCTTTGTTAGATTACTGGTACATTTCATTTTATTAGTTTTGTAGCAAAAGAAAAAGCATGGCAGGTTATTTAAAGCAGTTTTATTGTCAGCATTTTCAATATTTATCCATGTACATGTAAACTGTAGTTAAAGCTATTTTAAGTTGATAATAAAGACATTAATTAAAATACCCATTGATGGTGATAAAATGCTAAATCAGTTCATAGATTCTTTTATTAAAATGAAAGAATAACCGTGTTTACAGTAAGGTATAAAAGCACTACTTCATACTTGCTTTGACATTCTTTGGCAACCAGATACACAGACCAGCACATCAGCAGGCTAATAAGTGAGGATGATATTTCCCATGTCTTACATTTTGGTTCTTAGCTACACCTGAGCACACTCAAATGATATTCATGGATATATGTGTGTAAGCATCAAAGTGCTTTTGAAGCTGTGTAGAAAGTAAAAGTCTGTAAAGTGACACTACATCGTTGTGTCAATCAAACATCCCCAGTCGGACCCAGGAGGGCAGTGAGCAGGGCACAAATGTCTATGTGCTGTTGGATTAATGAAAAGCCAACATTCAACTGTAGCTTGGTGAGAAATGAGCTCCATGCTGCAGCGGGTCTCATAGCAGGTGGCTCGGACGTTATTCTTGCTCCTAAGGCTGTGTGAGAGGCAGAGCAAATATTTGAACATTCCTTAAGTAATAATAATTATACAATTCCTTATTTGAGCATTTAACCAAGTCATATTTGGAGAATTTGAAGTTTAATCGCTGCAATCGGACAGGTAAAGTTGGGAATCAGAGCCACATAATGAGCTAAAATGTTACAGAAGTAAAAAAAAAAGAAGCTCTAGGCCAAATCAAAAAATTAAAATCCACAAAAAATGTTAAAAAAAACCCAACAACTGCACAAATCAATGTAAGAAATTTGCCACAGTATTCCCTGACTTTCTAATATCAGCATCTGCAACAAGTAATTGTTCAACCTTCGGTTTGAGGAATGGCTCCATAACACTAGTTAATATAAAAATAATTAGGGATTATCATCTTTGTCAGTTTAAAGGAAAGGGTCGGAAAGGAAGGTTGAAAAGTGCTGGAAGGGATTGAATCTCCAGTCAGTGGACTTTCAGCTAAGTTTTGGATTCTGGGGAAGCAGCATGGCTTTTGTGCTTTCCTGACTGGACCAGATTGTTACCTTCTTAGAAATGTTGGAATTGTTCAGTGGGCCAAGGGTTTTCCTGCTACCTGTGTTTTGTTGATCTCTATAAGACTTACAAAATATTCTTCCAAAGTATATTGATGAGTGTGCTGCAGAAGTAGGGGGTATATTTGGGGCTTCTTGATCATTGTATGCTGAAGTGAGAACTGTATTATATTTATTGGCTCAAAGTTGAATTGTTTTCAGTGCAGGATGGATGGATTGCTTAGCTCCTGACAATTCGACAGTCCACAATTGTAAAGTTTGAACAAAGCCCAAATTTGATCAAATTTCTTGCATCTTTGAAGCATTTTTGTCTCCAGCTTAAAAAATAATTTATGTTAGTGATAAAACTGCAGTAGGTTGTCCTGTTGAAAGAACAAAGAATTGTTGGAAAACATCACACTGTATGAGGTTACACAACACTAACAGCTAATTCCCATTCTGCAGCTGTATGCTAATAACGTGGCAGCGAAGCCTAATCCCAGGGTTAAATTGCTCTTGAATATTACTCTGATATCTTTGAAGACAGAAGACAAGCAATAATAAAAGATGCTGTCACAGTGTACTGGGAAGGAGTTGTAGCTGCTCCATTTAACATACCAAGGTTATCTAGTGACAAGGCTTGGCAAAAAAAAAAAGAAAAAGAAAAAAAGATGCCTGGGAGAAATACAATGAAGCTTGTCCAAAAAAGTGTAATCTCTGAAGTATAATGAAGTCATTAAGCATGAAGCATGAAGAGATGAGAATAACAAGTGTAATGCTTTGAATGACCCAGCTGCGTTTTTACAGAATCTGAAATGGAAAAAAAAACGTGAGGTCACTGGGGCAGAATAAAATGAGGATGGAAGATTTCAGAAAAACAAGCACTGATCAAAACATTCAAGAATTTGTATGCAATCCTAAAATCTCAGTTATGTGGTCATTCGGTATTCCAGATCCAATATTATCCATTTAGTTGGCCCTGTTCTCGCAAAGGTGACCACACATTGCATCAATGCCTTGAAGATGTCTTCCCCCCACCCCTCCCATCAAGTAGTTGCAAAAGTCTTACTGTGGATAAACCCAGCAGTTCGGCATATGTCTTGGTCTGTTTCACTTACCATGTAAAACTAATTTAAGAAGATGAAAGATAATTGATTGTAAGGCCGCATGTAACCTCTTTCATTTTTTATGGTTCATATTGGGAAATGGCAATATATCACAATCGAAGCAAAATATAATGAGTTAATTAATCTTTAAACACCTAGCCTAGGAGAAACCATCCTAGTCCCGGAGGGCCCGAGTCCTGCACGTTTTGGATGTGTGGCAGACAACTTGTGTATCTTTAATGCAAATACATGTTAAAAAATGAATGATTAAATGATTAAATTCACTTAAAAAAAATTCACATTTAACTTAAAGAGTAATTAATAGTAGGTACAAATGTCCAGGGAGACCATGTAAACTCCACACAATAAAAAGCCCCTGCTGAGATCCTAGCTGTGAGGCAACAGTGACAACCACCATGCTGGACTTCTTTGTGTGAAGCTTAAAAAAGCATTAAACCACAGTTTAGGAAAGAATTTAGCTAGTGGTTAGATCAACAAATATTACTAAAACCCCCTAACTAGTAGATAACAGCAACTGAATGTTTTAATATTTTGACCAATAAACAGCTAGCTTTCCACATGGTCATCAAGCCATCATAATCTGTATGATGGCTTTAAACCTGCTTAATTACACCAAAATGCTTGAAGACGTCATGTTCCCTTGAGTGCAAGAGGATATGCTCTCCAAATGGATGTTTGAAGAAGGCAAGGCAACTTTATTTATATAGCACCTTTCAGCCAAAGACAATTCAAAGTGCTTGTACAAGAAAAGGAGCCTGTATAATAGTCACAAAGATAGAAACATTTTATTAAAACTCCAATTGCAATTACACCAACCAACATGCCAAAGCACTGACAGAAGAACCTCAAAATCATGACAGGGGAACTGGATACAATGCCACGTTATCATTGGAGATGTTGAAATAATGCTAACCACATTCTCCAGCAGCTGTTGCTGACTGGGCTGTGGTGGTTGAATAAAAGTCATGTTTGCAAGTCAGAGCATTTGGTTCTAAGAACAAGTTTGGTTGGTACAAACACTTAAAAACCATTATCTGATCATTCCCAGTGGGGATGGGAGAAATTTCTCTGTTGTTCCAAATTACAGAAAAATGTAATTAAATGGTATCTCGTTAGGTGTGCCTAATGATTGTCAAGGGGTATTATATGACAATTTGGTCCAGGAAATAAAGGTAAATCAATAAGAGGATGTCCCCATTTCATCTCATCAAAGCCCCAATCTGTTCTCACGGCTGTGACAACTTCAGGTATACTGGACTCTGACTGAACGTTTAATATGTTAAAAATCTTGTTAGAGCACAGAGGCTTTCCCTGAACAAATTCTATTTGATAATATAATAGGAGAGCTCAGAGACCTTCTTTGACGGTACTTAGCATTTCACTTTTAATTCATTAAGAGAAACAGGACTCACAGAGGAGGGGATCTTTATTCTTTTTGGGAATAAGTGGGACTGTGCCTTGCCCAGCTATCAGTTTGTTTTATGTTTTCAACTAAGAAAGTAACATGACTTCTTTTCTTTACAGATGGCCAAACACAATGAAACAAGTTATTTTAAATTATGAACAGCTTGTGCAGGGCAATCCTGTGAAGGCCAAAAATTGCTTTTTGAAACATACAAGCAGAACTTAAATTGAACGGTGTGGATAAAAACTCTTTCATGTGGTATAATTTTCAGTCAAAGCACAGAAATTCAGAATCAGTAGAAGCTGCTTTTTACAAATTGTCCTGACTCGATGTGATTGAGTTTGAGCTCTTTTACAAAGACGAATGGGCAAACACTTCAGTCTCTGTATGTGTGATACTATGAGTGATAGTGATGCAGTCAGCCATGATGCAAATCTCCAAATTAGTGTTGTTCTTGTGTATTTTTATGTACATGTATAATAACAGTATGTTGAATTGCTAAAAGTCTGTCAGATCATTCTGTTTATCAATTGCACTGAGGCATAAATTCTCAATTTAAATTTGTTGGTAGCATATTATGTGGTGTATTTCAGAAAACACATTGATAATACAACCAATATTTTTCAAATTCCTATTTAAAAAGATAACCAGCGTTAATGGTGGCAGCAGTAATACAAGTGTGTGTGGGTGTGCATGAGCTAGCAATATGACTCATCACATTTTTCATAAAATACACCGCAACCCTCAGCAGCTGTAAGTCTGTGGAGGAAGGCAAGTTAATCATTTAATGACGAGAGTCCCCGAGTCATCCATTTATGTCAGTAATGTTCCTCCTCACTTTCTAAACTTTAAGAAAAATGAATCAAATCTTCTTGCATTAAAAGGACAATTTATGTTCATGTAAGTAGATTAGTTTGGAGAAAAATCCAGCATCCTCTCTGAGTTCTTCTTTCCTTAATTGTTAACTTAACAAGATCAATTTAGATCTTTGTTGTCTAAATTATTAGTATTTGTGTACTTCAGCTCTTCAAGTTTAGCACATGCACAAATTTAAAAGCAGAACTTGACCTTTCTGTCGCCTAGAATGTGGTTGTCCTTATTGTGCAAGGTTGGTTGGTGTGGTTGGTTCTCACACACGTTGATGATCATGGGAACTGACATCACATCTCTGAAGCTAGTTTTGTGACAATTTGCAAAAAGTCCCTCGTGAAATTTGCCATGCAGAAAATATACAGTACATTCTCACACCCAAGAGTTTGTAAGTGGGAAGAAAAGTTAATGACAAAGCTTATGGATTATTTTTTTAATTTTCCAGTTTTTATGGAACATGTCAATGAAAAACCACATGATCTTGAAGATTTGAACAACTACTGTGGATTTTGTACCAGAATTGGTTAAAATTGCTCTCTACTATTTTACTTTGCAATATATTAACTAATTAATATAAATCAGATGTATATTGTAGCAGATTTAAAAAACAAATTAAAATTGAATTTCTGTTTACATTATCAGTCAAGAAACTTGATTAAACTAGCTCTCTGTCAAATTTCGTCTCCCATGGTTATCAATGGGTTAATCAAAAATATGTTTAATTTCTATCTTAAGCCTACAATGAAACAATTGCAGGTAAGAATATGCTGACTTGAAATCCAGATCCAGAGTCTTTCTGTATGGAGTTTTTACTTTAACCCAGTATTTTTGTGGCTCTATAAAATAAATTCAGTTTTACCTTAATTTTTCTTTGTAAGTTGATCCTAGCATGTAGGGGGAAAAGAAGTAGAGACAGGGATGATGCAAGGTTGTCAGCACATCGCCTTTTGACGATTGTAAAGATATCCTAGATGAACCCTAATGACTGCTGGACTACAAGTCAGTACTGGTGTACTGCAGGGCTCTATCACTAGCACCAGTATATGTTTTATCATCTTTCTTCTTCCAGTTGGTGAGATATTCCATAGATAAATGTTTCAACCAAAAAAAAATCTTTATTCTTGTTCCCATCTGTTTCTAGCAAGAGTTAAACTCCAATACTTAATTGAAACTTAACAGCAACAAAAGATGTGACATTTTATTAACACTTGAAACACTTCATGTTTTTTTAAAATTAGCATTGACCACTCAATAGTTTGTCTTTCCCCTGTGGCTAAGAAGCTGGGTGTCTTTCTTGACAGCACCCTATAATTTCAAATCACATAAGCATCACAGAACAGGTGAAAATTTTTCAATCTTCAACCCTCATTGCTTATCCCAAATAATGCTGTTCTGGTCTATGCCCGGGAGATATCACAGCCAAACTTTTGACATTCTCTTCTTTTTGGTCCCCTGTACAAACCTATTCATAAACCTCAGTAGGTTCAGAACTCTGCCAAACATATTATTAGCAGAACTCCTCCATTAATCATATTACTTCTGTTGTTCAACAGCTTCACGGCCTATCGGCTAAATTTTGTAGTGATTGCAAAACTCTGCTTCTAGCTATTAAGCCCATTAATCAAATCACTCCTTGGTATCTTTCTGATCTCTTGCACATCAACACTACCGACCGCACACTGAGGTCTTTATTTTCCATTCATCTTCCTGTTGCTGTTTACAAACTGGTTATCATAGAGACATAGCTTTCAGCCACTCTGCCCTCTGTGCCTAAAACTCCTTTCCACTTAATAAACTTATCTCTGAAACTCTTTTCACCTTTAAATCTCAGCTGAAGATATTAATGGTGAAAATGTCATTCTTGCTAAAATGTTATCTTCTCATTTCATATTTTAAGTACTGTATTATTGGTAACCTATTTGCTTTCGCACTGCCTTTCATATTATGTTGTTTTGAAAGTCAACTATAAATTAAATACACTCTTCTAATCATACAGTTGATCTTTTACACATTCATCACAGTCTGAGACTATTTGGCAAGCTGTCATAAATTGCAGTTTATTTAATATTATTTGTTTTAGTCAGTGCTTCTCTTTGATGATTACTCACCTCTGATTATGGCAGTATGCTTCCTCATGACCGTGCAAAAGCAAACACTGAAAATGACTCAATACTAAATGTTCATTCACATAAATTTTTCATGTTTGTATGCATGCAGAGAAAAACAGTTGTGAAACACAAGTAGACAGAAGGTTGAACAGTTCTTGTCATAGGTGCTACATAATTCTGAGTCATTTCCATGCAACCAGGCACCATCTTCAAGAATTTGGTTTCATGTAAAACATTTTTAAAATTATAAACAAAAAAAAAATCTCATGTGTATGCAAAGTTGCAAATTGTCCAGTGATTATCTTCTGCAATATGGGACAAACGTCACACTTTTTACAAAATGCTAAACACTCATACACCTTTAGCACTGAAACTGATCATAATGTTACTTTGCAATATCAAGGTAAAGACTTTCAAATTAACAGACCTTCAACACAGCCGAATAAACAAAGCATCCAGGAGTGCACACACTAAGGTGAATAACTAAGGACGCACTAAACAGGCTAACAAACACTTTAAAAAGACAACTGAAAATATTTGACACACACTGTGGTAAAGAAACGTGTCATTTTGCCTTTTTGCTGAAGCTCAACAGTTTCAACAACTGCAACTTACTGTTCTACACCATCCACCACCTTCCCTCGCAAACCCCCATTAAAGGAGTTCTTCTCAGCATGGCGGTGAAAGGTGTATGATATCTGGCTGTATATCCAGATGCTGTTCATCCAGGCAATGCCTGTGAACAAATTGATGTGACATCAATACAGGGATGGATTTGTCACTCAGAGTGTTCTTCCCACGTTGCTTTGCTAATGGCAACATTGCCTGTGATGTTGACGAGGCCCTGCGGCTTGACCCAGCCAGGCAGAGAAATGCAGATTTCTCTGCCTGGCTTGTGTGTTTAGTGTGATTGTTTTTCTTTTCTGGCCTCGGATAATTACAAAAAACTCACATAAAGAGAAATGCATTGCTCCATTGGTCTCCACAACTGATGTCATGAAGTCTAGATGACTGTATTTTTACCCGTTTGCTCTGAAAATGCTACAAAGGATGTTGAACTGAATCCGTCATAATCAAATCACATCATGAATGTGTTGCATGTTTTGATAAGAAAATAAGGTTTTTGTAAGAAATTGTTTAGCTTTCACTGAAGTGTTTCATTTTGCAAATAATGTGAGGTGTTGTTGTTGCTAATCGAGGGAAGCTTAGCCTTGTTATTGAAATTGTGCTTAAGCAATTGAAAAAAGAAATCTGTAAAGGATATGCCTTCTGTGTCATACTCCTTTCTATTTTTTCATATTGTAGCTGTCTTGTTGGGGCCATGTTTCCTGTCAATCAGCCAGGAGCAACGGCTCATTGAGGTCTGCATACACTCTCCTTTGGTTTAGTTTTTTTTTTTTCGTGTGTCCTGCCTTGGCACTTCAGGCATACCCTATGGAGACGGCTGATTGTGGTATTCTAATTGTGATTGACTTTATTAAATCAAGACTACATTGGTCATCAAAGCAGACACGCTATGTTGACGTAATAGAAACCTGCATCCTGTATGACCTTGAACCATTTGCATTATCTGTGTATGTGTGTGTGGCCTGGTATACATTGTAAGGACCATTTTAGTAACATATACTTGTGATAAACTTGCTATTGTGGGGCCTAAAGCCTGGCCTCTATAAGAAGAAGTGTTGTTTTGACGTTAGGAGTTACATTTAGGACTAAGATATGAATTGACTTTACGTTAGGTTTACGGTTAGGTATATACTGGTAATAGTTAAGTTAATGGTAAGAGTCAGGGTTAGGCTATACAAATTAATTTAAAAAAATGAATGGAAGTCAATGCAAAGTCCTTGTGAAGATAGAAAGGAAGCGAGTATGTGTGTGTGTGTGTGTTTGAGTGAGTGTTGAGTGAGAATTTATTACATGGAGGTGCAAAGTTGTCAGAAAGGTGAGAAGAATAGAAAGTCTTCAAATCTCAGCGTGGTACAGCAGGAAAGGACACTGCTCCTGAAGGCCTCTGCAGGCCCATTTAGACAGACAAAAAGCACTACCTCAGAGCATCCATACTCCATATATAGAGGTAGGTCATCAGCTCAGCAAAGGATCAATAGTTCCCCAGACAAACAAACACCGGGCTTTCCCTAGTCCAAAACCCTCAAACTCAGCCCCACTGCTATATCCCACAGTGCAGGCCAAGCCCATAAAGCCTCTAACAGCAAGACTCACCCAGCACCAAGCAGGGAATATCCCTCCAGATCTCCTAACCAGCCACAGTTTCACAGTTTCAAGGATTCAAGAAAGGGAGAGTACACTGCTATCCTGCCTGGGGTGTTAGTCAGTGAGGTCAAGAGAGAGGGATTCCAATTAGAGCCCAACTTATTCCCAGGCAGAGACACCTTGGACCAGCCAGGACTGCAGGAACCAGAAGGTCTCTGCAAGTGCCACCAGCCTCCTAACCCTCACATATTTTTCAACCCCAGCAAGAGCACTCAGGATGTAGGAGTTTGTCCAGTTGTGACTTTGCGTCATTAGGCCTTGCCTGATGGTAGTGGTCAGAGGGTCTAGTGATGGTATGACTGCAATGTAGCTTATCACCATCGTTGCATGAATTGAAAAATGCCTGAATGTAGTGTAAAGCGCTTTGGGGACTAGAGAAAGTACTTTACAAGCACATGCACAAAAATACATCCTCCATGCCAGAGGGGAATGTTAACCCCCTCTGGCATGGAGGGGTTAGATGGTAACCCCTCCATGCCAGACTCATGGCCAACAAGCATTCTCTTTTAACTGCAGTGTACTCAATTTGCATTTTTTTCTGTTTTATAAATGCAAAATACAAGGTGATTTCATATTTTTTTCCACTTCTGAAAAAGATTTTCCATAGTCAATAAAAATGTCCCTGAATACTTTCCAGGTATGTTTGCAAAAGCCAACTTGTTTAGCATTTAAACAAACCATTTTGTGTCACATCTGTATTAAACTACAGAGTAAAACAAATAACCAAATATCCTCAGAGAGTACAGTAGGGATTTCATATTTTTGCCTGGAGCTGTGGCAGAAGTTGTCAGATCTCAGTGATGTGGTCATCTCAAAGTAAGTGGGAAAGAGGCTGGAACAAAGCTACAGTGATTGCACACACTTGCACACAAGTTTGTTTTTTCTTTTTTTACTATTACACTTTATTGAGGACTCTGCCTTTGGGCTCAATGTGATTCTCCAGTGAAATCACATTATTTTATTACACACTATATTGAATCCATATTGTAATTGTTTTGAGACAATTAGAACATTCCTGGAGATTTTACAGCACAGTATAAACTTGTCATGCTGAATCCATAGCAGAGACTAACATGGACATCCTAAAGTGAGATGTACCACCATATTAATCAAAACCTGTTTTAGCAATACACTCCTATGTATAAGATTGCTATCAGTCAAATCCAGCAGATAGCAGACCTTCCTCTCATTACACTCCTTTTCTTTTGGATGAGCCTTTCTGTGGAGATTGACTTTACAGGCAAGTTGGAAATGTTGTTTGCTTTTGCTGTAATGGGGTCAGAGATGGGATTACTCAGTTAGCACAAGTGCCTTGGTGCCCTGTTGTTAGCACTAGGTCGGGTTGGTGCAAAATGGGATTGATCTGGCCTTTTCTTCTCCCCTGTTTGGTTTGTTTCTGTTGATTAGAATTTGAGCTACACGTGTCTGATGGGGTAAACAATAGTGAGACATTGCGCTTAATACACCTGCTCATTTTGTGTGGTTGACTAAACACTCATCATGCGTTAATCATCCTGTGGCTTGATTAGCATGGCCAGTGTTAGGCAGGAAACAAGCCATGATTGATAGAGCACACGGCAATGATTAAACAAACTATCATGCCAGTTAATCAGACACACACTTCAGAGTTTTGCATATTGTATGTCCCAGTTCTACACCGAAACCAGAAAATACATGAAACAAATCAAAGTGGTAAGCTTTGGAGCTTAAGAAATATTTCCCACAGGCTTACATTCTTTTTTTTTTTTCTATGATCTTACTTTCTGCACTGAACTGAAATGCAAATTTTTTGAAAGACCGGACAGAATTGCTGAGCAGCACAGAAGCAGAACTATAATACAGACCTTTCTGCTGAAAAGTGTATCTACTTTAGCAATGCTTTCAAAAAATGAAAGAAAAAGAAGAAAACCTATTCATTCTAGTTGGGTGGTGTAAATTATATTAAAGACAGCGTTATTATCACATTTTCACAGAGTGTAACCCAGCACACAGTAACACACATGATAACGTAACATTCTGTTGATGTAGCATCGCTTTATGATTCACTAGTAATGTTATTGAAAGCTATGTCACATTTTTAGCCTAATGCCACTTTGTCACCTTGTGTAAGTTTTTGTTTCTATTAGACGTCATACTTTGCTGTCACTTTGTTGTGCTGCAAATGTAACTCCACCTTATGTTGCATTATGTAATGCTGTGCAACTTTGTGCTCCTGTATAAATATCGCTATATTTACATTAATTAAACATAAGATACATCACATTATGTTATTTCACTTTATGTTGCTCTACTTAACCTTGTGCCACTTTCTTAGATTATATAAGACATTAGCTTATATTGCATTCTGTTTTGCTGCTGTATTTTACATTACTTAAAAATTTGCTACTTTATTTTGCATTATGCACTCTGTGATGGATGATGACTTGTCCAGGATGTACCCTGCCTCTCGTCCAATGACAGGTGGAGATAGACGTGAGCCTCTATGACCCTGCAAGGACTACTGCAGGGGTGTGCAACCTGCGGCTCCAGAGCTGCATGTGGCTGTGTGGACCGTCTTCAATGACACGGCCCAGAAGAAAATGTATTGAAATGATTTTTAAACATTTTTTTATGAATGACCAACTTCCTAGAAGAAATGTATCAAGACAACGTAACATTTGTGGCTCTAAATGAGTTTATTGTCCAGACTGAGGTCAAGAATAGCTCTCTGTGTTGTAGAGGTTTCCAGACCTCTGGACTAGTGGGTTTAGACAATAGAGAGATGTTTGGCCACAAGGACCAGCAGAAGACCCAGCTAGGCAGAGAGATGTGGATCATGTTTAGTGTGATCCTTTTTTTTTTCTTTTCTGAACATGGGTCATTACACAAAACAGTAACATGAGAAGAAATAAATTGTCCCATTGGTCTGCATAACCAGCATCATATCATGTTTTTGTACACTTTCTCAAAGCAAATGCTACAAATGTTTTAAGATAAGCACATGACAATCCTTTGCTGTTTGTTACATTATTAAATGTTATTGCACGTTATGTTAGATTAAGTAACATTAAATCACTTAATGTTTCACAACATTTAATTAAGCAATGTTGTGTTTTGGTAATCTGTGGTATGGTATCCCTGCTTCATGTTATACTTCTTATATGATGGTGTGCTAAGCTATCCGTATGCTACAGTATGGTCTGCTCTTGTTACGATTTATATATCATTATGTTAAACTTTAATTTGCTCATTTTATACATGTAGCATTCTGTTACATTCTGTAGTGCTGCATTATTTTACTGTGTAACTGTTACATTACACACCTACTGTGCCTTGTTGCGTCATGAAATCTCTCTTTAACTCATTTTAAGCTAGTTTGAATTTATGATGCAGGTTCGAATTAATTGGCATAAACAAATATTTTTGACGGTCAGTCATCGATTATGATTTATGCAGATTTAAATGAACATTGCAGTTGTTGATTTATGGTATATATGGCCCTGCCCTAGAAAATACAGCTACAGTTACTGAGCATTGTTAAGCTGCACCATGCATACAGAAACAGGCGATGGAGGCACAAACGTAAACACACAAATAAGTGGCACATAAGGAGTGTTATCTTCTTGTTGACTTACTTACTTGCTGCCTCACAAAACAACTTGAACATTTGATTGCAGTGTTCAAGCTTAACAGAGCTGAGATTGGGATTTATTTTCCTTTCGATTATCTGTCCCTTAATAACAGAGAGGTAAATTATTTGGTGATTATGGTGCAAAGGGAGGCCCAGAGTCAATCAGTGACCAAATGGAAACTGGATAGAGCAAACATGAGTGATTATGGAAAATGTGTCACTAGGGAAACAAGTGACAGTCATATTCTTAGAGTGCTAAACAACTTTTGGATGATTTTCATCCTCACAGCTTCCCCTGGCGGAAAGCCAGTTCAGGTTAGTTAATGGTATTGACAGCAAAGGTTGACGCTTTCTGAAGACTCCTGATACCCAAGCAACTTGCAAAAAAAACAAACAAAACAATTTAATAAAATATAGTCCTAAGCAAGTGCATAGATCCTGTAAATAGACAGGCTTGAAATCATCTCTCAAACATTTCATCAAAGGGCTCCACTGACTTTATAGATCATCTTCCAGGTATCATCCACTCCTCACCAGCCTACCATACTTATACAACCATGTATTATCCCTAAAGCATATAGCACTATAAAAAGATTTTTCTTTTATGAAACTTTGATTAAAACAAAAAATTGAGTGAGTCTAAATAGCGATGAATACACTCCTACTAGAATATGAAATACACACTTGAGCTTTTTCTTAACAGTTATCTACGGGGACTACTCCTTCATCTGTATGTGAACCTGTCTCTCCTTACATTATAGCCCCGTAAAATCAGGTAAGTATCTGGGAGGACTTCTCTTGCGCTGCAAAGTCATAAATTTTCTACTACTAGTCTGTTCTGGGGTGAAATCTTTTCTTTCAACCTTTATTCTAAACCATCCTGAAGAGCTGGCATACCATAACTCACACAAGCACCCATGCTTTGCAGCCAAGCCCCAGAGCTTCCCCGGAGGAGATTAAAGAAGAAAATTTTAAACGCATGGGGAAACATTTGCCGCTCAGAACACTTGTTTTCACTGTCAAAAGAAAACTGGTACACAACGACGTGGAAAGGTAGGAAAAACTGTTGACACACACAAATGCAAAGTCACAGGTTTGACAGCGTGCTGTTTTCCGCCTCGTGATCCTCGCGGCAGCTAAATGAAAATCATACAAAATGTGCCGCTTTCGAAATGTACGATCTGTCTGCTCGTCTTGTATGAATGCACTTCATCCCATCAGCTGCCACTGTGGGGATACGGGCCTGCTAAATTAAATCTAGCCTGTTGAGAATAAAGCTATTTTTACCAGCATCGAGAGGCTGCGAGTCAATCTGAGTTGGAGCTGCCTATAAAGAAGAGAGGCAATCTTGGTTCTGAATGGGTCTGAACGCTCAATCAGCAATACACTGCACTCCAAAGGAAATAAGGCAACCACTTCCATCCTGCCATTGATTTTTTTTTTCTTTTTTTCTTGTCTGCATGATCACAACCAGTAACATAAGTCTACATTATTCTCATGGAGGAGAGTGTCCATGATAATTTGCTGAGGTGAAACATCAATGCTTTTCATGCTCGGATCATTTTCTCTCTCTCTCTCTCTCTCTCTCTCTCTCTCAAGACAGACTCTGACAGACGGCTTCAGCTGCTTTTTCCATGTTCAGT
Source organism: Xiphophorus maculatus (assembly GCF_002775205.1). NCBI lineage: Eukaryota > Metazoa > Chordata > Actinopteri > Cyprinodontiformes > Poeciliidae > Xiphophorus > Xiphophorus maculatus. The sequence goes on along the minus strand of NC_036465.1, from coordinate 21,681,339 downwards.
GCAACTGGCTACAGTCAGTGGTTCCTTATAACCTCAGAAACATGTCATGTTACATCAGAGCACAAAAAGCGATTGTGGGGGAAGAGAGCAGCACCTGTTTCATGGCCTAACACTTAACATCAGACAAGGTTTAAGTGACAACCTGGATTTAAAAGCCACTGTAACAGTGGCTCAAATGCTGCATCATCCAATCGGAGAGGAAATGCAGGGTGGATGAAAAAAAAAGAAGAAGAAATGTCTGCATCCAAGTATGTTCAGGGACACCTGAGAACAGAAACACAATCCTATTCACGCCTGAAGTGGACTCATATTAGTACCTCCATAAACTCTTTAGCCCAATCTTTGATATGCTCCACTAAGTGATCATAATTATATAAATATTGTAACATTTTACATGCATGCGCCATTGTCTCCCCGAGACTTAATTTTGCTGCAGTAATTTATTTTTTCCCATCATGAGTTGGAGGATGATGACCTGCAGTGTTATCTTTCTGCCAGTAGGTGGAAATACATGCATATTAAGTGACTGAGTCAGAACCAGAGACTTTTTACTGCAGTGCCAACGGCAAGAAGAGCTTTATAAGTTTAGGACAACACACTAATAACAACCTTATTGTATTGTATGAACTATCACTGGTTTCATTTCAATGTTCCTGTAAAAAGACAAAATTCCACTAAAACATTTTTTCTGTTGCTCGTTATTTTGGGTGGACACATGAATATTTCATAAGAACGATCAACAGTTTTACATTTTGGTCTCTGCTATGTTTCAAGGGCAAAGTTAGCTTGTTTTGCTGCTGGAGGACTGTGGAGTTTGTTTTATTCTTTTTGCAGGGTTGCAGGTTTTTACTATAAATTAAATCAGAAAGGGAAAATATAAACTTTCCGGAGGACAAAAATAGCTCCAGTAGCCTGGTGGGTATTTGAGAAAAGACAGGCAGAGTGCAATGATTGTGATTCAGAGATGTTCACAAATCGTCTTTTTCTAAAACAAGTCCAATTCGTAATGCTCTACGGTCAAGACTAGGTCTCAAACCTTATGCCTCACGTCCAATCCAAGTCTCAAATCTCCAGTCGCAGAGTTAAATTCCTCTGTATGGCTGCTATCTATAAAATAACAAAAGCCACATACAACTACAATTACAAGGAATACATTTTTTCACACATATATATTTAGCAAAATCACATTAGAGAAAAATAGACAAACTCAGTCCTCCATTAATAATAATCCTGGATGCCTGTCTGCAAAATAAAAAAATTATATTCATTTACTTTAGCACACTGTTTGCTTTGAGAGATATTAATTTCAGCATTATTTTTTTACGATCAATTAATTTTATTTTAGTTGTTTTACATCCACAAAAACATGTACAATACAGCATGATTACAATAGGAGGAATAAGACATAGAAACAGAAAGATTTGTGTAATTTCAGCATTATTATAAAGTTAAATGTAACATAAAAAGATTGGTATAAACAATTCATATCCAATGGACCACAAACATCCCTGAGAAATAAATCAAATACAAATTATACACAAATTGTCCATGAGGCTCGAGTCACAGATTTTGAATCTGAGGCATCTCAGGTATCTGAGTATTTGAAGAGTTTTTGTTATTCAAGTGCAACTTTAGTCCAAGTTGCAGACTCGACTCTTCAAATCTGTCATGATTTATGTGGTGGAGATAAGAAGAATATATTGCTCACCAAAGTTATTATTTTTCCCATACTAGAATAAAACTAAACACAATTTTCAAAATCACAATGCAGACAAGCAAAAGAATAAATAACACAAAAGAAAATATACACTTCAGTTCTGTGCAAATGAAGTTCCACATCCTTCATGGTTATCCTCTGTGGTGTAAAAATACCTGATATTGATTCGCTCGCTATATAGACTTTGTGCTTGTGTCTATCTCCGTGGTGAAATCGCTGAACTCAGTTGAGAACTGCGATTTACGGCGGCCAGAAGCCGCTTTGTACCGAGGCAGTTTCTGCTTCTACAAAAGCGAGATGTCATTTTGAATTACGCCGAGTCTGCTGTGTTCATCTTGGATCTTCAAAGCTCACAGGTGAGGGGGGGGGAAAGCGGGTTAGGACCAACATTCTCTTATTGTTGTTGTCCGAGAGTGAAAGTTGAGATATATTATCAGAAGTTTGCGGTGCGTTGTATTTACACACCAATCAAATAAACACACTTGACCGCACAAGGCATCTGCATCAGCACCTATTCAAATTATTCATTAAATTTTACAGCCGAGAGGGAAAAAGTCCGCGCAGCCCCTGACTGATTGGAACGACTGCACTGGATCCTGTGTATTACTCATAAATATAGCAATAAAGTATAGCTCAACAAAGGGGTGGAGTGAGAGGGTGGGATGGTGTAAGGGGGCCATGCCACAGTCTTATTTGCAGACTTGCAGAAATGTGAGCTGCATACTGATTGTGCTGAAACCTCCCAGACACTGTGTGATGCCCCAAATCCCACAGAGAGTTGGAAATGGTGATCGTTATTGCACAAAGCCCAGTGGGCCAATGCTGTACATGCAACATGGTGGTTCTTTTCATACATCTGGAGGAAGAAATAAGATGTCGGGCTACTCGCACTCAACAAAAGACTCTTCTTCAGGAATAAATGGCATAGACGCTGCATTCTTCCTGGAATAAAATTTTTTTTTTGACAGCTGTAAAGAAAAACTGTCAGTTTTCGTCTGCAGCCTGTAGAGGGGTATAATTGCCTCAGCGCAAACTCTACTGAAGAGGTGGACATATGTACAGACAAGGAGACTGTGAGATAGCTCTTTTTTTATTCTGATTGCCATTTGAGCCTTGTGTCAACAAAAGCTTGTGCATTTTATGTGGCAAATGATGGACTGTATACCTTTAGCAATTTGACAAAAAAAGTGAATGTTGAAAACAAAAAAAGATAGAGGCTCTCCATCAATGCCTTCCTGCAAAATCTCATAACAGGGTGGTGCCAGAAGATGATTTTACTGTCAGTGTGCAGGATCTCTGCTGGAGGCCCTGGCTGGCCTGCTGCAGACAGCACACCTGTCTGTGATTCACTTATTATGAGTGCCGGTGGATATAAGGAGCTTAAAGACAACTGCTCTTAGCCTAGTGATCGACCTTGTTGGTGGTGTCAGGTCTAAGTCTCAGTCCTCTCAGGACCTCTCTATCCATCTCAAGTCAGATCAAGCATTCCTCCTGCCCTCAACTCTGTCTGCACTTTGAAAAACCTCTTTGCAAAACACTTTTCCACATTTGATATATTTCCACAACGCATAAATGCCGGCTTGACCTATTGTTTTCTTTCTGAATTTATTGTTTTTGTTCTGTGCACGAAAATCAACAGGAGAGAGCAGCCGCTGAAAGCATCGCAGTGCTCTGCCTGACTCTTGACATTTTGTGCTTCTTGATATGCAGTGGCAGCGGCAAGAAAATCGTATTTGCATTTTCCTAAGACATAAGAAAGTCTATTTCTTCATTGTATTTTATTGAACTTTACTGTGGCATATCAGTAGTACTCTGACTTCCCTCAGTAAAATCCAGCAAAAACAAGTCATCACACTGGTAAAAGTGGATTTGTGTGTGTTTTCATCTCAGTGTAAGTACAGCTGTTCTTGTCAGAGAACATTAGTGAACAAACAGCATGAAGACCAAAGAACACAGCAAAAAGGTCAGGGAAAAAAGTTGCAGAGAAGATTAAGTCAGGGTTAGATTCTAATGGAAAAATTAGCAAGAAGACAGCTATTGTTGACATAAAGTTGTAAGAGGTGACTGCTCTAAACTGGAGTAAAGGTTTTGTCAGATGAAAAAAAGATTTTTCTGTTTTTTTACAGTGATGAGAAGAATGGTTTTTGGAATCGAGGTAAATCCAAGAAATTCCTATCAGCTATCAAATAGTGGAACCATCATACTTCCACTACTGTATCATCTGGAATTACAGATGTTGCTGTGATTTCAGGGTACTCTAAAATTTCCTTGTTAAACTTATCAAAAATAAATAAATTAAATTAAATTAAAATAGTACATTTTCATCCATAAATGTCAAGATTTTAAGTTGACTTGCAGACATTTCCCAAAAAAAAACCAAAAAAAAAACTTGCAAATTTCTCAGATTAATCTCAAATCCCTTTAGTTTTGGGCCAGAAATTCACTCCCTCCCCTTCCACATCCACAATGGCCTCAATACGCAGTTGTAGAAAAACGTTTAACTCATGTTTCTGAACATAAACTCATATGTGGTGTGAGTGACAAAGGGCATGCTAACATAAAGCAAGTCTATGAAACAAACCATCTTATGATTCAACAAGTCCCCTGCCCGAAGATGAAACACTGTTAACACTTCAGAATTCATATGAGATGAGGACAAGAATCTGCTGAATTACAGAGAGTGGCAAGATGCTTATTTTGTTGACAAAGTGTAGCTGAAGTCTCGCTAGAGAGGCATTGTTTATGAAAAGGGAGGGAAAAAAAGGTTTAAAAGGATTTGGAGGACCCTCATCACAATGGGGCTGTGTTTACTGTTGTGCTTTTTTTAAAATTGAAGTTAAAAAACAAATCAGAATTCTGAATAATACATTGAGCAAAAACCACCATTTTCGTCCTAGAAAGCACTCTGTAAAAACGACCATTATTAAATTCAGTGAAACTTATTTTAGTGCAGCGAAGGAGATGTTGCTGATTGTTTTAGATTCAATCACCTTCACTGGAAAGTCATCTATTTACCTCAGTAAATCATATCAGTTGTCTTTATTCTTCAGACCACAAGAACAACAGAAGTAAGTAAATGTCCAGAAAATAAAGTCTGAGTTAATTTCAAACCATATTGTGTTAAATGGCATCAGTAATATTCTGAAGTCACTGGAGCTAATCATGTATGAATTGTAATAGTGAAACACTGGAAAAAATGATTAAACTGATTCATGTGAGGCCTTGTAAATATTTGTGATTAATCAAATGTTTATCAAATAGCTATATTTGACTCAATAAGATCAGTTTTCTATCAATTTTGATCAATGACTGAATAAATAAAAGTAGATATAAAATATGCATACTGACATTTTCCACCTCCATTTAGTGTAAACTAGAATGTCTTGTCCTTCTTGTGGCTCATTCTCTGGTACAAATCCAGATGCAGTTTAATTAAAAATGTCTCAGGGCAAAAACCCTCCATCATTCCTATATTCATTTCTATATTCAAAAGTCCTAAAAATAAAAATAAAAATCCCTGTGTCGATATTTACAGTCGCTGCGTTTTAGTGGAAATGTGCTGTTGAAATACAGCACATTTTATTAATTGTATTAATTGTTTCTATCTTGTAACCAGGTTGCTATGTATTGCAAATTGTTTTGCCCAGGTCCCTCTTGAAAATGAGCTCTAGATCTCAACGGGGTTTACCTGATTAAATACAGGAAAAAAATAAAGGAAATTCTCAACTTGGTGTATTTTCCTCTATTCCTCAACCCAGAGTTTGGAGGCTGCATAATTAACTAAAAGGCAGTAAAGAAAAAGCAAAAACTGTTCTGGATTGAAAACACGCTGGCATAGCAACACCAACAAGCTGTTTTTTTTTTTTTTTTCATCATGTCTCATCCGGCCACTTATATTCTCTGGCTGTAGATTTCAAAAGTAACAATCATCTGTGATGTTTACTCTTAAAAGCTGCATCAAATGTACTTCTGCTCTTATAGATGGTGGATCAATGTTTGCTTCATTCACTTGCAGCAGGACATTTACTTATTGAAAAACTGGTTCATATAATATCGTTTTTTATATGAAGCTTTTTATTGTGAAAGCACATTACATTACAGTACTATAATTATATTGATTGTGTTCTCTTTTTTAAATTTTTTCTATTTTTTTTACACCTTTTTTTTTCAAGAGAAACCAAAACAAAAACGAACCAAGGTTCATATAATATTTAATAATATTTTACAGTGCAATTATATTTTATTACGTATTTCCTTTATCTGTAATTAATCAATAAAAAGACCAAACCTTAATAAAAATATCATTTTCACTGTTCTTCCTTAACATTATAGTAGTGTTAGGTTTCATTATTAGAGACATCTTAACAAAATCTAACAGAAATGTTTCTGAACATAACTGAGTAAATGATGGGTGTCTAAAATATGAATCTGTTATATTTTAACACAAGTCACATTATTTAGACAAATATTCTTGACTTTTACGCCAATGCTTTCTGGTTATACTGGACCAGAACATCAAAGATAGTAAAAGTCATTATAAAGCGATATGCGTTTTCCTCACTCAGCTTATAATTTCATCTGGTTGGTCCTGTTCACCAAAAATCCTCCAACTGATTTAACACATAAGAAAATGTTTGCTTTGCTGTTCGAGATGGGTTCCTGGATGCTGCGCGTTTTGATTCCAGTTTGCTCTGAGCTCCCATTTGAATATGCTGTTAGAGATGAATCATTCCTCTCGTTTCATTAATTATGAATGTTCCTTGCTGAGTAATGAGATGGGTAAATTGCAACACGGTACAGCGGAGGGAGGTACGCTGTGGTTCTTCTGACAGAAGTGAGAGTTTTCCCAAGACCTAAGTTAATAGGAAACAATGGGCTCAGAAGAAAATTAGTGGGGAAATCACTAAGAATCAGGCAGACAGCTTCAAAAGAAATGACAGCAGGACAAAGGAGAGTGGTGAGAAATTCAGAGTACAGACCAAAAGTTTGGACACACCTTCTAATTCAATGGGTTTTCTTTATTTTCATGACTATTTATAAGGCGAGAAATCCCACTTATTAACCTGACAGGACACACCTATGAAGTGAAAACCATTTCAGGTGACTACCTCTTGAAGCTCATCAAGAAAATGCAGAGTGTGTGCAAAGCAGTAATCACAGCAAAAGGTTGCTACTTTGAAGAAACTAGAATATAAGGGGTATTTTCAGTTGTTTTACACTTTTTTGTTTAGTGCATATTTCCACATGTGTTATTCATAGTTTTGATGCCTTCAGTGTGAATCTACAATGTCAATAGTCATGAAAATAAAGGAAACTCATTGAATTAAAAGGTGTGTCCAAACTTTTGGTCTGTAATGTATATATATATATATATATATATATATATATATATATATATATATATTCAAGCATGGGAATTCATATGAACAGGGGAAGTTGGAAAACAGATTAACATAAACTATTTTCCAGCCAGTAGTATGCTAGACATTATGCAGCAGACTGAGAGCTTCCCTGATGGACTACCGTTTCTTTTGTGTTGTGAAATGTTTTTACTTTACCTGCTTTAAAATAAGTCTCTCTAGTCCACCATTCTTTAACGCAACCTGGTGGTTCGGGCCAAAGAAAATAAGATGTAAAATGATTTTCCTATTCCATAGGGTCTATAGTTTAGGCAGGTGCAGTCAACATGCTTTATTGTGGAGCTGTTTTTGTGTGGTTGAGGGATTTTTTACCTATTGGTTTGCTCTAACAGTGGAAATTCATCCTGTCACACTCCTGCATGTCAGCACTTGACATTTGTCTTGATTAGCTGTCTTTGGAATGATATCTTCACTTTATAAACCAAAAATGGAAGAAAAAAACATGATGGTGAATCCAGTCAATACAGTAGTAAACCATACAAAACATGCAAATATTTTTCCTCTCTGCTGTTAGGACATGTTTTAACAATATCCAAACAGTGCTAGAATACAGTAGCAAAAAAGATGAACATTTTAGTACCAAATTATTTAGTCTTAGTTACATCACATCTACAATTGTAAGGGCATTCTGAGAGAAATGACTAATAATTGGGTGAATAACAGAAACTACAGTGTTTAGTAATAATAATATAGTAAGTTGTTAAGGCAAGCGTACTATATATCTTTAGTTTGTTAATGTTTCAAATTGAATAGTTGCAATATCAAAATAGTTTTCCCAGGTTTTGAGGTGATAAAATTAAAATCAAGAGACTGTAAACAGTTGTCTTCATTGTGTGTTCCCACAAGGTGGAAGAAACAGAAACTGACTGAGAAGAAGCTGCTGAACAAGCTGAAGAGTCGGGTCTTCGCTAAGAAACACACCAATTTCAGCTAACTACTATTAAATAGAAGAAGAGTGGTCAAATACCCAGCTAGAATTATTGTTGATGTCAATGGAAATTATATACTTTCTAAATGACATTTATCTAAATATGTCTCATTAAAGTTATTGTATTATTTTCCTGTGAAAAGGGGCTAGAGTAAAAATTAGTTTCCAAGCTAATATAAACTGTGTAAAGTTCTGAATGACACTATATATTAGAACTAGAGATATGGGGATTTCTTTTGAGTTTGCTAAGTAAGCCATTTGCTATGTTTCAAAATCAACTCTAAACATGTGGGGTTTTAGTCTTGATTTAAATAAACTCAGCGTTTCAGTCGTTTTGCAGTTTTCTGGAAGTTTGTTCCATATTTGTGGTGAATAGAAGCTAAATGCTGCATATCTTGTGCTGTGTGAAGTGTGTGGATGTTTCTGTGGACTATTTTTCTAACATTGATTATCTGCGTAGATGTTGAGATCTGTTTCCTATTTGCTGAGTGGAGTATGAGGTTCATTGTTGTCAGAGGATGTAAGTTTATACAGCTTTGAAAGTGTGTGTTCTTTGAATGTGTAATTTAATCAATGCAGTCTAGAAGACATAGTTATTCTTTTACTTGTTTTTCTTGTGATGTATATATTGGGCAGATTGTTTTCTCTCGATGCTGAATATCAGTCAGTGAGCTGTTGAAATGTTAAGCTGTTCTGGTCAGAGATGTGGTGAAGGTGTGATGCTTCTGTCTTTCTATATAATGCCAGTGAGAGGTCATTTATTAGAAGTGAAGTCAGAGTTGGCCCATACTTATGTTTGAGTTGTGGGTAAAAAAACCCCAGAAGTGTCTTTTATCTCATTGATCTTCCACCAAGCTGTCAGAGTTGTTGTGGTTGCTGTTTTTTTTAAACCAGTTGTGATGTCTGATTGTGTTACTGATGAATGATAGGTCTTTGATGAAAATGTCTCTGCAATCAGGTTGCTCCATGTCCAAGATGATGGCTTGAGTGGATCCAATTGATGAGGCATTGAAGAAAGTTGGCTAAGAAGCGATAGCGGAAACTTGATGCTTCCGGACCTCCTTGAATTTTGCCCTGTTGTAATGTGATTAATTTTATTCTATGTTTTTTAAATATTGTTTTTCCAACAGAATGATATTATTATCATGTCCAGAGTATTTGACATCAACTAACATCCTTTTCTGACTCCTTGGGAGGCAAACCGGGGCTGCCCAGTCAGTAACCAGGCTATTATCCACCTACTTATATCATTATAGGTTGTAGCGATGGGGTTTCACTAATCAGACACAATTGTGACCGCACAGTCAGGATGGAATAACCTGTAACTCAAATACAGCAATCTCCTCTCATATAGGCACCCCTGGTAAAAATACAATGAAAGAAATTATGGAGACTCTGTACCCCTCAGGACGAGACTCGTTCTTCCAGGTGAGTTCACTGTGGAAAGAAACAAAAAATATATAGGCCCATTTCTTTGACTTCAGACTGCATTTTGTGTTACTTTCTTTTTAACCCTCTACCTGCTAAGTACCTAGTTAGCTAATGCTAGCTACGCTTCACATTTACACTTCACCAAACAACTGGTTGCCCTTGGTGAACAACCCCACCGGCTAATTATGCTAGTTATATTAAGCAACTGCAGCAAAAACAAAAAAACAAACAAACAAAGAAAAGGCTTTTAACATATTTCTGGCAGGGTGACAAAAACCATCGAGGGTGTTGTGAATACAATCCAAGACATTTTCTATAAGCAGCTTAATTAAATCTAAAAACACTGTATTTAGAGAGAGAGATACAACCAGGGCTCAAATAGCTCTTTAACACGGAGTTGTAGAAAGCTTATTCTGTGATGTTTTGGTGCTCGTGGTCAAGGAGAGCAAACATCCATCTGATGAAACCTTCTGATAAAGTTCCCAAAACAAATCATTGAAGAACATAAATCCTCTGATGCATCACAGATAAAGAGCCAAAAACTGCTCGGCCTCGGGAGGCTTGTTGGGGATTTCTTTTACAGCGAGCGCAGAAAGCTCTGATTCTTTTTGTACAATCCAGCTATGTGACCATGACTTCAGATGTGGAAGGTCGCTGCAGCAGAGGTCAGTCTTTGTTTGGAATTGCATTAGCAGGTCAACAAAAATCACCGCAAAGCACTTTTCAAATAAAAGTTGTTCCAATTTAATCACCCAACAGATTTTGAGACAGCATATAAATTATTTTAAGAAGTTTCCAGTAAAATAAAAGTAGTCATTAGTGCTGTGATGTGTTTCAAGTGACTAAAATGACCTTTTAGGGCTGTTATCCTAATAATAATAATAATAATAATAATAATAATAATAATAATAATAATAATAATAACAAAATGTTTATTGTTTTGTGTGCATTCCAAGATTTGCCTGATATAATCCTGTTATGACTGATCTCTGGGTGACGTGTTTGTAATGTTAAAAGAAAAAAGTGCAGCTACTTTACAATGTTTTGGCCTCACTGTGAATTTCTGCTCAGTGCCCCGCAGGAGCTGCAGATGGAGATCATATGATCGTCCAAAGATCCTCCACAAGGTTTGTGCTCTCCAGAAGCTATCTGAGGATAACATGCAGAGACAAATTCTGCAGTCAGACTCAAGATACCTGTCGTCGAGCGCATTTGTTTTTGTTTCTAAGTGAAATTATCAGATTTTCCCTTGGCATGCATAATAAGTAACGAGGGTGACTGGATGAAAGGTTTTTCTGACATGCCGTGCCCTATTTACAATTCTTATTGAAAGGAGTGTCCTGCAGAGAGTGAGTCTGATGTGACCCACTGTTTATTCTGAATAAATCATAAATTATAATGCGTAGGAAGGCATACACAAAGGACAACGCCAAACTGGTGTTGTTTTTCTGCATCCGTGTTCGGAGCATGCAGCAGAGTACATGTAATTGTTATCTGTTATTAGTTGCCAGTGAAATCTTTATGAATATTCAACGAGGCGCAAACTTAGAAAAGTCTGAACAGCAAACTCCCGGAGGGTGAGTGTTCTCACAACACCAACAACGTGATGGATCGTAGATAAGATGAGGCAAGCTCAAGTGTTGCTTACCACTGAAACAGGCCGTAAGACCTTATCAAAGCTTCGTACTGACATGTGAAGCTTTACTCTCTCCGACCATTTTGTTCTATCATTCTCTTACAGCAAATATTCTAACATCTGGTTGCACTTTTGCCAGATATTTTGAGCGGAGTAAGAATGCAAATGAATGAATGAATAAACACATGAGAACAGCACACTTTCAGCAAATATTCAGTGTTCAGTGGAAAGTGTTGAGGAAACAGAATAGTCCTTTGGAAACAAAAAGAAACAAAAGCCTTGGTTCAGAACTATTACTCGTTACATTGGCTCAGTATTGCAATACGTGCACGTTTCATCTGCTTTTACAAAAGAGCTACAGCCTTTGGAGACAACATTATCTGAGGTCTTTGAGGGAATGGACTAATGACTCATATCAAACTGTGCAGATATTTACCATGCCAGCTTCCTAAAATAAAGTTTGCATAATGTAAGCCTGTTCAACAACATTTACCCTGACTATGAGTTCACGCTCATGATTTTTAATGCTTTTAATCCTTCTGCAGTGTACTCCTTTCTATTTTTTTTCATTAGCACTGAGGCGTCCAAAGAAAGTTGTGCTGGAATGAACCCAAAAGCACTGACCATTAGCCTCGACTGACTAACTGGAGGCTGCAATCAATGTTATCTAGATTCATTATTTGTGCTGCATGTGCCCAGGTTCCCAGGATCCCTGAACAGTTTTTGAGAATAAGATTATACCTCTCAGTGGATCCTCATTTAAAGAAACCGTTAAAACATTCAGGATCATATGGGATCCATTCTTTTCTCCCACTGAGCAGCTCATGCAAATTATGACCGAGTGGAAAAGAACCTGCTGCCCATTGTTCACGGCTTAAGACAGAATCACACGTGTATGTATATGTAATATTGTTTAGCATGTTTTCCACATTTTCCTTAGTAATTTTTGCTTTGAGGTGAATGGTGAGACGTCTTCTGTCTATACTATAAAAAAAGAAAAAAAAAAAGTCAATTTACGGTAAAATTCTGGACATCACAGCTGCCGGTATTTTTAGAGACCATTTTTCTTTTTTACCATGTAGGACAGAGAAGAATAATTATAAAGGAATAATTGAATAAACTTCAATAAATAAACTTATATATATATATATGTTTCCATTAGATAAAATGAGATAAAGGTGAAGTGATAAACGTATATCTCATTGGCTCCAACACACTGACTTAATACTGTGAGAATGTTATTGTTTTGCTGCAATTTAATTTTCCATCAAATTAATTTTTGTCATCCTGTTTGGCCTATGCCGTAAATATCTCTTCACATAAACATAACTTTATCAGAGGCCAAGAGCTTTTATTTAGATGTTTATCTTAATATTACAAGAAAATCACATGACGTGAGGCATGTGATCCTTTTAACTGTGAACCATACAAGCACCACCTCTGTTCCCTCTTTTCTTTCCACTGGATTTCAGTTTGACTGTGACATAAACAAACATCGTCTAGTTGGTCTGATTAAATAAGAGGAGCAGGAAAAATGATGCCAACAAATGACAGATTAGTTTTATCGAAACATAAATTCAAGCTTGTCATTGGGGCATCTGCAGGAAATCAGATGTATATCCACTTTAATGTCCAAGCCTGTACTTCCTCTAGAGAATAAGGAAACATTCTCTGCAGTTTTCTGTCTATTTTCACAATCTAATAATACAGTGCCATGAGCTGCACTGTCCAGTCTGTTACTGGAAAAGTTAGTTAGGGAACTCCGCAGTCTCTGCTCTGTTCTGTCAGTGTTTACAGGTAACACTCTGTAGGGTTTGCTTATTTATGCTTTTGTGTTGGTGTGTGCTGATGTGAAAAAGAGGCCTTGACAGAGAAATCTATAGATTACAATAAATTATTTTAAGTGAATTCTTAGGCAATAAATGAAAACAAAATGGGCACACTACCTCCATAGATTCATTGCCAGATACTTTGCATAGGGCACATGGATTCTTCCAGTGGCAAACCGGTGAGCAGTGATTTACTAGTTACAGCAACGCCAGTAATCTACGGTAAAACAAAAACAGATTGTAGAACCCCACAGACAAACCCATCTTTGCCTCTCAGCTTGCACTGAACAACAGAAGGTTAATTATCTCTTAACTTACATAACGATGATCCTACTTGAATTTAGCACAGACTCCTTGATGCTCCCGTTAAACATAATTTAATGACAGCAATTATCCTCTCCTTTGTAATGAGCTTCAGTCTAGACTTATGAGGGGGGAAAAAAAAGATTGGAAATATTAGCTTTTTGACCTCAACTAAAAAAAAAAAAAGATGCTCGCTGAATATAAAAACTTCTGCAGTGCTAAAGGAAACAATTTAAGTGTTTATAGCGTTTCATTTGTTCATATCAAACAGTGCTAAGTCTTCTTTTGCTAGATATTTTATTTGAAAAAGAGTCAAAATGACACACCCGTTGAATCCTTTACTTCAAAATCTTTAGCTGAATTACAAACCTGTACACAGAATAGTGCAATGTAATTACAATGTGGGGAACCAGAGTGTATACAAAACTATAGCAAAGAAAAGAAATCACTCACTTGTTGTCCATACTGACAGGAACCTTTGCTAGCAGTCAAATACACACTAAGAATAGGTCGCCTCCATCAGAGCACCAACATGCAGCCACCCACACACATACAAGCATGCGCCTAAGGCGAACGATAGAATGAATGTTAAGAAAACATGTTGTCATATTTATGTAAATTTGGCCAGTTTTCCATCAGAGAGAGCGTACCAAGAAGTGCTTATATTCTCACATATTTTCATTTCTTTTCAAGTAAATGTTCTTGATGAGTAATGCATTCTTAATGGCGCTTGTATTTTGGTGAACACGAAATTGCTGTCAGTAGTACTAACTCTTCTGTAACTCTCCATGAAAAGCAGCAGCAGTAGTCGACGGTCCACCGTTACACAGCACAATCATTTGGAGCTCTGGATTAAAGTTGCACTTGAGTCTCCAGGTTTTTCCAAGGCAAATGTACTGAATCCACAAAACCTTTTGGGGACAAAAAAAAAAAAGCTGAAAAGTGGATCCATATTTTGGGAACCCTTTGGAATCTTGATGCAGTGACATTAAAATCACAACAGAACTTGGATTCACGATAAATAGAATTTTACAATAAGAAGCATCTCTGCTATCAGTTTCAGCCTTTTTGTGGCAGAGGACAAATCAATAAAAATTTTTTCATCGTAAAAGGCTAGTAGCATATGAAGGCAAATGTGATGCTGCTAAATTTTGAGTTCTTTCTTGGCCTTCTACGACAGTAAAACTTGTATTTGATTTCACAAAGCTGTCAATCAATAAAATGTTTAGTTCAGTCAAGTCCATTGTGCCCGAATGCAATACAGTCTTAAGATTATTCTGTTATTAGAGACACAATTTTGGTCTCTAAAGACATACCGGACATGTTTTGATGGCGTCTAACAAACACAGCCAAAAAAAAGAACTGGCATGACAAGAAAACTTGAAGCCAGCTGTAGCAAAGACCCTGTGAACGGAAAAACCACATTGTGTGTTGGGAAAGGGCCAGTATCATGTGCAAGGAAAACAACAGACATCACTGTTGCATTTTGGAGGCACTGGAGATTAAAAACGTCTCTGAACTGGGACACTGGGGGAAGGGGACTTCCAGCGCATCCTCCTGCAATAAGCCACTAGCAGGGGGCAGTGACACCGCTTCAGGAGACAACAGCATGACAACATGTTCCACTTAGTGACACCTCCGATGAATATACAAGTGTGTGCCTAATAAAATAACTTTAAGGCTACTGTAAAGTTTTTCCTGCAAGTATGAGAGGTTACTGCACCTACACTATCAGCTTCAGCCTCACTGGTGGGGAGAAACAAAGAACATGACTTTTTTTAAACTTTAAGTGCCTGTTAGGGTAGAGGTGAGGAGTGTTGTTGCGCAACACCCCCCCCCCTCCTTTCTGTCTCTACTGTCTCACTCTCTGCTTCCTCTTCTGAGAGGGGAGATGTGCTACCAGCTCTCCATCTAACGGGTTAATTGAGTTTCCTAAATCTGCCGGGATTTACCCTGTCCAGAACTGAAGTAAACTCTGTTTAAGCTGGTTTCGAGAAACGATTCACCTGATTTTTAACGGCCTACATCCAGGTGTCTCACCCTTCTTCCCTCTGTGAATTAGCCAGACTGAGCAGCCTACAGCCAACTAGTTTCACAGAGCACACCTGTTAACGGTCGCTCGTTCTCTATTTTACAACTTGCATTTGTTATTGAACCAGGTAGGTTTTAGTGACTCGGGCGAGTCCCAAGGATGTTGTTTTAAATTTGGGCTACCAGCAACCTATAAAACATTTTCCACCTCTTCCTCTCCAGAATCAAACATCACAGCTATTTTACAACCATCAAAGAACTTTAAGGTGACTCATTAACTGAATGTCCACAACATCTTTTAGATTTTCTGTATGCTAAATATTTTATTAGTAAGGCATTTTTGCAAGGGTCAGTACAGCTTAATTCAGTAGCAGAAATAATCAAATAAGTAAAATCAATCATCTAGTCTATCTTTCCCTACTGCTGACACTGAAAACTAAAAAAGGAACCTTTGAGAGAGACGGACGGAGCCTGGCGCCTCGAACCCCAGACCTGGCACGACGACGAAGAAGGTGCTGCAGCAGGAGGAAGACGCCGATCGATGAAGGCCAGGATCTCCGCAGGTCTGATGATGAAGAAGGTGTTGCAGCAGGAGGAAGACGCCGATCGATGAAGGCCAGGATCTCCGCAGGTCTGATGATGAAGAAGGTGTTGCAGCAGGAGGAAGATGTTGATCAGCGAAGGCAGGAATCTCTGTAGGTCTGATGAGCCTCCTCTCCGCATGGATGGTGAGGTCACACAGGACTTGGTGCTGGCAGGAAGGAAGGCACCAGTTCTTCTTCTTTGTCTTTGCCTTTGTCTTCATCTTTGTCTTTGGGGTCTGAACCCAGCCGATGAGAGAAGTGCGATTTGAAGCCACAGGTTGTAGGGCTGACGGGTTGGTCCCCATGGCCGGACAGTCTTCGGCTCCGTGGCCCCGGCTCTTCTTCAGCTGCAGAGTTCTTTGTCCATCTCTTGGCTCGAAGCTGCCCGGAGGATCCAACGAACGGTTCCTCTTTTGCACTCACCTTTTATAGGGTTTCTTTGGCTAGCACTGTTGCTGGGCTTGTTTCATTGGCTGACTGCTCAGATGATTTCATATCCATCACTGTCTTACAGACATTATGTCCTGATGTCTGTGCTAATGTCTCAGAGTTGCTCAACCTCCTGTCCATTGCCTGCACAACCTTTCACCTACTTTCTAAATAAGGCGTTGATCATCTCTGCTCTCCTGTTAGTTCCTTGCCTTTCACCTTTCACCTACTCTCTACCTCCAACATATCAGTGATGTTTAATTGCAGTTACACCTTTTACACCATTTCAAGTTCAATGTCAAAATCACATTTATATCACTTTTATTTTCTTTAGCTTCTCTGATTTTAGCATTCATTTATAATTTTATAACCATAACTTATATCACATTTATTTTCTTCAGCTTCTCTGATTTATCATTCATTTATGATTTTATAACCATAACTTATTAATTATCCTTATTATAATCCTAATGTGAGTTATTACAGATGTTTTTCTGAAAAGAAACCAAAAGAATAATACATGATTCTAATTATTTACTACTAAAGTTACAGTTACTTGTTTTCCTTGTAAGTGTTCCCACAAATATAAGTGTAAGTATTATTACAAGTAAACCAATATTAATATAAGTATTTTACTTTGAATCTTATCAAATTATCAAAATGTTTAGATTTAATTCTTTAAACTTTCATGCTTTAAAATAAGAAATAGTCTCATCTATTTTTATGAATCTGCAGGCTGGAAACTTCCTCTTTTTCCAGGAAACCTGCTTTTCCTGTTTCATGACTCTCTCTGTCTGACTATGATTTCTTATGATTAGATAGAAAAAAGTAAAATTAAAGCAAAGTTTGCATGAGACAAAAACAACACACACAACCAGATTTATTTTATTGACACTTAAGTCTACTGTTGGGCCTAGATATCACTTGAGTGATTCATTTTAAAGATAACTTTATTTATTATTACTGTTAAACTAACTTTATTGACACTTAAGTCTACTGTTGGGCCTTGATGTCACTTGAGTGATTCATTTTAAAGATAACTTTATTTATTATTACTGTTAAACTAAAATCTCCAGCATGGGGAAGTGGGATGAGCTCGGATTTTCTTGACACCCCCTCCACGAGGTCAGACCTTTCACATGCTGGGAGTCCATCACCCTCCTGCAGTTCGCCGTCCTCATCCCCTGGAAAGAGAAGATGTTCGTCTGGGATGTGAAGATGCAGATTCTTCATCCTCAGTTGTCACAGAGGGCTCAGTGTAGTCATCAAAACTCCACTTCTCTTGACACCCCCTCCTTGGAGTTTTGATTTCCCCCATGAGGTGATGAATGTCGAAGAAAACTTGGATCGCTCTGATTCTTCTACAGGAACCTTCGCTGGATGAACTGTCGGTTCTTCAGGATGTGGGATGATTCTTTAGGGAAGATGGGCTGAGACAGAAGGCCTCAAAAAAAAAAAATTCTGGCTGTTCAGCAGAGCAAAGCAAAAAGCATAAGCATCATGACGCTTTATCCGTAATCATGATCCTTTTCCATTTTAATCCATCAGGTTGTGACAGGAGTTCTTCTTTAGCATAATCCAATTTCTTCACGGCCCTCCCAGTCCAAAGCCTTGAAGTTGTTCTTTGAACGGCAACCTTCCTGTAATAGTGGCCAGTCTACTGTAGGATGGCATGGTGCTTGATTCTCTGGCCATCTTCTCGTAATGTTCTGGTTCGCTGTAGCTAAGAACTGGCTTGAGCACTGCTTCCTCATGGACCCCTTTCTTCATCAGTAGTACTGTTGAAGTTCAGTACTTACTTTACAAAATCTTGGGCGTTGAATCTCAGCTTGATCCCCGTAGTTGCAGGCCGATCTTGAGCTTTAATCCAAACTCTCTGCCCTGTTTTCAGTGACACTTTGAGCTGCAACTTCCCTTTTCCTTCTCTGAGCAAAAAGGAGAAGTGTCTTCGCCTCCCTGCTTTCTGTGACGTGAACGGAGTTCCTCTGCAGGGGAAGACCTGCTCTTCTAGCAGTTGTCACTGTGTCCATCAGCACCAAGAGGTACTTCTCACCTCTCTTTCTTGTTGTCCCCATTGGCTCTGCTACATCCATGCAGACTGAACCCCATGGGACTGTGCTCTTGATGAACAAACCTTCCATCCGCTGCCCTCGGCGACCTGTGTTGTATTGACCACACACTTTACAGTCCCTCAGCACGCGTTGGACTTGTTTCACTGGGATCCAAAGATCTTGCTCCTCCAGCTCCTTACGGGTAGGTCGCACGCCTGCATGTCCAAGGGCCTCATGCACGCCCCACGTTGGGCGCCACTTGTTGTTGCGCAACACCCCCCCCCCTCCTTTCTGTCTCTACTGTCTCACTCTCTGCTTCCTCTTCTGAGAGGGGAGATGTGCTACCAGCTCTCCATCTAACGGGTTAATTGAGTTTCCTAAATCTGCCGGGATTTACCCTGTCCAGAACTGAAGTAAACTCTGTTTAAGCTGGTTTCGAGAAACGATTCACCTGATTTTTAACGGCCTACATCCAGGTGTCTCACCCTTCTTCCCTCTGTGAATTAGCCAGACTGAGCAGCCTACAGCCAACTAGTTTCACAGAGCACACCTGTTAACGGTCGCTCGTTCTCTATTTTACAACTTGCATTTGTTATTGAACCAGGTAGGTTTTAGTGACTCGGGCGAGTCCCAAGGATGTTGTTTTAAATTTGGGCTACCAGCAACCTATAAAACATTTTCCACCTCTTCCTCTCCAGAATCAAACATCACAGCTATTTTACAACCATCAAAGAACTTTAAGGTGACTCATTAACTGAATGTCCACAACATCTTTTAGATTTTCTGTATGCTAAATATTTTATTAGTAAGGCATTTTTGCAAGGGTCAGTACAGCTTAATTCAGTAGCAGAAATAATCAAATAAGTAAAATCAATCATCTAGTCTATCTTTCCCTACTGCTGACACTGAAAACTAAAAAAGGAACCTTTGAGAGAGACGGACGGAGCCTGGCGCCTCGAACCCCAGACCTGGCACGACGACGAAGAAGGTGCTGCAGCAGGAGGAAGACGCCGATCGATGAAGGCCAGGATCTCCGCAGGTCTGATGATGAAGAAGGTGTTGCAGCAGGAGGAAGACGCCGATCGATGAAGGCCAGGATCTCCGCAGGTCTGATGATGAAGAAGGTGTTGCAGCAGGAGGAAGATGTTGATCAGCGAAGGCAGGAATCTCTGTAGGTCTGATGAGCCTCCTCTCCGCATGGATGGTGAGGTCACACAGGACTTGGTGCTGGCAGGAAGGAAGGCACCAGTTCTTCTTCTTTGTCTTTGCCTTTGTCTTCATCTTTGTCTTTGGGGTCTGAACCCAGCCGATGAGAGAAGTGCGATTTGAAGCCACAGGTTGTAGGGCTGACGGGTTGGTCCCCATGGCCGGACAGTCTTCGGCTCCGTGGCCCCGGCTCTTCTTCAGCTGCAGAGTTCTTTGTCCATCTCTTGGCTCGAAGCTGCCCGGAGGATCCAACGAACGGTTCCTCTTTTGCACTCACCTTTTATAGGGTTTCTTTGGCTAGCACTGTTGCTGGGCTTGTTTCATTGGCTGACTGCTCAGATGATTTCATATCCATCACTGTCTTACAGACATTATGTCCTGATGTCTGTGCTAATGTCTCAGAGTTGCTCAACCTCCTGTCCATTGCCTGCACAACCTTTCACCTACTTTCTAAATAAGGCGTTGATCATCTCTGCTCTCCTGTTAGTTCCTTGCCTTTCACCTTTCACCTACTCTCTACCTCCAACATATCAGTGATGTTTAATTGCAGTTACACCTTTTACACCATTTCAAGTTCAATGTCAAAATCACATTTATATCACTTTTATTTTCTTTAGCTTCTCTGATTTTAGCATTCATTTATAATTTTATAACCATAACTTATATCACATTTATTTTCTTCAGCTTCTCTGATTTATCATTCATTTATGATTTTATAACCATAACTTATTAATTATCCTTATTATAATCCTAATGTGAGTTATTACAGATGTTTTTCTGAAAAGAAACCAAAAGAATAATACATGATTCTAATTATTTACTACTAAAGTTACAGTTACTTGTTTTCCTTGTAAGTGTTCCCACAAATATAAGTGTAAGTATTATTACAAGTAAACCAATATTAATATAAGTATTTTACTTTGAATCTTATCAAATTATCAAAATGTTTAGATTTAATTCTTTAAACTTTCATGCTTTAAAATAAGAAATAGTCTCATCTATTTTTATGAATCTGCAGGCTGGAAACTTCCTCTTTTTCCAGGAAACCTGCTTTTCCTGTTTCATGACTCTCTCTGTCTGACTATGATTTCTTATGATTAGATAGAAAAAAGTAAAATTAAAGCAAAGTTTGCATGAGACAAAAACAACACACACAACCAGATTTATTTTATTGACACTTAAGTCTACTGTTGGGCCTAGATATCACTTGAGTGATTCATTTTAAAGATAACTTTATTTATTATTACTGTTAAACTAACTTTATTGACACTTAAGTCTACTGTTGGGCCTTGATGTCACTTGAGTGATTCATTTTAAAGATAACTTTATTTATTATTACTGTTAAACTAAAATCTCCAGCATGGGGAAGTGGGATGAGCTCGGATTTTCTTGACACCCCCTCCACGAGGTCAGACCTTTCACATGCTGGGAGTCCATCACCCTCCTGCAGTTCGCCGTCCTCATCCCCTGGAAAGAGAAGATGTTCGTCTGGGATGTGAAGATGCAGATTCTTCATCCTCAGTTGTCACAGAGGGCTCAGTGTAGTCATCAAAACTCCACTTCTCTTGACACCCCCTCCTTGGAGTTTTGATTTCCCCCATGAGGTGATGAATGTCGAAGAAAACTTGGATCGCTCTGATTCTTCTACAGGAACCTTCGCTGGATGAACTGTCGGTTCTTCAGGATGTGGGATGATTCTTTAGGGAAGATGGGCTGAGACAGAAGGCCTCAAAAAAAAAAATTCTGGCTGTTCAGCAGAGCAAAGCAAAAAGCATAAGCATCATGACGCTTTATCCGTAATCATGATCCTTTTCCATTTTAATCCATCAGGTTGTGACAGGAGTTCTTCTTTAGCATAATCCAATTTCTTCACGGCCCTCCCAGTCCAAAGCCTTGAAGTTGTTCTTTGAACGGCAACCTTCCTGTAATAGTGGCCAGTCTACTGTAGGATGGCATGGTGCTTGATTCTCTGGCCATCTTCTCGTAATGTTCTGGTTCGCTGTAGCTAAGAACTGGCTTGAGCACTGCTTCCTCATGGACCCCTTTCTTCATCAGTAGTACTGTTGAAGTTCAGTACTTACTTTACAAAATCTTGGGCGTTGAATCTCAGCTTGATCCCCGTAGTTGCAGGCCGATCTTGAGCTTTAATCCAAACTCTCTGCCCTGTTTTCAGTGACACTTTGAGCTGCAACTTCCCTTTTCCTTCTCTGAGCAAAAAGGAGAAGTGTCTTCGCCTCCCTGCTTTCTGTGACGTGAACGGAGTTCCTCTGCAGGGGAAGACCTGCTCTTCTAGCAGTTGTCACTGTGTCCATCAGCACCAAGAGGTACTTCTCACCTCTCTTTCTTGTTGTCCCCATTGGCTCTGCTACATCCATGCAGACTGAACCCCATGGGACTGTGCTCTTGATGAACAAACCTTCCATCCGCTGCCCTCGGCGACCTGTGTTGTATTGACCACACACTTTACAGTCCCTCAGCACGCGTTGGACTTGTTTCACTGGGATCCAAAGATCTTGCTCCTCCAGCTCCTTACGGGTAGGTCGCACGCCTGCATGTCCAAGGGCCTCATGCACGCCCCACGTTGGGCGCCACTTGTTGTTGCGCAACACCCCCCCCCCTCCTTTCTGTCTCTACTGTCTCACTCTCTGCTTCCTCTTCTGAGAGGGGAGATGTGCTACCAGCTCTCCATCTAACGGGTTAATTGAGTTTCCTAAATCTGCCGGGATTTACCCTGTCCAGAACTGAAGTAAACTCTGTTTAAGCTGGTTTCGAGAAACGATTCACCTGATTTTTAACGGCCTACATCCAGGTGTCTCACCCTTCTTCCCTCTGTGAATTAGCCAGACTGAGCAGCCTACAGCCAACTAGTTTCACAGAGCACACCTGTTAACGGTCGCTCGTTCTCTATTTTACAACTTGCATTTGTTATTGAACCAGGTAGGTTTTAGTGACTCGGGCGAGTCCCAAGGATGTTGTTTTAAATTTGGGCTACCAGCAACCTATAAAACATTTTCCACCTCTTCCTCTCCAGAATCAAACATCACAGCTATTTTACAACCATCAAAGAACTTTAAGGTGACTCATTAACTGAATGTCCACAACATCTTTTAGATTTTCTGTATGCTAAATATTTTATTAGTAAGGCATTTTTGCAAGGGTCAGTACAGCTTAATTCAGTAGCAGAAATAATCAAATAAGTAAAATCAATCATCTAGTCTATCTTTCCCTACTGCTGACACTGAAAACTAAAAAAGGAACCTTTGAGAGAGACGGACGGAGCCTGGCGCCTCGAACCCCAGACCTGGCACGACGACGAAGAAGGTGCTGCAGCAGGAGGAAGACGCCGATCGATGAAGGCCAGGATCTCCGCAGGTCTGATGATGAAGAAGGTGTTGCAGCAGGAGGAAGACGCCGATCGATGAAGGCCAGGATCTCCGCAGGTCTGATGATGAAGAAGGTGTTGCAGCAGGAGGAAGATGTTGATCAGCGAAGGCAGGAATCTCTGTAGGTCTGATGAGCCTCCTCTCCGCATGGATGGTGAGGTCACACAGGACTTGGTGCTGGCAGGAAGGAAGGCACCAGTTCTTCTTCTTTGTCTTTGCCTTTGTCTTCATCTTTGTCTTTGGGGTCTGAACCCAGCCGATGAGAGAAGTGCGATTTGAAGCCACAGGTTGTAGGGCTGACGGGTTGGTCCCCATGGCCGGACAGTCTTCGGCTCCGTGGCCCCGGCTCTTCTTCAGCTGCAGAGTTCTTTGTCCATCTCTTGGCTCGAAGCTGCCCGGAGGATCCAACGAACGGTTCCTCTTTTGCACTCACCTTTTATAGGGTTTCTTTGGCTAGCACTGTTGCTGGGCTTGTTTCATTGGCTGACTGCTCAGATGATTTCATATCCATCACTGTCTTACAGACATTATGTCCTGATGTCTGTGCTAATGTCTCAGAGTTGCTCAACCTCCTGTCCATTGCCTGCACAACCTTTCACCTACTTTCTAAATAAGGCGTTGATCATCTCTGCTCTCCTGTTAGTTCCTTGCCTTTCACCTTTCACCTACTCTCTACCTCCAACATATCAGTGATGTTTAATTGCAGTTACACCTTTTACACCATTTCAAGTTCAATGTCAAAATCACATTTATATCACTTTTATTTTCTTTAGCTTCTCTGATTTTAGCATTCATTTATAATTTTATAACCATAACTTATATCACATTTATTTTCTTCAGCTTCTCTGATTTATCATTCATTTATGATTTTATAACCATAACTTATTAATTATCCTTATTATAATCCTAATGTGAGTTATTACAGATGTTTTTCTGAAAAGAAACCAAAAGAATAATACATGATTCTAATTATTTACTACTAAAGTTACAGTTACTTGTTTTCCTTGTAAGTGTTCCCACAAATATAAGTGTAAGTATTATTACAAGTAAACCAATATTAATATAAGTATTTTACTTTGAATCTTATCAAATTATCAAAATGTTTAGATTTAATTCTTTAAACTTTCATGCTTTAAAATAAGAAATAGTCTCATCTATTTTTATGAATCTGCAGGCTGGAAACTTCCTCTTTTTCCAGGAAACCTGCTTTTCCTGTTTCATGACTCTCTCTGTCTGACTATGATTTCTTATGATTAGATAGAAAAAAGTAAAATTAAAGCAAAGTTTGCATGAGACAAAAACAACACACACAACCAGATTTATTTTATTGACACTTAAGTCTACTGTTGGGCCTAGATATCACTTGAGTGATTCATTTTAAAGATAACTTTATTTATTATTACTGTTAAACTAACTTTATTGACACTTAAGTCTACTGTTGGGCCTTGATGTCACTTGAGTGATTCATTTTAAAGATAACTTTATTTATTATTACTGTTAAACTAAAATCTCCAGCATGGGGAAGTGGGATGAGCTCGGATTTTCTTGACAGGAGGTTTTCTGCACATATGCAACACACTAATGAGCATACAGCTTTGAGAATTAGTTTAACACTGGGAAAAAGTGCAATCAAAAAGAAACACGCACAAAAAATTAGGAATTCGCTAATTTGTTTTTTACTGATCACCAGCTACCGTATTTTTCGGACTATAAGCTGCTACTTTTTTCCCACGCTTTGAACCATGCGGCTTATAGTTCGGTGCAACTTTTCTGTGGATTTTTGTTCAACCACCAGGGGGCTCTTTAGCAGGAAGTGAATCTTTAGAAGTCAAAATTGGAAATCAAAGTAGAAAGCGCTAATTTTCACTTAGAACAAGCACATGCTAGCAGCAGGCACGACTGAGAAATGTCTTCAAACTCAGAGACCCTCATCATGGAAACCACACGAAGAAGCAGCTTTTAAGGTGAAGGCTATCGATCTGGTAAAACAGGACGGAAATAGAGCCGCTGCACGTAAGGTTGGCGTGAACGAATCCTTTGTTCAGCGTTGGAGACGGAGGGCTGCGTCTTCAATAGATCCACCAGATTAATTAAGGACACAGCCCTCCGCTGCGTCCTTGTGAAAAACTGACAGCAGCGGCGATACCAGCTGCTCATAGCCCGGTGCGGCTTATTAATGTACGTTTCCAGTTTTAAAAAAAAAACTTTGTAGATGCGCTCTATAGTCCGGAAATTACAGTAATTACAACAGTGCACTGAACTGAAACAGTTTTTTATGAATCACCCTGAGACTAATGTAAAGTTAAATTATAAACCCTCTGATTCACTGCCAGTTCCAAAACTTATTCTGCGTTGAGAAGCCCTTTAATCTAATTTAGTGATGAAAAGAGACGACTTTCTTTATCACTGAATTGGACTTGAGTTTCTCTTTATCAGCATGGCACATACACTTTGCATTATGAGCTGCAATCTGGAGATCCCACAACTTCAACCTTCCTTTCATCAGTCATATGTGCAATTTGGAGGTGTGGGCGCTTCCCTCCTGCTAGGAGACTGACTCACCAGTGAATGATCTCCAGCTGAGCATGTTGTTCTATGATTATTTATTTTTCTTTTGTTGGAACGAGAGGACAGCTTGTTTCTGCGACTTGATGAGGTTATTTTTTTGTTGTTGATAGAGAACTGTTAATGGAGCTAAAAGCAATTATCTTCAATCAAGAAAAAGAATTATGGCAACGTTTTCAAAACATTTTCTTAAACTCAATGCCATAGAAATGTGGAAATATTGAATTAATTCACTGTACCTGAATTACCTGGAGGCACATTAATAATGTTAGAAGAGAAATAAGCGGATGTGAGAATAAACACTGGGCTAAGTGTTTTGATTTCAGAGAAGGACATAAACTTTATGTAATTAATTTCAGGAAGAAAAACACAGTTTTTCATGTCTCCTGTTGTTCCTCTTTCATGTTATTATCTTGCTGTAACCTAGTTTCACTAGTTTCAAAACATCTTTAAAGCACAGGTGTGAAAAGATGTCTTCATTGACGTGGAGAAATGATTGTAGGTGGTTGGACTCAAGAGGTCCAATTATAGCACTGCCTCGTACAAAGCACTTCATTCAAAATATGAAATTCTGAGAGCACTTGTATTCTTGTATAAAGTTTCCCTTTAAAGTTGAGACCAGAGCCGTGCTAAGCATGGTAGCCTTTCACATAGCTCTGAAAGGAAAATGTCTCAAAAAAGGGAAGAGGTCGTTAAAAAAAAAACACACACACACAAAAAAACATAAGCTTACTCTAGCCCATGAAAGAAATACTGGGAAAAGGAAATGTTAGGGGAAACAAGTCCTAAATGCTAACTGACAGCTGCTTGATGTGCCACTACAGATTAGATTTTGCATAGCCAATGTTTTGTGGTTTTTTTTTTCTTGAACTCCTTTGAGATGTGGTCATACTTTCAATTCCCTGCACTAAAGATTCATACAAGCACAAGAAGACGTTTGGGAACTGGAACCGTGCAACACTGACAACACATGATCGATTGTGGACGTATCACAGCCATACAACCAAATTTTGCACGCATGTTTATACAAATAGCAGCTTTATCTTTGCCTTCTCACTCTTAAAACGACACATCATGCTTCTGAGATTCTAGAAGAAGTAGTGTCATTAACACAGTGGTGCAAAAATGTGTGAAAGAAAAACACACAAGAATGATATCACTGTCTGCTATAAATGCTCTTTTTAAAGGGAGTATATACAACTTGCTTTTTATATACTATTGACTAATTTGGGGTGATTTGTCACTTTGCTGCTTTATGGTAGAGGAAATGCATTTCTGAATAACTAATTATTCAGGAAACTACAAAAAATAACAACAGCATTGAAATGAAACAGGATTAAAAAGTAATAAAAGATTTTTTACTCTATTCCTATGAAAGAAATCTGCGTGAGCATATTTTAACATTTATGATCAAGACTGATTCTGGGCATCCTATTTTACCTCTATGAAACCAAAGCCAATTAAACAGTCATTAACCAGTTTTTAGGTGATTCTTTATTTCATGATGGCCGTATTATATAACATCAATGCTCCTTTCCAGTGGTGTGCTTCCTGACATTCACACAGATACAAACTCTCGCACCCAAAAGGTTAACTGGAGGGCAAACGCTGACCGCCGCTGCTGGCCACTGTGCAAATGGGAGCTAAGACCCTCTAACCTCTTCTCACCTCTTCTCACATCAGTGGGCGCATTGGCTTGGCTTTGCAGAACTGTATAAACAAAAAAAAAAGATTCCTGCTTAGGGCAACATCAGTCCACAGCAGTTCATGCTGGATTCCACATGTACAATCCCTTAAGCCCTTTTGGCTTTGGTAAACCACACTATAACCACTGTAAACATTTCTTAAAGTAAGTTTAAATGGCACAGAATGTCAAGATATTTTAGAGTGCAAAAAATGTTAAAATATTAAACCTTAACAAATACATATTTTTCAAGTGGACCAGTAGTTTTTGAACAGTTTTACGTAACAATAACAGCCCTTTGAGTAAAGTCTACTATATGGAGTTGGTACTACCTTGGTTATGATGATGTGTTATCTGGAAAATGTCATGGTAAACAGAATTTTTTTGATAAAGGCATTTTACTAGAAAAATGTCAAATGCAAAATAAATGTATTTATATAGGAGCAGTCATACTGAAAGTAACCCAGTTCTTTACAGGACATCAAAGGAAAAGCAAAAAGAAATGAACAGCATGAAAGCATTTTATAGAACAAACAAATGCAAAAATGCAGACATTAAAGGCATAAAGGAAAGCCAATCAAATAGATCATTAGTCTGATCCTTTGATCAAAAGTTGTCATAAATAAAAATGTATTCAGTCCTAAATTAAAGAACACAAATATTTCTGAACATTTCAGCTTTTCAGGGAGTTTGTTTTTTTTTCAGAGCTGAAAAACATGAACATTTAATGTTGGTTCTCCTTGTTTAATGCAGGTCCCAGGAACCCAGTGTAAATAGGTCTCTGGAGGCCTTAGAAATGTGTTTCGACTAAACTCTATGAAATGCTCCATAGGCCTAACACATCATTTTAAAATCTGTTATTTGACAAATCTGAATTCATTGCGGTGATTTAAGAACTGCTGTGACGTCATCACCTTCTCAAAAATAATGGCTTAAGTCAGTTTTTGTCCCCCGCTCTCCCCCCAAAAAATAAAAAACAAAAAAACACTGACTTTTTTGAAGCCTTTTGCTACAAAAATCAGTTATGTAGGGGATACAGTAGAGAGGACGGATTTCATCTCACTCACCATTACAAATCATTGCCCCAAGATTACAAACTGATCACAAACACCAGATTTAGGGAGAGACACAACCCAGTTTATGCAATGACTACGACTGACATCCTAAACCGACTCAACAGTCAGACTAACTGAGACGACTGTGGGTTGGGTGATACACACAACGAATCCTTGTTGTTTCCTTTCTGAGCCACATGAAAGAGAAAAGATTTGAGTAATTTAAAGCTACAGCTCTCAATAATTTATGAACTCACTGATGCAGTTAAATCAGTTATTTTTCTATCTGCACTTGTTGATGAAAAGGACTAACTTTTGAATGCTTCCCTTGTTCACCTTCACTGCCAATGTGCTGCATTTCTCACGGTGTCTAAGCTTTTACTGAAGGTGAACCTGACAGCCTGGACTTAATGTGCACTGGAAAGGGTTCCTTCTGCTGTCAGTGAAATCAAACATTGCATGCCTTCAGCAATCCAATAACTTCCTCCGTGGTAGAGATGCTTATCGTCGTTTGCCATGATTTCTCTGCTCAGCTCACATCGGCCCTGTACATGAAGAAGAACACAAATCTTTATGTTTGCGGAGGAAGCATCTCAGGTCTTGGAAAAGCTGTTTGTGTCGTTAAAACATGAACGACACGAACGGCTTTTCATGTCGTTCATGAACGACATGTTGAAACGTAACGTGCTAAGTAACGTAGCAATGTTACGTAAGGTCACGTTAATTCAAACGTAACCTTGCTATGCAATTCTCTACAGTACACTCTGTTATTTAATTTTATTAGACCATTTCTTACCTGCAGCTAAACAATAGTGTGAAATAGCTCAACAATAGAGGAGGATGTCATGTTCTCTTGTAATTGGTCAAGCAAAATGGGTCTTCCACTGGAAATTGTAAGATTGGAGGTGGAAGCCAAGGGTAAGACGCCAACTATCCTTTCAAATATGAAGCAAATGTTCTATTTACCTGTTAATGTGCAGTCCACCCACCCACACAAATGCACTGCAGTTAAATTTTCAAGAAAACTTTTACTCTTGACCATGTCAAACAATGCTGCAGGTATACTCTCTTCAATTTTCATTCTGATCGTGCTCCCGTCAGCCCATTGGGCAGCTTTACATGAGGTTTATTGTTTTGCTGACGTTCAGCTATTTTTATCTGTGAAGCTCAATTATTTCATTATACCTCAATTATTATCACCTCATCAGACTGCAACTGTGTCTTAACGGCAGAAGTCTGTCAGACTTTTAATTTTCTGCTTTTAAATTCAGAGGAGAGAGACTGTTGTCTTTTGACCTGCGAAAGAAGCAGGAAAACGAGCTCCTGTGTGCGTCACCTCCAGGCTTGACTGATGTCATTTCTTATTTTGTATGTCCAAAAAATATTTAAAAATACATTGTGGTTGGGTGGAAATTTTCTTACCCTTATAAAGAATCACATATGTACAACTAACGAGAGAATGTGCAAGGCTGAAGCAGTTCTAGACTTGTCTGGGTTCATCTGAAGGGGACAGAGAGAAGTTATTTGGAGTTCAAAAATTGAGACGGTAAAGGGGGGCGATTTGCGGCTTCCTGTGGCTTGAGACTGAAGGCAGGCATTGGAGGGGCAAGTCAGGCTCTAGAGTTGCAAGGACCAAGGAGATATTCAAGAGGTGAGTTCGGGGAATGCCAGAGAGTTTGAGGATTCAAAGAGAATGTGAGTCTGATGGTGGAGATCGGGACAGGCAGGTAAGGAGCAGAGGGAATCGGACCAGGGGGAGACAGATGGGCAGGTTATCTTGGAGGATCTTAAGAGGCTTGGAGGAGGAGAGAAGCTGAGATCACTGGAAAATAAATCAAGTTGAGTATCAAAGATATTCATGACGTCACTAGAGAAGATCATATAACAAGTTGCAGGAGGGCTGGAGACTACAAGAACGGTTAATAATCTAGCAAGAAACGAAGATCCTGCAGCTCCTTATATTCCCTAGTCTCCTGGGTGATTAAGCCCAGGTGTGCAGGCAGAGCCGAGCCAGAAAAGCTCTGCAGCAAAGTTCCTCTGTAACAGAACTGATGTCAGGATCTTGAGTCGTTGAGTTTTCGTTAGATCAGCCTTGTTTCTGTTTTATCTTAGTTCGCTCCAGTCTTAGTTATTTTATTCTCATTATGTGTTTTGTTCTACATATTTCTTGTGCTTAGTAGGTTTTTGTCTTGGTTAGATGTGATTTCCCAAAAGCCCTGCTTATGTTTACTCCTCCACACTCTTTTGTGCCATTTTTATTTTTCTCTCTCTGTCCGTTGTTCCAGCATTCGAACTCCCAGTATAAAACCACTTCTCTTTCACTTGCTCGATTTTCCTGTTATATCCTGTATACTTGCATGTACATGGTCTCTGTTTGTTGCTCTGATAAGGGTCCCTGTAATGTCCTTGTTTTTTGTTTATTTTGTAAATTATTTTCATTTCTTCTTTAAATAGTTCACATTCACTCGCCATCTCAACCTGTCTATATTTTACGTTGTCACAGCTTGACTCCTGTTCTTTAAACATGCACCAGTAATAACCAAACACTCTCAAAAGAAAATTACATTTTTGACACGAGGCTCTCAGAGAGCGGACATTCACTTCAAAAGACATCATGATATGCTAAAGTAGTTTAGGGTGAAAGAACAGTGAACAAAAATGGGACGGGAGTGTAAAGGTTATGTGGATTGTTCTCAGTAAAATCCTAAAAGGAGCTGAAAAAAGTCCACATTTTATATTTTGACATAGTTATAATAGATATGTCAATTTTTCTGCATTTCTCTTCAACTAGTTGCCAAATGACACACTACAGATTCAATCTTTATTACATTTTTAAAATTAAAATTTATTGGAAATCTTTTTGTTGTATAATTAAGAAAAAAATATATGTTTATAGATTTCTACAAAAATCTTCTGTGTATTTAAATTTCAGTAGCATTGTCTGTGTACGTATTGGGGCTGCAGAGCAAACAGAAACCCAAACTACAGTTTCTCAGAAAATGACATCAAACAAATAAAAATGATTGTAATACAGTAATATACAGTAGAATATAATGTAAATATGTTTCAGTGCAATGGCAGCAAAGTGGCAGATACATCAAGCTAAATTGTACAATAATCAAGAACCAAGCAGCAGAACGGGATATTTATTTTTAATTGTCTCATGTAATAGTTAAATAGTCAGAGTAAGCCGTCTCCATCAGGACTGTGGAAAATAAATGCATTAAGCTTATCTCTTACTGTGCAATGATTCAATCCAATAAATGAGTTTTACCTTAGGAAATTATTTCGAGAAATCAATTAACTTTCCAGCAATGATGTTCCAATTTCAGATGCGTCTTGTAAACCACATAAAGCTGGAACAGGAGGAGCTAACATAAGATATTACACCTTACATAAGATTCATGTGCTGTAAGCATGGTCTCTTTTTAGGCAAATGCTTTTCGCCTTCATATCACTCCATCCTGTCCTCATGAAATAGCTTGTTTTTCTTTTATTATTGTAAAGGGTAGCACAAGCGATTGTAAATCTGTGCCCTGAAAACTGGGAGAATAACCACAATAATCATTCTGCATTTTAGAGAAATGTCATACTTCTCACCAGCAGTCCAGTTTTTATTACATCTTGTGCTTTCTGGTGTAATCTTTCAGTGCAGAATTACACTTGAATACAAAATGTTGAGGATACACTTAAAATAAAAACGAACGGATTGTTATACTTGAAAAGTAGCTCATCGCTGAGGTTTTGTATTGCAGAAGGATGAAAAGAGGCTGTCAAAAAACAATAAAAGAAATAAGGAAAGATAAAACAGAGTGATTTAAAGTGCCACAGCCAGAAGAGCAGTGGGTGGTGCAGCTGTGCTCACATCCGGACTAATGGTGGCCGCCACTGCCGTTTACCACATCTATGAGAGAGGGACATTTTGGCTTTTGTTCCTATTGGTGCTGTTTCGCATTGTCTGATTGAATGAATCTGAAGATTTATTGATTTAAATTAGAAGTGTATTAATTATACGAGGTACAATTAATACCTCGTATTAACTGCAGAGTAATACATTATATGAGAATGAATTCAATTTTAAAAAATCACCCTG
This sequence comes from Xiphophorus maculatus, assembly GCF_002775205.1. Taxonomy (NCBI): domain Eukaryota; kingdom Metazoa; phylum Chordata; class Actinopteri; order Cyprinodontiformes; family Poeciliidae; genus Xiphophorus; species Xiphophorus maculatus. The sequence continues at coordinate 21,648,994 of NC_036465.1, read as the reverse complement.
GTTTTAGATTACTGTTTAAGCAGCAGAAAATATAAAGTAACCATATACTTTACATTATTGATTGATTATATTGGGGTAGAAGATCCCGTGAAACGCCAAGTGAGAAAACAGTTTTTAGTGTATTTGTGTAGTCATGCAAAAAGTATGTAGTTCATCAAATAAAATCAGATTTGACTTTGAAGTTGGGGTTGATGTCCAGTTCAAAAGCATTCTATTCACTTGCTTGTGTCACACACACAACCCACATATGATCACAGAAGGGAGGGGAGCTGCACGTCCACTGAGGCGCTCAGCGCATTTGGAGCAGCCACAGCAGCTGAGCGCAGTTACTGGCCAGATCACAGCTGGTTCATATGCCATCTGTTGCTCTAGTAGTCATCCTCGCATTACTTTATTTTTTTTTTTCTTTTTACTTTTTGACTCAAAATCTGACGCCGACTGGCGCCGCTAACGGGAAAGTGAGGAATTAAGTTTTACGCACAAGTTTGGAGAGCAGACGGCAGCTGCAGTCTGCATTTTCATAACGCGGGCACCTAAAGATGAATGAAACGGACATTATCTGCGAAAACAAAACATCGTCCAACTTTAGTGATTTGTCATGTCTAACTACAGCTGCCGCGCCTTACAACCCCATCGACATCACCACCTTCATGCACATTTTCCCCTCCATCTACGGCATCCTGTGCTCCGTCGGAGTCATCGCCAACGCGCTGGTGATCTACGCGGTCGCAGCGTGCAAGAAGAAGATGGTCTCGGACATCTACGTGCTCAACTTGGCCATAGCTGACATGCTGTTCTTGCTGGTGATGCCCTTCAACATCCACCAGCTGGTCAGGGACAGGCAGTGGGTCTTCGGAAACTTTATGTGCAAGGCGGTGGTGGTGGTGGATGTCAGCAACCAGTTCACCACCGTGGGGATAGTTACAGTGCTGTGCATTGACCGGTAAGTGGTAACTTAAGTCTCAGTACATCCGCTTATTTAAAAATATGTAAGGGCATGAAAACATGACAAGCAAAAACAGACTGGAAACAGACAAAAACAGACTGGAATGCAATATAGCCTATATATACATATATGTGTGTGTGTGTGTGTGTGTGTGTGTGTGTGTGTGTGTGTGTGTGTGTGTGTGTGTGTGTGTGTGTGTGTGTGTGTGTGTGTGTGTGCGTGTGTGTGTGGGTGTGTGTGTGCGTGTGTGTGTGTGTGTGGGGGGCGGGGGGGGGGGTGTATGTGTCAATAAATTTTCTGAGTTAGGATTTATTTTACTACACTAATAACACAAACTGTTCCAATTTACAGTAAATTTGATTTAACAAGTTTCTGAGAATAAGTTATGTTATTGCTAAAAGTTTAATAAATTAGTCAAATTCCAACCATCTATTTAAAATGTACCAACTCAATTACATTGGTTTACTTCTAATTATTAAAATTACTTTTGATCTCTCCAAACCAGTAAAAACAAACCAAAAAGAAACAAACAAAAAAGAAAAACAGATCAATTGGTTTGAGATTAAAGTGAAATATAGTTGTAATAGTAATAAATGTTTGTATTGTTTTCTAAAACCTTTTCCATTGCAACCACAGCTAAATGTGACATTCTATGACAATGACGTGTTCAGGATAAAGCTTGTTGGCAGACTTGACTTTAGGAATTATATTTTTTCTAACTAAAGCTTTGTTCAAACATTAATTTTCACTCCAACACAGAAGCTCTCTGAATCAAACCAAAATTACATATGTATTCATAATACAACTCACATAGTGCTTTACAGATTTGTTTTCTTTTAGCTGTCTCACTTCCATGTTGCAGATCATCAGCTTAAATTTAATATCAGACAAAATTATGTAAATACCGTAAATGCAGTTTTCTAATTTATTAAGGGATATGACACAAAATAATACTTTCACCCTAAACACTTGTTTGGTTGGGTTGTTCCACCCCTGACAAATGCCATCAAGGATTTCACTGGCAATCAGTCTTTTACAATTTTTGTTGAGGAATTTTGGTTCTCTCTTCTTGGCAGATTTACTTCAATTCAGCCATGTTGGAGAGATCCAGCCTTGTTCTGGTTTAGGTGCCATTCTGGGCTCTTTTGTGACCTCTTCACTCAGTCACTGTTCCAAGTTTTCTCCATTTGGGAATCATGACTCTTAGTGTGGTTTGCTGGACGTGTCATCAATTGAAAACTGGTTTTGTGCATAGGGATGCAAATCAAAATGCAGTATTTAACATGTGACAGTAAACATTATCTTTCCAAATTGACATGGGCTATTAAAACTAGAATAATTTTTATATCTAATATCCAGTTGCCTCTTTAATTGATTTTTTAAAAACTGCATACATGAGTGGGTGTCAGTGAAGTTTCATGCTTTTTCAAAATAGTACTGCAAGAGCTACAACGCAGACTGTTGTGTAACACACAATGGCAACACAATGTTCTCTAAATAAATGATCCAGGTTCCATGTTTACCATCTGAGGACATCAGGAACAATTATATTGGTCATTCTGAACTGATAAGGATCAGTTTCACAGGAACAACTGGAGCAGGGGTTGGCCTCAGAGCACGAATGCTGCACTATGTAGATGTCCAGAGGGTCATTATCCAGCAAATTGTGTCTTGTGAAAGGAACTGTTCAGAAAACAACTCTTATACTGCCCGTCATGAAATCATGAAAACAAAAATCCATCCATCTTGAAACCTACAATTTTTTTTTATACACACAGACATAGAAAGTCACTTAAAATCATCAAACACTTCTCTAACCCTAACTACGTCACCTTTAAACAAAGATGTTATAAGCAGCAGTTTGACGGAAGAATGTAATCTTCACCTGATTTAAAGTAGAGGACGGCTTTGAAGTGCAAAGTTAAAGCAGCTTTCAATACAAAATGAGATAATAAAACTGTTCTGACTTCTAAAGCCTCGTAAAACCAGCATTTTAGATTTAAAATGTTCATGTTCACGTCTTGTCTTTGGATGTTATAAATTTAAACACTTTAAATTGCATATCTGGCTTGATTATCTAACACCATCTAAATATTGATCAGATGTTTTAGAAAAAAATTCTGCTAGAAAAGACATTGCAGCATTCAAGAGAAGTGTCCTTTTTTTGACCATCATGGAAATAGAAATAAATAAGTTTCAGACTCCGAGCTTTTAGTTTCTCTTCATTACAGGGGATCTATTACGCTTCCTTGGATAGGTCTGTGGGCTGAACAAAACATTTTCATTATATTTTATGACAAAAAAAATCCTCAGACAATGAGACTTCCCCTGATCAGTTCTGCCTATTTTTAGCTTTCAGAAGGAACTGTTTTAGGACCTCTTGTCACTTTAAATCTAAAAAGTTGGTGTGGCCACGCCCAGCTAAACCTTGCTGCACACAGATGCACCTTTACACAACCATGCACCTTTGACCTTTAGGCAGACCTAGAAGCAGAAGTAGTAGAGCCTCCTGCACAACCATCAAAGGTGCAACAACAAAACACTTGTCTTTTCCAGCAGCCATTGTTCAGCTCTGCTTGGGTTGCTAGGTGAGAGGCTGGGCTTGGCTGAGGTTGGTAGTAAATGGGGCTGTGCCACCCAATTGTGACTTAACAAGTGGGTAGTTTTTGAAATGGTTCGTTTTCAAGTCACCAAAAAAACATGAACGTATTGCCAGAAAAAGGTTTGGTGGTTATTTTGTTAAGCACTCGGATTGTTTAGAAGGTGGAGAGACGAAAAACGGAAGTAAAAAATCGTGCAGAAAAATGAATTTATCACAATAGGTCTCCTTTCAAGCACATAGTCATTTTCCTTTTCCTATTCATCCTTTAGAATCTTCTCAGCTATTAAAGCTTCAGCAGAGTGTCATTTAGAAAATTGCAAAATTGTTGTCATAGAAAATCTTAACAAAGACCAAGACACAATACTAAAACTATTACATAATATATATAAAATTGTATATTATAATGTATGTAATTTACTGCACTTAAATTGCTCTTTTTCTTGCATGGTTTTCCAGCTCTCGGCAATAAAAGCAGAGAGCTGGAAGAATCTAATCTTATTATAAATCTGCAAGCACTCCCTAATATATAGCTTTTCATCAAGACAGAGAAACAAAATTTTAATGTAGTGCAGTTTGTCTCATCCTGATTTCAAGATCCTCCAGCATTAACATGACCGCCTAAGAATCTATGTCATGCACTGGAAAAAATCATCTTGATTCTCTATTTCATGGTATAAATATCTTAATCTCTTTTCCTCTCAGGTATATCGCCATTGTGCATCCCAGCTCAGAGCGGCGGACCGTGCAGTGGACCATCATAATCAACTTGCTGGTGTGGCTGGGCAGCGTCCTTCTCACCGTGCCCGTCATGATCTACGCCAAGGTGATCAGCAGGGAGCACATGGAGGTGTGCATGATTTTCCTGGACGGGCCGGAGGACATGTACTGGTACACGCTCTACCAGTCCATCCTGGGCTTCATCATTCCGCTCATCATCATCAGCACCTTCTATTCGCTCACCCTCTACCATGTGTTCAGCTCCATCCGCCGGGTCAAGCGCAAGCAGTCGGTGTGGGCCAAGAGGGCCACCAAAATGGTGCTGATGGTCATCGCCTTGTTCCTGATCTGCTGGTCGCCCTACCACGTCATCCAGGTGATCAACCTGAGCAACAACCGGCCCACCATCGCGTTCGTCTACGCGTACAACATCAGCATCTGCCTCAGCTACTCGCACAGTTGCATCAACCCGCTCATGCTGCTCCTCTTCGCCCAGAACTACCGCGAGCGCCTGTGCCGGCGGAACGCGCTGCACAGCTCGCAGCACTCCTCCAAGGTCACCGTGGTCAAAGCCGACGGCTCCAGCACGGCAAACGACCCCAACTACCGCATTACGGTCATCTAGTCAGCTTCATTTATACCCTGTAACAAATAGGTGGTGGACATCATTTTTAGAATTGTAAATGGATTTGTTAATACACAGAAGAAGAAAAAAAATCCCTGAAGCAGCAGCAGCAGCATCAAATCCAGCTTTAATAAAATAAACTTCAAATAAAGGCACTGTCATTTTTTGGATAAATCCTCAGAAAGCACAGGCCGCACACAGCTGGTCGGCTCATGATGCACTGAATTCCACGGCGCAGCTTCACTGGTCCTTTCACCAGTATCTACCGTGGCGTCTTCTGGCTGAACAGACATGATCTGCTGTAAGTAATCCAATCAAGAAGTCACTATAAGGGCTCATGATTTGTAACCAGCAGTCTCAATAATCCACAGTTTACTGATACAGATAAGAGCTGCTCTGTTTTGAAACTGAGCAGCCGTAAAGCTTTCTGTGCCTCTTGCCACGGTTTTAAAACGTTGTAGCTCAGAACGAGGGAAGCATTTTATGGAAATAACTTGTAAATTCGATTTACTGTGTAGTAAAGGGTCCGTTTAACAGTGGTCCAAGCCTGTGAGAGCTAGTTCTCGTTCGTGTCTGGGTCCTTTAATTGTGAATAAAGCCCACATATAATAATAAAATAGAATTTATTATTGAAAAACACACAAATACAGAAAAATAATATATAGTTGTCTCTGGCTATGTTTTTTCAGCATATCAGAGAGGATCTTTAAAGGATTTGATTTATAAAGTGCTTAGTAATGGGGAAAGTAATGTATTTATAGCCTGTTGTAACGACGAATTGTGTTTGTAAGAAATGTTATATTTAAAGAAAAATACAACATTTATTTATCATGAGTGCAGAGCCACACAGTGTTCGGCCCACTTCTGTCAGTTTCCGACGTCAAATATTGAACGCTGTACCGGGAAACTCCTCTCAGGGACTGCTTTACGAAGGAAAACATACAGCAGCACTCAGTGATCTCTCAGTCTGTGCAGTTATTACCGTGGTTAAGTATCCTCTGACTGCTTACAGCACAACATTCTGATGCTGTATTGAAATGTTGGAGCCACATGCCTCAGGAGAGACGACGTGTATTTAACGTACATGTGACTTTAGGAGATGAAGTCTTGCAGAAGTATTCACCTCCTTTGAACAGTTTCACATTCTGTCAGCTCAAACTTTATTGTATCTTAATGAGATTTTGTGGGACAGACCGTCACAACGAGGCGCAGACGTTTGAGGAAAAGGATACCTGGTTTGAAAATTGTACGATGTTGCGCCTTTTAATTTCAGTTCCCCAGAGTTAACACTTTTTAGAACCACTTTTCACCCCCACCGCATGATACTGCCACCGCCGTTTGTCACTGAGGGGACGGTGCGTTCAGTGTTTAGCTTCTATCACACAGTTTTGCATGTGGGCCAAAAAGATCAATTTTGCTGCGACATCGTTTTAGGGGAAAAACTGCAAATAGGACTTTTTAAAACATTCATGCATTTCCGTATGCAGGTTTAAAGTCCCAGTAATGTGCTTTAATGTGACAATATGTGTGAATACTTTTACAAGGCACTACATGTGCACATTGACATATGGGTAAAATATATGTATAGTTGAAGCAGGTGTTTGCATTAGTAATTTATCATGTCATTGTGTTGTTTTCTGTATCTTACTTGTGTATTTCTGTGACTACGAAACTATTTTCAAAAAGAATTCAGCAAACAACCAGTGATATTTCATAGATAAACACTGTAAGGGACTGATATAATTTTTGCATCATCGTCCGGTCAGGTGGAGAATAAAATGAGAGAAAATGTACAGAAAAAGATTTACTTTATTTCTTAAATATGATTAGATGTTAAAATAAAGTATGACAAATGGGTCAAGAACAAGTGAATAAATGTTTAAGGACTGTTTTATTATTGTTTTAAAAAATACAGCATAATGCGAGGAGCAATGAAACGGATTGATAATGTTTTCAAAAATTGCTCCTGAATATAAAAAATGACTGATCAGCACCAAGTGGTCTCTGGTCATTTTAATTCATCGTTTGAAAAATAATTTTCACTTAGTTTATGACTTTGTTTTGTGGGATTTGCTCAAGTTAAATTAAAGCAAGTTGTCAACGTGGAGTAACTAACTCAGACTTAAAGAGTTGTTTATGAAACCAAACATGTTCCTGTTTCATTCCTCTCGTCTGTTTTTCCTGATTTAATGCTCTTGTTATCGTCTTGTAAAGTGTCTTAATGTTTGTTGTGGCACTCGAGCACTAAATGTGATGTACTGTGACCCAGATTGCTTCTGCAGATGTTCCCCCAGAAGTGCTTTGCTTTGTCTGTAAGAGTCCTTCCCTGTACTTCAATCAAGGCTTAGTAAAATCTGTGGAAATTTGTAGTTAGTGAAAATGTGACTTGTATTTTATTATTTGCTTTTGTTACCTTCCATCCTTAAATAAACATTGAAAATACAAAGATGGTTTCTATTATTTGAATCTACCCAACGCAAGGCATATGTAAACAAACTAGCTGTAAGTGACCTCCAGGCCAACAGGGGGCTCCCCAGAGTTTGTTGCTCCTCATGCACAAACCAGAACTCAAAGCTGAATATCTGTTGTGAGGATTATAAAAAATTGAGAGTAATTTTACACTGTAATTAGTCATCCTGTTTCTGAATGTTAAATTTCACCTTAGTTAAAATTCTCAACTTGTACACTGAAACAAAAATACTCAATGTCTTCATATTTTGATAACAGTCAGTTAAAGTTCAAGCAAAGTCTGTTCAGGAGTTCATCCATTCTTGAATTAACTCTGATATTATGTTACACCTTTTTTCCAAATTGTGTTAAATTAATCTGTTTCTTTGAAATTCTACACAGAGACACTCATTATGTCAGATTTCTGTAAATTGATTAAAAATAGAAAACCAAGAAATCACATTTAATAGGTATATATATATATATATATATATATATATATATATATATATATATATATATATATATGGCTTGTACAACACTGCTGCATTTAGTTGCTGTGGTTTTCAAATGCTCACAAATGACAAACTTGAGGTCTGCATTTTACCATCCCAGCTTCCCAAGGCTGGCTGTGGTTTTAATCTAATAGATTAAATGTTATTACTTCATAACTGGGGATGGTGTATTCCAGATTCATCTTCAACCACACCACATAAAACCAGCGGACTTTGCTCCATAGTGTTTTTCTCAAGCTCTTCTTCTTTTTTATGACACCAGCAGCAGACTGTGGTGAATGGGAAGGGAGGCTGTACAAGGGGACTAATATAAAACAAGAACTCCTGTCAGTTATAGTGTTGCTGAAAGCCTCTTCACTTAGCAATGGCATAACATTCGTTTCATCGTACGGCACACAAACTGTCGCCTCGAGTGACCTTGGATATGAGCACATCCTTGTTTTGTATCATGTGAGGAGCTTCAGAACGATGTCGCCAAAGGTTTCACACTCTGACTCATCTTCTGGAGGGTGTCATAACATTTTTAGGAGTTAGGTTTGTAGAATTACTGCCTTGTGGTGCACTGCTGATGAGAATTATTTTTAAAGCCATTTTGCGTTTTATAGTTGAAATAAAGCTCTTATCCGCAGAAAATATGATCCTATATCATATTTTGCTGAGAAAATAAGGCTCCAAAAAAATAAGAAAAGTTGCCTTCATTGTTTTGACATGTTTCATTGACAAATACAAAAGGAGCCGAAATGATTTTTATTGTCAGAGCCAGATATGCTGCTGCTTCATATCTAGTTGCTCTGCTGACGTGGGAGTGCTATCAAACTTCTTATCCAAATCCTAAAAATGAAAGTGATAAAACTTCTTGAAATGTCAGACTTCTTTTTTTAAGTCTTGCCAGCATATAATAAGGCATTCCATTTAATTAAGTTGACAGGAAAGGATGAGCAGAGCACAACTGTCATTCAGGAAAGACAAACACGATTAAAGTTAAGTAGCAAATCTGAAAATGATCTTTAACTTAAATAGAAGCTCATGGAGTTTCTACAGTAGCTCATAAAATAAAGTGTGATAATTGAATCTGTAGAGTAAACAGTGATGATGGTTAGGGGCCTACGTTCCCGAGGAAAACACGCTCTTAAATGTCTAATCAAAGCTGCTTTTGTGCCAAACACATGGGGAAATTGTTCCTCCTCCTACGATTGTTTTGTATAAATTATCTCAATGAACTGCAAAAAAAAAAAAAAAAAAAATTCCCACTCAGTGTGGTTTTACAGCTCCCACTCCCCTAGATTCTTGTAAGAGTTAAGAAACCTCTGACCTCCACCAGCAGCACCTGTGCTGCAGCAAAAACACATTCCAGCTGTAACTCAATAAACCCAGCAGCAGTCCTTTCATTCCAAGGACAAACAGTGAGATCTCATGATTTCCTCCACAGTTCTTCTTCTTCACTGCTTACAGTCAAGAGATGGTGACGAGATCTCAAGGACGTGCGTCTCAGGATTGGACGGCAGCTAAAGAAGTACCATGAAATTATGAAAGGTGTTCTATGCACATATAAGAAAATGTCTGTATGATTTACAGAGTCTGTTACTCATGTGTCTCTGACTTTGAGTTTTAAGGCAAATCAACATCAAGTAGTGTGTTGTAGTGAAGCGGATATATGGTTTTCAGAATATGTAACGAAAATAAATGTAATTTATTTTGTAGCTTCCTGTTCTCTCAGAGTCTAAATACTAAGTGACACTGAACAAATTATCCGAACATGCAGTTCGTGTAAGGAAGATGTGTGTTGATGTTCTCAAGCGAGGAAGTAGCTGAATGAGAACCTAAATTTACTTTGCCAACACACAGAGGAGTATCAGAGCGGGCAAGGGCAGGAACTGCTGGAGGGAGAACTGCTGCAGCAACTCAGTAAATAAATAATTGAATTCACTTGTAGATTTTCTTTTCATAATATTTTGGAGGGTGTCAGAGTCAATGCTAACCTTTCTGGCTGTTTAGAATAGAGTGAGCTGTGTGTCAGTCCAAGCTAAAGTTTGGAAATGTTGGTTTTCTTATTCAACTGTGGAGTTGGATTCAGTTTGTTTTTCATCTTCTCTCACCTGCTATCTTAAATTAATTTCATTAAATGTGCTTTTATCACTTTCGTTCAAACTTCTTATATTGGCAAGTTTGAACAAAATAGTACAAAACAATGTGTCCCTACTTCAGTATTCTTGAGAAAATAGCTGCAGATAAAATTACTGGAGCATGTTTTAATTTCTGGATCAGAACAGAGATGTGGGCAGAAACAAATCCCTCATTTATTCTTAGGTTGTTTGAGTTGTGTGAATGTAGCGCATGTTACTGGTCAGCTCTTGTTTTATGGTGAAGGTCAGGTTTTCTAAGGCTGGTCTAGTGAAATTAAACCCTCATTGTCGCATAATTCTGTTGTAGATACTGTAGATGCTGGTAAATATATGTGTTTATTACAACCTGTTCTATTTAATAAATCAATTATCTCAACAAGATGATTTGTTCTGCATATTTTGCTTGTCTTGTACAATAACAGGCGAATTTTATATGTCTTGAGGAATTATTTGGCCACGTTTATAAACACACATAGAGGGCTTTGTATGGCGTTACATTAATGACAAAATCTCTGAGGAGAGATTGCGCATAGCAGTAGCCGCTGCTAGATTCCCATTTATTCATGGTCCAGTGAACGCAGCACAGTGTGCAGTAAAACAGAATCCTCCACCCGTCCATATGCACTCGCCAGAATGTAGTGCTTGTTTTTACTTAGTGAATGTATTTGTGAATTGGAGTCGGTAACTCTCCTGAGTAGATTTTCAGCTCAGTCTGGTGATGGCCGACACGGGACTTAGGCATAACAGGAGAAGAATGTGATGTGGATTCAAAGCGTAGGAAAGGGAGAGGCGGAGCAGGAAGGAAAAGAAGGAAGAAAAAGGAAAGTCTGCTAATGTTTCCTTTTCTTTTCCTGATTTTCTTATTCTTCTCCATCCTCCTCCATCTGCTCCTCTTCATCTCCTTTAAGGCCAAGTCCTGTGCTGTCTACATAGGTTTGGATTTATTTTCTCCTTTAATAATAAACATCTTCATTAAATAATTGCCTTTTGTGTATACTTGTGTTGTCTTTGACTAATATTTAATTGGTTTGAGTTTCTGAAACAGTTAACTGTGACAAACATGCAACAACAAAAAAAGAAGAAATCAGGAAGGGAACAAACACGTTTTCACACCCCAGTAAATGCAGAATTCTTAGTTTAGGAACCTTTGTAGTCTTGTTTGCAAATAAAAAAAACAGATGTGCAATTTAGTCCATTTAAATCAGGTACAATTGAAAATGAAAGTGAACTTGCTTTTTTATTTTACTATTTCTTAAGTGCATACAGTCATGAAGGGAAAAAGCAAAGCATGGGGACAATTTTAAAATCATTTATGGAAAATGCAGAAAAGTTTAATAATTTGTAAAGGAAAAAAAAAAGAAAACAATTAAAAATGGTCCCAAAGATAGTAAAGAGCACTAGTCTTTTTGTCATGAAGTGCGGGGTGTGGTGGTGAGGCAGACGCTGTAGACCCAGGTACGGAGTAAAAATGGTGGTTTTAATGCACAGAGTTACAAACAAAAATCCAACACAGCCCAAAAACCGAGGCAGCACTGCTGAGCTGAATCCAGGGCTCAACGCAGGAAGCAACAAGGCATACGAATGGACTAGATGCCAACACACGACTGAGCAAACGCCAAGTGAGACGAGGACCCGACAAAAACACAGACTCACAGGTGACACTAAATACACACGGGGTAATTAGGGAACGAGAAACACCTGGGAGTAATCGAGGGGAGAACAGGACAACACGGAGACACAGAGAGACAGAAAACTCGAAATAAACGCAGAAAAACATGGAACATGACACTTTTCTACAAAAAATGATCAGCAATTGATTCAAATTGAAGCGAAAATTCACAATGACATATATTTTTATTGCTGCGGCGACAACAAATATGCCAGCGAATGCAACGTTTCATCTTGCTGCATCCTGCAAATCAAAGCACAGGATCTATAATGCTTGCAGTGCAGTTAAACCTCTGAGTGCATCAACAGCATTGAAACAACTTGTTACTTGGCAAGCATCAACTCAGCCATGTTTTGCATGTGTGAAAATATGACTGTGACTTGCTCCTTCTGTGCCTGCAGGAGAATCTCTTCATAAAGATGCTGCTGACGATAAAGATCACCGTGCCAGCAAACTAATTCCGATGAACAGATCCTGACCAAATAAACCTGAAAGGATTTGGGTGTCAGTGTGTTAATGTTTAACCCTGCACCCTCAAATCAAATTATAAAATAAATACCAATGCAAAGGCAGGTTGGAATGTGAAGGAGTTAATCAAAACTTTATAAGGCTGAAAGCTTGCATTTTGCAAAAAGTTTGTCTCTTTTAACTTCAGTCTTGTCTTCATAGTTAAGATGCTAAAATGAATATACCTCTTACCTCAACAAAAACATTAAGAATAACGTTCTTCACTTAAAGTGGAGTTATTAATGTTTTTCCAGGCAAATGGTATCATTTTATAATACAATGGAGTTACATTCAGTTGTTATAAAAATGGCATATATAGATAAGATAAGATTTATTTGTCATTGTCATCAACAGATTACAACGAGATTGAGATTTGCATATATATGCATATATATATCAGAAATAATTTGGTCACAATTGTATCTGATGTCTTGAAATTGGCCTCTGTCTCTTTAAAAAGCACCTGTACCTTTCCAAAACTCCCCGTTCAGTACATCATCACAACATTGCTTTACCATGAAGCCATTTACAACCATTAAGAGCGATGGACACATAATCCTCTCATGAACAAAAATAGATTGAAAGGTGTGACTTTGTGTGTAATGAGTCCTTATAAAAAGAAGAGTTTCAGTTTATGAATTGAACTAAGATATATTTTCATATATTCTAAAAGTTTAATAATTTGTTTTATGTCTTTATCATTTAGTAAGCTTAATCTGTGCCATCAGTCATGCAGTAAATTGACATTAACGGTGCTATTTTACCCATTTTTGTGGACAGCGCTATACCGCAACGGTTATTTAAAAGGAGCATGAGTTACTCGGTAGCATCCATTTTTGTTGGCTAAATGCTTGAGCAGAGTGTGTTGTTCAATGCATCTCTTGTGGTTCACAAAGCTCACTTTCATGCTTTACAAGCAGTAGTTTAAGGGTGGATAGACAACCCCTGAGGAGAGAAACTGTGTGTTTTCCAGATTTGTATCCATCGCAGTTTAAATAAAATAAAATGAAACTACATCAGACTTATGTAGAGCTTTATTAGGACACTCAAAGACACTTTACATTGAAATCAGTTATTCCTGTTTACGCACATATTCGCACGCTGGGTAAGTCTGACCGCAGCTTACATGTGACTGGTCTCTCATCAGATTTTCCACTGCACCCCTGCCTCAACGATATCGCTCTGGGTGCTTAAAACTTCTCTCTCTCAACAAAGTCTGCATTGTTGTTTTCTAATAGAGCTCACGATCGACCATCCTTTTTCTGACACTTCTTCAGAAAGTAAAAAAAAAACAAATAACACATTCCAGCTCTGTCTTGTGATGCCAATGGATTTTTTTCTTCTTCTCACATTTGTCCCAAAAAAATGTTCACAGGGGATGAGGTCTTGTGACCGCTGACGGAGAGCCATGAGGGCAACACTTGTTGCAGCTCCTTGCACTTTAAATAGCTCTGATGTCTGTTTGGATTTATTGTCCTGGTGGAAAGCAAACACTCTGCTTCCTGCCTTCCTTCAGATAGCTGAAGGAAGGCAAACTTCCCTGCTTTCTGGTCAACCAAGAGGCCACACTTTCCATAGGGAGAAATCTGTCAACTTTATGACTTTCATATCACCCTGCTGTATCCCATCAACACTGAGCCTTCTGATTCATGATCGAATCCTGTGTCCTCAAATGAAACCAAAAATATGCGCTTTCATTTAAAAGTGAAACTCTTTGTACATCTTAATTGGTTTGCAATGCCAAGGTGAAAATGTGTTGAATAGAATCATTGAAAACTTCATAGAAGCTTCAATTAAAAAAAAAAAAATACATTGATTTAAAATTTTCAACAAAAAAAAAATCTTTCTGGTATTTCGATCTTTTTCACCATGTTCACAAAAACTTTGTTATTCTTCATTTATTCTTATGTTATTAAACGATACATCATAATGACAAGGACACTTTAAGGGGAAGGAATATCTATTTACCAGGCACATTCTGTTTGTTTCTGATAGAAAATTAGACAGAGATAATTCATATATGCTAATGTTAAAAGTATATACATATTTTGTCTTGAAGTAATTTATTTAGCTTTTCTCCACATTTTTACAAAGAGTAGCGTTTTTTGATTTTAAAATAACAAGGGTCAACTTAATCAATAATGTGATTTTTTGTGTGTGTTCATGTTCAACTAGCACCATGAACGCCAACAAAAGCAACAAAAAGCTACAGAATCGTGAATGTTTGTTCATCCTTTTAAATCACAGCCTGAATTCATTGGTACAAAAGCAGAAATACTCAAAAGTGAAAAGTCGTAATGCTCCACTTGTGAAGGTAAAATAAAAATAAAGATACAGGAATGTGCCTAATTGTGTGCAAAACCAACTTTGGTAGCTACGTGCGCTGAACTAGGCCTACTAACTGGAAAGTGGAGTCATGCTCTGAATTTAGTTGTCATAATGACCAGCATTGTGCTCCTGACCACCTTCCCCCAAGGCCGTGTGGGAAACCAAGCTGCACGCACGCAGCTGTGCCTTTGTTGGTAGTTTTGACGCACTCGTATAGCAGACGAATGACCCTGAGATCAATACAGTGTTCTGAGGTTTCATGTAGGCGTTCAGAGAAATCGTGCTGCCGACTTCTTCTCACAAGAGCCAAACTCATCAGGAAACCTATGAAAAGAGACTTTTTCAGACAAGATCAAGTAAACAAGATTCTTGTTGTAAGTACATTACTGACCACAGATGCAAATAGAGTAAACAGTTTAATAAGTAGACTGTGATCTTCAATGTCAACTTTATTTTCTCACTGAACCTGCAGGATACATTGTGTTTGCTTACGAAGGAAAAATTCATATATTTTTTTTATTATTAAATCTGTCCTCCTGCTTTATTCTCTTGTATTTTCCGCCTTTAGATCAGCAAAGCACTGACGCAAACACAAACGCAAACTCAATACCCATCTGCCATGTACCTTTATCTCAAGTCCTGCTAGAATAATACCATCAGTGACATAGATATTCTAGTCACATTGGGATGAATGTGACTAGAATACTAATTGTGACCATTTCAGTAGGGTAGTAGTTATAATGGGGTATTATATCTAATATATATATATAGAGAGAGAGATTCAGAAATAACCAGAGAAGCAAAAGCACTGGACTGAGCAAATCCAGGCACACTTTCCAAGCTGGCTGAGCACAAATGCATACTGGCCTTTATCATGTAATTCTATGTGAAAAGGTTTGAGGATTAAAGTGAAACATTAACCTGTTTACTTTCATAATGTGCGTGTTTTTTCTTGTGCATTTTTTTAAAGCTTTGTTTCTGTTTACCTGGAGTAAAGCCTGTGATCTGAAAGGGATCGCCTGCATCTTTTGGTATTCCTCACATCCACCTTTACAAACTCTTCCTTCTGTGGCTGTTTTGGAAGTGGTAAACACTAATACTGATGTGAGAGCACAGAGCTTTGTCTGTAAAATACAGAACTGAGTAGGAAATGAATAGATGTTTAAGTAAAAGTATTATCTGTTTCACACGTGTACATGTGCAAATGTAGTGATGGAAATTATATAAGATACATTTACAAACAAGTGGCAAAATTGCTGCCATATTCTGCATACATATTTATGATTAGTTTTATAAGTACAAACAGGCATAATTGTATTTCTTTGTTTATTTATTTTTAAGCCACTGACGTACAGCTATTATTAACCGTGTGGGAAATTTAGACTTACTTTATATTTACAAAAGCAGTGCATGTTGCGGTGATTCATCAGCTTTAAATGACATAAATTTAACAGCTTCTTGTTTCAATACGTTGTTTATATTAGTCAGGATTGTACTATTTGAAGCAGTAATTTACTACTTTCCCTGCAAGCTACTTTTAATACATGGAGTTTGTTCTCCACTAAGTAGAATAGAAAGGACTAATAAATGAAACGTCTAGCCAAGCAAATACTCATTTGATGGAAGTTTTCCTCTTGACGTCTCAGATGTTCACTGGGATATCTCCATCTACCTAAACCATGCAGGCTAATAGGCCCTTATTGACGCAGAATCCAGTTAGTTTCTGTGATGAAGTGATTCTTGCCCCCTTGGCAAGCGAGGCGACAGGATCCCCTCCCTCCCAGACATTGAGCGCTGCGGTGCGGTGTGGGATGGTAATGCGGGGTGAAATAACTGAGATTGAATATTGATCAGATTTCTGTGTACAGCTCCGAGGCACCGCGATATAATCACTTCCACACTTGTTCTGTCTCCTCCTAAACACGCCTGATGGAGTGGTGACAGAGGATTCGTGATTTGGCATAACTCACCGCGCTTGCACACACACAGACAGAGAGATGAAGTTGTGTTCAAGTGCTGATCAAAATTCATCAGGATGTGACTGCTTTGATATAAGGTGCTGTAAAATATCCCTCAAACAGCAAGCAGATGATTAAATGTACTGAAACTGAAAGCTTCCCCTCTGAATCCAGGCTTCTTTTTTTTTAATCTACTGCACAATTTTAATTGAACTGTGTCAGCAGTGTTAAAAAATAATAGTGCTTGAGCTGTAAAGAGAGTGTCTGAGCGGCATATTGATCAGCCGCTCTCGAAGGGAAGGATCCACCTCATTACATCTCCTGGCATCATGCCCCCTCACCACACACACACAGGTCATCTGTCTCAATATGATATGACAACCCTCAGGCACATCAAAACTTAATCTGGACATCGATTTGGGCCTTAAACTATATCACAGTAGAACACTTTTCTGCTCTTTAAACCTATTTCTCACAGCAGGAGTCGCCTCCCCCCAGGAGAAACACCTCCTGCCTTTGGCTGATGTGCCAGTCAGATATTTACACGTAGTGGAAAGTCAAACACCGAACGAGGCCTTATGATTATACAATAAAAAACTCCAGTAAGTTAAATAAACAAGAGTCGAAGCACATGTTTGAATGGATTTTCCCTATTCTAAACAGGATCAAAATTACACACAGTTTTCTGTTCAGAAGTGTGAGGGCCCAATTAAACTTGCTGGTTTCCCGGCACTGACTCAATATTTAAGAATAGTTTATAAATTCTGTATGGGGCCATAACATAGACTGAATCTTAGTCAGCTTTATCCACTCCAAAAGTAGTTTTGGTATGCCTTTGAGTTCATTTTCCAGTAGGAACAACCAGCTCTGACCAAATATCAATTATCTAGTTTATGATTTGAGGTGAAGTTCAAGAATATTTCTTCATCTACATTGTTCTCCCCACTTTGTACAATATAGCAGGCTCACTGACAGCCAAACAAGCTTTCAGCAAGTTGTTGCCACCACTCTGCTTGACATTTGGTACAGTCTTTGTATACTGCATATTCATTCATTCATTCATTCATTCATTCATTCATTCATTCATTCATTCATTCATTCATTCATTCATTCATTCATTCATTCATTCATTCATTCATTCATTCATTCAACCTTTTCTTAAACAGGATAAAACTCTTTCAGATCAAAAATCTCCTTAACAAGAGTGTTCTGACAACAATATTATCTTGTGTCTTGATGTAAGAAGACAAATATCTGAATAATTATTTTTCCTCTTTTTTCCCCCTCTTCACCTGACTTTCTTGGGTGTATAATTGGAGTAACAGATTTTGCTTGACGCAATAATGTCCTGGGTTCTCCACCCGGGCCGGGTCTTTCTTGGAACTTGTTCAGGATGTACCCCACCACCCAGTGAAGACTTTAGATAGGAACCATGGATCTTACTTTTTCTTCACAGCCATCACGAACAAAGTTAAAACAAGGTGCTTTAGCTTAAAGACGTCACAGGCTGGAGAGCAGAGATGGTGTTGCTTGTCAGCAAATGATGATGTTAAAAGCACGGAGCACACTTTGCTCAAGCCTCAAACAAGAGAAGGAAGTAGAAAGGCAGAAAACTGGAGTTTTCACAGCAACAAAGGGAGAAAAACTCAGCAGACTAGATTTAATATGTGCAGACTTCCAGTGCACAAATCAGCTTAAAGCTGAAAGAGTACATACAGCCAACATCAGGGAACTAACCAAGACAGCAGAGTTCACGCACAATTGAGTCTGCAGTGGCATGGAAAAAGCAAGGTTATGCTGAGGAAGCTGTAGGCTGGGCTTCATGAGTGGAGGGAGCAGATTCTGATAAGACGCTTGTTCAAGCGCTTTAAAACAGTCGGACTGTGTGGAGAAAAAAAATAAGAGATGTAATATTATTTCTCGGGAAGAAGTAGCTGAACTTGGCTGACTTTGGCTTGTTCAGCCACCTTTGATTGTTTCACACTCGATGCTGACCATATTGTGAGGGAGGGAAGGTCAGTGTGTTATGTGAAGGGCCTCAAAGTGGTCGAATGAATAGAAGATTTTGGAAGAAGTTCAGAGTTGGAGCCACTTTGAACAGTCATCATGAAGAAGTAGCATGGGATAATGTTATTGCGGGGTCATTGCTGGGATATTTGAGAGGAATAAAAATTCAAGCATAAAACACATCTTTCTTAGTAAATACGGCTAAGTCTAATTATCTGTCATAAAATGATCATCAAATCTTTTTAAACTAAACTGATTTACCGTAATACAGGGGAGAAATGCTACCAAATTAGCATTTACTACCAGTTACAAACTGAAGAAAAATATAACTTTACTTTCCAGTCTTTCTTTGTTAAAGGTAGGACAGATTCATTATTGTGGAGGTCTATTTTTAAATTTGACAGCTTGTTTCTTACAGTACATTTCTCCTTTTGAATGTCAGTTGTTTGACTCACATGTTTAATTATCAGTTGTGCTTTTTGTTCCATATAACACAGTAGGAGTGTAGCAGGTGAATCTTCTATGGATGCAAACTCGACTAAAAACCCACCTGTTTAGGATTGCATTTGAAACGTAATCAATTACAAATTTATTGATGGAACCTGACTTAATGTCGTGTTTTGATTGTTGATTCTATGTTGCATTGTGTTTCTGTGTTTGATATGATGTAAAGCACTTTGAAATGCCTTGCTGCTGAAATGTGCTATACAAATAAAATTTGACTGATTGATTGATTTATAGGCAGAACTATTTAAACCATAAATCTCTAAAATGTCAGCATGAGGGGAAATTATCCAACACTGCCTTCTTCACTTAGTACCATAACAGTTGGCTGTGTCAACTCTTTTGTCTTGCATACATGGTTTTGAAGAGATAATGGAAACTTTAACAGGAACAGGACCACACAACTGTGCCTCTCTATAAACGTAGCCTGACTTTTTCTGGTGGAAGAGCTCAATGAGCTGCTATGGAGTGCATCGAGAGTTACAGGAAACTGACAATCAGGACTGTTCTTTTTTTCTCAGCTGAATCCTGACTCCAGTAGATGCTGTGCAAATGGAGCTCAGATTAATAGGAAACATTTATTTTGAGTATTTGTCCACATTTTGAGTGCTTGACTATTAAAATGTGCAACTCTAGCAAACAGCTATGCAAGCGTTGTGTTAAAAAGGTACAAATCTGATTTCCAGGCACAGCCAATGATCGAGAACAACTATTAAATTTGCTTTCAGCTTTATGGTGCCTGCAATAGGAGTGTATGTTCTACATTATATATAGGTTTGTTTTACCAGCTCAAGAAAAATACAACATAAGTCAGTAATTTACTTAATGTGTGTTTAGGACTTTTCTCAAGTTTATATTCTATTTGTGTTCTAACATTGTAAACTCTTTGCAGATTGCTATTAAGTTTTTCATTGCTTCTGTTAAGTAGCAGACAAGGTCGGTGTCAGCTGTGGCGGTGGAGTTGTAAAAACAGGACAGGATAATGTCATTCAGAGTGAGGAGATGGAGAGAAGTGGAGCAGGAATTTCCGATAAAAAGTCCTCGCACTGTGTTGGTTTGGGTTAGCATTATGTCTTTCTTTAATATAATTTTAACTTCTTAAGATCAAAGGATTGTGGTTCAGATCTCAACATTGTGATATCTGAAGATTGTCTATTAATTTCCCTTCAAACGTATTCAATTCATTTTCCTGACAAATCTGTAAATGAATTTACAGCGAGTGAGGAGAGAGTCTTGTGCACACTCACTTCTTTAATGATATTAATCATTTTGTTCACATGTCCAAATCTTTAAAAGGTGTAGAATAAATTAAATTTACTTCTGATTACACGTATGAAGACTCACTCTGATAAAAAATATTTTCCCATAAAATATTAAGAATGTGTTAAAGGGAAATTTGTCATTTTTTATGTTTTCAGCTGTTAAAAATCCAAGGTGTTGACTAAGTTGCCCTGGTTTTAAAAGATTATAATGCCACAATTGTTTATTGGTACACAGTTCACTAAACTGTTCTGGTTTTTAAAAGATTATGATTTATTGTCATACAAATGGAAGTTATGATGGTTTCCTTTTGTTGGGGGATTTCATAATGTAGCAGGTTTGGACAGCTTTGGACATTGGACTTTTTTTCCAACATTTGCTTTGATGTTTACAAGCTTCTTGTTTATTCATCCTTGGTTGATTGATTTTTATTGTTAATTTTGTCATTAAATACAAACGGTACACACAGAGTGGTCTTGATTGTAGGAAAAAATACATAGTGTTTTCATATATATGTTTTTTGTTTTAAAATGATGGTTCCACTTCCGTTGTGCAGCCAGATAAAAGGTCTCTCCAGACCAAGCTTCTGTACTTATTTAAAACCACATGCTGCCTCTGGACACAGTGCCTATTCTGTGGTGAGAAAAAGTCTTTATCTTTTTCATAACTACTCATGTTTTTGTATGCTTCAGATTATCAAAAAAGAAGCATTAAAAAAGATAACACACGTAATTACAAAAAGCGCTGTATAAGCACCAGAAGAAAATGTAAGGTTTGGAGTGGCCTAACTGAGTAGACCACAAAAATCTGACAATCTGTGTGTGAAGAGGACAGAGTGCAAAAGATCTGAGCGATTTGGAGACTTCTTGCGTGGCAGAGTGGACAAATATCACAACATCAATATGTGCCCAGCCGATAAACTCCTACCAAAAATGACTGAATGCTGTTTTTGAATCAAAAGATGCTAAAACAAAGTATCATTTGTAGGGTGTGGAGTAATATATTATTGGGGATTGCTCCTTGCAACATCACTGACTGGCATTCCCATTATATGATGTAAGCTGTGTTTCTGTAGGAAGATGACTTTGAAACGTTAGTAACAACAACCTTTTCAAGCATTTCATAAAAAACTGCAGCGTTTCATTCACTAATTAATATGACCATTGCACATTCTATTATGAGAGCCAACCTGTGAACGTTGCCAAGAATATGAACGTGTCCACATGCAAACTTATTCGGTTAAGTGTCATGTTACTGACTTCTAATTAAAGGTGATCCACTGTGTTCATGTGCCCCTTTCACTCCATCTGGCTTTGAAAGCAACACGTTCCAAAGCATCACAAGTCCTCGACTTCCTCAATAGCAAACTCAAAAGAAGTGTTTAAACCACCATGAAGTATCACACCTGCTAATATATAATGAGAAATTAATAAATGGACTGAGGACATTTTCAACATGTATTGATCGGATGCTATGCGAAGAAGTGAAATGTGATTAACCATATAAGCTCGTAAAAAACTTTACAAATTACGTCTTCGCCTGGCATATTTTATATCCCTGCCAAGCCTCTGGCTGATTTAGGTTTGATGTAACCTTTTTATTTTATCGACAGGATATTTCTGCCACCTGCCCAACAACCATTGACAGCAACCAGCCCCTTCACAGATAAGCTAGTTTGCATGTATGTAACCTATCTACAGTATGTGTGCATAGAAAACATTCAAAAAGCTGAGTAGCAATTATATTGATATAATAATTGCTGAATTGTATTTTCTTATGGTTAGACAGTTTCACAGAGTGCAACTGATGTGCCACACGTAGTTTGCAGCTATAGCTAATTTTCTACTCTTGCCCCTTAGTTATAATTCTACATAACAAAAATAAATAGTAACCCTCGGTAAAACTACAACATCAGCACAATGCATTTAGAGAAATAAACACACCTTAAAGACACACATACTGATCAAAAAGGACCTCCAAATCACCATCGTTACACTGTTATCAGATTTAAAAAGGGGTTAATTGCAGTACTGCTAAAATCTTACCAAGTGTTATTCAGAGGGGTGTGAATAATTTTGGAGATCCTATAGTGTAAGCAACACAAAGACATATTTTGTAAGCTGTGGTTAATTTTATATTGTTTTACTTTAAATTGAAAGATGCCTGACTCATTTTATAAGAAACAAACAAATAGAAATAACTATCCGTTAAGTATAAGTCCTTAATGTATAACCACTGCTGAGATTTGACAGTAAGTATTTGCTTTGTTTTAGGATAAGACATTGATTTAATATGCATTGGTCTATCTAACTGTGCCATGTTATACCTATAGGGACTGGTTTGAAAAAAACTCAATCTCAATGCAGCGAGTCAATGACCTGAAACGCTGCTCCAGGTTGTGCAGATACTACTTGGAGAAGAAAGAGACGGATGCTGTGCTTTTATTCATATTCTAACGAGCCTCAACAAGGCACCTTCAAACCTAATCAAAGTTGCTCGGGATGAACTTTTCTGGTATGTGTGCAGATTACTAAGACCTACAGAAATACTCACAGCCAGAGATTGGATGTATGGACTCAGCAGAGCTTGCACAAAGGCAAGCTGTGGAAGATTTGACTTAAAACTTAGCGCCTTAAAAAAATCATTCAGAATCTTTTGAGTTTTTTCAAGTGCATAATTTTTTTTACTGAAGATAGCACATTTAAAAACGCCAACAGTGACCAAAGTTCTGTATAGACAGTACAAGAATGACATCAAAGTACAGAAAAATGCAAAATATTGGACAAATAATAAAAAGATCAAAGCAAAAGTATCTGTCATGCTGTATTACAAAGCCAGTGAGTGCAGAATGGTTTTTAGATTCATCTAAAAACCAGCCTGATGCTTCACACATCTAAATGCAAGTAATCATTGTATCTAACAGATCTATGGGGCACCTACTGTAGATGCTAGATATGTCCCCAGGAGTTTGCTCAGTACCTTAAATGTCAACAACAAAACTTTAAAATCAATTCTAAAGGAAACAGTAAATGGTAAATGGCTTGTACTTGTATAGCGCTTTATCAAGTCTTTCATACTAGAGTCAGTCATTCACTCACATTCTGCATGCAAGCTACTGGATAGTAGCCACAGCTGCCCTGGAGCAGTCTGAGAAAAGTGAGGCTACCATGCACTGGTGCCACTGGGCCATCTGACCACCACCGGCATGCAGGGCGGGTGAAGTGTCTTGTCCGAGAACACAGCGACACAGGTGGGTGGAGTGGGGATCGAACCAGCAACCCACCAAATTTTAGGGCGAAGAGAAGCAATTTGTTTCTATTTTCTCCTATTACAACCAAAAAGCATTATGCGTTGAATTAGAAGTTTGTGTGGTGGACCAACGGCAAATAATCTTAAAGTGTGGCATCGGTTTGTATTCAGCCACCCTGGGGTCACCACCTTGTAGAAACATTTTTACTGCAGTTACAGAAGCAAGCGGTCGGAGAGATGTCTGCGTCAGCTTTCCCATCTGCAGAGTGAAAGGTTTGCTGATTCTTTTGTACAAAATAAGATCACTCAAACTGGATGGGGGGCCCCTGTGAAAAGCTCTATTCAAGTGTTGCCAGAGAGCTTCACTTGGATTTAGGTCTGAACTTTGACGAGGTCATTAAAACACATGAATATACTTTGATCTAAACCGTTCCACCGGAGCACTGGCTTGATGTTTAAAGTTGTAAGTTTTAGAGGAGAACCTCCTCCGCACTCGCAGTTCTTTTAACCCGCTTTCCTCCAACATTGCCCTGGATTTAGCTTCATCCGTCTTGTCGTGAACTCTTATCAGCCTCGCTGTGTTCAGGGTGACGTGCAATGTTGGTTTTAGACCACACTCAGCGCTTCTCAAATAAGTTCAGTGTTGGTTTCTCCTTTCACGTGTTTGCTGTGTCTTCTAAATAGATTGAAGGAGACTGAAAACGTCATTTGTTTTTACGCCTTTCTTTCAACAATGTCTTTCTTTACTAGTGTTCTCTGACGAACCTCTGAAAGCCCTCAGAGTACACAAGTATTTAGGCAAAAATCTAATTACACAAACGTAGCCTTCAATACTGAGGTTTTACAACAACGAAATTCAAAACAACTTTCCCTCTACTGCATAGTTACACTCAACTTAATGAAACAAATTGAACTTTATGGCTGTAAACCAAACATTTGAGAACAAGCAATAAGTATGATTTTTTTTAAAAAGCACTGTAGCATCTGGGATATTGATCTCTATAGGGTGCTCTACCAGTGCTCTCTTCTAAGGTTGCTTTGCGATTGTGACATACAATTAGTCTTTGTGTTTTTTCTTCTTGTCTTTAAAGCAGAACTGTTTGGGTTGAGTAATGGTTGGCCTGTAAATTCTCTCCTTCAGCGTTCCCCACAGCACCGATGACACTGAAAACCAAGCAGCTTGAGAGCGGTGCTGTGAGTTTTGTGCTAGGGCCACGATCACTCTTATCTCGGTTAAAACAAGGCTCTGATTCACCCACATACTTATCTCAGAGGCCTTTTCATTTAGGTATGTGATAAACCAATCAGACATGTTAGATCATACTAAATGCCACAGGGCTCAGATGATTCTGGGCACTTTGTATGTGGGGGCCATCACTTTTGACTGTTGTGAATTACACAGGGACTGAACTGAAACAGGAGGAAAATGTCATTTTCTTCCATGAACCTGGCATTTAAAAACCTGAAAGATTAACAGCTGAAGCTCCAATGTTCCTCAGTCTCCTTCCTCAACTCACCACATGAAAAAGAAGAGTGCTGTCATGTGATGTCTGCTTCTCCAAGCTCCCTGACGCAGATGTGACGTCACCGACAGCTGAATGGGTGCCTTTGACTGCTGGGTGGGGGGATAGTAGGCTTTGCATCAATAACATCAGTCGCCACCAGTGCTAGGGGGACTTATCAGCCCCCATTTGGAGGCTGGAAAAATCTTTTCCCTCGTCAAGAGCCGTAGGGACTTTTCCTCTTCTCAGCGTTAATGTTATTCCCTGAACACTAACACTTGTTCAGATCAATCACTCTACCTGAAGGGATTTTCCTGTTTTACGCTCACGCTGTGGGTGTCATTACCATGAGAATCATAAGAGAAAAACAGCAGGCTTGGCGACAGAACACAATTATTTCCATCCATCCACCCATCCATCGTCTTTACCCGTTCATCCTTGTAGGTACTCGAGCCTAGCAGGGGACAAGATGCACAATGTCTTGAGTTTTACAATTTTGGTCATAGGGGGAGCTATAGAGTTCAAAAGTTTAGATCTGTAGAACACCTTGATTGATTTGCACTAAATGCGGGATAGATGTTGAAAACTGCACCACAAGGCCATACTTTGAATGTGATGTTTGAATGTTTGAAGTGGAAGTGACCTTTGACCTGTGAATTCAGTGAACATTTTGTCAGTCATATAGAATTTCAACTCCTAGGGATGGAGGAAAATTTACCTAATTTGACCACTAGGTGGTGTGGCGAAGATAACAGTTCTTTACAAATTTCCTCCACAACTGCTAGATGTGTAGACTGATATTTATTTCCCACGTTTCTTGAATCATGCTTAATCTACGGAGCCCTCCAGGGGACATGGGATTTTTTTTTGTTTTGGTCAGTCCTTGCAAAGTTTGGATCATGATAATCAAAATGGAATAAATCGATATGTGACAGAACAAAGAAGTGGTTTGGAGTTGATTGATACATGGACAGATGAGATTCCCCGAGTTAACCCAGTGCGGCCCTTTACCATCATTAGTTTGCCGTGTTTTATAATAATTAAACGTGTTTATTATTATTAAGTCTTTGGTGCGAAAAACTGATTGAAAGTTAATTTATTCACTGCATGTTTATGTCTGTTAAGGCTGAGATGGAACTGAACATGAAAACGGCCCTTTAGACAACCAGCACAACAGAGACACAATCAAAACTGTCAGATGACTTATAATAACGCGATAATAACTCAAAAATAGTCCAAATTAGGATGTATTTTTATTTCTTTCCTACTTACGGAAAGTTTCTGTTTATATCATAGGTTTGTGGCGCCTTTCTATCCTAAAGAAAAATATATAAAACTTCAGATATTTCACAACGAGATATTAACATTTATGGAAAAACCTTACATAAAATTATATTAAAGCAGAAAGTACGACGCCCAACGTAAGAAAGGCTTACAGTATTCAATTATGCCGCATGAACCGATCAGTACAGTATTGTGAGGGAACGCAAGAGAAAAACAATTCCCCATGTCCGCTGGAGGGCTCCGTAGTTTTCTGCCTGTCCAATACCAAGGGGTGCTAAATGTGGGTAAAATGTATAGTGGCACAATTTTTTAAATGGATTTTCATAAGACATATTGGGTATTTTCAGGGTACAATCCTGAGAGATTACATTACCAATATGGTAGAAATTGGTTAAAGTGGTCATGGCTTATGAGCAAAAATTTACGTCTTACCTTTCAACCCTGGAAAAATTCACTAAAAGTCACTCTTGTAATCTAGAGAGCTTTGTTCAGAGGAGGTTTTAAAGGCAAGCAGATGTACCTCACATCTGTTTGGCCAAACATCTTGAAATGTGGCATACTTAGGCAGCCAACAACTCAGGAAATTGCAATAATATGATCTTACATATTTATCTGAAAATATATTGGTTATTGGTGGATGCATTCAGGAACTTTTGTGAATTTGTTCATTTCGGTCAACATGAAAGTGTACAAAAAGTCAGTAAATTTCTTATTGAAAAAAACATTTAATCAAGGGACAATAAAGGGACATGATTCCTGATTATCTGAGAGGAGTTGATTTTTTGATGAATTAAGGATTATCTACAAATTCTTTGCTTAAAGTTGTATTAATGTTTTTGATCCATATCTAAAGATGGCCTTTAATGTGAATTAATGCTATATACAGAAACTATGTTGATTAATGTGTGTTTTGCTGGTGAACAAAATGCTAGAGGGACATTTGCTGCAGAGACATTCCATCTTGGATTGCTGCTAATTAATCTCATTTAACCCAGCTTCCAGTCCTATTTGTCCTCAAAAAGCCCACTGATAAGAAATTAATTATTTTCACTTTGTTGGGATGTTTCCCAGAACAGCTTCAGGACCACCAGGTTGAACTAATATACCTCAGAAACAAGATGTTTACCTGTCTGCAGCTGTTAAATGAAGGTTAATAGTTTCCTTCAAGACATGCTGTTGTCCTCTAAATGTTCCATACTAGGATAATTGCTAACTGCATGCTTCCTACTCAGTAGTGCAATGAAGGTTTAAGAAAATCTAAACATTTTATAGGTTTTCGATGGATTTAGAGTTTACCCTGATGTGTTTCTCTTTAGTCAGTCACAAATCTTCACACTTCCTCAAACCTCAGATTGATCCCAAACCCTTCAAGTTTTAAAACAGAATAAAAGCTATAAAATACTACTGACTGTTTTATAAAACGTGTAAGTTTTCTAAAATAAGAACGATAGACTTTCATGAGTTATGAGTCAAATAATGTAATGATTGTATTGTTATGTGTGCTGTAATCACCATTTTTATTTTTATGGTTTGTGCATCGCAGATATTTTGAATTTATTTCATTGGTTTAAGCTATCAGTGGAATTTATTTGTATCTTTTTTTTTCATAAAACAGCCATGATGTGAGACACACAACAACTAAAGGGATAGCTTATAATTTCTTCCCTTGACCTTTTTTTGTGAATGGAGGTTGTATAGTGAATATCTCATTAGTCAGTATTTTTACTTGTAGTACATTTTATTCAGAGGAATATCAAAGTCCTGTATTGAGAAAGTCTCTTAGTGAAACTGGAAACATCTCGGGTTTGGCCCAAATAACAAGCAAACAGAAATTGTTCCAAAAAATAAATAAAAAATCAGCAAACACCCCTAACAGGTTTCCAGTCGATCACAGGTTAGGACTGGACAACATACTTCTGCGACTGTCTCTAATTTGCACTGGGTCTAAATTATACAATGGAGTAAAAAAAATATTCACCTTCTTCCTGATTGCCTATTTTTTTGGATGTATGTCTCACTTCAGTTTTTCAAAAAAAACAAACAACTGAAATATTAAAGCTGGAGGCAAGCAAATGTTTTTATTAATGCTGCACATGAATATATATGACACAGTCTCACATTTGTCCACACATATTTAGAAACTGTAACTACTTCACAGTGCAACAGTCCTAAGAACGGTTGTAAGTGGCATAATGAGAAGTACTGTTGTATTGATGCGCTGAAGGCAGAGTGTGTGAAAGAGCAGAAGCTTCTTAAAGAGACAGAGGCCCAATTTCAAGGCGTCAAATTACAGGAAAATTTTGTCATGTTTAATTTACACAAGATTTTTGTAACAAGTGGAAAATACATAATACTGCCCCTTTAAAAGTTTGACTTGTTGGTGTGTGAGCCTTAAAAGTCAGTCACAAGAAACCAAAAGAGCCTGAATGCAACATGTGGAACCCTGTGTACATTAAGGCAAGATGGAGATGCGCTGTGTGGTCTCTTCTGTGTGATAAAATGCCGTATTAGTGGGTAGTCAGACATGATGATGTGGCCTTGCAGATGTGTGGCACAATCTGAAAATTAAATCTTCCCTTATGGAGGAAATGCAGCGTGTGCTATCCAGCAGGGCCGTCTCTGAACTGTGTCCCCTAAATAATATTAAATAATGGAAGCTGGGCTAGATGTGTGATTTCTGTCCAGATAGAAAAGAAAAGAAGGCACAAACACATAGCAAATTTATCAACCAGAAACACTGTTTGGCTGTTTTGGCTTCATAAAAGAATCAAAGGGAGGACTATGATGGGCTCCTGCTCTTCCCTTGCCACCTAAAACTCAGAACACAAACACTTCAACAGTGTCCATTAACGTGCTGATTAATTGTCAAGGAAACAACATTACTCTGCATGTCGCGGTGGCTTGTTTTACCTTTAAGATAAATGGCAAGGGAAAATGTCAATAGTCTCTGAAGTATATGGATTCATTTTGTTGATTCTCTTTTTGTTTGATCTTAATCTTGTAGTGCAGAAGAGTAACAGCAGGTTACTGAATGGATTTGTATGGATTCTAGTCGCTCTCCAAGAGCCTCTAATGGGGGGAATATAATAAGTGCGTGCACACGCCCACACACACACACACACACACACACACACACACACACACACACACACACACACAAAGCTTTTGAAAAGCATTTCCCCTGCCTTGTGAGATTAAAAGATGAGGTCACTGCAGCGGTGTATCAGCATCTGAGCTCTCGGTCACGATTTGTCTCCCTCTATTGGCTGAATTGTCATAATATCAACTAAAACTTATAATCACAGAAATAAAGTACTTGCAGTTTCTTGCCAAACTGTTCATACTCACGTTAAAACTGCAAAAGTTTAAAATATTTTTATAGGATGGTAGGTGTCAATCAACACATAGCAGTTCACAACTGTGTGAGAGTAGGAAAAAAAAAATAATATATATATATATATATATATATATATATATATATATATATATATATATATACAGTACAGACCAAAAGTTTGGACACACCTTCTCATTGAATTCAATGAGAAAGTGTGTCCAAACTTTTGGTCTGTACTGTATATATATGTCGTTTTTTTAAGCTGGAAAAGTGGCTCCAGCTGATGTCTGAAGAAATATCAGAACTCTGTCCAGAAGACTGCAATGAATAGCTAAGATCCTAGAACCCACTCAGCCCACCCAGGTAAACGAGGGGTGGGTTACAGAGGAGGTTTATAACACTTATGATGATTCAGCTTCATAAGTAATAATCAGTTTCATTTGTTATTTTGCAAGTAAAGAAAAAGGAATCAGGACTGGTCTTATAAATCCTTTAATATATGAAAGAAGCCTTGTAACAGAAAATACAGTGTAATAGACCAAAAAATTGTATTTACATTTCTTTACAAGGCTACACCTCAGAACAGGCATGTACAGAAGACAATGAACAAACCAATACATATATAGTAATCTGCCACAAGCAAGACAGTTAAAAAAAAAAAAAAACTTATGGATGCACTAAAAGAATATCTTTTTGCTGCCCTGCTGTAAAAGAAGAAATTTGCAGTGGTTTCATTGTGGTTGAGTGTTTGCAAACTGTGTCCATACTCTGTGACGGATCTGTAAACCCAGACAATTTAATAATTCCTGTTTATGCTCGTATCCGCATCAAATGTCACGTCGCGGTGTGGAAATGTCAGCGCTAATAACCGTGGTACTGCTGTTAATATGCTCGGCAACTAATCCGTTGAGCCGTTTCTCTGTGCTTCAGATGTGGGCAGCGTTGCGCACATGGTGAGGTAAGACTCGCCAATGTGTGGTGTGTGTGGCTCACCTCCGTACATGAAACAACACACACGTTATCGACCGCCACTGAAGCAGAAACAAGGGTTCAGAGGGCGGGATAAAGACAATATTTTCAGAACTGGTTACTTACTAAAGAAGTTTAAAGCAATGCACATTGTTCTACCTGCTGAGCCAATGTGTTAAAATGGAAAACAAAACCAGAAAGAAAAAGAAGCAAAAAAAAAAAAAAGAAATCTTCACTGAACACAGGTCTTTATGTGCATTCCTAAACTTAATTTGTGTTTTTCAATGCAGGAAGGAGACTTGAAGCTGACCATGAAGCAGTAGGTTCATGCTGATAAAAACGTACATTCATGGTATGCCTACGTTTCCTCCTGGGAATGATTTAATTACCCAGAGGGATGGCAGAAGAAATTAGGAAGGTGTTTCACGAAGCAAGGCCATAACGATAAAGGACAGAGGATAATTAGCAGTGCTCTCTCCTCTCATGCTTTCCGCTACATTGGAGGAATACAAAAGCAGAACAACCCAGAGCTCCTGAAAACAAACATACGCCACCAAGTCCCCTCTGCATCCGTTGTACCCGAGACTGCTGCAGCAAATGAATACGGCATTAGTATCCTGACTACCGAGGAGGTGGATGATCGACCCATCCGTCCAGAAAAAGGAGAGCAGGAGGGCTTTTTGTTCAAGAGAGCTGTTAGTGCAGCAGACCTGACACTACAAAGTTAACGTCTACCTTCAGCAGCATTCAAAAGGCAGCAGACACCAAGTTCTCCTGCAAGAGGGAGAAGTGTGAGCCACCAAGGGCTATCAAGGATGACTTAAGAGGAAGAAGGATGAGCTCCTCTTTGCGCTGAATAATGTGTCAGATGCCTTAATCTGTGTGGAGGGAAATTAATCAAGATTGTGTAAGAGAAAAGGAGAAAGGAAACGCCTTCTACCCAGATCTAGAGTAGGACAGACTACTTTCAGACTGCTCCTCAACATTTAAAGGCCAAATCCACTCCAGAAATGTTATAAAAATATTAAAAGCGTGAAACAACCCCCTCACCCCCAGTTTGGCCTTTTGAAGAAAGAGAAAGGTAACTTTGAGAAACTTTCCTTTAAGAGCCACTCCTCTAAATAGAATATGCACCTCCACATATGAATTATAACAAAGTGCTAGCAGCACTACCTGGAAATCTCTCAGGGTAATTACCAAATGAATCATTGCTTTTGAAATGGAATATGTCGAATGGATGTGTGATCAATTATTAGTGATGTGAAAAACAGATACAGAAAGTACTTTTGTTTCCTCACCCACCAAAAAATCTTTCTCTGATGGAAACACTGTCACATCATTATGAACCAGCTGGGATGTTGAATAAAAAGGAAACTGTTAACCTCTTTCCCATTGTTAAGACAGATGGGTTGACCAAGGAGTCAACAGCCAGTCCACTTAAGAAGCTGCAGGTGTTGTTTGTGAGCATAAAGTTTGAGGAAAAAATGTGTCCTTTGTTGGTACATTTCTCCAAACGATAACCATACAAACTTAGGTTAACTAATTATCAGAGCATCATTTAATTTTTTCTAGAGTAAGCCCAACTAAGGGCTTACCATATGTCTGCAGATACCAACTGGGTATTTCAACTTTTCTTTCATCTATGACATGTGAATTATAACAAACGCCTCCCCAGAGACGGCTTCTCTGAGTGATGGAGTGTTAGATCTCCTCGCTCCTGCTCTGACTGGATAAAACCCCCATATGAACCTTGACTTTATAGATTCAGGTTTGAACTGCAGACTTTACTTCGCCTATGCTTGCTTTGTATTTTCTCTTTTCCTTTTTCCATATTTCTCTATGTAGAAATGAATATATCTGTCCTGAGCAACAAGCCTGAACACAACTTAAAAATAACATTCCCAGAAATGATTATATAATGTTTTAAGAATGACAAATAAGGCAATGTGTAAAAATATGCACTTTGAATGTATCGACTTATGCTTCCTCACAGAACACTGCAGAGCTTTATCACTGATTACACCAAAGACAACGTCAGTTTGAACTGAGAGGAGTCGTTAAGGTGCGTCGATGTCCCAGTCGAGGATCTGTGACATCCGATTCCAAAAAAATGTTTTGTTCTCGTCTTTCCAGTTTTCTCTCCGCTGTTTAAAAATACATCAGCGCGGCAGGCTGCGAAACCGACGTGCTCTGATCGGGTGGCGTTTTGAAGTAAGGTAGCATGTGGGCGAAAGCAACATGTGACAGGTACACGCAGCAGGCGATCAGAAGGTGCTAAGATATTTATTCTACAGACGGACTCAGTGGAGCGGGAAAGTTTTGGGGTTGTGTTCACAGAATACGAATGCCTCTCATCTTTCGGGCGTGTGTGCATAGCATTCAAAATGTAAAGTGTGTATGTATCCAGCCCTCTTAGATCCTGTTTGTCACGCATCAGAATGACACTGTTACAACCAGAGACAATAGTTAAAACACTGTGAATAAAGGACACAATTATACGCTGACCTGGTTAGAACCGAAAATGTGATCATGACAGGATGGCAAAAATATGCAAAGCAAAGTTGTAAGAGCCAATCATCTTTTCACAAACAAGAAACAGAGGAAGCATCTAGAAAATACTTTCCAAATTCACTGTGTGAGATCTCTCTTTCTCTTCCTCTCTGGGTTACTGCATTACTGAGCTAGTAAAAGTTAAAGCAGCATTCATGTTAAAGTGAGAACAGCATGTATTAACTATTCTACATTAAATTTAATTCAGACAAAAAGACAACAATTCAGTTAAAGATAAAAGCAAATTTCAATGTTTAATCTTTCTCTGATCTCTCAGTTCAACTGGCACTTTCAACAGAAAGAGACAATAAATTCACATTCTATCTAAAATGGTATTTGCATTCCAGAGGAAATCTCTCGTGGACAGCTGAAATTATTTGGTCTCCGTTACGATTGGTAACACCAACAGACAGAAGCGGTTTTGCAGTCGGTGTCCCATAAAAAAAATAATAAAATCAAACAATGACTTAGAAACATAAGCATCTATCTGTAAGAGGACACAAAAGAAAGCACAAATAAAGGACATCTTTAAACAACAGATATTAATGCAAAGGACAGATTATAAGACAAAAGTGGTCAAATAAGTCGAGAACAAAAGGCCCCAAACCAGCAATCCCACGTCCCAAAGGAATGCTCAGATATAACCAGCAATTGCTAGCATTAAACCCCTTTCCTTATATGGCACTGACCACACCAAGCAACTCTGTAATAAAATAAACATCCATCAGAGAATCAACTAATGATACAATCGCTTTGGTGCAAACAAGGTGACTCCCAAAGAACTATCCCTGTTTTACTGCATCCATCTTCAACGGAAAGAACATGTCTTCAGCCAGGTCCTGAGGTATTAGGGAGCAGACAGGAGAAATTTACTATAGGAAACAAAAACAGGAACATAATGGCACTTTTTTTTTACATTTGAAAATAGAATATAACTGTATCAATACCACTTAAAAGTTGCACAGAGAAGGGAGGAAATGACATACACATGACATCCCCCCCATGAGTACACAGGCTGGCCAGAAGTTTGACCGCCATTTTCTAAAACAAGATGTGGAGATGAATGCATAAAAAAATAAAAACAGTCTTTGATGCTTGACCTGTAAAAGGACCTGTCAGCTTTCCTCAGTTTATTGATTTTGTCGCCTTACTTCCATCCATGGCTTCCCAGCTGACAGAGGGTCTTTGTGCATAAATACATTTGTCCAAGAAACAAAATCAGACAATAATAATAATAAAAAAGAAAAATAATAAAAATCATCTCTCAAGTAGGCAACTCCGTCTTCTTTTTGGACATTTGGGTTAAAATCTGTGAGGTTTGGTTTGCATTGAATATTTTCTTTCCTCATATCAAGTGTCACTGATGAACAGGAAAAGGAACTTTTTGTTTTTGTCTGTATGCAAGAATGTTGGCTCTCCATCCACATCTGGACGGTACCAAGTGTGCTGCGATGACCTGGCCGGGACATGCGGTGCGGGGCTCGTGTCACCAGTTGGCTTTAACAGCTTTGACATCACTTACCAGGTTTTGAGCGAGGCAGATGCCAAAAATCTGAGGGGGGAAAAAAGCCACAGGACAGATTTGGTTCCAAGTCACAACTTCAATACTAAAAACAGCTGGAACAGTGTGATAAAATGTGAACTTTTATCAACAGAAAATGTATTCGAGAAGTGAATTTATCAGCAATTCAATTTAGCACATCCGTAGAAAAACTGACAGACTCCCAGCTGACAGTCATAGACACTCGGCATGAGTAGGGTCAGCCACAAAGGGTCATTTATGAAGAAGCTGATTGTACACAGAATACTGTATCCAATTATCTTTAAAGGAAGTTAAGAAGAAGGGAATAAAAGTGTTGCATTCCTTGTGTTAAATCATTCCTGAACCAAAGACAATGTCAGAACAAGCTAACCTGGGCGAAGGAGAAAAAGCACAGGACCTTTGCTCAGTAACACTACGTGCCCTTTTACTTTTGCATAACTTTTATATTTTACTTGTAAATTATTGCCATACAGTCTGGAGGAAGAGTGGAGAAGCACAGAATCCAAGTAGTTTGAAGTCAATTCAGTGAGGATTTGGGAGGAGTTGGTCCACTGGTTTTATCAAGTCTCAAAACAGTGTAGCCATCTACTAGGACATTTGAGACATTTTCAGCTAAGTCTGAGTCCTTCTTTTAAATGACTATGGTATCACTTTGACTGATGCCAGCTAACTAGCCTGACCAAAATCCCATTGAGACTCTATGGGGTATTGTCCAGAGAAAAATCAGAGACACTGAAATCGACACTGCAGACAAGCTGAATGTTTCTATTACGCCTCAGCAGAGCCCCAGGTTGATTATCTCCATGCAACGCTGAAGCTATGCAGTAATTCATGCGAAAGGGGCTCAAAATATTTAAGTACATATATTATACATTAAATGGTAGGATGACATGCCTGAATTAAAGATCCAGATTTTTCTATTAATATTATATTTTTGGCGAAATTGGATTTTTGGTTTCCATTATCTTCAAATGATGATTATCTAAATTAATAGAAAAAAAATATTGAAATATATCACGCTGTGTGTAATGAATGTATATGATGTATAAGTTTTACTTTGTGAATTGCATGATTAAGCAAATTGGCTTTATAATGATATTCTAATGATACAACTTCCCAACTCTATGGGATTGGGGTTACGACTGCTTGTACTGCAGAGGCCTGATACAACATACTCTCACCACTAAGCGGCAGTAATGACACAAAATCACAATGCATTTAGCTAGAGTTTAAACAAAACAAAACCAAACAGAATTCAGAAAAAAACAGTGGCCACCTACAATGAATGTTTAAGGGGAAACAGTGAGACATTACCTGTAAAAGTGCAGTGCCAACAAAGATCCCAGCGACAACAATCAGGTTGTCCTGAAGCCACTTCTCAAACTGTCCCACACAGCCCTTAGTGTAGATGTATTTCTGCCGGTCAAGGTCCTTTTTATTCAAAAAAGAAAAAGAAGAAAAAAACCCACTAAAAATAAGTATAACATAAAACTCTGCACTAACATTTTTTAACTAG
Organism: Xiphophorus maculatus; assembly: GCF_002775205.1. Taxonomy (NCBI): domain Eukaryota; kingdom Metazoa; phylum Chordata; class Actinopteri; order Cyprinodontiformes; family Poeciliidae; genus Xiphophorus; species Xiphophorus maculatus. The sequence goes on along the minus strand of NC_036465.1, from coordinate 21,612,835 downwards.
TGGAGTCAGATTTATTTAAACATCTGAACTCTGACTAACAGCTGCTCCAAACAAACACAGGAAGCATTTTGCCCAATGATGCCTTCACTGTTTAAGATGCAACGCCACAGCATGAGAGCTGAGTCATACTTAATGATTTCCACATAGCTAGGACAGTTTGGAGAATATGAAGCCAGTGTACACACACGCGCACGCCCGCACACACACACACACACACAAGCCTGCTGATGGCCCTGCCCGGAATGAGCAAACAGTGGGAGCCTTTTCCCTGATACCGGACAGATGGTTGTCTGTGTCATCACATTCAGCCCATGATTTACATTTAGAGAGAGAAAGCTCAAGGTGTAATTTACTGCTGCCATGACACCAAAAAGGGGGGTAAGAATAGGCGGCTCCAGACAAAGCTTCCTTTGTGACTTTGTCAAGTCAACTAGGCAAACTCTTTGTTCGCTTGCAAAACCCAAAAGCTAGCTCTCAACCAATGAGGAGTCAAAAGACGCTCCTGGCTACCAATGGAAAAGCAGGAAACACAATGTTATTCCGCCTGTGAAGCTATTTCGGCTCTCTGCCTTTCTTCTTTCCCCGTCCTCCGCATGTTTCCTGCTCTTCCTCGTTGCCCGCCCTGCGCTTTCCTGAGGCAAGCTGCACAGGAACTCTGTGCACATCCCTGATAGTTTCACTGGTCAGCACAGGAGAAACGGAAAAAAAAAAGAATCCCTACCAACTCTGTGCTGCAGTTTGCCTAGCAACATGGATTTTTCTGACTGCACTGCAGTGAGTTGTAACCACCACACCCACACATGGTGGGAAAGGGAACGGACTGGCATAACCCACAGAGTGGCCAATTACAGAGTGGAGTTAGGCTGCTCTTTAAGCTAAAACTGGAGCCTAATTATCCCTGTTAGAAGAACAATCTGTTATTAAAAGCATGGAGCATGCATGAGAATCTGTGTGATTATAAAACCTTTATATTCTCTCCATCTGCTAGGCCTGCTTTTTTTTTTATATTTACAAATCTATATTTTTGACTCAAAAATATTGAAAATCCTTATCTTTCTTCTTGAAAGCAAATAATATAACACCTGAATTGACTACCTTTAATTAGTTAGTCAAGTTAGACAAGTTTAAATCATTGTTAAGAATACAGAGAGCAGGCGAGATACGAACCCCTTGAAGTCGAACGTCATAACCACACTGTGTATTGATGATATCCTCCTAGAGAAATTGGTGAGAAAAAAAGCACAAAAAGGATTTATTTTAGTAATTTTGATATTGCATTGTTGTTTTTTACTCAAAAATGTTGATCTTTGCAAAGTTTGACAAAGCAGAACGAGCAACAAATAACTTTGAAAGTGTTTATTAGGTATGTCTTGATCAAGGCTTCTTGCTCCAGATATTGATCTAACTAGCAATTAGCTGGAATAAGATCTTCAAAATATGACAACCTTAAGCAAAAACACAAAAACTCCACGGTTTCCACACAAAATTGATAATAATAATAACAATAATACAAATGTTCTTGATCATGAGCTAATTGGTTTTAAATAAAACTGGAAAGCAACAGTTATTACCATTGCTGCTAACATACTGAGATAATTAGTGTCTGATTTAAAATGTCATCTCTGCGTTTGATATACAGACTTAAGTAAAACAAAGGAGAAACACCTGGTAAACTTAGCTGTATATTTAAAGTATTTGCTATGCACATTATTCAGCACACTATTCAACATTTTTGTCAGCTGAACGCTTTTATAATGGGAAGTATTCCCAAACACCCACATTTGATTTTTTTGGTATTCAAGTAATTTAGGATGGAGTTCCTGCTGATATCCAAGTTCCCATATTTTTTCAGATGACAAGAAACTTACATACCTTTTTGTAACATTTGAGCACAAATTATAAACTTTGCACCTGCATTATCTGTAGATTTGACAAATAATTGCACACTCCAATGCAGGAATTGGTCTTTGGAGTGGGATAAAGAGGGATCTTTCCACTTTTATCTGAGGAAGAACCACATTGTTGGTTCTGTACAAAGCGCTTCAGTTTTCAGCAGAAAGATGTTGCATCTTGGTGTTTACCAGTCTGGGCGCAATAGCTCTTCATTGAACAATCTGCATCTTTTTATTCTGTTATTTGTGAAATATTGGTTTGGCTCTGAATAATCTTAACAGGAGAGCTCAAAACAGAAGTATTTGTCCAACCCTTAAATGAGACTTAATTTTTGAAGTGTGCTGCAAAATGGCGCTTACAAGCCTCTGAACATTTTTATTGGAGGGTGTCCTAATTGACACAAGAGCCTTTTCTTCACAGATGCCTGATGTCATCAAACAGATCATCCATCCATCCATCCATCCATCCATCCATCCATCCATCCATCCATCCATCCATCCATCCATCCATCCATCCATCCATCCATTTATTTATTTATTTATTTATTTATTTATTTATTTAGTGGTGATAATGAATGACTCACAGCAGGATTTTTGATACAACAGGAGAAAGGGACTCCACAGCGTTCTCTGCTGGGATTCCTGTCAGTGCAGTTGAAGTAGATGTTCTGGTTCCAGTCGTCAGGCCCATGAGCTCCACAGCACATCCACTGAGAGAGCAGAAACAACAGGCTCTGAATAAACTCCCTTTTTCTGATCTAAGCTCTCCAGCTCAGTTAGAAAGGCAGCTTACTAGGGCGGGTGGGGACTACATGAAACTCCATGAATCAACCACAGATCTAATCTCTCTTACAATGCCTCATGACAGAGCTTGGAGTTTACACATAAGAACCAATTATCCAAAATTTGTCATTCTTGTAATTGGATAGCGATTAGAAAGAATTACAATAATAATAATTATGAGATTTTCTCCAAAAATGCCCTCACTGCTAAGTCTGATCTAGAGTCGCTTTTAAAATGTAAAGCAAGGTTTCACAAGAGGAAATTTATGCTTACAACATGCAGATGAGTAATGCCTGAGGGATGTAGACAGGTTTTCACATGAATTTTAGACAGCAGGTGAGGCAGGACTCACATATTCCTGGGTAAAGTCAATTAGATTCTGCAAGTCGATGTCATCGCGATAAGCCTTGATGTTATTATTGATGAAAAAGTTTAACTGGTCTTTGATCCAGTCCTTGAAGACAAAGGCGAGGATCCCCGCAGTCAGCTCCAGGAAGAAGATCAAGCCGAGGAACACGGAAAACTGGAGAGGATAGGACAGGACAGGACACAGAAAACAATACGTGCGTCACATCACACAAGAATAAACGCATCGAATAAAAATGCACAAATTTTGCTTTGACGGTGTTTTTAAACAAATGAGCAGGAATGCTTTGACGTTCCAGCATCTTTTATGTGGCGCCTGAACTGATGTGACAAGCAAGAGTGCAGCAACAAAGCCTGCAGTCCCTCAGGTGCCGTTACATTATCCATTTACAGTAAATGCAGGAGACGGGGCTGATGATAAATGCACAAAAGCCACATTAGCTCCTCAGTCTGACGCCTGACTTATTGCTGCTAATGGACATCTGCTGGAGTTAGTAGATGCTCAGAATCGCAGCCAGCAATGAGGCAAATTTGTCTCAGTCAGTCACATGCTGTTATCAACACAGCCAACCCCAAATAAACCACCTTAATGGTGATGCGATGGTCTTCAATATAAAAGATAAAAAGCCAAGAAAATGCCCAGAAAAAAAATCTTGCAGTGGAAAATGAGACTTGTTTCTTTCTTGTTTCTTAATGCTTTTCTTTTTTTTTTCATGGATCAGAATTTATAACATATTTATGATGTGTAACCAACTCTGAGCATTTGGCCTCCTGTGAGTCAAAGTGACACCTGCTACCCAGCCTTGGCGCTGGTGCGAACCACACATCTAAAGAGGGGGAGGTGTCAACTGGTTCAAATGGTGTCTGCGCTTCAGAAGCAGAGAAACAGCTTACAAATTTAAGCAGGAGGGTGTTCTCTCGGAGCGCTCCGATGCAGCCGGCGAAGCCCAGGATGAACATGACTCCTCCCACCACCATGAAGAGCCACACCGGGTCAAAGCCCCCCAGGTCGGTGATCGACGACAGATTTGACAGCACGCCCTGAGGGAAAGAAATGACGAAAGTGAGCAAAAACTCGGAAAAAATACAAATTTCCTCCATCACCACAGTGATAATGCATAACCTTGATAAAAGTCTGCATAGCTATACATTTTTTAAGTGAAGTTGACGTTCTGCACTGTTAATAAAACACACAAAAGGCTAGAAACATGTTCAAAGATTGTGATTCTCTTCTGTGCATCTCCTCTTCATAATGAGCGATATACATAGAAACAATCACAAAGCCAAGGATTGTGTATTATTAATTTAAAATATGAAAGAAACAGACAAGCCGCTGCACCTGCAAAGGTATGTGGTTAAAGCTCCTTCTTGACTTAGAACAGATTTTTATTCTGTTTCATGGTGTCGCCACTGCAGAAATCGCATTTTATTTTTGTAGAACACCAGGCTATATGCCAAACTAAAGCCCTCGCTCTTCTCCTTCAGGTGATTAAACATGGGTGTCTGCGTTAGGGACATTTATTTAAAGTTTGCAACAGCTACACCTTTACTTAGAGTTTAGAGTGACAAAGCTATTAGGTGCTACTGCAGTGACAGAATCATTGGTTACTGTCACTCACAGAGTTTTTGCTGCAACAGGAAACCCTTTCCTCACTGTGATGATGCTGATGCCCACAGGTGTAAAACAGAGATTGTATTTGGTGTTTTAACTTCCTGTCTGTGTGCTCAGCACTCAGTACACCATAGGCACGTAGACACGTAGCTTAGTTTATAAAGCCGTCGGGGATGGACAACTAACGGGAACCCCAACAAACTTGAGCAAATTGTTGACGACTCATCAAAACAGAGCACACTAAGCTAACCAAGTCGTAGCCAAACATGTAGAGTCAGATAATAATAAGCCCAATAAATGTGGGTTGTAAAAACTATCGGCACATGCACACTGTCTCCATTTCATTGCTGTTATATTCTCTTGTGCAGACACGCACCGCTTTACTTTCCTCTCTTTCCTTTGGCAATAAAATGTATGTAGCAAGTGTGCCCTTCACTGTGATTTTTTTAAATCTTTTAAATTGATTACAGTTTTTGAGTTAGCCTAAGCAACTTGCAAGTGTGTTTAAAATCTTAAACTTTGCATGTACTTCACATAAATCAAGTTAAAAATCTTCTGAGGTTATGATTTTAAAACAGTTTTGAATATTTTTGCTATCTCACACACCATTGCCACCACAGTGTGCCTATTTATACCGAAGAAAATTACATGTTGCTTTATTTTAAGGTCGGATGTCAAAGTAGGGAGCCACTGAAATTAAATGTAAACGAAAACACCCACTGTTTGCTTTCTTTGCCACAGTCTACAAAGAGAAAAAAGCACATTCTATGAAATACAACAAAAGAAATAATAAAAATGAAATCCTATACTGTCAAGTTAATATGTACTGGGTACAGGAAATGGTATATGAAACAGGCAATACTGCTTTCTTATGTTTTTTATATCACTTGTGGCAGAATGAACTGCCTTCATTAGAGCTATAGCACACAGCCTTAAACAATAATGTGTCAGGCTCCAAGAACTGAGCTTGAAACTAATCACCTTAGTCACTCAGACTCAGATTCACCATTAGGCCTTTTCAGCCTGTGCAATTCATCATGCAACCTAATCCCTATAAATTATTCACACTGCTCCACAAAGGTCCTCCAGTGCAGAGCTATTTGCACACAGTTCATGGCCACACATTGCTAATCGGTACACACGGCCACACTGCTGCAGCATTTACAGAGCACACTGGTATAATTTCTTGCTAATTAAAGAGCAAAGTGACTGTAAACTCAATTGGAAGAAGTTTTGCAAGTTGCCACAACTCACTGCTCATTAAAGGTTAATGGTAAAAGATGACCTCTGTGTTCTTTACTCTGTGCACAGAAAGCAACAAATGTTCAAATACGTGTTTTTCCTTTGGTGGACATTCAGACAACATGTTTTCAATTTCTGACATCTTTGAGTCAAATCAGTGTTATTTTAATTCCTTCTTTTCCCTTTTCCTAGCTCAAATTTCCTAGGCATTGAATGAAAAACTAAATGCTGAAATCAGGGATGCAGAACCAGATAACCAGTTTCTAAGACTACATGAAGATAAGTAAGATAAAAATCTTCAGATAATCTGCCCATATGTACATTTTACAATAATGCATCAGAGCCTCAACACAGCAGCAAATCATATCCACAGCATGCAGAATCTTGAGGAATTTTAGTTATGCTGTGGTGATAATTTTGCTCGCTTACAGTTTGCATTTGCGAGCGTATGTTTATACATACCTTCTCCGCCCATGCCCACAGGCCTATACCCAAGAATGCAGCTCCTAGCAACTGCAAAACAAAGCAGACAGAAGACAGCTCCACTGTGAGAGAGGAAAAAAAAACATCCTAAACATATAACAATTAAGAATGCATGAATCAGATTTGACTAGAAATAAATGCAAGGCATTATGTACAGTAATTCAGTTGGGAAGAGTTTCATAAAACACTCGTTTATCAGGTCTGTTGTGGGATTGGTGTAATTTATAGGCATGTCTCTAAGGTAAGGGAAGCGGACAGAACAACTGCCTTCAGCACTTTTTAACTATGTTAAAGCAGATTTATTCATGTCGCTCCCTCCCAACACAGCTTTGCAAACTCATATTTTCTGCTATCAAGGCAGTAAGAAGTAATTGGAAGAATTGTCTGGTTTGAAATGATCAACATCATCCTAAAATTTGCAAATACATTATGTACAGACTATAAAGAAAAAAACTGGGGGGAAAAAAATCCCATTGCAACCAAACATGTCATTATCCTATTTCATGAACCCCTCTAGTGTTTTTCCATAGCGTCTTCTTATCAGCTGTGAGTCATTGTGTAGCTTCGCAGTCCTGAATACAAGTCTGAACTTAAACTTGAATAAGATAAAAACTGCTTTGAGGGCAAAATAAGTATTTTTCGTTACAAAACTAACTTTGGTTTACTTTTACAATACATCGAGCCAAATGCACGAAACAAAACTATAGTTGCATGTTTTACACATCCACCCACATGCTCGCTCTGCCTATGTGAACGATGCTGATGGGGGTCGCTGTGAAAAACAAACCTATGATTTTAGCGACTTTTAGCGATAGACTTCCTTTGTTATGCGTTTCAATATTGCAAGAGTGACAAATATTGCACCGGCACTGTGGCTCTCTCCATCACTTTAACAGGCCTGTCAGACCGGAGCCAAAGTGAGCCATGTCTGAATGATTGAATGCCACCGCTTTAACAAATAAAGCCATAAACGCTGCGTGTCTCATGTCTGAAAAAGTGATTTTAAGGTGCTTTACGTCTCTTGTTAGAAGAGGGAATCATTGCAACTGCAGGGTTTCCTCCCCTCCCTGAAGCTTTAAGGCTCTGTGAGTATCCACTTTAAAGCTTGATCACTTGACTGTTAAGCAAAAACCTTGGAGTGCTGCTCCGCCAGCATTTGAAAGAAAGCGGCAAAAGAAACTCAAAACTTACTTTACCACTTTATGCTAACTGTCAAATTTAGACAAACATTAAACCTGTTTACAGAGTATGCAAAGCAGATGTCACAGTAAATACTTGTGTGTTTTTTTTTTTCTTTCACTCAACTGCCGAGTGGCCACAGAACAGCATTCATACAGAGCAGATTTATTGCTTCTGCAAGGCAGTAGTTATCAGACATTTTACCAAATAACTCCTTGATTAATCTGGAACACCAATATGCATGTGTTACATAAGGTTTTTCTTGAGTCTTCCTTCTTAAATCGTCAATAGTTGTGTCTGGGGCTGGACTGCAGTGTGTGTGCATGATGACTCAGAAAGCCACATCTACCGTACTTGTATAACCAGTGAAGACGAGTTAGGTCAGCAAGTAAGACTCCTTCAAGACTCCAAGATGTCGCAATGTGCAAACTGGCTGCTGATTGTCAGACTTTTGCACTAAATCGATTTAAGTTAGTGCAAGCTACAGGCGAAACATTTGGTATCTAAGTTTCAGTTTATAGTTCGTTTGTTTAAAACCAGCATGAGCTCTGTGGGTTTTTGGGGGGTTATTTGCTGCATGAGCAGACTATGCTTTCACCATTTCCCACAGTTCAGCTTAAGATATACATTAATATTACAAGACCACTGCTGAATAAATGTTAACAAAACAGAAGAAGAGTTTTGCATTACAACTGAGAAACTGTAAAAACAATCACAGTTTGGATATCTTACACAAATCCTGTCGTTGCTAAAGCCAAGAAAGGTTAATTTGATATTAAAGTCTCAGCCATGTTAAAGTAAATCATTGTTTTTATAGTAAAAATGTCCTCCCAATATTTAGGTGTATTTGATTGTATACCATGATCTATACAAATTTAATTTATGGATATTTTTTTCAGAAAAATACTTCAAAAATATCTGAAGCACAATTATAGCCAAATATGTAACACATAGGCAGACTTAAATTGTGTTAAACTACCTTGAAGTTTATTGAACAGAGTAAAAAAAAAAAAAAAAACTGACGCCGACTTATTGGGTTAAAACAACAAAATGTGATTGCAATGTTAAAAATGACAGCCACAATAGAAGCATGGTTGGGTGGATATGGTTGTTGTGTAACAGTGCTGGTGAAGGGTGTGGTGGAGCTGTATTTAGAGAGAAAGTGACAGCCAGAAAGAGCCAGGATCCGCAGGCAGACACCAGGTAGCAGGGATTAGATTGACAGATCAGAGGCTTTACTGTTTTTAACACGCGGCGACCTGCAGCTAGTTTAAGTCAGACTGTGACAGGGAAAGCAACACAAAACACTCATCACATAGCACCAACTCACACTTAACCTTGTTCGACTTAAGAGGTTAAAAAAGACAGACGCCGTTTTACTCAGCATAAGTTGGATAATAGTTAAAAAAAAAAAACTCTAAGGTTTACTTGGGATTCGAAAAAAAAAAAAAGAAACAGGTTGAAGCCATGGGAGGAAACAAAATTGTCTGATACAGCCTTTCTGTGTGGTTTCTGCATGTTCTTCCTGTATTTGTAAGGGGATTTCTCATAGAGCTTCACTTCTTACTGGTTGCTTGTCTCCTTGTTTCAGCCCTGCTCAGATCCAGCTCAGATCCACCTGTTCAAATTCCTTCACTCACAGGATAATTAACATATTTAGCATTAGGGCAGCACAAACTCAGGAAAATAAGTAACTGCGATGATATCGCAGAAAGTTGTGATAATTACTGGAGATGAGAGACCCACATTTTTCTGACCAACTGACCAGGCAAGTAGTTACCAATATGCAGTGCATTTATGCATAGCACTTGAAATATGGAGTCTGATGAATATAGTGCTCAGGCGGTCAAACTGATATTGTGATGACAATTGTAATTCTATACATTGTGCAGCTCGACTACAACTGTGGTTTCACAGAGATGCTTTGCAGTTGCAAGACAAAAAATAAGGGTGAGTCTTAGTTTAGAAAATGATAAGACAGATAGGCAAAACAAAATGCTCAGGCCATAAAAACAGAAAAAAAATGTCAAAACATTTGCAGGGCAATGGAGCAAAGTCCATCCAGTAGATTATGAACACACGTCTTAGATTGTGCTCCATCTTATCAGGTAAAAATACTCAAACAGGAATGAAGCTAATCATAATCAAAGGTGTTTTGTATTGTTTTGTTTTCCTCCCAAGTTTGCATAAATCACAACAAAAGCATGAAAAGAAAAAAAAAAAAACAACATTGTGAAGATAATAATATCACCTCACCCTACCCGTGGCACTAGAGCAAGTTCTGCAGAATTATGACATGCAAGTTAGAAAGCCAAATTTTAGGCAGGCATTAGTATTGTCACCTTTTCAGTCATGCAGATTTAGCACAAATTACTCTAATGTTAACTCTTGAGGATATATTCAGTCCTTCATTGTGACTAGTTTTTGTGTTTCTCGTAGACCCCCCCAGTCGACAAGTGATATTATTCTCTTCAAAGGGAAGAACTGAATAAAACACCTTTTAGGGTGTCCCCTTTTTCTGAATTTTGATCAATTACATAGTTAACAAGAACACTTTGAGAACCACTTTCAAAGTGGACAGAGGTTTTAACAGAATTAAAACCAAAATGGTGTTTGCTCGAATCATGTCTCAACAAAACTTGTGTTATAAGGACAGATCCTAATACACCCTCACAATCCCAGTAGCCAGTTCTAGTTATACTCAAGTGGCAACACTCAGTGCTTTTCAAGCCCCATCTGCAAATTAAACTTACCTCGTGGCACAAAAAGGTTGGGATTGAAAGGATTTCAAATGAATGGAACAAATGAAAGCAATCTGAACCTGCTTTTGAGCATTGCCCACATTACTTCCTTTTATCAAAGTTTCCCAGAGTGTAATGTGAGCCCCTAAGGTTGAATTTAGGTCAGAACGACTAAGACACCACAGCACTAATGCTACTGGAAGGCAACAGTTCTCCTTATTGATTGTTATGACAGTCTTTTTCCAATCACCTCTTAACAGTTTGGAAATGAATGCAAGCAGGAAAAGCAGTTTTTCTAATCCATTTAAAAATAAGACTCAGTCTTTGAATATTTATCCTTAAACTCTGCTGTAGGTAATTTAGATCTCCTTTGTCATTCTGTTTTTATCACTGTACCTTTGTACTTGATCACAGAACAAATAAACCCTGGAACAAGATGTTTTTGTAACAGCTTTCTTATTAAGGTTTACGGATCATTTCCAGAAAGTTCTGACTAATGCTACTGTCAGAAGCTTGTTTTCCATGAGGACAGAGATTCTCAACACATGAAAAGATTCCTCCTTGAGCAAAATCATCTTTTACCTCAACCGACTGACAGACATGTCTCCAACCTCTTTGAAACGCACACTTATCTAAATGACTTGTCTGACTCAATAAAATACGCTTAAATATTTGTAAAGTTTTTTTGTCTTGTTTTTTAACCAGAGCATGTCTATACAGAAGGAGTCAAATGTCAGATTAAAGTTAAAACTTCTCTGAACAGAAAAACCTTTTTTACAAAGATTTATATCTTACGTTTTGCTAAAAATTGCTGTCATGTAACAGTTGGTACACACTGTGTGACGTGTAGAGGTCACAATGTACAAGCTTGATACTATGAGAAACTGATACTAACCTGAGTAACACTGTATTATGCAAGATTTAGTACATGAGAGATTTCTGCAATTCTTGCTCTAGCGCCACAACTAATGAATGGAAAGCAATCTCTAAAACTGGAGTTGATACAGTTTTTGGCAAAAGTATTCACACCTGTGATATACATGTATATTTTTACAGTTGGTCTCATTACAACCACAATCCTTGAAGTATTTTAGTTAGATTTCCTAAGGAAATAATTTAATATGTAGACCCAATATTGTTTTGTGTGGATTTGCATCCAGCCATGTTTAACTTGTTACCCCTAAATAAATTCCATGTAATTTGTAATTATACCTAATTTGCACTTAATTGAAATACAAAATAAATACAGCTGTCCGGTGAAGACTTCAGAGTTGCTAGAAAACATTAGTGAACAATCACCCCCATCAAGACGACTGGGGAACAAAGCACAATTCATTTCACCCTCCAAATTCTGGCAAACAGGAAGCTATTGCTGAAAGCCGATGTTTCAGTTTAGGGATACAACTAACATGTCGACTAAACCTGAACTTCTTTGATCACAAACGCAAAGCTCTACGTGTGGTGGAGAACTAACCCAGCACCTCACCCTCGCTGTTTATTTATAAAACCACTTGTGCTTTTGGTACCCACATCACACACTTGAAAGTTCATCAAGCGACAAAATATTTCAATATGTAGTTGTAATGTGATGAGGCTGTACAGATACACAAAGTATCTTGAGTTAAATCCTGCTCCGAAGAGTCCACTTGTGACTGGTTCAGCTCAGGTAAATGTTAATACCAAGGGCTAACAGATTCAGCTCCAAATTGGTCTTGACGGGTTTGTTCCCAAACAAATGCATTCACACGTGTCCCTCGATAGCCTTCCACCTGCGGGAGATCATCCGATGCGCACTGTGACATCAACTGTGAACACACAATGTGGAGCTGTGGAGCTGCCTAATGGCACTCTGCATCCAACCAATTCGGTAACTTGGTTACAGCTTAACAAGCTCTTAATTACAGCATACACAGCTTCCACACATTTCAGCAGCTCAGGCAGAAAATGTGATTAATTAAATAGATGTGAGAAATGCATCTATTCAAGGGACGAGAGAAGGTGTGTTGTTTTCCGGCGTGAATGTCTGGCTGTCTCGGGCAAGCAAGAGGAGAGGGGGAGAGGAGAAAATTCACTTGGAAAAGCAGCACTAGCGTGAACCCAGCAGAGTACTTATGGCCTTACAATCATTCTCTCTCAATTTAGGCAGTGTTTTCAAGCTTGACAAGATTGCTATGAGAAAAACAAATGGACTGATTTAAGAAGAATAACCCCCGTCTCTATCTATTTGAGCAATGCACGAGTCTGTCTATCAAAATCCGGCTCTGCAGCTCACGTACAAGTGGGAAACATCTTCTTGTTATTATCAACGGAAACAGCCAGCGAGCTGGAACTTGTTCCATAGTTTCACACAAAGCGCAGATACGAGCCTGTTGCCTTGGCCTGAGTATCAAACTGAAAGAACACAATATGAGTCAAACACAACACCACAGCCCTCTGACTCAATATTTTCCACTTGAATCCCCAATCCAATTGAATTACAAAGCATTTTCATTTCAGGCAAATCACTGCATATTCGCACACTTTTTTTTCTACGCAAGACTTCGGCTCATGGGATGTTTATCTAGTTCATATTACCTCAGTTTTACATAATGCAAGTGTGTCAAAATTCCTCAGTTCTTAAGGTCTTGAGGTGTGGGTAGGCGATGACAAACAGGAAGAGAGCATCTGTGTTCCATATATTTAATGAGTCAATTAGAACATATGCATAATGGATGAAAACAAGAGCCTCACACACCACCAGTGCCTCCCTTTCAAGCTGGTCTTTGTTCTTACCATCCCCTCTTTGTGAATTTGAGGGTTTGCGAATGCAGAAAAACAATGCTGTCAAGCTAAGCCTGAACACTATGGCTGCAGAGACTTTAAAAGAGATGTTTGAAAAGAGCAGAGCTGTGTAGTATTCAGACCGTGTGGCCTTTTCTTTACAACTGCGTGTGGGAAGACCCTCCGGGGCAGACAGACACACCATTACTTCACCCAGAGACATTATACCACACCAAGCTGCACGGAGGCGATGCAGGGGGGGAGTGAGGAAGGGAGTGATGAGTCAACCTAAACAGAGAAACTTTTCACGATCGAGAGGGATAAAGATGGTGGACGTGTTCCTAAGTCCCATCACTCAGATTGGTAGAAACAACACTTAGAAATATATTAAACAATCAGAAACAAATACTCAGTTAATTAGTTTATTTATTTTTTAAAAACATTGGTATTGTACAACATATTGACCTAAGACCTCCTAAACCACTATACTGCCTCTGCTAGGGGAAACTGTAAAAACTAAATCAGAACAATCACAGTAAATACAAGCTGATGTGTTACAAGATTAGTGGCTGATCAAAAGAGAAATTCTCAAGCCACTTTATGAGGTACACCTCTTCAATTGCTTGTTAAATATCAACTCCACCAATCAACTCAGAAGGTTTAGGCATCTAGACATAGTGAAGATAATTCACTATGTCTAGATGTGAATTAGACATAGTGATTCACATCTATGTGTGAATCACATAGATGATTCACACATAGATGTGTGAATCATCTATCCATCCCTTTAGACCCACAAAACCCATCTTCTTATTTTTATTTTATGGATATTTTACAGCCATTCCATGCAAGACAACACAACCAACTCTATGCAAACTGGTACACTGAACATGACAATGAGCTCAATGTACTCCAATGGCCTGCAAAGTCACCAGATGACAATTCAATAAAGAAACTTTAGGATGTAGCAGAATGAGAGGTTAGTATTACAAATGTGCAGCCAATAAACTTGCAGAAAGTATGTGATGCCATCATCTCATACCAAAATCTCAGAAGAATGTTTCTGACACCTTGTTGAGTTTGCAATGAATTTTTCATGCAGCTCTGAAGGCAAAACGGATTGCTGCCAGGTTGCTGGTTCAACTGGTTGTACCAGCAACCTGGCAGCAATCCGTTTTGTATTCAACTACACAAATACATGTTCTTACAGGCAAAATCAGCCACTTATTAGATAAAAAACATGTATAAAACAAACTTCAACCAACAAAACAAGAGGTAAGACTAACAAGCTAACTTTACTTTAAGATATTACTTTTTATTAACCTACGGTACATAAAACAAGGAAAACCCAAACAAATTACCAAGCTCTTCCTTTCATAAATGGGAAACATTTTGAAGAGTTCATTTACATTAGTCATTCACTTGGTCACATAAATGAAAATACGCTCAGGACAGAAAAAGTAGTGAGTAAAAACACAGAATGTGCTAAATAAGCTATAACAACGTTACTGGGTTTATCTTAAAAGTTTTAAGCCGTTTTACTGTCATTGTGTTAAACTTAAAAAAAAAATGGTTCCACCTGTATCAGAACAACCCAGATCTGTAGCTTATCGGTTATGTAAGAAATCATTAATTAGACAAATCAGAACAGTAACTGGATTAAAAGACAAATTAAATGCTTTAAAATATAGAATAAATGAATTAATACCAAAAAAAATAAAAATAATACAAATCAAACATGAAAAAACATTTGTTCAACACTAACGGCCGTTAAGTTGAGGTAGCTTTACATTGATATAACTTTTTCTTTTTTTTCCCTCAATCCAGAGGCACTTAATGCTGATAAAGTGAAAGTAAACGCCAAAAACTCATTGAACTTACCCAGAATATAATGTTAAATCCAAATAAGAAGTATTTAACGCAGCAGCTGACTTCTGCTCCCTTTAAATGACGGTGTTTTCTGCTCATTCTTCCGAGGAAAATAGTAACGGCGGCTATCCGGGAAGCTAAAGTAACCTACAGAGATAGGTACTTCGAAAGCTCAGCTAAAGCCGCAGTTCCCGGACTACTCCCATTGAGGTTTGTTGTCTCCATTAGCTGGACGAAACACAATTTACTCACCGGGGTCCACTGGGCAAGCCAAATCAAACATAAGTCACTTGTTATCGTTCTCCTACTTGCTAGGCCAGCTAGCTCTCAACTTCTACAGTTAGCGTTAGCGGCTAACAACAACAACCTAACTAAGGCACAGACATCCATCTGCAGTTCCCCTGACATTCAACAAAAAAAAAGGCTTTTTATTTCTAAAAAAACATCCAGAGACAGTGTTAAAGCAGGTAACGTCTCAGCTCGACCTCCCTAATGTTATCTCATCTATTTCATCGCCGCTAATAAGAGCCTTCATCTTTGTTTTCTTTTTTTTTCCCAGGGAAGCAAGCCCTTGCTGTCAAACGACAAAAACCCACTGTGTTTGGCTTGTGGCCCTTTTCACCTCAAGAGCGGCCTCTTGTGTCGTCAATGTAGGTTTTTTTCTCACTGAATTGAGACAAAATGTTCTTCTGGCTCATAATCTAATATAGCAGCATTGTATTGATCAGGAGAAAAAAGTGCTTCATTAAAGATTAACACATTGCAGGCATTATACTGAACTAATTCAAATGTCACGAAAACACATATCCTCTGTTGCTATATTAGTAACATAATTTCTAACCATGTTATTTATCATGCCTGCCATTTCAATTATAGAGGTAGTAAAATTATGTTTCTGCAACAAAAACAAAGGTGAGTACAGGGCCACGTGTAGAAAGTTTCCAAAAGGTTGGTGGAATGGTGGCACATTAAAACAACCTAGACAAAACAGAATTTCATTAGTTTTATAATGCTGTCATTATTATATTTCTTGAGTGTCATTGTACAAAAAGTGCTATGAAGTAAATAAATAAATTCATTGTAACATCCACCCCCCTAGCTAAAATTCGAATGATTTAATGAATTAATTAATTAATATTATGCTTAGTATACAGTTATTCCCAAAATTATTCATACGCCTGGGAGACTTTATATTTACAACTGTTTCCATTAGACTAAATACTTTATTTCCGATGGAAAATGACACAGACAACTCCTAAAAAGGTAAAACAACATAAAAAAAGTCTGAGTTTTAAAAATGATATGGTTTTATTTAAATGTTAAGAAAGGAATGGAATGCAATTTTTTTTTTACCCCTCTCTACAATCAATCGGAAAATAATCTCTTCCTAAAAGTCTTTAAGATTTTACGTTTCCCCTTTTCATCGCTAATCTTTAGCTTTCTTGCCAGGTTCTCTATAGAATTAAAGTTGGGACTTTAATGTGCTTTGTTGTGACATTGCTTTTGTGACACTTTTGGGATTATTTTTGTGTACGCAGTAACAATATTTGAATTTAACATTTATACTTGTATCTATTGGTTCTCAGCTTCACATTTGTCATAACGGGACACAAACACATGTAAAAAATATAATGAAAGCAAATGGGCATGTGCACAATTAACAATTACCTGCCAAGGTACTGACAGTAATTCAGATTCAGACTTCGTTTTGAACAGTCTGGAAAACTATCCAGTTTAATTTTAGCATATGATGAGGAAAAAAAAAATCTGGAAACATATTGGTATTTATAGATTTTAGTCCACATTCTATTCCCAGAGTGGACAATTTAGCATTTCTGAAAAAAATTAAACTTTTTAATCAGAGTTTTGATAGTAACATTTCAGTATATTAAAATTTTAAATACAATATAATCTCATTAGAGAAAAAGGTACCTTAAATAACTGTTGTTTTGTTTATTTAGTTAATTACTTACTTATTGCCTTTTTTATAATCTGTTTTTGCAGCTTTCGTTTCGATTTACCATACTGTAAAAATACAAACTATAACTTTATTTTAAAATACAACAACAACAAAACAACTAGCTTGCATTATAAAAGAATAGCTTAAAGTTGCAAAAATAATCTAGATTTTTATTTATGGAAAATTTGGACATGTTGTACTGAGAAATGCTCAGATATTTGAATAAACACAAACATTGGTTTGACTTGATTTTTTTTTTTTACTCCAGCAACAAAGAGAATATGACGCTATTAAAAATTTGACTTGTTATTTTAGTATATTTTCTCGTATCCCTAATGTCTAATGACCACACTTTAAAATGACGCTTTGTTTGAAAGGAAGTAGATAATGTTGAATGTTTAAAGTCGTGAAATGCTCAGAGTTGTGTCACGGGGGCATGCTTGAATAGCGTCTTCTGTAGTATTTGAACTTCAGTCTGAAGTCCTACAGATGGCAGTCTTTGAACCTGGTTTAAGTTTTCTTTTCACCTCTGGATTCTGGTGTTGGGGACATGCCACTCCCCAAATCGTTTGCTCCAAACGTGGCGAACTGACAGTGAACTCAGCTCAAAGCTATAAAGTCAAAGAAATGTGTCTTTATAGTTTCATGAGGGGGGCCATTATTGATTTTTGACTTTATTTAGTGAAAAAAGTGCATGTGGTTTATTTCAGTTATCAGATTTATGTGGAAATAAAATAAAAAGGGATTTTCAAATCATAGACACTGCAGTATTTGTAAAATGTTCTATCAGTACAAACATATTACATCATTATTTCATAACACTGTTATCATTTATGCTAGGCTATTCCCTGCTTTTGATGACAATCCACATGGGAGCTGGAGTCTGACCTTGGTCTTGAGTCGTTATATAAATATATACACAGTTATAAAAAATAATAATAATACACTCTTTGAGTTCTTTTCAATATGGTTTTAATAGTTTTGTATATCAAAATAAGAAAAGTGAAATAAACTCTACAATCTTCTGTATATGTAAAACCAACTTCAAATGAACTTTAAATATTTTATCCATTAAAGCGTGATTTGTAATTAAAACTAATCATAAATGGTTGGAAAATAACAATTCCACTGCCTGCAGGGCAACCCGTGACTTACAAATTCTCTAATACATTTTATGATGTTTGCAGGCAAATCATTTCAGTCAGTTTGAGGTGTGGACTGACTGAAAGGACTACAACACCTTTGTACTATTGTCTATTCTGTATTAATAATTATTCTTAATTTTAATCTTATGGTTATTTATTAAACAGAGTAGTTAGTTAACTCTGTGCCTGCAAGATGCCATGATCCTGATACTTGAAGATAAACTCAAATTATTAAAGTCCATTACTGTGCCTGACACATACCAGGAAGTATTTCCATACAGTTCTGGGTTTTCTCAGAATATGATGCTGTGTTGTGGAAGCAAATCTCCAATTTGGCATCAGTCCAAATAACTCTACTTGCAAGCTCAATATTGTACAAGCTTGAGCTACGCTTGTACAAAGAAGAGACATCATATTTTGGTAACCTTTTAAGATAATCATATGTTTAATGTAGTATTTTCTTTTTAACTGCATAGTTGCAAAGCTTCTTTAGCTTTTATTCCATTTATTGATAGACATTATATGTTAGGTAAAGTTCACTGCTGTTATCTTTCCTCTATAACATAATATTAAAAAATCTGACTAAGAAGCTATTGCTGCTAAGAACGTAATGTTCTCACCCCAATGATTACACACATCTTTAAACTCCGACTTACTCTCTTATTTCTTATGAGGGTAGTACTAGTTCTCAGGTACTACTGCTGTGCTGTGCCTCATGGTGTGCAAAGTCATTTGTCAATGCATTTAAAGAAAGTGAAACAAATTGCACATTTTCAACAGATGTTTTATTGTGCATCAGTTTATTAATTGTGTTATGATATAAAAACGAGTTGAATTCAGGAAATGCAGTGACACAGTCAGGTATCCATAAAACCTATAAGCAAACTTAAACAGGTCATGATGTGTTTTCTTGGTATCTGTTCGAGGATGTGTGCAGGCTGCCCAGAGGTGACCTCGGCTGAAATCTATCCATGACAGTGATAGGCTCAATCCTGCTGAAGGAGCAAGGACACCAAGGAGCAGAAGTTCCTGTCACTCAAAAGATACACAGAGTAAATATTTAGCAATGTGCTGATCCTTTCAGCCTGTGAGTCAGCGAACGAAAAAGTAATCTGTTGTTCTGTTGCAGGACCAGGCAAGGTGGAAAGGGTTACACTTCCTGAAGCAGAAGCATAACTCTAGGAGCACTTACATTCGCAACTAATTGCCAGCTTCATCCTAACATGCAGCATTGTCCAGGACTGGTTGAAGTTTTATAGTAAGACATTTATTTGCCTTTTGTTTTAGCAACTCAAGCTTTTAATGACAATTTTGCCTGTACAATGAAATGATCACAAGTGCATTCAAGTATAAAAAGAAACTTTACAAGTTACTAAAAATGTACATGAGACTATCATATACAGCTGAAATATAATTCATTCTTCCGATCTCGCTTTCACCATAACTCAGTTTCAAACATGCTTCTGTCCTTTTCACCATAGATTTTAATCATGTTTCTCCTTCTCCACTTGTCTGACATACACTTTAACCTCTAAACCTTTTTCAAACAGACTCAAATATTTTAATCTGTTCCACATCAAAGATCCTACTAATATGGACTAAAGAGCAATAAGTATTGGTGATAGCAAAGGAAACATGAAGAAAATATTCTGAGAAAGTTTTTAAAGCATTTCACCATACTCGATTAGACTTTACTTCCACGTCTTTTCTTTTCAATACACTCCACTCTTCTGTACTTCTTTCTATGAAGCATACATTCACTTATTTCAGTATTTAATAGAACTTATATACATGTCAGCTGGTTATCGTGCTGTATAAATTGTCCATTGGATTTCATGTAAAGTTAGAATGTAGTTTAGTCAATTAACCAAGAATGACAATGTGGACATCATGAAAGAAAGTTTTAGAAACTCAAAGTAACTTGTTAAACAAGTCATTGGCCTTTGTAGATCTCACCTTTTGTCACACTACAACCACAAACATTAACGTGTAAAGACAATTAAATTGTTATGCCTTCATGGAAGGTCCTATGTGTTCCAGAAGATTAATCCTGCACATTAACCTAAGCAAATACTCACCATGGTGAAACGTAGTGCTGGCAACATTATCCTGTGGGGATGATTTTCCTAAGCAAAAATGATATCTTGTCTGAGTTCCTACAAAGTTGCATAAAGCTTAATATGGGCCATATGAGAAGAAAACCATTTAAAGGCAACAAAAGACTTCAGAATAGGGAAATTCACCTGCCAGCAGGACATCAATAAACACAACCAGAGTTACAAGGTTGTGACTCTGGTACAATAGCTACAAAGTTTAGAGCTATTGTAGCTCTAAACTTTAGACCTAAAGATGTTCATAGTCCAGTCAAAGTCCAGATCCATAGCCAACTGAGAAAATGTGACTGAAAATTTGCTGCCCACAGAAATCCACAGAAATCCTAAATCCAACTTAACTGAGCTTGAGCCTTTATGCAAAGAAGAAGCAACGTTTATCGACTCCAGACAGAAACAACATTCTCCAAAAGTCATGCAAATATAGTTGCAGTAAAATGTGATTCTAGAAAATCACATGGGGTCTTAAATATAAATGCATGTTTTTTAGTTTTTTTTTTAGTTTTTGTTTCAATTTGAAAACCACCATGAATCATTTAAAGTTATAAAATTACACTAAAACACATTAGGGTTTGTGATTGAAACATGGTAAAAAAAAATGAAAATGATGAAGGGACCTGAAGATAACACCCAGTGCAGAAGAAATCAAATGCAACTGTAAAATGTGATCATTGCATGCAGTGTACTATTACAAAACATCAATAATGCTTTAACTAAAGCAGCAAAATGCCCATTAAGCTAAATGTTATTACTAATTTGATGTGCCTGTTTTATGCCTGAAGTCTCTTGTTATGACTTTTATCAGACCAGTTGGTATAATTAATGTTGTAATGACTGTGAAGGTGTGTTTGTTTTAAAAGTATAATAGAGGCTATAACCTTTGATTATTTTTTGAGCAGTTTTTGGTATGTCAGAAGCGTACAAGCCACAGCAACTGTGTTTCATAAAAAACTTGTTCTTGTCAGTGCATACAAGGAATGTGAGCCCCGTAGAAACCTAAAACTATTTTAATATAACATTTACTATGATTTAGGTCCAACAATTAGCTTCACTGAAATTTAAGCAACTCAGTCCAAAACTCAAATTATCTTCCAAGGCCAAACAAGGGCCTATGAATGCTGAAATTCTGTTTTAATTGAACATCCAGTAGTTTAACAATCTCACAGGTCAGTGGAGACAGTACTTCTTTTGACCCGCAGGCTGCCGCCCCAGCCACGGGGGCAGGTGTTGTAGGAGTGTAGGCCAGGCGACCTGAGCCCAGAGTCCTCGGACTCAACAGAGGCATCTGAGTCGGTCAGAGAACGGGTGTTGTAGAGCCTTACAGGTGAGCAGATTCTCTGAGTTGGGGTGACAGGAGGGCTGGTGAAGGTGGGAGACTGTGCACCCAAGGACCTCTGCTGGAAGGGGCTAATTGGTGGTTTTTGCCAGTCGTTTTGAAAGTTTCCCACAGGTGAAATGGGGAGGCCGTGACTGCTCAGTGCTCCAGGGGAGGGGCTGTTTTTACGTTTGGCTGCATTTATAATATTCTTTGCAAGGAGACGGTGATTTGCTTTTGAGTCTAGGTTGTTAACAATCTGGGACGTGCAGCGATTGTCTTTTTGTTGTCGTGGAGAGGAGGCAGTGGCTGTTGTGTGCAGGGGATTAGTGGATTGAAAGGATGAGCTGCTTTGAAACAGTGCAGGTGATTGGGAGCGGGGGCTCCATGGAGGGCAAACAGGAGATGTGGCTGTAAATATTTGCAGAGGTCTGGATGGGGAAACAGAGACAGCGGAGGATTGATTATTCTGGCTTACGGAAGGTGACTGGCATCTTGATCCCCAAGGAGGAGTTTGAGAAGGTCTGCATGTAGGACCAGGGGAAAAGGTGGAAGATTGGGTATTCTGACTCACTGCTGGGGATTGGCACCTTGATCCCCAGGGAGGGGAGATTGTAGATGTGGCGACAGATGTGATGGAGGGTCTGGACATGGAGAAAGCCGAAGCAGAGGAGGTCTTGTTATTATTGCTCACAGATGGGGACTGACATCTTGAACCCCAAGGAGGAGAAATAGGATAATGGGTTTTAGCGTTTTCAGAGGGTTTGGAAAAAGGAATGGAGGTAGTAGTGGAGGACTGACTGACAGCTGGGGACTGACATCTGGAACCCCAAGGTGGAGAGCATGGAGAAGTGACTGTAGCTGCTTGGGAGGGCCTGGATGCAGAAGTGGAATTAACAGAGGAAAATTGGCTATTCTGACTCGACATAAAAGATTGGGATCTTGCATTACTGGACAAATTGACAGGAGACTTGACAGAACAGATAGATCCACTGGTGGTGGTTGGTGACTGGCTTGTTTGAGAGCTGGAGATCCATTTTCTAGTTGCTTGGTTTGCTGGGCTGCTGAAACGTCTGGTTAGGCTAGGTGTACTGGTTGCCCTGGATGTTTCACCAGTAATTTCAACAGGGGATGACTCCTCTGATTCCTGTTGGAACATAGCATATGGTTCTGCTTTAGTACATGTAAAAGACAAAAACATCCATAAAGCAAAATCTTTTGCATTCCAGACTTAACACTAGCAAATCCTCTTTTTATGGGAATTGCAATGTTTTTTGTTTTTTCTACTTGTCAGATCTGATTATTATAGGATGTTCTTTCACTGACCATGGTGACACAACACAAAGGTTAAATAATCAGAAAAGTGTTTAAATTTAGGTTTTCATTTGGAGCTTCAGTTTCATACACACCACCTTTTAACATTCCCTCCCTGTACAAGTGTTTCTTCAGTAAGCCTAGCCATTAGCACAAGTAGGTCTGGTGTTTAGTGTCTCTCTCAGGTTACTGTCATTTGGTCCTCTTGGGGTAGTTACCCTTTGCATGGATATGAAGTTACTCAACTGAAGCAAAGGTTGCAGTTCATCGTATGTCCTGCCAATTAAGAACTAGTTATCTATATTCAGGATGTTGATATGTCAGAAGGGTGTTGTGTTGTAATTCAAAGTGCAAGTATCTTTATCCTAAAAGTTATTTTCATGTAATGTCATGGTTATACTCCAAATGTTTGGAGCTTTGCAGTAAGACATAAACTTAAGATGTTTGAGATGTTTATGTTTTAATTCTTTAAGAGTTTAAAAACTGTTACGATCAAACATTGATGAAACTGAGCACAGATCTTTCTCTGTTAAGTTATCCCTGTATTTGAAAGAGACAAAAAGTTTTCTGGTAGCTTAGATGTTCCCAGCTATAGCAAAAAATGAAAGAGCAGAGACATTAAATAGTTAAGAGATGCTGGTAGAATCAGGAAATGAGAGGAAGAAAAAAACAGAAGGAAGTCATTGTAAAGTGTTAGCATGAAGATTTAATCAGAAAAGAAACATCTCACTTTTGCACAGAACACAATCAGTTATAAGAGACAGTGAGCAGAAATAGTGGGAAAAAACAGTAAATCAACGTGTTTGCAAAGAAGTAGACAGAAACACCGCAGAATGAAGACAGAATTACTGCTTTAAGTTGGAACAGAGTCAAGATACGGAAATTGATGCAGATATAAAGTAGCACAGAGTCCAAATGTATGTAACATGTGTTTAGATAAATGAAGCTAGAAAGCTGGGTAAATTGCTTGAAGACATAAAGGCATTAAAAGATTTCTCTTGCTACAACTTTCATGGCTCTGAAAAGCGTTGAGTTACAAATCATAGATCACAAACCAGATGCTAGGCCATCTGTTAGACGCCTTTGTAAGGCAGAATCCTGATGGTACCCAGTGGAGAGCATTTGAGATTGTTTTCATGTTTCAAAATGTTCTTTAAATTGACGTTTAGAGAGCTTAAGTGCAGAGCTGCTTTCAGAATATAAACTTTCATTGATTACATAACAGCACAGTTAAAATTTTCTGAACTTAATCACTGCTGAATGGATTTTGTTTCTCAGAAAAAAATCAATTATACTCTGTCTTCACAGATGAGTTAGGGTGCATTGACTTAGATAATTGTATCATTTGCAGGACATTTCATCCCTAACTTAAATTTGCGGTACTGTGGTATTGTTTCATGGTAAATTTAAATATCACAATAATTCTTTCATGCAGCTACAAAAGCTGGTATTATGAAAAGGCACACAGACAGTCAGAGGTTTAAACAAAGTGCAGTTAATTTTAGCTTCACTTAAATTATCTTCCATATTGCAGCCATATGATCCTTATCTATGAAATATTCAGTCTTATCTAAAAATGATACATGGTCGGTCTCCACACCTGTGGTGTAATTCCTGCCTTCTTGGCAGAAAACGTTGGCTTTGGTGCCTGAACTCCAGACCGAGGGGAGGAAACTCGTTCTGGAGAAAAAGGAGACATCAAAGAAGTGATCCTCGCATGTGGGGAAGCTGGATTTGCTGGGTATTCTGATCCTCTTGGGGAGGTGAGAGGCAACTGAGGTGACATACTACCATAATAAGATGGTGAAGTGTTAGGTAGAGAAGTGTGTCTAGAAAAACTTTGGCTGCTGAGTAGGTTCTTGGCTTGTGGTGCTCCTCTGGGTAATGTGCTTATTGGGTCCTTGACTGGGTTGAAGACAAAGAGGGAAGAGTTGAGCTGATAGGGACGGTGTCTTGCAAGGTCCATCTCTATCTTGGAGCAACCATTTTCTAAAGTGGTTGGTGGTTCTGGAACTGGCTCTGGTACTGCAACTTTTGGTTTTGGTTTTTGCTTGACGGCTTGCTGGGCCTTTAGATTTTGCGAAATCTGTGCGCTCACTTCGGAGTTCTTGGCAATGGCTTTGACCCTTCCTGGCATGTTCGATGGGTAAACCCAGGATGGTGGTAACGACATTGTGGGGGAGGGAGACCTAATTTGTCCTGGATTCTGATTCTCAACAACATATTTCTCCATCCTTGATTGACGCTTGGCAAACAATTCAGCCCCCTTGCCTGACACATTTGTGAGGCTCTGCTCTGGACGATGGTCTAGCCTTGGTCTGGTCTTTGAGCTTTTGAGACAGGATGCCCACTCTGGGGCTCTTGCTCCCGTTGTCTTTTCCTCTGCTTTCGCAAGGAAGTTGGAAGCTTCTGCTCCCAAAGCCAGTAACTCCTCTTCAGGTGCTGGTTCAGGGACAGATCTATGTCCATGTTTCTTTCTTTCATCCGCTCCTTGCACCAGAGAGAGCAGCTCAGGGTTTGGAGCAACCACTGGCTTCTCTTTAAATGTAAACATTGACTTCTTGTTTGCCCTCCTGGCTGCGCCTTCTTCTAGTATTCCTGTTTTGATTGGTGTTATCAGCTTCCTTTCTCCAGTGGACTGTGGAACAAAGATGGAAGGCTTTGGAGCTGTCAGAGGGCCACAGTGGGGTGCAGGTGGGTGCTGGGAAACAGGAAAGTTGGATGGCGAAAGGCATGGAGATGACATGGGAGGAGACATTGGAAGTGGACCAGAGTAGAACGTCTGTGGAGGTTGGTTTGTGAAGGCCGGCAGAGGAGGTGTTGGGTATGATGGTGGTGGAGGTGGAGGAGAGAATGTGACAGGTTGAGTGGAAGAAGGGAGAGGAGGAGTGGCATAAGACGGGGGAGGTGGGATGTCTGTAGCAGGACTGACTGAATCTGGAGAGAGGACAGTTGGTGGTGAGAAGAAAGGTCGAGCCGTTCTGTTGAGGAAGGCTGGCGTCTGCTTGGAGGGTGAGACTAAGGAAATCCTCTCTGAACCAGAGGTGCTGTGACAGCCATTAAGGAGCTTTTCAGAGGGAACAACTGCTGGGTGGCCCTCATTTGTTTCTGTCTTCCTTTCAACATGTGCCATCACAGCTGGATGAGAGTCATTACTTCCCAGAGGAGTTTGGTGTCTAGCATCGTCCTCTAGAACCTCATGAATTTTATCCTTTATGTCGTCCTCTTCTTCCGGCTCTTCTTTGACTGGGAGGAAATGTCTTTCCTGGATATCATAGTTCTCCGTGTCTTCATCTTTGATAAAATTCTTATTTTCTTCATCCATTATGCCACCAGTTGAAGGGTTGCTTGCAGGTGGCAAAAAGTGTAACTTATTATTATTTAAGTTCAGGTCTGTGTCCTTATCCTCACAGCTTCTCTCTGCCCAGGTTTGCTTGTTGGACAAGGAATCACTTTTCACATTCTCAGTTTTGTCCACCTCTGACCCTTGTCCGCAGCTTTCGAGTGTGAAGGCGTTCACTCTCTGCTTGCGCCGATTAAAGAGCTGCACACCCCTGGAGCTGGAGCCGGAGTTGGAGGGGATGGTGAGCTGAGCAGCAATGATGTGACTCTTCAGCCGTGCCTCCTTCAGCTCTTTCTCCGATAAACTGGCGCTCCTGCTCAGATCTAATGAGACACAGAAAACAGGAAAAATGACATAGACGTTTAGCCCCCATTCATGATAAAACACCACTAAACTTAGCTGCACTTGGCAAATGAAAAGACTCAAAACTAGTGCACATTGTGTGTTTTTTAATTACAAGATAAACACATAATTAGTTCTGATTAAATTTTTTTGTTTACATTTCCTTGTGGATCCATTATTATGTTTTAATTTTAAGAGGTTTGGCACTACAATGCTATATTAGTATGTCATGGTTCTCAAACGATGGGACTGGTGCCATTACTAATATATGGGCTGTCTTTTAGGTTTACTCTAAAGAAATCATAACAAAAAATGCAAGCTATTTTTTCTTCTCAATAGAAAAATGCAGTGAAGATGTTTTTGAGAACTCCCCATATCAACTTTAGTGGGCAGCAGCAAACCAGGAACAAGTGCTGGTGGCAAATTTATGTTGAATTCAGTTTAACAAATTACAACTTGGATCTTGGGAGCACATTAAGTCCAACTTAACTGTGTTCCATTTACTGCATCCAAAACAAGCAAGATTTTCTTATGGACCTTCTTTGTGACTAGCCTAACAATTTTTAGCAATACAAGCCAATAACACAAGCATTTTCTGCTTCCAAATATTGTACATGCATATTTATTGCAGCCGTTTTATTGTGTGTGTGAACATTTGAAAATATACAAAGATCTGGTGTGCAGTTAATTCTTTAGTTTTAGATTTTTTAATTTTATGAGAGACATACTGAATTTTATGTATAACCAGTGTATATGTAGTTTCCAGTTGAAAATTCATATAAACAGGAACTTTCTGTTAGTTCTTTAAAGTTGAAACTTCGAAATTTCTGAGTAAAGATGTAATTGCAAGCTGAAACTGCCTTCATTAACTTTCTCCCATAGTTGGCATCACCAATCAACAAGTATATGATCCCGAGATATTTTTCATTGAGAGGCTAAGTAATAATAAAAGCAAAGCATATTTATGACGTAAGTACTATAAAATGTTCGAATACACAATTTAGAAGAAGTCAGTATGGATGTACTTAGAAACTTTTACAAAAAAGGTTGAGAGCCACTGCTATACAAAAATAACTCCCCAAGGATAACAACACAAATGTTAAAAAGGTTTTCATTTTCAAACAAAAAAAGGCAACATGTGGAACGTTTTTTATGAATCTAGGTTTTAATATTCTCTTTAAAACCCACAATTCTTTTAACGCCACATGGTTTAGATTGTTGTTTGCTTTGCTTTTGATTCTAACTGATGGGGCGAGAAAAGTAGGGCTTTGTGGACATTTGACTCAGCAGTCTGCAGCTCTAGACAGTGAGCTAATAGACAAAGGCTGAGGCACATATGAAACAAAAATGTTAATGAAGAGGCACAACTTGTTGAGTAATAAAGTTATGAAAAAAAAAACATATGTAGGGCAGCATTTTGCTGCTGCAGCAAAAGTAGAGTCTGACAACCTTTTTCCCTGTAAGTTCAACAGTATTGATCCAAATTGCCTATGTTGAAACATAAACTGTGTTGTTTGAGCTTAAAAGCTTTATTTTCTAGGCGGTGGAACCATTTCCTCTGCCATCTGCAGTCGTCCCTCCCTGAGCATTCCTCCACGGCTGAGAAAACTCCCCGCCTGCGCTTCCAGCATGCCTTTGGTTTCTCTCTGTAGCTAATTTGTGCAATACTGGAGCTCAAACCCTTAATAGACCACTTTTACAATCTACAGCTACCAAAAATTATTTTCTGAGACTGCTGTCTATAAACATGCTATACAATCAAGAGTTCCTATTTTAAACATAGTAACTACATCAAAGAAGTAATAAAAACTTGATCCAGGCTTTTTTTTTTTTTTTGCCTTTTATATAACAAATTGCACTCCAGGAAAAAGAAACTCTTTAGTGAGCACAGTAATGAATGGGTTGTCATGGAGATACATCTGGTGGATCATTCAACTATGTCATAATAATCTCAGTGATGGAGAATATTTAAAGTTGTTTTCAGGACTTTTCTCAGAAAAAAGTCTTATAGATCCCGACAGCTACAATATTTGACCTAAGCGCCACGTAATCTAGCGCCAGCCACAATAATTAGGTGTAAATCAATCCCTTGTAAATCTGCCATAATGATTAGATTCTACATGTGGCTTTTTCTGGCATATGAAATAACACTTTATCACATTGCGTCCACATAAAAAGAAATATCATGCGATACACTTTCTTTCTTTTCTTCTGCTCTCACTAGTTGGTTTAACTCTCCCAGTTTGCCTTTATAAATGTCTAATTCAGCTTTATTCATATATGAATTTTTATGGGTATTCTTGTTTTATTTTTTTTCACCATGAGTTGAAGCTGCATATTTCTGGACAGAAATCTAAAACAATTATTCAGATTAAAACGGTCAGTGTATACCTCTACATATACACCAGAGCAGCAAAACCTGAGATCAAGAGTCCTAACTATAGACATTGTTGTCATAGGCTGACTAAAACACACACATAGCCCCCCCCCCCCCCCCCCCACACACACACACATATATATATAAGCCGGATTGGTTATCATGTAACGTGCAGGTGCCAAGCCCATTTGGACCAAATATAATTGATGCAACTGAATCCTACTGATTTTTCTTACAGTTAAATTCCTCTTTTCTACATGTCTATGAACAAACATTAACTAAGAGAAAATACGAAGGTAAGTTTAAGCAATATAGGTCACACAATTACCCAAATGTGCAGGAACCCCTGCAGAATTCAGTCAATGATATGAAAAACATTCTGTAAAGTTTGCAGACAGAGTAGCACATTCAACACATAGCCACTGACAAGTTACCTTTCCTCACAAATCCGACACAACTGCTCCTCTGTTAGGATTCAAACCACGGCACATCCTCACAAGTTCCCTGAGAGTTTGCCGTTCTGTTCTACATCTGATCCACATCAGCGCCTAACCCCTCTTACCTTTTTCATGTCAAATCTAAGACCTCCTCTGTCATGTAGTACTTCCACAAGAGTTTACAATTATAACTGCGTCTGATGGCTTGACACCCCTCACCCCCACCTCACTTTTCTTTTCTTTTTTTTCTGGAGCAAGACACAAGATCGGATTTCTTTTTCTCTGCAGTCCAGCAGGACACAGACAGGCAGGGAAGCAGAGGGAAAGAGGGCAGGGAAGGGAAGAGAAGGAGGGAGGGCTTGTAGCTGGAGGCTACACCTTCTGTCACTCTACCTCCACTTTGGTTTAATTTTTTTCCAAATGTGCAGCACTTATTCACGTATGCTTTTCACTAAATAATAAAACAGAGACACCTGTGAGAGTGAAGTCCATCACTTCTGTTGGGAGAGTGTTTACGTTTCAGCAGCAGCTTTTTGCAGAGAGATTTATCTTTGTTTTGACAGCTTTGGAGAAATGTCCTGTCAATAGTAAGTATTGAGCTAATCTCTGAAATGTCCTGTGATGGCTGGGGAGCCTCTGACCCTTTGTTGCAATCTTTGAAGTGCAACCCGGAGATACCTCAGCTTATGTTTACATGGATTAAACCAGTGAGCCTCCACAGCTACAGCACCTGACCCCTGCTGCCCTCCACATCAGTCGGGATATGCCATGTGTGTTCACTGAGCATTCCCTCAGACCAAGTGTCTGCCCTCTTTGAACTGCAGCAGCCCTGAGCTCCAACCTGCAAAAGCAGGACTGGAATTTCCTGTCTTGATATAAGGAGCCCTGCATCGTATTGCCCTCCCCTCATGCCTCCCTCACCTCCACCCCTAAACATTTTCTATCTCTTCTCCATTTCCCCCTGCCCCTGCGAGGGGTGGAGCACACAAGAAGACTTCCCCTTACAGCAGCAGAATTTGAATCGAGGGGGCCAACCCCACATTTGTGTATCAAAGGTCAGATTACCCTGTCGGATGTTATCTTTCTTCTGGTTGATGGCCGGGAGGGGAGTGGGATGACAGCCCAGGAGCCCGTGGGTGATATGTGAAATGGTATGGAAAGACGGGGGATTAACAGAGGGGCCGTGTATCCCACCAGACTGACCGAGACCTAAACTCTCAGTGGTTTTCATATGGAGCCATGCAAAAGCATTTGTACCCTTTGAAATGTTTTACATTTTTTTGAATACAAACTGCATTTCACTGGGGTTTTGCCCAATAGACCAACACAACGCAGCCAATAAATGTAAAGTGGAAAGAAAATGTCACATCCTTTCTGAGACATTTTGAAACAGAAACCAATTGTTTGTTTGTTTTGTTTTTCTTGCTCAGACCACATGTGGCCATCTTTTGGTGTATGCTTCTATCGTCTTTTCACATCTTAGAATCAGCCGCGTTTGTTCATTCCTCCTTTCAAAGTAGCAATATCTGAGATGATTTGTTTTCAAGTCTTGCCACAGATTCTAAATTGTAGATTTTTACTTTGACTGATCTAGTTGAACAACTGAATATTTGATCTAAACTATTCATTGTAGCTATTGTAGCATTTTTAGTCATTGTCCTGGAAGAAGTTGAGTTTGTTGCTTCAAACAGGTTCTCCTGTATTTGACTCAATTTATTGCTGCATCGACTTCCATCACGAAGAAAAGCCTCCACACAGTATAATGCTGACACCACTATGGGTCACCATGAGTATACTTTGTTCAAAGTGATGCATAGTGTTAGTTTTCCTCCCCATATAGCATTTTGCCCTTTTGGGCTCACAGTTGAATCTAGATATTTTTTCTGACCAGAGTTCCTCCTTAGACATACATGCTGTGTTCCCTACATGTCTGGCGTCAAATTCTAAACAATTCACTTTAAGGTTTTCTTTCAACAAAGACCTCTTGTTCTGTGCAGCGTATGTTATTACGCTGTAGTTATTAGTCTCCTATCTGAGCAGAAAATCAGACCCTAAAAATCACATATGTACTGTGTTAAAATTATAAAACTCTATCTTTATGAGGGCCATAAATCATAGTTACTTGACATGTTAATCAATGCTGGACCACCATTACTTGACATATGGAGGATATGTAGCAGTCAATAGACTGGGTTACTAAAATGAGAACATAACTAAGGCAAAATACTACAAAATATCTAATTTCCAAGTTAAAATGAAACATGGAAGATTTTTCCTGACATGCATAGTGTTTTGCACGTTGGGCAAAAAGTTCAATTTTGGTTTCAAAATTGCCCTTATTTCCATGTTTTTGTTGTGTCCATGACTTGTGGAATATAGGATTTTTGTTAAACAGTAGCTTTCTTTTTGTCATTCTTGCCAGATTTGTGGCATCCATGGCTATTAAACAATTCTTAGCCTTCTTTACAGCTCATTCACAGGTATCAAGAAACTCTAGACAACTTCGATGGGCTTTTTTTTTGTCCAGCTTAATAGTTTAGGTGTATTGCCAGGGAATGTTTTACTTTCCTTTTGCTGTTCTCAGATGACTGACATGAAGTCCAATAAAAAGGACAGGTTTTTTATCATGACCTACCACCATTTTCTCCACAACGACCTGTTCACTGTGATCCTTGGTCTTCATGATGTTTGCTCACAAAACTTGACAGAAAGCTGATTTATACTGTGAGTCAATCAGACAGATGTTTACTCTATTTAATAACTGGGCAACCACCTAGATTTTATCTAAGGGTATCAGAGTAATGGGGAGAATACAGTTACATGTCACGCATATCATAATTGCAAATGTTTTTGGAAGAACTTGTATTGTTTTCCTTCCACTTCACAGTCATGCACTACATTATGTTGGTCTGAAATCCCAATTAAAATTCATTGTAGTTTGTGACATGACACATTGGGTCTGTCATAATTATTTTTGGAAGCGTTTGTTAGATAAATCAAATACTAACATCAGGGGACAAATTCTGTTTCCCTTTTCTTTATTTTTACCTTTAGCTTCATGCATTAACTCTTTAAAAACAGACAAGTAATGAGTTTTTATCGGCTTCTTTGTGTTGCTCTCAGTGACCTGTGAAAACTAATTGCTAGGTAATGAGTGATTGAAAGGGTGTTTTTGGCACACAGCTTTTACATCTAGATAAGACAGTTTTTGGCTCTGACATTTCCATTATAATACACAATGACCAATTACTCAGCCTGAATAGTGTGTCTGAAAACATTGCCACTGCCCACAGGAAGTTATTTTTATTGATATGTTGCTGTGTTTTCCACAGATTGTGTTGTCAGAATGTGGCAACTTTTGACATTTTTTTGTTGTTTGTTTGTTGGAAGAGGTAGAAGGAGACAAATGTGAAGGTACAGTTCCAAGTGACTTTTCCCACAATGCTTATCCCACGATTGTTAGATTCTGAGATGAATATTAAGATGTGTTGCCTATGATTGTCTTTCCAATTCTGTTTTCCCAGGAGCAGATGTTTCATGCAGCTTTTCTCTGTGTCAGGTTGCATTGACAAGCCTGGACTTCTTTTTTTCGCTCCAAAAGTTGGCAGTCCCAGTGTAATTAAGCAAGATTTATTCTCAGGTCAGTCCACACTAGCACAGTAAAGCATCAGACAAATCTTTGGGAACACCACAGCTATCTATATTTTTGCGTTGAAAGCTTTTGCTTTTGCTTTTACTTTTTCTTTCGCATCCAAATAAGTCCATAAAATGGAAAATAAAACAAACACTTACTTGTTTTGCGGCTTATATGCTGCTTGCTAAATCCCGTCTTCTCCCAGGATGCGTTGTAGTCGGTCTCAGTGGGCTGCATTTCTTGCTTTGACTCGATAGGTTTTCTCAATCCTCCTGGACTCCAGCTCACCCCTCTCCTGATAGATGTATGGCCTTTCTCCATCACTATCCAGAATCAGATCCCTACGCCTGTATCCTTTCTTCACAAACAGTGTTTAATCACCTAAAAACTGAGAATGTCAAGAGGCACTTCAGCACTCCAGGTTTCTTCTTCCAGGCATGACTCCTACAACAGCCGTGTTCCTTCCCCAAGCAGTCAGTTGAAATTTGGCGTAAAGAGTTTACTCTTACTTTGTTCCTTCATGAAGTGTTTATCTCAGTCTAATTGGACCTCCCAGAGGGTCAGCTCCAACGTCCTTTGGAAGAATTCCCGTTGGAAAAACAGCAACGAAAATTCTGGAGCAGAGGGCAATGAAACTCCCCAGTTTTTTCCCCCTTCCCAGATTTTTCTCTTTCCTTTCCTCCTCTATTTTGGTCGGCAGAACATGCTTTTTTGTTTGTGTCTCAGTCTGCAGCCCACAGATTACTTTCCCTTCCAAGAAAGGGATCTGCTCTTTATCTTGAAGATCATAAGTCTACGGTGACGTGAGGGGAAACTATGTATATGGAACTTCCTCCTGTTTAAGGTGCATGCGAGAAAAAAAACATTTCACTTTGGAAAGGTCATTCCAGAGGCTGTTTTGTTTTCCGTCTCCCAAAGTATTTAGCAAGAGCTGCTTTGTGTTTGTTTCTCATCCTTTAAAGGCCAACACAGTTTATGGGGCAGGAAAGTGTATTTCTGTTTTTCTTGTTTTGGTGAATACCAAACTGCATTGGCAATGTCCTCTTTGGTTAAAAGCTTTGGTTTTGACTCGTACAGAAAATAAATCCAAACTGCTTTAGGCTTATTGAAACTAGCATTCCTAGTTGATCTCTGTGCTTAATTTAGGCAACATCCAGGTTCATTTACTGCCCTGCAAAAAAGAAAAACAGGCTCATTAAAGACAGGTGTAAAATGCAAAAGAAATAAAAAACAGAGTGTTGCAAATGTGGTCACATCCCTATAACTTTTTAACATTGCAACCTTACATTTTAATGTATTTTATTTGGATTTTACGTAATAGATCAATAATGCAGAGGAATGTGTGTAACAATGTGATGTTTACAAGTGCTTATAAATGAAAGTGTGAAAAATGACTGCACTTCATCCTGAAAGCATTATCACTGCTGTAAAATATGGAAGAGGTGCTGTGAAAATGATTTATTTTTTTAAGCAGAGAGAAGAAAACTGGTTAGATTTGATAGGAAATGAATAAAGCTATTTAGAGTGGTGGATTTTATTAAAGGTGATCTATTATGCTTTCTTAACAAATAAGAATAGGTCTTTGAGCTCTACAAACATGTTCATTAAACGTTTTGCAGAAAATAATTTTTTGATTATAATATTTTAGTATTTTAGGTTTTAGTTCCTTTCAGGATTAGTTGTAGTTTAGTGCCTCTTGTCTCTTTAAATACAAATAAGCGGCTTCTGGCCACACCACACAACTCAACGATTACACTTGTACTGGAAAATGGCTGCAAACAGATGCGCAATTATTCAACCGTACATCTTTGAAAAGCAGCAGTGGAGCCTCCTGCACAACAAACAAGAATGCAGTAAGTGCTTTCTGAATGGCAAGTCAACAACAAAACACTTTTCCAGCAGCTTTTGTACTGCGCAGACAACGACAAACCAGCTCACCAAATGCTGGAGCGCCGCTGGGGTTGCTATGTGACAGCGCAGTGACTCAACAAATTTAACAATAACCTCTTGTCATAAAACGAGAGGTGTCTTTTTAAGCACATGGATGCTTTTAGAAGCAGCTGAGGCCTGAAATGGATGTGAATTTTGCATACTATGTTTCTGTTAAAGTTTTCTTGGTTCACGTTAACTTTAATTCTGCTTTGGTGGGTAAAGAAAAGTATTATTTTTTGTTCTTAAGGTTGAATTGTTTTTTTTTTAATCCATCTACTTTCTGCAGGATAAAGGTTAAAAGAAGAAGTACTGCATTTATAAAATGTGATTAGTTCTTTAATATCTCCAAAGATGGAAAGTCACAATTCATTCAGGCCTGCTGTGAATCTGTAAATGTATCATCACTTCTGCCTCAGGTTATGTAATGTGATATGTACCAGTTTTTAAAACTTCTAACCAGGATAAAATGACTACACAGAGATGATTCTATAAAGCATTTTATTAAGTCAGCAGCATTATGTTCCTCCCCTAAAGTTAATAAAAGCCGCCGGCAGTGATTGTAATGATAAACCGGAGTTTACACTTCCAATTCCTTGATCTGACTTGCCTCTCCTTGGAGCTGATCAGGGCTCCATTTGTTTTTGATTGTGACTCACCTCTATATCACAGAGGAGTCGGAGGCCAGTGCAAACAGCATCGCACATAATTATGAATTTCCTCGCAGACACAGCAACTATCCTGCCTTTCATCTCTTTCAAAGGTGTCTGAGCACCTTAGCTTCGTTTCATCCTTAATGTTTTGATACCCAATGAAACTACAGCTGAGTCAAGGCCTGCTCACAGTCATCCCAAACACAACACATCCCCACCTCCCTGCTGCAAGGAAGCTGAAATCCTCCACACTGCTTCTGACTGGCGTGATCCTGACAAGTGAGCCGAGATGAAGGCTGGCATTGTTTAGACGCTCTGACAATAGCTCTTTGAATCTCCCAGATGTGCGAACCGCATTTGGCTCGCTCTGCATCTCATTTGTTGGCTTTTCAGATGATTCTTCAGTGACAAGTTTATGGCGCTTTTCCTCAGTAAAAGTCGTCTTTTGTCGAGCCAGAATTCATGTTTACTGTAATCACAGGGAAGAAAGGTGAGCACATGTTGCGGTCTTGTCCGCTCACCACATCACCAGAATGACTAGAATATGTAGAGATTGCTATCTTTTATACGGGATGAAAATGTTTAACTGTCAGACGAAAAGCAGATGTAGGACGCTCCAAACTGACAGCAGCAGAGATGCACACTTGACTCCATTTAAGGAAACAAAACATTGACATATGGACCACTGAAACCTACATCTGCTGCAAGGCTTTTAATAGTCTCTGCTTATTTCTCTGCAGCTTTGGGGACTAAATTTACTCCAGACTAACTGTTGACGTCTAACGCTCTAGCTTTCATCTTGATTGTCATATCTGATCGGCAGAAGTCGAATCTTACCCATCAGCACTCTGCTTCCAATTACAGGTACCTTGAAGTTAAAAAAAAACACAGTGGCTGTCAAATTTTCAAGTCTTGGCTCACATTCTCTATTGCTTTTATATCTGGCCTTTGACTAGACCATCCTAAAAATTACTTTGTCAGCTGTGTTCACTGGCCTTTGAGATGCTGTTTGTTCCCTGATGTTTTCTACAAAACCTCTTATGTTTTCACAGAACACTGAGTCTTTACTAAATATGGGATTGGAATTTATTTGTTAGTATCAGAATGACAGGGGTGTGCCTACAAATACACACCACATTTTTCAGAATTTTACTTGTAAACAAAGCTGATAATGTTTTCTCTTCCGTCCACTTAAAAATAATGGACTATTCGTGCTTTTAAATCCCAATAAAATGTGTTGAAGTTTCCACAATGACGCTGGAAAGTCATTTCCAGCTTTCCTTTGCTACCTACCATACTACCCTCATAATCACAATCAAGTATATAGTTAGCAGTTTAGTTTGCGGGCCACGTCAGCTGTGATCTCAGAGCTCCTGTTTGTCATCAAAACATGATGGATTATTGGATGACACCAAATCCACAGCTCTCTGCAGCATGTGATGACACACAAAGGGAACTGTCCTGGCAGCTGCAGAAACTGTAATCACTTATCCCCTACTTTCCTCATATTGTACATTTATTACAGATTCCCATCAGTAGACAACTTGTAGTTAGTCACCTCATAACTCATCCCCTGCATGTTTTTCCCCCCTCAGGTATGGCATCAGTACATCATCAAAGACTATGGTTGCACATGTGTTAAGGTATGTGAAATGTCTGGATGTCAGATGAGCTTTCATTCCCAGCCAACTGTAAGACCCTAAAAGTGTAACAGTATAAATTACAGGGGTTACACTGAGGCTGCTCATCACAGCCCTGGCTTTATGTCTTTATGATCGGACGCCTTGGGGGCAGAACTCCTGTGTGTCTGTTATTTCTTGCCCTTTGCTTGGATCTTTTACACTTTGGCATGCACAAATCACTCAGCTGTAAATGCTAAAGGGTTTTAGCAGGGCCCTTTGCTCCTTCTCTCTCTTGATGAGACAAAAGAGCCATTCAAGAGCCCTGGAAGCACTATGAAATGATTTTGGGCAGTGCTCTGAAATGGGCATTCCTGGCTCATAATTCCACAGTTTCAGGAGGCTGTGATGGCGAACGGGCCCCAGCTTGTGCAGCTTGCTGAGTGACACAGGAAAAACATTGCAAAGCAGTGTCTCTGATGAATTTCTGAAGTGTCTCTTTGTATTTGTCTCCACTGTTCTTGGTATTATTGAGAGTGCCATGATAAATCACGCCTTGAAAGAGCTTGTAGAGCCGTCTCAACTTCGTGCGCCAGGTCAACCTGCTCCCATAATCACAGATGGAGAAGTTCAAAGGACAAAACATAAGTGCTTAAAGGAGGTGTGCATAAATCTGTGCCAGGAAGGAGGAGCTTTCTAAAACAATTTGAGTCAACTTCTGAAACCTGTAAGTCGTTATGGGGGTCAAACACTTCCACATTTTAAATGAACTTACTGCATATGTTACCAGTGCTACAGGAACCTATTACAGTGCTTTTTTCTATTACTATGTTTGTCAGAGCAGGTTTCTATTATTTGAAAGTGACTTAAAACAAAATATACAAAATACGTTTTATAGGTTCATAGATATGTACTGCATATAGCAGAACTAGACCCCCCGTTGCTCCCCTGTAAAGCATCTAATAACCCTCACCTGCAGCGTTAACAGGAAACAATTACAGATATGAACAAGTAAATGCAGTCTCCAGCCAGGTCTTTAATTGGATACACCCACTAAAGTTAAACAGTTCAGCTCCAGTCTATAACTTAGCTGCACAGCAGGGTCTACACAGTCAGGACAGTAGCTTTGAATATTAGTGCTAATGTAGCCATTCAACACCCCCTGCAAGCCTGCTGCCTGCACACGGTGCAAAGCAGCAACCACAGATGTTTGTCATCTACTCAGACAAAGACTTTCAAAGTTTCCCTTCTCTTCCTCCCCAGTTCATTGCATTCCCCTTAATCATACCCTCCCCTCCCCTTGCCTCTCCAAGCAAAGATTGCATCTTACCCCGTTCAGATAAATAAGCTAGGCAGCAGGTGACTTTAGTCTGCAGCAGTCACGGTTTCACAGCGACAGATAAAATTCCTGGATTCAGAGCTCTCTGGTCATGCTGCTCACCTGTACTCCAGTGGGTCTGGCAGTGTGAGGCAGCGAGGGGTGTGTGCTTCTCTTTTCAGCTCCTATGACTGCACACACCTCCCCCTTTTACCTCTCTGCTCTCTCTCGCTCTGTGTATGTTGCGCTCTCTCTCCCTCACTTGAAGCAGACGAAAGATAGGGGTGGGGGGGGTCAGCTGGAACACAGAAGACTCTTTGTCTGGAACTTTTTCATATGGTTTCCTTCAAGCTTGCATACTGAACACATTATGGTATAATATATTTTCATATTCAACAGATGAATGGTGAGGGGCCAGTGGGGCCCACTCTGTTCTCCCCAATTCTTTTCCTTTCTTGACCGTATTCCTGCCATGCACATTGGGCAGAGAGGTCTTTAAAGTTAGAGAAAACACCAGGTTTCTCTTAAACCCACAAGACGCATTGATTCAGCTCTTACATACTTTCAAAGAACTCCAATTACAGAAAATCATGTCCTCTCAAGAAACATCAAACAAAAAGCCTTTGAAGCCAGTAACTTTAAATTTTAGATCTTTGTATGTGAAGGTAACTTCACTCACAAACTGAAGCAAAAACATTCATATTTTAGCCTGTCAGTAATTAATAGCTAAGTAATATGTGTTCAGGCACGTCTTAGTAATTTTGACATTTTTATTATTGAGAGTGAAAGTTGCACACATAGCTGCACAGTAAGCACAGCAGGTCAACTTTGCACATCAAAACATCAGTCTGCACCAAAGGAAGCATGCCTCCTGTTTATCACACATGAGCTCGCCTGAAAACATGATGAGCTTTTCACATGGAAAGCATCACCAACTCATATTCATTTCATTTTCAATGAGAAGCAGGCAGGAGGTCCTGGATGAATGAGTTAGGTGGCGATACACGCAGCGGGAGAAATACTAACAGAGATGGGTCTTGCAGATGATTTAACGTTAACTGAGGTAAACATAGCTAAAATAGTGTCAGTATTGAGTTGGGTAGAGTAGAGTGGATTATTAGGATCCCACATCATGGCAACGTTTGTGCAACATCAGTGATGTATTGAAGAGCTGTTTGGTCTGCAATATTTGTTCGTTTTAATATTCAAACTATCAGATATTCGTGCTTTCATACCAATAATATTTCCAGCCTTCTGGATGGAGTCTGCCTGCAGTAAATGCCAGCACGTGGCTCAGATGCAAACTGAGATACAGAAAGCACCTGAAAAACATGAGTAAGAAAGAGGTGAGAAAAATGTTGATCATAGCAACTTATATCTTCAATGCAATGTTTAACTTTAAAATCCTCATTGCATGATTTCCTGATATAGTGAAGCCCTTTGTAGTGTAGCACATCATAATATAGTGTAGCACAGCATAGTATAGAATGGTATAGTATAGTAGTGTATAGTATGGAAAAGCATAGTGTGGCATAGCGTAGCATAATATAGTATAACGTAGTATAATGCATTAGCAAGGTAGTATAGCATGGTAAAGTATATTATGGTATGGTGTGGCATAGTATAGTATTGTGCAGTATAGTATAGCACAGTGTAGCAGTGTAGTGTGGCATAGTATAGTATGGTATAATGTGTTATGGGATATTAAAGTAATGTTTAGTAGTGTGGAAAACTCAAGAGTAGTTTGGTAGTTTAGTATAGTATAGTATTGTACAGTACAGTATAGTATGGCATAACATAGTATAGCACAGCATAGCACAGTACGGCACAGCATAGCACAGCGCAGTATAGTGTAGTATAGTATGGCATAGTATAGTACAGCATAGCATAAGTATAAGCATAGTATAGTATAGTATGGTATGGTATAGTATAGTATAGTATAGTATAGAATAGTATAGTATAGTATAGTATAGTATAGTATAGTATAGTATGGCATAGCACAGCATAGTATAATATATCATAGTATAGTATAGTATAGCATGGAATAGCATGGTATAGTATAGCGTAGCATAGTCTAGTGTAGTATAGTGTGGCAAGGCAAGGCATGGCATAGTACAGTGGAGTGTAGCATAGTATGGTATAGTATAGCAGAGTATGGCATGGCATAGCATAGTATAGCATAGCATAGTGCAGCTTGGTATAGCATAGTATGGCACAGCATAGTATAGCATAGCATTGTATTGTATAACATAGTATAGCATAGCATAATATAGTATAGTACAGTGTAGTATAGTATAGTGTAGTATATCGTAGCATAATATAGTATAGTATAGTGTGGCATTGTATGGCATAGTATAGTGCAGTGTAGCATAGTATGGCATGGCATAGCTTAGCATAGAATGGTGCAGCATGGTATAGCATAGTATAGACCAGTACAGCATAGTATAGTATATTATAGTATAGTATAGTTTAGTATAGTATAGCATAGTACAGCATAGTATAATATAGCATTGTATAGTGTAGTATAGTACAGTACAGTGTATTATAGTATGATATAGCACAGTGTAGTATAGTATGGTGTAGTATATTGTAGTATAGCATAGTATAGTATAGTATAGTACAGTATAATATAGCGCAGTATTGTATAGCATAGCAGCGTGTAGTATAGTATAGCATAGCGTAATATAGTATAGTACGGTATAGTATAGTATAGCATAGTATAGTATAATACAGCATAGTATATTGTAGTATAGTATAGTATAGTATAGTATAGTATAGTATAGTATAGTATAGTATAGTATAGTATGGTATAGTGTAGTATAGTATAGTATAGTGTAGTGTAGTGTGGTATAGTATAGTATAGCATGGTATGTCGCAGTGTAGTGCAGTGTAGCATAGTATGGTATAGTATAGCATAGTATAGCATGGCATAACATAGCATAGTGCAGCATGGTACAGTATAGTATAGTATAGTATAGTATAGCATTGTGTAGTATGACATAGTATAGTATAGTGCAATACTGTATAGTATAGTATAGTGTAGCATAGTATAGTACAGCGTAGTATAGTATAGTATAGCATAGTATAGTATAGTATAGTATAGTATAGTATAGTATAGTATAGTATAGTATAGTATAGTATAGTATAGTATAGTAAAGTATAGCATGGTAAAGTATATTATGGTATGGTGCGGTATGGTATGGCATAGTATAGTATTGTGCAGTATAGTGTAGCACAGTGTAATGTGGCATAGTATAGTATGGTATGATGTGTTATGGGATATCAAAATAATGTTTAGTAGTTTAGTAGTGTGGAAAACTGAACAGTAGTTTAGGATTGCATAGTGTAGCATATCATAGAATAGATTAGCATAGTATAAGTTGAGTTTGGTATAGCAAAATATAAAATATGGTGGTATAAAGCAGTATGATGCAGTAGAGCTTAGTGTAGTTTGTTATGCTGTATTCTGTTGTAATGCATTGTATGTGGTACAGGCTATAATGTAGTATTGTATTATTTTGTTAAACATAGTTTGGAGTAGTGCACTGTAATTCAGTACAATTTATTATTGTGTAATAAATTTTAACATAGCATATTTTAATATATTGAAGTACAATGCAGTGCAGTGTAGTGGAGTATAGCACAAAGTTGCATGTTGTGGAACAGTTTTCTGTAATGCATTGCATGCCACAATATGAAAGTAGCAGAAAAGTATTTTATAAAGTAGTGAAATATAGTTTCATGTAAACGACACTAGAGTGCCGTGTAATTTAGTGTGCTGTAGCTTATTACAGTATATATGTAGTTTATTACAGTATAGTCTGTGGTGCTTATGCATCGAATGGTGTTGAATAGACAAGTGGAATATAATGCTGTATAATGTAATATAGTATTCTGCAGTTAAGAGTAGTTTATAGTAGTGCAATGTAATTTCTGTCATGTCGTGTTATACTTTGACTAATCTCTTAGTTTAGCTCCCTCATAAGAATTTCTCCCTTATTCTCCAAACTGAGGTCTGTCTTTCTGTAATCTGTTACAAAACACTAATTATGAATCAATGGTCCACAAAAGCCACTCCATAAAGCATGCTTTCCCCTTTAAATACTTTTTATCAATCTGTCTGCAGCCTCTCTCTGATTCCATAGATTACACAGCACGGAGTTTGACCTTTTAAAAGGGACGATGGTTTTAAGAATGTAATCCAACCTTTTGGATCAAGCCAGGCCGAAGATCCTTCCAGTGTAATTGCCAGTAACATCTGGTTCTGTGTAACATGTCTGAGGCTTAAAATGATATAGATTTATAGATTTGTAGTTTGGATGCATGTCACTGATCTTTGAAAGTCTTCTTAAACAGGGAGGTGAGAACTGGCAGCAGGCAGTAGTAAGGGTTAGACTAGGGAGACTGCATGAGTCAAATGTACATGAACAGCTGTCAGGCATTACGAGTGACATCTTAATCTCCTCTCAGTCATATATGACAAGATAACTTATATGTACTGAGTTATTCTATCTGTGGTTTTATCCACCATTTTAAAGAACAGGTCACACAAAGTTCACCTAAAGGAAAATATCTACTTCCTAAATCATTTGGGATTGTGGACATCCTTTCTGATTCTGGGCTTTAGGCTAGCTCTGATTTTGTTTTCATGTACCTCGTCTCTTGATGGATGGTCCTCCAAAGCATCTCAGACAATAAATCTGTTAGAGGCTATTTAAAGTACTCCATTGCCACTCCACCTTCTGAGACACTTGTTTCCTCCTGCTACAACTCTCCTCCTCTGTAATCTTTTATCATTTTCTCCTCAAACAGAATTAATTCCTCTTGTCCTTTTTTATTATACTTCCACTTCTGACTTCTTATTCCCCTTCTCACTATCAATCCACACCTTTTTTCCAGCAGAATCTCTGGACACCTCCTCTCTTGCCCGTCCTCTTTCATCGTGTTCTTATGTGTTAGACCCCATGCAGCTGGGAGAGCCGCCATTAGCTTCTGTGTTCCTTTTCCCTTTTTTCGAGTCCTTGCCGCTGCTCCTCTGGCGTGA
Organism: Xiphophorus maculatus; assembly: GCF_002775205.1. Classification (NCBI taxonomy): domain Eukaryota; kingdom Metazoa; phylum Chordata; class Actinopteri; order Cyprinodontiformes; family Poeciliidae; genus Xiphophorus; species Xiphophorus maculatus. The sequence continues at coordinate 21,569,367 of NC_036465.1, read as the reverse complement.
CCGTCTGAGGGGCAGCTGCATGTGTGTGGGAGATCAGTGAGTGGAAAGGAAATGTTAGCACACATTCCTTCAGAAGAGGGGCATTCCCTGAAAAAGCAAAGTCTGAATTTTTCTAGCTGATCTGATTTGTATTCCGACTTAAGTTGGATGCAGGTACAAAGAAGCTTTCGGTGGACGGCCACAACTGATTTGAATCATTCACATGCCTGTCTTTGCTCCCAAACCAGCTTCCTGGTTTTAATGGGATGCAGCCACAGGCCCGTTCGAAGGACTAGCATAAACACAGAAACAGACACAAAAGAAGCAGCGATAATTCATCTTGCCTGCAAGTGTTTTGATGAGTGATCTCCATCACTTACCATGAAGAGCAGCCCTTGTCTATTGATGTGCTGGAGGGGACGACTCCAAACCCAACTGTGTTGATTACAAGCCTTCGAGGATACGATGTGTTTGCAGGGTTAATTTGGTTAAGACGCACACATTTCAGGACCACTGTTGTTTATTTTCAGTGAATGAGACATCTGCATTCGTCATGAGCTACCTCAGAGGGTGTTGCGGTTTCAAGCAGAGGCGAGGGAATGCCTGGCACAACTGGGGTGTGTCTGCATGTGGTTTGATGATGTATGCAGCTGCAAAGCCACGGCTGAAGCTCCAAAAGTCTAATTCCGCTATCAGTCTGTAGCAGCGCCGAAAGGATTACAGTGATTTGGATGCCAGAGTGGCGCCTGCTAAAACAATTATTTGGATTCAAACTTTCCAAATCCAATATAGACACCAAACACACTAAGTGGGGACAAAGTCCCACTTGAAAAAAGTGGAGTTTTAGGGTCTAAATTGCTTCTACAGACGGCGTTGGGCATCTGAATTACATGCTGGACATTTAGTCTTCTTTACAGAGCCTCAGAAAAGTATTGACACCCGTGAAGTTTCTCACATTTGACCACATTCAAGTTTATTCAACCACAAAAAATACAATACTCTGATTTGTACATGAAACATCTGACAAATCAATATCAAAAGGTTACAAAAAATATGAAGATTCTCCTGGTGACTGGCAGAAGCAATGGAGCTGAAGGTGTACAAAGGTTTAAGACACGTCCCAAAAACTGTGGTTCAAGCATTGATAGCTATTTTTTTCTGCTTTATGTCGGTTATATGCAGATTTATAAACCAGATTAAAGCCTTTATTGCTAAATTTTGTTTGAAGTTCATAGATGTGGGCATACATATTATGCTATGAGTGATAAAGTGCAACAGCCATGTCTGTTTTCATGTCACTGTTACAGATTAATCACAGGATTTATGTTGAGTGAAACGGATGCAGTCAGAAAAGCTTATTGAGAGTTTGTTCATTTTAGTTCCCCCATTTATTGTTGTAACATGTGAAGAGCTCAGGCTGTGGCAAAGGGACTTTTATGCAGTGTGTTGGATTGAAGTGAGTCAGGGGTGAAACAGGGTGGGACTAAAGTTTAGAAATCAATTCTGAAAGTAAAAATATATGTAAGAAGTGTGCATAGAATACAAAAACACTGAAATTTTAGGGTCTAAATTGCTTCCACAGACTAGTTTGGGCATCTAAGTTGGATGCTGGACAAACATTTGCTTTAATCACGTCTATAAGTAAGTGATTATATAAAAACTGTACATTTGGGCCCCACGACACTAACTACCATCAGCTGGACGAGTCTGTGTGTGCGGGTAAGACTCACGGAGCCAACACAGGTTTTTACGCGTAAAAAACACAAGTAAATCATTTATATGGCAACATTGCTTACCTCTTTATTATGCTCCTGGCAACAATGCGGCTCAGACATGGGGGAATCAGGAAAAATTGCAAATGAATCCCAGGAGTTTTGTTCTGGACACAATCAGTGTTTCCTTTTCCTGCCAGCTGGCCTGCTTTTGATTAGTAGGGTCTTAATGTAATAAATTTCTGCTGTTATCCAGTTTAAAATCACACTCATCAGTGTTCACATGGCTGCAGCGGCCAAAACAAACAAACCTTAGAAGTTGCAAAAATAAAAGAGGGCAATAGTGGGAGAAGGAGGAAACCTTTTTTTATTCCTCGTGTCCATGTAACACCAAATTTCTAATGATTTTTGGGTATCTGTTGAGGGAAATAGATTTCTAATCAAGATCCACACTGGAGGTCAGAGGTCTGAGGGAGAGCAGCAGTAATCAGCATGAGGTAAAGGTCTCTGATTAATTTTCCAGGCTGTAATCTGCATGAGGCATTACATAAAATCCCTGGAATGTGATGCAATATTTATACTCCCTCCTCCCTGCAATGTTAGGTGCTGAAAGTATTTCACTCATAAACCCCTTCCTCTCTGCTATTCTGCTTTCATTTTTCTTCCTGTCAAAGATGCATATTTCCAGTCAATCAGGGTGAAAGAAACAGAACACTAAATGTGAACAGTTCACAGCAACACTTCATCCATTAAATAAGCTTGGACTCAAGCTTGTGGATCAACTGATTCTGTTTAGTTCAGCCAGTTTCCATCTCAACGCCTTTTTTTTTTGCTTTGCATTCCTTCCTGCAAAGTGGGCTAGCGAGACAGCAAGAATGTTTGCTCTTTGTTTGTTTGCTCTGAAAAATGCAATAAGAATTAGGCCAGAGACAAAAAAAACCAAACATGTAACGTTGATGTGGCTCGATGCCCCGTGAGCACCAGCAAGGACTTAAGCTGTGCTGCTAAATGCAAGGTCCAAAAGTATTTAGTCGTATTTTGTCGTTGTGCAAATTGCATTAGTAAACTCAGAATATCTGCCTTCCTCCACTGTGAAAACCTTGTGTAATGAAAAACCAGGAAATAGGAGGCCCCAGTGTGTGTGTGTGTGTGTGTGTGTCAAACAGAAACTCGAAGGAAGAAAAAAAACAAGAAAAGAAAAATGAAAGAGAGTAAAAGTCCACTGTTTGTTGGCTTAAATTATACTAGTTATAAGTCAAGCATGAGGTTATACTTTCATTAAAAAAACTTCACATGTTTAACATATGTAGTATGTTCTCTAACAACCCACCCAGACCTAATTGCCACTCCATTAATCAGAAACAAAAATGGGTTATCATCTCATCCTTATAATTTTGGCTGATTGTACTGAAACTGGTTTCACTCAGTCTTGTTTAGAGGCATCAGCTTTTAATTTCTTTTTAAAAAAAAAAAAAGAAAGAAAGGAACTCCAAGAAAGCATTTGGTTTCTTTTAGCCACTTTTTGTGTTTAATGGCCAGTATTTTTGCCTTGTGGTAATGCTAAAGGCATTCAATTTTCCATAGCTTGACATGCTGAGTTAATGTTGAAAACAATAATAAAAAACCTGCCTCGTAATTTCCCATCACACCTCCACAGTTTAATAATTCACTATGTGAATTGTGTTACTGAAATAAATTAACTATTCATTATTCATTCCTTCATTCGTTGAATATGAGTGTATTTTCACAATGCAAATGTTTGAATGAACCACACACACTTAACATTCAACCCTGCATTTCATAAATCCTATTTTGTTTTTGGTTTTTCTGAATACAATAGGTAGCACTAATCATTATTAATATTTAATGCTAAAACTCAAATGAGCAAATTATTCTGCACATATGAACTCATTAATGGATTTTTTTTAAATCAAATTCTAAATTACACTTATTTAGAGAGACATAAGTTAGGAATTATCTTGAAGTCACTGCAGTGTTTTGTGCTCATGAAAATCTGACCACAAAATATTCTTAGGCCCCAACACATAAATTCTTGACCTATTTTTGTCCAATTAAATCTTTTAGAGGAGACTACTGGTCAGCACTCAGACTGGTGCCTTTGCCAGAATTATGCTGCGTTCTAACAGGCAGAAGAGACTTGTAATAATATTCCACCCCTGCAAACATCCTCCACTGTGTGTTTGTGCAGCTACAGTACCTTGCATCCCCCGTCTGCTCGCCTGTCTGGAAGTAATTAAATTCATGCCTTCATACCTTCTGCCATCTGGGCTCTGCAAGACTTTCTCACTGCTTTACTCCCTGAATTAAGAGACCATGCTGTATCTTTTTCCATTCTCCAGGCTCATATTTATTTTTGGTACACTGGAGGCTTTATTGGTTCAGCTTTTTTTTCTTTCTTCGCTTAGTCTTGTTCTACATTTCTCAGGGAAAATAAGCAGCCAGAAAGAGTTTCAATTTGTCACCTGGGGAAGGCTTACTACAAAAAGACGTGTGAGAGTTAATGTACGAATGACACAGCTGCAAAAACATTCAGGTTAAACGATGTTGTTAGAGCGACAGTTACGGAGCCGTCTCATCTAGAAATACTTAATTTGTAATGCAAAATACATCTTGAACTGTCCTATTAATGTATGAATATTCCTTTTACCTCTTTTCCACACTTTGTCACACTACAAACAGAAATTCTAATGTGTCTCTGTGAGATTTTATGTAATAGATCAATGCAAAGTAGTGCATAAATGTGAGGTGGAAGGAAAAAATATATATATTTTCAACATTATTTAAAAATAAAAATCTGATGCATACATTTGTATTCACCATACTGAGTTAATACGTTTCAGAAGCACCTATTGCTGCAATGTTGGAGTATGTTTCTAAGAGCTGTAGACATTTAGAGACCAAAATTTCCGCCCATCCTTCTTTACAATAAAGCTGAACCTCAGTGAGACTAGACTAATGTTGCTTCTCAACGGGGGGGCGGTGCCACCACTGGTAGCAATTCTTGCAGAAGGGGGCAGTAATTTGGGGGCATTTGCTTTAAGGTAGTTTACACCAAAGATGCACAACAACACCAGTTCAACCTTAAACAACTTGCAAAAAAACTGCAGCCTACAACACTAGAACATGCATGGGAATGCAACTGAATCAATCGTAACTCTTCATGTCTTTAGTGTTTGTCGGCTTACTGTGTTTCAGCTCCACGTTCCGGACATCAAGGCACAGTTAAACCACCTGACGCCGTAGCTTTGTTATGTCTGGTTTTATAATATCAAATGATTTATTTTTGTAGCTTCGTGTTTAGAGCCTTTGCCAGCATTGCACTGAAGTCATGTCAACAAAGCAACTTGTATCAAAAAGTGTTTTAATGTGGGACTGGATACAGTCAGGGGAAGTCTGATGGATTATGGCTCTTGTACATGTAACCCCTGCAATAACAATGCTTTCATGGCATAATTAATTGAAAAAAATTTTATTTTTTTTTTTAAGAGAGAGAAATTCTTCCACCGGTACCATCATGAAAGAGAGCGTTCATTTTCCAGGATCAATCAGTCAAGTTTATTTGAATAGCAGTTTCAGCAACAAGGCAGTTCAAAGTGCTTTACATTGTGAAAACATAAGAACATCATGAACACATCATACAGTCACTAAATGTGAAAACCAGTTGCAGACATTACATTTTGTCATCAATAAAATCATCAGTACACATCAAATCTTTTTGGTCAATGTTCCAGTCATTATGGGTCAAAAGCAAGTCTAAACAGGTGAAATTTTAGCCTTGACTCAAAGGCGCTCAGTGTTTCAGCTGCTCTGCAATTTTCTGGAAGTTTGTTCCAGATTTTTTATGCATAGAAGCTGAATGCTGCTTCTCCATGTTTGGTTCTGGTTCTGGTTCTGGTTCTGGTTCTGGTTCTGGTTCTGGTTCTGGTTCTGGTTCTGCAGCTGCAGCTGCAGAGCAGACCAGAACTAGAGAACCTGAGAGGTCTGGAAGGTTGATAAAACAAGTAGATCTTTAATGTATTATGGTGCCAAGCCGTTCAGAGATTTATAAACTAACAACAATATTTTAAAGTCTTTTTTCAGAGCTATGAGGAACCAGTGTAAAATCTTTAGAACTGGGTTGGTGTGCTCTTTTTTTTTTCTTTTTTCTTTTGGTTTTAGTGAGAACATGAGCAGCAGCATTCTGGATCAGCTGCAGCTGGATGATCTATTTTTTTAGGCAGACCTATGAAGACGCTGTTGCAGTTATCGATGCGACTAAAGATAAAAACATGGATGAGTTTCTCTAGATCTTACTGGGACATTACTCCTTTATTCCTGGAAATGTTCTTTAGGTGATCAAAGGCCGACTTTTTAACTATCCTTTTGTGTCTCTGAAAGTTTAAGTCTGAGTCCATCATTAAACCCCAATTCCATGCCTGATCGCTAGTTGGTACATTAATACAGCAAAGGCCATGTGTGGGGAAATGTTAAAGGTGATACTCTGACATCTTGTTCTCCTGAAGGCAGCACAAAGCTGCACGACAAGTAGATGACAGATAATCTACAGAGAAAAGTTACAATCGACACAGTTGGAGTTCCATGCATGTTCTAATGTTGCAGACCAGCGCTTTGTGTTGCCAGGTATGCACCGATACACAGTACCAACAGTTTAACATTTTATTCCTCAGCGTAACAGGTGCGACATCAGTCTGCGTTTCCCCATCGTTGAGTTCCCCCAGTGTAACCAGCTCGCTTTGCTCACACACACAGGGACTCCGGCAACCTGTCAAGTTTCATGGTGAAGAGACAGACACAATGCGGTCTGCAACAGCCACTAATGAGAGCCCTGAAATAAGCAAAACTTACCAAACCTAGAAACAGGAAAAACGGGACATGGAACGGAGCAAACAAATATGTGTATATAGAACAGAACAGTAACAAAATCAAGAGATTATACAAGTGGCATATCTGGTAAAAGACATAGAAATTATGCAGTAGAATGGCATACTCTTGAGTGTAAATGGAACAGAAAGGCGATGCAAACATAACGTGATAGAGGACATAACACTAAACCAATAATGGATAGGGATGCTGATTTTAGGATAGGATTTTGCATCTTGGCCAAAAAGTTATATTTGTTTCTCGTGTAACTATATTGTCTTACTGCCTTATTAGTTTACAACCCCTGTAAAAAAAAAGACAATATCAAAACTGTAAAAATGACCTGTAGCTTTAAAACCATTCATATCAAATTATGTGTTTCTATTTTTATTTAGAATAAAACATTGAGACATTTGAATGTATTCATAATTCAAAATAAGTAATCAAACCCCTTTAAGTTTTTCACATTTTGTCATTTTACAAACACAAATGTTAAAGTAATTTGTCAGGATCTTTTTATAGTGATTGACTATTGTAAAATATGACACATGGTTTTCAAAACCATGTAACAAAAACTCTAGTAGATATTTTACATATTTTTTTATTTGTAAAAATAAATAAATAAATAGAAATATTCCTAAAAACAAAAAAGCATTTCCTATTTATTGTAGTTCACAATTGTGCAGTGCTTCATTTTGGTCTATCACATTAAACCCCAATGAACACTGAAAATTGTGACAGAGGCTGAACATTTTCTACATTTATCAGCTGCTGCGAGGCACTTTAGATATTTTCACAGAGAACCCATTTCATGCACAGCAAGGTTTCATTTATAGCCAGACAGTCAGGATGAAATAGGTGTTCCTGCTGTTCCTGACTCTTCCCTGTGTGCTTTACTCATCATTGTCAATCCACAAGTTTAATAGTCCTTCACCGGTCTGTGGTAGATCCCATCACTCAGAGTGGAGTGAAGATACTGGCAGGTACATAACTTTCCCATTTAAAGAGAAAGAGTTGGAAGGGTCAGCGGAGGCCGACAAATGGGTCACAGGGAAGCAGAGGTTGGATCTGGTTATTTATCTTTATTGGCCAGGCCCAGCGGACCACAAGAGATTACCGCATTTTCTGACAAGAAAACATGCGAGCGGTCTAGCAGCCACCTGTCAGATGGGACAAACAGCAGGACAGACGGCCTCAGCAGCAGCTCAGATAATGAGCAGCCTTAACAGGTTCTCTCTTGGAAAAGTGAGACCAGGAGAAAAGTTTGTTCACCTTGCAAAGTAAGATAAAGGAAATTAATTTCACTTAAGGATTAATGCAAAATGGTACATATAGACTAATATATGGGATTAAAAGTAAAAGTAGACTCTCTCTTCGAAAGTATTTTTCTGAGAAAGTGCCGGGAAAGAATTTTTCCCATAAAACCTCGTCACATTTAAAAATGAGTGGAACGATGACTCATTTATGAGGGTTTGAGATGCATCAGTGAGCATCGCTCTGGCTAAACTGCGGGAGATTCCCAGCTTTCAGGTTCTCTATAAACTTAGTCATTTTGGCAAAAATCATAAGCTTTGCCTTACTGCTCCAGTTTAGCATACGCTAGCCTGTAGCACATGAGAGGAGGGAAACGTTGGCCTGTATTCTGAAATAGCTTAAGCTGTTTTTCACAAGTTTTAATTTGGGCAGACTTTGTGACCTCAGCACATTTTGGGGATTACTTAAAATTACAGCCACTCTGATAGTAAAGTTGGCTTCCAGTCAATTATTTCATCCCTGAATGTCTGTTTAGCTAATCAGATTTACTAGGCAGCTAATCAGCTTTATATGCCTTGGTGTTTTGGGAGGTGATATTACATTCAGCTCGTGTCAGGAGGGATTAGTCTCTGCAGCACTGAGTGTCCTCTGGACATTGGTTCGTGCCAGGCACAACACGTTGGGTGTATAAAACTTGTGTGGCATTATAAATGCCTCTTACAGGCACAGCGTCAATAAGTTGCGATTATTGAACAAATAGTAAAAGTTGTTTAACCACGGTATACATGGATTTAAACATGACTCTGTCACTTTTCTGTGTTTCGCTCATTGTGCAACCTTATTTTGTGCTGTGTATGCATCTCGAGATAAAGGGTGTAAAACAGACATTGTGTCCTACCATGTCCTGTAAATCTATACATTACTTTTTTTCCATGTCAACATTTTGTGCCTCGCCTACATACCATCTGACCATTTTAGGATTAAAGTTTAATGATATACAGTCTCTGAGTGCCTCCAAACTCAAATGTTCAAATAATTATTAGCTGAATTAAAATAAAAATAGGTTATACAGTCCTCCCATGGTAGAGCAGAGCACTGTAATAAAGGTCTTCAGTCCACCACAAAATTGTGGATTCTGCAGCAATACCAATTCAATGTCCGACTGGGAAAGTTTACTTTCCTCACCCTTTGCTCTTCCTGCTCAGAAGTATAGAGCTGATTCCACCACAAAGTGGACAAATCTAACAAAACTTGCTTTACATCTATAGCAAAGAGAAGTTATGAAAATACAATGCAGTCTAGAATTTATTACCATTCATTCTATTGTAAAAATGGCAATGTATTGTAAGGTATTGTGTTGTGGTGGTTTTACTGTTTCTGCATGCATACCAAGGCAAGTTTAATAAAAAGCAGCAATTATATTGAGACCGGCTGTCATATATTATTGTCCTTTATTGCTTTTTTTTTTTTTTGGTGATTCGTTGTTATGGTGCATGGTTTGACTTGCCCCTGTTTTATGAGCTTGGCCAAAGGAATTAGATCTAGGTTGTTTTTACAAGAGTTTATTTAATGTTTAATATGAATCCTGCTTGTAGTCTTCCTACGTAGCCAAGAACACCGTTTTCAACTTTGGTGTATTTCTTATGAAGAGGCCAGGTTAAGCCGTCACTGCATGCTGGGTGGTGAGACTTGCGGTTGCACACACAAAGACCAAAGCAAAGTTAAAATGTGTTTTAAGCTGTGCAGCGGTAGAAAGGTTTGTAATATTCGCGGTGCCTCTGTTGTGGGATTAGACATAGCATCTCCCCACTGAAAGTTTAGTTTTTTCTTGTAGAACCCAGAGTGCTGCAATTTCCTGCTCTTTTTTTTATTACTCTCTGAGTAAGCTGTCTGCGTTTTTTAAGTAATATTTATGCCTTACTTCTGCTTTTGATTGTAATACATTTCTTGGGGAAAAAATATTCCCGTCTCCCCTGGTGGATTTTTGAAGTAATGGTGTCTGAAAGCGAGCTAAGAACAGCAGTCTTCTAGCAATTCTGGTGTGCGTTGAGAATCACATCCCCAAAGGGACACTTTCATGGTGGCAGATATTTATTTCTTTATGTCAGAAACCGAGCAAAGGAGCCGCTCCAGCTCATTCTTGGTTCTTTTCCATGAGGCTTGACTGTAAATGATGCATCACTCCGGCTCTCCTGGGAAAACTGAAAAGCAGACAGTTCAAAAGACATTCTTTAATACCACAGGTGTATGACTCAGTTGGAGCAGATGAACACCAGGTTTTAGAATCGGAATGCCGCTATTCGCAAGACCCCATATTCTGTCCAGGTGACTCAGATGAGTGGAGTTTCACTCCGCACCCTGTCGGTGTGTGAAAGCATGCCGGCGTGAACATGCACACACATCGTTACCGGGTGAATAAAGAGTCTATTTTCGTTTATTGCTGCAACTCTCCTCTGGGTGTCTGGAGAAGAAACTCCTGCTCACCCATCCTCTTTTTTCCTCATGAATACCACACGCCCCGCTCGTATTTTCTCCCTCATGCACCGCTACATTCAAAGACGACGCCATGTTTATCTGACCCCCAAGTTATTCTCATACCGGGCACATAAATGCTACTATGAAGTAAGCTTTTCTAGTGACCGCACTGCAAAAACACAGAATCTTACCAAGTATTTTTGTCCAGTTTCTAGTGCAAATATGGTAGTACACTTGAAATAAGACAAAGTTACAAATCATAAATAACTTTTCAGCAAGACGTAGGAGCTTGTTTTAAAGCAATAATTTCTTAATATTGATGAAAAAGCACTCATTCCATTCATTGGCAGATTATTTCACTAAAATCATGGGAAAATCTTCTTGCTATAAGTGAAATAATCTGCCAATGGAAGTAGTACTTTGTTCATCAATATTAAGTAATTATTGACTAAATAAAAAGCTCATATTTCTTGCCGAAAAGTTACTTATAAGTTAATTTTGTCTGTTTTTTTTAAGTTTACTAAGATATTTGCACTAGAAACTGGACAAAAATACTTGGTAAGATTTTGTGCTTTTGCAGTGCGCTGTTGGGAGAAATGTGCTAACACATGCCTGAGCATTTTAAAGTATTGATACTGTTCAGAAGTGAACCAGAACATTAATGTGTGTAGGAACAAGGCCAGAATTTGAGTGTTTCAAGTTATAATTCTCATCACAAGAAGTCATTTGGCCGTGTCTTAGCAATATCAGACAGATTGGACTCATGACAACACTTTTATCATTCCACATGGTTCCGGTTGGTTAAGTCTTCAAGCTAATACCTATCAGACAGTGTTTGATCTAACTTGCCATCCAGATCTTTATGAACTCAAGTTGAAGCTTCATTCGTTGCTGTCACTGCTTTGGTCATGGTTGGGCCTTGTGTTGTATGCCAGTAAATACCACAATGGTTTTTTAAACATCGATGCCTCACTCAGCAGCTTTTGACTGCACTCTCAGGAGCCTGGTGCTCAAATATTTTCTTCTTAAGCTTTTTGGTGTTTCTCAGAAATGAATAGAACCATCTTGGACAGAGAGGGGATGAAAAATTTGTAAAAAAAAAAAAAAGAAAAATTATGATATATGACCTTTAAGGACCAGGTTGTTTGTAGCTACAGCTCCGGTTAAAACCCATCTGCTCAACATGTGTTTCACCAAAAAAGGGTCTTTTATAATCTCTGTTTTTTTTTTTTAAAAAAGCACACATTTCTACTGATGCAATGTGTAATGGAAAATCCATTTACGTGAAGAAAAAAAAAACTTCATCCACTACTGTTCTCAGCCACCCACCTGGATGATACCACCGGACTCTTCTGCACACAGAAATGCAGTGTAGGACAAGTAAAAGATAGACACCAGGGGATCTATTTATATATATATATATATATATATATATATATATATATATATATATATATATACTGTATATAGTATATATATATATATATACTGTATATAGTATATATATATATATAAAAAACCATCCCACATGGCTCACTTTTAGGTTTGTTCATCCCACTTGCAAAACTGAGATGTACAACTCATGCAAACTGCTGAGCACCCATAACTTCTCTCTTGCGAGGCCCCACTCTGCGATTATTGCTCTTCCTCTCGCAGGCAGGCATTCCAGACAACAGTAATAAGCATGTTGTAAATAGACAAAACATGCTTCAACAAGCTTCCTGCAAGATGCTCTGTTGCCATAACGGTTTTCCTCTTTTAGTATTTTCTTGTGTTTTTCCATCTTCTCTCTCTCTCTCTCTCTTTCTCGCTCTACATGACAAATATCCCCTGTGGGCTGAGTTTGGATGAGAATGTAAAATGGAGTGCAATGGGAATGTCCTTTGATAATTGAGCCAAGGCCGGACCAGCTGAACAAAGCTGCAGACTCAGTGCTGCCACACCAGAAGGACTCTACAATCAGATTGCCCTCTGATTGACAAATTAGATATAAAGCTCATTGATTTAGGCGTGTGTACAGTACGTCTCAACTGTGTGTGGTGGCACTTCCCTGCATGCTCTTCTGCAAGCATCCGTTTAGTCTACAGAAAGAGGGAAAGAGTTTGTGGTGCGACAGGGTACAAGTTTGTTCCCTTCATGTGGACGGAGCGAGTATCGGCGCATGACATCATCGGCTGATGGCGGTCAGCCTGCCTTTGCCATGCTCAAGCACGCAACGAGTGGGATGCATTTTGAAACGGGGTGGTGGGAGGAGGAATGAAAAGCCGTAGGAAGGTTGACTGCAGAAGCTGATGAGATTGGCGACGCGCCATCGTCACAGGATCGAGAGAGGCGCTGCGGCGCAACAGCCTTCATGGCATGTGCAACATCAGCACACAATCCTGCTGAGCAGCAGTGACAGTTTATTTTGTGGGTGGAAAATCATTATATTGAAAAGGTAACACAAAGAGTAATTGTCTACAGATGCTATCATTACCACACTGGTTATTCTTGCTTCTCATGTTACATAAAAATGCAAACTGAATCTGCAAACTCAAAACAGTTTGCCTTGAGCAGTTAAAAACGACCGCATGAGGATGAAAGGCATGACAGAGAAGAAAAAGTGTAAAGTTGTGAGTAGCTGATTTACATCTCTTTAAAGCTTTCACACATTCCTTTAGTGAACATTATAGTACGGTGTTTGGCTGTACAAAATGCAGAAAGTTACATTGTGTACCTCTACTCCTTGAATATGGAGAGGAACATCATTAAGTTGGGTTTGATGTGATTCCCAGACCCAAGTCCTGAGTTGAGGGGAAAATGGAAGCCACCAGCATTTGTTCCTGGTCCATTATCATCCACCTCTGTTCATACTAGGAATTTAATGCATTTCTTTCACTGTACTCTATAATGAAGTAAATATCAAAGGAATCCATGTTATCTTTTGGTTGCTGGTGTTTATCAGCTCTACATCACAGGGAATCCATTCATATTTATCTGGCAAATAATTGACACTAAATGTATAGTAGTCTCTTATTATCTTAGTAGTATCTTAGTTTAGCTTTAAAAATGTGCTGAAAAAAATCTTGTGATCTTCACAACTTTCCTCCTGTCTTGGTGGCACTGAATCCCAACCATGGCCTTTTTTGCATGAAGTTTACATGTTCTCTCCTGTAAACACTTGGGTTCTCACCAGGCACTCCGACTTCCTCCCACTGCCCAAAAAAACACACATGTAATGTTGATCAACCACTCTAAATTTCTAAATTTGAGGTGTATATGCATGTGGTTGTCTCTGGGCTACATTTTTACTGCTAGAAACCGGCACCAGTTCCCCGAGCGGCTCTGAATGGATTAAGGGGAGACAGAAAATGGATGGGTGTAATATTTCTGGTTTTACATATTGAATTTTCTGCAATATATAAATTGATTCAAACTTACACTTAAATAAACTTTAAATCTGCTGGTGCTAACCATTGTACACACAAACCTTAAAAAAATGCCACAAAACATTTTGTAAAGATGTGGGGGGAAAACAAGTGGCACAATGTGTCATCTTTATAGGGATGTGAGGTTTTCTGATCTTTTTCAGGGGTAGAATTAGAGTTGCTTTAAAAAAATTGCAGTTCCAGCTTTACATGTGAGATCCCTACCACTTCTGAAAGATCAACAGCCTGTCTCTGGTTTACAAGCTGTTTTTCTTAATTCTCACAATGTAAAGTGCCTCATAAATAGTGTTTGGCGACTCAACTAAGTGCAATTTTTGCAGTCTAGGTAAAAATAAACTCTTTAAGACTGCACCAATGTTGTTAGTTGGCTCTAAAGTAAGAAAAAAAATGTCATCTGTTACTGCTGTTTGAGCCTTATCGCAGTTCCTGTACTCCCATTTCTCCTTGTTTGGGCTCACTGACATTTCCCGACATATTTATTTGATTAAGAGTACATCTGACTCCCATTAAAACTTCCACTTGCAGATCCTGGGGTTGCTTTGGAGATAGATGGAAAAGTTTTCTTCTCTTTGTACTTAGAAGCAGAGGCCAAGCTTTGGTGAAGGGAGCTTCGCCTGCCTCTCTGTAAATACTCCAAGGGAAAGTGTTGGGGAAATGGTTTTCTCATGAACGTATTCTAATTTTAGACGTACATATCACACTTTTATGACTGTAAGTTGAACTTGCCATCAAAAAAGAAAGCCTTTGCCAATGTTCATAGATTTACACCATTGTTGAAAATAAGCTCTCAGGCTTCAGACATAAAGTGAAGCTTTGGACGTTCTGGGAATCATGTTAAAGTTAATGAAAGCACCAGTTTTCTTAAATTTCACAGCCTGAAATTTCCGTCACTGGGTATGGTAATGGAAACAGAAAGAAATATAACTTTTTTTTGACAGTGTCTGTCAAACTGTCCAAAGAAACGGCCATGAGAATATGAGCTGCAGCCAAATGGGCCGGCGTTTGACAAGAACAGAGCACCGAAAAATGTTTCTTTAAACCAACTTTAAAAAATGGCTCTACTTTATCCAAGCCAATTAGTTTAGCTAAATCTACAATTCTGATGTGCATAATTCTGAAATCAAAATTGTGCCTTGAGCAAAACTAATAAAATGAGCTGTAACAAATTAGTCATTTTTAAAAAGTTGGTTCAAAGAAACATTTTTTTGCCGTGCAGGAAGTGATGTGCCTAATCCATGGACTCAGAAAGGCAATAACACACCGTGGAGATCATCACGGGCCTTGGATCCCGCAAAATATGAAGATTAATCTTAAAGGAAATTAATTTCACACACCAAACACATACTCTAAAGTCCGTGTAACAGGACTAGTAGTCCAATAAAGGTTTAGTGCGTACGTAATGTGAAAGGATGTGATTCCTGATGGACTGGAAGAGGTAAAAGCAACATATTGTTGACAGAGCTAATTTAGTTGCTACAACTTGGCTGTATTTGCACATG
Source organism: Xiphophorus maculatus (assembly GCF_002775205.1). NCBI lineage: Eukaryota > Metazoa > Chordata > Actinopteri > Cyprinodontiformes > Poeciliidae > Xiphophorus > Xiphophorus maculatus. Next base: position 21,554,139 of record NC_036465.1, on the reverse strand, counting down.
TCAAGGTTTGGCACCGTTTTTTTCTTTAGCAAATGTGTTCTTGTGTTTTCTTGGTTCATCAAGCCACACAAGAGAACAAGTTGTTTGCTTTATTTTTGACGTCAGCTACAAACTGCTTACAATTTAAATCTAAAGCTCAGATTGCAAAGCGCAGACAGCGAGCCTGAGGAAAAACGGTCAATCAGTTTGTCGTGTATCTGGTTCATCGTCATCTTCTTTGGCACAATAAATGTCCAAAAGAAGGTAAAGGATTCTTCAGTTTTACTATCAAAATGTTTTTATAAACGTTGCTTCGGATCCTTCAAGAGTTCTTGCTTTTGTAGGGTAGAAAACCAAACTGAATCCTGCTGTGTAGTTTATTTTTAAAGTGTTTTTGAGCACTCACTGTGTTCATGACGCATTTGGGAAGATAGGAAAGCAGGCTTAAAAAGGGATATGAGACAAAGCAGGTACGGAACCTCTGAGTATTTAGTTAAAGTTACTTAAGGATTAATGTGAGCCCAAACCTAAACAGGAAGCACAAAATGATGTAAAGCCATCTGTAACAATATCAGCATATTTAACCAATCCTTGCCTTCACTTGCAGGTGAGGAAAATGTGCTGCAGATGGAGTTTTAGTGTGTGACAAGTTATGAAAAAGCTGCATGAAGAAAGTTTACCTTGTAAGAAATCCAACCTGGCTGGATCATTCAAATACAGGTTTACAGCACTGTTTTTCCAAAGCTTGGATGGTGAAAAGCTAACGTGATGGTTAAAAAGCCTGGTTATGGTATTTTATAGAAAATCTGCTTTTTATGAAGTTCTGGTCAGAAGTTTCCACACATCATCATTTGGGACTTTTAATGGTCTATTTCAACTATTATTAAAAACAAGAACCAGGTGCCCAAAGTTGAATTTCTTGTGGACTTTCTCTGATCTACATAGAGTCTAAATTATGCATTTAGGCTTTAATATGCAGATACTCCCCCACTGATATTTGGGTACATGTTGTTTGGCAAGCTAAACCTCAAGCTTGGTTGGTTTCCTGGCTCTTATTGTGGGTTTTAAACATAATCCACAAGTTTTGAGTAGGATTGGGGTCAGAGTTTGGCAGAGAAAGCCATTCCAGAAGCTTAAAACTTAAATGCCTCTTTCATCCACTCCAAAACCAGTTCTGGTGCGTGTTTGGGATCATTGTCCTGTTGCAATACCCAGTTAGGTCCAAATATCAACGATCTGACTTTAAGACGTTCAGTAACCACCCCCAGTTCAAACGGATCATAACATGTGAACTGCTAGAGAACCAATATCACTGTCCGCACCAAACTAGTGTAACATTAACTAGAGCTGTGAGGGTGCCATGTAAAAATGGACGTTTCTTATAATCTGCACATGCTCACATTAACCACAAACAGAACCAAATGCCTTTTGGATAAAGGTTTTACTGTTATCCACGACAAACCGGTGCTATTTGGCAGCAACAAAAAGAATAATTCTTCTGTTGAGTGAAAGTGGGTATTCAAATCAAAGACAAGTGTGCCAGCTTTCAAACACGGTGATGGTAACATCATGCTAGGGATCTGTTTCAATGCCATTCATGCAGGTGCAATGCACAAGGTGCAATAGGAGGACAACCCCCAAAGTCTACGAAGCGAATCAACAATTTTATGGGCCAACACGACAATGATCCCAAGCTTACATCACACCATGTGTTAGAACACACAAAGAACGCTACCAACAGCCCCCATATCACTTCTATTGAAAACTTGATGAAAATAAAAGGAATAAGGAGCTTTGCCTTTTCTGTATTTTCTGTGATTCTACTGTAAGAAATTGCTCAAATAGTCATCCAGAATCGTTCATGACTGCAAACAGTGAGTGTTCTCCCTGCAACCCATCAACGGACATTGAAGTGTTTGTCTGGGTTTACAGCTTGAGTCTGGATTTATAATCTTAGTCCTGTGTGGATCAGATGAAAGCTACAATAATTTCAAAGTTGCATGCTTAATTGCAGCATTAAAAGTCATTGAAACTCTAGATGGTCAGAATGATGTCTTTGAACACTGGAAGACTGGAAGGCCACTCTGGAAGACTTGAGTGGCATGCATTTCCACTCGCGCACTGTTTCACATTGACTACCAGACGCTTTGTATTATAGCAAATTCATGGCACTGACCATCCAGCTATTTCAGGTCACGCACTGCTGCCACAAACAAAGCATGCTGTAATTTGAGCCTGCAGCCAGGAATTAATTGTCTGCGTTTTTGCCAGAAAACATAAATCAGCGCTCTGCATCCTTTCAGTCTGACCGCCCACCTCCCCCCACCCACTTAACTTCTGCATAGCGAGAGGCAGCCAAGCTGGTGCACTCTTGACAGCTGTAACACCGGGGTGGGCCACAATCAGCCATGAAATCAGACATTTGAGAAGCTGACAGCAGACTTGACAGAGACAGAGATTTCAGAAACCTCCGTCCGTTCTGGGGAAGCAATGCATAGGAGGAACAGCAATCTGTGGATTGTGCTTCATGTCTGTGTTCCCCAAATGAACACAGGAAGGCTGATAGCATCTGGACACTTAATCAATACTTACATATTTCTGATGAATGAGTGGAGAAAAATAATAATAATAAAGCACAACCTGTTGCTTGTTTTCATAAGTGGCTGCTTCCTGCATGCCTGGCTCGTTTCTGGAGTTAGCTTGGTGTTTGCGAGGTCCAACTAAAACAATGATGACGCTGGCGGATTGAGCTCAACCCTGAACCACCATCCAAGCTATATCTGCTGATCTCAGCCCAGATCCTGTTCAGACAATGCCCCAGCTTCCTCCCGCTGCACCAATGAAAACACATGGGGCGGCTGGGCAAGAGGCGGGCAGACGAAAGGAGAGGAAAGGTGGCAGAAAGGAATAAAAAGGAAAATGGGTGGGATGAAGGCAGCCTGAGCAAGTCTTTCTATCTTTGTTTAGTCTTTTTTTTTTTTTAATAAAAGCATGACTCTAACCTCCAGTACTTTGAAAAGAAATATCGACTGGGATAAAGAGCAATTCTGATGAGCTGAATGGACTGGAACCACTGGTGGGGAACAGTGTGCAGTCCATTTCGGGTGCCCTCTAACCGAGGCTTTAATCCATTTAGGCTGCGTCTTGGCACAGAATCTGAGGTCTGACAAAGCCCAGCTCTGTCCCTGCGATCCAGCCCACTGAGTTTTAAGCTCTTACAGATGTGAGGAGGAGAAAGTGGGCATGCAGCTCGGGCCAGTCTGGGACGGCTGACTAACTGGACCCAGAGTGCTAAATCTGCTTTTCAGCAACAGCTTGATGAATCCTGCGTGTCAGCTTCCTGTCTCAGATCCTCCCAGGACGCACATAACCAACCCTTTATGGGATTTTGTTTTTATTTTTTTATTTTCCAGAGTGACATGGCATCATTTGCATGCAAGGATACACGAGCCAGATGGGTTTTGTTGTTGTTGTTGTTGTTGTGTTTAAGGGCAGACAGCCAAGAGTCTTATCAGCCCCAATGCTGTCTTTAGTTTCTGTCCCAGAGCCTTTTAGGAGTCTGGTGAAGAATGTAATTTCTTTTGACTCAAATTTCATCTCATGAGCACACAGTTACAGATGTCACGCTCCTGCCATCAAACAAAAACCACAGGGAAATTCTGGAAACTGGCTCCGATCGGACAAGTCTAAGCATCTAGCATGCCAAAACCAATACAGACAAGATCAAAGCAGGCAGGCTGAGCTGACTTTGATGATGGACAGTACATCTAAATTACGTTACGGCAGACAAATACTTAAAGACTTATTCAACACGACTCTGAAACAGATGTCAGCAGTGTGTGCTGCCATGAGAATGCCCCTTTACATCATTTAAGTCAGGAGAAAACGTTGCTGTGTTGTCGTGGTGCATCCACCCGTCTCCATCCCTAACATGCTGCTTCTCTTCATGTTCCTTTGCCCCAATCGAGGCGTTTGGCAAGCCTAGAAAGACATGACACACGATGGATCTGTTACAAGGGGACGTACAAAAACATCGCTCTACCTTCTGTATGATTATCCCCCAACACTTGAGCTGTTGAAGAACAAAAAATATATTTTTTGTTTAGATTTATTTTCTGTTTGTGCCAAACAAAATCAACGTGCCAAGACACGCACTCCGTTTAATGTGGGGGTTACGTGTGGCATCGTGCAGGAGTGAGCTGAGGTGAGGCATGAAGCATGACTTGGACAGGATGGGCGCACGCGTGTGTGTGTGTGCGCGCGTGACAGCGCCTATGTGTGTGTAGGGGAGGACAAAAAGCAGCAGGATGAAATGGGTGTGTCTTTGGGTTTGACGACAGCACCTTTTCCCGTGCCATTTCCTGGCTAGCAAAGCCTGGAAGCTGCTGAGAGATGCTCTCTTAACGTCTTTTCCTGGCAGGTTTATCACTTGTCTGACTCTGGTAGAGAACAAAATCTTTCAAAGAAATTTTAATAGATGTAGATGCTCTTGAATGATATTGTGTTGTGTTTGTTTCTACACTTTTGAACTATTTTTTTCTTCTGATCAATAAACACACCATACCTATGGTGTAAAGCACTGATGTCACTCTAACAGCAACACTTTTGGGTGTCCAACCTGTTGTAAAGTTTAAAAAAATACTCAAAGTTATATTATATTAACATATTATCATATCAGTGAGGTATTTAAAACAGAAATCGAAACAAGCAAAGAGAACCATGTCTGCAGTTCATTCAGGCTGTTTTTTTTTTTTACTTTCTAAAATGTTTAGTTTTTATTTAGACTTTTATTTTACCGGGATAGAAAACCATAGAGATTCAAAACCTCTTTTTCAAGGAAGTCCTGGCCGAGAGGCAGCGACAAATATAAAATGCACAGTTAAAAGAAAATGTGAAGTTATAAAGAACAGTTTCATGTTTCTGAATTGTCCTCAAGTATGTATAGTTTGGGTGCAAAAGCACTAAATTAGATGAATTCAGTTGATTCTGACTTAATTTCTACACCATTTAACTTTTTTATTATTGTTATTGTGACGGGAGAGAGATTAGACTAGACTGCTATACTAATATTTTAAAAAAAGCATTCCTTTCATTTTTCATGCAAAAAATAATGAATGAAAAGGCTGGTGGAGTTCTCATAGAGAGGAAAGAAGAGTTTTGGAATAATTCACTGCTTTAAAGAAAGCATGAACAGAAAATAGAAATGTAACAAGTTAGAAGAAACAAAACATATGAAGTGATAATTACTCATTCCCGCTTCAGTCAGGAGTGCAACTATGAAAGCACGCTGATATCATAGGCTCACATTTATGAACCATGTGAGAATAGCACAGATGCAAGAGCCTGGCTTGGAAACAAAAAGCATATTAAAAGAGAGCAGTTTTTGCCAAGCTACTCATTTAAATAGCTCACTGTGGACTTATTTACAGCTTCTGATTTCTATTTTGAAGCGGCGACAGGTGGTCAAACTCTAATGTCACTGCAGAATCGTCTGCTCTCACTTTTTGGCGAAACCCCAGTGCTTTAAATTCCTAAAAGACAAAGTGATTCAAGTGCTAAATTGTCGTACAGTGGCAACTTCATTATCTGAGGTGTGCAAACCTGGGGCCCTTGGCAGACATTAAGCAAATTACTTGCATAATCATGCCATTAAGTAAACAAACAGAAGCTTGGAGAACGAGCGAGAGTTGTCTGCTTGGTGGGACGACAAGTCTAAAAGAGAACTTTAGTTAATGTGTAAGTGTATGTTTTGAATGGACAGATAGCAAGAGATCCCTCTGACTGACAAGTGAAATCCTACCAATGTATTTTATTAAATGTGTTTCAGAATATTGGACAAGCAAAGAGAAACATTCAAGCAGCTGTAACATCAGCAACGTGAGCTTTCCGTTGGCAAATCAAATCGCTGTCTGCAGCCCAGGCAAACGGGGCGGCTCTGGTTCCACCGTGTCTCTGTTCTGAAGAAAGTAGGACGCATTACAACAGCCAGGGGAGAATTAAAGTGACATTTTCCTGTTTTTCTTTTTTTGGAGAAGGGATACATTTAAAAGTGGACAACTCATTCCAAAGCAAACAAGTTCAGATGATTTTTGCAGTCTAGCAATCTGCACACAAAAAAATGTGTGTTTCCTTTTTGGGCTCCGTATTGGGGAGACGGGGCCAATATTTAACAGAGTGTCCAGAGAAAGCATCTGCTCTGTCAGATATAGGTGGCACTCAGAACACAAACTGCGGCGTCCATTTTTTTATTTTCTGTGAGTATTCCTGTGGAGACCAAACAACTGAAAAAAATTATAATAAATAAACTGGCTCTTGTTAATGTTTTTGGCAGCACACTGCTATGTGTAAACTCATCAGGTATTGATATAACAGCTCTGTAAGTTATGAAACCGCCCCCGGAGACTCCACCAAATATAAACAGCTTGAAATATGCGCCTGTCAATCTCGCCAGCGGCAGCCATCTGGGCCTATCCAGTTACCGTGCTGAATAAGAAAATGAGAAAATAAATAGCTGGTGGTGCCGAGTTCCTGTTCGGGCTGACTCAAGGAAACCGTCGCCTTGGCGAACCAAGACTGAGCAAAAAGACTTGCTAATAAATTCAACTCTGAAATTCCCTGAGGTGTCTTGGATTTGATGATCCTAATTAAGGGTGGGTTTGACCCTCTAGTTAAGTTCTTGGATCGAGCCTGAAGCTGTTTGCCTCCAGAGGGCTGTTGCAGGGGCTTAGAGGACACATTGGGCTTTACCTCCATGACCCAGCTAAAGGCTGGTTGCTGGCTAAGGAAAGTTTTTTTTCAAAATGATCTTTAAAACGCACATGTTCTTGTCTAAACTAAAGTCTCGGTCTGGTGAAAAAACAACAGAAAGACGAAATCGTGCAAAAATGAGCAAATTCTTCCATGAAACTGGAAGAATTGGTTTTTAAGAGAGACAGAAATTAAGGTAGAAATCTGAAACATAAGTTTGAGATGAGATCCAAACTTGCCACAACAAATGTCACCAAGGTTGGACTGATTCTTTAAAAGATTTGTCCATTTCTCTCTTAGAAAAAAAAGATTGCACATGAGCAAAAACAGCTCTGCTCGATTCCCTCCGCTCGCTAAAGTACCGAAGAAGTTTTTTGTTTTTTTTAAATGACCTTAAAAACTTGCATTTTCTTTTCTAAACTGAAGCTGTAGCCTGGTGAAAAAATAAAGAACTCAAGCAGGTAAAGAAGTATCAAACAGGAGGAATTGGTTTTTAAGAAATTGGGTTTTTAAGACCTTTTTTTTTTCAGAGAAGAACAAAAAATGTTTGGTTGAGCTTTTCGTAGTGTTATGTTTTGATAACCATCAGCATGAAAATATTTATGAGGCCAGCGAAGCGAAGACAAAAAAATAAAAAATGGACCTCAATAAAATGTTGGAAGTTTGCCGCTGTGAGCCAACAATGTGAAGCGAAACCACATCAGGAGAGCATGAAGTCACCACAGCCCCAGGGAGCTGCGACACCCACACGCTGCTCTACTTTCCCTCTGAATTTTAAAAACACCGTCTCTATGACGGCAGAGAAATCTCCATGTGACTTTAACCTGCTTGGCGGTGGTCCTCAGGAAAGTCTTTCCAGCTCTGGACGGAGCAATCTGGATCCGGAGGGGACGTGTTGATATAGAGAGCGAGGTCAGGTTCTTTTGGGTCAAGGCCGCTCGTGAGATGTCACCCAGAGCGCCGGATCCTCCCGCCTGTGGCTGAGCTGCTGCGTGCGCATCTTTCAGTGGCGTCCACCCCTCCTTACAGATTTCCTCTGTTCATCCCGTTGTGTCACACTTAAATGTTTCCGAATGAACACAAATGTTGATATCAGAAAAATATAAACTTTAGCAAATATTAAAATAACATGTTCAAATTACAATTTTATTTATTAACCCCTCGGGAAAAAAAATGCACGCATAATGAAATCAAACAGAAAAGTGTTTAATTGGTTAATTCCCGATTTATTGAGAGAGGAGTTATATTTCTACACTTTCACACGTTGGTTTGGATAATAAAGCAAAATTCAAAACTGCGCTTTCGGTTGGTGTTGACCATTTTAGTGTTATTAAAATGACCTGAAACATTTTTCAAGGTAACAAAAATAAACAAAATCAGAAGAAATCTGTAGAGGCAAATACTTTTTTTTTTTATTGCAATGTGTAGCTGCAGAGTTGAGAGTTTCATCTTTGCCGCCCTGAATCCTTGCAGCATTTACGACCGAAGAAAACACACGTAGCAGTGGAACGTGTCCTCGTTACACGCCAGAGCCGTCCATGTTCCCCGTCCTTTGAAGGCATATTTCTTTCCCCCATGGCCTCTGAATCCCTCCCTGTCTTTATCTTCATCGCTCTTCTTTGACCTCCTTCATCCTGAGGTCGCATCGGAGTGCTTCCGGGGCAACGCCGTCCCTTCAGCTGTCTTCCTGCCACACTGAATTAAAACCAGCTCTTTGTGATACTGTACTGCCTCATAAACTCCAATCGGGTCCTCTCAACCACTACTTTTCAAACTACAGACAACAGCTGTGAGGAGCCCTCCCCCGTCCCGATGAGGCCGGGAACTCCAGCAGCGAACAGCATGGTGGTGCCGCCGGTGGGGGAGGCTCCGGATAAAAGCCTCTGTAGATGACTCCCGTTCAATTCTCCCTCATAAAGTCAGCAGATTGACAAGATTATCTGTCCCACTCAGGCGGGAAATCGGATCTCTGAGTCGGATCAACAGGAAATTAAAAGAGAACAACAAGGTTTAGACCGAGGCAAACAAAACTTCCACCGACTCCGCGCAGATCCTGACGACTAAAACATCAACAAATAACAATGACGGGCAGGAATATTGTCGCAGTCGTCATCTCGGCTCAGTCCAGAAAACTGGAGCTCTTATTAGACATTCTCAGTCATCATGCTACAACGATATTCTGTGTTTCATTGGGATTTTATTTGACCAACTAACGCAAACTTGTGCACAATTATGAAATCTGCACAAAGTAAAATAATCCGTGGATTGTACATTTCTTTTATGAGAGGCAATGTCAACGTGTGGCACACATGTATATTTAGCATATTTAAGAATGTCTGTGAACTCTTGTCTTTTGGATTTAGTCATGAACTTTGACTGGGCCATCCAAGTCTAAGCTTTTAATCATTCCACTTTAGCTCTGACTGTATGTTTTCTATGTAGGACAAAATATGCAGATGTTTATGGGTCGTTTTATTTTATTTATTTTTTATCTTTGTCCTGCTCATAAATCATGATCTCTCATTCAAAATATATACCTAGTCAAAGCATTTCCTGGATTGCACTAAGGTTGGGCAAGTTCCCAACCTGGAACTTGGGTTCCAGGTTGCCCAACCTGGGCAACCTGGTTGGGCAAGGTTTAGACAGAGGCAAACAAAACTTCCACCGACTCCGGTGGAACTTCCCAAACTTCCAGTTTGGGAAGTTCCAGTTCCCAAACTGGAACTTGGGTTCCAGTTTCCTTGACGCATCAAGTTTCCTTGATGACGCATCATCAAGGAAACTTAATGATGCGTCAGGTTTCCTTGACGCATCATCAGGTGAAGGACCCACCACGTTAAGTTTCTATGTAAAATACATCGTGTCGTTTCGTCTTGTACGACTAATAAACAAATTCTCAGCAAGAGTCACTTTTCGTCTGCTGGAACATTAATGCCTGAGACGAGAAATCAAAATTCACATTTCCACTTTCCCAATCTATATTCCTGAGCTGTAAATCTAAAGCTGCCCTCATTGATTACATGTATTGATCAAGTCTGCCTCTCATGTTTGAATTACTGCACAGCGGGGATGTGTGAGTATGTGTGTGCACCCGCTATCCGCTGGATGTGGATTTACAGTACTGGCCGTCTGCGCGCCTTGCGGCCTCTGCTCGGCTAGAAACCCTCCACCTCAGTCCCAAACATCTATCTGCCCACACTCCGCCGCCAACACCTTTTCATCAGGACCTAATGGGGCTTAGCTGCCTGAGAAGGCTGCAGAAACAAGCAGCCAGACTGATACAATAATAAGACTTCCACTACAAATGTTGTCCTAATTGGAATCATCTATTCACTTTGCAGTGCATTATCGCTGGCGTGTGGCTGGCTCTCTCCAAGGCATGCACTTCATTTAATTAATGAAACTGTGCTTACTGCTGAGGATTATCTTGCACTCGCCTTTATTGAGTTAAAAGCAAAGCAGAGGCAATAAAATCAAACGCTTATCTGTTGCATTGTTTCAATCATTTAGATGGTGTGTTGCAGGAGAGCACGTTTTGATAGAAAACCTGTTGGAGGCCATGAAAGAGACTAAACGACCCTAAGAGTAAAACCAGATCTCAAAGCATCATATTCAGGTGATGCAATGGTTTAGTCAAAGGCCAGACATGGATACAGTTGAGAACCTGACTTAATTTCATTTAATCTGACTTAATTTGAGCGTCTTTTTTTTTTTTCTCTCAAAGGATAATGGGGAAAAAATGTCTAAAGATGAATGGATTCAGTCCTGGTGAAGTATTGACTCAATCAAAACAACACTGCCACATTATTTGCATTTTTTGGTTTCCAGTTGTTTAAAACATAAAATTCCAATCAGACACAAAGATGATTATGATTGCAATATGAGAAAAATGAGGATAATAAATGGAGCTTGCAGACATATTTATACCTCAAGATACTTTAATGATTATTATTTATTCCTACCACTCTAAGCCCTGTGGGGGTGATTCAAATAGACTGAGGCCTATCTTGTTTTCTTCTAAGTGACCCACATACCTTATTTTGACACTATTTCAGACATGCAGTTTCCGTGAGCAAATAACAGAAAGCTCTAACAAATAGTGACAAACCATCGGGCTTCTGTTAAATTATTGCTTCCTTCGCTGAGTTGCGCAGTCCCAGTTCTCCGGCTTCCACTGACACTTCGCATTTCCACTGAGTAACAACATTACAAGCAAACAGGAGATTTTTCCACCGTCCTCCCGACAGAGTCCCACAAGGCCTCGGTTTGGGTTCCTGACACGCTTTTGCGCCCTCACACAAAGTTGCGCACACACGAGCAAAAAAAAAAAAAAAAAAAAATTATAAATGAAAGCGCAGACTGGAGCGGCGTCTCTGTCAGTTAAGTCAGGCGGGGTTTCAGAGCGGGCGTCCGGGGTCAGACATTTTTCTCAGAGCGAAATTTCAGCAGCCGAGGATCCAAAATCAACATTCCAACCAGCCAACCAGCAGCCATCACAATGCAGCGAGAGGAAACAGAGGGAAAATCTGGATGAAAAGTGGATATATTTTTTTACCCTTCCTCTTGAAAAGCTAAGGTTTCACAAGTTTGGCTCTAGCAGCTCTGGAAACCCACATGCCTGCAGTTATTCGTCTGGGCAGACACCATCAATTACCACTAATTAACCAGATGATGGTCTGGTGAGCAGAAAATGAAGGAGGTGATTAATCACTCCGAGCACCTCCAGGCCTGCAACTCAACCTTAAAAAAAAAAGGGAGACGTGAATTTGAAGAGCTACTGCTAGGTTTCTTTTTTCTTTTTCTTTTTTTTTTTTTTTTGCCTTGACGACATGCCCAGAAACGGGATGTGTCCAAACCATTGTAGAAGGCAAGCAGGAGAAAACGGAGATTCTTCTGCGGATTACATTAGCGGTAATAATCCACCTGACAGACCTGATGGGGAAAACAAACCTTTATGCTTGCATACTGTCTGTGTCTGATAGGAATCAAAATCTGATCTTTTTTTTTTTTTTCATTAAAAGGAGGGGATTTCCTGTCTCTGCTGAGGTGGTGCTTTTCTCTCATTTCGCTCGCCTCCTCTGGGTGAGTTTTACTGGCGGTTGATGATGTAATCGTGGAAAGATCCCGGGTGCAGTCAGACTAGTGATCCGGTGGGAAAGCTTTCATCCGGCCAAAGCTGGATGTCTTCAGAAATAAACAAGTTAGTCTTTGCAACGGGCAAACACAGGGAGAGTGGTGTGAAATGAAGACACCTTTGGATAACTTAACGGTGCAAAAAGTATTCACGTACTGTGACATGTTCCATTTTTCTCACATTACAACCACTGCAAGGTGTGTGATTTTGCGTTAACTGTGAAGTGGAAGGAAAATGGTGCACGTTGAAAGGATTTGTAATTAGTCGCTAACTTGGAGAATCAACTTTTAGAGCAGGGGTCTCAAACTCCAGTCCTCGAGGGCCTGCAGTCCTGCAGTTTTTAGATGTGCCACAGGTTACAAAACATTGGAATGAAATGACTTAATGACCTCCTGCTTGTGTAGATCAGTTCTCCCAGCCTTGCTAATGACCTAATTATTCTATTCAGGTGTGGTGCAGCAGAGGCACATCTAAATGTTGCAGGACTGCGGCCCTCGAGGACTGGAGTTTGAGACCCCTGTTTTAGAGCAATCACATCTGCCAGTGTTTTGATGCATTTCTCTACCATTTCTTCACTTCTATTCAATATCACCCAAGCAATATTTCACAATGGAGAGCATGTTTGAGAGTCCAAATGTTTGCCGTCCGTCTGCCATTCTCTCTGCATCTCCCTACCTGAAAGTGTGGATCTCTGCAGCTCCTCCAGAGCTACCATAAGCCTCTTGACTGCTTCTCCGATTAAATGTTCTCATTTCCTAGCCTGTCTGTTTAAGTGGACATCCAAGTCTTGGGGGGGGGGTTGCGGTCGTTCCCTACTCCTTCCATTTTCAGATGGAAGATGGTGAGAAGCTGAATTGTTTTTAGACCCCAACCCTGATTTAAACTTTACCTCTGATCTGCCGGCTGTGTTCCTTCATCTTTCAGATGCTGTTTGGAATTAGGAGATGTCTGGACTCAACACAGGCACTTTTGAGCCGGGCTTTTTGTGAAAGCCATACTTCCCCCCGCCCCCTACTGTATGTTGATCTATCCCAAAAGTCCTGACAAAATATAATGAAGTATATATTAGAAAAAAGATTAAGAGGTTTGACTTCTTTCGTGCGATTCAGCGCAAAATCATAAAGTTAATCTACAGAATAGTCTTCATATTGTAGAAAAAGGTACGTTTTTTTTTCTGTTAACGGTTTTGAGCGTGCTGTAGTTTATTCCTGTCTCCATCCAGGAAAATATTTAATCCGACTGGGGGAAGCCAGGAATTTGGTCTTGCAGATGGGTTTTGGGGGATTTTTTTTTTTCCGGGGTCCTGCTCATAACACAGTTATGTGCACAAATCACAACGTGCCACATGCGGTCCAGTTATTTCTCATTACTGAGAAATAGTAATGAGCTATTAGTAAATAGTAATTTAGCTCTGTTGAGCTAAATGCAATTATGACAGACTGTGCACACAGGCCCACCAAGAGAAACGCCGCATCTTCTTATATAAAGTAAAATATTCTCAGCTGTGCCGCAGCAGCCTAGAAGGTCGTGTTTAGTGCGACTGCTGTGCGCTAACCTACTGCTATCATCAGCCCGGTTTGATGTTTGGGTTGTTTTGTTGTGGACTCGGCCCGTGTGTTCTTTATTACCTCATCTTCTGTGGTGATTTATAGCTCCCGTGACGTTCCCCTATCCCCATTTTTGGGGGGTTGTTTATATGTGCTAAAGATAAAAGAAAAGCACGGCTTTATTACCTAGGCCCTACTGGGTCTGTTTACTAAGCAGAGGGCCTCGGTGGGGAGCGCCAACATACCTGCAACTCACAATATCTGATCTGCCTTTTCAAAAACACCACTGTGTGTGTGTGTGTGTGTGTGTGTGTGTGTGTGCAGATCAGCCCCCTGAACGGGGCTGATAAGTGTAGAGCAAGAAATGATACCTGCTGCAAAAAAAAGAGAAAATCATTACTCTCTGCTTCTGATGCAGATTTCATTCTCCTGACTCAAACCTTGAAGAGAAAAGGTTGGATTCTAAGTGTTTGTCTGTAAAATGACTCATTGTTCTGTTTTCCATGGACAGTAACCCAAAAATAAAACTCAAGGCTGGATTTAGATGCTTCTATCCTCTCTAAGCTTCATTACGTTGACATCTGCAGTGTAAAAATCTGCTTGCCTATGGCGCCACCCTGTGGGGAAAATCATCAACATCTCCATTGAAGTTTCTTCCTCTTTTAACAATAGCTGCACGAGAGAACTCGGCTTCAGAGATCAACTTGAACAAAAAAAACAAAAAAAAATTTAATCTGAAAACTCTCTCATAGTGCTGACTCACTGTTTAAATGTGTAAAGTCAGAGTTCCTATATATTTTCCAAAATCTTGTAATATGATTACTAAATGTTTCCAGAGGCCATTGAAGATCAACCACCACAAATTTACAAAATCAAACTTATGCCGTCTCAATCGACTGAGCTATTAAATTTTAGCTGCACAAATATAGCACAATTAATTTATAACACTTTTGTTTCATTTTGTTAATGGGTTAGGGGAGCGGGCAGCAGGCTGATCTCTGGTGACCTCTGGAGACCTTTTTTTTTTTTCAAAAAATCTTAAAAATTACAACAGCACAGACGGGGGGCAACTTCACTCAGGTTAGACAAAGAATGGATGAGCTTCATAAAAGAAACCGGAACGCAGAAAAACGTCATTATTAATTTGTCCTTCCTCGTATTCTGTAGTTTAAGCAGATTCCACATTTAAAGCCAGACTGATGTGAAAGGTGTGCAGTAGATTCTGGATGACTCACCCCCAACTTCTGTATTTGGGCTCAATAAGGCTTTAACTCAGGCTAAATGGGTCCTAAGTGGGTCTGGTCTCACAATAGGGAGGACTGTGTGGTTTGACCAAATGCAGTCCATATTTGCAAGATGAGCTGATTCTCAGTCGGAGACATTGGTTCAGACTGAGCAACACATTTTGGATCCGTGCAGCTCCTTCTTTTAAACCAAAGACATGCATCACATCTACAACAGGAAATTAACAAGAGGCCAAATACGATCCCTGGGACTCGCTTGTAAAATGTTGTCTGGAAAGAAAGGGAAAGTATTGGCCAGGAGGAAAAAGTCTAGAAATAAAACTCTTTTTCCATATTTATCCAGACCTAACAAATACTTAAAATAAAGCGTCATACTTTCGCTTTTTTTCATTTAATTAAATTTTTTTGCTTAAAAAACCTATGTACAAATGAAAATTGGGGGAACTTTTGGAAATATTTGGCAAAGAAAAGAAGTGAGACTTTTCCAATTTAGGAGTTAGGCAGCTCAAGGTGCACCACACTCTCACTCTGAAATTAATTGAAAGCAAAAACAAAGTGAGCAATAATTAATGAAGCTACATCCTTCATAATTACGGTCGAATGATTTTCGAATGACGCTGTGTGGAGATAATCCATAAAGTAAAATGAAATAAGAAAAAAATAAATAAAAGAGCACCCGATTAAATAACGTAAGTCGCCTTAACTGTTACCATAAAAAGCAAATAGATCCATTACAGCATGTTATTAATTTATTAGCCAGTAGTGCAGATTAATTGATGTACAGCTCTATTTTTTTTTGCCAAGGATAACACATGGGACAGTTTTGCACAACATCCACTTACAGGCTTGTCAGTAACGCTTGCCAACCAAGAGGAGGAAAAGTTTTCAAGTACAAACACATGATGAGTTTTTTGTACCTAAAGCTATTTTCTCGACCTTCGTGTAGTTTAATGGAGGCAGTCACATTTGAAGGTGGGCAACAGAGACGAGGTTACCTTTAATCAGTCCTGCAAAATGGCGGATAAATCTGGGTGCATAAACTGGAGGTGATCTCAGATTAACAGCCTGTGTACGCTGTCAATGAGCTGCTAAATGCACTGAGACGTTTTAGTCAGTAAACCTTAAATGTAAGTGGTTATTCTGTAAGAAGTGATTTAAATAGATTCCTGTACAACTGTGAAATATAGGCAGGTATGTTCAGAGAGTGCAGAGCGTGAAGACGTTAACATGTGCTGTATTTCATATAGATAGAGCATGCAAGCAAATAGAAAACTATGGTCCGCAGAAAATGACGCTGACAAAGACGCATAAACAAACGGAGCAGAGGCGGCGGCTCTTTCAGTTAGTTCTCGTCTCTCGTGATTTTGCTCGCTGGTTTCAGTCCGAATATTTCGCACCATCTCAGCGTTACGGTGAATTATAACCAGACACAGGAAATAAAGAAAACACTGTAAGCACTAATCAACACTGTAAACATTAATACTTCCTAACCCCTCCCACACAGAAGCTGCTTTGTACTAATAAACTGTACAGTGTTTAGGGAGAGAAAGGATGATGTAGTGAAATATAACCTGCCATGGAGCAGCAAAACAATCATTTAAAAAGAGATGAAACCGATGCAGCAGTCAACAACAGTTTCCTATAATTTAACGCCGAGCTAAGATGCAGGTGAAGGTTATTGTGCAACCACTGGTGACGTCAAGTAAGATGAAACAAAAGCAACTTCCGTCAGCTTCCACTAAACGAACACTAGTTTAAACAGACTAGTTGAAGAACGCTAAAGGTTTTTATTTGCACTCAGGGAGCGAGCGGCCCCAGCCTCAGCTCTACATGATGAGTGAGCCAAACGGCCTCGTGAGCAGCGTCGCCCCCCTCCTCGCTCTGCCGGATGGGAGCTGCGAGGTTACGGAAGTCGTGGCGCATCCTAAATGAAACGGTGACATCCGTGTCCTCTTCTTTCAGAGGGACCACTTTGATGAAGAAACCAATCTTGTTGGACTTCCTGAAGGCAACGATGCTGGAGAAAAAGGACAGAGATAAGTTTGAGGGTTCTGCATTGATTTAGTGTGTGTGTGTGTGTGCGAGAGGTCAGTGTCGATTACTCACTCTGGATCATCCTGGAAGTCCTGAGGCTCGGCCAGTTCGTCGTACTCAGCTGCAGCATCCTTCCCTGCCAAAACCAGTTCCTTACTGGGAACAAGAACCTGCACAGGAAACAAGTTGCAAATGTAATAATAAAACTTTCCATAAATGTTCCCAGTGAAATAAAAAATGAGGTGTTCTTTAAAGGTACACTTCATAATGTTAAAGGACAAAAAAAAATCTGAGACTAACACTAAAGGACATTTTTAAAGGCCGGGTACTTGTCCTTTTAATAATTATATTAACTGTATAAACTCTTACTAAACATATTTCAACACAGCAATCAAGAACATTTTATGTAACTACATCTAGCGAATGTTGTAACTCCTCCTAAATTCTAGAGATTAGGAATATCTATAAAATATTCTCGCATTGAATTTAAATTTCTAAGGAAGCAAAAAATATCCACAAGAATATTATGGCAACAAATTAGATTTGTTGCCATAAATAGATTTGTCTGCCCTTTTCTTTGATTTATTGGGTGAGTAACTCAGCTGGACCTGGAACCACTCTACTAACCAACCGGTTTGATGAAATTAGCACTTGCAGTCTAATGTTTAACTTGTTTAATCCACAATAATTTATTTTAAAAACAAGGTCATCTAACTGGAGTTTCAGTCCCAATAAAACAACTTGGCGACGGCAGAATCAAAACATACCTTGGAAGTGCTGTTAATATCATCAGGATCATCTTCTTCACAAACAGCCAGTGTGACATGAGTAATGTTCTCCACCGGGTTGGTCAGGGTTAGCAGCACCTGACTCTCCTATGCGAACAGCAAAGAGAAAAGGAAAGATTTTTTGTGTTTTCCACAGTCGATTTCAAGCAGTTTACTAAAAGAAACTTTTCCACATTTTTCCAGACAAACAACATGTTCTTAACACGTGAATTTGTGCTGAAGATGAGGACATGCTTCGCATCTTATACTGATTTTAGACAGGTTAACTTAATTGCCACTTGTTATTTGCTGTGTAACATAACATTATCAAGTGCGCAGGTTTTAAATAAGGCTGTGTTTCAGTTTCCCTATATCGCTTACGTTGAATGAGAAACAAAATAAAAAAAGATTACAATTCTATCAACATCGGTCATTAACACGCAACACATGTGAAAAAAAAACAGGTGAAACTTTTCATTATTTCACATGTAAAAATGGAGATGATCCAGACTGGTTTACAGTTTCTGGACCCTAGCAGCATTAGCTGAGAATCTAATGTTTGTTTTTTCTTAAGAATGGGATGCATTTAGACAAAACCAGGGCAGAAACTGACCTTCATGTATCGGAGATTTGGAATGGACATTATTCTTACTTCAGGGATGTAGCTCCTGATGGAGGAAAACAGAGCAACCACTTCACCGACAGCCAAACATCCAAACTCTGTTAACAATTCGCAGGTCACTGAACTGTTAAATTATTAATTATTAATTCAATTTTTTCAACTGAAACCAAATCATTGCTGCCTGACTTTAATCAAGTATTTAGAGCTGAAATTTGTTTAATTTCCAGAACAATATCTCTTTAAACCCATGCGCTCGAACATGTATTTACAGCTGCACAATCAATTTTCCCCAGATTAGCCTAATCGAGCCCGAGGCTGATTTACTTCACACACACACACGCCCACACACTGACAACTACTCACACAGCCACCAGCTGAATTTTGAACTTGATTGAAGTTGGATTAAACTCTGGCTTGCTCAGGTTGTGCTCGCATTTCTGAGGAAAGTCATTAAGAAAAACGATGTTTTACAAATTAGATCAACCATCCCTCTGCCCCTAAAGAAAAATAAATAAAACCATTAGAGAGCCGTAAAATAGCGGAGCTGTACTGACCCTGCAGCGCAGCGAACGCTTCATCAGGAGGTGTTTGTGTCTGGGGTGGAGCTGAGAAGCTCCTGCAGGCTGGAAGTCCGGCTGCAGCAGCCGCTGGCGCAGCGTGGTCACTGCGCACACACCGACAGACGCAGATTCTCCTCAGCCACCGTCGCAAGGTAATCAAGAGGTGCTTCTTGACAAAAATCCTACCTTCGGGTAAACTGATGGGTCTGGTGTAGCAGTCGTCAGGCAGGGGTTCTACTTCATCAAGGGCCTGGGCGGGTTCGATTGTGATTTCCTTCTGGTCCTCACCTTCTTTAAGGCTGGTTAAGAAACACAAACAGGTGATTTGTTGATTCTCTTTAAGGGAGCACTTACTGTATATCAAGACACGAGACATAAAACTACAAAAACTGTTTCACACCGATAAGAAACGACCCTTTTTTTTACTGTAGGGACTCAAACGTTTTAGATTGACAGCCTTTAAACAAGATAGGAGTCGAAGTTTTCAAAAGTTAGGTTTTAAAACAACTAAAATATTTTATCGCAGTTTCAATTAATAGTCCTGAGTTACTGCGATGCCAGAGGAACCAATGGAGTGGCTTCAAGGCAAAAATAATAATAATCCACCATTGCCCCTGTCACAGTTGTTGCTGCTCAATGCTGGTTAAACAAATGAAAAGATCAAAAAGTTCTTGGTCAGTGGTTTTCAATCTTTGTCCTTCAGGTTTTGGATGCATCTCTGCTAAAACAGAGACGATTTAAATGCTTGCAATGCCTCCTGAGTATGTCAACAAGTCCTGCAGAAGCCTAATAATCTTTCATTCATTTAAGGCAGGAGGGTGGCAGCAGGGATAATAGGTCCTAGTTTGTATACTTAAAAATACACACAGTTTCCTACTTTTGATCGATCGTTTTCTACTTTGGCAAATAAACCAAAGTATAAAACTTTGGTCTTGTGGTTTAGCTACAACAACTGGACTTTGCTTACTCTTGTATTAAACTTGTATCATTTTACAATTATGCAGGGAGGCTGCACAAAATCATTCCAAGCACCAAAAATAGACCCTGAGCTGCATTTTGGACACACCTGCTTCATCCCCTTTCAGATCAAAGCTCTGAATTAAACACATAACCATAAACCCCCCATTACAGAACACTTTGTCCTTTCACATCGTGCAACCTGATCCACCCGGATTATGGGCTGTACGCTGCCAAGTACGACACAAACCATTGAATGCAGTCATGTCAATCCCACAGCTACTGGACACTGTAGCAATAGAGATGTGCTCTGTGAAGAGACAGATCACGCCTCTCCATCTGGTAATCCAATGAATGAGTCTGGCTTTAGCAGTTGCCAGGAAAACGGCACTGAACGCCCTGCAGTTTGCTAGCTGTGGTGACAGAAAGGAAATGTTTGGTGCAGAAGGGATTATGGGATGTTTTCTGGCCCTTTAGTCCCAGTGAAATTAGTGCCTCCACATATCCACATTTTTTGGACACTGTTTGAGGGTGGCCACTTCCTGTTCCAACAACACTGCACAACTTTGAACAAAGTAATACATGGAAGAGCGAAGTCGGTGTTTAGAACTTTAGTTTTCTGCACACAGTCCAGTAGAGTTGACCCCACCCTTTATGAAGAACTGAAGCTGATACAATGAATTGACAAAACAGGCACCAAGCTAATACTTCATGTTTGAGATTTTCCCAATATATGACTGAGCTCTGCACCATGTTGCTTATGTAGGCCACATTTAGTGCATTAAATACACTTAAAGTTGTTGAGTCCAAATAACAGAACATTGACAAGACTAATATTAAAAGATTGTTGGGTAATAGATGTAGCTCCTGTTTTTTTTTTCACTTTGAACCATTTGACAACACTAAACTCATAATAACAGCCCCATAATAACCTTTACAGTTCAAAGTGGTGAAGGGTTTGTAGCTCCTTCCTGAGAAGGCTCAGTTAGTAATATTGATGTAGCCACTTCTGCTCCCAGTTATGTGTTGGGAAGTTTCAGCCAACTGGTAAATGTAAAAATCACGTGTAGACCATGGAATGAAAGCATGACCAGTAAAAGCTGGTTTACTAGCTTTTACTCAACCAATTAGTAATTAATTATTAAGTTACGTTGTAACTGTGTTTACCTCAGGTGATGCTCCAACATCACCTTAGCTGTTGACTATGTTGGAAGGGTTGATAAAATAATCAAACCAACTAGGACTGTAACTAAAGATTAATTAGTCGATTATTCTATTCAATTATTCTGACGATTAATAGAGTAATCGAATAAAAAAAAAATTGCCATATTTTGCATGTTTTCATTTAAAAGATGCAAGTACACAAATGATTCAATTCCTTTTTTTAAATAAGACAATAAACATTTTATTACCTAAATGCAGTAAGATAGCATTCCTTTAGTGAATTTGAACCAGGCAGATATATCTTTTTGTAAGTCTGTATACTTCATATACGATTAATCAAATTAATTGATAATTATTTTTAATAATTGGTTCATCACGATTAATTGTTTCAGCCCTAAAACCAATGAAAGGTAAAACATTTGTCTAAGTCATCATGATGTGGAGACATTCGAGTGTAGTTACTGAGCAGAATCATAACAACCCCCCTGAGGTCACACAAATATGAAAATGTTTAACTCTAGGATGCAAAAGTAGCAGCGTTCTTCCTATTTGATAAGTGAATACTCACCTAAGTCCAGCCAGAGTGGCTATTGGGGCTCCAGGTCTCTGCCTATGCAGTCTGGTTCCAAGGCCGTATTTTTCCTGGTTGAATTCGGACAGAAAAAAACATGATCAGGCAGACTGCCAAAAGACAACTACGGGGGAGTCACAATGATTTATGAAATTAATCTACGGCTATTTTTCTACAAGACAAATTCTCTGTCTAAGAGATAAATCCATGTCAGCTCTTAACAAAAACAGAAAGGAGTTTTTTTTTTTTTAACATTAAAGACAACAAATAAGCCAGATAGAGTTTTTACATCTTGTTGTGAAAGACAAGGAACACAGAACGGAGCAGCTGGAGGAAGACGAGGGGGGATTTCTTGACTTAATTAGGCTTAAATGCTTTTTTCCCCCCTTCCAAATAGACAGATGTTAAGATGCAAACATAAAGCTCCCCTTGTGTGAATCTAAGCTTAATTTACCCAAGGAGACATTCATGTGATCTGTGAGGTCGATCAGTGACAGTGTTAACAAGGAAAGAGATAAAAGTGCAACTGTAATAGACAGGACTATCCAAATTGTGAAAGTATAACTCACCACCACATGAATAGTGTGTTGCTGGGGGGTAAAAATCAAAATATCAGAGTGCATAAGCAAAGGAAGAAAAAAGGAGAGAAGGTGAAACCGAAGCAATCAAGCAAAAACATTAATGGCATTTGGTGACATGCGACTGCAACAGAAACGATCATTTGAGATGGCAAAATGGAGCCGCAGGACATCTTAAGAGTTTACAACATACAACAGGAAGCACAGGTTTGAATTAATGGGTGTTAATGTAGCTAGCTTTAAAAGCAGAAAGCAGGAATACACAAACATGATATCTACATAAACATTTTTCATTTGATCACCACAGACAAGCTGGAGGCTGTTTTGATACTCAGTCACAAAAAGCAGCAGAAATGGATGGACACAGCGTAGGTATTTCAATCAGAGCTGAAACAGTCTGGTCACTGGTCAACCACAACAATTCTTCCTTTTTTAAATAAAAAGTATGCTGGCACTCAGTGACACCCGCTCTACCTAAACCTGAGACCGAGCTGCAGTGGATCAGATCTTTAACTTGCAGATGGCTGTTGATCTCAGTGAGTACAAAACAAATGACACCACTGCCGTTTGACATTTTAAAAGGTTAAAGAAAAAGATGTGACATTTTTGGAAAGAGTTGCGTGAAAGCGTCTCTCTCAGGGGGAGCAGAGTACCGAGAATGCCAGGGGCATGCACTGTCGTCTCCTTGCCAGCTTCTTCCTGTCTCTCTCCTGCTTCTCTCGGTGGGCGAGCTGCTGGTAATACTCAATCAGCTTGGAGATCTGTGGCAAACGAAAAGTCATCCACAGACAGGTCACCATATTCCTTGTGAATTTTTAAACAAAACACAAGCTTTCAAGATCATAACACAGGGTTTTTTGCAGCTTTCACCAACACGGATTTAAGACTTTTTATGACCATTAAGCATCAAATTTAAGACCTGTGTCACGACAGAGATGTACAGAAGAACATTAATTTGATGTACAGAAGAAGATTGCATATTTTATATTGTATTAGTGCCAAGATTTTTTTTGTGCAAAATGCATCGACAGGTTGGCAACAGAACTGAGCCAGTGGCAAAGACAAACGGCCAGCCAGCCAACAAGTGACACATTTACACTTACCAATGGCAGATGCCAAAAAAAAGGTAGAATTTAAGACATTTTAAGGACTTTGTTTCAGACACATTAATGTAAATCTTTTTAAGGATATACGGAAATCCTGTAATAATGATTCCAGCTTGAGAACCATCCACTTTAAGTCTGCTAGTTGCAAGCCCAGCTTCCTTCTATATTTAAATAACTAACTTGAATGGAAACATACGTTTCCAAAAATCCACATGACAAACAATGATTTTGATCATTTGCTGAACTCCTTTTCTGGATAAAAAAATGTAGTTGACAAACTTTTAATATGATTTTAACAGCTTATTGGTAACAGCAGTCTCTGCAGCTGACCAAAACATGTGACTGCCCACTCTGACTGGAACTTCACTGTAAATAAATAGAAAAGTAATAATTTGTTATTTGTGCTGAATCTGAACTCTAAGTTCCAACAACAGAGTTTACATTTGCCTTCGGCTATGAATGTGTGGAAGTAACTTTCTCAGAAAAGTATTCAAAAGAATGCAGTGTGTGACCAAGGAACATGTGAGTAACTCAAGAGTGCTCAAGTGACCACAGGGTACAACTTACCCGCTGACCGTGGGGGTTTTCTGGCTCCTGCCATCCACCACTGGCTGCAACAGACAAAATGCTCCAAAACATCAGATTTAAGTGGTCGTAACGCAAATTTACAGATGATAATTGTGGGTGTTTTTTAGCTTTAGTGTCCCCAAAGCTAACAAAATTAATGTGCAAATAGAATAAATGCCTACCAACTGATTTGTCAGCCATTCCTACATCTCTGGAGGTCCAGCGACAGAAACCACAGGCCAGGTAGTAGGCTTTCTTCATCGTTGTCTTGGTAGGATCATCGGGCAGAGGAGCTGGAATGTTAGTGGCCCGAGTCGACAGAGTGTGCATGCAACATGGGCAGTCAAAGCAATTTGCACACCTATATCAGAGCAAAGGGATAAAAGCGGATCAACGATTGATATAAAATGCATTCCCAGAGAGTAATACTGGTAGTAGTAGAACAAGTATTAGATGATAAATAACCTGTTCTTTTTCAGCTTAGCTTCAGCAGACGGCATGTTCTCCAGACAACTAGGACAGTAATGGGAGTCCACCTAATTAACAGAGTCAGAGAAACAACAGGGGAGTCAGTTTATCTGTGAAGAGCTTCAGCAAGAATATCATTCTCAATTGTTGTTATTTGTTTAAACTTTGTGTACAGTACCTGTCATATTTATGGACCTTTAAGAAAACTTCCAACCTTTAAATAAACATCTTCACTGTTTAAGTGTATGTACATTCAGTTATTTGAACATTTCTTACAACTTGAATAACATTTCTAGCATCTAACAGTGGCCATGAGGTGCTTTCCCACATGTTCATCCTTTGCTTCATACCAAACCCACTTGGAGTTTGTTTCCACTTGATCTTAGTCTCAACTAAGCCCCAGCCCAGTTTAACAAGTTGTACATATTTATGTTTTAATGGCATTTGTTTTATTATATTTTGAGAGAAACCCATCTAATGTGAAATCAAATTTCAAACTTGACGGTTGGATAAAGAGAAAATATTTAAATCTCCTCGAGTTATGAATATCTTTGGGTTTAACTGGACTGAAGCAGTTCTTTAAGAACCATCTTTGGATATGTTTTCTATGCCTTAAAATCCTTCTCACTGTGTGTTCGCAAGATATACTCTGGTCTATGTCTAACTTGGAGGCAACAATAAAAAAGAGGCAGTGTCAGTTAATATTTCCAGCCCTGGTAAATGACTGGTCAAGGAATATTAATCGGACGTTCTTAGAAATTTATCCCTTTACAAAAGTTTAAATAATAAATATGTAGTTACAATTATTATAAAGGAATTGTTAGGGGTACCAACATTTATGTCATTAATGACATTGTTAAACAATTACTTCCTAACTTAGGATTTATTTCCCTCATTAAATAAATCAACTCTAGTTAAAGGTTGAATATTTCTAAAATGTTCAGTATGAGATTATTTAAAGCCAATTTAAAAAAATATGTATTTTTAGGATTTTGACATATCTTAAGAAGAGGCAACAAAACATGTGGCTGGCGTTGTATTCATGCGTCTTTATTAATTTATTATTTATTTAGCTATTATGAATGACAGGGTTTTTTAAATTAAACGTTATGAGATAGTTGCATAGAAACCCCTAAGATGCGTTGGAAGAGTGAAGCAGTGCAGCGTCTCTGGGTGTGGTGTTACAAACTATTGGCCTCTTTACGAAGCTACATTTCCTAAATAAGATGGCATAACTGATAACAAAGCCAGCCCAACGTTGATTATAAATGGGTTCATTTCCTTATGGTACAGACAATATGTATTTTTCAGTTATATAAACTGTCTTACATCAAGATTAAAGTATAGCTTAAACCACCTAGCCTGTTTACGCTACATAACGCTAACTCTAACGGAAGTGAATCCGTCCAGCCAATAAAATTACGGGAAAGCAGGAAAAGCAGTAGAATGACAAAGCGCTTAGCCATTCACTCTGCGCGATGAGTCACAAGTCCCGCCCCTCTGTCACAGCGACAAGCAGCCCGGCTAACAACAAAGCAGTTACCCGCTATCGAAGGGGGAAAAAAAAATAACGTACCTCATGAGACACACATTCTAGCGACCTTAACTCGCTACAGTAGCGACAAAAATAAAGTTGAGATAAGGGGGCTCTAATCCTTTTCTGTCCACGGACCAGATAGACCACTCTATCTGGGTGTAGAAGAGACGCCATCTTTCACCGGCGTCGCTGGGCTCACCGACCGTTCCACTGCGTTCTATCTGTCACTGTTAGGACTAACGGCTCAGCGTTGCCCTCCAGTGGTGAACATTAAAACTACACCGACGGTTTCTTAAGGAGGATAAACACACTGAAGGCCAGGTAACCCAGAAATGCCAATAATTTAATAATCATTTCTTTTACTGTAAGATCGGCTTCGAGCATAATTTTCCCACCAAATCTTAATTTAATTCATTTGAATTTATTGATATTACCTTCAGTCTGCTAATAAGCATGATTAAAGTATAATATCTAGTTCCATTCAGGATAAAGTCCATCTGATGTTTTGCAAAAACAGTACACATCAGTTTCCTTGTTTGCAACTCCAGCCTCTGGTTGGGCTTTAAGCTACTGTGCCTTGCAAAACTTGACCTTTAAAAATGCTGTCAAATCATGACTAGACACTTCAATGTATTTCACAAGGTTATCATGTCAGAACAGCACAAAGTTTACAACAACACTACTGTCAAATGAAAACAGGGCTGGCACAATTTGGACATGTGTGGGTTTTCTGGGTACTCTAGTTCACGGAATACAGTAATATAAGTTACAAACACTAGAAGTGCTGGAGTTAGTCCATTGTGACATATACCTATTCAGTCTAGAGATAGTCCAACTGGCCTGAAGGATTTTATCTAGCAGGTGCTTTTGTTCAGTAAATAGGGCCATTACCTTATAAGTACCCTGGTAATGGCCTCAACGCATCTCACAGTTGCACAATTGTTCCTTAGACTTCGACTTAGACTGACTTTGTTGTCATTTTCAATGCACAGGGTATGCAACGAAATTTCGTTGCATACGGCTCAGGATAATGTTTGAGGTTCCAATGTTGTGAGTAAAATAAAATACAGTATAAAATATGAATATAAATCTAAATATAAAATATAAAGTGCAGGACTGACAGTAAAATAGAAGTTATTTAGCTCTGTACATGTGCAAGGTATAAAGTGGAGACCAGTTTTTGAGTGCAGTCCAGTTAAGAGTTCAGCAGTCTGATGGCAAGTAGGAAAAAGCTGTTTCGGAACCAGGTGGACCTGCACCGGATGCTGCGGAACCTCTTTCCAGAGGGCAGCAGGGAGAACAGTCCATGGTGGGGGTGTGAGGGGTCACTGATGATGTTTCGGCCTCAGGACACGCATCCTGCATCGATGGTTGACCTGACATTTCGCCCTTTTGCCTGAGCTGGGTGTGGAAGGTTGTTGCCAAAGCAGTTTCTCCTTGTGTGCCTTCTTCTCACTCACATGAGAGTTACCGAACTCTTTTGCAAGCTCAACCAGGAAGTCCACCCATCTCTCCTGCACCCCAATGCATGCCTGATAAAGCACATGTGCATTCAGTGCTGCCATGTCAATCATGTTTGCCAGGTTTGCTGACCAGCTGTCACATAGTGATGGAACCTTGGTCACCCCCCGCAAGATTATAACTGAAATAAATGCCATTAGTTCTTGTGAACTAAATAGGTGAAGCAGTCACCTATTTATCCTCCGCAGCACAAAAGGCTGCATGCAAATTTGCATGTGCAAAGTCTCCCAGATTTCTTTTGCTTACACTTTTTGCATGATTTTTTTGAGGTGGATCAACACAATTAATTTGGTTAGTTTATTTCTAAACTGTCATTTTATACCCTCTTAGCTAGCTTGAAACAGATTGTATGTTTTGCAAACTCTATGTACATTTGGCAAAATGACCTGGATAATGCAGCACAACATCATGGATCAGCTGCAAAAGGTCACATCTCTCCAAAAACATTTCATGTATGCTTCAAAACTAGACTGACTAGTTGTAGGTATCGTAGATACCCACCCCCAACATGGACTATTCACATTCCTACCTTCTGGCCTGACTGTCAACGGCCACATTTACAATTGTAGAAGAATGCTAATTTGAGCCATCAGAGTTGTCAGTTTGGACTCAGGGTCTTTTGGCCCTGCATCGGTAAGTCTGGGGAGAAATCAAAAACCTAGCACTCCTAGGTTTTTGAAAACTGGTACTAAAATAACATTTTTCAAAAGTAACACATTTTAATTTTTATGATTAATTATATATTTACGCAGCCCCTCATCTATTTTTTGGCAACAGGATATTACATAGCATTATCCCTACAAAGCATTATGACAGTTTCTTGGCCTGGGGCATCTCTGTTCTTCTCTATAGTCATTTTAAAGTGGCAGTGAGATATCTCTCCCATTACTGTGTTGTCAGATAAAGCCACTGAGGTGCTCCGACAGGCATGCAAAGAGGCTTGTCAACTTCCCACGGGGCAGATGGTCGAGTGGCAACTCACTATGGCAACCGCTGATCCCAGACAAGAGAAATGATCCTTGAATAAGAAAAAAGAAAACCCCTCTGTGTTTAGGGGGGGGGGGGGGGACCTCAGCATGTTGCATTCAGAGAAACTGAGTCAAACTCTCATTAAAACTGACAGTTACATTTCACTGTTTTTTAAATGACTAGTTTGTTTTTTTTATCCAAATCATCTCAACCAAAACTTCATTCATTCATTCATTCATTCATTCATTCATTCATTCATTCATTCATTCATTCATTCATTCGTTCGTTCGTTCGTTCGTTCGTTCGTTCGTTCGTTCGTTCATGTTTGGCTACTATCCGTGTCCGTCAGCAGATGGCGTCATGTCAGCCCTCCGCCCCCTGCCACAGATGTTTACTTCCCGGGAGGGAGAAGCTGGGAGACATCCACAGAGAGCGGTCACAGTGTCGTGGATAGACGGCGTCATGCGGTCCTTCTCACCGCTGCTGCTGCTGCTGCTCGCTCTGCTGCGACCCTTCGCCGCCTGCGGAACCGACTTTGTGCAGGTATCTATTGATATGAAATGTGTGTGCAGACAAATTCAATAGCCTGAAGCCTGACGACATTTTTAGTTTTGCTATTGTCTGACAGCGCTTACACCTGCGCCCTGTTGCTTTTTGAGCTTTAGTAAGCATGTATTCTTTATTAAAGAATAAAAGCAGGATCTATCAGGCATCTTATCAGATCTTTGGTGCCGTTTATGCCATCGCCTATAATTGATGGCATAAATGCCAGCACCTATCAATTATGCTAATTTATTTTATCAGTATAACGTGTTTGTGATTGTTAAACTATATTAGTACATTTTTAATCCGCATTTTTGCATAATTATGTTTTTCCAGTCATCAAAAGAACATAAACCATTTTGACCACAAAAATCTCTACTTTTCATCTCTCTCTCATATGAATTAGCTTTGAAGAAAGATGTCATCAACAACGAGCTGCAAGATCTTGAAAAGATTGTTTTCAAGTGGATTATTTAAGTTGTTTTGGTTAAAGGTTGTGCCTCTTTTTTGTAATGGAGCAAAGTTCCTGTTGACTCTGTTTTTGCACTAGGACAGCTGGCAGTGGTTGGAAACTCCAATCCACAAAACAATAGAGATATGAAAGGGGAAACACATTTCACTTCACTTTTTATTTCATGGTTGTCACCACAGGGAAATTTGCCTGGCAGCCAGGTGAACGGATGAATAAGGAATTAGTCAGTATGTAATGATAAGTCAAACCAGAGAGAAACAATATGTTCTGATGAAACAGAACAGATGGTTCTGTTAGACATCTGTAAGACATTACGATGTCAAGAGATCCATCAAGATGAAGGTTTTTGCCCTTCTTGCTGGCGGTCTTGTTAAAGCAGAGTTCATTAGATCAACATGTCATAATTTGGGCCTTTAGATCTCCTGTGTTGTTAAAGTAACACACCCCAAGCTAATCAATGTATTAAGTCATGAATGCTTTACATGCTTAATGGTTTGAAAAATGTTCACAAATAATATTCAAAAGTGTGGCATGTATAACCCTTCAATAAAATCCAGTGTAACCAGAGATAATTTAAACTCTTTCCCTACATGTAAAGCATAGTGTGTGGAAGAAAGCTCCCTGAGCATCAGTATTAACACAGTGACACATGGTGACAGCATCATACTCTAGGAATGATTTTTCTTCCCCAACAGGGACAGGGAAGTAGCTCATAGTTGATGGGAAAATGGATGGGGCTAAATACATAGCAATACTGGAAGAAAACCAGTTAAGAGACTGCAAAAGACTGGCCAGTCTTCCAGTAGGCCAAAGGCCCAAACCAAACAGCCAGAGCTACAATGGAACAGTTTGGATCAATGCATATTCTTGTGCTCAAAGACCCAGTTAAAGTCTAAATTAACTTGAAAACATTGTTCATAAATGCTCCCAGTCCAACCTGACTGAGCCTGATGAAGTATTTATGGAGAGGGATAAATAAGAGGGGATATGAATACTGTTGCAAGACATTGTGATTAATTCTTGATCCTTTTAAAACATAACCGGTTGGGTCAAATATATATTTATGCTTGGTAAATAATTATGGAATCACTGAGGTCAGTGGCCCCAGACTTACTTTTAAATTAGTTTACGTTAACACTTAGAGTCTGGAGGAAACTTCTTACCTCTAACTTTACGAAGGTAGGTACAGACCGTCACAGTGATCTGAATTTAATATCGCTATTTTTTCATTTGTGTAACGCATGTTAAAAACAAATCAATACTTGCAGCAGTTGGGTGACGCAGATGTACCTTTGTTAGAATTACTTGGTGTTCTGGCCAAAACACTCTGTAACCTCATGTCTGTACACACAGCGGTGCGACTCGTCCACTGCTGGCACCATCTACCAGTACAATGCAAGGACTCTAAATGGAAGTCGCGTCGTGAACTTTGGCGACTTCGCCGGCAAGACTGTCCTTTTTGTCAATGTCGCTACATACTGAGGATTGACTTTTCAGTATGTAGGTAAGCAGCTGCACACTGTCGGCTTTGTTACTTGAGCATTACTCCATTCGTCACTGAAATTCTTTTGGTTTGTTTGTTCCTGGCGTTTCCTTTCAGCACTGAATGCACTGCACGAGGAGCTGAAACCCCTCGGTCTCACTATTCTAGGCTTTCCCTGCAACCAGTTTGGCAAACAGGAGCCGGGGACGAAAAGTGAAATCCTTTCGGGCTTAAGGTAAGAAAACTCTTCCACTTTTTTTTTTTTTTCATGCAGGTCAAACTTCAGGCAGTCACAAAGAGGAACATTGTGTAAAACTGATAGAGAAGTTTGAAGTAAATGCCATCAGGTGGAAATTTTGTTTCCTCGAACTGTAGAAGGAACTTTGAATCCAGGAAACTAATAGTGTAAAAATGTGAGAATCCCTTAAATTATAGTTCAGTAAGAACATTTATGTAAGTGATCATAGACTTCTATCAATCAAACTTTACGCAATCAAGAGAGTTGCCAATTGGTAATTCAATAACTTTCTTATTTTTGGCCATTTTTTGCACACATTCAAGCTATGTCTGCAGTTCCACAAATCATTACTGGTTTTTGGAATAACATCCTAGAGTTTAACAGCCTGAGGGATTTTTTTGGGCAGCTGCCAAACTGCAAAGTGCTGTGAGCCGCGACCACTGATAAGATGCTTTCTTTCTGGATGCCAGGTACGTCAGACCAGGCAACGGATTTGTTCCAAACTTCCTGCTGATGGAGAAGGGTGATGTGAATGGCAAGAACGAGCAACGGGTTTTCACATTCCTCAAGGTAAGTTACAGGTTCAGAAAATAAAGGGAAAAAAAACCTTTAAGTTGTGAATCCTGCATTCCAATCTTTAGGCTCCTTGAATAGCTCACTACTTAACATTCAGAGATATTGCTTTTTTATTATTATTAAAACAAATTGTTATTCTTGCTTACTACAATGGCTACATTTTAAATGCCTTCAGCTTTTTGCATTTTATCATGTCAAAACCACATACAGTACTTCACTGTACAGTACTTTATTTTATTGTTTTGCAACTAAAGATGATTTGTATTAAACTCCTTTGCCATAAAACCCTTAAGTAAATCCCAGTGCAACCCAGTTGTCTTTGGAAGTCATCCATTTAAAGGTAGATAAAGTTAGCCAATGTGTAATTCAATCTTGGTATAAATAAATATATGAAGGCTTCAGAGGCTTGGTAAAAGAACATTATTGAAGGGACAACTTAAAGACCAAGAAACGCAACACACAGCAGGTCAGGGATAAAGGTGTGGAGCACTTTAATCAAAGCAGCATTGGCTTGTAAAACAAGAACCCAAGCTTGGGACACTGAGGACTGTTGATTCCATCATGTGAAATGCAAATCTGGCCTTTATGGAGAAGTGGCAATAAGAAAGCCATTGTTAGAAGAACACCACTAGAAGTCCCACTTCCTGCTGTGCAGCACAGCAAACAACCTACGTGAAACCTCTAGGTATGTATTTTTCTCTCTTGTGTACGTGATTGATTTACTCAACGTTCTGCCGTCCAGCGCTCCTGCCCTCCAGTCGGGGACGACTTTGGCGCCCCTTACGGCAGGCTGTTCTGGGAGCCTCTCAAAATCAACGACATCAAGTGGAACTTTGAGAAGTTTCTGGTGGGGCCCGACGGAAAAGCGGTGATGAGATGGAACCCCCGTGTCGACATGTCTACGGTCCGAACGGACATCCGCAATTACCTTCTGCGACTCTACACGCAGGAATTGCAGAATTAAAAGCGACATGTGCTTAATTTTGTTGTTTTAAGTGATGTAGCAATAGTTCACGCACAGATGTAAGGTAGCAGATTGGATGGTAATGTGACAGTTTCTGATACAGGAAGATGGCATGCAGAATGAAGAGGAGGCTTGAAAACAGGAACTCTGTGGTGCCTCCTCTGAGTCTGGGGGTGCAGGAAAGCTTTTCAGTGCATTCAAGCTGCCCTGCAATCCCACAGCACCATGGCATCTTCTCATCCCAGGAACTGTTTGCCATTACAGCAAAATCTCTTTTCTTTTCTGTTTCTTTTTAAGCTTCAATAAATCATTAAGAAAGCCACGCTGATGTGCAGACTTTTCTTCAACAGCACAATAACGGTTGTAAATACTCTAGCCTGCGGCAGTACAAAGACAAAATGTGAATAAGGTAAGACATTTAGAATAGATTTATTAAGCCAGTCAAATACAAAAAGTCTCACATGTGCTTTTTGCCAACAGCAAAAAGGGAAAAAAGAACGCTATAAACCAGAAAAATACACCTGCCAGAAATTACAGCATACCTTTCAAAGTGCAACTCTGCTGATGTCTCAGTTCTCATCCATCAAATATTTTTGTTCCCCGCAACTTACAAACTCTTTTCACAAAAACTGAGCCAAAGTCCCGTCCCGCACAATTTGAAGCCCTTCGTCTGACTACTTGAAATATTTTATACTAAGGAAATAACTGGTGTTTAGGTAAAACCACTTTCTGAGATTGGTTTGAGCATCTTACAAATTGTAGAACATATTTCCAACATCTTGATCCTGTACTATATCATGAGGTCTTCTGACTTTGCAGGCAAATCCCCTTGGCATTAAATGCTGGTTGTCAATTGGGACTGAAAACATCGACAAGACATCCTGGCCAAGGTTTTTTTTTCCTCTGAGGAGCAGAGCTGTAATATGCAAGTTGTTGTACGAGTAGGACTCTAATTACTCCTGCTGCCTTAAGATTTTGAGGCTCTGTTTGCAACTGTGTGTTGGGGCTACAGTAAAATGATACAGGATGCAGTAAAAATGAGCATAAATATCAGAATGCGTGGTAAAACCAAGTAGAAGTGTTGTTTAATGAGATTAGGTCCATCATCATGGAAAAAAAAGATGGTTAAGTAATGTGCATTGTGTATTGTGTCTGATACAAACATACAATGTCAATAGCTACAATATATTGGGATTACACTAACAACATAGAAAGAACAGCATTACTAAAGACAATGATTTACACTCAGTAAATGCAACTATCAAAACAGCAGGTTATAAATAAATTATTAGTAATCACAATCATGTTTTTTGTTTTTTTGGTATCAAAATTCATTTCCCCAAATTTTTGTATTTCAACAACCACTTTCGAACAGTTACACATATTAGACATTTCTAGAACATCGATGGCACTGTAGAAATCCTCATAAAATCAATTAACATTCACTTTGTTTTTACTTCTATGATTTATTGTACCTATATAATCATTCAGTGCTGGAATGAGCACATGTTGTCCTATTTGCTTTTGGGGAATGGCTTCCAGTAACCCTACAAGTTAATCAAAGTGTTAAGGTGTTACATACTTGCAGAGAGACAATTACATAGGTATATTTTGCAGAAGGAAATAAAATAAAACAAAAGAAAGCAATGATAATTATTCAAACTCATTTAACAAAAGGACTTCAGTTCCAGATAAAAAAATCTAAATAATATGTATATATATTTATATATATTCAGAATAGCGAAGTGTTTCACAAATAGCCTTATAAAACGCAAGTATAAACAACATTACAATAGGATATCTACAGTTCAGTAGGAAAATTATATCTCAATCACACCTTGTCAACTCAAAGACAGTTTCATGCTACTACCCAGGCTCCATCAGATGGGTACGGTGATGCTTTAGTGCTTTCCGGGGTCGATGTTCTGTCTCTCCCTTTTGCCAAACCCTGTTGCTGTGGCTGCTGTTGACTGATCTACAAGGGTACAGAAGCAAAGACTCATTACTGTCGACCCACAAAACCAGGTCTGACTTAAAGTTCAGTTTTCCAGTTCTTCTAGTGTTTAAAACATTTGTTTCTGCAACCGGTTAGTTCCATATAGTGTTCATACCCCTTGCAGTTCATGACATTACAACCAAACTACAATGCATCACTGCAGCTTAGCAGGTAATTATAAAATGAGGTATTTTAATATTAAATTAAAACTGCAAGATTTTTGGAGTTGTTTTCTGCCAGTTTTGCACATTCAAACACCAAAATACTTGTAAATTTAACCTTTGCAAAACAGCTTAGGCTCATTCTGTTTAAATGGAGAACCTCTGATCAACTTTCAAGTATTGGCAGAAATTCTGAAATGGAATGAGTTCTGAACTTTGACTAAGCCATTCTAACACACACATTTAATTTGATCTAAACCATTCCACTGTATGTCCGATTAAAGTGGGCTAAATATAAATGCATGCCACACTTTTAAAATTTTTATTTATAAATCTCTCTCTCTATATAAATATGTATATCTAACAACTATACTCTAGTTTGTGCTGGTGCATCACATCAAATAAAAAATTAGAAAACTTTAGTTTGTGATTTTAACATGAAAGTTTTTTGCAAGGCACAACAGATGTTTTGCATAGTAGATGGAGAACTGACCTAAAATAGTTCATATACAAAGCAATTTGAGCAAAAGAAAATGTGAGCATGTTCTTTACCTGCGTTCTCTGGTGGCGGTCTTGAGCTCTCTCCTACTGCTCTGGCCCCTCGTGGTTGAGGGAATGACATCTGCCAAGGAAAACCCTGACCAAACAAAATTTACAGTTAAAACCAAAAATATTCCACACCTGAAGCAGCAATCCTTAAATTCTCACCATGATCCTCACAAGAAACTTGGGGTAAGAGGAAGAGAGACAGGGGTTTAGCGCTCCCTTACCGGGGTAACAGGTTGGAAGTCTCGAGCTGGGGGCGGTGCTGCTGCTGCGGCGGCTGCTGCTGCGGCGCCCGCTGCGTTGGGCATCCGGGGAGGGAAGTGAATGGGCCAGCCCTCCAGGCCCTGCGTTCCCACCTGCACAAAGGGACCACAGTAGGGAGGGCTCAGAGGGCCGTTCACTGAGCCCGACGTGGGGTCTGAGGTACGTCTTTCCTGCTGCTGCCCCTATGAGGTGTCATAAGTACAAATGTGATCTCCAATCCGTGCACACCTACAGCAGTCCATGTAACGACATGGCCCCACTGCAGGCCCTCAACCCTGCTGCACCTGCTGATCCCAAATGCACTGGACAACTAGCAAAAAGCAGGTTGTTGTTTTTAAATCAACTTATTGAAGCTCTTGCATCTGACACTTTCCAGCCACAAGGGGGCACTGGTCGACAAGTTTTTTTAATTATTATTTTACTTATTTAACACTGAAAGACATGACCAATGACCACCTTGATTTAACAATTAACCTAACATATCCTGTTATTGTATGAAGCTGTAATACTATGAAGCTCAGCAGCCAGTACCTGTTTGTGATGCTGCATCTGCAGTCTCTCCAGCTTACATCTCTCTGTGCGTTCTCTCTGACACTCATTCTGAGCTTGATGAAGCTAGATCACACACACACAAAATAGAAAAACATAAAGAAAATAATCTCTCATTAAGATAAAATAGTATTGTGCTGCAACATTTAAATGCAAAATCTTTCTAGGGTGTATAAAAAATGCCAAACAAAATGATTCTTACTTGATTGGTCAAATTGGTAATCTGACCCTGGAGCCTCTCGACTTGCCGTCTAAGATCCTCTTTCTCCTCATTCATTCGCTCCCTGTCACTTCTTTCTTTCCTAAAGTCCTCCTCGAAGATTTTCACCTGAAGTTAAAAAAAATAAAAATACACACAGTTTATTGAAAGAGAGACATCTTTAAGTTGAATTCTGTTTCTTAGGCTTATTGCTTCCTCCCACAGAGGAAAGACCAAAACCATAATGTCAAATGTACTCTTTAAAAAACATCAACTGTATTGTTTTTAAAAATTATTTAGCATCCAATATATTAACAAGAAATAAAGTATAAACTTTACATACAGTATAAAGTTAATCCAAAAAAAAAAAAAAACTTGTGTGGAGTACACTGAAATGAGTTTAAATTATATTTACTTACTGAGGATAGGTCTAGATAATACAGATTGCGTTTTCTTGTGACATTTTATTTTAAACAACACATTATGTTGCTTATTTTTTCTCTTTTTTATTTTTGAGACGACCTAAAAAAAAATCTGTTTTCACAGGAGCAATTAATACCTATTATTTCAGAGCAAGTATTTAAAAAAAATTAAATGAAGAAGATTTGAGGTCTAAAGAGCCTTACTCCACAGAAACAACTGGGAGACGCTATTTTTATTTACTTATTTCTTTTTAAAAAGTTGGTATGATGGTTGATTTAGGTTTAAAAAACAGTATAAAATTTAGCCATACATCTTCCTTGATAAGGAAGAAAAAAAATGTATTTAGATTTTAGCTTTTCAAAACATACAGTATTATAATGGTAACTTTGTTCCAAACTATCAAACTTTAAGTTACATACTCTAGGAGGGTTGATGATTAGGCTGACTGGAAGTAATACAGTAAAACCGCTATTTCGCGGTTCACCTTTCGCGGTCTCGCTGCTTCGCGGATTTGCATCGTGCATTGTGTTCTGCATTCTGATTGGCTAAGCAGTCTCTGCGCTTCTTCTCTACCTGTGTGTCAATAACTTTGCGGTTTAATATGTACACGTACATAAAACAGCTTGCCAAATTTAACATAATCGATGGTGCCCTGTCGGTTTAAAAGAAGGAAAAAGAGCGACAACAACTACCGATAACTATGTTCTTCTCTCGAAAAAACACACCTGCACCGCGGGCTTTAGAAGAACAAAACGCTACAGAGCGGAGTCAGGATGCAACGGCTCAGCCAGAAGAGCAGTGAAATACACGAGTCACTATTTGTCCTACTGTACTTTGTTTGGTTTTTTTCATAATTATTTTTTATTTTCTCCCGTTCTAATCCAATGACTCAGGTCGCGGTGGGGCGGCGCTGATCTCCGCAATTCGGGCGGAGGGGATCCACCTTCAGTTCATATTAAAATCATTATTTTACAGTACAGTAGTTATTTGTAAAAAAAAAAAAAAGTTTATACAGTACTTTTTATTTGTTAAACAAATGTTTGGGCCTGTAAAAAGGTTTTGTTCTTTGGTTTCAATGTGTTATGGAGTATTTTATTGTATAATAATTGTAAAAAAATAAAGGTTTCTACTTTGCGGATTTGCGGACAAATCAAAGTGCTCAATGTGCTACTAAAATATGACGGAGAGAGAAGAGCAGTTAAGTTGCATAACGTTTTTCCAAAAGCAGCCCCTAAATCTTTGTGTTAAAAGTAATTGTTTCATTTTTCTCTTTTCCATTATAATGAACAGGGACACTCTAGGCCTTAGAAACCATGGTTTGGAGCTAAGATTCATTAGCTCCAAACCATACGGAGACACGAGACATACGACGTGGAAACGATTCAGCTTTAAAGTATAACTGTTCATATTTTGTGATGCGCTTCTTGCCTGTTCTTTTAGTACAGCGATTTGTGTGAGCAGCTCCTGTTTTTTCAGGTTATTGGCTGCATCTGCAAAGTTCCCCGGTCCAGGAGGTTGCTGAGAGGATGAGGGGGAATGCAAGTTCAAGGCTTCCTCCAAGGCCTGGAAAAAAAGACAGTGAACGCGTAAAAAAAAACAACCAAGAAAACAAGTGAAACTGATTGGAGCTGAATTTGTTTCTCTTTTGCTCACTCTGTTTAGGCGTTGGATCTCTTTCTCCTGGTATTCCCTCTGCTTACTGAGGGGCAGCAGCTGATCCTGCAGGTAGCGAACCTTCTGCTTCAGCTCAGTTGTTTCAGAGTTTAAACACTCCTTCTCGCCCTGAAACAAACAAAGTCAGTGGCACTTTGTTCAGTCTCCTATATTCTTGATTATTCAGATATTTTATGAAATGAGTGGGTTTTGTGTCTCTCCATCCTCACCTGTACGTTCTCAATTTTGGACTTGGCCAGCAGCAGTTTCTTGTCGTAGTCGCGCTGCCTCTGCTCTCGCTCGGCCTCCAGCTCCAGTACAGTTTTCTGGGACTCGGCCAGACGTTGCCTGAGGTCTGTGATCTAAGGAAGAGTTTAAATCATGTGTCTCAAGAACACTCATCACACAACTCGTGTACAAAAACTGCATACGCGACATAATTTTTTTTTTTAAAAAAGCATAAAATGAAAAAAAAAAAAACTTAAAAGATAAGAACTTTGGTAAAGATAAACATCTGCTGGTGCCTGTGTTGAAATAGAGCATTAAGGAAACGTGCGTTATCAAATTACAAACCAAGCCGCAAAAAGGACACATTTGCGAACACGCAGTTCTATCTTTGTATAAAATATGAACGAACCGTAGTGACGCAAATGGATATATCTGGGGTTCTGTGGTTTAAACCTAAGCCTGCATGGTGTCCCCGTCTCTGCAGAGTGTGAATGTCGGTATGTTCAAGGATGCGGGCGTGCACAAACGCAGGTGTGTGAGCGCCATTGTGAGGCAGTGTGTGTACATCCGTGTGTCGCTGCTGCCCTCTGACTGCACCACAGCAGGAAGTCAGCGGGTACCGGAGAGGTGAGGGGAATTCTTGCTGAAGTGTGACAGGCCTTGTGGTAAGTATGCTCAAATAGCAAGCTATTGCAAGATTGCACCTTTTCCACTGGACAAGCACATTGAAACAGAAAAAAAAATAAAAAGAAAAAAGGACATGCGTGTAATTGCTTCACTTGACTGCCACCTGTTTGCTCACAAACATCAGAGTTGTAAGTTTCCCTGCAGATGGCCTAAAAACTGTCACCGATTAAAAACAAATTATTTCAATGGTAAAACTGAACTAGGGCTTCAACTGTTTTCTGGGGGAAATGCAAAAATGGTCTCCTTCCTTCTTTGGTAGCAGAACCAGCAGTTTGGAAATAAATGAGACAGACACAAACTATCAGACAACACGTGAAGCCATCTCTAACCCAGAATACAGTGGGAAACTGGATTCAACATGCTTAGAAATGCTTATTGTGAACTCAGATATATTTTGTTGTCAATTCTGTTGCATTTCTACATTTTTTAAACTTTTTTTTTATTAGTCTTTTATGATTTTTCTCTAAACTTTTATAAGAGCCAAAAAAAAATATTTACACAAAACGAAAAGTGTATTATGTCATCAAATGTGTCAGAGATTCTTTTTTTGCATTCGTAATATAAATGTAAACATATTTTTCACAGTAATTTGCATTCAAGCGGTCTAAAAGTCAATCAGACGTCTTCCCACACTCTTCATGGCAGCCGTAAAGTCATTACTGTACCTTCTGCTCAAACTGTGACTTCATGGCGTTCCACTGAATGTCCCACTGCTTGTTCACCTCCAGAACCTGTGAGCAGCGCCAGAAAGCCAAACAAACAATGAACATGTAGGAAACAAAGAGCACAGAGACTTTCCCCAATGGCAAAAGAGGATGGGCAGCTACTTTCTTTAAAAAAAATAAATAAAAAAAAAAAGTAAGAAAAGACTCACATCCTTTCTCTGCTTCTCCAAAAGCTTGATCTTCTTTTCGTACACCTCTATGTCACATGCTTTAGCTGGGGTTTTCTCTGCTGATTTTCCACTCTGGGGACACATACACAAAAATTTTCCTCATTCCACAAAAATCCATGATTACATAGCACATATATGAGGAAGCTATGTTATAGATTCATTGAATTTGTTTGCTAACCATATTTTCCAAGGAAAATAGGAGGAAAAAAGTAAAAAAGAAAAAAAAAATCATAAATAATAAACGCAATTTATGTTCTTGATATAAATGTACCTTCTGCGGTGTGGTGGCCTCCATTTTAGGTCGAACAGCTGGAGATTCCTCCTTAACCGGCTCGTCTTTGGCCTCTGGAGTCTCTGTTTCTGACGGTGAAGCAGTCGACACCACTGCTGTCCCTCCCGTGACCAGCTCCTTCAGTTTCTGATTCTCCAGTCTAAGTAAGCAAGAAAGTGAAAATGATAATATTTCTGAGCAGAGTCCAGTTTTTTCCTAGACTGTGACGCTTTACAGTCATGTCCTTTGGGAAGAACCTACAAGTCTCAGATGGGGACACAAACAGAAAGCACTTAAATAATTCCCCATCAGAAGTGAAAGCGTGGTCCTGAAGCCGCCAAGCGTAACTACAGAATGTGTAGAGTCACAAAATCAAAACAGACAGGAAGCCGTTTTCACAACTTGCAGGGAGGTTTAATACACAAAAATGACTGTAGGTGACGTAACGTGCAGCGCGACCTCACATGGTATTCATTCAACCAGCCAGACAAAATACTTTCTGCTCA
The DNA here is from genome assembly GCF_002775205.1 of Xiphophorus maculatus. Taxonomy (NCBI): domain Eukaryota; kingdom Metazoa; phylum Chordata; class Actinopteri; order Cyprinodontiformes; family Poeciliidae; genus Xiphophorus; species Xiphophorus maculatus. The sequence continues at coordinate 21,513,413 of NC_036465.1, read as the reverse complement.
ACTGAGGAAATACAAAAGTCCAGTGAAGCTGAAAGAGACGGAGAAACATTACCTCAGCTGCTCCAAGTCTCGATTCCTGATATGATGATCTTCTTCCATTTTCTTTCGAAGCTCATTGTTTTCCTGTCTGAGCTGCTCACACAGCGTCTACAAAACCAAAGAGACCAGAAGACCCACATTTATTTCAATATTAACCACCACTCTGTACACTGCTACTGGATTTTTTTTTTAAACTAAAAGCTCCTGCTTTTTAAAAACAATGCTGCCATAAAAAAATATTTTTTTAAAACATACAGAGGTTTTGATTTGCATATCTATAAATCACAATTTATCAGAAAATGACATTTTTTAGGTTAAAACTTCTTTGGGGTTTCTGCCAGCTTCAACCAGGTACGTTTAAGAGCAGATAATTTACACCTCAGAATAATAAAAGAAAATATCATAAGTGTGTTATAAAGCACATTTAACTTGGTAAATAAGTTAAATTAGATATGACTGCATAGACTTAATTTGATGTTTTTTGACTTGAACATGTGAGGCTACTGCTTTTATAACTAGATTTTTTTACCTTGATGCATTTTTGTAGTAAATATTAAGCTTGATAAAATGTTACAATCAGTTTACTATTGAAATCCTTACTTTGAATCTAAACCTTGTGAAATACATCCAGTTTGATGGGCTAGCAGTAGATAATGTAACGGCACAGTTTCAGTAAACGAGTTTCAGCAGAAACTAACTTACTGTAAAAAATAAAAAAGAAGAAGTCACTTGAAGTGAAAAGCAATAAATGAGCAACCATAAAAATGTAAAGATGAAACTAAAGGTAATGAAATTAAGAACCATTATAGAAAATCCATTTCAGCCTTTTTATAGCCCTAAAATAGAAATGATTAAATATAATAATTTTTAAGAATCTGCCAAAAACCCTGTTCTCGTTTTCTGTCAATAAATACCATTCTTTTTAAGGACGCATCGGTAGCAAATGCAAAATTTAAAGCTTTTAATGAATATTATTTGACACACCTCCTATTCATAGTGATAAGTTTAGAAATTAAGTTATTTAATCGTTACTGGAAAGTCTTTATTATTTTATGCCAAATAAGAGGATTGGGCAAAACAGATTAGTCAAGTGCAAAACGTTGCTCACCTGTAACGCTCTATTGTTAATGTCAGAGTTAAAGTTTCTAAGGAACAATGCATATTAAACTAAAACTACAGGTAAACTGATTGGCTAAAATTTGCTGGCAAAGTGTACATTTGCTTCCAAAACAGATCTCACAAGTTACCAACTCATTAAAATGTTGCTGTTTCACAACTCTTAATGTAACATTCAAAAGAAAATAGAAATATTTTAAAAATTGCCAGAAATAGTTCACAATAACATCCTAAATGTGCCAATTAACTTTCCAGGCTTCTTACCTGTAGGAGAGAGGTCCTCTGTTCGTTCTTCTGGACCTTTGAGGAGAGATGGTGAAACTCCACCGCCATGCGGCCGAGGTGAGCCAGCAGCTGGTTTGGATTCGACTCCTCTGCAAATATGCTGAAAGAGCTCTCCAGCCGCTTCAGCTGACTCGCCAGCTCGTTGTTCTCCTGAGGAAGCTGGGGAAGCGCTCCTGCCACCAACCCCGCCTGGAGAGAGCCACACAGGTGGAAAGTCAGTCATCTTCGCAGAGATGAGTAGGCGAGGCCATCTTTTACATATTTACTCGAGACCACACAAAGCCTGCTGTGCAACATAAATACTCTGCTTTATTTCTATGGAAAATAGATGCTAAATTCTCTGAAAAGTCAAACCCGTTTGACCTGGTGGATTTAAATTTAGTACTCAGAGAGTACTTTCGCCTTTTAAAATCTGTTACATAAAAATGTTATTTTTATGTGCTAAAATTTAAGAAAGGTGTACTAAAATACTACTTTAGCCTAAAATATAAAAGCAGTCCCATGTCCAAGGATGTAAAGCGTGAATGAATCTGAGTAATTCTAGTCCGTAATAATCCTGGAATTTCCCTTCACTGACTCAGATGGAGCTGCCAGTATTGTGTTTGTAGGTGAGTCAATGCACCCCTGATGTATTCCTAATTTTGAGGAAATTGCTATACAGAGGAAATCCTGAATTTAGCCTCAAAAGCCACAGAAAAAAAATTTATGCTGAAGTCAAAGCAAGAGGATCATCTGATCTGAAAAACTGTTTGGGAAAAAAAACAACTTCTGGGGTAGTTTTTATTTTGGTACATACAGCCAAGGCATCAGAGTTCCTTCCCTCCATATTCCCCCTTTCAGATTCCAATAAGGCCTCCTGTAAAGACCAAAAAGGTTTGATATCCGTTACCGATTCATAAACGTCACACACACACACACACACGTCACATTAGATAAAACTCAGTACATACATGGGGCTTCTCTGGCTGAAGTGTTCTCCCTAAACAGCTTGATTGCTCCTCCTTCTCTGCAGTGGGGTGTAAACAGGGTTTGCCTGAAATCAACCAAGGCAACAAGCTAAATCACAATATTCATTTAACTGGTTATCACAGCCGAGTTAGATACCAAGTTCTATTCCTCATTTCACAGTTTTCAGCCATCCCACAGATTGGATGAAATCTGTGGGACTTACTTTGAGCCTCAGTGTGAACAGGCGCTCCCGCGCACAGACTGGCGGCGTAGCTGGCCGACTTTAAAGCTTCATTGTCCCTCACCAGCTCCTCCACCCGCTGCCGAAGCCGCGAAGCCTCCGACTGGGATTCTTCCAAAAGATCACCTGCAACGTCATTAGAAATCTCGTCGTCACAGTCTAAGAAGACGCTTTAGATGAGTATTTTTCACAAACAGGAGCAGTCAGTAAATAGGACATGACAGATGTTCAGAGGGAAATAAAGACACATCCTTGGTGAGTCAAAGTCCAATCACACTGCTGGTATGCAACCATGTCCAAAGATAACCTAGGACGTTTTTCAAGTTTTACAATACGTCATAACCATTGTTTCACAACCGTTTAATTTTTGTGAAAGCGAAGGCACACAGACTGCTACAGGAGATGTATTGTTCAAATCATTTTCTGTTTTCTGTTCCATAGATAACACGAAGAAAATGATAATCCCTAGCACTCAGCAAAGATGGGTCATCCTCATTTCCCAGACATCAGAAACATGCTCTGATGTGGAACCTACCTAAGCTCTTAAGTCCCTTCATCCGTTCCCTCAGCATGCTGTTCTCCTCCAGCAGCTGGCGATAGCTGCTGCCCCCCACTACCTCATCCCTGGCCTTGACCTCACTCCCACCGGGATCGTAGATGCGATACGGACCTTTCCCTTCCATCGCCGTCGTTCACTTACTAAACATGATCTTCTGAACTGTGGGGAAAAAGGAGAACTGTTTCAATTTTATGTGATAAATAAAAACAAAACAATAAAGCACACAAAAAAGCTCAACGGAAAAAAAAGATCTATACATAGTAGAGTTCTGATTACACACATCTACACTGATGTCCAGTGTTTACATAAAACAATACAGCTAGGAATGATTTATATGTATTCCTCCAGAACTGCTGCCGAAGCACTGATTATATCGTTTATAGATCATTTTCCAAAAAGCTGGGCATCCACATATAACAGCCCCTCAAAGGTCTCAGAAAGTAATTTGCAGATGATTCAAGACACCCACTCAAAAGCCCACCGAAGCCCACGTTTTTTAACTTCTAGTTTCTAGCAGTAAGAGTGAAAAACCCATCGCTGATGCCCGATACAGAAACGACCGTATGAGTGACAACAAAAGCAGCAACCTACCCACCTTAATGCTTCACTAACAGGGGTGACACATTTGGGAAGAGTGTGCTGGCGTTACAGAGGGCTAAATAATACAACCACAACGCTCATAAGCAAGGAAGAAAGACAAAAGCAGAGGGGGGAAATACGCAAAAAATAACGATATTTCTAATATTAAACACTTATTTAACACTCGAGCCTAAAATACAGCCCAATCCGGTTGATGATAGCTACCTTGATTGGCTGAAGAAGGCTAATATTAGTTTTCGCTGTTGTCATGCAAATTGCTAACGACATCTTCGTTAGCTTTCGGCTTCAATGCGGGACAGGAAGCCCTTTAAAGTCCGATATTTCTACACTAGACGGGCTCCCGTCGGCGCGGAAAGTAAGTCGGAAAGAGGAGCAACACGACGAACCGAGAAAAAAAACGAACAAAGAGGTTGTTTTTTTTTGGTTTGGTACCTTTCAGCTTGCTGTGGCCTCTCGTCTCTGTGGCTAGACAGACATCTACTGCGGAAGTAGTCTACTGAGTCTATGCCGTAACCTGGGAAATTCCACCTCGCGACGTTTGATGTAAACAGCAGTGACTGACAGCCAAACGGACCAATCAGAGGGCAGATCCGCGTCCTGCGCGGAGTCGCTGACCGTGATGTAAACACGGAGGCAAGAGGCATTGCTCAATTCCGTATTTAATCAGGTAATCTTTAATTATTGAGAACGGCTTCACCCCGTCCTCGCGATGTGTTGATAAATGCGTACAAAACCGGTGCCCACTCGTTTCAAAAATGGCTGACATAACAGAAAGTGAAGTAAAACAGGTCCCAAAAAATTATTAACATTTCTCGTGATTGCAATTTAAACAATTCCCATACTTTTGTTGGTTTTTTTTACCCTCAGAATGTGACTTATTTTAGAACAGGGACAAACCCGAGCGTTTTCGCTGAATTACTTTATTTTTCATTGATAAATTCAAAGGGGCTGATGGGGGGTTTCTGTTGTTGCATCACATATTTCCTCTGAACTATGAGGGCAAGAAGACCTAGATCAAGATAGCAATGAGTCTTCACTGCACGTTAACACGGCCAGCTTGGAAAATTTGTAAGAATCGAATAACAGTGCTTATAATGTTTAAGTTTAAACTATGGAAAACAACTATAAATATATAGGCTACTGTTATTTTATTTTGTTAGATGGTTGAATAACTTGTCAAAAATGTTCAAAGTACAAGTATTCACATACCTTTTCCACATTTTGTCAGAGTGTAACCACAAAATTACGTTGAATTTTACTGATGCTTTTTTCAAATAAGAGTCTATTCAGCCCACTTCACTGTAATACCTATAAATAAAACCCAGCACAACCTTCAGAAGTCACTTAAATGGTATATATAGAACCCTCCTGTTCTGTTGAAGACCTCAGTGATTAGTTGGTGTATAGAAGTTCACAAACGGCATCATGAAAACTGACATACAAGCATGACAGGACAAAAATAAAGTTCTGGAGCAGCTGAGGAGACTTGAATATTGATACTCTCCATGAAATGTTACTGACGTTGATCTATTCTGCAAAGAGGAAAGAGCACCATTTTAGTTTTATAAATGTACAACGCTGGCAGAGATGTACCCCAAAATTCATATATATATCTTGACTCATAGGAGCCCAGTACAAACAAACAACTATTCTTTTTCATTTTTGTAATGGAATATCATAACTTGCTGCTTTATGTTAGTTTATAACATAACAGCAAATGAAAATGCATTGAAGTTTGTGCTTATGGCATGAAAGAATGTGAGGAGCATGATTGCACATCATTGTATGACCTAGTTTTAGGTAATAAGCATAACAATAAATTATGTTATAAAAATAAAAAATAAAAAGTTATTTTAGCACAAGAAAGTCTATGCCTACGATGCAAGAGTTTATCAAAGCTTGTTTATTCAATTTACATGCTTTGACTTATTATTAAGTCTACTGAAAAGTTCTCTTGTCATGATTTTCCATTCAAAACAAACTTATGAGCCTACATATATTTTATTTAGTGGGGTTTTTTTTCAATTCACTTAATAGATCTTTTAATAATTGAGGTTAACAAAGAAAATACCAACTTAAGGACAATTTAATAACTGCAAAGTCAAAAATGAGTGTGTGAATAAATCGTGCATGTTTTCAAGGCAAGAAAATGCAACAGAAATCAAGCACCAATAGTTAAATAATATCTAAACACCACAAAATCTAACCTAATAACATTTTTCTCATTGACTCACATAAAATCATACTGAGCTTTTCCTGTTTTAGGACAGTTAGCGTTACCAAAATTGATAATAATTGAATGAACACAAATTTTTCACTTATTTTTCGAGCATTATGAGTATTTTTAAAATATGTGGTATAATTGCCCTTTAATCTGTGTAACTTGGGTCAAATTTTGGGTGTCCTTGTAGATAACTGTAGTTTGTTGTCATTTTTGCTCATTCTTTCTGATAAAACGGGTCTCACTAATATATATTTGGAGGCCATCTTTGTCTCACACAGCTTCTCAGATCTGCTCAGAAAATAAGTATGGAAATGTAACTGGGGCAGTGTGGTAGTCACTCCAAAACTTTGACTTTGTTTTCTTTCCACTATAAACTTCTGTGGGTCTTTGAGTTACTGTCCACTTGGAAAGCTCATTTGTGCCCAAGATTGAGCTCACTGAAAAAAAAGAACAGGTGATTCAACTTTAATATATTGCATTAATTGGTCAAAAGTACTCAAATTAAGTTTATCTAAGGTAATTTATTAAGGTCATTGGGTTGCCAAATTAAAGAAATGTAAAGTTAATTTCATTACAAGTGACCAATTAAAACAATTCATTTAAGTTGGAGCTACATTTTCTTTTTTTAGTGTAATATCTGGAGATGTTGCTTTAACATTTGCACACAAGGTTCTTCCTCATTGTGCTATCTATTTTGAGAAGTGTATCAGACCTCCTGCAAGAAAACAACTTTATACTTCCACCCCTGTGTATAACAGTTTTCTCACGTTTGCTATATAATAGTAGCTGTTATGGTCAAATACTTTAATTTCAGTTTTATCAAACCACAGGACATGTCTCCAAAATGTTTTCCATTGCCCCTGAGTCCATTTGCAAGCTGTAATCTCAAGCACTCTCCAATACATAGTGTAACTCATGCTTCACGGTTGATATAACCTTAATTAGTAATCGATACGTTCTTTATTCTGGTGTTTAAGTAACGCAGTTTGAGACATATTTGTCCAAAGAATATTTTCCAGAAGTCCCAGTCTATGTCTTTATGGCAAACTTCTGTCTGGCCTTAGCATGCGTCTTAGAGAGCAAAGGCTTTCTCCTTACCCAACTCCCATAGAAGAAACTTGCGCTGTCTCCTTCAGTGGTTGTGTCCTAATTTATTTCCTAATTTATTGAAGGATAAAATAAATAGTTTGTCTCTTCAGTTTTAGTTGTTTGGTTATGTTACCTGAATTAATCTGTGTTTTTCATTAACAATGTCTGCATGTTAAAATAACTTGGGGAAAGTTGCAAAAGGTTGCAATCATTTTTTTTTCATGTGACTAAAGAAAGAATATAAAAGATTGCGTTCACACGTTGAACATGACCAGTCCTGTTTGGGACTTCCTGAGGTTCTCTGCCCTCCAACATTGCTTTGTTGTGCCACAGTGTATGAGTAATGCAGTGGAATATTATGAGCCATTTACCCAACTGATTACAAAGAAATCCTACCAATCCGTTGTAATCTTTCTGTACATTGTAACTTTTGAACTTTATTTTAGCTAAATCAGACTCAACATAATTGATGGCTGATATGAATCCAGGAAGGATGAATGTTGTATTTGGGTGAAAGCTTTCATTCACGAATGTGAACACTTAAATGAAACACTTTACATTTTTGACACCATCATCCCCATTTCAGCCACTGCTCATGTTTAAATGAGTTGACAGAAAACGTCCCACACTTTTATTGTTATGATCATGGAAAATTTTAATCTCTTCTAAGAAACTGAATTGCATTTTTTCATTCGCTCTAAGCAGAACATCGTCACAATTATCATTGAAAAAACCTTGAAAACATCATTTTGCTATTAATCTACACAACGTGTTTCAGTGACTGAAATAAATTTGTGTTTTCATAATATACGAATTTGTTAAATGGCTCTGTTGGTAAGAAGTACACAGGTACTCATAATCAGAGTGAAACGCAACAAAAACCATCTATAAAGCTCAACTGACCACCTCTAAACTAAACCCCAAACAATTACATTTAGAAATATAGTAACCTGACTATTAACTGGCCAAAAGTACTTTAAAGTGGACCTTTACAAATGTTCATAGAAATTAAGCAAAATACTTGTGTTACTATTTAAGTAACTTGTCTGCAGAGTCTTTAAAAGTGAAGTTAATTTTTTTTTCTTTTGAAGTTAAAATCGCTTATTTGACCTCTGTCTGTATTATCAATTGTTTATGTCAAACATAAAGAATTTTTTTTTTAAAGTCCACACAAAGTTGAAGAATATTTAAAATCCTTCAAAGCAATAGTGACATCTTGTGGGAATTAAGAAGCCATTTATCTTTGGTCACATTTCCTCCTCAAACCGATGCACAGGTCTTCAGTTAGCTGGAAATTCAAAGTATAATACAACGATTACTTCACACAGTCAGACCTAACCACACAAGAGGAACGCTCCCACTAAGGTTTCCTTTTTTTTCTCCCACTGTAAACAGAGTTCTTGCTGACGAAGACATTTATGACAGCATGGCCTTAGAACTTCAGCCTTGGTGGTCTTACTGGGCGAGAAAACACCCAGTCTGTCAGCACCATGGCACCATTTAAAGATGATTTTCTCTGATAAACTGAGAATCAAACCTTTGTTTATCATTTTTAGGCAACCACAATTAGTGCTTCCTGTGCACCACAATGCTGAGACACCCAGTTCATACATGATCTTAAAACCATCATAGAACATACTTAGAAATACCTTCTGTTAATAATTGCCTAACTTTTAGAAACTGTAATGCTTAATAATCTATTGTCTTCAAACCCCTTGAACATTACACCATTTTGTAAAATTACAACTGAAAGCTTTGTTGTATATTGTGATTTAATGTGATAGAGAACTACAAAGTAGCATATAATGGTGAACTGCAGGAAAAACGAAGAGGCTTATAAAAATATACATGTATATATTTAAATAAGAATTACTAAGTCAATACCTCATAGAACCACTTTTCACTCCAACTAGATGCAAGTCTGCTTCGCAATATCCTTTATAAACTTTGCAAATGTAGAGACTGTGTTTTCTTTTTCTTTTTCTTTTTTATTCTTATTTGCCAAATAAGTCGAATTCAGTCAAATTTGCCTTGGAGAAAGAAGAAAAACAAATTTTGGTCTCATCTGTTCAGTCCTCCTTCTTCCACAGTGTTGCGCATGTGGTTTGTGGCCAGCACCAAATAGGACTTCTCACAGATTTCTTTCTTCCACAATGGTCAACTTTATGGTTGTACAACTTGTAATTGTTATGTTCACAGCTTCGTCCACCTGAGCTATTGATCTCTGCTGCTCCTCCAGAGTTACCATTTTATAACTTAACCTTGATTTGAACCTCTCCAGAACCTCATCCCTAATCTCTCCGCTGTGTTCCTTGGTCTTTGTGATTTTTTTTGTCCTCTAACAAACCTCTGAAGCTTCATCAGAACAGCTAGATTTACACTGAGATTAAATTACACAAAGGTGGACTCTCTTTACTTTTTAGGTGACTTCTGTGGCCAGTTGCTTGCCATAATGGTGATCAGCGCAAAATGAGACAAACGGTTAACACAAGTTTTTATCGGTGAGACATTTTAACAACATATTTTCTTTCCATGTCACAGCGATCCACTGTAACAAGGGATTGATACTCTCCACAAAACTCTGTTTTTATACCTTTCAAGAAAATGCTACCTTAAAACAAACATAACAGTGATGGAGACAGCATATAGAAAGGGTACAATATGTGCTCTTGCTTCCATAAATCTATACATTAATCATTTAATCATTCTAAATGCTAACTAACAGCACAAGTCAGTTCCCTAAGGAGCTATTCAGGGCCATTAGGAAAAGCAAACAGACAATTCATGTGGAGAATGTGCTAAAGTTGTTTTTTCCTTTGTCCTCAGTCTCCCACCAAACACCTTGTCAGTATTTGCTGGTGCAAGATATTTCCTCCTAAGGCTGCTGTGATGTGCTGAAACAATAAACATGGTGATGACTCTGGGACTTCCAACGCAGAACAAAAAGCAAGAGCCAGAGGATACAGGAAATGTCACCCATTACTTCGTCCTGCAGGGCAGAAAACTGCACACTTTGTTTTCTTATTATGCCAACCGCAGAGACCATTTAGAACCATTTTTCCGAATTGAACAAGGCCAAGGGATTGAGCAGAGGGGAGATGTGAAAGAGTAGCCCACAGTTTGAGGTCCCATGTTGACACAAGCACTCAGCATACACCTCACCCTGTTAAGGTACAGGGATTGTTCAATCTGGTAGTAAAGAAACTGCAGCAAAATGTATTAACAGAAAATCCCCTTTTGGTTTAGAAAGTATCAGCATCTACGGTCTCCTCTTAGCTTAAAACATGCAGATTATTTCTTCTAAATAAAAAAACTGTCACAAATATGTATTTTCTTTGACCCCAGCAGTCAAAAATGTAATATGTCTAGACAGAAAATCTGAATTCTTGATTTTATTTCAAAACTATGTGACAGATTATTAAGCATCTCCGCCCCAGGGAGTGATGAAATCACATGATGATAACTTTAAATGCACAGCTGAACTTGAACTGTTTTTTAAATCACTTTATAAATATACATACCTATGACAAAAACATAAATAAATTCACAGTAAATATTAATTTTGTGATATAGGCAGGAAATACTATATATCACAATGAATTATCAGAATGAATTATAAAATCACATGGACTGAAAACCCTCCTCACAGTGACTGTTTTTCTGCTTTGTGATGCACAGCCAACCACATCTACTTCAGTGACAGCACAAAATGGCTGCAGCCACCTCAGCCATAGAAAAAGCAAGAACTCACACAGTGCAAACAATAGTAACAAATCTGCAACATTCTGCATCTCCATCTTAAACGTTAAAAAACAAATAACAACTCACCCACACATTCAGCTTCTGTCGGAGAGGCACTTTTTAAGGAAACTGGTGAATAAGGGGGAAGCAATTTCACTGCGAGGCTTGGGGAATTCCCGTAACCCAGTAAAATGGCCTGACACTGCAGGCTCAGCCTGAACAGAACCTGGTGTGTGTCCAACTGTTCGGCCTCCCTTTTGACTGAGTAACGCAACACACAAGCAAACAAGTATGAACATTTAAATCCCTTTTATTGGAACTTTATTGCCGCTGCTATCTTGGATGCCCGTGGAGAAACCTGAAAAATGCAGAACCTCCTGGAAAGTATGACACATTTTCTTCTGAAAACAGCGTTCGGCATTCTAAGCTGTTCGTTTTTCAGTAATAAATGTTTATGTGCACGATATGGCATGCAAGCATGCAGTAAAGCGTATGGCCCCTTTTGCGTGATCGTATCGTGATGCCATCACAGCTATCAAAGCTGCAGATAAAAAGTAAACAGCTATGCACCACCAATAGCTTTCCCTGAGGACATAAGGGCTTTTATAATATTAAACTACAATCTGTCTAATTCATGCAACACATGCAGTGCCAAAAGGGAAAAAAAACAAAAAACTTCCCCTTCAATCAAAAGGGAAATTCAACAACAATGCAGATATTGATATATTGATAGTGCTATTGAAGTTATCTTATAATCTCTTGTAATTATCATCAAATGGAACAATTTTATTTTGGGTGTGCCATTAAAACCAAAGTGTCTGACTTGCTCTTTATTTGTTGCCTTGGATTTTGGCGTACTGCAGGGGATTTCCTCGCCACATACGTCTTTTTTTTCTGCTTTCCTCTTTTAACTGAAAATGGCTTGACAACAGCTGCGCTCATACATACGCAACCAACTGAGACACAAAAGCAGAGACGGCTGTCACCTCTGTGCAAAGGAAACACTATCTTAGCTTTAAAGGCCATGCAGAAAATATAATTTAACTTGTGTTGTTAATTTGTACTTTTGAGCATGCATACCTTGGTATTTAGTTATATTGTTTTTACTTGTGCTAACAGATGCTAAGACATACTGGTATTTTTGGCAGAAAGGCCTTGAATTAGACTGGGTGTTTTCTGATGTTTCCATGTGAACATTTCTAAACACAGGATTGGCTTGCCAAAATAGAAACTACACATAATGTGAAATACAAACAACAAATAAGGGTGGTTTGTTATTACAAAGTCAAAAACACATTTTTTTTATTTTTTTTTTAGTGGAACTTGTTTAATTGGGGTATATTTAAAATCACAGCTCCAATTAGACGGACAACAATCTAAAGGCACAGCATTAGCACATACTAGTCTTTGTTCTTCATGTGAAGCTTATTTCCGCACCGATGTAAACAACTTAATGTTACATCTGTAAAAAAGACAAACATCACCCTCCCAGGTGGGGTAACTAAGGCATGAAACAAAAAAAATAGAAAGTAAAATAAAACTGGCTTGAAACGCTGAAAGGTCATCGTTTAGTAGGACACTTGGTTTGGCTGAGGTGTGGCAGCAGTTAGGAACAGAGACTGACGTTGACAACATTTGTTTTGGCTGCGTGAACGCGCTTGTCCTGTGGCCACTGGAGCCGGTGAGACAAAGCTGCAGAGGCATGACGGGTTTAATCTTCCCCTCCGCAGAGGATCAGCAGGGTTTTACGGTAGTCTCCCGAGGTATCGCCCTGAAATGAATGGGAAACACAGTCACAGGAGGAGTTTCAATTACAGGAAATTACACCGCATATCTGGTGACATTTGGCCATCATCGAGCTGGAACAGAAAAAAGGGTTTACCTTGGACTTACTCAATAGCAGAACTGCAAAACAAAGACTTTAAAATAGTTGTAATTATAAAACAAAGGAGTCAAATGTGGAATTACCCTTTCCATTCAGCTGACTCTGAGATGATGAATTTGGAACTTCACTGTAGTTATCTTATGATAGTGTAATGTGTAGGTTTAGGCCTTTCTATTGGCACAGATCCTCTTTTAGGGAGTTTGCTCTGTCCTTGACATATATACAAAAAACAACGGTTTATGTGTTTCTTATGTGTGAAGAAATCAGGCTCATGTATTTTTCTCATTTTGTGCAAAATGTGTATTGCAATAAAGGGCTGTTACTGACTTCATTTAAGGTGGGTTTTTTTTTTTTTTTTTTTTTTTTTTACATTTTCAGTGACTTCATGGCCATTAGGATGAAAGTCTTAATCCCCCTTTTAAATGCCCCAAGTGGTCAAATTATAATACCAGCATTAGACAGAACACAGTTTGGATTGGCATGCAATTAGAGCCGCTTGAAGCATTCAGCATGCCAAGATGAGTAATAAAAATCTTCATCAGCATAGACAAAGCATCGGCAAAGCATGGGGAGTGAAATTAAGTAACTTTTGCTTGGGATAATGCTGCAAAATGTCAGTAGAATCAGTGATTTTACTGACTGAGTAAAATCAGTAAAAGTGGTGCTCATGTGCTGTTTATACGGCACTTTTTGACTTCAGTGATCAATATATTGAGATTGTTTTACATGTTCAAGAAAGATGAGGCTGCACAGTTTAGCTAGATATCAAATTACATGTGCTGCAGGATCAGAAAGGTGAGGGTAGATTGTTATTTTGCTATTTTCTAAGAGCTGTAGTTCTTTGTACACCACTGAAATGAAGTCACACAACAGTGTCACCTGGGTATTTATAGCAACTACAGCGAAAATAAAACTTGAAGAAACACCTTTGAATATAGGAACCTTTAACAAGTGTCAGAAAAATAAAGGAAATCATTTTTTATTACCTCAATTTAAAAAAAAAGAAGAGTTGACAGATGTTAGCACTTGACTCTCCCTCCTACATGGTCTAGTTAACTTGATTCTTGAATACTTTTTGATAATCGAGTCAAAACCAGTAACACAAATCAAGCAAAAAACAAAACAAATAAAAACTGTAAAAAAATAAAAAGATATACACAGATGAAACATGCATCTTCATGGTGAATAATATAAATTGCTATTTACATTCTACCTTTCAATGATATTCCTGTACCTGTATGGCTTTCTTCCAAGTACTCCTTCTTTTTCTACCACCAAAGAAACACGAATATTAATATTGCTATGTGGGAAAAAAAAAAACTCTACGCACTTGCAATCCTGCTGACATCTCAGTTTAAAATCCCTGTGTCATTTAATACGATTACTGGATAAAATCCGGTTGTGTCCACTTCACATTACATTATACCAACTTGAGATGAAGGCTCTCTTCTGGTCTCAGAAGAGAGCCTGATAAATAAGGAGAGCCATTGATAAATAACTGATAAATAACTTTTTATCAATGTGTAGTTTTTAAAGTCAAAGGTTATTTGGAGTGTGTAAATATCTCAAAGCTATTTCTTTAAGTCATTTCTCCATCCATTTAAACCATGACCACTTTTTGACAAAGTGTGCAAATTGGCATTTCCTCTGCAAATAAAAGCCCCAAAATGTCTAAAGCAATGAACGTGGGTACAAGCAACTCTTGTAACAAGATAAAAACTGAAATTGAAATGAAAATTATAGTGGTCTCTCATATTTTATATTTCTGTTGCAGTGCTTGGTAATATTTCTGTCAAAGCAAATCCAGGGCATTCTGCTCGCTAGTCTTTATCGGTGTCAGGGTGATTTCATCTGTAAGTTATTATAGAACGGCTTTAAGGAACTTCCTATCTCTGCAGCCACCAGCCAATCACACAGCAGATACGAAGAGGAAGTTGGGTTAGGGAAATTCCTAAACAGCTGTGCGGTAGCCACATGCCTGCAGTCCACCGCAGGAAGCTATAGATTATCGTACCCCACCACCTCACCACAGCAGCAGCGTTTGAAGGACGCTGCTGCTGTGAAGGATCTGCAGATGCATGCTCACACAGAGCAACAAAAAGGCAACAAAGAAAAAAAAACAAACAGCAGAATAACATGACAGACACACAAGCAGGATGAGAACACAATTGACTTGGCAAGCATGTTAGTGTGTCTAAGACTTAGACTTACGATCATAGTCTCTACCTGGATGAATTCATGGAGGGAGACGTCGTGTGTTTCTTTGAACTCTTTGCGAATGTTGAAAAGGTCAACCTCACTACGGGACACCATGATGCGGATCAGGGCTCTGTCGTCCGTACCAAGTCCCTGAAGAAGAAGGTCGTGCTTATTAGTCATACTTTGCTTATTCTAATTTGCAGAACACTTAAGTACACATTATTTGGGAAAATCCGAAAGAACTGTAGACTTTAGCCCCTTGTTTATTGTTTTACAGTGCCAACACAATAGATTATTACATATTAATAATAAAAGCACAAACGTCGTGCATAGTTTTCTTCGAAATGGGTAAAAAAGAAAATGGGTCAAACTTAAAATTTTTAAAACAGCTTTTGTTCATGTTCATAAATGTGTTAGGAACATTGAGCACTTCCTGTCAAAAATGTAAAAAAAAAAAAAGTCAAATTTATGTCATCACTACAGAAAGTGAAGAATGAAAAATCTAAGCAATGTAGGGATTATTATTTACAAACTCAAAGTTGTTACGTCTGAGTTTGTAAAACTCAAACTCAAACTCATTTGAGTTTGTTGAACAGGTTCAACATATTTTGGATTTTAGTTTTCCAAAATATTGATTTTAGGAAAACTAAAATCAATATTTATCTTTGGAACTGCTTTAAGTCTGAGTTGCATGGTCCAGTTGGGTTTCCAATAACCTATCCTACCACACCCATTTGCGAATTATTTCCCATGCTGAAAAATATAATTTAATGAAAAAAACAGTGACACACTGACAGCTTAGCGATTCTGTATGTGTGACCACTACCTTCATGGCTTTATACAAGCGGTCTGCAAAGTAAGATGGCTGGTTCTTCACACTGCGAACTGAACATACAACAGAGAATGAAGAACGTCTAGGGAGGAGTCACAGAACAGATGATGTCAGCAAAGTCCACTTTAAAAAGCAAAATATGAAACTTAAGAATCAATGCAGCCATTACCTATTGCATAAAAGGCGTTTTTGACATCGCCAGACATTTCCTTCTTGATAATCTGCTCAATGTCCTTGTTGGTGCATTTGACAAACTCCTGGAACACTGTGATGAGTACAAAGAGTGAAACCACTGAGCGCTGGGACAGAGCTGCCCGACTTAGACCTAGATTTGCAATTAGGCCATTGCTATTGATTCAGATTTGATCTTTACCTCTCCGGAGGTGTGGGAAGCTCCTGGTGCACAGGATGCTCATGAACTTCATCTCCATGTCATCAGACTCTGCATTGCATGCATCTGCAAGTTCCTGATTTGTTACAAAAACAGAGCCGGAGAGAAAAGGCATTGAATCGATTTGTCTGCTTTCTAGATAGTAAACAAAATAAGATTAAGTCATAAACTGCTTGACCTGAGCGTCTGCACAGGCTCTTTCCACATCTGCAGGCCCTTCTTCTCTTGCACCCTGACCATAGCAAATAAGGTCAGATGTAAATTTTGATATGCCCACCTTTGATCTACTGAATGTCAGCAGTTAACCACAAACGTTGTTACCCTCAGTATAAAAAAAAGCATGTCACGACATTCTGAAGGCAATAAATGAGGTGAATAAGTAGATCTTTGTGTCTGTGAGAGTCAGGCGGAGCTGAGAAGACAAACCAGACTTTCAGCCAGTGAGTGGGCGTGGAAATTACATGCAGACTGAGTTCTCATGATGATGATGATGATGGTTACCTGCACGAGAGAAACAAGGATGCGACAGAAGTGGCCTGATGTGTCTGAATGAATGGCGTCCTCCAAAGACTTCTTGTAGCCTGTGAAGTACAGTTTTTCAGATCCAGAAAGTGATATTAGATCTTAATTTCAATTCCAGACTCACCTTCTCTGTAGGCAGCATTCATGGCTTGTATTTCCTCGTTTTTTCTGGTAACTAGGATCTCAATCAGAGCATGCTCATCTGTCCCAGCTCCCTGTTAAAATTACACACAAAAAAGCAAAATTGTCACTAAGATCTTGCATCAAGAAGGAAAGCACATGGGATCTGGTCCTTAGACACTGACATTCATCTTTTAGCTAAGTTATACTCCTGTTTGTAGCCAATCACAGATAGTTCGTCCTAATTATTATACATGGAAACAAATTATTTTATAGCTATATTTATTCATTGTGTACATATTTATTTATCCTAGTAGTAGTACATTTTCAGTTTAAGGGTTTATTATTTTCCAAAGTTCTTATATTATGGAATATTTCCATTGATCCTGATGCTCCTTTTGGAAATTATGGAAAATATAGAGATTATGGTCACAACCTGAAAAACTCTGGCTGACAAACCTTTTAGTAGTGTGTGATACTTATCGGCTTTCCACAGCTATAATTGTTTGCGCTCAAACAGTTATACCTGACATTTCGTGCCAGAAAACTTTTGAGTTTGCAATGATCAAAACTACAAAAATGCAAAAGATATAGGAGAGGAATCAACACCACCGTGCTAAAGAGCAACCTTCATGCTTTTAGGCTGATGAATCAGAGCGCTTATTGCTTTTTTAAATGCAAAACGACACACAGATTGAGCCCCAGTTAGTTTTCCTAGACTTTAAAAAACAATAAGTCTTGTAGTGTTTGTGTCGTGTTCCTACATTGATTGTAAAGAACACATAATTCTTGCCACTTGCAATGCAACATGTCCGATATGGCGACTGTGTAGCTTTTCAAAAGCAAACCTTGCAGGGTATATTTTACAAAATGATAAAGACGAAAGCAAGAAACGCTCTTCTAAAAAGAACTATATCTGGTGGTGTCAAACAAACTATGAATATGTGATACTTATGTGACTGGGAATGATGGGGAAAATTTTGAGATGCCACAAAATCACAACTTCAGCTGTCCAGTCATCTGTGGAATCTCAGAAATTATCAAGAAGAAGAGGAAACATGGCCACAACCATTGAACTGTTGAAACCGAAACATAACAGAAAAGTAGCATGAACCTTGTGTTTTTTGGTTTAGCTAATTAGCTAGGAGCAGCATTTGAAATATTTTGCAGGAATAAGGTCCATGTAACAAAGTTTACTTGTTCCAGTTGATATTAATTGACAGGCTTCTAGCAGCAGTAACATCTCTAACATGTTTCTATACAAGCTAATATTTGCCTGAATGCTAGTTGACAAAGATTGGTAAAACATGGACTGTACGTCTCCCAATAAACACTTTTAAAAATGTCACACACAGAGGCCAGGAGGCATGGTGTGGTTAACGGTATCAGAGTATACCAATGTTTTCAACAGTATGGTTTAAAAAATACCCATCATAGTTTTTCTGCAATTTAATTTTTTTATTATTATTATTTTACTGCAATATTGCTTGCTCACTCACAAGAAAGAGAAATCTGTCTGTAGTTGGACCAGTTGAAAGCTGCAAGCTGACTGCAAGCATACCTAATTAAAAACACACATGGTGAAGATAGCATTGTTTTAATTCTAATTATGTGCAGGAGTTGCAATGATTTTTGCGTTCTGTTATAAATAAAAGCAAATTATTTGTTTAAAATGTTTGTGTAAATACCACAATACAGTGACATTGTGGTGTTTTCACTCAAGGTTGATAGGCTTTAAGAGTCTTTTATTGGCCCATGCCTGGTTGGCAAACAGTATTTTCCACTTTTCTTTTATTGTTTCAGAGCCACGGAGGAATCTACTCTGCTGCTTGTAGCACCAGGAAATGAACGCACCACCAGTTTAGTCATGAATTAGAAAAAATAAATTGCATTTCCTGCGAAAATGCAGTGTAAATGCTATACACTGAATATTTTTAGAGACAGTTGCAGAGGCATTTGAATTCAATGGCAGAAGACTTACAGAAATGTAAGAAATAGGAAGAAGCCGCAGTAGTTGCTGGAGGGCTGACAGTGTAAATATTTTTACAAGCCATTTAATTTCCCTTTTAAGGCTAATTTGAAGTGATTAAAAAAACTGCATAGATAAAACCAAGTGCCAGCAGGAGAGTCTCCCATGATTTGATTCAAATCGTGTGTCAACATTTATCTTTCTACTGCACACAATCCAGCCCAGCATATTTTAAAAAAATAACATTTATATATATATAAATGGGTAAATGGATCTATGGAGAGATGTAGTTTATCCATGAGCATTTTGTCTGTACAAGAGATTGTAACAAATATGCTAAGTTCACCTGAGGTCACCCAAAGTCCTACATGCAAATATATGAGATTATTAAATGCTTTGGGTCCACTCATACAGTACCTCCATTGCCTTTTTCATCATTTTGGCATCAAACTCTGCTGGGGTCAGCATGAGCCCAATAATCAGCCGCTCTAAGTTCTTTGACAGCTCAGACTTCAGGTCCTTCATCAAGTCCTAGAAGAGAATCGAATACAATGAGGTCTCTCAAGCAATTCCCACCACAAGGAATATTTTATGACTAATAAGCTTTAGACCCCAAGAGTTATATATAATATATATATTAAAGACACATATAAAGATATATATGTCTTTAATATATATCTACTGTGTCCTTTCTATAATCCTATTATTTTTGGTTTATTTTTTTAAACATTTGTTTCTCTCACCCTTCCCAGTAGGGATTTGAAGGCCTGTCTGATTTCCTGCCTCTGGACGTTGCTTCTTTGTGCAACGATGTCAATGATCGCATCCTCATCTGTTCCTGTTTTTAGGTAAGAGGAAAAAAACATTTACTTTACACAAAATACAAAGAAACCTTCAAAACTCACATTATTGTGCATGTGGAAATTTACCTAAGCACATTAAGGACATCTTTGGAGATTATTTTGAACCCAAAAAAAACTTAATATATAACTTATTGCTGTGTGTTTATAATTTTGACCCTGTGTGAAATAGAAAAATTTTAATTCCAACTTGTGCTCCCATTTATTTATTTTTTAAATGCTAATGTTTTGTTGTATCGATATTTGGCTCTGGAAAAGAATGATTCAAGTGGGCCTAAAAGCAATATGGCATTTCTCTACTGGTGAGTGTACGTAAGATTCGGACCAGAAATGCACGTGTATTAAAGGTGCATACCAAAACCCTTCATAGCTTTCCTCAAAGCTTGTGCATCGGCTGCAGAGTCGAAATCATCCGCAGGGCGGACTGTGGGCCTCAGCTGAGCAAGTGGAAATGACAAAATTAGAAGAACGATAATCAATAGAGAGAAGAAGATAATCAAACTAGGACAGCTGCTGATGCATAGTTGTGATTGGTGTTTGCATGCTTAGAACAAAATTTTAAAAAAAGAGGTCAGCAGAACATGCAAAAGGGAAAATTTTCACATTATAGTTTGCTGTGCAGAGATTATTTAACTGATTGTGGTGACGTCTGAGCCACATGATGACCAACCCCTGACATTTGAGGGGGCAAGTGACCTTATGAAGTCAAAATTCACAGCAACACCAACAATGAAAATGTTGGTGGGCTTGAGGAGTAGCTGGGAGTTACAAAGCGTTAGTGAGATAGCCTTTTATTTACAACAATGCTGAGACCTTTCTGACGTTCGTCCTCTATGCTACATTGAGCTGCACACGGAGGGTCTGGAGAGCAGATTACAAACAAGAACTAGCTGTGTGTTGGGGGTGGGAACAGCATTCTCATCATATCCAAAGTTAAACAAAGCCATCCCTGTGCTCACATGGCTACGGCACGAGCTCAGCTAGAAGCAGATTATTGAGGAGCCAGCAGGTATTTGAGATTCCAGGTTAACATGCAACGACACATCTAAAGAGCAGATAGGATCCAAACCTGCACTTTGGTCATGGCACTTAATTCCCACATCTTGTAGGCTATCTGAGCAGCTTCGGGGAAGAACTCTCCAGCTAAGCTGTAACAATTAGTTTGACACAACATTGTACACTCAGCAAAGTCAAAACCTCCTGCTTCGCTGCACTTTTTGGAAGATTCAGATGTTGTCAAATAAAGTCACTCCTACACAGAACGCATTAACTTCACTAACAGGATTTTTACTTGTGCCTGCAGCGTTAATATGAGGACATGTTGCACCCATTTTGTATAGCTGCTTCAGTTTTATGCACTCTGGAAAAAAGAAAAATCAGTGACTGAGAGTTTGTACTCTAGCACCCTCTACTGGTTATTTCTGCTGTCTGCAGCGAGGCCAAAACTTACTCATCATCCCCTCCACACAGGTTAAGCAGAGTCCTCTTGTAATCGCCTGATGTATCGTCCTGATTCACACGCATAAGAGACAAACTAACATTTCAGATGAATTACATTCTACAACAATGCATCTGAAATGTTTCACTTCTTGTAATTTCCAGACCTTTATCATGTTATAAAGCGACTTCTCGTATCTGAGACGGAAACACTCCCGGATGTCCAGCATGTCAATTTCAGAGCGAGAAATCATGATGCGGATGAGAGTATTATCAGCTGTGCCGAGGCCCTAAAAGAGGAAGAAATAAAATATTTGTGGGAGAAGGTCATGTTTAAAATAAAATCTTAAACATTTTTCAAATTTAAATTAATTTAAATTCGAAAAATTGTAGAAACTGTAGCTATGTCTGCAAAGGCAAACAAAATGGCTATGTGTTCATACCTTCATTGATTTGTAGAGACGTTTGGCAAAGAACATGGGAACGCTCCTTATGCACTGGACTGTGAGAAAACACAAAAATCAGGGGCTGGGTTATATAAACAACGCCGTAGCTTCATTTTTTAAAGTAACTCTGAAGTGTGTTTCTTACCAACAGCCAGCATGAGCCTTTCAAAGTCTCCAGACAGCTCGTTCTTAATGCTATCCTCGATGGACATCTCTGCAATCTTCTCATATTCATCAAAAACTGAACAAAGAAAAACAAGACAACATATTTTAATGTGAGGTAATAGATCACTTTAAACTCAATATTGAGTTTGTTTGGGGTGGGAGGGTGGGAGGGTTGCCTCTGATGGGATTTTAGTGATTTCTTTGAAACATTCTGAGGAATGATGATGCTATTCAACACAGTTTCAGTTTGAATTCCTCAGGATTTTCTCTCATTCTTGGTTATAACTGTGCATATTTTCTCAAATATATACATATATGATCCAGTAAAAATCCAATAAATGTTGTGATATATAACAAATTATTATAAGGTAATACCTGAAGGTTGTATTGCTATATTTTTATTCTAAACGCTTGTGAACTTTCACCAAATGAAGCTATTTGGGTTACATGTACAAGGTTAGGAGTTGTTTTCCTACAGCTGCATGAGAACCAGACTGTCTCTCCCCTTATTTTGGATCCTTTGTCCTTGGTATAAAATTCATGTGTTGTCTCTCCCTGGGAGAGCTTTTCACTCAGAACTGCTTCATTATTGATTGTCTTACAAGCTCTTTGTATTGTGCACAATATATGAATAAACCTGATTGAGTAATTTCGCCTGACAGAGCTTGGCAATTAATTTTTTTCCACAACAATGTCCATTAGCCAGTAGCATGATTCTGGCCAGACATCTGACTTTCCTTTTTGGAATAGGATGATTTTAAATAAATTGGTTAAACTGGCATGGACCAAAATGTTAAGCATGATCCTTCATTTTTCATTTGGGTTGAGACCAGCTGTAATGTTAAGAAACAGAAAACCAGTTTTGATGTAAGTTTGGGACCACCGTCTTCATGGATTTCTTTAGCATCATGGTACGGGGGGGTTCTCATCTCATTAAAAGTTTGACTCAGCTACGTCAAACTTTTAACCAGCTAGCTGTTGAGTTTAAGTGAAGTTTTAAAAAGCAGGAAGTCCTTGATTTATATTCAATCCAATACAAACAGAATTTCCCCACAGCATGATGCTACCACAACCTTGTTTGACACTTGGCAAAATCATTTCAACTCATCTAAATAATTTTGTCACTTTGGCCACAGAGTTCAATCTGTGTCGTCAGACCATAAAACAAAGGAATATGACGTTAGCATATGAGCAGAACTTCCACTCATTTACAGAGATCTTGCTAATAATGCAGAATTAGCAGTTATCTGCTTACATGCCGCTTTCTTAAAAGTTAAATATTTCTCTCTCATCTGTCCCATACATGCCTTCGTTCAGGTTTTTAGAAACATCCAGCAGGACCTGTGAAAAAATTACCTGAGGTTTTTACTGCTACAGAGACCTGAGGTCACACTGGGAATGTACTGGATGTCTCACCACCATGCTAATCTTCACATGAACTGGACTCACCCATGCGAAGGTGGGTCACACTGCGGTTTCCTAGGATCATGATGAATGTTGCTTCGTCTGTCCCCCACTTCTCCTCTCCAGCAGCGTACAGGTCCTACACAGAGGTGAGATAACATGATAACGTCAGAAAGAAGTGACCCGAAAAACAAGAACAGTAAAGTCCATTATCCCTGAGATCCATAAAGAAATAATTACAATATTTCAGAATAGCATACTATAGTGTAGCATCTTGAAACTTAAAAAAAAACAAAAAACATTTCTTTGACAATGTATCTTTGTATTGCTCATAATTCAGCTGGTGTGCTCCACAAACTGTTTTAGGAAGGCAGAGGTTGCTATTAGAGACACAGCCTCATAGTACTGACTCCAAAAAACCCCAAACTTTTATAAATTAGCATCAGAATAATAGAAAGCCTGAGCTTGAGCTGTATATTATTTACTCTAGCATCCCTTGAGATCTAAAACTAATGCAAACATGATAAGATTCTAGCGCTCAAATTCACTTTATGTTTGAGAAAGACGATGCTGTGCTCAACATGAAACACTTAAGAAGCCAAAACCCAAGGAATCCAAAAAGTTAGATTTTTGGAATCCAACCTTGGTTTGTAAAAGAGATTCCAACAAAATCTAAACTACATCCAGCAAACTATATGTATTTATATAGTAGTTGTAATTTACAATTTCCAAAACTACTACTTCAACAATATTTTATGTAGCTGTGGATTTTTGCGCAAATGTTTCCTTTTTGCTAAATTAAAAGTACCGCATTTGAATTAACTGAAAGCCTGAATAACCTAAACCTGCATCGTCTGCATAATTATTCTCACTTGTGCGTCCTGCTGCACCAGGTCTGCATCCACCACTCTTGATTCATCTCTGGTCCCCTGAAAACATGACATCCAATTAACTCACTGCTGATCATCTGAACTGTAATGACATTAACGCATTGTCTGCGTCGGTTTCTTCTCTCGACAAACCTGAAGCAGAACAACCAGCATCTTCTTAAAGTGACCCGATGTGTCAGCAATAACATCCTCCTCTATGTCCCTGCCATAGGCTGGAGACGTACAAAATGAAACACTGAGATAACATGATAACGTCATGCAACGCCAAATGAAAAAAAAAAAAAAATCTCTTAAAATCCAAATGTCCTTCACGTCTTACCGTCCTTGTAGGCCGCAACCATATCTTGTATCTGTTTGTTATTTCTGGACGCCAGGACTTCTATCAGGCATCTTTCGTTTGTTCCGGCTCCCTGAAGCAGAGCGCGAGGGTGAACGTGGAGCAAGAGCTCCTTTAAATAATTACCAGAAGGAGAGTAAATGACATACTTTGACTGCATCATGGATTTCTTTAGCATCATGGTACGGAGGGGTTCTCATCAGACTCACGATGAGACGCTCAAATTTTCCAGTGAGCTCATATTTCAGATCTTCAATCAGATCCTGAGGAGATAAAAGGATGTTGCAGGTGGAGAAAAGCATTTGGGACTGGAACATAAAAGTCCCGTATGAATGTTTTCTGCACCTGCCCAAAGCTGCATTTGTACGCTGCGATGACTTCTTGCCTCTGTGCGTTACTCCGAGAGGTGATCAGGTCCAAGATTGTTTCTTTGTCACTACCTGAAGAGCACAAAGCAGCTTTTTTTTAATTTACTCACTGAGCGAGGAGAGAGTACAGATAACATATAGCTTCCTGATCATGAGTTACAGAGAAATGAGGAACTCACCAATGCCTTTCATGGCATTGTACAGAATCTCAGCATCAATGCTGGGATCAAAGTCCGGAGCATCAGATATTGTACCTCTGAACACCTGAAAAATAAAACAAAACTGAAATATTTTTATTGAAGCAAGAGAAAAAGAGTCACATTAAGGATGTTGAACGTCTCCGATGCATCATGTTATGACTCAGTCACTGTGTGATCGCCCTGTTTCTGTATACTTTGTTAGTTTTTAATTATTTTTGAGTTGAACAGTTTATAGCTGACATGAATCAATGCAGCTTATGGCAGAAGCTGAGCTAAATCTCAGTGAGTGCTGCAAGACGTATGACAAACATCACCATTGAGAATTGGTTCTTCTTCCTTCTTCCACTGAAAAGAGCCATTCCCACAGCATGATCCCACCACCAATATGTTTCATTATGGGGACGGTGTGTTCAGGGTAGCGGATATTTCTAGTTTTTACACCACATGTAGCCCTTTGGATGTTGGCCAAAAAGTTGAATGTTGGTCTCATCTGGTTGCGACATCTTCCACACGACTTGTAGCAAACTGCAAACGGGACTTCTTCCACGCTTCCATCGAGGCCAGATTTGTGGAGTGCATTGCAAATAGTTGTCATGCCGACATATTCATCCACCTGAGCTGTGGATTTGTGGAGCCTCTCAGGAGTTACCATGATCTCCTTGATGGTCTTGGTTTTTTATACTCCATCTCTCTCCCATTAAATACTGAAGCTCTCCGCAACCCAGTAAGGGTTAAATTGGTATAATCACGGACGAACTGAGCAATGCTCTGTTAGGTCCCAAAATGAAATATTGTTTGATAATTTGCTTTAAGCCGTCTCTGACCTGCCTGATGTGTTCCTGCTTGTTTACTACTGCTATCTAACAAACCCCTGAAGCATTCACAGATCAGCTGCATTTACATTTAGATTAAAATCCCAAATTCAATTTACTGAAGTTGTGGTTAAACTTCACAAACTATGGAAAAGATCAAGGAAAATGAAAACTTTTCAAGGCTCTATAGACATACAGTCATGTCAAGAAAGTACGCCCCTTTACATCTTTTAGAGTCTTAAATAACACAAAAAATATCATGTGTGAATCTTAGATGGAATTATAAACTCAGAGTGACTAGACACCAGTACAAAACTACAACATTTAACCACTTAGACCTCAGCTTGAGGAGAAATAAATTCTGTGTTTAGGCGGAGCCACTCACTCATGTGCAGAGCGATGCTAAAGTATGTGTCTACATGTGGCAGGTGTCGGGTTGCCCACAGACCACCTGTCTTTACAAGGTTCTGAAATACAATACAGCAATAGACACACCTACTGTACTCCTAACTCTGTTCCCTCTTGACCCTGAGCCCTTCACTTTGTCCACAGACGGCTGTGACCAAACAAGCTCTCTGGCTGTGAGAAAATAGGTTGATTTACTCTGAGTTCTTACTGCAGCTGCAGTTGAGGAGATTACTGCAGCATTACGACATGCAGCGAGAATGTACTCCCCTCTGCCGCCTGCACATGCTCAAATGCTCTGCGTCTGCGACCATCACTCTGCGCGACAGCTGAACAGCTTCAACCACATAGCAACAAGGTCCCAAATATCTGGCCTTAGCAACAAACTTTTATCTAAACAATTATATTAATGAGAGCGAATGTGGATTGATTGTTGTCTTCTCACTCCTTTCTTGCAAGATGCATCTTGTTTTGTTTTTTTATGAAATGACCAAAATTCTGCAGATTTTGAAAGTTTACGCGTCATCAGGAAAGTCAGAGCACCAACTCTGGAATCATTTAGTCTGCTGTCTCTGAGATACGGGACAGGTAGCTGTGACACCCTACACTGCTGGCTTTATGATGTGTAGGGATCACATGGTGCCAGGTGACAGCGGCCGTCCTCGCTTCATTCAGTGGTACACAAAAACCGAGCATGTCAAATAGACACAAGATCTCCTCTACAGTTTCATGTGGAATTGATAACAATAATATCAGTCACAAAACTTGAAGTGTTTCATTGGTATTTTTATGAGATAGATCAACGTAAAACAGGAGACAGCTGTGATCCGGAAAGAAAATTATCCATTGTTTTAAAAAATATTCTCAATTAAAAAACTTGTAACATTTGTATCCAGCCTCCTTTACTTGGATAGAAGCAGCCAACTCTGAAGGAGTTGCAGAGATCCACAGATGCGGTGAGAGAATCTGTCAACAGTAGAGCTTTTAATCATGCACTCCAATTCGGCCCTAATGACAATGAAATGTCTTGTTTGACGTTTGCAAGAAGGATAAAACAATGCTCCAGTCAGATGAGACCAAAACTTCCTGGCTTACTTGACAGACATTGTATGTAAGGGGAAAACTAGCACTCAACATCACCCTGAACACATCATCCTCGTAGTGAAATATTGTAGTGGCAGCGTCATGCTGTGGGGACGAGTTTCATCACGGGAGCAGCAAAGCAGGTCAGAGCTAAGGAGAAAATTACTAGAGGACTATACTACTAGAGGAAAGTCTGTCAGAGGCAGCAAATGACTTGACACTGTTGCAGAGATTCCAAACAACTCTGAAGATACAACCGAAAGCAGCAATTGAACAATTAAATCAATGTATGTTCAATTATTAAAATGGCCCAGTCAACGTCTACACTTAAAGCCAATTGAAGTAATTTTTGAAATTGTTGTTCACAGACTCCCTCAATCCAGTGCGACTAAGTTGTAGTGATTTTGACCTTTACAAAAATCAGTGTCTCGATGTGCAAATCTGGCAGAGACGTACAAATGCACGTCACAATTGTCATTGAACGCCACATAAATTCCTTTCCTTCAGCCGAACAAGGTGTGATGAGAACTGTTTTGTCTACTCACCATGTCTGTATTTGGTCTCCTGTGTCACTGCTGCTCAAAAATCTGTTTCTGGAGAGCGAGGAAAAGAGAGGGAGAGATAGAGAGAGATGCTGAATTAAAAGCAGCAATACACACCATCAGTGTCATTTTGAATTGGACAGTAGCCCTGGAATGTGCAAGTCATTATGATGCAAAGACATGATGTTTCAGGCCTGTTTTGCACTTCCTGTAATTTTCCAGAACAGTCCAGGATCAAAAGATTAACAGGTAAAGAAGTGTCTGCAGCTGAACTGATTCACTGCATGGGAGCTACATGAAATAAACCTGCAGGGAAAATAACTTGTCACACTCTGCACTCTGCCATGTATCAACCTTGAAAGGATCCGTTCGAATTTGTCATGGAGACTAAGTTAATGTTCTTAATGCAAATGACAGAAACTAATGAGTTTGTATGTAACCGAAATACAATACAAAGAGTATGCCTGACATGAACTAAAATTGTTTGTAAATAAAAGGAATGAAACACACTCTCCGGATTTTAAATGCTCAGTATTTGAGCAGGACAGCTGTGACGCTTTCCCAAAAATAGCAGGAGGCGTTTAACTTAATATCACAATCAGTGTCTGAAGGGGGTTTGGGGTTCTATAAATAAAGGGCCACACCCTTCTCTGTACCTCACACAGCAGAAACAAAAATCAGCCGTCTGGTTTGGTGAAATAATTTCAACTTTTCCATTTCACTTATTTAATTTTTTTTATATCTGATTCTCTAGAAGTGCCTTCATCTTTGCAGCAAGTCTCCCTCTGTTTCACTCTCACTCTCTCTCTCACGTACACACGCACGCATATATGCACAAATTAAGCATCAGCAAACTTCTCCTGTGAATACTGCAGCAGCAAACCTCGCGTTGAACCAAGCTGGCAGAGATCTGACACTATAATACAATATAAAGGCTCCAAGTAGGACACAGGGGCTTACCTTGGCTGTGCAGGAGTAATCGGTGCTGGGTTACGGTGGTCCTGCTGCCTCCTATAGCAAAAAGCCGCTGTGTCTCCCGCCCCTCCTCTGCGCTCAGGCCTGTCAGATTCGGGCATGTCCCGTTACGTGTCCTCTGACGCAGCGACTGCGGCGCACTCTGGCGCTGCAAGTAAACTGTGCAGTTGTGCATAATAGAGCGCATGAAGTAGAGCAACTTTGTTCCTCAATGAGATTACTTAACAAAAACCAAACAGAAACCAAACTGATTAGTTGTGCACATTTTTTTTTTTTGTGATTTTACGCACGCATGCAGATGAATGGAAAGTGAGCCGTCCACCGTTTCTTTTATGACCTAAAGAGGCCGGACAAGTGCTTTAAAAAACCCGCAAGATTGACACGTTTCCACGGCGACTTTGATGGTTCGAAGCTTGCGTGGGAGCTTTGCAGTTTGGTTATCACACGGTGCAGCTGTAAGAGCTGGCCTGCTCTATTTCTGTCGCGTCAGGAGTCCATTCCAGTAAGCGGGGGAGAGACGCCAGCAGAGCTGAAGGGGGGGTTGGGCAAAAGAGAACCACAGACAATGTCAGGACACTCTAGTGTCCAAAGTGTAACTAGATTTGGTTCTTCCACAGAGGCTGTAAACACACAAAACCATTTTATATACGGTGTTAATAATATTTTTGTGATTTATTTGAATCCCTCTTGTGTGTGTCCTGAGTATGAACTTACTTCATGCAGACTTTTACTTTACTCAGAAGAAACGATGTGAAACAAGATGTGACTCATGGCACACTTTCATAGCACGCTGCTCAAAATGGCATCAGTGTGAATCAGTTGGTTTTATTCTGCTGCTGCTGCTGCTAAAAGTAACTTTCATCTTTATCTAATCACTATTTCTTAATAGTGTACCTGCAAACTACTTAACACTGGTGGAAAAGAGAAGGATACTACCTTCTCCTCCTCATTTCTAAGTGGCTATGTCTGATGTCTGCCTGGGACAGAGTAGCGAAAATGAAAGCAGAGACCAGGCTGGTTTGACAAATCAGGTGCTTTCCTCTCAACTGGCACATTTTAGCTATTTTCAATCACACCTTTCAAAATGTGTCTCCTTCTCAAGTCAAAGAACAATGAAGTTGCTTTGAAAGTGCACAGAGGAAGACTCCATTTGGATCATTTATCAAAGGTGATTGCTTTGCACTTTGCTTGAGTGATGCATAAGTGAAGCTTCTGTTCCTCAGAGAGATTAATGATTTTGAGATTATAAGTGATGAGCTTACTGTCAGTTAACCATCAACGTCTGACAAATGTCATGTTGTCGTCAATGATTATTGCTTAGCAAACAGTGTTGAGAAATGAATCAGCAACAATTTGATAAATAAAGAATCAATTAAACATTTCTGTGGCAAGCTCGTATTCAGAACTGCTTCAGTGGATGTGTGTCTACACAACTGACTCAGAGATTTCCACAGTTGGCTGCATAAGGGTTGAAAAAGCATATTATTTTTTTCAACCCTGAAGCATATTGAAGCATAATAAACAGGAAAAGGTCATTAGCTAAATTTGAGCTCTGAGTAGTTTCAGTTTAAGTCTCTAGCTGGATGTCTACTTAGCACAAAACCAGACTTGATGTACTTAACAACTATTGTACTACCAAGCCTCTCCACATTCAATGAAAGGTGGTCTAGAGGAAGACTCTGTTCCCCTGTTTTATAAATACTTATAAATTACCTTATATTGTATTTATAAATAGCCAATAAATTTATATAAAAGAAGGTTTTGGAGGATGTAAGAGACGATGCTGTCCAGAAATAAATTATATAAATCAACATATTTGTTTATATTAGAATTGGAAACACCTTCAAGACCTATATCAGTTTCAGCCATTAGTAAAGAAATATTTCCCATAGAAAACAAACTTGAGCAAAATTTATAGGAAACAGAATCACTAATAAAAGTGGCACCAAAATCGATCCAGGTGGAGCTCCGCATTCTCACATAGCGCCAGCAGATGTCAGTGCAGTGACCTCAAGTCATTTGTCAATAATGGTAAAGATAAAGTCATTTATTAGTTATTTATTGAAATTAAACATGAGCTGAGCATGAAAGTGAAAACAAATAATGTATTCACAATATTTACTGGGTAGAATAAGATTGCCCCTTTTTGCTATTGACAGCTCAAATATAATTAAATATCCAGCATTAAACCCAATCAGGGAATTAAGGCAGAAATGTATGCAGCCAATGAACATGAATCATTATTCAATCTATTCCCCATAACTTGTAGACCTGAAATGTAAATGTGGTCAGAAGTCAATGAAATAAGAAACAAAAATGAAATGCAGTCCTGATTCATGTGTCTGATTTGTTTGGGTGTCTCTTCTTTTTGTCCCAGAGTCATATTTCCTTTCCCTTCAAGCAGTGCTAAAATGAAGAAAGCGCAGTGTTTGGGAAAGGCTGACTGAGACGGGAGCTCTGGTGATGAAAAGCATTTGTTGTATACTGACCTCTTCTGCTCTCAAACTGCACTGCACTTGAAACAGGGGAGCATGAGCACAATTCAGTCAGATGTGAAAAATGGAAGAGTAATTTAATGAAGCTCTGAAATCATATTTGTAGTTCAGTTTAAAGGCAAGCAGATTTCCTGAGTAACCCTAAAAGTTTTATTTCGGCTTCGTACCCGTTTTGCTTTGTTGCACATGTTTAAGCTTTAATTTTATATTATAATAAACACTGACATCAGTTATTTCATGCAAGCAGTTAATGGAGATTAAATCCCTGATGTTTG
This sequence comes from Xiphophorus maculatus, assembly GCF_002775205.1. Taxonomy (NCBI): domain Eukaryota; kingdom Metazoa; phylum Chordata; class Actinopteri; order Cyprinodontiformes; family Poeciliidae; genus Xiphophorus; species Xiphophorus maculatus. The sequence goes on along the minus strand of NC_036465.1, from coordinate 21,481,959 downwards.
CCAAAGGTCCTCAGTCCAGTACAAATGAACACCTTCTTAAAGAAAACCCATAAAAATACCTCAGATGAATACATGAGCACTCAATCATTAGGGTTATTCTGAGAAGGATTTACAGTTTACAGTTCTCACTCGGCCTCCGTGCAATAATGAGCACATTATGACCCAAACTGGTCGGGAGTGAGAAAGGCTACTTTGTGAGTAACTCTATTGAGTAGGAGGGTCATGCAGGCCAGTCCTGGATATATGGCAGCAATGTTTCCCTCATCCGAGTCACAAGCTCGGATATTTGCGTTGTCTTTGTCGCGCCAGCACAGACCACTGGTTGCCCCTCGTAGGACCGGAGATAAAGGTAAAACACTTGCGTGTCTGCAAAGAAAGTCAGATTTAAAACCTCGGCATCAACATGAATGAGTGTGTCCTACTGACGAACTGTCTCTGATAAGAGTTCTGTCTGATTTGCTTCTAATGCATAAGAAAGAGCCATAAATGTTGCATTAGTGAACATTAGTTGAGGATCAACAGGATCGTGATTAGCCGCGTGATCATAAAGCTGCAGATCACGTGTGTGGACGCTGTTATTTAGTTAAGCATTACCCCTTGTCTCTCTGGAAATGGTATCTCAGCTGGAGAGATCCGGCCTGAGCGCAGATTCGGTCACAGGTACTTTGACCATCCGTGCCGGCCGCCTTCCTGCTCGCCTGCTTTCTGCCTGTTGAAGTGAATGCCAGGAGGGATTAGGTGATCTGAAATCCCATGATTGGAGGCGAGAAGGTAAATGCTACCTCTCAGTGAGCAGCTCCACGGCCCGCCGCATACAAGCTGCTTTGTCCTCCACTAAAAGAAAAAAAAGAAAAAAGGGAACTTTGAGGGGCTGAAAGCCTGGCCTGCTCAGTTTCTTTAAGTTACTGATGAAAGCCCGGATCTTGAGAGGCACTGAGCAAACATGTACAGGAGATACAATGCAGATTTGCAAACCTAATCAGAAACAGGCAAATGCTGGGAATCTGCCGACCCTTTGGAGGTTTCTTGTTCTTTTCCAGGGAGACAAAGTCTTACAGATATGTGGACCTTGAAGTATTGAATTATCTGGCAGGCATTATCATCAGACGTTTATCAAAGTTACGAATCTTAACAACAGCACAACTGTAAATGTCCACCAGGAAACAGGGAAAATTTGTCACCCTTTTCTGCTTCTCTTCCTATGAATAAAGTCGTTATTCTCTGTCAGTAATTTGATCTAATTTAAACTCTGATTCTGACATATTTCTGATCTGACATATTTATCAGATTCCTGCTTACTTTTCAAACACGGTAACACTCAAGTTATTTTTTACTCCTAGACTAACAAAAATCAAATGAAAAGATATGCATTCGACCTCTTCTGACCTCTGTTTGCGTTTGATTTCTTGTTTTTCTTTATTTGTTTTCAGAATTGATTGATTAGGACCTGAAACAGTGACCTGAACAGCTACTCTATCTCTGATGGGATAATTGCATGAGTGGGTTGAGACCACTTTGTAAGACCACTGCATTTTTTAACATTTTTTTATTTTATTTTTTTAGAAAAGCTACTCAACAAAGTAATAGTGCTTATAACCAATGACTGATTAAAGGGCAATCGATAAACAGGGCGTAGTTTTCTGTCCTGTGGACCGCAAAGGAAATTCCAGGCATCAGCACTATCATATCTTGGGGAGATAAAGGAGGTCACATATTAAAAGAAATATATAGTTTTAAGGGGATGACAGATCCTGTTGTGTCCTCTCAACACACCTGTGAGGCAGAGACCTACAAAGACGTGAGTTTTCAGTTTTCTACATCTCATTCTCTGACATTCTTTTGTGATGTTCTCAGAAAACCAGATTTTTACTTGCTTTCTTCTGTAGATTAATTCCACATTTTTCCAATGAAAACGGGACACGAAAGGGAAATCAGTGATGTTTCTTGATAGGGAGAGCTGACCTGGCAATCATTTACTGACACATCCTCTGATCTGCCCTTCCTGTCCTTTTCCTCTCTCCTCGATCTTTCACAAATTTGCTCTGCCCGTCTTCACAACATCAACCTGCTCTCCCGCCTGTGGGTTCTTATATAATCCCCTCACTATTCTGATCCGAACCCCAGGCAGAAGCATGCCGTGCGGTGTGGTCAAGTCCTTTCTGGTGAGTCTCTCTCGCAGGAAGCCCATCGAGCCCGATGGGGAAGAGTCCACTTTTAACCGATGCCTTACCACCCTGGACCTGATCGCCCTGGGCGTGGGGAGCACCCTGGGAGCCGGGGTCTATGTGCTCTCCGGAGAGGTGGCCAGAGACACCGCAGGACCCAGCATTATCATTTCCTTCTTCATCGCTGCCTTGGCGTCTATATTTGCCGGACTTTGCTACGCGGAGTTTGGATCCAGGGTTCCCAAAACAGGCTCGGCTTACCTTTACAGCTATGTGACTGTTGGTGAGCTGCTGGCTTTTATCACTGGCTGGAATCTGCTGCTCTCCTATGTCATAGGCAAGTATCACGTTCTTTACTGAAGTTTTTTTTTTTTTTTTTAAGTAAAAATAACTTTATAAAAGTTCATTTAGAAGATAAAATGTTCTTTCTATATTCATTTGTCCAAAATTAATGTTGGTTATTCTTTTTGCCTGTGCTGGTAGAATATATTTATTTTACTTGCTGACTCTTGACCTGTTAATTTCCATCAATACTAGCTTTTTAATTTCAAAAACAGATTATCATTATTTTGACGTATTCTCTAAGGACACTTAAATGAACCCATAAATGAAAAAAGGAAGGATCTCTGTGATGTTTTTCTTTGATCTTTTACTCCTGAAAAGCAAATTCTCATAAGCTTTTCTTGCGGGAAAAAACATATCTATTTATTTTTTCCCACTTGATTAAGCAGAAGTGCTTTAATGATCACCATGGGAAGGAAATGTTTCCTTCCAAATTTTCTGTTTATGACTGCACTAAAATGGTGACTCAGAATGATCATTTTATGGCCCTTTTTTCTGCTCAGGAACATCAAGCGTTGCTCTGGCGTGGAGTGGGACGTTCGATGACCTGATTGGGGGGGTCATATCCAAGTACTTCGAGGAAAATGCCTCCATGGGCCTTCCTGGATTGGCTCCTTACCCAGATGTCTTTGCAGCTGGTCTCATCTTGCTGCTCTCAGGTACAAACCGTTGCATCCTCGAGTAACACGAGAAAACTGCACGTCAATTTAAAATAAATCTGCTTTTCGTGAAGGCATATTGGCGTTTGGGGTGAAAGAGTCAACGATGATCAACAAGATCTTCACAGCGATCAACATCTTAGTGCTGCTGTTTGTTATCATCTCTGGGTTTATCAAAGGGAACCTCGCCAACTGGCAGATCAGCGAAAAGGCGCTGATAAACGCCACAGCACAATCCAAGTAAGAGCGAACCCAACTTGTGTGTTTTTTTACTGACTAATTCCCGGGTCAGTTGGGTCCATTCATCATTTACTTAACACATAAGTGTTGGGTCATGGTTTCTGGGTTAAGTTTCAACCCAAGTGACTCATGTCTGAAGCCACAAAAGAGGCAGTTTTAGAGGTTAAAAAGAATAATCTATAATCTGGATTACTAAACAAGTAATGTTGTGATTAAAATTGATAGTTTATTATTATTATTATTATTATTATTATTATTATTATTATTATTATTATTATTATTATTATTTTACACTTGTGCTCCTCAAATTAAAACAACACACAAGCTTGGAGTCAAAGTTACTTACTAAACCAATTTGTACCCCCAAGTTGCAACCATACCTAGCCATTTTGTCCTTGCTTATATAAATTTCATATATGTAAACAAGATGTTTAAAAACCATATACCTAAACCAAGGTGTTTACATTTTGATGAACTATAAGGACACGTGGTCAAATTTGTCAAATGATTGATGTCTTGAGGCCAGTTGTCCAATCAATTATCGTTTTATAGCTGTAACCCCTTATAGAACAAAAATAACTCCAACCGCAAACTGCCACCAGCATTTATTCATATGACAATATTTATAATAACTTTAAGTCGTCGGTTGCCAAAGAAGATACAAAATGTCCAGCTTGGCAGGTAAAAGGTTACCCATGGTTAGAACAAAGATTTTACCACTTCACACCTGGAAAGGTTGGGCAAAAGACATCAAAACTGCGAAAGAGCTAAAGGAATAGCAACCAATAATGTATAATAATAATAACCTTACTAAGTCCCTGTGTATATTGATTTTATGAGCAATCATTTGGACAAAGTGTGAATGTTAAATAGTATGTTTGAGTTAAGATGCTAAAAGGCTAATGTTCTCTTCAATAAACAAACATGATTTCATTAAAATTATTCTAAAGCATAAGTTGCCATATTAACATTTCTTATATCCTTCTGTGGAATCCGATAAGGTTAGTATGTAGTTTAAAGTGGCTGCCTGTAAAGAAAGATAAATCCACTTCTAGTATTTACTCTATACAACAAACTGGTTCAAAGTTTGACCCAATATTTGGTCCAAACCACAAAACTTCTTTCCAAATAGCCATCAGTTTTTGAATGTATATGTAGGACTGTGCAAAAGTTTCAAAACCAACATTTTTCTTAAATCTAATATTTTCATAAGCTCCTGGTGAATAGTTAGGCTTCCCTAAATGTTATTTCACCAGTTTAGTTTTGGACTATTGCAGCATATTCCACTCATTTTCTGTCCTGTAGTTTTAGCTGACCATGACAACATAAAGTTTGTGCTTAGAAAAATTTGAAAAAATATATCCAAATCTTATCTAAAATTGTCTTTTTGCTAAACTGCGTTTCCCTTTAAGTTTAGTCACAATTTCATTCTTAGATCATTTACAATTCTGAGTTAAAGAAGCAAAACGTAAAAAAAAAAAAAAAAGAAAAACAAACAAAACAAATGACTGTCTGAAATAATCAAATACTGGACTGAAAATGGGTTAAAAATATCCACGGCCAAAAAAATATATATATTAATAACAATAATAAAGACTGCAGAAACATTGAACTAAAACACTTTCAGCAATTCTACGTATGGCCTGCTTCTTGGATTCCAATTGTAAAGAAATAAGTGACAGAGTTGTAAGTACATCAGTATTACCTTCGTGCTTATCCGACTAAGTAAACATAAAATCATGCCCTGTCTTCATGCAGCAACCTGAGCGACACCCTCAATATAACGAGCAAATACGGAGTGGGGGGATTTTTTCCTTTTGGCTTCAGCGGCACATTGGCAGGAGCTGCAACATGTTTCTATGCTTTCGTTGGATTTGACTGCATCGCTACAACAGGTAAAAGGAGCGTTCTTCCTCTTATGACCAAATCATCTGAACATTTGATAGCTAAGATACGAGTAAAATACAGATAATTATATTTTTAACGCAATAAAGCAAAGTATGGCAGCTACCATTAGCACTGGTGATGCCTTTTGAATGATGTTGTAAAGTTTTACAAACAAGGCAATAAAGAATATCAGCAAAACTATTTTCTGAAACTGTAATAAGACACTTTAGTAGACCTGCATGATCATACAGTGAATTTACAACCTATTAAGCTATAAAGCACTTTAAATTGCACTGCAGTTACCTGGTTTACAAAAGATATCTCCCAGAAAGGATTTGCAGCAGTGGAGCTTCTGTATCTCTCAAAGATTGCATTATAAAGCACATCTCTTCTTCCTTTTTCAGGTGAGGAGGTGAAAAACCCTCAGAAATCTGTCCCTGTGGGCATTGTGGCTTCACTCCTGATATGCTTCCTGGCCTACTTTGCGGTGTCTGCTGCCCTCACCTTGATGATGCCCTACTACATGCTCAATGAGAAGAGCCCTCTGCCAGTGGCCTTCGAATACGTTGGCTGGGGACCCGCCAAATACGCCGTGGCTGTGGGATCGTTGTGTGCCCTGTCCACCAGGTCTGAATCCTCACAGAACAATACAGTTGCGGTCATGTCTTGTCAGTAATAAAGCTGGAGAGCAGCAGCGTCCATGGATTACGCAATAAAAAAAATAAATAAAAAAAATTCTGAATTTACTCTGCAAAGCTTTGGTGGAAATAATAAAAATATGTTATCCCCGATTGGCCAAGCCTTGCCCAGCAAAATTTCAACTGGAGTTTAAAAGTACCGCTTTGTTCTGGGCGTGTTTGCAGGCTTCAGTCCACAGCTAATGTTGCATTTGATGTGCCTCAGTAGCCCTGACTCTGCCCTGAAGACGACATCCAGCTGAGTTCAGCATGTTGAAAAAACCTGTGGAGTTTTCATATTTTTTTGTGATTAGTGACCAAGTTAACTACAGTATGCAAGAAGAGCTGATAACAATGTGTTTCTCACCCGTTTTATACAATCAAACACTAAAGGACAAATACAAAACGGTGAAGTACTGTGTCTGTCCCAAAGTTATAAAAAAATAATCATCAGTGTAAATAATTCCTGCAAGTTTCATGATGTTTCATGTGTAAACATTGTGGTACATGAACTTGGAGTTGGTGTCAGACTTAGGAGGACATTCTCAGAGTAATTTGATTTCCAAAGATGGGCTGAATGCATTATTTGTTGTGGTAATCCAGGCATAAATAATATGCATTCATGAGGCTGAAAAAAATCGAGACCCAAGTTTGTGTTAACAATCAATTCAAGTGTTATGTTTTCGGGACAACCATTGAAAGTCATGAAAGAAGATGCTAAAGAAATGGTGGAAACATAGTGAGCGCTGAAACAATGGCCACCGCTCATATCAGTTTGCTCAGGGGTCAAGAAAAAGAATGCTGACTGAGTAACTTTTATTTAAATCAAGTGAAGTCAATGGCAACAATCAGTCTTTCTGTTTGTGAGGCCCAAACAGCCATAATGGTGTTGTTGTTTGACCCTGATTGCACTTTTTTTCTGCAGCCTGCTGGGCTCCATGTTCCCTATGCCTCGGGTTCTCTTCGCCATGGCAAGAGACGGGCTGCTTTTCCAGCCTTTGACCAAAGTCACTGCCAAAGGCAGTCCGGCTATAGCCACCATATCGTCCGGAGTTGTGGCAGGTACAGAATTCAGGCTGTTTTAAAAAGTTTGCACTGGCGTTTATGACTTGAACTCAAAGTGATATTATGTATCTCTTTACATTTATATATTCAGCCATTATGGGTCTCCTGTTTGACCTGGAAGCCCTGGTGGAAATGATGTCCATTGGTACTCTGTTTGCCTACACACTTGTAGCAATATGCATCCTGATGCTGAGGTACGGTTGTGAAATTTCTTTTTCTGAATGTTTGACCTGCAGATCCCAAATTGAGCTGATTCTGCTTCTGCTTTAAAAACAATCATAAAAGGCTGCAAGTACCCTAGTCATAAATTATATATATATATATATATATATATATATATATATATATATATATATATATATATATATATATATATATATATATATATATATATATATTTGGAAAAAAGATGGTGTGGCACCATGTGTGTGAATTAGTTTTAACATCTTATACTAAAAAAATCTGTTTCTGTGTGCTTTCTTTAGAAAATGCAAATCATAACCCTAATTTTCTAAAAGTTAGTTGAGATTAAGTAAATAATCTTCTGATTCAGCTCACCAGAGATTTTCTCTCCATATCTCTGCTTCTTAAACTTATAAATCTCAGTTCCTAAAATCAAAATGAAAACACACAACACACGTGTCCTTTTTGTGTACATAAGGTACCAGGCTGCCCCATCTGAAGACACGGACCTGCAGGTCAAAGAACCAAAGCCCAAGTTTCACTTCCTGAAGCCTCCCTCATCTCCCAACTCTGTCACAGCACGAAGAGTCACAATCCTAACTATAAGTTCTGGTAAGAGATGCCAGAGTTTTTAGTGGAAACATTCCCTTTCTGGCTCATGGTTTGATCGTTGCTCTTTATTTGTCTCTGTGCAGTTGTATGTGTGGTTGCACTGTGCGTCACCTTGACTCAAGCCATAGACGCTCTGGTAAACGTAGAGGCATGGAGCGTGGTGCTTGTTTGCATCTTTTCCTTCCTCCTGCTTCTCATTTTAATCTTCATCTGGATTCAACCACAGAATCCCACAAAGGCAACTTTTATGGTAAGGGTAGCTAAAGTCCAGTTGGTGTGGGAGGTTGCAGCTTTCATCGCACTGCTTCAAAGTTAATGGTTAAGACATAGTGACTGGAAGGTTGTCTTTTATTTGCACAGCTCAGTCTGTTGGAACTACTTTATCAAAGAAGAGCGAACCAGAATTTCTCCAACTCAGTCAAAAAGACTCATTTCCAGTTCCAGCAAACGTTTTGATTTTCTGTTTTAAACAAAGGAAATTGGAAAATGTGTACTCTGTTATAATACCTGGAGAATCATATAAAGGCCCGTGCCTAAATTGAAGTTCACTTTGTAAAGAACATCATTTAAAAAAAACCTCTTCTAACTCAGATTTTCATCTTAGGTGCCATTTCTGCCAGCTCTACCTCTGCTGAGCACGCTCATCAATGTCTACCTGATGGTGCAGTTAGGCTCAGCCACATGGCTGCGATATGCTATCTGGATGTTAGTGGGTAAGATTTAGTCACTCTCCTGTAGCTTCAGTCATTTCATCCCTGCTGCTCTTCAACAACCATCCGCCTGATTCCCCTCTCTGCAGGGTTAGTTATCTATTTTGGCTACGGAGTCCGCAACAGCGTTCAGAGGAAGCGACTCAGGACCAACAGGACCGACAGAACCGACAGAACCGACGTCGAAACAGTCAGCAGCAAAACAGACACGGACATAATTAAAGAGGAGAAGTTTTGAGCAAAAATGGGGGTAAAGACAGACACACTGAGACGTTACGTAGAGTAACTACGTAATAACTGTGTAACTAAATTCTACATGCATCGATTAGTATCTACTTTTGTGGGTTTTATTGACCAAAAGTGCCAGTAAGCAGGTTTGCTGAACATTTGGAAAGAAATGTCCAAGTAGGGGAGCATTTTTTTTTTCCTTATCTGAAACTGAGTTACATCTTCCCAGTCAGATATTTGTACTGTGTAACACATCACCGCATAATCAGCATGTTTAGGTTCAGAGAAATTTACTGCATTTACTAAAAGGCCTTGGAGAGAAACAAATATTTTTAAGTAAATTAAATTATTTAACATATTTGTGTATTTATGTTGCCTCTCGCACTATTGTTATAAAATGAAAAACACTAATAAACAAAACAATTAATATTTTGTAGACATGTAACATTTTGATACATTAAATTGGAGAATATTGTATTTGCCCTTAAACTTGTTGCCATTTTGTAATAGTAATAAAGATTTTAAGCTTCTAGGCACAAGCAGATGTACTATATACAAAATGCCATTTTGTGTAACATCATATTTGATTCGTCCTTTTTATGTTGTTTAAACATAACTTTGCTAACTTTGCTTTTTTTTTTGCTAAAAATTGCATTGCATTTTTACATGTAAATATGAACATTTTGCATATTTTCTCAAATTCTGTAAATGTATTCCTTAATTTAAAAAGGAAAAAAAAAACAACATTTAATTGTAACCTGGAGTTACTTTTGTCGCAGGTTGACTGGAAGTGAAATAAAACAATAAATATCGCTACCATTCTTCCAGAAATGTCTCTTCAGCCACAGGAAACAGGGAACAAAAGAACCTTTCAGAACAGCTTTTCTTTTTGCTGCTCAAGATCCCAGCTTAGTTGTCACCTCAAGGAAACATATAAAATCCTCACTCAGCACACAGTATGCTTTGAATTTGTTGCGATTTCCAAGTGTCAAAGAGTTTTGCAACAAAGATAATCATATTACAAATTACCGTATATGCAATGATAAACTGGATTTTTTATGACCTTCCCGCTGGCAGAACCGTAAAAATAAAAAGAGAACAATGAAGTCATTTTAGCACCAGAGCCACACATACCAGTTTTCTTTTATTATTATTAGTTTAGTTTTTTGTTCTAAAGGAAGCAATTTTCACACCTACACTTTAGCTAAACATGCATAATATGCTGGAAATCCCAGTAAAGTTAGCTGAGAGTTTTAGTTTGGAGAAGTTGAGATTTTGTTACATCAGTTTTTATGTGAAAAACAAGCATTTCTTAACATAACATTATGACTAACAAATAACAGTGGATTTATCCATTCCTGTATAGATAAGCAATGAATATTTTTCAGTCTATATAAGAAATGGGTAGTGCCATTTTTTTTGTTTTTTGGTAATAATTTTGTGTTGCTGTGCAAATTAAAGTTCAGGAAAACAAAATGGGACTACAATACTACAGGAAAGGAGGAAATGTTTCCCCATCTATAAGAATGACAATAAGCATACTTTCTGTAACTTATAACTTATTTCTATAACTGTTTTCTTAGTTGTCGAAGGTTCCTGAGAAGCATGTGTGTAAATCAATGGATAACTTTTTGAAGAAAAATTAATTACTTAGTGACCATCAATATGGCTTAAGAAATCTACCAAGATCTTGACACATGATCAAATTTGTAGAAAATACAGTAATAGCTTCTGTTGAGAAACTTTTAAAGGCAACTGGAGATTTAAAAACATTTTAAAATGTTGCTATTATGGAGTAAGAGGCGTTTTAAATCACTGTCTGAGAGGCTGTTTGTGGGGAAAATGGCCATCAGACGACTCAAGTGTGGATTTGATCAGGTTGAATTTGCTAAAAAAAAAAAAAGACAAAAAAATTGTTTGATGTTAACACATTATTGACTATTGAAGTTCAAACTAACATTTTAATCTTTCAATTTAACTCTGAAGTTAAATTGTGTTGGACTCAGAAGCAATTTTTAAAAAAAAAATATATCGGTCAGATCATAAAACTCTGTTTGAAACCACATTTTATGTAATATTAATAATAAATACAGTATAAACAGAATAATAAATCCAATGATTAAATATCCAAAAAACATATTTTTGAATAACATACAATGTTATAGGAACTTTACAATTAATCTGTGTAAATCCCAAACCTCATTGTAACTCCCATATTACAAAAAAATTAATAAAGCACCAATAATCAGATGTTTAAAAATTGCAAATTATTTTTTGTACTGTGCATTCCCTGAAACAGGATGGCTGCCATTAAAGAAGTTGATTTGTTTTTAATAGATCTCAGAACCTAAATTCAGATGTACATCAGTTCAGGGAACTGTGAAAATGAGTCAGAGGTTTTGAAGCAGTTGGATTATTGTTTGAACTATCAAGAACCATGAGGTATTTATGAAAAATACACAAAAATAAACATTATTAGCATATTTTTTAAGTGTGGTTGCATGATTAATTTAAAAGCTAACTGTTGTTGTATTTAATTTTTCCTAAGTTTGTGAATGCAGACCACAGGGTTTATTGGTCGCCAAATGTTTTTAACTCTGCACCCACCGTCAATTTTCTGGGCAGCATCTGTGAGGGCCAGGCTTGTGCTGCCATTGATTGCTCTATTCCAGTCCTGCAGCTAAACAAACAGGCTCTGGGTCCTTATTGGTCCAGGGACTCCAGAGGAATTTGTGGTACTACTGATCTGCCCTCAGTTAAAGGAATGTGGGATTTTGCGCGTCCACTCTCGCCTCTTCTACAAGTCTTCTTCTTGTTTATGCAGAGCTTTCTCTTTCTTTCTGAACTACCTGAACTAAGAGTTTACACACCACTTTGGACGTCAGCAGATCAATGATGAGTTTGCTGAAGTTATCTGAGTCGAAGTGGAGGCTGGTGCTGAGCGCTCTCCTTGTTTGCGCTATAGTTTTTGAGTCGGGTAAGTGAATTCATTCCTTCACTTTGCACTTCTGTACATGCGCTTCTGGAAATGCCAAGGATGCAGCATTTCTGTTGGTCTACTTCAAAAGGTGGCAAATGATTTAACGACACGTTCATGGCATCAAGCAGTCTCCCCTGTGCTAACTGTTATTTTGCCTGCACTCTGGGTTTTGCACTGGTAAAAAAAAAGATGCCAAAGAAGAGAAAACGACTCGTGGAAGAACGTCCACACCAAAGAAAGCAACAAATAAAAGGCAAAGAGCTGAGATGGTTAAAGCAAAGACCAAACTTACAGCTGCAGCTCAGACCAAGACATCACTCACACAAGTAGGAAACAGCATCTTACAGAGGGAGGTGTGCATCTTTCTTATGCTGTCAAAATTGTCATATTTAAAAAAATTATGTACTTTCTGCATTAAGGTTCTTGGCAGAGGTGTTTTTAAGAAAGTGGGAGAGACCCTGAGCGTGCAGACAGGAGACACACTGAGCCTGAGGTGCAGGGGCAAACCTGTGCAGTGGAGCGTCCCCCTTTATGTGGAGGAGGATGAAGGACGGCTTGTGTAAGACACATGTTCATAAATCTGTATTGTGCATGACGAAGACAGGAAATGGGATGTGCACAAATCTGTTTGTTCTTTATGTGCTTCTTTTCAATCTGCAGGATTGTCCAACAAGAACGCTTTAGCCTCCTGACATTAGTCAACACAACAGTTGCAGACACAGGGGAGTATACCTGTTTCCCCATGTATTGTGAAGACAAAGACTGCAGGAGGGAGTACAACAAAGCTATCAAAGTCTTCATCTTCTTTCCAGGTACAGTAGAAAAACATTTTCTTTTGTAAATTTTTCACCCTGGTAAATATGTGTAGAATCCTAAAAATAAATTTATTGCAATACCATAATCCCACAAGGAACTGTTACTGAAACATTCAACCTTTACTTTGAATATATTTATTCAGCAGAAAATAGAACATATATGACAGGATGGTATACATGTAAGGTAAATTTGTCTTGCTCTTCATATGTGGAGGAAATTTATAAGAAGGAAAGAGCAACTTGGCATAGCCTGCCAAACAGTGAGAGTAAAATCGTAAAATATACAGCTGGAACTGTGACGACAAGGTAAAAAGAGGTTCAGGATATTGACCAATCAAGAGTCATCAGCCGAACCTAACTAGTCTTATAATCAACCTCTCTCGTCGTTCAAACCAGACCCACGGGAATTATTCATCCCATCATCTAGCCACTATGAAATGATCCAGCTGAGAAGCAACTGGCCGACAGTCCTCCCCTGCCAGGTGACGTCGCCTGAGGCGAAAGTCACTCTGCACCGTGAGTTCCCACCGGGGGAAGTGTCAGTGGACGGGACGGAGATCTCCTTCAACAGCAGGAAGGGCTTCACCATCCATCGGCCACGGCCGCATCACGCCGGAGTGTTGCACTGTGTGGCTGCTCTGGGAAACCTGAGGCAGAGCTCCACCAAGTATATCCTCATCTATGTCAACTGTGAGCACTGTTGATGAGTTTATGTCCACAGGTGTTTGATTGAATATTCGATTGCTGTATAAAACTGATCGGATACTCCAAACCGATTAAAACTCAGCTCATTTTCTGTCTGTTCAACAACTTTAAACAAAGCGAACCGGCATAGAGGTCAGGATTTTTACAACGGTACACCATTCAGGATCAGATTGTCTAATTTTATTCGTCTTAATCGACGTTTACCTCTTGTAGATCATAGCACATCCAAACACCATAGCCTGAAACTGTCAGAAAATACATTTAGTAGTAGGAACTAGTATTTTTTTTTCCATTAACATTAAGGAATCATTGACTTAAAAAAGCTCCTATATCTTACTGAAAAGCTTGCTTTGTCTTTTTTTGAGTGTACTAATGGTACATTTTCTATCCGTACCATTAGACCCCATGGCTCCTCCTGCTCCGGTGATCCAGGCATCATCAAGCTCAGTGGCTGTGGGGGGCAACCTGCGTGTGGCCTGCAGTGCAGTGGGAGAACGAGACGTTTTCATAGAGTTCAACTGGGAATACCCAGGACAGCAGGTCAGGAGAGCTGCTCTAAAGACTTTACACCAACTTACGCTATGCATGGTAGTGTGGCAGAAAAAAATTGGCCAGATATGAAAATGTTACTTTTTTACAAATGATGCCGCTTTTTGTGGTAACTGTATATTTTTTAGATTACTATGCAAATTAATCAAAGCCACAATTTACTGTGAATGGCTGCATGGGCTTAAAAGCTTACTTTAAAAACAATACAACTTTTATGGTACTATTGCAAGTCATTGCAAAAGTACTATAACTTGAATTCATTGGTAGAACATATTATAAGCAAAAGTGAAATGATGAAAGAGTCCATCAGATATCATGAATTTAATTATTGGTGTAAAGGGAGAGCAGATATCCTGACTGAAATCATTTTTTTCAAAGATTAGCATTGTTTACTTCCAAAAAAAAATTATGCTATCGCTCTAATTTTACATCCAAATAAAATCACAGATAAGTAAATTTGTAATAATAAGATTAAAACTGAAAGAACAAAACAGTTTGTGTATTCAGTAGCAGAGAAGTTTTTATAACATCCAAGGGCCATAATATCCTGAGGAGCATGCTACAGTTTTATGTTGCCACCAGTGCAGAGCTTGCATTGACAGCAGGCTGGTATGAGTGAATCTGCTTGCACAATGAGACCAAGACAATGTGAAAGAAAAGGAGGCGAAAAGAGCATTTCTGTCAAAACAGGTCCAGGGCAGATGGAAATAGAAGAATTGTTGAAAGATTTTATTATTGATTAACTGTCCGTCTGATATGCACTGTCCTGAATCCTTTGTCATGGCTATGGTGAAGCATATTGATGCATTTCCTGTGTAAAGTTATTTTCTATCTAAGAGAATCTGGGTATTTACTATTTTCTCCAAGAACACTGTCATAAGTATAAGGTCATGAAAAGTGTGATTGAAATATCTGAGATCAACACTTTAGGTAACAAAGTGTGATCAATATCAATCACCAGTGGGACAAGAATCTCCACAGCAAACAACATGGTAATTTATGACTGATCACATGGATCTAAGGTCTCTTTGTTCTGTATCTTTGCATTTTACTTACTAAGCTGAGATACAGAAAAGACTTTTAGGTACGAGCTTGATCACCCTAACAACTCATCTATCGGTGCATTTGACCCATTAAGCATATGTAACTAAGTTTGGATCTTTGTTCACAGTTTTTGCTGAATGG
The DNA here is from genome assembly GCF_002775205.1 of Xiphophorus maculatus. Taxonomy (NCBI): domain Eukaryota; kingdom Metazoa; phylum Chordata; class Actinopteri; order Cyprinodontiformes; family Poeciliidae; genus Xiphophorus; species Xiphophorus maculatus. The sequence continues at coordinate 21,466,957 of NC_036465.1, read as the reverse complement.
AGTTTTTTTTTTTTGCCCTGGATGCAGATCGGGAGGCCTCTTTACACAGAGGAGACGACGATCCCGGTCAGCGAAGAAGCATCTCGGCAGCAGTTTCAGTCCGTTCTCCAGGTGGATGAGGTGAGGGATGTGGACCAGGGGACGTACACCTGCACTGCCCAGAACCTTCAGGGAGCCAAATCGGTGTCCACCACTGTTAAAGTTGTCCCCAAAACTAGGAAACTGTCGGTGTGATCCCCAGCTGGACGGCATCACTGAGGGGACAGAGACTGTAGATCAGAGCAGTGTCTTACTCTGTCAGAGAATGAGAAGTGAATTAGTCAGAAACAGAGAAACATAAACCGCAATGTTCTCCTTTGGAGGCTGTGAGTGATGAAATCGTGATGCAACATAGATGCAAGATGAATATCAAATGCTCGAGGTCGGATAATAAAACTTTTTGCACCAAAAGAAATGTGTGTCCATTTCCTAACTTCTTTCTTATGTCTAAAAATGATCAAAAAGTTGAACAGAAAAAAGCCTAACGAAATCCTTGTCCTCTTGCGACTCATGTCAGGATATGTGTGCAAAACAAGTTATTATTTTTTAAACGTTTTACAGCTTTTATAACTTACTCTGTTCTATCCAAGTTCTCCATATGCACATGACTTTGTTGTACATGGAATATTGATATTTGTTGCATTAAGATGCGACTTCATGCAGAAACACAAATCCAAATAAATAAGATATGATGAGATAATAATACTTTATCAACATATTACTAACAAATATACACTTCTAAACTTCAGTTTTTAAAATGTTAAAATGCTTAAAATGTTCTTTTTTTGCTTTTGGAACATGTCCAGTCTCAATTAATATATATAAAAAATGTTTAAATTTAACATTTACACCCATAACAGGTTGCTTATTAATGTTCTCTATATGATTTATAAATAGAAAATAAGATGAAACCAAGCTTCTCTACATAAAAATATTTGACTGGAACCACAGAATGTAATTTCAAAGTTGATTTTGTTTTAGAAATGAGGGCTGACCTAGTAAATATGTGATTTTCTTCAACTGCTTAGGATCATCTGCAGGATTTGGGGCCCAAAGAGGATTTATACAAGACAATTTGGCAAATGTAGTTTAAAAGTTGTGTTCACAGAGTCATATTTTATAGATAACATCAATTTCTGCTACCTGTACAAGGAAAATGTTTTATCCACACTGTAACCGATTGTAAGTAAATCAGCAAGTAACAATTCAGTTTTCACTCCTGGTCAGCAGACATATTTTAATCATCTTTTAAAAGAATAACGGAATAATCTTCATTTAATCTATTACAATTTAACAACTGATTTTGCGTTAATTAAATAAGTTGTTCTACATTAAAATTGTTATTAAGACGGTGAAAATGCAGGCTGTAAAGGCTATATCGGCGCACTTTCTCACCCGATCGGTAGATGTCGCTGTATTTCCTCTTATCTGTAAGCGTGTCTGTGCAATCAACGGGGGGGGGGGGCAGATCAGACTGACTCTCTCCCTCTCTCTCCTCTTTTCAAACGTCCGGGAGGGAAGAGAAACAGCAGTCCCAGTCTGCTACTCTCTCTCTCTCTCTCTCGGCTCACAGGCTGGTCGCCGTCCGCTGTTCGGCCCTGAAGTCCAGGGGGGAAAAAAAAAAATATCCTTCGCAGCCCCGTCGACTGCGTTTGTTTTGATTTCATTTAATCCACGCAGCGAGCATAGAAAACTGCAGCAGAGTGCCAGTGTTGATCAATGAGATGTCCTGCACAGAGAGCATGGTGAGTTTTTCTGATCTCCGTCCACATGCAGTCCTGCAGCAGAGAGGGGTGTTGGTGCTTGGTGTTGGAGGTCTGGGTAACTTTATGCAAACCGGAGCACAGGACTTTAACCAGAATCACCGTGATGCTGTCAGGGGGGCAGGTTATTTTATAATGAAGCAAGTGTGGCCAACATGTTTACCTTTGAAAGATATGAAACATTTAGATTTGGCTTTCAGCCCGGGTCGCTCTGCAGCTCTGGTGGCCTCCTGCTCTCTGCCTGAAAGGAGTTTGGCTGTAAATGTTTGGGCTGAAACTTACACTCCTTTAAATGCACAGGAGAGTTTTTGGGGACAAGAGCTGCTTCTTAGTATTTGTGTGAGGGAAGAGGGTGGTGAGGGTCCAGGGGACTGCCAGGCTGTCGTCCTGGAGACCAGAGGCCACAGGTGACCTCTGACCTGAGGACTCATGGAGCGTTACAAGAAGACTCCTTTGAGCGCGGTGGATAAGGGCGTCTGCTGACGTAAGTGTCAGAGTGGACCTGACAATAGAGAGACAATGGGTCTGCAGCCACTTGCTGGAGTCCGCGCTGCAGCCATTCCCCTAATTTAGGAATGGAGAAGCTCAGAGGTGCTGATTGTCAGATGATACTCCTGACTCCGAGCTGTGAGTGAGTGCTTATTACTGCACTGCAATCATGTAGACAGCTTAAATATTGCTTTGAGTTTAAGTCACGCCACAGAAATGCACCTTTTCCATCACATCCACCTCACATCACGCATGGATTTGAGGTGAGATTGGAGCGCCTCTATTTCTTGGGCAAAGGTTTTAAGTAACTATCTACACGTTTGTTGCCAAGCAAATCAAATTGAGTTTAGCATTTACTCTTACTGTTTGGAAAGATATTCTTTCTGATTTTATAGTTACTTGGAACTTCTTTGAATTTGGGGAATTTTGAAATCTATCCGCCCCTGATGTTTATCTTGGGCACTTTCATCTCTGCATCTCTCTCCACATAACACCTCTTCTTCTAACACCTCTAACAACTTAGCATGTTGAACCCACACTTGCTTGTTTAAATAGACTTTGCACTTAAAATGTGAGCCACTTCTTATATTTGACAGTGCCAAGCAAATGCATTCACACCCCTTAAACTTTTTTTTTTTTTTTCACATTTGGTAACACTTCAACCACAAACATCAGTGTAGCTCAAGCTCGGTCAGGCAGGCTGGATGGAGATCAGCAAATTTACTGTCTTGTCATAGATTCCCACTTGGTTGTGTGTTTGACTTTTTCCATCTTACACTCTTGACAACCTTCCCTGTCTCTTGCCACAGCATGATGCTGCCGCCATCAGTTTGCCATTGTGGGGCGTGCTTTTTGCATGTAGGGCAAAAACGTCCAATTTTGAGGCAGTCTAACCAGAGTGTGCTCTTAAACATGTTTGTTGTGGTCCCAACATGACTTGTGGCAAACTTTTAAGACTTCATATAATAAGGATACATTTTATTTATTAGCGTCTTCCAAGACTCTTAAGGCTGGTTTACAACAACATGAAACCATCACATTGTGAACAGAGGTAAAAAAAAACTTTATTCAAAAGTGCTTGGCATTTTTGAATAATGCCAAGATTTGTGAAGTGCTGATATACACAACAATAAACAAAAAAAAAAAGTTGTTTCTTGACCACCTTACCGCTCCTTTGCCCTCTAGATCAGCGGTCTCAATCTGTAGTCCTCCAGGGCCAGTTTTTGCAACGTCTACATCTGTCGCTTGTCCTACTTTATTTAAAGGGCTAAATTGTCTCAGTAGCCTGCAGTCAAGCTTTACAGAGCTCTGCTAATGAGCTAATATTGGAGCCAGGTGTGCTGAAGCAGAGCGACGTCTTGTACTGCATTTATTTGTACTTTTATGAAAGTCAGTTCCCCTAACTCTGAGGACAGACGGACGGATTTTATTTAGTGAAATCAGATTAGGACAGGAACTCTACACATTTCAGGTTGTTATTAGTAGAAAACGTAAAGTCATGTGTCATTTTCCTCCCACTCAACTTTATTTTTACGACTTTGTGGTGGTTTATCAGATTAAAACCAAAATAAATGACGTAGAAGTTTCTAGTTGTAATGTGACAAGTTGTGAAGCAGTTTCAGGCAATACTTTTCCAAGCCAAAGGATAGGATTGAATGAGGTTATTTACTTTTAAGCTAATTTGAAACAAAGTGTCAGCCTGATTAATATCAAGTATTAATCAGTTCTGTGCACGAATGCCATAAATCTGCTTGCATCTCATTTTGGGGGCAAAAATCAGCTGTGTTGGCCCTTTATTGAATATGCCTGTTTCATCCTGAATGATTGGTTTAGTAGAAGTTTAATTATGACTTTAATAGACAGAGACTCTGTCCACTTCCCAGATTACTTTTGGAATAAACCATCTGGTTTGTCAAGTTAGTTCTGTAGAATAAGGCGCTGCCATGCAATATGGTGTTATTTGTTGAAGAAAGTACAGTGAGAGATAAGAAGTCCAAAGTTGTTCTGGAATGTTAAGTTTGTAATTTTTAAGCTTGAAACTGTGGATGCAGTCCAGGACAAGCTGAAGCAGGAGAAATAGACTGACATTTGACAGAGAAACAAAACAGACCCAACAGTAAGATAGCAAAATCCTTCGAAGAGATGACAGCAATTATCAGTGTGCTTGTGATAAGAACAAACATTAAGTTGAGTTTAGCTGTACCAAAACATTTGGAGGGATATGAAACATCCTGTCAGCATCCCAATCAATCTTAGAGCAATTAGTTGTCTCAATCAGTTTTTTATAAAACTATAAAACTAAAATCCACCAATATATTGCTGTAAAGAACAGTAATATATATTTAGTTTGAAAATATATCTTATTCAAGATTATTTGAATAAGTGAAAATTCAAAAGAGATCATCTATCAAACATGGTGGTGGTAGAATAATGGTTTTGTCCTGTCTGTCTCTCCGTATATCTGTATCTCTGGTATTTTGATTGATTCTGGATTGAGAAGAAAAAATAAATGCCGTTCCAGTTGTAAATTTGAAGGGAACACACTTTTCATTTTCTGAAGAGGATAGCCCTGACGTCAACATGCCCTACACACAAGCAGCAACTGATGGGATCATCAGCAAAACATACCTTCAGGAGAAAATAAAATAATCAAATTTAACAGCCTAAAGTCTGTAGGCTTCAAAATGTATTTGAATTGGGAAAATAATCCCTATACTTCTCTGTTCTCTTAGAGCTTGTAAAAATGGATGTGCTGTTTTGGGTTATGCTTATTGTGTTGATATATTATCAGTTCAAAGGAAATGTCTCAAGGCTCTTAAACCAAACCGTCCATCTTGTAGAGAAAGTTGACACCTTTTCTTTGAGATACCGTCAATTTACAACAAAACGTGACATTGTTACCAACAACTATGTGCTTTTTAATTGCAACCTCACAGGATCTGTAACTTGAATATGTGCTAGGTAATGTTATTTGACTACGTGGTGTTGGCCCAGTTTGTCTCCGTCTCTCGGTGGAGTCAGCCTGACAGCTGATGTGATATCTTCAATCAGCTGTTTGAGCCCTTTGGGGGTTGACTCTCTCCTCGGTGAGTGCATGTGGATGTGTGTTCTTAAAACCTTGGCAGCTGATGAAACACTAATTCTGCTGACCGTCAGCTGTCTGCTGACCATTTGCTTAGTGTTGCCTATCCCAAAGATTAAAGCACACAAATTCTGCTCTGTCAAGCTCTGTGATGTTTGAGTGAAGCCCACTTTCATGCTGCTTCACATTTTGTTTACTGCACATTCTGCAGATGCTCCTAAATGTTGGGCTCAGTGGGAGGCAAATAAATCCAACACTGACATGTTAAATTCTCAATCTACTGTCTTCTGTTGCAGGTTGGTCATGCATGCACGATCTGACAGATGGTGCAGTGGGCTAGAGCACATTTGTGACAACGCTGTGCTCCTTGACAGACATTTCCCTTCAGTTCAACCATCCAATCACGAACACGGAAAAGCATTAGCTGATTGCTTTTTGTCTCCTGAAGTCTGTCTTGCTTCACTTTTATCTAATTTCCCTCTATACTTCAAATCATTAGCTCAACCTTCTCCCATATTCTCTCTCTCTCCGTTCTCTTATAATGTGATTAATTCAACGTCTGGTTGCTCCAAGGAGAGGGTGCCATGCTCTTACACTTAAACTCTTTGCCTTTTCTCATCCTGTGACCAGGCTGATCCGCTCTCTGACTGCAGCCAGGCCGGATGTGCAGCTGTTAATGAGGCTGCTTAGATTTCACAGCTCCACACTCAGTGTAAAGGGAAACATTGTGTATTGATCTGTTGACACCATCAACAAGAGAAAATATCTCGAGGTAGCCCAAGTAAACAAGACGTTGTCCTGCAAAACCTTTTATCGCTCTTGGAGCTTTTCATCGAGTTCTAAACCACAAGTGTTTATTACGATTTTATGTGATAGACGAACAGATATGCTACATATATATGAAGTGGAATGAGAAAGATGCGTGGCGTTAAAGTATTTATTACAAAGATAATTAGGCATTTGTGTTTATCCTCTATGAATTAGTACTTTGAAGAACTAGCTTTCACATGATTTCATTTTTCTGAGTACATCTCATGCCTGTTCTTCTTTAGAAAGTGGCTAAAGATGTGTCGGAAAGGATTCAGAACTTATATAAATATTAATTTGTCTTCAGGTTCTCAATTGGATCAGGGGTCTGGACTTTGACTGGGCCATTTTAATACATAAATGTGCTTTGATTTAAACCATTCTATTATACCACAGGCTACCAGTATTAGTAGCTTGAATTTAAGTTTCATAAACTCCGACCAGTTTTCCTGTCACTGCTGAAGAAAAGCATACCCACAGTATGATTCTGCCACTGCCATGTTTTACAGTGGGGATGGTGTTAAAGGCGACATTCAAAGATTCAATTACACACAGGTAGACGCTACTAATAAGGCAACTCATTGCACTGTATTTTATTTAGGGATATCAGAATAAAGGAGGCTAAATACAAATAAAGGTGTAATTTTCTTTATTTTTAATTCACAATGGTTTTTATATCAAGCATGGTTTCATATACCTGTCACATTAATGCCCTACTTTTTGTTTGGACTATCACCTATGTGCCTTCAGTTTTCGACACACAGTGAACTTCCAACCCCGAACTAGGTTATTTCCAAACAATGAACACACCCAAGTTAATCATTATCAACAGGTTACATTGTTTCCTCCTTCTAAAGGTTGTCATCAACACTGCGTCAACATCTATGCTTCTGCAGGCCAATTAAAAGGTAAGAATAAAGCAATTTTAACTACACAGATGTTGCAAGAGGTTTTATTTCAGCTTACAACTTAATTGGTACAAAAGTGTTTAAAAGTTAGCAATGATTTTGAGTCCAAGCTAAAAATCTTGAACAGAATCGGGAAGCCAAACTTTGCCTCGCACTGATCAGGTTACTGTAAAGTCACTTGGCACCTCTAGACTGATGTACTTCGATGTATCCGGATGTGAGGAAGCAAGAAACAAACAAAAGGACCAAATGTCACCTAAAATGATAACAGTCCACTTAGTAGTCTACTTGCAACTTTTATAACCCACTGTTTTTTCTAAAGAAAAACAAATAAATCAGTTTTTCATGGAAAAATTGCTTGGTTGTTTAGGTGTAATTCTGTATAAATTACTGTACTGTAAAGGAGATGTAACAGTATATACCATGCATGTTTACTTAAACATACCAGTGTTTCCAGCAGCTCCAGTGTCTGGGCGATCTCTGTTGAATTTTCCTTTGGTAAACTGGTAAAGTGAACCAAGTTCTTTCTCTGCACTTAAAGATACTTCTGGATCTGTCTGCATTTAAGAAAAGTGCATTGCGACTTAATCACGGTGATATATTTGTTCATTGACTCCAAAGTCAGCCAACGTTTTCTGCCAGTTTCTCTCTCAGAGTTTTCGCAGCATGGCAAATGTAAAGGTCCGAACATCAGATCAGATCCATGATGTGTAACAGGTTTAAGAGCGAGTGTGAGAGAGCATGGGTGGATGTGTACATGCAGAGGAGGTGGCTCAGTGGCCCACACACTCGTTTCTGTCAATCAGCATGTCCGACAAGACATGGCACACACTGTATTTCATATCGGATGTATCTGTAGCAGTGACTGTATTGTCACTTGATCTGTTTGCTAAAATGCTCAGTTCTTCAGTCGTATGAGACAGAAGGAACATTTACAGCGAAAGATCTTAATGTCTATGAGTCTGGGCGAGCGTCATCCTACATCTGTGAACATTACCAAGTCAGGCAGCCCCCACAAAAAGCTTTTGTGTGCTGCTCAACGTGTCATTTTCTCGTCCTGGGAATTTTTTGTTTTGGTAACAAACGTGAGTAATTCAACTGTGTTGTATTCACCTGATCTCATCCTTATCCTTTCCTCGCGTTTTATTGATCGGGCTTATCTTGCTGCAAGGACCGCCTGCACTCACCGGTTTTTTATAGACATTGGCAGCAGCGGTTACCCTCTGTGTACGTGTGCACGCGGTGCATCCGGCCCTTGTCTCTTTTATTTAGTCGGACGAGTCGTAGTGTTGCAGAACAAAAGGCCAGAAGTCAACGTCCTCCTCTGTGAGTGGGCACTGTTGTATTTATATCGACTCTGCTTTCTCCAGCAGTGTTTCGGTTTGCCGTCACATCCTGTGCTTTTCCATGAAACTTATATGGCGATTTTAAAGGTTAGGGTCAATGAATGTGACCTGCAAATGCCTCTTTGAGGTCACACAGGTGGAAAACTGAAAACAGTGGTTAAAAATTTACTACCAGCTTCTTTTGTCATTAAAAGAAAAAGACATGCAGACACAGACATAGAAACGGGAATGCTTCCGCACTGCTCTGCAAAAAGGTTCAGTTTTGATAAAAATGTAACACCTGTGTTTAAAGTAATCTCTCTATAAATCCCGCTGTACTCTGAAGGCTTTGGAGGTCTGTTTGAAAACATCAGTGAACAAACAGCATAATGCAGACAGCAGAAATGCCAAGGAGAAAGTTGTGGAGAAGTTACCGTATGGTTGGTGAGAAAAAAAGAATTTGGTGTCCATGTTGTAGTTTGCCACATACCATGTAGGGAGTAAAGTTAATTTGTTGAAGAAGGTTTTCTATTGAGGCCAGAAGTTGAACTTGGATGCAAAATGTTGCATGGCCATAAAGACAACACTAACCATGACACTGCCAACATCGTCATCCTTATGGCGAAACATAATGGTGGCTGCATCATGCTGTGGAGATGCTTTTCTCTACTATCAGAGTCAACTAGACAAAACTAATGGGGCTTTGATGGAACCAAATACAGACCGATGTTGTTAGAGACAGAAATGGATGCAAGACTGAGGCACAGGTTCACCTTACAGCATGATGACGATCCTAAACATACAGCCAGATATACAATGACTTTCTTTAGACCTAAACCTGTGGCATGACATGAAATTTGAAGGAGCTTGACCCACATAGCCTCTTCAATAAATGTAGGACAATGGTCCATCCCCAACCCAGATCCTCAGGTCCCAGTGTCCTACATGTTTTAGTTGTGACTCTCATCTCTAGAGGTCAAAAGATGAATGGCTCAGAAGAATGGCTTACCTCAAAGCTCAGTCATATGTTAATATGACCCAGTCAATCTCCAGACATGAATCCAACTGAGCAGCTTCGGCAGAATTAGAGCACTTCTGTCCTGAAATGATATCCACCCAATTTCACTGAGCTTCAAAATAATACACTACGTTGGTTCATCATGTGAATGAAATTCCAGTCAAATATTTTGGGTTTGTGCATTGTAAATCCTTGCAACATGATTGCAAAATGCCTTGTAACACTTTTCCTCAAGAAATCCGAGCTGGCACATGAGCTGAGATCAGGTGGCTGCCGAACACAGGACCAGGGTGTTTCACCAGGCTGCCAGCATGTGTGTCATCGTTGTTTCTTGTAATGTCATTGTCCAGAGAAGCTTAAGCAGAGGAAATGAGTCTGGCTCGAACGGCCGTCCCGCCTAGTTGGCCAGTACAACAGGTTCAGTAGCTTTAATTGGACCCAGGTTTATATCTATCTCCTGTTATATCGGCATTTTTCACAAACTACCGCCACTTACCCATTACCCGTTTCCTCTGGGAAAGCTATTGAAGCTGTTTTCGAAAAACAAGCCCAGAGACTCTCGGAGTACATTTCTGTGGAACCTGAGACTGGATATGCTCGAGGGGCCCAGACATAATAACAAGGGAACAGTGGCACCTGCTCTAGCGTTAAACTACGCCGTGTAGCTTTGATGGGGTTATCCCCTCTTTTTATTTTTTATGTTTAGCTTATTTTCATCCAACTCTAACGCAGAGACCAAAGGGCAGTGCTACATTCTTTCTCTGGAATGTCTTTAATAGCTTGCCAGTCTCCATGTAGTGCACCTGTGAGTGGCAAGGTTTTTTATTAGCTGGGATTTTTGTGTGGCCTCCCATCGGTGCCAGCCTTAAGGAGTCCTTGACGTCCCTCCGCTCAGCGGCCGGGCCGTCACGTGGTGACGGCGGGAGAAAGTCGCTCTCTTCTGGTTGCGCAGCAGAGAACAATGTCGTCTCTCTTCTCCCTCCTCAGATGCTAGCGTCTCCTGTTTGAATTATGTAATTGGATACGGTGCAGAACCCGTCCAGTTACCCAGCCACGAAAAGAGAAACTTTCTCTCAGCCCCCACTTGTCTTTGTTTTCTACTTCTTCCTCCTTTGCTCTTGCTTGTTTTTCCTTCCCTCATCTTTCTTTTCTGCTTTTCCACCGTCTGCATTTTAACCCCAGACTAATCCCCTGGTTATTGTGCTCTCACTTGTGAGCAAACAGGGCACGCTGTGCTGCTGCTGTTGTATTTATTTGTCCCCTGAAACTGGCTCTCTGTGCTTCATTGTAGGGTCTGAACTGAATGCTTCAATGCTGGCTCACATGCGGGGCTTTGTGTGTTTTGAACTGGAGGAACAAGTCGAGCCACACTGGCAAATGAAGAGAGCTTAGAGTACACAGAAAGATGAGCAAAAGGTGCAAAACCATCCCGGATGAGTTAAAACTATGACAAGGAAATGTTTTCTCCTTTTTAGCCACAATCTCCACTGAAACTGTCCTCTTGCTGAAACTTGCATCAACTTTCAAATCAGTGCAAAGTCATCCTACAGGTCAGTTGTTTAGGGAGTTTCCTCTTCATCTGCGCGCCTCCCATTCGCCGTGAAGCACCGAGAAACAGGAAGCCTTAGTGGTTTGATCATCGTTAGCGCGAGGGTGAGTCAGAAGTACCGAGAACTTCAAGGAGGATGAGATCAGAGGAGGAGAGGTGAAATCTCCGGCGGACAAACACAGGTAGAAACTTATTCTTTCTAGACATCCTCAGATGGTGTGAAGCGTTACCGCAGCAGCTGTTGGGATTGCAATCTGATTCTCATCTATGTGCTTTTTGAGGGAAAGTTTGACGCATCAACATGTGAATTGGATATATATAGATATATACTCTGAACCTAATGTGATTTGAAGCTCTTTTCGAAGAGCAGCTTGAACTGCAGAGAAAGGAGGAAAGCAGCCTGTCTTGTAATTACTCCACTAGAGGAATGCATATTCTGATCACAGCTGAACTTCTTATCTGTTTTGTTTCTGAGCAGCAGTCTTAGCTACCCAACTTTCTTCCAATGTAGAGAAAAATAGTTATATAATTACTTTATGTTTTACATTAGAGCTTTATGATTGTTTTGTAACAAGTTCCTCAAATATTTGTTCTACTAAACAAGAACAAAATAAGAGTTTAAAGGCATGAAAACTTTTTGTTTTATTGATGCACAAAATGCATTTCATGATTTAAGTTCTTTAATGTAAAAATAAAAAGCCACATTCGATCTTACCATACCATGATATAATGATTATTAGATGCATAATAATGTAACCTATGATACTTATTTTTTGTTATTTTGCTTTATGTGCATATGCCTTAGTAGAAATATTTATTATCGATTCTGCTGACACGAATAAAACAAACTATTTGCTGATTCATTCGTTGGCTGCGTAATAAACATGCCGCTCATATCTTCCCAACCTTGCTTTTCAAGCCGTGTTAATAAGAGTGATAGACGGCACTCCTTTCATTTTCACACTGTGACTGTCTTTGTTGTTTATGTCTGGAAATGTTTCCTTACAGGTGAGTTTGTTTTTCTTCTAAGTGAGCTCAAGGTGTAGCAGCTCTTTTGCAACCAGTTTTGCAGTGTGTACAGCAACAGGTGGAGGAGGGGCAGCACTACCTTACTCAACCCTTCACAGTCAGATATTACTCTCACTTTCTCTGGCATCTCATTGCAGGGATAGTATGGGGGAATTTGTTAGTAACTTTTTATTTTGCTTAGCACCAGCCGATGTCCACACTTTTCTTTTCACTTAGTTGTTTTTCCCTTGTGTATTTAACGTTTATCCTTCTGGTCTATTTTTGGACCTGGATTTCCCCCTGAGGACTATTAAATTGTTTTTTTTCCTTCCAAGCAATCATTGTATTAAGCTGACTTTAAGACAAACCGCCAGCAACATTTTACTGGAATTTCTCCTTGCTTTATTGGATTTGTTAACTCGACGCAGCCTGACTGAAACTCTTCTGGCTGAACAAGCTGATTTTCCGAGGAACAACAAACAATCTCTGTGTTTACACTGAAACTAGAGGCGGAAGAAAAGTGCTGATCTTCTGACAGGGCAGCAGCATGCGTCATTGTCTGTATTTACCGTTTGACGCGCTGCCTGATTGCTTCCTCCTTATTATGTTACGATCAAACAAAAGCTGCCTGGTTTGTAATCAGTAAAGAATCTGATGTATGCTCTTTCATTTACATGTGACCTGGAAAGCTTTTTTTTTTTAAATGCATTCTGTGCATGGTCAATGCATTCAATCTCTGCTGCTGAATCCTAATCAATGTTCAGCCCTGTCCAGTTTGTGCTGATTGTGGGTTTATCGGCAGTGTTTGGATGGATGCATGGACAGTCAGTGGAGATGTTCAGGGAAATCTGTTCCCTGAACATTTTGGATCAATGTGGGAAGCTGTGTAATCTCAGAGCGGTGAGTCTCCATGAAACAAAGAGGTCTGTGCTTTAAATGAACCCCTACAGGCTGTAAAGAATTTAATAAGACGCTGGTTTTCTTGTGCTCTTTGTCTTTATTGGCTCAGTTTACCACTGATTTGACCAACACTGTGATTATGAGGCTAAATAATCAGTCATTACATTGTTCTCATGGAGGTTCTCATGGGAACTAATGAGCTTTGGAAAATGGACAAAAAAGTTTTCTTGCCGCACATCAGGTCCTGCAGCAGAGCTAATCGTTCCTTTTGAGCGTTATCAGAACTTGTCAGGTCGACATGCGTTGTGTGATGGTACATTAATAATTACCCAGTGAGAAATGCAAGGAATGTGCGTTTCCCTCACATGGCTCTCGCTGAAGTTCAGCTCTGCTGATAGCAGCAGCTGGCAAACACTTTGCAGGCTTCGCCTACTAACAAGGTGCACAGAATGACATTTGGCTGTTTGCTTTTCTCACAAATTCCTGTAAAGCTACGTAGGGAGAATTTTCAGCATGGTGTTGCTTTTATTTATTGCAAAGAAAGAAAAAAAACCCCACAAAACAACCAAAAGTTAGTGTCTTGGTCCAACATGATTCTAGACACAAATGCTCCGTAATAAACAACGCACACAGTGGTGGAAATCCTTTTTTGGATTGGTGTTAAACATATTTTGTACGTGGGAGGTATCTTTTTATAGTGCAGGATAGGATCTTAGTTACCAGCTTGCAGCCTTTTATTTACTGAAGATGTTTTGTTTTACTGATCTGAGGTATTTAGGATGAAGTATCAACAGACACCAAGTCTGAATCTGATATATGTGTCTTTGTCAACTACATAGTTTCCTAATAAAATCCTACTAGTACATTCGTGACTTCAATCTAATCTTGTCAATTTATGTTTGTATTATTTTCCAAACAGTATAAAAAATCCACCCTTATATTTTTAACAATTTTAACCATCTAGAAATCTGCAAGCATCCTGCTTTATTGGAAAACAAGACCACAAATTAAAGTTGTGTAGGTGATTTAGCTCCTGCACACTACCTGTTAGACCCTCCTCAGTCTAAGTAAACATATATGTGTGTTTTTTTTATTAGTTCAAAGGTCAAAATAAGGAGTTAGTGGCATCATATCTCTTTTATTTCTACCTTAAAGATGTAGTTCAGAATGGAAGTCCAGATTCAGACTTAAAACAGTTCCAGTCTCAGTAACTGTGGTGGTTTATGTCAACGTTATTTGATGAATCTCTAAGCTACTGCTATGTTTGCATCGGATGATTATCTACAGAGAAGCCAATGATTATTTTTATGGGAAATGGCGTCAGGGGGCAGCACTCAGTGCATGAAACACTGAGCACAAAACATATGAACTGTTTCCATCAGTGGTAGCTATAATAGAGAAGTAAGGCGGTATAAAATTCAACTAAGAGCATTAATCTAAAATCTCTGCTTTCTACACCGCTTTGTTTTACTACAACACCAAGTAGAGCTACCTGATGTGAACATAGTCTTTCAACAGAACCACACTTTGCAAATCTTAAACTATCCCTTTAACTGAGTTGCAGACTAAAAACCAGTTACAGTATTTCCTGGACTATAAGTTGCATCAGTTGAAAACTGAGTCATGAAGAGGAAAAAAACAGAGACGCATGCAGTGTAAATCCGGGGTGATAGGGAGGCGGTTTAGTTGCCACACCAAGAGGGTCAGCCTGCGAAGTAATTCATATTCACCTCCTTGGCAAATACCAGGGCGTGGAGACATAACTGCACCACTCACAAGCATCAACAGATCGATGTAGCCATCTAGACGAGCTACTGTAGGTAAACCTGACAACGTGACACAGATCATCAGAACACCAACAGCACGTTCTTTATTTACCCAACTGTGGAGTCGTCCCTCTGGCTCTGGCTTTCGGCCCACAATTAGCTTTCCTCACGGCTGCCGATGGCAATACTTAATCCGTGGTTCATGTCCGTCAGTATGAATTGATATTTAATACATCAGTCACAAAATGCCTCACGAGGAGGAAAAAACTACATACAAGCCGCACTATAAGATGCATCACCACCCAAACTATGATAAGAAGCGCGGCTTATGTCTGGTATTTAAACTAGGAGTGACGTTTTTATCTTGCACTTGAACTTTATTAGCTCTTAATGACAATGATTGACAACTTAATTGAACGGATTACCAATCAACTGGGGTAATGTAGCAGAGAGTAGCATCTAAAGCCCATTCAACCTTAAAGTCAACTTTGCAATGTTGATCTTCTGTCTGTTTTGTCTTCACAACTGGTTTTACTAATCCCAACATCATACCTCCTGCCATTGTGCAATGCATAGTGTAGCAACGCAATGTTTGAACAGAACTGCTTGTAGGCCTGCAGCTTCATCCTGGCTGAGCTGCGGTGGGAAAGGTGGGACTCATTTGAATGTTGAAAGATTTGCATGTATTTAATGGGGTAACGCAAGGAAATGGCATCTAAGAAGATGTGATTAGAATGTATTTTTACTTCTGATCAATATTAGTAATCATCAATATATTATGAGTAACTATTTGAGGCTATTTCTTAAATAAATCACCCTTGACTTACACAAGACAACAAAAACCCAGAATTTTACATCACAAAGGCAGATTTTGCACCTTGGTATCCGTGCGTGTGTGCGAAATGACTAGAGGGCAAAGGGATTTCACTGAAAACAACATAGAGGTCGGGCCCATATCCATATGCTTGTACTAATCTCTTTTTATCTCACACATGCACACGAACGAACCCGCTCGCTGAACTCGCGTCCTGACAGAGGGATCAGCACCGGCATTAATCTATACAAAGTTTGGGATTGTTCCACTAAGCTGTCGCACTTGACAAATTTGAGGTTTCTAAATAAAATATTGTGTTTTCACAGATTTATTTCTAAAGGGGCAATATAGCAGGATTGTTTTTAATGATTTAAAAAGAACATGTCCAGACAAACCCTGGTGATCGATTTAGGTTAAAGAGGAGGCCCTGTGAACGCGCTCTCCCCTGGGTGCTGTCTTATGTAACATCAGTCAGATCCAGATCAATGAGGTTTCATGAAGCTGCAGTGAAACCAGCCGCTCCAGATAACCTCTGGCTACTCTAATCAGAACCAGTAATTGAATGCTGGGCAGAAATACAATACTGTCCAGTCAACACGGCTGTAAAAGCCTAAATATACAGTTCCAACTTCCCTGATGAGGAAACCCACCTCAGCTGCTCTACGACATTGGAAAGCTTGACAGCTGGTTTAAAGAGTAAGGCAATGTGATATCTATGAAATCTATAAAAGTAAGGCAGAGCAAGTTTGATCATTTCTCTGGCAGCATTCATAACACAAGTAAAGAAAAAAAATCTGACATATTCCCTTTTGTAAATTTTAAAAATCATCACTTTCTCTCAATAGTGAGGAACTTCACTGTTCTCCAGGGGTTATATTTGTTTGGCTTTCTTATTTCTTCAATATATTTTACTCATAAGTTCAGACAACACCTAAACGTTTTGTTTTGATTATCAAGAATAATCCAGCTGGTGGCTGATTGCCTTGGCTTTTTATCCTGATTATTTTTAATGAAAGTTTATCTTTCTACTCGCTTTCTAACAGGGCTACAATGCAGACACTTTTTTACATCTTCAAATTTTGGCTATATTGACTTCAATGCCATTAAACTGAGTTTTGAAATTAATGACAATCTTTAATTGATGCAGAAAGATTGCTCTCAGGTAATAATTAGGTTTGCTGATAAGAAGATTTCAACTTGTTGCAGAGTGCTTATTCAATTGTTATTTTAAAATATACTTACACTTTTTTTGACTTGATTGTTACGCTAACGGCATTTGTTTTTCATTTTATTTGTTTTATTGTACTCACTTTTGTTGTTTTTTTTAACTGAGGTACAAAGCAGACTTTTGGACCAGTTTCCATGTCTCTTTAACAGGCTGTTTAAAATGTTCTTGTCTTTGAAAAATGCTGAATAAATTCAGACATTTACACTGTTGCTCATGAAAAATCGGACCACGACTTGTTTTCTGGTAAACTGAGATTCAGCCTTATTCCTGTAACACGGAAACGTAACGTACAGTCTGGTGGTAATGAGGAATAAGTGGCTATAATTGCATAGTATTGTCAGAACTTCCAGAGTGAAGTCTCTGCTTTGTCTGTCTACTCAAAGGCACCCTGTATCTGCAGCTCTGGCTAAATATAACCTTCAACCTCCATAAAGTCTGGAGCAGTCGTCATCAATAGAGACAGTGTGAGGCTGAACACTGCCCCCTCAGCCGTATCGCCATCGTGTCCAGCCGCCACTGAATTATGACCCACGTCACACTGGAGCGCGCCTTGTCCTCTCAAGTTGACCTTTCAGGGAACGCAGAACGTTCTGTCTGCTCTCAGTCGGCAAGAATTTACAGAAAATCTTTGACAAATTACTTTAAGTTTAACTTGAATCCAGCCTCGCTTCACTGATACACGGTGATAAATGTCAGGAGAAGCAGCACTTAATGACCCCGATTTCAACATGTTTCTCTTCTGTGGCCTCAGGATTTGCTAAGAGAAACAAAGTCTGCCTGATCCCCTCCTTTCCATAATAAATAACCTGCTAACAATTACAAACAGCTCTTGTCTGGGGCTGCCATGCCCTGCAGCCACAGACGCTTCCACTCCTTACATCCTGACATGTATAGTAACGCAGCGGAGTTCTTCTTTAACTTAAATGTAGTGAAGATTCGTCTTGATATGGCCTCTGGTGCAGCTTAACCTGCTCAGGCGCTTAAGGCTCAGTCACATCGAAGGAAAGTTTTACTTGCTCTCATTTTATAGAAACGTGTACCGGCTGACTCCCTAACATGTTGGTTTTCCTTTGGAAATCCTTTGACTGGATTTCTTTACAGCATGTTTCACCATTCTTTGAGTTGTAAAAACCTAACACCAGTATCAGTCAATAGTTAAAAACATTTTCCTCGTGTATTAATAATGGGCTCATGTCACTCGTTTTCATCTGACGTGAAGGTTATGATGACTTTTAGGTTTATGACAGTTTCGACGTGCCATATTAATATTGACCGATCATCCAATAAGGTGGGCTCAAACATATTTAAAGAAATATTTCCAATGCCAATATGTAAAATAAGTGCAATTGGCGGAGTCACGGTGAGACTTTAAAACATGAGAACTGTCAAGCATGGTGGTGGCAGCATCATGCCATGGAGTTCTGTTACTTTAAATGCTCATTTTATATAATTAATTAGTCCCAGCTTAATCTGTTCTTCATGAATAATCTGAAAATTGTGAAAACAAGATGAAGAGTACGCTTCCCTTGCTGGCTGCCGTCAATATTAACTTATCATCTCTTTATGAGTTTAGTGTTTTATGCGTGGTGGCGATCCCGTCACATTTCGTACATTTCTGTTATTTTGCCAGTTTGAAATTTGGTAACTGGTGTTTTCCACAACCACCCGCTGTGAAAACCCAGTGAACCGGCCGGGCTTTTCATCGAGCTTATGTAACGCAACATCGAGCGCTGCTGTGTGGGAGCATTAGATGTAGCTCGCGAAGTATCCTAGTCGTAAACAAACTTTGATCGCGCGCTCGGAGAACAGAGGGAGGCAGTGGGGCGCAGGATCAGATGCTGCTGACTGTAAATACTCTTTTCACCAGGATGGTGCTGAGTGACCAGCTCCTCCGTGGGACTGGGAGTATTTCGAGCATTACAAACCGACGAGCCGCAGCTTGTACTGCCGTCAGGCATCTCTGGAATTTTGTTTCTACGTCCGTCCCTCTGTCTCAGTCCCGGTACTGAACCGGTTGTCCACGAGGGTTTTAATGTTCCCTCTTCACACTGAAGTGTTTCACTGAAAGGTTTTCTTTCACTATGAGAGGCCTGGTTACAATATATAAAGAGACGGTCCTCGAAGCCCTCAGCGTGAGGGCTTTGTTCTTCTTGCACGCTTAAGTTAATTGGTGATTTTGCAGCTTTGGAGAGGAGTTGCAGTCGCTGACGTCTGTTCAGGATTCAACAAAACTTCTTAGTTTGAAACATATTTTTCAGCAGATGGAAGGAAAAGTGCACGGTTCGAAGAGCTCCTCTCACTTCCAAACCAGCTCAGCAGAGCTCTATAAGAAGATTGAATAAAAACACAAACACACACACACACACACACACACACACACACAACACTTTTCAATTAGACCGTAGCTGTTCAAGGCCGGCATTGCTTTGATCTGTGCACGTGTGCATGAGTGTGTGAGAGATTTAAGGAGGTGTGTTGCATCTCGGGGGGCCCCTCGTCTGGTCTGGTCCGCGGCTGTAAATCTTGCTCCGTCTCCGGGTTTACTCTGGGCCCGTAAACTTGAAGGCAATTACGGAAAAACAAGCGGGATGCGAGATTTCTTCAGTCCCGCAGGATTTGTGGTCACGGCCTAAATGGATCGCCGCTCTGTCCGTACCCAAAACGAATATAGCTTCGCCTCGATCCACCTCGGCTCCGAGCTCAGCTTCCCGTCGAGCATCGATTGGCTTCTTGGGTGCGTTCTGCACGACGAACAAACTTAGTAAATAAATGAGACTAAGAATACCACGCCCGACCTTGACCGATGGCCATTAGGCTTTTCACGCTCATTATTTATTTACGTGAAATCAAGCGCATTGATTCGTGCACACTCAGCAAGATCTGACCACACTTACTTTTAACACGTCTTATTTGAACACAGAAGGATTTGATAAATCAGCTGCACCAATAAAAAAAGGTCACTTGTTCTCCCTTAGTGTCGTATAATATCCTATTATAAACATTATCATTGATTATGAGGTTTGGTCTTTATTTTACTGGCTTATTAGTAGCCGGATGCTTCAGTGGAAAGTTTCATATTGGGGAGGAAATGGGACCTCATGAATATAAACATGAGCAGCTTGGGCTGCTTTGATCTGGGCCTGGCTGAGAGTCCTGAATAGAGTGGGCTGGAGTTGCACAGCTCTCTCTCTCTCTCACTGCCTATTTTAACCATTTACATAATTGTTATAACTGTCCTGGCCAGCAGTGTGAGGTGCTCAATAACAGTGAATTGTGCTGCAAGTGACAGGAGATAACCAGAGTGGATACAAAACAGGAGCTTTAATGTACGAAAGAGTGGACCAGCTTTAGCTAAGCGAGCGTGTTGTTAGGGTTAGTTTGTGTTCACTGAGCCAGAGTGCCTCCAGGTGGGCAGCAGGACGGTCCGCTCGTTGCTTGGGATGAGCCCACTTATGATCTTTGATGCACAGAGAAAACTGCCTAAGCATCCTTGACCGTCTTTTAGAGGTTCAAGATGAAAGTAATGGCCGTAATCTACTTTCTGCTGCTAACAAGTTTCCAAACATAAGAAGGGCTTTTCATTTTCTATTTTTATTTGCATCTTTTATGCAGGAAATAAAATGTTTGGTTAGATTACGATTCCAACAAAGGATCTGCACATGGTGCTTATTGCTGTGTGAAGCGACTACACAGGACACATGGATGCAAAGTCCAAAGTTACAGCTCGATTTTTGAACATTTGCCTCATGTCCTTCTCCCCTGTTCTTGTTCAAAACCTTTCCGCTGTACTTGCTTTCCAAAGTTACATTTTTTTAGAGTAAAATGCACACTTATTTTCTGAATTCAATGCCAAATAAGCAATTTTACAGCCACAAATTGTAAATATGTTGAACGTACAAAAGACAAATAAATCAACATACGCTTGTCAATAATGTTTGAAAGAAAGTGAGAAATTTAAAGTGCATTTTTCTTAAATGAAACCGCTTTTTTAGGCCTCCGAAACAGATATTGACTCCATAGGTAAAAAAAATTGCTACCATTGGTTCTGAAAGTTTGTAACTGTCTAAATCTGTAAACAGAAAATACAGATTGTTTTGGCGCTGAAAACAACTTTTTTTAGCAGGATTAGGACGAAGCCACTCACTGGCGGCACGGACAAAGGATGAGGTGAACATATTGTTACAGACATCAAGCATAAAGAAAAAGTGGTTGAACAAATCAAAATAAAAACTCAAGAAGAGACTAGGTTTCTCCTCAACCTCCAAAAACAGTGT
The DNA here is from genome assembly GCF_002775205.1 of Xiphophorus maculatus. NCBI lineage: Eukaryota > Metazoa > Chordata > Actinopteri > Cyprinodontiformes > Poeciliidae > Xiphophorus > Xiphophorus maculatus. The sequence goes on along the minus strand of NC_036465.1, from coordinate 21,445,987 downwards.
CTCTACACTTTTGCCTCCAGAATTAGGGAACTAACCCAAGGCTGAGGGAAAAGGACACAGCACAGTTTGCGCCACGGTTGCTCTCTGGGCGTCAAACCAGTGGGCTGAATCTGAACGGAGACCTTTGTTTCCCTCTCAGTCATATTTATAGTCGGAAACAGAGCTGTATGCCAGTGCGTGTTTTATGGTCTCCGGTAGTTTATGACTGCTGGCGGTGTTTATGCACGGGAACAGAGAGGGTCAAAAGGATAAAATCAATAGCGCACCTTAATGAGGTTGACTGAAAAGAAGGGAAGGAGGGGATGTGTGGGTGATCAGAAAGTGAGAGGAATCAGAGGGGTGACAGGAGGAAACAATGCCTGGTGTGTGGGGGGTGAAGAGGCTCTTAGGGCTTTCAGGTGGGTGTTTGAATCGCTTGGCAGCTGGTTTAGTTTCATAAAAATTCAGCAAAAATTGCTCACTGTTTGCTTACAAAATGTTAACACTCAGCTGGAGCTTTTCTGATGCTGAGCGCGACGTCTTGAGACACACTGAATGGTTTATCTGTGATTTTTGTTTTGTTTTTTTCCCGGAGACTTTAGGAAACTGTGCTTCAGAACTTGATTAAAATGTGAGGTTTATGTCCTTTGGGGGGAAAAAAATGAGTTGTAGTAACCCAGTTGGATCCGAGTTACATAACAGATTTGTCATGAAAAACAACAACAACAACAACATGACCCTGCAGCGCCGCTACCTCACATGATCCTGTGCTCTTTTGATTTGTGTCAGGTAAAGAAAGGCTTGTCAAGCACTGCAGCTACCTCAGCCTTGTTTGATATCCTGTGTCTGTGTAAAGGAGATATTTGCATTTATTGTTCTTCCGTCTTGGCATTTGCATGGCGGTCAGGATGTGTGGGTTGGTCCTACTGAGTTGATGTTGTTGTGCTGTGAGAGAGCTGACTGCAGAGACAAACACAGCTGAGGAAACGTATGTCAGCTCACCTTTGTCCTCTGGGGACAGACGTGCACACATACTATCAGTGGGGTAAGCAGAGGAGTTTATTTCAGCAGAGAAGGAAGGAATGTTTGTTTCGTTGTTATTGCGTGTCATAACCTTTCAGGTTGCTTTAAAGTACCTCCACTGCTTTGCGAACTTGCACATTTATCATGTTTGCTACCATTTACAATCATCGCTAGAGCTACAAATGTTGTAAAATACAGATTAGAGGTATTTATGTCGCAAAATGTTTATTGGTATTGTGATACATAGATTCAAATAAATTATGGAAAAGAACTGCACCTTGATTTTACTGTTGTTTAACAGAGTAACACACATCCAACAAGCTCATATTGGTTTGGCTTCTTAGCAGAGACAGAGCTTAAAGTTTGCCACTTATAAAGAAGCATAATTTGATAAGTGTGATTGTTGGCACTCCTTAGATTTTCACACTGAAACTCTGTGTGCTATGTGGCTAAAAACATCTCCAAAAAATGTACATTTATTTTTTAAGGGAAAGTGTAGCACCCTCCTTTCAGCCTGCTGACTGGCAGTGCACAACGTCAGGTGTGTTGCTTCATGCAGCTGGACATTAATGTCCTTTTAATGTCCCATTAAAAGGAAGTTAAACTGTAGAAGCATGCAAAGAAAGAACGCCACACCTTGAACATTGCTAATTATTCTCCACAGAAAGTTGTAACTCCCATTTTTCTTAACATTTTCTTTAAATCTCTTATATTTGAATCTTTTTTGTCCATTGCTGAAGTTCAATGGTAGCAGTGCCGAGCAAAACATACAGGCCCCAAAAAGAAACACTGAAAAAGTGCCATTGTTGTTGTAGGCTGCTGTGTCCTTATCAGGGATCTGCAGTTTCATGCTAAGGGCTCGTGTGCTGGTTTGACAACTGTCTATACAAGAGCAAAGGTGAGCAACAGTTTGGAAAGAGGAAAAAATGACTGTAGAGATTTGTCACCTTTAGTAGAAACTAATCCAACTGTTTTCATGTTGCAAGACAAAGAAAAACTGTGAGCTAATTGTTGAGCTTAGTGACTTAGTGATTAGCAAGCCAAGAAATATTTCTCTGAATTTGGACATTAAACATGATCACAAATAGATTTTGCACAGTACTGTCTGCTAGATTGATTTCGCAAAGTAAGTGCAAATAATATGTGGCAGCCATATTGGACTATAAGATCATGTCTTTAAGGTCATGTCTTGCTATTTCAGATTTTGACCGATTCCATTAGTTGTGTGTTCATAAACTGGAAATGCAGATTGTTCTTAATTTTATGCATTGAAATGAATTGGAAATTTCCTGAATTCTAAGTATTTGATCTGCTGATCAAACTAAGTCGAAGGTAAGCAAGGGGAAATTTGAGCGATTTCAATCTCTGGCTGAGAACATTTTAGAATCTAATAACAGGTTCATAGTTTTGTCTGAGATGCTCTTTCCCAAACAGATTTCTGTTTGTCTCTCCTTTACTGATTATAATTTTCTACTGTAGCTCTGTAATGTTTTGAGTCATCAAACACAAGGCATATAATTTGTTTCCAAAGAAGCCAAGCATGCCTCAGCAGGAGGTTCATGATGCTATCTTTGAACCAAGACATCATCAAGGTCTAATTGTTCACCTTTGCCAGTCCCACCTATTCTTGTGATCGACCTGTTTTTATCTTCTTTCCCAGATCTCTTTACCTCCCCTCAGCCTCTCGTAATCAATGGCAACCTCGGTCCAAACTCTTCCCGTGACGCGTGGTCCCACCCAAAACTTCCGCAGCCCTTTCCCCTCCTCTCCCCTCTCCTCACTCTGCGGCATGGGAAGCGTAGGAAGTCTGGTGGAGAAGCCAGATGTGTCTCCGACTAAAGGTAACCGCGCGGTGCCTCAGGTGAGACCCAGACAAACCAACGGCCTGCTGAAGAAAGGCCTGACCCAGAGAGAGCTACTGAACTACCTCAACATCACCAGGTGGGTTCTGCTACAGAGCAGCAGGTACCTGTGCGGGACGTTACGTTGAGATGTCTTCTGACTTCCTGCACTTCCCAACAGGAAAGAGCCCAAAGCAGGGCCAAGCGGCAACGGCAAGAGGGACGTCATCGGAGGCCTGGTGGAGGATGACGTCTTCGCCAAAGTCTACAGTAAAGATGGCACTGAAATAGACCTGTCAAAAAACTCACTGCCAAGTGGGGGCAAGTACGAAAAGGTGAATGTACGAGAATTGAGGCTGTATATTTAAAAAAAAAAAGAATGTCTTTACATGAGCATCAGCCGTGTTACATCATGGTGTCTAGCATTACAGCAAAATCTGTAAAACCTAATTCCACGTTTTGTAGAATTACCACAGCAAAGACTTCGGTATCAACTCAAAGTAGAATATGTTGGTCAGGGTTTTTTTTGCATAATAATTCTTTTTAATTATTATACTTTTTCAGAACTAGTGTTTTGCGGACAAATCTTTTGGAATATGTGTGAAATATTTGCCCATTCCTTTTTGCAAAACATATGAAGCTCAATCACACTGGTTGATGACTTTTAGTGAAGACGAGTTTGTACATCGTGCTGTGGATTCCCAGTTAGATTTAGATCCAGACTTTAACTAGGCCATGTTATCCCCAGGATTGGATTTAGAGGTATTTGATTAAGGGGGACTGAACATATGCATTATAAATTTTCATTTGTAAAAAAAAAATAAAAAAAGTTACATTTTTCTTTAACTTTATCTATCACATAAAATAACAATAAACCACACTGAAGTTTATGATTGCAGTGTGACAACATGTAAACATATTAAAGGCATGAAATTTCTTTAGTAAGGTACTGAACTGTTTTCTGGAAAACGTATGTGTTATTAGATTAGTAAAACAAGTTATCAATTTTACTAAAAGTACTCTTTGTACAAATGATTTACAGCCAGTGAAAAGGCTCCGTGGGGTTTTGGTAAATTGATTAGTAACACTTTCATATATTTCCTGCAGTATGACGCAACACCCTTGAATCCTTTTAGGAGCATAAATCAGTCGCAGATGTGATCCGCCTCAGCAGCACTGATTGAAAAATCCGTCACTTCTGAATTTATTGCGGTGATCAAATCTTTCTTCTCTTTTTTTTTAAAACGCCTAAATTGATCAATGCTGAAAACACAGATGGTGTAGTAGCATTGATTTCATCAGAACATTGTGATTTATGTTGCGTAATCCAGCTATTATTGCTGCGAGGGACCGCTTACGCCTCTTTGTACTATGTTTCCAATTTTTTCTTAGGTTCGGTTCAGGTCTTCTGCATTCAAACCCGTCACACCTAAAAACTTCAGCTCCATGCAAAACCTCTACCCCTCCTCCAAGTCGGAGGATGTGGATCACGGCCTTTCCAATGGACTGCACAGAGCATACGGCCACATCTCCAAAACAGTCTCCACCTCCTCTTCATCTTCCTCACCCTCCCGTCATGGAGGACCGACATCATGTGGTAACAAGGTAGCCTGATCCGGCTTTATTAGCTTAGCATCTTCTGTCGTTAGCTAGAAAGTTGCCAAATTAGTCACTCTTTAGATCCAGGTATGTGGATCTAAACACATGAAAATAAAAAGTACCTTTTTATTTTCAAGCATTTCTGTCAAAGGCTGCAATCATGCTCCACATAAGCTGAATAACGGCATAATTCTGACTTTGCAGGCCATCTCCTCGGTGCAAGTGATGAGCCACGAGGATGACAACCTGTCAGACTCAGGTCATAACTCCATGAGCAGTCTGCCGCCGTACCGCCCTCCGTTCCGTCCACATCTGTCTCACATCAGGTCGGCTGCTACATCAATGTCTTCTCCGCTGATCTTTGAGTTCCACAGCTGTGATTTTTCCTTGTTTTTCTGACTGTGTGGATCGTGAAAAGTAACGAGATTTTAATAGCTTCTGTGGTTTCCTCTCCTTTCCCCAGCGCTTCCATGGGCCACATCAACACCATCGGCTCCTTAGATCGAACCTCTCAGGGCCTGAAGGCCGCCGGGTCAGGGGGCGTGGCTATGGGGGAGGTAGCATGCCGAAGCATGGCTACCCTAAACCGCCTGACCCCCTATGGCAGCGAGGCTCCGCCACCTTATGAATGGACGCTGTCCCTCTCGGTGGAGGACGTGGTAAGGGAATATAAGCCCAATATGATTTGAAGCTTTTGCTTCATGATAAAGCCACCAACTTTTAAGACAAATGGCCTGTAGTGCTTTATCAAGTCAGAGGACTCTAAAGCACTTTACACTACATTCAGTCATTCACCCATTCACACACTGTTGGTAGTTAGCTACATTGTAGCCACACCTGCCCCAGTTACAGAAAACAAAATCTACCTCCTGAGCTGCTGTAATTTATTTTATAGATTGTGAAGTCAAAGGGAAATGATTTTTACAGATTCTTTTTTATAAATACAAGCCTGAAAAGTGTGGCATGCTCAGGTATTTACCCCCCTTTAATCTGATACCTCCAAAATAAAACAATTCCTGGAGTTTCTGAAGCAGCATAGTTTAATCTCAGTTCAACTACAGCTGTTTGGTGAAGATCTCTGAGGTGAATTAGCTAACATTAGAGAACAGACGGCTCAGCAGACGGGTCAGAGAGAAAGTCGTGTTCAGTGCTATGTTTGGTTATAAAACAAGCTTTGCACGTCTTTAGCAGAACTGTTCAATCCGTCGTTGGAAAATAGAAAAGGTACGGCACAACTGCAGTCGTGACATGACTAGTGAATGAGAGGATTAATCACATACGCAGCCGAGAGGCATCATGTGGTAACTATTAGTAACTCCACAAACCTGTCCTTTCTGGAAAAGTGGCAAAAAAAAAAGCCATTGTTAAAAGAAAAATAGGTCATGTTTAAATTCCACCACAAATGGTGTAAAAACACAATTTTTCTCTGTGCAAAACACATCTGGTGGAAAAGCAAAGCTTGTGCAAATGTTTCTGTACCCTGAAGATGGGAGAGGTCAAATATAGAGCAAGTCCTGAAAGAAAACCTCTGAGAGGCTGCGTGGGACAGCTTCCCCGTCCGCCCGGAGCGACTGTACAATCGAAGCTTGTTCATGTCTTAGAATAAATAAATCCAGAATCTGTATGAAGACCTGAAAATTAATATTCATAGATGATGTCTCTCTACTCTGACAATCTGACGTAGTTCACACAAAGAAAATGTGTGAAAATGTCATATTTATCATAGATTCTTTTTTTTCTAACAGACAGAAGTTTGTTGTTGTAACATGACAAAATAAGAAATGTATTTACTCTTGCCAGCCTCCCTACGTTATTCGTGCTGCTCTGTCTTCCAGGTGCGGGATCTGGAGGAGCGCCTGGTGGAAAAAGAACATGAACTAAAACAGATGAGGAGGAACCTGGACGAGAGCGAGGGCGCCATCGCTCAGGTGAATCTCATTTTCGATCTGAACGTCACTTCATTTATTTATTTATCTTTTTGTCTGTGCTGACCCCATCTGCTCGCCACCTGCAGGTGTTTGAAGGGAAGCAGCGGCTGTGGGAGAAGGAGGTGGAGGAGCTGAAGCGCCTGTACGCCGCTAAGCTGCGTCAGGTCTCGCAGCACGCCCAGCGCTCCCAGCGCAGCATGCAGTTGGAGCTGTTTCGGGCCCAGCAGGAGAAGAATCGCCTGCAGGAGGAGCTCGACGGCCTGAAGCGGGACGCAGTCCGGGACGTCACGGCCGTGCCGAAGCCGACCAGTCCGACTCTAGAGGAGACACGGTGGGAGGTAAGAAGAGTTCAGGCATAAGGAGCGACGCTTTCACCACCCTGTTTCACTGTGGGGGAAAAAATATGTCTAGGGTGGTATGGTGCATGCCACACTTTTCAGATTCTTTTTGTGGTGAAGAAACTTTTGAAAATCATCATTCAATACTCTGCACTGGAATGCAATATATACCACAAAAGGAATTTTGGAACTAGTTTCTTGGTGAAATATCTTTTTAATCTTGAAATAAGACAAAACTAACTTTTCAGCAAGCTTGTTTTAAATCAGTAATACCTTAATTTTGATGAAAAAGTAAAATAATCTGCCAGTGGAAAGTGACATTTTCCCATATCATAAGCTAAAATGTCTTGTTCCACTATTTAAGTTACAACTGGTACTTTTTCATCAATATTAAGGGGTTATTGACTTTGAAAAAAAGCTCCTATATTTTGCTGAAAAGTTACTTGCAAGTTAGTTTTGTCTTTCTTGGAGTGTACTAAAAATATTTGCACCAGAAACAAGGCCAAAAATACTTGGTAAGATTGTGTGGTTTTACAGTGCAATAATGAATCTTTCTTTTTTCTAAAAAAAAAAAGTCAAAATCCCAGACAACAATGATCTTATTCGTCATATTGTTGTCTTTCTCAGGTTTGTCAGAAGTCAGGGGAGATCTCGTTGCTGAAGCAGCAGGTGAGGGACTCCCAGGCAGAAGTGACCCAGAAGCTGAGCGAGATTTTCAAGCTGAAGACGCAGCTGAGGGAAACCCGGACGGAGCTGCGCAACAGGGAGGCCCAGATAGACGCTCTGAACATCATCCTGCAGGGGACGCAGCGCGGCAAGTGTTCCTCCACCGGAGAAAGCAAAAAAGGAGCCGAAGAGAGTCCATCAGCAGGAGCAACAGGTATCTGTCGCTCAATAATGGCTTCGGGTTTCCAATTTTAGATCCAAAATCAGGTTATAGCTGTGTAACCAGGCCAGGAGTACAGAGCTGTGAGCATTTACCAGAAGCTGGTGTCTTTCGTAATCTTCCATTCATGTGTTTTTTGGGTTTTTTTGGGGACTCCAGCTGAATCCACTTGAACTTTTCCTTTCGCAGGCGGCTCTGGGGGTCCCACAGAAGAGCGTCTGCGAGCGGAGCTGCTGCTGGAGCGACGTCAGAGCGAGGCCCAGGCCACGGCCTTCGAGGAGGAGAGGAACACGTGGCAGACGGAGAAAGACAAGGTCATCCGCTACCAGAAGGAGCTGCAGGCCAGTTACTTGGAGATGTATCACCGCAACGAAGCCCTGGAGAGGGAGCTGCAGCAGCTGAGGGCGGGTGGGGCTCGGGAAGGAAGGGGAGACGGAGGAGGAGGAGAAGGAGGGAGCAGAGATGGGACAACTGAGAAGGAGGCGAAGGAGCCGACAGCTGACAGAGCAGCAGGAAAACAAGAAGATACAACTTCCTCGAGCCTGCCGTGGATAGACAGGATTGAATCGTCTGAAATTTGAATGTGACACACTTGTTTGCAATGCAAACTGTTTTCTCCGAAAGCATGGACCTACGCAAGAGCAAGTCTGCCTGGGAAAAAAAAAGAAACGAGACACAAAATATACAAACTTGGAGATTATAAAAAAAAATATTTAGCATATCAAAATCCTACACAATTGACTAAATCTCTGAAAAGGATGTGCTGCTGGATTTAGTTGTGGTACCAAGTAATCAAATCAAATATAAAGTCAGAAGTAGTAGACCTAAAAAAAAAAGAGGTTGACAAAAAATTATAATAAACTGTGCTAAACCTTTGACCCTCACAGAAGCCACTTTTTTAAAAAAAAAAAAGGTACAAATTATGTGTTGATTTACCTAAATGAAGTTTGTAAATTGTGAAATTTGGGGATGAAAACATTTTTAAAACAAAAACAGCAGCTCAGTCAGAATAAAAAGAAACATGTCAATGTGAAACTTTTGACTGACAATCTTGAAATGGGAACCCATTATACAATTTCTCATGTGCTTTTAGTATTTTTGTGGTACAAAAAAAAAGCTTCATAGATTCCCATCTGACCCCCGCACTGCTTCTGCACCTTGATTGTATTATTGCCCTTTTCGTGTAAAAAGACCGGGACCGATTACATCCTTCTGGACGTGTTCTCGCCGACGCTTGTCTGTGCCACGTTTGTCCTCAGCAGAATAACTCCAAACCGCAAAATCACAGGAAAAGCACTATAAGACTTGTTTTAAATGATCTTATTGGTGACGATAACCAAAGCATTCAATTAGTGAGGTCCCTACAGATCCAACAAGCAACTAGCTGTTGACTGGAATCAGCTTCACTGACTGGTTGGAGACTATATCTACTGTTACTGAGTGAAGAAGGTTTATAGTTAGCTACTTTTAGGTTCAAAGTTGTTTAACAAAGGAGCATTTTTGCTGCTGCTACTTCTGCAGCTGTAGTTGCTTTATACCCAACTTTTTTCAGAAAGGAAAAGGAGCCCGTCTGCCATGTTAGGTCATTCCCACCATCCATGGGAACATTTTGTTCAACTCACGAAGGAGAAAGTTGACCATAAGCCATCTTCACCAGATACTATGAAGGCTGAATATGTTGCTTTAGAAAACTTGGCTGCCTTTATAAAAATCTCAGAAGGAAGTAGGCGTGTGTGCGTTCTCTAGGGTTTTTAAACTGTGGCTTTATTTAGATGAACTCAAGAAATCCCCAGCCTACTTATTTGCAAGCAACAAATGCATGAATGAATTACACGACAGTGATGGAGAGCTGGTTGGCACCTATACAAAATGTTTTCTTGTTTTTTCAAGCACATTGATCTCGGCCTTGGCACAGTGGAGAAAACTTCCAGAAGTCCCGTTACAAAAGTCCAAGTGTGCAATGTGTGCGAGAAAGTTGTGGGTTAATAAGCATGTTGTTACTATGGATAATCAATAGGTTTATATGCAAGGCAACCATGTTGGATTTTGAGGTCAGAGTTGGTGAGAAAGCTCCGACTACAAGAAACTTTTCTGTAGGTTTTCCAAATATGGGGTCTAAAATCTAAACTTTCCAAAAACAGAATAACTTACATGAATCCTTCAGTGGGATCTAATGCATTCGACTGGGTTTTATTGTTTAGTATTTATAAACACAACAAACTGATAAAGTGGAAGTCTGGATTAAAGACGGTAAAGCCGTGGAAACGGACAGATTAAATTACTAAAAACCCAGGAGGATTTTATCTGATGGTATAATTTAGGGTCGCTAAAGTACGGAAGAAATATTTTAAACGCCAATTCAGTTGTGGCTCTTCACATAAACTGGAACAGTCGAATCTTTAGTAGCGGTCAAAGGTTTATAAAACCCAGAGAACGGAAATTGGACACTTAACTCTCATGGGCACATCTCCACTTATGATTCTGGCCCTGATTAATGTTTGCAGGAACAACACTGCACTAGTCTTTCGGCTGAATTCATGTAAAAATGTTGCTTTTCTGGTTTTGGTGCAGGAAAAAAGAACAAATATCTGTCTGGTGCACATCTCTTGAACATACTTCCTTCGTTAGGTCTCTTTCAGGTGAGATACACAAATTTTGTACATACCTGCACTTTCAGTTCAATTCACCTTCTGTGGTTGTACTCCAAAGAGACTGTTGTCTTAAAACTGTGAAATCTGTCAACTTCCATATTGTTTGATTGCAGTAAAAAGGAGCCATTAGCTGTAAATAAAGGCTAAATTAATACTCCCAAATGCATGACTGATGTAAAAAAAAAAAGTTCTGTTCTGTCTTAACTATAAATATTCACAAACCAGCTCTTTGTTAATCTTTGAATATACTGTGACTTGTCAAATTACTGGAATTAAAACTGTACAGAATAAACAAATCTTTGTTTTGGATTAATTCTGGTTAAAGTACTTAAAATCAAGGGCCTTAAATTCTTTAGAGTATCTTTGGTATTTTGGATAAATTCAATATTTTGACGCCAAATCCTGGATAATATCTTCTCGCGTAGCATCTTTTGGTAGAAAGAGCGCAAAGAGGTGGAAGGACAGCTGAAACGGAAATGAAGAGCCTAATAACACAGAAATCATGCGAGAAACAACGGTTTAAGACTTTATTCCTAATCCAAATGCGATGTGGATGAAAAGAGAAATAAGTGAGGGCAAATAAAAATAGTATAAGAGAGCATGGGCGAGTTGGTATGTTTGTTTTATGCAGGGTCGTAATCTGAACAGATACGAGCTCCGCTGACTCACGTGACCCTTAGCCCGGCATTTAAAGCGTTATATAAACTGGGGATTATTATAACTGCACAGCTCCAGAGAGGCTGAGTGATTTACTGAAGTGGGATGAGAAAAGACTCTTATCTCACATGTTTTCCACTCTGTGGGAGGGTTGCAATGCTGGATCCCGTCACTGCTGTTTATCCAAAAACTAAAATGATGGTTAAATCTGGAGGGATATTTCTCATCAGCAAAAAGTAGTTCTGCACCAGTAGACGGTCCAAAAATTCTCAAATTTCAAGACAGTTTTTCAGCAAGATGTGAAAATGCAGCACAAGCGCCACCGAGTGGCGATGAAAGAAAATGAATGCTTTTTGTATTTCACTGTAGAAGCAGTCCTACAAAACTGACTAGAGTATATTGGGTTTTTTTTTTATTTTTGAATATCAGATGCAAATATATGAAACATGTTAGCGGATAAATATGTACAGTAAAAGTTGCATAACACACAAAAGCAGGAAATGCAAAACATTTAGCAAAAATTAGAGGATAAGGAGTATACAACACGCTCGCATTCTATCCGGAGGGAGACTGAGAGAAGTGGTGAATGATTGTCAACCAAGTGAGGGAATAAAATAAAAACAGAATATAAAGTCGGTTTTGAAACGGAGATTAACAGTGCGCCATCGGTGTGGGGGGTTTGGGGGAGAAGCGATGCTGGTGCATTAGTTTGCTGAAGAAACTTGCCTCACGGGAACGTGAGGTGACATCACCATACATGTCCGGGAGGACGCCGGGAACCTGCGTCAGCTCTGCACAAACTGTGCTGTACATCCAGCTGCCTTCACACCTCCTCCAAGTTCAACCTGACGCATGAAACACGGCGTGTACAAACCCCAGGAACTCCCACAGCCAACCATTAGCTTCAACTGTGTAAAATGTAACATATGACTCCTTACATAAATGCACTTTAAAAAAAAAAAAAATACTAAATGTAAAGTGTGGTATGAGTTACTAACATGAACCCTGAGGAACTGTGAAGATCTTACTGTAACTTTCCTGACTCAAACAGAGGCATTCTTGAGTATATATATTTATATATGAAACAACTGCCACAATGACCAGAAGACTTACCCACCCACCACAAGTAAAACTTCACAAGCCCACAGTCACTGCAAGTCATACTATAAGGCTACCATCACACCAATTTACATCTCCAAATCACATGGCGTGCTAGCTTAGTATACACAGACTGAAGCGATGGCACGAGTGGAGTAGGCTTTTGAGTCACTATTATCTTAGTTACGCAATAGTGCTGATTAAGTGTGTTGCTGTGCAAGGTAATGACTATATATCAGGTGGTGGTGAAGGAAAATAGGAACAGAACACATTTCACAGTAGTACACTGTATATTTTTGTTTGCTTTTTGTCACTTTTGTTAAATACACACACAGAACAAGACAAATGGCTTCTAGAATGAGGAAAATCTTGCTGGTGCAGTCAGTCACAGAAGGAAACAAAAGCAGAACAAGAGAAAGAAAGAAAGAAAGAAAGAAAGAAAGAAAGAAAGAAAGAAAGAAAGAAAGAAAGAAAGAAAGAAAGAAAGAAAGAAAGAAAGAAAGAAAGAAAGAAAGAAAGAAAGAAAGAAAGAAAGAAAGAAAGAAAGAAAGAAAGAAAGAAAGAGAGCTGTTCCAACCGCTGAGGAATTTATCGTTTTACTCATCAACCAGCAGTGGCTTTCAGGCCTTTAGTACAACATGGAGGAGCCACAATCAAGAGTTCAATTAAAGGGAGATCACCACATGTTTACTCCCCCTTAACCAGGATGTTATCAGCATTCAGTGGAGTTTGCTACTCTGTGGGTTATCTCAAAAGTAATACAAGCTTATCACCGTCCTGAAAGCAGACTCTGCCTACCTACTCCATTTACTTCAAACACTAAACCCATTTATAATTATCCCTCTGCTTTCAAATAAAAAGAAAAAAAAAATCAACTCGTTCAACCCAAAAGTCAAAAAAGCAACAACAACAAAAAAAAACTAAACAATAGAAAGTAATACATATGATAAGCCTATTACTCTGCAGGCATTTGTAAATGAATTTCTATGATCTTTTCGGAGGCGCTTCTTCACAAAGACAACCTGATCGACTCTTCACTCTACTACAAGCTTTCGTTCAACCAACCGTGCAGGACTTGAATGCTATGCAAAGTTGGAGGGTCCGAGGTGGGTTACAGGACTGCCGAGGCCGTCCGGAGGAGCACTGGGATAAAACCTTAATGCTTTTACAATAAACAGGCCAAGAGGCCAGGGATAGAGGACAGGGGCCAGAGCAAAGGGTCCTGGACATTCAGAGAGCTCCAGGTAACTTCATCCTTGACGAGGAGAGTGTATGGTATCAAAAGTAGATCTGCTTGGCATGTGACGGGTTCTGCTCCATGGGGCAGTAAGGGCATTTCAACCTGCGGGGGAGAACAGCAGCATGTTTAATTAACGCTCGGTGATCAACTTCATCTTTTCAAGCAAGTCAGAATGCGCTGCAGAAATATTTCACATCCTAATGAACTTTCAGACATTTTGACTCACTGCAAACTCTGAATTCACTGTATACTAATGACATTGTACGCTACACGCCAACTAGCGCACTATGCCAAGTAGTGCATAATTGTGAGGTAGAAAGATAAAGTTATAGCAATTCTCAGGTCAATTTAAAAAGCAAACATGGTCAACTTGTGTGTAATTTAATCTCAGTATAAAAGCAGCTGTTTTGTGAAGAGAATAGATGTTTGTTGGGAATATTAATGAACAAACAGCATCCCAAAGAACACAGCAAAAAGGTCAAAGTTAAAAGGTTTAAAGCAGGATTATGTGATGAAACAATTTCTAAAGCTTTGAACATCCACCAAAGGATCGTTTAACAAATCATCTGAAAATGGAAACTCTGGACAGAGTCGTCCATCTAAACTGACTGAGTGAGAAAGCAGAACATACAGAAGATGGGCCTCCATGAGGCCCATCTTAGCTGTTGAAGGGGCTGCAGAAATCTAAAGGTTAGAAAGGATAAACTCAGAAAAAAAGTGGACTTTATGGAAGAATGGAAAAGGAAAGCTTGTATTAAGAGGAGATCAGAGGAACAAAACCCAAAGTCTTGAAACGGTGGCAAAAACTAAACTTCCAGTAGGTCAATATTAAACATGCAACCACTATGGAATGATTTTGGTCAAATCACTTCTATACGTTAGAAAAATTCTGCCAATTTCCAGACCTAAATACAATCTGAATGAGCTTCAGCTATTTGAAAAAGACATTTGCTAGCATGTAAAGCTGATAAAGAGAAATACTTGAAGCTGTAATTGAAGCAAAGAGTTGTTCTGCAAAGTTCTGATTGAGGACAGCAGAATTTCAATTCATGCAACACTTTTCTGTTCTTTTAATAAAGAACCACTAAACATATTTCTTCTAATTACGCATTACGTTGTTTTGGTCTATCCCATGAAATTAAACACATTAAAGACTGACGCCGCAAAGCGAGAAAACGTAGAATAAGCCGAAGTGGTTAAATTCTTCATTTCGACTCACTTCCCAGCATTGGTGAGTTTGTTGAGTGCATCTCTGGAGATGACATGGCCACAGATGAGCTTCATGGGGGGATTGCTCTCTGAGGTCTGCTGCCGAAGAATGGGGCAGGCGAACACAGAGTGGTACCAGCACTTCTTGCCCAGGTCAATTTCAATCTTCATGTGCAGAGAGAAAAGGAAATAACTGAAAGCCCACACTGGATGAAGACATGGTGATGAATCAAGATAAAATGTGACTTACAGGGAGCTCATCTTTGTGCGTCCACACTCCGCTGCATTGTCTCTGTTCGATCACCTGTTTGATGTTCATCAGCACCGGTAAGGCCATGCATCCTGACGCAAAACTAAAATGAAAAATATTGGCAATGTCTCAGAAATACATTTTTAATTGGACTATATAGTTGTAAAACACTACCTGCTTTTAATGTCACTCTCAATGGAATTAGAGCAAAAACAAAAGATTAACCCCAAAACTCATTGTTGCATTACCTTTTTAGTACTGCTCTTAAGTAGTAAAAAGGAAAAAAGTAAGTTTATGTGTTTTAAGCAACCCATTTTCTACTCACCTAACACTTAGTGGAGACTCTACAGAGAGCCCCAGTAGAGCACAGGCATCCCTGGTAAAGATGTTACAGATCTCAGCCCACTGATTTGTCTCCAACAGGCTGCGATACGGGGAGTTTTCAATGCCATGACGTAGATAGACCAGGCTGCCCATCAAGATCTGAATATCTGTAATTGAATGGAGGATAGTTTTATAAAAACATTTATTCCAAAATGCAACCTTAATCCTACTGAGCATAAAAAAAATAGCTACCGAAGTTTAAATTATGTTTTTCAAAGCTACTTTCAGCTGTTTACATAAAAGGTAAATCAACATCTGGCAAAAGCTCATCTTGCATAATCTCTTCCAGCTGCTGACCTCTCTGGTGGTGGGATGCGAATGGCTGGAAGTGCCTGGCGTACTGCAGGGCATCCATCTGGTTGCCTATTCCTCCACTGAGCAAACTTATGAAGTACAAACGGTGCAACTTGAACTCTAAACTGCTGTTCAGTTCAAGAAGACGCTGGCGATTTGAGACGGCCCACCTAAAAGAAATACACACAAGAGAAAGGCCACCGCAGTTAAGTAAGGTACGCAGCAGTGAATCACTGTGATGTCTGAGTGGTTTCCATACTCTAATGCCGGCCTGAGGTCCTGCATCCTCAGAGCTTCAAGGATCCTGTTTAGTTCCAGGAAAGGCTGCTTCATACTCATGTCAATAACTACACCGGACTCCTGAAAAAACACAAATGTGTACTTCGTTTCATCTATGCTCTATTAATTCATAGGAGCACGTTATTTGTAATTAATTTTTTTTATCCCACCGATTATGGGGTTTTTTTTATCTAAAATTGGAGCAATGTGGACAAAGCTGCAAGCAAATACAGCAGAAAATAGTTCCCTAAACACAATTAACTTATTTGTTAAGTAAGTAAGTTAAGTTTGTTAAGTATGACTCTTACCGTTCATTATGAGCTAATTTTAGGAAATTACTACAAAGAAATATAATTGGTTATAAAAGTAGTTACAAATAAGTAATTAATAAGTTAATTGTATTTAACTTATTAAATACAATTAACCTTATTGTATTTAATAAGTGATGCAAATGAAATGATGCAGAGGTTGCAATACCATTTTACAAGCAGGTGTTTTTGCTGAAGGAGCAACTTTTTGTTTTTATTTTAAAAGTAAGCAAGAAACTTCTTGCAAACATTCCTTTGCTAATTTAAGGCTTATCAGTGCTTTTCATTTGGTTAAGTATTTTGATGAATCATGGAGATAAATGTTCATAAAACTCTAAAATGATTTTTTTTTCTTGAGACTTGATATCACACTGTCCTTGTTTGTGATCCTGATCAATGTTCAGGACAGTCAATTCTTCTTATATATGGTAAAGCCAAATAACACAACAAGCAATATTTATTTAAATAACAAAACCAGACTCTTACTGTTTATTATGAGCTAATTTTAGGAAATTACTACAAATAATTTGTTGTAAAAGTAGTTACAAAGCACCTTTTTGGTGGGTACAAACTAACACATGGCTGGTTCAAAACAGCCCAGTAGGTAAAGATTTCATTTTCAATAACCAAAACTAACAAAGAGCAAAACGAAAAAGGTGTGAAATGACCAGGACAGCCTGAACACTTAAGAAAATAAAACAAACATAAAAAGGCAAAACAAAAATACACCAGATTTTGGCAGAAAATATGATCAGATAAAGGGAAAAAACATTAAAAATATTAAAGAGTTTCATTTTGTTTTTTACTTAATGAAAAGTAAATTAGCCAAATAATGTAAATGCAATATGTTGTAAGATTTTATCTAGACAGCATCTTTCTCCAATCAACCACTAGATGTCAGTAATATTTAGTTGCACAATAAGTCAGTACAAACCACAGTACTGGTTAAAACTTCTCCTGTTTTCAACAGGACAAGTTTTCAACAAAACATTAGAATTTTATCTGTGACTGTATATAATTTTATAGACCTGGATCAACAGCTACAGTAGCACTATTACCAACATCACTGTCTCTAGAGTTGGAGGCAGCTCACTGCAACATTTCTTGATCTATTTTCACGTGTGACCTGACCTGGAAATGGAGAATCCAAGCTCAAAATAACACAATGCGACACAACAGTGCCATACCAGGCTCCTTTTTTAATAAAAAAAATACCAAGTTTTTTTTTTTTTTTTCAACAATATTGCAACCAATTTTTAACAAAATAAGAAGATAAATTACCGGTGACAATTCGCAGATGGAAATATTATGTTTTCTCTAAATTTTATACATAGAATTTTGTGTAAATTGAGTTACATTTGGACAATTGCCAAAGGAAACATCTCAAAGACCTTCAAGCCACGATACAGACAAAACTTTGCTGATTTTCATTTACCTGACAAAGATCCTCTGCCACACTGAGCATCCCTTGTCGGTACAAGTGTTCCACAATGGACTCACTAAGGTATTTCTGTCTTTCTGGAGTATCCCACACTGTCTCTGCCACCACAGCACTGATCTCTGCATCAAAATTCTAGAGAGGCGTATTGACAAAGTAAAGTAAACGCATGTAAAAACTTTTATTCTTACAAAATAACATTTTCTCTTCTTACCCTGTCGATGGCTTTGCCAACTTTTGACACGCTGCCGTGAATGTCTTTATGTCGAGATGCCAGCATCTGCACTGTTTCTTTAATATTCTTACAACACTGGGCCATATTCTGGGATAGGACTGATAGGTCTGCATCTTGTACTCCTGCTGGACAGAAAAAGCAATGAGATCAGAATCCAAGTATGCCCCATACACAGTGAATAAAGATGAAGCAGATTTGGATTTTCTGTTAAAATTATAAAAATGCCAGAACTCATACATCTTCCAAAGTTACAGTTTTCACCCCATTTGTACCAATGTTTTCCTCACCAAAAGCAACTAGTTGTGCACGTATCTCACAGACACTGCGTAGAAGTTCATCTAGCCTCTCCTCAGACTGGTGGCCGTACATTACGAAGCGGTGGAGCACTTTCTCCAGCTCCCGCTCCACACATGCACACTGCTCCATGGTTGAGGCTGGAACACACACGATGGCAAAGACCTGAAATTAAGAGGAACAGGACCACAAAAAATTTATCCAATGTCTGGAGGATGATTTTATTTCAGCACAAGACTCATTTTTATCTGATTGATCAATTATTAGATATAAAATGATGGTACTGATTTTCATTTCCCATTTCATTTGTCCTTTCTGCCATTTCTCATTATTATTATTATCATTGCTCAAACCCCTTATTTTAAATATCAAAAAGATCATTCAGACTTTTTATGTATATATTAATGAGAATTGAAACATTTTTAAAATATATATATGTTGATACATTTTAATTTCAAATTATTTCTAAAATAAAATATCCTAGTAATTATTTTTTTGTTTGGTGAAAAAGACTTTCAGTGGTAAAAAGTAATTACAAGCTAAACAATAAACAGAACATTAAAGACTTTTACATTTTCAGTGTTCAAACACATGAATTGGTCTTGTTAACAAAGTTTTTCTAACAGAGGATATCTTTTGGATACCAGAATCAGACAATTTTAAACTTCACCTGGCCTGATTTATTATCAGCCGGTCACAAATTAAATGTCCAATCTTTTCTCCAATCAGTGAACACACCATCAAGCAACACAAGCATTCCTGAGGATGCAATCTTGGCAGTTTTTAGTATCAGTTAGGTTTTGGAAAATTCAGACACGAGTCATTTGTAAATTAAATTAAATAGAGGTAAACAGAGGAGATTGTTCGGGGGATTGTATCCAGGCATATCAGCTGTTTCTTTAAGATGCTACTTTTAGATAACAGAAAACAGGAATGAGAACACATTGTAGCAAATTTGCTGCTTATGCTTTTGAATACTTAAACTCTATGTGTGATGATGAAAATAGCAGTAATCTATTCATAGAAGGTGTCCCCTAAATTAAAAGTTAGTCCTTGTATAGTACTACTGACAACAAACAGGGCCCGAACACTCCTAGCAGGAGTCAGAGTATCCTGCGGCCTTCTGTTTACTAACGAAACATCCCCATAAAAAGGAGAGAAATTAAATCATCCAAAAAAGAAAATAAAACATTATTTACTTCCTACTTTAGGACTTCTGTTATGATTGGTGATATAGCACATAAATATTAAAATGCGTTAGTTAAATCTGCTATACCCGTTGATAGATGTATACTTGCTGTAGCTCACGGCTTAAAAGCAGAGTGCAGAAAATGTCCACCTATGTTTCATTGGCTAACCAGCTACAAGAGCTCAAACGGATTATTACATGTTAAAGACAAACGTAGCTCGTTTCGTGTGAAGTCTGAAATGTTTATAATAGCTTGTCCGTGTCGTCGCAAAAGTTGAGAACCTCGTATTTTCATTTCGTGAGATTACTTGGAAAAACGACGAGCCGCAGAGCTAACGTAAACAAACGAGAGGAGGAGCAGCTAATGTTCGGTGCTCGCCTGCTGCCGACTGACGAGGCCCAAACAACCTGGGAGCACAATGACAACACGCCGGTGTTCATCGTTTGGCATCGACGCAGCACCCAAAACATCTGCACAGGTCAACTAAACAGAGAGGCAAAGTTTGAGCAAAAAAACACTCACCTATCCTGCTAATTAGTTAGCCAACATTAGCCTTAGCCACTTGCCTGTTATCTTCATCCGCAGTCGTAATGCGGAACTTCCTGCGTCGCATTCTGCGTTAGCTGCTGATTCCAAAATAAAAGTCTGTTTGTCGTCAAAAGCTGTTCCAGTTCTTGGCAGCTAAGTTTGCTTTGAAATTACTAATTGCCTTCAAATTTCATAGCTGGGGCTGATGTCAGGCTTCAAGTAAAGATTTTTTAAAGATTTTATTTTTAAAAGATTTACCTGCATGTTTTCTTTATTAAGTTGAGCAAAGGGTGTGAAAAATGTGTCCGCCAATTAATTAAAAGTAATTGAATTTCCTTGTGTAAATTAATAAAATTGTCTGATACAAGTATCTTAAACAAACAAGACTGATTCTTGTGAAACCTCAGGTATTTGTCATATCAGTCCTGTTTTTGTTACCTTAATTGTTAATTTTGTATTAGCATAAAAACAAAATAGTAATGAAATATTGTAAAAAAGGTTTGTATATGAATTTTGTAATATCTGGAAAGACCCTCTAAATTTTTTATATCATTTACTAATACTAAAAACTCACAACTGTAATAATGGGCAGTTGTAAAATAAAAACCAATACGGTAAACCGGTTATAGACAAAGCATTAGGTTACCTTCAACCTAACCCCTTGTCTATATTTTATGACAAAATAAATGTCTTCATATGTTTGTTATCACATTTGGAAAATGAATCCCAGCAAAAGTAAAAACCTAAACATCCGAAGTGTTTGAAGCAAGACTCATGTCTACATGGACAGCTCAAATCAGGCGTACCATTTGAAGGTCATCATAGAAAGTAAAAATAGCACGTTGTTCTACCAGTGAGATGTGATAAAACTGGAACCTTTTGTTCAGAGATTTTCCACTAGCTGCCGATGAATGACTTAATGACTGAGAATAATTGGTAATGACATGAGGTATTATAATAGGAATAGGGGGCTTATCTAACTTCACCCCTGTCATATATGTCTAGACTCCCTCAGTATAGTATGATTAGGCCTTGCTATTGTACTACTTTTGGATAAGTATAGTAAAATGACATCATTACCTACTTCGAGTGGAATTGCTTTATGAGATTATAATTTTAAAATTTATTGAGTAATTTGTTTTTGAAAAATGCCATTTGTAGACTTTGCAGGGCAAAAAGTGGCTTAAAATATGTTACTTCACTTTACCATACAAGTGCTGCCAACTCAGCAGTGAGTGTTTCATGAGACCACGTTGGATAGTCTGTGTCAACCTTTGACCTCCCTCAATAGCCATTCCTCAGCAGAGCCTCACTTACACCTGCACGCAAAGTTAGATTTACTGCACCCTCTGTGTTAAATACCCCATTAAAAGTCGAGTCAAAGTGAACAATGAATATGCCATTCTTTGAGGACAGTATTTACTCTTTCTTTCCCCACCAGCACACCCACTCAAAGAACTAAAGCTATGTCTTTCTGGCCCTGATAATGTAGGTCTATATATAGAGAAGCAATGTGACTGAGCTGGCTGTAAGTGTCAGATTCCAGGCGCGCTCGTTGGTCCCGGCCTGATCAGCATCTGCTGCTAACTATAAACCCACCCACCCCATGAGGTACCCCACCCCAGCTTACACTGGAAAGCCAATGCCCATGCGAACCTCAGTCTGGAGAAGAAAAAAAAATTATCTGAGCTACTTGCTGTAAGCTCTTTCCCTGCTGCCACATCAGAGGGGCGGGGCAGAAATTAGTATTAGGGGATGTAATATGTCTAAGGAGGTTCCTCCTCTTTTCTTTTTCTATTCAAGTCTAATAGATGGCAGTGCTCTCCACATTCTGAGGTTAGCCAGTCAGTCTGGCTCTGTCAGTCAGAGATGTGGAGCTGTTTGGTCCTGGAGATGAACAAGGTCTTCTTACCTTGGAATCTATTGCAGACTTGAGAGACCATTTTTTTGAATGAGGGGTGGATTTTTCACTACTGAAGAGCTCAGGACCATCCGAAAAACTACATCAGTGGCCGCAGGTACAGTACAAGTCAGTCAGAGTTTCTCTTCGTGCATATAATGAAGCATGAACATGTGTGTTTCTGTGGTTATTACCATATGTGAGACTAAGTAAGGGTTCCACATTTGCAAAGATAATGTGAAATAACATAAAACTACTGTATTATTTTATTGGAATAATTTAAAGAATACATTTAGATTTTGTAAATGTCAGAAAACCAAATAATCTTTTTTTTTAAGATCAACTGAGTGTCATTTCTTTATAGGAAATGGTAACTTTATTAATTTTTGTTTTTCTGACATTTTAAATCCAAATGAAGCTTAAATAGTGCAAATCAACATTTGTTATCACTAACTTAGTCATTTTTATCTAATCTACTTGTAGTAGAATGAATATGCCCTCCAGGTGATTTTTTTTTATTTTTTATGCAGGAACCCAGCCAAAAGCCCACAGGAGGAGCGGGCAGGACTGGCCACAGTGAATCTTTGGAGCTCATGGTGTAGCGATGGACAGTTGGACTCTCCAGGGGGACAGCTACTCCTTCATGCGCAGTGCGCCCCGCACATTTTCCCTGTGCCATCGTGAGGGTACCCCTAACCACGTTGAAATCTT
This sequence comes from Xiphophorus maculatus, assembly GCF_002775205.1. NCBI lineage: Eukaryota > Metazoa > Chordata > Actinopteri > Cyprinodontiformes > Poeciliidae > Xiphophorus > Xiphophorus maculatus. The sequence goes on along the minus strand of NC_036465.1, from coordinate 21,423,727 downwards.
CGACATTATCAACATCCCCCCTCAGCGGAGTGTCATCTCTGAGACCACCTGCCTGTGTGACATTTTTGGAGACGACGGTGAGTCAGCGTCCCTCTCAAGCAGCCCTGCTGCAGGGCCCGCTGTACCTTCGCAGACAGAGTTGGAAGGAAGAGCTGCTACCACACCACAAGTGGATGATTTGAACGATTCTTCTGGCAGCTATCACACTGCACCTGGATCAAGCGAGGGAGAGGAGGGGTTTGATGATTCAAGAGAAGGGTGTTACAGCCCTGCTCGGCAAAAAGAGTATTCAGATGGGAGGGAATTAGATGAAAAGGAATTAAATTTAAAGCATCCAGAAGTTGCTAAGGATAGCATTGCAAATTTTGAACCAAAAACAGCAACCCCAGTACTTCTGCACAGTACAAGTACCCCATCATCACTCACCCCATCGTATCAAGGCCTCAACAGTGGTGAGACAACACCTTCTCCTGGATATAACAGCCCCAGTTCCTTCAATCCAGAAGGGAGGCTGTCATCACTATCCTCCTCCTCCGCTGAAAAAAGACTTTCACCTCTATCACCTGACATTCAGGAATCGTACAGAGAAACTGAATCAAGTACAATAACCCCTTTACTCAAGGACAGACAGAGTAATTCTTCAAATCAATCTTTAAATCCATCGCTTCCACATGATTTAATTGAGCCAGTTAAAGCCAGCCAGTTAAATCAAAACAGCAGTTCATCACCTGAGACTCCCACTGACCTTTCTCAGGATTATACAGACATTAAATCTAGAATAAATTTTTCATCTTCTATACACCATGGTGTTGATTCAGAATCTCCCTTAGAAGGGCAGGTAGTCTCCCCTGAGCTCAGAAATAGTTCTCCTTCCCCCACCACTCAAACATTACCTCCTTTCTCTGATTCAAGAGGGAGGGTATCTGTACCTGATCTCTTTAGCAGAGAATCCACACCTGATATAAAAGATTCTGCCAACACCACTGAACTTATTTCAGATCTTTCTATTGCTGGAAGAGACACCACGACTACTCCTCAGAGCCAGGACACAGGATTATCAACTGGACCAGGCAGCTCTGTTTCCACACCAGGCCCGAGGTCTACGCCCCCTTCTCCTGTCATTTCAGTAGCCACGTCTCCTGAGCTTGTAGAGGATAGAGTTCCAGCTGGAATAGGGAACACAAGAACCTCCCCTCACTTGCCTACCCCTGCCTTTCTAACCAACACTGGGTCAAGAAGTCCATCGCCTGCTCTTTCGCCTACAGTACAAAACCGTTTAATACTTTCTGAAATCAGGAGTCAGGTGTCTTCACCTGTGGTTAGTAATAGTTTTTCTCCATTACCTGAAGTGCAGCAGAACAGTTCGCCTTTACAACAAATATATACTTCCCCATCACCTGAGATAAGGATTGTATCCTACTCTCCTGAGCTCAGTAACGAGCATAGCTCTCAAGTAAATCCATCACCCGAACTTCATCAGAGAGTCTCACCTTTAGAGGGAAGGTACAATTCTCCATCCCCTGAAATAAGGATTTTCTCCTCCTCTCCAGAGCTCAGAAGGAAAGAACAACACTCTCAAGTAACTCCATCACCTGGACTGCACCAGAACAGCTCACCTTTAGAACAAAAATATACGTCTCACACGCCTGAGATAGGTGCTGTTACACCCCCTCCAGATCTAATCAGGAAAACGTGGCCCTGTCAAGTCAAAGAGGTTTCAGAGTCTTCTCTCACAGAGCAACAAGTTGGCTCTGTGTCACCAAGAAGCTTCTCTTTCTCCCCTCAAATCGCAGGGGTGTCTTATTCTGTTGTTCAGGCTGTGGGCAGGACAAGTTCCCCATTTCCAGGACTTTCTCATACCTCCTCCCCAGAGCCAACTCATTTTCTTGTGTCCTCTGAGTCTGGTAAAGACAGTGTTGACACCAGTGTAGCACAGTCCACTGGTAGTCAAAGAAACTCTCCACATTTATCAGACATCCAAAGTTCTGCCTCTCTGTCTCAGCTCAAAAAACAAACACCTTCTCCTCAGCCAGAATATTGCACACCTTCACCTGAACCAGGATCTTTAACCTGTTCACCAGATGACTGCCTAAGTCCATTTACAGAGAAAATATTCCAGGAATCACTAGCAGCACAGTCTCCAGAATTCAACTCCCTGTATACAACACCTGTTCCTCTCACATCTGAGCTCCAAACAGAGACCATTACTGCCGGTGTCATAGTAATACCATCACCTACACATCTGACAAAAAAAGCTGTGTCACCTTCATTTAAATTAGAGAATAGACTGGAAACTGGTACTGCTGACATAAAGAGCAACTCTTCAGTGGTGGAAGTTTGCGCTCCGATATCTGTCTTATCAGAAAAAAATTCATACAATTCACAGATACAACTCATCACAGAAAGAAGAGAGACAAAAAAGAGAGAACACTGTCAAGAAATATCAAGTGTAGCCATCTCCACTCAGGAAAAACACAACACTCAAACCCCCTTTTCTCAGGAAGAAATCAAGTCTCCTTCCCACAATATTGCAAGCCACAGAGTTCATAGAGCTGCATCCAAGGAGTTTGGGCAAAGACAGGAAAAGCTCCATCCTCTGGTCCCCTCTAACTCCCTGAATTTTGACAGTAATATTTATCTACCAAATTCGACTTGCACACCTCAGAACTCAAGAAGACAGCTGGTACCCAAAATTATACAAGACGACAGGGAGAGGCTGGAGGGGGACATGTCCCGTCATATAAACAGGCGGCGCACTCCTTCTCCACCTCTTACCAGGTTTACACCTGTTCACATTATAGCCCCTCAGAAACCACACAGAAAGTGGCAAAACAGAAGCAATAGCCCCTCTGAAGTTATAGCATCCTCACTGTGTGGTAATTTAAATGAAGCAGCGACAAATAGGGAAAACCCCAATGTTGACCCTGTTGACAATAATAGCCAGGCCCATTGGGTCAGAATTGGAAAGCAATTGGAGATGGACAGAGAAATGCCTTTGGAGCAGGAGAGGGATGTAGGTATGGAGAGGCAAATGGTTAGGGAGATAGACAGAGAGAGAAAGAGGGAGGAGCAGGCTCCTGAAAGAGAAGAGGGGTGGCAGGGGGTTGCCAGTTACAGAGGGGAACAGGTTGAGCTGTCATTCAATGCCAGGAATAGAAAAGGACCTGTGATTCGCAGTGCAGCTCCCACAACCAGAGAGACGCGCCAGGGACTGCCAACAGCACATACTTATTCAGAGAGTCTCCCTGCGACAAGACAGCTACAGCAACAACACAGTCTGCTTAAACTTGCACCTCAGCCAGACCCCAGCAGTTGCAGCGCCAGCAGAAGACTAAAACCTCCCACATCTCAGGACAGGAGAAGTGTGCCTCGACGTGTGTCCACGAGCAGGCCATGTCAGAGCTCCAGCTCCAGTATGGGAAGTGAACTTGATGAAGCAGACCATGAGGTGAAGTGGCTTACAGATGGGGCTTTTCGCAGCCTGTCAAGTCCTGAAGTAGATTACCTTGAAATGTACAACTCCAGCCACTGTTCGTCTACAAACATTTCTCAACCATCTACTCATGACAGTCCGGCTGGGGTCAATGCTGCCTGGCTGTCCTATGCTGACTTCAGAGGTTCTGCACCAAAGCTTGACTTTGATGAACTCTCCTCTCATCAGCAATATCCTCACAGTTTAGATTGCCTAGATCCATCCAGAAGATGTGAGTTAGGAAGCTTTGAATGCATAGATGTAGCTGTGGAAAGAGAGGACTGCAGGAAAGTAAGAAGAGGAGTGCCAAAAAGACAGATCCAACTGAAGAGAAGGAATAATACTGAAGGGAAGCAGGATGAGAGCAGTGAAAATAGCAGTCCTGGGCTACCAGGTATGGTGGAGAGCCCCTCTCAGGAGACTCACCCTAGAGGTATCTTTGTGAGGCAAAACAGTACACCAGCAGCAATGCAAGAAACTCCCCCTAATGAGAGCAGCTCTGAGCTCTCACAGCAAAACGAAAGACAGTCCCAACTCCAGAAATCTGCTTCTATGGATGAAACATACTCTAAAACCAAGATTGCTTCATGCCTCATCAAGAACGTGTTGTCAAAGAAGATGCAAGGTGTTGACAGACAGCCTGATGAGCAAGCAAGTGAAGAAGTGAGCCCACCAACAGAGAGTGCAACAGCACCATCTGAAGAATCACCGAAACTTGACTCTAGTAATCTGAGTTCCAGTCTTCAGTCAGATCACAGCCTTTCATCTGAGAGACTTTCTTTGAGGGGAGAAACAGGCATGAAGGATCAAGCCGCCCTGCCTAACGACCACAGATTAAAATCTAGTTATAGACCAAGTTCATCCAGCAGTGGCAGAAGTGTCACCTTCTCCCAGACTGACAGTGAAGAAGCTGATTCCCAAACTCGAAGTACTAAATCATCAGCTTCAGAGATAAAATCCAACTGCAGTATACCGTTTGAGGGTAAAAGAAGTGGTTTACAGTCCTGGCAAACACATGAAACTGTGGTAGGTGCACCAGGGAAAGCACCTGCGTGGGACACAGCAGCTCCCTCAGAACGTCCTTCTGTCAACACACTGGCAAGAGGAACAAACAGAGATCAAAAAGTTGAAAACAAAGATCAACACAGACAACTTCAACAAAGAGACAAAGATACCTGCACATCTAAAACACAGGAGATCAAACTCACAGCTGTGGAAAAGAAGAAGGCCTCACTAAATGTCTGTCTCACTCCAGAGGCAGAAAGCAAATCTTTTCCACCAGATGGATCTGCTGGAGAGAAGGAAGAAAATACTAAGACCAAAGCAGAAGACAAAATACAGGATGAAGGGGACGGGGATGATAACGTTAAGGCTCCCGTTCACAAAGTTAGAGATGTAAGGCGGCTTGTGAAAAATACATACAACTTGTCCTTCAAGGCAATTAGTCCTGATAACCAGTCAGGCATCAATGAAGGAAACTGCAATGAGGAAACAAGGGAGGAGGTGCCAGTAGAGGAGAAAATAAATGTATTAAAGGAGGCTAGCAGAGAAGAGAGGAAAGAAGAAAGAGAAGAAGAGGTCAGGGTCGACAGAACACCTGAAGAGAAAGATGAAGCAAAAGATTCAATGCATCAAACATTACTTCATTCAACTCAGAATAAAAGAAATTCTCCATCTGGTCCACAGCCAATGCAAATCGAATGCAAGGCTGTATGCTGGAAAGATGACAAAAATAAAATGCAAAACATGAAGAAAGATTTGGGCAATAAAAACCAAAGCTCTTTGTTGTCTTCCCCAGATGCGAACTCAATAGAGAGCAGACTAAAACACACAATGGAAGAGAAGATGATCCAAAAGCTTGGTGAACATAATATTAGTACCACAGCAGAAAAGAAAAAGAATGTGACAGAAATCCACAAAGTGCCAGACTGTGAGGACAAACCCACATTGGCTAGAACAGACCGAAAACCTCCCATGCTTGGAAGCCTCCCTAAACTGCCTAGTAAGGAGAGGGAGGTGTCCACTGCTGTAGTTTTAATAAGAGAGAAATCAAATAAATCCAACATATCTGCATCTTTAAGTCATGAAGAGACTTCTGCCCAAATCAAAGCTCCTGCTTCTCTCTCACCTATCCCCCCTGTTTCTGGCGGTGCATCTGGTGGTAGTGTTGGCCACTCAGTTTCAATGCTTTTAAAGGAGAAAGGTTATCAAGCTGACATTGGCGCAGTGGTGAGCGATGGTCAGAACTTAACTAGAGGTAAAGGACCTACTTGTAAGCATGTGAACTCTTTGGAAATCCCTCTTCAGACCATTCCTCCTTCAGAAAAAGTTTTTCCTGATTCTCACAGAGGGAGAACCTTCTCCTCATCCTCCACCACCTCTGGCCCCTCAGCAATGACTGAAAGTGCAGATGTCCTGGAAAAGCCCACAGAAGAGGAGAGAGTTAGCATTAAACCTCCAAAGAAAGATACAGCAACAACAAAAAGGAACACAATGGACCAAACACTAACAATCACCAAACAAAATGACACTATAGGAGATTTTGAAGCAGTCAAAAGACTTGATCCTACTTTCCCCCCCAGGTCTCCTGCAATACGAAGATTCAAACCACAGCCAGGTGAGACCAGGTCACCATCAAAAGATACAGAGAAAAAAGAAATCTCCTCATCATCTTTGGGAAGCCACAGACCTCAAATGATTGAAGTGAAATCTATAGCTAAAAGCTCTCAAAAACCAGCAGTGCCTCCGAAACCAAACTGCAAATTTAAGCCTGGAGATTTGGGAAATGTGACAAGTGAAGCACAGAGAGCATCAACAGCCTCCTCTAGTGGAAAACAACGAAATGAGGAGAGACCGCAGACAATTGTAGTGAGCTCACCTACAGTCTACAGGAAGATTTCCAATGAGTCTGCCTCTGCATCAAATTATTCAAGAAAGCTTGCTGTATCTGCTGTGTCAAACCTTAAGCCACCACCTCACAGAACAACAGCAGCCAATGTCACCAGCATCTCTAACATGTCAACAGCATGTGCAGACACAGAGGCAGTTACTGACCAAGGTCAGCACCAACAATCTACTGCTTCGCCTCAGAGCTCCAGGCATGCTAAGAAACCTGAATCCCTAACTACAACGTCAGACACCGGTTTAGATGTAGCCCAGCAACTTGTTCCACAACCAAATCCACATCAAAATGTTGGATCTACTCTATCTGAAGTTGACCAATCTACTTCAATGGACCCAGAGGGTCAACAGTGTTCTAGGGCGACATGTGAACATGAGCAAACTATGCCTGTTAGCTCCAACAATCTGAAGCAAGTGCCTGCTGTTTCCACAACTCAAAAGTACACTCATCAACCATACAGAAGAACAGTCTCCAGTGAGCATGCCCAAAGAATAGACGATCAACATTTTTATACCTCAGATGACCCTCCAAGCTACGACGAAAGAGAGAGCTTCAGTCCACTCTTGCTTCCTGATATGACTTCAGCGAGGTCAAATCGGTATCAACCCTCATCCCGTCCTCCTTGTTCCTGCACAGCTGGCTACCCCTCTCACTGTGGTCCTACCTCTCCTCACCAGCATCGCAGTCCCCATAACCTTACCCCACCTGGTCTGCCACACTCTCCAGGTCAGGCACTACCTTACCAAGTGGCTCAGCCCCCTCTCCACTGTAGACCTGAAATGCAGCCATTGGGTTACCAACCAAGATCTCCAAAATCAAGCCCTCTTGGTCCAAACCAACCACAATCCATGTACCAGCCTCTCCATCCCTCCGCTGCCTGTGGTCCCCTTTCTTCACTCATGCAGGCCTGCCCTGCTGACCGCTCTCTGCTGCCACAGCAACATATTGGAGCTCGGCGGCCTCCTGTTCACAGATCTCCCCATCAGCAGCCACCAAATCTGACTGGGGCTCCTTACAGTGATCCAGGCCACAGCCACTCTCCCGTCCTGCCTCCTATAGATCCTCAGTACCTATGTGGCCCCCAAAGCATGGGTCCCTCCTATGGGTCAGAATATGGCGGCGATAGCTCTAGTGTGTATTCAGAAAGTAGCTATGCACAGCCACCACGTAGAGTACTCCTGGATCCTGAGACAGGGAAGTATTTTTATATTGAGGTGCCTGTGCAGCCCCTTAGGAAAATGCTGTTCGACCCAGAGACTGGTCAGTATGTGGAAGTGCTCATCCCACAGCAGGCAATGTCACATTCAGGCCTGTACCCTCCTGCTGGACCCCACTTCCAGCCTCTCCACAACCACAACATCTATGCCCCGGCTCCTCAATACATGCCCTGTGCTGCTCCTCCCCCATTAGCTCACCCCCAGGTTCAGCCTCAGCCACCCCAATATCCTGAGGTGTCTGCTGCACCTCCAATGCATCCAAGTGGGTCTGGGGTCAGCTACAGGAATCCGTCAGGACAGGGATCAAAGCCAGAGCCCAAAAACCACCGACCATTGGACCAAAGGTACCTTGAGAATATGTATTATGTCCCAAGTGTAATAAATGCAAGCCCAAATACCACCCCACCTGACTATTACCACAGGCATACTTCTAACTTACCCACGACTGGGGGGAAAAGGTCCTGAAATAGAGGGCAGAGGCCGCCTTCCTGGAGCCTGTGGAGTTTAAAATACACTATGTATAAATGGGGTGGCTAATGTTGGTCTGTGATGTTATTTGAGTTTTGACACTACAGCTGAAGAACGCAATTCTTTAGCTGTTGTTTATTTGCTGATGCTGCTATACTTTTTGCTGAGCTGCTTTTACAAAAAAGATTTTTAGGTTGGTGTCTTCAGAAATACATGTGTGTGGGGCTTTTCTATGACCTGTTTATCAAACTATTACTTAAACTTTTATATGTAAGATGATTAAAGGGATGCACAGGAGCAAAACATCTGTGGGATTATTAATTTACTGATGTGTTTTTAGTCTGTAAATGTCCACAGAAACTTGAAAATGCAGTATGAAAAGACCTCATATTTATCTTAATAATGCATTTACACAAGTTGAGTGAGTTTGTGCACATGATGTCTGCTACACAATGCAGCACTCTCAATAAAATGTCAAATGTCAAATTTCTTCTCTTTAGTCTTTCTTCCCTAATAATTGCACTTTTAAAAAGATACAAAAATTTAACTATAGTACTCTAGTTTAGTCTTACAGGATGTTACTTTGAATTATTAAATAGGTTCATGTTTTAAAGCTTTTTTTTTTTACAACTAAACAATGCTGTCGTTTGTTCTAGGAGAAAGTGCATGACACAAATTATTAAAGAAAATTGGATTTTTACATCATAAAACTAGCTAAATACTCAGGAAAATTATAAATGGATATATGAAGCATGTATTATCTCTAATAATTGCTTAAATATGATGATTACTAATGGTTTATTCTTTGGTACTGAAGATGACCGCAGAAACATGTTTTTGTTTATATGAAACATATTGAATTTTAAACCACTAGAGGTCACTGTGCAGCACCAAATAACGACCTAATGTTGAGAGGGGCTGAATTAGGGGTCTCAAAACCTTGTCCTCCAGCTCAGGTTGTAGATGCATCCTTGCTCCAACCTATCTTAATGTAATGATTGAATTACCTCTTCACCATGCCACAGAGTTTGGCAAAATCCTGGTAACATGCATTTGATTCAGATGTATATGTATCCAAAACCTTCAGAACAGTAGATTTCGAGGACTAGATTTGTAGACCCATGAGTTAATTTTGAGTCTGATAATATGGCTTATTGAAAGGAAATTATAATTTTAAGCTGTCAGATTTTATTTAAACAAAGAAAAACAAGCGATGTTCTGCAGAAGCACAATGTGACCACAAGGGGGACCCCTTGACCAAAGGTAGAAAAAAAGATCATGCCAGGAAGTTGCACATAACCTACTTAGCCTACTCTGTGTAAGTAGGACCAAAAACATGAAGGCAACTTTACGACTTTTCTTCTTAAACCTGCGCCTACTCACTATGTCCAGGAGCTCAATTGTAAGTACCCACCACATCCTTTAATGTGGCTGACGGTAAAGTTTATGGTCTGCAGGTGGCTTCTTGTGTATGTGACTGCCAGGTGTGGGGGAAATAAGATTAAAGCATACACATTCCCATATGGAGACAAAATAGCATGAGAGTTAGCTTGATTATAATAACTGAGCCGGAAACATATCACTGAGACTTCCATTATCACTACAGAGTAGTATAAATTAACTAATGATTATGTAAACTTTTAATAGCTGTCTGGCAAACTAATACGTGTGTTATGACTACATAGCAACATTCAAAATATATATTAATCATTGACAGAACACAAGCCCTAGCCTAGACTGGCACCTTTTAACTTCTGCAAGTGTCAACTAAATATCTCCGTTTATTGTCATACACCTACATTTTCACAACCTGTAGAATGATGAAAGGCACACCTTGGAAAAGCACACTAATCTGTGTAAACCTCTTGACACGCCTTTTTTCAAAATGACTATTAGACAAATCCACATATTTCCATGTGACTTTGATCTACCCCAGTAGTTTTTACAGGGTAGTATTTCCTATAATCTGAGCTGAAACAACCAGTTCTGCAGCATTTTCTTTCCAGATTATCCAACAAATTTATTTTTATTTCTTTCAAGAAGTTTGCAAACTGTCTTTGAAGTACCCAGTACTTTAAAAAAAGATATTATAACAATAGTAATGTTTATACGATTGTCTTTTTACAAAGAAAGGCTGTGAGGTGGAGGACATGTAGTTCCCATGCACATCCTCCACATCACATTTGAGTCCAACGAATTTCAGTCAAACACACAAAACACACCATGAGATCATCAGTTGGTCACTGGTCTCTTTCCATCAGTGTCTGTTTTTCGCTCTGTTTCTGTGATCTGTTCTCTATATTGAAAGGTGTCGACCCCAGGAGGTCTATAAAGGCACGGCACACCCAGGAATGTGTGGGTGAGACTGACCCTGGAGCCACGTTTGATGTGGACCAACAGCACAGCTGATTATTCACTGGAAAAAACTCCTCTCTGCATTGTCCAATATCAGGAATGTTGAAAAAGGAGAGTGGGTGGCATGGGCCTGGCAGCTAGATAAGACAGACTTTTAGGTAACAATAAACTGGATAGATGCTTCCTTACATTTTCCAGTAACATGTGCTACTGGAGATTAGATCTCTATTGTTTGTAAAAGTGAAATTGTTGGCTTTAATGGTTGTGTTGCTCACTTAGTCGGAAGTGAAAGGGTGATCTTATTATTCCTATTACTATAAGTGCATGTATTAATGGGGAAGAAGTTAGGTCATGTGGGCATTTCAGTCCCCTGCCAGACATTCGTGTTCATAACTCCTGCCTGAATGACCTCCTTTTAATGGGAGGGTTCCAAGAAAGTTTGAGTTATCTAAGAACACTAATAGTAAGATTTAGTTTCAGACGTCCCCCTAATACTAAAATAAAACCCACTCTTTTACAATAAAATGCTACTTACCATGTGGAGTCAGCTCAGAACTACTGCAGCCTCATGTTTATCCCTGACTAAAAAAATATTAAACAAGCACAGCAGTTCATTAAAAGTTGAATTTTAATTTATTTTATTTTATTTTTAAAATGTTTCACTTTGTGCTGAAGTTAACAAGCTTTCCAATAATATTCAAATTTATTGAAAAGGCCTGTATTTATGTTACTTTTCAAAACTTTGACCTACAGTATGACACAATGTGATTTCACGCCTTCAGCAGGATTTTTAAAAATTATTATTATTATTTATTTCTTTATCACTCCATCTTAAACCTTGCAACATTTGGTGAAGATGTATATTAAAGGAATAAAACAGAATGTCACTCTTGCCCCTTTGGTGGAGTCACCTGAATACTCACTCCCATGCCCTTAAAAGGCTTTCCTTTCAACCCAGCAGAGGCGGACAAACTGTGAGTGGGTGTATGTCTGCGTGTGTTGTGTGTGTGTGTGTGTGTGTGTGTGAGGTCATCATGACGGAGAAAAGAATGACAGAAGCAACAACTAGAAGCGATCTGAGATGCGAGAGAACACCTGAAACCCTGCATTCATTTTGTTGCCTAGCAACCTCAGGGCGTAATAATTGGTGCGGGTTGTAAAAATCCTTACAACTGTGTTTACACTTGTGTGTCATACAGACTTCCTTCCCTCCACCAGGTGGTGCGTGCCTACCTGTCACGCCCGGTTATTGCTTCATCGCAGGCTTTCATATCCTTTTCGTCCAGCAGCAGTAATCTAACGTAGCCTGACTCATCTGTTTAGAAATCAGTAAATGTTCTCATGGTTATTGATCTTTACCGAGTGCTACATTATGCAGAGGGTCGCAAGATAAGTCTTCCTTCATTATTATTTTATATGAAGTAAACCTGAAGCCAGCTCAGAAAGGGTTGTTTGTTGTTTTTGGGGTTTTTGTTGCTAATAGTGGAACTTATTCGTCTAGACCTGTCTAGTCATCTGAGTGTCCCAGGACCCCTCATGTCCAGGCAGGAAATTGTTGCTTATACTAGGAGTCTGTCATTGTTTCTATGAAAGTTATGAGAGTTTGAAAATGAAGTAGTCTGGGAGTGATGTCATAGCCTGATCACTTTACCCGCTGTCCTTCTTCACCTCTTCCAACAAGGAGCTGGGCGGTGGATCAATGGGAATGGAAGGAATGACAGGAGTCTGTGTGTGTCTGTGTTTAGCCATTTTTTATTTTTTTTTGTAAAAGGCCCATTAAAAAAAACAAAACAACAACTTCGAGGACCAGCTGCTCCTTATAGGTCCCAAAGCCTGGGCCCCATAAGAAGAAGTGCTGTTTTTGTAATTAGGGGTTAGATTTAAGACTAATGAGCACATAATACAACCGTTTCTACAATTTCCCTGAGGGAAAATCCCAAAGGGATTAATAAAGTTTCTATCTATCTATCTATCTATCTATCTATCTATCTATCTATCTATCTATCTATCTATCTATCTATCTATCTATCTATCTATCTATCTATCTATCTATCTATCTATCTATCTATCTATTAGGTTTTGGTAAAAGTTAGGGTCTAGGTATACAATAGTAATGAATAGGGTTAGGGAGAATATCTGTATTAGACATGAACACAGTTACTAAAATGAATGGAAGTCAACACATGTCCTAATATGGGTAGAAATACAAACTTGTGTATGTGGGGGTGTGCGCGTGTGTGTGTGTGTGTGTGTGTGTGTGTGTGTGTGTGTGTGTGTGCGTGTGTGTGTGTGTGTGTGTGTGTGTGTGTGTGTGCGTGTGTGTGTGTGTGTGTGTGTGTGTGTGTCTGGCTACTGAGACAACAGTTATTGGCAGGATCAAGTTCTTGGCTGTCTCCGATCCTGAATCACTCATTGCTGGTTACATGTCTGAACTCTTATTGATGCCATACTGTGTCAAATATTCTCTTCATATTTTGACGGCCAGCACAATAAGGGCTCGGGTCGCCTGCAGAGAGGTCTGGCAAACGTTAACAGGAGGGAATCTCCAGAGAATCCGCCTTAAGTTCGGTTTTAGTCCACGTGTTCGCTCTGAGGTGGTATGCATGGGCCACTGAATTCCTCAGGCATGATGCAAAGCTATGAGTCAAATTAGGACAGCCCTGACCGCACAGACATTGGTCATTACACCTTTTAAATTTAGAGCCTGTAAATATAATATATTACTCTCCTTATTTCTCCATGTTGAAAGCAGACTTGTTTTTATCTTTCACTCCTGAAGAGTCTCATTGCTGGCTATATCACCATGTGTGTGGAATCCCATTGCCAAGACAGCCAATGTCAGGCTGAAGAAGGCCTGAAAGAGCTGCTCATTGTTATCCGGTCAACTCCAACGAAGTGTCAAACAGCTGACATGGAGAAAGGACCAAGCACCACGGACACATGGCGATACATTATCATGCAAATATTAACAGGTGAGGTGAATGTTAGCCGTGGACTTTGTACATGTGGGATTTGACGATTATATGGGTGAAAGTTTATAGGCTTCGGCGGCAGCCGATGAATCTGATTCCATAGATCGTTCAAGTATTTAAAAGCTACAACAGAGCAAGTTTCTCTGTCATAGAAATTTTATTGAGTCTCATTTCTACACTCAATTACATCAGACTAAACACAATAGTGATTGTTGGAAGCTTAAACTTAAGAGTAATCTACTGTACAAATTAGTGAGGGGAATTAAATCTCCACTGACAGTGGATCTTAATATGTAGAAAAAAATATTTTAGTTTTTTTTCCTGAATCAGAGGACACCCACAACTCCTTTATTTCAGGTAACTAGACTTAGTTCTAACCATAACAAGCCACATTTTAAGAAATTCAGACAAGATTTATACAAATATTTTAAAATCTGTAAAAACGCTTCCTTTCAGAGTCTGAGTACCCCTGGGAAAGGGAACCTGGATGTACAAAATCTTTTTGACGTCTATTTCCAGAGCCCTGCTGAAGCCAGGCCCAGCATCAGTCGATGAGAAGGTAAATTTAGGTTTTTAAATAAACGGTACCAGCAGATTCTGCATGAAGAGAGCAAGTTTTTTTTTCCTTTTTCATAAATTTTTGGACTTCTGGACATTGCTTTGACCTGACTGTCAATCAACTCAAAGTGAGACCGTTCCAATATCTGGGCTAAATTATGTGTTTTGAACTTAGGCTACTGCAAATGGACTTTCTGTTGCATGTTTGCGTAATGGTTTTGCTAATTCTATTCTGTTATCTGTTAACAGACTGATGCAGGATGTCCCCTCTGCAATTGGCACCAAGGGAATTTGTGGAAGATACTCTGCTTGGATAAGACTGAAATGCAAAACAACTGGTTTAAAAACATTTAAACCAATTAAACTGACTTTAATCTCAGAATTCTGACTTTAATGTCAGAATTAGGGCCCCGATAAGTCAGAATTCTGACTTTAATCTCAGAATTCTGACTTTAAACTCAGAATTCTGACTTTAAACTCAGAATTCTGACTTTAATCTCAGAATTCTGACTTTAATCTCAGAATTCTGACTTTAATCTCAGAATTCTGAGTTTAAAGTCAGAATTCTGAGTTTAATCTCAGAATTCTGACTTTAATCTCAGAATTCTGACTTTAAACTCAGAATTCTGAGTTTGTGTTTAAGGTCAGAATTCTGAGTTTAAAGTCAGAATTCTGAGTTTAACCTCAGAATTCTGACCTTAAACTCAGAATTCTGAGTTTGTGTATTGAAGGTCAGAATTCTGACTTTAACCTCAGAATTCTGACTTTAATCTCAGAATTCTGACTTTAATGTCAGAATTCTTTCTTTTTTAGGGGCCCTAATCCTCTTCCGTACATTTCCTTCCTATTGACAGCTATATGCTATGAATGGAGAGTTGTGTGCATCAAAAAAATCTAAATGTGTGTTAAAGTTTGTGCGCGCTAAAATGTTCAAGGTGTGTGAATACTTGCAAGGCTTTGTATATTTAATACCTCTTTTTTAAGGACTTTTAATATTTTGATTAAGATACAAAAGTATGCCTTCTGCTTCTCACTCATAGTTTCATTTGATTTTTGAAATTAGTCTTTCTGAATTTGCGTAAATTCAAAGTTGGTACATTAGCTTGTGTGGACCTTACACTGCCATGATGTGATGCTGTTAAAGGTTTGCATGATCAAGTCCTGCCTCACAGGCGTACAGATAATTATCTTAATCAGGCATATGCAATAAACTATGAAACTCATGGACTTTTGCCAGTCAGGGAAAACCCCTCAATGGTTATTGATAGAAGGGCTGTTAACCACACTGATGGGGTCAGCTGTAGGGTTGTGAATGACTTCCAAAATGAGATGAATTTTATTCTAATCAGGCAAAAACAATAACTTTGTTTTGCTGACCAGGAGATCTGTGTATTGATTAATTGGTGTGAACAAAAACTGAAGAAATAGAAGAAGAGACAGGTTGGAATTTTTGAAGTATGGATTTTGTAGAGTCATCAGAGTCTTACCTCTGCTATTTAGCTATTAGGAGAAACAGAGATGAGTCTTCACCTGAGTTAATTACTTACAAATCATTGTTGCAAATGATTTTACTCCTCTCCTAATTCTAACACTGCCATCGCAGTTGCAGTTTAGTGGTACGTTTGTGGGCCCATATGAGCTTTTCTATTTAAAACCACAGCGTTCTATGTCAATAAGAAACTAAGGCAAAAGTGTCAGCAGCATAATGTGATTTTCAGACCAAAAGCCGGCATGTGCACAGCTCACCAGGAGAGTTTTGTGGGGTACAGTTTCTACTTTCAAAACAACAAGCAGATGTTGACTGATTTTCAATGTACAAAGGCAGCAGATGTCATAATCATACATGCATCCCATGCTAAAACGTTTTAGTGTACTACTCCTACAAGTGAGACAGAGAAGATGAAGACCCACATGGCAGAGAAAATGATGAAGACGTCTGGAAAGCTTTCAAGTGTTGTGTTGGTAAGGGGCAGTTTGGTCAGAAGCACATTTTGCAGCTTAATGTCACACACATGTCCTTTAGATAAGACACATACGCCCATCTCTAAGAAACCGCAATCGTTGCTTTCAGAATATAGGACGGAAATAGCATTGAAAAATGTTGTCGATTTGGAAAACCCTTTGACGTGCACCGTGCAATACATAATTATATTCTTTCATAATAACCACCTGCATGTGTCATTACCTTTACTTGGTGCGTCTTATTTAGAATAAATTGCAGGTATGAGTTCTTTGAATCAGTTCAAAGAGATGTGATCCCATTCATCACGGTAACCATGACAAAGGCGAGACTAGACGAGTGGGAAGAGGTGCAAACAATCAGTGCAACTTAATGGTCATTTATCATTTATCATGAAGGTCTTTGCCCCCAGATTGCTTGTGAAAATTGCAAGCAGTTGCTATGTGTCATTTTCCATCCACGTCCATGCGGGGCTGTTGAAGATAGCAACAACAAAAAAAACAAAGAAAAACCTGTTTGTTATTCCTTTATTCTCCACCAACCAAAGCATTCCACTTGACTTATCAGTATTTTTTTTTTCCAAGAACCAATAAACACGCAGAGACTAAAACGGTTCGGACGTTAATGGGTGAGGGAGTATTTTCATAACAGATAAACTTTTATCGTGGATGCAGTCGTGCATCGTTGGGAAATGACACAGAACGTTCGTTGCCAGCTAAGGAAAACAAACACCAAGAATAAAAAAAGCCACTTACGATTGATAGTTACCTGTCAACCCAAATATTTTTAAAATACCTTTCTTGCAGAACATATTGTCCTCCAACGAGAAATAACCAGATAAAAGCCAAAGGTCAAAGGCTTTTATCTGGACAACCTACACTGGTAACTGCATCAAGTGTTACTAAGTGTTAGTTGTAAGAACAAGCTATCCTCTTTATTAGCAGAGCTAAAACGTTTGTCAGAGCTACATGGAGTTCCTGCTACAGTCCAGACATGCTTCAAGTCTGACACACAGCACTTTATGGCATCATTCTGCTAATTGGAAGATGATATCTGAACTACTGAAGCAGTAGAAAAGCTACGTAGCACAAATTAACATGTAGGTAGACCTAAATTACAAATTCTCAAATACAACGTTGTCCTCAATTATTAGTAAGGATGTTTAAAAACTGTTCAAATAAATCCACTTTTATAAATCAAAATTAGGGATATGTTACTACAATTAAAGTAGTATATCTATTATATATATATATATATATATATATATATATATATATATATATATATATATATATATATATATATATATATATATATATATATATATATGTGTGTTTTTTTTCCTGCCTTATTTGTGTAGGAAACTTTAATTATTTTTATACTATTTCCTGTTTTCTTTGGGTACAAATATGAAGGGATACAAAATCCTAGTTCATAGTCTCTTTTGCTGCAAAGCTGAAGGAGGATTGAAATTTATCAAGTTACCACGTCACTGTCAGACAACTGCATCAATACAACTATTAATGTTTTGCGTTTGCTAAACACGACTTTGACTTTAAAGTCCAACAAATCATAAGAGTCACGGAAACCTTGTTAGAGTGCATCATAGCTCTTCAAGATTCCTAAAATCGAATTTTTTTTATCAATGAACCAAAGTTGAGTTGTTAACGAGTCATTCCACAGGATAATGATGAAAACATATGGCCAAACCAGGAACAAAATGAACCTCTGAGCTGATGTAGGAAAAGAGGCCACATCAGCTATTCATAATGATTAATGTGTAACCTTAGTAGAAAACCAAAAGGGGTGAATCAGAGAAGGCATGCTTGGATGATTATAGCTCTGAGTGTCAGCCTGAGTTAGCAGAGAGAGAAGGCCTTCTATTGTTGTGCAGAGAATAGTCTCACAGTGGCAGATTCCACTGTGGTCACACAGGCAGTGCTCTGATAAGCTTCCTCCGAACCAATCTCAAAGAATCCGTTGTCCTGCCCTGATAGATTGAAGTTATTTCCCCAATACTGCAATGGCGTGCTTCTAGACAACAGCTCACAGAGCCGATGGAGGCACAGAGTCCAAGGCCCGTGAATGCAATGCAGCAACTGTAGTTTGATGTGACGGGAATCTGTGTCGACAGGTCATCAGGTTACTTTACAATACAGAAACAGCTGTTGTTGAGGTGATTATGATCAACTGCTGACAGCAGGCAAATGTGATACACCGGTTTTTAGTTCTGGCAGATTTTACAGCACTGCTCAGAAAACGTTATCCATTTCATCACTGCCTTCATCAGTCCATTAAGAGACAATTACTGCTCCCCTCGTCTGTGTGTGACACATTAACTGGCTTGATCAAGAAACAAGTTTCAGATGATACTGTGTTTTGAAAGCCAAATCTCCCAGTGGCTGTTTTTCTCCTTATACTTTTTCTCTCTGGCTTTATATGTACAGGATAATTTAATACAATAAAGCATTAAGCATTTGTGCAAATCACATAGTGCCTTTCAATTTATTCATACACCTAAGGAACAGTCACCTATTTTGTCATGCTGCAATCACAAATTTCTAATGCAAACACATTTAATCCTAGACTGTGATTTTATTTTTATTTAACTAAATAGAATTTGGCATTCGGGTTCGGTTTATTCTGTGTCTCTAGGTTTGTTTTCTATTTCTACATGTTCTTTTCTTCCCTTCAGTCTCCCTCTATACTTGTGTGAACTTGTTTTGTTTTTAGTCATAACAAAGTCTCCCTCTGCTGTTTTCCATCACTCTAATCGCTCAGCTGCCAGCAGACGTCACTTAATTTGTAAATATAGAAAACCTGTGATTGTTAGAGGTTAAGAATGGTGAACAAACAGCATCGTGAACACTAATGAACACATCAAGCAGGTTTAACCAAGACAAGCACTTGGTTAAATGATAAAACTTAATACATTTACTAAAGTCATCTGTTACTTTTTGGGTTTTTTGTCATAATTGCTTCAGCATCATGGGACAACTTTGTGAGGGGAGTGGTTGTCCCTTTCTATTCAGTGCATCATACCTGATTGAAAACTTCAATGACAAACAAACATCATGGCCTCCGGATTTGCGTCACTGCGTGTGGTTCGCTGCATGGTGGCCGTCTTCACTTGCAGGCCCACAGCATCCACGCCGCAGTATCAGTGCATTTGAAGGGCAAACGTTGAGTTTGGATGGAAACCATGGTAATGACTTGTGACCGCAGCAGTGACTCGCTACCTCAGTCACCACAGCACTGGGCAAAGCTTCAGTCGACTTTTACAGAATCCTCCAGCGGTCTCTAAAAATGCATCGCTCTGTGGTTTTGGAGCATTGGACTGTTGGATTTTGCCTCTTTCTGAATTGTTCTTTTGCTCGTTTTCTTTGGGATTTATGCAACGGCCAGTCTAAACAACCGTTGAGAATCAAATCTGGAAGTATTTATTTTTGGACGTATATTTAGCTAGTGACCACAGCCCTGGAACATGCCAGCCATGCTAACTAGCTGGGGTAAGGCTATATTTACAGAAGGATGGGTATCCATCACGGTGGTGTGAAAGCACACAGACAGCCAGAGCGCGAGGAAGGGAACGTGTAGCTCATCCGTCACCACAGTCCGGTCTCAGGGGTTGCCTATTTAAAACCCAACACAATTTGCAACACAGAGACACACGGGACAAACAACCGTGCATGAACACACTCACTTCCACCTAGGAGAGACTAGCTGACCTCACCTGCATGTTTTTCAAGTGTGGGAGGAAGACGGAGGACCTGAACTGAACCCGGGCATGTACAGGGAAAAGATGCAAGACACATGCAGAGAAAAAAAGCGGTTTATTTCTAAATATTGTGAAATAATTGTCCAGAGACCATTTATGTAAAACTGACTTCCCTCTGCATAATGTTGCCATTGTCATGCTTCACTTTGGGGACTGGGGATGTTGTGATCATGGTGATTTGCAGGGTTAACATCCTGCATAACGTTTTGGATGTGAGTTAATAAGGGAATTGGTTGCATTGAATTTTATCTAAGGGTAACAGATTAGATGCCTATTGCTTCCAGATGTTTGAGTTAGTTTATCACACGAATCCCCACCAAAAATACATTGAAGACAGTAAAAATGTTCAAAATGTATAAATGCTTTTGCAAAGTACTGTAAAGTGTGTCTTTGTGCACTGACTATACCAAATGGAGAGCTGGCATTTTCTTTCTCCCAGAAAGCTTTTGTTGTCATTTATGTTCTTTAATCCTCTTCAAGTTTCAGAATTTTTCTCTCGGTTACTTTTGATGCTTTTAATGGTGAATTCTGCAAAATTACAGTTCTGGGAAAATCTAGTCAATCTTTTTCAAAACAGCAGAGACTCAAAACCGTTTTACAAGTCATGCAGGTCGTGCAGTTGTCCAGTTTGTCCAGCAACAGAATAGAAAAAGAGGGAGAAGAAACAGCTGATGGTGACTCCTGGGCTTTCTGTATTGGCACCCTACACCTGAATGACATCATGTCAACTGTCAATACAAGTGGCATAGACAGTCCGTTTCTGCAAATAGCTGACCAGACAAGCAAGTTCATGCAGACAGACAGATGGACAAGGTCAGGGAGTGGCAGATAAACAGATATGCTGCATCACTGCTCAAGACTGTAGTGTTGCATATTGGGTTAAGCAAACCAAAGCATGCATGCATCTAATCAATTTTGCAGAAAAAAAAAGAATTTTTGCACATTGGATATCTTCTAGAACTAGCTACCTGCAACAGCTCTATTTAACTCAGCTGTCCCCTGTGTGCATATTTAGAGCTAATATTGTTGAAATGCATTTACTTGGTCAAAGAAAATCTAAAGAACTGCTCTTTGTTTTGCTTCATTTCAATGAACCGCCAAACAATGCTGAATTTGCTGCTGGTTGAGCTTTCGTCTTAGTATGCTAGTCCAAGGTTAGGCACTTTGTTTATCACATTGTTGAGGTGGTTGACAGTTGTTGTCATCTACTCCATGTTGAGTTTAATGGCCTCTCTGGGGACCTACAGCATGTTCATAGCAAACTCTTGACACTCCAGTCACAAGTTTGCTTTATATTCAGCTCCTAGATTTTGTGCAACATCTGCAATGAGAGCAAGCCACCAAATATGTCCGCGTGCGCTTGCCCTTGCTAAGGATTCTGCAGGTTGCACTGAGCCATGGTGCACCGGGGTTGCATTTTTAGTTAAGATGGTCCAGTTCTTGAAGTGTTCAATGAAACTCTCCATGTAGGGATATTTGCCTGTGTGCTCTGAAACACTAGAAGCCTCCCAAATCTCCCCATCTGACTCCCTTTGGGGTATAAATAACACAAACCCATAAACACTCCCACATCCAACAAATAACAAGGACTGACAGCACGCCATGTATTAAAAAGATGTGAGTTCCAGCAAGCTCTGGGGTCATAAAGTATCACTTTCACTTACTTATTTTCACATTTAATGTAAATAAAAAAACAGTTCTTTGACAGATGGGTGTTAATATTGAGCCACGAAAAGACTCTGTCTATGACTAGTTTAATGACATCATGCAAAATTGTAAATGAACACCCCTGGCGACCAACCATCACCCCAATCATGTGGATACAAGAGCTTCTTAAATGATGAGGTCATGTTGATCTGAAGATCCTTGTCATGGAGTTGAGGGTGTCGGGGTCGTCAGCTGCTATATAGAGAGGAAGGATGGGCAGAATGCTGGCAATGCATACTCACTGCAATGTATACTATTTTTAATTCCCGTACCTTTGCCTTCTTACTCTGTGCTTTTGCTCAAAGGTAACAAGCTGAACAGTCGACTCTCCATCATGTGGTTGCAGATCATTTGTTTTCACACAGAGACCTTTCATCCAACCCTGCAGACCACCTGGGGGACTGCAGTATACATCACGTCTTACCCAGTGGGATCTTACCCACTCCGTCCCTGGATTTTCTATTTCGCTCTTAAGTAGCGGCCACAGAGAGCCCACCAAACTTGCCTGCCGACATTAATATTCAAAAAGTATTAATGTCTCAGGCAGGCACAAAAATATAAAGATTGCTGTCTGAGCACATAAAAATTTCTGCATAAAAATTGACCACAAACTTTTAAAAGTCACACAACTCTTTGCACAGAGGTCTCTGGTGTTGGACCATTCTAAACCATTTACAACATGGTCTGCATTCTGGGCCTAATTTCATCTTCACAAACAGAAATACTCCAGCTCATCGATGTTGTATCATTAGGGAATGGCTGCTGGACACTTTGGCACCTCGAATGGAGTGGCAACTTCAATCCCATTGAAAACCTGTGGAGTTCTGCTGAGGCTTGTGACTTTTCACCCCAGAACATCAATGTCCTGAGGGCCACACTTCAAGAAAAGTGGGACATTATGCCACAGCAGACACTAAGTCAACTTGTGAACAGCATGAGGCATCGTTCGCAAGCTGTAATTGATACTCGAGGTAACATGACACATCATTGAGACACTGATATTTTTTTGTTGTGGCATATCCATCACTGTTTGTTTCATTACATTGGGTGAGATGAGGAAATCACACAGGAAATCAAACATCCCTAACCTTTTGTGAATTGCGTACATCATACATCTTACAGTTGCTTTTAGCTAATTATGTATTGAAGCCTGATTTCTGTAGAAATCTCTCTAGAGTTTATGTAAATGTATTTATAATTTCAACGTCATCAAAAAAAAGCTTAAGTGCTCTGGTGGATTATGAACACTTAGATATAGAACAATGTAGGATCCTTGGTGAACTCCTCATTTTCTGTGTTTCCTGGATACAAGTCCAAGACAACAAATAGCCAAGGCAGTAAACTGAGATCACGTAGGCACTAGTCTCCTCACTCTGAGTTTAATGACCTCTGTGCTAAGCACACAGACTACAGATGCAGTGGCACAGAGAGAGGTGCTATAAATCATGCAAGCACTGATAGCTGTAACCTGTGAGGTGTGTGAGGTTTGTGCAATATTGATGAAGACACACGATCTCACAACAAAACCAAAAGGGAAAAAGAAACAAGGTTCCACCACAAAACCAACCGAGACGTAAAAATAGATTAGTATTAAGTTTGTTATTTTGGAAAAGCACTCCACTTCTCTTTTGGAAAACTACCGCGAGTAGCCTCTGGGAAGTCGGGAAAGCCTGTGTTGCATTCCTGAGTGTAATCACTCAGTGTGATGTCATAATCTGCTCAAGTTCATGTCCAGGCAGAGAGCGGTGTCGACATTTTGACAGCACACCTTTACCTGGCAGGTACATTTTATTCTCTTTACGTCCGCTATGTGATAAGACCACTGTTTCTCAATTCCCTTATGGCTATGGTTAGGAAAGAAGCAAATCTAATGCCTGTATCTTCTCAGATTTAGTCAACATTTCCATGTGGAAGAGAGAAAAAAAAAGTCTAGATTTGACTTGTAGCTATTTAAAAAAAAAATTTAAGTTATGTATGTCCACTCAAAAAGATCTTATTCTGAGTTTAAGGTGTAAACCACTTGACATTCATAATTTCAGTGTAGTATTTTTCTATCTATATGTCTGAATCACTTTTTTTCAGTTCAATTGGTTCCAATTTCACTGCTGAATATTTTGCAAAACAACCTCTCAGTTTGGAATAACATTCAGCTGCTTCGCTGTAGAAATCGGATGTTTTACAGTATCACATCTATTATTCACATATATTCATGACCGGGAGGGTTAGAGTTACAAGGCAACCTTTATCCTGGGAGAATGATGAGTTTGAAACCTGCTGGTTTGTAAATGTAACATAGACAGGGCCTGCAAACATTTTCACGCTCATTCAACTTTTTTCTATATATTTTTTTATGTTACAATCACAATTTCAGCATGTTCTACTACAGGTATGTGATGTGATAGACAAACACACAGTAGAATATGAACGTGAAGCAGAAGATTAAAAACATTTACAGGATTTTCACTATTTATTGAAATGAAAATCTAAAAAATGTGTCGTGTTACTCATCGACCTTTGCTTTGTGGAAGTACCTTTCATTGCAGGTAAGGCATTGAAGTATTATGATTCCAACATCTTTGCACATTTAGACGGAAAATGTCTTGCATATTCTTCAACATAGCTCAAATGCAGTCGAAATGGAAGTGAATATGAGTGTTTCTTAGCATGTTTCTTGGCTATTTTAGACATTCTTTGAGTATATCTATTGCAGCTCTGGCTGAATGCTTGGGGTCGTTGTCCTGCTGGACAGCAAACTTCTTCCCCAGTCTTGAGTCTTTTCTAACATCTCACTCCTTTTTACATCCTGGTCATTCTTTTTTTTACAGAATTGCTTTCTCAAAGCATGATGCTGCCACCGCCATGTTTTAGAAAGGGCATGTTAATGGTGGTGCGCATGGTTAGTTTCCTGTGACGTCTGTCTTTTTCTAGTAGCCACAAAGTTCAGTTTTGGTTTCGTCTGTCCAGAGCAAATTCTCTCATGCTTTTGCGGTTTCCTCGTTATGACTCAGAAACCACAAACTAGACTTCTTACCACTTACCTTCAACAATGGAACCTTATGCCATATTCTTGCATAAGGTTCATTGTTGTCTTGACTAAAAGTAGTTGTCCTGTAAGTGACAACTAATCACCAGCCTGAGCTGTGCATTTCTGCAGCTCCTTCGGAGCTAGCATGAGCCTCTTGGTTGCTCGTCTGCATTATGCTCTCCATTATGCATAGTTTACCATCTATGGGGTCCTATCACACACACTCATGCTCCACCTCCCTGACGATGCAGACAGGACTGGCTGGTGGTGTGTTTGAGCCACAGGGGAGCCAGGGATCCCACATCCAGCTTGTCACTTTAGCTGGACAAGCTAAACTAGTAGATTTGGAACTATTTTCATGCTTTCACACAATCTGAGGTCTTGGCAAAACAGATGTATTTATGCTGAGATTAAATTAAAATAGGTGAATCCTTTTTCCTAAATAAGAGATTTCTGAAAGCAGTTGAGTGTAATCGAGGCTGAATACAAATACAAGAAAAACTTTTTAAACTTTGAAAACCTTGCAACATTTCCTTCCACTTCATACTCACATCCTGATTTGTGTTAGATTTGCGCACAAATACCAATAAGATGCTTAGAAATCTGTTGCCACATGTGGGAAAGGTCTGGGAGAAAAAACGATTTAGCAAGGCACTTTAATGCCGGTGACTCTTATTATAAGGTAGAAACTGTCTTGGAAGTAGCACAATAATAAATCTTAGGTTTGTTGTTTTGGTAGATAATGAATGAATAACAAACAAGATTAATCTTTGCTCCAGAACTGGCCCCATTCTCTTTCCAGTAAACTCATGGCACAGAGTTTTAAAAAAAAGAAAGAAAAAGGTGTTTTGGTTTGTAAATAATATAGTCCTCAACTGTTCTTTGTCTTTCATTGAGCAGCTCTGCAGCATTTTGCCCAGATTGGAGGCAGTTTCGAAATCATGGAGGCTTTCTGTTTTTCCTTTCTTCCTCCTTCAGTAATTGTTACTAATCGTCCTTTACAATACACTCCCATCCTTCCGCTCAGAAACAGAAGTTCTATTGCAAAACTAAAGAGAAAAATTGAGCCTTGATTTGCTGACATCAATGTGTGCTACATCCACTCTAGCTCAGAAATGGGATCCTGAAACTCTTTTGCTGGCATATTTTTGCCTTCCTGGGAACTGAAAAAAATTTCTTATAAATAAATTGCTTTGATTAAGAGATATGCTCCATCAGTATATTAAGAGATATGCTACATCAGATTAAGAGATATGCTCCATTCTAATTAGACATTAGAATGTCTAATGTCTAACTTTTTAATTTAGAAATCCAGCCACTTGTTGTTGTTTTTTTTTGTTGCTCTTATTTTCCACACAATTAAGAACATTTCCTTTAGTCAGTAAATGCAACACAAATAGCAAACAGGAAGTTTTTAAGCAGGTTGAAAACACTGATTAAATTGTGAGCATGTAAACAAGATTCCCTAAATAATTACTTCAAGCAAGCCAAGAATTTGTGGAGATGAAGACAATCAATGACCAGGCAGTTTACTGTTATTTTACTCCAGTGGTGTGATTTATTTATTTTTTATTTTTTTATTTCTGTGGCATTGCAATAAAGTGCTTTATCCCTGAATGAACTGCAAATGCGGGAAATGAAAGAGTTTAGGGGAACAAACAATTTCATTCCACTCTTATCTGCTGTAAGAGAGGAAGTGACGACATGTCTCAAGGGGTGTTCACTTGAAATATATCCAGTAATCAAAGCTATGCAATCTCAAAAGACATAAGCACCATGAAAGAAAGGTGGCACAGACACAGAATATTCAAATTCATCACAGAAAGACCCTCAGCTAATGCTTCCTCCGCCGTGCTTCACAGTTGGAATTCATTTTAGTGTTTGTGTTGATGAATCGTGTTATTTTTCTCTCCAAAACCAGCAGCATATATTTGGTACCATTTTTCCAAAGATACTGTGCACACCAACGTGGAATTTTACCCTGTCTGTCCGTTAACATATTTGTTTGCTTTGGAGGACAGTTGTTTCCTTTATGGCGTCTTTCCGTCCCCTTGTTATTTGTTGAATTGTCTGCATTTGTTCCTTTGGTCTACACTAGTTCCTTTCTCCTGCATTTCACCGTGTGTGTTCCTCCTTAGTTTGCATGCTCAGCCCTTAAATTTGCCTTTTTCCCCTGAATTGATGTAGATATTTGCATAGAAAAATTAGAGGATATCAAAGTATTGTAAAAGCACAACAAGAAAGCCCAATGTGTTGTGGAGTTAATCCTCGTAATATTGTGTTCACCTCACTATAAAAGAGCATTTGTTGTAAGTGAACCCAAAAATAGACGGCCGGGACCGAATCTTTGTTTTGGCTGTATTGTTGTGTTTTTGGGGGGCAGATTTGATTCCTAATCAATGCTACTTACAATTTAGGCAGCAACAGTTTAACTCTTCTTATATTCAGGTTGCGTTAAAGCACCTGGCTGCTGGTTTGTAGATGTATGACAAAAGATCAAACTACCTTTTCACTCCATCAGAGGAGTGTTCTCAAAAGAGCTCTTGTTCCATCGAACACACCAAAGCCACAAAAGTTACATGTCCAGAGAGACAAACACAAGTCCTGATGTGATCTAAGATTTGTCTGAACTCTCACTCACTCACAGGAAAGTCATGTTGCTGCTCAGATGCTGTGTGTCAGCAGTGTCATCAGACTGCCTGTCTACTCAGATTGGTTTTATTTCCAGTATCAGACTGAATGTGTCTGTCTCCCACACATCCTCTGCATATTTCACATAATCCATGAGGCGCAGCTGAGGGCCGTCTGCATATTCCCTCCCTGTAGGACAGGAGTGCGGTACGTGACAGAAAAATAAACAAGGCCTTTCATCAAGGCAGGCAACGCTTCGTCAGGGAAACTCAGGCAGACAGACCTCAGACTTTATGCTTTTTGCCTCATTTTTCCTTTCAAATGCATGCAACGTTCACCAGAACACACCGCCTCCCCCATTCTATAATAAGTTTGTGAAGGAGTAAATAAAACCAGCTGATTGTTGGAAAAATCCACCAGTAAATTGCTGAGGTTGTTCAAAAAATCTCTTCTCCAAGGGTTCCCCCTGTTAGACCACATAAAAACATGCACACACACATATCCACTGGTCCTCCTAGAACTTTAGTTTCAAAAGGAGTATTGTTGAAAGGTCAGCAGAGGCTTCAATATGGACGTCTACTATTGTGCTGCTCACCTTTTCCCCAAAAGCGGTAAATAGACAGATCCTGTTACAGAGCAACCTGAGATAAAGCCAAAGAGTGTGACGCTGCGTTTCATGATGGGTGTGTGCCTCCATATGGAGCTGTTAGGTAGACAGTGACTACACGGATCCTCATCGTTCTGAGACTACATGCTGATCAAAGATAAACGACTGGGACACAGTTTAACAATGACTCCTTTATACAGGGCACATCTTCTCAAAATGGCCCACCCATGCACAGCAAACACAAACTGCCTATTATCCTTTTCAATTAAAGTGACTGAAAGGGTGGGAGACTTGAGTGACCTGAAACTCAACTTCCAAGCGTAGAAACCAAGGGTAAATCATGTTGATACCATCAACTCAGACCGGAGATCACATAACAGTTAGGTCATAAATGCTGCCGGTACTCATTATATTGGAAAGACAGACAGAGTCTCTGAAATGTACACACTACGCTCAAATTCAGTTGTGCTGATTTTATTTAATGATGTCGGTGTAAAGCAGGTTGAATTTAAAAGAATGGCAAACATTTTCACAAAATTTGTATTCACCTCATATCGTCTGTTACTTTTTGTTGAAATATTATGTCAACTTCCAAGAAAATGGACAAAGGTTTGAAAAGTGTGAAAGTCTAAAGTTTATGGATACTTTTGCCCCTGTTGTAACTTAGTCTATGCTTCTTATCATGACTATTTTTCTCTCATCTTTCTAGGTATAGATGATAAATGGTTCTTGAACAGGTTTTGATTTGTTTAGGTACCTGCAGCACTGGGCCATCCTGCTCAGCTGGGCCCAACCCTAAACGGAAACCTTATAAAACACGAGGCGAAGACAGCTTTATGCAGCAGCTGTCAGAGTCAAATCAGCGCTTAGACCTGCTAGTCAGCATGAATATGGCATTTACAATTACGACCTCCATTCACTTTAGAAAATAAAATGCGAGGGATTTACTGCAAATCTTCAGAAGGATTTTTGACTTAGGAAGTTGACAATTTTAAATCTGTTTAAAACTGTTTATTCTAAAGTGAAAGACTGTTTTGTAAAATTGAATTTGTTTTAAAGGGAACGTAAGCATCATGTCCATATCTCTGTGTGGGTCTCCAAATATTTTTAACTAAATGCCTATACCATAACATTTTTATCTGTATATTCAACTGTTAAAAGTGTAATAAACTATATTTGGCAGATATTTGCATCCCTCTGTTTCAGAAAGCATTATTGAACATTTTCAGTTTCACAGGTTTGCATCAGATTAGTTTTATTGCAAAGTCCATACAGGCCAAAATGTCGCAGCCTTGCATCATCTCCACTCTCTCTCCGGTTGTGTAATGACACGCGCTGTTTGTAAGTGCGACCAGGGTTCACGGATTGGTTTGCCGGTTGGGTTCAGTGTTGCAAATATCTGTCATTTTTGACATACATTTGCGTGCGCAGGGCAAACACGTAGACTGGAAACAATCTGGATAATTTACGGATCCTCCTGCCCTTGCATACGGGAATGATGTGAAACTGCCTAAACATTCCAACCTTTAAAAAAAAAAAAAAAAAAAAAAAAAAAAGTCAGTGGTTTCTCACAGGGAACGCATGTGAACGGTGTGGTTAACTGCAGGCTCCTTCCACACTAACCAGGTGCTACAGAGGGAGAAAACACAGTTCAGAGTCTTCAAAAGTATGGAAAAGCATTGAATCATTTTTAAACATCTGGACAGTAATAGAAAAAAAGAAAATGAGTGTGGGAAAAAAGGATTGATTTCCAAGGCTTTATTTCTTATTCAGTTATTTTTTAAAAAATCTGTACTGGGGAAAAAAAAGTTTTTCATATAGTTTTATTTAGATGCTGAGACCATTTTTGCTTTGCCTCATCAAATCATCTTGAGTCTTAGTTCAAATTAATGATAATTTTGCTTCTTAGATGAATACAGACTCATTAAAAATTGAAAAGGTCAATTTCACTGTGTTTTGGCTCTAGATCGTTATACGTCTACGTTTCAAACTGGACCCGTATGATTTAAAAGATCTCCAGTTATCTCAGAAAACTTAATATCCTCCATGTTTTACTTAGCTAAAAATGAAACAAGATGAAGATTTTTGTGTGTGAATGTCTAGTATATCATAAAACGTAAGTGGGAAAAGAAAACGGGATTCAGGAAAGGTAGGGGATTTTATATGGAAATTTTGTGGCAATCTTGAGATCAGGTCTTTGTAAATCTCAACATATGGACAACAGACTCCTGTTCTGACCTTTGTTTCACTCAGCATCCAAAACCATGTTGGGCTGTGTAAGCAGCGATCAAACGTTTCTCCGTCATCTTCAACCTGAACGCTCATGAAAGCTTTTCTTTGGAGGAGAAACATTCCATCAGTGCTAAGTGATACCTTTGTTAACGGAGCTTTGAAGTCACCTGAGCGCTGTTGCCTTTTTATAGGTTTACTCAGGTTCCTCCAGCTGGCTCTACTGGGCCCTCGGTGGAGAGAGAGCACAAATTGTTTTAACACAGTATCATGTCTGTGAGTCAGACCTGCTTTTGTAAAGCATGCTTTGACTCAATATAGACAGGTGGCTCCAGGCTACACTTGGCACACTTCGCCTGCTGCCCTTCCTCCGATTGGTGCACAACCACCACACACCTCAGCTCCATCTTGTGCTTTCCTGCCGACTTAATTGAAACACCGTTCTTCAGAGAGAGTTGATGTGCTTTATAAAGCACATCGGTTATTACAGCTAGGAACTAGCGTTCAGGACCGAAGTCTGGGTTTACTGATGGACTCAACCTTAAGAGACACATAAAGACAGTTACAAAGTCAGCCATGTATCACACGAGGAACATTTTCAGGATTAAAGAACTAGTGTCCCCGACAGATCTAGAGCAGTGGTTCCCAAAGTGTGGGACGCAGTGCCATTTCAGGGGGGGGAGGGGGGGAGCGGTATGGATGAATAAAAAAAAATAAAAAAAACAATTACACAAAAGAGCTTCACTGTAAAGATGGTTTGTTGTGTGTTTTGTTGCAACCTGAAGTGTGAAATAAACTTCAGTGGAGTTTGAAAACAAAACCTGTGTATAGGTTTATGTCTGGTTGAACAATGTGTGTGCCCAATTGATTATTTTTTTTTTTTTTTTTTTGGGGGGGGGGGGGGGGGGGGGGGAGGGATTTTATTGTAATCCATAGGGAGGCCCAGAAAATCTTTGGGAGCCACTGATCTAGAGAATGATTGAGGTTCTCGCAACATTGTCTTCATAGGTCTGTCTAACAAATCAGAGCTGCAGCTGTTCCAGAATGCTGCGTTCTCACTAAAACCCCTAAAGCCTTGTTCTTAAGTCTTTCCTGTAGCACAGAAAATAGACTTTGAAATACTGTTGTTAGCTTATAAACAACAGTATAGGCTATTATTTATACAGCCACTGGATGGCTTACTACCAAACTACATTAAAGATTTGTTGTGTCAACTTTCCAGACCTCTCAGGTCTTCTGGTTCTGCTCTGCTCTGCATCCCCAGAACCAGAACCAACCACAGAGAAGCAGCATTCAGCTTCTATGCACCACAAATCTGGAACAAACTTCCAGAAAACTGTAAAACAGCTGAAACACTGAGTTCCTTTACATCTAGACTAAAAACCCACCTGCTTAGAATTACTCCTCTGATTGCATCTTGATGTGTATTGATGGTTTTGACAATTACACAATGACACAAAACGTAATGTCTGTTACTGGTTTTTACAATTGGTGACTATTTGACGTGTTTATGATGTTTTTATGTTTTCATGATGTAAAGCACTTTGACATGCCTTGTTGTTGAAATGTGCTATGGTAATAAACTTGACTGATTGATTTATTGATTAATATATACCAACAAGAAATCTAAGCAGACTTAATTTTAAATAAAAAGATAAATCTTTTGCCAAGGTTTAACAGATATATTCCAACAGTATATGCTAAGAAAAAAATTGCATAAGTTGTCTTAACCTTGTTATGCTTTTTTGCTATTATGCCATCTAATTTCTATTACTATTTTCACATTTTTATTATGAACTGGGACTGCACAGTGGCGCAGTTGGTAGCACTGTTGCCTTGCAGCAAGAAGGTCCTGGGTTCGATTCCCGGCCGGGGTCTTTCTGCATGGAGTTTGCATGTTCTCCCTGTGCATGCGTGGGTTCTCTCTGGGTACTCCGGCTTCCTCCCACAGTCCAAAAACATGACTGTCAGGTTAATTGGTCTCTCTAAATTCTCCCTAGGTGTGTGTGTGTGCATGGTTGTTTGTCCTGTATGTCTCTGCGTTGCCCTGCGACAGACTGGTGACCTGTCCAGGGTGAACCCTGCCTCTCACCCGGAACGTAGCTGGAGATAGACACCAGCAACCCTCCCAACTCCATTAGGGACAAGGATGAACAGAAAATGGATGGAAATGGATTATTATGAACTGGATTTTAAGATTTTTTGTTGCATCCTTTTTTTTATTTTGCATCAACTGAGTTCTTTTTAGTGGAACAGGCTCATTTCTTAACAGCATTTCTTGAGAAACAGACTTTCCAGCAGCAATTACAGAAAACAAACCAAAGTGAACAAGAAGATCCAAATCTGTCTTTAGAGTGGATGTTATTAGGCCTTAAAGCAGTGGGATTGATGGGCAGCAAAACTGGATTTCTCTTTTTCCCGTCAACCATTTGAAGAACAAACATTTCTGCCTGGACCAGCTTTAGTAGTCAAAGGAAAAAGATTTTCATTTTTTGAATAAGCAAAACTCACACACTTTCTACTTATTTATTTCTCAATCTTCTAAGTCAGTGGTTCTCAAACTTTTATCAGTGATGTACCCCCTTAAAAATATATTTTTAGTCAAGTACCCCCTGACACAGGCAAAACATTTTTGGAATAAAACAGAGGTACAGTGCTGTAAATACCCTGTAAATACTGAATATAACATTCAGTGCATGAACACACATTTATATTTTATCGAACTTTTTACAAAATAATTTTCCCCAAGACTTATTATGGAGGAGCCTACTGATTTTTTTAAAGCTATTTTGAAAAGCTTCACGTACCCCCTGCAGTACCTCCACGTACCCCCAGGGGTACGCGTACCCCCATTTGAGAACCACTGTTCTAAGTGGACCATCAAAATACGCTTTTGAATCTATAAGTCACAAAACACTAATGGGAAGCGTTACTTCACCTCTGATGCTGCTGCTTAATGGTGTCCATTACATTTCTTCCACTGCCTGGTCTTCAAAGCACCAACACAACTGCTTCCAAATGCACAAGTGATCGACCACTGCAAATCATTTTTATCTATCTTTAAAAGGCCAGGTGCCCAAATGTCTCCCATTGAAATAGTAAATAGCGATGCAGTTTAGTAAGACCTTCCATGTCAGCAGATGAGGCGGGAGCATACTTCAGAGTATAGTAAAGTTGTTGTGAGGTTTTATGAGCATTCCATAGAAACAAAGCAGGTCATAAAAAACCCAAGACATGTTTTAAAACCAGGCCCGGCTCATAAACATGAAGGTGGGAAATAGCTTTTATTTGCTTACTTTATTTTATTTATTTGTTTTAAATCCAGGAGCAACCAGTATGTTTGGGGAT
The DNA here is from genome assembly GCF_002775205.1 of Xiphophorus maculatus. Lineage (NCBI taxonomy): Eukaryota > Metazoa > Chordata > Actinopteri > Cyprinodontiformes > Poeciliidae > Xiphophorus > Xiphophorus maculatus. Next base: position 21,390,498 of record NC_036465.1, on the reverse strand, counting down.
AATACATATAAAGCTGAGGCAGTCTCATCAAAGCCTAATTTCCCATTAGGTGTGACCAAACCCAAGACAGTAATGTGACTATGTGAATCGCTCACCTCTGTGGTATTCTCAGCATGTTTTTGTTTTGTGAAACCCGGCTGCACGTCTTTCTTTTTCCCACTTATTTATTTGAAAGGACACTCACACAAACATCATCTGAAACTGACCCAGCGGAGAAAAATCTGAAGCACCTTCCTCCGCCCCCACCTTTTCACTTCCCCTTCGTCCTCTCAACACATTTCCTCATAAACTTCAAACACTGTTGTTTCAGCTTCTCACTGTTTATCGAGGACGACCTGAAGATTCACTGTTAACTCACGAGCTGGCGAGGCCACATCCTCTCAAACCACACTCTGCTATTAACTCAAAGAGACTATAAACACTCACCATGTTACATTTGTGTGCTTTTATAGGTCTGAATTATCCTGCAGCACCTTGTGGGGGTGGTCTGCCACATTCCCATGCCATCACTGGAAGGGGTGATCTCACAGGGCCACCTTCGCTCCCCTGACGTCGCTCTGTTTTTGTCATCTTTCAGCCTTCAGCTCTTCTTTTCAGTGCTGTTTTGAGGACATCGTTGCCGGACCTGGTCTGGGAGGAATGCAGTGACACAGCCAAGAGCGCCCACACAAACTCAACCAAATTAGACAAATGAAAGCTGTGAGAAATAATTGCCGTGTAGGTAGAAATGTGTCAGTAAGGGACTTTTGACATTAAAATACAAAAGAATTAGAAGAAAACCACATGAGCTGCAAAGCCTCACTGCAAACAAAATCAAGACGGTGATCTGACCGCAGTGCATCAAATAAAGAAGGGAAGTGGTCAATGTGTTTTCCATTCCCAGATGTCATTTTCCAAGTAATATAGGTCAGAAGGTGGCACGATGATTCAGCTTTCAAGGTTCTTTTGCAATCTGGACTCATACATTGTTTGAGACGGATGGTATGAGGATTCAGAGTTGTAATATTTTAAACCTCAACGCAGTTATTACTCAGGAACAGGAAAATCAAGAAATCTGCATTGTTTTAGCTCTTCCTCTCCAGAAACTGGTGTGTCATGAGCCAAGAGGAAGCTGATTTCATTCAGTTTATCACCTCACCAGTCTAAGAGGTAAACATGTGCAAGTCTGAAAGTTTACAGTAAACATTGGTCAAAATGTAATCTCACATTTGCCAGAATTATTCCCACAAAACATTGACATTGTTTTTAAGCCAGAAAAACACTGAGGTTTTTTTCACTTACAGTGAGTGTAAACAAATTCATTTTCTGTATATCTCAAACACTTTCTCAAAGCTGTTGTGTAGTTTATGAAATATTGCCCTTTGCAGCAACAAAAGTTCAAAAATCTACCCTCACTTACTTCTCTTGGCGGTCACACTGCTTAACATGTTAAATTTTAATACAAGAACATGTTCAGTTATATAATATAAATATTAGAGTAAACTATCCTATTATCACCACAGGAACTCTGGCTGATCCTGTTAACTGACACACCTGGAAAGAATGTGTGGAAGATAACAGCTGGTCAATTTACAGATGATAAATCTCTATTGAAACTTTTACAGGAACTGGCCTCCTACCTCAATAAAACCAGAGCTCGTAAAGAGGCCCATAATTCATTTCTCAGCTCCTTTGACAGAGAGAGAGCGAAAGAGAGTACTACCATGTATGTCAAAAAAAGCAGTGCTGTATCCGGAGTACTCAGAGTTAATTAGTATTTTTAAACAGCAATCTTACAACACCTCTAAACTTTGGCAAAAAAAATTATAAAATGAGAGTTATTTTAATGTTGTAACCAAGAAGGAAGGAAATGTTGATACAGATCTTCAAAGTCTTTTCCTTTAACTAATTACATTATCGTGTTGCATGGATAACGTACTCTGGTCCCATCTGACCAGACTACCTTCTTCCTACATGGTCAGTGGCACCACGAAGAAGAAGATGTCCTGTGAGCTTAAGAGCTGTAATCTTGCCACTCTTGGGAAATTGTTTTAGAACCTAACACTTCCACTTCTCCGCAACTTTCTTCCTACTTATCAGTTGTTTTCACAATTCTTTTTCTCACCTTATAAATCTGAACGAACAGCTGAGGACTTCTCATAACAGCTGTATACATACTGAGAATAACTTGCAGCTTTATTTATTAAATACGTTACTTCTACATGCAATCAGTTGTGCTGGATTTTATTTAGTAGTGTCAGAGTAAAGAATGCAAATGCACGCCACACATTTTATATTTTAAGTTGTTTCATGTTGAAGAATCTGTGCCATTTGTCTTTCACAGCATTTTACTGGTCCCTAACATAAAATCTCAGTTAAATAACATGAAGTTTATGTCTGTACACAGAGCTTTATGTCATGTTATAATGTTATTCCCTCATCAAAACATATGTTGAGTGTTGCTTTGGTTCTTGCATATCAGCGAAATCCTTTAAAAAAATTGAACTAATGAAGGTGGCAGCTTTTATCACTTACAGCGTCCTATGTGTGCTTCTTTGCACACAAACCTAGATGGCATCTTGTATCACTAATTCTAAGCAATGTTCAGACATTTGTTGCTATTACCGCATATCCTCATTTTCTTCTGCTTCCCTTTTTTGCTTATTTTTAACTCTATAAGAAAATTATGTATTTAGTGTGTTCAACAAAGTTAAAGCCACAAACACCCATCTCAGCAGAAAGTTTCTGAAAATAACCAAACTGACAGACATGTGGAAGAAAACCCTGAGTGACGACAAGGCTGGCTGGAAAAATAAGGAAAACAATGAACAATCTTAGTGTTTATGCAAGACCGGCCTTTTCTTGGGCGTGTGGGGTCAAAAAGTGTGTCGTCAAGTTTGTAGGCTTCAGTCTGTGTCTGTGTCTGTGCATTAGTGTCCCGTTCTGGGTTTCCGTTTATGACTCTAGAGTAATCAGCCAGGGGGAAAAGTCTGTTTAAGTGCAGACAGCGTATCTCCCATTGCCTGAGGATCCACCCAGTGTCACATACGAAAGCTTCCAAATCACATAAACATAGTTCTTCTTTTTTTTCTTTCTTTTGCTGTGTCATTTACAGCTCAGAGACAACAATGTGCAGAGTTTAGATTGCAAAAGTACAAAAAAATACCAGGAAGAAACTAATAAAACGCAAAAGAAAGGAGTAAGTGTGAGACACATTGTTGGGCTGCTTTCTGTGACATAAATAGACACAATGGCCTCGATAAAAGGGTTATTTTTAGAGAACTGGATGTCAAGATAAGAGAATGGAAAAGTATGCAATAAAAGACAAAATGTAGGAATGTGCAAGTCAAGAACTGCAGAGGGGCAACACAAATGTCAGCAAAACAAAAGAATAAATAAATTTGAAGGTATCATCATAGCAACTATGTCATTAAGGGTTTTAATAAATCAGCAAGTCTACATTCATTCATGACAATCAGTGACACTATTTAGATAATTAAGTGTCATGCAGACAGATTTTAAAGAACATGTCCAATTGTCCAAAAATGCAGCGTGTCTTCTAAAGCTCAGTTATTAGTAAACATTTGTCTCTTTCAGCTGGAGCTGAGATGAATGCTGCACTGATGTTAATTTACAATATGAGTGAATATGTTCACAGCTAACCTCAAACAGCAACCAAAGAAGATATTAAAATACTTCACTGCATTTTATGGAATTAAACTATAACAATTAAAGATTATAAGGTGGAATTTAATAAAAGCAGGCAATTCCTGCAGGCATCATCTTATTTTATACACACAGCAGCCATAACTTTGAGAGGAGGATTGATTAGAAACCACTAGCTTTCCAACTGTACTGAATTAAAATGGATCACATCACTTTCATATCTCCACTTTTGGGAATGCAACCAATCAGTACAGAGAGTTGGCAACTTTGCAAAGGCCAGCCAGTGGCATGTCACATAGCATTCTGCCTTGGTATTGCAGCTTCCCAAGCTGCATTTTCTTTTGAATACTTTTTTCACAATTATTTTGTGATACATTCCTCAGAACAATCTGCAAATAGGTTAATCTGCAAACACTGAACCTGCAAATAGCTGGGGTCCACTCAACTAATCGTTTAAGTTGCTATAATCACTGGGTACACTTGCATGCCATAGCAAACATTTTGGGTACTTACTCGTTGCATGTCTGAAAACAAGTTAGCATCAAGTTAGCATAATGTCCTCGGTGATCAGAGACTAACATCTCGTTACCTAGAGCTGTTGGCTGAGAATGTATTTCTCAGTATTTTCTCACTAGAGATAAAGGTTGTTGAAGACCTTTTTGGAACCGGACCCTCTTGACTAAATGTATGTATTCACAGATTTATATTAATGTTACGGCTGTATAATTGTCAAGAAGATTAGTGTTTCCTCTCTGGTACAGTTTCAATTGTCTGTTTCTAGGTATTACAATATTTTTGTCATTGGGCAATAACAATTACAAGGAAAAATATATTTAAAAAAAGAATGTATACCAAAAACTATATGTGCTGCTGGAATGGTAATGGTAGACTTTTTTTTTTATACCAGCACTTCCCTCATAACATCAACAAGAAAATGAAAACTGTTGGAACTATGATGTTGGAGCTCCAGAGGACGATGGACTAACTTTGAGCAAAAACCCATAATGCATCTCTACTGTCAGCTATATAACAACAGTGACACATACAGTACATGCACAAAAACGTCCTTTCACTAACATCTGCAATCAATTACTCCCACCCAACACCGCTATAGTATCCAGTAATGACTGTGAAGTACTGCAGTGAGCTTTTATGATGTTGTTTTCCCTGCCTGGCATTGCTTGCAGTTACTATAGAGATGGACAGAGCGGACTGGCACTAATTCTAGAGAAAAACGTTGAGCTCATGTATTACAGTAAAGGACAAAAACTTTGACCGTTGTAAACTTTAAGTGTCCCTTTATGTGTCTCTATATAAGGAGTTGCAGTGAGGTCTCTTTATCACACCAGCCTCTCAAACCCACAGTTCCTGTCTGTTACAGGAAATTCGTTGTGGACAGCAGTTAATACTTACTCACTTTGCATTATTCTCCTTCTCATTAATCTCAACTCCTACTGAAAAGGGCTCATGGTGATCTAATGCTTTTAAACAAGGACTACTGATGTGGTAGCGTCACTTCCTGGCAGCCTTTTCTTCTGACTGATGTGGGGTCTTTGTTGGGAGCCAAGAGGGTGACGCTGTACCCCACTGCAAGCTGGAAAACACAACTTCAATGCGCACAGAAGCAGAAGGATGTTAAGGTCAGTTGGACTGCGGCTCAGTGGTTTACCGAACTCATTCTTTTCCCAGGCCTTTCCTGCACTGACGCATAGCTGCTCCACAGCCTCTGAGCTGAGCAAATTTAGACAACAACAGAAATACCATCGGGACATTTTAGGCGGAACAGAATTTAGTGACGATAAAGATGTCAGTCTGGTGTCTATAATTAGGGCAAAGGAACTCACGCAGCAACTAAAAAAACCTGCATTGTGAACCAGTCATTTGGCTGTCTTACAGAAGAAGAAACAAAGCTAGCTACGAAGGCAGGTATCTGACGAGCGCCAGAGAGAAGATTTGAATACCAGGCAAAATACAATACAAAGTACAACCTGTTTGTTTGCCTTCTACTGAAACCCGAGAGGCCAATCTTGATAATGTCAATTAGAGCAGCACAACTGGCTTTAGTTGATGTCAAATAGACGAAATTAATAAAACACGGCCACAACATAAGCTTGTTTGGCACACAAATAATCTGATAAAACTGCTTTTTCTGGGGGGGTTTTGTCGTTGTCAGGAAACAGTTTTCCAAAGAAGAGTTAGCAGTGAGGTGAAATCGAAAACAATACTGAAAGCTGAAAAAGCAAAAACATGAACATAATCACATTGCTATTTATTAAAATGTAGAGAAATTCCTCCGTTTTCTTACATTAAAAATATGCAGATGTAAAATACACACCACATAGTGTTCTAATTTAATTTTTCTGGTACAGTGCATTATCATCTGCATAAAGGCTTACTTACTTGGTTGGTCAACAAAACATGTGATCTTTACTCCAGTGTTTTGAGTGGCATTGCATCACAGAGCAGTTCAAGAGAAAATGACTGGATTGTTTATCCAATCATGGACTTTTCAGTGAAATCCACTGTCGTGCAAAAAGGATTTGTCATCATAATGCCAGTCTACTGACCACAGAGCAGTGACAGACAAACCCCTCTAACTGTCAACAATCAGGACCGCAGCTAATCAACAACATACTGCTGAAGAGTAAACTGTTGCTTTTTTATGTGTCGGCTTAGACACTGAGCTTACTCCTCTTCAATGCTTTAATCAAGCACTAACACTGGTTCCAGTTATTCCAGCTCATAGAGGAATGATTAGAGGATCTATAAAAGCAACAATTGCTCCCACAGCAATGTGTCACATTTAGACCAAGGCTCATGTCCCCTGACAGAGCTTTGGTTTGTCAAATTCCCAAAAGTCACGTTTGGAGAGAGGGGGGCTCAGGAAAGAGAGATATTTTTCACACCGAGGCACAAAGCCATGAGTGCCGGTCTCCGTGACTCACATACGGGTAACAAGGGACTGACGAATCACAATAAGCATCATCCTGCCGTCTCGACTGCTGTTGCGTGAACACAGACTCCTCATCCACTTAGTTTAGCACCACATAACAGACCACTCCTCAAGATGAGACAGTATTGCCGTCGACTCCGCTTTGTCAGCATATAAGTGCTGAGCGGGCTAATTGTCGTGGGTTACTAATCACCTCCATCTCTCTGCCAGTAATGGGGTAGATTATAGTAGAGCTCCTCGCATGGTTGAGCCCGCTAAAGTGGTCCACTGGGGACTTTTGCAAAGCCGCTGTGTGTGGCATGTTGATAAAGACAGGACAATCTGGATTTTGAGATTAGCAGCGGTGTAATGGGCAGAGATGAAAACTAGATGTCATCTCTCTGCTTTCATGAACCGTGCTCATCCCCTCTATACGTGTGTGTGTTGGCATGTATTTGCCACGGCGTAAGGAACACTTTCCTCATACATACTTTGTGAGAACCGACTGTTTCTTATAGGCCCCAAAGAAAAACTGCTTTTTTGAGGTTATGGGTTATGTTTAGGAGTAAGATATCAATTGAGTTTAAGTGTTAGTTAGGTTTAGGGTAAGGGTTCGAGTTAGGCTGTAGAAATGAATGAAACATGAATGGGAGTCGTTGCATAGCCCCTGTGAGGATATAATGTGTGTGTGTGTTCCTTCTGCACGTGTGTGCAGAGGGAGGTCAGGGGCGCGTCTGCCACAAGCTCAGCTCCCGCTCTGGGAGCGCCATCATCCATGATCTCATCCAAGGGAAAAAATCCCCCTTTTCAGCCTTTCTCTGCTCCAGAAGCTGAGCACTCCTTCTGCATTCCAGCTCTCTGAACAGCTCCCACACTGTCTCAAGGCCACAGCAAGAAAGAAGCAACACACAGAGTTTCAGTGAGTAGATGTTTAGACAGGGAGCAGCAGAGGGAGAAGTCTTGCTGAGGTCACAGACCTCTAATAGTCTGTGGGCCGCTTAGGCGGGTTAGGGGGGAGTATAAATCTGTCAGATTCAGAGGGATGAATGCAAATGGATGAGAAATTCAAAGAGCTTAAAATCATGTGGCTGGCTCTTGGTTCAATCACGTAATGAGCAAAAGTCAACTGAACATCCAGCAAATCTGTCAAGTGCACTTTTCTTGTTTTTGAGAATTGTCAGACTCTCTACAGTGACGTAGTCTATTGTGACAAGCAATGACACAATATGGCAGATTTTAAAGGTTCTTTGGAAATATAAGAACATTGACCAGCGCTGTGTGCTATTCAGAAAACCTGTGCTTGTGATATACAACAGGTGAACGTTGAGATGACAACATTGATTACATTCTCCCGTCATTGCAATTTCTCTAAGTTTTAGCATGTCAGGTAAATCTGCAGCTCTGATTGACACTTCCTTCTTGAAAACATATCATTATGTCTTCAATAACCACTTACCTCTTGTCTTTAGTGATGTGGAATCACACACACAACATAGAGGAAATCCACCAGCCAATTTCTCTTATTAATAAACAATTCAAACATTTCATTTGTGTCCATAATTGTTGCCTGAGTAGCCTATTACGATTTATAAAAGTTTTGATATAACTTCCCACAATTACCAGATGTGGCCAGTAAGCTACTTTGATTAAATAATTATAATCCTCCTGGGACAATATTTTGAATTGTTTACTTTTCATCTATGAGGGATGCATGTAACTTAATCAGTATAACAAATTGTATTTTGTATTACATTTCATAAAGAAGAAGGAGAAAAACTTGCAGTAGTTTGAAGATACTGAACCAAATGTGAATTTTGAAGCATTGCTGCTCCTGTTTGGTGTCACGTACATTTAATCAAAAATATTTATTTTATTTTTTTTACGATTATAGTTAAGACCAACATTACTAGGATGGTGGCCAGAAGGTCTTCCAACCTCAGACTTGGAAATCATCACCCAAGTTGATCAGCAGTTATTAAAAGGATCTGATTTCTGTATTGCTCTAAAAAAATATTGTCACAGTTTGAAAAATGTGTAAATATTAGTTTTAGACATGACATTTTCAAATAAAGTACTAAAACTAAACAATACCTTTTTTCAATAGCTTACCTTTTTAAATAAGCTGGTTCCATTTTAATTCAGTTAGGCTTATTTATATGGTGTTAAATTAAAACATGTGTCATCTAAACAAAACAAAACAAATGCCCATTTCATTTCCTGTAGGACACAAACTTATTGGTTGAATAAATATATTCTTAAGGCTATATCTGTTGTGGTGTTACTATTTTATCCCTAACTGTCAACCTTACATGTCAAAATGTAACTGAAGTTAATGGGTATTAACCTATTACGTGGAAGAAGTAAGTATTTTGATGAACAAGGGTAAGAAGTATAAGTCTTCCAAGTAGTCTCGTTAATCATTGTTTTGCATGGAACAAGCCAAGTTCAGTTTGCCTTTTGGTAAAGTCACGGCTTAAGTATGAAGATGTATTTCTCCACAGGGAAAATCCCTGAACTTTTTGTTTTCCTGTAGTCCTCTCAGGATCAAAGCATGACAATGAAGATTTCTTAAGAGTGTTTGCTGTGGGAGTGAGGAACGGTGTCAACGGGTTACGAAGTTACAAACACGGCTCAACCGCAAAGGAAGCACAATGAAGAGGAACGGCATGGAGCTTGCTCCTTGAGGTAACCGGAGCCTGCTGCCTGCCCCTCACATCCGACGGCCCCTCCTTTGTCATAAGCTGCGGTGTCGGCCAACTCAGCCAGCCTGCACGCGTTTAGCTGATCCTCTAAAACCACCAGAATGCCCCTGCTCCTCCACACGCATGTGCACCCTGGGCGGATATGAGAGGATTTTTATTTATTTATTTTTTTAACAGAGAACCGCAGCCTATATTGTAAGGAGTGGGGAAAACAGATGAGTCAAGCATAGAGTCATCACACCTTCCTGTCTACTTTCCGGGATATTGTCGTTTAAATAATTTTCTTCATTGTGTTTGAGTGCGTGTCAGACCAGATTGGCTAAATGAGTGCTCTCAGTCCTCTGTTTTTCTTCTCCTTTGCCCTCTGATCACCTGCCTGCTTTCCCTTTTAAACCCAGCTTCAGTCCCTCGGTCCTCTCATTTTACAGAGTAAGTAACATAATGCAGCCATCGGGCTCAGTAGGGCCTAAATAGACTCCAGTGAGAATTTAATAGTGTGACCATGATACATAACAAGTGTCTGCCCAGCAGAGTGACATCAGCAACGGGGAATCTGTTGGCATCCCAGCCCAGCTGCTCTTGGCTTCGGGAGCAAGCGGAGATGCTTTTTCAGCAACGCTGTCAGGCACAACACAGCGATCAGAAAACCAAGGGGTCTCAGGGAAAAACCTGAGCTTGACAGCCTTGATTTACGTTTCACTTAAAATAGTAAATTGTGTAAAACTTGACATGTGTAAAACCTCTACGTAGTCCACATAGTTATCTCCTGTAGAAAAATGCCTGGAGCATTTTGTCAGTTTTGTCTGACGTTCAAAACTGCGCAGTGATGAAGCACATTTGCAGGGAATCTTTCTTGTTTGAGTCCGGATACAAATCACTTACTCATTCTAATAGACTTGGGGTAAAATAAACTGATATTCTTCTGTTTGGGTTGCTTTTATTTTCCTATTTCTTGGTTTTGGCTAATAAGTATACAGTAGTTTCATTGTTATTGTTATTGTGGACCCAAACCCATACAGGGACAAATTAAACTGTTCTCATGAGATGAAAGTTGAGTGCAAGCCGTTTCAGAGAAACTTTCAAAAGCAGCATTATTTTAACCTAATCAGTAACATCCACACAGGAGTCCGGGTGACTTATTAAACTCTGTAGTATAACAAGTTCATGGCTAAATTTAACATTTTTGTACAAAAGAAATTATTACTTAGATGATTTTTTTTTTATTCCAGTATATCTCTGACAGTATTTGTTATCATATACAGTATACAGTACATAGTTAAAATGTTTTTGTTTTGTTTTTTGGGGGAAACTGATTAGTATTTTTATAACAGTTCTTCAATGTTATCTGGCAGCACATTTCTACTTTTCACAAACTTAATAATATGTTAAAGAAAATAAGATGGAAAGAAGGTAAAACACTTTTACTTTCATCACATAGAAACAGCCCCCCTCATTCTCACACCCAGTTGTTGCTGCTGTGCATTTGATACTGGACCTCATCCACAGAAAACGGCAATCACCTTTATTGACCAGTTTTTACCAAACACAAAATGAAGGTCTTTATCTACTGGTCTTCAAATAAATAATAAAAGAGAATATGCCCTCAACTCTACTGTTTTGTCAAGAGCAGGCATCAAATACTCAAATTCATCAAATTTTGTAATTTACTTTGTTGTATTTTGTACATAAATTATCTAAAAACAGAACTGTGGGATGTATAAAATAAATTATGAAGCTCAGGAAGAAGTTGTAAGAGATCATTAGTTTGAGACCAGCCCAGGGAAAATATAAAAAAATATATAGCAAAGTAACAATTGCTGAATTCTTAAATGAACTACATAAAGTAAAAGACTATTTTTTCACAAGTCCTACTGTTAACCAAGGTGTGCAAGAAATTAAGGGGGAAAAAACAGCACAAAGCTTCTAATTTACTATAAAAACAACATGTTGACCATTTGAGAAATAAGCAGTTTATCAACTTAAAGTCCTGAGTAATAAAAACAGAAGTCTTATTGTTATTACTCTGAAGTAATGGCAAAGAACAGCAGTATATATATCTTTGAAGCAGTTTTATCTGCGGTAAGGAAGATGGTTTTCTGGTTGATAGAGGAACCACAAAACTGAATGAGATGCATATTTTCATTTCAATTTAGTAGCCGATTTAGCCTTACATAACTTCCTCATGTATTGCTATGACCACACTGTCTCTTTAGTTGTAAAGAATGTAAAGTGAGAGAAGACAGGAAAAGGATATGGAAATGGGGAGAGAATACGGGAGTCATTCAGGGCCGGAATAAGGAAATCGAGTCGCTAATTCACAGGAAAGAGGAGGGTAAAGGCCAGAAAGAGGAAGACGGAGGGTTATAATAGCTACTGACAGAGTGCTCTGACAGTTTAATCTCTTTTTTATTTAACATGAGTGAAGTCGAGTCAGCACCCTACTAACTAGAGGTTCTCACCTTGACACGTTCTCCATCCATCTCTCTTCATTTTGCTCTCCTCCCTCTCATGTTACCTTTTTGACCTTTCACTCATTCAGCGGGTTCCTGTCGCCCTCTGCACCCCGCCCTCCTCTCCTGCGGTTTGCCTTTGTGTAAACAGGGTCGCACAGATGCCGCGCAACATGCTCATCCATCGTAGCGTCTCAGTTGTCATGCAACAATGTCTGTGTTTCTGTCACCACCTCATCAATCAGGCCTCAGTGGTGCACCGATGTTAACTATCACAAAGGCCGATCATAGTTTGTGGCGCATCGCACAAACTCGCTTGACTTCGTTGGAGTACTAAACTGTATCCTGGAGGTTTTCAGGCTGATTCTGAAACACACAGACACACACACGCCTACACACACATTTGTTGATTTCAGGTAATAACGCACTCCCGTTTATGAGGCATGATTATATTTGCAACTGTTGGCGTGCGCACTTCCATGTCAGGGTGGAAACTACCCATTGTTGCTTCTCAGCCGGACAGGAAGCACCTTTCACAACAAACTCAACCTCCTTACACTAATGCAATGTATTACAAGTGCTACAGTACCTGACCACTCCACTCTGTTTGCCAATATATCAATCGGACACTAATGGATTCGGATGGCAGTAAAGAGATGCGGCTTTTGTAAATGTCTTTTGTTTACTATTTTTACATTTCCCTGTAGTCTTTCTGTTCATAGCATATTGTTTACCATCCTGAAACAGAAATGAACCATTACCAGTATGACTGTTATTTCCCAAAGGCTTCTGGCACACAATGAATCTTGCTCTTTCCAATGAATTTTGTACGACCTGTAAGGAAATGCCTCCCAAGCTGTGAAAATATCCTCTCTCTCTCTCTAGGAATGCTGAAAAACACCAAGAAGATGAGTGCAAACCACATATTTAGACTCTGTGGAGTGAACCCTACAAGGGAAAATGGGATATTGTGTCCAGCATGATTTCTTGGCTCAGTCACCAGTCGTCCTATGAAGAGCGGGCAGTGAACTCCCAGTTTTCGCTCAGCATTCTAGCTCTTCAGTGACCATCAACCCCGGGAATAGCAGCTATGTGAGCATGACTCTACATCACTATTTCTGGGCGTTCTGCTACTTGACATTGAGAGGCCCGGATTAGGCGGCTTCACTACTGTAAAATGTGTGTGTGCCTTGTAAGTACACATATAGTGCTGTGCAAAAGGCAGTTGTCGCAGTGCAGCTTTACAAAACAAAAACCTCAGTGTCTTTCTTTTTTATTTCATGTGATAAAGCAGAATTCCCACATTTACTTTGCAGCAATTTGTTTATCTTGTTTGCGTTTTCCTTGTCTTGGAAAGTGTTTTTGAGTGTTCTAAAAAGCACTTTATAAGTATAATTTCTTAGAACAGCATACCAAGCTTTGGACGTCTTATCTTCAATTGTCTGAAAATAGGAAATTCAAAACTTATACTTTAAGTTTTGAATTACAGTATGCATTACTTTCTGCTGGTATATTGCATAAGATGTAAAAAAAAAAAAAAAAGAAGAAGACATTGAATGAAAAACATTGAAAGGTTGTGGATGAAATGTGACAGATTTCAAACAGGTTGGCGGGGATATGAATTCTTTTGAGAAGTTCTATACAATCTGAAAGTACTGGCAATGATATATGTGCTTTTTTTTCATGTGTTAAAAAAACCCCAAAGCTTTTGGGCTATTTTTTTTTTTCCTGGAAAAAAAACCAAGTCGAACTTCTATTTTTTCGATTTCTCAACAGATGTTATGACGAAAGTCACATCTTAAATCAGGTGCCACACCCTTGGTTAGGCTGAACGTCTGCTTTTAACTACAACAACCAGAGCAATCGTTAGGGTTGAGTATCTTGTTTATCCACTAAACACAGAAAGCATGCAGTCAAACCAACAAACAGGTTTGAGTAGCATCAGCTGGTAAACATGTATGCTTTACAGTGAATTCTTTTGCCTTTAATGATTTGGTTAACCCCAGCAAACCACACAGAGTCAGAGCTGAGGCATTCCCGCTCACACACAAACTTACGCACACACACAACCGGTGCAACAACATCCGTGTAGGAGATGACTTCAAGGGATGACTAAACTTTGGCTTCGTTTGAGTCCAGCTGGGTTTTTTTCTTTTTTTTTTCAACCCTACCTCTGTTAAATGCAGGCAATCATAACAGCTATAATGGCTGCTGGTACTTGCCCTCTGCGGTCTTTCTGAACCGATTTGGCGCTCTGGGCCTCCTGATGTTACACTATGCATCTCTTTGAACACACCAGCTGTTTGCCTGTGTGAGTAATGGAGTGAATGAAGCTACGAAGTGAGCATCAGGTGTTCCCTGCTTTACACACCTTGCATCTGTGCTACAAAAGGTTGGCACTCTCACGAGGGGCTGCTTTTTAATCAGAGAACATAATATATCTAACAAAAGTTGCACACAGAGTAAAATGAGCTGTCATTATGACCAAAGACCCTGCAGCAGGATTACTCTGAAAGCCCTTGGCTTGCTTATGAGCTTTTAAAATGCTCACCTTTAAAACTACACATATATTACAAAACCTATTTGAAACCATCAATAAAACAAGACGTCACAAAAACAAAATTGGTTTACAGATGGTAACTGCAGAGAATAGCAATAAAAGAAGAAGAAAAGTGCTGACCAGTGTAAGCAGTGTCAGCACTCCTTACTCATACTTTTTTTAATTAAAAAGGTGATTTTTATCAATAAATCTTATATACTCTTCTGCAAGTGAGTCTGTAATAAACTAAGGACATCGTGGGCAGCGTTCTGATTGGTTCACGGTTGTGGTCATGATATCAGGGTTTGGAGTTGGAGAAATCACTTCTGTTTTAACGATGTCAGAAAAGTCGCTGTCTTCAAGGGGACAAATCAGCGGTGCAAAAATTTTAGTATGCTTGAGGTTAATCTTTCAGCGAAACTGATGATGCTGTCAACAATGTAAACAAATTGATTTCAAGAAAGCCCCTCCCCATACACAACATGTTAATGTCACTCCACAATTGTCCGACTGAAGCTAAACATAATAAACAGGGTCAGCTTTATAACTCTATATACAGCTCAAACTAATAATATTTGCCTTTTAAAGGCAGCAGGACATAATAGCCCTGTAGGCCAGGATGCAGGTGCTGTGGCGCAGAAAGGTTGCAAATACGTCACAGCGAAAGGAAATAAAAATATTGTGTTTACTATAATTACAGGTCCCGAACAGGACAAAAGAGCAAACCGATGGTATCTCCATGCAGGCATTAATGTGTGGGCCAAGTCAGGAAGTTGATAAAAGGGCAAAAATATAGTTGACCTCACTTAAAAGATGCATGGAGAAAGCATGGAACATCTGAATCTGTTCATTTGTGAAATGAAGAGTAATTTCAAGTGTTTAAATAGAAGGCATTTGGACTTTTACTTTCTTGACATGTGGCCAAAAAAGCTGACATGTTGGCATCGTTAGGTAAAATGTTTGGATTGTCATGTGGCAACAGCCCAACATTAACTGAATAGAGGGTAGGGCCAGTGACTCATGTGACCTTAACGGACCCATTTGGGCGATTTCTCTGGCCACAATTTTCCTGATCCTTCCAACCATGCGGTAGCTAAAAAAATCCTTTTGGATAAGAGGTGGAACAACAAGAGAAATTCAGTTACCTTGTATTTAAGCACCCATCACTGTCATATACTGAATGACTGAGAATTACACACCAGCATAATAAAATGTAATAATGAGGAAACACTCAAACTGTCAAGATTTTTTATTTTATTTTGCAATGAACAAATCAATCACAAATCATCACTTCAAAAATGACAAATCAGGATTTGAAAGGGTGGAACATCTAAATTCACTTTTTTTTTTCTCACTTTGGCAGCGTGACACTATCTCCACTGATAAGACAAAAAACAATTCAACTTCTCTCCATACAGCCAGTTTTCACTTCAGTATTGATTCTGGATTCTGTTCTCATAAGGTAAAAGAGGGTCTGGTATCTGTACAGTTGGTGGAGAAACTTGTAAAAAAAAAACCTCTTTGTTGACCTTTTTTTTTTTTAGAAAACAGAAAGCCAAACACAGAAACTCCTTTACTTTCTGGCCTTCAAATCCCTGAGCCTGCAGGATAAAGTCGAGCTAAGGGAAGGAGACGTCCCTGATCTTCAACTCTGATGTGCCATTGGGCAAAAAAAACAACAAAAAAACACGATGGGGTCTACTGGTTTTACAATCCAACTGAGTTCACCTGGTATGATATTGGTAGCTTCCAAAAAGTTGTTTATATTTTAACAAAGATAAAAAAAATTAATAATAATAAACAGAAATTAACCAAATAAACATTTTATTTGGAATTTAATAATTACAGTGCTTTGGATCACTTTGGGTTTGCCAGAATTGGATAAAGTTGGCTACACAACGAAAATTGTAAATAAAGGCAAAGAGCTTTTTTGTGATTTTGTTTTCTGCCTGTTTGTTTTATAAATAAATATTGTTCAATAGCAAATATAAAAAGAATTGTAACATTACAATTTTAAAAACTACTTGAGGGAACAATATCCCTATAAATACATTTAAATAAATAAATTAAACTTATAAATATAATGTTTACTGTACAGAAAAAGAAAAAAAAGGTGTGCAGGAAAAATACAAAACATTTTCTCATGAGAGAAAAGAGTCCAAATTGAGCTATCCTTGCTGTTTAAAGTTTTCAGTTCCACTTGAAACACTTTCTTTTCACACAGTCACGAAGCAGAGCAGAGTCTAAACATCATCCCTTCTTCTTGTTTTTTTCCTGCCGATCCCATCTTCAGTCTATCTTCTAAGCCCTTCTGTATTTCGCTTCCTGGAAGATGCCCCCTACTCTAGTGGACGCCTGAGGGGATACCGATCCGGTCGCCCACAGCTGACCAGATATCGAACATCCATCTGAGCGCTCTCAGCTCCCATCTCCGCATACGTTCATGTTTCCTCCTGGACCTCCCGTTGCAGTACGCTTCTGTTTTTCCAGTTTGAGGTAGAATTTCTGCATTTATGCCTGATATGATAAAAAATAAATACATAAAGTGTTAATCTAATGAAGATACAAAGAAGCTTCTGGGTAACGTCTGGGATAATAGGTCAGTTCTGAACCGCTCACCTCTGTTTGTGGTTTCAGTTGTTGGACGCCAGCCCCAACTTCACCTTCTCCTCGCTCTCTACATCATACGCTCCACGCTTGTGAAACCTGAAAATAATTTTAAAAAAAGAAACGGTGGATTAGTCAGATTATTTCACTCTTTTTTTTTTATTGTTCTTCATGGCGTCTAATGTGTGTTCTACTCACCTTAGCATTAATAAGAGGCCGATGATGGTGAGGCAAACGGATGAAAGCACCACAGCTATCACTGCTAAAGCCGTGGTCCTGCTGTAGCCCTCCGGGGTATGGACAGGCAGCATAAATAACTGGCACCTTTCGCCAGAGTAATTTGGACGGCAGCTGCAAGCATAAGAGGTACTCAATTAGTTCATATTGCTGATCATTATTTCAGAAGGTCATATCCAGGTGCTTGCAGAGCTTTGGTACTTACACACAAGATGGGGCACGGAGTTCCCTCAGGTACAGGCAGGTGCCATGAATGCAAAAGTCCTTGTACTTTTTCAGACATGGATTCCTCTTCTTTCCCTTGCCTTTCCCTTTCTTTATTCCCTTTCCTCTTCTTTGGGTTTCTTCTGTGTTTCGGGGCTCCGGGAGGGATGATGGGTCTTTGGGTTTGCTTGACATGGCGACTAAACCAATAAAGATGGGAGAAAAAAAAGATGAGTAAAGTAAAGGCTGACATGTTGCTTCTAGAGTGAGACTCGAGTTTGTTTCTTACTTTCTCACTGTCAAACAATCTCATTCTGGCTAATGAAAGGACTTTCAGTTTTATTGTCATGGTGACTTCACCAACAATGCAAAAATAAAAACCCTATCACAAAAGTGCAGTCTTTACATGATTACTAAAGACTCTAGCTTTTTGTATAGTTATTAAAGATAAGGCTCGTTCAAAATACGAACAGCGCCTGCACTTTGCTCAACATGGCAACTGAACCAATAAAGCCAAAAAAACCATTCAGCTAAGTCTGGACTCAACAGTGTTGTCATTTTTGCTGTTGATGACTATTGCACCTTTATTCCCACACTGCTGGTTGTAACTATGTAATGGCACAGTAATCTAGTCAGACAGTACATGAGGATTTCCAGTGTTAGAGAGCAAATAAAGGCATACACCTTAATAAAGACACTTGTTTTTAGAAGTAAAGACTAAAGCATTGCCTACACAGTCTGTTCAGCTATTTTCATGGCTAAGTTTCATTCAAAGAGCTACTCAGAGGTTAGTAAGTTGGGTCATTAAATGGCATGCAGACAAAAAATACTGAAGGATTTTAGAAAAGTAACTCAAGATCCTGCCTTACCTCGTGGCAGATCCATGTCATAGTCTCCAGACATTTCGTCTTCAGACTCATCATCGTAGTAATATCCATCATCCTCCTCCTCTTCCTTGCCTTCCTGGCCATGCTGCACTGTTGTGGCACCTGTGCGCTCCTCCTCAGCCCTCCGGTCCCTGGTTGTGTCTAAGAGGTTGAAGACAGACGTGTGCCGCTGCCTGTCGCCCTCATGCTGATCGACTGCAGCCCCACTGGCCAGTCTGGACACAACTGGAGGAGAGAGGGACAAAAAAAAAGGAGAGAATATGAGTCCCAGAAGCAAAGGGTAGAAGTAATGAACTGAACTCCACCTGGGCAGAGATTGCTGGGCAAGTTGAGACATGTTGCACACAAGCAAGCTCCAGGTGGGATTGGGAGGGGATTTTAGTTACACTACTAATCCATGTTTGGTCACAAGTAAATAGCTTATTTGGGCTTTGCTCCAAAGCACTGCAGCAGCTAAAAATCCATGTTAAGTACTTATGTGGTTTGGGAACAAAATGTAGCCAAAGGCAAGACCCAAACATTCACACCCCCAAATTTCATGGACAGACTCTTAGCTAATGTCATGGCAAGAATATGAGTTAAAAATAAATGTATCCAGTTACATAAAGCTTCATCTAAAATAGACAGATGACCCCATTAACTCCAGAACAGCATGGCATTTCAGAGACCAACGATTTAAGATTACATTTTTTAAAAAATTAGATACTGGAAATGAGAGAGATGATTAGATTTAAAAAAAAAAAAAAAAAAAAAGGTCAACCAATACTTAGGGCTTCGGGGGAAGAGAGAGTAGGGCTACAGATAAACAAACACTGTTGTATTTGTACGAAGCGCTCTATACTGGCTCATTGAACACTTACCCAAGCCGTGAACAAGCAGGAGCACAACGGGGAAAATCCTCATGGTGTCAAATATTCCAACAAAATGAAAATTAGCGGTGCGTTTAGATTTGTTGTATTCCAGTAAATATCCTTTGTTCTCCAACTTTTCCCCCGTGGATGTCTTGGTTTTTTTTGTTGTTGTTGTTGTTGATAGTTTTTTTGTTTTAGTCTTTTGAGGTTAATTCCGCCTGTTCGGGAGCTCTAGATGTGATTTGGAGGTCGGAGCGGCTCGGCTGTCGAGGGCAGGACTGAGGCACGGTAGTAATAAGGGCTGCTGTACGCAACTCCTCCTCTTCCTCCTGCTGATGCAGTCAACCCACACCCCGAGTGATTTCGCATAGATAGACCCTAGTGGTTTTTACTCTGCCAGGGCGTGGACATGGGTGTCCTGATAGGCCCGGACGTTAGTAATACTTTGCCATATATGATAGATATAACAAACAAAAAAAAGGTGTTTGGCTATAGGGGTGGGGTATGGGGCTTGGGGTTATGTTTGTAAAACTAGCCTATCCTTCTTAACTGTAATGTTGATAATACACGTATCTTGTAAAAACCTACAAGTAAAGAAATAGGGGGGGAAAGACACAGCTTGGTGGCGCCGCTTTTTGGTAAATCTTTGAACTGCACCAAACATGTTCGGAAACAGAACTGCCATTAAATTACCTCTGTTTCCTCAAAAAAAATAAAAATTAAAAATCTGTTTGGAGCCGCAAAAAAATTAAAAGCCTTATATAAGGTTTATAACGAAGGCAAAACATGCTTTAAGTGTTTATATTAGCTATATTAGCCTATTATCAAAATGACTAAGTGTATAGATAATTAGCATTCATGATTGAATGTTTATTTTCCCTGCAGTGCGTCCTGGACGGAATGACGCACGTGACTACTCTGTTGTACAATGGTGCTTTAAGTTTACCTTCCCTTACAATATTCATGTATTGTGCTTCGTTGCATTGATCAAATTAAAGGAATGCAATAAAGAAATCTGATTTTTGATATCATTTTTATTATGAAGATCAGGGACTATATATATATATATATATATATATATATATATATATATATATATATATATATATATATATATATATATATATATATATATATATATATATATACAGATAGTCACTGGTCGCATCCTCTGTTGAGTTGACTTCACAGACATTTACTTTCGACAACTTGTGACTGAACATCTATAATTTTGAAACTGTATTTTTACAACAGTGATGGGTAGTGTTTATATAGTTTTTATATAATTAAACTGTTTTTGGAGCATATTTTTATGCAGTTTTGAAACTTTAAAATATTGCAACTCATTGCCACCAGCTCTTGAGTTGGATAGGAAAATCTATATATATTTTATATATAAAATATAAATTGGGGACTTTCTTTGTCCGGGAGGTGGCGGTAATGGATCATAAAGAATTATTCGTTCATCGCCCATGAATAAATAGAAGAAGAGTTCATTTCTTACAGCGCGCGTGATTGAGCTGAACTGGTCACGTGAGTTCACGTGGAAAAAGGGGAGGAGGGGGGAACAAACATGGCCGACCAAACATTGGAGGTAAACACAGCTGTTGAGGATCACGTAGAAAAACCAGAGCCAGGCGAACAGGAAGTTTCGGGTCTGGCGACCGACGATGAACCCACCGGTAGTCAGTGTCGGGACCCACCCGAGAATACTCACCCGGCCGCGGCAGAGAACAGCTGGTCGGCTCCGATCCTCTCTCTGGCTCGGAAGGCCACGGAGACGATCAGCAGCGGGATGAGCTACGCAGCCGCCCCACGAAAAGCCTCCCAGGATTCCGCCGCGGCTTCTGCAAGCGAGAAGGAGGCAGAAAATGATCTGAACAGCACTGCAGAAAAGCTTCCCGGTAGGTTGCAACTATTTCAAACTTTATTCAATCAAACTAGGGACTACTTTCTTCCAAGTTGCAAACACTTAAGAGACTGTTGCTTCCTCTTTAGTTCCTGTCAGCTGTCACAACACATGACTCTGTGGGCATGAAATGTAACTTAAGATTTGATAATATTCTGTTCTGTCAAGAAGTTTGTGCTTTTTATGGTGAAGTCACGCCTGCCTTACTGATGCAAAGTTTTTTGTTTTTTTATTTTACAGTTGTACCCACTAAAGACCCGATGGCCATAGAGAGATCCAACCTCCTCAGCATGATGAAGTTAAGCATCAAAGTTTTGATCCAGTCCTCTTTGAGCCTGGGCAGGACTCTTGACTCCGAGTACCCTCCTCTTCAGCAGTTTTTCCTGGTCCTTGAACACTGCCTCAAACACGGCCTTAAAGGTGAGCTGTCTGGTCGACGGAAACAAGCGCTATTTTCTGTGAGGCAGCGTTAAGGTTAGCATAAGTGACTTTTACACTCCGTCTTCTTTCAGCCAAGAAGTCCTTTATTGGTCAGAACAAGTCCATATGGGGGCCTCTGGAGCTTGTTGAGAAGTTGTGTCCAGAGTCTGCCAACATCGCCACAAGTGCCAGAGACCTGCCTGGCATTAGGTATGTTGTCCAGGGTTCCTGCTCTCTTCACAGCCTGGGAAAGTATGGAATATCCTGGAGAATGATGGAAAAGGAACATGAATTTAGAAAAGGGATATAATTGCCAAATTGTACATGTATCTGTTTTGTCTTTCTAATCATCTATCAGTTCTACTATTGGTCCATCTATCCATCTGTGTTTCTGTTTTTCTTTCCATCAAACCAGCAGTCTCTATCCTTTCCTCTACACATTCATCCATTAATCACTGTTGTAAATTGATTAATCTGAAATCTGACTCTGGAGTAGGTGTGAATTTTGACTTAAACATGTGTAGAAACTATTGCTGAACCGATATACTTTTTTCACTCCCGATATCAATACAGATATCCGAGGCTTAGTATCGGCTGACTCCGATACAGAAGAACATCACTGAATTTACTTACAACATTCTTTTTTTTAAAAACACAGATATAAATGTACTGAATTACACATTTGATAACAATGTACTAATAGTACCAATAGTACAAGTGTACTACAGGTGTACACCAATAGTACACTAATAGCTCACAAGCTAGGTGAAACTTCTAAAAAAAAATCACAACTTTAATTTTTTCAGTCGGTGCAATTAGGAGTATAGCTGCCAATGTAAAATAAATGATAACGATACTGAAACTGACAAAAACAACAGGTTGACTATTTTGTCAAACATGTACAAATAAAATGCAACAAATCTTCTTTCAAATGGTTCAGAAAGCTCAATTCTGAATATGATGTGAAAAAAAAACAATAGAGCTTGATGTTGCTCAGAGCACGAAGCGTAGAGTTAGACTGAATAGATCTGCCCTTATGGATCAACCATAACGTCACCATTACCAGATCTAGAATTTTTTTATCCCAACATCAGGATTGGTACAGATATATTAATATCGCATTGGTTTATCTCTACTAGAAACACTGGCAGCTACAAAAAGTCAAGAACCCTTTTCGTCTGTATAGTTGTGTTCATGTTCTGCTGCTCTTCCCCAGAACGGGTTTAGGGCGGGCCCGGGCCTGGCTGCATTTGGCGCTCATGCAGAAGAAAGTAGCCGACTACTTGAAGACCCTGTTGGACCGCAAGGACCTCCTGAGGTTTGTAAAGTCAAGAAGGAAGAATTTATGCTGCAGGAGGAAAAGCAAGTACAAAAGTGCCATCTTGTGTACATTTCAATCCCCTAGTGAGTTTTACGACGCCGGCGCTTTAATGCTGGAGGAGGAAGGCGCAGTGATGGGAGGGCTGCTCGTTGGCCTGAACGTCATTGACGCTAATCTGTGCATTAAAGGGGAGGACCTCGACTCTCAGGTCTGTACCCAGTAAAAAGCTGTAGCTGTTGAGACTCCAGTTTGTATCTGAACAAGTTGATGTTATCTCTCCTTCACTTTAAGGTGGCAGTCATTGACTTCTCCCTCTACCTGAAAGATGCGACCAGCAGCGAGACACCAAAGGAGTGAGTGGATTTTACTTGGCCAATGTGACCAAAGCTAACAAGAACTTTACAACGTGCTCAAAAGTTGATTCCTTTCCGATGTTTCTTTTTCTCTCAGTGATGGAAAGATGACAGCCATTCTAGACCAGAAGCACTACATCGAAGAGCTGAATCGGCACTTGAGCGGCACCGTCACCGACCTGCAGGCGAAGATGGACTCTCTGGAAAAGACCAACAGCAAGCTCATGGAGGAGGTTACTGGCATTTTAACGTCACCATAAGATCTCCGTGTATTTATTTGACCAACTCTAAGTGCAATAAATGCTTTTGCTCTTCTTAGCTGACAGCAGCAACAGACAGAATCAACTCTCTGCAGGGGGAACAGGAACAGCTCAGGCAGGAGAATGATTCCATTCTGCTGACGAGCCAGAAGAAGGAAGAGGTTTGAAACTATTTTGCAGGAAGAGACTGAAAGCTTTTTAAAAATTCAACAAGGCTACAGAATATAACCATGTTTTTTTTGTTGTTGTCGTTGTTCTCAGGCAGTGCTTCAGGACAGTCAGGTGGAGCTGGAGACATACAAACAGACTCGACAAGGTTTGGATGAGATGTACAATGTGGTGTGGAAGCAATACAAAGAAGAAAAGCGAATTCGCCAGGTTTGTTACTGCATTGTTGCAATGAGTGACTGAGCCATTCGAACACATGAATATGCTTTGATAGCCATTCCTTTGAAACTGTGACTGTAATCTGGACTTCAATTGTTTTTTTGGGGTTTGTTTTCCCACTATTGTCCTTCCTCAAACATGCATCCCTTATCGGGGGATAAGGGATGCAGTGTTAAGTTTTCTGCCACTCATAATAAAGGAACATTTCAGATTTCTTCTTATTTGAACAGAACACTTTCTTTCACGTTTGATGAGTCCACTACATGGCTGTTGGCAAACAAAAAGGCCAGGTTGGGCGAATGCACGACTAATATTTGTCTCGTCTGCCTGTGGAGTTATCATAGGTCTTTTTGCTGCATACATTCATTCTTAAAATTTTTAGCCTTAAACTATATTTGACTCCTGCTGTCTTGGGTTTAAATATGTGAATGCCAGGAGCTGGAGCGTGAGCTGGAGCTCCAGGTGGGCCTAAAGAAGGAGATGGAGGTGGCCATGAAGCTACTGGAGAAGGACACCCACGAGAAGCAGGACACTCTGGCAGCCTTACGGCTCCAGCTTGACCAGGTCAAGACTCTTAACCTGCAGATGTTCCACAAGGCAGAGGTGGGAATGGTCGTGTGTGCTGTGTTTCACCCCACCCATCACAGAGTGCACGCATTTGAACAAGCTGGTTGGTCTCCCAGGACTCAGGGCGACAAGTGGAGAAAAAGCAGGCCGAGGCGGTGCAGCTGGAGCAGAGGATAAACGAGATGGAGAAGGCTACGGTGGAACTAGAGGAGCGGTATGTGCTTGTGTTGCTTGCTAAAATGCTCTGGGTCGGTTAATTCGCCTGCTTGACATTTCAGACTGCAGAAATCGGAGCAGCAGAGTCAACAAACCGACCAGTCGGACAAAGACATGAGGGTGGAGCTGGAAGCAAAAGTCGAAGCTTTCCAGAAACAGCTAACAGACCTGGACACGTTAAGGTTAGCACACACGCAGAGGGTGTGACATGTGCAGAGGTCTAAAAACAAACTGTGACACGAATGTTAAGGTTTTGCAGACTGAAACCTTTTAGGAGGTAAATGGAATTAACTTAAATGCTGATTTGAAGTACATAATTAATGTGCAACTCTTTTCTTAAACAGAACAGGGCTAGAGAATGAGCTGCGTGCAGAGAGAGAACAGAGACAAAGCTTGCAGAAAGCTCTGCAACGGGAACAGGACAACAGTACCGAACTCCGCACCCAGCTGCAGCAGCTGCAGGGCCTCCACACGGTCAGTTCACAGTACAAACACAAGTTCATCTTTAGAAATTAGTATATTTACTTGAGGTTAATTCATTCCAGGAATACACTTTTAACAATTCATTTGTGTTCCTGGTGCAGGAGCTGCAGGATTTGAAGACGGAGAAAAAGCAGCTGCAGCAGAGGTGTGAACAGCAGGAGCAGGCGCTACAGGAAATGGGCATCCATCTAAGCCAGTTAGTACCTACTTATAAGTATATTGAATTCCCCCCCCCCTACGTTAATCCAAAAAAAAAGTTTCTTCACAAAACATTTCTGATTCTGCCCTCATTCCTGTCAAAGGTCTAAACTCAAGATGGAGGACTTTAAGGAGGTTAACAAAGCCCTGAAGGTAACATATTGATGAGCAAATAACGGTGCTGGAAGAGGGAAGATGCTAACTTTTAAACCCACCTCCACAGGGCCACGCATGGATGAAAGACGATGAAGCCACACAATGCAAGCAATGCCAGAAGGAGTTCTCCATCTCGCGTAGAAAGGTTGGCTTTTCCACGTGATTTTTTTTTTACCCATTTTTTTCTGATATGTAGCATGACAGAGATTTCAATCTAAGGTCTTTGCTTGCAGCACCACTGCAGAAACTGCGGCGACATCTACTGCAACACTTGTTCAAGTAACGAGCTAGCCTTACCGTCCTACCCTCGGCCTGTGAGAGTGTGCGACGTGTGTCACTCGCTCTTGCTGCAGAGAAGTTCCTCAACAGCATCCTGACAGAAACATTTAGAACTTTACAAGTTTCTACAGACTTCGTAACACTGGAGAAACCCAACCACTGAAGTTAGGAGCATACAATACTAATTATAACCAGGTTTGGAGTTTCATTGTTGGTCAACTTGAATTTCAGGTGCATTTACTTGTATGTATGGGCGGCATTTTTTAAGAACACTGATAGGATGAACTAAAGATTGCAATGACTGTTGACTAAAAAGGTTTTAAATGTTTCATTAGCTGAAGGAAAAACACCAAGTACTACACAAGATTAGACCATTCAGTCTAAATCATTCAGTTTTCCCTTGAGTTGCACTGATCAGCAGATCAAATGCATATGCTTTGGTGCATAAATGGGGATAATATCTAAGAAAAACCTATGAAAAATCTCTCAATTTGTAGATATTTTGCAAAATGTATTAGCTACAAAGCCTGATTGTTGCATCTCTAGTAACTAGTCTTTTATAACAGAAAACTGGATGTATACTATGTAAAACTGCTGAGTTTTGCTAGGATTTCTGTTAGTTCATTTAACTTCAGCTGCCTCAGTACTGGATGAAAGTGTGTGTGTAAACAACTGTAGAATCTTAAATAATCAAACTTAAGAATGTATGAAATTGAAGCTTTGTAGATTGTCAACTTCTGCAAAAACCATTTATATAATCTGCAAATAATTGACTTTTATAAATCTATTTGATAAACCAATAAAATCAGTTTTTCCAGCTTTACTTTCATTAAGGTATTCCAGACTAGTTTATTCACTTTGTGCACAGAAAATACAAATAGCATTCAAAGCTGTAAAAACTTCCATGGTAGCAGATTTTAGATTTGCCATTCACGTAGCCCTCATCACAAAAAAAGTCCAATCAACAGTCATAACATTAGGAAACAAAACACCTGCACACCATGAAGTCAGATTTACATTTTTAACTGAAACATGTAAGAAGCAATATGAGGTCAAACATCCAAAAATACGACAGGTTTTCTGCTCATGCATTCCTTGAATAATGTAAAGTCCACCAGTATGGGAAGAGTTAGCCTTCAGAAACAGGCAGGTGTTCGGAGAACAAAATGTCACACTTCTGGACAATGGGACATTAACGTGGTTTTTGTATTGAGTCAGGTCTGGGAGGAATGGGGAAGACAACACTTCAGATACACTTCTTGTGATGACAAATGATCACACTTCTCTTTGTAAATCACCCCCTTAAAAAAAATACAAATCCCACCCCTATGTACTTTTCAAAAGACGACCTCCCCTCATCATCCTATGTTTAACAAAGCTAGACATTTCCAGTCCTTCCAGCAAAATGCCGAGTTAAAAACATAAAATTAAGGGTTGAGAGTGAGAAAAAACAAAAAAAAACAGAAACTACATTCCCCATCCCCCACCGAGTCCATTCATTGAGCCTCTGCTTCCACCTCCACCACCGCCGTAGTAACTGCTTCCCATTCCGCCCTGGTTACCTAACAAGAGAGAGAATAAACACCATAGGACCCAAGAGTTCATTCATGTAGTCATGCACAACAAATCATGTTATACACCTGTTAAAATGGTTAATATTATGGCCACTGAATAGAAAACCAACACAACATAAACTGTGGGCTTTTATTTCTAGCCCAAGTAACAGCACATAGAACAAACATGTCTTTCTCCTAGAAAGACGTTTTTAGTTGTTTTTTTTAAACCTAGAGGTAGTGTCTCAGCTATTAAAAGGTTTTTCTAAATGAGTGTCAAACAAAGCAACTCTCAAAAGAAAACAGTTGCTTTAATCTTTTTTTAGCATAGCAATGCTAAACTTCCTTTTGTTTGTCAAATATTTCATTGTTCTTACAACTGTAAACTTAAGTTTATTTCAAGGTTTTACAGTACGTAACAGAAAATTACCATAATGCTCTGGCCCAATGCAGGCTGTTAAAATCATTTTTAAGATGAGCAGTTCTCACTAAACGTAAAAAGAAAAATAACCTTTCAAAACAAGAAAAGCAAAGATGGGAAACACACTGAGGATGAAGTTAATCACTGAGCAGCTGCAAAGCTTTTTACAATTTTTTTCTTTTGCCTTTTATAAACATTCTTAATTGTGATTTACTAAAGCTCCTAGAAATTAAAGTCAAAGCAAAGGTAGAAGAAAAGTTAAAAGAGCTGACACTCACTATATTCACTATAGCCGCCCATGTTTCCTTGGCTGCTGTACCCACCAGAGTACCCTGAGCTGAGCTGGCCCCCACTGTAAGACGACTGGTTACCTGTGGAGGACAAACCATCATGGCCTGAGAGGACACTCAAACTATATATATATATATATATTTTTTTTTTTTTTACATAAAACCCTTATTTAAGAAATTGCTCTACTCTGTTTAGGTTAACTCAATATTTTTTTTTAATCACCAAAGTAAAACATCTTAGTCATATCCAAATACATCATACACATTTTTCTTAGTCACTTAAAATTGGGAAACAAGAAAAATGGCATTTATATAATGCAAAATGTGTTGATCTTAAGGGGAAGAGCAAAAATTAAGAAGTTTAAGCATAAAATGTGTATTCCAATTAACTCTACTGGGACTTTCCTCATATGTTTTGTGAAAAAACAAAACAAAGGATGAATATGTTGTACCTGTGATGGTTTTAATGCTGTTTTAAATAACTGTCAGAAGAAGGGTGTCTATAGATGAAGGTGAGCTCCTACTCACTTCAGTCCATTCTTATGCTAAACCATTTTAATCACGCAGTCTAATCAATAACCAGTCAGTAATTTCAATATCTAATAGCCCAATTAAAATCCATTACAAATAAAAATATTTAAAAAATAAAACTGCATTTCAGTCTCTTTGGTAAAGGTTCCTTTCTCAACAACCATCTCTGCATGAGATATTTTGCTATAAAACAATATTTAAAAATGATAAATGTTATGATAGCTGGCAACCTTTGAATGGATTCATTTACTAAAAGAAATAAATGAAAGTACAATTTTTAAGTAATAAGGTTTTACTGAATCTTGGTTTTTCTTAACCCTGACACTTACTCATGCCACCCATCATCTGACTACCGTAGGCTCCATTACTGCCCCCTGCTGTGGAGTTCAAGAACAGCTCTACATAGCGATGCTCTGTAGGGGAAACAAGTCATTATGATTGTGCAGACTTAAAAGAGAGGTTTGTTAAACAGAGTTATTTTAAAGTGATCCATAACAAACTCACGCATGTTGGCTTTATCTTTGGACATTGCTGCAACAGCATCTTCATGCGTTGCAAACTCTACATCTGCCTCTCCGGTTACTCTCCCATCTGGGCCAATCTCAATGTGGACCCGCACAGGATTCAACGGAGAGAAGAACTAAAAAAAAAAAAGGTACGAAAAAACAAGCGTGTGCCGAAGAGTTTCGTGATAAATTTCACAGAAAGTATGGCATGTAGGTGAGACAGTGAGGTGTCTCTTACATTGTAGATGTCCGTCTCTGTGGCTCTGTATGGCAGCCCCCTCATGTGGACGCAGTGACCTGTTGTGCTTTGAAAGGAAGAGCTGCCATCACCATACCGTCCATCAGACACACCTGAAAACACAGTTGGATTAACACATGGTCTTACATGGACTTTACAGCTTAATCTCATTAGTTACACCGTGCAGCACTGGCACACAGAGATATACAAGTAACACACACTCATGGTAAAAAGAAAGTCCACACCCTTAAAATGTCTCAATTTTGGTTTCATCTTTTTTAATAAAAAAAAAAAAACAGGACAGGCAGGGTGGTTTTCTACACTTAATGTTAGTTTAAAATAATTTCAAAATCTAGTAAATGCCAGATAATTTACAAAATGAGACTGATTTGGTAGCAGGTGTAATTTTGTGTCCAATTGCACCCACCTCCTCCGTAGCCACCTCGACGCATTCTGTCATAGGAGCCTCCTCGGCCCATCATGTTGTAACCACGTCCGCCCGAGGGCCGGTCGTAGGGACCCGGTCTCTGCATCCCCATCGGCTTCCTCTGGGGTTCGTAGTGGGTCCGCACCTCAGCGCGGCTGCTCTTGAATATCTCAATGTACCTAAGAGTATAGAGAGAAAATCCTTCAGGCACGGGGGAAGTGAATGAAACTGCATTTGCTTAATACTGGGCTATGCAGATGCTGTTATGATGTATTCCATTGGTAGTAAAGTCTATGAGTACCTAACATTTGTTCATTAAAAAAACAAAACAATAAAATGGTAATTGAGTTTAAGAAAGAAATATTTTCCAAATTAACAAGGGCCTTGGTAACTAAACTTTTCTTATGGTTATCTGAGGTAATTTAGAAATCTGATGCATACTGCAGTATACTCTTGGTCTTTACCATGACAGCCAGCATCCTGGTTTAGGAGAGTCAGAGAGAACTCCAGCCCTACTGAGCTGACCTCTAAACATTGCCTCTAGCAGTGGGCTCTAGAGCCAAGTGTGTATTCTCCTCTGATTTTACCACCGGGGAGACTCCTGACCATTGAAAACCTGGACTCAAACAATCTTTATCTTAAAATTTGTTACATTTTCCAATCAAGGTCTCAACTATTTTTAATGAACCCCTAGCACTTATTCTCCCACTGAAAATCTTGAATGTATGCAGAGTTTGATCCAGTATAGCAGTTTTTGTGTGTGTGGGTGTGTTCTAGTTATTATTCATATTCTAGATGTAGTGTCAGTTTAGCATTTGGTTCAGATGTTGAATGTGCACACCATAAGAAAAGCAACTTATCCAGCCAGCCAACCAACCATCCCCACCTGTGCCCTATTCTTTCCTTGTGTTTCTTTAGAGCCTTTTCAGCTATATCCTGTGAAGCAAACTGCACGAAGGCCTCCCCCGTACTCCTCCCCTGGATGTCCACCGGCAATGTTATCCCATTTGGCACGATTTCCAACCCTTCAACCCAAGGACAGATAACCCCAGCAGGGGACATATTAAATCACATGCCCAATAACAGAGAGAACTTTCGCTAAAGAGAGATAGAAAATTTTACATCACACATACACCAGTTCAGTTTCAACTGGCCATTTAAAGGAGTCACATTTATTATACTCTTGGGGTAAAGTAGAAATGACAGGATAGAGTAAGCATATGAAAAAGAGAGGGGGGATTTGTGTGGGGAAAACCAGGGTAGTATTGGAATGTGGGTGAAAAGAGGAGTTTGGTGGGTGACATGAGTAAAATTACGGTTTACCTGTGAGATACTATACAACAGTCTTATACTGCAAGTTAAGAAAACGGATTTAGGAGACGAAAGCAGGGAGAAATGTGAACAAAATGAAACTAAAATATGAGAGAGGTTTTATCAGTGAAAAGTAGAGATGCACCGAGAATTTGTCGGGCAATTTTCAGTAAACTTGCTGTTTGGAAACTCAAACTAACTCTAAGAAAAGCTCTTCAACACTGTAGCTTCTAAGAGGAAAAAAACCCTAAATAAGCTATTTTCAGTGGATGTGGGGTGTTTAAAATGGAGAAGCCATTTTAAAAAAGGAACTACTTTCTACAGAGCTACATCGACTGTTCACTCAGACTACAACAACAGAAAGCTAGACATTGTAGAGTGCTGGGTATTATTCGCTGTACTGGACTTTGCCGGGTACAAAAAAGGAACTGCCCATTTTTACCCGCACTCTTGATGTTTTTTCAAAAAGGTGAAGGAGGTAAGGCTATTGAAAAAGATTAGAGCTGATAACGTCTTCATTTATTGCAAAAAACTTTGAGCTTTCAACCTTTATCTCTTATGTAACGTGCACAATTAAAAAATTCTGACAGCCTTTTAGAAATCTCAGAGTTAAGGTAAAGGCCTGCATTAGAATGATACACACCACATAAAAAACTAAGAGGATGTTAAATGCAATTTAAAATATAAACTCTAAATGTTCATCTTTCTTTTAAATGAGTAAAACCCTGTATTACAGTGAACTTTTTCTCACTCAGTGCGATGCATCAACGATGGTCACAGAAGAAATATTTTGGCTCTTGTATTTTTGGAGCTTCAAAAAAACAAACAAAAAAAAAAAACAATCCGTTTTTTTTAAAAAAAGGAAAGGGAATATAAACCAGACACAAATCCTCAATAGGTGCATCTCCAGTGGAATATAGTAGAATCAGACCCGACTTAAGAAAAATAATTGATGTGTGATTGCTCTATATGGACAATGGTTTGAAGATGAAAAGGGTATTTACATACACACTCCAGATCCCTAATCAATAATCAAATACTTAAATAAAAAAACCTAAGTTCAAACTTTCAACTGCCTTCTTTTTCCTTGTGTCATTTCTTTGCTCATTACCATAAACTAATTCATTTTATGATTCTATGTTCTCGCAACACACTCTAAAAGCTAAAGAGCACTTCTTGAACAGAAGCAGCAAGAATTGGTGCTGTAAAAGAAAGGAACAAAGGAAGGAAGACGGGGCAATAATCTTTTATTCCTAACCCAAAAGGGAGTTACAACAAACAAACAGAAATTTTTACCTGAAAAAAACTGCACAATTTCCTCCTTGCTGCAGCCAAAGGGAAGGCCCCGGAGGCGCACAAGCCCATCTCCTGCTGTCTCTGGGCAATTTGGGCCAGTGTGCTTCATGACCCAATCCATCTCAACATTGTTGGATTTAAACACTGTTTTACATGAAAAAAACAATTTGTTAAGGCAGTGTCACAGAAAAATACAACATCTGTCAAAAGAAGGACTCTGTCGTACGCACCCTCAACGTATCTGTGACCCATAGTTTCTCTATCCTTCTTCACGGCTATCTTCAGGTCTTCTTCCGTCTCCAGTTCCACAAATGCTTCTCCGCTAGGGCGGCCCTCTCTTGTGTAGGTGAAGTGTATTCCACTTCCATTGTTCAGAATTTTGCAGCCTAGAAAGATGTTTAATGGGGAATTTATGTCCACACTGTAAAATGTCTTACAATAACAACTAAATGTGGTAATTCTACACGCTATAAACCTAGGGTCAGGTTGGACAGACTCTGGTTTAAGTAACTCTGTACCAAATTCATTCACAACTATCTGCATGGTAGGTCATAACAACACTTAAGTCAACAAAGTTACTGTGTTTTTCCCATTGTGTGATAAAACGCTCCAAGGACACTTTCAAGATATTCATATCTGTGCTGAATTCTAGTTTTAAGTACAAGATGTGTATTGAATTTGACTCAACTGATCATCTATTCTCATATATGATACATTTATGTCTAGAAGTGATACTATTGTATTCTGTGGCTGCAATTTGTTTTACAATATTGTTTCACATGACTATGTTGTGTTTGTAATTTGACAAAAGTGTTTAAATGTAGAGCATGCAGCTGTACAATAGAAGAGCAGTTTTTTGGTAGAGATAGGATGATGGACAGGTTATATTTACAATTTAAATGTAATGTTCCTCCCTCCGACATACATACCTGAGAAAAATCTCTGAACTTCATCTACTGAACAAGACCAAGGTAGACCCCTGATTCGCACAACATATCCCTCATCAGCCATGACTCGTCCCAATTCCTAATAGGAAAAACAAACACAAGTTAACATGTTTAATCTACATGTCTGTTAGAAAAAGAACATCATGTTAAAAACATTCTTATAGACCACTCTGCAGCAGATGTGTGTTTCTGTTAATAGAAAGACAGATATGCAAAGCAACCTTCATTGGTTGTGTTCATACCCTTGGCCAATTTAACTGCCATCTACTTTAGATAGCCGAACATGTTTAAATGTTGCTTCAAAACACAATGTGACTGAAAAATATTACGTTTTACAGAATGGAGAACTATACTGATCTATAACAGCGCCCTCTCGCGCCTATTTTTTTTTTAAACACTCGTCATTATGTATCAAATAATAAATGACCAGTCTATGTAGTGCAAAATATCCTCACGAGAAGCAACCAAAGAAAATCCACACACAAGAATCATTAAAATATTTGAACAGTATCTCAAACAATCATTCAACAGCTCGAACTAGCAATAGTTCTGTGGCAACAAAAAATCCGTAGCTAACTGAAAACATTCAATCCACATTTAGTGTACAATTGAGGCCTTACTATTAATGCCTGATACTTTATTAACTCCAAATGTGTACATGCAATTATGTACACCTTCATTTGTTTTTAAATAAAAAATGTGTGGCCTACAGCACGCTCGCGCCGCACCCGGATACAAGAACAATAGCGGCCCTTTCAACCAGCGCCATGTTCTTAGCTTCAACGGCTAACATTTTAACTGAGGCTACGGTGTAATTGCTAACTTTACTTTACTTTACAGAGTATATTCTGTTACCGTAATTAGTAGAATAAACGCTGTTTAGGAATGGAACCAATAAGCAAAACACAAACACATTTAAACATTTACCTGTTCAGCCGAAGATGCAACACGCCGGAGCTCTATGGTAGGACCCGCTGCGTGATGCGGCTGAAACCTCGCGCTGTGTTGCCAGAATGCTCCATCTATCCCCCTTTCAGGGCGCCGTGTCAAGATATTACAGAAGGAGTACGGGTCTTAACTGCAACTCAACTGTCAAGTTTTATTTACATTTCTACCAAATATACTTTTATAAATGAGACTTGAAGCAAATAACGACACAAGACTTTAACATTTGTCAAATCTTCAGAAACATAATAAAATCGCACAAAATGTGGGTTTCTTTTTGCACCTGGCAATCCCCGGCAGGATGACGTTGCTGCCCGAGGCCCAGTCTGGCCTGGCCTTCAGCATCTTCTGGCCTACAAATCCGAAAAACATGGATTACAGTAATCAGTTATTGGTTTTTTAAAATATAATTTAAATGTAGAGGTTGTTTAACACTTCACATTTTACAACACCTGCCTTTGTAAATGAATTCAAAACAAAACAGTAATTATCACACACATTTTTTTTTACAGTTTTACACCAAAAAGTTATAGAAGATATTTACAATTTTGTGATAAAAAGGTGTTACAGTAATCCAGGTACAGTACAATTACATTATATTGAAGTTGTAAACCTAAAACCTACCGAATAAAACTCTTGAAATCACTCAAAGCCTTTTTGTGTTTTCTTTTCTTATTTAAGCTGTTTAGTAGTCAATCAAAAGACTCTAAGACGGTTGTGTATTTCTGTAAATAGGAGGAAACGGTTTACATGTTATATATCTGAGGTACTTGTTTCTTTTTCTAGCATAGTGACATTTTTTTAGCCCTATAGTCATTTCTTAAACACACTTTAATACTATTTAATTTTTTTCAGCTAATAAATGTTTAATATTTCTAGACATGTTCTGCTTTGCTTACATTTTTAGAAGTTTATCTACAGTATATTGCAACAGAAAGTTTTTGATTATTGATCATATATTTCAGATATTTTTGTAAAAGTCAAAGGTATATTATCAACTTTATTGAAAGAAGGAGCCTTTAGAACATTTTATTTCAAGTCCATACATTTTTTTATTTATTCTCAAAATATTCCAGTCAAGTAACAAAAAAACTTATCGGTACATATATTTTACGGAACTCAAATAAACAAACAAGTAAACATATTTGACGAATTACCTTATAGACAAACTCCAAAAGCAATTGTCAACTTTAATTATGTACTTTGCAAATAAAAAGTGCCTTTTTGTGTCTGTGCAAATATTGCACATACCTGCAGCAACATGTTTGCAAAACTGTCAGGAGTTCTGAAAAATATAAAGAAACTGAAAAAATGTGATATAGGCATATTAATAACAATACACTTAAGTAACACAGGATTACTTGTTTGTCATGTAAATTCACACTAGCAAGTCAATAAAGAAAGGCAGAAGCTACTAGTATAATTACAAATTGTTCTTCCATGAATTTAAAATTCCCCGGTGAGTTTAGGTAAACTAATAAAACTAGTAACTAGTTAAGTTGGCCTACTATGTCATGTTCGTTCTACAGCCTCGTGATATTGGTAAACCTAACATGACGTTGCGGTCTCATGTTTGACAAGCAGAAATGTGGCCCAATATGAAACGGAGGTCCATCTTGCTCAGCCAATAAGGTGCAAAGGATTCTCCACGGAGGCGGTGTTTCTGAGAAACAGTGCGTATCGGGTTAGGTTGTTAGAAAGTTAATGGCTGGGGGAAAGAGAACCTCCTCAACCCTCGCTTCGGGAGAGTTTCTGGATTCCCTGAAGTAAAATCAAGCAAATATCTTCCAAGAAAGCGCCTCGACGGACGTTTAAGTTAACTAATAGCCCGTTAACACGCGTATTGTGAACAGAAGTATGCAGGATGCAGTAGCCGGGACGGCAATGCTGACGGACGGCTTCGAGGACGAGATTGACTCGGTGACTCCTCGCTCCCCAGTGGCAGGGATGGGGGTAGGAGCGACACCAGGAGGAGTCGGACTTGGAGGCATTGGGATTGGTGTTGGTGGGAAGAAAGTGCGTTTGTACGGCGAGCCCGGTGGACCTGCCGCAGAAAGACTGGATTTCAAACTAGCGGCCGCGGCCGTCCTCTCCTCCTCGGGTCCGGGATCCGGCAGCGACGAAGACGAGGTTTCCGAGGTAGCAACGCTAAGCTAGTTAGCTTAAGCTTAACCGTTGGCAACCACCCCCTCCCAGGCCGCTTAAATTGCGTATAGTTAACAAACACAGTGGAGAAATAGTATCTCCCCTCAGTCCAGAAGTTTATGAACAGCTCGATGTCGACGGTGTTTGGTAAGACGGGGGCAGTTATTCATGCCAACAGGCTGAAATGTTTTATTTATGCAGCGCAGGCTGTGGCCACGGCCTAGTTCGGGTGGAAGCGACTACGGCCTCGTTCGGTGCTGTCGTCTCGCAACACCCATCACAAGTTTGCTGTCTCTCAGCAGCTTTCCAGCCACAGCATATGCTGGTTGTCCAGAAAGCCTCGGACGTGCGGGGCCAGCTAAATGCCAGCCATTTCGTAGTTGTGGTGCAATTACGTCACTTTTCCAAATCATGTAAATTAACCGGGATCTTACCTCTGCGAACTTTTCCAACACGTTTAGGTAATCACGTTTATGCCCAACAACTCTGGTGGTCCACATTTGGTTCTGATAAATAAGCAAGCTTTTTTTTTTTTTGTAAATCTCATCTACTCGTCTGACCACCACAAGTGTCAGCTTGATTTGTCTCCACACGAGAACAGCTTGGATACATGTTGTGATGTGACTTTCCACGTCTCATGCAAACAGACAGGTGTGATTGCATCTGTGGTTGTGTTTATTATCACACCACATGTACATGTTTGATCTGTAATTGTAAGCAAATAGGTAGCACCACAACTTTTGGTAGAATTTGTAAAGTTGTAGCATTTCTACAAATGAAATGCAATATTTTAGAACTGCTCTGCATGTTTTTTTGTGAGCATTAAATGGGGTTGACCGTGTTTTTGACAAAAGCAGACATGCTCATGTTTAGATTGGTTGACGGTAAACACTTCATTTGCACAAACTGGCAAAGTTATTTATTTTGTCACTTGCACCGTACCTTCAAGTTTACTGTCAGAAAGCCTACTGGCAATTTGTTATGGGATGTGGAGAGATTTGACACGACTGACCCTTGGACATTGTTCCCGTCGAGGTGCCTCCGTTGTACTTTTCTAACATTTGACCCAAGGATTATCTGTCTGAAAACCTAAAGTCATGGCAATCAAGTAAGGATATCAGCTGACAGCACTGTCAATATGATCTAGCTGTTTTTGACTGAACATC
Source organism: Xiphophorus maculatus (assembly GCF_002775205.1). Lineage (NCBI taxonomy): Eukaryota > Metazoa > Chordata > Actinopteri > Cyprinodontiformes > Poeciliidae > Xiphophorus > Xiphophorus maculatus. The sequence continues at coordinate 21,353,119 of NC_036465.1, read as the reverse complement.
TGCTTTCTAATAGTGGGATAAGACGATGACAATTTTGCCACTTGCACCTGATTCAGACAGTTGAATCAGGTTGCTAATGTATAGCATCTTTGCTATGTTTAGAGCAGAAATAGGACATTTGTTGTTGTATTGTAGTCCAGTGGAGAGCTTGCTACTCTGGGCAGTAGCTAAAATCCTAGCCCCGGGATTAAGCAGATGCCATTCTAGGCCTTTCCAACTCTCTGGATACCGACACACTGGGAGCTGTAGTTCATTTAATAGGGAAGACTGATATCCATTGTTTATCATGAAGGCCTTTCAAAACTACATTTCCCATTCTCTGTTGCGCTTTATAATATAACTAAATTCCTCCTAAATACTGAATGTTGACTCTCTTTCCATATTAGCTCTAGAGACTGAAAGCCTGCTTTAGTTTTATTAAACTTTTTGGAAACAATGTTGTTTTTTTTAACTCCCCTGTGATATTGATTATTGTGATCCATCCAAGAAAAAAAATATTTTGTTTAAGATGTTTTATTAAAAAAGAATGTTTCAGTCTATCATTGATGTAATTACTGAGTAGACAAAAAGTAAAATGTTAATGTTTATTTTTTTTAATTAATACTTGCATAAGATAGCAGTTATTTTAAGTTCTTATGATTTTTTTTCCTGCTTGGGCTAATCATCTTATAATTTAGCTTGATAGGAATCCTTTTTATTCTGAGGTTTGTTACAATTTTTAATATTTAGCTGTTAAACTGATGGTAAGTTTATGCAAGTTGTCCTGATATGTTCTCCATTACCAGTACTTTTTTCTGCATAGGTCACAAATGTTAAAATATTTATAAAGAGTAAAGAAAGGGACGAGACGGGGGAGAAAAACTTTGAAGAGAAAAAAAAAATTATTTACTATTATGCAGAGATATTTTTTCCCCCTAAGCCTATCTGTAAATACATATTTTTTCTTAAAAGTTTCCTTAATGCATGTACTCCTTAGACTTCTCTGCATGAATAGATCATCTGCAATGCAAAACTTGACAACAAAGTGTGCCGAAGCTCAGGTATGAGACTCTAGTGGTGAATTTGGGCAGCTGACTCTCAGCTGAATCTGACTGTGTGCAGAGGTTATAATTCCTCACCATAATAACACTCGCCGCACTTTGACGCCGTTGTCCCTGTGCTCCTTCTTTTGCTTTCCCACTGTTCAGAGAAACTGTAAATAAACAAGAGCCACATGCCTGGTCTTTTTATAGATAGTGGACTTATGTGGAGGGTGTGGGACCTCTTTTATACGTTGCAATGTAAACAGTAGTTACAGTAATGTGATACTTTGATTTAAATTATTTCCCTTGCCTATTTGTTCTACTTTTCAGTCCCCAATCCAGATATAGTGATGGTTGCCTTTTCAGCGATGGCTTGCGAATCAGATTTAGGGTGACATTAAAGGCTAACTTGAAAATCAAAGCAGTCGAGCAAATTTGAATTAATCACCAACCTTTTCCTGTCTCTCCCAGGTGGAGTCATTCATTTTGGACCAGGAGGACCTGGATAACCCCATTATGAAGACAGCCTCAGAGCTGCTTTTGTCCAGCGCCACAGACGGAGTCGATTTGAGGACTGTAGATCCAGAGACGCAAGCTCGACTCGAAGCTTTACTGGAAGCTGCAGGTACGACGGCTTTCATCTGAATTAATTTCACCCGCAGACGTAGCACATGAGACTGTGCCGTTAAACACTGCATTAATGGTCACACCCATTTTTAATACAACTTGTCTGAAGTCATTCTTTTAACATACACTAACATTCAGTAAGGAGGACCACACCTTTTTTCTCTTAATCCCTAGAAAGGTGGAGGCCTTACATTGTTCAAAAGAGACTCTCTCTAACTTTTTTTTTTCCTCGAGATGACTTCATTTCCTGAGGTCACTGAAACATTTGTGAAATGACTACAGCGAGACCATACTGCTTCTTTTTTCAACCAACAGTTTACACTTATTTTTAAGATGGAAGGTTATAGGAATGGAGTAACCCACTCGTCTATGCTTTTCCTACTTTGCTACCGGCCCTGTCTGCTTTGGGTTGTACTCTTAAAAATCAGTGTGCGCAGTGTCACAAACCTAAAGAACTGCTTGGACGAATTAGTTGTCAGGCTATTGTAGTTCAAGTCCAACACAATAAATATTAATGCCAATTGGATGTATTTGGTGTCTTTCATCTCCACACCAGATTTGGGCTTTGGTGATCAAGATGCTAAAATTCAGGGAGATAGGTGGGTTTTTATTCTGATGGAGAAGAAAGGGATAGTGTTTAAAATAGGGGATAAGTAAATCAACATTGCTTTTGCAGCATTCATAATTTGGGTAATGTTATGATTTAATCATGCAGCTCTAAAGCATGTTGATATTATTGAACCTACGGTAAATGAGTTAAAGGCTCAAAACAACCATATACTAACCTGAAAAGTAATTACCTTTTGATTAATACCCAAATGCACATCCACCCTTGTGTAGTATCATCACAAAAATCCAGTATTCTCGTTTCCATTTGTGTCTGAGGTTGTCCCAGGCTAGTAAAACATTGTCCCCTGGTTCTACATGAGTTCTGATAATTTCACCTCATGTCATGTTGTGTCTATAGTAGTTTTCAGTCGCATTGTACCCAAAATATACAGGTATGATATGGAGTTGTCTGCTGCAGTACATTTTGTACCGACAATGTATTATTTCAGGAGGACGTTTCGTACCTATTTTGACAACCAAGGAATTTGAGCCAGCTTTCTCTCTCCTAACTATATTTATAGTAAAAAAACAGTGATGTGATATCCAAACAAGTTATTGTGGAGGCATATTGTATCATATTTTATATTAGCAGACTGGCACAAATACAGGCCAGGAGCAAAATTAGATGGGGGGGAGCGTGTAATATAATAAAAAGTTTAATTGGCGTGGTTTGTGAATTTTATTTTTCATTAGAACTTGTAATCTCTGTTTAAGAAGGTCTGTATGTATTAATCCAGTAGGGCTGGGTGTCCTGGCCTCATTTGGGCTTGTGAACATTACGATGCAGATTAGCGCTGGAACGCGCTTGAGCCTCCACCGTGTGCGTGGGGTTTGCGTTCAGCAGCTAATGGCTAATCTCACCCTAGTCTCCTTTCTCCTGGACTAGTCCTTACATAATCTGCCTGTGTTTTTTTTTTTTATAAAGAAACTTCAATACATTTTGATCACTTCCACTTGTGACAGTGGACTACTTACATTTTCTGTCTATTTTTTTTTCTGTATTATCAGAAAAGGATAAATGTGTAATGTAGGTACAGAACATAAATAACATAGCCAAAAACCATATTGTTCAGCCAGTTGCCAAGACAGTTTTTATTAATCTCGTAATCTGTGTGGGTCACTAACATAAGATAGTTGGTAAGTACTTGTTAACCACCAAATAAGTTCTGATGGTGAGTTTTCCACATTCTTACGTTCTGTCAGTACACATGGCACAACTAAAACCAGGTGCTTTTGTGAAATGAGCAAATATTTGCATATCCTAAATTTGAAGTGGACACAACAGCAATCATATAAAGGGTGTCTTATGGATGCTAAATGTTTAACTCCATTACACACCCATAGCTTCTAGTTTTATTTCATCTACACAGCTGAAATAAAATACAAATGATGTTCGTCCTTTTAGTGGTTTAATAATAACAATAGACCAGAATGTGAGGTTTTTGAATATGGGTTTTTCAGATATTAAGTTATTCAGATAACACTAAGGTGCAGTTTGTGGAAGCTGTTGTAGTCTGAAGTCATTCAGTCCCATCTGTCACCTGTCAGTGGTGGCAAGTGGAGGTGACATCATCGTTGGTAAGCAATTGTGAAGTGTGAAGTGTGCTAAAGGTCGATGGTCAAATGGTCAATGCTGAGGCTAAAAACAAAACCTAGACCCATGTCGTGCTCTTTGTTGGTCTCCTGCCAAGACATTTAGCAATTATTGGATTTATAGTATTTAGTTTGAGGTTATTTTATATAATATATATATATATATATAAAATAACCTCAAACTAAATATATATATATATATATATATATATATATATATATATATATATATATATATATATATATATATATATATATATAAAATAACCTCAAACTAAATACTACATGAGATAACTGAACCAGTTATCTAGGCTTGTGAATATAAGCTAATTTAAAGTCGGTGCGTTTTGCTTCATAAAACATTTTATTTAATACTTTCCCACAGTTCTCGGAAAAGTTCCATGTGGGACTTAAAACATATTTTGCTAAATGATTACCAGTGCCCTGCAGACTTAATTACAACAAACACAAGCTGTAAGACAAGTCAGGCATGGATTATTAATGAAGGCTTCTGTTACCAGTAGCAATAAAAGATGACCTTGACTATTATCTATGATTCTTTGTAGTTACTTAAATGAATGCAATCTGAAGGAAATTGTGTCAGAATGGTGGCGAAAACAAAATGAACCATCATGAAATATGTAGGATTACGTCTGAGAAGGTAAATGCTCACTTAATACTACTTTGCCTTTGACAAAGTCATATTTACTAGTTATGTTTCCAGTGAGCTGCTAAAATGTTCTTTTTTTATTATTTCTATGGTTTAAAACCAAAAATATATTTTTTTATGGCTTCCTTTTCAGTAAGATTTGTGTCCGGCCTTATGGAGCATGGCATAATGCAGCACTGCCCCTCTCTCACCTGCTCTTTTCTGTGAGAACACAGAAAAACCTGCCTGTTTGAAAATCTTTCAGGTCTTGAGTAACTAAAGAGTCACATATTACTGTTTTGAAACTCCAGTAAAAAAAAAAAAGTATATAATATTCTGTCCATTGAGCCAGCTTACTTAACAATAACTATTTTCAGCATGTATTTGTTTTATAAGCTTGTAACTAACTAATATGATTAGTTTTGAAGCAGCAGGAGAAATTTTTACTATTTAAATAAAAATTAAAAAAAACAAATTTTTTAAATGCTCCCAAATTGTGGTAATTTAACTAATTATCTTGTATGAGGTAATATCACATCTCATGTGAGATATATTATGAGACCATGACGACAAATAAACCGGTCTCGTTTTTGTGAAGTTGTTTTTTCTCTGTATGGGGTTAAGTTTTGTTTTTGGCCTCAGCACTGACCGTCAAACTTTAGCACACTTCACAATAGCTTACTAACTATGATGTCACCTCCACTTGAAATTGATTAAGCCAAAACGCGCACTAAAATATATTCTGTAAAGTTAACGTACCGAATGCGTTATTTTTAAGTTGTTGGTTAATGGGCTGTTCTTACATTTTAAATGTCAGATGTATTTTACCATCCCCCCCCCCATTCGGATTATTTCAGGAGACTCTATTCGAAATGCTCATAAAATATGACCAGCCTTTTCTTCCATATCAAAACTTTCATGTTGTTACTATTCATTTTATTATGTTGGCTGAGGTGAGCACTAGAGATGTGCCAAGGCAATTTTGTAAATGCCATGTCAATTGTTTTTGGTCCTTTATTAGTTCTTCAAAAGTTTAGTCTGAAGTTTTATAGGTTTTTTTTTTTTTTGACATACTAACAAAGTTAACACGAGCTTTCTTGACATAAGTTCACATTCCATTTGGGTACTCGACTCAATTAGAGCTTTTATTAGAGGATTCAATTCATCGGGTGTCTCAACTCGTTCGGGTATTTTACTATTATGTAAAACTGTTTATCAGAGGAAAGTTGGACCTAATTGGATTAGAGGTGTTTGTTTTAAAGGGTTTGTTAATTTTACTTGAAGTAATTCAAAGTAGGTTCTAGCACTTAGAGATTATACTTACTGATGCTATCAGTCTCTCTAAACAAATGGTGCTTTTTGGACCTAAGTGACATCCACTTTGTCTGTTTCCCACTCAAAGATGACACACTACAAGCAAGGCTATGCAAAATATGTGTCGTGAAGAAATATTTTGTGCTTTCACAAAACAATGCAGCATGAGCTTTGGATATGTTTATTTTTGCTGGACTCGAGGCTCACATATTTCCTGGGAACATAATAAAAAGCTTTAATTTTGTAGTATAGAGATTTTTCTAATTCTTTAAGAAATAATGCCAATTCTTACCCAACCATCAGAGGAACAGTTTGTATCACATATTCTAAACGTGCCAAACCGCAACCAGTTGTTGACTAAACTTTTAGAAATATTATCTATAAATGGAGGCATTTACACAGACTTTAATTTGAATTGCACACGAGACGAGCTGGCTCGAGCCAGCGGCGTTGCCAGAGCTACACGTTAGCTTTCGCCGACCTGCTGCTTTAAGCATTCAGTGGAAACATTACACCAGTGGCGTCCAGACTAAGTCCTTCATGGCTAGTTTTAGATCTTTCCCAGGTTCAGCACACCTGAATCAAATGAATCAAAGGATGGTTCATTAGCAAATCCCTGCTGAACATAATGGCACTCTGAGGAGGTAATTCAAGCATTTAAATAAACTTTGTTGGAGTAGGGAAATGTCTGACTGGTGTTAGTCACCCCTGCATTGTAGTTATAAGCTTTAGTTACACTGGTAACCTGCTGCTGTGTTTTCTTATCACCTGAAGTCAAGAAACTTACAATACTGATTATTTAGGGATGAACAGATTGCAGTTTTCTAGCTCATTACCAATCTTTAAAAAGCCAGATTTTAGCAGATACCAATTTTTCTTTTTCTTTTTTTCATAACCAACACTATCAGGTGGTAAAAGGTCAATATCTTTAATCTAATTTTATTGAACAACATTGAACAGTACCCACAAAACAATACAAACTTGTTTTGATTGCGCATGAGGTAGTGCTCTCAAATACACATAAAAGGTTTAGTGCATTGCTGTCTACTACATTAACTAAACTAAAAACAATCAAGTCGTCCAGTCAGTCAGCTCATTCTCACGGCAAAAAGGGGCAGCGCCTGATTTTTTTCAGGCCTGTGAGGAGGGAGATCAGATCGGTGGATAAGATTGGTTTCATATGTGGGTATCGACTCATCGTCGCTCTCGTAAAATTAAGGAAGTTGGGGATTGATCAGTTTATCCTTATAATCATTATATTGAATGCATACAATTAGAACATCTTCTGACATGTTAAATAAATTTTTAATTTTCATAAAAGTGGATCCAGTGGCACCTTCTAAATATTTTTATACTGCATTAAACAGGTGTCAGCCTGAATTCATAGTAATTAATTGTCTAAAGCCCTATGAATACTTCACTTTCTGCGTAATTTGCACCATGATGCTTTGAGAACGACGACTTTGAGTCGAGTCATTCTGCCTGTTCCAACTCTGTGGCCACAGCGGCAGATTTTGGAAATCTACTGCAAATATTGTATTTCCCTGAGGCAAGTTTTGTTGAGCCAAAAAAAGTTGCATTCATTCTGATCATTTTGATTACACTTCCAGTAGACTAGCATATGACCACACGTGCACGTGGGAACAAGGAGAGGAAGTGTGCACTAGTCCAAATTTCTTTCCAGATTTTGTTTCAGTCATTGAAATGAAGTATTGTATTAATAATACAATACACAGTTCATACTAATAAAGAACTAGACATAATTTTTAATATCATAAGGGCTACATTAGCTGGAAAATTAGTTATTACTCATTGCGCCTTCAAATTTCATTATTTGGAAAAGGATCTCTCTGTGGAAGATTCTTAGTTTTTTTTTGTATCAAGGCTAGGCTAGGATATTCTTCAGGCTGATGTGGGTTTACCCTGTATTTTTACTCCAGTTCTCTCTTGACATGGGCCGATCAGCTGTTTATTGCAGGGTGTGTGAAGCTGGAGGAACACAACCCTGCTTCCCTGTGTGCACACTGCAGCTCTACAGCATTGCCGTGCCTTGTTGTGCTCCTGACAACTATCAGCTGTCTCTATCACCATGTTGAATTAAATTAGACCACAGTGTCTTAAGCAAGTGCTGCAGTCTGACATGAACACGAGACAGGAAGCCAAAATGCATTCAAGAGAAATGACGTTTACCTTTAAATATAGCAGTGAATATATAAGTTAAGCCACACGTTTACCGGCTCAAATTTCATGTTTGAATCGACTTTGACTCATGGGTTTTATATGGCCAATAGAAATTTCATATTTATTTGATCAACTTACATATTTCCATGAACACATTTATGTAAAGGCGGCTTAAAATAACCTGGCTGAGGCTGTAGCTTCTTCTCTGCACCTTTATAGCTCTGATGATAGAAATGGCTTGGATGGCTCTACCAGATCTGCTTTGCTTCACGGCAGGCACAGTCTGGGAAGGGGAGCAATTCACCGGTATAGAATATAATGGAGCTGCTTGCTTTCAGACCCACTGCTGGTCAGAGCTCATTGCTCGCTAAGCTGCAGCTGATCGAAGGATGGATATTAAGACAGCAGCACACAGATTGGTGTCCCACTGACTCCTCTGGGATCTGCCTTCAGCTGTGTGACTGGCACGAGGCTGTAGTGTCGCATATTTTACACTTTGATAGTCTCTTCAGCCACAGCAATCAGACGCCACTAATAGATGCATCTCATTATGAACCACGTATGCTGAGAAGAATAGGGTGGCAGATATTTGGGTAGAAAAAAAAAATGTTGAAACAATTAATCGGAACTGATTTTTGAAATAGTTGTCAACTAATTTAGTAATCGATTAATTAACTCGAGTAGATTTTTTTTAAAAAGAGATCATTTATTGACTAAAAAAAATCCCAACATATTCAGAGCAGTAATTAAGTCAGCAGTGTACAAAACATGTATACATTTAAGATAAAAAAAAAAATCACCTTTTTCTGTAAATATATTCTACCCATAATTGGCATTGTTTTTTTGTATTCACCTGGTTAAAATTCACTTAAAGAATGCTATGTTATTGCAATACATTTTTTTCTTATTTATTAAAAATAATTATTATTTATCTTAATCTTTATGTATTTTTAATATTGTATTAAAAAGGCTTAAGTGGCTTTGTTAAAATTCTGCCAGTTTTTGTATCTAATTAATCCACAGAATAATCATTTATTAATTTAATCATTACTGGCAGTCCTATTGTGGACACTCTAAATGTTGCAAAGGACTGTTTGAAATATGTAATATTTATGAGCCATATATTATATACACTCTTGACATGTCAATTTGATATTCAGCTTGCTGGACGGAGTCCCACTGTAATAGATTCCCACATGTGACACTAATGACCCCCGACCCCTTTACCAGTCAGCAGTCTGTAGTGTTTTCAAATCTCCATATAATACAGCTTGGCTTAACCGCAGCTCATGCAAGGTATCAGTTAATATGGGCTTATGTAATGACGAGCACCACTAACCTATGACCCCAAAGTTTAGTCTCTAGGCTTGTGTTTTTTTCTGCCATTATATGCCTTTTATGATGCTTCTATTAAACCTCAGTTTGATTTCACACGATTAAAGTCAGATTTTCCCTAAGATGTGACCAGACAACATACAGCAGACCATTTCTACCAGTCAGACAAAAATGGATCTTCTTTAAAATGCAGAACTTTTACTTTTTGCGTGTGTCCCAAAAGCAGGAGAAAAATCACAGTTCAGTCTGACTGCAAATACCTAGTAGAACTTGAATTTCAGACCTAATTCTGTAATATGGGGGTTAAGTTGAACCTTTATGATCATGTCATAGTATCTAGATTGTTGACAGCTTAATAAAAATTCCAAACTTAAAAGTGCAAAAATCTCTTATTTTACTGCTGTAGATGTCGGTTTGTTCTTTAAATTGCATTATATACTCGCATCCTGACATTTTTTATTCCCAGTGCAAAGCTCATGTTGTCAATGTAAATATGACAGTTATGGGTGTAGAGGTTGCTTATGGGTAAACACTCACTGAATTGGGCTTTTTAAGCTCAAACAGATGTTTCAGTGTCCTTGCTGTTCAACTAAAACTAAGATGAGGGACTTGGGGACGCTTTGCATGTAAATGGATTTTGAAGACACTGCACAAATACGTATTTTTAATAATGGATTTCAATGAAATAAATAAAGTGGCGACTGGATGTTTTTAGAAAGCACTTGTTCAAATAATCACTTTGTATTCTTAGTTTTTCACTAAAAAGTTAAAGGCAGATGTTGTTTTTTTTTTTATGACTTCTGTAAAGGGTTGGTTGAGTTTCATTGTTGGCATCTCGGTTGGTTTACCTCAAATGCTGTCATTTTAGTAACCTGCCAGCACATGCATTGTTATTCAAGTTGTTTTTTTTTACTTCAAAGCTGCTGCCAGTAGCAAGTCAAAGCTTACCAAAAATCTCTGCAGCGCCCAAGTACTGTCTTCTGTGAAAGCTCAGGCTGTATTTTGCTTTACTAAAAATAGTGAAGCATAAACAAGTAAAGTTTAGTTGGCAAACATAAAGCAACTCTCAAGTCTGCACAGCCCTGCTTAAAACCCTGTTATATACACACGTGTATTGAAAGTGAACTCCTAATGAATCATTTAAAAATATTTTCCTCATGTGTCACATAATAAACAAAGAAAAAAAAACTAACCTCTGGGAGTTTTGAAACTTTCAGTAAGCCAGTTACACACCGTTAAACTTCACAATTTATCGAAGAACCTTTGAATTTCAGCATTCAGTCTCAAAATCCCACATTTCGACATCAATTACCTTCTCTACCATGCCAAGTATGAAGATACAGCCAGACTTGGGTGTTTTTACACTTTTTCTGTCCAATTTGATCTGGACTCTGGCTTAACCTTTCCAAAGCTTTTGTCCCATGGAGTCATTGTTTTTTTCAGAGCAGACATTTAATGAGTACCAGCTCAAAATGAGCTGGTACTTTAGCTGATGATGAGTTCATCTACCAAGACAAAATCTACAGTTCCATCTGTAATCTACAGTAACCATTCTGCTATGATTATGTTTCACTGTAGGTGTGATGCTCTAATGGTCATTTAAAATGGGGATTTTTTTGTGTGTGTGTGTCAAACTTGGATTGGGAAATAGTGGGCCAAAAGTTTAAATTTGGTTTCTTCAGCCTATAACACAAATTCCCACAAGGTGTTGGAAAATGTAAGCCAAAGTTGAAAGGAAATGTCCGTTTACAGCCTGGCTCATTCAGTCATGTTTATTTGGCAGCCTCCCTAACAAGTTTTAGTGTTGTCTTTTACATCATTTTGTGGAAACCTCCAGTTTCTCAAGTGTCACTGATGTCCTATATTTTTATTAAATTAAAACTATCTGTCTTCCCTGTACCATAGCATGATTGTAATGCTGTGTTTTTTTTCAGACTGATTCCCATATGCACAGTGATATAATTTTGATGCTGCTATACCTCTCTACAGACTGAGAATGAGTCTGGAATATTCTGGTCGGACTGGTGAAATCTTTTCTTACCGTCTGTTTCGCTATAATTGATAGTTATGTATTCAAGAAGAGTGTTCTTGAATCAAAGGGCTTTTTGTCAAAGGATTAGCTTAAGGCTGTACAGGCAAGTTATTGCTTATTTTTAATGGTTTATATTTAACAGATGCGTTAGATAAACAAAATTACCTTGGGAAAATGCTTGTAAATGATTTATCATGGTCTTATTTTCTTACAGTTATTTTGGTATTGAAGCAACTTGGTGTTGGTTCATAATTGCGTTACCACCTACCACTTCTTTGCAAAAAAAAAAAAGGAAAAAAGAAAATCCAATTATGATGCATTGAACAATAAATGTCATCAAATAAATTACTGGCAGAGAGCCTGAATGCATGATGCTTAATTAGCTAATATTTATTGCAGTCCTAGCAGTTCCTTATGTTATGCGTCTTGCACACACAGTTATTGCGATAACGATTAATATCCCAGATATTGTCCTGCTGTGCTCTCAACTTCCGGGACGGAAAGCTCAGATCTGATCAACAAATGAAGATGCTTCTTATGAGAAATACATTCACATTTCATTGTAAAACATGCCTGTTATGCCTAAACTCGAAGATGTAATTATCAAAGAGAGAAACTTTATTTTTAGTTATCAAATTAGTTATGTTCTGTTGTGTGTTTGCTTGTTTTTGCCTCTTATTCTCCCTCTTTGGCTTTTTCGACCTTTTCATAACAAACAGTCACAAACGCATTTTTATCTCATGGTAATTTGAATTCTTAATATTCCTTTGACTTTTTACCTCCACTTCTAGTTCCTCCTCTTTTTCCACGTTCTTCCTCTCATCCATCTAAAATTTATACACAAGATGTTTTTTCTCCAACCATTAATGGCTTTAACCTGAGTTTTTGAGAAAAACAAACAACAAAAAACCTTCCCACTTTCTTCCTTCACTGCCTTCCTTGTAGTTTTTGGCACATTTTTAAGCTCATTACACAATTGTCTATAAATGAACATTGTTTATGCTTTAGATTGTGGGGAAAAAAGTATTCATACATGACGCTGCATTGAAAGTAGTGACTGGATTTGTTGAGCCAAATTAACACGTGCTTGTGTGTGTTTTCTGTGTGTGGGTTTCTCTCCATCTCGTTTGTGTATGCTGCTACTAACCCTGGATTGGATTGGCTGGACTGGACTTGCTTCTTCATCTGGTCTGGTGTGGTTCTGCTCCCCCTGTGGTTTGCATTGCCCTATGCACCTCTGCCTTCTCGGTGTTCGGCAGGCATCGGTAAACTGTCCACTGCCGATGGTAAAGCTTTTGCAGACCCCGAGGTGCTACGGCGACTAACATCGTCCGTGAGCTGTGCGCTGGACGAGGCAGCCGCTGCCCTGACCCGAATGAGAGCTGAAAACACACTCAACGCCGGCCAAGCCGACAAGTATGTATCTCGCCCATTTTTTCACAGACCTTACACTTCAATTGTAGCATGTATTTTTTTTTTTGAGTTTTTTTTTGTTTGTTTGAGGCGTATGTGTGTCCACCTGTCACCGTGGCAGTAATTGTAGCAGTCTGGTTATTTTCAGCCGTAGTTTAGCAGAAGCGTGTTCTGATGGGGACGTTAACGCTGTGCGCAAGTTGTTGGACGAGGGACGAAGCGTCAATGAGCACACGGAAGAGGGGGAGAGCCTCCTGTGCCTCGCCTGCTCGGCTGGCTACTATGAACTCGCGCAGGTAGGAAACGGGTTTTGTGTCTCTGACAGAAAACAGTCACAAACGCATTTTTATCTCATGGTAATTTGAATTGAGTGTTTCTTTACCTCATGATTTCAATTTTTGTTAACAGGTCTTATTGGCAATGCACGCCAACGTAGAGGACCGGGGCATCAAGGGGGACATAACACCTTTAATGGCTGCTGCCAGTGGAGGTTACGTGGACATCGTCAAACTGCTTTTGGTCCACGGGGCAGATGTGAACGCTCAGTCCTCCACAGGTAAAACTATCTGATCCCCGCAAAAAGCTTTAGTTCTCATTTTTCTTGAGGATTCACACGGTTTTTGGCTTCCAGGCAACACAGCTTTGACGTACGCGTGCGCCGGTGGCTTCGTGGATGTGGTGAAGGTGCTGCTGAAAGAGGGTGCGAACATCGAGGACCACAACGAGAACGGACACACACCTCTCATGGAGGCAGCCAGCGCGGGCCACGTGGAGGTGGCCAGGATACTTCTGGAGTATGGCGCCGGCATCAACACACACTCCAACGAGTTCAAGGAGAGCGCTCTCACACTCGCCTGCTACAAAGGTCTGGACCTAAATATGTCTCCGTATTGTTAATGAGTGTCCTGTTAGTCACTATTTGTAAAACTTTGCTACGTAGTGCTTTAAATTGGACTTTTTTAAAAATTTAGGTCATCTGGATATGGTTCGCTTTCTTTTGGAGGCTGGAGCAGACCAGGAGCATAAAACAGACGAGATGCACACGGCGCTCATGGAGGCTTGCATGGTGAGCATCTGACCCAAACCTCAGTTTAAACCAGACACTTCAGGTTCCAGACCTATTGGATCGATTAGTATTCTAAAAAAGTTACAAAATATGCTCTTATTTAATATTTTGGAATCTTGTGACTTACTAGAGTAAAACGGGTAAAAGGGTTAGTAAAACATAGGTTGTTTACTACTTTGTCGTTGAGTTTTATTCAGTAATTCTGCAGGGTCTTAAAAAGCTATTAATGAATCTAATTCCAAAATTTAAAATGTCACAAGCTGCAGTTAATGTATTGCTTCTACCACAACTACCTCCTAATGTGTATGCAGGTTTTGAAATATAAAGCTCAGTGTATAATGAATGTATACTTTAAATTTAGCTAAAGCAGGTAATATGTAGTCAGCCAACTCAAACTATGGGTAGCTTTTTTACTCATTGGTCTTTAATTTAAATGTAAATGGTCTTAAAAGGTCATTATTTTGACTTGATAAAACTTTTTTTTTCTTTCTAATAGAATTGGACACCAAAATAAAATCAAATGTTATTTAAAATATCGACGGCATCTCCCATGTTTTTGTAGCTGCAACAACACAAATAATAAAACTAAACAGAAACTTTATTCTAGGTTATCTAACCCCGTTTCAAATGTCCACAGTGACATTTTCGCCATGGAAATTGGCCAAATTCAGCCTAACTGGAAAATGCTAGTACATATTTATTCAGGTGCTTATCTCTACATCCTCTGTGTCTCGCTGTCCCAGGATGGCCATGTGGAGGTGGCGCGGCTGCTGTTGGACAGCGGTGCGCAGGTCAACATGCCAGCTGACTCCTTCGAGTCACCTCTCACCCTCGCGGCCTGTGGAGGACACGTGGAGCTCGCAGCGCTGCTCATAGAACGAGGCGCCAATCTGGAGGAGGTACATAAAGACACGCATTATGAGGAAATTCTAAAACAAAAAAGTTGTACATTTTAGTTCTTTGATGGTGCCACTCCTAATATCAGTTGGATTTTTTTTTTTTTAGGATGGAATAATCTAGTTCAGCGAACTAGAGTTGAACAAAAAATAATCTAAAAATAATGCGAGTGAGAATATTTGAAATTGATGGAAGAATTGCATCTTATTTTGGAGTGTGGAATATTTCATCTTACCACTACTGCTAGTTTCAAAATCAGGATAATCATAATGTCCATGCTCATCCTCTGCTTGTCTCCAGGTTAATGATGAGGGCTACACTCCCCTGATGGAGGCAGCAAGAGAAGGCCATGAGGAGATGGTAGCACTGCTGCTGGCTCAAGGTAGGACACTTCCTCTAACATATGGTTACTGACATCCAGGCCCCACTTTGTGTCATTATACAGGTATTATACTTTGAAACAGAAAATCAGATCAGTGACGAATTCTAAAGAAAGTTGTCCGGATTGTTATGTGCTTATGCGTAGTATGTGCATTTCCATATAGTTGTGTGTTTTTCCATGTAGGGTGGGTAATTGTTTGTTTATGTGGGTTTGTTTTTATTGATCTGTACAGCACTTTGAGCTGCTTTTAGTATGAACAATGTTTAATAAATAAAATTGATTGATTGATATTAGGTCAGACTAAAAGGTGGCACATTTATCAGACTTTTAGTTTAACAACTTATGCCTTTTTTTTCTTTTTTTTCTCAGAAGAGTTTTTGAGGCGCTAGTGGCTCGTATTTTTTATGACAGTAGGCAAACAGGAAAGAGGGCGAGGAGAAGGGGGAGGACATGCGGCAAAGGTCGCCGGGACCGGGAGTCGAACCCGTGATGTCCGCGTCGAGGACTAAGTCCTCCAAACGTGGGGCATGCTAACTCCCTGCGCCACCACAGCATGCCCACTTATGCCTTTTTTTATACAATGTTAGATTAAATTCCCTTTTTCAATAAGAAAAGAAACATTTTATGACCTAAAACAAACACGTCAACATAGCATTCCTTCGGTAAATCTGAACCGAGTGAAGCTGAAACTATGGTGCTTGAGGAGTTTTGGGTAAAAAAAAAAAGTTAATATATTTCTTTGCATAGTTTTGGCTTAATTATTATGCAAAAATAGTTATTAAAGAACATTTGTCATCCAAAAGAGGACACCAAATGTCCTTTTTTTGAGTCTGCTAATGGTTAATTGATTGCTAAATTAGTTGATCATTTCAATAATCAATTATCGTTATTGTTTAAGGCCTAGCTCATATTTTCTCTTTTGACAACCATTTCCACACATTTTCCAGGTGCTAACATCAATGCCCAGACGGAGGAGACCCAGGAGACGGCGCTGACTCTAGCCTGCTGTGGAGGCTTTCTGGAAGTAGCCGACTTCCTTATCAAAGCAGGAGCCGACATTGAGCTGGGCTGCTCCACTCCTCTAATGGAGGCTGCACAGGAGGGCCATCTGGAGCTGGTGAAATACCTACTGGCTGCCGGTGAGCAATAAAAAAACTAGAGCAATAACGTTCTCTGAGAGAACATATGTCATAAACTTATATCTTGCTTTAAGAATCCAACACCTTTTTAATTACAAATATGTCTTTGTCGACCATTAAGGAGCGAACGTTCACGCCACCACAGCAACAGGAGACACGGCATTGACGTATGCGTGTGAGAATGGACACACTGATGTGGCAGATGTGTTGCTTCAGGCTGGAGCCAATTTGGTACGCTCACAATACTTCTATTCAGTCTTAATGATGTTATTTAGGGATTCTGGGATTTTAAAACTACAAATGCAGTTGAAAAGAGCAAACCTCTGGCATAATTACTTTGTAAAAGCATCCTGAAACCTGAAATAATTCCTCTGATCTTTAGGAACACGAGTCTGAAGGAGGGCGGACACCTCTGATGAAGGCAGCAAGGGCAGGACATCTGTGCACAGTGCAGTTTCTTATCAGCAAAGGTGTGTTTTTAATCTGCTGGTCAGATTTACTGTGTTTGTTGAATTTTTAGCACAAGAAGTCCTGGGCCTCCCAATAAATTCTGTGGTTTTGTTTTTTTTCTCCTGTTCAGGTGCTAATGTGAACAGAGCTACTGCCAACAACGATCACACCGTGGTGTCCCTGGCCTGTGCTGGGGGGCATCTGGCTGTGGTGGAGTTGCTGCTGGCGCACGGTGCCGATCCCACACACAGGCTCAAAGTGAGGCTCCTGTTCCTAACGTGTAGTTTATTGAGGCTCGCTCTGCTCCTCTGATTGCATCGTAATGAAAACCTCATAATGTTGTTTGCCTCTAGGATGGCTCAACCATGTTGATAGAAGCTGCTAAAGGTGGCCACACTAACGTGGTGTCCTACCTGTTGGACTACCCCAACAACATTCTGTCTGTCCCAGCCCCGGATCTCTCCCAACTCACGCCCCCATCACAAGATGCTTCTCAGGTGTATACAGCTTTATATCTTATGAAGTTTTGCATAAAAAAATGTTTTGCTTCTTTCCAGACACAGACATGTTCCCCTAGCTAAATGTGACATAATTTTGTTTTATCAGGTTCCTCGTGTCCCATTCCAAGCTCTCGCTATGGTCGTGCCCCCTCAAGAACCCGACAGAGCCCCATCAAGCATTGCTACGCCCCCACCCGTCTCAAGCAAAGGTAAACGATGCCTTAAGAGGTTTATGCCTACTCTTAATTCATTTTGGTCCAACCCGCCTCACAGAGGAAAGGATTTGTCTTAGAAGAACATAAAATTTAAAGAGCCTGAAATAAAAAACTGAGCTATAAAAACTAAGTCCCTGAAATACGCAAAGAAGCTTTACAAAAAGTGTCACTAAATAAAACACTATCTTGAATTTTCTGTTGTTTTTATCGTGCTGACATTTGAATATTAGTTACTCATTAGTAATAATATTTATTTTAGTGGAACTGCTTTCCATAAACCAACCATAAACATCTGGGTGTTTCAATAACTGACTGCAAACAGTCAGTTATTGACGCATCCCAAACCATTAGTGGAAGTTTACATTTACAGTGCGTTTTTTAAGCTAAGAATGTATCGTACTAAACACAATACAATAAAAAAAACAAAGAAATGTTACATTTTAAAACCAGTCTGAGGTATTTGAAAAATAGAGTCCTGAAAAGCTTCAAATATGTTGGCTGAAAATCCTGGGTTTTGTTAAGCCATGCTTGTTTACTCTTACCCTTCTTTGTAATTTTAATCTTGATCTCTCTTGTTTTGTTTTTAAAATCAGCGGTGTCCAAACAGAGACAAGCAGCCCTTCAGCCCGGTGTCCCCAGTGCAGTCAGTCGTGGTCCTGAAGCAGAAGCTTTGCCGCCTTTCCACTTGTGTCCACCGTTGGAATGCATAGTGGAGGAAACGGAGGGAAAGCTGAACGAACTGGGCCAGAGAATAAGCGCCATCGAGAAAGCTCAGCTCCAGTCGCTGGAGCTCATTCAGGGCGAGCCGCTCACCAAAGACAAGATTGAGGAGCTGAAGAAAAGCAGAGAAGAACAGGTATAGTCTAAACTAAAACTGTCATTATCTTAAGTAAAACTGTCAAAAGAAAACCTGTCAGTTATAGATGTGGCTGTGTTGTACTCAGGTGCAGAAGAAGAAGAAAATCTTGAAGGAGCTTCAGAAGGTGGAGCGCCAGCTGCAGCTAAAAACACAGCAACAGTTCACCAAAGAGTACATGGAGGCAAAGGGCTTAAAAGAAGATCAGGAGGCAGGACAGAATCAGGGTCCGGGCCCAGGGCCCGGGGGTATGGCTACTGCTCCGGGGCCCCTTCCTACCCCAACAGGTGGTCAGCTACCGATTGGCTCAGACACCGACGAGGAGGCCAACAAAGAGAGGGAACAGGAGCAGCTGCCAGGGGAGGAGGGGGAAGAGGTAAAATTCTAATTCACTTTGCCAAAACCTGAAAACCGGATTAATCAGGGTGTCACCTTTTATGCATATCAACTTTAACTGATTCCAGTTTCTCTTCAAAACCTGTAACATAAGAGTTGGTATAAAACACATTGAAAATACATTGTTCTTGCCTTCATGCCTTGGGGCTGTTATTAATTACTTGCATTGGGAGAAAAGGTCATGTGCAAGTGAGCAGTTGATGTAAATAAAGCCAAAATTAGACGAGTTGACGTTTTAAAATGGATCAAGCCATTTTACATCGATTATCATGGCTAGCATCACAAAATAGCAGTTTCTGTGTCTATATTAAACACACCTCCAATCTATACATGTTCCAAGAAAATCTCAGGCTAAAGGCTCATAAGGATAGAACGGAACATACACACTCATCTAGTCAAGTTTATTTGTATAGCACATTTTAGCAACAAAACAGTTAAAAGTGCTTTACACCATGAAACCATAATACAAGAACCACTTGTGAAACTGGTTACAAAGCCGAGGCCGTCCCCATCCAGTCGCTACCAGACTAGAACCCTGCTGACTACCCAGGAAGCACGAGCCCAGAGCTGCAGAGGGTGCTTGTGAGGCAGCATTTTTGCAGTTTTCTGGAAGTTCATTCCAGATTTGTGGTGTGTGAAAACCTTAATGCTGCTTCTCCATGTTTAGTTCTGGTTCTGATGCAGAGTAAACCAGAACCGGAAGACCTAAGTGGTCTGGGATGTCTGTTTCTCACAAACCCAAATGAACTGCAAACATTTCTGTGCGTTTACAAAATGCGTACCTCTCAAGTCACTTCTTACAACTATGTGTTTCCTCTAATTTCATTTTAAACATCCCTCTACTTCTAAAGAAAAGCTAACTTTGATCCTCTCGTAGTATTTAGTTTATTGCGTCTGCTGATTGGATTCCACCCTCCGACCGATTTGTCTTCGAGTCTCTTCTCTTGATACCACTTTAAATTATTCTAAGGAAACTCGAGGTGCTTTCTCTGTGCTTTCAGGATGAGGAGGACGATGATGACGATGAGGGCTCGGAGGACGACGCAGATGGAGAAGAGGACGACTACCCTAAACTCCCTCAGGTTGGCACAATCCTGTACAGGGATGGGCCTCAGCTGCCACAGCAGCCGCCTCTTCCTCCCTCGCCCCAGACCCAACCCCAGCCGCCGCCTCCGCCCCTCCAGGCCGCCTTCGTCCCCATCCAGCCGCTGCCAGACTACAACCCCGCCGACTACCCAGGAAGCACGAGCCCAGAGCTGCAGAGGGTGCTGGTGGGGCAGCAGATGTTGGGCCAGCAGATGCTGGGGCAGCAACCTCAAAGTCAGGGTCAACAGCTGGCCGGTTTGGGACCAGGAATGATACCTCAACCAGCCCCAGACGGGCTCATGGTGGCTACACCTGCACAGACGCTCACAGACACACTGGATGACATCATGGCAGGTGAGGATATTTGCTCACGACAGATAAACTGAAATTTTGCAGTTGCCGACTGGAGCAAACCTGCATATATGGATGTTTTGCCCCCTTTCTGTATTGCAGCTGTGAGCAGCCGCGTGCCCATGCTAACCACTACAACGTCACCCACGCCCCTGTCCCAGCCGCCCACGCAGACGAACCCAAACATCGCCTCTCCCCCTTCCGTCTTGCCCCTCTACCCTTCGGTTGACATTGACGCACACGTAAGCCTTAAAGCCGTGGTTTTCAAAGGGAACTTCAACATGTACATGCATGCAATGTAATTTATCTTATTGAAACATTTGCTGCGTCCTCACAGACGGAGAGCAACCATGATACAGCGTTGACGCTGGCGTGTGCAGGAGGACATGAGGAGCTTGTGTCAGTCCTGATTGCACGGCAAGCCAACATTGAGCACCGAGATAAAAAAGGTACAGAGGAACAAAGAGGGGGAAGGGGGGACCTCTGCTGAGGAGATAAATGGGAAAACAAATGCATTCATTCTGTGCTCCACAGGGTTTACTCCTTTGATTCTGGCTGCCACTGCTGGCCATGTCGGAGTGGTCGAGGTACTCCTGGACAAAGGTGGAGACATTGAGGCTCAGTCAGAGAGAACCAAAGACACACCCCTCTCCTTGGCATGTTCAGGAGGCCGACAGGAGGTAAAACTGCCTTTAAGATCTGCTCACAGCATATTGACGTTATAGTTCACATTGTTTTTCTTCCTCCAGCTATAATTGCATAACTGATTTTTTTTATTTTATTTTTTTTATTCGATAGGTTGTGGAGTTGCTGCTGCTGCGGGGAGCCAACAAGGAACACCGCAACGTTTCCGACTACACACCTCTTAGCTTGGCTGCTTCAGGGGGTTACGTCAACATCATCAAGATTCTCCTCAACGCTGGCGCTGAGATCAACTCCAGGTGAGTGGAAAAACAAAATGTATTTCTGAAGTTTATCCCTATCTTGTTAAAAGATTTTACCAATACCTTCTTTTCACTTTTTATCCACTGTGATATTTCCATGTGCCCATGTTTAAATACCTATCATTCTTAAACTGTCTACCACAACTATACACTGATGTTTTCATAGAAAAAGTTCCATTCTGTAAATATTTTTCTTTTTCCACAGGACTGGCAGTAAGCTGGGGATCTCTCCTTTGATGCTGGCAGCGATGAACGGCCACGTTCCGGCAGTGAAGCTCTTGTTGGATATGGGCTCGGACATCAACGCCCAGATCGAGACCAACAGAAACACCGCTCTGACCTTGGCCTGCTTCCAGGGGCGAGCAGAGGTCGTCAGTCTGCTGCTAGATCGCAAGGCCAACGTAGAGCACCGCGCTAAGGTACAGGGCATTAGTGTCATTTAACCCTTTTAGGACTACCATTATAAAAGTCCGCATGAGCATCTTTTTACATTTTTGGATGCTGCAGAGTCATTATTAGGAGCACTCCAATGTTCTTTACATCTATAAAATCCTTATAAGTCCTCCTTTCCAAGTTTGTATGCCATTTATCAATAATAACTGATTAAAAATAGAAAATTTGCAAAACAATAACAAGAACTCCATCCGTTTATAATTTTTTTGACATATTTTTGTAAATATGAAGAGTTTCCTAACTTTATTTACCAAAGTTCCCAATACAAAAAAGTTGCACACAAGCCTTCTAAACCAAACACAATTTATTTGGAGTTTTTTCAAAGCTTCGTTTCAAAGTTACAGCCAATTTTCTAAAAACAATAAAACGAGGGAAAATAAAAAAAATGCTTTTATCAGTGCAATCAGAAAAAAGAAGTGCAGAAGATACATTGCACATTGGACGAGCTCCAAGACTTCGGACGCAGAGTAAAATCTTCTTACTCCGTGTCTTTCCATAATTTTTTTTTTTTGGGTGTTTGCCTTGCAAGAGCAGAGCCAAATAGCACGTGCAGGAAACGGAAATGACTTTCATGAAATCTCACCTGAAGTCATGTGACATTTCATGAAATCTCGTAGTATTTCATTCTGTCAACGTCAGAACAACACAGGAAGTGATTGGCCAGACCCGAGCTGATCTACAAATATAGGGATGGATGCCACATCATGTTTGTGGACCCATCCTTTTTACTATAAATCTGTGAACTCGTCTGCGCGCGCACAGCAACTCGGGGGGGATGTTTAGGGTCGGAAAAGGAAGCGCAATTCTTACAGTTTAATATGCAAAAAAAAAAATTGCTCTACCTTACGTGGTTCGAATTCTACCGGCATTTGAAAAATATGTATGCATCTCAGATCGCCGGCGATCTGGTAGCCCGAATCGGGTTAATCATTTTTTTTTGTTGGGCATCCATATCTCTAAATGGATGAAATTTTGTCTTGGCTCTACTTTTGTTTGCATCCGTTGACCATCCTTTGTTCACACAGACTGGTCTCACTCCATTGATGGAGGCAGCCTCTGGGGGTTATGCCGAGGTGGGCCGAGTTCTACTGGATAAAGGTGCTGATGTCAACGCTCCTCCCGTTCCTTCCTCCCGAGACACCGCCCTCACCATTGCTGCCGACAAGGGCCACTACAAATTCTGTGAGCTGCTCATTAACAGGTAAGACTTTCTCACATCTATGTACTTTTTAAACGTATCTGTATTTTTTCTCTGAGACAGTGCTGCAGCTTTTTTTAAAATTAATATTATTATTATTTTTCTGACGACTCATGGCAACACTTACTGCTCTCTGTTTGTAGGGGGGCTCATATTGACGTGCGAAACAAGAAAGGGAACACTCCCCTTTGGCTGGCAGCGAACGGTGGTCACTTTGATGTGGTTCAGCTCCTTGTGCATGCAAGTGCCGACGTGGATGCTGCAGACAACCGTAAAATCACACCACTCATGGCTGCTTTTCGCAAGGTGTGTGCTTTATTCTACATTCAGTGGCATCCTGCATCACTTTAACAAATCCTCCAGTAACATTCTTTCCTGTAACTTGTAGGGTCATGTGAAGGTGGTGCAATATCTTGTGAAGGAAGTCAACCAGTTTCCATCAGACATCGAGTGCATGAGATACATTGCCACCATCGCTGACAAGGTAGCTATTGAATTCCTTTTGGACATTAAAGTCTTATTTCCACCAGAGGAAACTTTTCTAAGAACCAAATACAGATTGTCTGTGCATCCTTAAAAAGTGTTCATTTCCTGTATCTAAGATGAAGGTCTTAAAATATCTTAAAGTTATTGCAATAAGTTAATCATTGGTCTTAGATTTTGTCGTGACAGGACTATTTCATCTTGTAGTTTTATTTTTTTGTGGGACTTCTGTGTCAGGCAAAAGTTTGAGTCATTGCAGATGTCTGTCTTGCACTTTTGCAAGGAAGACAACTTGATGTTGTTGAGGCTACTGCTAACTAGCTGTGACTATAGCCTCGCTATGTAGGTTGGCATGAAGACAAATGGGGACAAAGATTGAAGGACTGGTAATCAGTCTCACATATATATAATATTCTGTCCAATTTTTTTTTTTTTACCTTTCTGATGTGATGCATGTCTTAAATTTCTTTCATAATTGTCTTAAAAGTGTTAAATTTGAAACCGGCGTAATCCTTAAAATCAGACAACCGTGGTAGACAATTACAGTACAAAATAACGCTTGGAGGGATACCATATTTTTGGTGTGTAGTATAAATTATGTGTGGGATTTTTGTGATGGTGAAACATTTCTCTCTCTGTATGAACAATACAGACATTCTTTGATTTTGAGGGTTGTGGTTTTATTTTTGTTTTATGATGGAATAACTGGAAAATAATTACAAGTCGTAGATGAAAGGTGGATTTTTCTTTTCTTTTTTTTTGAGCCTCTGGGAACTGCGCATGTGTCAAACTGATTACAGGTAGACATTAAAACAAAGTGGGGACTGATTTTACTCAGGATTTGAATAAAACACAGTGTGAAACAGTCAGAGATTAATGTCTTTTTGGTCAGAATTCACTTTTTTAACCACATTCTGAACCTTGCTGTCGCAACTGGTAGTTCGTCCTTTTTTGCCACACCGTCTAAAAGTTGCATTGAAAAACAAAGAAAAAATATCCCTGCTATTAAAACTAGATCTCAATAGATTAATATACGATGATGGCTGTATTTCAACTCAGTTTTATTACATTTCCAAAGTGGTGAATAAGCGCTGCTATTGGATCGACCCTGTGGTATATTTACATAAACAGCCGTGGTTTTGGTCCCCACAGTGGAAACAGAACTAGGACACCATGAAAGCTTCAGGAATTCAGTTTCTAGTGGGAAAACATTTCAGAGTTTATCTTCATGCTGGATGTGATGGGCGGGAAAGAGTTGTTAACCAGAGTTTTCTCCTGCAGGAGCTGTTGAAGAAGTGTCACCAGTGCATGGAGACCATTGTCAAAGCAAAAGACCAGCAGGCAGCAGAGGCCAACAAGAATGCTAGCATCCTCCTAAAGGAGTTGGACTTGGAGAAGGTAATCTTATTGTCGCCGTCTCGTCATTTCTGAGCATACAGAAGACCACCAATGAACAGCAGGAAGCAGGGTTTAAGTTACTCTCTTGTGTCCAACAGTCTCGGGAGGAGAGCAAGAAGCAGGCGCTTGCTGCCAAGAGGGAGAAGAGGAAGGAGAAGCGCAAGAAGAAGAAGGAGGAGCAAAAGAGGAAGCAGGAGGAAGAGGAAGGGCAGAAAACCAAGGAGGAGTCCTCTGAGATGCAGGAGCAGAAAGAGGATTCAGCCGAAGGTAACCTTTGTTCCTTCACTAGAAGAGACTTTCTAGATCGGGTTGGTGTTGATCACTTGGTTGATATTTACCGTAGTTTCCGTCTAAACTTGATCCCTGTTGTCTCTCAGAAAAAGAGGTTCCCATTGAGCCTCCGAGTGCGACCACCACCACCACCATCGGTATATCTGCCACCTCCACCACTTTCACTACAGCGTTCGGTAAGAAGCGAGCAAGTGTGGCCACTACCCCAAACACCAATCGGAAGAACAAAAAGAACAAGACCAAGGATTCAGCACCTAATGAACCAATCATATTGCAAGATCCACAGGTGAGCACTTCTCTGGTTTTTCCTTCAGCCATATGGCTCAAGGATTCAATTTCATATTGACACTTCAGTTTAAAATATTGAAATATTAAATTGAAATTGATATTTTCATTTCTGAAAAAATTGTAATTGTCAAAAAAATGTATTTCAGTAAATAGGTTGAAACTTAAAAACTATAGATGCAATATAGCAATATTTAGATTTTGTTTATCTTTCTTTTTGTTTGTGGATCACAGGTAATGAAAACCCAAAAACTGTTTTTTGCAGGATGGATGCAGGATATTAGCTTGACACTAATGTTAAGCTAATAAACTATTGCTGATTTGACATTACTCTAGTAGATAATCGTTAACACCCTCTAAGCCACAAAAGGTTGTTGCTAACACAGCCGGTTATTAAAATTGCTGCATGTGAGTATATTAATGGGAAGTTCAGTGGAAGGAAAAAGTGCAACATTTACATTACACTTAATATTGCAAAAAAATGTCAGAGAAACTGAATTGTGGGGTTTCATAAACTGTAATCCACATTACCATATTAATTAATATTAATACAAAATGAACCCTTGAAATAAATCACTTGTGTAATCTAGTAATGAGATTTACTTTTGAATTGATTCACTCAAAATATTATTTGGCATTCTCATTTATTGAATAGGGGTGGGCATTTATTGTACCATTAATCATTTATCGCAATTCTAACCATGATAATAATAATATCTTCATTTATGAAGCATTTCCGTACAAAGTGCTGAACAGTTGCAAGGAAGTGAAAGACGAAGTAAAAGAGTGCAGATTAAAAATGGATTAAACACCAACAGAATAGAACAAGAAAGTGAATAAGAATATTGATGAGTCTTGATTTATTGTCGTCATGATTGATGTTTAAACTCTTTATTGTCGAAGTTATATTTCCTATTTTCTCCGTTTTTTTCAATAATAATATCAATCAATGCCAATAAATTTGAAAATATAATTAAAAGTAGTTACTGTGCCCAGCTTAATGATACAAATCACACTTCTTTATGTGACTGTTGTCCTAAAGAAGCGTAAAGTGGAATGTTTTTCAAGAGTATTACTTGTGTTTGTTACGCTATAATTGCTGTCATGCGGTCATAGCCATAAGTTACCTGAACCACAAAATAATGGTGATTAAAATTTGAACCCTTTATCACCCACCCTCATTACGGTGACACATTTGCCTCTGGATTTCTGCATAAAATCTAACGCTTGTTGATTTGTTTCAAAGGTTGCACTTGCACAGCACAAGGCTGACAAGAACAAGATCCACGGTGAGCCACGGGGTGGGGGCGGGGGAGTGACTGGTGGCAACAGCGATTCAGACCCCCTGGACAGCACCGACTGCGCCAGTGAGAGCAGCAGCAGTGGGGGGAAGAGTCAGGAGCTCAACTACCTCCCTGACCTCACCTCATCCGCGTCCTCCTCCTCCTCTTCTTCCTCCTCTTCTTCCTCCTCCTCAGTCCCCTCCTCAGGAGCAACCCAATCCCAGACTCTCATGCCCGGCCCAGAGAAGAGACATTGTCCTCAGCCACCAACAGATCCCAAAGTGGACAATAAGGTCACAGTCTCTATCTCAAAGCCAATGCAAAAGTGAGCCCAACTCAAGTTCAGCCTCTCAGTGTCACAAACTATTAATCATTTTACATCTGCCACTAATACCAGGTCATGTCTTCTTCGTATTACTTCGTCGTCAATGGAAACTAAATGTGAGCATTGTTTTTGTCACAGAGCTCCAGATACAAGCGACTCCTCCTCCAACTCCCTGCCTTCCCCGTTCAAGACCATGGCTCTTCCGGTGACCTCCCCCAACAGTAAACTCAGCCTCACGAGTCCGAAGAGAGGCCAGAAAAGAGAAGAAGGCTGGAAAGAGGTGGTCAGAAGGTAAGTTTTCAGGTTGTGTTTTGTTTTTTTGTCTAAAGCTCTGTTGTATTTCAACTGCAGCTGTATGTATTCAACATGCATACACTTTCTTACGAGATGCATCCGTAAAGGAAGATTCACATCTGATTGGAAGTAACTTCTTTTCTAGATCAAAGAAGCTCTCTGTACCAGCCTCAGTTGTGTCCCGGATCATGGGTCGGGGAGGCTGCAACATCACAGCCATCCAGGACGTGACTGGCGCTCACATAGATGTGGACAAACAGAAGGACAAAAACGGAGAGAGAATGATCACAATCAGGTAAAAATACCACCCTGTGGACTCCACTGCAACTGTGACATTAATTGAATCAATCTGCTAGGCTCACGTCCAACTTGAACTAAAGGATCAAAATGTTTAAGTGATTTGATTGGGATTCAGGGCTACACACTGTTGAGATAATGGAAACAAAAAACTACAAATATGGTCAACTAAAAAGTTGCACTGGGACTGTACCAGTTTGTCCAGGATGGTTTTTGTTGTGATAGCTAAGGCCTAAAATTACTGATTTTGCAGCGACTTTAAAAAAAAAAAAAAAAGGTAAGGTCATAGTTGTCTAAAGTGTGTGTAAAATTTACACATTGGAACTTGGTCTGATTGACATGCATTTTGTTTCAGAGGAGGCACGGAGTCGACGCGGTATGCAGTCCAGTTGATCAACTCTCTGATCCAGGACCCCGCCAAGGAGCTCGAGGATTTGATCCCCCGGAATCACATCAGAGCTCCGGGCTCCAAGGCGGCCTCGGCCTCTTTCCCCAATACCACGGGGACCACCAGTGGCTCAGCTACAGGCCCAAAGCCTCTCAGCTCATTGGTCGCCTCTTCAGGGGTCTCGTTCCAACCCACGTCATCCACATCTTCGCCCTCCTCTCAGCCCGGGGGGAAAATCGGGAAGGGGCTTCCCTCGAATGTCCGGCAGCCATTCCCGGTGTCTCTGCCCCTGGCGTACGCTCACCCTCAACTGGCCTTACTGGCTGCTCAGACCATGCACCAGATCAGACACCCTCGTCTGCCCATGGCGCAGTTCGGGGGCACCTTCTCTCCAGCGGCCAGCACCTGGGGACCCTTCCCCGTGCGTCCTGTGAGTCCTGGTAGCGCTAACGGCTCACCGAAACACAACGGAGGAGCCAACAACACTCAAGCTAAGCCTAGCTCCACCCACGGCGAGCACAACAGCACCGCCAGCTCAGGAACTGCTGTCACGACAACCAACACCATGACCACCAGCGTGCCCAACACGTCCGCATCCTCACCCCACACCCCGAATCCGGCTCCTTACAACCTCCAACCGAGCATCCCTACCCCGTCATCAGTCAGGAAGCAGCTGTTTGCTCCCGACCCTAAACCGGCAGGTGTTACGCCTGTGTCTAACTCAGCTGCCACTAGCGTCAGCAATGCCGTAAGAGGAACAGGTTCTACTGCACATCCCACGTCCACTACAACAACAGCAAACGCTCCCCAGCAGCAGGTGGGACCCATCTCCCAGCCTCCGATCCAGCCAACTAAAACGGAGCCCGCTCCTGTCGCCCCAGCCGGAAAGGACAAGCCGTCTGCACCCGAGTGTCAGCCTGCGTCCGTCAGCGAGAGCTTCACTTCCCCTGCTCTAGCTTTAGGTACCAAGCCAGAACCTCGACCTCCTGCTTCCTCTGGACCATCTACAGAGGCTCATCCCCCGCTCCACAACTCGCAGCCCGGCTCCGGCCTTCCCCCAGGAACATCTCCGGCTCACTCACACAATGTTGCACATCCAAACAACACCGTTCCCCACTTCTCATCTTCCGCTCCCAGAGTCTCCCATCGTATGCAGCCACCGGGGCCTTACTACCATCCTGAGCAGCAGCAGCAGTCTGTGTTTGTACCCTTCAGCGCTCAGCAGGAACTACCAAAACAATCCCAAAGCCAGACGTCCCAGCCTACAAACCTTCCCCCTCAACCCCAAACCCAAGGCCAAGCGCCGAGCTCCCTTCAGGTCTCTGCTAATTTGGGGATGATAAACGGATCCCAGCACATCGCCAGCGCAGGCAAGCCACAGCAGATATCTGCCAACTTCGGTCCTGCAGGTCTCTTCAATTTCAGCACCATCTTCGATAACAACAACCAGGTCAGTTGGAAGTCCTCTATACTGTTAGCATTAGCCACAGATAGCATCTAGTGTTTTTAATCTTACAGATGTTGACAGTCATCAGACCCAGCGTCCACTGGAATGGACATGATATATTTATAGGTTTAAATGAAAATAGGGATTTTGTGATTAAAATGATTCTTGTTACTGACTAGTTTCTTTTTGACAAATGATATTGAAGTCTTATATCAACTTGATATGAGTGAGCTTCAAGCATCAGACAAGATGAGCATTGCTCTGTAACTAGAGAATGGAAGGAGTTTCTATTTTCCATCAAAAATATAAATATTAATTAGATAAAATGAATAATAAATCACTATCGCTATTGGCAGTAATAAAAAATACTTTCAAAATAACTTCAAATACTATCATTAATTTGTAGGATATTTTTTTTCAAAGTTGACTGTCCATGCCAATAGACATCAGGAGTTGGGATATAAAGGCCAATGCTTAAATATTTAGTGTTACCATGCAAAGAAAAAACGCTTGTTAGAATTATGCGGCTTATTTGTGATTTCACAATCGACTTATTTTATTTCATTTTTCATTTTTGCTTTTTACGAGTGTCACCTCTGACTTTCTTGAACGGCTTGTAAAAATATGTATTTTGCCCCATTATATTTCAGTGCTGAAGGGGACAGAAAAATTAGTTGGATAAAAATTAGGTCTGAAGGTGTTAATGTTTAATATTTGGATGACCAGCAGGTGGGAAACAACCAGGTGTGGGGTGCATGCCACCTGCCTGCCCGGTCACCTCCAGAGCAGTCGTATTCAGCCCCGCCAGCCTACATGAACATCAGTCAGATGGAGAATATGATGCCCCCGCCGCCTCCAGAGAGCTCCAAAGCCCCTGGCTACCGGTCAGCCTCTCAGAGGATGGTCAACAGCCCAATTGGTAGGAGTCTTTCTTTTATTTAATGAGTAGTACAACGTGAGCAACAGTTTTGCTTTAATTTTAATTTAATTTTTTTTCCTCCGCAGCATTGACCAGCTATGCCACCAGTATCTCTGGCAGCCCGGTGTATCTGCATGGTCACACAGGGGTTGGCACGCCCTCGTTCAGCCGACAGCACTTTTCCCCTCACCCATGGAGTGCATCTACATCAGGTAGAATCCTCGTAGAACTGGTTAAATATTAAGCATCAAGCATTTTGAACATTTTATCTTTAGGTACAAACAAGAATGTACCGATGCTGTTGCCGATTCTGACCTAGAAGAATTTTATGCTGTTTTTACTAATTTGGAAACTTCATGGTCTTAACAATAAAATGTTTTTTAAACAGCCCTGCTGTGTAGTAAAAATTCTTCAGTTTATAGGAGCTGTATCAAATAAACCCAACTAAAAATAATTGCAGCACATCTCATTAATTTCATACTCCTTTACAATCTTCCTGTGTGTGTGTTTGTGTGTGTGTGTGTGTGAGAGAGAAGTTTGTTACTTAGTTTTGCTGTTGAGCAGGTTTCCAAAGCAAAAACAAACTGATTAGAGTTGATGATTTTATCTGCCTTTAGCATCTCATGTGACCTGTTGGTGCGATCAGGATGGGTAACGTTACAAGCTGTAACTACGGAGCGTTTAATTGTGAGATTTCCAAAATATGGCCAATATTTAATAGTCTAGGTTGTGCTGTAACGGATTGAATTAGACTCTTCAAATGGATATTGCAGAGCAGCTTTAGACTAATATAATCTGCTTTCTGCAGTTGCTATCATTTTCCTCAATTTTTAAAAGTAGCAGCTTAGATAAACAGCTGTCAAGCCTCTGAGGAAATTTTGTTTGTAGAAGGTTTTCACAGCTTTTGTCATTCCTCTAAATTGTCTTCTGTAAGTGACGACTGAACAGGGAGTGCATGGTGTATTCTGATTAGATGAAATACTAGATTCTTTTTGGTTTTATTTCTGGCCGTGATTGATACATTGAGGTTGTAAAATGAGCTATATCCAGTCACCAGACAGTTTCCCCGTGCTTCTATAGAAATAGATTAACATATATAAACCTGTTGTGCGGTCTCTTGTCTCTTCCAGGTGAATCCCCGGTCCCACCTCCTCCCACAGTGTCCTCGTCTGCCCTGTCCACCTCAGCCGTGGCTTCTCCTCCCCAGCCTAAACCAGGCAGTTCCTCGCAGCAGGACAGGAAGGTCCCCCCTCCCATCGGCACGGAGCGGCTGGCCAGGATCCGGCAGACGGGTTCCGTCAACCCACCTCTACTCACCACCAGCTACACGGCTTCTGTTGGACAGGGTGGCATTTGGTCGTTTGGAGTTGGGAACGCCTCGGGTGAGAATTGCTCCTGGAATTTTGCGAACCCATATCACAGACTTCAGTGTGGTATGGGTGCTATCCACCAAATTGGATAGCCTAACTTTGTGTTTTGGTGCAGAAGCCATGTCTGGTTGGTCCCAGCCTCTGATGGGCAGCCACATGATGCACCCTCAGCTGCAGGCAGAGCAGTCGGCCTTCTCCCAGCACCAGCCCATGGAGCAGGATGACACGGGCATTGCTAACCCGGCTAACAGTTACCACCAGCCTCAGCATTTGCCCAACAGTTACATGGACTTCCAAAAGGTAGCACACCACTGAGAATTTCCCCTTTTTCTGACTTCTCCTCTCTCTGTGTGTTATACCAATCACCTGTTTCATCTGGATAGGGGATGCCTGTGTCAATGTACGGAGGAACCATGCTGACCCCCCACCCTCCCATGGCAGAAGGCCCGGGGGGTCCAATGTACAATGGTTTGCACGCAGGTGACCCCGCATGGAATCCCATCATAAAAGTGGTCCCCAACAATGCAGACAGCTCTGACCCACAGCAGCAGGTTTGTGATGCTGATTCAACCATTACAGGTAAAAGTTTACAGTAATTAAAACACAGTGCCCTTTTTTTTTCTTTCTTTTTTTTAAATTCAGGTTTGGCCTGGTACCTGGGCCCCTCATGTGGGCAATGTGCACCTGAACCACGTCAACTAGGCGGCATCCACATAAACGCACACAGCATGACCCACAGTGCAAAACATGTGATACCATTAGACGGAATGAGACGAAGAAAAAACAAAAAGTCCCAACATGGTTAACTTTAGAGGCCTGAAGGTGCGGAGCAGGGGTTGAAGAATTTGGAAGATCTCTCGACGCCATTCTTTGATGTGCCTATCTCAAACATGGAAGAGAGGAAATCGGGCGACGGCAGTCATCATTGTCGTGATGACGCAAACACAAACATGCGCGTTCACCTGTTCAACAGGATCTATTCTCTGCGTAGTTTAGTGATTTTGACTTAAACCCCACATACACCGTTCTTGGGCTGCAGGGGGCTCAACATGAAGTAGCTATTTAAACTTGGCCCAGAACTAGATGATGATGATGATGATTACCTAAAGAGAAATCAGAACCTTTTAGAGTGGTAAATACATGTATAATTGTTTACATACTAAAAAGGGTTAAAATGAGAGTAAATTTCATGTCGTATAGTGGCTCTACTTTATGTAGCCTGTATTAATGTGAAATATTTACCTTAATATTCAATAAAAAGATTGAAAAGTATGTGTGCTTTTTGACGAATAATTATTTAACTGAACATGAAACTCCTGGATATAGAAAGAATGTGGGGTTTTTTTATTATTTCTTGGCTTACAACTAAACTATCCACTAAGATGCAGCTCTTGTTGACGCCTTCTTTTTGAACAAACCCACCATGTTTTAATTGTTTTTTACAAGCAAACTTGTATAAAACATTTTACAACACCTTTATCACCCGTTAACATCTGAATTAATTTCTGTGGTTTCCGGCAGATTTTACACTCCATATTTGTCGTGGTCTTGATAATACCACATTGGGTAGTAAAAAGAAAAGCTGGGTTCATGGGTTCTAATGGTTTCTAAGTCACAGAATTTCTTAACTCACCCTAAATCTTTTCTTATGATTGCAGATTGCAGTTTATCGCATTGATAGCGATAAACTTCACTTACAATAAGCTTCTTGACCTCCTTACTACTGACCTGGACCATGTGAATGTTTAAAAAGATAAGATTTTTTAATGCCGGGTTGTTCCAAGAAGCATTAAAGGAAATTATTTCTGCCG
The DNA here is from genome assembly GCF_002775205.1 of Xiphophorus maculatus. Taxonomy (NCBI): domain Eukaryota; kingdom Metazoa; phylum Chordata; class Actinopteri; order Cyprinodontiformes; family Poeciliidae; genus Xiphophorus; species Xiphophorus maculatus. The sequence goes on along the minus strand of NC_036465.1, from coordinate 21,319,820 downwards.
TTTCAGAAGTGTGTAAGAATATCTAGCCAGAAGCCTGTTGATGTTTAAAATAAGGGAATTATTTTAAACTTAACCAGGAACATTTAACCAAATAAGAGAGGTGTGCAAATGTTTCAGCCACAACTTCAAAACGTTTGCACCATATTTTGGTTGTTTCTCAAGTTATGTGATTATTCTTTCTTAATAGAAATGCTTAAATGCAGCAATATAAGTCTTAATTCAACATTTATGTCTGTGGCGTATATTGACTTCCAGTGGTAAACAGGGTTGGAGTTGTATGATACTGCCATCTGGCGGCGGGTGTTGGTGTAAATTTAGCCATAACATGTCTCTACATGCATTTTGTTGCTACTTTTAGGAGAAAAAAAAGATTCTTATAATCTTTAATACGCAGCCCGACTGGAAACATCGAAGGAAAAAAAATCATGGCCACGACAGAGACTCGTGGGAGCTACTACTTAACACCACGACTTATTAACCATTATTTTCCCCAGATATCACCAGGCCGGCTCCATACTTTAAAGATGAATGTAGTTAAAAATAACTATTTGTAAGCCAAGGTATGGAATTGGTACAACACAGGAAAGGGCTAGGAAGACATGTTACTGTCGATGACCTTCACTTGTTTTCCTTCTTGGTAAACAACCAGACTTTTATTGTGAAGCCGCCGGATAGTGTAGCCGGAAGTGTGTTTATTTAGTCAGCGTTCCAGCACCATCATGGCGGCGGCAGCAGCACCAGCGGTTCCCGATCAAGCGCCTAAAATGCAGGCACCGGGGCAGATGCCGTTTGACCCGTCTCATGCCCCGGTCATCGAAGGCTTCACCCCAGTAACGCTGGCCAAAAATGAGAGCTTTAAGGAAAAGTTCTTGAGGAAAACCAAGGAGAATCCCTTCGTCCCGATAGGTGAGTTACACAAAACAGAAAGGCACTGCAGACGGAAGTTATACAAGTGTACTACGCTATGTCCTCTATTACCGCTTGGTGCAATTATTTCCCATTACATGCATTAATATTACAGTGCAACCTTGCTGTGTAAAGGGCGGTAGTTGAAACAAGGAAACCCCAGTAAGTAACAAAACGTAGAAAACTATAAATTAATATTTCAGTGCAAACTTTTGGTAATGATATTGTTAGCAGGGCCACCCTTTGCTTCCATAAAACAACTTTTTTGTGCTAACACACGATAATGGTTGGATGATTTGGAAGGAATGACTGTACCTTGGACCTTACATGTATTTGACGTAAACGTACGTGATATATTTATTCGAAAATTGTGCTGACTTTTTATTCTTCCTGAAGCAGTTACACTATTAAAACATTATTTTAATGTTTTGCTAAGCCATTTTTATGTCCATATGTCGTTTTTTTGTCATTTCCATTTTGTTTTCTCAAACATACAAAATGTTTTTTCTTTATTTTGTCCCTTGAACTAAAAGTTTTGAGGAGCTACAAACGTGTATCCAGCTACACAATATGTCATAACAGCAGTATCTCTGTGGTATATTCATATCTGTTGGCTGCTATATTTCCAGTGTTATGAACTTGCATTTTTCATGCTAACGTAATATTTAGCTAGTGGACTAGATGCTCACACTGAACACAAATGACTGCTTAAAAACACTGAAGGTCACAGAGTGATGAAAACAGAGATGAGAACGAGAGAGCAGGAAATTATCACAACTGATCTCAGGATTGATCAATATTATTGCCTGTGGAAGATTTTCTAATATTGTGAAAGTGTAATCTTCGTGTATTTCTTTGGACTTCTGTGATGGATCAACATAGTGGTGGAAAAAGAAAAGATAGATAGCCGTGTAGCAATCCTTGAACACACCAGCCCTGCAGTGAAACATGATTTTGGCGTTGTCAATTCCATATCTTTTATTTATTTATATTTAATTTCTCCCGTCCCTTATGTTCTTCAGGTTGTGCAGCAACAGCCGGAGCGCTGCTGTATGGTCTTCGTGCCTTCCACCAAGGAAAAACCAGGCAGTCCCAGCTGATGATGAGGGGTCGTATTTTCGCTCAAGGCTTCACTGTAGTCGCCATCATCGTTGGCATCTTTGCCACATCGTTGAAACCCAAGCAGTGAAATCGAACGAATCTCGCGCTTCTTGAAAAGTGTCCGTTCACTCTGGACTCAGACCAGATCCATTGTTGAATTGGCCTCTGAATATAAAGGCCAATTGATGTGTATGAATGATGTGTAATATAGTCAACATTGTTCAGTTACACAGCCTATTTATAGTTGTTTTTTTTAAACATTGAACTGCCCACTTGTTAAAAATCAGCTGTGCGGAACAGCAAAGCGGTGTCGGCTCAAGTAAGCAAATGGGAAATTGGTTTAATAGCGCCAAGACTTTTCAGCTTTAAATTAAATGTTTCTTCTGTTGATGAAATTAGCCATATTTGTGTTGTTTTTGATTATGCAGCATGGAAAAAATGTCTCTCTGGGAGAATTCTAAAATGATGCCGTCAAAGTCTTCCTTAGACTTCTGTGTCTAGAAATCTAGAGTTACAAGAAGCTGTGAGAAAATATTCACGCTTTTGCAAAATCAAACAACTAGCTCGTTGCCAAGCCTGACTGATTGGTGACCAAGGATTTTAGTCATTTGATTTGGGTATGTTAGAGGAAAGCAGCTCTGCAACTGGATACCCTGATGTAAATGTTTGAATTTTACTGAAAACATTCAGATGTTTTCAGTAAAACCAAAACAGGAAATTGCTAATGCAAGGAGGCAAGTACCTTTTCACAGCACATTGGGTATGCAAAGGCACTTTAACATTCAGAAATGGATCTGAAACCTTTCTGTACGGTTGGAGATTTTACCTTCATCTTTATGCCCTTTATTCTAAATAAGTCCCCAAACACCCCAAAAGAAAGGTGTGACAATAAGCAAGATATTCTGGGCTACACATGACTTTATTCAAGTGATCAACTCCAAGGTTTATGAAATGGCAACAAGCTCAGCAGGGGAATATTTTAAGTTAAATTAAGTGATCTGCAGATTCCTCCCGTTTTTTTAATTTTCCACATCCCTTCAAACATTCGGTGTTTATTTCCAAATAGGCAGCATGTGAACAATGTGTAGACATCACTGTTGAAATGAATACCTGTATTTAAAGTTTTGTGTGCTGGTGTGACACAAAGATGGAGAGAAAGATAAGTGAAACAAAAAAGTGCAAATTTTAATTTCTAAATTCAGACTGTAGCAGATGTCTTTGGTTGTGAGTCTAACTTTTTTTTTTAATGCAAAAACAAACAAAAACATTGCTTCATCAGTGAGAAAACTATCTGGCTTAATATTTTTAAGCGAGATCAGAAAGGCCACAAGCGTATGTCTGTGAAATAAAACAAAACATGTTTGCTACCTAGAACCTAAGTACGGTAATTAGTGATTTAATGCCAAATAAAACGTGAACATTTGTGATGCATGGTTAAAAATTGATGAGAGGCATAAATGGATACAATCCAGTTTGCATTTAGTAAGTGTCTGACCAAAATGTTAATTTAAAGAATGAATAAAAACAAGGCATTCGAAAATATTGGTAGAAACAAAGTTGACCTAAAAATTATAAGTTAAAGTGGGGGGGGACCATTTACTTACAGTAACAGTATTTTCTTCAGTATAGTGACATTAAAGCAGACACTAGAAATGTGTAACAGAGCAGTCCGTCTTCTCACAGGAGCCTCACGTTAAGTATATCAATATATAGGCATCAAGAAAGGCAGGAAGTTTTAAAAGGTTCTTAACATGTCAGGAATTTTTTGGAAAAGGACTAAAATCATTCGGACACAACGTGTCGTTAAAACCGAAAAGGCGACGTCGCCGAGAACATTCTCTGAAGCGCTCCGGTTAGCGGACTAAAGGTGTCTGTTTTAGAGAGATGAGAACGGAGCGCATTCGGGAAACATCCTTCGCCTGCTTGCTGGTTTTGGGATTGAAGTCGCACAGGCGCGCCACTCGTTCCCACTCGGATCCCGGGCTGTCGCCGTCGGTCTCCGCCAGGAAGGCCTCCTCGGACGCTCTGCGGGACGCAGCCAGAGGGAGAAAAATGAGATCGTGTGGGGAAGAGGATGAAAACCGGCTCACCGACTGAGCTTTGTCACACGATGCAAGCTACAACCACTGGCTTCTTTACATACGGCGCCTTGCAGAAGTATTCGTGACACTTGAATTTTTCATATTTCATCACATTGCAACTACAAGTATTAAAGTACTTTACTTGGATTTTAAAGGAGAAGGATGCAAAGGTTATTGAAATGTTTTGCCAGCAAATATCTGAATAGTGTGGCATGTTTGGATTATATCTCTTTTATTCCAATACCCCCAACCGAGTCACACAATTAGTAAAAACGTCAGTGTAACAGTCTTAATATAGAGTTTTAATATAATTCTAGAATTACATGGTAACAGCATTTTGTTAGGCAAGTTCTGATTTGTTCCTTTTGTAGACTTCTGCTCATAATTTTTGTTTTGGTTGAGTATTTGGACAGTTATTCTTCGTTTTTGGATGCTTTGTAGCAGGAAGAATTTCTGCTCTTACTTTTTAACTTTTGGATGAATGTTATGTGTAACCAAAGCGACAAAGCATCGTCTTTAACCACTGGGACCAGCTGATTAGAACCTCGAAAACAGAGCGGAAGAAGGACGTTTTGATTGATGGATGAGATGACTTGAACGTCTCAGCCTGGCTCTAATCGTACGGACAGACAGAAATTTAAAGTCGGAGCAGCAAAAACAAATGAGGTGGATTAGCAGTACGTGGCAAGCACTGATGGTATCATCTGGGGCATGTTACTGTTAAATACTGAGTTGAAAACCAAACTGTAATGTCATGCAACGGTCATACAGCATCAGTCAGAGGTTTCTTCAGATTAGTTGCAAGACTGTCTGCTACCTGAGGTTCTTCCTGCCTTTCCCTTTAATATTATTTTTTTTTTGATTGTACACTCCTCTGGTCAGCTCTGTTTTAAATGTGCTTTAGACATAACGTTTTGATTTTACTCCAAAAAGCAGCTGTAACCGAAGCAAAATATTTCTGACTGAATACGAAGGCAAGCCACACTTAAATAAAAAAAAAAAAACAACAAAAAACCCCAAAACGTTTAAGGTTGCAATATGACAAAACGTGAAGAAGTATAAGGAGTGCGAATACTTTTTGCTACTCACTTAACGTGCATCTTATCTTTTCCCTTTTTGTTTTGAAATGCACTGCAAAGATCTGAACATGTCAAAGAAAACATCTACTGAAATCTGACTACGAGCTAAAGGTTGCGGGGAGGCATGCGTACAACAAAGGGCGGCAGAGCGTACAACATTAAAAAGCACAAGAACTCTAAACGTACACAAAGCCTATAACATCAGAGTTGGGCTGTTTGTAGAAAGCCTTGTCAGCAATCCTAGTGCACAGGCAAGGCCCAGAAAGCAGGAAAAAGAAGGAGAGAGAACAGTTTTAGTAAAAAACAACAAGCAGAGCAATGTTAGGCTGCGATTTATAAGCACTGAGAGAAAGTTCTGATGAGTGGGGGAAAAGGGTGGAGAAGAGTTTACAAAGGTCCAAAACAAATCTGCTAGTAGTCAACAAGCTGAGAAGATTTAATCGCCCTTGTGGTGGTATTTTGGATGAAAAATGGGCTCTCTGCTTCTTGGAATCTGAAAAAACTTTACTTCCTGGAATTTTTTTTTTTTTTTTTTTGGTTCCAGGCAGTTTTTCTTTTTTTGTTTTAACTTAACGGGACAGTTCTGGATTAATATCTCATCAGAGGATTATTTCTCAGGGCTCTGGAAAACAAACAAACAAAAAAAAAACACTACAGCTAACAGATGCAGAATACCGTGCCAGACTTGGACAGAGTCTGTTGGAAAGTGGAGAGAAAAGATCTAGTTAGCCTGAATGAGAAAAGGAAAGACTACAACACATGTGAAAACATAGAAACCAAGAGTTTTTTTGGCAGTAGCAAAACAGTTCTTAAAAAAAGTAAAGAAAAAAGTAAAACAGAGCCATTAATAAAATATTTAATGTTCTACTGTTTTGACATATTCAACTTTTTTGTTGAATAATCTCCCCTCAAAAAATGGACTCTTAAATCTGAATCAACTATATTTACTGTAGTGATCGGCGTACACTTGTCTACAAGAACATCTCTGTGTGAAGTGTTGTTCTTTCTCACCTGTTGTTGGTCTTATTCTTCTCCATCTGCTCGTTTTGGTGGACATGCCAGTCCTCCAGCTCCTTCTTGGCCTTGTCTCTCCACTCTGCCTCCGCTGCCTTGGAAGCTGAGTCTTATTATAGGGTGAAACAACCAAAAAACAACAAAAAAACATCATGTTTTATCCACAAGTTCAAAAATTCCATACTACTAAGAACCAAAAGTGATCATCTTTTGCTACCTAATGCTTCGAGGCGAGCCTTCTGCTCCTCCTTCCACTTGCGCAAACTTTCTGGTTCCTGCCTCTGAATGTCCACCTGGGCAATGGCTGCATAGCTGTCTGTTGGGCCATTAGACTCCTTTCAATCAAATAACAAACAATCATAAATCCATTACCTCTTCCAATATTGCTATTTAGATAGGGTTCAGGTGAACCAAACTCTCATGAACAGGAAGAACCTCACCTGGAACAGGTCTCCGTTCACCGTGGCAGGCTCCTCTTCAAAGTCGTCAAACATAATGATTAGAGACACACACACACATTTAAAGTTAAACACAGTTTCTAGGAGTTTTTCCAGTAATCCCGTCGTCCCCTCTGCTGTAACTTCACCGACTGAATGTTCTAACCGTCACTGACGTCTCTTGGTCTTGAGACTGTTAAGACCTTAGAAATGCTGCCACACCTGTTTGGGCGCTGCTGTCGCCTCTGTTGCTTCGATGGCAAACGAGACAGGATTTTCAGGTGTATTAAAAAAAAAAAAAAAAAAAAAAAAGAATCAAGATCTGTGATATGTCTGATTCTGAAACTTTCGTTTTCATACCTTGGGGAAAAAAAAGGAGATTGTCTTGTGATAATGGGTTCAATCTGATTTTTTTAAGTCTAAACAAAGTGCATCAGAGAACATGTTTTTATGCATTTACAGACTGAAAAAAGTAGCAATTTGCAGTGCTGGTGCGTGCAATTATTAAATTCTTTTTATTATAATTATTATTTTTTTAACATCACATTCCCATTACTGACATTTAAATACACAAACATAATGGAAGATTAAAAGGTTTTATTTTCAATTGAAATTGAAAACATGACAGCAGAAAAACTATTTTATTTACAAGACCTCAGCCAATAATCCAAAAAGGCTTTTTCAGACATGTAAAAATGGCTTTTAAAAACTTTGTGGGATAAAACATTACAACGATCACTCCTAACATTTGTGCGTCAATCATTTTTAGATTTTACTTTCAATAAAATTTAAATTAAGACTGCCTTTTTTTTGCGTCATGTTATCACAGGTTAAAAACAGTGTTATATTTATGTATTAATTACAAATTTTACCAATTGATAGTTTTATGATTGTATGTTTCGCTGTGTTTGTGGGTCGCCCCAAAACCTCAGGATAAAGCTTATTCAAATATAAACCGCGCGGAGCAGGTGAGCTAAACAAGCATACTCCTGGCTACGTGCTATGCTAAAAAGCTAACGCTTTGTCAGTTGTTTTATCAAGAGTTCTATCTTCTTCGTAATCTAAAATAATTTACACCTCCTTATTACATTAGCCAGCTGTGTTACTACGCACCTATGTAGGTGGAGCATTTTATCTTAAACTTACATCATTTCTTAACAGCTGCCATAAAGCAAATTAGCAAGTTTGCTCGTTAGCCTGCTAGCATCAAGCGGACGTTAGTTCAACTCCAAACTTACCATAGTTTGCTGTCTGAGAAGGCGGCACGTCGTCCGCTCCTTCCAGCGCCCCGAACCCTTCTCCGTCGTTCTCGATCCCCGCAATCTCACTTTCCTGTTGGGCCAGGAAAGCCGCCGCAGGATCCTCCTCGGCCAGGTGCGCCCCGTTGTCGGCCATAGTACACACACAAAAAAGTGCAAGTTTAACTGAGGCTAGTTGGTTTAGCTAGCTGACGTTGAAGCCACACACACACACACACACAAAATAAAAGAACAGTTCTGTTGTATTAAAAATACGCAACTCGTTGCCCTAGCTTCCGTTTCAAAAACGCTACAGGAGCGAATGGAGACAGCAATTAAGCTATCTACAACCAACAACAAAGGCTTCAATGTAAGGCCCTCACTGGTGATTCATGATTTCTCCACCACTTGTTCGTCCACTGTGATGATGGAAGAGGGGCAGTACCCCGAGGGTACCACTGCTGTTTTGTTAGCCTTTGTCTGCATCTGGTGGCTGAACTAGGAACTGCAAGACGAGGGCTCGATATCAAATATATAACCAAAAAATTAACTTCACTTGTCGTGTTTGGTATTTCTTTACGCTTACACACACCGAGGGACGGTACAAGCTTTAATAGTTAGAGAAAATATGGAAATGCTGCCCCCTCTTAGGTAAATTTGGTATCAAACAGCACTCAGCTTCACCACAAAGAACACTACTTCCACAGTGAAACATGGTGGTGGCAGCATCATGCTCTTGGCTTACTTCTTTCTTCAGAGAACTAGACTTATTCTGGAAACCTAAAAGTAAACAGGAATTTTGTTTTTCAGCATCAAGGTGAGCCCAAGCACACATCCAAATCAAGAAAGCAAGTTTTGATATGGTTTAACAAGAGTCCAGAACAAAATCTGACAGAAAATCTGTGGGCTCACCTCAAGAGGACTGTACAGGCAGTCTGATAGATTTGGGCTCTTTTTACAAGGCAGAGTGAGGGAATATTGTCAAGTCAGGATTCTGAGAGACTCCTCCAAGAGTATGAATGCTATATCGAATGGTGCTTCAATAAAGTATTAGCTCAAGAGTTTGTACACTTACACAAGGAGGCTGAGTTTTTTTTAATTGTTACCTTAACCACTCTGGAAATTGGAGACCACACATGATCTGGCACAGTGTGTCACTAAACAGTAACACATTGTTTAGCATGTAACAACGTGTTACTGTTTAAGACCTTGTTAAATAGTCACTTCTCTTAACACTGCAACAAAGTTAGATTATACAGCACTCCCTTTGAAATATAGCTAAAGATAAATGTAACTTAAATAAGAATCTCAAGATTGTACTTAATATGTAAATGAGGTTGCACATAATGACACTGAGTGCTCTTTAATACAGTTTATTATGTACCGCCAGCTGAAAATATATGACACTGTGGACTCACAAGAAAAGCACCCAGAGAGGGTGGTGAAAATGTCACAAAATAGCATTACTGAATAGATAGTGAAGCTCACAGTGGAAGGATATTGCTGGTCTGTCTGGTCAGCAGGGTTAGATCTCGGTGCAAGCAGTGAGTCGGACTCTGAGCATTCAAATTCAGAAAATACTTCATTAGTTCAAAAGGGGGAAATAAAGTATTTTGTAACTTACATTATGTCAGGTTCTTCGAAGCCTCCAATTGAAAACAATATTGTTGTAAAACAATCTCACGAAGAGAAACATCACGCAACCACATAGGATTTGTGAAGCGTATTCTGGACTTTTAATCTTCTTGCTCACTGAATTGCTTACATACCCCTTGCTGCTCTCATGTTAATCAATTTATTGCATTTAATGCATAAAGTTTAACTGGCTGAGCCAAAAAGATATCTCTACAGCTCCTCCAAGTTTCCACAAGCTTCTTGGCTACTTCTCTGACTATAATGCCCTCCTAACTCAGCCATTTCTTAGATGGTTTGCAGTTATACCATACGGTTTTAATTTTTAGATGATAGTTTGATTTTTCACTAATGCTTTCTTTCTGCCAAATCTGTGAGGTCTCTGTATAAAAATGTAATTAAATCTTACACATGCACTCTATTTACTAATCTTTAGAAGAGATCTCTTGCTGCAATGGATTTTATTCAGGGACAACGTGATGAAGGAGTTGGAAACAGTTGCTTGTCAAATGTTGCTTGTTTCTAAAAGATGTTGAAAACTATCTTTTGTTTTAATAAAAGTTTGTGCTTGTAACATTGCTGGACTCTGAGTTTATGTCCGGTTTTCCCCCCTCCACACATTTGGTCAATAATTAAAGCCAGCCTTATGTGTTGGTACGATTTTTTTTTCTTTTGTCACAAAACATAACTAGTTTTACGATGGGAGCTGCAACAGCCTCTGGATGGCGAACGAGCCGACGTGCGCGCGCCCAGCGAGCCAAACCACGTGACGTGTGACGTCACAGACTGGTCCTGCTGGAAAGACTTTGAGGGAATGAATTTGTGCCTCAACAGGAGGGAGACTTGCTGCGGCTTCTTGACCTCCGCTCTGAGGAAAACTACAAAGTTGGGACTGACTTTGTTCTTCATCGCTCGCAGCTCGTATAACTCTCTATGTCCGGCGAACAGAAGGAGCCACAAGAGGTAAGATAATTCAAAAGTCTCTGTATTTGGTGTCTTTGTGTGCGACGTAACTTTAAAACTAACTTTTTGTCGCAGCGTTAGTAACTGTGCTGGGTGTGTTGTGCTGTCTAATGAGCTTTTATGGCTTTGCCTGGTTGTTCTTCAAGACGTTTTGTAGCTTTTGTTGTTGTTTTTTTACGTCCAACTTCCTGTACTTTTGTGAGTGTAAACTTATGAGTCTGCACAGCATGATCTTTAATTAGCACTTCTCTTAAAACCATTTGAAACGTAGCTCTATAAACTCCCTGCATAGGAGACGTACGTTTAATATAGAGAAGAAAAACAAAACATGTTCCCCACATAATGTAACATTTTGTTTTAGGATAATATGCTGTAAATATTAGGTCATGATTTTCATTAATTCAACATAATTGGATGATTAATTTGCCTTCACAGGATTGCATTTAATAAACAATGAAGCTTTAAGCGGTCTGGTTAACAACCAAATGATCATTTTGCTGTGTGGTGGTCTAACAAGAGAAATGTGACCTCTGTTACCAGGATGTTGCTGTTGGAGTCTTCTGTGCTGACACACATTGTCTCGAAACTTCAGGTTTTTGCAACTAAAACGTATGCTGATGCAATCTAGAAACTCTAGTTTTAATCATGCACAAGTGAATAAACAATTAGAAGGCTTGAAATTAGAGATGGACCAAACAAATAGGTCAGAGATTTACATAAGCCATTCTTCTCTTGATCAGTGATCAACATAACAAATTCAAACTAAAACCAAACAAAATCCAAACTTTTTTGAAACCATCTGCAACTGCATAAAAACTAACAACTCTCTTTTAAGTTTTGGTTTGTAAAAGCGCCATGGTGCACTTTTTTGAGTTTAATAAATTGGATTGATCTGCTTATGCATGTCTGTAGGTGAATTACATTGACCATTGACTTGTGTTATAAAGTGCCCAAAATGAACACTTTATAACACAGTAAATTCATTATAGTGTAATGCATTAATAGAGATAATCTTGTATTTTGTTTATATTCTTTTGAATTCAGAATTACTACTTCTATCAGTCTTCAAGACGTTTTTCTGTTTTATTCACGTGAAAAGCCTGAACGGTGCATTTCTACCCGAAATTATTGCAGCTTGCATGTCTTACTTGTATTAAGCCTCCAGCTTCCTATTTACATTACAAGGACTAATGTTAAATTGAAGTTATCTGTGAGCAGACGGCTGCTTCACTTCTCAATAATACCTCGCTGGCCCTGTTGCTTTAAGAAGTTGATGGTTGAAATGTAATTGCTGGTTTGCTTGTAATGCGTCTCGTTCCTTTTGAGAAGAATGCGCTCTCTCATTAGTTTTATTTAACTCGTGGGTGTCTGCTGGTTTTCAAGTGTAGTTTCTGAAGAATGACGGAAAAGAAGTTTACATAGAGGCCCTTGGCCAAAATTTCAAGGCAGTTGACGTTACCTCTCCCAGTCCTCCTCCAACAATCCTCCTCACCCTCCTTCTCCCTGTGACTCATGTGGGTGTTGGGCTGAAATAGTTTGGTGTAGTTTTACATTCCTTATATAGCCTCTGAGGATTGAGCAGAGGCTAAGGCTCGTCTGTGTCACACGCAGCATCAGGGGTAGGCACAATCTCCTCGCCCCAGCTCACTGACTCCCCAGCTTTTCTCTCAGGTTTGGGCTACCAGCTGGCCCCTCACGGATAAGGTAAGTTGCCATGGCGCTCTCTTGGCTGGATAGACATGTGTCAGGAAGAATGATCACACCTGGTAAGACTGCGGAAGAGAAGGAAGAGGACTAAATAGTGGCATAGGGGTGCCTGCTCAGAGGTCACAGAGGGAGCCAATATCTGACAGCTGGCTTTAATTCTTAAAATGTCTGTCTTCTTGGGTTTATTTTTGTTGCGTTTTAGAAGTACGATCTAAAGAGGTCTTCGTTTTTACATTTTAATGTACAAACGTAAGCTTAAATGGCTTAACAGGTTCAGATGTTAAAGACAAGCAGCCAGTGTTTGATGATGTTTTGTGACATTTACGAGTTGCCTATTTTCATCCCGAAAACAAGGGTTGACTGATGTGTTAGCCAAAGGTGGACAAATTGATTAGCTGGAGAGCGAAAAGAGACAATTTTCCTTTGATTGGAAAATTCATTAAACACATCAAAGCTCATTAGTCATTAGCATGTACTTTGATGCACCTTTTGACTTTAGTAAAAGATCATCTGAAGGTTTAGGATGTATTAATTGACGTATAAAGACTTTATTGTAATTCCTGCATTTTATGTTGGACTAAAAAAAATGATCACCTCTAACAAATAACCTATACAGAACATATTTCTCTTGTTTGTTATAGACTGAAGCTTGTTGAAAATTGTGAGGGTATGATGTCACAGAGCCTTATTGGACAAGAAAAGCTGGATTTTATTCTCCATGAAATGTGTTATGCCAGTGGTTTTTATGTTGCAATAAAAACCTTTTGAAATTCCAAAGTGATATTTCACATAAAAGTTTTCCATGTGAAAGTTCAGGCACATGGTATGGCTTTCTGACAGAATAACTGTATGGGAATTTTCCTAAAAGTTGGAACAATGTTTTGGGCATCTTGTTACATAAGAGCTGAGACAAGTTTAGTTCAAAGTTAGAAAAGCAGTGTGAGTTACTCAGCTTTGAAGTTACTAACCATGTCAACCAGCACATGTCTAAATAGTTTTCTCCTCATTTTAGAAACTCAAGCAAATAATTCAATCTTCCATATTTCTGTTAAAGACAGAAAGACCAGAAATTAGAATTGACCAATTTTCCCTTGGATCAGTTCAGGTGGGGAAAATCAGTTTCTTTAGTTTCATTTCACAAAATTGATCAAAACTAAGATTATCTATAATTTTTATGACTACATAAACCAACAACAATTTTTCTTTTACTTTATTTTAAAAATTGCATCTTTTTTTTTGCAGACATAGGTTTAGTTATCTTTTGATTTGACCAACATTATTCTTTTTGGAGTGACCCAGACTTTGACAGATAATCAGTGGAGAGAGTTAAATGTTAGTAAGAAGACCTTCCAACCTCAAAGATTTGGAGCTTATCACTGATTATTGGTATTGACAAATAATTTGAGACATTTATTTAAAAAACCCTCATAAAAGGCATATAAAAACCAATACATTACAGTATTATCTATTGAGCTTTGCTTGTCTCATTACCCATCATAAGCAAATTTCTTGGTTAAGTAAAAATGTCAAATAAAAATAAGGCCAAAATAATTCGGAGTTTAATTGAATGATGTGATGCATTGATGGGGTTCATCTTGTAATGCTTTTGTTTTCTGTTAAAACCAGTTTCTCTGTCAAAGAATCAGGTCAGAGCTAAAAGTACAATGGAAATTGGAAAAGCCAAAAACTTCATCATGCGTTTGATTTAGTAGAGAGAATGTTGTATCTGTTCTTTATTGTCATTTATTGACATTTTCTTTTTTTTCCTATAGTTACCCATTCAAAAGTTGTGGCAGTTTATGTGAAAAAAAAAATGTTATGTAATTTTTTTTCTGTTCTCTCCTTCTTTGCCTGAAATATTAGTTTTAGAAAGAAAACTCCCACAGTCAGCAGCAAAGACATTTGAAGAAAGCAGGAAAGGATGTGCAACCTTGTAAAGCTTTTCCTGGTTTTCTTTCTAATTTCAACATTTCCTCTCCTCTCTTCCTCAAGGCTATGAACATGTACTCTGTTACCCTCAGCGGCCCAGCGCCGTGGGGCTTCAGGCTGCAGGGAGGCAAAGACTTCAGCATGCCACTCACTGTGTCAAGGGTAAGAAACAAGCTTGTCTCTGTGTTTGTGTTCATTAAGGTCTTAGGAATTTGCTTGATGTTTTGCATTGAGGATTGCTCTAGTCAGCCTTTTATGGTTTTCCCTGAGCTCCAGTTTGAATTTGTGGCTAATTAACAAAAAACTTTCAGTGAGAAACACCTTCCTGGTATACAGAGAGCACAGGAATATCCTGTCTCACTCTCACAATGGGTATTGTCTGCAGACGGTGCTTTATTTTTATGAGCTTTTGCACGACTGGTATGTACCGATCACACAAACATGCTGTCATTTGTCCCAAAATGCTTTGTACGCTCCATGTTAGGACAGAACCATTCTTCATAATTAAGTTTCAGATAAACTATGCCTTTGCTGATGAGAACAGCAATCGCTTTCCAGGCCTTATAAGTGCAATGCTGCTTTGCCTGACAGGCAAAGGTACAGGCTGGATCTTGCAGTCACGCATGAATGCACTCGCATAAAATAATTCCACCATTGCAGCCAACTAGTTCGTACACAGATCTGGCTCTCCTTAGCACACTGGGATTGTTACATTGTTCCCTTAAAAGTTAAGATAATACATAAATATCATGGCTGACTGACGTTTATTACTTTATCAGCTTTGTTCAGGATGTGCTGTTTCCTTTTACAAAGATAATTTGAAGGCACATCATGTGCGGAAGCTTTGCCTCTCTTACTCCAAACAGAACACCAATTAAAGGCGGAATGGTCAAATGCAGTTAGATGTTTTTATTTTGCTGAATAGAGTCTGCATCGTGTTGCGGGTAGAGTCTCACCGAGGTGGGTGCGTGTAGGTGATGTAATCCCTTGATGATGGCAGCAGGTATCACCCTTCGTGTCAGCACATGTTCTGTATTTTCTCAGCTCATCTCGATTAGAAACCTCATGTTCTTCTGTTGGTTTCAGACAACAGACTTTTTTTTAGTAGCACAAGCAGTTGGACGAATGGCTTTACACAAAAGATGCATTTTTTGAGCAGATTATAGATTATTGCTTACGGGAATTTCAGTCTAGACGAGCGGGGTTTACTTCTGGGGTGAATATCAATAAGGTTGTCTGTTAAACACTGTCAGACGCGCCTCACATATGTCTCTAGGCTAGTTTTCCACTGTTCATGGTTATTGCATAAAGAGAAAGCTGTATGCCTAATCTTGGAGTTCTGATATTCTTATTCCTTCAGTGCCGTGCTTGTTTAGGCGCTGTAGTCCACCCCAAAAAATGTCCATATATCTCTAACCTTTTCACATTTGTCTCATTAAAAACTTACTGTGTTTTATTGTAATTTGTATTATGGGTCAACACAAAGTATCATTTAATAAAGATGGTTTTGAAAATTCCTAGATAAACTAAGCCCCCTTTACCGTGCTATCCAAAATAAAATCCAGTGCCACCAATTGCAGTCAGAGCTTACCTGATTTGTAAATAGTCTAATCTCTACATAAAGCCAACTGTTAAGTGAAGATTAGGAACCCCCCCCCACAAAAACCAAGGAACCAAGGCAGATCAGGGATAAACAGTGGATAAAAGGAAGGTTATAAAAAGTAAAAAAAAACAAAAAGACACAGCATCTCATGAAGTTTCAGTCAATTATCTGAAAAGACGATGGCAAGTGTCTGGCATGACTGCAAGCTTGCTAACTAACTATTGAGATGGGCGAGGAAAGGATCAATCAGGACACAGCAAATATGCAGATGAATCCTGAGTTATCTTTGCTGAGAAAAGACTCGGGTTGAATTTTCTGTCCAAAATGCGAGACAGAAAACTAACACAGCATTGAACTATCCTCCTATCCTCACAGTGACACACGGTGGAGGCCAGGTCGTACTGTGCAGAGACTTTTCCTTAGCTGGGACAGGGAACCTGGTGGTGCTATTTACAAGTTATGGATTTACTAAGGTGGTAGGGAGATTCTCCAAAATGATTGCAGTAAAACTAGATTCTCCAAAGTGCTGACTCAGAAGGTCTGAAAGAGGAAAGAATACTTTTATTAAGGCAGAGTATAAACATCCAGCATGTACTCCTCCTTTGTCTGACTTAGGGACTTTTGGCTCCCATCTTGGCTTTCAACAAAGAACAAACGGTGAAGTCTTGGTCAAGAGGGAGTGAAGCTTAGCTACACAGGATTTCTCTGTAACAGGAAGAGATCTAGCTTTTACTTGAAGAGTTTCCATTAGATAAATTCAGTGGGTGGTTCATTTCTTTTCTTCACAGCTTGTTGCTGATAACAATCTAAAGCTAGAATGTAAAAACGGATGAACATGTGGAGGGAAATGACAGAAGACTTTTTGTTTCTCAGTGAGGCAATGAGATTGCAAGCAATAACTCCTGAAAGATCAATGTGTGTATGTTTTTTGTGCATATTAGAAGATGATTAGCTCTGTTTGAGACTGGATATAAAAGATGGAAGATTATAAAATAGAGCATTTATTTGATCATTTAGACTCCAATTGATGCGCCGCAAATTGAACTTCTGATTAACTTTTCATTGATCTGGAAAGTTTGTGTATTTCTCACTTGCTACCTCTCAATTGTGAGTGGGTTCAGGAGTTTCTGAGCTCTACAGTCGCTTGTATTTCCTTCCTTGGTCTCCGTACTGACCGAGCTTGTGCTTTCTCAGCATTCCAGACATTTTTCTCATATCCACCCTGCCGCTGCCAACAGGCAATCCTGTTGTCTCCTTTCTGCATCTGTCTTCACCACTCACTTCTCCCATCCATATGACGAACTCCCCCAGTCTCAAAGGAATTGTCTCCAAGTGAGATCAGAGGAATGAAGACCATAATTTTTAAGTGAATGCGAATGGAACAGGAAAGCTGGGATTTTGAGCTTAGCAGGATGGGTTCTCATCCATCAGCTGTAAAAACGTACACCATGTTTGACTGACTGGAGAGACAGCTTTTCCAATGAAAGCAGAAGGTTTTTATTTCTGTTAAACTGCAAACTGTCTTCTGCAGATGTGTATGAGCAATCCCTATCCTGGACTTTATTGCTAAGCAATAAGGTTTTGTTTAATTCTGGTGCCAAATATAACAAAAAAGCTCTTTAAGGACACCTTGTGACACCAGTAACGGACAACAAGTAATTTTCTTGATAGTGAGGCTGGATGTTGTACATCAGGGATTTGTTTTTAATAAGAATGGAGAATTAAGTATTACTTAGGATTCGCAGGAATTCACTGGCAATGTGCCTCTCCATTTTTCTGGAAGTTAATAAGTTTGCATATCAGGCGCTGAGAAAACAATGTTAAACAGTCATAACTATCCAGTCAGTTCACAGGAGATGATATTCGAAATTAGCTTTACATTGGTCTGAGACTTGATTTTGAAAATATTTTTAAGACATTGTTTCCCTTTAAAACATCACGTACAGATTTCACAAAAAAGTGAAAATTATTTTTAAAGTATCTGTTACAAAGTGGTGGAGTGGCTAGCACTGCTGTCTTCCAGTAAGACGTTTCTGGGTTTGAATCCTGGCTTTTGAGGTCTTTCTGACTGGAGTTTGCATATTCTCTCAATACATGCATGGATTCTCTCCAGGTACTCCAGCTACCTTCATCAGATTTATTTCTTCCTTTAAGTTCAGTCATTTCATCTAGCCATCAAGTGTCTATATCCACATATTCTGTTGACCTTTCACCTGTTTGTTTTCATACAGAAAAACCCCAGTCAGGGTTCAAACCTGAGACCTTCTGGCTGTAAGGCAGCAGTGCTAACCACTGATCCACCATTGCAAAGTTCACCCTATAATTGAGGAATGACTGTGTTTATATACACATACACACATGTTGCGCGCGTGTGTGTCTGTCTATCTTGACCAGTTATATTGCCGATCAGTCCGGTGTTTAGATCTTTTTTGAACTATAAAAATGATGACAGAGCAATACAACCCCTTGTTTATTCTATTTTGTGATTAAAAGTATGTATTCATAATTTATAGACCTAAAGCATATTAACTAACAATTAGCAAAACTTAGAATTACAGTAATTATAATCTATTCTATACTAAAATTCAAACGTGATGGTTATGTAATGAATAACAGAGGCATTGTAGTCAAACTGTTACAAAATGTTATTAATCAATAGAAATAATAATGATAAAGAGAGGCTTTTAAGTTCAGCAAGGGAGACAAACAGATGGCCTATCATCAGGCAGTTTGAGCAGCCTCCATTATTAAGGCATTTTGACAAGATGGAGAAGATTACGTTTCTGCTGAAACATCTTTGCACTTCTAAACAGTACTGCAAATGGGGTTTGTAGATTTTATATTGCTTGTTGAATCTTTCGTTCTTGTTTAGTTGCAGTCCACAATGTCCCACAATATTTAAGTTTAGTTTATGGCAATGTTTGAAAATGAACTTCATTACTTATTAATAACAACATCATTTTCAGTAAGAGCTGAAAATGATGCTATCTTAGAAACTGGATTGTTTCTGAAACTCTCTTGTGATTCAGGAAATTTAACGCACTCAATTTAATCCACTCCTCGAGTCATTTTTTTCCCTTATCCATTTTCTTTTCCTCTTCTTTTTTTCCTTGCAAATTTTTAGAAACTTTTGTGACTTTAGAAATGAAGACATTTGCATTACTTTGTCTCTCATCACATTTATTGGAATATTCCATATAAAGAGAATGAAAATGTAGAAAGCGAAGCTGTTTCAGTTAAATCTGTCCCTTCTGATTAGAGAAGTTTTACCACATTTCTGCTCCAGATCCCATGCCTTCGCAATTCAGTAAACATTATGATAACCCCACATAACTTGTGAGCACCATCTGGTTTCTATCAACAAGCACATGCCACCCCGCTGACTTCAAAGTTTTGGAGAAAATTTACTAATGATGTCACAGCAATAAACGGGCGGAGAGATGTTAAAATGTCTCCCCAGTCCACGTCTACAGCTGTCATTAAGTCTTATGATTTTGTTTCCCTGGATTTCTGTCTTAACTTGAAGACCATCTGTTGCTTCATTATCAGCACGCGCTTTTTCTCACACTTGCAAAACCTGTGAGAAAGGAGGCCTTTATTAATAATTCATTTTGTAACATGCATTGGTCTCAGAGGCCTTCATTGTTGTCAGATATGTCCGACATACGTGTTGTGTTTTAAGGTGAGGTAGTGGGAGGTGTTCCTCTGCAGTCATTACAGGGGGCACAGGGGGAGATTGCATACTTGCAGGTTTGGTTTTCCATTTCTCAGAGTGATATTTATGGCTTTGCATCAGCTGTGCTGCAAATGATGTAAGGACAGACGGTCTCTTAGCCCCCAAATAGCCATGGAAAGAATAAAATTGCGATGGTACATAGCTACCTAGCCTGTATATCACCAGCTGTTTGATAAACCTTGGTGCATTATTAACCAAAACGAGCTGAGAATAAATATGAGGCTTTGGCCCGCCTTAAGGAATGTACTTCAAAGGTGAATTTAGCGTGATGCATCCTGAAAGGTTGGCTCAAGCTTTGAAATTTGATAGTACACCAAAACGGTTCTGCTGCTGCACTCTGCCAGAAGGCTTTGAAATCGGCCGTGAACTGTTAGTCGAACCATTTAGATCCACTGCGACGCGGATTCACCAACTCTATAAGCTTCGCCGATGTTAAACAACTAAAGTAATATTCCCTCCAGTCCAAGCAAGGTTCACAGTTGCTGAATGAACAGTCTGTGTAGGCACCATCTTTGAAATCTATCTTAACAACCACGAGAAATCCCTGGTTTTGTGAGGTACAGTAGAGTGTATTGCAATAGCAAGTGCATGTTTTCCAGTGTCCTTCCCTGTATTGACTCCTGCATGGAGGACGAGACAGGTATTAGGTTTCTGTCCGCCCCTTACCAACCGAAAGGTCTGAACGCAGCAACTTTGACTGCTGGCTTGTGAAGTGAGGGAGCAGCTGCACTCTGAACCTGAGCCAGAAACACAGGTGTCTGCGTCCATCAACATGACTAATAAATTCATACAAATTAATGGAATACACAAACTAAAGGCTGTAAAAGTTGTTTGTATTTTTTACTGTACATTTGGATGGTAATAATAGGTGCTCTTATGTAGTGCTTTTACCTCAGGATACTCCTGAAGGCGAGCCAGCTGGAGATATCTAATGCAGTGGTCTCCTAAATACGTAAAATAAACGTTGTACAGATGGTTAACATAATTAACTGTGAAATTCTGATGATATAGGTATAATAAACTGGAGTAAAACAGCTCTGTTATACTTCTTTCCAAAGTTTAAATCTGTGTCAGCTACAGATATTTTGAATGTATATCAAAGTTATTACAGCTCATAGATGCTTGACAAGTCAGTAGAGACACAGAGCAGTCAATAAAAGTTAAGTTTATACTGTTCCCCTAAGAATGTTTTATGTGAACAACGTGTAAAAATATGCCTTGCTGAACTCCTTGTATCCGTCTTGGATTGTGTGTCTAAATAATGTAGCGGTGGTGAATTTAGCTCCAGCACTGCCGCCTTGAGAGAGAACTCAATTATAAGAGTTGCATGAGGCTACTGAGTTTCTCTTTTCTGTTTTAACATGTTTCATTATATATTTTCCATAATATCTTTTTACTATAGGTAAGTCATAAAACATTTCATTTAAAATCAGGACTGGGTCAGGACTGGGGTGTGGTCACCAATCTAACAGACTTGAACTAACTGGGATAGTAATTGGATACTAATGTAAAATGTTTTTCTCCTGTATACCTGTTGAAAAATATGATTTAATATAAGTGACCATTTTAGAAGAGGTTTTATTTTACTGGTTATGCTTACTCTTGATTAACTATAAGTAATATTCAGTATGATGGGAAGTCTTAGTGATTCTGCAGTCATGACTTTTTAGAAATCTTTTTAAAAACCTACTCAATGGGACAATTTGGAAAGAAATTTCCTCCCAAATTGAAGATTTCTTCTTCTTCTTCATTACTGTGTAGATCTCCTGTGCTGTGCTTGCTGATCCTTTACTCCAATTTTGCAACATCTGTGGCCTACAAGTCACTTCCTTTTAGCATCTGTGGTAAAGCTGCTCATCAGCAGCACTGCTAGTGATTAAGACATTCTTGGTTATAGACGTAAGAAGTTTAACATTTTTCTGATCATGATTTTGAGTATGGATCTATCTGAATCCATAACCCACAAAAAGCTTTTCTAAAATGCACAATGAAAAACGGCTTTGAGAAGTATGTCCAAACGGTGTCAAGTAAGGTATGAATAATGGAGGCAGGGCTGCATTTATCTCTGTGGGGATCCTGATTGAATAGCCTGCCATGTGAAGGGGCGGCTGCAAGTCATGTATTTGGGTCTCCTGTTATTTTTCTCCTTACAAGAATGCTTAAAATGTTAAACTCATTTGTAAAATCGAAACAAAAGTGCCTTTATTTGCTTCCAGCAAGAGCAAATCCATGACAATTAAAGTGATATTTGAAATCAGAATCCTGGTTGAACATTTTTTAATCCCAAAGCGACCTGCATGCACTGAAGAAGAATATAGATGTCACACAGTTTGTCACCCTGTTTACAGAAGTAATAATAGATGCCACCCTCTATGGATCGGTTTTGAGTCATTCAGAGTTGACATTATTGTCACAAAACCATAACACAAGGGAAGCTTACATAAAAACGCAACTGTAGTTATGACCTCTGCTGATATTGACTGCAACTTCTGTTGCAAAATCTGTTTGTATGTGTAGTCAGAGGAGAAGTGGTGGGATTGTGATGTAATGCACTCCACTGACAGAGACTTCTGTCGTTTTCAGCCACTGTTTACGTCATTTGCCACTCCTGGCTTGTTCTGGGGCAGAATTATGATGCACACCTCACATCAATGACATAAAAGTCAGATAAAATGCAACTTAAGACACTTTGAAATTAATCGAATACAAATCTGATTTAGAACTATATATGAAAGTGGTGTGTGTTATTATAATTATTTCTTTTGGTTGAAAAAGATCAGAATTGTGCCATTCAGACTGATGTGAAAAGTCTTATAAGGATTGCATTTGCCTGCTTCGTGAGCCTCAGCCAAGACATTTCCACATTTAGGTTTTGCTCTGTGTTTTAAGCCCGGCTGCAGTTTTGTTTTTATCTGTCAAGAGCCAAGTATTTATTTATGTACTTTTTTATGAGCAGAGACGTTATCGTTTTTATGGTGTCTTCTCTGCTCTTGTGCAACCGTTCATGTTTCATGTTCCCAATCAAAGCAGCAAGTGTGATTAGCTGAGCCAAACATGACAGGAAACTATTGATCGAACGCCTGAATCCTCTGAGCTTTTGATGAACTAACATTTGCAGGGATCCGTGGCATTTGAGAGTAATCCTAATGGGGGTTCTGTTGGCCAGAAATCCTCGTTCCTGCTTACTTATCTGATGCTGCACGCTTTTCCTCTAGTTATCTTAGTATTTGACACAGGTCTCAGATTTCATTAAGCTGCATGGGTAAGCGGACTAAGCCCTTGCTATTCACAGCGTAGCATCTCTGATCTGTGTATTAGAGGGGGTAGAGGACATGGGAGGCCGGGTTGTACATGTTCATTGCTTTGTGTCTTGTTGTAACATAACTCTATGCTTGACTTCAGCACTGACTAATACTCTCACAGCCTCAATGACAGAGGGAGAGGATGATGTCATTGCTTTGTCAGTCAGCAGCTTACCTGTCAGACTGAGAAAAGGTGGACAGATCGTTCCAGCTAATGGTATGACTAATGGTAACATCTGGGCCTCGTCTGCAGCTGTCAAACATTTATCCTATGGTCACCAGTTACATCTGCAGTAAATCACAAGCTGTCGACTAATGACATCATAGTGACCTTATAATGGCTGTTCCTGGAAGTGCTGAGTGAAACAGACAAACAGGCTCCTCGAGTTAATTATTAGGTGTCAGACATTACAACAGTGTCAACTGAGAATGATTGTTTGTGTGTTCAGGTATGAGGGTAGGGGTACAGTAGTATAATGTTGCTATAGGAAATGTTAGAAACGTCCTACACTGTGGTTTGGATGAACAGTTTCTGTTGTTTAGACCTGAAGAAGCCAGAGGAATGTTCTGTCAGATTAACATTTTTCCAACCTCAAAACATGCATTTCTGCCTCTGATTACTCCGTATGATGGATGGAAACATTAGACATACAACTCTTCTCTGAATTACCAAGGTTGTTTCAAGGTTTGTTTGACAGTTAGAATGTTAAACACATGCTATTTTGCTCCATTATGGCAGCAGATGTGTATATGAAGGATGTTCTTGGTCAAATACTCTCCTATTAGTTTCACACTGTTTAAAAGTTTAGCTTAAAAACTGTAACTTATGGCTTACATTAAACAATTTATTAATATTTGTGGACAGTTCATGAAAATTCACTGTGGGGAGAGGCAATACAGCTGCCATTACAGTTAGAGCTTCACAAACATAAATACCGTTTCACCACTAAAACCTTTTTATTAAATCAGCTGCTTCAGTAAACCAGTTAAACTAAGTAGTGCAATTTTACCACAAATAACTGCATTTAATCACGTCTAAAATATTGACATCAATTGATGTTCGCCTGGGGGAAGATTGTTACATTTCAAATTACAAAAGAAAAACTTGCAATGATATATGCTGTTTTTTTAATGTTTTTAAACATTGTCATTTAAAGCATATTATTACCAACATAAATCACAATTCTTGCCATAATTTTTTCTCCTATACAATAACTTTCCATCCTTAATTCACTGCTGAAGAAATATTAAAGATGTTGTCATGTATTGTCATTGTTGTAGGAAATTTCACTTGCTAATATCAATATAATTCATTTAGTACTTTAAATTATTTTTTTTATTAAAGACTAAGTTAATACATATTAACTGTACAATAACCCAAACATTTTTATTTTCAGTATAGTAAAAAAAAAAAAACACACTATAGAATGTTCTTGCAATGATGCGATAAAGTGAAAGTTTAGACTTTTTGAAGATTAATCGTGTGGAAATGTTTTAAGTAGTTAGTATATCTGCAGGTAAAGGTTAAACCTTTAACAAGCTGTTCTCAGCTGGATGATCCTTTTAAAGCTATAATCTGTGTTTTACCAGTTCTGAAATATAAAAAGGAAGCATTCAATTTTTTTTGAAAATGTAGTATAACTTTCATTTTAAGTTGTTTTTTTTCTTGTACCTTATGCTCATTTTACAAGCTAATTATATTGTAATCAACAGCGTGATCTTTGCAGCCACAAAAGCTCCACCTTTCTCTTCATCCAAGCAGTTTTTTGTTTTTATTCCCCTGAGTGATCACTGTAATTTCCTGTTATACCTGCTCTGATAACCCTCTCGAACTAAATTGTTGTTTTCCTCCAGCTTACACCGGGTGGAAAGGCAGCTCAGGCCGGAGTCGGGGTGGGAGACTGGGTGGTCTCCATCTGTGACGCCAATGCCGAGGATATGACCCACGTGGAAGCACAAAACAAGATTAGAGCAGCAACAGACTCCCTTACCCTCACCCTCAGCAGGTAGGTCGTCTGGCAGCTCATGATGCAACAAAGTGCTAATTTTATCTCATGCACACAGCAGCAGAAACCGCCACAGAGCGTATGGCCTCCTTCATTTTCATTTAGACAAAATTAGATCCCATCAAGACCGTTGAAATTGTTCCCAGACTGTTTGCAAGACACATTGTCATTTCAGTCCACTATCCATTTCTCCAAGGTTTAGCTATAGCTTTAGTTTTATTTTATTTCAACAAGCGTTTTACCTTTAATTTCCAGTCCAATCTTGACAAAACAAGTTCTTGCCTGAGGTGCTTTTAACTTTTGATGTTTTTTGAAGTTTTTTTTGTAATTAGTAGCCAAATGATCAAATACATTTTTTCAAAGGATTTTCTGTAACTTTCCAATACTGTGACAAATTATTTGCCTTTTTACAAACGTAATGTTTTCAGTTCTGAGTTGCTCTTAAGAGTTTCAGATAATTAAAAAATTTATTTTCAGACAAACATGACCTTAATTCATTGAAAATCTGTTTTCGAGGTTCATACATTAGTTGGAAAAAGCTTTCCAAACCAACATGACCCTACATAAAAATTTAATTGGAGGTTTTTCGACTATTAACAGCCTGTTTTAAAGTCATCACACCAAATCTCAATTGGATTTAAGTCCAGACAATGGTTTTACCACCCATAAGCATAACCCTAAAAGCGTTATGCTTTTTCCTTTTTTAGCCATTCTGAGATGGACTTGCTGCTGTGTTTTGGGTTATTATCCTACTGCATAACTGAAGTGCAGTAGGACTTAAGGTCACAAAATGATAGCTGGATAATTGTCCTTCAGGATTTCTGCAAGAAAACGGGTCCCATCAATTGCAGCAAGTTGTCCGTGTGCTAAAGCAGCCCCAGAGCATTAGACTGCCACCACCATGGTTGACCGTTGGCTCTTTTTCTGAAATTCTCTTCTTTTTACCAGATGTGAGGTGATTCCAGAATGTTCCATGCTTGTCTCATCAGTCCACATATTATTTTCCTCAAAGTCCTGATGATCATAAGATGTTTTTGGCAACTGTGAGACGGGTCTTCCTGTTCGTTTTTGGCCAGCTGTGCTTTTTTCTCTAGAACTCTTCAATTGTTGCCATATTTACCCAATCTCAGTTTTATTGTTGAATCAGGAAGATGGACTTTAAGGCAAGTGAAGGAGTTTAGATGTTCTGGTTTCTGTTGTGACCTCCAGAATCAGCCATTGATGATCTCTTTGATTAGTTTTGGTAGATTAGTTCATCACTCTGGTTTGCTTCAGTAGTTAAGTCTGAGAAGTAACTTTGTATCCAGATGTCAGAGACTTTGTTTCTCATCTGTTCTTGAATTTCTTTAGATCAAGGCATATTAAATGCTGTATTACAACTCCTATTTCAGACAGTGGTGTCCAAAGTCTGTCCTCAAGGGCTGGTGACCTTCATGTCTTAAATGCTGCCCTGATAAAACTAACCTGAATCAATTGAATGACTCATTAGCAGGTCTGCAGAGCTAGGTAATATGCAAAGGAAATAATTCAGCTGTTTCACTGAGCTGTATTGGAGCAGAGACTCATCCAAACCCTGCAGGAAACCAACTCTTGAGGACTGGAGCTGGACACCGCTGATTAAAGAGATTTCCTGATTGTACGGGTCAGGCAGTAATCAGGCTTGGATGAAACTGAATCAAAAAATGTTACCCAATTACATTTAATACATGATTCATACAGGTTATATTAAGTGATTTAAAATATATATATATTATTCTTGATTTAACAAGGGCAAGGTAATGTTTGTCAACCAAGACTGGATTGGTTTGAATAGCTTGTTCCAGTTAAATTAAATAATTTGAGCGCTGCATTTTGTATTTACGCAGGTTTTCATACTCTTTTCTTAATATATCTTATACTGTAAAATATTTAAATGTGACAAAAAAAAAAAAAAACAGCTATAAGTCTGTAAGGTAGCAAATACAGCACTAGTATACGAATTTGGATGGATGTATTCCAGTCACCTTTTTCTGATAAAAATAACTTCTTCTCAAAGGAGTCAGTTGTCTGAACTTCAAAATGTCAGAAGAAAGGAAACTTTCCTCGGACTAAAACAATGAAATCTTTTAATCAGTACTGAATAGGCCTCCTACGGGCAGCACTTATACCTGCTCACATAAGTCTTGCCAGAAATTCTGACAAAGTGTCAGGAATACAAAAATGTTTAATCAGTAGCTTAATTATAGGGGGGAAAAAGATTTTAGTCTCAGAGAAAGATGAAATGTAATCATTCAAGGCCCAAGCACCTTCAATATAAAAGAAGATATCGACTTTCGAAGTAATAAAGCTGAGCTTGCTGCTGCCGCGGGACTCGTTTTGATTTTCTTTTTTTTTTTATCCTTTATAAGTAATAGGAGTAAAGCTTTGTTATCTCGTTCACCTCATTGTTGCCTGCCAGGAGACTCTGCTTTTAAATTGTTACATGTCTTTTTTTATTTTTTTATTCACTTAGTTTGAGAGAACTGCTGCAGGGTATTTCAAGTCTTTCCAGACAGCAGCAGAGCCCAAACCGTACAGAGTAGTTTGATATTTGGTGGTTCTGACTTGTAGGGTATCATTTACAGCATTCGAGGCTACTAGCAATTTTATATGATTTATCTCTAAAGCTCAGCACAGAGGATGTTAATATAAGGCAAAATTACCTTTTGGGTTTTTTTTGCATGGTAGTGCACAATACATACAGTACATAGATCTACAATAAGTAGACCAAGTTGTAAATTGGCCTATTCCAGTCACCAATTGACTTCTTCTTGTGTCTTCAGCCTTCACCAACCAAACTCCTTTAAATGAGTAAGAGGGAAATTGGTTTAATTTTTGGAGTTAAATAAAATATGAATGATCATAAAAATTTAAAAGCTCTTGAATTTTTTTCTTAAATAAATGCCTCTTTTATCCCACTCCTGGAATGTTAAAGGAAACTCTCCTTGTTTAATTTATGTCTTCTTTTTAATCTTCACTTTATGGTAAAATGGTTTTGATTGACCTTAATAAGTGTTCTTCACACCAGCTATATTTTTGCTCCAGTCTGTGGTTTGCCCCCTCCATTTCTCATCTCCTTATGGAGTCAAGTTTTTGTAAACATTTCACAGCCTTCCTCCTGTCTTTTTTGCACCACTGATTCTTCTCCTATAAATCCCAGGTTTCCTGTTTATCTCACCCCGACCTATTGTTGTTATGCTGAAAGCAAAGCAAATGTTATTTTCAGAGAGGAGCTGTTGTCAGTTTTTCTATTTATTTGCATCTTGGCTCACATCCACTGTTGTTTTATGTTGAGATGGGAGAACAGCTGCATGGCGATGAGAGATATTCTGTTTAGTTTAGTAACTCATTTTCTTCAGTACCAATAATCATTTTGTGGTTATGGTTTAAACTATAGGCTCTTTGGTGCAGAGAAATTGAATCACGCAGCATCTCCAAGAAAACATTAGGGTCATACTTTTAGGCGTCTGCGACTGGCCCATTGGGATGTGGTTGAATTGTTTGTGATGTGTGCAGGGTTGATTACGGTGTCATTGGGGAGTTCTTTGCAGTGAAATTTCTGACTTTATCTAACATCAGCCTGAAAGCCAAGTATGCATCAACTGAAATTAGTGATCCGTGAAATGAGTTAGAGAATGATCTCATGCCGTTTTCACATTCAGATCCAACGCAGGTCAGAGTCAGCTGGGGAAAACGAATTTCTTCCGAGAAACAGTGATTTAATCGCACACATATCTCTGAGCCAGAATAAACGCAGCCACAAGACAGCAATCATACACATTCCTGATATTCCTCATAACATTTGACTCATCAAATTGTGGCTTCCATAAATATAGACCTATACTTTCCTCTGCCTCTCTGTCCTTTTCAGCTCTGTTGTCATCCTTTATAACTCTGTGCCCTCGGTGGTTGAGCAGGTAATGACAGGAACTGTTAGTCATTCCTTATTGTCACAGGAAGTGTCATTTGTAGGTTGCTGAGAGACTCCAGTCTGAAACAATAAGGGGCGGTTTAACTTGGTTACGGCTTTGTGTTGCATTTAAATTTGGATGATAGTTTTGTTGTAGAACTAAGTGCAATGTGTGGCTCAAAGTTTAATGTGGAAAGAAATGTTAATACATACATTAGATTAGGAATAAATCCCCTTTAAATTTTTAGATTTTCAGTGTTAAATTGGTATTAAATTGCATTTTCTGAAGGACTTTAGATTGAGTTTTCCTTGCCAATTTTTATAATCCTAATCATGACTTATATCATCCTAGTAAGATGTTGACTTCAGAGATGTACAAGTATGACATTTATGGCACCTTTCCGATCTTTGTGTTTGAAAACATTTGACTTGCCGATGCTGATTTGAACCACTCTTGATTTCTCTGTAAGAACTAAAACTTATCACCATTGTCTTTTAAGCCTTTGTACTATAAGTGGTTATTAGTTGTAAAGAGGCAATGTCACTGAAAGAGGGAGCAGTCATCATTCAACCAGGTTTTACTATTTTATAGCAAAGTATCGGGAGATAACAGCTTAAGTGATTTTTAGAATCATGATTCATGATTAGCCTTGTTTGTATTGACACTTTTATTTAACTCCCTTCTTTCCAAAAGTCTGCCAGCAATTCAGGAGTAAATGGCCTGACGTCTGGCTCTCTGCTGTATGAGCCTGAATAAATTGCTTGGCTTTTCACAGCTGTTTTGTTCTGTGTTCATTCATAAACACCTTTCAGATACTAAGTAGCTAATTTCAGTAACAACTTCTGTACTGAAGCATATTGTTGTTAATGTTGTGACATTTCTGGTTTAGATTGAATCAAGTTGCACAGACTCCAGAGGATTAAACAGTTTGTGGGCTTTTCTTGTAAAACTAATTGGGAGAAGGAGAAGCCTTTCAATCACTTTTGTTTATCAACCAGATTTTCCACTTTCATTTGAGATTAGACCTTTTTAAATCTTCACCTCCAATTGCAATTTAAATATAATATTAAGCTTTAGAAAAAACGATAAAACACTAAGGCAAATGTATAATTCCTATTTCCTGCATGTCATTATCAAAAGTTCCTCCAGCAGGACCTATATTTTTAATGTTTCAAATTAACATGGCTTAACTTTGTTCAGATTTTGTCATTTGTGTAATTTCACTTGAGCAATTCAATGATTCATATGGAGTCTGATCTTCTACTGTGATCCTGTCATAGCATTTTTAACTACAACAACTTTTAAGTGAATACTTTAAAGTTCTTTTACTTGCAGAATATTTGATTTTATTATGTTATTCAAGTCAGCTTTCAGTGCAGTTCATGTTAATGCTGATCAACGCAAGAGTCGAAGAAAGACTAACATCTTGATTTCTTTTGTTCTCTTCTTTTTTCCTTAGAGCTCTTAAAGGAGGTGAAGAGAGGAAGGTAAGAACATGTTTATCTTTAACAGTGAGCTGACTCCTTTGTGAACTCCTGGATGGCTTGTAATGGCATGGAGCATTTTTAAATGGGAAACTTCCTGTAATCTTTACTCGCCCTTGGATTAAAGGCTGTAATATGTCACTTTGTGTTTAAATGAATCTGAATCACCTGCATTGTCCATCACGGTGCATTACCCAAACCTCAGCGAGTGAGGACCAAGTGCTTGCGACTATATAACGACTGTAGTTTCGATTGTCACACCTTGCACAATCCCCGACACCTGAATAAGTATTGATTCATTCAGTCTCTTTGTGAGGTCTTTTGGCAGCTACTTTGACCAACTGATTGCACTTTTCATAGCACAATGGAGTCATGAACCGCTCTGTGTTGGTAAAGCAGCTGGCACATACAAACAAACAGTCAATGTTCCGTTTTAGTAGGCGTTCAGTACTCCACACATAATGTTCAGTTAGAAATCTCATTAGTGAGAGATGATGGTTATACATGACACATTCTCACTTTGAGCATTTTCATTTCAACTGCAGCAGCAGATTACTTTGGCCAGTTCTTGGCTGACAGCCAACACAAATAAAATAGCAGTGTCCGCACTTCTTAAGCGCTCCTTCTGTCTGTGTGGAGAAAAGCCTGCAGGCTCTGACAGAGCTGCTGCTGCTGCAGCTGGAGTACACTCTAATCATTTGCTAAGAGACTGAAAAAAAAAACTTGATGGGATTGTGCAAGAGCAGACCTTTTTTTTTTTTTTGTTGTTTTTATTTTGTGCGTGTCAAATGTCTAACTGCATGTTGTGCCCTGTGCTGCATTGTCTCCCTCTCCCACACCCACGCAGGACTCGCTTTCCTCGGCTTCTGCTCCGCCAAAGTACTCCTTTGCCCCAAGCACAACCATTAACAAGATGGCGAGGCCATTTACAGCCGGTGGTGCTAGCACTAACTCAGGACCCCTTATTAAACCTGTGGCCTACACACCTAAGCTTAACACCGCGCACTCGCCAGGCCTCGCCAGCACGCAGCAACCTCAGAATGGGTAGGTGGAAAAATGAGCGCAGTTACCTTCAGAGCTGCAATGTGACTAATGTGGTTTTTTTACGATGTTCTTGAAGTCTCATTATTCTGGCGTCTCATTAAAAAGAGAAAGTAACTCCTTCAGTATCGAGGAGAATGTAGTTCAGTCACTGCTGCTGTGTACTGCCAAAATTATGTCACCATGTAAAAAACATTAGAGTAGATAAACACAGCTAATGTATGCTGACTCACTGCTCAACTCAACGTAATAAGTTTGCCACCAGATGGCAAACATTGAATGTGCTTTAGATTGATAGCCTTGGAGTTTTATTGCCACTTGCTGCACTGAGCTGGAATATGCTCCATTTAATACATCCTTACAGCGAAGACAAAAAGCAGATTTAACCTAAAATATGGATGGAGGCCATGAGTCATATTTGTATGACTGTGTAGTCTGCTTTACATTCACTGCAAATGATTGTATATACTTTGGCTTCCTTATTGTTGATTAATGGCAAAACCTTACAAAACCCATCAGAAATTGAATCAGTGGTCTATTGGAAGCACAATCTATATTTATTGGCACCATTGGTAAAGAC
The DNA here is from genome assembly GCF_002775205.1 of Xiphophorus maculatus. Taxonomy (NCBI): domain Eukaryota; kingdom Metazoa; phylum Chordata; class Actinopteri; order Cyprinodontiformes; family Poeciliidae; genus Xiphophorus; species Xiphophorus maculatus. Next base: position 21,288,052 of record NC_036465.1, on the reverse strand, counting down.
ATGCACAAAGACTTAATCATGTATTTTCCAGGCATGTGGTGCCATGCCTTAGCAGATCAAGTAACTATGTTACCTTCAGTTGAAAGTACTGTATACATCCAACATGACTTAAAAAAATTGATATCACCTCTGTGGTCTTGAAATTGGGCCTCTGTTTCTTTAAGAAGCTTCTTCTCTTTCTTACACTACACCTTCAGTACAACAGTGCTTCTCCATGATGCTGTTTACATCCATTTCTTGGGAGCTGTGGACTGAAAAGTAGTTTGTATGATGAGCTCAACAGACTTGCAACTCCAGTTAATTGCTGCTGTTTTTAGTCTGTTTCTCAAGCATGCATCAAAAAATCCAAGCAACACTCCAGGTATGCTTTTGATGAGGGATTGACATTATAAAATGATACAAAGATCAAAAATGTAGATTTTACATCATACCCCTCCCTTTAATATAAATTCATTCAAGAGCAGAATCTCACTGTGTTAATGTTAAGACTGACGCATGTTCTTATTCGTAAGACTGCATGTACATACGTATTCAGGTAGGCAGACTTTCAGAACAAGTTAAAGTACTTGTAAAACAAAATGGACATACCAAGAAGACAGACGTTGGTAACAGGCAAGTGAAACAATCTGTCCTTCAACGTCATATTTGTTCTCCTTATCAAAGAAACTAAATTCCTTGAAGCATTTTTTCCTGTTCAGCTACATTTACTCTCTCCCGAATAGTTTTCAAGGATACTTAGAAGAATAAACTCAAATTCTAACCAATTCTAAAAGTGGCTGCGTGGCATTGAAGAGTCTTCAAGGAAAGGATTGGCCGCTTCTAGTAATTTGGGTAATGGTGGTGCTCTGCTTGTAGCTGCTATTGAAATATGGTCTGTCTCTTTATTTAGCCCTACTCATAAACTCTGACTTCTCACAGAGCTTTATTTGCACACTGCAAATAGACTGAATACAGAGTTTGAAAATTATGTGTAACTGCAATAATTAGTGATAGTTTTTCTTAAGATATTCTCCACAGAATTTGGATGAGTGCAAATGGAATGTGTAATGTACACAGGTTAGGAGCGCAAAGACAGATTTTGTGATTTATTTTCCTCTGCGGAGATTACACCAACATCATGTGTCACTGCTGTGGCATTTATCATTATTCACGGGGGTTTGGAGTACAACAAAGATTTGACTAACTACTGCGGCACGGAAATTAGGCAGAGGAGGGTTTTTTTGTTTTTCCTTGGCAGAAACATCAATTTGCATCCCCGTGAAAAGCAAAAGGGGACAAGAGGAGCAGCGCAGCCAAAGGTTTTGTGCCAGTCTTCTGACTCATTCTGGGTCAGAGTGACAGCAGATGATTTGACAAACAATGCTGTCCTTCTCTCTCTGAGCTTGTTGACAATAACAGCATGTCTCGTGTCACTTCTCGCGTGCTATCTGCATATCTTCTGCTGTGTTTGGCCTTCGTCACATATTGACATGTTCTGTTTCTTTTTCCTCCCTTTCCCTCAAGCCGAGCTCTGACCTCTTTCTCTCACTTTGTGTTTTCCTCCTTTCTTTTAACTTCACAGATGGAAGTCCTTGACAAGTTAGTATACTTCTTTGGATTTTTACAGTCCTGTACAAAAGAAAGTTTGCATTTGTATTACCAGTTTGGATCAATGTAAATAGCTTCTAAAGTTTTGTTTGAGTTGTTAAGATTCCTTTTGTATTTCGGTTGGCATATTTAGCAGTTCATTTTATTTAGAAGACGCAAACATTATGGACTGATTACACAAAAAACATAAAGTAAACAAAATAAAATTTCTCTAAACCGTATAGGGTCAGTACTATTCATACATGCTTAAATATTTGAGCACCCTCACTAATATTTGAATAAATGTTCTCTAACTTGGCCACAAAAAGCATCCAGTAACAACCCGCTATTGGACAATTATAATAAAAGTCTGGGTGCATGTATCTTTTTGAGAACGTATGTGTAAGATTTCTCCTTTTAATTGGAAGAAAATCCACAATAAATTGAAACTGAATTCTATTTTTGTTTTAAATCAATTGAGCTTGTTTTTGTTTCATCATTCAACCCTGGCTCAAGAACATTTCATATAAACCTTTAAGAGATCTAAATTAATCTGGCATTTATGCCCATGATTATGACTTTACAATAAAAGGGTCATGACCCTCATCAACTGCGCCACTTAACCACGCGAAGCGCCATGACAAACATCAGAAGTGAGAGACGGGAGTATTGAGTCATCATGTTAACTAACTGATCAATACCAGATTATTCCCTCTGAAAACATACACATTGTAAATATGAATAATTTCTTCCTTTATTTCTGTTGTTTTTAGGAGAAAGGGAAATAAACTTCATTTTAACTTCAGCTCTTGATCTATCAAATCACATACCATTTACTCTTCTCCCGTTTTGTGTCCTTATTTGTTTTCTGGTCTGTTCCACAGGGGCGAAGCCACTTATTATGATGATATATACCAGCAGTCCAAGTAAGAGGCAGCTGCATGCAGGCTGGTTTGTCTGCTCAGTAGCTTATTATGATCAGGTTGTTTATGAAAAGATAGCGAGCAGCAGATGCTCTTTGGTGCATTGGTTTACAGAATGGAGATGGCAATTCATTAGTGAGCATTCATCCTCTCTCCTCGTCTTGCTCGTTGATGAATGTAGGCTACAGTTAACCTAGAGCTATGTTAGAAAGATGATTGAAAGGGGAAAAAAAGCTTCTTATGCAGCTTCTGAAGTTGTTTATCAAAAATAAAACCTTTAGTATATTATATTTTTTTTCTGTAAGATGAGGCTATCTGCTTTTTGAAGCAATGTGAGCCCTAGCGTGCAAAGCAGATCTTTGCATAAATGGCTGCATGGTGTGGGTCTGTTCAGACGGGGTGGTGTTAACCATGCCTGCTGTTTGCTCCTGCTGCTGCTGCCTGTGTGTGCAGGCACGGCCTCAGGGTGGAGAACGTGCCCTGTTTTATCCCCAATGACCGCAGCAAGAAGAGGCTGATCGAGGACACCGAGGACTGGCAGCCCCGCACCGGCACCACCCAGTCTCGCTCCTTCCGCATCCTGGCCCAGCTCACAGGCACCGACTTCAGTAAGTCACAGCCTGAGCCGGGCGGACAGGACAGTCGGATAGGTCGGGGTGTGAAGGGGAAGAGGAGATCACATGTAGGAGGGAGGTTGCTGCCAATTTGACGTGATCTGATCATAGAGGCTCTCAGTGAGGGTGACAGATGAGTGAGTGACACAGGAAGGTAGATGGCAGCTTTGTCCATTTTTTACTGATTTCCAGATGTCTACAGTGGAAGCTATGAACACATTTCCTTACATCTGTCAGTTCCCTGACATGTCGGCTAGAAAAATGGGAGAAAACAGTGGAAAGCATAGCGTCTTATTCATCTTTATGACTACTTTGAATAAAACAAAGAGTAGGTGAGTATTTCCTTAAAAAGCAGCCCTGTCTGATATCTTTATCTTTCCTGGATCTCTCAGTGCAGGACCCAGATGATGAGAATATGAAGAGGTCAAGGTAAACTCCTGATCGCAGTCATGACTATTTGTGTTTGTGCACTGGTTTGTTTTGCAAAAGCTTTCATCCAGGCGTTTTGCTTTAAACGCATCTCTAGTTTTAAATCTTCCATTAGTAGCTCAGTCTGATTTGGCTGCTTGAGGTGGCATGAGCGTTGTGCATGCATTATCCTTTGACACTTGTAAAAGGTGTGCTATTCAGAACAGAGTCTGGTATGTTGCTTAATGTAGACCGAAACCATTTGTTTTTGCAAGTAAATTGTTCATTGGCATATTTTACATTCTCAAGTCTTAGCAAATCTAATATTATTTGAATTGAAAGCATTTTTAGCTGCATGCAGACTGCAAATAGGAAGAGATGGCACTTTTAAAAATTCTTCCTGTAATGTTGTTTTTCATAAACAACTGAAAAACCTGAAAATAGTAATTTAGTTGTTTTGATTGATTGGAATGATCAAGTATTAAACATCCGTGATTGGTTGAAGTAGAAGGATAATTTGAAAGTGAAGTAGGATCATCAGTGGCGGTAATAATTAATTGTGATGGGCTCCATTTGATTATAACAGTGATCAACTTGTATTGTGGTGCAAAACCAAACTTATTTAGAAAACCTTGGGAATACTATTGATGGTACTCAAGCTGAAGAATGTCTCGAAAGTTGATGTAATTTCAGGAGATTCTGCACTCTTGGCAGTAATGCTTTAATAACAAATGTCGATATTTGTAATAATCCTAAAGAGGCTTTGAGGCAGGGCTCTGCAACCTGATGCTGAGCTGCAAGTGGCTCTTCGGGGCCTCTGCAGTGGCTCTTAATGGCTCTGGCCAAAAATGAAAAAGTCTGAGTGAGTAATGTCTTAAAATATCAAAGTAATGAGGGAAAAAATTTTGATTTTAGCTTCTTTGTCCCCCTGGGGCAGGAAAAACTGAAGCAAAGAGAAAAAGTGACAAGTCTTTAGCATAAAAATTGGGACTAATTTGTTTTGGTAGAGATTTATCTTTTGTTGGAGGACCATGTGATTTTGTGACCTCAAGCATATTTTACGTTGCTGGACCTCGGGCAAAAAGGACTCTTCATGCTGTAAAGGCTGCTGACACAGTCTTATGGGGAACTCCTAAGCAGCTAAATAATTGTTCTGCATCGTTTCATGCATGCATTTGAAGAAGCTTAACAAGAATTTACAAAAGGAGAGGCACTTGGCACAGGGTATCGATTCCTGAAAACATATTGGGAAAGTAATCAGAAGTATGCATAATTATGTTTTTTACAGAGGTTTTCCCTCTGTTTGATTAGATGACGCAATATATTTAATTAAAAATGTAAAGTTTTGACCTAAAAACGCTGCTTTCTGATGGGGACTATATAACTTAATATCTAAAATCCAGACAGTTTAATTTAATTCAACTTTATCTGAATATTTGGCATCTCAAAAGAACATTTCAAACACATTATGACACAATATTTGCTCTGCAAATCTTTTATATTATTTTGCAGTGTAGCCTTTCTTGCCTGTTATTTTTCCTCTAATCTGTCATCTTGTCAATTCATTCACTTTACTCCACTTTCTGCTATTGTGTTTTATTCATTTTCTCTCCTTCACTCCATTTCCTCCTTGTCTGTCTCTCCGTTTTTTGTATCTGTGTTGCCTCCGGTCAGGGAAAAGTTCCTCACTGAGATTCAGAGTCCTCGTTACGCCCGTCTGAGAGACTGGCACCACGACAGGTCCGCTCGCGCCCTCAATATCAAAGTCTGAGCGACGCGCCAGGAGTCCCCCGGAGACGGAACCTGCTCACGATAGCCACACCACAAAGACGGCGAAGATTAATACAACTGTCAATTAGTGGTTTGCGAATTCACCTTTCACATACGCATGGGGTGAAAAAACAAATAAGGAAGTTTGTGGAAACAGAAAAAAAAAAATGAAACCAAAAAAGAAACAAAGTTTAGATGATAAAGTCCAAAGTGGAGCCTTGCATTCTGAGCCTTCGAGGGAAAGTCTATTTTTGAATTTCCGACTTGATGAGTTACTATTTCACTGCATTGCTGGGAGTAAACTGGTGCGAAGATGGAACTCCTATTACATGTCTGGGGCTTAGATATGTCTCTTTCTTTGCATGTTTACAGTCATCTATAAGTTTTCATTACTCATCTCATCTTCTCATCAAGCTTCAAGAAAGAAAAGCAAAAAAAATTGTGCTTTGTTTTTTTTCCTCCTGCTGTTATCACTAATAACTAAAACATAAAAAAATCTATGAAAAAAAGATCTTCTGTTTCTCTGTCCTTTTTCCCCCCCATCTTGTTCTTATTGTTTGAACTCGGGATACATCACTTGATAGACACTTTTTTTCTCTCAGTTTTTCCATGGCTGACAGAATTATGTAGAAGCGTCCCAGTTTTTATGTGTTCCTGATTTAATGGGTGGTGTTCTTTGAGATCAGCATTCGCAGCTTATTTTTATTTCCCGCAAGAGAAAATTGTTGTGCATTCAGGCATAAAAGCAACAAATGGGCACACACATCAAATAATACATACTCGTTCGGGTCAGAGGTGAGCTGTGAGGGAATTCAGCTTCTTCTCCTCTGCTGTTCCTCAAAATAAACACTTACAGGCATTCAGAACGTAATAATAAACAGATCAACAGGACTATTTACATGAAAGTTACCTCTGTGCTTTAGTGTTCTTGCAGCATTCGCATATAAACAACACGTCAGTCTCCCCTTATTTAGCTCAGGTGTAAAGATATAATAGAAAACTAGTAGCTTATTCAGGGGGAGTGAAATTATACATTTTCACTAAAGCTATGTCAAAATCATCTGTGAATGCATTAAAATGCACATTTGCTGTGAACCAGTAAAGGTAAATGTGTGACAGTTTGGTGGTGTTGGGAACCCTAAATGTTTTATGAATAAGTTTTATCTGAAAGATGATAATTGTTGTTGGCGACTGCTGGCTAACTAACCAGCTCTCTGAGGCCAGAAAGAGCTGTGGAGGTAGGGCGTTAATTGTCATAGTTCAAAAGGAGTCCTTGTTAATGAAGAAGCTATATAAACAGGTAATTTTTCAGCTCTGTTATTATATGTTGTAAACAGCTTTTCCCTAGGTAAGGCCCTAATGTTTATCTCTGGTTAGCATCTGTAAATATGGTTGAGAAACTTTATTTGTTGTTGGAACCTAAAACCAGTAACCAAGTTAAGGTAAAACATACATGTTGTTCCAGTGCATCTCAGATTTAGGTCTGGACATTAACTAGGTCTAACATATGCATATGCTTTGGGGTCAAGGTTCAAAACCAGGGTTACACTTTATTAAAAAATCTTTGTTTGTAATGAATAAATGTAAATGTGAAATATTTAAAAAGTTGAAGGCATTTGACCAAAAAACAAAGAGACACATCATAAATGTCAGTATTTAAAAAAATGTTGGTCTTCTGAGATTAAGTGCCCTACAAAGGAGAAATTGTAGAAAAGCCAAACATTTTGGCAAATATTTGATGATCTTTTGCTTCTCCTCTCTGCCCTGTTTGTCTTTCCTACACTCACAATATTGTAGAGCTCCATTACAAAAGAAAGACTTGTCAGGGTCTATATAGTTCCTTAGAAAACATCAAAAAGTCATCTTTTGCTGCCAGATGCTGAGCTGCCAACAAACTCCAGTAATTTATTTATTTATTTTTCACATCGATCTGGTCGGTGAATCCCAGAGGAGAGCAAGCTAGACAACGGAGGTGAATGTGATATCCCAGGTGTAAGAGGCAGAACGACGTGTGAAAGTAAACGTTGCACTTTGGAGGGGAAAAAGATCTCCGATGCAGTAAAAAGGCACCTGCTTCACATCGCACCTTTTGCTGACGGGAGGAGAATCGTGGGGGATTTCGAAGGCTGCGGAAATGTCACGAAAACACAATCCAGGTCGCTCAAGGTGGGAGAAACCCGCCATCAAGGATGTTGAACAATTTGCACCTCTGACCTTCACTTAGAGAAGCGCAACTAACAAAACCTCCTAAAGTTGTGTGAAACTGGCCTGTTGCCATGTAGGGCAACCAGACAGGGAAGAGTAAACCAAGGTCAGTGCGGTTTGACCAGGACGTGGCTTTGTGAGTGGTTAGGTTGGGTCCCAGAAGGCGCAGTCCATCAGTGTGCGGAGTAAAGGCCGGCTGACCCAGGGTCTGCGTGCCAAACACTCTGTAAGAGGCGCTGCCCTTCATTTAACCTGGCCACCAGAGATCCCTCTCATTCTGCCTTCCTTTTGCTTTGTTCGCCTGTATTTTTCTCAGCCAGAAGGTCTTACCTTCCTGAACCTCTCCACTGTCAGCCATCTTATTTCTCCAGACATCTGAGATTCAACTTCCTTTATTATTAAAAACACGCAGTTTGGAGAAGGTTTTTCCTTCCAACCAGAGCATTATGTTTTCTCCATTTCCGGCCATAAAACTAGTAAGAAATCTTGCAGCTTCTCCCACCTCTCCCAGAAGTTGCACAATCTTTTTTGTCTGAAGTTCGTGTTGTTGTTTTTTTTGGATTCATAAGCAGAACAATCAATACATGGATTGATATGCTACAGGATGAGTTTGATGGAGGGTGATTGAGTTCACAGCTTTCTCTTATCTAATGAGAAACAATTTCATGATGTTTCATTAGTGGATGGTGGATGGCACAGTTGATGATGTAAACATGAGTGACGCCTAAGGCAGGGTGACATTTTCCCCCTTCTCCTTTCTCACAATAAAACCTCTCCAGAGCTCAGTGTGTTGGCTCAGAAGTTGTTTTTTTCTTTCAGTCGTGGTTTGAAGATTGTCGGAAATATAGTTGCACTTGCTGCGGGTAACAGAACTTTGAAATGAGGGAAGCTCTTTATTTCAGCGCTCCTTCACATGCAGGCTTGAAACGAGCTCCTCTGCATCCAGATCTGCCAAGGATACGTTTCAGCGCTTCTGCCTGTGAACGATGTCAAACTCTCAGCTGATTTTTACGGGGCTGCTTATTACCCTCATTTGAGTAGAAGCTTTTGAATATCTCTTATTAACTCGAGTCGGAAGTGTTTACTGAATGTACATCTGCTGGGCAGCCTTGGTTTTTGAAGCACATTAAATGATGCGATTCTGCCTCTCAAAAGCTTTGGATAATCATGAAAAGTGTTCTGCAGACACGACGACTAAACGTAAGCCTCTCACTTTATTTCATCACTACTGGAGAAACCTCTAATGTGGTGTGTTTTCGTCAGCTTTAAACTTCATGTGCAGATTCATCTCCATGAACTGGAATATTATCGAAACGTTAATCTCAGTATTTCAGTTCAAAAAGTAAGACACGTGTTTATTTGTTGTATTTTAAGCATTTAAATTAGATTACTATGACTTAATGAGATTTTTCTCCGAAAAATAAGATTGCACAATTTAATTTCAGTAGATAAATCTGGCTTTTGTGCACAGCTGACCTTCCCTCACATGAAGGGTAAATCACTTAAAGTCATTGTAAAAGCAGCTGGTTGTTCAAGCATATAAAAGAAAAGTTGGCTAGAAGGACAAAGTATAGAAAAAGATGTGCAAGCAAAAGTGATATCACAGCCTTGAGAGGATTGTGAAGTCAAGCACAGTCAGTTTTACTGATCTAGACACTGTGTTTAGTAGGAGCAAGAGTAAAAATGCTTCTTTGGATTGAAAAGTTTAATTCCTGTCACCTTATTTTGAAGAGTTGTCAAGAGAAACACCAGACCCAGACCAGTTGATGTAAAAGGTCAAAGGTAAAAGGGGCCTGTCTCAGGTTGGCAGAGTCACAAGCTGATTCTCTCCATGCTATGCTACATTGATACAGTAGTTTGTGCAAAAACAACTCCAGCCAAGCATTGAGATTATATACATATATATTTTATATACCTGGACATATTTATATTCCTGGGCATAACTGAGCTGATATTTCTCTATTAAAAAAATATATTTTTTAGCCGTCTTGTTTAATATTCTAATTGAGAACCTGTATTTCAGCTTTTTACCAGCTGTAAGCCACTCAGTCACTCCGTTTGTCATGAATCTATACAAGATTTTCCACTTTTTGAATTCTTACAGAAATAAATCAATTGTTCAGTGATGCTTTGATGTAAACCAGTGATTTCCAGCTCTCCTTATGGAGACTGGTGCTCCAACTCCACCATGCAGGAGCCAATACAGATGGACATGAATGCTGATATTCTGACATGACTTTCAATCAGAAGGTGTCTTGGTTACTGAGCATAGTGCGTTGTATTTTTTCCTAATTAGTCATTTTCTCTCCGCAGCCTCGAGCCAACTCCTTCCTCTGCCAAGACCCAAGCCGCAGATAAACCAGATGGTGAGTTTCTGCTCCCACTGATGCATAAAGCGAACCCCAGCAGCATCTGGGGGAGGTTACGCTAATAGATTATTATTCTTAAGTGTTAATAGGTGCTCATGAGTCGACTGCCGCTTGAAAAGAGAGTGCTTTATAAAAGCTAAAAGTAGGTTTGGGCGATTTGGACTTTAAAGTTTTGTCACAATTTTCTGTGGCAATATTGCTGTAACGATAAAAGTGGCAATAAGAACTACTTATTATGTCTTTTTTTCAGGTAGCTGGTACTGTGTGTCACAACAATTGTAGCCGCACAAACACAAATACTGCTTTTGAAAAACATTCCCATTTGCTTTTTGAAGACACCAGTCACATAAAGACGTGCGATTTTTATCATTAAACTGCTCACAGTAACTGCATTTAATCACATTTTCAAATGTATTTATATTTATTGATTCTCTCATTGATCAAACAGGGGAGGAAATGGTAAAAATAACAATCCCAGTAATACAGTTTTTTTTTTAAACGTCATTAAATAGAATTTATCATAATGATAAATCAAATCTTATCATGACGAGAAGTTTATCACCATAAATGATAAGCGATAAATGCCCATCCCTAGCTAAAATTGCTTGTATGTCCAACCCCAGGTTCAAAAACGGCAGCGGCGGCGGCGGGAACTTCTGGTCCCTCCTGCAGACCGCCGTGGGTCACAGACCCGAAATTTGCTGATCGATACCGGCCGGACAAAACCAGTACCGTGGTGACCCAGCACCAGCAGCCAGTCCAGCCGACGCCCATGCAGAACCGCAGCTCCATCCTTCAGGCAGCGCAGCAGGCGCCCGAAGACAGCGGGAGGACCCCGGTGTGTGGCGCCTGCAACAAAATCATCAGGTAACTCCGTCCCACAGCATCTGCGTCCTGGAATAATGTCGCTGTTTGCTCCTTCCAGAGTCCTGTTTGAGATGATGAATAATTTAAGGTGGTTAATATGCACAACGGCAGGCTGCGTGTCTGCTGCAAATTAAGGCCGTCAGCATAATTCACAGCGTCTGGAGACATCTTTTATCACAGAGGACAAGGATTATCCTGTCATCTCTGTGAGAGACCTTAGTTCTTATTCTGCAAGCAAACAGAGGAGCTGTTCTTTAACATGCAAAGACACAGAGCGCTTAGGAGAGCTGAAAACATGCCTAGTTTGTGTTTACAGAGATCACTAGGCTTTTGCTGGCTGCTATTGTTAGTGCATCTCTGTTTTGCAGTGGATTCTAGAGTGAACTCTGATGTGACGTGAATGTTTTCCAGGGGTCGGTACCTGGTGGCATTGGGGCGTTCCTGGCACCCTGAGGAGTTCACATGCTCCCAGTGTAAGGCGGTCCTGGAGGAGGGCGGCTTCTTTGAGGAAAGGGGCTCCGTCTACTGCACAAAGTGCCACGATAACCGCTACGCACCCAACTGTGCCAAGTGCAAGAAGATAATAACAGGGGTAAAGCCAGAAAAATCCGCTCGAAATCTGTTAATACACGGGAGGTGTATCGAATGTGAAAAATGATATAGTTGTTGCTCTGCGAGGAGATTATGTTCCCCACGGCTGGCTTGATGCAAATCTTTCATCCGCTTGCAGGAAATCATGCACGCCCTGAAGATGACCTACCACGTTCAGTGTTTCAAGTGTGCAGCCTGTAAGAATCCCATCAGGAACCAGGCCTTCTACATGGAGGAGGGCGAGCCTTACTGTGAGAGAGGTGAGACACCGGACAGCACACAGTTCACTCCCCGGGTTCAGTGTCCAGCTGTGGCAACAACAGCAGTCCATCTGACACACACACAAACATCTTCACACTCACTACCTGGGCTTCTATTGCAAATGTGCGCAAAGCTTTGTCAATATTCTGCTAATGTCGAAGAAGCACAATTTCGCAACTAAATAAGAAAGGCAATTAAAATCACATGTGAATACGTTTTTCCCGCAACAAATAATTAAAAAACATGCCACGCCATCATCCTCCTAACAGACTGTTATTTCCACCAGTAATAACACTCGGTTGTTGATCACACTGATTTTGAGACAGCGGAAAAAGTCTCACCTTAGCGCAAAAACTTTTTAGCAATAAATGAGAGTTTTTTTTCTAAATCGGTGTTTCCAATTTTGCAGATTTACTTTCTGTAATTCCAATTTGTGCGATTATATGGTCAATAGAAGCACAGCTACATCTGCTGCTTTCACGCCTCGGTAAAGTGATCCCTATGATGCATGTCCTCTCTTAATATGCAATGTAACCATCTCCACAAAATAGGGTGAGAAAATAAAATGTTAATGCTTCTATCACGGATATAAAAAATGTGAAATCCTTTTAGGAATGTTGCAACGGGAATGCTTGGTTAATGGCATGTTTAAATATGTTTGTACTCAAATGTTGGGGTTATTTAGCGGGTCTCCATTTATCAAAGTTGTGTTTTTTTTTTTTTTTACAAAAATGATCCTTTATGACTTAAAATGGCTCAGATGTTGAATGACTCTCCAGCGTTACCTCATTTAACGTGTGGATATGCAAATCAGCACAGTCTGGCTGCAGCTGCTCTGCCTCAGCTCTGCTCGATCACCGCTGAAGGGCTCCGAGGAAAGTTTACTTTCCGTTCTGGCTCCATTTTTGTAGGACTTTTGTAGGACTGTAGAGTCTTCTGCTCTGATGTGACGTCCAGTTGCTTTCTGCAGCCACATGTTGCTCCTTTAATGTTGCTTCCAACACCTAGCTGAAGGTATGTCACACGTAAAACTCTAGTTTATGTTATGGGGTGTTTATCTTCTCTGGCAGAAGGCTTCATGTTTTTTTGATTGGCATCTAAAACTTCTGTTAGGACGTGCTAAATGGGTTTTCGACTTTTAGCCACAGTTGCAATGGAATGGTTTACATAAAAGCCTATTTGTGTGTTAAAATGGCCCAGTCAAAGTTCAGATTGAAAACCTTTTGAGGATCTACAGCAGGATTTGATTAGTGATGATCGTCATCCGGTGTGACTAAGCTTCGAGTGTTTTTTTGTTTTTTTTCTCAGTAGAATGAACAAACATACGTGGGATGCAAATGTTTTCTCATCTTTCTAACATGGCAAAATGTGCAATAGTTCAAAGGGTATAAATACTTTTTCAAAGCACTGCATGTGGGTTTTGGTGGATCTGTTGGGGGTGGAAGGATAAGCTGAACAGACACTGACATTCAGAAAGGAAAAAATTGTAACAGGAAGCTTATTTTCAAATCAAAGATAAAGTCAGACTCCATTTTACAGCGACATAATACAAAGCTTTGGCAAAAAAAAAAAAAAAGTGCTGAAAATCTGCATGCACAGATTGATTAGTTCCACTGCCAACTGAGAAACATCTCAACCCGTGTAACTTCACGCCCGGATCCGGTGCTACATATTTATTATAAATGCTTACTGGTGAGAAATCCACGGGTGAAGTGAGGAGGGCTGACACGCCATCACACAGCGTTGACTTTGTGATGGATGTTTGATCTTTTCCCTTCAGATGGAGGAAGCAGTTCAGGCCACAGTACAGAAGAAACGCAGCCACTGTTTGTTCTCACTGTTTGTTTTTCTTAAAAACTGCCTCCTTTGTAACAGAAACTCACCGCAGCGCATCCCTTCCTTTCTCCAGTTTCTTCTCTAAGATGGTTTTTCTCCTCCCTTTATCAGGCCATTTGTCAGAGAGTTTTGTAAAGCGCGGGTGCAGCATCGCTCCGAGCTTTTGTGTCGTGAATTAGGCGGCGCATAGCAGTCAATCACAAAGTGTGATGTTTTCATCTGCTGTAATCTATTTAGCTCCAGTTTACCATGCATTTTTCTCTGTTGGCTTTTATGAATGGTGTGTACGCTTCCATTATGCCATAAATGATTTAGCGGGGCGGCGGGCTCCTTGCTCACCGCTGACGCTCCTGACGTTGCACGACTGCTTTATCAGAGCAGAAGCCAGAAAGCCAAGTGCTCATATTCTGAATAGCGCCTTTAGCTCTGATAAACATTCTGCTGCCTCAGCATCTTGCAGGGATTGAGCAGCTCTCAGCCACTCATTCCTGAGAAGCAGCATTATAACCCTACACTTCCCCCAGAGTCCTTGTGATGAAAGAGACCAGCAAAGACCGGTCAAGTATCCAGAGTAATACTTCCACCCTCCTCCCTCCATCCTAATCCTTCCTTAAACTGTGCAAAAACCCCCGACTGCTGCACAAAATGCCACAAAACTTCCATGTCGTCCAGCAGCCAATGAGGAGAGGAGCCGGCGTTGTTCCCGCCGCGGTTCAATTCCTTTAAGTGGCTGTTTGATGGGAGATATCGTCGTAAACAGTCGAGACCTCTGGTTTTATTAAACATAAAGGCTTTTACAATCCATGTTTCTGAACTTCCCTTTAAGGTGAAGTGATGTAAGAGAGGAGGTCATGGAGATGTCCTGATCTGATCTCATAGATGAGAGCAGTTCATTTTTTTCTCTCTCATTCTTTCATGTTTTTTTTCTTCCCGTCTCTCCAGACTACGAAAAGATGTTCGGTACCAAATGCCATGGCTGTGACTTCAAGATTGATGCCGGCGATCGCTTTCTGGAGGCCTTGGGCTACAGCTGGCATGACACGTGCTTCGTCTGTGCTGTAAGTCATTTTGATTGATTCGGGTTCTCTCTTCGGCCCATATCTCCCTTCTGTCCCCGTCCAACCGCACCTGAACAATCTGCCTCTTCCCTCGGTTTCTGTCCTTTAACTCGTCACCTGCTGTCTGTCTCGCGATCTCCGTCTCCCGCTCATTTCTGTGAGGAAAACTCCCGAGTCGAGTAAATAATATCTACAATCTCTGCCCTGTTGAAAACTGTGCATTGGTGAAGTGTGTCTCCCCTGCCCTGGTTTCTCAATCCGTCTCTCTGTCTGTCTTCTTTCATCTGTAAAGCTCTGCCAAATCAACCTGGAGGGGAAGACGTTCTACTCGAAAAAGGATAAGCCCCTGTGCAAAGGCCACGCTTTTGCTCCGGTGTAAGAGAGCCGACTACACCTTCAGAGGAAGCAACGCATCTCCCACCACCTCCTCTTTATCCCACCCCGCCCTCTGACAAAATCCACATCCTGTCTTTGCCAGCCACACACACGGAGTTGAGCGCAAGCTTCTTTTCTATCCCGCAGACTTTGTTTTTATACGCCGAGCTCAACGCCAGCTTCACATACAGTCCACCTCACTGCCTGCAAAGACAAAAGCTGCACTGCAAAACTGGAAGTAAGCAAAGAATTATTTCAACTCCGTGGCTACTTGATTTTTATCTAAAAATGGAAAAGGTCGCTCTTGTTTTTTATCGAGATTCATTGCAATCATCCTCAAACTCTCTGTAGTGACATCGGTGGTTTAAAGGAGTCAGTGAGCCTGTAGTAATCGCACACCTGCAGTGCCCTTTAATGTGATGGGAAGCAGTCAGGCAGCAAAGGGGGGCTGCTGCTTTCTGCCTGATTGGACAGAACCACCAGCCCTTCCAAGAAGCGTGGAGTGGTGCAGGTTCCACCTCAGTGCTGACAAGTCGGAGCCCGTAGTTGAGAATGTTTGATGGGGAAATCCTTAATTGGTCACATTTTAAAATATCACAGATGTGTTTTATGGAAATCCTCCATAATGTAAAGAAATTCCTCTTTTCTCATTTCCAAGCCAAAAACGGAATCAAACTCAAATTTTTCATTGTGACATAATACCATGACACCTCATTGCTGTAGCTCCGTACCGTGTATTTAAACTGCTTCAGATCTGGGCTGTGTGTGTTTATAGCTTACATTTTCAAATAAAACTATTTACTTAACCCACGGAAAAGACTGAGGTGCTTCTTTTTGTTGTGTTTTTACTAAAATGTTAAACCCAAACTGTTTTAGTAGGTCTTCATGAGTTAAAAAAACATTTTTCTGTTCAGACATTTGTTTCTGTCACATGGCCTTGATGGATAATTATCTTTAAATCTCCAACAGTGGGTTGCTTCAGTATTTATTGTTCAGCATAAAATATCTGGGTTTATTTTTCAACCAAATCATCTCTGCCTGCTTCCATTTCATACAAACTATTTTGAATACATTTATTGTTGTCTTGTGAGTCAGTTTATTTCTCTGTTTGGTATTTTGATGAATATTGAAGATAATTATAATCCTGCATTACATTCTAAAAATGTTGCACCATATTAACCTTGACCATAGATCTGATCCCTGTTTGAATCAGAACTACTGAGATTATGAATGTGAGTAACCTCCTGCTGGATGATTAACCACATTCTCTGCGGATTATCGGAGCAGTTTTTAAATCTTATTTGTCAAAATGGGTGGCAAGTGTGTATGGGAGATGTGATTTGACCTCTGGCTCTCATCAATTGTTGCCTGGTGACGTTTATTGTGCAAAATAATCATAGAATGGAAAAGTACAAAATGTGGGAGGCAGAAAATGTTGAGGGCCCTTTGAAGTTGGTTACTTAAACCGAGAGATTTTCTAAACGATAAATAGCTGAAACATCCAAAATAACAAATAGAATCACTAAGTCATAGAACCGCGCCGCGTCTCTGCAATGTGAACTGAGTTTAAACTCCGTGGACCGCTGTGGTGGAGACGGTCTGTTCTGAAGTGGAAATTTTGTGCTGACCTTGCACATTTGTTGCGCAATGTTCTTTTCGCGAAAGTAACTTTTTTTTTCTTTCTCCAAAATATAACACCGTTTATGTGTCTAGAATGAAGTCTAGTAATCATCTATGTGAGCTTTGCATCGTTTGCTTTGCTGCAGTAAAACTTCCCAGTTTTACTGCTTCTGCACCAAGCTATTGTTTTAGATATGATAGCGAAGTTAAACCATCAGATCAACACAGTGCTGAGGTGTTTTTTTTTATTGGCTGAACTTTTCAGCTTAAATGTCACTAATTTCAACCCATCATTAAAATGTAAAAAAAAAGAGTGTGGGATTATTTTTCCACTTGGTCTGATTTTTGTTTTGAGATTGAGACAAATGACCTGATGAAAATGAATTATTCTTTAAAAAATCTTAGATGAATATGTTGACTGTCTATGAATAATATAATTTAATTTTTTGCAAGTAGAAACTGCTGCTGTCTTTGTAGAAATTGCTGTTGTGGGTGAACATGGATTTGTTGTGTCCTACTGTTTCTGCTTTAACTGCAACTGAATATTTTTTGCTGGAATTGGATCACACAGAGAAATTAAACAAAATATAACATAATGAAAGTCTTAATAGTTGTTTTAAGAGGACCTGAACACATTATCTTTTTTTTATTATCCATTTTAATGTAAATAATCCAGTCCTTAATGTAACAATATATAATTTATTTACAACAATTTCCGATTGAATTACTATACATAGGTTTTTGAAATGTCATAGATAGATATATATACATAAGGCCAAGTAAATACTTGAAAGCACTTAGAAACGAATTTCCAAAATTCTACCCACAAATCCATAACATTGTCCAAAAGTACAGAACATCTCCCTTAGCAGAAGTTTTTCCACTGCCACAAAAGTTTTGACAACAGTTTACATTGACGATAAGGAACACAAAAGGTTTTTTTTTTTTTTTTAAAAAAAAAGAAAAACTCCAAACAAAGAAAACAATAGAAGGATTATACAATTGCATAAGCGCTGTGGCATGTAATAAATACAGCATTTTTGACTTGCAGAAAGGCAAGGGACATTGAACCAAGGAACTAAATAGAAAACCCTTCACAAGTACAGAAGTCTATTGTTCTTAGTTCAAAAAAGAAAACAGTTCAGTCAGTGACAGGGAGGTCTGCACACACACACACACACACACACACACACGCACACACACCCACATACATACACAACACACACATACTTAAATATGTGCACGTCCTCCACACCGAATAGTAATGAGTGACAAAGAATACAGTGCTGAGATGTATCACAGGGTGAATTGACAGCATAAACCCTCCAACAAAGCATTTGTGTTACAGACACGAGTCTTCCGCAGAACTATCAGTCTGAGATTTTATCATGAAATAGCCGGTGTTCATCGCACAGTAACTGCAGGTGTGCTGCGTGACTCAGATGTGAAGATAGATGCTGTGCAACATTACTGAAAATGTGCTTAGGCAACACATCCAAGACATTGACAAGGGTGCTAAAACTTCCCGAGCTACAGTCTGACTGTACAACTGCCGTGGCTCATCCCCCGAACATGCTGCGTCAGCAGAGTCCGAGGACTGATGTCCTCGCTGACTCACCGAGCGCTGGCGACTGCTTCCACCTTTGTGTTTAAATGCTTTCCAAGTGGTGGAAATAAATGACCCAGGATGAGAGCGAACAGAAACTTCCTGCGAAAACGGCCTCTAAACCCTTAACACTGCAAATCACTGCTAGATCGCCAAAGAACAGGATATAGGCAAACACGTCACGGTTTAGACTTGACAAATGTTGCGCCAGTTAAGTGTTGCGTTCATCTTTTTTTCTTTTCTTTTTTTTGGCTTCATATTAAAATATAATTTACATTTGTTTACAAAGTGATCAAATTATGCATCGACTTTCAGAAGGAAAAGAAAAAACCTAAATGATGGTAACTGACTGATTCTGCAAGTACAAACGGTGTCAAAACGGCTGTGATGGATACGATATGAGGATGTGGTGGACTCAAATGATATTCCTAAAACTTTGGTTACCAACTCTGCTGATATACAGTATGCAAAGTGACAGCACATGGCTGGTATAGAAAAACTATTTACATATTACAATGTGGCGATGATTGGACGTAATCATCTCTTTTTTTTTTTCTTTGAAGGATTAATCCAAGGGTTTTAAAAAGGTAACATTGGATTTTTATGGCATCTTCATATAAAAAGGGGTTGAAAGTGTTTATAAAGGGGTGGAAAGATCCGAGTTGCCATGGGAATCATAACTTTTAAACCCGGTGAAAGAAAACAGGCGCTTTTCCACCATTGAAAAGAAAAACGTAAAGGTACATTCCAGATATCTGACAATCGTAAAGGAATCCATTGAAGTTTAAAGGTTGAGACATGGATGGTGGGATGGAGAAAGGGCCTTTCCTTCCAGCTTTAAACAGACAGCTTCACATGCAACCCTGAGGCAGACAGAACTATGGCTAGTTTGGGATTGCTCACACCGTCTGTGAAGTGCACTGCTGAACCTGTGGGGTTTTTATCAAGCTCTGTTTATGGTGCCTGACATGACACATCCATTACTAAGAAATTACTGTGGAAATTAATGCTAAATAAGTAAGAAAAAAAAGAGAGAGAGAGAAAACACACACTTTCCAGCGTTGCTTTGGACAAACAAAAAGACTTTGTGAATGAGCCGTTTTCGACTGCGAGACGGCTCGTCTCTGATGTGGAAATGCCGTTTGCCACGCGGGCAAAATATTGAATTCCCACTAAAATTGCTTTATAAATAACATAAACAAAGCTGCACAATTATCCTTTCAACGTGACTAATCTTGTGACAATTTTGAAGAATTTGTTTTCAGATTTTCGGTGGCAAAGTGTGCTACATTATTCATGTAGTTTAATAACCCTTTTTTTGGCCATGTTCGCGTGCTGGAGAATGAACGTAATCAAGGAGGTGAAACATGTCACTTTTGACGACATTCGCTGTTCGCATGAATGCAGCGAGAACGCCTTTTAGCGCTATGGCTCCTTCATTAGCTGAGAAATCTAAAACGCACAAAAGCAAAGAAAAAAAAAACTTCACATGATGAATGATCAGAGTAATATACTGCACAAGATGAAACAAAATCAAAGGATTTCATTCTCAGGGTGGAGATGCACTATAACCGACTCCTCTCCTAAAGAAGAAAGGTTCCAACCACACACACGTATTGATTTCGAAGCAGAAAAAGCTGCGAAGCGTCTTGCTGAATCAAGATGTCAAGATGTTACATTCACAGTAGTGATACCGGCTGGACTAACAAAAAAAAAAAAAAAAGAAGCACAGACCGTGATGAGACGGGACTTCTGGGGCATACAATCTGCTTTTAAACCTGCAACGTGCAGGCGGTGCTACGCGCCATTGTGGTCGTTTACACGCAGGACAATGTGTCTGAGATAATGTCATGGTCACCTGCCAATTGCATATTTCACCTGAACTGACTGACGGCCTCCTTCTTATTCCGGGTGTAAAGCAGGTTTTTCAAACCGAGTTCATAAAAGATTGAGAGGAATTTGCAACATCAGCTGTAAGTTAGAACCTTGCATTTGCATATTGCTCCTTCTTAGCTCGCGGAACAAAAAGTGAAAGTGATATTATGTTTAAAATATCGTAAAACTTTCTGATGGAAATGCACGACTCAGCCTTCACCCTAATGAAATCTGTCGTTTAAAGATGTTCCTTACTGTTTGGGGTGTGAGTAAAAGGACACGATCCTAGATAAACTTTTCACTATCTCCTAAAAATAAAGAAGAGACACATTGGGACAGCGCAGCTCTTTGTTTCCTGCTGCTCTTAGTGTTATGTCTGCATGTTGCTGTGTTCTGCACCAGTGTCTCTCCCTCTTCCTCCCTCTCTTCTCTCTCCGTTTCTGGGTTAGCATTCGCCGTCAGAGACTAGGAAAATCATGGCCTCCTGTTTGCCGATGTCAGCCATGACCGTAGCCAGCTGGTTGATGTTGCCGCTGTGGAAGTGCTGCGCCTCCCACAGGTCCAGGATCACAGAGGTCGGGCTCGCTTTGGATGCAAAGAAACTCATGTGTCTGCGGAGCAAAGGAGACGAGAGGCAGAAGATAATGAGAGATCAGAAAAGGCAGCTTTGCATTTTCTCTCCTTTAGAGAAGTCGTAGAGAGAGAGAGAAAAAAAAACCTTTTCAGCTGATATTTTGTGGCGCTGCTGCGGTTTTTGTAGCTCTGTCAATGTCAGCTTTTGTTCTGCATCACAGCACTACATCCCAACCAGTTCTGCCTCTTGAAGCTGAAACCAAATCCAAACTAGCAAATGTGGACCAATGTGTTGGCCTTCAATGTTGTATCTCAAACTGAAATGGTTTTGAAAAGCCCAACCTTTTCTTTGAGTACATTTATTCAGTCAGCACAAAATTATTGTTATTTTAAATAGAATCCCCATTGGCACAATTTTTGGCCCTCATGACCCTCTTTTAAAATGAATAAAACCTCAACATAGTAATCCAAGTACTTTTCAGTCATATAGCATCTTTCACAGATAAAAACTACAAACACAGAGAATGCTAACTAAACTACAACGCCAATTTTCGTATGTCAAATTGACTTTTTCATAGCTTTAGATGATGTGGCAGCCATTCACTCACAAATCACCTCTCCTCTTTGGAGCTTGAGTCCCTTTGCTGAGTTTCCACCCCTCCCCACACAGCTCCATCAGACTAGTGGCAGCAGCAGTTGGCAAACACCTGGTGGAACTGAACACCTGCTGAGCTAATCGTACAAACTACATCTCAACCCAACGCTCCTAAACACGGTAGTAAGCACCATAATGGAAAGGCATTGTCAGAAAGAGAAGAAACTTCTTAAAGACACAAAAGCCATTTGTGAAGTCAGATTTCTTTAAGGTAATATTTTTGTCACCTTCCCAAAATAATGGTTTAAGTCATTAAGACGACCTATGCCATTATTTTAGTAAGGTGGCGATTTGATATATACAGCATTTTCATAACAGCTGAAGGTAAAATAGTTACTTGATTGTGCTGTAAAATGTCCCCATGTGCTTTTAAATCAAATTCTTGCGGGCCATCGGGTCTTTCAGCTTTGAGATTGATCCAAACTATATGGCCCAATCAACACACTGCTAGTCATCAGACATAAAATCAGCCGTCTTCCATTTCAGTCCACAGGCCCAATAAATCCTGTGATGTGAGTTGAATAAAAGAGAAAACCCAGGGCTCTAAATGAGAGAGAGGGATTGTACTTCTAGTCTGAGAAGTCACATTAGGATAAAAATGGCAGAAGAGGGTTCTGCAGAGTTTTGACAGCAAGAGTATCAACAATAGTGTCACCCAAATTAGGATTTTTCTTCTTGACTGAATAAATGTACGCACATTAAAGATTGCTTTCCTGGGATTGCCGTGGTGGCGTAGTGGATAGCGCGACCCACATTTTGAGGCCTCGAGTCCTCGACACGGCTGTTGTGGGTTCGACTCCCGGACCCGGCGACATTTACCGCATGTCTTCCCTCCTCTCCTTCCCCCTTCCCTGTCAGCCTACTATGTAAAAAGGGACTCTAGAGCCCACAAAAAGACCCCCTGGATGGATGAAAAAAAAAAAAAAGATTGCTTTCCTCCTTACGTTTTGAGTTTTATGTTGTTACTCTTCCACGAAAGAAGAACTCGTTTTAAGACTTTATTTTTAAACAACTTTAACAATAGTGAATTTGTCCACGTGTGTTAACTGCGTAGCCTTTATTGCTTTATATTTGATGCTACAATTGGCCCCGAATCTCATACGGCAAATCCTATATGAACTTTTGACAGTTAAGTCGGATGTGACCTTTTCCATCGTAGGCGCGGCACCTTCCTCGATCAAACCCAATCAATGACAACAAAGCGGTGGCCCCGGCCGGCTGCAGTTTTGATGTCGTGCGGGACCTGATCCCCGCAGTAGCTGAAGATGCTTGTTTGATTTAAAAGCCTTTTTCTGTTCTCCAAATGTCCAGGGTCTTCAGGTATGACATTAAAAGAGCAGAACAAACTCTGGAGTGCTTTTTTGGAAGGGAAGAGACAGACAATGAGACGTGTTTTAGAAAAGCCAGAGAGTCTGTTGTTTCCTCACGTCTGCTGTCTGCCTGCTGGAGCATTTCGTTGACGGCTACTAACATGTGACTGCTTTGGCTGTACATGCAGTGCCGACAACACTGTGTCATTTCGAGCCAGCTGGATTTTATAGCGCAAGCGACTTCCCAGAAGCAACAAAGACAAGTGTTGGTCAAAAAATATCTGGAGATGAGCTTCTGTGTCATTAACCAGATTTAAAAAGAAAAAAAAACAGCCTGGCGTCCAACGAGTCAGCCGTGCTTATTCACCTCGCTGTGTGAAACCCTGGCTTATCTTCTGCAGCTCAGACACAGACGTTAGCTCAGTCTTGGGAGAGAAAGATCAAATAAAAGGTTCTTGGCATTTTAAGTTTTATTGATCGGTCCTGTTCCGCTTGGTCTGAACGCTTTACGCAGTCAGAGACAAACACAGAAATACAGCGTGACAGAATGCCAAGCAGCTGCTGCCTTTTCAGGAAAACATGTTGTTAAGGACAGATCAAACAACAAAGAAGTTGTTTCTTTCTTAGACCTAGATGAGAATTGATTATGTTGAGCAGAATGTCGCTAATTAAACCTGCAGTGCATCAATTCCAGGCTGGAATTAATTGGGGTAAATAAAGTTGATTGGACAAATTAGGTGCTCCTATTTGATTTCATTACGAGGCAGAAATTAAATTGGCGGATAGGGGATCAATGTCTGGCCTCACTCTGTTACAGATGCTTGGGTGATAAAGTACAGTAACTGGGAGAGCAAATTGGACTGAGGTCGGCACAGATCCAAAACTATTCCATCTCTCTTTTTTTCTTTTCGGTCGCTGATGGGCAGCTAGCTTGCAGCCTTTCCAATTACAGCTGTTAAGCAGGATGTCGCAGCCAGAAGTTTAGCGGCAGACTTTAAGCTGCTTACCTGTTTCTGAGGGAAAAGGGAAGACAGGGGTCATGTTTTCTTGGAGGAATGATAGCTGTATCCATCAAGTCCACATTAATCCCATAATGTTAGCTGAGTCGAAAGAGGATTAGTTTGCTAAGGCATTACCTTGTTTACCTGAACTTTAGAGCGAACATGGATGCACTTCACGTTCATTGATGGTGAAGAATTTTACAAATATAGAGAAAAAACATGAAACTCTGGTTCTGTTTTCTAAATGCAGTGCTGGGGTTTTCCTATCTTTTGAGATTTTCAACATTGTGTCACATAAAAATGTTTTTTCTGGATTTTATGTACAACTGAGTGGATAATTGTGACCTAAAATGAAAAAGGAAAGTTGGTCTCACAATTTTTTCTTACAAATATGAATTTTAGAAGCATGGCAGTCATTTGACTCTGCAGCCTTTCTGAATTATAAATTGAGAAATACCTTTCATTGCAACTAACTCCAGATGGATTTTCAAATTTTGGCATCAATACTCATGAAGAAAAGCATCACCAGCCATGTTTCATTAGGTGGACAGTTTAAAATTTAAAAGCCATGAATACTTTTAAAGGTTACTTCTTTATACACTGATGTCTAACATTTCCACAGAAGAAGTCTGCATATCTGAGGATATGCTTTATGTATTAGTCTAAGATTACTCTTTGCATGTTCACTCAGATCGGTGATCAGATCACATTTTAGATTATTCCAAAGTTTGCATTTACCGTTCAAGTTTAAGTCTTTGTGCTAGCATTCTCCAGTCTGCTCCGTTGGGACAGGGCGCATCCAGGCTGCCACAGATCTTCTGTCTGATGAGATACGGGATCTGAAAGGCGCTGGGCCCGGCCAGAGCCGTCGCATTACTGTCCATTAACAGGAACTCAGAGTCCAGACCTCGCGTGTCCTGGTAAGAGCGGCCAAAAGACACAAGATACACACCTTTGTATGCTCAGCACCAAAAAACAACCTGTGTGTGAGTAATCAAAACGCTAGATCGCAGTGGTTGCATGCTCTGACTGTTACCTTGGCAATGTTAAAGTCGAGGGCAAAGCTCTGCCCCTCCCCCTCCACCTGCCACACGCACAGCTGGCAGGTGAGCTCGCAGGTGCTGAGGCTGAGCCGCTCCAGAGTGAACGTGCAGTGCAGGTACCGCTGGGAACCGTTCCAGATGTGGTAAAACGGGATCTCCTGCGGAAAAAACATCGCAGCGGCACAGTCAGGGCCGCGTGTCTGAAACAGGGCCGCCCACCTGTAATACGCTGAGATTATCATTAATTACGCTGACATAAACTGCAATCATTAGGTAAAAATGGCTACAGGAGTGAAAGGGACTAAATTTGCAGTTGCTGACAAATAGGATCTTGAGCGGCAGTTAAAAAATGGCTGGCTGAGGATTACAGAAAGTGTCAAACCTGGAGCTTAAATGCTATATCTGGTTCACGGTTTCCTCTTTATCCATTTTTAAGCGTTTTTCTTTTCCCGCAACTACAGAGCTGTAAATGATGCTAAACATGAAATATGCCAAGGGGCACAGATACGTACACATGCATACATAACAGCTTGGAGTGTATCTGCTCTGATAGAGCTACGGTACAGTGTTTCACTGAATTTATCAAGACTGACAATTTCAACATTTTTATTTCTGTTGCTCCATATTCATGCCTCATTTGCATAACCCAGGAGAAGCAGGGTAGTAATGCTGGAAAAAAGAAAGCTTAAAAAAAACCCACTTCCCACTTTCCTCCGAGTTCAACTGCTAACAAGACCTCTCTTGGAGAGTCAAGTGGGCCTGCAGTGCAGGGCGCCGACCAAATGGGGGCACTGTTACCCAGTCGGACCATCGGAGGGCGGTGGGTGTAGCACGCAAACGTCTTCAAGCGGCTCCAGGGAGAGCAAAGGTCCTTCTGACTGTGCTGCTGAGCGGGGAACAACACTTCCAAATGAACAGGCGCAGTCCAGAGAAATAAGCTTTTGCTCTGGGTGCATTGTTGCAGCCCCTGCTTGCTTGGCACAGCCTGTGCGCTCTTTGGGGACCCGGTGCTCAGTGCTTACATAGTTACAGCCAGAACATTTTCTAGCCCCCCCTCCCCCTTTGAATAACCCTTGTGTTGCCGTCGCAGGACTGCAAGGTTGCTGGCTGTGCAGGTAAAGAGATCAGTGGAGGAGGAGAGAGGGCTTCCAAAAAATTCAACCTGCAAACTATTTACATTCTGCTCCATATTTCATCCTAGCTCCCTTTGAGAGCAGCAGCTAGTTTAATCAATAAGATTGCACCTTTGGGTTCGAGCACACACACACACGCACACACACAGCCCACATATACACACTATTAAAACATGCACACAATATAATACAATAAATTACTGAACTACTTGGAAAGGCTTAGGAAGAAATAGGCACAAAAAAGCCCCTTGCTTTGAGTGGATATTGGATAGAAGTTGGTTGAGAACATGTCTAATTAAAAATCTGAGCTAAAATAAAAACACGTTTCCACAGAGAATAACAGACCATTAAAATTAATTAGTGGTAACAAGTTGCTTCTAAATAATGTAATAATCAAATTCAAAAGCAAAAGTAAAGAAATCTTCTAAAACACATGTCAAACTGAAGGCCCGGGGGCCAAATCTGGCCTTCGGTAGTTTTGAATGTGGCTCTCTGTGGACTCCAGACACCAAGTTACATAAATTGTGGAGTTTTTCGCGACTCCACGATTGTAAAAATTCACACAAAAGCAACAGATCCCAGCATTGTTTTACGGTAATGCATAACTCGGACATTGTTGCGAATTATGCAAAAATGGCCAAAAACATTGGATTTAAGTCACTGCTAACTCCCACCTGCAGGTGGCAGTATTTCTTACTTTTACTTATTTCGTCCGAGTAACAATGCATTTATACATGCGCACAAATATTGTAAAATTCAACATTGTTTAATTTTAAGTATACAGAGACATACTGTATATCTATTAACATCTGAACAGTTTGGGATTCATCAATATATCCTGGCACAACCGGCCCATGAGCACATTCATGATCTCGTTATGGCCCATAAAGAAAGAGTTTGACACTTAAAAGCTGATTCACTAATTTGACAGATTCAGTCAGGCACTAGAATTACATTTCCTGTTCCCTGTCACACTGATCCAGAGCGACCCCCGCCCAACACACCTGGTAGCTGGCCCAACACACCTGGTAGCCGGCTAGCAGCTTGCTCCTCCAGTGCGCCTGGGGCATGTCGTGGATGGAAAGTCGCAGGTTGTGGTAGCTGTCTTTGAAAAGCAGGACGTGGGGCTCGTCAATCAGCCGACCCCCGAGCTGCCTCTCCATCTGCATCACCTCCTGACGGGAGAGAAAGTGGCAGAGAGAGGCATCAGAGCTGATAGGGGAGCAGGGTAGGGGAGTAACATTCGCCGTCAGCATCATGCAGGTGCAGTGGAAATGTGTAAAACAATCTATAACTCATAACAGCTCGCACTTTGTTTCTCACTCGCATGCAGAACCGTTCTGTTGGAAAGAAGAGTTTATCCACTCACACGCTGGCAGAGATAAAAAGGACATCGCATCAAGCCTATTGAAAACTTGGACTCGTACAGATACACGCAGAGCCTGACACACACACAGCATGAGCTTGAGGCATGGATGTGGAGCATCTTAGGATCGGGATATTGTGTTCCTGTATGCGGCCCCAAAGATTGGACCAGCGTGTCTCCGCTGAGCTTTTGTGTCCCCCCACAAGGCTTAAGCCGAGTTTGCACGGCCGGCTTCCGGCTGCAGGGTTTGCATGCAAACGCTGCACCCCCCAGCCGGCCGGCTACCTGGGCTGTGATTAAGTAAGTGATCGAGCCATTAGTCAACTGCTCATTGTTCTCGCATGGTGAAACTCCTTAATTTCATTTTTGTTTTTGTGCCAGGAGAGATTTGTAGATGCATGCTTAATATTTTAATCTCAGTGGGACTTGCTCAGTGGACCATTTGTCGCCATCCAAATGACCATCTGGAATGACATGATAATATCCGCAACATCTTCCTCAGATTTTATTTTATTCGATTTTAGCTGGATGCTATATGAATCCCTAAAACAGATTTTTTTCCCCCCACATAGGCCGTGGTACTACTTATTAAATTAAGGTTGTACATATTTTATTCTATATAAATGTAATAGTTTCTAAGACTTTCAGCTTCCAGTCCATTTTGTTTAGTTTTGCATAAATTCACAGAATCACCATGAATTGACTGCATTTATACAGTGTTAACACTGTAAGGATAAAATTATCTTTTAGACTGTGGTAAGAGGAATAAAGTCTGAAAATACTAATATTTTCAGAATACCCAATTTTCCTTTTCCCCTGTGTTTCTTCTAATTAAAAACAGATTCCATGAATCCATCGTCATTTCTAGACAGTGAAGTAACTTTGATTAAAACAGCAATAAAAAATAAACAGTCCTCTGAAATTAGAGATGTGAGCAGCGTTTTTTTCAAGGAAGATGTGTTATTTGAATCTGTCTGATTGGCGAACAAGATGGCAGCAGGAGGGAAACCAGCCAAAATGAGCCTCACAGTCTCACAGAAGACATATCTAAAAGACGACGGCACAGAACGAGTGACGCGTGCGTAGACGGTGGCCATATGTTGAGAGCGACATGCCAGAATGGTTGCCCATGGTTGTGATTTCAGCAAAGACATCTAATTAAGGAGGAGAATGGCTGTAATTTCTGTGCTCACAACACTGATTCAATTTTCTGCCCCTTTCCTCAGGAATAAGCCAGACTGATTCCAATTATAATGGGAAGGAATCTGTTAATTATCCAGTTGGAATCTCTACCTGCTAAACTCAAAGTCCGTCACTGAATGAGCAACTCCGGGTTGAGCAGGGGAGCCGAGCATTCGTGTTTACTCAACGCATTGTTAGTTTCTCTCTTATCTTTCTGCGTACATTGCACCTCTTGCTTTGAGTCATCCTAATCATTTGCTTTAAATTTTAATGTGCGATTATTTAGCTGGAATGCGTTGCCTTTGTGATGCTACTGGGCTCATTCTCACAGAGAGGGGAGGTCAGACATTGGCTCTGAATGAAAGCATTGAGGTCTAATGAGTTAATAACAGAGGGCAGTGCTTTCTCCTCTGAAAAGCCCCCCTGCTATTATGTCTCTTAAACATACAAAAGGCACATTATGCAGGCTTATAAAGAGATTCGTTTAAACAGTTCATAAGCATGATTATTTGTTGGTGGGGGAAGATTAGCATTGCAGGGCTTTGATCGGGTTTTGACCTATAGGCACCGATCCATAGGTCTGCTTGCAGGAGAAAGAGCGCAGAATGCCAATTATCTTATTATCAACATCTCACTGCAGCAACGAATACTAAGTCGAAATTGGAGCAGTTTGTCAGGTAAAACGCTGACATGCAGGAATTACAATCAAAACGGGACTCTGCAATAACACACAGCCCGGCGTGACGCACATCCTCCGCCTTTTAGGTGTGGCCTCCCACTTAGCTGTAGGTCAATTCATTCCTCTATTCTCAACCCACATGTTGCCATTTTCCCTTCCTACTGTAATCCAAGGGAGGGCCAGATTACTGGCAGAACTCTGTAAATCCAAAAATGTGTTGATAATAAATGAATATGTGTTGTATCTTCTTTTGGTAGCTGGAGTCAAGTGAAAAATAAAATGTGACGCATCACACTGAGAGCTTTATATAATCATATCAGGAGGAAAAAAAGTATTAAAACAAAATTGACTTCAGTGAATAAATAATTAAGAGTAAGGCTGCAGGTTGCTTGGAAATTGGATTGATTGTGTCAGGTGTGTGAGACTTCATCCAACGGGCTGAATACATTATTGGCATTGCAATATTTATAACATGGAAATAAAGTTGAACAAATACTGCATTCCAAACAGCAATAACACTAATATTTGGATGATGATATATTGTGCAACCCTTAGTTTGAGGCTCCCTGTTTTTGGTAAAAAGTCCATCTGAATAAAATTTGGATTCATGTGCAGGGTTAAAATGTTACTCAAGTTTGAGCTCAGATTTTTTTTTAAAGGCACAAAAATGCTCATTAAGTTTGTTGGCGTTTATAAATTAGTTTATTTCTACTCCACATAGCCTGGAGAAGATGGCTTCTTTTTCATACAGGATTTTAAAAACGTGTACAAAACGATCAGCACCAGTCCTAACTTCATGCTGCTTATGTGTATTAGGGGCCTGTGGGGGTGTGCGTGCGTGTGTATCTGTTTTCAGGATTTCAACATATGTTGTGGACTAATAGCCCTCTTTACGCCCCATTATCCTGATAACAAATGGCAGTGTGAACTGGCTAATAGATGAGAAGCTAACTTTGACCACGCTATTTACTCCTTCTGAGCAAAAACAATGCAAGCTTTCGAATATGCTTATCAAATCACACATTAATCACCTTGGAGCTGAATGTGAGTGCATTCGCATTCTCTTCAACTACAACCACGTGGAGCAACAGATGCATTAGGATGCATGAGACGAGCGAGAAATTCAAGAGAGAAGCTCCCTTTTGTTCTGAGGGAATAAAAAAAAAAAAGCTCTTGGTGTGTGTGAAGACTGTGAATTCAGAGTCCAACAGAGCCAAGACCACCCCGGCATTCAACGAGCCTGGCTAAAGAGAGCAGGATGGAGCGAAGATGGAGTGAAAAGAGCAGGAGAGACAGAGGGAGCTTAACATTTGTGTCTCCAGGTCACTAAAGTGGCCAGCTTTAGCAGGAGAGATAACAGGATTACTGCAATCACGGCCAAAGTTTTCTATGACTTCAACCCTTTTCATTCCCACTCCTCCACTCCTCGCTCCGTTCCCCCCGTCCTGCTGGCATAGACCGGAGCTGGAACTGTGATGGACTGGGGCCGGGCTCCACTGGGAAGCAAGAGACACTCGTACAGCTAATCTCCTCAGCCTGGTGCTGACAGAAAGAGGTTAGTGGCTGCACCAAATTCTCTCTTGCAATAATAAAAAAAAAACCCAAAACAAAACAGCCAACTGTCAGGAAAAAAATAAATAAATAACTCAAGCTAAACAAATCAAAAGTATTAGCAAAGCCCTATAATTTAAGAGCTGGACTTGCACAACGCTGCAGCTTTTTCTTCTCACAGGAAGGTCAAGCTCTTGGTTGTGGTTTTCTCTTGTACTGGCTTTGTGTATAATAAACTGATTAACTTAACCAGCTCTGATGGGGATTACGAGCTGCGTTTGATCAGTTAATTACTCAAGCTACATGCTGTCTGAAACACAGAAGCTGTAATACTCTTATAAACTCACACCCAGCCCTCTACTAATAGCAACACTGTGCCCTCATGTCTAAAAATGTGCCTGTGCAGGGCCTATCCATTTCCAGAGCAGCTCTTTTCAGGCAAATGTATTTGTTTATAGAGAGTAGGCTGGCTATGTGGGCTCCATAAATCTGTGTATTTGTCAGCAGGATGTGACAGGCTTTTCCTCTCTGACTGAGAGTCTATCAGTCTGAGCTCCAGTGGCCGTGCCCGCTACAGTCAACTCTGATTAATAACTACAAATAGAAGGGACTTGTCTGCTCAGAAATAAATGGGGACTGTATTTGCTTGGGAAAAGATGCACATTTCTGCCTGATAAATCACAGAGGAGGATGAAAGAGAACGGCAACACGGGAGCACAGAAATATAATGTAGGAACAATTTCTCAGCTTGGCTCGGTAATAAAGCTGACTGCCTTGTTTAACTTAATGCCACCAATTACTCGCATGTGCTCTTCTGTCTCATCTCTCTGTCGCTCTGTCTTATCTATATGTATATATATATATATTTCTTTTTGCTAGAATAGCTGTAACTTTTCTGATGGATGGATAAAAAAAAACTGTTTGTATTACACTCTGCACATGCTTCCTTTCCATCTCTGACACATGAAAGCAAATGTCTCCTCCTCTGATGTACTCTGCTCCTCTAGAGGTAGCATAGAAAGTCATAGTGGAAGCACATAAACAGTTTACAAGCCTGTGAAAATGAAAATCACAATAATCTCCAGAGGTCAAACAGCGCACGTAAGAATCTGCGGGCAATTATCTAACCAGTGTGACACGCAAATAAACACCCAATTTATATACATTTTACAATCACTGCATGGATAATAATGACACATTTTTAAGGTCAAACATTTTAGATATGTGGGGACGATACAGAGTTAAATGTTAAGAGTTTCTGCAGGTTACACTTTTGTAGCGCTTCATTGTGCATTGAAGCATTATATAAACATAACTAAAGAATTTAAAAATGAAAAATTTGGGATTTTTCTTGAAGTTGAATTGTGCGCGATCACACACTACCACCTGCAGTGGTAGTGGTCTTAGTTTACATAAACAGCTAAAATCAGGGAATCGGTAACAAGATATGAAACTGCAGCTTGGTTGATTTCGAATATTTAATTCAAAGGTGGAGAAAATGGACAGTAATAATAATGAGGAATGTGTCAGCAGCAGCCCTTTGCAGTCCAGGCTTAGCTTAAGAGGGGAGCCAAGACCATAAAGACACAGATCCTGTCCTTCACTGACAGACTATCAGAAAAAATAATCATTTTATTAATCCATGTCATCTCAATCTTGATTTCTTTAAGACACTAGCCAGAGGAGACTTAGTTCAAAAGCAGATTTCTGCCATCCTAGAGCCACTGAGCCATGCACAAGCTATTTGATACATTTCTGCAGTGCTGCCACATTTACATAAGACACTTACTGACAAAAAGTCTGTGGTTATTAGGTTGGCAAACTGTGTGGATCCACAGGGTGTCACTAATTATCTTCCATGTGAGACAGGTGTTGCATAACAGAACATGTTCAATCCATAAAGTGAATAAAGGACATCCGCTTGAGCCGCTATAAAGTTCATTTTGTTTCACTGAATTACATTTGCTTTGGATACTAACTCTGGCTGGGCTTTCTGCACATGCAAAAATAATGTGGTGTCAGGTTCATAAAGCAGCATTCAAGTAAATAAAGTAACATTCAAGATAAAGTTGTTATAATCTGCTGTGGAGCCGTCTCCATCAGGACTTTCTGCTAGATCAACTCTATTGAGAACTTTAGTCTCTTTCTGCAAAGTGAGGATGTTTAGACTCCTGTCTACAACAGATAAGACACTGACAAGTGGTAGCTCCTGCACAGAATCCCACTTAAAATAAAAAGAAACACCCTATAAGTCTAAAAACCACAGTCATATATTAGCTGCAGGGAAGATAATAACTTCTAACAGAACCTCACTTCACAAATTCTGAGCTATTCTTTCAATATGTGAATAAAAACTAGGATTAAAATACTTTTTTCCCACTTTAAGCTTGTCTTTTCATATGTATTAATGTTTTAATCACCATTACCAAAGCTCAGCGTGCACATTTATGTACATTATACAAGTGTAAAACAAATGAAAACAAATAAAATTCCCTTTAAACTCTAGGATTTTAAAATGTTTATATGTATCAAGTTTTATGGGGGTGCAATTAAAAATTGACCACAGGGATGTTCTTTCATTTTACCATTACTGTTTGACCATGTCTTAAAGGATTTCAAGAAGCAAAAAAACACGACCTTAAATATGAAAACATTCAACTAGGAACATATTGTGATGCGT
The DNA here is from genome assembly GCF_002775205.1 of Xiphophorus maculatus. Taxonomy (NCBI): domain Eukaryota; kingdom Metazoa; phylum Chordata; class Actinopteri; order Cyprinodontiformes; family Poeciliidae; genus Xiphophorus; species Xiphophorus maculatus. Next base: position 21,254,935 of record NC_036465.1, on the reverse strand, counting down.
GAATAGGAATTTGAAGTCATGATTATATTATTATTATTATTATTTTTGCATAAAAATCCATGTGAAAGTTCCTTTTCATCATTTTTAACAGAATAGTCAGATTCTGGTCCTTTTGCAGATAATTTTGAACATGGCACTGTAGAATTAATGTAAAAACTCCAATATATGTTCCCTGTAAGATGCTAAAAGGGACTACTAATTATGTTTAAAAAAAAATCCAAAACAAAACAAAGCAATAAATAAAGTATGAGCTAATTAGCAAACTCATTGTAGCTAAACCAGGTGGGAGTATGAGATTTATAGAAATTTTGTAATAAAAGTTCTGGAAAAACTAAAATGTGTGAACTAAAACGGAACATCTATGCAATGTAAAGACAGAAAATATCTTAGCAGTTCATATAACAGCAGACAGTTTGCTAAAGTAAAGCGTGAAGAAATAAAAAAAAAAAAAAATTGTTGAATTAAAAGCTCACAATGATCCCTCAAAAGTCCAAACACATTTCCCCTCCTTACCAAAAAATCTGATTCGTGCTTCAACCGCTGAAAAACAAATTCAACAGAATGTGGGTGGCTTCTAAACCACTGTTCGTGTTTGGGTTTTTTGTTCTAAAGCACAACACTTGACTCCCGAAACGCAGACATGTGGGCGTACGGGAATAACGCCTAGGTATCGACAAACCCAAAGATAATTTTGTTATTGCTCTGCTGTTCTGTGAAAAACATCCTCAGTTTTCCTATCTTTTGTACACAAATCTGCGTGTGAAATTCAGAGCATCTCAGGTAAATTTTCCCTTCCTGGAGAGACACCTTTGTTTGCACCTTTCCAGTTAATTAGACGTTGCTGATAGCTGTCTGTGTGCCGGGCTGAAGGCTCGGTTCACCGCAGGTGCTTTCTGTCAGCCGCGACATGGCAAAACATCAGTGAAGCTCTCCCACCGGTCTAGCTGGGAACAACCCGAGTGCACAGTGAGGGCGCAACCAAACGGCGGTCATGTCGCCTCTGCTGCTGTGCCAGCCTTGGCTGGGCCCATCAAGTGTGGGACACACATTAAATATTAACTTAATTGGTCCCCGCAGAGCCCTGCTAACATATGGCAAGCATCAGACGGAAATGTCACCATTTCCCCAGAGCTCCCGTACACTTAGGATCAAAGACAGTACTATTGGTTCTAATCTGCTGTAATAGTGAGATAAGAGTGAGGCAGGCTTAAGTGTGGGATGCATGTGTCTGTGTCTGTGTGTCTGTCATCCTCCCTGATGGAGGCTTGTCAGAGCAGACTGACAGCCAGCGATAGAGGGAACAGCTCAGCCTTCTTTTTAGTCTCTGCAGTTTTCTTGCTTCAGAACAGCTTTTTTTCCCTCCCCACTGAACTCCCTTTAGAAGAATAGAAGTACAGCTTGCTTAATTCTTGGAAACCTGCCTGAAAAACAAGGTGCTGTAGTGCTGTCAGAACATTCCCATTTAGTGAAGGTATACTACAGACGAGTACATCCACAGCTACTCCACTGTGCCACCTACTGTGGCATGCTACACTTAACTCTAATGGCAGCCCGAGTGAGGGACTAATCATAAAAGGTGCATTTTAAAGATAGTGATTAGTGATTAGGCCCGACCTCTCCAGGGAAGTTTAATCTCCACTCAAAGTGGTGAATGTACTTGCCAAATGAGCTGCTCCCTTTGTAATAGCACCAAGAGCAGCGTGGAGTCGAGATTACTAAACAGTGAGGGCCGCGTTTTAAATCACTCACTAAAAACTACAAAGCCCCGGAGACGCCGTGGCTTACCACAGAACCAGGTTGTGTGAGAGACGGGCAGCTAATGCACTCAAGGGCGTCGGGGGAGACGCGGAATATGGCGAGCGCGAGTGCTGAAGTCAACAAGCTCAGATGTCCTTTTCCTGGCTGAGAGAGGCAGAACGAGAGCTAACTAGAGGAAAGGGCAGCGAGAAAGAGGGTTTTTTTGGCCTCTGAAAGCCTTCCTGCATCCAGTGCTGAACACACAAGGTCACTGCAGCAGTAATGCTCGACCAAACTGCCACCAGGTTAACTGATGATCTGACTGCCAGCGAGCGTATAGCTTGACATCCATCAAAGAAATAGCTTTTGTTTTTTCCTTAAATGTGCCAAATTTCTCACACATTGCATTAGAAGAACTGGAAAGGCTTTAAATTCATTTAAAAGCTATGTGAAAACAAGTAAAGAAAGTGAGATACGATGCCTTGCAAGGATGCACTTTTTCACATTTTGTTACATTGCAACTACGCTCTTTCTGGTGTATTTTATTGGAATTTTTAGTGGTAAAGCAACACAAAATAGTACAGAATGGTGACGTTTAAGAGATAGGTGGTTTTCAAAAGTTTTTACAGATTAGTAAGTAAGTAAAACTTTATTTAATTAGCACCTTTTAATACATAAAATCATAGAATTTCACAAGAACCAAAATCATATAAAAAAACAAGACAAGTTAATCATTTAAAAAATATGTTTTCAACTGGCTTTTAAAAGGAAATCAGACTCTGAGGGGCCACTCAACAGAACATCTTGTCTTCATTTGTTTACAGCTCAGTAAGGGGAACCATCAGCAGGCCCTGGTCACCGGACCTTGGGGTATATGGGGTCAGTAGCCATGTGATATAACCTAGTGCTTGTCCACAAAGAGCTCCAAGTCGATAAAAGTATCCCGAATTGGACTCTCCATATAATTATTTTATCAATTTTAAGAGTCACATGTGAAAATTATATCACGTGCATCAATTTGTGTTCAGTCCCCTTCACTCTGATGCCCTCAAATGAAACACAAAGTTCACTATTGGTCAGGACCCTGAACATACAGCCTCCATTGCAGTGGGATTCTTTAGAACGAAGCACCTTCCCATGTTAAAATGTGAATGGAAAAATAGAGAATCTGTTGGAAAACTTGTTGTTCACAGATGCTCTCCATCCAATCAAACTGATTTAGTATCTTTCAGGTGCTATGAACTTGCATCTTACATGCTACTGTAACATCTAACCAAGTGATTGTCATGGCAGCAGATGCTCAAATCCGACAAAAACACTTCCTAAAATACTAAAAGTCACAGAGTATGAGAAGAACAGATTAGAAACAGGAGAAAATAGGCATACATTGCACTTGGTATCGCCTTTGCAATATTTGCCATCATTATCATCATCGCAAGAACTTCTAACATCGTGCACCCTATTGAGCCTGACTGCTTATCAAAGAACAGTCTAGCGTCTTCGAGCCCAGACGTACGGAGCCTGTAGACACAAACCGCAAAGGCCTTGAAGCTGTAATGTCTGCAAAGTCAGTTCTACAAAGTATTAAGCCAGAGTGGCTGAATATAAAACTTTTCACCTTTCTGTTTGGTAAAAAAACTAAACAAATAAAAACGAATCACAATAATTCATTAGTTTGTGTTAAATTTTCTTTGATAAAATCCCACTAAAATACATTCAAGTTTGTGTTTGTAAGGTGACAAATTGAGCATGAACACTTTCGCTGCTGTACATCACCAGAGGCATTTGCAGCTCTCACCTTATCGTCATCTTCCTGACTTGTGGGCTAATTTCAGCGTGAACTCTGAGTGACTTCCACTGTTTATGTCCTGCAGGCATCGTGATGGTGTTGCACCTTTACATGAGCAGGGTCAGCCATTACAGAGCAGCCGAAGTGGATTCTAGTGGAAGAGCCACTTGTGGAAGTGGGTGGTGACAGCGGAGGAGAGGAACAGCTTTTGAGAGGTGTGGAGAGAGACTAAAGGGAGCACTGGGGGTTGGTGGGAAAAGATTGGGACAGACTCTCCTTTTAATTTACTAATTAACCATGCAAATGAAATCTTAACAGGCTACTCAGAGGCAGTCCTCCAGGGAGGGAGCAAGGCATTAGCGCTTGATTATACTCTGTCCATGTGGAGAGGGAAAATGGGAAGTAAAATATGTCAGTGCATAAAGTGTTGGAAAACTTATTGACTCTCAGCAAATGGGCAGAGTTGAGGACATACTTGAGAGGAACCAAAAAAACAAACATCCAAACAAAACATAAATCAACACCAATAATCACACCACATGAACAGCATTTCTAATTTGATCTCGGATCATATAAATCTGTCGCCAATCCTGGCAAAAAACTGTTTAAGAAGTAAATAAATTCTCACACTGGAAGTGGCTGAATAAATCAAAGTTTCGTTTGAGTACATTTATTCAGTTGGGGAAAAAAATAATAATTGGTTTTTAGCCAAGTCACCAGAGGCACGATTGTTGGTAGTCCAAATAATTTCTTTAAAATAAACGCACCTGAAGGTGGTTTTTAAATTTCACTTTGCGCTCAGTTTTTCAGAGTATCCATAGACGAATCTTATTACAGGATGGGCTCAAATTAAACAAATGAGTAAACACTCGCTGAAGGCGATCGAGCGGCAGCTTACCTTGAAGACGTCCTGCGTGTCGTCCATGCAGTACACCCTGATGTTGTACTCCAGCGTGGAGCAGTATGCGTCGGAGAAGAGGACGAGCCGCAGGCGCTTGGCTGCGCCCATGTGCAGCGACTCTCCTACCAGGGCGAAGGTGCCCAGCTGCTCTGTGAACAGGCGGCACGTCTCGGCCTCAAGCTGGCAGTAATAAGGCTCGGACACCAGCTCCTCCCCCATCAGCAGGACGTCCTGGAGGAGAAGAGACAAGAAAACAAGATGTGGATGGAAGGTCAAGCACCCAATTTATGTAGGAGGGAAGGGTAATGTGTTGCCTGATGTATGCGTAGGAGTGTGTTTGCAAAGGGCTCGTTAGCAAAGTGGCGCCACAGAAAGGACCCAAACTACATTGTTCCTGCGGTGTGACATCAAAGCGGAAGGTCTTCGGGGTAATATTACATAAAGTTCTAGGCAACAGTTCGGATCAGAGGAAAAAGCAAATACTTTGTTCTTGCTTCAGATTTCCTTCTCACCACAAAGCCGTTAACAACACGCCGACATGAAGCCACATTCTCCTCACACGTCCTATAGAATACCATTAGTTTAGTCAATAATGCATGAACGAGATCTTCCATTGACATGAAAGAAGACCCAAAGGGATTACTGGCGAGAACAGATGGTTCTGGAGGAGGAAAAGGTCGCAGAGGTACGGTGATTATTGGGAGTTTGGGAATTTTCTTCCATTTGTTTAGAGAGTCGATAAGAAAGATAAAAAACAGCTTGCTAATTTATCTGTAAAACAAACATTGCTGATTTCTGATAGCTGACGTTCAAAACTAGGCATCTTAAATGCACCGCATTGGGGAAACAACAACATGGTGACAAGGCGACGCCTTGAATTTGCTGGCTTCGCCACAAAGGTGAAGTTCTGAATCCTGGTGAGGATGGGAGACCTGTGAAAACGTCCCATTTCAGCTACAGCACTGCACAGCTTTTATGAGATAATTCCAATGCTCTCTCGGCTAATTTGATGGAGACGAACTGGGCCCAAGGTGACAACATTTTCTCTAAAATCACATCATGCCTGTTGACTGACTCTTCCCATTAGCCCACCACGCTAAAGAGAGAATTGTGCCTGCCAAATGCGCAGCGAGCCCCTCTAGGATCGATTCACACAGACACCATCTACATCAATAGAATTAGTATCGACACGATTCATTTTCTATGCAACCACAATGGAGTCTTATTTCTTTATCGTCTTAATATTTCCTCGGTGAAACAGAAGCTCGGTTTTGCAGCGGAAAGGTTAATTTCTCCATCTGTATACTTTGTGTTTTCCACATCTCTCCTATTGCGCTACATTTTTGTGATTTCTTTCCAATAGATCTGCATTACCTGCTCATTTGCATCCATCTGTTTCCTCTTTCTTTCTGCTCTCAGTTTCTGTCACACTCCTGTGCCTCCTTCCACTCTCATTCTCTCGTCCACCTGGCGCTTCTTTACCGTAGTGGCCAACGCAGTCGGGCTATATTTGGCCCGTCTGATGATTAAAAGTGCTGGTCTAACCTCAGCCTCAGACAGGCCAATCCATCCCACAGACACCCCACCGCTGCCACATGGAGGGCGGGGAGAGGCTGAATAATTTATGCACAATATCGAACATGAAAGAAGACCTAGTAACACTCCAAAGCCCACCAGCACCCTTTAAAATCTCTCTGGGTTGCTGAGATGGGTATACTGCCTCGAACCGGCGTTTGTTTTGTGTGAGGCTGTGTGCACACCGAGGGCTCTTTTCGGCTAGATTCATGGGCAACGTTCAAATTTCACGGGTAGAAAAACAGGGAGAAAACTCTGCAAATTGGAAGCAGCAGTCGACAACGGTCAAGGAGCACTCAGAAGAGCACTTTGAGGATGAGTAATTTGCTTACAGAATTTCTATTTTCACAATCATGTTGCCAAGCAAACCTTTAGGTGGAGCGAAGCAGCCGACGGACAGCATACAGCAAGTATCCCCACTTCCTTCACCTTTCTTATGTCGCTTTTCAACTACAAACTCTTATGCTTTTTTGGGAGTTTATGTGGTAGACCGACACAAAGCGGTAGCAAAAATGAGCATTATTCTGATTAATCTATTTTTGAGTACATTGCGCAAGGTGCATGCATTTGTTTTCAACTCCCTTTATTGGGATTCATATCTGTGTCATCAATCTCAGTGTAAATCCAGCTGCTCTGAGAAGACCTCAGAGGTTTGTTAGAGAACATTGAACATTAGTGAGCAAACAGCATCATAAAGACCAAGAAACACAGCAGACAGGTCAGGGAGAAAGTTTAAAGCAGGGTTAGGTTATAAAACAATGTAACACACAGCTCTATTCAATCCATCATCTGAAAATGGAAAAAGCCTGGCACAGCTGTAAACCTACTAAGACACGACAATTCACCTACACTGACAGGCCGGGCAAGGACACAAATAATCAGATAAGCAGCCCAAATTGGTAACCTGGAGGAGCTGTAGGGATCCATTCCTCAGCTCACATAGGGGAATCTGTCGACACGATAAATGTTAGTCTTGCACTAGACAAATCTGGTCTATATGGAAGAGTGGTAAGAAAAAGAAATCAATGTGTTCTGTTTGCCACGAGCCACGTAGAGAGCGTGGTGAACATGTGGAAGTTGGAGCTGTGATTAAATGCGACAAAATTAAACATGCATGTGTGGAACAAAATGACCCTCCTGAGCACCCAGCTCCCACTGTGAAACATGGGGTGGCTGTATCATGCTGTGGGACAGGGAAGCTGCTCAGAGAACAGGGGGGAAATGGGAGGAAGCGAAATGCAGAGAGCAATCCTGGAAGAAAACCTGGCAGGATGTGGCAGAGTTTCACCAGATAACAAGACCAAAACGAACAACCCAAGCTACAAACTGTGGTTCAGGTCACAGCATCATCATGTGGTAAATTACCAAAGTCAGTGTTTGGCCCCCTACGCAAACTGAGGGAGCTTAAACAATTTTGGAAAGATCGGCCAAAAATCTCAGTGTAGATGTGCAGATTAAACAGATTTACTCCAAAACACACAAAGCTTTACCTGCAGCAAAAAGTTGTTCCATAAATCATTATCAGAGGCTAAATAGAAACAGTTTTCAGATTTTTATTTGTAAATACTTTGATAATCATGTAGGATTTTCTTTTCACTTCAGAATTGCACAGTACTTTTTAGTATTCAGTCAGATAAAATCCAGTAACATACATTTTGAGATTTGGAATAAAGATGACAAAATGTGAAAAAAACATGTAGGATGTACAAATATATATACTTTTTCGAGGCCCTTTAATTTAAACCCTGTGGAGGAGTAGTGAGGAGTACGTTAGGCAGCTGGGTGTGTTGCACTGAGCATTTCAAGTCACGAGCAGGAAAAGTTTGTACTTTTCACACAGAAACAATCAATAAGTTCAGTAATACTTCACAGTTGCACTGACTAGCGGCTTTGTCTTCCTACAAAAGGATTTGTGCTGGAGCTGCAGTAGACTCTCACCTCCCAAGCGCCCTCGTAGTTCTGCTTCTTGAGGCGGACGGCCCAGTTATCGAGGCACGCATCAAAGCAGTGGTCCATGCTGAGGATAACTGGCCGGCTCAGGACCACCCCCGGAGGGCCGCAGCTCACAATGGGGCTCAGGAGGGTCTGGCAGCCGGCCAGCGGTAACCTACGGCAGGAGTGGGAAAGAGATGGATGCATTAAGATGAAGTGGTTGCAATTATTTTGATATTAGAGAGAATTTACAGCTCTCTTTGAGGCAGGATATGATACTGTCACCTCTGCAAATTATCCAGCAGCTGTAACACGGGATAATTAAAGCCTGCCGGACTCAGAGACGAGCCGGGCCAACGCGTGAGGACTGAGAAACATTATAGCACCATCTCGGCAGGCTGCAACGGCTCTGCTTCCAGAGGATGAGTGCAGCAAGCCAGATAGACATTGCTTTCCAAACAATTCATTTAACTTAAACAGCGCACATCCTTGTAAAAGGCTATGTTATTTATTTACATCCCTCCTCCACAGCACTGGCAGAGCCTCTTAAGCCGTTCCTAATGGAACAGTAGAGCATCAAAACAAACAGCCTAGTGGCATTCAGGGAAGACTGCCAGTTAGACAGCGCTAAAGAGACCCACCTTAAATCTTCCTTCCGCTGAACAGTGAGATAAATCTCATAGATCTTTCCTCTGGGGATGGCCTCGGGAGGAATGAGCAGGCTGATTCCTAATGCAAATAACAACAAAAGGGAGAGAAGTGGGGTGGGTGGGGGAGCAGGGGGAGTGTGAGCGAGTGGGGGACAGGCTCATTTGTTCTGACTGAACAGTGCTTTTGTCATCTCACAAAGGGAGCCAGCCCACTCGACAAACTGTACGCATGACAAAAAAAACAAAACAACAAAACTAAACAAAAATCCAAATCTATTCTGAAGGTCAGAGGCAGCCTCCTTCAGGTGCAGCGGATGCAGAATCTGTGTGCCGGCAGCTGTGGCGGTACACGTCCCCGATGTCAACAATTAGCTGAGACAAAAGCGCGCGCTGCAGCACAGTTTAAATGTCCTCCGTCTGCCACAAAGTAGATAATTGAGACCATGGAACAGACTACTTCAGGAAAATTGCACTTCCCCAGGAGAGTGTTAGAAAATGCACGTCGGAGAATACAGAGAGATATTGAAGCAGTTTGAGTGCTGCGGCATTCATGTTGTGATTCTTCTGCTAAAATTACCCACTCTGAATGGCATTTAAAATGTGGGCCAAACAGTGAATGTGACACTATTTTAACAATCTCTCAGTTTTAAAACGGGTCTGTTCGTCATGAGGCTGCGTCGGATTGAATCGGGCGAAGGTGCCTGAATGTTGGCGTCCGTGCCTGAATCTGTAAAGAGCGCGCTCGCTCTGAAGCTGTGATGAATGACAGAATAACTCCTTTGAGTGAATGCATGCGAGTGTAAGATTTCTTTCCTTCTTGTGTCCCTATGAGAAGATAGGTGCCAATGCGTGGTATAGTCAACATGGCTTTGAGTTAATCCATGCATAAAATATCTGTAAGAGACAGGCAAAACACACACACACCCAGGGAGAGAGCAGTGGTGAAGAAAAACAGGAAAAAAAAAACCTTTTCTTCTAGAAGATATTGTCATGCTGGCATCAGCTAATCTGGACAGTCTACAAAGAGCCAAGTGGAAAAACTGTCTTCCAGTATAATTATATAAGCTCTGTACTCTGCTGCTGTAAGGAGAAAAAAACCCCCAGCAGAATAATCATGGTGGAGTTTTTTTGTTGTCAGAAATTGCATCACTTTAACTGTCTTTATTTCTCCATCCAGCCACTTAGAACATGGATGACATTTGTGGACATGGGCTACAATTTCAACCTGTTCCGGCATTAGTCAGAAGCTTTATTGGAATAATTTGTTCGACGTTTTACTCCAGGACTCTTGTCAAGTACAATGTTTTTGCCATAAATTGATTTCATCTCAGAGCATTTGCTTTTAACTATTCATGCTGTGCTGTTGAGATGTAGGTTACTGACAAGGCATTGGACCAAATTATTCACTCTAGATTCTGCTAGAGGCAAAATTCTTGCTTTCTCACTTAAATTTTTAAAGCTTCCATGCAGACTTTTCAAAAATATCAATCATAATCACCGTAGTTTATCACACACACACACACATTCAGGTTTTCTGTTGTTTTTGCTACATTGTTTTTTGTACGTTGTTATTTAATCAAAAAAAAAAAAAAATTGCAACAAACCAATATAAAGCTTCCATGTGAAAAAGTCTCTGGTGACAACATATAAAAGGGTCAGATCAGAATGTTCCCTTTTTTTTTTTTTTTTTTGAAATCAAATTCATCTTTCATAAATGTTTACTTGTATTCTGTACACTGTAAAAAAATCCATAAAATTTACAATAAAATACCGGCAGCTGTGGTTGTCAGAATTTTACCACACCTGCTGGTATCTTGTCGTAAATTAGAGATGATATATATATATTTTTTACAGTGTACAGTTGCAACCAAATATTCGAGCAATATGTAAGAACATTGTGTGCAGATATGTAATAAACCAATCAGAAAAATCCAAAGCGGACTTTAAATACATTGATAGCAGCTTATGTTTTGAGTATTTTTATCATCCCTGTTTAGTTCAGCTAAACATTTCTTAGCAGTATCTAACATGGTTTGTTTGGTCAGCAGAGTCAAACTCTGACTTAAACTTGTATGACTGAAACTCTTAAAGCTTCACAATCTGTGGTGAAATCCTTAAAAGAAAAAAACCATTATGGGTCTGAGAAAAAACCAGTCATGGCTGATCAGCTCAATTCTTTTGCCTCTTTGTCATCATTGGCCCAAACACACAAAGGAAAATGTGCGATTTGTTTTACTCAATGCGCTTTTTACAGCCCTGGAGAGTATTTTTAACCTATTATAACATGATGTAATATATTTCTCCACCAGTTACAGTTTAGCAGGTGCCTCAGGTCCAAATGGGTTGGGTATTTAGGGGAAAATGTAGCACACAAACCACCTTAATCACTAGCTAAAAAAAGGATTTTAATGCACTTTTGGGGCCTCATCTTGTTCCTGTAAAAGTAACGACTGCTTGTTTCTGCCTTGCATTAAGTCCTCAAACACATTTGCATGTGTGTTATCCTGGTACAAACCTATTAGGGAGTCCATACAAAAGAAGTTTAAGGCTGAATAAGACATTGAGGTGTTTATAGGATTCAGCTGTTCCTAATAAACTCTCCTTGTTAACATCCAGTCGGACACATTAAAGCAGGTGTAATAAAGCGACAGAATGGCCTTTCTCTCAGAGCAGTTCTTCATAAACTGTAGCAGCAGATGTTGAATTATTTGGATGATTTATGTATTGTTTGCTTAAAGTTTAGCAGCATTAGAGGAGATTACTTAGATCTTGCCAGACATGAAGAGACAGTGAGTGAATAAAACATTGCCGTCTGTATTGTCCAATTTTGCATAATGGTAAAACTGCTGAATGAACACCCTGAACAGATTTACAACATGGACCTGAAGCCTAAAAATGTAACTCCTTGGACTAAAATGTTGATCTGGGGTGCATGTTGTTCATACAGTGTAGTTTCTTTCTTTTATGAGCTTAAAATAAACTAATAAAAACAATACTTATTTACTTATCTGAATGATGATGTGCAGATGACATCAGCTTTTATCAGACCAAATAAGCACATGCCGTACAAAGCATTCTTCCCTCTTAAATTATTTCATGTTTTGTCGCATTACAACCAACTTCAAAGTGTTTTATTTCCATTTTAAATAATAGCACAGTATTATGGATTGGAATGAAAAGGCTGCATAGCTTTAAATTTCTTTTAAAAAATACAATCTGGTAAGTAGAAATTTGCAATGAGTCAAAACTTTGCTCTGTCACATTTTGCTGCAATTGCAAGTTAAAATCTCTTCCATCAGATTGGATGGCAATCATCCATTTTTGAAGTCTTGCCATGGACCTCAGCTGAATTTAGGTCTTGACTGTGACTGAGAATGTGTTTTGATCTAAACATTTTCATTTTGTAGCTGTTAGTGTAGGATCGTTGTCCTGCTGGAAGGTGACTCCCTAACAGATTTGCAACTAACTGTATTGTTTTTCAATCAACTCTGACCAGCTGAAGAAGAGCATCGTTAGAGCATGATGCTGTAGGGATGATGTCCAGTGTTAGTTTTCCACCACACGTAGCATAGCTGCCAAACATTTACTCTGTCCTCTATATGTTGTTTTAAAAATCTAAATTTAAACAAGACTACTTATGGCTTTGGTTCAACATTATTTTTTCTTGCCCCTCATATAAAAGGCCAGACTGGGGCTACGATCTAAGCTGCAGATCTCTAGAGCTCAGGATTGTTCTTAATGCTGAGCCTGTAAGTTTAGGTGGAAGGGAATGTCTTCAGATCTGTAGACTTTCAGTTTTACCACACTGTTTTCTTTTTAACATGATGGACGGAGCAGTGCTCCATGAGATATTTAAATATTATTTTATATTAGAACACGTCTCCACTTTACACAGTTACAAATTTATTTATTTTTTTGCGTTCGTATGATGGTATTTGTTTACACAAGCGCATTATTTCTATTGAGGTGTCTTTTGAATGCAGTTGGTTACACTTGGTTTTATTTAGTGGCCTTTAATTAAAGGGGACAGCATACTTGACATGGCACACTTTTTGAGAACCGTTGTATATTTCAAATTCACAATTACACAATACTGTGTGTTAGTCAACCCCATAGAATCCTGTTTTTTCTCTTTTTTTATTTTTTACCAGATAAAATCCCAATAAAACACTTTGAAGTTTGCAGCTTATGACAGAATATCAAAAAGTTCAAGAGTGATAAAGGGCAAATGACTCTACACATTAAAAGCCAAAGAATCCAGAATAAAACGACTCAGAGAGAACGGTCAGCTTCTACATTTATTAGATGCTGTAAAAGACAAAGAGGCTTTCCTAACAGCTGATTATAAAGTAATCTGAAAACTACACTTACATTTACCGTTTTGTTCATTAGGATTTTAAAGCCTTGATCTGGACATATTAAAAGTGTTACGTTTTTTTTTTTTCTTTTTAAATATGGACTTATTAAAATCTCAATCTAAGTAATCATCTTCATCAGCTTTAATCGTGGCTGGTTGCGGCAGGGAGCATTGAGATGTCATGTCATGTAATAGTAATGCGCTTCACATTGATGTCTTAATGTGTTTATAGCCTTTAGTTTATGACAGACTGTCACAAAAAGTAAAAATGATCAACGGATGCCCTTCAAACCATTAACTGTTCCTCCCAAAACACTTATATGTCAGACTATGGTTCCAAAAGGCATCGTCATGACAGGTAGGACATTGTATTAAATCATCTGTACAACGGAGAAGACAGATTAAAGGTAACACAACATGAATGAAGAACCCACCTGTATTGGGGATTGTTAATCTCCCACCCAGGAAGTTGAAAGTCCCATAGGAGGTGTTGGCCACATCACGGGGGAGAGTTTTAAAGTAGGTCTGAGTGGACAGCCTGCTCACAAACTCTGTGGTGTCTGAGTTTAGCTTCCCATTGTGGAGAGTGTGTGATCCGTTGGGAAGCGGGTCCAGCAGAGGCCCGTTGGTCATGGAAAACTTCCCAGCGGTATCGTGGCGAGAGCGCAGGGTGCCCTGGTAACTGGTGGTGGTGGTGGTCAGATCAGGCTGGATGGTGAGCAAATGGGAGTTCTCTGTTCGAATAATGAAAACAGAGAGAGGAAAGGAAAAAGGGAGATATGTGAATCTCAATGAGTGGCGGTGGGAGGGGGAGTGGAGGGATTCAGCATCACACAGACAGACCTCACACTCTAAAGCTGTTTGCATCACACACAGAAAACTGAAACAAACACTGAAAGAGACACATGGTTCAGAAAACAGAGCATTAATACACACACACACACACATGCTCTACCACACATAAACACAAATTCCACCCAAAGCCACTCAATTTCCACCCCCCACCCTCTCCTGCTCTATCACTGCCTGTCTTTTTAGCAGCCACACAATCAATCCCAAACAGAACTCAGATGCAGCTTAGCATCCAGAATGCATAAAGGCTTTTTATTTTCACGGTGAATCACAGCCACTGCAACCCAGTTCCCCGTCTCCATCTGCCTTAGACAGTTGTATTTCTATTACTCGCCGTTAAACCTCAGAGGCTCCACACAGGCAGTAAACAGAGTGGGTACATTTCCTGACAATGAGGTGGTGGCGAAACATTATGTGCCAGGCAGGCAAATAAAGAGCTCATGAACCGCACACACACAGACACGCCAACACACCCCAACTCTTCCTTGGACCACAGACCCACTGTAAGTGCACTCACACCACCTCCACGACCACAGATCCAACAGGTTCAGAGCTACATGTGGACGGATGCTTCATGGTCACAGTGGGAAGATGGACAGACGAGGGTAAAACAAAAAAACAGTGTCCTACTGCTGTGGGGAGGCCTTCGTGGCCGTGGTGCCCACACACCTGGCTTGCTGGGCTTAATGCCCATAGGCTGGAAGCCAGTGGTGAGTATGGAGGAGTCCGCCACGTCAGCGTCCAGGCCCTCCTTCTTGCGCCGGTAGACCAGGACGACCACGATGAGCAGCAGGGTCAGACAGAGGGCCACGGCCACCATGCCCACGTACAGCGCCACGTCCTCGGCCCCGCTCACGGCTGCAAGCAGAGAAATTATTAATCAAGACACTCCAGCTGTGTGAGGCGTTTGTTATTTTTATTCAATGGAAAAAGTTTTCTTGAGGACATCTTTAGCTACGTGAGGTCAGTGTAACATTTAGTGCGGTGGTGCTTTATCTTGCGTGGTGGTTTCTTAATCTAGAAAACTTTAATCTGATATTAGATAACCCAAGATTTATGAAGTCTGGATTGCCTGAGAGTTTGTGTTACTGAGTCTTCTGCTTGAATTTTGTACACCATAAATACCACGGCATGAAAAAGTAAGTACAAAGCTGTAAAAACCTAGAGAAACCATTTTTCTGTACTCCTTATTGTCAAAGTACTGTGGCTCCTTATTGTTTCCTTATTAAGTGAAATCTGTAAATATTCCTACAACTCTCTTAAGGTCCTATTAAAGCATATTAATTATGACCTACAGTAACAATGTGTATCTTTGATGTTCAAATCATTTGAAGATTCCCTGCTGTACTTTGGATTATCGTCCTGTTGTATGGCTCAGTTAAAGCCAAGCCCCTAATGTCTTTGTGACAGATGGCTTCACATCTGACTCCCAAACTGCAGAGGTAAACAGATGTGTTGCCAGCTCATTGCAAAGATTCCTATGTCATGAAGGTGGAAGACAAGCCAAGTGCTTTAAATGAAAACGTTTGAAATCTGGCTTTGTCTAAGCACAGTATCTTATCCGAGTCCTTTAGCTTGTTTTAGCATTTAAAACTATGATTTCTTTTTATTTAATATGCTAAAAGAAGCAACATCTTGGGAGTTTGTTGCATGGTAACCAATAAATGCTCCATCAATCAATCAATCAATCAAATTTATTTGTATAGCACATTTAAGCAGCAAGGCATTTCAAACTGCTTTACATCATATCAAACACAGAAACACAATGCAACATAGAATCAACAATCAAAACACGACACTATGGTTATGAAATGTCACGTGTGATGATTCCACGTAATGTATGACTTCCACCTTTTGAGATGACTTTTGCACTTTTTCACAATATAATTTTTTTTTAGATGCACTCGTATTTGGAAATACAACCACTGGGGTTGTGCAACTCTGGTTTGTGCCAAACAACTATCCCATCTGGATACACAGGCAACATGCGATTCACTTTGGAGAAAATAAAAGGTGTCTGAGTCACTCTTTCATATCTGGCATGTGCTAGTTTCTGTTCTGATATGGCTTGGCTAATCTTAACATCTCAAATAACCACATCTGGAAAAACAAATATTTTTCAATACTTTAATTTCTTTCTTCAAACTCGTACAAACTTGAACAAATACCCTAATGATAGTTCATACTTGACTACATATGACCCCATTTCTTATTTATGAATTATGAGTTCCTCATGATAATTGCTGATGTCTTTCCCTGTTGACATTACGCTAACACACATCTAATTGCTCCAGGAAAAACTCCTGCTTTTATAAATGTTATCTGAAACACAAAAATTAGCTCCTGCTAATATTCTCTAAGACTACCTACTTAGTTTATATTAGTATGACTTGCTAAAGTTTAAAACTAAAAGTAAGTGCATTGACTTTCTCTATGTGACTGGATGTCTTAAGCCAGCATGTTGCTCGTCTTTTCTCTCTTTTACTTTTTGTAACACTTGCATGTCAAATGTTAAGGGGAAAAAAAATCCAAGCTATATGGTCTTTATTGACTGCTACTGACAGCATAAGAGCATCCTCTTCCCAAAACTTTCAGGCCAGATTTTTTAGATATATTTTTTAAACTATGTGTGTGTGCAGTTGAGTGTGTTTGTTTTTGCAGGAGAATGGGATTTGCTACAGCTGTCTCCCTGTGCTGCTGGAATTTGGTGGCGGAGGATTCTCCCAAGGCCTTTGTGGAGCACCATTGTGCCCAGAAGCCACTGGGGCGTAGTGCTGTCAAGCGAACACAGCCAAGGAGGGGACACAACGAGCGGTGCAGCATTGAGGGATGGGGAACAACAGAAAAGGTTAAAGTGCTGCAGGCTGAGCGTGTGCTGAGTTGACAACAAAAGGAGGAGGACAGGGTGGAAGAGAGGAGACAGGAACAAATGTAGTAGAAGGAAAATTACAATTAAAAGGCAAATGGGAGGGCTGAGTAATGTGCCTTTGACTGACAGATTGTAGGAAATTAGCATTTTTATCAATAACAAATCCAGAAATAAACCGGATTAGGACCCAATTCATCATTTTGTCATTAAAATTTGCAGGCATTCGTGATGATTTTGAAGCAACGAGCAACAACAAAGAGCTGCATTAACCTTTACAAACAACCGTTTGACATTTTGAAACGGTGTTAGTGAATCTGAGGCATGTGATAGAAAATTAAAATAGCAGTCAAATAAAAAAAAAAAGGAGTCTCATATTTATTCATTTTGTGTATTTCTTAGTCCGTCTCTTCTGCTCGTGCTTCTAATTCTCAGTTTCCTTGGACAAAGCTTCCCTAAAAATTTAAAAATGAAATGCCAGAATCTATTTCATGGGTGATTATCTCAGTGCAATCTGATACTTTAAGTAGAGGGATTATAAGCAGCTAACCTCTATGGCAGCTCCTCGTTCAGCCAGAGATCTCTTGACAAGTAATCAATCGTGAATGACTGGCTAAAGATAAACACAAGATTGTCTTTTTTTTTTTTTTTGTTCTAGCAGATATCCGCAGAACACACTTCTGGCTTGAAGAATCTTCTGGGACGCACTCCCATCCTCTCTGCGCTTCTCATATAGTCCATTTACCTATGTGCTCCTCTCTATCTCTGACTCGACTCCCTGTGTTTTTCCATAAGTTTCCTCAGGCTAGCACAGAGGTGCTTAACTCTGAGCAGCCTGGCTGAACCCTCCGCTCTTCACAATGAGCTCCAGAAGCAGAAAGGGGAGACGTGCTGCACCTCTCATTAAATTTCTCAAATCCAATTGTTTTCGGCGAGTCAAAGGTCAGATGACGCCGTGATATTTGGACAGGTAGTTTTCCAGGCTGTTGAGGGATACTTGGTCTCACAAAAGACAAAACAACATCCATCAGATAGGAGAGCAGCCACCTGTTCTCTACTGATTTAGATTAGTTTACTTTCTGAGGACACACCAAAGACACCTGGTGGAGCCAAAGAGATCCGGTATCTCTGCACTTCCTTTTTCTCTTCAGCTACACCGCTGTTGCATCCAAACAATAAAGTCAGTCAATCAGACTACCCCCTCCTCCCTTTTTTCTTCTCTGTCCACCTCTCTCATCCTCTGCCCAGACTGTAATCTCTGGTGGCTTATCAGAGCATCACTGAGTGAAGTTTTATCTGACCCACCAGGTGTCACAGCCAAACGATCCCAGTGCTCACTGCAGCTCCTCCTGGTCTGCACTCATTGATTCTCATGATGCCGGCCAATAATTGAAAGGACATCCATCACACTTTTAATTGACACAGCTAATCAGCTTTTATAATTGGATGGGTTCTACTTTAGTCCCTCTCCAAAGTGCCCTCTCTTTCCATGCACTCCATACCAATTTACACATCCTCCGCCTTCCCCTCGCTGTCATCCGTCACTGCATCCTCCACTTCTACTTGACTTAATTGCACAACTTTTGATTCTCTTTGTGTGTGACCTCTCATCATGATTGACACCTGCCTGTGGATAATCTGTAGATGTGATGAGCATTTTTTTTTTTCTTGCAGAAATGACCGCAGGGCAATGTCTGTTTTGCTCTGTGAGCTTTCACTTCAGTTCGTCAGACTTGCTCCAGGGCTGGCTGGTTAAGGATCAGTTTCTGCCTTGAGATGGACCGGCATAACTCATCTCCTCTGAAGCTGTGTATCTGGGTCCTGGAAATGTTTGGATTCGTACTGTATTGACAGACGGAATAATGTTCCTGGTTCTCCTCAGGGTTCCTACTAATTTTGAAAGGACATAATTACAGAAGTTTATTGTGAAACTTGCAAAAAACAGATAACGATGGATGGATGGATAGATGGATGGATGAATGACTTGATGAAAAATACCTCAACTACCTCCCTCTATTTTTCTTTTTTCGATCTATTTTGATGAACCTTGAAAACACTTGAATTCCAAACTTTCCCAGACTGCATAGGAAACCTGTCTCTACCTGCTCCTTTCTCTCAGCTGCATTGATAAATAAGAGCTTTAGAGCCTCCTGTGCTTCCTCCCCGGGGCATTTATCAGGAGACGAGCGAATATATTTCATCCCATGGCCAATCCTAGTCGCTTGCCTGAAGATGAATTACCCCCGACTTCTTAAGGTCAGGGAAATATGGCTACTAAAACTCTCAAAGTGAACGTGACCATTACTATCTCCACAATACAGTCGTCCCATCCCTCTGCGGGGTCCTGGTGAAATATAGTCCAAAATAAATGCTCAGCTATTTTTCACACAGCACCGTGACCCTGCTCTGGCAAACAAACTCATAAAGAAAAAAAATGGCAGCCAGTTTGCTGCCAAATTAGCCTCTAATACAAAAGCAAGCTAAAGATAAACTAATACTTTCCACCATTTTTTCTGACACCGAAATTGGATGATGCTCAAAATTAAGTCCATTATCCTTATCACACATGTTAAGTGAAATAATTGTTGTATTTTGTTCTAATTTCCTGAGTCGGGAAAGAAGGGAACCATTGTTTTTCCTCTCTACCCTTTGTGTGCCCTCCAACACCTGTCTGCCATTTAGGCTGTGGCTCCACGCCAGCACATTCATCGTTTCCATGCGCTGATTTTGCATAAGCTACATTTTGGGCTTGACTTGTTTTCTTTATGAAAATGATCCTGCACGGCTCAAATCTGTTTGTTTTCCAGCTGTAACTCAAATCCATGACCAAGGGTTAGTTTTCATGCGCATTGCTCAAACCAATATCCTCTTCTAAAGTGTCTCTTTTAACATGACAACGGAGATCAGAACCTCAGACAGAGGAGAGCTATTGTTACATTGTGACGCTGATTTACTTGCTATTTTGAATTTACATCGGAAGAGAAAGGCTGCCTTTTGTTTCAGGGGCAAGTTCTCCATCATCGCTAATGGCCTGGAGATATGGTTGAAGTTGGCAAGTTGCTGACGAGCCAAAACCATCTCGCCTCTGTGCTTATTTTAATACTTCACACAGCAATTGTCTATGGATTCGCATCTGCTAGGAACAGATTGGGATGGGGCATTCTTCAGAGGCCAGCGCTCTGCTCCACACTGTCAGGATAAATACTCTACGACTCTGTGTGCGACTGTGAGAGAAAGACGGGAACAATGACGGGCATCTTTGTGTATGTTTCCTGCCTCTCTGAGGAGGAGCTGCTGACCTTTGATGATTGGCCGACTGAGCTGCCTGGGATCACTGCACCCTGCCAAACTCGCCCGCTGCTCGACAAAAGCAAGCACATGCCCGTAGCGAGCTATACATTATGCAGCATCTTGCATACTGTAGATCTCAGCAGATATCCTCCTTCAGTCCATCTGATCACATCAATCAGTGCCCGATACCAGATTTCAGTTTATTAATTCATCGGCTCATGTCAGATGAATCCCCATTAAGACTTGCGGTGTTTACCATGAGGATCAGCCAAAGAGCACACTATTTATAGCCGTTTTTATTCGAGACGCCGCCCTCATTGTCTCCGGACGGAAGGCTGCAATATGTTTCAGTCTTTGATATCTGTAGGGAATGATGGAGCTCTCTCTTCATGTCCATCTGGTCAGAGTTGGACCCCGTGGAGCCTCTTTCTAGGCGACTACTGACTCTGGCCCTTTGCACTCTCTGGTTTTTAATCCTTGCAGAATAAACGTGCCTTATTATAATTCACAGGGGATGTAAAATAAATACATAAAAGTTAAGGCGTGCTGGCTTTTAAGCTAGCTGAGTCCAACATGGATGCTTTCTCACCCCGAGAAGTGTCCTGCCAAACTCGTACGAGCCAGCCATGTGCGTTTTCACAGCCCATTTGGCTCGTGGTCATTTATCTGGCAGGTTGTGTTTTAATCAGTGGAGAGATGCTTCAATTCTCACCTCTATTAATAGGTCAGGGAGCAACAGAGAGCTGATCCACGAGGTAATACAGTGCATTATGCTAGCAGCAAGTGTCACTCCAGTGTTAATTAGAAATGATCATCTGAAAAGGTCACCCAGGTGGGGATGAGCTAACGGTGGGCCACAGATGAACCTTATGTGTGAAAATGTACCTCAAGGGAAAAGCAGCTTTTTCTTGCTGATGCCTTAGCAAGATGAACTCATCATTTATCACTTGATGCCAATGTCAAAAGAAAGGGTTAAATGTTTAATTTACATAGTGACAGGAAGAGGGTTACTCCTTGTTCTACAGTAAAAAAAAGCTTCATAAATAAGGAAAAATGTTTACTTATTCTTTGTGTTAGCCTCCTTCAGGGTTGCTAGCTACAAATTTTTTATGTCTAAATTCCAAACTTTTCGTGCAAAAGCCCACTTTGGGCAATTTTCACCTACAGATACAAAAGTTCACTATGAATATACTGCTTTTATTGAGGTCAGGTCATTAATATAACAAAAGCACCAGGCGGAAAAAGAAAGCAAGGCAGGAAAGAAGATAGAAAATAAAAACAAAGGAAGGAAAAATAAACAATTTAAAGGATAGTAAGGAAGGAAAGGAAGAAAGGAGGGAGGGAAGGAAAAAAAGAGCAAAGGAATAAAGGAAGGAAGGAAGGAAGGAAAGAGCGAAAGAAAGAAGGAAAGAATGAAAGGAGGAAAGAGGGAAGGATGACAGGAAGGGAAATAATTAAGAACAAGGAAGATGAAGACAGGGGAAGTAAGGAATGAAAAACAGAAAGGAAAGATAAAAACTGCATGGTAAGAAAAGAAAAATGAAGAAAGAAGAACATGAACAATCAAGGATATTAAGAAAGACAAGCGCACTGGGATTAACATGAAAACACAAACATTTTCCCAAACTTTCCCATGTTCCACAGGATCCCTCCTCCTTATTCTGTTCACTTGTCTCCTTGTGTTCCGTATAACCCACTGACTCGTCCTAACTTTAGCTATAAAATTCAATTATTCCTGAATTTATTTTAAAATCCATACTTGCCCCTGAGATCACTTGATCCCGTTGCCAATGGCTAAGAATAAATCTCAAACGTCACATCTTGCATTGTTGCAGCAGAGTCGAACAGTGAGAGCGATAGTTTTGCAGTGTGTGGGTGGTTTCTGCACTCACTCTGTGGGCACTGCTCGTTGGTACAGTTCATAGACTGGAGGTCGAGCCCCTGGCAGTCCTTGCCCCCGGTGCCGGGCGAGGGCTGGGAGCACTCCCTGCTCCTCCACATCGAACAATCTGCCCCGCATGCTGACCACTTGCTCCACTCGCTCCAGCCTCCGTCCACTACGAGAACACACATATAAAACACGGCTGAGGATAAACATGCAGACATGGCAACAAAAGGCCACAGTTTACACTTACACTCCAGTTTACGGGAATAAAATGATTGACTGGGAAACAAGGTGATAGAATTCGATCACATAGTAAAGTTTATTTACAACGCAGCGGCAGATTTGTGTAATTTGAGAACATATAGATCAAAATTCTCCATTCCCATCATGTGCAAAACCACTTGTGAAACCCCAGCATTGATATTTTACAGTCATGCAAATACGATTGTGCAAACTTTTTAAATCCACCAGAGGCACAGGGGAAACCACTGCATGTAAAACTGCGGAGGAGAGCCATGTTGTTTCTATTCTCCTGTCTTTGTTTATTTTTAACATGCAAAGCAGATGCAGCAGATAAACCCGGGTGGTGTGACGGTGCTGTGACCTGGTCACCAAAACAGATATGCACAGAGAAATAAAAAGCTTTGCAAACATAAATAGATAGGCACACATATAGTGTTTCGCAAAAGTATTCCCGCCCCATAACGCTTCAGCATTACAACCAGGAGCTTCAAGGTGTTTTATAAGGATTTCATGCCCTATTTTACCACAACATGTTACATTGTTGAAAAGTGGAAAGGAAAAAAGAACACATCTGGACCAAAAATTTCAGTCCTGCTCTCATCTAACAGGAACGCCTTTCCCCCTCATGCTTCCCAACTAAACCTTTTAGAGCTTTCCTTCAACACTGGATTTTTTTAAAAATGCAATTCTTCCGTAAACATAATCTGGCTTATTTAATCTCTTTTAGAGATGCCATGAGCTTCTCAATTTTAATGAAGGGCAATGATCTGGCAGGATTGCAGTTGTGTCATACTCTCTTTGGTTGACTTATGAATTAAATCATTTGCACTGAATGTGATTAAGAGTATCAGACTAAAACAGGGCTTACAATTGCATTTCACATTTCTATCATTTTCCCTTCAATTAAACAATTATGCACTACTTTGTGTTGGTCTATCACACTGAAATTTGATTAAATATGAGAAACAGTGGTTTTAACGTAAAGAATGCTTCTGCAAGGCCCTATAGTCCTAATCCAAGTTTCTTTAGTAAATGTACATTTGTGAAAGAAACAAACGTGCTTTGGTTTGATTACTTAGTCAAACAAGACGTTACTGTAGCAACTGTGATGCCGCCTGCATCGCAACTGGATGCAAAACACAATACAGGTGGTGCTATTATGAGCTGAGAAGAGAGTACATTACAGCTGCAGGCCAGTCACAACTTCAAACAGCCCATCATCAGCACAAGCAAAATGAGACAAATGAAAATGGGCCGGTAATAGTTGTGTGCACGGCCGGCTGTAAGAAATATCAGCCGGCCTTTTCTTCACACAGAGAAGGAGGCCATTTCACAAAGGAGGGGGTAATTTGGCATTGTGGCCAGTGGAGGTGGTGGCTGAGAGTGATATTGAGAGTGACACAGCGCTGGGCCGGGAGAAGGTTACCGTTCGGCTAATGGGAAAAAGAGCAGTAATGAGCTCTCATGGGGGGAAAAAAACACCTCTGTCTCGCTCTCTTTCCCAAACGCAAGGATGAAGGGGACCTGATGACGTTCTTCTGCACACACACACAAAGTTGAGGCACACCTCTGTGACAGTGGTGACCCCACCCCCGGCTGACCAGAGGCTTGGAAAACCCTCGTGTTCATTAATCTTGGCAATAAAGAGAACAAGGGGAACGATTCCCAGAAAGCCGATCACTCCCCTGGCAGTTCACAAGTCTTTGGTTGATGAAACATAAGTGAGATG
This sequence comes from Xiphophorus maculatus, assembly GCF_002775205.1. Lineage (NCBI taxonomy): Eukaryota > Metazoa > Chordata > Actinopteri > Cyprinodontiformes > Poeciliidae > Xiphophorus > Xiphophorus maculatus. Next base: position 21,231,128 of record NC_036465.1, on the reverse strand, counting down.
GCAAAATTTGTCAAATTTGTATTAATCTTAATTTGGAAAACCAAGTGAAAAGCAAATTATGCTTAGTTTGTAAGTACAAATAGAAAATAAAAATACGGTATACTTATGTATGTTTTTTTTTTTTTTTCAAATGGCTACAAGAAAAACTTTAGCACTACTCTGCTTGCTTTGTGTGTGCAGGGGTGTAGGGGTGTGTGTGGCGGGATGCTGACACAGCCTGGATTCTTTTTGCAGTCAGATCAATTTGGCAGCAAGAGCAGAACCAATCAGATAATTGTCCTTGTTTGGCATTGAGTAGACCCATCCGTGGGCCAGTGGGCTCATTGTCCAGGCTGGGAATGAAAATGATTGAATAGCAAATTACATCCTAATGAATATATTATGTTGCCCCTCAGTTTATCCACATGGCTGTGAAATAAAGAGATGAGATCAACATCTGCCCTGATGAGATGATGGAATTCTTCTTCCCCCTTTTCCAACACAAAGCAAAACTAATGACCATGCAAATGACATTTTCAAACAAGGAGAGCGACGTGGACCTAAAACGTGATGCTAGACGATGCAGATATGAGACGAGCACCGGCACCCAAACCTGACGAGAATCAAACGTAAAGACAAGGATGCAAGAACGAGCCTCGACTGGCTGACTCTGAATGCATGCCACACGATTGAGCGTGAAAGCAAGCAGCGTATGGAGAGCATAAAACGACAGTAAGACGCAGCAATTACAGATATGAGAAAACCAACTAACAGATCTTTTCTTTTTAATTTGTCAAGCTCCATGAAAAAACTAATCCAAAGCCATGGTTTTCCAATTTAAATCCCCAGAAGGAGATTGTTACTTCCACAGCAAAAGGCACCTTAGCTGATTTTCAATCTCGCAGCGCCGCAGGTTTCAGGTCAGGCGGGTCTCTGAGGAGGTACAGTAATACAATAACCCAGTGGCACCCTCCTCCCCCCCATTTGGACACGTTGCCAAGTGTAGAAGCAAAAAGAATCCGACCATTCTCCACAGGTCAGTGGGAGGGCCTGGTTGAGACTCCGCTGTTCAAAATGACAATGGCTGCTGACGGACGCAGCTCGAGATCGCTGAACGCCTATGGTTTCTGTGTCCTTGAAGGAAACACGGGGACGTGGACAAGTACCACTGAGACCAGCAGGTTGTCCCTCTGCTCCCACTGTCCTGTCAGCGCACATGTGTGCACACGTCCCGCCGCTGATCCCAGGCATCAAAAGGCTGATTGAAAAAAAGGAATAAAGGCTTTTTACTTCTGCACATAGCAGAAATAAAACCGATCTGATGGTTAGTAGCAACATAATGTTGATGTGCAATTTCAACTACTTTAATATAATTTCTTGCTGATCAAAAACACAAAAGGCTGAGTTCACTCTTTTGTGTTGTGTGAAGCAGAGATATAAACCAAAGTGAGATAGGGTGAGATATGAAGGAGAGTGGGCTTAAAATGAAAGGCACCAAATGATTAAAAATGATGCAAGTCTGTCACCAGATGGCCACCGTCTTTTTGCATCAAATTAATGTGCTCGGCTGCCACATTTATTACTCACCGCCTTCATTTATTCTATGGATAAAATGTGCAATCTGCAGAACAATCTAGGACAATTTTTTACAAACGCACGAGAACGTACTTCCAAAGTACAATTAGACTTTCGCCTGCAGTGCAGAAACAAGACATATGGGGACATGTGCAGGACTCATCCGCGAACAGACGCAGACACGAAGGCGGGCGCGCACAAGCACACCAGCTCCGAGTCTATTTATTTTCCATCTTGCTGAATTCTCCCGACTCCGCTGGCAAGCCAGAGGGATCGTTACCATTTTTAAATGATTCACTCAAGTTAGAAACCTCTTCAGGTTGTTTGGTGTTTGCTCTCAGCTCAGGCGGCGGCTCCGTTCATCTTGCTGCCTTCCAAAAACTGGTGACTAACTGTTAGCTATTGGCTGCGGGGATGTGAGTCTTTGTTGGAAATGTTGGCATGATCTGACATTTTGCCACTACTGTTGGCTCTGACCACAAGTCAGTGCAGGGGCACAGTCAATAAGAGGGTGAGGGATGGACTGCTGTATTATGTGGGATATTTCAGCGGGATGTGCTGGGATGGAGACAAGAGAAAAGGAAAAGAGGGGAGGGGGGTCAAATGAGATGAGCTCTGGCATAGTTTGGCTACTCGCTGTCTCAAGTGTTGATCTGCTCTGCCTCAGCCTCAGGCTTTAGCCTCAGCCTCCTCCACAGCTCCCCGCGTCTCTCTCAGCAAGGAGCCCATCTGATCCGCCACGCAGGCCTCCGCCAACTCTCATTAAACACTTTGGAGACTCAGACAAAAATACAGATGAGCCTCCATGGCTTCGCACGTTTCCAATGAGAGGTGGGAGCTCGCATTTAGACACAAGAGTCATCGCGAACAGACGTGTGGACAGTTTTGTTATTGATGGTGCCAGGCTGTGGAAGATGATCCATAATGTATGTGTATAAAAATATGCCTCTGCGGCTGACCTGCTCAGAAGAAACCATGTTACTTTTAAAAGGTGACAGCAGTCGAGCCCAAGCACATCAACCAGAAATACACATGAAGACTTGGCTGAACAATAGGAATGTTTCTTTCTTTACTGTTTATTTGCATGGGGACAAGAGTTAAGTATAAACACAAACAGAACACCATAAACATTTATAGCCTCAGCTAATTTGCGATGCCCGTCCCCCGTCGGGTTTTTATCGACATAAAACAATTTAAAAGAATAGTTACAGTGAAACTGGGAACGGCCAGGGCGACAAAAAAAAAGACAATAAATATGTAGCACAAGCTGCTAAAATAAAACCAAACTATAGTGTATTGCAAAAGTTTTTATATATTTATTATATTTTGTTGCGTTACAGCTGAACATTTCTAATATATTTTATTGCAATCTTTTTGTGGCAAAAAAACATAAAATAGAACAAAATTATGAAAAGATCAGAAAAGAAAACATAGTTTCCAAATGTTTTCTTGAATATAAATCAAATAATATTTTTTATATAAAAAATGTGTTCCATAATTGATGCCTAGTCAACACATAGATGCAATCGCAGCAGCCCAGAACCTAATATTCTTTTCAAAACACTTTAAGCTTATGAAAAGAAGGTGTAAGGTGCAAGAATGTGGGTCACTGTCCCACTGGAAAGTGAACATCTACCGAAGTCTCAAATCTTTTGCAGCCTCCTACAATAATTTAATAATAACGTGACATTTGAAGTCAATTGTTTACAATGGACTTTGAATACAAATGTGCACTAGAAAAAGAACATAATTCTCCCTAGCCTTCACCAACATGCCCTACTTTGTTCTAGTTCATCACAGAAAATCCAGGTTAATACACTAAGGTTTGTGGTTGTAGTGAGAGGGAATATGTGAAGAAGTGCAAGGGGTGTGAACACTTTTGCATGGCACCGTACACTGGAAGTTAAGCACACCAGAGAGCTAATAATCAACAGCAAATTCCAAGTTTAGATAACTGATGAAGTCTTGAAACCAGACCAGCTTTAAATCATGTAATTTTTAACAACGCAACTCAAAAACAAAGCAGCTGTGGAGAAACCCCCCCCCCCTCTCAAGGCTGGCATAAAAAAATAAAGAGCACTACTTCTGAATCCAAATGTTGGCAGTGTCTGAATAAATAACACGATGTCTATCTGCGGCGTTACAGCTCTCCATGTGACCCGCTCTTCTCAAGTCTCTTTCAGAGATGGACTTAAATCACTATCTAGACCTGTGAAGGCTATACGCGCAGCGATTATTGAAGTTGTTCTGCAGTAAGTGGCGATGCTCTCTCGCTCACACACTGCAAGGCTGGACGGCTGCTTCTTGCTGAGTGCGACTGTTGTATGCGATTGTCTGGTCATGCGTTCAAGCTCATGATTCATTCGTTTGTAAACCATTTGGCTGATGAAACAAAAAGGGGTTTAATGTGGGAGATCTGATTCCGTTAATGCCTCTGCTTACATGAAGGCTTCGGCGCTCCTTGGGAAACAGCATCCCAGCATCCACAGCCGCTGGTGTTGCCGGCTCTGGCCAGCTGCAGACAGCTGGGCCTGTCAGTGTTACTGATGCCACCAACTCAGACGAATAAATGTGAGAATCGCAGCCAGAGACCACGCTCTGTTGCCAAACACTGGGACTGACAGGTGTAAGTGGGGTCATGTTGCCCTAGCATCTCTCATCAACAGGAAAAACATGACTTCTTTCTCTCCCAAAAGTCTCTGTAAAAACATGTTTGCCGGACACAATGCAGTTTTTGTTTTTTTTGCCATAGCTCCCTTTTGGTGGGAATTACACTCTTTCTCCTTGAGGAGCAGGAGGAAGATGAAGGAGGAAGCGGTTTGGTCTAACAATAGCAGCTTGGACTGACATTAATCTCTTTAAGCTCATGGAGGTCAGTAGCCTGCTTTGCTGTGGAGGAAAGTCAAGCATCCCTGGGCACCGCTCTAATTCTAATTCCATTACTAGTTTCTCCGGCTCTAATAATTCAGACTCTGTTCACATCCCGGCGCTGCGTCGTGCATTTGTGTTTCCTCTGTCTTCCTCCTCCCGCTGTATTCCAGTGGGCCATGTTACTTACACTCATCCTTGACATGTAGTGATGTCTTTACATGGGAGATGTGTAACAGAATGCCTTGATCGCTGAGGAAGATAGCCTCAGTTTTAGGCAGCAAGACGAAGCCCGTCCTCCTTCTCCCCCCCTTGTCAAAGGTGTCGTATTTCCTTCTCTGATATTTACAGACCGTGGGAGATTTCTCCTGCGGTCAGCGTGGCCCCAGCTCCCTGTCAGAGCCAAACACCCGGCTCCATTCCCAGCGTCTCTCTCCTTTTCTTTCCGACGTTATATCTGATTCCACCTGTTTCTATCCCTGCTTCCACCTTCCTCCTTCATTTTCCTGTCCAGGTCTCTCCCCTGTCAGGGGTTTCTAATGCGAACTAGCAAATGAGGCAGCTTGACTTCCATCTCAGGCTCCCAGAGATCAATAAGTGTTGCTCACTATCAGCCACGACGCTCTCTGCCTCTCAGACGCTCTCACAGGGGAGACTGAGCCAGCAAATGAAATTCCCCTTAACTCCTCTCACATAAACATAGCACGCAAGCTCCCATAATTCAGATTTTTTTTATTTATTTATTTTTTTCCCCACACATTTTAAGTAGCAGCTTGAACAGGAAATAACAACAATTGCTCTGGTGAGTGCGACACAAAGCCAAGGCTGTGTCTATGTGTATGGGGTGGGAGCTGAAATAAAAATTAAGCCTATTCACAGTGCAGCTGATGATGCAAACAACATGTGATAGTATTAAATCCCTAGCAGGATTGCTGTGCAAGCGCTCTAATTGCAAAAGGCAACAAAAGCTTGCCATATAAAAAAAATAAATAGAAAATGCTACAGTGCAGAGGTACAGTGCGAAAGGGCAGGGAAAAGAATGAATTGATGACTTATAGATGCAAAAAAAAGGCAATGAAAGAAGAAAATGCAAATAAGCCACAAGAAGCCAATGCCACAGGACAAACAGGGCTGCCTGGGAGTTACCTGGACAGGTGGCCACACAGGCACTTTTCTGGACGTTCTGCCCCTCACAGGATGTGCCTCCGTTTAGTGGCGTGGGATTGGTGCAGCTCCGGCTCCTCTTCTGCCAGCCACGCCCGCACACAGCGCTGCAGGACGACCAGGTGGTCCATGTGGACCAGCCACCGTTGACTGTCAGACCGGTGCCGAGAGGAGGAGGAGGAGGAGGAGGAGGAGGAAGGTGGGGGGAAGTAGGGGGGGAGCGGTAAGGAAGAAGGGAAGGTTGAATGGAAGGAGGGAGGAAGGGATGGATGGATGAAGGAACAGAGCAGCCAGGTTTACCCGACATGCAGAAATAAAAAGAGGTGTGCTACATTTGAAAAATCGTGACTGCCTATACACTGCTAGGCTCCACACAGAAAGGTGAACACATGGAGGAGCAGGAGCAGAGTTGGCTGCTTCCTGCATGTGTGCTGGAATTACAGCCAAACACAGTGAAAACAAAATGACTCAATAGGAAGCGGAGTATAACCAAGCAACTTGCCAGACCAGACTAACACAGTTGCTGCAGCTGGTGATGTTAAAACTAATATTATATTTGACCGTTTTCATAAAGTCAGAATTTTTACAGCTCTTGGCGATGATTTTTCTATTTGGAAGACCAAACGATTAGTGAAATATAACTTTAAATTACAGTGTCCCCCAAAAACTTTGAATGTTTCTTTTTTCCACATTTAGTCATGTCACATCCACAAACTTCAATGCTTGGCATTTTATGTTAATCAAACAAACAAAGGAGCTCACAACTCCAAGATGGAAACTATTAAGTTTATATAGCTAATATTTTTTCCAATATAAATAATTAATAAACTTAAAGCACAGCAAGTTATACTTTGGTGACTTTGATTCATATGACTTGTACAACAAGTTGTTGTAAATCACTTAAAATTGTGCATCAATGTGTTAGATAATAAATCTAATGGTGTAGATAATCTCACATACTCCTAAAACATAAACAACTAAGTTAGAATAACATTTTCTGTCTTGGTTTATAAAATACTTCATGGCTCTGCTCCACCTCTATTACAACAATTTATTCAAAAGAATAAAGAATAGAGGGTGAGACCCATTGTCGGAGTACAATCCTGAACAACATAAGGGACTTTTTACGTCTCATTTCATATAGAAATCATCTTAAAAGCAGACTCTTCAAAAATATCACCATTGATGTTGATTGATGTGTATGGCTTTAATGGTTGCTTATATACATTTAACTTCAGAGTGATATAACTCTTGTTTCCATCCTTGTTTTTATTATTTGTGTTTAACACAAATTTTCCAATGGGACTAGAGATGGAAATTAGCCACTTGGCTATATTCTCATGTATTTAAATGTACGTTCATATGTATTGTACTATTCTTTTAAATAGACTAGAAACTAAATTAAACTAAACGAGGAAGAAATGATACAACTAAAAGTCTGGAAAGTGTGTCATGTACATGTGTTTATTAACTCTGAGTAGCATTTCATTGAGTATTGAAGAAATTCATCCCTACATCATGAAGCTGCCACCACCGAGAGCCACAGTGGGGATGGCCGCTTCAGGCTTTTCTGTCACAGATAACAACTATGTAGGCCAAAAAGTTACATTTTCCCCTCTTCTGCCCAGAGTGCCTTGTATAACATGTGGCTGACAGCTTGAAGCAGATGAAAAAAAAAAACAAAAAAAGTGGCATCTCTTTTAAAACAGTTTTGCAATGAATTTGTACAGATGACTTGAGCTCCCTCTGGTCATTCATAAATTATGAATCAAACTTATTGCAGAACTTAAAGAGGCATGGAGTTGAGTTTCTCAGGGTCAATATAAAGTGTTGAGCATGAAATGAGTGTCAGAAAACTCCTAAAACATTAAGTACATTTGCGGCGTGTTATAGCTTTTTGTTTTTATTTACGAACATAACCGAAACCAGCTTTTATGAAATTGTACCAAACTAAGATCCAGTGATCTGTTTTTTTGTGAAAGTCAGCTCAACTTGTTCCATGTAAGTCAAACGCCCACAGTGATAGTCTTTGTGTTTTGCCTTAATTCTCCTAGCCAGCTGGCCGTCCAGATTGCCTGTAATTGCTGTATCACACACTCGAGCAGCACTGTCGTTTTACCCCTTCACAAGTCAGCTGATACAAGGTTCTGACTCCCTTTCTTGACAAGTCAGGGACGCCCCCTGTTACTTGGCCTTTTAACAAGATAAACAGAGCGAAAACCATCTTAATGAAGTGCTTTGTGAAAGGTGAAATACACCTTTGATTTATCTCTCTCAGCAATCTTTTTCTTTCCACACTTTATAAAACAAAGATGTTTGCCACACATGACTAATAGTTGTCATATTGACAGAGTCTCCTGCCTCAGTTGTGGATGTCAGCAGCTCCTCCAGAGTCACTATGGGCTTCTCTGACAGCCAGGTCTTGCAAACAAATGCGTTCTGTTTACTAATGAGGTCATTTCTAAAGGCAATTAGTTGCACTTGATTTTGCTTAACGGTATCAGCTTAAATGAGGCAAATACCATGTTCAGACTATAATGATTTTTGTTCTACCTCACAATCATGCACTTCTTTGTGCTGATCTATTACATAAAAGCCCAGTAAAATATGTAAAGATATGTGGTTGTACTACAGCAAAAATGGGAAAATGTCTAAGGGGCATGAATACTTTTTTTGCCAGATACTTTAAACCACCGATGACAAACTGATTTTACGACATTATTCAAACAAAGCCTAGAGTTCAAGCATTTCATAAACTTTAAACACCGAATTCCTATTACTGCAGCTATTTGCTAAACCATTGCTCCTGTTCTAAACTTTAAGTGTCAATTATCATGTAACTGATACTGTTGAGCGCCTCTCAATCATGGCAGGTGATTACATCAAATCATGCAGCTTCTTTCCCAGCATCTACCGTGTTTCCTTCAGCCTATGAGCTACACAGTTTCCTGATTTATTGACCTGAGCGGCACTGTCATTGCCTCTCTGTACATACTCCCTTCGTAATTTCCCCTTAACTCTCTGCGCTTGTCGGGGCTGAATCATTTCCTTGCCCTCTCTATGCAATTGATTGCTCGCCACAGCGAGGTAAATTGCCAGGCAACTCGGCCTCTGATTACCTCTTAGCACCGAGTGCAGTCACACCAGCCAGGTCTTGTTAAAATGCATCTCTGGCCCCCCTGTTGAGCCGCCTTAGAAAAGTAGAAGTTATTATCAGTTGCTACCGCTAGGTAGATTAACTAAAATCGTGGACAGAGATGCTGCACGATAAATGGTTTGCTGCAAGGTAAAGATACAGGAACATCAAAACCAAGTCTGCAGGTAGAGGAACAATTTCCTCCGTTCTGATGTATCCTCAACTGATATGACTCATTTTATCAAGCACATATTGAGATGAGAGGGAAGTTGCACAAATGGCCTCCTGCATCATTCTTTCATAATTTATTGGACCAACGAATGAAAAGGACTGTTTGAGCCCGCTATAGAGGCGAACAATAGGAGCGTGAATGCTCTTGCCTCCACAGTAAATTAAGCACTATATTCCCTTTAACAACAACCTAATCAATTATAATCAACACCAGTCATAATTGAGCTTTTGTAATGTTTTAATGCATGTGGCTCAATGGAGCATATGATAATGTGTGGTTTGACCACCTGCTCTAAATTAACATCTTTCTTTTGAAACCATTCAGAGTGAAAATGATTTCTTCACTTTTAAACCACTTCAACTGATGTTCAAAACTACTATTTCAACATTTTTACCAACTTTAGAGTTTGCATAGTTTTGACAGAATAAAAGATGGAAACCTTGAAAAAGTTCCTCTCGATGACATTTTATCTGATAGGTACTGAAATAACTATTACTTAATAATTTTCCCAAAAAAGTTGCCACTTGGAAATAATGTGAAATGAGTGTTAGACTTTCATGCCTCCAACATAGATAAAAGTTGAATAGGACTCAACCGGCACAATATATGGAATTGACATGATCATAACACAATCAATGTTTACAACACAAGAGTTGCAAAGGACTGCTTTGATGCAATATTTGGTTGGGTATTGCATTTTACGTGGTGTTGAGTCACACTGTGATTGCCAATCATCAAGTAGTGGGTCTCTAACTGATGCACATCATACATATGTAAAGATATAGGAGAAAAATTAAGAAAAAATATTTTAAATAAAGTTACAAATGTCAGATAGCATCGTTCTATCCGCTTCTTTTCTTAAGATAGTTTATATATAACTATATGAAGTGTTTTAGAGATGAGAGAAAGTACTTTACTAAATGTTTTCATTTATCTATCACGGCTTCTAGCAAAATATCTTCACTCTTTAAACATCCTTCCACCCTAAATCTGGTGAGATTTCACTGTGAGCTTTAGCAGACTGAAAAGAAAAAGGACCAAAAATCTTTTAGAGCGACCTTAATCTGCTCTTTAATTGAATAGGGTTGATCTAAATCTTCTGAAATAAACATGTTTTTTTCTGTTTCTTGTAATAGTCTCATTATAAATAGTTTGAGTGAGAGCAGGACAAAATCAAACCCTTTGATTTTTCTGAGCAAAAGTACAAAATAATGACATAATAAAAGCATGTTCATGCGGAAAAAAGTGTGTAAATGGGAAACAAATATGCAGGTATTTTTTATGGCATGCTTGTAGTACAACAGGTATTGCTGTATTTCACAGCAGCAATGCATCCCTTTGTTGAACTGGTGTTGTGTACGTACCTGCCCACGGCAGCACACATATGTGTGAACTATAAAAACACAGCTCACCTCAAATTGCTGTCACCTGTTTTCGTGTTGCCATTTTTGCTTCAAAGACACACACACACACACACACCCACACACACACACACACACACGCGCACACACACCTACACACACACACACACACACACACACACACACACACACACACACACGCACACGCACACGCACACGCACACGCACACACACACACACACACACACACACACACACACACACACACACACACACACACACACACACACAAACTTTCACACCCTGTCTGCAGAATGTGGACTTTTCACTTAAAATCTGCCAAAGTAACACCTTCACTAAAGTGCGGATGTGTTTATTTGTCCTTTAGAAACGCAACTCCTGAGAACTAATCGGTAAAATTGTGTTTTATGCCACACCTGGAGTGTCTTTTAATTCTCCGAACATCTGTTCACATGAACTTTTTTAAAACTTTCTTCTTTTAATGAAGTTCGGAGTTTTCTACTGCAATTTGAATTAACAATCCATATTTAAAATGTGTCAATTTGCATCCGGAGAAATTATAATGAATACATCTTTAAAAAATCTTAAGCTTCAAGAAAATATCTGAAAAAGAAACAAACTGAAGAGTAACCACGGCTACATTGAAAGTCTAAACTTTGGCTAAATTAAAGTATTTTAGTCAGACCTCAGTGAACTGAAAACATTGCAAAGACTAAGAACATTTTTCTCCAGAGCATTGAGAATGATTAATCAAGTCATACAGGAGAAAAATAAAAAACACTACTTCAAGATTTTGTAGTTAAGGTTTGTTTTTTCATAAATTTGTAGTTTGTCTTTGACATTTGGGGATAGATCTAAATAATCTTAAAACCTAAACTAGAAGGAAAGTATGCTTTCTTTTCTGTATATGCAACAGTGTTTTATATTTTTCAGGTTATTATCAGTTTTTAACTAAAATTCACAGAGTTTTCTAACTTTACTGTAACCCCAGGCGGTATTGTTTAGGAAGCCACAACAGGAACAACCTATGACTAAGGCATTGTTTCTAAATATTCATTTTTCTTTCATAAAGTGGGTTTGTGAGAAATTCCCCAAGAGATTTTAGTGCCCCATTTGTATCCAGGAGAGAATAAAGATGGTCTGTAATGTATGGATGCTTCCATTGTGTTCTAGACTTGGAACCATCTGTGATAACAAATATGGGGGTTCTCTGCATTTTAATAAAGGTCACTTGGATTATCAGGCGTAGTCATTATTTACAGTTTGCTGTTAATTCAATTTCTTTTCTCTTACTGGATCCACAACAAAGAGGGAGGAAGATGGCAGCCATGGAATCCAATATTGCCAGCTTGTATAAGAATGGCTGCCAGAAGCTTTTAAGTTGGTGTAATTAACGTCCAGCTATACTAGCAAAATTTATTGCTTGGTGGAAAATGTGGAGCTGACGATGCAAGCTGCCACCATATGTCACTCATTTGTAATGCTCTACTTTGTAGTTATTACAGCACAAAATATGGACACAGTGCCTCCCAAAAAATAGTTGTACTCCTTGAACTTTGCCCCAGTTTATCACATTATAACCAGAAACATTAATGAGTTTAATAAATGGCACATATTTCAAATGTTGTGTGTGTGCCCTGCATCACACCCCTGTTCTCTGATTCTGCTCAATAAAATCCCATATATTTTGTCTTCAGATGATATCTAATTAGTACATAGACTGTGTGTGATTTAACTTGATTATAAATGCAGCTGTTCTGTTCAGGCCTCAGGAGCTTGTTAGGGAATCAAAAGCATCAAAAGACCAATAAACACAGCAAACTGGTGTTGCAAGTCGCTGACATTTAACCAGTGTTAGGTTAATAAAGCAATAACGAATGCTTAAACACCAGACTAAACTGACGGGCTGAAGCAATGAGAGCGTTAATGGGTAAGCCAATGGTGACTCTGTAGAATATGCAGAGCTTGAGCGTTCAAGTTGGAGACTATGTCCAGAAATAGAGCCAGTTAGAGCCACTGGCACCGAGATTAACTTTCCAGAAGGACAACGACCGAAAACATACAACCAGAGTTACAATGGAACAGTTTAAATTAAAGTATGTTCATGTGCTAGAATGACCTAGTCAAAGTCCAGACTTAAACCCAGGTGAGAATCTACAGAGAGACTCAAAAAAAGATGTTCAAAGATGCTGTTCAAATGAGCTTCAGCTAATTTGCAAAGCAGAAATGAAAAAAAAAAAAAAAACAACAAAAAATCAAAAACTGGTAGAAACAAACCCCACATGACTTTCAGCTGCAGTCGCATGGAAAGGTGGTTCTACACAATGTGACTCAGGGGGATTGAACATGCCAGACTTCTCCTATTTTTATTTGAATAAAGATTATAAAATCATGGATCATTTTCCTTCATCAATACTGTGCTAGTTTGTGTCGCTCTATCCGATAAGGTACCAATAAAATACACTGAGGTTTGTGGTTGTAACACAACAAAATGAGAAAAAGTTCAAGGGATACACACCCTTTTGTGGGCACTGTAACTGCGCAATGAACAGAAAACCTGCAACCCGGTATGTTTCATCCATGGGAGAACACAGAGGTTAATGTGGAAATGTGGAACACAAGAAGAAAGTAAACATGAAATGATTCCTTTGGGCAGTTTCTCGGTTTGCATAATTTGAAGAAAAATTGCACCCAGACCATTTAACATCTGCTAAAAGAAGTTATCATCACCTACCATAGACCAGGACCGTGGCAGAGTTGCTTTTGCGCCGAGCAACGATGTTTTTGGCCACACACGTGTAGTTGCCCGTGTCCAAAAGGCGGGCTTTTTTGATGACAAGATTGTTGTCAGGTGTGATGAAAAAATTGGGGTCGCTCAATGGGTCGAGCACATCCTCGTTCCTCTGCCACTCCACCTGAAAAACATATTTCCACGGTCAGAACTCGGCTCAAATCAACAGAAACGTGCTCTGCGGTGAGCAGATATCATGTAGAGGACAGACTACGACATGCAAAACAAGGACATGAAGACCGGTTTGGTGCTGGGAACAAATTTTACTCATATAGCCAACTGATTGGAAAATGTATTACTTTATACTGTGAAGAGAGTCGCTTTTATTTTGCAGCTGCTGGTGGTCTGTGAGCAAAGCCAATCATGCTCTGCAGTGCCTTCGCTTCTCTTTCAGAAGACAAAATTGAAGTTATTCCCGTCCTGGTGTATTCACGGACAGGCTCGCTTGTTTTGCTGCTCTCACTTGACCCCGTGCCGTCTCCAGAGAAGCGATGGTATGGCAGCATTGTTGCTGGTATTACTGCCAGTTGCGATACGCCATATAATTGGGCTTTCTTCCTCTTGCGCGCGCTATCTCTGCTTTCTCCCGCGGTGACTTCTGCTCTGATGTTCTTTTCTGTTGAACCGCGGTTGGCACCTTCCTTCCCATTTCTCTCCAAACAGTCCCTGCACTGTCGAGCTGTGATTGGCTTGTCTGCCGGCTCTCGTCTCTGGGCTGTCTGAGCTAGCAGCCGAAGCTCCTGTTGTGTTGTTATTAGAGCAGTTAGTGCCTATCTGGGACCGGGGAGGATGCAGCGCATGAGGTGAAACAGCTGGCACCACTCTGGCCCTCTAAACACACACCGGCAAAATATGAGAGGGGAGAGAAAGCGATGCAAGCAGAACAAGAGAGGAGAGAGACAGAACCAGATAAGGAGAGAGTGAGACAAATAGAGCCATTCATTATGGACGGGCCTTTAGAGATGCCAAATGGGGAGTGAAGCCTCCGAGTCTATCCTGAGTGATGTGACGAGATGATGTGATATATGGCTTCTCAGAGATGCGGAAGAGATCATAAATCAATAACAGGGAATAATTAGAGGTGTAATTTATCCATACAGAGATGGTTGTTCCTTCGGAGATGCAGCAAAGTCACTTTTTGCTCTTTGCGTCCCCCCTCCTCCCCCACCTGCCTTCTCGGAGAGGAAAGAGTAAAACGATGCTAGATGTGAGCCTATAAATATCTTCTGTATCTGTGTCTCACCTCGGCTTGTGGCACTCCCTCGGGGGGATGGCAGTGCAGTAACACCTCCTGGTCCAATGCCACCTCTTTACCCTGCGGCTCCTCCTCAAAGTTCTTTCTTAGGTCTTGCACAAAGAAAGACGGGGGGAGGAAACACAACCAATTAGGATGTTTGTTAGAGCTCATGACATTTGAAAGAAATCCTTTGAAAAAAAAAACAAAAAAAAACAAATAAAAAACAAAACAAAACAAACTGGGTCTGCTGATGTTTTTTAAATTCCGGCCCCTGAAATGTTCAACCGTGGCCTCGTGTCGCACTCCAGTTGGCTTCTAAGCCACAGTGGAATCAGTGGCACCAACCATGTTGCTTATTACAGGCTGCCTGGCTGGTTCAGAGATGTTTGTCTGCTGCCAGAGGGACCTGCGCTGAAAAGCAATTGCATTACCCCTTCCTCCCACCCAGCCTCTCCCCTCACCCCCCAGCCTCCGGCAGCCTCCGGCCCCCATCTGTGTGACGGCTTGGAGCAGCCGCACGAAAACAATGCCTCAAGGCGCCTGGACAAGAGCTCCTGCAAAGCCCGACCGGCTGCGTGGGGGCTTCAATTTATGTCTCATTGAGCAATCTTACAGTTGCATCAAGCCCTGCAATATATTTGTCTGTAAACCCCAGCTGTGAATTGCACAGGTAGAAGTGGCCTGGCTTTTTCGTCTTGCAGGAGGCGGGAGAGGGAATAAACGCAGGTCTGTTTGGACCGGATGAGACAGGCAGGCTGCCGATTGCTGGCGGCTCGGTGCAAATTTGATGTGTTCAACCCCGTGTTTTGACTCAGAGCAAAGCAATGTGTTATCGTGTTGCGAGGGGCTGAGGGTGAATTCCTTTAAACGGGATGTTCAGCCTGTCCTGACCGATCACACTGGAGGAAACGTTGAGACAAGCGGAGAGTTTCATGACATTTAATTTAATTAAAGCAGATAAAATGGGACTGGAGGACACTCGAGATGTAACAGCTCTAGAAAGCTCTAAAATATGTGAGTGTAAGTGGGTGCGGATAAATATTGGAAATGTGTCCTGATGCATGGCTATAAAGGCATGTGTATGTCCTTATCTTACATCTATCTGACTTTGTTAAGATCCCCAACAAGGGTAGATAATGAATGTGTGTTTTCAAAAAAGCCTTCTGGTTTGGAGACTGCGCTGCATTTGCTTGTGTCTGGAATAATACATATTTATGTGGGAATTAATAGGCAGAATGCTGTAAAATGCTCAAATGTAAAATGGCTTCTTCTAATAAAGCTTTTGAGGCGGCGGCGGCGAGGGATGCGCCTGTGTTCCCCAGGCAAATTTATGATTGCTGCACAGCAATAAATTTCAATTCTGTTTTTATTCAAGTCACTTTCACAGGGATCATTGCTGATATACTGTAGCTCGTGAGAAATATGCTCATGAATACTTAAATTTAGTGTTCCACTTTTCCCCCTTTACACCCCTTTTTTGCCTTTATTTCTGCAGTATTCAGAAATATTCATTCAAGAATCACAGGAACATTATTTAGGGCACCTTGCAAACGAACGCCCATCCCTAAAACGTCTTCACATTTTTGTCCAATTCATCCACAAATTCTAATGGATTATTTGGATTTTTTTAGATAGAAAATATTACATAATATTGAGGTTGAAAAAACATTCATTGTTTTCTTTATTTATTCTTTGCATTTTTTTGGCCTTCTTGTACTCCTAAATATAACTTAATGCAATAAGATTTCTTTCAAGGTCATCATTAAGAACGCAGCAGATGAGTTATTGTGACATTTAAAAATCAGGTTTCCGTTCTAAATTAATACGTCCAGCATTAACGAAATCTCTAAAACATTATTTTAATCAATAATCAAATAGAACCTAAACTGATAGGCAGGGCAAGCAGAGCATCAACCAGTCATACATGCCACAAATCTGGTCTTTATGAAAATAAAAAGTCATTATTTAAGGAAAGCCATGATAAGTTTTCTCTTCAGTTTCACACAAATCATTTAGAGGATACATCAAACACTTGGAAGACTTGGTAAAATAAAACCAACATTAAACTATTTTAGCCACACTGTTTTGTGTAGCAGAAAATTAAAACCACACATAACCCTAAAAATGCCATCTGCAGTCGATGGAAAATGGATGGGATGAGAACAGGGCCATCCAGGCGGTCCGGCGCTGTAAAATAGTTGAAACTGGTTCAACTATAGGAGGCTCACCTCCTATAGTGGCTATATGATCCTGAACAAACATCCAAAGTTACAGTGGAAAGTTTTAGATGAAAACATCCCGGTCGTCCAGAAGGACAAAGTCAAAGTCAGATCTAAATTCAGTGTTTCTACATTACTATATGTACAGTAAAATGTTTTCCTGTGCTGTATAAATACACTGAATTGAAGTAAATATGATCTGCAGAAAATCAATTGGCCTGTTATCTTGAATCCCAATAGATTAAGTTTTAATTTGAGGCTAAAATACAAAAAAGTGAGTATTAATACTTTTACAGGGGCACGGTAGCTTAATTTGAACAACTCTACAATAGAGATCACAATGATTTTTTGAACTAATTGATAAATAAGAGTCAATCATGTCTTTCCCTGTTCTGATCCTAAGCTCTTATTACACGTAGGCATGCAAATGTGAGCACCTTGTTAAGAAACCCATGCATTCGTAATGACAGTGAAATCATTTTAAGTGCACTCACAAGCAATCCTGATGTACGCTTTCTGGCTCTTCTGAGTTCCAGTGGTGCTCCAGGCGACACACTGACACCAGTACTCATCGAGGCCGAAGATCTTCTCCACCTGCTGCCTGGTAATCTCAATCGTCACCTGCATGACCGGCAACGCTGCAAAGCAGGGACAGACATCACAGAATCATGAACGCGAGAATCACCCACATCAGCTTGTCTGAGTGCAGCAAAAAGTTAAACGGCTGCGTTTTGTACTTTGAGTAATTAGACAATAAAGCCAGGCAGAATAAACAAGACGACAAGCATAATCCTATATAAACAGAGGGCTTGTTAACTGAGGAAAATGAGTCAACAGCCTCACAGCTACCCCGTTATAAATTTGGAGGGCGTTAAAATGGCAACAGTTGAGAAGGAACACCGGAGCGCTAAACAAACGGTGGAAACAAAAATATCCAGCGTCGCCTGCTTCCCTATCATCAAATCTAAGATGGGAGAAAAAGTTCAATTTGTGGAGCATTTCTACAACAGTGCCGAAATAAGAGATGCAGCTGTAACACAAGGTAAAAATAGCTTTATTGCTTTTCTGCCAGAACGGACTGACAAGTCTTCCCTAAATAGAGCAAAATTGGGACAAAAACCATCCTGCCAAACTGTCAAAACACTATAACGTTGTCACAAGCTTATCTGAGTTAAAAAATCTTTCATTTCATTTTTGTCCACTGTTATATTTGGGACCTGCAATATATATATATATATATATATATATATATATATATATATATATATATATATATATATATATATATATATATATATATATACTGTATATACACTGCCTGGCCAAAAAAAAAGTCGCCACCAAAAAATGGTCACACTCTCTAATATTTTGTTGGACCGCCTTTAGCTTTGATTACAGCCCGCATTCGCTGTGGCATTGTTTCAATAAGCTTCTGCAGTGTCACAAGATTTATTTCCATCCAGTGTTGCATTAATCTTTCACCAAGATCTTGTATTGATGATGGGAGAGTCTGACCACTGTGCAAAGCCTTCTCCAGCACATCCCAAAGATTCTCAATGGGGTTAAGGTCTGGACTCTGTGGTGGCCAATCCATGTGTGAAAAAGATGTCTCATGCTCCCTGAACCACTCTTTCACAATGTGAGCCCGATGAATCCTGGCATTGTCATCTTGGAATATGCCCGTTCCATTTGGGAGGACAAAATCCATTGATGGAATAACCTGGTCATTCAGTATATTCAGGTAGTCAGCTGACCTCATTCTTTGGGCACACAATGTTGCTGAACCTAGACCTGACCAACTGCAGCAACCCCAGATCATAGCACTGGCCCCACAGGCTTGTACAGTAGGCACTAGGCATGATGGGTGCATCACTTCACCTGCCTCTCTTCTTACCCTGATGCGCCCATCACTCTGGAACAGGGTAAATCTGGACTCATCAGACCACATGACCCTCTTCCATTCCTCCAGAGTCCAATCTTTATGCTCCCTAGCAAACTGAAGCCTTTTTTTCTGGTTAGCCTTACTGATTAGAGGTTTTCTTACGGCTGTTCAATCCCAACCCCTCGAGTTCCCTTCGCATTGTGCGTGTGGAAATGCTTTTGCGTTCACAATTAAACATACTCCTGAGTTCTGCTGTTGTTTTTCTTCAATTTGATTTGACCAAACGTTTAAGTAATCGCCGATCACGATCATTCAGGATTTTTTTCTGACCACATTTCTTCCTGGAAGACGATGGTTCCCCACCATCCTTCCAGTTTTTAATGATGCGTTGGACAGTTCTTAATCAAATTCTAGTAGTTTCTGCAATCTCCTTAGATGTTTTCTCTGCTTGATGCATGCTAATGATTTGACCCTTCTTAAACAGACTAACGTCTTTTCCATGACCACAGGATGTGTCTTTTGCCATGGTTGTTTAAGAAATGAGGAGTTACTCATTGCATCAGCTGGGGTTAAATAACTTGTTGCCAGCTGAAAGATAATCGCCTATGCAGTACTTATCCAATAGGAGGCTTGTACTTATTTGCTTAGTTAAATCCAGGTGGCGACTTTTATTTTGGCCAGGCAGTGTATATAAAGATAGATCTATATATACAGTACAGACCAAAAGTTTGGACACACCTTTTAATTCAATTAGTTTTCTTTATTTTCATGACTATTGACATTGTAGATTCACACTGAAGGCATCAAAACTATGAATAACACATGTGGAAATATGCACTAAACAAAAAAGTGTAAAACAACTGAAAATACCCCTTATATTCTAGTTTCTTCAAAGTAGCAACCTTTTGCTGTGATTACTGCTTTGCACACACTCTGCATTTTCTTGATGACCTTCAAGAGAAAGTCACCTGAAATGGTTTTCACTTCATAGTTGTGCCCTGTCAGGTTAATAAGTGGAATTTCTTGCCTTATAGTCATGAAAATAAAGAAAACCCATTGAATTAGAAAGGTGTGTCCAAACTTTTTGTCTGTACTGTACATCTATAGATCAATCTTTATATATATATATATATATATATATATATATATATATATATATATATATATATATATATATATATATATATATATATATATATATATATATATATATATATATAGCGAGAGAGAGAGATAGAGATAGAGTTAGATTAATAGATATATATATTTAGAGATATGGATATATCTATTTATATATAGTAATAGTAATATTAATAATAATATTATTATTATTATTAATAATTATATCAATCCATTATGAAGCGCACTAAATCTTTTTGGACTGTGGGAGGAAGCCGGAGCGCCCGGAGAGAACCCACATATGGACATGGAGAACCAGAAAACCCCATGCAGACAGAACCAGGCTGGGATTCAAACCCAGGACTTTCTTACTGCAAGGCAGCAGTGTTACCCACTGAGCCACTGTGCAGCCCTGATGTTTTATTCACACCAAAGGAGAATTTAGAAACTAATTAACCAAACAGTGATGACTTTAGATTGTGGCAGGAAGCCGGAGCGCCCGGAGAGAAACCTGCAAACAGGATGTTAACTTTTGATAGTTTATTCACAAAATTCAATGTTTCTTCCTCCTCTAAAAAACAGCTTTGTTGTTTTGGAGATTAGTGGCAGGAGAAACCATTAGGTGGGATTTTCTGTGGAGTGTGGCGTTTCTCTTCATGTGTTTGCTTCTCATGTATTCTCTTCTTCTGAGCTTGAACTGTCCCATTCGGGGTAGTTGTTTTTGGGGGGAATCAGTAACATCCGGTCCCAAAGTTTTTCCTCTTCTTCTGAGGTTAAACTGCCCCTCTTACTGCCTGGGGCTTCACTGCTGCTCCTGTGTGTTAACCCTGATGACCCGTTTGGGGAACATTTAAGGTCAGAGACCCTGGAGGATGCGCCATTTCTCGATGTCTTCTCTGAATACCCCGGACATGAAATCGTTGAAACCTGAGCTTTGTGATTCGCCCCAGAAGAAACTTCCCCAGCCGGGTCAGCTTGATCTCTGGGAACCGATGGAAGGTCGTCCCAAAACAAATCTGTCTCAACATCCTTGGAGGTACTTTTAACTGAGTCATTTCCAGGAAAGAAATGGTTGAATATTTTCCTCATCCCTGTCGTCACCAGATATCCTAGTCCAAAACCAAGTGGGAAAATTAAAGGGTATGGCATCTTTGAAACACAAAAATCCTCACTAGACACAAAACCTTAATCTCACTGAAGCGTTTGGATTCTAACTGATGTGTTGAGATTCAAGCAGTTAAAGCCTCAGAACTTCTTTGATCTGTTGTGATGTTCATGATGTCATCTGTGACCTCATCAGTGAGGTCACTGTGGTTCTGGGGAGGGTCCTGCTTCTGATCGTTGCTATGGCAATGAACAGATAAGTTCTGCCTGACTCAAACTGAAATAATGACCAAATATTTAATAAGTAATTTTTTTTTCCATTTATTTAACATGAATTGATTAACAATAGTTTTCTACCTTGGTTTTCCGTACCTGATGTATGTATGTATATATATATATATATATATATATATATATATATATATATACTGTATATACACTGCCTGGCCAAAAAAAAAGTCGCCACCAAAAAATCGTCACTCTCTAATATTTTTGTTGGACCGCCTTTAGCTTTGATTACAGCCTGCATTCGCTGTGGCATTGTTTCAATAAGCTTCTGCAGTGTCACAAGATTTATTTCCATCCAGTGTTGCATTAATCTTTCACCAAGATCTTGCATTGATGATGGGAGAGTCTGACCACTGCGCTAAGCCTTCTCCAGCACATCCCAAAGATTCTCAATGGGGTTAAGGTCTGGACTCTGTGGTGGCCAATCCATGTGTGAAAAAGATGTCTCATGCTCCCTGAACCACTCTTTCACAATGTGAGCCCGATGAATCCTGGCATTGTCATCTTGGAATATGCCCGTTCCATTTGGGAGGACAAAATCCATTGATGGAATAACCTGGTCATTCAGTATATTCAGGTAGTCAGCTGACCTCATTCTTTGGGCACACAATGTTGCTGAACCTAGACCTGACCAACTGCAGCAACCCCAGATCATAGTACTGCCCCCACAGGCTTGTACAGTAGGCACTAGGCATGATGGGTGCATCACTTCACCTGCCTCTCTTCTTACCCTGATGCGCCCATCACTCTGGAACAGGGTAAATCTGGACTCATCAGACCACATGACCCTCTTCCATTCCTCCAGAGTCCAACCTTTATGCTCCCTAGCAAACTGAAGCCTTTTTTTCTGGTTAGCCTTACTGATTAGAGGTTTTCTTACGGCTACACAGCTGTTCAATCCCAACCCCTTGAGTTTCCTTCGCATTGTGCGTGTGGAAATGCTTTTGCGTTCACAATTAAACATACTCCTGAGTTCTTCTGTTGTTTTTCTTCGATTTGATTTGACCAAACGTTTAAGTAATCGCCGATCACGATCATTCAGGATTTTTTTCCGACCACATTTCTTCCTGGAAGACGATGGTTCCCCACCATCCTTCCAGTTTTTAATGATGCGTTGGACAGTTCTTAACCCAATTCTAGTAGTTTCTGCAATCTCCTTAGATGTTTTCTCTGCTTGATGCATGCCAATGATTTGACCCTTCTTAAACAGACTGACGTCTTTTCCACGACCACAGGATGTGTCTTTTGCCATGGTTGTTTAAGAAATGAGGAGTTACTCATTGCATCAGCTGGGGTTAAATAACTTGTTGCCAGCTGAAAGATAATCGCCTATGCAGTACTTATCCAATAGGAGGCTTGTACCTATTTGCTTAGTTAAATCCAGGTGGCGACTTTTTTTTTGGCCAGGCAGTGTATATATATATTCTATATATATATATGGATAGTGAGCTGCGATCTTGCCCCTCCTCCCCACTTGCACCCATGTCTCTTTACCACAATAGAATAAGAGGAGATTGCAATGTTTTTCTTGAGCTTTCCGCTTTCGCTCCGTCTTATATTTTGTGTTTGGGAGACAGTCGTTCATCTGACAGTTGCAATGGAAGCCGGAGGCCGACCGAAGGGAATGACTCAGACAATTACATTCAGATTCAGTGGGGGACCTCTCTTTGATGGCCATTTGCATAAAAGCACTTTGAGACTCCTCCACGCCCCTCACACTCCTGATGTGTCTGAACTGATCATTTGCTGCTCCAATCTGATGCGGGAGGAAGTGGCACCTGCCACAATAACAAACATATACGTTCAGCCTTTTTAAAATTTACAACACAACAAAAAATAAATAAAATAATAATAATAATAATAATAATAATAATAATAATATGGTGACTTTTGGTGTCTGTTGCAGAAAAAGCAGTGGCTCTGTTGCCGGCAGCCACACTCAGTGACAAGTAGCTGTGAGGGTCACTGGCAGACGGCCATGTATTAGTATCTAAGTGCAGTAGATTTTTCTATATGTGATCACAGGAAATGTGACTACATGTGCTGTGAATCCAGCCCTAAAGCACCACTAGGAGCATCAACAGCAACCCATGCTGTCTGTCGGATTTCACCAATGTTGTTCACCAACAACAGCTAATTTGACAAACAGGACAAAGGGTGTTTTTGCATGTTTATTTGTTTTCTTAATGCTGCCGATAAGTGTCAGAAATTGAGATAAAAAACAAAAACAAAACAAAACAAATGCATTATTTAGAACTTCCATTTACTCTCTTTTTGTCTCTTTGAAGTCGAGCCTTTTGGAGGAGTGTGTTTGTGTGCTGACATGAGTCTGCAGCCAGAGAGTTTGACACAGGCTGAGAGAGCACCTAAAAGCTAAAACAAATGACTAGAGTAACAAAATGGGCACTACAGAGAATGAACAAATGGAGCAGAAGAAATCCAGCTTTCTCTTTTCTGCAAATCAGCATCACACCTGCATCCAACTTTCCATTTAAAATATAAAAACTAACAAGTGAAACTACTTTTATGTTTGCCACGTGATAATTCTGTATCATTTAGCAAATTATGCATAATAAAAATGAATCTGAAAATCCTGAAATCAGATCTAACATTAGGAAAACACAGAGTCATTGCTCAGCTATTTAAAAATTCCCAACCTGAGCGGAAAATGAATGAGCTTTTTTGCTCCAAATACAATATCTGCCATTATGAATTAATTATTGACGCGACTCATAAACTTCTTACATGACACAAGAGGAAAAAAAAAACTGCTGATGTAAAGCAAGGCCTTAAATCTACATTTCAAATAAATTTCTTAGAAATCCTCTCAGCCTTGGATGTTAAGTAGAGAAAAACATCTGATGGCTCTGATTTACACTGAGCTCTCAGCAGTTTATGTGTGCAAAACAGAGAGCCATGCCTGAATACATACATTTAAAATTTGGCCCTGACTGCCATTCTGAGCTTACCGTTGCTATGCATATAGTATTTGATTAATGCAAACCTACTTATTCACTCCGAGCTGGAGGGCAAAAGGACCACAGATCCGTATGGAGATGGATAGCATGAACAATAGCAAGCTGAGGTGAGAAATCCTAAGAAGAGCAATTTGAAGCTCTGCTTGCCAGGCTAATTGCATTCTGTTTCCTTATCTCTTCCTGTCTCTATAATTACCTGCTTTCTGTGTCTGACACCTTCCAGTAACACCCCTCTGAGTCACTCTGTCCAATTTCACTCCAATTAATAAGAGGGACAAAACAATCTCATCATTTTTAGAAAAAAAAATTCAAATTTTAGCCACTTAATAACAATCGGGTGGGGTATATTTTATGCATCTTTTTGTTTTTAAAAGTTTACCTCTTTTGAAGGTGAAAAATACCAACTTTTTGATCCCTACTGAAAGAAGGCCAGTACAGAAACTACTTATTTACAAAAAAAATAAATTATCCTCACAATTATGGTTAATACAAACTTATAATAATCTGCTAAGCAGCCTCAGATGTTTTAGTGTTTAAAAAAGGGAAGAGAAATTTTACACGTTTTCTCCCGTTACATTCTTGTTAAATGATAATTAAAACATGACACGATTCCCTCAGCCTTCGGTTTGATCTGCGGCCCATTTATAAATGAGCTCAAATCCCAAACCTCAGTAAAATTACAGTGAAAAATTTAAAGGGTGATTATGTGATTGACACCACAGGAATCCTGGGCTTACAGCTGGAACCCCGGTGAGTTAATTTTTATTGGAGCGCAAGGGGCAACTTAGTGGGTTGTGCTCAGCCATGATATGCTTGCCTCTGTAGCGCTGCGAGGAAATTTAGAAGAGGCTGACAAACAGGAAACAAAACAGCTTGAATTCCATATCTAAAGTATTAGAATGAGCTTCTCTGGCAACTTCCTCACAGACTGTTAACAAAACCACTAAATTCAATTTTAGCTTTTCACCCATTACGTTTCTGTGTTCCAGTGAACTTGTCTGAAATTTCCTGGTTTGATTAAAACATTGTTGTGTCAAACTGCTGAAAATGGAGACGCCACAGATGAAAATGCTAAAATCAGCAAGAACTACACAGTATACTAACTTTTAGTCATCTTTGCAATATGCATACAAGTCCTCCAGTCCTATATGTACAACTTCTTAAGGAAGGACCTACTGAATTTTCTTCTTTTCTTATCTTCTGATCTTTTGTTTGAAAAAAGACAAAGTTGACTGGTAGGAAAAGTCAGTCATAACTTTTTTTTCAGGTAAAAATGCAGTGAAACATTAGTAACAAGTTGATGTGTCTATCTCTGAAATAATAATAATAATAATAATAATAATAATAATAATAATAATAATAATAATAATAATAATAATAATAATAATAATAATAATAATAATAATAATAATAATAAACACTAACGGATGGATGGCTAATTTTACAAGCTTATATCAACTTGTTGGATTCCAAATAATGTTTTACAAAAACCAAAACAACTAAAAAGACATAATCTTCTGACACATTATCAAAACTCTTCAGAGATATACTGTATGTTGTTAAACTGTTTGTTTCAAATGTATGTTCTGGCAAAGAAAATTTAAGATTGCTAAGCTATAATATCAGATTAGCCATGCTTACCTACGGTTAAAAATAAGCTTTGAAATTGTTTTCCATCAGCTCTACAGCAATATTAAAAATAAATGTCTGCTTTCCACTTTTAACAAGCTTTAAATGCTACTGACAAGACATTTTTCTCAAGAATAAATGCTTTTAAAGATTTTTAAATATCTTTGATTTTGGCTGGAAAACAATGTTTTTTTTTTGTCAACAAAGAACATCTACTATGAAAATGTTGTTTTCTCTACAAAGCAAGACCTCATACACTGGAAGTAAAACAACATATACATCAGAATCTGCTTTAAACTCTGTCTTTATGAGACAGGAATACCAAATAAAAAAGACTGGATGGTTCATTGACTACTTAGTGTGTTTTTGTTTTAAATGAGACCCTAAAATCCACCGATAATCTTTACGTTTTCTGTCATCCTGGCCCTTCAAGCAACAATTCCCTGTTCGTTCTGTGATTGTCAGCAACATGGTGTTCTGCAGGCTTGCTTATAATTTCTCCTCCTTGTTGGCTCTTTAATCACTTTGTCAGCATACCATATGCAAAATAAAAGGATCTAGCATCTCGTGTAGTAAATATGCAGGACACACTTTATATCTCTCAACGTTGCAACAACTTGTTTTTCTTCACTCACCACAGCAGAGCATGCCATTGTATGTACATACATACAATTCACATTTATTGTGAAACCAATGTAAAGGGTTTGCCGTATAAATATGGACCAAAATGCAGCTTGCAGTCTCTAAAACACAACTGGAAATATGAATATAAGCAATATGAAGATGTGAACTGACTGTATTGTTCTTTGTCCTTTATGTGAGCAGGTATTGGCTGTCCATGCTCTGCAGACACAAACAGCTGATCGTTCATATGACCAGTCAAGAGCAAAATTTCCATCAGAACTGATTCACAACAGGTATTTTCATCTGCTGAACTACATACCAGCTCTTTTCTGAAAAAGGCAAAAACAAGTGGGGATAAATCTTGCTTGTGTAATGAGTTTTTCCCAACTTTCCCAACAGAGCTTTCCTATTGTGGCCCTGTAGACATGTTGATGAAAATGTGAGTCACAGCTTAAGTTTGACTGTTGAAGACACATAGTAACAACCATGACATTTTAGACAGTGTTTAAGAGTTAGTGAGTGAATCACATCTCAAATCTAGGTTGTCTCAAGAGACAGAAAGAAAACTTGCAAAAAGGAGCATCAGTAAAAGCTTTTGGGCCATGGGGTCAGGTTAAAACACTGTTTTTCCTCCAGACAGCCACAGTTTTAAGAAGACCAGCGTAGATGCAGAGCGTCTGAGTTCATGAATAACCTGACCTCACATTTGTATGATGCCGCTTTTTTGCAAAGTTGTCCAGCAACAGAATTCAATCTAACACTAGATCCATTTGCACACACACAAAAGACGTGTCTACGTTCGGTTTATTGTGTTCAGACAGTGGCAGCGACAACATTATTTACACATGCACCCCATTCAAATGTGTGAGAAGTTAACAAAAGGAAAGAGGTCATACTGTCAGCGCTCAGACGTCTTTCTCCGGATGTGTGTGTGGGCAGGAGGAATCTTCCCCTGAGCCAACAGGGGCTCAACACACACAGGGTAAACATCCCTGGACTCAATCCTGGGTGAGTCGATATTGGGCTTGTCTGAGTGCAGGACTTTATTTTTCTCCCCCTCACTCTTGTTTTTGCTGGCTCTGACCTCAATTCCATAGGGGTCATTTGCTTATCAAAGGCAAGGACTGGAACTTGCAGGTCCTGAGTGTGTGTTCATTGTGAGCAAGGAAATTCAATTAGGCGATGCCCCTTCTGTGTGTGAGGGTAGGACTCATCAGTGGATATAGGAGGATTAGGGCTGGGTGAGTCTACATCAGGGCCGTGCACCGTTTTCAAGGAAAAGAGTTCACAATGGTTAAGGCGAGACATCACAGATGAACGCTTTTGCGAATGAACTGTCTGCACATCCTGGCAACAAGTCAAAAGTAAACTGGAAGTGTGCTATTTCCTCTCTTGGATCTTCTTTCAAACAGATGGTATCGGTGTCATCACCGTCACCTAAGGTTCCCAGAGCTTGCTTTCAAAGTTACTAACAATGCAATTATCTGCAAATTTAGCTCTGATAGAGGTAAGACGCCCAGACACCAGGTCAAAGTGTCAGAAACAAGTTTGGAGCTAAACAGAATGTTAAAATGAGAAAACAAAACGTGCAGATACATACCAGCATGTGCTGTATTTAGAATGTGTAAGCCCTGTAAAATGGAGGGTTTGTGTACTGTTTCCATTTTAAAATTCTAGATATTTTTTCAGGGTGAAACTTTTCAGCCAATATTGGGCCATTTTTTTACATCTTCAGATGAACTTTTTATGCCTTCAAGATGATGGCAAGTGAGGAATGGCGCTTGCCAATATGGTCACCGGTTTCATTCAGAAGTGCCTTAATTCTTCATGGCAAACATTCAAGAAAACATCAGAAACCTTGCCCAGAAATGGTCTTATAAGGGGACAAGATGGGATCTAGCAACTCTCACTTGTATTATTGTCTTGAGGTCTGGTCACTATGGAGCGCACTGAAGTACAGTAAAATTTCTTCTAGAGAATTGTTCGAGAAACAATCCTGTTATATCCTGCAGCAGGCAGCCATCAGAAGATGGGTACACTGTGTTCATATATTGAGGAACACAGTTTATAACACTATTTAAACAATGCTCAACTGTCACTGAAAGGCCCAGAATGGGCCAAGAAATCTCCCTCACCATTATAACCATCACCACCAGTTTGAACAATTGATACAAGGCAGGAGGGACCCATGCATTCAAGCCATTTAAGTCAAACTTTGACCTTTCCAGATTAATGTTGTAGCTGACATTAAGACTAATCTGACGTTCATCCACACAACTGCTGCTCACTGGATATTTTCTCTTTTCTCTGTTAAAAGATGCATCTGGGTGAAGTTCTGAATAGGTCAGAGGTTTCTGAAAGATTCACACCAGCCACTCTGGCCCCAAGAACAAAGTTACTATCAAGTTGCTTAAAATCCCCTTTCCTTCTCATTCCTATGCTCCAATTCAGAAGTTCAGAAAGTTATCTTCACCAAATAATATGAAAGTTTATTGAGTTTCTGTGATGTGACCTTGGAATGTTTTTCAAGGTCTCATCTTATGTAATCAGCACATAGCTCTTTGTCATGGTGAAAAAGGAGCTGAGCTGAAGTTCTTAATTTACATTAAAAACGTTTTTCATGATTATCATGATTAAAAGTTTGTTAAAAGAACAAGCTCCTTGGATAAATGTAGCTAAAATGAGCTTCCTCTGAAGGGTTAGTCGATTAAGTCTTAGTAATGGCATCAGGATCTGAGTTATGTTTGGGTTGCTGGGAGAAGAGCCATCGCTACATTGCATTGAAAGGAATCAACTGAGACACATCCAGTATCTGATTTACATTCAAGTGGATGTCTGTGTATGCAGAAAACCTGAGCAAGATCCAGAACTTACTGGATAGATTAGACATAAACATAAACAGGCTTTATTGTCTTTTAACTGTACATTTAAAATGTACATATTGAGCAAAATGTCATTGCAAGACTCTAATAATAGTAAAATAAATAAATAAAAATAATACATATCCCTTCTGGGATTGGAACATCCTGGGATCAACAATGAACACCTAGAGATTGACACAGTTCCTGAACCTTATTTGGGTTTCCTTCTTGAACTTGTTACCCTGGGCTGCTACTTCATACAATCTCATATAAGTGTAAAATAACTGATGGATGGATGGATGGATGGATGGATGGATGGATGGATGGATGGATGGATGGAATGTTTGGGTTTGACTTATTAAAAGTTTTCTTTAGGTGACATTCACTATGTGTTTTATACATAAGGAATTAGATGTTTACTCCTTAAGGATTTATGTATTTATTTTAAAGAAGTAAACTTACTTAAGCAAACTAGTTTTCAAGACTGGAGGAACCCTGTGTGAGTATTCAAAAGGTAACCTTGGGTCACAGAGCCAAGGGTATTACTGCCTTTTGATCAAGTCTTCAAACTTCCATTACCATGTAAAGTAGCACAATGATGGGTGGCCTATGCTAGCTGACTCCAAGGAGCTCACAATGGCAGGTGCTGCCATAAGTGTCTGTCTCCTAACAAGGATAGCATGGCCTTCTGAGTGAAGCATGGCTCTATTAAACAGCTAAGAGAGGAAGGAGCAGAATGGGCGGGGCCAAAACAAGCACTGAGTTCACCAGGAATACACCCGGACTTTCCGTTCAGGGCTGCTGGCAGGACAGTGTTCTGGGTCAAGGCTCTGCCTCCGGTTATGACCAGCTTTTCAAGAGCTTCTTTTGATTGAGCTGTCCATTTTCCACAATGAATGCACACTGCAAGGCCCCTGCTGATGGACCGAATGTCGTTACAGATTATTCATGGCTGACAAACATGAGCGCAGGTAGTGCTCCAATCAATCCGGAGAGGTTCAGTCCAATGCCACTCCAAGGAGACTGATGAGCATCGATTGCAAACTGAAAAGAATAAATAGTGTTGGCTAGAAGAAACTCTAATGGAGGCTACAGTATGAAATACCTCCTCAGATAATGTCACAGGTTTCCTGAATGATCTTAGAAACGTGAAAGATCATTTTTATCCAGTCAACATGGGTATAAATTTTAAGTAAATCAAAATTAATTAAATTAATACAAAAAGTGAAGCCATGGTAAAAAAAAAAAAAAATGTAGTAAAATTTCCTTTATTAAATATTTTATGCTAATCAATTCATTTAAATATTTAACATTTTATATAAGTTAGGAAATTTGACTAAAATGTTATTTATTGAAATTTCACTGAGTAATTACTATTAGTGTTGGTTTCAAATGTGGCGCTAGAGTTGGATCTATAAAGTGGAAGATTTCTCATGAAAAAGTTGAGTCAAATGTGAACAGTCTCCAAAAAAGTCTGTATGTGGAGAGGATACGAGCAACATAACGGCTAAAATATCTCACAAATGATCAGGTAACTTGTAATATGGCTAAAGGGGCATAAAAAAGATAATTCCTAATGGTCCATAGAGGGACTGAGATAGTTAAACAATTTAGAAATGGCTTAAAATAATAATAATAATATCAAAGTATACAATATCAAATCATATAATATAAGCCATGCTTAAGGAAAAAAATATTTGGGGAAATAATAATCTGTAGTAGGATGGCTTTAGGAAAGTGAAAATGAAAAACTGCCTTTTGGTCTAACAACTTAAGTTTTGCAAAAAATAAGAAGAAAAGTTTAGCTTGTTATCAGCACAAAGTTTGAAAGCCAGCCTCTGAAATTCATCCGGGTGCTTTAATGAATGTAGTGTGGGTAATTTATCCAACTGTGAAGGAACTGTTAATGCTAAAGTGAAAAATAAATAAAAACTTTTTTTTGGTTTAAGATTTGTTATTTATTAGAGATTGTCTTTCTCAGAACAGAAGAATTACTTTAATTTTAAAAAGGAAAATGCTGAAACAAATTTACCATGTGGTATAGCAGCTTGAAGACAGACAGACATTATAGTTGTAAAAGTATTTGTGCTCCTTGAGGTTTTTTTTTCTTTTTACATTTTGTCTCATTACACCCACAAGCATCAATTCACTTCAGACCTACAAATGGATGGACAAGAATGTGCATCCATCTGTTCTGAAATGAAAGGGTAATCATTCATAATTTCAAACATTTTTTCCCACAAATAAAATTTCAAAAAAATGTGGCTTACATCTTTGTTAGGTAACCCCAATTTGATGCTTTATAGAACCACCTATCAATGTACTAATAGCAGGAGTCATTTGGTGTATGTCTCATCTAGAGACAGATATTTTCAGCATTTTTCTTTGTAAAATTGCTGAAGTCCATTTGGAGCTAACTATCAAATTTCAAGTCTTGTCACATATTCTCAACTGGCTTTAGCGCCGAGTTAAAAAATCTAACACATGAATTTTGATCTATACACCTGAAGGAGAAGCTGGCTCAGTGAGTAGGCCTTGTGTGCTGGATTTTATTTAAGGGTATGTGAGTAAACAAGGGTTAAGACCAAAGATTTATGTTTCTAAATGCCAACTATTTCATTCCTCCCACTTCCTTCACCTTATGTGCTACTTTATGTAGTTTTTTCACACAAGAATCCCCCTAAAAAATACATTAAAGATGGTGGTGGTAATGTAAAAAATATGAAGAAGTTCAAGCGGTGTGGATACTTTTGCAAGCTACTGTATGCTCCATGTAGTCCTGTGCTCCCTTACCGTATTTTGTGTCTAATTTATATGATGGGTGGAATAAAATCATCTGTGTGTAATTTTTCCATGTATATCAAGCCTCTGAATATTTTCTCTGCTAAGCTCATATTTGTGAGCAGATGTCTTTAGAACAGTCAGGTAAACAAACCAATTATTTATCATCACACAAACAGACGTAATCTGACTCATGTTCAAATATAAAAGATGGCACACAGCCCTATTGAGACTGTTCTTTCATTTGTGCTTCCCCCCCCATGTTTGTGTGACCGAGTTTGCTCATATTGTAAGTCTAAGCATGAACTGCACTTTTTGTGCTTTCTTTATGTGCATATTCAAGATTTGGCAGTGTGGAAAAAGAGTTTGAGTGCTCAAGTGTCCAAGCAGAAATCCAGATTTGTCACCCATTGAAAATGTTTGGCAAGTCGTGAAAGAAGAAATTTTGCAAAACAAGCCTTATATCCTGAGTAGCTATATTCTTTTGGCAAGAGTAGAAAATATTTCATTTTAGTAAAATGAGGTAAATCCTTTTCAGATCCAAAATGCATGAAGTATAAACATGAACCTGCGCCTTGTTCTTCTTGTTGATGTTTTCAGATAAAAAACAAAACAAAACAGAAAACAGAGCTTTTTAGATGAGTGAAATAAATAAAAAAATAACTTAAACTTTGCATGTATCTATTGATATCCAACTGCTTGATTTTCCTTATTATAATTTACTGTCAACCACTTGTACTTTACTGTTTAGGCTATTGAGTGGTAAGTTAGGAGATGCAAATGCTTTACAGAGTCAGAAAATGTATGTATAATATCAATAGAGTGTTAGCTATGTCATAAAGTTTCAAGAACAAGAAGTTTCCAAAAAATGTTTTGACTTCAAACATATAATTATCAAGAAGAGGTGAAACAGACACAATAAAGTCTTTCCTAAACAGAATTTGAAAAAACAAAATGTTCTCTGAACAAAACTGTGAAGAGACAGTAGCACTTTGAGAGAGGGTGAGGTTTAATGCTGTAGCAGAATCAATATTCTTTGTAATCAAAGTGACTATAATATGATACGCTATTAAACTGCTTTCAAATAATTTTTTAGTTGCCTGTTTGTTTGGATGGAGAAAAATAGTAAAGACTTTTCAATGATGAGACTGACAGATGGATGCAAAAGCACAGAAGAAGATTCCACCATGTTTACATTATTTGTGTGGCAGCATTTTGGCTTTTCATAACAACATCTGTGAGACAGTGACAGATAAGATTCAAATGATCTGTGAGCAACATGAGCCACGTACGGTTGTTCAACATCCTGGTCCTCAGGGCCGATTGTCCTTCATACATTAGATGTGTCTCTGCTTCAACACGCCTGAATCAGGTAACTAGTGAGGCTTAACTGGACTCTAGAAATTGATTGCATGCTGAGGAGGCAGTTCAGCCATTTTATTCATGGTTGAAGAAAATGGTTGAATTACCTCAATTCAACCAGGATTGAATGTAAAAGTCACCGGACAGAATTAGAGACTTTACTTTAAAACAGTTAATTATGAGAAGCATGAAATGAGAAAGCTTGCATTTTCCAAAAATCTTGTCTTTTCTATGAGTAAGATAAAGAAAAGGGTTGATCTCCGTGCGTCAGAAATAAAGAGGCATAAACAGGACGGCAATACTTAACACAGATGGTAAATTATTTAAACACAATTTGAGTCATTCAAACAAACCAAAAACTTGGATTCTGAATTTTACCCAAAAAAATTTCCAAAATCTTTTATAATCTCATTCTCATCAACCCAAGAGTATATAATGTCTTTTTAAGTTGAATTTCTTATTGCGCTAAAATATTCTGTACAATAAGCAGTTAAAATTGAATTGATAAATTTTGTATGGATTAAATAATAAGGATATGTACCAGAATATATATGATGGATATATAATAAAGAACATTTTTATACCTTCTATCTTTTTTTCTTTTTAGAAATCAAGGTAGTTTTACATGAGATTATTGCATGGTGAGATTGTTGAACCGCTCCTACTCAGAAGAGTGAGACAATCACTTAAAAAAAAATAAAATAAATCTGTGCCATGTCTGTATGAGACAACAGCACACCGAATCTTTCAGCAGCTCAGGATGCCGTTGTGTTTCTACCTGCACAGGTGTTCACAGGTTCGAAATGTGATAATGATTTGAATTGAAAAACATCAAAATAGACTTTCTGTGTCACAGAGCAAAGACATCACACAGCAGACATTAAAATCAAGTCTCCACCTGCATATTTCATAATCATGTTTGGTTGCTTGCTAACGCACAAAGGTCACAAGTGATTACATCAAATGGACATTGATTCAAAGCCATGGATTTTTCTATTTACACTGTCCCTCCATAATTAGTTTGCCTAACCTTTTCCGAAACGTTACACACACACACGTGCACGCCCGATCGCAGAGGTAAGTCTGTGATTTACCACCGCGCCCTTACCAAAGTGCCCTTGTTGTAATTACTCTCCATCCAATATCCTGACCCTGATGATTGGCAAGAGCAGAATGTTCTAGAAGCCACAGTCTTCAGGCAGGAAGTGTCTGGGACCTGCTCCTTTATCTCCCACACACACGTTGTCCTGGCGAGAATGAGAACACGTCAGAGGCGAGGGCCTAAAGCACTTTGCTTCTGCTTCCATTACACTTTGCGGAGTGGGAGGATCTGATAGAACGTTACCCACATAAAAGCCATGATAATTTGCCCAGACTAACACGTTTCCCTCCTCCTTGGGTGCTGATGTAAACAAGGGAAGCTGGAGAAGGTAAACCAGTCTGGCTCCAGTCTGGTTGCGAGGTGATCCAAACAAATTGCATTACGGTTCTCCCCTCCCTTCGTGCAATCGCTTGGGCCCTCTTGTGCCTTTGGCCGGCAGTGTTGTCTGACTTGAAGAGCAGAACTTTTTGGTAATCCAATGAAGGTGTGTAGGCGAATGTAAATACCGAACACAACAAACAGCATTCAGTAAACAGCCCTGGGGTGAACAACCACTATGAAGGCCTTCTTTTCAAACATCTTGCATTCTTTCTTTGGTTTGTTTTTGTCCCTAACATAGCCAACGGAAATGTGGATGAAGACTGATACATTAAATACAAAACTTCTCTGTTTTTATTTTATGCCTTTCTCTATTTATTGTACACGTTATGCATAACGTAACAGCTTCACTATAAAAACCGCTTAACGACAACTAAGCATTATCTGCTCTCATCAGGGGAGTTCAAAGTATGATTGTGTGTGGCCTGCAACTGTAAGAACAGGCGGTCAATGCACTTGGATGTTTTTTAAATGGAATGATTTTGAGTTAGATACAACAATATTTTGTCTTTTAATCACCATATTTTTTATTTATCTAATAGTAAACAGCACCCCAAAAATCCAGTGACTTATGCTTTTTCAAAGAAATAATGACTCATATGATAGATAGACAGACAGACAGACAGACAGACAGACAGACAGACAGACAGACAGACAGACAGACAGACAGACAGGCAGGCAGGCAGATAGATAGATAGATAGATAGATAGATAGATAGATAGATAGATAGATAGATAGATAGATAGATAGATAGATAGATAGATAGATAGATAGATAGATAGATAGATAGATAGATAGATAGATAGATAGATAGATAGATAGATAGATAGATAGATAGATCTTAAGACACATTTGTGTGACCCTTTAAAAAAATGTCTTTAGATTTTTTATTTTCTGCTTTTTTAATTAAATAATTTTGCTTTACAATTAATGAAAGCATTTCCTGCCTTTTCAATAAAAAAGCTTTGAGGTTCAGAAAAACTTTTAAGGTTGAAGATTTTGGCCAAAGATAAAAAAGAATAAAAATAAAAAGAAATTAGGCGCCACTTGCTTTACTTAAGAGGTTCTGACATCTGTCTTGCACTAAAATGTAGAAAATGGTCACAAATACAAAAAGACTGAAAGATATCCAATACGGGATTTTCTATAAGCAGAAAATCATCATAATGAACAAAAATAA
This sequence comes from Xiphophorus maculatus, assembly GCF_002775205.1. NCBI lineage: Eukaryota > Metazoa > Chordata > Actinopteri > Cyprinodontiformes > Poeciliidae > Xiphophorus > Xiphophorus maculatus. The sequence goes on along the minus strand of NC_036465.1, from coordinate 21,195,257 downwards.
TGGCTTTCAAACGTCCATCTGTATGTAGTTAATCTATATGTTGCGATTCACTTAGTAATAAAGTTCCTGAAATAAATAAACATTTCGATGACATTGTAATTTATTCAATGACTCTGTACTTTTCAAGTCCAAATATAGTTTGAAATGACTGAAATGAAGAGGATGTATCTCCTCTGATTTGTCTTTAATGGTGCATATTTGTAGGTTATAAATAATTTTTTTTTTATCAGATCTTGCTTAACTTCAGAAAATAAGTTGATAATGTAAAAAATAATGAAATGAACAGCTGTCAGCCTTAGTTACCAAGCACAGATCTGTGATTTTAACTCAAAACAGCACTTTAATAGTTTTTGCAAGAATGATAATAGGAAGCCGACGTGCCCAGTGTCTGTTCAGTCTGGTCTGCTCTAACTAGACAGAGAGTCACTATTTTTTTATACTTGGGTTTTAACAAAGTTTCTCACAGGAAGTCTGGGAACCAACATTCTGGCTTAGCGTTGTAGCTCCTACTTGGGAAGTCACAACCTTGAACGTAACGGAGTTTCATCCTTATCTTTTGTGGCGAGTTCCAGTGGGGAGAAAATACAAGGCTCACATAAATCTAGCTACAGGTGGAAGAGGTAAAGTAAATACCTTTTTGGGTTCTACAAACAAAGAAGCAGAAGCTATTTTCTAAAATCCCACTTACAACAGTGTAAATAAAAATACGCATTTATGTACAAAGGAAAAAGTAAAGCTCTAACAAACTTGTAGTCTCCTGCTTGATTACTTGCTCAAGAAAAGCATTTAACAACAACAGACGAATATGGAAGCTGCCTGCTAACTGTGGTGACTCAGAAAGGACAACTTCAATCATTTGCTCAACTTACCTACACTTACCAACATTTTACCCCTGATTACATGAGATAAAGATTGTTTAATCACACTCAAGTCCCAGGTCTAGAGCTCAAGTCTTTGGAGCGTGGGATCAAGTCAAAGCTGATGTTTTTGATTATGCACGTCAAAATGTGGTTCAGATTCCCTATTTGGTGCAGTACTTGTTGCTGGTCTCTGCCACATTCCTCGTTTTAATTTTCTATTATTTCTCAATTATTCGTTCAAAATGCATTAAGCACTCTTAATAGTGTTTTAAACTTTGAATGTGAGTTCAATGTTTTAACTAAGTTGTGACAAACAAATGAACCTTTTTGGCTTTGAGACACTTTCAGACTGCCATTATTGATTGTGTAAAAACTTGTGACAAAGTGAATTCAGCACTGAGAAACACAAGTTGGAAAACTGTGAATAGCCACAGCTGGATTTTATTGTCATAGTATTTGCAGAAGATGAAAGATAGACGCATATTCAGCTTGCAGCCCTCGATTTCCTCTTCCAGGAAAGAAGTAAACCTGACATCACTAGGAGAGATGTTAATTGGTGACACTTCTGTGCTGATCAGAAGGAAAAAAACAAATAACCTGAGAAGATCTGAGCTTTAGGATTTATGGCAACACTATTTTAGTCCCTAGGGGTAAGGGTTAACCATCTGCGCTGTTTAAATTAAATGCTGTGAATTAAATTGTGGCAGCCATAACAAAGCATATTAGAAGACTTCTGTACAGTTTCTACAATTGGAGTAAAACAATTTAAATTATGAAACAACTATTACAACTTTCTTGTCACGACACAGAAAACCTACAGAATCAGGATTTGTTTTAGTCTTAAAATGAAATTCTGGGTGAGTGATGGATAGTTTTCTCAAAGCCCATTAAGACCAACTTAATACCGGCAATTAGAGAAAGAGAAAAGACAATTTTACAGATAAAATAACAACTGGAAACTGTTAACAGTCTCAGAACATAATCTGCTTAAATCCCCACCTACACAGGCGGTCACATGAAGCTGATTTTACAAGCTTCCTGACCGAGCTCGAGCCATGTTGTTGACTCCAGCCTCAACCATAAAGTGATGCAGGATACTGAAGTGCAGCAGACGAAGCACGGATTGAGCTTTTAAATATTTATTTCTTTGTTCAGATGTGACTATTAAATATTAACACAGCAGATGCAAGACAGACAGTGTGCACTTTATAAATAACCTTATGCTGAAAATTGAGAAGTAGGGGTGAAAGTACAGACTGGACCCCTGAACTCAAAGGAGAAACTTGGAGGGCATATTGGATTATAGTGCAGGTGTACTGCTTGAATATTTTAGATGACTGCTTATTTGAATATGCAAACGGTTTTTAAAATAATTGTTGTGTAATTATTTTTATTTTTAATTGTATCCATCCATCCATCCATCTATTTTCTTACCCCCTTAAGGGGCGCTGGTGCCTATCTCCAGCTGTCAATGGGCGAGAGGTGGGGTACACCCTGAACAGGTCGCCTGTCCATTGCAGTTTTTCGATACATCATATATTTCAATTATAAAATTATTGATGTAAAGGATAAAACAGGCAATAAACTTTTAAAGTATTTAAATATTCACTTTTTCCACATTTTGTGTTGTTATAACCCTATTCCAAACTGCATTGTTTTAAGCATCTTCCTCACAATTCTACATAAAAATAATCCATTATGACAATGTTTTGCAGATTTACTAAAAATAGAAAACCAACATTTCACACATATATAAGTTTTCACAACCCTTCAGTCTGAGAAGAACTGCAAAGAAGAAAGGATGAAACTCCCTAAAGATTGGTGAACTAAGCTGGTGGCTTCATGTTTCAAAAGACTTGATGCTGTAGTTGCTGCCAAAGGTGCATCAACAAAGTATTAAGTAAAGAAGGTAAATATGTAAGTAATCGTGATTTCTTGGTTTTCTATTTTTAATAAATTTGTAAAACATTCAAAAACCTTATAGCACATTGTCATAACTGTGCATTTGTTTGTGAAATTTTGAGAAAAGAGATTAATTTTTATAAAATTTATAGTAAGGCTATAAATGTGGAGAATGTGAAGTGCAGTGTTCATGCTGGACAAAAAGACAATATCTTCTCTGACATTATGTCAAAATAAGTCTTTCTTTTCTTAAATTGGTCTTTTGCTTGTGCTCTTGGGTTGATGTTCCTATTTCACACTAAAACAAGTTAATCAATGGGACACAGTTTCCGTCTCTCTTCTAACTGGATGATGGCTGGGCATTCTTATGGTGTTTTCAGTTGCATATAATAGTTTGAACACTTGAACGCGGCATTTAGAAATTGCACCCAAGGACTGAGTAGATTTGTGGTGGTTCATAATTCTCTTATTTACATTCTTGGTATATTGATGCCACACAAAAAACAGAGTGTACTTTTAGGTGTGCCTCAATTTAATCAGTGATGTGAATGAACATATCAGAAACTCAATTGTTCGAAGGCATGGTCATATGAAAGTATGTAAACTTCTAAATTTGAAGAAAGTAATAAAAAGTTTTCCAACAAAATTCCCTCTCACACTCCACAGTAAATAGAAATAATGTTGGTAATTCTGACAAAAGAGTAACATTTCTCATTAATGTCAAACAATAAGAATAAAATGGTTTTGTGTTTTTTGTTTACACAGTAAATATTTGATTTGATCGCTATGAAATCACCACATATACTACCAAAGAGATCAGCAAGACGGATGGTTCGAAGGGTGCATGGACGTTTTCCCATTGTATGTTGCTTGAGCTAATTATGCATCAGCTACTTCCCTTTAGTTTAAGCTGGTCCAACTTTAAAACAATACACTTCTACCAATTGATTTCTTAGTCAGTACCAGCCGCTTTGAGATTTCTAAAGGAGCTGGGACACAGAATAAACATTCTCGGGAAACAAACTCTTGATCTAAAACAACAGAGATGAATTATTCAGTTGAATCATAAAATACTAAGAATGGCTTCAGGACGCAGTCCTGACCAGGCCCTTTTCTTTTGTTCTTGCCTCATTGAACAAGCCCTAAAACATGTGAGCTTCGTACTTTAAATTTTCTGTTAAGCGTGTAAGCGGCAAACAGGATCATCACAAAATTTTCTTCCAGATCACATACATGTCGACAAAATTGAAAAATGTTGAAAACAACTGGACTTCTTTTTTCCACCACAGTTTTTTATTTTCTGCCTGTTTTTCCACTCCATCACCCAACTGACCCTAATTCAGACTCTATTTGAGGTACGTTGTCCATCCGCTGTACATTGATGTGAGTTCTGAATGCACAATAAGGACTTACATGTTTGGATGCCTGTGGTTTCACATGCACCCACATCGTTTGAGAGACTTCCAGAAAAGAAATTTTCAGCTCCTTTTTATGTTTCATTCAGCACTTCATGAGGAAATTGAAGCTATTCTTCCTCCATCACTGCATAAAATAGTCCTTTTACTGCAGCACCAAATATCCCATCGTCAGGACACCCTGCAGCTTTCAGCTTTTTATTTTTTATTTTAAAAAGAAGAGAGCAGCAAGTTGATGTTTGTTTGAGGACTGTGTAAAATCCCCACACTGGAAGTCTCCTTGGGGCCAAACACACAAAGCATTAACTGTCAGCCACCAAGTTCCTCTGTCTATCAAAAACAATCTCCAAGGACTATTTAGCTGTCAGCCACCTAAGTACACCTCCCAGCCCCACTATTTTTAAACGAATTTGAGCAGAGCAGGTGTTGATTGACACCACAAACTCCCACTTTGCCTCCCACTGTCAGCATAAACACTCGCTTCTTTCATTTCCCAGGGATGTGGAGGTAAGTAGAAAGATAACATTACATTACAGTAAAAGCAAAAAATAGACCGAGGAAAAGCATCAGAGATCATTGCTGATAAAATACCAAAGCAGGAAGGAAGTTTATCTGCTCCTTTCTGCCCTACGCTCAGAGTTTTTAAGAAAGCAAAGTTTAAGGAACATTGGTGAACCTGAGAAACTGTTTCTACTTGTGAAGCATAAGTGGTTTCAATAATACAACCTGTCTGTGCTGCTGCAGTAAGGCCTCCTTTCATTCATGTGTCTCGGTTAAGGCTTTGGAAACTTTACATTTGACAACCTTGATGCATTCCTTATTGTTAAGCACATTTACGAGAATAATTTCTGCTGCAAAACTAAAGCTTTCTGTGTTGAGAAAACTATTCATCATGATCTGAAAGACTTTTAAACACTTTTGTTGCCCCACTTGAACACACACACCCACACGACAAATGAAAGCTCCAAGGACTGTATTGATAACATGTCTGTCTCTTCCAGATGAGGGTAATAAATGAATGCTGTTGTGAAAGAAAGAAAGAGACAAAGAGAGAAATAAACAAAGAAAGAAAGAAAAAAAGGAAGGAAGGAAGAAAGAACTTCTAAAATTGCCGAATGTATTCCAACTTCCAGGCAAGGGCGCAGCTTTTGTGAGGCTGACGAATGTGAAATTAGCTGGGAGAAAGCGAAGTGTGAGGCTGACGTGGGGTATGTTTTGGTGGGAGGACAAAGGCTGCGCGTGTGGGAGAGTAGAACGGCAGCGTTGTTTTTTGACAAATGGTAATTATCTTTTTTTCTCCCACTTTTGTTCCACTAATTGCAGTTAATTTTGAAAAATTTTATTCCTGCTTGTCAAGACCAACTTCACAGGAACATAAGCCAAATAAATTACCAAATATAAGCACATCTTAAGCAGAAACACCAAGACATGTGGCTCTTGTGTCAGCTGGTTGCGTCTTAATTGTTTAATTGTTCCTGCTTCTGGGTTTCTTGTGCAAAAAGTTGCTTTTTAGCACATTTCCAAAGTGTGAAAACAAACTTTACCATATACTATATCAAATGCTGCCAAATGCACAGTAAATGTCAGATGTTGATCAAGATTTAAATGCGAGCTGAACGTCCAACTTTAAAGACAAGACATGTATGGCCATCAAATAGCAAAACCAATGGGATGGATGGATGGACTGATACGACTTTAAGAACTTTTTCTCTATTTTCATTGTCCAGCTTTGTTTGTGAAAACTCAAGGGAAATATTTAAGGGTTCGCAAGACTGCATGGGAACTCTGTGCTATATAAGCTTCAACTCTTCTAGGAAAGCCACCCCACAAAGTGTGTGTTAAAATATTTGATCAGTTTTCCGAGGTTGGATCGTAGTCGTCATTCTAAAACACTCTCAATGTGCTCTGCAGAGCATATTCCATCTTTAATACCTGGGGGAAAAAATGCTTTCTTCTCATTCATCCTTCAGATTTGCATAAAATGAGGCATGATTTGTAACCCAAGAGAAAATGTCTCAGTTGCTTCCAAAACATATTAATGAAACCATGTTTTAACTTATTCTCAAGAACCAACATACTGCATTGTCTGGTCTACTAAGCTGGATATATTGCTACAGCTCTGTCATCTTAAAGCCAGACAAACACAAGCTTCCATTAAATCCACCTTGACTTCCCTCACATATTTAAATGTGTGTTGTGCTTTGAAGACAGTATTTCTTTCCACAAACATGGATGCACACTCTCACCTGACCGCCCTGAGAGGTCTAATAGAAAGAGCTGGCAGATGTGTCACAGGAACAATTCACCTTCCCATCTGTTTTTCAGTGCTTCTTTGCCAAATCCTTCCTCCCCTCCAGCAATGAAGGAAGGGATAAAATACAAGTCCCATTATGTGGAGGCAGCTAATAATGCATTATCAATTAGCCCCTTTGGCAACTGATCAATGCTCAGCAGGAGGTACACGGCCATTTCCTTTACTTGGGGCTATTTTGTCATGATTCCCTTATTTCATTCTTCTCATTTGGTCCTGGCACTCAGACCTATCAGGTTTGGCCTAAATTGCTGCAGACCCTTTCTTCAATATTCTGTTAAAGATTTTGTTTAATTACTATGAGGTGGCTTTGGAGGAATCCAGCTGAAATTCCTCAAGTCTCAGACAAAGTGGCAGTGAGCTTTTACCGCTTTCAGATAAATGTCATCCGTGTGACGTTCCTGTAAAGGTAAATGCATCCATGTTGTGACCTACAGAGCTGAGAAAATGGAGAAAAACAAGTGGAGAGGGAGAAAAGCGGAGTGGGTGGAAGTTGGAGTAAGGGAGGTGATTGGCTGCTATAATACCATGGATGAGTACTGTGGTATTAAAACAAAGGTTACAGATCATTTAGGCTAAGCCTGGCTTATCTCCCTCTTAGATCTGAAATTAAATATGTCATCACATTACAATCCAGGATCCAGTTAATCAAAAGAAACATATTTTCTACAAATGAAGCCTGCAGATGTCAGATATGGCAGAAAAGCAACGTTATTTTTTATTTTTTTTAAGGTCTGGCTTTAAAAGCATTACTATTGACGTCATGGGTGATATTTGAACTTCAGAGGATTGACAGAGGACAGGAGCTGATGCAAAAATAAATAAATAAAAAAACTAGCATGCTATGGGAAGTGGTTATATTTTCTTCCTTTATGTGGTTTTAAATTGTTTCACCAATCAAAAAAAAGAGTATTTCTTTATGAATGTGGCATGTATGATCCCACTGTAAACGATTTCATAAAGCAATGTGTCTCCGTCATCTTCTGTTTTCACCAAAGACGCCTTGTTGACATCCGTTTCAATCAACAAAGAAAAAAATATAATCTCCTGTCTTTATAAAGGCGGTTGCGAAGGTTTATTGAAATAAGAATGTGAAATGCATGCATTTTCCACCTGAGAGGGTTTGCTGCTGGGGTGACAATCCGAAGCGTGGATCAAAATCGTTTCCATCAATGCTGGCAGATGAAATGCAAACACAATCAAATCAGTCTGGCCAATACATCGAGCCCACGCTCAAATGCCAATCTCGCTTCCCCTCATCATGTGTCTGATGAGAAATCATAGAGTGGGAGAATCTCCTAATCTATGCAAACACACTGTCAGTATTGATTTGTTCGGGGGGGATATTTCTTTATTAAGACTCGCCAAACGTCTTCCCGACCTGGGAAAGACACAGCGTTAGCTAGCTCCCTGAGAAGCAGTCAGAGCCATACCAATTGAGATAAGTTACTGCAGACAGGTAATGAGAACCGATAGACTCGAGGACAGATCAATATGAGACACTGGAACCGGGGGGGAAGGACAAATTGTGACATATTTTTCCTTTTGTCTTCTCTAAGGAGTTTGTAAAAATAAAAAAAAATCTTTTGTCTATATGTGTGGTGTCCACAGCGATCGGCAATACAAAGGGATGTAAACTGTAACTGAATTGTAGACACAGCCAGCTAGAGCTACTCTTTTGTCTTTGCTGTTCTGAATCAGGTTCAATAAAGCAGGCTGTCTGATGATAGCGAGGTCATGTCTGAAATAGAGTCTTATCCACATGTCATGTTTTTTACTGGCTGAACTTTGAGGACTGAGCAGCACCGATGAAACACACTTGCACTTCAGTCCTGGGTCTGTTATTAATTTAAAACTTCACAGTCGCTTTGACATTTGACAGAGTCTGCTGCTACTGAGCATGAATGGAGTTTGCTAAATCCTGCCTGTGCTTTGCTGGGCTCATACTTGCAACAGAAACACATCTGATATTCCTTCAGCTTTGCTCTGCAACATGACTGTGGATAAATCTACAGCTCAATTTATTTCAGTCTAATAATCCTTATTAACAATCATTTGCAAAAAGATCATTAATATTTTCAGACTCAACAACCAATCAAAGCTATGGCTGCATTTCACAAATATTAATTTTGGTCTCATCCTATTTACAAAACAACTAACACCAATGGCACACAAACGAAAATATGAAAGTTTGAGTTATTTTTGTCATAGTTTTCCTTCTTGTGCCGTCAGAATCGAGTTTTTTCCATTAACAGACCATAAACAAAGAGGACAAGAAAATCTGTAAGGTTTAGTAAAATTTCTGGTGCTGGGATTGTGATAGCAAAACAGGCCAATAACAATGTAAATGTCCATTTTATGCCTTCAAACTATGAAGAAACATGTTCACAAACATGGTGCACAATTTTATCTGTGCTGGTTTTTAATCAAAGATGTACTGTTATAGTTTCCTATTAATAATCTCAACATAAATACTTCAAACCTGCCTGGGTTACGGTTTATTTACATGGCAGCCACTTTAAATATTAAACTCAGTGCTGCTTTTATATCTGAAATTTTCCAAGTTCTATTTAAGACTTTAGAGGGTGTTCTTGTTTCATTTTCATAAAATCTGATTACCTATTACAAATAGGTTGCAAAGGGATATATTTATATATTTAGTTGTGTTCATAAACCTCTTGATATCAAACACTACTTATTGTCACATTCATTAATTTTGATGTGTATGGAAACATAAATGTAAACAGAAATCACAGTTCTGTAAAAAGTTCAGGCTTTGGGAATTTATTTAATACCAGTATATTAAATAGCATATAATCATATGCCTGGTGCAATAAAGATTAATGTGCCGTTTGTTACTTATTTGTCCTAATTTGCGTTGTTAGGATGGATCCATCACTTCATACCTTCCCACCAGTGTTAACCTGTAGAGTATTTTGTTAAACTCAATCAATCTGAACAGCAACTGATCCTTTTCAGTTCAAAAACTAAAATACTTGCATTAATAAACTCTGAATTGGCTAACTGCATGGCGAACAAAGGGAGTATTTTAAATAGCTGCTTGACATTAGGAAACATTTATAATTTAACAAGCCTAAATGAGTAGCCAAACCTCTTCACCCAGTTTTCAAAACAAACAATACTATTTTATTTTTCTCTCCAAAAAAGCGCTTAAATCACGCATCATTTCATCTTGTGAACTGGCTGTATCGTTACAGCCCCAGTCTCCATCCTTTAAAATCCCTCTTTCTTCGGGGATGGCGTTGCCCTCGGCCAGATTCTGGAGCGATAGAAGCACTGGTTGCTTGGTAACAGGTACAAGTTTAGAGTCCTGCATGATCGTGATGACCAGGGCGAGAGGACAGCCTGACAACCTGTAATGCACATATACATGTTTCTTTAAGGATTGGGGATTGGACGGAGCTGTCAGCAAACTCCTTGGGGCACGAGTGACATTAAACAGCACAAGCGTCTGAGAGATCGATGCAGGTGCAGCCACACTTTTGGAGCACCCTGATTTCTGTAAAGCTGCGCAGGTCTACATATGAAACATTCAGCATCAAAGGCTGTGAAACCACAGAGTGAAGGCGGGAGCTGTGAGCAAGCCTTGAACTTCACAGGGTTTCTAAACATGGAGTCCCTCACTGCTGCGGGGGTCCGTGGCAGCCAGCATGCCAGATTTGTTTCATAGACAAATAAATGCAAACTGCAACAGCTCACACACACACATGGCAAATGGAGCATCATCATTAAATGCTGGCAGGGCGATGTTGGGTTTGTAATCTGGTTTTCCCATAAACTCTGCAGTTTATAGCCTGCATCACGTCTTCTTTTATAGGAATAAAACAATTCACAATCTCCATGTCAAAGTAAAAGAGGAGTCTCCAGGATGTCACCCATCTGATAGCAGCATAAAACCTAGTCTTGCACATAACTTGCCTCCTTATTTGGTCGTGATGAAAAAGTCTGTAGATATGAAGGATAGTAAAGAGAAATTGTGGCAGCTGCATATTTTCAGTTAAACATGGACAGTGATAGAGCTGATATCAGAAGTACTGCTGAAAAATTACCTAAAATATTGCATAAATATATATATATATATATACACAGTATGTAAAATATATATAATCCACTGTGCGTATCAATGCTCATTAGGCACATTTGGTGTCTGCACACTGTACTCTACCAAATATTGCATCAAAGCAGTCCTCTTTTTTCGCACTATTGCACACACTCACACGCCGATGATGGTTAAGATTTTATAAATTGTGCAGCTCCATTTTCTGCTATTTGCATCACTGTCTTCAGCGTGTTGATCTTCAGATTTTTGATGTCAAAGACTGAAGTGCATCTTAATGGACGCGTATGTCTTGATGTCGCCATCACGATTTCAATCCCCAATCTGCATCGGATGTCTAGTAAGATGATTTGAAAGTTACAGATCGCGAGTGACAGAGAGTGGTGAGGAGTCGGGAGGGAGTGAGGAGTATCGACTCTTCACCATGCCGTTTGGACACACCACAAATCCCCAAACAAGACAGGCAGAGAGAGCAAAGCTTTCTTTCAGCAATTCGATGAGTGTGAGTTTTAAAAATTAATCTGAAGCTCAGCTGGCCTTTTAAGACTTCAAGGGGCCACTTTAAAGTTTCTAGAGTGCTTGTATTAGTTTCATTTCGAGTTGCTTTTATTTTAATTATCTCTCCTTTCTGTCTTCAGCATTACACTTTCGTTTTCTTTCATCTGCACATGAAATAAAAGCCCACTGTCCATTCACGTTGCAAAAGGAAACTTCTCCATGGGAAAGTTTCCTTTTGTTTCTTCACTCAAGATCTGATGTTCTCATAGAAAACAAAACAGTCAATTACTCACAATACATTATTGCTTGTTGAAGCTTTAAAACTGTCTGTAGCTCACAAAAACCCTAAAGATTTTTTAACAACTTCATTTATATCAATAACAGTAACAAGGACTTGGAATTCTTAATAAAAACTATGATGATTCATTTTTATTAGAATTGATTCTGACTCTGTAACATTTCACCATGACCATGCAAATTCATAAATGGCCTTATGTGTGTCACTGTCAACTCCATGTACTCTGTTTTCATTTTTATTTACAGGAGGATGACTCCAAAACAACTACTGAATCAAACCAAGACTTCTCACACAAAAGGTAAAGCAATCAAGCAACAAAAGAGTTGGTGAATGGCAGCAGGCGTCTGGGGCTTGACAACAGGGGTTATTAAAAAGATGGAAGGTGTATTCAGCTCATCTTTCACCCACAGTCAATGTGCCTACGCAAAAAGTTACAGAAACTAAACCCTATTGAAATTGTATCCCATTGCTGTCTGTCTTTGGCAGCATCAGCAAGCTTAGCTGCAGTTCAAAATACACCTGATGTATCACTGTATGCATAATAGATTATGTTTTTTTTTCTCCTTTTGTTTATTTTGCTTATAAACTGTTGGCTACATTTATTGGCACCCCTGGTAAAGGTGCAAAAATACCTTAAATTAGTCAAGTATTGCAGCAACACAATTTCACTCAGAAAATAATTGAAAAATCCAACCTTTGTTTTCTGAGAAATATTTAGTTCCATCAAAATCACCAGATGTAAAGTTATGGTTATTCCTTAACCATTCCTAAAAAAAATTGGTGCAAAAAAAAACAACAACAAAAATTTCATGCAGTTTCTAGGAACTTTTTAATCATAATTAATGATTATCTGGTTCCTTGGGGTCAATATTTTGTATCACAAAGCCCAAATTTCTGTAAGGCACTGGTTAGACTGATAGAGAAACCATATTTGTCTTCCTCCCCATCACAGTGAAGGAAATGCTAAAGGAGATTAAAAAAAAAGAAACAATACTTCAAAGCTCAATGTTAGAGAACTGTATCAAAGAGTGGTCCCTGCATCACCATGACAACGCTCAGATCAGAGGTCTAAAACTCCACTTCTGGAGAGGTGATATTCTGTCACTTCTAAATGTGTCCTTGGTCCAACACAGCTGAAGAAAAAAGCTGAATTACCATCACAGCACGTGGTCAGATTCTACACAGACCCAAAAATGACACAATTATTTGGATCAGGTGTATTGATGCAGATACATTTCTAAAAGTAGAAGTACACTGGCCACAAAAGTTGGAGTTTGAGACGCCTTTGATTCTATTTAAATGCCATTCATTTGTTTTGGGGGGGGGCGTACGAGGACAAAAAAACCAAACCAACATTCTGATCCACTATTCTTTATACTATATATCCACTATAACTCGACCCACCAATATGCCTCTAATCCACATCAGAATGTAGTCACAAATCTGGACAATTATGAGATCCAAGGTGTAAAGTAAGGATTGTGGAACAGGATGTTGTGGTAGAAATCCAAAAAGTGGACATTGTGCAAAAGGGACTAGTCAAAACTTTCTTACTATGTATGCTTCAAGGTTATGAAATTTAATAGAAGAAAACTAAGCGGTGTCTTTTTGCCAAAGGGCAATATGAGACATTCACACCACTAATTCTGCCAGCGGTGCTTTTATTACAACAATTATTTTGTCTCCACAGAATAAATCTACTCATATTAATCAGTGTGAGATTACACTGATGCAATACATTGGACTAATTAAAAGTATTTTTTACAAATCTTTACTTTAGTAGGGGTACCATATAATGTTGCACATAAAATTGAAATTATTATTGTTTTCACATTCATTCCATCTTTCATTCAGGCTCAATCTTAATTGTTTAAATAAGCTTGGAGAAGATATAAACTTCAGCTGTCAAGAGTTACAATTATTACGTGAAAAGAGGCAAAAAAAAATATATTTAATTGCAAACCTATATCGACAATGTCGCCACAATTCATATTTGCATATCTGGGTATGCTCCCAATCACTGGTCAGAGGCGGCGAATGGGTGGTTTGAATTTGCAGGTCACTTCTGAATCACTCCACTGCAGTATCAGACATGCTTGTGACACCAATGGCAGAGACGGGGGACTGCAGCACAACAAAGGGAAAAACAAACAGGTCTCCAAGGTGATTGTGGAGATTTCTGAGAATGAAACCAATGTGCTTATTATGAGAGTGGCAGGCTAAATAGGATGGAGGATGAGTCAGGAGTCTGTTGGAGCACAGTAATCGCCGGCAATTTGACGACCTTAGTTTCAGCACAAAACACTTTATATAATGTATCTGATAGATGTTGGTTCGTAGCTGACGACTGGAAAACACGGTCAAACAAAGACTGCTGATATTGGTTCAAACTAAAAAGAAATACACAGCACAAGTAACAATGGGTAGGTTCTGTGTACCTGTGGCCGGGTCAACAGTTCGCTCAATCAAGTGGTCGTCCTGGTGAACCCATTCTCCGTTGCACTTGAAGTAGATCTGGGTGGCTGGGGTCGAGCGGCAGGACAGGGTCACAGGCTTGTTCTTCACGATGTATTCGTCCTCAGGCTCCACCAGGAAGTGAGGCAGGAGGTCCGAGAATGCAGCGGGAAGTGCTGCTGTGGCCGGATGCTCTGAACCTTGGAGAATAAAAGAAGAGAGACAGAAAATGAAATATATTTCCAAGCTTTTGAAGTTGTGTCTGTAAGGCAGACACTGAGCCTATTCCCTGCCTCCTTGTTGCAACTGCTGAGCGAAGATCAAATGCAGAGATTCAGCGTCCTTGGTCAATTTTAGCTCAAACACATGCATGTTGGACCAGACAGTAGAAGATAGACAGACAAAGAGAAGGAGGAAGACAGATTTGTATGGTGTGGAGTTAGCAGTGACAGTGCTCAGCCTTGTGTGCTCCTGGCTGGGTCACAGGGGCAGCGCAGTCCATGTCTTCACTTCGGCTCTTAATCACAGCCCTTTTAACATCAGCGCTGATGGACCAGCAGCCATAAATCCTGCCTCAGTGACAAGACTACTTCACACTGTGTTATAGTGCTTTTCTGCCAGGACTCTAACCCAGCCTACATTAAGCTCCGCACAACAGATAGGACAGAGTCTCAAGATAAGTCACAGTTAAAACAGCCCACTGACTTAAAATCACTTATCTCCACGTGTTTCTAATCACTTAATTCTCCTGTTTGATAACCTCGGCACATGGAGGAACAAAGGGGAAGATACAGCGATGTGGAAGAGTATTCAAACCACCGGACGTTTTCATGATTTGTCGTGTTACAGCCACAAACCTAAATGTAAGTTATTGGGATTTTATGTGACAAACCAACACAAATTGACAATTAATTGGGAAGTGAAAGGAATGCTTTTTTAATACTTTCTATTCCTTTAGCACGTCGCTTACTTCATGTATTCTTCACTTAATCTTTACACATCATTTATTGGTTATTTGCTTTGATTTATTCGTAAGTGTGGATTACTTGGGCTTTTGACATCTGGTGGGAATTTTATGTCGCCCACCCCATTAGAGTTTTGTCTTTAAACAGAAAACCGTGACAATGTGTTCAATGCTTATTTTTTTCCACATGTATTTACTGCTATGTACTTTTTTACTCCATACATCTAAATAAATTTGCAAAGCTCTGTCTGTAAGTCGCCTCTACACCTACGGAGCTGGCGTTGCTTGGAAAATTCACTACATTGTACGACGGACTTCTGTGCTTCCTAAAAATTGTTTAAAACAAACACATGATGACACAAAATTGCCTACAGCGCACAGATCCTTCCTCTATGAACACGCTTTCTCTTTCTCTAAACATATTAGCCCTGCTTGAGAGATAGCAAGCAGACACAGAACAGAGCAGAAAGAAGGGAAATAACCTCTTTACACTGCCGACACACAGGGGAGATCAGTAAATCCCAAAATAAAACCCCTTTAAAAGGAGCGTAATATTAATTTACTGCCCTGAATCCAATATGGCTGACAGGCCAGACATTAACAACCTTCTCCATCACTCCCCGTGCAGCAGGAGAGGAAAAGGAGTCCACATCTCTCATAATGAAACGGCAGCACTCATCCTGACCTTTCTCTCCGCTTTTCCTCCCATCGTCCCTCCCCCACCGAGCCTTTTGTTCCTCCTAAGAGCACGCTGACGCTTTCGTTGGGGATTACATGAAGTTGTGTTATAAATACTAAACTAGATAAATATGTTATCTGACAGTTGCTTCCCCTCTACACATCACATAAGTGTCTTTCTTTCCTTGCATGTTTTTTTTCTTTGCTTCACCCTTGTGCTGAGTTGCTAATTCATCAGGATGAGATTCAGAGAGGCGCGCCGGCGCTGCTGTCGCTGAACCCCATTAATGTTTCGTGTACGTGTTTAACTCTTAATGAAAACTAAATGTTCTGTGTCCAATGAACGACATACATCACTTGCTGACACGTTGCCATTTTCCCTGTTTTTCCCGAGCACATTTTCCATATTGCACGAGTTTGCAGAGAAAAACATGGCAGCTCTTCTGTGCATTACAACACAACCGCCTGACATTATTTACTCTGTATGCAAGCGTGTCTCCTGTCTCATGGTGTCGCGGAAAAGGCCACAGTTTGTCATGAATAGTGACTATAATTGCTCTAAAGCGAAGCCAAAACTTTGCTAATAAACAGCGGGGGAGCAGCAGGTCAGGTTGTTTGAAAATGTGTTGGTCCTAATGATGGCGGCTTCTTCTAATGCGTGACTTTCAGCTTTGTGACCACGACTATTAGTTGGCTGAGCTGACCTTCCCTCACATCCCCTCCAAAAAAACACCCTGTGAGCTAAAAAGGTGGGCTGAAAGATGAAGACTGTGGGTGAGACCTGCCACACACCTGCCAGGTTAATCGTTTCTTAAAAGACAGATGATATTCAAGCAAAGAAAGAGAGAAAGAGAGAGAGAGAGAGAAAATCCCCAACAAGAAGCCCAGCGAGTTGCAAGTAAGGCTTGATGTTAACATGCCACTGCTTCTCATTTGCAGGGGTCACAATTGGCATGAACTCCTAACTTTTGATGATGTTTCCAATTTGTATTTGTGTGTGGGTGCATGGCAGTGCACTTCAAAGGAGGTGGGGGGTAAGCCTTTCATTTTATTGCATGTTCTTTAGGTTAATGAGGTTAAATATGTAATTTCTTTGGAGAAGTAAATTATCATTTTATGGGAGGGCATTCCAGTCACGCACTACTTTATGTCAAACTCATAATGAAGGGCTGATGGTGACTAAATTGGCTTAGATTATTGTCACGGCACAACATTCTTCAAAGTCATTCTACACACAAACACACACAGGGAGTATAAGCCACTTAGCAGACTTATTGCAGGTCAATGCACACACTAAATAAACATACTATAGCTCCATAGGCTCTGTATTACATTCCTCTCTGAGTGGGATTGGCTTAGGCCGACATTATGTGTCAAAAACATACAAGGTCATTGACAGGTCATTGCATACGTGCATAAACAACAAACACTAGAGGCTAAATGTCTCCCTGCCTAATCAGGCAGCCAATGAAAATGATTTATTCAGTGCAATATGCCGGATGTGATGCAGGAAGGCTGCAAACCGTGATGTTTGAAAGACATGGGTAAGATTTTAACTCATATTTGGCTGCAGCTGCTTCTTCAGAGACAATTCAGCTGGCAAAATACACAAACACACACGCACATATCGCTAAACACACAGAACACGGATGCACCAGCTGTCAGTGTGCTGAGCCATGATGTCCAGGGCAGATTTCCTGCTGAAAACAGACTCCATGTCTCATCTGTCCAGCTGACCATGTCAACTCCCAAGTCAGGGGCACATCTACAGGAGGAGCATGAGGAGGACGTGATGAAGTGTTTGCGATGCAGGGAAAGAGACAGCTGGATATGCTTCTAAAACCCAAAATAGAATAATGTAACCGCAGTAGAGCTGAGTGACACAGAGACAAAATGCTATTACAAATTTTAGCTATGAATCTCCCACAAGCACAAATATAGCACTGATATACAAATTACCAGACTACTTAAAAAAACAATGCTTGTACCAACCCAACTGTGTAGCATGGGAGTGGCAGCATCATGTTGTGGTTTCTGTTGTGCAGCAGGAGGAACTGGTACACTTTATGAAGTAGATGCCACCATGAGGAAAGAACATTTTATAGAAAAATTGGAGTACACTTCTTAAGGAATCAGCTAGGATCTTCTGTCTGTCTTAATTATAATGTCATGTATATGTATATATATGTATATATATACGTATGTATATATATACATGTCATGGTTTTGACATGGCAATCACAAAGTCCTCAGTTCTATGGAGAAGTTGTAGGTAGATCTGACAAGACGTGTGTGAGCCGGGCTACAAACCTGACTCGGTTCTACAAGTTCTGTCAGAAGGAATGGGTCAGAACTCTCTAGAAATGTTCTTCCTAAGTTTTCTGGCATTTAGCAAACAGAATATTGTTTTGGTAATTTTAACTAACCTAAAGTTTGTTCTGATTTAACTTCAGAGAGTGAGAAAAAATTGTGTGTTTTTTTTTATGTGGTGTATGTAAACATCTGGTTTCAACTGTTTAACCCAATTAAAAGTCTGCAAGATTTCAAAGCAAATTGAAAATCTCTGATCTGATTCACAGAGGCAGATCAATTCAAACTGATATGTTTGAGCTTTTTTGCATTAAAGAAAAGGTAACAAATCTCAGGATGTGCAAAAGTCTCTGGATGTGAAGGATGTCTCTGTCCAAAGTTAGTAGACCACACCTAAAATGACCTGCATCTGTAATTTTGAATACATTAATCACAATACATTTGTGGTAGCAACAATCCCATCAGTCATAATTTCAAAACATAACACATTATCAATTTGTTGAACGCGTCAGGGGGAAAAAACCTCATACAGCAACACTAACAAGCCAATTACTTTTTCCATTTAAGGACAACTAAGCGTTATCCCAGTTCCCCATTCAAAATGATTAAACATTACCATGCCTAAACCATAAAGTATTTTAAAAAATAATTTATTTTAAGAAGTGCTTTTGCACTTCTCCAATGATCTATTTTTCATATTTTTTGAGCTGTGTTATCTCCAACTGATTTTTTCTTTCTGTACACAACAAATTCAAGTCTCACTTTAAAACAACATTCCACGTACATATGCTCTTTTATCCTCCACTGCTGCTTGCTGTCAACATGTCTTATCACCATCTGTAAAACATGCATGTATTATTATTTTTTTTAAATTTCACCCCTATCTGCTTGTAAAACAAAATTGCAAAATGCACTGCTGTTACAGCACGGGCATATCAGCAGGGTAGAAAATCTTAGCCGGCGAGGAAATATAACTCTCTTTTGTGTGCCTCCCTCATGGCATCAACACATCATGTGCCCTTTGGAGCCAATTACAATTTTTTTTTAAACAACATCATGTCCCTGAAGGAAGGCATCATTGAGCAATCACTGGGCGCAATTTACATCACAATGATGAACGGCAGCTGTAACAAGTGCTTTATGACACCATCAGTCCTTACGATGTTCCCCGAAATTAATTCAATTAAAGTTACCAGCCAGAGTATTAAACAATTTCAAGTTTAGCGGCCATTAACGGGCAAAGATTTCTCATCCGCTGATGTTGATGTTTTTCCTCTAAATCCCCGCTTTGTTCGAGTGGTTTTCTGCTTGAATTTAAAGCACTCACTGTCTTTATTTAGTAATCAGTCCAAGTCTGATGTTTGTGCATAATGGTTCCAGGAACAGCAGCAATTTTCAAACATTCTTGGAAATACCATCCATAAACCAATGACAACATTTATACAGGGAGTTATCAAACACACAAAATGAAGTGGAATTGGATGTGCAAGAGGGAGAAAAAGCTCCATCCACCTTCATATATAAACTGAAGAGTGGCTAACTGATTTATGTTTGTCCCCAAGATGACAAATATTTACCCCTCCGCATGTCTGCAGTTCAGAGTACATTTTTCATTGAGACAACCATGCTTCAGCAAGCACTCCTTCACAGGCCACAGACACTAGTTCTGTGTCAAACACACACACACACACACACACACACACGCACACACACGCACACACACACACACACACACACATACGTAGAATCCAAAAACACGAGCACACACGTTTCCAAAACATGATAAAAAATAACAAAAAAATGCAAGAATGCAAATGAGGAAAAATGCTCAGAAACAGATTTGTTATATTTTCAGTTAAAGGAAGCCAGAGAGTTAAGCGAGCAAAAAGAATCTGCGAACAACACGGGTCATTAATACCGAACTAGAAAACGATCTGTTACTGTCACCAGCTGCATTCATAGCTACACGAGGAACGCATTGCGTTTCATAAACATGTGGGAGGACTGGCGGCAATGGCGATGTGAACCTCATCAGGTCATATTTGCATCTGATGGACATAGACACTTTAAAAAAAAATCTATTGATTCAAGGACAGAAGGAGAAGCAAGGCCTTGGAGAATATTGGTGAATATGTAAATCGGTCTCACATGCTAAATGGCATTATTGCTACACTGTCCTATTTAATTGAGTACAAAACTGGCTGCTGTCTTACTGCAGGAGAGTGCAAACATCTGTTTGCATTTATTCCTTCTTGGTATGAATAACGCATTTCCTAGAGCATTTCTGAGATCAGTTGGATGCACTTATGAACCTTTGCGGAAATGTTCAGATGCCACTTCACCAAACGGTTAGCGCTTTAAAAAAAAATGATAAGCAGTTTTTCATATGATGTCACTAATCAGTTTGTCAAAGAAGACAAAAAAGTTGGGAGTCAGCTTGTGTAAATACGGCAAACATCAACACAATTAATGAGCCTTGCACCTTCGAACAGGAGCTTACACGTTTGCTTTTTCCGGTTTGTTGATTCCTGTTTATTAATTTTTCTTGTCATCTGTTTGAAGATCCGCCTCAGTGGCGGGAAGAGGGTTGGGGGGGGCTCCAAGCATCGCCGTTTACCACCGGCGCCGGGACGACACTCTGCGACACCTTTGCTTTCAGCTCGCTTTCAAGTCAGCGCCGTGTTGAAAGACGCGTTTGCCTTGAACCCTACGAGACCATTTTAAGTCCCTGTCAGTGTAAAAGAGCTGACATTTTGGGAGCGCAAAGTGAGATGCTTGTTTGTGTGGGAAATGTGTTTGTGTGAACATACAGCTCAGAGTGATGCTTCCAGATGAACAGCTGAGAACCTAAATTTGTGCCCAACACCAAGAGTGCGAGACAAATTTATCATTGTGTTTTCTTAATAGCTGCGTGGTCAAACGTGTGATTCTGAGGCAATGGTCCTATTCTTGGAGGAGTCATTAGCAGTGTTGACTACAAGTCTAAATTGGAAGAAATATTCACATTCATCACTCAAGTGCTACAGCTGACGCTGTCCCCTCTCAGCCCCAGATGTTTCTGCAGACAGTCAAGCTTTGGGGCTAAACCAGTGTTTTCAACAATTAGTTCTGTGCGTAGGGGGCTTAATCGCCGGCTGTGACTTTCAAATAAACTCATTAGGCTGCTCTATAAATTCAGCCATTAACCAAACTACATATTGTATATTCATTCTTTTAACAAAGTTTAGGGAAGAATGTGTAAAGCCGAGGCCATAGAGCAATGTTTTCTACCCACAAAGAATAAATGTGAGCATCTAAGGGTAAAAATGTCAGCGGTGATTCATCAGTGCCTTTCAGAAAAAAAACCCCTGAAAATCTGAATCACTATTATCTAGTTTATTGAGGAAAATATTCAGAAAGGTTTCATCTCAGAGTTGACCACACATTTCCTGTCAGAGCACTTAACACCTTACAGCAGTCTGTTTGTGTGTAATTGGATGAACCAATTAAAAATATAATGCGTGTCGTTACCAGGCAGATATGTTTATGCTGCAGTCTTTGGAGTATTCATCAAACATGCTTGTTCAGGACAAGAGATTTCTGCAAAGTCAGCAACTCAAGGTAAACAACTGGGCTTCACTGGATGCATTATTCTTCACCAACTAGCATTGACTGCATTAATTCACATAATTATGATAGAAGTGGCCTTCACAGAACAGCTGGATTTACGAGGAGATTAAATTAGACACAGGTGGGCTGCCTTTTCTAATTAGGTTACTTCTGAAGGGAATTAGCTGCACTAGATTTTATTTAGGGATGTCGGAGTAAAGGTGGCTAAATGCAAAGATTTCTAAAACTCTCTGTGACTATTTCTGGTGTACTGAAAATATGAAAAAGCTCAAAGCATATTTATACTTTAGCAAACAGAATATATTCAATATCCTCAACAAAACAAAAATGTTCAAATTGATGACGCTTTCTGAATGAAACATTGAATGTTCTGAATGTTCTAGAAAATAGAAGAAAAGAAACAAAAATCTTTGCAAATATTTCCAGACACTCGAAGCACATTATGTGGTCTACATTATGATATGAAAACACAACATGAAAGACTGTGCTGTTGCTAGCATTTCAGTATAAATGTGTAGAAATTTTCAAGACATCACCTGCTGGACTTTAGTGGTGAATGTTTTTTGTTTTTTTTTCTTCCAAGAGAGTAACAGAGATTTAAACACATCTGACTTAATAACTGCAAGCAAGCCTCAAAGGAGCTGTAGACATACAGAGCTGAGCAGGACAGGAGCAAGCGCAGGCACAGGCTCAGAAGCTGCTATCCGAGGCATGCACACACTTCTGGATTTGTCGTCCCTTTACGCCTAGCCTGAAACAAGGTTATCCATACACAAGTTGATTATAGAGCTCACAGCAGGCAGAGGAGGAAACAGTAGCAGTCAGCAACATGGACAGAAATAAAGAAAAATCCTTACATTTTTAAAGAAGAGGTTTAAAACTGACACTAGAAGGAGAAAGAGGTAAAGATCCTATTTAGATTACCAAATTAATCCTTTGATTAACAGATCCAAAAGAAGTACAATAAATTTGCACAAAAACTGTAGAAGACCAGACTGCTGGAATAGTCTGATGAGGAGAAAAATTGATCCAATGAAAGATCAGAATTCCAGTTCATTGAGGTAAAATGTATCAGGATATGAACTAATCAAGTCTTTATGAAAGTTTATAATCCAATAATGATTACAGAAATGGATGAGAAACAGTTGATATAACAGATTTTTAAAATATCCTGCTCATGATGCTGTTTGTTCACTAATATTCACTAACAAACCTCGAAGGTTTTCACAGAACATATGAACTTATAACTTAGGTGACTCCTGAAACTTTTATCAAAAGCTTTTTTTAGCTTTTATTGAAAGAATCGGGGAAAAAATAGAAACTGCAGTTTCTATTTTTTCCATTTGCAAAAAGTTTCAAAACCATTTCTTATCAGAAACATCACTATTACATGTTACTTTGTGTTTCTCTGCACAAGATAAAAATAAATCACTAATAACTGTAAATTCTTCCTTTCACTATAACTGCACACTCACTGTAAAGTGAAATTACAAATTATGGATTAAAAACACATTTTCATACAGCATCTCTATTCTTACAAAAGGCCTTATTTTTAAGGTTTGCCAACCTGCATCAACTCGACATGCCATGTGTTCCCCTGAGTGCTGGGAAATGACACAACAAATGCAAAGGACCTAACTGCCTGTGTCTGCAGAAACCCCTTAAAAAAATCCCTCCTTCTCAAGGGGTTTCTGACACGAACCAGTGTTACTGAGCCCAGTGACACTCATCAGCCACCTCTAACTGCCTGTTCCTTCTCCTCTTCCTCCTCGTGTCAGAGCGTACCATCCTCCTCGCTAGGATCTGGGTAGAAACAAATGGAGGATGACTTGAACTATCTAATTAGTGTGACAGAGCTCAGAGGCTCTGCAGCATATGACAGAGAGTTAGAACACAACACAAAGGTATGATGCATAACAAGGCTGGGAGAAGGCATCACCTGTTCAACGCTAATAACCGGAAAGAAAAGCCAGCACCAAGTTTCTGCAGGTAATTTACCAGGCTAGGAGTTTTTAGAAAGGACATCCAATAAGACTTAACTTACAGTCCACCATTAAAATATCAGACAAGTGTTTCAGTCGCCACCCTAAAAAAAAAAAGAAAGAAATTGAAAGGATTCTTTTAATGAGACAGAGAGCAACTGAGAAATTAAATTAAACTTGCAATGCAATGGATTTTCTTCATAAAGAACTATTGCTCTCACTGTACAAACAGTATGCAGTTCGCCTATCATTGCTGCCACTGGCTCTCAGGTAAGTATATACAGCTCTGGAAAAAAATTAAGAGACCACTTAAAATGATCAGTTTCTCTGATTTTACTTTTTATATGTTTAGGTAAAATTAAGATTGTTCTTTTATTCTATGAACTACTGACAACATGCCTCCGAAATCCCAAGCAAAAAATGTTTATTTATTTGCACAAAATGAGAAATGGTCAAAATAAGTGCTTTCAGACCTCAAATAATGCAAAGAAAACAAGTTTATATTCATTTAGAAACAGCATTAATGCTTTAACTCAGGAAGAGCTCAGAAATCAACATTTGGTGGAGAAACCGTGAGGTTTTCAATGGGTTCAGTGCAGTGATCTCTTAATTTTTTTTCAGAATGGTATGTAAGCAACAACATGTCAAACTGTAGACAAAGTTTCATTTTCAACAAGTTTAAAGCATTCTTAAATTAAGTATAATGAGATCTCAGGTCATTATTTTGTAACACAAGATATTAAAATACCACAACATTTATAAGTGAAGAATGTTGAGAAAAGCGTGTTGTAGAAAAACTAACCCTGTCTAGTTTGTCTACAACAACACAACGTTTTGACGACTATCAATCTGATTTTTGTAAAACACTTTCAACAGAAGCTGCTTTACATAAAGTGTCCAGACATGATAATGGACAAACACTTGGGCTATTACTCCTTGAGACTACTACTGTGTGTTCTCCCCTTTCTTCTGATTGTCACAACAAAAATGAGAAACTGAATAAGTCATATCACACATGTTTTAATATCTCTTATAGTTGTTCCCTGCTTATTTTAGCATTCATTTAAAATTTCTGACTTGAACTTTTAGGGTCCTTCATGGTCAAGCTTCTTATATTACTGAATTATTAAAGCCTCATACTCCCAGTTGAGCCCTCAGGTTCTCAAACCAAAATCTACTCTTAGTCCCATGAAAAAGATTAAGAAAAAACTTGAGGGGATTGCTCTCCCCTGACTTTCATTCCTCAACTGTGGTACTTTAGGGAGTTTCAAGTGCAATTGATCATTTCTCGTTTAGACTCTAAAATATCAGGACTAGTCAAACCAAAAATTGATAATCCTACATTGAACAAAGGCTTCCTAAAATACAGTTTCATGTTTATAAAACTTTTGTTGAGGAGCAAATTCATGTAAACTTTGGGCTAAGTAAACATGGACTGATTAATTATAGATTGATAAGAGACACATTTGGTGATTAGCTTAGAGGTACTCCAGTTGATAAAAAAGAGACAAATAAATTGGGATTGTTAATTTTTCCCAAAATGTTGCTAACATCTAATCTGTCATTCCTGTAAATTTCATACTGCGTATTGTGTCTCCTCATAAGTCGTGTCATGGAAGGTGACCTCTAGCAAACATTTGGCCATGTTTTAACATTTAATACAATTCTACTCAATATTAGTTTTAATAACTGTGATATCTTCTCTATTTGGATCAATAAAAACAACGTGGCTCATTTTGAAACTTTTCCCACTAGTTTAAGCAGTTTCATCCGCTTCCTCCTGTTTTTATGTATAGCAGGTCAAATGAAGGTACCATTTAGAAAGCCTAAAATCATGTCTCTGTATTATTTTAAAATTCTCATTTGTGTTAAGTAAAAAAAATGACAGATTATTATTGAAAGGCTGTCTTGCAAAATGAACCAAAAAGTTTCACTATAAAGCTGTGCTTTCTGTGATAATTTTAGCGATAATCCCTAAAGGCAGGATGAGAAAAACGGTATGAATCACCTACAGTCTGGTCAACGGAAAGTACTTAATTTAAAACCTCTCAATCAATAAGAACTTATTTGAATTTCTTTATCCACACATACCTAATTTCCTATCATGATATTTCCCTTCAATATTCAAAGCTTTTTTTACTTGTACGCCTACACGTAACCACTTTTACATATTAATAAAGTCAGAAGGCTTAGTATTTTTGCTTAATCCAACTTAAATTGTTTCTTCTCTGTTTATCTTTTTATGTGGATGTATTGTCAGACATGTAATGAAGAGTATTTTTTTGACATCAGATACAACTACATCAAAAAATATTGTAAAGTCAGCTGGAATAATCGATTTGGTATTATGAATACCTGAACTCAATACTCCCCAATAAAACTGAAATATTTTATCTGAAGCATAAACAAGACAGCCAGTATGATCCTTTTATCTACCTAGTTGATGCAACAGTAAGCCTTTTGCACCGAGACCACACAGATACGTGGCTAATGTTAGAGGCAAAGTCCAATGACAATCCCCGCCTCTGTAAGCCGCAAGGTTGAAAAGAATAATGAATGTTGTAAGAGAAAGACATGTAGAAGTGTAGGAAGAGAATGATCCAAAGACAAATGTTTTTCCACAGCGACATGTGTGCACAAGATGCAAAGCCTTCAATTCAGAGGCTGTGGACCTGAAAGAGAAATATGACTGAGAATTATGTAGATAAGTGTGAACCTGTCTAGAAATGAAAGGCAGAGCTGGTTATCTGATATGACTTTCCCTCCAAAGCATAACCAAAGCACATCTCAACTCCACGCGTGTTTAGGGTATCAGTCCTAGGCAGCACAAGCATGAAGAGTGGGAAACTCATTTCAACCTGAACAGCTTTTTGATTATTTTCAAGTTTTTTTTCCCCCTCTCTCTTTCTTCCTTACCTCTTTCCAGTCCTCTTAACATAAAAACCATAAGCAAAGACACACCAGCGGCTCTGGCTCAGCAACGCATGAATACAAATCGGTTTTGGAGGAAGCGTTGCTTTCAATGCACAAATCACATCGTCTCCTACATCTTAGATTAAGCTACCTTACAAAATGAATAAATTTTCTCAGCCAATTAAACGAGGTTTGCTTTGATTTGAAATACTAACTTTGGTGACTAAAACGAAGTCGTGAGTGTGTGAGTGCTGCGTGTGAATGTGCCACATGTCACATTCACACCAGCAAGTGGGAAAAACACAAATCCAGATGAACTTCGGTCAAAATCAGACAGCTTAACCTTCTCACTTTAACAAATGTCGTCCTAAATAAGAATGACTCATATTATTTGGCCTTTATCTGTGCTTTGGTAATCACACTTATAATATGCACGACTCCATTGACAGCCATGTGTATTAAGAACGATGTACGGCAACTTTGGGGACATGTGGCATGGCTCTGCCCACCGACATCTGCATAATAATAGTAATGATGGAGGCTGATGTGCAGTCACTGAAGATGTCAACAAGGAGAAAATCACAGAAATAACACAAACGGAAAAGAAACGGTAAATTACAAACAGCGACTGGGCATTAGATCCTGTTCCTAAAATGTTTACTTGTTTTTCCATCAGACTTTAATTTCCTCTGCATTAGCAGCACTGGAGCCTGTATAAAGCAGAGATAAAGAGAAGGTAACAGAGCTGAGCACGGCGCTTGGTCTGCTTTAACCCTGCAGATCAGACGTGATGTAATGGGATTTAAGCTACTTCAGGCCTGGACTGCTGATGCCTGCGCAATTTAATTTCCTACACCCTGTGCCACACAACAATTTGTCTTATTAAAAAATGTATTATTTTAACTCGTCAACTCGCCTTTAACACATAAAGACATGTATCTCCCTACGCATGGGAGCCGGTATAACTAGAGGCTGGCACATGTCTTAATGCCTCGAAATTATATAGTTTTTCAAACCCAGGAACGATGAATTATAAAGTTAAGTTTAACTTTTAGGAATTTATGGCAACGTACGTGTGAATCTCATTCTAAAATGAACGACGCTGCCCATGTTTAGAGTACTGATGTAATGTCTTACTAAGCACAACTCAAGGATTTTATCATTTCTTTCTTTTTATCATGCTCTCTCCTTTGCTGCAGGACTTCTTCACTCCAGCTAAAATCTTTCATTTCGCCTTACTGTGTCCTGCCTCAGAAAGTTTTGGCTTACACTGATTTGACATTTTTCTTAAACTAAAATGCGATGTAATATTAATTCATGGCATGTCGTGCAAAATGTATGAAAGAAGCTTCAGCTGTTAGATTAAGGGTGCACCGTCATTAATGGAAGATCTAAATGTTCTATTAACTGGACAACACTGATGCAGAACACATAGAAAAGTAATTTCAGGACTATTATTATTATACTGTATAACATAGAAAACCCCTAAAACTATGATATTTTGGCTCATTCTAATGAAATTATCATTAATATACACAGACTTTGTTTACTACTCCATTTCTCTCCCTGCAACATGACCCTTTGACTCTGCCTGAGCATTCTGACTTTGGTAGCTATGACAGTGTGCGTTTTGCGAACATGTATTGTCAACCCTCTGAATCTGAACCAGTTCTAGACAGGGAGGCGCAGAAAGGCCACGACTAGCCATGCTCTTTTAGCGAACCCTGGCTTTGTTTTGACCGGTTGGCTTCACACATTTGTGTGACATTTTGAAGTGCATGTACGATGCAGGCACTGCAAAAACTACATAAGTTGTCTTAATTATTTATTGTTCCATAAATTTTTCACTGTACAACGCTTCTAGCAATGTTTTTAAATAGAAATCCTGGGTTGTTAAAGATGTTTACGATCGTGAGTGTTGTGCTCATTTCAAGCGGGATTGGGACACATTATTATTATTATTCGATTTATTTAGTTGGGAGAAAGTTTGCTCCAAAAACTAATTTTCAAAATACAAATTAACTGAATTAATTAAACACATATCCAAGTGGCTCACTATATAGTTCAGATACATTTAGAAAATGAAGAACTTGCCGACTTTCGACATATGCATTCTCCACAATTCTGTTTTTATAGCTCTGATTAGGGAGCTCTTACAACTTGCTCTTGATGCGTAGCCTGACCTTTTTGACCTTTTGATTTCTGAGAAATATGAAGTGGATGTTCTGCGAAGTATAAAATGTCTTTCAGAGCTGTAAAAAAAAAAGGTACATCAGCTGTTTCAAAGGTTCAATTCAAGAGCTAATCTCAGATTTCTGAGATTTGTTATTTTAGTCTTTCTGTGATCTAACTAAAGTTAATCTCATGTTTAAAATCTGTGTTGATAAGCAGTGTATGAGTAACAGGGTAAGACAGGTGTGCAGGAAGTGTACTACGTGTTGCCAGCATGTTTACTTGGAGTGTGCCAGCTGAAGATATTTAAAGCCCTGTCATTATTTGTGTAGAAAACTCGAATGACCTTTGAAAATGTAATCTTGCTGAGCCTGTGAACTGCTTGTTTTCCAACACCAAAATCCAAAAATCATTTGCTGTTCAGTGTGCAAAAAAAGACTAGATGTAATAACACTTCTACAGTTTAGCCTGCAAAGCAGGAATAAACACACAAGTATCTCCTCGGGGAGGAAAGGGAAGATTTGCTGAAGGAGAAAGTCCATTTCTCTGCAGCCAGTAAAGTTAATGTTGTATTCCTTTCAGTCCAGAACAACCAAATCTGTTATATTGTATGTAAGTCATGGTCAGCATGACAAACCCTTCTGTTCATCATCGTAACACAAAGGTTGAGTCAGCTGATGCAGAAGCAAAGTGAATTTAAGATCACAGCTTTGTTTTTCTCCTCTCACTCACATTTACAAAGCCACACAAACACATTTCACAAACTCTATAAACTGTCCCCTTTAAGGTCATCTTTTAGAGACTAGTGACTTTCAATCTGTCATATTCACATTGTGAATGCAATAAAAGGGAAAAACCAACAAGTCTGCTTTGTTATTATCGTGTTTGTGCTCAGCAAACTCAACCTTTTATCCCCAGTTCCCACCACAGGTACAACAACAGCTGCTAGAGGTTTTTCTTCCTTCTCTGTTTTCTCCAAATCCATAAAGAGACTTGATGGCCACGCTCTACATTACAGAGACAGAAATTGCCTCCACATCCAACCCAATAATGTGCATGAACAATAGCAAAGCATTAGGTGACTGGCAATAAATATCTGAAAAGAGGCACTTTGCTCCTGGAAAATATACCAATAGATTTCAACCTATGAAGATAGTGGACTAATCTTATCAGGGCTGTCGAGCGGCGCTCATAAAACTGAAAAATGGCGTAAAGTGCTGCAATTGCAAGACAGATCATTATCAAAATTAATAAGAACACCTTTTTTTTTATATGAATCGAGTCTGCATGTCGGCCTGTCCTTTTCTTGAGAGTGGAGCAGAAAATAGAGTCCTGGAGACTTACTGCAATTAGGGCTTTTCTTGTTTGACTGTAAAACTACCTGGAAAATGGAAGTCTTAAACTATAGGCTCACTCTGAGAGCATTTGAATGTCATTTGGATAATGGATCCGTATTCAGGGTTTCTTTGAGGTGATGCTTTGAATGCAAGGCAGGTGTCGGCATAGAAAGGCCACGTCTGAACGCACCATCCTGTCAATTTGGTTTTAATGACAATTCAGTTTCCGAGAAGGGGAAATGTTAGTCAAAGTAAATCTAGCATGACAGGCCTGATTTCACTTGAACATTTTCTTTCTTTAAATGACGAGCCAATTCCTCCAAGACAGCAGGATATGGTTTAACTTTCAGGTGAATGAGAGCTGAGCACCGCTGGTCATTTTCAAAAGAACAAGAGAAAAGACAGGCTCTGAAACACTTAGGAATTAGAAAATGCATATTAATAATCCTGCAGCAAGTTCTGAATCCAAATGTGAACTTGACAATGAATTTAGATTTTTAAAACTATCTGTTATCGAGCTTCAATTCAAAAATGTAAATGTCTTTCCTCTCCAGCTCCCTAAATTAAATAACAGAGATGTTGCTCAGCCTTCGCAGGTGAAAGAATCAATTAGGGAGAATCTAATAGCCAAGCTCTCTCAAGTAATAACTTCATTTCGGTGCTGCCCTGTGAGACACAAACAAATTTCAAATAAGACAATGAAAACAATCAACAAATCAAGCCAGAAAAACAAGCTACTAAAGCAAATAAAGGCTGCAGAAAAACACTATTTTATAAAGGTTAAAAAACAGCGAGATTTGAAACAGACAAGCTGAGATTGTACCTCAGAGGAGCAGAGGTGCTGCTAGTCTACAGCAAGTGCAAATTAACTCATACAGAGAGGATGAAATTATTTGAAAGTGGTCACTAAGATGACATAACGATTGTGTAATAAGAGTACATTGTGTCCCTACAGTACTTGTTAGGTTAGACCCTTAAACAAACAGTTCATGTTATTTAGTTTAATGAATACCAAAGTCTGCATTCTGCACATTAAATCATCATATTTCCAGTCTTCTGCTTCTAAATACGAACCAACACTTTATTATAAAAACATAGAAGCAGCGGCAGAAAAGCAAGAAGCACAGAAGAAAGATATTTCAGACAGAATTATGTTGAACAGATAACACTGTCATGTTATTTTTGTAAATTCTAAGATCTTCTGTAACTAAAAGACACAATTGTCAAAGCAGCCCCATATATAAAAGCTAGCTGTATCCATGGCTCACATCTTTGCAATCAGGAGTTTTTTTTTCCTTCTCTCTAAATCTCATGAAGAAAAATGAACAGTGGCAGCGCATGAAATTCTGTAATTAAAGCCAGATTAGTAATAATGCTCTGATTGTAGTCATGTCTGCTCTGCATATATTTAGTTTCCAGGTGGTGATTATGATTTACTGATTATGTGGTATTATTAACCAAAAAAAAAATTAGCACATGAAAGGAAGAAATACATTTAAATATAATTTAAGTCACATTTCTCGCAGCAACAACACTAGAATAACATTTTTACACCGAGGGTTTACCTTCTCACCTAACAAAGATTCAGTGAGACCGTTCGCCTCTAAAGCAGCAGATCTGCAGCGTGAATCTCAACAACAAATGTACCATGAGAGCTGGTAATAAATGACACAACCTCCCTGAATCAATGAGTTGAGGAAACTGCTTCTGCTCAGCAGTTATAAATGGCTGTCACTGTGTAAAACGCCAACTTTCTTCTATGCGGCGAAGGATCGGAGCAGAATGTCCAGTGGCAATCCCAACAACCCCTGCCCACCCCTGTCCTTTTCAGAGGAAAGACATATTGCATTTCATCCCCCCATCACCTCTACTAGAGGCTTGGGCCCATGACGTCTGAAAGGCAACTGTGGTTTAAGTTCTCTCCCTGTCAAATTCTGGTCCACTGATGTGTTGTGACTTGGGGGGGGGAGTCATAACAAGTCCCAATTTCAGTTTTCTGGAAGCCATGGGGAAGGAGGTGTTCTGGTTAGGAGATACCAGAGTGAAACTTTCTGGCTTACACACAAAATACCATGTGTGACAATAAACTAACACTCCTGCGACAGACGTGAGACTGGATTTTAAGGTTCACCTTTAAGCAGGTCAATAATCATAAATGTACAGATAGAACTACAATGGAAAGGTTTAGAGAAAATATGTATGTGCTAAAATGGCACAGTTAACCCTTTCATAGAAACTTTTCAAGTCTCCTCTTGGATATTTTTGCTTATTTTAATTGTACGCAGTTCTTTAAATGTCTTGTGAATAAATATATTTGCCCATTTATCCATAACAACTGGAACATTCAATATCTAGCAAGTTATTTTCGTAATTTACCATTTATTAAAAGAATGCCCCTCCAATTAATTTCACTCCCTGCTATGGCAGGTGAGAAATTACCATAATAACCCGATATTGGCGCATCGTCTCCCGTTTCAGAAACCGTTGGAATTTTTCAGACAGTGCAACGTGTGGCGAAATTATGGTACTGCAAATTTGTCTGTGTTGTTGCCGATCTGTCTGGTCTGGAAGGGTTAAAGTCCAGACCTAAATCCAAATGAAAATCAGTGGAAAGACTTAAAAATGCTTTCCTGATGCTTACCATTCAATCTGACCGAGCTTGAACTATTTGGAAAACTATTTGACACTGCAGTGAAAGATTGTTCTACAATGTGGTGAGTCAGAGGAAGCTGCAAACAAATCAACGTTCTTTTACCTTTGCTTTAAAAATTCAGTTCTTCTTTTGGTCAATAATATAAAATCCCAATAAGTTACGTTAAAGTTTGTGATTGTAACGTGGCGACATTCAAAGGGTATGAATACTTGTATTAAGGCACGGTACACCACCTTCACTGAGCGTCCTGCAACACTGTAATCCCCCGCCCTCCAACTAAATCAGCATAAGAGCATTTAATTGACTCGAGAAAAGCTGCTGATGGCGAGAAAAGTTGACTCCCGGAAAGTGTGGTAATTTAAGACTTGATTACATCTGAGAAGCTAATTCTAGGATTTAAGATTCAGTGGGACTTGATAGAATGGTTTATACAACTGCATTCAGAGGAGTTAACAATCTACTCTTAAGCACCACAAATTGCATGCTGCTTTGTTTGATACCGATTGATGATTGGAGTAAAATAATTCAATGGTGATTACTTTAAGTGCATGAAAATAAACAAAAGGTCACTGTAAATACACACGAGAAATTCAAACTCATCAAATAATCAGTCAGAAGAAGAAAAAAAAGAAGCAAACGAGAAAATCACACGTTTCCTGCTATTTAAATACACGCTAGCGGATAAGTCAACAAGATGGGAGCCATGGGGAGAATCTACCTACCCTGTTGAGAAAGATGACGGAGACGCCCTTTTCAAAGTTTGAGCCCATGAACCCCTGAAAGGTCTGTTCATGCCCCTGCCGGCATGAATAATCACCCCCCCAGCTCCCCTGTAATGTGCTGCGGATGATGTATTGGGCTACATTTATTACTCCTTCGCTTCCACCTGGCTGGGAGCGGCAAGTCCTCCATTAATAAAATAAAATAAAATAAAAATCCGACTGCTGCGAGATTTCTCCACAACCCACCGTAACTGCAGGCTTAGATCCACTATTAAAACTGTGTGACCTAATTGGAAGAAATTAAGAGTCATTAAGTCATTTTCCCTGAAACGAAGCATGATATACACTTCTCTTTGTTTCCACCAACCTGAATCTAAAGCAGCTCCAGGCAGGCTGCACTGCTGGTGCCTTTGCTGGTTATTCATTTCACAATCTGGTCCCAGTCCAAAACACAACCAGCTTTAGTTAGTTCACACACATATATATATATATATATATATATATATATATATATATGCTGCTCCTAACATTCAAAGATTAGCTGTGCAGGATAACACATTCTTATTTAAATGTTAATATGGGATTAATACAGCAAGCAGTGGTATTACAGGATTAAAGCACCATTACATGTCATCCTTTAGCTCCAAACTGAGAGAAAAAGTCTGCCTCACAAACACGTAACACACAGAAGAAAGTTAAAAACAATGCCTGAAGTTTCTGACATCTGGGTGACATGGCTATAAAAAGGAGTCTTAAAGAGACAAGGCACATTTAAATTGTTCAGCTTCATGCAGGAGAAAAGGAATAGATGACAAAGAGCTGATTAACTCTGAAATAGCAAGTTTGATGTCGTAGAAGCGCTAAGTCTTGCTAATTACTGTTATGACTTTTCAGTGAAGGATCAAAAACTAGACAAAAAGATGGAAAGTGATGAGATGACTTTTTAAAAGGCACTATCAATTTAAAGCAACACCCAGCAAACAGAGCACTTCTTTTGCATCATACAGCAACTTGCAAAGCTTCTCGTCAGATCGGGGGTTGATGTTTATTTTCCCAAGGTGGCAACATAAATATCAGTGAGTGTTGTCAGACTGTTGACTGAATCCTATATTTTCCAAATATAGATTTGGTGATAGGACTGTGAAAACATCTTTTTAGCAGTTGACTGCAACTGCAGATTTTGAAACTAAAAAATAAAGTATGAGCCATCATTCTGACAAATTAGATATTCTATTTAAATAATATATTTTTTACAGATATAATGTGACATGTATGCTTTAAAATTCAACTGAAAAGCAAACAAATAGGTTAGAGAATGAAGTAGGTAAAAAAAAATAAAACGGTCCAATAACTTTGTTAAAAAAGGTGAATGTTCTTTGATTTTCAAAATTGCTTGACTTTTCAGCTCTTCTTGAGTTGATGGTTACTTGTATTGAATTGGACTAATGTGAAATAAACAGGATCTAAATAATCTACTAAAGGCAGCAGTCAGGAAAAAAGTACAATGGAGAACATGACAATAATGTCATTACAAATATTTGATACTTTACCAAGAAATTCCCCAGAGACCAATATTGATGCTGAAGGAGCTGAAGGAATTTCCAGCTAGAACTGATTATGTTCTCCATGTGTTGACAATCTGATGCAAAGCCACACGACAGAATATATTTTAATTGACTGGCATATTGAAACTGAAAGAGAACGGTAAAGAAAGATAAAAGCAAAAAACTATGGGTTAATCAAGTAAATCCAGTAAATTATAGCATCACAATTTCCAGCAGCATTATCCCCATTAGATATTTTCCAGATATCGTGCAGCTCTAATCTGTTGTATTCTCCATATGGACAGAGGAGCATTGCTGCGAGACAAATGCTTTTTTTTTCTAAGAAAACATCCAGTCTCTTAATCTTTTACTTTTCAGCATGAGATGACATTTCTTCAAGTAGTTTACAACTCAGTCTGTTTACTGCAATGAAGCTGTCTGCAGCACTGCAGGCATCATTGTTCTTGAATCATTGTTCTTGACGCTGCATGTCACAATTTTCCACCTGTAAATGCTAACTGGAAACATTCAAATGCAGGCATGTGCCCTGCTATAACATACGCTAAGGATGGACTATCATGATGTCATGGGGCACTACAATGATAATGACAAATGATGATCAACTATGTGTTTTTAGATAACAGTATGGCTGTGACTGCACATCAGTCACAGCTCCACAGACACAAAAGCTTCTCTTGAAAAAAGACTTCTTCGGGACATCAGATACATCAAGAATTGGGATCTTTTTTTTTTTTTTAGCAAACTGCACATAGAAACGGCATTTAATAATTAATTTGTTGATGCTCTTTTGAAACAAACAGTGGAGAAAATAGCAAAAGTAACAATTCTGACAATGCAGAGAGTTTTGGGGGTTTTCAATCACCATTAATCTAACTTTTTTTATTCTTACTATTAAAAAAATCACAATAAACAATACAATAAATCCCCATCCTATAAACACACCATATGTACTACATATGTTCTTGGCATTATATATGTATACATATCTATATGGTACAAATAGCCTAATCTAGATTGGTGTTTCTGACAAAGTTGTTGGTTAATATTAAGCGAGGTTTAAGAAGTGATGCTTACAATTTCATTAGTCTAAAACAGTGTGTATGATTTTTCACATATTTACAGAACAGGCAGCTTTTTGTGCATCAGAGGAAAAAGCACAAGTTGTTTCTGAATAAAAGTTTCCGGGAAGTATCATTGATTTAAAATTTCCTTTAAAGATAAAGTGAAAACTGTCTGAAACAGGGTCAGATTTAATCTCTCAAATTTCAGCTTCATAATTTACAAGCAATAGTAGCAGCTGAGATGTGTGTACAATCTATGATTCTCTCACATATTTATGACTTAACCACCAGGTCATAAGCCAGTCTAACTACTTCAATGTTAAATGTGTTTATGTAAGCAAACCGTAAATGTTTCCCCATTCTCCAATAACTGAAAAATATAACTTATTGAGCAGAGAAAACCTGAGGACAAATGTTTGTCTTATACATCAACATTTTTTTTTTATAATCGCAGTTGTCCTTCACCAAGTGTGTTTGTTAGCAGATTTTATTTTTCCTTTGAGGAAAATCTCTTGATTAGTCTGAAATGTTTATAAAGGCTTGCCTGGCGCTCCATTCCAGTGACTATTAGAAAACCAGGCAGCTTATTTAAATCTCACTTAAAAAGTTGAAGAACACCTATCAGCTTTGTTAAAACTAACATAATGCTATGTATCATGGCAACCTTTTATTTTGGGTTTGTTCTGTTGTAGTGTTTCTTCAAAGGGACATTTCTGTTAAATTCACTTTCTTGTCATTTTTACAATAGGTTAGAGTTTGAACACTGACTTTTTCAAATTTGTCTTGATTTTTTGTTTGTTTTTCGAGGAGAAGACAGAGCAGTAACAAACTCTGGAGATAACAGCCATCAAAATCAATGCCAACTTTCAAAATAAAAGCGGCACATTCAGATTTGCCAGTGGAAATAACACTTCAGGTATATTTGATTTAATATTTTTTGCATTCTGGGACATCCGCGCCAGATGTGGCCCACAAACCTTCAAATGCCCGAGTCTGTTGTTATCTCTAAAAATGTTGCTGAATCCCTTGCCTACTTTAATTCATCCTTTAAGCTGCAAGTACTGCAAATGGAGGCTGATAAAGGTCACCATTGTTAGGCGTGTGTATACATGCAAGGATAGCCTTTGTTATTGCACCACACACTCAGATGCCGAAATCCATAACAGACGAAGAAAAAAAAAAACTGCACCTTCAGAGCCACAGAGTAAACATATGTGCATTCACAGATTTGTATGTCTGTGTGCACGCTTGCATGTGTCTGAGAAAGGTCTCAACGTGAATCTATTTAAACCCGCCCTCCACAGAGAAATTACTTATTTGTCCAATTTATTATATGCTGTTTCATTCTATGGAGAGAGGCTCGAGAATTCACATGCCTCTTGATTGAAATCATTGCCGCTGGGAGAACGGAGCCAACACCCCTCAGAGGAACTGCTATTCTGAAAGTGAGTGAATCATTGATTTCCAGCAGGAAATCATCAAGACAAATCTATGGTAAATGAGAGAGCCGAGATGGCAAACGGTTGAGTTCAGCAGGATATTCAGTTATCACTGTATTCTCCTTGAGACAGGGCCACCGGTGTCCAGCTATTTTCAGGCTTGTGGTTAAGTGACGTCTGGTCACTCACAGAGGGTGTTTGGTCTCGCTTGTTGTGCAGGTGAAAATGGAAAGCCCCCTCAAGTGAGCTGAATTTTCTAAGCAGAAGTTTGAAAGGAATTGTTATTCTGCTAAACATAATAAAACAAGACAAAAAAAAGACATAAAAAAAATTTCTTGAACAAACACAAATCTTATTGCAGGTTCTTTGCCAAAGGGCTGCCGTATGGAAATAAGGCACTTGGTTGTTTGATTAAAAAAAAATATTCTCCTTTTTAAATCCCTGCAAGAAATGTTTGAAAATTACTTATGCTCAAATTAGGAGACTGAACAAAAGATGTCTAACTCAATAAAAAAAAGTTCAACAAAGTAGTTATAGTTCAAGAAAAAAAGTTATTTGTTTTTCCACTATATGACAGAAACAGCCTCTTTGATTGTAATTTAAAGATGTCGACCTTCAAAAGCCTTT
This sequence comes from Xiphophorus maculatus, assembly GCF_002775205.1. NCBI lineage: Eukaryota > Metazoa > Chordata > Actinopteri > Cyprinodontiformes > Poeciliidae > Xiphophorus > Xiphophorus maculatus. Next base: position 21,157,409 of record NC_036465.1, on the reverse strand, counting down.
CAAAATCAACTTCACAATGGGTTCCTAAACAGAACACATCGTTTCCTTTCATTTCAAATAATGATTTTGAGAAAATTAAATTGTGAAACAGCAAAAATTCAAAGAGCCCAAAGTGACAGAAGCAGCAGTCTTCACAATGAGGTGTCTGGCTGTCGTGCTGCAACAGACGGAGATAAAAATTGAGGGATAAAAAAAAACAAAACAAAAAACTCCTTGTTCTCAGAGCGGATGTCCTTGGTATGGAAATCATTCTGTGGCTAAAGAATCCGAGATGATATCTGGTGTTGGGCCACTTTCTCCAAAGAAATGTTGAAATGTCGGCTTCTGCTTTGTCACTACGTCTGTTTCCATTTATCTATGTAAAGCACACTCAGAGGCAGGGAAAAGGTCACCTTAGAGGCTTATAGGATGAAACGCATGTGACATATATGATACACAGAGCAGGGCTCCCAAGTCTTTGATGATTGTGTTTCAAATTTAGAATATCTTTGAAGGAGGCTCCATGAAAGCCCTGCTGGCAAAAACGATGACCATCAGTGAAAAACTTAGAAAGAAAAGTTCCCGCTGCTTTTTATTTCGAACTGTTTGGTAATAAAGTCTGACATCTCAGATGAGTACTGATTCATTCTGTACATTAACTCTCTGTGTCTGCCTGTAAAATTCAGAAAGACTATGACCGATTGATTTTCTGGCTAAAGATGATTGTTAGTTATAGTGGACATTTTGATATGAAAGAGCGTATTGCAGTGAAAAAGAGCCAGATAATGCGGTTCGTTGTACTATGAGAAGGCAAGAGTAGGAGTCAGATTCACATTGAGTAAAAGTACTGCAATTTCACAGCACTGAGAAATTTAGATTTGACGTTATCATTGAAAGAAAATATAGGTCATGGTACCAAATCTTAATTTGAAAGCAAACGTCATTGCAACTGCTATAATGACATATACTTATAAGTATTACTACAGACAACTACCCACCAGTCATAACTATGTAGTTGGTATCTGAGCTCCTGTTTTTGGTCAAGTTGAGATAAATCGGATCTCTCATAAAGAATTAAAGGACAAGACAGCATAAGAACAGCAACAACAAACATTTTTTTAGCCCTAATGTCCTCATCAGCCATCAGCTAGACCAGGAACATCAATGACAGTAAGAAAACAGTAGTTGTAAAACAGACTAAATCATTTTTAAAACGATATTTGAGCAAAAAAAGAAGAAACATGTAACCAAATTAAGGCAGTTCCTGCCTGTATCCCCACATAATATATATTCTTTAGCTCAGTTAAATTCAAAAGCCAGAAAGCATTTCCAAATCATTATTGATACCTGTTATTATTTTAAATCTTGGCTCTTTCTAATATCCTAGAGCTTTTTACATTTTTGTGCATCCTCTGCTACTGACAATTGCTAGCTTTGAGTCTTCACTCAGTAACAGTGCCCATAGGTAAGAGTGTTGTACCACCTAGTAGTCAATAGTATGATGCATTCGCTCAATGTTTTTTGCCCATTAAAAATATACTGATTCTTAAAAATATATTGATTCTTTCACGCATGTTTGAGACCAATGGCAGCCATTCTGAGGTGCCTAAGCACTCGCTCTCACAAAGCTCCTCCTTAGAGCTGCCGTCTCCAGTCGAGCGTCCGCCTCAGAGAGCAACCCTCCCAAGCAAATGCCCTACTCAGCTCCTTCAGACTAGCGGCAGCAGCAATTAGAAAGCACCTGGTATAACTCTGGATTTATTGAGCTCATTATACAAACTACTTCTCAGTTCAATGCCCCTGAGAATGACTGTAAATGGCTTAATACAGCAGCATTGCTGTGATGATGTGTCAGAAAGAGCAGGAGCTCCTTAAAGAGACAGAAGCCCAATTTCAAGGTATCAGATCGTAAAGTCAAATTTCTTTTTATGTACAGCATTTTTATAACAACTAATGGTAACCTAGTTACTTGATTGTGTTATAAAATAGCAGTACCTGATATACAATACACAATGCTGCCCCTTTAAGTTGTCACATAATTATTGTATTTTTCACATCTGGAAACATGTTTAAGTACCCAAATTTATCTCATAAGTGAAGAGGAAGTGTAGGAGCTTTATTTTAGACTGCTGATGAGAAGGCAGCAACATTTGTGGGGCAATGCTTTCTATTCTAAGCCTCAAACATGCAAAAAAAAAAACTAAATCCGACCCTTTCTGTGGGACCTCTTTTGGAAGACTTTTGTGCACTCACAACAAGGCCCATGTCTTGTTGTGAGTGCAAAAATCTGAGTGCATTTGTGACCGCGTCTTCCGAGCAGCCTAATCAAAACTGAAAAGCAGCAGAAACCAGGCACTGCGGCTCACAAGCTGCTTCCAGTGACTGTCGAGAATTCATTGCTCTTACTGTCAGGCAGAAAGAAGATGACCAACGTGTATTTAAAGGATTTTCACAGTCCTTAATGGTATTTATTACTTCTTACCAGCTGCTGCAAGGAGTCCCCATGTGCAGTTGCAGCCGTGGATCTTTCTGGTTGAAGACGAATCGAGATGGATTCCTTTTTCCTGCTGCTGGGATTGACCGTGAGTGAATCCTTGTGACTTAGAGAAGGGACATTATTTAACAAGGACCCTAAGTGACATTAAGGAGCATTAGGTTCTGGGATTGTTAAAGCACTTGTCACACTCCAGAGGCATCCATCTGCACAACGCTGGTTTCAATCAATAGATAAGTAATCGACTGCAATGGGAGGCAGCGAGCAGTATTACTCACACAGACTGGGTCCTGAAACAGCCTCACCGCCCAGAGAGCAGAGCTGCACAGGGGAACTTATCTTTCAGCGCAGAGGTATCGACAGGCCAGAACTAAGAGCATCTTTGTATTGGTGCGATCACTCAGAGGGACTGCGCTTTCATGTTACAATCTTTTATTGCTTAAAAAGTCAATGCTGCAGATAAAATAGAAACCAGCATACCTTCAGATAAATCATGCACTTTGATGCGATCTTTAATACTGTCATCATTTAGAACCCATAAAAAGCTAAACAAGTAAACGCAGCATAAAAGTGGCAAAAGTAACAATGGCGTACCTCCATTTCAGTGCAGCCGCATTGCCTCGCTGACATTTAATTTTCTATTAAGAGGTGTGAAGTGTTGCACGTGAAATGATGGGATTGTTCCTGGCGGGGATAAAGCAGACGTGTGGGAAGCACGTCAGGAAAAGAAAAAAAAAACTGGAATCAATGAGCTTGGAAAGGTTGTGGGAAACGGCATCAAAGTAATGGTCAGTGTTCGACAGTGACTGACGTCAGCTTCCGGAGCTGAGGTGCTGGCTCAACTCTCATCAAGCGAGACATTTATAGACATGTTCGTCAAAGACTTTGGAGATTATTCTTGTAGGAGATCTAGAAGTAGGACAAAAGTAATTCCTTTTTCCACATTTGGCTAACCTATAAAGATAGGTCATTTATGTGAGTGTGCGATGAAATCCTAACAAAGTCGACTGCACCTACTTTAGGACTGTTTAACACCACAAAGTAATTCATACTTACTAATGGCCCCAACAGAAGATGCAAATGATTTGTCAATGTTTACTTTAGCCAGACTATAACAGCCAACAAGCTCCTTGGCACACTAAAGCTTATTAAGAACAATGACTTTCTCTGATGGCAGAGAAAAAGATAATTAGTTCTTCAAAAGAGAGCCTCCTCTGCTCCACTTTCTCTGTACAATAATACCATGTATATAAAAGGGGAAAAATGACAGAACAAAGTCAAGACTAAGAACTGTGATCTTGTTTTTTATGGCTAAATAGGAGCAATTATTTCATTACTGATTAGTGTCAAAAAGAGTCTTTATTCAGACAGTTCACCAACTGATTCATACAGAACATTTAATCAGCCTAAATATCCTAACAGTGGTATGTCTTGAGGTTAAATCACAGCTCTAAATTGTTAAGCAGCCATAACAGCAGAAAATCTGAAGCAAGAATAAATCTAAATTAGATTGAGAAAATGCTTGATATGCCCTCAAGTGTCCAATGTAGGAGGCAGCAGTGATGCCTCGGGACTTCGAGGCCTTCTGAGCTGCACAAACCATTCGAAAAACAGAATATTATCGAGTGTAAATAGTCTCAACTTGGAAAAAAGGAATGAGAAAACAAAAACACTGACATGAATTTAACAACAAAACAAGCGTATCAGGGGTTTCCAAGGGAAAGGCAAAGGTTGTCTAATGTGCTTCTCTGCATAAGAATACAATAAGTCTTCACATGATCTGCATACTAACCTTCCCAACAGACGTAATTACTGCCGGCTGGAGTGGCAGCACTGACTCTCTACAGCATTAAGAAAAATGAAAATAGTATTCTAATGCCATCTCATGATGTTAAAGTGAATATTTCCTAAAGATCCAGTGTCTTTGTTATCATCCTGAGTTGTTTTGCAAAGCTAAGTCTGATTCTGTTGTTGCCAATGTTTCACTGAAAAAAGTAGCGCAGACATTAATGCATCAGCATGCACAAGGTCACGGATCACATCCGTACCCCGATGCTGTCCAGAAGTTCTTCTAGGATTTTGAGTAGAAATGTAGACACGGTGCAGCTGGGAGGTGCACACCTATTTACTTTTAGCATGTGGATGAAAAACTAAAATAAAATGAAATACGTTAGTCATGAAAAGGCTTTTGTCTTGTCACTGAGACGGTAAGCATTTCTAAATAAGATTTAGTTTCAATAAATTTGACCTTGACTTTGTTTATGGGCTGTGGAAAGTTGAACAATTTGACCTGGTCAATTAAAAATAATGAGATTATACACACCAATCAGGTGTAACATTAAGATTAGCTGCCTCATAGTGTGTTTGTCTCCCTTTTGTAATGGCAGAGGTGTAATTGCTAGCAAGATGTTAGCAGTAGACCCTTTAACTTCTGTCAGTTCTAAGGAGGGGCCTCTACTGTTCAAACTAGTTTGTAAAACCCATCCCACAGGTACAAAATTGGATTTAAATCTGAAAATTGGAGGCCAGGTCAGCAACTCAGACTTTCACTGGAAGTATTCCTGAATCTCTGATTTGTAGCAGGGAGCATTTTTCTGCCGAAAGGTACCACAGCCATTACGGAATACTGTTTCTATGAACAGGTGTTCATGGTCTGCAACAACGCTAAGGTAAGTCATATGTGTCAAAGTAATATCCATCTTTATGGCAGAACTCACAGTTTCCCAAAAGACTTTGCATCAAGCAACACACTGTATATTCAAATGAGTTTCTTTCAGACATTGCATCATGGTGCAAAGTAACAACTGCACACGAACAGTGCAGCTCTTATCAATGAAACAGGTTCTGTCATTGCTCCATGGTCCAGTTTTGATGCACACATGGCCATTGTTGGTGCTTTCAATTGTGGATTTGGGTCAGCATGGGCAATTTAACTCATCAGGAGCTACAATCCCTTTATCAAGCAATCAAATTTTATTTGCATTTCACATTTCAGCAGCAAGGCATTTCAAAGTGCTTTACATCATAAAAACACAAAAACACAAAGTCATGCAACATTGAATCAGCAAAACATTAGTCAAGTGCCATCGTTAAATTGGTAATTGATTATGTTTCAAAAGCAACTCTAGACAGGTGGGTTTTTAATCGAGATTTAAAGGAAGTCAATGTTTCAGCTGTTTTTAAATTTTCTGGAAGTTTGTTCCAGTGCAACAAAAAGTGACCTACTGTGTATTTTAACATCTTCTACTAGAACCAGCAAACACTTCCTGAGCAATATGAGCTCCAGTAGCTCATCTGTTGGATCAGACCATTGATACTCACTGTTGCAGTCTGGAAACACCATATATGAGCTACACAGGGCCATTTTTTCCTGCTTGTAACTCATCAACTGCTTAACATACGTAGTTCACAAACAGAAGCATTCATAGAGAAAAAATCTATGCTTTTCCATTCATCTGTCAGTGGCCATGATGTTTTGCCTGATCTGTATTTAAATTCTATCGCAACCTATGAGAACAATGTGTGGAAAACATTTTTGTTGTAAAATCTGACATTGAGATGTTAATTTTCTCATAACTGTGTGGTGGAAAGAAAGATTTGGGTCCTTATACAGTCCTGGCTGCCACAGTTCATGTTGCTTAAAAACTGATGTGTATCTATGCAATGAGGAAAGGTGTGGCCCAAGGAGGCCAACACCCTATATCAAAGTAGTATGCATAATTATTAGGTAGTTTTAAAATGGGCCAAAAAAGAGATTTAACTGACTTTGAAAAGTCAGAGGGATGCAGCACTCTTTAAATTGATAAGATATTGGGGTGTGATCACAGAACCATTTTGTTGCAAATAGTCAACAGGGTCACAAGAAATGTGCTGAGAAAAAGAAGATGCAAATGAACTGCCAAGGATTTGAGGAGAATCAAGCGTGAAGGTACAGTTAACCCATTATCCTCCAGCTCTGTCATATCCCATACCTGTAACCTCCCTGGAGTACCTATTAGTGCAAGATGTTCGAAGCTCAGAGACATGGCCAAGGCGAGGAAGGCTGAAACCTGGCCACCTCTGAACAAGCAGAAAATCATCTAAACTTTGGCAAGAAATTTTTAAGGACAGATTTTTTTAGAGGTTTTATGGACTGATGAAATGAGAGTGACGCTTGACGGACCCAATGGATCAGCCCTCGGCTGCATGAGTAACAGGCACAGAGCTTCACATTAACTCAGATGTCAGCAAGGTGGAGGTGGGGTACTGATATGGGCTGGTATTATTAAAGATGAGCTAGTTGGACCTTTTCAAGTTGAAGATGGACTTAAAATCAACTCTCAAACCTACTGCCAGGTTTCAGAAAATACTTTCTTCATGCGGTGGAACAGGACCAAGTCTGCATCTTTCAGAAAAACAATGAGTTTTAGCAAAATTGCTTACTTGTTTGCTGTTTTTTAAATGATTAAATGGTTTATTGGAAAGTTTTGAGTTGTTTGTTTATAATTCCCACTCATACATATAAAACATAAAGAAAAAATGAAAAATGTAGTTGCACAAAAATAGTTGCCTAACAATTGTTCATGTATCAATATCAAATTTACATAATCCCCCCTTTAACGTTTTAGATTAGCTGAGAGCACTGTAATTGGTAATTAATAAGATTTATTATCAAAAACAAGACTTAAAAATTATGCACCCAATGCATGCTGGTGCATTAAAGATACCTTTATTCATCTTTATTAGGGTTGCCAATAATATAAGCAGGTGTTGCATTTTTCCAATTTTATAAAGCCTTAATACAGTGTGTTAAAAATTCACATTCAAAACTATTTCTGAAATACATCTTAGTTACATTTTAAATCAAATGTATCAGAATAAACTTACTTAACATATTCAGTTTAAGAAGTTGTCAAAAAGAAACACCAACTTGCAAGTTTAACCACACATAACACAATGTCAGTGTCTGAAACACAAAATCCTTTGCAGAGGAACATCGATTAGCCCTCTTAACAGAACAACTTGCTTCGACTTGTAATCTTTCCCCGCTCCATTCGCCATATTTAGTAAAGACATGTCATTCTTCTGCTGATAGTGGATATTGATTTTCAGACCGCTTTGCTCTAAATATCGCACTTCTACAATAGAGTGGGCACAAAGGCTTTTCTCTGGATGAGATTGCTGTGTAGGAACAGGAGCGCTGCCCCAGAAATTTGAAGGAATTTTTCATGTGAATCTGAAAAGCTCTTCAGCACGCCTATTGTTGCTTGTCCAGTTGTGTACACCCATAATGGACAAGCCCATCCTGTCTTGTGAACACAGTAAAAAGGAACAAGAATGTGCTAGTGTGAGGTCACAATTTCCACAAGACAGATGCTCCAAGGGTTTAAACTGGTCCACCTCGCCTCCCCTTTTCTTAACTGTCGTTCCTCGGCTCCTCTTCCCATATGATGCAGAAATTTGATTACTTGCCATTTTCCAGCTCATTAATGAATGCTTGTGTTGCATTTGTAATGAATGTGTCCTAGCTGAAACATGATCAAGCTCCTGGCCTCACTGAGTGCCTTTTCGGATTATCGCTTTCACCTTTGTGGTTTGTTTCGCCGGTGTGGCAGCAGGAAGCCACAGCAGAGGCCCGGAGCACAAAAAGGGAACGTTTTCAGAGGAACCTAATTACAAAAGGATTTGCTTGAAATTATATACAGAGAGTGTATCAGTCACTCGTGAAATGAAAAAAAAAAAAGAAAACTGAGATGTACTTTAAAATGATAAGTAATTTCGTGCTATACAGATTTCAACCTAAACATATAAAAAACAAATCTCACTACAACTTTTCAAAATTTCCCTGGCATGTGTCCACTCCTCCTAATTTCCCCTGCTTGCTTGCTCACTTAGACAACCAACTCGTTGTTAAATAGATCTTTATTCTTACCAGGCAGCAACAAGAGACCAACACAGCTGAGAAGCTAAACATTCAGCTATGCCTTTCAGTCAAAATCTAGCTGCATTCAGCCTCTGCAGATGGGACTGTTGATGCACATCAGCAGCATTCACCAGAAGCAGGATATCAATGCATGACATCTATTTGCATCCATACGCCCTGCGCCAATTACTCCCAGTTTATTGTCACGAGCGTTTACAGTAATTACAGCTTATACCACTTGTGACTTGCAACCTCAGTAATCTGAGTCTTTTCTTTCCGATTTTCTCAGCAGAGCCAAAATCTTTTATTCATCTCATTTACTTCAGGATGGTGGGATAGTTTGACATTTTACTTTTTGTGTATGCGTGTGTCGGGGCGTGTGCGGGGGGGTGTGCATATGTGTGTGTCAAGAGTTGCGTAAGAGGATTGATGGCCTACGCAGGCTCTACATGTAGATGAACTGAAGCACAGCAAGGAGCTGATTAGTTTTGTTAAACATAAAGAATGAAACAAGAGCTAAACCGCCAGACTTCATCAGGATTTTAAAGCCAGCACCTCTACAGACACTAATTAACACAATATATACTTATTTCAAGCCTGCAGACAAACGCACGCAAAACCAAGACTTCCTTTAGAGGAAAAAAAGACTACTGTTCTGTTTATGAATGTATAATTTTACAAAGCATAGCCAAAATCAAAAGTCCAAGCTACTGCAATACTTGCAACATGAAGCATTAACATTGGGTGAAATGATTCCCCGACAGCCCATTCTTAGTCTGTTCTAGGAGCGTTCATTTGCAACTTTAATTCCACAAATGGACTCCAAAAGTGTTTAAAGGGAACGAGACAGCCTTAGCAGTGACAGCTCAAAAGCTGTTTCCTCGTAATAAATACACTAATGCTGCATAATCAAGTCACATGTACATTACTGTCTGCTTGAAAGCTTCTCAGAAGTCCATGTAGATGTAGAGCTGTATTAGAAAAGAAGCTCATGTTTTCTTCCTTTTTCTTTAAGCCGACATATGACGTAATTGTAATTTGGGCAGAAGCTCGGAGACACAAGCAGGAAATCAAAGTGCCTTAGATGTAAATGATATTATATTGAAATAGGAAATGAATCAGGAAATACATTAAGAAGCTGATGCAACATGTACTTTTGTTATCCTGCTGTAATAAACTGCTGTTTCTTCCTTTAACCTTAACCACCTTACCAGCTAACACAAAAGACATTCATTGCTCTCCACATTTATTGGCACCGCTATTACAAACGTATAAATAGTCTCGGAGTAATAAAATCTTTACTGCAGTAGCATAATCCAAGAATACAAATACTGTATATATTAAAAAAAACTATAGAGAAAATATAGAGGCTTTCAACCTTTAGTTTTATTCATTACAGATTTATCTCTTAAAACTAAATCCTCCATCTTACACATATAGGCAAAAACAATGCAGATGAAGTAGAGGAGGTACATTTGGGAAATATTTCTTGTTGAGGGTAGTGGGGAGCTGTGATGCTCAGTGATAGGCCTGGTTTTTCACTGGGAACCTTGCTTGAGTGTATGACGTTATGACATTAATTCATTTAAATACATTTATTCGGAGGAAAACACCAACACTAAGAAAGATTTGTTGTTACTACAAATTCATAACTTGTCTAACTTATAACCCCCCGCAGTAGGTAGTTTGTTCAACTAATGCTTGATTCAATTTCACTTCCTCTATTATTTCAAGTGCTCTGGGATGTCAAAGAGGACATTTACCAGTAACAAAACCCATTAGTTTGTTTTTTCTAAGGCCCACAACTGTACAAATATTTTACTATGTTTGATAGTGGGCATGAGGTTATTTTTCATATGTTCATCCTGAGTGAATCTTGGCACAATAAGTAAATAAAATAATTCACTACTAGTAACTTTACATCAAATACCTACTGTATTTCCTAATAGGATTTTTACACACTGCATGAATATGATTAAATTAAAAGTTCAAGTTTATGTTAGTATAAGTTAATGTATTGCAACAAAAGATTAGATTCTTCTGGCCAAATCCATTTTCAGTTTTCTGAATGAGGCCACTGGATTTCGCATTTAAAATCAAAAACATTTTAAAGTGTCCATGACGCTGTGCCTTCTGACAGTTTTTTTTCCAAGACATTTTGAAGATAAACAGATATTCTTTTAAAAAATGACTTTCTTGTGAAAAAGATTAATTTACTTTAAAGTTGTTTAAGCATTTATATTCAGGGTGAAAAATGTGGAGGACTCTATACATCCTTCCTTGATATTTGACCTAAGTTGGCTGCTAGGACTGCTTTATTCTTATGCTTTAGTAAGTGTGCTCCTTCTGTTTTGCCACCTCTGTTTTGCTAAAAGCCCAGTGATTGCAGGGTTCAGTCAGTGTGGAAAAATGAGCCAAACATGCGTATGTGTAAGATGGAGGGTGATGCCACCAAAGAGATGTTGGCCTCCTGTGCCGGAAAAAAGTGTGGAAATTTGCAGAGTGGAGCGAATTAGCAACTCCCTGCTGAGCCAATCGAAGGGATGCAGGGATAAAGGGAGGGAACAGAAAACTCCATTATGGTGAAGGAAATAACCACAGCAAAAAGAAGAGCGAGAGATGGGGGGGCAGAGAGCGTGTGTGGGTGGGCCCCTTTGGGAAAAACCTCAGAGGGATCCAAAGCCAGGTCACCTTCTCCATAGAGAGCAGCTGTGAATAGTGTGTCCCTGGAAAGGAATAGCAGGAGGGTTACAGTCAAAAAGCTTTGTATCTTCTGCACCAAAAGCCTGGCTTCTTTTTTGCTGTCTTCACCCGGCACAGGTCTGCAATAACAAAGCCAATTAAAAAGCCCAAGAGAGAAGCTAGCACAGTCTCACAGTCGCCGCTCGCTGACTTGGCAACCAGAATTATGACTCAGGAGAGTACCTTTCAACATCAAATATTGAGAATTCCAGCAATTACCATTCAATACCTTCATTCTGCAACTCTCTTACTGATGAGCTAAAGCCATTTTAAATTCATGCAAGCCCACCCTCCTGAAATAATTGATGCCTCAGCCTAACACCTAGCGTTTAGGTATTAATGCTGCAAACCACAAAGGAGTGTTTTATTTTGCATTAGTGGAGCCACTGCTGAGGTTTTCACTGTTCAGGAGGTGGTGTTTGCTTTCTGTTGGATGTCACACCGCATGACATTAATTCTTATTCAATAGCAATGTTTGGTACAGTAATATCTTCTGGGTGACATGTGCTGAAGCTGATCTCTGCTGCACATCCTCCATCATCTGCAACATCTGTTTGATACATTAACTAGAGGTTACTTGAAGTTCATGACAGCAGCTCCTGTCAAATTGTAATAGCAAAATATTATTTCTTGGGTTTCAGGAAATTGTTTTGAATTTGCCTGCTTTGTATCAGGGTCAAATAACAATGTACAAGAGTAATTGAATTCAAATCTATCTGTGTAACTGAACCTTATTGGTCTGATTTGATTCTATTTTTATACAGAAGTTGTTAAGTGCCTTGAGGGGGCATTTGCTCTGAATTGGTGCCAAACAGTTACTGTGTTCAATTGCTTACTATAGTAAAAGAGCCAATCACATAACAGCAACTCAATGCTTTAAATAAGCTGAACACGCTGCTGCTGGAGGTGGCATAATGGTGGGAAGGAGATTTTAGTGGCACACTTTAGACCCTTTTGTGCAATTAAGTGTCATTTAAAATGCCACAGCCCACCTGAGGATTGCCAATGACCATGTCCACTCCTTTATGACCACACTCTACCTTTCTGATGGCTACTTCCAGCAGGATAATGTGCCATGATGTCACAAAGCTGATATCTACTCAGACTGATTTCAGCTACCAGATCTGACTCTAAAAGAGCACCTTTGGGAAGCGGTGAAATGGGTGGTTGACATCACAGAGGTGAAGAAGAAGTAAAGCTGCTCCGAAGTCAAAAAAGGTTAGCAAGGCAAGGTACACCTAATAGTGGCCAGTCTGAGTATAAACAAACCAAATTGAATAGATTTTAACGATGGCCTGCACCTATCGTAGTGCCTTGAGGACAGCAATTGCAGATCTTTTTCATCAGTGGTGAGGCTTAAGCTTTGTGCTTCTCTTTCACTGTCATCTGGTAGATTTGAAATCCGTTCCTGATCGATTGTGCTAAAAGCTCTAATCTGATTGTTAAAAGAGCTGATTTGACAAAGCTGTTATCAAGCTGATTTAAGCACCAATCAATAGTGCATTACGTGCGGCTGTCTGTTTTTTTTTTTTTCTTCCGTTTTGTTCAGGGTTTGGAGAACCTATCCATTGATTGGCTCCATCACCTCTCCAATCACACCAGAAACAGTAAAACAAAAATAATGTAAAACCGCTCAAGTGTAAAAGTGAAAGAATATCATTACATTCCTTTTGTGAATGTCTTAAAATTAAATAGTGTCTACTGGAATGAGCTCCATACTTGTTTGATTGTATTATTAAGGGTAGTGTAATGATCCATGCAGAGTCGTGCAGTTCCCCTCGAAGGGCCACTTCTTAATTAAAGCAGGGACATACACAGACATTTCAAGTTTCCTTCCCTTTTCCATGTTTCCACGTCTTTTAGGATTCATTCCACACACATATTCAACATCGGAGGGCAAATAAATTGATTGCCAGCAGCTGAAGATACTTATCTCCCCACGAGTCGGCGTTGCATTTAGAGACCTCAATACACAACCAGGAAGCACTTCATTACATTGATACTTAACAGTAAGCGAAAAGACCAAACACTGGAACAACACCAGCAAGCTGCGCTTACAAACATGGTAGGACCAAGATGGAGTGCGACACGATGATCAAGACCTCCGGGCTAAACAGTGTTCATTAGTGGCAGTAGTGCAGAATGAATGGAAGCTGCTTACTTATTCTGCAAGCATCTTGGTGAAAGCGAGCAGGAAGAAACAGAGCTAGCCTTAGCCTCATGCTTGCCTGGGTAGTGATGGCCAATTAGGCTTCTCGCTGATGAGCCATGCACAGGCCCTGTAAGCAATTAGGAAGGCCAGGAATCTGCTCATTATACAGCAGACTATCGAGCTTTGTCCTGTGTAATGCACATCTGCAGCCAAAAGATTCTAGAGATGCCTATTAAATATTGAAATTACAATTTATTAGGAATAAAAAGAGGGGGGGGATGCTCTGCAGTCGCTGCCTTTATTATATTGTTACCGCAGTAACATCTCTACCTGATGAGGAACCCACCCTGCGCGCTCACCAGAGGCCGTTTGTGAAAAGAAAGCGTCTTTGATTTGACATTCCCTATTGTCTTTTCAGATGTGATTTGTCAATATGATGTTGATAACCAATAAAGAAGCTGACACAAACTAATGCATCACAAGCGATATTGTCTTTTGACTGACAGCTTGCTGCCTCCTGTATTGATTCGGCTCACAGTTCGAGATGCGCTGCCAGTTGGGGCTTCTAATACAGTCAGAAAATAAGGAGACAAACTCTTCTTTTAAAGACAATCAAGCCTGATAGCAAACTTTGTCCACGGAATGGAAGTTAGGAAAATGCCATCAATAAATAGAAAGAACCCTGGTGAGACTTTTTTAAACTTAAGAAATAGGAATATGGCCATTATTAAATATTCACTACAAGTGAATGTTTAATATGCAAAGACAGGAGATCAATTTATCTTTACTAGATGGCACTTGGATAAAAAGCATATTCTCAGATGGAGATGAGCGAGAAAATCAGTGAAGTTGTGAGATTAGCGCGTGCCCATCTAGGCTCGACCAAACAGGTTATGTTATCAACACTGTTCAGTGAGGAAGTTGTTTCTGCTGGGAGAAGACTCAAAGTTGAAGACTCAAAGTTAGCCGTTTTCAAAGAAGCCAAACAGAAGCTGTCCAACACAGGAAGTTGATTCCTGTCGACCTTAGGAATCTGTTGTCGATCTGCTGAAGGTATTGACAGACACACAGCCAACTTCAGAAATGTCTTCCAACAAAGCTGCGCTATTTTTTTCTCTCTGTTTTTGGCACATGCAACAATATCTATGTAATATCCTAATTTTGCTCTTCTTTTAAAATACTTAAACTATTTTGCTGTATCTCGTCTCAAACCGTTATTTTCCAACTGTCACTGCTCCTAAGAATAATCAATGATCAATAATGATCGCTCAGAGCAGGAAGACAGAGAGATAAATATTGAAGGGCATAACTATTGGTTGCTTCACAAGGATCCAGTGGCATACATTGGATTATTAAGGCCTAAAAGTGAATTAAACACAAATGTTCAAAAGAGTTACTCAGAAAACTCTATTTTGGCTGCACACTTAATTCTATCAGTGAAAGCCTTCTGTTCCAGCTGAAGCCCTTGTGCGGTAAAACATCTGGCCTTAGAATCAGAGGATGTCCATTAAATCTGTTAGGAGGCATCATGAATTTTCTGCTCTTGTCGAGGATGAATCTGCCAAGGTTCAGTTTTCAACCATCTGGCCACCAACGCAAGAAAAACAGTAAGTGGTCAACTTCAAGGGTTAAAATGATGGAGATCAGAGACGGGCATTTATCACCCGCGGAAGGATGCTTGCATGGGTTTGGTTTTGAACTTTCTGGAAGCGGGTTTACAACTGAGCACAGAGTAGGAGGAATACGCTTAATCTCTGAGAAAAAAAAATTCTATTCATGGTTTGTATTTAAGCGCAGGGAGCAACACTGTGAAGCTGTTTGAATGTGCAAACCTAAGATGATTAGGCCAGTGGGAGTAATATGTAGAGAGAAGCCATATGCGAAAAGAGGAATGTGGCTCTTTTCCCAAGAAATGAAAACCTTCCCCTGGAGGACTATTCACTAACACCCAACCCATGGCAGGACGCACAAATGAAAGTTTGCAACACACACAAACACAAGTGGAAGAAACTCACCATTGCAACTGTAATGATAACTGATTAGGTTTTATGGCTGCTTAAGGTGAAAGGGCAATAGTAGCATAACTGTGATTTAGAACGAATATAAAATGTGGTTTTAAAATAGTGGGGTGTGCATTCGTATAGAACATCTTAAAGTAAACATGCTGCTGGTCCACTTTCTGCAGTATGTTTTAGATCTGGACTTTGACTAGACCATCCTAACTTATAGCTAGGTTTTTATCTCAACTATTTCATTGTTACTCTGGCTGTGATTCGGGTTTTTATCTTAATCGAACATGAGCTTCCACCCCAGTTTTAAGTCTTTATATTTTCTAATAGGGCTACCCCGTAGGTAGGTCTATCCAACTTCTTATAAACTGACCAGTTTCCTTGCTCCACCTTAAGAAAATAATCCCCACAACATGATCCTACCACCACCATGTTTAACTCAGGGAAGAAACAGTATATTCAAGGTGATTTTTTTAGTTTTCCACCACCAAAGAGAGCATTTCGCATGCAGGCTAAATATTTGTTCCATCTAAAGACCTTCCTCCAAGTGTTTGCTGTTTCTCCTACATTGCTTCTTGTAAACCTTGTAGCAGTCTTATTAAGGTTTTCTTTCAACAGAAGATTTGTGGTGTGCAGAGCTAACATTGGTCTCATCAGCAGCTCCTCTCACCTGAGCTATGGCTCTTTGCAGCTCCTTCGGAGTTATCATGCACCACTTGGATGCTTCCCTTGTTAACACACTCCTTACAGACAACCATGTCTTGGTGGATTTGCAGCTGTTCCATATTGTTTCTGTGTGTGAATGATGTATTTAACTCTGCTCCATCGTCATCTATAACCCTGCCTTAAACTTCTCCTCAACTTTGTCCTTCATCAGTCTGACATTTGTTCACTGTTGTTGTCTAACAAGCCTCTAGGCCCCCACAGAACAGATGTTCCTCTACTTTATAATAATACACAGGTGGACCTTGTTTACTAATTAGGAGATTTGTGAAGGCACTGGATTTTATTTAGGGAGATTAAAGTAAAACAGGTTTAAAATACAAGAAATTTGTAAGAAATGTTGATATCCATCCACTATTTCCATATATATGCCCTTGCTCCCTCTTGGTCTAACACCTAATGTCATACTGACTTTAGTGACTGTAATGTGAAAAAATGTGAAAAACATTTAGAGGTGTGAATACTTTATCAAAGCATTCTCATAAAACTTTCATGCACTTTCATGTTTCTTGGTTAAAGCAGAGTCGTAAATTCTGTATCAAACCAAGCTAGCAATCACAGGGAAGCATTCAATTAAATAAAATGAAACATGCAACACTGAAATGTATCGGATCATAATAGCTCTAAAATTAGCCAAATAGCAATCTATCCAACAACAAGAATTGGCTGCTGTTCCTTTTGTAGCTGTATCAAAACTGACATCAAAGTGTGAATAAGCTGAGAGTCTGCAATTCTCACTCTTTAGCGATACAGTCCAACAATATGACAAGGAAATTCACAATTACCAAACATATGCTGCAGCAAAAATTTATGCAGAGTAAAAGATAATCAGAATGACTGAGGAGACGGTGAGACTTGACATTCACGCTTTACATAACCATACTTTTTCACGGCACAGTAAATAAACTTCCAATTACACGAAGCATTTTCTCTGAATCTAATCTCCCTCCCAGTCTTCAGAATGCATTCTACATAGACTGCTACACTCATGCAATTATCTTTGCTAAAATTAGCACCCTGAGTGAAAACCGAGGGCTTGATGAGTTCCGGACGGTAAGCAAGTAAAAATAGGAGAGTGGAAGTTTGATAGTAAAACAAAGAATACTTCCCTCAGTCACTGGAGAAACACCTAAATCGGACTGATTTAAGACATAGCACCAAACATAAAAGGCTAC
This sequence comes from Xiphophorus maculatus, assembly GCF_002775205.1. Classification (NCBI taxonomy): domain Eukaryota; kingdom Metazoa; phylum Chordata; class Actinopteri; order Cyprinodontiformes; family Poeciliidae; genus Xiphophorus; species Xiphophorus maculatus. The sequence goes on along the minus strand of NC_036465.1, from coordinate 21,140,233 downwards.
ACGTAAATCTAAACACCTTTAAGGACAGACAGGCACATCCTGCAGGGTGCTGTCTCAGTCTCAGTGGCACCTGTTAAAGTTTTGATGGATATTGAATGACATGTGAGTGAGTAGCTGCTGGGTATCCAGGGGATCCAGACCTCAGTGCAATCGTGAACATATGGACATTAGCATAGGCTGTCGGCAGCCTGCTGTCCCTCAGACCGAGCATTGGGACAGGTCTACCTAATGCTGTGCAGGGTTCTAGTTGGACAACAGGCTCCCAGCGCTGGCAGGGCTCCAGCTTTCACTGGACAGCTGAGGCTGGATGACGGCCAAGGTCATTTGTAGAAACTTTAGTTAACTGACACGCCGAAAAGACTGACAGCTTGCTTAATCTTGTTCTTCCTTTTTTTTTTGTATTTGATTTAGAAGATTCAGCTTGATGAGTCAGAGCTGTTCTTTTAGCTTTTGCAAGCTTTAAATTCACAAGGATTTCATCAACCTTGTCAAAAAAGGGACAAAACAAAGCTCTCTTTCTTACAGCCAGAAATGATTGAGTTGGTTAAAGGGGGCACTGACGACTATTTTCAATGAGCAAATAACTTGCTATATATATTAATCTATTTTCTCTCTAAATTTCTAAACAGGTTGAAAACATTAACTCTGGTATGATGCTACAGTGTAAGCATAGGTATTAAGGTTTATGCAATTATTAATCATATTAATAAATGTGATAAGAACATCTTTCTATTTATTGTTGCCTCACTGTAATTTAATATTTCACCATTTCATTTAGATATAACTACACAAACACAAAAACATTTCCCGCTCTTGTCAAAATGTAAACATGCATGTCCTGTCCACAGCTAGAGACAGAATTGCAAACGAGGACATAAACTTGACCTCCCTTCGCTGTCAAAGTGTGGAAAAAACGACGACCAAACATGTCAGGTTTGGTTGCTTCATCGGCCAGTTTTATGTAGGTGATAGCAGAAAATTGTGATAATTGCTGCAAATAAAATTTGGAAACTTTATTTTGATTGTGACAGACATATTTCAAAGAGATATAATGATTTTGCCTATATTAAAAATCAAATGTCAACATCAATGCAAAAGTTCTTCATGTCCCACTGCACTCAAAATAAAATCTACATTGTAATGATATGATATGCGTGAGGAAAATTTTAATTTCAATTTGGAATAAGACTAACATATTAAATGTGGACAAAGTGAAGCGCATAAATTGTTTAATAAGCATTTGTTAAAATAATTTAATAAGATAAAGACATTTTACAGGATATTTCAAGTAACAAGCGCTGTATGTAGCTAGATTATCGACATGACAGAAAGGAAGAGAAGATATATGCGACTATGAATCCTGTCAGATATGCAGAGACACAGAAAATTAAACCAAGTTCATATGGGAGGTTTTGTGGGATAAGCATACCAAACAGCCTTTGAATCCTTGAAATTCAGCCTTCAGACAAATGGCTGGCTGAGGAATTCACTCTGAACTGACAGTGGTGTGAAAATAGCCTTTTCTTGTTTACCCAGTTCAATATAAAGCTTTGATTTTACTCCCATAAAGCCAATTTTAACTCTACCATTACATAACAGCGCCCTACTCAGTACCGTCATTTTTATTTTCACCTTCTGCAGCAGGCAAATAAGTGGCATGCTTAATCTTTAAAGCTCACATACACAACATGGCTTTTACTGTTTATCACTAAATGTAAGCAGTCTGCGTGCTAAATGCAAGAAAAAAAAAAAACATTGAAATGATGTGCAACCGAAGAAGCAAACACATATAAAAACATGTCACAGAATGTCTCTCCATCAGCTCATTACTACTCAGAGTTAGTCAGAAAGAAATAGATCAGGACAACTCGTGTCAGTGTGGTTGTGGAGATGCACAACAACTCCAGTATTTTTTCTGACAGAAATGCCACTATGAAAACACTGTGTGCCACCTACATCTTAGGAATGCAAAATTCGTGTCTTGGATGTAATATTTATCATGTAAATGTCTTGCAGGCTCAGCTTCTGCCTCTAACCCCACTCAATATCTGTGCTACGCTACTCAGCGAAGCACACCATCCGGTCCCGCATTAGGTGCTCTGCGCCACACATACATCTTCTTAAATATAGGCATTTCAGTGAAGAGATTTTAACATTGGATGGGCGACCAATCTGCCTCTGCACTTCCTCCAATCCAGTGTTCTGGTATCAGCACTGCAGGATAAACAGACACAAGCCTGGGGTACTGAAGGGGCTAGAGATATATTTGGCAGCATAGAAGGGCTAAGATCAGTAAAGGTCTCCTTGGGGCAGATGTGACTGATTTCCATCAAGCTGGCTTGCTTCCACATACGCATTACTTCCGTGCAATTACACCTCACCTCACTGAGCAGAAAGTAAAAGAGAGCGCTGTTCAGAATAGTCTCTCTTTTTTTTTTTTTAATACACCACATCATACAATTAAATGACCCTGACTGTGCTCTCACCTTTCTCTAGTTTCTCTGCTTGAATGTTCTTTTCAGCATTCAGGTAATCGCTCCCTTCCTCCCCTTTTGCCTGGGTGTCATCTGACATGTACCTTCAAGTAGATCCCATGTGAAAGGCATGGCTAAATGCAGGAAGCGATCCCTAGGTCGGTGCACCTCTCAGATTTACATTCCATTAGATGGCTATAGCAAATCCACCTGGTGTGTGCACCCATTTACCCAGGCAAACGGCCGCACAAACCATCTGGAGGGTGGAGGGGAAAGATAGGATTGGGTCCTAGTGTGTGAGAGTAAATGTGATGAACAAAGCAAATATGCTCTTGGTCAAGAGATTTCTGTGCCCACTGTGGATTTAACATTCTACCTTCGGATGCATTTATTTTTACCCCTCTCCTCAGACTTCTCAGTCTCTGCAGAAGTCGGTGGGATTTGTAAGGAAAGATGAATGCAGTTTGTAAACCTTAAAAGTAATAAAACACTTAAAATAGCCAAGCCAAGTTACATCTCGCAAACTAGCTAGTGTTACATTTTCAGCAGGTTTCTAGAGAGAAGGTCATTGTAAAAACATGACCTTATTATAGAGCAGAGGCTCTGAATAAAAAATTAATTTGTTCCATTTGCTGAAAGTTTGTGTTTGAAAACACAATCCTCCGATGAAAATAATGAAAATTTAAATGATTTCCGACCTTCCATCCACACCCTGCAAAACTAACAAAGACAATTAACACAATCTGTTTAACATGATGGAGATAAATATATTTGCATTCTATCATTATTAGATAGGCGTAATCCAAGAAAAGAAACGGTAACTGCGGGATTCATATGCTATTGTGTTTGGAGGAACTCACACACAAACGCATTCGTATTCTTTAGCTTTTCTGTGTCAGAACAAGACAAGTCCATAATTATAAAGTGGAAGAAAATTTTACATGGCTTTTAAACTTTTTACAAATACAAATCTAAAAAGTGTGGCTCAGAAATTCTCCAAGCAAGAAGACCCAAAACTTTTACATCAGAACCACATTTATCTGTTAGAATGATACAATCAAAGAATAGGAGGAAATAAGAAATACCATTTATTGACATAAATCCACTAGAAAATTTAAGTTGGGCTAAAATAATACACTTCGCACTTGATTTGAATGAGGCTAAGATAAATCAGCAACAATTTCAGTTTAGGCATATGTAAAGCTGGTAGCAATACACCCCAAAAGACTTGAGTCTGGAATTGCAGAGATATGTTGTTCTATCATGTACAGAATGAATGCAAATGCGTTTTTTTCTGATTTAAAAACAGAAGCTTTTTTCTTTCACTTCAACATAATGTTCAACTTAGTGCTAGAGTAAATAAAGTTTGTGTCATGCTGCTGGTTGGTTAATGGCGGACCCAAATGCAGACAGGCAATGGCAGCTTGTAGATGAGGAATACTTTATGAAAATGATGGACAAAAAAACTTACAAAGAAATCACAGGGAACCAGGGCAGAATGCAAACCATAAATCCAAGGGGAAAAAAACAGGAAGGAGACAAGAAGAAACCACGGGGCAGAGTGGGGAAGTAACGAAAGAAAGATTGAATGTCGAACAAAAGACCTGGGCTGATGAGTTAACGGGTTGCAGGTGTGAGGGGAGCGAGAGAAAGCGCGTACAGAGGCTGAAGGAGATTACAAAGGGGACTAGGAAATAAATCTAACTCTAAAGAATGAGTACACATAAGGAACATAGTTAAACTAAAGCAGAAGAAATAACTAGACACAATAAATAAAAAAGCTAGAATCACTAACTGATGACTGAAATAAAGTAAAACAGAAACAAGGCTGATCTCATAAAGGAAAGAGACGAGGGAACATAAACTAAGTCACAAACCTCAAAACAACTCAAAGTCCTAACATTTTGAGGTTCCAGTGTAAATGTTAAAGGGTTATGAATCACTGCTTTGTGATTAAACATAATTTCTAAGAATTAATGTCATTTTGCAACGTTTATGGAAAATAAACCAACCCTCTTTTGGTCTTTCTAGAATTTTGTAGCATGATTTTAAAGAGTGGCCAAGCACACAAAGACAAACAACATCTGTGGAAGCGCAGTGTGCAGGATCTTTAAAAGCTTCTGTGATTGTAATCAATTGATCTAAATTAAATCAGAAGACTCTCTGGATTCATCCCCCAGAGTGAGATTTTACATAGGGTCTTTTCGAGGAATTAACCTCCACCACTTTGACGAAACAGGAAGCACCTCACAGCAGGCAGGAAATGATTATTCAATTAGTTGACTGACAAATAACATTATGAGATTACATCGCTTTGGCCTTTGGAGATCTGGGATGACCTTGTGCTGATCTTTTCTAACCTTTTATTGATCAAATTAATTAATCAGAGAATGCAAGCATCACATTACCCATCTAAAAATAATTAAATGATGAATAAGATTACTTTTAGTTCAGAATTAGCACTGGGATTTATATTATAAGGTGACATTTATTTTTAAGCCGCTGAGTCTTCTCCAAACGCATGTTATATGTTGATTTTAAAAAGTCACCTGTTAATCAGCAATTATAAATCCCAATGCAAAACTATAAAGCAGGTTTTAATATGACCTCTGCAGGATGGAAACTGCAGGCGTAAGTGCAACTGTGAGAGGATTATGATGCATGACCTGAATAAAAGTCATAGACGAGCAATTTTGATTTATGAGGGCTTTTTTCCACACATTGGAACTGCAGTATGTGCATTATAAGGCCTTAGAAAACAGCTCCTCTGTGCAATAAGAGCGTTCTTGTGTGGTGTTGGTTGGTTCTTCACCTCTCTCACGGATGCCAGTGAATCACGGCTGCATTTCTAAGAACCTTTCTTGATGCTCCGATTGAACTGAATGCGCCATTATTCAGGAAATGTCACTGAATGTCTTTTTAAAATTACAAAGCAAGTAAATGATGTCTTTGAAATTGTTTTAAAATAGCTGATTTGCTCTTCACAAGTATCTATTTGAACCTTTAGGTGATTGCCTTTGTTGAGAGGTTAATTAAAATACCTGACTTTATTTTAAAGTAATTAACTTTATGCCTGTTTTAGTCCATTTGTTTTCTCTGAATGGGTACAATTTCTCTGATTAAATATAAACAAATTATAGAAGCTGGTGAACGCCATGAGATAGTGGTGTCAATGTTTTATATGGCTAAAATAAAAAAAAATTTAATGAGAGTAAATATATCCAAAGTGTGGGTTGCGGCTTTGCAGGTCATAAAAAGTATCACCCCGGAAAACGGATTTGTTTTTCAGGGTTATGAATAGGCAAAAGAAACTGTGCATAACCTCTATTTTTCTAATTAATTTCAGGCTAAGTAAGTAAGGAAAAACAAAGGGGTTAGAATGAATGGTCATTTGGAAATTGAGTAAAAGAATATTCAAGTAGCAAACCTCATAAAAGCTTTCAACCCAAATGCTTGAACAAGATCCAGCAGCTTGGTGCAGCCCCACCGAGGGCCCTGATCCCCCGGTTGTCTCTGTGGGGCGGCAGCACCGTGCTATGCTAGACCTGGGTAAACATTTATGCACAGAGGCCGACTTAGGGCATATTCATAGCAGTGGAGATCCCTCTGATTTACGATGTTGCATTTCCTCCCCGTTGAGCTCAGTTTCAAGAGGCGCAGGTAACATGCAAGGAAAAATATGAACCAACAGTGACAAATTGAGTAGGAAGGTAAATGTGTGACCACTGAGGAGTAAAAGGGCTTGTAAATACACAAATGTCAGAATAAATGAATACACAGTTCACAGACCTGAGATGCATACTATGGGGTTTCACTGTCTTATTCTCACTCCTGCTTCTCTGATTTGCCCTTTAAAAATCTTGCATAACCACAGGAGGCTTGAATCGGCCATGATGAGTCAGTACATCAATACATTACTATATATGAAGTGCAATAGCACTGATGTAGATGCGTTTTCTCTCATGTGGTGGAAATGTGCTTCTCAAAGTCATGTAAACACATTTGCAAAACTGCAGTTTTACCTGGAAGGAATTGTGACTGCTGTAAGATAATATTTTGATCAGTGCATTGGGAATATTCTTAAATGTATATGATATGCCATTAAAATTAACAGAATGTTTTGATTTAAGTAAAGTGTCCAGAGTGTAAAATAGACTTTGCAAGTTCTTGCAGCTACAACAGAAGACGAGTTGCATGAGTATAAACTTTATCTGCACATTGAGTAAAGATAAAAAATTATGTGCAATGCATGTTTTTAAACATCAAATTCATTCAATCTCTTTTTATTTTACTGCTTGAATATATCACATGAATGCAGTAAATGGCTTTCAATGTGCCACGCTTTGCTGGATTTCATTGTCATTTAAGGCGTATTTGCAGAACAATTAAATGATTCCTGCCTTTAACAACATCCTGCAGTTACATCAGCACATCTGTTCCAGCGCAGCTTCTTCTTTTTATGCTGCTGTTATGTTCAAAGTCTGTGTGTTTTGAATAGTCATGGCCTCATATGAGATTCTGATGGTATGATAATCCTCAATTACAACAGTTTGATGGTCTCAGTGTATTGACTCAAAACCATCATAAAAATCTGTAATTTCATCAGGATGTTTTTGTTTCAAAAATGAAATTCACTACCCTTATTACTGGTGCTAAAATATTGATGACAGCAAAAAATTGCTATCATCACCCTTATTAATTTGATGCAAAGATAGGCATAGGAAGATTAAGAGAAGAAGTGTTGATTTGCACTGTTAAAAAAAATTACTGTTAGTGTCATGGATGTTTGAAATCTTGCTTTAATCTCAAGTTAATATAAAACTCCACTTCAGCTCAAACACCAGAGAGCCAGAAAGTCATTTTAAATAACACTGTGATTAAAAGAAACCAGCATAAAAAAACAGATGTTAACAGTAATTAAGAGTCAAAAGAAAATATAGCAAAATCCCTTGCTAAATTTAACTCGAGTAAATCTATTGCACAGCAACAGCATTTCAAAACATCATGTTTTCTCTGCTGTTGTGCTTTTTGAAGAGTAAAATTAGAAGCCTAACAAGATGATATGTATAATTTGGAGAATTAGCCTTATTCTCTGCTTGCTGAGTGAGGCTGCCGAGGGTTGTTTATTTGACTGATAGGCACTATATTTTTCCAAACATTTGTTCTTACAAAATAATCATACGGGTGTACCCCTCTGCTAGTTAACAATGCTTGTTTCTCACTACTAACAAAAATGCACTTTGTTTCTGACTTTTTTTTTAACGAGCATTGGTGGGTGCAGCTCGTTCTGTGATTGTACACAGCTGAATAGCACACAACAACTAGTGGTTAGTTGCATGTGGCTGGAGAAGAAATTACTAAATTTCTGCCATTTCACTGAAAAAAGTTTGAACCACAGGAATATAATTTTGTTGTTTTACAACTGTAGCTTTTGGAAAAGCTGTAGAGAAAGCAGCCATTTTCAGGATTTCTCATCTGTTCTCTGGTGCTCAGAAGGCCTAAAGCAAGTCAGAAACTCACCTAATAGTTGTAAAAGGCTTCAGCGGTGTAAAAGATTTGCTTACAAGGTAATTAAAAGGTCTTATAAACATAAACCATCTTTTGAATTTGCACTGTAATTATTATACAGTAAAAGTCAGCTAAATACCCACAGCACACATGAAGGTTATTTTCCAAATCTTATTTGTAGTATAAATAGAAAAATCCTTTCTTAATTAAGTGACTTTGTGAACTTTAAGAAGAACAGAACATCTCAACATTTGCTTGATAATTTTCATTCGCATCAGAAGCAGCAGAGGGGAGGAAGAGCAACCCGGCTTCCTTCTCCTGATCCTCAAACAGATTGAAATATGCTGCTTATTCATTCACGAGGTTCATAAATCATTAAGACAGATGACAGTTGGATAACCTGTGAAAAGGTCCTTTCTATTAAAATGTAACTGTTGTAAGTGCAGCTCAATTTATTGGCGCCTTTGATGAGACTCAGTCAACACATTACAATCCTAACGTTTGCATCGCTCGGATTATTGCGATGCAATAACGTCTAACATCTATCATTTCTTGCAACGTTATTGCGATGCAAGAAATGACTAAGGAGATAAACATGATAATATTTTGCATAATTGTTAATGTTACTGTGCTTATTCTATTTCCAAGATTTACAAATTATGTTTTTTGCAATGATTTACAATCTAAAGTGGATATTATAAAAAATATCCAGTTAGCTTAGATGAATTTAACCCTGTTTTAAGCCGAAAACAGTTGATGTGTAGTACAATGTAAGTAAACAGCAGATTCAAGGCAGCTATGAGAGTTTTATGCTAAACGTGTGCTGACTGACAAAGCAACATCTTCTTAAGGCTTTGCTGGAGATCGGTCTAAATCCTGCTCATAAATTTTATATTAATGCCAGAGGTAACCAAGGTTGTTATTCCACAGTATTTCTCCTGGTCCATTAAACACATCTAATAAACCGCAACGCTCTGTCATTTCCCCATCTAAGTAGCTCGGCTGAATTGCAAAACTTGTGCATAAGAGACTGTTTACTCCTTGCACAGTCTGTTGAGACTTCTGCGGCTGTACTTCCCTGTTAGGACTGGTTGGCTTAAAGATAAAAAACTAACAGACTCACCTTGCTCTGCACCCGTAGGTACGGTAACCTTGTCATCTTGGGAGATAATAAGATGAGTTTTTAAAGTGCAGATCATGTGGAAGGGGGAGCAGACTCTCAGATCTTACTTAGCGCTCTATCGTAGCTCATTCCTTGGGAATAAGCAGTTGACTTGATAACAAGTCACAAAATCTTTCATTCCGGGGAAAAGCACGAGCTGTCTATCAACACTTTTTCTGTCAGAAGGAGAGAGAAATAGCAGCAATTTGTTAAACTTTGCAAAAAAAAACCTTCAGCAGTTTATGCAAAAGCCTCTGCTTTCACACCTTCTTTATGCAGCATGTTTTAAGATTTGAAGAGCTTTCCCCTCAGGGTTACCTATATAACCTAAGTCCTAATGAATATCGCTGTCTCAAATAAGGAGGCGACTATGGAAACAAAGCTAAAATTTAGTGTTTATGAAGCTCCAAACCAAATGATAGGAAGAACAGTAACATGGTCTATTAGGTTATTAACATAATTTAGCATGTAAATAATAGGCCCACACACACGAGAAATGAGTTCTTCCTACCTGAGTGAACTGAAATACTGTGCTCCACTGTTGTTCACTGACAAACTAAATTAGGAGATCATTTCCTCACTGTACAGACTCTGGGTGCATTCTAATAATTTACACAAACACAGCCTCCCTTGCTTGGTATGGTAATTAACCAACTGTAAGAAAAACTGCAACATGGGTTCCTACAGCCAGTATTCTTAGTCTAAATGGAGCCTTACTCTCAGAAGAAAGTAGAAAGCTTTCTCACAGCAAGACAGGAGCAACAACGCTGGTTTGATCTCTGCTTGAGCTCCACTTCTCTGTTGCTAGTCGCTGAGATGTGAGAGCACATGTCTGGCATTTAACAGCCATGAAAAACAGTCACGGAAGAGCCTGGCTTATAGACACTGTGACTTTTACTGCACGGTGTCTCCGTTGTCAGGAACGAAGTTGATATAGAAAACATGCGAACTGGGACGCAAACGAACGCACACAGACAATTAAAAAAGGCTCCTGAGATGGCAGGCCGATCTGTTTATCTGCAGCGCAGCAAAGAGAATTGAAATCCACAGCGCAGATAAGACATCAATCTTACTCAGTGGGCTGCGTACAGAAATCTGATTATGAACAGAATTATTTCCCTTTTACAATTGTTTTATCTGCTCATTCCATGCCTCAGTAGCAGATAACTCAAAAAGCTCCTCACAAGGTGACTGCTCACCTCGTGCCTGTCTAACATCACTGTTACAGGAGAGCAGCTGCAAAAGGCTTAGTCTAACACTATACTGGTTGCAAATTACCAGTAAAAGCACACACCTTAAGAACATACATTATTACAATTACTGTGTGTCACATCAGGTAGTTGTTAGAAATGAATAGTGACTAGTTAAAGGAAAAGTTTGCCACTGGTAACCCCAGAAAATGGTTATCTCTCTTGAGGCCCATTCATAATATTAATAAAGACATGTAAAACACCTTAAAATCAGCTCATGTTTTGTTGCTGAAGCATAACTGTACACTGAACACTTTAATTTTAAGACATTTTATCAGTGGGGAAAAATATCCACACTCATTTTAATCCTCTAAAGAGGGTCTTAACAGACGGGGTCATTTAGACCCAACAAGTTCGTTACAGCAAGGTCATTCTGAACCCAAGTGCTCTTTAGCAAGTTTTTTCTGTGTGGTTTCTGAAAATGACGGAACAGCTTCCTCCCACCCCTGCATCCCTGCGGACTGGGACTGACTGTGACATTTGCTGCTCTCCTCCTGAGCATCACGCTTAGACAGCGGGAGGGTTAAGAAAATCACACGTGGCAAAGCTATTCATACCCCTGTTGTTAAAACTTTAGTGTTGTCCAATGAAAAACTTAATTTACTATTTAACGTATTTCGCAAACTGTTTAAAGAAATCCTAAATATGTCTGTAAGCCAACCCCTCCCTCCACTGTCAAAAATCAACAATATGTTCATCACAAAAAATACTGAGACGTACAGAAATGATTACTGTACTTCCTGTACAAAAAGTACCTTTTTCATACTCTCGTTGGTCCAGTGACTTTTAGTCAGGTGTGACGGATTTCCAGCTTCCGTCTCTGCAGCGTATTTCGTTGGCAAAGTCGTTCCTGACTACCCTGATATAGAGCAAGGGCATCTGTGTGTCAGAAACTGTCAGCAGACTTCCAAGCCAAAGACAGTTTCTGTGAGTTTGAAAAGCAACTGAACAGAACATGTCAGTGGATCACATCATTAACAAAGACCAGGTCCCCCTCACACTTGACAGTTTCTAAATAAATGCGACTTTTTTTTTTCTCCCCACTTCATTATGCATTTTTTGATGGATGCGACTTATACTGTGGAGCAGCTTCCAGTTCGGAAAGTATGGTACTCTTTGAACAATGTCTCTCAATCATTCACAGTTGTGGGTCCTGTCTCAAGCACTTTGCTTTTCAGTTCACCTGACATGTTTCTATAGAAATTTGATCTCATGCCCATGTGAGAGAGCTTACTTTGGTTCTAGCAAAGCATTTCCATGTTGATTTCTCTTATACTTTACATCACTGTCCTGTTGAAAGACAAATGGTTACATGTTCTGTTTTATGCAAGAGGCATAAGATTTGTATTTAATATGCTCTGGCATTTTGAAGAGTTTTTGTTGCTTTGACACTTTAAAGCTAATAGCTCAATAACAGCTCAATCTTAGCCTAATCTCACCAAAGCACAACTAAACTCCCAGCAGAGAAGAGCCAACTCTGCATACCAAAGCTTCTGATGGTTTTACATAACACAGTTTTGCTTGTTTGCAGGAAATGGCATCTAATGGTTGTGTTGGAGTCTTGGTGACCCCAATATGCCACTGTTTGGTGTAGATCATAACAGTGAGCTTTGGATTTTGTTTTGTTTTACCACTATTACTGTGCATGAGGCCATGATAAGTCCAGAAAGGCAAGTAGCTAAAATAAATGGATATATTTAGATCCCAGGAAATCAGAAAATCATTTATAAGTAAGTCAAAGTTACAACATGCTCTGGTCAAGAGCAGCTTGTAAAAGCTAAATTAAAAAAAACGTGAGTCAGATTTATCTAATAAAATTGTTTGGAGTATTAAAGGGTGTGGCCCTAGCAATTTTGTTTAAAAGCACTTATTTTTTAAAGTATGATTTTCTTTTATACAAAATAAATGTAGAGAAGTTGGAAGTTGGATTTCTCTAATCTGTTTAGGGTGAAATGATACCATGCCATTTAATGTCATTCAATGCTTCATTTATCTGAAGGCTGAAATACCAGTTAACTTTATTGCTATTATATGGGCATATTTATTAAAATCACAGCCCACCAATGAGTTAAACCAGACAATCAATGAGAAATGGAGAATAGAGAAAAGGAATCAAAACAACAGGGCTTCCTGAAACTGAAGTGTGACAGGAATCAGCAGGCATTTCTCTACTGCTCACAACAAAGGGAACACTTTTCTACCATGTCAGGCAGCTAATTTCAGTATTTAAGTGGAAAATTGTGCTGCATTGTTGTAATTTAATGGCTGTTTGCTTTTGCATCAGTTTTATCAGAAGCGGAAACCCACATGCTCATAATTGATAATTATGTGTAGACAAAAGGTCAAAATACTTGAAAATAATGACAAATCTTTTTTCTTTAAGATAAACAACAGCAAGGTAAATTAATTCAAATTAATTCATTTTATTATAAAGTGAATGAAAAAAACGTAACATTTTATATTTAGAGAAATCCGCCATTTTTCAGCAGAGACAACAGATGGTAATACACGAGCAAGATCAATGTTGATTAGGAAATAATGGAAAAGATTCTATGTGGCAACATAAGCGTGTCAAAATATTTTCAGCTCTTTAAGGCAAATAATTATTTAATCTCAATTACTCTAATTACCACCCTTACACTAAGACATTGAATGTCAAAATATATTCTGAATAAGTGAATAATTGCTATGCAACATCCTTTTATGGATCTAAAACAATTATTAAAAACGCACCCTGTAGTCAGTCCTATTTAGCATCAACTTATATTTTCAGCACACTTTAAGTCTCTGAATATTTCATCAAATTTTCTCAGATGAGCATGAACAAGATCATGTTATATCGGAGCGTACAAACCTTTTACTCGGATCTAACCATTTGTTTTCACAGCATGGAGTAAGTAGGAATCTTTTACCCTCTAAATAGATTTCTTGGCAGGTCTTTGCTAGATCTGATAAAGCATTAAAGGCATTCAAAGGGAGGTCAGTTCTCTCGGGTGACGTTAATAAGCACCGACTGCCACTAAAACGAATTTGGGCAAATAAAACAGGCCAGCAGTGGAGCACATCTGCATTGCACGAGCTTGTGTTCAGCAGACAAGCACAGTGACAAAGCATTCCCTTTAAACGCAGCAGATAAAAGACTAATTTGGTTCAATTTTGCCAGAGGGATGCTTATCTCAGAATTCAAATAAGGTCAAAAGAGAAAACTGCCACAGCCAGTGATAAGATCACAGTGGAAAAGCAAAACAAACCCTCTAACCTCTGTGAAAGCAAGTTACGCTTTGGATCCTTACAGATGTGCTTATGCCTTTTATTGCCATTTACCTCCACCGAGGACATGACTCGCCACAATAAATCCAAATAAACCACTGATGAATGAGGGGAAAAAGGAAATGCAGAAGTTTTGCTTATCAGAAAAAAACAACAGCCAAATTTGTCTAGCACATCAACCCTGATAAGAAAACCGGACCTCAATGGAAACAATAAACAGACCCCATAAATCATCCCAGATTAAATGTTAGCATACGCTTCTCCTGCGTAATCTCCTAAACCGCCAGTGATTGTTGCTCTCAGGATCTATCATGCTTATGGTGAGAGGGAGTTTAGAGAAGAACAGGGAAAACTACTTTGAATCACCTTCAGGTTGCATATCAACACTCAATCAGCTAAAGTATAAGATACAGTTCCACAAACATTACGTCTAAAAGTTGAGAATTCATCAAACTACTTGATAAATGATGTCTGGAAAAGGACAAAAAGTGCAAGAACATATGAACTAAATGTCTCAGGTCTTATAGATGTTCTTTTCATGTCCTAGCAGCAATGAGGCGCAGCACAGAAACTGCAAAATGAGACAGTAATGAAAAAAAGTGTTTCCATCAGCTTACTGCTTCACCTGTCTTCAGATGAAGAAAAGAAATGAAAGATTGCAGTAAGCGAACTGTCTATCACTTATGAACCGCAGCCCATCAGAACAGGATTCCTCTCTGAAGACAAACGTGGATCGCAACACTTTCCCAGCACACTTCCTCATTTCAGATCGGTCTCTGAAGATGACAGCTGCCTGAGTTATTGGGAAAGGAAAATATAAAGTGGAGAGGGTAACTGGAGTTTAACTAGCACATCAAACAACCAGACAAAATCTATTTTTTTCAAACATTGTCTTTCTGGATCAATCCATAAAATTTCCAAATGATGTAAGAAAGTCAATGGAGATTTATGAGTGAAATGCTTGTGAAATACCTGACAATATTTATCAAACAAAAAAGTACACAAATTCAACATTATCCAGTTACATTTTTGCACAGAAAACAAACAACCGATGCACAATTACATTATATTAAACAGATAAGAGGTATGAACAACCTTTTCGACTGCTAAGGGCATTTATGTTAAACAAGTAAAAATTTTAAGTTAATTCAATAACTCCTGCTTGCTGACATAATATTCTATGCATGTTGTATCTATTTATAAATAGATTAGTGGCCGTTTTGTTCTCTTTTTATGTGAAAGCAACATTGAAGTTGGCCTCTTCTTGAGTCTTCTTTGTCTATTAAATTGAGAAAAAAGTAATATACAAAACAAAAATAAAAACACAGAAATATAAAAAGCAGGTCAGACCCTTTGTGATGGTTGATTGGTGAGCCCCAACGAAATTCTGTTAGGGTCTCATTTGTCCAGCTCTGGCATAAAACTCCTCTTTGCTGATTCTTCTTCACTGCAGATAAAGAAGAATCAGCTGAAAGACCAGTGTCCACAGCTTTCCTGATTGGTCAGCCATGACATGCCTGCATTAGATGCTCCAAATCTGAGCTTCTCAAGTTTAAATCCAGGATCCTGTTCAATGTTTGAGTCATGTGCCAGATCGTTTCATAATGCTATTGATAATATAATACAAATATGGCCCAATCAGGGTTCTCCTTATCGGTTTATGTCAGTTTTATCTCCATTAGTGTTCAGTTGTTTCCCTTCTTACATTTTCTTCAGTCTGCCAGCAACAGCTGTTACTTTTCACCTGATTGCCTCACCTGTCGTCCATGTCATTATCCACCTCTCCTTCTGTGTACATATACTGTAGTCCTCTAGTTTCATTCCCTACTGGCTCATTCAGTGATATGTCTCGTTTCTTCCCTGTGCTGTTCCACTGCTGTGCTCGAGATGTGTACGTTTATATATTACTATCGTTAAAGATGCATTCTATTAACGTCCCAAATTCCTGTCTTTGTTTCGGTCCAATTCCTGACCCACAAAACCTAACAATGCCATACTCTGAGTGTATCCCCGAACCTTTTATCAGATTATTATTAAATTCTCAACAAGCTCATCAAACTTCATGCTATTGGTTAATGGTTTACAAAATAAAAAAAAATCTGACAAACTCAAA
Organism: Xiphophorus maculatus; assembly: GCF_002775205.1. Classification (NCBI taxonomy): domain Eukaryota; kingdom Metazoa; phylum Chordata; class Actinopteri; order Cyprinodontiformes; family Poeciliidae; genus Xiphophorus; species Xiphophorus maculatus. The sequence continues at coordinate 21,124,456 of NC_036465.1, read as the reverse complement.
GTTTCCTAACTCTGGTCAATTGATGGGCACAATTTAGCTAGTAAGACCAATTAATCTTAAGTAACTTTAAGAGAAATAAGTGAACAACTGAAACTGATCTATTGTGATGCAACCAGACACTTACCTCAAAACCATGGCATTATAAAGCACACATATACAACAAATCCCACATCTTGTAGTCACTACTCCACAAGCTATTATTGGCTAAGTTATTCCAACATCACTAAAGTTAAAACCGTAAGTTGCAGCTTCTGCTGCATGTGAAAAAAAATAGAATGTCACAGCATAACATCCCCTGAAGCAAGAATAGCAAGGTTTCCACATGAGTGTGAACAAACTTTGGCCTTTGGCAAGAAATAAATGTCACTTACAATTGCAAAACCATAATAGGTATTGTTACAGGGAAAGTACATCCATATCTTTCCCATGTGACAAATAACTGTTTTATGCTCCTTTACTAAAACTCTGGTGAGTTTCTAAGTTTAGACATTCTGAATCTCAATGATATGATGACATTAAGTGCTAAATATTTACACCGAGCCTTCAAAAACTATCTTTCTAATTAACCTTGCAAATGTGTTATTTGAACTCTTCACAACATTGAGCATTTATTGCTTTCACACTGTTTACAGTTCACATATGTCTTTAAAAGTAAAGCAGTGATGTGCATCTTATGAAACTTTCAGTCCTGTGTCGTCTTTAAAGAATGCAAGTAACTTTTGACATGTCCCTGTTTTGCATACTGAGAGTGTGTTTGTCTGACTTTAACCCAAAGTTATCAAATAAAAATTTGCCAAATTGTTCAGAAATTATGTTGGATTGCTGTCAATCTGAGCCACTTCAAGCATTCAGCATGCTGAGATGAATGAAACAATATTAGTCCAGTTGGACTACATATCAAATGACATTATTATTGTGAGTAGTGCAACATATAAGGAGGACTTACATAAATTCTATAGTTGCACATGTGTGTTCAGCATGTCTATAAAAATCTGCAGCATTCAGATTTTTAGGAAAGCAATGCTGGAGCATTTGTATGCCACTGAAATGCAAAGCAAATATGAAATAGTACATTTGTGGCACAGTGTTAGTGGGCATAAAGTGACTGGCAAAGTTTGATATCATTGGCATTTTTCAGTGAATTTGATTGTAATTCCATCTACTGAATGCAATTATGGAAAAAATAAAGCCATTAATTGCTCTAGTAGCACAACGAAAATGGAAAAATAGACCATAATTTAAAAACCTCTGAAAAACAAAGTGTTGACTAACACATTGGTGATGTAGATGGAGCTCTGTGGTGTCAAAATTAACTTTCTGAAATGAATAACAAGAACAGAGAGAACTGTCTTTGTGACTTCTTCCAATTTAAAATATGTTTAGCTAATCCTGCTTTTTGCACTTCCCATTTTTTACAACCCACAGTATTTTTCACACATCATTATAGTTGCTAGAACATGATCGACTAGCATTCCCATTTGTTTTAGCAAGACAGGATAGTGGATGATCATTAAGTCCGCTGTTTCTGAAATAAAAATAGAGAAACTTTTGCAAGTATTTTTGCGGTAAATTATGTCAGCCTACTGGTTCTTTGTGAAAATACAACCTAATTAGACCACTTCGGTTTTTATGTGAACAAGTCCAATAAGTATAATTTCAAAGCTTGATCGTTAATCACAGGGAAAACAGTTAAACACATGCAGCTGCAGAGAGAGGGGGAGGGAAAAAAAAACTAAAGCACAAGTAGCGCACAGATGCAAGACACCAAAGAGCAGGAAGACTAAAGAGTAAACTCTGTGCTAGACAGTTCCTCACAGCTGCTGCCTGCTAGAACTGACAGCCACACTGACACAGCCAGTGTAGTCGTCTATTAACCGAGAAATGAGATTGAGAGCAATTTTCTCTTGTTTTGAGATATACATATATTATAGACAAACCAAACACTAACCAATATATTAGGCTGCCACTCCACATGTGATGAATGATGATCACTGCGTGCAAGAGAGTGAATCAGTCCCACCTGTAAGCCTTTGGCCATTTGTTTAGTAATTGCAAAATGGTATAATGCGATGGGCCCTCTGTGTGAGTAAGCTTGAGTATGGAGGACCCTGTGAGCTGGTTTATGTGTCTGACCTGCCACAGCTGTACCATAAGGAGGATTATTAGGGAGCGGGCTGTTGTGGTTTGTACAAAGATGCTGGTTAGCATTTTCCTATGTGCTGTGTGAGACATATTAATCCTCTGTGTAGTCTCTCAATTTAAAACCTGTTGCTATTTGCAGACCAAAGAATATAATGATTGTGGTTTGTACAAAGATGCTGGTTAGCATTTTCCTATGTGCTGTGTGAGACATACTAATCCTCTGTGTAGTCTCTCAATTTAAAACCTGTTGCTATTTGCAGACCAAAGAATATAATGAGTTTATAATAAGATACAATTTCAGTGACCCAATTTATCTAACATTTATCAAACTCTTTTAATCTCAATTTGAGACTTTACATAAACATGCTGAATGTTAGTTTATGGCTCTCCATGTGTTTGGAGATTAACAAAAATGAGGAGCACTCAATAAATATCAAATAAAGAAGATATCTAATATTTCATTTGTATTTTGCTTTGATAGAGGTATTTTGAGATTTGATCACAAAGGAAATCATCAAAAACAAATTAATAAAATGCTTACAATTAAGCTGATTGTGTTAAAACTAGCAACTTTAGTCCTGTCTTTATGTAGCTAAAGAATTTTGCAATGTGATCTCTACATCTGATTTTTTGACAAATCAGTGAGTTTGTGTTGCTATGCAGTGAGTATACAATTCTGCTTTTATATTTTTTAAATGACTTTCCATACAAATTTGTAATTACTGGTGTTTGGGAGGTAAGCCACAACGACTGGAATGTGACATGTTTATAATAAAACGTTTGCTAAACATTTAATCCTTACAATGTCACAAAAAAAAAATCTGCTTAGTAAAAATATACTCCAATAAGTCAATCTTAATATATTAGTAATATTTGTTTTTTAGCAAATAATGGCATTGAAACTAAGAACCTTTTGGTAAAATCTTGACCTTGTTTCTAAATTTTAGGTCTGCAGTGTATATTTGCTCTCAAATACTGTAAACTGATATTTACATCCCTTCACAGGAAGCAAAAGTCAGAACACAAAGCTAAAACTTTGTGGCGCAAAATGGTGTATGGTCATGTTTACCATACACCATTTTGTTCCTTTGCAGTTTTGATCACTTCATACCCAGCAGTTTTTTCAAGCTGTCTGTTTTGGGATGTTTTATATTTTCCGATCTACTTGAACTTGCTGAAGGAACATTCATACCGACTTTAACAATGAATATTTTTTTTTACAATGTTCTCAGTTTGCTGTGTTTCTATGATTATAGTTATTAATATCTACCAGCAGGAAGTTGTTTAGAGGAATGCAATGATTACAGTACATGGGTTTAAAACACAATAGGGAGTCAATAAAAAAGTGGGAGTCATTTTGAAACTTGGGAAAGAACTGGTGAAGAGGCAAACTGACCCAGAACCTGCAAGACATTTGTTGACATGGTGTGTAGTTAAATTTTACACACATAATTAAACTACACACCATGTAGTTTCCATTTTTTCCAAAGTGGCAAATAAACATAAACATTAAAATTGTCAGCAGAGTAACTTGACTACTTGTTGGACCATGCTGCACATTTTTAAGGCCGCAAGTAAGCTGCTTAGCTCAATGTCACAAAGTGGACCTAGTGAGGGATAACTCAATAAAGTGCCACTCTCAGAAAGACAATGCTTTCTCATATGTTTCCCTCACTGCAAACCCCGGATACTGCCTGAAATCTCCAGTGACAAAATAGACAGCTGTTGACTGGGAACATGGCACAGAGGAGGATAAAATCCAGCGCCCAAACTCATCCTGGCGCACCCGCATCATCACAGTGACAGCACTGAGAGGAAGGAGAGAGAGGACGTGAACGTTAATGCTTCATTCATCAGAGCTCCACACCCTGCCTCTGCTGCAGCATGAAAACATAACTGTAATGAAAATCCTATCGATCGGAGTCGCTTCCTTTCAGACAAATTGCCCTGTTTTCTCAGCCTTTCAGTGTTTAGAAGGCAAATGTAAGGAGCAAAGATGAAAGCTCTTGGGACATCATCGTCAACGCTCCATCATGACAGGCAGACCTCGGATCAGTTTTAGCTACAGATAAAAGCCTTTAGGATTGTTTTTTTCTTTCTTCCTTTTTTCAGGCACTCAACACTTTTTATAATCTAACAAATGACTGTATTCAATGAGAAAACAGGTAGGTCAAACTAGAAGTGTAAATATTTTTTGTTCCCGCTGTTATTACTTGGCTTTGAAATCATAAACTGAAAGGTGAAGAAAAAAATACTTTCAGTCCAGATCTACTGGAATAATTGTGAAGGCAGAGGTAGGTTTGTGGTTAGAAAGATTATCACTGCTTTGATTTACCAACATTCCTGCAAAGATGTCCTTGAGATGCAGGTAAATGGAAGCTGCTTCTCACTGGCCCTGTGTGTTCAACCTTTTGCAGAAACGCAAACATGAACGTCCCGAAGGACAAAGCAAAAATAAGCAAATTCCAAAGATGTACTGCTCATGTCAGTGAACTGGTTAGTTAGCCCTCTAGTGTCTTATATCATAGATCTCAGAAGCATCAAGACGGAAATTTTTAGAAATTTTCTGGCTCCATAGCTCCTGCCAGAAGTCGCAGGGGAAAGAGAAGACAAAGAAAACCATTTTCGTGTACTATCACAAAGCCTGTTATGTGGTCCCAAAGGAGGCTTTCTCGGAGCTAACATGCATGAAGAAATAAGACAGACAGAGTGTGGATAACCATCTTACCCATGAGGAGTCCTCCTGCATTCCTAAATTAAAGATAGGGAGATAGTGCAGTGGTAATCTCTGCATGGGATCTCCATACCCCAGCGAAGTAAAGGGACTTGAGGGAAATAGATCATCCTAGCATCTTTGGGGTCAAGGGTTTATTTAATGAAGTCGTATCAGTGATTTCTGCAGCTTCTGTTATCATCAGGTGCTGTTTTTATTCGGAGGATGGTGTTGAAGTTCAATATTAGCTTTCCTTCAACAAAGACTTCTTTGATTATTTCTCCTTTATTGTCACAACATCAAAATATTAAGGATTTTTTTGCAACTTTTAAATTTTAAGTTTAATTCAATTAATGGATTACTAATTAAAACATCCCGGTTATCATGAAACAGAAAAAGAAAATCATCTGTTACAATTTTTTAATAGCAGTTATTAGAACTGCCAAAACACGGAAGATTCTGTTTTAGGTATTTAACTTCTGTTAAATACCTAAAACAGGTATTTCTTTACTTGATTACAAAAATGTTTTTGTGTTAGCAAGTAAAGGAAAAAAAATGAAAGCCATGATATTTAGAAAACAAAATCTAGAGAACTTTGACAATGCATTCACAAAGGCTGGTGCATTGTGGCAAGGCCCATATAAAAATAGCTCCTAATAAGCAGTTTGTTTGAGTGAAGAACCTGTTTACGCTGTGAAACAAAAGGCTGTATAATTCATAAAGAATATTTCTAAACAACACAAAATAACTCAACATGTGTAACACTTAAGGAGCTGTTCCTGCACATCGTAATTTCAAGTTTTAACACAATTATGGCTGCCACTGAGAGACAAACTTAAACGCAACACTGCAGTTAGGTGGCAGGTTTAAAGGTTCAGCTCTTAAAATGGCTAACCAGAGCAGATGTGACAGTCAATATTTGGTCTATTAGAAACTGAAGAAAACTAAGAAGTGCTTGAAGCTGTGTTGTATTGTATATTAATCATTCAAGAGATTTAAAAAAGAAAAAAATGACTTCCAGTATGAATGAAGACTTTGTTAACAAAGCATGAGCTGATTTCTAAACCCACAAATATCCCTACAACCGAGGTAGAAAAAAACAATCTCTCACGAATTTCATTGTCTACCACTGTGCCACCAACTGTTCATGGAGAACAATATGAGTGGGTGGAGACCCTGAACAGTGCTGTTTCTACAAGCATATCAGGACTGAACTAACAAATACAGACGCACATTTGCTGTAATTGGGAGAACATTTGAATATTTATGGACATATGCAATACTTAAATACTAACTAACACAGAGTCCCATGAGCCTGTATGTGTGAGAAGATGATGAGAAACAAATTGCACATTCTCATTCTAGTGCCTTGTTCCAAGTAATCCAGAGAAATAAAGTCATCAGTAAATTAAAAGGCCAGAATATGATGATGAAACATTGCAGGAGCTTTGACGGCAATTACCTGACATGCAGGGAAATTAAATGGGATATTATTTCAAAAATATGTCAGACTGTGCAGCTTTCCTGATGAAGCTGACACAAACACTAGCATACAGGCAACCTAAGGAACAGGAAGAGTGACAGATAATACCGCTTACTCCAAGAAACACTCTGATGTCCTTTTTTTAAATTTCAGGTTATTAACTAACTTTCTTGAACAGTAATTCTAACAAGGCCATTAGCTGAAAACAGAGCTGCTCCATATCATGTCAGTTTGAAGGGCATGTATTCCCAGGCTGTTGTTTTGACTCCAAATGTCATGAAGACAGAAATTTACTGTGACAATGCTGATGCCAAGTGTTGTCCTCCCACAATGTACTGCAGAAACATGCTCATCAACATTCTCACTTTTACACAAGTCTTAAAGCCTATCGTGTGGTATGTTCAAAAATAGATTAACTTAAAAGTAATCTGTACTTTCAAACAGAACCTATACCAGAGATCCTGTTTGGTTTTATCAATCAGCTCTGCATAGGAACAGTGACTCTGCACCTGAGGTGGTAAAATCCCCAATCTGAGTATTTCCTGCAGAGATTGACAGCTTCAGCACTGGATTGTTGTCACTCACTTGTTTCCCTGTAGTTTGGGGCTATGTTTGTCATTTTACATTAGAAAAGGAAAAGTCAATTAGATGAATTTGGCCAACAAGTTTCTTTTTCAAACTAGTTACTCTAAACCAGACAAACATGAGTGGACACATTTGATATCATATACCAAAACGTACTCTTTATTGCTATTTTTCACCAACACAAGTATAAGAATTAAATTTTATTTGGTCAAACAAATTAACTTTACCTCCCAATGACTAATCCAGTATCACTAAGGTTGAACAAATAATACTATTAGTTGCAATTAAATCAACTGCTATTTTGCACTGATTATAAAAAGGATAATACAAATTTGCATAGGATGTAATTTCACTCAGTGGAAAGCAATTAATTGAAAAGATATTCAGCTTCTATTTCCCCAAAGCCACAGGAAAGTTAATAATTATTTTTTAGAACATTTCATTTCATTGTTAATCTGCATATGGCTTTGTTTGATAACATGTTCACCTTTTGAATTTACCCTCATAAATAAAACATACAATTTTGTCCCCATTACAGCTTGATTTAGTTACCAGTCTCGAACCTTGAGGATTACAGTTACGTCTACTTGAATTTGCTACTGCGGGTTTCTCTGTCTCTTTTTTTGTAAACACGTGTTATCTGCCCAGCATGTGGGAGAAACTGACGTGTAAGCATCAAACCCAACTCGCCATAATTGTTCCTTGGTTCATATCTGTCAGGACACTTCAACAAGTCCGCAGCCACTGTAACAAACCACATTCGGCAGCATTAATGGGGTCGCTTTATTCCTTCCTCGGTATCTCGCACAACCAGCCTTTGTTCCTCAAAGCACAATCTGGAGATGCCATTAGTGGGGAGGAAGACAGTGATGTTTAGTGACAGTCAACGACTCCTCTGGTCAAGAAAGTGCCCCGGAGTCATCAGTGTGTCACACACACTCCTCCGCTCTGACTGAACACAGCCCCTGTTCCCCAAGTTCACCTTTGTTCTCGCCATCAGAAAAGAAGGGAGCTAATTGTATGACAGGGTCACAGCAGGCAGGACCCACAACAGCCTGGGTTGTGCTACTGCACGACACCGCCAGACAATCTTGTCAAAAACATTGTAGGGGAGTCAAAAAAAGAAAAAAGAAAAATTAGACGAGTGGGTGAGGTTCTGGTTTTGCTGCAAGTGGCAGTTTTTGTCTTTGTGCTCTATTCATGACTATTGTCATCACATTTAGGGCTGAGCTCAAAAACATGATGAAATTCTGCAAGGGGCTGGGTAAGATGATAAGAGAGAAGCTACATGGCCTGTTTGGAGCTGATAACTCAGACTCAGCATAAATCAAACACCTTCTGGCGGTTCAAATAATTTGTACAGTGGGGCATCATATGCTAAGAAAGGACAGAGGAATTTACTGTAAGAAAGTATCATGCCTCAGTGCCCTAAAATGAAATACTGCACACTTGTCAAATTATATCTTCCAAGTGAAATGCTTATGCTGTAAAGTCTCCAGCATACAACACAGCACTTTTGCACCATGAACTGTCAAATCCCCTCCGACAGATTTCAGCTAATTTAATTTAATCTAAACGTGGGTATGTGACTATACATGCAGCTCATAAAAAAATATTTTTCAGAATAACTGAGAATCCAAATGTCACAAACTGGGATTGAAAGACTTTATTCCAGGTTTGACTTTGGATTGTCTAATTCTAAGCAGGTTCTAACACCAAAATTATTTGAAAATGTTATTTTCTTATGGTTTTCTAAATAAAATATGGCACTTTTCTAGTCATACTGACTAGATCACAGACACACACTGATAGGTTACTTGGGGTTAAGTGCAATGCCCAGGGGCAAATCAACATGTGACAGGAGCGAGCTGAAATTAAATCAAACTTTCCGATTGCCAGATTACCACTCTACCCAATATCTACAGTCGCCCTGGAACTCACTTAGTGTGTAATAATCAGTTTTAGGTTTGCACACTTTAAACATCGTGAATAACAGGCTCATTTGCAGGCTGACTACCAGATAAGAAAGCCTGACTGTCCAGCTAGATGTCAGTTTATTATACTTGTGTTATGCCCTAGAGACATAAAAACATAAAAAACAACATACAGTTTTTTTTTTTCTAAAATGTATACATCAAAATTATCTATATACCAAAATGATAAGTTAATGTCATAGATAGAAAGTTATTAAGAGCAGCAGTAGAAATAATTGTTGTTCTGTTTTAAATAAACATAATAGATCCTGATATATTTGTTTGTTTACTTTAGTTATTATTGTTATGTAAACAGCATTAAATTGTGCTATTTTTACTCAAGTTCCCATATAGACTATTACTAACGTGCTTACAATACCATAAAGCACTCTATTGCAGGTAATGGCTTGCATGGTTGCTTCATACTTGTGGGACCTCCGGTCCTGCTGTTTGCTTTAGGCGTTGGCAATAACCAGCAGACTGGGGAAGGCTCTCAGCACCGTTGCTGGCTTACTACAAAATGGCAGTCTGTTACAGACAAAAAATTAAAATTATACTACGGCATAATACTGGAAAAACAGATGACATATAGATATATAGTATATCTATACATATACACAGGGAAGGCTGGTATAAGTGGGCTAGTAGGCTAAGCCCTCCCTGACATTTACAATGACGTTGTTAAAATAAACAACTTAAAATTAAATACCTAAAAATAAATATATTTTATAAATAATGTATCACATTTTGTTAAATTTACAACAAACCTGGTGTCAAACCACCTGGGGAAAATCCCTGGGTCTTTCCGAAGGGGTAACTTCTGATAGCCTCATTCAGTGTTACTGTCTGTCACGGCCCAGACAGGCGTCCAGCCATGCCCCCTCGGTTTGCAGCTTATTGGGGCTAATTTTGGTCAACCCAGGACCAGCCCATGGCCACAGGACTCCTCCAATGAGGATGGACTTGCCTCGAGCTCAAGTGTGTGTGGGCGTGGTTTGGCGTAGACTACGAAGGTGCGATGGCGAACAATATTAGCATAAACGAGATTGATTATTTAACCTTTTTGCATCCCAGAAAAGCCGTCAGAGTGAGCTTCTCTTTAAATAAGGTAGGCCTCATTTAAAAACATATTGTGCCTTGTTTCATTTTAACAGTGTGATTGTACGGAAGCGCATTGCCACAGAAGAGCATTGCTATCACGCAGGGAAAAAAGTTCAGAGCACTGTAAACGTTATAACGTGATGCGTATCTTATTTAAACGTGATAGTTATCTTATCTTGTTTTAAGATAACTATCACGTTTAAATAAGATACGTATCACGTTATAACATGATAGTGCTCTGAATTTTATTTATATATATATATATATATATATATACAGTATATGTACACACTTGTATAAATACTAGCCCACCCTTCAAATATTACCACCAGCCGCCACTGATATACATACATATAAAGAGAGGGGTATATATCATGCTTCTCATGAGAAAAAGAAAAAAAAACACTTACAAATGATAGACTTTATCTTCTCAGCTCTGTTTAATGAGTGAACCGAGCTAAAATATGCCAATGATTAAGAAAAAATTATCTGAAAGGTAGAAGGAATTTTATAAAAATCAAAGCTGAATGCGTCTAAGGGAAGAAAAAAGCACCTTTATGAGGTGTTAGACATGTCATCCTACAAAAGGAGAGATTTTTTAACTTTCTAGTTGGTTTGTCCTACAAGCTAATCTTGATCCTTTGATTATGAGTGGAACAAATCCTTTTTTAAAAAATAATCTGGACAGGAGAGTAGAGTAGTTCACAAAGATTACATTGCAGCAACTTATCTTCAAATAATTCCTCTGCCTTTTGAGGTGAAATCTACAGTTTTCAGAAGAGGTAAAGGCAGAAAACAAGTAAAGAAAAAGTAGAATAATATTCTGACAACAACTTGATGGAGCCAGAAAAGTTATGCAGCCATTACATGGGTGGAAAAACACTTTCAAAGCTATGCGCAGTATATGTTGCAAGAAATTAGAAATTAAGCCAAATTGCATTTGGCTTCTCAATAGTTCAGTATTAAGCTAATCCGTCTGGGTTTTCAGTTGTTTAATTTAAAAACCGGAAATATGAAATTAAATATTTGAGTATGGACCCTGAATTTCTCCTCACAGTTCTTCCTTTTCACAGTAAGGAAATGATTTAGAGACATGGTCTAGAGTGCAGCTCAGCAAAGTAATTAAATACACAGGAAATATGAAGACTGAAACTTCAAATAAGACCAGTAGCTACGAGTGAGAAGTCCAACATAAGGTAACATTTCTTTCCATTATTTTAGGTAACAAATATGGAGACACACTGGATTCTGGGTAAACCTGCTCTATCGATGGAACATAATAATAAATAATAATACATGTGAATCATAAAAAGCTCAAAATGTTACAACACGGTAATTATGCAAATATAAACATGAAGCTTCACCCAACCAGTACGCTAAACAAGCAGAATTACAGCGGACACGGTGTTTTTCTCTTTTGTTTGGGTTTACGTCAAAATGTGGTAGCCTAAAAAAGTTAATGCCAGGTGAGGCCACGGTGGTACATTAAACAAACCCAGCAAGAAGCGAGTGAAGGCTAATAAATAACTTTACTTTCTCTTTTTCTTCTCTCGTTAGCTTTTTCCCTCTCACTGTAATTCATTATCTCCTACCGGTTCTCTACTAGACACTAATAGGAGCACCGAGCGGTAATAAGACCCTCAAAAGGGTGCTGCTCAGTGTTCATCTTAAAACTCTCCAGGGAGACGCTACACTACGTGGATTAATTCACCTTTATACGGCTGCCACAACTGGAGGAGAGCAAGGGAACCTGCACTTTAACCCAGGGGAGACTGGGCTGACACAAATACCTTACAATACATTACAATGAAATAAAATTGTGCTAATAATAAAAACAAACAAAAAAAATGCCTCTAGTCCAAAACTACACCTTTGAGCTTGATTGAGCCTTGCAGTTGCACACATGTACATGCTAAATGCCTTCTTGAGTCAAACTTTATGGTCAGATGAGACAAAAACGGACACAAAAAGCATTTTTAAAAGAACCAAAGACTTCTTAAAATTTACTAAGTAGCCGAAGGCTTGAAACTGAAACAGAAGATGATGTTACATCAGGGGGATGGCATCAAACATACATGAAAGCTGCTGTTGGAATAAATACAGCAAGTTAAGAAAAAGCCTCTGGGATGATCTTTCTAAACCCACAACAGAAATCCTATTAAGTATATTGAACTATGCTTACAAGCCAGAAAACCAACCAAAACAAATTAACGTTACCATTTCTAATAAAAAATTGTGGTCAAATATTTAGATAAAATTTTGCTAGACAGCGACAACGTGTGTGTTGAAGATTGTTAAATATTAGTGCCACTGTATCCATTTAGCTAAACCATTTTTTTATTTACTATGAAATTAATAACAAATTCAAAGTCTGTTTCATCATTTTTGAAGGAACAAGAAACATAAAAGTGCGAATCAGTGTTCAGTAGATACGCTGTATACTATGACGTCAGACAACCCAAAAATGGGCATTTGGTAATATTTTGTGACCATGCTGTCATAAATGGAGAGTTTGTAGATGAACCAAAGTGCAGGCAGGAGATGTGAGCATGGATAAATCTAATGCTAATCTAAAATTAGTATTTGCAAAATCTAATCTAATAAATCTAAAGACTAGCTAGATCTAAGAAACATAGTTAAACTAGAGTAACAAAGAATTACTGGAGACATAAAATAAACTAGAATCAGAAGTGAACTAAAATAAAACAGAAACAAGACTGATCAAGGAGACTAAGGAACACAAAATGATAAACAAACCTCAAAACAACTAGCACAAGCCCCTGTACTTTATGGTTTTGTTTGATGTAGCTGTGTATACTTGAAAAGGCCTATAGCATTAAATATAAACTCTTTACCAAGCCCTTCAATCTAACAAGTCATAATATTTCAATTTCAGTCAGACCAAGTCTGTCCCACCTGACTTTTCATCTCCAATTATACTGTCAAATGTGGAATTACGGAGATGAATCCTACTCCTCTGTGTCTTCTGCTTATGAGTGATGAGACGTTCTGAACAAGGAGCACCAATTTGTGAAAGTTATTCAAAAATAAAGGATGAAGGAAGTCATTAAAAGGAGCTGTTAACAATATCGTATAAATTGGGCTTGGTCGGAGGCCAGCAGGCTTTCAGTCACTGCTTGAAATTGGACACCAACTGACATCCATTAAAAGGCAGCCACATCGGATAAATACCTCCTTATATTCATGCTTATTGGACGCTAAATGTCTGCCTGCCCCAACAATGTGTTAGGCACATTAATTAAATGAATAAACTGGACTGAGTTTTGTTGGGGGTTTTTAAACCAGCTCCTGAAACATGAAATGGGAAGATTAAAATCAATATTCTGTAAAAGTATTTTAAGTCTTTAAAGAAAGCACCAAAAAATACACATTATTTAGTGCCCAATTAAATCTAAGTAGCGTCTGTTGAAGCTAGAGAAAAGGCGCTTTTTTTTTTGACAGGAAAGGCTTGAGGACCAGCTGCAATGTATCTTCACTCCACCCACACAAAGTTTCAGTCTGTCGTCAAAATATATGTTCCAAGTAGGCTGCACTCAGCTTTCATAACCCATGACCCACAGGCTTACTGACTGGCATATCAACTTACTATATACAAGCCTGAAGCAGTTAATTAAATATATATTAGATGTGTGAAAACGGTTAGCCTCTTCTTGCCCAAATACCATATCTGATGATGGGGTGGAGGTGAAAGCCCTAAAATGCTAAATGTGGACACTAATTAGAGATCTGCAAATAAAACCCTAAAGGTTCTGTCTGAATAAATCAAAAATCACAGAAAATAGAAGGATACATGTCTTGAGCACAAAGAGGGTTACAGCATGTCTGTCAGCTTTGCTTTTTAATGTGACCATGTGCCCACAGCTGTGGTTTTAAGATTTAATTAGGATTTATTTACAAATAGCACCAGAAAACAACTAGTGATATACAGAATGTGACTTAATTTATAATATTAAAACCACATTTTCCACTTAGGCTTATTTCAACATCAACTATTGCAATGTCCTACATGTTAAATGAAAATGTTCTTGAACTACAACTAGTTGTCTATATACTTACAACTGAGCAAATCCAATCTATTAATTTTATTCCTCAGGTAGGCATGAGGCAGTTTTCATTAACAAGGAATATGGTTTTAAAACCCCTGCAACCTTTAATCATAAAAATGTTAACTGACTGAAAGAAGACTACCATACGTTCCTTTCATTTAAGTTGTAAATCAACTTTGGCTCTTTAGAAATATTTTTGATCACCAAAAACCCAGGCAGTAAAAATATGGAAACTTAAGAGTGCAATCGTCACTCTCATTAAGGTAACACTATTTTTTTTTTTTTTACCCCTCCAGGGGATCTTTTGTGGGCTCTAGTGTCCCTTATATGACAGTGGGCTGACAGGAAACGGGGAAGGAGAGGGGGGAAGACATGCGGCAAATATCGTCGGGTCCGGGAGTCGAACCCGCGACGGCCACGTCGAGGACTCAAGGCCTCCAAATACGGGTCGCGCTAACCGCTACGCCACCATGGCACACCCCAAGGTAACACTATTTTAAAATACTGCTGGTCAGCAACAAGGAGCAAGTATGGTATGCAGCTGACTGCAGGCTGATAATTTACCACCTACCATCTGATTCAACTTGTGTTCACTTCTAAAGAGTAGAAAGGTACTTGAAAACTGAATTAATTAATTAATTAACTAATTAATTACTATAAATGTAAAAAACAACAAGGTGTCATTTAAATCATGCAACAGATTTTTGAACGTAACTGCATGAACATGTATAGATTCTAAACAAAGTTCTTTAATTGAACTAGAAAGTTAAATTTGGCAGGGCTTACAATTTGTATTTGCATATATTTGTATTCTAAATTATGTAAAATTACATATATTTATTACTACAATCACGTGTGTGCACGAGTGCTTTAGATCTACAGTGACTTATGCAAAAAAAAAGTCTAATTAATTAGTCACTTTTCATTTTAGGGAGTAAAACAAACTGAATGATCCACGCAGACCATAATTTATAATCCCTCACATCCCCAAACAAGTCTCACTCTTTTACATTTTCTAATTAATCCTGTACATATTCTACAGTATTTATCTAATATCAAATTCAATATTATCTGAAATATAAAAACTGTGTGATGTTAACAAATAGTACCAGAGCAAAGCTGTTCTGTAGTTATCGTCTTTTTGAAATTCAAGCATTGGTGACAAGTACCTGCAGGTACGAAAACGCTCTTTGATTCAACATGAATGCATTGTCAGGCAGCATTTAAATCCATAGTCGCTGTAATCAAGTGCAAGGCAAGCTGTAAAGACAAAAAAAATGGCATTGAGTCTCAGTGGTAGTTGTGTTGTCATGATTAATTCTATGGGAGTAAGGACTTGAGTTTTTTTTTTTTTCTGAGAGTGTGGTGTTCCTGATGGCCTTGCCAAGAAAATCTGCTGCTTAGCTTTAAGCTTTGAATCTGTAATGTTCAGACCTCATTTCACTTGGGAAATGGTTTGTTTGGGGGAAACAATAACTGAACCTACATAGATCAGAGAGGCTGTTCTCTCTCTGCTACACATTCATGGTGGGTAATAAACGGCTGATGTTTTGAAGGAATCAGCGTGTGCAGTGTAACATGAGATTGATTTTCAGAGATTTCTTTTTTGTTTTTAAAAAAGGGAAGTAAACGGTCTGACTTTATCCCTCAGTTTCTGCGTTTATAAGAAAATAGGAAAAGTATTATGTACATGTTTGTTTACACTGACTGTTTAATCCAATTTTTTTTTTTTGAATCTTTGAAAGGATCACACATAAGTGCTGCCAGCTCACTAGAACAACACTCTTCAGTGCAGATGTATTTAACATAGGAAGAACCCTCAAAGTTGGCTCTTTCAATATGTGTGTTAAAGTTGCAGAAAGCAGAGAATTACGAAGCTGTTTATTTGAAATGACAGAATGAGTCAACATTTTCATGTAAAAGCTGAGCAACACCAGTGAGATGCTAAAGACAATTTTAGATGTCAGTTGCACAAGTATTTTTTTCTTGATTGAAAGAATCCCCCTGTGAAAGTGTACACTGACAAATTTTGAACAATTCCAGCAAAATGGGGGAGCCAAAAGACACTGACTGGCATGGCCAAGAGCGAAGATGAGCAAAGGGGGTAAGATGTAATGTTGTTAACTTGTTAACTTTGCCACTATATTTATCCACTTTCCAGACAACTCTAGCAACTTTATCAAATAACTAAGTGACAAGTCTAGCAACTTTTTTCTGTGCTGATAGAGATATTTATGATTATAACATTCTACAGCACCACTTCCACCCTACTGTTTCCCGAGCAAGCAGCGAATGCTGAGGTGAGCCCCTCCTGTCCTGCAGTATGCCGTCGCCAGTAGTCAGAACAAACAAGACCATTCCAATCTGTGTCCACACTGCAAATAAATAATTTGTAAAGCTGAGCAACACCATCGATCAATGCTGGCTGCGGTCATGATCTGTCTCATGCTCACTTAGATGAACTTAGGCGAAATAATTTGGAAATAAATTTATCTGAAAATGTCAAAATTTGCACAGAAGCATAAAGATAGAGTCCTAAATAATATATTTAGATAGTTTATTAGCAATAAAAAAAGATTCAGGGGATAGTTACGCTTTAAAAAGAGTTTTGCAAGTACTACTCTCCTATGCATGTCATTGCCTTGCCTCCTAATATAAATAACTAATGAATTACAGCTAAAAACATATTTCCAGTATACTTTTTTACCTGTAGTTTTTGGAGAGAAATCAAAATAAAAGAAAATCAGTAAAAGGACATGAAAGCTACATTAAAACCAGGAAAAATGTCTTGTTGCTTACGCCTTTATGATCTAATATTATACAGTACAACAATCTGCGTAGGGTTAAATGTGCTCCAAAATGCTGATCTCTGTTGACTCAGTAGAATTGCTTGCCTAAGGCTCTGGTGCCTGCCTGGACACATACACATAATTAGAAAAGGTCACCGTTCCTCCTGTCTTGTCAACAGAATGACTTCAAAATGATAAAATTTAGCTCCAGCTGAGCAGGCTCTCCCTTAGATATCCTTGCCAATCAAGCACCAGCAGGGGTATCTAGCCTTAGGTGATTTATAATTATGGCTTTTACATGTTATGCTAAATAGACAAGAGCATAACAATGAGCCAAACATTAAGGTGGAAGTGTGTAATAGGGTATATAGTAGTAATTAGTGAACGATGTATATAAAGTTGAAGAAAACTGACAGACTCCACAATGAATTTCTCTTAAACTAAATAGCGCAGTTTTTTCAGAGCTGTGTGAAGACATCTAGGGAGTTCTGTGTCTTGTTTTTAATTATAAAGGACTCGAAGAAAATCTATTCTTTTCATGACATGTCTGCTTTTTCCTCAAACATACCTTTGATGATTATGTTCAACTTCGACCGTATCAGAGCACAGCAGCTTTTTTAATGATTCTTCAACGCTGATGCTGTATGAGTGTCAGAACTGTGCCTCTCCTGTGTCAGCTAAATCATCCCACAACTCCTCCACAGTGATAGGTGGGGTTGGAAAACTGTGTGGGCTACAATGGAGAAGGTTTATGATAAGGAAGAGTGGCATCCTTTTGTTAGGACATCTGTCCAAGCTATTACAAAATAACAAAATCCAGGGCGGACACTCGGAGAAAGATCTGTTGTTTCAAACTCTGCCCTTCAGTTTCAGCCACCTCATATAAGAACCAAACTATAGACAATACAAGAAAAAGTTTTTCATATTTTTCCCCACAGCAAACATTTCTTCACTGTCTGAGCGTTCTGTAGTGCAGTCGTGTTATTGCACGCTGACATAAAGCAGAGATTGGAGATGACTACAAAATAAACCAGATGCCTTGATTTGTATTCAATCTAATCCGCTGGAGACTGAGACAGCTTGGCAACCATTAAGTCATGCCAGCAGGACTGAACCTGAGCTGTTGTCCTTTTAGCCATACCCTTGGCCTACACTGCAGGGGAACATCCCATCGGGGTCGAAGACCCTCTCTTTGTACTGATGTCTCTCGTCCCCTTGAATGTACTTTCCATTGTTGGAGTCATTAACTTTGTGTTTGTCTTTGTGAGGAGCTCAGGCCGACTGGTTTTTGCTTATTTGTATCTCTACCGCTTCGCAATTGACCACATGGCTAGATCTGCTTGGAAGTTTCTCTACTTTCAAAGAAAATTTTAAAAGAATCTTTTCCTCTACTGTTATCATCTTTACTCAAGACAGCTTTTTAAAAAGAACTTTACATACTCATGATTGGCATCATTTATATAATATTGATAACATTCTATTTTGGGCTACTAAGTATTTATTTGAACCAAATTATTTAATCTTCTAGTTATTTTTTGAACATGAAAAAATTATACTGCACATAATACCAATTAAAAAAATAACTTGCACAAGTCTGAATTTGCACAAGGTTATTTTCCTTTACTTTACACACTTAGCAGGCAAGTTAGTAAAGCAAGGTGTACATTGCTATAGATTGATAGGATGCCAGTCAAGAATGAGACTCTATGTCCAAAATGGACAGCTTCAAGTTCGACTGAAATTCCCAGCTGTCCACATAGCCAAACAAGCTGCCTTAGGGAAAAAGGATTGAGGCCTCAAAGATCACTGAAAAGCTACACTGTATGTTTGGAAAAGTCACGTTAAAGCCTAACCCTAAGCCTAAAAATGTATAAACTGTCAAACACGGTGCTTAAACTATCATGCCGTGGGACTGTTTAACAGTGGATTGAACTAAATTAAGAGTCATCGTCAAATTCTTCAGCATCCACTCGAATGAATAGCTGGACGGACACAACTGGGACAATGACTCCAAACACAGCAAAGCTGATTTTGAAAAGGATAAAGCAGCTTGACATTAAGTTTGTGGAATGGACTTTCTAAAAAATAGGACCTGGACCCAGTTGAAGATTTGTGAACTACTTTTAAAAGTTAATTTAGTGATAAGAAGCCAAATAGTTCCAATGAACTCTACTAATTACGCTCAACAGAAAGGTCAAATATCCAAAGTTATATAAGAAGTTTGCTGAATAAAAGATTAAAAGCATATAGTTGACGTAGGTCTTGCTATGGCACATTTAACCAGGTATTAGTGCAGCAGCATGAATAAATTATAACTTGTATAATGTTGACTTTGAATTTGAAGAATCATTGCTGGAAAAAGAATGGCTCAAATAAATCATCAAAAGCCCCAAATAATATAAAATAAAGACAGTCAACTGAACAGCAAAATCACTAGATTTTGGAAAAATGTTACTTTAGATTATTTAATAAATTCCTTTTTCTGCAAAACCCCAACTTTTGTTGTGAAAGATAGGTGAACCATCATGCTTTGAAAAGACGTATATCTATCTTAATCATGAGCAAATGTGCAAATTTTACCACAATGTTTAACCTGACGTTATGTCTCTATTTAAAAACATTCTTAGGAACATTAGAAAATCACATGAGCATTTGAAGATAATCACTAAAACTAAGGAAAATGTTATGAAGTGGCCTTTAACATGCTTTATCACTCAACAGTTATGTGCGGAAGGATCTCTATAATGATTGCATAAAGAAACAATGTAGTTCATGTTTAAACATTTTCCTAAATTCATGTATACATTTGTAAAAAGATACAAATTTAATGTATTTCGCAGGAAGAAACTACAAACTTTAGTGCAGAACTATACTTAGCATCCACAAACAACAGCTGCAATAAACTAGAAATTTAATAACCTTCAGACAGTTTTTTAGCTCCTGTCTCTTTCCATGCTCTTCACACTTTCCAACCAGACCACTGTGTGATGAAGTGGAAATGGCTTTCACATCGCTCCCTTGTGGCCTTACTAAGGAACTATTAATCTATGGCTCTCCATATTGCATTCAGATCTACTTTCCCCAGCCACCACCTGGCCTGAAGTAAAGGCCAAGAGAGGACCCAGAGGACAGGACAGGCTCTTATTATGAGCTGCTCCAAGACACCTCTGGGCTTCTAAGCTCTTCTCCTGACAGTGACTGATAGCCAATTAACCGTTTGAAGAAAAGTATTGATCACTTGGTGAAAAGGAAGAACCGGAAAACATTTCCTTACACAAGACTATCCTCGAAATACATTGTGAGCAGCAAGACAGGCCATTTTATATATGTACTAACGGCACCAGAGACATTACCACACCACAGTCAAAATCCTCAGAAGTCTATTTGGCACAATGTCACTCGCCAGTTCACACAGACTCTTTATGACCCCTTGCATTTATCGACCCTCAGGCAGTTTTAGAAATATAAAATCCCCACAGACATTGATTTAAAATAAGCACGAGAAATTGCTTTGTTGCATTAGTGATATCTAATGACTGATACCTGAGTCCTTGTTGCTGAGTCTACATGAAAAGTTTTTGTCTGAAATGTTTCTGCTCAGTACACCATTCAGTTGTGTATCTTTGCTCTCCACAAAGATGGTTCTGATGGTACACCAATGAAAGTCACAGCTGTTATGAACTGATGCATTTAAGTAGCACTTATGTTCCACTCATGATTTCACCTATCAGCCCTTTTCTGTTCAATAACAATTTGCATGTATTTTTAGGTCTGGATTGCAGACTTGGATTTTGTAAGGACTGTAACATATGAAAGAGAATAAAATATTCTTCAACTTCTTTGATAGAGTTAGTGGTTTTGAAACAACCAGTAAATTATAGAATTACAAGATTATCCCCATTTATGGAAATATTTCCTAGCCATTGTCTGATCTTCATTTCATTCGAAGAAAAAAATTGTATCAACATGCTGTCAATGGATTGTAGACTAGAAATGGTGGGAGCTTTTAGTTGTGGTGAATTTAATAAATAGGGCAACAAAATTAAAAAATTTTCTGCAGATCAGAGGCAAATTTAAAAAAAGTCAAATTTTGATTTATTAGTGAATCACTAGGCAAGTAATTTAAATAGACAATTTAAAATTTTATAATTTTATAGTTGCAATCGTTTTGCATCACACGGTTTCTACTGTTTAACGTTTATCAATAAGATGAAAAATAATTTCCCGGAATTATACTTTTTTTTTCTCTGTACTGAGGATAGAGAAGTGATGACCCTCCCCCGTCTGTTGCTGCACACTTCTGACCAGCAGGTTTCTGCACTTTGTCCTCACTTACAATAATGACAACAATTACTGAAGCAGTAGGTAAAATGGTTGCTTTTTTATTTTCAAAGAAAAGCAATTAGATTCTGTTTGCATTCAGAGTCCTACTTTAAATTTTTGTATGAATAGCCTAGCAGGATTTTTACTCAAGGGTATCATACCGTTAGGATCTAATACTTTTTCATGTCTACTGGTTAATAACACTCAGCTAAGTCAAGGCCAGGAGATTGAGGCGAGGTAAACAGCAGAGCCGTGCCTTCTGGCAGCATGAGTACTTTTCACCATGACTGACCTTCGGGATTCAATGTCAACCTTCACATATTCCATGATTTTTGCTGAGGTGATTTTTTTTTTCCTCTGGATGAGAACGCTGTGGCATCCAAGGTTAAATGTCACCCCCTGCATTTTTGTTTTCTCTGTGACAGCAAAAGTTAGGAGGTTCAGAGAAGAGAACATTCAATTAAACCCCTTCAGCGACATAAATTTGAGACTCAGCTCAACAAGTTCACACCAACATCTCACTGGAGTCATTTAGCCGGTCGCTCATACCGCATGGTTGGCAGCAACATAAATACAACAGCAGAAGTTGAGGCAATTGCTGAGTGTGACCTTCCATTGATAAGAAACCTACCAGGAGAGTTTTATGCAATTAAGACAAACAAGCAGGAATTGTGACTGCTGTGTGCTGCACTTGAAGAGCCAACGAGGCTTCCTCCAAACCATCTAAGCACTCTCACACAGACCTGGATCATAGAAATGGGGTAATTGAAACAAAAGGGCAGAGTTTGACAGAGATGTAGTGCCTTCGCAGAGTCTCTGCACAGACTGCAGAAAATAACACCCAACTCCTCCCCTCTGCAAGGTCCATCCTCTCTGTGTCCTCCGTAAAGGCTGCGTCCTTTCTTCGCTTTTCAAGACGGCCATTTGCAAATGATAAGTGCAGGGACACAGCCTTGTGAAAGATAAGGCGGCCAGACATTTGTCATGTAATCGAGCGTGCTCCACGGCTGTTTAAGGCTGACCTGTGTTGACATGCACTGTTTACCTTTTATTTGTTTATTCTGAACTATTATCTCTGCCTTCATTAATCACCACTGGCTCAGACTGAGGAAATTACTTTGCAGACTTCGGACAGGAAAATATTAACTAGAATTAGGTTTCTTCGTTTCCTGCTGGCAAATAAAAAATGCAATATTTGATTAAGTGAGTCCAGCAAATAAGCAGCTACGCTCTGTCACTGTGATACTGTCCATTTCCAACTCGAAATTCACTGCGAGCGGATTGTAAACCCGAGGCGAGAAATCATTTAAATTTTTCTTTGTGTAATTGCTTTCTTGCGCTTTATGTCCTGCATTTTTACTTCATGCAAATTTACTGTTTGGAAACTAAACAGTCTGAAGTCAAACTTGCTTACCACGCTGTTCAAATTGCCCTTTTGCCTGTGTTATTTGAATTTATTTCCAGCGACTAGGGAGACCATAAAAAAAAAAACTCTTTTCTGGTGTAAATTATCATTTCCCTTTAGAAGACCATATTCCTGCAAATGCACGACGATCATTTGCCATGCATTAGCTACAGGACAAAAATGAAGTGATTTTAAATTCCTTTGACCAGAAGGCAATTTCCTCCCAATAAATTATGTTAATTTCAGCTTTTGCTCTCCTTATCACATTCTTTAGTGAGTCAATGAGGAGAGACAAAGCTGGGTGAGGGAAAGACAACTCCGAGATGACTCAGAGTCATTCACAGGAAAATGACGAGACACGTCTGGCTAAAACGTCTCTCGTTGATAAAACAGCAATAACAAAAGGGAACTCACAGATTACTGTATTATGCAAGAGACTTCTGCTTGTTGTCATTTAATGACTAGCCCCTTGCATCATCGCAAGGTTTACACCCCGTGGAAATTGCTCACACAAGTAAGAAGGTGCCCGATAGCAAATCCCAGGTTCCCTCGCCAAACGAGACAACAATTGCTTGGCAACACTCTCACTGGGAAGAGGGGAAAAAGCAAACAAAAAAAATAGAGGGTGGATTTTTCTTTCTTCTACATTGATATCTCAGCTTTGATGATCTTTTCAGAAGGAGGTGCGACACAATAAAAAAAGCAACAGACCAAAGACTGAATGGTAAACAACAGAAGCAACAGGAGGTTGAGATAAACTGCAGACCTACACCTTGGACATGACCACACACACATGCATGTATGCAAATCTTTGTGGAAACACCATCCCACACACACAAATGCACTTTGCATACTAAAAACATCAAGAGGTGCACACGCAGACGGGCAAAGCAGAACAGTTTTTTTGTTGCTATTGTTCGTAAGACTCTGAGCTGAAAGCAAACTCCTTAAACCGATCTGTCAGATCTCTCTCAGCTCCGAGCAAGAGAAAGTCCCCAAACTTAAGATTGACAGCTGTACTTTTATTACTGACTAAGTTATGTTTCCTTGGAACAAAAAAATAGGAAAGCCAGCTTTGATAACAGCGGGTGCCGAGTCAGCAGCTTGGCTCAATACAGAAGATGGCTTGACTGATCTCAGCTGAGGCCATCCCGATCCTGATGCGGAAAGAATTGGCTCCCAAATTACTATCCAATCCATTTCTGGAACTCACTTTTTCTAATAAAAGTAGCCTCTGAGCTGTGAGGGGAGCTTTGAAGATGCTTGTACCGACCAAAAAAAAGATACTAATCAAATTTCAAAACTAAAGCCTATACTCTTTATTTTCCATTACTACACTCAGTGTTTTCCGGTTTGGGGTCATGGAAGCCTGTTGAGCTCTTTTCTTAAAAGCAGGAAGCAGCAAACTCCAGTTATTCATCTCATCTCAGGGAAAAGAAACAACCTATGGGAAATTAGACTCTTAAAAATCGACCTATTTCTGCAAGTTTACAGAGAGTGGGAGTAAACTGAGGCACGGATCATGCAACCTTCACACTAAACTGATCCACAAAGTTACGCCCCCTTGGCTAGGCACCAGTGCTAAACGTCTGAGCACCTACACCAGTCATAAAACCCTAAAACTAACCCAAATGCACTTGCAAGAGACTCAACTTATCATTAAAAACTGACTTACAAACAGTACTAACAATCTGCTTCCTCTCTTGCTTGTTATACAAAGTCCCTTGAGCATGTCTGTTTGTTTAATCTTAATATATTCTTAACTATGCAGTAATTAATGCAAGAGAAAGGGCCCTCTGAAATCATCATCTCAGTGTCCCGAAGCAGGAGGCACAGCTACACCAACGTAAACATGTTTCCCTCCTGTCCAAAGCAAGGTTAACCAGATGGAAACATTGCAAGGCAAATGTTGTGTGGGCTGCTTGGGTTGTGGATACAAAGCAGCTGCTTCCAGATGTTTACAGCTGTGAGGATGACGTAGAGCAATGTTCCCCAACCATGGTCCTCAAGGCTCACTGCCCTGCATGTTTTAGGTATTTCCTTGCTTCAGTCCAGCTGATTTCAATTGATGACTGATTAACAGGCGTTTGTTGAACTGCAATCAGTTGAATCAGGCACATTAAAGCAGGGGACCCTCTAAAACATGTAGGACAGTGTGCCTTGAGGACCAGGGTTGGGAAACACTGACGTAGAGCATCACAGAGACATTGTTACGCAAATAATCAAAGCTGTGGTGTGAATTACAGGTGCACAAGGTAGGGTTTGATTACCCTACATGAGCCCCCCTATCTTTATTTGTCCTCTATTACATTCGCCATGAACGTAATAAGAAAGGAGGAAAGAATATTGTGTTAGGATTTCAGATCTCCCTTGTTTTTCTTGTGATGCTCGGGTTTCTGTTCGGATAAATGGCTGCTTCACTTACTTTTAATCAGATAATAACTTTACTGCCATATTTTCAATCTGTAAGAGTTGTGAAGTCATTTTAGGTTCACGAAAAAGCTAAGAAGAACAACTATCAGGATTAAAATAAAATTATAATAAATTTTTAACTGTTTTCAAAAAGACCCAGGCTCACATGGTGGCAGTGAAGGCAATGTGGCATTTGTTTAAATATGTGACAATGATAGTGATACGGTGCAGGATTGTGTGGAGTTTTACAGAAGCAAAAAAGCAATGTCAGTAGTGTAGCGATCTTTTCACAATGTTGAATGGGTAACAAACTACATATAAGCATAATACAATAACAGCAAGGGCTGCACAGTGGCGCAGTTGGTAGCACTTCTGCCTCCGGGTACTCCGGCTTCCTCCCACAGTCCAAAAACATGACTGGTCTCTCTAAATTCTCCCTAGGTGTGAGTGTGTGTGTGTGCATGGTTGTTTGTCCTGTATGTCTCTGTGTTGCCCTGCGACAAACTGGCGACCTGTCTAGGGTGAACCCCGCCTCTCGCCCCGAACGTTAGCTGGAGAAAGGCACCAGCACCTCCTGACCCCACTGGGGACAAGGGTGTTAGAAAATGGATGGATGGATGGATGATGGACATTAACAGCAATATTAATTTCAGAACTATAGCTGACTAAATTGTCACATCGGTGCAGCCCTACAAAAAATAGCGTACAAAAACTAATTTGGTGGGGCAGATTTATCCGGTGTACAGCACTTCAATATAAATTCTGCAGAGTAGAATTTACGCTGGAAACTTTGACTTTTATTTAGCGGTCTTTCCAGTTCCTCACAGGGGAACACACAAGAAAGACAATCAAACAGTCACTCCTAAGAGCAAGTTTAAATTACTCTGAAATAAATCAGTAAAAAAACATTTAAAAAATAGGATAGTTTTTGAAGGATTTCAAATGTGAAATTTTCAGATTTAAAAAAAAAAATTTGCTGCTCATGGAGGACCCCTGCTAGTCTTAGGACCGGCTTCTTAATTTGCTTTTTCCTCAGGCCGGCTATTCTCATGACATAGTTCATACCCCAGTCATGAGGCTAATAAGAAAGCATGCATCATGTCCAGTTTAACCAACGTTACAACTATCATAAAAAATATCATCTTGGTCCTCATGGATTTTATTCTGCTACTGGGAGAAACTTCTCCCTCTTATTGTGCTCCAGGCTCAGCTCACTGAGATTGTTTTTGTACATCGGGGCTCATTTGCATGCAATCTGGAGCGTCTGGCCAGGGCTACATCATAAAATATAACTCATCAGCGCGAGTAGGTCGTCTACCAACTCAGTAAAGCTGTCACCATACTGCGAATACAGCAGGAATGAGTGCTGGCGGCGGGACGAGCGTGGAGTTAAATGATCCTAGTCGGTTGCAGCCAGCAGAGGATTCAGGTTGAAGTGGATGAGCACATGCTGGAAACACATCCGCACACAAAGACCACAACTTTTATTATCATAAAGAATGTGAGGTATTTGTGACCACATGAACAGAGCTCTTAATTTTTCCCAATCATCGATTATGCGGCAGGTTTATAGGCAGGTGCTGCTCAAACTTGCACTAAAGGCGAATAATAAGCAATAAACTTCCATGTGTTGATTAACAATCCTTATATCTGTAACATCTCAGACAGATGGAGGATCCTAATTCTCTATTATGTCAGGTTTTAACCTTGAAAAAGCCGCAACCTTGTAGGTGCGGGCTAATTGAGGAGTGATATACAGCTAGCAAATTACTGAACAATAACCGCTGCCAAGAACGTGCTCCGTCACGCGCCCAGGCTTTTCCAGAAAAAAAACAACAACTACGAGCTAACAAACAACTCACGTGCTTTGTTTTTCAATATTATTACAGCCACTGCGCTTTTTTTTTTTTTGTCACAACACAAATAGTTAAATAAATAAACGAAATGATAAAGTGTAACTTACCACCAGTGGAGGTGATGCCAGCAAACATGAGCCCGAGCAGAAGAAGCGCAGCGCTGAAGCCGCAGCGGACAAAGGGGCCCGGAGGAAAGGGCATCTTTAAGCTGTTTTAATCACTTAAGTTTCAATGAAAAAGCGAGCAGCGGAGAAACAAAGACAGAAAAATATTTTTCAAGACCGAAGAGTGTCCTCTGATGCACTTTTAGGGCTTTTTTCGTTAATAAGTGTCTTTTTTTTTTTGCCTCAGTATGTATCCTCGTGCCGCGCCGTGGCCATCAGCATCCAGCTCGTGCGTCTCCGTTGCTCAGAACAACGCATCACAGGTGTGGTGGAGGAAACTGCTGCCTTCTGCTCGTCCCGGTTCTTACTGTAGCTTCTACTGTATCTCTCCAAAGCCGTTCACAACTCTCTCTGTGTCGCCGAGCCGAAGAGGAGGAGAAGAAGGAGGAGAATGACTGCAGTTTCTGCTTGTTCCCGTCACTTTGCAGCCTTCGCCTGCAAGGATACCTTATCCAAATGCGAAAATCGTAAGAATTGGCATCGGAGGACAGAACATCTGCTTGCACAGCAATGCTGGAGTGCTGAGAGTCAGGGAAGGTATACACACAGACACACACGCTGCGTTGTAGGCAAGAGGAGCAAAACCAGGAGCGGATTGCTTTTGGGGAATGGATCGCGCCTGCTGTCCAGTGTCTTACCAAAACATTTGCATATCATCAATAAGCATAACTACAAACCACGTACTGGCAGTGCACGAAAGAATGGAAATTAATGCACCCGTACTCTTGCGAGTGTGCTTTTCATATCCCTTGCCTTACATGAAAATGATGGATATGTCATTCAGCCCTGCATGATAGGAATCACATTGATGCTTTGCATACAAATTCAGCACAGATCGCATCTGCATGTCATTGAGTTTCAGTTAAATATGCCTTTGGTTTGTCTGGAGGCACATGAGTGACGGACAAACACAGATGAAGAAACCTGAGGATTAGTGCTCCCATGAGAAGCCAGTCACCTGTCAACAAACTCTGCAAACCTAAATGTGACTCCAGAAAGCTTTTCTAGCATTTTTTTTATTGAAGGGTGTCAGAGGAATGATTGTTTGACTGCTCAGCCATTTCCTTTGACTATATTACCCAGAAATCAATAGCAAAGAAGATTTTAGGACAGTAGTTTTCTTTCCAATTCATAATTTGACACAATAAAACATGGGTAGACAATAAACTTTGCTTTTCAAAGAAAATTTCACTACATTAGAGCTAGTTCTGTTCTGTGCGTGTTTCCTTTGATGAGATCAAAAATGGTACACTAGAGGCATTTAAAAACTTATTAAAAGACAAGAAATTTAAGAGTACAGTATTAGTCAGTAGTACAAAGTCAGAGATGACCTCTTAGAGAGATTTTTTTTTTGTGTCAATTACCTGATGATATGTAAACCTGCTATAATAAGTTATAAACCACTAGAGATCACACACAGCTAGGAATGTATCACTTTCCAGTGATTCATTAACTTGGTTCGTTATTTATACATTTTCATCTCTTCTTCAAGACAACTGGGTTCTGCATATGAGTCATATGTTCTGTCACTCTAGTCAATGGATCTAAAGGGAAATGCCCTGACTGATGCTCCAATGGACTAATGTAATCTCTGGGGGACAAATGATGCCCACCCAATTATTAAACAAATCAGCTAGCATTAATTATTAAACGTTGTGGCAGATGATGCCCTTTGGCTGTTTTTGATATAAATTTAGAGGCATTTGAGCTATGTTTAAGTTGTGTGGTATTCAACCTTAATGTATTTGAGATTGAGTTTGACTCTGATGACACAAAAACATAGTAGACACTGCTGTATATAAGGCAAAGCTGAAATAAACTGTGATTATGATGATGATATTCAGACCTTTTGGTAAATTTGTTTAAATTCCTGTTTAGATTTTCTCCTGCACTGCTTTCCTTTTAAATTTCCAATTTTTAAATAATTTAATTCAGAGGAAAACGCTTTGAACTGCCTTGTTGTTGAATGTTTTTATACAAATAATCTTGGTTTTACTTGACTTAGGATCTGTTTTATGCTTTCATCACCTTTAATAGTACAGTGGTGCTGCTTGTTTCAACTCTTACTATTTGAGTTTACACACACAGCATCACTCTTTCTGACTAATTATCAATCAAATATTTTTCTTTGCTTCTTCTCTCTGTTTGCCATAGACGTTCAGAATTCAAGTAAACCCCACTGATGGGAAATTTTGATTAGAAACTAGGAACAGGCAATTTGGACTTAAAATTTTATTCCAATATTTGGTAATTACTATGAAAATAAAAATTATTTTTTTTCTTCTGTGAAACAATGCAGCATAATTTTAAGTGTACCTGCTCTTTATTTTGCCAGTGAAGGTCTACTTTGAATAACTATAATATTTGCTTAGGGCAATTATTAATAAACCTAGCAATTTAGATCAAAATTACCAAGTCGAGGCACCACCTGATTGTCAGGAATATAATAGCCATATAATTGCCAAATTGTTCAGTCTCAGTTATTGTTTATAAAAAACAATAACATTGACAAAGGTGATATGTATTCCACATAGCCATTTCAAAATGCAAAAGACAAAATATTATTTTGATGGCGTAACTGCTTTAATGTCCTTTTTTCTGAACTAGAAATCAGAAACCTTTGGAGAATTTATTCTTAATCTATCAGTTACTGCTTTGGTGGATCATTTAAGGATTAAAAATAGATAAATAAGGGACAGAGAGCACTTGCTGCCACTCATAAAATGGCATCTTAAACAGACCAAAAATAATAAATCTTTTGCTGTTGAAGTCCATGACATCTAAGTCCAAAGCACAGTGAAAAACAGTATTATTGTTTATGAGCATCAGCATTCGCTACGGCTTCCATAGACGCTGGTGGTAAAAACAGCTTCTTCTCAGCTGAGGTCCTAAAAAACCAACAGAACAGTTAGCAGCAGCGTTTCATGAGGCACCACCTGATTATGGCTAGCTTGGAAAAGTAGGATGCATCTTAGTTCTTGTTTGCCCAACATCAGCATAATTTTCCTAGCAGGTGGCCAAACTCAATGAAACTTCTCAGCTAGCTGAATAGGCTGCTTCCTCTTCTGTCTTGGGAAAGTGGCAGTCTGTCAGTTTCCAGCACCAATCTTGGGAACTTGTAATTCAAAGGGTTCTTTTTGCAGAATTCTGAATAAACCAGGATTAAGGTTTATTCTTTTGGCCGAATTAAGTACTGAATCCAGTAATAGTAACCTGTGTTTTTGGATCCTTAGCTCCCAGGACATGGAGTGGACCAGGGGTACCCAAAGTCGGTCCTCAAGGGCCGACCTCCTGCATGTTTTAGTTCTCTCCCTGGTTTAACGCACCTGGATCAAATGATGGCTCCTTAGAGGCCTAAGAAGAACACTGACATGCTGAAAAGGTTGTTGGTACCACCAGGGAGAGAACTAAAACATGCAGGATGCCTGCCCTCGAGGACCGACTTTGGGGACCCCTGGAGTGGACTTTCTCTCTGCTGGTGTGATAAAGGGTGGCTGTGTGTGAGTGGTTTGCGTGCTGTCCCCCATTTTCACCCACTGCCCTCCTGAGCAATGGGTGAAAAGAGAGAGTCTTTGTCTTAGTTGTGGGGTTTTGAAGGTCCTTATGACATCAGAGTTTCCTCCCTGAAACTCCTCCTCTTCCTCTTCCTGGGACCAGAGGGGGTAAAATGTAGTGCATTGTTGAATCAAATAGTGATACCAGCTTTGTGTATTCAGTCCTTCATGACTGGAGGCACAACAAATTGTAACAAACACAACTACAATTGGCAAACAATGATTATATACAGTCATACTGTTAGACTTATATTTTTTATGTTCTCATGAAGGAAAAATAGATCAGATATCAACAATACCAATCCTAACCATGTTATGTTCTTGTTGGTTATCAGACATCATCAGGTAGAAATTATTGTCATTCCTATAGATTTAATTACTTTTAGATTATTTTCCACATTTATCAATAATGATAAATGATATAACTGATTGTTCCTAATAAAAAAAGTACATAAAAAGGACAAAAAAATCAAAGAAACAAAACAAGAAGAGCTCAGAAGGACTCTAATTAGCTGTTGTTTGCTTATTGTGATGTCACCTGAGGCATGTACAAGTGGAAACTTGTGTCTGGGAGGAGGATGGAGGGTAGATCATATCTTGTTTAAGTAGTAGTTTGAATTAAAATAGCCGCACTAACCAGGACAAGTTGTTCCGCTCAACAGGTGACAAACCATGTCTAATGAGTGTTTGACAGAAATGTCTGGTCAGTCGCTTTAAAGGAGGGGTGTAGGTGTCTTTGTTTATCCATTCCTCCACTCCCACATATAGTCAGCAGAATAATAAGTGGAAGCACATAGCTGGACCAATGACTTACCGGCTAATTATGGGACTCATGTAGATGGATGATTCCTTAGATAGAGCTCAGCTATTACACCCTGCAAACTCATTAAGCCCTTCTCTCTGTCCAGCATCCCCAGCTAAAGGTCAAAGTCAGAGTGAGAATGACACCAGCTAGCACGGACACATGCAGAAATGCACAGCCACAATCAAACCCTCACAGGCACACTGAATGTGAGGGAGTATGGAGGCAGTTGCGAGGCGGCCAAATGGAGGAGAGTGAGTCAGCCCCTGGTCACTTGTGAGGTTGCTCGTAATGATCTCTCTCATTCTACTAATCTGCTCCGAGTCCTATCAGGCTGTGCAAGCTGGAGCGTGTCTCTTGCAGTCACTGCGTGTTCCTTTTCTTATTTATTTTTTCTCTGAAAAAGCATTTAAACTACATGCATTTCAAATGAGGATCAGAAAATGTGTATATATAAATACATGGTCATTTATGCAATCCTCTTTCAGGTCAGAAATGGTGCTTCAGTCGTTTTAAGGAATTATCAGAATGTGTTTTCTGTCTGTGGCGTGTGTTTGCTGAGTGAAAGCAGGGCCATAACCTCCTCCACACTCTTCTGGGTCTTCGTCTGCTTCCTCAATCAGGCTGCAGTGAACAATCACAGCTCTTTTGGGAGTTGACACAAGCAGTTGTTCATCGATCTGTGGTGTTGTAATTAATTTTCTTCCCGTCATCGGCTTGAGTTACAATATCCTAAGACGCACTGCAATCAATCACAAAACCAAGACAGACCCATCATTTCTATTGTGGCGTCCAGAATGAGCCGCAGCAGCTATGATCCAACGAGACGTGCTCAATGACCTGACAAGTGTTAAGAAAGCACACAGCATCATTTGTGTGTTTTGTGTTCGGCATTCGTCCTTAAACCAGCGCAATTACACACCCAGCTTATAAAGATAGCTGATTCTCTTGGTCAATATGTATCGATCTGAAGGAGGTGTCCAGCATGAAATTAATATTATTTATTGTTTACAAACAAAACACTGGAGGTCCCTTGAGGGAGGGCAAGGCAGCCCAGGCCTCGACAGTCTGCTTTCTAGCAAAGGCTCGTTGAGCCGGGTGTATCAGCTTCCATCATGACCACAGCTTCACGGCCTATTGTTTTGTTTATATCAAATTAAACTGCAATGCTACTCCGGAGAGATATAATTGACCACAGTCTTAGATTAAATGACTGTAAAGATCTTAATAAGCCATCAGCGGATTGCATATTACATTGCAGAGCACTTATGAGGATGCAGTCCAGTGAGGATAAAATTGAGGTTCAGATTTTCACACCGCAGCATTTTTTGCCATTAATAACATGCAAAATAACTGTATGATGATCAATAGTGAATCAGTTTAATTACATATTATTGATCTGGGGTTAGAAAAATTAATTACAAGCCAAACAGGTCCCAAAGATGGTAAAAGAATATGTATTACTTTAATATCACAACATCTCCAGTGGCTCTTTAAGACATACAGCAGATAATGGATTCACAAGTCCTCCACTATTAAAGTACATTTTATCCATGAGTACAAAAACGGATATCGCCATAGTAACTCCTGGCTGCAACTGTTACTGCCCTACTAAGGATGTGAAGATCTGGATATGTGCATACTGCTTTGTTTAATTCAATAATTCCACATAAGTGCAGATAAAGTAGTCACCAAGAGATCTCAGCACATCCTTAAGTGGGCAGGAGGACCAGACAAGAGTTTAAAAAACAGAGAGGAAGAGCTGCGAAAGAGGGGAATGGAGGATGAAGGAGCCTACTGAAGGTCTCTCATTTCAGCAGCACAGACTGCTGATGAAGCCGAACTTTCAATATCCCACCACTTCAGCTCTGATGGTTTCTCAATTTTACAGATATGGCCCCAGAATATGATTTGATGAAAATGTAAAATGGAATAAGTCACATGAAATGGGCAGCATTTTAATCCATGACTATAAATCAAAAGCAGACACTCTTAAAATTAAGGTTGATTTTAGAGAAATTAAAGGTGTCCTTTCTTCTATAACCATTTTTTGTGCAGATTCTTTGTGCGTGGAAAAGATATGATTGTAGAAATCAATATAAAGATTATTAGAGTGAAACCTTTAGAGATTTATACAATTTATTTATCCTTTCCAAACTGATTATACACCTGATCTAAAGTATTGCATTTTTTGTTTTAAATTTTCTTCTCAATTTTTCTTATTTTAAATGTAAATTCTTCCACTGCTTTGCTATTAACTATTTCAGTACATTTTAACATGTTTCCTTTAATCTTTGCTCCTACCAGCTTCACTCAGAGCAAGGGCAACTTTTAAAATCCAAAGAGCCAAACCTGTCCTCAGTCTGGTTTAGCAAAACAAATGTTACATGACTTAAAAAAAAAAAAAGTCATGTAATATCAGGATTTTTTATAGCATGCTGATATTACTTTATTAATAGCCATTGCGGAAGGTCTACAGAGTTAATTGCAGCTATGGAGCCACATGTTGCCTACCCCTGACTTAGAAGAAAGAAATTGACAAATTTA
Organism: Xiphophorus maculatus; assembly: GCF_002775205.1. Lineage (NCBI taxonomy): Eukaryota > Metazoa > Chordata > Actinopteri > Cyprinodontiformes > Poeciliidae > Xiphophorus > Xiphophorus maculatus. The sequence continues at coordinate 21,090,540 of NC_036465.1, read as the reverse complement.
CACTGAAATCATAAGCCAATGAGCTGCAGGAGAGAAATGAAATTAACACTTTTTTCCCAAAAGCGGATTCTGAAGCTATACATTTGCATAAAGGGAATAAGTATACGGTAGATTGTCAATATTACATTTTGAAAGACTATCTAGCAACAGAGTATAAAGATATCTCATGTCCAAACTGCATAATTTTAGAAAATTCATCTAGTCTAAAAGCCAAGGTGTTCACTTTTTTTCTCCACCTACATGACATCTAATTAATTTTAACTCCTGTAAGCCTGAAACACAGCACGAGTAAGACGTCACTGGAACTATTTCAGAAGACAATGTGTGACAATGACAAGTGTCAAACTGAACATTTTTCCCTCAAGTTTTTTCCTCTCACATATTTTAGTATTTCATGCCCTATCCCACACCTCACACAGCAAAAAGCAAAGAGAAAAGGGTTTCCTGAAACGTGCTTCCTGGACCAGCCGCCTCTTGTTGTTTTTAACGTTACATTGTCTGAGGGGGCATGCAAGAGAGGACACTGTGAATGATGTTGATAGTTTTATGACTGCCTGCTTTTGTTTCATGGAGTCTGGGGTCTGACAAAACATGAGAACTTCGTCTAATCTAAATTTATCAAGAGTAGGTCAGTCATACGTATCATGTGATGTGCATCCTTTCAAAATGTTTAGGCACCTGGGCAAATAGGATAGAATTTGGTTTGATTTAAGATTTGAATAAAATATAAATAAACAGCTTTAGTGCACAGTTTTACCGCACATAATACTAAAATATACTAAAAAGAGCAATATGCAGTGTGTAGAAGTGATAAATTAAAACACATTTACTTGGAATTTCCTCCTAGCTATTTACATCACTCCATTAAATTAAATTATTCTGTTCAGGGTCCTAGTAGTTAAATTGATAGATGTAAAAAGAAAATTAAAAAAATTTATACATTCATTTATTTTATTTTCCATCAACCCAAAAATATGTCTTCCTATCTAAGGTGTCATCACACATCTTATCACATGGGTCCAAACATGATTTGTTTCCAAGCACATTTTTTGAAAGGTTATTATTAAAATGGAACTAACCCTGAGCAAAATTAAACTGTCTAAATAGGTTATTTATGGTTCTACCTTAAAGTTTCTGTGCAAATTTAGTCAGTGCTATCTTCATTAGATCAAACAGAGGCTAAGGAGTTGAATTAGTTTGAAATGGTATACCTTTACGTCATGTGGTACAGTTTCTGATCACTCAGTACCACATTTGCTTAAAAGGTGTTGAAAGAGAAAGTGTAGGCACAGCAAGCATTCATCACAGTGTTAACCAGCTTTACAAATGTGTGATTTAGTTGCTATGTGGACACAGAGAAGTTTGGGTCTCCTCTGCTCTGACTACTGGAGACAGTATACCGCAGGTGTTTCACCCCCTGTAAAAGGGAATAATGAACACAGACACGGCATTACTCCTGTCGCTTCCAGTGTTGTAATTATATTTCAAGAACAGTTTAAACATTACAATGTCACATACTGAGTGCTGAACATTGCACACAAACATTGTGGTTATATCCACACAGTAATAAGAAATGTAGCAGAGGGCGCAGCTAGCTAGAAAGCTAATGTGAGTATAGCTCTTAAGAAAACTCAAGTTATCGCAGATACCACAAACACTTCCTGCTCATTCGACAAATGTAATGAACCTAAAAACAGCTGTAAACCTTATAAGGCAGGATTTTACCTGTACAGGAGAATAATGAAAACAGGCGGACATGTTACTCCTTTCGCTTCCAGTGTTATTATGGAGGAGCAGAAGCAACGCGTTTCACTACATCGATTCAGACACAACCAATCGAGACACGATCGGTAAATAAACTCTCAAAATTTTAAATCTAAGGTTGAACTCTCTAAGTAGTATACACAAACATAACCAGAAAAATAACATTAAAGAAAATATATTTTAAACTTAGTTAAACTTATGCATCCCTTTACTGTATTGGTCTGTAGTTTTTAACTTGCTAGACCAAAGTAATCAATCGCAGATCACTAGATCTGCAATCACAAACTACTGATGCGAAACAGTATAATTTAATGCTCTTTTTTAAACTTTTTTATTTATCTGAAATAGTTTTACAATATTTACAATAATATTCACAATATTTAAGATTCTTTATTATGATACGTATTAAAAACTCATAGTAATATCATAAAAATAGATGTGCAATATTTCTTTCCCCTTTCAATCCTCTAGGAAAGATGAACCAGTAAGTCAACTAACAAAATCAAAAGTCTCACATAACAGTAATAATTGAGACATGTATTTGTCAAATTGGAGCCTAATTTTCACTTTGACATTTGACATGCAAATAGATACAGTTTCTACGGTAATGGAACGGATGGATTTTTCTGCCACACAATCCAGCCAGTTCAGTGACACTTTAATTAACTAATGTTTTCCAAACGTGCAGGTAAAAGCCAGATAGATTTCTTACAGTTACAGTATGTTTCAGCTAAAAGCATTAGTCAGAAAGATTGTTTTACTTTTGTTTTACAGCAACCTAATATGATCCCTATGGCCTCTGACTGCATCCGTCCATCAGGAGGTTCAGAATAAAACCCAAGTGAGCAAACAAATCCTTTGCGTTAAAATCTTAATTTATTTTCTGGCTTCTGTTTGTGAGGTTTCCAATCCCCACATTTAAGAACATTCTTGTACAGATGTTAGAATAGCACTGACAGAGACCAATTGGGAGGCAAGCAAACATATTGTTCATTCCTCACATATACTGCTCATTCAATTTTGGGAAAATTGTTCTGCCTCAAAAAAGGTTGTCATTATTTTGTCACTCTGTATCCCAAGTGACATTTATGGCAAATAACCTTACTGGCGAAAAGAAAACACCTCAGAGAAAATATGAAGTCATGTTTTTGAACTGAAAACAAGGTTTGGGCAGAAATGGGGGAAAATTATGGAAGCTGGGATAAATTCAGCACGATGAAAATACTTGAAGAAAATGGAACTTAAAAATGCTTTCACAGCATAGAAATAATCTCTTGAATCAAGAAAATAATTTGAACTTGGGTTGAATTCGTACTAACACTCTGACAAAGAAAATAAACATGAAATCAAGAAAATTGCATCCACTTTATTTTCATGAAGTGGCAAAAATTAGAGCCATTTTTTGTCTCCTGTTTTCACACAGACCACATGTTTCCGTAACATTGTTACAGTGCTATAAGCAAAGCAGCTTGTGGGATGTTTTCAGGGCCATGAGACGATTTTTTTTTTAATCACATGCGAGATATTAAAGGTGCTATTAACTCTTTATGCATAACATCTTTTGCAAAACAGTCAAAGATTAGGCCTGAGTGCTCATTCACATGTCCTGCTCTGCACCTGCCAGGATGACAGATGGCTGCATTACAGATGAAGCCAATTTAATCCGATTTGGTGCTGGATGGTGTGAAGACTGGAAGAACACCTGAGTTTCTCTTCGCTTTCCCACCAGCAGATTTGCATTTACATTGACAAACACAATCATCCGTTTCTTAGATGGCTGTTTCTATTTTTAAGATTTTGTTACGCGGCATTATTTTATTTCAGAATGTGAACAAGAACAGATTAGGCTCATTCAACTGGTGAAATCGTCTGACAGCTCTTCGGTATTGACATTGGTGGACATCTAACTGGGGTAATGAGTTTCTTGCAGCTACTACAAATTAAACACAGCCCCCGAAGCCGTTAAGCAGCATATATTATATTAATGAAAATTGGAAACACTGACCTGAGCTGAACAGCTTAATCGGATGACCCGGGTCAGCTGGTATCAATGTTACAGGCCTCATTCATTAAAGAAAATCCTCAAGTCTTCTCCTGGGGCGTGTCTCTTCAAGTGTTAAACCTGCGAGTCCGGTGCATGTCACTGATAATTGATGGGAGTTCTTGTGGTTAAGCCATTTGAACTGCTTGTGCTGAAGCTCGAAGGATGATATTTCTTCTCCTTTTCAAATTTAGACCTTGATTGCAAATTGCTCAGAGCACAGACAGCTACGATTCAGAGGGGAGAAAAAAAAACAAAATCATCCCAGCACAAGTAGAACATAAAAGTAGAACATGCAAATTGGGGGAAAAAAACATTTTCAGGAAGGGGTCTTAACAGAGGACATTGGAAAACATTTTTTAATGTTCTGAAAAGTGGAAGGAAAGGGTCCAAATCTGAAAGATTGTGACACGCAATTGAAATTAGGCCTCAGAGGTTTTTTAGAAACCATTAGTGAAGGAATAACTTCATGAAGGGTAAGAAATACACCACACTGGTCAGGGATCAGGTCACTGAAAAGGTTAGAACAGCTAGATTATGAAACTATACCCCATATTCAATCAGTCATCTGAAAGTGGAAAGACACAATGTCAGACCTACTAAAAGATGGCCATGATTGTTAGTGAGATATTCTAAGAAGCCCATTGTGACTTTGGAGGAGCTGCATATTTATAGCACAAGTAGAGTAATTTGTTGACAGAACATCTATTAAACATGACCTATTCAAATCTGAGTGGCAAAAAAACTCATTAGAAAACAAACCAATAAAAAAGCAATTTAGAGTCCCATTTTTCCATAAGCCGTTTAGGGGACATAGCAAAAATATGGAGAGAGGTATGCAGGTCACAATTGAAATTCTTGACCTATGTGCAAGACATTTTGTGCAGAAGAAAAACACCCCCAACAAAACCTTGCCACAATAACGCCTTCTATTGGCAGCATCATGCTTTGGGGATGATGTTCTTTCAGGGAAAAGGAAGCTGATCGGCCTCATAAGAGTTAAAGCAGGATAGTGTACTGAAGTTCTAAGGATGATGTGGTGACGTGCTGCAGGCTGAGTGCCGGAAAAAGCAGGAGTTTCTTAAAGATACAGAGGCCCAACTTCACAGCGATAAATTACAAAGTCAAATTTCTTCTTTCTTACATATATTTTAAAAGAAAAACTGAAGGTGGCACAATTACTTTATGAAATGGTAATGTGCGCCTGGAAACATACTCTGCGCCTTTGAAAAAAAATGTGCACCACACATTTCATATTTGTTGGAAATAATTTGAAAAGTATGCATTAAGTTTCCTTCACAATTCAGCCTTACTCTGCACTACTTTGGAGTTTCTGTGTCAGCCATCAGTTTTGAGATCGTACCACACTGACATGCACATTTACACAGACCACACATTTTTCTAAAGACTCCGCAAGATTGTCTTAGAAGCATTGGGCCTTCCAGCAATCATGGAAAATAAGGCAGTAAAAATAGTTCAAAGAACCATAGCAGCGTTTAAAAAAAAAATCCCTTTCATCATTTATCTGCTGAACCTCTCTATCAGGAGAAAGTGCTTTGCTGGTACTGAACCATCATCACAAACAAAGACCGATTTTGCTGGGGGGGGGAGTAAAAAGTGCCTTTTCCTGTTGAGGTGGATGCACACTCACCAGAAACGATAATGACAATTCTGCAAAGCTCGCCCGCAATGGATGTTGATTAAGTGCTGTCATGGTAACAATAGTATGCGATCAGCTTTGCTCGACACCTTAAGCATTTCATGTTGTCACCGCCTGAAGCATTGGATTAGTGGAAACCTAAAGTGTGGGCTGTCTCAAGATGCCTGTGTGACATATTGCTAAATGTCTGCCAGCTATCGAGCTTGTGAGGTTTCATCTGTGGCTTTAAAACAGAGTTGAAATTGATGAATGATGCAGCTTAAAAGGACTTGTTTAGAGTTCAGTGAGACAAGCTGTCCCAAATAGATCCAAAAGATCACATGTCAGCAGGATGCAGAGATATTCTTACTCAACCAAGGTTGTGTGTGTCAGAGAAATTGTATCCAGCTTCCTGATGGAGTTCATTTTTCCTTCCCACTGCCTCTGATCTGAATTCCCTTGGAAAGAGGGGGTTTTAGGGCGAGGCGATGACATACCAGGAAAAAACCTACACTGGTGCGTTGTACTGTACGAGAGCCGGCTTGAGTTGGACAATGTTGTTTTATGTGGTTCTTGGCTTGTTTTTGGAGACATTCTCTCATTGTTTGGGACAAAATGGCTTGTCACCATCCTGTTCTGGTCACATACCAGATTACAGCCCATCCCCGAGTGGTGACACATGATTCTTTCGATCTTTCTTTCTTTCCATTTCTTCAGCTTTAAAGCCATTCAGCCAGCTATTTTTCACTTGCAGTCCCTGGACAGGTGGTAAACGTCACCCTAAAGGGATAAATGTAAACGTACATAATTATCTGAACGAAACACTTTATGAATCTCGCCAGTGATCTTCAGACTTCCATGCAGATGATAAACTAAAGAGTACATTTAATCTTTTATGGATCACAGAGCTTCATGAGGTCACGCTGAAACACTTCACATGAAAGGCAAATCATTGTGTTTGTGAAAATGTAACATTCTTGCCTTATAGTTTTTTTCTTTGTTGAAAAAGCTTTATCTCACCACGGTTTATGTGTTTGTGAAAAAGGAGAAAACAGGAGACACAACTATGGGCTGACCTGCTGACACACAGATTGAGCTTTAAGTTAAAGCGACCATTTTGGAGAGGATTATCCAATTAAAATGGTTTGAGGGCGGAAGTGGACGTCCAGTATCCGACACCGTCCTATTCTATTGCTGCTGTCGCTAGTCTGGTGGAGCTGTGTGGGTTAGAGGTGCTCTTCTGCGTGGAAGCTCGGCTGGAAAACTGCAGCTTTAGGTAAATAGGCGGTGCTTTGTGTGACCAAGCGTTTAGGCAGCCTAGAATGGCTGCTATGGGAGATTAAAGGATTCCTCAAACATACATGGAAAAATCAAAGCAACACATTAACAGGATATAAAGCTTAAAAATGTCAATTTCACATAATACCATCTTTATCAGCTAAAAGTCTCAGCATTCAATCTCTATTTCCTTTGAGAATTCCCTTTAAATAGTCAGATTTCATGTTTATTTCTTAATTCCTTGTTAATTATTATATTACTGAGTAATTTCATTATTATTTTAGTCTCTAGAGACAATGCAATTATTACATTTTTAATAACATCCATATTGTGATCTGGAGATTAAATATATTTTCATAGTATATTCATCTAATTTCTTTCATAAGATGAGGCGTACTGAGACTTTACCCTTCAGATTATTTTTTTTATAGATTTTAGACTGATAAAATAATGTTTTATTTAGTTAGAGTGATAGTGACACATAAATATAATTCAGTAGTCAAACAGTTGCTATAGTCACTAATCTAACATGTCTGAGGCTTATCCATTGCACCACAGCTGTTGGACATGGTCTAAAAATAGTCATGGATCTGTACAGTCAGACATTTTCCAACACAGACAGCACCATCAAATAATCTTATAAAACGTGAATGTATCCATTGATGGTTATTATGTGAATACCAGATTAAACGCGTTCCTGTGAAACTTCAAATTATTGCAGGCTCGTCTCTGGCTGAGACAGTTTTGTTTGTCTTCATCTCACCTCAGAGTCTGGGTGAATGTTCCTGGTGAATATTTGTTACTTACAGAGCTTTATCTTATTTATATTTCATCTAGAATGAGTTTCAGAGGAAAGAAAAACTAATGTGACAGTCATGACTGTGGTTGACACTTAAATTGCTTCCTGCTGCAGCAGAAAATCGAATCAATTAAAAATGTGACTCAAACAACACACAACATATTTTGTCTTCACACATGCACACGCACACCCCCACACACACACCCCCACACACACACACCCACACACCCACACACACACATACACACACACACACACACACACACATCAGCTGCCACAGTGATAGATTGCAAAGTCCTATAATGAGCCATTGTATCTTCAGTTAGCAGGCCAGAGAGGTCAGCAGGATGAATCTTTGGTGAGTGGCTGTTAAGGAGTCCAATTGTGCATTTTTGTTTTCCCTTAAACTTGAAGAAGCTGTCGGTGAGGGCAATATGACTGCAGCATGCTCGAATGCGAGGTGATTGGATATGGAGTCTGAAATTCCATGACAAGTGAGTGACATGTGCTGCAGACACAGCATGATAGGCTGGAAACAACATCAACAGTGCACGCGTGCTAGCAGCGACAACGCTGTCAGCCATGCGTGTCTGACACATCATTTTATTTTCAAGATTGCACCATCTAGAGTTAATGGTGCAGCACACAAAGTGTTTTTATGAAAGCAGAGTACAAATAGTTGCTCTTCAAATTACCCAACAGCATGAAATTACACCCCAACCCTGAACAGAAAAAAAAAAAAAGTTTTGAAAGTAGCAGAGTTACAAGATTAGGGCTTTTGGACAGCATCATCTATTATCCAGAGAGAGGGAGTTATGTGAACAGAAAAAATAAGTGCTTGAGTAAGTTTTTCAAGCCCATCTAAGCCAAGCACAAATTAACCACTAACAGTTTGACCTACTTCATACCCAAAGGGCCTGCTTTTTTTCATATTTGCTGATCAGGCTGAAGAAGAAAGTTGCATTAAGCATGGGGTGCAAGGCGAGATTTTGCTAAACAAATAAGTGGGAAAAGTGAATAAACAGAAAAGGGTACAGCACACTTTGCTGCAGCATGTATAAATAACTTTTAATTGGCCTTCTGACCTTTGCCAAAATAGCTGCAGCTGATGGGCCAACATCCTCCTCCACGGCTGATTGCATGAAATCAGGCAATTATGGTGGTTCAATTATATAAATTATATTTTTAAATCAGAAAATGTTCTTAAAACATTAAAAATAGAATTACTTCCTCTCATGCCAAAGGAGCTAAGAAAGTCTTTATGGGTTTGATCATTTAAAGTTGACACTTATGAAAAGCAAAATATAATTGGAATGAGAATTTTTGAAAATTAAACAAAGCAGTGATTTGTCTCACTCAACTAAAGTTGAAACCCCAACCAAAGGATATGGCTTTGATGGCATTTTTTGATGGCTTAATATTTACTTGTAATTTAAAATGAATAGTTGTTTTTAATGTTTTTAGACTTTTTGGAGACATTGGGACAACATTTATTTTCAAAAGAAAATGGACTACAGTTTTCTACTCAACAGATTTTAAACGATCTTATTTTAACTAAACACAGGTTCTTGAAAGAAAATGTGCATGTTAGCAAAAAAAGCTAAAACACATTCTGATACAAATGAGTAATTTAACTGTTAAAAATAGAATAATTTTGTTTATTTATTAATTAATTCATTGAATTTGAGTCTGAAATCATTTTTTTATGTGGAGCACCAACTTTTCTTTAGCCTTGGTTTAGCAATGGTTTATTGCTGTAATAAACCATAATTCAAACATTTAGACAGACATCTTTTTGTCAAGTAATCAACCACTATTAACGAAAGGCCTCCAAAACAGATTTGTTTATTTGAAACATATTCAACCTTTTAATGCCACTGATTCCTGACTGTTTAGATTCTGGACAGTGTGAGCAGCTCCATCACAGATAAAACAGCTTTTTGTTTCTCTGCTGTCGGTGTCCAGTTTACATACATAAACGTCAGGGTTGTGAAGCAAGAATAAAATGTTTATTTTAGTTACTATAGTGAGCCACTATTTGAAGACATTCAATGCAATTGTGACGAGTGAAGCAGTGAATGAGCCAAACCAGTGGAGAAATACTGAAATGCAATTATTTTCCAACTCAGTGCCCCCTCAGCTCTATGATGTTAATGTCTAACATGAGAACTCCTACACTTCAAATGCAACACCTTCAGACATCATAAAAATGTCCTAATATCTCTGCCAAACATCCGCAATGTTGGATAGAGTTTCTTGCAAAATTATTCATGGCCCTTGAACTTAAACTTATCTTTAAGAAATTGTATTGCCTTTTTAGGTCATTCTTAAAATAAAAAAAGTCAAGGAGAATAATATGGTTTTCCAAACTGTTTTCCAAATAGAAAATCTGACAAATATGGTTAATGGCAGTATTTACCTCCCTAAATACACTGTAAATCCCCAGTCTCTGAATTCATATGTATACTTTTTATAAGCTTTGCATATCTGGAGATGGAAACATTTGACCATTCATTGAAGATAGCTCTAGTTCGGTCAGATTACATAAAGAATGTCTGTGAACATATTTTCTTAAATATAGCTTAAGATTCTCAAATCATTTCCGACATGACTCTGCTTTGATTTAAGCCATTCAGTCGTAGCTATGCCTGAATGTTTAGGAATTCTTCAGGTCCTCGTCCTGTTAAAAGATACATTTCCTAAACAATTTCAGCTCTTTTGTAGATGTTTATTCTCAGGATTGCCCTTTATTTAACCTCCCATTTACTCCGAACAGCTTCCTTTCCATGCTGAAGAAAAACAATACCACATCATGATACTGCCACCATCTCTGAAAGTGTTTTGAGTGTTTTGCAACAATGCCATAGCGTTTCCATCTTGGATAATGGAAATTCAATGAAATGTCCAACGTTATCATATCACTTTACAAGCTAGTCCTCCTTTGAACTTTTCCACAGCTTTTTTGTCTCCTGACCTGTGTGATGTGTTCCTTTGTCTTTGTGGTAAAGGTTTGTTCAGGAATGTTTTCTGACAATCCTCTGAGACTTTCACAGAACAGTTATAGCAAGGTTAATTTACACAAAAGTGAACTGTAGCAGTAATGTTACTTCTGTTTTCTACTGGTTGTACTTGCTTTTTCAATGATATCAAGTTTCATTCGTGAAAAAAAAAACAAAACATGTATATTTTTTCTTAAACTTCCCATTAATGCACAACTCTGTGATTGTTTATTGCATAAAATCCAGAATAAAATAGTCTGACCTTCGCGCTTCTAACATCACAAAAGACAGAAAAGTTCAACATGTAAGAATACTTTTGCGCTGAAGTTGTTTCGATTTAAGTCAAAAACATTTGAAAACTGTTTTATGTGTTAAAAATGCTTGGATAAAAAAAAATGCAGTTTTTAATTTGTGTTAATTAGCTGAGGCACAAGCAGTGCAAAGAGGAGTTGGCGGCTGATCAAGGCCAAGCTTGATCAGATATTTATGTTTTTCTTTTATTGCTGATGTGATGAAAACATCTTCACTTGCTATTCAAGTTCAGTTGAATCCATGCATACAACCCATCATTTCCATGTGGGAACAGGGCACTTCGCTTTCAATCAGGCATTAAAACAGTTCAACAGCTTTCTATGTTTGTTATATTCCCTCATCATCCAAAATGTGAATGAAATGACCGTCTAGAAAAGTTTTTGGTTTTCTGTGAATGAGCTAAATAAGAGAGCCAGGCGACACAGAAAACTTTGGCTTTGGACTCAACATACCTCAGTAAGCCACTGGTTTCACTTTCCAGTATTTAACAAGAAGGCCAAAATGCTCAGACACCTCGTCAACATAACAGAGCACTCTGTATTCTCTCATGAGTGTTAGGTTTTGGTTTTGATGACACGGAAAATGCACAGAGCTGCACTTTGTGCGACATTTATCATAACAGCGGTTCAACGTTTTGTTGCATTTGTGGAAGCCCGATTGCAAGAGATTAGATTCACATTCTTCTCTGTGTGCTCTGCTATTTGTTAATAGCAGATGCATTCGTGATATGGAAAATAAAATAGTCTTTATGGAGCATTGCAGCGCATGAAAGAGAAAACAGACATCACAGTAAAGGTCTGCTGTGGCTCGATAAGACGTTTTTAAAAGATTCTTTCTGTGCTGCATTTGCAAAAGAAGGTTTCCGATGTGGATGAGAGTCTGCAGACCAATAAACAGAAACATCAGGAGGTGGATGGAGAGGATAATGTAACTTACCAAACAGAGCAGAGTGCAGTTCTGCCTCTGGGTGTTTCTGTGTTTACATCACCATTGTTGCATTTCTTAATTTTTTTTTCCCATTGCAGTGCTGGGAAACATTAGTTTCCCATTGTGGTTTCTTAAAAAAAAAACCACAATGAGAGTTATTTCAGGACACAATCACAGGACACATCTTAAAAAATGTATGAGGAATAAGATGGTTTTGTCTTTCTGTGTGCCGTGGCTCATACAAGAAGCTCTGTATGTTCTTTTACAGGTTTAAAAGAAAAGTTCAAACTTTTCAAAGTCAGGCTCATTAAATTCATAAGAGGTTCCTTAAAATAAGTAACATTCCTGCCATTTAAAAAAAATATACATTTAAATCAATTGGTCTTGAGGGCGGAAACTATCAGGTAGTCCAAGAGTTCCCATATGCTAAATATGGAGGTGGAAGGTGGAGTTCCTGTGAGAATTACGTATGACAAAAATCTGTGGTGCATCGCCTCCACATTGTCTTGTTACATACCAAAACAAAGGTTTTAAAGTCCACAAAAATGCTTACATATTAACTGCTATGACATTTTTGAGATTGGACCTGTATTAAGGTGGTGGACGTCTGCTCGGTTTTGACCCCTGTAAATCTAGTCGTTTGCTCAAACCTCCAAATCCAAATTATCTGACTATAGGCTAAAGTCTGCTTTCACATAGGAAGGATTGCACACTGCTCACTGCTTCAAAACTGATTCTTGTGTACGTTTGGCGGAGCTAAGCGACATGCATAATACAGCGCTCCACCAAGCATGTCACCCTGTGTTTTGTACCTAAGTTAAAATAGTTTTAATTTGGCTACAACTCTCTGAGACACCATCTGGGCTCCTCAGATTAAAGACAACATGGTACATCGCCACAAAAACTAAAAAGAAGCAGTACTGTCTCGTTGTATGGAGTTTTGACCTAAATAAATAACATGTATGTGTGTTTTCATTTTGAAAATGCAGTTATTTTCCCTTATATGCTAATATGGAAGTGGAAGGTAGATGTTCAGAGATTTATCTTGAGGTGGTAAGACACTGACTGCTTATAGCCTTTTAACAAAACCTCACTTCAAATATTCTGAAGTGTCCTTTTTGGGATATTTCATCAATAATTAAAGATGTTACAAAAAGTTCATTCGCATCAGAGTGCCATAGATTATTTAAAATGATGTTTTTTTTTTATAGATGTGTTTTAGTAAATAAATGATAAAGCCAAATGTGTAGTTTAGCTTTCTCATCAATTCTTGTTAGAGCTAAAGTTGCTGAGAGAAATTATATTTACAGCACTGTAAGTAGTAAATTATGTAGGTGTTTTGGCCTTGACGTTCATACTATTTATAGCAGAGACATTGAGAGGCGTCACTGCAAACATTGCTTGAAATAAAAAAAAAAAAGTCCTGACACAAACTTTGTCACTTAGCCACTGTGTGGATAATCAATTTTTAATGGCTGGGAAGTCAACAGGGATTTAATTCATATAACTGCTGGGCATCCAGCTTTTTCTCCAAGATCTATGAAAAAAAACAAAAATCGAGTAAATACACATCTGCTGCCACACACAAACCCACAAAAGTAAACAATATTTAGTAAAACAAACATCACTGCAAACCCCGAGAGGAAATGGAGGCTCAGTACTAAATTGTAGGATGTGGTGGTGCTGCTCTCCCTGACGGCAGCCCAATCTGCTGGAACCTATCCCTGTGGAGGGTTTTTATGTGAGCCCTGTGAGCTCACAAGCCCACATACACACATTCTATTACTGGATGTGTACTCATCAGACCGTGGTGCCATTAGGACAAACCCAGGTTGGCTTTCTCACGCCATCTGGAAAGGCAGGCCTCCGTTCAGCTGGTTGTTATGCTCGCCGCCCTAAAGGCTCCCAGAGGCAGCCATTTTTTGTAAAATCTTTTTTTTGAGTTCTCACGTATCCTGCTGCTTTAAACAACTTGGTGACAAAGATGGTAAAATAGTTCATCTTTTTCAGATAATTGTATACTTGACAGTTGGATTTGTTTTCCCTGCGACATTTCGCAAGGAAAACAAATTTCCACTCCTGGTACATGAGCCGCCACATCCTGCGTTCTTCCCGAAGTAACAAAACACAGAAGTGCCGTACACTGTGCATAGCAGGCCATTTCCCCCCCCCCCTCCTCTTTCTCAGTGATAAATATGGACTGAGAGACAGAGCATGAGTGAGATTTAGACCAAGTGTCACAACATTTTCTGCTTTGGAAAGCCACTAAATGACACAACATGTCAGCTATATTGTTGTGTATATCGCAAATGTTGTGACACCTGCGAATCGGAGCCCAGAGACAGAACATTTTCATGAAATTTGCACCACGCAAGCTGTGATTTTCAATATGACATCATCCTCTCTGATTTTGTTATGGCGTTTTTATGTTATCAAAAGCAGTATCATAGTGGTGACTCATGCAGAGGCGCAGGAAATGGCTGTAGAACAAGCAAATTGTGACAACTATTTATGACACAGGATGCTGGGATCTGCATGTGACTGCGAGTCAATTTGTGAAACCTGCCCTCAGGCTGTTAGGCTTTTGTTGCCACAAACCTTGAATAATTTGTTTGGGGAAAAACTGTGGACCACTATTTTTTTTATTTTTTTATTGCTGACTACATTAGGCTGCAACGATGAGCTTCAAGATGGAGGTCCAGAGGTCAGGGACAACTGCAGACACTTGTAGCAAAATAAGTTTCAGGCTCCTTGAAATACTGGAGCTCATCTTATCCAAGTTAAAAAGATAAATAAATACTGAGTCCTGTTTTTTTTTTTACCTCCTTAATACACATTCAGTCCCTTCCAAAAGTGTTTATATTCCCTTTTAGCAATGTGATATTTTAGGATTTGATCTGATGGACCAAAGTTGTGCATACGTGGGAAGTGAAAGGATAATTATACATGATATTGAAAATGTTTAATTAACCAAAATTTAAAAAAAAAAAAGATTTGTGTTTAGTACTTAATCAGTATTGTGGAGAAAAATCTTTTGCATTCGCCGCTACACAAATTTTTACAGATATACATGATACAGAGACTGGCAAAATACTTTAAGTTCAGTCAGATGGATTGTGTTTGTAAGCATAACTTTTCAGGTCATGTCATTGACTCACAATTGGCTCTGAGTGTTCAGTTTGGACACATTATTTAAACCATTTCGACTTTCCTGTTCAGTCACTGTTCTACTTTATGGTAAATCTCCACACCAGTCTCAAATTGATGGGATTCTTTAAAAGATTTCCCGTGAGAAATGCTTGTGTTTTTGCTCCATCCATCTCACCACAAACTCTGAGCAGATGATGAAACCCAGTCCCACAGCATGATGCTGCCTTTTTCCATATTTGATCATATGAACAGTTTTACCAGGCTGATGTGCAATAGTAGTTTTTCCTTCTCAGACAGTATTTCCCACGTGGGCCAGAAATTTTGGTCTCAATGGACAGTGATTGTTTGATCACTAATATTATCTGACTGTCTAAAATTTAGCACAAGCAGACCCAAACCACTAATTAGGTGGTTTCTGAAGACATTTGCGTTTTATTCAGGAGTCATAATGTATGCCAAGCTATTCACATTGTTCCTTTGAAAAAGAAAAGAAAAATATGTACATATTTTTCTTCCTTTTCTACAATTTTGCAACACTTTATGTTGGAATATCAGATAAAGTCCTCTGAGATTTGTGCCTGTAACATGATGAAAGACTTAAGGGTATGAATGCTTTGCAAGACACTATATGTAACATCTCAGTTTGTATTCAGGAACGGATTTTTACTGTAGGGAACATAGAATATAGATCTATGGCTAGTTTACATAAGAATATTCCCTGAGAGAAGAAAACAGAGCCAGAAATGGAGTTGCACTGCACGGTTTCCATGTGTTTTGTACATCCGTCACATCCTTGAAATCCAGGAGACACGTCTGTTTCAAGACACGTGGGAATTGCAAGTATTCCTCCTGCATGAGTTAGCTTGTTCGCAAAATTTCATCAGAAAGCCGTGTCTTTAATTGTAGCCAAACATAGTCATCTGTTTTCTGTGCTCGCTGTGCAACGAGGAGTGAATCGGGCAGTGAAGGAAGTGGAGTGCATCCCGGCAGTCAACCGGTGAGAGGTGGGGTCTACCTTGAAAAGATCACCTGTCCGTCACAGAACCGTCACAGTCACAGAACTACGCACACACATACTCACATCTAACGTGACACATGTTTTAGACTGCGAGAAGAAGCTGCGGTGAAACGGGAATATTCAGGAAGAACATGGAAACGCCATGTTAATAAACTCGACTGATGGTGAAACAGTGTTGGCTCAAATGAGAACCGTAGGGCGGCCCTGTAGCAACAGACAAACCAAGGTGTTTCTTTGCTGCTTAAATGCTTGTGCTCTCTCATGGAGTATTTCAACATCTGTGCCAACAAATCTGAAAATGTCATTAAAAATATAACATGAATTCAGTAAAACCACTGACAGTTTGAAATATTTCAGGTAATTACATAAATAAAAAGGGGGCCCTTTCTGTTCAAGGACACTCTAATTGCATTGTTATATTCCAAACAAACCCTCTTCTTTTTTGCAAAAAAGTCAAATTCAGTGATGCTGAAAAACAGTAGGACATTTTATTTTAGTTTTAAAAGCATTTTGGTCTAATTAAGTTGAAGCTACATTAATTTTTTGTGTGCTTTTTTAGTATGATTAAGACCTTTTATAGCTTATTAAAGCTAATATAAAGATAAATAGCTGTAAGAAAACATGCACAGTGGGGTTGAATGAGATTTTGTGTTTTGCAAACAGGGCTCTTTTCTGCTTTTAACAGAACCTTACACACACATACAAATTCATTGTTGTAAAGGTGTGTTTGTTCCACTCTGAGTTTATTATAACCTTTCAACCACTCAGCACTGGACCTGCACAGAGCCATCACTCAGACCTGATGTGCTGCTGATGGAAAAGGGCGTGCCTGCGAGTGGATCTTCGTACCCATCCGCCTTTTTGGTGCTCCAGGTTTGCCGCTGCAGAAACCTGAACTGAATCTGTCAAAAAAAGCCTGATGAGAAACGCTGCTACGGCAGTTTGGAAGAATGAGGGATTAGACCGTTTTTCACCGCAGACGTTCTGAATTCCCACTGGAGGGGGAAGCAGAGGTGGATTAATAATGGTTGCGTTTCATTTAGAGAAGTGTCAGTGTCATTTTTGGGCACTTACTGGAATCACAGCTTCATTAATTTTACCTGTGCGTCCCAAAATGCGATAAGTTAAAATGTCTTCTGTGGAAATGATGTATTGATTGCACCCCCCGTACAATGTGATTAATTAGAATCTACTTAACGTGAATTCAAAGTCTCTATTCTGAGCCATTTCATGTGTGCGATCAGCTTGCGGAGAATCAGCTTTTGCACAGACTCCAGATCTCTGTCACCGCCTGTAATTATAAGCAGCAGCCAATAAAGTCTTGGAAAAGACTTAAAAGTTTCTAACACCGATATCTGGAATGGACACTCGGCTGCTGCATTTCCAAACAATGGATTGATGTCAGCGTTTGGCGCAGAGTTTACACAAGGATTAAAACTTTTGGAGTGAGTCAGAGATCGCAGGACTCTGACAGGACATGAATGAGCCAATAAAGACTTTCATAACCCTCAGACATACAAAACATAACCCTGCAGCTGGCGTTTGTAGGCATCGAGCTAAGCGTAGGAGCTCACAGCAACATTTCAGAAAGTCCTGTTTCGTCTTCTGTCAGTCAGTCACTCTTTGCACGGTTGCAGTGTAACATGCAGGCTTTCTTTAGCTTGGCCCGACTCCTCATATTTCTGCCAACTGCAATCACAAATCCAACATAATCTCAGCACAATCAACTGCTTGGAACTGCAGAAGCAAAAAAAGGAAAATTGGGGGGGGGATCAAAGTGATGTTTCTCAAAAAACAAAACAAAAACTGAAGCTAAAATTGACCTGCAGTGATAGTTAGTGTGGCTGCCAGAACTCCTTCTGAAATGTTTTATTTTGATCAATTTTCTGTCTTTTACTCAATCCATTGAGCAAAATTCTTTTTTTTTTGCCTCACTGTTTTCTGTTCACAGTTTGCCAAACGATCCCTGCTTCCAGCTTGATCTGAGCTCTGTTTGAGCGAAATACGGCTCGATAAATCTGAATTCCAGGACACGTTCGTCACGCCTGGGAATTCTTTTTGCACAAGGCACAGTTTTTTCAAATTCAGATGAGTTTTCCCCAGTGAACTGAGCTAGGATGGAGAGTGCAATGTTTTCAGCCATGTACGGGTTCAGGTAGGGTTGTGATCATCTGGGGAGTTGCTGGCATCGAGGTAAAATGATTGGTCTTCACACAGGGAAAAAAAAGGAGGAGAGAACCTGGAAGTCATCACCGGGGGGGTTCATTAAAATATTCTTCTTCTGCGAATCAACAGGAGAACAGCATCTTGGCTGCAAAATGGCACAGCCATTTTTGTACCGAGTTATATTATTGGGTGCAAACTCCTGGGATTTCTTCACCAATAGGACTTTGTTGTTGTGTATTGCAGTGGCTCTGGGTTTCTGGAATATTTGCATATCAGCAGCCAGGTTTTGTTGACTAAGGTCAGGCTCCTAAAAAACATGATTTCATGTGCACTGTCAAAAATACATTCTATGCTTGTTAGATCTGCAATGATTTATATTTATTGTGCATTATCATAAATCAAATGGATGCTACTACTTGCTCTGTGGATCAGCTGGATGTACTTGAATCTGTGAGTGTTTTTTCTGTAGAGTAGGAAAACATGCCTGTTTTGTTAATTAGTGATTATGACTTCACCATATTACTATGAATAAAAATGTATTTCTTTATGTTTTGAGTCTGACTTTATGCACAAGCTACCCGCCTTTGACCTCACTGATAATAAAAGAAACATTTGTACTTGGATGTGCTTTTCTGTGGGCTGCATAATCTGGTTAGAAAATTCAGACTTAGTCTTTACTTGAAATGATTATGTAGTTGAAGTTCAATTAATACTCCTTAAAATATCTTGGCCTGGCTAAAGTTTAAAAAAAAAAAAATCTTATTAGAAAGCAGTTCACTATATGGTGTGCAACTTTTAAATATATTAAGCAACTTTTATGTTCTCTATCAGTGTTGTCAGAAACGCGTTACTGAGGTCGGACCACTTTTTTCAGTAACAAGTAATCTAACGCGTTGCTATTTACAATACAATACAATACTGGAACACACAAAGACACGCACAAATTACTAAAGTTTTTTTTTGTACTGTTGTAACCATTAAACAATCTCACCTTCAGTTCAACCTTATAAGTAGAGATGCATTGTTGATGTTACCATTATAAAATAACTTGCAATTAAGTTTTGGCAAAGATTAATGTAATTTTCACAGCGTTGTTGTTAGCAGCTGCTGAAAGTAACTAAACAGTTACTTTTAATGAAACTTACTTTCCAAATCAAGTAATCAGTAGTCTAACTAAGTTACGTTTTCAAGGAGTAATCAGTAATCCGATTAAAGTCACTTTTTCAAAGTAACTATGCCATCACTGTTTACTATTTAGGGCACAAAGTCAATTTCTATACTATAAACCCTATGAAGAGAGCAAAGCTGCAAATTTATGTCTGTTTTATATCTTATAGGTAGGGTTAGCTATCACTCACTTTTCATAAGCACAGTATCAACTAAACTGTCATCTGTGTTTGTCATTGTGGAGTTGCCTAAGAACTACTGTCATGCCTGTGCGTAGACTCAGAGGAGCTCAGTGCAGTAAACATACAGGCCTCCGCGTATTGTAGATATGGTATTATTCCTTTTCCTCTCTGCAGCCAACCACCTGTTCTTTTGTTTACATGCCAGACGCCTCACAGACTAAAAAAAACCCGAAACAAAACAAAAAAAACCTTAAGAGACAGTAATGCTTGTTCAACACCAGGCATGATTCTCTGGCTAGCACCTGCTGAAAATCAGATTATTGCACCAGAGAGACAATAAAAACAAATAAAACAAAACAAATACTTATTTACATAATTAATGAAGTGCACCAGAAGTGCTTTGCTATTCCATGTAGACGCAGATAAGCTCGTTGTTGACTTGTATATTACTGAGTACTCTGTAGTCAGCTATTGCTTCATGTATTATTTTAAGAAATCCTACTGACCCTGTTTTTTTTCTTTTTATTTTTTTTAAAAGAAATAAATCCTGCTATTTTTTCAGAACTTGCTCTGAATTCAGGCTTCATCTTCACCAGCGCTTATGACGCCTTTGCCCTCTCTTTCTCCTGCAGAATGAGTGTAATCCAGTGTCTCACCTGCCACGCTTGTGTGGCTTTTGGCACTGAACAGTTGGGCTGTGATTTTCTGGCAGGCAAGCATCAACACATCTCCATCTTTAGTTTTCTGACAGCTGAGTGTCAGGAACGGTGTGTTGCAGAGCGCCCTGTGGGAAAACAGCACCAGCACAAAACTGAGGCGACCCCAACCCTGCAGCTCTCCTTGAAAACAAGGCTCTCCTCCTCCCTTCTGCAGTTAATCTCAAACATTGTGAATTCTTTCAGCTTTACAGGAGAGATCCCTGCACTTCTCTGTGACATGTCAATAAGAACGGCGTCCTTACAGGATAGGATGCCTGAATAGTTCTGACAGGCAAAATAAAACCTCAAATTATCATATTATTCACACCTCTATACTCTGTCACCTTCAGGTTATAGCTAGAGGAATTATTAAGCATCACTGATGCCCTGTGCCTGCTGGGCTGAGGAACAGTTTCAGGACTAGTTTCAGTATTTCGTTCAAGAATAATCTTGCTAGAGTGTTCGTCCATTCTTTCTAATTCTAAGAATTTGTGTGTCAAGGACATAGGGATTTAACTTTTAATAATCACATGCAATTTTATATGTAATTTTTTATGTTAAATTCTCAAAAAGAAAAAAAAAATACAACTTGTAGTGTTCACTTGGTAAACAAGTATATCTCTTGGTTGCTTGCGAAAAGGACCAATTTCCAGAAACATGTGACTTGTTCAGATTTAAGTTTCTTATTACAGTAGACCTCTTGGATTTGAGGGATTTACAATATTTGGTATGTATACAGGATTTTTGGGACCTTTCTGTGATTTTGTTGTAGAACCTGGTGTTTTTTTCACCATCCTAGAAATACCGACAGGCAAACTGACTTTATACTATACCTTTAAAAATGTGTAAATCGTCTGAAGGTTATCTTATTGCTGTGCCACTTCATAATTAACTTATCTTTGATAATCCAAGTTGTTTACTAAAACAGTGCTAGGCTCACAATACTCACCTTTATGATTTGTTCATAATGATTATTTAAAAAAAATCTCTGAGGTGACAAACAGACTAAAATCAGGTTTTAGTAGATATCTGAATATTTCATCAGTGAAACTCTGAAATCTATACTTTAATGCTCACACTCACGCCCACTATTGGCTATAATTCACAGACTAACCTAATGTGTGTGGGGTTTTTTCGGCTGTGGGAGGGAAGCAAAGCTCCTGGAGCATGCATGGGGGCAAATGGGCAAATGAAACTAGAGACCTGAATCTGAACCTGATTTGCTTCAAGCTGCTGCCTTGTTTTGCTTGTTTTAACAAAAAGCTGTCCTTGGATTTTGAGCTATACTTCACCAGTGGCTGTAAAAAAAAAAAACAGAACTCAACAAGTGGAACCATTTGAATTAAAAATATCAGACAGGTTTGTTAATGCACTTTGGAAGGCCAATGATTACCAAGATGCCTCACTGAAAAAATGAGAGAGACAAATAATATCTGATGAAAATTCAGCAATTACAGTGGAGAGTAATTTCACAGAATGTAGAAGCAGTTCACAAAGGCAGTCTCAAAGAGATGTTTTCCAGGCACCCATTACTTATCGTGTAGTGGTTATAAAACTATTTCAGATAAATAAAAAAAGTTGGGTTTTTTTTTTTTTTTTTTTAAAAGAGCAGTAAGCAAAATTATATTGTTTCGCATTAGTAGTCTGTGATTGCGGATCTGGTTATCGTAGATCGTATCGTAGATACAGTACAGTAAAGGGATGCATAAGTTTAAGTTTAAAATGTATTTTCTTTAATGTCACTTTTCTGGTTATGTTCGTGTATACTACTTAGAGAGTTCAAACTTCTTAGATTTTAAATTTTGAGAGTTTATTTACCGATCGTGTCTCGATTGGTTTCGTCTGAATCGATGTAGTGGAAGCGTTGCTTCTGCTCCTCCATAATAACACTGGAAGCGAAAGGAGTAACGTTGTGTCCGTGTCTGCTTTCATTTTTTCCCCTTTACAGGTAAAATCCTGCCTTACAAGGTTTATAGCTGTTTTTAGGTTCATTACATTTGTCGAATGAGCAGGAAGTGTTTGTGGTGTCTGGGATAACTTGAGTTTTCTTAAGAGCTATACTCACATTAGCTTTCTAGCTATCTGCGCCCTCTGCTACATTTCTTATTACTGTGTGGATATAACCACAATGTTTGTGTGCAATGTTCAGCACTAAACTAAAAAAGACTATGTTTCAGCTGTAAGAATATGAAGTTGGCTCATGGTCACTTGCTAGGTGTTTGAATGCACATCCAAGTTCATTTAGAAATGAGGTAAATGGCCTTGAAATGTAAACCTAAAAAGTGAAAAGAAAAGCTGCATGAATAAACTCTAAATCTACCATTTATATTGTTAAAGCATGGAGCTGGGTCTCAGGAAATTAGACAATAATTATCACACAATGTTACACAAAAGTTTAGTATGCTGGCTAGTCAAGCACAGTATTAAACCAGCATATATATTACTGGCAGTTCTAGTCTTGCTGGAAAATGAAATGAGCAGCCAACATTTCCTGACTCAGGTCTTGATAAAACACAGTTGACCACCAGCAGCAGATGACATAACTCCTTAACTCATCACTGAATGAGGAAACTTCAGAGTGAATTTCAATTAGCTTAGATTCTTTAACGCTCCACTTTTCCAACAGACTTGAGGACCATGAAGTCCAAGAATATCCGGGCCTTAAGCCCCTCAGGCCACGTAAAATGCTCTTGAAGTTACCTGTGGTTCTAGAGTAGCACAATGAACACTAAGTTAGCTAGCACTAGACCATGTCCTGAATACATTTGTGTGTGGCGCCTCTTCCACCACTGACTACAGCTGGAGTCCATACCATGCAAGTCTCTTAAATGACACTTACTTTACAATCTACCACACTTTTTCCATCCACTGAATTTTACAATAATAAGCATGTCTCACTCTCTATTTGTATTTTCAAATCAGCTTTTTTTCTTCATGTATGTGTATGTAGTCAATCACATACACTTATGTGTAAACAAATAAAAACTGTCAGAACAGAACAGTCATATGAAACCAGGATTTCCTAACAGAAATCGCGACGCTTTGGAGATGAGGACAGAGATTATTTTTTCTTCGTGTTCTGCAGTAAAACGGAGCCTCTTTCACACATTTTTCTAGGTTGCTCCCGCATAAACATGCACAGGAAATGCTGGTCTCTTGCAACAGTACAGTCTTCTTCCTTGTAAAACCAATTTGTGGACCAACGTGGCAATTAGACATGTAAGTGTGGACTGGAATTGGTGCCTTCTGCCCCAGATCACAATGCTAATAAAACTTCAAAGTAAACGACTACACCACAGGATGGATTTGTTTTAATGATCCCTTTATGTAAATGACCTGTTTTACATCTTTGCTTGACTTTGTTTTTCCTGCACAGCCCCCGCTCATCACTACCAATGACCATGAGGTGTCCCACAGAGAGGGAAAGTCTGGGCATGCTAAGGCACTCTGCTGTCAGTGTCGAAAAGTAGCCTACCAGGGGGTCTTTCTAATTAAACTGGTGCCCAGTCCAAGGCTGTGGGTGATGGGGCATCTGCTGTGTGCAGTGGCTTGAAATCCTCCAGCTGCCCATCTGCAAAACTTCTCATCTGGCTTCCATCGAAAGAGGAGGTTTAGGAAAATGCCTCTATTTTCCCTAATCTCCCTCACTGCCACCCCACCCCACCCATCTCTCTTCTGCCTTATCCATATTTCATGAAGAGCTCTGGAGGTATGAAATTGTCTGAAACTAATCCACTACTGGATATTTAGTCCCAGATTAAAATCACTCGCTTCACTGCCTCATAATTCTGTTCCTATTGATTGCCTAGGTCCAAATATAAGTCAAGGATGTATGGAACATTTTTCCTTAGGCTCTCCGAAATAGTATCATTCCAACTTCCCTGCACTGATTCCATGCAAATGCTTTCATCCTCGCTGAGCATTTTTCTGGCAATAGCAAGTCAGCACAGCTTTTGTTAAAGCTGTTTTTTTTTTTACTGTTTTTTCTTTCTTTTTTTTTTCCAGGTTCACATTTTCGACTTGTTGCAAACACCTGAGAAAGTCCCACCTGCACACCCACAGCACAGTTTAAGAAGCACTCATGCAAACCCGAAAACATTCCCCCATGATCAAGACAGACAGCTGAAGATGCTCAGGCTTGGAGTCTCTCTGTTTTTAAAGGTAGAAAGAAGAATGTGGGAGTATTATGACATGTTAGTGACACTCAGGAACACATCAAACCTTTGTTGCTTGAAGGAAAAGTGTGGGTCTCTCTCCACGAGACTGTAAAAAAAATAGCCTGTCTGTCAACATGAGCTAACACCATAGGGGCCCCGAGATCTAAGATTTTCTAATTCCAGCAACTAATTTCTTCTAAAGCTCCTTCCACCTTCTATTGTCACATCAGGCTATTCAAAAGAAGCTGACAGCACCACAACAGCTTGAAATGTGTGCATAAAAAGCCAAGGTGAAGGGAGAATAGTTGCGTAGCAGCTCACAAACACAAAGCAGCAGAAGTCCCTGAATCAA
Source organism: Xiphophorus maculatus (assembly GCF_002775205.1). Taxonomy (NCBI): domain Eukaryota; kingdom Metazoa; phylum Chordata; class Actinopteri; order Cyprinodontiformes; family Poeciliidae; genus Xiphophorus; species Xiphophorus maculatus. The sequence goes on along the minus strand of NC_036465.1, from coordinate 21,065,891 downwards.
TTTTCTTCCCATATCAGCCAAGTGTCTTTCTATTTATTTATTTATTTGTATCTTATTGTGAAGAAATGCTCCGAAAAAGACCAAAAACTGCTAAAGTGATATGTTGTTTTTTTCTGTAATGTTCAATAAAAGGTCACATAATGTGTTTCTATCCCAAACTGGAGCAAACAGTGCATTTGTTTGGGGAATGCATCCCACTGGGGGGGCAATATGCAGTCTGTGCTCTTTTGATTTAAATCAGCAGGAGCATTCTTGTCAGACTGATTTAAAATAAAAAATATAATCTGTCACACAGTACAACACCGTGGTGATAATTGTATTTTGTTTTTTAATGCTTTGTGGACACAATGAGCTCAGGGAAATAACATAAAACAGTTGCCAAAGCAGTCTTTTTTTTTTTTAGGTGAGGAGCTGCTCATTATTTTGATAAAAGGTTGCGATGAAGAGGGAAAAAAAATGAGCCACCTCTATGAATTAATGATATTTAGGATTTATAACCAGGTCAGCCAAGGACATTTCATGTTCTGTTGTCACGCTATATCAGCAGATTAGAAGCAGATTTCATGCAGAAAAAGGAGCTTCTGTTGAATGTCGTAGGACCAACACATACATTTAGTGTTAAAAGTATGTACACCCTCAGAGTGGTGAAGATTTAATACACATAAAAATAAATGACAAATCAGCTACGTGTGATTCTAAGTGCAATGTTTTTGTCTGACGTCTGGTCTTGACCGCTAAAGATATCAAAAGCTACTTCAATGTAGCTTTTGTTCAACAAACATCTCCATTCAGCAGAGGTGGATGCTAACTAAGGTCTTGTTGTAGTAAACCTATGTTAAAGGATATGTTCTTTGTAAACAAGAAATTCAGGAAAGTAAAAAGAAGAGACAATAATAGAAAAAAAAGATTAATTAGGGGAAAGCAAATCTAGCACCTTTCAGGTTAGATAATTCGCTCAAAACAGGCAATGCAAGTTTCCATTCTATTCTGTATTTGTATCCACAACTTTTACCTCAGTTGCACTTAGAATTTTTTTATTTTATTTTCTTCCATCTTTTATGTAAAAAAACCCCAAAAACACTTTATTTGCAGAAAGATACAATTTATTTGATTCAGTATAGAGGATGAAGTGAACAACATTTTAATGTGCCAGACTTAAGCCTCTTGTGTCTGACTCATCATTAGAGACGGTGTGAAGAGTTCATTGGTCAGGAAGGAACTTGCAGCTGCTTCCCCTCAGTTGAGGTGGTTTAACTGTCAAGGATGACTCCATTTAAATGTTTCTGACATGTCCATCTGTAAAGATAACCTTTGGTCAGACTTGTGATTCACAAGAGGGTCTGACAAATTATTGGAATCTTCATGAGGAGCAGGAAAGTGGCACTGGGTTTACTGGTGTCTTGTCTTTCAGTCCAAGACCAGCTGATGTTTTAGATAGGTGTGAGAAAATGGATGGCTCTATCAGTAGATGGATGCATGGTTCATTACAGTAAAGGCAAAGAAGCATGATAGTATCCAAAGGTTAAAAAAAAAAAATTCTAAAGTTAACCTGGATGTAAAAAATAAATAAATAATCTGTACACTTCTAAATTGTTTTGTGTTTTGTGAGATAAAACCAAAAATATGTGAAAATTTTTGAAATATCAAAATGGAACACCTTTCTGTTTTATTGTTTTTATTTTATTGTTTTACCTTCTTTGACAGGAACTCTGCAACTTAATTAGCATGAGCATTTCATCATGTAGATGTACCACATTTAGTCACAGAGGCTAATATCCATGTGAAACTAAATCAGAACACTGACATATGCAATTTTTAAAAAAAATTATAAAACACTGAAAAAACAAATCATGATAAAACCTAAAACCAACATAGTTAAAAATCCAAAGTATGTGTACTGTTTTGATTAGTTTCCAACCACTGTTTAAAAGATGTGGAGGACTGTCTGTGGGATGTAATGATCTTTTATCTCTGTACACACATTCATCTAAATCTTAGAAAACTGTTTGCCCAACAGCACTTTACCTCTGTGGACCCTTCCTACTTTCTGGTTACAAGTTTTGATTTTACTCCACAAAATGATTTCAGGAGAAGAGGCCAAACCATGCGTTACTTTCTACACCAACATCAAAATATTTGTTCTGGATTTAAGAAGACAAATAATTATGTTTGCCTCTACTTCTACAGTCTATGCTTGAGTCTGACTTTTAACCATGTTCAAATTACATTTCTGTCGATTGTAGAACAGGAGTTTGTCATTGTAGTTTAGTGATGAAGCTTCCACTGAATGCATTGTGAACATCTAAAAATATTAAATTACACCTTTAAAACAATAACTACTGGAACAGGAAAATCTGTAAACTACTATGAAAACAGAAACCTCAATACGCTTTGTGAACACACAATTAACCCAAAATGGAGAACACAAATATTTAAGAAAATAGACACATTAAATCTATGACAGCTGCAAAATTATACTATTAGTAGTTGCAGAATTACTGAAATGCACACAAATTGCACAATTACACAATTTCATATTAAATATTTATGTTGGAACTCATTCATTATAGCAATAGTAATGGCTGATTATGACACTCAGTGATGGTAGAGCCCAAATAACCATCTTTCTGCTCTGTCGAACAAAAACAGTAGAGAATATTTTAAGATTTATTCACCAGCCACTTTATTAGGTTCAATTACTTGATAGAACAAATAGTGAATCAAAACATCTTGGCATCTAAACGAGGTGAAAGAAACTTTCTGAAGTTAAAATTCTGCATCAAAATGGGAAAGAAAAAGGATTTGAGTGACTTTCTTAGTGACATGGCTGCCGGTGCCAAACGCTCTGATCTGAGCATTTCAGAAGCTGCTGATCTACTGGGATCCAAACACAACCTTCTCTCGGCTTTACAGACAACAGTATGACAAAGAGAAAATATCCAGTGGTCCGTCTACATCGCCTGCAGGTACAAAGCTTGCATGCATCATTGTTTGTCATGTATGTGTCTGTGTTGCCCTTTGATATACTGGTGACCTGCCCAGGGTCAGGAAGCCAGTCTGTCACAGGACATACAACCTGTCCCGGGTGCAACCTGCTTGTCTCTCAGCCCCCCCACATCCCTGCACTAATATGAAGGTAAAGATAATGGATGGATAAAACATGAATAATGCAAAATCCATTCATCTCTGTTTTAAGAGTTTCAATGAGCTGCCGTTCATTTCCTCTGGGTACAGATGAAAAAGATTATACAATCTAGACACACTGCTGGAGTTTAACTGGACCAACAGACAGAAAGAGACAACCATTTATTTTCTTCCTCAAGACAAATTTAGAATCACCAATTAAACCAGCGTACACGGGTTAGGACAGCAGGGCACTGAAGGAGCTACAAAGAGAGGAGAAAACATGTAAGCGCAACATTCAGTAGAAAACCAGAGGTTTCAGTCTCAGCATGCTGTAACTTTTAAATGACACCACGACTAAAAAAAACTAACTTCTTCACTTTTAAAAATAACAAATTGGTTACCATACTAGTGAGATTTAAAGTATGATCGTTCCTCTAAGCAAACAACTCAGCAAGTCGACAGAAATATTTATTTTGTGGTAACATACAAAACCGACTTTTTAACAATGCCATAGAACATTACGATATATTGGTTTTGTTTTACTTAAGTAGTTTACTGGTCATAAGGTTAATTTGGGTTAAATATTGTCATATTTATTATTTAAAAAGTTTAAATAGATGTTTTGCTTTGTAGAAAAACAACATAAATGATTACGACAGATAAAGGAATATGTACTTTTTGGACCTGTAATGCAACATTGACTCAGCATAATTATAAAGCCTGTTTTTCCCTGCAACTTAAATCCTCCGCAGAGCATCTACCAACCCACCTGATATATGGGCGTATAAAGCATTTCCTCTCCTATAACTCCTCTAAGCGCTGCACAAATCCCAGCTACCACTGCTGAGGTCCCACAGTGCATAGACTAGAGTTAAAAATCAGAAGTGAGTGACATTCAAAGGATTACCAGAGACAGAGATCTTTATGGTTGATTCGAAGTGCAAATCTGCCAGATTTACATCTTAGCGTTGCTTCTTAGAGCTTGAGATTAGACAATAATGCCATTCTTGATTGTGAACATGAAAATTAGTCTTTGTGAGGCTTATCACCGAAAGTCAGAGAATCTCACACAAACAGAAAACAAATACCTGTGAAAATAAGTGTTTTGATAATCTGTATGATAACAGAAATGAAATATGAGATCAAATCTGAGCATGGTTTGATAAATCTTTTTTAAGTCTGTTGTCTTCTCATAAAAGTCTATTAGTTTAACTTGAATAGAAGAAAATAAAAGCCTCATTTTCTTAATCTAATCCATTAGATTAGCGTGATAGTGATGGGCAATGTTTGATGCTAATGATGTCTCCGGTTGTTGTTTCAGGTGTTGGCTTTCATAAAAATACAGTTTATGTTTTCTTTTTGTAATTTTTTTCTAATCAAGGAATGAAATCTAAACTGTGTTTTGGAAAGATCTATCTCATCTTGCTAAGCAAGGGCTCATCACTGCAAGCCTTGCTTTATATAATGTGTGTTTATGGATAAAGGATGTAAAATACAAAGCGTGCTACTGTTGGAGGAAACACTGAGCTACATTTTGTTTTTGAGATATTGAAGGGCATATATATATATATATTACTTTTTACAACATTTTCTTTCCCTAGTTTTCAGGTCGCAGAGAGCACAGTTTCAAGTTGCTAGGCTTCAAACACCAGATTTTTGCACCAGTCCATGTCTTCGTTTGGAAAAAATCATTATCAAATTGGAATGAACCAGAAACAATTGCAGTGAAATGTAAGGTGTAAAATGCTTGCCATGCCTCTTTGTGTTTTCTAGTCACTTGTACCTCACGGACAAGCACACATGCTATTTTCAGCTCACCTGATCCAGCAGGAAGTCAGGAGAAATGTTGCTGTCAAGAAGTAGCTTGGAGACCTACCAAAATCACTTAAGTGGGATTTAAAAGCACTCTGCTGTAAGCCCAGATTGGCTGCAATTCTCCAAAGTGATAGAGACTGCCTGTGTCGGAAAATGGCAAATCAAACCACTTAGATTTTGGCACTATTCAGATCTATGTTATAATTTCTGCTCCAGTTCTGACCAGCATTGTGAATGTGATGTATTTCAGCGCTCCCAGGTTTCACAACAACTGTGTCACCCTAGTGTTCATATTATTGGTCTGTTCATCATAGTGACGTAGCTCACAAATTGTTATTATATAGTATTATACATATGCTAGAGTCTTATTTGCCTGAAGCTGCATGTTTACTGTATGTATCTTATTACACTGCAAAGGAGGTATGCAGCAGTGTGATGGTGCTATAAGATAACCCAGCGTATCCTAATCCTGGAGTATTTTGTGTGTTTTAAATTGTGTCATTACATTCAGCAGAAACCTTCATGACCCAGGAGTTTAAATCAGGTATGTTGAAGCAGGAAATGACTTCAATCTGCCGAATAAGATCTCCGATTCAATGACCATCGATAAAAAGGGAAAAAACACCAGATTTAGTAGACATCATCTTTTAATGGGAAAATTGAATCTAACTCCAAAACGGTTGACGGATGTATCCATCTTCCAACCTGAATACAAACAGTGATCAACCAACAAGATATTCAGGTTGAACATTAATATTTCAGGAAGTGTTTTTTCTACCTTGTTCCAAAATCAAAACAATGAACTATAATTGGATGAGAAAAAATGAAGTAGAAATAATCACTTGTCCTGACCGTTATTTTTGATTTCTTATTTTTCATTTGCCTCCCAGTTTTTTTAAAACTTTATTTCTTATTTAATTCATCATCCCATGGTAACATGTTGAAGGTAGTTCTGTGCACTTAATCGTAAGTTGTATGTTGCGTAAAGAACTGTTGTTACACAAGTTCAAACCCCATATGATTTTTATTTATTTTTTGCTTGCTTGTATGGAGGAAAACAACTATGTAAAATTTTTACATTTACTGTGAACTCAAGCTGTCATTTTATTCTTCATTTTCCACAACACCCCCAGTTGACTGAAGACTGTTTTTCAGAGGTGGTTGATCATATTCAGACTACACCGACATCAGGACTAAAAACGCTTGTTAGAAGGATAACCAGCGAGAATCATTTGATGGCTCCTGGGACTCACAGGAACTGCAGTCCACTGTGGTACAATCATCCATCAGCTTGTCAACAGAGAGTCTGACAGGGGGAGTTTAAAGAGAAAACTGCAGCATATAAAATTGATGGGCTCATTCACAATGTTCTCCCAAGTCATTGCCTCATCACACTGATGCACATACACTTTACCTGAAAGAAGAAAAGCTACAAGAATAAAGGAGACAAGACTAGAGAGAGAGAGTGAAATAAATCTGCTTTGCTTTCTCTTTTGAAATTAATACAAAAGATCTGAACTAACAGCACTTTCACAACATGCCGTCTATTAGAAATCACTTCAACCAGAAGTCAATCTCTCCCAGTTCCTCTCATCGCCATAGAAACACATATGGCAAGAAATCATAAAAGAAAGGTTCCTGCTTGTCATGCCTATGTGCATGGATGTGGATGGATGGATGGATGGATGGATGGATGGATGGATGGATGGATGGATGGATGGATGGATGGATGGATGGATGGGTGGATGGATGGATGGATGGATGGATGGATGGATGGATGGATGGATGGATGGATGGATGGATGGATGGATGGATGGATGGATGGATGGATGGATGGATGGATGGATGGATGGATGGATGGATGGATGGATGGATGGATGGATGGATGGATGGAATTATGATGATGGAAAAAAACAGGATGAATGTGTCAGATTTAAGCCTCTTGTGTCTGACTCATCCTTAGAGATAGTGTGAGGAGTTCATTGGTCAGGAAGGAATTTGCAGCTGCTTCCCCTCAGGTCAGATGAGTCAAGAATGCCGCCATTTAGATATTTCTGACATGTCCATCTGTAAAAACAACCTGTGGTCAGACATGGAAATCACAAGAGGGTCTGAGAACTTATTGGGATCTCCATGAGGAGCAGGAAAGTGTTCGATCTTTGTCTTTCAGTCTAACAAAAGTTGTTTTCTGACCTGGTTTTAAATAAGGAAGAAAATGGATGAATGAATGGATGCTATTGGTTATCAGTAAAACTGTATATTTTGCAATGTTAAATATGCTTGATGACCAAAGCAGCTGTCATCTGTAGGGCATTGGATTGGGAGTAACTGTCACTAATAAGCAGAAAGAAAATCATTGGAGTTGTGTACATTTTCCCCATAAAAGTAGAACTGCATGATATTTTCTTAAAATTTATTTAGCCTTTTTTATTTAAAGTGAATACTGGGTGTTGTTTAGTCAAACAGAAGTCTGTGCTAACAGTGATGGCTACCAGAAAACCCTTTGATACTGAAACTCCTAAATAAAGTCTAGTGCCACCAACAGCTTTTAGAAGTCAGCTAATTCGTAAACAGAATTAATCTGTAAGTAAATGAATCCTAATATAAATCCAGCTGTCATATTAAGGACCAAGAGGTTTGTTGAGGAACACTATTGTGAAAAAAGCATCATGAAGACCAAGTGGCACAGCAGTCAGGAATAAAGTTGCAGAGAAGTTTAAAGCAGAGTTAGTTCTAGACATGTATCCCCGTCTCCATAGAGTGATTCGGATCAAGTATGTTTAAAGTGTGGATCCAGGGGGCCTTCAGTGGACTTGGAAATTAATTTGTGTGGCCCCCCCACTGCAATTCAACAATCCCAAAAATGTGGCCTGAGCGCACAGACAGTTGACGCAGACAGAGATTTATTTAAAGTGTTTAGTGCAAAAAAATTGAAGTCTGAAAAATTAAAATGTTGGGTACAACACAACTTTGTGCAGTGACTTATTAACCTTGGCTAAATTCAAGGTTTAGCTGCAACCATTCTTGTTGCCAATAATATGCAGAAATATGTTTATACGTCAAAAAAAGAGGAAAGGGTGTAAATTTCATTTAAAAAAGCAAAGACCACTTTCAGATCTAAAATAACGTACATTCGCTTTTCAACAAAAATCAGGCTACTTATGGTTTTATTAAAGTACATCATTGTAAATCATATTTCATCATGTGATTTCCATATTACATCAAGGAAAGTTTAGTTGTTTTTTTTTCATTGTCCCTCTCAAAAAGCTCATTTTTAAACTTAGTCAGTTCTGCATGGCTGGTTCAGCTGGACTATCCAGAGAATCAGTTGTAAACTTCCTGAGCGACATAATGGACTAAATGAAGAAAATATAACTCCAAATTAATTAGAACTCCACCCACAAATGAACACTGTGAGGAAAAGTTGAACTCCCACCTGCTTCTTTTAAATAAAACAAATAATTATTGTCACATTTGTTCCTGCATTGCTTTTGATAGGAGTGGACTCTGTGGGTTGGTTTTAAATCCCAAAGATCTCTGAGGGTTCAGTCTTTTGAATGGATGCTGAGACACTAAAAAAACAAAAAACCCAAATCAAAAGTTCCACATGTGAAATTCAGTGACAAGCGAGCATAGAGGGGGGGAAAAATGAACCAAATAAATATGCAATGTGAAGCCTGAAGGGAAACCCTGGGGACTTTAAAAAGATTGAATTTTTTCATGTTTCTGGTGACAGTGACGATGCAGCATGGTGTTCTTTTGTTATTTTTAAATAAGTGTGGAGTCCAGCTGTTCTGAATGAGTCAAACATTTGTTATCTAGTTGTTGCAGATATTCTTTTTTTGGGGTGGGGGGGTTGTAAAAATACCCATCATACATATCCCTTGATATGTATCATATCAATGGATACATGAGGACTGCTATCTAGTCCCTCTCTACAGCTATCTCATTTTATGTTTTCTCCCTGTGCGGTTTAAATTATTCATTTCCCTTTGAATAGATACAAATTCGGTAGAAATAACTGGTCAGTGGTGAAGGGGCGGGGCGGTTGAAATGGATCACAGGTAATCAGACCTAGATGTGGGCTTTGTGGTGGGGGAGGAGATGTGCAGTGGGGCTAGGTGAGCTGGACTGGTATGTGTGGGATAGTTTTATTTTGTACTTTGCTGCATTATTCAGCTCAAGCGCTGAAAATATGCTGAAAAACTAATAAAGAAACATCACGGTGTGATTTACTCACTGCATTTTTTATGAAGACACCACAACCATTAGCTGCAACTTTTTAGAGCTGCTGCTTATGGTTTTATTGTGATGCTTGTGCTGTCAGATGCTTATTTCTTTCTTTCTTTTATACTCCCAGTAGTTAAAGTAAATAACGGCACCATCCACAGTTGTGACATTAACCTTTGCTGTTTTTAGCTCACAATTTGTTTCTTGTTTATCTTATGAAGCCGAGACTGAAACGAGTCCAAATTTTTAAATGCCTCCACGCTTTTATAGTTGCATCTATCTAAAATTAAGGTAAGCAAAGATTATGAATTAGCGACCTTGTGGCTTAGTGGTGTGTGTCACTACCTGAATTATGAGGCATTTTTAAAGAGCTTTTTTTTTTTCTAAATTACCAATGTGCCATTTGCTAAACTAATTAAATCTACATCTTGTGCAACACATCTTAGACATGAGTTCAAAGGGTTATTTGTGAATATCTGCTAGTCTATTAGATTTGTAGAGGCTGGGAAAGGAAGTACCCACTTTTTAAATATAGAGTCTTATTTGTGAGGCAATACTAAAAATATTACGTTTTTTTCAGGCTCTATAATTATTGCTCTATAATTATTTACCGTCCAGTATTAAAAACACTTTTGGCATTATTATTGTACATTAGGCAAAAGCAAAGCCAACACGGAAAGGCTGTGTTCAGAAAAATAGAATATACCATTGCTGCTTCCACTGAATCTAAGAGACAGAGCAGCAGGCAGGTGCTGTTAAATAAAGAAGTTGCTTAACTGATCATCAGCATGCCTTTTGCAGCACATCATCTATAATCCAGACATTTTGCTGTTTTATGGAGCACTAAGGTGTGTAGCATAATGCCAAGGCAGAAAAGATATGCCTCTGCAACTGTCTTCCGATCTGAAAAGGGTAAAAAGACAATTTACAAACTATTTAATCTGAAGATAATTTACACTTGATAAACATTTAAGAGATTTGAGCATCTTTCCAGGAATTGGACCTTGTAGCAAATTAATTACAAAAAACACCACCAGGCAATGTTCAGAGAAAATCCACAGCTTTACTCAGCATGTTAAATATTGGAATTATTAAAAGTATAGCTGGCTTGTTCTGAATAATTGCCGGAAGCAAACCTCTTCTCTTTGAAAACGAGCAGCACAGATGGTCTCCAGTCTGCATCTAATTATGCTTTAAGACTTCTGGAAGAATTTTCCTTGCAAAACTAAGTTGTTGCAATGGCTCAGTCAAAGTCCAGGCATTACCCTAACTGAAACTGTGCAACAGGTGTGCAGATCTGAATGTCTGCTAATCTTTATGCACTAAAGCTGTGTCAGAATTTCTCCACAATGGAGTGAGAGTCTGACAAAGTCATACAGAAAACAACTGCTTGAAATTACACTTGCTAAAACTAATTTTATCTATAACCAACAAAATAATATTACTTATTACTTCAGACAGCTGTTTCATTTTGGTTAAGCTTCTCTAAACAAATAATGACATGAGGAAATACGTTTTGTATTTTGGTGCAGGTTTAATCCCTCCACCCATTTTCTATATCTGCTTATTCCTGGTGTGTCCTTAGAGGTGGGTTGGGGGGGGGAGTGATCTTGGTACAACCCGAACATGTCACTGATCAATCACAGGGCACAAGCAGCCACAAAGGGACCCAAACACTTGACAATTTAAAGAGACCAATTAACTTTACATATGTATGTTTGGACTGTGGAAGGAAGCTGGAGTAACCAGAGAGATCTCATGTATGTACAGGAAAAAGACCACGAAGAAACGTTCTGCCTGGGTTTCAAATTCAAGACCTTCTCATTGTGAGACAACAGAGATATATCAACTACTGTCTCACCATCCATGGAAACCTGACTTCAATAATCTGAATTCTTAGTAAAAAGATAATGGATCTAATGAATAGTTGCACTCTTACTTTAAGAGAAATTTCGGCATGGACTTTTTATGCTTACCCCAAAAGCTCAAAACAATATTTAAAAAAAAAAAAAAAAGTTTAGCAAGTCTATACATGGATGACAATTACTCTGAGATAAGAGTAAGTCCTAAATTTTTCTCGCTCTCTTGAAGGAATGCGGCCAAGTCCTTGTCAGAAGTGAAAAGCCCCCTCTCCTCAATAAAAACATACACAACCATAGGACTGTCAGAGATGAGAGCTCCCCTGACCCTAATTAGCTATGTTCATGGCATTGCATAAACCCATTACTAAGACTTTAAAGCATATCTATTTCATTTCTCACTATTTTTTCTATACCACTGACCTGCCTAATAAGAGCCTGGAAGCACTCAAGGAGTCGTGTTTGGGTGCTGGAAGAGCATCACCAAGCACTGAGTAAAAGCTCAGAATAAATGCAGCTCATAACTAGCTTTATTTTAACTCTGTTGTCAAACCCACAAATTCTACAAAGATAAAACCTGCCACCATGTTACAGAATAATAGTTCATATTTATGCTGCTCTACTTTAATCTTTTAGATTAAATCCATGACCTGAAGACTCGCTGAATATTAATGCTTGTTAAACAGTCTTCTGCATGTATTCATTATAAAACGTCATTATCTCAAACGATTTTAAAAGCTGACATGTATAATCATTTTATGGCTGCTGATGCACTGCACTTTTTTTTTTTTTTTTACACTGTCGTGCCACACAGCTGTTCATATATTTGGTTTGTGCATATTTGTGTGTGTGTGAAGCGAAGGCCAGAGGCTTGACAACCATCCCAATATCAAAGCAGGTGATACTTCAGCTGGAGATTTCTCCCCCAAGGCAGAGTGAGCAGAGTTGACCCGATTGAGTGGCCATCCATTGCATTCCTTTGAGTACACTCCAACCATAATAACACTTCACCACCTCTTTCATCTATCAGCACCAAGCTCTGTGGCTGCTAACTTTTCCCTTGCAGAATCCTATGTACAATCGCGGTAATGAAAACAGATAATTCCCAACTGAAAATGATTAAATTCATTGCACTGATGAAAAAGAAGGCCCAAACAAGGTCCTTCATTTACAATGTGATTGAATGAAAGAACATTTGAATGTTTTTATTCACAGCAAGGACATTACCAGCTGTTGATACCAGTCATAAAGGCCAGGAAGTTTTTCTCTTTTTTCCCCCCCATCTGTTCACACAAGTAAATGAGCATCAAACATTCAAAACCCACATCTTGACAAAAAATGAGCTGACTGTAGTGGAATATGACTGACAGCACGGGATTTTCTGATTACACGCCTGACAGCTTGCACTTATTGAAAATGATGATGACAGATGTTTGCTCAGATCCACATGCAATTAGGTTTTGACTTCATCAAAACTAGAAATTAATTGAAAGTGAAATACAGAAAAAAAGTATAATTTTCCTTTTCTTATAAGAAACGTCAGTGTGTTTGTTGTCTGCTGGCATGCATGACTGATTTATTAACACAGTGCATCTTCCCCATTAATTATTTTTGTGTAAAAAGTCTCCTCATATGATGATTTTTGCATTAATAAATCAAGACGTATCAGTTGGACTGGCTCTTTAGTGATGGGATCCAAATGTTTGTGTCCAGCTGAGTCTGATTGGCTTGCAGCCAATGCTAATCAAAGAAAAAAGTAGAGGTTTAAGGGCAACAACAGCTCCTATAGGACTTCACCTAGTAGAGAAATACAACTACCGGTAAACAAAAAAGCTCTGAGCCAGTGGTAAAACTGTGTCATGGAAAACAGAATATAAAACAAAGTTTGTGGCATCAATTGTATGTTCAGTTACCATGTCAAGGAGAGAAAGTTTAACAGGACAGGAGGAAATGAATGGGCTCTTTGCACCTGCCGCGCTGACGTCACAACTGCATGCGCAAATGCGGCTCTCTTTTTTTCCGCTTTGAGTTTCCATGACAGCTAGAAAAGACAAAGTCGTATTTCAGACGCAAATAAAACAATACTATGAACATTGCTGTCTTCCTAATATAATGGGCTTTAAAGTTTTCATGGATTTCCAAGCGATCCTGAATTAAGAAGACGGTGGCTTGTAAATATTCGTAGCTACCAGTTAAAGCTAACGCCGCACAGCAAAGTTTACAGCCTTCACTTCACTCCGGATCAACTTCTAAAGCCTAAAGAAGAAGGTAAAGGAGCCTCCTGTGTTATTTCCATGGAATCACTTCTGTATTCAGCCTGAAAGAGCGAGTGTACAGGAACGAGAGAGCAGACCAGAGCCAGACAGCCGAGCAACTGATCCGCCTGTACAAACCGTGTAAACACTGTCCTGCTTCACAAGAAGCATGCAAAACTAATAAAGCGAAGTAACACGGAGACCTTAAGGAACACGGCCATATTTTTCTAAAAGCAAAATCTCTGAACCTGAACAGTCAGCTGAACTAGAACTCCGACACCAGAGCTGCTCTACTGTTAAGCTATGGGCTTGTTGTTCCTTATGCTTCAGAAGCAAAAAGCCTGAACCGTAAAATCCCCCGTTACTTGGTTTCTGACACTAACGACAATAAACACAGGTAATATACTTGAAAACAAGGTAAAAACATTGTCCGTTAGAATGGATAAAAAATGTTTAGATACTTAAATAGCACAATTTTACAAGAAAAATGTGTAGCATAAGCTAAAGCTAATGTTAGCCACAAAGTTTAAAGAAAGTAAAACTCACCTTCGTATCTGTGTATAATGAGGCGAACATCTTAAAACCTTTCTCCAGCTTACTTGTCGGGGTTTCGGATCGATGTACATCATTAATTGTTACCTTGGACAAGCCCTGCAAACACCCAGTGTAAAGAGCCTTTTTCAATAGATCGGAAACGATCGAGCCGCTTTTCCCCGAACGCGGAAGCTGAGGTGCAAAGAGCCAATTGTATTGACCCTTTGCACGTGACGTCGCTGTCTTCGAAACTCCGCCCGCTCCGCCATGACGAACAGCCAAGCAACCAGCTTGAAGCCTGTCACAAAATGCAGGTGTGCTAGCCTAGTATCGCAATTATTAGATTGATTTCGCAGTAAAAATGGTCACACGGTGCTGCGCGGTCGACTGCACACACAGACTAGGATAGAAACCAAGCTTGTCATTTTATTGTACTTTTAATGAGGAAAGATACGGCGACGGATAGCAGCCGTCAATGACAATGACTGGCAGCCCTCGGTGTAATCGCGGATTTGCAGCGAACACAAGGTAAGAAGATTAACCTGCATAGACTTTATAAGTAAGTATGATCAGAAAGATGTCGAATATCGCATTATGGAGAAGGTAGTGTCCAGTAGTAACCATGGAGACAGTGCCGCATCATCATGTAGCTTAGCATGTATGGAAAAAAAAACTGGTTAGCACCTCGTCTTCTGTACGTTTTTAATTCTGCTCCGTTGTAAGGAGACATGCTGTTTATGACATAGTGATATAAATCATGTGGCGTGAATTTAGGCAAAGTGGGTAAATTGATCAATACGTCAGGAGGGAGGAGGTACGGGTCGGTTTCCGAAGCTAGCTATTTCCAACTTCTGTATGTATGCCACCGTCTATGAGCCCCAACCAGGTTCGCAGACGAATTAGCTCGTCTCGAACAAGTAGGAGCCACGAATAAACTGGCAAAAACAACTTTGGAAAACAATTTCAGTCGCTATGTTCAGTAGAGCTTTGGAACGTGACGTCACTGCTCTAGGCGTAGGGATATGAGCGCCATCTTCAGGGGCCATAAACATAACCGACAAAAAGGACTGTCTCAGATATTTTGAATCAAAGTTACTGAAAATTATTTAGCAATGGTACGAACATGCTGAGTTATTGGATGTAATGTCCGATCACACGACCGAATCAGTAAAATGATGGAAACGGACTTAAGTTTCACTGTTTTCCTGCCTGTAAACAAAGCCAGGGGGCTAAGCTAGCGGAGCTAACGAAAAGGAGAGGAATGGCCTGGATATCAGCGGTGAGACGTCCTGATGTTACGTTCTCCAACATCCCAAGATATCTACAAGTTTGCTCCAGACATGTCCATCCTGATGAGTGTCTAAATTCGCTTTGTTGGTGTTGTGTCATCATTTTTTGCTATGGTTTTGTCGGGGTGTACTCATGTTCTATGTTGAGTTCATTTAAGTGAGTCCACCTTAAATTAACTCATAATGGCTAATATTTTTTATGTAGCATAGTCCGAGTTTTGTCAGTGGACATCGAGGTTATTCCATTATTGTGAAGTAAACTATTTTACTAGTGTCCAATTTACAATATTAATACTGATGTGTGTTCTGATATTTCCTCTTCAAGGCAAACCGACATATGAAATGGATTAGCTCAAACCAGACTGGGTTCCAGCACCTGAATCTGGGTCACTGCGAGGCAAACGCCACCGACATGGGCAACAATTAAAGAGGAACAGCAGGACCAATATTTGTTGTGCTTAACATTTTTCAGGTAAGAAGTGAACATATAATGAAATAGATCCTGTCCTAGAATTTTATGTAATTGAACATTACAGGTAACAAATGTGATGATCATCTGAGGTAATACATTTTATGAACATTTTTTAAAAATATTTTTAAAATATAAAATTAGTTAAAAAAATAAAAAAGGGGTCAAAATGTAATAAAGATGAGTGTGCTTCCTCTACACAGTCTAGTAGAACAATTTCACACTGATTTTGAGTTAATGGGGCACACGATTTGGAAGCTATTGAAGAAAACATAACATATTTAATGTTAAAATTATTTAAAATATTGAATATGACTTAAAATTTTAATAGAGGATAGTATGCCTCGTGTAATAGCATGAATTACCACTTTTTGTATCAGTTGGTCACAAGGCATTTATTTACAGGAGTATTTGGTTCGGAAATTGACGGTCCCCAAGTGAACCTCCGAGCGCTTGAGGAGGGAGCAATAGAGAACAGCTGGCCGGAATTAGCGTTCATAAGTCGGATCAACCTTGAGCTAAACGCCCCTTACTCCGCGGAGCGCGGATATCCAATATCCAACTTGAAAACGACTTCACTGCGGTCGGTAACACAATGAAAGCTCCGGAATAAAGTTTGTTTTGGTCTGTGGCCTTTAAAAATGGCATCAAGCGACTGCGCGAGACGTAAACGTCATACGCAGTGACGTTGGTTCCAAAGTTCTATACTCCTCCTGATCCTCACTTTTGATCTCCATTATGGTGCCTCGAATGATTAAGTGACGTAGTTGCAAAGGGTCAATATCTTGGGATCATTTTTGTTAAATTAGATTGCCCATTTATTAATTTAATTTTTCTTTTCTTTTTAAAATCTACAACAAATCCAGCCTGAACCGAAATGCTATCCATCCATTGTTTATACCTGCTTACAGAGCCAGAGAGGGGCTGGTAGAAGAACAAATATTATCTGCAAATAGTACATTTGATATTTTACTCTGCTGTTTAAATTCGCTATGAAGGTTTGGTTCTCCAAAGATCTCTGTGTTAAATCTGGGCTCATACCCAGCTTTTTGTGGGTACTCCAGTTCCCTCCAAAAGTCCAGAAATGCTCATTAATTGGTGGTTCTTTGTCTCATTTGTCCACTGCCAAACTAAGACTCTGGGTAGGACACTTAGGTACTTAGCCCCTTAACTGGCGGCGAAAAAGGCAGCCTATTCAAACAAACTAGATTTGTCCCATGGATGGGATACCGCCAGTTAAGGGGTTAATGATAATCTCTTGTGGAATCCCACAAAAATTATTTACATATTAAAATTAAAAATCATCAAGGCTTCTTAAGTAACTTTTTTTAAAATCTGTACTTTGCAAGTTTTCTACTAAGATGATGTATGTAACTGAGTTGTTTAACCCAAATATAATATAGCATTCAGAAGACAATAAAGGAAACATATTTTGAAGGATTTGCCATGGAAGGAAAAAGATTTCCATTAAATTAGTGAAATGTGCACGCAGCAATGCAGTGCTGTAGTTTCATATTTCCTGTATGATTTTGCTCTTAAGCATTCATGTAACTTAAACTTTTTACAATTGTGATGCTAAAATTTAAACTAGCATCACAAATTCTTAGAAGTATTTCTTATCGGTGTCTTTTCAGTAAACAGAAACTGTATTTCTTAAGTTCGCAAAAGTTTTTCAAAAGTTCTTAGTACTTTTTTGTTATTTGAAATGAATACTTTCTACTAGCTGCCGTTTCCACTAATGGACACAGTTGTTGTTATTTTTTCAGTCATATCACATCTGACACTGATAAATAATTTATTAAATCTGTCAACATCTTTGTCCACCATCGCAATATAGCCTTGGCATCTTTGTCCTATGAAATACTGAGGGTAGTTTAGTTGTCTACTCCATACCACCTGTCCTCAGTAGTGCATGAAATTTACACAAATCATTAAAAAAGGGGTTCCAAAGAAAATTAATCAGATCATAAACAGCCTAGAAATGATAAGGTCATGATGACAAATGAAACATAAAACCAACCATCATACTCTCTTAAGGGGGGCAGTATTGTGGAAAATTAGCCTTTTTGAGCTTTACATCATGTAATAATGTTATTCCCTCATCAAAAACAGACCTGGAGTGTTGCTTTGATTTTTTGATGTATGTTTGAGAAAATCTTTAATCTCCATAGCAACCGTTCAGCTTTGCAAGACACTTGGGTGGGCCAAGGAGCTACTCTTCCTCAGAACTGCAGTTTCCAAGTTTCTAAGCGTCTGCCTCACAGATCAGCCCTCCCCCACGCTTCCCCAACTGAACTCCTTCAGACTAGCCAGAAGCAATTAGCAAACATCTGGTAGAAGCACGCATCTGCTGAGCTCATTATATAATCGAGTTCTCAGTGCAAATATCTTTTTGTATCTTTAAATTTCTTTAAAGTCATATTTGATGTATATAGCATTTTTGTAACTGAAGTTCACAGTTACTTGACTGGTTTCAAATGGCACTACGTGCCTGGAAAACACGTAATGCCCCTTTAAAATAATTCACATCACATCTTACCTAGCATCCTTTTTGAGGTCTGCTCCTTACATCTAAAAAAAACAGGTATTATAATTAGTTTTCTCTTGTCCAAATGCCTGTAATAAAAGGCAATTTGTGTCGTTCATTTTGGCATCTAATACAGCCTTAAGACGGATACTGTGATTACCTTTAATCATTTCTTCACTGGAAGAAAAGCCTTTTCAGTTAAAGTAAATTGTCTTGATGTTTACTAAAATTGCTGTTGCAACTTTTGTCTTTAAACAAACTAAATGCCAGAATGATGCCTAAAAGGTGCAGCTAGTTAAATGGATTCGGAGAGAAAAAGCCTCAGAAACACATGATGCAGTATTTTTGGCAAAGAACTATGGGTATGTTAGCAAGAGGAGGGCTCAGTGGTCCAGAGCTAGGAGTGCACAGACAATTAACGAGGGTGGGGACTATGGTGAGGGTAATTTTGTTTACCTAAAACTTTGCGACACGCGGAGCTGCTGTGATTAGCATGGTAGTTATGATTGTTGTTATCCACAGAGTCATTGTGCTCAACCCGTTGTCAGTTTCAATTACTGCCGTCTGTGGCTCCAGATCCTCACACAGCTTGTGCAGCTCCCCCTGACAGCCTTATTATCGTTAAAAGAAAATCCATACACATCAGGTTGTCTTTGTGTCCCTGCACCCTTAACAGAGTATGATAGAGGGGCGCGGATAAATTCATGCTACGCCTTGTGGGTCATCAAGGATTTCATGTGTGGACTGACTCTCTTCCTTTTTGCTTCTGAAAGACACAAATGTCTCTCGGGTTGAGGATGGGCAGTTCGTGCTTTCGAGTTCAAGTAGAGCACCTTTGATGTGCAGCTCCAGCTCTGGTGAGGCAGCGTGAGTCTGGAGTGACAGGTGTGTGTTGTTGAGCTTACTGACCTCTCGACAGACACGATATCTGCTGGTTGTAATTGGTCTCTGTTTCATGTATTTTCTTCTCTATTTGTTGGCCAGCCTCTTGACAGGAAAAGATGTGTTATTGATCGGCTCTTTTAAAGATATAAAGAACATGTAAGATAATGGTAGCAGTTTGACATGACATTACATTGCTCAATATACGGAGGTAATAGGGAAAAACGCAGGCAATTGTGGTAACCTAGTTGGTTCATATCTGAAAGGAAAGCAACCTTCTTGCCACTATGTCTTAGACTCTGGATGAATGAATTAACTGGATACGGACACAAAATCCCTGTATAGCATACAATGTAAGTATTATAGTAATCAAAAAATGCAAAAACTGTAAAAGGAGAGATGTAAACACCAAGTAAGCGTACATAGATGCATAAGATAAACATTATCACATTAAAGGCAGTATAAACCCTTGGCAAATGGCTGACTAACTATTTGGGTCTTTAACTGTTTATGAATAGAATCTGGTGGATTTACCAAACATGACTGTGGAGGCAGGGTTTTCCACAGCCTTGGTGCCCCAAACTGAAAGGTTTGATCTGCTTTAGTTATTGACCTTGTGCTGGGATAAACCAACAGATTTTGATTTTTCAAAACATAGAGAGCAAGAATGTTTGCTACAAGGATTACTCTGGTCCCTGAACATTGAATGGTTTATGTGTGATCACTACTTTTAAGATGGAATTATAAACAGCAAAGAAAGCCATTGAAACACAGAGAACAGAGATTAAAAGGTCTCACTTCCTAGGACATGTTAGTAACCTTACCGAGGCATTTTGAACGCCTTGTGCAAGATTCAGTAGAGCTTTCTCTAGTTCAACTGCCCGTACAACAAATTGGAGTTTTATAATGTTTGTAATGGGAAGTAGCAAGACCAGGAGTCACATTTGATGTTTGAATAGAAAGTTAGATTTGAATCAGAAATGACTCTCAAAGTACAGATACTGGTCCTCGATGCAGCTATCCAGGATTTGATTCCTGATCCTGGGGCCTTTGCTGCACGTCTTTCCCCTTTCTCTCTCCACCAACTCAATGACTTGATACAATCTGCTAGGTTTGCTTAGACTGAAAACTTCATAAACTAGTTTGAATAGTGAAGTAAACTTGAAGCACTGTTTGATAACTAGGATCAGTTGAGTATATATGTGACTAAACTGAAATTATTTTTTGTAAAGTGCCTTGAGAAGGCCTTTTTTGTGAATTGGTGCTATGAAATTACACTGAATAGAATTGAATTTAAATAACATGCTAATGTCAGTTTCCACTAGTAGCAACCCTGTTTTAAAATGCCTGAGCCAAGTGATCACACACATCTTCACTGTTAAGTAACTCCTGTCTTGTATACTGAACGTAAAACCTTTTCTGTCAATTCAAAAAAGTAACGTGTCCAAGAAATGTTTCAAATCGCACCACAAGAAGCAATTCTTATTTCAACTGAGTGCTCGCTTCTAAATTATTTGCACACATGCAAATAACACTAAAAGCTGTTGTTGGAATGAAAAATGTCAAATGTATTTTTAAAATCCTGAAAGTCTTCATGTAGTTGGCGTCTGTAGCAAGTCAGTGCGGGGTGGAGACAATACAAGGAAAAAGTGCTTCTGCCACAATAACATAGATGAGTAATGAAGACTAACAATGTAATTTGCAATTTAGCCCAAAATAGCAAAAATAAATGCTCTCCTTACAAAGTTATGCAACAATTAACTAGTAACCCTCTACATAAATGCAGTGGATAAAGGAATACTCAAATACTGGCAGGAATAAAAACGCAGCCTGGTACCCCATTTATTACTACCAAGAATTAGTATTCTAGTATCTATTCTGGAACCAAAGCAATGAGATAAAACATGAACCAATGTTTCTTTGCAGTAAATGCAAAGATAATTGAGGAAAAATGTTTTTTTTTTTACTCAACATTTAAGTAATAAACCCTACATCCACCTTTATTGAAAAAATCCTTTCCCCTTTTTCTTTATTCTCCAAAGCAGGCCGCTGTATGAATTTTTTCCCTTTGTAAAATTAAATTAATTGAGTTTGGGTATTTCCTCAGGCAACGTTCTCCTGCAACATTTTAATCCGTATGTGGAGTGAAACGTACATATATAATGCATGCACTTTGGATTGCACTTAATATGAAAAGTAATTAAAAAAGAAATCATTCTAATTCAGCATGCTTATCCCAGCAGGGTTTTAAAACTTGACAGGAAGGTGTGCGGGAAAGAGTGGGGCAGGGGGAGGCAAATAGAAAGAGGGATTGGCACTGTTGGAGTGTCATGTTGGAGGCAAGAGGAAGTCCTCAGCCTCCTGGAAAAACACACAGGCCCCCTCCCTGGACCCTGAGACTGTGCACAATTTTGTTATTACACACGCAGAGCGTCAAACCCAGCTTGTTCAGCCGAAATACATAAAGTCATTGGTTCATTTGTGACTTTTGAAACCTGCCACTTCACACAAATAAATGTGTTTGGTTCCCTCAAGCAGCTCTTAAGCATGCTATTATTTCTTCAGCCATTCACAGATGGCTGCCCTCCTCTTCCCAGAGAGAATTGCAATTATCAAGAGGTGTCTAGCTTTATTTTTCGCACGCTTTAGATGAGTTAGCACAAGGCAATGGTCTGAAGAGTCAGATAACAGCAGCCTTAAAATGTGGCTGTTTCATAACAACTAAAGAAGAGTGTTTAAAATTGGATCACATTTAATAAAAAAGTTCTTTTAGAAAATTTTAG
The DNA here is from genome assembly GCF_002775205.1 of Xiphophorus maculatus. NCBI lineage: Eukaryota > Metazoa > Chordata > Actinopteri > Cyprinodontiformes > Poeciliidae > Xiphophorus > Xiphophorus maculatus. The sequence continues at coordinate 21,044,122 of NC_036465.1, read as the reverse complement.
GGAAGCTACCACTCTGTGCCACTTTTATTTTGATAATAAGTATTTTATTTCAGGTAGAGCTGACATGGAGACCTTTGCCTGGTGGTATAAGAAGTAAACTGCCTGCCTTTTTCGCACACTTAAATGCCTCAAATGCTTCAGACCATAGAAAAATCAAACGAGGATAAACTATGTAAGTAAAAAAGTAGTTTTCAAGTGTCTTTATTTATTAAGGGGAAAAGCGATCCAAGTTAAACTGTCCTTATGATTAAAAAAGCTATGAGCTCAAACCTTACAATCTGTTGTGACACCTTTGGTAGTAGCAACAATTGGCAGGTAGCACTTTTGCATTGTGCAGGAGTTTTAATATCTTGGGGATCCACCAAATGTTTTCTGAAAAATGTGAGGCAACCTCTTTTTGGTCAGTGTTCAGTTTTGCTATGAAAGATTCGCACATGGATGGGTTTCTTTTTGCCCAGTTGCTTTTTGTTGAATAGTGAACACTGACTTTCAGTGAGGCAACTAAAGCATGACATGATTGAGATTTTTTTTTAAAAATCTTCCTGGAGGATAAGTTATCAATAAGCTCTTGGAGTAATTTTGTCAAGCCAACCGCTCATAGGAAAGTATGTCACTGTTCTATGTTTTCTTCATTTGTGAATAAAGGCTCTCAGTGTGTTTTACAGGAATTCCAAATCCTCATTAGAGATTTTATAACCTTTTCCCAGACAGATAACTGTTAATGAATATGTTTTCTTAACTCTTTTTCCTTAGATCAAGGTATAATAAATTGCGTTTTGATATCTTTTAGCCTACTTCACGATGTCAGACAGATCCTATTTAAGTGAATTCTTAATTTCCTATCATTACCTACTAAAGGTGGTAGTGATTACTTTTTCACATAGAGCCAAACTGATTGAGATATAGTGATTTCCTTTAATACATAAAATCCTGATGTTTGTTTGACTCCAATTGTCTTTTTCTGATATTAAATTTTTTTGTAACCTAAAGTATGACAAGTAGGCAAATACCATTCCTGAGCACTGCATTTTTTTTTTGTCAATGTTTTGATAAAATAACATTTCTAGGTTATTGATGAATAACCTTACTGGGGAGGTTTCATCTCTTTGCTCAGAGTTGCTTCATGATGAGTGCAGCAGCAGCCAACGGAAATCACAGCTTCAGATATTCTGACACTCTACCTTGCCCATGTTGAGGGGGGGGGAGGGATTCTCCACTCTGCTGCCCATTTACTCCACAGATACGAGTTGCTTGGCTTTTACTGAATGTTTACTCCTCAGGGGGAATTGGCTCCATCCTGTTGAAGTTCAGGTCACCTGCTCCCCCTGCTTACTTTTTACTGCCACTGATTTTCCACCACTTTAGTCAACCTCCTTTTTCCACACGGAGCCCTCCAGGAGACATGGGAAATTTTTTTTAACTTTTGCGTTCCCTCACAAAAGGTTTTGCGTTCCCTCGCAATAATCTACTGATCAGTTCATGCGGCGTAATTGAATACTGTAAGCCCTTCTTACGATGGCCGCAGTGCTTTCTGCCTTAATACAAGGTTATGTAAGGTTTTTCCATGTATGTTAGTATCTCCTTTTCTTTAGTATAGAAAGGCACCACAAACCTATGATATAAACATAAACTTTCCGTAAGTAGGAAAGAAATAAAAATACATCCAAACTATTTGGACTATTTCTGAATTATTATCGCGGGGTAATAAGTCATCTGACAGTTTTGATTGTGTCTCTGTTGTGTTTGTAGTCTGAATGGTTTAAAGGGTTGCTTTCAATTCCATCTTAGCCTTAACAGACATAAACATGCAGTAAATAAATTGATTTTCAATCAGTTTTTTGCACCAAACAGTTAATAATAATAAACACATTTTCACTGAGGGCCATATGAGGAGCCAAATGAATGAAATAAGTAATTCTTGATATGACAGGAGCATGTGGCTTTGACACTTGAGTGGTGGGTGTGTCGATGTGGGCGTGGCTATCATCAAGTATGAATGGGAAGTATACTGGCGTGCTGGCTTTGTGTGTGTGAGGAAGCGGGTGAGCGGGGTGGTCAGTCCTTGCAGAGTTTGGATTATGATCATCAAAATGGAATAAATCGATAATTGTGACAGAACAAAGAAGTGGTTTGGAGTTGATTGGTACACGGCCCCCTTGAGGGCTCCGTACCACACAGTGCAACCAAATGGTGGATAAAATCAGCAAGAATCAGGGTTGTGATGCAGCTTCCTTTGAACTGAAGTCTGTTTAATTTTGTGGCGTTTAATATTGTGGGGAAATTCCACATGAAAATTTTGTCCTATAAGTGCAGAATGACTTTTAAAGAAAAGATTTAGAGAAGGGAAATGACAAGGACAACAATGAGAGGAAAGCTGGTTTTAATTTCCACCTGGCTCTCATATTATTAAACTGTTAGGATTTAAATAGGTGAAATAATTAGCTATTAATACATTACGGTCTTCTTTTGTTAGGCCCAGGCATGAAAGGAACAAAGAAGGACTGAACTACATGCATATTAAAAGAGACTGGTAAAAAGGAATCCCAAAACCCACAGTATTAACCCATTTTCATGCACAGCTCCCAGGAAGGAGAAGTCACAGTGGGAATCCCCATGACTTCAGAAAACAACAAAACCCTGGCATGCAGCAGTGTTCACTTTCTTTTCCCTTAAAACCTACATTCTGCTCTGGGGGACACATCCATCACATTATTTTTCTCGCTGGCCGAGAAAAAGACTGTATCTTCACAAAAACCCCCGATCAAAAAATTTGAGTTTTGTGTATAGTATCCAGTGACTATATCCTGGCTAATCAGCCTGAACCTGACTTGTCTGAGATCCTGCAGAAAAGCAACTGAAAGAATTACACATTCCTAAGAAGAGACTGTAACCATGCAGACAAAGTGGTTTCCTCTCCTCTGCTCTGAGAAGATGGCATAAGAACTGCATCTTCTTATGCCAGATAGGCAAGGTCCCGCATGCCTACCTGACCAGTTCCTCCTAGCTGCTAGACCGAGAGCGGCCACCTCAATGCCTCTCACTAGCCCAGGACATCTTCCTGTTCACCAGAATGGTTCAAGTGAGAGGTCGTGTCTGGGCAGAGAAAGTTGTTTTACGATAAGACAACTTGCATTATTTCTCGGTGTTTGCTTGAGTGCGAACAGGCCAGTGAGCCTGATGTATGTATATTTTTATTGCAGAGGTGATGACTGGTAAACAGGAGTCACTTTACTCCTACAACAGGAGTTTATTCCATTGCAACTGTGTTTTCATTCATCCCCTTTCACTAACCTTCACAAGCTATACCTGTGTAGTCCTTCTAAATGTGCTAAATTGTGTATTCATTATCTCAGCTGCTACTGCTAAAGCTAAAAGCTCTGCTAATGCTAAGACGTTATTAATGCTGTTGTGTTTAGAACATACAGTAGCTCGTTCTGTTCATGTCGTGATCAGTTCTAGACTGGAACACATTAACAGTGGTGTTCAGGGTACTTAAAAGTATGTCTGACTAATAAGGGTTGCCAAAAAACACTTCTAGTTTCCTGTTGAGCTGAACCTCTAATTCTGGGTGTGACATCATCACGCCTGCCATTCCTTTGCCATCTTGCAATTCCACAAACATTTCAAAACCACCAGCTGGATAATCCATTCAATCAGTCACAGTGATAGATAGGTAATAACCCAATGAGAGTCAATTATCCAAAGAGTTATAGATTTTTAATATCTGTCTGATCTGTATGTAACTTCTTTGCAAACTGTGCATTTCACCAAAGGAAACCAAATAAGAAAATATCATCAAGAGGTCAAACAGAACCTTTTGTTTTGCAGAGTCTTTTTTGTTGTTGCTTTCATTATAATAATGGACTGAGCTATGGTAGTTTCCTAATGATATTTACCAAGGGGCAGTATAGATTATATACATATTACATATATACGATATGTATATGAAACATCACCTAACATAAAGCTAGAGGGACACTGATGGAAAAGAGATTGACAGTTCAAATTTTTGCATGCAGTCTGGTGGGTTTTGGCACAGGTCAGATTTGTTTTATAAATAGCATCATATAAGGGCATACATTTATTTTCCCGACACCGAAGCTAAAGCACAGACAGATGTGGTCTCTGTTATTTCATCATCAGCTTAGCAGGTAAAGGAATGTAAATAAATTTCTAACTGAAAGAGTTTGTATATTAGCCATTACAACATGACAAAATATGAATGAATAATTGCAGTATCCAAGTGAAGATCTAAATGTTGACATTCAGCAGTGATGGGTGATTTCAGAATTTCTTTCATGGTTCGCTGAAATCTCTTAACAGCACTGTAGGAACAAAATAACTCTTTTTTTTATTTTTTAAAAGAGGCCATTTTATTATATACCAACACATTCATTGCACCTAAACAGTTCCTGAATAGCAGACTCCGGACAAGTTGAAGTAGTGAAAATTAACTTTTTTATTATTATTTTTTTTAATATGAAAAATGTGATATGATGAAACTCTCACAGTCACTGCAGCTGGTGATATAGAAAAAGATCCTAAGCTTCACACTCCAGTAGCATTGCAGTTTTCACAGGTTCAGTGTCTCTGCAGGTTCTGGGCCAAGTGTGATTTTTTTTTATCTGTGTGAGAGTGAGTGCATGTATTTTAATGATCCAACCCAATATGCCTTTTACATTAACAGCATCAAAGGAACTGCATTGGAAATGATAATCATAATAATAAACAATAAGCTGTTTTCAGACAGTGGAGGAAAGCAGCAGCATCTGCAGCTATAGGTTCCTGACACTGATCATGTGTGTGAACATAAATCTATAGTGAATCCAGAGCCTCTCCTCTCAGCCATCAGGGACCTCATGCCACATGCAGGCTCTTCACACAGCCTGCTGGACAGGAGAGTCAGGCACACAGCAGATCTGCTTAGTTACTTTATCATGAAGTGTTACTCAGGGGACAACAACACTTGTCAAAGTGAATATTGCAAGAAATCTTAGTCCCGCAAGGCCATGCTCCTATGATTTAGTGACCTTTCGAGAATGTGTCCCATTTAAGTGATGGGTGTTTTTAAAGTGACCGCAAAGCTGTAGAAAATTGGCCGGAGGATAATATTACCATCACTTTGTTTTGTAGACTTCTCCTTGTAAGGAACGATTGAATAGGTGAATGTCTTATTTTGCCTAGATTCATGTTTCTTACTCATGTGACAGCGGATTTTGAAGTTCATTTAAAAATAAAATCCATTCTATTATTTCCACATTTAAAGAAACGGGAGCAGATTAAATTCTACTTGGTCACAACCACAAATCATGCTGTTTTCTATTAGCTTTTTAATGTATCAAAAACAACTATAGCTACAAATTAATTGTAAAGCGGAAGAAAAATCACCTTGGATTGAAGTTAGAACTGTCTTTTAAGATTTGTCTCTACCAGCTTTGAATATCTTCAGACTGAGATTCTTGAGATTCTTTGCAAAATAGCTCAAGCTCCATCATATTGCATGGAGATTGCTTGTGAACAGCAGTTTTTAAGTACTGTAGTGGATTCCCGTTTGAATTTAAATCAGAATTTTGACTAGGGCATTCTAACTTAATTCGAACATCTTTCATGTTCAATTCTATGATTCCCAAATTGAAATGAAAGCTTTCAGTACTTGCCTACTGTTGCCATGCAGGAGATGGAACCTCGATCAGTCCCAGATGGCTTTGTATTTTGCACATTCTTGATACCCTCTGGCCAGCTCCCCATTACCTGCTGAATAATCCCCGTAGCATGATGCTGCCACACTCGTCTTTCTTTTTTTTCATTTTAACAAGTATAAAATCCTGTTGAGACTAAAAAAACTCTTCCTAAAGAGAGTTCTCACCTCTTACACTGTGGGGTAAATAATGATAAATAGATCACTACGTGCTCCTGTAGTCATACTGATCACTCAAAGCGCCTTTACTCTACATTCTGATTCACATGGCCGCAACCATAACACCCACACATTGACCAATTGATCTGCAGGTACTGTAGATGGGCAACATGCAGTTCAAAGCCTTGCCCAAGGGCAGATGTTGATGTTGAAGAAAGCTGTAGCTGAACACATTACCTTTGCCACTGAGCCTCGGCCATGTGTTCAGAGGGACTTCTTAGCGTTTTTTTTTAAACCAAAAAAAAAGTAATTTTGGCTATAAATACACCTGTCTAGCAGCTTCAACGTTGCCCTGTATTTATCTCCATTCATCTTCTCGCCATTTCTGACCAACTTCGTACTGAAAAAAAGCATCTCAGCAGCATGTGTGAATACATATGAATGTCTCACTTTTGAGATGTGTTTTGAAAAGCACGTCTCCTTTTCCGTATGCGTACACGTTGCAAAGCCGTGCTTGACATTGAAATTTGTGGTTGTAACAAGAGAATAAAAAAACAAGCCATGAACACTTCTGCAAGGCTTTATATATGCATCTCAAAAGCTATTGCAAAGGTTAATGTTATTTGTGTTCCTTTCCTCCCACGTAGAATGAACATGGGGCGGTAAGATCCGGGAGTTTCTGAACCGTCCACACATCTCTGAGGATGAGAAGGGCTGAAAAAGCTAGTCAAATACTGTAAATCCTAACTGACCTGTAATTTACCCATAGAAAGCAGGTTAATTTCCCAGTCAGCAGAGACTGAGCTGTGAAACCAACAATCTGCTAATTAATGCAAATTGTATTTAGAAAGCAGCAGTTAATTCTGGGACCCAATACACGCCGCTTTGGCACCCACAATCCAATGCAGAATTGCAGCAATCCATTTCCATTGGAGTTGAAAAGGGTCTCCCGAGCACACAATGGCTCCCTATTACTAGCACTGTGATGTTCTGGAAACAATGAAAACACAGCGAGGGCCTATGTGGCTGCAATCAAGACTTGAAAGGTAGTCTATTCTTCTGTCCAGGTGGCCATTTAAGTGTGATGTGGTCAAAAAGCCTTTTATCTTTTACTGCACAAGCCAAATGTTCTGCAGCAGAGAGAATAGGAGAGGCAGAAACCGAAGCAAACGTGAATTAGATCTTGATATAGAGTGTTAATTGGGAAATATCTGAAATTCTTGGACAAAAAAAGTTTTGGACGAAAGTATTTAAGAAGTTTCTCCCTAAGTTAGATGTCAAATATTTTTCAATAACAATCTGTTTTTCCTTAACCTAGGTGAAAAAAGAAATATATGAAAGCCTTACATGGATGTTTTTATCCATATTTTCTCTATTTGCTGGTAAATTGTGCCGTTTCTGGCGCTAGCTTTATCTGAATGCCTGCAGGTTCCCTGAATTTAAATTTGATGTTTGTATCTCTCTGTAGTGTTGCTCTATGTCAGGGTTATGTTAATTGACTTTCAGCAGGTGGTTTTGTGCCATTTTCAGCTTTTGGAGGGTGGTGGGGAGGATGGGTATACACTTTCAGCTTTATGTTTGGCTGCTTCTTTTCATTTCACATTTCCCAGGTTCTTCTCGCATGTCAGAAGTAAATCTGCTTGGAGATAGTTTCATCCAACTTGAAGGCGCCATACATCATTAAAGTGGAAGGGCTTTGCAATTTAATTTAAAAATTCTTTTTGCTGCGGCACCGGATTCAAATCATCAAACAAAACCGTGTCAAGGATAATTATGGCATGTAAAACACAGGTTAACCTGATCTTAACCCAGCCAATGAGTGTGGTTATTTCAGGTCAAGCAATTAGAGGCTGTGTTTGGAGAGACTGAGCCAGAGCAGAGGAATGATTAGTGTGAGGGCAAATGACGTGTGACTGCGCCTCATAAGAAATAGCTGACACTGAGATTGAGACAAATAATACGGGAGGTTTCAAAAGGATCCAGCACCATGGGTTCCTTGCACTGTGACACACCTGTCTATAATCATAACCCGGGAAAAAAAGAAGCAGGGGTGTCTTTGGCTCTGCTGCAGCGGCACATACAGCCCAATCTACTGTATTCACGAGGAGGTCCCCAATGCTAGGCTGCTCCGCCGCATCCGATGCATTATCTTAGTTTGAAGATGAAAAGGCAGGTCATAGGGTTGGGCATTTTACGGAGACAAACTGCGAACAGAGACCATTTGGACCGGCTGCAAGTTCAGGCCTGTGCACAGCTGTGTGGCCGATCAGTGATACTGACTGGAGAGCAAGGCCGTGAAGGCAAGCTGCAAAAGGTCAGGAAATAAAGTCGAGCTCTCACTCTTATCGCAGCACCAATCAGCTGTGCACAGCTGCCCTTTCCCACCTGTCAGCCGTAGATCCAGCCCTGTTTGGAGGCAACAACCTTTCATGTTCTGAATTGCATAAAAGGGTACAAAAAGGAGGAATTAGCATCATCTCACACCCACTGTTTAAAGCTGAGCTAATGCACACACAAATAAGCTGCAATTAGCTAAAATTGGCAATGCTTTGGACGACGGAAATAAAAATCAGATTTTTTTTTTTTCCCATCAAACACCAAAATGATGGATTAAATCCAATGCATATAAAAAAAGGAGGAGTAGGGCAGCAGTGACATTTTGGTGTGTTGTTTTGAGTCGTCTCTCCAGAGGTATTTCCTTGAATTGAATTTACATGCAGGGTTTCCAGTAATTACCTCACTGATCGGGAGAGAGCGAGAGAGGGAGACAGAGATTGCTCTAATTGGATATTTGGCCCCTCTGGATGTAGGCTGAACCATGGAGCAGCATCATTATACTCTCTCATCAGGTTCTAATTTGAATGCCCACTCCCTACTGCGCACCACAGTCTTGAAAGTGTTGGAAGTCTGCTAAAATCTTTATGATTATTACAGTCATAGATAAAAAATAAAACTGATATTTGAGCAAGGTCATATTTAAATAAAGGTCTTATTTGTTCTACAGGGCGTTGGGCACGTTTTTCCTTTAAATTTATCAAACCTTTTTCAGGTTAAAACTTCCCTGATCAAAAAAGAAGTATATCTATCTAAATATTGAGAATGCATATAACCAAAATGCCTGTAAGTGAACCATGCCAGCTAAACAGACAGGCACCTTCGACATTTATTAGCACCTTGGGTAAAAACTTTCAAATAAACCTTAAAACTTATCATTTTATTTCAGCAGTATGATGGTACACTGAAAGCATTACTTTCAAGCACGCACAGAATACTTGGATATAAATACATTAAAAACTATTCAAAAAACATTACAATAGCTCAAAAGCAGATTGGACAAGAAAGCATAGTTAGGAAAAAAAAGTCAAGTTTCGCTTGATTTTAGCAGGAACCATGGTTCATCTGGCGCAGAAGAGCCACCGCAGACAATGGAGAAATTTCAGTCAGGTGTGGAGACTGCAACAGGTGGACACGCTCTCCAGCAGAGATCTTCTGTTCAGGGAAGAACGCCCACACTAGCACAACCACACACACAAATCATAACAGTCTTGGTTTCTTTTGGAAAATCAAGAACCTTGTTTCTGCACCTCCTGATAATCAGACTAACCAGTCTGGGTTTGGCAGATGCCTAACTGCATTTTGTCATGTCTAAATTTTGATAAAACATAGATTATGGTCCGGGGCTGTTTTTCAGAAGTTGGGCTCTGCCCTTTGGCTCCAGAAAAATGCCTGAGCATCAGTCTACAACACAAGGTCCATAAAATCATGGATTAGTAAGTTTGGCATGAAAGAACTTGAATGGTCTGCACAGAGCGCTGACTTTATTCTGAGAGAATGAGACTCTTTCAGTCCTATCTTGTCTAACACCAGTGTCTGACCTCACAAATATGGTTTTGAGAAGAATGTTCACAATTTCTATAAACACTCCTGTCAGACACTTGACCACATATTAAAGACATTTTTCTGCAACCTAACCCAACCCAACAATTAATTTTGTGCCCAGCTGAACATATTACACAGTTATGCTCATTTTCCAGAAGAAGGTTTATAATTATATATTGAATATATATTTGATTGCACAGCTCTTTCAGTGGTTGTCAAGGCGACAAGAAGGAATTCATAAAATGTGAATAAAATTAGTTAAATGTATTGCTTGATGTTTCCATGCGAGTTACTCTAAACAGTTTGATCACAAGCTTCAATTGAATCTGTGCAGTTTAAGAATGTGGGCTTAAAAACATACTGGAGAAATATATATATATAAAAAAACAACAGTAAAAGTTTGCTAAATTAGCAATGTTCTGCTTAGATAATAAATCTTGTGATTGGCTGTGTGTATCATAATAACTCGGTTTAACTCACAGGAAGTCTGTGCTGGGATAATTTATTTTAAAACACTTTTGGGCTGCAGCCTCTGGGTGTACAGCCACCAGACAATGACTGCATGCGGATGCAGCAACTATAAAACGAGAGCAATAGGTTTTTATCGCTGCCTCCTCCCCCAGCTTTGCTCTCTGTCTGGCACAGCCCGCGCTGCACACGCATGCAGACTTTCATAACACAATGTGGACTCTCACATTAAACCTAGTGATGCAGAACCTTCCCGCGAGGTCGTGCGTAAGTCTGGACACATTCATTTGTGCTTAGAATGTAACTGGTGTAAAAACAATCAGTAAATACAGATTTATTTCTCTGATTTACTGCTTCCCCACCGCCGGCCTTTGGAGTCATCTTTCACCCACTCAGGCACAGATATTATACCGACGGTTTCTCTTGATGAGTCATGGAGCCAAATGTGCCAACAGTTGCAAAAAATCCCAGTGTGAAATGCCTTAAACAATAAGTAAGATAATTAATTGTAATGAAATTGACTTTTTTTTGTTGTTGTTGAAATTTTGTAAGTCATTCAGAGCAGGACAAGCAGATCTAGTCATCAAGATCTGCTTCCTGCAGATTGTAGATGCAACTTGATGCAAAACACCTGATCGTTTCTTACCAGGCTTTTGCCCAACTTGCTGGCATGTTGAAGAAGTAATTATTGATTATTGATTCAACTTGGAGCAGGGAAAGCCTACAGGACAGTAGATATTGAGAACTAGGGTTGGAGTCCCCTGGCTTAGAGCAATACATACAAATATGAACAGTCTACTATTTCACAACAGACAGTTGTGTTTGCTGCTGTTTTTTCAGCCAGAGAACAGCCGTGTTTATGTGTAGTTACCTTGGCTGAGGCTGTGAACTGTATCCATCCACCAGATCCACTGGGACTCGTCAGTCTGCTGCAGCTCTGTCAAGAAGGAAATAAACTTTTCTATGTTGCATCAGACTATCAGTTGTGCAACAGCATCAAATATGGCGTCACGAAACGCGGCGCGTGATTTGATACTTTGATGCGACCGACAGGCTTCAGCGAGGCAATTACTCAGATAAATAAAAAGTGGCTTGTTTGATTTATTCTGAAATTATTATTATATTAACAAGTTAAAATCAGCTGCTGGTATTTTTATTTAAGCATAATCCACATTTTTATTATCAATAGAGTAAAGGTTCTATTTTTTCAGCTTTTGATATAAAGTGGGTGGTATTTTTGTTTTTGGATGATAAATGTTTATTAGTTAGGCCCAAGAACACGCAATGCAAAATTGAATTGCTAATGTACTGCCATGTGTCATCATTGGCAGACTAGACGGCATGCATTATAATTTTATGAATTTCTTACTTCATCATATTTGAGATCTGACTTGGACTTGAAATGAAATACCTGTACATGAGAAAATAACTTCTCATTTGAAATCCCATTTTCTTAGACATATCAGATTTTTTTTTTTCTTAAATTAGATTTTTAATCACACTCATTCTCCTCGAGCTTTAAACTTTATACCAGAATACATACACATCCTCATTTGCATAAACAATTGAACTTGCCAAGCCATCCTCCTACTTATCACCGAACCACTGAGCTGTGCAGTTGTATCTGAGTGCTGGTTGTAGATAACGTGAACTCATTCGGGGCCCCTCCGGCAGCTAGAACTAAGCTCAGATGAACCCTGTCAGCTCCATTACCTGCAGATTTGAAATGACCTAATGACCTTTGAATGTGCAGGAAAAAAAGGCCAAATGCAGCATTTCACCACAAACCCTCTAAAGAATGGCAAAGGTTGCCTTTAGACATGTGGGGTGAGGGGGAAAGCAGGTCAGCAGAGGTAATGCCGTTATAGATGAAACTATTAAGAGTCGAAGCATGCATTCGCGCAAATTATTTTCGTCTCGAAACTTATTTTTCTAGGTCATTTCAAAATCAGTTTTATCAAGTCGGAGATGAAGCTAGATAGCAGGGAGCTCTCTCGAATCAATATGCTATAGGTCAGTCGAGAACCTTGTATCTTTACAATCGATACTTGCACATCAAAGAGGTATGCCACTGTACACGCTTAACAAGTGCAAAAAGGGTGAACCCTGGAGGATCAACCCAATAAGTAGGTCAAAAAAACACTCCAATTGGGTCAAATGATAATATGCTTTTGGAGAAGTTTCCTCTCAGAAATGCAGTGCATGCGTCTCTGTGCGTGTACTTGTATGTGTTCATTTACATTTCTCCGTTTTAAAGCCCCGTTATATCACTATTGATTGAAACAAAGCTCCAGCTGCACCTCTGCAAGGAAACCACGCGTGGTGAATAAAATCCTTTACTTAGCACCATTCAGCATTTCTTCACAGGAATCCATGTGTAAATTAATCTACTCAGCTAAGTAAGTGCTGTATTAGGAACCTGAATGTGTCTTTGCTAGCCATGCAAGTCAACATAATTGATGCAGCAGCAGTAATTTCATTGCCCATAAAGAAGCACCTTGTTCTGCCTAATATAAGATGGCCATGAGGAGACGGCGAGTTCAGAAAATGTTGAATGTGATTTGACTCTTGGACACCCAAACAGCTGATCATCAGAGACTGATAGGGCGTAATCACAATGAAATCTTATCTGAGCGCTGCATGTTGCAGATACCTTTGGCCTCCTCCGTTATCTGCAAACGGTGCATTTGTGCTCCTTCGCCTGGTGTCTGTGCACCCTGGGCAAGGAGATAATTTCACTCCCCTTTCAGGATTTGGAGGCACAAGTTTTAGTCCCGTGTAGGTGTACATGTTAACATTTGAACCCGGATTGTAACCGAGGGCTTTGAGGCCTGAGGGACAGAGCGAGATAAGGACGCTCTCGAATAAGCTGAGATACGTCGGCTCCCATTGAAGGCCTCTGCATCGATCAGCTCATTTCAAATACTGAATGTGAATAATAATCGAACAGTGCCTCAAAACATCACAGGCGTGTCCAAATGAATTAGACTATCAGCAAAATGTTAATTTACTTTTATTAAATTCAAAGGGTGAAAGTCATGTAGATTTATAAAACAAAAAGTGTTTTTTTTCTGTTTTTTTTTTTAGGTTTCATGATTATGGCTTGCTGCTAAGAAAAAAAATCAAGTTTAAATTTCTCAGAAATTATTTGAAAAGCCCAGTAAGACCAGCAAAAAACAAAAAAAAAAAGTATGCAGACATTTTGTCTTCCTGGCTCACTGTAGTATATGAACCACATACTTACATTTTTCACATCTATGAATAACAATTTCAATGTTATTACACAAGAAATATAAAGGATTTTTAGAACTATGTCATTGTTTAAATGTTTTTTGTTCTCTGTCTTTTTCCACATGTAGTACTTCTTCAACATTGTCAAAGGTTAATTGCATTTTTGCTCAGGAAAGTATCAAGTTGTCATGGGATTTATAAAGCCCTCGCTCCTTGTGGGTTTGTTTAACACTGACAGTGCTTGAAGGGCTGGATAGAACAGTTATAAACATATACATTTAAAAGGTTTTACCGGAATAATATTTGTTAAATCGGGCTGACAGAGTGTTCAGACACGTCATTCACACCAATCTGACCGCTGGTCACATTTGTGCATGCTGTGTTTATTCGCCCTGAGCACATTGCGAAAGTGTTCGTGTGTTCGTGCCCAGTCTATTCAACTCTGACTGAAATCAGGATCTGACAGAAATTCTGCTTGATTGCCTCGTTTGAATAGTCCGTCACTTTTCCTCGCCTGCATACATTCAACTTTCACCAGCATAAATAAATAAATAAATAAACGGAGACAGATGAATCACAATTGTGTGTGTTAGCACTTAAATGTTAAGTAATTTAAAAGTGCACCCAATGATGATGATCAAATTGTTGATTACTGCTTTGCTTGGTGGCATAAAACTTTTAAAATAACCAGTGACAAACACCAAAAAGATGCATGCCGAGCTTTTGGAAAGACGTTCAGATTAAACAAACATACTTTTCTTTTATGCTTGTGATCCGTTATGCATAGCATTAACTGAACTGGAACCAACAAAGAAAATAGATCTTCATAGAATCCCTAGTAAGAGAATATTTGAGAATGCTGCATGTCTGTAATGCACCCTGTTGCTCTTAGAAATTTAAATTTGCTTCAGACTCCATGTGCAACAACAGCTTTTTTTTCAGTTTTAATGTAAGAAAATAACATTTGATGAATAATGGAAGAAATAAAGAGCTTGTCATAAACATAAAAATATATATAAACAACTTGCATGATGAGGAAGCCAGCTGATCGAGTAAGGATGCATGGAATGTGGCATGTTTACAAAAACAAGCTGGAAGGCATGGTGACCAGTGGGAAACAAAATGCAACTGGATGATCCACCTGAGTCACTTCTGTCCAGATGAAGCAGCGGGTTTGCTGTTGCTATGATCTATGTCCAGTTCAACCCAAAGCAGTAAATTAAATATTGTAAAATATCTGCCCTCTCTGGCATATACCATGGATGGTTACCATGGGAACTATTTTCTGACTTATTAACAGTTACTCAAGCCACCTTAAATGTCTTATATTTAATGTAGGCACAAGATTAAATATTGCAAGGTTGATAAAACTGGTTATATCAGTTTAAACCAAAATAGTATTTTAGGTTCTATGTATTATCAGTGTTAATAGTTTTTAACAGTAATAATTTTTTACATATATTAAACAGTATTTATTTTATTAAAATCACAAATCAAAGCAATATGAAATCTTTTAATTATTCTGGTTTTCTAGTTTACCTCATTCTACTAAATTAGAGACATGCATATACTTTGATACAGCAATTAAAAAATATATAGACATTAAATAAATTATTTAATAAGTTCAAATTAAACATTTTACATTGTAATAAATTGAAAACCCACTTAGGTGATGTAAAACAGGATTATCCTGAAACTTTGACCTTCTCATTCCACCAGAACTTGATTAACTTTGAACCTTTAGCTGGCCCAGCAAAGGTTCTGAAAGCTCCTGAATGTTGACCTCATAATTGGAAACAAACTTTACCCATTTGTCCTATAAGTTCAGATGAGCTTTGTTGTGAAACATTACTATGTATAATAAATAAACTGAGTTGAAATTAATTAAATTGAAGAGTTGTGGTTCTTTGAAAAATAAAAAGACTGGCACATGTACAATATGTCTCCAGGACTTCATCAACATAATGTTTGAAATGACTGAGAGAAAATAAAAAAAAGAATTTCTATAGAAAGAAAAACGGTGATCTGGCCATGTGTTTTCCCTGATCTTATTCTAAAAGAACATCTTCAGGGATTTTAAAGTTGTAGCTTCTAAGCTGAGGAAGACAGTCTGTCATCAAAACCATTCCCAAGAGGGACGATGCTACTTCTCTGAGAGGCTGCAAAGTTTCCAGCTTCACTCCAAAGCAAATATTCTGTAGCTCAACTTTAAAACAAAGCAGTAACTGTTACAAACTCTAAGCTAGGACAATGTTTTAACAACATAGTAAATTTCAGCCACTGTTGAGATAGAGCAGATTTACATTGCAAAATTGTATATTTCTAGAAAAGTTCAGGATTGTAGCACATGACAATTATATTAATCTCCATAACAAAATTCAGAAATGCATTAAAAAGCTTGAAAGGCCAAAAAACCTCAAACCATTAAAAGGCAACTGGATATGCAGCTAAACATTGCTATGAACTGTCCTTACATTCAGGATGTCAAAATTGGTATTTAGCGAAATATCTTCCCAAGGCAAAAGAAATGAAATCGTCTGCGCAAATCTGAATCCCTAATGTGAGGATTTATATGATTTGTCCAGTGAGGGGAAGGAAGTCCAGAGAAATGTCACCTGGTGGCAGTAGCATGGAGACTAAACAAACCATACATTACATACACTGTACATATCAATAGAAAGAACAATTGATTTTATTTATGTGTCATATATTGAGTACATAGAAGTTTTCTGGCTTTAAAATCTGATGATATTTATCCTCTAAGCAGTACCAAGACCAAGTACGAATAAAGATGTTTTTATTACTGGAGGTATTTCACAATAAAAACAAATTTCACATTGATGACAGATTACTTCTCAGAGTAACACAGTGATTTGTAACAAATTAGTTAATTTCACAATGTTTAATTTATTTGTTTTACAGAAGTAATTTATTAAGGAGAGATGGTGACAAAGGGTGAAACGTTCTGGGGTTTAGTAGCATCACTGGCATCTTCTTCACAGAGACTTAATACAAATTTAATGACAATTCATCATAGTGAAGCAAAGAAAAAGGAATGTATAAAATATAAACACAGATACAATTGCATCTAAGCAACCAAAACCTATGGTGGAATAAAGAAATGTAGCATTGTTTCTTTATTTTTGGATTGTGACATTTTCTTGGTATCCATTTGCTCTTAGAAGTGTTTATGCTCACACAGTGCTGCTTTTAGCACACACACCTTCAAAATCGATCAATCACAACCCTCACACATTCGGAGCAGGCAGGAAGGATAGACTTTCAAAATGAAGGGTTTGAGCCTGATCCAGAGCAGATAAAAAAATCCAATAAATTGAGGCTTAGGATTTTCAGCAGCTATGTGTGCAGGTATGTATCATTATTGGGCCACTGACCACTGAAGGTTTGGTATATGCCAAAGTGTATCATGCTGAAATGTCAGCTAGCTGCTGTAGCTCCAGGACTTTTGCTTTTCAAGCCTCTGTGGCAGCTAAGCATTCCTTTGTCATGGTGCATCTATATATCCATGCAGCTACAGCAACACATGGCCAATAGCATGTGGCCCTTATGCCAGAAGAGATTTTATAATTAGGGTATCCAGACAAAAATGTGGATTCACTAGCACCTGACATATGGCTGGCAGTGTTACCTGTTAGAGAGTTGGAGAAGCTGTAATGGACTCCCATCGCTCCTGAAGCTGCCCTGCAGGCTGTCTTCTTGCTTTTTTTAGTCTTTCTCCCAGCTTGTTTTAGCTTGTTAAACCTTTGCAAAAAGTAGACGTTTTTGAGTGAAATACGAACGCCGTACAGCGTGGTAGCTTTTAAACTCATCTGCAATGACGAACAAGAACAATTCAGTTTGTTAATGTGTGGTGATGGCTGTGCAGGGTGGCATCTTGAAGCACCAAATTAGAAAAAAAAAAAAGGTCTCAGGCGGAACAGACAGTGTAATAAGTGATTCCCTGACAGCCTGGGATGATCATTATCGAGCAATGTTTGATTGGCACTTTAAAATGTTTTGTGCAAGACAGAAATATAGGTATGACACTTTCCAATGCACCTTAACAATCTACTTCATGAGGACCTGAGAATAACCCTTCCTCCTCTGCAGGATTGTTAAGTTTGTTGAAACTCTCTGTCACTCCTAAAGGCTGCTGAGGGCTGAAGAATGTGTAATTTAAATTAATATATTTTTAGCCAAATGCACGCACACCTCTGTGGGTTATAAACTGTCTCTGGACACTAAGGTGAGCAGCCAGTGCCCACAGTGGCACTCAGGGGAACCAGTGATTCCTTAAACCTACCGAAAGATAACTGGAAATTAACATATTGAGTTAATTACCCTAATCAGTCAGCACTCATTTATCAACCGCATGTCTAAATTGCTTCCTGTCAAGGTAAATTGATTTTAATTGCACTTTGACCTTCTATGCAATTCTTTTATGTCCAAGTTCTTATTGCTTCACATGACCTAAGTACGACATGTCGGCGTAGTGCAAACTAACAGTGTTATTAGGCTGATTTTCATAACAGATAAAGCCTAATATTTATCTTGGGTTCCCATATTAAAATGTTCAGTTTAGGATCACCTCAAAGTTTTGAGTTAATTTGAGAAGATAATTAGTTTTTGACAAAGCGCTGTATGTACATGTGCAGCTCCCCACCTGCTCAGCAGTGACTCTCTGTCCCTGGGCGCTTCTCCTTTGCTCACTCATGTTCCAGGACATGGTCTGGAGAGAAAGGATAATTAGTTCAGAAAGAGTTTGCTGCTTTTGAGAAAGTACTAATCTGCTTTAGACGATTTGCCCTTGAAACGTCAACAACCACAGCGCTGTGCAAAAGTCTTCAGTCATTGGCATCTTCACTCAAAGTGGCTCATTGTAAATAAGAGCTTCATCTTGACTGATTTAAAATAAATAAATAAATACACCCACCTTTGGAACTTTATTGGAAGCTGAGGTGTTGTGATCAATAAAAATAGTTTATCCTGAGCCTACTAGGTGAAATATTAGCACTAATACTTTTTTTTATTTTTTACTTTCAGTCGATTTAAAGAAACACTCCAATTTATGTTTGGCAAAGCTAGAAAAAGCGTTTCTCTGTGCTAAAGCTGAAATGTAGCGCAACATAAGTTTTTATTGAAAGCTTTCAAAATAAAATAGTTTTGTGTTTTTATTTTGTTGTTGTTTTTTTAAGGACAGGGAGTTTGCTTGTAAAAATGAGATTTTGAGGTGTCATCAGAGGGCCAAGAAAGCAGCGTCAGCAGCCACTTCTAATTTCTTCTGATGGATTTTATTATTTAACATGTTTTTCTTCTGACGTCCATCTAGAGTAGACAAAATCTTACTGATTTTATGCAAAACTGGCAATGCGCCTGCACTTCAACCATGAGAGAACAGGTCAAACCAAACAAAGTCTGAAGAAAGAAGTAGGAATAAGATTATTAATCTAATTTACAAACTCGTCTACATAGTTAAACTATTTCATGCAGGGCAACTCAAAAGGTTACTTTAAAGAAGACAAACAATGCAATACAAAGATACCCCCATTCAGTTGGTAGTACCCAGTGATGCAATCAGTGACGTCATACATCCATTTAAACAGGAAGTGCTGGCCCAGCTCCTCCCAAACACCTGTTTGATCTGTAGCATTTACGAATAATGGTGAGTATAAAATAAACCGTCACATAATTTAACCAACATGTTCCTTGTAGCAAAAGAAACATTCATATTTATCTAATTGCTTAGTGTTAGCTCTGAATATATGCACATTAACATGCGTGGATGTAGACTACAACATAATGCAAAATGTATTCACAATGAAAAAAAAATAGAAAAACAGACACTTATGATGGAACTAAATAATTTTAGATCCCGATAAAGATATGATTTTCTGATCTTTATTGGGATCTAAAATTATTTAGTCTTATCATAAGTGTCTTTGATAAATATGATGGATTTCTTAATCTAGTTCAATGTTTTTCTTTCCTTTTTTGCCTCTTTTAAAGTCAATTTAAGATTAATCCTTTTGTTTGTTTATGTCTCTTATGACTGATGTATGAATTAATCTGGTATAAGGAAGTTCTCAATTTTCTGTTGACTTGTAAAAAGCATCTGTAGGCACTTTATTATGCAAAGCCAGTCACCAAAACAATTTTCCCAAACCTTTAATTCAGTCAATGAAAACTCCCTATGTAAAAATTTAACTACAATATATAGCGTTTTAAGGAAGATTTTCAAAGAGCCATTATCAAACTTACCACATGTAGATGAAAAGGAGAATGTGTTTTTTAAGCACTGTGTCAGGTTGTTGCTGGATTTATTTCCTGTTTATTAAAAATATAATCAAATACTGCAGTGCACAGATTTACAAAAATATGTTTAATATATTTAATATTTGTCTATACCTGATTTCTCTTTGGCTCTGTTGTTGCTCGATATCACCCCCACATATATGTGTGTAAATTCATACTGCCCAACATGTTCAAGTATTGCGCAAAGACAAGAAAGAAAATGAGTAAAACGGCAAATAAACCCTTTTAGATCTGTAAACTTTGAGAAATTCTACACGGTCCAAAACTAGAGGTATAAAACTGATTCTAATGCCAAAATTTTATTAAAACGCCATTTCTTTTGCTTTTTTTATTATTATTATTCAAATTTGAATAAAAGCAGGCTTCTTAAGAGTTTCTCTGGCTAAAAGCACTTTGCACTTAAATGTTACAACTACTCAAAACCAGTCTGACTTTTTGGAAAAGTAGTACATGTATGATTGTTGGTTATCATCTTGTGTACTTGTGTATGTAACGATTATCCATAAAACCATTCATAATGTAAGTGAACAGGAAAACAACTCAATTAAACTCACAGAAGAAAAAGATATTTACTAGATGGACTCATCAGATGAGTTCAGAAAAACAGTTGAAGTGTAAAGCCACACAAAACCTTCAACATTGAAATAAAAAAATATGTACAAAGGTAAATATAGAAATGGGCTTTTTTTTAAATAAAAAAACACCATCATGTCATTTATTCACCAATGACGGACTGCTGCTATGAAATGCATATTTTGTAACCATTTAAACACAAAGCCCCTTCAGGTCTTGCTTGACACATTATGTGACACCAAAGTGACAAAGTCCCTTTGAAATTCAGGAACTTTAAAGAAGATATTTAGAATCAGATGATTTTTGCTTTTATTCAAGGACACGAGTAGAATGGAATCATCTGGTGAATGAGAGCGTTTTTTCTTTTGTACTCTTCTGACAGACACTTTTCGCTATCTTGTTCACCCTCTTGATTTTTAAAAGGAAATCAACTGGAGCCGTCTTTCACATGAGAACAAACCGTTGAGATAATCCGCCAATGAAAATGGCCTTATCTGCGTTTGTTATTCTCACGAAATCTTAATGAGTTGTGCATGGGGTTATCAGTGAAGTTCTGTAGGGCTCGGCAGATGAAAGAATTCTGGAGCTAAAAATGAAGAAAAATTATTTTACAGAGAGAACAAGACATTGTTTCAACTACAGCAGGCTTGGACTGCATAGACAGTTCTCTATAAAGGTTTTAATTTCTGGCAAAACCTAATCTACTTTTAAAATGTATGGATGGAAAACTGAATATCTGTGATATTGATCTTTCTTGTGGTGTCCAGAAAAAAAATGGATAAAGAAACAACCCATTAAATGCAGCCATATAAATGTATGGACAATGCGAGGACTTTAAATTGTGCATTTTGGTACTTCATTGGAGGAATAATTTAAGGTATTGAGGGCTCTTTAAAGGGATCTTTAAGGTTCCTTCTTGTCACCTCGTTAGGTGCAGTGTGCTGTTATTACAAAACACAAAAACTAGGTAAACAAATTTAAGATTTTGTGGATTTTCTCTTTTACAAATGGTCAAATTTTTAAACTACACTCAAATTCATATGTCAAAACTATCAAAATTGTAACAAAATTGTAATTGTATAATAAATGATTTGTTGTAATTCTGGCTGAACCGGTCCTCTGGGCAGAATTTGTTGCAGTTATTTAAATATATTGGGTTTGTGTAACATATACCCAGCATTTAAACATTTAAACTCCTTCAATAGTCCCCATATTAAAAAACAAAGGTGTAAAAACAACAGAACACTACTTTGTTGTGTTTCTGAAACCTTTGTTTGTTTCACATTTGGCAGGAAACAGCATTCTGCAGAAATAGGCCACTATCATCAGGGAGTTCCTATGAAGAACTATGCACAGAATTTCTCCATGAAAGGCGGGTGATAAAGCCGAATTGGCTAAATGGCGGCTTTTTCTGTTGACAAGGATCCTTTTTGTCAAGTGCAACACTCAGGTTTATTTAAAAGCCATGCTAATAAGAGTCTGTCACTGCAACTATCCATTACCTCTAGTCAGTTACAAAGAGCTCATTGCACCATTGTTTGAATTTAAGTAAACAAGCTATCCTGGCAGAGAGATTCAGGTAAATGAGGTAAAAATCCTCTTGCTAATCTGTTCTCCAAAAGGCATTTATTAAAAAGGTTGTCAGAGAACCTCCGAAAACTGCTTTCCCTTTCCAGATACACACTTCCACAAGCACAGAAATAAATGGCTGTGCGTGATCTCCTGTGCACAATCAGAGACTTTGACGTAGAACTGCTCAACTCCCACATCATTACAGTTATTTTCTGTGAGCACTTTGATTGCGTTAATTACAGTTAATTGGCTGCCTCGTTCAGCTGATCCATCATTACTGGTTATTTGTTTGTAACTATATACAAAGTTCTTTCTGAAGTTACCATGCCACACTGAGGTTGTCGAATAAGAAAAAAAAAAAAAATAAAACAGCAGAAAGTTTCTACATTGATCCGGCAGCAAAGAATCTATACCGGAATTCGCAAAAGTATAAATATCTTCTGAACTTGTTTTTTGCAATTTGTCGCTTTACAGCTTCAGTGTATTTATTAGGGATTTTTTTGTAACAGTCCAGCACAAACACAGAACACAGTGAAGTTTTGGATAGAGGTGCTCTGGTCAGATACGACTTAAAATGAACTTTTTGGCCTACATGCAGAAGATTAACACTGCACAAGAGCTCCACTGTAAAACGGGATGGTGGCAGCATCATGCTGTGAAGAACTTTTTTTGTCAGCAGAGAGGAATAAGATGGTTAGAGATGGTTAGATTGAGCTAATTACTAAGGCATGTTGATAGAAAACTTGTTAGAGGCTGCGAAAGACTTGAGATTGGGCATGGAGGTTCACCTTCCAGCAGGACAACCATCCAACTTGAGCTTCTGTTTGCCTCAGTTGAAAATATATACATGTTTTTGTATTGTCTTGTCAAAGTCCAGACTCAAATCTAATAATCTGTGAAAATTATTCCTCAAACGGTGCCCACCCAGACCATTTGGGCCTATTTTGGACAATGGGCAAAGAAATCAGACAATTAATATGCAAAATCTGTAGAGACCTGCACCTGTAGCAGCAGTAAAAGGACAAATGAGCGAAGGATGGATGTACAGGTAACATTATTTTTAAGATTTTAAGTTATAAAAAGTTAGAACATATTATTCTTCCATTTCACATTAAACACTACTTCGTGTTGGTTTATAACATTAAATCCCTAAAAGGCATTGACGCTTGTAGTTATAATTTGATAAAAATCCCCCCAAAAATGTTCAAGGAGTATAAATAATTTAACAAAACACTACATATAAGAATTACTGGATTATTGAATGAGAAATGTCCACATTAACCAGGCGGCATTATAAAGTAATGAAGAGTATTGCAATTGGCTAAAAAAGAAAAATGTTGCTTTTTTTTTCTTGCTGTGCACCGACACTTTTTTTTCTTCCCCTTTTTGTGCAGAAACATTACGGTGAGCTCAGGAAGATTACTTGCTAAAATTTGCAAATACTCAGCCCGTACCGTTAGTAGAAAATCTGACTGATGATAAGCAGTGCAAATTCCCAAACACATTCTTCCTCTGAGGTATGTTAAAAGATAGCTGGATATATTAGCAAAGCGAAGCTCCAGGTGACACCAAGATAGAGTCCTTTACCCTGTTTCACTCATTCGGTTAGCTAACACTTCCCTGAGGCAGATCAGTTCAACCAACTATAAATCTGAGCCCCAGCTCACTGATTTCCACATGCTGGTCCAAATAGCAAACAGAAAAAAAGCAGAAAAAAAGTTAAGTTTGAGAACCATTCAACGACAAGTTGAGACATTCCATTATTACACATAGACTACAGGATTTATTCATATTGAAACACTGAGCTTTTCTTTACATTAGAGGCTGTATTCAATGACGAGTTTTTTCCACTGCGAGTCCTTGGATGGTGTTCTCCTCAGAGTCGACCTGGGTAAGCCTCAGTCTTTTGAACACGGGCCATCTTCAGACGATTGGAAGACCTCTTCCACCGACGAAAGAGCAGACCGCCACCAACAAACACCTCCTCATTCTGGATGAATCATCTGTGCTCCTGCCTGCCTGACTCCCTCCATCAAACCTGGCCAGCACTCATAATAAATGATAGCGCGGGACAATGCCCTATTTTCACGACAGAGTCATCTGTCATGCCAGCCCAGACAAAGCCCCCAGAGTTTCATCATTTTCACACACTGCTTGCAGTGAAGTAACAAAAAAAGAAAAGAGAGGAAAAAAAAGCCCCAGCTTCATCTGTTCAGTAATGGCTGTGGGATGCCTTGAAAACACACTCGGTGTGTTTACTAAATCAGACACATTTTATCTCAAGGGCTCTACATGGATTTATGTGATCTGCTTTGGTGTTCAATCTTTCGTCTGATGCAACTGTCCATATCTTAGTTTTTCTTATTTATGAGTAAATCTGTTCCTTTTCCTGGTCGACATCTTATTTCATGGCTGTTACATTCAGTTTCATGCATTAGTCTGTTAATTAAACCTTCATTTAAATATTTTAGGGAGACGTTTGATGCTTAGTGTCAATTTGCGGGTTTATCGGGTCACCTCCTCTGATCTGCCACAGCAGAAGAGGCCCTGTGGTCTTGTAATTGTACACTAGAGACAACCTTGACGTATACTTTCTCATCTCTGGCCATACTGTTATAGCAGTGGACACGGCTTCTTTTTCATAGGCATCCAAAATCAACAACAGGATGTGTCCGTGAACTAGTTTTAAATTTCAAAGCCTGTAAATAAACTTCTGCAGAGGAATAACATATCACTGTTGTGAAGGTTAATGTGCCTTTGCAATAAATTTGGAAACTTATCAATCAAGAGTTGTTTGATTAGCTTAAGGTATTAGGTATTTTAACAATGCTTTTTTTTAAATTTAGGGCATGCATGCAAATTACAAATTGACAGAAAAAATACAAAAACAAAATTATTGTCAACGTAAAACTGATTCCTACAAAAAGGGCAATTAGATTAAAAAGATATAAAATTAATGATTGCTTAAAATATTCATCTCTTTCAAGTCAGTAACTAGATGCACTTTTGGCTGCAATCAGTCTGTGTGCATAAGTCTCTGTCAGGTTTGCACACCTCCGGATTGGCTCTGATCAGCAACTTTCAAGTCCCGATGCAAATTCTATTTGGGATTGAGGTCTGACCTTTGACTAGGCCGCTGGTTCTTCATTAATGAGGTGCATGTAAATTTGATCAACTCACTCAAAAATCTAATAATTTATAACTATTTTGTGTGAAACTTTGCTTCAATAAACGTTTTACTCCAATTAACAATATTTATCAGAAGGACGTTTTTGAGGGGTCATATCTGTCACATTTCATAATATTCAGTTTAAATTATTTTGAAAATGATAGAATAGAAAGAACTTTTATTGTCCCGCAATGGGGGAAATTCAGGTGTAACATCATAACCAGGTGTAAAGGTTCAGACACAAAAAATATTCTTATGTACAATTAAATAAAAATAATTTAATAATTACAATTTAATTCTTTATGAAATTGCACAATTTGAACATTTGTAATTCATCAAAAAAAGGCCAAATGTCAAAAATACTATGTACTTGTAAAGCACATGGTATAAAGTAGTTTACCTACTAAAATGAAAATAGGAAGAAGCTAAACAATAAATATTAAAACAATCCTTTACATTTTAAAACTCTTAAAAAGGTTCATTTAAAGTATTTCATTGCTATATATTTATACGAGGGAAAATGTTTGTTTAATTTCTAGATGACCAATAATGTTACATTTGCTAGCCTGATGCGTTATTAAAACTTAAGAATGCAAGTAGGAGAAAAATGACAACAAATGGCTTCTAGTGCTCCCCAAGCAACATCACACACACAAACAGCGACATCATCCTCCAGTGCAACAAGACGACGCTGATTTTACCCAACATTCAATAAGACACTCCATTTTTCACATTAAAAATACTACAGACTGATCTGCAATCAATAGATGGTTCTCATCTGCTTCGGTTCATGTCACCTAAAGTCAGAAGTTCTAATAAATTTCCAATCTACCAAATCTGTAAGAGTATTGACGGCACAAAAATGTCAGCTTGAGATAAAACGTATGCACTTTTCGGCTTCAAAGCTCCAGGGCAATATAAAATCCAACAGCTGCTCAGAAGCCAGCGACATATTCCAATAAAAAGTTATCTTCAACTGACAGGATAGCCTTGAACACCAGTTTTAACCTTTTATTATCTGTGTCTTGTTTTCCGTTGTGCTTTGACAATATGACTGGACAGGCCGGTGGTTGAAGATATCGGATGTCTCTTGTCGCTGTTTTTTTTTTTTCTTGAAGTTGAAAAAAATTACAAAGGAGGTAGAGCCTGAAGAGTTGATGTGACATAAGCATAATGCATTTTATAGTCCTGCTTCACAGAATGCGTCCACAGACAACAGGAAGCCATTTATTATCAATATGATATTTTGCCAGAGTGACATTTGATCCGAGACAGATGATCCAAGAGCACACAAAAACATTTACATACCTGATCTTTGAAAGTCGCACCTCAAAACATGAATAATCACTGCAGCGTAGAAATGACAAGACATGTAGCTGCACTCTTTAGGGGATTTCTGACAAAAGCCTATCTCCCTTTCAGCCGTTTCTCCTATGTTTCAACCTCTACTCCGGGTGATAGATTAAATTTACATGGCAGAGGAAGTGTTGTGAATGCTATGAGTTGGGCACCTGGGCACTGGCAGGCAAAGACAGAGTACTTTGTGAAACAAATGTAACAGCACTATCTATCTGGGTTATTAGAGTCCCCCCACAGGTTCCTTTTCAACAGAACACTGGCCATTATATAGGCCACAGAGAAACAATGCAAGAAAAGGGTCTGGCTGTGGCAACACAGCAGAGGAATTAGCTAAGGAGCACTGAATCCTCGGCATCCTTCCATGAAGCCCAGCCCTGAGTAGATAGGATAATGAGCAAATGTGCAAAGAGTCAGGAGAGCTTGTTGCTGAAGAGAATCTGAAGTGATAAATCAGTGCGTGTGTGCTTTTTATTCAACATAAACCTGACAAACAGGTTGGAGGTATGCAGCCTTTTTACTAGTTAGATAACACAAACTTTGAATGGAATTTTTTTTCTTTGAGGGGAAACAGAAGCTCCTTTATAGTCAGGATACACAGGCAGGTGTTTTTTTTTTTTTTTTCAGAGAGCTGCAGAATTGTAAAGTGCTATTGATGACAAAAACAAAACAAAAAATGTTGGCACTATTTGAAAAGAAACAGCAGGGAAAACAGGAAGCGCAGTATAAATTGAATGAACGTGTGCTTGTACCGATGTTTGCATGATGTCGCAGACTGAGACGGTAGATGAAAGTGAGTAATTGATCATGTTGCCGCTGTCCTCGCTCTTTGCCGAATGTTCGAAAGGATTAGTCTTAGGGTGGATGGATTAAAGCAAGGTGAGAAGGAGAGGAGAGAAGAAAGAGAAGAACATTTGCTCGCTAATCCCTGGTTGGTTTGGTGGTGCAGAATAACAGGACTTAATGTCAGAGCGATTGTCTAAATGTTCCCATCCTGGTTGGCGACGCCCCCAATGCTCTTACTTGTCTGCAGCTCCTAAATCTTAACTTCTGACTATTGAATTAGCAGGTTAAAAATCTCATGACGTACCATCCTTCCCCCCACCCCATTTTCCGCACTTGTCCACAACTTCTTTTAATCAGATGGATTTTGTGGTTGATATAAAAAGTCTCCACGGTGACTCTGGCAGTCCTAACTCATTTGGAATGCAATTATGCCCAAGCAGGTAATGAGTTTAGAACAAATGTGTGGCTTTATTCAAACACTTTCGCTGCAGCAACGGTGCAATCTCACATATGATTAGTATGCTTTTAGGCAACTTCCTATGTGAATTCTTATAAATTCAGACTTTCCCTATGGTGCCTCATGTCCCAAATAAAATCCAGTGCAGCAAATTGCCTTAAGCAACCAACTGTGTGCCATTTAATTTCAATATTAAAACATGGTTGTGGGACTATCATGCTTTGGGAGTGCCTACTTTCAGCAGTAACAGGTAAGATGGACAAAGTTGAAGCAAAGAAGAATGGAGTTCATCTGCCAAAATATTATTCCTTTACACCAGGGCAACATCCCAAACATACAGTCAGAGCTAATTGGAAGGTTTAGACCAAACCCAACTTATTTTAAACATTAACAGGGAAACCAGTCAGAAATACAGTAATAGGAAGATGAAAGGAGTTTGCTACAGGCCAGCCCTGGACGATTGTGGGTTGTGGTTTGGAGATTCTTCTTCCGTCAGGACAACAACACTAAACACACATCCAGAGCTAAATACTCTGCAAGCATGTGAGCATGTTTTATTTATGCCAAAGCATATACATCTGCCCAAATGTCCTATTCAAAATAAAGATATTTAATTAAATGAAGACAAAATATTCTAAAGTGAGCTATTTTGCAATAAAAATATGTCAGGATATGTCAAGCTGTTGACATTTCCCAAAAGTCCTAAACCTGTATCATGTTGTGCTATAATATTTTGATTAATTATAAATTTCCCCTCATTTCTCAATTATGCACTACATTTTGTTGGTTTATGACTCCTCCTCCCTCACAACACACTCGCCCAAAAAACACATTGAAATTTACTCTTGTAATGTGGGATTTTATCACTACCACCAACATTTGCAATGCAATGTGTTCATTTTAATACACATAGACCTGTCATAAATAATCAATAAAGCAATTAATCGCATGATAAATTCAAACAAACTCAATAATTTCCATTGGCATGAGTTATCATTTATCTCTTTCTCTCTTTCTAGCAAAAACTGCATGATAAACGTGTTCAGTTTGGTGCTTTAGTCTCAACTAGCTCTTTTTTGAAGGACAATTTAGTTTACAAAGAATTAAAAATTAATTTTATTTGTTGTTTTATTTATTTTGTATATTTAAAATGTCTTCCAGTTCCAGTGTTAAATGTTCATTAGAATTGAAAGTTTACTGATCTCTTAGAATGTGCTCCTCCATTATTATTTTGCCATTGCATTATATTACTTAAAATGGTCTCAAAACAGCAATATTATTGTTTATCGCAATAACTTCTGGAACAATTTATCGTCCAGCAAAATTGGTTACTGTGACATGCCTAAATACACATCGCCTTTGAAATAAAACTTTTTTTTGCATTGCAATGTGTAGAGTTTGTATACTTAACACTGCAGGCAGTGGCAGGAATGCTTGTGTACCTCTGCACCAACAAGTCTGCAAAGCTCTGCTTCAACAGGGAGGTCATTAAGGGAGCATTTAATTAAGGCCGGGAATAAGGTCAGTGTTGGAAGGACAAACATATTCTAATAAAGTGCGGAAGTTGGTTGCGCGAGGATCCCACTCCGCTCTCATAGATCAGGCCGGGCCATGACGACCGCAGCTCAATTTGTATCCCCGCTATTTCTATGCAGATTAAAAGCTCATCCATCAATTTAACCTCACTCTCATTTTGATTACATGTGGCTCCTCTTCTCTTCTTTTCTCGTCTCTTCTCCCTCTGGTGGTCTCTCTGGCCTTTATAGTTTCATCGGAACAAACGTGCAGGCATATTCTTAATTAAATCAATCTGCCGGGGCCAGCAGGTGAATCCGCTCACCTTTGCCGTAACTCACTCCGGATCAACACATTCACGCTGACCTTGACCGTGCTAATCTGTCGCTCCTGCACCTTTTGGACCAACACACAGACGTGGCGCAAGGAGAAACATTGAGGAGTCGGAGCGTTACAGAGGACTGGGTTTACTTGAGCTGAAAGATGTTTTCACAAATGGCGCTTTATCATTTTATTGCTCACTTTTGCTCATGTCATGAAACAGTCTTGTGATTTATTTCTCTCTGATGAGCCTGTTTTAAAAGTCATCTAGTAGTGATGATGAGCGGCGAGGGAGGGGTTTCTCTCTTAATGGAGGAAAAAGTGTTTAACTGAAGGGTTGTATGGGAATCTATCAGAACAATTTTAAGTTGTTGTTATTCAATAATGACACAGCTAAATATGAAAGATCGCTTGTTAGTTAAAATAGAGTCTGGATTTCAAAGCAACACCCATTTTATGCACGGTTAAGACAAAAAGTATTCATATTTCTAACATACTAAGGTTAAAGTAATATTTTAATTTTACCAGCAGGCTGTTTTTGATTGGAATTAATAATCATGTTTTGGATCAAAGACCTGGAGTTCATCACCAGAGGAAACACAGTCAAAAATCATAATGTAAGAAAATAAATAAACTTTTTGTTTTTTTGCTAAATCTTTTGAGGCAAATCTCTCAATTCATGTCAGAAAACAACTTTCTGATTGGAAGATTTAAGTCTAAATCTTCTAGACATATGATTATTTTTGGACAGAACTGAATATAACAGCCACATAGCTGAAGTGGACATTTATTACTGTTGCCACCAAATTCAACTCATCTTCCATGTCATCATCCAAGCCATCTGTAATTGTAGGTGTAGAAATATTTGTAACCCACCCACAAGCCTTTATCAATCTCATGTACTGACTGAAAAAAAGTCTATCAAAATTAAAGGCTGTTTTGACATTATTTCAACATTACATATCCTTGCATTGCGCAAAACATTAAGCTTATTTCAACAATAGCTAAACACTTAGTGAAAAATCAAAACAGAAATCTTGCCTAAGCTGCCACCATCCTTGTTAAATGAACAAAAACAGCAGCCACACAAACACCTGCAGTCTAATATCAGCAACAAATATCACTACCTCATGTCCTATTTTCTCAAATTTGGTTCACTTTTTGATGTTTTTTTTTCCTTTAGCTAGGGCTAGAGATCTGCTGGTCAGATCTTCTCTTTAATGTGAACAAAACAAAGGAGTAAATTCAAATCGCATCTAACGATCATGCAAGCAGTGTTCGCAAATCAGCCAGCCATCTGGATGGTCTTTGCAGGCGTCCAGGAGAGATTTTGTGGTTTATTAAAAGTATGCAGTTTGTTATAAGCGACTAAGTGTGAGAGCACTTACTATTTAGTGCATGCAGAAAGTTTCTGCTGCTGCCGCTAAGCTGCTGGTAGTGCTCCTTTTGTATAGCGATGCTGAAAATGATGGTGGACATGCAGAAACATTCGTATGTGCTGATGAATGTTCTTAAGTAGAACTGAATGTACATATTTTAGACCTCACTTGGAACATTGTTACTTTTTAGGTGAATGAACCTTACTGAGAATAAAAGCTGTGACTTTAAAAGCCATTTTGCAAAATAGGACTTTGTTGTTTACTGCGAACAGCTCAGTCAGATTTATTTATGATAAAATTAACACATTAGCTTCTTTAGCTAGACTCGATGACAAAGCTGAATAAATTGGCAATATTTAAATAAAGCAAATACATTTCACTACTTGTGCTCTTTACAAAATTAGTATATAAAAAACAATTGTATTATATATTTTGTGCTGGAGCTAAAAATGATCCCTTTGTCTCTATTTATTTACGTCTACATGAAAGTTCAAGATAGTAATTTGTTTGCCCCAAAACCAATAAAAAATGAAGCAAAAAATCCCAAAATGAATTTTATATTTAACATCTAAATAACATCTGAGGTGACAGGTTGAAAAACGTTTTGAGCTGGCTAATTTCACAAGAGTCTTGGTCACATCATCTTGCGACTGATCTGTCTTGGTGTGCGTCTTCATTGCTTCTAGACGTTTTGTCCGTCTGCTTTTACTTCTTCCTTCCTCAGTCCATCTGTTAGTGATGCTGCTCATCCAGCCTCTCTTGTGTTCCCGCAGCTCCATGGATCTATGTTTGGATCTATGCTTCTGTTTTTGGATTCTTAAATCTGTCATGCATCTGACTCACTTTTTGCTTTATATGACAGGAGAATATTTAGGGATAGTGATTCAATTGTCTCCCTGAGTAGCAAGAATATGGGAAAGAGCTAAATTCTGGAAAGCCTGACATACATTTCATCTTAGAGATTTAGGTATTCGCTGTGCCCCCGTGTTAATGTTCCAAGAACAAATTTAATTTATTTGTACATTTCTTTGGTGTCATTCTCTACTTGGATTGGATACATATTCAGAAAGTATGCCTGAATGTAATCGAAAATATTTTTAAACCATACCTGCAAACAAAGTGAGGAATATATCATATTCTCCTATTACGATAAGACAAGTAAATGTCACAGCAGATCTCTCATGAAATTAACAAGTAAAATATATCTTTCCTCTGCTGAAACCGACAGAAATATGTGGTTGACTGCAGTGCAATTGCTTTTTTGTGCCATGGCAACTTTAAGTGGAAGTTTAACGTCATCCTTGGATAACAAACAGGACTGCACACAGACAGAGTTCATGTTGTGAGTTAAAGTAAGTCATGAAATT
This sequence comes from Xiphophorus maculatus, assembly GCF_002775205.1. Taxonomy (NCBI): domain Eukaryota; kingdom Metazoa; phylum Chordata; class Actinopteri; order Cyprinodontiformes; family Poeciliidae; genus Xiphophorus; species Xiphophorus maculatus. The sequence continues at coordinate 21,011,880 of NC_036465.1, read as the reverse complement.
TTTCTTAGAGCTCTGCCTTCATGGAGAGTGTCATAGCAGGATAGATCCACTGCTTAGTGCGCTTCTTGACCATTCTAGCTATAAATAAAGAAATCTCTTTGAAGACAATACAACATCTACAGTATGAAGCATTTTAAAACGGCTCTAAAACATTCTTTTAAACAAATGTACATGTATTATATGGAATCATCACACAAAGAGTGTAATTTGATGATTATGGCTTACATATAAGGAAGGTCCTGCAGTTTTTGTATATTTAAATCAAACATTTTAACGTCACACTTTTAATTTTGTGCATACATATAATAAATGCATCTAGTTCTGAAGGGCAATGCTATCATACCTGCGTTTAACTTTTTATTTATCGATTTGGGTCTTTGGTCTATTTACTTCGGCTGCCTCAGCTCCCAGCCAAACACTTGGAAAATAGCAGAACTGCAGCTCGGGGAGAACAAATGTCAGGTAGCCAAAATCAATAAGAGTGACAAGTGAATGTGTGATTCAACGAGACACCTGTCGATCCACAAACACAAACATGCCTCAAAAAGTCTCTTCATATCCCTTGGCCTTGATTTCTTTTTTGAAGAGAGAGATTGTATTGGAAAAGCAACTTCCTCTCTCAGAGAGTTAGAGAAATGGTTTGTCATTAGTCCTTTAGCTCACCTTTAGTTCGCATGGTTCAAGAGGAAGTTGAACTCACACAAAATTCAAAACCCAAATCCACCATTGTGACCCTTGGATGGTTGGCTGTTGGTTTCCATTCATTTTTTTCCCTTGATGTCTCATTCTGTTAATTTCGATGTGGTCATTATTGTTGGAAGGGTGTTGCCACATTAGCTCATTCTTTGTGTTTCGTTTCTTAGTTTATTTTTGTGCCTTGTTCTTCGTGGATACTGATTTATTTCTCATAGTTCAGTGTTTATCGTTTTCCCTTGGTTTGTAGTTTCCTTTCTTGCTAGCAAGGCGTATCTAATAAAATACTCAGCAGGTGTAAATATCGACGTTACACCACGCACGTCGCAATAAAAAAACAAATACAAAATCATGTTGAATTATAATAATTTTTGCAATTCAGCTTATGATAAATATCTATGCAGTAAGCTTTGGGACTTTGTCTCCTGATTGATTGAAACGGATGGCCACATAGTGCTGAACTTCTTGCACACAGACTCTGATATATTACTAAAGGTCACAGACTACATATTCCATAATAAATTATGACATAAGGAGGTTTTGCATGAGAGGTTCCAGAGTGAGGATAAAATGTCAAGAAACTTGAACAGTAATCCTGACATTAATGAAGTTTAACAATTCAGGTAATACATTTGATCAGTTAACGCTTTAAAGAACTTTAAGTGTTTTCCAGGACTATAGTGCCGTTTTATAGCACAATCAAGTAACGATGTTACCTTCATATTTGACATGTAGAGAGCATTCTTATAAAAACTGACTTAAAGGAAATTTGACTTTGCAATTTGATGCCTTAAAATCGGCCTCTGTCTCTTTAAGAAGACTTTCTGACACTCTACCTTCAGCATTTCACCACAAGGGTTTTCCTCTATGCCATTTACAACAGTTTTTACGGTCTTTGGACTGAGAAGTAGTTCCTATGATGACTTCAGGAGACTCGCAGTTACACCATGTTTTTGCTAATTGCTGCTGCTGCTAGTCCGGTGGAGCTGAGTGGGGAAAACGGGAGGGGAAGAGGAGCTCTGTGAGGCGGAAACTCATCTAGATACTGCACCTCTAAGGTGGAGCTTTGGGTAAATAGGCGGTACTTCATATAAGCAAGTGTTTAGGTGGTCCTGAATGGATGATTCAAGGATTTCTCAAAAATGCATGAAAGAATCATACCATGTGTTATGGCCAGTGGCCTTTTTCTATGTTTGTTGTTTTTCAGTGGCTAATCAGATTGACTCCACCTGGAAGTGGGTGCTGCCCTGCTTGTCCTGTGCCACATCCTGAGGCCTACCGTGATTGGGTCATCAATTGCCGGCTCCACCAATCACTGTTGAGGCCTCCCTTTAAGAACCAAGGACATCCTGGGAGAAGGGCGGCTGTTTCTTTGTTTAGACAGCTTGCCACTTTGTTAGGGGTTTGACTTCTGTAAACTTGTTTTGATAGCTCTGATAACCTTTGTTAGCTCTGACAACCTTTGTTAGCTTGGATAGCTTGTGTCACTCACTTTGTCCCTGTGTGGGATCTTTGATTCTCTGTTAGAGATTTGTAGTTTGTTTTGTGTACCCTGTTCTGAAAGTCTATTTTTGTTTGGTTAAGTTCTTTGATTTACAATTGTTTGTTTTGGGGTTTTGTTTTGTTTAGTACCCTTTTTGTTAGTCACTACATTTTGACTATTGTTAATTTTTACCCCCTTTATTTTTGTTGAACCCAAACAATAAAACCTCTAAACTGTTAAACCTTACCACCTAGGTTTCTTTAATGTTACTTCCCTTTCCCCTGGCCGAGCCGGGTCGTAACACCATGTTTTTGATTAGGGAAAAACATAATAACCTGACATAAAGCTCAAAAAAGTCAGTTTTACATAATGTCCCCTTTTAGTACACATTGATAAAAACTTTGAAAGCCCGGTTTGTTTAAGGTGATCAGATGTTGTTTTTGCTGGTTGGGTTCAGGTCTTTCTATCAAGGTAACTTTAATTGTGTTCCTAGTAAAAAAATGCACTGAAATTTTGTTGTATTTGTCTGTTGTTTGCCATGTTTATAAGACTGAACAATCATATTCTCTCACTCCCTATAAATATCATGTGAATGTGTTAAGGATTAAGTGTACTTGCACATAAATTGCTTGTCACACAAACACTTTGTGAGTCGGGTTGTCTGCTATAGCCTCCACAGATTTGAACAGATATCTTATGGAGAAATTTCATTATATTTCACCTAGGTGTTGCACTTTTCATTTATCTGATATGTGGTTTTTATGCACCTCACATTTTTTACACTGCAGCATCAACCGATCGAGCTCTTGGCGAGCTGAAATTTAATGTTATCATTGCATATAGAGTAACAACTCACAGATTGGCAATTTGATGTGGGCCGGGGATGTTATGGGGACCATTTTCAATGTTGTTCACTGGGGAGACACAACTTTCCTCTTGGATATCAGAGAAAAAAAAATCTATCTCCTTATTTGTGCTCTTGTAATTGACTCATGTATACTAACTTTTTTAAACCTTGTGAGTAAAATGCTTTAAATCTACAGCATCCAATTTTAGGTTAAGCAGGGTGTTGGAGCAGGGAGTCAGATGAGTGACCGAGCAGAGGCCTGGACACAGACACGCCATTACAGCTAACATGCACCTGCCACTGCTGCCTGTTAAAAAAAGACATCTGGAAAGCCACAGACAGCTTTGATAGCGGTGAATATGACAGTTCATTCTCTCCCGCCTTCCTTTGCCTCAATCCCTGCAGCTCAGTCAGACTCTCTAATTCTATCTCTGTCTCTTTTAACATGCTCCTCCCTCAGTTTGTTGATCTCGATATCTTCTCTTTCCTCTCTTCACCCACGCTATCTCTTCTCCCTGTGATGGCTCTTCCTGACACCTCTGTGCAGTTAGCCAAATGTCACAGAACAGATCCTGAAATACCAACTGGGCAGTCGATATAGGAAAGAAATGACTGGGAGGGGGAAAGTGATTTTTGTCTTGTCCATCCAAAGGTGCAGTGGACTATCTGAAACATGGTTTATTGAAGCCAGTAAGCCGGTGTTGGAAGAGAGCAAAAAGGGTTATTTTAAATATATTCTGCCTACTTGCTTTTGACAATTTAAGCAGTAAAAAGTTTGGATTTTTGAATGTGGAACCTAAAAATGACTAAAATCTCAAACTTTATGTGGAGGACACACACTTTAATAAATGTACAAACCAAATGTTTATGTTCACTGAATGAAAAGACACAATTTTCTTCTCACTGTCTGAAGTTAAATCAGATAAAACTTCTCTTGCTTTGGGTCAGTTACATTTGCCAAAATTATTTCTACTTGCTAAAGGCCCCAATTATGAGAGAAAGAATGTGACAGAGATTTATTTAATAGTGTCTTCAAAATCAAATATTTACATAAATTTTCTCAGTATTTGGTAGAATTGTCTATGACTTGTGCCAAAAGTTTTGGGTTTTCTTTGACAAGCTTCTCACAATAGTTATGTGCTATGTAAATCTAAATAATAATGCTGTTAAGTAAAGAAACAGTTGATCCATCAGTTGCATATTATTCAGTTATGCTGAATAAATCCTCTTTAATTTGGCATTTACATTTACATGTACTTATCATGGCCAACAATGTGATATTTTAGATATGGCTTCTTTTTTCTTTTTTTCTTTATTTGTTCCTCAACCTTAGTGATTTCTAAGAACAACATTTGGGGGGGCATGTTTGCATTTTACTGTGAACTTTCTCTACTTCACACAGCGTCAAAGATATAAAAAACAGCTGCAAATATATGCTTTTTTTTTTTTTTAAAATGGCACCTTTGCCAATTATGGAGACATTATACATTTTAAAGCCAACAAATTTGAAGTACTTGGCAAACGTTAGGCTGGATACTGAATCACTTCTATTTGCAGGAAGTTTATTTATTTTGTTTGGATTTTTTCTTTGCAGACTACATTTAAGTATAATATAAATATGCTTCTGGGTTGTGATCAGGACTTTGGGAAGTTCATCAAATGAAAATGTTTGTCTGCTCTGTCGTTACAAAACTGACATTGATTTGCACTTGAGGATATTACCTTGTTAATACTCTATTCTGGTTTTAGTCATGTTAAAATCATCAATGGCTCATTTAAAAACATCCACATTTCAACTGCGAAACGAGAAATGAGGTGAACTTGAGGGGGATTGGAGAATGATTGCAACATAGTTAGTAACTAGTTAATATGGGGAATTTACTGTACATGAATATACTAATACGGGAGCACGCTGGGACTGAGGGGTAAAATATGGTATTTTCCCAGTTCGAATGGGAGACTTGACTGGTATGCTTTAGTAATCTATCTAGGTGCTACAAGTAAAACAGAAACATAAGCCAAGAAAGCATAGTCAAGTATGAAATATGGAATATCTGTGGATTTGACAAGTGAAGGAAATAGTGATAATGATTACATGAGTGCAAATTGGGTAATTGCAAATTAAGATCAGGTGGCATGTTTGAAATTTTCCCTTAATTACTCAAACATTCAGTACATATATAGTACTGTGTACAAGTTAATTTCAAATGAACTGGTACACAGTACTTCCTTTAGGGGAAAAAAACCCCATTTAAGTACAGGTATAGTACAGTACATACTGCCATAATAATCTTGCAAATTGATGAGCAGCTTAAAAGAAACAAAATGAAAGTAAACATAGAGACCATGACAGATGTTTAGGTTTAGTCGAAGTACATCACATGCCAAATGGAAATATTCTACGGGATGAATCTGGCCTTTGGGGACATATTTTGCCAATTTGTCTGCTGTGCAGTGCATAATGACACATTAGCTAGACCCATTTCTGTCTGGAAAAGCCATGTGTTAAAATGTTGCCTTGTTAAAGAGCAGCACCACTATGCGACCCCAGTGTCTTTAGGATAAGAAATCTAGAGATTTTACCATGTGTTCAAAAAAAATGAATTTTTTTTAAATTCATGTAATTTTGACATTTTAACTGTGATTGGCTGTCTTTTATCAGTACGTAATATCGGTCCTAAATCTGTCGCAATAACTAAAAGACACTTTTCATTGCATAAAACTTTTATGTGGCAGAAATGGTCTTTTTGCAGGATATGCAGGAATCTTAGAGGACAATTTGGGCTTATGGTGGAGTGAAGTGAGGCAATAATGTGTGTTTTTCTTTATGCTTTTAGTGTGTTAATTTGATCACAGTTGGCTAGGGTCGAGAATAGATATTTCTTTCATTTCATGAAAAGAATAAGCATGTTATCTGCCTGTAACCAGTCTTAATGAGCAATTCCTATTTAAGCCGTAGTGTATGTTTAGGCCAATAATTTGAAAAAAAAAGGCAACGAAGAGCCTCATTTGCATTGCATGGCATTTATACTTATCTAAATGTGGCTCAGATATTATCTTTTATTTACACTTATGTCAGACAGATAATAATTGGTTTTCTTTACAAATAAAGATATAATGAAGTAGTAGTAAGGCTACTGGTGCAACAAGTAACTTATCCCAGTTAATGCTGCCCCAGTTCAGTAAAACATTGCTTGCTATATATTTCTGTCTTGACGGTGTACTTTAAGTGAAATAAATCAACAAATTGCCTGACAACAAGACGGGTACAAATCAATACAGAGAAAACAAAATCGTTAAGAATAATCAGATCATTTATTAGAGTTCTTATGCCACCTATTAAGCAGCCCTGATTTTTTTTCCCCACCCTGTCTCCATTTGAGGATCCAATTTGTTCTGACCTTTAATGACACAGCATGTAACTGCTGGCTCAGGAGCCAGACATTAATAGACAGGAAGAAGAAAAACTATTACCAGCCAGCCCTGCAGAGGTGTTGATAGAAGGCAAATGAAAATCTCTCTGTCTGCATCTTCACCTTGTCTTTTACCAACCCTCCACACATACCAGATTACCTTTATCCAGGATGCCATTGCTGTCACTTTGTTGAATAAACAGTTGACATGTGAGTTTTTTTTTTCCTTTTAGAAAATTTTAAAAAAAGAAACAGTGTGTTCCTTACATAAGCTGCCTTGCATTAAAAACACATTGTGATCCCATTATAATATCTTAGGAATATAAAACATACAACACCAAAAGATGTAATACCTTTAAGCTAAACATTGAATCTGATGAGAGCCGTTCTGGTTGTAAAAAAACAAACACACTTCTTTAAACGCACGTTGAGGTGGAGGGTTACTTGCCCGACCCCTGTCAGAGGCTTCCTCTCCTGCAGGATCCGCTACATGCTAATTACGGCCAGCCTGTTTGTCGTGGTTCACCTCCTTCTCTTGTTTACTAATGAATAGCATGTGTGTTGCTGCCGGAGCCTTTATCGAAGCGGATTAGGTGACCTCTCTTTTCTTCTACTGGCATACACGGTGACAGGCCCAAATGCTCATCCCTTCAAGCTATCAGCCAGTCGCACCTTCAAAGGGCATCTTATTTCCCACCCTGTGGGTTTTCGCTCCTTAATCTCGAACACACGGCGATTCTTTTTACCTGCTGAGTTGCGTCCGTGATCACTGGGAGTCTGTCCGTCTGATCAGGGAGGCGAGCGGTGGCCAAAAAGGATCAAAGCTCTTTTAAAGTGCACCTTGGTGAGATACCTGAGGGTAGCGCATGACCTCCAGGGTCCTCCAATCCATGCACAGTTGTTTTGTTCTGCTAATTAAGAAGCAGTGTTCTGGCTGATTGCTTTCCAGTGTGTAATTACTAAACCGTCTGCTGAGAGTGCTTTCAATGTGAGCGCCAGCTTTTCTCCTCAACCATGAGGAAGCTGTGCTGCAGTTTGGTGATGCAGAAAGCCGGGGTTATGAACCTCATTTACTCACATAAGAGCCAAGGTTTCTAAACAAAGACGACGGACGACGTGGGGGAACTGCTATCCACTGGTCGAGACTGAACCCCACACAAGCCCATGCATGCTCATTTAGTTCCTTGCGAAAGTATTCATTCCCCTTGAAGGTGCTGCTGTGCTTTCACATTGTGTCATGCAACAACAACAAACCACAATGTATTTTGTCTAGATCTTAGGTGGTAGACAAAGAGAGCACAAGGAGTATAATTCTGAAATGGATAGAAAAAAAAGGACTTGGCACTGTAGTGTGCTGTTCTATTGATCTATCTTTAATCTGATAGCCTGAAAATCCAATAACACCAATTGACTTGAGAGGTCACCTAATTTGAAAATAAAGTCCACCAGTATGTAATTTATTTACAGCGTAAATAAAGCTGTTTGTGGGAACAGCTGTATTTATACCGGTTTGTTAGAGGGCATTAGCAAACAAACAGAATCATAAATAACAAGAAATGCAGCAGGGAGAAATTTGTAGAGAAGATAAATAATAAGATAACATCCAAAGCTTTCAACATCTCACAGAGATGTCGACTCAGAAGAGCAGATAAAGAGACCCATGGTAAGTCTGCCAAGGTAACTATGATAGTGCTTTTTCCCAATCTGGCTCGTGGGTAAGAGTGACCTGAAGAAAGTCAACGTCAAAAGAAACAAAGTTCTGCTTTATAGCTTAGCTGCAAATCCTCTAGGAGACTCTTCTCAGATGGAACCAGAACTTTATGGCCATGCGAAAACACTTGTAGAAAGTTAATACTGAACATAATCCTGATTGCACCATCATTTTGGTGAAGCACAGTGGTGACAGAATGATGCTGTGGGAAGGCCTTTCTTTTCACCAGTGGCAGGTTGGTGTGAAGATGAACGGGGCACAGTCAGATTTAGACCTCACACAATTTGGAATCAGTAGCAAGAAAATTTGTTCCCAACAAATGACGTGAGTTTTTGTAAAAAAAAAAGAAAAGAAAAAAAAACAAAACTATTGTCCTGCACTACCACAAAAACTTGCAGTAGAATTCTGTTTATCCAGAAAGTGTTCACACTGCTAAATGTTTGTCTTATTGCAAATACTGTTACATACATTTATTTCCCTTACACTTACTACACACAGTAACCCTTTGTGAAAATGTGGAAAAAGAGTGTTTGGGATTTCCAAATAATAGAAAACCAAAAATTAAGTTTAATTAATTTACTACTTTATTGATCATCTTTTGGCAGCATTTACAGCCTCAAGTCTTTCTGAATGAGGTGACACTAGCTTAGCCTCTTCTTTTTTTATCGTCCATTTTTCATTGCTGCTCTTCAGATTGGACGAAGACGTCTGCACAGTCGTTTTCAGATCCCTCCAGAAATGTGTGTCTTTCCAAATTAAGTTCAATCAATTGAATTTACAGCAGGTGGAATCCATTTAGGCTGCAGAAACATAAAAAGGAAGATCAGTGGAAACGGCTAGTTTCTCAGCGTCACGGCAAATGCTGGGTATACTTATGTAAATGTAATTTCTTTTTTTGTTTTTGATAAACTTGCAAAAATCTCAAACTTTTTTTCCACATTGTCATAATGGGGTAAGAATCTTACATAATTCTTTCCTGAATATTTTTTACATAATTCAGGGAAAAAAAAAAGTAATTAATGTAATTTGGAGTAGGGTCGTAACAATAAAATGTGGACAAAGTGAAGCGCTGTGAATACTTTCCGAATGGACTGTACATTGGATGTTGTTGCTGTCATATAAATCCAGTCCACTGACAAAAAGGAAAAATAAGTTTTACTGTCTAAAAGTTATTTAACATTTTGGAGACGCTGAGGATAGGGACTCAGGAATTATTTTAAATACTGCCAAAACACAAGCAGCCGTAGTTGGCATGACTCTTTATATAGTAGCACATTATAAGCGATGACAGATTAAACAGAAGCGCGTTCGCTCACATCAAATTGTAAATGTGAACATAGGTATGACAAAAATGCCAAAATAGCTCATGGAAAAAAATTTTCATTTCAATAAACATCTGCCCTAGCCTTCACTGCGTGGTAGTAATGACACAGTCACAGGTGTCAAAGTGTCAGCGGCACTTCTCTCCACCACACACGTGCTGGAACACCATGTTCGTTCTGTTTGATCTTTACAATGCTGCTCAGTATTCATGAACCGGCTAAGCAGAGCAGAATATCTTCCCTGCCATGAGCTGCCTCCACATTATCGCTGCTTCCGGGGACAAGTCGGTGAACGGCGTCTTCCAAATGAAACACAAACAAAGGAATGTTTGGCTTCCAGTTCCAGGATTGAAGTCTATAAATGAGACAGACATGGGCGGAAACAGAGGAAATGCACTTATCAGTGCTCCGAAATAATGAAGATTACAAACACTTAACAGCTATGAAGAGCCTAATGAAAACAAGCAATAAAGCAGATAAGTCGACGTTTAATCTTCAAAGTCTGTCTGCTTAGCTCTAATTTACAGTGGCAAAAATCTTGGATTTGGTAACTAAACAGCTTAAACTCAGTCATCTCACAAAAGAAAAGAAATTATTTATCGGCGCCTTCCTCAACTCTTGGCTTCCCTGGTAAGGAGATGAAAGAAGTATTACATTTTTTTAGCGTGTAGCTGTAGCAGGATCTCATATAAATTTTTTTTTGAAAAATCAAAACTTCAATCAGAAACTGTCCTTTGTTAGGAGATCATTTTCTTTACAAAACTGTAACGGGCCCTGAGCATTGATAACAGGAATTTGATAGTGGCCACCATAATCCTAATCCTGTTTAAAACCACTAGTGTCATTATTTAGAGATAAGCCAAATTTTAACATACCTGGAAATCAAAGTTTTTCTCTACATGATCACAGCCAGCATACATTTGTTAGTTCTTAAAATACAACTAAAACTGAATTTAATCTTTACAAGAGTCATTGATTCTTTCAAACTCAATATGCACCAAATTTCTGTGAAAAATTCAAAAGCTGTATAATTCTTAATAAAGATGTCATGTCTGAGATTTACATTCTCAGTGAGAATTAATTCATGTTTAAGGGCCCCCTTCTGCTCTTGGGGCCTTAAGCAGCAGTGTAGGTCATTGATGCCTTAGGCAGGACATGCTGACACAATCTAACGACATTAACAACTCCTTCAATTTAAATTGAACTGAAGCCTTTCCTTTGAGTTGATCAGTGTCTAGAAACGTTTTGTTAGTTTCGCGCAGCTTCCTTCAGACATGATGTGATAAAGAGAATCAATTTTCTTAACCAGTTGATGTTCTTGTAGGAATGGCACAGTGTGCAGTTCCTCCTGCTGTCCCACACAGAACCAAAATCACCCAAGCAGACAAAGCCTAGTCTGTCAAATCGCCAGCTATCTATTATGTTAAATTAACTGCACACCATAATTTAATTAACTGTAAAACAATCAACTTATTAAATGAATTACACTGACAGTGTTTTTTTAATGTTATTTGATTGTTGAAATATGATCCAATTAGTGTATTTCAGATTTTAAAGTGTAAGGCAATCCAGATTCCTACACAAACAATAAAACACCTTTTTAATTTAAGCCAACTCTGATGCTGCAATAAAACTTCCAGCTTCCCTAGCCTGCTACAGTGTCCAGGAATAATTTTCTACAGTGCTTTTGCTTTGCATTTACACTGTATTCCATATGGAGATGATGTGAAGAAGAAGGAATACAAAATTTGTGTGCATCCAACTCATGACAGACTACATATTTCAAAAAGTATTATTATTATTATTATTTATTTTTTTTTTTTAGGATTCCTAGCCCCTACAAGGCAATGCTGTCCTGGGCAGTGAGTCATACTGCCAATATCAAATGGAGTAGATAGTTATTGATCTCCATGAGTCCAAAAAAAATGGGGGATAGCCTTTACCCACATCTCCAGTCATAATTGCAGAAATTCTGATAGTACTTTGTGAATACATATTGAAAGACTTTCAATGTGTTTTTAAGTTGCTTTTGGAGTAATTCTTTCTTTCTGAGAGACATTTCAGTCCATGCCTTTATTTCATAATGGATAATGACGGACGATTATCTGCTTTACCCAACATCAGACAAGGTCTTGTGTTCTGTGGTTCATTTGTTCATTTGTTTATTTGTTCACGTTTCAAATGAACATATTAGAAGCTTACAAAGCTGTCACATCATAGTCCAGGCATTGCCAAATTATGTAAAGACATAGAAAGAGTTGTGTACAATTAAGTAAAATACCCCTGGCAAATTTACGTCCAAACAATTTTTATTCATCCCAAAAGTAATAAAATAAGAAATTCAAAGAAATGGTGAAACAATGTAAAAGAGATTTGAAAAAAATCTGTTTTTATTTACATTTTATTAAAAATAATATGTCTAAAAATTATTTTTACCTCTCGCAGTAGTCAGCAGGAAAATCTTTATTGCCTTTACCCCAATCCCTCCTTTCGTATATATGCTGACTGGTTGTTATCAATGGTATTTTCATGGATCAGCTTTGAGGTTGCACTGCCTTGTGTCATCACCCTAATCAATAGCTCCCAACTCAGATTCTCTGTCAAATACAAATTGATCATGTGGTCAAATTTCACTACTGTAATCTTAAAATTGTAATGGGTATGAATAATTTTGGATTGACCTGAATGTAAATTTCTGGCTTCTTAGAGAGTAATAAAATAACCCATTATTTTGCTTTGTGACCTGAATCAGCTATTTTTGTTTAATTTTATTCAGTGTATTTAGATGATTTATTTGTGTATGACTCTGCAGCTTATGAGGAATATTTGTAAATCCGTCATACGGATTATGACAATACGATGTTTTTATTCTGTTATATTGTATTCTCTTCTAAAAACAGGGGTAAGGTGGCATGTCTATCTAACAGCTGATACTGAATTGGCTTTATACCCATTCAGTTATACAAGTGAGTGTAACGTTTATTTCTAGATATGTTAGGTTAACACACCAGGAGGAAAAATGATAATATGGGTCTCAGTCTGACCAGACCAAGAGGTTAGAAATTGAGGGAATCAAATCTGCCAAATAACACCAGAAATGCTGTCCCCAAATGTCTGCAGCCTTTTCCCTGATAGGGCAGCATGTTCGCCAGATGTTTACCTTCCTTCGCAGGCCTGATTGATGATGTACTCATGCACCAGCCCTGGTGTGAAAGATCTCGAAAATGAGGTGGAGATATGGACGGCTTGCAGTAAAGGCTATGGTGTGTGGATATCCATGCAGTCTGGCTACAAGCAGTGCCAGAAGGCAAATGAGTCAAGGAGATTGTGTTAGAGTTATCTGTCACTTGGCAGCTCAGATACACTGCTTCACCTCTGTATATGAGTCTCAGCTCACATATACAGCCTGTGATATAAGATTCTCAAAGAAACCCATAGATGCAGAAGTTTTTTTTTCTTCATTATTCCTGAATGAGAACTTTAAAGGCTTTTCTCACTTTGTGACAAAGTCAAACTTTGAAGAAGTTTTCCCTACTGTACGACTCAGTGTAAGCGTCCAATTGTCTAAATTCTAGCGGTGTCACATCGACTGTCTCTTATTGTCTCATGTGAGAAATGGGATGTGGTGATAATTGACCAAAGCAAGGCCTGTGTGACAAGTTCATCTAATGATGAATGTGAGAGAAGACAGCAGGTGGACAGGGGAGTGTGATGTTTCCTCTCCCCCACTTTTATCACAGCATGGGTTCAACTCGCACCATCCTCACAGAGCTCAAGGGAAGGAGGAACATAGAAATCTTTTTTTGTCCATCACCACAGTGTCTCTCCCTCTGTCCTCCCTTTTTGCTTGTTTGGTATCCTCAACACAACTGTTCCATTTAACCAAGTTTCTAGTCTTTGCCATCTAATTGAAAACAGTCTCTAAACAGGACTGGGGCTAACATCGTGCAGGAGGAGACACATTGTCTTGACGGGGAACTTTATTTTTTTTTTCCCCCCCGACTCAATCTGTTGTGCAACAGATCATTCTGCTTTGTGAAAACAACAGTTGCAGAGGCATTCAGAACGAAGGCAGCAGCTTCAGTTTCCAGATGTGTTGCGGCAATAATGCTTGAAGCTTTGCCTGTCATCTACATTCAGCCAATTACTCTCACTTCACTCACAATGATCCAAGAGCCATCTGTAATTCAAATGAAACATTTTCAGCACTACCACCCAACACACGAAGATCTTGCTATTTACTCCACACATTCCCGAGTCACTATATCATCTCTAATTCAGGACGAACATGTCAGGAGAGATAATTCAGAAAGCTCTGCTCAAGGAAACCCCCCCTGACATGGTCCTGAAACTTTTAAGAAGCAACAAAATGGAAATATGACGAAGGATTCTTATTGTACATTGTTGGGAGGGGGGAAGTAAAGGATCTAATGATCTGTAATTGCCATTTATTGCATGAGAATAACCAAGGGATACATATTATGCTAGAGTAAGTCCCAGAGTCTCTGAGCTGAGAGTTGTTGAATGGTACCCACAGTGGTCCGCGTCAACCCAACAAACAGTGACAGCGAAGTGGTGCAGCCACATCTACTGGGGGAGGGGGAGTGAAACTGATTTAAATTTGATTTGGGGTGAAGGAGAATACAGCAGGAACAAGCTTAACAAGTCCTCCCACTTGGATATTAAAGTCCATCTTGGAGGTTCCAATGTTGTCAGAAGCCATGCAAGCTTTTACATTTTTTTTAATTTAAGAAGTTTTTGCTTTCAAGTTGGGTGGCACAAAATATTTAATGAGCTTTATATCATGTTATAGCTATTCCCTCATCAAAAACATACCTGGGGCATTGCTTTGATTCTTTCATGCACTTATGCAGTCTATAAATCCTTTTAGTCTTCATTGAGCTGTTTTCCTACAATTCCTTACTCCAACACACCAGAAACGGTTGCTGTGGTTGCATCATTAGGAAATCAGCTTGCCAGTCAGTTCCTAATATAAGTGACGTGGCTCTCAGAGGGGCTTCCAGATGGGGGACTGCAAGAACAATGGAGAAGAAGAAAAAGATATGCTATTTGCACCCACAGTGAGCTATCTATTGCTTATTTGCAAGTATATTTAATTTGGAGTGTAATGGACAGTGTAAGCAGTGGAAGAAATCACATGGAGGTTCGCTGCAGCTGGCTAATGACATTTCTATCTGATTTAGAGATTCTTTTGTTCAAAGAATTTGAAGTGCTTTTGGTCAGCTCTAAACCCACAGCACTTTTTTCTGGGCAAACTATAATGAGAATATTTAACACTGAACAGAGATTCTACAAAACCGTAATGGTCATTGTCTTGATACCATTTATATAATGGCATATAAATATATAATATAATCATATGGCAAAAGGAAGATGACATCAAAAGAAATGCTGTGTGCAGAGGTAAACATTTCATTTAATATTTAACATTGAAGATTTAAGGTAGATATCATCCACTGTGTGGGAAGTCAATAACAGTGGTGTTTATAGATGCAGCACAGGGGAGTGGAGGATGATGTAAGACCAGCAGCTTGGTGAAGTAACTTTAGGTTTAAGTCTGGGCTTTTCAGAGTATGAACATTTTATTGACTTGTTAACTGTGCAGCCCCTGCAAATGACTATTAAAGAAAACATTTGCTCAGAATATGAGGTCAACAAATGTAACTGTTTTCTAGTAAAACCTAAAGTGAATATATTAATTGTTAGCACTGCTGTCTTGCATCAAAAAGATGCTGGGTTTGAATCCTGGATTGGGATGTTTATACATTGAATTTTCAGGCTCTTTTGTATGTTTGCGTGGGTGCTCTCTGGGTACTTCAGCCTTCTCTCTCTATCTGTAAAATCTTAGGTTTATTGGTCTAAGTTCTCTTTAGGAATAAGTGTGTGCGTGTGTTTGTGTCTGTGTTCATTTTATTTGTCTTTGCCTTGTTCTGTGTTTAACTGATTACTTGTTCATCATGTTCCTTCCTCTTGCAAAAAGATTTGGACCAAAAGTTTGGACACACAGTTGTGTCCAAACTTTTGGTCTGTACTGTATATATATATATATATATATATATATATGTATGTATGTATGTATGTATATAGATATATAGATATATCTTTTGATTGCTAGATGGATACATATATCAATTTATATATAGTAATGATAATAATAATTATTATTATTATTAACATCCATCCATCATAAACGCATTAAATCTTTTTAGATTGTGACAGGAAGCCGGAGCGCCCGGAGAGAAACCTGCAAACAGGATGTTAACTTGATAGTTTATTCACAAAATTCAATGTTTCTTCCTCCTCTAAAACAACAGCTTTGTTGTTTTGGAGATTAGTGGCAGGAGAAACCATTAGGTGGGATTTTCTGTGGAGTGTGGCGCTTCTCTTCATGTGTTTGCTTCTCATTATGAATCCCGCTTTTGTACACGTTTTCTTGAGAACAGGTTCAGAAAGCTTTAAAAACTGAGAACGATTTCTGAACCTGTTGGGAAACTTTTACAGAGGTTGTCCTCTACAGAGGACGTCTTTATGGCAGCTGGAATCTGAGGATAATCTTTTCGTTCATCATAGAAAAATTCACAATCTAGATCAGTTTTTCTTTTGGGAACTCAGTAAAATCTGGTCCCAAAGTTATTCCTCTCTTTCTGACAGTGAGCTATAACATTAGGTGCAGTTTTTCTTTTGCTTATTTGCAAATGGTACCCACAGTACCATTTGTACTATGGGTACCACAGTACAAATGGCACACAGTACAAAGACTGCCCCATTCGGGGTAGTTTTTCTTTTGGGAACAATTCACAATCTGGTCCCAAAGTCTTTCCTCATTGTCAGAATTACGTACTTCGTCTGGGGCAGTTTTGTCTTTAACAGTCTTTCTTCTGCTCCCCTGCTGCTTCCTGCGTGTTAAACCTGACGCTCCGTCTGAGGAACTTTTACATTCAGAGACCCTGGAGGATGCGCCATTTCTCGATGTCTTCTCTGGACACGCCGGACATGATATAGTGGATCTCAAAGCCTGAGCTTTGCGATTCGCCCCAGAAGAAACTTCCCCAGCCGGGTCAGGTTTATCTCTGGGAACCGATGGAAGGCCGTCCCAAAACAAATCTCTCTCAACATGCTGGGAGGTTGAGAAACGACTCAGACTTTTGACATGATGTCATCTGTGACCTCATCAGTGAGGTCACTGTGGTTCTGGGGAGGATCCTGCTTCTGATCGTTTCTATGGGAACGGTCAGATAAGTTCTGCCTGATTCAAACTGAAATAATGACCAAATATTTAATAAGTAATATTTTTTTTCATTTATTTAACATGAATTGATTAACAATAGATTTCTACCTTGGTTTTCTGTACCTGCTGCCATATGAATTGTCTTTATCCATTATTAATTTGGTTCTGGCAGGAAATTGTTCAGATTTTATAAACATTTGCAAAACAAAATTTTCTCTAATCTTTGTTAACTCTATGTTAATGATCAAATTTTATATATTTTATACTACCTTGTTCTGAAAATGTTAATATCAGTAATGATGTAATTTGTTGCACAACTTGATTAAACTCAGATCTTGCACATATAATAAATGAATAGAAAAGTATCACATATGTAGATAGATGGATAAATAGATCTATACATAGATCTATTTATCATCTATCTATCTATATCTATAAATATATATATTGATTGATTGATCTATCTTTAGATCTATATAAACATATATAAAGATATATAGGTCTATATATATATATATATATATATATATATATATATATATATATATATATATATATCTTTTGATTGATAGATGGATAGATATATCTATTTATATATAGTAAATCTTTTTGGACTGTGGGAGGAAGCCGGAGCGCCTGGAGAGAACCCACATATGGACATGGAGAACCAGAAAACCCCATTAGACAGAACCAGGCCGGGATTCAAACCCAGGACTTTCTTACTGCAAGGCAGCAGCGTTACCCAATGAGCCACTGTGTCACCTGAAATGGTTTTCACTTCATAGGTGTGCCCTGTCATGTCAGGTTAATAAGTGGGATTTATTGCCTTATAAATAGTCATGAAAATAAAGAAAACCCATTGAATTAGAAAGGTGTGTCCAAACTTTTGGCCTGTACTGTACATCTATAGATCAATCTTTATATATATATATATATATATATATATATATATATATATATATATATATATATATATATATATATATATATATATATATATATTATATATATATATAGCGAGAGAGAGATAGAGTTAGATTAATAGATATATATATTTAGAGATATGGATATATCTATTTATATATAGTAATAGTAATATTAATAATAATAATAATAATATTATTATTATTAATAATTATATCAATCCATTATGAAGCGCACTAAATCTTTTTGGACTGTGGGAGGAAGCCGGAGCGCCCGGAGAGAACCCACATATGGACATGGAGAACCAGAAAACCCCATTAGACAGAACCAGGCTGGGATTCAAACCCAGGACTTTCTTACTGCAAGGCAGCAGTGTTACCCACTGAGCCACTGTGCAGCCCTGATGTTTTATTCACACCAAAGGAGAATTTAGAAACTAATTAACCAAACAGTGATGACTTTAGATTGTGGCAGGAAGCCGGAGCGCCCGGAGAGAAACCTGCAAACAGGATGTTAACTTTTGATAGTTGATTCACAAAATTCAATGTTTCTTCCTCTTCTAAAAAACAGCTTTGTTGTTTTGGAGATTAGTGGCAGGAGAAACCATTAGGTGGGATTTTCTGTGGAGTGTGGCGCTTCTCTTCATGTGTTTGCTTCTCATGAATCCTCTTCTTCTGAGCTTGAACTGTCCCATTCGGAGTATTTTTTCTTTTGGGGAATCAGTACAATACGGTTCCAAAGTTTTTCCACTTCTTCTAAACTTGAACTGTCCCAATCGGGGTAGTTTTTCTTTTGGGGAATCAGTAAAATACGGTTCCAAAGTTGTTCCTCTTCTTCTGACATTGAACTGTGTACAAACTCTTCTGAACGTGCGAAAAATCTTTCTTCATTTTTTGAGGATGCGCCATTTCTCGATGAGCTCCAAACCTGAGCTTTGCGAATCGCCCCAGAAGAAACTTCCCCAGCCGGGTCAGCTCTATGTCTGGGAACCGATGGAAGGCCGTCCCAAAACAAATCTGTCTCAGCATCCTTGGGGGTACTTTTAACTGAGTCATTTCCAGGAAAGAAATGGTCGAATACTTTCCTCATCCCTGTCGTCACCAGATATCCTAGTCCAAAACCAACTGGGAAAATTAAAGGGTATGGCATCTTTGAAACACAAAAATCCTCACTAGACACAAAACCTTAATCTCACTGAAACGTTTGGATTCTAACTGATGTGTTGAGATTCAAGCAGTTAAAGCCTCAGAACTTCTTTGATCTGTTGTGATGTTCATGATGTCATCTGTGACCTCATCAGTGAGGTCACTGTGCTTCTGGGGAGGGTCCTGCTTCTGATCGTTGCTATGGGAACGAACAGATAAGTTCTGCCCGACTCAAACTGAAATAATGACCAAATATTTAATAAGTAATTTTTTTTTTCATTTATTTAACAGGAATTGATTAACAATAGATTTCTACCTTGGTTTTCTGTACCTGCTGCCATATGAATTGTCTTTATCCATTATTAATTTGGTTCTGGGAGGAAATTGTTCAGATTTTATAAACATTTGCAAAACAAAATTTTCTCTAATCTTTGTTAACTCTCTGATAATGATCAAATTTTATATGTTGTTGCGCAACATCCCCCCCCTCTTCAGTCTCTCTATTCTCTCACTCTCTACTTCCTCTTCTGAGAGAGGAGATGTGCTACCAGCACTTTGGCTATCGGGTTAATTGAGTTTCCTAAATCTGCTGGGTTTTATCCTGTCCAGAACTGAAGTAAACTCTGTTTAAGCTGGCATCGAGAAAAGATTCACCTGGTTCCTGACAAACTACATCCAGGTGTCCCAACCTTCTTCCCCCTGTCATTTAGACTGAGCAGCCTGCAGCCAACTAGTTTCACAGAGCACACCTGTTAATGCCCTCTCTTCTCTTTATGACAACTGGCACTTGGTACAGAACCAGGTTGGTTTTAGTGACTTGGCGAGCCCCAAGGATGTTGTTTTACATATGGCCTACCAGCAACCTAAAAACATTTTCCACTTTTTCCTCTCCAGAATCAAACATCATAGCTATTTTACAACCATCAAAAAACTTGACTCAAAAGACTCATTAACTGAATGTCCACAACATCTTTTAGATTTTCTTTATGCTAAGTATTTTATTAGTAAGGCAGTTTTGCAAGGGTCAGTACAGCTTAATTCAGTAGCAGAAATAATCAAATAAGTAAAATCAATCATCTAGTTTATCTTTCCCAAGGCTGACACTGAGAACTAAAAAAGGGGAACCTTTGAGAGAGACGGACGGAGCATGGCTTTTCAAACCCCAGACCTGGCCTGATGATGATGAAGGTGTTGCAGCAGGAGGAGGAAGTTGATCGACGAAGGCAGGGATCTCTGTAGGTCTGATGATTTTCTTCTCCGCATGGATGGTGAGGTCACACAGGACTTGGGTGCTGGCAGGAAGGAAGGCACCAGCTCTTCTTCTTTGCCTTTGTCTTTGCCTTTATCTTCATCTTTGTCTTTGGGGTCTGAACCCAGCTGATGAGAGAAGTGCGATTTGAAGCCACATGTTGCGGGGCTGACGGGTTGGTCCCCATGCGCAGGACAGTGTTCGGCTCTGTCGCCCCGGCTCTTCTTCAGCTGCAGAGTTCTTTGTCCGTCTCGATCTTGGCTCGAAGCTGCCTGGAGGATCCAACCAAAGGTTCCTCTTTTGCACTCACCTTTTATAGGGTTTATCCACCCTTTTGGTGTGTTTGCATTGGCTAGTACTGATGCTGTGCTTGTTTCATTGGCTGTCTGCTTAGACAGATGATCTCATATCCATCACTGTTTTACAGACATTATGACTTGATGTCTGTGCTAATGTCTCAGGATTGCCCAATAGTCCTCCTATGACCATGGCCTGCACAACCTTTTCTTTGAAACATTTAAATTGTTCAACAAGCTGTTTCCAAATAAGGCGCTGATCATCTCTGCTCTCCTGTTTATTCCCCTTTTTCCCTTAACCTTTCACCTTTCACCTACCATCTACCTCCAACACAACATCAGTGATGTTTAATTGCAGTTACACCTTCTTACACCATTTCAAGCTCAATGTCAAAATCACATTTATAACTTCTTTAGCTTCTCTGATTTAGCTTTCATATATAATTTTATAACCATAATTTATTAATTACTCTTATTATAATCTTAATGTGAGTTATTACAGATGTTTTTCTGAAAAGAAACCAAGAATAATCTATTATTCTAATTATTTGATACCAAAGTTACAGTTACTTGTTTTACTTGCAAGCATTCCCACAAATGTAAGTGTAAGTGTTATTATAAGTAAACCAATATTAATATAAGTATTTTACTTTAAATCTTATCCAATTACTCAAAATGTTTAGACTTTCATTCTTTAAAACTTTCATGCTTTAAAATAAGGAATAGTCTTAACTACTTTTATAAATTTGCAGGCTGGAAACTTACTTCCTCTTTTTCCAGGAAACCTGCAACAACACACCAGATTTATTTTATTGATGTTTAAGTCTACTGATGTCACTTGATGTCACTTGAGTGACTCATTTTAAAGATAACTTTATTTATTATTACTGTTAAAGTTAAATCTCCAGCATGGGGAAGTTTTCTTCACAATATTTTATACTACCTTGTTCTGAAATTATCAATAATGATGTAATTTGTTGAACAACTAATATTGGGATTGATTAAACTCAGATCTTAAACAAATAATAATTTAATAGAAAAGTATCACATACATGTATATGTATATAGATCTACTGTATATATAGATCTATATAGATCTATATATATATACTGTCTATATATGTATGTATATATATATATATATATATATATATATATATATATATATATATATATATATATATATATATATACATATATATATATATATATATAATTCTTTAATGAAGCTACAAACGTTTAGGATCTCAGTGAATATTTTGATAAGCGCGTCAGAAGAGGAAGTGCTGGTCTCATTGTCCTGGCGGCGTTCAGTTTGTCACCTACTGCAGAGAACATCTCAAAACCTTCCAGTGATCGACGTATTGAGCCCCCTGATCTTCCGTAACACACCAAACACTACAGGATGATCGGTTATGAAATCGTAAGCGACAATCTTAGAACGGCCTGCGTTCTAACATTGTCTTAAGGGGACAAATAGGGGCAAAAAAAACCTTGTAGTGTGAATTATTGCATCAGGTAGTCGATGTGCCCATTTTCTCTATTTAAATCTAATTATTACTGACGGGCAACATAGTATACAGATTTCATAATGTGCACTCTTTTGGTTGAATGCAGTATTTATTTCCACTTTGGCTTTATGTTGTTTAGTTTTTTTTCCAAGTAAATTTTTTGTTAATGGAGACCGAGAATCCATTTTATTTTTGTTTTTGGTTGTTTTGTTTATTTTGTTTATCAGTTCCAGTGTTAAGTGTTCTTTTGAAAATAAAGTGTATCTATCTTTGGCAGGAAATCGCATGCATTATTATGTAATTTCCATTACATCAGTGTCAAAAGGTCTTCAAACAATATTATTGTTTATCGCAATAATTTTTGAGACAATTAATTGTTCAGCAAAATTTGTTATCGTGACAGGCCTACTCATTATCATTATTGCCACAAAAAGGCCAAGTGAGAGGCACACAGTAAATCAAGGAAAACAGTAATTAACGTAGTCTAATTTTAACTGTGCTCTAAATCTATCTTTACATAGTTTTATATTAACTTTAACCTAACCCCTATTAAGTAGTTGTTGGCAAAGTACCTGTTTCTCATTGTGTGCTTCTTCATACAAACACTGCCCAGTTATTGACACCTCAGTGGTACCCATAAAACAAGTGTAATTAAAGCTTTTCTAAATGTATACCTCGCTTGATCAGTGCGTCTAGGAATCTGCAACATTTACAATCCAAACAGCCATTTTTCCCTCAGTTGAGCCACTTAGAAGCTCGTTTAGACCTACAAAAGTTACAAAACCTTTCGAAAAATAGCATTTAAAATATTTTGATGAATATGTCCTGTAAGAAATTTGTTGTCATGTGTAAGGAACCACTGTCTTATTTCTACAAGCACATAGTTTGCAACCCAATGACAAGAGACAACAGATCTACAAAGTATTAGTGGTACCTTTAGTGCCATTTTGTCGTTATATGAAAAAAACTGCATTTGTTATTGTATTTACCGTAGTTCAATAAATTAGATTATGCATTTGATGAGGCTTCTTTAAAAGCGCATCTTGAAAATAAAACCTGTATGCAGGCATTAAACATAACTTTCTATTCAGCTCATATATTTTTTATTAAAAATATATTTTTTACTGGTCTGATGTAATATTATATCTGAAAAGTTTTGTTTTCCTTAGAAGTAAGTAAAAAAGCCATCAAAATGAACAGAAATAAAGGCTTGAAAACATCAGTGTGTAATTAAACTATGCAATATATTTTTTATTTTATTGAACTGAGTTATTGTAAAAAACAAATTAGCTTTTAAATAATATTAATTACTATTAATATTTACTTTAAAAACAGTAGTTGGTTATTAATTGTTTTTTTTGCCATAGAGTGTGATTGTAGTGAATCAGGAGAATCATCTGTGTGCCGACAAACTTGCCGGTATTGCTGGTAAGGTCAGGATTCGGTACTCAAGAGGCTCACTTCTACAAATAAACATTGTCACTTTAACTCAAGTGTCAGACATCATCCCACAAATACCGGATCTTATCCGGAGCAAGGAGAAATAAAGGCACAAGTGAAAGAAAGCGGGGAAGACAGACCTTTCAGACTTTGGGTTCTCTCATTAAGTTCTAACCTCTACCTATTCCCCTGATGTCCACCTCTGGGACCGGGTTCTGAAAATGCTTCCACTTCACTATTGTATGCTTCCTGTTTCTGTAAATGTACTGGTCTTCATCATCTTAAGGAGCCGTGTCCATAACTTTTGCATTCACCAGAGTCTGGTTTTAAACATGACATGCTCCTTTAAAACGGTTGATGTCCGCAATCCGAACAATAATTTAAAAAGTTTACAACTGTGCCAAACGAGCGGATGAGGACCAAACACACAACAATCTCCAAAACTCAGAGAGAAGCACCAAAAAGTGACTTTGGCATTGAAAAGTTTCTATCGCTACGTGTTGCTACATGATACTACATGTCAACTGGTTGTTTGAGAGAAACGGACAAAATAAATCTTTTCAATCACAAACATTGACTTAACAAGATTGCTAAATACTGCAGAGGTTTTAACTGAAAACTTGTACTATATAAAATATGCGGTGAAATATTGGAGAGCACATCAGAGGATCCAGGACTGTGTAATCTAGTGCAGAGGTACCCAAATATGTCAGTAAGTGCAATGGGTGGGGGATTTTTATTCCAACAAGTCATCTTCAAAGTGAGTTTCTCTGGTAGGTCAATTTAACATTGTTATTCCAAGAAGGGAGATATTGAGATGTTATTTTGCACTTTTCGTAAAAACTCAGACCAAAATCTGAATTGGAAAGGAAAAAAGTGAAGGAGCTCAAGTCGCTTCTAACCAGTCACTTTTCACACAGATGAATTCCCAAGCAAAAGCAGCAAACATAGCATAATATTTGCAGTCATCCCAATATTAAGAATAAAACAAATCCATCCAAAATGGAGAAAGGAGAAAACAGGCCTTTGTTGAGGCAACTGAATTAAAAAAAAAAAACAGGTTAAGAATATTTTCTTTAACCAAATCAGTCAAAATCAGCAGAATAAGGCAGGAACTACAAACTATAAAGTGAAACATTGTTTTTCTTTACAGGCATCTGGTTAGGATGCCTCCTGGACTCCTCCCTGGTGAGGTGTTTAGGTCCAGCCAGAATTTTCAAAGACGGATTATTTTTTTCTAAATCAAGGCCCTCTGAATCAGTTGCGGAAATCCAATTTCCATGACTGAATCACTGGAAGAAATCAATGTATTTGACTTTATCCTTCTTGGCATCTTGGTTAATGTTCCTCTTTCAATTTGAACATTGTTTGTTTTAGACTTTATTAAAAGAAAGAGCACGATGAAGGACGTTAATTGGAGCTGGAAAGAAGGGATGGGATCGTAGAAACAGGCACGTAGGAATGGAGGGCAAAGGAGAAACGTATAATGAGAGAAAAGGACAGCGAGGCCAACTGGGCCCTCCTTGATTCTCCGGATGCTGCAGCCACAGTAGCTGTCATTTTTCCATCAGGAGAGAACAAAAGTCACCTTGGCCTGCATGAGGACAGGTGACAGCAGGCTGAAGTGCTGGCGCGGGGCGCCTGCTGACGAGCGCTGGTGTTAGTAGAGGTGACAGGAGCGAGAAGCTGCTCACCGGGGGCTCTTGACACCAAGCAGCACATCCCCCCAGGAGATGCTGCATCAGCACATTTCTCCACTGGAAGTTGAAATAGAAAAAAAAAAAACAGGGAGGCTAAGAAGTCATCTACTCGCTTCCTATTTCCTCTTTACTGATACATTATTTTGTTACTCCCTTAAACCCTCATGTGATAAAGGCATAAAACATTGATGCATCCAGAGGTGTCTTATATTGTATTCTGCTGCAAAGGTGAGTCAGCTACCTCTCATTGATGGCATTCAGAGACAAACGGGGATGACAATTCCCAGGCTGTATTTATATTAGTTATATATATCATGTCACCGACATGTCGTGTTATTCAGACCCAACATAACAAAAACTACATGCGTTTCATTCTTGGTCGTTACATTTTTTTTTTTACTCCCTCCTCCTAACCTTTTCTTTGCTCGTCATTCCATTCTCTCTTGTCTTCCTCCCAGTTCGGCATCCATCACCATGCAGGAGGCCACCTCTGCAGCTGACAGCTTTGTCAATGTAAATTACTGCAGTCTGTCTGGAGTGGTCTTAGCTCAGGGAGAGCAGCACCTGCAGGGCTGCCCATCGTCTACTCAGAAAAACAAAGAATAATCAGTCTGTAGGTGCATGCTGAAAACCAACGAGCGATGCGTTTTGATGACGGACAAGGACACTGAATATAAAACACCACTACAGATTTGAATTTATGTTTTTTTTTTTTTTCTTTTAAAGATTCATTTTTATTTGTGTATGGTTGAAGGGCTGTAAAACAAATTAAACAACAGAGACTTTAATAACCTTGAAGAGCCAAGTAAACAACTTTCTAAGGTTTAATTAACTGGATTGTATTAAAAATAATAGAAAGAACGGGAGGCACACACTTACAAGGAGGAAGGCAGAAAAGAAACAAACAAGCGAGAGGGCGCCTATAAATCCTTGTGTGCACCTGAGCTAGCAGCATCACCCTCCCAAAGAGGTTGAATTGTTTCCTCTGCTGGACCGAAGCTATGTGAGTTTAATTTCCTAGAGCTTTTTTTTTTTGACAAAACTGGCTCCAGTGCTAAAGCTCTGTCACAACCACTGAAGTACCGACTCCAGCATAGAGAAACTTGTGTTATCTTGGCCCTAACTCTTTGCCAGGTCAGAGGAACAAACCACTTTACTCAGGGGTTCGAGGTGGGCTTGTGGAATCCATTAATCAATGAACTGGTCGCCCGTATAGTGAGTACTGGTTGGCATTGTATACTGTTCGAACACTGGATGTTGTTTAAAACAGCAGTTGTTTATTAGAATAATGATTTTGGCATTGACTCGGATAAAATGAAAAATGTCAACAATGTTTTCAAGTGGACTAGAATTTCACGGCTTTTAGACAGGACAAACTGAGGAATTTCACCATGTAATAATTGTGTGGAGTATTTGAATTGAATTTTGCTCACAATCTCTTTCAATGTTAAAATCTGACTGACACCTGCTGCCAAGCAAGACGAGAAGATGTTGCATGTTTCTCCGAGATGTTCAATGATTGATCCACACAGTTCTCTGTAGTTGTTAAAAGGTGATCTAACAGAAGAAAGCATTTTATCACTCAGTCATAGATTTCTGAAGAAAGAGGGGAAAAAAGGCTTAGTGTGTCTACAGTCGTGAAGGTCATGTAGTAGTTCAGGGCTGGTTGTATTTTAGAGCTTCAAGTAAGAGTGATTCTCTCACTCACAGTATGTCTGAATGTCTGCATGGCTTTCCGAAGTATTAGGATTAAAATGGATGGTCTCTTGATGGGTGTGAGGGGGTGGCAGCAGGTGACTGTGCTCCCAAGCCTGAAGGGGAGCAGCTCTTTGTGATCAGGTCCCCAACTCTATCTGCCCACTGCCTCCAAAGAAATATCACCTCATCACTCAGTAGGGCTGAGGAATGTGTCAAATTGACAGATTCAAGTTTGAAATATGTTAGTATAAATGTTCCACATTCTCTAGAAACATCAGTAATTGAAAGATGGGTTCCTGTAAATAGTTCTATGAATCTACAGAACCAGTAAGCCACTATTTTCTGATGAAATACTGATGCCGCGTACAGCCTGAAGCTCCACTGAATGCCGTTCGAAAGGCTGGGTCTGAGTTCTCAAGCACCTGATGTTTTCACAATACATATTGATATTTCTGCAACTTTCAAAGCAGGAAATGTGGCCCCCGTTCCCTGAAAACTAACGCGGAAAAAAATAATACAGGCATGTTTTCCATCATTCCTGAATTCATCTCGCCGGAGCTGCAAATCGCCTAAACATCAGAGAAGCACTTGCGTGTATATGCAGGCAGGACTGCGAATCAAGGTAAACACAATAACAAAAACAATCACAAACCCACAGCCACACACAAGCATAACGGCACACTCAGCTTAGAGAGTGACTCATTTTTTTCATTTTTCTCAAGTAGGCAGCCGGAGCTGGAGTTAAATTCTGCATCCAGGTTACCATGGCTTCTGGAGACCTTGGGGAGATTGAACCTCCTAGGAGGATAACAGCATCATCTGCGGCTGTTCACATGCACACAACTGGCTTGCTTTGTTGTGTGCTAATATTGCACAAATGAGTCCTTGAGCATTATGCTTCTTCAAAGAAGCATGGATGGAAAGAACAATGGATTCACCTCTTCCCTCTGTCATCTTTGTTCTTAATTTGCTCGGCATTGTGGGAGTAAACCAGCTCACATCGGTGTTCTATTCACAGATATAAAGAAGAAGAAGGAAAAAAAAACAACCCTGAAATAATTAATGAATAAAAACCCTCCGGGAGGGCTTTTAAATCTACATAAAATCAAACTGTAGCTTTTTCTTTTTTATTATTAACTAGGCGTATTGGGTTCTGTGATGTATTTCTCGCACGCCTAATTACTGAGATATGAATTATCTTTCGTCCTTTGCAATTTAGTAAATAAATCCCAAGGGGGCTCATTTGAAGCAGGAAATAGGCCATATTTCTGAGTGGAGAAACCACCATGTGAACCAAGTTCCATAAGGGAACTATATTACCAAACCAGTCATGTAATGGGAAAAAAAATCAAAAGATCTCATATAACCATTTTTTCCCAGAGGACTGTAGTGTTTGGTCAGACTGATAACAAGACAATTCCACTTCTCGTTGCTCTCAAAACATGTGTAGGTTTGCCTGCTAGCAAAGTTAAAAGGGGAGATTACGATCAATAAAACAAGAAGACTTTAGTTCATGCTGTAACATCTTAATCTACTCGATAGGAAAGAGACTGAGATGAGATGAGCACATGACTATGAGAGCCAAGAATTATTCATACCGCTGGCAGATTTAGGCTTATGGTATTTTTTTTTTCCCCCATTTAACCAACTTGCTTCTTGTGACTGGAAGTAATATTAATGATTTCAAGTGGCCCAGTCAAAGTCCTGATTTGCATCTGATAGCTAACCTGAGAGACAAGGAGCTTAACACAACAGATGTTCAAATACTGGCGACAATAACGTTTTTCCACAGGTTATTAAGATATCAGGATAGAAAAAAATCTATATGCCTCTTTTGAAATCAAATATACCTAAAACAAATGACTACCTTTTTCAAACTAGATATTAACATTACTCTATTATCTTATAGAAATGTCTGTCCCACTTCCTTCCAGAAACAAACATTTTGGTTGAATGAAAATAATTTGAGCTCTAAATCTGCCAGGGCTACATGGTTTGTATTTCTATACACCGCCAATGATCCAATCCAATGGACACTGGAGCAGCAAATGTCAAATCGACCCAACTTGATTTACCTCTCAACCGAGATCCACTATGAGTCACTGTTTCCATTGCAAGGGACATGAAACAATGCAGCAACATAGAATAAGTTTACTTTAACCAATGTGAAAAGTGTTTCATGACTGAACAAGGATGAATAATACATTAACTAAAAATATAATTATTTCATATGAAGGCCATTTATTATTCAGTTGAAGCAGGAGACTTTACATATGCTATAGAAAAAGACAAGTTATTTTCACCGCTCAATATTAAATCAGACTAAAACTCGCCAATATTGCTATTTGGATCTCTGAAATGATTTCTATTTGCGAAATGCAGAATAAAGTTTGGGGGTGGGGAGCAGAATTATGATTTGTTTGATTAAAATCTTTAAAATATCAATAAAGTTTTAGGATGGACACAGTTGATTATTCCAAATGTACATCAACTCTGATTATACACCCAAAATATGATTTCTCAGTTCCAGTGAAAATGCATAAGATTTGAAAAGGTGTGTGTTAACAAGCCGGATTATAATCTGAGCCAGTTGCACCAGTTCAGGAGGAATGGGCAAAACTTCCAGCAAACTATTGTGAGAAACGTTTGGTAAGACACCTGAAGTATTTAACCTAAGGCATGTAGAGTAAAGGCCAATTCTACCAAATACAAAAAAAATGCATCTATGGATTTAAATCAAACACTCTGGCAGATCACCAAATCACTTAAAGCATCTGGTATACTTTATTTAAACAGCTAATCCATATTTTTTTGCTTAAACTTGTAAATTACATTAGATTGTGGATGAACACTCGATGATCCAGTCAATTTAGCCAATTGATATTATTTGGAAATTTACTAATCAGTGCTTCAACCCTTTTTCTGTTTTCTGCAGAGCCCACTTGGCGACACTGACATCGAAAAGCACTGCAGCCTGGCTCTAACAGGCATGGCCTCAGGTTAATGACATGTTCCCTTGTCCTCTTAACTCACAGTAAATAAACAAATTATTTCAAACATTTGTTTCAATTAGTATGTCATTTATCATGGTAAATATTTTCATTACTGTAATTAGGTGAAGCAGCAGGAACAATATTATCGTAAACAAATCCAGACTAATGACTATAGCGGAAGAAATGGTCAAATGCACTGCATGTAACTTTAATTCACACATTCACATAACACAGTGTGACATGTTTATTCCAGGTCAAACTGAATTAATTATGTGTTTATGGCTGTTTGAGAGAAATTCGTCAGTAAAATTAGTAAAATCCCTTTTTGGTGCCACACATGCAACAGCTGTCAAGATACAGCGACTGTGCAAGAGCACTGCCTGAGGTATTTTTAATCCTGTTTTTTGGTTGCTGGGGACTCACCTTTTTGGAGCATCGTGCCTTTTAGTTACATGTCAGAGACACAGAGAAGTGTCTTAAACCTGTTTGATCGTCTTTTCTCTTACAAATGAAAACCGCGTGCAATTTCATGTTCAAAGAGTTGTTTTGCGGTGCCTGTGTCACTTAAATCCTCCCGTCTGACTCTCCTGCTTATAAAATAACTCTGTGATAGCAGCTTGCCTCACCATGCATGGCTTAATCTGTCTGCGTGGAATCCCTCGTCTCTCCTGGTCTGCCGAGTGGTGTCACAAATCAGAACCTCTGTCTCAGAACCAACATCCATACCAGGGTGGCTTCTCTTACAGAGTGACACCGAGCGTGAGGAGGGGTTTAATAAATGAATGAAAGGGGCTGATGCTGCCGCTGTGAATTATAAAAAGTGATCATTGTTTAACAGAAGACAGGCAAGGCAAAATGGGAGTACTGGAGAAAACTCTGGGCTCAAACACGTTGTTGCAGGCTTTGATCCAGCTTGACGGAGGAGGTGAGCTACAGAAGACTGGCAAGGCCGGCGGTGATCAAAGTCAACACCAACATACCTGTGCTTTCAATATTTCATGGAGCAGCACTGGTTACTAAAATATGTCATCATAAAGTATCTGACTTCTTTTTGATTGATATTTATTGAGCAGACTTCAACACCAGCATGTGGTTTTTAAATCTTTCAAAGCACATCTGCAAAAAATAAATAAATAAAAGAAGAAAAAAAATCCATTACTCATAGCACACACACTTGTGCACGCCTCACACACACACACACACGCACACACACACACACACACACACACACACACCCACGCACACACACACACACACACACACACACACACGCACACACACACACACACACACACACACACACCCACACACATCCAAATACACATGAAAAACCTAAGGAGTGAAAGATTAGAAAGCTTGTTTGCTCTCAAAGTACTTCATGTTCAGTATTTTACAGCAGGGTGAACACAGTGTTTCTATCTCTTACTTCTGTTTTACCTTGCCTGGATAAAAGATGCAGTGACATATAGACAAAACGAAAACAACAAAAAACTGAACATCTGAATAAGACAGAAACTCGCGTGATGAGGCTGAAAAAAGGAAGATGTGTCTACACGTTAGCATATGCAGATTTACTGTCAGAGCCTTTTCTATGCTTTTTTTGTTGTTGTTTGAACAGAAATCTATGCTAAACAAAATACTCAGATTACGTAGTGGCATCTGGAATTTTAGTAATTTTATTTTTTAAGATTTTTTTTTTTTTTTTGCTCAACATTTCATACTGCAGATAAGAAGACACGACTCTGCTTCACATAGTTTAACACTTAATCAATCATGTTATAATGAGTTTTATCTACTTGACAAAATTAAACTAAGGGGGCCCCATAGTGGCTTTTAGAAAGAATTTGGCCAAATCTCATCTCATTTGGAACATCCTCTTATTATTTCTCTGCAAAGTGGAGAATTTTACTTTGAATATTATGAAAACTGTTACCATGGATTTCAGTCATCACTGGTTGGTTTAGAGATCTAATAGTTATTTAAGAAGCTAATCCAAATATAGAGAGTAATTGTCATTTTTAATCACTGAAGCTGCACTGGGTGATACTCGGTGTTCTTTTAATTAAATACATTCATAGATCATATACTAATACCATCTTCTTGTTCACATGTTATTGATATCTAGCTTCCAAATTCTAAATATTTTCTGGTTTTTTTTTATCAGTGCCAAAGTTTAGTGCTAATGAGGACATCTGGTGTAATTATTGTGCATGGTTTAATTTTGAGTCAATCACTTTATCACCTTATTACTATAGGACAAATGAATCAAGTGAAACTGCAATTAAAAATAAGTGTAACTAAATTATTACCCCAAAAACGCCTACATGTTAGACAATGTGTAATGAGTGTATTATGATACTTTCCTACTTTATGTAAACTACTGAATTGGAAGAAAGCAGCAAAAGTAAAACTGGTTCACGTTATTCTGGTATCTAGCACATCAATATAGTTTTCATAATCCTGTCTGATCAAAATGAAGTATCGTTAATTTGATTTAAAGGGTAGAGAATATACATGCTATTTTGTGTGCAATCAGTTTTTTACATCATGTTATAATGTATATGACACATACTTGGAGTGTTGCATTGATTGTTTCATGCAGATTTGAAAAATCCTTGAGTCTCCTGTGGCAGCTTCTGCCTCTCCTCCACACAGCTCCACCAGACAGCAGCTATTAGCAAACACCTGGCGGAGCTGCACATCTGCTGAGCTCATCAGACAAACTACTTCCCAGTCCAACGCTTCTAGGAACGGTGGTAAACGGCATCACGGAGGAGTATCGCCGTGGTGAAATGCTGGAGGCGGAGTGTCGGAAAGAGTAGGAACTTTTTAAAGAGACAGAGGCCAATTTCAAGGTGTCAAATTTCAAAATCAGATTTCTTTTAAGTTACTTTTGATACATGCAGCACTTTTTATAACAACGTAAGATAATATAGCTGTTTGATTGTGCTGTAAATGGCACTGTGTGCCTGGAAAACACATAATACCCTTTAATAAAAAACTGGTAATGAACATATAACTGATTTCTGGATTTTATGCATATTTTGAGACATCCTGCTATGCAATATTGTTTTTAATGAAAAAGTTGAGCTGATTCTTTATCCGGTCCTTGAAAACAGGGGCCCAAATTCCTGCAGTGACAGTGTCTGATATCTAAAGTAGATTTCTGAACAATGAGACAAAGACACAGCAGTGACTGAATTAAATCCAGAGTCCACATGGCCACAGAGCTAATTTCATGCCAGGTTGTCTTGCAAATATAGGAAGAACAGATAACATTGACTGCCAATTCCTTCCTCACTTCATCCGTCACACTGTAAGATGCTTTGCATTTATTAACTACTACGCAAAGTTTAAAAATGTAATAATGTAGGAGGTGGATTTCTTTTACAGAATGACAAAGATTTTCTGTTTTCATCTAAATCTTTTTCTGGACTGAGATAAGTTGAAAAATAAATAGTAGTCTCTGGTTTTGCTTTTTCAACCTGTTAGGATTCGAATGTGAGATTTTAATGCTTTCACTGCTTTAGATTGGATTCAAAATGTAGTGGTAGATTATAACCTGCAAGATTTATTTCTCATGAATATTACTTCTCGACTGAGCTAGGTAATCTGTCTCAAGGGAGATAAATTGACTTTTTAAAACTTTTAAAGGAAAGAAGCGTTATCTTAAAGGCTTGTTGTTTATTTCTTTCAGGTCTTTTTGTATGCAAAACAAATGCATAAATATATCCCACTAAATTAGATATGCACAGCAGCATGCAGAGTGTTTTTGCAGTCTATTCAATTCCATCTGGCATTAGTTGTCAAATGTTCTTTTAATTAACACAAAAGCAAAAATTATACCTATCTGCTTAAGTTGAATTAAATGCACAACACATTTTTTTCTAAATTAACTTTTTTCACTTTAACCACTTGAGATTCAACTTTCTCACTGTAGAGACAATCAGTGGGGCAGTAAAATACACTTTTATAGCATCCTCATCTTACCATAAATCCAGACGTAATGTGCTATTTGAATGCTTTAAATGAGGACATCAGAATTTTATAGGTTTTAAATGCCCTTCGAATTCATGTTGTACAGTGTTATTTATTGAACAAAAGCATGCAAACAACACCCTAAGAGGATTCTGCTGCTCCTTTATATCCCCTATGTATTTGTAGAATGATAATAAGCCGTAAAAAGCCATCCTCTAAATACAAAAGTCATAATACTACTTACAGTGGTCCCTCTTCTTTCATGCTATGCCCTGATTTATGGAGTGGCGATGATGCTCACGGAGGAACATGGCAAAGTCCACATCAACACTTTGTCACATGTAACCGCTTTAATCTGCCCATTGTCTTAATGACACTGTCAGTGGCCCCTAATGGCCCGGATCAGCCATCTCCTGCTGCACTATATTAATCTGAGCGGGGGCCCCACTGGGAGGGTTATTTTTTATTGCGTCTGTCAGCGTCTGATAAACCCCTGCACATCATCCATCCTTCTGTGTGAAGCAGAGGGATGGATGGAGAAACCGAAGAGTCTTAAAATTCAGCTTTTCACTCTCTGCTCTCTTTCTCCATCCAGATGTCCTGTATTTAATTTTAGGTTTTATTCCTTATTCCTTCCCTAACTCACCTCACTTCTCACCCACACATTTCTTTTTTTTCTTCTTTTTGGTCTGTTCCACATGGAGGCCCTAATATTTTCCTGCAGGGCGCCCACTTCTCTCAACCGGTGATGAATGGCTCTGGCTTCTGTATCGATTTCCAAACCGAAACAATTTACGGACAAAACAAGTAGCAGTTTATCATATTGATTTTCTTCTGAATTCAGCCTCTCCCTTTAAGGTGACACTGTGCATGAATGAATACATGAGCAGGAGCGTAGATGAATGCTCAACATTTCCTTGTTGAGTGTTGACTGGGATTTAAGGCCAGTTTCACACACGCCTGCATGGCTGAATCTATCTGCAAATGTTTTAAGAGAGAAGTCGATGCGGTATTGGCAATCTGAATGAAAACAGATCACTGCATTAGGACCGAAGCCTCCTCTCTGGAGATACGCAGTTCTCATCAGCAGTTTGAGCAAAGTCATCACTGATATGAATGTTTTATACTATGGGGGTTATCAATTTTTTTTTTTAAATTTGATTTACATTTTATGGGTTTAGAAAAACCTTGAATAAGATTGAAAAAAATGACCCAGAGCATGCTGCAAAGAAGTTGTATGTTTATATTTACGGACTTGGTGACGGTTTTATTTGAAATTACATGCAAATGAGAACACAGCAGCGCAGTTACTGCGCTAACAACAAGCTACTTCAGAGGAAGAGCTCTAGTCAGGTTTTATAAGAGGTTCTACAGGCCACGTAGGAGAGTGTTGCAGCAGATGATCATAGACTGCACCACAAGCTGGATGAGCTGTTGGGTTAAGAACAGCCGGTTTTCCTTAAGTGCAATGCAAGACGGGGTAATCCAGCAGCATCATCATCAGTCATGTTACCCAAGTTTCTAGCTACTGTATCTAAGACATACGTAGGTAATGTATCCATCAACAAGGTTCGGAAAATTTTCTGTCTGGACCTTTGACCAAAACTTTTATTAGGGATGTTAGAGCTTATTTAAACTGATTAGTTCACTGGCACAGTAACTACTTTTCACCAGTTTTGATGTGTGTTTTCGATTGTCGTCACGTTGGAGCAGCTAATTTTGTCCAAGTATCACCTCTCTAGGAAAAAATCTTCCTTTTTAATTTTTTCCATTCATTATGCGCAGCTGAACAAATCCTCACTGACCCCATTCACAGCGGTTCAATTAAAAGTGTAATTTATATCAAGTTCAATGAGGTGACTTGTGTCAGATGGATCACTGAACACCTGCCTGGGGTCACATTATACAGACTTACTTTCCTTGTTTTCTTTTGATGGAGTCAAGTGTCAAGATCGTCTTTTAATACCAGATTGGATTTGATTACGATCTGCTGACGCCGCAGCCTGCAACACCTGAAAAAGCATCCAGCTTTGCCCTGAATGCATTAGTGCTGACAGTGAAGTCATGGGCGAACGGACGTGCCCTTGGCCACACCAATCTCAGCCTTAACCCCAATGGTGACCAGCAACGACAGCACACCTGAGCGCCGATATTGCCTGGGAATAGGAAGGACCATTAGAAGCCTTCAAACAAACAAACAAAAGAGCAAGAGTGGAGACACAAGGGGGATGACAGCTCTGTATAGCAAGCACATTATCTGCTTAACCTCATGTCCTTTAGCTCGTGTTGTGTTTTTTTTCTCTCCAGCTGGTTAAATTAGCTTGATGTGGCGAATGTCTGAAATAGAAATTGCTTTTACAAGGAACATCAGGGGGGGACAAAAACGGAAAGCACAGGCATCCAGACGGACCGGTAGCTTAGGAAAATTGATTTTCTTATGAAACAATGTTAATGGCAAAACACATTATCACTCCTATGGTAAAAATCACAGGGAAATCAATGCAAAGGAAATGGGAGTAGGATGCCGCTGAAACAAGAACTTTAACAGTAGCCATTTTTATTCATAGTAGAAGATATTTATAAAATATCCATTTATATCATTAATTTACAAGTTTACATTGTACACTAAAATGTATTACATGGTCTAAATCCATGATGGTAAAAAAAGATTGAAATATTTGTTCAAAAGGTAAAGAAAAAATACCTTATTTTGGAAAATATTAAAATATTAAGTTGTTATTATTGCAATAAATATTTTTTCTTTTAACAATAATTTAAAGAAAATTTAAAAATTTATTTTTGTGACCTTTAAAATTAAAATATATTTCAAGCACATATAATGAGAGTAATAACAATTCTCCATTAACCAGCTCTCACAATAATGACAAATAACAAACTTCCAGAGATGAGCATAATATTCAAAAATATCGACTGATTGGTTTCATAACGCAACCTGTTTACACAACAATGGACAGAATATCGTTACTCCTATCCAAGTAACTTCCTGAGGTATTTCTAAATATGACAAAATTATTTATACAGTATCAACAAATATATATATACAGTACAGACCAAAAGTTTGGACACACCTTCTAATTCAATGGGTTTTCTTTATTTTCATGACTATTTATAAGGCAATAAATTCCACTTATTAACCTGACAGGGCAACACCTATGAAGTGAAAACCATTTCAGGTGACGACCTCTAGAAGCCCATCAAGAAAATGCAGAGTGTTCAAAGCAGTAATCACAGCAAAAGGTTGCTACTTTGAAGAAACTAGAATATAAGGGGTATTTTCAGTTGTTTTACACTTTTTTGTTTAGTGCATATTTCCACATGTGTTATTCATAGTTTTGATGCCTTCAGTGTGAATCTACAATGTCAATAGTCATGAAAATAAAGGAAACTCATTGAATTAAAAGGTGTGTCCAAATCTTTTGGTCTGTACTGTATATATAGATCTATCTTTATATACACTGCCTGGCCAAAAAAAAGTCGCCACCTGGATTTAACTAAGCAAATAGGTACAAGCCTCCTATTGGATAAGTCCTGCATAGACGATTAACTTTCAGCTGGCAACAAGTTATTTAACCCCAGCTGATGCAATGAGTAACTCCTCATTTCTTAAACAACCATGGCAAAAGACACACCCTGTGGTCGTGGAAAAGACGTTAGTCTGTTTAAGAAGGGTCAAATCATTAGCATGCATCAAGCAGAGAAAACATCTAAGGAGATTGCAGAAACTACTAGAATTGGGTTAAGAACTGTCCAACGCATCATTAAAAACTGGAAGGATGGTGGGGAACCATCGTCTTCCAGGAAGAAATGTGGTCAGAAAAAAATCCTGAATGATCGTGATCGGCGATTACTTAAACGTTTGGTCAAATCAAATCGAAGAAAAACAACAGCAGAACTCAGGAGTATGTTTAATTGTGAACGCAAAAGCATTTCCACACTTCTCTCATCCGCTGGGTTCAGACCCCAAAGACAAAGATGAAGATAAAGGCAAAGACAAAGGCAAAGAAGAAGAACTGGTGCCTTTTTTCCTGCCAGCACCCAAGTCCTGTGTGACCTCACCATCCATGCGGAGAAGAAGCTCATCAGACCTACAGAGATCCCTGCCTTCGTCGATCAACTTCTCCTCATGCTGCAACACCTTCATCATCATCAGGCCAGGTCTGGGGTTTGAAAAGCCATGCTCCGTCCGTCTCTCTCAAAGGTTCCCTTTTTTAGTTCTCAGTGTCAGCATTGGGAAAGATAAACTAGATGATTGATTTTACTTATTTGATTATTTCTGCTACTGAATTAAGCTGTACTGACCCTTGCAAAACTGCCTTACTAATAAAATACTTAGCATAAAGAAAATCTAAAAGATGTTGTGGACATTCAATTAATGAGTCACCTTAAGTTTTTTGATGGTTGTAAAATAGCTATGATGTTTGATTCTGGAGAGGAAAAAGTGGAAAATGTTTTTAGGTTGCTGGTAGGCCATATGTAAAACAACATCCTTGGGGCTCGCCAAGTCACTAAAACCAACCTGGTTCTGTACCAAGTGCCAGTTGTCATAAAGAGAAGAGAGGGCATTAACAGGTGTGCTCTGTGAAACTAGTTGGCTGCAGGCTGCTCAGTCTAAATGACAGGGGGAAGAAGGTTGGGACACCTGGATGTAGTTTGTCAGGAACCAGGTGAATCTTTTCTCGATGCCAGCTTAAACAGAGTTTACTTCAGTTCTGGACAGGATAAAACCCAGCAGATTTAGGAAACTCAATTAACCCGATAGCCAAAGTGCTGGTAGCACATCTCCTCTCTCAGAAGAGGAAGTAGAGAGTGAGAGAATAGAGAGACTGAAGAGGGGGGGGATGTTGCGCAACAACATATAAAATTTGATCATTATCAGAGAGTTAACAAAGATTAGAGAAAATTTTGTTTTGCAAATGTTTATAAAATCTGAACAATTTCCTCCCAGAACCAAATTAATAATGGATAAAGACAATTCATATGGCAGCAGGTACAGAAAACCAAGGTAGAAATCTATTGTTAATCAATTCCTGTTAAATAAATGAAAAAAAAAATTACTTATTAAATATTTGGTCATTATTTCAGTTTGAGTCGGGCAGAACTTATCTGTTCGTTCCCATAGCAACGATCAGAAGCAGGACCCTCCCCAGAAGCACAGTGACCTCACTGATGAGGTCACAGATGACATCATGAACATCACAACAGATCAAAGAAGTTCTGAGGCTTTAACTGCTTGAATCTCAACACATCAGTTAGAATCCAAACGTTTCAGTGAGATTAAGGTTTTGTGTCTAGTGAGGATTTTTGTGTTTCAAAGATGCCATACCCTTTAATTTTCCCAGTTGGTTTTGGACTAGGATATCTGGTGACGACAGGGATGAGGAAAGTATTCGACCATTTCTTTCCTGGAAATGACTCAGTTAAAAGTACCTCCAAGGATGCTGAGACAGATTTGTTTTGGGACGGCCTTCCATCGGTTCCCAGAGATCAAGCTGACCCGGCTGGGGAAGTTTCTTCTGGGGCGATTCGCAAAGCTCAGGTTTGGAGCTCATCGAGAAATGGCGCATCCTCAAAAAATGAAGAAAGATTTTTCGCGCGTTCAGAAGAGTTTGTAGACAGTTCAATGTCAGAAGAAGAGGAACAACTTTGGAACCGTATTTTACTGATTCCCCAAAAGAAAAACTACCCCGATTGGGACAGTTCAAGTTTAGAAGAAGTGGAAAAACTTTGGAACCGTATTGTACTGATTCCCCAAAAGAAAAAATACTCCGAATGGGACAGTTCAAGCTCAGAAGAAGAGGATTCATGAGAAGCAAACACATGAAGAGAAACGCCACACTCCACAGAAAATCCCACCTAATGGTTTCTCCTGCCACTAATCTCCAAAACAACAAAGCTGTTTTTTTAGAGGAGGAAGAAACATTGAATTTTGTGAATAAACTATCAAAAGTTAACATCCTGTTTGCAGGTTTCTCTCCGGGCGCTCCGGCTTCCTGCCACAATCTAAAGTCATCACTGTTTGGTTAATTAGTTTCTAAATTCTCCTTTGGTGTGAATAAAACATCAGGGCTGCACAGTGGCTCAGTGGGTAACACTGCTGCCTTGCAGTAAGAAAGTCCTGGGTTTGAATCCCAGCCTGGTTCTGTCTGCATGGGATTTTCTGGTTCTCCATGTCCATATGTGGGTTCTCTCCGGGCGCTCCGGCTTCCTCCCACAGTCCAAAAAGATTTAGTGTGCTTTATAATGGATTGATATAATTATTAATAATAATAATAATGATATTATTATTATTATTATTATTAATATTACTATTGCTATATATAAATATATATATCCATACCTCTAAATATATATATCTATTAATCTAACTCTATCTCGCTATATATATACATATATATATATATATATAAATAAAGATTGATCTATAGATGTACAGTACAGACCAAAAGTTTGGACACACCTTTCTAATTCAATGGGTTTTCTTTATTTTCATGACTATTTATAAGGCAGGACATTCCACTTATTAACCTGACAGGGCACACCTATGAAGTGAAAACCATTTCAGGTGACTACCTCTTGAAGCTCATCAAGAAAATGCAGAGTGTGTGCAAAGCAGTAATCACAGCAAAAGGTTGCTACTTTGAAGAAACTAGAATATAAGGGGTATTTTCAGTTGTTTTACACTGTTTTGTTTAGTGCATATTTCCACATGTGTTATTCATAGTTTTGAAGCCTTCAGTGTGAATCTACAATGTCAATAGTCATGAAAATAAAGGAAACTCATTGAATTAAAAGGTGTGTCCAAACTTTTGGTCTGTACTGTATATATTTGTGACTTTGCCATTGTGGTGACTGTCATGAACAAGTGGTTCAGTGGGTGATTGCCACCTGACATTTTTAATGCCACCATTGAATCAAAGGTGTGCTTTTTGAAAAATTTCTCTTATAACTCAAAAATTAACAAGGGTAGAGATGTAACACTCTGACCATCAATAATGTAATACAAACATTGTTGATAAGCAAACTAAACAATAGAATTAAAACCTGCATTGACACATTTTATTTTATTTTTTTATCTACTTGAAAAGTTCTGGCAAATATCTGTTCTTAGCAACAAGTTTATACTTTCTTTGGAATAATGGACATCATTGCCTAAAACCCACATTTGACACATCTTTTCCTACTGATTGTTTCTCACCCAAACTTCAGGAAGTACTGATTTTAAGCACAACACAAGGATAAAAAAACAACACCACCAAATATCTACCAGGTACACACTTTCTATCACATGAGTATAACACCTCTTCCTAAACGTGTTTCTGAATGTAAATGGAGTTTGGCATCTGGGCTTGAATAACATCACTCCAATAAAAAAAGTTTCTCAACATGCAAAAGTGATGAGGAGAGTATCTGCAGCCCGGAGCCTTCAGGGTGTTAGAGGTTGAAGAGAGCCAGGCAGCGCAC
Organism: Xiphophorus maculatus; assembly: GCF_002775205.1. Taxonomy (NCBI): domain Eukaryota; kingdom Metazoa; phylum Chordata; class Actinopteri; order Cyprinodontiformes; family Poeciliidae; genus Xiphophorus; species Xiphophorus maculatus. Next base: position 20,970,746 of record NC_036465.1, on the reverse strand, counting down.
GGAGTGGGCAGCAGATTTGCAGAGTGACGCTTTGCTGCTTAAATAGATCACCCAGATTGACTGGGTATTTTTGATGTATGTCCTGTGGAGTGTGAGGAAGATCAAGAGGAAAAACAGCAATGCAGCTATAGCTTGCAGGCGTGATCCCATGTATGACTCAGTTAAAATAAATAAATACACAAATAAATAAATAAAAAACTTTACTGTTATTTTTTTAATACCCAGGGTGGGACACCTCAAAATCCAAAACGTCTTGTTGCAAGGTAATCTTTAAAATGTAACATGGTGCTTCTGGGCTTGACTGCAGTAATTCCTTGCTATTAAAATGTTTTTAAAAGTCTCAAAAAGCCTCCAGGTCATCCATAATGCTGCAATCAGGTTTATGACAGAAGACAGCAGGAGGAATCATACTTGTCCCATTTTAGTTCTCCTTCATGAGCAGCCTGGGTGATTCAGAATAAATGCTGAGACTCTGATTCTGAGGCCCATCATGTCCTCAAGATGCTTGTATAGCTTGGAAACTGTCTACAGTAGAGTATAGGCAAATACATAATTTAAAAAATAAAATGAGAGACCAGGGCTCACAAAAATCAATTCTCTATACTTATACAAAACAGAGTTAAAATAAATAAATTACAAATAAATCAAGGCAGCTTGATGAAAAACAAAACACAAAGAACACTTTATGTTCTTAAAATGTAGTTTAGTAAACTTTTATTTATGTCATAAAAGAGATCAAGCTGAATTTTGGCCATGCGGCTTATGTTAGTTTTTCCCTTCAACAGTTCATGCATCGATGCGTTGCCATTTCATCACAACCTACTCATCATTTGTGCCTGTAAACATGCCATTCTCTACCAGTGTGCCTATCCATTTATTTTATCTTATTTCTGCAGTATTTTTCCAAATTACAGGACAGAGAAAAAAAAAAGTCCTCAAATATGAAATTTGTGTTATTGGTAAAGTATGCTACAGCCTTTTTCCTATTATTTTTGTTCCGATCTGATTAAACAATCTAACATTTGCAAAATACAATAGATAATAACTTGAAAATTAACCAAGACAACTCTTAAATGACCTCCTGCTTTCAAATAAGATTTATTACTGTCAAAACCCCATCTGCTTACAGTAGATTACAATTAAATATAGACAACGTCCTGAAACTGTCAGTCATGCAGTCAGGCTCAATTTCATATCTTAAAAAATGTGGGTGTGAAATTACCAGACTGCACAGGTACGCTAAGTGAAACTGCACCTTTCCGCTAAAGGTTATAGCTTTTTTTATTACTGCCTCACAGGGGGCGATATTGCTCTGACTGAGCAGAGAAGAAAAAGACAAAGTGAGAATGAAGTGAATCCTAACCAGACTACCTATGCAGTTTTTTTGTTTCAATCTTGTATTTTTCTGCACTGACTCATGATTTTGTTTAGCTGCTCTGTGCTTAGCACCACACTTTGAATGGGAATTTGATTGACCCTGTTTGTGAGCACAACCAACGGGGCGACGAAATCTGGGCTGCATGCAGACTTTCACCGAGAGTCCTGATGAAAGCTAGTGGGCAGAGGCAAGTAAATGGCTGAACCGACTGAAGCATAATTCTGCCTTTACTTGCAGTCATCCAAAAGTCGAGATTTAAATCTAATGCTTGTGCTTAATTATGTTTTTGCTGCTACGGATGTCTCTGATTGAGCACATTCATCTGGTTAAAACCGTCTTTAGAGGTTGTTAAATGTATTTTGTTCTTATACATATCAGGGAACAGAAAAGAAAAATGATACATAGTTGAAAATCCATTAAGCTTAATTTTTAGTTTTATGTTTTTGCCATATGGAATTACGTCATTTAAGTCTGTTTTGCTATTTAGTTAACATAATGTTTACATCAACCATAGACCAATAGGCAGAAGCATCATTTCCTCAGGGGTTTGACCTTACATGTGTGTCAGGAGCTCTAAGTGTCAAGCTTCTTCACAGAGAGCCCTCTGCTTCTTTTTAGCATCAAATATCATTACTCTACAGAACTTTCTGCTCTCCGGTATTGTAGCCATCTGGCTTTGTGATTTTCTTTTGAGCTGTTTTCGAATCAGCAATATATTCAACAAATCTAGTTCAGGCTAGTTCTCAGAGTGCTTTGTGACATCTCTCAGTGGTAGAAATTGTCATTGCGGCACACTGTATGTGCAGCTGAGTGTATAATTTAGCTTTTGTATATAACTGTTATTTGTCCACTCAAGACAAGAGTGTGACGAGAGGGTAAGGCGATAATGTTTTTGCTCTTTTGTGTAAGTAGAACATGTACACACACGCAAACAAAACAAATAGCTGGAAAACAGTAAAATGGAAGCAGAAGCCGCAGTGATTTGTGACCTGTGTGGGTACTGATGGGTAGAAAAAAAAGAATCTACTGTTCTTTTATTGTGGACTTCTCCCTCCAGCGCAGCTGAACTGCTCGACTGAAGTCATTGCAAAGAAAGGCTTTTTGAGGAAAAGATTATCCCGAAAACCTCAAAAAGTTTGCAATCTTGAAAACCGACTTTACCTGTAGTTAAATGCAAGCCTTTGAAAGAAGCGTTGAAGAAAATAGTAATCAAAATGCGAAAGGGGAAAAGGGTTACCTCAGACTTTGGTTTCATTTATGTGTTTTTGTTGGTCCAGCACCAGGCACAGCAAGAAAAACAGTAAATGGTTTTGAAAATTATAAAATTATTTGTCTTTAGCCCCTTAATGCAGCTAATAAAAGCTGTGTGCATTTTTTTGCTATTTTGATAAATAGCAAATGAACCAACTGCTTGACAGCATCTTAATGCGTTCAGCTGAAGATGATATGCTGAAGTTCAGGATCAAACTTAGAAGAAAATATGATTATTAATAAAGTTTCAGTCATATATGAAGTGGAGTTGCGAAAGTAAATCTGTTGGACCTTACTTTGACACTCAGACAACAACACTAAGTGCCTCACTTCCAGACAGGATGTGTTTAGGAAAAGTGATTTAAGTAACTTTGAACATTTTTTTGGTGCCTGAGAATAATAATGATTTTTTGGGTGAGTCTAGGTATGTCTGGGAAACGACTGATCTGTCGGGATTTTCAAGCGAAACGCAAAGGAGTGAACTCAAGACAAGACCCCAATAACATCTATCTAATATAAATAAAAAAAGAAATTATTCGAAAAACCAACACAATGAAAAACAAAACCCAAACATACAAGGAATATGACACAAATGTAGAAGGGATAACATTATGTTTTAATTTACATTTTAACAACATTTTGACACCAGAAGATATTTAAACTACTTTTGATGATTAATGTGCGTACAATAAAGTGTTTTTTTCTTAATACTTGACTGTGAAGCTGCAATATCTTTCCAAGACAACAAAACAAATTGCTTTAAAGCAAAACAGGACAGCATCTCCTCTCAGTTTATGAATCTGGCATTCAGAGGTGCAGTTTGATGGGGTGCCTCATCAGACCAGAGTGACCTTTCAAAGATTGCCCACAGCTGTGCCCACAGGCTGTCGTCCGGCTGCTGTTGGCCTATGCTGACCTTGCGGCGCTTGACGGCACCTTCCCACATCAATATCTCTCCCAGCCATCACACCTTTGCAAGTCAAAGATCCAGCTGGATTTGACTGTCCTCGGAAAATCGAACGGCACAGCATGCATAGGCCATGTGGGCTCAGTAGAGATATTCCACTGTTACAGCTGCACAATTTGTACAGTCTCGTTGAAAGTGTTTCCCATGAAAAGTTACTTGTTTCTAAAGTTGGTGAACATCACCATGTTTTTAGCTAACAAATAAAAAAAAAAAACGATGGGAAGTTGGACGGCCGTTACAAGCAGATCTCTCATGTGAAAAAGTACCAAAAAAAAAAAAAACTGTGGCAAAGGCACAAATAACACATATGAAAGGAAATTACAGCTGCACTGATTGATTGGCTAATGACTGTTATTATGTTCAAATCTGGAAAACAGATGAAGAAAGCAGCATGCAAATCAGGCCACAGAAGCTACCCACCGCCTCCAGAATGCATTTATTTTGAGTTGGTAGAAGGATATTTGTTGTACTCCTCCTACCTGACTGGAAAAGCAAGATGTTCGGTACACATGATGTCTTTTACTGGATTAAAAAGCTTGTTTTTTTATCATCATCATATGGGATTTATTGTGTGTGTTATATTTACATATGGACTCAGGTATTGTGTCTTACTAGAGAATCATAAACTGCTATTTAAAGAAACTCAGAAAATGAGATGCAATGTATTACCACACGTAGTGGGAGCCATCACAAATATGCTGTTCATCTTTATTATTGCTCCACAGAAACAGAAGGCGGACTCATTTCTTGGTGCTTTGCAAGAACTTTCAATAACATCAGGAATGTAAAAACAAATTTCATAGGAGCCTGGAACATCATTCGCCATTTACAGGAGTTTGTCGTAAATAGAAATTACTGGAAGCCTTAAAAAACAGATGGATGTCTGCAGTGTCTAAGAAGATTGAAAGTGTTCATTTTTACACAATTTTGCTGATAAAAAGCACAGCCATGAACCTACACACACATACCCACACCTATTAGCACTTCAATGCAGTATTAAATATAGATCAATACATGTGAAATTTGATCCTCATTGTATTTGTTACATGTATTGAATGAAAGCTGGGAACCTTGTAAACGACCAGAGCTCCAACTGGACGTTTACAAGGCTTATTGGGCATGCCGGGTTTTCGTGGAGCAGAGCGCTTCTGGTCCAATGTGTCTTGGGCCTTTTAGCACTCTTCACTTTGTACTACCTTCTGAGTTTCAGATGATAGTTGCACCAGGGTACATAAGAGAAAGAGTGGCTCATAGAAGGTGCTTTGAAAAATGAACAACAACAAAAAAAAATGCAACCAGATGCTGCCAAATGTGTTAAAAGAACAGCTGAAGCTTCATCTTTTGCAGCATGTTTGTACATATATATTGTGCAGACTCTACTTTCCTATTTGGTGCAAGTGTCTTCTCCAGTCCAATCCCATCAAAGAGTTTAATGAAAGATGGAAAGATGTGTAAAGTGAAATATTTTAACTTAATAACTTTTGAATAGGTTGAAATATACCTTCTTAGTAGGCATACTTTATTAATGATTGGATGGAGAGCACTTACAGAATGCCTCAAGTACATAATTACAAGAGTTTTACTTTCACAGTTTTTCTTCAGAAGTAATATTAAAGGAATCCCTAGAGGCTGATGTGACTGAAAATCTGCTCCACATAAGCTACCAAGAGCCAGGTCAGGCTGCGCTGAGCTTACCTGGAAAAAAGTGTACTGGGAAAAAAACTGGGAGAACATAAAGGAGAAAATGTGAAATATTTCTTATGATTTTAGGTTAGTCCAAGTTGGTTTATGGGTTACAGGAAGATGGAACAGGAGATGATTCAGGCCTTTGCACTAACAAGGACATTGCTTCAGTTCTTCATGATCTAAACAAACGATACTAGAAAATACTATGATACCTTTTAATACTTTTCAACCCAGACTTTGGGTTTGGTGGTTATTCTTGTCAGGATGCTTTTTAATTCCATTCAATTTATTGATATGTCAATTCTCAGCAAATCATAGAAAAACCTTTTCTAATTCTATTCTAAAAATGCATTGGACTATAATTAGGGTCTACTAGATAAAACTATTATTGCATTTGATAAAAGCATTTATCTTTTTCACAGGAAGAACTTTCACCATCTTAGATGATCTCTGTGTGTTATTTTGCCTCTGGCAGCTCCACCCCACCCCCATCCCCCAGCCTAATAATAATAATAATAATGTTATATGCAAGCAACAGCAAATTTAGTTAGATCTAAACATACAATCTTGTAAACAAACACAATTGGAGGTGAACCATTCTGAGTCACTCAAAAAGTTACATTTCTATCCCATAAAGCGAACAACTACACTGCACCACGCTATGCAGCTGTCAAGTTTCATGATGATCTTTGGCTAAGCTGTGGTGTCTAACTAGCTGCATCACTGACCTCCTTAATGCCACTCTATGGAATGGTTGCAATCGATCAGCAGTCTGAGCGATAAACAATGCTTTCTTTAAAAAAAAAAAGAGACTTATTTACTTAGTTTTCTTCCTTTTTCATCTCTCAAGATATGATTTGGTGTAACTGAACCTCTTCTTAAGCTCCACAGAGTTTTCTATAAAGGCAATCCTGCACCCAAAAGGTGTTTACACTTAATTGATTATGTGGATAGACTCACATCAAAGAGGGCATAATTCAGCCTAACATACAGCAAACCTCTGGGAACATTTGAAGCTGCATTCATGAACCAAAATAAATGCAGACGACGTGACTGCGTTGAGCTAAATGACTGCATTAAACAGTTTCACGTCTCGCTCGCTCTCAGAAATGACTAATTACAAATCTATTTACTGGCTTAATTTATTTCAACTGAGTTATTTGGAAAAAAAAAACATTTATCTGTGGTATAAAAGTGAACAAAACAAAACAAAAACGCAAAGAAACACCTTAACATGATGAAGTAAGCAGTACGTCTATGTATTTAAAGTTGGTACAGTATGCATATCCTTCACAAAGATGAATTCCCCACGTTGCAAACTTCGACCCTCGTGTGTCAGCACAACTAACGAAGCCCGCTCTTCCACCTTTATGCCTTCCTCCTGCAGGCAGCACATACATCCTCATGCCCTCTGTGGCAGTGGGTCCGGGCTGCAGCACCGAGCTTTAAACTGAAACAATAGATTATTGTCACCTCTGCCATGTTATAGCCAAAAGTGAAAAGCTCCTTCTGAAAGGACAATAGGGTATGAATTGATTTATGAGGGTTCAGGGGCCATAATGTGCTGTAGTAACAAGGAACCAATGGCCTAGAAAAATGCTAACAGCAGTGCTTTATCTCCTAAGCTTTTTTCTCATCCAGAGTTTAATACACTCTTTCTCAGAAAGAGTTTTAGTGCTGATGGAGATGTGCTTTAGTTTACTCCTACCAAGCTGTTTCACTAAAGTTTAAGAAGAACTTAAATTTTAAGTGGGTTCTTATGAGATACTGTATGAGATATGAATACAAAGGATGTGGCTATGTTCAATAAAGATTATAAAACTGCTTTCATCTATCTCTCTCTCTCTCTCTCTCTCTCTATCTGCCTGATCAATTTTCTGTTTTATTAATATTTCAGGAATTTGCAAGACAGGTAAATACCTAAAACTCCTTGCTGTGAAATTTCGAATATTTTACCCATTTGTTCATCCAAGTGATGTGAAAACTGGTGGGAACTTTCCTTTAAGAGTTACGGCTTCATGTCAGTACCAGCATTTAATTTATGGCCGCTCACCTCCAGTCACAGATCCTGATCGCAGGTGCAGCAGCAAGAACACGTCTGGTAGGAACGTCAGTCAAGAGCAAGTCACGAAACTCTGCAGTTAATAATGTCTAAGAGCCTCCAATCATTTGCTATTGGACCAGTTCTAGTTATTACTTCCCCTAGTGAAGACGCACAATGTCTCAGGTAGAAACCCTTAAGTTTGTAAAGTCAGACATTGTGTTGGTGGCCAAACCATTGAAATTTAGGCTTATGATTTTCTTCATCAACAGGCCTATTTTGACACAAATATTCTTGCCCCTGAATTAATAATTGGAGGGCCTAGTTAACCCACCACCACACTGGATCCAGGACAACCTATTTGGGTTGTCCAACCTGTGTTGGTGACCTTGAGTACCGGTTTTGTTGATTCCATAAGTCACTCTACCTTTATTCTTCTTTCATCAGTTTTTTCAAAAGCCAATGTGCTCAATTGTTTTGGATAGTCTTCTCATTTTGCAGCAGCTTGGTGGTGGCGCTATATTGCTATTTGTTATAACCCCGCCCTAAACAGACCTTAATTGGATCATTGCACATGGGTTGTGGTGGTCAGTGGTTTTGTAGACCTTTTCACAACAAGTGTAGGCTGCACATACAGTCTGCACCAGATGGACTTAATTGAACGGAGTCTGTGAATTTCGAAGGTAAAACTGCCTGGGGATTCTGCACTTTTCCAGCCTGTCATATATTTTCTTCTGTGCAGAGTGGCAATAATGACTTCTCAAGTCCGTGTTTAATTACCTTATTACACTATGTGTGAAAACCTCCCCTTCAAATTAAATCCGTAGTCATAGCAACCAATAATTCATCATTATAATGGAGTCATGAAAGCTTGAACGCTGAAACTCTGGCCCACGTCCAAGCTTATTTAAAGACGCTGGGTTAAAAATAAGCTTTTTGAACAGAGTTTATCTAGACTGGCAATATTAATACAGATTTACCACTTTAGATTTCAACTTAACACTTCCTATTTGATTGTAGGGAGCTACACACGTGCTCCAAGAACCATTTTGATCCAATATAATTTTGAAAAATATCATTGTTGAAAGAGCATGTTATCTTAATTTTAAATGATTTGCATTTATTTTTATTAAGCAAACTGCCTTTGATATGTCCTATTTACAGTACATCCTGTATTATTTTATATGTTGTCCATTTATGGGAAAAAAAACAAACTGTTAAGCCCTTATGGCCAATGCTTGTAAAAAAAAAGAGTAAGGTTACATTGTAGATAAAGGTCACGCACACTTCTTTTTTCTTTTTTTTTAGTTTTATTTTGTCTTATTTTTGATCAGACAGCAGCCTGAGTGGATACACATCAAACATGGCTTCAGCTGATAGTTGAGGGATAGTGACATTAAAAGCAAAACATCAAATATCACTCAACATTTAAAGCCTGTTCTCTCCATAAGGAACCTTGCAACCAGCCAGCAAATATTTAGAATACTGACATTCAAATCTGACCAGAAACAATGTCTCCTGGTATTTGCAGACCTTGTTTGCATGCTGGAGAGACAATTCACTAAACAAAGCTGTAAGACAGTTGAACGTCTTGGACTCCTGCATGAACAAGCATTTTTAACACGAACATGACTGTGCATCTAAAACAGTTTTCTTCTAATCATTTTAAGTTTCTCCCCAGCTGACATTTTGTGCATTGACGAAACTATCTAATAAAATCCAAGGTGCAGCTCATGCAAGCATAGCAGTTCGGTGGATCAAAAACTGTCCTGATGAAAGAGTCCGGTGTGTAAGAAATCACAAACTGATCAAAAAATGTTTGATCAGGATCAAATCTGTTTATGGACACAGTAAAAACTGAATTAAACTCTTACAAAATATAGTTTCACATACATTATAATTTAGGCAACATTTAACTCAATATTAGAGACTCTTTCATTCACCACACATAAAATAAAATTTTGTAAATGTAGAAATCTTATCAGTTTATTAGTGCAACTTTTTAGGAAGGGTCATTATTAATAATTTTGTGATAAATCACATGTTTATGCAGTATTGAGTACAAAAAATGTGGTAGTATCCACCAGAAGGAAACTCGACTTCACATCATAGTCTGACACCTTGAAAATGGGGCTAAGAATATTCTACCTTTCTGACACGCCCCTATGTTTCTCCATCTTGTTTAGGGAATTACATTATAACTTTATAAATATATATATAAAGTTTATTTTGCATAATACATCCATTTTATACAAAAAAAAAAAAATCCTCCAACAGTGTGGCATCAAGTCAAAATTGATGGTTGATCCTAATCACAGATGGTGACTTTGCAAAATAAGCTGTAAAAGCATTTTGGATTTTTTACACACCAATAAAATTATAATCGATTAACGATTGCTAAAATAAGTGCTGGTTCAGCCTACACATTTTTAGTAATTTTTTTTTAAAGTGTGTTTGATGACTGAATTATTATTTTTTTCATTTTTATGGGTTAATGACCAAAACATTCTTTTTTTCTATCGACAACCCCAGTCTGGCCAATAAAGGGCTGGATGTGGCCCAGGAGCAGTAAAATGAGCAGGTGTGGCTCAGAAAATACCATAACTGGCAGAAGAGAAACACAAGATAATTCATTCACACACAGTCAACATAAATGGATTCAGAGGTCAAAATTAATATTAAAGTACATTTGAGCTTCATCAATTATACTATAAATGATAAAATCTGCTCCGTACCACAGCCTGATAGCAATACTAATAATGTTTTGTGATTTATCACTTGGCTGAGTTACCATGGATATATTCACTTTCATAGATGTATTAGACGGATATGAGAAGGCACCAGCATTACGTCTTCCTCCAAATATCAGACAGTGAATAAATCAGATCGTACATTTAATACATCCTCATGAATCTGAAGCTACAGCAAGCTCTAATTGCTAAAATAAAATTAAAAAATCAACTCCAAATTGAGGATTAAAAAGCAGATATTTCTTTATTTTATTGTTAAAACACCTTAATCCAAAATCTTACAGAATGCCATTATACTGTGGTGGATCTTTATTCATGCCAATTGTTTGTTTTGGATAAGCCTCCAACGCTCACACCTCAAAATGTGCTATTTAGATGATGGCAGCCTGTCAAACATGTTGTCTGCACGTAGCAAGAAATAGAAAATGTGGCAGCTGTTCTTTGAAAAGGTACCTCGGCAGTGGAAAGGAAAATATGTAAAATAAATTTAAAACAGATTCAATTCCTTTTATCTGGGTGCCAATTTTTGAATCAGCCATGCTTTGTGGGAAATTCTTCTCTCCCGGAGTGTCATAAACTAGTATGACATGCAGAGGAAGCAATAAAATATCCGACATTTTCCTGAGTGATCTGAATTTAAAAGTGTATTGACTGCCTTCTGTCTGATAGCTGGGATGTCAGTGTGTGTATCTGTGTTGTTATATGAACATTGATTAGCTGGCTGTTTGTGTGTAATGATGTGCAGCACCTGGCCTCAGAGTTGCCAAGAGCTTTATTCACCCCACCAGTTTCTGATGTTTGTGGAGGACTACAGCTCTGCTGTAAAAGTCAAAGTCTATTTAAGGAAAGTATCGCATGGCCCAGTGTGATAAAATGTGCTAGTTTAAGCCGTCTGCAAGTTGTGAACTTTACATTGAACCTCTTTAAAGATCTGGATTGATTTGAAAACATGGCACGTTCCATAAACATACTGAAATATGGATCCTTTAAAATAAATTGTAAGTAAATTTCTGGTGATCCAGTCGACCAAAATTTTGCCAAAATTCTTTTTAGAATTAATGTAAGAAATAAAATTAATGTAAAATGACTCTTATGTCAAATATATGTTGGGGAATAGAATAATTTCTTACCAGCTCAAATGTACTGCAAAGAACTTCCTTCAGTCCATAAAAAAGCAATTTAATCTTGCCAGGTTAAATTGTTATTTTTGCTTTTGTTTCTTTTTAATTACTTTTCGAGGAGCCACTATTGTTTGTTTAAGCTTTAATCAATAATTCAATCTGTTTTGTTGTTTAAAAATATTTTTGTATCTGCCTGTACGTCACAGATCCCCTAACAAACAGACATAAGTCAAGTACATGGGAACAATTATAGATGTTGTCAGAAGCAAACAGAACCATTGTAATTTCGCTTAGTGAAAAAAAGCACAGGGTACTGGGGGAAAACCACCCACAACTTCCCATACTCAGTTTGTGAATTGATGAACGTGGATATATCTATACTGGTCTTGGGTCCTTACAACAAAATCTTGTTTTTGTCTTAAACTCATACAAAAATAGAAAAACTAGAACAAAATTTGAAGAAAGAAATCAACAGACTTTCTTTTATTTTTCACTGTCATTCGGATGTTTTATTTTAAAGAGAGATGTCATCTAGAGTACCATCCTGAAAAGTCGGCAATTCAAAAACAAAAACGGATTTGGACAAATTCTCGACTCCTATACAAAATGAATTCCCTCTTCTCCCCCCAAAATAATGACATTGTTTAACAAAAGAGAGAAAAACACAGACACTAGCTGATGAATTGTCCTGGTTACAGTTCAATTAATCCAAATGCAGGAACACAAGCCTTCCTACCTGTTGGTAAATGGGAATGATGAGCCAAATTGTGTTTCTGAACTCCCTCTTCACATACTCCATATTTGCCCTTCTTGTCAAAACTCTGAATTGGTTGTCAAAAGGGAAATGTGTAAATTCCTCTTGTTTTAAAACAAAGCATGGATGAGGCCAAATTTCAAACTCATAAACCCACACAGACATGTAAACTCTGCTCTCTCGGTTACAGGTAAGCCTGTGTCAGCCGGCTAAATCATCCAGGCATGTTGGAGATGGAATTTGTGTGGGGAGATGAGATATTTCTCCTCTATTTTCGGCAGCTTCCTAACAAGCATCCTCAGACAGTGCTGTAGGGGAGCAGGATAACTGCTGAGCCTGGCACGACACAATGCCCAGAACAGTGCAGCCAGCGGGGCTAACAACCATCAGCAGCCCAACCAGCTGCTGCTGAGTGCCCCAGTCCAGGCGCCAACACCCCTGGGAGGACGGCGATCAATAAAACCCACAGTCCTGGAAGACGTGCGGAAAAGAAACGTGTCGAGGCAAAACAGGCTCATTTAAAGCTAAACTGTCCTATCAGTGGGGTTAGAGGAGCATACTGAATATCTCTCCAGAGAGCAGGGAAGGAGGGGATATTACATTCACAGTAAGAGGCTTTTGTATGGACTCCAATTAGGAAGGTCAGCATAATTGGCCAAATGAGGATTTTTGATTTTTTTCTTTTAAACCCAAAGTTGTTCTCCATGTGCACAGACATGTGTCTGCATCCTAAGAGTGGAGAAGAAGATGAAATAAAAAATGAAATGGCTGCAATTATCTGTGTGGTGAGTTGAGACGGTTTTTTTCTGCATTTGTAAGCATTAATGTAAAAATGTAGATGTTCGCAAATGTTCTAAACTATTCAACTTTGAAACTTTACATAAATAAACAAAATACATTTAAGTTATCTATTGAAGTTAATATGTCATAACTAAAAATAATTATTAAAATAAAACATTTCCATAAATTTAAAAAAAAAATTGTGTTTCTGTTATCGATTTAGCTAAAGAGACTTTATCTTGTGATAATTTCCTGTTGTGTATCTATGTCACATGAAGATGTGAGGGCAGCCATGTTGGACTATTGCAGAGTCTGGAAATAAGAAAGGTTGTTGCTTGTTCATTGGCATGGCAATGATTGGTTAAAAATGCAGTTCAGCTATGGATCCCATTTTTACATAAAAGTTTAAATTGGTGGGTTCAACATTTGATGTAGTGTAACTTATCAGATAGTGCTCTGCCTAGTAAATCTATTTTGTAGATCGATCAGGACAAACATTTTCAGTTTCAGGTTTGTTTGACTTTGACAATCTAATTACTTCAGTTTGGATTCACCTGCAGGTAGATGGTTTTCACGGAAGTCAATCTCGTATGAAAAATATACGTACATCTGCAAATTAAACCAAAATTCCCTGGATATGTACTTACTTTGTAAATCGAGCAAATTGACTTTTATACATGACTTTTTGAGTCAGGCAGCCAGCTGGAACAAATCCAGAGGAGTGGAGCGTCCCGTGAGTTTTGATAACGATAAGAGGACACATATGGTTCACTTTGGGGTGGAATTGCTATGTTTGCGAATGTGTGCGTAGAAAACTCTGCGTGTGAGATCCAGAACTCGTGGCACGTCTGGCAGACCACAGACCTTTTGCTGTCATCCTCCGTTGAGGAGGTGCGACTGAGGTGACATTCACGTCCCCGGTAATTATCAGGACTATGATGTGGGAACATTAATGATGTATGAGGGCCCAGCAAGGGGCGAGAGCCTTGGCTTCACGGCACCTCATTACTAAGAGACACTAGCATGAGGAAGACCGCCCTGCAACGCTCAGTTCAAACTTACTCCCATTTATTTTTGCCCATTTCTTCTTTATTGCTTGTTCTCCTGTCATCACACAACAAATTATCAGTCAAACTCTTTGAATTAATCCCAACACAATTCTTCTGCTGGAGAAGTCAGGTGTGTAATGTACCTGTCGTGTAGAAGGAACTGATAATGTTAACCTGTTTAAAGAACTGAAGGCGTGGTGTCAAACTGAGGACAAACAGCAGACCTCGCTTCGCCCTCCTGAAACTAAAATGGACAAGATGTCTGATTATCCCTAATTAAAAATGATTAAGCACCTACTTGGAGCAGTCAATGAGCATTGACTTCAGGGAATGCTGATGCGGGTGAATGTGGCCTTGTTTTGGGCTGATTCCAGCAAACCTTCAAAATTCTCATTTCAAATCAGACGGTGCTCATTGACAATATTTAAATCATTAAAAGCCCTCCACCTCTTTCCTGTAGGGGGGGATTATGGATCTCTGGGCTCATGGTGTTGTCCGCTTCATGCATGCTGAACAGAGGGGATGGGAAATGGAGGCAATGAGTGTGAAAACTCAGAATGGGTTTTAAAGAGATGCTAAGGATAAAGATGGTTACACCTGATAATCGATCAAAATGACAAAAATCAGAAAGACAGAAAGGCTAACATGTTTGTTGGGGCCTGCCATGCAAAGCAATGGCAGGAACCTATTACTATTGTCGGAGAGAAGCGTCTCTTTAATCTTTATTTTTCTTCCGTAACCGTTAATGCGGCTCGTACCGCTGGGTGCACACCTACAAATGAGGTATCAAAACGTGCAGAAAATTCACGCCATTGGAGCTATTACTTCTGGTGGGATTTGGGCTTAACGTGGCGACATAATTCGCAAAAAACTACGAAAAAAACCCCATTATAACTCAATGGGAAAAATCCTAGAAATACCCTATTTTTGAGGATTTGCTGTGTCGTCACAAATTCACCTAGAAATGCCATTCAAATTTCATTTTGTAGATACGTCTGTGATCTCTTCGAAAGTGAAGACGGCTCGTCGATACCAGTTATGGTTTGTCCACAATTTGCCTCTAAGCGACCCAAAGTTTCTCATTTTTGCTCAAATTAGAGTGACAGCCGACCTCGGATCAGATATGGGCACAACATTTCTTTCTCTCATCACTGTAAATGCTCTGAGTGAGTTACAGATATGAATCTCGGGACTATCGCAGAAGACACAATGAACTGTCATACGCTCGAAACGCTTTTCGAATATGTATTACGGTTCCCGAACAAGAAGGATTTGTTTCCAATGCTTTTTTTCAGTAAAGTGTGTTTGCTCAAACACACTTGTGTGTTTGAGAGCTCACAGCTCAGAGCTCACACCTGCTGAGACCATTATTTGCCATAGCAACGGAACTCAAGAGGCTATTGGCTGCTGATTTGGACTACGAATACGCATCGCTGTAGTTCTATCTATCCTCAGTTGAAACAGATCAGGACTGAGAACTGGCCTTTAGAACTACTGCTGCTATGGGCTGTATATAACTGATTTAACTCAGTAACTGTTACACATGGGATTAGTTTGGAACTTTAAAATGGAGAATAATAATTTCAAAATAAAAGCCTTGAATATTTTTACATCAGGTAATTGTTGTTTTTGGCTTTATTTGACGTTTTCATCCAAAGCACTGTTACACATGGGATTACTTTGGAACTTTAAAATGGAGAATAATAATAATTTCAAAATAAAAGCCTTGAATATTTTTACATCAGGTAATTGCTGTTTTTGGCTTTATATGACTTTTTCATCCAAAGCACTGTTACACATGGGATTAGTTTGGAACTTTAAAATGGAGCATAATAATAATTTCAAAATAAAAGCCTTGAATATTTTTTACATCAGGTAATTGCTCTTTTTGGCTTTATTTGACTTTTTCATCCAAAGCACTGTTACACGTGGTATTAGTTTGGCCCTTTGAAATGAAGCATTCTGAAAATTTCAAAATAAAAGCCTTGAATAATTTTACATGACGTAATTGCTCTTTTTGGCTTTATTTGACTTTTTCATCCAAAGCACTGTTACACGTGGTATTAGTTTGGCCCTTTGAAATGAAGCATACTGAAAATTTCAAAATAAAAGCCTTGAATATTTTTACATCAGCTACTTGTGTTTTGAGCATTATATAACTATTTTAACCCAAGGACTATTACGCATGGGATTAGTTTGGCCCTTTGAAATGAAGTTTAACAAAACTTCCAAAATAAAAGCCTTGACAACATTTTAAATCGTACCGAACGGTGCACGTCCGCCTCGCTTAACGTTCTTGCGGTTCTCCGCGTGCCACTGCTTACGTCGCGGCGTTCTTTGGCGTCGACGCCGATTTGTGGCGCGACGACGCCGGGCCCGAACCCCACGGCCGCGCCTTGGCAGGCCCCGGCTAAATTTCTTCCGAAATTTTCTAGTTTCATTATGCAAGACAAAAGATTGCATCATGTTTGACTAACAAGCTGGTCCGTTCTGGTGGGGGTTTCTTTTTATGTTTTATGAGATGCACCAGATCTGGAGGAGATGTCATCTGGCTCGTCTGGCAGGAACAATCCAGATGGCAAACGCATGACTTCCTGTCCAATCAGGTGTGGTATCCATGGAAACAGAAGAAGCGAAAAACGTCTTGCACAGCGCTGTGTCTCACAACACTCTTCGCAAACAATGAGACAGCGGGACACGTGGCTCTCGTAAAGCTTGTTAGCTGGGTTTAGAACAGCACATCTCATTGCAAACATGTCACCAAACCCAAATTCCCATTACATCCTGGAGGCTTTACATAATTTCATAAGAATCCTGGGGGTTATTCCCTGCTGGGATCCAACTATATTTGACTAGAATTCAATTTCCTTCGGAAGACAACATTAATCAAGTAAAAAATACAACACAGTAACACTCATGGGATCAAAAGCAGACCATTTTTCAGGTAATACAATATTATCATCTGTTTCACTGAGAGGCGTCTTTGAGTAAAAACTGTTTAACAGCATATTATATATCAGCTCAGTACGTATGAAAAGTGAAACTGGTGTAACACAATTTGACAAATACTGTCCTCTGATCTATAAATCTATAAAAATCTATAAATCTATGGATATTACAAATATATTTTTAAAAATAATATGTTTAAGACTGACTTTCATGCATTAAAATATAACAAATAGGATGCGAGAGACATAACAAACAACAAACATTACTTACATACTCTCTTTCATAGTTTTATTTTTTATGACTTTACTTTGTTTTAAAGAGACAGAATAACAACCATTCATAAAAAAAGATTTTAATGAGCGAGTATTTGACCTCTAACAACATGTCCCAATGTTTGCTCTTAAATATGAAACAATTTATACACACATATATGTGTACAGAACTCACCAGTCCTCAGAGATTTGCTCCTTTCCTATATCTCAACCAATCACCTTCAAGGCCAAAAAGCTCATAGGGGATGTCAGAGACAATATAGTGATTGCTGGGTAGGTTGGGAAGAAGTTGACAACTCTTGCTACAATATTTCAGAAATGGAGAAAAAACATAAAATAATCTACAATTATTCTTAATTTGGAGCTTTAAGGGATGATGATGAGAAAAGGTCAGGAATTGGTCCAAAAAATATACAAGGACCTTGTTATTGATGAGATAGATGAAACCAGTGACAAATAACACCATAACATTACATATGTAATCGTGGACTGATGTTCAGAGATTGTTTTTGTATTTTTAATGGAACATGCTAAATCTACGGAAGATCAAACACTTGTTGTTCATGTTGTATATGTCAGGTATCAGCCACTGGAAAAGCCGTAAAGCTCCGCTTGTGAAAGTAAATCTGTTGAGCCTCACCTTGACAACAATTCTGCGTGCCACACTGCCTAGCAGGCCATGTTAAAAGAAAAGAGGAACAATTATATTTCAGTATTATCATTACTTTATCAACAAGTCACTAGTTAGAAACAGAAGTCTCACATTGTGCTCTGTGCACATCTGGAGATGCTTTGGATGATTACATTTTTGTACATTTTTGTAAATCCATCCATCTCTCTGATATAACTCAAGATCAGTCTAAATTTTTTTTTACATCTGTATATGCTGTGAGCCACAGCATTCCATTGTATCCCTGGTTCTGTGTTTAAGATTGTTGCTGGAAGGTGATTCTGAACAGACTTTCAATATGGATGTGTATGTACCTCCATCCATCTCTCCATCATTTCTGCCCAGCTTCCCTGTAGCTGGTACAGAAAAGCCTTCCAACGTCATATTGAACATCACACTGTTTCATGATATTCAGGATAATGGGAAGCCATAATTTTCTATTGCACTCTGCGTTTTAAAAGTTCAGATTTGGTTCTCATCCAACCAGAGCACCTTCTTCAAAATGTTTGTTCTGTTCCTTATATAACATATTGCAACCTGCAAACAATGCCTCTTATGGTTTTCTTTTAACAATAGCTTTCACAACACTACACTTTCATCAGGGCCACGTTTGTGGAGTTGACAACTAATTTCCTGTCAAAATATTGTCTCACTTTTGCTGTAGGCACTATGATTCACCGGTAGCTGCAGTCTGCAACTCACACAATAAATATGAGGAAAATAATAATAAAAAAAACGTTTTCTTCCTATATTAAGATTCAGGGACTCACTCTACTGGCAAACCACATTTTAGACAGTTGCAACACTCTGGGGGTCTGAACAGTATTGCATCATCTCTTATTTCTTATTTCTCTCACATCACAAGTGCATTGTTTCACACTGTAAAAAAACCCAACAAATTCACATCTGATGACACTGCACTGTAAAAAGTGGAGATTGACAGCTCACATACAGACAGGTGAGAGGAGGCCTGCACAGCAACTTTGGAGATCAAACTAGGAGGATTGTAAGAATATCTACTGTATGTCACTGCTGGTTCCTTCCCCTATAGTGTGAGTTATTGGAGCTGAATGCCTCCAGTATACGAATCTCTGTCAGTACAAGTTATCATATAAAGAAATAATTTAAAGTTAAAGTCTTCATGAAGAAGGTTGGATCTTTATATGATATCTTCTGTTCTATGTCTTGAATTTGAGCCTGTATGTATTGTTTTGTTCGAGGTTTTCCCTGAACACGTCTCCTATTTACATTCATCTGGGTTACACATGAATAATCATTAGTGAAATGAGCAGCCAGCAACAGGTTCCAGCAGACAATGAATTTCTCCTGTTGGTAATTGCTTTACTTCCTTTCCCTTGGTGACTTTCAGAGTTTGTCCTGCTTTTTAAGAAAGAATACTGCAGAATGCCAGACTAATCGCTTCTTTGTGCTAACATCCATTTTTCCTGTAAAGCTGAACATATGCTAGAATCAAATTTTCCTTTAAGAGTGCATTAAACGGAGAAAATCAAAGTCCCTGACAAAATTGCACAGGTTGAATTTTAAGGAAAAGAGCAGCTAAAATATCTGCAGAGCCCACTCAGAGAACGCTTCATCCCCAAGACTGTCTCAAATGAACAAATAACAATCAGAGCACCAATGTCGATAACGTTCATATTTGTTCTGATTCTTCCCTTAAGTCCTCCTTGGTGAAAACACTCCATAAACATATATTTACAAACAAAAGTATTTTATTTATTTCCCTTATTATATGTATTTAAATGTCTTTACTGAGAGCAAAGCAGAACCAAAGTCAAATTCCTTGTTTACGTTCATAAACCCAGCAAAGAACGCTGATGGAAAATTGGAAACCAAGTATCAATTTCCATCGAGTTAAAAACTATCCATTACGTTGCTGTAATCTCAATAAAATACACTAAACTATGTTGTTGTTACATGAGAAAGTTCAGGGCATATTAACAGATTTGCAAAGCACTGAAAATGTCTTCACAGCAGCAGTTTCCCTCAGATTAAGGATTTCTCTTCAAATGTATGTTCTTTACCATTTTCCCATGGAGATAACTAGTGCAGGGCTGCAGAGGTGAACTCACCTGGGTGAACTGGAGTCCGTCAAAGATCCAATTTAATAAAAAGACACCATTCAGTCTCTGTCTAAAAAAACCCAAACTGGCATAAAATATATCCCATGTTTTCCCTGATGTTCAGAGTATAAAGTGGTAGGTATTCCAATGAGGTAATATGTAATATTTTATTCATTACAACCAGGGGAGACAGTTTTACTGTGGAACAATATATTGCCTAAAAATACTCCCATAACGTCAGGGTTTGGAAACTGTAACCTGTCATGGAAGTGCCTCAAGACTGCGTTCAGTCTCATGGTTAAAATGATCTTGGGAACTCCTTAAATTACAGTAAACAGTTACAATATGTAAATTTACAAAAGATTTGGATTCTGGATTAATTGTTCGTATGTTACAAGTGGCATAATTTAGCAAATTTTTACCTGGAACCTTTAAATCATTTGACTTATAGTTTTGTCAAAATTAGTTTAAAATAGCACCAGGTGTGGCCTCTGTTTTGTTTTCCAGATATAGATAAGATGCAACTCCATTAATTTATCTACATTTAAAATAAAAATGCTTTTCTCTACTATCTATATGTGGATGTCATATTTTGATCGTTAGTAACTAACATCCTTCTCCAATTGCATGCTACGTAATATTTATACCTGTCATTTGTTGCAAAGATGCAAAACCGTCTTTTTCAAAAGTTAGGGAAAAAAAAACAAAATTGTTCACCTTTCACTAGCTATTAAAATTAAGTCAAGGTAAATCCAGATAATTACAAAACTAAGCTGATCTGAGGTTGGAGTATAAAACATTTTATGACAGCGATCAAAGGCCAGAACAGAATAAAATATTGACTCACAACTATATTTGCATGTGCATATAAAAGTACCTTATTGATCCCAACGGGAAGTTAAATTAAATCCATGTTAAACAACATTTATTGATTTATACACTAGTTTAAAATAGTAAAACAATTGTTAATTTCAGTATTGTCTGTCGTTAGTTATTAAATAATAGTTTCACTCTCATTGCTGCACTGAAGGAAGTGTCCCAGTGTAAAACAGACAAAAAGCCAAAATGAAAAACGTACTACAGGACAGTGGGCTTCTACATCCAATTATAACAAAAACAGCATTATGAGTTCTGGTCCTAACCCTTGCGTCGTGTGAGAATTTTAATAGAGAAAAAAATGTTTCTTCAATGAAGGAAATTGTGGAAATTTGCGTGCTCTGTATTACTCAGTAGCATCTTACAACTAGAGCCACTTTAAATTTCCCCCGCAGTAAATAATGTGTGGCTGAATGTTTCCTGGTGAAATTTCAGAATGTCAAATGAAAATCACCAAGACACAACCGTGAAAAAGAGAGAAGATTAAACCAAATGAGTTTTATTCCACAGCTTCTCTTAATTTTATCCGTGTAGGCAGCAGTTGGAGGCTGCTGGTGAGTCTGGTGCTAATATCAATTAGCATGCAATATCAATTAGCTACCAATCTCACAGCGCATTAGTGGGGATAATGGGTTGACCCCTAATGCCACTTTACTTTAGTGGATGCTTCTTGAGGAAAGATTGAATGCACGTATGAAAAACTAAGGCCGTTTGTAAAAACAGCAGGGTGAAGAACTTTTAATTATTTAAATATATTCTCCAGAGATGAGAGTTTTTAAATGAAAGCTTCCACAGTAGTGCTGCGAAACGGGAAGACCATCACTACACTTTTATACAGAGGTCTTTACTGAGGAGGCCTCTGCCCCACTGCGACGGGTCCATGAATGTTCAATGTTCTGCGTCCTGTGAGTTAAAATGCTTAGGGAAACCCGCAGAGGTGGGTCATAACAAGCTACCTTCAACTTACTTTTATTTAATACTTTAGAAACTTTTTATAAAAAAGATTTTTTATGAGTAGCCCCTACTTTTTACTCTCTTTCTAGACTAAAATTTCTCTATCGACCTTCAGTGACATTGCTGATCAAAGAACAAGCCTGTTTTATCACAAATGCACCAGACAGAGACAAACACGGTTTATGTTAAAGTGAGTTTTCTTGTTTGAACCTGCTGTGCCATTTGAAGATCAGGTGACTATACAGTCGACTAAATATTGTGACTTGAAGTTCTTTACCCAGTTGTTACAGATGCATTAAGTATTAACTTTGATCAAACAATCACTAATTCACGAGAAGCTTTCTACCAAACACTTTCTTGTTTCTTGGATGGCTACTTTTTATTGAGTAAAAAGATGTTGAAGTACTGCTGCTCTTAGCTGAGCACAAATTTTACCCCAAAGGCAAACAAAACAACGGCTCAGTGAGAGTTTAAGGAACAGCAGAAATGCCTTATCCTTAAATGATTTGGCAGAAAACAGTCAATTTTCTTTTGTTTCGTCACCCAGAGACATTTCCAAACATTGAAAATAACGGTTTCATGTGAAGACTGACAGATACCCTGTGAAGAGCTATCATACAAGAGTGATTAATCTGACAGTTTTAAAAAACAAATACTACTACACTAAGTGATCGGATTAGTTTGTCTTCGTATGGTGCCTGTACTCATCAAGAAAGTCACAAAACATCATAAACGGCACGATAAACAACAAATTGGTGTTTTGTAAATGGCTGTAACTTCCACACAAGAGGAACTTTTGCTTTATTCATTAAATATTTCCTAAGTATCAGGAAGTCCTAAAGGTAATTTTTAAAAATGTTATCATGCAGGCTGAGTTATTTAAATGTTAAACTGATATTTAGGGTGGTAGCTCAGACATATATAGGGCATCTTGTTTAATTTTGATCACGAGATGAGAATGGCGCAGCTCACTGATATATATACATTTCACACAGGGCATTTGTTCAGCTGGAAGAATCATCTATTATTTTCACTCATCCATGGTGTGTCGATTCATGTCATTACATACCTTTGTGATTAAAATTTCTTCTCTCTGACACCATTATGCCACACCAGGCTGCCGCGAGCGTGAGATAGCAATCTGTTATCTATGTGTTAATGCCATACTTTCTCCTCTACAATCATCTGTTACAGCACGACATTCAAATCTCAGCAATTAACCTACTCTGTCACCTCACGCTGAGAGGGACTGCTGGACTGGAGCTCAACTTCAGGGGTGTCAAATGAATTCAAAGGGGCCAACGGGGTGGCGGTAAGCTTGAAAATGAAAGCCAATGTGTTTTACGCTATGGAGCATAGGCACATTATCAGAAAGTCAGAGATTATCTGCTAACAAACTTGTTTTTCTTCAGTTCACATTTGATTTGTGCTACAACGTATGGGATCTTGCAAAACGTTTGCCATAAGTCATTACATTACAACTGCCTTTGTTTTTTGCTTTACTTAAATTCTATGTCGCACCAATACAAAGTAGTTGCTAATAGAGATTTGAAAGGAAAACTATACTATACACAAATTTAAAAATGTGACAAATAATTTGATTCAATTCAGTTTATTTATTCAGTGCCATTTCCCCAACAAGTGTCATCTCAACGTGAAAAATTGTCATTTCAGTTGAATCTCGTGTGCGTCCCACGTAAACCTATTTACCAAGCAGTGTATTATCCATCCATCCATCCATCCATTTTCTGTTCACCCTTTGTCCCTAATGGGGTCGGGAGTGTTGTCGGTGCCTGTCTCCAGCTACGTTCCGGGCGAGAGGCGGGGTTCACCCTGGACAGGTCGCCAGTCTGTCGCAGGGCAACACAGAGACATACAGGACAAACAACCATGCACACACACACCTAGGGAGAATTTAGAGAAACCAATTGACCTGACAGTCATGTTTTTGGAATGTGGGAGGAAGCCGGAGTACCCGGAGAGAACCCACGCATGTATTAAGTTCAGTTAATTATTCAAAGAAGTTAAAAAAGTTACTATCAGATTAGACAGAAACCTTATAAACAAATTAGAATTATAAACCGATCTTCACTGCATTGTTTGACAACTAGCATCTACTGGAACGTATGTATTATTCAATTGAATTAACTTTTTTGCAAAGTGCCTTGAATGGGCATGTGTTGTGAACTGATGTCATGTAAGTAAACTGAATTGAATTTTAGTATTGAAGCAAATTTAGTACTAAAATGCAAAAAAAAAAACTAAAAGCAATGATGGAAGCTGCGTCACAAGCCAAAATTCACATGCAGGTTATTACCTATCAAAAGATTTTTTTTTCTTTAGACAACCAAAGGATAATTATAAAAGTACATCATCTTCCAAAGAAGTGAAGGTCTTCTCTACAATTAACCTTTTTTCTTTAATTCAAGCCCTATCTCATCTTCAGGTTTGGTGAATTTCTGCTTCGCAGCTTTTGTGTAATCTTGCTACGTATAAGACAATAGAACAGAGCGGCCTTACAATCACACACTGTCAACTTTGCTCTTGGCTTGATAAAGAAACACTGTTGTGGCATTTTAGATGAGTTCCTCTGCAGAAATCAGATGTATTGACCTTTGTCTTCGGCCCAGCTGCCAGAAAAAGTGTTGCCATTTACCTATTCAGGAAACCAGAGCTGCTGTCATCTCAGCATTTCTAAGTAATGGATTCATGTGAAATGAGAATTTAACTGAGGTAAAGAAATCTGTCAGACCTATTGCTTTAGACAGGAATATTGTGAGTGGGTTCGAAAGAAGCTTTGTTTTCCAAAAACCTACCTATAAATTCAGAGTGACATAAATCGAAAATGCTTTTTCAATATTTAAAATAATATATAACTCTCTGAATTTTGCTCATTTGTCTCATGTCTTTTACAGAACAGAAACAGACTGTTTCTCTGCAGCAGCAGACTGCTGTTCGCCTCTTTTTGTGGCGCTGCCGGCTGGAGAGGAGTCAGGAGGAGCCCGACACTCCTGCCTGGTCTCCATGCACCGTTTGAATTACATAATGTGGCTGAAACCCAATTGTCTCCAATCATCTCAGACCCCCATGCTATCCATCATTTTTATTAGTGCAACAGTGAGAAGAGACTTTGTTATGTTTCTTAAAGAATCCATTTTAACATGACAAAGAAAGCCACTTAAACATGTTTCAGCTCTGTGAGGTTACTTGAATCATGGAGCTACCGAGCCTCCATGCAGCTTGGTGTTTCTAAATCAGACACATAAATCAAATACAAAAGATGATGCTGATTTAATAACAAAAATGTGTCTTTAAAGGACAAATCTCCGGGTTAAAAAAAAAATGCTATTGTGACGAGGGAACGTGTAAAACAGTTCTGGCAAAGATACTGTGGCAGAGCACAGGGATTTATGAAATTGAATTTCAATGCCACATTGAGCAGTTCATTGAGAGTGTGCCAAAAGTGAGAATCATATGAAGGATTGAGACGGATTGCTGCATAAATGAGCTGACAACAAGATGCCAGAGGCATTGCATCACTATTCAATTAGCATTTAAGAGTGCTGTGTGGAGAGTTTCTGTTTTGTTTTTTTAGATAAAATATGGGCTCCGTTCACAGATTTCTCATCAGGGTCACTTTGAGGCTAACACTCACACCATTTATCTTCTCCACTACGGACCCCTGCTGAAATGCTGGCTTAAGAGTGAGACAAGAAGATCAGTACTGTAAAACTACACTATCTGGACCCTCATTACAATTCGATCAATTGTTAACTTTTTCTTTTTTCTTTCAGGGCTCATCTGGATCTCCTGATAATGAAAACAGTTTGGATTGATACAAACATGATGGTGATACATGGCTTTATTTTTTTATGTTTATTTTGAAAAGTCTGATGCATTTTTTAAGAATCAAGAGATTACTTTAGTCTTCCAAGCTTCACTTCACTTTCACTTTTTGCAATTAAATGGCAACCTCAAGTAGAAACTGCAGACTCATGACTTTTTTTTTTTTAAGTCTGACTGATCTGAGATGTTTAATACTTAAATCAAACTGGCAAACTTAACTGGTTTTGTCTTCTTTGAGGTGCTGCATGTTTTCATTAGATACTTTAACAAATATCTGCTGGGGTCAATATTAACTATAATAATACAATATTTTGTTGTAACAAAACCTCCGACACACCCTGTTCAGTCATTCACTTTGTTCAGGAAGCTGGTGTTTCTGTGTATCTGGGTAGAAAACAAACCAAACTAAATTAGTGCTGCTGAGAATCACTGACATCCTTGACTATGATAATTGTGAAATATGAAAATGTGATGTCAACACATTAGCTATGCTATTTCAATAAAATGTTCAATAAAAGTTGCAGATGCTTTTTCTTTGTGAGGAGAGACTCCATTTGGCAGCAGTCTGCAGCTTTCTGTGTGTGAGCAATGAGCATGTCAGCAGTGCTGAACTCCAGTCATTGGTTGGCTCCATCTGAGCTACAATTTCACAACAAAGATGTCGGACAAAAGTGTCTGATTACTGCCAAATTATCTTGGTTCCAATTTTTTGTCAGATTTTTACATTTTTAAAGTCTCAAGTGGTCTAAAATTTGGAAGTACGTCTAGGTAGGCAACAATACCCCAAGGTTTGTAAGCTCTGTAAGTTTTATTGTGAACTGAAGCAGCTTGGATGCCATGAATAAGTGTCTGAGGAGATGCACCCGGGCTGATTATGAGCCAGAAAAAGGGTTTTCAAAGCTTCTGAATCCACTCTGAGGTTACACATGTTGTCTGTGTAGTATGATGTTTAGGCTCAAATTTGACTGATTATCTCCGCACATGTGTATATTAATGTGCAGGAACCCAAATGATTGTTATTCCATTATATTAAAAATGTTAGACTCAGATTTAAACCAGGTAAACTTGTTGATAACACATGTAAAATAAAGTTTAATACAAACTTTATTGTAAAATTGCATTAACTAGAAAGTGTAACAGAACAGGTTTAAAGGGACATAACTGAGATTAATCCAGGAATTGGAATATTATTTGATCTATTAAAGAAACTCAACACTGGCAGCACTAAACTAATATCAAATCAACAGGTTTTTCTGAAAGCACAAGATCTATGATAAGCTTGATAAAAAAAACAGTTGATATGAACCTATTAGTGTTTTATCTGACATTAAATTCTGATTGTTATGCTTCTCATGTTGAAAGTCTGTAGCTACACTTATAATAGTTCTCAGCTTTTCACAGTTTTCCTGTGCTGATGGATTTCAACGTCCCATTTACAGAGCTAAAAATGTCAACTTTAGCATAATAGATCCCGTCTTAACTCAGCTGTGGGACCAGTTCTTTTCTTTTACTTTTCATTATAAAGGCTAATATTTGTGGGAACCCCTTTTTTTTTTTAGTGTCATGGCGCATTAATCACTGGAGCTCTGATATGCCTTTGTTCTGATTGTGGAAAGGGTTCACCCAGGGCTGATAAATGCCTATGAGGTGCTGTTTGTGTCCCTCCTGGGCCGCAGGGTGACCAAGGAGCGAAATAACAAAAGAAAATCAACACAGAACGGGCCAGCTAAAGCCCTCCACAGAAACAAAAGCAGCAAAGAGCACACAGCTCCATTCAGCCCCTACCTGCATGTGCTTTTCCCCACAATCAATTTGATTTTAGCTTTTTAATTATGGCAGGATGATGATGTATGCTTCGCTAATAAGACATGAATGGGAAATGAAAGGTCGGTGGGACCTAGATAAATGACTCCCATTATTTCGCCAATCGGATAGAAGCCCCTCTATATGTTCTAATTTGAATGATAATAAAATTCTGAATTGCTTTGTCCTAGCAGGCCAATTTCTCCATGATAAGCACAGCAAGGTAACCTTGTCCAGAGTCCCATTGCCTTCTTGGACTTGTAGTTGCATTAGGTTAGAAAACAAAAATCATGCAAAGACAAATTTAATAGAGCAGATTTTATTGCTGGTCCACGGAGGACACAACTAGGCTCCTCTGAACTTTTCACTTCGGCTTTAAAGTTCAACATTCCTCTTGCAGGGAATTGTTCTAAATCAGCATTGATACAGAAGTTTTGACCTGGTTCATGATTAAATAATGGCTCTGGGTGAAAGGACATTATGTAAGATGACAAACTGAACTGAACAAAGCATCTTTACATGTGTTTAAAAGTCTTAAATGAAATGTGTATTTTTAGTTTACCCATTGGCACAGAAGGATAGGGTGGCTTTGGGAGTATAAATAATAAATTTCATTGCCCTTGTCTAGGAATACGTTTGAAAAGCAATGAAATACGATAAAGTGTCTCATCCGGGTTGTCTGATATTTGTGGCAGTCACTTGTGAGATGACATGCACTGCTGTATAGGTTACCGATGGCACAGCACGACAAGTCTCTGTGGGTCTATAGAACAGGAAAGGCAAAGGCAAAACAAGTCGATCTGGGCCTGTAAGTGTGAATCAGGGCTGTTGGCGCTGCAGCAAACTGCAATAAAACACTGAGAACAGAGTGACAAAAACCTCACAATACAGTAATGAGACATACAACCCTGGCATGCTTTATTGTTTAGAATTAAACATGAGAAAGCTCAAATCTAAATCTATTCAGCTCAATATTTTTTGTTTTCATTACAAGCCTTCAATTTATTTTAAGTTTTAAGAACATTGAGGTTTTTTTTCCTGTGAAATCCTTTTTAGTTTTCTAACTTGCTAAAGTTGTCTGAAGGGATTGTGGATTAGAACAAAAATGAAGGCTTACCTCAAGGGCAGCGTAACAACTTAACCCAAATCCTAACCCTTTTATTTAACCACAGTTTAACAAAGGCACATAAAACAACGAAAAGCTCAGCATAGAATGACAAGACAATCTATTGAAATTGTAAAAAGAATAAACCAGCAACTAGGACCAGGTGTGAAAAGCTGAGGACAAACATCCAGATTTTACCTGCAATTTCTTGTCGGGCAAAGTCTTCACCAGTCTGTACTGGAATAGGACTGCCTGTATGGTTAATTGACACAAAACTCTTTTCTGTGTGTGGAATCAAGACACAAATTTGCAAGTGTGGGAGAAGCCAGAACATAACCTTAGTTGCAGTCAATCAAACTTTCCTCCATTATCTATACCTGCTTATCCTTGCAGGGTCATGATTAGGTGAAAGGGGGTGTACACTCTGGACAGGTCAATCACAGAGACCCACAGGTCTCACACCCATGTACACACACTCATAACTTAGGGCAAGTTAGAGACCAATTAGCCTGACTATTATTTTTGGACTTCGGGAGGAAGGTGGAATCCTCAGAAAGGACCAATGGATGTGAAGGCTGAACTTGCAGACTGCATGCATAAGGGCAGGATTTGAAAACTGGACCTTTGGGCAGCACTCCAGCGTTTTCAGATTGTTAGACCTGAATCTCAACACATTAGTGAACTAATTGCCAACCCAGCAGCACAGCCAATGAAAAGCTGCACAGAAACTACATTTTGTCTATTTTTGTTTACTTTTTCTTCTTGGTCACCAACTGAAATGATTGTTAATCCTTTAAACCATCGCCCTCACAATAGTTGTTTGCATAATTTCTGCTTAATTTGGTTTGACAATACAGGCATCACAGATAGTAAAGCTTTTCTGAAACTAGTTTTTTAGAGTACACTTCATAAATTTCAAAATTGTGGCAGTGGTGCTGTGTATGCTTAACTTAAGAGGCGTGGAAATAAGAGGAAGCCAAGGAAAGGAAAGTGATGAGATAAAACACAGGCACAGAAAGTAAAATCAAGTCAATAAAAGTATGAGTACAATGATAACGGTCTGTCTTTTTTCTTCTTTTCTTCTGATGTTTCCTTGTGTCTTTTAACTGCTTTCTGCCTCTTTGAACTGATAAAAGCCAAAAAGTTAAATCAACTTTAACATAACTTGGTCAGGGCTTCATGGTCGGCTGGTTGTCATGGTTCCCTCACAGCAGAACGATCCTGGGTTTGAATTCTAATTAGGGTTTATCTATGTTAAGTTGGTGTGTATGCGACTGTGCATGCAGAGGTTTTCTCTGGGTTTTCTGGCATACTGCCACAGTCCAACACCGCCTCTTAAGTTAGTTGCTCAGAAGAGCATGAGTGCAAAAAGATTCATCTTTCACATGTGTTTTTGTACTGCTTAATTACATGTCCGGTCAATGAGTAGTGGGTGGCCCCCTTCATTTTCAAATATGAAAATGGAGCCAGGGCTGATAAATCATGCTAAAGTTGGTAACTCATTTCAAATGAGCATTAAATCAAAAGGCTATTTCACTATTTTTTAAGCACTATGGAGCATTATATCAGCTTGGTTCAAGATCTAAAATACCTAGACTAGTTAAGCTTGATCATTACTCTTTGCCAAGTAGTAATTCTCAGACACAGTTTGACACTGATACAAAAAAAATAAAAATAAATGCTATTCTGGTATCATACAAATCGTACGTGGTGGTGGCATCATAAAAACTGCAATACACTGATGGGTCAAACCTGGACAGAAAAAAAGAAATGTTTCTGACTGTCCTCAAAAAGAAAAAAAACAAGAATTTGATCTGTTCATGGTCTGGCGTCCCTCTTGACCAGTGGACTGAGCCCCAACGTGACCTGTAAGGAATAAGCAGGCATAGAAAAGACAAAGGTGGCTGGCAGAAAACTCACCAGGTTGTCATCAAAATGTGTCTCTGACTGTAAGGCACTCAGACTCGTCACTGTCCCTGTTCAGTTTCTCCTAATATGTGAGTTAAAGCGCTGAGCTGAGTATAAATTAGTATGGAAACAATGGGTCAGACCATGGATATTGCATTTCATGAGACTAAATGGAGAAATGAGTTTTTGTAATAAATTGCAATGATATGGTTTTGTGGATTCATTTATTCTGATTTGGTCCAGTATTGTTCCACTTTATGAAATTAATTGAATTTTTTTTCTGTGTGTTTTAGTAAACAGCCTAACAAATTTATCAAGAATTGGCAAATGGTTCTGTATTCAGCCATGTGAAAATGGTGTGTGTGTGAAAATAAGTAATGCATCCTGTGAGTTTGTGTCTGTGTGTTTTGGGTGGCCACCTTGTCTGTGGTTTTTATAGATGATGAGCATCTTCATGACTGAAAGCTTGAAAAACAAAATAAACTGACAGCAGCACTGACAAATGTTGAGAAAGAGGAATCGAACTACTTGTTTCGCACACACTTTCATCTGAACTGTCACATTTTATAACCGGCTATCACAAGCACTATTCGACAAATTTTTCGCTTTCTTTTAAACTTTTTGTATACCCACATTGTGCAAACCTTACTGATTTTTCTCATCTATGGATTCCTAATTTATTTGTACCATAATCATGTGTATTAGATTACCGTACAGTTTCCAAGAACTAGCACAGCTGGAATGTCAATGGATTGTGGAAAATTTGAAAAATCTGATTCAGTGTGAAGGGAATAGATGACTGTGCTCATCTAGCATATTCTAAACAGGATTTTTGCTTTTCTACTAACCCTAAAACACATAGTTTGACTTTTAAATAATTGTTTGATTCTAGTTAGCATAGGCTTTAGTGCAAGGTTTTCTATCATATTAATTTGTGTACTTTCTCTGCTTTCCTCTTTCATTCAATTTTATTTTTAATTTGAAACAAATTCGGTTTGTGTTTTTGCTGGTGTGGATTGCTCATTGCAGATGATCCTGTTGGTTACTATCTGCACAGCGTCCTGTGACAATTTCCATAACAGCCACAACAAATAAAGCACTGCAGTAACTTACTTGGCCGTGGCCAACCTGGTGGGTGTGATGTAGTTGTAGAGTTGGTGTGAGAAAAAGTGGCCAACCCTATTTAAAATCCTCTCTTGACAAATGGGACACATGTTATGTAAAAGCAACAAAAGCAGCTAAATTCCTGAAAGCTTCATGTATCCTCAAAAGAGCCAGCAAAGTATGATGGGGATCACAGTCCAATACCTTGCAAGGACAACAAAGACCATTATGCAGTTTTAGTCCGGTGTAAAAGAGGCTTAAAGCAATAAAATTCACACTTTATTTTTACTATGACAGTACGAAAGATATTTCTAGTGACTATGAACTGCTCGAGTCAGTATGTTATTCTGGATAAAGGTGAAAACATTAAGCTGGGTTTAAACCTTAAGATTCAGTTTGTAAAGCTGTGACTTTCTCTCTTCAAATATAATGGTTTTCACTGAAAAAAAGAGGAGTGAAAAATGGAATTTGTAGTTTAATTTTATCAACATAAACAATGAGGTTTTCATTACTGACCCCTGCTGAAGTTTAATGTTGTGTCCGCTTTTGGTAAATGAAATTAAACGTTGTGTTATTATTATGTTTTCCTTCTGTCTTGTTTTTACGCTTGGAATTTACCTCACTTAACAAATTTGGTGAATTTCAGGTCCGGAAGTAAAGCAGTTCTGCTTTAGCATTCATGGAGCACACCGCCATTACAGGGCAAAGAAAAAAGGGAAAGGTGCTGTCAGAGACTTCAATGGATTTTTTTGGAACATATCAAAGCTCCGTTGCTCTGAGGACATGATACGATGGTATACCTGTTTTTATCTCAGAATGCTGCCCTGATGTTTTGTGAAGCCTGCCTACCACTAACACAGCCTTCAAACTATTATCTCTCTCCTTCCTCTGCTCCTTCTCCTCCTCTCCCACAAACATAAAAACACTCTGCAAGTCCCTGTCTCAGCAAAAAAATATTGCAAGAAATAATGATGATGGTACACAGGGAGTAGAAAGTTGTTAACAGAAAGAAAAAAAAAGCAAGCTTTGTAGTCAACTGCATAGTGTGGTTAAAAAGGCTGATTAAAAGAAAAAACGATTCTCAACGTACAAACATGTATATGAGACGATATTACTAACTCAGCTAAAGTGAAGTGGAAGAGAAGGATGTTTTAATGAAGGTAAATTTAATCTGCGTAAAGTAGCGATTATGTAAATTCCTCTACACAACAATGGGATCATCAATGAGAGCAGGATGTTCATTAGGCTCAGCAAGCCTTAATATATGAATGTTTTAGGAAACGCACAGGGCAGATTGATAAGCTCACTCATGCATGATTTCTCTTTTAGTTGCTTCACTCTGTGGTCCAAATACATCAGCTGGGATGTTGCATGGCATTTTCTCCTGAAAATTATCCTGGCAGCAAAAATATTTGCATTAAAATACAAATGGATCTTTTTGAACAGTGTTAGTGGAAAATGGTGAAAGAAACCGACAATCTACAATAACCAACATAGTGTCTGAGTATGTTTACTAAAATGCAACAGAACAAAGTTTAATTTTGTTTTCAAAAGTCATCAGATTTTTAATCTATAAACACAGAGATTAACATTTTTTGGGGCCTGCCATAGCCGTGCATAAGACTAATAAATTGTTCTTCTGTCAATAGAACGGCTTTTTATTATTATTTTTTTTCCCCGTTAACGTTAACGTGGCTTGTACCGCTGCGTGCCAGCCCACAAAATTAGTATCAAAACGTACGATTTGTGCTGTTACTTTTATTGGGGATCGGAGTTA
Organism: Xiphophorus maculatus; assembly: GCF_002775205.1. Classification (NCBI taxonomy): domain Eukaryota; kingdom Metazoa; phylum Chordata; class Actinopteri; order Cyprinodontiformes; family Poeciliidae; genus Xiphophorus; species Xiphophorus maculatus. The sequence goes on along the minus strand of NC_036465.1, from coordinate 20,937,624 downwards.
CTATGGCGACGTAAAAAGCAAGAAACGAGCAAAATTTCCAACTGCCGAAACGCAGAGTGCAACTGAAACCAACTGCCGCGCCGCTAGAGTGAGAAATGGAGTGGATTTCTGACCCCAAAATAATTTTGAAATCGCCGTCACGCCTGCAAAAATCGCTTTATTGGTATGAAAGTCTGTCATGACATCGCACCGAATGCCTGCTTCCGTAAAATGTTTTCAAACTTTCTCTAGGGCTGACGGTTTTCTGTCAAGGTGCTCCAGAGCGAAATCGTGTGACAGGGTAAACTCAGGCTCCCAGCCATTCATTTTCATCCTTTTCTCAAAAATTTAAGAGCTCAGCGAACACCATCTCTCTCTCATCGCTGCTATTGCTGTGAGTGAAGTACAGATATGAATTGCGGTAGTATCAGAGACAAGAAATGTCCCTCTCATACGTTTCAAACGGTTTATGGATCGGCCTCACGGATCCTGAACGGGAAGGAGTTGTTCGGACTGCTTTTTTCAGAAAAACTGACTGGGTGTCTTACAGAGATAGAATTCTTTTTCCACTTTAGTGTCTCACACACATGACATTTGCCAGAGAGGACTTACTATAGGATAACTATAGCAACAGAAAACAGAGAAAGGCAGAGCTGCTGGTCTGGACTACAAAGACTACAAAGTCTGTAGTTCTATCTATGGCAGAACACTTAAGCTGAGCTGTGTCCGAATTCAGGGTCGGCATCTTTCGAAGGCCGGATTTGTAGCCTGATTACGTCATAGCGTGGTGACAAGGCCTGTCCAAATTCAAAGACTCCTTCACATGCGGCCTCCAAATGCGACCTTCTTTTCTCCAGATATGAAGGATGGGCCGGGGTATCCTTCAGGGCCCACCATATCCTATAATTCACAGCGGGGCTTTCAGACAGAGCGACAATGGCAGTGAAAAGTGGCAAATTATTTTATTATATTACACTTTAAACAACACAACGTGATTTTGTACAACGTTTTAGGCGAGAATGTAAGTGTGTAAGTCTCAAATATCTGCTCGGTTCACCAAAACATAACCCGCTCTGACATTTTTGGACATGTCTGCTCCTGCTGCGTTAACAGTCAGCTCCCCTCACCAGCTGTCAGCTGGCCAGGCGCTTCAGGTTTGGTATACAGGAGGAGAATGCCTAACTCCCGGCACATTGTTATAAAAAATCCCACCAGCTTTCCCCAATGAGTGGAAGTTAAACACCGATATTATTCAGACAGGCAATATCTGGTTGTAAAATGTTTGGTTTACTAAAGTATTTCATTTATTCCTGAGCAAATCGGTATGATTGATTAAAATTAAGCCTTCAAACATACTCCTTTTATTCAACTGTAATGGCTTATCCGAGATTTGGAAAGTATTATATTTGAAAATGAATAATTTGCTTATATTTATTCCTGGTAGAAATGTGCAATACATGTTTGAAATCAAACAGATATCTTTATTTTTACAATGGAACAGCCTTTACTATAAAACGTGAAGAATAATACAGAAATCGGGAGTAATGCCTTTATAACTACAGTGATGGCAGAAGATTAGAACTACAATGACGGTGGCACTCTGAGTTACTACAGCAGAAGGCTGAGTTGGCAGTTAAAAACTACAATGATGGTGGAACTCTGAGTTACTACAGAAGAAGGTTGAGCAAAATCTTAGATTTGTGGAATGTTTTGGGCACTATATGACTGCTTTAATCCAACCACTGTTACTCATAGGATTGGTGTAGCCCTTTAAAATAAAGCTTTCTGAAATTTCAAAATAAAAGCCTGAATATTCCTCTCAGGGTAGTTCACCGCTTTAGATCAGGGGTGGGCACTCCTGGTCCTCGAGGGCCGGTGTCCTGCAACTTTTAGATGCATCTCTACTTCAACACACCTGAGTCAAATAATGAGGTCGTTAACAGGACTCTGGAGAACTTGACTGCACTTAGGAGGAGATTCAGCTGTTGGATTCAGGTGTGTTGGACCAGGGAGACATCTAAGAGTTGCAGGACACCGGCCCTCGAGGACCAGGAGTGCCCACCCCTGGCTTTAGATGGTGCACCAATATTAGACTTTACTATCTTTTCCTCTCAGGTTAGTGAGAGGAAACATTAGCTAAGATTAGCACAAACATTAGCATTTCACTGCCTCCCACTAGTGCACTGCCTTTAGCCATGTTTAGTACACTGAATGCAGGAAGCCAATGTAATGCTAATGTGCTAATATTGAAAGGGTTTTGGCTAACATTAGCATTTTGGCTAATTTTAGCTTACACACTAATTTTAACACACTGAATGGGGTAAGTCCATGTTAGTCAACATGCTTTTGATTATCCAGATGCCATTGACCATACTTTAGCTAAACTTAGCATTGATGCTAATTTCTAGCATCAGAACGCTGGGTTCCAACCAACGGGCACACTTTGGCAGACCCCGTTTAAATTTCTTCAGAAATTTTCTAGTTTCTAAATAAGGCTTATCTTATGTCCTTTTTGCAATTTTTGGTATTTGTTGCCAAACATTCCTTAGATTAAGGAGGCAATTTCATTTTATTTTTAATATAATCAATAGGTTGTTATTTTTTTACTTCAAAAGTAGAAAGTCATACTTGAAAGCTGCATTCTATATTCCCTCGAATTATATTTGATTAGCATCAAATGTTAAATACTAAGGATATATGGTCAACATTTGGTGTGTGTATCTCAGATTTCAAATTTTCAGCTGAAGACCAATCTCTTCTCAGGAGTTATGATGTATTTAAGCTGAGTTTTACATGGCTTATCTATTTAGTAATAGTGTGCAGCTACTAGAAAGCAAAGATAAAGCTTTACTGATCTGCAAACCAGTCTGACAGCTCGTCGGAAGCTCCAATTGACCACATGTCTGAATCAACTTATCAGAGGTCATCTATACTCCTCCTGTCTTTACGATTCAGTCTGGTCTAGCGCCAATCTAATGAGACAGCTGACCCTGCAGCCAGACTGCATCTGACTCATCAGCAAACAGACTTTAATTCAGAAGTGAGACAGTAATTGGTTGACGAGGGAAACAAATCAATACTGACAATGCAGAAAATGTAAAGAAACTGAACTGTGAGACAAAGAAAATATTTTCATCTTCTGCTACTGCGTTATCTCACACCCTGACCTTGCTTTCTTTACACAGCATTAGCTAGCAAGGCTAGTGCATCATCTATTTATCCATTGTCACAACGGATTCTGCTCCAGCTGCATTTTAGATGCAACTCTGAAGGAGAAGGAGATAAAACAACCAAGTCAGCCAAAAGGCCTGAAGGTTTTAGCAGCAAAGCTTCCTCCCTTCGTGCCTGAAGGCCACATGTGCAAATGGCCAGTTAGGAAATGGAAAGAGCACGACATTGTGAACTTTCTCCCTGCTTTTTGAGTGTCGAAATGGTTTCCCTCCTACGAATCCCGAGGGCAGTCTGCTTCCATTATTCATAACCCAGCTGTTCTAAGGTGCCCATATTTACACTTATATTGCAGAACCAGCAAGTGACTTTTCCCTTTTTTAATATTGCGGCTGCCAGCCCTTTCTGACTTCTGCTGCCAAAAGAGCAGGCAGAGCTGCTCTGGGGCAAAAAGTGCGCACTGATGGGTGGCAGCCACGCAAATTTATAAACAAGATCTGTAATATCATATTTGCTATGTGAATAATTGAACAGACTTTTATTATGCTTTTCAAACTTCATGGGATTTGGGGAGTGATTATAATTTCATTATAAGCCAGCTATAGTTCCTGAGGATGTTGACTTGATTAGGTTATTCATATGGTTTAAACCGCCGCTTTGTGCTTTGCTCAGGGATGTCTGAGGAAAAAAAGGGGGAACTGGCAAAAAAATCTCAATCCAGCACACATCTGAAACGATCAGCAGTCATTACATGGCCGTCAGCCAGCAGCCCAGGCGAATAAATAACACATGAATCCCTGTTGATGAAACATTGGAGAGTAGTTACCAGTGCCCAGCTGTCTCATTGAGATAGTATTTCCCAACAAATGGACCAAATCTGGTCAGAAAACAAGCCAAGCAGGTGGTATGCAAGTCTTGCGACTCCAAAGAGGGGACCGTTAACAGGTTTGAAAATGACCCCAAGCCTCCCACCCCCTCCACAGGCGGACTGTTTCAGCATCAATATTCCACATATGATACCTTACAAGGACAGTGGCACTTTTCTGGTGTCTCTTACACAGTCTGAGTTGACCCATCACAGATATGAGTCTGATATGTTCTCACTAGACAGTCTCAGTAGATCCTATTGCAGAGCTGTCCCTAATGGCTAAAAAAAATCCATGCCCAGTGACTGTAGTTTGAGCTAGTTTATCCTCTGCACCAGGCAGCCTGTCATTGACTTGGGTTATACTCCAGTCCCGTCCAGGGCCCTGTGGGATTCAAGATGAGAACACTATCAAGAGCAGAGACAGGATGAAATTACGGAACGAGACATATCTTATTTATTGTATGTGGTCAGGCTGCTCTGGAGGTTTGAGCTTAGCCGGAAATAGCCATTTGTTACTGTTGTTTTTCATCATTTTCCAAGAGGGGCGCATGCAGCTGACACCATCTGAGACAGGACATTTTGAAGTGGACAGCATGGCCATAATACAAGGGAGGTGGTGTCTGAACATCCAGTGCTGCTAATTCAACATGTTGTATTACACAACATTGTTGTAATGATGAAGTTTGAAGTGCAAATTGAAGTGCAGTGCTTTGCAAAGCTGTTTACATTGTGCATTTTGAGCTGTTTCACATTCCACACACCACCAACCACAATGTATGTTATACATTTTAAAGTTGATCAACAGTTTTGTGTGGATTTTTTAAAGTAAATCCTGAAATGTGAGGCCTACTGTAGGTAGCTCATTAAACCATAGCACCTTCCTTTGCATCACTGCCGTGTCTCTTACACATCTTAAGGCAAAATGCAAGTAGGATGTATTGTCGTTGTCTTTCTGTTACATAGAGACCAAATTTCCTGTGGAGGAAGAGGAAGAACGTCATCAGTGTTCTTTGTTTTTATACCTCTGACATCAGCAGAATCTCAGGCTGTGTGAAGACTATCCTTTCCAGGTGTGGTGCATTCTGGGATTCAGAATTTTTTATTATCAGTTCTTTGTCTTGCGTGCAGTTCAGTTCTGGTTCTCCGTGTTGCTGGTATAGGGATAAACAACAGGATGTTAGAGTGAACAATGCAATGTTAGTGTTTATAACCTAACACTACAATAATAAATAAATAATAATTATTATTATTACCCATCACAGATGGGTAATAATAATTATATAATAATAAATAATTATTATTATTATTATTACCTTAAGAAGTCCTATAACTTTACCTCTTAACTGCCTGCTTTGTTCCATGATCTTGTTTGTTCTCTACTGTTCTTTAGCAAACCTCCAAGGCCTTCACAGAACAATTGTACCAATTGTTTGCTAATTACGTGACTTGTGAAGGTAAGCAGTTGATCTTTCTTTAGGTATACCAGAAAAATGGAGACTAGATAAAAATGTACAACACACATTTCAGATTCGTTAGTATTTTATACAATGACTCACTTTTACACACCACTTTGTGTTACATAAAATCCTTAGAGGCAAGGGTTTGAGGCAGTGACGGGACAATAATTGCAACCAAATTCTTCTAAAACTCATCTTTGATCTAAAATTTTGACCTTATAATTTCAAAGAGCTTACTAGACAATAGTGATTACATTTTAATGTATTTTGTGATTATATAAAATTCATTGTCACTTTTATGAGCACTTATCCTTTAGAATTTGCTTAACTCAGGTGCATTTCACAAAAAAGTTAATCCTGTAACCATAATAGCCTAAAGCTAAAACATTTATTACAAGCTTCTGCAGAACTATACAGTGAAAAATCCACATAATTTCTTAGAGAATAAAAAATGTTGTCACTGAGCCATAAAATCCATGCATCTCCAACACATTAACTTTTCATGAGTGTTGCATTTTTCATCTAATCCAATCGGTTTCTTCATTTTTTATTTATTTAGCAGGAGATCTACCGATACATAAACTCACATTTTCACAACCTATACATGAAAATTCAAACAATTACGACTAGCAGATTGTTTTCACTAGTAATGTTGTTTTAGTTAACTTGTTATTGATGTACTTTTGATTAAAAGACAAAAAAATACTGATAGGCTATGCAATTTAGCTGTTACTTACATGGCTTTCATCATGCCTCGCAAGTGACAACATGCAATTTCAGACAACAAAACAGAATGACAAAAAATGCATGATAATTACTATTTTACAAAACATCAAAAAAGTTAACTTTGCTATGATATCTGGAGGTTTTTATATATTTAATTTTGTTGTTTTCGTCACAGACAGCTGAGCTTATAGGGCACTTATGTTAAACTCTGATGTGCAGACAGCTGTGCCTTGCCGTCTGCACAGGTAAAACCTCGATGTCGAGACACTCCAGGTAAATAGGTCACGGCTGCTCACGGGGAGATGGAAAGGCAGACACAAAAGCATAGGGGGGGAACAGAAGGGGTCGCATCAGGGAGGGGAGAGGAGTCATTTGCATGGCTATGCCTTAAGTTTTGTTGTTGTTTTGTTGTTTTTGAGCCACAGGGGAGCGGCAGGGGTGATGATGTCACCGAGAGCGCCTGGCATGTAGGGCAGCAGCTGCCTCATTTCTGAACCGTTCCACATTTTTGCACGTCGTCGTGAAGGAGATGTCATCTGAGCAGAAACCTGTCTGACAGCTGAGAGTGAAATGAGGTGAGAAATCAAAGTCACATTCTATTTGGGAGCATCTCCTTGGTGCCTATCTGCAGGCTGAGATCACCGGCGGTCTACTCTGTCTCCCTCCTCATGCCTCTTCTCCCACACTACCTCTTTGCCTAAAGCTTCCAGACAGAAGGGACATCACTCTCCACTCCATAAAACACACTTTTTCCCAATAAATACTACAGGATAATACCATATCTTCGGGATTCTAAACAAGCAAAATTGACTCCTACAGTGTCTTGCACGTCTTGAACCTTTTCATATTTGGTCACTTTATAAGCACAAAACTCATTCTATTCTATTGGATTTTTCTATAATAGACCAATACAACATAACAGATAATTCGGGAGTGAAAAGGTTATTTTCTTTATAGGTTACAATCCATAAAATCTAGCATGTATTTGTATTCAGCCCCCAATACTGTGGCACTTCAATTAAAATCCAGGGCAACCAGTTCCCTTCAGAAGTAATTTAATCAGTAAATAAACTCCACCTGTGTGTAGTTTAATCTCATGAGTAAATAAAGCTGTTCTGTGAAGCCCTTAGGGATAAAGCTGTAGAAAAAACTTGAAGCAGGTTTACATCATTATACTAGAAAATTTCTGAAGAACTTTAAACAGGGCCTGCCAAAGTGTGCCTGTTGGTTGGAACCCAGCGTTCTGATGCTAAAAATTAGCATCAATGCTAAAGTAAGCTACGGTATACTAAATAGGATAGTATTTGAAATGTAATCAATTACAAATTTATTGATGGAACTTGACTTAATGCTGTGTTTTGATTGTTGATTCTATGTTGCATTGTGTTTCTGTGTTTGTAATGATGTAAAGCACTTTGAAATGCTGCTGAAATGTGCTATACAAATAAAATGTGATTGATTGATTGATTGATAGGATGTGGAGAATCACAACCATGTTGAGTAACATGGACTTACTCCATCCAGTATGTTAAAATTAGTGTATGACATAAAATTAGCCAAAATGCTAATGTTAGCCTAAATGCTACCAGTGGCATGTGAGGTATAGCTAGCATGTTGTCTTACTTTGACTTCCTACATTCAGTGTGCTAAACATGGCTAATCAATTAAAACAATAGCAAAAAAACTTATTTTAAGAAAAGCCTAATGCTAATGCAAGGCAGTGCATTAATGGAGGACAGTGCACTGCTAATGTTTGTGCTAATGTTAATGCACTGCCTTCTGAATTTTACTTTTGCAAAAGTAAACACTTTGTTACCAGAAAACACGCTCATCTCTTAGCAATAGATTAACAATACATATTGTTATTGTTCAAAAAACTTGAGATTGCTTCTGCTCTTTTGAAATACTACTTATCTTATACTACTTAACAAGAATTGTGCAGTTAGTGAATTTGGTAGAAAAGTGAAGTTTTTTTTTGTCATTGGTGGTAAATGTATAATAAAACAGACAATCATCACAAAACATCTGATTTATACTTCATGGCAGTACGTTACCAGAAAAAAAACGCTCATCTCTTAACACCAAATTAATAACAAGTAATATTATTGTTTGTAAAACATAAGATTGTTTGAAATACTGTTACTGTAAAGAAATTTACAGTTGGTAAATTTTGCAAAATTAAAAAATCAGATGCTTACTTTGTGGCATTTCATTACAGTAATGGAGGGAATCTAAATAAAGAGACATTCTATTGATGGTAGAATGCTCTCCTATGCATTGCTATGGCAGCTCTGGTGGGAGAATCTGTTGAAACAGTAACAATTAAGGATTAAGGCAAGATGAAAGCCATTGTTTAAGGAACACAGAAAATGTGGAACAATTTTCTCTGTTTGGATAAACTTTTAATTGCACAACTTCCTGATAAAACATGGCAGTAGCACCGTCGTGATATTGGAAAGCTTTTCTTCAGCAGAAAAATGGAAGCTGGTCATAGTTGATGCGGCCTGGTCTTATATAATGCTTTTAGTTCTGAGGACCCCAAAGCACTTTACACTACATTCAGTCAGTTCCCTATTCACGCACTGATGGTATTAAGCTACATTGTAGCATCGTGATCTGACAGCAACAATGCTGCCATGCATTGGCACTACTGGACCCTCTGACCACAACCAGGTGAAATGTCTTGTCCAAGGACACGACGACTGACGAGGGTCTGAACTGGAAACCCACTGGGTACACTACGGACTCCTACCACCATCACCACTGTTGGAGGATGATGGAGGTAGCTAACACAGGGCGACCCGGAAGACAACTCTAGCTGCTCTCAAAAGGCAGCAAGAGTTGAAACTGGGGTGTAGGTTCACCTTCCAGCAGAAGAACGACTCTAAATGTTTAGCCTGAACAAAGTTTACATTGATTTGTATTAATGTGTTGGAATGCCAGGCCTAAATCCATTAAACAATCAGCAGTGAGACTTCCTAATCAATGTTCACCAATGGCATTCGTCGCAACCTGCTTGTACAATTCAGTAAATAAGATAATAAAGGTAAAATTTCCATCTTTATGTATGTAAAGCTGATCAAGAAACTGCAGCTTTAACTGTAATTAAGGTTGGTTCTACAACATATTGAGCCAGGAAAGTTAAATAAAAATGCATGCCACAACCTTAAGAATTTTCTTTATATATATATATTAAAAAAAAAAACCTGGAGCATTTTCTTTCTTCTTAAAAACGCACTATTTGGTCTTGATGTTTCACTTCAAGTCCCAATCATAGGCGCCGGAACAGGTGGGGCCAGGGGCCCCACTTTACGGCCCTGCCCATCCGCTGGTCCCGCCAGACATTTACACAGGCTGCACACAACTCTGACAGTCCGTGACTGACATCTCTCTGTGTTTATGTGCAGACAGAGGTACAGATAAAACCACTGAGATCCGGACCAAATCTAAGGCTCCAGATCATAACAGTCACCCAAAGGTTTACACTCATGCGGCAGCTTCGGGTCGGGTTGGGATCATGAACCGATCTGACATCTGAAAAAAAGCTTGGACTCTGATCCGGTCCAGGTCTGAACCAATTCTGCCTAAACATTAAATGAGATTTCTGTATTTGTCACTATGTATAGAACTGTGACGATGTTTTCTTTCTAATTGCGTTGGGGTGAAAAAAAAAAGAACATCAGGCCCATGTCTGTTTACGGGTCTGGACCAAATGCTCACCCACACTTTGCATAGAGCAGATCATTTTGCTCAGGTCCAAAAATAATTGCATGAATTTGTTTTTTTGTTGTTTTTTTTCCCTCTTTGCTCTTCCAAAAGCCAATCCGCCATCAGTAGCCATAAATATCGATGGCTACTGATGGTTTTCAGGTCTCTGTTGGCTGTTGAAAATCATTTTTGTCTGCTAAATAACAAGCACATTAAAGTTTATTCATGGTGTTTTTCCTTTTGTTTTTAATGCAAAAACAATGTCAGTAGTCTGGCTGGTTATCTGTCCCATTCAGGCATCTCTTTCCCGCACAATTTGTGGAACATGCAGCAAATATAATCTGCGCTGCCTTTTGGTTTTAGACCCAGAGCATCCAGATAGCGCTGCTGCGCTGGAACCATTAGGTTGTCCTGCTGCTCTAAATTGGCATTGCTGGAGGATATTTGACATCTATTTTATTTATTTATTTTCTTTAATGTTCCAAATATTTGACCAGTCGTGATTTTTGTCATATCTATCTATCCTCGGCATAGCTGTATCGTGCGTATTTTGGACTTGTAATAAGTAGCTGAGCACATGGGTGACCGCAGCTGTACGCACTGTGTACCTTGAGATTTTCCTTTAAGTAAAACAGAAAAGAATATTTTTTGATTTTTTTCTTATTATTATCTAACCCTCTTTACTATTAACAATATTTAGGAGACAAAAAATATATATATTGTGTCAAAACATCTTGTACGTAGCGAGTCCTCAAAAATGAATCCGGCGCCTCTGGTCCCAATAAATTGCTTTGAATACTCTTGTATGTTTATCTACGATTAACAGTAAGCGAGAGTGTCATTAGATTAGATTAAGTAAGAAATCAATTCAGTATTGAAAAGTGTCTATGAACCGTTTCTACGATACCATTAATAGTTAAACAAGTCTTGTCGGTCAAGCTTGTTTACTTTTAACATGATTTCACCCAGGAGAAGCCTGTGTGTAAACACTTTATAGCTCTCCACCAACAGGAGAGTAACCCATTACTGGGCGGGGGAAACTAGGAGAATGGATTGCTCCTTTCACGGTGTTTCTATTAGTTTTCATTAGGTGGCCCAGGGAAACCTGGAGATTTATAGGGAACATTTGCTTTAAATTCACCCCTGCAGGGTTTCACCTGATTGGTGCATGGGACAGACAATGATCAGCCACCATCCGTCTTAACAGTCTGCTTCCATTTCCATAAATTCTCCCCGTCTGTGTGAGAACAGCAGCCTGTCATAGTCTACAATGTCACAGGCATCCACCCCAGCTGGACTTCCACCGGCTCCAATCCCTGCCTTATTCTTGCGGGGCTTAGCGCGGATCACCGCTGACAGACCCGCACCTCGAGTTGTTCATGTCTGAGGACGTGTCAATCACAGCTGCTCGGGGATGCGTCTTTATGAGACAAAAATAACCTTATTTTCTCCTTCCTTCCTTCCTTTGGAGGAGGAGGAGGAGGCAACATCCTGCCGATTTTCCAGCGTTAATGTTGCTATTGATTTGCTAGATGACCACCAAAGCTGGCGGGTCAATCAGAGATGTTTGTCAGAGAGAGAAAAGTGTGATTTTCTCAGAAAGGAAATAATCAAGCCCTTCACTCCATTTGATGGAACATATGACACATTATTGCCGCCACCATTATTCACTACACAAGTAGTGCGATTAGACAGAGGCAAAAAACTTTTGATTAAATTTCTCTTTGTGCCCAGTTATTCTCTCTTTTGATTTATGTTTGTTGCTCTTGTTCTTTTTTCTTTTTTACATGGAGTAATCACTCACTGATTGTTATTCCAAACTTCTCCAAGAAAAGGGTGTGATCGCTGCAAAGTAATGTCATACAGAGTGTGCAATGATTAATCTGAACTGGCTTGGTGATATAGGATTTCCTCCCCATAGCGGGATCAATAGCTTCTTCTTCAGCTTGCTGGAGTCTAAGATTTCATTAACCCATTTAGAAAGACTTGGCCATCTTTTGTGAGTTATTATGAAAGGGTAAGCAGGCCAAACACATTCTTCAGCCTGCGATGATGTCCTCTCTGTTTGGCATTTTTTCTTATTATTCTCTCAGCCTACAGAATAGAAATGATGGCGTAGATTTATATGCATCCCGGTCGATGACAGATAAATCCCTGTGTTTAACCAATCAATAAGGCTGTGATCCATCAATTGTATTTCACGATTGCTGTCTGAACCACTCCTTTCCCTTAAACATTTTTTTTAATATATATATATACGCATTGCTGGTCATGAATAAATGTTTTCCTTAGAAATTACAAACCTACCATTTGGTTGGCGGCCATATTACTTCAGACTGCAACCCTCGACCCCATGTTTTATTCATTATTCCACCGTCCGGGGAGCCAAACTTAAAAGCGGCCGACCTGATGTATTTGATCCCTCTGATGTTTTGATGAGATCACTCACACTCCGAAGCATGTTTTCCACCTCTCCGTCTACTGTTTCATTTTGCCCTGATGACTGAGCTCCATCTGTTTCCACAACATTGGCCCACCGCACATTAGCATTAAAGGGGGCTATTCGTTCGGGCCCAGCGGCCTGGAGTGGTTGCAAAAGAGGGGCTTTGAGGCCATCACTGTGAGCATCCGTGCAGCCCTGTCTCCGAATCTTTCAGCCCAGAGAGCCTCTCCTCACTGCTGCTCTCACAGTGTGCAGCTCTCCTTCTCCATCTTATTGTTGCTCCCGTGGAGCCGAACCGCCTGCTGTTACCAGGCCTGGGGGACAGCCTGTCTCGTGTGCGGAAAAAAAAAAGAAAGAAAAAGGAGAAAAACAGAAAGACTCGGGTGAAAATCAATTCCTCATTAAACTAATTTGTAAAGGCTGCATCAGAAGGTGTTCAACATTTGCTTTGGCACAGCTGTCAGTTTGAGGCGACCTTGGGAACACGATGTGTTGCCTGACAAATAGCGTGCACGCCTAACGACGAGGAAGGCGTTGTTTTGCTCTCTTTCCTGACTGATGTCTGGGTCATTGCTCCCTTCACTTTCTAACGTGGAGAAAACCACGGCTCTGTGACGTACAAATCAGAAGCCGATCAATGGGAGGGAGTGCTCCGTTGTCAGCGGCTTACATTGGAAATGTGCAATTGTGACTGAAATACAAAGATCACAAAGTAAGCTGTAGGTAAACTAAACAGCAGGAGCAGACATGGGCCGATTAGAGGTGTCAAAGTATGACAGGGTTCAACAAAGTTCAGGTGTAAAACATCTGAAAATGTCCATCATTATTTTTCTATGGTTTCTTGTCATTTTAATGAGAGGCTGGAGAACATGCCAGAGGGTTTTCTCCAGCTGTACCACAGGCCTCCTCTTACCCCACCTGTTGCTGCACACTGCTGATCAGCAAGCTGCATTATTACCATTTTATTGGTTTGAGAAAAGAAAAAAATCTGTTGCTCTTAACACACTTGTGTTACTAAATAACAGCATGCCCAAGAGATATGATATTTTGGTACTACTATGCAGTAAAGTGTTCTCATGGGTTTTTATGTTTTTGGATTTAACTTGTTTTTGTAATTTGATTATTTTTGACACAAGGATGTTCTAAAGATAGTTGATCATTTTTGTGCTGAGTTTTTTTCTGTCGTTCTGCTATTTGTGTATTTGATGGGATGGCTACGTTTGTGTTAGTCTTTATCTTTTGATTTAGGATTCTTTGTCATTCCATTTAGTTCATTCAGTGTTTATTAGTCATCCCCCCCTCAGTTTTGCTGCTCAACTTCTTCTAAATAGCCACACTAAGTTTTTATGCTACTCATCAATCTTCCCAGTAGTTAAAAAACTCTCTTTCTTTCCTCTGTAAATTCTCCGTTCTCCTCCTTGATCTGTATGTCACAGCTTTACCAGTAGCTGTGAGTATATATTCGTACCTTGGGGTTAGATAGATAAAAACATTGCAACTATAACAATCAGGATTGGAGCATGAGAATTACATTCAGTAAAGGTTCGGTCAGAAATCATTTTGTGGGATGAATTCCTTCACATTAAATAATCCCTATTCAAAATTTGAATTAGTACTAAAATAAGTATGTGTTAATTAAAAGGACCAGGTTATGAGAAAAGTAAAGCAGAACTGGTAATTGGCATCATTAAGAATTAACTTTAATTTTTGTTTGTCTCACTAAGACCTCCTTACTAATGATTTAATTAAAGTGGAGACAAACAAACACATCTAATGAACAAAGATGCTAATGATAATGCTGCTCTACAACAAGCTACAGCAGCTACAGAAAGGGAAAGGGAACATTTATGAGTTGGGATTTAATTGTAGAATATGGATATCTAAACTGATTAAATATTGGAAATTTGTTGGAAGTCAGTTGCTTTTTGAGAATTTTTTTAAAAAGGGACTTGGGGCTGCATGGTGGCACTGCTGTCCTACAGGAAGAAGGTTCTGGCATGCATGAGTTCCCTCTGAGTACTCTGGCCTCAACCCATTAAAAAAACTGGTTAATTAGTCTCTCTAAAGTTCCCCTTAGGTATGAGTGACTGTGTGCGTATGCGTGTGTGTGTGTGTGTGTGTGTGTGTGTGTGTGTGCGTGCGTGCGTGCGTGCGTGCGTGCGTGTGTGTGTGTGTGTGTGTGTGTGTGTGTGTGTGTGTGTGTGTGTGTGTGTGTGTGTGTGTGTGTGTGTGTGTGTGTGTGTGTGTGTGTGTGTGTGTGTGTGCGTGTGCATGGACGTTTGCCCTGAGAGTTTCAGTGTTGCCTTGTGATAGACTGGTAACCTGTCCAAGGTGTACGCTGCCACTCACTCAGAGTGCGGTGGAGAAAGGTGCCAGGCCTGCTGGAACCCTCTAGGGATAAGCAGGTTTAGCAAATGGATAGCTAGAGCTACGTAGCCTGATTGTGCATTCTAATTATAACAACATTAATATGAAAAGGAAGAGAAAAATAGGAGAGAGGAAGTTAAAGCCCTCACATCCCTTTGATTCATTGATGGGTTATTTATGCTCACAGACAACCAGGGTTTCTCCTCATGCTGTTCCAACCTTTTCCATCTCTTGGCTTGAGAGATTATTGGCTTTGCTGCTCCAAGAACAGATTTGTTTGACTGGAGGTCATTTGGCAACTATTGGTTCTGGCTAGGGTCTTTTGCGTTTCTTGGTAGTTCCTCAGAGTGGATGTAGAACCGGGCAAAAGGGAACCTAGTAAATGGTTCTGAGCACATTTCCAAGACATGGCTGAAGAACCAAACTTTAACTCTTACACAAAATGACTCTAACAGTCAGGTAAAACTTTTGCCTGACTGATGGGTCTGATTTTCTTTTCTGCTTCAGTTTGAATTGAGCATCTGCTTCCAGGACACCTGCTTCTCCTGTCCTGGAGTTAGCTGAGCAGTGGCAAACTGCTCAGCTAATCAGTGACAAACTTAGGATATATTGAATGATACAGTCGAGGAAAAATTGCTTTCCTTACCCTTATTAGTTTTTTGAAACCATGAAGAATAGATAGCGCAAAAATGTCAGCTGTGATGGACTGGCAACCTGTCCAGGGTGTGCCCTGCCTCTCCACCGTTGACCGCTGGAGGTGGGCACTAGCACCCATTGTGGCGACCCCACTAGGGATGAGCGTGCATGATGATAGGTGGATGGATGGAATATTGATGGGACCTGTGGAAAAACAGTTGAATAAGTTGAAATCTTTCATTTCTGTTCACTACCAGGTGAAGTAGTAGGATAGGTAATCATACAAGTATTTCATACCAGGTATATCTAGTCAAGAGCTACTCTCAAGTCACCGTCACAAGCTTGGGGGAGGGAATGTCATCTTCTCTGTGTGCTCCCTTGGCAGAGGAGTGGAATCACCCATCCTTATGTGCTCATATATCTTTCCTTTTACAGATGACCAGCTTTCCCCTTTGGATTTGACACCCACAATTTATACTCATTTCACATCTCTCCCCAGGCCACTCAGGGGCTCCTTGCTGAGCTGTACCTGCCATGGGTATCAATAGAGTGCGTCGTCTTGGCTAGCTAATGCAGCCCACTCCCACAGAGGTAATCCTTCAGAGGCTTCCCGTTGCCTGAAAGAAATGTCAAAGCTCCGCGGTGAGGATCAGTCTATCCTTACATACAGAGATGGAGATGGATCTTATTTAAGCCTGATTTAATTTGGGCTGCTTGGCACTGGTGAAGTGTTGTGTGTAGAACAGGGGGTGGGAGATGGAAATGTGAAGTCTGTCTTTATTGACAGAATCTGGCTTTAGTACAGCAGGCCAGATGCAATGCAAAGTGAACTGACAGATGCGCTGGTCACAGACATTTCTCTGCCTAGATTGCCACCTGTACGACCATATGAATATTTAGTGAATGCTGAGCTGTCTGCAATAATGCAGCCTCCACAAACAACCATAGCCTGCCATGCTGGGCCCAAAAATACTGGCAGAGTTTGAAAGTGTAGCATTGATAATTCATTTTGCACAGTGGGGGGTGGATGGCTCGAAACTTAAGGATAAAACTTTGTGAAATATCTAGTCTCACCAGACTTCTGGTTGCTTTTAGACTCCCTGCAGAAAAGAAGATCCATTGGGAAAGGGCTCACATTAAGACTGTTTTAAAGAATTCAAAGCATAAAAAATAGTCAGTGTGTAAATTGTTTACTTAAAACGGTGGCTGAATTTCTAGATGACTCATATGTCCGTATGTTGTGGTGGGAAAAAAAATCTTTAAAATATCAACACCATGTGCATAATACTAAAGTTAACTAATTATAATTCCATTTATTGTATTTGTACATCCTCGGACATAGAAAAGTTATTATGTCCTCTTCAGGGTCTAAAATTATTTAAATTTCAGCTCCAGTGTACAAAAAGCCACATTAGCCAGCCATCTGCCACTAATTAAATTAGTGTCATCAGCAAGTGTGACCACCTCTATAAAAGCAGATCATATAACAGTTCCCTGGTCCGGAGCACACAGGTGTGAGTTAGCGTAATTACAAGAAGGAAAGACATCAGGAATGACCTTAGAAAAGTTACTGCCGCAGAGCATCAATCTGAAAAGGGTTGTATAGATATTTTCAGACAACTGGAAGTCAATCATTGTGTAGTAAGAAACAGTATTTTTAAAAGCAGAACATTTCTAAGACCTTTGCTAATTTTCAAGTCAGAATATTGAGAATAAAGTGGAAACAATATCTCAGAGTAAAAGCGAAGCACTGAAGCTGTTTTGTTGTTCCAAGTAGGTTTTTCCTTCATCTGCTCATCCAAACAATGTTTGACACTGAAACAGGAACATTTTCTGCTATTAAATATTATTATAATGTACTATCTGACTTAAACAGTGTATTATGCTCACATGTCCTGGTACCAGTTTCTTTTTCACGCTTATTTTTTCTCATCATTTACATGTTTTCTTTTCATATAGACTTTTTCTCTCATACTTTCAACTAAATTGTTGATATACATTTTATCTATACTCTCCTTTTGCTTCATCTTTTTTGCCTCATCATTTCAATTTTAATCTCATCACGGCTAAGCAACACAAAATACTTTGTGCTTATTTATTTTTTCCTCCTGTTACCTTCATTCATCATTACATCCTTAGACTGGTGAGACCAAAGTAGAGATTTTTCACAGCACCAGGTTACGACAAAAACTAAACACAGCGTTTCATCACAAACACCAAAACCAAATGCCACGCACCAATGACCGATGAGCAGCACACCTTGCTCTCACTGAGTTGACTATTTAGCTTACAAATCAATCAAACATCTTTTAGCAATCTAATATGAAACTTTGACCTTTGAATTGAGTGATACATTTTTAGACATCCTAAAAGTCCACGATT
This sequence comes from Xiphophorus maculatus, assembly GCF_002775205.1. Taxonomy (NCBI): domain Eukaryota; kingdom Metazoa; phylum Chordata; class Actinopteri; order Cyprinodontiformes; family Poeciliidae; genus Xiphophorus; species Xiphophorus maculatus. Next base: position 20,919,890 of record NC_036465.1, on the reverse strand, counting down.
GAATCTTTTTCTCACTGCTATGTTTTATTTTCAACAAGAGCTAAGAACTAGTGAAGACTGACAAAACTTACCATGAGCAAATATTACAATCAAATGTATTTTTAATCAAATCAATACAGACAGTTTTGAAAACTGAAGTAACAAGAAACATATTGACAAACTAGAAAAAGCAATCTACAAAGCAAGAGGTCCGTATTAATCTTACTTATTAATGAATGATGGTCAAATGGTGTAAATAGTTGTACCAGATTTTTGTAAAATATTGCATGAAAACAAAAATCTGTTTTTTATTATTATTATTATTATTTCTACCTACTTATAATAGGAGGGGGAGAGGAAAGGATGTAACTGGTCAAATTCCATATCAGCAGAGTAATACAGGATTCCCAAACCTCATGTCAGTGGAACGTCATTTATTACTTTCTGGATTTCAGGCTCTTCACCAGCAGGAAGGACAGGACTTCAGCTCTTTAACTTTCTCTCTCTATGTGAAAGTCTTTAAACCACTTACAGATTTCAGCTGCTATTAGGAATGAGAGAGGGCATGAAGCTTCTGTAAGACAGACTTAGTTTTGTGGATGGAAAGAGTGTTTCAAGTCTAAGAGGAAACCAATTCTAAATAAAACAACCAGTCAATAAAGATTAATTTCCACGTCGAATCGAGGGATGTTCCACCATAGATGAAAAAGTCAAAGTTCGTCTCAGAAAGACTTGGAGTGAAAAGTCTCAGGAATGCATCAGGAAGACAAACAGGCAGTGATGACAACAGCAAACATAAGGATTTCAACAGTCAATTTAGTGCCAGATAAGACTGGTGACCTTGACAACTTTTCTCTTACTTGTCTCTTGGTTCTTCTTATTCTCCTCCTGGCATGTTGTTGAGTGTTGAAGACTTTCAACAAGTCTTCCTGCCATGTAGCTGTTTGCTCCAATAAGAAGGAGATGCAAGCCGGTAAAATGATGTGAGGCGTTCCGCATGATGAGTTGGCATAGATGACTAACCCCTGCATGACAAATCCTTAGCTTCATTTTATCAAGAACAAATATATTTCCACAGAACATTCCAGGAAAATCCTCCATGGTTGTTAAACTAATCCAAATTTCAAAACCTTACTCATAAAAATAATCCTCATAATAAAATCTAAGGATAAAATTTACAATAATTCAAGGGCAATGAATTTATTTGAAAGTGTGACATGATTATGAGTAGCACAGAAAATATGCAGGGAAAATAATATTAAACCCTAGCTTTCCAAAAACGTACACAGCTCCTCTTTGTATGAAAGTGAAATTCTATCAGCCTGCAGCTGTAACTAAGGCCTCAAGGCCGTGTGCCTCACTATAACAAAACATTCCCTGCTAGCTAGAGTTAAAATGTATTAGACTGATTTACCTGAGGAGAAAAAGAGAAGCTAAGAATGTCACATGTGACGATAGCTTAGTGATACAACCATGAACTCCTCTGTAAACCAAAGTATCCTAGGGTCAAAGGTGAGTCCATCTGCTGACAGCCAAAGCTAGACAATTAATTCTGCCGTATTAAATATGCAGCATCAATGTTGGACTCTTCCAAAGCTATTACAGCAACAGATTGACTGCATAGTAGAAAGGGTTATGATAGGGCCAAAGAGACACAGGCACAGTCTGTTGGAGAAACAAAGATGTCAACTATTGCAAGGTTGCACGAGATCAAAAAGGTACTAATCAAATTTTTATACCATCTTGTCACAACTCAGAATTAAAACTAATGGAAGTGTTAATCAAGAGTCTACTACCAGTATCTCAGATTCACTCAGAAACAGAGACAAATCAAAGAACCTACTCTTTTTTTGTTGTTGTTAAAAACAAAAATATGCATTTCTCATCAGGCAGAAGAGTTTGGAAAAGCATTACACATTATTCAAATGCTGATGTTTTCCACCTCACCACTAATTCCTAATGACAAAACTGTATTCTCTGGCACTTCATCAAGAACTTAGCTTCAAGTCTAGGGGAAAAAAATAATTCTTCATGCATACATGAGAGCAATTCTAGTGTGTCTAAATAAAGAAAAGTTACCTTAAAGCTCACACAATAGAAACAAGTAATGTTATTAAATCCTTTCTGCAGCCCCAGACCGTTAATCTGAGCTAATTCTTAGGTACAGCATAAGGAGCTAATCTATTCATGAGGTACTTAGAGTAGTTGCTCTTCCTCCTCAGTGGAAGTAGACAGTCAAAGAGGTTTAAGCACCTGCTTAGGATGCCTTCCAGAGACTTATCAGAAGGTCTTTTGGAAATCTTTGACTGGGAAGAGGCCTAGAGACAGACCCATGCATGATACACTGAAGCGATAACATTCTAGGTCTGTCTAGAGGGGTCGCACCTTGAAAAGGTATTCATAATTCTTCAACATTTTTCATCCCTGTCTTTTCTGCTGTGTTTCTTCATCTTCATAATGCTGCTTGTTCACAAATATTCTCTGACAAACCTCCCAGGCCTTCACAGAACAGCTCTTACCGTAAGAACACTATTTACTAATTATGTGATTTCTGAAGGTAATTACATTGGATGTTTTTTCCAGGAATATTAGACTAAAGGAGCTGATTACAAGTGCACATCACATTTTTCTGATTTTTATGTTTGAAAAATCTTGATGACCATTTATCATTTTCCTTCCACATTGCAAATGTGCAACCAAAGTAATATCTAAGGTCTATAATGTCTCATTAAACCCCTTTATAATATATTGTTTTTGAGGTTATAATATTGCAAAATGTAGATAAAACTTGAGATGTTCCTGTTCCTCAGAGATGAGCGTCAAGAAGCAAATCAAGATTAAGTCCTGAACTTTGAAATGCTTCATACTTTCTTTACTGTTGAGAAGGTGTGCTTGCACCTACAATACAATCTTACCTTACCAACACAAACCTTGGAAATCAAAATCAAAAATATTTCTCAAAATAACATAAAAAAACCAGAAATAATATCTTAAATTTTGTGTTTTTTCTAATTTATCTTCACAGGCCAAATTCCAAAACAACCATCAAACTTTGTCTTCTATTTATCTAATAAAAGACTGGCTCTTTTTAGTGATGCCTTAATGTGGCAGATGGCTTGACAGACACACACACATCCACAATCTGCTAAGAGTAAAGGTGATGACGATCAGCAACACTCCTAATGAACACTTTAATTGCATTTTCTCAGTTGTAATTTTCTGGTTTACTACTAATATTATAACGTGAGAAGGAAAATATACAAAGAAAAACAAATAAATCCAGACAGTCCGTTAGCTAATGTATGAGGCAATAACAGAGGGACAGATTACTTGTTGGCCCCAATGAGTACATGTGAGATTAGGATGAGCATTTTCTCTGATTTCAGCACAAATTTGAGCCATAATGCTATTTGTTTCACACAGAGAGAATTGTTCTGCTGATGAAAAGAGTCCAGCTGGCACGCTCTACCATTTTTCTTTCATGGACCTTAGTAAGCAGAGCCTTAACTAAACAGCAAATTGTATTATTCTTTTGTATCTTCATTGCTCCTGATTCTAATTGTGTATGTGTTCCAGTAAATCGATCAATCAACACATGCTGCCATGGTCACGCAAAAAGGAAATGTGACTGCCACGCACACAGCAATCACTCCTTGTTTTTCTCTCAACCCTCTGACACACACACACACACACACACACGCACACACACACACACACACACACACACACACACACATACAGATATTTGTGGTACATGCAGACATGTTGTCCGGGAGACCATTCCTTGTTTGTATGTGTTGTCAAGGAAACAAAGACGGAAGAAAAATCTGTTCGTTGAAATTTTTAGAAAATCCATCTGTTAGATTGGAAAATGGAGAAAGTAGTGCTAAGCCTAGTTGGATGAGTGCCTCCAATAAAACACATCCTCCAAAGGGAAACGGCTTTTATTGATTTTGCCACAGTATTATTAATATAAAAATGGAGCCTGGACATTGTAAATAAGCCTGGTGAATTCCTTTTATTACAGTCCAGTTGAACCTTTTCCCCGTCGAGCTGAAATTTGTGAGACAAAAAAAAAAAGAGAGAGAAAGAAAATCCAAGTCAGGTGACCTACTGCAGAGTAATTACAGCCGAACTGACCACCCATGCCTCTATTCTGCATCACAGGATGCCTAAACGCTTATAATCACCTTTGATTACTGGTGAAAAGGTTAAGCTGAATCAATCCTGCAGCCCAATTTGCTACAAATTCCAGGAAAATATGACTAAAACCAAGGGATTTAGGAGCCTGCCGCTGGTTAGGGATGCTCAATGATCAGATTGTTGCTTTGGGAAAATAATAGCATGTTCTGCATAAGGAGTCATGGCATAATTTCATTGTTCCTACCCCAGAGAACAGCAGCAGCAGCTGGACAAGCACAGTAGAAGACTCATTACATATTGTGCAAGCAATAAAAAAAAAATAAATAAAAAACTCAGTGTGGCCTAAATATCTTGCCACAGCAGGATCTCCTCTGTTTTCACACATTTCCCAATTCTGTCACATCTTCACTGTTCTGCTCATTTGCTTTCCTTTCCTCCTGCTACTCTGTTTTCACATTCCATATGGAGGAAAGAACGATGCAGTCGATAAACATGCTCTCCTGTTGCTCTCTCGCTGATCACCTCAGGTGTACCCGTTTTCATCTTCCTATGAGAGTTTACATTCTTGGAAGTTGACACATTTGTTTCTCACAAGGAATGATTCTGCTAATTTTGTCTGAACAAAACTACCTGGAGATGCACTGAGACATGTTGCAGGCCGGAGCTGTTAGGGATTAATGCCAAAACAAAGAATAAACATGCAAACCTCACAGTGCTGAAGCGAACTGATTAAAATGAAAACAGAAGAAAGTTGACAAAAGAAAGATGAGGATTTGTTGATGCAGTAAGTGTCCAGATGATAAAGTTATACGCGTTTAAGTGAAACATTGCCAGAATATAACAGCTTTCCAATCATCCTTAATCATTGTTAATCATTGTTAATCATTGTCAGCATAGCATATTGAGGCTAACCTTTAGGAACTCCATTTGGGACAAAATATGCTGTCAAGAAAAATTGATTAGAGAGACTGCAACATACATATTGCCATTGCTAAATAAGCTAAGTGTTCGCTACACAGTGCATGGCATTGTAGTGATATTTTTGAAGCTATAGATTTCTGCGCACATAGTCTTTATTGATATTATCAACTTTAATAAAGACGAAATGCCTACTCTTAAATAATTGAAAACTGGGATCGATTGCTGTTGGGAGTTTTGTGCGTGATCTCTGTGCTCAAATTCAATATTTTCAACTCTGACCTTGAGAAGCTATGCTGTTTTCACAAACTTGTAGAGAGCAAAACTCAGTGCTCTACTTAAGAGTGAATAATAAATAAAATTTTTGTTTTTGACACTTCATGCAAAATAATAAAAACACTACTGTCTCCCTCCGAGTTGAAAGCTTGGTGACTGCTGCCTTTATGCATGACACAGCTGTGGCGTGGTCGCCATGCACACACTGGCAGACTTTGCAGGCTCCTGATATTGATAAACCTTAAGCTGAAGCCTCATGCCTTAACTATACAAGCAAAGAAATTAGAGTGAGCCAGAGGTGCCGGTCGCCTTACATCTAAAGCAGACACAAGCAATGAGGCAGGAGCTGAGGGTGTTTTGCCACTTCGCCCATGCCACTGTACAAATAAATACAATAAATGAAAACATAAATGTATTTTATTTATGTGGATTACAATCTTCCTAGAATCTTTCTGTCTGACTGCCACTCACATCATTAACCTGATGTTTTTAGGGGTTTGGGTCTGCTTTGTTCCCGGCCTCTCTAAGGCTACCTGTCAGACTCAACCTCCACCACCAACTAATCTGCCTTTAACCTTAATGAAGGCTCTATGATTGTTAGCTGCTGTTCGTACTGCATTAACTCGTCGTAGCATTTTAAAAGAACTTCTTGAGCTATTCGTTTTAGATGGCAACAATGACTGCACAGGAACTCTTTGAGGATCTTTCCTTGGTTCTTTTCCCTCATCAGGGATCCCACTGATTTCTGTCGAGAGCAGGGGCTGAGGTGTCATCACACGCAGTGATGCTTCTGTGTGGCCTGGGACACATCAGCCTCCCATGCTGCATTTGAGTCAGAAAGTCCTGTCAAAACTCCTGACTCGAGAGGCTCGTCTCAGGGAAGACAAAGGGGAGAGGTGGAAGACAACAGAGGCGAAGAGGAGGAGGAAGGTGAGGGGCGGCAGGAGCTGAGGAAGTCCAGGTCACTGTGGGATCTGACAGCAGAGGGCAACGTCGAGCTTAATTTAGGATTCACTCCCTGAGAAGCAGATGTTACATCTTTTATTGGAGGAATAAAGAACGGCATGCTTTTCTTCATCTAAAACGGTTTTGTCTGGAGAAGCACCTGCTCAGCGCTTCATGTGTGAGTTAAGCTAAGAGACATTTCAGACACACAACCAGGCAATTTTTCAGTAATGATGATCCAGTTTTATATCTGCAGTGACTCTTTTTTTCCCCCTTGGCAATACACTTTGTCACATTTATTCAAGTTTAAGTTTCATTTGATTAAAACAAGGAATTGTTGGAGCGTGAAATCTAATTACAGTGAAACAATAGCTTATATGTGCACACGCAAACACTCACTCACGCGCACGGACGCACATAAGAAAAACTGCAAACAGAGAAGGCATTTCTCCGAGTCTGAGCAAATGAAAAGGGAAATTGCAGTTTCAGTTTGCCACTTTTGGTCAGTGACAGTGATTTAAAAACTTGTTATAATTTCCTTGCCTGGCATGTTAATACACTGTGAGGATGAATAACAAGATGTTCCACTTTTCTGTTTGGAAGACTTTTGGGTAAATTCACATAGCTGAACACTGGAAATGGTGCACAGAAAATAACTTTTCTTCCCCCCCCCCAAGAACAAGTAATCAAATAAATTGTCTGCTCATTTTAATATTTAAGAAAGGCCTGTGAAAATATTACTGTAATGATAAAAAGGCTGCAGGTTTATATAAACTGAAAACTAGTCAGTTATCAGTTTGATTTGTGCATCTGGATGAAGATAAGAAGCTGACTCTTGCTGGTTAGATATTATCACCAAGCAATTGTATTGGTTGATGAGTCAGTCATGGTATTTAGCTCACCTTAGCTCTGTATCATGCCCTCATACCAAGGAGCGCCAGAAGGAAAATATAATACAGATTTTTAAAAGAAGGGCATTGTATAAAATCAACCTTTTTGAGCTTTATGTTACATTTTTTGAACATTGTTCCCTCATCAAAAATATGTGAGGGATGTTGTTTTGATTCTTTCATGCATGTTTGAGAAATCCTTGAATTTCCCATGGCAACCATTTGGGGACGCCTTAGCGGCTGCTCTCACAAATCCTTGGAGCTGCAGTCTCCAGTCGACCACAGAGCCCCTCTCCTCTTCATCTTCTTCACTCGGCTCCTTCAGACTAGCGGCAGCAGCAACTATCAAACACCCGGTTTAACTTTCTCAGTCTAACTCTCCTGAGAACAACTGTAAACAGCTTGATGGAGATGGAGATGATGTGTCGGAAAGAGTAGGAGTTTCTTAAAGGGACAGAGGCCCAATTTCAAGGTGTAAATTCGTGAAATTGTTTTTCTTTTCAGTTATATTTGATGTATGTAGCATTTTTATAGCAACTGAATGTAACATAGTTACTTGATTGTGCTATATAATGTCATCGTATGCTTGGAAAATACATAAAGCCTAATCTCAACTCTTCCAATCTCCCTTTAAGCCTTCTGATTCACCTGATCGCCACAGTTTATATCAAGTTTCCAGTTCCACCATGCATCTGTGCTTTTTGTTCATCCTTTTAACCTTACCTTTACTCCGTTGGATTTCTTTTAGCCATTCTCTTCATCCTTCATTCATCTTTCTTCTATATCCATATTTTTTATTCCAGTCATTTCTTTTCATTATTTTGTTCTCCCTCGCTTGCAGCTCTTGTTATCCCTCTAATTTTCCTTTCACCTCTTACCTCATCCCTTCTTCATCTCACCCCACGCGTCTCATCTCCTTCCTGCACATACTCATCTTCCTCGTTCTTTAAATTCCTCATTCTTTCTCAGCCTCGCATCCTTGTCCTACCTCATACGTTCCTTCATCCCATTTGTTCTTCTCCCTCTTCCTTCTTTGCATCTTGTTTTCCTTCTAGTGTTTCTCATTACACTTGAAGTATTTCTATCATTTTTTCACTACATCTCCATTTTACTGCGAAAAGCATCCGCTCTCTCCCTGGAAAGTACGGTTTCTCATCTCATTCATTCTTCCGGGTCACTTGAGCTAGAACCAGTAACCGGAGGCTTCTTCTCCTCACCCGCTCCCCAGATGAGCCTCCACCTTTAGAATCATTGATAACCTCATCCTCTCCGCTTTAGCTGATTTAACACGTAAATTCGCAGCATTGTGGTGCAATTCCTATTAGGGAGAAAAGGAGTATCACTATGCAGCAGTAAAATTAGCATAGTATCTTTACTACGCAATATTAATTCTAACCAAATCAACTTGACCTAATATTCAGTGAGCTTGGAGATCTCTTGATTTCGTGAATTAAAACAAAAAGAAAAACAGTGGGTGATATCCTCGCTCATGGGAGAAACATTTAAGCTAAAGAATATGATGTAGTTGTGAGAAAATCTGGAGATTTGGTCTCTCTGGACTCCGCAGTAGGGACTTACAGTCTGCTGCCATGCAGAAACGAGAAGCCAGTCCCACTCAGAAGAGAAGAAAGGCAGATCAGAACATTCACACACAGCCGAGCATCTCAGAGCAAAAAGCTATTGCCACTTTAAATAGGTATAAAATATAGTGCACTTTTAATATGCAGCAGCCACAAAACCTTATCTGCAGGAGGTTAGTAGAGGGACCAATAATAATTGAAACAGATGACAAAAGGTTAATAGTAATCAGTAATTTGTTGGTCTTGTGGAATGTATTAAAAACTTGTAGCTTCACATGATTATTGAAAAAAATCCATGAGTGTCTCTTTAAATCAGGGGTCCCCAAACTTTCTCCTGTGAGGGCCACATAACTTGTCCCTTCTCTGGTGGGGGGCCGGGGTCAGTTTGTAACAGAAAAAGTGTGACGATTGTAAGAGTGCTAAACATAAAAATGTATTGTTTTTCAGAAAGCACAATCAAATAACCTTTTCTGGATTCTTCAGAGAACAAAAGTTAGGAAATAACACTATTTATGAAATAAATAATAACCAAATAACACTGGGTTCTCCACATAAAAAAAAGGGTTAGGGTCAATTATATGCATGTATAAAATAGTTACTAACTAGTAGTTAATAATAAATAAAGTTCATTACTAACATTTATTTTATTGCAAAAGTCCAACTTATCAAATAAAAATGCACATATATGAAAATACTCTGGTATTGTTCAGGGGGCCGGACCAAATGTGGAGGCGGGCCGCATCTGGCCCGCGGGCCGTAGTTTGGGGACCACTGCTTTAAATGAAGATTGTGACCAATTGAAATCCATCTTTCTTGTCATTTTTGTCTTAAAAGACAAAAATATTCATCATAAACACAGACATCCTGATTATAATCCTAGCATAATCTATACAGCATATATTTATAGTATATTTGTTTCATTAAACCTCTGTAAATAATAATTTGTGTGAGCTTTTTCGATCATAAAGGGTTTTGATAGCAGTCAATTATAAGTCCACAAATTAGACACCATATGCTTATAGTATATATATTACTTCGTAAATCTGTGTACATGGTAATTTTTGTAATCTTGTTTGATTATTTCATAACAAACGGTTCTGATAGCAGTCCATTATAGGTCCACAAACCATGTGTTTAAGTTGGAGCTTTCTCCATCCCTCACATCCGTGCAATAATGAAACGTCCCCTGCTGCTGAAGTGAAAGTAAATATTTTTTTCCAAACCCAAGGGCTGCCTATAAATTACAGTGGAATTTCCCAAGGAAATCAGGTTTTGCGCAGTGACTAAAACCTTATTCCCTGTTTCCCTGAGGGTTTCTTTCTTAACCAAACAATGAGCCATGATTACTGTGAGCAGTAAAACAAGATAGCAAACAGAAACACTGCAAAGGGGGGAAAGTCAAAGCCCACCTCCAAATGATGACTAAATAATAGTCATCAATCAAGGCAAAAGGCACACGACTCAGTCCATCTGTGAATGAACCTCCTGCCTCCCCCAAAACAGCATGACTGGGGCCAGTCATCCGAGTCAGCCACTCCCCCTGGAACACCTCTCTCACAGGCTTAATGTGTACTTGATTACACAATTGTTATCAAAGGGGATCACTAATTAGTTTAGTTCTTAAATTATTTAGAAACGATCAAGTTTTTGTTTTAAAACAAGTTTCTTTTTTCGACTTTGAGTTGCAGAAGTTGATGCTTTCGCCGCATCAGGCTCTGATGCGGCGAAAGCGTCGGTGCTGGCCTGGTGGGGAGCGCTGCCACTTCACTGGCGTGAGTAAGTGTCCTAAAGAAATAGTGTAAGGTTCTACGAAGAATAACAAGAAAGACAATTTGTTGTACGTAATCATTTCCAAAGTAAAAGAGTCCCTTGCATGTGTTGTTCTTCTCCGAACCACATTATGCCTAACTATTGCAGCACTGTTTGCTGCAGGATGCTCCCAGTTTAGGGTCAGAAAAACAATATTATGCAAATTACCCTAGAAATATTTTTTTGCTGTAATTTGGCACTTTATGAGGATAAGAGAAAAATGTTTTTGGCAAATGTTGTTGTCATAGGTTGTGCAAACAAATCTCAGAGTGCTAAAATAACAAGAACATAAAAAAAACTATCCCTGAGGTGTCTGATGCATTTACATGTCATTATTCTTGATTTTTATTTTTTATTGTAACAATATATATTTCATAAAGATATTTCTAGAAACATCCAGATGTTGTGGAGTTGTCACATTGTGTCATTTCAGTTTTTCAGCTGCTCAAAAGAAATTTAAGATTTAGTGTAAGTAAGTCTTACGCCAACGTTGTGTAATTTCGACCTTGTTTTCTGAGGAGAATTGTTTCCATTTAGCTTCATTGTAGGTTGTTTCAAACATGCATTTCTGCCTAGGGTCCTCCAGCAGTCTCTCAGTTTTAACCGTGACAAAGCCACCCCCAAAACCTTTTTAGGTTTTTGAACAGAGGTGGACTGACTGGCCAGTCCTTAAGAGGCACTAAACTGCATCTATTAGATGCAGCCCTTCTCCAACACACCTGAATCAGATGGTGCGGTCGTTCCCCCTTATTCAGATGGTGTTTTGGAGAAGGGTTGGGTCTGCAGGACAGCTGCTTCCAAGAACTGAAGTTGGACAGCCTTGTTTTAGGGTTTTTTGGACCTTTTAGATGAGTCAACGGAAGAAAGTCCTGTGAAAAATTACCACTGATCCATCTTATCTTCATTTGTGGATAATTGCACTCAGTGTGATTCACCAGAGTCCCAAAGAAAGCCTTATAAATGACTCTGTAAACCCTTCTAGACAAATAGAAATCAATGACTTTGTTGCTCATCTGGTCTTGAATTTCTTCACATCCAGACGTAATGTGCTGCGTTTTGCAATCTTTCAGCCTGCTTCTCGTTGTCGGACAGATTCTAATTAGGAGATTTCTTGATTCTAAAGGTTAAGTAGAAATCAGGGCCAGCTGAGCTTATAAAAAGGTCGATTAAAGTTAATTCATGACTTAACAGGAGGTTGAATAACATTTCTACATGAGGATGTAAAAGGCATTTTTTCTTTTTCCTTTAATAAATGAAATAATCTGTAAACTGTGTCCAGAAACAAGGGAGAACTTGCAAACAGGAGTTGAACACATTCAGTTGATTAAGTTTATTTGCTGCCGACTGTTTTTGCTGCATATAAAATGTTTCGAAGTCAGCCGGCTCAAAGCAGCAGCAAGTTGTTGTTTTGTTTTTTTTTATTGCGCTGCTCTCAGCAGGATGAGCAAGATCAAACCGACGTAATCTGAGAAATGCGAACTTCTCATTTTGATTCATCCCAACAAAGGCCAAGCAGAGGGGAGAAGATTCATCATCACTAATTACGAAACGTTTTGATCTGGGTTGCAGCAAGGTTGATAGAATTGAACTATTATCACTTATCTAAAGTCTGTTTCTCAGAAATAATTTACCGGAATCGCTTCTCAAATGTAATACCCTGTGAATAACAACGGAGATGATTTTCACTTTGCACGGCTGTCACAGCACATATGGTGGCAAAATAAACAAAAGATATTCAGCAGACACTTTGAGCCATTGTCACTCCACTGGCTGATAACAGTGTGGAAATAGCTGCCTGTCAGGCTGTGTGATTACAGTGGACTGCTGGTAAGAACACTTCCAGAGGGCATATTTAAGACATGTCTCATGTTTCATTTCAACAGTGAATCATAATTTTGCAGGGAGCCGCATCACTGGTAAGACATAGCTTTCTTCATTTGAGCCGAGCGGTGAAATATGTTCGCAAAAATGGGAAAGAAAAGAAATTATTCATGGAAAATGGAAATCAAGTGTTAATGTGATAATATTTCTCTGCCTTTCACAACTAAAAGACATGACGATACATCATCCTTATCCACGTAGCACCTTGAATCTAAAGGCCGGACCGAAAAACTGGAAATGAAAGTGATGATTTTTATTGCCTCTGAGCGACGCGGGGATGATTTAAATTAGTCATTAACCAGAACAACAAGATTATGCTCTGTAATTATTTTTTTTTTCAATTGCATTTACGCTCATAATGAAAATTAATCATATTTATAGATTCACATTCCAAAGAAGAAGTGTGGAGTTTGCTAAGAAGTAGCAAAGTCACAGAGTTATAGGTGTTGTAAGTTTGATCCGTTCCACCGCAGGCTGGGTTTGCTCCAGCTGCCAGTTTTTCTTCCTGGAGGTTAGCTGGAGTAACATCTGTTGCTACATCTCCCTGTCATGTTGACTGAAAAGCTCCTTGAGCAAGGCACCTTGACAAAAGAGGCTCCTCAGCGCCCTCTGAAGCACATTAAGTGTTGCCTGGTAACTATGAGTGAGCCGAACTGAAAGCGCTTCTGGAAATTATGCCAAGGCTGCCCGCTTGGAGCAGTTACTTAGCTACCAAAACGCTCGAGTATGAAGACATGCTTTCAAATTATGGGATAAACGCTGGGTTGTGCATGGGTCTGGAGTAATGTCTTCACTCTGAAGAATAAGACAATTCGGGATCTGTTCCAATGTCGTCTTCTTCATTTAAAGGGTTTGATGAGTTTGTCTGTTGTTCCCCTCTTTTTGTTTTCAGACTAAAACGTCTCCATATTATCCATGTTACTATTAGAATATCAGGTTTTTAAACTTGTAATTGAATGCTTTACAAACACATAAATGTGTTGCTGTTTTTGTTTGTTTCTTAAAGAGCAAACTAAATTTTGAACTTCTTCAGAGATAAGTACAAATGAAGCAATTTTGTCTATTTTAAATTTCCAGTAATGTGACATTAATATAAAGCAAGTAAAATAGACATGATGTTCAAATTCATTTGAAGCTCTGTATTGGCTTATTATTTGCATAACATTTGGCCAGAATGATAACCTCTCTGAGTTTTTTGCATCTGCTGATTTTACTGCAATTTTTAGTTGCATATTTTTCAAACTTACTCCAAATCAAAACTCATTGGTGGAATTTAATTCCTGATTTATTTATTTTTTTCCCTGGCTGGGATTAGATCATCGTCAGTATTTCAAATATTTTTCTCGTGTCGTATGTGCACTTTTGCTCGCTTTGCTTTAAACCTGCTAAATTCTTTGCCAGACCCTTTTCTCTGAAATCCCCAAAATGCCTCGGTTAGCTTCAGAATCCATCACTGACTTGAATCATTAAAAGCTTGTGGCACCAAAGGCAGCACTTTTAACCCAGAATACGATTTAAATCCTGTTTTACTGACAATGTTGTATTTTTCTCAAATAATTCCTCCATATAACATTATCAGTGAAACACACTGAGGCTAATCTGTGAATGCTTTGCAAACAGAAGCTTGACATCTCTGTTTAGTGGTAGTGTGAGGTTTTTCCTTCTTGTTAATTTTTTTTTTGCCAAACCAGAGTTGATAATATTAATTTAGATCCAGAATATGCAGTCACTTTATCCAATTTATGATATTGTATTTGTTTCTTGTTCACTGGATCTCTGTTCTATATTTCAGGGAGCTAAATTGTTTTTAAAAAACAACATTATATATATAAATTATTCTCTAAACTGTTTTAACTCTGCTCAGCTTCCTAAATAAACAGTGACATGACATGTATGATGTTTAGTGTAACAATATCACAATTTCTATCACAACTAGATACCTCTGACACCACTGATGATCACTCTGCTGCAGTGCATGACTTAAAGTGACGTTGTTCTTTGAGTTGGCTCTCTATGTTGCCACTAATAAATATTTGAGTAATCTTTTTTATTCTTCTTTTTTCACCAGGTAAAACAAAGGTGCTATTTATTTTATTTATTAGTTTGGGTAATTGATGAATATTTTTTTGGTTTTTGTCTTACCACAGATCAACTGGATTAAGATCTAAAAATGTACGAGACAAATTTAAAGCATGACGTAAACAGTTTCACTCTGGTGGTATCTTTGGGGATCTTTATTTGTCCTGCAGGAAGGTAAACCTCTTGCCCCACTCTCAAGTCTTTAGCTGTCTCTATCAGGCTGTCTTGCTCTATTTTTATGGGTAACACTTTATTTGACGGGTTGTAAATAAGACTGACATGACACTGTCATAAAGATGACATAACACCCGTCATGAACATGAGTAAGTCTTTGTGAATATTTATGACTGTTGTCATAAAGTGTTCTTTGGTAAATAATGACATTTTGTCTATGTTTTGACAACTTGACATTAACTTGGACAAAAATGTCTTTGTTATGACAACTTGACATTAACCTGGATTGATCTGGTCAACTTTGTATTAAAAGTGTCTTGATTTACCAAATGACACTTTGTGGCAACAGTCATAAATATTCACGAAGACTTACTCATGTTCATGACAGGTGTTATGTCATGTTTATGACGGTGTCATGTCAGTCTTATTCACAACCCGTCATATAAAGAGTTACCTTTTTATGTCCATCCATTATCTTTTTAACTCTTTCCAGCTTCCTCTGTTCTTGGGGAATAGAAAACATCCACCACACCATGATGCTGCCTCCACCGTGTTCATCTTCATCGGTTTAGGATGATGTGTAATGCCTCAGTGTTGTTCTCAAGCCTCAGGCCACTGATTACTAGACATACCTTCTCATAACAAAATACGTTGCTGTATTCAAAATGTTTTTACTGCTGCAAGACAAGTTTAAGCAAAGATCAATTGGCTCTAATTACATCTGAGGTTTGCAGTTAGTTTTAGTTTCACTTCACTGTGTTATGAGACAGGCAGCTATATTTAGCACACACCTGGTGTTGTGTGTGGTGTTATTCCTCTCCAGTAATGTTTCCCTCTCTTTTTTTTTATGGGTTTTTTTTTGTTGTTGCAGGTATTAAGGGTTGTTGTGTTGCCTCCCAGCTTTAAATAGTCTCATAAAGCCTGTAACCATAAAAGGCATCAAGATTCTCACTTAAGCTCCTGCAGCTTAGTGAAGCAGCAGAGGAGCCGCACGACGATTGTACAAAACCTGGTAATAACTTTGCTGATAACTGTTCTCTGACTTTACATACACACAGAGGCATATAGCAACACATGGCAGAGCTTTATTTGTGCTCATCTTCTCAGCGTTGAGGGTTTCTAACACACCTGACTGCTTTGTCTCCTCCCAAATGAGCAAATGACAACATCTGGAGTGTTATGGAAAGGAAAGCTCTGAGGATAAAAAAAAAAAAAAGGAAGGCAGAGCAAACCTCCATCCACACGCACGCGCATATGTACGCAAACATGCCTGAGGTTGTTAAAAAGTAAAACTCGCTTGGATTGAAGTAATGACCGCATCACAATCAGAGGAAGAAAAAAAAAAAAGTACTTTTTTGCTGCTCACAAACAGTAAACTGATGATGATGCTCACAGTGGAGATGAAGTCATTTCAGACAGATATTAAACTGCAGGGCTGCTGCAACCGTAATATGAAAACGTGACGGGGTCGGCGTGACACTGCTTTCGCTCTGAACAAAACGCTGAGAAACAAAAGTCTTGTTAACGGTTCACAGCACAGACAGATAGAAAGTAATCGCGCTCCATCTCTAGAGCATGCTTCAATAGAAAAGAATTTCATACCTGTTCGCTTTTAAAATGTTGGCTTTCACTGAGCGTCAAAGAAGCAAAAATAAATAAATTTTAAAAAGGAGATTATTCAAAGCAGGATAAAAGTGCTGCATGGCCCTGATCCAACAGGTGCTGTTCAGAGGAGAGAACACGACCAAACTATCTCACTTCCTCTCACTTTTTAATGGAAACAGAGCCACGCAAAAATATTCATACTTCTTAAAAATGTTTTATGCTAGAACCACAAATTTCAATATATTTGATTAGAAATGCATGGGATAAAGTAGATGATAACAGTGAGCAAGAAAATACATGATCATTTTAAAAAATATAGACCCATATGTATTTGACAGTCTGAATAAAAAAACCTTTTAAAACAACCACAGCACCAAATCTTTTGATCTTTCAATCAACGTTGAATATCTGCAAACTGGAAATTCTACTTATTTATTTTTTGAAAAGTAAAAATCGGATTGAATAGGAAACATCTGAGAAAATAAACTATCAAGTCTCACCACAAGTTCTAAGTAGAAATGTAAACTGGGCTGTTCTGACACGTTTCTCCTTCGGTATTCCAGTGCACCTGTATGCTGAGGCTTGTTCTTCTGCAGGAAGACAAACCTCAAGTCTGACGTTTTTCCAGTCTTGTGTTGCCTATAGAAGGTTTCCTTCTAATACTGCCCTTCAGTTACCTCCAGTCATCTGAGGAGCTTCTTTGTTGAGGTTACAAAAGTCCTCCCACAGCATGATACAGCCACCACCAGGCTCCCCTGTACAGATGGTGTGGTCACACTCAGGAATGAAGAGTTTTTGCCGCTCAGTCTTTTGCGTGTAGGATAAAGATTACACCTTTGACAACTTCTGACCAGAAGATCTTCTGTGTGTTTGCTGAGCTTTTAAATTACTTTCTTTCAACAAAAGCTTTCTTCTTGCTTCTACTACATAAAGGCCAGATTTGTTGGGTGTATATTGGTTGTGCTGCCAACACATTCCTCCAGCTAAGATGCGTCTTTGTACAGCTCCTCTAAAATGAATGTCAAGTATGTGTTGCATTGGTTTATCACAGAGATCTGCAACCTTTAGATCCTGTAGAGGCGTTTCTACTGTCAGGCCAGCCAAATAAAACTCATTTAGACCTGCAAATGTTGCACAGCTTTTTGACAAGACAACTAAGAGTGTTAGATAAATACGAACCACCATTATATTTCTATTTTTAGGATTTAAACTAAAGGTAAAGGCAACATTTAGCAAAAAATAGCATGCATCTTTTTTACTATGGTGGGATGGAAAACCATGTAATAAAAAACGCATATAGATTCCAACCTATTGATGAGAAAATCTACGCTGAAGATTTATTTTAAAAAAGGACTATCTGTCCACAAAAAAACTCTCAACAACTCAGAATATTTGAGATTAAGCTCAGTCATTTTCTAGAAAAAAACCTGGAAATGTTCTGCTTTTGCAAAGTCGGAAATCTTTGACTTTGTACATTTTCATCTTTTGGAGCTCAGAATTTCTTTTTGTTTTGTCTAGAAATTTTTTTGAGATTTATCTCAAAATTTCTGAGTATTGTAAAAAAGTTTGACAGGGTATAGATGCTTTTCTTAAGGAACAGCATCAGGATTAATAACAATTTGCCAATTGTGGTGAGAACTTGATTGTTTCCTTGGCTTTGGCGCTCTTCAAACATGCTTCAAATGAGAAAGCATTGTTCTGTAAGAACTGTGCCAGCAGTATCAGTGATGAACTCCACAATCATTTCAGGTCGTGAGTTTTACCTCTTAAATATACTATAACTGAAATCATTTACAAACAACTGAGACTTCAAAGCCAACCTCATTGCTCACGTCGTCAGTGGCAGACCAAGAAAACTCAATAATGACACTATTATATGTGATTTACATTCAAGCCCAGCATAGTCTAGTATTTAATTTCCATAGTCTAGCAGCTGGTGTCCTTGTAAACTTCAACAATAATCAAAGAAACAAACATCAGACCTTTTCTTTTCTGTTATCACTTATGCAATCAGTGTCGCCAGAACAGGTTGAAAACTGTCGTGATGCTCTCTGTTATGACAACTAGAAGCGTTCTTGTTTCATTTTTTTCTTTCAGGACAAAGTGTGACACTTCATTCACGACAGAAAGACACAAAGGTTAGGTATGACAAAAGTGCTAATGAGCTAACCTTGATTGCTTTAGAGAAACAAATAGAGCATTTCTTGTGCTCCTGCTACCTTATAAATATGAAATGGAGCCAAAGTAGTTAATTTTGACTGAATAAAGCTGCAACTAAAGTGCTAACAGTGGGGGGTAACAGTGGGGTTAATAATGGATGAGCAGTTTTCTGCATTCCAGTGAACAATTTGCCACGTTTTACAAAGCTCCAGCTAGGATTGGGTCCCAAACCACTGCAGGGATGGAGCGATGCCTTGTTGTGATGGGCAGTAAGGCTGAGGTCACCCTCTAAAACATCAACCGGACAGATTGTTAATTAAATATTGATACGGAAACAAAAACTAAATTTGTAGTAGGTAAGGTTTGATAGTTTGAACGGTGGAACAGTGAGCTTGTCAGAGTCAAAAGTAACAAATAAAAGTCATCAGAAGAATCTGGAACTGATGGCTGATCCTGTTTTTTGTTCACCTTGCTGATCCTTGACCACACTACTTTACATCTAGAAACAACTAATCAGAGACAGGAGAGTTTTAGTGCTGTCAATCACAATCTCATGTGGCTGCTCATCCCTATGCTGCAGCTAGCATAGCCTGTCGTGAATGCTCAGTGTAGTTAGCATAGCTACCAATGACAGCAGATAAACATTGTTCCTGTAATAAGTTGGCAGCGCCTCAGCTGCTTAGATATTGTACCATTAGCACATTTAGAAGTGAGTGAATGAGGTTGATTGACAGCGCTAAGACCCTCCTACTGGTCCTGATTGATTGTTTTGGTCAGAACATTGCATTACTTTAGCTAGCAATAGTAGTTCAGGGAGGAGGTGGAGGAGATTGATTGTTTTCACAGATTATCTGTCTCATAACAAACTGTCACGACATGGTGACAGTTTTAACAAATATGGAGAAAACATATTTTTCATTAAAGTTATATACTGCAGCTTGAATAAAATGCAATTACACAGCATTTTTTGAGAAGTCTGGATTGCTTCATGTATATTTTGCATGTTGCCTATGACTGCTGCTCATGGGGAGAGACATTTCAGTAAACTAAAACTAATAGAAAAAAATTTAAGCAACCTGCTTGCATACTGTATGTCGACTGTTGCATGTAAAATTCATGAGCAGCAAATATTGTGCTGGTATCAGTATTGGACCAAAGAAAGCAAGGCTGTTGCAAACCTTTAAAATTGTGGTGCTTTTGATGGGTCAGATAGACTCAAAAAATTGTAACAGTAGTTGTGTGTGTGTGTGGGGACGGGGGGGGCAATTTAATGTTTTGTCATGGGGCCCAAGTTTCCTGGCAGCGCCCCTGCTGCTAAGATATCAGTCACAATTTCTTTTACAGTTTAGTTTTGGTTTCTGTAAGTTTTAAGCTGTTTTAGCAACATTAAGAGTGTCGTCGGTGCTTTATTTTAAACTCTTAGCATCAAAGCAGCCCTGTGATCCACTCAAGTGCTCAATCAAGCGACCGCCTCATAGTTGTGATTATCTCAGTTTTTTGAAGGCGGTTCATGTCTGATCCAGCCCCCCAAAATAAGCACACTGTGTTTATAGCTGGCTTTCACTTAAATTTCATGTTGTCTCAGGTTATTTATATCTTGATCATGCCATCCATGTTGGTGTGTGTGTGTGTGTGACAGAAAGAGTGAGAGCTAGCATGATGACAGCCAATTAATTCAGCTCTCGGGGACTAGTTGAGGAGAAACAGTGACTGGCTGCATTAGTCATGGAGTATGGCAGCGGCAGCATTGGGGTGCGGGTGGGGGACTCTCGTACACCTTAAAGGGGTCTGCATGTGCCCACATTTGCTGTTTCCCTCTTCTGCAACCCTATTATGCCTCCCTCATTCATGAGGGAGGGGGGTGGCAGTACAAAACAAACTTAAGCAACCAGCATCTGAGTGCAACCCAAAGAGGTTTTGTCAAACTCTCAGCAATGCATTTACCAAGCACAACAGTGTGCAGCCTTAGCAGCTCCTGTAAAGACAACAACGCACTCCGCCTCATGAAAAGTACAGAAAACAGACACTTTTTTTGAGAGAAAATTGCTCCGTGAAAATGGACGTAAAGAGAGTGCCTTGCAAAAGCGTTAATACCTCTTGAATATTTTTTCACACTCATTTTCACATTCTCAGGTGGCTCGGGGAAGAGTAAGGAAAATAACATGTGACTCTCAAAACATTTTAAAATGAAAAATCTGAAACGTACGGCATGCAGTTTCCGGTGTTCGACTCCATGCCTTTTGCTGCGTCTACAGCAGGAAGTCTTTCTGAGTGCATTTATTTCCTCCAGCTTTGAACATGAAGAGATGGAAAATGTTGCTCATTCTTCAATGCAAAATATCGAAGTCTCAGTCAGCTCTTTTGTAGCCTCTAACAGGATTTCTTTTTCAGTTTTTCTGAGTGGGCTCCACCCACCTTTCAGTCCATGCTACTGAAAAGCATTCCCACAGGATTATCCTGCTTCCACTGTGTTTCCATGTGGTGGTGATGTGCATGTGCATATGTAGGTGTTTCTGAACTCTTATATTCCTTGCTTGATTCAAATGTTGATGTCTTGGAAAACTCGCAACTTTACCAGACTTTTTCCTCTAAATAGTCCTCAGCTGGATCTTTGTGGTACAATTTTACAGCTTTAAGCTTCTCCAACACTTCCCCCCTTGACATGTCTGCTTTCTTCCTTGGATTTCAGCGTGCTGTTTGTTTATCAGTGTTCCCCAGCAAACCTCTGACGCCTTCAGTGAACAGCTGGACTTAGACTGAGATTAACTTACACACAGGAGGGCTCTATTCGCTGATTGGATCAGTCCTTCAGGCTGGGTTGTCAAACACCAATCCTCGAGCTTTGGCATCACGTTTTACAGATTCATGCCAATTACCCAATCATGTAATTCAGGTGTATATGCAAAGAAACATCCCTTCTAGGACTGGAGCTGAACTGGTTACACTTTATTTTTTGGGTATCAGACTATAAGAGATTGAATACAAATGTGTGCTTCACCATCCTAATTTTTTTTCTCAATGACGCCATAATTTGGAGGTGTGTATCAAAAAATCCTATATATCATAATATCATGATTGAAACGCTGCAAAATTTGAAAAAGCGGTATGAATACTTTTGCAAGTTTTGAAGAAAGAGTTGATCTGTGGTGGAAACAAGCGGGATCACGATAAAGTAGGACACAAGTATGTCATTATCCTCTTGAGAAATATTTGCAACATTTTCTCTCAGTAACTCACTATCACGCAGATGTCAGGCCATCTTAGAAAAATGAATAGGCCGTCTGCTATAAACATGGCATCAGGTTTGCAGTTTGAAACGGTGCGAAGTAAGAAATAAACAGTTTGTCCTTCATGAATGGCCAGTTTGTGATTGAGGGAAGAAAAAGCATCAGTTTTTTCCCTTGCTACATTCAAGCCAAGGCAGTTTGCACAAGAGCAGAGACTCTAAGAAGGTCGTCGTCAGTGTCCTCCTTCTTCATAAGCCATTGTAAACTCTTCATTTCATCAACTATAGTAGAAACCTCGACTTTTCTTTGTATTGCTCGTGAGTGTTTAAGCATTTTGCTTTTAAAGAATCAGCTTTCCCCCTGTATGCTACTACTTGATCCTTTGCTGAACTGCTCGGAGAAAGTTTGCATCGTTGATGGAGAAACCAAGAGGACGACTGGTAGGTGGCTGCTGTGCTACCTGCTTACAAAAGGCCATTAGCCGAGGTGTGTAGCTGACAGATAAAGGCCCCCCGTTGTTGCCGGTTCGAGCTATGATTTACAATCTTTATATTTAACCGGAGAGAGATTAATTATTGCTGGCAAATTGACAGGGCCAGTGAGGTGAGGGAGGTTTCTGACTGACATCGTCATTCCTCACAGCGCTTCCCGCCTCAGGGCGCTGCCTCTGACCTTGAGATGCCAGGCATTTTGGGCAGCCCGCCCTCCTCCCAGCAACACCTTTCTGGCCCCCTTCCCCTCCCTCTAATACCCATCCTTTATTCTTTGCAGGACTGCCACACACCCCTTACTGAGCTTCCAGCGCACAATGGTTGTCATGGTAAAGCAAACAATTACTCTCAAGCAGAACTCCATTATAGTTTTTGTTGATCCTGTGGGACTTGTGCTCAAGTGTGTGCAAGAAAGAAGTGTGTGGTCTAAAAAGAAGCTAAACAGAAAACCTTCAGTTTCATATCTCGTAGTTGCCACTTTTTTAATCGCCGTTGTCATTTAACAGATAAGTGACACTCTTCCTCTATGCTTCTCATCTTTTGGGGAAATGTGTCTGCTAAATCAGCATAATGTCATGAAGAGACACAGGGCTGTTGCGGGTCTAATGTTACTGCAGCTTCACACAGTTCATGATGATCCCACCCACGATGAGAGGATAATGTCTGTGCTGAAACACGAAGCGCTGTGTCGAGTCAAAAGCACCATAATTGTAGACATAACGAATACATTTGACTTGTTTTTTTTACAGTCAGTTTCAATGTTAAGGCAAATGATGGGATTTTCCGATTTAGATGTGGGTAAAATTTGGAAGATTCATGGATAAATGTTACATTTAAACAAAGAAATATACTAATAATGTTGATTAGTTAGTAGGTTTTTTTTCTCAATCCATTCATAACATCACAAGAGCAACAACTTGCTTGAAGATTACAGCAATAATCAAAAACAAAATCCTGAGAATTTATTTTTAAAGTGGTTGTAAGATTCCATGATCGAAAATATTTCTGTTTGGTTAAATTTATGAATCTCAAAGAATTAAAGGGCCATTTGCACCTAAATCTAGAGGGAGACCAATTGACACAACAGTCATGTTTTTGGACTGTGGAGAGACAACAACACTTAACATGTTACTTCAAAATAAGAAACTAAAATTGACTCAGCTGGTTAACTTCAAATGTTAATTTTCTAAAGAGCATGTTTTTTGTGTGTGTCAGATTTCTACAGAATATGCACATTTCCATCTGTTGTGTTATATGTTTGAAAACGCGGCAGGACGGAACAAAAATATTTGCGAAATCAGTTTCCATTGGTGTTGTGGAGCCAAAACAGAAACATGTCAGTGAAGAAGTGAAGCAACAGTTTTACTGACCTCTCTGCCGCTCTGCGCTTCCAGCTGAGATAACCATTCGAATAAAAGTTGCCATTTGATCTGTTTGAAATGTGAATGATGTAAGATCTTTTAAGCAAGAATTACTTTTTGAAGATGAATAAAATGCTTAAAGATAAAACCCAATGTCCTCCGCCATAAACTCGATTTGATCTACTACTGGTAACAAGCTGTGAGTCTCCCTGCAGGAGGAGGACGTCTCTCTGGCATGTCACTAAGCAATCTGAGGAACAACATATTTTTAGCACCTCTCATCCCAAGAAGAAACTTTTACCTTGTTACTGCTACCCACTTCAGCTACGTGTTTCTGTTCTAAAGTCATTCCTCGTCTTTCCCTTTCAGTCTAAACATCTCTGCTCACTGCTTCACTCAGCCTACATCATCCCTGCCACTTTCCCTCAGTAGCTTCATATGGCTGAGGATCCCAATGAAAGACCACATGCAAATGGTTTACATGCAGCAGATCTCTAGCGATGACCTTTTATCTTCTTTGTGCCGCGACAATGAAGGCAGCATTAAGGAAGGTCTTTCTTCAGGAGCGATGGCCACCTTCACAAATCCTCTGGCGTCCCCGCCGGCGTACATTACAGATGGAAATCACTTGGGGATTATAGCAGCAAAATCAGCTCTGCTTGGATTAAGACGCAGATTGCCATCAGCCGTCTCATGCTTCCTCTGCCCCGTTGCGTTTCTCAGTCTTTGCCACTCCCGAATCACACTCCCACATCTGAAGGCAAGGCTTTAAAAGGAGAGATCGCACCCATCCTGAGTGTCAGCATGGGAACAATTAGCTAGCAGGTGCAGTTTGTTGCTCTTTTCATAATAAATGTTAGTTATGTGGACTTCCCCCACACCACACACACACACACACACCCACACACACACACACACACACCCACGCCCACACGCCCCCCCATCTCCTCCAGCTGAATCATGGTTAAGGCTTCATCTCTTTACGTTGCTCTCATTTTTTTCTGAACACACAAAGCCCCCAAAACAGAGCAGTAATAATTGGACGCAGGAACACAAACTAAAGGTTGCAAAACATTCCTCCCCCCACTGGACGTCGGCTTAGACTAGGACATTACTGATTCTCAATCCAATTATTTTTATTGACCATAGAAAATCTATACGGAAGGTTGATGAATAATCTTTAGTGCCAAATTTCAGGGATTGCCTCACTATAATTGCAGTTGGTTGTGTCTGTCACTTTCTCTCTAATGAAATAATCACAGACAGGCATTGTTGTTATTAATCTCCCTTTTAAGAACAAAGTCTCTGTGACCCACTCCTGAGACCTTCCCTCTCTCTCTGTTTTTAGATTTTTTGTAAAAGTGTCTGACATACAAATAAATCCAAAGCATTTCTGCCATATAACAAACACATGCAGAGATCATACCAAAGAGGACAACGGGGTAAGGTGAGAGTAATCCGTCGTGATTTCTGAGGCACTGCACTCACTCTATGGACATTAAAGACGCTGAAGGTCACGCACTTTTAGCCGATCGCTAAGTGAAAACAATCTGCTGTGATTCAGAGATAGCCACATCATAACGACTCTCACTTTGTGAGGCACGTTTAATTCAGTCCACAAGGTCAGAAGGGTCAGTGGACAAAGTGTTGCTCATCTCAACTGACAAGCAGCCACATGCTGCTCCGCTCAGCTCCCTACAAAGAGTGCTACTGCTCTCTACTGATGGCTGCAAGACACTTAACGTACCTGACGACAGCCCGAGTCAGGTTTACCTTGTAACCTGACCATGAATGACAATGTGGTGATGATCCCTTTTAGTTGCTCATATAAGAAAAGTCCATCTTTTATATGTTCACGACAATTCGGATTGTATTATTATGGGATCATGACATCTATTCTGTCCCATCAAACTTCTGGTTCTGACTCTCATTCAAGACTCCATATTTTTTTAATCAACTCCATCACTGTATCCTGCAGGATTTGAATCTGACTGGCAGTTCTGAAATGTGTTATGTGGTTCCTCTGACTGAACAATGAACCCACTCTGATATGATGCCATTAATGCCACATGTGTGTTGCCTGCTGTGTTGTCTCCATCTGGTGGAATCTGGGTGTATTGCAGCAAACCTGGCACCCTAACCCTAAAAGCTCTTCGGCTTCATTTGAAAGCTTATTATTTGTTGCCACAACAAATCTTATTTCTAACTGCCATTTACTTGGAGCCGGTTTGGAGCCGAAATATGAGAGGAATAAAATCTCTCGGATAAAATAAAAAAAGAATACATTTAGTGAGGGAAAGCATCTGTGTACTCATTATTTTAACATACCCACTAAACTAGATGTGTCTCAAGTCTGCTGCAGCCTCTCACTGTTGTCTTTCCAGAATTTCACTGGGATTTATCTCCGTTTGTCCTCCCATCAACTCTGACCAGGTCCAGAAGCCATATCGAAGAAAAGAAGCCTAACAGTATTATGCATCCACTATCACACTTCGTCATGTGGGTGATATTTTTTGTAGATTGATGTGAAGTGGGGCAGTTTTCCACCACATTTGAGGGGTTTTATAGGGCAGAAAGGCAAAGGATCTTTGCAGCACCTGGAGAGTTACTATTCTGGGTTTCTCTTTTGGTTAGACTAGGTTTAGTTGGGGGGATTACAGTTGTAAGATGCTCTTTCCATTTTTGGAACGCAGATTGAATGATTAAGTGTCGAGCGTTTAGGATGCTGGTTTACAATCTAAACCTGATTTAATTGCTTCACTTAATTATTTTTCTAGCTTTAAAGGGGAAGAGGTATTATGCACAACTAATTTTTTTAGCCTCATATCACATTATAATGTTATTACCAAATCAAAACCATACCTGGAGTGCTACTTCGATTCTTTCATGCATGTTTGAGAAATCTTTGAATATTCCGTGGAAGCCATTTGGGGTGCTTAAACATTTGTTTATGTCTCTTCAGGTCGAGCTTCCACCTCACAGAGCATTCTTCCCCCATGCCTTCCCCACTCAGCTCCTCTAGACTAGCGGCAGCAGCAATGAACAAACACCTGGTGAGACTGAGTCTGCTGAGCTAATCATAAGAACTGCCTCTCACTCCAACACTCCTTAGCACAGCCATAAACAGCATGATGAGAAGCACTGTTGTGATGACGTGCTGAAGGTGAAGTGCAGGGAAGAGTAGGAGGTTCTTAAAGAGACAGTATCTGTCAAATTGCAAAGTCAAATTGCTTTTAAGCCATGTTTGAAATGTACAGCATTTTTATAACTGAAGATAACATAGTTACCCGATTGTGCTGTGAAATGACACTTTATACCTGGAAAACACAGGTACAAAAAATACATAAAATATTCACCCCCTTTAAAGGAAGTTAAATACAAATGCATGATGCAATTTCAGTTTTTATCATTAAAAAAATGAAAGCGATGTATCATTTTCCTTCCACTTTACAGTTTTGAAATTTCGCTGCAAACCATAAACCGTAGGAATTAAAATACAAAATAAAGACAAACCCAACAACAGAATTGTATAAGAAGTTTCATTTAAAGAGACTGTTAGGATCTTGTGTTCATCATCAGTCAAACCGCAAAGAACCTGGATGGCAAAGGGAGGCATACAATTCACAGAACAACAAAGATTTTTGGCTCCCACTACAAGTGGGACTGAAAATCACAAAGAAAGCCCACAGAGATTTCCAGCTCCTTTAACGAGCCACAAAGAGACATCAAAAGGACTCACAAGCGACAGGAGATGACACAAAACTGCAACAAACAACTGCAAAAACTCTTCAAAGAAGGAATTTGGAAATCTGACTCTAAGGTAGTAGAAGTGACTTTAAAAACAAATAATAGAAACGACAAACGCTATAAATAAAAATGGCTATGCGTACAATACATACAAACCCACACAAAAGAGAATAAAACTAATAAAGGAAGAATTGAAAATGATCACGGAGGCAAACAGTAGCCATGGGAAAAAGGAAGATAAAATGATTTGTACTTTCTCAGTCTTGTTGCTCTGCAGCTTCAGGGAACATTTGACAAGTTTGTTTTCATTTGTTTTTATACATCCATATGTCAAACTTCTGCTATTAACACTTGAAACCAGAAGATTAAACTCACCCAGGACATACATACGTTCTTCTGATTTTGAAGACATAAATAATAAATCTCTGCCATATTCCTTCTCTCAGTTTTTGGCAACTCTAGCAGACCTAAAACAAGAAACGTTTGGTGTGATTTAACTTTAGACAGTGAGACAAAAATGTGAATGCGTCTTTTGATTTTTTGTATGTAAATTTCTGGTTTCAACTTTGTGAATGGTCACTGTGTGAATTCTTCCAAAACAACACCACCACAAACTGAACCGAAGCTTCAAAAATCACCACAGGGTAGCCTCACCTTTTTAACACCGCAAACGGAGAAAAAAAGATGTGCATTAAAAATAAAAATAAAAAAGTGCTCTCTCCTTTCTGGGTCTTAGAAATGCGTTACAGTGTATGAACAATAGAAAACAACTTTCACTTGGGCCCAGGGCCAAAGTTTCAGTGGAGTCCTTCATGATAAAAATGGATTGGGCCAAAGATGCTGTCCACTCATCTGCACGCCTGCCCATCAACGGCATATAATGATGTCATTACAACCACAATAGCCCGCCCAGGCATTCAGTGTGTAATGGATAATAAGTGTCTATCCACCGCTGACAGCTTTCAGGGTCCCTGATGCTCAAGTGTCTGGACGCCTTTCTTCTTTTGGTTGATGGACTGGTTCTTTACAACACAGTCAACGCACGTGTTTGCCTATCTGCCATATGGTGTGCTGGTACATTAAAAAAACAAAACGCTAAAACATGCATTTCATTGTGGTTTCACAAGGTTTTAATAGTATTTGAAAGAAAATCAGCAAGATTAGAAAAGATTGATCAAGGAGCATAAAAGTTCATGCAAAAATGGGATTGGTTGTATAAATGTAGGACACGTCCTCCACCTATATTGAGTGGCAAAAGTACTATGATGTGTGTGTATATTTTCAGTATGTTCTGGTAAAAACTCAGATTTGTCTTACTCTGAATTTAATGTTTAGCTTACTTCTGTAACTTTGCACATCTAAACACATTAGCACTACTGCCTTTTAGAAATAAGGTACGTGGTTGTGTTTTCTACACAAAGCTCAAAAAAACTGAGAAAATTTGTTTATGGTTGATTGTTTCTTTGTTGTACTTAAGCTTATTGTTAGCTATCACACATATTTTTAATTAACCTCACATTCACCCTTTTGTTTCTTTTACAAATAAATCATTAGGAATTAATTATATTTTTTTCCTGAAAAAATATTACAAAAAAATAACATTTAATGTCAAAGTGAACACTGATCTGAGCCGAGTTTGCCAAGAGCGGTCATGGTCAAGTGGAAGAAAGTGTTTTGAGCTGATGAGATCAAAATTAAGCTTTTTGGCCACCAGACAACAAAGTTGGCCAAACACCAAACACTAAATATCACCACAAACTCACCATCCTCACTGCTAAGTATGGTGGTGGCAGCACAATGCAGAGGGGATGCTTCTCAGCAGCAGGCCCTGCATGTAGCATTCCAATTTTCTAAGAAAGTAAATGTTTATGTTTTCATTAGCTGAAAGCAGAAAATAAACCCACTAAGCAGAAATACAGATCTGAAAACAGCTGTATGTGTGAATGAATAGACTTTAAATAACTATCTACCTAAACTACCGGCTCCATAGCAATGACAAATTAATGTCGTTTGTTAGCCTGGGTTAACAATCAACAGTAAGTGTCTTCCAGGCTCCATGTGAACCATGATTAAAGATATTCATTCATCCATCCAACCAACTCTACTTAATGGCATAAATATAAAGTTGATCGATTGATTGATTGGTTGATTGATTGATTGTCTATACCCTCTTATGCTGGCAGGGTCACAGGGGTACCCTGCACAGTTCTACAGTAATATAAAAAATATATAATAAGGCCATCCATAAAAAGCTTTTTTTTTATTACAGTTCACTTTTTCCACATACACGCAGCTCCTGTGGGTTGTCTTTTGAAAGTAAATAGTGGTGTGGTTAAAGTATTATTTTCAGTGGCTTAAAAAAATAAGCTTTTCTCCTTTTTAAAAAAAAAAAAAAAAAAAAAAAAAAAAGTCCAATCCAAGCAAGATGCTGGGTGGCACGTGCCGCCCGGAACACTGTGATCATTGGTGCAGGTCCGCCTGTAAGAACCTGCTTTGTTCTGCCTGAAGTACCGCTCCTTCGGACCCCGTCTGTCGGACTCGGACTGAAAAGGCACCCCCTGCAGGACCCCGGCTTAAAGCATCGCGACATTTCCTTCCACTTCACTGGAGCAGCGCGCGGTTATGCTCGAGATGACCGAAAGGAGAGCTGAAGATCATTACAAGCAGCTTCTAAACGAAAGATGATGACACACAGCATAAAGTCAGAGAGAGAGAGAGAGAGAGAGAGAGAGAGAGAGAGAGAGAGAGAGAGAGAGAGAGAGAGAGAGAGAGAGAGAGAACTACCCACTGTCTTTTTGAGTTCATCAATTAGCCCTTTGCCACAGATACCATTAACTTAATGAACCGTTTCTGTAAGGAGAATATTACTTCCCTCTTCCCAAATTAATGAGGCCGCTAATTGTCCTAATTTGCGTCTGAAACCCAAGCATTAAGCTTTCTCTCTGTGCTCACCAGAACCACCTCCGTAGCTTCGGGTGTGAGGGGATAATTACACACTATGGACTGTTTCCAACATCAAGAGGCTCTCTGTTGCTGGTGCACGGTGGTGTAAAATAATCCACGCAGTCTTTTGTAGGGACATTAAAGGATCTTTAATTAAATAAAAAGATAGTTGACACAGAAACTTCCACTAAGATTCATCAACTTTACATTATTACCAAAGCATCCGAAAGGGTGTGGCGGTAGCAATCCTGTTCATAGAAAATAATATTCCTTTTTGAACTGAAACCAAAAAAGAATAAGGTATTTTTGGTTTAAAGTTTCATCAGCTATTTATCACAATCATTACACTGTATAGACCTGTATTTTGCAAACACGTCCAATAAATACCAGTATTACTGTAATAATAATGTAATAATATTAAGCAACAACAAACCAGGGTTTAGGTTACTTTATACGCTAATGTGGCTTAGAGCTTTCATCAAGATCAAATACAAAATTAGTCACTTGTCGCAATGTTAAAGACAAAATTTGACTTTTCTTGTGTGGAGCTAACAAAAAATAAATTTAGCATGAGTTGATCTTTAAATGGGACAAAATTGTCTTAAATCAAGCCTAAAAGACGAGAGGACGTTGGGGCCCTTGTGGCTCCCCAGGGAGTTCACTGAGTGGGTCTGAGTGCGTCCCCTGAGAAATATCAAGACTGTTTGGTTTGCTTGGCACATCACCCGTCACGCTGTGTTTAATAAGTATGATTGCTATTAAAATAACCAGGCCCTGTGCAGTGCCTTGCAGAAGTACATATGTGGGTGTATTTTTTTCCACATTTTGCCACAAAATAATAAACTTCAGTGCCTTTAATTGGAATTGTATGTGAAAAAGTAGCATAAAGAGGCAAAGAAGTGGAACGTAAAGGATGCATGCTTTCTTTCTTTTTTTTTAAATAGACTTTTGAAAAGTGTGTAATACACCTAAATTAAATCCAGTTCAACCAATTATTTTCAGCAGTCACCTAATTAGTGAATGGAGTCCATCTGTCGGTATATTAACCTCAGTGAAAACACACCTGTTCCCTGGCGGCCTTAGGGACTTTCAGAACCTATTAATTATGATATGAAGATAAACTGAACTTCTTATCTGCTGTGCAAAAACACTGCACATCAGCCTGGACACACCACCTCCACAGTGACACATGGTAGTGGGGGTGATTGTTATTTAGCAGGGACAGAAGAAAAATACAAAACGCAGAAGAAGACCCGGCAGCCAAAGGTACTGTTCAGATCAAAGAATTTTTAACCCTTTCATGCATGAATTATGATCCTTTGTGTCAGAATTTTTTTTTCCATTTTTTTAAGTTTTTTTCTTAAGGCATAAAAAAGGTAGGAATTTTTTTTTGTAAAAATAATTTATTTTTTATTTTTATGTGATCAATTGTAATTTTGTCCAAATACAAAGTTGTTATTTGAAAAATAAATCAGTAGTATTGTTCCTTAGGGATTATCTGATGTCACAATATTTTTTTTACTTGTAAGAGTCGTCTACAGTAGAAGGAGGGACCGGGTCGGTTCTCATGCTTTTTTGTCTGTCGGTCATATTGTATTTAACAAAAATAATTTCTTGCATTTGCAGCTGATGGCCAGTAGTTGATGGTATATTTTATGATGCATTAGTGTCCACTTCAGTGGTCTGTGTGCATTTATGACATAAAAATCCACAGGAAGCACAAGAAACTGGCTTTTAGAAAGCTGTCCACTGTAGTGACCACTATGCATGAAAGGGTTAAGTATTTGAACGTCCTAGTCAAAGTCTAGGCCTGAATACATTTGAGAATATCTGGCAAGACAAGAATCATTCCCCTTCGGACCTTTTGTTAAATAAAATGCACAAATCTCAAAATGGTGGAAAACAAAGAAAAAATTCTAAACATTTTTTAGTTCTATGATTGCAGCTATTGATCAGACGTTTTTAATTCTTTTGGGTTCAAGTCCAAGCCACCTATGCTAAATCCAGCAGCTCAGGTGGTTAGCTGAACAACAGCCATGGGGACATTGTGTCGACACAAGTGGGTGCTGCTGCTCTTGGCTGATTAAGGTTTGAATAATGGTTAAGGCTCAGGAAACAAAGCACCTGGACGGACGCCAGGTTCCATCACTAACATCGTGGGCCAGAGGCAGTCATCTGCAGCTCTCTGGTTGCCAGGCCCGTGACAAGTTGTGTGCAGCCATTGGCGGTAAACGGATGTTGTGAAATTTTCTCAGGGAAATTTGTCCAACCAGCTCGACTAACCATGTTAACTCTGACAGCAGAGAGTCGGAAAAAATCTGAGGAAAAATGATTACTAATGAAAATAATAATGTTGGAAGTTATTTGTTTGAGGCTATTTGGAGTTTCCATCAAAACTGTTTGTGTTGGTGACATCAGTCATCAGATTCAACTTCTATTGTTTTATTTATATAATGTTTATGCATAAATTTTATTTAATCGGACTGAAAAGCAATTTAAGGACATAAATAGATAACTTATATTTTAACTTTACATACTTATACAATTGTAAAACATAATTTTGGCTTTAAGCAAGAATATCTAATATTAAATATTTATTTCTTAGTCATGATATTTATTTTTTATTTGCTTGCTTGACTGAGTAAAATTTAACAGATATTTTATTGAGATGACAACTTTCAGATTTAAAACAAATAACATAATTTTGTTAAAACTTTACATTATTTTAAAAATCATATTTATTTATTTATTTATTATTTTTGCTGCATACCACATTGTTTCTGCTGGCATAGCTTTTGGTTATTTTATAATTTTACTAAAGACATTAATATATTTCAATGTAACTGGAAATAAACTTGGGCCAAGATATATTTTTAAATAGATTAATAATATAATCTATTTATATATTGAAATCTATAATGTATTTATGTATAGTTACTGCCCATAGAATGTCCTGTCTTCTAATACCTTTTAGTTGTGAAGCCTGTGCCTAACCTGAAGTGAGTTAACATGGAGTCCATACTATCTACCACATCTCAGTGTAAAGTAAAGGCCCCCAGCAGGAGCCACTGGGCGATTCAGAGGGTCAGTAGAAGTTGACCTCAGCAATGTTCCTCATACCTCCTCGGCCTGCGCTGCCACTCCTCCGCTCCCGCCCTGCACCAGATGGGAAGTGTAGCCGCATTTTTAAAGCCTGCACGCAGGGTTACAGGCTGTTGTGCTGGCAGTGATGCCGAAGGAATGAAATATTCATGCAGGCCCCCAAATAATACAAAAAAAAAAACCCTGAATGGACTCCCCGGGAGAAGAACGTGCCGATTTATTCAACTAAGACCAGGGCTCATTAAACTGCTGGCGGCGAGGCAGGTCACAGTGATTTTCACTAACACTGCCCGACCCCGACTGTCTCTCTCACACAGAACTACCCAAACACCAACTCCACACACTTCAACAGGGGTTGGGGGGTGAAAAGGGCTGAATATAAAGTGTGTCCAAGTCACCATCGCCGGTCTACATGATCTCAAGATCTCCCAGCGGGACAGGTCTGCGCTGGTGCCGAAGCTGCTCCTCTGCAGTAATTGACGCCCTAATGAGTGATTAGCTTCGGAGCGCCGTGGGCAGCATATGGGAGATGTGGGTGACACTGTGTCCACCAGAGGTGCGTGGCTTGTGAGGGGTGCCAGGGGACACCAGCTGATAGGCACAGGGCAGGAGCCAAGTTACTAAAACTGAAATTTGTAGCCTAATCAATCATCCTTCACATGAAAACAACATCTTCATTTTGGCAACAACAACTATAACAGGAACCTGGTTATTTAATGGTGTAACTACCTCTTTTATGAATGTTTTCATCCTGCTCTTAAATGATTCATAAATCGCCTTGAGACAACTTATCAGTTATCATGGTTTCGCTGTGTAGCCAGGTGTGTCTCAGCCTTGTCTCCCACCTGTTCGTTTTATTATTCTTCTGCAAATAATCAGGGAAAGATTGGCCTTTTTTTTTTACTGTTTGTTTGAGCATGCATTTATTTTCCAGATCTGCCTTTCCCTCTCACAGAGATCTGAGCCAATAGTTAGTTTTATGTTCAGTAAAATACTCAAATTCACTTTACCATGGCTGATGATGGTCCGTGGTTAATCCAGAAAGGATTGCTGTTCACTACACACCAACATTTAATGTGTAGCGTATCTTCTGTCTATTCAATAAGATTATTTTGACCACTGTAAAAATGATTTTTTTTGGGTGGTATCAACCATTAGTCATTAAATGGGTTTACACTTTTATCAAGGATTTTAAATCGTAAATGTAATCTTGATTAATGGTTGAATTATACCAACTTTAGCACTTTATTTT
The DNA here is from genome assembly GCF_002775205.1 of Xiphophorus maculatus. NCBI lineage: Eukaryota > Metazoa > Chordata > Actinopteri > Cyprinodontiformes > Poeciliidae > Xiphophorus > Xiphophorus maculatus. The sequence continues at coordinate 20,885,328 of NC_036465.1, read as the reverse complement.
GATCGCAAATCCTCAAAGAAGGTTTAAGAATTTAACAGAAGATGAAATGTACTTAATTCTCAGTCATTGTGTGTTGTTACCAGCAGTAGAAATGAAAAGCTGGGATGATTGTGCGGCTTGCATTATAAATAGAACGTTTGAAAAATTTTGCCACAAGATTTGTGATTGAAAAAGTTTCTCTGCTGCACTAAAAATTTGAGTTTGGGTCCAGCTTAAGGTAGTTTAGCAGCACTGCTAATGATAAAGTCAAACTTATCAGCAAGTTGAGCTTCTTAAACATCTTTAGCTGTCATCAGGGAAAATATTTTCATGCCATCTTGACAGAATAGATTTCTTGACAGGCTGAACAATGAAACGATATTTACTATTTTACAATACAAGTCAAACTGGAGATATTTGATTTGACTCGCTCTTTCTCTGGTGAATCTTCTGGAGACATTACAATAGAGTTAGAGGCTTTAGATTCTCCCGTTCAATTACTCGTGACCTGAAGTAAGGGCATAAACACTGGAGATATGTTCATATCAGAAATCTCTTGAGACATCAGTGCAAAAATATAAGCAAGATGTAACAATTTGTTATAATGCAACTCTGTTGACAAAGCAGATTTTAAAGTTGGTTAGAGTTTAACATACTTATTTTAGAACCTAATAGCCATTAATCTTGCAAGATTTCTACGCAGGATGTTGATTAAGCTCCATCAAAATAAACTGCTAGACCAAATGTACTGGTTGAATTATAACAGCTTGTTTCATCAGTGTATTTAAATGTAGATCTGGTTTCAGTTCAAGCTCAAAAGTCGCTGTGCATAACGTCGAGACTTGGCACGCACACTTGTAATATGATCTGCATTTATCCATTAAGATTGTGTTTGCAAAGTTTACTGTCATTCCAGTAAGAGAGACGTTACACCCATTTCTTCCTTTATCCAAACTTTCTAGACCTCCAGTGCCATCCACGCTCCTGAATGATTAATACTCCAGCTCCCCTCATGTGTAAGGACAACAACAAGGTCGTGATTGAGTTACAAAGCACAATAGGAGAGAAAAAGTCAAGCTTTGTCTGATTGTTCTTTGACAGGGTCAGAGGCTGCTCTCTCCTGAGACAGCAGGGCTGTCACTGGGCAGGGAGTGACAGCAAGGTGACTGAGGGGAGGCTCTATAAATTGGCGGCGCCGAGCAAACCTCTCCAAACACGCGGAGAATCCCGTGCGCAATTCCACTGCAGTGCATGAGCGCAGGCTGTCACTGATGATGACCGCAAAAGCAGAGCTTCCGGGCTGGCCAGAGTACCCCGAGGACTTCTCCCTGCTACAACAGAAAAATCTGGCCCACCTCAGCTCCAAAACGTGGATTTCCTCAAATTCGGTCCGTGGCTTTTCGCGAAGGGAAGCGCACGACGCCGCAGAGGCTGGGATTTCACTGGAGAAACTCGGGTCAGTGGGTAGACTCCACGAGTGCGCGTCCGCAGAGGCAGGCCACGCGAGGGCATCCGATGGAGACAAGGGGAGCGGCTTGGGGCCTCAGAGACACCGGCGCGTCGCAGCCAACGCCAGGGAGCGCAGGCGGATGCACGGTCTGAACAAAGCCTTTGACGAACTGCGGAGCGTCATTCCATCGCTGGAAAACGAGAAAAAGTTATCCAAGTACGACACCCTACAGATGGCGCAGATTTACATCACTGAGCTGTCTGAGCTGCTGGCCGGCGTGGTTCAGCAGGAGTCCAGAGGCCCTCGCTCGGGGTCAGAGAAGACCTCCAGGAGGAACTTGATTCACTCGATCCGGCCAGACGCGGCTGCGCAGCCAGCCATGCTGCTGACTGGAGAGGAACAGCAACAGCAGCAGAGAGACCAATCCATCAACCACCTGATCATACTCGGACCTTCATCTGTGATAGAGTCCAACACGTCAGAGGCGTCCTCCAGCAGCAGTGATGGCGAATCCTCGAATTTCAGCGACACGGAGGACAGTCAGACTGGGAGACAGTGACAGAGAAGCAGTTTATTTCTAACTTGGTTCCCAGATGTTCACATGGCAGTGAGGCAGAGCTGCTGTTTACTCCATGGCCGTCTCTAATAGATCAGATGTTGCACTGCTGGATTTCAAAAGTGAAGAGAACTCATTCATTTCTCAGAGATCCTGACTTGGTTTCCTCTTGATGAACTAAAAGAGGCCTACATCTGCACTTTAAGGTCCTGAACAATAACTTTATCCAGAGTCAGTGGTTGGATCCTAGCTTTTATTTTGAAATAAAACAAGTATTTTTCTATTTAAGAATAGCTAATCTGTATTGTATGAGGGATGTTTTGTTTTTGCTACAATAAAGATATTATTAATTAATGGGTGTGCATTTTAATTTATTTATGTATCACTTCCAGCGATATGTGCACAATTTAAACCAAAGCACAATTATTAATTATGCAGAAAAATAATTGATTTATAAATATACATTCCATGGCTAATAAGAAGACAATGACCCTTTCTGGTGCACAAGTCATTAGGTTTGAGTAAATACACTACATTGCAATGATATTCATGAATATTATAAGGTTTCACAAATGATACCACATTATGACCACAAACCTAAATCTATTTTTACTGGGCCTTTTTGTCAGACCAACACGAAGAAGAACATGACAGTACAGCAGCAATGATCAATTGTGTTAAATCATTTTTAGCGGTCTGCGACTCTTGTCCTTGGCTGCCACTGTCCTGCAACGTTTGTGCCACTCCATCACACCTCAATCAAATTAGGAGGTAATGACCAAACTTTTCTAAAACTTGCTGACATGCCATTTGATTTGGGTTTGTCGGAGCAGGGTTGCATCTAAAAGTTGCAGGCCGGTGGCACTCGGTGGGCTGGAGTGTAAAGAGAGCTAAACTCAAATCCATGACAAACCTCTATCGTTTTCATTTAGAAAAAATGTAGAAAACCAGGCAACCTTTTCCTTTTGTTTCACAATTTCGAGGTCCTTCGTGTTGGTCATATCCCAATAAATTACACTGAAGTTTCTGGTTTGTAATGTGACAAAATATTAGCGAGCTCAGCACTGTATCAGCTGGAGGTTTTATTTTTAAACAACTGTTTTCTGCTTCGCCTGGTCAACCAAAGTGGCTCTAAAAGGTACAACGCTTCTTCAATGTCCAAGCAGCTGCAAAGAACAAAACTGATTATCACATTTCACATTTTGCTATTGCAAATCCCACTCACCCCCCCAAAAAAGTGGGGGGTCCGCTTTTCCAGATCCATTTTCAAAGCAGAAAAGCATACAAACATCTGCAAGCACCAGAAGCCTAATTATGGTGCGTGACAGTTCATCATGTTTGAAACGGTTTTTCCCAGTCAGTCTGTGAGCTAACAGCCTACTGTAAAACGTGGGGCTTCCTGCTCAATAGGGAAGAGGAGGCTGGAACTTTGCCAGGTCCTTAGAAATGATTTCTGCCAGCCTCTGTTTGAAACTGCCGGGGGGCTCAGATGGGACGGTGGAGCTGATGGCCTCCTCCGGGTCGATCGTGTCGTCCGCTGCCTGTGCGCTGTACCCCGCACATTCGTAGGCATCTGCAGGGGGGAGATTCAGGCTTTGTGGTCGTGCTGAGGCAAAGTGATCTGCATTGGTGAGGGTGAGGGTAGAGGGCTCATTCGGATAATAGAGGTCGGAGGAGGAGTAGCTTTTGGTCTCACTGTACACGCACTGAAATTCACCAATCTCAGTTTTTCTCATCAGTGGAGGCGTGGTCTTCCTCAAGTTGTAATAAATGCTGTCGTTTGTGTCGCTATCCTCATCTACAGCTTCAAGGGAATGACACCGATCATCCTCGCCCTCGATTTCCTCTTCCTCCTGGTTCTCCTCCTCCTCCTCCTCCTCTTTGCTTTCCTCTCCCACCTCCTCTTTGCTGCCGGAGAGATAAGGCTGGATAAGACACAGATGCTTCATACTCTCCTCGGAGGGGAGGAGATTAATCGTAGCGTATTGGCTGGCAGAACTGTCCTCCTTGTCATGACGAACCCGAACAAGACTGTAGATTGGAGGAGCATCATTCTGGCCGACCGTGTTTGGAAGGGCAACGGAGGACGCGTCAAATGATGGCCTTTTCTTGATACCGGAGGGCTGGACATCCTGTTTCTTCTGCAGCGAACACTGCCTCGCTAAAGTCTGGTAGATCTGGGGACCGTCACGGGTCAGGAAGGTGAACACTCCCTCTCCCGAATCACAGCGTCGGCCTGCTTCGATGCAGAAGCCCCCCTGCAATCACAATTAAACCAGCGCACAATTCATATTTAGCATATTTTGACGGATACTGAGCCATGTGAAATTATCCATACATCTTGGAAGCAGTCACGTCGTGTCACGTTACAACCGCAATCGTTACTGTTTGGTGTTGGGATTTTATGTGGTCGACACAAAGCAGCTAATAACTACAAAGTGTAATATAACATTTTTAAATTTAAAAAAATCTAAAAAAGTGTGACCTGCATTTGTAAACAGCCCCATTTACTCTGATTGCATTTCCCCCCTCCCCAGTTTTCTAATTCCAATTTCCCTTAGGGGTGAATAAATTATTCTTGAATTTTGAATTGAATTGGTCAGCATAAAATACAACGAAAACAAAAAAGTAAAAATAAAATAAAACAGAGTCCAGCTGTGTTTCAGTTTAATTCAAGCTCTTCTGTAAAGACATCAGTGGTTTGCAAGACAACATTAGTGAACCACAAATACAACCAGTATAGAAGATTTATTGTTTGCCTCAAACCTTTTAACAAGTTCTTGTCTTAGAAGACTATACTGGTGCGATAAAAAGGCCCAGTCAAAGTCTAGACCAACAGACTTGAACAGTGACGTTCAAAGATGTTCTCCATCTAAATTATACGCGCTTGAGTTATTCTTGTGCAAAGCTAGCAGAAACATACCCCAAAAGATTTGCAGGTATAATTGCGATTAAACAGTATTGATTGAGAGAAAGGGGAGTATGCAAATGTGTTTCATCCAACCTTTATTTAACTAGGTAAGCTACTAATAAGGCGTTCTTATTTACAATAATGACCTGACAAGGCTGCTATTGACCTGAAGTGCATGCTACACTTTCAGATTATTATTTTAAATTAAAACCATGTCATATGCTGTACTTGGTGTTGCTCCATCACACAAAATCACAGTAAGATATATTGATGTGCCACATCAAAAAAAAAGTGCATGAATAATTTTGTAGGACATTGTATGTTCACAAAAACTTCACTGAGCATACAACTCATATAAATGAGTCGTTGTGCGATAATCTTTGACAAAATGTCTCTTTAGGCATTTAGATGAATTAATGAGGTTCACTACAACTTTACCTCCACTTGTCCAAACTTGCGCAGGAGTCTGTACGGCCAGCTGTAGATGACTCCACCTGTGTTGACGTCGAGGAGCTCCAAGGCCTCACTGTCTGTGAACACCACATACTCCCCGGCCAGTTTGCACCTCTTAGCCGCATCCGTGCCCAGAACCTTCACTTTGTACTGGTCAGGAGGAAGTGTCGGCTCTACACATCAGAAAACAAACCCAGCAGGGGGATGTTCACACGTCAGGACCGAGCAAATCCAAAAAAAAAACTTTTCTATAGCAGCTCTTGAGAAGCGGAGTGTCATTAAAGGAAACAAGCGCTCACCACATTTTCAGACAGTCTGATTCGAAATTACTTGCACTGTGCTAATCTCTCCATGCGTTCGAGCTACCCGGGTGTCTTGGGAATGTAATCCGCTCGGAAATGAAAGGAAATGCATTTTTATAAGCCGGAACTTGCTGATGCCAAAGCATTCGAGCTTTAACGCCTGAACAAATGAGCACACTTAGCTGCTTCTGACAAATAACACGAGTTTCAGCAGATGCTTACAATTTATTGTGTTGCGACATACCGTCTGGTCGTTTTACATTTATTTAGTAAGTGATAACGAATTTGACACTAACCATCAAGGTATTTATACTACATTACAGTGACGACATGGTAAGAGCTAGACTTTATGGTGTTTGTAAAAAAAAAATACCTGTTTATCTAAGCAAGAGTTCAATCTTTCAAAAGAGAGATTACTGAAAAGGTTCTAATGTTAAACGAAAATAATCTGGTTTATGATTTTGATGATGATATTACTTTAGTGTGAACAGTTTGTGGAGCAGACTAAAGATAAAGGGGAAGGTGTTTGACATTTGTAGCCGTGTTTACGATGAGAGGTGTTGCACTTCTTGTTGCTCAGTTCAACTTCTTGGGATGTTTTTAGCATATATGCAAATTGGGAGGGAAACCACCATCTTCTTTCGTTATTTCCTTTCTAGAAGAAAACACATTCTCTTTAGATTCACATGTACGTTTTCGGACATAACAAGAAATTGTCTGGTTTGAGGTGTGGAAAAAACATTCAGCAGTTTCAAAGGAGTCATAGTTTATGAAACTAAGAGAAAGGTAATGGGGGGGGGGGGAAAGGTCTGCATGAAAAGCTCCACCCCATGATTCAGTATCTTTGGTAACAGTAACTTGAAATAGTTGTTTCCTGTGCAATTTTATCAGTCACTCATGTCACTGGGGATGGATTTCGGCCAACTCTTCTGTACAGCTACTTCAGTTCATTGGGTTTTCAATTAGTTTGAGCCCTTGACTTTAAGTAGGCCACTGCAATGCCTTTATGCTTTTCTTTTGGGCATACTCTGCTGCAGATTTGTTGATGCATTTAGGATTTCTGTCCTGTTACATAATAGCATTTGAAACAAGCCTTAGTGTTCAGACAGAAAGGGTTTAATTTCACTCTTGTAAGCTTTGGGTTACAAAATGCTTGTGGTCATTTTGGCGACTCTGACCAAGATGACCCCACACGCCCTCTTCATCACTGGTTAGTATGAGCTGTTTGTGCTGATATTGTGATTGGTTACTGGTTGAATATAGTGTAGTGTAGGGTATTGTGGCCAAACATCACAAAAAGTTCTCATCCGATCAAAAGATATTGTTCGATCAGATGCAGTTTTTTAAGTCATGCTTCCTCCTGGAAGAAAAAAAAACTTTCAAAGAAGTCAGTTTTTTCTAATTCTTATTGTCATGACCTTTAACAATTAACATGCAAGATAAGGTCATCAGAGTCACAGGTGTTGTTGTTGTTTTTTTTTTGTTTGTTTTTAGTCTTTTCTCTGAGCATTCTCTGGCAACAATCTTGAATATAATAGTCTTTCTCTTCAAAAATGACCTAATAACCATGTTTACATCAATTCTCTCTCTAATGTCATCGCTGGTGTCTGCTTGGCATCGTGCTAACACACTGGCAGCAGCTCCCGCTTTCACACAAGTGGCCACATTTGCTGATGAGCAAGTTCAGAAGCAGTATGGCTGTGGTGAGTTTTTTGAACAGAGTTTTTTTGTATTTTGGCTCTGTTTTTCTTCACTGTGCAAAAGCATTGTGGAAACAATTTTCTATTTTATTCATTTGTGGGCAGCACTGAATCATTTTAGAACCTGGCAACGTTTAAGTTTTTGTTATTTTGTGATGATTCATATGGTCTTCGGTCCAAAAATACGTTTTTTTTATGTTATTATGAATGTACACTAAGAAATTAAGAGCGGAAATTTCGTACCCGAAAGTATTTCAAATAAAAGGCAAGATGGTACTTTAGACTTTCTTGTTTATCCTGAGTAAAAATGAATTACTCCTTGCTGTACCTTTTTATTTTCTGAATAAAGCACATCTTACAGCTTTTCAGCAGTAGTTTCTCATAGCAATACATCTTCAATTAGCAGAAACAGTGTAGTGTTGCGCTCATCCTACTGGATGAATGCTACAAATGATGGGAATTACCACTTTTCCAAGACGAGTAAAGGTCATTATCCGCCATGGTAAGGCCATTCCCTTCCTCAAAATCCCCTTCCTCTGAGTCTCCAGGATCCCTCTGCAAACACGATGGCACAATAAACATTACACAGAGTAAACGCCTCCCTCTTATCGCTGCTTTTTATGACTTCAGAGTGGTAAGATGCAAGCAAGAACATGGCTTGTGCAAGCACAAGAATTGGAGAAGTGGCAGAAGTTCCAGATAATGTTTCAACTTCCCCATGTTCTTATCATGTCTGGCTGTGGGGAAGGTTTCTGAGCATTTTTCCCAAATTAAAGCACTGATATGAAGTGAAAGTCTGGCAGCTGCAGGGGTCGTAACGAGGGGAAGTGTGATACCTGGAAGGCAAGACAGCAGAGGGCGCTGATCCAGTCCTGGCTCTCCATGGAGGCGAAGGTGTAGGTGTGGTGTGTGGTGTTCAGGTAGAAGGCCGTGCAGCGAGCCGGGCACGACTCCTTGGCAGCAGGGGTGACACTCAGACAGTCGCTAAAGCGCACAACCTTTCTCTCTTGTGTTTTCTGTCGACTGGCCTTTAGCTGCTCGCTGTCGGATATAGAGCGGAACTCCAGCCGACCCACACCCATGGAGCTGGGTTTGAAAAGCACCATCCAGATTTTCCGCCATGTTCTCTGACAAGAAAAGAAAGGAGACGTTTTTTTATCGGAGACAGATTTTGAAAGTGAAATCGGCCTCCAGCATCTCCACTGAAAAAATGGTAAATGGTCTATACTTGTGGAGTGCTTTATCAAGTCCAGAGGACACCATGGCGCTTCACACTAAATTCATTCATTCATTCATTCATTCACACACTGCATCATCTTCTAGCTGCATAAATGGAGGCACACCACAAGGGGCGCCAGAAGGTAAAATAAAGATTGAGCTGTCATTTAAACTCTAAATATTACTTCTTTGCTTGTCTAGTCTAAATTACTTACTTACCTACCAATAAAACAATCAATGGCTCTGAGAAGGCCATGCCACCCTGTTAAAATTTCTGATTTTTAAACTTCAAATACTGAGACCATTAACGTGAGGTACATCATGGAATATTTCAGCGTTCCACATCTGAACTTTTTTTGCTCATTCTTCTGAAAACGTTTCCCAAATCTCTCAGATTGTGTGGACATCTCTTGTCCACAGTGATCAAGTCATGTCATGTATTTGCTCCTGGATTTAGTTCTGTTCTCTGGGGCGCCATTCTAAAACTTGTATCCTTTTTTATTTTATTTTTTTTGCTGAAAACATCTATTGTTGCTGATTTAAATGTTTGCCTGGACTCGCAGTCATGCAACAAATGAAGCCTCTCTTCACTTTCAGATTTCCATGAGATACCTGAAAGTTCAGGGTCTAAACTAGCTAGTAATTAAAACTTATGAATTCACCCAGGTTCAATCAGAAGAGAGGGAGCCCCAGATCATGACCCTGCCATCACCATTTTTCACATGTGTGAACTCAGGAAAAGTCAAAGCTGAAATAAATCAAAAATTGCTTCAGCAAAGTATGTGCTTAAGAATGTGTGCACACTTCTAAAAGATTTGACTGTCGTATTACAATATTACTGACAAGTTTATTTATTTCAGTAACTCCATACATTACGGAGATTAATTGCGCACATTGATGATTTTGAGGATTTTCCACTAACAAATGAAAACACGACATTAATGATTAGAATTTCAGACCAACATTAAAAATACTTTCAATTCAGAAATGTGGACTTATTAAAGGCTATGCTTAATGCCTTATTTTAAAGTTATTTTTCAAATAATCTGACAAACAGTCTCATCAGAATCAATATTCTAATTTATTTAGTATGATCGCAACGTCACATCAAACGTGAAAAATTTTAAAATTCTTTCTGAAGTCTGGAAAACAGGATTTCAGCAGGGCTGTGTAGACTTTTATTGTATCAGTATCTGTTTAAAACTGCGTGTGCATCCCCATCCAGCATGATGCTGTGGGAATACGTTGGGGAAGTCGGTCAGCGTTAACAGAAAGATGGATGAAATTATAAAAACTAAAAAAGGAATAAGATGAGCATTTTCCAAACCTTTCCATAATTGTTGTTTAAGACTGAGCTCAATCCCAGAGTGTCTGATTGGATGTGTGTGAGGTGACAGAAGGTGTGTTTGCACTGTTCTTACAGGAAGCGTGATTAATAGGTAAACCTCCTGTTCTTGTTCTAACACAGCTTGATCATCCTCGTCGTATCCACAGAGCTGAAGTGGAAAATAAAGTCAAAAGTCTACAGGTGACGTATTGTTCCCGTTACTCAGCAGCGAAGACCAGAAGAGAGAGTCTCACTTCTCTTTTCGCCACCCATCATCAACATCAACTTACACCTCTGGTCTAGAACCTGAAACCGATTCCAGGAACCAAATTCAAACATCTGTAGCCTTTCTTTGTATTATAGTTTGTTCCGCCTTACATTTCCTGAACAAGTCTTATTTGGGATTCTGTGTTGTAAAACACGGTTCTTCTCACGGTTGAGTCTGTCGGATGAAGTTATACCAAATTTCTGACGTTGTCGTGAGGACTCACACTGCAGAAAGCATAGGTGACCCTAATAGTAGGGGTCAAGAAAAGAAGGTGTGAAAGTTTATCTAAAAGCATCAGTTTTTAAAAGGCAGAACTTTATTTACTCACTGCAACTTCTGGAAACCCAAATTTAAACCTTGCAAAACAATACCAGAAAAACTTCCTCTCTGCTAATAATCTCTGATTAATCTATCAGACCACTTTAACAAGCTTTTAGTTGTTTTTGGCGCCATAACCAGGTTAGATTTAATTAATAGTGACAGTCCTTTACTTTTCAGACCTTAAGGTTTTTGCAAAGCAATTAACATTTTTGCTTACTCCCAAAGAAACAGCAAGTTCCATGTTTTTAAAGCAAAACACTGATCTGACAAACCCCACATTTGAATTGTAGTAAGACAAACATACACTGCTTGTCTTCTAAGTTATCTGTTCAGTTATCCTGAATCTATATTCGTCTTTTTCTTTTCTTTTAAATCAACCAAAAGTAAGTTCAGTCAGTCAGGTCTTTAAAAGAACTCAGTATCACAACTTTTAACAGAAGTAAATTAAACTCTGACATAAAATAAACAAGTTGGCCAACCAGAAGCATTGATCCGATTTAGATTTAAGTTTAAGTGCAGAACCGAGAAGGGAATGATTTGCAAAGAGCTGGGATGCAAAGAACGTGTAAATGACTGGGTCAACTTCTCTGCAGGCTTCGGATGCTGCTGTGGGCCCTTCCCCTTTCAAGTCACTCTGATCACTTTGGGGGGGAAACATGGCAATGACAAGGTAGAATTGGGAGAGTTCCTCTTGCATGTGTATCTTTGAATTTCCAAGAACCATCGAAACAGCCCCAACGTTTAACAAATGCTGCACAACGCAGTCAGAGGAGATGTTCTTCACTCTGATATGGTTAAAAAATGTAATGTTTGATGTTTGAACAGGCATAGACAATGGATGGCTGGAACATTAGTGTTTTCTTCATTTGGTTCCATCTGGTTAGGGTAAAAAAAAAACCCCAAAAACCTCTCTATATATATATATATATATAATTCTTACATCTTTTATAGTGTGAGAGGTTCTCACACAATGCACCAAGTTCTAAATCTTTTTTTCCACTGGTTTACCAGGGCACTGCACTGTGAAAACCACAAACACAGTGTAGCTCCAAACAACACTTGCCACAAATATTGTTCTCAGAGCCATCAAGTGTGACAATAATGCACTATTCGTGGTAATTTGATGCAATAAAATGTTTTTTTATTTATTTATTAAAAAGTAACAATTTAATCTACCAAATGCATGACAAATGCAAGAAAAAAGTTGGAGCATTAGCTGCAACAAAAGCCGATCTCTGCTCCAGCTTTTTGCAGATCCATATTTGCTAGTTTACAATAATATAACTGTTTCCCTGTTAAAAGGTTCATTGCTTTACTGATTAAAAGAAAATGCTTTTTAGAGAAACTTGTAAATCCAGGGAGATTTTTTTTAAAGTTACTTAATTTATTTCTGTGAATTGCTTTAAGTATTATTTTCATTCTTACTTTTCAGTTACTTTATATTTCAAGATACTGTAATTATTATTATTTCACACCTGTGACTTGGTTTTCTGTGCAAGTATTTTAAATTTTTGTCTGAAAAATAAAAGCTCCTGACAAGTTTGAGTTCACCACACCTTTAAAAATCTAAAGATCGTATGAAATAAACATTTTAAGGCTCCATAAAATATTTTACGTGATGTTTTGGAGCAAAAATCCCATAACATTTCAAAAGGATTTCAAAACTTCACTGTTTAAGCTTCAGATATAGACTTTGTGCATAAAAATGTCCTTTAAAGTAAAACTTGCTTGTATGAATTATTGAAGAATGCATTACTGTTGTAAAGAAAGTCTTTGCCTCACGTGTTTCTTTTGTACTGGCATTTTTGGATTTTGTTTCATTCTTCCTTTAGGCAAGTATGTCCCAATCATGAAACTAATTATAATTTCAGACAAAAATGACCTTGGTAGAAAACAAACAAAATTTTCAAATGATGATTTATTTATTAAATAGAATTTTTAAAAAAACAGCCAACTTGACTGAGAATAATTTCTTTTTCTTATACGCTGCATTAGTTTTTACAACAGATGTAACAGGAAACATATCTTCCTTTTACCTTTACCTTTTCTCCTCATCAGTCCACAGAAAATTTCCCTCCAGAGTATTGAGGATCATTGAGATTTTTCGGACAGATGTCAGATTTTCCTTTAAGCTCTTTTTGGCCAGCAGTGGTTTTCTATTTGGAAACCTCCCAGAGATACAATTTCTCCCACTCTCCGTTTTATTACCGAGTTATGAGCATTGACGCTAACTGAGGCATGTGATGCCCGCAGTGCTTTAGATGACGTTTGGGTACTTTTGTGACCTCCAGGATGAGTTGTTGATGTGATCTTGAAGTAACTGCACCTGTTAAATTGTGAATTTACCATGATTTATTTTGGAATGTTGGTTTTAATTTCAGTAGCAACAGAGGCTTGATTCCCGGCAGAGTCATAGAATCAAGAAGTGGCTTAAAAAGCACCTCTCTAACACCATGATGTAAGGTGAAAGACCTCTACAAGCAACACCTCATGCACCTCATGGTAGAAAGAAATTCAGAAACAGATAAGAAAGTTATTGTTATAGATCAGTTTGGAAAGGGTTTCAAGCTCATGTCCTTCAAAGGCTTCAGAAGTCCAGCAATGAAGAGAAACATCCACAAATCGAAAAAAAGAAGAAGAAAAAAACACTAAACACTGCTGAACCTCCCCAGGAGTGGCCAAAAAAATATCTCAAGACCACATCGACAACTTATCCATGAGGTCACAACAGCAACCAAAATAACATTGAAGGGTGTGCCGTGGTGGTGTAGTGGTTAGCGCGACCCGTATTTGGAGGCCTCGAGTCCTCGAAGCGGCCGTCGCGGGTTCGACTCCCAGACCCGACGACATTTGCAGCATGTCTTCCCCCCCTCTCCTTCCCCGTTTCCTGTCAGCCCACTGTCATATAAGGGACACTAGAGCCCACAAAAAGACCCCCTGGAGGGGTAAAAATAATAAATCAAAATAACATTGAAAGCATCGCAGTTCTCACTTTCCTCAGTTACGGCCAGCGTTCAAGATTCACTAACACTAATGAGAGGCTCTGCAAAAAAGGTGCGAGAGTTCCAAGGAGAAAACCACCGCTGGCCAAACCGAGAATAAAGACACGTCACATTCGCCAAAAAGCAGAAACAGAACAAATTTGTAAGAGGGAGGGGGAACTGTTTTTTTTCTTGGCACTGCAGACATGTAAATAAATACACAATCCTTTGTGTGGGTGTTGAATTCATAATTTACTGAACTTGGCGTACTATTTTCATGTGGCTGCTGCAGTTATTTTAAAATTCCATTTTGCATGTCTATTTATTGCGATGGAGTAAGCTGAAGTGGAACTTACAAAGCTGATTTCTGCTTCTGTAGAAATATCAAGTATTATTTTATCGGTCACTTAACCTCTAGATTCTCCTAGGAAAAAAAATCATACAGGTAAAATGAAATTCAACATGAGTTTTCACATCAGACAATTATTACTGCAGAAGAGTGACAGAAAATTCTGCTGCCTTGCACCAGTGACATGTAGTAAATCAAATGTAATCTAGTTTGTAAAGCTTTGCAATATTTGGAGTAGAAGTACATCTATATTTGAGAGGATTAATAACCTGATAGCACCATTGACATCTACAGTACTTTTTAAATAATCTTAAAAAGTAGAACGCTGTGCCGTACAAGGTACTGCAACAAATGCCAATACTGTGAAAGCGTTCCTATGCAGCAGCACTATGTACGTTTAAACTTTTCCTACCTTTTATAAGAACTGGACACTCAACTGACACATTTTAGCTGAGCAGTAAAAAGCAGGCAGCGTATTTCTCATTCTTTATCGTGACAAAAGATTCAACTTACTTTTCCAAACTTGGCCCCTTGAAGGTGCAGCATCCCCTCTTTGAAAATGACCTCCATGCTCGTACGCTTTGGGTGAAAACTGTTCACACGTTAACAGCAGTTGTTGCGATGTGGCAAAAAATGTGACAAGTGATGAGGTTAAATTTAGGCCTCCTCTACCACAAGTCTGACTTTTTCCTTGACGTCATGAACTGCTGTCATACTGCCGTCGACCTGTGTCCCTGGCTAAAGGAGGAGTTAAAAATCATCTGCAACCTGTTACAAAAGAAAGGACACACAAGTTGTGTGTGCTGATGTTTTCTTGAGTCCAACTTCCCTTTGAATTATTTTGCAACCACATCAACTTCCTCGTAGAAAAACTCACGACACTTCTTCAATTTTGTACATAATACAAAAAGATCATATAAAATATAAAGGTTTTATTTACAGTTCAGATGATACTAGCAGTATTTTAAAAAAACATATTCACAGCAAGTAACTTAAGAGGAAAAGAAGCAAAACAATCACTTTTGTCTAACAGACCTAGAGGAGGATGATAAAATAAACTTCCTCAATTCAGAGACATTACATGTAAGTGTAAAGTTTCCACAGAAATATTTTCACCTCCATCAGGACAACTTACATTCTTGTAAAAAACAAAACAAAAATAGTATTTAAAAGTCCATCGAGCTATGAGCCAGGTAGTCTTTCCGACCGATGTTGGTGACCTGCTTGGTCTGCATGGCCTCCAGCTTGGGACAGTCGGTAATACGATGGCCGAGACCACCGCAGAACGTGCAGCCCCTCTCCCCTGGGAGGACACAGCAGCAGGACGTGTTAGAATAAAACCGCTAATGCCGCACGGCGGCGTGAGGTGACATGGGTTCAGAAATGTCACAACAAAGTAGCTCACCTCCGATGTCCAGCATGGTCTCGTCGCCCGTCTGGAGCACCTGGAGGACCGGGGGAACCTTCTGTTTGGCTTCGACCAGCAGAGCTTTCAGGTCCATCAGCACAGACTCGTCTGTTAGGAGAGACGAGACGAACGCTGCTGAGTTCAGCCGTGAAGAGGCCAGCTAACGTCACAAGTTCTTGTCCCCGGAAGCCTAGCTGGTTTCACCCTGCAGTTAACTTTTATCAGCTCCTCCATGTTGGTCATTACTATACTTAAATACAGTCTTTGGAGCATTTGTACTTTATTTGAGAAGCATTTCGTTGTAAAACTTACTCCATTTTACTTTAGATACTTATTCGTCCACCGTTATTGCTCTAATACTCATTACTACTGTCAACCGCGTTTGAGTAGTTTGCGTCTATTTTGTCCCACTAAAGCATGAACATACAAATCTGACATTAAAATAGAACCAACTTACAGGAACTAGCCCAGCTGATATTTTGCATTTGGTGAATGCCATTTAACTTTACTTTAGGAGCTTCATTTTCTAAATCGGCTTGTGGTGAACAGATTTACTTTGTTTACCCTCATCAAGCATTTCCTCACAGATAATGTACAGAAAATAGTCGCTTGGGCAGCAGAGTTGGGTGGTTTTTAATGTCTGGATCCAGTTGCCACTGGAGGACTAACGTCCTAAGGCAGATGAAGATTTGGTCAGGATGATTCGGCAGCACTTTCATTAGGTCTTATCACTGTATCTTGTTTACAATTTGTCACTTTTTGTCAAGTTGCAGTGACCTTGTAGCATTGAAGTTTACATACACCGAATAAAAGTATAGAAACACGTTTTTTCTTACTGTCTGACTCTGAAGTTAAATAAGGCTTGTTTAAGCTCAGAATGACCAGATCTACTTCTATTTACTAAAGGCCACCATAGTGAAAAAAAAGAATGCGTCAGATTTATTTACTGATGTCTTTAAAATCAGAAGTTAACATACAGAAAGATTACTGTTTCTTTAAGCAACAAGAGAAAGCCCCAATGACAATGTCATGGATTTGGACATTTCTGGTTCATCCATGGGAATCATTTCCAGATGCTTCCAGGTGTTGCGTTCATCCGTTCAAAGTGTAACATGCAAGTACAGACGTGCTGGGAACGTCCAACCGTCACACCGCTCAAGTTTGGTCCAAAATGTGCAAACTGACCCCAAAATTAAAGCCAAAACCCTTGTGAAGATGCTATCTGAACCTGGTAAGACAGTGTCATTCTCCGCAGTGAAATGTGTTCTGTACAGACATGGACTGAAAGGCCATTCAGTGAGGAAGAAGACTTTACTTCAAAAGAAACAAAAAAAGCCAGACTGCAGTTTGCAGATGGACACGGACATTTTAGAGACATGCCCTGTGATCTGATGACAGTAAAGTGGAAGTGTTTAGCCATAATGACGTCCAGAAGAAAAAACAGGGGTATTGCTTGTATCATTCTCACTAAGAATTACGTTGTGGGGCCGCTTTGATGCAGAAAGAACTGGATTTCATAAAATAGATGGCATTATGAAGAAAGACCATTATGTGGAAATATTAAAGCGACAACTACAGACATCATCCAGGAAGTTAAAACTTGGGTGCAGACTGATCTTCCAAATGAACAACACTGAGCAAACAGAGAAAAGTGGCTTAAGGTCAACAAAGGCAATGTTTTGACGTGGCCACCACAAAGTCCTGATCTCAGTCCTATGAAGAAGTTGTGGGCAAAAAGCATGTGCGAGTGAGGCGACCTACAAAATAGACTCAGTTACACCAGAGAGGGAAGAAAACTCAACAGGTTTGACCCAAGTCAGATAGTTGAAAGGCAACACTGCCAAACACTTTAAACGTCTGACATTAAAGACATTAATACATCGCTGACACACTTTTGCCCTTATTTTTATGACATTTAGCCAATAGAAATAATTTGCTAAATAACATTACGCAAATCTATCAAGCAGAGTGAAAATTATATTTTGCTTTCAAAATATTAAAGGTTTTGAAACTTCTTTGTTAAAGTGTCTGACACAAATACAAAGTGTGATTCTGCAGGTGGCGAAGTTTAATGCAGAGCAATCCTGGAAGAAAACCTATTAGAGGCTACAAAACACTTGAAACGGCTACATTTTACTTCTCTACAGTAAAGATGGATGGAGGTACAACAGATATTGGTAATATCTGCAGCAAAGTAAAAGTAAAGGAACAACAATTTTGAGGATAAATAACTTGGATAACAAAAGCAATGTTTCCTCACCACAGCCCTTATTGATGAACGTTGTGGCAATACCGGTCTTGCCTGATCGTCCGGTTCTTCCTATTCTGTGGACTAAGACAACAAACATTTGATAGAGAGGCATTAGAGAAGTCCACAACCAACTGCATAATGTGACAATCTTGTGTAGTTAGATTCATTTATCAACATATATCCTCTTTACCGTAGTTTTCTATCTCCTCAGGCATGTCGTAGTTCACTACATGCTGAATAGCTGGAAAATCGAGACCTTTAGATGCAACGTCTGTGGCAACTAAAACGTCTTTCTTCCCTTCTTTGAACGCTTCTATGGCTTTAGTTCTTTCTTCCTGATCTGCAAAAAGAATCAACAAATAAAACCTTAGTTTTTACACCTGATTAGTGACTGCTTCACACAACCTTGTGACATTTGCGAGAAGGGCGACATCTGCTGGTATTAATGAGGAAACACAAGCAGATTTTAGAAGAACATCTCATGCAGGGTTAAACACTCCTTCATTCACAGTTTTTGTCTCCTAATAGCTTTGCATAGCAGCATCAACATAATTCTGCATACCTTTTCCTCCATGTATGGCTACCGCCTCCACTCCCTTAAGCAACAAATATTCATGGATGGCGTCTACATCGGCCTTTTTCTCAGCAAATATCAACACCTGTCAAAACAAACAGTGGCTTTACATATATTCGCTTATTTTGTCAGGATGTTTGCACAGTAAATTGAGATTCTTACTGGAGGCGGGGTTTTCTGGAGGCACTCCAGCAGGTACACCATCTTGGCCTCCTCTTTGACATATTCCACTTCCTGCATTGGAAAGAAATAAGCTCATGAAAATCTTTAAGATGAAATCTGTGAGAAGATTTGAGAAGCTTTACAGCGACACAGAAAAAACGTACCTGGATTACATCCAAGCTTGCAGCTCCGGCTCTGCCCACGTTAATAGTGACCGGTTTGACCAGAGCACTCTTGGCAAAGTTCTGGATCTTCTTTGGCATAGTAGCACTGAAAAGTAGGGTCTGCCTTTGTCCCTAGAATACACGGACAAAACACACATATATGCACACACACAATCAGGAAGGCTGTTTTTTTTTTACAGATGGAGAAAATAGTCTGCATCAACAGATTGAGTGCAGCAGCTGGAACCCACAACGTGGCCAATTCTAGATGATTAACTTCACTTCCTTTGAGCTTTAGGAGAAAAATTATAACTTAGCAATGAAACGCAAAGAAGAAAAAGAAAATTCTGGAAAGATCCAGAATGAAAACACAATTTAGGAAAAACAAATTTATTCCAGAGAAATGTCACCAGAAAGCACGTAGATGTTTCTACATAAAAAAAAAAATACTTCTATTCAGTGACTAAAATATACAATAAGACACCCAGATCACTGAACAGAGGAACATGAAAATTGCAACAACTGCACTGTGATGTGTGTATTGTAAAACAAACACTCCAGATTTGACCACTCGCTCACTTAAACTACACTTGCCCAGGTCACTTCAAAATGTCCTAAAAGGATCTTTTAGCTCGAGCCAAAACTGTCATTTTTTTCCCCATGCAGCTGGAGTCCTGGAATCTCCAAAATGTGACTGGTTTAATGGTCCAGACAAGTGTTACCATCAAAAAAGGCTTTGAGAGTCTGTCAATATATCAAGTATTTCATAAATAACTTACAAAACCAGGAAGCATTTATGGCAATCCAGAAAGTATTTACAGCAATTCACTTTTTCCATGTTTTGTTATGTTCCAGTCTTATTTCAATTTGAACTAAATGAATCTCTTTCCTCGAAATTCTAGTACATTAGGCCACAATATCCATTTAACTTTTCTTTTCCACAAAACCCCTTTCCTTTTAATCAGTTAGGAGCCCAAGTCCAGTCCTCAAAAACTACTGTCCTGCAATTTTTAGACATATCCCTTGTCCAACACAGTTGAATCAAATGACAAAATTCCCTCCTCAGCAGCCATTTGTCCCAGTGGAGGCCTGGCAACGAGCCATTCATTTAATTCAGGTGTATTTGAGAATGGTTGCATTTGAAAGTTGCAGGAAAGTGGTTCTCAGGGACCAAACCTGGACACGCCTGATAACATGTGGATGGTCCGTTCCCCAGCATCGCTTATTCACACCACAAGTGCCTCACCTTAAAATAGGAAAATATGGTCCGGATGTCTTCTTCGAACCCCATGTCAATCATCCTGTCTGCTTCATCCAGAGCCAAGTAGCGGCAAATGTCAAGACTGACCATCTTCTTTTGTAGCAGGTCCATCAATCTTCCAGGGGTGGCGACCATCATGTGGACGCCACTGAAAACAATACAAAAAAATAAAATAAATGAAATAAATCCTCAAAAGCAGGTAGCTACTCTGCTTTTTGACGTTACACTTTGTGACACGGTTCATAGGAACCCTTTCTTGAGATTCTGTGTTTGTCTCAGAATGACGTAGCTGAACACTTCCAAATGGCACAGTGAACAGATTTTTCACCGCTGAACAAGCCAATCAATCTTACTTACTGTTTCACCACCTCCATCTGCTCCTTGACAGACATTCCTCCGATGCAGAGGGCTGTGCGCAGCTGAGGAGCTCCTTCCTCTTCCAGCAGCTTGCAGTAATACTCTATGATGCCATGAGTCTGCCTCGCCAACTCTCGCTGGGGGGGAGAAGGCTGCAGATGTTTTATTGTATGACAAGTAAAAGATTTTCCATTGCTTATGTAATTGAGGTTTAAAACTGAAATAATATGAGGGGACTAAGATGTGCAGCAAATTTTGGTCTGAAGAAATCAGAATAGTAGAGATGGATTGTTCAGGCTTTTCGTAATTGATTCAGATATCTTTTTTTTCCCAGGTGTTTTAGCTGTTGATTACAATTTATCTTTTCAAAGTAACTTTTCTTTTTTGAAAGCATGCGGTTCTTTCACATAAATACCAGAAAAATGCAACCAGTTAAAGTACGACAATATTTTTACAATATAAACTCTCTGAAATCAAGCCTAACAATTATTTAGACTCAACACATTCATCTTCTGTTATTGCTGAATAATTTCTACTCACATTTATAATGGCCAAAATGATAAAAGTTGTCCATTTCCATTGTTATTTTACTTCCATTCAACTTCATTTGTTTGCGACAATACAATGGGCACATTTCCACTGAAATTCTTATTTAAAAGGCAATTTGCCAAAATTTGGCTTATCAAGTACAAATAAAAAACATTTTCGAAGTCATTTAATCAACCGGTGTTTGTCAAGTAAAACATCAAATATTTCTCTCGTTTCTTCAAGAAAAAAAAGAAAGAGTCTGGCATGACTTACTGAGGGACAGATGATGAGTCCATATGGTCCCTCTCTCTTGAAAAAAGGCAAACGTTTCTCCTGCTCAAGGGAAAACATGATGATTGGTAGAGTGAAGACCAAAGTCTTTCCTGATCCCGTGAAGGCGATGCCAATCATGTCTCGACCTGATAGACTACACACAAGCACTGTCAGTTCATAAACAGTTTTCCATGCATTAAATCCTAACAGAGATCATCACATCACTTACACTGTGGGGATTCCTTGTATCTGAATTGGGGTTGGATGGACAATCCCCTTCTTTTTTAAACCTTTTAGAATTGCTGCAAATGTAAAGACAGAAATATGTTAACAGGGGAGACATAAAACCACAGAATGCAGTTTTAACGTGGGAGGTGTCGAGTGGTGTCACCTGGCGGAAACTTCATCTCCCTGAAGCTTTTGATGGGAGCAGGGATGCCTTCTCCGTCCACCAGGATGTGGAATTTCTTCCTGACTCGCTCATGTCTTGTGTTTGGCATATTTAGGATGTATCGTGGTGCCTTCCAGCTACGAATGAATAATCAGTCAAATGAGCCCTCACCACCAAAAAAAATAAAGTCCAACAAACACAAAAAAAGCTTCATTACGTAAAGCTTCACCTTGTTTTAATTGGGTCATCATATATGATACCTTTGGCCATTTCCTTTACAGACATCAGAGCTAGAAGAAAAGATATAAGTTTGTGCAATTAGTTCTGTCATCTACACATTTCTCAATTTCACCACTGAATTACTCTGACTTCTGAGGGTCTTGGTTGTGTTCATGTACCTCTGCCCTCAGCCACGCTTTCCAGAATCTTCTCTTCCTCCTTCAGCTGTTTCTCTTTTGCAGACTCCTTACGAGCTGCATACACAGACAAGTAAAAACTGTTACAGATCCCTTAACGTAAAGACAGAAAATAGAGACAAGTGTTACACGGAGAAGCTCTGCTCTGAACCTTCTGCTTTCTCCTTGAGGTGTTGATGTTGGTCGAGGAGACTAACATTGGAGCGTGGACCAAGGCCCTCCTCTTCATCCCTTTGCTCCTCTCCGCTATCCTTCTGCTCCTCATCTACGGCCTTTCCACGCAGGCGTAGCATCTTCTGGAGCTGTGAACATTCAAAAAGCTTGACTACATACTAACTTAAAGTACAACTGCACAACATAAAGTTAAGTAACTCAAAATATTAAAGGCCTAACAAACCCTTAATATTAATTTACTCGACTTTGACGAAAATTATCCCCCCACCCCCAAGATTCAGATTATTACAATAATAATGAAGTAAAATGATGAAAATTATTGGTGTGTGGTTTCATAATGGGATTAATATAAGGGGGGGAAATGATTTAATAAATATTAAGAAAAAAGGTTCATGTAAATTAATTTGGTCACGTGGAACAAGAACCTAAACATTAAATTTGTCACTTCTTTGTTTCATAACATTACTAATGCAAGATAACTCACCATTTGCTGTTTCCTAACTTTGACTGGAACATATGGGACATAATCATCATCCTCCGATCCTTCTGAGCCAGACTTTTCTTCACCTCCATGGGATCTCTGGGGGGGGGGGAGGGGAGACAGATGCCATGATAATTCAAAAATAAAATTCTGAGAAAAATTTGTAAAACTTCATTGTGTCTGAATGATTCATTTCAGAAATTTAAATTCATATTAGCGTGGTATATAGACAGTTGTTCGTAGTGGCCCTCATTTTTGTAATTAAAGCTGGTACCACGAACATCAACCTTCAAGTCTCCAAGAAATGCTCTCTGACATAAACACGCATCTCAGTTTTAAATGTCACCACCGTATTTACATTAAAATAGAAGCAGACACTGATAATCGTATAGCCTTCGAAAAGCCTAAATTGCATACATAGCACGGCTACCTCACTTTGTAAGGCCTGTGTTGATATAGTTTAGTTTTAATACCTGCATCATATTACAAAAATGTATTTTTACACTTTCTACGTGATTTTATTTACATTTAAATGTACTATATTATGTGAAATTATGCTAGACCTTCACTGATAGAAAAAACTGTTAGCATTTTCATATTAGCTTTCCTTAGCTAGCTTCACCCGTTTAGCCCCCGCAGTTTGATCTTAACTTACCTTTCGAGTCCGATTTTCGGTCTCCATTTTATCTAATATTTACGTAACTTTACCCTGTATATATTATAAGTTAGCTACAGATCATAATACAACAATTTAATTGATCAACTCCTCCTGTTTACGCAACAGAAACTGCTAGTGTACGGAACGCCAGGCGGGTCAGATCAACCGGAGCCACATCTTCCAAACAGGCGAGACAGCGGTACGGATACAGGTATGAGACAAAATTAAAATAAAAAAAAAAAAAAAAAAAAAAGAATACCACACCTGATTTTGTCAAAACTGTATTGTTTTAATCTTTCCGAACGAAAGATTTTTTTTTCACAGTATCAAAAGTGAATTAAAAAAAGAAACAAGCCAACATACACTTGGCTGTTATTGGTATAGTATAAATCTACATTCGAAACATTAAGGTAATCTTTTCTAGTTGAGTATAACCTGGAAAGCATCAGAGATGTTACATTAAAAACAGAATTTCAGCACAGATTTAAAATAATAATTAAAAAAATCATCCATCTTCATGAAAGCCATCAGGCAAAAACATTGATACTGGTGTGAAGCCAAAGGCTTGTGTCCTAAAGGTCTGTTTCTATTATTTTTGCCAAGAAAACACTTGGGAGGAGGGCGTCAAGTTAACAGTACAGGTCAGAGCATAATGAATGAAAAATGGAGCTCACACATATACACAAACAACCCTCAGGAAGGTAAGAAAAAGACTCGAAGGGGCCAAAAATATTCACTCAGTATGTACAAGCATTTAAATTAACTGCAACAAACAATGCGTTTCCAATGTTGGAGTGAACATTGCACAGTGCGCTGCCAAGCAGGGAATGAAATAGCAGTTTAGAGAATAAGCACTTCATGGCAAAGGGGTTTCTTCAACACATAGTCTCAGAGTGTATTGGATTTCGTAGTTCTTCATAACTAACACCAAAGAGGGACCGACACTGAAGCAACACAATTTTCCAATACAAGATAGGAGCAAAGAGTTTAGTTCCTTTTCATCATGCACAGGGATGCATCTGCAGGGGGGTAGGAGGGAGGGCTGATAGAAATCACATTTATCATGCATCCCATTGGCCAAATGTAAAACAAAAACTCAATTTAATAAGTGACAACATGAATATTATTAGTGTTGCTCTCATATCTATTGTTTTAAAAAAACATGCTGTATTATTTTTTTCAATTTCATAACAAGAAAGTCTAG
The DNA here is from genome assembly GCF_002775205.1 of Xiphophorus maculatus. NCBI lineage: Eukaryota > Metazoa > Chordata > Actinopteri > Cyprinodontiformes > Poeciliidae > Xiphophorus > Xiphophorus maculatus. The sequence goes on along the minus strand of NC_036465.1, from coordinate 20,861,211 downwards.
CAGGTAGGTCAAGTGAAAGGTAGATTGTTGATCGTAATCAAGTGTAGGAACAAGTATCCAATTCAGTGCCAGGACTGACTTCAGTCTCTTTGAGACTAAAAGCGGCACATCCTGTTTTATCTGTAACTTAGGATGGTAGCTGTGTTTTCTTAATATTAGTTCAAAATATTATATTGTGCTCCATTCTGTACATTATTAGCATATTTGGATTAGACTGCAGGTTGTGATGGATGATAAGCACCAATTCCATTTGACTTCATTGTAATTCATCAGTTTAACAACGTTAAACTTTCACAGATTTGTGATAAAACCATTTATTTCATGTAATTGTTTACATACTACATACGTAAGCACATGGATGCAGTTGAATCAACAGACTTTTCTACGGTTCTGCATCACTCATTCAGTTCACGTTGCATTCATAGCAAAAGGGTAGAGTTGGCCTTGAGAACGCCAAGTGGCTTAACGGCCACGAGTCGCTTTTCAGTCTTTTTAGTGAAGAGCAAGATTTTGAAACCAGGGTCCCTTGGCTTTATCAGGAGAAGAAAACTGGGAATGAGAGAAGGGCTCAGGCCAAACCGGGCTCTGTTGAGAGAGTTTGTGATGTGAAGAATTTTTTTCTCCCCCTCTGAATTTCATCCAAGTTATTGAGCTGCATTGGAAGGAACCTTTTTGAGGCTGAAGTTGGACCAGTTCACTGCTACTTTCTGGCGAGTTTGCTTTGCTGAGTCAAGACAGAACCTATGAGAAGCAAAGATAAAAAAAGCTGGATTAGTGATGCAAATAAGGCTAACACTGACAGGTGTGAACAGAGAAATCAGCAGATGTTCAACTCGAACAGCCTCTATGGGTTACTAGATGGATCAAAACCCAGATCTTTTTCTGATAACTTAAGAGCTACCAGTTCACCCAAACAGCACTTTTCCATGTGGAATTGCTTACTGACTGAAAAAGACTCAAATGTAACTTTTACCAGAACCACTGAGTTCTTCAAAATGAAGTTAGAAAATCACAGAAATGTACAGTGGTGTGAAAAAGTGTTTGTCTCCATCATGAAAATCTACTCTTTAAATAGATAACATAGTAAAACAGACATGTTGGGTTTTATTCATTTACCTTTTGTTCAACATACCACTATTGATTCGAAAATAACACAACCTTTTAGAAATCTCAGAGTTAAAGGTTTACAACCCCTTCCCAATTTTTTTTATTTATTTATGCTAAATCTGCCAATTGCTAATATAGAATAGTAAATGGCTTGTACTTGTCTAGTGATTTAGCTAGTCCAGAGGACTCCACAGCACTTCACACTACATTCAGTCAGGAAGGAAAAACTATCTTCAATACTGTGCATTTATCATGCTGTTTTTTTCATAAAGAATAAAATGACAAATGGCAAGAATTTGCATCGGCAGCTCCATTTAAAAGCTTTTTTAAAGCTTTATAAAAAAACTAAGATCGGAATCTGAGCTCAAAATTCTGTTTAGTGCATATATGGTTTCAACTAAGTCACAGCTGTATTGTGATTACCTTTTAAAGTATTCAACTTCCCGATCAATCTCATCCATTTCTGTGGGATCCACATCTTTAGGGAGAAATACATCATCTGAAGAAGTGACATAAAGATGCAACATTAGATGGGAAGACTCAAATTCAGCATAATGTGGTAAATACAAAGCTGTTGCCCCCGTACCAATAGCACTGTTGGACTTTTCTCCCTTATTCTTGTTCTTCTTATTTTTCCCCTTGGGTTGTTGCAGTGGAGGCCCATTTAGAGGAATGGAGGTGGGAGCTTTACTCTCTGATTCCTGCTCAGATCGGCCTCCTCGGGTCTCCATGTCAGTTTTCCCCCTTGGTGCACCCACAAGGCCGTTTGCTCCATTTGACACATGTTTGGACGGCCTCCCCTCCTCCGTTTTCTTAGGCCCATTCCTCTGGTTGTCCGCTGGCTGCTGAGGCTGTTTGCTCCCAGCCTTTGAGCCGTGAGATGCCGTGTCTTTAGACTCATTGGTTTTCTGTGCTTCGTTCCCAGAGGCAGCTTTGGTTGGTTTGATAGAGTTTTGCTCCAATACTGACTGCTCCTGTTTTAGCTGCTGCTTTTTATTCTTCTTCGACTTTGCGCCGACGTTTCCAGTGCTCTTGGGATCAGGAGCATCCTCCTTTGATTTTGCCGTCGCTTGGGCTGGCACCTGTGGCAAACTGTCAGATCCAGCAGAAGTGCATCTTTCTGGGGAGCGAACTATAGCGAGCTTTGAGAGACTGCTTGTAGTGTGCAACCGCTGGGTGTCCTTTGAAGCAGCACTGACACCTGATGGGGTGTTGGCAGCAGCGTTGGGAGAAGAGGACATATTCGTGTCCTCCCATCCGTTAACCAGGTCCAGGTGGCTCTTAAAGCTTCCCAGCGAGAGAGGAGAAAGGTCCAGGTCTATCTGCTGCAAGTCAGAGGAACCGTTGAGATGGGACAGCAGGTGGTTTCCCTCCAATGTAGCCGCCTTCTTGGGAAAGTCATTGACGTCCAGATTGAGGTCGTACATGCTGAACGAGGCCCGAATCGAGTCTTTGATGGTGTTCTTTATCTCTTCTAGTCGACTTGTGAGAAAACTGTTGACTCGCTCAAGTTCCAGCTGAGGCCAGTCAAGAAGCCGACTGGTTTCAGGGCCATCGGGGATGGGCTCATCTACGGGCTCCTCAGGCGCACCGGACTGGGGTTCACTGCCAGCAGAACCCGTGTTAACCTGCTGAGCTTTTTCCTGCATCATAAGAGGAACAAATTCAGGAGCAAACTTAAGTACAAACACATACACACAATTCAGAACTTCCTTAGAGATGTTTGTATGCACTAATCTACATGAATGTCATATTGATCCTGGTTTTTTGATTATTTATTGAAATTGTTTAATGTCGCGGTGGCAACATTAAACAACATTATAATTTGAAAACAAAATTGAGATGCACAAGTTTGAATTTATTGCAGGTTAAAACTATTTTAATTATGATGTTCAAGAACAATACAAGAGCCAATGTGATTTCATTTTATCACAGGTTTGAAGATGCTGGTTCACCAGTGCACACGTCCAGTTAAACATCAACATAGGTTGGAAACGACTTGTCCAAAAAGAATCATCTGCTCCCAAGCAGACACCTTCAAGCTCAAATACATTTTGCAGGCAAAACTATATTGAGCACAATGTTTATCTTTTTTGGCCAAGATCACAAGAAGTATGTTTGGCGGAGTCAACTTAAGTATTAACAGTACTAGGATCACTGTACCAGAAGTCAAGCATGGTTGAAGCTCGTTAAAATGTCCTTGAAGTCCAATTTTATAATCTTAAGGCCAGAACTGTCCCAAATCACGGTTTATCAATTTTTTATGACAAAATTAAATCTGAAGTTACAAATATGCTCATAATAGACTTGACCTTTTATTGCCGGACAAAGATTTGAGCTTTAAGCTTTAAAAAAAATCATATCTACAGTATTTGTTTTGTTTAAAATTCACAGTTAAGTAAAATTATTTGTTTAGCAACTTTTTCAGAGGTCAACACACCTTTTTCTTTTGTTTGTGTCGAGCCCTCTTGGCAGCCTTGGCACTGTTGACTGGTTTAGGCTCCGAGCTGTTTATGAAGTCCAGCAGCTCGTCAACGTCCCTGTTGTCAATGGCACTGACTGCGGTCAGCTCTGCATCCTGACGCTGTGGCAGCTCCTCTTTACGTCGCGTTAGACGTGAGCGAAGCTTCTCTCGGATCTCAGCGTAGTTTCTGCTGGTTGGTGCAGCTGGAGGCTGTAAGATGTTAAACATGTTTAAATATGACGCATGTTTGGCAGAGCAAATGCTTTCCATTTCTTGCTTTCTATCTCAAAGGAAGAAAAAACAAATCTACCGCATTGTGTCCAAAGAACTCGCAGTAGCAGCAGTCACAGTATTTCCCGTCCTTTTGATTGGTTGAAGAGGAGGCACAGGAGCTCCTCTCAGAGCTGCTGTCTTCATCCTCACCTTCTTCCAGCTCAGACAATGGGTGGCACAATGTCCCATTTGTCACTTTGTGCCCTTTACATGCCTGATCCCTGCAAAAGACCCCCACATAAATTGTTTTTTACTTTCAATAAATACATAAATTTTCTAATTTCACATAAACAGAGACACCAGTTCTAACCTGCAGGCTCCAGCCGTCAGATGCCCTACATTTGAAGCGGCCACAGTTCCCGGGTTGTGTCCGTTACAAGAGTGGTTACAGCCCATTACAGACGTTCCTAGTTTGCCGTGTTGTGTATTTACCGCAGGAATGTGGGAGTTTTTGCATGAACTGGGTTTATGAACCGATGTTGGGCTGTCTGGACTTGGGGAGTTGAGTTTGGCTGTGGTGTTGTGGAGGTTTGGTACCAGTGGGGAGAAAGAAGTCTGGGCTGCCACGCCAGTGCCGCAGGACGAGGTGACGTGGCCGTGCTGTCCGGAGTTTGGCTTTGGGGGCAGGAGGGAGGAATGCTGGGAGGAGAGACCGGTGGGACTGTTGGGCGGTACCGACAAGTCTGCATGTTGATGGTGGTCACTGGGATGAAAGGCTTCCCCTGGACAAAAACACACATTAAAAATTAGCTCTAGGGTATATACAAGGATTGACAGCAGGAATTAGAAATGAGCAATTCCTGTATGGGCTTCAAAATAAATTACATCTCTGGGACATTTTATGTCGCTACAATGGATATGTTTTTGCATGTCTTATGTAACTTGGGAAATCAAAATAGTAATAGAATTACATTTGCTTAAGATAGTGGTAAATTAAACTCTGTTTTTTTTTAATAAAAAATATTTAAGAATATTTTACTTAGTAATTTTTTAGTCACATAAAAATGACTAAGTAAATCTTTTTGGGATACAAAGAAAAAAACATAACTTAATTAGTGGCATAAAGTAAAATATTCAGTTGGATAAAATTAAACTTTCCATCATATTTGTTCCTAAGACAAATACAGTTTTTTAAAATTTATTTTACCAAAAGGTTGTACCTGATCAGCAGTTGTTTATTTAAGATAAAGAAAAAAACTTTACATGCTACTTCCAGTTAGCAATCTTATTTGATCAGGATAGTAAGCAACTGTACAATCTGATTGCTTTCGCTCTAGAAAACACCCAAGAGATTTTTCTTTAAAGCCCTTTAAATTACCCTGTGCATGAATAAAGTCAGAAATTGAAAACTGGCAACAAAATATTTCATCGGTACGTTACTACTTTTAATAAGACTACTGACCCAAACTAAACAAAACGAAATACCTGGTGGCGTTGGTCGACGACACATGGTCTTGAAGTGCTTGGGTGTGGTCTTACAGAGGTCTGCTGAGGTAGACTGGGAGTTCCCAGCAGAGGATCCACTGGAATTCTGGGATGACGGGTGACTGTAGGGACAGACTTTAGGACTTGAGGTTTTTGCCGATTTTCCAGGTGCTTCGTGAAGCCCCCGTTTTTCGTGACAGGCTGTTAGCCCTGTAAATAGAAACATGTCTAAAATATCTCAGATAACAGAGGGCTTAATAGCTGTTCATTTCCATAGTTCACACCGATCAACACATAGAAACAGGAATAAGCATCAGACCTTTTGGTGTAATTGAACCATCAATATCAGACAGAAGCATGTAGAAGTCTTTCAGGATTAGAGTTTGTTTTGTGAAATCGTCTCTTTTCTTTGAGGGGATGTTTAACTATCCAATTATAACTAATTTTTATTGCTCCTACTAAAAAACAAGCTGACAAGTATTTTTTGACACTTTTCGGTCCAGCTGGTAAATCTCTTTGAATTACATTTTAAAGTGTTGACCTACTTATAACTGAAGTAGAAAGACACTTCAGATGTTGACATGTCTTGTTCCTTTCTTATTTATGTTGTTCCATTGGTGTGTCAGTGCTCTGCACCCTTTGCTTCTTATTCACTAAACAATTAAACCTTTCAAGAATGACATGCGACTTCATGATGCATGCAAGCATCATTTGACTACTTTCACTTTCCAAGTTTAAGCCTCAATCTTACATTACCAATTCAAATTTTCTTTCCAGATCAGAGCTACAGGTCCTCTGGTGTATTTAAAGTAAACTCTACAACGAAGTCTCAATGAAGTCTTAAGTAGAACTATTTTTAACCAATCTGAATAATAAACTGAACTTGATTGCATTGTTTGAAAACAAGGATCAACTGCAAAGCATGCAGTTGACATGAAATCTAATTGAATTGAATATAAAAAACAACAATTACATTCATGTTGTTTTTTTAATTTCTAGTCTTTTTTTTCTTCCATTGATTATATTTCTAATTTGTTCTATTCAACACTAATGTTTACTTTTTAGGAAACTACCTGCTCTACTCTTTATTGGTCAAAGTGTTTTGTGGCTTTTTAAGACTGTCGAAGTGGAAACATCTTTTTGCTGCCTACTTTTAACAAAACTCGTAAAATTCAAAAACCAAGACAGGTCCCTGACAAAAAAACAGCTGTTTGAGCACAGCTTCAAATGTCTAACAACTTTGCAAGTGAAGAAACATGGGTTCATTTTGGGGCTAAAATTGAAGAGTTGGTTTAGACACAAATGCAAACGCATTTGTGTACTTATTTGATACTCAGATAATGACTATGAATTGTCGATAGGTCAGAACACAATAGTAGATGTCACCAGTTCTGCAAGACTATTAAGAGATGATATGTAGTTTGTTTTTGAGTAATTTATACTGTGCATTTAAGAAGTTTACTCTTTGGGATTATGTTTTATTTTTGAAAATTTTTGAGGAGCAATAAACTGTTGGTTCTATTCCTTTCCAACCATTAAAATGTTAAAAATGATGATCTTGTCCATTTAAATGGTTTTCAGTTGTTGAACAAGTTTAAGACAGAGCAGCTTCTGCGTCACACTCTGATCAAACCTTCACTGCCCGACAGATTATTGACATTCTTTAAGGTTCGATACCAATTTAGGACAAACTAGGTTTAATTCAGCAATTAAACACAAAGATTTTTCCTCAACTGAAAATAAAAAAGTATCCAACATACCATTTGTCTATGCCAGAGAACAGCATTTAATTTTTCAGAATTTGACCTAGCGATCACCAATCACCAGATCAAGTCTATTTAATTTATTGGCTGATCAATAGTTGAGTCACTACTTCATCTTCTTTATTTTCTTATGTTAACACCATCATTCATTAATAACTCAGACTAAACACCAGCCTACACATGCAGTAACTTTGTAGTTATCATTTTACCTGCAATAATTCTGAGCCAAAACTTTATTTTATCCTTCTTTAGGTGTAGCAGAGCAAAGATGCCAACCAATAAAATTCCATTCAGTTTCTTCTGAACAACACCACCAACTCAACATCTGGATCTTAAGCCTGGAGAAACCTTCATCCATCACCGTGTGTGTGTGTGTCATTGATGCCTTTGTTCCTTACCTTGTGATGACAGACCTTGTGAGTGCAAAGAAGTGTTGTGGTTGCAGTTCTCGCCTCCGTTGGAGTGGGCCGAGTTCCAGAGACCTGACAGTTTGTGGGCCGACAGGAAGGAACTCGGGTCCCAATCTACAGTACTTTGCTCCGGGTAACCGTTCCCACAGCTTTGGGACTTACAGGAGGAAGAGTGTGACAATGGTACCTAGTTTGAAAGAAGCAAACAAAACAAAACACCAATTAGTTACTCATCTGGCCTTCTTTTATTGACTTAAATCTTGGCAGTAAAAGAACCCGACAGGAGAGTAAGATAAAGGTCAAACAGCTTAGAAATGCGTTAAACTATTTTAATGAGAAAAACAAACGGTAAAAAGACTGCTTCTTGTTTTTTCTAACGTTTAACACATTTACAATTTGAACTGGAAGTGCACACGTTAGACTTTTTTCTGACATACCACTATCTGTTTTTATTTAAGGTCTGAGCAGCTAATTATGAGTTTGAGCAATTCCACTTTTATTTTTCTCAGGACAAATAAAATAGAAAAAATGTGCTGCAGGTTCCATGTTAGATGTTGTTTTGCATTCAGTGGAAAACTAAAAGAAAATACTCGATTATGCCCAACTACGCATCAATTAGTTAGCTGAAAAAAGGACATTTAAGTGCATGCTGTTGGATGATGAATTATGGACCAAAGAAAGATGGGAGTTCTTAGTTTTAATGCATTCAACAATTAGGGGAGTCAAATCAGTCAAATCAGATGTTTCAGAACCTGCATCCCCATATGAAGCAAATCAAAAACAGGTTCTCCCAGAACACATTAGTAATCAAAACTTATTAATCAAAACAATCAAACACATTATCCAAATATAAGAAAGCAGGAGTAGAGTAAAACTTCGCCTGAGCCAAACCGTTTAATTTTTTTTGTTTAATGTACCGATGAGGGCTGCTCCTGCGTGCTCCTTCTCTCCTCCTCCTCCACACTCTTGCAGCAGCTCTGACAGATCCACAGAGGGACCTCTCCCAGCAGGGACTGGGACAGCGAGGGCACCGCGTCGGCCAGTTTTCGACCCGGCGCCTCCCGCAATAAGGCCTGGGAAAGTGCAGGCACCGCGTCGGCCAGCTTCGTCCCGTGGCCGGCGGGAAGCCCGTTGACAGAACCCGCTCCCCAGTCCTTGAATTCTCGATGGCACAGCAGGCAGCAGGTGTGCATGGGCTAGGTAGATACAGAGAGAAAGAATGTGATGACTGTTTAAGATCGAATGAACTGTGGGATTGAAGCCTGATTTCATGTGGCGCCATAATAAGCTTGAACCAATTTGAAGCCGGGTGAATATAAATAGAAAACTTCTAAGCGTCAGAAGAGTTGCTTGCTTTTTACTTGGCCTAAGAACTACTACTGAGTCTTTGTTTGTTTTATCACTTGAATACTTCCCTCTTATTTATTCTTCTCTTTGAGACCCATAGTACTCAATGAACAGACAGCCACCATTTTCTTTTTCCTTCATATTGTGATATCACCATTTTGCTCTTTTAAAGGCAGATATAAACAATAATAAGATAGATATTTCTTGCAATGTCTGCACAAAACTCAGTTTGCTTTAAAACACCTAAAAGATTTGAACCACAATCTAAAGGCAGCTACAAAATGTCAATTTTAAGTGCCATAACTGGCTTATTACTAAGTGTAAATGAACATTGTGCTTAATAATGGCCCTATAGTGTCACACACTTGACAAGTTAATTTGAAATCATATTGCTTAGTATCACAAGACAGACTTCAGGGGCTCTGGAGTGTGTAGGGCTTTATAATCTGACTGGCCAGCAATTTTAAATAATGCAAAGAGTTATACTAGTAAGGAGCAAAGTCTTTTTTTTTTTATTATTTAAAATTATTGGAAGGAAGATAAAAAATTAAAAAAAAACAGAAACACAACTGAGTGCTTTATTAGAAAAGTAATAAAATGTTTCTTCGTGTTTCAAAAGGATAAATGGAACATCATTAGAAACCTTTCTGATGTCATTATGATTTAAATCTAAGAATTATGTGAAAAAAATAACACTTACCAGTTAATATAGATTTTTTCTTAGTTGATTACAACGAGTTATATCTGCGTTCAAGTAGTCTCAGATTTCAGAGCAGGGAGTCACCCCTGAGTTAGAGGGTTCTGGTTGCAAGAGGGAAAACTGAGGGATTTGCCTTTTCTTTTGGCACCAACAACAACGAGCCTATTTCTTTCAACTTCCTGTATTCAAACACGAAAGGAACATATTCGCAAATAGATATTTTACTGTGTTGGCCTGGTTTAATGAAGTGCTAATAAATGGTAAATATGGGCAACTGTTACTACATTCTGTGTGCATGCAGGTATATAAGATATTAAGCTCAGAGTTTCTTCATCAGCTCCAGCTTTTCTGGTCCAAAGATTGACTTTAGGGAGCATTCTGCTTGTTTTCCTGACTCAGAACTTGGAAAATACAAATTCTGAGTACAAAGTGAGTGGACAATTAGTACATCACTGTCAACGTAAATTGTTTACAGCTAGGGTATCTTACCTTCCGGACCTACAGTACGCTGTGCATTATGTAATCATTATTTTTCAGCTGAGTTTATTGCTTCCCTGCAACATGGGAGTCATAGTTTAGTCACGGGAGATGAAACACACTTTCACAAGTAATAACTAAATCCTCTGCTAGAGCTACTAATCACAGAACAAATTAACCCAACAAAAAACAGCACTTAATAAAGAATACACAGTTAGGAATTAACTGGACATATGTGCACTTTCCAGAGCCTAAAACTTTAAAAATGATCTTTTTGACTTTTTAAAATCTTTCAGAAACCCTCTATAAACACTCTGCAGATTCATCAAGTTTAAGAATAATGTTACGGTTTTGCGAAAATCTGTTTAGATTATCAAAAAGGCTTTGAAACTACAGCACTAAACATGAATTTGACCAACAGAAACCAGAATAGTCAGTAAGGAGATGTAATGTTCGGTTTGTTTTGAACTGTCTATGTGGAGCTTCATGGCATAAGAAGTATTTTAGATTGGTTACATTTTTGGAGCATTAGATTTATCCGATTCCACTCACTGACTCAGTGAAAAAAAGAAAAGTAGAGACATTGATGACCATAATCGTGGGGTATCAATAAACTAACAAATGTCAACAGAAGTCAACTCCAATTCTGCGTATGTATAACACTGAATCACATGATTATAAATCATATATAGCTAGACATAAGTTACATCCATGCCACAATATATGTTTAATGATTTATTTGTAAGAAAAAAATAAACAAAACTACATGTTATTGTTTAAAAGAGTCACATTAAGTTAAACATGTTCCGTTTTATTGTTATTATATCTTATTATAGTAGTTAAAAGGGAAAACTGATTATAAATAAATATTATAGTTTTAAAGCTTGTTCGAAATTTTGAGTGTAACTGACCCAGACTCAGCAAAATTCGCATCAGCTGGAGTTATGTTTTATAATTTAATTAAAAAAGAAACAATGTTAAATTTGAGTCATATCGTGTAGTTTTGACATCGTTTTACATGCTCAGTGCAAATGACGGTCTCATTAAGACATAACAAAATGATGCGTTTACAGTTAAAGTTTCCACCTCCCAAACAGATCATAAAAAACAAGACACGACGAAAAAAAGAAAGAAAAATCCTAATGAGATTTGGCATAATAATTTTTAACCCATTCTCTCCTGTAGCCCGGTGGGCTGCTAAGCTGTTAGCTTGTGCTTGCAGAGCGCTCCTGCACATAGGGATGAAGCACGTTTGCAGCACACTGACTAGCCTTGAGGCTAACGCTAGCTGGGCGGATGAAGAGTTTTAAAGGCTGGAAACGGGACGACCTGTCCGAGGTACAATGTCACCTGTCCGACACAAGAGATGGGGCTGCAAAGCTCCCGGATTCTCCTCCCTCAATCCAGCTTATGTGCTGACCTGCACATCCAAGGCGATCAAGCTCCACATCCACGACAAGTACATCAAGTGTGAAATAGCTTTCAAGTACGGAGCGAATGCATTTGATTTTACCTCAGCGGTTTTCGTTAATTAAATTTTTAAAAAGAAAGAACAGTACGGTTCTGTTTGGATTAGCAGAGTGGAGAAGGAACACAGGCCGAGCAGTCTTTACAGATGGGTTGCTTCTTTAGCTACCTGGTTCGCCCTGGTGCTGGCCAGCCTATCCAACCCAGCATCTCCTCCTCCGCCGCCACCGCCAGCTGCATCGCCGGGAGAGACAGAGCTCTTCGGTGCGGGCTGCTGTCCAGGCACAAGCTCCTTCTGGCCGACCCCTTGTTGCTTGCTTTTCTTCCTCGCCATTACTGTGGTGTTTGCGGGACGCTTTGGCCAAGTTTGCACCAGTTTCAATGTTTCTACGAGCACACTTTCGTTTCTTCTCGGACCTCAAAATGTTCTCTATCTCCTCCAGTCAAGACAACAGTCAATATGGCGGAGGACTGGCACACTCGGGGGTTCAGAGGTTAAAGATACTACTGGCAAGAAGGCTTCACTTCCAACCGGTGAATGAATTTGCTGCAACGTTCAGTCGGTGAAGCCAGAGATCGCCATGTTTAGGGAGGGCAAAATTATCTTTTTTTTTTCTTTAGAGTATAATTGAAAATACAGCCCTAATTCCGAGAATTTCTTTTATTAGAACGCATCGTTAATATCTATTATAATAGCATAATTCTCACAAGCATGTATAAATTATTAAATCAGATTTAATATATATAATGAAAGAACGAATGTGTCAGCTACGATTTTGTTTAACTGGAAAATAACCATAAACATGTTGCTTTAGGTTATTATTATTATTATTATTATTATTATTATTGTTGTTGTTGTTGTTGTTGTTGTTGTTGTTGTTGTTGTTGTAGGAAACAGATTTATATAGTCGATAATTATGTAAAGTTGTATGATTTCTGCATGTGAGAAACTTAAAAAAAATTTAGTACTACTACAATTATTGCCGTAAATACGCGTGAAAATGTTTTTATTATGCTTGAGCAAATTAGAAACGAGTACACGTCTCTCGCGGAGGGGAGTGGCTGGCTTGACCATGACGTTTTACGAGGCATTACGACCCCTCCAAATGCTTTTGGAAATGGTGTTGCCATATACATAACATTTTCAATTTTTAATTTAAGCACACCTGAAAAAATGAAGGGCCATGTCATTGCTTTCAAATTAAGAGCAGTCTATTTAATCCAGTACCGGATTGTGATGGGCTAACTATTTTTTATTAGCGTTTTGACAAGGCAGCCGAAAGACTGGAATTTCCGAGATTTACGTCCAGTCCTTGAAGGCAGCACTATTGTTGGATCTCTGTGAACTGTGGACGTAGCCTGCACAGACAGTCCTTCGCTCGTAGTAGATGCTTGTCTCGTTGTAGTTTGTTTACCTCCGCTTGTTTTACTCTTGCCAGCTCAATAATGGAAGGAAATGTTTGCAGCATCCAGGTTCTCCTTTGGGCGGCCGAGTTCGTGGAGAGGAAAGGCCGAGGTTGGTATTTCATGTCAACAGTCAGCCTAGGGGTAGGAGTTATTGTTGCTAAAGAGGAAAAAACAATCTGCATCGAGAAGCTGTTATTAATGCATTCGGGATTAATAATACAGTAATCACATTATTTGCATTTGTTTAAGATTGCACATGATTTTCCAGCTAGATGGTGCCGCGGCCGATCTGTGCCATTTGACTCAGTGACCTACATATCGGTGGCATCTTTGTATTGGAAGGCGCCAATCTCACCGAGTTTGAAAATGAATCCAGGGCGGCGCTCATCAGTCCTGCTCGATGAATGAAAAGAGCGACCGGGCAGGAGAGCTACGTTTTGTCGCGCATTGTGCAAACTGAGTCAATGCTAGTTTAATTTAGTAAGTTAGACTACTTTAAATCTAAAAGTCTCGGTTTGAAAGTGACGGATAGCTAATGGATGGATGGCGCCAAAAACCAAAAAAAATAAATAAATAAACGTTCAGCTGATGACTCCTCAGATTGTTTTCATCATTTTTGCTTGAACGCTTGACCTTGGGTTGAGGTAATATTTCTGGCATGATACATACTTAATCAGAATCCCAGGACTTCTAACATATTTACAATGAGAAACCCACCATTATAACATTGTAACAGTAATTTTATCAGCGTCATAAACATGGACTTCCTCCCCGTGCAGAGGCTGAACATGGATATGCTTCACCCCCGCCTCTCAGCCCCGGTAACTCGGATAAAAGAAGCAAACAGAAGAACAAGAAGATTTCTGCTGCTGGCGGTAAAAGGTGAGTACATGATGTAACAGATCAATGGCACTTTGTCTGTGTCTCTCAGTTATGATAAGGAACCATAAACCTCACCTATAAAAGTTGTTTCATCATTTCCTATGCATATTTACAACATTAAGGAAAGTGTGTTTTTAATTCTAATTGCAGGACAGTTCACAATGAGCTGGAGAAAAACAGGTACTCACGTTTTGTTTTGTTTTTTTAATTAAATTACATCAGAACTGTCAAAGCTGGGGGATTTTTGTCTTGAGAGATATAACAGTACATTGCCCTCGTTTATAATTCAAACTTTTCTACATTTCGTCACATTGTATCCATGGAGTTTGCCTGTGCAATGCCTGAAAACCTCAGAGGCTTTCGCAAAACAGATCACATACAGACATATTTTCCTGAGTTGACTTCTTAAGGTTGTCATGGTAAAGTGGAATGTATACAAATGCATAACAGACTTCACATTATTTGCAACGTGAAACTGAAAACCACATGAATCTTCGTCCACTTCACAATTACATTGTGTGGGAATATAGCATAACTCAGTTGAGGTTCCTTTGAACGTTGTGGTCGTAATGTGACGAGATATGAAAAAGTAACATTGCTGATTGTTGTAATCTGCAGACGAGCTCAGCTGAGGCAATGCTTGGAGCAGCTGAAGAAGCAGGTTCCTCACTCTACCGACTCCATGAGGAACACCACCCTGAACCTGCTGAGACAAGCTCAGCTTCACATAAAGGTACTGCAGAAAGCCTCACGCTGACCTCTCCAACGACATTCCCTTCCTCTCTCTTTGTACCTGAAGCTTTGCTCAAATGTCTCTCTCCCCTTCGTCTGCGATGTTTCAGAAGCTGCAGAAACAGGACGAGCGTGCCGAGCAGCTGAAGGACCGCCTTCGCTGGGAGCAGAGGGAGCTGCGGGTTCGGCTGGAGCAGCTCCAGAGGGGAACGGAGAGGATGAGGAACAACAGCCAGGGGTCCACCATGTCCTCTGAGAGGTCGGACTCAGACAGAGGTGGGTGCATGACGGGCTCTCAGCTGAAATCTGTTATGTCACACTTTGTTTTTACGCTCTTTTTGGCTTGAACTTTTAGAATGATGCAAAAAATAAATAAAAGTCTTTGTTTTATTTACCAAAAACACTGATAACAGGAGTTTTTTTTAAACAGCCCCAGTTTTCAGCTCTTTCACCTTGAGTTTCCTCTCCTAATGGGTTTGATCTTTGCTGCTGTCCTCATTACAGAAGACGTGGAGGTGGATGTGGAAAGCATCGTGTTTGACTGCGTGGACTCTGACGGGCTGAGTATTGCACACATGGACGCAGACCACAGTTACTCCAGCTTGGACAGGTCCTGGCTATGACCACCATGACACAGGGTTTAACCAGAGGGAGGGTAGGAAGAAAACATTCCAAAAACAAGACAACAGAGGATGAGGCAAGACGTGGATACTGTACACAACCGAACACTTTTGTTTTTACAGGACAGCTTTCTTTTAGGGGGTGGGAGGGATATCTTCTTTCAAAATAAGTTCAGGCTAATAATGTACTCAATTGCACTGGGATGGATGTTACAGCATGAATAAGCATTCCTCTGATAAAGCAATTATGTGTTTTTGTTCCCAAAAGCCATGAGGTGTTAACCTTTCTGTCATTTAGGAATCCAGTTTTTCTCTAAATAAGGGCTTTAATACAAATTTCCTTCATGTCTGTGCTGAATTCTGCCTTAAACCAGATTCAAACTAACGTTCTACGCTGCTTCTCCTTAGCACCAAGTCTATATTGCAGCAATGTCACATTTATCATGCACTTAAAACATTATTTCTGTTTTGTTTTCCTTTTTTTTTTGTTCTCCTACGTAAGTTCCCTTCATGTATTTATAGCTCTTTTTCTTCTGTTGCACATAACGTCCACCCGTTGCACTTGTTTTGTCAGAAGGACGTGGGGTAGGGCAAGAGATGGGGGGAAAAAAAAATCAACAACCAGGAAATGGGGGAAGGAAGAAAAAAATCCTCAGTCACATTTGCACATTGAGGTTTCATATCAGCACACATTTACATCTCTATTTAAAATAAAGACTTTTGACGCATTATGTGATCGGTCGGATCTCGAGAGCGTTCAAGTCGGGGAGGAGCGTTGGCCATCTTGAGTATTCAGTTGGGCATTTGAAAATCAGTCAAAGCAGGTGACATCTACTTGCAATAATTATGCAATTAATGCTGATTACAAGTATTTAACATGGATTTAATAACTGAAGTTGCTTTCTTCTTCACTTTTTGTATATGCAAGATGCCTTATTACTTTTAGTTCGTCTTTCCACCCAGTAATATTATGTAGCATTTTTTTTTGTACCATTGTAAGCTTTCTTTCTTTTTTTTTAAGCAAATAAATATTTTCTATATAAATTTTTTTCATGTGTTATTTTTTCAAAACTATTCTCTCTGAGAACTTCAGGAACAAAGCCTTGTAGAAGTATTCATACCTTTATACTTTTTTCATATGAAAACTAAAATAAATGTGTATTGCGGTGATTATACCTGATAGAGCAACACAAAAACCAGAATTTTTTCTACAAAAAAAACAAACAAACTAGTATACTATGGTAATCTGCATTTGTATTCAGCCCCATTTAACTCTTATGCCACTTGATAAAGTTGTGGAGGAATTTAAAGGTGGTTTAATCTGTCCACAGGATAATTATTAGTTTTGCAATCCCAAAATCTGAATATTTGACATATTGTAGCTTTGTGCGTTTCCTCCCAACCAGTCGTTTCTTACCCACTTCTGCTTTTAACTTTCTGTATTTATATTTTTAAATACAGAAAGTGTTTATATTGAGATGTTCCAATAACGCAATGATAGTCAGTCAGCTACGATCAAATGATTTAGATCAAAGCATACTAATGTTGGAATGGCTTTGTTAAAATCTAGATCTAATTCTAATCTAGAATCTGTGGTAAGACAAAAAAAATCTGCCATTTTGCAAAGAATGTAAAAATTATATTACAATTACACACTACTTTGTGTTGTGTTACCACATAAAATCCCAATTAAATACAGCAAAAAGGCGCCATCGCATCTAAAGTTGTACAATGCTTTACTTGACACAGAAAACCATATTATGATCAGGAAATGTCAATTTATTCACCAGCTGATACTTCATTTAAGCAAGAAAAGTCACAAGGACTACATGAATGTATACAGCGAGTTGACAATCAAGTTAAGAGGAGGCTTCATGTATTGCTCTTACCCAGCAGCAGAGACGCCAGGTGACGAGACGTTATCAAGCTTTTATCTCCAACAATGTGAAGCTAACAAACTTCAGCATGAAGCAGCCAGGGAACCACTCTCAATATCAGGACTAAGGTAGGACTGGGTAAACTGAACTAACACAAAACAATTGGGATATCATAACACGTATATTAATCATAAAGAACTGATGTCATATTTTAAAGTAGTGCTCCAAGTTAACAATAAAGAACATGGGGGAAACAAAACAAGATGTGAAGTGAACCAGAATTAAAAAAAAGGCAAATCCTGGTGGGTAGAGAGGCTGAGCAAAAGCCTAAGGAACACTTCCAGTATAGGTCATCACCTTTACTCTTATGGCACCCGGGGCCATGTTCAAAATCTCTATCTGTGGTAAATACTGAAATGACGTGGCATCAGACGTACAATAAACACAATCAGCGCGGGTGGAGCAGGCTCTTGAACCCAGCTCAGGCCTTTTCTTCACCACCACTTTCAGCAGGATGTGTCCTCACAGAGGTTTTTTTAAACCAACACTGGGATGCATTGCAAAATACCCAGTAACTGCGTGAGCTATGAGAGTGGTTAAATGTAAAATAGTCTTGATATAAAAGGCTGCAGCTGCATCATCATACGTATTGTTTCTTCTGAGCATGCGAGGCGAGGTCCTTGGCTTTCTCTTTAGCTGCCATTGCTGTCTCTCTTGCCCGCTCTGTAGCAGTCTCTGCCAAGGTTCTGGACGGAGTTTCGCCTACAGAAACACAAAGCATGGCTTTAAATGAAACACATCAACATTCTCATCCTCAGGATGTAGAGGTAAAGGTTAAGCTGATGTGAAAAACAAAACTGGGAGGTTTTAACAACATACACTTTTTCACAGCAATGTATATTATGTCAAGATTACAACATCAAAATGTCCCTCATTTCACAAACGTCAATCAATTTTATTAAAATCCACGTAGTCATCAAAAAGAAATAAAGGAGAAAAAGTCACAGCCGATCAGCAGCATGGTTCTGCTAACTATGTCTGCATAGAAATGAGTTGCCGAAGAGGCAGACTAGAATTTATTTGCTTCCTCTTTGTATTGTTCTGACTCAGAGAATTTGGTGTGTCAGCATTCTGAGAAATTGAATTAATTTTTTTTACATTTCTAAAACAAAAAATTAACTGTTATTTTACATTTCTATAACTCATTATTTCCATGAATGAACTACATGAACCTGTTAGGTTCATGTAGTTCATGACTCCACGTTAACAGTAAAGAACATGAAGGAAACAACTCTATAAAATAACTAGGGAAATCTGGAAAAAAAACCTCTTCAAATGACAATGTACCTTGCATTCTGGAGAGCACGTACTCAAAGCCTTTCATTGTCTTTGTGACGCTATTCTTGAACCTTGCCAGACCAAATTCCTGAAAAATGAACAAAGTCAGTAAATGAAAAAGACAAAGTGTATTTATGTAAACCCAGCAACAATGAGGAACTACTTGGACTAATTGCTCAGCTGTTGCATCTTAACTCTGGCATTATGTTGCTGATAATGCCAGAACAGAACAGAAGGCAGGTGGGGAGGTCTCCCCATCAGCCACTCCATGCTGCTTTCTGTGCTGTAGTACCACTTTCCACTTTACTCTACTGACCTGAATAGCTCTAGAAAGCCCATAGAGACTGGAAGAGATCCAGGCTTCCCGTTTAATCTCCGTCCAGGAGCCGTTCTCTTGATTAATTTGGTAGAGACAGCGCTCCTCCACAGACTGCCACAGCATGCAGAAAAAACAAAACAAAACAAACATTACAATTATGTTTTGACTTTGAGCAAAGCCCAGTTCTGCTGGATGAAAACCGGAGCGTACCATGAGGCGAGCGTGGCTGATGTTCCAGGTCAGAGTGGTCATGGTCCGTTTCTGAGGGTCTACGACGGAGTCCTCGATGATGTACGCCGAGTTGGTCATGTGCTTTGGGAGGTACCGCTCCATCCAGCGAGGTGCACGGCTGGTTTTGGTCAACAGACGTCTGGAAATGAGGCAGTTGGACGGAGTAACTTCTCTGAAGATGATGTCCTCCGTCAAGACATGGTTACTGAAATCAAAGGGATCGGTAAAATATTAAAAATTACATTTTATTTGCAATATATTTATTTTTGGACAATTTTAAATTCTCAAAGTAACAAATTAGTGTTCTATTTTAGTATGAAAGGATTTTATTGATGTAATTTCTGTGTTGACTACTTACAGTAAACCTAAAATCCTAGATCAGTAATTCAAACTTAGGTCAGCAAAATGTCCCTCTTCCTCAACAAGAACTTCACAGTATTCAGGAAACACAACATCAGTAATGCTTTAGGGTCTGTGGATATTTGTGGTAAATAGCAATTGTTTACTTCTGTAGCAATGCTTTATTTGATTGTCATAATCTTAACTTGATAAATTTCTATGTATTTTAATTACAGGGCTCAGTGTATTGCTGATCCAGAGTCACATGAATCTTTGGTTCTTTCAATGATGATTAAAAACAACGTTTTTAAATCATGAAAGGAAATAGAAAATGGAGGATTTAAGAGTTCTTTATGTTGTCATGCAAATTCCAGATTGAATGCCAACAACAAAACGTCAATAATCCAAGGCTTTTTTCCTATGTGAGAAACTAAGGGGAAATTTTAGGGGACTATAAAAAGGACACAAATAGTCTCATACATAGTTGTGTGTATGAGACTAACATTTGTCTAAATGCATAATTAAATTTCGTGCCTGGTGTGTTCCTTTTTGGTCTTCATGATGCAATTTGTTCACCAACAACAACCTCTGAGGTTTTCACAGAAACAGTTTAGATTAAACACTGAGATTAAATTACACAAAGATGGGATTTTTTTTTTTTTTAACTAATCAGTTGGATTCTGAAGGCAGAATAAAAGAGACTGAATACTTGGATCAAATTTCAGTTTTCTTTGTAAAAGAAAAAAAAAAGATGCATAATTTTTCTCCTAGTTTACAATTGTGCATGACAATTGTGTTAGTACATAGCAGCTAATCACAATAAATAAATAGCTTTGTGGTGACAAAATAACAAAATGTGGAAAAATTGAAAGTGTGTGAAGAACTTTGTAAGGCAATATGCATATTATGTAATGTGATTCTAATTATTAATAAACTGCTTTTACAGTTATGTCAGACAGGTTATCATGTCCCACTTTGTTGCCTCATGTGACAGGGGGTATAGTGCATGCTCACTATTTTAGTAACATTACTTTGATCATTTCAATGTCCGTGTATCATCAGAAAATTCCCTTAATGCATTTTTCAGCTTGGCATGATAGCACCTTATGGTTTCAAATGGCCAATAACTGATGTTTTATAAAAAACAAAAAAACAAGCTTGTAGGTACACTACAGTTATGTGTGTACCTATAAGAGTGTTTGTACATCAATTAATTCATCTACATTAACAAACCTCTGCAGTATGCAAATGTAAAGACCTATTTCACCAGCACAATTTTGTACAGTATAATTAATAATCGTGCACTTTTACACTAAGATATTTTTTCTCACCTGTAAGGATTGGGATAACGTTGCCAGAAAGCAATGCAAACTTGGTCCCAGGTGTTCTTCAGCAAACCTGTGCAGCAAACGTATTTCCCCATTGTTCCCTTGGTTTACTCTGGCAGTACTCTGTGGAACGACGGCACAAAAAATAAAGTCAGTTACAATCAGATAAAGCAGAAGTAGAGTAAGGTTGACAGTAATCATATTTGTAGCTCATTCTGCTGCAAATAACTAAATAACTGCTACGAATAAGTAGGATTTAAGTGCATGCTTGCAAAGGTCAGTCATGACTGTACGGACATTTTTCATTCATATTTTGTAGAAAATGGTACAAAGTGGCTAAAACCCACATAAAAACCTACCAAGCTATATAAAAGAAAAAGCACAGCGGGGCATTTTTAGTGACGGCTTTATGATGTATTTGCAGTTTAAATAAGGGCTTCATGTATTTAAAAAAAAAAAACTGAGGTCAACCTGTTTAAAGTCGTTTCTGTCACATTCGTCACGTCCACACTACCAGCTTCCTGGACGGTAGGAGCTAGCCTAGCATGTGGCTAACCTCGTGAATGAATGGCTCTCTCGGTATACATTTGTATTTAGTCACATATCAACACTCAGGAGGAAGGGCTCAACACAGACGAAATAAACACCGACCTGCACAGTGACGATTTTCAAAAGATCAGAACGGACATTTCATTGTTCGTGAGGAGCAAAGTCCATCGTGCGACCACCTACATCAGACGCCAAACGTCACCAGGCCGAGAAGAAGGTCAAACGTTGAGCGTTGACGGAACATCCGGCAGGAGGCACTGGTGATGCTTGTTTTGATCACTAGATGGCAGCAGAGATCCTGCGCAAAATGTTTCAGTTCCCTGCAGGGTTGACACCTACAGTTTCTTCCTGCCCAGTTAAATGCTATTCCAAAAAATTACTCAAATCAAACTCTTATTTTCTGCTGTGTTTGTGACTGATATTAACAAATAGACTATATGAAAATACTGTAAATTTTAAGGAAGAGATTTAATTTTTTTTCTTCAAGGCTTGAAGCCTGAATTATATATATAATGATATGCTTAAACCAGGAAATCTGCAATGTGGGAGTTAGGAACCAGTAATGCAATGGCCATAGCTATTCTCTTTGACATACAATGAATAAAAAAAAATGTGTGGGTCACACTAGTAATTTTGCCATTTTAATGTTTTACTGAATTTACTTTTTTATAAATCTAGATGTACTTTACTTCCACACATACACGACCAATATCTCTTTATTTGACACAGAGGAACAAACAATAAATTGTCTTTCTAGAAACAGCAGCTGTAATGTATCAGGTCCAGGCTTGAAAACTGTGCCCAGAGGCCTCGTTGTTGATTCATGTCCCCACATTTATTAAATAGGATCACCAGAAAGGTCACTTTAGCAGCAGCGTAATGAACACAGAATTGCATGTTCTTTTTACATCCCCTTGAACAAGTTTCTGTAATGAAGACATCAACAGTGTGCTGCCCTGGCGTCACACAGGTCACCGGTTTCCAGTCCCATTCTTCTGGACACAGAGTCCCGCTGCTCTGTCTAATCAAGAACAGCTGGTGGCCAGGTGAGAACAATTAACTTCTATTTTTCCAGATTAGAGGATTTGAATGAATGATAAAACAATTACCGAAGTATCATGAGAAGTCTACATTCACTGTCACATAAATCTCTGCTTTCTCACTAGAAAATATCCTGCAAAGTTGAACATTATTTAGCAACAAGAATTATGTACATACAGTGGAACATGTTTACATAAGACATAGGTAAACATTTTAGATACATATTTGAATAAATTAGATATGTACTTTACAAGTACCACTCACAATTCAATAAGCCTTATAAAGAGACTTGCATGCAAAGCATTGGGCCCTCTTTAGTGACCAATGCTTTGTGTCAACCATTGTCTCTATGCGGAGGGGTTATTATCTCTTGTCCCCTCTCATTTAAGCTGCAGGGTCCAGGGTAGGGAGGTAGCACTTTTGGAAAAAACCTCAAAAGGGTGGAGCTTTGATAGGTTGTTAGCCATTTCTGAATAGGTAAGTATGACAGTGAGAACATTGCATTGCGTTAGGCAATAACACCTTTGTCACATTGTTGCTTATCTGCCAAGTGTTTTATTGGGGTAGGATTACATACTGTCTTAGGTAAATCACTTTCCAGCATCACCACTTGTCCTTGCATTTAATACTGTACGATAGTAAATGTAAAAAACATTGTATGTTTAACCAAAAGCCCAACTGGAGAAAAACATTGTAAACAAGCCTTGGTTAAAAATGTTGAAGTGTTCAAATTTTGTTGACACTGAACACTTGAATATAGATAAATGAAGTAATCAGTGAAAAATATTAAGTAACATAACATGATCACTAGCTACAGCAGGCTGAATGTCCCACTCTTTCCAGCACTCAACTTTCAGGAAGTCATCACAACATCACTCCTCTGTAGACCCTTGAGCAACAATGCAACCATTGAGAAGTAGCGGGTATAATGAGATCAGCAGATGCACAGTTCCCCCAGGCGTTGGCTAATTGCTGCTGACTAGTCTGAAGGAGATGAGTGAGGAATTTGCAGAGATCTATGAGGAAGAGGCTCTGCAGCTCTGAGGAGGAGCTTCATCCTCAAAGAATATCAGTCCCACCAAGACTTTTGTACAACTGAATGGTTGTGCAAAACAAGATTAAATGGTTTCTCAAGCATGCATGAAAGAATCAAAGCAACACTCCAGGCATGGTTTTGATGAGGAAATAACATTATAACATGATATAAAGCTAAAAAAGTAGATACTGCATAATACTGCTCCATGTAATCCCAATTTACAGTATATGCATTATGTAAAGTGGGAACATGTCAAAGTGACAAACACCCATCAAAACTGTGATATGATTTGATGTTTCCAAAATGATTCCTTTTTATCCTGCTTAGTTTTATGAAACACATTTTTAAGGCCCAGCACACATGGCAAAATAGAAAATAGCGTGATAGCAGCTTAAGGATTTCACATAATTGGTAGTTATCTTACTGCTGTTTTATAATGTACCCAGTGTTAAAATAGTCAGAAAATTATGCTTTATTGGTATCATTTAGAAAACCATCTCCTAATCTTATTGTAGTTGTGAAAATAGCTAGGCCTAAATGTTGCGTTTGCAAACAATAACAAATTTTTCCAGCTGGAAACACTACACCAAAAGTATAAAATAACATGTAGTTTTGTTTTGCTTTATTTTTTACTTTTAAGACACCGTCAGCAGCAGCAGCAACACCTCAGCAGTTTAGTATTGACCAGAAGTAAGCGACACATATGTACCTAAGGTACCTGTACTTTGAACTTTTGTGGACAAATGGTTTTCAAGGTTCTTGAAAACCAACAAGGAGCTGAAAGCTTCAGGATAGATACAATTGAAATATACCCATAGGTGCATTTCAATTGCTGAGTCAGTTCTTTTAAGTCAAAAGACTTGTTGAGAACCACACACCCCTTAAATCAGAGGTCTAGCTAATGTGCTAAAACTCTGCTTTTAAACAAGACAAATCTCATACAGCAGTAGTAGGGTGTCTGCTGTTACGACCGTTCAGAGTGGGCCCTCTTACAGAGCGTGTCCTGAATGACCCATCTGGGTGGAAAGTATCTGCCTTGTCCTCGCAACGGAACACCATTATGAAGCCATTCCTGTAGTTTTTATTCATCCATCCATAGAGGAGAGGGTTGGTGAAGGTAGGGCACATAGCCACGATGTGAAACACTGTGAAGATGAGCTTATACTCCTCAAATCGGAGCACCAAGTCCAGATCAGTGGCCAGCTGGAGCACATGTAAAGGCAGCCAACTGGTTGCAAACACCACTACTACCAGTGCTAGCATCTTTGTGGTTTTCTTGCGTCGGTTGATGCTGTCGTTACGGCTGGACGGACTGACATGGTTTTTCAGTTTGACCCAAATGCATATGTATGCATAACTAATGATTGCTAAAGGAAGAATGTACAATAGTAGGATCATTGAGAGACTGTAGATGACTCCATCCCTGTTGATGCCATGGGGCCACTTCTCAGAGCAGACAGGCATGCGCAGATTGATAGGAGGAATCTCTTCATAGCGATATTCTCTGAAGATAGCAAGAGGAGCTGCCAGGACAGAAGAAATAGTCCAGGTGAATGCCATGATGAAGAGGCTGGAATGCCAGGTGAGCCGTCGACCAAGGTGGAAGACAATGCAGCGGTAACGCTCCAGAGCTATGACAGTCAGGGTCAGGATGGACACATGAACACTCAGAGCTTGGGCAAATGGGACCATGTGGCACAACACGGCACCAAACTTCCATTCATCCAGCAGAGTGTAAATCAGAGTAAAGGGCAGGCACAGAGTGACCATCAGAAGGTCTGCCAAAGCCAGGTTGGCTATGAAGTAGTTGGTCACTGTCCGCATGTTTCTGTAGCGAATAATCATGTAGATGACGAGGGAATTGCCCAGCAGCCCCAGCAGGATTATTAAGGAATAAGCCATTATTAGAGTGATTTGGACTCCAAGGTGCTTGGTGACATCAGAGCTGAAACCGGGCTGGTATGAATCAGAGCTGTCGTTGAACAAAAACGACAGATCACTTTCGCTAGGCTCCACTTCTGCTGTGACGTTGGATGTGTCAAGTGGGCTCATTTTTACTGGAAGGTCCACAATACTGACGCTGCACCAACACCTGAGCAGAGAAAACAGAAAACAAAACAGCTTGACACAAAATTAATAGAACATCACTTTCAGACAGAACATAGCTATGTTGGATATTCTGGAGAAGTAAGGAGTAGGATGTAATAAGCCTGAGCTTTTTCCTATCCTTTTCACACTGAATAGGAGCAATTAAGTGAAGCAGAATTAGGGGCAAGTGCAGTAGCCTCCATGCGAGTCTGAAAGCTAACCTACATTAACAAGCACTACCAAATCTTTAGGCTATTCGCTTAGCTGGCCACACTGTCTATTGGGTAGATAGAACCGCAAACTCTGGTAAAACTGGAGTTCACAGCTGGATACTAACTGATGTGAATTGGATGGACACCACTTTGAACTTAATTGATGGTCAGTGGAGCCTTGGTCTTCCTCTTAATCCTCCAAACGTCCACAATGACATCTTTTTTTTTAAAAATGGTTGTTTAAAATATAGTTATTGCCTGTACAACATTCAACCAGATGTTGGGTCTCCTACCTGCATTTACATCTGAGATTAGTCAGCGTGGGGTGGCATCATTTGGAAATTTGATTATGATGTTGGAAGAGTGTGTGTGTGTGTATGGGGGGAGGATCAGTCATTGTAAAGAGGGTAAGAATGACTGGACTCAACACAAAGCCCTGTAGCACACATGTCAGGTCAGAGTTATGGATGATGATGTCTGACTTTCCATCCTGACATTTTGTGATCCGTTACTGAGAAAATTAACAATTAATTCACATAGTGTGTTGGGCAGTCCAAGGCTGGTGAGTTCGGAACAGAAGTTCAAAAATACAGAGCTCCAGGTGGGATGAGGGCGGCTGAATGAAACATGATACATCTTAAACAGACTCAGTTTGCTCGGCAAACATCCAGGCAGCCAGTATAGGATGCTTTTGATGTGCAATACCACTCTCTGAAAGCACTTCATTATGGTGTAAGGCCTACTTAGACAGTAGTTGTTGAGGCTGGTGGCTGATGTCTTCTTTGGCAGTGGGATGAATGTGGTGGTTTTGAAGCAGGTGAGCACTGACACGTGCTGTAGTGAGAGACCAAATATATCAGTACACTTGAGGTGTGCTCTCACCTTGCTGTTAAAACAAAGGGCTCTAATGGTCAGCATTGCCTCAGTGCAAAATTTGGTGTAATTAAAGCCAGCAGAAACATATGTCTCTGAGTCAGCTCCCTGTGAAAGCACACCTTGTGTATGCTTTCAAAACAGTCCTGTAATGTTACATCTGTACTCACAGATGCTGGGGTTTTGCAAACCACAGGTTTATATGATAGATTCAGGATCAATGAAATGTGATTTGTCGTCTGTCATCCCCAGGATGTGGTGATGGCACAGCTTTGTATTGTCACGGGATATTTGCAAATAGTTGATCCGGGATATTTTTGTTTCTGGCCAGAAAGCATACATTTTTATGGCACTTGGGTAAGACTGCTGTCATATCTGCATTATTAAAGTCTTTAGGGTGAGCATTCATCTGGATGATAAAAAAGCTATGCAGCTCTTCCAGTGCTAGGCCAATGTTAGCTTGCAGTGAGATTTTAATAGCTATACAAAATATATAAGTAATGTCTCTCAGTGGATAAAATGCCCTGCATAAGGCACTCTTGATGTAGAGAGCAATGTTTCCTCATAACATTTACTGGAATACTCCTGTCATTCTTGATATAGATACTACCTCTAAGGGAGAGCCCAGACAACCTACGGAGAAAACCCATTTTGGCCGCTTGTATCAGCGATCTTGTTGGAGGAACCTTTTCTGGGTAATAAACACAGCACTAAGGGTCACAGGAGTACACTGTCTGCCCTGGACACTGTATCATGACCGGCTGCAGCAGAAGTCAAAGACTCAGTGCTGATGTAACTCACCCGAGGCATTCACTGATTGTCCCTCTGCCATGAGGAAGGAGATAGTGCCTTTTAGAAACATGCAATACATGTGTGAGGAACAGATTATTTTCAAGAACAATAACTTCTATCAGCCCTCGATCCCTTATTGATTAGTGCAATATGACAATACATGGGTTATGATAATATTTATCATCCATCCATCCATCCATCCATCCATCCATCCATCCATCCATCCATCCATCCATCGTTTTCTGCTTATCTGGGGTAATATTCAGGGGTCAGCAGCTTAATTGATCCCCAGAGTCTGTGGGAACCAATGCTATTGCCCCCAAATTAGTGGACACTGGGGATGAGGCTAAGCAGAGAGGCCCAGTTGTTTTTATTACTGGATTTTTATCTAGTTAACATGGTTCATTTTGTGAGGAAACGGGAAATAATTTTAGTTTAGGTAACTGCAATGACGATAAAGTATTCTTTTTTTTATTATTTTTATTCTATGTTTGATTGTTTTTGTATTATTTTCTTTAAAAATTAGTTGTTTATATGTTCTAAATACATATTTCATTTGTTCGTTTGTTCATTCATTTATTAATTAATTTGTTCACTCATTCAGCAAATGAGAATATGAAGTAAGGGAATAAACTCAAGCTGCTTCAGAAGTGTCTGATTCAAAATTCTCAAGATCTGTGAACTGTGTTTCTTGTGTGTGCAAGCACAGTGGGATCTGCATCAGTCATTTGCTCCTGCATAGTGGGGCGACATGTACCAACCTTCACATATTCTCCTGAACAACAACTCCCAGTGGGGCTACTGAGTGCAGTTAGGAGGACTTGGCTGTCAAATCCTGCCACCTAACCCTGCCGAGGTCTCTCAGCTGGGAGTCTGCATGTACTTGGCTGTCAGTTGATTCTTTGACCCCTTTTTTCATGTGTGCAACACCTTTTATTTGTTCCCATTCATCTCTGTCATAAGCGACTCTGTCATTTATAGAAATGAACACTGGCTGCATGAAGGCAAAATGATAGCATTGGTGATGTATCTTAAAATTATGTTATTTGTTTCCAATGTCATTTCCTCCTCAGTATGAGAGCTTCTTATGAAACCAACACATTCTCACTCACGATTTCTGACCATGCGACTTGGGCAGGGTCCTTCAGCGTCACATGTTGACGATTTGGGAAGGTTACGTGTTTTACGAGGATTATTAACGTGAAGGGTTCTCGCAACCGCTGCCGAACCTTCAAAACCCAACGATTTGGTAAGGTTTAGGGTAAAAATTACGGTAAGGCATAGGGTAAACCCCTCGCGTCACATACTGACGCGAAAGGGGTACCCTGCGCGTCAATATGTGATGAGGACGGACCGTCCCATGTGTCAATATATGACGACTTGGGAGTGAGAATGGGTTGATGAAACAGTATGTAATTTTTACCAGGCTTGAGCTTCCATAGAAAATGTCACCACCATAAAACAACTAGTATTTAAAGCTGAAGAGTAAAAACTCAGTGCATTTTAGCAGATAAACTGATTCTCTAATGCGTGCAATCTCATCATTCACACAATCTTCCCTGATTGCAGGGAGAAAGGTGGATGTTATACAAAGCTAAGAAAAGGAAAAATGAGCAGCAGTCACAGAGAGAAATTAATAGAAAATTAGCTTTCCTGGAACAGAAGTAGAAATTCCAACCAAAAAAAATTTACACTAAATAGTCTATCTCATCAATTGACAATAATGAGAAAACATCTTTCCTCATGCTCTCTGTGTTGCTTGCCTGTTTATTTACGGCATGCTTTCTTTTTTTCCCCTTAGGAACACCTGTGCCTCTATTGACACTAAAGGAGACGATGGAAGAAGCAATGAGGGGTAGTGAGTGAGTTCAAAGCTCAATCATTAGAGCTGCAGAATGTGTGCCTACACTTGCAGCTCATATTAAAGAGAACAAATGCGGGGAAATATTAAGGAAAAATAAATGCAATTCAACATTTTGCTTTTCCTGTTAATTTACATATGCAGGCAAAGTGCTGCTGCTGCATACAGATATATATTCAATTATTGCTACTGGCGGGTTAGACTGTCAACTAATGGTTTGCCAGATTAATCAAGCACACTAAAGAAATAGTTCATCATCAGAAGATGAATAAAATCTACTTCAACAACCAAACAAATGGAAGCAGTTTGTGAAGAGGACCAGCGTAGACTGGAGATTTCATAATCAAAGATCTCCCATTTTCATTTTAATGTTTAATGTTTGATGTTATGAAAACCACATGTTCAGGACTTTCCATTAGGATGATTATCAAGTCTCAATGAGGTTTGGACTGCTGAATCATTCCTTACTAACCCACTCGTGCACCTGCAGTACAGCCAATAATCATCTCCATCATTTAAGTCAACACCAAGAGGAAGATACAATGAAATGATTTTCTTATAAATTTTCAGTGAAATACGTTGGAGTGTTCAGGTAAACTAAAAGTAGATGGCAGGTGGCCCTGCTGCACTGAATGGGGGGAATATGGGATGTATTTAATCATTCAGTCATAAAATTAATCAGTCAGATGAAAACACTCAAGCAGGAATTTAATGAACCTGAGACATATGAGGAGAAAGAACACATAAGGCCTCAGCATGTTCTTAATCACATGCTATAAAATCTATGCTGAAATTGCTTTTCTAAGATAATGTTCACTAATGCCAGGTGATCATGCCCATTAATGTGCCTCCTGTTATATTATGATCCAAACACACAAAAGCAAGTTTTAGCCAATTTTGTCCTTATAAAAAGACACATTTATGCTCATTTTCTGAAATTTTGTCATAGAATTCCAGACTCCTTTCTCAGTTGTATTTTAAATGTATTGTGCAAATGAGTTAGAAAACTGTTACACGACTCATAGTATATTTCAAGTTTTGATTCTTGGAGGAAGAACTGAGAAGAGATCAGGCATAATTTATTGAGATCTTTTCTTATTCTCTTTCATTGTTCTGTTGATACAGGCTTCAAGTCTCCAAAAGAACCATGTTTACTCAATTTCTTTTTCCATTCAACTTTCAAAGTTGATATGTAATATTTGCAACACAGGCAGAAATATAATACCTGTGTTCCCAGCTGATTTAAAGATAAAAGCTTATTCAACAGACTGCCCGCCAGGCTGCCTTAGTTTATAAAGTTTTATGTTTCTCCTTGTCTGTTAAAGTAGTTTTGATACATTCAATGTATGCAGTGAAATGGCATGAAAGCTATAAAGCAAATTAGAAAATGTAGCCGTCGTCAAGCAACTCAGCGGGATCCCCTAGACACCAAAGCGCACAGATGCTCAAGAGCAAATGGATGTGATTTATCTCCGTTCAAGCAACATTTTTACAGTAATTTAAAAAAAAAAAAGACACAAGCACAAAAAAAACACTTCCTATAATTTCTTATCCCAAGAGTTATTATTATTATTATTATTATTCTTTTCTACGATGCACCTGCTGAAGGGATCCAGCTCACATCAATGGCGAGTTACTACTGATATATTTTAATAACCCAATTCAATCAATTATGCATTGACGCGTAATTTGTGGCCATTTGTTTCACTTTCTCACTCTTTAAATATATCTTTCGCAGCCCTGAAGGCTCATTTAACCCTTCAAAACATATGCAAATTACTATAATTGTCTCACATCATTTGGACTCTTCATCATCTTGCTTTGAAAAGGTTTCTTCATATCCAAATTACGCACATGTGGCAGTTTCAGTTACAGGATGCGCCCGCGTCACAAGAACAGAACAGAACATTCAGCGTCTATCTGGTGCACTTGGACACATATCGAGCCCCGCATTATGAATTCACGGTCTACACGAATACCAATCGCGTGTTAATGGACTCACCTTTCGCCGCAATATCTACTTTGGGAAACGAGTCTTCACTCAAGAGTGGCGTGGAACAAGTGGTGTGAAATTCCCGAAGCTCCTCCCTGCCTGGAGTGCGCATCTTGTGGATCCACTGAGCGCTCCCGAGTCAGATCCAGCGGAGTCAGAGTAGGAATGAGGCGCCAACATCTGTGCCAGGAACGGTCCGCTGGAGATCTGCGCAATGGCCGCGTCCTGTGGGCTCCCCGCACATCACAATTTTACCCGAAGCGTCTCTCTCATCTTCATTTTTATTATGTTGACGAACATCACAAAGTTTATTGCATTCGAGGTTTTATTTCTAATTGTGGTGCACAGTGTGGACGCATCTCTGACACGAACATGTCGTTATATCATTTCAGTTTATGGTCCCCATCGTTCTGCTCCAGTCTGATCTCAGATGAACAATGTTCAAGTTGACATAACCGTTTATTTTCCACGATTGGGATCAAGTTAGTTTAAAGGAACGACTTGGAACCAAGGCCAGAGTAGATTGATTTCCCCTGGAAATAATCACATACTGTGAGCTCCATGACAACCTGGAAAAGATGAAAGCTGTTGGACATCGCACCGTTGTTTTTAGTTTAAACTGCAGACATAAACATGCAGGGACTTCATCAAGGTGGCAGGTCAATAAAAGAACATTTGAGGCCCAGAGCTGCAGACATACTTTTCGAATGCAGTTTTATTAATCTGAAGGATTGTAAATGCATTTTGAATGGGTGTCTCAGTCTCTAGAGGACAATTTCTTTGTAATTTCAGTGTGACATACAATGTCTTCCAAAAGCCTTCATACACTTGAAATGGTTTCGCAGTTGGTTACATTACAACCACAAATTTCAGTGTATTTCATTGGGAGATTTTGTGATGGAACTTCATCAAATGGACCAAAAGTGCAAAGTGCAAAGAAAAACTTTGACTTCTTTCTTGTCCAACTAAAAAGGTGAAAAGTTTGGCACTCATTTATACTCAGCCCGCTTTACTCTGATATCCTAAATATGATTAATTGAAAATCCTGTGTGTTGTGTATTCTCAGTATAAATACAGTTGTTCTGAATGCTTGTGACATCATCATGGTGTTGGTATGCTTTTCTTCAGGTTGGACAGGGAAGCTGTTCAGAGTTTATGTGAAGATAAAATGCACCTAAATACAGGGCAAACAAAGAAAACCTGTTTGAAACTACAGAAGCTTTGAGACAGGGCAGAAGGCATCTAGCTGTAACTGAAGTCGAAGATGATTCAAGCCAATATTGACTCAACTACTCCAGCTTCCCCCCACAGTCCAAAAACATGACTGTCAGGTTACTTGGTTTCTCTAAATTCTGCTTAGGTGTGAGTGTGTGTGTGTGTGTGTGGTTGTTTGTCCTGTCTGTCCCTGTGTTGCCCTGCAACAGACTGGTGACCTGTCCAGGGTGTATCCTGCCTCTCGCCCAAAATGTCTCGCTGGAGATAGGCACCAGCACCCCTCCCAACACCACCAGGGACAAGGGTGTAAGAAAATGGATGGACAAATGGAAAACCAGCTATGATTTTCCTTTCACTTCACTATTTTGATCTACTTTGTGTATATTCATCTCATCCAATTCATTACACCTTGTAGGATGAATACCCATCCTGAGGTCTAACTTGTGGTCACATGACTATGTTTCAGAGTTATTATTTTTTCAGAACTACAGAGAAAACAAGAGCCTACAAGCTGAAGAACATTTTACTAAACTATAAGAGGATGTTTTGTATATTTGGTCTCTAGAGACTAATTTATCCACCTTCCTGGAGCTGTTTAGGAGCCACATTAAGTAACTGTCTGGGTTCAGGGGATTTGAAGATGTGCCCAGTCCTCTCCTTTTCTTTGTTCTTAGAGTGCTGATCAGCCTTATTGATTTGGTAAGGCAGCCATTTGGCCTTAGCTTGTTGTCTTAACAATGAGATTCACCCACAACCTCCACATGTAAATGAAGTCGTTTGATTCTGGAGACCGTCAAACAGGAGGGATTGTGTTGTGGCACTGAGGAAAGTTTTGGGTTGTCATTGGACCTTCTGCGTGTGACTCCAGCAATCTTTTGAATACAATCATGCATCAAGCTAATAAATCTTTAGGCTTTTTTGCAGAAAATATGTTAAAACAAGATTAATTTTTTTGGAAAAAAAAATCAAAATATAAAAACAAAAACCGACTTGAACACTTACTTTCTTTTTAATTTAATCTTTTTTTTCATTTCTTATGTGTGATGTTGGTGTTTTTTCCTCTGATGAACAGTTCTCTCATAGATCCATCTACAACATTTATATCTGTAAAGGTCAGTACTTTTACTTGGTCATCTCAAATCGATAACTTTATTCTTAGCAACCTTTTAAAAATGGTTGCTAAAGACTTTTTGAAAGTAGTTTTATTGCTGAAAAATGACACTTTCTTGAATTTAGTTCACAGACAGATGTTCTGACATTTTCTTTTGTCACACAGTAATGCTTTAAATCTGAACCTATTATTTCCATCGGCCATCTTGCTTATGTAATCTTTAGCATTCTGGACAAAGGCAGCTATCCATGGTCACTACGGCCTCTAGTTGCTGTTTTTACTTCTAATATGTTTTTCTTTTTTTACAAGCTATGCTGCTAGGATGACCGTTGTTTGACGACCTCTCCTGGGGAAGGTGACAATGGTCTTAAATGTTTGGAACTTTCAATCACTTTTTGTAACCTTTCCAAACCTGATGATTACCAACATATTTTTACTGAGGTCCTCTGAAAGCTTTACGGCAGCCACAGTAAACTTCCACAAAGCATTATGAAGGTCAGACATTTATAAGTCCCCGTTCTTTAATGTGACCGTCCAGAGTGTATTATCACATTCACCTGGAAACCTTTTACTTTAGTTTCACCTTCAAATGATCCACCAATCCCAACTTTTGCCTTTTTATACTATGCGCAATATAGCTAATAATTTTTCCCCATAAAAAAAAAAACACCAAATGCACTGCTGTTTTTCCCTGTTGTTTTTAATGACTTGTAAAAGCATTTACATCCACTCAGCTTTTCCACAGTTGTTTTAGTGAAAGGCTTGTTATGGATTTCTTTCAACAATGTAAAGAAATCTGCCACAAACTCAAAAGACTTACAGTCCTTTGAACATATTCTTTAAGTGTCTGCTTCTCAAATAAAGTTATGTTTAGGTGGACTTCCTTGTATTAGTAAAAATGTTATGCTACTATATATGTTTTAACAAGCAAATGGAAATGTGTCATCATGTAACTTCTGCACATGAAATCTGATCATGTTTACAGAGAATGGGTGGGTTCTCCATGTTTCTTTAAGCTAAAAGACAGATTTATAGTTCTCTTTCTGTGCCAAAGCTTTTCCTCCTTTTGCTGTTGGTGTTATTCATGAAGGTTACTCTGACGGCTAAACACTTTCTAATGCAGACAGATGAAAGTCTTTAAGTCACAGGTGATTGAACATATTGATTCAGAGGGATGGATAGTCTGTGAAGTTTGCAAATTGGATTCCTGAGGTAAATGTTTGTGTGGGAAGTCTCTGTTATGCCTCGGGACTCGATGTAAGAAGTAAAACTGATCTTGTATTTTTTCCTCTCTTCCATCTTTGTCCAATTGAATTCACTTTTAATGGCAATAACCTTGTAGCTTCATGGATAACCCCAGGGTCATCTCACATTCAGTGAATTTGCAGGCTTTGGGAGGGAGAGAGGTTAAATTACACAATTAGTGGATATAAGACAGTATTTTCATTAAATGTGCTTTACAGGTGTTGAGCCCACTTTTAAAATCCATTGAACCATTCATAAAACTGCAAAATCACTCCAAGTAGGGCTTGTTTTTTAACACAAAAAGGAATTACGAAAAGCCTGTGTTCTAATTTGGAGATTTTTCTAAGACAGGTGCAGTAGCTCACTCAGGTCTTCATAATGAGCAAACCAACTGACTTACAGTACTGACAATGCCTGAAAGCTATGGGAGTTTCTGTTTTATGCTCAACTTGGAGTTTGGGAAACAATGAAAAAAAAAATCTGCAATAAAAAAGAGGAGATATTTAGATTAAGCATTAGAGGAAAAAACAGTGATTGATTACTTTTCCAGGAGACTTCATGCTTGTTAACAATTGTGACAAAACAATGTAATATTTAGCTAGATATAATACTTAGAGTTTTGTTCTTGGCCAAGCTCAAATTATTCTTACCAAATTTGCTTTTACAATAAAGCTTTATTAAAACAGTTATGTTATTTGTGGTAAATTGGCAAGATCAGTTCCAATTGAACAATCCCAACAGTGTGTTTTGGGTATTATTTAAGCCTTCACATCTTTCCTGCTACATATGGTGGCAACAAAATGGACATACATCCTTGTTCAGACCTGTTTCTAACACCATGCAGTTGTTTTAGACCTTTTAATTCTGTGTGTATTAGGAAGGCACGTTTTAGCAAGTACCTATTTCCTTGGGCATTACTCAGCTTACCTTTAAAAAGGCTTGTTCCCATGGTCCCAATAGCTAATGTGCTTTGTCGTGTCCTGTAAAACAAGATTTCATGGGTTCCTGATAAAAGATTCTACATACCATGTAAAAAATGTAAAAAAAAAGATAAAGAAAAGGCACAATAAAAACTACTTTGGCTATATTTATAGGTAAAAATAAAACAAACAAGAAAAACGTATTTTAATTGATTTTTTCTAATCTATTACAAGCTATTCTTTTTAGCCTTCCTGTCATTATATGGTAGGATGGGTAGATAAAATATATTGTGACATTATATATTTTAATGGCATATAAATAGCGTTATTTTTCTTCTTTTTGTTTTTTTTATACAAAAGAAACACATTTCAAAAAAATCCTTTCAGCATTTTAAACTAATATTTTATCGTTTTCCTTTTTGCTTATTCGTTTGGATATAAAACATTTATGGTCAAGGCAACACTTCACATTTTGTTATATCGACTTTCTATCAGCTTCGGCTTTCATGAAAACCCTAAATAAAAAAAATAAAATATAACTCTAAGCATACAGCGTGTTTTTGCTCTTTGCAACTTATCATTTCGTGTGAGCGAAGCAAAAGAATAAACAGACAAGAAAGATAATAAACTGTGGCTGACCACTCTCTGACTGCCATGCTTCCGGGGTTCAATGAACCAATCAAACGTCGGCCCTTCATCCTGCGCATGCTCATTTATGACAGCGGTGGTTCCCCGAACACAACAGGAAGGAACAGCGCAGGATCAAGGAGCAAAGAAGGAGGGACTTTGAAGTGTTTGGACACGCATTTCACTTAACAGCAGACGCAGTAAGTTCATTAAAGTGTTTAATATCCGCTTATATCGTAGTGACATAATAGTTTTGATAAGGTTTTTAGTCCGTTGAACTTCTCATGGACGGCTATGTGGTTGTAAATGCTAACAGTCTCTCGGCAAATTCAACAGTGTAAGCAAATGATTTTTACAGTACGAATCATGTGATCGGTCGCTTGCTATCCAGTCCTAATCACTTTGATTTGAGTTTACACTGGAAATTGTTTTTTTACACATACTCTGGGAGACTATTTTACAATAAATAACCGATAGCTGTAGTCGAACCTTTTTGCCATGAGTGCATGACAGGACAATGTAATGTCTTTAGTTTACCATCAGAGTTTTTCTGCTGACGGAACAAAAGCCAGATCTCCACCACGAGTTTCCTTTAGTTTTCTAATCTTTTGCTTTCACTTCCTCAGTTTGGAGAGAAAAGACATCTCGGCATGGCTGCTGCTCCTGCTGCTCCTCCTCCCTCATCCAAACTCAGCCTGAGGGAGGACCTGACCTGCGCCATTTGCTGCGACCTGTTCCAGGAGCCTGTCATGCTATCCTGCATGCACCACTTTTGCAAGGCGTGCATCTCAAGGTACTGGAGGGGAACACTGGGTCCTGTAACCTGCCCACAATGCCGCAAAGAGTTCAGGTCCAAGCAATTTCAGACCAACTACCTGGTGGCAGCGATGGTGGACAAGGTTCGGTCCTCCTCTTCAGACACCTACATCAGGAATCTGGAGGTGACTTCATCGCTTTTGCTTTCTCCTGCCCTTGTGTGTTTTATCATCTGGCTGCCTCACGTTTATTTTTAGATTGGTGTGTGTTATATCTTATGCAGATAATAAAATGTCCCAAACTAAACCTAGCAATGATCAGACATTTCCATTTGAGTTGTAAAAGTTTAATATAACTGTGTTCCATTTTTCAGTCCACATCTGTGTCTTAATGACATGTTGTGCTTGACTCGATCAGGCCAAAGTCCACTTCCACTCCCTTTAATATCACTTGGTATGGCAGTGATATTAAATAAGGATCATTGTGTAAAACCACACCAAAAACACTACCACTGATGATTTACAAATGTCTCGCCTGGCTTACAGTGACCTTGCAAATAGATTTAACTGCCTGGGTTGAAAAATTTACATTTTTCTTTTCTTCATTTTTATGCAGTATGTTGATTCATGTTGAAATCCCAGTAAAATATATTAAAGTCTATGACTATAACCTGAAAACATGTAAAAAGTTAATTTACAATTGTTTAAACCAAAATCCCTGATTTTTGTTTTCAAACTGCAGCTGTGCGATATTTGTTTATGTTTTTATGTGCACAGCTGGTGCACTCTTATCATCTTGGGAGCTGATAGCAACATTGATTTCTCTTCCAAATCCACAGCACTTGGACTTTGTAGTAGTGTGTACCACTGTTGCATTGGGTTAAGATAAAATACAAGCATATAGCTTCCTCTAAAATGCATAGTCATGCAGCACCAGCAGAAAATATAGCTTTAAAGAAGTTTAATAGGTAGCAATGAGGGTTCTGATTACTCTGGCTTTCCTATCCCACTACATTGTACCGATTTACATTTTATAAATTGGCTTCTCCAGACATTATTTGCATATTGCTTTGCAGAAAAAGCTGAGTGTGGCGTTACAGAGCCATAACTCAAGGAAGGAGGATCTCCTCTGCACCATTCGCAAAGACAAAGACAAGATGGATACCATAAAGGTAGGCTCGACCAAACAGAACCTAATATTTCATTATGCACATTCAGTTGTGTTTTCAGCTGCGTTCATAGTCTCTTGTTGTGTTCCTCGAATGTCTAAGCACAATTCTGCTTCCCACATTTAACGGAATATCAGTTGCGAATAAGATTCAAGTGTTGATAAGCAGATGGGAGCTTGCTGTGTGCTCTGAGTAGATGAAAAGAAAACCATCAGTGCAAACTTCCTGTGGCTGTTTGAGGCATTTCTTAGAATTTCAACCCCTTTTAAACTGCTTTACAACATTTGAACACCTCTTCATCTAAAATATGTTGGAGTGCAACTGCTGGACTGATGTTAAAACCTTGATGCTTTCTTATAAATCATTCTGCAGCAGTCTAACAAGGTCGGACCTCATCAAACACACTTAGTTCAGTGGCACCCAGCTAATTCAGACAGTTGTTCAGACAGCTCATCTGATAAATTACCACGTGTGCTGGTCAAATCTTCATCCATGATTCTGCTGCAAGATCTAGTTGCTGCATTGAGTCTTGTGAATTTGGCATTCCTCTTTGCTCGTAGATTAAGGTTTGTTATAATGTGTAAAATAGGTTTAAATATTGCTTCACTACT
This sequence comes from Xiphophorus maculatus, assembly GCF_002775205.1. Taxonomy (NCBI): domain Eukaryota; kingdom Metazoa; phylum Chordata; class Actinopteri; order Cyprinodontiformes; family Poeciliidae; genus Xiphophorus; species Xiphophorus maculatus. The sequence continues at coordinate 20,822,607 of NC_036465.1, read as the reverse complement.
TTTTTGCTTGTACCTCTTCAGATGCAAGCAAAGAAAGTGTTCATTCCCCATTAAGCTTAGACACAGATCTCAATGTATTTTATTGGATAAATATGTGGTAGAGCAGCATGAAGTGGTTTTGTTCCACTTCATAACCGTGAAGTGGAACAAAAAGGATATGTGGTTTTCTGATGAGCATAATGTGCATTTGTGTTTAGCTCCCTGTAATGCAAACCCTCCAAATAAAATTCAGCGCAACAAATGGCCTCCAGAAGTCAATAAATTAGTAATTATAATCCACATTAAGGCTGCATGTTTAAAATGCTATGGGGCAAAAAACACCAAACACATGAACGGTGCTTTAGCAGCAACAAGTTAGCTAATCAGAACTTTAACTGCAAGAAGGACGGAGCTAAGTACGTATAGTTCTACCTCTAAACTTGTTTGGTGCTTTAAAAGACTTGGTTTAGAATGGCCTAGTCAAAGTCCCACAATAATTCCAATTGAAAAATGTTTTACATGACTTGGAAAACAAATGTTCATTGAAGTTCTCCAGCCAATCGGACTAAGCCTGACTTATTTTACAAAGAAGAAAAGGAAAAAACATTATCTAGATGTATAAACGTCATTCCCCTAAAGTCGTGCAGCAGAAACTGCAGTGGAAGGAGATTCATTCTGCATTTGCACGGTTCTACAAAGCATTGACCTCGTGGAATTGAATAGAAATCCTTCCACACTTTTCTTTTTAAAGCAGTTATAAAGCCATAGATCACTTTCCTTCAACTTGTCAATCATTTGTGCTTTGTATTGGTCTTTTAATGTGGAATTTAAAATTAAATACTGTAAGGGCACTGGATTTTGACGTATCCATGTCACTTGGCAATGTCAATGTTCCTGACGTACCAGTACTTTCTCACTTCTCCAGAGGGTTGGAGCAGATCTGCAGGGGTGTGTCAAAAGTGAGTTCAGAGCTCTGCATCAGATCCTGCAGGAGGAGGAGAATCATATGTTGGATCAGCTGAAGAGAGAGGAAGCAGAGGAACTGGAGAAGGTCCAACGTCACCTGGAGGCCGCAGAGCTGGCTATTAGGGAGCTGGAAAATAACGTAAAGCTGCTGCAGGAGTCGAACATCACACTGACTGAGGTGGAGCTTTCTCAGTCCAAGTCTATTAATTTTGTAAAGTTTTTCTTTTTTTATATCTAACCATAATTTAAAATATTATGGTGGAATAAAAACTTGAGCTTCATCTAATTTATAACTTTTCTGCCAGTGTGTAACATGCAGTTAATGAGATTTCTTTGGTTTCCTTCCTGACAGTTTCCACAGTTGAGGTAAGCATTTACTGCTGTAGAGCGACACAGTAATTGCTCCAGGCCTTTTAACACCAGTCATGTACATATTAGCATTTGACATCTAATTAATGTTATTTGATCCTAGACACCCTAATAAAATGTGTTTAATCCACAGGCCCTGTGTGGAGGTGAACGTGGCGCCCGATTTTGATATCAGTGCCTTCAGCAGCAAATACTTAGCTCCGTTACAATACATCACATGGAGAAGGATGTTCAAGGCCCTGAAACCAGGTAACTTTCCATCTGATGTGCATCATTAAACACAGACTGTTACTGCAACTTTCAGAGGCACTTTAGAGAAATGACAGTGCAGAAATATTCATGCCTTGTCAACCTTTTCCCATGGTCACATCATGACCATAATTATGTTGTAGAAAGAAATGGCAGATGGGGTTTTTAATGTTTTGAATAACTAAAGGTCAGAAATGTTTGGGGTTCATGTGTCTTTAGACCCATTTACTTTGTTATTACTGAATAAAATCCATTTAAACCAACTCTGTAGATTCCAGCTTTGCTTAAATGAATTAATCTTACATTGCTTTCACACCAGCATCGACTAAAGATGTAACAAATGTTGGAATTTTGGTCCCCAGTCGAACAGAGTCGGACTACCATTCAGACTGTCACCATTAAACACTGCAGAGTGCATCTCAGGCTTTGATTGTAGTATTTTTCTTTCCTCACAATGATGTATGTTGTTGTTTTGGTCTATCACATAAAATCTCCTCATAAATACACTGAATATTGTAGCTGTAATGTGACAAAAACTGAAAAACACAAAGAGGTGTGAATTCATGTCAAATTGTTATTGCACAAACAATATTTGTGCAAACTCCTGATAAATCTTTTCAACCCAAAGGTCCTGCTGCCTTAACGTTTGACGTAGAGACGGCACATCCCAGCATCCACGTATCCCGGGACAAAACCGAGGCTGTCGAGTGCGATGTCATGACACCGCACACGAGCAACAGCAAGCGCTTCGTCCAGTGCGTCAACATCCTGGCTGCGCAGGCCTTCCAGTCAGGGCGACATTACTGGGAAGTTGAAGTGGGCTCCAGCCAAAAATGGGACCTGGGCGTTGCCTCTGAGACCGTGGACAAACACGCCCGGATCAAACTCAGCCCCGAGAACGGCTACTGGACCCTACGGCTGCGGAACGGGAGCGAATACTGGGCCGGGACGCAGCCATGGACGAGGCTGCAGCTCGGGTCGCCTCCGCAGAGGATCGGGGTGTACTTGGACTGCGACGAGAGGAAGGTGGCCTTCTACAACGCCGACGATATGAACCTGCTGTGGTTGTTCAGCAAGGGGCCGAGAGGAAAAGTGTTCCCCTTCTTCAGCCCATGCATCAGTGAAAACGGACAGAAACCTCACGCTATGAAGCTCCTCCACGGGGCTCTGTACGACTAACTGAAGTCGGTCGATACTGCTCAGCATTAAAAACCTGGTCTGTTATTCACCAAAACTTTAAAAGGCACCCCTGCCATTACTTCACTTTTGGATCATTTCTAAGCTGTAATTGTTGCATTATATAGAAGATATAGCATTTTCTCATAAAAAATGATCAGGGTTGTTGTCTTTAGTGTCCTGAGGAAGAGGTTTTCTTTTCTTTTTGTTTTTAATCAGCATGAATGATCTGTGCACTTTCCTTTGAGATGTTATATTTGATTAAATGGCTTCCTCATGTTTTATGCATGAGTTTGAAATAAGTCGGTGCAGTCTGTAAGCTTTCCAGTTTCACAGAATTGAACTGTAAACATTAATTTGTAGTGATTGTATGTACCTAGATTCAAACACAAATGCATGCATTGTGTTTCATTGTATACATGGATGTAAGATGTAAACCTGCTGATATGGACAATAAACCAAGTCAAAATTTCTTTTTAAGCTGACTGTCTTTGATTCTTTTCAGCAGCTGCAACTTTGCACGGATTCGTCACCTCTGAAGGGTTAAAGTCCTCACTACTTGAACCTATGAAGGATGTTATAAGGCATCATCAAAGCAGGCTGCACAATTGCATACTCCGCGGTTGATGGCAGTCCAAAACCATTTAAACCCCGAGACAGTGGAAGCTTGTTGACTCTGCTGCACCTGGACTGGAATTTGTGAACGTGTGAGCCATCTCTGACACTAGAGCAGCAACAACAGGCGGGCTTTTGGTTATCTCCACAAACACACTAGAGCACCGACGTCCTGTTTCCTCCCGTCAGGTGAAAGGTCAGGCAAACAGAGTGACAGTGTGGTTGTTTCTGAGGTTCTGTTTTTTGACAGCCCTCAAGGGCACGAGAAGCAGGATGCTGCTGCCTGCTCCTCTGAACGGAGGAGTGGCACAATGAACCACACCAAACGGGGATTTGTGCTTTTCCTGTGAACTGTTTTGTTAATTGGCAAAAGCGCAAACAAAATTTGAACTTTTATTCTGTGGATCCTGTGAGGCTGAGATGTTGTGCATGTATGCTTCTTTTGAACAAAACTAGCACTCCAGTGTTCCTTAGAGTCTTCTACCAGAATTACTGATCAAATGCAGATTTGTAAATGTGCATTTCAAGTTAGACTTAGTTACAATACAGTATTAAAAATGAAATGACATCATTTGAAAGCAGTTGGGTGATCTGCCTGTACTCGTTTAAAAACTCAAAAACGAGACTTGAGTTCTTATATTCACTAGGTTTGTTGGGGTGGGTTATTTTCCAACTTTTTATGATATGAGCAAAACATTTTACATCCTGTTTAGCTTTACCTGTCACTGACATGCATATTTGCTGTATATTAATCAGATTGCCACTGTTATTAATAAATAGTACAAAACATTGTCACTTCAGCAACTCTGACTACTTGGGAAAAAAAGGATTTTCAAGAAAAACTACAGACCAAAGGATGCCTGGAGTTTACATAGAGACAATGGAAATGCTGCATCAAGGACAACCAAGGCTCTTTTAATATTGTTCATTCCTTACAAAAATAATGTACCCACTGTAAACAAGACAAACCTTTTGTTCCTCTAAAAAAGTAAAAAAAATGTAATGATTGGTTATTCTGTGGAATTAATTTGCTGTTTCTTGTACTGCATGGATTTTTAGTTCAGAATTAAAGTAATCAGTAATCATCTGTATAGTTAAGGCCAAAGTATAACTGAGACTTTTAGCACTCCTCTGACAAACTAAAAATGTGACCCATTGTTGATTTTTTTTAATATTGTCTATTTTAGAGTAATTTATAGCACCTTACAGAAATTAGGAAAAATATGTACTTCCAGTTCAAATATTTAGCCCAATTTCCCTTTATCATCTTTTAATATGTGTGTTTTGCTTATTTATGACCCAGATTTTCACATAAATTAATTAGTGTAAAATTTAGCAGTAGTCTGAAATTAAAATAATGAAAGCCAGCTGTTCAAATGTGACAACAGACAGTAGCTCTACAAAATCTCCCATTAAATAGGAGATTTAATGTTATAGTTTGATGTTAATTTGCTGCCTTTTGTGCTACTATATAGACTTCAGTTAACATTTGTTGAAAGAGTTTAAATATTATATTATGTTGGTAATATTTTGAATTGGGACACTTTGTATGAAAAAGTTTCAGACCTACTTCTCAAGCCATGAGTATGTTTTTAAATCTTGTCAGTAGTTGGGAGGGGATTTAAAACATGCAATGAGGGGTTCAAAACATACATTTCTAAAAGTTTTTTTTTTAAATATTAGGCAACATAAGTCAATTTATGCTATAAATATGTACGATTTACTCTGTATGATTAATTTTATGGCTGCTGATTTTGTGAATGAAAAACTGAGCTCCTGCATTACAAACATGAACGACTATATGGCTGACGTGAAATTTTGGCTGATGTTCTCAAACCAAACCAAAACAAAACATTTACTGAGCGCCGTATACCACTTCAAAGGAGTTCAGCGAAGTGGCGTTTGGCCCAAAGGTATGTGGATGTGAACTTCGCTGAGCTAGAGAGAGCTTTACTTGCTCCACATCCTTCCTATGGTAGTTGCTGTGTGGAGCTGTGGTCTGTTTCCTGACCTGAGGATGGGCCGGATGGAGTGCTGGCACTTCAAGGACGGGGCCTTGAGTTCTTGGATGTCTCTATGGAGCCAGCGAGATTATTTAACTCCAACCTTTTCATCTGACACAGCAGAGACATCCGAGCCATCCTTCATGAGGGGCATTGTTGCCGTTGTCTGGATGTAAGCAGTGTCTTATTAATGAGACCGTTCGAGTCTTCTTACGTCAGCATTATCTGTTTTAAATCCATAATGAGATTTGGCAAGTCCCTGGCCTAAGCTTTGCGCCACTATCAGCACAATTTGGGGTGTTTATTTTCCTCTGAAGCCAACGTCGCTCCAGGGCTGAAGCCAGGGAAAACATTTTAATTACAACCATTCAATCACAACATTGTGTTTTATGAACAGAGGTGGATTGCCTTAAGGGGTCTAGAGGGAAACACATGCCCACAATAACATGCCATGATCCTCTGGCTCTGTTATTCCACACGCTCCATGTTCGTCATAGCTGAGAATGACAACATATTCACATCTCTGAAAATATTTTGTTCTCTTTTGTCTCATTGTCAGCAGCAGTATGATGGATGTACAAGGGCTCCCCTGGCTCTGAGGGCAGAGCTAGCAAAGAATCTGGGGTCAGTGGTGGTTTTATTTTTGTTGTAACAGTCTCCAGTCTTTAAGTGGAGATAGAGCACCTTGTTGATTTGCACCATACCCCTGGCTCTGGATAGTAAAGATGTGTGGGATCGATTACACTGGCCTGAACCTGCATTCTGTTTCTTCTCCACCAGAAGTTGATCGTCCCTCAGAGCTTATGCAAGATCTGGCTGTTAATGAACAAGCTGCACCTGACACTCCATCTCCAAAGTGCACAACCCTACTACCCTTTTTTGTACTCTTGAGTTTACACTGGTTTTCAATTTGCAAAGATCCCTGCCCGTGAAATAAAACAGAGCTGACAGCAGCTAACCACGGGGCCCGTCTGTTGCACTCTCGGTTGAAGATATCCCTTTACACTCTGAAGACTCCCCTGAGGTGATGGATGTATGGGTGGAGTGGGGTTATCGGGATCTGGACGAGCCTGGAAGATCTCCATGCAGTTCATTGGAGACACCTTTATATCTCACTCTCTGAATGAATAACTGCAGGCTCTTAATAAAATAAGACACTCCCAAAACTCAGGAAGAATTTGTGTTCATCTTGTCTGAACATTAAGTAATTGCTAAAATTTGATCTGAACTGATAAGTGATTTTTTTAGAGATGTAATTCACAAAATACCAGGTAACTATGGAAGAACAGCTTCTCATTTTGTACAAGGAAAGCTGTGTTATGCATGTAATTAGTCTTCTCTACAGTGATACACCTAAATAAAACCCAGTGCAGAAACTGTTTAGTATACAGAGTCTACATGTGAGTAGTTTGATGTCTGAATAAAAACATCTGATCTGTGAAGGTCTCAGGTTGGACAGAAAATCAGCATCATTAGGACCAAGGAACTCAAAAGACAGGTCAAAGGGGAAGTTATTTAAAGCAGTTTTTAATAATAAAAAAACATCAAAATGTTTGGGCATCTGGCAAAGCACTGCTCAAATCATGGCTCTAAACTGGAAAAGTATGACATATCTACAAACCAAGACATGTCTACTAAAGTCTCAGGTTAGGCAATGACAGCATTAATCCAAGAAGCCAATGGTAGCTCTGAAAGAGTCTTGAAAGGAGACTTGAAACAATTGTCGTTTTACTCAAACAAATCTGGTCTTTATGGATGGGAGACTGGCAAGGCGAAAGTTATTGCTTGAATAAAAGCCATAAAAAGTCCAAGCACAACAAACATGTGGAAGAAGGCAATTTGGTCAGATGAAACCAAAACTGGACTCTTTAGCTTACAAGCAAAACATTGTGTGTGAAGGAAACCTAGCACTGCACATCACCTTGAACACAACGTCCCAAACTTTGAAAAGTGGTAGTGGCAGCATAATGTAGTGAGGATGATGTTGTCATGAAAGACAAGGAGGCTGGTCGAAGGTAATAGAAAGAAAGATGAAACTAAAGACAAAAACATGCTCTTTAGCAAAATTATGCTTTAATTTAGGTCAAACCTGTATAAAAAAAGAAGTTTATACTATACCTGCCTACGTGCCGAGTAACACTTTAAGTGTTACTTGCCTGACACTTGGAGTGGTGTGTTTTGCTTCCATCTATATTGGGGCATTTGTTGGCACTTCCTGTGGTGACTTTGACTGCAATTCCCACAGCATCAAGATAACCTGCTGAGCTATTCGGGTGCCAGGACTCCTCCACATAACTTAAACCTGAAAATAAAATCTATACCAGCGGTTCTATACAGCTCTCAATGTGCCTTAATGAGACCTTTACTTTCTTCACAGTGCTGCAACCGCTGCAGGTCTTTCACACACAGAGGATGAGACGGATGGGATTTAGCAGGAAGGAAATTTGTCATGGATGTTAGTGTGAACTCCCCTCCGTCCCCTACCCCCAGTCTCTCTTTACACACCTCCTCTCTCCCACACTCCTCCAAATCAGCTTGTTTTATGAACTGAGTGGGTGGGTGCGCTCCAGTCACGAGCAAAGGAAAGGGAAATCATTGTAAATCTCATTCAGTACCTTGTGCATCCTTTTGACAAAAGAGGAAAAGGTTTTTTTCTTTTCTGTTTTTTTTTAAAATAAGTTTTTTCCATGTCCTTTCTTTCCCTCAGCACTTCGGTTTTCCGACACAGAAGCAGTCCGCTTACACGCACTGACTGACCGAGGTTCACCTGAGCGCACCCCGCCTCCCTCCTCTCGCTATTACGGATTTGTAATTTGTCATCCATTAAAATCACTTTCAAACACTTTCTAGCTGCATTAACAGCAAAAAAAGGAGAGAAAATCCTACCAAGCTTGGGACATTCTGGACCGGAGATCTGGAGATGAAGACAGATTTCACGCTTTTCTGCCGGACTTGGATTGGAATAGCATACGCCTCAGGTGAGCAACGCCACCAGAAACACGGAAAGTTTGGAATATTTGAGCTAATAATGTAACTTTTTGGAGCAATACGCAGTAAATCATTATGTTTTGTTTTAATAACCATGGGATGTAAACTTTTCCTTATTTAGTCAGACTGCACTTAAAATAAGGATTTCTTTTTTTGTTTGTTTTTTGGAGGGTGTATTAAATATTAGTCATTAAAATTATGTATTTGATTAAAGGGTACTGTTTTGTAAATTTAATGTTCATGAATTATAAAATTAAATTTGACTATTAAGTAAATCTTTCCGAAACATTCTGAACAGGAAAAGCTAACAGACAACCCTCACGTCATGAATTTGTGCGACGTCTAGAAAAGTACAGCAAGGCTCACATTTATTACTTTTTTTCTTTGTATTTTTTTCTTCTAATTGAGAGTAAGCTGTCAAAATCTGAAATTATGAAGCTTTTGCGTGAGAACAAGAATTCAAGTTTTCACTCAACTTTATCTAGTTTAGCAACAGAGCTAATGCTAAAGTTGAGCTTGCTAGCAAGCTTTAGCTAAACCCGGAGTTTAGCTAAAGTTCTTTTAAAGTTCTGTTCACGGAAACAGTTTACACACCACATTCTTAAAGTAGGTTTAAAAAGTTTAATGCTGTCTCAGTAAAAATAAGTGACAGTGTTCAAAGTCAAATGGAGTTTGTTCACCCTATGGCAGTCCTCGCTAAAAAGCAGGACATTTACAATTTACATGTCACCTTACAACTATTTCATTATTACACCAGCATAAGATTAAAAAAATGTTTCTTTGTAATATGGATGGACAAACCAACTAAGAAAAAAGGATTTGATAATTAGTTACATATGAATTTAACTTAGTAGACAGGTTTTAAAGTGTGGTTGAAATTTATCTGATTTAAAGTGCCTTTTAGCTGTCTAATTTATGGAATTCCTGCTCAGAAATATTTATTATAATCCATCATGTTTGATGGTATATAGATTGTTACAAGGATTTGTCATTAATTAAGCTTGTTTTATCAGTGTAATTTTCAAGCTAGTGCAATTATTTAAATAAAATTATTTGCAATAACAATGAACAATAATCTTTTTCGGGAACCACTAAGACAGGCTTTATAAATTATGTATGGAGTTCCTCTCAGAATGACACTCAATAATCAAATGTCACAAGTCTGCATGAAGATAGACACTAGGGGGAGGTATGCTGTTGTTGTGTTTATTAGAAATGAAGCTGATACTGATGTTACAAAGAAGTCAGAGGGGTATATTATAGCGGGGTTTGTTGTGGGACTTTTAAGAGATTGTGTGTTTCGCAGGGGCCCCGTTTTTAGAGGCACATTTAGTGGGAGGGGAGACCACTGATCTGGACCAGACCCATTTAGGGGAGAGGGAGGTGGGCTGAGGGTTCAGATCTGTTCATATCCTCCAGAAGTAGGAGTTTGATTTGCATTCATGTGGGCATTGTTGTGCTCCAGTGGAAAAGGCATGTAAGGCTGTGTAATGTAAAACACATTCCTTCTCCTTACCCCTTTGACTTGCTTCCCTGCTTTACGTTATGGGTGTCTGCAGTCTTGCTGAATGTCTTTGTTGACTTGTACATTTGTGATTGCTGTTTAGCAGCTGTTCATAACGAACAGGAGAAGGCTCTGTGAGGGGGGGAAGTCAATATATGGCTGTTCAGATCATAACTCCAGCTCCTTTATAATATCTCGGAGCTGCCATGCTGACCGGGATTTATGCAGTCAGAACATGAATAAATGAGCCGAGGCCTTATGTACAGTAGATGCTATGACTCTGATCGTTTTATAATGCAGATTTGTTTTTCAGTATGAGAAACAAAATAAAGATTCATAACATATTCTATTAATAATCACAGCTGACAAGACTATAACTTAGGAATAAAAACATCTAGAAGGAAAGAACATAATGTCTGTCACAGTTACAGTGTGCCACAAAAGTACTACTATTATATTATATATTCCTTGTACCTGCTGAAGAAAAGCATCTCCACAGCATCACACTGCCACCACCATGTTTCACTGTGGGAATGTGCTCACGGTGAGGTGACGTGTTAATTTTTCACCACACATAGAATTTTGCATAAAAGTCAAAAGGTTCAGTTCTGGTCTCTTCTGACTAGAAGACATCATACCACATGTTGACTTTGCGACCTACATAGCACAAATAGGACTTCTTGTGAATTGTGTCTTATTTCTATTCTCTTTGTCACAGTTTCATTATTCCCAGATTTTTGCAGGACATGATAAATAGTTGTCCAGTTTATCATGTTGTCCAGTCAACAATTTCTCCCTCTTGATCTGTGAATCTCTGCAGCCCCTCCAGAGGTACAATGGGCATCTTTGCTGCTTCTCTGATGAATCCCTGATCCCTGATCTTCCCTGCCCATCCTGTCATTTTAGGCAGGCCGCCATGTCTTGATAGTTTAGTTGTTGCGAAATACTCCTTCCATTTTTGGATGAAACAAAGCTCTGAGAGCTGCTTAAAGCATGTTGTTGTTCACTCTTCATGAGCCTGTTTGTTTTTTAATCTTCTCTGAAGGCTTCCCAGAACAGCTGTATTTATACTGAGTTTAAATTACACACAGGTGGGCTCTTTTTACTAATTAGAAGACATATGAAAACAATTATTTGCTCTGGTTTTTACTCAGCGATAATGCAAAGAGGACTGACAGCAGGTACAAAACACACTTTTCAGATTATTAAATCCTTCCAGTTCACAATACTATTGCGCTTTGTGTTGGTTTATCAAATAAAATCCCAATGAATTTCATTGAAGTTTGTGGTTTAATGCAACAAAATGTGGAAGTGTATCCTGGAGGCAAAGCACTCCATGTAACAGAGGAACATTTTTCTAATAAAGCCTCACAGGAAGTCACTGAGGGGAATAAATGGCTCACCAGAGGTTAGAGAAATAGGACATGTTGTTATCTAAATCAGAGGGAAAGACTGAGAGAAAGTATACTGCAGACCTGCCAGATCAGACATCATTATCATGTAAGGTGTAGAGGGGATATCATTTACACAACAGCTACAAAGTTTTGGGCTTCAAGATGCATCTAGAAATATTTTCTACCATCTTCATATCAAACTTAGTCTTTGCTTTAAATTATGTGGGTTTTCGAACTGTTATAGAAATTATGTTTTGATTAAATGATGATGAGATGGAGCAAGCTGTTGCTGGAAATTGGTTCATTAATCTTCTTATAGTTGTTTTACAGCTAAATTGGCCATTTAGAGTTTATGGAGCAGAACACCGCCCCCCCCGCCGCCGCCGCCGCCCTCCCAAAAAAAAAAAACGTACCAAGATGATGAAAATTTCTGACTAAGATGAAGGACCAGATGATGTTTAGCTCAGGCTTTGCTTCCTACTGTTGATTTTTTCTCTTAAAGTAGAGTGTTTTCTGTACGCATACCACTGCTTGATCAGATCATCCCAGAAATCTGACTCTTAACTCTTGGTGTTATTAGAGCTGTCAAGTCATGGAGGTTGAGTTTTTACTGGCCAACATTACCCCCTCCCGATATTCTCAGTGCTGATCTCAGAATTCAACCTCAGGACTCAGAGGAGCCAACTCATGATGTCTGACCTTCAATATTTTCTTCTATCAGCTGGAGAGCAGCTCAGACGAGGCTAGGAATGCTGCTGCTTCACCCTGTGGGAAGGTTTCGGCAGGAAAGCCCAAATAAACAAGGTCTCTGGTGCCTCCATTATCACTGCCAGAGTATTTCGAGGGTCCTTGGGCCTTTGGATGCTTGGTCATCATGTTAAAGCACCAACAACACCAACTATGACTGGAGAAGAGTGATAAGCTCTCTCAGCATTAGGAATTTGCAGGGGAAAGCCAAAAATGTGTCAAAGTAGGTGTTGGACAGTAGATGAAAACCGCCTGTGGTGTTTTTAGCTTCATATTTCTGATTCCTCCTCGATTTCAGTTTAAATTTTTTAAGTCACGTAAATCAGGGCACAGCACAATGAGTAAGTCCAGGTGCTTATGGATGAAAATATGCAATCAGCTGTGTTTCAGCAAATGGAGCAAGCCCCTTTTTACTTATAAATATTAACACCATTAAAAAAGGTTCAGGGAGTTTGAATATTATAAATGGTTGTTTTCAGTGTTAAACATGGCTGAGAAAATTGTGGTAACCAAAAGTATGAAAATGAAGATATTGGGAACCGGGTTTCTCTGAGCAGAACAATCTAAAAGTAAAAGGGAAACAATAACAAAACCATTTAAAGGACATTAACTTGAGACTGATTGGCTTGACAACTCAAGCAAAAATATTATTGTATGTGAGGAGAAGGATTCAAGATGTAATTTTTTTGACATTGAGGGAAAGCAGAAATTTAGAACAAAGTAGATCTGAAAGCCAAAATTCATGACGGAAGAATAGTTACAGAATAAAACATGACAGATCTTTTATACTGAACTCACTATGAATATTAATAAAGAAGTGTTTCTGACATTAATTTTGCTAAAGTGAAACATCTGATACTGGATGAGTTAACAGTTTTGCAGGAGAATCATTTTACTGTTTTCATACATATTACCGACTTTATCGCACATTTTTATTAACATTTTTGTATATTTCTTATTTTATGTCATTTATTTTTGATTCTATCTTTGCTCTTTTCTTTGTATTGTATTTGTACCATTACATCAGGACAATTGCCTAGAGAACTTGTTTACTGGCTGTGGCAGTAAAATTATCATAATGTATAATAATCATAATGTTTTATACATATCTAATTGTATAAAACAATTAGATTTGATTCTCTAAACCAACAATCAACATAAACAACTCCACTGACAGGTGCTTAAAGGATATTTAACTATCGCTTTCTCAAACACTTCTCGACCTAAATAATGATAAAACCAAATGGATTTAGTTTGATGCTTCCAGCACGGTATGCAACGTTTCATCCAGTCTAGGTCTTTTTGGGGGGTAAAACTTGACAAACCAGTCGTTTTGAAAAATAACTTTTTTCAGTTTTGTCTGTTGTCCAAAGTAAAGCCATTCTTTACATGCACCCAGAAAATGCAATCCTTGATTTTGTTATCTCTAGGCCTGATGTCAGTATCAGCCAGTTTACCAACTCCTGTTAGCAGCTCGTACAAAACTCTGCTGCTCACTTATTGACTTAACTCACAAAAACATGAACACATCACTCCTTTTATCTCTGCGGTGGCTCCGGGTTCAGGCTAGGTTAGGATACAGTTTACACTGTTGCTGTTTGTTTTAAAGCACCGGGTGTCCTTGCACCACCCTAAGTTTCTGAAATCTTGAAAACCCACCAGCCCAGAAGAAATTGCTGGTCTGCTGGTCAATATCTGCTGGAGATGTCTGATAGGAGTGGTCTTTTTCTGCAGCTGGCCCAACAGCCCTAAGAGTTATGTGCCATCTCCGACCTGGTTCTGTTCAAAGCCAAACTTAAGACCCATTTATTTATGCTGTTTGACTTTTAGTATTTTTATATTTTCTTTCTTTATTTATTATATGGTTGTATTTTTTAGCTTTTTAATTAGCACTCTGTTTTATTGTATTTTGTATTTCTTGTTTCATTTTGTGAAGCACTTTGGTAAGTTCAAGATGCAATTAGACACAATATAAATTGATATGAGTGAATATGTCAAATTAAGGTCCAACATTTAGCATTGTTATTACCAACAGGGTCTGTATCTTAAATAAATAACTATTTTGTGCTCAGTGGTGGTGCTTTCAAGATCACCACCCTTTGACAAACAGCAATCCTTTTATGAAGTAACTTCATAAAAGTATCAAATTTGGTAGGTAAATTATTATTATTTTTTAATATTAACATGTTATATTTAGCACATTAACAAGGTTTTTTTTTTTTATTAATCACTTACTAGTGCAGAGTAATCCATATTTATCTGCTTATGCAAACAAAACAACCCAAAGAAATAGCCCTTTAGTTTAAGATAACTCTATAAACCAATTTTTGGAGTGCTGCAAGTTCAAAAGGTATGAATACTTTTGAAATGCAATTAATATAAATTATTTTTACTCTCAAATCTCAGAGAGATACCCGTCTTATCTGCTTGCGATACTGATCTGCATATGAATCTTCTCTCAGAATGTGTTTTTCAGTTCCCAGAAAAGCAAAATAATTGGCCAGCTAGTCTCAGTCATTTTAGTTATGTTCTACACAAAATGTGTTTGGTTTCATGCAGTGTAACTGCAGTCGAGCTGTAGATGGTTTTAAGTTGATTATGACCAGTACATTCCGGTGGTTTTTCTATGTATACGGACTGTTTACCTGTATTCAATCAAGCCGCTTTCAACATGATTTGCCATTACAACTTGAATTAGCAACAGACTTCCTGTGCCAGAGAGAAAGCTTCCAGCAGCAGAATAAGCCGAGTTACAGTGTTGCAAACTCGTTAAAGATATGCGTTTGCTCTTAGCAACATGAGAAATGACCTCATGTCGCTTCCTGCTGAATGAATTCACACAAACACATCTCCTGGATACAAAGTGGTTGATGCTGACATTTTGTGTCTTGACTCTAAAACCTGCAGGGGAACTTTTGCACCAAACTTGATAGAGTATTTTGGTGTACAGCAGATAACAGAATTGTTATAAAACTTGAATTTGGGATCCAAAACAAGAGGCTAACTTCTTGCAGTTTCATGATGCAAGGTGTGAAACACAATTCCAAAAAAAATCTGCCCCAAAAACATCACTCTTTTGTTGTAGAAGTTGTCTATTCTCCAATGTGCAGTAAATAAATTACATGGCCAGACTTTTAAGTGTTGATGCATTTTTCACCCCTGCTGCTTGACTTTATACTGCTCCAGGTCTGTCTTCCAATCTGAAGACAAGCCTATTCCCAGGAGCAGGGTTCTGAATCAATGTAGAAAAACTTAGAAAAAAACGTAGAAAAAAAAAAGTTGTAGAAGTTTGTTTCTGTACAATGGTCCAAAGTACTCAGTGCATGAGGAGATCCAGAGCTGGCAGACGAAAGGTGAAATAACAGTCAGACTTCCCAGAAGTGGTCTGTACATTCTGCTTAGCCTTATCATGCGGGTAATTGAAATTCAGAAAGCAATCTAACACGGCAGAGGGAGGGTGACAGAAACAGTTGACGTCTTACACCTGTACTTCTTGTTGTCCATAAAATAATACAAATCAATTGTACAGCTAATAGCTTTGCTGTTCTCTCAGAATCAAACACAGTTCCTTCTCTCTAATTATATCTGTCAGCGTCTGTAACTTATGACGGAGAGAGATTATTTCAAGTTCATTCAGAAACATTTCTGTATTGACAACCTGTGTCCCTCTGTTGCAAACTAAATGTCCTTTATTAGGTCTCAGTTTTGCTTTCTCTTCTTTACCTTCTATAAAGGCACCGCCATTCTCAGAGCAATTACCATGCAGGAAAGGTTTAACTTATTGATTTCTTCCCCTCTTGTGACTCCTGCTCTTTTGGTCCTTTTAAATCCTTCTGGAGTTTCATATTGCAGTGTGCATAAGCATAATGTTTTCAAAGTGTTTTTTATTGCAGGGTTCTTAAAACCTCCCATCAAGGGAAATGATGATGCATTTTATACATAAATCTTTTGTACTCTGGGTCTTAATGAGAAGTACACAAGCTGATTGACTGCATAGACGGCAACTTGAAACTACAAATGTGTTGCGTGAATTGATTTTTCTTTTTTGCATTCTGTTTTTCACCAATATGAGTCAATAATGGGACATTTATCGCAATTAGTGTAGTTAGACTGTTGAGGAACGTTTTACGGAGGACTGATCTCTCTACTCGTGATATGAAACTGAATACAGTCAAGCTGACACTCTAAAGTGACTTTGTTGCTTGGAAACTGGAATCATTTAGAGTATTTATTAATAGACCCAACTTCAAAAACCCTTTAAAATCCAGCTCAGTCTCAGCTGGGTACTTGGTGTATATATTCACTCTCTATGTGTAGCTGGGCTGTTGAGCTTGGTTCAAATGTATGGGAAAAGTTTATTGGCAAAGCCTGAGGAAATTGCCAGCTTTCCTCCCTTTAGGCATTCAGTACTATAATAGCTGACCCTGCACTCCCTAGTTTGCCTTGTTTTCTTCAGCATCTTAAGCTTCCGCAGTGATTTACCTCACCATGAGATCTGGCATGGCAGCAGAGGCTTATTTTATAGCTTCTGAATCGCTGGGAGTTGAGCAACAAACACAATGATTTATCCTCCAAGACAGTAGAGTTAGAAGGGAGGGAGAACCAAGGCTATCTTTCATAGGCTGAGATATAAACAGTATGGTTTATCTTAAAAAAATCACTGAATTAAAAAAACAGAATCTCCTCTCTTTTCCTGTTAATTAGCTTACACAATGGGCTAGCATTAGCTAACTAATGCTGTTCTGCAGCACAGCTTCCTGATTCAGGAATCAAGGAGTAAGTTCAAAAGCTACCCAGCAACAAGGCATGATGTTGAAAACTCTGAAAATTTTGAAGCTGATATGGTTGATATATGCATCTTCAATAGATGCATCTGGAATAACGATGAAGAACTGGAATAACACCTGTGGAGTAGCGGACAGGGAGGCTAGTCTCATCCTTTAAGAAATAGGACCAGACAGCGTTTCCAACAATCAAGTGATCCAACAACTTGAGAGAGTCCCTAGCTGATATGGAGAGCTGTTGTACTTTTAGGAGGAGCATTGTGGCTTTCACCCTGACATAAGGACTATGTCAAAACCCTTGCTGAATTGCCAAGGGAGTAACAGGAGCTTGGTTTTCTGATCCTATTTGTGGCGCTCATGAACGGGATCTTAGGGCTTAGTCGTTGAGAGAGGATGTCTGGTTTGAGAAGCTCAAAGTGTCAGTTTTTGTTTTGGTGGATGATGCGGCTCTGTTGGCATCATGACATTTGGTGTGCACTGGAGTGATTCATTGCCTATTGTAAAGAGACAGTGAAGAGAGTGAGCTGCATCAAGTCTGAGGCCATATTTCTCAACGGAAACAAAGTGGACGGCTTTTTCAGGGTTAGAAGCAGGCATCTTGGTGTCTTGTTTATGAGTGATGGCATATAGACAGACTGGGGATTCGTCTGCTGTAATGTGAGACCTGCTCAAGTCTATCTTGGTAGAAAGAGTTTAGTCAAAAAGCAAAGTTTTGATTTATTAGTCTGTTTATACTGACCAATGGTCAACATATTTTATAATGATTCATGTTTCCTGACCATAGGTGAGGGCTTTGTCTAAAGTAGACTTCCTCTGTTGGGTGGCTGAACTATGCAGTAGAGATAGAGTGAGGAGTTTACACAAATGAGTTTGTATTTCTTAAAGAAAGTCGGAAACCTTTCAATACGGGTTTCGTAGAGATTATTGCTCTTACATTGGATATTTATAGTCCCCAATTTAGGAGCTTCTGATGTAATTCAAGTCAAATGGGTTGTGAGTTTTTGGAAAGCTACAACACTTTCAGATTGTCAAGATGTGCCACAACTTTTTGTGTTGAAGAGGACGAGTTGCCTCCATATACTCTGAGGAATTGAAGTATGAACTTTGGAAGGGGATAGTCAGTCCCCTTCCAAAGTGAAAGCCTGGAAAGGCACTGTTTTTACACATTAGTTGTAAAAAACTATCTCATGTTTAGTTTTTCAAGTGAAATGTCATTACCAGTTCAGACAGGTTGAATTGTTTACCAGAATGTTCAAGGGAAGCAATTTCTCAGTTATGAAAATGATGACAAGCCAAAATGTTCCGGCACAGAGGAAGTGACTGAGCTGTCCTGTGTGCCTGCGAGGAAGATACAGGAAGTTTTGGTCAGGGACAGAGGTTCTAAAACATAGGAAGCTGGCCCAGATGGCTTGTTGCCGCATCCTTAATTTTACACCCCTCCTCTGACAGGATGTTGGAGAAGCCTGTCCCCGTCACTACTGGTGGAGAGGACAGGGACGTGGTGGGTGTCATTCCCCTCTGTTGTAACAATGAAATCAAAGCTGGGCTGCCAGTCAGGCCGTCGCCCGGCTTAGCCTTGGCCTTGTATCTAGATGACAGAGGAAGTGGACTATTTTATTTATTCTTTTTTGAGAAAGCGGGTGTGTTTCAGAGCCTGAGGCAAGATGGCTCCATGTGCAGAGCACTGCATCCCATTTCACTGCAGATGCTCAGAGTTTTTTCAAAAAGTTGCAGCCTTCACCTTTTTCAGATATTGTGTTGCTGAAGTAAACATGTAGGCATGGCTGTGCCCTCCAAATCTGAATTAGTATTATTCAGCCTGTTTTATTTTTAAATTTGATGCAGAGACTTTCATATGTTGAAGATTTATAGCAACAAAACATGCTGTTTTGTCACTATTTTATTTCCTTGTCACATCTACATGCATTTCTGTATGTAGCCTGATATGTTTATTCAAGGTTTCTCTTTTCCTGTCACATGATCTGTCAGAAGCACAAACTACTGATGAGTGATACAAACTCTGATGCCAAATCTTTTTCGCTGAACATGAAAACGGGAAGTGTGGGAGAATCATCACTGTGATAAAGAACACAGGAAATTTGCTCGCTGATTTTCTTTCATACAGGATCTAATGTGCCCCCGTGTTGCATCCACGAAGAAAGGAGCTTTCCGCTTGCCGCCTTACCTTCTGCACTTGCAGCACTCACCCACTTTCAAAATGCTTAGAGAAGCTTTACATTTTGAAATGACTCAAAGGGCTTCATTGGCGCTGACGTTTAATTCTTTCCCCCTTTCTATGTTCCTGATTTATCATATCAGCAGGTGTTCTCCGTAGGTTAGAAAGGCTCCTTTCAAAGCTGTCTGAATGTGAAAGAATGATGAGTGTGAGCCCACATAGGAGAATAATCCGAATGCAAATGCATCAAAATTCAAAAAGGTTTAGATTTCTGATGAAGGTTTTATATTAATCTGGTTCCAACAGATGTTATTTAATTTAAGGGTCCATTCAGACCGGATAGTCTGGTAGACTCGGTTCGATTGGGGATTAAAATTGCAACATTTGTTGCATTTTCAGAACTCCAGTTTACATTCACACTGCACTGTGTCAAACGACTAAAACTAACTGAAAAACCTGTTCCCCCCGTCGCCTGTGGGGGCGCTGCACCAAGAACTACTGAAGGAATCGACGCAAAACCTCTGGAGAAGACCAGCGCAACTTTCTTCGTCACAAAAAGCAAACAAAAACGGAGCAGTGTCATATTTTAGCGGTTGTAGGATTTCTTCATTCACATACATTACTGGTTTGGACATGGCCTGTTAGCCGCTAACGCCGTTACTACTCGGAGAGTCTGTCCACTAAACCAGGCTGTACCAATGCGGGATGAGCAGGAATCACAAAAATTATCGCAGCGCCTTTATTTCTTACCCGATTTCTATAAACATGGTTTAAATTAAAGCTGAGAAAATTGCTAATGTTTGTAAGTATTCTCCCTTGATATAAATCTATAAACAGTTTGGTTTCTACCAAAATGCAAGAGAGGACTAAGCAAATTCCTCCATCCTATTTGATGATTAAATGTTCAAACAAAGGAGGCAATTAGTTCAGTTTTTGTTATGTACTAAAGGTTTAAAAATTACAGCAGCTGCAGAGCGTCACAGCAATGGGACAATAAGCCGATAAAAAGTAGTAGAACAACTTCAGACCATTTATATTCTGCTTTTCCTTGCTTAGTGTTGGCACGCAAACCCGTTGATATGACAGCCGACACAACATCTTTGTTAATCCGCAGAGCAGAGAGTAATATTTTGGCCAGAATGTTCTGCACTGTAGCTAACTTCCTACTTTTGAAACGGTCTCTAGTCAGGTTGCATTCAGACAGGTTTTCTACCGTTTTAGAGTCCACTTCAACTTGACTGAGACCTAGGTTTTTAGGCGGATCAGAGTTCAGTTTTTAAGTCCGTTTTGGAATTCAAATTTGCATTTAGACCTCCCCAAAAACTTTCTAAACAAACGGATTAGAGTCTGATTCAGAAATCTAATCCTGGGTTGGTCTGAATACACCCAAAGTTTATTTGATAGGGACAAACACACTTCGACATAGACAGACTGAACAGAACAGCAGTCCCATGATTGCATCATAGTGCTTTTTAAATTGTACAACTAAACACTTCAAGAAACCTTTTCCTTTTGGATTTCTTGGTAAAGAGTTGAATTCATGTTTATGTGGACTATGGCAAGTATTCCAGCATGAAGCTCTTTTTCTGAAATACTCTGTTTGCTTTATAGCAGATATAACTTGATCCACACCTTCCAAAGAATTTCTGTTTCTTGTGTTCACACAATATTTTCCAAAAAGTCACAAAGTTCATGAAGTCTTTTTTTTTTTCACTAAAGTGAGACAGACCTTTGTGTTCAGTTTGGTCAGCAGACGTTGTCACCCCAGAACTCTTATTTTAGAGATGACTTTCTCAGTTTTGTTCTTATTATTAAATCAATAAAAAAGCTCCTGGCCTGTAGATGGGCCAAGAGCTCTGTATATATTTAGATGTTCTGTTTTTTTGTGTCCTCCTGGAGGAGTTGTCAATGTGCTCTTGGAATAATTTTGGTAGACTCATACCACCTGTGTAAGTTCACTGCTGCGCAATGTTTTCTGTATTTGTGTTTTATGGTGTTTCACTGTGGATCACTGAAGTGCCAAAGCGTCAGTAAGAACTTTGTAACCCTTTTTAGTCAAATAGATGTCTCTGACTTTGCTTCACATTTGTTCTTAAATTTGTTTAGATAATTTTATATTTTTATTATCTTTCATCCTACTTCATGCTTCTTCTGTTTAACTGATTTATTTATCAATAATCAAGCCTGGATGTGAATGGTTAAATTTAATTAAGCTTTCCAAAAAACAACAACAATGTCGTTAACCACAGATAATTTAACATTTAACCACAAGAAGAATACAGTTCTCCCTAAAAATCTGACTGATTTGCAGAGTTTTTCCTCTAACTTTAATTTATTCATAAAATTCATTTGATCTGGAAGATTAAAGTGTGACCAAAATAATTGCTGAACTCAAAGAAACCTGTAAAAAGCAAAAAACATTTTTAGCATCATTGTAAACTAGGAACACATCTACATTATTGTATCTCACAAAATAACGTCTTTTAGTTGTTTTGTGGGTATACCTGTGCTACACATCAGTGTAGATGATTTTAAGTATGAATGCTTGGATGAAATTTGAAAAGTCTAAACATTCGTGGAGCATTCTTATCCATTCCACTTTCATCCTTTTAAGTTTTGAAAATTAAAAAAAAACAGCTGGAATTTAAGGACTCTGTTGAACATCTTATCAAATAGTTCTGAGTAGGAAAAGTTTGGACCAAACATTTACATGTCAGTAGATAAACTCCTTGAAACTCTGCAAGCCCCGTGACGTGGTGCACGCTTTGCAGCAGCTGTGGATGCACCAGTGGGAACGAGGAATTGAAACGTGGATTTAGGGATTCCTGCTGCTATTTAGTAGCCACGGAGAACGTAGATTGGACAGTCTTCCTTTTCATGACTTTTGAGGAATTTATGTATTTGAGGAGACAGCACGAAGCAGGCAGGAGAGGGGAAGACAGAGACGGATAAAATGTCATCCAGCAAAGATTGGGTTTTACAAGGGATACTGGTATTCACCCAGGAATGTTAATCATTCTGTGGTTGTTATTTGAACCAGGAGGATGATAGGAAACCGACACCATCCTGCATCTGCACAGCTGATATATGACATGTTTACACTTTACATAATCATTCTTGCAAAACACTTGGATATGACTTTGCTTTTCATACTTCTTGGTATTCTGACTTATTGAGCAGAAATCATGGAGCAGACTGAATATGTTCCTCTGGAGAACATTTTATACCGGTCGTGCATTTTTTCTCCCTTCCCTGTCAGCCAGGTAAGGGAGGGTTGACACATCAAAGTGCCGCCTGACACACATGCTGAGCGAACAGGCACAATTGTCCTTATAATACAGGCTTCTGGCTCACAGCTCACATTTGGCCCTTCCATCAGCACAGAGGCATGCAGCCCAGCAAAGTGTGTCTAATTCAACCATCTCTGCGCGATCCCGGCCATGTCCTCTGCATGTTTGAGAACACCAAGCAAACTCTTTGCACCGTCTTGTCCTTATCTTTGCAACAATTTTTTTGCTATCAAAGAGCATTTCATTTCCTCTTTCCTTACTAATGCTTCAGGCTAATGTTTTTTATTTCTTCATGTTTGCTTGGCACAGCCAGCTGGACGTAGCGCACGGTCCACACATTCCTCCCCACAGTGAAAGAAGCTTTTCACAACGACAAAGAGAAATCACTTTTCCTGAGAACTGTGTCAGTTTTTTGTTAGATAACAAAGATGTGTTCCGTGACCTGTCGCTCTGATGTGAGAAAGGTTGTCATTGAAGAAGTTTTTGATAATTGTTGATGTCAGAATTTAATCATCTGTGACCCTCCCTGCTGTTCAGTGTCACATTGTGGGAGAGAAGCTTTAATGAAGTCATTGGAGTCATTTAGAGCTCTTAAAAATGCTAATAAATGACATTTTGATACCAGTTACTGTTAATGCAGCATTTCTTCCTCTCAAACCTTAAAAATCAAACTTCTGTAAATAATAATAAAAAAAGACATGGGAGAAATCAGTGTGGAAGTGCATTGTGTTATCTTTGCTGGTTAAAGTGTGCTGATTGTAGTTGGGGGCTAATCTCTCAAAGCTGGGGCTTATCTCTGCACCAACAGCTGGAATGCATGGGAAATGAGGAAAACCAAGCTCAAATGTGTTTTTGGCTCACAGCCATGTATTACATTTGTAAGGTGGTTGCCAGCAATTCAATCATTTGGGAACCAGAGATATATCAGAAGACTTCATAATTTACATTTAACCATACTACAACCACAAACTGCAAAGTTGATTGGGATTTCATGTGAGATAACAAAAAGAGACAGATACATTGCCTTTTTAAAAAAATAAAAACCTGAAAAGCATGGAGCACACATGCAAACATCCCCCTCTTATACAGGAAGAAAAATCAGGTCAGTTTCACTAGAAATTTTCATACTCTTGTCTGGCCAAAACAGACCCAGACGTTTTTAGCAATGGCCAAACATTTTCATTTATGATGTGGAACAGAAACGTGTTTAGCAACCAGCTGCACAGTGTCCATCTGTGTCTCATTACATTTATAACCAGTGGAAACAGGAGCTATTGTACTACAAAGTAAAAGTTTCAGGGCACTCTCATCAAATTAAAAAGTAAAGCTTCAGGTTCAGTTTATGGAAATTGATAGGGGTGCTTGTAATAATAGTGCCTAAGATTAAAAACCATTCCATATTTTTTTTCAGGAAATTCAGCCCTTTATTCATCTTTTTATATGTTAAATATACAATTTAATGTGTATGAAACTTTATATTTTAGATTTCACTTCTGTAATTTATCTTAAAGCTCCTTAAATGTTATTACCAAGGATAATTAGTAATGATAAAAGGGAACACTGTAATTAGAATGGGGACAAAAATCTGAGATGGATAGAAAATTAAGATTTGCTCACTATAGACTGAACTTTTAAAACCTTTAGTAGAGACTCATTAAATCAAGGAGTCTCAAAGCATAAAAATAACAGACATAAAGTACAACACCTGCTCAACTAAAACTGCTGAAAATGTCACTGAACTTGAAGGTCTTGGATAAAACGGCCCAGCAAACAGAAACTGAACATCTTCAGCCTGTTAGATAAAAGTAACTTTTTCCAAGCTCTGACATGGCTGTGCAGGGAGCCATGATTGAAACACCTTTTCTCTTTGTTCTGGTTTTTAGGCTGATGCTATAAAAAAATGTTCTCCCTCAAAATCCTTCAATTTGCTGTGTATAAATGTAATGTCTTTTAGGGGTCAGGCCAGTTTTGCCTCTTCTTTGAACTACTTAGTTCAGAGTGTCTGGCTGAAACTAATTTTCAGAAACAAAACCTCCACAATACCTTGGGCCTGTGAACCTTTCTGAGGTCTTTAGTATAAGTTAACGCAGAGATAGCAGTCCTAACCATCCGCCCTGCCGGAGAAATGTGTTTATTATCCTAATAAGACATGCTATCAGCAGTGAAACTCTGGACATGGATGTGTTTGGTTTTCTTTGGCATTCCTTTCACATTTCTGTATGTTAAACTGTATATTTTAATGAGTCTGACAGAATGCCAACAATTACTAATGGTATCGTCATTATTTTTGTTTTCTCAGACCATTTACAGAGCTGACAGATGGGCAGGCAGCAGTGTCTGGTGTTTCACAGTTTGGAAATATAATGTGTACATAGTGCGGCACTCAGACATCTGTCCCTCAAGCAGCAAAGGGAGAATGTTCTCCGAGCTCTTTAGTAACCATGCTGAAGAGCCGCCTATAAGAAGAAGAAGAATGTTCTTCTCTTCTTTCATCAATCTCAAGTGTCCAAACAATAAAAAGGTGGCTGGACTTTTTCACACCACTCAAGAAGCTATGACTTTATGCAGCTTTCTTCCAGCATTTAAGAGTGGAGGCACTTAATATGGCAAGTAATACAAGCGACACAAAGCCTTGACAAGTGCAGTGGCACATATCATCCTCAAACTAACCCTGGTAGCAGGCCACTTCAGAGGTGCTAAGAGTTCAGAACCGCACATACAAGGAGGTTACCAGTTTGAATGATCCGTGGAAATTTTTCTTCACTTTCTTCCACTCTGTAAAGCCCCCTGTGATAGCCACAGATACTCAACGTCGCAGCACTTCCAGGGGCCAAAGCCAAGACCTCTCGCTTGTCTATTCCCACTTCCAATTCTCTCTAAATGCACCTCCAGCATCTTGACTGTTGATCTCTCAGGGCTCACTACTCACCGTTGACATTTGAAAAGATTTACAATTCGCATCCTGTCTGTCAGAGCGTGATCTCTCAACAGATTGTGAGGGAGACATCCATCACCGGGAGCCAGCTACAATAGGTATTTGGCTTGCAGTTCGTCGCTCACTCTGCACACGCCAAAGGCAGAAATAATGTCGCTGCACATAATTAGGTCCGTCCTTGGGTTATAAACCTGATTTCATGATGTGCAAATTATATTATTAGATGTAATTACAATAATTCAAAAGTCATCTGAGAGTGTTTGTTGCAAAACCGAATAAAATGTCACAGCACATTATGCTGGATCTGGGCAGATGGGGGTGCTTTAGTGTTTTTGGAATCATCATCATCATCACCTTTAGAGAGGATTTGAAGGAAATGGTTCTTGCTGCCAACAGTCATGATTGATAATGTGGAGTTTGACAAAAATGTTATCTAACAAACTTTACAGCGTGATGTTAGTTTTATATTTTGTTGGTTTTTATGGTATACGGAAGTTCAAAGATCAACCTTAAGCTTTAAAGGCTTTAATTGAGAAATATTTCAAATATGTGTAAAGTTTCAATAGGTTATTGATGGAATTAAGATCTGTGTGTTTTAGACCATGAATCCCAAATTTCAATGGTTTGATGCTCTAGTCCCTTGGCTCTTAAAGGATGTTTTGATCTCATTCTTCATCTGAGGGACTCAACCAGCGACCTGGTCTAAAGACACTTCACTATCAGCTTGTGAAAAAATGAAAACATCTGCAGAGGGGAGAAAGGGTGTTGTGAGAAAAAATAACTACATCTCACTTTTCAGCAGATCAATCCTTATACTTCATGCAAAACAACATCTTGTCTTCTCCTGAGTAAAGTTCCTTCTTTGCTGCATTTCCTGACAGTACACCACTGTTCAAAAGTCTCAGTCTCACTGAGCTCTGCACTGGTGGTATCTCTGCAAAAAAACAATCCTCTTAACGAGAGCACTTTATGCTTGCTGGACCTTTTTTTGGCACTCTGGAGCTTTCTTCAAACCAGAAAGCTCTGGAGTCTTTCTATAAAGTTTTTGATGATTTGATAAGCATTTTGGGCCAACATAGGTAATCTAATGCAAATGCAGTTTCCTTGATGGTAACTGTGGGTAAACAAATAATTATAAGATTTTCTCCCTTTTTAAATGTTATTTTATGTGCATCAGAGTGATAACATCCCTGTCCTCCATCACACTTGCCCCTGAGCTAACCATTACAACAATGTAACTATGCTAACAGGTCACCACAGTGGAATTTGGGCTACTGTGATTCTTTCAATTTCCCTTAGTTTTGAAGTCTATTGCATGTCTTCTGATCAGTCTTCATAGGAATAAACCCCTTGATGCCAATTCCCTCCTCAAAAAGATTTTGTGAACTACTTACTGTGTGTTTGCATCAGTTTAATATTTAGTACATGTTTAATAGTTAGTACATTTAGTATATGTTTAGTAATGGATCTTCAACTTTTGAAGATCCATTCTGACCTCTTTTCTGACAATGCAGGCTTTGGTTCTACAGGAACTACATGCACAGGTTAGATGCGTGTTCCATCTATAAAAGCTTTTATCACTAAAACAGTGTGTTTGCCTTGACTTTAAAATTGCAGATTGTTTATACACAGCACACCTTCACTTTCAGCTTCTCAGTCCCTGATGCTGAGTCTGGATACACATACTGCAGCAAATTCCGGCTAAGCAGATTTGTCTCCGTCTAGTCTAGCAAATTGGCAGACTTGCAATGTAAAGCTTTACATTTTTATTACGTTGTAGTTTGGAATTTTCATTAAATAATGAATTGATTCTTCATTAAGGAAAAACATCTCAGGTTCAGGCAAACATTTGCTTTCATATGCGTTTTTACAAATATGAACTCAGGCTGAAAGCAGCAGTTTTCCTTCTGCAACAGATTTCTTCTTAAATTCGCCATAATCACAATGTTGCATCTCAAACCAGTAAACTGCAGTCACCTCCGGAGAGCTTTCAGCTGAGTTCAATGGCCTATTTCAAACACTAATGATCTCTTGTTTAGATCTGACTATTCTTTGATTGTGGAAAATTATCGGCACAAGAGTCAGAGCAATCCTCCAAATCCTCTGAGTTAGGAGGGAGAACTGGCTTTAAGGAGGTATATAACTCAGAATAAAATCAGCAGGTTACCTACAGGAAACCACACAATGAGTTAGCAAAGTTGAAAATCTCCAAGAAGCTTAAAGGCCCTGCAAAGTTATATAATTAGTCTCTACTTGAAGCAGGACTAAAGATTTATTTTGTGTGCTCTTTTATAATATTTGTTTTTTATCAGCCTTTTTGGCCCACTGCGTCTCTCTGTGGGCAACCAAACTAATTTATCCTCCAACTGTGCTTCTGAAGTTCTTTTTATTGATCAGATCATTGAAAGTCACACAAACACAGACTGAGATATTCACTTTGATGTTTGTTGTACCTTGTACGAAAAGAAAGAAAGCTGTGCGATCTTTAGAAGTGAAGGTGCAGGAGGTCTAGAGCTCACTGGTTTGCTGAAGGACATTTGTTTTTCTGAAAATAGTGACAAAAAATGTTTTGATCCTTTGTGCTTTTGAGATGACTCTGTGTAGGTTGACAGCTTTCCGAGGTGTGAAGGAAGAGGGAATAGAGCTGTGTTGAGTTGGATGTGGGTGGAGATGGGACTGAGGGTGGCTGCAGGTTCACATCAGATGTGAGACAATGTGTTGGGGAAACTAATTCTTATTTAAACCCAAGTTAAGAATGTCTGACGCTGCGAGGGAAGGAATGTCCTGCTGGGCACCAAGCAGGGAGCACTCCATGCACTGGCAGCATTTCTTACTTTTACTTTCAAAATGTTTATTTTAGTGAGCAATATGTTTTACCTTATTGTCTGTTTTTGGTGTGCATAAACACTCAGACTGTGAAATAGCTTTTACTTCAGTTGAAAATATACTTCCTGACGTTTTTACTCTTAAAACTCAACTCCAAATATATGTATTTGTTATGAAAAGCGAATCAAGGATGATCATGACCACAAAGACATAAATAAATATAAGCTGAAAGGATTCCAGTTTGCTTTCTGAACAAGAAAATAACTATTTTATTTTCTCGTATCCCAATCTAAGGATATTGTTATTGATTAACATGTACAAGTTAATCAATTACCTATCAAAGCATCAGACAGGAAAATTAAACTCATTAAAGAGTGCTGTGAAAAAGTACTTGATCACTCCTGTTTTGGCTTTTTTGTCATGCTTAAATGTTTCAGGTTGTTACAGCAAATTTTAGTATAACAGATGTGGGATTTTCTGTCAGTTTTTAATGGAAAGAAAAAAATCTAAACCAACCTTCCACAAAATGTGATTTTAGACAGTTTCTTTCTTACTGTTGAATCATGAACATCAACCTTAATGAGGTAAGTGAGGCCTGCAGAGCTTTAGATTCAATTATTTTTAGCTTGATTTGTTTCTTCAGATATTCTGAAACATTTAAGTGTGACTGAAAGCTAAAAGAGTAGAAATTTGTGATTGGAGGAAAATGCTTTCTCATTGCACTGCAATTAAGAAGACACACCAAAACTAAAACAATTGTCACCTTAGTTCTCTACATAATAAAGACTATATAGTCCAGATAAAAATGCGTTATTTAGAATAGTTTGACAGTGGCCAAGGATATTGTTATTGTAGTTTAGTCACTGATTTAGCTTGGAATAATTCATCTCTATTTTTAAATGGTGTTGAGAATCGACAGCCAATGCTTTTACATTCTATTTCATTCACAAGTGAGACACATTTCTCAAAGTGTATGCCTAAATTTGTATTGTTGCTGTAGACTTTGTACTCCATTCGGCGGTGACCTCTCCAAGCCGAGGGGTATTTTTGCGATTTTGTTGACTTGGAAGGACCTCAGGCTGATCAGTCTTCTTCCAGTGGGATCAGTCGTCACTGTAAACATGTTAGGGAAAATATTTGCACAAGAATAACTTTGCTCCATTGTGCTCCCCGACCAGCAGGATGTGTTGGAGGATTTGGGTTTGTGTACAAGATAAGCAGCTATCCAGGTTTTGATTGGCAGTGTGTGATTGCAGAGTGTTGAGAAACCGTCCGTACCCCTTCCTGCTGCCGGTGCCTCGTCCGTCGTCCATGTTGCAGATTTTTCAAGATGAATAACTAAATTGTGCAAAAATGTGCTGATTCTACTATTTGACCTACATGTATAACCTAAGTATTGAGAATTCCTTAGATGTTGGCTTTGAGGTAATGAGGATTCTGCTTCTAGTGTCCTTTTGAAAGTTAAATAAAGCTGGGAAAAGCGCCAATGTGCAGTACATCAGTGTCTGCAACCATTTTCAAATAAACATAGATTCCTTTGTGGGGAGAAATGCCATCATTTACTGTAAAGAAAATCTCCCTCCGCACAACCACAGGACCTCTCAATCTCTGTTATTGCTCTGTGTTTGTTTTCATCTCTAATGATATCCAGGTGGGGCATAAGTCATGGTGACACATTTATACATGATATACTCTAGGTGCAGAGTCTTGCTAAATGCTAATACGACCCTGTAGGGGCTCTGGGATGGTAATGACATTCTTGAAAGCCCACATTAACCAAGCACAAGCCTGAGTAGACGTAACAATAATGAATCAAGGCCAAATAGACTTTTGCGGCTGTTTTAGAGGCTATCCACAGAGCTGAAAGCAGCATTGTTTCATCATGAGTGAGTGGGTCATGATTTCTCTGTCTGAGTGTTATTCAGCATGAGGGACTGAATGACTTGCTGCAAAATCCCTCGCAGCTTGTAAATGTTGAGAACAGCGTGTCTGATTTCAGATTCCCGATGCGTCTCGGAGACTTGGTGGCCCACCAGCAGCAGCAGCTCTCCATCAAAACCCCTCAGTTCAGACTGACCCGTGTAACGTGAATCTAACGCAGCTGCTTTGTTTGTTCCCACAGGTCTGGTGATTGGTTTATCTATGACTCCGCCCACGATTGACAGCTCCAAAGGCGATCGTGTAATTTCTGTCAATGAAACACTTTCTCTTACATGCAGGTACTTTTTGTGAAGGTACACTCAAAACAAATTTTAGAATATAATATGTATAGCTTATAAATCTACATTACTTAGTAGCAATAAAAGTCTAAAAACTCATGAATAATTATGATTTTTTTCAAATCAAGAAGCTGAAAATGATACCATACTGTCTCACATATGGTAAATGAACTGAACTTACATAGTGCTTTTTCCAATAATTTTGACCACTCAAAGCGCTTCACACTACAATCACATTCACACACTGATATGCAGCCTTGTCCACATCAACATGTGGCAGGAGGAAGCTGGTATTGAACCTACAACCTTTTGATCACAGGAAGGCTACTCTACCCACAGAGCCATGCTGAGATAATATTTGGTAAAATGCCCTATAGCAGGGTAATTCTGGCTGCATACTAAACCTGCCTGAAAGAAATTATTGAACTTATTTAAACTGTTTGGTTTCCTGGACAGAAAATTGGCTCTTGAGCATAAACCATACATTTTCTTTTGGATTTAGGCTTGAGCCTTTCCAGAAACTCAGTGCTAGTCTGATTGGTCTATTGCATGTTCTTGCAATAGCCTCACTTAACTCCAAGTATTCATCTTTAAAGTTCCCAAAAGAAAATTTGCATTATGCAAATGACATGTGACACTGCCAGATTAGGGATTTAGTCGTCATTTAATATTGGTATTAATGTAAGTTGAAGTATTTCTACAATTTTTTCTAAAACACAATTTTGAATAACCAAATAAAAAGTAATGACTTTAAAGCTCATTTAGTTACTAAATGTTCCTTGAAAGCATCTTAACTTGGCAGTGATTACTGAAGGTGCTCACTGTTTTTCCAAACCTGCAGTTCTTGTTTTATGAATACGTATATTGTTGTTTTTGTGAAGCTGGTTATATCCTTCTGATGCATGGATTTAAATTCCCTCATGTAAATTTGCTTGTAGCAACAATCATTTATCCTCATAAAATCTCAGATTTGCTTTCTGCAGCCAAGCTGTCACTCCACTAACCATTTTATTCGAATGAAGAAAAGAAATTGCTGTCTTTGGAAAGCTGGTGATACTTTTGGACCTTTCCCAAAGCATGCCTTAAATACTTGTTTATATGTAAACCTCTAATGGCACTACCACTGAGAGTCCTCTAAGGCAGGGTATAGATTTCAATTTTGACCATTTATACTCTGCGGTGTGCAGTTTTCTTGTATTTAGATAGATGGGCGTTATTCGCACAGATCTAGAAAATTACCCTCAGGGTATTTTCACAGAGCTCCATCATTTTCAATGTTTCATCCAGTCATCACATTTTGGCCCTACCCATAGATTTTGGCCATTTGCGTTTGATGTGGGCAGGTGATGAAAGCAGAGCTATCAGTTTTCAGGGAGCCATTATGATCCCATGCAGCCCGGCTCACAATGCCTGCAGGTTAAGATAACAAAATCTATGTGACAGAGAGCAAAGTGAACAGTGGTGTGCAGATGTATGTGAGGATTTCTTTTGGAAAAACAAACAACATGCACTTCACTCACTGGATACTAACTGTGACTATTACAAAAGTTTAATTCTAATCAGTTTGCTCTCATATTAAAACAATGATAATTTGCCCTGTTTGAAAATAGTTATATCCAAAAAGTTATGTTTTGGATGCTCTTTTTCTCAGGGGACAGCGCACTCTGGCCTGGACTTGGCCGGACGAAACGCTGATTGGACAGGAGCTCACAGATCGCCAGCAACAGTTTCAGACCACCAGGTCACTCGGTCAGAGGACGATCTTCATCAGCGAATGTCCCGGGCAGAATGGGCAGCAGTACTGCAAGAGGCTGGTCCTGCATAGCGCGCAGGGCAAAGACACGGGCTACTATCGCTGCCATTACAAAGACATTAATGCCATCATTGATGGCACCACTGCTGTCAGGATTTACACTTTTGTCAGAGGTGAGCCACACTAACCCAGCACAGGTACACAACCTGTGCCTGTGTGTACCTGTGCTGAGGTACACACAGGCACAGAAAGAAAGTTTAAAAACTTCAGAAAGTTTTTAAATGCCTCTCCACAAGGGGTGTAACGAGTCCTGACATGAGGTCTTGCAATATCAAAATGTCCAAATATTTCTCATGAAAGTGAAATCTAGCGGTATCTAGTGGTAATTTAAGTATGACAGGAAGTAATCAAAGAGTCAGAGAGTAAACGTGGTGCTGGCTGTTAACTGGCTGTATTATTAAAGGAATTCCCAACACCTTTACATCTCTTTGTCAGTCAGGATTGTATAACTGGTAGAAAAATTGTTGACAGATACAAAATACATTTTCTGTAAAAAAATAATAATAATAATAATAAAAAAAAAAAATATATATATATATATGTCTTGGTTTCACTGTATCTAGATATATATCTAGGCTATATATCTTTGCACAGTTTGTTATGGTTTGGTTGTAACTTTTTACAATCCAGTATTTCTTCTCTTAAATTCATCTTCCTAAAACCAATCCGTGAATTTATAGCAATGGGTATACAACACACATGCTCCAAGCTTTCTCTGTGGTTAAACCACTGTATATAAACCTAATGCTGATTCCTACTAGATGGTAATAAAAATAAGAATGTGATTTTTGGGTTCAGTGTGTAATACTCATGTTTCTCTCTCATGTAATTCAAAGGTAATTTTATGAGCAAAATGCAAGATAATTATGACAATTACATCTTCTGTTTTGACATCTTATTTCAAGTAATTTTTCTTTTCTATTCAGAAACAATAATCCTTTTTTTTTTAAAGGATGTAATTTTCCCTCCATGATTGAGCAAAACGTCCAACTATTTGCTCCTGTTATCTTTGGGTGGTCCATAGGAAAACTGGGGCTTCATTGAAGCATAATCTCTGTTTGAATATTACTTATATATTACAGTATCAAAGCCCCTTCTGTATTATTAAAACTGGAAGTTGTTGAGTTAGGCTCTGTAACATCCTGGATGCTGGCAGTATTAAAGTTTAGGAAATTAGAGATTTGAAGCCTTTGATAAAAACAATAATAATCCGTCTATTCAGGTTTTTTCCCCCCACAATGAATCAACGTGTCTTATGAATTTCAAAGTAATCAAACCGATAACTGCTCCACATTTTTCTGCCAACAGCTTTTTATTTTTTTTCTGCTGCTTTCACATCGTATCACACAGATGATTCACAGCCAAGATTTTAGACTAGAAGTCCCGCTTTTGGGGCTTATCTCTTTATTTTGCTTTGCTCTGCGTGCTGTGGCAGAGATGTGCGAGGTCCATCAGAAAAACAAAAAAAAAACAACAGATGATTGTTATGTAGGGATGCCCCGCTGTCCAGACCGCTCATGTGAAGCGCCTGTTTATCCCCACCGACAAGGTGCCAAAACAGCTGCCACAGATCTAACGAGCATGCTGATCAGAAACAGATGTAATGGCAGCAATAAATTAAACCCAGCGGGTGATGGGATGAGAGGCAGCACACATGGATTCAATTACACTGGCAGATGTCCACCATACAAGCTGTCTGCACTGTCTACTGTCCACCAAACTCTCACACAATAGCAAACTCAGAAGGAAGCTGATTCCTACCTAACGCAATCATTTTTATGCTTTATAACATTAAACTAACGTTAGAAATTATTTACACTAATCT
This sequence comes from Xiphophorus maculatus, assembly GCF_002775205.1. Lineage (NCBI taxonomy): Eukaryota > Metazoa > Chordata > Actinopteri > Cyprinodontiformes > Poeciliidae > Xiphophorus > Xiphophorus maculatus. The sequence goes on along the minus strand of NC_036465.1, from coordinate 20,788,749 downwards.
ATGATATTTAATAAGTAAGCTGGTAAATCCTATTGTTCAGATTGTCATAGATAAACTAAATTCAAACGTTTGTTTTGATTTGACATGTTTGAGTTGATTCAACAGTTCTACAGACACCCACAGATGATCTATCGGATTTCACCAAGGTGACATTCTTGGTCAGACCAAAGTTTTAAATGATTCTCCTTTTGAAACTTGTATGTGATTTCAGCTGTGTGCCTTCAAACATTTATGTGCTGAAATATTCATCATCTGCCAAGCTCTAGGTCTGGGAGTGATTTTGTTTAGTGGGTGCTTTTGTATTATATGCAGGCAATTATGGTGTCATCAATAAAATGTAATCTCCCAGTGTGCTTTAACTCATGCGGCTTGTGGAGATGATGGAGTCAGCTTTGACTTGGCCCTCCAAAGCAAGTGCCAAACAAGAGTTTGTTCATAAACAGTGTCTTGTTAGAATTCTCAAACTCCCTGGACATTTTTTTCTCACAAACTTTGATGCATTTTATTGGGATTTGATGTGATAGAGCAAAACATCAGAAAACTATTCCATCCATTTGTAGTCCAGTCACCAGTCCATCACAGAGATCTGTATTCACCACTCTTTAATGTAATGCAACTTTACCTAATGAGTAAGCAGAGTTCACCGGTGTGCGATTCATTTATTAAGAATTTTTGGTGCATATCATATATTGGAAATGTGAAGAGCAAGACGTGGAATGACAAGCAGCTAAGATCCTGAGGTCAGAAGTTGAAACCCAAAGCTGCACCAAGGACCTAATGGCCTCTGTTCATGGGGCTGGTACTCCACTAATATGCCACACTTCCCCAACTGGGGTATAAGAAGATAATCTGTGAGGATGAATGAAAGATGCTCTCCATTCAGTTTGACTGAGCTGATCCACCAGCCAAAAGGTGGTTCATTCAGGTGTTAACACTTAGGAGTTAAATGAAAATCCTCACCACACTTTCCAGATTATTTGTAAAAATTTCACCCACCATGTATAATTTGACTTTCTAATGTGTTTAGAATCCCGATTTTTAAAAAAAATAATACAAGTACATTTCTGTGTATATAACAAGAATCTTATCTTAGTTGCTCCCTTCTGTTAGAGAAAACATACAATGTTAATACATGCCTTCAGGCTTAGGGCCTACAGTATTACTGAGAGCCAGTGATATTGGCTCTCAGTAATACTCTGAGAGCCAATACTTTGATGCTTTAATTTTATCATTTTAAAGTATTTTATACATAAAAACAAGGAATAATCTCACCTAATTTGGACACTGTCAAACAGCCCTGAGTTGTACTGTTTATCTTCAATTTGATGTCTCCAAATATTTAAGTGATCACCGATCAAAGTCATTCAGGTTCTTTTTTTTTTTCGGACCACATTTCTTCCTCTAAAGATGATGGTTCCCACTGCCCAGCTTTAAATAATGCGTTGGGCAGCTCTCAACACAATTTTAGTAGTTTCTGCAACCTCCTTAGATGTTTTCATTGCTTTATATCAATGATTTGAGCCTTAAACAGACTAACATCCTTTCCATGACCACAGAATGTGTCTCTTCTCATGGTTGTTTAATAGGTTAGAGCCACTCATTGCATCAGACAAGGTTAAAAAACTTGTTGCCAAATGGAAGAAAGTTGTCCATGCAGCAAGTATCCAACAGGAAGCTCATACATTTTTCCTCAGTTAAATTCTGGTGACAACATTTTTTGCCTAGGCAGTGTATAAAGTGCTTCTATTGAGAAATAGGTCATTGTAAGGCCCTGATTAATTTTAGGATCACTTGTAGCATACATCCTGATTACATCACCAACTGTGCTGATTGGAGTCTAATTCTGGCTGTTCACTTATCGTCAAGCAGCTTTCGTCTGCTACTGAGAAATCTCACATTTTTCCACTTACTCTGGTAATTTTTTTCCAGCCATTACACAGATGTGAAAAGATTATTCGAAGAGATTAAAAAAATTAGCCTCTTCTGGTGTTTCCACTGTTCTCAGATCGTTTCATAAAAGAGGGTGAACAAGGAAACCACAGGTGTGCTCAGAAATCACTGGCTCTCCAACTCATTTGTTCCCAATTTTTCAGGGTTCGATGTCACAGAAGAAGACACTTGATGTGCTGACTTCGGTAATCCAAAGAATTACTCAGAGGATGTGCAAAATCTGATGCCCAATTTTGTAAAGCTCTGACCTGCACATACAGATGATCATTCCAACCTTTGTTTAAAAGCAACAAATAATATTTTTGAACTACCACAATGGCATAGCATTTACAGCATAATGCAGTGATGATGTCTTATATCTAGTCCAAATCAATCAGATTCCCTCAGGGATATCTGCAAAACTAAACCCTTCTTTTATTTACCAAACAGATTGCAAAACATTACTCTTAACAGCTGAAAAAGTAGATGTGCAGCATATAACCAAATTTTCTTTCATCAAGATCCTTTCAAATTAAATAACAGCTGTGTCTCACTTCCTATTTGTGATGAAAAAGCTCTGATTTGCTTTTGCGACAGGTTGTTAAATGACATACTCATTTATTATACTAAAAAGGTTGAAATGGCATCATTATGTGTGAAAGATTTCTCCAACATCTCAAAACAAAGACAACCTGATTACAAAGTTTATGTTTTAAATTGACTAAATTTGTGAAGCACATGCATACTGACCTTTCAAAGCACTTTGAACTTTAAGCATCTTGTATTTATCAAGATGCACCAATTCATAAAGCAGTACATCAGTAGGCAATTTAGTGTTAGGTTCCTTTCCCAGGGTCACATCATTACATCAACATATGTACGGCAGAAAGCTGAAATTGAACCCAAAGTTTATAGATTATAAGAGAATCACTGTAACGTTACAGCCATTATGATATTTTTGCACTGCCTGTATTTTAGAATTAATGTTAAAATCTCAAGCCTATTTTTTTAAACCCCCATGTATTCTGTTTCTGCTTGTACCTCTGACTTCTTAGAGCTTCATGTCATTTCAAGTAATTTTTGATTATGTGGTTGGATTTATTTATTTATTTATTTTTTGTTATTTTTGGCCAATCTCTCAGCAGTATGAGATTTTGTGTGATGTGAACTGGTGATACGAGGCCTGAGATGTCCTCAAACACTTTCAGCTACATTGAGTGAGGCGGTAAAAAAAAGAGCAAAATGGCAGAGCGATTTTCCTGCAATAGACAGCTTGGGGTGAAACTGTAGCAGGAGGATTAAACCCTTCGGCTGCCTGTCTCTCAGCTGGCTTATAATAGTGGTTTTTAATGCTACGTGCTGGATGGAGACAGACTGAACCTCTGGTAATCATAATGACCTCCATATTCTGCCCGTCCACAGGGTGGGACATTATCAGGCCCGGGGAGATCTGAGTGTTAGTTCGCAAAGTTACCCCAGTAATAGCTGCCATTACCCCTGCTGGTGTCAAGATTACCTTTCAGCAGCTCCATGTTTCTGTTTTCCACCAGACCCTGTGCAGCCCTTCCTCATCAGAGGCGGATCCAGCAGCGAACTGGAGACCATTTACGTCACTCGCTCCGCCACGCACGTCATAGTGCCATGTCTGGTCACAATTCCTGATCTGAACGTCATCCTTAAGTCGGTATGCTTCCACCTTTTGTGTCACCCATTAAACCTGTCAAGTGTTTAGAACATCAGAAATGTCAAGTCTCTTTTTTTGTATGTTTTCATTCACAGTATTCTGGAGCTCTGGAAACCAGGGGTATGAAGTGGGACAACAAGCAAGGCTGGTCCATTCCCAGATACGTCATTGACAGCGCGCCACTGATCATTGTAACATGCATAGCCACACTGGAAGGCCAAGAGTACTCTTCTGACAACTACTTCATTCATACTACTGGTAAAAATACACTACAATTACGCATGGGATAATATGAAATTGTCCTAATGGCAATGTAGTATAAAACATTACCATGGTTTCACTGTATCATCGAATATTTGTAATTTTATCTATATCACAAATATTTGATAAAGCAAAATAGTTTATTCTGTTCAGATAATTTAGATGAAGCATTAAATAAAAATGTAGAAGAAACACCTGCTACATTTTTAGTGGTAATTATATGTTTTTCTTCTGAATCAAATCCCTATTTTCCATTGATTGGTCAGGCTATTTGCTCCAGCCGAACGTGCAATCAGCTGCTAAGCACAGTATTAGTTTTAAAACCTTAAAACATACATTACATTCAACTCAATAAATCAATTTTAAAATAACTTTCTTTTCTGTAGCATTGTCTCTCTTGAAAACAGAAAGTGATTGATTGCCATTTACGGATAATCACTTATCTGAAAACAACGAGGAGAAAAAAATAGTTGCTTCAAAGCTACAACCTTTTAAAAAATGAGTATGAATTAAGACTGGTAACCTATCCATATGTGACTACTATATACATATATATACGTATATACAATGACTCATGTTCATTCTTAATTTTAAACTGAGATTTCACTGTCTGTTTTTGCTGAAAGGGAAATTAGATGAGAAATCAGAGGTGGTGCTAAACTTACTGCTTAGTTGCAGAATAACTGTGTGTGGCAATGAGTCACTCAATTATGTCATAATTCAGAAAATGTCAAGACTTTTATTGAATCATGCCATTTCCTCAAAAGCTACTCCCTTCTCTAAGTGGGACATAAGCCATTACGCCAGCAGAATGTGACAGGAAAAAAAAAGAAGAGAAGTCATGATCACATTTTAGACATCTGACTTGATGAACTTTTTGCTGAAGTTCCCTCTCAATGTGAGTGAACTTTGAGGACCTTGGCCTGAGGCACTTTTCTCTGCAGTGGGAGATCATTCACCTCTTTCTTCAGAGGAGAGGAAAGTCATACCCCGCTGCTGCCAGCCAAACATAATAGCTGCATCAGTCAGAGGAGAAACCAAGTCTTCACTTTGAGCACTAATGGGGTGTTTCAAACAATCAAGCAATCACAGTGTATTGCACAGACATCAGCGTCATTTCCACCCACTGCCAAAAGAGATGGGTTCTATATCAGCTTTCCTGGCCAGTGTCCAAAGCTTTCTCAGTTTCCCCCCACTAGACTTTACTATATTCTACTTTGATTTCTCCCAGAAGCAGCTTGTCACATGAATGGAAATAGTGCAAAGTTGTAACAGGCCGTCCTTTTATAGTAACATGACTTCTTTGGTCCAGAAGAAAGTCATTTCCTCCAGGCCTGTGAGGAGGACAGAAAAAAGCTGCTGACGATGTCACAGTGACCTCTCCTGCTGCCTCACTCCCAATTTTTTCTTTTTTTTCCCCTTTTTCCCGGACAGGAAGTAAGATTTACGAAGTCAAGCTGTTTCCTGAGGAACCGGTAGAGTTGATGGTGGGGGAGGCTCTCACCCTGAACTGCACGGCGACAGTGGAGTTCGACACCGGGGTGGACATCCAGTGGTCTTATCCCGGTAAACAGGTACCCAGCAGATGCTACGGTCAGAAGTTGAATATTTTTAGCTGGTGCCTAATAATACCCACAATGTATTTCTTCTCGACAGACAAACAGCTGGGTGGAGACCAAGCCCCAGCGAGAAGCTCTGTCTCACGCCACAGAGGCGGTTCAGGTCCTGACCATCCACTATGTCAACGTCACAGACACGGGACCATACGTCTGCAATGTTACTAGCATGGAAAGAACAGAAATTCTCCAGACTCAAGTCATTGTTCATGGTGAGCAATGCAGAACACAATTCTACACCAATTTGGTTTATTTTAAAGGCTTCAAAATTCCAAGAAGTTTGGTAATCGTAAAAAATACCTAAAATTAAAACTTGACAAGCATGCTAGCAACTCAGCGAAAGAGTTTAGGACTGTAGAAAGCTGCCTTACCTACCAATGCAAAATGTTGCCTAAACTATAATACTCTGCCTTTCTTTGCAATGATGTGTGAAAATATGTGAAATTAAGCTTTGGCACTGACTTTAGCATGCGAAATTTGATCTCTAGTTCCGTGAAGGTGCCATATACTGTATGTTTTTGTACATACCCAAAAAATTACTTAATTGTTACTGAAATGCTTTACCAATGATCCAATCATTTTGCTACACTATACAGATGCTCCATGTGCATTGATTCACTCACCTTGCCATGCTGAGTGCTTGAGGTGACAGCAGCACAACCTGACATGTCTTGAGATTAAGTTGGTTAATAATTATCTGTTTACATAAAACTTTGAACATTCATCCCAAGGTGGCCATGGGATACATAAATATAAATGTTACAGTAAGTATTACTTGCATCTTCTATGCAAAGTAGCAAATTGTACATTTCTACAGGCTTTTTTAGAATACACATAAAATATACAAAGAGAATGCATCTTAAGCAACACACATACCCCAGAGACATGGCAGGTCTCAATTATTGCAAGAATAAACTTCAGTTCATCACATTTGAATCCATGTGAAAGATTTTTTTTAGATAAAGCATTATATGCTGTAAGAATATGATCTGTAAAATTACATACTTGGCCTGCACGAAATGAGCGGAGCATGCAATTCCAATGTTATTTTTGAATGGCATCAGTAGCAATTAGTCCATATTATTCTCATTCATCAACTTTCCACATGTGTATATCTTACAGCTGGCCTCTGGAGCAGCATACAGCATGGTGTTTAGTTTTGATATGCCACTTGGAGTATAATAAGCTACCATATGTTACGGTCCCAGTCAGTGCAGTATTGAAAGTGTGGATATTGGTAACACAACAATAATTTTGATTAAATATACTGTGGATCCCTCTTCCTTTCATTGTCTGAGCTTTCTACACATCTGCGGATCACTGTTTTGCTTTTCCGTCAATCTCATCCTGTTACTTGGCACTGGATAAAAAACAGAGAATCATAAATAATAAAGCAAATATCAATTCTTAAGTTTAGTCTTTTATTTAAATGCATGTTTCTTTTTTATGTTATTGAGTTGAAGCTTCATGCTTAACTCTTCATTTCATTTCATCATAGTATATCACATATTAAAAGTAAATATTTTACAATAAACAGCAAATCTAAATGTGTTGCAACATTTCACAATTTCTTGTCCACATTACAAACTTGTAATGAAAGATGAGTTCAGGTGAAAAAAAGACGTGTTGGTGTAGAAAAGTGTGAAACCACAGCATGATGTGAGAAGACATCAATAAAAACATTTGAAAAACCGGTCCACCGAGGTGAATGCCAGCCATTCACACATAAAGTTTTTAAGGCCAGAAGTGCTTTATGTAAAAACTGAATGTCCTCAATTCCAGAAGGACCATTTATCAACCTGGACTATACAGATGGGCCTGTGGTGGAGGTAACTGCTGGCCAGAAGTCCTTCAAATTACAACTAAACGTCTCTGCCTTTCCCACACCTGAAACGCAATGGTAAGATAAGCCACTTTGGTGTGTTCACAGTAAAGCAATGGGACATTTTCAGAAGCATAATTAGCCCTGACATGGCTGCAATTTAGAGATTAACTGAGGGTGCAGAGCACCTGAGGAGCAGTGTGTTTTGTGCTGAGGCAGGTGTGTGCGTGTGTGTGTGTGTGTGTGGCTTTTCCAGGTACAAAGATGGCATGCTGATAAACCAACGGGCGGAGTTCAAGAAGAAAAGGATAAGAATGCACTCTAACCACGCTTTGGAGATTAAAGATGTTTGTCAGGAGGATTCTGGTCTGTACACTGTGGTGCTGAAGAACAGTGTCGCTTTGCTAGAGAAGAGGCTAAACATCACTGTTGTTGTCAATGGTATGTACCTGGTATTTCACTTTCTTCAAAAGGATTTGTAGCAGAGGCCGGTCTTCCTGGGATTAAACTTGGATTTCAGTTTGGTTTGAAGTTTATTAGATACTGCAAGGTCACAGAATGACGAAGAGACTGAAAACGTTACAAAAATAGAAGTTAGGAATTTATAAGATCAAAATCATTGAACATCAATTCATCCCAATAAAATATTAATAAAAAACCCCCAAAAATACTGTTTAATGACTTTAATGTGTTTTACCAAAAATATCTTTCAACTTCAGAATGTCATATAATTTGTATTTTGTCATTTCCTAAAACTCTCATCAGCTTAGAACCAATAAGAAAACATTTTTCAGCTTTAAATGTTTAAAGGGACAGTACATAATTTCCAAAGTCAGATTTTGTGGAGACATTTATCAACACCTTTCTAGAAAAACCTGCTTTAGAAAATGTGAAACTATAAATATTTTTGTTTTACAGTTTTGAGCTCTTTGTCTGTCACACTTTAACATGCCACTTTAATGATGCTTCAGATGGCATGTTTTGTTTTATTATTAGATAAACTATTCAAAGTAATCTTACTATAAATAAGCATCAAATGCAAAAGTGATGGTGGTGTGCATAGACAAATCTAGTCCATCAAAATTCAGACAGTCTGTATTTATACAATTGATTCCTGATATTTATGACCACCGACTAAAATTACAACACGTTTTTCCTTAATGTCTGACTGTTACATTTTTTTGGTTTACATTAAGTTATTTTGTATTTTTATACACTCCTTTTATTTGTTATAGTCCTATAAGAAAGAAATTATTCTAAAAATCAGTCAAAACTGAAATCAATAGGAACAACCTCAAAGAAAACTGAAAATTGGTACCAGACAGGAAAAGCCTTGGAGAAATTCAGGCTGACGTTTTCTTGTTTCCTTCCACTGTGATTTTTCCCTGTTGCTGGCCTGTTGGGTTTATAGATCTGCTCTCCTGTTCTTCAGTTCCCCCAGAGATTTATGAGAAAAAAGCAGCTGCTCCTTCCAGTCCTTATCGCATTGGCAGCAGCCAGACGCTGAAATGTACTGCCTACGGACTCCCTGCACCCAACATCAGCTGGCAGTGGAGAGCCTGGGGGCCCTGTGTCGTCAACAACACTGAAAAATGGCTGTAAGAAACACTTTTGTCCTCATTAGATCAATACACATCACAGATATACTGTATATACACTCTTTAAGCAGTTTGAGAGAAGGGGACGTTGGAATTGTATAAAATAAAATTTTATGGGGCACAGATGCAGATAAACCATGCATGTTAGAATAGCACATGAATTACTCTGGTGTGCTTTAGTTTGTCATGGTGATATATAAAACACATGCATTCTTAGAGAAAAAAAACATAAACACACAAAGACTTATCACTAAGCATTGCTCCGGGGTTTGTTTTCTTCCTACCTCTATCTCCACTGAAGGGCACAGCGCGATATAATGGATTTTCCAGACAGACCATATTTACTTTGGTTCCTATTTCTGTAAGCCTCCGTGTTATGCCTACTTCCATTTGACAGTACTTCAGATAGCTATACACCTCCACCATCTTCCCCTCAAGGCTTAATGTCCGAAGCTTTCGCAGCTCTAACCTTTCTATGCGGGTCTGAGCAAACGAGCGATGATGGCAGTACAGATACAGACATATGGAAACATACAAGAGTAATATGTTTTGTTAAAATTAGGCTCAAAATGCCCAGTTCATGTTCTTTGTCATGCATGGTGCATTTAATGCAACATTTCATGGACAGTGACTGATGTATTTACATTTTGACCTTTTGCAGTGCATCCGAATTTTCTTTTAAGTTCTAATGTAAAAGAGAAAAACTGTCTTGTGTCTCTACAGCTGTTGACTACCACACTACGAACACTATGATGATTTTGAAATTAGCGGCTTCTTCTTTATGTACGAACATAAATCAAAAAGTTTAGACTTTTTAATTAATGTTTTGGATACATTAATAGTTTGACCTTTAGTTTCTGAGTAAGACAGAAGATCTTCATCTCTGCGAATGATGAAATTCAAGCTGTACATTATGCAGATGAATTGCTAAGCTTAGCATCAATATTGGATTTGCCCAGTAGGAATTGATTTGCAACCACAAGCTATGAATAAAAGGTGCCAAGCTATTTCCATGTCATTAAATGTTGCTATTTCAGCTTATTCTACTGCTAAGATATTGAACTTTCCGGCATAAAAAAATCAATCAATCAATTAATCTTTTCTATTGACACTGCTAGTTATTGCATAAAAAAGCATAAAAAGGGTTAACTGTCATTATACAAATATTTCACATCTAATTAAAAATAAATTCATTTTTCTACGATAAGATTTTATTTCATGATTGGTCCGATGGCATTTGCTGTAGGAAGCATTATTATTATTATTATTATTTGGATTTAATGGTACACTAGATTTGTTTTGGAAGTGAAAGCTCTGATCTGGCATTAATGCCACATTTGCCAAAATTGCAGGTCAGAAAACCATTGAGATTTTCAAATTGTTTTCAGAACAATACACCTGTTACCATTTCATGCCTTTAAACACAAACATGTTCACACATGGAAGCTGTACAGTGCTAAGTGTGACTTTAGTTTAACAGGCAGAAACTGTTAGAAACGCATCACAGCATTTTACTGCTGTACAAAGCAGCAATAGTGGTTACTGAACTCTGGGCTGGTCAGTGACCTCTGACCTTTGCACTCACAATTCCGACTTCAGGGATCTTGTTGTAATTCCATCTGGAAAGTAGAAAAATCCAACTTTAAACTAGAAGGTGCACCCCACAGGTGTCTGTGTAATGATAAAATGTAGGGGTAAATAATTTAACATCTTCAATTAAAGACAATACTGTAAGTATTTATAAAAATAATTTTAGTTTGATGTAACCACTGTGTTTTAGATGTATTTTTTTTTTTCCATTTTTTTCTCCGAAGAGTTTTTGGGGCGCTAGTGGCTCGGATTTTTTGTACAGTAGGCAGACAGGAAGGAGGGTGAGGAAGACATGCGGTAAGGGTCGTCAGGACCGGGAGTCGAACCCGCGACGTCCGCGTTGAGGACTAAGGCCTCCAAACGTGGGGCGTGCTAACCCCCTGCGCCACCACAGCACGCCCCTTAGATGTATTTGTTATCAGGAGATGGTGAAACTTGTAAAAAGAGAGGATAGAGATTTATCAATAATCACAATGTACACAGCAACCTTTGGAGTTTATTGTCTCAGTCAGAAGTATTTTTTTTTTAAGGAACATGATCATGATTAAGGGTTAGGGTTACATCGCTCACGCTCATCTATGTTATATCAACGTGTGCCTAATCATGAGCACAAATGACTTCTTTGGTGTAAACTTGGTAGGTTATTTTGCATTCTCACTCTTCATATCTGGTCAGCGGGATGGATGTTGACTGCATGTTATATTACTATTATTGCGAAATTTAACACAGTACCTTATGCCTTGAAGTACCTTGAACTGAGTACTGTTCCAGGTACTTCAAGGTACTTTTATACATCCATTGGGGTCTGTATGTAGAAAAGTATGATGGTCTAATTACAGTACGGGATGCTGAGGGTGCCAATATATTGACGATAAGGGCAGTTAATATTATAACTTCCTAATGATAGTACTGATTTCTTAAGTCATTAGAAATGTTTAGGTAGCCTGTGAATTTTTGATGATTATTTATGCAGTAAAGTGAAACTTAATCCCATTACCTTCTTCTAATACATTAACGTTGTCTTTGGGCAAGAAAGCTAAAATATTCCATTTCATGTTTCATTAGCTCTGCTACGACGTTCACACTGTGGATCGCCGCGATACAAATGGTTTTTTCCATTAGTTGCTAGGAGACCTGTGATAATTGACTTGTAGGATAATTTCAAAGTCCAACTTGGGCAAGAAGGGGACAAAAAGTCCTTATTTTAAAGCCCAGGATGTAGATTGATGTTTCTGAATTCTTGCCAACTGGTTACTTTCTGCTGCACATAGGAGGAGATGTCATGAGGTGTGTCTGTGCTTCCCTCCAGAGTGCAGCGAGACAGGAAGAGCGGGAGCGACAGGACCGCAGACTGTCAGAACTGGCAGGACATTTACTCAGAAAACACCATGAATGAAATTGAACCTGTTGACACATCTGTTGAAGTGGTGGATAATCAAGAGAAGGTTCATCACAACTTTTTATATTTGCTTTTTATTGAAATTCCTTAGGAATATAAGACTACTATGTTTCTATACTTAAGAAAAATACATTGCATGTTGAGATTTGATTTGGTTTAAATCCAATCGTTAAATAAGACTAATCCTTTTGCTATTTTACAAAAGTGTCCAGATTTCTGAGCTCCAAAACAGAACAGCTTACCAGTCAAGAGCCATTTCCACTGTAGAAATATTTAGAACAGGCTTCCTTTGCAGACTTCCTTTAGGAGTTGGTTATAAACACATCCAGACTCGTGTGTGAATCGCACACACACACGCCTGCACATTAAAGGAAATGGCCACAATAATGCATGCTCATGCTCACACATATAAACATCCTATTTCTTTCAATCATACCAGTTTAGGTTTGCCAGTTTTTTGGCCAGTCAGTGATAAACCTGATCTAAATACAGATCACATCACATCACAGCATCACATCACTTCCTTTTTAAATTTGCACTCTTCCTCAGCATAAATCCAACTCTTAACTCAGTTTTTCCTCTCCTAATAGATTGTGAGCAGGCTTCAGATACGCAACGCCAGCGTTTCCGTCATCTATAAGTGCTCTGCTGAAAACAAAGTGGGCAAAGATGAGTTCCCTATCTACTTTTATGTGACCAGTGAGTATGCTGGGTTTGGTGTCTCTCACACACAACCACACAATCAGTTGGTTTGATGAAAACCCAAACTATTATTATTATTTTATTACCCTTTCATAACCGTATAACCTGCTTTAAACCAATTTTCTCCAATCCATTTTCCAAATTCTGTATTTTCCTTCTTTGAATCTTTTAGATTCACAAATTATGCAGTACCTTGTGGTGGGGAAAAGATGTTTTTCATTGCAAAATATTAAAAGTTAAAAAAGAATGAGCACTTTTGGAGGGCTCTGTGTACGTTATAACCTGTAATACTTTAATGCCAAAAAAATCGTCTTAATAAAACTTCCCAGAACAAGGTGAGCCTCCAGGTAATCCACTGTGAGCACCCCAAATTACATTCCACTGCACCATTTTATTGCGATACTTCAAACAAAGACCATTTCATTTGTGGCTATGGGCCACTGGAAAACCTTTTGTAAGCCCTTTTTATATATTGTTGCAATTCAGATGGCTTGGCTTTAAAAGCAATTATTTCCATAAATGCATATTGCATACCTCTCACTGCCCCCTATGTCTCTACCTTGAAGCCATTCCTGAAGGTTTTAGCGTGGATGTTCGTCCTTCTGAGAATCCCCTGGAGCAGGACAAAGTGTCTCTGTCCTGCAGCGCCGACAACTACACCTACGATCAGCTGCAGTGGTTTCGCCTTAACCCCCAGGCTCTGCAGGACCAGCAGGGCAAGCCCCAGGGGCTGGACTGTGGCAGCGTGCACCACTACGCTGAGCCCCTGCTGGCTGAGCCATCCTTCCAGCCGCACTCCAACAGCTGGGTCCTGGACTTCACCATGGAGTCCGTACGGCTGCAGGACGAGGGACACTACGTGTGCAAAGCTCAGGGAAGACGCAGCGAGGAGAAACAGTGCCTGTTTCGATACATCTCTGTCAAAGGTGAGCAAGAAAAGCAACAAACACAGAGATGCGCACAACACAGGAATGATTCAGCCTAACTGGAGCTATTTCAAGTTCAGCTCCCAGCATTGGGGATACTCAAGGGTCATAGCAGTGAGAAGCTGGTATGTAAATGCTAGAGGCACGCAATTACACCTACTCACTAATGCCCACGCACCTAGGTACCCACATCCACACTTGACACAGGGAGCACCTGGTGTTTTCATGGAACAAATATGTGCTGACAGAAAACACAGTAGAAAAACTGAAGGCTAGCTACTCCTCTATTTATGCAATTATAAGGAGATTAACAGAACTTGTCATTGTGCATTCTTGTTTGGTTTTCTCTGCCCTGTATGTTTTGCACACTTATCTAACGTGCCTCAGAAGCTTGACCCTGACCGGAACTGACAGTAAAGCAAATAATTTTAGCCCGTTTCTGCCCAAATTTCAGGTTGGGCTCGCCTTGGGCTCGGACCATAAATCTAAACTCTAGTTGCCGTCGTGTATCTCTGTTTACCTTCACAGCCCTGGAGGCTCCTCGGTACAAGCGCAGCCTCAGCAACCAGACGGTGAACGTAACCGAGTCTCTGCGGATGGAGTGCGACGTGGAAGGCAGACCACTGCCCCGTCTGTCCTGGTTCAAAGACAACCAACCCCTCCACCAAATGTCAGGTGAGCAAATATACCCACACAGGTGATCCAGCAGAGCCACAGCTCACCTGGCAAGTCATACCCAAACAGGAAAACAAGAAGACGCTCTGGCCAGATGAGATTAAACTTTCTCTACATTCAAAATACTGTGTGGTGGAAAGGTAAACAATCAAACCATCTCTATGACAACACAAGGTGGTTGCAGGAAACTTAATCAATGTTAATGGGGAAAAAGGATGGAGTTAAATACAGGGTAAGGAAAAGAGTTGAAGCAACAACCCTAAACAATGAACCAGAGGTACAACTGAAGAATTTGTATCCAAAGGTTTTGTTTTTGATAAAATGGTTCAATTAAAGTATTGACCCTGGGAGAACTGAGTTAGCATTCAAGCAACACATTTCACATTTTTATTAAAAAAAAAAAAAAACTTGGAAAAATGTTCTTCCAGTTGAAGTGTATGCAGTTCTTCATTTTGATTTCTCACACAGCATCCCAATAAGATGCATTTACATTTGCAGTAGTAATATGTCAAAACAGCCACACTGCATGTAAGAATACAATTTCAAGAAACAGAATTAGACGGAATTTTAATTTCATATTTACTTTCATTCTAAGAATCTCTCATAAAAGGGTGAAGATGAGTGGGTCAGCACAGGTTTGAGTGACAGCTAATTTTCTGAGTTTGCTCTGACAGGCTCCTAAGATGTGTAGGTTGATGGAATAATAAATGAGAGCTTCTGCTTGGAAGTCCAGACCTCTGTCAAGAATCTTTATAAATCAAGAAAAATCTTGTGAGGGGTGAAAGAGTTGCAGCGAAGCAGTTTTCCACAGAATGTGCAAGCAAGGGCCACGAACCATTCTCCATTTCCCCCACAGGGATCCAGCTGCATGACTCGAACCGTACGCTGAGTATCCAGCGGGTCACAGAGGAGGATGCTGGACTTTACACCTGCACCGCCTGCAACCAGCGAGGCTGCGTCCACTCCTCAGCCGCCGTGAGGGTCATCGGTGAGACAGCTACACACATACAGAAACGCACTCACACACAGATAACTCTCGGGTGCACTCAGGCCTGAAATCACCGCTGCGCCTGACCTCCTGCCTCACACACGGAGCGTGCCTGGTTTTCCAACTCTCAGACCTTTCACTGCTGAAGTTTTGTGCTTACTCCGATGTACGGCTCTCCACAAGCAAATTAAAGTCATTGACTTCTGGGACATTTTGTATGCAGAGTGAGTAATCTAATGGGATTGCTGGAAATGCCTCCAACACAAATACCTGAAAGGAGTCTGCTCAGCACACTGATTTCAGCACAAGATTTAATGTCGGAGAGACGGGGCAGATGCTTTGTACTACAGCACCCCCTGTAGGTGGCACAGAGGAAGGACTGAGGCAGGATGGTGAGGATGGGGGGAGGTAATTTCTTATTATAAATTAATTTTTTCCTCCTTTTGAAAAGGTTCAAGCGACAAGGCCAATGTGGAGATAGTTATCCTGATCGGGACAGGAGTCATCGCTGTGTTCTTCTGGGCTTTGCTCATCCTCATCTTCTGTAACGTGAAACGGGTCAGACGCCGCCATTTTTCAACCTCTATGTTTGTGTCTACAACCTGCCTTCTTATCATTAATATCAGCTGCTGACAACCTTGAACATGATAACATTCCTTCTGCTGTTATTTTTACTCATTTTGTGATTAATCTAGAGATCTCCGACTCTCCTTTTATCTGTTATTCAGATATTCTTCTTTTTTGTTGTGTCTTTTTATTTTTTGTCCTTTTTTTAATTGTTGCTGTTCATAAACTGTTTTTCATGAGACACGATTCAAGAAGAAAATGCCTGGGTAAAAAAGTAGCCTCAAATTAGTTTTATCAGTTTTATGGGGCACTGGGTTTTATTGTTTCTGGATTAAACAAATGTCCTGGCCTTTAGCAAGTGCCATCAGGCAGGGGCTGTAATGTGATTTACAAACAGTTTAAAGTCCATCATTCAAACAGTAAAGATTATTCACAAAGAACCTCCGTCTTACATTATACAAATTTAGTATTTTAAATGCCCATGGCTGTACTATTAGAAAGTATGGCTTACATATTTATTCTGTTTTTTGCCCTCTTTTGTCCAGTTTTTTGTCTAATTTCAATAGCAGACAAAAATAACCTGAGTAAATAAAAAGAAAAGGTTTAAACTTATAATTTATCACCCTAAGGTAAAAAAGCTACTCAAGCAAAAAAAAAAAGCTTTATTGAAAGAAAATCTATTTCTTCTAATAGAGTTCCAAAACCAAACCTGATTAAAATGCCAAGCTGGAACATTGGGAGAGTATCTGCAGCACTGGAAATTTGGATGGTGGATGAGTTGATGTGGGAGCATGCATCACGAGGAATGACCGGCATGCTTACTGGCATACTGGTTTTTGATGGATGAGGAAGTGGGCTGAGCCCATGGATTTCATCAATTCTGTTGACCATGTCTTGTCTTCCCATTCGGAGCACTTTGTGAAATGTTTGGACTTGGTCAGTCTGTTTGCAGTGGATGTTCAGTTCTCTTGCACTTTTGGACTGATATAACCAGAAGTGGACTGGAGTTTGTTTGGAGCACGTATTAGACTCATAGTTTCTCAGAGTTCGGCCCAAAGTGGCTCTCAAATTCACCGCTAGTTTTGGTTAATTTTTACATGTTTCTTTTTTTTTTTTTTATTTAGTCATATTTTGTTAATATGTAAAGGCAATGAGGAGTCTCTTGTTTCAATTAGTTTCATGTCAGATGTATTAATTGTAGAATATGGTAAATACTAGATCATTGTTATTTTGTCACAAAATCCAATAATTGAAAAAGGGTTTAGCTTTTAGACCTTGAAATATTTTTGGCAAGATGTAAACTATTCTAGTTCTCACCAGCAGATAATCTGCTCTAAATTAAGCTGCTGTTCAAACTGTTACATTCGTAAATCACAAATGATTGAATCATCAGCTGACATTTTCTTGTCATCTCAAAAAAGGCTAGAAAAGAATGAAATTATGTAAACGAAATAGCACTGCGCTGGTTATACAAACAGGTATTCCCTCTTTGAGTCGGTGGACTTAAACCATAATTACATAAATCATCAACATAATCACTCAGTGATGCTCTATAAACAGTCACAGTGACTAACAGCTTGACGTCATGTATGAGCTTTTTATGAGCAACAGCCCACATTGTCTCTCTGAGGTTTTCTTGTATAACAAAAAACAATGTTTTCTTTCATGTTATAACATTAAGCTTAGGAAAAGTTTTTACGTTTCCTCTGCATTACACTTTACCACTGTACTGGACTCATACCTGCTGTAAGATATTGCACGCATTGTTACAAATATTTCCAGGTATTGTCATGAAGATTTTTAAGTAATTTTAAACACTGAAACAATCTTGTTTTTGAAACCACAGCGTTCTGGCTGTTAGTTGACACTTTCTGTCTTTTTTTTTGCTCTGCTAAATGTTGGTCTACTTGACGCCGTCAAACAAACAGACAAAAAAAAAAACCTAAATGCAAAGTGACATCTTTTAGCTTGTATTCTTCCTGTCTAATGTTTATCCTGACCTCTTACCTCCTTGCCTTACAAGAATAGTGTCCCTCTGTGAACTGCAGGTTAACCCAGCAGACATAAAGACAGGCTATCTGTCGATCATAATGGACCCTGGGGAGGTGCCGCTGGAGTCGGAGTACCTGCCCTACGACTCGTCACAGTGGGAGATCTCCAGAGACAGACTCCGACTGGGTGAGCAGCTTGGGAATAGTCGGACAGAGGGATGGACAGATGGTCAACAAGGCATGTGGGAGGGAAGGGTGTGTGTGATGACGTATGCAGGGATGGTTGAGCGTTAATAGATGGGAGAAGCTGAATTATCTTTCCATTTCCAGAATCCATAACAGCATGCATTTAAATCACAGCCAGCTGTGCTGAGAGCTGCCAAGTGGAGTGCTAATGTTCAAAATGCGCTCATTTCCACAAGAGCTTTTTAAAAACGCCCCAAGGAGAAGCATCTGTTTCACAACAGAATCTTATGGCAACACGTTGTACCTTTTTTTTAACACCCCGAATGCTGCAATCGGTATCATAATTTCTCCCCGTTTGTTCTGCAAAATGCCCTGCCACAACTATTTGCATAACTAGCATCATTTTCTCTATGCTTCAATGACGCAGGAAAAGTTTTGGGCCACGGTGCCTTTGGAAAAGTGATGGAGGCATCGATCTACGGCATCAGCAAGAGCAACAGCTTAAACACGGTGGCCGTCAAGATGCTAAAAGGTGAAACTCTGGGTTTAGTATGTACATGTTTTTTTTGTGAATCAGGCACTGTAGTAAGTCGCTGATACACAAATAATGGAAGCACATTTAAGCTGTTGAACCTAAGTACAATTGTGAGTCAATTAGGTTTGGTGAAACTGTTAGACCCCTGGGCCTTTTTCAAATTCAATAAAGTTTGTCTTTTGTGGAAAGCCTTTGGTTACAACTCAGATTTATTGTTGTGGTTCACTAGATAAACCCTCGCCTAATCCATTTTTGTCTTCACCTACAGCTGCAAGGACTCAGGGGTTTCAGACAAAAACAGGAAACATGGCTTGAGAGAGGAGCCACTCTGTGTGAATTATGGCTGATTACTCATAAACTTTACTTGTCCCCAGAAAAATTGGCTGGTTTGAACCGTGCCTGTTTCGCAGCTTTTACAGGGATCCCAGGAGAAGCATTAGAAAGACGTGTGAAGCCGTAAACAGCTTCAAAAGGAGGTTCAGAGCTGAGTGTTAATCAGCCGCACCTGCAGAAAATCTCTGCAAGCTTGTTAAAATAATTGTTCAGGCTTCCACTGTGAGCACGGGAAACATCAGGGGAAGGTGTAAATGGAGGTGCAGCACAAAGAGAAAAAGCACAGCCATCTGAAACAAGTAATTGTGCGCGTGTTGCAGATGGAGCCACGGCCAGTGAGCACAAGGCTTTGATGTCGGAGCTAAAGATCCTGATTCACATCGGTAACCATCTGAACGTGGTTAACCTGTTAGGAGCCTGCACCAAACCCAGTGGTGAGTCCTGAGATCACCCGATTTATTTTTATTTTTGTATAAAAACCTCATCCCATCAGTAATTTTAAGTGCCTTGCAAAGGTATTTGCATTTTATCATACTACAGCCACAGGCTGCTGCATATTTTACTGGGATTCATGAGATGGGCTGAAAAAAAAAGTGGTTCACAACTTGACTATAAAGTTACAAATTAAAAACCTGAAACTGAATTTGTTTACAACCAAACATATATGTCGTAATATGGTGTAAGTGAATTGATTTCGCTGCCTTAAATTCAGGAACATCTTTTTGATATTTTTAGCATTCATTCCAGTTTTATACAGTTAAGGGAGAGTAATAAACAATTCAAATTTTTACAAATTTCTGACATAACAAGCAATGTAGCTACTCTTCTTTCCAATAACAATCAGAAGATTTCATGGAGTCCGTCGGTTCCTGGATCTGTTGATGATCAATTATTTTGTGCGGCAGCAACCAGATTCTCCCAGACACTGTTCAGAGAGGTGGACCGTGTTTCTTCATCGTACAGTCTAAGAAGAGTCCACAAGTCCTCAACATGGTTTAGTTCGGGGTTTTTTAAATTTACCATTTCCTCTTTAAGTAAGATCTTAAATCTTTACTGCACCACAGTGTTGGCCTGTGGACTTTCTCGAAAGGTGCAGACTTGTTCCTGCGCCTCTGTTTAGAGAAAGTGTCTTTTAAAACCTGCCAGTGGGTTTGGGGTTTGATTTTTAAATTAATCTTCATTGATTTAGATTTTTTTTTTTCCTGTCACGCCTAATAATTATACACACTGCGATCTACAGTAAGTTGTTGGTCTACTGAGGTATCCATTTACATAAATGTACATCTCTCGTATGCTGCAATCCACTAAACATTCTGGCGAATAAAATTTGCATCAAATTTATACATAGCCAAAACGCTCACTCGTCTCATTATTATGCACATAGAAGTTGTAGATCAAATTCCTTTCTGAGTCAATTCTATATGTAATGTTTCAAACTTCTCCATCAACAGGTCCATTGATGGTGATAGTGGAGTACTGCAAATATGGGAATCTTTCCAACTTCCTACGAGCCAAGAGGGAGTTCTTCCTTCCCTACAGGGTATCGGAGCTCAGCAGCCACTGAAGCATTCTCAGCATTTCTAGAATCGTTTCTGCTCTGATTGTGGCTCAACCGCTTTTCATGCTATATTTACTCCGTGTAATATTTCCATCTATGTTTAGTTTTCCCTTATGTAATTTTTTTTTCTTTAACAGTTTCAATCTGCTCCAACATACGTAACTCTTTTAGAATTGATTTTCTTTTTATTTTTGGAGATGAATCAACAATCTGTGTCCTATTTAGGACCGCTCACCAAAAACCCAGAGCCAGATGAGGCGGATGATCGAAGCCGGTCAGACGGATCAAAGAGCTCGGCGGACTCCTCCGGCTTCCTCCTCGCCGCTCAGCAGTCCTCGGGTTACATCATCCAAGGCATCCAATCAGAACCAGGCGGTGGAGAAAAGTGAGTCAGCTTCACATCGTCAGAGTTATGAATTACACCACTCATAGTTTCCAAATAAAGGCAGCTCGATCTTTTCTTTCCTCCTCTGTGTTCTCGCTTTAGCTGAGGACCTGTGGAAAACCCCGCTGACCATAGAGGACTTGATATGCTACAGCTTCCAGGTGGCTCGTGGGATGGAGTTCCTGGCCTCCAGAAAGGTTAATGTCACCGTTACGTTGTGAAAAAGGAGCAAATGAGGCTGTGTGGAGGAGATGGATCAGGTTGAAACCTGGATCTTTCATGTAGAGCCATCTGTGGCTCATCCAGTTCTCTTATTCAAAGACAGAATTTATCATTCTGCTTATTTCTTCTGCTCAATAACCAATTGTGTGGTTTTGATTTAACTTCTAAAATGAACTTCAAATAAAGATTGTATATCAAAGAATATTCACATACAGGTACTAAAATCAAAGATGGCAGTCATGGTTCCAATAAAAAAGTACATATGAAATGGAGCTTAGCTTGTATACCTTATGATAAATAATACACTAATTTATTAACCAATGACTGAGAGATCACATACTGAAAAATATATATTTTTTTCTTTTCCCATTAAATGCATCAGAATTCAAAGTGTCCTCCACTTTTGTTCCCAAGACAAATTCTTTACAAAACCTCAGGAGTTTAGTGAGGAATATAAAACAATAATCCTAATTAAAACTAATTTGCACAAATTAGATCATGTATGTTATAGCCCAAATAGGAAGCTGAATAAACAAGAACAGGGAAAAATCGCCATCTATTTACAAGTTATAGCTCAAAGTGTCAACTTATTCCATATAATTATCTAACAAATGCAGTTGCTAGTTAAATTATAGATTTTGCATGTGAAACCTTTGAAGAAATATTAAATAAATTTAGGGTATCATTAGAGTGCCAGTTATTGATTCAATTTATTTGTATAGCACCCACAAACATCAAGAAACGGATCAGCCGCAGAAATTGAAAATCGAATCATAAAATCTTATACAGAGTCAGCAAGCATCATGGAATCTAACTCGATCCAACTTTACCAATGCAGGAAAGTTCAGGTTATCATCTGTAAAATGTTTTCTAAGAAAATCCAACCAATAAATTTTAAGTACTAATTTGAGATTCAGTTTCCACAAATTCAGTCGCTTAATCGCATAGTTACAGGATCTTTTTCTTTTTGTTAGCTTTTTTCTAAACGTTTAGAATTTTTCTAAGTTTGAAGTTGAGATTAAACGATGCATCTACAATTAATCAATAACACAATATTATTATTTCTACTATAATTAGTAATTATAGCAAATAATTACTAACAGCAAATTAAATTGAAAACATGGGGTGACATTTAAGAGCTAATTTTAAATCAAATAATTGTCACAATAATAATCACAGGGTTTGAATTAAATTGGGATGTAATTTATATAATTATATAGCTGGAGCCAAACACTGCACACTCTCTCACATCCACATTTTTAACAAACAAAGCAAGAACATTTCTCTTTGCCTGCTTCAGATAAAAAATTTAAAAGAAAATTCCTACACTTCTGTGGAGAAACAAGGTAGGAGACAATGCACTGAAACGTTTCCATGCACAGACACCTGTCTGCAGAATACTGATGACCGTGTGTGTGTGTGTGTGTGTGTGTCTGCAGTGCATCCACAGAGATCTGGCGGCCCGGAACATTCTCCTGTCAGAGAACAACGTGGTGAAGATCTGCGACTTCGGCTTGGCCAGAGACATTTACAAAGACCCAGATTACGTCAGGAAAGGCAACGTATGTCTGTCTCCCTCAGTCCCACCAAGCACCGTTATCTCCTGCAGCTGGACAAGAAAATACTTTGTGTTATTGTATTAAACCACCCACATGATGATTACATTTGAGTGTTTTTGCTCCTGTCACGCTTTATCTGCTTCGGCGGCCTCTCAGGCTCGCCTGCCTCTGAAGTGGATGGCCCCAGAGAGCATCTTCGACAAAGTGTACACCAGCCAGAGTGACGTGTGGTCTTTTGGAGTCCTCCTCTGGGAAATCTTTTCACTCGGTAATCTCAGAATCGGACCACACTTGAGGACCGTCGTTTGTTATTCATTCATATCAAAAAAGCGCAAACTCTTGCAGAAGTGGGCTTGTTCCCCAACCCCGGTCTCTTGACATGTTGATTAATGCGCCGGTCTCCCCTTTGTGTGCACGCAGGTGCTTCTCCGTATCCGGGGGTGCAGATTGATGAAGACTTTTGCAAACGGTTGAAAGATGGCGTCAGAATGAGAGCACCGGAGACGGCCTCTCCTGAAATGTAAATATTTCTTCCTCGTATAAAGGAGAAATGGGCTTTCTTTGCCTGTCAAGTAGGATTTATGACTTGAAATCCCTCTAATTTATCAAGCCAATTTCTGCAGCCAAGTGTCATTCAGCTGACGGGCACGCTGAGGAAATCAATCAGGATTTAATTTGTGTTGCCAAGTTAGAAGGTGATGTGCTGTTGTTGTGACTGTACTGCCCTCTACTGGCAGATACGGCATCATGCTGGCCTGCTGGCAGGGCGAGCCCAAAGAGAGGCCGACGTTCCCTGCTCTGGTTCAGATCCTGGGAGACCTGCTGCAGGACAACAGTCTACCTGTAAGTTCTCCTGGATCTGCAGCAACAACCAGAACCTTTATCCGCGGTTATTACGAAACACAGTGTAGCTCTGGGTTGAAGTTCCTCTCCTTCCCCTCAGGATGGGAAGGATTACATCCCCCTGAACCACTCGCAGAACTCAGAAGATGACGGTTTCTCACAGACTTCATCTCGTCCTGCGTCAGAGGAGGAACTGAGAATGGCCTGCAACGCTCTGCCCACAAGGTACCGATACATCCTGCACACACAACAAGCTGGGTCACGCAATGAAAGACCAAATGACGGCACATTTCAGTTTTCTTGCAGCTTCATAGATCATCCACCTTACTCAACGGTGGGGAAGAGCAACCTTTCTAAATGTTGCCTGTATTTAACACCAAACCATCTAAAGTGTTAGCCTCTCCAGATGAAAACACACAATTCCAGTTATATTATCAGTGGAAAATGGCAGATTCCAAACATTTTTATCTGATTCGACAAAAAAAAATCCAAGTTTATTCTGATAGGCCTCCTGAACAACCTGTTGGCAGGTAGATTAATCAGGTCAGTATCATATTTCTCTTTTGTGTTTTATTTTCATGTGGACATTTTTTATTGGAAAGCATGTGTTTTTTTTTTTTGTTTTTTTTACTGCAAAGGCTGCTATATGCATACAATTCACTTACTTTACTCATACCAGTCAGTCACTCAATGCAATCAAGTGTCTCCTTATAACAAAACTTTTTCCCTAATAACTGAGCATGCAATGTTTTATAATTAGGTTTGAACTGAAGCACATGTAGCTGGCTTTGACTTTGTCTGCATGTCTGGATTGATTTATATTCTCCTGTAAATAAAATAGATGTTTGTCTTATAAAGTCCCTTGAGACAACATTTTTCTGAGAATTAGTTGTATAACTAATATAGAGGGAATTAAATTAAATGTGCTCTATACAAAAAAATTCTTTTGGGTTTTATTTAGGCTTTTTTTTCTGTTTCTGGTCATTATTTTGCTGTCAAGACACAAAAAACCTAAATCGATGGCAATGGTCATGTGGTTTTTTTTTTGGCTCAAATGATGTAACAAAAGTGAAAGAGAAAATCAGATTTTCTCAGGTGAAAGCCATTTTGTACGGTGATATATCAAAGCAGCCAACATTTGGCAGAAATCTGATAACCTATTTTTGCTAAATAAATGAAATTATGAAGAGTTGGAAGAAGTAGATATGCGTACCAACTTCCAACTCGTACTGGACTCACCACTTTGTTTTAAAGAAATCTTGAATCTTCAAATATGTTACAGCAGAACTACATTATATCTTTTACTTAATGAACACCATTACTGTCTAAAAATAACATCGATCATAAAGATTCCACAAAATGTTCCCTAATATTGCACATTCATTGTCATTTTAATTAATATTTAAAAAATATGAAGACAAATAAGCAACAGGGCTGACTTGGATTGGCGTCGATAACTTGACGTGAGATTCTGAGAAGAAAAAGTTGGAAGGTGTGGAAACCTGAATAAATATAACGTTGGTTTGATCCTTGACTGGTACGATGAAAAATAAAAACTAAATGTGTAAAAATAAACTGTAGAAAATGTTCTGTATTATCTTATTAGGATAATTAAATGTTTAAATTCATCTGTTTAATCCCGGAACCTTCTGTTAGGGATCAAGTACAAGCTGTTTTTGGCTTGTTTGAGCTGCATACATTGCGGTTTTAACCTGAGAAGCTTTTCTTCACTTCCTGTCCAGGTATTATAACTGTGTTCCCTTTGCCGGCTGTGTGTTTGTGGGGCCCTCTAAAACGTGCCAGCCCAGAGTCGAGACATTTGAAGATATGCCCCTGGAGATGAATTCACAGAAACCTCCCCAGGTAAGCTCTTTGATTCCCTTCTTACTGACTGAAACCAACTGATGACTTTGTTTTATTTCTGAATGATTTTGGTCTTTGGGGATTTTTCTCCTCGGATAATTACCGGCAAGGCGCTGCTTTCCAAACTTCTACCTAATTTACATGTTGCCCTCCTCCAGGACAACCAGACCGACAGCGGGATGGTTCTGGCCTCTGAGGAATTTGAGAGAATCGAGCACAGCCACCGGGGAGCCGTGTTGAAGAGGTTTGTCACTCAAAAGCTACGCTCGGCGTCACCGAAAGCGGAAAGTGACACACAAGGCGGGTTTTGAGCACGGATGTTTAGCGGCAGCGTTTCACATTTTGCCGTGATGCGCGCTCATTGCTCACCCAAATGACACCATTTCAGAGCAATGAGCAAACGGATGATGCTCCACATGCTTCAGTCTACATGAGAAAACATTCTTCCTTGGCAGGAAGAGGTGGAGGAGTCGCTCGCTGTTTCATGTGCAGCGAAACCAGCTCTGCAGAGAAAATATGCATGAGCAGGCTCTCAATCTACATGTGGAAGCAAACAGTATGACTCATTTAGACCTTGGGGCCCCATTTTTAGTCATGTTTTGAGAAGCGCTTTTCAGAAAATATTTGAGAAATGACATCAGCTGCGAGTAGAAATGAAGACAAATACCGGACCCAGCAACTTTGCAGAGTGTAAAAGGGGATCTTAAAGACAGTTCCTAGCTGTCAGAGCTAAAACAGGTTACTGTAAGTTGCACAGATGATGTATTCAGTCTTAACGAAACTCAAAAAGCCGCAATCACACCTAAGTCTATCAAGTTTTCTGGCAGCTCTTTAAAGCTTTCCTAAATTTAAATGATCAAGCAATATTTAAAGTAATACTATTTAATTTGAAGTCTGTAGGTATGGATCTGTGAGCAATAAAGAAGTGCATGAAGTAGACTTTGAAAAACCATGAAACACTTTGAGTTCTGGGTGTACAGTTCTTTGCAAAGTTTTCATACTTTTTGAAATTTTCAGTCTCAAACTTTAACGTATTGGGATGTTATGATGGACCAGCACAAAGTATTGTGTGGATGACGGTTGTATAATTTAAAAACTGTATTTCAGTTTTTGTTTTTTTACAAACAAACTAAAACATGTGGCTTCTATTCATATTCTGCCTCCCAGACTCATTTTAGCACACAAGTATGCTTGGGGGCGTCTGCAACCTGCAGCTCCACACCCACATGTGGGTCTTTGGCCACTGTGGCTCTTGCAAAACCAAAAAGGAAATGATTATGACTATGGATGCAATAAGAAATGTTTTTTTTTTTTTTTGGAGTTTCTGCAAGTTCTTGTGCAAAATCTTAATATTTTCAGCAAGTTTCTAAAAGCAACTAGTTTATATGCTACCTATTTTTTTTTTGGTTAATGTTAATATGGATAGAAAGTGCTCACCTCATTCTACAAAGTGTTTTTTTCTTTTCTAAAACACATTTCCAAATACATTTTAGTAGCAGAAGAGGCTTTTTGAAAGAAAAAGGTTGCCGACCCCTGACCTAAATCATCCTGCAGTAGCTTTAATCTCATTGTTATGCTAGAAAATAAAACGCCACCACAGTCATCAGACTTTTGTCGCCTCTAAAACATTTTGTTCCAAGACTGGTCTGAATTTATCTCCCCACAGCATCTTTATAGTACCCGTGTGACCTTTTTACCAAATATGTTGCAGTAGTGCTCTTTCTCAAAGCAAATTTTGGTTACTCCAATACTAATCTAACTGGAGGCTGCGTTGCTCAGTTATAAAAAGAGGTGGGTAAAGTCTGAGCTGACTTTTGTTGCCGTCTCCCCAGTCGGATGAGCAGCACCAGCAGCACGGAGCCGCTGACGGCCTCCCATTGTTCGCTGGGTCAGAACGGCGGCAGCTCCGGACTCCGTCCCAACTTCTTCAGCCAGCTGACAGGACAGACCTTCTACAACAACGAGTACGGTCACCTGTCTGAGGAGGGGTTCTGTGACTTCTACTCGTCTCCAGGGACCGCTTCCATGGCCTCATCAAACGTCTAATATTACACCACAGAAGAAGACCTTTGCGCAGATAACATCTTGCTAGTATCGACATGAGTGAAGACCTGAGCAGAACCGGCTTTTCATTCTTTCTCAACAAATGGACTTATAGATATGTGCCTGAAGTTCCTCTAACCAGCCACTGGGTGGCAATATTATGACAAAAATGATAAATCATTTTCTATACATACATTTATATTTTTATGTTTTATATGTAGTTTTCCTCTCCTTTTTTTTACATGGTATGACTCACTTAGTCAGAAATAAAGACAATTTATCCCTTCTTGTCTCATTAATGTGACATTTAAAGTTGGATCAGCTCGTTGTGTTTGGTGCAAGGTTTTTTTTTTTCTTAAGCATATTCATAGTGTGGGCCTCATGCAGTGCATGAAACATATAGTTATGCTCTTTGTGTCATTTGACGGAGGTGGCCACATTTGGATCGACGCCACCAGTAAGAGGCGAAGTGACGAAGGTAAACAGAGGGATGTAGAGCGACTGAAGGAGTGAGTCACACTGAGCACCTCTTATCAGAGGTGGACGTAAGCGTGATGATGGCTGTGAGAGCTTAAAGCCGCCTCACAGCGTCTCATCACCCAGCGACGGCCTTCAGGGTGTCGGCTCGGCCTGCCAGCTGAGGGAAAATGAGCGCCGTCTGCGTGCAAAGTCCACCTCGGTCATTTTTACACTCTTATGGAAGAAAATATACTAAAAGGTTCCGCCGTCTTGAGTAATTGTTAAACTCTCTGTAAAATCCAGCCAGTACTTTTTTTTTTTTTTTACCTTTACAGCAATCTTCTCAGTGTGTACAGGAGGTGTAGCTCAGTAAGTTAAAAGTACCATCCAAACGTTAATTCATCTCAGTGATTCAAATAAAAAGGATGATTTTGTACTGAATCATAACATGGTAGTTTCGATTACAGCAAAAGAAAAACTTTTTAAAATTTAGAATGTTACATAAGAGCAGTAAAATAGGTTGGCCTTCTGTATCAACGTGGTAGCAGAAAGGTTGCTTTAATAGAGGCCTTCAGCCTGTTCACATTGCTGGTTCTGGTGTCTCCATTAAACTTTAGATGTTTCTCCTTTTCCCAGGTAATGTGCTACTGAATTCACCTCTGGTTCAGGAAAAACAATTCAAGCTCCTCTGCCTTCTCCTGTAGTCTGTCATCTACAGAGATACACACCTCTGTCAGAAACAACTAATCAGAACCAGGAGGAGGGTTGTAGCAATGTCAACCACCTCATGCATGCGTTGCTCACACCCTCCCTCTTGCTCTCTGCTACACTGCAGCTGGTTCACCACAATGGAGCTTGCTATGAATGCTAGCTGTAGTTAGCGTGGCCTCTGATGACTGTGGATAAGCAGTTTTCCTGTAGCAGTAAGTTGTTCCTCCACCATTAGCACATTTAGCAGCCCGAACAAGAGCATGACTGACAGCGGAGAGATCCTCGTTTTGGTTCAGATTAGTTGTAGATCAGGAGCAGTGTATTTTTACAGACAGCAATAGTAGCAATGGGAGGAGGTGGATGAGTTACATCTTTTCACATTTCATGAGTTTGAATAAATATGTAAAAAAAAAATTGTGAGAGTTATACTGCTGCTTTAGCAAGATTTGTTAGCTGTTTTAGAACAGTTAGCTTCTTTAGCAAAGACTTTGTATTCTATCCTCATGAACAGTGACTGAGCTGGACCATTTTAAATGGTCCAGCTCAAATAGTCCAATTATTTTTATCTGAACATTGATTTTCAGATCAAAAAAAATTCTGAAATTCGATGTTCACTTCTTGTGTCAATTCACTTATTGAATCTACACAAGATTTACTTCTTGAACTGAATAACTTTTTAATTATCTAATGTGTTGAGTTGCGCCTGTTCGTTCAGGCTTTTCGGGTATGATTCATTGCTAAGAAGATAAATGAAAGTGAAACAGAATCTAGAGTTAAACCCTTTGGTCCCTTTACTTGGGCAAACAAACACCTTGACAGAGTCACTTGAGATGAAAAGGAAAAAAAAATGGCTGTGAAAGTAGAAGAGCAGGCTCTGCTGGTCTTATCGTGGCGCTAGATCAGAGATTAGTAACAATTATACAACAGAAGGAAATACAAAAAAACAGACACTTTTAACAATGACTCTGTTAATGCATGACTTACAATCATTTAAATCATCCAGAAACTACAAACTACTGTTGTTTAGCATGACTGCTGATGAAATAATTGGTATAAAACAACCCCCCCCAAAAAAGTAGTGTAAGAAAGAAATCTGTCTACAGAGATACAGAAACAATAACACTAAAATATTTAACAGCAGATGGTTAACCATAAGGCACAAACTGAAAATGTCTGAGACACAAAAATACATTTTTGATAAAGCAAAATAACACTTCCTTCAATTATTCATTGATTTTTGTAGTGATCGGTTTAAAATGGAAATAAAAGTAAGTATTGAGTGATTCAATGTATGGCGAGGAGGGTGTTGGCACCAAGTTTTCAAACTAATGTCAGAGCAAATATGAGCCATTTTAACACCATTTAAAAAAAAACACAAAAACAAAACAAAAGGTGAGTTTCTGGCACATCTTTCCCCAACATCAATCCCAATGGTAACAAGAGATTCCCTCTTCTCTCCTGACACCGATGACGGTGTAAGAAGACATGTGATAGTCAGAAAGCACACGTCAGCAGCAGAGTAGATGGAGAGGATCTTCAGTAACGGAGACAGTCGGGTAGCCTGGTAGTTACATCGTCCGGTTGGAGACTCCTGCTCATTGGTTGGTCTCTGGGCTGTTTTCAACCAGAAGCGGATTTAGCTAACAGGCTAGCAACTTTGCGCTCATAAATAAAATACGAACTGGGGTTGGAGGCGAGAGGCCGTCCTCATGACATCTTTCCGATCTGGATCTTCTTCCACGCCTCGGAGGCAGTGAATATACACGAGTCGATGATCCCGGCAACAGTGAACGTCCCTCCGATTATGGCACAAATCTGTAGAAAACATCGCTCTGTCAAGATCGATATGAGTTTTGAAGGCTTTTTTTTTTTTTCCTGCATAATTTGGCCCAGAGTCAGCTGGTCCTGATCACATTCGGTCAAATTACATTCACACCAAAGAATGAGTGGGGATCTGGCAAAATCCCCAAGGCTCACAATCTTTAGCCATGAGTCATGATAACACTGAGCACACTCATATCTTAAACCTGCCCAGTGAGAAACAGAAACAACACAAAAGGCAAATAAAGATGCAGGTCATCGCATCAAACCGATGAGTAAGAAATCAACCAGCAGGAAATGAGTCTGATGAGTTAAATGTGGGGAGGGACAGACAAAGCAGAGGAAGAACAGACGCAGTCAGTTCGTCAAACTGGTCGCATTAAACGGACAGAGCAGCAAGAGACAATCACCAATGGAGCGACTCAAACATTAAATTTTATCTCCTCTAAAGTGTTCTGTTCAGGCTAAAATAGGCCTTTAGAAACTTGATCCAAGAGGAAATAAAATACCAAACAACATAGGTTAAAGGTCATAATTCCAAAACAAATAGCTCAAATACAGAAAACTGCAGCACTGAGCGTAGATAGAGACCTGGTAAGAAAAACTTGTGTATTTCCATTTTACTTGTAGTTAAACCCAGGAATGAGTAGAGGGTGTACTCTCTTTTTTAGCTTCACTATATGCAACAATAGGGTTATTACAACAGTTCCATGCTGGTTCTAGTTGTTGGATTAAGGAAAGTTTACAATTTTCTACAGATATCTCCTCTGACGTTCATTTTAGTGACTATAGTGGATTGAAGTTTTGGGAATCCCCAGTGAGAAACTTTCGGCAAAACACCAAGAGTTACACTTGTCATGTTTTACTGGTCTTTAGTGAGATAGCTGCAGAAAAAACTTTTAGTTTATGGTCTTCCAAAAGCGTGCCTCGTATTCCTGTAAGATGAGGATTTTTAAACAATTTAACAATTTTATGCCTCATTCCCACTGAGTGTTACGGCACGGCTAGTTGCAGGTCGTTACACTGTTATACCTTTTTCCGTTGTAAAAGTTTAAAAAAAAAAGAAAAATGTCTTGTGCCTGCTTTGGACAGGCACAAGACATGCTAGGGGATCCAATTGTCCCAGAAATAGTAGGATTCACTGGGCAGGCGTGGTAAAACCCAAATACCTAACTTTGTGAGTCAAACTGGTGGTGGAAATGTTGTCAGGAACACAGCAGACCATAAATCGCCCACCAAACCGCAGCAACCCGTGCCATATTGCTCAGTGGAGACAAGGCATTGGTTTACGTCTTAACTGATTGGAAGCAAACACTTTGGAGTCAATGATTCTTCAAAAACAGACACATTCTGAAAAATGTTTAGCATTAGCATAAACAAAAGAAATCACCTGATAGATATCCAGACAAATTAAAACGTTTGAACATTCTTTTTCTTTGGAAGCTTCTCTGCTTTGCTGGGTTATTGGTACCAATGAATACCAAGCTACATAGATTTAAAACCAATAAAATTATCCATCATTCTGTTCCTACTGAACAAAATCTTTCACTGAGACCAAAGAAGGTGAAAGTGACCCGAGTTTAGAATAATGCAGCGCTGCCCCTCCTCAACCTGTTGCTTCTTGCAAGGTTTGAGACACATATATTCCCAGCTCACTAAATCTGTGCATAATTTATTTACTTTTTCAAATTAACTTCCTATATACTGACATGTTAAAACACAGCTGTAGAAACTGTTTGGTGGTTGTAGATGCAAACGGTTACATTAAACGACACCAGAGAAAGAAAGTATTGATCACTGTTTCAAATCTGAAATACAAATAAATACACATCAGGTCAAGGTCTTCAACCGTTTAAAATACGGGTAGAAAAATGAAAAAAAAAAACGTTCTGCGTAAAGCCCAGCAGACGTAGGCAAATTCACTGACCGTTGTGATGAAGCGATAAAAAGGCTGCCTCCTCTCCGTGTACTTGACCGTGATTGGACTCAGGTCATATCTGAACCAGATCGCAGGGATTATTCTGCCTGTGTGGCTGTAAGCAACATACTCCTGTGGGAAAAAAAATAATCGTGCAATTAGATCAGAAATTGTTTTTAATTAAAAAAAAAATATATATATATATAGTGCGTCAGTGTAGAACTTTTAATGAGTCGGGATTGAGTCATTACATCAGAACCTGGACAAATCCAACTCATAGGAGGTAAACTAGAGGAGGCCGCAATGTGTTCAGAGTTACTGATGACAGAGTGTTAACGAGCTTAGATAAAAGCTAATCTGTTAACTCGCCCACTCATTAAATCTGATCATATCAGTGCGTTTGGCAAAACAAATGTCTGTCTATGTTGACATTTCTGCTTCTGTTGGTTGTTTATTTACGCTTGAAGATGAGGTAAGGGAATATTTTCCTAAGGCCCTCATTTCCCTGTTTCACAGTTGACCGACACTGTTGTTACTCTACACTCTGAAGCCAGTTTTCAGTCAACACAGTTCTAGGAAGCATGTTTATGGGTTTGTTGACATGTTAGGGAGAGTTTCCATTCACTACAAGTTAACCTTTTTTTCCAGGTGAGTTTAAGGCAGCAATACATCCTCAAATGAGGTGAGGGGTAGGATGAGTGAATCATGCTGTGGGGATCCTTTGCGTTAGCAAACGGTAGTGTATTTTAATATGACTTTTATGCAGCACATTAAGTGTAAAGTGGACCGATACATATTCAGTTTTTCTGAAGATGATCTTTACTCAGTTCTTACCACTCCGGTACACCAAAATAAAATCTGAATACCTAAAAACAGTCGACCCGTGTCTGATTTAATCGAGTACAACTGAAGCTGTTCTCTGAAGGCCTAAAACAAATGATTCAAAGTGAATTTATTGGAAACAAAAGCATAGATACAAAACCTTGTTTGCTACGGTGTACTGGTAGGAAAACCTCTGTCTGCCTGACAAGTCTTCATACACAGTCGGCACAATCTTCAGTATGTAGTCGTGCGACGCCAGCGCTGCAACAGAAAAACGTTTCGTCAGCAGAAAAAAAATAAAACATCCTTTTTTTTTTAGAGAGAGTTTAAATGCTGATGTACTTGGAAGGAACATGAGAGGGTTTCCATGTTCTACATTTTGTGTTTGCTGCATGATTCAAGTTTTCTACTGTTAGGTACTTATTTCATTGCCTCAATGGATGAAACATGATTAATTTCACACAGCAGCTGTAATGAGCACACAGGCTGCTGCAGTACATACGGTTAGATGACAGCCGGTTTGCCCCTCCTAAAGCATTAAAGGCTCCTTGGACTTTTTGCACCTAAGGAGAAGAGAGACTGTTTTTAGTCCTGATTCTGTTAATCTCCTTCAACTTGTTGAGCTTCTTCATGTGTGTGTGTGTGTGTGTGTGTGCGTGTGTGTGTGTCCTAACTTGTAGCTTTTCTCCAAAGGCCAGCTTGTGGATGGTGTGAGTCATGTCAGGGCTTTGAGGCTGTGCTGTCGCACCGTGTGTCGACACATGGAAGTTCCCTGGTACCTGAACACACACACACACACACACACACCCCCACACACACACACACACACACACACACAGGCCTGGTAAACTGACGTGTGTTCCTACACATGCGCCATTTCTTTAACTGATGATCATGTCTAAATGCATGCAGACTCTATAGGAAACTGAATGTTCTTTGTCACTTCGCTTTTTTCCCCCCATATAGTTCCAACTATTTTTAGCTGGGGAGCATTAATCATGCAACTGTTGGGTTAATAATTTTAAAGGTAGTGGAAAGACTGACGCAAGGCGATGTGGCGAGGTGGAGCAAACTGGGCTGCACAGGTCTCAGACTACACTCTACACATGGATGTAACTAAATCCCAGGGATCATTTCTCAATTTAGACCGAGGAAGGAAGGAAGAAGGGGGGTAGGAATTCAGTGTTTCACTCAACTCCAACAAAGATATACAAACAAATAAACCAAGACATTTCTATCCTCCTATTTTTTCCTTCTTTTCTCCATCATAGATTATGTTTCCGAATTTGGACATGATCCTTGGCCCTCGTGGGTTTTTCTTGTATATTCTTTCCTAGAGAAAAAATATACCCGGAGGTTTTTCTTCCGAGTGGGAAGAAAAATCTAAACAGCATTATTACAGACAAGACAAAGAAATTGCACCATTGGTCAATGAATGCTACTGAGGTACAAATGCTAAAACAAAAAGGTAGCTCTGGTGACAGTTTTGTATTACTCTGGCAGCCAGTTGCGCGCTTTTCGACAGTGAAGTGCTAAACGGTGCTGTTTATGTGAACTTAAAATGTTAATTCATCCACCCATTGTCTTCTGCTTATCTGAGATTGGGTCTCAGGCCAACAGGTCCAGGAAGGAAACCCAAACATCCTAGAGCTCAGCGACTCCTCCTATCTTATTTTGGGGAAATTAAAGGGTTCTCAGCCCATTCGCTCAGTTTCTAGTATGTGGGATCTCATGACCACTGGTGAGGATCAGCGACCAATAAATAACAGCTTTTCCTTTTTGGCTCTGATCTTTTCTGGTGACCTGTTATGCGTGTTCGAACAGGTTACGATAGGTCTATGGGCTATCACATTTTTTTCACAAAATTATTCTTATAAAGTGAGATTTCGGTTCAGTTTTGTCTATCTTCCAATTCTTTTTATTTTAAATCCAAAGAAGCTGCTGCTGCTGGCCACGCCTCCCAACTCACCGTTTCCACTCGCACGTGAAAATGGCCACAAACAGAGTGCAATTATATAACTGTACATCTTTGAAAAGCAGAAGTGGAGCCTCTTGCACAACCACCAAGGATGAAGCAAGTGGTTTCTGAATGGTAAGTCAACAACAACAAAAAAAAACATGTATTTTCCATTGTACGTATAGCACAGACAGCAGTAAAACCAGCTGACCAAAATGCTGCAGTTGCTAGGTAACGGTTCAGTCTCCATCGATTGTGACTCAGCATTTGGGAGGCTTTTGAAACGGCTCATTTCCACGTTTTTCAGACACAAAAAAAAACTTCACTTATTGCCAAAAGGCGGCTGGTTGGTTTTTTTAAGCACTACCGCTTTTAGAAGCGGTTGAACCCCGAATAGAAGTTTAAAAATGTGGAAAAAGTCAATTTTGCAAAACACGTCCACTTTAACACAACAATCCGGAGCATTGCCTACATTACAAAAGACACCTCAGGCTCTATCACACCATCACTAACAAACAAAACACCAATATACTTCAACTCTTCTGCTTACGGCAGAGAACAACCCATAACCCAAAGGGTGCAGTCCACCACGTTTTGTTGAGAGCAACACCCTTTGACTCACAGAAGCAGATTCATACTCAGTTATAAACCATCCCAGCACACACGCAATATGCAAAAATCAAAGATGAGACTCCCAAAGCTCCCAGACCATCCCGCCTCATCTTCATCGCTACCCCTCAAAATCCTATCCATGAACACTGCAAACAGGATTTGCTTTCCATACGTGCTGGGGTATATTTCTGTCTTGTCGTGACTTGGCCCTGGCTCCTACTGGAAACAACACTGGTCAAAGACTTGTTCCAGATTCTTGTTCGGTTCCTGAAAAGATTCCTGCAACAAAACTGCATCTTAAGAGTATAATTGTGTTCAGATCATGCACCAGGCTGCTCTCCACAGTGTGATGAAGCATTACTTTGTTGACGGTGAACTCGCCCTCGAAGCGGCAGCCCTCTCCCTGGTTCAGAGGAATCTTCATGGAGTTGTCTATGTGGCCCACCTCATGGCGCCCCATTTCATCCTGGATGTCCAAACCCACCACTGACAAAAATAAATAAATAAAAATCACAAACAACAGACATCAGGAGGCAATTAAAGTGTCATTAGGAATATAGTTACTTCAGTTTAAACTTGTGAATTTGTTCATTTTGCATTCGATTTTCTTGTTTCGGAAGAGATGAAAAATACATGCGAAAAATAATAAACTTTGTTTGCTTTGTGATGACAATCAGTCACACTTGTTTTTGGTTAAGGTGAAGACTAAAACAACAAATCATCCTTTTATCCATGTGCTTACACACTCAGTTGTAAAAAACACTTTGATGTTGTCAACAACTTTATACTTTGGACCCAAAGTGGAAACAGAACATGTCATTTATTTTTTGGAGGAGGTTTGGGGGGGTCTACCCTGGAGCCGAGACTGCTTCAACTGATCCTAGAACAGACTTTATCTGAAGCTATCATGATCAACAGGGAGTAAAAAGGGGAAAAAAAACGCAGGTATCACTGCAGACAGTGACCCACAAAGTCAATACGAAAGTCCAAACATCATCGCACACACTCTGCTTTCTGTGATTTTCCATCCAGACTTTCAGTCCCCCTCCCCTCATACTCCCCTCACTCCGGCTCCTGTGTGTTGGCACACTGGCACTGGCCAAATTTTCGAGTCTTCCCGACGGCCAGCAGTGAAGCCGGAGAGATGTGCTTAATCTGGGCTCCATACGCCGCCTGTCTGACCTTTGACATTCAAGACAAGTTACCCCTGCACTCTCCCCTTCCCCACCACCACCACCACCCTTCAACTTCACTCTGTTTATTCAGATCTCAAAATATAAGCGAGGGACAAATATAAGCGAGGGAGAAGTTGAGGTTCTCCTTTTAAGACCTTCAGGACTGGAAGGAGGCTGATTCAAAGTGGATCAGTCTTTAAATAGGGAACACAATTAATTTTTCCATGAAGTCACAAACGAAGACGAAGCAGCCCGGAAAGGTCAGTGTCGACCGAAGATGTTTAGCCAAGAAAGATATTTTCTTTAAATAAAAAAAAAAAAAAGTGTTCCATGACGAAATGGGTTCTCCGTCGTAGTAAATTAGCAACGGATGACAACCTGTTTGGAGGCCTGGAAAGTGAGCTGATAAAGTATTAACTCTCAGCGAGCCAAGCTCAACAAAGCTCTGCAGCTCTCTTCACAGCATGGTGAAAGGACAACTTAACACGGTCGAGCTGGTGTTTAAGCCGGACTCTGGCTTTAGGAAAACTGTTTTAAATTCTAAAATACACAAACTCAACACACAAGCAATCGCGGAGAACGTTAATTAGAAACAGCGGGCTTTGTTTGGGCATGTGGGGAGCAAGACCATCTAAAGTTATGGCTGACAGCTGTGGCTCCGTAATCCAGAGCCTCGATAACAGAAACCAGGATTCAAGCACTTATTAGCGCTGCCATTTTTGGGAAAAATCTTGAACTGTTTGGGAGTTTTCTGCCCTGCCTGAGCCTCGCTGATATGTCAGCGTTCGGTGATGGGCATAGTTTCTGAGGGGAGTCACGATGAGCGAATATGAAGTGACTCCTCTTTATCCTGGCACACTTCAGCCTGCTGCCTGCCCACTTCTCTGACATCAGAGAGCAGCAGGCTGAGCCGGCTGAGGCAACTTTAAGTCAAACGCAGATCAAAGCGGAGCAGCAGCAACAGATTTTAAACTGAAACCAGCCTCCGATCAAACGAGGCCATCACAACACATCAATTGGGCAGCTAAAAATATATACAGCACCGGTTAGAGGCCTACATACGCTCACCGAATACATGGATGCCTTCGTTTCAGATGCAACACAACTTCAAAGAATTTTCATAAACAAGAATTTGGTTCACAAGTTTGATTTTATTGTGGATTTTCAAATCTACACAGGTCTCAATACTACATATCAGGGCTGAACTTCTTATGCCAGATCCGATTTAAATAGATTTTTTTTTTCTTGCTTTATTTTCCCAAAGATAAATTATAATATTCCAGGAAATATTTTCAAAAAGTGGATGTTTTCTCAATCATCCCTTCTGTGAGTTGTATAACAGAGTATTAGGGTCTGGCCCTAAAATGATTTTGCTTAATTATGAGAACATAATGATAATATTAGCAGAAATAAAGATGCAATTTTACCAGGACGTTTTAAAATAATGAGAAAAAATTGTTTCAATGACAAAAAAGGTTGGATAATTAATTACTTTATTTTTCATGTTGGAGTTCTCAAAAATTATTACTTCACTCTCCTAATATTATGACTTTATTCTTTATTCTCGTATTGTTTTGACTACAATCTTATAACTTTAACTTTATCTTCATGAAAAAGACTTAATCCTGATATTTCATCACAGGAAATATCGCATGGAAAGCAGGCTTTTCTGAGCCATTAACAAGCCTCTATCTCAGGCCAGGCTGCATATTCAACATTTGCTTCGATAGAAATTATATCCTCATAATTTATATCGTTTGCTTTCTTGACATAAGCCCGACTTGAAAGCATAGGTTGCAAATTTCAATAGGTTTTCAGGTCAGTTCACTTCAAAAAGCGAAACATTACCCTAAGCACTCCAAAGCTTGTTTTTATGTTTGGGATCATTGACCAGGGTCCAAGTTTTGATCTCTGCTTCATTAAAGTAAAGTTAAAGGATTTGGAGCTGGTAGTCTTTCAATATTCAATATTCCACCCACTTACTGCACTGGATCTCTAGCAGTGAAACAGACAGACAGCATGATGCCACAACTATCATCATTTTACGGCTAATAAATTGTTTGGTTTTGAAGGTGTGCCGATATAGCTCCATCTTTAGAGGAGATTATGTTTACATCTGTGTCTGTGTGTTTAATATTCGCCGTCAGAGACAGAAAGCATCAGCTCAAATGCATCAGAAACTAAGACATCCATGCCTCTGGTGAGTATAGATAGCTTTTATGCCAACACAATATTGTACTCATTGTTCCATAAAATGAAAAAAAGACACAAATAAAACGTTTTTAACAATGTGAGAGAAAAAGCATACCAGCAAAGAGGATAATGCAGAGAAATAGAGAGGTGTGAATTTGTAAATACTCACAATCACAGTGTAAGTTTGGCAAACTGATGTTTAAACTCACATCTATCTTCCCACCACTGTCTTTATCAGGGTCATCCACATACAATTCATTTACACTACAAGGGAGGGAGGAAAAAAAGAAAAAGTTAGATACACAACAGTGAAAATAGGTTGATTTTCATTTAAAAATTGATTTTCACAATGATTTCAGCACACATCTCCTGCTGGAGCACCACATAATTAATCTATGTCTAATTTCCTTTCGTGACGCCTTCTCAATGTCAGCTCATCATTGCACATTGCTGACGCATGCGAGCCAATTTCCTGTGAGGGATATTGTCTCTGTGCCCTGGCCGCAGCACCGGTCGGTCAAAGGACAGAATAACGACAGCCCTTGGCATTCATTATTAACTCCCTGCGTGAGTCTCGAACACAGGATGTTACGTACATTTCAGTGGCTATAAATCCCGTCAGCTCGGACAGGAAGAGGAAGAGTATGAAGACGCAGCAGAGGATGGATACTGTGGGAAAAGAGACAAGGAAACACTTCTTAACACGTCGCTTTATTCAGGTTAATCTCAAGTTACACCAGCTTGTGGAGGAATGATGCAAACCCCAATGAGCCAGAGTAATAAGGTTGTTTTTAGAAATGGCTGACCTCAGCTATTGACATAAATGAATTCACAGCAGTCATAATTTTTTTTTTCCCCCTTAAACAGCGGATTTACTGCCAGTTTTAGAGCTGCCATTACGCATGTTTTTAAAGACCATCCTACACTCATTACCCGTTGAATACCAGCACACCAGGCAGCCATTACAGCATCCTCTTTCTCAGAGAGGTGAGCTCACGCTATTCTTCATTGAGAGCTACAAAGCAGCTCATTTTCCATAAACAAACGTAACCCAAATGTGGCTCCTCCAAAGACCTAAATAAGGGATCTCAACCCTAAATCAACAGCTTGCACACTGAGTTAATAAAAAAAATGTAAAGGGGAAAAGCAGCAACTTCATGTGTCAAACTAATGAGCCTAATAAAAACGGTTGTCATGTGTTTCCTGAGATGAATATGGAAGTAATGGATCTGTGTCGGCGCAGCTGTGGTCCATCCTGTCTGGCGAGATTCTCAGTCAGCAGGTGAGGCGCGTTTACGTGGCAACTGTTTCCAAGGATTCCACAAGCACATGACCCTGCGGTTAGCAGGGCGTTGCAGCCAAACCCGTCACCGTCGAAAGAGGCTTTACATAAGGTAATGTTTAACCAACAAACACAAGGGAGTGTCACCATGACACATAGGTTACCAATTCAAGTTCATCAAAACACTTGAAGTAATTCTTGTCCTGGCTTCAAAGCAAGTCTCCTGCATGTTTCTGGGATTGTTGAAGGCTACAGTAATGAGTTACTACTGAGGTTTAGCAGTGGAAACACTGAAAAGTCGAAAGATTTACAAAAACCTACCATGGCTGGCTTTTGTTCAAAGGTCAGATTGCACATATTTTCCGAGCTTCGACAGTAAGTCAGATAAATAACCAGGCACTTCTCTAAACACATGCCCCTGTATGAGACATAGACTGAACCATAACACTGATCAAATAGCTTGTACTGTATCACAATATTTACATAAAAATGCTTCACATGATTAAACTACTTGTGGGCTTGTTCAGATAGAGACACGATTCAGCACTTTCAAAGCTGATCTAACACAAATATCAAGCTGTAGTTTTCTGGGGAAATTCTGTCATTAACATCCTTTATTTCTCTAACCACAGCCACCTCTTTTTTTCCCTCATCTTCATATTTTCAGAATATGGCCTGAATTGATATCTTCATCTTTCTGACGTAACTCTGATGCCTCTCATATAATACGCCAGTGGTTACTATGCTTTCTCTAAGCTCCATATGGGTGGACAAAACTCATTCTGTCGTTTTCTCTGGTTTACAAGCACTGTTATTGTATTTTTCATGACAAGAAATATTTCCAAATAGCCATTTTTTTCCTTGTAAGCAAAGTAAGGGTGTACCAGTCTTCTTTAAGCCAGCTGTCAAAGGGTTTCCAGCAACAGGTGGACAAGGGGCAATACAGCATTACATTATCACCAAAACAACAGGAGAAAATAGTAGTCGTTCCAGGACTTTATCTGGTGTCTCACTGTAAGGACTTAAACTGAAATAATACGGTAACAGAAGATTTTAGCAGTTTTGAAACATGAACTTTTAAAAAAAACTTTGCTATCCATCAGTACTGGTAGCCAACATATGTTTGATCTCATTTATTCTCAAACCACTGGGTTAGACTAGCTTATTTGTTCCTTACAGCATGGACAAGCTGAGGCAGAACAAACAATGCACGGAAAAACAAAAAGCCGCAGTAAACACTTGTGACAATACTTCCAAAAATAAAACTACTCAGACAAACACAGATCCATTGTTGTAACGTAGCTATACCTTAAAACATAAACCTAACAAAACGCGAGCCTCAGTTTTAGACAAACAGAGGCTCCAAATATTTGGCCTTAGCTTAAAAGTCAAAGTATGTGCTGCCTTGTCTTGAATGAAACAATAACAGCTCTCTAACATTTGAATGAGTCCATGGCCCACACCCTCAGACAGTGGATGGAGACAGGAAGGGAGTCCACAGTCTGCAGGAAGGACTTCCATGAACTTCCTCTCTCTGGTGGAAATTGATGCATAACCAGTTAATTTCTTCTCTCTTACATTATTTGCTACAACCAGTCTCAGTTTACAAAGATAGCTTTGTGGTAGTTTATCCACGGTCATATTTTTTTATTGGGGGATGATACATTGTTCAGACTCCTGCTCTCATCAGCTGACCAGCAAAACAAGAAAAGGAGAG
This sequence comes from Xiphophorus maculatus, assembly GCF_002775205.1. Classification (NCBI taxonomy): domain Eukaryota; kingdom Metazoa; phylum Chordata; class Actinopteri; order Cyprinodontiformes; family Poeciliidae; genus Xiphophorus; species Xiphophorus maculatus. The sequence goes on along the minus strand of NC_036465.1, from coordinate 20,746,807 downwards.
AGGCGCCAAAAATGTGTCATCGGCTCTATTGTAACCCTACAGAACGGTGAATAATCAACGTAATCCATGATGGCATGATGAGTTATTGATGACAAGGAGGGAAAAAAAACATGACCCAACAAGAAAAAGCACTTAATCTTCCACTGATTACTTCTCATGTGCTTGAGGCAATGAAAGTCCACAATCATTATCATTCCCAGCATACTTAGTTGTCCTAAAACATGCATTATTCCACATTTACGCAGTTCACAGGGTGGGTTAACCTCTGCGCTGAACAGACAAGTACCAGCTGGCAGGCGCCACCATTAAACTGTTCCTCAAAAGCTCGGCAGTGTGCCTTGTTTCCACTGAGCTTTTATTGTTTCAAGTCCAAAGGTGTCCCGAATACTTCCTGTAAAGTGCAGCTAGTATTATAGCCTCCTGAGACCCAGCAATACATTTTTGTCCTCTGTGGAGGACATAGGTTTTTTTGTTCATAACTCTGAAACCATACATGCCACTGTGTTAAATCCTGGTGGTCCTTAGAGAGGACATCCTGGGCCTCAAAATGTGTTCATATTTGCCACAAGAGAGTCCCAATGTCCTCTCCAAAGGACATACTGTAATAAATAAATAACATGTTTTGAAACTTTTTCAATTGTAGTGATGTCTTTTCACTCCAAAGAGTCATGTAGTGAAAAAGAAAAAAAATTCAAAAACTTTTTTTTTTCTGGGTCTCAGGAGGATAGAGCTACTATCAAATAAAGTCTCTTTCTGAAAGCAGGAACTGAAGCTAAAAAAATTGAGAAACTACATTAAAACTTTAAATATACAGAGGTTGTATTTAGAGCTGGAGCACTAACAATATTTTAATAATGTGATGATGCTACAGTGCAATGCAGTCCTCTGGGCTTTTGTCTGCGTGTGTGTGCGTGTGTGTGGGTGCATGTGTTTGTTTGTAATACCTTGTGGGAACCATTTTCATGACACATACTACATTGTGGGGACTCACTGCTCCACAAGCTCCACAATGCTGTTTTTGGGTCAGAGGTTAGCTTTAGGACCAAGGTGTGAATTGAGTTTTGGATAGGGTTAGGGTTAGGCATGTAATTGTTAGGGTTGGGATTAGGGTAAGGTTGAGGCTGTAGAAATGACTAGAAGTCAATAAAAAGCCCCCACAAAGACAGCCACGCAAACATGTGTTTAGGTGTGTGAGTTTCAGAGCTTTTGGTAAACTGGTGTTAATTAGAAAGTGAGGAAGCTACCATGTACCTCCACAGAAGATCATCCACTTCATGGCAGCATTTGGTTTTTAGTTGGGAATAATCTTGTTGTTAAAACATAACTTAATTTCTGTGTCAACCTGTATTGCCTTTGATATTTCTCATACATTAAACTAAGTAAACCAGTTGGGGGTTTAGAACATTGTTGCTGTTGGTCATGTACTGTGAAAAAAAATTTAACAAAATAAATAAAACCTTTGAAAGGTCTTCACCAAGTCTGATAACGGAAAACAATTCTCAAGATCATTTGTATAAAGGTGTGGCTCTTGTTATCGAAATAATACAAAGATGATCAAACGAGTTTATTGGTGATGTGTGTTATGAAAGTTATTGAAAAGGAATGCTGAAATTTAAACGCGTCTGTTTCTTCCTATAGAACCCTATTTACCCTAAAAACACCAGAGACACTCAAGAACAGCAGCAAAAAGTTTGTCTAAAAAGCTGTGAGTAAAGTCATTTGGGTTTGAATCTATAGATTTGTGTAAATAATAATTTTTTCTTTCTTTCTTTCCATTTTAAGTAAATTAAGGCAAAGCTGCATCTACAATTCTATTTTTCTTTTCTCAACATTTTATTAAGAACACACAATAAGTGTTCAATTGAAAAATGTCCCCCCTAATGTTGCTCACAGAACATTTTAAGTTTGACCACACCAAAGTACTCTGTATTACAGGAGACCAAGTGTTTGTCTTGGGCTATATGTGAATGTGAAAATGAAACAAGATAGTGATGAATTCGTATCAAAATAGTATGTCTACTCTAAGCAAGACGGGATTCACCACAGGGGAGTTTGTTATATGACTGTAATCACTCATATTTGACTAACAACTTTCCTGATAAGGATATTAACTGGACACCCTAATTGACTATACATAGAAAAATATATACTGTATATAATATAAAATATATACACTACCGTGTTTTTGTCACACATAAATTTTAAAACTCGCCTTACTTACGCAAGACTATTGGCTAATATCACATGAAAAACACAATTCAGAGTCATTTCATTGCAAAACACAAGAAATTCTGGTCAGACATTTCAAACATCTAAATTGTAGAGGATAGTAATAAGAGTTGTTTTGCTTTCTTATGTGTAACAATTTAAACACATAAGAGTGATAGTTATGTTTAACAGGAAGATTACTCCCTAGTCCACCAAATGACTCATTCAGCCGCCATGTGATATTCCCATAGCGTCATCAGTCGCCTGAACGCGACACACTACAGAAAGGAGCGTCAGTCCAGCCGATACAGTCTTATCTGTTGAATTAACTGAGTTGAGCAGCAAAACAAAGAGGTCAAAGTTTTGACCTCTTAAAAACCTGTGATCCACTGAGTTCACTCCAAGTGATCACAGACATCACATTAAACCACTCTGTGCAAATGCACACGATATCTTGCAAAAGCAATATTACAGTTTGAACCCTCACACACTTTACAGACATAAACTTCATGGAGTTTTATTGTGATTTTATCTGACTGGCCAACACAACTGTTACTTTATTGTGAAGATATTTTTTTTTATGTATTCAATTTCTGAAAAGTTTGGTAGTCATTTTTTTATTTGGACATTTACTCTGAAACAACAATGAACTTGAATGTAATTTTTTTTTTACTTTTTAAATGAACTTGAAAAAATTGATCTATCAATGTTGATTTTTCGCGTTTTTATGATGTAAAGCACTTTGAACTGGCTTGTTGCTAAAATGTGCTAGAGAAATAAAATTTGACTTGCTGTTTGATGAAGATCTGAGAGGTGTGTGAGAGAACATAAGTGAACAAACAACATGATGAAGACCGAGGAACACAACAGACAATCGCTAGAGGTTAATTTAAAACAGGGTTTGGTAATAAAATAATATCCCCAAGAGCTATTGGTCATGCGCTCCACATTGCTGGTATTTATAAAATAGTGATAAGAAGAAAGACATATAGTGGATACAACAAACATATGGAAGAAAGAGCACAGTTTGAGGAGAGATTATTTTAACCTTTTGGCACCATGCAAAATTGTGAGTGTCAGAAAACACCATAAGAATAATAAAACATGGTGTTGCTTTGGGGATGCTGGTCAAAACTGATGTGAAGAATAGACAATTACAGGACTATTCTGAACAAAAAGATATATATGGTTCATACGCTCTATGCAATCTAACTGAGCTTGAGCTATTTTTCAAAGAATAGGCATATTTTAAATTTAAACTGTTTAGAACAATGCTGTCCTAAAAAGTATAAGCTCAGCGTCTAAGTACAAATGCATGCCACCTTTTTTTAGATTTTTATGTCAAAAAAAGTTCATGACTTTGCATTTAAGTCACAATTATGCACTTTGTGTTGGACTCATGTAAAATCCCAATAGAAAACAATAGATGTGACAAAAAAAAAACCAAAGGATGTGAATACTTTCATACCAGGGAGGTTCAGTACAAATGTGGGCAGATGGTTTCATATAAAAATCAACATATTCTACATAAAAAATAAGCACTTTAGATATACTTGCACGGAGGCCTACTCACTGAAAGCTCCTGTGTAGGTTGGCTGGGTGAGATCTTTTGGCACTTTCCTGTAGATATCAAATCTAGAAGAAAAAAATAAGGAAACAAAACAGGGAAAGGGGAGTGAGAAAAAAATAACTTTGCCAAAGTAAACAGTACGTGCTGAGAAAAGCAGCACTTTCTGTACCCATCTTGGAGTGCGATATTACAGAGGAGAGGTGGAATGTTAGCTCTGGACCACCGCCATGACACGTAATGGACTCCGACCGCCTGCTAAGACTGGAAAAACGTCAACCTTTTAAATGGGCCTCCTCTGTAAGGGTGACCTTATATTATGATCTGTGCCACAGAGAGCCAAGCACAAACATGTAAGAAAGTATTTGGTAAATTAGACAATAGGGTTTTATCTTCCATACTGACAGTCAGCTTTAGGTTTATTGTGCATCTTTTCATTAAAATTCAAAGCACAATATTTTGGTTAGAATCATTTCCACCTGATCCTCTTGTAACATTACTGCTTCCCATTTGGAGGATTAAAAACAAAAATAAACGTTTGCAACTCAAGCCAGAAACTATTCCCATCCAGGAGTTTCAGCACATGTCCTTTTTGGGCAGTGAAACACGTTCAGACTCGAACTCCATCCCCGGCTGCATACACCCCACTCACGTACCCACCCTCCCTTCTCACGCTCCCTCCTTCCTCTTCTCCCTCTAAAACAGACACATCTGTCCACATTTCTTCCACTGTCAGCAGCCAGAGAAGTGATCCCAGCTGATGCAATGCAGGGCGGAGAGGAAGTGTGAGAGGGAGGGCTTCCTGTCCACCAAGGACTTGGCTGTTGCTCTTATTTTGCCTGTGCTTTCACTTCTTTTTCGATTTTTTTTCCCCCAAACCACAAGATATGAAATCATAGTTCTGACACCTTATTCTGCCCACTTGCGTGCCAGTAAGCAACTGAACAGGATACAGGGGGCAGACAGAGTAGACAGGAGGTTGCAGGGAGCTCAGCGGCTCATCGTTATCCAAACTAAAACAACTTTGTGAATGTCGAGCCGTAAAGTGCCGAGGAAATTCTCTTTCATTTCATGAGTTCCTGAGACAACTGGAAGGTGGAAAGTAACAGTATTACAGCCAGAGGGATATAAATTTGAATTTAGTTGATTTTTACTGAGGTCCATAGTTGCACACCTTCCTCTGGCTTTGTTCTCAGGTGGAAAAAAATTAACCCACGGTTCCACTTTAGCAAACTACTTCACATGAAAACATCACAACAACAACAACAACATACAACAAGACAATGGTTGTACGTGTTGAGTCAAACCTTTAGAGTCAAAAGATAAACCAACAGTCGCTTTAGTTGTTAGAATATCATGGACCTTCTTAGAATAGTTGAGTTTTAGCAACATCGTAACATCCTGTCCTGCTGCTGCAACTTCAGTTGCAACAATCATGAATGAGTCATGTCAGTATCGAGACTAAAAAGTTGGGAAATCCTACTAGTTTCAAAGTCAAATGAGCAAAGGGATATGACTTTCTCCGAATAATGGGGGTAGATGTTAATACAAGTTTCTGGATTTTCCGAACCTCAACAAAATCTTGTCGTTTTACTGCTCAGTGCCGATTCCTAATTACATTATGATGAAAGGGTGAGAAGAAAAAATGGTTAGCTTTTTTCTTCTTCTCTCATTTTGTCTCAGTCGGGCAGCTGTTTAGATGACCTGTTATGACGATTTCTCAGAATGTTGTAGGGTTTCAAATTTATATCACTTATTTAAACAATATTTGCATATTGTTTGGCGAATATTGCATTCCCTCAAATAATTTGTAAATATGCATTTGAGAGATCACTGAAGCAGATCAGATAAGTCTGCATTTCTGTTGGAAGGTTTTACTTCATTTCTGACTTGGCATCAATCAAAATTACAATTTTCCGAGCCATGAAAAATTAAATGGGCTCTTTTTAATGAGATGCCAGAGAAAGTGCCATAACTTAAGTTATTTACCAATCATACGTAGCAAACAGTAACAAAACACCAGCCCTCCCACACATGAAAAGAGAGCTCCTACACTGTTGCTCTGCAACTGAAATTGGCGAGCAAAGTGCAATCCTAGCAACTTTTGTACACTTTTGTTTAAAACTTTTGCCTCATCACGTTGATACTCGAGGTTTTGAGAAATGTCTTTTTTGTTTTTAAACATGGCTGCAAGTAGGACAGTTTAAGGGTCTGACCCTGAGCAACAACAGCGCCGCAACAAACCAGACAAATGACTGCTGCCGAGTTGCCGCTGCAAACGTAAAGGCCGTCTTCTTTCGCTGTAACAGCATCTGCATGCAGACATGGGTATCTTTAGCAAGCATCTTCCCAGAGCTAAATTAAAACCGGAGCGAGGAAACAAAATCACACTCATCCGGTCACTGGACACCTGGGTTAGAGTCTCGACACTCCATGTGATCTGTAAATAGCCTCGGACCGATGCGCCGTGGACGCGCCGAATATATTTACAAACAAGATACACTTAAAAGGTAACAGCTTTTAGCAGGTACAGCATCATGCATCTAAAATTAAACAAAAACAAAGTTTCAAAATGTTAAAGAAAGTAACTAAGTTACTTGTCTGAGGGATAAAAATAAAAACAGAACCACATAATTTTCTATTATTCAGTAGTCTACATGAGCTTTACCATTACTATACAAAAGAATGTAAACGTCACATCAATATTGTTGTAAAATATGCCATTTCACCGTTGCTATGCAAAATTTCGAAATGGAAAATGTCTACATGCAAATATTGCCAACACAGAGGTCAGACTACACAGCTGTTTATCTCTGAAAGAGGGAACTGTGGTGAGTTCACATGCGACATTCAACGTGCAAACCTTGAAAATCCACTGTTGAAGGCCAGGAAGCTGCATATGTTCTCCAAAAGATAAAGAGAGTTTTCATAGCGTGCTAATATATCTGTTGAATAAAGGACAGATTTGGACTTGAGGCTAAGAGACGAGTGCGACCAAGTCAGAAACCCATCATTTTATTATTTATTTAAATCAGCCTTTTAACTTTGGTGCTCAGGTGTATTATATAAACCGTTTCAAGAAGAATTCGGTCACATCTGTTCAGTTCTGTTGCTGAACTAAGGGTGTTTAGACTATACATGGGTTGGTATGAAAGTGGCAGCAGAGTTTTAACAAGTTACAGTTTTGCTGAAGCACAAACTTTTCCACTATGCAGTTTTTTAAATTAAAACTCTTTTAATAAAAGGCCACATAACACAGTGGTGCCCAAAGTGGGTCCTGGAGGGCCGGCATCCTGCATGTTTTAGTTCTCTCCCTGGTTTAACGCACCTGGATCCAATGATGGCTCGTTGGAAGGCCTAAGAAGAACATTGACCTGCTGAAAAGGATGTTACTACCAGCAGGGAGAGAACTAAAACGTGCAACATGCAGGCTCTCCAGGACAGACTTTGGGCACCCCTGACATACCATATTGTCCAAGTGTTTTCCTGTTGTTTGAAGAGTTAAATTACTTTTTGACTTTTTTTTTATTACTATTATTTTGAATTCGGTGATAAGAATCAAAGCCGTCATGCCTTGAGAATTTCCCAGCTTCCCGTAGCGCGTTCACACTTGTTTCAGTTCACACGTGTGTGTTTTAATTTTCACATGGTTAATGTGAGCAAACCTTCACTGATAATACGTCAGCCACAAGGTAACATGAATCCGCTTTGTATTCAGCAACACGTCGGTGTGGAACTGTCTCAGCTGGTCAACCACATCAAGAGGATAAACTAAAAATCCAACTAATGTTATTCACTGGGAAATATGTTAAATCTAAAGTTATGTTTGCATTTTGCATTTTTGCCATTGTTCCAGATTTTCTATCCTGCATCTCTACGTTCGACATGTATTGAGCCCGTTTTTGGTCATGGGAGCAGTTGGACAGTTAGGTGCCTTACAAAAAGACACTTAAACATTGAACAAGGTTCCTCTAAAATGTTACACTAACATCAATAATCAGTAATTTATTAGATCAGACCTTTCCCATCACACACTGCAATAAAAGTGACTGCTTCACAGACTTCTGCCATTACCAGTTAACCACAGACTTTATTTATCTAAACTCATTCTTCTTCTCCATTCTAATTAAAACTACCTGTAGACTCAAGTACGTTTACAGTAAGCTTCAGCTCCACACTGCCAGTACGTCTAAACCATGATGTTAAAGCTGCGGTGACAGATCCTCAGTGGTTTACATGTGGGTGAAAACTTTGGCTTCATACTAACCTTTGTATTTTCCTGAATTACAGTCAACAGCGTTTCCTTTGTGACATGTCACGGCTGAATCCTCTGTGAGGAGACTGACATGTTTTGTCATTGGTAAGGACACGGCGTACCAGCATCACTCGGTTAAAGTGCAAAAAAGAAAGCACGAGGCCGCTTTTCAAGGAAAGGTCTTACTAAATAAACCTCATCTTGAGAATGAGTCACTCTTAGTCACTAGTTCATCCTCTCCTTTAGTTACACATAATGGACACTTAAGGTTGTCACATAGTATGATGGCCTCATTGCACGGTGTGACTTCAGCTCTCTGTGTGCCGAAGGTATACGTCAAAGGATGAGACAGCTGTCACAGTCAATATAAGAGGATTATTTAAACTTAAAGAACAAGGAAAAAAACACTTAGTATTCTCACTGAAGCTCTAAAGGCACAGTGATCTAATCATCACTCTGACAAACACATAACAACATCATCAGCTGAGCTCAAGCCAAACATCCCTTCTGTCAACAGATGACACAAGTTAACAGTCTATTAAACTTTAAAGGAAAAGCCCTTAGATAAACAGGTTGAGTCCCTCCATTATTTGGGATTTAAACATCCCAACTAGGCATGAGCTGCTAGGACGTGTTACTGTGAGATCATTTTAAAAATAAATGCTCAACTAAAAATATTCGTTTTATATTATATTTAAAAGAAACAGAAATGTATAAAACAGACTATATATAATTTAATTGCAAAACATTTCTACTGCTGCAAAAAGAGCATATTAATTATTATAGCTAATAATAGCGTTAAATAAACACAATATGTTACGAAAAGGTTTAGAATTAGCAGCGACTAAATATAATGGTAGTTCTCTAGAAAGTCTTCTGGTCATAGAAAAATTATGATTTTATTTTGTCCTGTTTTTGTTTTTTTTTAACAGATTAACACCTGGGGGAAAAAAGCTTATAATCTAATAAACCTATTCAAATTTAAGAAATGTACAATGTACGTATATTTTATGCTGTGACTGTTAACTGCAAATCCAAACATAAATTGTAGGAATATTTTAAGTTAGACAATGCAGTTTCTTTAGTGCTACCCGAGATGTTTTTAAATGGGTTTCAAAGTAGAACAAATAAAATCTAGTCACAAGGTTTCCACCAGAAAACTTGCAAAGCCCGGTGGTGGGATGCTAGCGCAGTCATTCATCTAGCGGCCCGTCGTGCTTTTGAGTTAAAAAATGTTCAAAGTTGACAGGAAATTTGAATATATCACTTGATAATTGTGTGTTATTGAAAGATTGGAATATTAACACCTGAATACCAACTATAAAGTCTTAAAAAATGCTAACATTTTAAAAAGACTTAAATAAATAAGCTATGCCTAACTTGGTGGGGGCCACAAGTAAAGCCTGTGTGTTGAACGTGTCCGCTGACACTATACACTAATTCAACACCAACTTCCCTTAATTAGTCTCAACATAATAGTATTTCTTGTGATCAAGCTTCAAGCGCCTTGATGATGATTATGAGCTCTTGACACTTTGTGCATCTCAACAATCCTGTAATGATAAAATTAAACTAGAGGACAGCTGCTTCCTGGTAGCCTTATTTTCAGTTTTTGTAAACACTGATGAATGTAACTTGCATCTCTTCTCGGATTCATATTTTTGACATTCTTGACTACTTGAAAAAATATATTAGTCGTGCCTTATACCTAATTACTTTGAATATTTTTATGTGTACCTTTATTCCGACACAGATATCAGTTTGTTTATGGTTATCTCTCTATTAAAGGTCAAAGATTGCCTTTAACTTTTAAGTTCTTAAACTTCATCGAGTTTGGCTTAGAAAACCACATATAAAACATATAGCATTGTTTAAAGGATAAGCAGAGATGTAGATTTTATTTTGTAGCTTGGGATACCAGTGGTCAGTCAGGGACAAATCTCGAATAGCATCAGTCAGATGTCCCATTGTGTGGTTAAACAGACCACAATATGGACTTTTGGGAATAAAAGTTACCCGCCTGCATGGTGTAAAATACAGTAATGAAACATACATACTCTCTCACACTGATGACTAACACCGCATTAGTATGGAGCAAGTAACACCTCGAAACAGTTTGTCTATTAGTCAATCAAGACATTTCCAGTTGTTGTAATACAAGTTCTTGGTCTAAATTCCACTCAGACTGAACACAATATCACATGAACTCCTCCCACATCAGCCTAATGCGTTCCTTTTCTGAAGCGATGTCCAGTAAATTAATTCATCACTACGAAACTGTGATGTGGCTGAAAATGAGAAAAAGGTCATCAATTCTATAAACTGTAGACGATTACCAATTTTCCGAATAGTCATAGAGCTAAAATGAGCTAGACTGTCAACATATACACTTAATTTACACATTTGTACTAAAGCTGTACCAGTGTGAAAATATACAAAGGTTTTAAAAGTTACAGTTTCAATTGTTTTTATTTATTTTCATTTTAGAGTTCATTTAATGAGTTACCAGAGCAACAATGATTTCTGACTCCCTAAAAACATTTACGGTCACCAAAACACGCTTGTCATAGCCTGGAAACTAAAGGAGCACCTCCTATTACTCTTATTTAAAAAACAAATTATAGTTTTGAGAAAATTTGTAAGCTGCAAGATGTGTACTTATCTCCCAACTACAACAACCTGACTATGGCCTGACTAACCAATTACCCATTTGTTTAACATATATGTGGCTCAAAAAGGAACACTTTACACAATAATTGTGCTTTTGGATGAATACTACTGAATGGGTGTTTATATATACCATTATATCATAAATATACGGTAATGGGGTGTAAATAAATTGTGATAATGAGTCTTTGATAAAGGTAAAGGTATCTTTTACTGAGTTTGTGAAGGGTGGCAAAAAGCAAATATCCTATGTTGTGTTTTAAACAGGGTGTTGCATTGACAGCTTCCACAGAGTCCACTTTACAATGGGTGTGACTATTAGCTGTTTCCCAAGTATCACAAGATTAGCTGGATGCAGAGGTAATTTGTAAGTGATGGTTCTCATTGGTGTTATGGGGCAAGTATGACAGAGACATGTCACAACTTTGTTGTTTACTTCGTGTTTACAATTACCCAAGGCAATTGAAACCGGTTTCATATCTTTCAGCTGGATGAAGAAATCTGCACATGCGCAGGCAACAATCAACAGAAAACGTCTTGCAGCATACCTGAGCATCACTCCGTGGAGTCGAGGATAAAATATAGGGTCACAATTATTTTCCTAGCAAACGCAAAAAGGACAACTGAAACGGCCTTTTCTGTATGTGCGGTGCTGCATTCAACAGTTAATTCATTTTCAAGGATCCTCAGATGGCAAAGTAACATCAACACAGTCCTCTCAAAACTAAACCCGCGCAAGCAAAAGCTCCCTACTCACCTCCTAACATCGAAAGGCATGATGCTTGGGCGTTTGAAGGGGAAATTAGTGAACAATTATTTAAAAAACAAGCAGATTTTTACAGCTTTCTTCAGCGAAACCGGCTGTTCATCTGAACCGGTGTAACGTCAGCTTAGGACGCTTTGCAAAACCTGATTGGCTGAGAGCTACTTCCGGTTTGCTCTGATTCTGCTTCCTCCGCGCGTGCGTCATCAACGTGTGATCGTTGCTATGGTTGCTTCGACGCAAACTTCACAAAACGCTGACAAAGTTAATACAGCTCTATTTCAAAGAAGGTTTTCGGCAGATCCTGTCGATTTTAGCGTTTGGAACAGGTATATTTTAAGTGAAAACGACTTTAGCGTCTTCTCAATTAATATTTTAAAGAAATAAACTAAATAAATTTCATTCAAAATAATATATAGGTTATTTTTCAACCAGCGAAACACGGTTACAGCACTTTCGAAATTTGTGGGGATTGGAGGTGGATAGTGACAAACCTCAAACAGGCGACGTTTTGTACTTTAAATGTCTAGTATTCTATAAATGAAATAAAGTAATTTAAAGAAAACCTTGGCATCTCTAAATAAAAATAAAAAGATTATACTGAAACTTAAGCAAAAGGAAAACCTAACGTCAGGATGCCCACCGAACACTGTGGAGCAAACAGTGTTTGCAGGGAAAATGTCAATAGTACCCAAAGGCACAGTGGGAAATGACCATATATCTTTAATAAAGGAAACAAATAAAAACTTTTTTCAACTAACAACACATGCTAGAAAATAAGTCTTTAAGCTTTGTGAAAACATTTAACCGTTCTTAAACTAAAGGAGAATTTCTGTACAACTTGTAACTGAATTATTATTGTTGTTGTTGAGTAATGACTTGTTAGCCCACAATGTGCTGCCCAGTATGGTAAAGCTGGTTATTTCAGTTCCTCTTAACGCAAGCTGTTTTGGGTTTCAGCAGGAAATCACTTGTTGTGGCTGGATGTAATGTTTTTTTTTCCTCACAGTTTCTATGGCATTCCACTAAAACTTGCACCCTTTCAGTACTGAGTTTTGTGATTGCAGTAAATTTTCCTCATTGGTCTTAGCAAAGACATTTAAACCCACTGTTTACACACAGGTGTAGAAACTGTAATTAACTCTAAAGTAGACCATTTGATGACAGGATTCTTAGTTTCTTCCCTCTGACTGCCAAATTTCAAATTTCTTTAATGTGTTGCTGCAACATTTGCAAGAATTAGCCAGTCAAAATGTGAGGCATCAAACTAATATTGTAAAATTAGACAAGAGATGCAAATCCTCTTAAATCACTCACAAAGAAAAGGGACAGGGGATTCAAGGCCGTAACATAATGTGAATGAGGGACAATTCCAAATACCAATAGTGAAATCCAATTAATATTAATTTTATATATCAGACCTTCTAGGATCCCCTGTAAATGTTTGAAATTTAACACAGACCATGGATCCAGAATTGTAATATTTGTTTATTGAAAATGAAAATATTAAATTTGATTTAACATTTTCAGCTAGAAAATGGATAAATAGATAAATTAAAGGGTTTTAAATTGTTTAACATTTAAGATTGAAAGAAAATGGCAAATTTAGTTTGTAGAAGTGCAAATAATAATCTTGATATTTTGATTGTTTTGTTACCATAGCTACAATCTGCTGATATGTGTCAAATCTTTGTGTTTAACCACGGTTTGTTTACAAATATATCTCAGCAATAACCAACTATCAGTGATTTATCTAAAGCTTGGTACCATTTCTAAGATTCCACCAATCTATATTGAAATGCTGTTATTTGTAATGTTGTAAACAGGAAGAGGGCCCCCTAAAGTATATTCTGTTTAAGGCGCCATACAATCTTGAGCAAGCTCTAACATCTTTCACACACCATTGCAACACAATCAGTACAACTGAAATTCATAGGTTATTTTCTAACCTAAATCTATTTTCACACTAACCTAAACAAATAAACATTTACTGTCACCTTGACTTGTTTTCTGAATATCTTGGCTGGAACTCATCTGACCACCTGGGGTACAAATGGAGCATTTGAATTTCATGCCCAGATGGCTAATTAATTCTAAAATATCCTGTATATATAAAACAAGATAGCAAGATCATTACAAAAGCCCGATACTCCATCGTCACATGCTAGACACTGAATTCCACACCCTTGATGCCAATATACATCTAATATTCAAATGCTTAGCACATACTTCAAAAACATGACAAGACCTGGTGCTTTACAATTTAAGTTTCTCAAGTTGTGATGTGAATAACATGTTTTTATTATGCCAGTATCTGTGATAAGATAGTAAAAAACATGACAACCATTTAAATATTGGGACTCACAAGGCTTGTTTGTGAGCAATTAGTATCTATTGCAGGAGCATTAGAAGTATTTGTAATGTGGAAGGGAAGAAAACCTGTTCATATCAACTTCTGCTTCCTGTTTACTTTATTCCAGCAAAAACATTTTACACATCTGTAGTTCAATCATCAATTTCTGCAAATGAACCACTTGTACTAGCACAATTGAACCAGAAAATTCTACCACTTCATGACACAAGCTAGACATTGTGAGATGTTAATGGGAATGTTGTTACCTGTCCAGTTTTCACTAACCTGCACTAGTGCTTTACTTTGTTTCTTATTCTTGTACCAGGCAGAGTGGTGAGTTGTTGTAATCCTGAACATTTTTAGCAGTACGCGTATTCCAATACCAACCAAGTGGAAAGGATTCTTTCATGAAGCAATAGAAACAGTGGAGACGGAAGTAATATTTTATTGTAAATGTAATATTTTATTGTAAATGTGTTTGGATCAAAACGAATGTTTTTCAAATGTTTTTTGGATCATTGTACGACAGCAAGTGACGCATCCCCTTCACACATATGCATTTTGACGCCCATGATCAGCTGTGATAAATATCTTTTTTTCATTTCCTCAAGTTGCGATCTGCATAATACATTTTGTACGCAAGTATAGATGGCAAGATATGAAACACCCAAAGTTTGTTTTGAACAGTTATGAGTATCAATTGTAAATAAAGATAAAAAATAATTAAATGCATTCCGTAAACCTGGTCTGTATGACAGTTTTGGTGGCTCCCTGTTTGTTTTGGGGATATACTGTAAGCAACTGCTTAGTTTGCTTTTGGGCCAGTTTTACCCAAATCCGGGTTCACAGTGTAGCAGAAACAAACACAATCAAAGCTACTAAGAAACTAAGGCTAGAGTTTTAGTAATATTGTATTGTGAACAATGTATATTTCGGTTTCTGGGTTTGGTGACCAATGTTGCTGTCCAGGAAATGACAAGCACTGTTTGAAAATTGCATATGTCATAGCAAAAAAATCCATAAACTCAGCAGAAAGTGTTATTTTTTGCCACAACAAGGAAACAAATAATATATGTGTCCCAAATTTACAAGACTGTTATTAAAACTTAGCAGGCAGTACATGCCCTGTACTTCCCAGAGATGTCCCAACTGTTGCCCGTAGCTACAATGACAGTAAACAGGCAGGGGATGACAGCAAGTGACAGCTAGGCTGGACCACAGGATATGCCTCTCCGTCATCCGCTTTTTCACTTCCCTTTCTGGTCTCTGGTTGGTTACAAGCCACAGCTAAGAGAACCAAAAGCACAGTGACAACACAGGTTCAGTTTTCAGAGCTTAGTTTCAGTATTCATACACACAATAAAAGCTTATGCACTGTTTTGCATGCCAACATTTACAAAAATAAAAGAATAAGATCAAGACAGGGCCGATAATCTGACAGATGTGTATGGTTCAGTAAACTTATTGTCAGTAAACTTGTCTGTAATAACTCTCTTAGCTGTACTCTTCCTGATTCTGGGGGTTTTTGCGTTGGCCGTTAGAACAAAATGTTTGGGTACAAACTGTTTTCAGTAGATCTCGGGCCCTCCTCCCTGTATAGTGTGTAACATTCTTGCTTTGTAGCATGTGCCTCACAGTTGACTCATCTCACGAGAGTGTGAGGTTTAACCTGCCAGAGAGTTTTTACACTTGGCTGTGGTTGGTTGACTTTCTGTTCAGTGGGCCTAAGCTCCCCCTCTTTCTGCGTACCATAACAAATCTATTTTTTCTTTTGCTTGAAAAAACAGAGGGCCAAACCAGCACACATGTGTGTATTCCACACTTTCATGTTGGAGTAAAGTATGAATGACATTATGGCCTGCTTGGTAAATTTAGCTTCAGCTAAAAGACATAGAATTTCGAAGTTGGAAACAACTGTACTATTTAGGTGTTTGCTCGGCAGCATAATCTCTCTTTCCTTTTTCTTTTGCAAACTTTTGTTTGAAGACACGAAGGCAACACACCCGCCTAGTCAACAGGTCAACATCCTGCTTCTGCATTTTAAGATATGAGTGTTGCCTCGTCTGAGTCAGCAAACCACACCAGCAAATGAAAAGGGTTTCCCACATTGGTTGAAATCATGTTTTTTTTTTTCGTTCACAATATGTTTTCTCTCATCTCTCTGGGAAAACAAAGAAACACCCCATATGCCCATACAAAACAAAACTAAGAGGTCAAGACATCTCCATCTGTCATCGGCTTCCTGGTATACCAGTGTTTTGTTTCTCAGCACCTGGAAATTTACTGGACTTCAGATTTCTATACCGTGATTAACTTTTATGGTTAGCCTTCGTTCTCGCCGCATTGAACACTATGTACCACAGACTAATAAAAACAAAGAATAAACTTTTATGGCACCCATGCCAGATATTTACTTATTATCTTGTTATTTGTCAACTCTCTACTGAAGAGGCAAAATAGGACTCCAATTAAATACTAAACATCATGGAAAGTTTGGCAAATTCTTTATTTGCTGACAGATCATCAATTTAAATGAACACATAAATTGAGACAGATATTGTAAATGAGAATATGTTGTAAACAAATAATAATCTAGATTATCAATGCACTGAAACAAACATGAGTGTTCATTTTCTGTTTTACATGGTTTAAATGTAATTAATTATAAATATTGGTGCCTCTATAATATAATATAATATAACTGATATTGTAGTTCAGATTTGTGTTTAATCATTAATTTAGAAAAACAAATTACATCATAATCAGACCTACATATGGAGTATGTAACTGGTTTTGCTATACTGTCAACATCTAATATACACATGGGAACTTAATTGTATCAAAATAATAAATAAATAAATCTTTTTTTTTTAAAGAAACAATATTCTTAAACACATAAAAACCAGGAGTAGTTGAAAATAAGAAAAAAATTATCCACAATCTAATTGTAAAAATAATAAGAAATTAGCCAAAGTTTAATGCAAATTTTATGTAGAAACATTAACTAAAAATAACACACTCTAAGTCTTAAATGATTTACATTTAAACCCTAATCAGTTTATTTGGCAGTTCTTTGCATACTGCCATACAACAGATTGAGACATAATTCCTCTGGGATTAGAGTGAAATACTAGTCACTAGACAGACGATTGAAAAGAGATCAATAAAAACATGAACATGTGAGATACATAATCTCCACAGTGGTTAAGATTCACCACTGTAAACCACTGTCAAGGTGGGGAAAAAAAACAAAAAACAAAAGCAACGACCACAAATTAAGCGAAAATGACACCATGTACATAATTCAATTGGAATCCAATGTTTCTTAATTATATTGCTATTCATTTAATACACGTGTCATTTGTCACAGAGAAGATACACAAAAATAAAAATAAAAACAAACGAGACATAGAGAGAGAGAGAGAGAGAGAGAGAGAGAGAGAGAGAGAGAGAGAGAGAGAGAGAGAGAGAGAGAGAGAGAAATCTTCGCGTGCCCGCGTACGTGCAGAACGTTCATGTAGAATTCTCCCGCAGGTGCGCGCGAGCTCCAGTTCTTGTGCCCTCCTCCTCCATGTTGGCTCGATCGTGATGACGTCAGCGTGGTTGGCGGGACGCCCGGAGAGGCGGCGCTCTGACGTCAGTGGCCTCTCATTCATGGACTCGGCGCATCTATATAAACAGCTTCGCACGGCTCTGAGGCAGAAGTCAGACTCTGAGACGTTAAATATTTAAACTCGGTCAATAAGGAACTAAACTACCCGGAACTACACAAGGAAGAATCGGAACACCAAAGTCAACTTTAAAACATTTTTTTTTCTCCTTTCTTTCTTTCGAGCTTCACCGTCATTTTTTTTATTTTTTACTTTTTACATAGAAACTAACCGGAACAAAGGACTCACTCCAAAGAACAAAATATTATTTCTGTAACTCTGAGCTTGAATATTGCTGCCGTTGAACCTGTATGTATTTGGATTTGACACTCATAACCCGCTGTACTACTATGGTGATAATGGAAGTTCCCACCATCAACTGCGCGACCCTCCGTTCTCTAGTGGAGGGCGACGTCCCGGGGTGCCTGGTGCTGGACTGCCGCTCCTTTCTCTCCTTCAACGCCTCTCACATCTCCGGCTCCACCAATGTGCGTTTTAGCACCATAGTCCGGAGGAGGGCGAGGGGCGGGCTGGGGCTGGAGCACATCGTGCCCAACGAGGACACCAGGAACCGGCTCCTGTCCGGGGAGTACCAGTCCGTGGTGCTGCTGGACGAACGGAGCACAGACCTGGGCCAGGCTAAGAAGGACGGGACGCTGATGCTGGCTGTCAATGCGCTCTGCCGCAGCCCCTGTGGAATCAGCGTGTTTATTCTCCAAGGTAAGAAGATGCTGCGGGTTAGGAACACAATCAGGCGCTTTAGTGTTAGGAAGTGCAGCTGTCACCATACCAGCTGCTCTTGTTGTAAACAGAGCTCGGAAATAGCCTGCATGAACAGTTGTCACTCATAAATAAAAGCATGTGCCTTTGTGTTAAGCTTCAGATTTTAATGATGGGTTTTTTTTCCAGGTGGATTTGACAGTTTTTCCTCTGAGTATCCAGAGATGTGCACCAAAGCTTCCCCTCCTCAAGGGCTCAGCTTATCACTGAGTGCCAGAAATCCAGAGAGTGCAGACCCAAACTGCAGTCCCTGCAACACACCTCTATATGATCAGGTTTGCACTTTTTTAAGAAAATCTTTTTTTAAAGAAAATCTCATTCCCCTTCCTCCTACTTCCCGTTTTACTGTTATGGAGGTGACTTACGGTTTGCTTATTTCTCTGTTCTAATTCAGGGTGGTCCTGTGGAGATTCTGCCGTTCCTGTATCTTGGCAGTGCTTACCACGCTTCTAGAAAAGACATGCTGGACATGCTCGGGATCACTGCCCTGATCAACGTCTCCTCCAACTGTCCCAACCACTTCGAGGACTCCTTTCTGTACAAAAGCATCCCGGTGGAGGACAACCACAAAGCCGACATCAGCTCCTGGTTCAACGAGGCGATAGAGTTTATTGGTGAGTGCAGGTTTTGCTAACTAGTTCCTCAGTAGTTAGCACAACAAACACCCAGCCTGCCCCATCCTCTGTTCTCCCCCTTTTCTTTACCCTTGATTCGCTTGATTTGAAATCGTCAAAAGTTCCCTCCAAAACCCAACCAGCTGGCTCCCTACTCCAGCACAATGGCGGTTACATCATTGCCACCCCTGAGGCGTAGAAAGAGGGATGTCCTTTTTTTTTTATATATAATGACTTGCAAAGCAGCAGCCCCAAACTAGTTTTGCAGTTTCGGGCTGGCTGTGCTTGAATAGATTCCCCCCTTCAGAGCACTTTTTGTTCTGACTGAACAAAGGGCAATTTCTCTTCACTCACTGTCAGCCTTCCTGCCACTTCAATACCCCCAGCAGGGGTCTGTTCCCCTCTTTTGTCCATTCATTACGCCTCCTTTGGGAGTAACCCCCACTGGTTCACACCCTGCAAAGCTATTAACTGTGTTCCTCTTTGCTAATGAGCGCATTTAAAAAGAAACTGAAAGTGCTGCAAAGGCGTTTTTGTCCTCGTTTCCTGTTAATAATGTAGTCTTGTCCATTTGTGTGTAATCACCTTTGGCTGTTTTGCGGTGATTCTAATTTTCTTCTCTCTTTTTTTTTTTTCTCTTCAACCAGATTCGGTGAGAAACAACGGGGGTCGCGTGTTCGTGCATTGTCAGGCCGGCATCTCCCGCTCTGCCACCATCTGCCTCGCCTACCTCATGCGCACCAACCGTGTGAAGCTGGACGAGGCCTTTGAGTTCGTCAAGCAGCGCCGCAGCATCATCTCCCCCAACTTCAGCTTCATGGGTCAGCTCCTCCAGTTCGAGTCCCAGGTCCTGGCCTCCTCTACTTGCTCCTCGGAGGCAGGAAGCCCGGCAATCAGCAAAAGCAGTACCGTGTTCAACTTCCCCGTCTCCATCCCGGTTCACGCTTCGTCCGGTCAGCTCGCCTTCCGCCACAGTCCCATCACGACCTCCCCCAGCTGCTGACAGAGGTCCCATCAAAAAAACAGACTTTGTTTGGACTCAAAATACCAAGTGACTCCGCATGGAGCACTTCACATTAAGTGGCTCTGATCCATTTGTCCGCTTATGGTGATGCTGGTGTCACCAGACGGAATGGGTGCTGTAGCTTTGGGCCAGTTAACTTGACTCTGCTGGCCAATCCTTTATAGCTTGACCTCATCATTTCAGAGCGAGCTTTAACGACTACCATCAGGCAGTATTCACGCTTCACGTCCTTAATGTGAAAACCATCCCCAGTTGGGAGACGCTAAAGAAGAAGAAGTTCTGAGTATTCTTTCTTTAAAAGACTGATTTCTTATTTTGATGAAGGCAACTGCTTTTGATAATCACAATCATTTTAAACAAAACTGAGAGGGCTATCAGTTATCTCAGGAACGCTTTTTTAAACCTCTCGAATCTTTTCACTTGTTAAAGAGGCAATGCAAACCCATTGCACTGTAAAGCATATGATTAGAAATGAATGTAACTCATTTTATTAGTAGGTGTGTCATAGAATCTACCTGTTTGGTTTTGGAACAGGTTTATAATTAGATTACAAAACTTTTTCCTTTTGTGTTTTTCTTCTTCTTTTTTTTTGTATGTTGCCTTCCTCGATATCACTGACGATCACGACGTGTTGGGTAAACCGACTTTGAAATACCTCATGTTTTTGTACTGTGTACTGCAGCGATGCGACGGAACCCCAAAAACTACTAAAACTGGGGGGACCAATTGGTCTGTTTGACCGTGTTCTGACATATTTATTAAATAAATTAATATATTTCTTTATAACAGCTATTTTTACAAATGTTTGTCAAAGAGTTTTTTATATATGTTCAATAAATCTCATTGAGTTTTTGTACTCAGTTGAAGATGTTCTCTCGTGTCTCTTTTATTACAGATTACATACTGCATAGATGTTTTTCTTAAGATCTCCATTTAAAAAATATCTTAAATTTATTGTGAAACAAAACTTGTCTTGTCGATTGAACCTCACATAACTTTCATGCCTCATCATTTAACAGTAAAACTACAGATACAAAGAAAGCTAAAAAATAAGCAAAGACTTCACGTTGTCTTCCCCATTTTTACGAGCAGCTAAGATAATTCTCTTTTGTGTCACATCAAAACTCCAGGAAGCCATGGATTACTATTCAGAAGTTTATCACTTAAATGGGATGTTAACCTGAGTTTATTACTTGAATGGGATGTTATTTTGTCCTTTTCATTTTAAGGGACGGCTAAAAGAGATGGACCTGTATGTCACGTTACATTTAAAGCTTAAGGAAACAGGACACTAGTGACTGCCAAATAAAGGTTTTTTGCCCTTTGTGTTAAAACCACATTTGTACCCAAAGGAAATAAAAACTACAAAGATACAAATCCCAAAAAAGCTTTAAAAATGTTTTAGTTGTGGAACGCCTAATAATTTTTTCTCAAGTCTGATTTTTCATTCTTATTTACTAAAATGAAAGGTTAGATTTATTTTTTTCACTTCGTAATTATATTATAATATAACATTGCTACTTCAAATTCAACCTCCTTATTTCATATGGTGTTTGTTGACAGCATTACAAAAATAAGGCTCCAACTAACAACAATTTATGTAGAGGTTTATTTATACGTAAAACCTGTTGCACAACAAAGAGTTTTCTTCAATGCCTACAAAGACAGAGAGGAGGCCAAAACTTCCTTTTTGTACCTCTGCTCCCTGTTGATGCGATGGAATCCCATCAAATATCTGCATGAGGATTTCACCAAAATAAGAGGCATGATGTCATGGTGTCAGCCATTGTTTGGGCCACACTCCGTCTCTGTGAACCCATCTGAGTCCGGGGCAACAGCAGGAGGCTCAAAAAATCAGCTAAGCAACCCCCTCGACGCTCCCCTCGCCTCCCTGCCTCTGTCCTTCTGCGGGCCACAATGGAGGCAGCTGCAAGGCGTTTGGGAAAAGTGTGACAACCAAAGAGCATTCAGGGCTCAGTCAAGCACCGGCTTGTGTCCTCTGCTTCCACACGTTACGGAGGAGGTTGGGGCTCAGTGAATGTGAAAGGGAGAGCAGTGTGCTTGGGTTACAAATTAGCTAAAATGATTTGGCTGTGACCTGCCGTGTGGTATGACATTTAAAATAAATGAATTTCACACTCCTCAGAAACGATACGACTTTTAAGCGAAACAACTCTTTGCTGAGAGTCTAATTTGAGGGAGAAAAAAAAAATCAATTTCAACATGAATACATAATCAGATTACCAGAAACATTTGTTGTCGACTGTAACGAGATGCTCCCTGACAAAGGACTTTTTCAGCTCCCCAGACAATCTGTAGCTTTGGTGACATATGTGTCCCCCTCCACCCCTTGATTCTCCGTCCTCCAGCCCCCCTTCCACTCCTCCTGCTGCCTTTGTGTCTTTAGATTTCCTGCTTTAAGAAGTTGGCAGAAGTTTGTGTGAAAGTCATTAGGGATGCTTTATGATCTGATGTTAGCGTTTCTCGTGTATGTGACAGACTCTGTTGTCAGCGAGACAATTTCAAAGAGCGTAACAACCAATCCTTTCTATGTTTGTTTCTACCAGGTTGTTTGTTTGGTTGTTGTCCCATCTGTATCTGTCTCACAGAACAGGAACAGCAGGTTCCTGTTCAATGAGGATTCAGCTGAAATAATCCTTCGTGCACAATAGTTACCTTATCTGTCCGACACGACATACACGACTGAAAGAGAAACCCAACCACACATTTAATGTGCAGCAATGACTGCAAAAATTCACATAGAGCGCATTCAGAAATTATTCACAGCGCTTCACTTTTTCCTCATAGTCATGTGAAAACCTTATTCCAAATTGTAAGAAATTAAGCTCTTCCGTCAACATTCTACACACAAATACCCTGTAATGACAATACGGATTGTTTTGGGGGGGTGAATTTATTAAAAATAGTAAAAAAGAAATCCCATTTGTGTTAAGTAGTCGCAGCCTTTCAGCCATATCATTCAAAATTGACATGTTTCCACTGCTTGTCCTTCAGATGTTTCTACAGACTAAATGGAGTCTACCTGTGGTGTGAATTCAGTCAATTAGACTTGACTTGGGAAGGTTTCCTATTTTTAATAATTTTACAAAACATTCAAAAGCTTTTTTCCCCCTCAACGTTGTTGTAATGGCACAAAGTTCATTGGTAGAATCCTGTGGGAAGAGAATAATTAAAAACAATTTGGAATAAGATTGTAACTTAACAAAATGTGGAAAAAGTGAAGCGGCGTGAATATTTTCCCTATGCACAGCAACTGAATGTCTTACTGCTCCTGCAAACAGAGATGCTAATGCTGCATGTTGGGAAAATGTTGTAGTTGCAGTATCTTGCTAATTATGTATTAGAATTAAACTTTTCATATATTGTTACATTACAGTCACACACTTTATTTGGATTTTTTGTAATAGACTAACATGAGTGAAAGGAAAGACATGTTAACAAAATATGACAAATAAATACCTGAAAAATGTGCATTCAACCACTTGAATCGATAGTTTGTAGAATGCATTAAGTTACAGTGGTTGCACCAGTTTTGCACATCAAGAGACTCAAATTTGTGGTCATCCTTGTTCACAAAACATCCAACTCTTCACCGGATAGACTCTGAAGTTAGATCTGGACTTTTGTTTGGTTATAAGCTTTTATTTAAAACAGTGGTGTACAAACGTTTTTGTCAAGTCAAGTCAAGTCAAAAGCCCTCAAGCCAAAAAATATAGTAAAAGAATCACCAAAAATGTACAGATTATGAACTGTACATTCAATATTTTAATAAAAAAATAAATAAAATAGTCAGATTCTTTTGTAGTTGTACCAGATTGCCTGTTTGCATTTTTTAAAAAAAGAAAGAAATCTATTTTTTTGGGCTCAACTGAAAAAAAAAGTTATAGAAAGAAATGTCTGTTCTATGCAATAATACAAGCATTAGGTCACTCTTTCCAAAAAAGGTTACTAACATTAATAAAATAAGTCAAAGCAGGTTTGGCTGCACCAACATGGATGTGGGCATCTTCAATAAGAAATTTCAAAAGAATAGAAAAAACATGCTTATTAAAAGGCTAATTTCTTGACATATGTAACATTTTCTATTGTAAAAAGATTTTAATTTCAGTTCCCAAATTAAAAATTCTCCACCTGCATCAACCACCTGCGCTGCAGGACCAAATTGCTTTTAATTGCAGTTGGAGCCACACAAAATCAGCCTGTGCTGCACTTTGGGAAGCCCCAATCTAAACCATTGCATTCTAAAACAGACACTTTAAAATGAGATTAGGATAAAGTGTGTTCATGGACCACAATGGTTCAGTCAAAGCCTAGACCTAGGTCCCTGTTAATTATCTGTGGCATGACTCACTTCTCATTATATCTGATTCAGTTTGAGCTAATTTGCAGAAGAAAACGTAGAGAAGACACACCCGGTTGTATTTGAAGCAAAATGTGGTTGTTCAAAATGTTGACTCCAGTAGAGCTGCAGGCAAATGAATGTCAGGTTGTTCACATCTTTATTTATAGAAAAATGTGAAGATAATGTACCAATTTCTACAAATAAAGCTATAATGTGACAAAATGTGTAAAAGCTGAAGTTGTGTAGCTACATTTGGAAGCAACTGCATATTAGCAGCCAAAAGATATTATTATCATAAGCCTTATGGTGGGGTGGATCTAACTTTTGCCATGCTGACCACAACATACACCCACACCTTAGAGTAAACAACCAAAGCAGCATGTAGAGGCAAGATAATAATGCAGCTCAAGCAAATCAGCTCTGGTTCTCAAACGACTGTGACACTGTGGTTTCTGCACCTAAAAGTCACCTCATGCCGAAGAGCGTCATTTACAGTCAGTGTTTATTTCCTTGTTGTGTTTGGTTAATCGGCCATCTTTAGTCTTCCTGCTATTTTCATCTGTCAACACATCTCAGTCAGATGAAAAAAAAATATGGCTATTTTCCAATTTTCTTTTCTTGTGGGCGTGGGAACAGAAACTGTGTGAGAATAGTAATGCTCAGAATAAAAAAAGAGCCATTTGGCATTTTATGACAAAAATGTTTGTGTTTAAATTAAAATGAATACCAAGTGATTTCAAAAATATTTGCATATAAAAATCTGAAGAGATTTTTAGGCAGAAGTAGACCCACCTTTCCCAGTCTCCACTCTTTCTTAAAAGTTGTATTTGTGGAGGGCATGATTAACAGCTGTCCTTTTGACAGATCATCCTACATGAGCTGAACTCTGCAGCTCCTCTAAACTTACAAATGGCCTTTTGGCTACTTCTCTGATTAATGCTCTCCATGTCCGTCCGGTGAGTTTAGGTGTCTCGGAAGGGTTGATGTGTCATAAGTTTTCCCGTTTTGGATGATATATTGAGATGTTCAAAGCTTGTAGCTTCATAACCCAACTCTGCTGTAAACTTCTAACGTATTTTGCTACCATGTATCATATTGCTTCTACTCCACAGTCATTTGCTACGTTGTATAAGTTGGTTGCATAAAATCCCCCCAAAATACAGTGCACTTATATTTCTACTGTAATAAAAAGTGAAAAAAAAGAGAAAAGGTGTTGACAATTTTGTCTCGGCATGCACATGACTTTCTAAACATGCGTATTGAGATCTTTTTGGTTGCAATACTAGAATAACATTCTGTCTTTTTCAGTGTGATTTTACTGAGAGACACTGGGTAATTACACCTCTGCTCTACATTATTACCCTCAAACTGGATTAAGCTTAACACACATCCTGAGTGGGAAGATTTAATCCCCGGATTGATGTCATACAGGAGTACGCACGGGGAGTAAATCTGTAAGAGGATTGTGCCAGTGACGGGGGAAGGCCTCTGTGACATCCAGAGCCAAAGAAGCCTCTAAAACTCTGCGATGGCCTGTTATCATCTTCAGATCAACACCTGAGGCCTGTTGCCCCACATTTCCAAACCATCCTTTGGAACTGCTTCAAAACCACAAGCTGTCAATTAAAACTTTGGCAGAAGAGAACTACAGACGTTGTGACTTCAATAAAGAGCTGCTTGGATTGATAATATTCTGGGCCCTGCTTCAAGAAGTTGGACAAGCTGCAGTTGCGTGACAGGAGCAGCAATAAGGGCAGATCTATGGGGACGATAACCAAAGATTAGTTTCAGGAATGTTGAGAGATTACATGTGGCAGCAGTGAAGTGACCCGTTCCTTTCTAGCTGGGCTCACCTTCCTTTAACACTCTGGCCAGGAATGTGAGACAATGGTGCCAGAAAAAATACGTCCGCTCTAAGGGTGAGCACGGTTCCTATCAGATCAGCCATTGTTTGTGATGGTGAGGCCTGATAAGTCGCATTTGTCATGCCTCGTTGTAAAAAGGTATTTTAGCCGTGCACAAAAAAACAAAAAAAACAAAACACTATTTGAACCTTTGTTAAACTTAACTGCAACAAATCTTCAAATTCTGTGATCAAGTAAAGATAACAAATTCGGCTTTTTGAGGAAAATAATTTTTTTTTAAAGCTTTCCAGGCCAACCTGGCTCTACGTGAAAGTTTAAAGGCAAAAACCACTGGCGGCAGCAGAAAACACAAAGGCCCGTCTCAAAACTGCCAAAAGTAAGCCATCGGGATGATCCTGAAGGTTTTGGCAGGTGCGCGTCCTGTTGCACTAGCGTAAAGCAAACACAACTTTACAGAAAAATATAATATTCACACAGAAAAGTATGGTGGTGGTAGTTTGATGGTCTTTGCTACTCTAAGAGGAGATGCCACAACTCATTGAACCATCATATCTGCTATCCACCAAAAGTTCAGAAAGAGGGTATCTCGACATCAGCTATAGGAACTTAAGCTCCAGCACACTTGGCGTTGAGCAGCAGAATGATCCAAGTACATTGGCAATCCATCCATGAATGGCACAAAAGAAGGGTTCGCAGTGACCCAGTAAATGTTCAAGATTAAATGTGACTGAGATGCTACTGTTCCTGGCCATCAAAGGTAGCTACATTAAAACAATCCTGCAGACAAGTGGACTATAACTCCCCAACAGTGGAATAAATGACTCACTGCATTTAATCAGGCTGCTTTGGGTAGCTTGTTTTTGTTCTGTAATTAATTAAACCATCCATCTAAAACTGCTTTTGTATTTACTAAGTTCATTTTGTTCCGAGGTTAGTATTTTCTCTCTGATCTGAAATATTTAAATGTGACAAGATAAGAAAAAAAAAAACCAAAGGAAGGATATACAAATAATGACATCACTGTAAATCTAAAAAGGAATCGTAATAATAGGAATCTCAAACACATTTCAATCGTAAAAACTCATACTTTTAAGCAACAGCTGGGAGGACAATAAAAAAACAACAACATCTGAACCCTTTTAGAGCTTCCTTCACTCCTCACAGTCTGAACAGAGCCTGTAATTTTCCACTCGCTGCAGCCGCGCTGTTGTGTTCACAAGCAGAGGTCAGATCCTGTATGGAGTATTCTAAGAATGTGTGGCATCCTGTCTTCTTATAGCAACTGAACTTTGACTACATGATGTCATCCCAGTGGGGTAAACATATGTGGAGACATAAATAACAAAGCTGTCGACAGATGTATTTGATTCCTTCAACAACTCAGATGCATATGAGTTTTTCTCTGGCTCACAGACAACTTTTCATGAGCGCCAAGACCGGTTATACCAACTTACTCACTGGGCTTGACCTAGATACTGAAAAGAAAGAAAGAATAAAGAAAGAGAGGAAGAAAGAAAGAAAGGAAGAAAGTACGAAAGGAAGAAAGTAACTAAACCACTGCCCTACTTCATACAAAGACATTCTATAGATGACTAAAATTCAGAGTGATTAATGACAGGAATAAAAATAGGGAAGACTGCTATGTCTTGTGTTCGGGTGAATATGGAGGCACTACAGCATAAATCATGCCTCAGAAAAGCCTTGAGGAAAAGCACGGGACCTCCATCTCTGAAACGCTAACAAAGAAGGGTTCAGCTGCGGAAATCCTCATGACTTAAATAAGATGATGCTTACAGCTAATGGAAACCCAAAATGGAGTTTAACACACACACAAACGTCTTTTTTTTTTTACGAGACCAGGAATATGTTTGTATTTTGTATTATGTAAAATTCTTATTTTGTGAAGATATAAAACGTAGACTGTCATTAGCCGTACGCCATAGTTATTCAAAGTATGTGCATACTTGCTCTGTCCTACTTTTGAATTTCTGAATTCAACTTTTAACTTATATTCTTCTTTGTTGTGTCTGACAGACATCTGATTCCCAGTAAGTAGATGACTTAACGTTGAACGTCACAGGGCATACAAAAAGAGTTTACTGTTGCACATTTCTGAGACATAGTTGCACATAGTTTGTCTCCTAAAAAGGTGATCGGAGTTACAAGCCAAAAAGCAGAAAACAGTTTAAAAGGAAACATGTGTCATGTTCATGACAGCGTTTAATCTAGTTTTATAATCTGCCGTCTATCTTTTTCAAAAATGTTCAGGTTATACTCGTGTGGTCGGCAGTTTTCTCCAGTTTTCTCAGTACGCGTGGTGTTTGCGTGTTTTAAAAATGACCAACGCAACTATTATGAAGTCTGATGTGGTGATGCCAGTTTTCACTTCATTTTCGCTGTTATTCACTGGATGAGCCAGTCGTGAATCACTGAAGATCACATGTTCAGTATAACGTGAATCATCAAGGCCGTCCATTAATCAGGGTGTATCATCCTGAAGCAATTTAGTGATAAAATGATTAAAATATTAGCAGAGATCTTCGAATCCCTTTTTAGGATGTGTTTAGTATTTTACAGTGCACTGTGTGGTCTTCATCTTCCATGCATCTGTTCTCAATTAATTTATTAAAATCTGACAACAAAATAAAAGTAAATCTTTTGGTAAATCTTACTCAAACAATGTGCCTCTCAATAGAGATGTTAAACCTTTTTCTAGTACGTTCCAGAGGGGCCCCTTTCTTCCCAATTTCTCTCTGCCTGAGAGGATTTACAGCATTTAAGTCAGTTCACCTTCTTTTTCCCCCCCCCCAAGTACATTATATGTGAGCGCCATCTCCTGGAGAGCACTCTATATGTTGTGTGGTCTACATTAAGAAGAAAGAAAGCCTAAAAATAATGCTAAAAACCCTTTTGCTTGCTTAAAAAAAATGTCGACACAAGTGAAAATGCGTAAGCTGCATTTATTTATTTGATTCTTGGCTTCAAGCGATCTCAAACAAAGACTTGATCCAAGTTTCAAAGCCAGATTAGGACACCAAAGAGATTTTGAAACGATCGGCGCGCGGCTGCCAAAAACAAATCAACAGACACCAATCACAAACAGACATGAATTGAAGCAGGAGATTTACAAATTAGCCTATATTTAATGGTACAAGTCATTTTTTCTATGTTAATTTTATTTTACATTTAGGCCAGTGCTTCTCAATTCCGGTCCTCAGGCCCCCCTGCCCTGCATGTTTTAGGTGTTTCCCTGCTGCCACACACCTGGATTGAATCTATGAGTGATTAACAGGCTTCTGCAGTACTTGATGGCTGCAGAACAGGTAATGCAATCATTTGGATCAGCTGTTCTGAAATAGGGGTACAGCTAAAACATGCAGAGCAGGGGGGCCTGAGGACTGGAATTGAGAAGCACTGATTTAGGCTAATATTCAATAATGAAAACCCAGCAATTTCAGCTAAAACAAACTGCTGAAGTAAGCTCAAACATTGCCCTTTTTGTTAATAAGTAACAGCGCTGGCAGAGGACCTCCAGTGAACATGCTGCTTCAGGGAAATGTCATCACTTGATTCAATCCATATTTACTAAAGACAATGATTAGCTTGCCTAGCTTACAATAAGGCCAAATCTCTCTTCAAAGACTGTTTGTGATGTGAGATGCATAAAATTATATTTACTTGGGAACTGATATCAACAGTCTTGAGGAGAAATAAGGGCATTTCATTTAATATTCACTTCTTTGCTAAGAATATTCACATACTGATGTCAAATCTTGCTTTATTTACGTCCGAAAAGCAAAGTTGTTTACAGTAAGTTTAACATTTTTAAAGGGTTTCTGTTTTGCATGCGTCGTCGTTGCATCGTGTCTTAGATCACGTCACATAATCTTAATCTCAGATTAAGATCTGGGATTTTACTTGAACCAGAACATTTTTTCATTCTTAATTCTCAGCCAGTCCTACTGCTATGTTTTGGGTTGTTGTCGTGTTGAAGGGTCCGGTTCTGATTCAGCTTTATCCAGGTTCTGCTGCAGAAAAGCATCCCTAATGATACTTCTGTCTCTCTGTCTGTCCGTCTGTCTGTCCCATGCAGGTAATTTTCCTCTCCAAACATCACAGTTTCTAAATCCCACTCAATTCTCAAGGACAGGGTTGTTATTATTCACGCCCACTAATGTTTCTTCTCAGAAGCTGTATTGTGGGCCTGTTACCCAGGTCAGCAGACTGTGGCCATGTGAAAGCTTAACGGTCCTCTGTGTTTATCAACTACACAAAAACACACACACACACACACGCGCACACACCCACACACACACACACACACGTGTCAACGTCTGTCCCCTCTCAGGTGGGATTTCATTGGACAAACGGCAAATAGCCATGGACACGTGCCTCTGTTTACACACCTTCAAATTTCAGGCGGGATTAGTTTTAGAAACAAAAAGAAAACCAAACAGTGTTTTAGAAGACCAGGCGTCAGAAGACAGAAAACGCTGACAGAAAACGCTGACACTAGGAGCAAAACATTTGTCCAGAGGACACACGATGGGAAGCTGTGAGTCTTCGAGTTATAAGTTTCCAGCTGGCTCCTACAAACTCCCTTTTTGCAACAAACAAAAGAAACCTGCTGGCATCGCAGATGGTAATGTGCATTATTTACCTTTCTTCCTCTGTTTTAAAAATAGCAATGTCATTTCACTGCAAGCATTTAAATAGTCAAATTTACAAGCTGAAATCAAATTATGTAATTAAATAAATGAAATTTAATTTAATCTTTATTGATGCACTATATAAGAATATGAATTGACTTAAGAAATTCAACTCATATTGAAGTAAAATTTTTAATTTTAAATTGATAAACTTTTGTCAATTTTGTTGGGATGTTTTTTGATCGACATCTGCAGACTGAGATCGCTGCTGTTTCTTCTCTGTAAGATAACCTAAGCTCAGGAATACCACTGAACGCAATGTTGTCACATATTGAACTTCACTCTGTGCTTTACTGAGGCATTGTAATACATAAAGATGCTTTCATTTTACAAGGGGTATCATGTATTTTCTTTTTTTTTTTAGATTTGTATGTTGTAATGTTTTTCCCTCATCTAAAACATGCTGCTTTGATTCTTCCGTTCATGTTTGAGAAATCCTTTAATCTCCATGGCAACCATTCGGGGATGCCTACACCGTTGTTCTCACTAACCGCCTTTTTCTTCAAAGCTCCTCCTTGGAACTGCAGTTTCCAATCCAAGCTCACAGAGCAACCCTCCCCCACAACTTCCCCAATCAGCTCCTCCAGGCTAGTGGCAGCAACACTTAGCACGAGTCTGCTGAGCTCATCATACATCATACAGTCTACAACAATGTTTGTAAATGGGATCATGGGAAGGACTTGTTGTGATGACACTCTGAAGGTGGAGTAACAGCTTCTTAAAGAGACAGAGGCTAATTTCAAGGTGTCAAATTATGAAGTCAAATTTCTTTTAAAGCATGTTTGGTATATACAGCATTTTATAGCGACTTATGTTCCTTAATTGTGCTATAAAATGGCACTATGTGCCTCATGCTGCATATTTAGCCAGTTCACTGTAGATCTGCTTGTATGTTTTGTGTCCTGAATCTCTACATTTCAGTGCTATTGTTTTCAACCTAAAACTGCTAAAATCCACTTCCCAGTTTGAATATTTAATCTTGATAGTGTCAGAGCTGAGCTACCTCATCTATTCTTTCTTTAGCTTTGTTATTTTGGCCTTAAGGCAGAGAGGAAATGCCTGTCGCTCACTGCTGAACTCCCACTCCCAGCAGTTGTGTTGCTGGGAGTGGGTTGCAGAGGCCATGTCAAAACTTTCCCAGACCCCTGTAGACTGATGAGAAAAAGACCAAATGCGTATGAGAAGAGCCAAGGAAGTCACTGGTCAAGAAACAAAATAATCCACTAGAATATAAAACAAGCAAGAGCCGTATTTTTTCAAGACTTTGGGAGTTTCCTTTATTATCTGTTTCTCCCCCTTTCCTGTGTTTTTTGGTCTCTACTGTTGTTGGTGCCCTTTGTAATTTACAGTTACAATATAAGAACTTTTTTTGTGGTTTTAAGAAAAAGCCTTAATTGTGGAATTCTTTTGTATCAGTGCTTTGTGATTTTTCACTGACTTATGACAACAAAATAATATAATATCTTAGAATAAATTCATGCTTATCTTCTGTATTTTTTAAGCTCAAAGTAAACTCTGTGATCTGTTTAAGTTTTTCTGAAATAACACAGCTAAACATTGCATTGAATCATTCTGGGACTGACAGATGACTCAAATACATTTTTATGGTGTTCCATAGATGTCCCATAGATGGCGCCCCCGAAACACAATATAAGATATGGCCACAAGAGGGCTCCTTACTTCAGGAGCTGACTGGGCAAGCACAGTAAATAAATGAGTTCACTGGGTATTGTTGCCAAGATGAGCAGCTTCTTATACCATTTCTTCTTCTGCATGAGGTCATGAAGCATCGTCTTAATTTAAACACCCATTGTCCAAATGTAAACCTTCAGATGTGCAGAATGCAGCATTATGAGGATGTGTTTTACTTTGAGGCATCACCTCTCACGTGATTGTGTCCTCTTTGCTCGTCCAACATTTGAGGGCTGGTCGGTGTATTAAAAGTTCTCAGAGGAGATGGTCATCCACCGTATGTTTGGCTTTGTGTTAGCAAAGTTTGGCCCTTGTGTTTGAGCTGTGAGGTCACACACAGGATGGGGCGAGGGAAGTGCTGCTTGCAGAAATTCATCTGGAGTCTTCTGATTACAGTTCAGATGATTTTATATGTGTAACCTATTATGAAAAGGAAAATGCTATGCGTGTCCGAGAATAATTTGTCTCTCTGAGTTAAAGAAAGGAACTCGAATATTTACCTCCATCAAATTTATTTATGACAATTTCAGGGTCTAAAGACTTATTTTAGAGAGGGTGTAAATAAGACACATGAATATAGATCAAAATTAATATAATCCTAAAAGTGCGGATAACTAGAGAGACAGATTAAATATTTCATGACCCATATTCATAACACCGCCATTCAGGTGCTGGTAAATTTGTCCAGATGAAAAAAAAAATCTACCTGTACTGACCAAACATAAGTTTGTGTTTAAATATCTCTATTCTTGCACAGTATTCGCCTTAGTATCTGAATCATTTCACAGGGTGAAATAAGACATGCCATGACTGTAAAATTGTGCTGTAATGCCAGATAATATTTCACATAGTACATAAAAAATGCATTAGGCTTGGGGCAGCTTACTGCAACCCTGAGTAAAAAGCCTGCAGTGTCATTGCAACACAGTGTTAATACATGAAATTGAGACAAAACTGAAAATCAATAACTGTTTCCACTGCTGCAAAAATAATATTAATAGCAATGATAATGATCTGAAGGTGCATTCATTTTTATTCTGATGTTATGCCTTACAATTTTTAACACATGCAAAATTTCATAGTTTTCAGATAAAAATGTGGAACATTACCTCTTTTTGACATTTGATCGTCAGAGAGGTTATGTCTTATCCTTTTCCATTCTTTTCAGTTCTTTTATTTATTTTGTAAGTTTAACCAATCTCTATGCTGGGTCAAACCCATAACATAACCCAGTTCTGTTAAATCAACAAAGGTCCAGATTTGATTTCCCATATTGGGCGAGAAAAGGAAGCTGTAACAAAATTGATAGCACGCTTTTGTTTTTGCTACTGCACATTGCTCCTTGTTGTAGATAACCCTCTTGGGGATCAGATATACGATAGGAAAAGAAGTTCTCATATTTACAAGTTCCCGAAATAGGTCCGTCACCCAGCACTCTTAGTATATCAGTCGCCTCTCTGAAAGCAGGGCCCCCTGCAGAAGTTTCCCACAAGACACAGGCCAAAGTCACCACAAGAGAGCTGGGGAAGGGAGAAGAAGGTCAGGGAATTGGAAGGAGCGGCAGAGATTAGCTTTAAAGAGGAGCGAAAATAAATAATGAAGCCCTCATGCTGTACAGCTGTTGGGAGTTATGGCAAAAAGTTGATCGGGACTGGTTCGAATGGCAGTGGTGGGAAATGTAGAGCAGGAAAAGAGACACAGATGGACGGAAACACTTACAAGCTGGCTTGTAAGTGCAGAGTAAAGACGATAAACGTGAACAGAGTGTCTGTGAAACTGACCCTGAGGTCTCCTTGGTTCAAGTCAGACAACAGGGTCCTGCAAAACCTATGCTTGTCTATCATCTCCCATGTCTTACCTGTTTCAGGGTGTAGTTGTTTACCTGTTTGAAGCTGCATGCTGTACATCTTAACTTGTCAGAGTCATGAGCTCAGCTTTCAGAGCTGGCTTACAGAGACCATCCAAGGCATTTGGTTTTGATGTCAGATAGTAGATGGCATCTATGTCCCACATTTGCTAGACTGTCATAGTGCGAGACGTACAATTTAACTTCCTATGCCGGCACTGCTCCTCCTAGATGGCGTGAGATTTATGGAAAGAACAAATACACCATATTCAAAAATCCATAATTTTGTTATGAAATCTTCTAAGCCACACATTAGGAGTGGTTATTGTGTTATACATATCAAGATTTCATCTTTTTCTCCAAATATTTTTATTAGAAAGCCCAAGTTTACTGCGAATGAATTACATCTGCGCTGAGTGATTTTGGCCGCCTCGTTTGTAAACCTCATCAATCATCTGTCTCCGTTTGCAATCAGAGGAGGAACAAAAAATTTAAACGATTATAATTCTGTAAAGAGGATTTTTTTTTACCCTAAAGATAATGTATAGAGTTTTGTTTATTTTAGCACCGGTCCTTAGATGGTTCAACCAAAAACAAAACTTTTCTAAATCATAAGTAAACAAAAGCAGCTTGGCTCTTTGGTGCAGCCAGGCTGCTTGCAAATCAGTCATGACAGTAAGGTCGTTCGACATGGATTTTGATCAGATAGTAAGCTGTTAATGTTCTCTGTTTAAAAGCTGTTTACAGTGATAACAATCAAAATGGAAGGAGGTAAAGAGTTCATATAAAAGCGTTATGGACCAGTTGCTATTATCAAGGTTTGCCAACAATCCATAGATTTTCTACGGGGTTCAAGCCATGGGAGTTTGCTGGCCAATCATGAATAGGAACACCATAGTCAGTGAACCAGTTTTAGGGACGTTTAGCAGAGTGGACACCTTCTGGAAAATCAAAGTAGAGTGTCCATACAGCTCATCAGCAGAGGGAAGTGCTCTAGAATTTGCTGGTAGACAGCTCTATCGATTGTGGACTTTGGAAAACACAGTGGACCAACACCAGCAGATGACATGGCACCCCAAACCATCACTGACTGTGGAAGCTTCACTCTTCAGACAACATGGATTCTGTGTCTCTCCACTCTTCCTCCAGAACCAGGGACCTCGATTTTTCAAATGAAATGCAGAATTTATTTTTTCCTGAAAATAGGACATTGGATCTTGCGCAGCAGTCCAGTGTCTTTTCTGCTCAGCCCTCTGATGTTGTCTCTGGTTCAGAAGTGGCTTGACAAGTCGGATGCGACATTTGCCGCCCGTGTTTAGTAATCGTCTGACTATGGTTGCGCTTCTGGAATGAATTTGAGAGACAATCCTCTAAAGGTTGCAGTTTTCCCTGTTGCTTGCGGAACCTTTTCAGACCACACTTCTTCCTTCCAGTTTTACTTTTTGTTGAAAGACTTGCATACAGAACTCTGTGAACAAACAGCTTCTTCAGCAATTGCCTTTCATGGCTTACTCTCCTTGTGAAGGGTATTGATGACCGTCTTCTGGACATCTGTCAAGTCAGCAGTCACAGTCATGGGGAAGACTGCATTTTTTTTTTTTTTTTTGCAATATACAAATTTGGTGAGATGTAGTATTAATGCGGTAGTTATACGAGGAGGCCGATTTATGTTGCTCTAACTGGGAATGGATGGCAACTGTCTCCCTGGAGACGTAGACTGAAACTAACGTCCCTCAGTCTCTAATTACCAGGCGGGGAGTACACCTCAGCTGAGACCCTTTGCAGAGGAATAAACAATGGCTTTATTACATGGTGCTGCTTTGTTCTGAAATACTGTAGCTGGCTGAAGACAGATGCATACAAAGAGTTCCTGTGGTGGGGACAGCACGCCGAACAGCACTGTGCATCTGTCAGACTGAAATGACAGGTAGATTGTTGCAACAGAATTGCCATTTTGCTGAAAATAACTTATTCAGTA
The DNA here is from genome assembly GCF_002775205.1 of Xiphophorus maculatus. Classification (NCBI taxonomy): domain Eukaryota; kingdom Metazoa; phylum Chordata; class Actinopteri; order Cyprinodontiformes; family Poeciliidae; genus Xiphophorus; species Xiphophorus maculatus. The sequence goes on along the minus strand of NC_036465.1, from coordinate 20,710,473 downwards.
ACAGATGCCAGTATGCAGTGACCGAGCTAGCGACATTACCTCCGCTCAGTAAATCTAACCGAGGTTTCCCCATTCAAACAGTGAGCTGACCTGTTCCCCTTCATTAAAGCACAAGCTCAAAGAGCTGCAGGCCTTCAAATTGTCCTTGACACACACACACACACAAAAACAGTAGGTTATTACTGGCCCGAGTAATGCAGCTCTGCTACAGGCCTGAATGTCTTTTTAATTCGAGTGACTCATGGACTTGGCGCTTTGGAAAAACAGACTTGACTTATAGCTCTCCAAAGTGATAGTTTGGATGTCCTTCTTGATGTACACTCTAGTAGAGGATGAAGTGCTGTGAGACGCTGAGTCCACTTTAGTGTGATCCTACATTTTTATGTTGGTTATCTACGTTGGGAGATGGTCTGTGATGTTTTCAAAAAGAAACAATTAATAGTTTGCCTTAAACCATAAGGTAAAAAATATAGATTCATCATTGTTCAAATTCAGAACCCTGCAAAAGTGTGCACAGCCCTTTGGATTATTTATTTTTTTCTTTAACAGCCCCAGAATTTTGAGAAACATTCCTGATGAAAATGTTGAGAGGACGGAAAAATCATAGCCAGCTTGTAAGTTGAAGATTAAAATGCAAAAAAATGAGAAACGAGCGCAAGCTGAAAAACAGTCTAGTTGTTATACTTTTTGTTCATCATCTGATCGTAACTTTAGGACCATTTGTCGAAAAACCGAAAACAGAAGTGAAAGTGTCAAAAAATAGATTCACGAGTGACTAATCCCAGCAGTATTGCTGACCCCTTCATATATTTGCTTGATGTGTCCTTTAGAACCATCCTGCATCTTAAATTTTGATGCAACATAGTCAATAAGTAAGATGAGTTTATAATTTTTTATAATTTTAATTTTGTTAATGTTTATAATTTTAAACAGAAGGAATGACAGACAAAACTTTCTTAAGGAAAGTTGTGGGCCTTCTATATAAAAATAGAAGGCCAGTGCAACACACCAAAGCAGCCTCACCGCCATAGCAAAACCACACTCCCCATCTAGTTGTCTGTAGTTACCAGCGGCCACACACCGCTGGTAACTAGACACACACTCTGGTAACTAGACTCACACCCCCATTTGACCACCTTCCAGAACTCAAAGCCCCAAAGGGACCTGTTAATGAAACATGGAGCTGAAATCTTAAAATCCCAATGACCCCTCAAAACCTGGAAAGACATCACCTTCAAACATCCCCAAAGACCTGGAGCCCATTCCGAACCCAGAACAGATAGTCCAGTCTTCCTCCAGGCCCCAACCCCGAATTTCAAATTGATAACTCCACCAACTATGTGGTGTTGATGCGTGTTGTTAAATAGTGCATTTAAAATGCAAGATGGGGTAGTGGCAGGCACATCAACCCCTTTGCCAGTCAGTAGGCAAAACCAGTTCATCCCCTGAGCCCTCACCCAAAATCTTAAATGTCTACACGCAACATTTGGGAATGGGCACAGGAACCAGAGGTGAGGATAGTCAAACATCTCACCACCTACATGCTTACATGCTACTAGGTGACCCCGCATGTGGTTGTCTTGAGTGTTTAAGTTGTTCATTAAGATTGGCCTCCTTGAGTCCACAGAGATGGAAAAAGCTCCCTGGACCTCAGTTACATACCGGCATGCCAACATGTCCAAACACACCTGTATCAACCTATTCCTGGATAAAAAATTGATTTTGTTCTTTACCTTCCAGCATCACAGAAAATTTCAGTGAAAAACACACTGACGTTTTTAAAAAAAAGAAGTGAAAAACATTTACATCTGGTCAGACTGCAACAGATGACCAACACATATCCAGTTTAAACTCTGTGGGAAATCTGGAGCCAATCAGCATGTGTTTTCTCCCAAACTGCAAAAAGATAAGCAAAGACAGCACAGCAATTTAGTTTGACAAGTTAGCAATAATTACAGGCAGGATACTATGGTCTGTCCAGCTGTCTCTGAGTGGAAAGAAAACAAGCCCTGGAAGGAAGTATTCTCTTATGCAATGTGGTACCTGGACTCCTCAGCTTTCCCTATATGGTCTTTCCTTTAGAGATGAGGTACAAGCCAAGCACATACAGACGAAAAGCATAGAGCAGAATAGCTGGCGGCTGCTGCTCTTGATCATCTTTCACTTTGTGGAAACTGCTGAATCTCACACAGACGCTTTGTCCAAGCATGAACGGGTGCTTAGATGTCTTTTTTAGCTTACAGTGATAGCACGGCATAATAATAGCCAAGGCATTTTGTGTCATAAACCTCTGTGACCTCAGTGGGTCATGAAAACGTTTGAAGTCAAGCTCTCTATCACCACACAACCTTGCGGTCTGTAAACATTTTGTTACCGCTAGCAACATGTACGTAATATTTAGCTTTGGAAAGGATCCAAACAAGGCTCTACTGTATGGATACCAGCCATGGGATTTGATAAAAGTCTAAAATAAAAAGCACAGTGGAGTAGAGTACAGTACAGTAGAAGACCAATATCTGCCACTTTTCAGGAACATTAACCTTGATAAATTGCTTCTTTAACTTTTGTGCAAAGTTATTTTGTGTAATAGACACATTAAAAAGACACAACACAAAAAACAGAATAAAAACGTGAAAGCCCATAACCAGATTTAATGTTAAGCACTTCCCCCAAAGCCAGTCGCATTTCTCTAATGAGTTTTTGGATGCTTTTCTGCTGAATATTTGAGAGTGAAGCAATTTGGAGGTTGCAAACTTTGAGAGCCCCAAGGCAAATTCTGACCAGCCTTAAATTGCTTGGGAAGTTACTTCCTTTTGAACAGTATCATAAATTCTAATGATGTTGACGAGCTTAATTGGGTTTTTCTTAACTATAGGTTTGTTGTTTAATACAGACCACAAAAATTCACTGCCTTCCTGCTGTACAGCCAGCGGGATTATTGTGAATATGGCACAGTAGGCCTTTACAACTCCAGCAAAGGACTGTGGTTGAGTAACATTTATCCTTTTTTATAATATTAATATGAAAACATAATTACATCCATTAGTCTCCTTCCATATTCACATATACCCATTGCTTAGGATAACACCCTTTTATAATTGTAAGCTTTACTTCTCTTTAAACAAATATTTCATGATCGATTAAGTGTGTAAAACTTAACTTCATACATTTTAATGCTAGGCCTATTTTTGTGGGCCAATATTTCTTTTTGCAGTGTTCCCAACAGCTGTTCTTGGTTTCAGTCTGGAGCTGTGTGTTTTGGTGGAACGTGACGAAGGTCTTGACTTGAGTTTCAAAACGGCTTCCTTCCAGCAGGAGATTCACTTTGTCCTTTAACTTTATCTGGTGCCAGTTCTTATAAACAGACTGGAGATTCTTCAAATGCTTTTTTTTTCAATTTCAGGTCCCAATAACAGAGAAGCTGGGCACATTTGCTGTAGTGCAGACTGAGGTATAAGGTTGTGAAAAGGCTTTGCGCCTTTACAGAGTTCTTCTGCTTCTGTGTTTTGCCACAACTAAGACATCCAGAATACCTTAGTATCAAAGATAACAAGAATAAATTCAATTTAAAAATCTTAATTCATTTAAGAATATATTGAATATCCAAACCATCTAAGTTAAAGCATGAATTAGCTGAAATTACTCCCATTTACTTTTTCTTTTAGAAAGCTGAGTCACATTTAATTGCATTACCCGTAGTATTCACAGATCACTTATGAGGTTATTATGAAAAAATGATATAATCTTATAATGTCGCTTCCTCACCAGAATAATAGCTGGTGTGTTGCTTTGATTCTTCCGTGCATGTTTGAGAAATCCTTGGATGTCTTGTGGAAACCAGAGTATTTGACCAAAAAATAATAGGAATAGAAAGAGGAAGGTGAGTGAAGAAATGCTATTTCACAGCATCGTACATGTGAGTCTTAGGACAGTAAAGAAAAGGATAAAAGTTGTCTGTGTTGTCTTGGGCCAAGACTACTTCCTGCATCTCCTTCGGTGGTGCATCCGCTCCTCAGCCCCCAGAACACTGAGACAATGGAACAGATGGAGGAAGAGTACCGTCCATGCATCTGGTTGGCTGCGTTGAACGGACATTTTTAGCTTGTCTCCTACCGACAAAGAGGCCTTAAAACAACACCCTAGTGAAGCCGTGAAATTTTCCACGTTTCTCTGTCAGATAGTGAGGATTTTATTCTGTATGGTTGGGCCATAAAATAATTTACCGACAGTTTTGTGTCTGCTCTCCCCCAGAGTCCCTCCTCTGTTTGGGTAGCAGGGATCATTTATATAAGGACTTGACATGTTACATAATTTCATACCTTAGGCTCTTTTGTTGGAAAAGCCTTCAAGAAATTTCTCCTCTGACAGGCAACATCCCTGTCTGTAAAAATGATTACCTTATAAGACACAGCATGGTTTCTTTTTATCAAAAAATTGCAACAGTTGCTCATTCTTTATTGGTGTGTTGCAGGCAGAATACATTTAAGAACCACGTTGAGCTGAAGCACCGAGGTTAAATTGCTTCCTGGTGGGAGTATGGGTGAGATAAAAATATGTATACTACAAAAAAAAATGTTGTTTCTAAGAGGTATTAATTGTTTTCAAAATTTCATATAATTTTCATCAGTAAACCCAAGCAATTTAAGGCTTTTGGCACTATATAATGTTATATTTGCAAATGAGGCCCATGTGGATAAAAAATGGATTGACTAATGAACCCTAGGTGTGATTACTCTTGGGTTTTGTAACAGTCCCATGTTATCTGCCTATATAGGTTTCATGCAGGTCAAACCAATTGATATACGGGGCCCAATTAGGATCTGATTGACCCAATACCAAATCGAGACCAATCGCTAAAACCCAAATTGTGTGCCACATTGGTTTTGCCAGTATGGGCTGTTTTTGGTCAACCCAAGTTGGTTCCATACAGGAGCTCTGTTGTGCAAAGGCCCAGATAATGCTACTCCAGCCAACACAAAACTGAAGCGGGTGCAGCCAACACGTGTTAGTTGGGATGCTTTACATGCATTACTGCAATACAATGTTTAACAGATCAGGAGCAACACACAGATGTTGACATTAAATGCCCCAGACAGTAACCCAAAGCAATCAGTTAAGGAGGTCGAGTCCCAGTACCTCCCGTAATCTCTGGGTAAATACTCACATATTTTTTGCAGTTTTTGTGAAAGGAGTCTTGAAGCTTTGAATTAAAAAAAAACCATGTTATTTCAATGATAAAACTTTAAATTCCAAATAAAAGACTGTCAGACTGACAGTGGAAAACAAAGCTTAAATTATCATGTTTTTATAGTAGCAGAAAGAAATGTCTTAGACAAGCACCATTTGTTTGATTTCTGTTTGGTCATTTGTTAAAGAAATTAGAAAATTATGAACACAGAAAATTGAAGCAGTGAACATGTCTCATGTATCTTTATTGCATGAGCTGGTGAATGAGAAGCAAGGTGAAGCACATCATCTTCTGCAGGCCTGTTTTGATTAAGCTAAATTGGATGATTTTGTTTTGCGCTACTTAGTGTTTCATTGTCAAAAAGTAAGAAGGCATAAGTTAGGTAATTTGAGAGTTACTGGTAAGAGGATAATTATACCCTGTGGAATTTTTGCATCGTATAACACTTGCAAACAGGAAATTTGGTCATTATTTTGGAGGAAATTTGTGGAATTCAATTCCTATTTTGACCACCTAACCTTGATTTTAGACTTTTTAGATTTTTTACAAGTTGTGTATACATATTCTGTTTAAAAAGAAGTTTTGATTGATGAGGGACTCAGAATCAATTAAAGGAACAGTAAACCAGATTTTCCCCTTTACAAAACTGCTAAAGGAGTCATGAAAGTCCGATTGTTCTGGATCTGGAGAAAACGTGCAACCGAGTCCCGAAAAGGATTTTGCGTGTACAAGTTCTTGTACAACCAATAACAGAACTCTGTCTATATTCTTGAGACTGCACAGTGGCGCAGTTGGTAGCACTGTTGCCTTGCAGCAAGAAGGTCCTGGGTTCGATTCCCGGCCAGGGTCTTTCTGCATGGAGTTTGCATGTTCTCCCTGTGCATGCGTGGGTTCTCTCCGGGTACTCCGGCTTCCTCCCACAGTCCAAAAACATGACTGTCAGGTAAATTGGTTTCTCTAAATTCTCCCTAGGTGTGAGTGTGTGTGTGTATGGTTGTTTGTCCTGTATGTCTCTGTGTTGCCCTGCGACAGACTGGCGACCTGTCCAGGGTGTACCCCGCCTCTCGCCTGGAACGTAGCTGGAGATAGGCACCAGCAACCCTCCCGACCCCATTAGGGACAAGGGTGAACAGAAAATGGATGGATGGATGGATAGGTTAATGTCATGAAGTACTGTAGTTGGTGAGGATTGAACGCGGCAGGACCCAGGTTATGGAGAATAAAAGATGGTTTAATGAAGAAATACAAACAATAATCCAGGCAGCACAGGTCAGTAGAGGCAAAGAGCTCAGACGCTGGTAGCAACTGGTACAATGAACAAAACATAAGACTAGAGGTCTAACAATGACACGACAGAAATGACAAGGACCTGACAGAGAACAAGACACACAGGTGGCTATAAATACACAGGGAAGGTAATGAAGGTAAACGAGGGACAGCTGGGAACAATCAGGGGCAGAGGAACTAAATTGACACACAGAAAAACTCAAATTGTCACAGTTAAGTTTTTTTTTCTAGAACAGGTTTGACCCACAGAGCTTCCTCTTGTATGTTTGTGGTCTTCATGGACATTAGTTCATGGTGTTATAGTGGAAAAGGGGAGATCTGGGTTGGGAGAGAAGGTCTTCCATTAGGGAAGACCTCTGTGCAAATCTGTTCCTGTTACCACGTATAAAAACATAACACAGTAACAATAGGGGTCAGTTGAGGCGCTCCGCATTATGGCCTCTGAAAAGACTAAAAAGATGAACAGAGAGAGCTAGAGAACTATTTGCCTTCCACTTTCATCTCATCTTTTTCTACTTATTGCATGACCTCAAACATGCGCTAAATAAAAGTTATAACAGTGGAGTACTGGAGCATAAACAACAAGCTGAAACACATTACCTACTACAGGCTTGTTTTGATTAAACATCGACCAGCTACGAGGCCTAAGGTTGGGTCATGTAGGAGTCACTGTACTGGTAAATGGAAGGTTGATCTTTTTTATTTTCTCCCAAGAAACTGTTGACTTGGGGATGAGCTGCATTTCATTTGACTTTCTACTTCTCTCTTTTACAGAAAAGCAGCACAAATAACTAAGTTCACATGCAAAATGGAGAAGTAAACAGATGATTTACAGTTTTACACACATGACTGGAGTTAAAGTTGAGGAACGAAAATTCTTTTTTATTTTTACCATAAAAACATTAAAACAGCCTTCAATAAAATCAACTTACTCACTTGTTTTGGGAATATTTAGAGAACTTCCATCCCTGGTGGTTAGGTTGTTAAACAAAATGACTTAATGATAACTGAGGAACCTAACTCACTGGGGCAGTTTGTGAGTTGTAAGTTTTAAAAGGTTGCTTTTATTCCATGTGATCTATTTTTTTTTTCTTCTGAGGCAAGAATTATTTCTATACGTCTTGATTTCCAAGAAAAATCATTCCATTCTGGGTTTTTTTTCAGCACAGCACAAACCCCCTATTGATACTTTAACCATAAAGCAAACATTGTAAAAAGCTTGCAGATTTGAGACGGACTACATTAGTGTGCACAGCTTATACCCTTGTCTGGGCTTTGTTTTTCCAATTTACACCCCTTGCCAGCGATTCACTACCTAGTGGTGTTTTTAATTTACTGAAATCTGAAATTGCACATGTGAAACCAAGCATGCATGCATTTTGTCTGCTCCAGACTACCACAGCCTTCGCTCTTATGATCTGAGGATTTTGTAAATTAGAACAATCTGTGAGGGCAATGAGCACATGCACATGGCAAGAACTCTACCTCCCAAAAAGGAGTCCAATTAAGCTCAAATACTGCAGATGCTTTGAAAAAATATGTTTTTTTTAAATATATATATAAAAATAATACATTGCTTCGTCATCCACATGAGAGACGCTTTTTTTTTCTTTTACTGACACAATGGCTTTGGCAGGGCTTGCACTCTTACTGTGTTTTTGAAAAGCAGGTGCTTGACTCAAAATGGGCTGTTAAGAGTCGACCTAATGAAAAGACAGGAGCCCATATTGAGAGCAGATGTGAACAAGCCAAAGTAGAGAAAAGTGCACGCACACGGAGAGGGTGACCAGAAAGCTGCAGCATGAATGTGGCTCATTGTGCTTGGCCTGTGCGCGCTTCGCGGAGATGGCTGTGTTCGCGTTGAAGGTGGGTATGACTCACTTCATCCATTAGATCAGTGGCTGAGGTTTGGACAGCAGCCCTTGCCTGATACTGAGACCACCACTCACAAACCTTCCCGGGCAGCCATCTGCTCAGCGTTTCTGCCTTTGACTTCTTACGGAGAGCTAAAATACTGCAAATGTTACACATTTCTCTCCAAGGATCAGTCACCGCGCTGCTTCTGCGAGGCAGCAGTCGCATCGCTGTGGGCCAACTTTCCTTGAGCAAACGGGACATATGCCCTCCTTTTCTGGAAATAACTTTAATCGCCGTAAGGGAGGGGCCTTGGAGGGACTGCTGCATTACAGATGCATGATGCCCTGAAGGGGGACAATGCATTATGTTTCGTGGCGGAGCATTAGACTGCTGTCTGCGTTTGCTTTATTTTGGAAGGCAGTGCGGCTTTTTACGCAGTTTTAAAGCAATATGTGAAAGATTAGCATTGCTTACGTCTTTCTGCTGCAGTGTAAAAAAATGTAAATGGATTCTTTGTTTTAAAAAAAACAACAAATGTGCTAACCCGCTGAAACTGCACTCCAGTCGTTGCAGTTTGTAAAAAAAATAAGAAAAACTTTCTACTGAGATGTGCTTTTATTCTTTCTGCGTATAAAGACAGAAAACGCATCACAAATTATGCATTATCAAGTAAAAGAAGCACAGCCATCCATCTAAATCATTTCTGTTATTTTTTTTTAAAGCCTGGGAAAATCTAGAGCTTCTGTCGATGATCCCTAATTGAGATCTGTGGCCGAGTAAAAAGAAAAAGCATTTGCCATTATAAACAAAGCAGCAGCTTCTCTTAAATTCCCCTGAAGAGTTTTGAATACATCTCAGTGTGAACGGATCCTCTTACCAGTCGCGTTATCTTTTAGCTTTTCTGTTGTGGACGTCTGCACATGACACAGTTAGCAATATTGTACTAATTAACATGTAACATTTTCATTTTATCACTTGGCATATACAATTTTTTTTGTTGACATCTATTTGTGCGTCTGTACAGATGGAATTATATAAAAAAACACCATGTCATGTTACACCTGCAAACATTAATTTTTGTCTTATTGGGATTTTATATGACATATCAAAAGAAACTGTTGCATAATTATGAAGTGGATAAAACATAATGCAAGTTAAGGTTCGAAAAGTGTTTTGTGTAATCATCCCCCCTAAAATAGTACTTTGTAGATCCCCTTTTTATCTTTCTACAAACTCTGTACGTTTACTTTTATTTTTTACCAATTTGATTGAACAAAATAGCTCAATCGCATTTAGATAAGATGGAGAGAATCTTTTGAATATCGTTTTAATTGTCAGTATTGCCACAGAAGTTCAATTAGATTTAGATGCGGTCTTGGACCAGGAAGCTGTTATGTTTTTGGAAAATCAACTAAAAACAATTTTGTAGCTAAAATTTCTCAGCCATTTCAGAGTCCTAATGTTGCATATTTTACATTTTTATTTTGCACAACATTTTGTGAATTATTCATTTAAAGCTAGAACTACAGTACAGACCAAAAGTTTGGACACACCTTTTAATTCAATGAGTTTCCCTTATTTTCATGACTATTGACATTGTAGATTCACACTGAAGGCATCAAAACTATGAATAACACATGTGGAAATATGCACTAAACAAAAAAGTGTAAAACAACTGAAAATAGCCCTTATATTCTAGTTTCTTCAAAGTAGCAACCTTTTGCTGTGATTACTGCTTTGCACACACTCTGCATTTTCTTGATGAGCTTCAAGAGGTAGTCACCTGAAATGGTTTTCACTTCATAGTTGTGCCCTGTCAGGTTAATAAGTGGGATTTATTGCCTTATAAATAGTCATGAAAATAAAAAAACCCATTGAATTAGAAGGTGTGTCCAAACTTTTTGTCTGTACTGTACATCCTATGCTTTCCATTGTCAGGAAATTCACCAAATCGAGTGTTAACACATTTAAAAATGTAGCATATCACTTTATAACTCAACCCCTCTTCACAGCTTTCTGCTTTGTTTTTTAATCACCGGTGTCTCTGCAATGTTCTTAATTCCTGCAGACATCTTGAAGGACCTCTAAATAACTGCTGAAAACAAACCTGGAGATACAGATGCTTGCATTTAAACTAAATCTGCAATCATTATGCTTTCATTAACACCCTGTAGTCCGCATAGGCAGTGCAGAAAGCGTCAGGGGGGGAAGCGGCACTTGTTACTGCAGCTCTGCTGTGTTTACAGGGAAAGCTTGATGGCAGACATCATCGCAGCCATATTCACTTCCTGTGTTAATCCCCTCACCACTGCAGCTCTTTATTTCCGAAGCTAAGGAGAGAGGCGTGGGGAGAATTTTTCATTTCTGCCTTGCTTCACCCCAAACACCATTCATTCACCTAAGACTCTAAGGGAGCCACAGTATCCTGCTAAAACAAACAGCATTGAGCATGCAGAAACAAATGCTTTTGTCTTAGAGTTATATTTAGTCCCAGTCTGCCATCACCCAAACATCAACGCTGACAAGACTTGGTTGGCCTCCGATTTCAGTCAGTCTGCCCAGAAACCTCCACGTTCTGTGAGCACGCTTGAACATTTTCGCAGCATGTTATTTTCTTAAAAGTACAGGCTTTTGTTCCCGCTGTGCTGTGTGACACAGATTACTGTAGCACCGTGGGCCTCTCTCTATCTCGCTCATGCTGCAGGAGACATGTCATCCCAGAACTGCTTTCATTGATGCAGTTCTCATTCCTACAAGCCCTGCAGGCCATGCATGACTCCTCTGAGAGCAGAGAGATCCAAAAGACAGGAAACAGCTTGAGAGAAGCCCAGCAGTCAAGGCTGTGGGAGGGCAGAGGATAGGGTGTGGAAAAAAAAAAACGGGGATTTCCTCAGACGGTACTTTGACTTTTATCAGGAGTGTGGAGTCCTTATCTGTTAGTCTGCTTTATAAATGTGTAAGGCTCTGTACATCTGTACTCTGGTTGATTATATCTCTCCACCAATCTCAAGGACTTTTCAAAGTTCTCAGCATCCTGTCCGCCTGACTCTGTATGGAAATGTATCCACAAACCCCGTTCCCTTTGGATTAGGCATGCCTTATTTTTTAAGTACTATTGGCTGCACAATCGTTAGTGTTTCATTAGCGTAAATTAACCGCGGAGTTAATTATCAGGAGGCTGCGTGGGATCTGCGCTCACTGTTTCTTTAAAGTCGTGCAGAGGGGAGCCCACGATAAAGAAAGGAGGGGGCAGCTGTGCGCCAGTTCGAGGTGTCTGCCTGTCGCAGCGCCTTGGGGTTGACATTAAGAAGAAGAGCGGGTCCATGCTTCATCTGGGAGGATCGTCGCGAAGCGGAAGGCGCTGGAGCACAAGCCGATCGGGGGAGGTGCACGTCGGTGCGAGGATACATGGATGGACAGAGAAATACTGCAATCGGAATTAAGTTGTCAGCCGGTGCGAGAAACATCAGCATATAATGGGGAATACAGCGCCAAAGCCATTAATAGGTGAGGCTTCTTTTTTTTTTTTTCCTCCCCTTGTTTCGGTCATTATTGGCTTATTAATGTGGGGGAAACAGCAGAGGTGTGTATAGGCTACACATGCCTTGTCTTGTGATCGCCGTGCACTGATGCGCTCCGCATCACGGGGGAGATGAGCGTGATTCCCCGGGAAGCGCTCCTTTCCTTCAGCAGCCGCGGTGCTCCAGAAAAAAAAAACAAAAACAAACAAAAAAACAACACATCCATATGATCAGCTTCAGGATTCACATCAGTAGTGCAAACTTGAGAGCGATGATAGCAAAAATGTGAATTTCATGAACAAAGATCTTATTAGAAAAGCCTCTTCATTTATGAAAAAGCACATCTTTTTCACTGCCGCGTTAAAATTTAAATGATAAAGCTATGGTACTTTGTTTTATTTCAGGCAGATATTTAGCATGTTTTTTTTTAAAGTTAGCTATTTATTTCAAATTTCAGCAAGGTTTAATTGCAGTAGTTCGTAAAAGCTCAAAACACCAAGGTAGCCCATTGAGCACAATAGTTAAATATATACATCACTAGAAGAGAAAAGGAACAAACACCAAAATATCGTTTTATTCCAAGTGCTATTACTTTAAGAGCAGTCTCGAGTGATTAGCAGTGCTTTATTCTTGTATGCGCTTGATTGTCAGTCTCGTTTTCTTCGTGATTATGAACTCTAAGCTCTGAGCCACTTTGTCATGTTACCTAGAGCCCATTACTTGATAATCAGTTCCCCTATATCACTTTGATTTAACGGCTGTCACACTCCCACGCTCCCAGCAGGCCCGTCTCAGCAACTGAATAAGGGGGTGCTGCCATCACAGCAACTCACATTAGGTTGTTTTTTTTTTTTTTTTTTTGCCAGGAATGTTTCCTTCTGGAAATCCATGTAAAATCGAGTCAAGCTTTGATTTGTGAAAGCTTGACTTGTGACTTTCACTTGATTTGTGAAAACAAAGAATTGACTCAATAAAATTAGTGCAATGGTAATCATTTTTATTCAAGATTTTTGATGTATTTTTAACAGCAACAAAACACAAATTGGGGGGAAAAAAAACTTAAAAAAAAAAAAAAGTTAAATTGTTGATTGAACTTATTGATTTCTAACTTATAAAGGTAATTTTGCTTTAAATTTTGTCCTTGCATGTTAAAAGTTACAAGAACTAGGAATTGTTTTGATTAAAATGTTACTGAAATAGTAATTACTCAAAATCTTAGAAGGTGGTGTGTAAAAAGTTTCCCTGAAAAGCCCACAGATTTACTCCATTGACAGAAGAGAGCTCAGTGTGATAGCAACATTTGCTTTAGCATTAGCGCTAATGCTAATTAGTTAAGTCACATGATGTTCATAAAGTAACAATAGTTAACTTTTCAAATCATTCAAGTCACATGATGTTCATAAAGTAACAATAGTTAACTTTTCAAATCATTCAAGTCACATGATGTTCATAAAGTAATAATAGTTAACTTTTCAAATCATTCTAGCTAAGGTGGCTTGTTAGCCTTACTTGAAAACCGCAGCTAATATTGCCTTCATCGGCAATGTCTGCCTCAGGGTTAAGCTGAGGTTGCTAGGCAGTTTGACCGTAGCAACACCACAGACCGGGCTAAATGAAGCAGGCTTGCTCTGAGACGAACTTTCTGAACCACAAGTTCTGTGCCAAATTTAAATTTGCATTCAGACATGAAAGAATCCACAACAAACTTGGCAACCTTACAACCTTACATGAGAATTAAGATTGATGGAACCAGCGCCAGTCAAAGTGTTTCTTGCTACCAAAATGAATTGGCTAATATTTATAGTTTTGAACTGATTTTGAACATTACATCTACATACTAATCTATTTAATCAAAATGTAAATAATTATGTTGGCTTTATTTCCATTTAGAACTTCTTTTTATAACGTACATTTCCTGGTAAACATGGCTATTATTTCTTTAGCAGAAATCGTGGTTACATCACAACAAAGTCATCAAAGCTTACCAGTCAGAAATAAATGATTATAATCCAAACTAGATTCATCTAAGATATTTAAGTAAATAAGCAGCTTGTTCAGCTAAAGAAGAATATGAAGAATGCTTAAAATCGTTTTTCTATTTGAAGAAGATGGCCTTGGTATGACAGTCTTGTGCAGTCTTAGGATTTCATTTATGCTTTTCCATTTTTTAGAATCCTGAAGGTTCAGCATTTCCCAAAAATAAATTGGCCACCATTGAGCAGTGGCAGACACAGTCCAGAGGTCAGAGGATGTTTTTAGAGTCAATCCAGAGAAATGATTTCTTCGCCTCAAAATGTGTGGTAGTGTGAGTAGTTACTCATAATTGAGAATGATCTCGGCCCAGTCAGACACCAAATCTGTGAAATTCAAGTACCGTTTACATTTTCTGTCTCAGAAGATATGAAATTCACACTTCCTCTATTGTGTTAAGCAGTGTCACACACACGGTACCATATATTATCTATTCTTAAGTATATTAATCTAGTGTTTGAGTGCATAAAATATAGAAAACACTTTGTTGTTAGCTTGCCTACTAGCTTGGTTAAGGGGGCACAACAGTTGCAAATCCCAAAGATTTTCCAATTTACAGTCTGTCATTTTCAGATGGAAGTTCCAACTTCCTAGACAAATGCATTACAGCATTACAGCAGCATTACAACATCTCCAACTTCCACTTTGTTCTAGTTGCAGATCAGAAATTGGGTAATGTTTGTGCAGGGACCATGCTGATTACTACTAGCAACACAATATGGTACCAGTGAGTGCACTTCTTTATGCAGTCTAAACACTTAAAAATTGTAACACATCTACAAACAGAAGCAGCAAATTACTGCTGGATTGGAAATGTTTGTCTGAGGTACAAAATGGCAGAAGTGCAATTCATTTCTCTAGTTATCCTGGTGTTGTATTCCAGCAGAAACAAATGTGGATTTTTGATTAGAAAATGAATTTCTGCCAAGTTGACTTCTTTTACTTGAAATTTGCTAATTCCTTCTAAGTATTAGTGGGGCAGACCATAGTATCTACTACTTGGAGAGAACCCACACATGCAAACTCTATGCAGAAAAAGGTCAGGGTGGGATTGAACCGGGAACGTTGTTGCTACAAGCTGACAGTCCACTGATGGTACTTTTATATACTGTTGAAAGGAGTTGAATCCGAATGTGAGGAGATTGTTTTTTTGTTTAGCGCTGTTTGATAGTCATTTTACATTTTCTTGATTTTTCTTTATTTCTTTTATTACTAGAAATTTTCCTAGACAGAAAAAAAGGCAATATTTTTTGTTTACGCAATTTCCAATTGTAGTTGAAAACTGAAAGATGCAAAGACACAAAGAGGTTTATTGATAAATTTACATTTTGCAGTCAAAACACCTTAAAGATCTGTGGGTCTTTATTCTTCCTATATATTTGTAACAACAAATTTAGCTTATTTTATGTGAGGCCCCAACTGCAGTCATAATGTGCTTTGAGCCGCGCCTTGCTGCTTGACTTGCCGCGACTTCCATCTGATAAGGGCAAACAAGTGTCTATATCATGTCTCACTGTATGTGATTAAACTTCCCTGTTTGTCCCTCCGTCAGCGAGGCAGTTATGCCTCAGGCGGTCAGGTCAAGCCTCAACATGTTTTCTATGTTGAACTAACCTCCAAAGTATATTTTACTTGCTCAAAACCCAAAATGCTCAAGTGCAGATGGGAAGAGGCACATTGTTTGAGATGTTACAGATGTTTTCGAGCTCTATAGTTTAGAATATAATCAGTGATAATGCCTAATTTAGGAAATGTGCTGTGGAACATTTCACTGAGTTATTGTCTTTGCACCAGAACGCCGTGAATTTGTAACAGGAACGTAATCTCGCCGTGGCCCGCAGGAGTAGAGGAGACGCACCGCCTCCCTTTGAGTGTCGACTCACAGCCAGTCCATACCATAAACACTCATCATTCATGTCTCATTTGAGCTGGCGCTCGATTTGTCTTCTCCTCAGTTCTGATCTGTTTGTTTTGCGATGCTCATCAAGGGATTCTTTTTCGCTAACTAGGATGCTGACTCCTTCTGTGCAGACGAAATCAAAGATTAGGCCTTTTATTTTGGTATTTTGACACTGACTATGCACGGCGTGATTCATTCTCCTCTTTTGAAGATAACTCAAGGAATAAAGAAGGCTATGCAGGGTTTATTTATGCTGTAGGCCAGGGGTGTGTAAGTATGATAAAGACTAATGGCGTATGTTGCAAACTTTAGTTTGATCTAAAGGGGATAAATTAGACAGTTTCCCAGTGTTTTACAGACTAATTTATTTGAGTCAATTAACAATTTTAATGCACAAGACTGTCAATTCCCTATTTTCTAATGCTGCACTTTAAAACAGCTGATTTTAGTTGTCTGCAGACATTGTACTCTCAGCTCATGCAATAACAATTTAAAAGAAACTTGCAGTTCAGACGCCGTGTTAGCCGAATCATTGCAGGGCTCTGTTCTCATCTACCTACGTAACTCTTGATGTTTACCCACACAGATGCTACTTTGCAACCCCGCCCGGTGGCTAGCAGGCAGTACTACACGCTGCCCAACAATGGGTCAGGTGTGGAGAGAAGAACGTCTGCCCCGCCTGTCAACATCAACCTGGAGTCGCTGCGCTTTAACCCGCATGCCAGGGGGAAGAACATCAGGCTGGATGGGCAGCTTCGAAGAGCGACTCGCAAGAACAGCTTCTGCAATGGCATCACGTTCAGCCACCGCCCCGTCCACCTCTATGAAAAGGTTTGCTTCATCTCTCTGTATGGTTATTCTGATAAGGCTGCAGTAACAACAGTTGTAACAATTTCATGTGTTCAGGTCCGTCTTCGCCTAACCGGTGTGCACACTGGCTGGAGTGGAGCACTGCGCTTTGGTTTCACCAGTCTGGATCCAAGTGAGCTAGAGGCCACTGACATCCCCAAGTATGCGTGCCCAGATCTGGTGACGCGGCCCGGTTACTGGGCCAAGGCCTTGCCTGAGAGACTGGCCATAAAGGACAACATGCTATCGTTCTGGGCTGATCGCCACGGGAGGGTTTTCTACAGCATTAATGATGGGGAGCCCATCCTCTTCCACTGTGGGCTCAGCATTGGCTGCCCACTCTGGGCAATCATCGACATCTACGGCATCACTCAGGAGGTCACACTGCTTGGTAAGAATCTCGTGATGCTGGTAGTCAGTGCATTATGAAAAGATCAAGTTGTGTGAGCAAACTCAACTTCTAATATAAAGATCTTTAGCCATGTACAGTGCTTTGTAAAAACTTTTTGTGCCCTTGTTAAAACCATAAACAGCTTTGCCTACAAACCTCACCATATTTTATTTAAACATATTGTGATAAACCAACATGAGTTAGTGAATACATGAGAAGTGTAAGAAAATGGATGCATTTATTTTTATTTTTTTTTAGAAAAAAAGATTTGAAAAGTTTGGTGCGTATTTGTCCTCCATGTTTATACCTAGTTATGCTGCACTTATTGCTCCAATTTCCGTTGTCTATCCATCTCTACAAAACAGCTCAAGCTCAGCCAAATTAGACTAAGTCATCTTAGACGAGGGGATAATGACAAATGATTATGCTTTGATAAAAAAAAAAATGTTTTGAGTTGTCACTTTTAGGAGGTGAGCCTTGTGCCACAGCGTCATGTCTTCTTTCAGCATTACAATGTTTCATTGTTGAGATAATTCATTTAGAGTGAAGCGCAGTGTTAGTTTTGTGTCACAAATACGTTTTGAAAAAGGCCAATAAATAAATAAATGTTGGTCTCAGCCCAAGTGTGTTGATTATAGGGCTGAATCCTTTTCTTATCAACAAATTGTCTTCACCTGAGCAAAGGATCTCAGCAGCTCCTCCAGCTCCTCCAGAGATACCACAGGCCTCCTGGCTGCTTCTCTAGATATTGCTCTCCTTGCCCAGCCATGTCTTCTTAGAATTGCAACTGTTTTGTTCTTTTTTCCATTTTTAGATGATGGCCAGAACAGACGCTCCTTGGGATATTATTTTACAACCTAACCTGTTTTACACTCCTCTAAAAATCCTCAGAGGGTTTCACAGAATATCTGGATTTAAACTGAGATCATACAGAGAAGTTTGGAGGCTTCTGCAGAACGCTGGTTGCAATAGATTTTATTTAGAGTTATCAGAGTAGTAGAAAACCTTGTTTAATTATCTTTAGCTTCCCAATTATTCACTACTTTGTACTTACCTGTTAGAAGATAAACCACATTGAAGTTTGTGGTTGTTTTGTGAGAAAATGTGAAAAACTTCCAGCGATATAAATTCTTTTGCAAGGCTCTGACTATAGTACTCCATATTTTACTATTTGGATTCAAGTCAGTCATCTTGGGACCATGTGTTTTGACAACCCAAAGTCAACAGAAACACATTTTTTATAGGGTCAACATATTCACGGCTAAATTAGACAGATTCTTGGGAGTTTGGCTTTACAGCCCCATGGGTCGGTTTCAAATGGTCTGGGATGGCTCGATGATGAATGATCCGTGTGTCAAAACGGATCTGTGTTTGTCTTAAAAACCAGAGCCTCTTTATTTCAAATTGGCTAACATGACATGGAGAAATGAGCAACAGATGTCATGCGGTCTATTCACCCTCCCAACTACTATTCACAACTTCCATAAACACTCTCTTACTATCACTTTCCTGAGCCGTGTTACTTTTCTGCGTTTTCGTCGGCTTCGCTTCCATCAACGTTTGTCCCCTCGCTGTCCTCGCTCTTACACTTACATGTCGGGCGTGTTTGTCTTCGCCTGACAGAAGCTGTAGCCTTGTTTGGTCAAGGCTGTCCATCCCTGAAGCTTTGGTGAGGGGCCAGGGAGCTCTACTGCTCCAACATCTCTAGAAATAGTGGTAAAGGAATGCACCATAAGTCAGAGGGGGGCTACAAGCAGCAGACTTGTTTATATCTGTTTCTGGAGTACAGAGAAGCTGAAGCTCTTCCTGACAATGCTTGTTTGTCCACGTAAAGTAAATACAACGTGGGACTAAATTCAACATAGATGTGTTTACGTTTTGATTTCTGGATGCTAACATCATATTTTGTCATCAGAAACAACCCTTAGTTGGCTTAGAAACTGTGAAATTCTCAACATGTGCAAAAATGAAACGCATTGTAAATAATTTTATCAATGCGTTCTCATCAGAAATAGCCTCAGTCTTCAAAAAATAATAGTATAGATCCAGCTGTTCAGCAGGGGCTCGAGAAGTTTGGAGTATTTTTAGCGGACAAACAGCAGAAAGGACGGGCAGAACATTGGATCATATGGGTTTGGCTTAAACCAATGTTACCTAATATAGTTCAATCTAAAACTGAAGACCTTTGCTTAACTTCAAAGCTGTAAAGACATGGACATCAATCTATACCGACAGTCCAGACAAGGAAAACCTTAATCAGAGATTCAGAACCTCTTGAGATCTCTGGCTAAGATCCATAACTCAAGTGGGAGAATCTGTTGACAGGACAACTACTAATCATACACTACATAGATTGAGCCTTTTAAAATGAGTGGCAATACGTGTTAAAAGAAACCCAGAAAAAGTTCGTCACAAGTCAAGTGGGCGACACAGCAAACATGTGGAAGAAGGTGGTCATATAAATTGCTATGTGTGGTGGAAAGCTAACGCTGCATATCGCCTAGAACATACCGTACCCCTTGTGAAACATGACAGTGGCAACAACATGCTGTGAGGAACCTGTACTTGAGCAAAGACAGGGAAACTGGTAATAGGTGAAGGGGGACAGATAGAGCTAAATATGTGTAGTCCTAAAAAAACAAAGCCTGTTAGAGGTGCACGTTCTTGCAGTATTATAATCTTATACAGTGAGTAAGTGGTATAATGCAATGGTTTAGATTAAAGCCTAGTCGTGTGTTAAAATGGCCCAATTAAAGTTCAGACCTAAATCAAATTGAAATCTCCAATCCGTTTGTCCAAGCGTGAGCTATTCTTGCTAAAGAAAATCAGCAAAAACTTCAGTCTCTGGACGTGCGAAGCTGGTAGAGACATACTCAACATCTGAAAAAAGGGCTGAAATACAACACAGACAGCAAAAAGCAACATCAATGAGTTATTTTTTTTCAGAAGACGTCATAAATCTTCTGGAAAAATGAAGCCTCTGAAAAGAGCTGTGACTAATAGCAGATTTTTTAGCTCCCTTGTAGTTCATTTTATTGCCAATATTACAGCTTTCCAGTAAGTGTTATAAAATTTGTCTGAATCAGTTTGAACTAATATTCCTGACAGTTAGTAAATTTTTTTCATGTCTTGTCTTGGAAAATAAGAGTAAAGTGCCAACTAGAAGAGAACAGAGAAATGTTTTGGGACAGATTATATCAGGCCACTGAATAGCCATTAACGTTTTCGTGCACATTTTGCTTCACAGACAGCACATTTGCTGAGAGCGTGGGGTCCAGCTGCCTGAGCGCTGCCCGTCTGAGTGCCTATCTTCCCCAGAGCAGCCACGACTCGGCCAATTACAGCAACAATCAGCTGGAGAACAACCAGGCGGCTGCTGCCAAAATGGCCAACCTCCAGCTCAACAACTACTCTCAGCTCATCCACTACTGCTCATCCTCTTCTTCCTCCTCCACGCCGTCCTCGACCGTCTCCTCTGCGTTTCCGAGGGGTGTCCGGGGTCTGCCGTCCCTGCTGGACAATGACTTGCACTTTCACCTGATCCGTGGATCTGATGTGATACTCTCTGCAGACCGTTTGGCCGCCTGCATCCATTTTCTGGACAGCAGCCGGACTCTGGTGTTCAGCGACCGGCCGCTCCACGTGGGAGAGACTTTGTATGTGGAGGTGGGCCACCTGGGACTGCCTTACTTTGGGTCGATGTCATTCGGTTTAACATCCTGCGACCCAGCTTGTCTGCACTCTGGAGACCTGCCGGCTGACCCTGAGGTGCTCCTGGACCGGAAGGAATATTGGGTGTTGCACCGCGGCTTCCCCATGCCTTGCTCTGGAGACGTGCTCAGCTTCAGTCTGCTGCCCAGCGGAGAGGTGCACCACGGGGTGAACGGAGTGGGACGGGGCCGGCTGCTCTGTGTAGACTCCTCTCAGGTCCTGTGGGCCTTTTTCACACTGCATGGAGCTGTGAACAGACTCAGGATACTCGGTAAGTGTGTTTAGAGCGACACATAAAGCACACAAAGCATCTGAGGAGCCAAAGCAATAAAACAACTTGGATAGCAATCACTGGAACTTTCCCCTTTAAAGAAAAATAAAATTTTATTCACTCATGCTTAATGGCACAGAGCTGTGAGCACATAAAGCCTGTGACGATGAGGCACATCAGTTTAGCACCATTTCTCCATCTGTTTTTAAATGCAAACAGTAATGACACAATAAGATGAGATGGGATGTATCTCTTTGAAAGGTGAGGAGATCATACATAAAGTATTTATCCACAGTACTGCACTGTTAGCTTTCTACCTCCTGTTCCAGTAAGTAAATGTAAATAGACAATCAGAGTTGGCAGACTTTTGATCTCTGTGTGTTTGCTTTGTAAATTTCCGACCTTAAAATACAGAAATTAGCAGATTTTTCTTCAAGACCGTAATTCAAAAGCGTTCAAGAATAGCTGGCCGATTTTTAGTCCTCTTTTCTCAACGCCATCTCTTTCCCTTCTGCTTACCTGCAAGCAAGCTATTTCTTAAACCAGACTGTACATATCAGTTTACTTGTCTTTTTAGTGAAGTATTTTTGATGAGTTTTGAAGAGAAATAATCATAAAAACGTTCAGATCTCTTATATCATAAGTCAATCTATGTGTGATCTCTGCTTATTATTTTTTTGAGACATTAAATGACACCCAATTTCCATTTATTTTAGCCATGAACTGAAAGTATGTCTGCTACTGACAAACTACATGAAATTACTATATGCAACTTTTTGATTATAAATACAATTTGTCTGAGTTACATGGCCATATTTTCTAGAGTTGACAATTAAGTTACTTGAAATCCTCTTTTGTCCAAGCAGATGAGATTTTGTACCAAAACAGTCAGGAGCTTCAAAGTTCAAGGTTCAATATAAAGAAGCAAGACATCTTCCTGTCTCAATGGTCATTAATTATTTGTGTTAGAAGCAGATGTGGTGTCACTGCATGTGTCTGTAAACATTCACTTTCATAATATTTATTGATTTGATTTTGAACTGTTTAGCAGCTTTTGCTACATTTGAGCTACTAGCATTAGCATCTCTCAGCAGCAGTCTCTCTGTGTATTTCATAGCGAATGTAAAGCCTTACTTACTTCTTAGATTTCCAACATTTCTGGATCGGTTCTAAAACCGAGAGACGTTGAAAGCTCAACATGGTAAAACAGAGCAACTTATCTGTAATATGTTTAGCCTTCCTGTTATCTGCATTACTTATTTGTAAATCTGACAGTTTTAAAGTACTAAACACTAAAAACTAATTCTAATTCCGGTTAATCACAATTAGATTGAAAGGAATCTTAATATTCCACAAACCAAACATGGGCTTCCTGAAATGATGACAACATTTTTCTTTTCCCAGGCTAAAGGAATTCATCTGGGTAGATTTGTTCTTCATTAGGCTGTTTAACCTTGAGCCGTGACCTTTTTCAGTCCCTGTGGTCCAACTCCCACATAAACTCCCATCAGACCAGACCCCGTTCTCTCTTGTTTTTAATCCAGCAATGTTCTGCTATGAATAGAAGACCGTGAAAAAAAGTCACTCTAATGAATAAGCATGCATTTTTAATCTGTCTGCTTCGGGCATGTCAGAGTACAGCCTGCAGCTTTACATTCGGGCAGCCGATGTTCTGAAATCACTCATTTTAACTTAAATTAAATATATCCTCGAACTGAAACCCAACCTTTTATAGATAGGGAGTCTAATTGTGTGGCGGTTGTTGATTTATAATTGTCTTTGCGGAACAGGAACACTGCAGTCCAGTCCTCCCTGCACATCCCCCACAACTTCTCAGAGCAGCAGCCCAGATGACAGTGACTCAGACCTGGCTTTCAGCGTCAACAGATCCTCCTCTGCCTCAGAATCCTCTCTGGGTAAGATGCCAGATGTTGACAGCATGAATTATACTATACTGTATATATGGAGGCCTGTATGAGGCCCCCAAGGGACGACTTAGACTTGCAGCAGTTCTGACAAACTGCAGGGGAAATTTGTTTTTTCGTAATTTTATCCATTACAGGAAGCGAGGCTTCTACTAAAACATTTCTGGAATGTTAAGATTTTGTCATTGGCAAGGACATTTTGTTAAAAATGTTTAGAGTAGTCTTTTTTTTACATATTGTTCTGAGCAGATATATGAATATTAAACATAAAAAACTCATCCTCCATCAACAACAGAGGATTACTCTTCCATTCATTCAAGCTGTCTTCTCTCCTTCCAGTGACTGCTCCCAGCTCCCCGCTTAGCCCCCCTACATCCCCCTCCCTGTCTGCCTCTGAGCTGCCCCCTGCTGGGAAGAACGGAGAGTGCACCATCTGCTTCGACCAGGAGGTGGACGCGGTCATCTACACCTGCGGACACATGTGCCTGTGCAACGACTGCGGGCAGAAGCTGAAGAGACAAATCAATGCCTGCTGCCCGATATGCAGGAGGCCCATCAAAGATGTAATCAAAACGTATCGGCCGTGATGGAGGCTCCGCTTTGTGAGCAGGTGCTTCGTGCGTCTCTACCACCTGTCGACTCCTCTCAGGCTTCGCTGGACCACAATCCTGACCTTAAACCAGAAACTGACCGCATCAGAACATCACTGTGCCTCTTAGATTTCCCTTACATGTGGCTGAATGCAGTCTGGAGTCAGAGCTAAGATGGACTAATAACCAGACTCGATGTTTTGACTACCTTTACTTCCGCCAAGATATGATGAGACGTGTGCTCCGTTTTATGTTTTCCACATCATCTCACCTGTGTTGTTGAAGCAGAGAGGCTTGCTGTGACTTTCTTGTCCTTATTGTTGACATTCTAGGTATGTAGAAGTCCTTTACAAAAAAAAAAGAGAAAACATAGATATTGAACACATTTTGTTATGTAACTACAAACTTCAATCCATTTAGTTTGGATTTTCTGTGACAAAAATCAACCCGAACTGGTACATTATTGTGACGCGAAGGACAAAAAAAACAACTGAAAAGTGTGGCGTGCCATTGTAGAACCACACTAGATTTTCTGTTACAACTGAACTTTTAGAGCACATCTCTACGGGCTTTGGACATCTAGAGAAGAACATTTCTTATTTTGTAAAATAGCCCAAACATTGGTAAACATCCACTCTCAAACCTGATTTTAGATCTAGACGTCAGCTGAATCACTCTAACAAATTTTAATCTCAACAATTTGCTTTCTAGCACCAGTTGGGTGTTTAGGGTTGTTGCCTGCTGAAAGGTGTACCTCTTCCTCTCACCATTTCTTAGCCCCATCCATCTATCGATGAACTCTAAAGCTGCAACTCTACAGCTTCCCTGTCTCTGCTGAAGAAAAGGATCCACAGCCATGTTTCACTCTGTGAGTGCTGTTTTCTGGATAGAACTAAAAATGTAACAACTCCAACTATGTAGTTGTTGCAGTGTTACATATCCATCCCAAATAGAGTTTTGTATGTGGACCAAAAATTTCAGTTTTGGTCTCATCTGATCAAAGCAGCTTCTTCCACATTTTTCCTCTACATGGCATGTGGTAAAATATATATATAAAAAGACTTCTTACGACTTTCTCTCAGCAATGGTTTTCTTTTTGCTACTCTTCCATAAAGGCAATACTTG
The DNA here is from genome assembly GCF_002775205.1 of Xiphophorus maculatus. Classification (NCBI taxonomy): domain Eukaryota; kingdom Metazoa; phylum Chordata; class Actinopteri; order Cyprinodontiformes; family Poeciliidae; genus Xiphophorus; species Xiphophorus maculatus. The sequence goes on along the minus strand of NC_036465.1, from coordinate 20,685,827 downwards.
CAAAGTGCAGGAGTAATCATTTTCTTGCAAACAGATTAATGTTCTCAAACAAACCTGCGGGGCCTTCGAAGAACAATTAGACTAAGACTGGGGATAAAATTCACATGGTAAATAGTAGAAATGCATGTCACTTTTTTTTTTTTTAATGTTTTCTGTAAAGTTTTTGTAAACCATGCATCCTTCACTTTGTCCTTAATGGTTTTGTGTCAGCCCAGCACACACATTCACACCGAAACACATTTTCAGTGTTTGGTTATAACGTGACAAAATGTGAAAATGTTTAAGACGTATGAATACTTTTGCAAGGCGCTGTATATGTCAACCAAGAGAACCTGTGGACCATTGACTTCGAGTGCCTTAGATTGTTGTTATGATATCGCTAAAAGCAAAAATATATATATATGAAATCCCTAGCCATATTTTCCGAATATGCTCTCCCTTGAGGCACACAGAATGTATGCAACGAGAGTAAAGGCAGGTTAGAGAGAAGGTTGTGACTGGATGTAAGGGAAATGCCATGCTCTAGAAAAATGTAAGTTTGCTTGAGGAAAAAAAAGGAAAAATCTGGTTTTGCACTCTGAGAGACTGACAATATTGTCTAAATACATTTTATCTAGTTTTATTTCATAAAGACTAATTTAAATGATATTTTTGAAAAGCACAATTATAATTTAACACTAACATACCCTTGCTGTTACGCGATGCTCCTGAGTAAATCAACTTAGAGTGTGCACAGTAATTTAAATGATATTAAATGTAGAAGTACACACTAGAAATAGATGTTTGCTGTTTATTAGGGAAAATATCGCCACTAGTTTTTACACTATAATCTATATAGAACATAGTATGTTGTATAGAACTCATGAGAATCATGATAGTATTTTTTTTTGAATAATGAAGCTTTGCTGATTTATACTTTCTTGTAAAATGAGCCATCTTTTTTTCTTTACAGCATTTTAATAAAATATCTATTGGAAAGTGAACAAATCTTAAGAAACACATGTGGCAGTTTGTTTTGTTAATATGTGATGTTTTGGGGGGGTTTTCCCCTGAGGATCATTTAAATTTTTTGACATTTCAGGGAAGAAAATTAAGTTGCAAAGGAGGAAATGATTTTGTTTTCATGTGAAGCATGACACTGAAACGTAAATGTCATTATTTCATGGAGAAACCTTTTCACTGCAATGCTGTTAATTTGAACATCTCTTCATCCTCAGTTTCAATCACAAGGTTTTGGTTTTGGATCAGAAACTTTTCTTATTCATATTTCATAAAGACTACTTAATGATGTTATTAAATGGAGCCACAGCCATTTACGTATGTTACGACAAACCTCAAACACACTGCTTATTTGTATGAAAAGACCCTGTTCTTGTTCTCCAAGTGCCATATTCTAAGTTTTGCTGTGTTATTAGGGTCTTTATTAATAATCATCGAGTTCATCTCTGCGGTTCTGGACCTTTTCAACCACCACAAATCATCATCACTGAATAAAAACATTTAACACGTCTGACACAGTCCTTGTGAATATTTAAATCTACAACTAATCATGAATTAATTAAACAGCCCAGATCCCTTGTCTTAAAAAAATTACAAAGAGCTCTGATGCATTTTTAAAATCGCTCTGACCTTCATTCACCTTGATCCCTGTCAGACTCAAGGTCATATTTGCTTGCACTCTGAAGATTTTGAAACATGTGATGTTCTGTCCAGATATGAAATGATAGCTATCATATTTACACAGAGTGAACTGTGGGAACAGTTAAAGCAGATGAAAGGTTATGCTGAACATGTTGGAAACTACCATGCATTTTAATGAAGGAGCAAATAGAAACACCAGAATTATTCAACTCTGATGCAATAGTATCGCTTTAGTTTGATCAACTCTGACTTCTATTTTATTCCATTATATTAGCATGAAAGAAAACATCTAATTACATTCAAATCAAGGCCTGTTTTAACAGTTGTCTACAAAATAAAATCTGTTGTAATTTTAAGATGGTTTTACAGAACTCATCATACAGAACAAAACTGCTTACTGACACTTTTATGCTTAAAAAATGAACAGAAATATAACGCGCTGGATAGAGGTTGAGGAGCTGATCCTCAGCAGTACAGAAGGTCGCAGGAGGCGTCCCCAGGTATCCTGCTGCCATCAACTTCCTGCAGCATTTATCCAGTATATGTGAGCTTTTTCAACATTCCAAGAAGGCTATAGCAGGTACATATAAGCTATTTAAACCTTGGGTTTCAAATAAGACTTGTTTCATCTTTCAGAAACAAGACACCCTGTATTATTTTCTGATTTTCCTATTTTAGTTGCAGGCATACTTTGTTAAGCGGGAATTTTAACAATTGTAGTGGACTTGTTGTGAATTGTTGCGATTTTGAGGCCAGAAAGCTGCCATATAATGCTTAATTTGCTCAGATTAGGCTCTCACTTGGAAGAGTACGGAATTTTTTAAAATTAATTATTCATATTTGATAACATTTTATATATTGAGGTTATGCCTCATGGTGAAATAACATTTCTTTCCTGCACTGCCGTATTGTGGGGAATAACAAACACCCTTTTTATCACAGGATCACCAAGAAGAACCCCTTAGGTGTCCGAAACTGGACTATATTTGACCCCAACATTAATCTTTCTCAGGTCATCAACAACCGGAGGCACGCTCTAAAACTAATTTCAGTGGCTTTTATTGACAGATAATACTGGGCAGCCCTAACTTTAGAATTAAAATAAGAAAAGGCAGCAATGACCTAAAGGTCTAGTGAAATCTTACTTTTTCTTAGCATATTTTGGAGACATTGTTCCTCTGAAAGCTAAAATTATTCAATTTTTTGAATAATATTTATGAATCTAAAAGTACTGTAGAGAAACACACCTGGACAATACACGACATTTTGAAGTTAAGGTTCCCTGCTGACTAAGCAACAAAGAAGAATCATAACAATTGTTATTTAAAGAGTTCAGTTCAATTTATAGCACATTAAGATTCAAATCAACAGCAAATGTGTTGCGTAATTCCATTCTCAATCTTTTTTTTTTTTTTTAGTTTACTATTAGTACGTATATTGGATTGCATTTTTCAGTTCAACAGATAATTTAATGGGCATAAATAACTGATCTGGAGCTAAAAAAGAAAAAAAAATGTTAATCATCTTTTCTTCTTTCAGGTATTAACTTTGCTGTGTTTTTTATGCTAATGCTGCTCTGGATAAATGCTAAGATTTATTTTTTTATTGCGATTTTAATGCTAATGTTTGATTAATACCATGATGATTGCTGGGTCAGATGGTCATTCTGATGTGGTGTTGAACATGCGAGAGCTGAAGCCCTGATTGCTGACTCAGATCTATGAACATTCATTTTTGTTATTATATTTCACCCAGTGCCTGATTGTCAGATAAAACCAGAAAGGTTGCTTGGTGATGTGGATTCAGCAAAACCTGAATAAGTCCTTCTGATTTCAGGGTCAATTTTATGTCATTACGTCATCCTGCCAAAGTTTTTTATTTATTTGGGTAGAAAGGCCTCTGATGTCTTGTGTCACAGCCTGTTATTTGCCCAAAGTTAAGCTTCCTGGCAATCATACAATTAGTTTGGTATTTTTCCCAGTGTTGGGTCTGATTCAGGATTAGCTGTTGATATTAATTTAATACATTTTTTTAGCTATGCTTTATGCTATCCTGCTGTATAAAGAATATTCTGTTATCGTGAACGTGTTGACATTTTCCTACAGTTCATTTGAATTCTTATACTGAACTACAAGGGAAATCTGTAGGCATCAATCAGCACTACCAAATTTTTTATTTATTTTTTCCAGCCGTCCTGCTGTAAGAGTCTCTGCCGGACGCACGAAGGCGCCATTTCCAAGCACATGACGCAATCTTTAATGAATAAGAGTTTCTGACTTATGCAAATCGTTAGTAGTAAAAACCATAAAGCGCTCATTTGACATGAGCAATATCTTCCTCGCACGGATCAGAAAGCTTCACGTCCATTCGGATCCCTGAATGAATGGCAAATGGAGAGAGAGGTTCGGGACGCACAGTGTGGTTTTTATTGGGAAGCTTAAAATTTCAAACGTGGTCGGCTCTTTTAGTCTTCCTGAGCAAGAAACAACTACAAAGAATTTTAAGAGTGTTTACTAAAAATATCAAGCAGCATAGTGCTCATCCTCATTTCCATTACGCACAGGGGAGCGCTCACATGTCCTACCGGACGCGCTCTCTTCTCAGTATGGGGCAACGCGGGGCAGCAGCGACGGTGACTGACGATGAGGAGCGCCGTGAAACCACAGCCTTCAGCAACTCCAGCACCTTGCAACTCCCACGCTTTACTTCCTCGCTGCGCGTAAAGCGCGTTAGTGTCCAAATGCTCGTGCCATGGCTCGCGGGACATCCGAGGACTTTAATGATGGAGGAGCGCGTCTTCCTGTCCAATAAAGTTGAATAGCCTTTCCCGCAAAGACATTTAGATCTTTTCTCCTTCTTTTTTAAAATTATTATTATTTTTTTTTAATATTTCTTTATACCTTGAACATTGGAGAAGCGCTGCTCATCATGGGCGCTGCATCCTGAGGGGAGATGGATGTGGAGGTGAGGGATGCGAACGCCTCGGACTGCCCGCGGAATGAGAGCGGCTGCGAACTGAACGCTTCCTCCGGCGGAGTGTCCACTGCGCTGGCCAGCGTGCTGATCTTCACCATCGTGGTGGACATCCTGGGAAACGTGCTGGTCATCCTCTCCGTGTACAGGAACAAGAAGCTCAGGAATGCAGGTGAGGAGCAAAGGCGTGATGAGGAATGTTGTGCAGTGGGGTCAATAAATGATACAGCGGAATAAATCTGTAAATTTCCGATGGGACAGAAATATACAATTTCAGTTGATTTATTACTATATTATTTGTACTCAACTTTATTTATAGGGGTGATAAATAAAAAAAAATGTTTTGCCGAGGTTCGACCTGTTCTCCTTGTTTCATTCATAACTAAAGTGATGCTATCCAACATGTTTCCTCTGACCCCGTTGCTTCACAATCCGCCTCCAGTCTCAGTGTCTGCACTTTCTGCAGCCTTGCATGCCAGCATTCATATCAGTCTATAATAACACTCTACTCCCTCTGGCTGCCCTGGCTGCTGTACCCTTGGCTTCTCCGGTCCAGATAAATCACACCCCTCCTTATATCATGACCTGAAGTGTCCCATGAGCAGCCAAGGTGAGAGGCACTGTCACTCTGACTGTAGCTCCCATGGCCTCTCTGAACATGTTTTAAATCAAACTCATATTTTTTCCCCCTCCCCAGTCATTCTACATTTGTGATGCTCTGACTGGACTTGTCCAATTTTTGTTGTTTTTTTTTTTTCTTCCACCCCTTCTTGCGATACAGTTAAAAATATCTCCGATGGAATAGATGATGTCTTGTGCGTTAGGCAGCATAAAGGTCCTCATTTATGTAGAAAAACAACAGCTCTGTTTCTTTCCTTGTTATTTATTTTTTTATTCACAATCTCTTGTTTGATCTTCATGAACACAGATAATAAACACAGGGGAATCTTCTTAGCAATCGGAAGGAAATGGAGCTTCCTAAAATCTGCACTTTTGAACCTAAGTTGTATATTTAGGGATCGTTTAGGAATTAGAAGATTTATGCAAGACCGAAATGTCTTATATTGCTTGTAATGTTTGTTTATTTTTGTTACATTTTGTTGGTAGAAAAAAATAACCTAGAATTAATTTCTTTGCTTTTATCTTCATTATTTTACGAGCTAAAAAAGACAGGTGACATCTGAAAATCTTTGTTTTTTATATATATATATATATATATATATATATATATATATATATATATATATATATATATATATATATATATATATATATATATATATTGCCTGGCCAAAAAAAAAGTCGCCACTAAGCAAATAGGTACAAGCCTCCTATTGGATAAGTACTGCATAGGCGATTATCTTTCAGCTGGCAACAAGTTATTTAACCCCAGCTGATGCAATGAGTAACTCCTCATTTCTTAAACAACCATGGCAAAAGACACATCCTGTGGTCATGGAAAAGACGTCAGTCTGTTTAAGAAGGGTCAAATCATTAGCATGCATCAAGCAGAGAAAACATCTAAGGAGATTGCAGAAACTACTAGAATTGGGTTAAGAACTGTCCAACGCATCATTAAAAACTGGAAGGATGGTGGGGAACCATCGTCTTCCAGGAAGAAATGTGGTCGGAAAAAAATCCTGAATGATCGTGATCGGCGATTACTTAAACGTTTGGTCAAATCAAATCGAAGAAAAACAACAGCAGAACTCAGGAGTATGTTTAATTGTGAACGCAAAAGCATTTCCACACGCACAATGCGAAGGGAACTCAAGGGGTTGGGATTGAACAGCTGTGTAGCCGTAAGAAAACCTCTAATCAGTAAGGCTAACCAGAAAAAAAGGCTTCAGTTTGCTAGGGAGCATAAAGGTTGGACTCTGGAGGAATGGAAGAGGGTCATGTGGTCTGATGAGTCCAGATTTACCCTGTTCCAGAGTGATGGGCGCATCATGCCTAGTGCCTACTGTACAAGCCTGTGGGGGCAGTGCTACAGCTTCAACAACATTGTGTGCCCAAAGAATGAGGTCAGCTGACTACCTGAATATACTGAATGACCAGGTTATTCCATCAATGGATTTTGTCCTCCCAAATGGAACGGGCATATTCCAAGATGACAATGACAGGATTCATTGAGCTCACATTGTGAAAGAGTGGTTCAGGGAGCATGAGACATCTTTTTCACACATGGATTGGCCACCACAGAGTCCAGACCTTAACCCCATTGAGAATCTGTGGGATGTGCTGGAGAAGGCTTTGCGCAGTGGTCAGACTCTCCCATCATCAATACAAGATCTTGGTGAAAGATTAATGCAACACTGGATGGAAATAAATCTTGTGACACTGCAGAAGCTTATTGAAACAATGCCACAGCGAATGGGGGCTGTAATCAAAGCTAAAGGCGGTCCAACAAAATATTAGAGAGTGTGACCATTTTTTGGTGGCAACTTTTTTTTTGGCCAGGCAGTGTATATACATATATATATATAAACCCACCATGAAGTACCCCCCCCCCCCCCCCCCCACACACTTTTTTATGTAAACACTCATTTCCCATCAAGGTTGAACAAGACATTCACACTTTTGCAATGTTTAACCATAATGGGTTGAAAGCAAAGTGTTATTTTTTTTAGTTTGGTGATCTGTTCTGTCATCCCAGGACAGATTTCGATGTTTTTCTAAACTCTGCTGGAGGTATTGTAGAGCTCCCATCCTGAGCCTATAACCTCATTTGCTGATACAATGTTACTGTGAGCTCTGAAGGCCTCATCATATTATTTACATTGTTTAAGTGAATATCCCAATCATTCTACGTCCCAGTGCGCGTCATCTTGGAAAGCTACGACTCCCACTAGGATGTAAACACAGATAAGCATATAAGCAAAGCGTTGCGACATTCGGGCTGATTTTCGGTGACTCTTTTCCTCTAAAGTTAGGAAGTGGCAATAAAATCTGTACAGACCAAATAAACCTCAGACGTCAAGGATTCAGTTTTATTTTTTCTGTCATTTTCTCTTGCTTTGTGGCTGAATCGTCAGACCAGAAGTCATCTGGGGTTGACAATTATATGTGTTGTCGTTTGTCATTCTCCTCTGTAAAACACGTGGTTTATCTACAGCGGGCGAAGCACCAAAAATAAACCAAAAATAGCTGTTAAAGCCGATGCTCTGCTTTTCATGTTTTTTGGTGAAAACCCAATGCAAGAAAAATATGTCAAGTCTCCCTATAGTATAAACACATGTGGTAAAATGTTTAAACCCCACACTACTTTCTTTATCAAAATGTGTCTAAGTAAGATGTGTAACAGAGGCCCAGTTCTTTAACTCTTCAAAATTGTAAAGACAAGAAAACATGCCATTCAAGTAAGGCAAATATATGTTAATCTTTATCAGTTGGAAAATAACTGGAGTAAAATGCATCCTGGTGTGAACCTGTGATTGCTTTCTGAGTTAGTGGCTGTTTTTGATTTGGGTGACGTGACCTGCTCTCCAGGGATTCTGTCCGCCATGAAATTTAGCAAAATATCCCCACAGTGTCGGCACTGGAAAAAAAAAATGGCGGTATATTTGTATATTCCTGACCAAGATTGCAGCCACACAGAACTATGGGAAGCAAATAAATAACACGTAATAAACAAAACAAGCAAAGAAAAACAAAGACAAAGAGCGAGCCAACCACAGTGACCTCTCATGAAGAACAATGACATTCCTTCCTCTCTGCATTTTTTAAAGATTCTCTTAACGGATGGGGAGTATTAAGAGTTCAACAATTTCTTGCAGATCGTTTGAAGACTGCTGTGTGTAGTAGCAAAATTGCTGTTTTTCTGAAATCTGTCAAAGCCCTGGGAACATTTCAAAGCAACAATTTGGAGCAGACAAAATTTAAGTTCCTTAGGTAAAACTGGAAGTTTTGCCAGCAGAGCCTTATGAATAAAAGTAAAAACCATATCAACGCTGTTTTATACAGAGGATTAAAGATGCCCAACCAACTCAGTCGTAGAGAAAGCATAGCTGTGTCAGATATTTACCTTCTGAAATAAAAGGCTGCTTGCATGTACAGCATCTCACTATAATCGATAATGAACAGAAGGGCGATTTCAACAAATGTTTGTTTGCAATAAATGACAAGATTTAATCCTGAAATAAAAATCGGGTTTCATTTTAAATCTCCTAGGCAGATTCGGAGAAGCTCTTCTTCAACCCATGTTCAAGTACTTGTAGGAAAACACACTTTTAATAAATATAATATCAGGCAAGAGAAAAAAGTCCTAGATTGTCAAAGTCTTACAAGCAAGCCTTTGATCGAATAATTAATTTTTCATTTTGATTGAAATGTAGTCTGAAGTACTCTTGCATGTGCTGCACTGAAAGCAGATGTACAGTATATAAAAGATTATACAATACTCAATATGGCTTGAATGCCTTAATATAAGTCATTTAAAAAACCAAAGCCAAAATGGAGCCTTGGGGCCTTCAGCAATCTCTCTGGGTTTTGTTCTTCTGCTCCCGCCTGTTAAATCATTTTCAAATGTCATTGCAGAGCCTTCACAAAAGCTGAAATTCCTACATTTAGCCCAGAGAACATTTGTAAAACCCAGGATTGAATGACTTTGAAAGATTTAAAAAGTGCCACAATGCAATTTTGAGCAAGACCCCAATAAGATAAATTTTACAGCATTAGTGGCAGTGATGGTGCTGCAACTGCTTCTAAAACCAGACCTAAAAAAAGCAAACAAACTTTAAACTGACCTGAGATAAAGTCAGGAAACTATGTATTTTGTATGGATCTGTGTTAGGGCAGAACATGCAGAGCTCCTCACTGCTGACATTGTATGTAGTCAGAAACAGGAGCAGAAAACTCAGGAAGCCCAACGTAACGCTAATGAGAGCATGTAAACGAGATTGCCCGATTAGGTCGGACAGTGTTTTGGAATAATGAGCTTCTAATTGATATTTTAAACACATTACATAACACAGCCATTTAATTCAGCCGAGATCCCTTTGGCGAGAAGCTCGGAAGTCCCCAAAAGAATAATTTAATGTTTCTGCTTTGCGTAAATGGCATAGCTGGCCGGGCTCAGACAATGGGGCAGGAGTGAATGGCCTCACGCTGTTTGACTGTGGACACTGCAGAGATTGCAGACCTCACTGTCCTCCCTGCTCTAATTGGTCCGAGCGTAGGGGTGATCCGTCAGTGTGAAAGAGTGCCAACCTGAAACTCCAGCGGAGCACTTTCGATGTTTTTTATTGTTGTTGAGTCTCTGAAATTGTTACAGCTGTAAACAATCTCTGCTCTGTTCTTATCAAGCTATTTATAGCCGTGTTTGGCTCCCCGTCGTATGAAAGTTTAATTGAACGGAGCTTTCAAACGGATGCAGCTGAATAGCTCCAAACAGCTGTCCACCATGAAAACCCCATCTCTGTGATGGATGGCTGCTTTGTGGGGGCCCATTAGGAGACATGGGGCGGTCTTTCTGTGCCTAAAAGATCAAAATCATGACTGACAATACGTAAAAGCAACACTCAGACTTATTTATTTTTTGTTGTTGTGGCTTGAACACATAATCGCCCCTTTCTTTCTCTCTGTGATACGCTTTTCTAAGGCAGCTGGTTTTTGCTTCTCGGCACACACAACGGCAGCAGCAGCAGCAGGACCGTTCCGCTCGGCTTCACTGTACATGCTGCATCCCTCTGTCTTCCACCACAACAAACACGGACATGTGCACATATGCATTCGGTACAGCCGCTGGTGCATCCCAATAGAAACTGTATCTGTGCACAAGCAAGGATTGGTAGCTCACGTTCCATTGTGTGCTCAGCATCCTTTGAGGATGAGGGGATATATATATATACTGTATATGTATATATATATATATATATATATATATATATATATATATATTGGGCTCTGTACTGTAGGACTGCCAATGGAATGTTAATACTAGAGTTTCCCAATGGGGTTAGCCTTACTAAAAATACACTCACAAAATGCAGGAGAGAGAAGGAGGAAGGGAGCAGATGGAAAGAGGAAATTCAAAGCAAGAGCCAGTTCCTGTATGTGTCTGCGTGTGTGTGCGCGTTTGGTTTGTGCCACCGTGTTGAGAGCGGTGGGTCATGGGGCATGTAAGGTTGGGGGATGAAGTTGAATTTTGTGAAATCATGCATTACATCCCCGCATCTCTTCAGAGTCATGAGCTCCTTACTCCACCCTATTGAAAAAAATAAAATAAAAAAACAAAACAGGAAAAAAAATCCAGAGGGAGGGTTAATTGAGTCAGTAGACCTAGTGAGTCAGACCAGAAGCCAATTTAAATTGACAGCACAGACCCATGGGGAATATCACTCTGTACACTACGTTTAGCATGTCTTCTTCCCGACAACAAGATCATGGCAGGCATTTTGTCTTACGTTGGGATTATCTGACTAAATCTGAATCTCTATCTCCTGGAAGAGCTTGCTCGTTTAAATTGTAGCACATTTTCCGTTATAGATGTGCTCAATAAACCTAATGATGTTCTGAGTCTTTGCTTTTGGGTTCGTTCGCTGGACTCCTCTGATGACAATGATTTTCGTTGGCCGGACTCATCGCAGGCTTCATCACTTCAAGGCAACTCAAGTCAGCTTAATCTTAAACTTGTCCAAATCCCCGGGCCCCCCTAACATAACTCAGTGCAGTCACCAGCGTCTCATCAGCTCTAATGTCCTTGCTGAAAGGTTGTTCTCGCCTATTTATCATAACTTGAGTGAAGAGAATGTAATCTAATCTGAGATTAAGCCACGCACTGCTGACAGAAAGATTCAAGCAATGCCTCCACCCCCACACATCTCCCTGTCCCTGTTTTTTTTCTTCTTTTTTGTGAATTCATCTTTCCTTCAAAGGTGTTTAAATATAGCCGAGTGAATCAAAGCACAGTACGGCGAGTCACGTTTCCAGCGCGAGCGGTCAGAGTGACGGGACCCGGATGGTGGGTGGGACACAGGAACAAAGACCCCTGGGGTGCACGTGTGAACACAGCCGTAGGAATGACGAGAACGAAAAGCTACTTGGCTGGCAGCCTTTCTGTTTGTCTCACTCTTCTGCATCTTCGGTCTTGTTAAGAGTTATCTCCACTGTTCTCTTGTAGTTTCCTTTGTAATATGAATAAGCAAACATGAGAAATAGTTGAATCTGATTTGCTTGACTATTCTAATTATCAAAAACCTTACACTGCAGAAAATGTCTTTCTTTTTTACATGCTGTCCTGATATACATCCACAAACTTAAATCTGTTTTATTTGGGTTTTATGTGACACAAACCCCCCCCAGCTCATTTCTATTAAGTGAATAGAACATATACATAGTTTTGATTTAGAGTAAAATCTGAAAAGTGTGACATCCGTTTTTCTTTGCCCTCCTGGGTCAAAACGAACTCTCAATCTCAATTTACCTGCAAGTCTTTTGGGTTCGTCTCCGTCAGCTTCAAACACTTAAAGACTGAAGTATTGCATAATGATTCAAGGTCAATTGAACTGCATTGAACAGCAATTGTCTAATCAACTGTGCAATCTTAAAACAATTATGGTCTTATCTGACTGGAGTAACTTTGTCCACATATTTGCTGCATTCCTTCACTTGGGGAGGCTGCAAACACAACGTATTGTGGCTTTTAAAAGCAATTTCTCCTTAAGCTAAAGGGTAGATTTGTGGAGTGCATGACTAAGAGTCAGATTCTCCCTCCTGAGCTGTGAATTTCTGAATCTCATCTTGCTTCTCTTGACTACTTATCCTGATATTTGCCCCTCTTGCCCAGGTGGATGCTCTGTGACATGAAAAATAGTGAAAAACAATAGAATGTTTTCAGTTTTAAATTTCCCCACAATTTCACCCCTGACTGTGTTGTGTTCCTCATTAGCTGTCACGGAGCAGCTGTATTAATACGGCATGTATCTGAACTCTATGTGTAATATTAGGGAGAATTTGAGGAGATTTGAAAGTGGTTGCACTGGATTTTACTTTGGGGTATCACAGTACAATGGGCTGAACATAAATATTCACCACACTTTTCTGATTTTTATGTTCCTTTACCTTGAAAATTGTTTAGTGCTTTTTGTTGGTCTGTCAAAACAAAACAAAATCCAAATGAGATGCATAGAAGTTTGCGGATCTAAGCTGCTGACGTGTGAAAAACAGCATAAGGGTAGCAGTACTTTTGCAGAGCCCTTTGCTTTCACAAACACAGAGACGATCGAGAAAGAACTATTGTTTTCATTCACCAAACAAGGAGCGTTCACTGGGGAAATTGACTGAGCGACCCCCTCAGCTCTCAGGAGACTCTAAAAGCAAGAGTCAGTTGATCTGATGGCACATTTCACTTGGCTGACAGTTTTTTGTGCGAGTGCAGGCCGCTGTAAAATCAAATAATTACAGAGCGGCGTCAGAGAAGTTAAAGGCTCCGTGTCAGCTGTCCCTGCCGGGCTGTACGAAATCAGCATTCGGGCCGAGCCACGTCCGACTCGCACTCGGTAATTATAGCTCCAGAAGAGGTCGGCGGGCACGATTCTCTCCTTGTATGCAGGTGTGAGAACAAGTTTGTCGGTCGCCTGTTTTGTACTAAAACAACAGTTTGCCTGAGTGCTGCAGCTCTGGGGCGTGCTGAGCATCATTCCGGCCAACTTGGCTAATTACACCACACAGGGAGGTAATGGTGTGTCCAATGTTTTTCATAATGAATGACAGAAAAAACAAAGTCAGTCATCTGGCCTCTGCACAGCGATCCTCCCAGCAGTGTTTTAGCACTTACCTCACCCTCCAGACGATAAGTGCTGGAGAGCGGTTCAGCCGCAGAGACCTGCAAAGCTGGAGCATGCCCTGTGCAGCAGGCGAGCATGATAGCGTTGGGTCACATGATGTCAGCAAGGAATCAAACCTCTGCACAGTGACAAATGCACACGGCGAGTGCTGCCAGCATCACAAATGCAATCTGACAGATTTGCCCACTGAGCTAAATCAAGGATGAGGAACAACTGCTTTTATTTTTATCTCAGTAGACTTTAGAGATGGCTTTTAGGGGGCTGAAAATTTGTAGTCCCTGACGGATCAAGTTGCCGGGAAAAAAAATAGCACGATAAACATCTGCATTTTTGTTTTTCTATATGATGAAGACGGGGGAAAAAAGTCCTTCTGGGAATGTAGGATTATAACACCGCTCAATTGCTGTTTTTCTTTAATTAATCCAGTTGAGGAAGGTACATTTTAATTAGTCCAGTGGTGCCTGGGGTGCAGGTTGTGTAACAAGCTCTGGATTCTATGGACGGATACTTGACCTGTGTTTTAAATCGACATAAAATCATATGTGTCAATGAGTGCTGCTGTCCCAGCTGTCTGAATGACCCAACCTGCATGTAGTCTCTCCAACTTCACAAGCTCAATTATAACTCTGCATACATTATTTACAGATAGCGTATTTTTATTCATGTAATGCTGGATGGGAAAATTAATTCTGGGTAATGACTATGACAGGCACTATCTAATTAAATCTTCATTCACTTTTCGTATTGTTTCCTGTCCCGTGTGGATTGTGAGACATTGTTCAACTGCAGTAAATCATTTATTTGTGTGGGCAACGTGTTTTATTTCATGGTGAGTTTCACCTTTAATGAACAGCAGCTTTACAGAATGCAGGTTTTATTTCCCAGCATCCATTCACAGCATACCGGACAGTGATTTGCTTTTAAAGCAGACCCGGCTTGTCGTACTGCTTTATGTTTAAGCTATCAATCTTCTCATCTGACACGGTGTTTATAGTTTGATTCCCCTCCCTCCACAGCAGCTGCGGTGTAACAGTATTAAACGTCGTTTTCGATTATTCGTGTCTTGTGACAAGATCCAGTGTCTTACCAGCACCAGTTCTTCTGATGCTGTTTTAGTTGAGTATATCATCCAGCTGCTGTGAAACTAACAGAGCGTTTTAATGTGATGCTTCTTTTAAAAAAGGCTGTGTTTTGATTTTCTCGCAATCGATTTTACTAAAATTCCTGTGAATTTTATGTGGGGAAACAAACATGGCTGGCAGAAAACCATGAGAGATTTGGGGTTTTTCACACGACGAAACATTGACGCAAGTTTTAACAGAAAAACAGAACGAGACGATGTCATGCTGACGTTCTTCCTGTTGGTCTAAGACAGGGTGAAGAAAATAACATCTGCTCACACCACAAACACAATGTTAACAAATAACTGAGAAAGATGAAATTGTCATCTGACCGTAGAGCTGGGTCCGACCCTGGTACAGTACTTGGCTGGATTTTGTCTTAACTAATGAACAGGGACTTCTTTGTGCCAATATGTGACTTCTCACAGACAAAAGTCACATGTGGGAATCCCCTTGGTTCCACCTGAGCGTCCCTATTTAATATCTTCAATATGCTTCCGCTAGATCAGATAAGAACAAATTGTACGATTAGTTGTCGTAACTAAGCGGATGATACACAGGTCTACATTACATTGTTACTAAGCAACTAAAAAACTCACTGAGCAAAGGCTTAAAACAAATCAGTTTTAAGCCTCACATTAAGTTTTTGTGAACCTCTAATATGGAAAAAAGTTCCAGAGAACTGCAAAAATGCTGAAACACTGAGTTTCCTTAAATCAAGGCGAAAAACCCATTTCTTTGGTGCAGCCTTTGATTAATAACATCTGGAACATCATAAAGCGTTATGTGTTTTTCAATCTGTCGTTTCCCCTTACATTACCATGCAAAGTGGCAAAGAATTGAAGACAAATTTTGCTTGTTTGTTGTTTTATCTGCCTTCTGATTATGAAAAGTACTTTGAATTGCCCTGTTGCTGAAAATGTGTTATGCAAATAAAATGTATTTGCCTTCGGAAAGTGGAACACCTTTTCCAAGTCTGAATGGGCTGACATTCAAATACAAATATCATTTTTACATAGTTTGCAAAGTTATGAGTACAGTTATTAGTGTTCAACTCATTTTGATGTACATTGACTTCTGAAAATATATCTGTCTCTTAACGCAGGGCAGATTTTGTCACAGTTCAATCTCTTCTTCTGGGATTTAATGTGATAAGTCAATATAAAATGATGCCTGATTTTGAAGTGGAAGTAAATTTATTTTTTCATTATTTCTTTTTAGATCTGAAGAGCATGACACACAATCATATATCTCATTTTGTATTTCACCTTTATTTAGAAATGTAGATCTTACTGAGACACACACGCTCAGTGTCTTGTTTTACATAGAAAACAATAATTTGTTGTAGAGATTGTAGTGTGATTGATACAACAAATTAAATGAAAAATACAAAGAAAAGCTGAATGTAAAAAACCCTTTTTGTTGTAGGACATAATTGCTTATATTTAGATGATATAGTAAGTTAGAGTCACTGGTAATAAGTACTGATTCATAAACAAAAGTATATTATTGCAGCAGTATGGCTGTGGACAGTGCAGGACAGTTAACCAGAGAGTATAAAATGCAATGGTGGTCAAGAGGTTTTAATCATTACTGTGATAAAGCTCAGTGCTCTATAATAAGACCATAGAGGGCCAACAGCTGCATTTCATTAACAATGTTCCCATAATCAGTGTGAGGTAAAAATGTGACTGGCATGTTGGTTTTCACATTACATGAGAAACATGATTTATTTCTATAAAAGTAAGGATTAGAGGTTTTTTTTAGAAGATGTTGACAAAAAAGCTTGAATTTCACCTATCTAAGTACTTAAATATTTACAAGTCACAAATTCAGTAGCGACACCTTATACAGACACTGCAGCAGGGCAATTGTTGAGGTACAAGAAATGTGAGTAAGATCAACACAAAAGTGTGAGTTGCGCTCCACCTGCGCTTTGGTCAGCTTAGCGTAAGGCCATTGCTACATGGAGCAGAATGGCTTTGAATAGATTTTTGAGCTGGTGCCACATTCAGTGCACAAACCTGGTAACCATGTTATCCATCCACCAGCGCTAGATAACAGGAGCAAAAAATAAACTGAAGAGTTTGGAGAGGAAATTTCAGATGATTTTTACTTCCGAGACCCAACATTTAAAAAATATATATATTTAATTGAGGTCGAATGAATGAGATATCCTAAGACATCCTTCAGTATGCTTGTCTTTTGTTTCCAACTGAAAATTACCATACTTGTAGAGGATTTAAAAATCAGATTTCCACTAAAATGCAGTTTCAGGAGAAACACAAAGAGAGGCTGGATAGTTCTAAGTTAAGAACTGATTGACAAAAACCCAGTCCTGAAAAATATGTAAGTATTTAACCTTTTTTTAATATATATAGTTTCTTGACCTAGAAGAATATGAAGTAGAAAGCAGATAGGGAAAACACCTTTAATATCACATTGGATATACCATTTGACATTTGAAACCTGGTGGTGGGAGTATCAAGCTGTGGGAATGTTTTGCTTTGGGTTGGGCGAATTCAGGTCAGTCCTGCAAAAATAATCTGTTACAGCTTGTGCAGTCTTGGGACTGGACCAGCGTGTGGATGTGTGTGAATGACCCCAAACAACCAGCCAGAAATACAACATAATGGTCAGAGCACTTAATGTGTTAGAATGACCAAGCAAAGTCCAAACTTAAATCCAGCTGACAATCTGTGGCAAGACCTGAAAATGGATTTTCACATACTCTCTCCATTCAATCTGACAGAACTTGAGTTATTTTGCAATGAGAAATTTGGAAAAAAAAATCCATCTCTAAATGTGAAAAGCTGGGAGAGACACCTCGTCCCTCCCTAAGAAATCAAGCTGTAATTCCAGCAAAAGGTAGTTCTGACATTAATGAATATATGGCTTAGGGTTCAGATTTTTATATCTGAAATGTTTTTTTATTTACCTCCCATTCACAATCATGCACTACTTTGTGTTGGGCTATAAGATTAAGTTTGTGATGGCAGCATAGGAATGTAATGATCCTTCAGCTAACACATTGCATTTTTTGTATCATCCACTTTTTGTAAATATCTCTGATGTTAGTATACCTCCAGACTTACTTTTAAGGCATCTATTGATGAAATGCCTTACAGAACTCATTAAGGACATTGAAAAAACAAAACAAAAAGATATTCTCACACATTGCGACATGCCCAGACACATGGATACTCTGACCTTCACTGAAGCTCACAATGTTCCCGGCAGCAGAGTCAGATTGCTGTTTCATAAGGAAAAATTGAGAGGATCACCAAAGTCAGACAGAAGACAAATATCAGTCTTTGTCATTTAAAGGATACTGAATCTTTTAGATGGTACTGAAAGAACAGACCAGTAGATGACTGAAAAGAAAAAAAAGTCAGTATCGACCATGGTGACATAGCAAGATTAAACAAGACATACAAAATAAAAAGAGCTTGTGACAGAGAAGACTTTAATCCATTTACATGGACATGGACAGTAAAAAGAAATTATTTCAGTCTGTTTTAGTTGTTGTTTTGTGATGAAACTCATACAGTCATCCCTCCAGCAAGAAAAAGGTTCACAATTGATAATGAGACATCAAGATGAAAAGACAAAACCATTAACAGACTCTAATAAGACAGTTATGTTCTGCTTTTCTCAAACGGTTTGTTATGCTCTGCTTTCCTAAGTCAGGCGCTGCTTCATATCGGCTCACTGCTCTAAGTTGGTTATCTCTTTATTGTGCTACTGCTGCCAGGGTCTCTTTGTTGGTAGACCATGGCGATGTAAAACAGGCTTCATTGAGTTTCTGAAAAACTTTCTGGTTCCTGGGCTGTTTTTGAATATTCTAACCAATTTTCTTTCATGTGAGGGTAAGAGTTTGGCTCAGGTTTTTGATACTTTGACATAATTGGGTGTTACTTCAGTACGCTTCTAAACACCTCTGACCTTCGCCCCATTGGAAATTCATGAACTATGTTTAAAGACAGGTAACTGTCAAAAGACGGACCAATTAAATGAACTCTACCATTACTGATGAAACGAAAGTTTAACTTTAAGAACTTGTTGATGGCTGCAACTTTTCTT
This sequence comes from Xiphophorus maculatus, assembly GCF_002775205.1. Lineage (NCBI taxonomy): Eukaryota > Metazoa > Chordata > Actinopteri > Cyprinodontiformes > Poeciliidae > Xiphophorus > Xiphophorus maculatus. Next base: position 20,667,223 of record NC_036465.1, on the reverse strand, counting down.
GGGATTCTTAAGGCAGCAGTTAGCATATTAGACTAGACACTGAATTAGAAATTTTTTCAATCATTGATGTTATTTGTTGTGCAATCACATCATTTTGGAAAATAAACGGCTAAAATACATCAGTAAATGCCCCCAAATTATGTTGACAACTGGTACTTTGTAAAACAGCACGACTCACGCTTTGCTTGTTTCCTCCCTTTTGTCTCCAGGCAACATCTTTGTGGTGAGCTTGTCCGTAGCGGACCTGGTGGTGGCGCTGTACCCGTACCCTCTTGTGCTGACAGCAATCTTCCACAATGACTGGACCATGGGAGACCTGCACTGTCAGGCCAGTGGCTTCATCATGGGCCTAAGCGTTATAGGCTCCATATTCAACATCACGGCCATAGCCATCAATCGTTACTGCTACATCTGCCACAGCCTCCACTACGACCGCCTGTATAGCCTGAGGAACACCTGCTGCTACCTGGGCCTCACTTGGTTGCTCACCGCCATCGCCACCGTGCCCAACTTCTTTGTCGGCTCTCTGCAGTATGACCCCCGCGTCTACTCCTGCACCTTCGCTCAGACTGTCAGCTCGTACTACACCATCTCAGTGGTGGTCATCCACTTTCTGATCCCACTCCTGGTGGTGTCCTATTGCTACATGAGGATATGGGTTATGGTGATTCAAGTGAAACACCGGGTGAAACCAGAACAAAGGACGAGACTGAAACCCAGCGATGTGAGGAACTTCCTGACTATGTTTATGGTGTTTGTGTTGTTTGCTGTGTGCTGGGCTCCACTGAACTTTATAGGCCTGGCTGTAGCTATAAACCCTGCAAAAGTGGCGCCCAACATACCTGAGTGGCTCTTTGTCACAAGTTACTTCATGGCATACTTCAACAGCTGCCTCAACGCCGTCATCTATGGACTACTAAACCAAAACTTCCGTAAGGAGTACAAGACGATCCTCCTTGCCCTTTGCGTCCCACGTTTGCTCCTCATGGAAACATCCAGATGTGCCACTGAGGGCCTAAAGAGTAAGCCTTCGCCGGCAATAACGAACAATAATATAGCTGAAATAAATGTATAAATTGATGTTACACTGGACAAGTAATGGTGCCATGTTTCACTCAGTGCCTGTTTTGGATGTTTATCTTTGTTTCTTGTTTTTAAGTGCGAAGTGATTCACATGTCCCCAAAAATCTATCCACCATGGAAACTTGACATAAAGTACTTTGTTTCAAAGCATATCAGTGCCTCTCAAGAATGTATAATTTCATGGTCCATCACTCACTGACTTGATTTAAGTTTTTATTTTATTATAGCTTGTGATGAATAAAAATTCTGAATCTTAGACTCTTCTAAAATTACATAAGACTAATGTTAAAAAGCTTTTGCAACACAGAAATGTTGGTCAAACTAAAATTATATCCAACTGGTGTACAGTATTTGTACTAAACATTTGATCACAGCTACTTTTACGGAAATTAATGCATCTATGCAGTTTGGCATTGAGTTTATCAATACGTTGACATGACTCCCCAAATTATCACTCACAGCGGAAACTTCATACTTGACCTCAGTCAATCATGATTCTGCGCCTCTCGGTTTTTTTCCATAAGACTCTAGAAAACTGATTTCCAAATGAAATACGGTGACAGTCGTTACTCATATCTTGGATACATCTGTGTGTGGCGGCTCTTGAAGCTCTGACCACAATTGTATTGCACACCCAAATTCTTTTCAGTGACCTTTGTTTCACACTCCTCTCAAAGCAGTGGGAATCCATGTAGCTTTTTCCTCTGCAGGTTTTTCTTCCACTCAACTTTCCATTAATTAATTTATTTTCTGTCACATTCCCGCATGTGTGCATCTAGCAAGAGAAAGACTCCCTACCTTTATTTGAAGATTGATTTAGTCAGAAGCACATTACAAGAAAGTTTTTTTTTCTTGCAACACTTTCTTTGGTCCCTCAAATACAGCATTAATAAAAGCCCCAATGTTTGTAATTCCCCTTAAATTCAATCCTTTTAAGCTTTGAAGCTCAGTCAATTACCCAGGACTTAATGGTCTTATTGGGATTAAGTGGCTTAGAGTATTAGAAGAGGGCTAGGTGCCAATTTGGAGAATAAGTCTTCTCTATCAAAGCTGCAGAGAAGATAAAGTTATACGTCATCCTTGGTTTGTGAGAGCATCACAAGCTAATTTTTGTGGAGAATGTAGAGTTGTTAATTCACCACATCAGTATTTCATTCTGAAAAAGAAGACAAGCAAAAACACATAAAATATATGAAACCTCTGCTATGGTTTCAAATAAAGAAAACAAGAAATTCCAACGGGACTTGTGTGCGAATGGGAAGTTGCTTTTTTGTTAAAAAAATCGATTCTTCTAACCACTTCTACCTCTCCAATGCACTGACTTTTAAGACCGACAGGTCTGAAGCCCTTTCTCAAAATTATTCTAAATGATTTAGAAACTGTCAAAAGAGGAAGAGCAGCTGATAAACCAATCTGGCTCTCTTGTTTATTAAATGTCTGCGAGGCATGACATGCATCAGAAGCCAAGGAGATGTAATTTCATGATAATGCAAGTGTGCCTGGGCGCATGTCACCCATACCCAAGATGAGCTCTGACAGGCTCCCAGCATAACTTCCACCCCGCAAAACAAACTAGAAGCATTTCACCTCACAGGGAGGCTCTGAGACGTCTGCGTGACACCTTCCTGAAATGATGCAGTTTGTTGACGTATTAAACAGATTACACATTTCTAATGACGTATTCAGGATGCACAAACTTTCTAAGAGAGTATATTACATTTCACATTCGCTCAGCGATCCATCCTCCGACTTGTTGACACTTTGCTGTGGTTTAAAGCCTCTAAGCTCAGATAGGTTGTTGGATGTCAAAGTCAAGCGAGTCAAGCGTAAAGAGCCAGGTGCTGTCAGGTTTTCCGAGCTGCAAAAGGGGGCACATAACCGTTCACTTCTGCTTCTTACAAAGAAGTGACTGTGACGTGCAAAAGAAATGCGGCACACATGCCAGGGAAATGTCAGCTACTGGTTGGTAGCTAAAGCGGCTCGGGGGGATATGACAGCATCAGCTCCACCACAACAAGCACTTATACACAAATGGGTCATCTTTTCTTCCTCCCATCTTATCTTCCACTGCTATTTCTTTTCATTTCTTATTCTTTTGTTTTTCTATATAGATTTTCGGGTGCTGGGCACCAACCTTTTTTGCTGATAATTTAATAAAAGGATCGTTTGTTCAGTTTACAAGAATGTCCAGCTACTGTTATCCGAGAGTTTAAGGAACCTGCCAACTTTAATCTCCTATTTGGTTTGGATATAGTGCCTCGGAAAATTATTCATATCTTGTAAACAATTTCTTACAATTACTGTTGTAGTCTTTGGGGGTGTCTAGATCTTTGAACTCCATTTGGTCCATTGGTTTTACTGTCTGAATTGCTAAAAAAGTCCTTCCAACAGCATGAGGCTGATGCCACCAGGTTTCACATCCAGATGTCATCTTACTAGAGCAATTTTTGATATTTTTATCCCATACATGTCATGTAACAAACTAAGGATTATTATATTTTTTTAATTAATACAATTCAACATATTGAGCACAGATTCATAATATCTTTGCAAATTAAACCAATCCTGAAGTACTGTAATTAACTTTGCAGCAATCCTTGATACAGAGCATGCATGTGGACACATGTTGAAAGAAAGTCGCCCCTTTAGCAGGAAGAATCCTCCAAGAGAACACAGTTTTTGACAACACATAGCACACACACACACACACACAAAAACACAGAAGCATTGATCCAGGAGTTTAAAAACTATTAACACTAGTCAAAGATGGCAAAAAATTAGTATGATACAATTATTCTCTAATTGTGAGGATGAATGTTTTGTTGAATTTGGTGAACAATAAATTTACTGCTTGAAAAGTTCTTTCAAAATTTGGGAATTTTTTGGATCTGTCTTAAAAACTGTCTCCAATTTCTCCTGGTTGCTCTGAAATACCAGCTTTAATTTATTTTTTTACATAATTTTGCTTTCAGTTTAAATTTAAGACTAGAGCCGAGTCAAAAACTCGTAATGTAATGTAAATTATGTTCTTTTCTCAAATTTATTTGTGAAGATGGTTGATTTTTATGTCATTTTTTGAGCTGCAGTACTGTTCTCTTTATCACTCAATAATTATGTGGAAAACTTGGACCAAGAGAGCTAAGGGTGTGAATCTGTTTTTTTTTTATTCTCCCCCCGAAGACATAAAACTCAGCTCTGTGGATTTCATTCTCCTCCACAGACCCTTTTTGTTTGCACAGGGAGTCTCAAAGAAACTAATTATTTGAGTGAGATAAAGGCTATTTCCACACCAGCAGCAAAACCTCACCCTGAATGCAGTTAACACAAGATAAATGAGCAATGAGGCATTATATAGCCCAACGCTTGCGTGCAATGGTGTGTTTTTTTTGCCAGCTGCATGAAAACCAGACTTAGCTGCTGCTCGTGCACACAGGAATTTTTACTGTTCTTGCACTTCATTGCACTTTACACCAGCAGGGTTTCATTGTGAGTCCACTACTACAAGAGCAAGCCTCCTAATGGATTTTCGCATCAGGTTTAGGAACGCTTGTGTTCTCATGCATATGATGGGTTGCTACAGCTCCCCAAGGGATGGCAGGGGCTTTAAGGTGCAGTAGGTTCAGAGAAGCCGATGAAGGCTGGAATTACAAGACAGGGTAAACATTTGATATCTTCTTCTTTTTTTTTTTTTTTTTTTGACAGAATCATAGACAACAGAGGAGATTAAACATTAATTTGTCTGAATGCAAGAATATTCCCACACTTACACAGCTCCGGTTTGCTGTAGTAGATCCATAAGGATCTCAAAATGATGTATAATTCCAACACAGATACAGCTCCTCGTATGAAATATAATTTAGAAATACTACAATAGCACATTTAGAGCCAGTGTCATAACCTGGATGGTTTACTGTTCATGCTCCAGTATTTTTCCTCTCCGTCTCCTCCTGCTGCTCCTTAGATAGGCGTCATCTGCCGTGGTGCCTGCAGACCTCACCATCATCTCCTCATCAGGTCAGTCTACAACTCTCATCTCTGCTTGCCCACCCTCCGGCACGACGCCCAGGCAGCAATACAGAAACCTAAAGAAACACAACTGCACCTTTGCTTCAGTATGCTCTAGTTCTGTCACCCAGAGTCATCCAGCGCCGCGCTCCTGAATCTGAAACAGGACAATATTTACACCAAGTGCTTAAACTTGTCTTATCTCGGACGTTCTCTAACTCGTCTCTCCTTTCCGCTAGAAACATCCGGAGAACCATCACCTTTCCTCTGTTTTTTATTCAAAAATAAATTCCTTCAACTTTTTTTTAAAGAGTTTCTCTTTTGTTTGCATGAAGGTGAACTCAAAACGTAAATTGTCGATAACTACCTTTTCATGACTTTTATTACTTTTTATTATTTGATTACAAAAATGAAATGACATTTATATACTAATCAAATTCCTGAATGGAGGAATGTCTTAATTTGTGTCCTTGTTACCCCACGTATTTTTTTTTTCATACAGTAGTCTCTCACATTTGAATAATTGTTCTAGGTCTACACTTTAGTCCAGATGTATAAAATCTCTATTTACACTTTTAAATAAAACACAAAAGGTGCAAAGTTTCAAAAGTTACTTGTTTTGGCATTAATTTTCTCCTGAGGGCTATTTCTGTGACATTTCAATAATAATTAAACAACAAAAACAGAATTTCATTATTGTCTTACTGTGAGTATAATACACTCTGATAATTAATAAAGAAATATCATGGGAAAAAACTCAGTTATAATCTGCAGGCATGTGATTTGCTGTAATGTCCCCAGAGGGGAGCAGCAACAGAAGAAGAAGAATCTGCTATTAACTAAAAATGATCTTTCAGTTCATATTTTTGAATGTCTGTTAATTCTGCCTCTGTAAAAACTAATTGAACTCAATTCACACTGAAAATAATTATGAGATATAAACACTTAAAACTGACATTCTAAAATTGCTTCAAAATTATTGGTTAACCTCTGGAATCTTCATATTGAATAGCAGCTGTTTTTATTAGTTTGTGTTCTCTTGTATTTGCATGTTAAATTGTTTCTTTTATATCAACTGTAAACTCAGTATTACAATTGTAAACTAAATGAAATAAAATGATTTTTAAATAGGAAAATGTAAATTGGGCATGTAGAAAAAGTAACTGACGGTTAATAGAAATGCACAAAACATTTTTGGCCCAACCTTTTCTAACTGACCTGCTCTGAAAAAGTTCATCTGATTCTGATTTTTTTAGTGAACACATTTTCCTTTGTTGTGAGTGATGTTTTATTATTTGCATTATCAACAAAAGGAATCGAAAGCAGTCTCTGCTGAGCAGTTTCAGTCTTCATATAGAAACTTTTTATAAAATTGTTGGACTCTTTTAAACAAAAACAAACAAACAAAAAAATCTGGAGCACCAACATTCCCAAAACAAGAACGATGCATTAAAGACAGATGTTACACATGAGTGAAGACTCCAGTACCACTTGAAATACTAAGAAACTAATAGTGTTAAAAGACCAACATATCAAACCTGGTTGTCTGCATTAGGCTCATTACAAAACATCAAACTTTGATTATTTTGGCAAAGAAATGAATAAATAAGTAAATAAAAGGCTGAGGACCAATCAGCATTTTGGGGGATGTGTTACGTATGCTTGCCTGACTGAACAATCAACATCCCTCCAAGGACCACACAGTTTCCTCTTTACTAGCTGTTCACACCTTTTTTCTTCCTATTAACTTAATTTCTAAACACCTTTGACAGTAAAGACACTCAGAATGGCTTCATCTAAAACCAAATGAGACCAGAGATCCGACTCGGCAAGGTGATGGTACAATTTTCCTACTCATTTTTGACTGACTCTTTAACTGTCTGGGTAACATCACAAGACCTGTCAAACTCCAACTAAACTCTGGAGCCAAAGCAGCAGCTCCCTACAAATAAACTCATCATACGTCCATCTCTGTTCTGATTGGGCTCCGATCTGCATCCAGACCCAACCATTCCTCCTGCGCACATGCTTTCTCTGACAAACAGAGTTACCGCCACAGTGCAGGACCAAAGTACTGACTTTCATGAATGAGTGCTTTCAAGAATCGTTTCAGTCTGACAGTGGTTCTCCCAGCAGTAGATCATAAAGCTATGAATAATGCAAGCTATTCTTAAAGCATTGTAAGCTCTGCTATAGCCTTTCATGGAAACTCTATTAACAGCAGCAGACCCTGGTTGCCACACTTGAAATATCTTCAGAAGGTCACAGTCTTGTGTGGCTAAACAACAGGTGCGGAGTGCACAGTGTCCCACGTTTGGCATGCACAACTTGTGACGAAGCAAACAGCATAACCTGGGGAGTCCAGAGAGCCGTGGAAAAACTTCCAGGAAGCCGAGAGGAGAATAACTAGAAGGATAAATACGAAGGACATGTTTGCATGGGCCTTGTAAAAATACCGTCTAATTTATTCCATGCAAAGGGTTTCTTTTTATCAAGCTATTCCATTAAAATTCCTCCCTTTATGACTGGGTAAGAATGTGCCTCTCTATCTGGCTACATCTGTTGTAAGTTATGGTTTATTTCCAAAGTTCACTGCAATAATCCGTCTGATTTATTTCCATGTACGTTTTTGCCTTCAGACAAAATACATAATCAAAGTCTATCCCATGATGAGTTCTGTGTTTGGAATGGTTGCAGATGACCTGTTTATGAGAAGGGGTCATTATTTATTTTACAATTATTCCCAGCTCTTTTGATTGGCGGAACTTCTTTCATGAGAGTCTTTCGCATGTCAAAGTAGTTGGAGTTATACCAGAGAGAGAATTCCCCAACAGTATTAAGCTGGGATTTAATTTAAATAATTACTTAAGCAACAAGGAGGCAAAAGTACAATTTTTTGAAAAAGTAATAAAAAAAAATCCTCAGAAATAAGAAGTAATATCATAGAATTTTCCCTTTGTGTTTGCTTGCACATGAAGCATGGAGATGACATTTAAAACCTACTTGGAAACAACCTGGAATGACATCTGACATATATGTAATTATGGATATACTTTTAGAAGAAGTCTTTATGAATGTTTGTCACTGTTGGCATGAAGTGTCATTCTGTAAATAATGATGCTTTTAATGCAAAATTTCTTTCAAATTTGCATTAGAAGTCAATTAAAAGCGCAAACTTTGCATTATTTAGTAAATAATGACACTTTAATGCAAAGATGGCACTATTAATTGACGTCTTTGCATTAAAAGTGTCATTATTTACCAAATACCACTTCACGACAACAGTCATAAACGCTCATAAAGACTTCTTTATGTTCATAACAGGTGTTATGTCATATTTATGACTCAGCGATCCATCCTCCATATGACAATTGTGCATAAAAAACATCCTTCCCTATGTGGCGCTGCAAAAACAATGAGGATACATAATAGGTTCTAGCTAAATTTAAAGGGAAATTAAACAACACTGTGCTTTTAGTAACATTAAAAACCAGAATTGGTGGCTTTATTTGACTATTGAAACAAAGAGAGCCAAACTGATTTCATGTGAGTCAGAGAAATCAACAGAGTAGTAAATGCCTAATCCACCCATGAAAGGCTGTGTTAAAGCTGAAATGAAACAGAAACAAAGCAAATTATAGGCCTCTAAAGCTGAAAGAGAAAACAAAAGGAGATTTTATTTGAAAAAATAAATAAATAACAAGCTGTAAAACACAAAGCTCTGTGTTGCACAGCTGCAGGTCAGGGACTACATTTCCAACTTCTCATTTCCGTTACTTTTTGCGAACTGCATGTCGACATTTAGTCACCCCGCACTGCATCTCTTGCAGGTCGAGATCGACTCTGCCACTCACGATGAATGGAGGTGAACGGGGCGTGATGCGTTTAGGTTACAAACCCCAGATAAACACAGAAAGCGATGTTAAGAGTTGAAAGCTGTGTCTCCTGGTTACAAGCGTGCATCATCGCTGAGAACAAAATGGGCAGAAAATTATTTTTCAGATTGTTCCTGTTCCAGCAACTGGCTGAAGAATGATATGATTCACCGTGACAGCCCTTCCTGTCTCCAGAGCCTGTGATGTTCTGGGCGTTTTTTGACATTACTGCACACAAGTGAAATTGCTTCACAAAGCAAAATGATTATTTTGAACACACCCCAATGAATTGTTCCTGCTGCGTTTGGTTGGCCCCTTTAAAGAGTCTTTTCAAATTAAGTGCGTTTTGGGCAACCTGCTGAGCGTCGGAGTACGGAGCGTGAAGCCAACTGGAGCAGAAAGGGTCACTCCGAGAGGCTCCTCTCGGGAGACATCAGCCCCGAAACGTAGCTGGTGCACCGACATGAAGCGCATAGCTCGCATGAAACAGATTAAATGACTTCACTTCTGAAACTCAGCAAGAAAGGCCGCATTATTCATGTACGGCAAGAGCACTGGCATGTTCTCTGATGAGGATGATCTAATGCTTTTCTTTTATCACTCAGTTAAGTTTGGGTCACATTTTCAGAATATTTCTTATATATATTTGTTTCCATTGCTTCTATATGTAATTTTGTTAAGCAACTACTGCTGCTCATCAATCTGTTAAAAGTTATGAAGTTATTTCCAAATAAGTCTGACTTTTGTTCGCCAATTAGGCCAGAAACCTAAACTCCTCCAAGGTCACACACCAGCCAACTTCACTGGTGCTTGTCCGACTGGATACCAAATCTGTACCAGTGCATTGATAAGACTGAAGTATGTAACTTTTATGAAAAATTAAATAAAATAAAAAAACACCTGGGACCTGACACAATGTGAAAATGTTCAAGGGATGTAAAAACTTCTGCAAATACTGCATATCTCTGGCTGAACAGATCCTTAGTTACAAAGATAAAATGTGACCTTCTTTGACTTTAAAAAGGAGAAAAAACATATATCAAGTTATGGCATGTTTGGAAAGCCAGTCAGGAACCCCCACCCACAAAAACAAACTATCTAGTCTAAAAATAACAGCATCCCAGCTTGCTTTTTAAATTTGCATAGGAACTAACCACAAGACCCCTGAAACAAACTCCTTTGGACAGCAAGGAAAAAAAGTGGAGACATTTTTCCTATATTGCCCAGAGTCATGTCTGAGGAAAAAATAAACACACTTCACCAGCATAAACATATTATCCTAAAAGACAGAGTTGTGGAAGGAGGATGATTTGGGCTTATTTTTAGCCCAGAAACCTTGGCTCTTGGGATTTGCGTGTCATTTGTGTTTTCCTGCATGCAAGGACAACAAACATGTTCAATTGCAAAACTAAAGTGGAGCTAACTATGTAAGTCGTCATACTATATTGAGTTAAATTCTATTACATTTCTAAGAAGCTGGAGTCTGTGTAGTTCTCCATTAAAAAATGGAAAACATATCTCATTTTTTCCATTGTAAGATAAAAAATTGTCTTACAATTTTTTGCAAGATATTAATAAATTCTACTTTCAAATGAATTACATTAAGTTCAATTCAATTCATTTATATAGCACCAATTTACAACACGCCATCTCGAGAGACATTGCAAAAAAACTCATTTTAATTTAATCACACATAAACTCCATTGGATCCTATCAAACAATGCAATAAAAACTCCAGCTTTTTTCTGACCAGAGAAGCTTCATCCACAAATTTGTTCTCTTACTTTTAAATAGTTTCATGTGACTTCAGACATAACTCCAATATATGTTCATACTTCTGTGTATATTTAGAATTTTCTAGAGATTTTACAAAATACTACATTCATAACAAATTAAAAGTAATGATAACCAGGACTGGGCTGTATTTTTGTATACATTTTGCCCATTTGGTGAAAGATAAAAGTCTGCAAGCCAATTCAAGCCCAGCTTTTTATTTCAAGGTGATTAACGTTATTAATGTCTTCCATTGTAAGAAGAATGAAAAGCCTTATTCTCCAGATTCTAGATATAAAGTATACCGGAAGTTTCCTGGGGTGAATTTTAAAAGAAAATGTCAAAACATATTAGCTGCACTCTTCTTATTCTAGGAACTGTGCTATACCGTAGGCCAGTGTCATAAATTTGCGCTCATACAGATTTTATGTCTACATGAAAAGAGTCTGATCTCGCGAGATTTGTTGATGACAAATCTAAGCGACGTCACGGTCTCGTGACTTATGCCGGAAGAAGGGGATTCATAACAACACGAACGAGAGTAAAACACCAAGGAGCGGCTTAAATTCTCCCCCGTTTCCACCTTTTTCTCTCTTCTTGTCGACGCAGAGATGGACAGCACCGTCCGAGCATCGTCAGACTCGTCTGCCGGACCTCCACCGTATTTTAGAGGGTGAGGAAGCAGCCTTTAGTGAACAGGCAGGCAGCATGGGGGATGTGCGTAGCAGAGCTCCCTGTTAGATGTGTCGTAAATCCTGCAGCGCAGCATTATCCAAGGCCGAAGGACAAAACCACATCAGTAGCAGCGGTGCTAAATCTAACAGTAGCTCGGCTGTGTTCGCTTCTGTTGGATAATGTGAACTTTTGCTCCTGCAGAAATGAAGGCTCCTTGGTCTCTGCCCTGAAGACTCTGCTGTTCTTCACGATCCTCATGGTGACGCTGCCCATTGGATTGTATTTCGCAACCAAGGCTTACATCTTTGAGGGTAAAATTCATTAGTTTTGTCGCCACTTTTTCTGTGTTCAGTTTGTATATTATTCAGCAATTTGGATGAAAACAACAAGACTTCTGCAGACTGTCTTTTTGCATATTGTTTGATGCCTTTTTGGGCGCAGGCCCTTTCCATAAATCCACAGTATCACTGTGTTACTTTAATGCATATAAAAGTAACTGCTATGATGAAGCAGTGGCGTAATCTAGATGAAATAAGACACAATAGACAGTGAGTACTGCCAATAAATAGGCTGAATCTTGAGATATTTATATTTAAGTATACTTGACATTTTTAGAAATGTTGTGTGAACCATTTTTGATGCTCTTATATCTTGTATTAATACAAAGGTAGCTTCAGTTTATACCAGCTGTTTTCATACACCGAATAAAAAGCCATAATTTTTTCTCACGGTCTGATATTCCATCAGATTAAACCTTTCCTGTTTTAGGTCAGTTATTATCGTCAAAATGATCTCTATTTGCTAAGTGTCAGCACAATTGCAGTGCAATTTTTTTGTTGCTTCCTCAACATTCTGAACTTTGCATACAGTAAGATGATGACAATACTTTTAAATAAACCAGGAAAGCCCAGATAATGGAGTCATTGCACTGTAAGCTTTGTATTTATCCACTTAAAAAGATTTGAGTTTAAAAGAAATGCATCTCTGGATAGATTTTAGAATGGAATAAGAATATGCTTTATTGTCCCACAGTAGGAACATTCAGCAACTATTAGCAGCAAGTCAAGAACAAGAGACTGTCCAATGGGGGTAACACCTTACACATACTTCATCATTATGTGGCGACATGGAAAAAAATCAAGCCAACATTGACAAGATAACTGCAGACCACCACAAGTCTGGTTTATCCTCGAATACAATCGTTTTAAATGCCTGAATATGTCACATTAATGTTTTTAAACAACTACACGTGGATACAAACACACTGGCCATTCAGGGTGTGATGGATTCTCCATCCGTTATCTAAACACGCTTATCCTCGCGGGGTCGCCAGGGGTTCTGCTGCCTATCTCCAGCAGTCATGTGGTCATTTGTGGAAAATGTGTGTGATTTGGTCACACACAATAATTCCCTTTTTCTATAGTGAATGTAAATATCCGGTTTCAACTGTTACGCACATTAATATATTAATTTATTAAGCATTATGCTGTTATAGAATAACAGTTAGTGACACCTAAAACAACAATGTGGTAAATAAAATGAATGAGAGCAAGCAAGAAAAACTAAAAATATCTAAGCTTATTATTCATCTTAATGGGAGTCTGTGTAACATCCCAAGAAGGGACTTCTGCACAAAGAAAAGAAAGCGCACCCTGAGTCTGCATCACTTTTTTTGTAGCAAAAATATTATTTTCAGGGCATAAGTTTGGTTTTATTTTCCACACATAAGGGCTTTAAACAGGGCTATGCTAATTTAAAATTAAATTTGACTGTGGAAATGACATGTACAGTGGAATCCCATTTTTCTCACTTCTTTTCGACATCTGCTAATGAAGATCAATTGACTTTTCTCTGAATAAGACCTCAAAAAACATTTAGAAGTTCCAGATTTAAGGCTAAAGTCAGAATAACTTGGGGATGGGGGGGGATTTTGACACCGATCCAACCACCAGGGCAGAGCTGCAGGACATTAAGAGTGTTCAAACATGTTGCTGAGCGTCATTTTTGGACAGACTTTTCTACTTTTCTACTAGATGCAAACTACATCTCGTTGCTTGTACTTGTGACAGTGCAATGACAATAAAGTTGAATTCTATTCTATTCTATTCTACTTTGCAAGAAACAATAAAAATTCTTATTGAGCAAACAAGAATATACAGATGTTTTCTTTTATTTACCCACTTCATTCTGTTGTTTCGCACTAATCTCCATGCTAAAGTTTGCTGTTCAGGAATTTTGAAGAAAAAATCTGTGACATTTTCAAACTTTTGGCCATAACCTTTTAACATTTTATGCATATATGCGTTCTTTGTAATGAACTAAGATAACTAAAACCTTTTTAGCATTAATCCACTGTCTTCTCCTCTCAGGTTCGATGAAGATGACGAGCTCCGACAGCTACTTCTACGCGGCCATCGTCGCCGTGCTCGCCGTGCATGTGGTCTTGGCTCTGTTTGTTTATGTCGCCTGGAACGAAGGGACGCCTAAAAGCAAGGGCAAACATGATTAAGGCATACCCTTATCAGCTTCTGAGGCCGCTGGAGATGGTCAGACTGCAGGCAGGGATCCACAGTCCTGTCTCCCGCAGGCATCAACACTCATTGCTGCACCGTCTACCAACCAGACAAGTCGTCAGGGGGATCTGGCTTGGCTCAGGCTTTGACCCCAGGGTTATAAGCAGGAAGTAGTGTATTTTCCTTGACACAGGGGTGCAGAGACCGGAGGGTGCAATTTTGTTGCCAGGCCCCAGCAGGCATAATTTTGTTCCCCTTCACACAAAATGATTCCTTTTGTTGACTGAGAACAGTTTTTGAAACAATTTGTCCTCAGATGCTTTTTGACTTTGGGCTCTGAGTCCCTTCACACGAAGAGTTTATGTCAAAATTCATCTGCACGGCATGTTGGTTTTTTTATTTTATTTTTTAATTTGAGTTTGATCGATCTTTAATCAAGAAAACAACTGATTACTCTGTCCTGAATTTTCAGTCCTTGTCCGAATACCTCAAGGTTTTCCTTATGTATTTTGGAACAAAGTTATCCTGGTGTCTCATTGGTACTTTGTTAAAATGACCTCATCTATCCGTTTTCTTCCATCGCTGATTTGAAAATGTTTGTCCACTGTAGTGAGGTGATGTTGTAAAACATGCATTAGAAATCATTGCTTTTTACTTAAATGAGTCCTGAAGATGTTACAATACTAGTAGGGTTTGTTGAATTGCTCAAATAAAATGTGAAACTTTTATTGTTTGCATGTTGACTTATTCTGTGTCATTAAATTTCAGTAACATTTGAGAGTTTGCTTTGAAATGATTATTTGGTATGTTTTTTTTATTCTCATGGGAATCCGCAACGCTCAGTTGAAGGGACAGTTGTAAATTTTAAAGGGAGTTTTGAGCAAAGCATTGCGAGTAATTCATATCTTACCTACCTCTTCAGGCATCTTCTTTGGGCTACAGGTGTAATTTGTCCTTTTCCAGGTCATAAATTATTTGCTGCTCCCTAAACCTAACTGCAGCTCAGTTACCAGCCTCTTTAGCTAATACCAGGCTGAAAGTACCACTAATACTTTCAGATCTTTCTATCTCTACATTCTTTTTGGCTTTGATTCAACAAGCTGTCAGAAACCTTCCTCTAAGATTTTGCTTTACTAGTGTATTGATGTCTCACATAGTTGTTGCAGATTTATCCATGAGACGTCCATGATAGATTTCTTATTCGTATATCTTCTTTTAGCCTTTTGAACCTTTACACCTGTAGTCAGGTTTATATTGCTGATGGAAACAGGAAGAGTGATTTTGATCAAAGTCACTACCTACAGAAAAAAAAGACAGATTAAATAGTAAGATAAGATTCACATAAACTGCTATAATATTTTGCTATTCACACCGTTTTGTTTTATTTTGACTCCTGGAATGTCCTGTTTTCAAATCATGTTTCTCGCAGGAAGATTTCTGGAAGCGCACCCTGTCCAATATGTAATATAACCAACCAAACAACATAATTTTTAACTATTAATATAATTATATTCCTCTACACCAACCGCCGCTTCCTGTAAAAAAATTATTATTCACTTGTGTTAAAATAACAACCTAATCCACATATTAAAATAACTTACAGCATCAACAAATATATATATAAATATATTAAATTAAAACCACCGTATTGCTTTGAGTGTTGGAGTTGTTTTAAGAGAGAATAAGTAAACTCTGGTCTTAGCCCTTGTAAAATTAGGAGTTAGCTTCAGCTAATTTTATTTATTACAGGTCAGATATTAACTATGGGTTAGTTCAAGAACTATCCCTTTAAAAAGATGATTCTATGTGTGAAGTAATTTTTTTTTTTAATGAATTAGAGCCTTGTAAAAACCAGTTTGTGGTTAAACAAAAAAACCAACACAAACTATGTCTGTGGATTCACAAAAACCCTCCTATCTTTTAAAGGATCTGCTGATTAAAAAAATGTGGTGAACTTATTTTTTTAGGTCTGCGCGTGATGAACAGGCTGTACCACCTCAAGAGGCATAGACTTTCCCCCAGCATCTGTTGTTTGAGCCAGACTGAAGAAGCATCCGCACAAATATCAGTCCTGTGTTTGTGAGTTTTGACTTTCTGACAGTCTTTCTAACAGTGTTTATCTCACAAGCATATTTAACTGTCACAACATTAATAAACCCACCAGGCAGTAATCTAGTTCTGCATAAAACCAACTCGTATTCACGCCCAAAACGGATTAGGTCAAAAGAAAAATGCGGAGGAAAAAAAATTCCAATCATTCGGAATCAAAAAGCACATTTAACTTTCACACAAATTTATCCCAGTTTTTCTGTGGCCTCAGAAACACTTCAGTGGAATGAATCAGTTGAGCCGTGATAACAACACAATCTTTCAAGAGACCATGAGATGCTTTATTAAGTTGAGTAGAGCGTTGGAGTTGTCACATGGTGGCAGCAAATGTTCAGCCTGTTCCCGTATCCCCATAAGGAGGCAGAGAGGAGCGCAGACAAATCTGATGCCATAATGACATTTTCTGCATCAGAAACTGTGACAACAGCTGACTTCAGTTCATCTCCCCGTCTCTCTTCGTCTCTGGAGCCCCTCTACTCTCCTCTTGCGCCGTTTTTCTGCTGGTAATGAACCCGGAGATGTGCGTGCTGCATTGGTTTCAAACAGAGGGTGGCGTTAGTGATGACAGGCCCGTGAGCAGACAGACTGATTCGGCTATCGGACATCAGAAGTCGTCCTCTTTTTCCTTTTGGCTGATATTTTATGATTTTGGCCCTGCAGCACCGGCGGGTTGGTGTAAGGGCAGGCTTTGCTTCAGGGCCTGTGTCATCATCACATGTTTACAGGGCAGCTCAGCATGATGGAAAAGAAGTCAGAGAGTGAGGGTAATTGTGTCAGGGATTTTAAAACACACTCATGAACGACCTACAGTTCTTCCTCTTAAATCTTAAAGCCTGCTGCCAATTCAGTGCACTGGCTGGCTGCTTTTGGAGACACGTGTAATTTATCATTTGAATGCTGTGGAAACGTCCCCGTTTTTATTCATAAAACCCAAGGTGATGTCAATTCAACCTTCTGGTCATGTGACATTATGTGAGTTTGTGAGATCATCTAAAGCAGCGTTTCCCAATTCCGGTCCTCAGGCCTCCCTGCTCTGCATGTTTTAGATGTGCCTCTATTCCAGAGCAGCTGATTCAAATGATTGCATGACCATCAAGTGCTGCAGAAACCTGTTGATCACCCATATATTCAATCCAGGTGTGTAGCAGAAGGGAAACACCTAAAACATGCAGGGCAGGGAGGCCTGAGGACCGGAATTGGGAAACGCCGATCTAAAGCACATCTTTTTTGATGAAATATTGCAACCAAACATTTACCGTCTATAAAACATATAATCTTGGAAAAATAAAACAATTTCTTGAACAAGATGTCAAATACCACTCCGAAGAAAATTATTCTTCAGATCCAAAAAGTATGTGAATTAACTTGGTTACATACTGCATAATGAAATATGACAAGTTCATGCAATGCAAACTCTACAAAAACTGCCTGCATCTAGTTTAGCTATATGTTCATGTGTACAATATATCAGTTTCACAAAGGATCATTTGGATGTAATATAAACTCTTACATTTCACCTGCATTGCTTTTAATAGTTTGCAGTAAATGCCACACTTCATTTAGAGTAACCAAGGTATAAAGCTCCCAAAGAGGCGATGACAGAAAAAGGTTAGAGTATTAAGAAGTACCACATTTAACACAACTGATATCATCATTGTAATATTTGACAATCATAGAATAAATAAATATTGTGACTTAGAGTAAACATGGTTTCAAAGTCATTTTTCATTGGGCATACAGGTAAAATCTGTAAAAGTGATGGCCAGGTAAACTGGAAGCTAATTTCTTTGACAATGATTATCAACCATGTTTTATGTTTTGCATAAAAAAAAAATCACATCTCCTGGTTCTGGTTCTTCAGCCCAATATTCATAAAAAAATCAATAACATTTTTATTCTAAAACAAACAACCAAGATGAATAAATAACAAGTAAAGAGAAAGTTGTATGCCCAGCAGATGGTGCAGTCGATGCACAAATGGCAAGCAGTGGGAGAGGTTAGAAATAAAAGTAAAGACAGAGGGCAGCAGAGTACTGCGTCACGCTGCAGGAGCTCAGCCCAACTGACCACAGAAACATAACCTCACTTGAATGCAGCTTGTTCAGTTCATCTAGGTGAATAATTATTGTTCAAGAAGGATATGATCAAATTAAACTGTCTGTATCTCAGGCTTCTTGATTGGGATGTTCTCCACAGAATATAACATTTAACTGGAGCCGTCTGAACAATTAGGGAGGACAAGTAAACACTTGATCTTCTGTGAAACAGAGCCTAACATAATCACTGACAAAACAATAGTATTCTTAACGCATCCTAACACTCACCCTGACATGTTGAAAATGCCTGACTTGAATACTGATGGGGAAAATAAGATTAGTTTCATAAAATAAGTTATTTTGTTTGAAGGTGGTCACTATTTAGAGGTGATGGATCTTGGCATTAGGTTTTTGTTTAGTACTGAGATTCATGCTTTAATCTGTCTAAAGGGATTCATAAAATTAAAATAACAAAATCAGATTTGTGCACTAAATGGTTTACCTGGCGAAATCCATTCTAAAATCTTTCACAAAGCTGAGAGGTGGTCACAGAACATATTGTAAAAGATCACATACCCCATAGATCATGACTTTAATTTTGCAAGAAAATCCTCATACCATGTCATCAGTAAGGAACGGTGGAAGCTGCATTATGGTGATTACTCCTGGTCTTGGCAGTCAGACAAGGAATACTGAAAGGCAACGCAAAGCTAACTCTATCTAAGATGAAGGATCCAAACTATGTCTAGTGAAGTCCAAACCTCGCAGCATACTCTGAGATCAAATCAAAACATTTGCAGACAGAGCATTCTCTGTGAAAACCTTCAATTGCTCTTCAGTTTAAAGAATTTTGAAAGGCAGAAGTGTCATACTGGTATAAAGAGGAAGTGTACTGATATAACCCAGAATCCCAGAATAAATGCTACTGTACTTGACAGAGCCCTGAATTACAGTTCATCTATTATTAATTGGTTGACACAAAACTGATCATCTGATTCTCTTATTAATTCTTTATCGCAGAATTAATTTACATTAATTCTGCGATAAAAATGCCATATTGCAAAAAGTGCATACATGCAAAAATTTGCAGTGATGCACAGTGATTTAAAGTTTTGGGGTAAATAATTTTGTTTCTATGGGCTGCATAAAATCATGGCTTATAGCTGCACATCTGTTATCATTTTAAAAACATATACTCTTTTTTTTATAAAAATAAGGACGAATCATTTTTCATCTTCATTTCAAACGTAGATATTGTCGAATATATTATTTTCTTTGCTGATTTATGGTGTTTTCTATTGCAAATAACACTTCTGAGTATTCAAATGTTATATTTTACTGACGTGCCCCCTCCCAGCTGTGAAGCACGTTGAGTCTGGCACCTCAACAAACATAAGTGAAGCCCTTAAACCTTGCCAAAATTTGAAATGTATGTGAAAACACTGGGAAAACCATGATTTATGAGAGGCATGATTCTTGGTTTTAATATTTCTGAAAAGGACGATAACCTGATTTGTTTTCCCGCTGACAGAGCCAAAACCGAAAGGAATTCATGATCAGTCTAAAGAAACGAGAGTGGTTCATCGTCCTGAACATGCAGTTTGAAGGTTTTCATAGAAGTGTGCCTGTTCGGTCCTCTGTCTACAGAACAGCATTAGTCTTTAAACATGATGTGTTATCTTCGTGCTTAACCATGTCAGTTTGGAAACAGTGATATATAGATGACTCACACCACACTT
The DNA here is from genome assembly GCF_002775205.1 of Xiphophorus maculatus. Classification (NCBI taxonomy): domain Eukaryota; kingdom Metazoa; phylum Chordata; class Actinopteri; order Cyprinodontiformes; family Poeciliidae; genus Xiphophorus; species Xiphophorus maculatus. The sequence goes on along the minus strand of NC_036465.1, from coordinate 20,647,415 downwards.
GACAATAGGTTAAATAAAACACTGTAGGCCGAAGCAACAATATCTGTTTTTCTATTCTGGAGTTGATCCCGATTCATTTACACTACCTTTCGAAGTAATATTACTCATTAAACATTTTAATATTTAAATTTATTGATTTTTTTATGACAGACCAGCAAAACCTGCAACAAAAATATAAGGTAGAAGGAAAGACCCATAGTTTAGTATGCTTTGCAATGAAAAATCTGAAGTGATAGAGACAAATCTATTCTTTGCGAAATAGCTCAGGCTTAGATTGAATTGAGAGTGTTCAGTAACAGAAAATTTCAAGAATTACCTCAGATTCCTTATTAAGTTTAGACCTAGGTCATTTCAACACATAGTTTGAGCATCATGAGGTAATGTAAAGTATACAAAACAACAGCTGCCACGGTTATTTTCCAATGTAATCACTTCCCTTTTCTCGATTTGGAGCTGGAACATAAACGAACCGCCGGCGGTGCAAATTTAAGACAGGTTTATTTTGAGCAGTTAAACAAACACGGTCGTCACCAAGTGCTTTACAGGAAACAAACACAAATACACATACAAACAAGGATCGACCCCTACCCCCCCCCCCCCCCCCCCCACCCGAAAATGTGTTCACAATTATCTACTTCATGGCTGTCAAAATAAAATACAAAAACAAAAGAGGCAGCACAAATCTTGGAACTCATGACACCAGTCCAACTTCTTCTGGAATCAGTGACAGCCAATCCTCCGTTCAATGAGCTGTCACGTATTGCACAATTCTTCGCTTCAAGTCAGAGCAAGTGAACTTGATTGTGACCTCAAAACAGGCAAAGGAAGCTAAACTTAACTCTTCACCCTATCTTATTTCATTCACTGAAGTCAAGCCAGAGCCCAAACACATTCCTACTCTGAAGTCTGAGAACTTTCTGAACTTCAATGAAAGACAAAAAAACCCCAAATTAAACCTGATGAAACCATGTAATTTAATGCAGAAAGAGTCATACCATACCACCCAATTCAATAATCAGCAATACAAATCAAATTTTCGTCATAATGCACTATTAACCTAATTTGTGTTCCACAAACAAATGTGATTTGGGATGAGATTAAAAAAACAAACTATTAAGTTTCACAAAATATGAATTTAATGGCAGCAAAGCAGAAAGCTGATCTGAAAAAGGTAACCCACGTTTGTTAAGTGTACAAATACACTCGCCTCTACTCTTAAATGTACCCCACGCCCAAAGTTGGAATGAGTCAAACCTGAGTCGTCTTGTGTGAGAGGGTGAGTTCAGCATATACAGCAGCTTTCCTGACAATGTAAGATTCCCCTCACAAGTGTTTTAAGACCCTTCCAAGAAACATATACCTCCTCATATCTTCAGATCGTCTATTCTAGTCCGGCTGCTGCTGTGCTTGCCGCCATGACTGGACCTAGTTTGCGTAGGAGACCCGGGGGCTGATACTGATCCGTTTTTTCCCTTCACGTCACATTCCTCTGGCTTGCTGCTGCTCCTCTCCACCGCCAAATTGTCCTTATTCTGCTTGTAGGCAGCCTTGCTGTGGTAAGGGTGGAAAGATGAGTCTGTTCCCTCAGACAGGGGGGAGAGGTTGTAGCTTGGTACCGGAGGATAAGATGGTTGGACTTGGCTGTGTTCTCGGAAGTAGTCATCGTAGCTTGGTACCAGAGGCACAGGAGTCTCCCTGTGCCCCTTGGAAATGCTCTGCAGGTTCTGTTGACCCCTCTTGAAGGTGATGCCCTGGCGGCACTTGGTGAACCCCAGGTGGTAGATCTCTATGAGGTTCAGGAACAATGAAACACTGGCCACCCCAAGCATGAAGATGATGAAGATAGTTTTCTCTGTAGGACGGGATATGTAGCAGTTAACCACATTAGGACAAGGTGGCCTGTCACATGTATACATGGGTTTCAGCTCAAAACCGTACAAGAGGTACTGGGCTACGATGAAGCCCACCTCAAACAGTGTCTTGAAGATCACATTGAAGACGTACGTGCGCAAGAGCTCCCCCTGAAGCCGCACCCGTCCCTTCTCATCCCTTTTGAGAGCTTTCTTGTGATGAGTATCCACAAAGGGAGCTTGTTTGTCGACTTGTTGTTGCCTCTCTTTATCTTTCTCCTTCTGCTTCTCCTCCATCCGCACCAGGTGTAGGATGTGTCCCAGATAGATGAGGGTGGGCGTCGACACAAAGATGATCTGCAGCACCCAAAAGCGGACGTGGGAGATGGGGAAGGTGATGTCGTAGCACACGTTCTCGCAACCGGGCTGCTTGGTGTCGCAGGTGAACCCCGACTGCTCGTCGCCCCACACCTTCTCGGTGGCGGCGCTGAGGACGAGGATGCGGAAGATGAACAGGACAGTGAGCCAGACCTTTCCAACCACAGTGGAGTGCTCCTGGGCTTTTTCCAGAAGCTTTCCCAGCAGGTTCCAGTCTCCCATGGCTGTGTCAGGTCACTAAGATAGAAATGAAGATGGATGACACAAAAAAAATCTCTTTAGAAAAGTTTAGAGTATGTTTCCTTGTCCTAAATGACTATAAATTGTCTAAAAAGTTACAGGAAACTCAAAACAAACAGGCAAGTCCCTGACAAGCTGAGGGTTCAGCTGCTGAGCAACGAGTGGCCTCATCCATGTGGATGCAGACAGGATTATATTTACTTTAGGAGAGTATATTTGGTGGGTGCAGACAGGAGCAAGGCAGGTTTCAGGCATGATTCTGCATGTCCTGGCCTTCATGACCCAACCCATGGCAACATGATCCCTCAAGAAGGTGAAATTAAACACTGGCCAGATGTGTTGGAGGTCCAAACCAGAGACAGTTGAATGATGCTGCCACTGTCGGCTTCTGATAAAAGCTGTGCTATGAATGTTTCCCATCTCAGATAGATTTAATATTCAGTAGAATGATGCTATTGTGAATTGAACTGTTGTCTTGGGAGCCACTGCAAATACATTTCTGAAATACTTTAACAATTAGAAATAGAGCAGGCGTTAAAAACAAAAATGTATATCAAGCCTGCTTACCTCAAGGTAACAAAATAGAAACTCAAATAATTGATGTCAATTAAAGGCTAGAAAAAGCTTGTCTTAAGATGATTGAAAAACTGGTCATAAATCTAAGCCCTACAACTTTTTACTGTAAACATAAAAGGTCACAAACACTTGAATGATATAACTCACATTTACTGGTGAAAACCACTTTGTGAACTCAAAACATCTCATGGAGTGAAGCTTTTCACGTCCTGAAGGGTCCATGGAGCCGTCATGTTCTGCAGACAGGCCTCGGTGTGGCGCCTGATCCGAGGGCCCTCAAGCAATGCCCTTGAATGGACAGGAAAAGCGAAGTCCGTCTAGCGATACGCTTCGTTCCACACTGAAAAAACCATCCGACTCAATCGTCCATCTTCAAAGCCTGTTAACAGAAATCAGGACCCAGGCTGCGGCCCAGGGGTCTTCCACAGACACCTAGTGCATTGGAAGCCCTCTTAACCATGTCCAGCTTGCTCTTCCACATCACCCCCTCCCTTCTGAGGTTAAATTTGGCACAGTGGACTCTCTCTAATGTAAACTTCTGAAGACCTTCTTTCTCAGCTGTTACACTGAGTGGCAGGGAAGCGAGCCAATGATGTTTGTTCGTTGTGCCTGTCTAGCCAAAAGAGCTCCTGGGGCCTAAATATAGCACAGGGGCCTATCTCCTATCACAGAGGGTGGGTGACATGGCTGGGAGATGAGCAGCCTGCTACAGCCTGAGGAAAAAAGCAAACTATTGGTTGTAAAATAACATAACAACAAGTCAATTGATCAGGTAGTTTGTTTCTTTATTACAGTGTGTAATAACCCAAAATACTGCATGGAGGGTTTTTACCTGGGTGTGAACCGGAGCATTTATGCATGTAAACAAACATGCATTTGAGAGCATAAAAATGTGTTGAGTCAACAACAATGTGAAAACAATGACGGTGTCTTTTGATATGAACTTTTCAGACCTCGACTGATACAAAGTAAGCAATACACAGATGTAAGTTCTAATCAGGATCCGTTGAAAAGCTGGTCAATGTCAAACATTTACTAGAGTCATGAAGAAAGCAACACCTCAGTAAATGCTAAATGTGATTAAGTTTCATTTTCATTTACGAGTATTTTAAAACAGTAGTGTAACCAAACTTTGATGTTCTCAGCTTGTTTGGTCATAAGAGTAAATAAAAGAAATTGTTGTTCATTGATAAATGAACAATGTTCAATTTTTACTCAGAAGTTGACATTTCCAGTTCAAATGTTGAATATTTAACAGAGCAGAACTACGTACTTCAACTTACCCTAGTTAGTTGAAGTTTGCACACCAACTCAAAATTCAACATGTCTGATTTCTTATAAAACCTTAACAGGAGAAAAAAAATGCTTAACTGCCTTTCTGACAGATTGGTTTTATTGAATGTTTCATACAAAGTATTAGATAACCTTTTCTGAGGATGTTTCTAGTCCTCCAAAACACAAAATGCAGAAAGACTGTTAGTTCCTATTGCTAACAATAGTTAGCCTGGTTGCTGCACATATTATTGAGCAAAAATCCCATTAGTTTATGAACTCGGACCTGCAGCATGGTTAAGTAAGGTTTCAAGAGGTTTATGATTAAGCAAAAATCATTGCTATTGTATTTATTAACCCTGTATCACAGATTGTTTATTTTACCTCACTGATAATTAATACTAACACTTTACCACAAGTGGTACTCTAAGCTGGTTGCAATTAGCTGCAAATAAGGAGTTTCCTTAAATGAATATTTACAGTACAGCAGCTTAACAACTAAGGGTGGCCCAGAGGGGGAAAAAAACAAAACATTAAAAGTAATGTTCAAATTTTTCTATTGAATACATCCTGTGTTTAAAGGCATTTTGTCAAAATATGGTTTATTTATATGACATGTTAATTTTATGAACCATTTTCTAGCTCTATGTATCATAGTTTTTTTGTTACGAGTCTGACCGAGTCTACATCCCACCTGAATTTATAGCAATAATTTGTTTTTTTAACACAATCTAAGTTATGTAGCCGTTTCTACAAAGTTAGGCATTTTCATTGAGAGTAAACAGCCTTCTCTCCGAACACTTGTACCAGATTTGATAAAGGCATCAATAAATATTACATATAAAAGCATATTTCCTCATCTAGCTTATGATTGCTTTAGTGATGTTCATCCTTGTTTAGAACGTTTTACCAGGCACATGCCTTCTCATTGCAGTCAAAATTTATACACAAGAAAGGTGGTTGTAGTTTTGTAACCTTAAAAGTGTCAATAAAAATAATAAAAAAAGTAAAATACCACAGAATCTGCTGTACTATGCCCTCATGTGCAAACTGATCAAGGACTGGCTTCCAAAGTGATACATTTACAATGGAAATGTTTCACAGCACCTATTTTATACTAGATTTTTGTGTTCTGGAAGAAGTCCCTCCATTTCACAGCTCATATATACAACTATGCTGGCAGTAAACTGGAAGCTTTGAGAGCCTGGACCAACTCCACCTGCAAGAGCCCATCAAATGCATCCTGCTCCGTCAGGCAGCAAATATGCAGCCCTGAACGAAACAAATTCTTATGGTTTTCTTAAATCAGACAGGTTTCCCACAGTGTCAACATGTGTGGGAATGAGTGCAAGACACAGAGCGCCACAACCTAATGCACTGTGGTGTTGGATTTGTAAGAAATCATTACCATGGCTTAATATGCTGGAGATGATTTAGGCAAGAAAAACGGCACAATTAAATGAATATAAAAAGGAAACAAGTAAATGATTTTATTATACATTTATATAAATAAATGGTAAAATAAACAAATATACAGTTAAGGTGTCATTCATGGACAGAATACACATTATAGGCATGACTTATTAGTTTAACGAAGCTTCAGAAGGCAGAACATCTCTCGCCCTTTTCAGTCGGGCTCTTTTTGGTCACAGTTAGCTTTGACTTGAGCGAATGATCTGCTATCAGCTGATTGATTTCATTTTGTCTGTATGAAGACAACCTTTGAGTTATCCAAGCTGCTTTAGCCTCGTCCTCGGGGCGACTCATGCACCGTTTGCAGGCCCTCGCAATGAGGTAAGCCACCTCGGCCAGGTTGAGCAGTACGCACACCCCGGACACGGTCAGCATGAACACTGTGAATATAGTCTTTTCTGTTGGTCTGGAGACGAAGCAGTCCACCGTGTTGGGGCAAGGGTACGAGTCACATTTCACCAGACGCACCATTTTAAAGTCAGGATAGATCAAGTAGAAGACGTAGAGGAACGCCACCTCAAAGATGAGTCTGAAGATGATGCTGATCATGTATGTCCACCAAAGAGCTCCTGTGATCTGAAACTTCTGGTTCTTGATGTGCTCCAGCTCCTTGGGGCTGCCGCGGCCCGACCTTTTCAGGGCTTTCTTGTCGACATGTCGCCTGTGGGCCACATGCATGGCCACCAGCAGCGCAGGGGTGGACACCAGGATGAGCTGGAGAGCCCACAGTCGGATGTGTGAGATTGGGAAGAACTGGTCGTAGCAGACGCTGTTGCAGCCGGGCTGCTGGGTGTTGCAGGTGAAGCCAGACTTCTCATCACCCCAAACACTCTCGGCGGCAACCACCAGCACCAGGATGCGGAAAATGAAGATGACGGAGAGCCAAATGCGACCGATGCCAGTGGAATGCCTGTTTACACCGCTGATCACGGCATAAAAGGTTCCCCAGTTCATCTTCGACTCCAGGTCTGCAGAAAGGTCAAAGTAGAGCACATCTCTAGTTATTTAATTAAACTGCAATTAAAAGAAATACATTTAATTCTTTAAAAGAAAAAATAAGACAACCAAAAGACAAACTAAGTCTTTCCAGCACACTGCCAGTAGTTGGTCTCCTAACAACCCTCCATCACTGACTCTTGAATAAATCACAGCAAACTGTTGCAAGAATTTAGTGTTCAGAGCCTTACCAGGCTCATCCGGCTGTGCAAGCGGCGTAAGCAGCACCGGGGCCAAAGATGACCATCCTGAGGCCTGACATGAACATCAAGCTGGACTCGTTGGACACAGCTGACAAGAAATGCCAAAGTAGCCTGCTGGCTCTATAAAAGCAGGGGCGATGGCCTAACACAAAGCAGCATCACAAGACGCAAGAAATCGAAGCCAATTGCAAAACTTTTGCTGAGTCACGTGGCTTGCTGACTCCATATTAATACTGTACTCCAAAACTGGCCAACCACTCATTCAGACAGACAGACCGACAGAAGGACAGCTGTAATTCCTCCAAGGAGCCAGAAAGCCATTGTCTAACGGCAAAAATACCACAAAAAAATACAATAATTTCCTTTCAAACACTACAGAGAATATGCCCTTCAAATACTTATCCTGAATTATCTGTTAGAATACTTTCTAGTTGGATATTAGGAGCACATCAGCTACATCAAATCACATCTCCATTCACAATTGATGTTAGTATATACAAAACTAAAACCAGAGTATGTATTTTACCTTCAGCTGTGGTGGTACACAAAAATGTGTACAAAATGGGAAGAAAATGAATAAAATATTTTGTTTATCAGCAAGCCAAAAGGCTGGAACGAAAACACCGTGCGTTTGGAAAATGCAAATCATTCCTCCGCCACTAGCCGCTGCCCTGCACCGTAGCAGTCATATGCTCTTATATAAACTATTTACATACAATGGTGGCCTTTATCAGGCTGCAACAAGACTCTTTAGAATTCAGATCAAACGCCTCGATTTCCGCCCACCCCGGGGCAAAAGAAGGAATCTGTGTGGACACAAAAGGCCTCAGCTTCGCCACATTATTTATTGTGCTTGGCGGTTCAGTGACGTGAAGGAAGCTTTTGACCTGGGCCGCTGCTGCGGAGAGTCAGGTTGGCAGTTTACAAAAAGCATGACTGTTCAGATAATCTATGGATAAATAATGTGATGACCCTCTCAACTGTTCCAGCACATTCTTTTTAATGCATTACACAGTTCAGTGCTGTTTCTGAATCGTTTTCAAAACATCCTGGCAGAAACCTTGGCCAGACTCTTAGCCCACTTTTGTGAAATTATAACAAATTATCAGTAATTTACAACAGCACAGTTTGTGCAGTCTATGAAAGTGTCTCTGCTGCACATGAATTGAAAGCGAAACAAGATGAATCACTCAATGCTCGGGCTCTTAAACCCACCCAGAAACTTTTATGGCTCCATGAAGTGATTCCTTACAGTTGGTTCTCATAAGACAAGAAAAAAACGATCAAGAGAAACAAACTGAACTCCAGAGGAAAACAATGCCCATTTGTCATTCACATACATTCAAATAATCTACAGCAGAATACTGTGCTATTTCTGCGTCACTTGTGACAGGGCCAGTGGGAGGGTTTGCGTGGAGAAGCCGATTCTTTGAATGAACTCAAAAACTCATTTGCATTCAATCCACAGAAGGGAGACAAGAAGCACAAACTGTGCCAATGATGGTGACTTTATTTCAAAAGCAGGAACACACATGGAAATCAACATGCAATTGGACATGAAGCAGATGTGGCTTTTTGATCTTAAGCAGGCAAGCAATGAATTTAAGAAATACAATAAATCTGATGTACAGACAAGTTAAGTAGAATTTTATAATGAAGAATCTAGGTGCACTATCAGTTCAGACAGGCTCCAGGGGAACTTTTTATTTCTGCTTAATCATGCACTCATCGCACCTCATGTCCTTCTTTCTACCTAAATATCACATGCTTTTTTTTTTTTTTTACATAAAATCTAAGTCTGTGAGAATATGAGTTACATACATTAAAAACTTTCCAAAATATTCAAAAATAAGAGAACAAGATGCTGAGGGAAGAAATCAGATCTGTTTATATAGGTCAGTGTTTCTCTGTGGAAGTACCAATACAATACAGTAGTGCTGGACTGGCTTTTAATGGCACTTAGGTATAATTCTAAAGCAAAAACTATTAGCAAGTTTAAATACAAACATATCAATTGTAATGTAATAAACCAATTTATGCTATTTTCTAGAGACTTCTGAAGTTGGAACTTCATAAAGTTCCAACTTTATGAAGTTGGAACTTCATAAAGCTTTCAGCTTTCAAGTCTGAAAGCTGGCTTTCAGACTTGAAAGCCAGCTGGGTTTCAAGTCTGAAACCCAGCTGGCTTTGCTGATCAATTTGTTTATTGAGGAAGCTAATAGTAGCAATATAAGCTTACAGTAGATTTCTATTTTCACATACTTTAACAATGTGTTCACTAAAATTCGTTGTAAACAAAATACTGCATTTAAAGGTAAACTTGCAAAGAATGCAGTTCTGCAGTAAGCCCAGTCAAAAAAAAGTGAAGTTTGTACCTGGGATTTAATTATTTAAAATAAAATATATATTAATTCAATCACTGCAGATGGTATAAAAATTACACACATCGTGAACACTCACTTTCGGAAGATGATGTAAAGATCAAAAACTGAACCCAGAGTGAGTTCTCCAAGTTAAAAGGCTTTGGAAACCCATTTTGAATCCACTGTATATATTCACACACTGCAAACCAATCAATACTTCAGAGCTCCAAATTGCATACATTAAAGCTTCTTTTACTACACAACAAACTTTCTTACACTACCTTACAATGTCCTTCAGTGTCAGCTCACACGGTTTACTTTTTATTTTGAGAGTAGCATGAGATGAGATATTTTTCCCATTCAATCTCTTGTTCCTTCATTTTAAGTTGAATAGCACCTGTACATGAAAATCAAAAAGGTGACAAAAATAAGAATCATAAGCAATACAAGCAACACACCTGGGAGGAGATTCACTTGCTCTACTTACTTTTCTTCAGAAGACAACTGTTCTTCACTTTGCTGTGCCTTGCATGTCCATTTTGGGCTAATCTCAAAGACAGAGATGCACCCCTCCTAAAAAAAACACAGACTTGCTGGCGTTTTCACATATTTACAGTTACTTGCACAAGTATCACTTTACAACAAGGAAATGAAACATATTCAGTAGACTTATTTTCTGTGACTGATTAACAGAGCAATGCGTAATTGTAAAGTAGAAGGAAAATTACTAATAGTTTTTGAAATTCTAAAAATCTGATGAAGGTGTTGTGCGTTTGTAGTTAAGCCACTGTGAATCCTTTGTAAAAATCACTTTCATGCAGTTAGTTCCAAGTCATTTAAGTGATGTTTCTACCTGCTTCGTAAATCAAAAAGTTGCGAATTCTGTCCATTTTTCTCAAGTTAACATAAACTCAACCTGATTGGACAAAGCACCTGTGAGGTACTGACACAGGTTCTTAACTGGACTTAGTTCTGGGCATTAATTAGGCTTTTGCTGTGATTGAAACCAAACCACTATAAAGTGCATTTGTATGACTCTTCTGAGATCTCCCTACGGTAATTATCAATGGTGCATGATAACACCATTTAGGGATTCCTGGATTAGTACATTGACTGTTTTTGCCAACGCTGCATTACCATTCGCTGTTTTTGCTTGTGCATGTTTCAGCAGATCGTATGGTCCTACATAATACATATAAATTTATAATTTATATTAATATGCAAGTTCATTACATATTAACAATTACTTTTATTTGTTCCATTATTTCAGACTTTTTTTAAATTAAGTTAATAGACAATTTATTCATATCAAGCCACTGTTTAACTTATATACAAATTTCTGATGTTATTCTCTCGTAACACTACACTAACCACTCCATAGAAAACAAAATATTGGTATCATTTGCAAGTAATATAAATTTCAGTCTCTTTGAGATTGTTTTCGATGTTATTTGTTTTCACCCATTTGTGCTAATTAACTGTTTTTGTTGTAACTTACCATGCAAGTTGGGAATATTTCATGATCAATGGTATAAATACTTTGACTCTTTAAGTATGCATACTGCTTTTTTTAAATTGTCTGTAGCATTTTGACATTTCTTTAACCATTACCAATAAAGCTGGAAATGTGGATATTTTTCTGATACAGCTTTGATTTTCAAGAAAAAAATGTTTCTCAATTAATCATCTAATCTACCTGTAAATATTCTTTTCTTGGAGAACTGAGATAAAGAAACAGACCAGTAATTTGTAAATGTCCACTACCTGCTTTATTAAGGGGTATTACTATTTTCATGTTAAAGTTTTATTTAGCCAATTATACACCTTTGTGCTTTATGCACTTCTTTGTGTTGGTATAACACATAAAAATGCCCCAAAAAACACAAGTTTGTGTTTATAACATGACCAAAGGAAAAATGTGAAGGACCATGAATACTTTTGAAGGCACTGTACATAGTCACTATAAGTTCCAGATGATTTGGACTTACCTTCTAATCTAATCCACCACTTCTATCTGAAAACTAAAACTGGCTCCCCAATTTAAAAACATTACTTTATCCCCCTAATGACAAACTGATGGCATTTCCCTAATTCTCTAATTAATTAGTGGTTTATCATTAAGTACCTCATGGCTCCAAGTTTGCCCTTTTCCAGGAACAGCTCAACTGTAACCGTGGGCCCCTGTGGATACATTCTGGCATACAGCGTCCTGTCATGTACCATTGCTTTGAACCAACCCACCGCCTCCTCAGTCCAATCTGTGCCATTAATGGGCATCACCTGAAGGAGAGGAAGCAGACTAAGTACCGTGAGTTTAGTGAATTTCCTTCATTATGAGGCAATAGATAAAGCTGTGACTAAGTAAAGGAAATAATTAGCCTCTCTTTGTTACAGAGCTGTTTGTTAACTTTTTCCATGAATACAAGTTGTAGACATTAGTTCCAGAAAGTGACGTAGCTGGGTAAACCCCAAAAGAAAGCTGATAGGTTTGGAGTATTGGACCACTCACATGTGCCATAGAAACCTGCAAAGCCTGAAGTGGAAGCACCGCCATTTCTGAGGAGAGCTGCTTAATATTACAGAGTGACACACAGGAACTGTCACCGTAGTCCAACCTGTTCACCTGCACGTTTATGGATGACGTTTTCCCAGTCCTGTCTGTAGCATTCAAGACAAAACAGGTTAGTCTGAAATTCCCAAGAGGTAACAGTCTGTCTAAGTGACACTGCTACCATCTAGAGGCAAGTCTTTGTAAAGCCATTTCACATTCAACTACTCACTACTGCTCACTCCAGAAATCCCAGCCACCTGAGCCCTGAACCACTGCTCATTTTGTGGAGACCAGTAGATGACCTGAGAGCCGATGTCTGGGATGCAGTTCTGCTCAGCATATAAATGACTGACTTTAAGGCTGCAAATCAAAAACAAGACACAATTACATGAGGAAGAAAATGCCAAGAATCAAAAACAATAAGATGAAAGTGTATTTAACATGTAAACATGACGTGGGGTTGTGACTTATGACTGAACAAATGACTTACTCTGTAAAAAGAGCCTCCAGTTTCCTATGGGAGTCTGCGTGCTGGATGTAGAAGTGGCTGGGGCTGACAACATGAGACACCACCACTTCAGTCTCTTCAAACTTCCGGATCTCAAATTCGGGAATGTTTACAATATTAGCTGCCAGCCGACCCGAATAATTCGAGTCGTTTTTTTTGAGTCGGGGTTGCATGTGCTGCAGAGTTTGGGGTTTTAATTCTATACTGATACTAGAGTCCTCCACCTGAGCAAATGCTTGTTGCCATTTCTCAGTATCCAAAGCAGTGCTATGAACAGATTCCTCCAGCAAAACCTCTGTGAAGATGTCTCCTATGTCCCACAATTCAGTTTCCGTGGCGATGACGCAACTGTAGATCAAAGGACCGCAGGAGTGGACTCTTTTCACTTGGAAAACCGGAGCGTGGTTAATGTTTGCGTGCAACATTTTAGGACCTCGCTCTTCTACTGAGTCATCTGTCACAACATGTCTGAATTGATAGCTTTTTGTTTTGACTGTAGGTGACGTCCGCAAGAGAGACCCTGAATTGTTTGCCTTGTATTTGCTTTTAGTCTGCTCCAAAAAAGTGACCTTGAGTGAACCCTTGGTTTTAGCTTTCTCTTTGAGAAAGCGCAGCAGTTGGGAGGAAGTTTGCTTTTGGTGTAGCACCTGGACGTCATCGCCATGGCCCCAGATTACTTGAGACCTCAGTTTGCACTGTGACTTCTCTGAGAATGAATCTTGGACAGAAGGTAGTAGGACTTCTGACTTCCCTTCACTCACCACATTGCTCTGAATAATGGCAGCTGGGATGTGCATGGAAACTTCTTTGTTTTTATCTTCAGACACGGCCTTTTCCTTTTCCTGCTTTAAACAGGAGGAGCTTGGAGTCAGAGGAGTGTTGACCAAGTCTGATGTCTTGCCACCATCTTGCTGACTTAAAGGGCGCAGGGTATCGAGGGAAACTTTAAGCTGCTGGTGGGACAGAGCAGCTTTGAGTGGCTGAAAATAGTTGAAGCTCACCCTATCAAATGATTGGTAGTCTGTGAACATGGGGGAAACAAGAAAAGATTTTATTCTTTAAAAGCCTGAAAGGTTCCCTTCACGTCAACCTTCAAAAGAACTGAATCATTTGATTTATTTGACTTACCAGCTTTATAATTCTTTAACAAAGCAGAGAGCTTCACAATTTCGTTGCACTTTCTGTCCAGAGCCTTTATGACATCTTTGTACCGAGGGTTTGGAATAGACGAGTTGAGGACACCATGTGCATCTTCATAGGCCTGGTGGATAGGACACAATGGTTTATCAGAGGGGGACAAAAGGCAATAGATTTGTCTTATGAGCTGAAAAGAAGAAACATAAAAGATTAAAAACAGTTCTGGGAATGAACTGATACTTTTAGGAAGAAAACACTGAGCACCAGTCATAAATCTTGTCAAAACAAACAGACCTAAAACAGAAAAGTGGAAAACAAAGTGCACCCTTTCAACTCAGTTGCTCATAAATCTCTCCATCTTGGATCAAACTAAGAAGCCAGAGTGGATCAATTTGTTTGCTGGAATCTTTTTTTAGTTTAAAGGGTTCCATCACACTGAAGGAAGACCATAACTTGTCTGGGTTTGTGTATATTTTGCAGCATAAATAGGAAATACCAGTGACATTGGCTGGCTTTGCCTGAATATGAAGGCACAAAATAAAAATATTGCCAGACGTTAATTTTATGTTCTTAATAATTGATTATAAAAACCTGTAGTTTTTCAAATTTCTTCTAGTTTTGATTTAGAGATATTTTTTTAAAAAAAAAGATAAGATAAGATTTATTTGTCATTGTCATCAACAGATTACAATGAGATTGAGATTTGCTCGACTCGAGTTAAGATGCAGGTTATGTGTATATACATAATATACAAAGATAAAGAAATGAATAGTACAAAATGAGAAATAAATAGACATCAGAAGATGGTTGCAGCGCCTGGAGGTGTCGCAACAGAATTTACATTTATAACAAAGTGGTGTCAAGAGCAGAAGTTCTTATGCCTTTGAATTTAGTGCCATGATTGCCATCGGGTAAAAACTGTTTTTTAGGCGATTTGTCCTGGTTTTTATTGCTCTGTATCTCTTGCCTGATGGCAGCAGCTAGAAGAGACCATGGCCAGGGTGTGAAGAGTCATTTAAAATGTCCAAAACTTTCTTGTGGAGCCTGGAAGTGTAAATCTGTTCCATAGTGGGGAGGGGGCAGCCTATGGTTCTCTCTGCTGCCCTAACAAAAAGTAAACATTTGCCAAATTATTTAGCTGTTCTACTTGTATTATCTGACAAAGACCATATTTAAATATATAATACACTTTCAATTTAGATGGTTCCCCACATCTCTACAGGAGTTGGGGGCGATTTGTACTCCTGTTTTTTTTTTTCTTTCTTTCATACAAGGACAATGTGACAAAGCAATAATTTCATATCTCAACTTTTACAGTACAATCTCCAACATAGTTTTAATCACAGCAACAACAAAAAACTTACACTGATGATTTTTCAAATTTTCCCACCTAAAAAGAATGAATAGGTCTGTATTTTTCATCCGAAATACACCTCAACAATGAGAGAATTTAAAAAAAAAAACTAAATCCAGAAAATCACATTGTATTTAAACACATATTCATTTTGTTTAGTGAAGTTTTTTAAGCAAGTTTTGTGAACCAATTACATTGCCTCAATAAGCAATATATTACTGTGCCAATCGCATTTGCATTAGGGTTTACCACCGCAAATATTTTTGAGCAAAACCTGAAAATAAAGCAAATCAAGTCCACACAAAGGCTCGCAATTTGTTCTACATCTTGTAAAAATGCTTAAATATTAATGACCCCACATACTGCCTGTTAGAGCAAGTGAGACACAGTGAGACTTATTTGGTCATACTCAGTTTTTTTTTATCCTTAAATATTTTTACTAATGAGTACCATTATCTATGTTGTATTTATTCGATTATTCTGTCCCCATTCTGACTTCAATAGTTATTTTTTTAAAGCATTAACATAGCCGACAACATGCATGCTAGTTAAGTAAAATTGCTTAGCTAACACCCAGGTGACTTGTGAGTGTCGCAGCTTTTTTTCCGTCCCTGTAGTTAACAATACCTGGTTTGTGAAGTCCCGAAGTTCTTCCTCCAGCTTATTTCGAGCCTTTTCCAGCAAGTACAGTTTATAGGTTAACTGCGCTTTCTGGATGATTCTGGACGAGCACGGTTCCTGGTAGACGCCAATCCGCTGGGTAGCCATGACGACCCTCGGCGGTTTTCTTCGTTATTTTCCTACGCGTGCGCACTGCTGATCGGCGGGTTGGGTGTTTCGGCAGAACGTTCTTTCCCTGAGTAATTTGCCAAATTAGAATACAAATATTGTTCCGAGTGTAAAAAATACAATTTCCTCGGGGTATGAACTGTTTCCACACCACAGCAGTCCCTCTGAAGGTCTCAGAGAATCCTCCTCTCAGTTCGCAGCAGCAGCCGTTGGTTTTTGGTCGGATAACTCAGTGTTTGCCACGACGAAAAGCAGCTGCTAGTTTTCACTCTTTGTCTTGAGGAGTTTTAGTTAAACCACGAGTCAAAAAAAAAAGTTCGGAGAGCTGTTCCCCGGTGTTTTACCGATGAGTTTTGATGGACGAGGCTCGTGTCGAGGAGACCAGAAAGATTTTTTTACGAAGGCTTGTGGCTCCGGAAGTATGGCGACGAGCCTCGCAAGATGGCTGCATCACGTGACTGATTCAGAGCACTGTTGGAGTGTTTTGACCTTGCAATTTAAAACATGATATGGCGGCATGTTTTAATTAAATACCGTCATTTAAAACATGACATATATGTAATATATGGAAACCAGTGAACACATTGAAGTCTGCGATTATTAGTATTATTTGTTAAGATGAACTGTTCAGTCAGAAAATTAGATACAGTTTTATTTATAAAATCTATTTTGAAATTAAAGTACATTTTTCTTTTCTGGGTGTTACTGGGCCTTGAGCAACAAATGCTGTTGTTTTATATTCTGGTTATTTGTAATTCATCCTGGAAGTAGCTTGAAAAGATAATAGGCAAGGTGAGCTGGACATGCCTCTGTGTTAGGGCTTTCTTCTTCCATCCCTCCTTAAAAATGTATCTGCCGAGATTGGCTAGCAATGATGACCTCCAGAGCCACTCTCACCCCACCACGATGCAGAGTGTTCCTGTCAGTTGCTCTGCAGTTGCCATACCAAAATGTAATGCAGCCTGTCAGGTTGCTCTCAGCAGTGCCCTGGATAAAGGTGGTGATAAATGGAGGACTTAACCCTTGCTTCAGCCCTCCGAGGGAGCCCTTCCTCACTCTAGTGAGTGTTCAGCCTTATGAAGCATATCATCCCAGCCCCTCCACGCCTATATCTGAAGCTTTCTCCTCACGAGGCTTTCAACACAGCCCGAGACACCTTCTTACTGAATCTCTGTCATGTGCGAAACGACTCCAGCGAAATAGGGAGTTGGAAGTTGATCCACCACTAACACAAAAACATATGGCTTCACAAGGCCATATTTTTCGCGCTGATAAGATGGAGCCAATGTGTGAAAAGGGCTTAGGTCAGTGTTACATTTATGGCTGGCATTTTGTGTATAGACTTTCTCCACTCACCTGCTTGGATTCTCTCAGTAGTGTACAAATACAAAATAAATAAATAAAATGTGAAGGATTTAATTAATAAATGGGTCACTGGATAAATAACTTGCAGATTTATATTGTCATTTTTTTCCTGTAATAAGCAGTTTAGTTGTGATTCTAGGTTTCACTGCTTGCTCTCGTGCTACTAAAAGAACTGCAGCATTTCAAAATGCCATGATACTACAACCACCAAGAAGAATGAATGTAATTTACCACTTGCATTCCTTTGGTTTCACACCTAACATCCACTCCGTATTGTGTTCTTAGAGTCCTCTGCTCAAACTTGTCAAGCTGCTACTTGATCTAGAAAACTTGTGGGGTGGGGCTGTTATATGGCTCAAGACCTGAGTGATAAGCACTCTGGCTATTCGGATGCTTCTGCTGGAGTCAATGACTCAGCACTAAAGGTAGATAAAATGCAAAGGACACAAAAAAAGCGTTATATTGGTAATATATACCATTTGAAAGGACATCATTAGCAGGGGGAAGTTAAAGCAAAATGTTCTGCAGCACTAGTGCAGTGTTTTATGCTTCTGTAGTATATAATTAAAGTTAAATAATGGGTTCTTAGTTGAGTAAATATGATACGGTTCAAGTGACAATGACAAATTCCGGTAACACCCAGTGACTCATAAAAGTAGACACACCCCTGTTAAAATGGCAGGTTTTTAATGATAGAAAAAAATAAGATCACATTAAATAATTTATCTTAAATTACTGATTAAAGCTCTGTTAATCTGACATAAGTCCTGCACTAGTAAAGTGAAAAGAAAAAAACCTTTTCTTTGGAGAAAGAGCCAGAGAAAAGGAGTTGCTTAAGATTACTGACATAATTACTTTGTTTAACCACCGTTTGGTTTACTTCTAGTTGGAAATTTTCTTTCAAAGGGCTCTGCCAGCATGCCAGATCTTGACTTGGCAAAAACTGCCTTCTCTTCCCTAATAAAGACACTTTTTTTTTAAATAAAGACACCTTTCGACACTCCTGTCCAGATTACCACAAAGATTTATTTATGCTCAGATTTAGTACTGGACTCTGGTACGTTATAAAGCTTTAGTTTTCTTCACAGAAAGAGCCATTCTTATGTTGACTTGGATGTATATTTAAAATCAATGTGATGATGGAAAATAAAGTTCCTCTTCATTATTGTTGAGCTTAATCTGATGGATATTTGACAATGTTCATCTTTTTTGACAACCCCCCCCAGAACAAAACAAACAAAATGTTTCACATAATCCAAGAACATGAAACTGTGTCCACCAGGTTTCAGAACAGGTTTTGTATTCATTTGAGGAGGTTCTTCTTTCCTGGTTGATACCTTTAAACTATGATTCTTCTGATTCTTTGCAACCTCTTTCAAAACTTTAAAAATCCAGCCAAGAAAAAGTCAGGAGAACGCCACTAGCACAGCTGAATTTTATTTATGATAATTCAATTCACTAAAAATCATATGTGTGAACGAACACAAGATGAATGAGTGCTATAAATACATTTAAAAGTGCTTCAGCAGAATATGCTTAAGTGCGTGCAAAGTTATGCAAGTAGGTCTTTACATTTTCCATGCTAACAGATTTTCTTTATTCGTGTTTTGGCTTTACTGTACAGGACATAAGTCATTTAAAAGGTGGAAACTATTTTTTAAAATAATTTATTATGTTGTATTTATTTTAGTGCACAAAAGCTTTGCCTTTTAACACAACTGTTCTTTTTTTTAACGCTACTGTATTTTATGGTTCACGGGGAAAACATCTGCTGGGCTAAAAACAAAAAACAAAAACATAGAAACTGAAATTCACAGAAAGTGAAACTAATCCACTTCCAACTTCATGTGATTTATCTGTAGGTATTAAACCAGAAGATTCAGACTCTTAAATAAAGACTGCCAACATATTGTGGTAATTAAGTACAGCATATTTATTAAGTGCAGCAAGACTGATGCAGAATGACATCTTCCAGGGTTAGATCCACGTCTGTTAGAAAACTCAGATTGATGTTTGAAGAGAACTGTATATCATTTTTGCAAGGGTTCATACTGAAAGTGTTACTGTTATTTTCCCTTTGACGATTCTTGCTTGGATTTCTCCGCTCTTTATTCTGGGAATCTTGTGAAAGGCTTCATATCAAAAGTATTTCAGCTCAAGCTACAGTTTGATATGCTAACAAATGTTTCGCAAAGTTCGGGCAGCGGATCTGTTCCTCTGTAATCAACACAACTTGGGAGCCTTGGTGTCGATTCAAATCACAACTTTTGCATCGAGTTGGTGATGTGAAGTGACATGTTTTGTAAAGATGTGCAGAAAGCTTTACATGTGCCAACTTATACAGGAAATTTTGCTTCCTTTAGTCAAAAAGGAAAATTGTTTTCGCAGACACTTTTCTGAGTCAAGCAAAGTGAAACTCCCAGGAGTTATCAGGAAATCTGATCTGTTGTCCAGTTTGCCTTTGAGTGTTGATTGCTGACTTTAAACGCAAAGTTCTGGTCAGAGGTTAACAGGCACTCATCATAGACATTACTGTCATATTAATTTTAAACTTTGATTAAAACTAAAAATCATACATACTTATAAGCAACAACATACAATTTCAGGGATTTTTATAAACAACATTTGGGTGTTTCGCACATGGCCAATCATCAGCATATATACAAGCATCCTCTGCTTAAAAAGTAAACATAATTCTCAAACAATGCTTTTTGTTGATTGTTTTATGCCGCTGGAAATAAGTTTATTTCCCTCTAAGTGGTGCCAGATTTGTATTGAAAATTAATTTTCAGATTGAGCAGCATGGTCGAGTGTTTTTATTGCACCCAGGAAAATCTTTGCCAAAATGTCTCTGCCAGCCCTAAACAGCTTATTCTGCAATTGACGATTGGAACTTGGAGAAAACAATTAGTCATTTATTTATTTAGCTAGCCATCAGCCTGACAGTCCCTCGTCATGCTGCCTGTTAGCTTGATCACATAATGCTGTGGACTGCAATTCCAATTTTCAAGCAGCATCTTGTGCTAGTTAGCTAAACCATTTTTAATGTGTATTTGGGATCACTGTCATGTTGGAGCAACCAGTTGTAAACAAGTTTCAACCATCTGACCAAAAAAGTGAAAGGTTATTGGTTGGGATGTATAAGAATAGCACCGAAACCACAAAGGCTTAAGCCTGTTATAAACTAGAAGCTGCTGGCTTCACCAGCATTACTATTCACAAAAATGGGCATTATGGCTTGAAATGGTATGATATTTTGTGGTATCCTTTAGGGAAGGATAAAAGCAACAATCAAAAAGTATTTAAAAGTTGATCAGTTATTGATTAAAGCGCCACAAATCACCCATTTTCAAACAGACTACTTTCTGTACAAACATAGATTTTTTTGACACCATGGATTCAAGAACGTCAAGAATAAATTATCTCAAACCACCCTGGTCTTGTTTTTTGAACATTATTGCAATTGTATGCTCCATAATCATTCCACGTTATAGAAAGAGCAGTATTCCAACATTTAGCTAGAGCTTTACACTGTGCAGACTTTGTAAATATCACACCACAGAAGATCTTTGAGTGCAACAAAGCTTCCTGCTAAAAAAAATGAGCACTAATGACAATACAGTCACAAATAACAACGTTATGACCATTCCTCCAAAATGAATTCCCTGCCCATTTCTTTCAAAGGAACAGTAAAACAAAGGACTTTTTAGGTATTGTGACATCGTCAAGTTCCTCACTTGTGTAAAGCATTCGGCCTGGCTAACGTCGGGCAGCTTAACCCTCATGTCATTCATGACTGTCAACCATTTGCTGTCACAGCAGTTGAAACGGTTGCCACTAATATACACTGTAGTCAGATTTGTGGATACAGCCTCAACCAAAGAATAGTTTAGGGTCATAAAGTCATTGTTTCTTACATCGATTACTTTAAGAGGAGAGCACCCTAAGCTGCTAGGTGTTGCATTAAGTTTGTTGTTTGATATGTTGATCTCAGTCAGTGCAGGCATGCAGGGTAAAGACAGACCCGAGCTGTTTATGTTTATCCCACTGATTATCAAAGACTGTAAACTCGTTTGCACACCTTCCAGTGCCATCTCATGTATTAGCATGTGGAGGTTTTTGGCTAGATTTAAGGAAATGAGTGAGGTCCCCTGAAAGGCATTTGGCGGAAGTATTTTTATGTCATTTTCTCTAAGATTGAGGTGTTTCAGAGTCTTTAGCTGCCCAAATGCAGTGCAGGAATAATCAAAATCTGTATGATTTTTTGACAAAGATCCACTCAAAATGCCGCAAGGTTGCAATGAATTGTCTTGTAGATTTAGTGTTTCGATTTGTGTGAGTGTCTTGAGGAAGAGCAGGGGCAGATGGGTCAGATCGTTGCCCTGCAAGTCGAGGTGCTTTAAGGAATGGAAAATTATCTGACGAACTTGCCTCGGATCACTATAATTTCTAACATCCCAGTTTATATTTCGCAAACAGTTGTAGCTAAAATTGAGTGTTTCTAAAGAGTTAAGCAAGCTCAACGTCTCAAGAGGAAAAGAGGCAAAGCGGTTAAAGCTCAGATCAATGTAAACCAGTGGCATCAGCCTCCAGTTTGCATGAAAATAATTATTTGGAAGTATCATCTCATTTACAACGCCCTGATAAAGAGAGTTTACTTCAGTTACCATCACAGCCTCTGAATCCAGAGCACCAAGCAAATTGTTCTGCAAATGTAGATACTTTAGTCGATTCATTTTTGGTAGGATTGGGAAGTATAACAGCTTGTTGTGACTGAGGTCAAGAACTTCAAGATTGTACAACACAGCATCCTCTGGAGTAACAAAGAACTCCACTGAATTTCTGCTGAGATTCAGATATTTCACCTGGTGCAACGTAAAATCACAGATAAATGCAAGATTGTTTCTTGCCAAGTTGAGAGATTCTAATCGGCTTAGTGGTTCAAACGTCAGCGGTGCTATTTCTGATATCAGATTATCCTCAATAATAAGACTCCTTATACTTTTGCTCTCTCGAAATAGGCTGGGTGACAGTTTTATTAAAACATTACCAGTCATCTTAAGTTGATCAAGGGAAGACTTGTTTCTCAGTAATAGCTCAGCAGCGCCATTACTCAAGCCATTCATTGATATATCCAAGCTCCTGAGTCCGCCGAGGGATCTGAGGGCTTTGCTGTTGCTGCCAAGGCTGACGCTCAGTCGATTCCTGGACAAATTCAAATGTTCAAGCCGGGGCAGGTTTCCAAAAGCTGCCTCGGAGATAAGATCCATCTGGTTGCTGCTCAGGTCAAGCTCCTCCAAGCACGGCAGAGCAAACGCATGTAACTGTGTGATGAAGTTATTTGACAGGTCGAGCCTTCGGAGCCTTACATCCAGATCCAAGGGGACAGAGGAGAGGTTCTGATTGTTCCAGGACTGATTCTTGAAATGAAATGAACATTAATCATGGTTAAAATAAACTACACGTCCCAAGAAAATTCGGGCCTAAATGGATCTCTTTTAAGAATTTGTCTTTGAGCCTACCTTTGAAGCATGACGAGTCCCTCCAGGTCTGTAAAAGCCAAGGGTAATTGACCAAAGAAGTACGAGATTAGAGAACGTATGTCTAACCATTGTGTCTGCTCTGCTATACTGTACCCCTGCTGTGTTCAGAGCTCACACACACCACCTCTTATAGCCCATGCTTCACAAAAAAGCAACAGAGTAAACAGCTGTGGACAATAGATACAGAGAGCGTGGTTTCTATTTTTAGACAAAGACTACTGATTATCTCTTCCTTTTTATTAAAATGAAGCAAACAGATATCCTTTAATTTAGAATATATATATGGATGTCCAACACATATGCTCATCTCTGATTTAGTTTCTTGCAAGTTTGGGAAAAGAAAAAGAACTGTAAAAAGGTTAACAATTATGACACTTGCATAAGCTGAATTATTTACACATTTTTAATTGATTAAAGACATTGCAAGACTTACATTGCCTTGTGCAGCTTCATTTCAACCAAGTAAAGCCTTTACAATGTGATATAAATTTATACATCTGTTTGTTCCTGCCAAAGTCTGAGGAAAGCGGAAATCAGTCCTAAAATAGAGGAGAGGAACAAATAAACAGACAACGCGTTGGTGGAGCAGGAGGGACCGGCGAGGTATAAAGAGACACTTTAAAATAGAGTGATGAAAGGTCCTAGTGGGACAGAAAAAGAGCAGCAACAGACAACCACACAGGGGAAAAAAGTTTTAAAATATACATTTTTAAGGTTAAAGAATTCAAATTAGGTTTTTTTATGCTGAAGATTTCTTTTTTTTAACTTCAAATTACTTATCCAGGAGGTTTGTGTTTCTGTGGGGTATCATTATAACTTCACAAAGGCTCATTTCTTTAAGCCACATTTACTGCACCGCAACACACAGTGTGCACAAAGCTGAGGGAGGTAAAGCAAAAACTCTCCAAAACACCTTATTCCTACTGTTAAGTGTGAAGGATCTGTTATAGCCTAATGTGTTTTTTTGAAATACCATCTCCAAGCAAAGTTATCCGAAATTTTTGACAACATCAACACAGAAATTGTTGATCGGACACAAAATTAGTGATCCCCCATTTCTCCCAGTTAATCTATGGGCAACTAGTGCTGTGAGCTGAAATGAAGGGAGCATAAGAGAAGACTCAGGATTGGGTGATCAGAAATGGTCAAATATCCTTCTTTCTGCCTGTGCTCCAACCTCGTGCGATGTTATATACAAATAATCTACAGTGAATATACAAATGATTGAAACATTCATTTGATTTGGTTAAAAAAATCCTTCGTAATGTAAGTTTTATTTTCCCCCACATTATGAATGTGCTCAAATTAAATGTCCAGCTGTGTGTGCATATTGTTTACACTTATAAAAGTTTCCAGCTGTTTTCCTGTTGCTGATAGTTGTTTATCTGCATCCTGTCACACGGCTCTGAGGCAGTTTCCCACTTCCTGCAGTAACACCATTAATTTATGTGAACTTGTTTCAGTTTAGCTGTATGACACCAAAAAAGGTCGAGTCAGCCTCCAGAGAGATCAGAGCCGATGGTCGACAAGGGATCATCATTTCCAGTTCCTCACCCAGAAGCAAGTGCACAGTGCCTGTAACAAAGAAACATGTGAGGTTGTCTGTAGGTTCAAACTGAAATACCTTTTTATTCTTTATATGTTTTCCCATTTTTTCAGTACTTTCTTACAGATAAAATGTAACTTGATGAACAACTTATCATTATCCTTGAACTAGTCTGGATAGGTTTTCAACAACTTTAAAGGTTTCTGGGCATAGTGGCATTTTATAGCACAATCAAGAACTTTGTTACTTTCAGTTGTTATGAAAATGCTCTGTCTCTAAAAACTCCTCCTCTTTCTGAAACTCCGCCTTCAGGACATCATCACAACAGTGTTCCCCTATCAACCCTTTAACAACATTTTACCTGCCATTATCTGAGAAGTATGAGCTCAGTTCCACCAGGTGTTTGCTAATTGCTTCTGGCTAGTCTGAAGGAGCTGAGTGGGAAAGTCACGGGGGAGGTGTACTCTATGAGTCAGTAACTTGGAAACTTGCAAACTGCAGCTCCGAGAAAAGAGCTCGGTCCACAAGGCGTTTTGCACAGCTCAGTGGTTGCCACGGGAGATTAAAGGATTTCTCAAATATGCATAAAAGAATCAAGGCAACACTCCAAGTATATTTTTAATGAGGGAATAACATTATAACATTATGTAAAGTTAAAAAAAACATAAACTTTACATATTACTGCTTGTTTAATGATTTAGGGGCTTATTGAGGCTGCTTTCTCGTCAGTAAAGAAATTTGTATCGTTTGGTTAGACACGTACCTAAAACTGGATAATCATATTAAAAATTATAATGATCTACTTTATATTTTTGCTTAACATACACATTTATTAGATGCTTTATTTTGAGAGTAAATTGAAATTTTATAACTTAACCTCGAGCTCTAGCATGGCACGAAAAATGGCTCTAGAACTATTTCTGAATACTTTTAAAGTTTTACCTTTCACTTCATAAATGGCTGTGATTCCTGCAATTTTATCCACATATATCATGTTGCGGCTGGCCTGACACAAACTGACTAGAACACAGTTCAAAGAAGAGTGTATATGTATTTCGACATCCATTAAATCATTTAGCGAAAACATCTGCCCATAAGAGTAATTGTTATGGTTCCTCACTCTTATGTGTAACTACTTAAATATGTGGGTCGTGCTGAAAGACGAGCTGACTTATACAAGAGCAGAGGCGCAGGTTTAAAGAATAGGAACCATTTTTTAGGTAAAAGCTTTTTTTCCTCCTGTTTCATAGCTACACTGACAGTGTCAGGTCATTTTCTATAATCATAGCACACTCTTATCTCATCCTTCTTGCTTAGATGTCCTCCTGGTTATGTTTAAAATCAATGGTATCTGAAATCAAATTCCTAATAGTAAAACTTAACATAAAAACAAAGTTTCTAAATCTAAAATTGTATTTGGAAATACAACGTTTATTGTATCTACAAAAGCTTAAAAGGTTATGCTAAGAATTTATAGTTATTTCAGTCCAGTATTCATAAATCCTTCTTTCCCAGATCAATAGGAACCTCTTAGACATTCAGCAGGAGTTTTTAATTATCCCACAACATTTTACATATTTCAACCATTATTCTTCTCAGGTCAAATTAGCAAACAAATGACTTTTGTCCTAACTCATGTGGGTGCTTACAGCTCCAAATAGCCATAATTGGATAATTCCTTTAATTAGCATCGTGGGTATTTGACGTAACACTTTTCAGATACCAACATTTTTTTTACTATTCGTTTAATTTCACCTGCAATGAGACTAAAATGACCTCCCAAGTTGTTCCTTTTACTAACTAAAATGTTGCTTGTGGTATTCAGAGTAACTCGTGCAGGTGCACATTCCCTACAATTACAAGTTATGAGGAGTTTGTTTTTTTTAAAAGTACTTTCAACAACCAGATTAGCTTTTCATGTGAGCTATCCAAAATAACTCATGATCAGAACGACAGAAAGTCAGTATCACATCGTAAAAGTCCTGCACATAAAATATTGGTAAAAAGATTGGCCTTGGAAGAATTTAGACTTGTGATATGTTATTGTGCTACATTTGGTTCATTCTGACATTGTGGAAAGTTGGACCTGTTCTTTTCGGCGGTAGGACGGCCCTCGTTATAGCAGCTCGGATTGTTGACCACATAAATTTCTGCTTACAACCCATTTGTTTTCCTCAGTTCTTTGAATTACAATAAAATTTGTGTCTTTAATGCATATTATCTTGCTTTTATATCTTAATCTTTGTAAAGCACTGTGGCCTGCAAAGATTGGCCTACTATAAAATATAGCAACTCTTAGTGAACCCTTGAATTTGTCTGCTCACATGTAACAAAAAGCAGCAGCTGTTTGGTCTCACTGACCTGCAGTGTAGCACGTATTGTCATAAGCTCCCTCTGTTATATCCTGCAGGCAGCGCAAGAGCTCTGTGGGTCTCGTCTCTCCCTCAGTGGAGCTCCAGCTTTGAATGACATGACCCATAACTGTGCTTTGACTTTGAAACAAAACCTGTGAGTTAAGTAGAACATTAGCTGAATACTTGGAATAAATCATATGCAATATCAACTTAGTTACGCTTCATTTGGAATGACACAATACTTGTCCAAACACCAAGTAATAACCATCTTCTTGGACAACGATCCTATTTTCCCTCTGTGAAATTGTATTTCCTCGCTGTGCAGAAACAGTCCAGGGGATCACAGTTATATTTCCTGGGGGGAAAGGCAAAACACATTTATTCAAAAATAATGGCAGGAAGGAGTGGAACTGAGGCCAAGTACATGAATTTAGTTTTACCTCTTCTCTCTGGCTGTTTGTTAGTGTTAGCTCTCAACTGTAGGAATGATAACGGCGCTGGCAAGAGAGGCAGATAAAAATCATGCTTTAATTTTATTAACTGTGAAGATATCATTTCTGATCCCACTACCACATTACACTGTAAAACCCAGCGCCACATCTCAACTCATAAATGGGACAAGTTACCATAACTTGGCTTTTCACAAAAAGGTAGTCTATAAGAGTTCCATCAAATATCGGCGCTTGATAAAAACTTAGTTGCTTTGAAAAAATGCACATGTTTACATTTCATGACATAAATGTGTTGTCTTGACTAATTAAATTAAAATTTATTATAGTACCGTCCAAACTTTGGAGACAGTATCTTGCTTCCACTTATGGAACAAAAGTTAGTTGTGCTTAAAATAATTAATAGATTTTTAATTATTAACAACTATAAAATGATTACTTAATTTGTTTTATAATATCTGAAAAATCTCAATGAGATTCAGTAAGTATGAAACAATAGACAACATACATGATTACCAAGTCTGTTAAAAGGTCTTTTAGTGTTCTTAAAAATGTACAATTATTTAAAATTTAAAATAAGGCAAAAAAGCCCTTAACCATACATTTCGAAGTAATGTAACCCAAAGTTACTCCACATAGGAAAACAAGACATTGCTTGGCTTAAAAACAGCACCAAACATAACAGTTTGCTGATTGTAAATGTTGATATTTGCTACCATAGTGTTGTACTGCACTGACACGTTTCTCATTCAATTGTTTTAAACAGTCAGTTTAAAGCAGCCGCCATCTGACTAGCTGTCAGCAAATTAAACAGGAAAGAGAAACATTACTCATAATAACCAACGGTCATAACTTCATAGAACCTCACCTCCAAAAAATACAAACTAACAATTTTAGTTAGCTTCACTTAATGTAGACATTATACTGATAATGTCTACATTAGAAAATATCTAAAGTTTTGTGAACTTGGCAAGTTCAAAAAAGCAGTATTATGTATTATGTATAGCTACCTCAAATTACTCAGCGTAGTTGGGTTCTAACTTGATTCACTCTTAAGTACTTTTGAAATCAAACAATGCGTGTCATTTTGATCATATTAAAAGTGTATGTGCACGTTGGTTAATAAACTGCTTTGCAGCAGGAGGAGTTTTCGCCTACTACTTGGGTTTTACAGTGTAAAGCATAGCTAATAAGCACATTTTATTTTGTAGTTCTCGGCTCCAAACCCACCTCTGCAGCTGCTCTGTTCTCTTTTTACTCTCCTAGAAAAGCTCTCCAGAGAACTCTGAGCTCTTTGGAAAACACTTTGCTTCATGCCCTGGGAGAAAACAAAGCATCGAGAGGAAATTTATTATTGCAGCACTATCTGAATACTCGCTAATGGTATAAATCTCAGCAGTACAGTGTCCAAGATGACGCCATAATGCGTAATCATTGACATACCTCCCTTGTTTTAGACGTCTTGGCCAGTTTCCCATGGACTCCCTCAGAACGTTGCTGATTTAATTGCTGACTTGTGTCCCCTCGGAGTTTCTGAAAATCTTTCTCTAAAACACTGACCCTGTGCGCGAGGAAAAGGCTAAGACAAAACATGATCGCCGTTAGCGAGAATAAAGC
Source organism: Xiphophorus maculatus (assembly GCF_002775205.1). NCBI lineage: Eukaryota > Metazoa > Chordata > Actinopteri > Cyprinodontiformes > Poeciliidae > Xiphophorus > Xiphophorus maculatus. The sequence goes on along the minus strand of NC_036465.1, from coordinate 20,618,851 downwards.
ATTATAGAGCATAGTGAGACCTGCTGACGGGATGTTCCCCCAGCTACTCAAATGGGTGAGGTCACACATCGGTGCACGCCGGAAACCTGCAGTTTCAAAATGAGTTTCTAAATGAGGAACTGTCCTCTTGTTGCCTCTCAGAGATGGAACTCATTTAAAAACTGCTGAAACTAAAGCCAACTCCGCGGCTTGTTGTGAAACTCGCAGACAACGTAAAAAGCCACATTTTAATAAAGACAAAGGCCCCGCTCGCACAGCATCATTCATCCTTGTCAGCGCTCGTGCCAGTTCGGGCTGATATAAGAGGGAGATTGGAGGCCTTTAAATGAACACCACCGGCTGCACAAACACAGAAGACGAGGGAGGCGCACTTAGGCAGAAAATGAAAACATTTTAATCCATCAATCAACTCCATTTACAAAAGTATATTCCATTTTATATACATTATGTACAAGCATGTATTAACAACTTGTTTCTCTACATGGATTCAGTCATAAGGTAACTAAACAAGCACTGGGAGACCTATCACTGGTAATTTGCAGGGATGCTGTAGTGCAAATGTGCGCAAAAAAAAAAATATATATATATATATACATATATATAGTGCTGTTGCTCTTTGAATACCTTCCTTCGTCCTTGCATCTTGTGGAGTTTTCAACTCCTCCTTCCATGACTTGTAGAAAAGGCTTAAATAATAGAAACAGGAACTAAATCATGAGAGAAACAGTGCCTCACTAAAGTACCTTTTTTATATCTTACCACAATACAATCACAAACTTTTAAGGTTTTTTTTTGCTATTGGAAGTTTATTTGATGGCCTTAGAGAAAGAGCTGTGAAATGGAAGGAAAATTATACAATGTATGTAAATTTTACTAATAAAAATATAAAAATGTCATGTCATCCCAATGGCGGTATGCTGTAGAATTTAAAAATTTTTTTTTTCCAACCGGTCAGAGTTGATTGGACGCTGGCTAAAGCCAAGTACAAGGCAATTCTGAAAGAAAGTTAGTTGGTAGGCGGAGGTTCAGTTTTTATCAAGATGACTGCAAACAACGCAAGCGCTCCAATGGAATGGTCTGGATCAAAGCATATTCATGAAAAATGCATAAATGAACCAAAGGCCAAACTTGCATCAAATTGAGACGTTGTGGCAACACCTAAAACCTGTTGTTTGCAGATGCTCTCCATTCAATCTGTGAGATTAACGTTTTTTGCAAAGTCAAAGTAGCTAACATTTTAAAGCTGGTGACGACGTTTTAGATTTTTATTTGTAAAAAACAAAAAATAATGCTAAAAACGTAATTATTTTCCTTCCACTTCAAATCTAAGGAAATCTTTATGTTGGTCTATCGTGTAAAATGTTCATAAAATATATTCATGTAACGTGATGAAAGGTTTGAGAAGGAGTGTGAATCGTGAATAAATTTGCAAGGCACCATCACTGGTGTTTTTTTGTCATTGTTCAACAGCACTTAAAAGTACGTAATTACTAAGTACCTATCAGCACAGTGTCCTTCCTTGTTATAAAGAGAGCTACTGCGTGTAGAGGGTGACTATAAATAGAAATTTTGAAGTTTGACGAGGATATTTGGTTCCAAAAGGCGTATCTCTGCACAGATCCATGTAGAAGGGAAGTATTTGAAGTGTTCAGAGTCCTTTTTAAAGGCAAACGTTTGAAAGTGAACAAAAGTCACCAAAGCTCGCCAAGTGTCCTCTAGACATTGGCCTTGAAAGGAACCCGGCAATCCCACATAAGGCAGGATGAAAAGACAGCAGACGGCGAGTGCGGTTAACCGTTCTGTCCAGCAGATGGAGCCTCTCCGAGCCTGACGCTGCCCAGGAAGGTGGTGTGATTGGTCATGTTTATGAGCGTGTACTCGTGGGCAATGCGTATGGAGATCTTCTGGCCCGAGCGCAGCAGGCTCACGCCTGCCGTGTAGCAGGTGTTGAACTTGCGCTGGCCTGTCTCGATGCTGCACGTGCAGCGTAGGAACGGGCTGGAGTCCACCATCACGTCATAGCTGGCAATGTCAGTGAAGTTGAGGTAGTACACCTGGTGAGAAAAGAAAAGAGATCCGCACAAGACTGAGAGGGGTAATCTAAACAATTTAGGGGTTCTCTGAAAGCCTGAGCAGCAGCAGAAGCAGGACTTCCAGAGCTGCACACTGAGCCACAGAGGGAAGAGAATGACTCAGACATTAACAAAGCAGGCAGGATTTCTTTTAAGATCAGCTGCCAGCTCTTCTGACTGTAATTTTAAAGGAGTTACGTCAAGGACCGTACTCACTTCTACCTGACTATATATGAAGTAGACACCATCCAGCAGCACCACCAGCTCTCCGGTGCGAGGGTTCATCCTGAACACATCTTTATTGATGGACACCATCTTCCAGTTCCTGAGGACGCCTTGAGACAGATCTAAACATGTCACAACAAACACAGGGCGAGACAAACGGTCAACATAAACAACTCGTGGCTATGTTTTAACGAAAAACAGATCTTGGCACTGACAGAATATAAACCTGCTTAATGATGCTTGTGCTCTGTCTTAGGAGAAGGACTGAGGTAGCATGCGAGCCTTTCAGTCCTGACGTCAGGCCACGTGGCTCTGACATTTAAAGCAGGCTTACATGTGTTAAATGAACATGAAACAGCAGTAAGATAACAGTTAGGCTGCAATCATTCTGCACAATGTTAAAGTCGCGGAACCAAACATTTCTCCAGCAGGAAAATGTACTTTCTCATTTTGCAGCAGCTGACATTCATCCTTCGCAATTCAACTGAGTAAGAAATAAATCTGTTTAAAGGACCAAATATCAAACAATGAAATTTGTTTGAATATTGTCAACAATCAGTCTTCATTGGTGGCAGTCTGTGAGCGTCTCACTCCTTCACTTGGCAGCGTTCAGTCCCTCCAGGCAGTTGTGACGTCAAAACTTGACTCAAATGACCTCATCATTCACAAATTCACTTCTCTGCAAATCTTTCCAAGCAATTTAACGTTTTCTGTCTTTTCTTCTTTTCTAACCAATCACTGCAACTCGGCTGGATTTTGACCAATAACCTTAGCCCACTTCTAATTTAACCTCATGTTTCATGACATGTTGTGAAGGTCGAACCTGCAAGATGAAAGCATGTGATGCTAAACGGTAACATTTGCCTTTTTTTTGTTTTTGTAAAAACCATTTGAGATGTTTTGTAGGATTTTCTTATACTGAATATACAGTTCATGTTAACTTGATTGACCAATATGGAATTACACTTTTGCACTTTGACAACTCCTCAGAACATTTTACTATGAATTACAGGTACTAGAATTACTTTAAAATGTTATTTCCATTTTAATTATTAAATATGGTATAATATTATCTTTTTTGGGGAAATTATGTGCAGCAATATTAAGTATTTCTATAAGACGACGCTATGGCAAAAATAAAGCCCCCAAAAAATTGCAACTCTGACTGCAGCTTTTTGAAAAAAGGTGCTGCAAAATCAGTAATTTTAAACCGCAACAATCACAAAAAACAGCGCAAAATCCTGGAAGGATTAAGTACTTGCCTACTCAGTTTTGCAGACATCTTTCATATCTATCCAAATGCTCCAACAGTATTTATAGTTTTTCTGTCGACTCTAGTTCTGGCTCATCTGTACCAAAAGCTGAATTTTCTTCACATTAAGTCTTTATTTTGTTGGACTTGGTTTGACACAGAGAAAATAAAATCGCTCCTCATCTTTCTAGCAAGGACCCGAAGTCTTTGGGTCAAAGCTACTCATATCTTCATCCATCTTGACAAACAACATTTTCCAGCTAACCCCAGATCATGATACAGCCATCACCATGTTTCACTTAGCATGGCGTTCTTTTAGTGTTAAAATATTTGACCAAGGTTTCAGTTTGTCTCCTTTAGATCTTAAAGATTTCCACACAGTTTGAGAGGTTTTAGTCAGACGTGGATATTTTCTTTGGACAAAAGAGAAAGGCTTCTCTCATGTAAACCTAATCCTTAGTCCAGACATATGGAGAATACATAAGACTGTTCTCACAAGGAGCGTTCAGTGGAAATTCCTGCAGCTCCTTCAGTGCTGCGGTCAAGCAGCCTCCTTCACCAATTTCTTTTGTGTAGCTTTAGTTTTAGAGAAACCCTCAGCTTTTGTAACCATTGTCCCTTTTTTCTCTCTGATAACTAAAGATTTTCTTTCCTGTGCCAAGATATTACTGTGGATTCTTACACTCTTGTCCTCACCAAAATTTTTGTACAATGAGATCCTTTGTGACCTTTCTGCAATGTATACCTTTAGCTAGAGGTTGTAAATCAGCAAACGCCAGGGAATTCCTACTATAATAGGTCGACTTCACTTTGGTTTAGTTAGATTAGGTTATTTGACTGTAATTGATCTTAGGTATGTACCAAAGAAAACTAAATGCTGAAAACCAAATGGAAATGTGCTTCAACTAACTATCAGGTAAAGGATGGGCACTAATTTTGCAGTTTTTCCTTCAAAGTTAATTGGAACACACTACATGGCCTGATATGTGTAAAAAATGAAATGATTTATCATGGCTACATATTTTCTTACATAGCACAAGCTTTACATTTTAACAGGGACTTGTAGATGGCTCCGCATTTCGACATAAAGACCATAATCCCCTCAGATGTGGCGTGCTGGATCTCTCGAGTGAACCATCAAAGGCCTGCCAACAATCTAAAGAAATGTCATTTGTTTTCTTGTAATTTCAGTGTTTGGCAGGCCCGTCTGTTTGGTATAACTCCAAAATTGTGTGTTTGACAAACAGCAGTGACAGGGATAATTCGTGCTTATTGCTTCGTGTCAAACACGCTAGTATATCTCTGAGTGAGCATGAGCAAGGCACCCACCTTCCCTCACTTGGATTGTTGTTTCTTGTCCTTGTAAGTGAACCACTGCCGGCTGGAAAACAAAGAACCCCAGGTGAATAATTTGCAAGGGGGCAAGCAGGCCCTCTCATTGACAAATATTTGTAGAATTAGATTTAATTCAATGAAGGGTGTACTCTTACCTGGAATTTCTTTGACTTATCAGAAACCCCTGCAACAATAAAAGACAGACATGATTTTTTTTCTTTTTTTTTTTAAAATCCTGCAATTCAATGCTGGACAGAAACAAAAGGAGGAGCGGTGATTAAACAAAACAAACACTGACATAGTTTAAGGATAAATCACTGCTATTCTGCACAATGTTTGACAACCTGAATCAGCCAGTCTCACAGAGGAGGCAATGAGTTAATCAATTTTGACAACTTGAGCCCCCTTCTAGTGTGGGAAAGTGGCGATGTGCTGGGGGAGCACTGTAATCTAGGTGGAAAATCTCTGAGCTCTGTTTTCTCGGTTATCTCAACGTATGTTGCGCGGAGTCCTGTACCTGCCGGACCTTGAGGGCCTGGAGGTCCCTGTGGCCCAGGGGGTCCGGGAGGTCCTACGGGCCCCACAACATTGCTTCCTGGAATACCGGGGATCCCTGGGATGCCCGGAGGGCCCTGTGGCCCTGGGGGGCCCGGGAGACCAGGTGGTCCAGGTCTTTTCTTCGCTGTAGAAAGAGAAAGACAATAAAGTTACTTTTGTTGGAATCTAATCAGGAACTTAACTCTGAATGATCTTAAAAGATGTGGTCATATGAAGACAGGCCAGAGCCCTGAAGGTTTTGATGGAACCTTCAAACAAAATACACGCAAGTATGTTCATATTCCAAATACTCCATTTTGTCTCGTTACAACCACAAACCTCACTGTATTTACTAGGTTTTTTTATGTGATAGATCAACACAAACTTGTGTTTATTTGCAAGTGAAAAAAAAAGATGCATATTTTATTTATTTTTTAAACAGCTAGAAAAATAACTTCAAAGTGAATAAAGTTAAAAGTAAAAATTTAATTGTGGACACGGAAAATCACTCAAATTCAGTCAGACTTGATAGAGAGTGCGAGTGGCGATGTTAATTTTCATGTCTTGCCAGATTTTTTAAATAAGTTTTATTGTGGGCATGGAGCATCGGGGTCTAGGTTTTCTGCCACACAAACTTTGACATGTAGGGCAAAAAGTTCACTTTTGGTCTCATTTGGCTAAAACTTCTTCTGCATGTCTATTTTAAGTTTGAACATGGCCTTTCTTAATTTTATGTACTTATTTTAGTGTGTCAAATGAAAAGCTCGACTTCTTATTGCTTTCTTTCAACAACTGCTTTTATTTTGCCACTCTTCCACAAAGGTCAGATGTGTGGCCTGCATAACTAAAAGTTGTTCTCCCACCTGAACTGTGGATGTCTGCAGCTCTTCCAGAGTTACCATGGTGACAGTTTCTCAGATTGATAGGCCTTTCTGTTTATGTAGACGGCCTTTTTAATGTTATATCTGCAGTTGTCCAAAGCTCTTTCCATTTTTAGGAAGAATTAGTCCAGTGAGATGCTAAAATCTGGGGATAACGCCTGCTTTAAACCTGCTGGAACCACTTCAAAAATCCAAATCTGACCTATTCATGACCCCAGAGGTCATCACAGAACAACTCTATTTATACTACTATTAAGTTACATATGTGTAGACTATTTACCAGTAAGTTGACTAATTGGTTGTAGTGGATTTATTTAATAGTATCAGAGGAAAGATTGCTGAACACAAATGCATCCCACATATTTCAGATATTTGGGTAAAAATGTTTGAAACAATCTAGTTTTCCGTCTAATTTTATACTACTTTGTGTTTGTCTACCACATAAAAACCCAATAGACATCTCGCCAGGCACAGTACCAATTGTAATTAGGCAATCGAAGCTGCAGTCTTCTCAATAACCAAAAGAAAAACAGACAAATACCTTTTTTCCTCTCTTTCCTCTTCTCCTTTCCATTTGATTCTGAAATAGTAAAAAACAGCAGCATGATTATTTCTGAAATAGTTTCATGAATAATCACCATCTTGGACAGCATCCCGAGAGTCCGGTTCGTTCCACGCAGGTATCCTATAATCGGTTTTACCAGATTCAGACGGTGCGCGCCGAAACACACTGGAGTGGAGGTATGTCAGTCTGCGGTATCTCGTAGTGTAGTAATTTGTAAGTGCGGTTTCACCTCCTCTGTATGAACAAGTGCCTTAAGCATTCGCAGGCAGTGGAACTGGAGAAGATCATTAGAGAGATACTTTATCCTGCCAAAATCCTTTTTCTTTGAATTAGACCCAGATGGAGAACACAGATGAAAGTGTGTGTACATGTGTGCATGTGTTTGTTTAAGCACACATTCACCACCGGCAACCAACCCCCCTCCCTCGTACCCTGCGTCGCTGTTGTGTGCGCGGCCGCACACGCCCGAATGTTCGCTGGGGCATCAATGTCACTGCTCCGGAGTTAAAATGTGCGCGCGTACATATATGCTCAGCTGAGGAATCCTTTCAAAAAGCCTTTTTGTGCATGTTTACCATGTCATTAGAACTACAAAGGCCATTTAACCTTAAAACCTCACAGTTTGAGTCCCCCCTCAAACATATGGGCCGGCGTTTCTCCCCTGGCTAAATGACTGGATGCATCCGCGTAGATTTCTCTTAACGAGCAGCCCTATCTGGAATCTGGTGCCCGTTAGAGGAGCGCTGCAGACACACACACACACACACGTGCAAAAAAGAAAAAAAAAAAGAAAAAGGACACACATACATAAATGCACACAAAACAGCACACATCTAAGGCTGAGATTACAAAAGCCTTTGTCTGTGCGCTCTGTGTAGAGGAAAGACCTGGGAATGATTAGTGTTTAGAGGCTCGGGACGTTACTGATTTATGTAGAAACTCTCAAAGGTGAGTTTTTTCTTCTAATTTGAACACAATCACTAAATTCCCCCGCCGCCGCCACACCCCAAGTATTCAGTGTCACGCCACAGACGCTGGAATGCCTTGTGATCATGGTGCACTTGTTGCACTCAGACATGAAACATCAAAGTTAGTTTTTTTTTATTTGCATAGCTCAGATTCTAAACAAAAGCTAATTCAGACATATTGGCCATATGGGTTTTTTTCCTTCAGTGGAGTTATTAGTTTACATAAATCAGCTTAAAATAATGAAAGCCATCAACACTGCTGATTATTATTCTAATATTCAGATGTGCGATGATAGGTGCGAACGACAATTGGGAGACTGTGTTATTTTGAGACTGAGGAAAATCGAGAGGATTTCACTGTCTGTTTCGAATTGGTGCAACCCTCCCAAAGCCCTTGTTGTCCTTTCTTCCGATCCAAGTATTAATCAATCCCATTTCGCTTATTGTTTTTGCTATAAAAGCACAGCCAAATGATGTGGTGGGGTCGCTTTGTAAAGTCAGCACAAAGAAGTTTAAAAAAATACTAAAATAATTAGTTCCACAGAGAAGTGAGAAGCCATTAACATCCAGTTTTCAGAATTTAGGAGCCGTAATCCTAACATGAGCCCTTTATTTACACAGTAACCGAACCCCGTTACTACAGAAACAATTGCTCAACAGTCAAGTCAGCAGGTGCAATGTAGTCAACAAGAGTGGACTAATCCAGAGGACAGCATCTGCTGGTTTTCCTGTGAAAGGATTTGATTGGTAATCAGTTCAAGTATTACAAAAAAACCAAAAACAACAAAAACCCAAAACCCATTATTTAATATTCAATAAAAAACATAAGAACTCCTAACACATTTGTTTTGTGATATCATCCCTACATTCTGATGCACTTTTTTTGAGTTTCCCAAAAGTGAGGTAAAAGCTGGAGACACCTTGAAGCTTATATTTCATTCATTTTCTGCTGGATTCAAAACTGTTACTTCTTACAAGCAACATACAGCACTTGGTGCTTGTTATAGTCCAAGGCAGGGATGCATAATTTGGAAATTTTAGATCTGAAACCATTCCAAGATAATTAACCCTGGAGGCTGGCCCTTAAAACGGCAGTATAAATATAAGTATATATACATGTGTATAGCCTTTTACATGTTTGTTAAAATTATCATTATGTTCTGAAAGCATAATGAGCTTCTCTGACTTCTCTCTACGCAGAGAAGGGAGAACGCTGTCAAGTTCACAAATAAGCTGCTCCGTCAGAAATAAAACAAAACAATCACAGTTAGGTGCACGATCTTAGTGATATCAATAATTCTTGTGTATGTGCTGCTCACACCCCCCCACTTCCTCTCTGCTGTTCTACAGCTTCTTCTTGTCAGCAGAGTCTGTCATGAAAGCTCAGGTTAGCAAGCAACATACAGCACTTGTGATAGCCACCGCTTGAATAGAGATTTTAAATATAGATGAGGAAAGTAAGTTCTGGGATACCGTTGACTAAAACAACCAGACGTAATGCCATTAATCTTGAGTAAATTAATGTTATTCAAATCAAATGCACATGGCATAATGCGTATTGTTGGGGTTTAGGGCCATGCCCCTCGTCGCCACATTTCTTCTTCATATAGACACAGTTTTACAAACTTGTACTACAGATGCCACAATTGTGACCACACTTTTTATTTACTTTAAGAGAGCAAAAAAAGAAAATCCATTAAAAAATCTGAATGGGCTCTCCCAAGTTCTCCATACTTGAACAATGTTATTGACATTCCTATTTTGTTCTTTCTTCAATGAAAGAACTGAATGAGCAGTAAAATAATTCAATTTTGATCAAGTTTTGCAAACAAATAAATCTGTGGAAACCTTTTTTAATGGCATTATTTTGCATGGATCTTTGAATATGACAAATGATACATTGATGTTTATGTTGGCCAACAACAGGGGTAAGATTACATTGCATAAAATTGGCCAAAATTTTCATTTAATTCCAACAAGTTTGCAATTTGAAATTATTTCCAAATGTTCATGGATCACCTTCCCATGGAAATTTACTGTGAACATACCTCGTATGTGCAAAATTAGTGCTATAAATATGTTTGGCAGGTCAGACCTCAAAATAAATTGGAAATTGTTATCAACCAGGGAAAAGCCTAATTGGTGCACCTCTAGTAGTGAATCTAAAGGTGGAAAATGACAAGGTGGGAAACACAGCATCCGATTACAGCTTCTTTGTAAGGGTGTGGATGAATTAAAAAAAAAACGCCTCACACCTGTTTCTGTTTCCCTGCCAGGACTCCTTTTTGCTCGTCGCGTTCTTCCTCTGCTGTCTTTTGTGCCATGGAAGTCGTCGTTTCTGTAGAGGAATCTCTCCTGAAGGGGAGGACACAAAGAGGGTGAGGGAAAATTTAAGAGTGGAAAATTGCCCAGACCTCAAACGTGCAACAAGCGTCGAACAAAAGAGCCCTGAATCGAACAGCTGTGAATATCAATAGCAGCAATGCCATCTGGGATGAAGCATCTGAAGTAAAAAGAAAATAAAGGAAAAACAATCCAGGGTTTTGAGAGGGAAACACACGTTATAAGTATTGATTCTATTCTTGGCATATAATGTTTGCACAGAAACAACTTGGGGCATTTAAAAAGACGCGAGCCGAGACATTCACCTGTGGCCAAGTCATTGTCTGTCCCAGTACGGGCGGTAATTTATCCCGTAACCCGAGTCGTTTCTGTCTGTGTCTGAACTCGTCACCTGGCCACGGACGCTCTAAAATTCACCTTTTTTTTTCTTTTTCAACACAAAAGGAGGACATGAGGTGGGGTTAATAAGAGAGCAACACCTATTCATATGCACCTGGTCCCAACCTATTCACTGGTGACATGAGTAACCAAAACTTAAAAAAAAAAAAAATTCCAGGAAACAGATCTGGTGTGGCTGATTTAAGATCCGTAAATCAATTTTCCCACTGCTGTCTATTTATATGACCTACATATTGGTGTGCTGATCAGTGTCAGACTGACCTGAAACCTGGCACCAAAAACATCCAAACCACCATACAGACTTTATTTTATCATATCCTACAACCTGTACGTATATTTCTTTTCATGTGCAGCATCACACATGCCCTTTATTTCGACCTGTGCAATATTTAATGTTTGAATTTCACATGTCAGATCAAAGTAGGACACATTGGTCAATTGACAAGAAAATTATACAAAATTTTGTTATTTCCTTATAATATTAGTGCTGTATACTATATCACAATTATTTTGTTAGTGAAATATTAATCTCACACTGGAGGGCTGAAGGTCACAGTGAATGAAGAGCAACTGATAATAAGGGGATTGACACAGATGTGGATTTGTTAACTCAAATACAAAATAAAAAAAATCACCAATAATATTTTCCAAAATTGTGCAACCATAGTGGATATTCATTTTTGGCACTACATTTTTGACATGTGATCACATAAAAAAATATTTAAGTATTGCTCATTATACATGTAAAATATTTTAGAAACTTTAAGCAGCTTTTATATGCATTTTTTTTTCCATTTCACGGTTTTATTTGCTATGTGTTAGGCTACAACATAAATATAATACATCGAGGTTTGCGTTTTTTAAGATAGTAAAATAGGAAATATTTCTAAAAGTTCAGTCACGAAGCCCCATCAACCCGATATCGCCCCCTTCTGAAGCAGTGTGAACTCCCAGTGTCTCCTCAGTGAGGTTTTAAACCAAAACCACTGACAGACCATAGGAAGACAGACACAAGAAGTTATGTTTCTAGTTTTCTATACCTCTTTTCAGATGTGGGAACACCCACCCTCCCGAATGTCTTCCCTGAAGCGAGCGATGAGCTGAATCATGTCGAACACCTCCCCAGCCGGCTCAGAGTGCAGTTAACATCTACGTCCCTGACCAGCTGCCAGCTATGTCTGACCTTACGAGGCCCGGGAAATCCAGAACCGATGAACGAGCGCAAGTTGGAACAGTTTACGGACACACAGCCGCTCCAGATGTTTCTGGGAGCAGAAACGTTCGCTGTTCATTTGGCATGCAGGTGCCTCCACATCTCCTCTCCAGCTGTTGGTGTGTAAAAGAACGAGGGGGGGGAGAAGGGGATCTCAAAAGTATTCTTGGTGTGTATGTTCAGCCATATGGCTTTACACTTTCGTCTGTTCTGACAGCCAAACATGATCTCGCAGCCAATTTCTGGCCCGAGATTAAGGACCCGGCAGAACGACGAAAGACAAACAAGCAGTCTGCGAGGCTACTACCAAACCGGTGCAGCTGACAGATGAAGGCATAAGAGCGGGGAAGAAAAATTAATTTTAAACTAAAAGCTCCCATTAAAGTACCATGCGGAATGGTTTCACACTCTCGCTTGCTTGGTTTCACATCATTACAACATTTGCAGCCTTCATCGTCTTCAAAGGCACGCCGAGTTACAGTAAATCAGGATGACAACGTGTTGGTATGTATGCCAAGTGCCAACTATTGAGTAAACCATTCTTTTTCGGCACAAAGGGAAAATGCAATTAATTAGAGGGCTTTCAAATCTTCAAAGTGAGGGGGGTTGCTGTTGCGAGCCGTAGATGCGATTCCCTGTTGCTTCGTGAGGATATGACTAAAATTCAGTCACCCCAGGCTGTGTAATTTTGCTATTACAGGATTGCTCCTTTTGCTTTAATTAGCACCACTCCAAAAGCTTCTATGCTTGCTAGCACTTTTAAACATCAGCACTTATAGTCATATTTTTGATGACTAAAGACGACAAGCAGATTCTCCTTTCTATTTTACTGCACTAAATATCCATCCTGGTTGCGGCATAGATGTGTGAAACCCAATAGTGCTTAAGAATGTGAGGTTACAAAGTTGAGGAGGTGAAACCGAGGGCTGGTGGCTGATGTTGCATGTCGGGTGCCCATCACCGCTGTGCAGGCATTACTAACCCCAGTGGCATGCATCCTCCCGAGAGCCGACGGCTCGTGATACTCCTGTGATTCAAGCGATCGAATTCGACGATGACGGCGTGTTTTCTTTTAAAACACCACACACAAAAAGGGTGGCCTCCCCGTCTTAACCGCTTCTCTCTGGGCGAGCCATGTGTTTTAAACCATAACCCGGGTAATTCAATAACAGTACGCATACACTATGAAGTTCAACCTGAGGGAGATGTAGCCTGTCAGCAGCCAATCATCCCTTGGACTGTTGCAACACTTGCTGGCGGAGAGATTCCTCACTTGAACGTGTCGAGAATTTATTATTTTGGTTGATGTTTGCGACGACTCTGGACTCAATCTGTCTGCGCCATCTGCCTGTCAGGACGATTCAGGCTGTGCGTGCTTATGTGTTTGCATGCTCACATTGTCGATGTTTTAACCTCCTATTGGGCTTTTATGACAGTTCATTTATTTATGCATGATACCCGAGTGAACAATCACGATACTTGCTGTTTTAGCTATCGGCAGCAAATTACAATCAAAGAGGGTCACAGCCCACCCGGCGCCTCAACGTTGTACGCGAGTAAGGACTTTTGAGTTTGATTCCCATCAAACTGGCTTTTTTTTTTAATAGCCATTAACCAGACTCCAGATGTTTCAGCATGTGCTCTCTCTGAGACTTTGAAGGCACAGATCAGAGCACAGAATTATTTCATATAACAGAAGGCTCAAGAAGAAAACATGAGCCGAGCTAACACGATCAAATAATCCTTAAATCACACTTTAATACATTTCTCTCGCTGATGTCAGGTGGATAAAGGCACAACATGCTCAACCCCCACATCTCGCTGCCTGCCATCCTAGATATTAGCGCTATACACACCTGGACGGAGGTTGTTTTATTTTTACTGTTGGGAACTGAGCAGATCTGCGAAACAGCTGGAATTTACTGCCTTGCTCAAGGGCATTACCAACAGTGAGGTGGAGGTGAGGACTGTTAAGATCACTTCCCAGACCCAGATCATAAATCGCCAGCTCATCTGCTTGGATTAAGAGAGCAACTGGAAGGATTTGGTGAAACTGTTAAGTTTTTAAGTGGTTCTTAAGTTCTACCTGCATTCCGGAAACGGCTGCTTAGTTTTATGATTGTTTCTAAAAAAATCTTAAAGATCTAAGCACTGCCATTCTTCTTAATGATCGAGATGAATACTTGTCACTGACATAGAAGACTAAAGTCTGCTGGATGTGACTTGCATTTATCATTATCAGTTCCATTTCTGCTTATACACACAAGATTTTTGATCCCTAATACCCATTAGTGGCTGCTTTCTTCTGATTGGATTTTCATCTTCTGGTTTACTCTCAGGACTGACTGAGATAAGTCAAGACATCTACTCTAAGAGAAGGCAGCAGGCTATAGCTGACAAATATGCAATAAAGTGGGAATATTAGCCCTTATAAACAATGTCTTCAGTTCAAAGAAATGCTCCTTTACCAACTTGAACCCACACAATGCCATTTCTTTCCCTTTTACTACCATTTTGTAGCAGTGTACCAATTCCTCTCTGAAGTATTCAAACAATACAATATTCAAAGTGCCAATTATCTTTTGTCTTTTCCTACTGCCTCCAAACAAACCGAAGTAAACAATTAATGTTCTTAAGCTTTTATCAGTTTATTTCTATTACTACCCAAGTATTTTTTGATTAATTTTACAGATAAATAATTATAAAAAATAATTCTACATTCTGGAAAATGACCTAAAATCATCTGTTCTCTAAGTGGGTATGAAACCTTCTTTTAAGACTTTGTATAAATTGGTAATTAAACATTACTTGAGGCACAGCTGCGTTTCCTACAGAACTTTTCCTGAGTACAAAATGTTTTAAACTTCAAAGGTTATCAACTGTCCAAGGGGTGAAGTGACCTGGATCCAAATATTTTTTTTTTATGGTTCAGTATTTTCATGGGTTATGGAGACAAACGCAGCTAATATCTATCCATCGTTTTCTATAGCCACCTTTTCACAGGGGTGTTTAGAGGTCATTGAGCAGTCAGGTACACCATGGAGGGGCCGCTGGTTCATTACAAGGCAAAACTACTATTAGCTATTGTACAATTTAATTCACTTATGTATTGTTTTAAAACAGACATCTACTTTTATGAAATATGTAGGACAGAATGTCCATTGGCATCACTTGGTAGATGGCTCCATCTAACACCAGAAGAAGTCTGCTAAAAGATTTTTAAAAACAAAAAGTGAGAAACGCTGTAGGGACAACATGGAGTCATTTTGTCCCTTCTCTACTTCTATGTTTGTAGTTTGGTCATACCGGACTTGTTGATTGACTGCTTGACGTTTCTATATGAACCTAGCATTCACTTGCATCTATATTGACGTAAGTTAACTTTCCATAATCTGCTCACGGTCTGTTTGATGCAAAGTTAATTATGTGAGCTCATTTAGAGTCCTTTTGGTCTGATACTGGGTGGTTATCTGTCATATTGCACAGGAGGAACCAGAACCAAAATTAAAAAGGGATAATAGTTAACCTAAGTTTTCAGAAAGCAATATACAATAAAATCAAATTATGGGTGAAATATGAACATTTATCGGCAATTTATTATTATAATTATTGGAAA
This sequence comes from Xiphophorus maculatus, assembly GCF_002775205.1. NCBI lineage: Eukaryota > Metazoa > Chordata > Actinopteri > Cyprinodontiformes > Poeciliidae > Xiphophorus > Xiphophorus maculatus. The sequence goes on along the minus strand of NC_036465.1, from coordinate 20,603,445 downwards.
AACCTGTTCACAAAGTATATAAGTGCAAAATGGTTTAGTTATAGAGACAAAAGGCTATGTACATATGTGAAATAGGGGTATGAAATGGTAAAGAGGTAAACTGAAGACTTGACAAAAAAGGCAAAGATAACCCATTTCTGTTTTATCTGTTGACACCTACAGTAACAGTGGGATGTCAAGCAATCATTCTCTTCTCAGTTGGATACAAGAAGCTGCCAAACTAGAAACAGCTCTTTTTTTTCTTCTTTGAAATACTTTTGGGGGCACTTGTTCATAGAGGCAAAATGGATTTGTTTCGCTCAGAAACTCTGCTGAAACTGATCAGACACATGTTTCAAAATGTTTAAAACGTCTTACCATAATGAAGACATCCATATCACCTGTCTTTCTCAAAACATAGGTTATACGCACAAAAAATCAAATCCAGGTTACACATGCTGTGAAGGACAGTTCCACTTGTTTTATGTTTTCCACATCAGATGTAAGCCGATTGTTCTGCTACACTTGTCTGTATACCTGTACGTCACATCAAATTTCAACCATTCCTGCCGGGAACTGGGTTGAAATGTGAGGGGGCCTTTGATGCAGACGCGTGTGAAGATTCCAATAAACATTTTTTAACTCTACAAGAGAGACTCTTCAAAGGAACGGACTTGGAAAAAAAAAAAAAAAGGCTAACAAGTGCGGCCTCAATGCCACATGCTCCTGTTTCTCCAACTATGTAAACTGTGGGACGTGTAATCAGAGTTGTTTAATGCAGACATCTGGCACGGACAGCATCACAGCACTGTTAAATATTTACAGCTGGGCTACAGTCTTTCTCCTCGTGAAGCATCACCATCTGGGCCAAATACCAGGCCCGTCTCACTCGGCTACAACAAGGGAAGCAGCTACTATCTAAAATAAGCCAAGCAAAGACACAGCTAAATAAATATCCAGAGCTCGTGAGAGAAAAATATTACGGAGAAATCCCAATACGAACGATGGATCTCATTAATGTTCCCTCCAGAGGAATAAATGTGTTTGCACTGGAAAACTTAAATTCCTCAGGGTGACAGCTACAGGTCCTGGCCAATGTCCCACACAGAGGATCGTTTTCTCCAGCACAGAGCTTACACAACCGCTAACAAATGAGCAGGAGTGAGACAGCAACGTAAAGTTGAGAGATACAACTTGGTACTTTTCGTGCTGATCAAATTAGGGAGTGGAGGAGTCGGAGGGGGGGAGGCTGTTTGCCAAAGCCACAGACAACACAATGAGTGTTCAATCAAGCCGCTGCCAAAAGGGAAAACACATGTGAGACGGAGACTGGCTCTGCTCCAAGTACCAAGTGCCCCATCTAAGTCCTGATGAATTTACATCAGCCCTTGGGGCTTTGCACCTGCTGGTGATTCAGTTAATGTGCAGTCCACCTGCTCCAGCACACTCACTGACCCCCCTGTGCGTTTCCAGCTGGGCGAAAACTCTGAGCATCCAACTCTTTCTCTGTTTTTAGACTGAAAAAAAGGAGGACAAACTGGAATAATGAATAAATGGTATGAGTTTATTCCAATACATTCTCCAACGGGAGATGCTTTATTGAGCCAGGGCAGATGGGTTTACCTGACAGATTGAAAGATGAGGGAATCAAATATTTCTCTCAACATACATCTCCCTGGGAACTGGGTTGAAACAAGCTGGTGACAGGATTCTGCACATGAAGTTGGCCAGTAAAACATCCCAAGGACAGAACACAGACACGCAACCTGACACCCTGACACAGAAACGGGAGCAATCAACCAGCCTCCGAAAGACGAAGCGTGCTGAATCTCATTACAGGTTTTCTCTTTACCTCTCGATCCTCTTCGCTGTGCCTGCTGCCGGTGTCCATTCGCGGGTGGCCGGGCGGCAGAACCCCCACCGGGTCATCCAGGTCAACCCCGGCGTGTGTCACCTTAGAGTCCCGCTTCTGGTGGGTAATTTCCCTTTTCACCTCGGAGCGCAGGTCCAAATAGCAGACCAGGGTGACTGCGTGTAGGGTGAGCGACAGCAGGAATAATCCCAGAAAGACAGCGCTGCCGCTCCGACCCCTGCACTTCTTGCCGCACATGCAGGGAGCCCCCCTGGGCATCACCGTGTCCGGGAAGTCTTCGGCGGGTGAAGCGTCATCGCATGCCATTATCGGAGGGAGCGCGGGTCATATGCTCCTTATCTCGGCATAATCAGCTCGTCTTGTGGCGCGTCGAGCCGGGGCTATTCATTTACGTGAAGGCTCATAGGTGCAGCAGCAGCAGGTCGGCTGCAAACTTCTCCCAGGATCTGTAGTAACAATGGATGTCCCGCCCAGCTCGACTGTGATTGGTCCAGAGCGCTGACTAATCCCGACAGTCCGGGACAGAGGTTGGGCGCTGGATTCAAAAGGGCCAGGGATTGAGCGACACCTAATGGGCAATAGTAGGTACTACAACACGTGTAGACGGGACGCTGCGAGAGAAAATTTAAAAAGAGGAAAAAAAGAACACCTGGATTTAACTAAGCCAGAGGTTCTCAGACTTTTTTTTTTTTTTTTTTTTTAAACAGGGGAACCACCTTGGTAAAAGCTAACTTTCATATACAAATATATATAACGAAAGAAAACTATTATTTAGGTATTCACAGACCAAATGGCAATACCTGCACTAAAAAGACATTCTCATTAAAAATAGAAAGAAAACATCCAAGAAAGCACATTCTCTGCTTCTTTGCTTTCTAGGATGTAAAAAAAAAACTATTTTATGAAAGAACCACAATCTTTACAGACTAAAACATTTCTATGAGTCTAGGCTGCCATATTATATTTTACGAATTGCTGGAACACCTGGATATCACTAAGCCGTGGTTTACTCACGTTGCTGAACTGTAGTAATTTAGTGGATAGAGTTCCATGGTGGATAGACCTCCCATGACAGGTCTTATTTGGGATTTCCATGTTTGCAGTGAAAAAAAAAATATCATAATCTTCCTAGAAAGGCAGAATACTGTGAAGGAAAGTCAGATGTTTCTCAAAACCTCAAAACCCAAAATGGCTGCCCTGCATGAACGACAGAAGAGAAGAAAAAAAAAGAAAATTTATTTTTCTGATTTGTAGCTCTTTAAGCTACTAATCCTTTAGGGAATGTGGTGCCACAGTATTTTAAAGCGCAAATCAAAAAAATACATCTTTTCAGTTTATCCTGGTGACATATCAACCAGCAAATCACACTGGTCTTCAAACTTTTAACTGCAATACAATTATCTTTGATATTGTTCTCAATTAGGAGGCAAGTAAAGCACAACAACTGATCTTCCACATAGAAGATGGAAGTACAGTAGGAAGGGGAGAACCACCAATGATCTTCCTGTGTAAAACAAAGACTAAGAACATGCAAAATGACGGTTCTCAAACTACGGTACATGCACAACTGGCAATACTATACCAGCCTTTAATGGAACATTTGATATGAACAACTTACAAGTTAGATATGAAGCATATTATTTACTATGAACTAAGCTAAGATGAAGAGCCAATAATCTTAGACAAGAGGGTAAGCTCTTTAGGCACACAGATATCTGGTGCAACAAAAACAAAAGACTCACTAAAGACATCCTGTGCTGGATATTAGAGAACCACTACAGTAACTGAAGTGGTCAACAATAAACTGGAAAGAACTGCTGACAGTTTTTTAAGGCTGTGTTTCATTTACATAATTCTGAGAATACCATTACAACTAAAAACACAACTCAGCATATCCAGTATAATAACTGCAGCTATCATTACCCTTTAAAAAAATATGAAGCACATGTTGGACTTTGAGGACGACTTTTAGATCAGAGTAAATGTCTAATAAAAGAGTAATGTAAAAATAAACAAAACGACATTCACTTAAACAGTCATAATATTGTTGGTTTATAACCACTTTAATATATAGAAGGATTAATACTGTATTTACTTTATTTATGAGGCAGTTATTCTGAAAACAGTATATTTTGTTCTCATGACTTGTTTCATGTAGGAAGCTCATTACCTGCACATTGCTTTCTACCTCCTATTCCCGTGTAAAAAATCATCAGCATCTGTATAAATATCAACTCAATGCACAGATGAGGTTTGGTTAAATGTGTGTAAAAACCATCCGCATAGACCACCGGCCATTTTGAGATATGATTTGTTTTTGGTTAACAAGGCTAATTATTTAGCTTGTTTTGATTGTCTCTTTTGAGCTACATATTTTAACCTCACTTCAAAAATCCTGAACTATTTATTTTAACAGGAAACTCTATGGAAAGACAGGATTTGTAGTGTTGTATACTACGAAGAGTTATTTTCACTCATTCAATAGAGGTCACAGTGTCAACTTTTTAATCCTAACAAGAATGTGAGGGTTTTCATAAACAAGACCTTTGCAGTGGTCTGACTTTCTCATCATGTATTAAACAACTTGACAACAAAAAAAAAAAACCCTCTTTGCCACCCTGGAAGGAAACATTGTGATACTGAATGCTTTAATCTTAGACAACAGTCGCAGTCATTGTTTGCTGTTATGTGTGGTCCAGCACAGTATTAGTGAACATGTAGGTGGTTGTTGTACACTGTGTGGTACCTTGAGGCTGGAAAATACATTTCGTGACATTTTTTTGGTGACGTAAGCATGAACAGAGATGGGTGGTCACTGATGTAATGCATATTGTTTATACATGTGTTTTAGGGGTCTGGGCATGCTATTTTTCACCAGTGGACTTTGTTTGGCATTGTGGTTTTTTATGTTTGTGGCAGCTCATGGACTGGTGTTCCTCTGTAAATACCAGCCGGTGTTATTGAGAAAAAGGGCATTGCAGTTCACAATCTTATCATCGTAGAGTTAAAAGACAGTGTTGCAAAAGCAGTAAATAGCTTTTAAGAAACGATATTGCATTTTTAAATGACATAACCCCATTTTAGTGTCTGGCTGTGTGAAGAGGCCTGGAGGAGAGACAGTGTCACAATGAGGTCAGAAGCACCATCAAATGCAATGAACATGTGTCGCTCAGCTGGGCATGGGGAATGGTGTGACATTTATGCTAGCAAAGTGGCGACTGAGGACAATTCCTTAACCAGATTAAATGTGGCTTTGAGGTTTCTGCATTCCCAAAAATCTGAAGCTGGGACGATCTTATTCTGATGCAGACACTTTGATCTGCTTTTCAAGGAACTAGAAGAATACTTGCACATCGGGGTTGTCCTTGAGAATCAAGATGATGAAACCGGCAGCCTAATCAGGCCTGAAACATGGGCCGTTGATGGATCACCACCTTAGATTACATTTTCGGGCATGTGCCACGACACATTTGTCTTTATTTTTGGCGGGACAAACCCTGACATTTACGTGCGCTTGCCCTACATAGAGGTGAACTCCCTCATGGTAAAAGCTCAACTAGACAGACTCTGAGGAGTCGTTGGGTTTCGCTTCAAATTGCAAAGAGGAAACAATGGAGAGGAATGACTTTTGGAAATCAGAAAAAGGGAGTTTTGTCACAATAAAATATTTTCACAGTCTGAGGCTAGTTGTTATGGAAAACAGGAACTGAAATGATTTATTCTGGTTTATTCTCTTCCACATTTTATTTTCCACAAGCACAAACAGTGTTATTTAAAGAAAAACTTGATCTTCAAAGGAAGTTATTCTAGCCAGCTGCCACTGAAGGGCAGCATTGCCAAGCTATAAATCATTATGACTGCATTCCTCTGTCTTGATGAAGTTAAAAAAGCATCTTCAATATATGACAAAATTTATTATTATGCTTTTGGTTTATATAGCCTCTCTGTGGACTATTGATCTAAAATCAAGCCGTCTCTTCTTTCTCTGCAGTGAAGTTACCCCTCCTTTGTTAGCTTAGTAGACAGAAAAAAATAAAGAGAGAAAAACATTCAAAGTAACTCTTAAAGGGTCTGCGGCTAAGCCTAAGCGTGTTCGCCACGCTTCTCATTCAAGCAGCCACAATGACTTTGAGAGGCAGGAGATTCAGGGCTGCAAAAGTTAAGCACATGCATTATCTAAAACTGTTGCCCGTTCCTTGGTGTGTTGAAATTATTTCTCGGTATGTATGAACTAAAATGCAGAATTGCTCTTCTTCTGTCAGATTTAATTAGTTTGCTTTGGTAAATCGGAGACAGAGCTGAAGGTCAGAGACGACGTGGCCGAAGCCGATCTGCTGCCTTGCTACAAGACAACACGCCACAACAACATTAAACCTGTAATAAATGACCGCAACTGGTGCTGTGGTTTCTTGCTGTTTGCTGTTTAAAGGAGCAGGAATAATTCCTAAAATGTACCCAGGGCTTCCAAGCAGCGTTCATAAACGGCGAGCCACTCTATCCCCTCTGAGCTTATAACAAGATTTAGTGGCTTTCTGTGCCAGATGATAGAAGTTTGCAGGATGAATAGGTGCTCTTATATTATACCACCACAAGTCAAGTGGTGCACTGCTCAAAGTTGATGGCTGCTTGGTCTTACAGCAAAGGAGTGGCTATGTAATTTCTCCATTCTCGTACTTGAACTGATAAAAGAGCAATTCAAACTCTATTTTCAATTGCTTTTACAAGGCATAACATATAGGCTAGAGTGATTTTTAGCTGGAAGCCCAGTACAGTTTCATATTACAGCAAATTGTTTCACAAAACTCCAACTCATTTGTACCGTCTCAGGCAGAAGTCTGTGCTTTAAATCGTGGCAAATTTATAGACAGTGACATTTGATTTTTTAAATCTCCACTAAATTGGACCCTGTCTGCCATTTCCATTAACTCACTCTCATTGTGAATGTCCATCTTCATAGTCCTTTTAAGATCACATGGCTTCCTGTACTCACTGGTCTTTCTTCCCTCTGCAGCTTTTTGCTTCGTACTTTGCTCTCTTTTTTATGTTGGCTGACTGGATTTTACAAATAAAATGGCTTCCTTTCTTCCACTCCTCCATTAAGGTCAGATCTATGAAGTATTTGACTAATAGAGACTCAGAACTCTGGATTACAGTTTACATAAACTAATTTCTTTACCAGGGACTTCAACGCTTTTATAGACTAAGATCAGTTGACTTTTGGAAATGGTCTGAGCTGTTGAGGTTTTTATACATTTGCACTTTCCAATACATTTTTTTTATTAAATTGTTAACTATTTTAGGTGGCTATTACCTCATCCCTGTTCATATGTGATTGGAGAATGGATGGAACAAAATAAAGTGCACATTTTAAAAAGGAAAAAAAAAAACAGAACTGGGTTGGAGAGCCACTTTCCAGAGGGATATCTACTCTGAGCATACTGCCAACACTACAATGTGAAGGTTTAGATCAAAGCATTTTCATAGAGAAGGGTCAAGTCAAAAACCCAGATTGAAATCTAACTGAGAATCTGTTGCAAGAGTTTAGAAATGTTGTTCAAACACAGTGTTCATCCAATCTGACTGAGCTCTAGCTATGGGCAACAATTACTTTTTTTTTTAGATATGTAAAAGTGATGTAGACAAATCCTGAGACATTTTTAGCAAAAGGCTATTCTGCAAAGTGTTTACTCGTAGGTGGAGAACACAGATGTGTGCCACACTTTTCAAATGTTTAGTTGTAAAAATGATAATACTTATGTATCCGTTTCCTTCCACTTCAAATTCAGGTGCGATTTTATGTTGGACTGTCACAAATCTTTAATAAAAGACAATGATGTTTGTGTTTGGAGTGAAACAAAAAGCAAAAAGGTTCAAGAGGTACACATCCAATTGGGAAGCACTATGTGTCACAATAACGCATAGCTTTGATATCACACTTTCTCTTTGTTCCTTTGACACATAAGAAAAAAAGATAAGAGTGAAGTCTAACATCTACTGTTTAAGTAAATTTAAATTGGTATCTTCTCATAGCTTAAATTGCTGGTGTATGGTGGATGTTTCAGTGACAGACATAAAGTGTTTACATGTTTTACTAAAAGTTTTTGAGCCCAAGAGCAGTTTTCATTTGCCAAAACAGTTTAATAGAATATATTAAAAATGGATGTTTTTTCTGAAGAGGCTGTCATGTCTCGCTTTGCCTCAAGCTCAGCAGTCCTCCTCTGTGAGTAACCTTTTCCAATGCCCTGCAGCCCCATCAGAGGAGACATGATTCTGCTATTGTACATATTAATGAAAACCAGCAGATCTGGAGGCCGTAGCACATGCTCACATGACACAAAGTGAAGATCTAGTGACACACAACAATACATTTGTTCCCTCACTGGCGTGTTCATTAATGTGTTGCCACTAAAACTGGGCTCTTAAACTAAAGCCCTTTGAATACATGATGTTTTTTAAATGCTTCGATAACTAGGGTCTTGGCTGATCTGGCACTAAAATAAAGAAGCCATTTGCTAAAACAATTTCACAATTCCCCTTTCAAATGTTATGAATATTTGCTTGTGTAGGCTGATGAATACCATGTAAACTCAACCTGACATGGTTGTGGTTATTGCAACAGGGTTACAGCACAAAGCCTGCCTCTATGATTTGCAGTTGAATGTGAAAAGACACATTTAAAATTGCTGGCACATGTTTTATGTCTTTTTCAGCAAAGAGAATTATGTTTCGGCAAAAACCTGAGAGAGACAAATAGTTATTTTTTATAGAAAGTTGGCACAATTTCTGGAGGACTTCTGTATTTGATGTGTGTCTAGCAACGCAAAGCCACTTGATAACTTTGTTTTGCTAATGTGGCTCAGAAACCAAAGTTTGAGATCAAAGGAATTGTTAGTATCTCTTTTTAAAGGTATTTATTTGTAACGGGATGTATGGATCCGTGTTATAAAAATTATATCCTTAGTAGGATTGTCAAAATAATCTAAATGTTTATAAGTAGGAAAAAGTTGATGTAAAAGCTGGACTTCAAGGTTAAATATCAACTAAGAAGGAAAACAAAAAGAGAGTTAGCAGATAAACCCAGGAAACATAAAGTATCTTTAATGAGGCTAAGTAACCATAGCGACTGGATACCTTGTAATCACTTCAAATACAACGTGGAAAAGTTTCCTGGTTAATAATAATAGATGAATGTAAAAACGTGACTCCACCATTGTAAATGTTAACAGGTAGAAAACACATCATAATAAGTTTGAGGACAACAAAACAAATAAAGATTACAAGTCAAGATGTTGTAAAAGTGTGCTTTTAACTGTGTGCACAGCAGTTACCGCTTGTGATTGCCATCAGTTTCAACAAGCTCCGGTTCAAATTGAAAACGCTTAAAGTTACTCATCGCTGTTTTGGCTGGACAGATCGGACCACACATACATCATTTAACCAGAATGCATTGCAGCATAAATGACATGGTGATATCCATTAAACAAAAAAAAAAAAACAACAACAAAAAAACAGCCTAAAGTATTTTTGCTTTGCTGTTTTTACATCTCAAATAAATATTACTCACATAAAGTCTATTGTTACAATTAATCATGGATCCCTTTAAGGTTTCTACAAACAAATCTGTATCATATTTATAAATTGAAGCAAGACTACAAAGTTATTAAAATAAAGACATATCGTCTTCAAAATGGAGGAAACCTACATACGAATGGGTGATCCATCAGCAGGGTAATATTAGGTTTCGTAAAAATGTTTTCCAAATCCGTGCCACAAAACTAGTGAGCATGTGTGGAAAACGTTTACGACTCACCAGTTTAAATATATTTTACCAATCATGAGAAAACATTGCTCATTTTCCTGGAAGATTTGTGCAAAAAAGCTTGAAGATAACAACAAAAGTAATGTGGTTAAGATAGGTACGGGTTAGGGACATTTATCCAATTAGAGATGCATAAATTTCTGAGCATGTGTGTGTGATTTTGAATCGGTGTGAAGTAGAGAAAATCCTCAATAATATCAAGGTTATGCACCCGATTATTAGTTTACGTGATTATTCAAGATTAACTTTTGAAATAAATCCTAAAAGAGCCAAAATAGTTTGACAATCATGCCTGTGAGTGCATGAAAATCTCACACAGGAACTGTATTTCATTCAGTTTTAATGTGGAAATTGCGATTATTGCTGCCTGATTAATTCTGAGATGAGAACAAATACGACATTCATTTTTAAATGGGGCAAAGTCCCAGCTGCGGATGAAAATACAGTGAAAACCAAGTTAAAGAACATTAAGGATTTTGAAGAAATGAATTAGCCGACTGTTCCCCTGTCAGGTACACTATGCTCTGCCACCATCTTCATCAGTTAGGAAGTGTTTACGTTTTGGCTTTTTAAGCATTAAATTGCTCCCTAAGCCTCTGCAGGTACAGTTATTGAGATATAATGGAGACTATCCTCATGTACACACTTGAATACCTCGCACAACCTGTAAAGCCAGTGCCAGTAAAGATGTGAAATATGAGCGAGATTCCTGTTTATATGAGCCTTTATATGTGCCAGGATGATGGTTTACAGCCTCTGTGTTCCCGGGATGTTTTCCACACTGCTTGTTCTAAGGCTCATGTGAGTCTGCCATCTTCAATAAACAGTCACTACCCTTATCAAAACCTCTAAGCCAGACCAACAGCATGATTAAGAGGCACACCTGAGGTGAACCCAAAGGTAATTTACCCTGCAGGTTCCATTTCTCTGCTGCCCCCTCTTTGTTTATTTCTCCCCGTCTTGCTTGTTTAGATTTTCTGTAGGTTTGGAATGACTACGATGTTTTGGACCAAATTTCCATGCCCTTGATTTGACTTCAACAATCCCGCTATGAAATCACACCCTGGTAATGTAGGACTCTCATATGTAAGGGATTTCATTTCTACACCATGACCTAAGTCCATTTTGTGTGGCACCAGGTACTTTGTCGCACATTTTTTCAGTCTCCTTCAATCTTTCTCTCGCTATCAGTCATGCCTTTGAAAGATAAATGCCCGTTTGCTCAGGTCAGTGTTCATACTTTTTTTTGCCTCACGGGGTGACTTCACCTGCCCTCTTTAAGATGAATGACTGCAGTGCTCTCTGTGACTTCACTTAAACAACACAGGCCCATTTCTTCCTTCCAGCGGCTGAATGGACAGGCTCAAAAAAAGACAAATGGAAGGCGAGGAAAGCCAACAGCTGAATGTAATTGTTGTTGTGCTTAGCAGAGAAAAGGAAAACAAGTTGCAAAGAAGTTAATTCTAGCACACAATGATAAAGAGGTGGTGATGGCTTAAGCGACCCAGCTCATTTCAAAGTGACGGTAAAAAATAGCAGGCAAACAAACTATATGATGCAAGTAAAATATGTGAAATTTAAAAGGCAGAGATATCCCACCCTTTTCGTATTGTCCATAACCATAATAGAAGTTTGTTTCTGTCAACTCTCAACCTAAAACCTTAAAAATGTGATTATTGCTTTAGAAATACCCACGTATTAGTCTGCAGGTCACTGAGGAAGGTTCTCCTTCTCCCACTAAGGAGCTGCCAGAGTTCATAAAGTAAAGTATTAATGTCGCTCTACCAGGCATCTTCACACTCTGATGAATTTAAAAGGCAGCGAGAGACAGCTTGGTGAAGCATGAGTACGGTGATATACAGACAACATGTCGCCTAACGTTGTGTCAGTGAAGGACTGTCCCAGGTTTAGAAACCTGACTTTATTTTGACACCTCTAAGGATTATGGGCCTATTTATATGTGGATCCTTTGTGAAGGCAGCTAATGGAACCGAGCTGAGTCATGTTTTGCCAACAGTGCATGAAGTATATCACATCACATTGTGTCTTATTATATTTAACAGCATTGTATGTATTATTGTATCATATTTTATCACATGTATAATACATTTTGCTTGATACCATTACATTTATCTGTAATGGTATCATATTGAATTGCATCATATTAACATATATCATGTTGCATGTCATTGTATCATATTATATTCCATTTTATTATATTTCTCACTTTTAGTTTTGTTTTTAATTGTATCTCAGTGGATTATATCATATTGCATTTTGCTGTATATCATATTGGATTCCATAGGATGGATTGGATGTTACACCCATTTTAAATTTCCTTGATCAAAAGCTCTTTCTTGTTTGTTTATATCACATTTTATAAATCAAGAAACTATTCAGCTGAGCAAATGGACTGCAATTGTTTTTGCTGGTTCATAGTTTAACTAGCAGTTTGCAATAATAAAATATCTTTGCAGATTTGTCAGTGGAGGAAAAAGCATGACTGTGCATAATTACGTACCTAACAAATGACTGATTATAATCAAGGATAATTTATCAGCTGGATGAGAAGTCAGGCAATCAAAAGTCGGCAGTATTTATTGTCTTGAGAGATTTCATTCTTGATTATATCAGACTGATAAACAATCTATCGTAGCTACCCTTCATGTCAGTAAAAAAAAACAGATTTCATGAAAAAGAACTGATTTTTAAAAATCTAAAATATAACTCAAAGCATCCAACCTGCACAACTGCATCCATGTCACTAAGTTTGCAAGTAAGAAAAATTATGTGTTGCAGTGTTTAAAAAGAAATATAAAAACACTCTCTTGATGGATGATTGTCCAATAGTAATTTGTCCCTGGAGGATGAGAGTGCATGCTATCAATTCTGCAATACATGAGGCTACAAATACTCAGCAATAGACTGTTTTGGTAAACAAGGAGGGGGGAAAAAAAGATTAATGGACCGGCGTTTGCTTAGAGAAAGGCAGAATATTTCAGTCAAGAAAATTACAAAGATCTCTCATTCAGACATGTGAGTAATTAGGAAAATAGGCTCCTTAATGTTTTCAAAAGCAATTCATCGTAGGTTTATTTTCATGGGAAATGATAAGCATGAGTTCACTGATGAACTCTGACAGTTTTATAGTGAACATCTAAAGGTCAGCTTTGCCTTAATCCCAAACATTCTCATCTTGAGCAACATGTGAGCATATAAAAACAATTAATAACTTGATCATTCTCTGCCCTGAATCACATTGTTTATAAATTCACACCCACATTCATAGGATATGACATGTTACCTTAATAAATATCATTAGTGCAATGCCTGTGCTTTTATTAAACATACTGTGGCAGCTTCCTAAAAATGTTTTATCTGGAAATATTACTTACATTGATTTTGTGAAGACCGGCATACTGACCTGGGCTTGTCAGTTTCTGTTAGCTAAAAAACAGCGGCATCTAAAACCAGACATGATTCTTAAGTGCAAATATACACTTCGGATATCATAAGTGAACAAAGCTCTTCTCTACATGTACCTATGCAAACAAAACCTATCAAAGAAAGAAAAAAGCAAACATGAACAAGCAGGATCGGGAAATGATTACTGCGGTTTAACAAAATTTATAAATTAGAATTCATGGTAACATTTGTGGATGCTTTGTCCTCTGGTATAAAGAATGGAGAAAGTGATTGTTAGTGTATAGTTTAAAAGCCTACGTTCATGACATCGGTGCATTAGTCTTCAATGCACCGATGGTCTGGGTAAGTGCAGCCCTGTGGAGGAACCATTAATCATGAATCATTCGTTCTGGTTCTTACTTACCTTGCGCAGAGCTGTTTGTTGTTTAAGCAGGAGATTAAAAACAGCACAGCAAAAGATCTCTGAACAGTTTAAACTACAACATACCCTGTTCAATTCCTATTGTTATTATTTTCTTATTCAATTTGTCAGACTGAGAGTTTTCCATTGTTTTCTGGAAAACTGAGGGCTCAGCTTAGCATAAACTTAAGGTTCTGCTATCTTTTTTCTGTGACTGACAAGTTGAAGTAGGTTGTCTCACACAGCATGAGCAAACAAAGGCAGGGGTTATTTACATGTGGCAAAGGCATCGCTGAATGTATAATTAGTTAAATCAGCAATCCAGTAGGCCAACCTCTGTCTCAGATTTAGAGCCATGATGCAGAGTCCAAATGCGAGTGAAAAGTTGAGCGAGGAGAGTCAGACTAGTGTGCTCAGCGGCAAATTTCGTTTTAAAAAACCCTATGGTTGGAGCGTATGAACAACCTTCAGGCCTCGATGCAGTTGTCCCAGTTTTGTCCTCGTTTCCTTTGCTGCATGCTTTACCCCCTTATCTCTGCCCCCTTTAGATTACTGTCAAATAAAGGCCACTAGTGCCAAAAACATTAAAAAGAAAGCAAAAAACACAGGGATGGATGTTTGGATAAAATGAAGGTAGAATATAGCCTTTTTATTACAATTGTATTCCAACATTCCTGCCAACGGTTCATAACAGCGTTACAGAGGAGCATTGTTTTGATGACGTGCTGAAGGTGGGGCCTCGGAAATAGCACGAGGTACTTCAAGAGACAGAGGCCCAATTTCAAGGTGTCAAATTACAAAGTCAGATGTCTTTTAAGTCATGTTAGATATGCACAGCATTGTTATAGCAACTGAATATAACAGTTACTTGATTGTGGGATAAAATATTACCATGTGTCTGGAGAGTACATAATCGTCATAATCGTCAATACTTCAACTGATTCTGTCAGAACATTACTTATTCACAGCGATCTGGTATTATGTTAAAATCTGATAAATAAATAAAAAAATATTTACAGGAGTACTTTCAAAGCTTTTGTTGTCGGTATTTCCATCTGACCTTGAAAGCTGCTTCAAAGCACCAACTGTCACTTTGTGTTCCGACTTTCATGCTCATGACCTCAGCTCCTTCTTGCCTTCTACCTCCATCTCATTATCTCTCCAAATATCATAACTTATTTAGAAGCTCTTAAAAAAGGCCGACTATACCCTGACACAGCAATATCCCACCAAGAGTGTGCCAGTTCATTAAAAAACCTCATCAAACATGCACAACACAAACACACGCGCACACACACACGCACATTTCTGGCTAATTCAGCTTTCTGGAAGCTAATAAGTTTCACTTAGCTCCCATAGAGGGTCCTGTGGTGCAAGATCTGAATCTGATGGGAGTGTGGGGGGATACTTTGTGGGAGCGAAGTGCAGTGAGGGGAACTGGCTGTGTTGTCAACAAACCTGCAAACAGCCTGTGCAACTTTGCTCTGTCGCAACCAGGAACGCCAGTTTTTAAAATGTTTGACATTATGCTATCAACTGTCACGTACCCTAATAATTTCCCGCTCCTCCTGGCATCCCGCATTTTAAATTGCCTGCACCTGGCTGCCATGTTAGTTGCACGTTTTTGATGAGAATCAAAAACATGCCAAGAAGGAATGCTTTCCGCTGGTCTCTCAGTAGAATAGCTTAGAGCTTTATTAGGGACCATACGCCTGTCTGACAACAACTGTCGTCGTGTTAAATCCCATATGCAGCTGTGTGTTAGTCACAGAGTCTCACAATTTCCCTGCACCTGTGTGTGTGTGTGTGTGTGCTGTGTTGGGTAAGCAGCCCTCTTCAGGTTTATTACCTGGCCATGAATCATGAGCCTTCATTACAGCCAGCTCATTGTGTTCTGAAGGTTAAGCAAACCAATTAGAGTTCTCCACACGCCGATGGGGTTCTCAGCAACAACTGCATCCCCACATCTTGCATTTTAAGCAGGAGAGATGGGTGCGGGGGATTAAAGAGAACTGGGAAGTGAGAAGTAAAGGAAAAGAAAGGGTTAATGGCCGAAGATGCAAGGGAGAAGACCGAAAATATGAGAAGAAGAGGAGAAAGAGCAGGAAACTATGCGAGGAAGAAAAGAGAAAGGGAGCCTATTAAAAGAAATGACACCGTCATGGTTCACTGAGCAGCCCTGTGCTTAATGCTCTCTGGCTGTCAGCACCACAGTCAGCAGCACTGGCTGGCTGCTCCCAGGGGGACGCTGTGTTGCTCCGTGCTCTCGATTAACTTTGCCGCTTATTAGAACAGATATCAGAAAAAGATGCTGCCAACCAGAGAGCAGGTCCAGCAGACTGCCGGATGTGGTGTGCTGTAATATTAAGGTTTTTATTTTTGGAGGAAGGTGGGGATCCTTAGCGTGTCAGATTTCTTCAAACTGTCTTTTTTTCTTTTTTTTTTTTTTTACTCTCACATTCTAACAACACGTGCACTGAGCTTGACTGATGCAGATGCCTCTTTAGTCGTCACCAGATCCATTTTCCTTGGATCAATGAGTAAATGAGTCTGTGAGGAGGGTGCACAAGCCCACACTCATCTGCTTTGGGAACAATCTGAGATTTGAGAAATCATTAGTCTCAATGGCTGCTTTTCAAAATGATTCGGACCCCTTAAAAGTTTTTAGTTTATTTTATTTTTTAAACTTAATAACCGAACACTGCAATTATTTTAATGGAATTTTGTGTCATACTTAAAAAAAAGGGGGGAAATTGTGAAGTGGAAGGCACAGTCATCTAGGAATAGCTCAAATCTTCAAATATTTGAAACTCTAACATGTCTTTAATAGTTCAAAGACCAAGTACACCTTAATGTGCAGTAATATGCATGGTGGTGAACTGCCTTGGTACTAGGAGAAAATATCGACAGTCTTCTTCATCCCGCCTCTTCAGGATACAGCCAATCAGCACCAAGGAAATAAATGGCATCCTTGGATTAGTTGCTTTGCAAACACCAGACAATAGTGTGTCAAACAGATTTGTTAGTAGTCATTTCAGCTTCCTAAGCTGCCTTTTCTTTTGAATATTTTGAATGTGCTGTATGACAAAATCTTTGAAGGATTTTCTGCTAATAATTTTGAGTTACATTCCACAGAAAAATCCCCAAATACTGAACCACGAATAAGAGGGGGTCCACTGTAAATGGTTTTGGATTTTTTTTTAAATTACACACTTTAATTTAATCTGTTCTTTGTATGCCTCAGTGGTTTGCTGAAGAACATTAGTGAACAAACAGCACCTTTAAGATTAACGATGGTTTTAAATCAACATCCCAGACTTTGCCAGTTTAGCAGTGGATAACAGGACATCTGGAAACTGAAGGAGTATGAAACAACTGCAAATCCACCAAAATACCTTCACTGACTGGCTGGTAAGGAGGGGATTCATCAGAGAATCAGCTCAGAGGCGCATGGTAACTCTGGAGAAGCTGCTCCCACAGTTTCGGTGGGAGAATCTGTCTTACTCTCCACTAACTTGACATTGTTTAAGAGAAGGAAAAAGAAATAGATTAGTAAAAGAAATCAGAGGTCCTAGCTGCAGTCATGCGAAGGTTGCAGCAAACACATGCATAAAGGGACATGAGATAAAAAGGCAAATTCTTGAATGCTATATGTGAAAGAAAAAACCCCAACAAAGTTTAGATTAAACCGTATTCATGTGTTAAGATGATCTAATCAAAGTACAGACCCAAATCCAATCAAGAATCAGAGAGAAGATTTGAAAATTGATGTTCTCTGTGGCTGTGCAAAGCTGGTAGGCACTTGAAGCCGTAAAATGTGCAAATAGTACTCACTCAGAGGTGCTGACTGTGCATCTAAAACTTGTCATAGTTTTCTTTTATTATAAAACAATGTGTTGTTTTAATTTGCACCTTTACTTCCATTTTTACTAATACGTTTTACTAGTTGATCACATGAAATTGCAATAAAGCACATTGAGATTTGTGTTTTATTGCAATGTGACAAAGTGAAAACAATTTTAACACACCTCGGAAGGCTCTGTATTGTGGTGGGCACATTAAGGATTAAGGTACACTGAAGCAAACGACGAAGGAAGGTTTGAGAAACGCTAAAATTACAGCTTTTATCCACATGCAAAGTGGATTAAGCTCCATGAAATGTGCTCTTTTCATGGCAGCATAAAGAAAGGTCATTGCATTTGTGAATCAGAGAGGAGGAGTAAAATTTAATACCATGTGACTTTATTAGGCTGCTTTTCAAATCTTGTGAAATGTTGGGTTTACACAATCACCGACCTTTTTTCTACATATGTTATTATTTTACATACGAGTCAAGTATGTGTGTGTTAACTGATTTTTCGTATTTCACACTGAGAAAGACGGAGGGAGGGAAAACTCGGAGAGTGAGAATGAGCTCATCCAGGAGGTATAAAGATGAGAGGCCGGGAACGGGCGGATGCTGGTGCACTAAGTTGCCATATTAGCATTTCAGAGGGAATAGCAGAAAAATCAGTGAGGAAACTAAAAGGCTGGTTCAGCACTGACAGACAGACCCAAGGACTAATGTTCAATGAGAAGGAAGGAAAAAAAAACGCTCCTCTTTTCATCCTTCCTCCTCCTGATTTTCTGTTTTTCCTCTCAGCTGCACTCAGTCAGAACACCAGCTAAATATGAATGACTCTCAGAGCGTCATTATGTTTGGACCTTTTCTGCTTTAATCGCTGTTGGCCACACATTGCTGACCAGTATTTTTACTAAGTTACATAATCTGCTTTGTCTTTTATAACCTTGAAAAGCACATTTATTAGCGTTGTTTAGAGAGTTTATTTACATTCCTACTAAGGAAGAGTAAAAAAAACCTGAAAATAAATGTATTTTTGTAGAGGCAGCATAATCATATACTAATAAAAAAAAAAATTGTTTTCAGAGGGAGAAATAAGACCTCACCACAACTATTGGCGCTCCTAAAATACTCTTAGATTGTGGTAAAGGAGGTATTTTTATGTGAACTTATATTTAAATGGATCACTTAGGAAATTTTGGTTGGTAATCCATTACTTTCCAATCTCCAGGGGTATAAGGATGAATATACCATGACACAGAGGTTCACCTCTCTGAGCCACTACTAATAAATAGAAAAACAGGAGAACATCCCATTCAAGTAAGGCTGAATATGGCCACCTTAGTTATTAAAAAAAAAGTGCCCATATATATGACTATAAATGTAGTGAAAAATACCAGAGAAGTGTTTGTCATGATTGTTTTTAAAGAATGGCACATTGGTTAAACTAAGTAACCAAGCATTTCAGAATGTTTTCATTCCTAAAACTGTATTTTTATGCAAAAGGCAGGTTCTGCTGTTGCATGATGGTCTAGTGTTTCATACTCTGTCTGTACATTACCTTTAATGCAACACATGATGAGTTCTAAGTGCACTCCATCGCAGATGAAAGCTTCTCCTGAAAAATGGCTGAATTAGTGTGAAGTCAAGGGAACAGCAATGTCATAAATGCTGATGTTTTTATTATTATTATTATTATTGAAAAAAAGATTAAAATCTTTGATTTATCTCTGTATTAATTTACAACCTATTACAACCTAAGCAAATGCTTCAGAAGCTGAACTTGACGCTCTGCTCCCTGATATAGTGTCGCTTCAGGAGCTGGTCTGGCACTTTACACAGTAGTTGTCCCCCCATTCAGTTAGATTTCCTTGAAGCAGGTTGAGGCTCTGGGGTCACAGCTGCTGCCTTATCAGCTTGACCTGTTTTAAAACGCCAACATCATCAGAGGGAAAGAGCCTTGAAATGCCTGTTAGTGCTGAGCTTCGTATTTCAATTCACAGCCCTCTAAAAGCCTCACTTACTGCAACCTGATAACAGCTCCAGGTGTCTGGGTGACGTCCAAATAGCTGTCTTTAGTCTTCGCTGGGTTAGAGCCGCTCCATTTTTGGAGTCGGTGCATGCACTGGCCCTCTTTCTTTCCCTTTTTCCCCCAGTCTGTTCTTCCCTTACCTCTCCTGTCCTTCCTTTCACACATTTACTCATTTTCCCCTTGCCTGGGAATCTTCTCCTAAAGACATTTTCTTTTTTTTAATAACAGAGCAGCTCCCCATTGATAAACATGCTGCCTGAGTTTCTTGTCAAAGACACTTCTGCCTGCAGAGTTTTTTTTTTCCTCTGCACCTTTCAGCTTCAGTTAAACTGCAGGATGAGATGAGAGTCATATTTACCGAAGTCAGCAGTTTTATTATGGCTTATATTGCCATGGAAGCTGCGGGTTCCATATAATTTCTTTGTAATGCCAGATCTCTTGGGATAGTTTGTATAGGATGAAGTAAAACCATTAAATTCCTTTTCCATCGGCGTGCTCCATTCGTACATTATTCATACTGGGTCATTTTGGGTAAATTACTTCAGGGAATCCCTGTTCTCATATAGAACCTGCACATTGTGTACATTACGCATTTTGTTGTTCTGAGTCCAGCACACCAAGAGGTTTAGTTGTAGCTCAGAGATTTTAAATTTAAGGCAATAAATCTTTGGACACATAATGCCCACAACCTTTGTTCTTATATCGCAGCCACGGGGGTTGATGAGCTCCCTTGATGTACCAACGGAAAAGTTTGATTCTTGGATAAGTGTTTTATGTTCTTTTAACAACAACAACACACATCTACAGCACTTTAAACTGTATTATAAGATAAACTGTGTTTTCATTCTAAAAATAAGTCATCAAATCTGACCACTCATCTTTTACTTAATTCAAACTGATTGGCTTCCTGTTACAGACAGTTTCATAGGATGTGAGCAGAATTTCGGTCAATGTTTTGGGGACAGCATAGTCTGTTCTATCTTTATATACCAACAAATATGCAATTTGAAGCCCCCTAATCACATGTGATGTGATTCAGAGGGTACCAGGAATTACCAAAGCTCTTGAAGCTGCTGGAACACCAGTGTCACTGTTCAAAGTGAAGTAGGAATGAGAGGCATGATGACCAAGAAAGTAGTGCATGTGTTTCTCCTTGTAGGCTGAAGTAAAGCTTGCTACAGACTACAAAGAGAAAGCAAATTCCTTCTGGGAGAAAAACCTTGCTCAGGTGAAACCATGATGGAGCTATTTGGCCACAATTACAAGAAGTATGTCTAAGCAGTTAATGTGGGGCTATCAAACCTAAGTACACGGGACCAAGAAAGCAAATTCCACACCTGCATGTTTTAAACATTTCCCTGCTTTATCCCACCTGAAAAAAAATTTAAAAAGAGTCATTTGCAGAGTTTTGTGGAACTTGATGGTAGCCTTAGTTGATAATTGAGCAATTGGCATTTATTATGTTAGAGCAGAGACACATAAATGAAGACGTGGGACTTCTATCCTGGAGGACCGGAGTTCCCAACTTCACTTTTTCACTAATTACAGCTAATGATTGGAAAAAGATCAATGTCACTCAGACATGGAACGTTTTTTGCAGTGAAATGTTTAAAAAGCATCTCTTGAAAAAATGTATAATGGACACAAATCATTTATTTGATCTCAAGTTTGTTGCTAACTTTGCAGAAATTAAAATTTATGTTGCATACAGTTGCACTAAAAATAAACATAAATGCCTGAATACAAAGCAAGTTAATTTGTCAGAATTTTCAGTGCAGTTGAGGAAATTGCTCAATCTTAGTTGGGGCTTACTACTTTATCTTTAATCATTATTTAAGAGGAAAAATACATTAAACAAATTTAACCCTGATCACAGAGCAGCATAACACCTTAACTGAATGGTTTAGGAATTTTCTTAAGAGTCATAATGGAGGCACATATAGTGGTCTGTGTTGAGGAACACTGGTTCTATCTGCAGATAGAAATAACTTATTTTATTATTCCAAAATTTAATTTCCTTTAATTTCCTAAATTTAACAGTAACACCAGTGATGTTATAGTAGATTTTGGAACTTCGCTGCCATTAAAAACACACAAATCCCCAACATGAATAAACTGGAAGTTGATGTGAATGCAAATGCGAAAAAGTCGCCCCCCCCCACTGAACTAGCAGAAGACTTGGAATGTGTGTGCCGGTCTGACCCAGTTTCTCCATTATCACAAAATGTCGAACATGCAAAAATGGAAAGATGAACCTTAAAATGAGAAGATTCAGAATATCCCTCAGGCATGTGGCTGGAATAAAATCTACTCAGCCCAGGCAATCTGTATGCCAAGAAGGAAGACATTCAAGTCTTATTCGTATATTCATGTTTCACTCGTCCACTTGCTTTCGTTTCGCCCTTGCCTTCTCTAACCTCTTGGTTTCCTGTCTGAGTGGCTCTTGTCCCTGCAGACCCTCGGGCACGCTAGGTAATAGAATCATGAGGCAAGTATTAGTTAGACAGAGAGGATGTGAGCGTCTTCTTACTAAAGAGGCTGATGTCTTTGGATCGCTGCAAGTCGTAACCTTCAAAACGGTCATCATCTTATAACCAGAATGACACCGCCACAGAGCAGCTGATTTAAAGATTCTGCTGGGATTTTTATTGGGAACAACCATTTTTGGCTTCCTGCACCACATGAAAGAAATATATGGCTGCTTAGAGAGCTTGGGTAGCTGTACCTAAAGAAAGCATGAACATGCACAAACACAGACAAACTAGGATGAAACTTGAATCCATTTGAGAGCAAACTTTACTTGCAAAGCACAGAATTTCATAGGTTCAGTTTTTTATTAAACTTGTTGAGTTTGTTATTGTTTTTAAAAGTATGTCAGTCAGAGTTCAAATTAAATCAGCAGTCATTAACATCCAAGGACCTATGAATACAGTCAAAGAATTGAATAGGATTGCCATTGCTGAAACTTTCTGAATAAAGTAAATGTGTTTTTTTTTTATGCTACGCTATGAGGAAATAATACAAAGTACAAACTTAGAAAAAATTCCTCTAACTTTCGCAGACATGGAAGAGCTTCAGCATTTACGTAATGAACAATGCTGAAGTTTTTCTCGCTTTTGGGAAAAAAGTTAAAAGCTGAAATGATGCTGCCTATGCGCATTCATAAAAATGAGCTAGAAATCTAAAAATATCAATCCCCTCCTTCCAACTGGAGTCCACACACACTCAAGAGATATTGCTTCCTGTGGCGCCAGCTGTAGGTTTTCATGTGTATTTCTGCTGCTGTTTATTCCCCTCTCCCTTATCTAATGCCTTTCACTGCAGATGGTTCAACAAACAAACTGCAGCCATTTGATTCATGTTCCATAGAAGCAAGCCAATTACTGAAAACGAATTCTTTCATAAATTTCTGTGAGCGACGTAAATGAAATGAGAGCCCGGCTCTCTCTGCATCATAGCAATGTCTGTCTTGGGGTCCAATTTACAACAGGGTGTGCCGATGGAAGCATTAGGCTTGCTTGCCGCAGTAGGAGGGTGGTATCGTGATTAATTTAGACTTGTTTTGTTAGTGCAGGAAGCCACAGAAAAGCTCATTACAATCAGCTGGTTTTTGTCACAGTCTGGGCTCCCTCTCATCTCCCATAGAGAAGCGGGGCGATACAGCTTTCCTGAATATGCATTGATGATGATTGCATGATTTATGCATGAGCTTTGTGGCACCTTAAGACCATCTAGCCGAATAGAAGTCCTTGAAACTCCGAAATTGGAGCTTTTCTCACCATTCTTTAAATGTTTGTTTCAAGCACTCCTCCACATCAGTCACAGGCCACAGTGAAATGTATGAAAACACAACTGAGTAATGAGGAGGAAAAGATAACAGCGGCTTGTTTACTTTAATATTTACCAAGTACTTCTACAAAGCCATTAGGAAACATGATGTACGCTGTCATGTTTCCTTGCAGACTACATTCGGTGTTCACTTTGGATGTTTCTGTTTAACTTTGGGCTTTCAACTGACTATTATATGCACAATTAGGCTGTTATATTGGCATAATTCGGAGTAAAAAAATGGCTTGCCAGGAAAAAGAATTGAACCAGGACAATGATTGATGGTTATATGAGAGTTGCCAGACTGATGTGTGCATTGACCTTCGAGGAAGCTGAGCTCATGCGGTTGCTGACCCTTTTATGCATCCAGACAAGGCCTCCCAGACACTCGGAGTGTGTGCTGCCCCAGGGGGCTCCTGTTAGCTCTGATAGATGATGATGATGATGCACTTGGCTTACTACTCGCCCCACAAATGATTCTGCACAGTTACCTCTTATCAACAGCACCTGACTCTTGAGTAGGGCCGTGTAAAAAGAATATTACGAATCTACATTTGCCAAAAGGTCAGTGGTGAAAAGGATTTGGAAAAAAAAGTCTTTTGTTTTTTCTTTTTTTAAGAAATTATGAGATCATTATGGGTATTTCCAAAACAAATTTTCGTTATCCAGTTTAGTAAAATACAGCTGTTTGTTTTGTTCTAAATTTAATTGATTGAATTCAGTATGAAGACAACTTGACATGAAAACGAAACTTTCAGAAATGGATTAATGTTTCCGCTCTTCGGCTATTAAAAACTTTAGCCAAGAAGAGAGAAACGTAGTTGTTTTTTTTTTTTTTTCATTGTATCAAACCCATTCGACTCTGTGGTCCAGCTTTAATGGGATTAATGTTTGACACAACTAACTCGATGTCTGTTGCACTTCTTCAGCTCCATAGTCATATGTTAATAGATTGTAAAGGTAAAGAAAATTACTACATGGTTTTCAATTTTTTATTTTGCAAATCAATCCTATTATTGTGTCATGCATTTGCATTTAGTCCCTTTTACTGCACCGACACTAAATAAGTGCATCATGAAGACCAAGGAACATATCAGACTGAAACTGACTAACATTAAGTACATACAATAAGTACATAAGTAAGAGAAGCTCACTGTAACTATGGAGGAGCCGCAGAGATCAATAGCTCAGGTGGGAGAATCTTTGGACAGGACAACACAGGAAACATATTGTTTCTAGTGAAACCAAAATCAAATTTTTTAGCCAAGATCCAAATGTTATTTTTGGCATTAAAGTAACACTACTTTGCAGCCTGAACATACCATCTCACAAACAGACACAAACACACATAATCTTTGTGTAAAAAATGATTTTGAAATGGATCATTTGCCTTCCACATCATAAACGTGCATTTTATTTCACGAAGACAAAGCCTGTTTGCAATTTAATTTTGATTAACCAGAACAAAACCTTTGTGCATCTAAGCTGAGTCTATACAGATGCAACAAAGAATTGCAAAAGTTTTGGTGCTGATTAAAAACAAGCAACTGCCTGGTGAAACATCCTTCTAATCCTAATTGGTCCATAAAAATGGTACTGAAGGGGCACCCAAGAGAAACAGAGTGGTTTAAAAGGAAAACTGTGGAAGGGTTCACTAAACTGTGAAAAAACACACATTGACAAATTTATTTCTTTAAAGCATTCACACCGTGAAAAAAAAAAGAGAGGTAGCCTGAATTTGAAAAAAAACAACAACAAAGCAGCGGAGAATGTTACACCTTGTTAGAGCTTCATGCATGATTGAATTTTAAAGCAGACACAATTTAATAGGATGCAACACACTCAAAATCACTTCTGACGGTCACAGTCAGTGGAAACAAGTCATTTCTCTTTTGAACCAAAGTTCAAACAGAGCTGAAAACTCGGTACATAGCATGCAGTTGAAAATCTGCTTGCTTCTCTGGGTGTAAGCTTATTTGGACCAACAATATAATTGCCTTTAAACTAATCTGCATAAATAGGCACCCAGCGCTGCTTTCAGCATGATTGTATTTACTAGGTGATATTTATGATTGCAAAACTGAGGTGGTCTCATGCTGTGTTCCAGCTGCGTCAAAAGCTGGAACATGGATCAAGGAGGGACGTTATTGTCTGTGTTCCAGTGACAGAAAAAAACAGAAAGGAAGTAGCGATTATAGCTAACTAATCATGACTTCCTACCATTACTCTTCCAAGCTAACCAGATTTTTCACTGTTTCATTTAGCATGCAACACTGTTGTGACTTACAGCCTGTGAAAAGTCTTTTATGAAATGCTTCGCAGAGTAACCTAGGCCCAAAAAATATTCATCACCTAAGCAATCACCACCTTCAATGTTCAGTGCAGCCATGTTGGATTTTAAGGATCCTCCAACTCTCCAACTTGTAATCCAGAATTAGTGGACATTCAATTATTCCACATAAGAACTCCAAATAACACCAAGCCAGGGATTTAAAACATCTTGTACCAAAAACATTAGCTATAGTACATAGTACTATACTGAATGGCATACTGAACAGGTTCTTGAGTCACTTGTTTTTATTTCTGTGCTATATTGTGTGTGAAACATCTGCCTGACTCTGTAGTAAAAACGTCATTGTGCCTAACATCAATCAAGGTCTCCAAGTAAGTCAATTAGCATGACACCAAGTGTCGTGTGTCAAGTCTAGAGCTGTGCTTATTAAATGAATAAACAAAGAGTCACTGGCAGATTACCGGGCATAGATCATTGCAACTGACAGCTCACTCTCAGCTTTGACTCACGATCTGATAAAAGCTTTCTAAAAAGTTCCACCTCGGACAGTTTTACTTCGATCTGAAGAGGAGACGGCGTCAGTTAGCGGATTAGCAGCAACACACAAAAAAGTTCAACCCAATCTTTGTGTCCACTTGCATAGGAAATCTCTTATTTTCTCACGACTCTCGCTTTCTCTCCCACCTATTTACCCCCTCCCACTCTCACTCTACTCTCCAGCTTTCTTCTCCCCCTCTCTCTCATCTCCCAACGCGGAGCCAGATCTCTTCTGTATTCCTTTTGCTCAGGTCTGCGTGCTGAGACAGACTTATTTAACAAGCTCCTGGTGGGCTGGGCGGTGGATGTGGCAGCTGTGCAGTCGAGGCTGATGTGGCCCTTCCTACTGCAGGAGAGCAAATCCCTTGGAGGGGGTCTCCAGATGGGCTCGGTTTGAGGCAGTTCACCCCTGGTTCTCCTAGATGAACGGCATACGGGATAATACTGCATATCTGAATGCCTAATGAGGACTGAGTGTAATTAATTATGTGGATGCATTTTGATCCGTACTTGCATACCGCACCTGATGCCTTTCCATCTTCAGCCAGTAGATCAAAATTATACTGTGGTCGGCGATAATAGTGCTGGGAGAAACTGCTATAGCATCTCAATTGGAAAAATCTGGACTTGAACTTAGGCTCTCCAAAAGCCTAATTTTTATTTATTTATTTGGTCATTCAGAGATAAACATGTTGGCGTGTGGAATGGAGTGTGCTTGACCTCAAGGTCACAAACTGTAGTGCCGGTGACGATTCTTTTACAGGACTTTCTGATAGAGAGCAAGTCACATAAAAAAATACTGCCACCACCACACGTTATTATCGATATGTTGTTCTTTTACTGAAATCCTGTGTTCACTCGATGCCAAATGTAACCCAGCCTGGCCATTGCCTTCCTGTGCAATTCCACTCGAAAAGATTCTCACTTCCAGTACAGTCTGGACTTTCTCCCCTTGACTTGGATTGTCTCCGGTAGATTTTTGACCGGACCAATCAGCGAACAGAAGTAGACGTAGTTGTGAACGATTATGTTAATCATCTCTGTGCTGTTTTACAATTGTAGTCTGCCTGTAGTTTTAGCATTGGCAGTGGAGGAAGTGAACAAAGTCGTTTAGTCCGTGTTGGCCAAGCTTTTGAATATTGAATTAACGTTACTGAGTTGGTGCTTCCCTCTTCGCAGTGGAGGATGGTTGCAACTTCCGGTAAGTTTCTACGCATTGAACTGGTGCATTACATACTTTATGGGCAAAGGTTAGTGGCTTGGTAAATTTAAAACCTCATCACAGTCCATGCCTCCCAGAAGCAATCGTTTCTCAACAACCTAGGACCCAGATCATCTGTATGAAGCAAAGTGTAGGTCAAGGGACTGTTTTTTTTTTTTACCAGGGTAGGTGTAACAAGATATTTCTGGCAAATGTGAGATGGTTCTTTAAGTTCTGTTTGGTCAGGCGTGGCATTGGTATTGCTGCCCTCTCTCTTCCTATTTGTTAAATTGTGAACACTGACCCTAACTGAAGTGAGCAAGGTGGCGAAATAGAAGTAATCAACCTCAAAAGAGGTTGATTACAGTCTTTTCATGATAGGTTACTTTTTCCAGACAGAGCCAGTTTGGTTGGATTGATTAGCTTTTTCCCTTATTAAACAAAAAAACATTTTAAAAATGTGATTTTACTCAGATTATCTGATTCACAATTCTTTGATGATCTGTTGCAGAAGGAACCTCAAACGGGGATAAATTTATTTTTATGGCACTGTAGATAAAAAAAAAAGAGTCCATATTATCTATACAAGTGTCTGACCGTTAACATTGGCCACGAAAGACATTTTGATATATTCTTGCTTCTTCTCTCCTTGTACAAGCTTCTGGTATTCTCCCCACGTGCTGTGTGCTGACACTGCTTTCTTCTGCATCCCATTGATTCAGGAGCCCTGAGTGATAGATTGGTTTAATAAAGCAAGGTGCAGTCCTCCCCAAATAAATGAGCAAATGCAGGATTTATTACCAACATCTGCATTTTAAATGGAAGTAAACAGTTCTTGAGCTGAGAAACATGATACTTCCCAGAAACATGAAATCTGGGCCAGAGCATTTGGGGATGGACTGAATTGTGCAAGGGGACACTCGTTCATGATTATTTTACATGAGCATTCCTCTCATTCCCTTCTCTTTTCTTCTATCATTGTCTCAGATTCTCACATCTTTCGCTGCTCATCTTTGTCCTTCAGGAAGAACAGACCCGACGTTGGCGTCTCTCGTCTTCAGAGCTCCTTACTCGTCTCACCCTTTTATTCTGATGGAAGTTCTCTCTTTTGAAGTTGCAGAGCAGTCTTGCTTTGAACCAAAGTGCTCATCACTGGTTTGTCATTACACATATTGTCCTTTTTGTAGCAAACAGCAGCACATTAATTTGTCCTTTCCTTTTCTTGCCATGCCAGTGCCACAGGCTGCTTAGTGCTGTTGATTTATCCGTGCACAGTGCCAGCAGAGCTAAATCTCTACTCCCGCTTGGCCGAGAAACAGTGGTGCGCACGGTTTAATTTCAGCTTTGAAAGACTGTCGCGCTGCCGTGATAATGCAGGCCTGTTTGCCAGTGATTGGACTAATTAATAGGCTCACAGATGATCCGCGCCCATCTCTAGCAGTCGCAGCAGTAGAAGGTGGAAAAATAGGCGAGGGGTGGGGGAAGAAACAGAAAGAGAGAGCAAAACCAAAGCTGCTTGACCTGTGAATTTTGGGAGGCCTTTTTTAAAATGATCGCCTTACACGTTTAACATTTCCACATGCATAGATGGATGATGGAGAAAGTACAAGCACAGATGACTTGCATATTCCCCAAGCCTGGGTATTTTAACAGTGGCATCTTGGTTGGTAATTACAAGCACATTTAGCAGGGCGCATGTAGATTTTTACTGTTTGCTACTCACTCTTCTCTGGAAATCTGATATCCTGCATTGTTTGCAAAGAACTACAGCAGCGCTCTGTCTCCATCTCTTTGTCTGTGCAGATGACCCATTAAAGCAAGGAATGTTAGGATGATAGCCATCCCTTTGAGCAATTACTGACTGAGCAGCGACTAAATGAAAAAAATATTGTGTTTGCCACAAATCCATTAGTCAACTATGTGCCTCACAATGGGGGGAGTGCTGTTTGTCTGCAGACTGTTGACAATGATTTATGGCTATATGGTACAGCAACTGGGCAATTTGTCCCTAAACCATGACTGTGTAATCTGGACTGAGTCTCCAGCCAGATTGTAAACTTATGGGCCTGAGCTTAATTGTCGCAAGTGTTGTTTTCACATTCCGGTTCAAACAGCAACTGGGATGTTGGAATTGATTTAAATGAGTCATATAGATATGATTTCCTTTTATCTATCTATCTATCTATCTATCTATATATATATATATATATATATATAGAGAGAGAGAGAGAGAAAGACTTCAACCTGCTCTTCGAAGCTCCTCCAAATGTCATGTAAGGGAGGTTCTTGGCTTGGAATATTTTCCTCTATGTAAGATGGATCTGCATAATATATGAGGTCCACTTTCTGAAATGAGTGACAAAAAACAGTGAACTTTTTAACAACATGAGATGAGAATTATTTGGAGTGTCTTTGTATGCCAAATTCTGACCCTACCATCTGAATATCCCATCGGAAATCGATGCTCATAGGACCAGGCAAAAATTTCCTTATCTGGTCATTTTTGGTGACCAGAGGTTGAGGTTGTGAACATTGCCACCCCAGATTCTTCTTATTTGACAAGAGTGACACCAGGTGGTCTACTACTGCGGTAGCCCATCTGCTTCCAAGTTTTTTGGAAGCAGATGGATTCTTCAGATGGAAGCATTTTGTGGATTCTGAGATTGTATTCTGCAAATGACCATTAGAGATTCTGTTGGCTATTATTTCAAACCAATCTGACTATTCTCTGGACCTATGTTATCAGCAAGACATTTTATTTAAACAACTACCGCTCACTGCACTTGATATTTTACTTACATTCTTCGTAAAATTGAGAGATGACTGGTTAATGAATTTCTAGTTTGAATTTCGCAGACCAATTCCTAGCGCCAGCCACCATGTAATGTTCAAGGCCACTAAAATTCCCTTTTCTTCCTTATTTGTTGTGAATTGGCACTATATAAATAAGTTTTTTTTCAAACAGGCATGTTCAGACTTCAGTACTAATAAATTATCCTTGTTCTCCGTTCACTGTTGTTTGCTTCAGATTAAACATGAAGTTCTTGAAATATTTTTCATTGCATTTCTGTAGTTTCTGTTTAAGATTACTTTTTGATTGAACATGCCGTCTGACTTGATGTGGTTTATAAGCTCTAGCTCAAGGGCATGCAACTTTTTTGTTTACTTCGTAAATAGTTTGGAAACAAATTCTGAGATATTGTCAAGGTGACCCAATTGGCACCAGCGGTATTTGTAGATTTAAGACCTTTGTTCTGGACTAACCTTGTCTGACGTGTCTCTCTTTGTCTCTGTTTGTATATGTGGAGCTTTGACTATTTATAAAGTGACTTTTAAAAATTATTTCTGTGCTTGCTGCGTTTCTTTTATCGTAATTACCAAAACACACAAGTATTTTACATAAAATACTCCTCAGCTTGGTAAGTCTAACAACTGTTTTCATGTTTGCAGATCCTAAATGAGAGACTATGTGTGACTGTGTGTGAATGCAAAGCATGTTGATTTCATCAGCTTTGGAAATTATTTTCAGGTGTTGGGAGGGAGGAGACTCTCCAGAACATTAATTTTGGGTGAGCAATTATTTTGGACTGTTTCTTTTTTCTCCTGCCCATAATTTAGAAACACAAATTTCCATAAGATGTAAAATTAAAATATCAGATTTTTTGGGGATTATTGATTACTTTTTTCCCAGAGATTGTTTAGATTTATAAATAGGTTGCAAGAAACTGCATTATTTATTTTCTCCCAAAATCCCAATATTTATGCAAACCAATATTTCACAATATATAATTTAGATTTTCAACACATTACAGAATCAATTGTTGTGCTCAAAGAGGTTCAAAGCAGGTTCCAACATTTCATGGAGACGTATGGTATGAGTAAGTTATTTAAGTCAATATTGTATAAGTATAGATTTAAGTAGAGGAAGAAGTCTACCAAAACAGTTATTGGTCCATTTAGAAGCAAACACATTATGTGTCCAATCTTTCCTCATTGATTGCTATGGCAACCGAGTTAAGCAGCATAAACTTTCTCTGTGTGTTTACTGCATTAAAAGAACCCACAAGACGTTTCCCATTTAAAGAAACTACTCAACCTTTGTTCTGTAATAGCAAGCTGCTGAATATAACTTCTGAGCTTTACCTAAAAATGTATGCTGGCAAACAAGGCGCTAAAACAAACAGCCCACTTCTTTTTGTTCATTATCTTTCTAATGTCGTTTTAAAATTAAAACCGACCACATAGGGAACAAATATCTAACTATGTGCCTAGTGCCTCAAGCCAAATATCACACTTTATTAGCTGTGAAAAAAAACACTGTAATTTAAAGTACAGGAACATTGTCCAGATGATGAAATTATCACTTTAAATGGTGCCAGAAATATCACTGACATTTTGCAAGAAAAAAGGTACTTAAATGTAATCCAAATAATCTCTGTGGGAAGAAGTGCCAGGTCCATGTTACTGTCAAGGGGAGGATATTTTATTGCTTTTCATGTGAGATTAATGGGTCATATTTGGTTTTGGTGAGGACCCAATTGCAGAGGCCAGGACGTCATGAATAAAGTTAATAGCAGAAGACAGGACAAGTCTGGTGTAGCTGTAGCTGAACCAGTGAGTATTTATATGGTGGAGTTTGATTACTAAATGCTACACAGGTTTGTAAACTGCAGAGGAACAACAAGAGACACTAGGAAGCTGATTCACTGGAGGAAAGAAGCAATACTAGTTAGCCACTGGACCATAAGATGCTACAAACAGACCAGCATTACCAAACCAAACTCAAAATCCTTCAGATCTTGAAAAAAATAAATAAATATACAACACTGCCTGAAGTTCATTCCCATCATTACTTCTCTGGTGTATCTGGGATCAACATCATTGTGTATTCCAGAGCTGCTGGTTTCGAGTTGCTTGGGGGAGTTTGAGAGCACAGCGGCAAGTTAGCAAGCTGTTGGAGCACTGCTGTAAATGATTCATGTTGTACAAGCCGGCACGTTCGTGTCAGCATGGATTTTAAAGCAGCAGCTGAATGATGTCCTTTAGCTCAAGGTCTGGAGTCCCTGAGTGGATATTACACCTCAGGTTGGTCTTATTAATGAGGAGGAAGTGATTTTCCTCAGCCTCTGGAATGTTGTTCACATATGTTTCAGGAGAGTTTAGATGAAATGTGTCATTAGAGGGCCATTAGTCCAGGGTTGATCAAGCCACTGCAAAGCTGATGGTAATTTGCTCAGGGACAATCTGTGCTGGCCCCGTTCCACCCACTGGGACTGTGTAGGTGCATTGGCAGTTAAAAAAAAAAAACCCACACACCTCTTGTTCAACTTCATGTTCTTACTCCTCGCTTCGCCGGCTTATTCCATCACCTTCCTATTATTTGTTTATCCTTTTTTTCTCACCACACGTCTCCCTGCGCGAGCTCGTATTTTAACCCAGTCAAATCTCGAGCAGATGAAGTGGCAGGATAAGGTCGCAGCGTATGTACAGATTCTCATCGAGGCTTAATGAATACCATTAATTCAACCGGGGGAATTGTTGGGATGGTCATGGCCTTTGTCCAGTCATGATTAAGCGATGCTATCAGTTATCAATCGTAAAGAGCTTTTGAAGCTGTGGGAGGGGAAGTGCTGGCTTTTGAAATAATAGCATCTTGGTCTCATGATTGAGGGAAGGCCAGACACCTATCTGTCTCAGCCCATTTATATGTGATAGGCTGGAAGTGCGAGGGAGCAGAGGTCTGTCTCAGTACCTCACTGCTTCCCATTGTTTTGGTGAAAATATCGACACCCAGGCATGTTTGTTTTGAGAATATCATGCCGATATTTGAGAATATTTTATGCAAGATGTCACACTGTGTATCTATATCAACAATGCATGCATAATACAGTCAAGTCCAGAGCTATTCATATCGCCGGCAGATTCAGATTTCAAATCATTCTCATTCAGCCATGAAGTTGGTTTTTGATAGCAAATGAGACAAGTATCTGTCATAAGATAATAACAAAAACAAAAGACTAAATCAATTCTGAAAAACAAGTATTTTCACTCAAATGTTGTTATGACTAGCATGTCAAACATTTTTTACATCCTCATTTATCGATGGAAATAAATCCTTACTTGTATAGCAGAACTCAAACTCTCCTTAAAGTTGCTGGTCAGCTATTTGAATGTTTCACCGGGTATTTTGATAAGCTTTGTACTTATAAGAATCAAACACACGCATGTCTGAATTGTCTGTTCGTCTTCCTTCTCCCAAGTACCAAAACCTGACTGACTTTCCACTCATGATTTTCTCTTTCTTGTCACCTCAGCAGTGTCGTCCATTCCCTGATGCACTTATTGCGAATGCAGCATCTGTTGGGTCGTTGCCCTGCAGATTTAAATAATTCACACAAAGCACAGTATCCATTCAGTTTTTATGAGTCCCCCGTGGCAGTTCAAGGCAGTTCAGTCTGTTTATATCCCCATCTCCCTTGTGTGCCATCATCTCGGTCTTTCTTAATTCGGCATTTGGTTGCAGTCCGACAGAATCCATCTCCACATTGATCTCTCTTTTTTTTAATTAACAAGCATCGATACCGATATAAGGTTGAGCCTTTAAAGAGCTGCTGTCTTTTTATCAGCTTTATGCACATTACTACTGGCACCTTTTTTCCTGCATGTGGTTCAAGATTAGAATAACAAAGGCATATTCGTGGCTGGCTCATGTAATCAGGGACACACAATTCATCAGACAACCAACAGAAACAGGACAGCTGAGCAGCACTGCAACAAGCCTGGAGTAATGCACCCATCTCATCTCTCTCATAACGTTATTAAAAGTTTAGGCCTGGAGGCCATGAAGGTTTAGCAGAGGATTATTATTTCAAGCTCTCTGGAAAATAAATCAATCTTTTATCAAAGTCCACAGTCCCCACGAACTGCCTAATCAAATTGAACAGTGTTCTAGGCAAGTATCCTGCTACTCCTCTATTAAACCGAGCTGTAGCTGAGGGAGATGGCTCAAAAATAGCCTCCCTCATAAGACACGGTTGTTATGTGCAGACAATTGAAAAATCCTATAAATCTGTAAAACACTTTTCCTGAAGCGCTCCGCCTTTGAAGTTTCTCTTCTCGTAGTAACGAGAAGAGAAACCTGAGTGAAAAAAATGCCTTGCGTTGAGGGAAACGTCCGCACTGTGTAAGGTATTTAAGCTTTTTACCCCACGTAGCACCTAAGCCTCCGTGTTTCATATTTTGATGCAAATTTGTTGGGCAAACCCATTTCTTTTGTCATGAATTTGTGCGATGTAATTTCTCTCCTCCTGCAGTTGCGCCTCTCGCTCAGACTGGTGCCGCTGTCCACTACCTGTGATTGGATGTGGCTGTCTTGCAGCCTTGGCACTTTTATTGAACTGATCCCTGTTGAATAGCCTCCCTGTCAGCGGGAGAAGCCGATGAAGTGTCTTTGCCTTTATGGTCAATGCTGGAAACGACAGTCAGTTTGGAAATAAGCTGATGAGTTCACTTGAAACAGCCATTTCCCTGAATTTAGATGAGACAGCGTTTACATGACATGCACCCTTCTTTCATTTTTTCCTCTTGATGTCGCCAGTAGTTTCACTTAAAGGTTTCGCTTTAGGACAATGAATGCGAAGTGAAACTCTTGGACTGTTTTCGATTTTACTTTTGTTTCAGAAGGGCATCACGACTTTGGGAGAATACATTATCCTAAAAAATTGATTTTACATCACATGCTTGGATCAGCGACATAAAATGCATAGATCATTGAAATGCATAGATGCATTGAGGTATGCATCTAAGTAAGTTTCCATGATTGCAAATACAATCATGATTGTATTTGCAATCATACTTCCAAGCTGATTATATGGGATGTTAGAGGGAAGGTTGGAAAACTAGATTTTTCACTAAAGGAAAACTTTTAAAACTTTTGCTCAATACAAAAAAAACAACTTAAGACTACTGACCTTACATACCAAATTAACTGCTAAAGTTTCTGACAAGACATTCAGAAAATGACTGAGCCAGTATGGCTTGTTTGAAAGAGTTGACAGTACAAAACAAAAAAGAAAAAAAACTATTGTCTCTGCAACAAATATGAGCATGATTTAGGTTTGCAAAGCTGCAGCTAAATGAACGACATGATCTACACAACAATAGACAGATGTGACCAAAGTAGAGCTGATTGGCTATAATGCAAAGTGACATGTTGGTTCAAATTTAATCATAGCGTAATCAAGAATACTTCATTCCAGCTGTCAGGTACGTTGGATCAGGGTTGATCATTTGGTCTTGTTGTGCCTTCTAAGTAAGCAGTTAGTTCTTCTGTTCACCTCCAGTATCCCAATAATGGATTATGAACAGGACAATGATCCTGAACACAGAAACAAAACGGACTAGATCACGACTCAACTTGGCTGAAAGTGTTGCAGCAGGGAAATGCCCCACAAATATCTATGAAATGAAGTAAAAACTCTAAATTCCTCCAAAACAACAAAAATAAACTCTTAAAGTTATAGAAAAAAATGTATTCAACTTATTGTCACAATATTTGTTTAGTAGTCATAAATCTGTTTCTTTAAGATTAGGACTCAGCAATACTTGAGCAAAAATGTTGGGAGAAAATACAAATAAAAAGCATTACTCTTTGTTGATGTGGAATTATTTTAATAGTAATTAGCATCAGTGTTTATTTAGAGGATAATATTTATTCAAAAGGCTACTGAAATTCATACAAACTTCAACTTTTAACGTTGAAGTCATCGAAATCTATGTGCATTTCTGATCTGTACGCTCAATTAAGGTGGCTACTGTGCTCACAACTTTGGTTTGCACACACAGAGCATGACTACACCTCATGCTTTATATATCTTGTCACTGTAACTTTTCACGTGTAATTAAAAAGATTTGTAGAGAAACAGCCAGGCTTGTAAATAAGTCTGAATGAATAACGTGCATTTTGTGATGCGTCCTAACCACATATGTGGACTACACACATGAAGTGTTGTGGAGGAGCAGCAGTGGCAGGAACATCACTTCCTGTTCAAAGACCCAGACTGTGTCACTCATCGACTGTACCCTTGCTTCTACTTCAACCGTAATGAGTATGCTGCATCCACTGTCTGTCTCATATAGGTTTGTTTTCTTTTTTTTCCACCCATCCTTTTGTTTAGAAGGTACATTTTATTTATCAGCTCAAGGGCTTGTCAAATTTAAAAAGCCGTGCTTTTATGCTACTGTCATTTGTGAATAGAGACATCAAACAAGCAACGCATTACATCCTCTCTTCTTCTACCTTTCATATTTGCTTACAAATGTGCAAGTGAGGTGGTTTTCTCTTTAGATGTCTGTGAATGAAGAAAATTACGTCTCACACTCTCTCTCTCTCTCCCTTGTACTGTCTTGGCCTGCCTCTCTTTTGATTTCATTGCCAGAGTAGCACCAGCGTAGCATTTTAAAACAGGGACAAGAAGGAGTCTCAGAAACGAAGAGCTGTGAATGAGCGATTTACAAACAAGCATAACTCTGTTACACAGCCTACACAAAATCAGAAAAAATAAAGTAGTTACCTTCAACAATGATACATTTAGTTCATTGCTTAGACACAGAAGTTTAAGATTTTAACATTTTTAAAGAATCGCTCTTCAAATGCTGAGTAATTTATTTTTTTCAAATACATATTTTTTTCAGAGAGTTAAAACTGTGTCCACTATATATGTACCTGAGCTCTTAAAATAGAACAGTATGAACTTTAAATAAAGGTTTATTTAATTATATTGTATGGTGAAGACATGCACAGTTAAGATTGGTATGGCTCATTGTTAAGGCCTGATTAAAAAAAAGAAACACGCAATGTTCACAACTTACACATACGCGTTCACGCTGCGTTTCAAATATCTCTCCGCTTTGAAGAACTACATTTTGAGTCTTAATACTTCTCCTTGGGTGCAGGATAGACATAACTAAGTAATTACACTAGTGAAACAAGTTTTCATCAACAATATCAGATTTATTTGTCTGCGTCTGTTCACAGTCATGGTGTTTGCAATTAATACAAGATGAATGCCATCCTCACTTGTTGCTATCATGACCACATCCCAGGCTAACAAATGTGCCCCACCACAACCATGTTGATCCCTAAAATATTAGCATTTCCTTTCTGTCACAACCAGATTTTCTTTCCCTTTCTGAAGAGCAAACAAATTTGTGTTGTGAAACTACGTCATCGGTGAGACTTTCGGGAAAATGGTCTTCTAGATCTTTTCCCTCAACATTTACTTTCCAGTCTCTAAGAAAATGAGCCAAGTTTCCATCAAGGTCATTGTCTTGGAATTTCCAAACATTTCTGCTTGCCTGAGTGTGGCCTGGTACAATCTGCACATCTTCCATAGCTTTATGAAGGAGTTTTGGAGCATGTGGACAATACCCACATCTTCCATACCTTGACTATTGCTCAATAAAAACTTAAATATTACAAAGCTTGAAGAATTAAGTCAAGCATGAACTGAATTATCCTACACTACACTGGATAAAAGACAAAGTGTGTGATTTCTGAAAACTGTATCCTAGGAAGACAATGGAGAGACACAGTTTTCCTCCTCATCTTGCTCCTGTGAACCCAATTTCATTTATTACAATTACCAATATAAAGTGAACCTGTGGATTGCCATTTAAAGGCTCCTAAACATTCTGATAAACCAAACTTAGCTACGAAAAAGCTTCAGTTTGTTTATACAAAATAATTATCTATGGACGCCAATAACTGTAGTACCAGAGATTTTTTTTAAAAACATTTCTTAGCATGAGATTTTTACACACATACTTACTAGGAGTACCAATAATTATGGATGGTGCTGTAAATGACTCTTATATGCTTGATAACTGTACTGTGTTTGTGTTTGCTTTAGTAATGCAATTTTTCTCATGTAAAATAACATTTACATTATTAGGCAATTTTATTACTGTAATGTCACGGTAGTGGTGCTTCGATTCACCTGTCACTTTGCTGCTGGAACAACTAAATATGTCCCCTAAGGAACAAGAAAAGAGATCACTATTATGTTCTGATATTCAAGCATATGCAGCATCACTGCAAAGCATTTCGACCATCTTGGGGTTTTTTTTATGTCAATTGTTGAACAAGAAAGTTTCATGAAATGGTACAAGGATTTAACAGCCACATGCTGATACCTGAATATCTGAGTTATGGTGTTAAAGAACATTAGTCTGTTATCAGTCGATCCTGAAAACTAGACGGGAAAAGAGCTGAAATGATCTTAACACATTCCTACAGTATGTTCTGGAGATTTAGTGTATACTAGAGAGACAAGGACTGTGTTTTATAGAGTCATAATATTTCAATCTCATTTTCATCTCTTTACCTTTACCAGTCAGTCTTCTATCGATTTAGATCTACAGATCTATAGATAATAGATTCTGCAAGCATGCTAAAGACTTGATTCGTGCACCAAATGTGTTGCGAGAATTAAGTTATGACTCTGTAGTTCATGTTGGTGAAATAATAGTGTTCTTTTTCTTAGACTCCAAAAGTTAGAGGTCCAAAGTTTACCTAAAGACTGCGTGGAGTTAGCATAATCTGCCTTCGTCTGCCTTTGTTTGCACTTCTTACACCACATATGTGTAAATGTATGTTTTGGGGTTTTTTTTTCATCTCTGTCTGTGATCCTCTGGTGATCTCCCCAAGCTGTTCCTTACATCTCTCTCCTCGACAGCTGGGACTGGCTGTGTCCTCTGTGTCCCTGAACAGAATGAATTCGGTATGAGGAAAAGGATTCATTTAAAGTGATGATGTTTGATCAGTGCTTTAGCCTCGGCTTGGCTGGAAAAAAAAGAAAAAAAAAACATTCAAAGTACTGAGCAATTACTTTGTCGCAGCAGGAAAAGTGCTAAAAATACATACATTTTTAAAAAGGTCTGTTTTTTTTTTTTTAACTTGCTTTCCGAAACTATGTGATATGCCTGGATTATTTTTAAAATTGCACTTTCTTCATTTTTTAAAAGTAAAACTCCGTGAAACTGAAAATTGCCCCGGGGCGAGTGAATGTGACTTGGAAAGTTTTACCCTGAAATGATGCTGACAGTGAAATGCATGACATCAGTTTAACGAACGGTGTTAAAGTCCCCAGAGACCGAGGCCCAGCTGTTCAAGTTTTTAAGGTTCTAAATTGTTAACTTGCTTTCACTCACACAGAGGAGACTTGCAGTGCAAAGGCCACATACCTCATGGAAGATAAAAGCTGCCTAGCATCATTTTAGTCTCCATACATCATAGCACCACCCCAGTGAGGGCAAGGACACCGGGGGGAAATTGACATATTCAGCACAAAAGCAAAATGATGCACAATAATCCAACAAGAACCATATAGCTGTGTTGTAAAAAATCTCTAATTAAAGAAGATCTATGGTTCTTAAAATGAAGACCACCACTTCAGTAAATACTACATTTTCCAAGAACCAGCATATGGTGAAATATTTTATAACATTGCAACGACACTTTTTCAGTTTGTGAAGTGATAAAAACAGAACAAAAGCTGGTAAATCCTTGGTAGCACGCAATTACTATGCAATTCTATTATGAACAAAATTAGCAGTGAAGTTCAAAGAAATTTATTTTGGAAAGCTTTAGGTTTCTCTCCAACCTCGATCTCAAAATCCAAGATGGCTACCTTGTATATTCTATTTAAAACATTTACCCACATTATACAGTCTTCACAACTGTAGACAGCAGCAGAGTCTAATATGAGTAACATTGGCATCACAAATTGCTTCTGTTTTCTGCATTGAACCAAAAGCTACTGCCACACAAATTATTTGAAAGTTGTTGGAGCTTTGAATGCTGTTGGTCAAACTTCAACAATATCAGCACAGTAGAAAAACTCAGGAACAGCTTCCTTTTAAAAATACAAACCTTAAACAACATTGAAAGCTACTGAACTTAAAGCACAAATTTTTCTTTCTAGGGTTATAATAATTTATAATTCTGGAATATACCCGATGACCAATGATCATTTCACTTGTAAATAATAACCGAAGTCTGCAATAAGACATTTTTCAGACAAAGCTACACACTGGCCAAAATTGGATGAAGTTTTATGATATAGATTTTCATTTTTTAGGATATTTTCAAAACTTCTGCCACAAGATCTTATTGTACTTCTTTTTGGATGCATGTTCTAAAGTGTGTAATGTTGAGTCATAGGCTGCATTGGTCTGATATCTTCTGCTGTCTATTGCAGATGGCAAAATCCTTAGGCTCACTGTGGCAGCCATGTTGTGTCATTGCCAGAGTTCAGTTTAGTTTGGAGAGATGAACCCAAGATTTCCCAAAATAAAATTCTACTGCCCTGATATAATCATTGATATAATCATGAGCTCATTTCAGTTGTCATAGAATATTTATTTTATTTCTAAGATATTGTTTTTCCAGAAAAGGAAACGTGGTTTTCATTACTATACACCCACATCACCACCAAATCTGCATCAATGCCCCACTGGTATGTAACTGTGGTCCTAGAAAGCTAAGATCTGGCAACTTTTAGGTGTAACCCTGCTCCAACAAACCTGAATCAAAGAGCTTAATTCCCTCATCAGCATGTCATTCAGCTCTGCAGAGAGAAGCTGAATCATCTAAATGCTGCAGCATGCAGTGCGCCACCGCCAAGTACCCCAATAAGCTGGATTGATTTGTCATTTGTGCTTCCTTTGTTGAGTAAACCCAACGATTGACGCTCATTAAAGTGAACTAACCTAGATTATTCTAATTTCTCAACAGAAGTAGACCGTGTTTGGTTTGTATGCAAACGCTCTAATTTAACATTTTTCATAATGTTTAAATGTATTTTGTATGCATTTCATTGTATGCTTTTTCTCTTGTCGGTTAGTAAGTGAGATTTGCTTGTTTGGTTCGGAAAAGGACAATCTGTTTGTAATGTTCTAGATCTTGTACAGTACACCATCTTGCACTAAAATCTGAATAAACAAAATTAAAAGAAAAGAAAAAGCCACAGGATGCAGCTCTGGGGAGCTGGACTTCGGCACGCCTCTGTCAGCTGTCTATTGAGCTCTGATGTGTTGTGGTGCCTTTTTGTGTTCTATTTGAATGTTGTTTACCATTTTAGCTAAAAGCATATTCTGCTAGGAAAGGCTTCAATATATCAAACTAATTCTTCAGGGTAAGATTATCATAATATTTAAGACATTTTTGGGAAGCTTATGGATATTACATCGTGTGACTCACA
This sequence comes from Xiphophorus maculatus, assembly GCF_002775205.1. Classification (NCBI taxonomy): domain Eukaryota; kingdom Metazoa; phylum Chordata; class Actinopteri; order Cyprinodontiformes; family Poeciliidae; genus Xiphophorus; species Xiphophorus maculatus. Next base: position 20,561,955 of record NC_036465.1, on the reverse strand, counting down.
GATGAAACAAGTTAGGAAGTGTCATTTCAAAGGGATCATCTGTTTATTGATGTAAAAAATGAGAATGTTATTTTCTCACTGTTTAGTAACACTCCAGTAGAGAAAAACAAGAGACGTAGAAAATACTTCAGTTGAATCTATATACAGAGTTGAACTTTCATCGCCGGCCAATTAGTGTTTTGTTAAAAGAAGAACCGCAGTGGACTCATGTTTCCTTCTGTTATGATCATAATAACATACAAAAAATATTATATTATGATGATAGGATTACACATTGGACTTTAAATGCTAACACTGGAGAAAAATGACCAGCAGTATTTAAACAAGTAGACATTAAGACAATAGATTACTTTTCTGAAATGCAACAACTCACTGCAGATCGGGAGCCGATGACTGATGATCATTTCACTTGTAAATAATAACCGAAGTCTGCAGTATATCTGGGTCAGTTTGAAATCTTGTTGAAAGCTTGTGTTTGTGCCGTCAGCTGTTTGCCAAAAAATGTTTCTGTAAAAGCAGCCCTAAGCTGTAATGAACAAGTGCAATGTCCAGATGTGCTGTCACACCAAGCTACTTGTCAGCTCTACTGGAGCTATTAACGAGGCTCTGCAGGCCACAGGCCACTCCCTGTTTTTTTTGTTTTGTTTTTTTTATCTCTCTTATCCAACACTGCAAATCTTCTCAATGCCTCTCTCTCTTTCTGCCCCCCACATGCACAGTGAAAGTAGAAAACTACACACATGAACAATCAAAGCTGGAGTAAATCAATTCAATGCGCTCCAAAGCTCACACACATTTGTCCAGAAGTTACACTTACTCCCAGAACAGAGAAATTCATCAAAGGAGGGATTTAGCATGATGCTAACAGCGCGCTGCAGGAGTATGCGCTTGCAGCTTTCCTGTAGTACCTGCAGATTTTTCATCCATGTTACCTGATCCATGCTGCGACCTCCACGGTGTGTTTGAGGAAAGATTCACCTGGCTGAACCCCTGAGGAGAAGATTGATACCCTGCCTCATTTTTTTTGAACAACCAGCCCGGTGGTGTTCTGCCGCTGCTTTTTTTTTTTCCTGAAAATGTGAAGCAAACCATGTAAAACTTGTATTGGTTCCTAAATTGTAGGCTTAAGAGGTGCCGTTTTGCAGCCTTAATTTCGCTAGAAAAGAGATTAGGAAGCTATTTTGTACTAATATGTTAGATAGCGTAAACTACAAAACAACAACAACAAAAATCGGCCGCAAGAATTAAAGTAATGATTCACCAAAATAAGGCCAATTGCACAGAAAATTTCACCATGACTACTATAATTATGACATCATCTTCAGAAAGCTTTTCAACACCATTAATCTTTTATTATGCTGGTGTTTGCATCAAGAAAGGTCTATATTTTATTCTGGATAGTAGCAAATACTGGCAACTGGACGTGTCAACATGATCCTGTCCTAAAGAAACACACACAAAAAAAAAACAGTCAAAACTTGACAAAACCAAAAACATTAACAATTTATCAGGTGCATCGCTGAGTTGAGGACTTAAATAATCAACACATTCTCACTGTTGGACGATTTCTGACCATGCATCACATATTGACGTGAAGGGTACCCCCTTTGCGTCAATATGTGACGACTTGGGCAGGGTCCTTCAGCGTCACATGTTGACGATTTGGGTAGGTCACATGTTTTACGTGGATTATTGAAGCGAAGGGTTCTCGCAACCGCTCCCGACACTTCAAAACCCGACGATTTGGTTAGGTTTAGGGCAAAAATTACGGTAAGGCATAGGGTAAAACACCTCGCGTCACATATTGACGCAAAAGGGGTACCCTGCGCGTCAATATGCCACGAGGACGGACCGTCCCATGCGTAAATATATGACGAGTAGGGAGTTCTCCAAATGTGGTTCTGAGCAAAACAATGAATCTTTTCAAGTCTAAAACAAGACTTGATGCCTGAGAGCCATTGGAGATTGGCGGACTGAGTCAGCAACCTTTCATCTAAGTAATATAGCACTCCTTATCTTCATCATCCACTGTACCACAGACCGTAAATGCCTGTCCATCAGTTGCAACTAACTGAACTATTGCTGGCTTTGATAATGTCTTATTAAATAACATTTTACATAGATTTTCCAAGCACCAACACAAGAGTAAACGTCAGTTGTACATGAGTAGATGAGGAGGATACTGTTTCTCCACAGAGCTTCACCAATCAATAATGCACCACAGCTGCACGTTATTTTATGGTTTGTGCAATGGATTCAACATCTGTTGTAAAATCTCCCTTTATGTAACTTTTTGATTCTGATACTTAATGTAAGTTATGGACTATGACTTCAGGTATCATGCTGATGAAAATAATGCCCAGGGCATGTTGTGAGATTATGGAAAACTCAGAAGGAAGAACGTTTTGTCATGGGTCACTACTCTCCTGATTCTATGGGAGACTTTTGAAGCCTAGATGTGAACAAAGGGTTTCAACCAACCTTGTTTTTACCCAGTCAACATGACTTTCAAAACGCTTAAGAATAAAAGAAAATGCAAAGAAATTATAAAGAAGTAGAAATGATTCAAGTGTAATTGGTACAGCTATTGATCGTTTTCTTTTTGGACAGTAAAAAAAAATTAATCCAAGTAGCTTAGCCTAATTATGCTTTATTCATGTCTTTATTGGGACCAGAAGCAGATATATTTTTCAAACTTTCTGTGCAGAAGAATATGCAGAGATATTAAATTAACAATTACACACGTACTTCATATGCAATTAATTTTCTACTGTGGTATACATATAAGTGATCCTGGACACACCGGTGAGTAAATTAGCAATTGTGCATCCTACACGCAGATACACAGAGATGAATGAAAATTGAGACTTTTGTGCTGTGACAAAACAGTGTTCACTTTATCATCAGTTTGTTGCCCTGAGTGATTTGAGATTAAAATGATAAAATTTTGATTGGACCATAATTGTGTTTGTGAAGTAATCACTCTGACTAGTGTAATCAGTTGGCACCCGTTCTCTGAGGATTAATTGTTACTATTTTAGTGTACAAATGGGTTAATTTACGTAGCTGCAATTTCTGCTTTAAGTTGGTGATCTGGTTAATATGGAACTTGATTGTTAAGGTGCTTTCTGTTTTTCCTTTTGCTTCATTTTCCCCCCCTTGTATTTCATAGTTACTTTGCCTTTTAGCCTTTTATGCCTTTTAGCCATGCTCGGCTAAAAGGCAGAGTTAATATGTACCTAATATTTTTTGTCTTGTGTTTTGCCATTTCTCCACTCGGCTCCCTCAGTTTTTGCTCCCCTTCAGCTGTAACACGTTCAGTTAATTAGTCTCACCTGTTCCCACCCTGGTAATTATTGTTCCAGTATTAACGCTTTCTGTCTCCTTGCTGAGTTCTCCTGTTCCCCTCCATGTCTCTCACTGGGTTTTCCCCAGTTGTCTTCTCCTCTCTGATCCTGTTAGGTTTTTTTTGTGTGTGTATTTTGCTTTCACTTCTCATTAAGTCACTTCTAATATATTTCTGCCTGCCTCTTTGTGCATGGCTTCTTTTTAAAACACAGCTCATGGCAAACAGATGTAAAAACCAGAATATCGTCAAAAGGCTCAATGTTTTTTCTTACTTCAAGCCTTTACTTCTTTTTCTCTTGATGAATATTTGCCTAAAACATAATGAAAACACAAAATTCAGTGACTTGAAAATTGAGAATATTGCAAAAGATCAATAATAATAAAAAGATATTTTAAAGAGCAACATGAGACTTTTCTAAAATATAATTTCTATCAGCATCTTTACAAAAATTTGTCAGCAGAAGGAAGCATGAAGAGCTGAAGATTTGTGTTCACTGGACTTCAGAAACCGCAGCGAACCAACACCAGCAGATGCCATGGCACAACAAATCATCGCCGTGGAAACTTCCCACTAGACTTAGAGCAATGTGGATTTTGTGCCTATTTGCTTTTCCTCCAAACTCTAACTTAACTTTCATCTTAAAAAAAGAATGTTAAGCCAGTGAGCAACCATCCCGTTCTTTTTCTCCTTAGCCACGGTAAGATGCTTCTGACATCGTCTGTGATTTAGGTCTGGATTTACACAAGGAACGCAATGTTTCCATCCCATGAATAAGACTCAGGTACATGGTGGCTCTTGATGTGCTGCCTCACTACACTCTACGTGAAGCTCACCCAAATTCTTGAATTGGATTTTGCTTGACAGTCCTCTCAGGGTTGTGATTGCTGGTGCACTTTTTTTTTGTCACAATACTTTTTCCTCTCATTCAGCTTTTTATGGATATGTTAAAACATTATCTCATATTTTTTTTAGACATTTAATGGTTTTGAGACAGAATCATCAAAATGAGCATTTACTATGAAATTTCTAGTGTACACACAATCATTTTTTTTCACTTCAAAACTGTCTGACTAGAAACTTCAAAAACATGTAGTTAAATTTTTGGCATGTGTCATAATGTTTAGGTTTTAATGTTTTATGAACTAGAACTTTATTATAAACAGGTAAAATACTTTTTAATGTTCACCGTCTACAGGACTCCTCATTTCATCTCAAAATTCTGTATCCTGAATTTTGAGCTACCTTAGGTTAAATATTTTTCCATCCTTTACAGTTCGTGGCCACATGTGTTTTTTGTTCCAGATAAAACAAAGCACTACTTGAGGCCCCCAGTATGTGGCCCTTCTGTAAGCTTAGGCAGCCTTTGTCTGTCTCGTCTGACCCGCTCGCTTTGTTGTTGTTTCTGATGTCAACAGTGCGTGTCTTCTACCCTGCGGCACACACTCTTTATTAGTCGCAGACCATGAGTGTCAAATGCACAGAACTCCAATGAGGGCGGCTGTCGCGTTAAATGCTGAAGCAGACACAACTGTTGCCAGTAATCACAACTTTGTGAAGAGTTGTATTATGAGTCCTAACTGCTCACATTCAATCAAGCACTTTCTGGATTTCTTATTGCTGTTTGCGCGGACTCTAAGTCACAACAGAATTCCTTCATTGTCTGCAGACGAGGTTTTTTTTTTTTTTTTTGCATACACTAGAATCATATTTGCAGTCAAATTGCAAACACTTTTATGCAAAGCAGCGCATTTGAAATTTCTCGTGTGCTGCAGCTGGTGTAAATCACTCAGCGCGGTTTCTCTTCTAATATTCCTTTAATGTCATTTGCCAGTGCTGCCCCAGAGGCTTCACGCATGATCTATACATGTTGTCTTTCGCTACATCTCTGCCGACTACAAATTCAATTAAAGGAAAGTTCTTCAGGAGCCTTAATGAAATCCAATGAGAGATTGTCGACGCTAAGAACAAAGTGCCGAAGCAGTGGCAGTCTGTTGAAAGGCTGAGCACTATTTATTCCGGTGAATTTGAACTATTTTCCTAAATAATAGAGCATACGCTCGGAAGGCTGTTAAATGTCAGCCGAGGCTGTCGAGTGCAGGTCTCTTCAGGTGCACTTGAAAATAGCTGGAGAGCTAAAGTGGAGAAAGGAGGAAAATGGAACAAGTGAGTTGGAATGCGATTTATTTATTGTGTCCTTCAGAGGAGAGAGGAGGTGAACGGATGCAGTCAGCAACAAAGTGAGGAACAATGAAGGAGGATTTTTCTGCAGAGGTAATCAAATTATACTTCCCAGGTCAGGTCCTTCTGTAGCCTTTTGTCTTCTCCTTCCTTTTACGCAGAGAAATATCTGACCCTCTTCTCACTTGTGAGTGAACCCAAGTTAGATCAGATTGTTTCACTGCCACAGGCCAACAGAGGCAGCAGCAAGCAGCAGCCAGCCACTGGTTTCACAGTTCAAAGTGTGTTACGATTAGCTGTCCTCTAGTCAGAGGGAAACGTGCTCTCGTGATTAGTTTATCCTTTACCCCTCACCTGTGTAACGTTCTAGATCAGACACCTTATCCAAATATCTGCTTTACCCTTGCTTTAACCTCTTTCTTCTAGGATAGTATCTGCTGAAGTTGTCGCCGTCATTGACAGGTGAGCAAACTAATTCTGGAGAAAAGTCTCATGAGCCTCGTGTGCTGCTGCACCATTCTTGAACACCCCCACATTGTCTTATTCCTAGCTGGTAGCAATCCAGGCACAGCAAAGGGGGGAAAAATACATAAAGGAAAGGGAAAGCAGTGAAGCAAATGAAAGAACAAAAAAAGCAATATCCTTTCCTTCTTTGTCAGTAATGGCTTGCTTGAATTGTAATGTTTCATACAGCCCAGGCTGGTTCTACAGGAAGTGAATAAATCCTTCATCAAGGCAACAGCTTCCAAAATGAAAAATAAGAACAAAACCAGCATTGTTTTTGTCATGTTTGATGGATTTGTTATTTGAGCTTTGGCAGATCGGATCTCTGTAAGGAGGCTTTCATTTCACCTGAGATGCAGACCCTGAAACCACCAACACAGTCGGTAAAAACCTTCAGATGTAGTTCAGGTCAACCATATACAAGACTCAAAAAATGGGAAGCTTATGAAACAACTACAAACCTACCAAGATATGGCTGTTCAGCTAAACAGAAAGACCAGGTAAGGAGAGAATTAATCAGAAAAACAGCTCATAAACTGGCCAGTAGTCACTGCAGAGATCCACAACCCGGGTTGTGAGAATCTGCTGACAAGACAGCTAATAGTTGCAGCCTACACAAATCCAGTGTTTATGGAAGAATGTCCAACAGTCATCCTGGTAAGAAAGAAAAAAGTAGCTAGAGTGTACCACAGGGCATGTAGAGCTCACTGCAAAGATTTTGAAAAAGGTGTTCTGGTCTGTTGAGAACCAAATTGAACTATTTTGCTACAACTGCATGGAGAAAAAGTAACACTGGACATCACCCTGAACACCATGCCCATGGTAAGAAATGCCAGCGGCAGCATCTTGTTGTGGGAATACATCTCTCCAGGACTAATGGGAAGACAAATAAAGTTAAATTTATGGGAATAGTGGAAGAAAACCTGGCTGCGAAACATTTGAGACTGGCATGGAAGTTCACTGTCAAGCAGAGGAATTTAGATCGCAGCTTATTAATGTGGCAGACTGTTCCGAAAACAGAGAATCTCAAACAAGATCAAAAAACTGAAGTTTACTGCGCCACCATCCAGTCTGACGAAGCTTTCATTATTTTATGATATATAATGGACAAATGTTTACGTTTGTATTTGTGAAAAGCTGGTAGAGCTATACTCCCAAAGACTTGTTGGTTAGGATATACATATCACTTTAGGTGTATCTAAGGAAATGGGACTGAAAACAAATGTGTAGTATACTTGTGATCTTTATTTTTAAAAGCAATTGAAAACCTTATATAACTTTTAATGCAAACTCCACAATGTGTTTGTCATTTTGTAATGATCTATCTCAATTGCTTCCAACACAAGTCCTCAAACACCCCCATTCGGCATTTTTAAGTTCTTTCCTATCTGCCACATGCCTGACTTAAATAACTGGGTGATTGACAGGATTAAACAGCACCAGATGGCTTGCAGAGGAGGTCATGCAATCATTTGGATCAGGTGTGCTGGAACAGAGACACATCTATAACATGTAGGACAAGGGGGTTGGGAGCCACTGATGCATCACATAAAATCCCAGTTAAATACAAGTCTGCGGTGGTACTGTGACAAAATAAGAACAGGTTTGATGGGTGTGAAGGTTTTTGGAAGACACTATTGTTCAAAATATACCCTGCAACAAAAACTTATAGAGCAGGAGGTATGCTTCCATAAAATTTTGGGGGTTATAATACATTATTGATTATGTCACAAAGGCTTTCGTGAAGAGTGAGGAGGGAAGAAAGAGCACGTCAGATGAAGCTGTCAATGTAGCCCTCAATCAGCGGATACAAGACAAGATACCAGGATTAAAGCGGATAGTGCTTACTATTGATCCAAATACGCACACTTTTACTGACTAACAGCTCAATATCGTACCACTACAGCCAAACCTCATCCTTTTATGTGTTCATCCACTCGAGCACTGCTTAGGCTATTGATGCACCGACAGAGGTTGCAGTGTGGTTAACCTGATGCGAGAACCTCTACTACAACACTGTCTATAAATCCACATGTTTTAACATTAGAACATTTTATTCAAGAGAAGGAAATAAGCACACAGACACAAGGACCTTTCTGTACATTTTATTTACAAAAATGTATTAAAATTCTTTGTACAGCACCTCCTTCGATGAGGTTCAGCAATTTATGCATGCATCTTTTGTAACCACTACGACGCTTGGTGATTTCATTTGTTTGTCTTGTTTTTTTTTTCTGCAGGAGGTGACACCTACTAAAAATCAAAACAAATTCAAACAAGTTTTTTTTTTTAAAGAATCAGGACTTTATTTCTAGCATTAAACCTAGGATCAGTTTGTGCGTAGCAGGGCTCATCAAGCATCACTGATTTTCACATGCAGTTCTTTAGAAAAAAAATAAAAAATAATGTAAGAAGGGAAAACCCAATCTGTCATAAAGTTAATAAGTAATTCTCATTTGTCTAAATATATACATCTCTCCTGCTTGCTCTTTATTTGTCTTCACATTGTATCTTTTTTAATATAAAACTATCTGCCCATAGCTTTAGGTAATTAGATAAATATCCTCCTAAATCCTATGGAATCACAGTCTTTATGAAAGAACACAATTGATTACAGCAGTATGGAAATGTGCTAAGCTCCAGGAGATGCCCCAGTGTCATCTTATAAAAAGTCTATTTTTTCGTTGTTGTTGTATTTATATATTTTTCGTTTACTAAGTAAAATCACTAAACACTTTAATTTTCATGGAAGAAAATCATTTTTGAAAGCAAACCACAGCTCATTGGAAAATGTGCAATTTGACATAAAATCCAAGAAAACAAAAAAATACAGAAAAAAACTTTACTGCAAGCCTTTAATCGGACTACAGTTAATCCACAACTGAAGTACCCATATGTTTGGTTTTACTTTGATGTAAAGAAGACTTGAATTAATCTAGGTTTCAGGGAAAGACTTTTCAGAGCATCAAAACCTCCTTGGTATTTTACAAATCGTATATATCCCAAACGCATTTTCTTTAGCCAGACTACATAATCATCGTCATACAAAACACACTCTTGGCAGTATTGGAAGTGGGAATCAGGTCCTGCTTCATGTCATCTTCTTCCTTCCTTCCGGAGTCCCATCAGACTTTCCCGAAGACAACGTTGGCAGCAGCACCAGAGTTCTAAGTACAAACAACACGCATCTTTGTTTCGAGCTTGACAAGCACTTTGCTCCAATGCAACAGATCTTTCCTCTTCAAGTTCATGGTCATTCGAAGGGATTCACAGCAGCATAAAAAGCGATTATCTAAGAACCAGTGTCCTACAGTGCACTGAGTAGATCTAGTAAAATAAATTTAGCACATTGAACCAGTGGAAATCTGGCAGCAGAAGGATGATGAGTAATCTGATCATATTGATTACAAGAAAACCAATTGTCATGTATTATACATTGTCTTTCTGGCACTTCAAAATGTGCTTAGAGTTGTAAATGATGGCTTTATTCTCTCCTTTCTATATATATATATATATATATATATATATATATATATAATGTGTGTGTTTTAACTCTGCATCATTCTTCTGTTTCGTATGAGTTTCAAGCAAAAAAGCATTATCGTTGTGATCGAGTTGCATTGTTTAGACTCAGAGTTCCATAAGGCACTGAGAGGCGGAGGAAACCTCATCGGCTTTTCCCATGACCAGTCAAGTCGTGTCGTCAATGCAGATTATCATGTCATGAAGCACAAACCCCTGTGGTCCTGTGCCTTTCACAGATGTTTAGTCACAGTTGTAGATGACGGCTCAAATGTTTCATAAACCTGTGTCAACGAACAGAGCAGAGGCAAAGATGGGAGGAGTTTAGAATGCTACGGAGACACGAACATCAGCAGAAGTTTGTGAAGAAATGTTGAACCTTAACACCTTGAAGTCTTTGTTTGACCTTCTATAGCACATGAAAGTTTGCTGTGACAAAAATAACATCAATCGCCTGCGAATATTTTTGACAATTCTGACTTCAGAAGACGTGATCAACGTGCTTCCTGACAACTGTCCTGCTATATTCCAAACACATTGACTGACAGCATCAGCAACAGAAGCAAAAATCTGTTCTGCGCCTGCCATCAAATTTGGGCCATTTGATGTAAATGATGTGTTCTGTTTTACAGCAAACTTCTTGCCTAATCAGATAAAAGAACACAGCGTGAAAAGAAATCATTGCAGATGTCTTGGGTACATATAATGCAAAGGTTTTTCTCCTCTGGACCAAAACGGAGTATCTGAGGATTCCATTTCTCGCAGTAATAAGATGATAGGAAAAATGTGTTCTTCTGGCATTTGAAACATTTGACATGTCACGCACTGCTTTTAATGAGAACGCCCATCCAATCAATGTAATCAAAAACAAAGCACATGTAATTTTGTATTTCTTAGTGGACTGTTACTTATAGACATTTCCTGGTATCCACTGATTTTTAGTGATACTTTATAGTGGCTTTTAGCTGGAAGTCTTAATAGCATTTTTTTACATTAGAAACTTCTTAAAAAGTCCCCAGTATGCTTCATGTGATGTGGTTTCGGTCTCTGCTAAGAGAAGGGTTTCAAAAAGCTGCGCTCAACATGATTAGCATTTATATTAGCATTTGGAAGAACGGCTGGGTGCAACGTGTCGGGAGGGGTTCACAATCATAGAATTACGGCTGCAGATTGACTTGGCCTTACAAGGCAGTTTAGTGGTTTTCAGTTCATTTTATTTGCATTCAAGTTGTGCACCTTCACAGCTTTAGTTTGTTCTGGTCTATTCCAACGCTTCCAGGTATTTTCTATCAAATTGAACAAGTTAACAGCTGGCTGGTGAGCCTAGTTTCAGCCATGCTTGGCAGACAGCATTTTAACCATAACAGACTTAATCATTAACAAAAGTATTCACAGTTTTAAGGATACTAAAAACCTACTGATAATGAGAATACAGCTGATCAATAGCTATTTATATTGAAAGACCATAATTGGACTTGTTCACAAAACAGTTACACATCAACAAGCTCCAGATTTCAAACATTATAATACACCAGGTCAAGTAATTATCAGCATCTGAAAATTTAAATTTTAACAAAAGTACAGCAACATGTTATTTTACAGACTGAGCAATTTAATGTAATTTTTTCCACGCCAACATTGAATGATGACTCTTCAAACTTCAGTGTTAGAAAATGTCAAGAGACTTTTACAGACTCACTTATACAATGGCAAACAGTCACTGAATTCAGGTGTGCTGGATCATGGATGCATCTAAAAGTTTCCAGGGTCAGTCCTGGGGGTCACCTCTGATAGCAACGCAGGAGCCTGACAGCTGAGGGCTGTGGCAGTGGCATCCTCTGTCTACATGTCTCATGTTTCATGAAACATCACCCTGTGACAGTCTTTCAACAAGACAATACCAGTCCACAGCAGCATGAGTGTCTACAGACAGAATGGGTTATGCTGAGGGGCTCCTGTGGCCAGCCAAGATCTGCAGTCTCGTGTAATCTGATAAAAGTGTGGAATCAGTTTAGATATCAACTCTACTGACCCGGGGGCAGAGGAAGAGGACTCACAACAACTGAATTCAGACCCAAAGGGCTGCAACACTTTACAGGATTGGGTCTGTCAGTCTGTCCATACTGCTGACTGACTTATCTATCTGATGTAATACTATGATAATGGCAGAACATTCATCTTCCATTTAACATGTGGTTTTATTTATTGCTACCACTCCATCCTGTTTCTCAACTGCTTTCCAGTTTGTGCAGCAGTTTGTATTTTTTTTTTTTGTCTGTGGAAATAATTGGGTTTTGTCCAACATGACAACCATGAACAATTTCACTGGCAGCATTCACACAGCTGAATAATTCACTCTGACTGCTATGGGGGAAAAAAAACAAAAACTAAATGATTCATCTCTTCTGACGCACAGGGGACTCTGTGGAAGGTAAAGAGAGCCAACATACCTCTAGATCTTAACGCTCTCGGTTCCGTACACGTTGTAGCCTTCTCTGTATGTGGCAAAGTTCTGGGTGTTGGTCGGGGGAGCCGGCTTAAAATTCTGGGTATTCTTGGCCAATTTTAGCCGTTTGGTTTCTTGTCGTGATTTATAACAGAACTCTATCAGAGCCACCATCATAGCCAGCCCCAGCCCTCCAACCAGAATATAGAAGACTCCTGCCACATTGCTTAGGCTGAGAGCACTTGTCTTGTCCTGGGGGAAAGTGAATACCAGATTTAAGAGTTTTGCAGTGGAACAAAGTCAGCAGAGCAAAATGTAATTCTGAAACTATGCCTTAAACTACTCAAAGCTATCAACAACGTTGGTATCAGCAGCTAAGCAACAAAATCCTATATAATCAGAAGCCAAGACTATTGCTTTTTGCTGAAAATATTCCCTAATATTAGCAAAAAAATTGATAAGGAACCTAATTATTGCTAAAAGGAGCCAGTGTGCTTTACTCTGCTGGTGAATGTAGAGCTTTTTCTGTTGTGAGCTACTTGTACGTAAAATGGCTTCTGCACTTAACCATAAAAGGAAGCCGGTCAGTATCGCATAGGTCGATAGCTCTTAAAAAAAATCCCTGTCTTTTTAATTCTCTGAGACATGTACGTATAACTCTCATGGTACCAATGTCATACAGTACAGTCAAGTTGATAGCATATAAATGATAGCTCAGTTAAAAGTAAAAAAGAAAAAAAAAACAATCTACTGTACGTGAAACCATTTTGCTGCTGTTTGCCAACCAAATGTATTTACGAAAAATTTGTTTATTAGAGTTTTACTATTTGCAGTTTAACCTTATGAGCATGGAGTTATATAAGACCTTATATTACCATGTTATTTGTGTGGATCTCAGAGGGTTAAATATCAGGTTTATTACATTCTTCGACTTGTTGTAATGCTCAAGCAAAGCATGTAAGTCTCCTCTGTGAGTCACCACAAAATTTGGAGGACGCCCTGCGGCGCTCCCGCTGCTCAGAGAGGTTGAATTTGTGTAACTCATCACAATAAGAGGGTTTTGCTTGTTCATCACACCACAGGAGGCCGCAGAATCTAACAGACACATCTCGATGCAAAGTAGTAAGAACGCAAACAAATCAATTTTTCATTAACAGTTTGGTAAATAGAAACAGCAGCATAATGGTCGAAGTATCATGAATGTCAAGAATGGAAATGAGCAAAAAGAAACAGCATTTATCAACATGTGTTAACTGCTGTCATTCTGAATCTAAAAAAAAGGCACTTGTTTAGTTTCCCCTTAATGTTATCATTACAGTTTTTATAAAAGAGTGTCATGTGTTATACTGCTAAAAAGTGTCTAATAAAAAATTTCATAAAAGAAAAAAATATATATTTGGGGATGCAGTGCCTAAAGCCACATAGAAACTGGGTAACAGTGTGTGGCAGAAATGGCAAAGTACTCTAAAAAAAGAAAGGTGTGTGTGGCAAATAAACAAAATGCATACTTCAAATGTGAAAGTTTTAGTCTTGCATATGAACAGTACGTCAAAATGCAATTTGGAATCAGTACAAAAGACCTGCAGCGACTGACCTTACTTCCAGAGTCCTTGGTTCCACATTCACCCTTATCGTACCACCATTTGTTTTTCAGCTTGTCTAAGATGCCTTGTTCACTGAGTTTCAATACTGCAAGGTTTACAGGAGTTCTTCACGTGGGAAATAACATAAATAACATTATATTATGTTATTTTATGTTATTCAACTTTTAAACTACTACATACTTTACAAAGCGATAAAGCAGGACACCTGGCTGTAGTCAACATCACAAAGAGCAGGCATTCTACCTATCACCTGTATAACCCCTAGTGTAAAGCCAGGACCTACCTAATCGCTTCGAGTAATCGGCAGATGCTGCTAACACGGCGACGAGCAGGTACTGAAAGTACGATCTGCAAGTCTGTGACCATCAACCAGAGAAATTCATGGGCAGGGAGAACCAGAGGCTATCAGCTGCAGGTCATTCTGTCAGGAGCTTTGTCTTTACTAAGCGGAAAAATACGATTCAGACCTTACGTTTTTCAACAAAATGCTTTTGTCTTGGTGTATACTGACAAGAATAAAGTAAATGGAAGTATAAAGTAAATCTGGAAGTAAATGGGGCCCAAAAATGTATGCGGAATTATGCAGTATGAGGTTTGCTGCCATTTATCACGGAGAAAACCTTTATGTTTTGACAGATTAGTAACAGACGATGGCTGCAGGACGAAGCTCAAGAGTAGTGGCATATTTGTCTCATGTTTGCCTGCAGCTGCATAACCAAGTGTATTATTTGCCTAGACTGGAATCTAAATGATCAGATGTAAGAAAGAAGAAAAACAAATCTAATCTAGATAAAAGCACACATCTAGGAGCCACTTCATGAGTTTTTGTCATTTTTAGCTCAGCTAAATTTTTCATCAGATGTAAAAGTTCAATTAGAAGCAAAAAACATAGAACATTGATAAATGAGTGACCTGACTACTACCTCAAAACTACTACCTCCCCTGCCCCCCAGAAGGGATCCATGCGACAGCTAATGCACTGAAAGAAGATCACACCACTGTATATCCTTCATAGCCAATCTGGAGAAACAGAGTGTGAAAACCAAACCATTGTCTTGACTTGGAAAGACATTGATTAACAATGCAATTACCCAGCAACATGCTCTGTGTCTGAAAGTCAATCTGGGCTGCGGTGTGTTGGGCCTGAGGGTGAGGGGGAACTCGGGGTGTGTGTGCGTGGACGTGTGAGTGTGTGTGCAAGCTGCTGGGTGAAAACAAATCCGTGCATCTCTTCATGTCTGCTAACGGGACTTCATAGCAGTCCCAGACCAGTTGATTGGATGCTCCAAACACATCGCTCCAGGCTAGTTTAGTCTACCTTTCCAATCTTCCCCGAGGAGAAATCATGAAACAGACAGATCGTACATTTCTTGGACTTCTATAGCGCATTAGAGAAGAGTGATGGATACTGCTGTATGTGGCAGAGGGGCTTCTTGAAACAAGTGACCTAAAAAGTTAGCAGTTGCTTGATAAAATAAAAAAGTGTAAAGGACAAAGATTACATTGAGGAGTGTTCTTGTAAAGGATGAGACTGCCAAGCAGAGACATTGAAAAATTCAGTTATGGTCAGACATTTACATACTTGTATCAGTATAAGTATGGCAAAGTAATTTTGGTCTTTTATTGAAGCATTCTGTTTTTGCAAGCTGGAATGATGATATAAACCCCCCCCCCAAAAACCCTTAAATTTAAAGTTTGAATTTAAATTGGATTTTGTCAGAACCCAACAATCATTCACACCTTGGACTACTGGTTGGCGCACTGGAAAACAGGTTGGGGAGATCTGGTGCTCTGAGGGGTCACAGTTGGAAAGGATTCAAACCACAGGTAGCTTTCATTAAAAAACAACAACAAAAACAAACAAAACAAAAAAAAGCAAAAGTGTGGTCTTTAATTAGAGTTCTCACGTTTGCCTGTAATGCTTAGTCCCCTCAAGACACCGCTGTTCCCCTTGCTTTATGGTCTGCCTCTGTCTAGCAGCCATTTTCCATTTGAGAAAAACTGGTTCCTCTTAACCTGAGCTGTTAATGTGAAGCAGCTGTCTACCTAAGTACAGCAAAGCCACTTTTACCAAATCCCCAAAACCGCACTTATGTTGACTTTTATAAAGTAGTATTGTTGACAAGCTCTTTTCTATAAGTAAATGTGACTTTTTCAGCTATTATAACTTAATGTGCACTGTGAAATCAGCTGGTGATCAAAATAAGATGAACCTAGGCCAAAAACTCAAACAGTTATCTTTTTCCCAATCAGTGAAAACACCAAACATTTGTGTGTATGGTGTGTTCGCTGACAGCAACACTCTTTTGTGTGGTATACTGTTACTGACTCAAGCCTGAAAGTAACTATTTTCAATAGTTGTAGGTTGTTGTAGGCTGTGTGAAAGCACAGGAAAATTGAACAAGCTATAGTACATTTGGTCAGTTTTATCCTTTTTTAGCTTTCAAGAACTCTATAATGGAACATTTTGGATTTCAAAAAGTGTAGTATTTAAAAAATTTCTGATTAATACATTTTAATTTTAATACACAGAGTGCAATTTTTTGTAATATTAACTACATTAATTGTGTAAACTGCGAACAGAGAATGCTAAAGTCAGGTTAAAATGTCAGCCCTGTAATTAATTTGTCTTCGAAAATAGTAAAGCCGATTTTGAAATTATTAACCGCAATGCTATTATATTTTTTACAATGCAGTTCTTAAAGAGAAACCAGAATCAGGTAAAAAGTGTTATTGACATGCCAAAGCTTTACAAAAACCACAGAACATAAATTGGCCAGAAAATTCTGATCAATGCATCTCTATTACTCCCCGATACTGATAGAATTGCCCTTTACATCAGGGTGAATGAACACATTTAATCCTTTCACAACTATAAAGCAGCCACATTCACCTCCAGAAGCCTCAGAGGCCGTGTACTTCTCAGAATTTTAACTCTACAAGTGATGTTTTTCAGCTAGTTAAGGCAAAAGCTCCTTAGCTTCCAAATAAGCCATTACACCATCTGGTGAGCCTAAACTATCATCTGCCTCAGTGCAGCAGGTTGGTTGGTTTGGTCTGGATCAGGATGGATTTCGGTTGCGTTCTTTGCTAACAGCTTTGCCGATTACTCTGAACTATGGTACCCGATTGTGGTGACATCGAGGCTGACCTTGGAGTCACCTCCCCCGCTGCCGCACTCTCCCTTGTCGTACCACCATTTGTTTTTCAATTTGTCCAAGAGGCCTTGCTCATTCAGTTTTAAAACTGCCAGGTTAACAGCATTTCTTGAAACGATAAAACATAACTTGTAAGAAAATGCACAGGTCCGTGAGAAATCTAATGCAAAGTGATAATGATAATAAGTCATATTAGGAAGCAATGGTAGAGAAACTACCAGTGTCAAAGAAGGGGTTTATGCACAGACTACTGTTAATCAGAATGGTCTAGGAAAAGGACAAATTGTTTAAGAATTTAAAGAATATGGAGAGATAAAAAAGGCTCATATAAGGCAGAGACAGTGTTAAATCTTGGAAAAAGGTGGCATGAAGGGTTACGTAGTTTAGAACTGAAGTGTGCGGGATGGGGACACTTGTCATTGAGAAGAAAAGGTAACAACAACAAACATCATGCAATTAACATTCGTCACACGTGACAGCGCAGCTTTTAAAGGCTAAATTGAAAAACCATTGAACTGTTAAATTAAAAGTGACAACACAACAGTCAGGTAGGACAGCACACGGGACAGAAGGAGAGAAAAAAAACAGCAGTAAGAAAGACATAAATATGAAATGATTGTTAACGTTTACCTTTTCATCTGGATTAAATTGGATTTTTTTTTCTAACATAAAACAGCAATTCTATGCAGAAAAAAACATCAAATAACCTTTGAATCCAAGTACAGTTAAGGGCATTACTACCGTTACCTCTGCTTCCATACAAAACAAGAAGAGAAGAGAATGACAACAGGGGGACATCAGGGTAGGTGGAATACTATAACAACATGGGGGATATTGTTATAATATTCCACCCACCTTAATGCTGAGCCTTTGGGCGTCGCCACACCGTAGCCTTTGGAGTCGAGGTTCCCTCCCACTTTCATGGTGTCGCACGGCTTCCGCTGCTCGATGTACTCGTTCATCGTGGACTCAAGGAGAAAGGCAAACTTGCCCTTTGACTTTCGCACTCGGGCGACGCCATCTGGCGTGGTCTTCACAAACACATTGGGCTCTGCGGATTTCATGTAAGACCACATCTTCTCGTACACCGCTATTTTGGATCGCTGTGCGGAGGAGAAAAGGAGAAAGACTTTCAGAAGCTTCAACAACTCGCATCCACGGGATGGATTTTGCTGGATTTTCGTGCTTAGTGATCACTTGATTTAAAGAGGCGCTGCTGCGAAGTAGTCATAGACATCTAGGAAAGTTTGTACGATATCTTTGAATACTTCCAGAAAATACAACCATGATGAACGGTTACATGATCATGAGGTACAAAAATGTACAAAATCCATCTTCTCTCTGCAGACCTAACGCACTGAAAATATGTAACATCCCAAAGTCCCTGCATGTGTATGAGCATCACACATCAATATCATTCCACTGTAAAGTTGTGCAAAAAAAATTGTATTTATTACCTGGTTCTAAAAATACTTTAATAAATAATTCAACAGGCAGTAAACAGCAAGTAATGATCTTTTTATTTAAAAACCTGCACAATTCCAGCGTAATATTCTTGATGGAGATTCAGCCTCAGTGAGTGAAATAAGGTTTTGTTTATAGTTCATCTTCAACTTGTAGAGTTTATTACACTCACACAGCAACATGGTTAATGAAATATCTTGAGTGTGACTCAGAGGCGTCGTGCAGAGGAAGCTGGGGAAGTGAACAACAAAGCGCCCGTGACAAAGTGACAGAGACGAGTGCTTCTCCAGCGCCGCAGGTCAGGCTTAGTGAGACTGTGAAATCGGGTAGAGTTGGACGCTATCTATAATAAGCATCAATTAAAATATTCAGTGCTGCTGGACTGACTTTGGCACCGCAATGTCACACATCTTGTTGTGATCATTGTCCACGCAGAGATGAGCTGTGGTTCAAAAACTGTCCCATGAAGACATAAAGTAAAGACGCACTTTGTTTGAATGTAGTAAAATAAAATGAAAACAATCTAAGGAAGCAGACTTAACTAGAAATTTGCTTTTGTGCATGCATTTGTTTTTATTTCAGAGCTGTAGAATTATTTATTTTATTATCAACATTTAAAAATAAATTGTTGAATGAAACAAAAAAAAACAATGATTTTGCTTTTTTTTTATTCATTTAGTTTTACAACATGAATCTGCACAGGTTTAACTTTTATTGAACTTATTTACCTTCAGTAGGTTGGTTTAACTGGTTTTATTGTTTTTTTCTAACACAACCATTTTATCTCATTTGACAAGATT
This sequence comes from Xiphophorus maculatus, assembly GCF_002775205.1. Classification (NCBI taxonomy): domain Eukaryota; kingdom Metazoa; phylum Chordata; class Actinopteri; order Cyprinodontiformes; family Poeciliidae; genus Xiphophorus; species Xiphophorus maculatus. Next base: position 20,542,930 of record NC_036465.1, on the reverse strand, counting down.
TTTTGCTGTTGTTGAATTGTTTCTAACATACAAACAATATTATGCTACATATAAACCAACATGCCATTTTTTATTATTTGCACTACTGCAATGTTATTTCACAGGGATGAGTAAGGTTTTGTGATTTGCAAGTTTTCAATGTTTTTTTTTCTCTTTTCATCTTATACATCTTTTTAATAAAATTGTTACTTCAGTAGTGCTTACTTACTCAGTGTGGTTGGAGTGGAACTATCTAAACATGGTATGGATTTATGCACTGACAATAAAAGGAGCACGAAAGAAGAGGATCAGTGCTGTTATTCTAGCCAACATCAGTAGGCAAAATGTAAATAAAAAAAAAACAGTCACATCACAGACTACTGGTAAGTGATTTTGTCCCTTCTGTGTACTACACTGAATCTGTATGTATTCCAATACTGAATATTCTAGGTGGCTAGTTGATGCTATGCGAGCAAAGTATGACATTAATATGAAGCAAACAACTTTAGGAATCAACCACGTTGAAATAGAAATGTAGAGATATGTTTTTATAACTCAGAGGTTCAAATCTGTAACACTCGGTCCAAAAACTTTTGACGCAATGACTGTCTTCATCCCAGGTTGCTATGGCATCAGCTGTCAATAGCATACATCATGGCTTGTTGTTTGTGGGAGTCTCACTGAAATCAGTAGTGCTGAAACCCATGCATCTTGAACTCTTGCTCTGACTGGTATTTATTATATTCTTCTTCATCTGAGTTGCATTCACCAGGGGTAAATTCTAACAGGCGAGATGAAAAGGCTTCTGAAGCTACACTGGAATCTGTTAAAAGCTGCTTTTCTGCCAGAGTATTTACTAATGCCAGCTGATAACTGCAAACCTCACAGCTGTCAATTGTAGACGTCTAATGCCAATTCTTACTGCCTCGAGTGACGTCACTGATCTGAATCAAACAAAGTGGAATTTTTTTTAAGGTGGCCATCTTAATATGATTATGTTTTTATTATTTATTTTTGTGTAATTTACTTAAAGTGAACTTTTCTCCCCAGCCATATTTTTCTTACTGTTTCACCGCTGATGTTAAAGAAAAAATAAGCCAACGGAGAGTAACTTTTGTGTTGCAAGTTAAATTCCCAGATAAATTCAGATTAAAGTACTGCTTTGTTTTCTTTTCTTTTTTATCAGTGTGTCCAGTTTCCTTAACATGATTGTTTTACTGTGATGAAAAGGCCACATTTTCTGTTCATTCAACAAGTTTTTATAGTGTTGGGACCAAAAACGTAGAGCTTTACAGTCTAGAACAATGTCTTTGTTTGCTATCAACGTGTTACTCACGTTTTCATGCATCTGAAGGAATTATTTACCATTTTTCCTCCAAACAGCCACAAGCCATGTTTTTAAGAGTTAGTCAATTCATTGTAATTATTTAAATTATATTTTGAATAACCCCTAAACAATGAAATATTGATTATATAATCTTATTAAATAATGATTAAAGTTATAATAATGACTTGATCCATGAACCGAGAAATTGGTTTATGGACCAATGCTTTGGTTTATCTGATTATCAGCCTTCTGACTGGATTTTACAATTAGCTACAGGGGAGAAATAAAATCAAGAATAGGCTGCTTGCAGGGTCTTGGATGTGTTGTGCATTATGCAGAAGAATAAAATACATCATAGATTTTAAAGTATGCTTTATTTTACTAGTTTAAGAACTTGGTAATATTATTTTCCTCCTAGAAATCATTGCTTTTTTTTTTTAACATAACAGCAGATCATCAATTGCATTGCTCTTCCTGTCTAAATATGCTGATTATTATAGAGGGATCTCTGCCTTGAATTAGTAGGAGTCTGTCTAACAGTAGAGTATCCATCTCTAATGCATTCCCATTATTAAACAAAAGCATTAACCTTGACCGAATGAAAGTGCTTCTCTGGCTTTATGTAATCATATAGTTTGTTTGCAGGCATCTGTCGCTGCACATCGGGCCATGGGTGAGGCTAAGATGAGGCAGCGACATTACACAAACATAAAAATCTGTTTGATGAATGTTCCCCCGTTGAAATGAACAAAACCCGATGCTTGGGTTATATCAGTTCTGCTTTATTACAAACACAACAAACAAGGGGAGCGGCACTCAGGGAGAACTGCTATTTTTATTATTTTTCTGTTCAACAGTTATAATTTAGTGTGTGACACCATGAAAATAAGACTCGTTTGGAGGGCATTTCCCAGAAGACATGAGGCTCATCCTCTCAGCGGTGGGAAAGCTCCTTGTGCATCGGAGAAAAGAATAGATCTCAACATTGATCAATGACGACAGAATGTGCTGCTGCGGTGCCTTATGAAGTCAATTTATCAATATCAGAGAGGTTTTGCAAAGTACGACTGAAACCCAAATAGGCCGATTCACTGGAACTAAAAATCCCAGCTGAGATGCTTCCAGCAGAGAAACGGGGAGAGAAAACGAGATTCGAGGAGAGAGCTCAGCAGGGAAAGAGAACTATTTGATTGTTGACTGCTGGCACATTAATGTGCACACAGACAGCCTCGCAAACACATTCACATTTAGGGCTGACTAATACGAACAAACATCACTCATCTCTTTTTAAACGTTATCATTCATGTTCTTTGGTGAGCATGAGAAATTCAATTAGAGAGCAATTACCAAAGTCCATAAGCAATTAAGAGACGATTTAAGGAGCTATTAAATGCTGTTGGAAACACGGTTTTATATGTGCGGCCATTCTATACATCATATAATGATCCTGTTAATTTATGGCTGCTTCACAAATCTTTGCGCCGTTTAAAATGTAAATTCATGTTTCAAAAAATAAAAATAAAAAAGACATGATTCCAAGCTGTGCTATTTGCATGCATATTATTCTCCTCTTCTCTGTGTCTCTAAAAGTCATTCTGAAGCAATCACTGTGTTGCTGGCTTCGTAACAGAGTACCTAAATAGCCAGTCCTCCTACCTCAGCGACACGGTTACATCATCTGTGTAGGTGTTCAACCAGCAAATCAACCAGAAACAATGAGCTTCCTGCCGTCTTGCAATGTAATGTTTTCAAAGCCTCTGACCTGAGTCGAGAAAATAGACATCACTTGCCTCGGGAAAAGGCAGACTTATGGTGAAAGCAGTGATCCTTATTAGCTCTGTTTTACAAAAATCTGATACTGTAAACTCTCTTAGATTGGATAAGTGCTAAACATGAGATATAATACGTGGGCCACACTCCTGAATGCAAATAAAGTCTAGATACAGTATTACAAAGGCTTGTTAAAGGGATAGTTCAGGATTTTTTAAAGTAAGGTTATGATAACATTAGAAATAGAAAGGGATCAATATCTCCGAGGACCAAGAAGAAAAATAAATGTTGAGGAAGGAAGGAAAGAACAAAGGAAGAATATTATTTACATAATGGGAAAGAAACTGAAGTATGGAAAAGGCATTTTCCATATCAAGAGCAGAGAAAAAACATGAATTCAATCACATTACATGTAATTGCCTGAATCACACCTAAAGCAATGTGAAACACAATACAATATTTATTGTGTATTATTATTATTATTATTATTATTATTAATATTATTAATTTATTCCAACCTCACTTGTTACACCTTTCTTTTCTGTTATAAAACAACAATAAGTTCAGTGACTCTAGTGCTGAAATAATGAAGTTTAATGTTGTTGGTGTTGTAGTAGGCCTTCCGATTTTTTTTTCCTTCTATACCATCACTCATTCAGAGCTCAACATACTAATATATGGAATAAAGGTTCTAGTTTTTAGCCACTGCTCAGAACTGCATAAGGAGTTGAGTACTGTCCTCCTGTACTTAAAAAGGTTACTCTGCAGAAATATATTTAAGGTCTTCATAGAAAGTGCTTACACGTCTGAATGAAGTCCTTTGAATTATCTCTGCTTTTCTGACAGAAAAGGACAGAAAGACAAGAAAGAGGACTGCCGCTGCAGTTCTGTATTTTAAAGGATCATTGTCAAATTCAGCAGAGAGATGCGTTTCTTTTTCTTTAAGAACCTCCAATGATGTCATTAAAACGTCTCTAAAGAGACAAGTGATTAAACTCCAAAGTCAAATAAATTGACCTCTCCGTTTTAAATGACCACTTAATCTATATCGATTTTGAGTTATGCAGCATTTCCAGCCCTCTGCCCGCTGGCCTCCAAACTGCAGCCTGTTTTTTACTCTCCCTCTGGCACTGCAGGACTGCTTTCATTACAGCCTCCCCCACGTATGCTCCACTGCTTGTGCATTTAAAGGCCATCGCCGAGGACCTCTGCTACATTTCGTTCAACTCAACTTCCCTTCCATTTTGTTCATCGACATCGCCGCTTCCCTTCAATATCCTGTACACCAGGACTACCTGTATCTCAAGTAGGAAGAGATGAAAGTTGAGGCTCTGGGGGTGTATTTTGTCACTGAAGTGCCACATGCTTCACCCTGAATACCAATTACTCGTCTTTGATGCTCGGTGCTGGACTCCAATAGCTCCTCTACTGAGCCCGCTGCTGCTCATCTTAACTTCGGCAAATCCTCGGAGGACTGTACTTTTCCTCAGAGGTTACGCCTATCTTGCAGCATGCACGTTTGTCGGGTTTCTTTTTCATGCAAACAGCCTCTGATCTCAGTGAGAACCTCCCCTTTACTTAACGCTATTCTAAAACACAAAGTGACAAGAGTTCTGGGAGTTGTGCTGTATATGATGCCAGGGCAAATCAGGGTTTGCTTATACAAAATGGCCTTGCTGTCTCTTCGCCATGCAACCCTGCTCTAATGCAGGTCTGCTAAGCACAAAGAGCTGCTTATTAAACATTGTATCAGACCATCCTGAGACAACAGTGTGTGTTACAATAGCTGAGACGTGAAATTGATTTTCATGCTTTGCAGAACGTATTGGTGCCTGCACCCTAGCTGTTGTGTCCCTTAATCTCCAGCACACCTGCAGATCACTAAGATGCATGATAGTTTGTCATTGAAGCTTTGGTTAATAGGCAATCTTTTGAGGGGAGCAGCAAACAAAGCCCCCCTACCCCCCTTTATTTCCCATGCAATTATAATTCTTTTATCTTTTGCCACTAAATGAGGTGCAAAAAGGGACATTGGAATTGCATTTGATCATCTAACCCATGTCTTTACAGGTAATTAAACAACCAAGTCAACTTGTTTTTATCGTCAAAGATTGTCTGATCCAGTCTTCACAGTATTGTGCATTTGAGAAATGCAGTGATCAATTTGGATGGAGTTTATTGACTCTCCCAGTAAGAATGTGTAAAAACCCTTAAAATAAATTGACCTTTTGTTGCAGGAACATACTGTTAGGTAAAAAACATTTGAGAAATTCAAATTATAATTCATGCTGTACAACTTTAGGTTTATCATAGTGTTTAGGATTAGTCATCCATTATTTTCTGTTTCCCTGTGGTGTAATTATGAGGGGACACAGAGGTCTATTTCTTTCAGCCACATTAATCTGCAACCATAAACAGTCAGGAACAGAGTAATGGACAAGCAAACAAGTTGTCTGACAGGCATGCCTAAAAAAAATCCTTCTTACAATCACATATGAAAATATGTTAAGTTTGCTAAACTCTTGGTACTTTAGCTGGAGTCCACAGCACTTTACACTGTATTCAGTCATTCACCCATTCGCGCACACCCCCACACGCAATGGTTACACTGAAGTTACATGGAAGTAATAGTTCACTATTATAAGCTGCAAAAATACCAAGCCTCTTGAGGTCACAATGACTCCATAACAATCTTTAGATGACAGCTACATCTCAGGAATGCCAGAAAAATATTATTCCACAAATGTCAATGTTTGGAGTCTCCAACTGTACGCTTTACTCTCATGAGGCTGAGATAGAGCTTTCGATACCAAACACTCCAAGTCAGTTTGGCAAAAAACAAAGAGTAACTATATGGGAAAATCACCTCATGCACACTGTTGACTATAGTGGAGGATTTGTGATGCTGGGATTCTCTTTTATGATCTGAGGTCTCAGATTATATAGTCTGAGTGCATGAGATCATGAACTACTTGAAAAGCAATGAGACTGCAAATACATTTTTGACTGACTGCTCAAAAACTTACAACACATGTCATTGGGTCTTTTTACCTTGATTTTTGCAAGACAAACTTTAAATCATGTGGTCAGATCAACATTAATATGATACAAAGTAACTGTGAAATGACAATATCTTAAAGTATTGGGGTGATCTGAACAGATGAGTGCATAAAGCAGCACTAGGAAAAGGCATGTCAATGAAAGCTCTCTCTCTACGCAGGGAAATTACTTTTCTATTGGCTAAACGGTGCTGCACAAAGCTTTGACCACAGGGATGCCAATAACTGTGTCACAGATATATATACACTTTTCCCATTTGTACCTGATAAGGAGAGTAAATATACAATCAATGGTGTACCTCCCCATCGTTTTCGAATCACTGAAAACACTAATTGACAAACTTAAATCAATTTATGCATTGCAGTGCAGCTGTAGCGCTCAAGTAAAGTGACCATCTCAAGGTAAAACAACAGACAGGCTAACGACTGGGGAGAGAAATGCTTCCAGGGAAGCATGGTAGTCTGGGGGAAAGGAGCCAAGAGCTATTAGATAGCCACTGCCAAATGCCTAGAGTAATGGAGGCTTCCACTGGGCACATCAATGGGCTTCCAGGCCAGAATTTGGGCTTTCTGGAATATCTGCTACAATACCCGGAGTTTGTAAAAACATCCAAAGCATTCCCAGATGATGGGACTAACCGCAAGGAGTGTTACGGTTCTAGTCAGGTAGAAAATACTTTTACAAATAGTCAATTTGACTGGAGCTAAAAAGTGCTTTCATCTTAAACCAGGGAGAAGAGAAGAAAAATGTAACCAAAAACTTGTGAATTCATGCAATATTCATGCCTCCACGTCGTTTTTTTGTGCCACTGAAAGCAAATTCTTTAGATCATAGAAGTTGTTTCACTTGTCAGGAAAGCTTTGGAAAATAAACCAGGTGAAAGCATAAAAAATTGGAGACTAGTGGTGTCAGACGTGATGACATGTGTCTGATTTGAAAAAGTGGGCTTGATTTTAAATTTCCAGCTGGCTGATGCCGTATGGGTCTAATTAGCACTGAATGTATTTTCTGAAGAAACAGATCTGAAACAGAACCTGAACTTCTATTAATCAGTGAGTTTTCTTCCTTGTCAGCCTTCTGCAGCTTTAATTAAAAAGTCCTCTGGAATAGAACTTCACACATGTCATTTCCTATTTGAAGATTTGGGGATGTATAACTAGGACACTCGTTAGACAGAATACAGAAGAATGGGACTCCCCAGCCACATCCCACATTGCTCTGTGACACAGCATACCTTTCAGGGAGTCTCCATCGTCAATTGCTGCTACTGTGCGCCGTACAGACTTACACCTGTACAGCATTTTTGATAAAAAGCAGATCAGTGACAAGTTTTGTCAAATATTCTGTGAAGAATAAATTTACTGTCAGTCCTAATATGTTTCCTTAAATACAAAGCATTATCTGCACTGAATTCAATCTTTTATGCCTTGCTCATGAGGGGTTACAGACTTTAATCCAAAGAATTTTAAATATCAAGCCCTGCAGACAGTTCCTCATTCTTTTGTTGACTGAAAGAACATGGATTTATTTCTGGATTTTGTGGTTGTGATTCAAAATTCGACTCAGACTTTCTCTAAAAAGTGTGCAGCTGGTAAACATATGTAATGTTTCTCTCCTGGTAATGAGTAATGAGGGGGCATAAGATAAAAGCCTGTCATATTGCCTTTTTGTCATCACAGTTAGAGCAACGTTTCATGAATTTGTTTTCAGGAATGCTATTGTGAACACGCCATGAGCAAAGAGATCTATGGATCTCAAAGCAAAAGATTGATTGTCCAGACAACACGTAGCTTTGGTTAGCTCTTGCACAGTGAGCATGTGATTAGTTCTAAGAGACTCAAATACTCACACCTCAGATTGTAAGTAATTTATAACTTAATTGCTGAGCTAGTCTCTCAGGCCGGCAGACATATTGCTGATTCCTTCTGAAATGTCTTTTCGACCGTTCTGCTTGACCTGCGGGGGCTCTTCCTCATCACACCTAATTTGCCAGCCATGGCTACCTTGCTAATTATAACTCATGAACTGACCCTTCAGAGTTTGAGTCTTATGTGGGTGCTTTGATTAGCCTCCTGTTTTTATCACCTCTGAGCCTTCAGTGTTGTTATCATGCTTTCTGCTGACAGCCTCGGAAGGCCTCAAGGTTGCGCACTGCAGCGCATGCTGCATAAATTTGACATTCCTCTCCAATGAGTTCAAGAATTGATACTTCATCAACATGACTTATTTGGGTGAATTTTTCACAGGTGAGGAGTTCTTCTCTGAAAGCACAAAAAGGAAGAGCTGCGAGGAGTTGTCTATCAAGGACATAGAGAAGGTTTATGATTTAATATTTAGGGCTCTACATGATTTACCACTTCAGCTGAAAATGCAGCTACGAGTCAGCTGGTGCATTGCGCAAAAAACCTTTTTTCTGACTCCACTCACCCTGAAAAACTCTTTTGTCGAGCCTGAGTCCAGAGTGCCGTACGCAATCTCTGTCTGCTTTGCTAGATCCTCTGCACTCTCTATTGGTGACACCATTCTCTCCACAGTCAAGAAGGCAGCCAGGTTGGCAGTGTAGGAGGAGATGATGATGAGGGTGAAGAACCACCAAACACCACCAACAATACGCCCTGAAAGAGACCTGACAGAGGGACGGTGTATGACGGGGGAAACAAAAAATGCAATTAGAGCGACATGTGGTGCCTGTCGAGCTGCTAACATCTACCAGTTGTGTTCAGTGTATAGATGATTGGATCAGTCATTAGAATTTCCTGGTAACTCGTAAAACTGAGATGAAAACGCATTAGGGAGTTAGAAAAGCACACTTCCAAAGAAAATAGTAAAACATCTTTGAATGTTTTTGGCTCTCAAGTCTGTGTCAAAGATTACTCCAGAGCTTCAAGTGGCAAACTGTGAGACAGTGTGCAGTTAGGAAAAACATGCAGAATTCTGGTCAGAAGTTAACATGTGTATCACCATTAGCATAAATGTCAGCTACACTCAGTCAATAAATTAGAATATTAATGAAAAATCCATGTATTTCAGTAATTTAGTGCACAATTACACAAAGATATTTTGAAACTTTTTTCTTAGTTATGATGATTCCTTGCTTACCGCTAATAAAAACACGAGATGTGTGAATATTTAAAACAAGAATTTGAAGAACTAATTTGTTAATTTTTTCGTATCAACATGGGGCTAAACTCATACATGCACTTAAATACATGCATATACCCTCACTAATATTAAGTGAGGCTGTCTTAAGTTGGAGAGAAGCTACTTAGAGGTAGCCAACCATAAATCCAAGCTCTCAAAACTCAAGCTGGGTTTGAAAAACAAAAGGTGGAATGGATTGAGTTTATATGGAGCGTCTCACATAAAATACATCAGACGTCCCCCATTATAGAGGGTAAAACATATCAATGGTGTGCAACACCTTTTTAGTATTCTCCTTTTATCAGGTGCCACCACTTATAAAGGAACTACCCTTGGCTGAAGTCCACTGATCTGTTTGTTTTGGCACACTTCACAATGAATTGTCCAGTGTGTGTATTGACACGGTGCCTAGCTATGCTTTTCAGTTTGATTGCACTTTAAATCCCACAGACAGCTGCAAACACTACATTGCACTGGCGGGGAGGACTAATACTTGCATATTGTAAGATGGTCAATTCAGAGCTGTTACTACCTTGGTGTGCAGAACAAAAAAATAATGGTAGTGTCAGGTTGACCGCACTCCGAACAAATGGAGAGACCAAACACTTTACCGAAAGAGGTGAAGAATGTTTGGAGGAGTTGAGGAGAATTTTCCAAATGTAGGAACATTTTACCATTTGTCATGGAGGTGTCAAGCAGAGGGACTTTTTCCCTGTGAGTGGCACTAGTGTTTCCAATAAAGTGAATGGAATAATAATAAAGGAGGACCATCTCAAAATCATTACATTTTCCAATAAATTAAAGGCTAGATGGTAGAAACTTCGACACTGGTGTGGGCGGTTCAAAAAACATTTAGTTTTTTTTGTTTCTTCTGCCAGCAACAAATGTTGTTCATACAACATTTGTGCTATGCATGCAAACCTCTGACCACAATCCAGATAAAATTACACTTTTATTTGTACTCTATCCCTTAACTAGGTGTCTACTGAAGTTCACCCACCTTGGAGAGATGTCGCAGCCCTGCTGCATGAAGGCGCCCAGTGAGAACCACAGAGAGTTGAAGATGCCAAAGTCATTGGGAGGATCGGGGGGAGTCTGGGGGTCTTTGGTCTCATCCTGCTCCTCAAGGTTCCACTCATACGGGCTGAACCGACTGACCAGGAACAGTACCACGCTCACACCAATGTAGGCAAACACTATACACATCCAGATCTCATAGGCCAGCGGGTCCAGGAAGGAGAAAACGCCAGGCTTGGATTTTTGTGGCTTCTTTATCATAATGGAGATGCCCAAGCTCATAAAAGGCTTGGAAAAGTCTATCACCTCCTCTCGAACCAGAGTAATGGTGAGAGGCGCAACGGCTATATCTGCCCTCTGGAAATAGGGACATGCACAGGGAACATGTTAGGGAAATAGGTCATTGTATGTGTGAACGACTGCAGCTGTTTAAAATCTCAGTTTACATATGACTTTTAAGAAAAAATTCTGTTTTAACGAGAGCTGTAAAAAAAAAAAAGGTGAATCACATAGAAAAGCAAAAAACGTTGCTGGAAATGTAGGCAAGGCCTGAAATGAGAAGCAAAATTTTACACAGAAATATTGTTCTATTTGGAGGTAGAAAAGAGAAAAAGCTCAGAGAGAGAGGCAGCTTGGAAATGACCCATTGAGACAGACGGGTATTTGAGCAATGTTTGACTAAATGAGGCAGAAAGTGGAAGAAAAATTTTCAGATATATAGAAACAAAACACCAAATTGAATTTTTGCACGGAAGTAGCACAGAAAAAAAACTGTGCATGTGTTTAATTAGACATTTTTATCTGCAGAATGCAAAATCATTGCTGCACATAGACATCTGAAACACTGGCAGTGTCTTCCACTTGGTTTCCCAAACATAGCTTATTCTGGCGCTGTATTTTTTTTTCTCCAAGCTGTTTCTCTTTATCTCCTTCTCCCTTTGCTCTGCTACTTCAATCACATTACGCTATCAAAACAAATCCAATGAAGGTGGTGCTGCCCTTTTTTTCAGAAATCACAACAGCTTTCTCTGTAAAAGCAGAAGAAAATAATTAATCATGTCAGACAATGTTAGTGCATACTGTGTGTGTGTGATTAATTAAATAATGCTCCTCTTCAAAGAAGCAAGTGTGGGAAAAGACAATAGCGTCCATTGTTACATTGTGCTGCGTTTGCCTTTTCATGTCAAAAAATGAGAAAACATCGAACTGAAGGAGCACAAGGCGGAGAGTGTTTGCTTTTTATGAGGTCGAAGCAAGGAGCGACACAAATAGAGCCAATAAACACGACTGTTTTCTTTACCCTGTCAAAGCAACACTAAGATGTGGGCTATAACCATTTAATTCCTGTGCTGTGTTCAATCAACGGCCAGGCAAACAAAACAATAAAGAGGAGCCTCGGGCCAAACCTTTTAAAGACAACTAAAATCAAATTAATTTACTGGTCAAAAGGTCAGAATGTACAAAACTATTAGAACCAGCCCACCTGCTGTAAAGGCGCAGAGCTGGAAAGACTTGACTGCAATGTGTTTGGAATCAGTTTCCCACCACTTTCATCTGCAGGGAGTGGACTTTTCCTATTTGAAAGATTATTTGGCACATGAAACTGTGCAATCTCTCCAGCTGATAGTAAGGATATTGAACAAGCGAGGAGGTCTGACTCTCATGCATTTTGTATTTGGCCTCTGCTCAATTATTGAGGCCTCAAAAAAAGGTGACTGGGAGGGGTTGGGATAATTTGGGAAATTCTTAAGGTGTTGCAAGTGCCCATGCTGACTCTCGTCAGATGTATAACACACCGTGACCCCCGTCCTTAATGCAAAAGGTTGTGAAGCGCAGCGCCATATGGATCTTGTTGCTTCAAACCGCAAACCATCATTTAGCTGTTGATTCTAAAGCAGATTACTCAGCTGTGAATCTGGCATAATTCATCAAACACGTGAAACATTGAACATAATTACACAGTCACTTCAAAGACATACAATCTTTCATTCATCAAAGTGATTACAGTGTGTTTGCCATATGGACTCATTGTTTTCATGTACCTACCTCTGTTTCGACTGAGGGAGAGAAAGGGAGAGAGACAGTTTCTAAACTAAGCAAGAAGGATTAATTGCAATGAACAGCACTGAGAAATGATTTCATTTTCTCCGTCTCAAGATGATCACCAACTCCCCAATGCTTCAGGCTGCATTTGACAAATTCACTCACAGCTGAGCTTCAAGGGACATCATGGGACTTTGAACTGGGGCAAGAGCTGATGAGTTCACCGCGGGTTTGGTGATCACCTTAAGACAGAAAAATGAGATCTCCTCTCATGTTGAAGTTCCTTGCAAACTGTCATGTAATCAGCAGAATCGAGACTCCCAGTACTCACCCCATAGACCAGTTCACCCACCATCCCGTTCCACGCCTTGGTCTCAGGGTCTCGGGCTCCATACTTGCCGTCCATTACTATTGACAGTTTGTACTTAATTCCAACATGTTTGGCAATCTCAGATGCTAAATCGACGCAGTAGCCTTCATATCTGTCATTCCCCTCCAGATGCATATAATTTTTCTTGTACATCACATAAGGAGCTTCCTGTTGATTCAAACATATGCTGGTTTATTCACTCCTATGCCCTTGTACACGTATAAAAAGTACAGAAATATGCAAACATGCGTTCAAATACATGCACATACACCGAACACGTACACACACAAACAAAAGATACACACACAAGTATTTTTGACATTGGAGCAGTTTAACTTAGAGATTTTCTTTATCCCTGACCTCCTAACCTCTAACTCCATAATCCATGAGTAATTCTTAATCCACCTTTTTCCTCAAACTTCCCCTGCTGTTCAGGGTTAAGGTTGTTCTCATAATTAGGATGTTAAATATTAGTTTATCCTCACTCAGTGGCCACTTTATTAGGTATCCCTGTTCAAATGCTTGGCAATACAAATAGCAACTTCGCTAATTACATCACAGCAATTCCATACATTTAAGGCATCTTGATGTGGTAAAGATGAGGAACATGGTCAGGTGTTGGCGCCCGACAGCCTGGTCTGTAACTGAGAAATGGCTGATGCCATAATTTAGAGGAGAATGGGTAGACTGGATCAAGATAATAGAAAGGCAACAACATCTCAAGAAGCCACTTGTTGCAACTATCTGCGATCTCGGAGACGATTGGTGTCAGCAACATGAAAAACACCTTGTGTCACCACTGACAGCTAACAACAGAAAACTGCGGCTGCAGTGAACACAGGCTCAAAGGACTGAGACACTGACATGTGGCAAAGTCCGATGCATTTCAATTGAAGCTGTAAAATTTAAAGGATACAATTTGGTATAAACAACATAAAAGCATGGATGCCTTATATTACAGGTTAGACTGAAAGTGACAGTGTAATGATTTGGGCGATATATATAATGCCACACCCAATTTGATCTTTGTGGCTGACAATTTTTATCTCTTTATATCTGTATTGTACCAGTTTTCCTATGCCTATTTCCAACAGCATAATGCACAATGTCCCAAACCTCAAATCATTATACTAAAACGACAGTTGTAGTTTAGAGCTTTTGGTATTAATACCAATGAGTTTTTAAGACAATGTATATTTCCAAAATTTTCACATAAATTTGCTGAGTGTGACCTCTGCAACAATCTTTGCTATAACTGATGGGGGACCAAGAATCACGTGGAGGACAAAATAATAATGGAAATATAAATATTTTAGTCTTTGATATTTAGGTTCTTGTCATTTTTGTTCTGTTTTTTGTCTTAAGAGTTGTTGTGTTGGGTGTTTCAGAAAACACATTGTTTGAAATCTCAACTTTGTTTGTGGAAAAATGTCACTAAATGGTTATTACTGTGCTCAAACATGGAATAACAGATCCTGACCTCATGGCATGTGTGAAACTAGCCATAGTATGTTTCAAATTTTTAATTCATGGGAAATTGCTCTCTGTCCTTGTAATGTTTTCCTTGAAACGTGACCACAGATGCACACCAAGCACAATCACACACACTGTCCATATATTACTAGCAGCTACAAACATGTCCATGCATTCGTGCATAAACAAATGATGGCCTGCTAATGCACAAATATGCAGTGATAAAAGCAGAATGATCACACGGTTCGGCTGCTCTTATCAAGGCTTGACAGCCAGCAGACACCAAGCCAAACCGATCTGTAGTAAACTGTATTTTAATCTGCAAGTCAAACTCAGTGACTTTTTGTACGTGTAAAAAAATATACATTTGTAAATTTTACCAGCCACATTATTCTTATAATCAGGTTGGGTCACTGGTAGGCAAGGCATGGGTCAGCTCAGTGGAAAATGGGGATGAGAACAGGGGTGGGGAATGGGTTTCACAAGTAAATGCCAGTGACAGTAGAGGGATCAGAGAGTGCCTCTGCTAACTCAGCAAGCACACTGCACCAATGCACAGTTTGTTTTATTCAATAAATGAAAATAAAAAACATTTTGTTACATAATTAGTAATTATTAAATAAATAATTAAATAAAAAAAAACACTTAATGGATTAATAATAAACTATGATCCTATTATAAGTAAGCAAAAAACTAATAAAAAAAATCAACCGGTTGCTATTTGTCATTTAGAATCAAGCAACAAAAAAATTCTTCATAACAATAATTAAAAGAAGAGCAGGAGCGTGCCAGTTGTTTCACTCCATTTTTAAAAAGACTTGTGCAGCTCATCCTTCCTCTAACTGAGCACATCGTCATTACAGAACAACAGGGCTGCTCAGGAGAGGCGGCATTGTCATTACAGCCACACACAATTAGAGTGCAAGTGGGAGAGCAATGATTTGTTTGTTCTGTGCTGAATGTATCCCATCACACTGGATCCACAGAGTATTTTCTACTCAGGCAGTCTGTTTTTCCTTCTCTGGAGATGTTCAGTTGTTTCCTCTCACTTCTGTGTGATTCTCATTCATTTACATATATATATATATTTTTTTAAGATAATTACTGCTTTTCAGAACATTTTTTTCCATCATCGATATGAGTCATCCAGTAAGCCTGAAATATTTGGTTGAATTAAATTAGCTTAAGAATGTGCTCCATTTCTCTTAATGTGGCTTACTAAAGAACTTAGGGTTAGTATATACTTCAACACAGAACACATGGAGGAGCAATACAAAATAGATTGAAGAAGTGATAACTGGGAAAACCGCCATACCAACTTATCTTTCTCCAATGCTGTTTATTTTGCTTTGCCCAGCTTGTGAAACCACTGCAGCATCATTCTCTCGTCATTCTGTCCCAAGTGTCATTGAACATTTACTTGAAAAGGACAGACGGGTCTACTTACGTATGCGTTTTATGTTTTGCTTTGTTTTTTGTAACTGATGGAGTCAACTATAATCACTTACACCATTTATTGTGACGTCACTGCTACGACAGGCCACTAAAACATGGGAAACCAAAATGCTTTGACACCCACACGGATACAGTTGAAACACTCCCCCCGCCCCCGAAACCGCCACCTTCGCTGATCTGGGGCCGACTGTTTCAACATGTAGTGAGTGGGTGGAAAGCAACACAAAAAAGATGTGGTTCTACCCGTCCAGGACAGAATGTATCACTCATTGGAATCAACACCATGACCTCGAGTGGCAGAATACGTGAAACACTTAAAACTGCGTGGAAAGTGTACCATAATAGTAGTGACCACAATGGTTCGGTTTTCCTCTGAGATGTTGACCTGAGGATCCATAATATTTACAAATCCTGTGTACTCGTTCCAGCAACCAATCTGCAAAGAGAAATCAGCCGTAAGCGACACATTCCAATACACTGATGAGAACACCAATGAGAACATGGACAGTGCCTTTCAAAAGTATTAATTCCCCAAAGTCTGTATGTCACTCTAACCAAACTATAAACATGGGGAAACATGGTGGAGGTAGCATTATGCTGTGGAGATACCTTTCCTAAGGAAGTACAGGGAAGTTTGTTTATGTATTTGGAAGATGTTTTTTTTTATCCCAAGTGCCTTACAAACATGGATGTTTCAATGCAGTTAATATAAAAGCTAAGAATAAGATATTCAGAGGGTAGATCACTAGTCAGGTTGTGTCAGAGATGTCAGGAGCGTCAATATAGTGCACAAAGAAACTAGAAGTGATTCAACTGTTCAAGCTTCATCCAAGTTTGATCACTGATAGTCCAGAAATTAGAGCTTGCCTTCTTTTGAGTGCAAACATGCCACTGACCCTTTGGAATGAACACATATTAAACCCATAAAGAGCCATTTTCAGTCACATTTGGTGTGTTCACCCCGTCTTACCAGAGTATCCTTCTAGCTAAGGTACATGAAGCTTGAGATGCTACAGACATTTTAGAGCTCCCAAATTCCAAAACATAACTTTCTCTACTGCCACAGTCCAACGCAATGGATCAATGATGCAAAAAAGAAAAGGCGGGAGCTTTATTTGTCTATCACATTAGGTCCCAATGTAACATATTGGTATGCTTTTTGTGAGATGACAAAATTTGAAAAGATTCAGGGGATATGAATACTTCTAAAAGGCACCGTAGAGGGGGTATATATTATTTTGAACTGTGCAGTGATGCAAACTCATTTAAATAACAGCACACATCCCTGAGGCATGCTGCTTCCACCCTGAAGTTCAACTAAAATAGCAGCAAACGAGTGGACTACTAATTCAGAACAGGCAAACAAGAGCTCCACATTTGTCCAAGAACACAGTGAAGACTTAATATTTCTGAATTCAACATATAGATGAGTGCCAAGATTATAAATTTCATTTTTTGGTTTTGTTTTTGTGCTGGAACCAAGCAGCTCCTGTGAAATATCCCTTACATATCCTTTACACCTTCAGCTTTGCAGGTTTTTATAGTAAATTATTGACACGCAGGCCGGCTAACTGCATGTACAGTGAATAATTAAGGACACTATTCCAGGGGCTCCACAGTTTCTTTAGCTCGCCTGTTGCAGCCCGTCTGTATTCTGCTGTGCAGATGTTTAAGGCAAATCACTGTCAAGTGTTTGTTTGCGCATCTGAAATAATGGCTGCTTTGGCTCATGATGAAACGTGTTGCATATGTAGTTGCCAGCAGTGTTGCTGGCTGGGAGTTTCCCCTTCACATCTGGTGAGCATTTTTCTGTTCCTCAGATCTTTCACTGAATTCGACAAACAGGTGTACAACAGTGCATTAACTTTCAGCTCCAAGAGGAGGTGCTAGAAAACAGCAAACTTCTAAGACTTGAACTCCAAACTGAGCTTACAGCTGTGAATGTATTTAGTGCATTTGCCAGAATAATAATAAAAAAAAGTTCTTAAATGCTTCCTTTTTTTTCACCCCATCCATTTGTCTGACAGTTATATTTCAGAGGTGTTGCTGGTGGGACGGAGCTGTTGGAGCTTGAAGAGCTCCAGAAAGTATGTCCTGATCTCACCCTAAGCAAGTGCAACACATATCAGCTCATACATCACTCGTGGCAGTCACAGCTAAGAACCCTCATCCTCTAGCTGTCACCGGGGTGGCTGAGGCTGCAGGTCCTGACAAAGTGCTGCCCGTCTTGTCTGATCTTCCCTCCCCCACGTTCTCCCACTGACCTCCTTTCTCCCTCTCTCGCTATCCATCTCCCTGCTCTCTCTGCCTCTGTTCGGCCGTGCGGGGATGTTGGTGAGGGCTATGCAAAGCTAATTGAAGTGTGGGCTTTGGACGCCTGCAAGGCAGGCAGCATAATCACACATCATATCAGACTGAGCCTACACTTATCCGGCAAAGGAGAAATTCACAGCTGCCTCTTGGATCTCAGTAGGGTTATGAAATAAAACCAGAGGTCATCATATGGTTCTGGTTATAATGCGAACGCTCCACTGGCAATTACCATTTTGAAGAGGAGCCAGAGGAATTCTTGGATACCTTTTACTGTAATTGGTTATTGGAATGGTAATTACTGTCAGGAGAGAACCAAAATCATATCCGCACTATCCCACGGCAACAGGAACGCCATGCCATTTTTTACAGCACGGTTTCAGCTGTCAATTGGAGGCTCGGTGTGATTTGTGGACCTTTTAACCTCCTGAGACCCGGGCTTTTGTTTGATGTGCATTTTTTATGTCTCCTTACTATTTGGGATTAGTATGACCTAATTTTAGTTGAAATTAAATTTTAGCTTTCTATGTGCTCTTGAACTATGTCAAAACCAATGCCCTCATATGAGGACAATGGGTCTGTTTTTGCATATACATTTCTCCTTGTCATTTGGGATCATAAGGACCCAATTGGCCTAAAAATGAAATTTCAGCTTTCTACAATAAGTGGTTTTCTCAAAACCCAATGTCCTCAGACGAGGACATTGGGTCTATCTGTGTGACGATAAGACCATTCAATCAATGTTATTATTTACATCTGTGTTTACAAAAATGTAATGTCCTCATATGAGGATGCAGGGTCTCAGGAGGTTAATGCTTGCTTTTACCTCATCAGTGCTGCTACCTAACAGAGGTTCAGAAAGTAATCAGGATTATTTTTTCTACCCTTAAGATCCACACAGCTGCTAATGAAATCGACTTTTGAAGCCCCAAGACTTGAAAGAACTTTGTAAGATCACAGTTTAGGTTTTAGGCTATGCTTTAGGAAGTCGGACTTCAACATCGTCAGCCTTCGACAGTTTTATGCATGACTAAAGCATGACCGGCTGCATTCATTGTGGTTTGGTACATTACTTTCAGAAAAGTCCATTTGAGATTAATTAGTCCTCTGTTTTGTGAACTTGTTCAGAGAATGGAGAACTTGACTGATCATCTGGTTAATTTGTTTTATTTTTTAGAAATAATTTGGCATTATTTACAAAATTATAATCTTATTGCAATAAAGAAGCTTAAAAAAATTACAAAATAAATTGACAAGACAAGTGACAAGAGTATTTTTTTGCTGACAACTATACCCTTACTTAGTGGCACCTCTTTAAAAAGATACATTAAGATAAAATTCATCGTTTAGTGCAGTTGCATAAACCCACGCTGGAAATTGTACAAAAAAACATTTAATTTTAGTTCATTTTGTTAATTCCACATTGAAAAATAATAAATGTTTTATAAATAAATGCCTGGAACCACAATTACTGACATCTGAAAATATTCCGAATAAATAATGGTAATCTTGAAGTTTTTTCCTAAAGTTTTTTTGGGGTCAATACTTTTAATTTCCTTTGACGGTCCATGAACTTTAAAGAGTAAATCTCAGCTAAGGTGCCAGTAAGATTTAAAGCTTTTTATATTTTTTTTTTATATGAATGGTTTTAGATCAAATGCACAAACAAACCATTTGTACATTGCATTTTCTTATACAGGCCTACAAGTATACCCATGTTCTGTTTTATATATTTTTTTATTTCTAATAGAGTGTAAAATCCCTCATTATTATTATTGCAACATTTTAGTTTGACAAAGTTTTCATATTCTAAATAGGTACTGGGGATGCAAAGGTGTAGACTTTTGCTGCTAAATACAAGCCAACTTAAACATTTTAACTTTAATGTTGGCTAAGGGAAATGATTCCAAGTAGCTCTGACAGCTGCAAAAGGTCTTACCTTCTTTGGCCCATCCTTTTTCATTTCATGTATCTCTATTGTGTAATTGGTCCTGCGGCCATAGTTGTCAAACTGGATATTCCCAGTCATCCCCTGCAGCTGGACCTGACGGAAAAACAGACACTTAGAGCTAGGGAAAAGTGGGAGGCTTGCATCACTTTGCAGATATAGCTGGCAATGCATTAAGGTGCCCGTGTCCATTTTGCAACTGGAGCGCACTCAGTCCGTTAATCAAATGATGAACTGGATACGCTTTAATAAAAGATGTAGTTTTATGGTAATGAGGGCCTGGATTTGAGTGAGCTCTGCACAGAGATATCTGGAGGCAGAGAGCGGAGAATAGCTCTGCACTCTCTCCCCTTCTCTCTGTCACTTTCCATCTTTATCATGCTAACCCTGCATCACTACTTCTCCCAGGCCCGCTTTTTTTTCTCTGTTTGGTCTCAGCCTACCACTCCCTCCCATATTCCTTCCTTACCGTTTTCAGAGCTCTCTCGATGTCTATGCCCTGGCTCCAGGGTACGGCGGGATTCGCCAGACAGTCTCCTGCGCTGCCTCGACGAGAGACGTCTACACGTTGGCGCCTGAGGTACCTGAATGCCTCGGCTATCACTAGGATGGCGTCGTGGGTCAGAGCAGAGGTGTACTGTCCAAAAAGAGAGTGATAAACACAAACAAGAGAACATACGATGCTGAAAAAAATGTGCTGTGAAAACAAAAAGACTTTTTATTCTTTGAGAGACAGTTAAATTGAGAGAAGTCAGGTGAAAAAGAGGCAGTTTGTGTGCTTCAAAGCATTTTAGTGTCTGCCGGTGAGGTTTGTGTGGTTTGGAGTGAATGCAAACTATGACACCTTGCTTATTGGTAGGTTACATGCAACTTAAGCTATCAAGGACTTATCTAAATGTCAGGACCTCATTCAAAACTTTATTGCGGAGTTAGGTGGTGAATAAAGGATAAAAGTTTGATTTTTATCTCCCACGTACTTACCCTGCAACTTCTCCTGACCTTTTCACCACTGAGGGGTTGAGCCACTTATTTGTTGACCACCACACCATGGCGAAATCTAATTAAATGGCATTCCAAATCCATTTCTTCCTTGATCATTGTTTAATTAGATGTAAATTGAAGCAGCAATATAACCTTGGCTTGCACTGCCTATCAATATATTGATTGCTCTGAGAAATGCAAAGCAAAGACGCCACAAAGAGCGAGGGAGGGTAGGCGAGACGGCAAAAGAATGATAAAGGCAAACAGGATGAGAGAGGAACAGCTGATGGAGATCACTTCAGAAGGAACGACTGGCGTGTTCTGCATGCACAATGTAATAAAGCCCTGCAAAAGCCTGACTACCTTCAGAGGAGCGTTGCGAGCTTCTGGGAATTCTCTTTCATCCAACTGGTCCCATCGCTGTTTGAACTGCTGCACAATTGGGTTCTCAGGGTTGACGATCTGAAACCCTGAAATGTTGGCTCCTCCAGCAATGACTTTGCCCATACTCACATTCGAAAATCCCTAAAAAATTACACAGGAGTGAAATGGGTCAGTGATGACACTCTTGCAACTTGCTGTTTTTTGAGAAATGTGATTTTCGTTTGTTTATTGGGCAGAAGAACCAAATGTTAAGACAGAAAGAAGGGGCGGTGTTTCGAGCGAGAAACTAATACGTAAATCAAATTATGTAAGGCAATGTCATCGGAAAAGTATACCAAAGAGATTTTGAAAAGACATCTGGAAAGTTGACACAAGCTTTTTGCTCTATTCGAAAGACAAACGGCCTTCATTATTTTTTTTGTTTTTCTCCTGCATCACACAACACATCGCATTCATGACTACAAAAACATTGGGTTGAAGCTGCAATGCACACCTGGTAGCTATGTTGGATCGAGTTTGGATCATGTTCACATAAAAAAAATCACTGCAGAGTTATTTTGGTTTCCACTCTAGAGTAATTGTTGTGTTCACATCTACACAAATGAACCACATCAAGGTGGGAAAAGAACCAGAGTTTCAAATACACTAAACACCTAGGATGTTTAAACACCTTCAAAAACATATGAGAAAGCTTTGTATCTTTGGATGTTAGGCAAAAATGTATCTTTATCAATTGTTCAACATTGTAGAAAGGCAGCCATCCAGAGTCTGTGTTGCATCATGTAAGACAAAATATTTTAGCTGGCTGCCATGTTTGCTTTCCAGTATACAACGGGTCCAAATGCACTGCCTTTAAATCGCCTTCTTCACCCAAGAACCATGAAAGTTAGTTATTTTCATGGTAAAATTGATGTTTTCTTTCTAAGGCCCAACATTGGGAGCTCATGGTGTGTGAGAACATGTGTCTGCCTCCTGCATAATCACATCTTCTACAGCCAGAGAAACAGCACAAAGGGCACCAAGTGAGAGCAAGCCTTCAATTTATAAAAACTCCCCTGCTAATAACAAGCTGAAATTAGCTACTCCTTCCACAGAGTGTGGGAAAATAAGGAAAGATGGTCAAAAAGGTTAAGTCATCTTTATCTAATAAACCATTAGTATGCTCAGTGACTGTGCAGTGTATTATGACAGCAGGGTTTGGATTTTTAATCATGCATTTGATTTTTTCTTTGTCAGGTTGGAATAATTACAAAATACCACCTCAATACGTTTTCACAACAAGTCTTGGGTGCAGAAACCTGAATTTGTTGTGGATTTCCATTCATCACACATAGTGAGAAATGTATACACATGAACTCCCACTAATGTTTGGATAGATACTCAGTAGCAGATTGCTAAGCTTCTGGCAATTTGCTACACTTGAAATATCTTCTTTTTTTTTTCACGTTTCATCTGGCTATGTGCTGGCTGAAATTGAAGATAAAATGTTTTTGGAGATGGTCCTATTTCCTCAATATCCTATCCATTTTTTTGCAGTGCACCAGTACCACCATCAGCAGCCATCATCACCTTGCTTGACAGATGGCACAGTTTTCTCGAGTTTCAAATCCTCCAAATATAATTCCTGTCATTGACTATGAGAGCAGTAGACTCAGTGGCTTCCCTTAAAGACCTGCTAAAAACACATCTCTCTTTTTTCCTGTGATTTTTATCTTGGAATGCACTTTGTAAATACAGTTTTACTTACTTACTCGTTGGATTTAAATAACTCTAATCTCTCATTGCAAAGAATTTCCCAGACATCACGTGGATTGTTCTTGTAAGCTGCAAAATTTCAGCTGAAGATTTTGGAGCAGCGGATCCTCTAAATTTTAGAAAGTGCCAAAAGACATGTCAAAATCTTGCTTAGCTATGCGAGTTTCAGATCCCTGCTCTGTATCTTGCTTCGCTTTTACAAAGACAATGGATGACTGTTTGGTTCTAATGAAATAGTCCCAAATCCATATTAAAACTCCTTATTATTAAAGTAGGCTAAAATTAGGCAATCCTTCTTTTGTGAACCATTCTGATTAACCAGCTAACTTACACTAACTTAGACTTGTATATATATATATATGTATATATATATATATATATATGTATATATGTATATATATATATTGGTGCTATATATATACTGTATATATGTGTGTAATCTTATGTCTGGGCTGAATAGATGCAAACTTCTGACCAGAACAGCATAAAGAACAAACAAAAAATTTACAGAGCAATGAAAAACATGCAGAGCACTTTTTTCCCTACTACATACTGCAACCCAACTATGAGTATGCACATTTTTTTCTATTACATGTAGCAAAAAAAAAAAAAAAAAATGGTTACACTCCCTCTCATGGGAGCAGCATGGTTATTACTCACAAGATTGACCAGAATGTAGTGGTAACCATGGCTGTTCTTCCCTGCGGTCACAACCTGTGGGAGAAAAAAAAAACATCAATACAGCAAACCACCCATGAGATGAGGGAACGGGGGTCGCGGCTAATGTAAGTGAGTGCAACAATCTCCGTAAATGCAGCGACGACCCGCGAGTGCACCGGATGTCACAGGAGTTTAAACAAAGCAAAGTTCTCTAATGGAACAGGAGAAAGCGGGGAGGCAGGAAGTGTTCATTAAAGAGGAAATGATAATAAGGCAGAAACAAGAACAACGTGGAGCCTCGTTGAATATTCAGCTTGCTTTGAAGTCTTTCACAGCTCATGGAGGAATCTTTTACAGCTGCTGGTTTTAAGGTGGAAATGTGGGAAAAAGTATTTCAAAGAAATTTACAGTGAGGCAATAAGACGTGGATCACACTATGCTTTGAAAATATCACACCTTTGGAGAAGAACAGCATGCTTTAACCTACGCAGCTTGTCTGAAAATAGTAAGCGGTGTTTCACTCTCATTGCAGCCGTAAAAACCTTATGCTATCATTTTTCTTACTCCATGTTTTATTTTTGTTTTATTTTGGTGAGTCTGTAAACCCGCCGGCAAAGCCTTATAATAGCCCGGCTTTCTGTGCGCTGCTCCTGATCAGACTGCTCAGCCAGGGCCTCGTGCCGTCTGTTTTTTCCCAAGTTTTCCGTCTTCCTCCGATTGACTTCCGAGCGAGTGAAGACCACAGAGATGAAGTTTGTATAGATCAAGGTTTTCTTCTTTACAAACACAGCAACACCAGTTTACACCAAAATCAGCATGTTTGCACATGTTTGGCTCAGGCTCTGGTTCTAAAGCAAACTGTCGGTTTATCATGTTTGAGTTTGCGTGTTAAGCCGAGGACACAGGATATTTGTTACAAGGGATAGTTTACAGCATTCCCACAGAATGGGAGCGAGTGATGAAAGGTACCCTTGTTTTCCTGCAGCTCAGGTTTTCGCTCTCATTTCAGCTGCAATTACAACATTTGCCTCAACTCCGATAATCTTAGCAGATTTTGGACATGCTGGTATACAGTAGCGTGAAGCAATTTGAACTTCACCCTTGCTTAGGCATAGCAACCTGAAGGATAAAATAAACTACTTGTCTGCCTCCCTGTAGACACCAGTCAGTTGTTAACAATGGGGAAAAATGTCAGCGGTGCTTTTCAAGAACGGCACATGAGGGAGCACAACCACACAAAACCTCTCACTCAGTCTGTATTGATGGGTCAGCATTCTCTGACAGCTTCCTCATCATTAAGGCTTTGCACCTCCAACGGCGCATGATGTCAGACAGATGGGAACAAACCAAAAGAATGAAACAGAAACAAAGAGGAAATGAACTGATTACGATGCTGAAATAGCAAGGAGTTGGCTTTTAGATCCCATCAGTCTCATTTCTAATGAGTAAGTGACAGAAAATGTCATGGAAATACATTTCTGCAATGCTTTTAACGACTTAGATGGAGCAGTTAATCACATATCTACCTAGTGTAATGTATTTCAAGCACTGCTGCATTTTTGCAGCCAAAGCCCAGGGCTCCACACTCCTTTCTGTGTGTGCTAACCTTGACTCTGGCTGTAAGCCTCCTCACACCTGCTCTGGAGCAGAGCATAGGAAGACTTCACCGCTTGCATGCCTGCAGCCCACAGCCAGACTGGCAACAGCTACATAAGGCAACCTTGGGATGAAGTACAGCAAGACACTGATGACAGCGGATATACACAGCACCTCCAGCCAGGACACACAATCCTTTTTCCTCAACTTCTTTTAATAACCAGTCAGCAAGATTTGATTCAGGCTAAAACATACACACTGCACCACTAAACGACTGGTCTATGTTATATAAAATCATTCATTTTAAGTGTTAAAGAACCATTACTAAACAAAAGTGTACAGCAAATAATCTATACTTATTTCAACATAAAGAAACAGTTGTTTTAGAAGTAAAAAGGACATTTATGTTAAGACACTCTTAAGAGTAACAGTAGCCAATTGTTTTTAAAGTGGTTCCTGAAGGAAGGTTTAGTATCTTAAGACACATTAACAGTCAGCACCCATTCAGTTTGTATACTGAGGGAGTAATTCTCAGTGAGCGCTCCAGCTAATTCTGCCCGTTCTAAAGTGGATTTCAATTAAAGCGGATTTTCCGATATGGCAAAAATAATGCACTTTTTTTCCCCACAAGCCATCCAGAACCCCCAGGTCTTTTGTAAAAGCGTTTTTCTAATATGAATCCGTTTACTTTGGCTTTATGTTTAAGTTCATAATTATTTATCATGTCCTGTTTTATTTTAAAATAACACCAATAACAAACACAGGGAATAGAACACATGATTTAAAGTCCCCATGATCCAAAGAACATCTGTGATGTGTTTCTGACTTATTTTAGCAAGTATTACATGAATTATTTAATTTTATCTGTGTTTATTTTTCTTTCTTTTTTCCCCCCGTGTCAGGTCTGGCAGTGTGGGACTCAAAATTGTTGTCTGAGTGCCAAGGTGAGGCCCAGCAGATTTAATTTCACAAGCAGAGCATTACAGCAGGTGTAATGCTGGTTTATGAAGCGAATGAAAAAGGATTTAAATAAAACTGCTTTGCACATGCAAGACTGGAGGATAAGGTATTAGCAGACCTTCAGTACATCTTAATACGTTCTGATCTACTGTCCTCATATTGTCTAACCCTTAAAAATATTGCTTCAAGCAAACCCTGTTTAATGGATTTGTTTGGTTTTTATTTTACAACATATCAGCGTTCAAATGTAGTTGTACTTTTTGCGATAGCTTTTTAATGGAACATTTTGCAATGGAGCTTGATCAATGCTACCATAGAGCCTGTCATCAGGGTAAATAAGCACAGATGACCAGCGACGCAATGAGAAATTAAAGCTGGTGAAAGAAATTGGATGGTTTTGTGCTTGACTGGCCCTGATCTGTGATTTGAAACTAAAAATCTAATAATTTCTTGATCAGTGATTGAGCTGTGCAAAAATGCAAACAGATCTTCCTAAAAACACTCAGAGTTGAAGTTGTTACTGAGGATAGGAGACCCAGTTTTCTATTTTCATTGATAATAAGTTGATTAAAAATGAAATCAGACTTTTTGATACAATTTAACAGGTAATGTGACTTTGTCCTATTCCCTTTATAAGAGTTTAAGTTCCTTCTGCCATGGATCAACATAGATTACAAAACGTTAACAGTGTTTTGGAAATTTCACTGTTGACGTAAGAGTTTACTACCTCATCAGAGAATACTGCTGAGGTAAACAAACTTAGATATAGAAGCTAACCATGCTAATCATTCAAGTCATGCCAGTCTGTAATTTAACACACTAGAACAAGTTTAAAATGTCATGACTGTAATTCTTTTTTTTTTATTATTTCACAATGCTGAAACAATGTGTGGTCTGTGGTTAAGACCATTCCATTTATGTGAAGAAAGTCAAACATAAGTATTTGCTAATATGGTTGATGGTCAAAATAGAAAAACTGAAATTGCCTAAAATTGATGTTCGCAGGTCAGAGCTTCACAAAATTGGTGAAAGGCCATAAAACTCTCTCATCGGTTCATGTCTGTAGATGTCTATGTACAAAACCGTTAACTGATTGGTACTTCAGATCTGAGCTGTTTGAAGATGATTCCAGAAAAAGCCGAGCGAATCTCTCCCTTATGCTTTGTGAGATCTGTGTTATGACAGATCTGATTAAGATAAGATATTGGCTCATCATCATTCACAGAATAGGAAAGAGTGCTTTGAATTCTTATGAGATGATTGATCACAATTCTCTAATTTGATTTAAATTATTGAGCTTTTCCTGGAATAATTTCTTTTGCAATCTTTAGCACAATGCAATATTTACTAGAAGCAAAGACGATTTTAAATTAGCTTACACTGGGTCTTTGTGTGTCTTGGTCATTATCTTCCATCATCCTATTACTCTCAGGTGGTCTGTTTTGCTGTGGTCTTTGGAATGCAAACATAAATGCACACCACCACTAACAAAAACAAAATCCTTCTGTTTCCCAGAATGATTTTCCCCTTTTGCACATCGATCCAGCAGCTTTCTCCACCACCTTTTGTTCTGCAGCTTAAGGAGACTTTGCAGAATTTGAGTTTTCTTTAAAGCCTCACGAGGGAAGAAAACTCATCTGACCTTGACTTCACCTTCGTCCAGCCATGAATGGGACCTATAGCCGACAGAAAGAGCCAAATGTAAAACTACAGCTTCAGATTTTTTAGAAACGTTTCCACAAAGTATGACCTTTCCGCCGCAGACTTAGCAGCAACACAGGAAAAGGCAGACTGAAATGATTCTCACAACCTTATAAATATCGCTAAGGTGGATGAAGGATGAGTGAATAACAAAGTCATTAGTTTAGGTCACCACTTGAAAAATTAAAGGAACCAAAATAAAATAAATTACCAAACTGAAAAGGAACATAAACATGTTTTTTCATAAAACACATTAAGGTTCATGTTCATAAAGTGCAAGATGCAAAAAGATTCAATGAATCCAAACAGTTTTGCGGTCACTGTAAATATTGTTTTGCATACCAACTTAACTGCATGATAGTATTAATAAGCCAACTACCCCAGTCAATTATCTTGTGTTTGGTGTTAGCAGACATTACCCCACCTAGTTTTTGCAGCTGAAGAAGTTGATGTGTTTTCACCTGTTACTTACACACAATTTGTTCATATTAAAAAAAAAAACTGTTCCATTGCATGTAGCTTTAATCCTAGCCCACCAGTGGCATCTTAAACAGACAAATAAAATTGTTCTACTTCATATGACTAATCTTTACTGATGAATAAGATAAATAATGATGTCTGATTATGATTGTCATTCCTCAAAGTGGTTGCTAAATTCAATAAATACAAAGCTCTGACTTGTTTAACAATTAAAGCTCCTCTTTGGTTTGTCATTTGAAGATAATTTAACATGATACAGAGGATATGAATGCATAATTCTCTATACAATATTCAGAAAATGTAAGTAGGGTGCATCATGGTATGATCATTGCCAATGTTGGCTAGTTTTGATCTTGGCTCTGCAGGTCTTAACCACTCGGATCCTGCTTTCATTTTAGTAATCTAACAGGATCACTGCTCTAACAGGGCACTCTGATTCAAACCCATTGAATTTAAAGTATGATTTATATTTGCATTTTTAAGTGTCCATAACAAGCCATCCTGACTGCTATTTCATTTTGCTCTGCAGTGAGCTACCAAAGTGAAGCACTCAACACAGTTTGGGACAATAGGCTGAATCTGATCTCCGTAAGCCTTTGATGCAGAAGGACTTTCCTCTCTTCTGTCCCTATTTTTACTTCAAGGCTCTTGCAGAGGTGCTCTTGCTGGAGTACTCTAGCTTAATTTACAGCCGGCTGTGGCTGGGATGTTTTTTTTTCCCTGGCTGCAGTGATTTATGCCCCTACAGACAGTGGCAGAAGCGTTGGCCTCCCCCTCATTGTAGAGCGTTTTAGATGCACATGA
This sequence comes from Xiphophorus maculatus, assembly GCF_002775205.1. NCBI lineage: Eukaryota > Metazoa > Chordata > Actinopteri > Cyprinodontiformes > Poeciliidae > Xiphophorus > Xiphophorus maculatus. The sequence continues at coordinate 20,513,716 of NC_036465.1, read as the reverse complement.
CTTGTATTCAGATAACATCTCGCCATTCCTTGGAGATATAAGAGCAATTTGGGGTGGGACGTGTTGAAGGGAAGAAATCGTTTGACACCGCGGCTCATGTTTGTGTGCCAAAATTTTGAAATTCTAAGATAGCCTATCTCGTTTTTACTGAAAACGATCTGGGTAATTTTTCACGCCTGATAACGTGAAAATAAAGGTTTCCCGGGGTCACAGGCTTTATTAATTTACACTTTGTTCCTGTGCAGTCCTAGAAACATAATAAAATCTCACAGAACGTCTCAGCCTCTCATTCAAATGTTGAGTCAGCGGGTCACTTTCTCTTTAATGATAACACTTTAATCCTATTTAATTCTTTAATCACAGTTTGTAAATGGTCCTCAACAGGGAAGGTTACTGCAAGCGATTTTAAAGCAGTATGTATCAAGCATGAAGGACCCATCCAGAGCACTCCTCAAGAAGACAAAGGGGAGATAAGATAAAGTTAAAATCAGAAGTGTTTTTCCAAAAGAGGCATTAGGCCGGAAATTTCCATTTTTCATATTTTCCAGTCAAGATTGCTTTATTAGTCTCCAACAGCAGAAATTTGTGCTGTTAAAAGGGTCAACTAAGACATTTCAGCAGGACGTAAGTGGTCAAAAAAGAAATAGTCTAAAAAAGAAGCAAGAATTGAAACATATTTTGTCATCATGCCGTCAAATAATCTGGGTTGTTTATATATCAAACACACAACTGTAAGTCTTAAGTCTAGCTGTATTTCAGAAATGTTAAAACAGTACAAGGGGAACTTTTTGAAGGTGTTCTTGTCTACTTTTAATGAAATGAGTACTTCTACTTGCTCCCTATTGTGGCTAATGCAAAGAAAGTTATTTTTTATCCAAATGGCTGGAAGATTCAGAATGATCTAGTTAATCTGTTTATCACATTTCTAATAATACCTACTTTGTAGGTGAAGGTCAACTTATACTTGGCATGACAGCCAAAATAATGATGCAAAACTTTATGCCTGAAGCAGTTTGATGAGGCTCTGTTTTGTCAAAAAAAAAAAGTCAATGATGCAAATGAACTGAGTAGCAACTTCATGCAAACTTTCACAGTAAAAACTTAAATATATGTAAACTTCTGCAACTCATAAAAGCACAGGATTCAGAATACTGGGTGGATTATGTGTTCCTGTTCCAGAGTGTTCCAGAAATATGAATGACGCATTGCAGACAGCAACAAAGCATTTACATATTTTTTTTTTCATTTATTTATCAGAATCCTGTTTTGCATTTTCAACTGTGAACAGTTAACATATTTTATAGTGTTTATTTCACTGCAACTAATATCAATGTATTTAAAAAATGTATTTCTAATTTATTTGTATATGTATACTGTCTTTTAGCATATTTCATTGAAGCCTTGGTGACTTTAAAAACAATAATCATGTTACTACATTGTTCATACTCTACTGATGTCCTCCTGTTAACAATCTAATTGACTGCGAAACAACCTGACTCCCCCCCAAAATGCACAACTTGTCAAAGAATGAAAACTAATTTTTCAAGCAACTGAAAAACCTGACAATTAAACGTTTAAAGATAGCTGCAAAATGACTTTACAACTTCATGGGCCGTGTTACAATATATTGAAATGAACATTTTCATCCAGCCAGTAGACATAAATACATGAAGTTACATGTATTAAAGCAGATTATGATATTAATTTCAAATATTTCAGCTTATAGCTTCTAGTCATACATTTTCAGTGCAGAAATATTTTAACTCTTTGCATAGAAATAAAATGTCTTGTCTTGTGCAAGACAAGTTAGTGTTGCATCTGTAGCACTGCGATTGTGGTGTTTTTGATTTTGTTTCATTCACATCATCACATTCCAGCCCATTCCTTATGACCACATTGAAGCTTCTACAGGCAACAGAAGGCTAGACCAACAAATCCCCCAAAGCACCTACTTTCTTTACATTCTCTTTGAAAACCCAGTTCAGTTCTTATTGTCTTTTTTTTCCTGCATTAAAATACAGCTTTGTGGCTGGCACAGAGCTCATTGTCTGCCTTTCTTTGAACAGCTTGTTCGCCCTGGGCTTGTCCTCAGTTATTATTTTTTCTTCTTTTCTTTAGTTTTTTCTGCCTTTCTTTACAGAAATGACAAGCAGGTTGCTGCTTCTGAACAGGCTCCAACACATCAATCCCTTGAGGAAAGTGGGCCAGCAAGGACCATCTAAACAGATATGAGGAAATCTCATACATGCTGCAGACAGATGTGAAAATATAAATGCTCAACCACAGCTGCAAGAGAGCAATCTTTGTGTAACCACTTCTTAATATACACTCAAAAATGATTCTTGTTTACAATCAATCTTTAATGTCACATTCTTGTCACTTAATAATGCCACCGACCTCCAAGATTCAATAAATGGGTTCTGGGAAACACGGCCGTTGGGGTAATTTATCTGAAGAACAGTACTGATGGAGAAGTCCTGAAGGTGATAAATCCAAACTGGTTGTTACAGCATAAAATGATAATGGCGCTGGTGTAGCTTTCTGCTCAGCATCAAAAGCACATTTACTGGGCAACTCACTGAGCTCTTAAAACGTGGCCTGACACAGCAGTATGTAAATATGTGTCTTGGTACGTCGTTACATCATGCCAAACGTAAAAATGGAGCCAGTATAAATAACACACAGGCGGATGTGCTCGGATTTTAAAAGAGGCAATGTTTTGTGTACAGTGAGCCTGATGAGCCCTTCATCATCTTCAGAGCACAAACTAAAATAACTAATTCATTAAGTGATTGGCCCACCAGAAAATCAATGAGCCACAGTTTTAATAATTACTTAATTAGAGTCATTAGATGAAAATACCAGAATGCCCGCTCTGCAACTGTATGAAGAAGAAAATTAGCAGAAATGAACATAAGTTCATTTCACAATGAGTTTAACAATACATTATGAATACTTTGTGATAGGGTTCATCATTATTATTAAGAGTGCTTATTTGACCAATCATGCTCCAGTCACAGTTAGGACTTTCCAGGTCCTCACATCTGTTGGTCTACTTAGTTCACTTAGTGTTAATTTTGGAAATATAAATGGAGTTAATTGTCCATGCTTTTTTTAAGGACAAATGTTTTGTTAAAATTGAGCTCAACCTGACGTCAATTATTTGGTTTCAATCATTAACTTTATGCCAACTAACGCTTTCTTTCTTTCACACTGCTAGGAGTTTGAAAACATCACACACTCAGTAACCAACAATGCATTTCTTATTATAAAGGGAAAACATAATCTCTACAACTTTATCCCCGACATGTTTGTTATTTTCCTCATGTTTGCTATTTTCCTTGTGCTTCGTGTTATTATTTTATCACAAATGTTCTCTAACAGAAATATGTGTTCTAACTGATACGCACCATTGATTTTACTCACTAACTTGCCTTCTGAAGGCAGATGGTTGCACTGCAAGTTAATTAGAGGCGTCAGAGTAAAGGCAGCTGAACACAAATGACCATCACCATTTAAACGCTCATTTTCCGAACACATATACTATGTAGTTCTGTTCTAAAATGTTCTAAAATATAGAACATGCAGCATTCCAATCACTGGATAAACTGTGGCGCTCATTCACAAAGGTTTTTTATGCTGTGGAACAATTGTATCAATTTTTGCAAGCTCAAACTTGCCTATTCAACATATCCCCACATTCCACAAGCTTCAGCAGCTGGCATAAAGACATTTATTCTGCAGGGGGATTACTTACAATTAAATCATAAAACTAAGCCACTGAGAACATTCTCTTTTCGCTCAGCAGTCGGGCTGCTGAATCTGCACCGCCTTCTGATTCCTTCTCAACGGGCAATGACCTTGACGGAATAAAGCGACAAGTCAGCATTACAGCACACGGACACTGATCCCGGCTGCTCAAACCCTCTCATCCGTCTGCCGCCAATGTATCTGTATCTGTCTGCAATCGCTTCTTAATAGAGCCACAGCAGCAGGTAGAAGCCACAGGTCTCCACATAGCTGACAGTGGGTGCCATTTTTGGTGTGATTTCCCTAATGGGACACAGTTCATTCCTGACTCAGAGTATAATGGTGTGGCCCAATAGGGGGGGAACTACAGAGAGAAGTCCAGCAGCTTCCCTGAATGCCTGTGACTCATTTATATTGCCAGAGCTGGACGGATTATTCCAATTAGCTCCCAAAAAAAAGGGAGGGAGCCCCCATGCTGAGGCTGTCGCAGAACGAAGGGGCAAAACCAAGCACACAGCTGCTTTGAAGGTTAGCTGCTGTAAGAACGTCTCTTTTCATCTCAGTGTGCAAAAACAAACTTTAGAGAGCAAAAATGTGCGATGACAATGGTTGCAAAGAAGAGCAGCGTTCGCAGAGAAAACGATTTCATTATTAATGAGTACACTAACTGAAACAGGAGCGTTTCAAACAGATTATTGCCCGGCATCGTAACGATTTGCACGATAGAAGCAGTTACACACATTACTGTTAATATGCATCGCATGTGATTTCTAATGAATGTTCTAATTCTGCCTTAAAAGCCTGAGCTTGTTGTTAACACAAACCGGGGGGAAGAAAATCTGTCTGTTCCCAGGATTGTTAGGGGAAGGAAATCTGCAATTCGAGAATTAAATTAGACACAGCAAATTAACACTATCAGCAGTTCTGTTTTTAACGGTGGCTCTGGGATCAAATTAGATTCATAAGAAACAAGTGAAAATAATGGTTGTTGAGGGGATATTGTGAGGTAAACAGAAGCTAATGTCTAAATGAATGCTAACCAGCAGAATCCAATTCTGGAGCTGATTGCCTCATAACCCAGCAGAAGCAAGCAGTGAAGGATGGAGTGAGCCACGCAAATAGAGGAGATGCAAGAAATAATAGCCACTCATCTATTCATGGTAATTGTGTTTCCCTGTACGACAAGAACCGGTGGACCTTTCATTTGCTCCTCCGGCAATTGATGTGATCGGAGCACGAGTGGTGGGTTTCGGGTTTTCAGAGAGGGATTAAGCAGGCTGTATCATCTGTGGTCTCTCCAAATGGCTGCTCACACTGAGACCTCCAGAGTTTAGGCTAGAAGGTGTTTATCAGTCATGCAACACCACCCTGATCTTCGACAGGTAGAATTAGTGTGTATAATCTGACATTAGTCATAATATTAGGAAGTATCAAAACTTCTACAAAACACGTGCAGTGATACAGAAAGTCAGCGTGACACTTTCATTATTCTGCTAGCATCTGGTGTTGCTTTCTAACCTTAACTTTGATGGTCTTTGTCTTTTTTATACATGACTACCTTATAAAAACTCCTGCCCTATACTTTAAGATGTGTCAGCTGAAACTCCCCAGAATCAAACAATTAGGTCATAATAAGACTCTGCAGGGCTCGACTGCATGCTGAGGAGTCAGTCAAGCTATTTGATTCAGCTGTGCTGGACCATGAACACATATAAAAGCTGCTGGACACCAGCCCTTCAGGACTTGAGTTTGTGACCACTGCATTAAACCAAAGTAAGTGACTCTACTCCTACTACTAGAAGCACCACAGCTGCCAACAATACTTTTGCATAAAGCATTCCGGTCTACTACAACTCCGTCAGGAACACTTAGAAAATATCCCCAAAGACTGGGATCTGGGATCCATGGGCCTTTTTCTTTTTCATATTTTCCTAGAAGTAGCAAAACAGAACAGTCTTGAGCTGATACAAATGGAGTTAGTAGTGATCTGAAAAAACAAACAAAAAAGGATTTTATCATGAGAAATGTCGGAAATCGGCACGGTCAACTATAAAATCTCAACCGTTTGCAGATAGTGCATGTGGGTCACAAAATACATACAGTACGTCAGAGTATTTGGGAGCTTTAAAATTCAAACAAAGTAGAATCAAGATGAAAGAAGGATTACAACTGTAATCCTTCTTTCATCTTGAAAGAACATATCCTTCAGGATGAACATATCCTTCATGTTCATTCAACACAGAGTGTTTTCTTAATGTAGCTCTAACTGACAAAAGAGTAACCCCTTTGTAAAACATTGGACATCAGTAATGTGCAGAGTGTGAGAGGACTCTTAGCTACTAGAATAAAACTTTCTTTTTAGAATATAGTTACTTTACATAAATTAATTTTGTGTTTAACACAAGAGCACAACAAAAGATTTGGGACTCTTGGATCTTTTAAGAAGAATTAGAATATGAAGTATTCATATTCTGATACTTGCCATATCAGAATATGAATCTAAATTGCAGCACCCACCTGTTCCAATATAGTATCGATACGGTCCACCTCGCAGTCGATCACATAGCGCTTCTCCTGCCTCCTGTCCATCTCTTCAATGACTTGCTTGAACTCTGTTGCGTTCGTTGTGCTGCTGACAGAGCGAGCAGTCACCTGCCAGTTGTTGGCCACTGCTGCCTCCATAATAGCCTGCAGGATGGAAAAACCTGGAGAGGAAGACAGAATGACTCAGTAGATTGAAAGAAAAAAAAAAACACAGTGGGGGTCAAAGAAATAATTATGCAAGGGCAGCCTGACTTCTGAAATATTCTGGTGGTTAATAGAGGTTAAAAGGCCATCACATTAAATTAAAGTATTTGGACTTCTGCAGAGCCTAAATATCGTCTATTGTTTGGACAATTTGTGTTCAAAATTGTACAGAATTTTATGTGTATGAAAAGGGATTGTATTGCCACATTATTGAAAGATCAGTAAGTGGTTTTATTGCACTTGGTATCTATTAGAAGATGGCATTTAGCTCAGCCACATGTTGACTTTGACGTTCCTGTGAAACACTCTGCTGTGTCCCTTGTCTCCTTAGAGGATTGTGCCCAAGCATTTAAAGATAAAGACAATAAAAGATTCATCCAGGCCAGAGTTAAAGAGAGAGAGATCATTATGCTATGAGAAGAATGGGGAATGAGCCCTTCTAATGATTAATTCACACGTGAAATATTTTCATTTAACAGTGCGCTCAGAAACACTGCGGTCAAATCACACACCACAGAATGAATAATGTAGCCCTAATTCTGGGGCGATGAATTGCATGTAGCACAAGCTGGAATAAAAATGGCTTAACTCATCTCCAGTGTTGAACAAGTGACAATGAACATGAAGGTTATTCATGAAAATCAAACACACTGCTGGTAATTCATTAAAAACCAAGGACAGTGAAATTGCAAATTGAATGTCAAATAAGCCTCTATTCAGTACCTCCGTTCATTTTTCATAGTTTGACATGTGGGTAACTATTACAGAAAGCGGGGAAGAAAAAAAATGTGGCACAGTACCAAATTTCTGGCATGCACATATAGATTTTATATCATGATTTATATAGCTTGATATGAGACGATGCTATGCAGATTTCCTGACACGCTACTGTGGACAAAGTAAACACTTGCCTTTTTTATACTCCTGTAAGCACTTTCTCTGGGCAAGCAGATCTCCACATTGACAGTGAAATGTTAAAGAAAGAACAAATCAAAACAAAAAATGTTAAATGTCCTGGTCAAGAGGGTTTAGGCTTGGGATTGTTGTAAGTCTAATCCATGGTATGTATCTATGATAGCTCACAAACCGCATTGCCACCACGTGACCTAACGCCATGTGGCAGAGTAAAAGGTGGAGGCAGACAGATTGTGTCATCACTAAAGGTAAAGGGTCGTGCTGCCTAGAGACTGAAGGGACTACCAGATTGGCAGGTTTCCAGGCTAAATTGATCAGCGGCTAGCCAGTACTTGTTGCACAACACATTGTTGTGTTTACTGCAGTCCTGGGCAATTAAAAGTCCTGGAGAGTTTGTAGTACAAGTGAAAATCCCATTATTTTGTTTTTTGCACAAAATGTGGCTTTTATTTTAAAAGGCACCATAGCTTCCTTAATATCACAGATGTGCTGATGTGCCTCATCAAATGAGTGGAATAGCTTTCAAGAAGTTAGCTCTGAAAAATTCATATATGCATAGTTTTTAACAAGGTAAGGATATCTACACACAGTACGTATATAGATATATAGACCTATATATCTATATATATATATTTATATAGATCTAAAGATAGATCAATCTATCAATATCTCTATATATAGATATAGATAGATCTATCTATCTATATACATATGTGATACTTTTCTATTCATTTATTATTTGTTTAAGATCTAAGTTTAATCAATATTAATATTAGTTGCGCAACAAATTACATCATTACTGATATTAACAATTTCAGAACAAGGTAGTATAAAATATATAAAATTTGATCATTAACATAGAGTTAACAAAGATTAGAGAAAATTTTGTTTTGCAAATGTTTATAAAATCTGAACAATTTCCTCCCAGAACCAAATTAATAATGGATAAAGACAATTCATATGGCAGCAGGTACAGAAAACCAAGGTAGAAATCTATTGTTAATCAATTCCTGTTAAATAAATGAAAAAAAAATTACTTATTAAATATTTGGTCATTATTTCAGTTTGAGTCGGGCAGAACTTATCTGTTCGTTCCCATAGCAACGATCAGAAGCAGGACCCTCCCCAGAGCCACAGTGACCTCACTGATGAGGTCACAGATGACATCATGAACATCACAACAGATCAAAGAAGTTCTGAGGCTTTAACTGCTTGAATCTCAACACATCAGTTAGAATCCAAACGTTTCAGTGAAATTCAGGTTTTGTGTCTAGTGAGGATTTTTGTGTTTCAAAGATGCCATACCCTTTAATTTTACCACTTGGTTTTGGACTAGGATATCTGGTGACGACAGGGATGAGGAAAGTATTCGACCATTTCTTTCCTGGAAATGACTCAGTTAAAAGTACCTCCAAGGATGCTGAGACAGATTTGTTTTGGGACGACCTTCCATCGGTTCCCAGAGATCAAGCTGACCCGGCTGGGGAAGTTTCTTCTGGGGCGAATCGCAAAGCTCAGGTTTTGATTTCAACGATTTCATGTCCGGGGTATTCAGAGAAGACATCGAGAAATGGCGCATCCTCCAGGGTCTCTGACCTTAAATGTTCCCCAAACGGGGCATCAGGGATAACACACAGGAGCAGCTGTGGAGCTCCAGGCAGTAAGACTGTTCCCAAAGACAAAACTGCCCCAGACGTAGCAGGTCACTCTGAGGATGAAGAAAGACTTTGGGACCGGATGTTATTGATTCCCCAAAATAAAAACTACCCCCAATGGGACAGTTCATCCTCAGAAGAAGAGGAAAAACTTTGGGACCAGATGTTACTGATGCCCCAAAAGTAAAACTACCCCCAATGCAACAGTTCAACCTCAGAAGAAGAGGAAAAACTTCGGGACCAGAGTTTACCGATTCCCCAAAAGAAAAAGAAGAAGAAAAAGAAAAAGAAGAAGACTGTTCACAAACACAAAACTGCCCCAGACGTAGCAGGTCACTGAGGATGAGGATAGACTTTGGGGCCGGATGTCACTGATTCCCCAAAAGAAAAACTGATCTAGATTGTGAGGTTTTCTATGATGAACAAAAAGATTATCCTCAGATTCCAGCTGCCATAAAGACGTCCTCTGTAGAGGACAACCTCTGTAAAGGTTTCCCAACAGGTTCAGAAATCGTTCTCAGTTTTTAAAGCTTTCTGAACCTGTTCTCAAGAAAACGTGTACAAAAGCGGGATTCATGAGAAGCAAACACATGAAGAGAAACGCCACACTCCACAGAAAATCCCACCTAATGGTTTCTCCTGCCACTAATCTCCAAAACAACAAAGCTGTTTTTTAGAGGAGGAAGAAACATTGAATTTTGTGAATCAACTATCAAAAGTTAACATCCTGTTTGCAGGTTTCTCTCCGGGCGCTCCGGCTTCCTGCCACAATCTAAAGTCATCACTGTTTGGTTAATTAGTTTCTAAATTCTCCTTTGGTGTGAATAAAACATCAGGGCTGCACAGTGGCTCAGTGGGTAACACTGCTGCCTTGGAGTAAGAAAGTCCTGGGTTTGAATCCCAGCCTGGTTCTGTCTAATGGGGTTTTCTGGTTCTCCATGTCCATATGTGGGTTCTCTCCGGGCGCTCCGGCTTCCTCCCACAGTCCAAAAAGATTTACTGTGCTTTATAATGGATGGATATTAATAATAATAATAATGATATTATTATTATTATTAATATTACTATTACTATATATAAATAGATATATCTATATCTCTAAATATATATATCTATTAATCTAACTCTATCTCTATCTCTCTCTCGCTATATATATATATATATATATATATATATATATATATATATATATATATATATATATATATATATATATATATATATATATATACTGTATATACACTGCCTGGCAAAAAAAAAAAGTCGCCACCAAAAAATCGTCACTCTCTAATATTTTGTTGAACCACCTTTAGCTTTGATTACAGCCCCCATTCGCTGTGGCATTGTTTCAATAAGCTTCTGCAGTGTCACAAGATTTATTTCCATCCAGTGTTGCATTAATCTTTCACCAAGATCTTGCATTGATGATGGGAGAGTCTGACCACTGCGCAAAGCCTTCTCCAGCACATCCCAAAGATTCTCAATGGGGTTAAGGTCTGGACTCTGTGGTGGCCAATCCATGTGTGAAAAAGATGTCTCATGCTCCCTGAACCACTCTTTCACAATGTGAGCCTGATGAATCCTGGCATTGTCATCTTGGAATATGCCCGTTCCGTTTGGGAGGACAAAATCCATTGATGGAATAACCTGGTCATTCAGTATATTCAGGTAGTCAGCTGACCTCATTCTTTGGGCACACAATGTTGCTGAACCTAGACCTGACCAACTGCAGCAACCCCAGATCATAGTACTGCCCCCACAGGCTTGTACAGTAGGCACTAGGCATGATGGGTACATCACTTCACCTGCCTCTCTTCTTACCCTGATGCGCCCATCACTCTGGAACAGGGTAAATCTGGACTCATCAGACCACATGACCCTCTTCCATTCCTCCACAGTCCAATCTTTATGCTCCCTAGCAAACTGAAGCCTTTTTTTCTGGTTAGCCTTACTGATTAGAGGTTTTCTTACAGCTACACAGCTGTTCAATCCCAACCCCTTGAGTTCCCTTCGCATTGTGCGTGTGGAAATGCTTTTGCGTTCACAATTAAACATACTCCTGAGTTCTGCTGTTGTTTTTCTTCGATTTGATTTGACCAAACGTTTAAGTAATCGCCGATCACGATCATTCAGGATTTTTTTCCGACCACATTTCTTCCTGGAAGACGATGGTTCCCCACCATCCTTCCAGTTTTTAATGATGCGTTGGACAGTTCTTAACCCAATTCTAGTAGTTTCTGCAATCTCCTTAGGTGTTTTCTCTGCTTGATGCATGCCAATGATTTGACCCTTCTTAAACAGACTAACGTCTTTTCCATGACCACAGGATGTGTCTTTTGCCATGGTTGTTTAAGAAATGAGGAGTTACTCATTGCATCAGCTGGGGTTAAATAACTTGTTGCCAGCTGAAAGATAATCGCCTATGCAGGACTTATCCAATAGGAGGCTTGTACCTATTTGGTTAGTTAAATCCAGGTGGCGACTTGTTTTTTGGCCAGGCAGTGTATTTTTCTGCCGGAAAACTGACCATAAATTTGCAGAATTTACAAAGATCACGTGGGTAACAGCAGACAGAAAAAGCCGAAAACAATCAAGAATCCTCACCAGGGACGATGGATTACAGAGGCAAAGCGGAAAAGATTTCCACAGTAAAATATCTGTTTAAATTATACCCAAAAAAATTTGACTGACAGCTAAATGTCTTCAAGAGGATCAAATAAACTTAATGAGCATATAAATGTTAAAGATAATGCTTTTTTATAACATTCAACACGATTTATATATTTAAATGAAAGATAAAATTAAAACAAAAAGAAATATATAGAGTTTAATATGATTTTAACATGACAAGCCAAAGTAGCTCGTCTGCTATAATTTCTCAAAACTCATCCGCCTAAAGCTGAAGTGACAGGATGCAGGTTTGAAGAACATGGATGCATTATTCATTGAAGACGTGCTCCGAACTTCACCAATCATCATCCAGCTGAACAGCATCTCAGTCTTCCCAGCAGTAAAAGCTTCTCACGTTAAGAGGCGTCATGCAGATTAACTGGGTCAAAATGGTCTCTGTTGGTTTGGAAATGTTTAAGAAAGCTCTGCAAGGTAGAAAATGTCAGTGAGCCATTCAGCATGCTGTAATCACATCAGCTGCATGACATGATAAAAAGATATGAGTTGGTGTTTGTTATGGGTTTACAGGTATCTGATGGTTGTAGCTGTGCAGCTCGACAGACAATATTATATATCTCAGAACCTTAAGGAATAAAAGACAAAAAGACTCTCATGGGAATGCAGAGAGGATTTTTGGCTTATTTTATGCAAGTGTCAATGGTAGTGTGCATGAAAAATATATAATGTTCTTTTGTATGAGGTTGGAGGTGCCATAGAAATAAATATAAATAAAACGTCTCCAGTGCGGAGGAATGAAACACCGTTCTGTCAATCAGATTCAAATCATGGAGGCCTTTTATTTTGAAATTGCTGATTTGTACAGCATTTGTCTCCTCGCTGCTGCTGGCAAACGCGGAACTGCTCAGGAACAATTGGATTCATTTAAGATTCACAGAAGATTCCATGCCTGCAGAGTTTTACATTTGTATGGAAATGAAGAGATGGAATCTGGTGGCAGTAAATAGTCTGTCCGGAGAAGGATTATTTCTGCTCTTATTCTTTTTTCCCCAAGTCAGCAGAAAAGTTTGTGTTTTGTGATTTTGACTTAAAAATCTACACAGAACTGAAACCTTTTTCATGCAGTTTTTTTCTCCATGATACATAATGAATTTTTTCAGTAGCATCAATGCCTATTTGACCATCGTTACATGGACCTACAGGCTTAAATGCATTTTATTGGGACTTTATGTGATGGACCAACACAAAGTACCTCATAATTGTGAGGTGGGTGGACATCCATTGTCCATTATTTTCACTTGGGTTACATATAAAAATCTAAAAAAAAATATGGCATGAATTTGTATTCAGCCTCCCTGAATCCAAATTTTGTAGAACCAACTTAGATTGAGCCAGAATATTATTTCATTCTTCTAAATAGCTTTGGTAGGCCTCATAAATTATCTTAAGCAAATATGTTTTGATATGAATCCTTCCACTGTTGCTCTAGTGGAAAGGTTAGGACCAGGGTCCCGCTCAAAAGTAAAATTTTAGGACGATGGATTGAACAGTGCTCTGGTGTACTTTCTAAGGTTGAGATAATGTTTTAAACACTGACTCTGCTTTAAACTTCTTTCCATTCCTGACCTCTCTGTTGTGTTCATCTTCATGTTTCTGTTCCTCTACTAATGTTCTACCAAACTTATGAACCCTTTAAAGAACAACCGGACTTATATTGAAATTAAATTGATCCCCTGTGGATTGTAAATTTTCAGTACAAGTTTAACTGCTTTGTGTTAGTCTGTTAAAATCAAAAACATCTAAGGAAAAGTTCACTTGCAATTAAGCATTGCCCGTGCTTTTAGAACAGAGTTGAGGCAGTCAGTCACTATTTTTGCAGATGGAGTAAGTTTGATCCTCAGCTAGTATAAAATTTCATCCTTCCAAACAACCCTTGTGGGCCTCATAAATGCTCTTGATAGTGGTATTTATTTACAACATGGAGAAAAAAAAGTTGTAAATAAATGCAAGTCTTTGCCAGGAACTCCACAGCTGTGCTGCATCTGAAAATATAACGCAGTCAACTACATAAATTATGGAAGACAACAACACAGTTTCCTTATCACCTCCTATAAATCGCTGCACTACAAATGCAACAGCGTGCAGCAGCTTCTGCTGATCAAGCTTCTCAGTACTAGTCATAGCATGGAGACAAGAGTATATCTCTATAAATCCATTTTCATTACCTCTCATTGTGATCGCTCTTGCCTTAGGTACAACATTTCTGGGAAAATGTCTTCCATGCGTCTGCTTTTGGTATCTCAAATAGTGACGCAATGTCACAGTGACCTCCTCTCATGTTTCATTTTGGTTCTGATAAAACACACAAGTGTTTCTGCAACATAACGTTGCCAGGATACAGAGCAAAAGTAAAGGTTAACTTTGATGCCTGCGATTGCGTTTAGAAAAGAAAGCACTTGCTCGCACACTGCTGAGGCTGACACATGGATGGGTTAGATGTACATCTAAATGTTCGACAGAGTAAAAGGAGCTTGTAAAACATTGTTTGTATTCAGCTGCAGTATTTATCTTTACAAAAGCGTAAGTTCGGGCTGAGTTGTATAGTCTGCAGTTGGGGTGAATGTATGACTAAGAGCTAATACGGAGGAACCAAGCTGAGAGACAAATGATGTCAGTGCCAGAGGCGTAACTAATGGCAGAGAGACTTTGTTGGACAAAAGTTGGTTTCTGAACATGTAAATGGGCTGTTTTCATGCCTGAACAGGGTGTTAAGTTGCTTTTTAATCTCCAAATGCTCTCTTGGAACAACTGTACAGTTTGTGGAGCAGTGCATAAACAGCTGCATTGGATAAAAACTCAATTATTCCGACATTTTCCTGCTATCAAATCCAGATGGAGCCTAAAGACACCGTGTGTGCTTATAAAAGCAGAGCTGTTGCGAATGAGATGTTGTAGCAGCGCAGCGTAGAGTGGCTGAGTGAGAGCTGCAGCCCTCTCCTTCGTCTCCGAACCGGTTCCTAACAGGATGAGTTTTGAAGCGTCACCCGTGGAGGCTCAGCAGTAATTGAATTGAGTTGCATCTAATCTTATTGCCCAGCTTCTTTGGTTGCCTGACTCTCATTAGGCTTCATTGCTAGACCTCCATCTCGCTTTCTTTCCCCCTCACACTCTTCCACTCATATCTCACAGCCAATCTGCGCTAACTCTGTAATTCAAAGAAATACTCTAATCCCTCTGAATCAAGCACCTTAGCATTAGCTGAAACATGGCTTTCAGCTTCAGAACCACAACAACACTAGTTACTCATTTTGCATTATTGTGTTACTGCTTGCCTTTCAATAATCTTAACACTAAATCTAGTAATGTAATGAAACAGCTAAGAAAATACGGGCATACCCATTTTCATATTCTGTCAATTTACAACCACAAACTTCCATGTATTTGAAGTTTTTTTTGTTTTTTTTTAAGTGGTGGAGGAGTTTTCAACTTTTTTCACAATTGCAACATCTAGAATGTGTTGTGTTTTATTACAAGTGAAGTCAGGTATTTACTTAATAAAAAGGCAAAGCATCCATTTTTAAGTCTTTTGCAAAGACTCTCACCAAGATTTTAGTATGGAAATTGAGTAGGCCATTCCAAGTCATTAACAGGCTTTGATTCACAACTTGTATCTGTATGTTCAGGGTTATTGTTCTGCTAAAAGGTGAACACCATTCCAGATGTTCTCCCTCAATATCTCTGCATTTACCTATCAACTCTGACCATTTTTGCTTTCCCTGCTTAAGCAGACCTGCAGACTGATGCTGCCACTACCGTCTCCCATCATGGGGATGGTGTGTTCAGGATTATCTACACAGGGAGCAGCATGTACAGTACGTCAAAATAGTTCATTTTTTGGTTTCCTATGACCAGAGCATTTTCTTCTATGTTTGCTATGTCATCTACATGGCTTTTGGAAAACTACCAATTGGACATCTTTTGGTTTTTAGCATAGGTTCCCATTCTTGTCTTGTCCACAGATTCTCCCATCTTAGTTGGAGATCTCACCATTTGCTTACAACTATTGTGGCTTACATGACAAACTTGGGTGACATTAGTAAGAAATTGGTTCCACTTGATTTTATTTATAGGAATCACAGTATAGGGGTTTATTTATTTTATGTATTTATATATTTCAAATAGACAAAAAGTAAAACCAAGAAAAAAATTGATCATGCCCAACTGCCATGAAATTTTACATGATCTGTTCGAAAAGGAACAGGGAGAAGATACAAGATGTCATACTCAACCAACAAACATTGAAATCGTCAATATGAGACAATATGAGCTGCACTACTTCAGATTTTTTTTTATTTTAAAGACGTTTGAAAACTATGTATATATTTTTCACTTCACAAATTTGCACCATTTTGTGTAATTATTCAAAATGCAGCACAAATCCTATTAAATACAATGAAGTTTGTGGTTGTAACATGCTAAAATGTAAAAAGGTCCAAGGGGTCTAAATACTTTGCAAGGTTCTGTACAAAGAAATGAGCCAACTGAAAACAGCAGCCCAAACCAAATAGCCTCAACCTATTTATGATGGATAAAAATCTAAGGGGCCAGACATGACAGACGTGGAGCCAACACTAAATGTAGTAGCTCTCTGCTGTAATGTGCCAGTACTCTGGTAAATGGGGGTCTCTGGCAGCCTGAAATGCCCTGTTGAGCACCGTCCCAGGTCTCACATGGAATCAGAAACAACTGAGCTGAAAGCACAGAGATAACATTTTGTAAAAGTAGGGTTGGCCTGATACATAACCGAAGAGAGATGGGGACTCTGCTTCGCAGAGGTAATGCTATTACAATCTCTCCATAAAAGATATATTACAAAGAAAAAGAAAGAGAAAAACGATCAGGTAGAGATGAACTCTACATGCACCATGTGCAAACCATTTACCTCTGCTGGTGTGGCGCCAAATATATGACTTTCTGTGTCTCCTTTTGTCTTGGATTTTGGAAAAGCATTTTCTACATGTCAAATAAATTATTTCATTCTCAGTTGTTTCGCGGCGACAGAGAGAACATTTATAAACCTGGACTGAAACGAATAGAATCATTATTAACAAACTAACATGTTTGTCTGAATAAATCTTTTTAACATAAACTAAGGTTAAAAGAACTGGGTGACAAGACTGCTTTATTAGGACAACCAAAGTTCAATGTAAAATGAGGCAATTCAATCAAAGCATCAACATGTGCAATTTGAAAGGCGGGAGATTAATCAAAAACATTTGTAAAATGTAAAAAAAATTATTCCTGGTATAATTTCAAAATAAAAGGAAGGCCAGCAAAGTAGCTCAAAAGTCTGCTGCCAAAGCTTTGACATGCCACTTACAGCAGGACTGTAACCAAAACAGCTTCTACCCAGGGTGTTGTTCTAATCAACAAGATAGCAGGTGTAAAATTAAACTAAATCAGCGTGCTGTCTGTTTCTTTTACATGCGCAGGAGAGATGAGAGGAGCACTTTTCCCTGGTGAAAATCCACCCACAGACTTTGGGGAGCTCCTCAATATTTCCCTGGCAATTTTTGTTCCACTTCACTTACTACAAACTGCGCCACACTTGTGTACAGTATACATGGATCTTGACAAACAGACAACGTTGTGTATGTGTTTTTTTGGAAGGGACTAATTAGGTTCTGCTCTGAAGTCTTTGCACAGCTGAAGCACAAAGAAAAATGTAAAAGGAGAGGAAGATTTTTTTTTTTTATTAGTTTGAAATGATTATGGTTTATTGTTTACTGTTTAGGATTATACATACGTTTGTTCTTTCAAAGAAACAAATTGGCCCAGTGGCATACAGTAACATCAAAGCAATCAGCCTTCTCCATGGCTGCTTCAAGAAAAGGCCAGGGCACTTTGTTATAATGAAAAAAGGAAGCTCCCAGTTGTAATTTCATGGCTGCTGAAGCCAACACTGGGCAGGTGGTAAAATAGCTTCATTCCAGGTTCAGTTAAGAGGACACAGGGAAAGCAGAGAGGTTTATTGTCTGCTTATTCTGACAGACGGTGGCTCTCATATCATGTTTTTTTTTTGCTCAGTTACAGGTGCTTGACTCACAGTTTTTCAAGAGGTTACTGAATTAGATGGTTGGCTCTGCAGCTTTGACACTGTTTATTGGGCTGTCACTTTGGAAGTGATACCAGTTTATGTGTGCAAAATAAAAAGAGAAGGTGAATGCTGGTGATGCATCGCTTCATCCATATTTCTTTAATATTATTTTTCTAGTGCATTTTATGGCTTCTCTGATGTGCCCTTTCTTGTCAGCGTGTCCAAGCTGATTTATTCTCCTGATGCATGCATAATTTAGTTGTTACGAATTCACCATGAAGGAGAAGTTCACTAAAGCACAAAAGACTTGTGTGGGGGTGCGTGTGGGGGTGCGTGCGTGTGTGTGTGTGTCGCAGCTGGGTGCAGCCGAAGTGGTATTATTGTTGCTGAGATGGGACATGAATGTTGAAGAAACAAAGTGTGTATGATACAGACATGGCTGCAGTAAGCACCTGAAATTCACACTTATTATCTGACTGGGGGCAAAAAGAATAAATCACCTTTTGTGGAGGACAGGGTTGCACTTGCTTGAAATTATTTGTGTGAATTATGTCAGGGCAGGAGCAAAATAATTTTTATAACTAGGAAAGCGGAAAATACGCTGTTGATCTGCATTTTTGTGAAAGACATGTTTGAGTTTTAAAATGAAGCGAGGTCAAAACAAAAAAAGCAGAGTCCTTTGATACAATCTAAATGAACCCCACCAATTCTGCTACAGCACATTCAGTACTTTGATACCCCTAAATAAAACCTAGCATGCCAAACTGCAGGGAGTTCCTTAATTAGTTGATAGAGCTTATCTGTGTCTCACGTAAAATCAGTATAAATTCTGGACAAGATTGTTAAAAACCAATAGTGAACAAACAGCATTCTGAGGATCAGGGAACACAGCAGACAGGCCACAGATAGGAATGAGCCAGATACCGGTTTCAAGGTATACCACAATATGAAAAAGTCACAAACTGTGTGCATCCCTGCAAGTTCAGGCGAGTCCCCTGAAATGCCCCCCACCGCTCTGTTTAGTCCGCTATATGGGAACACTTTGACAACCTTAGGAAGACAGATGGCAACTTGGAGGAAGAAAGTGGGTCTATGTGCACAACAAACATGATGATACATCAAGGGAGCAACACCTATCACTATTTGCTAAATTAAAGGTAAGGTTTATTTTGTCTTGAAATTAACAAGCTACCATTAGCATCAGAAATCAGTGAAAGAAATATAAAAGTTTTTCAGTATCACTGTATTATGACTACAATTCTAAAATGTGTTATTTTACACAACAATTCGGACAGATATGGGAAGTTAAAAAGAGTTTCAGAATCAGCCTACCACCATAATCTCTGTAGTCACAGTCAACCTTAATTCTCTTTGGAAGCTGTTTTAAATTACAGGTGTGATGCCGAAATTTCATTCCTCTTTAGCGTGCGAGTTGGTACTTGATTGCTTGATATTTGGTACATAACACAATTAAGCTATACTGATCATCTAAACATCTAATAGTATAAATAAGTTTCCACTGCTTGCATCTAAGACAAATCAGGTTATACGTGACAACAGTCATCTTTTTATTGACAGATGTGTCATGTTGGGAGTTTTTATTCTGTTTTAGATTGTGATATGGAGTTTGATGTGATGATTGTATATCTAAATCATATGCACACAGAAATGAATCACAAGTATGAATGTGTGTATACAAAATGTGTGTCCAGCTAAAGTCCTGCTTAGGTAAAGCTACAGAAGCACTCTGTACTTCCGCCTTTCAATTAAACTTACTCAAATGCACAACCCAGCAACTCCAACACATTCATGCAAACAAGTAAGGTTATCGTACCATAATCATTTCAGACCGGCCCGTGCCTGGTCATGGATAAAGTTGCAGAAAGTTTGGTTAGATAATAAATCAACACTTTGCTTTGAGCATTCCTCAGAGTAACTTTCAATCCATTTAACAAAGTGTAAAGAGTATAGCACAGCTGCATACTGACCAAGACATGACCGTCCACCAAAACTGACAGGCCAAGAAAGGGGAGCATTAATCAGACAAGCAGCCAAGAGGCCCATCTTATCTCCATTGGAGCTGCAGAGATCTACAGAGATTTTGTTAGCAGTACAACTACGAGTTATGCACTCCACCGATGTTTCATTCATGCAAGAAAACCATAAGTAGTTGCATTTTCCATTGTCACAAACAATGTAGGGGACACAATGAGGAAAGCGCAATGGTCAGATGGGACCAAAATGAAGCTTTCTGGCTTATATGCAAAAGACTCTGAGTACAGGAAAAACTAACACTACACATCACCCTGATCACATCTTTAATTATGCTGACACACACTGGAGTAGGAATGCCAAACCACATTAATCTAATTAAAGATCCGACTTCATTTGAGTTGGCATCCAAGGCATTCAGGAGATAAGCAGGAGGCATTTATTGTAGGACTCTTTTGAGGAACAAAGGCAACTGTCTCTAGATAGCCAATTAGAGAGGATGCTAAAGGATGGGGAACAAAGTTCACTTCAGATATTTACTCCCCTCTGACCTATATCTGTCCTTCTATTCTCCTCTCTGCTGAACTGTAGCTTGACAGAAAGCATACAGTTTTAAAATCCTCTTTTGTGCAAAGGATCCCAGAAGGTAGACAAAATCAAAGTAGCTACTTGTGGTCACCCTGTTGTTCAAAAGCTCTTCTTTCATCAAAATATTTTTTGACAAATGTGAGATGGTCTTTTTCAGTCCCTTGAAATTTTATTCTTTGCCTTTGTTGAATTGTGAACACTGACCTTTACTGAGGCAAGTGAGGTGTGCTTTTCCTTAAGGTGTTTTAATGTGACATTCTCAAGAAATTATTAATGCACTACTAGACAAATTTTGGCAAGAACCTTCACCACTGTTCTAAGATTTCTACTTTTGTGAATAGTGCCTCTTCCCGTGGTTTGCTGAAGCAGAGACAGTGATGGATGTTGTGGACCTTAATTGTCATCTGATCCTGAACTTATTTAAATTGGGGCATAACAAGTTGGTATTAAGAACATTTAGCCTACTTTATCTTGAATGAAAGATTTTTCATTGTTTGTTTTGGGTCTTTTTTATATGGCTTGGAAAACTAAGCACATCTTTCCAAAAGATATGGTTAATCCCCGTCAATGTAAAGATTGAAAACTACTTTTTCACACTGGGTCAGGCTTGGTCAAGGTAGTTTGATGTAATGATTAAAAAATGTTAAAAAATGTTTTAAAACTTTAAAAAATGTATTGGATTGTCTATTGTATTTTTTTTTCTTTTTCTTGTGTTCTCTTTTTGAGAGCACTAACTTATCGAGGTCTCACTCTATCAAATTATGAAAAATGGCAATATTTTGTGAAAGGAATTTAACTATTTATGTGATCAGTAGAGATTTTTTTCTGCTTTCAAGTGTATCCTAACTGTTTCTGCAAATTAGATAAATTGATCAGCAAAAACGGTTCTATGTCAAACACTAGATATTCTAGTGTTAAAGGAAATTTAATTAGATGCTGTAAAAACACATCTTAATGAATGTAGAGGTTATTTGGGGAGTTAGAGCTTAAATAAAATCAAACTGCGGTTACATCTTTTATAATACAATCTCACCTTCTCTAATACAGACATACAAGTGGCTTTTTCACTTCACATTTTGTCTTTCCCTGCTTTTATTTCTTGTTTCTGCAAGTAATTCAAATACATTATATGCATGTTTAAACTGAACATCCAACTGCATTTGAAAAGAATCATTCTCTACTTTTTTATTGTCATCATTTATTTGCTGTTTTAAACAGCACCGAGTTGTCATTGCTTACATTGTGCAAAACCCAGATTGACTTGTTTGATTTGGGTTTATGCAAAAACTGTTCTCCAGAAGACAATAAAGGAGCTCCTAACATCCCTCAATGCTTCTTATACAATGCAAACACATTCCTCCTGTGCAAAGTTTGAAATGTGAACTTTTTTTTAAACTGTTCAACAACTTTATAATGCATGCTTGTAGAATAACTTTGTTGGCCATAATATTTCACACATCAATTTGACAGAAAGCGCTTTTCTACTCCGTAGATATCTACATTGCCATCTAAGGCCATATATTATGAAAATTGATTGTGAAATCCTTATTCTCTACACATCTTGTTGTTTCATGTGAGTTCATTGAAAAATAAAAAAAGCATGCTCAGAAAATGGTTAAAAATTAAATAAGACTTCACATGGCATTGCTTTGTCCAGATTCTATAATGAGGTCATGACATAGTTGAACTATCACCACTTGAAAGATAAAAGCAAATGATCAAAGCAAGGGGTCATATTAGCTTTCTTCTGTGCAACAGGCAGCTATGTGCTGAATTGTTTTCCTATGAGCTGCATCACATTCAGAGTATTGATTGATGGTGGGAATGATGAAAACAGAGGATACATAGCTCAGCATTATTCTTAATTTGTCTTCAGTGCCTTTGTATGCCAAGTGATATTTTGAGACAAGCCTAAATCATTTTTATTACAACAGTAAGTGAGAAGGTGGCATCTCCAGGCCATTGCTAAAATAGAAATAGAAAGCCCTCCGGCCCTGTTACTTCCACAGTTTTAAAAAACTCACACTCAAAATATGCTGATAAACATTATTGGCTGGCTTTATTCTGTGGCTTCATTAGTTTGCAACACTACTAACTGTACTGCTTACTACTTTTGCAGAAATAGAAGGGTTTTTTTGCTTCACTGCAACATATGTTTTTTATATTTTCTAACCAGTAATGAGTATTTCGATCATTATCACCAGAATTCAGAAACACTAACCGATAACTCAGCCAGTGACACTGGATCTTCATTTTTGCTGCTTCATTGTTACCAAAGATTCAGGATTACAGTGCCTTGCAAAGGCAACTAATGTTTTGTTATTTTACAACAGCAAATGTCAAAGTGGTTTCAGTGGGATATCTGTAAAATATATCTGAGTCAATACATTGTGCATCCACCTTCTGCTGTATTACGGGGACAAGTGTTTTGGGGGTATGTTCATATTTAGTTCTACAATATATGTTAGATATGAATCTATGGACTGGAAGGCTATAAACAAATTGCATATTGAATCTAACATCCTCCCTGACTCTGAATCTAAGCCACTCCACTGCAGCTTTGGGTATATGTTGAGGGTTCACATCTTGTTGCAAGGTGAACCTCTGGCCCAAACTCAAGTCTTTTGCAGCTATTAAAAGGTTTTCTCTCACAATCCTCCTGTATTGAACTCCCCATATGTTAGCTTTTTACAACAAATGCTAGGCTGTTGCATAGACTATTTCAAGCTCCGTCTTGCCTTTTTAGAAAAAAAAATCCCCCTAATTGAAGATACACTGCCTGGCCAAAAAAAAAAGTCGCCACCTGGATTTAACTAAGCAAATAAGTACAAGCCTCCTATTGGATAAGTCCTGCATAGACGATTATCTTTCAGCTGGCAACAAGTTATTTAACCCCAGCTGATGCAATGAGTAACTCCTCATTTCTTAAACAACCATGGCAAACGACACATCCTGTGGTCGTGGAAAAGATGTTAGTCTGTTTAAGAAGGGTCAAATCATTGGCATGCATCAAGCAGAGAAAACATCTAAATAGATTGCAGAAACTACTAGAATTGGGTTAAGAACTGTCCAACGCATCATTAAAAACTGGAAGGATGGTGGGGAACCATCGTCTTCCAGGAAGAAATGTGGTCGGAAAAAAATCCTGAATGATCGTGATCGGTGATTACTTAAACGTTTGGTCAAATCAAATCGAAGAAAAACAACAGCAGAACTCAGGAGTATGTTTAATTGTGAATGCAAAAGCATTTCCACACGCACAATGCGAAGGAAACTCAAGGGGTTGGGATTGAACAGCTGTGTAGCCGTAAGAAAACCTCAAATCAGTAAGGCTAACCAGAAAAAAGGCTTCAGTTTGCTAGGGAGCATAAAGATTGGACTCTGGAGGAATGGAAGAGGGTCATGTGGTCTGATTAGTCCAGATTTACCCTGTTCCAGAGTGATGGGTGCATCAGGGTAAGAAGAGAGGCAGGTGAAGTGATGCACCCATCATGCCTAGTGCCTACTGTACAAGCCTGTGGGGCCAGTGCTATGATCTGGGGTTGCTGCAGTTGGTCAGGTCTAGGTTCAACAACATTGTGTGCCCAAAGAATGAGGTCAGCTGACTACCTGGATATACTGAATGACCAGGTTATTCCATCAATGGATTTTGTCCTCCCAAATGGAACGGGCATATTCCAAGATGACAATGCCAGGATTCATTGAGCTCACATTGTGAAAGAGTGGTTCAGGGAGCATGAGGCATCTTTTTCACACATGGATTGGCCACCACAGAGTCCAGACCTTAACCCCATTGAGAATCTTTGGGATGTGCTGGAGAAGGCTTTGCGCAGTGGTCAGACTCTCCCATCATCAATACAAGATCTTGGTGAAAGATTAATGCAACACTGGATGGAAATAAATCTTGTGACACTGCAGAAGCTTATTGAAACAATGCCACAGCGAATGCGGGCTGTAAACAAAGCTAAAGGCGGTCCAACAAAAATATTAGAGAGTGTGACCATTTTTTGGTGGCGACTTTTTTTTTGGCCAGGCAGTGTATATACAGTATATATATATATATATATATATATATATATATATATATATATATATAGCGAGAGAGAGAGATAGAGATAGAGTTAGATTCATAGATATATATATTTAGAGATATAGATATATCTATTTATATATAGTAATAGTAATATTAATAATAATAATATCATTATTATTATTATTAATATCCATCCATTATAAAGCACACTAAATCTTTTTGGACTGTGGGAGGAAGCCGGAGCGCCCGGAGAGAACCCACATATGGACATGGAGAACCAGAAAACCCCATTAGACAGAACCAGGCTGGGATTCAAACCCAGGACTTTCTTACTGCAAGGCAGCAGTGTTACCCACTGAGCCACTGTGCAGCACTGATGTTTTATTCACACCAAAGGAGAATTTAGAAACTAATTAACCAAACAGTGATGACTTTAGATTGTGGCAGGAAGCCGGAGCGCCCGGAGAGAAACCTGCAAACAGGATGTTAACTTTTGATAGTTGATTCACAAAATTCAATGTTTCTTCCTCCTCTAAAAAACAGCTTTGTTGTTTTGGAGATTAGTGGCAGGAGAAACCATTAGGTGGGATTTTCTGTGGAGTGTGGCGTTTCTCTTCATGTGTTTGCTTCTCATGTATTCTCTTCTTCTGAGCTTGAACTGTCCCATTCGGGGTAGTTGTTTTTGGGGGGAATCAGTAACATCCGGTCCCAAAGTTTTTCCTCTTCTTCTGAGGTTAAACTGCGCCTCTTACTGCCTGGAGCTCCACAGCTGCTCCTGCGTGTTAACCCTGATGCCCAGTTTGGGGAACATTTAAGGTCAGAGACCCTGGAGGATGCGCCATTTCTCGATATCTTCTCTGAACACGCCGGACATGAAATCGTTGAAATCAAAACCTGAGCTTTGCGATTCGTCCCAGAAGAAACTTCCCCAGCCGGGTCAGCTTGATCTCTGGGAACCGATGGAAGGTCGTCCCAAAACAAATCTGTCTCAGCATCCTTGGAGGTACTTTTAACTGAGTCATTACCAGGAAAGAAATGGTCGAATACTTTCCTCATCCCTGTCGTCACCAGATATCCTAGTCCAAAACCAAGTGGTAAAATTAAAGGGTATGGCATCTTTGAAACACAAAAATCCTCACTAGACACAAAACCTGAATTTCACTGAAACGTTTGGATTCTAACTGATGTGTTGAGATTCAAGCAGTTAAAGCCTCAGAACTTCTTTGATCTGTTGTGATGTTCATGATGTCATCTGTGACCTCATCAGTGAGGTCACTGTGGCTCTGGGGAGGGTCCTGCTTCTGATCGTTGCTATGGGAACGAACAGATAAGTTCTGCCCGACTCAAACTGAAATAATGACCAAATATTTAATAAGTAATTTTTTTTTCATTTATTTAACAGGAATTGATTAACAATAGATTTCTACCTTGGTTTTCTGTACCTGCTGCCATATGAATTGTCTTTATCCATTATTAATTTGGTTCTGGGAGGAAATTGTTCAGATTTTATAAACATTTGCAAAACAAAATTTTCTCTAATCTTTGTTAACTCTATGTTAATGATCAAATTTTATATATTTTATACTACCTTGTTCTGAAATTGTTAATATCAGTAATGATGTAATTTGTTGCACAACTAATATTAATATTGATTAAACTTAGATCTTAAACAAATAATAAATGAAAAAAAAGTTTCACATATGCAGATAGATAGATCGATAAATAGATCTATACATAGATCTATTTACTGATCTATCTATCTATATCTATATATATAGATATTGATAGATTGATCTATCTTTAGATCTATATAAATATATATATAGATATATAGGTCTATATAGCTATATACGTACAGTATAAGGGAGGAGAAATATACAATACATCTTAAAATTGTAACACTTACAAAGATGTTTTAGCAGTTTGTAGTAGAAATATTTCATACTTCTCATTAGTGTATTTGCTCTTATATCAACAGATGCCACATAAACACTTTTGTGAAGTCTGCTATATTTCTAAGTTACTACAATTTCAAAGTTAATGTCTCTGCTAGTGAGCCAGGGAATACAGTTTGAGTAACGAAAGGAGGAGAACTGTTAAAAGCTCAGATGAAACGTGGCTGTAACATTGAGGCAGAAGTTGCTCTAGTTTTACTGCAACCATGTTAACAATTCCCAGCTAGGTTTAGTGAATGCTCAGAGTGACACAAATATTATCCAAGCAGGGATCCATCTGTTTGAATGTTTCCAGCCATTTGCCCCACATTTTGAAAAAGATTTTTTGCCTATTCAAAATGCCTTTGAAAGGTCTTTTTTAGAAATGGAGGAAAGTTTTCACGAAATAATATAACAAAAATTATTTTATATGGCAGCTAAGAAATCTTAATTCTTAGCTGCCATATAAAATAATAAAATAAGAATTGTTAGATGTTTTTGCTGCCTGCATAATGAATTCAGTAATTGTAATATACTGGCCGGAATACACTCATCATGGGCACAAATTATGCATTTGAATGATGATGTTCTTCTTTTAAGAGTTGCACATCTTCAAGAAGTCAACATCACACTTGTTCTTTGGTGTAATAATACTTATTTTGACTTATCTAAACTTACATCTCCTCACCAGGTCAAATTACACGCTTTCATCTTGATTTATTCCAAAACTTTTCACCTGAACACATTTGGTTCGTTCAGACGGACAGTCTGACATTTCACTTGAGCTTTTGGGTGCAGCACACAAAAAACTGCCTACCACTGTGAAACTACCCATTTTTCACTAATCTGACGTAGGCAAATTAGGACTTCATTTGGTATTTAAAAAAAAAGAGCCCCAAATCAATATGGAGTTGTGCCTATGATGAGTATATACAAACATCCACCTGGCTCTTTCTCATTGTGAATCTATCCTGAAGACAGATTTTTAAATAATGTTTTTCTTGTATTGGCCGTATTTCTTGCTTCAGGTCCATGCAACTTGTTTGCCTAGTAAAGACAAAGTTAAATTAAGTGTAATTGTACCAATAAGCAGCTGTTGGATTAGGATTATGAGTTTGTGCATGGGGCTGAATGTTAAAGACATCTTTAAGAAGTTAACAAAAGACCCTGTTTTATGGTAAGTAGTAGCTTAGCAAACAGTTAATGAGTTTGATGCAGCTGAGGCAAAGACAACTGTTGTCAAAATGTTCAGTGTAAGAAGCGCTTTAAAACTCAGCACCAGTTCCTTCAAAAATTACTATGAGCTGTGCAATGCTGATATTCACATTAAGTGATCCGGAAAATTCAAATTTGTTTTTGGATGTCAAACAAACAGCACATACTCTGACCCCTTGTGATTTGTACAGCAATTCATCTTTTTCCAAGCACTTTGCTGCCGTCGAGGAAGGAAAGGTTGTGACTGCTGTGCAACAACAATCAGAGTGAACACAAAGACATACACTTGGGGGAGGGAGAAGACATAAGTGAAAGCTAAAAGCACATAAAGAAGAAGAATGGGGGGTGGGGAGGGGAGGAAAGAATGAGGGAGAGTGACTCATAAATCAAGAAAAGGTGAGATTGCTGAATCAGGGTTGATTGTGCCTGGGAGAGACAATAAAGCCTGTAATCATCTGTCTCTGCTGCACAGACCTGGCAATTATCTGCCCATACCTGACCGCAAAAACAGAAAGGGCAGGATCCATCTACCTTCACCCGATCACCCCATATCGCTCCAGATTTAAGGGGAAATATGATGATGCACACTGTAAGAGCAGGGCAATAGTGTTCCCCTTCACAGGGGTATCTGTAAAGATAGAGTGTGCGAAGAGTTTTCTTCTGCTTATTCGTTCAGATATTAATCAAAGTAGAGGGTGGTGGTAGTTGCTTTGGATCTTTCATCTCCCCCTATCCACATGCATATTAACATACACACATAAGGAAGCTTGTCAATTTATTACCACAGATAAGAGGAGAGTAGTCACTTATTATGACAGTGTAACACTGCCTATGTAAGCTCCATTTGCTTCAGCTGCAGCTCTTCAATTGCGACATCTGCTTTCAAACGGCTTCCACATATTGGCATTTAGGATACAAATTTCCCATCATTTTTCTCCAATACTTGTGAGCCTGAAGCGTATGGACATCGCTCTCTGACTGAAAGCACAGCACAGAGGGCTAAAAGCATTTTTTTGCCTGTCCAATAACAGAGCTAAATGAATAGTGTGGCTGTAATTAATCTTTTCTATTGACTGAATAAAAACCTCTTGGTACTACTCAGCTGTTTTTCCCTCTCTGTATTTTTCTCTCTAATAGGAGAGTTTGGAAAATAATTGCAAAGTTGCTGCCAGTGTTGTGGAAGATCAAATCTTTTATCAAACACAAATTAGAAAGCAAAAAGGAAAATATATTTCAACAGGTGATTAGTGTTGCACATCCCGAGCACAGGGTCATTTGCAATTCTCATTTATTTATTTAATTCAATGCTTGTGTTCAGCACATCGTAAATGTAGCCTGTCATGAATAGGAAATATGCTATATTTAGCTTTTATTGTTGTTTTCACCAATGTCCTCTCTGAAGACCTTGTATATGGAAATTATTTTTCTAAACACATCTCCCTGATTTATTTTTTCAAGAAACATTTTTGAAAGAATTAGCAAAAACCAGTTTTTCCATCAGACAAACAAAATACCAAAGCAAAACTGCCTGGCAATAAAATAAAGGTGTGCAGTCTCACAAAACATTATTTAATTACCAAAACTGACTGGCAGTAAAATAAAGTCATGCAGTCTCACATTTTCAGCAGGGCAACATTCTAACATAAAACCTTCATTTTGTTGTTAAATTATTGTCAGGTGTAGTTTGATTCAAGATGGCATCTAAAATGTGGTGATTGTATGTTTTACCTGAAGAAAATGTCACCTAAACAGGCAAGAAAGAAATTTTTAAGTAGCCACTAACATTAAGTGGAAATCTTTTTTGCATTTGTATAAAAAATTATATTTATAGGACATTTATCATTTTCTTCATTCACTTCACAGTTATGCACTTTGTTGTGTTTGTTTATCACATGAAATATAAATCAAATAAATTGAGGTTGGGTTTTATAATGTAACAAAGTGTACAGAAAAAAAAACCTTGTGAAATGGCATGTTGACAAGCTACAATAACTAGTATTGTTGTCAGTGAAATAAAAACCTAGAGTAAGCTAGCTACCGAGTGAAATAACCTGAATAATTTGGAACATAGCATTTTCTCTGAAGCTCAAGCATTACTTATATAAAACTAGAACCACAGAGAGAAACTTAAAGATATGCAATGAGTATTTCACTATGCATTGGAGAAACTTATTTGAAAAATGTTATAGGCAATTTACTATTAAAATACAAGGCTAATTAGCCCACAAGTAAATCACAATAAGTTGTTTTTCAAAGTAATTAATAGAGATAGCCAGAGTTAGAGAAGCACAATATTATAAAAGCTTGCAAAGGTGATGATATCTTTAACTCTGACAGTGACTAAAGCCGTTGTGGTATGTGCCTGTTTTCTTATTTCTCTTTCTCATCTATGCTTGAGATCTTTTCCATTTGGGGGATGATCATTTATGTCCAATGTGAACATATGCAGCAGTGAAACGATGCCCAACTGGCTAAGTCTTACATTAGCATGAAATATGCAAGTTTGTAAGATTTGGACTAAATCAGCCAACAGTCATTGGTGATATAAATATTGCAAACACTGATATTGCAATGACAACATTTTAAATATATATTGTTAGGCCCAACCAGTGTAGACAACTTCAAGCAGATTATGATCCTAACTCAGATTAGGGTCCGTACTTTGAGAGGACCATTCTAACACATGAATATGGTCGGGTCAAAATCAGTCAACAACATTCAACAAGCGGTCACGTACAGGACGTTGGATCTTGCTCACACCCTTAAAGGTCCACAAGACACACCTAGCTGAGTTCCTGTGAAACCTCTCCCACTACAGTTTACATCATGGTGTTTTGCCATATGTGTGATCTACAGCTAAATAGTAAACACAGCAATCATAGCAGAAAGCAACAACTATTACAAGTTCTCAAGTTCAGAAGAAGAGGAAATAGTCATTGATAGCTGCAGTGTCTAATTTTTTTCCCCATGTTTTTGAAAAAAAAAAAAAAAAAAAGAACAGAAGGCATCAGTGGGACGTTCTCCTGCTGCACAAGGCCAGAACTAAGCGGGTGGAGTTCAGTGTTTTGGACCAACGGTACATACTTCCTCACCGCCTCAGAAAATTGCCATCTTGCTCTCATGCTGAAAAAGCTTCTGGCAATTGAGTAGTCAAGGCTGTTTGGCGCATCAACAAACACGGCCACAAAATTCAGATCATTCACACAATAGTTGTGCATGCAAAGAGCGAAAACTTCGCAAGAAGGGTTGTGACAAGACGGGACAGACGATATGAGACTGAGTACAAAATGATGCGATTTTCATCATGCAACTGCGACCTTGAGAACCAATTTGCTTTATATAATTTAACTCTTAAAACCATTTAAGTTTAAAACATGGACACAGAAAAGTAGAATAATAGACAGGGTTTTTTATCTTGCCCTTTATCTAAGACTTTTGTTTTGTTTTGCTTTAGTTGATCAAATCAAGCCAACATTTGACTGGAAAAACTAGAATTTGTCTTTGTGGATCAAAGTGCACATCTCATCACTTTGAGTGCGTAGATAATGTCAGCATGAAAAATCTGATCAGAATAATAGATAAAATCATTTGAAAGACTTTACTACAATGTATTGAATTGTCTGCCAGTTTCCCCTTCCTTCAGAGCGAGTCTAATAGGAAAACATGCACCCTTGAAAACAGTTTTCCCCCTGTCACTCTTCTTGCTTTGGCCAGCAGTCAGTGTCCACGATGCCAGGGGAGCTGCACTACCTGATAAGCAAAGGTAGAGGCTCCCTGACACATCTGTCTGCTTGATGAGCCAAGTGTCAAAGCCCCCCAAAGTGCTGGATGAAGTGCATCAATAAACGACTTTAATCCCCTCCTGGGGCCAATGTCCTCCCACTAATAAGGGATCGTTTTACACCGCTGGCTGTAAGCAGAGAGGTAAAAGTGGCTTGGCATGCGCCTCAGCACGCGGATGTGCTCTACGCTGGGAATTGTCTGTACACAGGTAACAGGCTGTAAATCACAGGCGCCTGCTGTTGCTTTAATTGTCGGACTGAATTGGTGTTTGCTTCCTGTTTGTTTCTTTCTTGTTTAACCTCTCTCTGTTGCCCCCTTTTGCCATTTTGTTTTTTAAAAGACCATGTCCATTTGTCATCACTAGCTCTCCATCTTTCCAATACTTCCTGCAATTTTGACTTTCAGGCCATTTTCCTCTCATACCACTCCAACTCTATTCCAGAAAGTTTCAGATACTACAGAAAGTAAAATAAAATAATAATAAAAAATAAAAAAAATAAAAAACAGAAGCACAGGGACTGAGCAGTATTGGTTGTTCTGAAGGACATGTGGGTTGCTTGCATCCGCAGGGGAGAACCAATGAGTGTCCTAGTCAGAGTGACCCTAATTAACCACATATTATCTACAGGCTGTGCAGAGGATTAAGGCCCTTAGCTGTGGACCGTTCAGGCCTGGAGATCCAGGGAAAGAGGACTGCATGAAAACCCACTTCATATTCTGCCTCAAACCTGAATTTAGATAAAAGTGGGAATGTGAGACTGGACCTCAAAAGATCCAAGTAAGAAGGCAGAATGCAGAAGAGAAATGTGGCTGGGATTATACAGTTGTATGAAATTTAAACATTTGCCACTGTGTTTTCCATTTTTGCCTTTTATTAAACCTAAATGTTATGTTATGAGGCAAGGATAACCCAAGACAATACAAAAAAGCAATTATTAAAATGACAGTTTTATATATAAAAAATGCAATCATCCTAACGAACCTAACACCATGTGAAGAAGTAATCACCTTCTCGTTAACTTGTTTACTGTGGCTAAAAATGTTTATTTTAATTGTTTGTTTTTTTGGAAAGCTAAGCTGAATTTCACTAAAGCTACCAGATCTGTAGAATCAACAAAATGTTCAAAAATAACATCTATGACAACATAAATAAGGTTTAGTGGTCTTAAAATATTATCTGCTTGTGTTTAGATTTAAAGAGAGAAAAAAAGTTACTGTGATATCATCCTGGAAAGGATTACAAAGTTATTTCTAAGGTTTAGGAAAACTAGCAAACTATACTAAGAGTTATTATCCATAAACAACGGAGGTGAAACTTCAAAGAAGTGGTTGGTTGACCAAAACTACTCCAAAAGCTGATTGATGACTTTTTAAGTGTCATTTAGGAACCCAGAACATCTAAAGCACAACAGACCTCACTGGCTTCAGTTAAGTTCAGTTTTCACAATTCAGCAAGGAGAAAGAGTTTGGGCATAATTGGAACCCATGGGAGACTTCCAGGGCTGCTAACCAAAAAGAACATAAATTCATGCCTGATAATTCTGAAAAATATCTGGACTATCCCTGAAATCTGTGAGAAAATATTCTTTGGACACCTTTCGAAAAGTCAGTCTTTTTGGAAGGTGTCCATCTTATTACATCCAGCTAAAAAAAAAAAACAACTATAAAATGAATACCACATCAATGGTTAAGCTTGGTAGTTGGATGGCCTTGAGCTACTTTGTTTCTGATGGTTGCATCTGATGGTTTGCTGTTGCTGATGAAATTCAGCTTTCATCAGGTTATTTTAAACTGTTGATAAAATTTCTTCATTGTCTTAAACATGTGACAAAAAAGCTAAAAGAATAACTCTATAATGGATAAATACTTTTTCACAGCACTGGATCTGCTGGTCAGGGCTTTTCTATAACTACTAAATATAGCAACCACAATTCACAATGCACATTCCCAGGAAAACACTGTTTCTGGCACGCTTACAAAGAGGAACAGATATTTTGACTTTGTCTGTCATCTGCTGGAAATCTCCCTCTCCCCCTAGCAAGGTGATGTTTGAACAAATTGAAGTTACGGTAGGAGGAGAGGATCATTTTTCTGTTGAGAGATAATGAGCTCATTTTCCCGCCTGACACTAGAAATCCAAGAAATTAAAACTTTCCTGTGTTGACAGGTTGTCATGTACACAGCATCCACAATGCAAGGCAATCTGGGGACTACACAGAGCCCCCATTGAAGCAACACAATGAACTGCTCCCGCAGGCCGCCGCAGAGTCTGATTTTGGTTGGAAACACTTTAGTAGCAGCTGTGACATACCTCATTTCAGTTGAAAGACGAGCCAATATCAACAACATGATTAAAGAGGAGATTAACTGGCATCAACCAGTCAACTGTTGGATGGATCCAAATGCTACAGCTCATAAAAGTGCTATTGCTTTTAGAGAGGTAGAGTATTACAAGGGTGATGCTTTGCAAGTGAATGCATTTCATATTTTCATAATACCAAAATATTCTATTAGAGTTATAACAGTGCAACTCTTCATGAGGCTCCCATGGGGTATTACAGAGCAAATTTAAACTTCCATTATCCTGCTACGCGTTAGCTTTATGGAGTCACTAGAACACAGTTCTCGGCTGTAATCCAGTCCATATGCGCCCGGCTCAAGACTCTTCAACTTACCTCGATCGGTGTCATAGAGGTAAACAAACTTCTGCCACTTGTAGTAGGAGAGCAGGCTGAGCACAGCACCTCTCAGGGTCGGCCGCATCTGGATGACAAACTGCACCTCGTTATCGGTGGGGTAACTGGGCGTGACAAAGGAGGTGTGCAGAGCGCCGCAGAAGGAGGTCAAGGTGTTCATGGACTTCTTGTCGTAGAATCCGAAGATGGCGTACACCCCACGGGAGAACTGGGAGCAAACTGCAGGGACAGAAAAGTGCAAGAGGACATGCGTCAGCATGTTTTCACTTTTGTTAGCTTGAGCTTCATCACTTCAGGGTGTAATCGTTCTTTAGTGGCAAACACACAACAGACTGAAAAAGGGATCATCTGTATGTAAATGCTCTGTGTGCTTGATAACTAGTGAAAAGAATGTAAATAAATAAACACACAAATGCAGATGCTGACAACATTAAGCTGTGACATTTTCCTCATTTTATATTTAATGGCTTTCAAGATGCATGTAACAATCTACAGTGCCTTGAAAAAGTATTTATGCCTCTTGATTTTTTTAGTCATGCCTCACATCACAACCACAAATTTCAACATGTTATATTGGAAATTTATGTGACAAACCAATACAAAGTAGTACATAATTGCAAAGCGGAAGGAAAATTCTTTTTAACATTTTTGATTAAAAAAAGGAATGTGTTGAACATTTGTAATCCCCTTTACTTTGTGAACTAAGTAGAGATCGCCTGTAGTTCATTCTCAGTAGAACTGTTTTGTGAAAGCCTCAGAGAATGACATTTAATGCAGGCTTATGTGAGAAAACACTGCTTCGTTCGTTTTCTAAAAGTGGGAACATGATGGCTTAATAGTGAAGGTTATCCTGCAATAGTCAGCCCCGCCCACTCCTCACTACTACCCAGGGCTGCCTACTGACCAGTTCTCTGTCTAACAGGTCCGGAAAATCTCTGAGACCTGGGTATTACCCTAAAAGTACTCTATAAGAGATAATCTATTTAAACTGGTGGCGAAAGTGATTCGTCTAGCTCTAACTACCTCCAATCCAGAAGTTATGACCCTTTACAGTTAAGAAACAATCAGCTGAGTAGCCCTCACAGCTGCATAATTCCAATAACCACTTCTGTTAACGGTAGCCCACTTTCTAAATCATAACTTGCACTTGGAACCGGCTAGATTATGTTTAGTGACTTAGATGTAAGTCCCAGGGTCATTATTTATTCTCACCAAAGGAAATTATGAAGCCTCCTATTTACTGGAATCATGTACATTAGTTTTACCTTAATTAAAAGAACTGAACGAAGATTAAATGACTCTATTAATTCCAATGTCCACCAACCTCTTTAGAATTTTATAGTATAAATTTATTAAGCAAGCTTAAGCAGGGATATGCGACATACAAATCAATAATCAATCGTAAATAATTCAAAAACAGTGTAATAAAATTTACATGTACAATCATACTACCCTGTCCTCTTTTCCCTGACTAAAGTCGCAAGTTCTGAGATGGAATTTCAATGAGCAGATTCAACTCATACCCAGACGATGGTGGATCTTTGGCAACAGGAATTTCTAGCATCCTTGGTTGAGGTCTTTGCCTTGTGTGGAAAAAACCCTCTTTAGAAAAGAAACAAAGCAGAACGGGTCCGAATCCTTTTGCAAAACCCAGTTCCTCATCCCTGAGGGAGCTTTGTCCTTCCTCCAAGTCTTGTTGCAGAGTTTGTAATTGCTGGGCTGAGACGAGACCGACGATCGAATGAAGAACCAGGGATGGGGCGATGGAACCCAGTCCTTTCTTGGCGGTGTGAAGTCCGAGCTCCCCCGTGGTTCTGAAGTGCGGTCCGTGGCTCAATCTGCTTCAGCAAGTTGTCTCTCCTTCTGCGCCGTCGGACTGGGAACGGCTGGTTCCTCTTTTCAGCCCCTTTTTATGCATCTCTCCACCATGTGTGTGTATGGGGAGGTTTGGCCTACGTGACTTTCTCCACATCTGCTGTATCTCATGAAAAAGTCCTCACATTGCCCAATCTATTTCTGCTGACCATGGTGGAAAGTCCCGTACTTCCCCTTTCTCCGTTGCTTCAGCCAAACTCAACACTCCAACCATCCTGTGCGCTCTGGCCATCTGTTCAGAACTGCTTGCGACATTTCCTGTTTCAGGACTGTGCTGTATTCCTCTCTTTTTCTATAACCCACTATTATGTATTATAGCTCATTAAACACATTAAATCTGTTGTTAAACCTGTTTGAATTAATTTCAAATGATTACAACTTCACATCATCACAAGTTTGATCCTTAGTTAACAATCAATCACATCTCTTACTTATTATAATTCATCAACCATAATCTTTCCACAGTTAATTCATTACAGAAATCATTACAGATCACATTTCAGATAATACATTTCAGAAGGTTATTATGTGATTACTTGTATTCATTTTACTATTCCTTCATATTCAATTTAATTAGCTTTTAATCAAACTACAAGATTACTTATTTTCTCTCAGGCCTCTATGCACCTTTTCTGCATGCACCCGGAAAGATCTCACACCCTATGCCAGTTTTCTTGACACCCCCTCCATGAGATCGGACGGTGCTTCGCAGAAACCACAGAGTCCAAAGTCAAAAGAGATCAAGTCCATCATCACAAGTGATAGTGAGGATGTCCCGCTCATAGCAGGTAACCGGAGACAATGAAGGTGTCCAGGAATCCACAACCGCATACTCCGACAGATTGGATGGCGGAGAAAGCCAGCGTTCTGCGCCCAAATCGTTGTCAAGTGTAGAGTCACCTGAGACGGAAAGGGTGGAACGTTCCAGCGGAGGCGGCAGAGGCGAAGGCAAGTCCATGCCGAAGTCTGGCAGCGTTGATGGATTGTTGCAGTAGCCGTCCAACTCTGCCAGCAGATCCTGGAAATCCATATCACTTGGTGATGGAGATGAAGGGGAAAGGATGTCCTCAGTCTGGCATGCTTGGGGAGATGAACTGAGGTTCTCAGTTTGGGTACCTCTCTCGTTAGTCGCACTGCTGGCTTGGCATCCGACGTCGATAAACAAATCCGGAGACACGGGACGTGTAGGCGGAAGATAGTCGCCCACCGCCACAACTCGGCCATCCAACAGATGTAAAGTTGGGAGGCATTGCCGAGTAAGTTGGTGTTCCCACAACTTATGAATTACGGGCAGCCGTAGCCCCGTATACAATGGAGATGCTGGGAAGTCGTCGTCGGCTAGGCCAAATGCAGAGGTCCACACGATTTTGTGCACCCGTTCCAGGGATCTAGATGTGGAATCCGCTATGTAGGGCAAATCCTCCAGCCCTGTGGCGCAGAGAATTGCCGTTACATCATTAAAATGGCTGCTCACGCATTTGTGACACCAGCGGGCGGACGATGCCACCCAAATGAATCCATAGGATTCTGCGGTGATCCCACATCCCACACAGCAGGTTGATGCCTGAGGAGAAACAGTAACCCAGGTAACTTCATGATTAGTGGTTATTGATTAACTACATGTACTTACAATGACGAAAATGCTAAAGCGAAAGCTGAGAGAGTAGGCTGGTTTTAAGCCCGTGTGCCAGCTTGTTTTGCGAGCCAAGGTGAATTAATCACAGGAGCCGAAATGTCATGATCTGGTGCCGGTTCACCTCGATCATAGACATGAGCTGAATCATGGAATATTGCCGCGTAGGTCATCAGCCAGACAACAATGGCGAGGTCCGAGGTCTCATGAAGCCAGTAGAGGACCACCAGGATCCCCCAAACCGTTGCCCAAAGAGCCAGAATTACCCACTTTTGCATCCAAATTCGCCGTCCTCGACCCTTGATAGCCAAGGCCTGGCGCGCTAAGTAGATGAGGATAGATACTGCGAAAAGCCCTTCTAGAATGGCTGTGAGAATCTTAAATGGGGCGGTTCGTGTAGCTTGTGCGCCCCCCAGGACCAATTCCAGTATCAGGGCTGCGGTATCGGTGATGAGCCACAGGCAGACCACAACGCCCCTGCGCCAATTGATGCGAGTACGGCCCATCAAGTAACAGGCAAAGAGGGACGAAGCCAACCCCCATCTGTGGAGAATGATTGGACGGAGGATAAGCTTGGCATATCCTTGTAGCGCGACGAAGATCCTCATAGGATGTCCCTTGGGCCAAGGACCGGTGTGGCAGAAGACTACCCAGGCCAGGGTAATCCCTAAGTGCTCAATGGTACTCACTTGAATCGGTGCAAAAAGTGAGTTGGGATTTGATGAGTTGGTCGAAGAGTTGTTTTCCATGATGTGAGATGATGGTCGCTCTGGATCAGATCCTGTCGGCAGCTGCGATGAAGGTTGAATGGCTCGCAGGCACACGGCAGCTCTCTCTTATGCAGAAGTAGGCTCCTCCTTAGGGGGGAGGGGCTGGTAGTTCCTCTTTTTGCAACGACAAAGTGCTTTCAGCCACGCCTCCAAGACGATTTTGCCGATGAGTATTGCTACGGCGACGCCCAGGAGTCCTAAGAGATATGGCCATAGCACGCTCAAAGCGTCTAGCAGCCACTGTTCAACAATGTTGAGGCCTTCTTCTACCACATGAGCAATTTCTTCCACAACCTCGGTGGCGACGGCCACCAAAGTTGCTCCCATAGTCTCATACCAGAAACAGTCATGTCTATTAGAGCCTTCTCCACATTGCTGCCAATGCTCCATAGTGGTGGAGCAGGTGAGATTGGAATACAACAGGTTGGGTCCTACCCAGTCAAACCCTGAGTCTATGTTCCCTTCACACAGACTTTTCCGAAAAGCATGTCCTTCGGCGATGGCTATAAGGGG
This sequence comes from Xiphophorus maculatus, assembly GCF_002775205.1. Lineage (NCBI taxonomy): Eukaryota > Metazoa > Chordata > Actinopteri > Cyprinodontiformes > Poeciliidae > Xiphophorus > Xiphophorus maculatus. The sequence goes on along the minus strand of NC_036465.1, from coordinate 20,474,891 downwards.
ATTTGGAATGAACGGAACGGGTAGTCCAAGAATGCTCTTGCGCTTCTGGAGATGATATCCTAGGATTGCGTCGGTGCATGTCCGTCCGCTCACTATGGCCCTCCGCCATGTGCCATTGATTTTCCGCCAAGTAACCTCAGAAGAGTGAGTGTCATACTCATCTGCATAATGTTCCTGGCAGTAGCTTTCCCAACCTCGGACGGTTTGGCAGGGTCTTCTGGCCAAACTGATTGTGCATTCGAGGACCCGTCTTGTTGTGTTTCTACAGGTCATGCGCCAAGGTCTCGGGTTGACATAACTGTCAGGTCTCCAAAAAACTCCAGGCCAAATCATGCGGTCTTTCGAATAAACCGTGGCGATGTACTGGTACTTGACCCAGTAGTTTGTTGATTCCGTGAGGCATGGTGTTACCCAAGCTTCAAACTCATCTTGTTGGAGTCCCCACCACTCGTAGTCCCAATTTCGAGTGTAATCCTCGTACCAGGCTCGCAAAGCCCATTTGGCAGTAGGTGCTTTTTCAGGATCAGGGCAGTTGTACCTCCAGGTGGAGTGAAGAGCGTTCCCCGTTTGCCAGAGGTCACAACGTGGCGATGAGTGGGTTTTCCTCCAACAGGTGTCATTAAGGCTCTCAAAAATTCTTTTGGCGACACATTTGTCAATTTTTGCAAAGTCCGTTTTAGGAGCGCTCAGAAGGTCATCAGGAGTTGGAAGGGGTTGTGTACGCAAATTGGCAATGTGTAGCTCCTCCAAACCAGTATGAGAGCGAACCGTTCCCTCCGGGAAGTCTCCCATAAAGAACGTCTGGTCTTTGGCTATGAATGTCCATGGGAATGAGTTGTTCAGCCAGGTTTCAACTTCTGTGCGGACTGTGCGTGTAGAGTGCCACAAATCGGCCCAGTATTCCTCTATGGCTGTAACTATATAATTCTGTCCTGCACATTGCACAAACTTATTCCAGAGGCAAGGATTTAACCAACGAAAGTGGTGTGTATAACAGTGCTTTTGCTCATTTTCATACATAAACCGTCTAGGTCCTTGTCTGATCAGGAAAGCCGTCATGTTAGTCAAATTGGCTGGTGTAGGTGAAATCGTTGCATTGACTGGAAGGATACCTCGAGAGGCATTTCGGAAGGTCCAGTTGCCCGTTGGTGCTGTTGGGATGATGTCATCCTTTCTGCAGTTCAGGTGGATGTCTCCCCAAAATTCCCCTCGTGGAAGCCAGGCCCGACAGCCTGAGGACCTGTGTGGGGCTGGGTATACTACTTCGGTATCCCAGTACCCTTGACTTGGCATCAATAGCAGCGATCGACAAGCCATGTTGCAATGCCATTCTGGCATACCTCGGTCCGGGTGAATCCAGTTGCATCTGACGGTCCGTCGTTCTTTGTTGTGCAGAACCCGTATCCAGCAGAGCACTCCAGTCTCGAGGAAGTCATAGTTGTAGATCTCCCAGGTGCGATTCAGAAGGTCGTCCAGTGTGGAGTCGTTCAATTTGAAGGCTCGGCGTTCCACGTACTTTTTCCCGTTGTCCTTGCTGAATAGGCTGGTTCGATTCTGGACAGAAGTTTCGTTGTCCCATGGCACAAAAATAGCCGTGGTGCTTGTATTCCAACAATTGAAGTTAGCGTACTTAGAATGTCCGTAGGTGACTCTTGTATGCGTAAGATACCACGGTCCAACTCCGATGAAGTAGAAGATAGTAGCAAGAACAGCAGCAGCAAACAGCAGGGCAAGAAGCGTTAGCAGCCCTTTCAGGCATAGGGTTTTTCTGGTTATCGTAGTCGTTTTCCGTAGCAAGGGTTCGTTAGAGGTCTCCGAGTCGTCGTCAGTGTCAGTAGAGCTGTCTGAATCCGATGTGATATCCAGGCAATTCGGGTCTGTAGGCTTGCGCCTCATGCCGATAGCATCCATCCTGGCCAGATTAGTGCTTCCCTGGGATCCGCTGTATCAGGCGTAGTGCAGATTTTTCTCAGAGAGTTGAAGTGGCCCTGGTTGGCAGGGTTCTTTCCAACCCGTCTGGTGGCCCTTCTCTGCTGCAGGGCTGTATATATGGGAGAGGGGTAGGGTAAATCAGGCTCCAACCCCCTCCACACCCACTTCCAGTGGAACACCCTCCAGTAGTCCGGCCTAGGGAATGGGCCTGGGGCGGTTCCATTTTTCAGCGCCTGGTCTTGCCAGGATTCGTGTTTGTACCCTATTGGGGCAGGTACTGAGACGTAGGTGTACAATGATTGTCCATGCAGAGTTAGTCTAGTGCGGTACCCCCAGGTTGACGGAGTAAAAATCCTCTGGTGTGGTGGATTGGGGTAGACCCTATCTATTTCCAATTTTAATGGAAGCTTGGTGTTATTAAATATATAACATTCAGGATTTATTTCCCTCCTTACTATGGTTTTCGCCATACTTGGTGAAGTGGTCCAAATCAGCATGTCATTAAGTGAAATTTCACAATACAGTCCTTGCAGTGGTTCAAGATAATGGGGACCCCACCTAATCCGTAGCTCGATCCCCTGTAACCTGAAATACACTGTATTAAAAGTCCATGGTAGAGATCTTGGGCACATAGGGGAGATTGATGCAACATTAACCGTGTTGTCGGATCCTCTTCCTTTCCAAGCGGGCGGTGCGGTAGGGATAAATAAATGTGGCTTCATGGCAGGGGGCGTCGTGTATTCTTCACTTTCCCCCACCTCTTTTACGTTTTGGAAATTGGTGGGTCGGAGATATATGAGATACTTAAGAAAATAGGCCTCAGTGAGCGGATTGGAAACAGTGAAATCTTCTCTTGGCATATCTAGTAGAATGGAGGTGGTAGGGAGTTTTAAAAACGGGCCTCTGTCTGATAGTCCCGATGAGACTCCAACCCCCACTTTGAACAATCTAGTCACAAAACACTGTCTCCCCTTTCGTTTTTTGGTTTTTTGCTGACCTGCAGACTCGACGACTCGTTTTCCTCCTTCCGGTGCGTCCATCAGTCTTGGTTTGTCTTTCTCCATGGAAATGCTGAGGCGAGCTTCTGCCAGGCGTGAGTTTTGGATTTCTTCTTGGGAGGCTCCGGCTCCGTACTGGACACGGTGGCGTGAGTCTGCTCGTCTGGTACCACTTTGATGGCTGCTCCGACTGAGTAGATCCCTTTATAGGGGACGGTGATCATGCGCACTGACAGCTGGACATGACAGGAGGTGCTAGGATCAGAGGGCGTACTCGCCCTGTGAGCCACGCCTCCCGGGTGTTGCAAAACTCCATCCCGAAACTGGGATTCCGCTGTCACCCAGTACAGGCAAGACTTCTCTTTTGGTCTCACCGCATTGCTGCCCCATCCTTCCACCTCTGTGGTGTAGTAATACATATCCGAGCTGCGCACCCCATCTTCTCTTGGTACATCCGGCAGATCCACTATGGGTATCGTGCAGTCATTGATGACCTCCAAAATTAGATGTGCCCAGGTGGTTAGTTCCCAGGGGCCTGTCCACCCACCGTTAACGGCTTGCTCTCGGGCGTCATCTGGGAGTGCACTTAGCTCCTCAGCTGATGGTTGGTATGCATGAGGCCGATGTACCCGGAAGACCACAGGAGAGTGGTTGGCATTCAATGGTGGACACGACAGGGATGCTCTAGCAGCGTCATATGGCCAGGCGGCCTGAACAGAATCCCACAGGACATCATGGGGCCCTTCTTCCCTCTTCCACACCCATGGGTCCAGTTCCTCTGGAGTGTTCGGAGGGGCGGAAGGTCCTGGTAATATTATCGGTATGGAGCTCCCATAGTTCGGCTGCACTTGCCCATAGGTTCTGTAATATCGCAGCGAGCTGTAAAATCTTGTCACTTGCCACCCTTCAGCTTCGCCTGTCAGTGTTACCTCTCCACTCTTCAGCTGTTCCTCGCACACAGGGCAGTGGTGTAGCTCATCTCCGTCCCACGTGCAATAACAAGTTCTTGGTTTTTCCTGGAGCCACCCCCATTGGGTTTCCAACTTAAGCCGGGGCAGGTAACCCACTCGGCAGTTCCCACAGACTGTGTTGTTCAATACCGTGACTGGGGAGACGCGAAGGTGTTGTAGCATCTCTGCGGTAGCCTCCTGGTGTCTTGGCTTCTCACGGCCCGGTCCTTCCCAGATAATGGGAAGATGGTGGTCGGCTAAACAAACCGGGCAGCCGCTTTTAGCTTTCCTCCAGACCAGCATCTCTCTGTCCTCCGACAGGACTCCATTTTTGGCCCAATCCAATTTCTTCAGGGCTCGTCCTGCCCAAATCCCTGAAGGGGTTCTTCTAATTACAACCACCCCTTTCACGGTGGCCAGTCCGAGATAGGGTGGAATGGTACATGATTCACTGGCCATTTCACCGGCTTCTGTTTCGCTTTAGTCAGGAACCGGCTTGAGCTGCTCGACTCCTTGGATCCCTTTTCTTTCCAGCAATACTGTGTTCCTATCCAGTACTCTCTTGACGATGTCAGTTGTCTCAAACTTGGGTTTTACTGCTGCATGTACAGGTTGTTCTCTTGCTTTGACCCACACGCGCTGTCCCTCTCGGAATGGCACTCTGGGCGTCAGCTTCTCCTTTTTGTCGCTGGAGCCCCGCCCCACTTCCTTCGTGGTGAACGGCCGTTGGTTGAGTTCCATCGCAGGGGCGGGTCTTTCGGCTCTGCTTCTGTCGTTCAGGGCCTGCCCTATTTCCACCGCTTGGGTGCTCCAACTGTTGGTGTTAGCATTTTTAGCTATCCAGCTTTTCACTAACCCTATGGCTCGTTCCACCACTCCGTTAGCTTGTGGGGTGTAGGGTGGCGAGTAAACTCGCATTACTCCATACTTCTGACACCACTGGTCAACCTGTGAATTACGGAAATGAGTCCCATTGTCCGTGCGCAGCTCTTTCGGGATTCCCAGGGCACTGCATACTTGTTCCAGCATGCCGACAACGCTATTGCCGTTTGCTTTCCTGGCTGCTTTTGTAGTTACAAACCCCGACATAGAATCCACCAGCACTAAGAGGTACTTCTCACCTCTCCTTCCTGTTATCCCCATGGGTCCTGCAACATCCATGCAGACTGAGCCCCAGGGGACCGTGCTTTTGATGGACAACCCATCCATCCGCTGCCCTCGGCGACCTGCGTTGTATTGACCACACACTTCACAGTCCCTTAGCACGCGTTGGACTTGTTTCACTGGGATCCAAAGGTCTTGCTCCTCCAGTTCCTTACGGGTAGGTCGCACGCCTGCATGTCCAAGGGCCTCATGCACGCTCCGCACGACCTCGACCACGTATTCTTCTGGGACCTCCCGTCCTTTGGGAGTTCTGTCCCACTTCTCGGTACCGACAAAGACGATCTTCCTTTGTTGGACATAACAGTCCACTTCATCATTCCCACGCCAATGAGCTCCCTCATGCGTGTGTGCTCTTTGGTGCTGCACTTCTATTTCCAACTGCAGCTTCAGCTCAGCAATCTTTTTCCACAAATCTTTGTGTGCCACTGGCTTGCCCTTTGCTGTCTCGAAACCATTTTCTTCCCAAATGGCCAAGTCCTCTCTGAGAGCCTGAGCGCAGTAGTAACTGTCGGTTACTAACCTGGCACTTTTGATTTTCCTTTTCACCAGCTCCAGCAATCCTTCCAGTACTGCCGTCACTTCTCCGGCTTGAGCACTACCCGGGGCCTTTCCTTTCTGGCGGCATTTCTCTTTGCCGTCCTGCTTCAGAATAAATCCCCAGTATGCCGACTGGTCGGACCCCTTTCTGGATCCATCGGTGTAGATTGTCCATTCCGGTTGTCCTGGCTTCTCAAGTGTTTCTTGTGGTTTTTTCTTACTGGTAGGTTGTGCTGGCCCAATTTCAAGCTCCGGGTCCAGCAAGATGTCCTCCCATCTTCCCCACCGAGTATTGGTTGCTTTAGTACTTTCCACAGTTCCTTTTCTTAGGTACTTGTGAACTTGGCTTTGTGTGATGACTTTGACTGGTTGTCCTTGTGCTAAATCTTTCAGCACACCCCAATAGCGGGCTAACACCGCTAGCTCTTTCTCTTCCTGCGGGTATTTCTTTTCAACAGAAGTTAGGGTGTAACTCCACAGGGTAACTAAGCCTCCATTTTCGTTACTCACTTTGATCATGGCATCGTCATTCTCGCAGCTGATCTCTGCCACCAGTCTTTCTGACAAACTCCTTGGTTCCAATCTCACAGCTGCTTGAATGGCCCTTCTCAGTTCCTCTAGGTTCTGTTGATTTGCTGCTGTCCAAACCCAGGGTCTTTTTCCGTCTTTCTCGTCGTCCTCACTTTTCCTCAGGCAGTGGTACAAAGGTTTGGCATATTTCTGATAGTTGGGTACATGGTCTCTGACATAGTTGCACAGTCCCAATATTTTCTGCAAATCATTTTCTGACTGTGGTGGTTGAATGTTCGTCAGCTTTTCTCTGTACCCATCCGAGAGTCCCAAGTCCGACGTGACTTGGAAACCCAGATAGTTCACTTGGAACTGTCCAAATTGACATTTCTTGAGGTTTAGCTTCAAACCTGCCTTGGTGAGATTTTCAATCACCTTTCGTAGCCTCTCTAGGTGTTCTTCTTCGGTGTCATCAGCAATAAAAACATCATCAATGTACACAGTAGCACCTACGTCCCCCAATACTTCCATCACTGCTGACTGGAACACATTTGGGGAGTTCTTGTATCCCTGGGGCAACCTTTGCCACACATAGCTCTTGCCTTTGTGGGTGAATGCAGTTTTACCTTGCGACTGTCTGGCAAGGCGTAGAGAGAAAAATCCATTGGCTAGATCGATGCAGGACTTGAACTTTTTGACTCGAAGAGTTTTCAACGCTCCTTGTGGATTGATCAAACTGGCTCGGTTTGCTATTGTTCTCCGATTCAGGGCCTTGAAGTTGATAACTGGCCTCCAACCCCCTCCAGCCGATTCAGGTTTCTTCACCGCCTGGATGGGGCTGTTGGGGATCGGGTTGAGCTCCTCTCTGATGATCTCTAGGGCGCCCAGCTCCTTCACGATCTTGTCCATCTCCTCGACTGCTCCTGGGTTCAACGGGTACTGCCGAACAGGTGGATGAACCCCACCTTCGATGTGATGAACAAACTTTGGGCCCAAATCTCCACAATCGTTCTTGAACCGTGCTACCTGTGCTGTAGCGATGATTTTACGTAGCTTCTCTTTCCCAGCCGGGGAGAAGTCACTCTCTTCAAGTTTCTGTTCTGTCACCGTTGGTATGTCGACCGGTTTGTACCAGTCTTGCTTTTCTGACCCTGCTTGAGTCGGGCCGACTTTCACCAATCTTGCTTTCAAACTTGTCAGCCTTCGCTCCAGTCGGCGATGTGTGCCTTTCTTTTTACTGAGTTCGTCTAAGTCTTTTACTGTGAGGAGATTGTAGGGACCTTTCACCCATACTACTCCTTTCCAGGTTCCATATGGCATTTCTTCTATTTTTCCATTGGCAAACTGAACCTTCAGGTGTCCTGCTGTTTTTAGGTCTTTGCGGGTCATCGACACCTCCGCTCCGGTGTCCACTAGGTAGGGCACTCCTTCCACTTTAGCGTAGATTTCGTCCCCTTCCCAGTAGGCATTTTCTAAAACGACCCGCGACCTGGACGCCATTACTTTGGTGACCCTCCGGCCCCGGCTTTACGGGACTCACGGAGGGCCGTCCTCTCTTCTTGGCTCAATTTCCTATACTCCTCATCTGTCAGGAACTGACCTTTTCCTGGCTGGTTTGATGAAGCCGGAGGGTTGGTCGGTTTCCCTTGCGGTCCTGGTGGTTTCTGCTGGAACGGCCGGTTCCGGAAGTTGGATGGCGGTGTTCCTTGTTGAAACGGTCTGCTCTGGAAGTTGGATGGCGGTGCTCCTTGCTGGAACGGTCTACCCTGGAAGTTGGCTGGTTGTCTGATGTTAACCCTTCCAGGTGGCTTTGCCGGTTGGCTAGCCTCCTTCTTCCTTTTGTCCTCGTAGTACTGTTGTTCCAGGTCGAATCCCTGCACCGCTACATCCATCTGAGCGACCGTCGTGCTTCTCACTGGCAACTTCACGAACACGATCTCCCCTCTGCGTCCTTTTGTCACCTCACGCAGTACTTTCACATATCTCGCAGGGGAAACGGTCTGTTTAAGTGTGTGCCACAGCGGTTCCAACCGGCTTCCCTTGTCCAGTCGTCCTCTAGCTCTCTTCACCTGGGACTCTTCATCATCCATGTCCTCCAACACCAGCCTTTCATAGTTGCTCTGTGCTGAATCTGTTCCAACCATCGGGTCCGAGGTCACGCTGGTCAGCCACAACTTTTTGGCTCCCTCGTGGTTGGTGGTAGACAACACGGTTGGCCAAACATCTTTCAGATACTCCTCATTGTTTTCGTCTGCGTTTTTACTCCTAATCACCAGCCTTAGATTCTTCAGCTCGGCGTAAGCGTCCTGTCCCGTATTAGCGGCAGGTAGCTGAGCCAACGCCCCTGGTGGTCTCACCGGGATCTGTGGTCCTGGCTCCGAAGACGTCGCCTGGGGTTCCTCTTCATCAGCCGACACTTCGTCCAGCTTCTGTCGAGCCTCCCTGGAGTATTTGAAGGCGGCTTTCTTCAGTCGTCGCAGCATCACATCATACATAATTCCAATGTATGCATTCCTGAAGTTGGTAGTCAGGGAATAGTGTGCTGTCAGTGTAGAGCAGGATGGTGTCATCAGGATGTTAGCCCATTCTCCGACTGTCGCTTCCACCTCGAGCAGCACACGGTCTCCCAATCTGCTGGCCCATCCTGCCGGGATCTGGTACTCGGTCTGGCCGACTTCTGGTACATACGTACGCCGTCCGTCTTTAGCCTGCACGGGACCCCAGGTCACGTCTCTTGCCAGTCTCTCAGAAGATCCTTCGATGTCAAAGGTTTCTATTTCTTTCTTCTTACCCCGGTGCTGTCCTGTTCGGAGTGTCCTGTGCTCGGCCGGTAGTTGCTTTGGGTCGGAGAAGACGCTGCCGTGATCGCTCTCCCCTTCTTCTTCTCCAGGATGTTCGATCTCCGGTTGCTCCTCTTCGTCCTCCGAGTCACTGATGTCCTCATACTGCTGTTGTCGAAGAGGTTCTCTCCTGGGGGAGTTCAGCGGTCGAATCTTGGCTGGTTTCATCGGTCCTTCTTCTTCCGGGACCGTCGGCTGCTCATTCTTGACTCTTCCCGCTTTGGGTTTTTTCAGTTCACTGCGGCTCTCTTCAAACGAGAACTCCTTAACGTACTTTGCTGCGGAGAACCCTGGTTCAACAGGTGCCTCCTTTATCTTTATCCTGGGTGGCTGCACGGCTTTGGCTTTACCTATCTGGGTGGTGTTTGAAACCCCACTCTGGGGAATTTTCAAGGGATATTTCTTGATTTCTTGTGATGGATGGCTAATGCGGCATTGCTCCTCTAACTCGGCTGCCAATTTCACCCCTTGCTCAGTACGGAGTCGATGCAGACGGGGGTCAATCACCACCACCACCTCTTTGAACACAAAGAAATGACTGTTGGTCTTGGCTATATTCACCACTCCATTCTCCGCGATTGATCTGGCGGTGTCCCTTGGCAGATCTGGCGATCTCAGTCCCTGTACACTCACTATCACTCTTCTCATGCATTCGTTGCTGGCCGCCGTCAGGCCCCGCTCGAGTCCATGCCACATCTTCTTCCGATATTCCTCCAAACTCTCTCCTTTTCGGTAGACGTCAATCGGGACTAGGATTACAGCCCCATAAGGGAGACTATAGCCGTTCATCAAGACTACTTCTCCCCTTGTTTTTGGGCTACAGGTGGCTTCTAGCAATTTTGAATCCATTTTGTAATTTTGCCCTGCTTGGTCCTCAAGGCTGTGTCTGAACTTTCGATTGTGGATCTTGTATTTGTCATTGGTGAACACAATCAGTCCGTCACCTTCAAGATCCCATATTCTTCCAATAACCTGATAAACCCGGAGGCCGGTCTGCAGCCTAACGTTGCTGGCCCCCGGTGGTAGTTCGGCTAATTCTCGGGCCATCCTCCAGGTGTCCGATTTCTGAGTCTTCTTCTTGGGGCGGCCGGGGCCCCACTGCTCCTCGTCCGATTCCTCCTCGTCCTCGTCGGAACTGCCGGCCGCTGGGGTCTCCGTAGGTGGTAGTAGATGCTTTCTCTCCGTGCTGTGGACTCGGGGATGAAACCCGGGCTCCAGACCGCGTCGAGGGGACCAGCTCCTGGCCGCTTGCTCCAGTTGCTCCTCGGTGATACCGCCGACGAGTGGTCCCTCGGGGTCTTCCTCATTGGCCGGTGCAGGTGGGATGTCCTCGTTCCGCGATGGACCCGGTTGAGCAGGGATGCCTCCGTCGTCATCGTTGTTGCTGTCGTCGCCGCTGTCACCGCCGTCGTTGTCATCGCTGCCGACCGTCAGGTCTATCTGATCCCTCGGAGGTTGCTTCCGCCGGCGAGTCGGTGTCGTGGTTCTGCTGGGGGGTCGGGACGGAGCCTCAGCCACCTCCGACCCTGCCTCTTCGAGGGCTTGCTCCTTTTCTTTGCCTTCTTTGTAGGCCGAGAGTCTCTGTAGAGCCTCGGTATACTCTTTATATTGGCGCACTCCTCTAACGAGAGGGTCCACCAGGATTCCGTCGATGCCCGCTGCCAGTGTAGCTGTTTTTACTATGCTGTCATACTTTTCGGAGGGGCTGTAGACAGTCCGCAGCTTACCATCTGTCCATCCTTCAAGGAGTCTAGCGAACCATTCCAGCCACTCCCCAACCTCCGCCTTCTTAGCAACCTTCACTGGGCATCTGACGACCCCCAGGCGGTGGCCATGGTTGAGCTGGGTGCAGTAGTATATGTGATTCCTCACTAGGATCTCCATTAATTCCTGAGCCATGTCCTTACCGGTGACGTAGTGAGATCCAAAGAACATCTTCTTATTTATTTCAGTCCAGGATTCCAATCCATCACCGAGTAATATTAACTTTGTAGGAAGTCGTGTCATAGTGGATTGGGAAAGACGGGATTGATGACTCCTCCAGTCCCGGCTGATGTCGCTTGCCCCTTGTCCCATTGCTGGCTTTTGCAGGGGATCCAGTTCCCCTCTTTCTTCTTCTTCACTCATAGTTGTCTTTGTCTTTCGAGTCGCCTATCCCCCAAAGCCTCTCTTTGCACTTTCGAGTAGGGATGGGTCCAGGCTGTGTTGGCTACTGGCTTCACTGTCTGGATCTGGTCATTCTATCCTCAGTAGAAGCTTTCCCTCACCTGTATGCTATACAGTTACTGCGAGGGTTGTGACTGATGGCCTTGTCAGTCACCACTAACTCTCTTCCCTAAGAGTTAGAAACCCAAGTGAGCTATTCAGAGTCTCGCATCTGTTTTCACTGACTTGGTGTCTTTGGGGCCCGCCTACTCAGTTGTGCGCCGCCCCACGTTGGGCGCCATGAAGGTTATCCTGCAATAGTCAGCCCCGCCCACTCCTCACTACTACCCAGGGCTGCCTACTGACCAGTTCTCTGTCTAACAGGTCCGGAAAATCTCTGAGACCTGGGTATTACCCTAAAAGTACTCTATAAGAGATAATCTATTTAAACTGGTGGCGAAAGTGATTCGTCTAGCTCTAACTACCTCCAATCCAGAAGTTATGACCCTTTACAGTTAAGAAACAATCAGCTGAGTAGCCCTCACAGCTGCATAATTCCAATAACCACTTCTGTTAACGGTAGCCCACTTTCTAAATCATAACTTGCACTTGGAACCGGCTAGATTATGTTTAGTGACTTAGATGTAAGTCCCAGGGTCATTATTTATTCTCACCAAAGGAAATTATGAAGCCTCCTATTTACTGGAATCATGTACATTAGTTTTACCTTAATTAAAAGAACTGAACGAAGATTAAATGACTCTATTAATTCCAATGTCCACCAACCTCTTTAGAATTTTATAGTATAAATTTATTAAGCAAGCTTAAGCAGGGATATGCGACATACAAATCAATAATCAATCGTAAATAATTCAAAAACAGTGTAATAAAATTTACATGTACAATCATACTACCCTGTCCTCTTTTCCCTGACTAAAGTCGCAAGTTCTGAGATGGAATTTCAATGAGCAGATTCAACTCATACCCAGACGATGGTGGATCTTTGGCAACAGGAATTTCTAGCATCCTTGGTTGAGGTCTTTGCCTTGTGTGGAAAAAACCCTCTTTAGAAAAGAAACAAAGCAGAACGGGTCCGAATCCTTTTGCAAAACCCAGTTCCTCATCCCTGAGGGAGCTTTGTCCTTCCTCCAAGTCTTGTTGCAGAGTTTGTAATTGCTGGGCTGAGACGAGACCGACGATCGAATGAAGAACCAGGGATGGGGCGATGGAACCCAGTCCTTTCTTGGCGGTGTGAAGTCCGAGCTCCCCCGTGGTTCTGAAGTGCGGTCCGTGGCTCAATCTGCTTCAGCAAGTTGTCTCTCCTTCTGCGCCGTCGGACTGGGAACGGCTGGTTCCTCTTTTCAGCCCCTTTTTATGCATCTCTCCACCATGTGTGTGTATGGGGAGGTTTGGCCTACGTGACTTTCTCCACATCTGCTGTATCTCATGAAAAAGTCCTCACATTGCCCAATCTATTTCTGCTGACCATGGTGGAAAGTCCCGTACTTCCCCTTTCTCCGTTGCTTCAGCCAAACTCAACACTCCAACCATCCTGTGCGCTCTGGCCATCTGTTCAGAACTGCTTGCGACATTTCCTGTTTCAGGACTGTGCTGTATTCCTCTCTTTTTCTATAACCCACTATTATGTATTATAGCTCATTAAACACATTAAATCTGTTGTTAAACCTGTTTGAATTAATTTCAAATGATTACAACTTCACATCATCACAAGTTTGATCCTTAGTTAACAATCAATCACATCTCTTACTTATTATAATTCATCAACCATAATCTTTCCACAGTTAATTCATTACAGAAATCATTACAGATCACATTTCAGATAATACATTTCAGAAGGTTATTATGTGATTACTTGTATTCATTTTACTATTCCTTCATATTCAATTTAATTAGCTTTTAATCAAACTACAAGATTACTTATTTTCTCTCAGGCCTCTATGCACCTTTTCTGCATGCACCCGGAAAGATCTCACACCCTATGCCAGTTTTCTTGACAATAGCTAACCTAAGTTTTACTGTTTTGGCCGTAATTCAAAGAAGTATATGTAGCAAAAACCTAATGCCGTACATAGTGATAAACACTCCATCCCTATTCAGAAACGGATATGGCTTTGTCATAATGTACGAAGCTTTTTTTTTTTTTTGCTGGCCAGAGTAAATGAGAAAATGGATAGAACTAAAAACAGGGAATTATCACATGAAATCCCTGTACTATAAAATGAAACGTGGCTATGGAAAAATGTGAAACAGAGAGAGTTGAGAATACTTTTTTACAGAGCATTATAATCCCTAGAGAGCGCCGACAAACCCTTTTGTAATTAAACAAGAATCAGTGCTACAGATGATGTCAATATGATGACTAATATCTGATTTTATTTTCATTTTTATTTTATGACATTTTCTAAAGAAGGCATTCATCATTGCACCGCAAGGACTTGAAAAATCTTGGCTGAAAAGACTAAAAACTCACAACGACTGTTTGATGAATAAAACATCACATAAATCAGCCTGGAAATGACAATACTAAATCGTCACTATAGTTTTGTAAGTGAATTCTGTAAGCATAAAAAGATAAAAAAAACTTTAGGTAATTTTATAAAAATATATATTTCTGAAATGTTTAAATATGCAATGCAATTTCAAGCCCTGATGTATAGAAAACTGAGGTCAAAAAGTAAATATCACTTTAGGTTATGGTAAATCTTAGTCATCTGATGACATCCAAATCAGTGCACTGCATCCAAAAAGATAGCCCGCTTTCCCACAGAATCTGTTGATAAAGGCTGCAGCTTGTATGCTGGGAAAGTGGCAGGCAGCGGATAGAAACGTCACAACATTCAGTGAAAGCTTCCAGCTCCAGCTCCAAGCTCCCAGCAGTTATCTCTCTGCTCCCTCATCCAAAGTGAACAAGTCACTGCAGTATTCACAGCAGCTGTGAGCGCTGCTGCTTCCTGTCGCCGCTTCAGTTGGCTCCCTCCAAAAGAGCTGCGAACGTCAACCCTTTTCACCTCCAGTAGAAAAACACAACGAGTGAACTTTCACTTTCAGCAGTCTTGTAAATAATAGTTGTGGCAGGTTGTGGCAAGTGTTTAATGTAACAAGTGTCATCAAATGCAAAATAGATCTTTATTTTTTTTTTTTTTAGACAGGCCAAGAGAGTTTGAAAAATAAAATCCTTAGAAAGTTTTAAAAAAACGATGCTTAATTGGGCATTTACTTTCAGAGTGAGAAAACAAATATTTTATTAGTTTTGGCGTTGTCTGGAAAAAACTACACCCCAACAATCCCGTAATTGTACAGTTCAGTAAAATGATCATTTTCTTCGTCAGAAAGAGCTCGTGGCATTTCTTCAGAGACCACAACAAATGGTTTGTGTTTTCATCTTGCACTCTAGTGAGACAGCATAAATTGCTAGGCTTGAACAGCTTCCATTAAGTCAGAAGCCATTAAGGTGTAAACTAATATTAAAAGCTACAGGTGTGTTTTGGTTGCCTGCTCTATCATAAACATATTCTGATTGACTCTCCAGTTTTCCTGCTGGGTAATCAAGCATTCTCATCACTCTTAAACACTTTGAATATTACAGTTCAGCAGTTCAGTTGACAAGGGTGGGGGATGGCTTTATCCAATCCTATTTGATGGCTGTTTCAAATGTTTGTTTCTGATTCCCTGATGGATATTCAGTTAGGTTACACAGTGAGATATCGCTTCGACTCCTGCCTTAAATAGGGGGTGTTAGCAACAAACAGTCACAGAGGTGACAGTTCTTATTTTATGCCCTCTAATCAGGCTGACGATACTTCTTTATTCTCTCCCCGTGGGGGTTTTGAGCCTTTGTGATTGAATGTGAAACCCCCCTCTGATGTTCAAAGAACAACATGATGGTGCTCAGATATTTGGCTCTTAAGCAGAGTTACTGTGTGAATGAGAGACCTCATCACTGGTGTGATTTGCCTCATCTGCTATTATTCTGTTCCCTTACCATCTACGCTCAGACAAGGACCTCTTCCAAAGTATTCCTGATCTCTGTCTTTCTCTCTCTTTCTCACACATACACACAACAAAGCTTCTTGATAAGTGAATCAACAACTGGACTGCAGCATTGTGGGTAAGGGCTGCAGGGTGAGAGGGACAATCTCCCAAAGTGAATGCGAGCCAGTGAGAGTTGCAGCCCTTGTCGAAACCCGGCTTCCTCTGCACTTCCTCTTAATTTGGGCGAGCACTGACATAAGACCTATCCTACGGGTCTAGATCCAGCAGCTCCTTTATCTCAGCTGAGCTGTCCTGTGCCTTTAGGGTTAACCTTTGAGCAAGCCCAGACGTCGCTACCAAATCATCCTCTGTTGAAACCCTTTGGTAGTTCTCTGAGATTAACTTATTCTAGTGGAAATGTTTAGGGGGCTGCTGTGATTCCAAGAACAATGCCATCTTGAATAATCTGAGCTCAATAAAGATTGTCTCAAGGAGGTGACATTTGCACAGATGCATTCTGCTTTTGTTTTGCAGGCTTACTCTGGTCATTTTCTTTCCAAAAGACATGCCTGCACCCTCTCCTCTTTTTACGCAACCCATACCTAACTATTGCTGAAGGTAGTAAACAATCATGTCTTCAGAATCTGCTGCTGCACCTCCGCCTTTAGAGTCAGCCTTAATGAACATCAATTGTGCCTGCTTACACAGCACCAGGGGGCTTGTTGTTGTAGCAATGTGTATACGTTGCGCTATAGACCCTTCTAGAGTTATTCTACAACTACATACAATTAACGGGAGCGGTGATATTGATTTTTAGTAGAGCACTTTAAGCTTGGTGCAGAAGGCTCTTGTTTTTTTTCTCTCTCAATCACTACTGGGCAAGTTCCAGTTAAAAACAAACATAAACAGCCATCTTCAGGGCTTTGCTGTTTGTGCTAACTAACAAACAGGTGCATGGATGGAAATAAAAATAAAAAAGCAACCTTCATCCAGCTGAGGCGACTTGATATGGGCAATGGCTTTCTGCCCAGAGAAGCACGGCTTGGCAGACAGCCATGACGCAAGAAAAGTTATCCATCTATCATTGGCCCCGGAGCTAGTTTTCAACTGCTTAATCGTATGTCCAGTCGATAGGAATGGGCGCTCCCTATTTAATGCACAGTACAAGCACTGCTAAAAAGTAATAATGATATTGTTTTGCAATGATAATGTTGCAACCTGATAATGTTGAAGTTAGTGCCTGATTTGAAGCTAATGATTTTCCCCAATGATGATAATAGACTATTTTGATGTTTCTATGGAGTCTAGCATGCATTTCACCACACCTTGCTCAAAATATTAAACATTTTACCATTTCAGTCATTAACTAAATAGACTTACACTGAAAATAACTTGAACATGATTTGAGATTTGTGAAGTCTATTTGTAAGAACTAAAGTAACAATTGCAACATATTCCAAATGTACTATTATCATAGTATGCAATGACTGTCTAGATTGCAACATGTGTTAGCAGCTGATCATTAAAGATCTGCCTTTGTCATGTTTTAAAATGCATAAAGTAAAACTATAATTCTCTACTTCATATTTCGTTATTGTTACCTTTGATGTTTCTACACTGCAGCCTTTGGGTGGGGCTCATGTTGACACCCCAGAGTGAATACCACATGTCTGCAGAAAACCATCAATCTTTCCTCATTTGTAGTGACGTTAATCCATTCTTGTCTTTTAAGTATCCAACTCATGGAAACAATCAGCAGTACTAAGTTTTGTTAGTCTGATTTACAGCTTTCTTCTGTGACCAATTTGCTAACAGGACCTATTTGCAGCTTTTAGGAGATGCAAGCTGGTTTCTGGTGATGTCCAGAAATTAGACCACACAAGAAGCTGAAAGGTGATGGATTTTTAATCAGGTTGATGGCTCGGGTTACCTATAAAAAGGGAATTATTCCAGATTTGTCTGTGATAGGCACTTCTAGTTTATTTTTATCTCAAAAGGAACTGACAGTAAATTGTTTATGTTTTATGTGGGTGTTAACCTGATGGTCTTGTATCTTTAGCACTGTAATTCCTCCAGGCCTGAATTATTACCCAACAGGCTGAGTTAATGTAATGTTAATTTATCTCAGTGCTGACAGAAGGTGTGCAGGTCATGATCTACGCTGCGTAATGCTTTATGGGATTATGGACTTTTGTAGTGGAGGTTATGTCCTTTCTACTCTAGTTAGTTGCTAAAGCAACAAAAAGAGGAAGGTTGCTGTTTATTTAGAGAAACTGAATTTAGAGTTGTTACAGTGACTTTCTATGGCTCTTCTCTCTCTCTCAATCCTGTTGGTTAGTTATGAACCGGATGTGCAGCGACCGCTCTGCAGCGCAACTTAAAAACGACACAAACATAAATAGAGGACTCACTCATCTCGGCTTTCTGTGAACATTACGGTTTCTCATGCTGCCTCAGTGGAGAAAAGAGACGAGGGCAAAAAGTTATGCTTCTTTAAAAGGCAGTACCTCACTCTGCATTTAACTGAATTACTCACCTGAAACAATATCACTGCTGGGCTACCAGAAACAAGTTAGCGGACGTGACGTCATAAGGCTACCTGCAGGGTCTGGTGGGGAGTTTCCTAACATCTGTGCATGACACATTCAGGTACAGCTAGAAAATTAAATTTTATAAATGTCAAACAACCCTAAAGTGGTTCAAATATGTTTTATTGTGAAACATGTTGTATTCTAACATTTCTGTACCGTTTTCTGTTTATATTATTGCATAATCTATCTCCAGACATGCGCAATGTCTGATTAGTATTTTTTCCAAGTAAAAAGTCACAGAATATTTTAATAGCCTCGCATTTCTAATGCAATTACTATAACCTACACCTTTGCCAGATTGTTATACATAATGAAGATGTATTGCTACCTTAAACTTTTTTCAGTTTTATCCGATTACATCTGCAAACTGTATTGAGATTTCATAATTCATTCATAATTGTGAAGTGGGACAAAAATGATAACAATAAAAATCCACAAAATGTGGCGTACATTTGTATGGAGCACCATCTACTCTGATGCCAATAAATTCAATTCAGTACAACCAACCATCTTCAGAGATCACAAATGGAGTGCATCTGTAATTTAGTCTTAGTGATGTAGTTGTTCTGAAAAAGCCTCAAAGGTTTATTAGAGAACATTAGCAAAAAAAAAAATAAGCATCATAAAGACCAAGGACCAAAGCAAATCGGTCAAACAGAAAGTTGTGGAGAAGTTGCCACACTTTTCACATTGTTTGATCTACAAAACATTTTTAAAAGCTATGTATCCTTTTTCTTCTACTTTTCAAATTTGTTGTAATACAATTACAGTGTATTTATGTTGGCTTAGTACAGAAATATCCCAAGGCAATGCAGTAAGTTTTGTAGTTATTACTTGAAAAATAGGTGGAATGTTTAATGGTTATGAATACTCTTGAAATTTGTATACATTTCTTGTTTAGAAAATCAGATATCAAAGTGCTGTAGAAATTAGTGCTACCCTTGAGATTCTTGAAAATGTAATGTTAATTTAATCTTAAAATAATTTTTTGATAATCACTAAACGGTTTTGTGCTTCGACAGGTTGCAGATATTGCTCACTCATTTTTAAGTAAAAAGCAAAGCTAGCCATTTTTGTAGACGCAAGTAGCTACGGCATTTTAATTAAAACTCATACAAAACACTATTCATTATGGTGCGAGAAGTAGCACACAGATAATCTCAATGAATATATGAGCAGGTAATTTTACTGTGTAATTTTGCAGTATTACTTTCACCAGCAACAGCGATACTGATCTCGATTAAATACTGAAAAATGTGATCTAATCAGCGATTAATCTTCCTTAAGCTGGTGGGCTTAATTTTAAAAAAGCTGGCGCACGGAAATAATGATGACCAATTTGCTTTTACTCGGTGCTAGTGGAAAAAGATAAAGTGCTGGCTAATAAAACAGTGAATACTTGTAACAAAAAAAAGAACAAGGGTTGCTTTTTATTAAATGAAAACTTTATACCTTTTTGTTGTTACATTCAGTTGCCACATCACTTATTTCCTATTAATATGACTATATGCAATAAAATAGGAAATAAGACTGAACTAGAACAGAAACTTCTTTCATTAATACAAAAACAAAACCACTGAGTAAAAAAAAATAAAGCCGCCTTCATGTGCAAATAAAGCCATGGATCAGAATTATTATAGGTCCCTTGATATTCTGAAATGTACACTGTTTATCACTTTGTAACAGAGCTGTCCTCCTATGCTGTACTGACCCTCCTCTCTTCCATCACTTCAGCATCTCTTTCTTGTCTCATCTTCTTTACCCTCGCCTCCCAATTTGACCTCTTATTTTTTCTCTCCTGTCTTTTGGCCATCTGGTCATCCCCCAAAGCACACATCCTCTTCAGGCATGGCAGTCTTTCTCTCCACCTGAGTGCCTCTCACTTTTCTCCCTCTCTCAGATTGTTTCCCCCATAATATCGCTCGGCTCCATCAGTGGAGCGCAGATTCGTGCTGGACTTAGGCAGGGAAAAAAATTGCGCGGTGTGGTGGAGCAGAGGCGCTGTGCAGAAATGCCCTGGCCTCAGTTTCATCTCTTAGCAATTAAATAGAAATGAAATAAATGTTACGCTCCGGATGGAAATAAAGGCAGCTAAGCTGCTCTCCAACTCTGAAGAAGTTATGTATCAACTAATATGATTCCGGGAGCATCACCTGGAATTTCAATAAGGCTAATTTTATTTAGGTCGGACAACCATGTGCATGCAGACAAAGTCATTACAGGGGTTTGTATTTGACTGAGTGGTAAACAACACACCACATATTCCTCTCATCTCCTCTTTCTCTTTTCTGTTCTCCTTAATCCTATTTTTTCCCTTCTTTCTCTGCAGCTAAGTGTGGCTCTCCTCCCCCCTCCTCCTGCAGCAGGAAACCATGCATCCCATCTCCAGTTCACTGGTCAAACACACAGTGTGCCGCCCTCATTCCCTTCTATAATCAGGACACTCTGTAGCATACGGGGATGTTACATTTCCAATGCATCGCTTAAGATGGCTGACCTGGTGTGCTAGTTCAGAGGGAAATGTGACATCTTCCAGGCACTCTGGGCTTATTTATAAAACAGATTACGAATTAAATAATGATAATAATTTCAAAAATGTATATACAACTTTTCACAGACTCGTGGTAATTGGGCTTCAATGCTCTCTCTGGCACAAAAGAGGCTTTATTATTGGAGCCAGGAATGGTTAATGTCAATGATGATTGGATGGCATTAACTGTGTTTCTCGCCTGTGTCACAAAATCCATGTTCTCACTTTCTCGCTTTGGCTCAGCTTCTTCCTTTCTCACGTTTCCTCCATTTTCTGCCAATGTCTCAGTCTCTTTCTCCCTCTGGTCTTCCTCACCGCCGGTTTCTCCCACTCTCCCCGCTGCTCCCATCTAACTCGCCTACAACAGGGCCCGCCATTCCTGCTCGGAACTGAAGAAGGAACGCTGTCACAAGGAGATCTCTTGTAAGTGCCCAAGGGGATTGCATCAGCTCTTGTCATACAGAGACATGAAGTGCTTCAAACTGTTAACTCAAATGGCAGACCCAGATTCAAGAAGTACTCAACAGCCGTGATGCCGCGAGATGATAACGGCAAGCTGTTCCTAGTCCTGCTGAATCAACTTTGAATTATCTGATCTATAAAAATCACACCGGTGCGAAGGCCAGGATAAATGTGAGAAGGTTGAGAATAAAGAATAGCTTAGTTTTTATTATCTTGTACCTTTCAGAGACATAACAATTTGTGATTATGATGACACTTATATTTAGCATTGATTGAGTTAAGGTCCAATGAATTATGCCTTTGGATAAATGTCACACAATATATGTCACACAATATTATAATTCAAAAGGTCTGGCAAAGCTGAGTTCTATTTTTGATTGCATAATCCATCTCTTTTACTTGCAAAGTCAAATATGTCCAGAAAGTAGCACAGTATAGATGAACACTGCTGAGCCAATTAAATAAAGTCACACACTATTATAACTTTACACATGGTGGTGGCAGCAACATGCTGTGGGGCAGTTCTGTAAGAAAACATGTTTATAATGCTATGTATTTTAACACTCTTAAGTAAGGTGGAGGACCTGTGATGCTGTGGCCCTGTTTGTCTTTCAAAATCCCTAGGAACCCCTTTTAAGTAATAATAATGACTTTATTTATTATGCTCGGCAGTATTTGTATATTTTATTTTTTATTCCTATATTTTTACCTTTTTTTTTCTAGTTACACTAACTACTTTAAGTAGAGCCAAATCTACAGCATGCATACAAACACACAACACACAGTCTGATATGCATCTCTGGGTTAACCTTGCCCCAGGTAGAGTTATCAGGTAGGAGGCTGGACTCAAACATTTTATCTAAAATCCCAAAGTGTTTTGTTTAGGTCACTTTCTGATATTTTTTGTTTTGCCTAAATACTGACAATTAATCATTAGAAATCGCTGTTCTTTGGGCTTTTGGGAATAAACATAAAATCAAAGCCAGCAGATGTTTTGCAGGTGATCACATCTAAAATTCACTTTGCTTTTCACAGAAGCTCCGACTCTCTACAAGAAACTCTGGATTTGACATCTGCCCCGTGTTCAAGCTGCCAGGTTGTGAATTCCCAGCGCTCAGTGCCTCATCTGCTGTTTGGGTTGGAAAACAAGCACAAGCAAGTCACTGGTGTATTCACATCTGTGTCTGCATTTTTTTATTTTTTTGCATATATGCGAGTGCTTACCTGGTGACTGTATATTGGACAATAGAGACTGGCCTGGTAATGCGTTCACGCTGTGGTTTCTTTGCCCAGAAAACATGAAGGATTAGTTACTGTCAAAGTTGAAACAAGCTTACAACGTACTTTGGGCAACTTCTATGTAATTTTGTGTCATTTTTAGCAAAAGTAGCTTGTCATCAAAATAAATAAATAAATAAAATCATATAAATTTGTAAACACGCCAAACAATCTCCTCTTTGTATTACCCTTTGTTGGAGGTAATAGTAATCTGACAGCCAGAAAAGCTTTGAGATTGGCTTCTGCTCTTGTGTTTCTCTCTAAAGAAAGATTTTTTTAAAACCTGTTTTTCACCTGTTGTTTGGATGAATGAAGAAAACAAAGTTCTTCTAACCATTACATGTAATATGAGAATCAAAAGCAGCATGAGGAGAGACAGAATTAATTGTATTATAATCTCATGTTTTCAGGAATGTAAATCGGCAAAAGTACAGATTTTCAACTTTATCATCAATTGTTTATGATAGCGCATAATATAATAGCATATGTAGCAGTGAGTATCACAAAAAATGTAGAATAAAAATAATCAAAAACATTCTGTTGGTCCTTCTGTCCAAAGTTTGATTATTGTCTTTCTTTTAAAATTAGCTAAAAAATGAAGAAAAAAAAACATACCAGAAACATCAAGATGCCTATTTAATTGAACTTAAAAACAAGTCTCATCTGGTGTTTTATCACTTTTCCAAAAGAAATTATGTGGAACAAATGCTCCTTTTATTTGAGTCACTGTGGTCCTATAAGCAATCTGTTCAGCAAATGGTTCATGCTTGAATAAAGAAAAAGGCAAACACTTGTACTTTTCTTTTAGATGTATAATACAATTTTCAGCATTAGGTCTGCCTATTGTCTGCATGTCAAATCTTTCGTTTTCATTATTAATGCCCCGACACATCAAAAGTTTTCCCACTTTGAGTTGCAAAGAAAGAAAATGTGCCATGAATGTGAAATAGACCTTTGGAATTGAGATACAAAGGTCAGCCTTGTGGTTGTATATCTCAACCACAAGACTTCATTTCCTATTCTCTTTCCTGCTTTGTGCCTCACAGTCCTTCAGCCATCAGCCTCCTTGCCTCTCCATCTGCCATTTTGCCGGTACAGTCAGGTAGAGGCGTCTGCTGAGCAATTCTCAAGGGGCTCGGTGACTCAAGTCCATCTCCGTCAGACAGATATTTTCCCCTCTGTGGTCTTATAGTAATGCCTTTGTATAAAATGGCTAAAAACACTGCATGACATATACAGCAAGTAAAAAAAAAGAGAGAAAAAGATATTTGAATAAGGATGCACCTCAAACATTTAAAACACAAAACCACTCCAAAGGCGATGTGGTTGATCTGCAGAATAATCAGTTTGATAAGACTCCACTGATACATTCTGCATGCCCCTATTCTCTGCATGCCATCTCTTTGACACATGCAATTAGGACTATCTGTGTGAGGAGATAACAGACCTCACCCCTTTGGCCCTTGGTTTACCTCCGCCATGACACACACCGAGATCCCATCCCATTACAGAGTGCAAATAACCTTTTCTTCAGCAGGCTCATGCAGT
Source organism: Xiphophorus maculatus (assembly GCF_002775205.1). Classification (NCBI taxonomy): domain Eukaryota; kingdom Metazoa; phylum Chordata; class Actinopteri; order Cyprinodontiformes; family Poeciliidae; genus Xiphophorus; species Xiphophorus maculatus. The sequence goes on along the minus strand of NC_036465.1, from coordinate 20,451,413 downwards.
CCACTATTTGCTGCAATGCAGAGGGGGAAAAAAAGAGTGCTACTGAACTTGTCTCATCCCTTCAAAGTTGATCACTCTGCTCACCTGTCATCACAGTTTACATTGAGGATGGAGGCTAAACACTGACCTTTCCGGTTTTAGCGGTGTGCATTTTTAAGGGGGATTCAGCAGAGTATGAAACATGTACGGCTTATGATAGTCTGTAATTGGATTTCCTGGAAAAGCTGGTGACAAAGTCCCTCACACGCCACTAATCCTCCCAATCACCACTGCAGGCGTAGAGCGTCCTCTTCCTTCTAGATGAATGTGGAAGAAGTGAAGAGAATGGTCCACGAAGTGAGGAAGAGCACAGAGCTCTGCGGACGAGGGCGAGGGATACGGATAGCAGCACAACTGCTTACGGGCAGATACTTTTGAGTGTCGAAGGAGTCCGGCTAATCACCACCTATGAGGTGGAAGAGAAATGATCAGAGGAAGCAGAGCGCCAAGGTCCACAAGAAAAGGCGAGGCGAAGTTCAGCGTGTCACTCTAAAACAGCAAACATTCAAACTGTTGCTGTCAGAAGTGTTGCTGGCCTCTGCCATCACATCAGGCGGGGCAGATAAGCTGTGCTGAATCATAAGAGACAGTTCACCTTAAGGCTGCCTTTGAGAGTAAAAAGATGCAAGGGGAAACAAATCTCATCCTCATCAAAGAGATGAAAGCAACAGCTTAACAAGATGACACTGAAATATTTGATTCAACTATAAGACTGTTGATCTGAGCAAAGGTTCATGCTGGCATATTTTTTGTGTAATGTCCTGCACACAGCCGACTTGTTTTGAATCCAGTTCATCCAACAGGAAGAATAGCTGTCAGATAAAAACATTTGAAGCAATGCGACTAAGGAGAAAGAAAGAAGAAAGTAACTGCTGGTAAAATGTCACTAAATTACTTATTTACTGACTTCAATTGTGAATTACAGGATCTAGTACACGCTAGTGCTATTTGTATATTTTGCTTCAGTCAAAGCTTCTCAATCAGATCAACAGTTAATGGATAACTTTCAACTTTTTGTGTCGCAGCTATGAAGTATGGCTCAAATTCACATCTACAGCAATGTGTCTACTGCACAATGACATCAAATCAGGAAGAAGTATGTATCAATCCTGCCACTGAGAACATTCACATAAAAAAAAAGCAAGCTACATGTCACTGAGCGATTTTCAGCCTAAATCCTGGTGACAAGGCTGCATTTTAAAACAGAAACCTTGCAGGACCGGTGTCTCCCCGCCATTTGTCGCTTTGTGATAAATCGCAGAATAAGTCAAAGAGGATGGTAGATGGGATCACATGTTTAACCTTGAAGGCATCACTTAAACATTTCCCTTTTTTCTGTCTCAGCCTCAGCGCAGGCGTGGTTAAGTATGTAGAGTCCGACATCACTTTCCATCTTATTAGTGCCCTCGCTGAGGCGGTACGCTGTTCCTGAATGATAATGCTTTAGAAAGGAGGAGAGAGATTGAAATGGAAAACAGAGGACTTACATGGCCCTGTGACAAAGTGACTGAAATATAACCTCTTCACATTTCACCGCCTCTGATGGCAAACTCTTAAAAGTAGATTTTATTCTTGCTTGTTAAGTTTTTCTTAAAATAAATTAGTCAAAGGAAAACCTACATTAAAATCTATAAAAACTCAGACATCCAACAGAATAAAATATTGTTGTGTTTTTGTTTGATTAGAGAATAAAATGATGAATTGTAGGTCACTAATGTGAAATAAACCTTACTGCTAATCACCAACTCTTTGAATTCCTAAGATGTAGCTTAAGAGGATTATAGGTGTTTTTTTTATTTATATATCCGCTACCTTCAAACTAAAACATTGTTTTTTTCAAAGCAATTTTTTTTTCAAGCTATAATTACAACATTGGTATGTGGAATAATAGTAATGGGGTGTAAGTTGAACTCAGCAGCTCATAGACAAGAGATGCTCTAGAAACACAGATGTGATTTACATCAATTATGGGTCAATAGTGAAAAATAAGAGAAAACCCTCTTTAGTTGCAAAATATGTTACTTTTATGGTTTCACCAATCTGTTTAGTTATTTTCACTGACATAGAATAAGTGTTACCCTAATGATATCTTGCCAGGTTTGTCTGTGTATCTTTTGTGGGGATTTAAACATAAGTAACATAACATAACTAAGCCTTGTCAAATAAAGTGGAAATTGGATGTTAATTTGCAGACTGTAAAACTGCACAAGTCATGTGTGCCACCAAGGTTCAAAATTAAAAACTTTTTATGCAGTCAGTGTGCCACTAAGAGTTTTGATGCCACCACCATCTCAGCCTATTCAAGGATTTGGAATACAGCGCCGAGTGAAACGTAGATTAAGTTACATCCAGAAGTCGGATTAAAAATTTTTGTAAAGTGACGTTTTAGACAGGTTTAAATCGCAACTTCTGGGTTTTGAAGCATGCATGTTTGCATGTATGGTATCTCATGAAGAGAAATGTAATGCTGGACCATTATTTATTTAAAGTATTATATCTTTATGTGCTTTTATGTGCTGAATGACAGGCAGTTATAAAGTAATGTCATGAAAAAATAGGTTTCCTAAAATCAACTTGTAGTCTGGCTTATGAGAACAACCTTTCCTATTTTCAACACATCCTTCTTGGAATCACATAGTTGTTTTATTTCAGCTTCCTTCCACATGTCTTGTTGGGCATAGGTAATACCTGTAACTCCGAGGTTGGGACCAGAAAAGCTTTATACGTTCAGCCTTTGTACCACCAAGCAACAAAAATCTAGACACATAAAACCTAAGTAAAGGTTGGGCAATCTATGGCAGTGAGGGAATTTGGTAATATTTGACATGTTGAGTGAACATGTTATAACATCATGATAGGATTGTGGGCCTTAAATATCTGTAAACAGAAAGGCTAATGTTTGTAACAGAAATAAACTGTATCAAATTACAGGTGTGTACTTGATATGTCACTTAGGCTGGGATATTTTACATGTATCACATCGTCCTACTACAAATTCAGTCACAAACTAAAAATGTACAAGCAACACCCCGGACATATGTTCTTAATATTTAGGAAATTAATGTACCGGTACTACGTGGGTGTTTTTATTATAAATGAATTATTTTCTATCATGCTACTGATGGAAAGAAATCTGCAAAGGACTATTAAGATGCTATGCAACATAGCTACTACAAAAATTTTGTTTGGATTAGCTTTTTATTTCCAGCCACAGCCGACTAATGACAGGATGCACACAGGACCAAATTTGAAAGTGTGAATCAGCTTCCAAGATGGAGCTTTTACTGAAAATAAATTATGTGTTTTGTCATTTTTGCAGTCGCCTTGTTTTTATCTTATAAATGGGCTTCTCTAACCCAAGGCTTTGTGTCAACACGTACATGGGCTGACTTGGTTTGCTGAACTATTGGGTTTATATTTAGAAATGTAGCTGTGCACTCAAAGACTGCTGAGATGTGTTAGGATACCAACATAACTGATGACCTAAAGTGACACCACAACAGGCATTTGCAATATACAACCTTTAGGAAGGTAGAAAATGACTTGCCTTCAGAGCACATTATGGACTTTGGATGTAAAAACACACTGGCTGCTAAACAACCGCTTAAATCCTCTCATGGAACAAAAGTGTTCATAACTTGTAAATATTTAATTCAGCTACAAGGAGTCCCAAGGCTAAAAAGCATTACTTAGACACAAAGCACTAGAAACTGGAAGCCCTGAAATGTTCCCTAACTTTTTATAAACTTTGGCCTCAAGAGAATGATTTCAAATTTAGGCTTATTTATGTATAAAAGACACAAAATCAGTCCCAGTACAGCTCGGAGATGGAAACAGACAGAGAAAATATGACCGCTAGCAGGAAAATTTAAAGTCAATGGAGAATCATAAAAATATATATTATAATGGCAGAGTAGAGTAGATGTTTGAGAAATGTACAAGACTGAAGAGTTCTTGAGTGATGATGTTGAACAAGAGTTCTTCAGGCTGTCAGATAGCCCCGAAAACACAATTGGATATCTGACTTATATTTCAGTGGTAAGTTTCATCAGCAGCTAAGCCATGTTGCACAGATTTTTAAGGCATAGTAAAAAAATTTTTAAACTCTGTGGCATGAGCATGACAGATCTGAAAATCACCTCCAGCTGCATTCAGTCCTTATTCAGTCAAATTGCCTGAGAGTAAAGCAAGATCTATTTGTGACTTTACAGTATTTACCTGCATTACGAAAAACTGCAAAGATGGACCTGAATGGATTGTAGAGAAACGTATGCAATATTTAAATTTGAATATTATGTTTAGCAGTGGCATCATCAGTATTTACTGTATTTTTTTTTTCTTTGAATAATCAACTCTGTGCTAGGTTTAAATGAACAATCTCTACTTACTTCATTATCTGCTTGACAGAAAAAAAGTCTTTGTACATAACATAATAAATACATTGAAAAATCAAGGGGATTCACCGCAGAAATCCCATTTGGTGGAAGACACTAAAATGTTTCAGACCAAATTATAAATTTTTTAGAATACTCACTGGAACATTTTGAAAAATGCAGCCTGTAATTTTGAGCATAATTGCTCAATGAACAAAAATATCTCAGGTTAATCTCTTTATCTCGCCGCCATGCTTCTCTCCACCACTGTTCCCTTCCTTTATAACCATCACTAAGCTACTGAACTTGTGTTGCTTTTCATTATTTTCTAGCCCTGTTAGGATGGCAAAAGCCATTGACGTACAAGAAACAATTTTCACAAAGGCCTTTGGAATGGATCCACTCTAAGTGGTGTTTTTCCCTCACTTGCTGATGCATATTAAGTCTGTCATGAGTCCAGATGAGGTTCTTCTTTCTGATCTGAACTTGTCAAAGGGAATAAAGCTGCTACAGGACAAAGAAAGGCATGAAAAATAAAACTAGGGAAGGGGATGGTTGATTATAGCATGATGGACAACTTCAATATTTTATCACAACAATCATGCATGGACACGCAAACACGGACAGCGGCCTAAGCGCATCCACCCACGGGTTTTATGTAGCCATGTGTAAAAATACAAGAGCCACACCACCGCAGTCTCTTTGAATTAACTTTCAGAGGGAGAAACAGAGGATGGTAATGGTTGAAAAAGCACATCATGTTCACTTAATTTTTTTCTGATGGGGGGCCAGAGAGCACTAGGGACAGGAGAGCAGCAGTAAAAAAAAAAAAGAAGCAAAGAATCATCTAAAGCAAGGCTGCCCACATGTACATCATCTCAAAACAAATGATGATTCTTCGGTGGCCAAGCAGCAAGACAAGTCGAAACAAAAATGGAGCTTTACAGTCCCCTACAACAGATTCTAAGCATATTACTCATGGCTGTTTGGATATTGTCCTAGTCTTTACAGCATTCATGCAGAATTGATTAAATCCATGCATCCTCCGTGAATCAGTGAGCGATCTCACTGAGCTTGCTGCAGTTACAAACCCGACTACAGTGATTTTGAATGCTCAGGTTCTGTTCCTCCTCCTCGCCGTAGAATATCTCAGTTTCTCTATCATTAGCAGTTTAAGCCACAGCAACAACAAACCTCTTTGTGACATCGCCGAAGCCTTTTTTTAAATTTTTATCCTGCTGCAGCCACAGTTGCAGTAATCGCATGAATTCACCCCCATTGCTTTGGATTATGCCTTTTATTATAGAAATAACGTTCAACGTTAACAGTAGAGGCTATTCCTGGCACAACTATCTTATTTGCATCTTTATACCACTGCAAGAAATATGCTAATATTTTTTCCCCTCTTTTTTTTTCTTCTTTCCCTCTGTGGTAGAGCGCCCAATCGCTAGCTTCACAAGGTTATGATGCTTCAGTGGCCCGGCGACTGTGAACTGTCACAAGCAATCACTTATGATGGAGCCCTTGTTTCTGTACAGACATGCTGCTTTGGCAGGGGCTTAGCCAGCGACTGGCTCTCTCGAAACAGGCCAGAAACGTGCAGATCAATCTGCTCAGCCGGCAGATGGAGAGCTGCAAGCTGGAAGCCCCCGTCGCACTGTGATCCAATATTTACAAGTTGAAGAACTACATCGTGACACTCCCAGTTGGTGCTTTGTATTCATCACAACACAGCCGCTTCAGTTTTGGCTGCCTTTAGCACAGAAAGCACACAGCACAAAAAGGCAAAGAAAATCGATAGGCTGATGATGTATAGGCCAAAAAGATTAGAATGTGTGTTTTGTTTTTTTGTTTTTTGGGGCGGGGGGATGTTTGGAAGAAATAGGAAAAGAAAAAAAGCTGCCCGACCTTGGTTAGGACAATGCGGTCTGCAGCCTCCCACTGAGGAAGACAATATAAAAATTCCTCTTTTTTTTCTTTAGGGCTCAGTGAAGTCAGAGCAATGCAGTAACCTCTAATGGAGCACAATGTGCATGTGTTATTCTGACTCAAGTAAAGGATTACTGATTCAGTGATTACGGGTATTGTAGTGGAGTTTAGCATGGGGCCAGTGTGACTGGAGAACAGTACATGTTAGTAACTAGCAGATGTGAGATTCGTGGAGGGTGACAATCTCGAGTAAAAGTACCACAGTTTCAAAGTATCACAGTTTTTAAACAAAAAATTAAAACAGTGTTGTATATTATAATCTATTTGCTTTCACCTAAAGAAACAAACAAAAAACAAGTACTCCTTTCGCTGCAAAAATACATTACCACCCTGAGAATAATATCTACAACAGTCATCCATCGTCTATACCAGCTTATCCTTGCAGGGATTCAGGGGGCCTGGTGCCTAACTCCAGTGGTCATCGGGTGAGAGGAGGGGTACACCCTGGACAGGTCACCAGTCCATCACAGGGCAATATTTAAAAGTTATTTTAATTTTGATATATACAAACTGGAGAAAAATAATAGAAAACTCATGACATCTTGTTGTTTTCAATGGCTTATTGTTCACAATATTATACAATTGAATTTACCTTTCTCGTAAACATGCGCAAAACACAGTAGCCTTCATTCAGGCAGCACACATGCAGTGGAAAACCATGACCGATTGAAAAACATTGTCTGTTCTGATGAGCTTTGGTTCAAACTGCAACATTCAGATGCTAGGGTTTAGATGAGTATTGTTCCTGAACATGTGCAGCGCCTTTATGATAGTGTACATATTTACCTGTGGCTACATACTATAGGACAATACACTTTGTCACAACCCTCAAATCCTCTTAAACTGGTCTTTTGAACGTGACATTGAATTCCAGCAATCACCACAGTAGCCAGACCCTAATCCAACAGAGCACCTATGGGATCTGGTGGAACGGAAAATTCATATATCACAAATGTGCAGCCAAAAACTCTGGGGTAACTTTACATTAAGTCAACATGGATCTCTGAATGTGTCCGATACTTTTCTGGACATGTCCCACTACAAAATGAGGCATTTCTAAAAGGAAAAGAGGACAAACCAAATACTAGCAAAGATGTAGTAATGTGACCAGTAAATATATATCCACATATACAGGGTGAAGTGGGGCACAAACAGAAATAATAGTAAGTACAGGCAGTAATGGGTAAAAAAAAAAAAAAGGCAAACACACTGACTGGAAAGAGTCAGGTTTTTAAAAAATGCTTGTCTTTCACTCTTTTTGTACGTTAGTGCCATTTCAAACCTGGAGGCTAGATGACATATTGAAATAAGAAATATTCTCGGTCGCAAGAACACAACCCACTGTGCTTGAGAGGTTTTGCTCAGTGAGAAAGCAAAATGGAAAGCAGCCGTCACACACATTCGGACAGCTGGCGTGAGATGAATAGTTTAAAAAAAGCTGCTTGGCCCTCTGTTCGCTTCACTTTAAATGCACAACAAGTGGCGTTTGTTCCTTATCAGAAGCAGCTTTTTCTTTTCACAGAGAACACCAGCAAACCTGTTTAATTCACTGCAAAGATTTTGTGTCTCTCCAACTGTGTGGCCCCCCACCAGTGTGTGTTGCTGCTTTTTCATATACTCTGCCTGCTGCTTTTCTTCATCACAGGTCTGTGTTGATATCATCTTCAATAAGGGAACATGGACTTATCCTGTCATTGTTGACTTATAGTTCAGAACCCACCTCGTTATTTGAACAGCAGTGTGCAGATGGGCAGAGCAAATATGGGCTGTCATGTTACATCATGTCTGCTGGCAAAAAAGGGAACTTGATGTACACTTGGTGTAACGCCATTGCAACAAAGCTCAAAAATCCAAGATTTTTCAGCATATCATACCTAAGTTTGCTAATTTCAGTTTTTTATGGTAACATCAGGTATTGAAATGAGGCTCAAATGCCTTTAGACACTGTTTGTCCAGAGCTCTTTTTTTAATTAGCGCAGTGTATTTTTAATTATCTTAAAATGAGCCAATTTATATCATACAGTGTTTGCCAAACTTATTGGCACCCTGATGTAAATGTGCAAACAGCCTGACTTAAAATTTAGTAAAAATTAACCTTGCATTTGACACCAATAGGCGGGAAAACGTCACACATTAAGAAATAATTGCTCCTAGCTTAAACACAATCATTAGTGGTGATTTGTACCACAAAGTCATTGTGGTACAACTGTTGGTATAATTAATAATTCCTTAAAAAATGCAACTAAAACCATTTTTTATTTATTTTAGTATTTTTTGTATATTGATTAGAGTTTCTGGGCCCTTAAAATAAGTAATCCACATTCTTCTGCCTCTGTTGGATATACATAGAGGCTAAATTCTCTTAGCACCTGGCCAGATGACCCATATTTATGTTTTCACCACAAGGCAGGTAAAACAATCTCCAAATTCGGTGGCTCCAAGATGGTTCAGACAGAATCAACAGACCAACCTATCAGCAAGGACTGAGTTCATCAAAAACCAACACAACCGGAGTTTTCCACTGACACTTTGAAATGCTTTAGGGTTCTTGATAGGACTAATAATGAGCTGAAGTGAACACCCCTGGGTTTGTTGTAAAACAGTGAACAATAATATGGAAAGCACATCCTATTTTCTGCGTGGTGGTGTATCTGTAATGCTGTGGGCCAGGACGTTGTTAATGGCCTCCGCCAGTAAACTTTAATCACTGAACAATGTACTTATACAGAAATCAGACTCAAGATTAACCTTCTTCCATGGTAATCCTGAGACTAAGAAATAAAAGGTAAATGGGATGTATGTGATGTATACCATTTTATCTTTATTATCTAATAATTTTACCACTAGGGTTTTTTGTTCAAAGCAATTACTGTACTTCTTAAAATTTAATATGTTTTTTTCCCTTGACTGAATAATTATACTAAAATTGACATTTTAATTGGTCAACATTTTCAAGTGTGACTGTATACTGTTACAACAAAAGAGGAATTTAGTTTTAGTTTTTCAAAACATCTTTGCCAGTGCTGTTGATAATTTTGCCATGTAACTGCAGTGGAGCAAAAATAAACAGCAGTCCAATCTTGATCAATGTCGGGTTCCCAGGACATTTCACATTAATTATTACTTCTTAATCCTGTTTAATCTCACTTGAAATTCTGTGACATTTCATTCAGAAAACTGAGCAGGAAGGGGATCAATGGGGACTACAAGAACTCCTGCTCTACTGGCATGCCTACATAAATCTTTAAAATTAAAAGACATGATGATGTTAACTGATCTTTAAAATCAATAATTTCTCACTATACTGCTTTTCAGTCATACTTGATAGCTGCTGAAAATGGCTAAATGCCCTGAGTTTGTAAGAGATGCAGAGAGAATTTGAGCCAAGTACAACAGCAAGAGAGGAATAAATGTTGTACCAAACAACATCTGCCAGTATTGCAGGGTCCAAGACAAATAACTCTCCGACAGCAGCACTTCTCCTTAGGTTGGGTTCAAGAGGATCTTTGATATTCTGATTAAATATTAATTGTGTTGGATCTGCCTGGCAGTGTGTGCTGTGTTTAGTATTTTGAATCTCATTACTGCCTCTGTTATGTGCCTAAAATTAAAAATAATAATAATTTAGAAGAAATGCAGCAGAGGGCATCTCATGGCCAGTAAATTAGGTCAGAAATATTGTTTTCTTTGGAGGCTTGGTCCTTGGGGTATCTCTGTGGAGCTCAAAGGAAAAAAAAACGTTCTTTCATGTGACCATATAAACATGTAAGAATGATTGAAAAACTTATAGCTAATTTTGAATTGGATATTCATTTCCTATTTACCTAAAACTATGTGAGATGTGAGGCTTTGCTATAAATGTAGTTGCAAAGATGCTTATATGCCTGGTTGTTCATCCTGCTTGTCTGTGTTCCCCTGTGGTCAGGGGCGGTCTGGCATACGGGACTACCGGGAATTCTCCGGTGAGCCGATGGGTTAGTGAGCCGGCAGTTTAGCCTGTGGAGAAGCTGTCGAGCTCATGCCGTAGTCACGCACCATGCTCTTGTTTTGTGGTGCCACTATACCTTAAACTATGCCAAATCAAATACCTTCTCTACCTCTCCTCCGCTCCACTCAAGCTCGTCATAGATCAGCTAAGTGTGCGGCAGCGGAGTGGACCTGTAAAACACACGAATGAGTGCTTCAGAGCCAGTCGGCTGACAACAAAGAGAGGAGATTAGAAAAAATCGCTCCATGAAGCCCGGCCTGCAAAAAACAAATTTGTCCCAACTAGTGCCACGTAAATTAAATCTACCTGTTTGTATCGCGCATCCAGCTCAGAGATGCACAGTGCAGTGGCTCTGGCTCATCATGCAGGGCCAATGTTGTTGGGGGTCTTGAGCAGAATGTGATTTAGGGAGACCTCTTAAAGAAACATCATCAATGCTAGTTTCAACTGGCCAAGCTTAAAAGCAGACAGTCATAATTGGTTATTATTTACAGAGATGTGATTGTGAACAAAGTGAGCTCAAGCCAAAAGAAACTGGTAGCACCAGATTGTAGCTATGGTAACATAATTGTCAAAATATATTGTGAATATTCTTTGCACTTTTGCAAAGTAACCTGGCCAATTAAATCTTAAATGAACGTGTTTAAGTCAAACAATTACTGTACATATAAAACTTCCGCAACCAAAATTCATGGTTTTGCAAATTTAGCAGAGGTTTTCACAATCTGAATTTGTATCGGAAAAAACATCCTCCACTTATCTGATCTTTTGCTATCTGAACACTGTTGTCAGTGATGTGCTGACATTGTGCTCCTCTCTCAGGCTGTGCGGCTCCCAGAGCTTGTAACCTCGTCCCAGCTCACTACTGTACCACTCATTTGACTGAGACCCATATCAAGCCACCTCTAGAGGCCTCTGAGATCGCCTGGCCTGCTGTCCTCAAAATCGTTCTATCACTGTGCTGTTCATTACAGACGAATAGTGTGCAATTTGTTAGATCTAATCTGAAAAGATAAATATGAAGGTAAATAAATGATAAAAATTCTTCTTTTGGCAATGAAGTGGCACATTTTAACTGTATTGATTTATTTATTGGGTCATTTATGTATTTCCTCTTTTATTTTTAATTCTGTCAGTTTTGGTCCTCCATATCTCTAGTGTTTTTTGTTAAAACGACTCGTCATTTCAAAGCCGTTTTATGTCAAATCTCTCCTCAAGTTAAGCTCTTTAATGGAAAACAAAATACTAAAAGGAGTGTAAAGATTTTTAATGTAGATTAAAAGTTACTATTTGCACATAAACCAGAGTAAATTATTTATTTTCATAAAATTGAATTAATAAAATTATTATTTAAAAATAAACTGAAATACATTTTATTCTATTTCACATTTTAATCAACTACTGTGACTACAATATTTCGGATTTCAAAGGTCATAATCAGAGACTTTCCCTCAAGAAAAATAAATTTGAACGCGTGAAGTGTGAAGGACATTTGAGAGCGTATTGATATATTTAATAGAATTTGATAGTATTTGCAAGAGAGCTTAATGGTGTATGTCTGAGAAATGGAAATCATAGTGGTGTTTGTGAGAGGGCTTGGTTGTCTTTCTGCAAGTGAGTGGTTGTGTTTGTGTGAGAGTACATGTAGGCATGTAAGCGCAATAGTAAGTTTTGCCTCGTGGGGTCTCTCATGCGTCTGCATCATAGCCACACACAAACCTCCATCTGTGCCTCCAACACAGCTGCACTGTGATGGCATGTCCCTGCACAACCCCCCATTGCCTGGAGAAATCTCTCTCTTAAACACAGCCGTGCACTCACGCAAACACACTCTCTGAGCAGCTTAAAAGAAGAAAATTATATTCTCCTTCTTTCTCTCACTTACCCCAGTCCCTTTCTCAGCCCTCACACTACTCGGTTTACCTCTTTTCTTTCCCCACGTTTACTCTCATCACACCTTTCAAGCTGAGCTATGCAGCCTCCAAGAACCAACACTGTGGCATTCTTACAATCACCTGAGGAGCCTCTTCAGACGACAGCCTGTCCCTGTCAGTGCTTGCAGGTCATGCGCTGCAAAAACATGCCTCCTTGTCACTTCGTTTACAATCTCTTCCCACAGGACCAAAACAACAGCATCTCCAAAAGCTACACATAACAATGCACGCAAAGATTTGGTAAGCACCCCTATTGTCTGTGCTTCGCAACATATGCCATTTACCACCTGTGCTCTGTCCAAGTGTGAGCTGCCACATCCCCTTCAAGAATCTGTTGGTGTTTCTGGGCAGTATGAGGAGAACCACCTCGCTAAATGGGGCACAAATGTTGAAACAAATCATGACTGCAAGGCCTCTGAATCTAAACAGATCTAAACAGAAATCAGTTCTTAGCTGTAAATCTCTCATCTGTATTCAAAAATCTGCTTTGATCGACTTGAAACTTCAATTTGTCCAGAATTCCTCTTCATGACTAACCTGCGTCACGGTGCAAAACATAAATGCCATGTTTTCTTAGTTTTACTTGCCTCAAACTAAACATGACTAACACATCTGACTAACCAGCTGACCAGTCTCAACAGCTGGCGGTTAAAGAGTGGGTCATTTGGGAGACACAAGTTGAAATGTGGAACTGCTGCAGCATGTTCAGCATTAAAAAGATATAATTCTTTTCCAGCATTAAAGCATCACCAACATTAGGAATTATTAATTAGCTAAAAATCTGTTGTTAAATGGGTTTCAACATTTTTAATGCAGCACAGCATTTCATGGCGTAAACGTTCACTGGGCTCTCTCCTCTTTTTCCTGGTATTTAATAAATAGAAGTCATTCTAACTGATCTAACACAAAAAAATTAAGATTTTGGCCTGTTTGTAAAGCACATGGAAACATTTTCTTCCAACTATTTTGTTCTTTATGAGCTCACAGTGATGTAAAATCTGTGAAATAGAGGGAAGGGAACTACAACTGATAAAGATGTTATGTATTATGTCACATTTTTTGTTTTTGTTGTTTCTGTTTGTTTTCTGTGGAAAAAATAAAACAGCAAAACAAACGTTTCAGTAATGATCTATAGTTATTGTTTTTTTTATCTCCATTGCTTTTGAATGTATGAAATTATATTCAAGTAGCTCATATGCAGAGGACTATAAAGTCAAGTTTCCCAATTACGTTATTCTCTAGTTTAGGACTAATTAAATATATAATATTCTCTCTGTTTCTACGGATGCTTCACTTGTAGCCAAAAGGGCGAATGGGTGAATGAGTGGATGTGGTGTGAAGCGCTTTGGGCTTCTATACAAGTACAGCCTACTTACTATTTCACAATATGAAGCTATTAACAATTGAACAAACTCAACAAACAGTACCAATGTCTCAATCTCACATTTTAGTTTTCTCCTATCAATTTTTTAAAATTATTTTCTTCCTTTCATATGTCTTTATCAAGGGAAATTTTAGCACATGTATTACCGTGGCCACAAATATCAAGCTGGCAGCCAGTTGGCTCACATAAAATGAGGAAAAACAGCTGACCTGGCAAAGCCCAGAGGTAGTTAAATTTACGTACACCACTATAGCTCATTGATAAACACATATTATATTTTTTTTATATTTGTTTGAAAGCCAGAGCGATAACTTCCTGGTGTCTCTGATGGATCATAGCCAACTAACTACACATGCATTATCTGTTACATTCATTCTGGTTTCTTCAGTTCAATAAAAACCCAAAGTGTTGGAATGGGACAGCCTTCGCTAGATCAGCGAGAAAAGGCGGACGGACACAGCAGCCAAGGAAGCATGTGATCTTGCCAGAGTTTAAGGACCTCAAGGATTCAATAAAAGAGGATAGGCAGATGTAAAAAGGCTGGCAAAGGGGACACAGACCATTAGCCTAATGACAGAATGAGGAATGAGGAGCAGCGAGATAAGATTCAAAAGCCAAGGAGTGCAAAATTGTCTTTTAACAAGAATCAAGGTAAGTAATCTCATAAATAGCACAGCAAGAAATGTGCAGAGGATTGATGTTTTTTTGTCTCACGTAAAGGACGCAAAGAAGAAGGGTAAACAGGTAAGAATGGATGACAGTGTCATTAAGTTGGTGAAGCCATGACTATCAGCAACATTAATGCTGTCTACTCTGCTTTTCCTCAAACGTGGACCCTTTGCTTTGAAGCACTTTTGAGTTCTCTGTGAGCACACCTGACTTGTAGCCTCAGCAGCTATTATAGAGCCCGAGCTGGTAATTACACATTTCACAATTTCTCATGTTACTTCAAAGCAACAACAGTCTTGTCACCAAAGGACACACCATGCCGCTGTGGTACAAAGCAGAGCCTCAGGGATTTTTGAAGCCACGCATTGTTGCTTTAAAAGTCACTAATTTCATTAATAGCACACGGCTTTAAAGTTGCTTAAAAGAAATTGAAACGACAGAAAACCAAGCTTTTATTAAAGGCAAGGATTGTCAAGTTTCATTTTTAGAAGCCAAATACAATTTATTTGATTTTGAGTGCATTTGAATGTAGTAAAGTCTTATGGTTCTTAGAACTAACAACTTAAAAGATGCAAAAATAAATTGTTATTCCGTCAAACATAAATAAAAGGCACCCTTTTCAAAACATTTACAAAGCATACAGCAGGCGTTTGCTACTGCTGACAAAGGTCTGAGTCATTCACAGGAGCCAAATCATACCAAAGGAACTTTGGATGTCCGGTAAATTAACGTGACAGTTTGCAGAACAAACAAAACAAAAAACACCTGACAAATGTAAAACTCCGAGCACAGGCGGTCCTCTCTCACTAAAAAGTACAGACCCAAAGGTCTGTAAGTCAGCAGATAAGTGATATTTAATAACCTTTATCTATTTTTTGCTCCCCATATTGGTAGAGAAAATGTATAATGCTTGTGGACTATTGTGAGCTCAACATCAGCTGTCTTCAGTTTGCGGTCTCAGCTAACAAGAATGTCAAGGCACCTTCTTGACAAACACCACAGACTGCACAAATTACATCAAAAGGTATAGACTTGTCACTGAATATATTGAGGCCACTTACAGGTAAAGTGAATAACACTGATTACATTTCCATCATGACACCTGTCACTGAGTGGGATATACATAATATACCTTCACACATAAATTATGTTGAATGATAGTCTTAATAAGTCCTAATAAGGTTCCACAAGACATAGGATTACATTTATGTGAATGACCATCCTTATGACATTTGAAAGGTTAAAGCATATATGTAACTTTTAAAAATATATGTTTTTCCAATACTTGTTAAAACTGTCACCATGCTGAGACGGTATAATATTAGACAGATAGTTTGTGAAAAAATTGAGCTCCTCCACCTTCCCCCTGAGCTGCTATTGCTGTCTGAAGAAAAGCACCACTCCCGACCTAAAAACATCCACTCAGAGCTAGGAGGAAGGTCTTAGCGCAGTCAATCAATGTTGCTCAGAATGCTAATGACGGAGAAACAACTCAACGTTCCAGAAAATCTATTTCCCCACAGTCATACAACAATATTCCAGGGAATGGTAGTGGTAAACTAGCTGTAGAATAGCAGAGAGCAAGAGGAGGGTGTGTGTATGAGAGTGATTGACAGCGCTAAGACCCTCCTCCTGGCTCTGATTGGTTATTTCTGACTGAATGGTGTATTTCTGCAGCTAGCACTGAGAGAATGCAGAGGAGCATAATATTTTCACAGATTATCTGTCTTACATTTTATTGTCATGACATAATAATAATTGTACAAAAATGTTAAAATATGTTAAAAAACTTTTTTTTTTTAAAGTAAAGTTACATACTGCAACCGTAGACACTGATGTTGGATGAGAAGGCCCGAGTTGCAATTTTCTGTCTAATTAATTTCAACAAATGCTGCTGAACACTTTGGAAACATTGTGTCCCCAATGTTTACAAGCAGGACAATTGAACAAGTGCAAGGTTTCAGGCAAGTTTGACAAAGGCTGAAATTTGATGACTGGATGATTGGGTCAAAAGTGATACAAGGAAGCAACAGCAGTAAACTGGGATAAGCTAATTGATGCACAAGAGGAATAAAGGCTTATTCACCTGATCCAGTTCAGCAGGCAAGCTGCTGCACCTCAAATGTTGTGATAACGTGTCGAGGTGAACAGCACAGTGCAGTTATTTGAGTATAACCACAGACCCAGTCAGGAAGCTCATGCTAGTCATAATGTTATGTTTGATCACCGTACGCCTCGGCCCAGTTTGAGAACATGCTGTGTTTTAATAAAAACTAGATACAGAAATATTAAATAAATGTGAACATTTTTGAAAAATGCAAATACTTCCTTAACTCACTTTATGAAGTGAGTTGATAAAGTGAGTTTTAATAAGAACATAGCGTATAATTTAAATTAAATTACACCAGACCAATAATATTTTATTTATTTACTAATTTATTGAAAATGGCTGCACATATTGGCTGTCGAATGCACATCCATCAAGAACAAGAAATGATTTGGACAATGTCGTGCAGGTTCCCTCCCTACT
Organism: Xiphophorus maculatus; assembly: GCF_002775205.1. Lineage (NCBI taxonomy): Eukaryota > Metazoa > Chordata > Actinopteri > Cyprinodontiformes > Poeciliidae > Xiphophorus > Xiphophorus maculatus. The sequence goes on along the minus strand of NC_036465.1, from coordinate 20,434,507 downwards.
AACAATACAATTCAGCTCATTAGCTCCTCATTTGAGATGCCCAGGCATGTTGGCTGCAGGTCTTGCTTATTTGGGATAAAGATGGAAATCCGTCCTGTAAATTCAAGCACATCTCTTGCATACACTTTCACAGTTACATTGAGCAGATTCTGAGACCGTGTAACAAGGTAATGATTTTGATAGGCTTTTATCGTCTCCTAAGAATTGCACGATCAGAGTGACAATTAAATGTCTCATAAGCATCCAGCTTTTACGTTATGAAGCTGTGGTTACGGCACATCGTTCTTTAGTGGCAGCAGTAGATGAATATAGAGAGTCCACAATCGGCACAGATGAATGTCCGCATCAAGAAGACAGCGAAGATTTTTCTAAGAAAGATGGTTACATTTGGAATTAGATTTCCTCTGTGTTCTGAGATTCTGAGAGGCAGTAATGGGGGTGCAGCTCGTTTCATTTAGCCCTTCAGCATTTAGAACGTCTATAGATTTGATTTTCATATCTGACTTCTTTAGGTACAAAAAGGAGGTGCCTGCTGTCTGAAGTTTTGTACAAACTAAGCTTAAATTCCAACCTACATTAAGGACATTTCATACTGACTTCAACATCTAATGACTAAAAGCAATTTCCTATAATTTGCTCATAATCTACTGCTAGGAAATGTGACTTGTGTGACTCCAATAAATACCATCTACCGATAGGAGGTTTCTTCCAGCGGTCTTTATCTCTCATGTAACATCTGAGTTAACTGGAGCTAGTAAGTGTTTGAAGATAAACCAACAAAAATAACATGCTCCAGAAATAAAATTTTATTAAATTAAATTTTATGTCAGATTCTAAGCATTTTTAGTACAATTTATCGACACAATTCACCAAAATGCTAACAAAAATAAACTAACATGAATGGCTTAAGTGCATAAGAATGAAATTGTTTGTGTCCAGGCACGAAATGAAAGTGAGAAAGTACAAAGGGGTCAGGTTGACCAAGTGGCCAGTGGTAGACAAACCCCCGAGACGTTTATCACATTCCTTGACCTACTCATGAGCAGCTTCTGCTGTGGGCTGGTCACATTGTCCTGCAGAAGATTTTCTATGCCAGTGCATATGTGTTACAAACCAGTGTTAAAGTTACCAGGGATCCTCAAATCGAGGCTTCAAGGGCCGGTGTCCAGCAGCTTTTAGATGTGTCCCTAATCCAACACACTGAATTAAATGGCTGAATTATCTCCTCAGTATGCAGCCAAGTTGTCCAGAATCCAGTTAATGACCTGATTGTTTGACTTGGGTGTGTTGAAGCGGAGAGACATCTAAAAGCTGCAGAACACAAGAGTTGAAGACCACTGACGTATAACCAAATGGTTGCTGAGTGTCGTTGAGGATTTGCACAGATGGTTCATTCCTATGTGTTTTTCCGGAAACACACCTGAGGGAGTGTTTTCTTTTTTTCCAATCTGAAAAGCAGCAGCAAAATCATAAAACACACCTTGAGGCTCACATCAAGTTATTTTGATTCAAATGCATATGATTTTCCTACAGCTTAACGTAGTCCTTCAACACTGAGGCGGACTATTAGTGAGGGCAGCTAGAAACAATGCCGTTGCTCCTTCGGGGTGAAAATTCCTTTTGCTAAGACTCTGCTTGCCTCTGTTTTTAATTAGATTCTGATATCAGCCCTTTCTCCTATCCTCCCCTTCCCTCTTCAACATGCGTGAAATTGAACGGCATTATCTATTATTTATTCACCCTCTTTTGCTTATTGTTTCTCGTGGATGCCTTCGTTAAGCCACTTGCTGCTCTGCTGCCTGCGATATGATGCTCTGCTTCAACTGCCTCACTGTTCGGGCCCACCTCCTCTGCAGGTCTGAGTCCAACTCATTTGCTGGCGATGGTTGGGGAGCTATGGATTTTTTTCCCCTTTCACCCAATGACAGCACGGTGAGGTGCTATGAGGGCTGAGTGCTAATGAGCTGACTCTGCAATGCCGGGGAAGACGCTCTCCAACAAAGACGGGGGGGGGAATCATAGGACAGAGCAGTAGGCGATGCTCCAGCAGACAGGGGAAGTCAAGGGGCCATTATGATCATGCCATGCAGGGGGTTAGAAGGACACAGCTGCTACAGTCAGTCAGATAAAGCTGTGGGCCAACAAAGTTGGCTGTTTCACCAAATGGAGGTCCTTGTTTATGTTTAACAGCAAAGAAAAGTGAAACAAGAGATGACTCTTGTTTTACGTCTCTGCTTTATTCAAAGAGATATCAGTCAAAAGAAAGCTACACAATAATGTTTTTTTTCCCCCTTACCAACTTTTATGGTATGATCATGAACATGCAATAAGGAAAAAACAAGAAATAATTTCCCAAAAATTAATTTCAAGTTTTCTTACTTCAAATTAAATATATGATAAAATTATTGACATTAAACAGTTTTAAAGAAGTTTTTTTGTTTGTTTGTTTTTTTGCAGGTCAGATAACTTTAGCAAGAAGACGACTTGATTAGCAAGTGAGGTGCTGTCTTGTTTTAGAGGGGCAATATGACTAACCATACAGGGCGTCATGGATCAGGAGTGGCATGACTGCTTAAAAAAATGAATCTGTTAAAGTTGAGACTCCAATTTGACAGTAAACTAAAGAGCTATTCTACTGTTTTTGAATTAATCTGATCAAGATTTGTGCAAAAATATTGGTCAAACTGTTTACACAACACTGAACAGCGATTATTTAAAACCCAGTATTTTGAGATTGTGCTGTTTGTAGACACAAAAACAGCATTTCCACATTTGAGGAGGCATTAAAGTAACCTCAAATTAAGACAATCAAAAAAATAAATAAATATATGTCGGTAAATAAAAAAAAAAACTTGAACTGGATTTACACTGATTCTACTGATTGCACTGTTGGGATTCGTGAAACACACGTTTGTGGAAAAACCAAAAAAGGAGATTGTTACTTTTCTTAACATTCCTCTGAACCCAATAATTGTGTATTGTATGTTGAAACTTGAAGGAGGGGCTCGTTCATGCAGGTACTGCCACTGTGACGGAGTGATGTAACATTACAACATGGAATAAGTGTGCAAAATGATGTGACGTATGCTTTGAATATGTTGTGTTTTACAACAATAAACGCAGTCTATAAATAGATTTTCACGGTGAGAAAATAAAGAGTTTGCACAGGGTTGCTATTTCCACGGAGACTTTCTGAATCCAAGAAGAGGTGACAGAAACTTGTCTGCACGCCCGAACTCAGCTGCAATCTCCATAAAGCACCTGAATAATTCCTGCTCGTTCTTGGCGGACCCCAGAAGTGCACCGGCCGCTCTGGACGCGACTGACAAGGAAGCACACTTACATGCATGGGTGACCGAGAAGCTGTTGGACGACTCGAGATTGTCGACGTTGTAGTTGAGGTGGAAGGGCTTCTCGGTGGTGTTCTGGTTGGTGTTGTAGAGTTGGACAGCAAACCTGAACGCGCTGTGCTCCTGCACCGTGGATCGCATGAACAGTCCCCCTTTGGAGAAATTCAAAACCAAGATCAGACAACTCTCACGGTGGCGTGCACAGTTCATCACCGGCGTTCACCCTCATTCTTTGGTCGCATCGCGAGGAACTCGGCGTGAACAAAGAAACTATTTGTAATTTACAGATGAACTCGTGCATTACTGATCGGTGCGCCGGCCTGGAACTCTTCGGAACTGAGAGACGACAAAACGTTGCCTGTCCTCATCTGTAACCATTTCTGGTAGTTTTCAGCAAGAGCTGAAGCTTTATTGTAGTTTTAAAACCAGCCGCTTTAAGAATGCAGCACTGGAAAATCAAGTTAGTCCGGCGCCACTGCGGAGAGCTCCGCATTCAGTTCCCAGTATAAAACTGCAATCGTGCATTATATTACGCAAACAACAATCAGCAGCTCGCCGAAACGAGCGGGACACTTACCGATGTTAATCTGATTCGGAAATCCGGCTGAGGTCTGGTCAAAGAGCCACAGCAAAAAGAAAACCACGCGTTGTGCCATTTTCTCCGACCTGATCTTTTCAACTCCTTAAAAGGCTCTGTCTAAGCAGATTCATATGTTCGGGATGGATGCCGGGAATAAATGGAAATCCAGTGGGTAGATGGTGGTGGCTCACAGTGCACCAATTCATTCATTGAGGTGCAGCCCAGCTGCAGAACATTTTTTCTATTTTTTTTTTTTTTTTTGCAACTAAGAAAGAGAGGCAGAGAAAGAGACGGAGAGGGAGGGGTGGTGGGGGAAGATGAAGCTGATCTGAACTCTGATTGGATCCGTCGCGGCAGGCCAGTGTTGGTCAAACTTGATCTGACGTTAAATTTAAAAAAAAAAATAACAATAATTAAATAAAAAATAAAAGAATAAAGCTTCAGCTTGCTAGATTACGACACCACAGGAAGAGCGCTGCACGTGTCAATATTAGCCCTCCGCTGACCGAGTCAATAATAATAATAAAAAAAAAAGCAACAACACCGCAATCTCAGGCTGATCCTGACTTGACTGGCCGCTTCCAGCTGTGACAGCTGCTGCATTGTCAGGATGCACAGAGAGGCGGCGTTTGCTCCTCCAGGAGGAACATGTGCAGTTGTTTTTACACGGAGCGATTCCTCCAGATTACAAAGTTTGGATCACATTGGAGCTCAGAAAACCACGAAGTTGAAGTAAAATCGGTAAAAGTGATCGAGGCAACGCAAAGTGTCCAATCTACGTTCACACAAGTAAACCAAGCATCCAGAACTTTAGAGGAGAGGCGAGGGAGAGAGCGTGGAGCTGTCCGTGGTGCTGAACGTAGGTCTGAAGGCAAGCGAATATTTTATTAACGCGGATCAAAAATATGTTGAATCAAATCAGAAAAGAGACCGTGACTAAAAGATTATTTTCAAAATAGCACGTGTTTTACCACATTTAATTTAATTCTTACTCTATATTAAATAAATCACGTATAATCGATGTTATGTATTAAAATCTTCAAAAGCTTCTGAACATATAGCACATAGATAAGACTTTAGAAAACCGTATTACAATGTACCATGTTCCCTTTAGTCTGTGACAGAATATCTGTCGATTTTAAATATTCTGTGACATTTTCAATTTTTTTGCAATAAAGGCAAATAACATGTCTTTACATTTTTGTCATCATACAACTACAATCCCCAAAGTTTTACTTAGGGATCGTAAATGATAGTTTACCTCAGAGTAGTGCATATGTTGTGAAGAAGAGGTAAGGGGTTTTCAATATATTCTCAAAAAAAAAAGAAAAGAAAATTGATTTGGGCCCCCAGGGTCAATAGAAACCTCATTTTGTTGTGATTACAGCTTTAATTCAATTGGTCAAGCTAGGATTTAAGAAAAGAACAGAGCCCATCAATCACAGGTCTGGTAGCTTTATTCAAAATATTGAGAACAGTACAGTTAAAATAATGGAGCCCAAAAGTTTATTGATAAAGATGCTTGTTTATCACATTGACATTTCAATTCTGAATGACACAAGAGGTCATTTATTTGAAACAGTGTTGTTAATCATCCGAGGAAATGGACTAATTCTGTGACTTAGTCACCAGGCAGCGGAGATTTCCTGACCTAGTTGGGGGTCAGAGTTGGTCAGTTTCTATAAATTATTACATCTCTGGGGTTTAATATGCTGTGAGATTACATTGATTTTCTTGTCACATTGATATCCGTGTGTCAGAAGTAAATTATATTGGATGCTTGGATATAGAGACCGAAACTATTATGCCGGTGTCGGTGCAGATTGTGTCGATATTTTCACACCATCACACCACACCACTAGTTCAAGTGGGCACACGACGACACCTTTAAAGGTGACTCAAAATAAAAGTTAATTCAAAAGACAGGGTATGCTGAGTCCTTATCACGACTGAGGCTAATGAAAAAATGAAAAAGGGAGAAAATGATTCCCAACCAAAGGAATCCACAGAGTTGCGATAAGGCCTCAGCATAATTGATTTTAGATTATGGTGATTGCACTGTAATATTGGTAATTAGGGCATTTTTTGCCACGCCGCATTATAATTGTTATCAGGGCTCAGACTCTGCAGGAACTCCATCCTCTCAAAAGTGCAAACATTCACAGGTATTATCTACTACATGACAACAAAATATTATGTTATCTGCATTTTTAGCTTTTTAAAAACACAGAAATGGATGTGACATAGACAAAGGTTTAACAAAATGACTGAAGATTGTCGTAGGGGAGGTTGCCTTTGTGCCTGAAGATGACGACGATTCGCAGCCTGTAGCTCAGAATCTCACCAGCAAGAATTAATCATTTGCTCCCTCTGATCGCCTCCTAACAAACATGATAAAGTCTTCATCTCTGCCTGTTAGGGGGGACATGAATGAATAAGTTTGAGGCTAGTGCAACATTCACAGAAGAAATGACAGTCCCTGCCTCCATTGCTAATCTAGAGGCAACGAGTGCCATTATGTTTAGGCTTGATTCAATGATGATTGCTGGACAATTATTTTGTCATTTTGACATTTGAATCCTACACTTTCTCGTAACCGCAGAGTGATCGTCACAAATGTGGGGTATAGTAATGGATTTTTGAGGCAGATTCTGTCGTTCTCCTTAGGGGGCTGAGCATATTTGAAAAGTACAGAACTATAAGTGCCTATAATTATATAAAATACATCACATTAGGAAGCCCTAAAAGGAGCTTAGGAGATGGTAGCAGACTTGTTAGTGCTTGTTAGACACATCTATAAATACCTTCTGTTCACTTACATCTATAGTAATGTTTCTACTTGCTAAATGTACGAAGCAACCTTTAACAGGTTTATTTGTGACATTTACAAGCAGGGCCGGCAGAAACTCCACATATTTTCCAAGAGAATGAGGTTTCTTAATGTCATTGTCATGCTAGAAGGTGAAAATTTGCCTGTTCCTTGAGTCTTTTGCCTTTAACTGGTTTTCTTTAAGCAACACCCTGTGCATGGAGCTGAAACAAAGAGACATGCGCACATATGTCGTCACAGTCTGAAGTTAAATTAGAGGAAACTTCTCTTGTTTTAGGTTACCAAGAATTACCAAAATTATTTCTATGCAGATGGTCCTATTAATGTAGCGTTTTACTTGCATTCAAATGGACTCTGCTTACTAACGTTTGGAAGGCAGTTGCAGTTAACTTTATTTAGGGGATTCTGACTAAGTTATTCCATACATACCACACATTTTAGAATTTTAATTTGTAAAGAAAAAAATATATGTTTGAAAGCCATATATCATTTTTCTTCCACTTAACAGGAGTCAATTAATTTATGTTGAACTTCCACAAAGAAAAAAAAAACACATGAAAATAAATTAAAGATTGACAAAACATGAAAAGGTTCCATGGTTAACTATTAAGGGAAATTACTCGTGGGATGCACCTGCATTATTGCCACACCACAACAAAAGGGATTCTATTTTAAACAGCATCTTTAGGCTTTTATACAAGTAGGCAGTAATGAAGTGCTAACTTTGCATTCTAGAAAAAGTGATTTTAAACAAGGTAATTTCCATTTTTCTAAAAAATGTGTTCCAATAGCAACCAGAAGTACCAAAGCCTTGAAACATCCTGCAAAGGGCTTGCAAAAAGAAAAAACAAAACAAAACAAAAAACAGGATTATAAGGATTAGTAAAGAAGATTACAAGAATGTCAGATTAGTGGAAACATACGTTATGAAAACAACTGAGCCGAGACTTTGTAGGTTCGCTCTCAGTTTCTCTACATATAAAAATGACTGCCCAATCAAACAGGTCATCTGATTCACGTTTTTTTGTTTTTGTTTTGTGGGTGGGTATCGGGTGGGGAGTTCAGTTTATTTATTGGGTGTCTCACACTTGCTCCTGTGTCACACATCTTTACAAGGGCATCAGTGTGGGGGAGATGTGCATCTGTAGGACATGTTTTGTATTTTTTATTTTTTTGAATCTCTGCAAGCTTCTCGCTGTCAAGTCAAAAGAAGCAGCTGGCAATTCCATGTGAACTGGAGACATCACATGGCTGTGAACATCCTGCCTAGAACAGTGCTGGGAGGCAGCTCAGTGGGCCCTGCGGTACATGAAGATGTGACCATTAGAAGTGGGAGAAAAAGCTGTTGTTTTGTCCAGGCAAAAATATTTGTGGCTGCAAATTGACAAAATCTCCTTTTTTTTCTTATTGTAATAAGAAAACAAGAGACATAGACAGTTTTTGTCTGTGATCAAAATAAGGCAACATGTAGCTGCATGGCAGACAGGTGAAGCAGGTTTTTTCCACCAAAAACGACTCACTGTGGTACATCTGCTCTAACCCTTTTCGTGTTTAACCACACTTTTGGCAAGTGCTTTGCAAACACCGAACCAGGTGTTTAAGTTATTTTTTTTCGCATCAAGTGCAGATTACCCCAGAGTTTTGAATTAATAAGCTGAAATGCATGATGACAGTACTGACAGGAGGGATAATTTCCTCTGAAAACGGCTTTTTCATTTCAGTGAAAACTTCTTTCAAGCAAAGCTTTAAGAGCTTAACATCTGGCAAATTTGATATTTATCAGTTTTGTACTCTTTGATCTACCCACGTCACGTCATATTTCAATTCCCTTTCGCTCACGTAGGACTTGACTCACCTTTCAGTCTCGTTTTTCTCGCCCTTTAGACTACTGCCTCCCATTAATCCTGTCCTGTTGAGGAACCAATTTCAGTAATCATAGAAATTGGTTCCTCTGGTGAAAGACACGTAATGAGAGGGGCTGAATTAGCATTGTAGGAAGGATGCGGTTAAACAAGCATTATGCAGCTCAAACTCAATGATATTTGGAGAGCGCTTCCAAGAGCCCATCAGTCTCAGCCAGATGTTGGAGGCTGATAAGAGAGTCCGCTCTCCAGGAGCTCTTCTTTATTCTGTCAACGCCTCATTCAGTGAGAGAAACTGTGGGTAGGCAGAGAGGTCTAGGGAGATAGAGACGCACTTAGCGTTGTGACAGAGTTGCAGCGTTGTAAAGAAACAATGGATCGAGCTGAGCAGAAGATGTAAGAAATTGCAGAATACGAAAGTATTATTTTATTGACAGAGCGAAAGGGACATTCTGATAGAGAATATGAATTATACACTCCAATTCAAGTGGCTAATATTCACTGTCTGCATGCTAATGAACACACGGCTCGTACGCTTTTGTTGATATAAACTATCATTACCTGGGTTACACAGACCTGATTTTATCAGCTACTGAGATTGACAGGCTTAATCCCAGAACCACAGGACTGCAGCAGTAAACTCGCTGGGCAGCAGGAATCGTCACCACGTCACATCAAAGCTCTGACATTGCAGAACAGCTCCCCATCATCCTCCTCCTCCTCCCATCTCAAACACAAATATGTACAAAACGAAACATGTTTAAACACTATTACACATATTTACAATGTTTGTGTCTGTAGAAGATGAATAACCGCCCCCCTGTATGTGCAAATAGGCACATGTACTCAGAGGATTGAAACCTTTATGGAGAACATCAACTTGAAAAATACAATGGGGTCAATGTAGTGTCACCGTTCGACAAATTAAATACAGGCAGAAAACATATCCTACACATAATTCAAGGTGTTTTAATATAGGGTTCCACAAATCTGCTCATTTTAAAAACAATCAAAACATATCTATCGTTATAGAAGAGGCAACTGACTGCTCACTGATTTTAGCAACATCTATATTAAACACTAATGAACCCTATCATTACAATAATGAACTAATTAATAAAGTTAAATGTTTGCCTTGTGGCTAAAACTAATTAGTGCAGTAAACAATCAAATAAGTCATTGAGTAACTTTTGAGACAGTGGCTTATTTGAGTTTTGAACTGCACTTTTCTTGCTTCTTGCAGCAAACGGTTGTGCTACAGTTCATCTTAACTTGAACATGAACAAAATGACTGTATTGGTATGCACTGCTGAACAAGCACTGACTCAGAACTACAGCATCCATGTTTAAACCAATATCTCTTTTATTTTGTAGTGTTACAGATAAATCTAAAAACAGAAATATTAAAACAGCTGGTACAGTCATGCCAAAGAACAACTCCTGTGACCGAGTCAACTTAGTACGATAACTGGGACTGAACAATTTGGCTATTGATAATCGAATGGTGCTCCAACTTGGGCACCACCCACCAGTTGTATTAATAATTGCCTTAAAGAAGTTGTTGTCATTACTCAAAGCCAAATCTTGACTCCTACATCACAACAACACTTTCTAATCATACACACATATATATAGATTACATTAATTAATGTCTTGTGATTAAATTAATACTCTAATTTAACATTACCAGTTTTACATTATTGAGGTAAAACTGAGCAAACTTTATTTGAAAACATATTTTTATATGTTGAATACTATAAGGCGAAAAACTACCCTCATAAACATCGATTTAGTTTGTTAGTTTGACCTGATTGGCCAATCAGGTCAAACTTTAGGTCTCTTTATTCATACTAAATTTGGACAGACTTCATCAAAAAGGAAGAATTTAAGCCTAGTAGACAGAAGTCTGCTTCACTGCCAAAAACTGGGAGCTGGTTCAAGGGAAAAGGAGTCTGACAACTAAAAGATGCGCCTCCTTTTTAGAAACTCCAGAAACCACCAGCAAACCTGTCATCTGAGAGCAAAGTTATTACTTTGCTCAAATGAAATCTGATCTGTAAAAAGAGATGGATCTTTATTATACAAAACGTTAAATGTAAAGGAGAGACTTTTAAATTGTTTCCTTGATTTAACAGGGCGGCAGTGAGCAGAAGGCTTTTACGTAATTGTTTGGGCTTCCTCAGATTCTGGAATTACAATAGTGAAGAGCTAACAAATTATAGATTTTTCCACATTTGTTTAAGCTAAATAAGAACACTGGCAGGCCGATGTTTGTGGTCGTGCAGTGTTTTCTAGGAGTAAAACCTAAAAATTATACATTGCCCTTGGGCATATACTGTAGATGTCTGGAGATGGGGCTGAGTCTAAAGGAGGATGTAAAGTATATTTTTCCAACCTACCATATTGCACAAAGCAAAGGGTAAAAGAAAAACCTAAAGTTAAATAGGTTTTTAACTTTAGGTTTAGGCACCAGAATGGCATATAGAAGTAGAAAAAAAAGCACAATATGTTGTTGATTTGGGTCAGATTCCTATGACCCAGTCCTTTCAAAACTAAAAAAGAGTGGCAAAGGTTGAGCAAGTTACATTGCCAAAGGAAAAAAGAGTTGAAAACTAAAAACAATTCTTCAGCAGCAACAGAAACGGGGACAACGGCTTCGATTCCTTTCCTGCTATATCTAACAAATAGGAAATCAGCTTTTTCTATTCATTGTGAATGATTAGTTGAGAGGTAAACTGGAGAAAAAAAGGTAAGGAAAATAACCTGTAATAGTTTGTGATATTTTTAAGTAAGTACAAAAGCGCCTTCTGTGACATGTTACACTAATTGTAATTTCAGCTATTATGCCCATTACCACAAGTCTGCTAATCTGAACAAGAATTAGTTCAATTATCATATTTGTTGATAGCTTTTATTCTAAGAGTAAATGTTGAAAATCAGATAATTCAGACCGATGAACTTTAACTTTAATGAGGTTTTGTGTAGGCTAAACAGTGAGCATGAGAACTGCATGCAAATCATAATAATAACCGGAGGCAAAAATATAAAAGCAAGTGAAATATTTATCTTTAAATAACAGACGTACATGTTTTCAGGCACACGATATTAGCTTAATGGCACTCAATCATGTTTCCATTTCCAACAAACAAGAATCCATAAACACAGAATTCAAGGTCAAGCTTTTTAAGGAAGCAACCCACTGAAGCTTGAAGCGCATGATAAATGGCAAACATTCTCTAGTCTGTGTTGTACTTCTTGAACGGGAAAATTTAATGAAACATTAATTTACTGAGGTAATTAATATTGCATGTCATTTAATGACTGGGGGAGAGGTGCAGAGGAGAGGAAAGTGGTCAGAAGGTAGTAAATATTTTTTTGCTAATATTCTGCTGCTTCATCTGCCCCAAAGCCTCAGCTGTTTGTTGATCCCACACACACTGCAATGCTTCCCTTATTCTATTGTTAGCTGATTCTGCCATACCTGCAATTAAATTTCCAAAGTCGGTGGAGCGTAGCTAATTACTGCCAAGCAAATGGTCCAATTTTTTTTTTTATGCAAATAGTGCCTCAGTGTGCTTTAATAGTTTAAGAGGCCATAATACAGGGAACTAGGGGAAGCACACACTGTCAATCAATATGAGATAGGATTAGTAATACAATGTAATGTCAGCTTCTTCTTTGGCACTCATTTGACAGATGAAACTGTAATCAAGCCAATGCACTGCACACAAGGGGACAGGTCAAAATGACATAACTACTTTTTTTGTTTTTATCTGAATAAAAAAATAACCCAACTGTAACTCAAATGCAGCATTTCTCACTGACAATTCAGAAAAGTGCCAAAACTGGGCACAAAAAAAAAAAAAAAAAAAAAACCTGAAGCGCTTTTTAAAAATCACCTCCTCTCCCTGAAAATATGAATTTTAATATAAAATTCCCTCAATTTTGAGACACATTTGACTGTTTTCATGTGGTGTGCTGTCAGCGGCTGTGGTGGGTGGTATTGGGAATAAGAAGCAGTGCTCACTTTGGCATACAAGTGCTGCTATAATTAGAATGTCTGCAAGGCCTATAAACATCACCTGTGGGGCAACAAGGCCTTCAAAACTACCTCTGTGTGGTGTGACTCTGCAGTGGCCAAGCTACAGCTGCAGGCCAGGTCCAAAAAGGTTAAAATGTTTTATGAAAAACAAATTGTAGAAACATACAGCAGCATTTTCTAAATGGTTGAAATTCTTCCTTAAAAAAAAAAAAAAAAAGCATACAGTGTCTTGCAAAAGTGCCCACACACCTTAAACTTTTCACATTTCTTAAATTGGCATTTAAAACACACACCATTATTTCATGTGGATTTGTTCGATACATATTCAGTTCGAGCCAGTTTTATGCATAGGCCACATAGGCAGTTGCCTAGCACCTGCTATTGACGGGCTTTTATTATTCAGTTTATTTACTAAAGGTTTCTAAAGAAAACTGTTAAACCTTCAAAGAAGAGCTAAATTTAAAAAGTGAGATTAAATTACAAAAAGGTGCACTTTTAAACACTAAAGAAAAAAATTAAATCCTTTGTTTACAATGGATTTTATGTAGGGTTATCAGACTGAAGAGGTCTGAATAAAAATGCACACTTAAGATTTTTACTTGTAAAACAAACTGAAATCCATACGTTTCCCTTCACCTTGACTAATTGTGCACCACTTTGACTTGATCTATCAAACAAAATCATACTGAAATATGTATAAGTTTGTAATTGTAATGAAAGGAAATATGGAATAACTGAATGGGTATGAATACTTCTGCAAGTCACTGTAACTAATCTGAATACTGAAATGACAACACGTCTAAAACGTTAGAACTGAGGAAGTTTTAGCACTTTTGTTAAATTGACTCCAACAGAATCATTCCAAAGTACTCATGGTTTCCCGTTTTCACTACGTTGCATCACATTTCCTTTTAAAAGCTCCGCACGTGTGGTTCTGAAAACCAAGAAGCCTGACTTGCTGCAGAATGAAATATTTTCCCATGCTTCCTCAGAGCTTGTATTGTTTCTAGACTTTGCAGTTCAAAACACAGCCCTTTTTTTTAAACTACACGACAGAACGAAGAGCTACTGCAAAGACATGCTGCAAATCCATGACATGGTGAGTACTTCTTTATCACAATTATAAAAAACAAGGACTGTGTTTTATAGGTGGGCAGCAAATGGTAACGATCAGCATCAGCTGATGGTGCTGTCATAGTTCTTGCAGATAAAGCTATCCTGAGTATAAAAAAAGGCAGTGGACACATACTGTGATTGATTTGTAAAGTGCCCCCATCTCTTTGTGAAAGGTGCAGGATTGGCCTCTCTGCACACATTGAATGTTTCAGGTATTGAGTCTAGCAATGCATGACTCATTTCCTGAGGTAAGTAGCAGAAGCACAGATGCTATTTATTTTTCTAAGCGACTCCAGGAAAATGAAAAGATTTATATATATATATATATATTTTCTTAAAATTAAAACACTACACATTAACGTTGAATTCTCACTTATCCATGATGTGATTTGTTGGAAGATTTTTTTTTACTCATAATATGACTTTAAACCAGAAACACAACAGAAGCTGAAACTCAAAGAAGCCATTGCCGTGGCAAAAGAAGACTTTGAAAGCAATTTCTTTTAGTTTATTTTTAACAACCCATGTTATAGTGACATTTCTATACACTGTCCAGTTTGTCACATTTTTTTTCTCCTTTCCTGAACACCACATTCCTCTTAGAGTCATTAAATTTTCACATATCTTCTTTTTTTTCCATTCCTTACAGAGATAAGTGCACTGGATGTGTCATCCGCATGATCCAATCCACTTTGACAGTAGCCTTTATAGCTGAGCTGGGCTGGCTCTACATGCAGGCATGTCCTTGAAGAATGCTCTGTATTTTTATCTTTTTTTTTTACATTTATCCTGACCAGTGGTGGAGCCACGGCAACAATGGCAATAAAACACCTCATTTATTTGACATGAAAGGCGATGATTAGTAAAGACAGCTAAAGTGGTGACAACAAAGGCAAAGGAAACCCGCAAAAGAAAGGTGGGGGGTAGATCCGTCACAGATCAAACAAATGGGCCTGTCACTGAAAGGGAAAGCTGTACTTTATTCTCTGCTGTCCGTTCAGTTAACCCAGATTTCTGTTTAAAGTTGTTTAGAAAAATCCAGCTGGGTATAAACTTATTATGACAGAGGCCATGGGTTCTTAAAAAGTCCATGCAGGTGGTTGGTAGAGCATCCTCTTGATTGATGTGTTTAGCTGCGTGTTTGTTCTGCTTCACAAAGGGATTTCCAGTAGAATATCTAAGCTATAACAAATTGCCCACCGTTATAAGATTCATCATTGTCAGATGCTCTTTTCTCCTCCTTTCTATAGGTCATCATCCTTCCCCCAAAACAGGAATTCTCTGAGAATATGGCACACTTATTTTAAACCTCCTCACCTGACATTTTAAAAGGTTAAGCTCCTTGGAAAGGCCAAGCTAATTAAATAATTTCTCCTCAAAGAGAAGAAAAAGCTAGCTAATCACCGCAGAGACATATCCCGCCCATATTACATGATCACTTAGACGCACTTCAGAAAAGGCTGCGGAGTGTGTCAGATCCACCAGTTTCTGTTTCCTACGCTGCACCTGTTGTCATTAAAAGTTCAAGCAAAAATAAAAAGGTTCCTGGATAAGGTAATTAGACTGGAAGCTAAACAATGATGAAGACGTAATCACAAATCACCCGTTCATTAGCTTCGGTAACCAAAACTACATAATTATAAAGGTTTAGATTTTGCTAAACACAAAACTAATGAAAGTATAGTTCAATTTAATAAGCGACTTGTAAAGTTTTTAGCATATTGCTGTGTGAAACTTCTATGTATGTTATCACATTAATATGTCACTAACAGATAGGTAAATTTAGTCTTACCAAAAATATATAAAAATTCATTCAAGATTCTGGTACGCTTGAGACAGAAGCCTCTGTCGCTTCTGTTAGCCCAGAGCGAGTTCATTTTTGCTTGCGTGCAACTTGTGCAAAAAGAGAGAGTTGGCCTATCACTGAAGCTATTCAAGGCAAAAATACCATCTCAAAACATGTTACAGCAATCATATACAGTATGTCCTCAATGCTGTCACAGTATGTAGTCCACATTTCTAAAAGCCACAGGAATGATCAGGCGTTTCTGAAACACTCGAGAGCCGAATTGGTAAATAGCAATTTGCGCCAATTTGACAACAATAACTATATTTTTTTGTCAAGATCTAATATTCATTCAATCATTTATTGGCACAAAGAGTTTTTGAATTGTAAATGTTGATTATTTTGTCTGGTTAAGATGGGATTAACTGCAATTAATTAATTACATACAGAGTTATTTGACTTACTGCAAGTAACTCAAATAACTCAACTTAATCAAGTCCCAGCACTATTTTCTTCATCACTGTTGCTATCATTTTTTGTGTATGTGTCCATTTGGCGTGTAAGTTTGTGCATATATATATATATATATATATATACAGTACAGACCAAAAGTTTGGACACACCTTTTAATTCAATGAGTTTCCTTTATTTTCATGACTATTGACATTGTAGATTCACACTGAAGGCATCAAAACTATGAATAACACATGTGGAAATATGCACTAAACAAAAAAGTGTAAAACAACTGAAAATACCCCTTATATTCTAGTTTCTTCAAAGTAGCAACCTTTTGCTGTGATTACTGCTTTGCACACACTCTGCATTTTCTTGATGAGCTTCAAGAGGTAGTCACCTGAAATGGTTTTCACTTCATAGGTCAACCTGCCCTGTCAGGTTAATAAGTGGGATTTCTTGCCTTATAAATAGTCATGAAAATAAAGAAAACGTAGAAAATTAGAAGGTGTGTCCAAACTTTTGGTCTGTACTGTATATATATATGTATATATATACATATATATATACATATATATATACAGTGTGTATACAAAACTCTTGCTTAATTTTGTCCTTCAGCTCCAGGAAATAATATCTTCCATACATGACAGTGCTGATAAAAGATTCCTTTTCCTTTCAACATATAATTAATTCTATTCCATTCTAAATATAGATAATACTTACTGATGTAACTAGCTAGTAACTAAATCGTTCTGGTTTCATAATTCCAGTTTCAGTCACTGAACCCGGAGTAACAACTGAGCAAAGAAAAACAGTACCAAAGACAACACACCTCAAAGACTTATTCATGCATGAAGTTGAATTTACAACCTTAAATTTATTTTATTGGGATTTATATAAGATGGATCAAGCCATGGCAGTGAATATGGCGTTGACAAAGTATATGGAAAAAAATATATATTCTTGCTTAATTTCATCCTTCATCTCCAGGAAGTAGTATCTTGAACACATCATAGAGGTGATAAAACATTTATGTTCCTCTGAATAATAAAAAAGAAAGATTACTGCTCATATTACATGAACTTATAAAACAAACAACAAAAAAAAGATTAGTATCACATTTCTGTTTCCTCATTCTGTCTGGAAATAAGGATTTTGTGTCAAAATGCTAACCATTTAATCTTCCCAAAAAGAGAGAGAACTAGCACTCTTTCTACTGCACCAGTTTATCAAATTGTTCCTCGCCTTTATTGTTGGACATCGGCAGTGCTGCGGCTGCTGATGTGGCAAATTTGCCAAGAACCAAATAGGTGATCATGATCTCGATATTTTCACCACGACATTGTGTCCAACCCTTTGCATAATGGGATGCATTAGCATGATTAGGATCAGGACAGGAGCGATAATGCCCAGCGCGGCTTGTGTGATTCCAGAATTTGACACAGCAGGTTATGATATAAGACTGTATCCAATCAGACAGGAAGGAAACGATGGACAAGGCAGCTGCACTAATGCAAAGTGACACTCAGTCCCTCAGCGGCTCTTCTAATGGCACCACACATAGACGGGTAACACAGGGTAGCGTGAAGGGCAAAAGGTTGCAGGTTCACTTAACCACTTCCTCTGGTCAGACGTTTTTCATTTATTGCACTAACAGTACTAAAACATCAGGAATGCATTAAATATAGCTTGTTGTTTTTTATTTATAGGGTGCATTATATGTAATTACTCTCTCTGTGTGCGAAAATTCTGAGTTATCGTTCTGCTTAAGAGTGAAAAAGCTCCTCGCTACTTTGAGCCCTGCAGCCCCACACGTAGAGACAGTAAACAAAGTGAAACATGGTACTGCAGAACATGACTGTAATAAAAGTGCAGGTAGGTGTTTAGCCGAGTGACAGTATTCATTTGTCATCCTGCAGACTTCTGTCGGTTGACTGTGAAGAACTCAGGAGTACGGGTTATGTGCTGTTGTCTCTGCATTTTCAAGGAAGCACAAAGGAAGGAGAGTGCTTGTGGCTAAGATGCTTCAATCTAAAACCCCATTCTGCAGTAACACTCAGTAAAGAGAAATAATGAAAAGGAGGCTTTTATCTGTGACCTTGACCTGAAGCCATCGGGAGAGAACTGGATGCTGTCACTTTGCACTTCATTAAATACAAATGTCTAAGAATAAAATCGAATACTTTTTTTATTCAAAATTTTTGCATGCACTGAAGATATTTACTTTCTTATAAATCTTTGTTTTATTTGTTTCTTGTTGGTACAGTCTCATAAAATATCACATTCACTCTATATTAAGGTAGCACCGCTGAGAGACTGTTCATGCCTTGCTGTAAAGTACTCAGGTATTATATAATAAGCCCTGCAGTGGCTGTGAGCCTCAACGAGACTCCTGATACATTTTGAAATTGGGCACTTAAACACCCAGAAACTAAAAGATGACTTTTTTCCCCTCGAATTTAATCTTTTGATGTGATGCAACGAGCAAGGCTGCATCGAGTGATTTGTGTGGACTGTGTATCCAGCAAATTTATTCAATACATTTACGTTTCCTTTCATCCTTGTTTTGTTAAGTTTAATTACCTAATTTAAATGTTAGATGTTAAAGCTAGTCAGTTGGGGGTTTTTTTCCCCCTTAACTAGCAGTTTAGCAAAAAAATAAATAAACACTGGTAGGAGCTGGATATAATTTTTTTGAAACTTTTGAAACATTGCTACTTTGACCAGGTGTGCATCTAGATTGATGATGTCACACAAGACACCACAAATTCACAGTGAGCCGAAAGTTGTCAGTCTGCTGGTAAAAAGAAACATTGAAGCAAACAACAAATAATTGACATGGTATTTGTCAGACCTTTGCCCAGAGGATTCCATACAAATTAATAAAAACACCGTGAAGATTAGACAGATAAATTGTGTGTCGTGGGTGGTTCAAGCTTTTTATACTGTGGTTTAAACATTTCCATCTGATTGGTGTCTTTGCATGTTTACCACCCATGTTCACTTGAATTGCATTAATTAGTGAATTTAGTGCATCCAACTCAGAATACAAATACTGAAAACTTATTTTTTTTCTAGCTGGATCAGTGGGTATCTTTGTAGCCATTTACTTATTAAGGTAATTTTTTGCAAACGATTAAGTGTTATTGTGCATCCACATGACGAAACAGAGCATGCATGTAAATGCTTTGAATGAAGCAGGAAACACTGAACAATACCAAATGCTGGCATGTTTATTTGTGAGAGAGAGGCAGGTATAGGTTATACAGAGAGAAATGGACCTATGACATCTCTGTTTCGAAAAAGTGTGGCTAGCATGCACACAATGAAACGTGAAACCGGTGTTTTGATTTTCCACTTTTGGCCCCAGTCCAATTCTCAAAGGTCATTACCCTGCATCTTTTCCGTACATCCCTTCTTCAACTCACCTGAATCAAATCAAATGAATAACTTGTTAGCAGTGCTCTGCCAGACTGAAGGCTGATGAAATAATTCCTCCTCATTTCATGCTGGCAAAGATAAACATAAAAGTTAAAGGAGAGTAGCTGGTGAGGTCTGGGCTTGGGCACCAACGATTTATTCTCATCCCTACATTGTGTATTTTCATTAAACTGTTTATTTTTAATGAAATGTATATACAGTATATATATAGAGAGAGGATTAGAGGACCAACTCAATAATGAGACACATTCTGGGTTAAGAAAGAACAAACTACTATTCAGCTGTCAATAGAGTGGTGTGGCTATGAAATGATAGTTATTTGTAAATGAAAAATAAGCTACAACTCTTACAGTGTCAAAATCAGATATGTGAAACCCGATTACATCACACATATTGTAACAGCACTAGATTTACGTTTGTTAACTTAACCTAGACTCCTTAAATCCTAAAGAATGTTAAATAAGCAGTAAAAAATGTCTAATAAGTGACCGCACAGCTTTTAGAACAAAACCTGTTACATTATTCATTAAATAAATCAGTCTAATTGTTTGTGATTCATAAATGATCGCCATTGTAATGCATATCTTTTCAGACCTGACAACTCAGTCAGGTCTTACCCAGTTGAAAATGCCTTCAGGGTTACAGTGTCTTCAAGATATCACAGATCATTGACATAAGTGCATCTAAAGTGGAGACTTTTCGTTCCCTGGACGGGGATGTCTCTTTTTGCAGCACTTCACAGAGTGTCTATTTTGGTTTGTCACCTAAAGATGTTGTGAAGATGGTAAACAAGGAAAACCAGGCAACAGGACAGAACCAGCCTGAAATCCTTCAAAGACTAAGGTTCATAAATCATCATTAAAAAACATGCCTTATTTTGTTTTACTTTCCCCCCAAGTGGACACTTTGTTTTCATCAACTTGTTTTAAAATGCAATCAGCATTTGCTCACTAGTCAGAATGACTTATCCCTATACATCTGGATTTTTGCTACTTAGTTTTTCTTTGCTATTTTTTCTGCTTAGTTTTTCTAGGACTTTCCCCCCCCTTTAACTGCTCTTTCATGTTTCTGTCCTAATTAAGCAGAAACTGTAATTTTGCACAACAAGGGAACACCAGCGACTGTTATTGTTGAGCTCGCTATTGTTCCACTTTATCTTACAGAAACATTTGTTTAACAAAGGCTATGTTTGTGGGAAACTTAAGGCTCATCACAGCATTTTGTAAACACTTGTGTTGCACTTGTTTGCCGATTTGGAAGTCTTGCGTAGAAAGACCTTCCATGTGGAATGGTTAAAGAAGCTAATGAACGATTAAGGTCTCAGTTTTTTCTATGTATATATACTTGCAACTTTGCATCAAGCCTTGTTCTTTTAACCTTTCTAATGTTTTAAATTGTCCCTTTTGATGCATTCGTAAAACACAGAGTTTACAGCAGAAAAGAATCTTGAGTAACTATTTATCTCTTAATCATTTTCATTAAAGATTTTGACATCTATCAAAATCGCCTAGCACAGCACTTGTACAGGTTTCCTCTTGGCCTTTTTTTTTCTTCAAATTGTTTGAGCCACGTTGAATCAATATTTTTCCAGTCATTTTAAGAGAAGTACTTGACAATTCTGACCATCATGGCAAGATAGTCCCCCGCGTGGCATGTGCCACTGGAAAACTGAGACAGTTGGCTGATACTTAGAAGTCCTACCAATAACCACAGAGGACTGAAAGAGAAGCACAGAGGCAGTAATAATGGTTGAATGGGTGGGGACTCAACACCAGAACAACAGAGGCTACGGTTTACCATCAAACAGGTACAGGATGTACAAATTGCTACTAAAATGGCACATACCAGACAGTAACCAAGTGGCTGGAAAAGTGTAAAGACATCACATACTGTTTGGGAACATTAACTCCCACTATATTCTTCTTATCGCTTTTGCCCACCATCGCAGTTGGTTGGGTCTGGACCTGGATAGTGGACTAAAATGTCACACAGATAGTGATATTTGATCTGGCATTATGTGAAATAGCATGTTGTGGCATATGTATGTTTCTATTTAGGCAGGAACCAAATCGCGTAAAAGTTAATAAGATTTTAACAGTACATTAGTGTTCTTTTATGTTCCAGCAACTTTATTGCCAGATAAATTATTGAGCATTTAGAAAAGGCATTTAAGAAAAGGCGGCACAAAATAACCCTTCTTCTTTTGACAAAGCTGCCTCTGTCACATCTGCTTACAACAGGAGTAACAGCAGATTAAAGTGCTTCCATGTCAAAATCCACCTATTTAACAGTCACATTTTTCATCCTTATCCACGGCTTATACATCACTTACTACAATGCGGGAATTTTGGTGCCTCTAGTAGAAGGACTCACTTTCTAATTCCTGTTTGAAATGGAAAAGAGACTCTTATCAGCACAGGAACAAAACTGCGTGGAGCAAATGTACATTTCCTGGTTGTGAGCCCCATTAAAAAAAAAGAAACAATCAAAGAGCTCAGCAGTACATAACATCCTCCCTGCTGCTAATTGGAAATGTTTCACCATGAATTTTGTCATATTTTGCCTTCAAGCTTACCTTAACAGCTTTTGTTTTTTAAGTCACTGAAAAGCTGAAAGCAGAGAACAAATATGCCTGACGGTGACTTAGACAAAGAGGGGCCATCTCTCATTTTGCCACCGCTTGTTGTAGCTCTGGTGTGACTAACAGCGGGGCTGAATGTCTATTGTCAGTAAATGAGACTTTAATATGTTGCACCATGGAGATGGGACGTAGAGTGTGAGGTCCCTGCTGTTTCCTTCATCAGCGCCTTGCTTTGTCACAGGCTGCTCCACATGGCTCCACTCTCATCTTCAGCGACAGGAGCCTGAAAGATCACAAACCCCAGCACCTTTGTAACAGTTTCATAATGTACTATTTGATGTGCATTCACAAGGAAGCTTTTTTATTCAATGGTAAAGTATGTAACGATGTTCTCACAGATATAATCAATCAATTATCTTTTAATTAAAAAAACTCATGATGTTTTCCATATCAGGCAGTTGTATTGAATGTATTGGAGCTTTTCCCATTACGGGAAGTATTCGTACAACAAGAATCACTCCAATGGGTCACCAGCAAATAAAAAGATGAGTATATGGAAAAGCCCCTTATACCCTCTGTTAATGTTTGGTGATCTTTTATGCCCTGAGCCTGCTTTTTTCCCCTCAAAAGCCCTGAAAACCTTGTTCAACTGTATGACAGCTTAAACTTTTGGAAGTACAAGGATGTTTAAGTCTTTCAACAGAATAATGAGACCTAAATCCAGCAGCAAACCTGTGGGGTCTGTTGAAAAAAGAAAAACATGAAATAGGACACAGGACTCTGGATGATATAAACGGAAAATGATCAACAACCCTTCTGGCCTAACTTAGCAAAATTTTGCTGTTGTATTGGCAGAATGATTATTACTATGTGTGCCAGTGAGTACTGCACACAAGATTGCATGCAATATTGTACATACCTTTATCAGAATTAAAAATCTATATACAAATACATACCGAGTTATCATTTATAGTTACTACGTACTTATGTTTAATTGTCTTTTTTGTTATTAGCAATTTTATCAATCATTATTTTATCTATTTAAATGTATCATTATTCATTGTTTATAACATAACAGTATTTATGTTTTCTATCTTTTCAACTTTTGCATTTGTCGTCTGTCAATTTTTGTACTTTGTGTTTCTTCACTTATCTGATCTGCTGTAATTCCTCAGTTACCCATCCTCAAAATTACACTCTAGTGTATTTATTTATTCAAAGTTTTTGTACATTTATTTACATGACTAAGTCAATTCTAGTGTGGTTTATACTTTTGCCCATCTATTTTTTGATTAATTGATTGATATTCCTCTCCAGCCCCTATGTATCTGGATGTATGTTTACCTTTAATTTCTTTAAAGTTAGTAACGCATACAGTAAATATTGTTAAAGTACTCAATAAATTAGCTCATCACAATGTCATATTTTAATGCCGTATTTTAGAGGGACATGCTTGCTCCACAACTCAAAAGGTTAAACAATAACTTTAAAATCCCCAACCTAAATTAGCTCACTGGGGAACCAGCGCCTTATTAACAAGTCAATTGACTAATTTGGCTCTCACAAATCAAATTTATTCATCCTCATCTTTCCACAAAAGGGTAAAAATTACAATCGCTGAAGCTAATTGTATGCTTGCCATTTTGCTGCACCAGTGAAACACTTTTGATAGCCCACAATATCTCTTCTCTTATTCCAGCTAGCACTGGAAGTAGTCGGACCTGGTGAGGACTTGTCAGAGGAGATGCAAATTTCCTTGATTTTCTGAGCAGTGATTGACAAGAGCTCTGAATGCCTCAGGATAGTCGGTGCTCCTAGCATACCAGGATGATAGGATGGAACGATGGCCTTTCTCTCTCTTCTACAGCATTTTACTTATTAATCACATTGAGAGTATGAAGCGTGAAATGAAAGCCATCCAGTTAAACTACCCTAGCCTTGACTAAATAAATAGTCTTGTGAGGAAATAACTTTTCATGGGATTGGTTTGTTGGCAATATCCCAAGACGATGCAAAATACCCTCAAATCTGTTGTAAATCACACACCAGCTTCAACCTTGTGGAGAATTAAACAAGCTTTTGCCTTCCTGTCACTTTTAATCAGCTTTAAACTGTGTTGTAGCACTTTATGATTCTTTGCTTGATATTGTGAAAATATTTTGAGAAATGTTTTCTTTCGGTTCCTGTCCTATGAGGGCTTGAACCAGGAGCAGTCATTTTAATAATTATTCTAAATGTAAAAAGAATTACTTTTATGT
Organism: Xiphophorus maculatus; assembly: GCF_002775205.1. Taxonomy (NCBI): domain Eukaryota; kingdom Metazoa; phylum Chordata; class Actinopteri; order Cyprinodontiformes; family Poeciliidae; genus Xiphophorus; species Xiphophorus maculatus. The sequence goes on along the minus strand of NC_036465.1, from coordinate 20,410,205 downwards.
TTCTAAAAGATAATATGAAACACTGTCTAATAATTTATTGTCATGTCACGGTAACATAGGGGTAATTAATAAGAATCCTCTTTCTGTGGCCTTGCCTTAGAAGGTCAGTGGTTTTATTCCTGGCTGCTTCTGTCCTTATGTTGATGTGTCAAATTGACTCTAGCCAACTTATATATGCAACATTTCCTCTTTAGGCCTCATTGCCTGTGTGGATGTCAGGGATATGCATTAAATGAATAGATACTGCTTTAAAGTGTGCCATAAATAATGTTTGAATGAGATAAAGTGTTTAAGAAAAACAGCACAAGTGCAGTTTTAGGGTCAAATGCTGGACAGTGCTCGGCGTCAGCTGTGCTGCGTTGTATGAAAATGAGTCACTTGCATCTTTTGAGTCATTTAAATGAGCTCAATGAACTGTGGAAAATGTTAATTCTCTTCCTGGGGGCCTTTTGTGTTCAACATCCCTTAGGAAATGAAAAGAACATTTTTTCAAAAGTTAAACAAGCTCAAACTTTATTTCAAATTTAGTACTGCTGTCACTCTCTGGGCATAGAACATCTTTTTATTTCAGGATTTACTTATCCTTTCCAGTCCCCACAGAGAAAACGTTTTTCTTCAAAAACACATTTTAATGTCAGCAAAAAGAGGTTGTCTGACAAATTGTAGTTTCAAATTACACTATAAATTAGACTAATTATCATATAATTATCATAACCAGATCAAGCTTCAACAACTACTCCTAGAAGCTAGGTGACAGACGATTTTTGAACTGGTGCGACAAACGAGTTCAGTCTCATTATAAGTGATCTCTGACTTACAGTATTACAAAAAAATCACAAAAAATAACACTTAATATGGTAAATAAGAAGGTTGCAAGAAAACTAACATCAAAGCTAGAAACATAATACATGATGCTATGGAATCATTTCATCCAATGGATCAGTCTGAACTTTTTTATCAAACGTGTGCTCTTGACACTTGATATAAGTCTTGGGGTTAAAGCTGTTTCATATTTGTGGTTGTAGATTGAAGTTATCATGACAGAGGAACAATACCTTTTCTCTGTCTTTTTCTCATCAGAAGGATAAAGCAACATGCACATTGAAATTTCACTTGGAAATACAGTCTTGGGGAATACTGGATTAAATCTGACTTGGATGTTATTTTTCTTGTTTAAGTGAGGCTTGAATATTGTTGAACATTTATTCCAGAAATGGCCGCATAAAAAAACACAAGTGGAGCTTTGCTTTTAAGGCGTTGTTCTATATACTTTCAGTAATAGCTCCTTCTCATAAATTGATTCAAATACATAGTTTATTCGTTTTTCTATTGATTTGGCTCCAATAAATCAGCAAATATGCTTCTATAAATGTTAGATATTAGCTATACTGTAATGATAGTGTGTTTACTGCACAGCTCAGTAAACAAGTACTAGTAGCTATATGCTTGCTTCGAGTGGAAAGACTCCAGAGTTTATGTGATTATTCAGAGTTTCTGCCATGCTACCCTTCGGCCAAGCAGCGTGTTTATCAGCAGGAAGATGTGAAGTTCAGCTGAAAAATCCATCCACACCCATCGGGAATGTATGCATGATTAATACGACTTGTGTATGTACAGTACACTCACCATGTAACCAATGTTTACCATGACTCATACAGCCTATGGCAGGTGAGACAGTAACCATCTAATTTCTGAGACATTTATTGGTGCCATCTGCTCTGCTCTATGATTTTTAACTTTATGCGGTCACCAGTCATTTTGATTAAGTAAGATCTTGAATATTCTCTGTGGTTACAATATTAAATGTAACTTTTTCTATCCATACCGTGAAAAAAAAAGAAAAGAAAAAAAAAAAACTTGCTCTGAAGTTCTCCTGTACTGTGTGATACAATATTAAATAATTATGAATAACTATGATGCATGCTACATGTGGTGATGCATGTAGTATATTATATAGAACCAGTTTTAAAGGTTTGTGTGTGTAACAGAGAGAAAATGCAGTGCTCTCTCTCGCTTATGTTTCATTCAGGGACTTTGTGCAAATGTCAGCAGGCCTCCCTGCAACTCCCAAGCAGTCTAACTGGAAATGGCAGCGAGGCACAGCTGACCATATGGCTCTTGTAATTAATCGCGCCGATTAATTTTTGGCTCGCCCTCAGTGTCTGCACAGACACTTACGTGATACCAGAACCTGGTGAGGAAGCAGTGCCGGTACACTGTCGTACTGCGGGTTCGAATTACGAACACATGGTCATATGGTGCTCAAGTTATCACCACAGAAGAGAGCAGTTCTTTTTTTGTTTAAAGAGGACATGGGTGGGACAGTGATAAGCAGCACATTTTCCCTTGCAAAAAAATCCATAAAACTGTTTGCTTCTCTAATTTCCTCTATGTCCAAAAACATGCACGGTAGTTTAACTGGTGATGCTAAATTTTGATTTAAATTTGTGTTACCGTTTGTTATTGGTATTTTTGAGTAGCACCTGTGATGAATTGGTGACATGTCAGTGATGTATTTTATCTCTTTCCCAACAACTGATGCATAGCCCATTTTCTTCCCAGGGCCTTGAATTACAAAAGGAAGAAAAAGTTAGAATTAATAAATTAATATTTTGTTTATTAGTGTCAAGAGTTAAAAACAATGTCCTATGTCATAAGCTATTCTTGTGTTAGCTTCAAATTGAAAGATTTTTTTTCACAGTAAAAACTTTGTGTTTATTGTCGCTTTACCATCAGCCTTCTGTTTGCTCCCCTTTATAGCTCTTAATAATCTCCTCAATTTAAAAAAAGTGACAATTGGCAGCTCAAACATAAAACTGAACTATTTTAGCATAGCAACACACCATCAAGAGCAACTTCGCACGAACACTAGATTTGGAAAACTATTTCCGACAGAAATATTGTTCCGAACAGCCTCAATCAACTGTCTTTAAAACTTGGCCAAGAAACACAGTGTTCTCAATCAAAATGCACAAACTGGACTTCATTTTTACAAAGAACATCAAAATAGGAGCTTTTACAATGCAAGTGACAGAAGGAACATTTTGGTGGTACTTGAGTGAAAGCCGTTACATTAATTTCAAAGTTCACATGTAATTCTATAGTAAAATTGTTATTCGCTTTTGAACAGCTTTGTATACTTTATTGTGACAGGGAACTATAAAGATGGATGATGAGAAAGTTTAACATCTGGCACAAAATGGGAATTTTGGAAAGACATTATATGTCCTTCTAAATCTATCAGTTTGGGCCATGGAAATGACTCGTGGGCCAAACTAGATTTAAAAAAATAGTGTAGGGAAAGACATTAGTATCAGACTACACATCTCAGTCTCAGTATTCTATACAGCCTCCTTATTAAAAAAATAATAAAAGCTACTTTTGGCCACAAAACAAAAACATCTCAGCTTGATTCTAGGAGTTGCTAACTGCTAACAATGGCTCAAGATATTAAAACGTTTAAAAGAAATGTGGCGGGTTACTGTTTGTAACACAAACCTAAAGGGGAAAATATAACAGCTTCATGTGACCTTATATTTTTCACATAGCAAGTTAACTAACATGGGTATATCGAGCTAAACATGTAAGCTAAGAATCCAAAATGACTGAGTTTTAATGTCAAATAAAACCACTTGTTGATTAGCAATGTATGATAGTGCAGAATATATACTTAAAATATGTTTTAAAGTTAACTAAACAAATGTGTGCTTGTGTTAGTTCCACTTTCTTCTCCCTTAGCCTGAGACACACAGCATTTGCGAGTACACATGACCTCATAAGCTGACACACTTCAGAGTACAAGCATTACCCAGTATGCGGTGTTTACTACTGAGATAAGATATTGCTTCTACAAAGAAAGGGGGGAAAAGCCTGGGGGCTTCTACTCTGACAGATGTTCATTTATAAAGCAGAATATATTCACCTTTAATCCACTCAGATGTTTCAAAGGAGCTCTGCTTGTTTTAACAATTCAGTATATCAGATTGGACAATATGCAGTGCTGTTTTGTGTTTCAGTTTGAAGGTATTCAGGTAATGCTGTCTTTGAAATAGCCAAAGACAGAATTTGTGAAAGTTTGCACCCAATGAAATACATGTTCTTTGGTTGCTTTTGTTAAAGGATTTTTGTTGACCTGCATCGATCAGAACAGCATTGTCAATAATAATAATAAACAAATAGAAAGTCAATATTATCACTGACTTTTTAAATAATATTGAAGCCATTAGCTCTCTGTGTCACCGGCTGTCTTATAAGGCACTGTATAATTATAGTTGGGTTACAAAAGAGTATGAGTTGTAATATTTCTTTTGAGAAATATAAAAGTTTTGGTTCAACTATATAAAGAGGCATTTAGGCATTATTGTCCAGAGCCTAAGAGACACAGGCTTGTCAGTATAATTATAATGCTACCTTCTGCCTCTGCTCTGGAATTGATAAGACATCTCCTACAGCTGTACTTCTCTGCAGAATTGCACAGTGATAACACACCAGCAAGAGATCAAGCTTTTATCTTTGATGTAGACATTTGATAACCTTGGTGACATGTATCAAAAAGGTACAGAGGTCCAACAGTGTAAACCACAGGGTCCACATAGGACAAGACACAGGTGTTAAAATTGGGAAAAGTAAACAAAATTCTGCCAAAATGAAAATAAATAAACAAATAAATAAAATTTAATTGAACATTAAAAAAAACTTGTAACTTGTCACTTGTGAATCTGGTCAAACTTTGTCAAGAGAACATCTTATGTACACAGTGGCACTGGTGACTTAGGCCTTGTCCACAATGGAATAGAATAAAAAATTACCTTCATTGTCCCTCTGATGGGATATTCAACAGCATGAATGTAATATCTTTAGAAAAGTGCACAATAATTATGAGAAGAGCTCTCTTTTATCTCACTTCAATTAAGAGGAAACACCAAAAGCAAATTCCCTTTAAATTGTGTTATAATCACACATTTTGGACATTTCTGTAAGTTTACAATGTAATAGATGTGATTCACTGATTATAGCAATGTTTCTGAAGCTCAATTATATCTTCATGACCAAATTCTCCTCACAGCGGAAACACATACAAGAAATTACCTGCAAAGATGATAATCTTCTCATGGTCAGACCACACGTTGCCTCGCTTTGTCTTAACCGTTAAACTTCAAATGCAGCTGAAAAAGTTAGTGACTGAGAGGAAAGGGTTAATTGTGACACAAAAATCATAAAGGACAAGATAACTGTGAACAAATGCTTTTAACAGGCCATCTAATTCATTCCTTTTGAATTAAAGACAGAATATATACTGTAAAGATACTGAGACACTTTGTTCTCCAAAACTGAGTTAATTTTCACATTAAAAGAGGATGGTAGTCCTCAAGAGCCAGCCATAAAATGGAAGGTGCTACCTTATCTTTGCCTGTGCTCTCACTCGCTTTTATTATAGAGGTAATTTGCATTTTAATTTGGAGCTTGAACCTGTGCTTAATAGAATTATACTGAAAGACACATTGACATAGTTTTCTGACCCCTTCAAGTCTTGCAAGTACCATAGGGGCAAAATTGCTGGAAATTATTGTGAGGTTGGAGGTTGACCCCAGCTGGGATAAGCCTTAAAGATAAACACTGGCCCCCATAAACAACAATTATTACTATACGTTTTGAACTCCCTGCAGATGCATTACATTAAGTGGTAAAACAACATGTTATGGCAAAAGCATAGATTCACTTCATCTTTTGCTGCAGCTCTTACCACAAAAACATTTTTTTTCTAGAATGTACAAGTTTGGAAGGCCTTGCAGAGGAAGCAAAGCAGTATTGCGGTTTTCTCTTTCATTTATGGCAGCACTGTGGTTTGTTTTGCAGTAATAACTCCTAGGCCTGTATCTGTGAAATTGGAAGTGGGCATGTCAGACATTTGAATGTTTACCACAGCTTTGCATTTCCTATTTCAGTCAACATTAGGTTAGGCTATGGAAGAAATATCTTGAGAGTGGAAAGTGCTATGAAGCATGAAAAGTCTAGCTGTCAACCAATGAGAAAGAGAACCAGAATGGATGAAGTTTGGCATTTTATAATAAGAGACGAGGGGCCGGAGAAGCAAACAAAGCATTTCAGCTATCATTAACTTTAAATACAACAGGTGAAGGAATGTGGAAATGTGGCATGTTCAGTGAGTAACATCACAACTCCTAAGCAGGTGCTGGTTGACTTTATTATGTTAACAGTGGATCTGTTATCAATGGTGCCTTGACTGAGCATCTGTATTTGCTGTACCATACTTACTGTACTTCACATGCACCCACTTCACCACTGACTATTTTTAAAAAGTGTAATTTTGATGTTACTTATTGTATACAATAAGTAACTTTGTACTTTGTTGTACAAATAAAACAAAGTCTTTGCAAATTTTATTTTTTTAAAATTAAGTGTACAATTATTCATGTAAGTTTTGAAAGACGTATGTACAGGCAATGAAAAAGTATTTATCTACCAACGGATTTCTCCTTCTTTCAACTTAAATATTTCAGATCAACAAAACAAAATGAATATCACACAAGTACTTTTCAATGATATTTCTTTTAACTGAAATCTGAATTACATTTAGTGATGGCAAATGGGAGTAGTTAATTCATTCTTGAGGTTTTTTTTTTATCTTAAATGTGCACTTACAGGAAAAGGATTCTGCAACATTCTTGATATTACATATAGCAAGATGTCCCATGTGAAAATAGCTTTTTTCAATGCGAGTAAAATTTCCCAATTCTTCAACATTTTGCTGGGGGATAATCATGCAACATTAATGTCTGTGCATGATAGATAGAGCATGAAGGTCAAGATATACACTACCTTCAATTTTATTGGCTGTTCTGTTTCCCACAGATATACAAAAATCATGCAACTTTTTGGCCCTATGGTTTCCCACTTTCTTACTGTGTCCATGATCAACAAAACACTAAGAGGATTTCCAGCCTGTGTATGTTTGTCTCCAAACTCAACATACCAATGCCCAGCTGAGCCAGAGGCCATTTCAACAGATTGATAGTCTCCGTTTCATTATACCCAGATGAGCCCACAGCCCGTAACTGATCCGGGGGATTGCTGGGTTTGACATCATCTACCTCCAATCTCTCAGCTACTCATACAGAAGTGCAACAGTCCAAATCAGCTCCTTAAGGTATGTCATAAAATATACCACATCTATGTTTAATACTCCATAAAATTAAACTTTAATTTTCATATACATACATAAATGCTGCCTGAAGTTATTTCTGCTGAGAAGTTTTTTTTTTTTGTTTGTTTCAAGGAACTGATTATTTTTGGCTTGAAGGACAGTGCAATGCCAATTAAGTCAGATACTGGTTTGGTTGTTTTTGATCTTCTTTTTGTTTGGCCTATTAAAGAAAGTGTCCTGTAATTCTCTCGTTTCTGAAGTTAAGTAAAATGAGTTTTATTCCTGCCTCTTCATTTGCCTGAATTGTGGGACCTTTACATAAAGTTCTGTTGAAATTAAACTTTATGCTATAAACCTCAAGTTTATAGAATAACCTTTATCTCAACACATACTTATACATTAAGAGATACTGTACAAATTATTTGCAGAGGAAATATGTTGTAAATACAGTTTATTAGTTTGTCGAGTAAAAAAAGTAAAAAATTAAGCATATTATCTTGAGTACAGTTATTTTATATTGCACTTTGCATTTTATGTTGCACATGACTAAAGACTCATACTTCCACCTTATGATTAATAAGGAATACGTGTCAAACACAAAGGTGCTAATGCTAAATCATATTGCATTAAAAATATGCTCAGCACATCTAAAAATGTTGTTTTAAACTGCTGACCTCGACCACGGCATAATTCAAAATCTATTCACAACCAGTGGTTTCATGTACAATCAAAAACTGTAACTGAACAAATTTCTCAGGCCCAAAACACACCGCTCACATCTGATTTTCCCTTAAACCTTTACCTGACATATAGGCTTCAGTTCGATGCTCCCGCTACAGACCGTCGGACTCTCGAGAACGAGTCCAAATTCGCAACATTATGTATCAGACAACCCGTCAGCATAAACGCAGACTGGTTTGGCAGTCAACTCAAAGCTGCAAGCTTATCGTTTCCCTCTTTCATCTTTTTCTGTAGTTCTGAGTTCCTACCATGACTAACTACGCTGTTTTTTTCCCATAAGCAAAAGATGCAAACACACAGACATGAACTGCTTGATGCTGCTGCATCAAGTTTTGTACTAGCTTGGGGAGAGAATGTATATAATCACTAATATAGGAGTTTTTGCTGATGTCCTCAACCTTCAGCATATCATGGTTAGTGCTTAACCTTACCCATACTTCATTTATTTGACAAAATGTGTTTTTTCTTATATATTTTGACTTTGTAAATTACTACTTTACTCTATATATCCCCATGTATTTGCTTAGGGTGCCAAAAGGGTTGCAATAGTTGTTTAGAAACGAGAATCAGGGATAACCTTTAACAGGTCATTTCCAACACATCTAACAAGCAGTCCAAAGAATGTAAATGTAAAATGAGTAAAAATATCAATATTTACACCATAACTTTATGGTTAATTTTACTTTTGTGGTTTGCTTTGGATTTATTTCAAATGTTATGAGAACTGAAATGGAAAATAAAGAGAGAAAGGTGGGAAATGAATGAATGAAAAGAATTAAGATAAGAGTATAGGACAAAAAGAAGCATAGAGAGAATACAAGTCGACACCTGGCAAGTCTGCTTCTAAACCTTCAGAAAGGGAAAAAGACAAAATTAAACAAAGATAAACTGAGAAACCATAATGAGAAACAACATATGTATATGTGATAAGAGTTAAAACGTCACTGAAAAGAACACAATACAGGTTAATGCTAGATGTATTTAGTAGCAACCACAGCCCAATGTAGAGTGTGACAGGGGTAGCCTATGACCCAACCTGACAGATAAACGGGTACACAAAGATATAAACACATGTCTGCTACCTTCATACCCATGCACAGAAATTCACACCCACTCACCCAATTTAAACACACGCCAAAATGGACGACCACAACCATTCACACTCCCTATACACTTTACGCTTAAACTTTAAACTCTTGGGACCTTCCAGTGCCCTAATGTGAATTTCCTCATAGGACCAACCGTAACCAGCACCAGAACATCAAACACATGGCCCAGAACACAGATGCTGCAAATTCACAGGTGCAACCCTGCATGACGAGAGCACACAGTACGAGCTACGCACATTGCTCCCCTCCAAGAACAGCACAACAAAACAGACACCTTGGAGCCATGCAACACCAGAAACTCTGACCCAGCACCCGGACAGGATCAACTCACCTGAGCAGTGCTGCTTTGCAAATAAAAACCGACATCCTGTGTTTGTCTAATTTTGTCCCAAGCACACTCTAGAAATATATCTATGCATCCAACATATATATATTATATATACCAAAACTGCATTGCCTTGCAAGCATTTTATTAACATCAAAGTCTACAACATCACTCTCTCAGATTACACATTTTAAAGCTTGGGATTCATCAGAGAAAATATATGTTACTTTCAAACTGTTATTCACTTTGAAGCTGTTTCTTCACTGCTCCCGTTCCCCCTACTTTTCTGGCAAGTTCTCCCAGCAAGAACATTCTGACAATATTTCAAACTGTCTCCCTCTCTCCTGCTCGGTAAAGAATTTGAATCTGTTCTGTGTTTGTTTTGCTAAGGAAAAAATTGTATGTGCTCCAGACTAGCATGATCAGAGGGAAAGTAGATTGAGACGGACACAGCCCAGATCTATAATTGGAATCTGTTTGTGGATGTTCACAGTGTGAATGCCTATTCTCCAAAAGCTCCCTCTCCCTCTAATAGCAAAGGAGCACATGAACAAATCTTTGTAGATTCCTGCTTCTGTTTGGCAATTGCAACAGAGGAAGGTGCTAAATATTGATGATGTTGTAGAGAATTTTACTTCATAACTGCATGAAAAGCACATTTTGTGAAAGGAGCAGACATGTGTTTGGAATTGCCACCAAGTAATAAGCTCTGTGGATGTCTGTTTTATATTTACTGTGTAGAAAAAAATAATAATCTCTTGATATCCTTGAGCTTCTGAGCTGTGGATGGTCATCATTAATGCTTACAATCCCTTGTTTCTGGGGTCTGAAGGCCAGAGCTCTGTGTTCCTGTTGATTGGTCTATTATCGGAGACACCAACATGGAACTGCCTGTGGTGCTAATGGTGTGCTCCCTCATTCATACTGACACTGAGAAATGGTAAGCCATTTTAACTCACAGCTTCTCAACATAGCCTGTCACTGCAGTCCTTCATTCAGCATCCATCCTCTGCAGTAGACCAATGATTGCTGTTGAGGGAAATGATACAACACCTTAATGCTAACATTTTTGAGGCTGCAGACAGAAGCAGTTTTATTTTACGTTTTGAAACCCAGTTACAGAAGTGAAGAGCTGCTTAAATCTTGCTGCTATTGCAGAATAAGCCAAGTGGGAGCTAGGTTGGTTTGGTTGTTGGGACAAAGCAGAGTAGCCTGCGAGAATGGGGGAAGAGCATGAAAATTACACAGATTTATACCCAGGGCTGCTGCAAGGGAGAAATGCTAAGAGGTTGACTGGTAATAAATGATAATATATTTTGTTCAAACTTTAAAAGTTTGGTATGTTGTGGTGTTGCAGTAATCATAACTCTGTTGCTCTATGGAGGAGAGAACATGATCAATAGAAAAACCACCACCAATATTTAAAAGTCACTTTATCATACATTTCTTTTTACCCAGCCCTCTGTCATATTACTTGACAATGAATAACACTAAATGTTTAAGTAAAACTACACTCTTAAATCAAGTTATCTTTACTATCCCTATCTCTTTTTTTTACAAAGCTTGCAATGGTTATTTCATGTTCAAACCATGTAGACAGTTTGGCAAAGCAAAATTTTTGCTACATCCCAAAAACCAGGAAATACGAAGAACCTCAAATGATGGAGTTATGTGCTGAATGTCGGCAAGTCTGTCTTGGAAACATCAACCAAAAGGATGAGATGTCGAAAACATCAATAATCTGCTCCGATCACTTTTACTCTGGTAAAAAAGATATATATATTTTTATATCTATATATTTTTTAAAGCATCAGTGTTTAACTGTGGGTTGCACATTGGTCAACCCACAGTTGATCAGTGTGTCCAATGTGTCAATATGTCTTTCATTTTGTTGGTCTCGATGCCAACAAAGCATAGATACCATGGTGCATCTATGCTTTGCCCGGCGCTTGCCTACCAAGATGGCGGTTCCTGTTCAGACTTGTGGGAACTATGTATTGACTGAAGTGATGAACTCACCTCACTGTCTGCCGTGAGCAGAGCGGATCCACTGACAGAGATGAGCAACAAAAACGTAAAAAAACAAAACAAAACAAAATAACTGGGGAGATAGTTCCTTCGCGATATCTCTCTCTCTCCCCGTTTCTTGTGTCTTGCCCTCTATCTCTCATGTGGTGTCCTCTTTGATTTGCTGTGTTTGTAGCCCATCCCTTATAATCCTGAATGGTTATCAGTGACTATCACAGCAGCAGATTTCTGAGTTTAGACATAATACATAGATTGGAATCCCACAATTCTGGATTTGAGCTATAATTATAGATCTAATAGTAAATCCATTTAGTATCTTTTTTCAACAATTGGTAACAATTAATATAGGTCAATATTTTAACCATTTAAATTGAATTGAATTTTATGGCAAATTTAGTCAAGTTTTATTACATCCTCTCAAAGAAATAAGGCAAAACTAACTTATACAATGCACTGATCAGGAAACCAGGAGATGAGACAGAAAACGAACTAACCATCGAAGAAATGTTAAGTAAAAGTAGCCTTTCCATGTCATTACGTCAATTTACTATTGCACTGTACAAAGCTAGAGCGGCCAGTGACAGCGATGGAAAAGCTGTCAGAGGATAAAGCCACAATCCCTCTCCCGCATCACTATTTATAGCTGAGCCGTGCAAATGTCAGTGATTTATGCTGACATGTGTAAACGCTGCTGTCACATTAATAATTGTGTTGCAAAAATAGTCATAGGAACAGCATGCAGAGTAAGCAAGGGTAAACAGATTTCTATGTATGTATTTGGTTGACAGTACACACCCTGAGATATGGATCATAAAAAACACAGCTCAATGTATATTTTTTCATTGATTTTAAAGAAACTAGTGACTTTTATGAACTATTTTAATGTATGTAATAATTTCAATAAAAATAAAAAAATCTGAAGACCTTGCATACTATTTAGTCTATTCATGGTGGAAGACACCTGGTCCAACTGCTCAATAGCACTACATGCTCTGCTTCACAATAGGTACATCAAGAAAAACATACTAATCAATATGTCCTTCTCTAAGTGAAGGCTTTTTATCTTGTTGGAGTCGCTGTGTAGGTTTCAGAGTGTGTTTGTGTATTTGTCTAGTACATTCATTTGCATTGCTGTCTGCTTTTCTTGCCCCATGCAATTCCTCTTAACTCTGTGAAGGTGCAAACCTCTTTTATCAATGTTTAAGCTAAACATCAATTTGAACCCAGGTTAAGGTGCATCAGTCAGTTTTCTGTTATTCTTTCTCTGTGTTGTTTTGCTCTCCTATCATCTGAACAATTTGTATGTACTGTACTGGGTTTCATGTTGCTGTAATCAGTCAAGGGTAATTAAAAGATGATTACTTTATGCAGTCTGACTAAAAGATATTTAGCTTTTCAGGTTTAGATACTTTATCTTGCACACAGTCTCAAAGAAGAAAGCAAAAATCAATATAGGGAGGCAGTATTAATGGATATAGCTGCTTGAAAGTCTAATTCTTTATCAGGAAAAAGAGCAATCCACAGTCTTGACAATTATTTTAGCAAACAAGGCCTCAGGAGACCTGTGAAATCTCAAGGGTTTAAAGTGCAATCTGCATCGCAGGGGAGAACAGGCTTATATAAGAACAGTGTTATTATTTTTAGTTTGTGGTCATAGCTTGCATAGCTGTTCATCCTCTAATGCAGGGGTGTCAAACTCCAGTCCTCAAGGGCCGGTGTCCTGCAGTTTTTAGATGTGCCACAGGTACAAAATACTGGACTGAAATGGCTTAATTACCTCCTCCTTGTGTAGATCAGTTCTCCAGAGCCTTGCTAATGACCTAATTATTCTATTCAGGTGTGGTGCAGTAAAGTCACATCTAAAAGTTGCAGGGCAGTGGCCCTCCAGGAGCTTGACACCTGTGCTCTAATGGCATTTCAAGAAAAGGTATTAATATGTAAAACTTTACCAAGGCTCGTTTTTATTCTTGTAAGAAAATTAATACTGTGAATTTTCACTATTAAGTTAAATAACTACTGAGAGGCAGATTCCCCACAACATCTATGTTGTGTACAGTTATCACAACTTTCTTGGCTAAATCTTCTAACTCTCCCTGGGAATGGTGTTGCAAATATCAAGTTTCCCAACCAGCAAATTTTTTTCTGAGGCTATGCTTATGTGTGATAATCTGCCAAACTTTCAAGTGCAATCACTCTCCACTGGAAAGTCCTGCTTTTCATTTGACACGGGGTGTTACACTGGACCAGCAGCTAATTATTTTTACCCAGTGATTAACATTTGAAGGAAGCACAATCTCCAACAGCCAGAGAATGTGTTGCATCACAGCACAGCTCACAGGCATGCAAGAATTTTTAAGACTATTTTTATTTGATGTTGGTGGGCTACTTTTTTATGTTTATTTCTAATATTCTATACCACCGTATGCATGTGTGCGCGTTTGGGAGGGTGATTGCGTGTGTGTGTGGCCTTGTGTTTGATACAGGGAAAGGACCATGTTCCTAATTCATACTGCATTATGAGGACTGACTGCTCATTCTGGGGCCCCATAAGAAGAAGTGTTGCTTTTGGATTACATTTAGGGTTAGACATGTAGTAGCAAAGGTTTAGGGTAAAGGTCAGCGTTAGGCTATATAAATGAATGAATGTATAGGCAACAAGCTTCCCCATCAATTTTAAATATCCATAATCAAAAATAAAAGATTTCAATTATTACTGTCTCCTTTAGCCATGCATATTTATTTGTCTTCTGATGTCTTGCATTTCATATTTCATATTTCATATTTACTCTGTCATCTTTTTAAAAGCTTGCTGTGACCTCTGAACACAAGAACACTGCAACAAATCTATCCTTTTTATCACATTGAGCTAATGGGTATTGTCAAGTTAGAGAACATTGTGACCAGAAATTAATGGCCAGGGTTCACTGTGCAGATTACTGTATACATTGCAACACTAGTAATTATTCTTTACAATAAAAATATCTTTGCACATGAGTTGTAATCTGAATTGAACGTGACAGCATACAATTACAAGAGCAAAATTACTGGTCTTGACATAGTTTTATGTGTAGCTGCTGTGCTGAAACTATTGTTCCTACCAGTCCATTGTTTTCCACAGAAATGCTGGCATTCATAGTTTAAAAAGGGGGCTTTTAAGATGCTAATTCAAGTAATCTTTGTTTCCGCATTACATTCAGAACATGAGGAATTTTCAGTTTTAGTTTCTTACTCATTGGGGCCTGCCATAGCAATGCATAGGAGAGCATTGAAATGCCTTGCTTAGGCATGAACTAACGCGCATTTTCTGGTAACTAAATGCCACAATGTATAAATCAGATTTTTACTTTTGTGTTGAATGTCTGTATTATAATATATTTACCACCGATGAAAAAAAAACTACTTTCACTTTTACCAAAATTCACCCACTGCACAATTCTTGTTAAGTAGTATAAAATAAGTAGCATTTCAAAAGAGCAGAAGAAATCTTATGTTTTTTTGAACAATAACAATATTTGTTGTTAATCTATTGCTAAGAGATCAGCTAAGAATTTTCTGGTAACCAAGTGCCTCGAAGTAAACATCTGATTTTTACATTTGCAAAATTTCCCAACTGTGAATTTCTTGTGTCTAAGTAGATAAAAAGTATTTCAAAAGAGCTTATGTTTCATAAACAATAATTAATTTGGTGTTGAGAGATGAGCAATTTTTTTCTGGTAACAAATTGCCACAAAGTATAAACCAGATTTTTACATTTGTGTTGAATGTCTGTTTTATAATATTTTTACCACCAGTGACAAAAAAAACCCAAAACATTTTCACTTTTCACCAACTGCATAATTGATGAGCGCGTTTCCTGGTAGCAAAGTGCCACAAAGTAAACATCTGATTTTTACTTTTGCAAAAGAAAAAAAACAGAAGGCAGTGCATTAACATTAGCACAAACATTAGCAGTAGCTACTGCCCACATTAGCAGTTGCCTTTTCCCTATAATAAGCTTTTTAGCTATTTATTAGCCATGTTTAGCACACTGAATGGAGGACGTCAATGTAAGACAACATGCTAGTTATAACCCAAATGCCACTGGCAGCATTTAGGCTAACATTAGCATTTTGGCTCATTTGAACTTATAGACTAATTTTAACATATTACTCAACATGCTGAAGTAAAATGTTACTTTAACATGTTAGTAACTTTATGCTTGTTGAGCATGCTTTTGACTCTCCACACGCTATTGAGTACATTGTAGCTTACTTTGGCATTGATGCTAATTTTTAGCATGAGAACACAGGGTTCCAACCAACAGGAACACTTTGGAAGGCCCCGTTTAAATTTCTTAAGAAATTCAGATTATTATTTCCTATTTTTCCTAACAAACGCAATGATCAGTACTGTATCTTTGTGCTTTCATGTTATGTTTTTTTTAAACTAGTCAATGGAAATATAATAGAATGGAAATGTAGCAGAAAGAAGAGAAAACTCTGAAAATCAACTCTGCAGAAGCTTTGAAAAAAGTCAAAGACTTCCTGCATTAGTCTCAAGGCATCTCAGAAATGCATGAAATAATGCTTGTGGGTATGATATAACCCCAGTGGGAACAGTCACTACATTATTCTGAATAGTGAGAGCATCAGTAATATCTGAACATATGTGTGTTTATCTTGGTGTATCAACCAAAATCTCTTTCAGGTAATGCATTTATTTTCATTTAACACATGTACAATGTTTTCCACTTCACTGCATTCTCACTACTGACATTTAGCCACATTCTCCTTTTGCTTACTCTACATCCCTGATAATCCACAAGCTGTCTCTTTTTAATTGCTAATGTCTGAGCGAGCTGGAAGGTTACATTGACGGATGGTGCTCCGAACTGTAAAGGACACCAGACTCGCCGAGTGACACAATTAATTTGATGCACGTGCAAACTTTCATATTATATATCGTCTTTAAAGGCCAGATTTCTGCTATTATTGTTCACTCCACAAATCAAACCTCTATAGAGAAGTGGAAAGAACAAAGTCCTTGCTGAAAGAAACCCTGTTTGTGGATTTCTTTTTACAAAAATACAGATAGGAGAAGAGCAAACATGGAAAAATATCCTCTGGTCAGACAAGATCAGTTGGACACAAGCCAAGCAGAAAATACCATAAAGATGAAAAAGGGTGGCTTGGTTAGACAAGACCAAAATAAAGCTTTTTGGTCTTTTTTTTTTTTTTTACCACTGTCTACATTGTGAAACATACTGGAAGAAGCATCATGCAGTGAGGATGAAATTCTTTAGCAGAAACAGGCAAACCGGTCAGAGTTTATGGGAAGATGGAAGAAACTAACTGGGAGACAACCTCTGAACATTAGGTGCTGCAAAAACACATTAAACAGGCTCCACCTTCCAAAACTGACACACTAGACTCCATCTAATCTGCCTGTGCTCGAGCAATTTTGCAAAGTGGAATGGATACATACTGTATTTCTGTCTAAATGTGCACAGCTGGTATAAACATACACTAAAACCCTTGCAACTGTAATTTCGATGTAAGATGAACATTGACGTAACGGTCTAAATACAAACCCACATCCAAATTTATTTTTAAACAAAAATTAAACACAATGTGTAATTTTCGTTCAATTTTGTGTTATACTAATATATTTTTTTTCAATTATTCAAGCATAATCACAGGGGCTGGGTTTTTATTAAACTTCATTAAAATTAGTACAACACTTAGCACAGCAGAACACCTCAGTTTATTTGCAAAAGAGAACACTTCAGTCAAAACTCCACAATTGTCCACAACCCAATTTTCTTGTCAAAACATCCAAGACATCCATCATATGGTCTCCTTCTGTTTAATTTAGTTAAACACTCCTTTGTTAATCATAAAATACTCATAACATTTACACAGATAAAGTGTAAAAATAAATTTACCAATATGCCCTGCAATATGGCCGGCAAGCCTGCAGACCAAGTGATGGGGCTATTATTTTTTGGGGGGAAATAAATACAGCAGGAATAAAACTAAGAAGGCTAAAACTTGCAGTGCAAAGCCACACAGTCAGAACAAGGAGTTAACTAAAAACCCAGGTTAGGTAGGCAATGGAGTGAGCAATGTGTTAGAATCAAATGGAATATTAAAAACTTTACAATAATAACAATAAGATATTATAAACTTCAGTGATAAAAATATAGAAGGTAGCATAAAACCTTGACCTAACACTCCACGGGCAGAACAGAAAAGAGAAAAATACTAAAATCCTTAGAAGGGCACACAGCAATAAAAGTCTCTAAAATGCAGAGTCTTAGCAATAAAAGTGGGCATGGTCCTGCTATTCTTTCTTGCAAGTCCCTCAGTAGTCGACCCTCAGCTATCGATCCAGCTGTGTCTCCCCTGAGACTCTCTCCATCCTGTCCTCATCCCTGGCCTGGAATGATCCACATTGTCCAGCACCGTTGGGTCCTGGGCTCAGGTGCACCTCCACATGGCTCCAGGGCCTCACTGTTTGCGATCTGTAGGGTCACCTTTTCCATTCTGCTCTCATCTCAGAGAGGCTTCACCTCATGCTGCTGTTCATTAACGCACCTCTACGGTCCCTATTGCCTGTGTCTCTCAGCCGGTTAGCTCATCCCTGGTTGTCGCCCTTGCTGCTGGTCTGCCTTGCTGTGGCTGCTTGCTACGGTGCTCAACCACTGGTCCAAGCGATGGCAACCATCTTGCTGCTCTGTCACGGCTTGTTTAGTCTCTCTTTCTATTTGGTCTTTCTGGTCATTAATTCCTATGTGCCACATCTGTACAATCAGTAGGTGGGACTTTCTGACTTGGTCAGAGTACTTGGGAAATGATCTAAACTTGTTCTTCTTAGCAACTGTTTAAACCTTAGCAATTGTGGACCTCAGCAGAACAATGAAGAGACATCGTCTCAGACAACAAGGCATCTCATCTAGTCTGGTCTGGTGTTTTGTTCCTTGACTGTTAGGTTTTGCTAATTATGGGACAGTTTTGATTGTAGTGTGTCAACCAATTGAAACATACCCCAATACAAATTTTTAAATTAGTAATTATAATGTGACAAAATATGAAAAGACTCAAGGGTACGAATACTAATTCATCTCCTTGCTATGCAATTTAAACCTCCCCCTGAATCTCCTCCTCCAGTTTTATACTAAACATAACAGTAAGCTTAAATTCTCCCTAGCTGGTCTGATCAGAGTGAGACAAAGACAGGCTTATGCACAACAGAGTGAACTTCACATCTTTCAGTGAAATGTGCGCAGGATCCTATCGTCTTTAAGGCGGTTTCTGTCACTTAGATTGAAATAACTTATTCAGATAGTGACAGGAAAGCTTAACCTCATGCTAAGCTTACGTTGAGCCTTACAGTCATTTATGGCAGCTGTATAAGTCAAATAGATTTAACTGCAAATTAGTCTTGTGCCTTCTGGGGAAAGTGAGTAATATGGAACTGCTGAACTTATCACTCTCATACATATCTTTTGTACCACAAATAAAATTTTGTACTGAAGAGATCCATTATTGTTACATTTATGTTTTGCTATGTCCTCAATCAAAAAAAAAAAAAAAAATCTGTAAAACTTGAGTCAAATTCCTGTCAATCTCTGTTGTCTGTCCTTTATTTTAGCTACTTTATTTTCAAAAGGCTTGGCAAGTGAGACTACATACTACAGAAAACAGCTTTGACTTTGCTCTTAACTATGTGAAGTAGCTGCAATGGACCTTTCGTACTCTATGGTTTCTGTAGAAACAATAAATAGAAACCAAACCATTGAAACCCCTTTGATTTCTCTTGGCAAATGAAGGTAAGCCCTTGGCAGCAATTAAACTGTAAACTCAGCTCAGCCTACAAGGGACAATTTTGAGTACATAGTTTGAACTCCAAACCAATTGGAAGGAATATGTTTAAACACATTGAAACCCATTTTTAAATGAAAATATCTGCACCATTCCTTGGCTTAAACACTTTGTTTGCTACCAGATGGTAGGTCAGGTGGTGTTTGAATCCTAATCCTACTGAAGTGGTGAGGAATATTATAGGAGGGACTCTTTGTTCAAAAGAAAAAAAGGGGCTCATTCATACATATTAAACACAGGCCTGAAGAATACTGTGTTAATGTCAGGTGTTCCCCATGGTGTACTGGAGCATCTGGCTCATCTTGAGAGGGTGGGGACATTTTCTTAACATGTCTTAGCTCAATGGCACAAGGGTGCATTAGTGTTTTTACTAAAGATGTTAAGAAAATATAATAGCACCAGTCTTTTGTAATTAGTGTACAGTATGTGTCGCTATGAATGGAAAATATATAAAAGCATAATATGAAATGAAAGTAAAGGTGGATCATGATAATAAAGTTCCTTTAATAATTGACACTGTTTTAATTTTTACATACAGATGCATTTTTTGCTGAGGTCTGCAATCACAGGTTGTTCAGCAAATAGTACTGATCACTTACTGCTAGAAATTTGTTGATCCACATCTCAAATTTCTCATGTTTTCATTTTGCATCTGTTGCTTTTTAATAGACTCTCTAGCTTCTTTCACAGTTCATACAGTCATACAGTTCAAGGTAAGCAGTGGCTCTGAAACGTCATGTTTAATTGTGTGTATTACTGTCTGTTTCCATTTGTTTTGCAATGGACTTGCACCACGTCCAAGATGCAGCTTGCCTCTTGGTCCTTGATGATTGGATAAGGTCATCTACAAGTGAAGATTGGTTGTGATATGCAAAGGTTCTAAAAAAACTTTTGTTTATAGAAGCGCCAAAATATTCAGTCATATCATTCAAGATTTAAACAACCCTGCTGACACCGGTGAGGTTTTTCAGCCAGGTCAGCTTATATTGCACTTCTTCCTTACTCACAAGAACTAATTTAAATATTTGG
The DNA here is from genome assembly GCF_002775205.1 of Xiphophorus maculatus. Classification (NCBI taxonomy): domain Eukaryota; kingdom Metazoa; phylum Chordata; class Actinopteri; order Cyprinodontiformes; family Poeciliidae; genus Xiphophorus; species Xiphophorus maculatus. The sequence goes on along the minus strand of NC_036465.1, from coordinate 20,389,946 downwards.
ACATATTTTTGGAAAAGAGTGGATTATCAAGCTAACATCAAGCTGTTTGTGCTAATTCATAAAGAACAAAACTAATAAACTACTATTTTGTATGATAAGCACTTGAAAACCACCACAACATTACAATAAGCAATAACTATTGTTGGATGCTTTTAAGTCTAATATGGTGTAAGCAAATCTAATTAAGCACTGATATACCATCTAAATCTTTGTACACTTTGTACAAAACAAAACCACAGTACTAGAAAAAATAAATCCATAAATACCCTGATTTATACAGTGCCAAAGACCACATCATGAGGCACCCTATGAATTTAAGCTAAAAAAAAATGCTGAGACAGAAAAAAAACAAATATTTAATGTTTCTACATTAAAAGTGATTAGTCTACTTTAGACTGATTAGAACAGGAGGCTGCACAACTGTTTTGAATAGCTATGACAAACATAAAATGACAGTTGTTGAATTGTGTTTTTGTTTTGTTTTGGCAAAGAAACACTTCCATACACACCATTGGTAAGTAAGATTTTACTCAGAATATGGTCTGCATTATTTTGAGAATCCACAGAGAAACCTCAAGTGGCTGGCTTAAAATGGCAATTTCCTCGATTGTTTAGCTGATAGCAACATGACAAAGATGATAAGGAAGCAACAAAACTGGACAAAGTTAAATCAAAAAAGAAATTTGTAAAAAAAATAATCTTTATTTTTTTCTTGATTACAACCACAGTCAGCAATCCTTGGCTTGGAGACAAAACAAAGCAATTCTTAATTTCCAGCAGTCACAAATGCCAGAACCCAAGGCGCATGGAAGAGGCAGATAAAGTTGTTATTGGCAAATGTCCTTGGTGCCAGCAGAGTGAGCGCTCAGTAATCCTACTTTGTTATTAGTCTCCCAGGACCCAGGGACTCGGCGTTGCTATCACAGGCTGGTCCCATGTAGATAACACCAGCTCAATTCACCCTCACATCTACTCATAGTTAAATTGTCTACAATTATCAAGACTCAGGAGCTTATTATTGCCCTCTTTTATTTGTGCAGCCTCCCACACAAGCTCCGAAGTTTTAAATGGTGACGTTGCATAACATGTTAATTCCCCATTCAAGAAAAGCATAGATCCCATCAGCTTTCCCTTAAGCTTTAATTAACCACAAAGCAGTGAGGTATTATATAGTCTGCAATTTTATTGTACCTAATCAGTTTTTTCTAGTTTTTACATCCCAAAAATAAATTTATTTCATACCACACTAAGAGCAAAAACAAATAATCAGTAATAAACAAACAGTATCAACAAAGAAAACTTTTGTAGCTAAGGAAAAAGTTATGACACTCTGCCTACCATTAGCTATTGTTACCCCCTGTGGCTTTGTGACATGCTTCTTGTAGCTTATCTATCAGTTTCTGTCTGTGGATGATTTGCCCCACTTCCTAGTTTCAGCTGTAAGATGTTTAAAGGGGTTTCTTTCATTTCTTTTATTAAGTCACTCCAAAATATTATGAAATGATAAATTATAGTTAAATATTGGTGTAAAGTTCTTTACCTGAAATGCTGCATTTGGCTTAGGTCAAATGGGTTTTGGGTTCTTGTGTATTTTAGATTATTTTATCCAAAGGCATTTTACTTAGAAATTCAGCTTTTTTACTCAGACAACCTTTTATCCAGCCTTTAAGGTTTTGTTTTTGGAAAGCACAGGTTTCCTCCCCATTTCCTCCCAAGAAAAGTAACCCCTTAACTGTCACCCTCAAAACATTGACGATTACTTCAAACTTAAATCTGCCATGACTATGAGAAATTTGGGTCTTAACTGTATTTTGGTGTGTATGCATTTATGTATATTCTAACTGCTGATAAATATGTTTCCAGAACTTTTGTTAACTTCTTCATAATTCACGGCTCAGCTAACTCTCGGGAGAAAATAAACAATTAAGTGTCAGTAACCTCAGTGCCAGCTGTCTTGTGCACAAAACAGCATTAAAATGATTAAAAAATAAATAAAAATACAGCCTGTTTCTATGTAGCTTCCAAGTGGCAGGAAGAGCAGCTGAGGCTCCAACCCTCTCCATCAAAATAATGTTACCTGTGGTCATCTGATGTTGGTGAGGAATACAACTTTACTTTGGCTCAAAATCTAGAAAAAATGAATTGGCCTGTCAGCATTTCGCAGACTATGAGAATACCAAGAAACTGCAAAAGGGAGGAAAATAAATACCCGAACTTATCAGTTCCGACACGGCATGTGTTGCAGCATTCTCTGTCTTGTTTGGATCCATAGTTCCCACAGGCTTTTCTTTCCATTTATCCAAGCTTGCCAGCTGAAAGGCTAAATAGAAATGAGGCTTATCCATATGGGTAAACTGAAATGCTATTGGTCCTAAAGCAAAGTACACTGGAAAATGTTTTCTCAGAGAAATGGTAAACATAAATATCCCCAGGGCAGATGGCGTACTGCAGAGCTCCGTGAGGAATATAAACAATCCACAACTTCAAATTTTATCTTAATTAAAGATGTAAGGATATTACTAAAAATCCAGTTAGCCCTTGAAGTATTATACCTTACCCATTATAAGAAAAATCATAGGAAAACAGATTGTGTGTGGGTTTTATCCTTATTAAGTGAGACTGATTCAAAACACTAAATTAACAGCTGTTTAAACTTAAAATGTTCCAGTACCATTTCTCTTTTTCTGGATATGGTACAACAGCAATATCCTTTCTATGGTGGTAAAGTTATCTATCTAAAAAATAACCATAAAATGGTTATTCACCTTATGGTAAGTTAAAAATATAACCATGTTATAAAAATGTTTATTTTTCCACTTTTCCTTTGAATTTTCACTCAAAAACTTCTGAAACACACATATTTCATTTGCATGACGGGGTACTTCACTGATGGAACATTTATCAAAGACATGTTTATTGATGACATAATCTGATTCATTAATTAGCTAATAGTAGGGGTAGCTAATCTACCACATTGATCACTTATGATCAACTGGCTAACCTGATTGGCTAACAGTCTCCGCGCTTCTTCTCTACCTGTGTGCCAATAAGGTTACAGTATTTAAATATATGTAATACAGCTTGGCAAATTTTGGTAAATGTTTATGCCCAGAAGAACAAGAGAGCGACAACAACTACTGATAACTACGGAAGAGGATTAGGGAAACCGAAAAAAAAATAAAGAGTTCTGAGATTAAAGTCAGAATTCTGACTTTAAACTCAGAACTCAGTCAGAATTCTGAATTTAATCTCAGACTTTAAAGTCAGAATTCTGAGATTTTATTTAATTTTATTTCTCGGAAATTAAGGATCAATGACGACAACCTACTCATTTGGACATAAAAAATGGAATTTACATTTTTTTTTATGTCCACTGAAAAAAACCTAGACAAAAAAAACAATAATTTCTTTGAAATTAATCTTCTGTAAATTTTTTAATATTACATTTAGATTTTTTTTTCAATGGGTGATCTTTATAATTGAACCTGAGACACTTATACTGTTCAGGGTCAAATTGACCTGCTGATTAAAATCAAGATAAATGAGTGATGCAGGGAGTATTTATGTTTTCCTCCACTTCTGCTGAGTGTCACTCAGAGAGGGTGGAGTTTGCTCACGGGAACAGAAAAGGTTCCTGTCAAAAGTTGTATGAACACCTGCTTTCTCGCAGTTTCCTAGTGAAGTAAAGAGTATAGTGAGAAAGTGGGCTTGCGGGGGTGTGCGTGCGCATGCAGGGGTGTGTTAGTGTGTGTGTGGTGAAATGTGGTTCATAGCTGCAAGGAAACATATAGAATTGGGCATTTTTGAATCTTTTTTTGCACTTCAACTTGACTGGCGAGTCAAATTGACCTGAACAGCATCTATGTAAAAAGTAGACGCAGGGTGGGTTGCAAATGTGTAAAATCAATAAATTTTCAATATATATGTAGAGTGCAGCTATAAAGACAAATAGAAAAAGTTTCATGCAAAACAAATACTTCCAACTATTTAAAAAAAAATAATTTAAACTTTAAATCGGGTCAATTTGACCCACAACATAACAGGAGGGTTAAGTGGATGGGATGAAATACATTAAAGGGATCAAAAGCAACAAAAAACAAAAACCCTGTCATTAAAACATGCCTTATTTGACAGTTAAGCAAATACTGATCTAAAGCAAACGGATACCAGGAACTTCAACGGCTTCATATATCTTACTTTGAAAACATTAACTCAACTCAAAGCAGGATATATAAGAGCAAACACCGGTATCATGGTTATTGTGCAAAACACCTCATTTATACGCATCAGGAGAAAGTCAACAAAAAAAAAAAAAGAAAAAAAATTAATGCATTATCAAACCATCTGAAACTGTAAGCCTTGCTTTTTCCCTCTTGTGGCTGAGTTCCAACTGACCTTTTGAAAATTTGATCTTTGAATTACACTGACAGGAAAAATACTGTCAATGTGGCATACATTTCTTCTGGAGCTTGTGGTTTAACCCCAACATTACATGTTGCATCTGGAACACACTGTTTCTTATTTTGTATGTGGTTCTTCTGGCCAAATTAGCCATTTAAAACTAATCCAAGCAATCCACTTATTGCTATACTGGACTGACCTTTGAGATTTTACATCAGCAAAGTGGCCTTTACATTGCATATGCGTGAGTTTGTATCTTTGTGTGGACTGCGGTTTATATTTTTTACCAATACATGCTCAATGTACCTTTTGAATATATTCCTTCCACACCACAGATGACATTTCAGTGCTTGTCCCATTCAAACCCTATTCAACATAAGATATTTTTCCTTTATATATTTGTTTTTGTAAGACAAAGACAAAACCCCCTGAACAAGAAGGCACCTGCTCTACGAACAAAATATTGTGTTTTCCAATCAGCAATGGACAACGATGTTTGAACACCGGAAAGAAATTTGAAGTACCCTCATTTTGTAAAGGGTAGATTAATTATAAGTTTGCATGCTTTACAAACCTGCCAATTTAAATGTTGCCTTGGGCGCCAAGTGGCTAGGACCAGTCAGCTCCTTTATTTATTTATTTTTTTAATATTTCTAATTGAATACTGACCCTCTGAAAATTGATTCTTGGAAAGCCAAAAATGTTGGTATTGATTACATTAAATATGTATTAATCACTTATAGACCTCTAATTTTGGTAGTGTCACATCTGTCGTTCTCATCCTTATTTGTATTATCTGTGTTTTAACATCAACCGACCACTGGAACTAGAGATGGAAAATTAGTCACTTGGCTATAAACATGAAAATGTTCATAAATACATATTGTCCAATTTCTAAAACTAAACTAGAAGCTCAATATGTGTACATGCACTGGACCTGTTTGAAATTATCCCCATTTTTGCCAAGGATCTTCCAGATATTTTCTAAACCATATATATTTTTTTAATTCTAGATCCTCCTACAATCATTTCTTTTTGAGATAGTTCCTGTCAGGTCATTCTTTAATGATTGTAATAAAGCTGAAGAGCTTCTTCATTTTAATTGTAGTAGCAATTTGGCCTCATTGCACTCATTTGTGTCCTATGTCAAAAATATGCGATGTACATATATATATATATAAATGTTAATACTATTGTTATTATGAATTTACTTTTATTTCCAATGTTCTTTGCTACCTGATAAAGTGTAAAAGATATATGTTTAGCTTGAAAAAAAGAAAAGGTGAGAAATTTAGTATAGTGTTAAAAATGTCAGTAGTATTTATTCATTTTTGGAAAGCCCTCAGATCACTAGAAGACTGTTATTGAATAATTCATTTGCTTTGTAGTGCTTTATAAATAGACAAAAGTAGGTTTAATCCTTCAAAAAAACCATTGATCAATTTCACGTGTGTCTTCAATTATCTTGGCACAAAATTTTGCAGAACCGTTGCAAAAAAGAGCATGCTAAAATGAATAATTCATCTTACTGTCTAAAAACTTGCAATCTTGCTGATACATCTAAATGGACTTGCAGTAACTGCTGAAATATTCATGTAATTAAGCTCCACATGCAACATGCAGGGTTAAGGGGAGAGGGCACACCCGTCATTTACTCTTTGGTGTTACACGGGGCAGAAGGCACGTTTAAGTATGCAGCATGTGCATTGTTTATTTTCAATAAAGCTACATGTTTGGTCATTGTCCTGAATACATAGGACTGTTAATTGCCCAGTAGGAGTGTAAATGGGACCATTCTGACATCCAAGAGAATCTCCCCATAGGTGTAATTAGATGTGCATCTGCCAACGGATCCCCTATAGAGAATCTGCCATGGGTAATATTTCTTCCCAGTGGAAGCTTGAGGAAAGATAATTGGCATAATGTTCATGCCCACTGTTGTGAGCTAATTAAAGCTAGGAGCAATGGCCATCAGCTCATACAAACTTTACAGCAGATGTTCACTAGGCTACAAAACGTTGGACATTAAATCTTTGTGTTGTGATGTTAAACTGTTCGTATAATCATTCATAACTACGAAGTAAAAAAAAAATTTGGGGGCGGGGGCTGTAAACTGTGAAAATAATTGAGTCAATTCCACCAACCGGAATTTAGTCATTGTTTGATGATTATCATGATATGAAAATATGTGTTATGTCTTCAAATATCAACAGTGTTGTGTCCCAGATAAGCATCACTCCCAAGTTTTCTGTTTTCCTAATATTTGTGAAGAAGCAGCTTTTATCAAGGATTTCCTCGGTGGGGATCTCATTCCGTATTTTGAGAAGAAACGATGAGTGCAATCAACCTCATGCTGTGAGGGTATTACTGCAGCGCTGCAACGACACATGGTTTATCTGCTAATGGATCTCCACTAACTTTGTGGTGAACCCTTATCTTGCTACTTCTTTGCATTAAAATCACTACTCCGGTTAGACAGAGGAGTATGTTTAGCTTAAAGGGACAACTGCAGAAAATCTAAGCTTAGTAGCATTTGTAACATAAGAGCTTTCAATTTACAAAACAGAGTATTCCTCTCTATTTTCACAAACTTAATGCGCTGAAAAAAGGCATCCTGGTACAAAATGCGACCAAAGCAGCATGTCGTTGTGCGCATGCCTCCTGCTGTGAGATGGCGGGAGGAAAACCCTTTGTCTGCTGATTATTTGTGATTACAACTGATAGTCAACAGTACTATCCGAATGTTCAACGTAGGGAAGGAGTGAATTTAGAAAAAAATAGTGTGAATGCTAGATATACTGCAGGTCTGACATGTTTACCAGATAAACAAGCTAAATGAACAAGACAAAATTTTGTAAACAGCTGGGTTTAAATGCAGCTTTTGTGCTTGCTTTCAAAAGATCCCAAAATGTCATTGCTACCAAAATACAGCCCAATGGGAGGTAACAGCCAGCAGACAAAGCATGTGCAGTCACCAGCAAATAGATTAATTCTAGAAACACCAATAAAACATGAATCTCTGCGCCACAGGTTGATTTCTCTGTTCCTTAGTTTCTCTTGCACAACAAGGCAAAAAACTGGTTCTCTAATTGTGCACACTATTTCCTACCACTCTATTGACTCTACTTCAAAAGAGACAAAGTCAACATCTTTTATCCATAGTCTTTTTGTAAGTGATCTCAGAAAACTATTTAATCTCATTCTCATTTGGATTTGGATGCTTACTCACTGTGATAATGAAATGAAAATCTCTTTTGACTTTCAGCAGACACTTGAGGATTTGGGTCAAAACAGAATTGAGGATTGGGAAATGTCATAATTTGTCTCCGTTTCAACACGTGATGAATAACCCGAGTGCATAGTTTGAAATGATTTATCAAGCTAATTTAATACATATGGAAGAATCTGTTACAGTCATGTACATAGATATCAAGAATAGTTTTCAGAGGTGTGTATTTGTACATGGTCAAGAGAAAATCAGCTGTCACACAAACCAGGAGGAGAAATTACAATGGTATTCCTGTTTTAAGCAACATTAGTGATAAAGTGAAGAGCAAAATAATTGCATTTCTCAGCACTTTGGAGCTTATTTAGTTCATGTTTCAAGGGATTAATCGGTTTATTAATATTCACAAACAAAATGTAGCTTATTTAAGAGTTTTCTTTTGCTTAAGATTTGATGTTTAAAGTCATCCACTCCTACTCTTATTTTGTTTTTATACATGCCACATCAGCTTTGCTCTTGACTTGAGCTTTCTTTTATTAAAGTTAATATTTAACTTCACCCACCTTCCTTTCACAAATGAATCAATATTCAGGATCAATAAAAACAATGGGAGGGTAAATGTCCAGTTAACCTCCACAGCAGATTTAGAGAACCATTCAGGCAGACAAGGTACTCGGCTGTAATTGCATCACAGTGATTATGGCTTTTTTATTTTGGAAGCTTCTCACAGAGAGAATGAAAGTGAAACACCATTACCTTGCCCTGATTAGACCCTTCTTTTCATCAGCTGGATAATTGTCCACAGGTTCATGATCTGTCTACTGGGTTGACTGAAATAATTCTGAAAATCTCAACACTACTGAAACACCTCAGCACTGAGACCCGCCCCTGAATGGCAAAAAAGTATTTAATATAAAATCAGTCTGTTGATTATTGAAGGTTCCCAAAGCAACACTATACATCTGGAAAAAAAAACACTTAAAAAGAAATAAAGCAATGTGGATACATTTTACTGCATATTATTATTATTATTATTATTATTATTATTATTATAGTCACTTCATGTCATTGCAGTTGAAAATGAAGTGGGTCCATTTCATATTTTATTAAAAAGAGAAAAAAAAAATCCCTCCCTAATTTTTGAGTTTCTGTTAAAGCGTTTATATCAGATGTGGGTCCGCTCCAGCAACCCTGCCTGATAGGGAAATGATGACGACAGCAGACTCGGGCACTACAGCAATCTACTCCCCTTTAATCGTGCTCCATGGACATCGCCAATGAAATCTCCATTACAATGTTAAACTCTGTCTGAGAACGCAACCTCACTATTATGTCAGTGTCAGAGGCTTAATGCTGATTCACGCAGCTGCACAAATCCCAGATTAACCTCCAGGATGGAAGACCTATCCCTGCAGAAAACCGCACAACTTATTTCACGTAAAGGAGAGGTGGTGATTGTTCTTTAATATCGAAAATAGGCATGCATGGACCTAGATATCTGCACAGATTGGCACAGATGGACAACCCCGAGGACTCACTGTTGAGAAACTGCAAAACATCCAGTGCGACATACAGTGTGTTAAATGACATCGTTAAGGTCAAGGACATACTGTACTCAACCATATGCAAAGATATAGTGAAAAGCCTAATTTCGTATGAACTGTGTTTCATTGTCTATCCACTGCCAAATAAAAAAGAAAATTGAAAACCAAATGGTCCACACTCAAAGAAAATGCAATGAAATCTGAGTCACAATTGCATTTCTGTGCTGCAGTGCACCACCACTTTCACAGGCCTTGTTGGGCACTAAGAGCTGCAGCACATTTCTGTAAGAATGAGAATTATACTATTGAGGGCAGCAGGGGGAGTTTTTAAATGCAAGTCCTTGCGTGCTGCCCAGTGGTAACACCCCTCCTTTCCAGAAATAGAGGCCGAGCAAAATATATGCGGCTAATATATTAGCCGCAAATTAAAGCAAATCATTAATTTTTCTTTTTTTTAATCTTTTTAAGAGTTATCAGAATGATTACATCAGAATTTAAAACAGTAGCTATTTGCATATTTGAGTTTTTGATAATCTGGCTTCTATTTTCAATTACAACATTTTTTATCACATAATTTTATCATTATGTCAGGGCTTGCTTCCAACTGCGCTATGTTAGATATTGTCATTGCTCATGAAGATTCAGAGCTTGCTTGACAATCTCTTCACTGAAGCTGTATGTCTGAGACACGCCAAGACTTGGTGCAGGAAATTGCATTATATCTTGTGTGAATCAACAGGCTGGGGGCTTTCTGAATGAATGTGTCTGTGTGAAAATGGGCATGTGGTGCAAGGAGTGCAATACAACAATCAAACAAAGAGATGAAAGTTTCTTTCTGGACAATGGCCTTAAGCATTTATTTGAACAAATTGCAGTTTGGTGAGTGAAGGGTTCTCACTAAAAGATGTTGTTTTTTCCACAACAGCCACTTCCATAACTCAAGCACTGAATGCGTATCAGACTTTGAAATATGATTTTGCATTTGGAAGTCAGAATCTTGCTGTGGCATTGACTCTGGGTGGCCCTCTGCCCTGAGGTCCACTGAAGACTTACACTTCCTCCAGCTGGTTTGTGGGGGATATGGCTCATTAAAAGTTTTCTCGTGTAATACTTCTGAAGAGACAGTGTTTTGTAAACACTTAATCCCTTCCCGAAGCAATCCAAACCAAACAGATTAAAAATATAAACAGGATAGGATAAAAATACTTATCATATCTGGTAATCTAGTTAAATTTAAGTCTCCCAAGTTGTGTTTCCACCATAAAAATATTTTCCAAGAACCAGAACAGTTTTCTGGGGGATTTTCCATTTTTAGCCTTCTCTTTTTCCATTGCATTTACAGGGATAAGTATGCATTACCAAGCTAGAAATTCTCCATGGAAAACCCCCATCAAGGTTCATGTCCAGAGATCTGAAGTCCAGGTAGGTGCAACAAGGGTAAAGCAAAGCAGAGTAAAGCAGGAGACAAGAGTGAGGGTACTAACAGCAGGTCAAGACAAGGCAAGGGAGAAACCTTACACATCTACACACCAGCTATCAATAATCTTGCAGGTTGATGGAGGTGTGAGGGAGCTTAAAAAACAAATGAGACACATGGAGATAATTGCAAAGCGCATGTAGGCTAAATAACTTAAAATGCTATTGTCCATATGCAAGAATAAGAACAAAAACAAAACGCACTCAAACATTGCATCGGTTACATTTGTATTGCTTAAAATCACATTTTGTTTGGTTCAGGGTAATTACGGGCAGGTGGAAAAAAATTAAAGGTTGCATAAAAGAATCAGTGTATAACTTGAGTGCACCTTTGACAAGTCCAAGACTTTTACATTTCAAAACAGTGTGGATCTATTGAAAAATCTGTAACATTTTCCCACACCACGTTCTAAATACCATAACCCATATTCAGCAGCATCGGGTTAATTTATGTTTCTTGGAAACAACTGAGGATTTGACCCAATAACTACCTTATCACATAAAAGTTAATTTTCTTGTCCTGAAATGTCGAGACTGTATTAAAAATTCAGTTTGGAAAAAGAACTAAGTTTTGAAATTAAAAATAAATCAGACATCAGAAACTGCTTAAAATAACATGAATGTAAGCACTATTTACTGTCACAACCATCATGTTATCTATTTAAAGTGATTCAAATTAGTAAAATTTTAATTTATTTTTAGTCTTCAATACCAAGCATTACCAAGTTAGGGAACAAATGTAGATGTAGGCATAGTACAAAACGGATAAAACAAGATTTAACCTAATTTATTGATTTGCTTTAAATTACGCTTGTAAGCTTTTGCACGTATGCCAGCTTGTTTGCCTGCATTCTGACAATCAATAGTTTTTCAGCATACAAACCTAAACTTGTTTTTTAAAATTACATTTATTAGAATAAAGAGATAATGTTGAATATATGAAAGACAATCTATCTTACTTGATTCAGAATGGCCAGTTTTGTGCATAACAGCCATTTTGAGGAAATATTACCATTTATCTTTACCGCAATCAATACTTTTCCTCCTAATGAGTGAAGTGGAAATAATCCTGACAATGGCTGCTCCAACACTGACTTGCTCTGTTGGAGAAACTGAAAGAACACACACAAATGTGTGTTAATGGCGTCCTCATCAGCTGTTAAAACGTCTTTCATTGAAGAGGAAGCCTACACATGAAAAAGAAAGTTGTGCAGACACTGGTTTGAGATAAAGTCAGAGAGCAATACTTCTCTCTAGCTGCTCTAATTGCTGCCAGATTTCACCTCAAACCTTGAAAGAAACCAAAAATAGCTGTTAATAACAATAGCAGTAAGCTGTTCTTAGCACAGAGAACTGCTTTCAGTCTTGCCTGGAATGGTAATGACATCTTAGCTTCCTTCTTCAGCCCTGAGCATTGCAGTCTGATAAGAGTTTGGTTTGTTAATCTTACGTCTGTTATGTGCGTCACTCAGATTCTGTGCTTGCTCTTATCAGTTGCACAGTCAGATGCACCAAGTTTTTCACACCTTGTGTTCATCTTAATAGGTTCAGTACATCTCTAAACCAAAGGTTAAATACACTTTAGGTATATCAATTCTGCCTTAGTGAGTTTCAGTTTCTTCACAGGTAAGGCAGATTATTATAATTTCTTAGATTTGCAGATTTATTGTGGCACCTTCTTCCTGACAGAGTTCAAGAGCACCGAGTTAAAATCTTGTGTGTTATCCGTCTCCAAAGCTCATATAGAATCAAAAACAATGGGAGATAGTGTCCCTTGATAATGTGGTGTGTGAGATGAACTAATCTGGTTTGACAAAAAAGATTATTTTCTGACATGTATGTTGACACAGACTACTTCATCTGCTTTGCATTTGTAAGCCACCGTCACTCTATTTATCAAACATACTTTAACTTTTCTTTGAGCTTTGCTACTGGATTTTGATTCTTTTTGTCACACTTCAGTACCTCAGTCTGATGAGGTGCTGAAAAACCTTGACTATGACTTGACTGCTATACTCGCTTTTCCACTGGTAAAATGCACACTAACCAATTAATGTGCAGTTTGGTTCTTGAGCTTTTCCATTATACAGTCTATTCCTCACTGGTGGGTGCATGTGAGCATGCAGCAACTGTGGTCAACTCTCAGCTGATGTTTGCAGCGACAAACAGCGAGGGAGATATTCGAGGTTGTGATTCTGATGGACTCAAACCCAGATATTAAATGTATTGCTGGCCCAAACATAATGATAAAGACTCAGATCAGCTAATTATTTCGATACATGTCGTGGAAAAAAACTATTTCCAAGCACTGTTCAGGTAAAATCACTCAATCAGGTTTATTCATGAATTGTGCACAACTCAGAGAGCTCACAGGACAATCAATAATGAAGCAAGTCTGAAATGGAAAGCTCTGCCAGGCAGAGACAACACATGAGTTTTGTACAAAGGGATAAGGGATTCAAAGCATGGGAATCAGACTGGTTCCCATGCAGCTGGGGAAAAACAACACCCAACCTTGTGCATGTAACCCAAACAGCTATAACTTGGTGGGAATATACAGAACTTAGAATAAACATATAGCAATACAACTAGCAGGTGTAACCCAACTGTAATTTTTCCACATCACTACACATAATCAAATTCCGCCCCTTTATTATTTTTTTTTAATATGCAACTTCTTGGATTTACGTAATACAGTCAAAAGATGTAAACCAATAGCCACACCTAAACTTTTTTTTAAATCCTGTTCTCAAAAATCTGAGAACAGCCAGGCAGGGCCGCGAAAGATTTACCAATGGAATGTGAAAAAATAAAATTAGCATCATAATCCGCATCATAATCTAATTTTATGCCGTTCTCGTCAGAAAGCTGACCGCAGCGTCTCCGTTTCTTCTTTATTGCTCTCCCTTCTTCAAAGCGACAAGCTGCAACTAGCAGTGCTGCTAAATCATGGTCATTTCGCTGTAAAAGTTTCCGCATGTGTTCCTGGCGCTGCTCCTGTCCTCAAAATTGCTCCTCAGTATTGAACAGATCTCTGATAGCAGACAGCGTGTCCATGGTCCACAGCTAAACTATAATGTCTGGAGTTTTCAGTGACATAAATCACGGGCGAATCAACAAATGCGGTCAGCTGTCAATTAAATCGTTTCGGTGCTGTACCTGGCTCAGTCCTGCTAGTACCACCCCTGACGTAGGTATGGAAATCTGAGAACAGCCAGGCAGAGTCATGCCGAATTTGCCAATGGAAAATTTATCTGGCCGGGGCGGACCGGGACCGTACCGATTAGATGTGGTCTAGTGGAAAAGCGCCTTTAGATTGCCTTCTTTGTGTTGGATATAACTAGAAGGCTCTTCGAGAGTTTCTGTTAGCTACATATGGATCTTTAACAGAGAAAAAAAGGATAAAAATAGCCCTAAAACTGCTTCCAATTGGCACCAACACATTCTGTTCCATCATTCAACATAGCAACATATTCAGCCAATTTAACATCATCTGCTCTCTAAGTTTGCAATGAAAGCATGAAGAATCATTTTTGTTCCATGAAGTATGGTCAGTAGAGCAGATATAAATTTGTACCCATGAAAAAAAAAAAAAATCAAGTCCACTGTGCATCAGTTGGTAAAGCCCTCATGATTGAAATAGGTATTATGAGATCCACCAAGGTTACAGGGTGTGACCCAAAATGTTGAACAGTGTTAATCCATTAGGTTTCACCTATCTATTTGAGTGATGTAAGGATGCATAATGCTTCGTGACAGCTATGAAATAAACTAAACCCAACACTGCTGTGAGCAAGTATTTATCTATAAAGCCTTACATTCTGATGACATAAACATTTAAAAATGATGACGGGCATTCTTTTTTCATCTCAAACAAAATATAATTTCATGCTGGATTAACTACATATCGACCAGAAGTGAGAAAGAAAATATTCTTTGGGCACAATCGAACCCTGCAGGCTAAAAGATGTTCATCTAGTCACTGTGTTCCAGCTCAGAATTGAAGGAGTAAAGAGAGAGAGTCAAAGAGGCGAACAACAGAAGAAGAGTGAGTCTGATTTCGACTTGTGACCCGAGGGCTGTCGCATCCTTAATCTGGAGACATTACTTCTGACACTGCAGTCTACATTGCACCACACATCAATGATTAAATTCCACTACTTTACATTTTAATTGCTTATTACCATGTTAGTTCAGCTTGTAGAAAAGACTTATAGGTCTATGATAGCAAGACATCCCTGCTTAAGCTCCATCATAAAAGCACAAAACTGCAACTAGAACACGAACAGAAACCAGCTATCATTTAAGAGTATATCAGTTGTGCACATCAGGTACTGCTGTTCCTCTGACTTTGCAACCAGAGTGGACTTAAGATGACCTTTTGTTTTAGAAGAAGGAACATTTAAGCCAATCTGAACATTTCTGGTGGCTGTGCTTAGTTAGGTTTGTACTTGATGGTTAAAAAAAAAAAAGAGAGAGTGTGAAGCGGCAGAAGTGTTGAAAGTATTTTCTTCTGAAAGTGATATCCATTAATGAAACATAATAATAGATTAACATTGTATTATAATACTGCTGAGTGTAACGATACTGTTAAAGTTTTTCTCTGAATACTGGTTCCAGCTGAAAAGTGAAAAAATTGTGCAACATTGAGTTAAACTTGAGAACCAAGTAACAGTGCCAGTAGCATTTTTTTAAAATCTTAAATAATAGACCTGCATGTTGACAGCTTTTTTCACAAATACAATTGTAAAACATGTAATCCGCATATTTAGCCAGTTCCACTGAATCAATACTTTGTAGAACCACTTTTTGCTCCACTTGGTATCATTCTTTTGGGGGAGCCCGTTACCCTCTGAAAAAAAAGTTTGTCCTGCTCTGCACTGATTCTATTTTTACCAAAATGTGCCTTACAGTCATGGAAGGTGACATTTCTGAAGAAATAGTCTAACTCATGGTTGACATGCACATGCTAGACAGACAGGCTTTGTGAATTTTGTAATTAAATATGCACCATCTGCACACCTTAACAGTAGTAGCACTATATAGAATAATTTTCATTAAACAGAAATTTTACAAACATCTGGCAATTGTCGCACAATGGCTGTGTTTGGAGCTTTCTGTGTATGTTGTGTGTTGTGGAGCTTCTGTCTCATGAAAATTTAGGGATTGTGGGACTTTCTGATTCAGTGTGTTATATACACCAAATTAAATAAAGCTAATGTGTCAGATATATGAAAATGACAAAACAAGGACATGTGTCACTGTTGAAACTAATAATCAGCAATATTTGGCCATAGCAAATCAGTTTTTGATTTTCTGTCATTGTTAGATTTTAAATATTTAAACAGTTCATATATATGTTATGTGTGTCTTAATACTTTTAGCTGAGCACATTTTAATTATGTGTTTGATGAATAGATTAAACAAACAGAACCAAGTTTGACTGCAAATGTTTTATTTTTGTTATATTATTATTGGAAAATTGCTCAAAACTGGATCATTTCCAACAAAAACAGTTTGGATAATGAAGGTGGTTATTAGTGTGTCTAATCTAACCCTAAGTCAAACATGAGGAGAAGAGCAGGCTTGTTGGAGGTGCGGTAAAATGTTGGCTTTACAATTGTTTTTTATATTGTTAAATGTCACTGGTTTTCACAAATGATGTTCCTGAAGTAATTAGATAAACTGAGACATTTGTCTTTTAATGGTCTTTGTTTTTACAGTCCAGCTGGCTGTCTACTCATTTACAAATGTCAGCAACATTGTTCCAAAATGACAGATCGTTTGTTGATTAAAAAAAATAAAGGGAACATGACAAAAGCAAAGTATAGTTGCCTGTTTAATTAATCCTCAGTAAATTCAAAATAAAGCAGCAACCTCTCTTAAACAGCTGAGAACACACTAAGCAGATTACACTGCCGTGCAGTATTTCATGAATATACTTTTCCATGGTTTCTCAGTTCAGTCACTTGATATCTTGTATCTTCTGTTTTGCCTTTCTATATTCATCTGTGTCGGTGTTCACACAGAACTGCTCTGATGCCTTCAAATCTTGACATAATGCGCACTAATAGATTATGACTGGTGATGGCACCACAAGAAGGGGAAAAATATACTCAATTAGCATCGCTCTATCACAGCAGTGAACAATTTTCATGATCACCAGCTGCTGCCTGTTAGTGTGTACACCTGTGTGGCTGAAGTTCCATGCATGGTGTAAACTACAGTGGCAATCCGTGGCTCTATGCCCTCTGATTGCTCCTAGTTATCCACAGGTTTCTGCTGAGCTGACAGCCAAGACTCGTGGGCCAGATGGCCACAGAGAGGAATCTGGGCTTAGAGTTTTACAAGGCCACTTCGACTCTTATGAGCTCTCACGTCAAATATAAATGTCTAATCAGCAGAAATATTTGACTATTTATAAAGTGTTCATATATTCTGCAGGTCTGTCATACACACTCATACATGCATGCACAATCTCAACAAAATGTATGTTGATATTGCTCTATTGCAAAGAAGCTCTCTTATGAGCTCTCACGTCAGATATAAATGTCTAATCAGCAGAAATATTTGACTATTTATAAAGTGTTCATATATTCTGCAGGTCAAACACCAGCTAAAGCTTTGGGAACATTTTGCTGATGAAGACTAGGAAAAGATTATTTTGACAGATTAAAATTCACACTCCTGATGACGTTGGTACAGAAGCGCAGACGTTCTAATCTTTACACACAAAGAATATGTAATTAAATCAATCAAAAAAGATTTCTATAAGAGCATTAGAGCCTCATCTCACACCTGACACTATGCTCATGGCATCTTGAAATCAACTCCCAAAAGTCAAATACAGTAGTTTTCAGGGTCATGTGTACAGTTAGTTGTTTGCAGAGGTGGGTAGTAACTAGTTTCCTCAGTTACATTAACCTGAATTGCATTTTGAAAAAAAAGAAAGAAAATCACTTTTACATGAAGTTTTACTACATTGTACTTTTTACTTGGGTAATATTATTAAGATCTATTGCTAAGTTTCTGGATACTCGCTCCAATACATGTAACTTCAGCGCAGCATGAAGTTACGTAATGTCATGTATTTTGAACAAAAAATATATGAGATCAGACGTACATCTATAGACTTTGTATGATAGATGTTCTTCTGACCCTGCCTCTCAGTTCTGCTTGTCAGCCAAGGATTTGCAGGTTTGCAGTGCCTAAAACTGAAATTGTTCTGTAATATACGTCTTATTTAAACCCTCCGACAACGTAACACAACAGAGTTCCTTATCTTAAATGTTTTTCTTCTCCTATTTAAAGATATGACTTATTTCTTTTATTTATATTTTGATAAAAAGTGGAGGCATTCACTAGGCAGTATCCTGATCGTACTAAAACTCAATGTGGAGCTAATTTTGGTTAACCTCAGAAAACAGAGTTTTCCTCTTAAGATGTATTAATAATTAAAGAACTATACTGCATTTCTCCTCTTCAGCTCCAGAGACAAGAGACACCTTTTCTTGACAAATGAAGGAAATCTCTGCCATCTACCAGCCCCAGGTCAAACTCATCACCAAGCTCTACACTGATGAAGGGGGAGCTGAATACTAATGAAAGTGTCCTTGACTCACTCACATCAGGTGAGGTTATGTGTCCTTAGATCCCTTAAGAGACGCTTGTCAGGCCAGCTGCCAATTTGGTGCTTCTTCCTTTGCAAATTTATTGCCAAATTGACTCATTTTACTTCATCTTATTTACACCAATTACCATCTTTATGTTCTGTTGTGTGAAGGATAGAGTATTATTTCAGAAAAGTGCTATTAAAATGTCTGCACTAGAAAACTGTGATGTGAAGTTCAAATTGTATTTACACAAGTAACTTCAGATTAAGTATATATTTCATTTCACTTTCAATTGAATTTGGATCCAGGATTCTTCTTGAAACACTTTTTGCAAAGAAGGTTATTATGTTGTTTCGTGGGAGAACACTGAATGTAAAATAGTCAATGTACAGCTTGTTCAACATTGTAAATTTGCTTACTCCTCAAAATAACTCAACACACAGACATTAATGTTTCTTAACCACTAGCAAAAGTGTATAGGCCCATAAGTGAAAATGTCAAAGTTGTGCCCAATAAGATATTTTCCTTCCCCAGTGTCTTGTAACTCACCTATCCTAGAAGGTCTCAGGTGTAAATGGGGAAGAGGTGTGTTAAATCTGGCGTTATCGCTCGAATACTGGCCACTGGAACTTCAACATGGCATGTCACGGCAAGGAACTCTCTCAGGAGCTGAAAAAACAAATTGCTGCTGTACATAAAGATGGCCTTGGATATACAAGATCACCGACACCCTAGAACTGAGCTGGTTTGGGGTCACATCAGTGCTGTCAGGTGTGGAGAGCTTTAGTTATTTGAAAGAATCATTAGTACCAACATGTACTATGATATGCTGAAACAAAGCAAAATCCATGCCATGATTTCACTATTGCACTTTTTTTTTCACATTTAAAGATCAACTTAGCATCTGGGAATTAGATTACATTCTCTATTAGGGCTCTTAAAGTGGTTAGACAATCATTAGCCAAATAAATCAGAAAGTAATTTAGTCCATCAGTTTCATCAGTGAAGACATAGGTGGGGACAGCTGACAGTGCTGGCTCCAAAGTGTATTCTCCATGGATAAATGTCCTGCAGGGACATTTCAGGCACATTTCAGGCACTCTAACAATCTGCTTTTTGGTCCAGACAATTATCTGTCGATGTTTGTGGTCTATGAGTATAAAGCATTTCCATAATGTGTCATACAAATTTTATGACTTCTTACACAATTGAAATACAATTCAGATACACAGTTGTTTGATGTGGTACTATTATCTTCTAATGCTGTCATTAAACTAACTTTTTTTGTGCTTCAGAATTTTGTTGTGGGAGAAAGGATAAATTCTCCCACAACATATATTTTTTCTACTACCTAAGCATAAGAACAAATTAGACATTTGTAGGTTCTTGACAGGTCCAGGTCAATGGCTGCTCAGCCCGCTCGTGACCCTGCAAGGATAAGAGGCTTTATACAATGGATATCAATGGAAGGATTCATAAAAACTAATTTGGGGGCATTGATAATTAGCTCTTTATTATGCTAATATGTTGGTGGTCAAATGGTGATAATGAAAATTAATGGAGATTAAATGAGGAATTAAAAGTTAATCTCAACCACTAATAAAATTACAGACAAATAATAAATCTAATAAAATAATGAATGAATTATCAAACTTCAGGTAAAGGATGTCTATGTGATAATGTAATGAAGATTATCACATCCATCACTTGATGGAGATCTTGCTTACTCTAAAGAAATGAATTGATGAAATATGTTATTAAAAGAAACACTGACAGCCTGAAGTATCACTGCCTGCTCTACATCTGACCTCACACGGATTTACTGGTGGTCAAAATAAAACTGTTTTCTGGACCTTGTCCTTTCAGGTCTTGGCACTTTGAAGAGAAATTTCCAATTGACTGTACTTCCTCTTCCCTGCCTGCTAATCAGTATTCTCTGTCCCTCTGGGATGCTCTAGTTGTAGAAAGAACTAGGAGCCTCATGCATTAAAGAGCATGCAGTTTTCACACTGGAAGTTGGAGTTAGTGCAATTATCAAAAAGTGCAGTGCACAAAAATATTTAGATGTATGCAATTGTGTGAATGCATGTGGCTGTGCAACTTTCCTTCATGCATCCCAATTTGCATAAAATGGAGCACAGGTGCTGCCCGGACCACCCTGTCACTGCCAATAACTAAAAGGCACCTTTCAGGGCACACAAGATCATCTTACAAAAAAAAAAAAAAGCAATCTGTTCTTCATTGCACAGAATGGCGGCTGATGGAAATTAAATAAACACACCCATAAAATCCAGAGCAATCACAATAGTTGCACACAGAGATGGGGGTGAAAAGTTCGCAAGGGGTGAGTGACAAGAAAAGGTCAGATGACCTTTGGTGAGGTTGAGGGAAAAAACTACGTGATTTTAGTCATACAGCAATGAGAACTACCATGGTCTCCATGAGACCAATTGGTAATGAGAAGGCAGTTGATTGAACCAAACACATCATCACACACAGATTAAACACATCCAGACACAAGCTCTGTCATACACACTCATACATGCATGCACAATCTCAACAAAATGTATGTTGATATTGCTCTATTGCAAAGAAGCTCTCTTTTTGAAATCCTTTAGAAAATGTTTAGGAAATTCAAAATAAATAAAAAAGACAAACATTTTAAACATTTTAACTAATAATGCAACTAGAACGGTTTTCCTATGTTTCATATAAAAAAAGTATGATACCTGAAGTTCATTGCAGCATCTGGGATTCTACACTTCTGGTATCAGTTGAAGTGGGGGTGGAGCGTCGCCATTACACAGCTTTTTGTCCTCTTCTTAACGAGCACAGTCTAACCGCCCTGTCAACAAGGTTTAATTTTAATAAGATCACACATAGTTGGCTATAAAGCACTGCAATCATATACAGTGCTGCAATATGTGAATTTGTATATACATATTCTGCAACATTACTTGACTAAAAAGGCAAAAATGATGAGACGGTAAGCAGTGTATTCTAGATTACGCAACCTCCCTTCATAGCGTAAGCGGAAGCTGCAACACTGTTCACAAGAAATTTCCCTCCGCCTGGCGGACCTATTGGCTTCATACTATACTGCCCCCTTGTGGTGCACTCCACAACCACATTCACTTCAGGATCAACCAAATAGATGTTAATAACGTACGTGCTAGAATGATTTTCCCTTTATAACTGAAATGCTCCTAATAAAGTCTAAATAAACTATGCTCAATATAAAATAAACAAATGTGACTGCACAATTTGTGTATTTCGACAAGTATATTGCCAACGTCCCAACAAATTACTTATTCCATGCTGCTGCAAATGACAAAGTTGCAAAGGTAAAATCTAAAGCTCTTTTATGCAAATAAAACCCCTGTTTAAGTTCTAATATATGTTTAATCCTAATTTATGTGTTCTAGCCAGATTTCTTGTGGCAAGCGATGTAGTGCCTATATTTCCTAATTATGTCTCCGTGGTATTAATGAGCTGTTATTTCTCCTTTTTCTAAAGTTGATCTTTTGTTATCCATGCCAATATATTAACTTGAATTTAATCGAAGTATTTGGATCCTTTTGCAGTCTGCTATTGTTAGATCTCTGAAATGTTACCACATGAAGGCATGTATAATATCACCTTAGAAATTGGTCATTTTATTTACTAAAAGAAAATGTCATTTTTTGCCACTGACAAATAAATAGAAGTATGACTATTTTCTTCTAGTGAAAAAAGGAAATTACTTTTCTATCTTGTTTATTGATAGAAATTTTCCTTTTCTATTTTTGTCCTTTTCTTGAGTTTAAATGTTAATGTCTCACTATATATTCTGGCAAGGACATCACATCACACTTGGAGTGAACTGCTCAAAGACACAGTCGTCATGTTCCTCTTGAAGACCTTGATGCCCTTTTTATGGGCTGTGTTTTTGTGTTTTTTCAATGAATGCTCGTCTCTGAAGAGCCACTTCGAGGATTCTCTGTGGAGACGACCAACAGAGCATGTGATATGTCCCCAAGGCGATATGTCAGGATGTTATTAATAGGTTTCAGGGACATCCTCCATTCCCCTAACTCCAGACACTCCCAACAACTTACACCCTCTTCTCAAAATTCTCCACATATGGCTGCTCCTCTCTCCTGGCATGGCAGTGGAAAAGGTGGTGGGTAGTGAGCCATGATGTTGTGTTTGCATTTTTAAATATCCTGTGGACTGAAGATGCTAATTCCATACTACCTTGTATTTACATTTCTGAATTATAAGGAGCTGTTAAAAAAGTGTCTCTGCGCTGGCTGGCTTTTGCAAATAGTGCTTTGATAAAAGTCTAAACAGTTTGTTGTCAGATTTTTTTTTTTTTGAGAACTGAAGAGATGATAGATGTACTGGGCAGACCTGAGTTTGTTTTGCAGTCTGGCCCTATTATGATTTGTGGCTAAATCAATTCACAAAGTGATAGATGTTCCCCAGAGAGACTGAAACATCACAGTGTTGAAGATGACCAGCTGCTCCTCTGGCAGGTTGCACAAATTTCTTCAGAATATAGAAATGAAGTCCGCTGTCATCTCTGCAGTCTTAAGCGGGTTAGGTTTAAGCTTCTGGTATAGGATATGTGGGTTGATGGCTTTGAAAGTTGAGCTAAGTCCTGGCATACATCCCAGGTTGGTTAAGATTGTGCAGGATGAAGCATAGTCCAAATAACCTGTTTGCCCTGTAAGCTCACTGTAGTGGTTCAGCAGGGCAGCCTACAATGCTTTTTAGATGGTTTAACACTAGTCACTCAAAGTATTTTATGACCTCAGATGTCAGGGTGACAGGCCAGGCCTGTTGTCATTTAATCATATAATGGTGTGTTTACCGGGGGCCAGAATGAAGGTAGGGCATGTTGAACAGGACAAAGCCTTGCACAGCTCCAGAGTGCTGTTGAAAATCTGAGTGAACTGAAACTTGGGTATATATGCTCTCAGTTAAGAGGGAACACACCATCAGGTATGAAGTTTTCCTGGTTTTCTAGCACTTGAAGAGCCCTTTGACATCCTCCTCAGGGATCTTTAGTCCGGTCAAGAGGTCTGAGGACAGAAGGGTGATTGGTGCATGGGGACTGTTTCTATGATGTGAAAAAGCTGGTAGGAGGTAGGCATCGGCTCTTCAAACTAACAGTAGCTGTTATGGTTCATCTGCCAGACAACGGTTTTGCTCAAGGTGAGGTGATGGGCCCTTGTGGTCATTGATATTGCTGGTATTTTGCAGAGAGGTTATTTTGTCTTTTTGCTGTGCAAAACACAGAAGAACAAATCACATTGAAATGGATATTTAATAAAGCAACAAAAAAGTTGACATACTATCGAAGACAACAAGGAGGGATGAACCCAACAAGATGTCAAAAGACAAGATGTAACAGTACCATTCACAGCAACTGGAGAATCTCACAATAATGACTAAATTGACTAGCATTAATAAGTGAAGAGGATGATTAGGAGACTGGAAATAACTGAGTGATCAATCAAAGCTGCAAAGGTACATGAAACAAAGGAAATCAGGGACGCTGTCATGACTGAAAGCAGACAATATTTAAGTAGAATGTAGTGAAGCACAGATGACCACTAAGGAAATGCAAAGAGCTATGTAACAAAACTAACAAAAATTATCATCACAGGACTGACTCCAAACATAAGAAACAGAACATAGAGCTGAAACCAAAGCTACAATATGAGCCTTGATAAACTACAAATTTGTATAAATGCAAAACAAAAAGTTGGGTTCAAGTAGGTGTCTAGGTTCAATAAGTCTGACTTGTCGCTACAAATCAGAACAATTTCAAGTACCTGTCAACTGCTTTTCTTGTAAAAGTAACATAAAAATTAAACTGATGGTCTTTATCATTTAATATGTATTACTTTTTTGCATATAGGAACATATTATAACAGTAACAAAGTATTTTATATCAAATAAAGTCAGACAACAAAAAAAAAATACTTACGATATTAAAGGACAGAAGCAAGATCTAAGGCACATGCAATTATCTCTGTCCATGTCTCTGACTCACAAAATCACATGTGAGTATTACAAAAAAGTGACCAGAACAACTGATAACACTGAAATCACAAGTTTGCATAAAATATCTGTGTATTTATTATAGAATACCTATTGTTTAGTTTTTTTAGTGTATTGGCACAATCAAAAAATAAGCAGAGCCTTTTTGGCATATAAAATAAATCTGATATAAAACATATCCACATACTCGAGTAAAAGTTTGAACTGAATGGTCTGCTTACTTCTACATGTGATAAATATCAATGCATCTTTTATATATTGATTTAGATTAAGTCATTAAAATAGGAAAAGTAAATGAAGTGGGAGGGTGGGTTGTTGTGTTCCTACCATTGTTCAAACCAAACCTGTGCCCTTGGTCTTTCCATGAACAATTTACATGCACAGACATTATCTGAATACTAATAACACATTATGGTTAGCCCAGGGACAACAATGAAAGTGTCTCCTTGGCCAGGTCAGTCTGCATGATAATGAAATCCTGTGACTCAGTATTTATGTATAGTATTACCATAATAAACCTAGACGCACGAATAAAATTAGTATTTTGGATTGGAACCTTCAGCTGGTTATTATTAAGGAAAACATTAGTGTAGTTTTCAACAAAAAAAAAAAAAAAACGTTGAGTGATGAAAATCCTAACCTTGGTATGCTCTTCTTGAAGTTCTATTGCAGTCTGAATGATTGCTCTTATTGGTACTGCATGTAAATCAGTTTCTGCTGCTTCCATTTTTCATACTGCATGAATATAATTACAATTATTACAATGCATTTCATAAGATATTAGTACTTATCACAAAGCTCATGCAAATAATGTTCAAAATATTTATGTACTGACATGTTAAATCACATATTTTGCATAATATAGTCTGGTACTTTCTTAGGAGTATTTTCTCAATCTTGTATGTCGTTATTTGTATAGCTTCACTTTTGTGAATGATGACTTGACATGTAGTTTTAGGTCACAATTTCTGCATATTTCTGTAAATTGATGCTTATCTGCTGATCAGTGTGTCCCACTGTAAATACAAATAAATAAAAATAAAATAAAAACAAAAAGCACATATAACAAAAATTTCAAAATAAATAAACTTTTAAAAAATTGATAGTCTATTTTATGACAGTATGACTAGAAGTGTACACTTTGGTATTTGTTACTTACATACTTTTGTTATTCAACAGTTATTAGTTGTCCAAATATCCTACAGCTAAATCCACAAAGATACTTTACCCCAAGTGACAGAAGTGGTAAAATAAATACTGTGACAAGTGGCTGATGCAAATACATGTAGCCGAGTGGAAATTCAGGTCCTTACAATTTACCACCATTAGAGTGCGCTGTTTTCCCCTAGTGATCCCAGAAGTCTGCAGGAAGTTAAATGTAACCGGAACAACGCTACTTTGAACGATGTATCTCATCAGCTCTCGGTTGGAGGGAGATTCAAGCTTACAGACGGTAAATATCTAACCAATATTATCTTTAAATCTATCTTTCTCTCTCTCTCTCCATATATATATATATATATATATATATATATATATATATATATATATATATATATATATATATATATATAGGTCTTCAAGAACTATGTCATTTCCGTTTTACTTTACTTCAAGTTATAATGTTCGTTCATTGACTTGAGCAAAAAAACAAAAAAAAAACAAAAAAAAAAAACTAACTTCATTTTCCTAATCACATTCATTGGAGAGTAAAATACAATCCTTATCTGTAAAATGGCAGTGTGTAGCTTTATTTTAGTTGGAGAATTCATGCATTAATGCATGCAAGTCAAGAAGTACTAAATACATTTATCATCTGCAATGCTCTTGTGCATTGATAAATTATAAAAGCATGTCACTGAAAACTAAATGAGGCTGAGAAAAGAATATAGCATTGTTTAAAAATTAATAGATGAAAAACAAATATTGAAACAAGATAAAAGTCAAACTAACATTATATCATTATTTCATTACCTTAGAGGCAAATCCTTAAACCACTGAGACTCTATATTACCAAATATGTTGTGACAAGATTTTCAAAAATTGTATTTTTTATTCCATTGCTTTCTAAAGTACACTTTGCATAGCTCACCGAAAGCTTAGCAGCATACACTTCTGTTTCTATTTAGTTGTGGTAAAAAATAAAACTACTTGATTGGAAAATTTCTCAAGTTCTGCTAAAAAGTAAAATTTCTAACAGAGTAATGAAGAAAGTGATAAGTATTTTCAACAGTACCTGGTTTTAGTTAGGAGATGGGTACATCCGTTGATTGAACGTATTATTGACTTTATTTTACCAATATGCAATAATACAAATAAGGCACAGACTGTGGAAAAAGCTGTTTGTCAGCAATAAACTTAAAACTTAGTTTTGGTATGAAACTACTGAACAAAGGATTTTTAAACAGTGAAGAAAGACAATATTTACAAAGTGATAACAGCTGGCTGAACATACATTTTCCTAATGATTTCAGCAGAATGATTATATAGGACAGTGATCAGTTAAGGTAGATTGACTATTGGTAGGAGTTGTACAAATGCTGGACCAGCTGGTGAACAGCAAGTAGATTCTTCAATAGGAAATATATAACTTCTGAAGGACACGCTAATAGATGAAACTATATTTTTACTGTGGATCTCAGAGTTTTTCTTTCCTACATTAAACTGAAGAATAGTGATTGTATTCAAATTTATAATAATTTAGCTTAGTGCTTAAAAACAAAAAAGATGCAACTAAAATCACAAAAAGACAACAATATAAAACAATTACAAGCTGAAAAGAATGATTAGTTTTTGTTTCTTTTTGTTGAGACTTACTTTTAAAAAGCACATGAATAACCTAAATATTTCAGTTTGTCATTAATAAGCACTATCATTCAGGAATGTATAAAATATTTAAGTGCTCAAATTAAACTTTCATTTTTTAAATATCTGAAATCACCTACAAAATGCCATTTTTCCTGTGTGACAAAGCAACACAAGAAGCCATCTTTTTTAATGTCTCAGTTTTTTGTGTGCTTTTTTGCTACCTTGAGTCATACTGCAAACCAAGCAAGCCAAATAAGCCCTGTCATCATCATCCACCTTGACGTGCGACTGGAGCGGTGCCCAGTCTTTGGGGGTTGTTCTGGCTGCTCTGTTTGATGCAAGTTGCCCTCATCTTTGCAGTCTGTCTCACCCATCATGTCATCACTAACACAGTTGAGAGGATCTTTACAATCACCCATGCTAAAGAGGAAGTAGAACTTGAAAGTATGGGATTTTGAAGCCTTTAATGAACCCGCCTCAAGCATTTCTTTATTAATTCCTCAACCTTGAGGCATCGTATTTCTATTGTGTCTGTGTTTTATCTATGACCCACTCCATCTTTTGTTCTTCATTGTGTGTCAAGCTGATTGACAGATAGCTGAGACTTCAAACCTATACAGATAAAAAAATATTAAGAAACACAGAGGTATTATAGACGTACATTAAAGAAAGTTAACTTTATATGCCTTAATGTATAACATTAAGGCTACCAAAGCCTGGATTAAACATAATAACTCACAACCTTTATTACTAGACAAGTAATATTTTGTCTAAAATGAGTGAACCATTTCCTTGCTATTGCTAGCAAGCTAAGCACTTAGCAGGTAAAAGATTAACATTTCTTTAGTGAATATATCTAAAACATAAAAGCCATTGTCACATAAAAAGATGAAGCTTCGTCTCCAGTCTCTGACCCAGCAAGCTAGGTTTTATGACCCCTGCAGGTCTCCTTGTTTTTAAGTTGGGGTTTTATTTGTTCTGTAACACTAAATTGGAATTCTTTCTTTAATTTATTTTCTTCAGTCATTTTTCAGCCATGACTTGGGTACACATTTTCTTTTTCAATTAACTCATCAGCACTACCCAGTTGGTTTAAAATATTTTGTGTCCATCCAACCATTTACGTTCAGCATAACATAGCCTGAAAAGAATTATACATACACATTACATCTTTAAATCACAGTGAAGATTCATTTTAGCTGACTTGTACTTATAAGATTGCCAAGCTGTGACTGTCTCAAATACTTTTCTTTGTAATCCAGAGAAAGAGCGACTCCATCAAGGAGAAAATGAAAGACAAATATGAGTCATAAGTGGTGAACCTGAGGAAAGGTTTTGACAAATATAAAGCCTGACACAGGAGGAAACTTTTTCCAAAAAGCTCATGTTACTTTCATTTATTTCTTCAGTGGACAGAGGGGCTTATTTAGATCAGGGAAGGCAAAGGGAATGTTTCACTCCGTTTCCTATTTCTGTCATTGTGCCATGCTTGTGTCTTGTTACACAGAATATCAAACCAATCAGTGCACTATGACTCAGGTCTAGATGCTGTCTGAGTCAAGGGCACGGGCATTATCATGAGAATGAATATCTGAATTATGAATGGGATCTTTTGCCACTTTTGTCTAATTAATTCATAGGGTACCACGTTAAGTCGGTGGTTCCAGTACTGAATTACATGCACTTAAAAGTCACCTGTTCTATCTAACATGTTATACTTCATGGGGGATTCAAATGAGTAATGGTAAAACCTCCTAATATTTCCTTGTGTTGTTAAATATATTTTGTTTAATATGAAATTCATATTGGGTGCATTGGTGTTCCAGCTATGTGGGTGGAAAATGCTCCTCTTCTGCTTACTGCAGAGTGGAAGAAGACCTTCCTATGATATTAGACATGTACATGTAAATTGCAGGGAGGTGGTTATGCTTTCTGCCTCTTAAAGCAGTACAGGTTCTTGATTGGAAGACCAGTGCCACCCAGTGGTTTCATTTATAGTCAAATTTAATTTATCAAACATGGTTTAGTTTATGAAAAGAGGGTCACAGATTTATTTTATATCTGTGTGAGTTCAGAAGTCATGTTTTGGGCCACTACTTGTGCCTTGTTTTGTTTTAATATAAGTGCCTTGATGCAGCTATGCTTCCTTTTTGCAGTCTTAGGGAGCCTATTCCTTAAGTTATTTTCAACAGAATATTTTTATTGTTCCCTGAGAAGAGGCTTTACAACACACTGTGGCATACATTGTTTATGCACACACACACACAAAAAAAACAAATACAGTATGTTTTTATAGCTGCAAAATATGTAAATTCATTAACCAAGTACAAATCTTTACATACTGTTGACAAGTGTTTTAATCTAAGTGAAGTATTTCCTAGTCAAATTATGTCTTGGCCTAGAAAATATCAATTATTCTCTTTGTGAGGTGGAAAACTAACAAGTAGCATCATGATGTTGATATTGTTGTTTTGCGGGGGGAAGGAAGCTTGTCGGAAAGATGGATTGAGCAATAATCCTAAACATACAATCATAGTTAATATCCAATCATATCCATGTGCTAGAATGGCCCCGTCAGTTAAAGTCCAATTGAGAGAATGTGCCAAGATTCACTAATCACTGTTCACAGAAGCTATCGATCCAATTTAATTTGACACACTTTTAAGATTTGTTTAATGAAAACATTGAGACAACTATATGTTATGTTCCTTTAACTTCACTTGCTTTGGTCTATTACATAATATCCTTAAAATACACAATGAATATTGCCAACAGGATTGATTCATCTGCCTTTCTAAAATATAGTATGCACTTGAGTTGCATCTTATTAGGAAATTAATTGGATTCTCACCCACCATTTATTAATTGGATTCTCACCCACCATTTGCACCAATAACAGCTTTAATTCTTCTGTTAAAGTGTTTAACAATGTTTCTGGAGTGTGTTTATAGACAATTTTGGCCAATTCATGAGAAGACCATTTCATTTCATTCAACCTCAAGCCAGCTAAAGTTTTTGACACCAGACTTTCTATGGCATTTACTTTGTTTATTGACACATTGTCATGATGGAACAAGAAGGGGCCAAACCGTTCAAAGTTGGGAGCACAAAGTTGTCCAAAATGTCTGTCACACCCCACAATCCACTTTGAGATGAGGCCAGTACCATTCGCCTGTCAACCAGATTTGCTAATTGTATTGCTGAACAAAGAAACATGACTCTTCACAATAAAGAACAAGTCTGACACCTTGTATTTCACTCGGTGACATATGGTTCAGACGCAGCTGCTTAGCCATGGCAACCCATACAATGAAGCTCTACATCAGGGTGCTCAATACGTCGTCGATCGCGGGAAGGTTTGGAGTCGATCTCGGCAGTAGGTGGCAAACTGAACGTCGCCAGGACGCTGAGACCAGCACTTCCTCTTCTGACAGCCAGGCTTATCAAAAATATTCACTAAGATCCTAAACGTTTGTAGCTTCATTAAATAATAATAATTTTTTTAAAAAATCAACAAAACGTGTTAAAATTAATATTCTCAGTAATTATTGTTTCAACAAGGTGTTGCGCAATTCAGTGCCTTTCAGTTCCATTAACAAAAAAAAAAAGGCGACTCAAAGACCGACCGACTAAAAGAGCAGGAGTTTAAATTAGCTAATCAACCACCGCCGTGTTCAGGGGAGCGCTTATTAATAATCGAGAAATAAATATCAAGCCTGGCAACCTGATATCGTAACGGACTGAATGTTATGTTTTTAACGTAATCTTTGCTCGGGTTGCGGGGCGCAGGCGGTTGCCACGGCAACGGGTGTGCTTAACGACAACGAGAGAGAGAGTAAAAAGGTAGGAGTGATTATTTTACCTTTGTTTACCTTTTACAACCGCTGTAGTTTCTAAACGTTCAATAAACGACAAACTTAGACTAATTACCTCTTTCGTTTGTGAGTATAAGTCATTCACAACAAACATCAAATAGGACAAATATATTTCATTAAATTTTAACAAACAAATGGCTTCTACCGCGATAATTATGTGAAATTAAATTAATTATATCGCAACTTTAGAAGATTTGCCTTTACCTTAACAGTGCTTTTTGGTTCCTCCTATCAGTCTGTAGCTTCTCATATTGAGGTCATCAAACCAAATTTCAGATCTACCATAACTGACTGACACCTGCTGGCCTCAGGTTTGCAACCAGCTTCTGACTGAGAAACGAGTAACTTCCTCCCAGTGTCAGAATCTCACTGAGGTAGAAATTGCATTAGGGTTTCTATCACTTTAATATTTCTGCTATAACGGATGTATATTCGTATATAAAATAAGACAATGGAGTTTAATTGACAATTTTTATGTCTTCGTGTCATGAGGTAGATCTCAGCTGGCTGGTGAGAGAAAAAATAGATCTTGGTCTCAAAAAGTTTGGGCACCCCTGCTCTACATGAACTGTTCTTGAGCTGATTTGAAAGTCATATGAAGTTTGAAGGTCTTTAACTACTTACGTTCTTAAAAAAAAGTGGGTGACCTCTGCACACTTTAGGCCTCACCATCCTCTTACCCCTGTCCTTAATTTTATGTGGCTTCCTACTTTGTGGCCAAGTTGCAGTCATTCCTAGTCATGTTCACTGTTTGATAATACTAAAGACAGTTAAATGTGGAATATTTATTTCTGGGGAAATTTTTTGAAAGAGCTTTTTGTACATGTTGCATCCCATCATTGTATACCATACTTGAATGCACTGAGCTCCCGAGAGTTACTCATTCTTTCACAAATGTTTGTATCAACAGTCTGCGTGCCTTGGATCTGGAATTTGTATCTGTGGCCATGGAAGTGATGGGAACACCTGAATTCAGTGATCTAGATAGGACAGTGGACACTTTTGGTTGTGTAGTATACGTCAAAGTTTGTGGTTGTAATATGATAAAATGCTAAAACATTTGAGAAGTATTATTACTTTTATAAGGTACTTGATCTGGAGTACATTGTATCACTTATAGGAGATTGAATTTGCAAATAAAATCACTTAGAGGAAATGCTTTTTTGATGAGCAGGGTTCAGGAAATTTGTTGTCATGTTTTTGAAATGAGTAATCAACATGAAGAACTGATTGTTCATTATAAGAAGCTGGAAACCCCAATTTACTTTGAAAAAGTGCTAGAATATAGATTTGCATTTATATTGCAAGAGCTTCAAGATATAAGTAGTTTGGGCAGAATTCAAAATTGCTTAGATGCCATATTAAATTATATGCTAAGTGAATCAGACACTATTGAAGACGTAAGATTGAATTTTGCTTCTTAGTGGTCAAATTTGATCAGAAAACAATTTATTTATTTTCATTTGTTTGCAGTTCTTTTCAGAAATATCTTTAAGTAATGCAACTGTTAAGTGAAGTTGTTTTAGGCATTTCTTAATGAATATGTTGTTGCTAGAAAACTATGGATTCTGTGGTTTTGAGTAAATCCTTTTTTTTTTTTTGCATGATTCCTCTCATTATCTTCACCTCAGGCTGTATTGTTCAACTAATGATGAATGGCAACATTGGTGGAAGCCAAGATGGGTTTTCACTTTGACCACACAAATGCTGCATATTCAATACCTCTCCAGAAAGATTCATTACTGTAATTATAGTTTTGTTTTCTCACATTCTTCCATACAAGTCACACATTGCAATCATTCCCCACTTGCGGCAGAAGCTCGGCACGTTGTGGTTCTGCTGGCATCGGGAGTGGGTGGCTAGACGGGATTTCTATTTTTATCGAGGTGGACATCACCAGCTTGGATAATCAACTCCAACAGATTGCTCTCTGAAAAACAAATTGCTTCATTTAAGCATGAAAATGATTGAGCAAAAGGCTGACAAACACAGCAGAGTGCATTTATCAAAGCTGTTTACATAAGACACGAATCACGGCTGCTGGATCCACTTGAAAAATTGCTTTGTTATAGTTACAATTTATCATTGACATATTGTATTTACCAAAAAACAAATCTGTCCGATGTTAGTAAAGATGAATCCAACAAGTCAGTTATTACACCTGACTGAATTTACAGAGAAATCTGCCGTCTTTGCCACACATGCTGAAGCATTGGAGGTCAAACATAATAAGCTTTTATAAATCAAATCATTTTAAAGTTCCTGATGTACAACTTGAATTTACTTGTACCTTCAGTTTTGAATTAGTTTATCGTTTGGAATTTACTGTGAATTTTCTGTAAATTGCACACACTCAAAACTATAAATACAGATTCAAATGCACAGTCTCATTAAAATATGGATTCATGTCAGTAGGAAGTTGCATCTCAATCTCTCACTTTCTGTAGTCTAGGTATCTTGGCATAACTCTGGGCTGACATTAAACCACTATTCTTGACTATTAAAAGCTATTATAATTACCAAAACATTCTTTTTTATGGTACTTTCAATTCACCAAGTTTCTCTTGCTCTGTCAATTTAGACTGCTGCTGAAAGTCATTCCAAGCAATGGGGGCAGTTTTCCTCTTACAGATATTTGTTCTAACTCTGACAAAACACTGAGAAAGGCCTGGGAACTAGTCCATGGCAGGTGTGGGACTCAATCATAGAAGCAATAGGGATAAGGTAATAGGGAAGAAGTCCCAGTACACATTCATAAACAAAAAGGAACATAATGTAACTGTCTACGAACAGAATGATAGTCAGCTCCATGCAAATGGCAATGCTGAACGTAATATCCATAACCAGTAATAAAATGAAGAGTGCAATGATACACTGTCAAAGTAGTTGTCAGTTTTCTGAGGAGTGTCTGTTTTAGTTATTTCGCATCATAGTCAAGCTGTGCAGTTCTTGAAGAACCAGCCCTTCACTTCAATCTTTACAGGGTTTGGTTACCATATTAAAAGGCACCTTGTTAAAATTTGCAAAATAAACCAAACTTTGGAATGGGTTTCTTTCACGTCCCACCTTTAAGGAGAACATAGGTTAGACACGCACTTTATTTCAGTTGTTAAACATGTTGTCTTTAAACAAGCTTGCATTTGAAGTAAATGTAATGTCATTATTTAGCTGATAACAAAATGGAATCAAACAATGTGGACTATCACAATTCTTCTGTGTCCCAGGCAAGAGTCATCCCACACCTGTCATGCTTGGACTTTAAGAGAGCTAAATAAATATCTTAAATTTTAAAGAACCAAATAATGGTGTAAAGAATGTCTTTCACAAATATGCTGTTATTGCCTAATGAGTTACTAATCTGAGGTGGGCCTACATCCAGTTATCATCAAGTATTATTTTTTAAATAATGCTAACATGATATGTCTCATGCCATGGTTTGTTTTATGTAAAAAAAAAAAAAAATATATATATATATATATGGCCAGATCAATTAAATGTTACATTCTGAAGTAGTACAATATCCCAGAATGAGTCTTTTGTTAATTTTACCAACACTGTACAGTACATGCACTGCTAAATATGTAGTCTGAAATGTTTAGGTTTCACACAGGCTTACATTGGGCTTGCTGCATTGGCTCTAATTGCACTGGGTGTCCCCACAGCATCACTCTTAAATGTACAAGATTTCATCTGCAATATAGTCGTCAGTGAAAGAAGCTTGTTCCTTTGAGGACCTGCCTTTGATGGAACTACACAACACAAATATCTGTGAACAGATTTAACTCCTCTGCTTCCTCCCAGTGCTCATATTATCATCTGCAGAAATGCACCACTCCTGGTCAGAAACAACCGATTAGACCCAGGAGGAACAACATTGTCAATCAGGCTCATGTATGCACTGCTCAGTGTGCTAATTGCGGAGAAACAACTTACCATTACAGGAAAACTGTCTATTTGCCATTAACTAACCTAACTAATCTGAGCATTCATGACAGGCCCTGCTGTTGGGAAGAAGGTGTAGCATAGCAGAGAGTAAAGGGAAGAGTGTGAGCACTGCGTAGGCCACGCAAGCATGATTTGAAGCGCTAAAACTCTCCTCTGGGCTCTGATTGGATGTTTGTGACCAAGTTTTTCTTTCAATTTTTATTTCCTTTATATGGATTGTGTTTTATTTTTGTTTTTTGTTTTTTTACCAACATGTGATGTAAATTTCTGTTAAAATCTTAGAAATTGATACAATATGTTTCTTACATATCTTACACATTGCACATCTTGCAGTCTGAGTTCTTGACTCTGGATAGGCCACAATTATCTGATAATGACTGAGTTTTTATTTACACTGGGCAAATGGTTATTTTTCTCTGGACATTTTTGTGCATTTTGCATATTTTGAGTAAGTCAGCAATTATGTGGTGCCTGAATGTACACACATTTCAAAACAAAACTAAAAGAGACATGACGATGGTCTGCCTCAAATGTCAAGGGATTAAATTCATGGTTTGCCATTTGGTAAGAAACACATGTGCTTCTGATTAGTTTCTGCTTTCCATTTCCTTTTTTTTCCCAAAAGTCAACAACTGGCATCTCAAGCCATGTGAATATTCCTCTAAACCTAGCCACAATTCTTGGTGTGAATCACAATCATTTTCTAAAAATGAGTTTAAAGTAAAGAAATTAGGTCACATGCTTTTTGGTGAGCAACTTTTGGAATGCTTATGCACACAAGATTCAACTTAATTCACCCTGAAATTGCTTAAAAATAATAAATTAACATGTTGAGATATATTTGGAGAAAAGTTTCACATTCTTACAAATTACCTTTTGCAATCAATATTTTATGCGCTTAGGAGATGATTGTAAAGCAAGTGAGAAATCTTTGGTTACTTCTGCCCACTGTCCCTTTGCTTTTCTTCATCATTTACACCATCCCACACAGATTCACGTCCCAGATCTGGAATCTATAAAAATTTGCCTGGGAGCCTTAGGCAACTATAAAGACCCTGGTGAAGAGAGACAGACTGAAAGAAAACTGTGACACAGAAAAGCTGATTTGAAAGGCAAGGTTCCAGATAGCTCACAACAGCTTGACGAGAGGAGAGAATTCCACTTTGAAACAGAACTTGTATATAAATGAGTTTACATGATAGTAGTTCAATATATCAACTAAATCTATACATTTTGTTTCAGTTTTCTTTCTGTTTTCTCTTCTCAACATCAATAATATGGCTGTACTATTAGGTCACTACCATGAACATGATGCAACTAAAGCTTGTATTTATCAAAGCTTTAAGTAGAGTAATTCCTATCTGCTTAAGTGAGATTTCTTGCTACAATGTTCATTTTCAAAACAAAAGCTTAGAAAATTGGCAAGGACATCAAAGTATGAAGTCTGTGATTCGGAGAGTGGTGTGTACGCTTCACAGATTTCTGCAGAAGTCTCTTGATTTCCCTGGAAGCAACATTAAATCCTATTCAGCCAGGCCGGCCATATTTTTTGGATTTGTGTCCAAAGAAAGAGCTTGGAAAGAGCCCAGTTGTTTTCCTCATCAGGATTTAATGGCTCTACACCCGACAGTTTTAAGGTGCGAGATGACAGTTTTTTCATTGAAATCAGATTCATTGTTCCAGCTACCACAGATGGCACTTAATACACGCAGCCTTAGTTTCTCACATTATGAACATTCAGTGTTTTCTTTTTGGATTGCTTTTCTTCCTGGATTCAAAGTTATTTGTGTTCATTTTTGCAACAACATTTTTTACAAACCTATTGATCATTGTGATACTTTGAACTGAGGAGAGCAGTAATGTTAAATGAGAGCGCTCACTAGAATTGCTGCCATTAAAAATTATGTCGAATTACAGAGTCAGATATATCAGATGGGATGTTGTTAGTTGTTAATGTTAGTCTAATGGATGGGAGGTTTTGCAAAAATGAAAGATGTGTGATTTGCTTTCCTTCAGATAATGACATTTTTACGGTAAGTGGCAGGCTGCTGGGATTGCACTCCTATCTATGATGGATGAAGGATATAGGCAATTAGTTTTTGCAGTTTTTGTTGTACATGTAGACACAAACAAGCAAACAGTTTGCTTTATAGAGATTAGAATAGAAATAAAGAACTGCTGGAATTAAGCCACAAACTTCTGTTTATGTGCACGCTAATGTTAGTACTACAACAAAGAAAGGAGGCTAGAAAGTTGTAGGACTGTCTATAAATTTGATTTGATGTAACCATTTAGGCATACCTCTTACTGCCTGAATTTATGTTCAATTATGTAAAAATATGTGATTTTGCTAGATGTCACAATGATGCACTGCCTTGTGTTGGTCTAATCCGTAAAAAGAAAACCTGAAATCTGTGGTTTTATGTGAAAATATAAAATAATTTGTGTTTAGGAATACTGTTTATAAGACACTGTAGACAAACTCCCCGATAAACATCATTCATTCCTATAGGGAGGAATGATGATCCTATTTGATCCTATTTTAACACAGAATGCATTGTTGATGGCGATTTGATGGAGTTGAGTAAAGTTGTTGTAGTTTGGAAATGATTTAGTGTCTCGCAAAGCTTACAGGGGACAATGCTGTAAATGTCTTCAACCATCTCAACACAATAATCCAAACAGCTGCAGCCAAGCAGATGCCAATAAAGTTGAAGATTTGACAACTAAGAGCAGTACAGTAAACGCTTCCAGGAAGCAACATTATATTTTAGTCACAGGTTGGCATAAGAGAATTGAAGATTTTGAAAGTACTGTAGTCTCAGTATTAATATTGAAGAAGAAAGCATATATATTAGGAATGAAAGGCATTCAAAGTTCTGATTTAAATAGCACAACATCATTCTATAACAACTTTATTTGTTCCCCACCGTGTGTCAGGGTCTGAGCTTTTAGAAACTCCTCATGACAGCGACGTGTTTTCATCACAGCGTTATAGGCCTCGGGATAGAAATCTGCCAGTCTGACACGGCACAATTTTGTTTCAGAAAATATTTGACACTTGGCGAGACTCTGTATCTCTCAGACCTCCGTTGGCTTTGCTATAAATTGCTTTTGTGAGACAGGCCCCAAGCTCCATTACCCTCGGTGGAAAACCATCTAATGCAAGGAGTTGTCAGCTTGAGGCTGATGTGTTCTCACAACTGACTGACAGAATTCCCTCTCTCTGTCTCGCTGCCTTTCTTTGTCTCTGTTCCGCTATCTCCATCTTCCATCTGTACACACCCTCACTGTGCACTGTTAGGATCATACTGCTTCTGCAAGCATTTCTGATTTTTAATCGATTGCAAGAGCAGCTTCTTTTCGGCGCTCAGAACACCCGCTACTGGAGGGAAAGGAAGCTAAATCCATTAAGGACACAAACTGATAGAATTTACTATATGCATACGAGTCTGAGAAACATTCCATGAGCACAACAATATTTTCTCTCATTTAGCTCTGTTCATATCCCCCAATGTGACTGTAAGCTTGAAAGCCAACAAGAATGTTGAGGGTGAAAGAACTAAATGTATTAGAGATGGAAACTGACAACTGTTACATGCCAGTTTAAAATGTAAAGAAAAGAGTGGAAAAAATAGTTTTATGAAAGCAATCTTTTTGTGTCAATAGTATCCTTTATTATATGTAAAAAGATGATGTATATCTAGGACCAAAATTGCATACTATGTAAATAACTGTATCAACTAATGCATCTACCAGGCCTATTAGGCTTTCAGTTCAGAACTGTTTCTTGAAGCGAGTAAACACGATGGGAGTATTAATCACTCAAAATTATAATACAAAATATTTTGTTAAAAATATCTTACGTTTTGCAGTCATTTATTAAACGATTGTTTTACCAAGTAAATCATTCGTATTTTTACCTACGTTAAAACCAAAAAGGCGAATGGTTAGCATTTTAGCATGCTGTCAGTCAGTAAACTTTAAGATAGAACACGGAAATGCAAGTTACAGCTACTATAAAAGCTCAGGAGGCAAAGATCAATTCTTAACTTTCAAAAAAAAGTAAGACAGATATTTGTCTAGACACCTTTCAAAGACACTAGAACTGTCAGCGTTGCTCCACTCTTTCTTTAGCAACGCATGCAAAATTTTAAGGGCATGGGAAAACCATTTCTGAATCTCTTAGTTAAATTTTTATTGAATATAGACTGTATAAATTAAGACATAAAGATGCTGAAGAATGTAGTGAGTTTGTAGAAAAGATTTCCTTGTAAAACTCAGCATGTTCCTCTTAACTCAGAAGAGCAAATTTCAATGTACTCCTTACCCCTTAAACTGATTGGACAAATTGGCCAGTCACAAGAGAGATTGCCTTTTTTGTTGTTGTTGTTTTCAGTTCCTAGGAAACAAGACTTATGCAATAGAGTGAAACTGCTTATCTTATTTTTATGCCCTATAACCTTATTTCTAGTCTTATATAAAGATTAATTTCAAAATAGACATTAAATAGGATTTGTTTTTCTAAAAACACCCATTAGCCAGAATGTTGCACTGCAGGTAGTAATCTGTAGCAAATGGATTCTCTCATTTCTAAAGCTAAAATGCGTTTCTAAACATCCTGTGGTATTACACCGCAAAGCCTCCCCAAAATGCCACAGCATACAATCAACAGTGCACACCCTCCTTTAACAGGTCAGGTGTATATGAATAAACAAATAAACAAAACATGAAAGAAAGATTTCTAACTAATCCTTTTCCCCAGATTTATGCGTGGCATTACAGAGTTAACAACAAACCTTGATATTGTCACTATTAGCTTACACAAACTTAAAATAGTCGCTGTATTAGGAAACGTGCATCTCTTTCCTTCCTCTACTGTTTTGTGTCACTGCCTGATGATGAGGCGTTACTCTCTGAGAGCCAAAAAGGAAAGCACAATGCAACAATGCATCTTTTCACCACGTAAAATGACAGACGTAGTAGTGCACAGTGTCTTGAATAAGTAACTATAATCTAAATCCTGGATTTGAAATAGTTACGCATTAGATTATTTGTTACCAAGAAAGGGGTTGGATTGGATGCAAGGTGTTACTGACATCACTGTAGCTACATAACACAGATTTTCAGGGCTCTCTGTCTCACACATGGTGTTGCTGTAATGTTCTCATTGTGGTATAAATGAGCTGATCTGCTGGTGTAGCAATGATAAATAAGCAGCAGGGCTCCAGGTTAGTCTCTGGAAAAGCCATCTGCAGTATGTAAACTTGGTTTTGTGATCGGTGATCATTAACAGTACTGCCTTCAAATTCCTTTTTTTTGCATTTGTAGAGACAGCACCCTGTCATGTTCTGCTTCATTCCACCTTACATCCTTCATTAA
This sequence comes from Xiphophorus maculatus, assembly GCF_002775205.1. NCBI lineage: Eukaryota > Metazoa > Chordata > Actinopteri > Cyprinodontiformes > Poeciliidae > Xiphophorus > Xiphophorus maculatus. The sequence continues at coordinate 20,349,625 of NC_036465.1, read as the reverse complement.
CTTTTCTGTTTACCTGACAGTGCCCGGTGGGAAGCAGGGGTTTCTTCTCCTTGCAATTTTTTCTTTCCTTTACATCCCCTGAGTCTAACAGAGCTCACTCTCTAATTCTTGGAGAGCCAATCTGGATCATCTTGATCCTTGTTTGCTTCTCCTCATTAATGAGGAAGTTATGAAGGTTCTTTTGCTGGTGAAGACCTCGCTTTCCCCCCTTAATGCCTATGCTCATGCTCCATGCATTATTGCCAGGAGTGTTGATGAGGAGAGATTAAGCAAGTGCAAAAGTCCAACCTCAAATCTTTAATTACCCCGGAGGAACATAAATTTGTGGCAGAGTGTTATTTTCAAGATTTTGAACTTTGCTTGACTTGTACAATTACCTTGTAGGAGGATACATTTTTCAGAGATTCTTCACTCTGAACTCTTTCGTGCACATATTAAGTCATATTTCAATTGCTCCTTATATTTAGGCTTATGATTATTGACAACAAGTAGGTCTAAATAAATGTCAAAGGAGTCTAAATAACATCAAGTTATGACATTTTTTTATGGCATCTCACTTTTGTGAGAAAGCAGGAAAAGAAGTACTTCTACTGATCCAATTTAGATTTGGCACACACATTTTAGCATCAACAAACTATAATCACAAGTACATTTGTAGATGTTTTTTTTTTGTACTCATATGTGGAATAAAAATGGGTTGCCCTCAAATAACTCATAAAAACATTTTTTTAACAAATAAAGCTATTTCTTTACCAGCATTTTAGAAAGGCCATTCTGAATATGTCGTAGTTATGGAGTAAAAACAAATGTGTGTTGTCTTGACATTATTTTATCTTTTCACTCTGGGGCAGACAGTCTTTGAGAATAGATAAAGATGGAGGTTTCAGCAGATGAAGTGATTATAAGATTTCATAACTAACAATCACAGGAAATCTAGACATCTACATCTTCAAGACAAGATGCTTAGACATTTATTTGAAATTGTGAAATGTGCCAGAGGTCTTAAATGAAATGAACTGAACTGTGGACATTGTGGTAAACGGTAAACTGACTTTTGTAACTCTTTTCTCCTCACACAAAACTCTGAAGTCAGTTTTACATTTCAGGTTATATTCACCTTTCCACACACACTGTGTTCATACACTCTTACCAGTAGATAATTTGAGGTTTAGTGTCTTGCCCAAGGACACTTCAACATACGGGTGAAAGTACAGAGTGGAGGGTTGGGGCTGTAACCTTCACTACTTTTTTTTATGTATTATTGGGTTTTCATCTCAGGATTGGGGTTAATCATCAACCCACCCCTGTCAAGACATTCAGCCAAGATATTACTTAGAATATGCAATCCAGTTGGTTGCTGAGTCTTAATATCCTAAAACCAGATTCAAATTGACGTTTAGTGTTCAGTTCTCTTATTTCAGGCATTATTAACCTCTTGACTGCATTGAACCTCACCCTCAAGACAGTTCACAACAGGGACATGTATCCCACAGTTCCCATATCTATGCCTTTTGGCCAGCTGTTACAGCTGCTTAATCCATTGTTAATATCCTTCAAAGTGTTTTTCTGAGCTATCTTAAACATACCTCGAGCTTTTACCAGCTAACATCGGTTTTACACCTGTGGGTCAGCAAGTGGAAATGTTGCTGAGCAGTAGTGCTGCTTGCCCATATTTGTTAGAATCGTGGCAGCAAAAGCCCTGTACCAGCAAAGGACAGGGAAACTTTGCACAGATTTCTCCAAACAAACCGAGTTTGTTAGATTATGTTAGCCAAAGGAGGACTAGTCAGTCCATGCCAATATGTCACACTAAGCTTGTTAACAACTTAATGTGTTGTTTCTTAAGTTCAGAGGGGAGGTAGTAACTAGCTACATTTACTCCATTACATTTATCAAAATAAACTTGTTGAAAAACATAATTTTTTATGAGTACTTGTACTGTATTTTATTTTTACCTGAGTAATATTATTATGAACTATTGCACAACTGTTTAGAATTTTTTTTAAAAATGGCATAATAATAAATCAGATTTTGTGACAGGTACTCGTTTACTGTGGTTTCACCCTCAACTGCACACCGCTCCAGTGAAAGCTGGAGATCACCATCTGATGTGGCCGTTAGAACCACATCTTCTGCTAAAAGCCGAGACAGGCTCCGAAGGCCTTCAAAACGGATTCCCTCCCCCCTTTTTAATATCTGTAAAACTATTACATGAACATTTATATGGCTTGAATATTGAAAAAAAGTAGCAGTTGGTTAAATTACATTAAGCACTGAAATATAGCATTGCGATTCTTTAAGAAAGAGTTTCTTTCACATGATTTATTCATGGATCTTATTCCCAACATTAATAAATCTCCGTTAAATGAAAGTAATTGATGAATTTTCTTACTCTATTCCTTTAAAACTGTTAGCCTAGATTTATGGAGCCTCCATCTGTTTCCCAGGAAAGGGTTTGAGATTCGCCATTGCATCTGAATGAATAAGAACTCAAGAAATTGTCCCTGACAGCCATGTTATAGGAAAATAAAAATTTCTAAGACAGTCAAATCAGTAGGAAATAAGCAAATGCAGCACATCTTGAATGTATAAGATGCATGCATTTAGAAAGTCAAACATTTCTTCATATGTTTGGAGTCTCTGTTTATGTCTGCAACCTTAGAATGCAACATGTGTGAGTGTAGAACAGAAAAAACTGGTGCTGATTAGAAAACATTTGATGATTCTTTTTCTTTCTTTAATTGACTCAACTCTTAGTATGTCAGTGTTGTGCGAAAAAAGAGAAACAACAAATAAGTATGTCAAAGAACAGATAGAGCTTGCACAAGGTTTTGTTTAGCTGTGGTGTTGTTTAATGTCTGCGCACGCGTATATGTGTGGTTTGTGTGGGGCGAATGTTGGTCAGACTGAGAATTCCCTCACATCAAAGTCTCTCTGAGAATAACATTACTTCCCACATGTCTGGAATCAATAGGTCTGTGTCACACAGTATCATATGCAGCAGTGTCTTATTTCAATGCTCATGATTTACAGTCGCTGATTCTGCTTGAAAAGATGGTTGTACAGTGACCCCTGGTGGTCATCCACTCACTCAAGGACTGAAAATTTTATTTTGATTATATACGCTGAGATTTACACATCTCATGATGTGCATGAATTTCAAATATTTTGGCATCTTAGTGATTGATTTGAACTGTTCTTGTTGAAGAAGATAACCAGTGTAATGTTTTTTAAAGAAGATAAGGACTCAATCTTTTTAGTTTATTATGGATTTTCTCTTATATTTGAGTTTGCAGACTCAAATATATTGATACAAGTCCAGGAATATTTGTTTTCCTTAACAGTAGGCCCTCGGATGAAATTTTAGTATCAAAAAGCTTCCTGCAAGGATTTAGAGTTCATTTGCATTTGGGATCATTGTCTCTGTTGTAAAACTTAACCGTGTACATGTTTTAACCATCCAGTTTTTGATTTTTAGATGAATTTGAAGACATTAACTGTAGTCCTGAATTTTTATTTGATCAATTTGTGTAATACAACAGTCCCTCTGGGAACAGAACAGACCCTCAGGAGAATTTTACCACCACTCTGCTTGACAGGTGGAACGTTGTTATTTGGCTTAAAGATTCATTAAAACAAGCTTCTGTTTTGTCTGACCATGAACCTTTATATCAGAGGCCATTTGCTTATTAATCTGGACACCTGTGTGTTTCAGTGTAGCTTTGCAGCTGACAATTTTTTGACAGATGCTTAGTTTTTTTTTTTCTTTTTGTTGGCGCCCTCAGTGAAATGTGGTACATAACCCACTTTTCTCTTTACAGTGCAGCTGATGTTTCTGCACTTCACATGTAAAATCTGCAGCTGATATCATCCTAATCCATTTTCCTTCATCTTAGAGTAACACAGTGTTCACAGATCGAAACTTAGGCACAATCAGTTTTTCAAAGTTATGCCTGATTGTAATATCCAGCTACCATTAGGCTTTTGAAATAGAACCAACCTAAACCCTATGTATTAAAATTTGTAATGTTTGTTTAAACTGAGTCAATGTCAGCAGACTAAACAGTTTAGCTGAATTTTAGCAGTTCTGCCACGAAGAGTTTTCAGATAGCTGGCTAGGATTATACTAAAAGCTTGCAGATGGATACAAAAATCATATGGTCTTGGTTAAACTTGTTAGGGGACATTTCCAGAATGATAGAGTGGTTATTGAAAGAAGAGTTTTCAAATAGCTTGCTAGAATCATACCAAAAGCTTGCAGATGGATCCAAAAATCACATGGTCTTGTTTGAACTTGTTAAGGGACATTAAAATAATTTTGGTGGGAGTATATTCCAGTTTTAAATTTGATTTGGATGGATTAAAGAAAATCTAGAAATTTAAGTTTGTTTTTTGTTTAAATGCTGCTTATTATTTCAAATGCATCACTAAAAAATATTATTTGGAAACTCATGCTTAGAAAGGAAAACATCCAGTACAGCTTTTATCATTGTTGTCTGCAGGAAGGACATTTTGTGTGGAGTTTTTATGTCCTCCCTTTCAATTTATGAGTTTTCTCCGTGTACTCAGATTCCACTTCTGCTTTCTCAGTTGATCTGAAGTAGAACTGTGTGTGTGCTTGGGTGGCCTTGTTTTTTATACAAGGCCGTTTTCTTAATATATGCTACATTGTGGGGACCAACTGCTCCTTATGAGGCTCAAGACCAGGTCCCATAAGAAGAAAAGTGCTATTTTGGGGCTATGGGTGATGTTTAGGACTAAGGTGTAAAATGAGTTTTGGTTAGGGTTAGGCATGTACTGGTAATCGTTTGGTTTACGGGAAGGGTCAGACTAGAAAAATTAACAAAAAATGAACAGAAGTCAATGAAAAGTCCTTATGAACATAGAAGGTCATACTGTGGTTGTGTGCCTCCTCCTGCATGTGTTTGCATGGTTATTTTTCTTTTGTGATGGACTAGAGACTTGTCCAGGGGTCTAGCCTGCCTCTTGACCACCTGAGATGTGGACTGGATAAAATGTATTAACTCAAATTTTGCATTAATTTCTGAGTGGCAATAAAGCTGTTGCAAGCTCTTCATCAATGTGGCATTTTTTCAGGTTGTACACTTAACATGGACACTGCCAGCGAAATTATACAAATTTTGCAAAGTGGATTGAATGCAATTATCTTAACAATGTGCTGCTTACAAGGCCATTTAGACCAAATTTATGGGAGCCCTACTTTAAATTGTGGCTTGTACCTTTTTGTGTCAGTTGGTGGTGCTGTCTGCCTATGCATGGATGAAAACCTCACTTACTGTAAACCGTGAATGAGTGAATAGACTGAATAATATCCATTAATCTCCATGATAGATTCGGTGCGAGGGATACAGCACTGGATAATGAATATGCATATTTATGAGCTTTTTCAGTCATGACCAAGATAATCCTGGCATGCATAAGTTACATATTTCTCCGCAGCCATTTTACTCCCATTTCCTGGAAGCTTCAGTGGGTCACCCACAGCATGAAGCTCCCACTGCTGGACCTTTGAACCTGCTAATTTCCCTCTAGTCCCCACAGCACAGAGAAGCATATAGAAAATGGTAATTACTGGTGTCTCTGACTACCCACATATTATAACTGGATGGAATACAATTAACATATTACTGGAATAGTCAAGTGCTTTTGCACAGAGTAATACTTATGCAGAACAACGCTGTAGCGTTTAAGAACATGGGGGAACAAAAGTGAAAAGAAGTGAAACAAAGAAGGCGACTGATGCTTAAAAATGTCTACAAGATAGTATCTTGTTGTTAACAGCAGCACAATGAAGCGTTGCAGTTATTATTTATAGAAACTTCATTGTCATATTGGGTTATGCTTAAGTCCCAGATGAAAATGTGTACAATGCAAAGAACAGTTATGTCCATAGATGTTCATGATGCACTTGGTTTGTCTAAAATGCAACAAGACATAAAAGAGATAACCAAGCAAAAAATAAAGGTTGGCAAAGGGTGTCATCCACCTGACAGCAATAATGGAGGCCCATAGGCAAACCCAACTGCTCTATATTTTTGAGATTTGCAAATCTCAAAAATATAGCAGTTTCTGCAAATATTATTTTATTCAAAGAAGCCATCACTTTCACATAAAGCTATTAACACAGGTGGCATTTGTTGTCTCTAATTGTTATTGTTCTTCAAAAAGCACGAATACATTAATCTAAGATAAACCTGCCATTTATTCAACCCAGATTTAACAGTTTGTTTTTGGGACAGAAGTTGTATAATTGTAATCAAATATTGGATCAAATATTGGAATCTGGCTTGTTGGGTTTGATAAAAAAAAAACTACAGAAGGTGCCTCATTTTTTTTTCTCAAATGCCAATTTTTGACTTATTTTAATCTTTTCAATAGTAATAATTATAATAATTTGATCTGATCACACTTCACTGAACCTTTTCCACAGGATGAAATTAGAAAATGGTCAGATGGGGGAAATGATGCTGTGTAATAAAGCAAATGTCAACAGGTTGTGTTGATGACTTTAGTTCACACTGGATAGTTGACTGAAGAAAACAACTACTTTCACCTGCTAAGTAGTTAGAACAGGTCGGTGCATACTATGGTTGACATTTACAGACTGACCAAAGAATTAGTCATAAAGTCAACATAGACAGGCAATATTTTACACAGTCATTTATTAGGCATGAGTTTTAAATCAACATGTAGTTGTTAAGTGATAAAGATTATTCACAAATTTGAAGTTGTGGATTTTATTCTTGGTGACGCAGTTGTTAGTATTGTTCTCTTGCAACAAGAATGTCCATATTTTAGATCGGAATTAGTTCCTAGTAACAAAGGAACTAGTTGGCTGGAAAATTTTTCATTCAGTCAACACAGATTTTATATTTTACACAGAGTAACCATTCTAAGCAAAAGTAATAATGTTTGAGTAGTTTAAGTGAGCAATCGCAATTATTTTTGCATCTATGTATTTGTTTTATTTAGAATAAACTTTGGATAATCTTTCTCCATTAGATTCAGAAGATGTCTTTACAAAATGTGGCAGGTCTCTGAATAAAAGAAAGTCTTCTGAGGAGAAAATAAATGGGACTACAAACCTAACTTCTCTCTCTCTTTTTTTTTTTTTTTTTTTTGCTTGGTAAAAACTTCCAAGCCATTGGGGCCAGAAACATACACCACTGACAAAACACTGTCAGCTCACAGTTCATAAATATATAACAATCTTGAATGCGTGGACATATTTCTACAAAGAATATTTCATATCTTGACATGCTGTTACATGTAAGCTAGTGTTTTGTATGTTTATCATTGTTACATGTAAGCTAGTGTTTTATGTGTTTATCAAAGTTTAAAAGGATAGAGAAAGAACATTAGCACATTTTCATGCATTAATACACTGAATTATTTTGCCCTACTGTTATCACGTATTATCAGTAGCGTTTTCAGCAAGTCCTGTGTTAATTGCTCTTTTAGTTCACTGAAACGTATTTGTTTTGCTCATTCACACCAAAGCCAGTCTGTGTAAACTAACTAAATATATCTGTTTTAGTCATTTTCATGTGGATTAAGCTTCTGCTGTTATTCAGCGTGTTGTGCCAGCTAACATTCATTTTAATTACAAAGATGTTTTCTTGTGAAGATGCACAACATTTCTCTCATTTAAGGCATTATATAAGATCTTTCCTTGAATCAAAGAATCATTTCAGTCTGCAGCAAGTGTCTTCAGTTGCCTAGCAACTCCAGCCCTGGTGCGGACTAACTGTCTGGCGTGTGGAGGTAAATCGGGGGGCAATCTGATTTCAAAATAGGTTGCATGTAGGCGCTGGTCAAACTTTGTTGTTGGTTTAGTATGGATACTTTTTCAAACATGCCTGGATTCCTATTGTCCTGATTATCTTTCAGAATAGAATATATAGTCTGTAGCTCAGAAGGGGGAGCTTTGTGTCAATTAAAACAAGCTTAAGAGACTAAGATCCAAGGTCAAAGTATGAATCGGACAGAATCTAGTCATGGGAAAGTAATGTTTAGCTGTTGACCACGTAGATTAAAGCCTACAAGTTCTCCCAAACAGTGAAATTAACCATGCTTGCCACCTGAGCTGCCAAGTCCGCAGGCAAGCTGGGGCTCTGTTCAAAGCATGGAAATTCACTCTGTGGACAACAGCCATGTCCGTACTCGTTGGTATGTATAATTGCAGGATGGGCTCCTTTGTGCACATGTGAAATAGAAGAGCCTACAGCAATTGCTCTTCTTGTCCCAGGTTTCCTGCTCCATGTTCGTTATGCTTCACTAAAGAACTTCCACACTGCCTTTGGCAAGTCTGTTTTGCTCTGTTCTTTCTAATATATTTTATTTTTTGGTCATTAATGTTACATGGCAGATTGCGGCTTTGATAGCAGATGCATATTGTGTGTCTTTGCTCCTAGTTGCCTTTGCAGCATCACAAAGGTGAGATGAGACTTTTGCAACTGTGTGTGCTACTTATGAAGTTGTGTTAGAGTGACAAAAAACTAAAAAAAAACAAAACTGTAAAAATAACTCATGTTTTATTACATCATCATATTAAATAAAAATAGTGCCGTATTATTTACATGTGCTTTATATTCTGTCTCTTTGTGAGATTTTCTTTTATAGTTATTTATTTACAAACCTGTAATCTTTGATTGTTGCTTTCATCTCAAATTTATTTTAAGCATTCTTTGATTTCAAGTATGTACATCATCTTACAGTGATTAACTTTAATTCAACTTTATTTGAAATAAAGTTCAAATGCATTTTAAAAGGACCAAATCCCCCGAACTCACATCTCTGTATCAGTTTCAAGCAGTTTGTCCAGGAGTTGGCTCCATCGATCTCCCTATTATGTTGGGCCTCCTTCCCCAAAGCATTATGCTGCCACCACCGTGTGCTAAATGAGAAACAGTATGCTTTGGAAGACGCTAAAGATTCTTGCATCTTTAGCCACTAACTTTAATGTAACTTATTGGCCTTTTATGTGATAGATCCACACCAAGCAGACTGGAACAGCGAAGCTTTTTATTTTTTCACAAAAACAAAATCTAAACGATGGCAGTGTTAAATTTCTCACATCAACATTTGATCTAGATAATGCTGACATAGATTTTTGAAAGAGACCTAAGTTCAGAGTTTTATTTGTTTATTTTTTTGTAAGGTTGCTTTGCAATGTTCTATATAGACTTTATACTAACAATACTATTATTTTGACCTTCGTAGAAAAAAGTATAATGTTTGAACTTTATCTGGATTGCATAAACAAAACAAAAAAAAGAATTTATAATAAACAAGTTAATTCTAATTGGAAAATATTTTATCCGTAAATGTAGATCCTTTAAAGCAAACTCCCAGCTAAACCACTGGAACAATGATCTTTTCTTAACTTGAAATTTAATGAAACTTTTAAGTCTAATACATTTCCATGTAAAATTTAAAATGACTAAAGCCCTTGTTGTTGTTTAGTTGCTTTTCTTTCGATGTGTGCTGCTTAAATAGTATAATCACTTAGTCAATTGCTAAAACTTAAAAATGGGCTTGGAGCTAATGCCATGTCCCGCACTGTATATTACTCATATGTTGTCAACATGGATTTGTAATCAATTTACAATACACAACTGAATTTAGATTCGCTCAAAAAACGTTTATTTTAAATTTTTCTTTTTACAGGATCAGGTTTGTTTGACTCACACATTCGCAGACTATAGTTTACCCCTTCTTGCAGAGATTTTTGAGCCAGTTAGCCCCTCTAATTTTCTTCAAGTACTGCGACCTTAAGCAGACTCCTTGAGTGAAAATCTTGGGTAAAATTGTGCAAATATTATGCAGAGTGGTGTCCCCAGCTTTAGGGCTCATAACTGCTATTAGTTAAACAGTATATTACAGATCAAGAAGCACACTAGACAGGTCTGAAATAAAGTTTAGGAGAGGTTTAAACTTTGATTTGACTGGAAAACAATTCCCACCTTTCAACATCTTGCAGAGTATAATTCTATCCATCATCCGAAAATGGAGATTGTACAACGACAAAGCTACAATGGCATGGCAAAAAGAGCTTTAAATATTAGCGAATGAGCAGCAAGCGCCCATGGTAACTCTGGAAGTAACTGCAGTGATCCACAGCTCAGTTGTGATCTCTTTTGAAAGGAGAACTAGCACTCCACAAATCTAGCCTCTGTAAGAGTAACAACATTTTGGAACTGTCGGGGGGGAACAAAAGCCAGGAATAATTTTCTCAGCGGTTTGCAATGAGCTATGTGGGAGACACAGAAACCACGTGAACGAAAATGATCTGATCAGAAGAGTTTAACATTGGATATTTTGGCCCTTATGCAAAACACAGTGGCTGGAGACAGTTACTGCCCCTAATGTGGAAAAATGTACTGGTCAGAGTTGATGGAGAGGTCGATGGAATTAAGTACAGAAGAATCCCGGTACAAAACTTGTCTACTGCTGCACAATACTTGAAACTGAGGAGGAGGTTCACATTCCAGCAGGACAATTTAAAACTACAGGCAGAGCTACAATGAAATTGTTCAGTTTTAGTCATATTATGGAGTTGGAATCGGTTCCAAAATAAATCTAATCATTTATTTTGGAACTTTGTTGTTCACACATTCTGCCCATCCGGTCTCATGTATCTGGTAATAAAAAAAAAAATTATGAAAAAAAATTATCTCAGGAGATGACTTGCAGATGTAACTGCAGGAAAAGCTTCAAGGAGCATCCATATTTTTTATAAGACATGGCGACATGTGTACAGTACAATGAAAAACACAAGAATGAAATGCAAGCAATAAATCTTCATTTTTGCATTATTGGCAGTCTGCTCTCTGTGTGTGTGAAGAACTGGAAAAGCAGTGCAAATATACACTCATAACTTCTTAAATATTTACCAAATAGGTAGAATATTTGATATTTATTTTTGTATTTATTCTCTTCTTCTTCTATTCATATTTATGCCTTTTTTTATTTGTGGGTGGTGTTTGTAGTAAGACTACCGCTCCTTTTCTGATATCCCCCTTTTTCCAAAAAGCTTTCTGATGCATTTGGTTAACTTGCTTCCTGCCCCAAAAACTCACTTTGTCACATAGTGACGCATCATTTCACATGCTGAATTTTTAAAAACTGGAACTGGAAATCCTTTCTCAGCATGCAATATCCATTAGGGAGAAAATTATTCATATGATTCCTCTGCATTATTTATTGCTTAATGAAGAGAAATATGTGCCACTCATGCTCTCACCATTGTACTTTTTTTTTCTCCCTCAGGATTTCGAGATTTTTTTATTAGACACTGCAGGGCCAGGAAGGGGGTTTTGATAAAAGTTCTAGTTCTTTAGGTGCCCTAATTTAAAGACCTATTGAGATCAACGGTGTTTGTTGTTATACTGCAGACAATGGGTGTCAGGAGTTTACAGTACAGAACAGGGATCAGGCTGTGACTTTGAAAAATAGAAAATAAAAAAAATACATCACATATAACACAGTAAGTACATTCAGGAGACATTTTTTTGCGATTGGAGAAGCATCAAGCAGAAATTCCTGTCACATGGTGTTACAGTCAAGGTTGGCTTGCCTCTGCGTTGGGTTTTGGAGGTTTTCTTGTTGTTGTGCAGCGCAGAGGGAGCAGATGGAGACGTTGCAGGTGGGAGAATCAAGCTTCTGTTCTGGGTTGGAAGCTGGGAGAGGCGGAGCTGTGTGTGTGCTGCTTATGTATCCCATCCTCTTCAGGGTTCCTAATATCACAGTACCGAGGGTGATAAATGGACCTGCAAAGGCGACACTAACCATGTTCACGGTTCAGTGATTTGGTCACTTATTATTATTTTTTTTCTTCGTTCTTCTCTTGTTAAACAGAATTGATTGTAATTCTTGCACAGACGCATGCGAGAAGTGTTTCTGTTTAGAATGCATATGTTTTTACAACGCAATTCCCTAAAAGGATTTAATAAAGTTTGACTGCTTGAGCTTACATGTTTGCAAATCGAGGTAAATATCACAGTCATTGTAAATGGGCCATCGCTGACCTTTTACTGCAAATAAACAGCGGCTGCTTATGCTGCTGGTTGTGTGTAACCTGCAGCTTTTATGGGTCACAAAAAACACTTGGATGTGTGCACAGGTGGAAACATTAATGCTTTTGGCTGCAGTGTGTGGTTCAACGAACAAAAGAAATCTCATTGAAAGTTTTTATGCTTTCAGATTGCAACATTTCATCGATTTTTCTCTTCCTAGCACCATCCTGCAGCACCTTACCTTTGTTTACTTACTCGCCCTTTCATTTTTATTTCATTTTTTTTGCTCACTTTGATAAATATTTGACACGTTCTTCTGATATGCACTTTTAATGCATTTTTCACAAACGTGAACATCACCTCATACAGCGCTGCTGTCCTGCTGAGTTCAGAGTGCGCTGGGCAAACTAGCATTGTTCATTTGTTGAATAAATGTCTTTTTTTTTTACTTCCCAAAAAAACTGAAAACAAACATAACAAAACCTTATTCTTCCCATGTGACACAGTAATCCTTCTGTGGATTAGTATCTGTTTTTCAGCTTTTCTTTGTTCAAGTCATGTGCCAGTGTTTTCAGTTCAAAAGCTTTTTAATGTGTTTGGCTTGTGGATTCTTGCTAAACAACACAGTGCACATACAGCTCATAATATTTAGTGTATTGTTGACAAAAGTTGCAGCCTGCTCGCCGGAGCCTCATTTATTTGAATGCTCCAGGCAAAAGGTATTTCAAAGTGAAAACCGCTTTTGAGAGACACTTTATTTTGTTTTTGTGCTTTTGTTGCTGCTGTTGTTGTTGTTGTTGTTTTTCTATGGCAAGTTTTGAATTTTTAATGGAATTGTTCAGCAGACACAATGCAAACGTTAAAAAAAATGCTTTGAACAGGTACAAGAACAACCTCTGATATGATCAAACCCCCCACGTTACAAAAGCACATTATTGTGTTTGACTGAAAAGCAATCAGTTTTTATTATTCTTTCTTATCACAATGCGTGCAGGGCCTTCAGCGTTTGTCTTGATTTATTTTTGACAGGCCAACACAAAGTAGTGGTTAACTGTAGCGGAAGGGATCTAGTGAGATATCTGAATTATTTTTATTTTTTTTCACATATAAAAAATTTAAAAGTTAGTCTTGCAGTGAATAACCAGCACCATAAAGATCAAGGAACAACTCACACAAGTCCAAAAAATATGCTGAGAAGCTTAAAGAAGTTTGATTGAATACAAACGCAGGCTGTGCTGTTTTGGGTAGTATTTTCAGAGACCCTAAAAATTTGGATCTTACCCTTCAACTTCGCAACTTATTGCTGTTTTCTACATTATAAAATTCCCCCAAAATAAAATGAGGCCTGATAAAGTGTGAAAAATCAGGTGTATGGATACTTTTACGAGGCACTGTATTGTTGTATACATTGTATTCAGCATGACTATATGTGCAGGTCTATTGTGCTGATCATTAATTAATAGTTTCTATGGAGCGTGGATGATTTGAATTAATGAAATCCCAAAATGAACTTTTGCAGACAAAGAAAAGAGGCAGTAAAAAGTGAATTTTAACTCTGTCTTCTTAACCTTGCCCGGGCTCATCTGGCTGCAGCCCTGACATCAGCCAACCCGCTAATTAGTTCCCACCGTGATGAAGCAGGGCGCCAAGCGTCCCCAGCTGTCATTACTAACAATAATAAATGAAAACATTGTGGTCTGCTCTGGGTATATGACTGAGCTTTATAGTAATTTCCACTAACAAGTCAGTGACAACTGCTAAACACGCGTCTGAACAGCGGAGACTGCTACGTTTCGATCCTGTTGTTTTCTGTTCAATCGGGATTGTATTAATACAATGAAACAATGCACCACTTAGAACCCCCTGAAATAACAAGTATGCAAACTCTCAAAAAAAAGTTCCTCAAAGGAATAATACAAAAAAAGGTATAAAAAGAATAAAAGTTTTCAGGGTTTTTTTTGTCTCATTACAGTTGATTGGAGACAATTTGACACTAAAGTGAGTACGAATCCAGGCTGGGAAATAGAAAGTGTGAGCATCAGTGGCATGCAGATTCAAGAAGCCAGAGAAAAGTGATATTCTGTAGAAATGCAAATTCTCTGAGGAGTTTGTTCCAGAGGCATGCACAATGAAATTGGCCTTTAAATGCATTGGCATACTAATATCTTAAGATGCCACGACCCTTAGCCCATTCAGAATAACTGTGGCATTATAATTGACTTGCAGTTCACACCACAGTTTATAACACTGCATCCGAAAGACTTCGCTCAACAGCGTATGTGGGACAGTGGATACAACATATGGACATAGCACATACTGTATCTGCAGCTTCAAAGGCAATACATTATGCTGTGTATTCTTTTTTTTTATTTTTTATTTTGCATCCCTATTAATTTCATTCCCTTTTTTTAATATTCCATGAACTAAAGCTGTGAATAAAATTTTAAAAAAGGTCTGACTTTATAGAGGAAAGTGACCCATATAATTATGACAGATTTTGTTTTCCTGAGGAAAATTCACAATGAAGAACTTATTAAAACCAGGAAAATCTCATCTGCATCATGGAGGAGGCTGGAGAAAATATCTGAATATATGGGGGGGGTTTTGGGTGGGGGGGGGGTTACGATTATTAGATTTTTCAGAAGTTTGATTTTGTTTTGGTGCAACCCTGGTCACTTGGTTCTCTACGCCTGTGTGTGATGCATGTGGGCAGAGCAACAGGACTGTCTTTAACTGCCTTCATCTTCTTCATCCCTGTTTGCTGCTCTTATGGAGATAAATCATGAGTCCAAAACAAACCTAGGTAAATCATGCAGTGAAACGTATAACTTGCAAGCTGAAAAAAAGTTTGCGAAGCTCTGGGTAGAAACCAACCTATATGCACTAAGATTATATTGATCCCCTTATTAAAGCCCTTAAAGCCAATGCAGGTGGGGTTATTCAGTGAAGCAAAAAACTGAAACTTTGCTCACATTGACAGAGTACTGCCTGTATGTTTGGCCAGGGTAGGTCTCAAGCAGTTTATGACCAGCAAATTAAAGGCCAGCAGAGGAAGAGAAGCTTTAAACTTTACTATTAAAATAAATATACAGTACTAAAGATTTAAAACGTCTTTTAAAGTTTGAAGAAGCTAAGAGATGCTATGGTTGTCATATCAGTTATAAACTTGCTGTGTTATTACCCACCACAAAGTGAGTTCTGCTCTGTCACAGACTGAAAAGATCACTCAGAAAGGAAGAAACATCTATAACTTAAATTTCATCCTTTCATCTTACCAACTGAAACTTGAACTAAAAATTTTACTTTTTTACATTTTTCATATACTATGTCATAAAAAACAAGTTCTACATTTTGAAATGGTTCAGTCTAGTTTCTAATTGCTGTGTGGGCCTTATGACATACAAAAAAATGGAAGACGGTGAACTCTTTCATAGTTTAAGTGAACTACTTACTGTATACTATAATGCTGAGCTTTAAATGTGGGTTTGAATCAATCAAGTACTCTACAGTACGGGATCTGTAGCAGGGCTCAGTCTGCAGATACATACTTGCATTAGTGAGTCAGCTCTACGATTGGCATTCAGTTGAACTCCCTGCAGGATTTCGAGCAATAAATATGGAAATCTGAGCATAAGAGCCAAGCTCTTGTCTAGCTGCTTTTTGCCTATTGCACAGTTTAGTCAAGTATCACTTTAGGATAAACAGACTAATAGCAAACAGGGAAATTGGGGGAGTTTCACAACCGGCATCCATTGATGATGACTTGAAAAACATGTTGGTTGCAATATCCAAACATTACCAATTTTCACAACCTTTTGTTCCCTGAACTACTTTGTTTTCCAGAAACCACACATGAGAAGTATGATGATTGGAACAGTACAATCATTTGTGTACAATAGATTTTCCGTGTCAGATTTAGCTTTCTGTTGGACTTGCGCGAGGAAAAGATCAGCCTAGCCTCAGGCACTTGGCAAGAAAATATCCATAAATCCTTCTCCCACCCTGGGCAGTGACGCATGCTGTGACTAACCCTTTTTCTTGTTAATGCCTTTAAGAATATCATACAGAAAAGTGCACGAGCTAATAAATACCGTGTGGTGGTAAACATTAAAACCAGCAAAAACTGTGCCTGATGTAAACATTGGTATTAGGAGCATGCTTCAGCAGCTTGATTAAAACTCTTTATTTGCTCGACTATTGGCATCCCGGTGAGATCTGCTGATTTTTGAGACTACTTTGTAATCAGCCTCTACCTGAGATCCAATCACGACAAGTGGAGAAGGTCTCAAAATACCATAAATGTGTTCGGAGACAAAAAAAAGCAGTAAGGCTCTCGCTGGAAATGGATGTTTATGTTGAGAAATGATGAAACTGAATGGATTGTATACAGAGGGATGAAGATGAGATCTGTACATAAACTTTGAGACCAGTTATGATGTAGTGTAGCGCTACTGTAAAAGTCTGCAAAATTAGTATTATCATTAACTTTGCATATATAAACTCCCCCTGTAGCTTCTAATGAGGAAATCACAATTTTTCATTACTTCCACTAATATTTAATCCTTGCTTGAACGATGCAGGATATTCAACATCTGAATATCCTGGGGTATTCAGATGTTGAGAAAAAAAATGAGATTCTGTCTGTCTGCGTGTTCTGGCTGTCTGATGTCCCCTGGAGTTAAAATACAAAGACAATAAACTAAAAGCCCTATTGGTGAAATACAAGGTTATCATACCCTCAGTATTGGATGTAATATTGCATTAATTTATGTCATGCAGCATCTGCCCTGCTCACTCAAAATTTTTAATCTTCAAACCAGAGGGTGAATAACACAAAAGGTGCTTTGAAAGTTAATCAAGCGATGACAGACATACAAGTCTTTGGAATAATCCTGCAATTACAAGAGAAGAGGGGAGGGAAAAAAAACTGCTAATCACTCAAAATGAAGCAGGAATTATTTCGTGGCACCCATATGAGGACAGTGTAATTCTTTGCACTGGACATCTGTTGCCGACAGAACTGACAGAAGCACTCAGCTCATCTGAGCGTAAACAAATGAGGGAAAACAGAGGATCTTAATTAATCTGTAGAAGGTTGAAGTAAAATAAATGATGTCAGCTTGAAAAAAAGCATGAGTCACATTTGTGTTAATATGACAGATTTCTTTTCAATTTTTTCCTGTTTCTTTGTATCTGTGTTTATACCTGTATTTTATTAATAATATAGGAAAAGGTCAAATAAAATTCTGCATATTTCTATATGTACTAACTGCATTGAGCATGCTATTGAATATTTATTTATTGTTAATTTGCGATGTTGGCTGCAAAATTGGTGTGCATGGGAAGTGATTTGCCAACATAAAAACAGCCATTTTCAGCAAGATATTTGGCATTACAGTAGTAGGGATGATCAGAAATACTTAAGATTAATGATCAAAAACACTGGTCAAGAGACACGAAAAACTTGCTAGATATGAAGGTATTTATTTTACTGTGATTAGCTGATTATTTATTTATCTACATATCAATATTCCTTTCTGAATATAGAGTCTGAGTAGCTGACATAAGAATTCGTGTTTACTTGGACAAATTAAGAGGGCCAGGGACTCTTTGCTATTTGTTTATTGTGTAATTTAACTTATAAGCAAGACATTTTTCAGCTTAAATGTTCAATACAGTTGTGACATGTTCTGCATTTCATTGGAAAACTGTGCAATCAAATCAAACCCAATTTTTCACCATTTCCTGAGCAATGGCGTTCAACAGCGTTTTTCAAAGTGGAGGCCGCGACCTCCTAGTGCAGCACTAGGGGGCGCTGAGGGGTCCTCAAAGTTGAAGGGAAGATGAACTCAGGACTTCTGTATGTTTAAAAAAAATATAAATTGCATTACAAATCTTAATGCATTTGAATCTTAATAATTAATTAATTGAAGTTAATATGTTAAAATCCCTGCCATAATATACGTACATACACATGTTCACACAAGGATTCTTAAGTCCTGAATTTTTCTTTACTCGACTCTATCAAATAACATTGCACGTGAACAAGTACCAAGATAAATTTTTCCCCAAGCTTAGTACAGGACTCAAAATATTCCTCCATGTTCTTGGAACAAAACATTGGGGTAAGAATTCTTGTTTCCAGTAATATGTCCCACAGTGGGGTTATTTGCGCTGTGCATGGCTTATTTTGGTGCATGAGTCTAATCAGGTAATTTCATCCTCATCTTTGATCAAAGCACTGATATTTTCCTATGGACTGTGGCCAGCTAAAAAAGCATTGCACTCTGCATCCATTTTGCATGCAGACGTTAGGCTAAACAATAGACAGTATCTCAGTAGAAGTCTCAAAGATTTATGACTGGGTCATGATCACTTGTTTCACCATTAGGAGTGTATATAATAGTGCAAATGCATCTCATTTTAGTACTTCCATCTACACTCTATCCTCTCTACATCTCACAACTACCAAATTCAATATTGTGCCATATTTACAAAGAAAAATCAACATTTAAATGCACCTGACTGCACTGAAACATAATCCTTTTACCCAATCCATTAACTTCTTGAAGCAAGGATTTTCACCTTACTCAGTTTTGGCCACTTGTGACAATTATTTTATAATGGACATTGATTGTAATAGCTTTATTAGATTTCTTAAATTGGAGCTTCCAGGGGAGAAGTGAAATTCATCAGATGTGCAAATCCACTTTAAAAACAAAGAATTGTTTCACAATATCCCTATGTGTGAAAACTGAGTCATTTACCACTCAGGCCAATGTGTCATTATTAACAGTTCATATAAATGTCAGGAAGGTGGAGAGAAGGCCTTGCCGTGGACACGCACAAAAAAGCAACGATGAAGATAAATGGTTTAAAATAATTTTTTTCATTAAAGCCACAGTCATAGCAAGATCCAGGCACAGGCAGTGTGTACAATGATAACCTTTATTGCTAGGTTTGCATATAGTGCCTACAGGCCTACAAATAATAATAATAATAATAATAATAATAATAATAATAATAATAAATAAATAACACAAGCGTGACCTCAAATCATCAGATGTGTAGAACTTTGTATTGAAAGATGTAAACAGAAATATAAATCAACACAATACGTAATTTGTCATCAATCTAAATATTTATTTTAATATTGCAAAATTAACCTAACAAGATTCTTAACCTGGGGTTTGAATAAGCGAATGCCTGCTGGCTACAATTATGCCATTCAACCAAGATTCTCAGATGGGGCAAAGAATCTGTTCACATATTAAAGTGAAACAAAGAGTTCTGGGTGTTGTCAATCGAAGCCTTAGAATCCCTTTGCTTTCTGTGATAATTCATCAACAACAATGTAATAGACATCAGATGAACAGACCCATTCATACAATAAAACACGCTTCTGGCAAACGACAGAGTGCTGACCACAGAGCGCTACTTTACTTTTTCACTGTTTCCTTGTTAGAGATTGATTCATTGCTGACAATGATCTCATGCACAGTCACAGCAGAGCACAGTGCAAGTTTATCATGACAAAACGAGTTTAATAAGCCAACAGATTTGTTATGCCCTCATCATTTAGTGAGATACAGAGAAACACAAGAATTAGGAAGTAAAACTGTGCAGACTGAAAACTAGCAAGAATGTTTTAGCCACATAAGAAGACACTCAAGTTGGTTAAAAGTGTGGCAATTAGACTAATCATGTTTTTATGTAGGGTGGTGCAATTAGGCTGTGGGCGAGCTTCAATCTGCCTACCAAATTAGTGTTCTTCTTTGCTTTGCTGCTCAAATTATCCACATTATTGTTAAGATATCGGGCTATTTTAAGACCAGAGCTACATTTTAAACGCTAGCCACAATCTCTCTCTCACACTGGTCAGGAAAGAAACAAAATGGATACAGTATTAATTGTTTTTCAGGAATTTATGTTCACAGCTTTGTCATCTTAAAAAATGTAAGCTCTTAGATTGTGGTTAATATCTTTCTCTTGGTGAATATGTTTTTATGGAAAAATATGACTAAATGGACAACAACTCCGCATGAGAATAGTTATTTTCTTTAACTCTGTGTCAAGTTTTAGACACTTGAACATTTCACAATTGTCTATGAAATGTAGCCCAAGAAATTCAGCTCTATAACTGTATTGAAAATAACAAGTAAAATAAATCATATCAAAGAGCAACTGTGAGCCAGCTCTTTTTATTTCCCCGCATCCCTGTCTGGTCAAGGCAATAAAGCAATTCGTACATTGAGTCTTAGCACAACAATACAATTTTCATCAAAGAACTGTATCACAGTTAAGTTAAACTTTCTAAATATCACAAATGTTCATTACAGTGATCTCTGCTGAGATCAAATCAAACTGTTAATCTGCATTAACAATATCAAAAGAAGGGAATATCTACTTATATAAATTTCTATTTATATATGGTGTCACTGAAATACTAATTCGACTAGATTTAAGATTCCAACTTTGATAATGTTTGTCTTTTCTTTCCGGTGTCAGTGGTGCGGTCACTTTCAGAAGACTCAATCATAGCTGCACAAGAAAACTCTTGTGCAAGCAAGAAAACTCCACTGTTAACACTGAGGACTTCTTTCTTCCAGTTTAAATGACTCTTTATTGATATACAGCACTGGTCATCAGGATGGCACTTGTCCTTTTCACTATTCTGCTGACTCTTGCATCCTGCTGACCTGTCGTATTTATTTGTCTCTTCCTTTTTGTATCCCTGTCTTGACTGTACCATTCTTGACAGGTTTGAGCTTTGCTGTCCAATATTTTGTTCTTTCATAGCCATCTGCCTTTTCCCTCCTTTATTCTTTCCAGTCTGTTGCCTTTGGTTACCTTCCCAGTCTAGAGCCAATTCTAATAACTTTCAAATTGATATTAACACTGCTGAGATGACATACACAGAAGCCTTTAAGAGGCCATTTGTGACATTTTTTTGTGATTGTGATCCTCTTACTGACTCCTTCTACATAAGACTACTCCCAGTTTTGAAGTACCTCCTCCAGTTGCCTCTGGGTAAGCATTCTTCTGTTTGTCACTGGGTTGATATCCCTTAAGAGAGTGGAAAAAAAAAATCCTTGCCCTTGTGATGACTGGACTTGTAAAGCTTAGTACGCACTTCATGTCGCAGTGGTGCAGCTCTCTAAGAGTAAGACCACCACAGATACCCCTTTCACTGCTACCATTTTCTGCTATTCATGTGTGTGTGTTTTTTTTTTCCCCCCAGCGTCTTGTCTAACAACAGCATGGCATAGCACCACGGCTGACATCAGTTTTTCTGCCTCTTTTATATGTATGATTGCTGTTTGATTTGAATGTCAAAAGCAAAACAGCCACTGTGGCGTCCACCGTTTGCTGTTCTATAATTACAGGATCTCTCCACACAGGCATGGCATAACCTGTTGTATGTGTGGGGGTTTTTTGTTCCAGAACACTAAATTGGCTTTATGTGAGTGGAACTAAGAATAAAATATTTGAAAAAGCTGCTGTAAAATACTGAACCTTTCTCTGTTTGAATCCATTTACAACAGGCCTGGTGATATCTATATTTTAATGGTTTTATTAGCTTAAAAGGTGCTCTGTTTGCATTCAAGCTGTTCAAAACTGCACTTAAGGATCAGCATTTTGTGTAAAATAGCATCCTGATAAATAGACTGAAGCTTAATAGACTAAGTACATGAAAAAAATGCTGTTTGTGTTATTTCAGCATTTTAATAAGACAGTCTAAAACACATGCCTGAGCTAATTTTTGTGCATCAGATAGATTAAAGCACATAAATAATTACAATAAATTAACGAGGCAGTATTTTCCAGGTACATTGTGCCATTTTATAGCACAATCAAGTAACTCTGTTGCCTTCAGATGTTATAAAAATGCAGTAAATATCAAACATTACATTAAAGACATTTGACTTCAATTGGCCTCTGTCTTTTCAAAAAAAACTCTTGCGCTTTTCTGTCTCTGCCTTCAGCATCACAATAATGTTTGTCCATTAAGCCGTTTACAACTGTTCTCATGGCTTTGGACTGAGAAGTAGTTTGTATAAGCTCAACAGATGTGCAGTTCCACCAGGTGTTTGCTAATTTCTGCTGCTGCTAGTCTGGAAGAGCTGAGTGGGGAAGACCCGGTCAATGTGTGCTCTGTGAGGTGAAAGGTCAGCTGGACACTGCAGCTCCAAGGAGGAGTAGGAGGCGCCTTGAAGGAGTGATCACCCCCAAATACCTGCGACAGGAATTTCAAGGATTTCTTAAACATAGGTTAAAGAATCAAAGCAGAAGTCTGTATACGTTTCTGATGAGGGAATAACATTATTTGGTTATCTAAATGCCAAAGGAATCAATTTTACATAATAAATTAGAAAATTTTATCAAAACAAACTAAGGAATAAACAAGCAATGCCATAATGATATATGACATACAGGACATATTTCGGTTTGAATAAAAACCAAAACACTTACTAGACCAGGATATAAAAATACAAACACAGCAAACTTGTAGCACAATCAGTGGTGTTTTTGAATTTAGCTAAATGGCTCACTGCTCAGGATGGCATTTTCACTTAATGAACTGAACAGCGCTGTTGTCCCGAGGCTGCATGGTTGTTTTATGGTCAAACTCTAGATACAGTTCCACCACAACTTTATTCCTGCACTGTCCAGTGTGTTCCTTACTTTTCATGATGGTGTCTGTTTTCTTACAAATCTCTGAAGCCTCGAGAGAAAAGCTGAATTTAAACTGAAATAGAAGTAAACACAGGAGACTCTATCTACTAATTAGGTGACTTCTGAAGACAGCTGGTTGACTGGGATGTTTTTAGGGGTAACAGTGTAAACCGGGCTGAAAAAAAGTGTGACGTGAATACACACGTCACACTTTTGACGGTCATATAATCAAAATAAAACGCTGAGGTTTGTGACTCTGAGGTGATAAAATGTGAAAAAGCTCTAAGGTTATTAATACCTTTGAAAGCCACTGTATTTCGGTTTGGAAAAGTTGTCGCTATCTCTTAAACGTTATTTATTATAGGGAGGTAAGATGAGGCACAACATTTATCGTTACACTTATTAGGATTCTGAGTCGCCCGCTCAGCAAGTAGGACTCTCTCCCTGTTCATTCATTAATTTTCTGTAGCCCAATAAAAACAAGCCTCCTTCCCGACCATAACTGTCATCTTTGTAAATACCCCATCAGAATTTAATCTTCATTTTAAACTTTGCTTCCGCTGAGGATTGGGTCATTCGCGGGAGACACTAAAGAGTGACCCTTTGGCGTAATAAAACAAGGTTGTATTTGACGAGTCGTCAAAGGAGACGGAGCAGATGGGTAGAGGATAGCTGGGTGGCATAAATCGTCCGCTCCTCTTCATGTATGATGCGAGTGCCCTTGGTTACCTAGTAACTCTCTTTCTCCGTCTCCAGTTGGCGCTCCCGCACACGTCCGCTCGGGAATGCGCGGCGCGATCCCGCGGTGCTCGCGTTGAGCCCGAGAAGAGTCAAGGCGAAAGCGTCAAAACGCACCAGGACTTGAAGGGGAGCTTCCCGCTGGAGTAAAACAACAACAGCAACAAAAATTAAAATAAAATAAAATAAGAACATTGCCTTAATGGCGTGGGAATCCATTAGCGTGAGAGCAGAGAGAGGACAATGATCGCTTCGCAGGAAGGTTATTCCCTAAAAACATAAGCTTTGTGCAGAATACAAGGATATTTGGAGTACACTGACGACAACTGCAAGTGAAGATCCCGAGACGGTCAAACATAGTCCCGGCTTTTATTTTTATTGTAAGAAAGACATGGGGAGATTTTCACCTCGGCATAGCAGGTGAGTCATTTTAAAGATACTTGGGGTTGTCTGTGTGCTGAGCTGGAGCGATTCAGGAGGATGCAGGGAAACTGGCACTCGCATTTAGATATATGACTTTCTATTTTTTCCCTCTATGAAACAGAAGAGTTGTATATCGTAACGCTACGTAGAACCTGCCCTGCAGCCAGAGCATACACACCGTCTATACGCTTGGATTTTTTTTTATTTTTCATTTTTTAGACTTTTTTTTTCATGTTCGAAACAAGAATTAGGATGCTGATGCATATTTTTGCCCAGATGTGCGTTTGTTGCTTCCGACGATTCACAGCGCGCTGTCAGCGTCGATGCGGTAAATTTAACGTTCTGTAGTATAAATGTGCAGGGCACTTGTTACTTAGGCATAAAGACATCTTGTGCGTGTGATGGAGCGATGACGCGCGGGCTTTCTGTCACTGCTCTGGCTGGAAGAAATAAAATAAAATAAACTAGAATAGACTTGAGGAATTTCAAACAAATGGATGAAATTATGACTTAGATTTCTGGGATTCAGTTTGGGTTCCTTGGATTCGCTTTCGACAACACTAGTCAGAAGTCTGGCACAATTTTAATTTTACGCATGGAAGTCCCGATTATATATATATATATATATATATATATATATATATATATATATATATATATATATATATATATATATATATATATATATATATATATATATATATATATGAAGTTTTTACATCTAATTGATTTGGGGGATGCTAAATATCCATCCCAAGTGGTCTAACTTGGAGTCACTTAGAGCTTTATAATGGATACATGTGATATTTGACCTGAAATCCAGTAATATTTCAGAACTTATCTCGTCTGTTTGGCCAACTAAACTAGTCATTTAACTTGTTCTGTTCTCATCTTTTTAGATTCTTCAAAATGCTTCACAAATTGCTCTGAAGAAGAGTCTATTAATCAATGCAGGCCTCATATGTGGGTAGGGGTGTGTGTGTGTGTGTGTGCCTGAAAGTGTGATATTCCTGGAGACATGATACGCGCTCAGAAATAAGTGGTCCGATTGTACTTGGTGGCAAAAAAGGAATAATTAACTGAGAGTTGAATTCCGAAGAGGGAAGAAGAGGAAGTGAAAAATGTCATACAAGAGTTGTCATGGTGATAAGTTGAATAAGCAAAGTGTCCCTGAAGCCTGAGCATTTAGGAAATAATCCAGCCTTTTATTCGCCTTGCACGAGGCTCTCTTGATGAAAGAAGCTCTTAATTGGGGATAACACACACACACATATGGAATTCCTGGATCCTCTTGCATATATTTAGAAGCCAGTGCTGGATTTTGCATGAGGACTCTTTTTTTGTTGTTGTTTGCAAGCAAAATGTGTTCATTTATATTGTATGCTTCTCCACCATATCATGTGAGGGATTATGTATGCTGCTGCTGTAGCTGCTTGTTAATTCTCTCTCTCTCTTTTTTTTTGCCCCTCTGTATTTGTATTCCATCCCTGCTGTTTCAAGTTCCCCTGCTGTTTTAATATCCACTTTTCACTCTTTTTGTGATTTTTATTTATTTATCTTTTGCTCTTGGATGTACTTGAGCTGTGGAACAATCACGGGCCGCTTAATTTACAACGAAAAACTGAGCTTTCAGTCCGAGCTGTGGGAGAGTAATTACAGGGAGCGCAGCTTACCGAACGTGTTCATTTGCTGTAGCCAGATTACACCGGAAAGGCCGGGGCCATCGTGATGTGGTCAGTGCGTGGTCACAGGCAGGCGTTAACACACTCCTCCTGGAGACACAGACATTCATGTCAAAGTGAGGCATAGAGTCTGCTGTTTACCCATGTGAGTCTCTCGGCTGCTCAAGAAAAGCTCCTTGAGACTCTTTGTCTGCTGCAAAGGTCAGCAAGGCTTCTTCCTGACCTCAAGGGAATACACCTGGGCACGCCTTGGCTCGACTTAACATGGATGAGCGCCACTCACTGGTTTTTGGCCAGAGAGGCCCCTTGTTCTCTGCCTTTACTTTCTCTTTCAGCATGCACACGTTATTGCGCTCAAATCCAGAAACGGGCTGAGGTGCGCAAGCTTGTGTCATCCTGCGTACATGCAGAGGACCACCGGTGCACATATGAGAGCAACTGCACAGATTATTTGTGTTTTCTAATATTCTTTATTGTGCTAGATGCGTTGCCTTGAAGAAGCAGGAGTATGAGATGAATAATTTCCCAAACGGTTTTCTCTGACCTTCTGAAAGTATGTCTAATCACAACCTATTCCTGTAGCTGCAGAGGTTGTCATAGCACTGTTTTCATGATTAACTTTAAAAAAGTAAAGGAGCAGTGAGTGAGCGTTGGCCAGGTACAAGGATCAAGGTAAACTGAAGGTTTGAAAAGTTCCTCAGTCCTTCATATAATTTCTGTGGTTTACAGTGCATTCCAGATTAAGTTTTTTTCTGTGCATCACCAAAGGGTCCACCAGGACTCCCCATGAGATTTGATACAGACCAAATTATTGCGTCTATACAGACAGACACAACACTTCTCCCATTCAAAGGAGTTTGGAAAAATGATCTGTTTTCCACATTTGTAAAATGTGTGTCTCAGGGGACATGACACATGCATTGCATTGACATCCTTGACAGAAATTAGCTCATTTTTTCCCATTAGTTTTTTTTCTCTTCTCTTTTGATGTACAACTCAACATATAATCGCCCCGTGTGAGGCTGGAGAGGAATTAATCTCAGTATCTGAGTTGACATAGGGCACATGCTTGTCGGTAAGGTCTAAGCCAAGGCATGTTAAGATCTTAATACAGTGTTGCCCCATCCCAACATATTGCTGCACACTCCTGGTCAGCTAGATGAATGAGAGCAAGTGTTTTTCTCATGCTTACAGAAAATAACAATACGACTGCAGAAATATTTCCGTTTATGAACAAAATGGATATTCATTTTGTAGACCAAAGGAGCCCCGCCCATCAGCCTTATGAAAGGAAAGATTGGGGGCTTCTTAAAAATTCTAATTCTCTCTGTAACACTTAATTTGTTATGTATATTTTTGTATCATATATCATATCAAACTGCACAATGACCCACATATCACTGTAAAAAACAGTATATTTTAATTTTGCTTATACAGGTTTTAAACATCAAATTGGGTTCTTTTAAATGGTTGCGAAACCAGAGATCTATTAAGAAGAGAAAATCTGCCTTTCACATTAGCAATTAAAATTGAGGTGACTCAGAGCTCTCTTGGATATCTATTAATATCGCTACACCATAACTGTAGAAGAGGGACCTCTGACAACAGAAAACACAAGCAGCAAAATCTTGATTCCCATTATTGCTGCAGAGATATTGAGTTACCTCACCCATATCTAAGGTGAGTCATGATGACATAGTTACTGGGATTTCTGGTAATAGTGAAAATCAGAATTGTTTGGTTCAATACGGGGATTTAAAGCATTTCACCAGATTACTCCCCTGAAAACAGCACTATTTTTCCCCAAGCCTTCCTCTTTGCCATCCTCTTTTCAGCTTTAACTGGTTTTATCTCTATTTGCCATCGTTGAACTCTCACAACCTGGCAGTAAATGCATTGGGCTTTCGGAGAGGGACACATTTGTAGGCACCACTGGTAAAAATCCTGACAATATATTATTCTTTTATTGAAGAAGCACAATCCTGTACAGATCTAGTGAAGAAAAAGTCCATCTTAATAAATGTCAAGAGAAAACGTTTTTTAAAAATTAAATCATGAGTGTCAATTAACACTTCTGGGAATATTTTGTACAACTCCTTTTTGCACCGAGGGCCTAGTCCTCTAAGAAATTTATAAAGGTTGAAGCATGCAAAGAGAATGATCTCAGTTTTTGCACAATCTGTTTTGATCATTCAGAATAATCTTGTTCTCTTTTGTCTTCAGCTTATTTCGCAGTTTTTCTATATGACTGAGGTCTGGGAACTGAGAGGGTCGGGAATAATGATTGATTTTGTGTCTGGTGAACCGTTTGTATGTTGATTAGCCCAAATGTTTTGGAGTATTATAGTTTTCTGACAGAAGGCAGTGGATTTCCATTTAAAATATTTTGTTTATTGTGTTTTTTGAAAGAGCTTGCAATAACCTTTTCTTTTAGCTTTATATGGTTTTAGGAAGCAAAACAGACCCGCAGCGTCACAGATTCTCTTCAAATCTTTACCAGTGGGTGTGAACTGCTTTTCTTGATGTTTCTCATTTGTTTTATACTACCTGGAGTGTTTGTTGTCAAAAAGCTGAATGGAAATTTATTTCCACAGTTCCAGTTAAAGCTGTAGTAGAGTTTAGCAAATTCAACACATTTAGATTTTGCTATACGAAGAGCGAATGATTTTTCTTGGCATCACTAAAAAACATTTCATAGGCATGCAGATAGTTTTTGTTGGTCTTCTTGGAGATTTGGTGACCCTCCCCTCATCTGGCTCAACGTGTGTGTTGGGAAAATAAATTTGGATCATTGTACACCCCAGTGGCCTTTGACTAGAAATCTAAGCTTTGGTGTGATCTCAAGGAAACAAAAGATTCATAGTTGGACATCTCTCCACCCTCTGATCAGCTTTAAAAAAACATTTAAAAAAAAAAGTTTTTTACATAAAAAAAAGAAAAGTAAAATAATACATTTAAAATGCTTCAAGTTAATTTATCTTCAGTAGATTCTTTGAGCAACCAATATTTGTGCTACTGACCTTATTTCTTAACGTCTGATTTTTACCCTCTCAATAAATTTACTCAAGTATGCACTTTCTACATTTTTCAGTCTGAGATTAAGCCTCTGACAATAAATGTGTGTGCATCTGTACCACGCGTTTTTCAATACTTTGGTCATGCAGATTCATAATGATTAAAAGGCAAAGTTGCAAGTGAAAATTTAATTAAACTTAATGCACACTCAAGCTGAACACCTCACTTGTCCTTCACAAGACGTGGCTGTGCCATGACTAATGCGGGAGGATCAACTTGTCTCTTCATATTTGCTCGTGAAGATGTGCCTCTGTCATCATCGAATCACACCTATTGTGACAAAATTTCTTGAAAAACACTGAGGAACTCCTCTCTGGTGCCATTATTAATAATGTATCAGACATAATTGTTTAAACTGTTGAAAAGATGGAGGGATCTTTGTGTGACTAACAAAGTGATTTTGGCCTCAGGCACAAAGAAATGCCTCAAGCCCGCTGCACATAACATATTTAACAGCGATATTACATTGTTCATGGCCCAAAAACATCTCCCCTGACTAACAGGTTTGTCTGCCAAAGACCAATGTCTGCTTAGTAAACAAGATTCTTTTGGACATCGCCTTTCTAACTACAAAGCAGATGTCACACAGTATGTCTCCGCTCAGTGTCTGCCAGAAGTTATCCACTTATTAATTATTTATTAATTAGGCTATTTACACTCAATAACACACAGCCGGAGCACGCTGGGTTCAAATCAGAGATTTAGCCAGACACGCAGCCGCAGTGAGGGGCTACTTTTGATAGCACTACTTTAGAGAAAAAAAATGACTTGAAAATAAATCACACAGAGAAAAACATCAACAGCACTGGGAGGAAGGCGGTTCACGAAACCACAGACTCTCTGAGGCAAAGCTGTACTTTAGGCTTACATATGCTTAGTTTGTGATAAAGCCGAGCTCATTCATTCATGTCATCCTCAGAACAAAGAAAAGACCATTTCCTCTGGTTCAAGAATCAATTCACTGAGGCAATGTGTGCATGTTTGTTTATGTTTGCCCTGCTTTACTTAAAGAAATGGTTGCACTTTGGTGTTGCTGTGACTGTGTGCTTATGAGAGACTTAAGGCTACCAGGACCTGGGCTTTAAACGCTGCTGGTTTGTTTTGGATTTATTCAAAGTGCCTTAAAGCATCAGTGATGCAATTGTGAGGGGCTGAATTATGTACAGACAACAAAGTCCTCATGGGTTGGTAGGTTGCCTTCATTCACCTTTTTGTTTCACCGGTGCTTAAGGTTTAGTTTGGTTTAAACATATTTAGGGGCGATGGACGTAGGATTTTATCCTGTAACCAGTGGGTTGCCAGTTGGAACCCCCACTCTGTGCATCTCAGTCATTGTGTCCTTAGGGCGAGACACTTCACCCACTTGCTTGCTTTTGGTGGTCAGAGGGCCTGGTGGCATTGATGGCATGGCAGCGTCGCCTTCTGCCAGTCTGCCCCAGGGCAGCTGTAGCTACAATGTAGCTAATCACATTAGAGTGTGTGTGTTAATGGGTGAATTACTGAATATAGTCTACAATGCTCTGGATTCCTCTGGATTTGGTAAAGTACTCTACAAGTAGAGGTCATTTAGCATACTTAACCATTGTGATTCGGTTGAAAATACATGAATTTACCACAATACTCTGCTACATTTAAAAGGTAATATTATGTTTATCTTTGTTTTGATTTAAGGACAAAGGTTCCTGACAAAATGCAATATGACGTAGGAGGAATGAGATAGAGCTTAAAAAAATAGCTTTACAAAACAAACAACAACCTAAAACAAGAATTTATAGTTCACCCAGAAATTCCAGCCAGAAATGTGTGGTTAACAACAAAGCATCAAAGAGACAGTAGGCGAATAAACCCCCCAACAAAAAACAACTTGTTCAGTGTTAACATCTTAATTATTTTTCATGTTTACTCAACAACAAAACTATATTACCTTCAGTTAAAGTATATGTTTACTCTATAATCATATAGCGTATACATATGAGCAAACAACTCATATTTGTTCCATTTAAATATTATCTAATCATATTGTTCATTTATAAAAATTTCAACAGTTCAGTGGCAAAATACCCTGTTCTTAATATAACCAGCAATAAATAGTGATAACAACACAGCAAACCGCATTGCAGTTTGTTTAATTCTTTTTTAGAAAGTTGGACTTTCTCCCAGTCATTTAGAAATAAAATTTTGAACAGAAAGTTGGTCAGATTGTGGAGAAAAATTCCATCTTAATAAGTGGATTTGTGTTTCTCATAAGTGTGATTTTATCCCACACTGCTTTTTAGATGTCGCTCTGACATTCACAGCTGTCTATTGCTTTACTCAGCGACTGGTGTTTTTTGTCCACGCAGTAGTTTCTGAAGGACACTCTCTTCTCCAATATAGAGCAAACAAGGTTTCAGAAAGCTACATTAACGTTCTAATTAAATCAGTTCATTTCTCTAATATCTGACTCAGCTTATTCATCAACAAACCTTCCATAAATTCATCCTCCATCTGCTGAAGATCTTCTCGGTGAGGGTGTATAAATTTCTCCTTCCTTCTTAAATTTTATCACTTTGCTTTAATCACCGTTTTAAAGGACCAACATTTCCTTCAGACTGCTGTGAGTGTGGCTGTGTGAGGGAGATCCAAGTCTTGGCTCAGTGGGTCATTCCACACATGCAGACTGCAAACTGCAGCGATCAATACAGTCTCTTTCTGTCACTGTACTTTTATAGTAAATGTCCCTGTAAGGGTTGGGAAACTCTTAGCTTGTCAGGGAATAGGCACACAGTCTAACCAAATTCTTTCACTTGTGTTTCATTCCAAACCCTATACCTACGTTTCACAAGACTGGTGAAATCTTTTTTTGTGTTCGGATGCTTTCTGTAATAAGCATTTTTAACAACTTTAAAAATAAGGAAAACTGTTTCCTTTATAGATTTTTTTTACTTTGGTGCTCTGGAGTGCTTAGTTTAATGTATTGCAATTTGTTAGATATTGATTTATAATTTCCCTCAAGGGAGGGGGAGGTGTAAGTGTATGAGTAACAATTTTATATTTGGCATTCGTTAAACAAGGAGCAGAGAAAGAAATACAAAAATTGCCTTATTTAGAGAAAATTGTGGTTATTCCACCAGGAGTTATTACTCTGAGGCCACAAGAAAGGGGAAAATTGTGCCGAATCAATGGAGAAAAATTGTCAAAATTTTTATCCTCCTTTTTTTTTTCTTTTGAAAGGACAGTTGACAGTGGGCCCATTATTATCAGCTATTATGCCAGAGAGTAAACTGTTGATCCTTAAAAGGAATGCTGTGGTGCAGCTGACCTAAAAACCTAAAAATTTAACACAAGGTTACAAACACAAACAAGATCTGACAGATTTCACTTAAATAAATGAGCCTTAAAAACATCCACATGAGACTTGCCTGCTTATTTAACCCTTACATTTTTTGTCAACTAATATTAGAGTCAAATCTGTTATTGAACAACTTTAGCAGTTCACCCTTTCTAAAGAAACAGAGCTAGGTGAAGCTCTGCATGTTTGTTTTCAAAAATTACTTGTTAATCCGGATGATTCAAATTGCTTTTTTTTTTTTTTGTTTTACTTAATCCACTCTGAAAGGTGACAGGGAGTCAACAGTTTTTAATTCCAGGCATGAGCGTTAGTAGCCAGGTGAGGCTAATGTGGCACAGTTTGCCTTCCTCTTGTCATATTCCCTCCGGCTTCTTATCCCTCTAAGCGATCGCAAAGACTCTCTCTCTGCTCATTTTCTTAACATGGAGTGATTATTGTGTGGGTCTGGCAGGACACGGAGACAAGGGGCCGTCTAATTCATGGGGTAAATTAGTGCAGATAAGGCCTGAGTCAGTACCTTCAGCCTACCATAGATCCCCTGGGGCAGACTCTTAAGGAGCTTAGTAAAAGCCTGTCGTATGAAGACATGACATGGAGCTGGCTAAATGGGCTACGTTGGAGTGTTTTCCATCAGCCTAATATTTATATATGGGTCACTGTCGTTCAGGCTTTAATCCCATTTCATTTATTCAGTCTTGATTTTTAAGTCAGAGTTTTGGGAAAATACAACAGTGTGAGTAATAAAGGTGGAAGAGGGTCTGTTTGTAAGACGCTAATGTAGCCATGCATTAACTGACACAACACTGAGGGCCCGCTTATAAGGCTACATTCTGCAAAAATATGAATCTGTGCCATCTGGTCAATACTGAGTTCTGGTTTATCCCATAACAGAAGAACAAGGAAGCACTCCTCTAGTCACTGGGTCACATTCACTGGGGAAACAATTAAAAGCTTCTCCACACTGCCACAGCTTTCTTCCTTTTCTCTTTTCTCCTTCTTTTTCAATTTCACCCATTTGCCTTAATTTTTCTCTTGGGTCCGGCTTGCATGTCTGTTCTGCTGTTGAGAAATCACAGACACTGGCCTCTAAGTCTCTCCCAGCCGGAACGACAAAAGGCCATGTCAGGTCCTCGTGATGGATGTGGGGCCATGCAAAGTGGAAGGCAAAATGACGGATAGGACACCAGACTTGCAGGCGTGTGTTCGTCGCATAATGCTGACAGATTACAGATTTAAATATTTTAGATCTCACAGAGCACATGCTGCTGGTGATGGAGAGAGTGGAATGACGGCGGTAATGCCACAGATTAATAGAGATCCTTCCTTTTTCTCCCATGCGTACATTTATTACCGCATACAGAAACTTTTTTTCTGATGCAGCTAGTTGGCCAGCAGATAACCCTTCTGTCTTTCTTCTTTCTTCGGCTTTTACTTATTTAGATAACAAAAATCAGTTATTTTAGGGATTTCTTTTACTTTGTAAACTAAATCTGTGTTAAATTTATTCTCAAGGTAACTTGTAAATAATGCAAAGAAACTTTTACTTTAAGCTAACTGGCTGGATGTTAAATAAACAAAACTATTTTTGGCATTAAGGTATTATGAAGCCTAACTACAACACTGAAGCACTGCAAACATTGCCTTTGTGACATATTGGTGAAACCTAAATAATATAAACAAAGGGCATGTTTTCTGTAGGCTACCCAACTCCTTGACATGAAGGGAAGAAGTTCATATTAAAACACATTTGTTTTTATTTTGGTTTTTTGAGGAAAAACAGTTCTAATGCAACTTGAATGAAGAGATCACAATTGCTCTCTGTCTTAAAATGCTTTGCACTGAGTCTATCACCCAACACAATGGCCACTCATTTACTGCATCTCTCCCATACTAAATACCAGTACAGCTCCTGGCAGCACTGTCTCCTGACTTGCAATTAAGAAATGGCCTGAGACTTTCTTCTGTCTGGATTTAAAATCTTGCTGAAAGAGCCTCAGCTTTATAGCGCCCACCTTCACCTTGCACAGTTTATTTATTTATTTTCTATTTCCAACTATGCGCAAACCTTCCTGTTACAGCTGGAAGACAGAATCTTCCTGAACTTGAAAATTGGACATGTTATGCTAGCATTTAGCATTCGTCAACAACTCATAGGCAGAAGTAAGAGCTTTGCACAACACAAATAATCACCGAGCATGAACACAGTGCTCTTAATTGCTCGTAATTTAACAAAGCTTTGAGGCAAATAATTTACCTCAAGAAATTTTAGTAATCATTCGAAGAATCGTTACAGCCGTAGAGTCTGCTATGCAATTTTATAATATGAAGTTTATGTCTGAGGTAAATTTTGTAGAGTAGAAATAATAAAAAACCTAACTTAGGGTTTAATATTATTAATTTTGTTTTTAAAATTAATAAATTTTAATTTATTAAAATTTAATTTATTTATTAAAATCTAATGACAGTAACATTAGATTACTGTCACAATCTAATGTTTGTGACAATAAAACAAAATCCCACCTCAGGTCATTATGTTCCCTAAATTTCTGACTAAATCTGGAGGAATGTCCTTAATATCTGAACATGAACTTGTGACTGTCTTTCCACCCACTTACAGGAGACTCTGAGTTGCCTCTAAGTTCAATATGAATGCGATTAAATGTCTCAGCAGCCTTTGTGTCTTCTTCTTTTTATAAGGTCACTGTTGTGGCTTCAGCTCAGAGACTGGAACTGTGTCTTGTGACCAGAGGTGGTTGGTTTCCCTGCCCGGCAGGAAAAAATGTGAGTGTCTGAGAAATGGTGGGGCATTATGAACACTGAACAGCTGAAGTGCTCCAGAGCAAGGCACCCTTTTCTTACTCACCCCACAGCTATAGTTACAACACCCTGGAGAGCATCAGATAAGGCTTTTTATTCTCTGTCTGCATGCGCTCTTTGTCTTGTTCTCTGTGTGTTCACAGCTTGTAGAGGGAGTAGATGAGGTTCCCGCTTGTGTTAAAGAATGCTTGTAAAACGTTATTCTTTTTTAAACCAAAAGCTGTGTGCAGTTAATGAGTAACATATAAATCAAAACCTACTCAGAGGAACACAATTTTGAAATTTTTCAAAGTCGAAGACTTTCCTTTACAACATTGTAAACCCTCTCTTCCTAATAGGGCTATCTTCGATTTATTTTGGAGCTTAAACGTAGACCTGCTCCTGACTGTTAGTTATTTATATCTCTTGCCATCTTGGCAAAGCCTCCTGATAGACTTGGAGAAGAGAGAAATTACTTTATCAAGCTCAGGGCCCATCTGTGCCCATATTCTTACCAAAAGGAGCCATTTCAAACCATTATAGCTTTCTTCCAGTGATACCATCATCATCCTACATCTTTTTCTGAGAACAGGCTCTAGGAAATTGATTTGATATTTATCTGACAACACCACCAAGGGAGAAAATTTGTTTTTTTTTCTTAGGTGTAGCAATTCAGTTTAAATGACAGGACACATCCTTTTTGCATGAACCCTGATTGATTATTCAAATCTGATTGAAATCTGATGAGAAAATAAGATGTGAAATTGGGAAAGAAGAGATGGCACATTTGACTTAATGTGTTCTCTTTGATTTGCTGCTGCTCATTACAATGACACAGATCAAGACTCACCTGAAAATCTGGGTCATTACAGAAATAGCCTTTTGACTTACTCTCCGAAGATGGCAGCACTTGATGAAGTGGTCGCTCTAGGTCATTATGACAGCGGTTTTGAGTTGAAAAGTAAGGTTGAAGGGAGGAGCTCTGGGTTAGGCTTTCATTTTTTAAAATCATTATTTAATTGAACTATCGATGCGGGGGAACATAGAGGCCTAAAGAAGTCCTTTAGGCGCTTTTCTGATCCTTTAAGCAGATGAGATTTGTCTGGTTTTGCTAAAATGACACAAATTATATGTCCCAAAAGCTTTTAATCACACATTATCTGCATAAAGCTGTGACTGTTTAGGGCGCTTTTCAAACCCACTAAGTTTTTGTGGGCTAAAAGATATTAGTGGGAAACTTAAACATAGGTTTATAAGAACATTTTAGTGTGTCAAACTTTGAGTGCCTCACAAGCATGTTTATAATCTTTCTACATTTCACACTTTGTCATATTATAATCACAGGCCAACACTGCACATCAGACTGAACACCTCGTCACCACAGTGAAGCTGTAATTTGGTAGCATCATGCTGCTCACAACAATGGATCGAACTGATAAAAGACAATGCTGGAAGAATATCTGCTAATGCAGAAGATTTGACTGGGACAAAGATCCAACTTTAACCCTCTGATGCGTAACTGGGTTCTTTTTGACCCGGTGAGGTGATCTTTTTGCAATATCTTTGTAATGAAAAGTTTTCATCACTTCATATTCCAGGTATTCCTCAAAAAATATGTTACTGATATCATGCTATTCAAATTTTTAATTTACCTTTTATACATTTTAAGAAATATCATGTTTTATGTTACTACCCCATTCTTCCGTGAATGAGTCCAAAATGACCCGCATTCATTTCCTATGGAATTTAGTGGGAATCTTTGTTTCTTACCAACTGTGTCTGTCAGGAACAAATTTGTTTGTGAACCATATACACTGAGTTCTAAGTGTTACCCCTGAATAATAATATTTTACAAAGCAAGGACTCTTACATATAAGTGTTATCTTTATTTTTTACCTCACAAATGTGTGTGTGTGTGTGTGTGTGTGTGTGTGTGTGTGTGTGTGTGTGTGTGTGTGTGTGTGTGTGTGTGCGTGTGTGTGTGTGTGTGTGTCAATCATGAGTAATGTGACAGGGCTATTGTCACAAATCAACATATTAGCCTTCTTTGAAGTTAGCTAACACTGGTTATCTAACCAACTAGCTAACATTACCGCCTATACTTTATTGTGCATGTGTATTATTTGTGTGTGTGTGTGTCTCTTTGTATGTCTGACACCTGGATGGGAAAACCAAAAGACAAAATGTGTTGAATGTCATGCAGAATCTGTTGATCAATGTGTTCAAGGTTCTTTCTTTTATCATTTCAATAAATAAAATAAATATTCATAGCTATATAAATAAATGAATAAATGTAAATGAGCCGGAAAAGAATAGAGTTCCTTCTCCGGGTAGGAGTGGATGTCCTGCCCCAAGTGGAGGATTTAAGTATCTCGGGATCTTGTTCATGAATGAGGGATAAATGGAGCGGGAGAGCGACAGACGGATTGACACACCATCTGCAATGAAGCGCTGTGTCAGTCTGTCGTGGTGAAGAGAGAGCTGAGCCAAAAGGTGAAGCTCTTGATTTACCGGTCGATGTACGTTCCTACCCTCATCTATGGTCATGAGCTTTGGATCATGTCCGAAGGAACGAGGTGACGGATACAAGTGGCCAAAATTAGTTTTCCTCGTAGGGTGTCTGGGCTCTCCCTTAGAGATAGGATATCTGAGAAGCTCAGATATCCAGGAGGGACTCAGAGTAGAGCCGCTGCCCCTTCATGTCGAGAGCATGCAGGACGCCTCCCCAGTTGAGATGTTCTGTGCACGTCCCACCGGGAGGAAGACCCAGGACACCCAGGAGGCACTATGTTTCTCGGCTGGCCTGGGAATGCCTTGGGGTTCCCCCGGAGGAGCTGGAACAAGTGGCTGGGGAGAGAAAAGTCTCCCTACTTAGGCTGTTACCCATGCGACCTGACCTCGGATAAACGGATGGATGGATGGATGGATGGATGGATGGATGGATGGATGGATGGATGGATGGATGGATGGATGGATGGATGGATGGATGGATGGATGGATGGGTGGATGGATGGGTGGATGAATGGATGGATGCACACACATACATACACTCACATGCGTGATACACATAGCATAATAGAATACAGACAGTAACGTAAACTAGCTTAGTTAACTAACTAGTTTCAAGAAACGTGCTCTTTCACACTACACCCACCCCATGCCCACACAGACACACACACTCCCACACATAATGGATGTTGGCATTGTCCATTATTGACATTTCATCATTGCTGTTGTAAAATTGCTGTTGTCATTTTGTTTTAAAATGTTCTACAAATTGTCACAAATGTTCTACAAATTGTTCTAAAAATGTTTAAAAAAGTTACAAATTAAAATATTTCAAACAAAATCAAAAGGTTGCCGACTCCGGGTTTAGACAATAACATCTTTTGTTGGTGTTAGATGACAAATTGTAGAATTGCTTAGGTGGTATGAGTACTTGTTCAAGGCACTGTGTGTCGACAGTGTTAACAGAAAACTAGATTTAAAAGAGTAGACTCCAGAGTTGTAGGTTTTGTTGTGGTCCCGTCTCCCCAGGCCTCTTCTGTGAATCTCAACACTATTTAAGTACAGGTGTTGAATGACATAATAGTGGTGGGCAGTTCCGTTCCTGGAGTGAGGGAGCGAATTGATACTGTTGGATAGAAATGGTTCACTGAGAGCAGCCGAAGTGAAGAGGGGATCATCAAAGATAAGAGGAAAGACAGAAGGAAGAGATGAGATTGAAAAGATACAAGAGGAAAATGGACGGGGTGGAGAATGGTAAGCACGGTTAAGTCCTTTGACAAGTGAGCTCTGAGCTACAGAAAGCCATTCAGACCAAAAAAAATCTGCCAAGTTTGTTTTATTCATGGTATGGACAGCCACAGCTTTACTATATAGTTTTAAAGCCAACACACAAAATGTAAGTAGAATACAAAAGCTTCCGATCTTTGCCTTCACCCCCGCTCCCCTGTTATGTGATGTTTCATTGAGGCAGAGCTCCGTGTCATGTTGAAGATTATTAAATGATTCAACATTTTCTGACAGCCCAGAATTTGCTGGCATTCTCATCTCTTATTCTCTTTAATCACATCCTCTTTGAATCCAAACCTGTTTCACTCAATTTTGCCGTGAACCTAAAAAATCCCAGACAAACCCTTGACTCCAAAGGAAACAGTGACAATCAGCATTTATTGTCAAAGCTTTTTGGTTTCCTGGCACCTAATAATATGTTCAGTAATGGGATGTTGAATGGAGTTATTTGCTGCTGCTGTTCAAGAATAACAATCCACCGGGATATTGAATTTATCTCTTTGAGCCTCCTCTCAAAGACGAGCTATCTCCTAAGTCTGGAATGAATTATTTAAATGAAGTTGAAGTTTTTGTGTGTTTTACGGGCCACAAGGCATCAGGGCATAATATATTTCAGGGGCTGCTTCATTTGATTGGATGTTGAAGGAAAAAAAAAACATCTGCTTGAAAGTCACAAGCCAGCTTATCCACAGGCACACACTCACTTAACACAGAAAACTCCTCAGGGTTGATTCTAATGATACCCGTGTGATTTATACAGCAGATGAGTTTGTAAATAAGAGCCATAGAAGTGACCTACTAATCCAAATCTTTTCCTTTGTTTCCCACCATGTTTTCTTCTTTTTTTTGAGAGAAGCACAAATGAGGGAACCTTATCAGAAAAGACACTGGAAATACAACATATTTCCTTGGGCATACTTACGGTGTTTGCGTCTCAGTGGCCTATATTTCCTGCATTTGGATGCTTTTAGACACACAAATGACAAACAGTTGCATCACGGAAAGGTCTTTTTACTCAATTCATTGACAAAACAAAAATTCAGTTCAGAATAAGCTTTTGGTTTTTGCTCAACTTAAATGAATTTACGTTTTCCATTTTCATCTGGAACTCAAAAAAACAAAATTCTGTCAAAGATAAAAAATTGTCCTAAACACTGGAGCGTGGATATAGTGGTGAAAGGCTCACGGAGGATGCTCTATGTAATCTCAGGGCACCAGGATTGGCTCAGACCAGACTCAAAGCTGCTGTTGCAAAGAGAGACCCAAAGACAGTAGCAAATTTTCTAAATCCCTTGTAGACACAGGAAGTTAAGACAAGCAGGGTGCCACAAAACAAAGCCCTAACCCATATATCTACACATCCCACACAACCCCTGGCACAGACATACAGCCCTTGGCATTCCTGGTTCCTCAAATCTTCTCGCAGCCAGATATTGATAGAAAAAAAAAAAAGTAAAAATCCCACCTTGGAATTCTTTGCTTTCTAAATCATGAGCTGTCTCAGCAAAAGAAGCGATATAAACCTTATGTGCTACAATCACATTGTAAATTAGATTTAGATTTTTTTTTTTTTTTTTTGCTGTTGCTCTCATTGATATTTTGCTCTTTACCGCAACTTGTCCGGCAAGTACCTTGTTATATGTGGCAACAGGAGTTTATAAGGATTTCTTGACAAAGCCGTGTCTTTTGATGAGCATTTGTAGCCTCCGGAGACAGAGCGGAGTCGCTATTCCATTAAGAGCGAAATGCCTGCTTGAAAACAAATAAAAACAGGGCCTCTCTCATCATTAGATCTTAAGCGCTTAATCCCACACGGAGGCGGGTCCACTCTTCCATGGTAAATCTTCTCATTGTATCTAGTATATATGGATTTTCCTCCCAGAGTGTTGCTGCATGCCAAGTTGTGGATGCTGACCCCTCGAGGCAGAGGACAATCTTCGCCATCAGGAAGCTCTTTTGGGTCAATCCGAGGGGAGCAGAAAAAAAGAGTGACTTATGGACTTACGGATTAAGTGGTGAAAGAGGTCTAGAATTGAGATGGAAAAGAGCATTAGTTGTGAAAACAAATGCTTTTGTTCCTAAAAACCTTGCAGAAATGCGGGTTTTTGTGATGTCATGCATATCAGCTTTGAATCAAAGCTGGATTTCATTCCCACTGAGTGAAAATTCAGTCTTGATTTATATCTCCTTTTTCTTCGCCTACTCATAAAAGACACCCACACGCATACGCACAAAGAAATCCTTACTTACATTTATTCAAGTCAGAGTTGCTGCTCACCATAGGGGTAAATATTGATAATAGCTGACGAACTTGGCATAAAGAGTTTTGCTTTTAGTATTTATGAAAATGGCAGGAAGGTTTTGTAATCACATGGCATTTTATACCAGGCATGCAGGCAATTTCACTGTTGTCTTTGCTCCTTGTGGAAGCTTCAAGGCTTCTCAGCGAGAAGACAACAATAGCCTCGTTGTTCTGTCTCTTCTACATCCCTCCCCTAGCAGAACGAACATAAAACTCTTCCTACTGTGCGCCCCAGCTAGTCTCACTTGTATCTGTGCTTCTCTGGCGCAGAAGGAATATTTTCTAAAGTGTTACAGTTTAGGGCATGGCATGGATGTCAGCAGTGAAATGAATAAATAATATGCCCTCAGGTCTCATTTGAAGAAGTAGAATCTTATCTGAAATGACTTTTCAGTCTGGGCAAACGTATAGCATCCAGATGGAAGAGAGGGACTCTTTTCTCCCTCCAGTCTGCTTAAAAGAGATGGTTCAGATCAGAACGATAATGGCTGGTTCCTGATCTGCTTCTTATTTATTTATTTTTATGTTGTTGTAAAGCTTTGACTCGACTTGGACTGTCTTCAGAGGTTTCGGAAACTTATGGTCCCTCATGCCCCTCCTGTGGTACAAAGTTCTTTCAGTGGGAGAATGACTTCACCTTTCAGAGAAGTCGGTGGAGTGACAGGAGTGTCGGTGTAAGAATCACTAAATAGTGGCAATCATACTCATCTCTCCAATTTCTTGCTGCATGTTGCTAATCAATTGGCCTAAAGATACGTACTGCATATTTTTTTTACCTCAAGAAAGATACATTTGTGTTTTTGAGCACAATTCTGGTCGCATTAAAGTGGTCATGACTTGGAAACGAAAGAACCGTTGTTGTTTTTTAAATCTGCACTTGGCAATAAATGAAAAGCATGTCTCTTAAGGCAGAACCAGCTACTTTCAGCTGGTTATGCTTCCAGTGTTATTTAAAGAACACTATGGTAAATGCATAACATTTTGTGTAAGAAGTAACCTTCTCTTCTAAATTTACTAATGTTTATTCAGTATTTGTACTTAAGTTTATGTATAGAATCTAAATAACCAAAAATAAATGTTAAAAGATAACAAATGTAGATCTAACAATCTTCCTGATAGATTAAAAAAAAATGTTATATGTATATCCATACTGGTAGCAAAGGTAACCTTGTGCAATGTATGTGAGAGAGCTGTCACTGCAAAGCTGCAATGCATTTTAACAACAATAGCAATATTAGCATTGGCATTATTAGCACTGGACTTAAAATACAGTCACTTTCACAAAGAAGGTGGAGATTTTCCTGAAAGGTTGAGAGCTCCAAAGAACAGAAAAGAGCAACTTAATTATATCTCATCTGTCCTTCCTGTTCTCTGCTTTGAGTTTTGAGCTCTTTCAATCTGTTGCACCCAGAGTGAATCAGAGACATGTCAAAAATAAATATTTCCCTTTAAAATGGCTTCTCACAATTACCGTAATTTCCGGACCATACGTCGCGACTTTTGTCTCACACTTTCAACCCTGCGGCTTATACAATGATGCGGCTAATTTATGCATTTTTTCTAACGGCCACCAAGGGCGCTCGAGCAGAAAAGGTAAGAGTGAGACAGGCGGAATATATGTGTCAAGGAAGACGCAAGTTTAATGCAACGAAAGAGAGACTTACAGAGTGTGTGGCGAAGAATATCTGACGCTATTTCAATCCGACACCGAGGAGGAAGACTTCCATGGTTTCAGTGCACAGGAGGAAGATGAAGACGGCTCTCAGTGACTTTTAGCGGTATGGTTTTTTTAACCAGCACTGTTAGTGCTGTGCTACTGTGTTGCTGCTGTGTTACTGCCACGTCACAGGCACTGTTTGGAAAGAAAAGCTAAGGTATATTATTCAAACTTTGAAAACTCTTTCTGTGTACCGTCTTTCTTTGTAAATGTTCAATGTAGGCACATGCGGCTTATAGACATTTGCGGCTTATAGACAGGTGCGGCTTATGTATGTACAAAATGGTTCTTCCTTTAAAAATGTGCTGGGTGCGGCTTATAATCAGGTGCGCTCTATAGTCTGGAAATTACGGTATGTGTGTTTTTGTATTTATGAAACACCTTGCTGGTACTGAAAGTAGGTAATTTCTTCACTAACACAGATGTTGGTGCTGTTAAAAAGGCTACATTCAGTACATTGGTCTAAGTGAACAGTCACTGATCATGGCCAAATAAAGCTAAAGCTTGTCCGGTTTGATTTCTTGGTGAATCTCTGAGGAGTTATTGTTTGTCTGGTAATAATATTAGGAGGGAAAGTTGGAAAGAAGGAAATGGGAAATAATTGGGAAATGCTGCAAATGT
The DNA here is from genome assembly GCF_002775205.1 of Xiphophorus maculatus. Taxonomy (NCBI): domain Eukaryota; kingdom Metazoa; phylum Chordata; class Actinopteri; order Cyprinodontiformes; family Poeciliidae; genus Xiphophorus; species Xiphophorus maculatus. The sequence continues at coordinate 20,306,430 of NC_036465.1, read as the reverse complement.
TTGGAAGTGCAGATGTGCAGTCTAAACTATGAGAGCCTATCTTCAGTGTTTGCTCTAGGCTTCTTTGATGCAAAGCAGGCACAGAATAGGAGAAGAGATTTGATGGTGCTGTGCAGTGTGTGTGTGCGGGCGTGACGGGGTGTGTGTGTGTTGTGTGCAGCTTTCGCGTAAGCACAGACAACTTGAGGCCACATTTGCCCGCAGCACTTGGACGTGGCCTACTTCTAAGTGTGCAGTCATTAATGTGCTCCGCTTTAAGTACACAAATGGGATTTTAATTCATACCCAGAATTTTGTATGCAGACCATCTGTTTGGTGTGTTTTCGTTCATTAAATTCAGAGCTGTGTTGAATATACAAATATGATGTGCATAAAAAATGATCTGATTTCAGGAAGTGCCACCTTGCTTTATTGTCCCAAAAGAGAAGTAATGTTAAAAAATGTTTGCTTCCATTTGTGTCTTGTGGATATTGTGCTTGAATGATGTCTTGTAGGAGACACTCTAAGTGCAATGTCTAGGGCTCAGGCGTCAGCAGTAATATCAGGTCAACCTCTTCTCTCCTCTGTGTGCAATGGCATGGCAAAGGGGTATTAAAGCATTAGAACGCATAAATTACAGCCATATTGGTTAGGTCATTGTCAGGGAACTTAGATCAGTTTCTTTTATCTCTGTGGTATCAGTGAAAAGATTAAAAAGAAAAAAATTAAAGGTTAGAAAAATTTAAATTGATGCTACATTTAGGCCAATTTCAAAGAATAAATCTAGTGTATTTGGAGACAACATTTAACAGTTTTCAGCTGCCCTCCTTTTTGATCTGAAGACTGCCATGCTATCACAGATCAAGGTACTGCTCAGTATTCTGTATCACAGTAAATGGATAAGTGCACTTTTCAAAGACGGGTGTGGAGGTGGGTGATGGGGGCAACCAGCACAATAAGAAAGGATGCATTACCTAATAGGTCTGGCAGAAATACAGAGCTCAGGGTGGTCTGATAAAGCTGGGTTACAGTACTTTAATCAATCACGAAGAACACAAGCCAATTTAGGAGGAAGGCTGACATTCAGGATAGGCTTTCAGACAGGATTAGAAATAGTGAATGGAAAGTAAACATCTGCTGGGCCGAGCTGAAAGGACTTTTGTCAGCGGATGGTGTTTCCTCCTCTGTGTGTGATACTGATGCATGTCTCTGGCTCACACCTTAGCCAATCCTGCCCACCTTTCTGTGTTTGAAAGGTAACATTATGTCTTACCAGCTTATCTCCTTGGATTTTTTTTTCACTAAATGCAAATGTGTGCTTGTACAAAAAGACAGCAGTGCCTGCCTTGGTTGTTTACTCTCCGTTCAGGAAAGGGCACTGTCATTTAAAATTTTTCTCTGGACCTCTTCCTCATCTGGATTCTCAAGACTAACTAATGTTATCCAGAATGTCAACGTGAACAGGCAAGTGAAAAAACAAGATACAGGTAGAAAGAAAGTGGCGTTTCTGAACCCAAAACGTTTCTTTCTTATACTCATTTACAACCATACCAGTCTTTGATTGAACATTTAGATAAAACAATGATATTTGACTTGGATAAAAATTTATAAAACCTTTGAAACCATCAATTTTGGTGTTTTTCCAAACTGAGTTTGAAAGACTCTCTGTTCAACATTGAATTAACCAGGTCTGCTTAGACTTTAAATTGTTTCAATGTCTTTTACTTGAAATAATCACCTTCAATAAAAACAATATTAGTTGTTAGCACCACTGTTTCTTGTTTCTACATCTCTACAGTATTAAACATATCCATATGTTGATAGCTGACTGTCAAGCTTAAAGCAATAACCCCGAAAACAACAGTTTACAATAGTGACTAAGACACAACTAGTATTTTGGTATACAAACCTTTGCATGATGCAGTAATTTATAATTTCACCTCTAATGTAACAAAAGCCAATTTCTTACACTTAAAATAGAAAAGCAACAATTATTACAGCAACTGTAAAAATAATATCCGTATTTTATGACTATATATAGTTTTTTTTAGAAGTAATTAATATTGCATTTTATGTGGTACACACTTTCACAGTTATAATTTTGCCAATAACATTGTTTTTCTCATGTCTTTTATAAAAATATGAAGCTGTAAAACACCACCTTTTAAGATTATTGGACAGGACGTTCACTCTTTATAGAGTTTGAAAATAAGCTAATTTTAGCTTGATCTGCTGTCGACTGCATGACAAACTCTCCGCTTGCCAACTTTAATTTTGGATCTGTTTAGGACTGAGGGCAGGCGCTGCTTTGAATTTCTTTTTAAGAAAGTGACTTGAAAGCTTTTTTTAGGGGACATGTAATTTGTAATTGCCTTCTCTCAGCGAGCTGACCAACAGTGAGCTCGCTGAGAGAGATAGTCATTATTCTTTCCTAACAAATATTTTAGTAACCTTTAGTCATAAATTTGCGACACCCTGAAATCAAAAACCCTAGTGCCTATAGTTTCCCTCTTGGAAAGTTTAAGACTTTATTCTTCAAAGCTCATTTGTTTGCTCACAACATTCAAACATTGTCCTTACTTATAACTCCAAGGACATAACCTTTTAATGATCAGAAGACAAAGCAGTCATTATTGTGATAAGACCATTGTTGAACAATGGTTATTGCTATCACTCGGTAATCCTCCTATCTCCTGTAAATCCACCTACCTCTGAAGGAATCTAACATGGGATGAATTGTGATCAAAACACCCGAATTGTTTTTGCATGTCCAAACAGAGATATGTAATTGGTCTAAGGTGAAGGCTTATAGGATTTCTATCAACAGTTTTCTGAATTTAATTTAAAGTCCTTGGGATTCATGTTCTAAGTATCAAACATCTTTATTTGACCTTTGTTAGATCAGAAATCTACCCTCAGAAAACCAGCATCTTCTGAAATGTCAAAGGCTATATTTTAAATAGTCCTTCTGCATAATAAAGTGTGATTCAATCCTTACACACCCCTTATTATTGGCTGATGGAGGCCGTGCAGCTCAGTGTGCATGCATTTGGTCTTTGTTTATGCTGGAGATGAAGGTCAGCCCCTCATTAGTGCTGCAGCATCTTTTTTGATGTTGTGATATACATAGTAATCAAGTGCGGCTCACATTGGTAGTTACTGTTGACCTTTAGTTAAAAGCACATCAAAGTCTGGTTCTTTCAAAACTTAATTATCCAATAAAACTACTGGCTTCATGTACAGTGGACAGACCTCATTTAATCTTCTTTCATTAGGCTACAGTAACCCTCTATGTATCCCATGTGTGCAGCAGAGCACATGTCGTCATGTTCATGAGTCCATTATGCCTTTTATGAACACTGCTCAAACATGCACATTTTTACGTTGGCAAAGTAGATTCCCTGGATTTTGCTGTTTGACGTGCACTGGCTTCTAGTTTAGTATTTAGAAATTCTGCTTGTTACACAGCGGTGCACATTGGCACCTCTAACTTTCTGCAACTACCAGGGATTTGCATGTCAATAACATCATTTTACTACTTTGCTCCTGGCATTTGTGAAAGCTGTGCAAGAAAGCCAAGTAATCAAGATCTGTGAACGGAAACCTTAGATGGATTTACTGTACATTGCTGCCTTTATAAATATCCAATTTTCCTCAAACATCATCCAAGCTCAACTGATCATAAATCACAATTAAGGACTCTCAGACGTATGATTTAGCACTGTTTAAAAGTACAAGTAAAAATTTAGTGGCTCTCTCAAGGGAGAAGTTGATGGTATTGCCAAAAGTCCTGCATATGACATACAGTAGTTGCAACCATGCTATATAATGACTTGCTGCAACACATTCAGATCTGAGCCATTTATTTAATTTATGTTCCTTCAGCAAGTCCAGATCTAAAACCATATTTTACCTGAATGAGGAATATCTCACAGCTTGCACATTACTGCTGCAAACGTTGAGGCACATAACGCGTTATTAGCTCATTAAATCCACAGGCAGCATCTGGGTCACATCTCTGCTTTGTGTGAGTAAGATTAGGAGAGGCTTTTCATATTGAACGATAAAGCTGAAGTTTCAAATTTAACAAAAAGCAGCATCCTCCTTGCTTTAAATTAGTACCTTATTTACTTTATTAGGCCACTGACAGACTCATCCCATCTGGCTTGAAGCTAAGGTGTATGTGTGCACTTTTGAGCACATGCACAAATCTTTTAGCACATAACTAGCTTTTACAGACCTTTTAAAGGTCTATCATAGAGTAGCAATTATTATGACTGATTTAAGTCTGACCAATTGATTTTTTACATCTGTTCCTGGCCAATGCTTGCTTTTTGATGGCTTTGGCTATTTCTGATTTCTTAATACATATTATTTAATCAGCAACAACCTGTTTTGCAACCCTGCACATTTTTGTTAATATAAACCTAAACCTAATATAAACCTGTTTCACATATTTTGAAACATAATAAAAAAAAAAAATAAAAAAAAAGCCATTTCATCACTTGACTTACAAATTACTAACCAGAGGCAATAAAGGGATTGATGGTCCATTTTGATACCTGGCAGATTATTTGGCACAAAATATGCATTTATTTATTTTCTATTTGGTGGTAAATTTTGTTTTTAAATTGTAGGTTTTGTTTTATAAAGTTAATTAAAATGCAGTTAAATGAAAGTGTTGATTATTTATGAATGCATGGCTTTGCTGTTTTTTGAACTGGTGCACAGCTAAATGGCGATGAGCTTTTCAAAGGGCTGGCACAGAAAGAGGACCTCATTTCCGATTTAGCTTCTTCAATGGAGAATCGTGTCTAGTTGGGGCAGGAGTTTGTTTTCTGCATCTCTGCCAGGAAACGTCAGCCAGGCTATAGTTTCACTTCTTCACGACACTGTAAATTACGCATATTATTCCAATATTACATCCGAACGCTACAATCTTTTTCAAGTCACCTTAACATTAGAACCAATAGGAAAACAATGTCAATATTGGATGTATAAGGGTGGTTTATAATGTAATACCAGTGATCTTGGAACCATGGTTGTAAGATCAACTCCCTGTTGTAATTACCAGCCGGATTTCAATTATATCACAGAAAATCCTCAGTTCAACATGTTCTTTAGGTGTAAATACTTGCTTTAGGGAAAAAAAAGATTTTCTACACTCCTTTTTGTTAATACACCACACTGATTCACTCTGATCAATGTTCAATGCACTGCATATGAGTGATACATTAGTTAAAGTCTGGTAGCTTAGTTGTTCAGTATAGGATTAAATCTGAAAATAACCCAAGTGATTCTCTCAAAATGTAGATGGGTTCACCAACTTGTATTTATGGCGTCATTTAGACAAGATGGGAGGGGGAACAGTTGTTGTTTTACGTTTTCAAATGGCGGTTCTCAAGTATGATTCACTTTATACAAGCAATGTCATGCCACTGCTGTTCGGATTCCTCGCACTTGCCTGAATTTTATTAGAGAAAGATCCCAGAAGACTGAAAAAGATCCATCCTCCTTCCCACTGTAAGCCAGAAATTGATGTTTGTGCTGCGATGTTATACGTGCTGTCCTCATTGCTGAGCACATGAGAAGAGCAGCTTGAAATATCACCTGAATTTTCTTTGGTATGCTTGCGTGGATCTTACTCACTAAATCTAATAAAAAATTACCTCGCTACAGATGTAGAAACATTATACAAACAATCAGAAGACATAACATTTGGATGAATCATAGCATACATAAAATATGCATGCTGCAGGTTGTATATAATGATGTAATTACCTGGATTCACTCAATCTTAGGAGTGTTGTTGATCTATGATAAATCAGACTACATGCTCCGTTAAATAAAAAAAAAAACACACATTTTAGCTCCAGAAGTCACATCTACTACATCCATTTTTTTTGTTTGCATTTTTTTTGTAAATCCAGTGGTACCTCTAAATTCAAATGTAATTTATTTTTAACAAACAGTTTGGATGTTGTAATAGTTTGATTTTAAACACATTTCCCCCATAAAAATGAATGAATAGTAAAAATAAACATCAACCAAATTGATTTAAAAAATGGAATTGAATTGAAAACCTTTCAAACCACCAGTCAAAGCATGCTTAATACTCAAGTAATTTTATCAATAACACTACATGGTGAAGTTGCTAAAATAATTTTACAGTGAAATGGTGATTAAAAAAATAAAGGGACTTCTTCAGGGACACCCATCTGTTTGGAAAGACAACTTTCATTATGGTTTTAACTGGACCCATCACCAGCACGACAACCATTAATTTCAGAATTACAGGCATACCATCCCAAACGACTTGGAAACAAAGAAATCACATCACCGTCTTTCTGGATTTGCAGTTATGAAGTCAGTTTATTGAAATCGTAATGTTAGAAAATGTCCCCTAAGATTGGAATTGTGAAGAGATATGCTGATTGAGACAGCTTTGTTTGAATAAGGTTGTGCACAGATGCATTTGACTTTTTTCCAGCAAATTCAAATTCAAAAATACTTTATTAACCCCAAAGGGAAAATGAAATAAAATTGTAGCTGATTTGTGTACCAGGCACAGGACAAAGAGGGGAAACAATCCAGGGTCAAGATTGCAGAAACAGAAGGAGGTTCTGGAACAGATAGCTATTGGAACCAAAACGTTTGAAATCGTAAATCTTGACTTAAATGGAATATATGATGGAAAATCCACTTTTTAAGCCTTTAAATAAATTTTTTGTACTTTGAGTGTCTAGGAGTGCAAAAATTCTTTTATTTATTCTCTCACAGTGCTACGTAGATATCTTTATATTCTTTTTGGGTTATATTTTTCAATCTGTTAATTTTTGTTCTATTGCCTTTAACATTTTTTGTTTATTACGTTACTGCATTATATGTGGAACTGGTAAATAAGGTCATGACTGATCAGTTTTGACTAACCATTTGTTTTCCTCGCAGTGATTTCTTTGTCCAAGTTCAGTTATGTCGAATTTGCAAGCAGACAAGTCAAAATGTTCGGTTCTGGCTTGTATTAATGCACACGATTCTTTACATGGTCCCCCGGCATCAGAGCCTCTCTGAGGTGTCTGGTTAAATTTTATTTTTCTCAGTAATGTACTCACAACAGTGGATAAAGTCTGTTCCCGCGGAGCTTCAGCAACCTCCACATGAAGTCTTCCGAAAGACTTCATGTGATTGAGGGTCAGTTCCTTCTCTCTATGGAAACAAGGAACTCAGCAAAGTGGAAAGTTGCTATTAATGCTAAAATGACAATAAGTGTTATTTTAGACATGTCTGTTGATAATGAAGTCCTGGCTATTGGTTTGATAGCACTGTGCCATGTGGTTCTGTTAGCACTGTGTGCTAACTTTTAGCTGCCTCCTTCACGATAAAGCTGTACTGCATGTTTTGAATATAATTACTTAACTTTGTTTTTTGCGTTTTTGTCTTGGAGAACAGATACAGACATTCAGTGACGTTCTTGACGCTCCCATTAGTTAACTCCTTGTTTATATTCAGGATATGTGTACTTCATTTAAGTTGTGGTAGCATTTATATTTTTATAGGTATCCAACATGCATGAATACCGTAGTAAAGCTACACTGAATATTGTAGGTAGTATGGATGGTATGAATGGAACTGCTTGTTATGTGCATACTCAATATTTCTTGAGAATTTTGATGTATCAATAAAAGCCAGGATGATAATTAGACTAATTAGAAATATTTTTAAAATCAGTTTTTAACTGTAAGCTCAGCACTCATTTTCAGTTTAATTAAGTTGATTAGCATCATATATTGTTTTCCATGTTATATTGCTATTTACAGTTGGTTTCATACTCAGTATGTGCACACATTTAATAAAAAGAGAAGTCACATAGATGCGAGAATGGGTCACTGGCTCTATATGCAGCTTTAAGGCTTCTGGATGAAATCTGTCTTTATCATTTCAGCAACCAAGAGAAAACAGCTGGTTTAAACATTGTCAGCAGTTAAGGGAGGGACCATTATGTATTGGCTTTGTGACCAGATAATTCATCTCAACATGTGCTCACCTGCAAATCTGTCTTTATTTGGGCTGCCCATCTTCCACCTGTGAGTTTTCTTGTCCATTTGGTCAAGTGTCATATTCATGGCATCCTTCATCCAGTGGTCAAGGACTGAGATGGAGATGACTTATCAGTATGCAAAGCAGCAACACAGTCAATGCGCACCAAATCCTATACGCTTGTACAAAAAATATATCAGAAACGTTCCCGCGATTCACCGTCGGAAGCTGCTACTTCTTTGTCCTTGAATTTTATGCCAAATCTCTTAAGTAATAATGACTGCACAGTCCCTGTGTCTGATGAAAAAAGCAAATGAAAGGACAAGGAGGCCCTCATTTTTCACTGTTGTAGTGGCACTCATTCCCAGCAGGAGCTTTTATGAGGCTGCAGTTTGGTTTGACATTTTTGTGAATGTTGGTTCTGAAACATGCCAATCACCTTGATTTAATGTGGCACGCTGTTGTTCATCAAGCTCAGGAGCTTATAGAAAAGAGAGTGCCTTCAAGTGCAGTATGTGTGTGCATTTATCACCGATGTCGCTGTATTCAAGCATATGTTTAAACTACGCTTTTTTGAGCAATCAGTTTAGGAAAATGCTTACCACATTTCTGAGTCACATGCAGATTGCAAGCTACACTTCTTTCAAAATGGAGGCTGTGCCCCGATGTGGATTGGTGTCTTTGAAGAGCAGAACCGAGCATGATGACATCAGATTGGACCACATTGACTTTTCTTTTTGACATTTTAATTATTTTGCCTCCATATTTGCTTCACAAAAATGGGAAAATATTTTAGCAATATTTTTGAAAAAGCTAAAAAAAAAAGTTTTTTGTTTTTTTTTTAGCCGGACTAAAGGTTTGACAAATTACAAGCCATCTTCTGTAATATGTATTGAATATAGAAAATTTCACTCCTTTTACTGACATTATTACTAATAGGCATAAGGATGCATGGGTTCACTGTAATGTTTCCTATAAAAGGTAATAATAGCATGTGTGTCTTTATTAAGCAAGAATTTAAACTTACCACAGGATAGAGGAATGCTAGCAAATAATCAATTTGCAATTAACTGTCTATTAATGGTTAGTTAGATAAAAAAATATTTCACCTAAACAGGCCTTCCCTCAGTGTTATGGTGAGGCTGCCATCCATTAGAGGGCACTGCTGGTCTTGTTTAAGCAAAGCTAGTTGTAATAGAAATAATCATGACGAGGTAACCCAGAACAGGAAAATGATATGGTCCAGTGTGGGAAGCAAAATGTATTTTATGCGTTATTGAAATATAAAGCACCTAAAGTTTCACCTTAATGTCGTTCATGCAGCTGTGCTGTATGGCGAAGCAGAATCAACTTCTCAAACAAAAATTATTGATGTGCTACAAAGGCAAAGATGTGATAACAGGAGAGCTGAAAAATTGTAATGTGATTGAAAAAGATATAAGGCAAAAAAGCAATGGTGAATGCTTTTGTGAGTTAATACATCTCATAGAGCCAAGGTTTGAGATGAGCAACCATAACCATTTGCGTAGAGGGATGGCAACAAGCAAGGTAGCTGAATCAAGTGTTGTAATAGAAGTTGTAACCTAAATGTTACCTAAAGGATTAAAGATAGTTTTATCGTTTAAAACTATCTTAAAATGATAGTTTTACATCTCTGTTCATGGGGAATTAAGCACTTCACATGTCTTATTCATTTTTTTCTATTCATCAAGTTAATAGATTTCTGTTTTGTTATATTTTATAAATATATGTAAGTTTAATGCGTGAGAAAACTATGTTGAAAAAATAAAGAAAATGGCCACTCATCGGTTAATTTAAAGATCATTCAACTTTAAATCAATTCATTAATCAATAACTTGTATCCCTAATAGACAAAGATTTTTCTGTTTTAATTTGTGAATGTGGAACACTTGCATCTCGTGGACAACCACTCTGTTTAACACTGTTCTGCCTTAGCATTCCAGGCATAACGAATGAAGAAACTGGATAACTACATGTACCAGGGCATTTTTGCTTCACACAACGGATCTCTGGGGATGGTACCCTAATTGCATGACTGACTTTATTAAATCAGGGTTACCCCGGCATCAAAGTAGACAGGTTGCATATTGAAATATCATCCTTTGTTTATATGACCTTCAGCCTTCTGGATAATGTATTTTAACCCTTCTAGGACTACCATTATAAAAGTCCGCATGAGCATCTTTTTACATTTTTGGATGCTGCAGAGTCATTATTAGGAGCACTCCAATGTTCTTTACATCTATAAAATCCTTATAAGTCCTCCTTTCCAAGTTTGTATGCCATTTATCAATAATAACTGATTAAAAATAGAAAATTTGCAAAACAATAACAAGAACTCCATCCGTTTATAATTTTTTTGACATATTTTTGTAAATATGAAGAGTTTCCTAACTTTATTTACCAAAGTTCCCAATACAAAAAAGTTGCACACAAGCCTTCTAAACCAAACACAATTTATTTGGAGTTTTTTCAAAGCTTCGTTTCAAAGTTACAGCCAATTTTCTAAAAACAATAAAACGAGGGAAAATAAAAAAAATGCTTTTATCAGTGCAATCAGAAAAAAGAAGTGCAGAAGATACATTGCACATTGTACATCAACAATAAAATACAAACATTTAAATGAAAGTGTGTCAGTCTTTGTGTATTCACATGAGAAAATGTCTGTCCACATGACAGACATTTGCAAGAGCAGAGCCAAATAGCACGTGCAGGAAACGGAAATGACTTTCATGAAATCTCACCTGAAGTCATGTGACATTTCATGAAATCTCGTAGTATTTCATTCTGTCAACGTCAGAACAACACAGGAAGTGATTGGCCAGACCCGAGCTGATCTACAAATAGAGGGATGGATGCCACATCATGTTTGTGGACCCATCCTTTTTACTATAAATCTGTGAACTCGTCTGCGCGCGCACAGCAACTCGGGGGGGATGTTTAGGGTCGGAAAAGGAAGCGCAATTCTTACAGTTTAATATGCAAAAAAAAAAATTGCTCTACCTTACGTGGTTCGAATTCTACCGGCATTTGAAAAATATGTATGCATCTCAGATCGCCGGCGATCTGGTAGCCCGAATCGGGTTAATGTGTGCATGAGCTGAGAATGAGCAACCAATTTCTTTTAAAACATCCTCTTTATATTTTCTCCCTCATAATCCTGGTCAGTATTAAATGACTTTGGGTTATCAAACTTGACTTACCTCCAACATCTTATTCTCTCATGTTAAGCTAATGTCATTAAGTACACACTTCCAGTTCTTCAAAAATAAAAGCACTTCCTGTTTGATTGATTTAGAAATTTGACATTATCAGGTCAAGTGTATTTGTGCAGCACATTTCTGCAACAGGGCAGTTTAAAGTGCTTTACATAATAAAAACATAGTACAATAATCAATTATGAAACAATCAATAAGTATTACATTTTGTCAAATGCCATTGTTAAATTTGTCAAAGATAATCATCATCAAATTTTCATCAAATATATTGATCAATGTTCCAGTTATTAGTAGTCAAAGGCCAATTATGTGGTGTTAAATCTTTTCAACTGTTTTGTTTTACAGAAATACAAAATTAGATTTCTAGTGATGGCGTTGTTTGATCTGCACCAAAGTTTGCTTGAGTGCATTCACACCGTCACAAAGGATCTAGGCCAGCAAGAGAACCAAACTCTGGTGCGCTTAAAATGGACCATATGTGTTGGGTGTGAATACGCCCATAAAGAATCTCTGTTCAGCATTGGTGTACCCAGTTCAAGTAGCAACAACCTGCATATTAGATTTTAAACTAGAGTTGAAGTAAATACATTAGTAGTATAATGTGTTAGCTGCCCTTTTTGCTTTTTACTAAATACCTAAAATGCCACACAAATAACATAAAGTGATTTAAGTGAAGTGTTGTCAGATAGGGAAACCAGTCTTTATTAGTAATTTCTCACAACACAACGTGGCATCAACTAAAGAGGTATTTCCTTTCTTACTTCAAAATAAGAGTCTTAAGCAAAGACATAATAGGGGCTATTTTAAGGCATAAAGATTGTACTTTTGTTGCCATTGCATGCTGATGGCAACTAGATAGAAAGTCACAAAACAGACAAAAAGAAACATTGTGGCACGTTAAAATCACAAAATTTCTGCACCCCTAGTGACAAGCTAATGTAAAGATTTTCTTTTTCATGGTTTCCGTCATTCTGTCTGTAATTGCATATTCTGCCTGGCTAACAACGAAACAGCAACTGATTCCGTTGTAATCAGTGATTACACCTTTTCAGGTCAGGATAGCTTGCTTCGTTTGAAGTTTGATGTTGTGGAGCACTAATGCGGCTTTGCGAATGTCTTTGTTCCAGAGTAGTTACTATAATAACAGTGTGGAGAGTCAGATGCTCCATCTACTCAGAAACCCTTATTTGTTCCTTTTTTTTTTATCAGAGTCCATTCAGCCTCTCTCTAAGGGATGTCGAGGCGTAGGAGTACATTTGGCAGTGTGCTCAGACTTTTTATTGCAATGCACAGTTCTCTCTGTTGTAGGAGAATAAAGACTCCGCAACAGTATGTGTGTAAAGAAGAATGAACTCTGTGCATTTTCCTCTGCATATGGGATCAGTTAGGGGGCATTCTAAAGTGTTGTGCCAGTGGGGCCATTTTGAATAATGATGAATAGGAATTGGACTAGCAGAATTCAACATGTCCCATTAATCAGGTACTGAAGAATTGGGGAGGAGGGTCTTTAATGGCATGTACTTGTTGGAGTGCCATCTTGCATTAAGGGCTAATAACCTGATTTAGAGTCAGCACTACGCCCGCCTCTGCTACCCTCTCCCAGCCAGCCCCCCCCATCCTCCACCCTCCTACTTCCATCACCCCAGTTGTATTTATTACGGGCTGCAAGGCCACGGTGATGAGACGATCAATACATCTGGGATGATGAGGGAGAGCTCATGCAGTCTCTCCCTTTCACTGTTTCGTCCCTTGGCAGTGCTTCAGCAGGTAGGGAGATCAAAGCGGAGAGGACCTCTGAGATGCTGCTCGTGAAGAGACTGATGAAGTCCTCTGTGCCGCACGTCCTCCAAGCACACACCCACAGACCCCAGCACACACTTCATCACAATGTCCTGCGTCCTTGCTCTGTCCTGATTAGAAGGTTTGACCCGATGTGGTTTATGTGAGTGAAATTAGTGTTATCACTTATACGCTGCTGATGTGTGGAAAACAAAACATAAAAAATGCCTCATGTGAAATTGGAACGAACCATGAAATGCATGTGTATATGTATGCTTATGGATTTTTAGTAGTACGCTTTTGAAGGCCTTGGGTTGATATGCAGTATTCGCTGGTTAGGGGATCAATATAGGGTGCTTTTACCAGCTGAACCCATAACAGATAACGTGTGACTGATCCTAATTCAAATTGAAGCAGAGCAAATGTCTCTATAAAGTGTTTACTCTTTCTTACTGGGTTCCTTGCAAACTAGGAAAGGAGAGTCACAGACTAAGGCTGGATTGTATTCAACCCCTTGATCTCAGGATGTTGTTTCTAAGTTATAAAGGCTATTTAGGATGCTGGACGCTTAAAGGTAGAAGAATAAGGATTGTGCCTGCTAACAGAACAAAACAAAATTCTGGGATAATAATTGTAAGGCCACCAAACATGAAAATTGCAAAAGATAACATTCTCAAATTTAATACATATTTTATCATCACAAATTTGAACACATTTTTCCCTTATAATTTGGCACATATTCTGCACAATTAAAACACAAACACGTCTTTTAAAAGGAGATAAACAGTAAAATAATTGTGCACAGCCTTACGATAATACTTAGTTGAAGTAACTTGAAGTAACAGCACTTAATTTTCTTTGGTAGGAGTCTCATTAGCATCCCACATCTGGGCTTGATATATTTCCCAACTAAGCTTTGCAAAAAATTCCCCATATCAGATTTCCTGTCAGATATAATTCTAACCATTCCAAAGAAAATGTCTTCTTATAAAGTCTTTCTTACGTGGAGTTTGATGTATGCATATATCATGAGGGATGCTTCAAAATACTGTCATGTTTGTAGCAGATACTTGTTTTGAGTCAAAACTGGTGGGTATTTGGAATTGTTAATAGTTTTATCCATTTTGATATTAATCTTAGATGCAGAAAAGTAACCACGGTGCATGATGATATCGCCAGGTTTCACAGCATGTATCTTCCGGAAATGCTCAGTTCAAAACATACATATTGAGCCTACCTTTTAGTCTACATATATGCAGTGCACAGCATTGATGCTATTAGCTTTTTGATAGCTCACTTAACTTCTTTCCACCTTATATATTTTATAAACTATAACAAGTGGAGCATCTTAATGAAAGCCCTAACGCTCCTCTTATAAACGTATATCTGTTGGGCCTCACTTTGGCATTCATACAACAATTCTGAGTACCACAATGCCAGACAAGACATGAAAGAAAGAGCAACAAAAAGATATACAAGGTGATATGAACTGAAAGTTGAAGTTGAATCGAAAGCTGCTTCAGTGTTGATTAAGCGTTAGCACACTTGACCAAAAGACCATAAACTCAACAACCACTTCTGTGTGTAGTTGATGTATTTAGATGAAATAGATTTGGCATTTTGTTTTGTTCTTCCAAGCATATATATATACAGTACAGACCAAAAGTTTGGACACACCTTTCTAATTCAATGGGTTTTCTTTATTTTCATGACTATTTATAAGGCAAGAAATCCCACTTATTAACCTGACAGGGCACACCTATGAAGTGAAAACCATTTCAGGTGACTACCTCTTGAAGCTCATCAAGAAAATGCAGAGTGTGTGCAAAGCAGTAATCACAGCAAAAGGTTGCTACTTTGAAGAAACTAGAATATAAGGGGTATTTTCAGTTGTTTTACACTTTTTTGTTTAGTGCATATTTCCACATGTGTTATTCATAGTTTTGATGCCTTCAGTGTGAATCTACAATGTCAATAGTCATGAAAATAAAGGAAACTCATTGAATTAAAAGGTGTGTCCAAACCTTTGGTCTGTACTGTATATATATATATATATATAAATTACTCTCTACTGGTGTCTGCTCCCCAATTGATGACCGTTTACCTTCAAAATGAAGTCATATAATGTCACATACTGTGTGTTTATGAGATAACTAGTAATATATCAGCTCTTTAAAGGAGCTCACTGTTTTTCAGTTGAATGTATAAGCCATTTTTAAGAGGAATTGGGTGAGGTTTGGGGGTACAGAAAACCTTCTGCCAACAAGACACACTCTTATTTTTCTCTTTCTAGTTTACTGCATTTAGGCGAGAAATATGAATTAAAACAGCTTTATTAGGTTTAGAGAATTGTTTCCTCAGGCAATCACATTTGGTATGTTCAAGATTTATAGAAGCTGCCTAGCTTGGAAAATATCATCACTATGATTGAAATACAATGTTAATATTTCTTACTTTAAATACATAAAACAGACAGATGGACGGATATTCAGAAGACACTGATAAATAAAAAAAATACCACCCCGATATTAGATCGAGAACAGAAAAAAATAAAAGTTCTATAAGTTTGAAGTTTATTATGCATTACTAATATTTTTTTAAAATGTAACTTATATGTTTAATTATTTTAGCTGCGTTTCTAAAAGCTTGGAGATCAGTGTGTTTACCACTGAGTTGCATCACCTCTTCTTTATGACAAATATGAAATGGAGACAACCTACTATAGATTTATAACAAAAATATTTTTGTAGTCTCCATGCATACAGAAATGTTTACGCTTCACATGCTCCAGAGTCTTTTTATCTAAATTTTCCTTTCATATAGAGTCTTAACACTTTCCGTTGATAAAACGTCGGGGTTGTTGGCTGATATTCACACTGTTTTGATCATACTTTTTGAATTGTTGCATGATCTGCTTTGATGGTGTATTTTTAAAAATAAGCAATGGGCTTTTGTGACAGAGAATCTAATCTAGATGACGGGGATCAAACCAGCTTAACAGAAAAGGTTCAGGAAAATTGGTAAAAACCATAGAAGGTAGACCACAGAAATCTGTTCTGGATGCCCAAAACAATGTTTATTTTTTTTCATGCTTTTCAATGTTTTCACATATGACGGTTTAAGAATTAGGTCTACTTGTATTCTAAGAAAAGCATCTTTCTCAGTATTACAGTCTTTAGCAAATAGAGAATGATTTGCTAATCCAAACTGTCTGCAGGAATGGTTCAGTTTTCAATCTGTCAGCCATTGAGAAGGTTACATGTGTTTTCACACAGTGTAAATATCTGGTTTCAACAGCATAAATACAAATATACTGTAAGATTGTTTTTTTCTAAACATTTCTATTTCTATATAGACAGTTTTTTTTTTCAATAACACTCATAACACCAGAGGGACAAAATGGCCACACGTGGTGGATAATGATTCACTAAGGAGCAATTTAAATTTCACTTGGAGTTCTTTGAAAGTCTTATTTTCTTTTTACCTAAATGCATTGTTTTGATTTAAATTGTTAGGTATGAGCAATTTAGTTGCAAAATACATTGAATCACAGTTACTATCCCAGTAGCAGTGTGTGTCAAATTGCAATCGCAAAGGAATTGATTTAAATAATATATGTGGCAAGTTAGATGCACTCAACCTGCCCTTCATTACAGAGGATCTAAAGCTCATGGGAAGTGGTGTGTACACTGTGTAACTGAGAAGAAAGAAAAGAAATAGGAAAATGGGTTAATCATATTCAATTTTGCTACTTTAGCCATACTATCACAGTTAAATATTTAACAGATATTGTGCAACCCTTGTAAAAAATTATTTTGGAAATATGATACTTTACTGTTTATGATGGTAATATTTAGTGACAGACTGTGGTAGAAGTTTGTTAGGTATTATTTTGCTTCTTTTTTTCAAAGATCTTTTTATATTGAACGGTGTTCCCTAAAAGTGCTGGGATTCTACGTTATTTCATATTCAAGTATTGTACAAGCATAAGCAGGAATTAAATGTTTCCGTTGCTTTAGTGCATAATCCTTTGAACGCAAGGACACGACAGTAAAGTCTACAAGTCTTTTTTTGGCTCTGCGACAGGAATCCCACTGAGCCGGGGAGGCACTTTGTCAGTATGACTTCTCTAGCATTTTGAAGGCTTTGTCAGCCCTTTGCCCTCAGCAATTCATGCCTTGTAGTCCCCAGATTGGATATGGATGGCTTTTCATGTATTATAACATAGCAGGTGCTGGTTTTGTCGGCTTCTCTAAGCCATATTGTCTACAACAAATATTCCATTTGCAGAGGTATCGGAGCAGGTGGAACCATCTACAAAATATATGTATGTATTGTAAATAAAATGAGGGCTTTTTATCTAAAGCTGAGAGAGTATATGCCACCAGTAGGTAATCTGGCAATGCGCGTCTGCAGCGATAACAGCACCTTCAGGGACGTCAGGATTGCTTTCTCTCACTGGTTGCGTGCCCTGCAACGGCTGTTGATACATTATAAATCATTTACGCAGTCATTTTGGAATGCAATATCCCCTTCTAAATGCTGGCTTTTCTTCTCTGTGGTTATTAGAGTGAACTCAGCAGTAGGCACGCAAGTCTGAGGGGGACCCTAAGCCATAGAAATTGAAAATTGATCAGCAAGTGTGGGAATCTGTTAGTCCTGGCACCACAGCTTGCACCATGGGACTGTTGATTAGCATTTACAGTACAACACGCTGACCAAAGATAGTCTTGCTGCCTGCAGCTAGATGCCCCATCCCGCTACCCCATCCTGTGTTCTTCCCATAGCGTGATCACCTGTAAGAGCAAACCAGAGGGATAAAATATCATTTCCATTATGCTCTTTTGTGCAAAAAAAAGGAAAATGAAGAAATTATATTCTCTGTGTCATTAAACAGGACATTAAACTTTTACTACGTTATTAGTCTTCGGTGATTGGTTCACACTTCAGAGTTTAAGCACATACTGTTAAAGGGGCAGTATTATATAAAATCAACTCTTTTGAGCTTTACAACATGTTATAATGTTATTCCCTCAACAAAAACATGCAATGTTTCCTTGATTCTTGTGTGTGTGTGTTTGAGAAATCCTTTTATCTCCAACTTTTTAGCTGGTAACCGAATACGGCCTTAAGGACTAAGCTCCTCCTTAGACCTGCAGCTCCCACGCTTCTGTACCACAGAGCAGCCCTTTGCGCTACTCTCCCGGTCAGGTCCTACAGACTAGGCAGCAGCAATTAGCAAACACCTGATGAAACTGTGGATCTGCTGAGCTCATTATAGGAGCTTCTTTTCAGTGAAACGCTGTTAAAAATGTTTTTGAAGGGTCAATAGAAGAGTGCTGTTGTGATGACTTCCTGAAGGCAGAGTTTCAGACACAGCAGGAGTTTTTAAAGGCCCAATTTCAAGGTGTTAATATATGACTCACATTTCTTTTGACCCCTATTGAGTAGTTCCACAGTAAGAGGTACTACTAATGCATGCTAAAAATGTTCAGATTTGTTTTTTTTTTTTTGTTTAATTAAAAACCATGCATAATTGTCTTTCCATTACAGTCATATGTTCTTTGTTTTGTGAATGTATCACTTAAAACTCTAATGAAATGCATTGAAGTTTGTCTTGGTGAGGTGACAGAAGACGTAAAAGTTCAAAGGGTATAAATATGCACAGCAATATAATTGGCTTTGTTTAAAGTGAAGAATAATTACCTGCTGACAGTTAATGCCTTTCTCCATACCAGTTGTCTTATTAGCATCTTCAGGCACAGCCTGGCAGCTTGCACCACACTTAATTATATTATGGATTGATGATAGCACTAAGAGCAATGTCATGTTTGTGTGAACTGTTTAATGTCATGACAGAAAAGGACTCCCAGAGTCAATAATAATGACTGGCTAAAAATGGTAGGTTGTCAGGGAACTTGCACTAATTTTCCTGTCCTCTTACTCTTGCAGCACTGGCTGGAAGATCTGACAAGCGCACTGGGAGGAGAGTGAGTGAGGACCTGCATATCTGTGGCTGTTTCTCATCATTTCTAAGCTGGTGGGCTTCTATATCACAGCTGATGACTGTCCCTCCGGAGGCTGGATTACAGGGGTTAGCGGCAAGCCTGAGTGTTTGCTGAAGGGCGTGCCCCAGCTTGTATGTTGGTCACCTACGCTCGCTCTTGCTCACAGGGATCATGTGGCTTTGTCCAAGGAGAAATCGTTTTCCCTTGCAGAACTGGCATGGTGTCCACAGTTGCATCAATTTCAGTGTGTCCTTGTGGGTTTTAACCTTCTGCTGGTGCTTTACGGCCCTGAGAGGTCAGAACTACCACCCCACTGTGAACACGCAGTATGGGAAGCTCCGTGGGGTGAGGGTGCCCCTGCCGAGTGAGATCCTTGGACCCGTTGATCAGTATCTGGGGGTCCCTTACGCGGCTCCACCTGTGGGAGAGAAGCGCTTCATGCCCCCAGAGCCGCCTTCTTCCTGGTCGGGGATCAAAAACGCCACCCACTTCGCCCCTGTCTGTCCCCAAAATATTCACAATGCAGTGCCAGAGATCATGATGCCAATATGGTTCACCTTTAACCTGGATATAGTTACCACATACATACAGGATCAGCACGAAGACTGTCTTTACCTAAACATCTATGTTCCAACGGAGGATGGTGAGTGTGTCG
Source organism: Xiphophorus maculatus (assembly GCF_002775205.1). Classification (NCBI taxonomy): domain Eukaryota; kingdom Metazoa; phylum Chordata; class Actinopteri; order Cyprinodontiformes; family Poeciliidae; genus Xiphophorus; species Xiphophorus maculatus. The sequence goes on along the minus strand of NC_036465.1, from coordinate 20,286,733 downwards.
AGTATGAAATCCAAACTGTCCTCCTTTTTCTCCTGTCTCTGCTTCCCACTCCTTCTGTTCTATCTCAGAAACTCTGTGTCACCTTTTTGTTTCTTTCGAGCAGAGCATGACCTGTTGTCTGGCGCATGCTGTGTACGTGTTCATTAGCTCAGCCTTCCATCTTGATTAGATCTTCCACTTAGTCTTTTCATCAACTCTCCCCTTCCATGCCAATGTTAGAAGTTCCTCTTTTGACAACTAAATGACTCCTCAATATGACTAAATATGAAAGAAAAGCAAATTTAATCCAAGAGACAGATTGGAAATACTTGATGCACCTTTTTTGCCCTCACTGTCTTGACTTGTTCTGGGGATATGACCTATAGTAGCCTGCCTCATAAGTGAATGATCTTCTGTAGGGTTGGTGAAATATTCTGTCTGGTACATGAGAAGCCTGTGGCATCAGCCTGATCTATGTAAGACCCTTTACTCTCCTTCCATTGTCCAGTTTGCTTCCTATTAAGCAGAAAAAGTAGAACATTAGGATGCACAAAAAACAAAATCTAAAAAGTTTTATTATTAGTATTATTATTATTTGTGGATATTGACTCCTTAAACTGTATCCATTACTGACCACTTAAAGGAGAGCCATACAGAAAAATTCACGTAAATCTAATGGGCAATGCCAAAAAAGGCAGAAAAGTTTTGGAAAGTTTAAGAACTCTGTCCTCTGTGTGGCTGTAATGGGTCTTAAATAGAAGTGCATGTGAATATGGGCTTCTTTTGTCCCAAGGTGCAGCAAATTCATTCCACCATTTCAGAATATTTCTGCAGCAACACCCCAGTTACTTTTTTTCAACAGGTCCTCTGTTGTTCTTGTCGTTGATAAAAGTCTAGTGAGGGTGGGAGGAGGGGGATAAAAAAAGGGAGAATACGAGTCTCAGCTGTTGCATGTCACCTGGGTTCTGTTCCAGAGCGCTCTGTTATTTTGTAGTTTTTCCATTCATTTTACAGTCAAAAGAATATCCAAGGAATGTGCGAGGAAACCCAACAAGAAAATATGTAGAAAAGGAGGTATGTAAAAAAAAAAGCAACATGGAACGAAAGGGAAGGAAATGAAAGAGTGAAGAGAGTGATTCATGCTTCCTATCACCATCTACCAACTCAAAGTGCTAATTGGGAAAAATGTGGGCCTTGTGACTCAAATCAACCTTGACATAAGTGTGAGGGTTGAGTAAGTGCTTGATTCCAATTTGTGTATGTCAGTGTGTGTAAGTTGTGTTGTCTTTTGTCTCAATGTATGAATATGAGCCAAGAGTTGAGAAATATGGTCCCTAAATAAATATTGCGTTGAGAATGTCTATATTTTAATTTATGACTTTTTGGGGAGTTTAGTTTGAAAATTTAACTTTTATGAAGTGGGGTTCTGCGAAGTAGTTACCAGCAATTATAACTTTACCTGGAGCGGAAGTTCAATAGAGGGGAGTTGTACAAAGTCGGAAAGATTGTACAAAAATTCCGCAAAGGTTTTTACTCGAACAATCTGTACAAAATTTAAAATCACATCAACTATTTTAAGATCAGTTTACATAGGTTGAAACATAATTAATTCATGTCTTAGCAATTGTATTCTGTTAGCTACCAAACTAAACAAATGAAAAGCTGCAATTTATTCTTCCACTCTCATCGTGAGTAGCTGTGTCAAAAAATGACTTGATAGCAAACCTCCTGATTATCACATCAGCTGACAATCAAATTTCTCCCAAATTTAAGTCCAGTGAAGCTGTGAAACTAACTTTTGGATCATCCCCGCTGGTGTCGGATGTTTCTTTCAATTAATCCTTGTAAAAATCCAAGAAGCTTATTAAAACACCAGAAACTAGGAACGCAAGGAAGTCTGGATGTTGTGATACAAACTGGCTTTGTAAAACTGGCATCCTTGCTGGATAGACCGTGAAGTTATGTCCTTGCCAAATTCCTTTCATGGCAGAAACAGCAGTCGGGATGTGATGGCAGCAGAATACAGTCATTTCATCTGCACCAGCAGGGAGATTGTGTTCTCTTTGGAGTTATCGTTCTCTCTTTGCTCTGCTCCTGTGTTGTGCCTCCTAAGCCAACAGTTCTTCCTCGATCTGCTCTGGCTAAAACAGATATTATCACGCCAGAAAAACGTCGTAGTCCCTCAATTTTACTGGCTTGCAGTTGTCTCGGTTGAACAAGCAGACTGAAACAACCAGAGGCCTCACAACACAATTTTTAGGTAACATTAATGCTGTTCTGGCTGAGAAAGAACTCTACAAACTAAGTTACGATTGGATGAAAGAAGTGTAGAAGTTTATAGCACACTATCATAGCACTGGTTTGGGATTTTTGGGTTTAGGGTTTTTACTTTTATAAATTGGATATCTGTTACTGGAGCTGACTGATGCTGCTACTACAAAAGTTGTTTGTTCTTTATCATTTTTGGTAGCTGTTGCACAGAACCCCTCTTCAAAACATTCCGATTTCCCCTTTAGTTGAAATGCAGCTGTTAATTCAGAAGCACAAGTGCTGGGTTTGAGTCATGAGTATTTGTCAAATATTTCAACTGGAAGAATCGGAGCCTTAAACATTGAGCTAATATGAACTAACATTCAAAATTCTTTCTTGGTGCAATCAGAACATTAATCTATGCATAAGGCAGTTTCTTACACACAGCCACAGAGAAACGGCCCTTTTTTCATTAGTAATAGCTAAGTTATCACTGCTAGTAACCGCAGAGGGATAATTTTCTGTCAGTGCCTGAAGGCAACATGTATGCTTTACATTAAAATCCTGAGCATATTTTGTGCCACTGCAAAGATTCACTTTCAACTGGGAGACCTTTGCCACTGATTTCCACAGAGGCAGAAGGCAGCTACTGCCCTCACGGTGCCCACTTCATTCCTTCATTCTGCTTTGGTAAACCAATTTTGTCAGAGACAGACTGGCCCTTCAGGCGCTCCTGCTTCTGAATTAGTCCCAGATGTGGAATATACGCAGAAATATCTATTTAATATTTCCCTTCCAGTTAGAAATTTTCAATTATCTTTCATGTGTATGGTAATGAGAAAGTGGTTTATCAAAGGTTTTCTATGTCACTATTTTGGTATGTTATTAACTCCATAGATTTTTTTTTCTATTTTTTTTGCTGATGACAATCTAAGTTTGTAATATTATTGTATTTTTCCTAAGAAAAGCAAATTTTTTTGGCCTGTGGCAAATTTGTTGTAATTCGATTTAATACATAATACATAAATGTATCTGTGTTTGCATGTGAGAGTGTGTTTGCAAATACATAGAGGTGACAAATTAAGATAAATAATAACAGGTTATTGTGTTTAACAGGTGCTTAACCCTTATATATATCAAAATGCAAGCTTTAATCTTTGTGAAAATTAAAAGACCTATTGGACTTTATAGGAAAAGTGAAACTAGAGTTTTTCAAAGATGTTCCTTCATCCTATGTTTTATTAGAGGAGAGACTGGGAAACTTACTGATTCCAAAAGATGCTCAATGTGAGTGAAATTTCAGTCTCTACCAAAAAAAAAAGAAGTAAACACTACTCTTGCAGGACTTTCATAGATGTGTGAAATCTGTTTTAATTTCACACATCTAAGACAAATAAATTTCATTTACATTTGAACATTTCGGTTTTGTGAAAAAATGGCAAATATAAATGTGTCTTCTTTCAGTACAAGAAGAGGATAAGTTGTGGAAAACACAGTTGATGATAATCTAGAACTAACATCTGATTTGAATTTCTAAAACAAATACAAGCAGTGGTCTAATCATGCGAAGGAAAGTAGAGTCCCTGAATAATATGAAAAATCTGGTGTAGTTTGAAATGCACAAAAGTATTTTAAAACACCTCAAAGAAGGTAAATGAAAAGGAAGATCCGTCATAAATATTGGCTGTTCACATGAAGCTGCAAGTAAATCTATAAGAAAACATAATAATGTAAAGAAACAATATGATTGCGTTAGCCAAGGTTATAATGCAGTCAAGGTTATGAAGGGCTCAGTGTTGTGATATTACAATATCTCTATATAATCTTAATACTGACTTTTCTGCTGTCTTTTTTGCACTCAGCCTGGGAGACTGAACTATATTGTCCAAGCTTGGGATGCAATTGGATTGGACATTTGCTGTGATTTTCCCCCACAGGGTCAGAAACTATCACAACTGGCAAAACCTTGGCTTAGCATGAGCTATGTCCTGGTCTTCTTGCATAAAGTAAACAAGCAAGTCTCAACAATCAGTAATAGTTTAGAGTTTTATATCAGGCAAAGGAGTAGAGCTTACACAGAAAATGTATGCAAAGGATGGCATTTTAAATACTTAATAAGTCATTTTGCCACCGAAGAAATATATTTTAATTTTTTCTTCAAGGCAGGCAGAAAGAAAGCAACGAATGTTTGTCATGAAGAAGTTTAGATCTCAATTCAAGTTGTCATAACAGCCACAAGTCTGTGCAGCAAAGTATTAATTGTGATGTTTTTTGGTTAATGATTCTATCACTTCTTATATGTAAAAATCATGTGCCCTTAATTACAGTAATACCATTTTGAGGTATGTTTTACAAAGCCACAATGTTCAAAAGTCTAAGAGTAGTGATTTTGTTTTTACTGGTGTTTATAAAACCTTTAGTGGAACCTTATTCCCTGTGGGTGGAGGTGCTGTTTCACTGAGTGAGGCGTTAGCATAGAAATCCTCAATAAAAGGGTACAAGGTGATCGCTCTACGACATTACCTTGGAAAAGTGTTCATAACCCTTGAATGTTTTTACAATGTTACAACAATTAGCACCCAATTGTGAAGTAAAAAAACAACCAAACACAATTTCAATATTTTGATTATTAATACGTTTCAAAAGCCTTATTGGAATATGACCAAGAATATAAGCCACAACTGGTCTAGTCAGGTGAGACCAAAATCCAACCGTTTAGACTATATGTGTTTGGAGAAAAGCATATTTGTATGCTAGAGTGGCCCATTCAAAGTCCAAACTTGAATCTAATTGATAATTTATGTTCATGTGAGAAAATGTGAAAACATTCAAGAGACTTGAATACTATTGCAAGGCACTGCAAGCTCTAACAGAGCCAGCAGTATGTTGTTATCAAGACTTAGACTTTCCATTAATTTGCCACCGATCTGAAGGCGGGTTTTATTTGCTAAGCATTCAGTGTTAACCTGCTTAATGAATCAGAGTCATACACGCTGTGCATGTTCAGTAGTAATATACATATTTTAAATGATTATTCTTATGATCAAACCCAAAACCCTGCTGAGTTTTATTTTTTTATTATTTCCTCTTAGAAAGCCCTTGGATTCTTAGATATTAAAGATTAGGCTTACTGTCACCCATTACCCCGAAGGAAACCCTGAAAAAAGATCAAAGATGGGCTCAGTAACAAAAAAATAAAAAATGATGTATATTTATAATACAATACTTGAAGCAAAAAAAAAAATAGTTTCATACCACTGGAGCTGACTGTTACTCAAAACTTTTTGTAACTAATTTTCAAATAATTGATGCAAAGAGAGCATTTTCCTTCACTCCAAAATAATTTTGATGATCACACTGCCAAAAATGTTACTCACACAGTTACTATTTTCTATCTAGTACCACATCACCTAAAATATTAATGTTTCTCAGATGTCCTGAGAAACAACGCCTGAGGTCAGGTGATCTAATGTGCAGCATCAGCACCACTGCCCCCTCCCACTCTGTCCCTTTGAAGGGGCCTTACACTAAGTGCTCCGAGCAAAGAGCAGTGACAGAGCTGTGGGACACTGGAGCCTCAGTCACATCACTCAGTCATTTTTCCTACCTTGAGTTTAGAGTGAATGGAGTGAGGAGGGGGGTAATGATGTGCAGGGACACAGCTAAGCACTATTCGGCCTGAGAGTGCCAGATATGTTTGAGATGGGCAGATATTTTGTCTCAGGATGAAAAACCCAGAGTTGCACAGTCTTTTTCTTTGAGAGATTTACAGTTGTTTGTTAAATTGTTTGTCAAACTTTCAAGATGATTACCACAAACACATCCTTTTGATGAGACCTCCACTTAGAGCTAATTTTGAAAATCACATACAATCAGTGCATTGTGTTCTGGGTGCATATAATGTATAAACAGGGCATGATTTTTAAACTCAAACTCATCTTATTTTTTGTCGTTAGCTTGGAAAATCTTCTTTATAGTCACTATTCTTTGAGCTGCACTATATGATGGATGATACTCTAAGATCAACCTTCCTCATTTCTAAATTTATCCCGTATCATGGGTCTATTTTGAAACATAAAATCTGTTTTAGGTTTTGGCTTGACTTGGAACGTCCAGCTATCATTCCCATGCAGCTCTCTCGTACGCTGCAAGCTGCCATGTTTTTATGCAGCTCCATGCCAGTGCTGAATGCTCCAGTCAGCTGCCAAACCTGTAGATTAACTACCCCAGCAGAAACACTGGACATTCTTTCCACTTTCCCCATGACCTCCAGTTGTTAGAGAGCTGGGAGACCTACAGAAGAGCCCCAGTCCCAGTTAGGCTGCACGAGGGCCATGGCAAACAGTAACACACCATGCTAATCCCATTGGTTGGACGACTCAGACTCGCCTCAGGGAAGGATGGGCCACTCCCTGAGTCCTGCCGAGGAAATCTGTACGCTAAGCAGACAGGGGCTAAAAACTTTCCAAGAAAGCAGGAACAAAAAACAGCTTCTCTGACTTGACAGCAAAGCAGATTCACCATAAAATCAACACAAACAACATTATCTTCATAGACCTTTCTTCCTATGAGTATATAAAATTTTTATTTTTGACCATTTAGCACCACAGAAGGAAAACTGATTTATAAAATAGCAAATCCAATAATATTCGCTTAAGATGCAAGATGTGACCACAGCAGGAAGTTACTGTGCAGCCTTTTTGAGCCCTCCTGCTGCTGGGCTGTCCAGCTTCCAGTCAGCCCCGTCAGTCTGCTTTTGTTTTTCCCAAGTGTTAAAGGAACAGCAGAAACAGCCCAAGAAGTCCTGGAGCTCATTCAGAGAGGAAAACATATCACTTAGAGAAAATTCTTAATATTCATGTGTTGGTAAGAGATGGTCATAATATGAGACGATTATATGTAAAAATACAGCAGCTTAATGGCGTTTAGATAACCTTTGCAACCAAAATATGTAACATGATCTTATTGCTTTTATTTAAAACCGATAAACAGTTACTTGTTATTGCAGTTAAAAAAGATATTGATTTTTAAAGTTTCATAATCTATTATTACATTTATTCAGTGTTATTTTGACTTTGTAATACAGACTTAAGCAAAAATATAGAAAAACTGTAAACATTTAGGATAACACATGTATAAACAGCTGATAAAAATTGGTTCAAATCATAGAATTGCCATGTAAGTTTCTACACCATGACTGTGTTTTGTGACCAAAACTTTTTCTAAAGACACAATTTTAGATTGTGTCTGTCAGGGAAAATCATGTAATAGACTTTCTTTTAGCCAGCTGATTGTCAGAGCGTGGCAACATGCATAATGCATAATGCATAAAACATACTGTCAGAGAAACTCCAGTCATTCCAAAACATCCTCTGGATAATCATTTGAAGAACTCAAAAGTTGTAGGAATTATGACAGAAACGTTTTTGCTCATAGCTTGACGACTGAGGCTAGCAAGTGCAGTTAGCAGCGTTTTATTCAAAAGTGACGGGTGGCGCTCCTATACTTTCATGAGCATAATTAGATGTTTTTCTTCAGGAAATACATTGTTTTTGAAAAGTTGAATTTCTCTTATTCCATGTAAACAATATCAAAGTACTTTCAATGAATCTTATTTCAGTTAGCTACTGGCATTGGGAAGCAACAAATAAGAGGAAAATATGGTCCTTATGACACATTCTCTTGCTTCTTGTTAAAAGACTCTAAAACCATTTCCTCTGTTTGATGGAAAATTTGTAGATTTCAGCACTAAATTACTTGGGGTTATGGTGACTTTAATTTCCTCGCCATGGCTGCCAAGGCTTTCCACCATCAGAAATTTTTCTTTTTAAAAAAAATATGTGAAAGTACATAAGCCCTATTTATAAAGTCTGTGGTGTAATGCCCCTCATTTCGCCATAGAAAACTGTAGTCGACCCAGTTCTTTTTCTGGCATCCCATTATGTATGTAGAAGCAGATATATGACACACATGTAGCAGTATAGCTTGACAGTATACCAGCATTTTATTATACCTTCATACCAGTGACAGGCACCAGTTGCAGTATTCTGTTATGTACTATTATCTGTCATTAATTAGGTCTGCCATGTCCTTTGGCACATGTCATATAATTTTATCAATTCTCCTGTCAGAACATTTGCAAAGATAAAGAAGTTGAACCGTGCATGTTCCTTTGTCAGAAAGTATTTCTGAAAGAATGCTTTGCATAAATCCTTAAGATCTCATCAGAACTTTTTTTCCACATTAAACATTTTCTAAGCAAGACTCATACATATTTTCAAACCACGCCTTCCTAAAAATTCAACCTTGTATGTGTGCAACCTTTTGACAATTATTTGGCTCATTTCCTGTTGCATTCTTACACATATTAGGACTTTTCTTTTCTTTTCTGTTGGGATCAACTGTGGCGCAGTGTGAGTTTTGGCTGTCCTTTACTGCAGGATTATAGCATCCTTAACCTTTTAGCTGCATTCTCCATCATTCTCTCTCATGTGTCCTTCCCAAGCTGTTCCTTAACCTCTGCACCGGCAGACAGATTGCGAGAGATGGAGAAGGACAGACAGACTGGAAGGCAGGCGTACAGAGAGAGAAAGAGAAGAGCGAGACACTAAATGCAAGAAACAAATCTAGGCGGAGAGAGAAGTGGCCACCTGAGGATTAGAGACTGAATATAACTGCTCTGAATTGTCAAGGCCGCAACATTTCACAAAGTCTCTTTCCACATCCTGACCTTTCTGATATTTAACTCCAAGGCTCATCTATTGTCAGTGAACCTTTTTGCAGTAAAAGGAAAGGCAGTTAACATTCAGCCCTTCCACGACGTATTGAGTGAATTGTGGATTCAGTCCAGAAGTCTCTGGAGTCTGAGGGCACTCTATGTATTGGTGTGTTTGAGTGTGCCAGTTCGTGTGTGCGCATGCTTTGGTCCATTCGTGTAAACCTCTTTAGCCAATTACTACAATGCTTTCTGTGTGAGATTTCATCCTGCTGAAATGTTGCATTTCAATACCTTTTATGCAGCAAGCAGGCCCGTCTAATGTGATGTCTTTGCTCCTGATCAGATAAATGTGGCAGCTTTCTATTAATCCTGCCAAAGGAACACAAACAATTGATGTTATTCAAGATGCTACCTACTTTTTATACAATGCAAATTTGGACTCCCTACGGCTGTCTGTGCACAAGCTCCTCTCCTCGTTATCTTTTAAAAGTGTTACACTTTTCCACTGTTGCATCGTTTTTAAAGCTTCAAGGTCAAATATTGGCTCGCCCGCTTTGCTTGACTCGTATACAGAAGTCACATATTTTCATTTTCAGTCCAGGATGCTCTCTGATTGGCACATACACACTCAGGCTCAAAGCCTGCAAAATTCAAAGTGCCAGAGCTTCCCTGTCAACACCTGCCATCTAATCTATGCTCGTCTGAAACTCTATCGCTCAATAAACCCATTGTTTAGCCATGTCAGTAGCACAAGACTCGCAGTAATAATTGAATCTATTTGCATGATTACGCTTCTTTTAATGAGTTCCTGTGAAAACGACATAATATTAGAGATAAAATGCTGTTGATGGAACATTGTTTCACAAAAGAAAATGAAAGTACAATTTGTTATGCCAAGCAGTAAGGTGAAAAAACTGGTAAAAAAAAAAAGAAAAGAAAAACTATTATACAGAAAAATTAATAACTGAAGCACAAAACAGACAGGCCTTCAAATGTTATTTATTCCTCTTGTTCTCAGTCTTCTGTAAAATAAAACTAATAGTTTTTTTTAAGAGGAAATCTAACAGGGAATGAAACACTGAGTGAGAGGCATGATATCTAAGAGCTCTGAGGGATTTAATTCATACACAACAAAGTTGTTGCTGATTGATTTACCACCTCCATGCAATTTAGTCAGGCAAAATTTAGAACAGCCACTTTAACATATTAGCACCAATTTGGAGACTTTTCGTTCACTGTGGCCTTCCAGAAATATATCTTGTTTTGACTTGTGCAACAGATAATGTTAACATCGTCAAAACACTGCACTGTCACACCAAATATTTAATGTAAACTTCTAAAGATGGTTTTTTTTTTTCAGAGAAATCTACCACTTTTTATTCTGACATTTAGCAAGTAGAAATACATTTTTAGAAATCCAACTGGCTTGAAGTAGAAACAATTTATTTAATGTCAGACATTAAAAAAAGCTTTATGCAAAATTTCTGATTTCTACCATTAGTGCCATGCATAAAATGCTAACATCTTTTACACAAATTATTGGTCAACACTTGTGAAATAATGTTAAGTTTGGTCTTAAAGACAACATGTGTTTCAGCAACGCTGCATTGGAAAATAATACAGAAAACAGATATTTTAGGAGATCCAGTATGTCGAAAGTCAATTTAGGAACATATTTCCTTCAACAAATAAATGAGAAACTTTCATCCTGTAATTCTGGATGAATTTGCTATTGAAATTCAAGCAAATGAAAACTTAAAAATAGTTCACTTGTAAAATGTTATTGAATATTTTCTGATGTTTGCATTTATTTACATTTTTGAAATATTTCTTTAAAATAAAGTTTTAAATGTGTTATCTGGGGGGTGACCCTTCCACCCACACACATAAAACATATTGATTGTTTCTCTACCTGTTTTGATTTACATAATAAGGCTGTAACTGGAATGAGTTAATCATATATTTTAATATAAGCACAAAAATAGGTTGGTTATTATTTTTGAAAGAAACATCTATTGATTACCAAAAAGTGGAAAAAATATTTTGTTACTTCCGTGTTAATGAATCCTATAACTATGATGTTTGATGCCGCTGTTTCAGTTTGACAAACACGATTTTATCCTTTGCCTAAACCCTCTGCCTCACAGTGACATAACTCCTTTGCAGTCATTTTAACTCTTATCACTAACAAAGTGATGCATTTAAACCTCAGTGTCATGATCAAACACTGGGTATTTCAGCTGTAGCTCATGTCACATCTGATATTCTTTAAATTGCATTATTTATGGTAATGCAAAACTGATGAACACACTTAACAAGGTCACTGCAGTTGCCATGGAATCAAAGAAAAAATGTTCCTTTACTTGAGAGAATAAATGTAGGTGAGAAAATGTCATGACGCCCAGCCTTTTACATTATGCATCATGGCATATTTTACCCACAGTGTCATTTCAGAAAGTAGAAGACAAGTGAGGATATCAGAAGACAGTCAGGAGTGAAAACATGGATTCCAATACTCGTAAAGATAAAGCTTTAACAAACATGCAGCACATAAGGTACATAAAACACACATATGGTGTGTGATATTTGCAAGATTTACAGTGGATAAAATTAAATGAGGCAGATTTACAGAACAAGTCTGTGAATGTAGAGCATGCATACAAAGTAATATGTAAAAGAAAACACCATAGTCACTGAAATTATACCACTGAACAGCCTTTTTGTGGTTAATGGTATATCATCCCTGATGATTATGAAACCTCAAGCTGTTAAATTAATAAATTCAATGGTAGCAGAGGAAATATTTTCAGACACTGAGAGCAACTAGAGTTTCCAAGAGAAAACTATTTTCAATTATCTTTTAATTGATATCAGCAGCAGTGACTTAAGCTGCAGCAAAGGGTCGAACCCAACGCTGTTATTAAAATATTATTCCATGTAGGCATCTTTTAATAATGAGAGGATTAGCTCATTCTTTTTTGTCAATAGGCCTGCTAGATTTGATGTTGATTCATGCTTTTTGCTGTTGTCGAGAATGCATTGGAGAACAAGTTCAAAGTCACCGACAGCATTATGATCTACTGTATTAAGCGCTGTTCAAGTGGAAAATATAAACTGACAGGGTGTTGGACAAAAGGTCATCTCCAAATATAACATTTCTTTATAGTCCTGTCAGAAGATGATAGACTGTTGCATAGATGGATTGATAGTCAGTCAGTCAACTTACTAACTGGTATTGATATTCTAAAGCCTTTTGGCTGCTTGTGATGGGCAACAAAGAATCATTACCAGCTGTAAATGATGAGTGAAGAAAAGACTCAAAGGGTATATTTTTCATCTTTGCAGCTAACAACACAAGGGCAAAATTCATAACATCACTCCATGATGGCTGGTGACATGTTAAATCAATGTTGCTCATCTTTAAACTTACCCCATCACAGTGATTAAATGAATGTACCTTTGACATTGCATCCAAGACAAAGAGATCAGTCACATCCTTAGACGGTGACAGCACTACTGTTGTATTCTTAACACCAACCAGGAGAACAACTTAGAAAATGACTGAAAAAATTACTCTGCCTGAAGGGTTTATCTTTCCTTCCTAGACACCAATCTGATGGCATCTGATTGCATTTCTGAGGAGTTTACCTCTCCCTGCAGTCCAAACGGTCTAAAAGAAATGTTCCTGATGGGCTGCTGGCTGACAGCACAGGACGCCTTCGAAGGTTATTTGTAAATCCTGTGAATAGTCAAAGGTTTTTCAAAGGAAAGAGAGAAAAAAAAGTTCATCATTTTTTGACCAGGGTAACAAAATAAAAGGAAACATTGTAGCACTATACCACCACTATTCACATCAATGAGTAGGGAACAGATCATGCCTTTTCATTTATTCAGGTCTACAATTAGGCTACCAAATTCTTCAAACCCCTGCAAATTGTTTTCATTCAACCGAGTTTGTTTCTAAACAAAACTGAAGAGAGCGACATCTCTCAAAATCCAATAAGACGACATAAAAGGAGTATAATTTTTCAGATGCATAAAAGTACACAGTATACTATATATATGAGAAATGAAATGTAAAATATATATTTTTTTAAAAATGGAGAAGTATGTATTGGCATTATGGTATTTAAGTCATTGTAATTGTTGATCAGCTTTTTTATGTTTCCATTGGCGTTTTGATGATTAAACGTTGATAATGAGCCCCAAGACTTTGAGGTCAGAAGATCTCCTTGCCATCACCCTAAAACTGACCTTTATCTTTCTTAACAGATTCTCTGCCAGATTCAGGTCGGGATTCTGGCCAGTCCATTCCAAAATATTGTCAGAAGAAACATGTTGGTCCAATTAAATATTAAAGAAAGCTTAACATAAATCCCCCAAAATCTAAAAGACATTTGCACACTCAGATGTTTGCTTGTGTTTTAAACCAACATCACACCTTATCCTACATAAATAGGATAAGGTATATAAATATGCCAACCTTTAACACACCTGTTGATGATCAAAAAATAAATAAAAAATCAGACTCCTTATCAGCAGTGTTTTTCAACCAGTCAGCATCCAATCTCCGTAAAATCTAAACTCATATAAAATCCTCAAAAGACCAACTAAAATGTCAGAATGAACGTTTAGCTGCTCCTTTTTTTCCCAAACAGTGATTTCCCTCCAACCCCCTGATCATTTTGAAACTTTATTTTCTGAAAATGTCAGTGTTGTGTGACTCTGAGTTGAATATGCTGCATTAACAGGTTAGTTTTGTACAAATAAAATTTTAAAAGCTGTGTTCTTATATGACTCACTGTAAGCCCATTAAATTTGTATCCAAAACGAATGATTTATGTTTCTGTCATAGTTACAGTATGTGCCTCATTTAGAAAACTGGACTTGTGCTTTTGGATTGTATTTAAATGAACGTTGTTCTCTTCCTATGCATTTTTAAATGGCGCTATCAATGAAATGCCTCTTTCTTCTCCCCCTATTTGTCTTTTTTTGCCAAACATGCTATTTTGAATTTCTTTGTACGTCTCTATGTTTCTCTCCCTGCTTCAACAACAGGGGCCCATGCAAAAAAACAGGGCGAAGATTTGTCGGAAAACGACGGTGACGAAGACGAAGGTATTTTCCACGGTGAACAAAGACGGTGCATGATTTCTTTTGAAAACAAAATCTCACTGTTTTATAATCCTCTGTGGATTTCTTGTATTGCAAATGCACTCATCAAGCACCCGTGTCTCATCATCATCTGTCGAGCAACATTTTCACAAAGATTGCATGTGAGTGAATGTGATGGCTCTTGTTCCCAAGGATCTATATTCAGATCAGGAGAGTTTTTGACTTTAGAGATTGATAACATCCAGTATCTGTCAAAATAACTAAACCCTAGGTTGACTCATGCTAATATCTTATGCAGCGAGTGAAGCAGCTGATATTAAAGGGGCAGGGTTGGCAGTTAAACCCCTTTGTTAAGGTGTGGGCAGAAACTCTGTTGATGGTGATAATAGCAAAAGAAGAGACACAGCAGTGTAATATCAGACTGTTCCTCAGGTCTGCTTGTTCATTCAGATGAGGAGCAGCAGTTCAGGAGCGATGCTGAAGAGGATTAGAGATGAGAGGTGTAGAAAATGGGAAGTTGCTGCTCAGCAATCGCATTGTTCTCTTTCCATATTTATCTTGGGATATTCCTGGCTCAGGATGGATCGCTGCTGAGATTAGAATGAGAGACAGCTCTTGTGCTGCAACAGAAACAGCTTAAGTCTCTGAATCTAAATCAAAACCCTTGATGTAGCCCGGCCCTTCTCTTATGTTGCCACTGTAGGGCAGGTGATGAAAGCCTGATGTTTTGTATCATCACAAAGCCTTTGATTTACGCTCAGTTTCAATAATAATGACACTCTGGATTTTCACTTCACTTTAACGCCTGCATCTCTGTAAATTGGAATATCAAAAAGTTGATTTGGAAGTTAATTAAAAACAATTAACTCATATTGATTGATGACACACGTAGTAAAGTAGATCAAGCAATATTTATAATTATTATTATTTCAATGAGTAGGGGTTACTCAAAAAAATTACTTTCAGAAAATTTGATCGAAGTGTAATCTGTGAAGAAATGCTATGACCATGTTGTGGCTTCCACAGTGATAGAATGGCTGTTAAGCAGATAATCACTGACATGAAGATAAAACACAAAATGCAGTTGCTAAAGAAGCTGACTGTTAACAAACAGGGCTGCAGTCAGGCATATTATTGGAAAGTTTAGTGTAAGAAAAAAGTGTGGGAAATGATGCTCAAGCAAGTAAGATAACCACAGCCTTGGGAAGATTGTGAAGCAAAGCCTATTCAACAAAATGAAGGAGAATACATATTGTTTTATTAAATATTCATGCTTTGGGGGTTTAAATTGGCTGTAAGAATAAAATTTTTGTGTAGCTAATAGATGCAGTTTATTTTTTATACAATTCTATTTTATTAGGATTAAAGCATTTAATGGAGTTAATTGTATTGTTGTTGCATTTTAAATGAAAACTATGTATTAATAAAACAACCACCATTTTCAATTCAAAAACCCTTCAGTTGCTAAATCCTTTCATAGACATAGAAGCTCAACAAAAAAATATTTATTGTTCTTATAAAATGGTTAAAACATTAAAATCTACGTAATTAATTCATCAAAATTAACACGTTGCTCCTGTTCAATATTTGTTTGTGTTTCTCAGTTATTGCTAAGGTAATTTGAAAGTTTTATTTTCTACACAAACTGAAGCAGAAAACTGACTATTATTTTACATATGTTTTTACAGAGTTTTTTATATAAATATTTTCAACTGAACATGGGAAAGAGAGAGATCAGATTCTGTAAGTAAATGGTTTTCTCTAGATGTCCAAGTGTTTGTAGAAAAGGTCCTCCCTCCTTGCCAACAGGCTCCTCTCTCAAAAAAACCCTCCTCATGCTGGCCTGGATCACATATCAGGAAGTGTTGCCATGGCACCACTTTGACACACACAGGTGTTTCTTTATTCATGCCCAGGGCACGCTGTTGCAACTGCAGCCAAACTGTCTTGATTTTCAACCCGACTCTGTGTATATACACAGCTCATGCATGTGCAACTCTGTCCTCCTTCAAGTAGGCTCACGTGTGTCTGTACGTAACCCCCTTTGTATGTATAAAATTGCTGACAAGTGCCAATCCCTTTGTCTGGCAAGTCTGTGCATGCATACACAGTGGCTTGGTCTCCAATCTGTTGTGCTAGACTAGCTTCACTGAAAATGTGACAAGTCTATTCTTTACTGAGCGCATCTAATGCTGTTTGCAGAGCATCGCTGAAGACACACAATATAGTCCCAGTAGCATTTTTGCTATAGAACTGCAACTAATGCATGCGTGACAGAGTTGGCCGTGACTTCCTAAAATTATCCATAAGATTTTTTATTTTTCTGGTGATTGTGTATAACCTGTATTGTATTAGATACGATACCCCTCTATTTCTACTTAATTTTACTGTGGTAAAAAAAAAAAAGTCTCTCTGTACAAACCAATCACTGATTCTGCCACTTGGTACTTTTGAGAAAAACCTAAGTAGTTCACACATACAAAGATGTTAAAACAAATTAGCCTATAAATTAAGCTACACTTACAGCTCAAACATTTTGAGTATTAGTCCTTCCTCATTTATTCCAGAAAATGAATGACATTTATTGGTTCATTACACACAGTGACTTATTCTAAGTTTTTATTTCTTCTAAATTTGAGACCTTGATATGAGCTGCAAATGTTAAGTCAGTCATGAACCAGAGACTATGTCAGAAGAATCTTATTGGGGCAAAGCAGAAAAAGAACTGAACTGTTAGCCAAAGTCCTGTTTTCAAATGAAAGTGAAGTTTAAATTTCATGACAAGAGGCTATATGAAATGTGGTCACAGAAGAAAGTAGTTGACTCTTGTAGCTTTGCAAATGACAAGGCAACTGAAGCATCACATAGCTACAGCAGCTAAAATCCACAACGTCAGTTAAACATATGCAACAACAAGCATTGTGACAGAATAAAGTTTACAGAAATAGTAGCTGTAATGTAGTGAGTGTGGAGTGGAGGGCGTCTGGTTGCTCTCTGAGAGTGGGGTATATTTTCCCACACGTTGTAAAAACCCCAGCTATAGAAAATCTATGGGGTACCGTCAAGGAGAAGATAAGAGACACCCGATCCAGCAATGCAGATGACCTGAAGGCCACTAATAAAGCAACCTGGGTTTCCATTACACCTCAACAGAACCACAGGCTGATTACCTCTGTGCCCGCCATACTGATGCAGTAATTCATCAGGCCCAAACAGCTATTGAATAGATGGATATAAACATATATTTTGAAATTGATGTTTATTGCGATGCACTCACACAGGTTTTTTAGAAACTTGACATTGCTGTTTAAAAACATAAATCGAACTTATGTAACTTCAATCGACCTAAGATAAATCTTGGGGTTTTGTCATCTGCAAACCATACCCATTAAATCTACTAGAAATAGATTATCTTGAAATATTTCAATCTGTGTGTAATGAATTCATATAATAGTTTCATTTTCTGAAGTGCGTGACAGTAAACTTTTAACTTGTTTTATAATAGTCAAATTTTATATGCCTGAAAAGGTACGACAGGACATACCGTTTTATGAAACACTTGGGCAATTGCATTAAAATCCAAAAAATAACTGAAATCTGATAGTAATTCCCTCTGTGGGGATTAATAAAGTATGTTCATTAATTCATTCATTCATCCTGAACACACAGCCAAGATAATTCATGTTAAGAAAGAAAGAAAGAAAGATAAGAAAACAAAGCTGCTGGCATGCTCAGGCCATCAGTATATTAGAAAATTTGTGTCATTCAATGAAGATCTGAGAAAAACCTTCAAGATTTGAAGAAAATCTTGAAGAAAATCTGGTTGAAAATCTCACCTAAACAATTAAAGTAGCTACTTTCTCAATAATGGAGAAGTCTTGAAATTGTCATAACCAAAAATTGCTTTACTTCTAACTTAAGTAAGGCTGGTTGACATTTTGCCTTTCCAGTTTGTTATATATAATTCATAAACTCATGTGTTTTGATTTCGTTGGGTTACTACCAATATCTGCTGTGCTTTCTTTGTCAAAAGCCAATTACAAATATACTTGTAGAGAAAAAATATGTCTTCTATACTTATTTCTTTCTCGCTGCATGTACTCTCACCAATTTCTGCTCTCACGAGTAGCCGTTCTTTTAATAGCACCATCGCAGTTCCTAATAATTTTACTTCATGCATTACTGATGAAAAATTAGACCATTTGTATTCATGCTGAAGAACAAGAATAATCATAACACAAGCCAAGCTCCCCCTTTCAGTCTCTGGCTGACGTACCTCTTATCCATGAATTCTCATTCAGCTGAGGGAGTTGCTGCCTCGTCTGGTTTCTCTGTGTGACCCTTTCTATCTCTCGCTCTGTTCATCCCAGCATTACCATCCTGCCTCACTTGGCCATCCGTCTATCCTGGGCTAATTTTCTCCCTTCATCCAACATATTGGAACGGTCCTCCTCCTTGTTAAAAACCCCTCCGGGAACGTTCTCCAATTTTAATCCTGATAAATAGAAGAACAATAAAGGTTTTTTGTCCATTGCCAAATAAATAAAGCGTATGTAATAAAAGGGTAATATATAAATGAACAATAAAAAAGGCTGCAGAGCAGCCAATAAAACACTTCACTCAGACAAACTTACAGGCATAATGAAATGCATACAATATAATTTTACTTTTTATGTGTTCAAATGTTTCCTCGCTTTTTCTGTCTGTAACTGGATATCTGCCCTTTATGTGTCCGCCTGTCTGTTTGAGCACAAGTCAAGTCTTTGGCACCCCTAAGAGCATTCAAATTCTGCACTACGCTTCCTTCAGCAGCACAAGCATGTGGGCCAAACTGCAGTGATTTACAACAGCTCACAATCAAGACTCAATTTTACAGAGGCTGTTATTGCACTGTAAAATGGAGTGCAAGCTTTCAATCACTTACCTGGTGTTGTAAGATAAAGCTGGGTATGTAAATAAAGGACTGGAGTCAGTGCAGGAGGTAAATCTCCCAAGTGAAAGTGGCAGGGGTGTTGAGGGGCTGGACCTTCTGACAGGCACCGAGAGGCAACCACACTCCCTCCACCTCTGCCCAAGGGATGAGAAATAGATCCGTATTCATGTCTGCCATTCAACGCATCAAGATTCAAGCACTGTTTCCACCGACACTGACTGCAGATTTGCACAAACATGCTCATGCACACACATTGCCTTCTTCCGAGCTCTAGAAGCAAGCCCTGAGGAAGACACACACATAAATAGAGGTGCCCTGCCACTACCCTCAGAGACACTCCATCGCTGCTGTGCCAGAGAGCAGAACTGAGCTCCACCTGCCTGGGTATTACCATTAATTCCATTGCACAGTTCTGGCTAGATCCCCATCCAGCAAAGCCCTTAACTAAGGCAGGCTGGAGAGTGGTAAATCGGCAGTAGGGGGAATTCATGCACCGCTCTCTTCTGTCTGCCACTACCCTATTCTCTCTGATGTAGCACGGACAAGAGAATTCATAGCCCTTAAAGTCCATTTATTCAGAAATCCTTGGAATGCTGGGGCTCTGCTTCTTTCCAGGACAGTCATTTCTGCTAATAGCTGATCCACAAGACATCATTTCAGCCATTGCGAAGGAAGACACTTACTGTGACATGGTTTATTTATTTATTTTTTCTCTCCCACCTTTTCCCTTTGCCTTTGACTGGGACACAATAATAAAGATACAAACCTGCTTAGAATGGGGGGGGGAAAGCATTGTAGAATTTATTTGCACAATAACACGAAGTTTACAATATTATATTAAAAAATTAAAATTTCTAGTTTATGTTGCAGACGTGATGTGAAAATACAATTCTATGCAAATTCTGAAACTGTAGAAATCATTTAAAGTGTTCAAATCTCCAAAGAGGTCTGGAGCATCATCTCTTGACCTAATCAAAGGTTCTGCATAATAACTTTAAAATGCTGCGCCAAAACAAGTTAAAAAGCCACTGTCATGTCCTGGCAACATGACTCATGAAATGCACTTCATTTATGATTTGCTTTTCTGTTTCAGTAGATATACTCCATCTTTTGGCATTCATTGGACATTCTCTATAAGCCTTGTCTCATAATATAAACCTTAATTCTGATTCTGTCTGTCCACATCTTTCTATTCCCTCTTTTCTCATTCTCCTCCTTCTCTGCTGCCAACCTCAACAGCCAGGGAGCAAAGGTGCACACACTAACAGTCGCCTTCCTCTTCAAAAATATCTCAATCCTGTGATTAGGATTTCTTTATATGAAGTCACATGTGACACTCTGTTATTCAGAAATGTCAGAATTTTGGAGAAAACTGCTCAGTGCAATATTATCTGGCTGTAGAGTGCTTTCTTCTGCCAAACCCATCACTTCTGATAACGTGCTGGCTTTTAAACTTGTCTGGCTTAAAGGTTCTATGTGCTGACTTTTCAAAATTACAGCAGGGAATTGTTATTTGCTATTATTGAAGATACCCTATGAAATAATTGTAAAATAGTGTCACTTTTTATCTAAAGGATAAAAAAAGATATAACTTCACAGAGTCTGCCACTCAGTGTTTTTTCGAAGCCAGTCCTTTCCTTTGAATTCTTTAGCTCTAAAACATGAAACGACAGACCTTCTCTACAAAAGTGTTAGAGAGTGACAGAGTGTAATGTGGATCAGCAGGAGTCTGGCTTTTAGATTTCTCTTCAATGGAAACATCACCTTCTTCGTCTTAAAAGGCCGGAGATGTAGGAAGGGACAAGACCAGTGTTAACATTGCTTGGCTTGAGATAAAACAGGGCTTCAGATTGGTTGTGTTCTCTTGATTTTAGTTAAAGATGCCAGTGCCCTTGTTGTTTGGCAGCTAAAATCATTGTTAAATGCAATATATTTCATCTTTTAAAGCCTGTTAGGAAAATATCTTATGGTTTCTAAAAATAATTGCATATTGGATGAATACTTCCACATTCAGGCAGAATCAACTGAATCAGAAAACACCAAATCTCGATATAACCACTTAAGAGAAGAGAGAAAACATTGCTCTTGCAAAAAGCCTTCAGTGCTTGATAGATACTTTACAGTTCACTTTACCAATCGCTTAGCGAGCTACTAAATCTTCTTACCTAAAATGTGTCACTTCAGTTCAGCAGCCTAACAAGGCAAATGTTCAGTAGTACCAGGAGGCTTTACACTGTATTGTTAAAGGCAATCAAATTAGAAGTGAGTCATGAAAAAAGGGTCTTAAAAGCAGGAAGCAGCTAGCTTCCAAGTGGAGAAATTATTGAACTTTATTTTACTTGTGTGTTAGAACTTTATTTCTAGTTCTAACACACTGTACTAGATCTAGAATCCAATAAAAAAGCTAAAAAATAAAGACAGGCAAGTTGAAAATAAAGATCAAACAAAGGTGTCATTAAAACACAGTCTACACACACATACACTGAGCACGTAAATCAAATTCAGTTTAGATCTTGACAGAAGAATGTTACGCTGTTTGTTAAAGTTGGAATCATCATACATCTTTATTTCATTGTGAATGTTTCTAGTTGAATAAGAGTCACTATTCTATATTAAGGTTCAAACAAAAGCCTACTGCCATTCCACAGCTTAATTAATTTGGTTTAAAGTAACTTTGTGAACTACAAGTCAACCACAGTTTTGGTAGCCACCAAAAGGCTTCTGCCAAAATGTCTGAGTGGAAAACTGACCAGTTTTGGTTCTTTTTAGTCAGAAATGGACGAGTTTTTTAAATTGGTTGAGATTAGTTTTTAAGGTTAGTACCCGTACTTGAATGTTCAACAAGTGTTTTAGGAACATGATTCCAGAAGCTTTATTAACCAGGTTTATCCATTCCAGAAGGTGTTTTTCTGTATGTTTGACTCACTGTCATTTTGGCATCCCCAAAATCTAGGTAAAGCTGAATTTGAAAATACTGTCAGGCACGGTGGTGGCGGCATCATGCCAGAGGTTCTGGTGCATTGCACAAAGTGGGGGACTGATGCAGGAGGAGGACTTTCTCCAAATATGTTCATGTCATGTTGAACACTGCTGACTCTGTTTGAATAGATAAAGGAAGCAAACATAAAGACCCTAGAATGGTTCTACCAAACTTTGTTGTCAACAGCCATGACAGGAAAAATGAAAATGTTATCAGAAATTAGCGTCTGCATGATTAGATGTGATTTTGCCAACTGCTGTGGGACGGCCTTCCGAGGATTTTCTTTACTAGGAATATTGCTTGTAATGGACTTGTCAAAAATGTACCATGAAGCCTGGCCTGACAAGAGCACTACAGTAGCATACATGTCATGTCTTACCACATCAGGACATTGTCACCCTTTCCCTCCCACCTCAGACCTCATTGATAGCCGCTGACAGCCACCATGTTTCCCCAAGCGTTGACACAGTGCATGCCGCGACACTTATCTCCACTCAGCTTTGTCCTGTCCCACTCCGTAGTGTCAAGACCGGGTTCTGGGGCTTTCAGCGTCAGATATATATGACTGACTGCTTTCAACGCAGGGGAAAGGCTAAGGGCAAAAAGGTGGGGATACAGGTGGAGAGAGAAAATAAGATAGCAGAGGAAGGAAGGAGTGCTCAGAGCCCTCCTGGCTGGTTTCACTCGCAGCAGCAACACTAAGAGGCTTGGCGTCGGCTTGAGTTATGCCTCCCACTGACACTTCAATCAGTCCACAGGCACCTTTGAAAGGTTGTGCCCCTTAGTCCTTTTCTAAAATTCATGCCCTGTGATGTATTTGTAGGTCTAACTGTCGCTGCTGTCCAAGCAGAGAACCTTTGATTTATTTATGCACTGGGCAATAGTAAGTAAATTTGTTCTTCTGTGGTGCAATAATGTGCTGCTTATAAAATAAGTGCTGGGAGTGTATGGATGTATGTCTCAGTGTAATAGGTGCTGCATGATCACATTCATCTGTTGGGGAAATAAATAGGAGAAAACTGATTTGTGTAAGTATTACTTTTTGCACATCAGGTTTCTACATTTCCATCATTCACAGATTTTTTAAAATTATTTTTTTAGTTTCCTTAAAACATGAATGTATTTGCTTTGTTTCACATTTTGAGTTAATCTTGCATGGACTTTCAATAGAGCAATAGGCATGTGCCAAGATTACTCAAGGTATGATAACTCTTAGCAAAAATGTTATGGTTTAACGGTATCATGGTACTGTACAACACAATGTATATGCTGTAATTTAAACAGAAAAGTAATTATTCCTACTGCTGCTAAAGTAATACAATGCATTAATTATCACAGTTATGATAATGTCATCTCCATTGTATCTGTGTCTTGGGCTTTTTGTTGATACAGAGAATTTAGCAAAATGTGGAATAAACAGCTGCAAGAACTAGGTTTTCAAACACTTGTTGCTAATTATATTTTTGTCCGTTGTGCTCTATTTCAGGCAAAAGCAAACTAAGAAGCTTATTACCTCATTAAGTCCTGACTGTAGTTCTAACTTGATAGGTGATGTTTTCACTAACCTAATTAATTTTGCAAAACTGTATTTTTTTAATATACATTTGTACCTCTCATCCATGCAAAAAACATTTTATATGTTTTTGTAGGGGGCTGCAAAGTGGTAGCACTGTTGCCTTGCAGCAAGAAGGTCCTGGGTTCGATTCCCGGCCCGGGGTCTTTCTGCTCGGAGTTTGCGTGTTCTCCCTGTGCAGGCGTGGGTTCTCTCTAGGTTCTCCAGCTTCCTCCTACAGTCCAAAAATATGACTGTCAGGTTAATTGGTCTCTCTAAATTCTCCCTAGGTGTGAGTGTGTGTGTGCATGGTTGTGTGTCCTATCTGTTTCTGTGTTGGCGACCTGTCCAGGGTGTACCCCACCTCTCACCCGGAACGTTAGCTGGAGATAGACAACAGGACCCCTCCCAACACCACCAGGGACAAGGGTGTAAGAAAATGGATGGATGTTTTTGTAGTATGTATGTACAGTAGTAGATATCCAGAGAGGTAACACTTTATTTGATGGGTTGTGAATAAGACTGCCATGACACCATCATAAACATGACATAACACCTGTCATGATCATGAGTAAGTCTTTATGAATATTTATGACTGTTGTCATAAAGTGTCATTCGGTAAATTATGACACTTTTAATAGAAAGTTGACATTATTCAAAATGTCTTTGTTATGACAACTTGACATTAACCAAGAAATCATAATCTGACATAAATTTGTTATTACTGATTAAACCTTAGCTTTAATAACATAAAGCTACATATTTTTTAAAGTTTAATTATTAATATTTTTATAACAAAGTTATGTCAGTTTTTGATTCTTTGGTTAATGTCAAGTTGTCATAACAAAGACATTTTGAATAATGTCAACTTTGTATTAAAAATGTCATTATTTACCAAATGACACTTTATGACAACAGTCATAAATATTCATGAAGACTAACTCATGTTTATGACATGTGTTATGTCATGTTTATGACGGTGTCATGACAGTCTTATTCACACCCCGTCAAATAAAGTGTTACCTCCAGAGATTTTTTTTTTTTTTACCTCCAGAGATTATTATTTTTTAACAACGATATATAGGCCTTTGCCCATTCTGACAAATGTAGTCTTGAAATATCCTCATGAAATTAATGACTGAAAGTTAACAGAGTAAACTGAAACTGCTACGCTTATTTTACGAGAAGCCTAGCTGTATCTTTAGCCAGGCTTACAATTATTTTCTGTCAGTTTTTTTTTTATTGGAAACACTCCTACAATGTAGATTCAGTTCTTTTTTGAAAAAGCTACAGTAGTCTTCCTGGAGCCTAGGATTTTTTCCTTTTTGTTTTTTTTGCTGACTTGTATTTGTTGGTTAATTAGTCAGACTACCTGCAGAGCTAGCAACTACGTCTACAGAAGTGCCATGGCATTTGAATTTTGCCAACTGTAGCTTAAAATGCATTGCTTTAGCAATCTTTACAGTAAGCAAGGGAAAACTGCAGTAGATGTCTTTGAGCCAGCTGCTCAGCAGTGCACATCAGGTAAGAGTTGGGGAGAGCTGTGCTCTTCTGTGCTCCAAATATTTAAAAAATAAATAAAAGCTATGGTAAGTCTGGAAGTTTTTTTTTTGTAATCTCATAAAAACATTCTTAAATAACTGGAAAAGGACGTAAAATGTTTGTAGTTTTAGAACCACAACTTTTTTAAAACCCAGTCGTACCATGATACCGCTAACCAGCCAATGTACATGTACATCACTCTGCATTAATTAATTTATCTCTCCTTTTTTTTTCAGCCAAAGCTTGGTGCTGAATCTTGATGCTAATAATAATACGTTAATGTAATGATGTGCTTACCTTGAGTCAGGATGCTTTCTGCAGCTAAGTCACCTTGTTCAGCAGATTGGGCCATCCACAAAAACACCTCTATAATTGATCAAAATGAAATAATACTTTTTTTATGCACAGCAGAAATAACTGGAAACCTCCCCCTCCCCAAAAAACAACAACAAAAAAAACTTGTTATCTTATTTTCTTTGCAAAGCAACAACTTTGGTGAGATCCTGTATACGCTTATACATTCCTCTGACAGCAAAATCAAATATTTGGATCATATCTGTGACACTTCCCATGTCAGATCGACTTAGTAAATAGATTAGAATAAGTGGAAACGTCTCCAAATGGAGACCCAATGTGAATCAACAAAAGAGGTGACTGATAACATTGACATGACTAATCTCTTTTTTATTCTTATTTCTGCTCCCTGTTCCTTCTACCTCTCTGCCATTCTCTTTGTATCTGTGGGTCTTTTGTTTGATTAGCTTGTGGAGAATATCGTCCTGCTGCTCCCTCGTTCCTCCTCACCTCATCTCTCGGTTCTTTCTCCCCTCTCTGACTGTGGTTTTAATGCTTTTTCTCACCTCATGGATCCCCTACTCCCACTCTTCTTCTCTCTCCTCCTCCTCCACTTGTCTCAGATAAGTGTGTCCAGAGAAGTGTCAGCTATAAATCACATTTCACCGTGTAGCCTTCTCAGATACCAGCAAGATAAAGGTAGCCATAAATAAGTCCATATCATATACAAGTTACTGCTTTGCTTTTAAACCTAACAGAGCCACAAATAACCCAGGGGATAATAAAATAAGGAAGGGAGAAAACAAGATTTAGCCCTGCAATGGGGGCTAAAGGAAAAAATGCGTCCCTCCATAAAGCATTTCTGCAGTTGTCTGAAATTAGCAGAGAAGACGGGGGGTTGTATAATCATCAGGAGTGCTTGAAGATTGATTCAGGCTATTCTGAACAAGATAGCTGAGGATTTTGGTTCTCTGTAACCAGAGCAACCAGAATACAATGCCATCCGTTTTAAATCTGAGTCATTCCTTCTTTCCTTTTATGCTTTTATTTTTTTACTGTTCTCCTTTTTTCAATTTCCTTCTTTTTTGGTTGTCTTTTTTATTCTGCTCTCCTTCTGTCTTCATCGCTCTGCCCTCCTACCCCTTCTCATTCTCACCACTGCAAAAAAGGAGAGGGTGTTGGACAGAGATGGAGGGAAGGCAGGAGAGAAACACGGGGAGAGACTGTGAGTGAAAGTGATACAAAGTGGGAGGGGAAGATGGGTGGAGGCAAGAAGCTACACAGAAACGTTGGGGGTAGAAAGAGTGAAAATGAGAGTTTCTTGTCTTGTCTCCCAGCTCCAGTCAGCCGGTCAGTAATTCAAGTCTATTCCTTAGACAGAGGCTTTTTTTCTCCTGCTCCTCCCCTACCCCTGGTTGGGCTGTTTCTTTCTGGCTTGACTGTCACCTCAGTTGGGTATCAAAACCTCCGCTTTGGAAGCAAAACAAACAACTGTTACCAAAAAATGAAGCAGAAAATGTAGCTTGCCGTCATGTCCAGACAGGAACTATGCAAACAATTTGCCGTTACGTCTTGGGACTGTGTAAAAAAAAAAAAAAAAAAATGGAGGTGCAAGATAGCTGTGTGTAATTAGCTTGTGTGTTTTCCCCCTATCACTGTCAGGCCAGATTAGCCTTCTCCATGCTTAGGAGAATTGTCAGAGTACCTATCTCTTTATTCCCCCAATGGTTTTCTGCTTATTTATATAAAGTAGCGGCTCTGCTCCTGCAAGGTAGCCGAATACAAACTAATAGTTTGGCATATGTATAGTGCTTTGCAAAAGTATTAATATGACTTAAACTTTTTCTCATTTTTTAATTTTATGACCACAAACATTCAGAGGAGTGTGACCTGCATTTGTATTCAGACTCTGGAGCAAAACAATCAACTGCAATAAGATATTTAAGTCTATTTGGGCATGTTTCAACTATCTTTGCACATTGAGAGATACATTTTGTCAATTTTATTTGCAAAATACCCTGAGTTCAGTCAGATTCAATTGGTTCAATTTTATTATAACAATATATTTTCTGGTCTTGCTATTTGATTTAGGTCTGGTCTTTGAGCAAGCCTTTCTTAAACATGAATGTACTTAGATCTAATGTACTCCATTGTAACTGCGGTACTATATTTTGGGTCCTTGTGCTGCTTGAAGATGAATCTCTACCACTGTCTCAAATCTTCTCCAGCTTTTTCCAAGGTTTCTTCATGGAACATTCTGCGTCTGACTCAATTGATCTTCAACTCTATTCAGATTCCCTGCACACGCTAAGCAAAGACGTTCCCACAGTATGATGCTAAGTCCACCATGTTTTATCATCTTTTCAGGGTAGTCTGGCATCATCTGCTCCAGAAATAGCATTTTCAACACGTTTGCAAAGCACTATATATGCATGTGTATGGATGTATTGCGACAGAGTTCAACTCAAGTGAGCTTAATTTGTTTTTCTTAGAGCAGAAACAGTAGAGAAATATTGCACCAATTCCCATTAGCAGGCCAGCAGGCTGCACTGTTTGATTCCAGCTGGTATCTGGGAGGGGGTTGTCAGTTTGTTTGTTTGTGCCCACCATGTGCTGTATCTGAATCTGAGCTGACCCTTTGACCGCGGCGGGTGGATGACTATGTGAATATGTTAATGATGGCCGCTCTTGCAGACATACGAGATACCGGGGCCAAGCCTGTGATGGTCTACATCCACGGAGGGTCCTACATGGAGGGGACTGGCAACATGATTGATGGGAGCGTCCTGGCCAGCTATGGAAACGTCATCGTTATCACTCTCAACTATCGGGTCGGCGTCCTCGGTAAGCATACTTTCTTCTGTTTTTCTCTGTCTTACCTTGTCCTTCAAGGGCATTTTTCTGGGGCATCTTTATAGGGCATCTGGGTGTAATGAGCGCTGCTGATTGCCTCACACACTCTAAATGAGGCCTAATGAAAAACACAAGCGCAACTGTAAAATATGGACTGTCCTTTATGCTCCGTGTTGATGTGTATGCAGTCTGGTTGTGGATCAAATTGCTGTAATTGAGTCGGCTGAGTGTGGGCTTGTTGTTGTGGCTGGGATTTGGGATAAATTAGGAAATTATTGTAATGAGACTGAGAAATGATGAGATGGGTGTGATGCAGGGGAGACAGAGGAGAGGAAAAGGGTTTGTTAGCGGTAAAAGGGGATCTTCCTGAGTTGCAGTTGGTTGCAGACAAACTCACACCAATGAATCCCCTTTCAGACACTTGTGTGTGCGCCCCTGCATGTGTGTAGGGGTGTGTGTGTCTGTGTGGTCTGAGGAGGGCAGAGAGAAAAAAAGAGAGAGAGAGACAGTGAGAGAGTGACTGAGAGCTCCATGGAAACAGCTAAAGCAGCACAAAATGGAGTTTGTTAGTGCACAACCCAAGCTTTGTACCTTTTCCATCCATCTCTGGGACAGAATTGATCTCCATCCATATATATTTTTCACATTTAAAGAGGTTATAGACAAACCGTTTGAATGGAAAATCAAATCTCCCTGCTGTTTGCTTGTTGAAATATTGCCTCAGATTTTACCTAATTTGTTGCTGGCTGTAAATATAAAGTGTGTCGGTTGTCACCACGTTCTCTTTAAATAGATGGGAAGTCTTGTAAGAACACCAAAGCGCCTATTTGTTTGTCTATTTTTCAGTACTGTCACATTTTCTGGGGGTTTCCCAGTTACGCAGACTTTACAGTAAATATCAAGTACCTCATCGTCATGCTAAAAGGAATAGTGTGAAATTATTGAAGCAATGTTTTTATGAAACATTATAATCAGATATTATTTACTTCAAACAGATAACTCTCATAGCATCTTCACTGATTATAAATTATTTGGGAAACTTTTACAGTCAAAAGAAATTCAGTCTCAATTTGTGTTTTGTGAATTATGCAAAAACCGTTATGTAAACATCATCACAGTTGCATTGGGCGATTATGCACAGAGAAGCAATGACTTTGAACAGGTGATGGAGATAAGAGGTGGTCCACCCTCAAGAATATTCCTGTGAAATAACTACTTTGAAAAGAAGAAGTCCCTGATAAAAAAAAAAGTGACCTCCATGAAAGTATAAATGCCATTAGTGGCCTTGGAAAGCTACACAGGCTTTACCTGTTTGTTTATGTAAATTGTACTAAAAAGCATAAACTACACCTAACCAAGAATCCTGTATAATGTTTGCTATGGTGGTAAAAGAAACCATAATGTGAAATTTAATAGAGTGCATAAAATAAGCAGATTTAACACGATCAGTGACATTAAAAGTTGCAATATGAAGACTCACCTTTTACTGTTGGGCTTATGAATTAAGGTCCTGGGTAAGGAGCAGCACTATAACAAATGCATCACAGAATTTAATGTTGCTCTGTTCATTTTTCTATAGAAACCCCACAAACTAAACCAGCTGTCATCCTATGTGCTTATTGCTTCGCCTCATTACACTTTGCAAAACAACAAAATATACTGCATACCCTATAAATCTGCAAATCACAGGATATCAGCTGAACCACTGTGAATTAATTATTAATTACGAACTATATACAATCTTAAATAACTTTGCGATCCTTAACTAAGACACTTTGAACTCAGCAACCTGGATGGTAGCCAAGCTCTTGATCTAAGCGTTCCTACACAATCTTGAAGAATCTGGAATATTCTGGATTTCTTTTTCTTTCAGTTTCTGAGTCTGTTACAAGATGGAAGAGTGATACGTAATCTGGTGTATTGCTTATTATATTGTATAAAAGACAAATATGAATTTCAAAATTAGATTTTTATACATGTAGTATTTCTATATTATTATCTACAGTTGTATGTCACACATTTTATAGTTTATATTCTTTTTAAAAGCATTGTAAAAAAAATCACAACTCCTTCAACCTTTTTTGTATCATAAGCTTGTCTGATTTAACAAGTAATCGCTTCATTTATAGTTTGATTTGGTACAAGTATACTGCTCAAAAAAATAAAGGGAACACTTTAAGTGTTAAACACCTGTTTAAGTGTTCCCTTTATTTTTTTGAGCAGTGGATAATTCTGTAAAAAAAAAAGGAAAAAACTGGAATCATTATCATTTTAAATATTTGCAATCAAAATCATAGTTGCTGACTTCTGTAAGAGAAAACAGACAATGTTAATGTATATCTTTTGTCTTAGGGTCTTACACTATTGTTCAAAATACTCATGCTTTATTTTTTAGTCATAATATACACAGAAATAAGGAATAGGCTCATCTGTTTTTGACAAAAGATAATTACAATTGTAACAATCATTTCTTTAAAGGGCCAGCAGTCTCTGAACCAACACATAAACCTTTCATCTGTAACAATTTATTTTCTGAAAACAAGCCGAGATATGAGATACCTCTACTTTTTCTGTTCAAAGAGCAGACTCCCTCAGCCTTCAGCACAGAGGGCTGTACATGTGAGTAGCAGGAGGGTGACGGAGGAGTGCTGCTTTATCCTTCAGGACATTGAGATGATTGCTGTGGGTGAATCACAGAAGCACAGCTACATTCATCCTGAGACTCTCTTTTTGATGGAGATGAGAGCGCTACGGCCTATCGATTTTGTCATCAGGACTCCTCGCCTTGAATACGCTGTGTTTTCCTCTGTCATTTTTGTGGAGTATCCTTTTGAGCGTTGTAATCAGCCTTCAGGGTGGGAAGGTAGTCAGGCTGAGCATGCTGCCTCCTGCTCCTGCCACTGCTTTAAAGCTGAGCACATAAGCCTAATACAGATTCATGACCATATTTCTTTCATGGCACTTCAATTATGAGTCAGATGTTTCCTCTCCCGCCGCCACGTTTCACCAAATGTCATTCTACAAGCCTGCGCACCCTGCCGACAAACACCACATACAAATTCTAGCAGCACGCCCGCACAGGCACACACGCTACGTCTCACATCATCTAACACACTACAGACACAGTCAGTGAGACGAAACAAGAACAAGCCATGCGCAGACACACACAAACGCACACTGTTTGCACGCACAAAAACAGACGCGTTCGCAGGCACAAATACAGTTTACAAAGCAGCTCTTGTGGCAAGCTCCCCAACCGCTATTCTGACCAATGAGTGAAGGCGAAGTGATGCATGTAGTTGAGTGATAATGTCCACTGCTGTAGCATGGTCAGATAATCTCCCCACGGTAAAGCATTAAAGCTTTATTACAGGCACGCTCATATAAACCAAATAAAACCGAGGCCAGAGAGAAATAAGACCATGATGGGCCAATTAACACTAAGCTGTGTGAAGATATTTAGTCATGAAAACTGCAACAGCATGAGAAACAGGGATTTCATCTTTTTGGCTTTGTATGTATAAGGTGCGCTTGCACTTTTAGAGATAATCTACATCAAACAGAATTAGGTAAGCTTGATGAAGTGTTTGTTTTGGACGCAAGCGTAATATCAGGTCATCTGAAATCTAGATTAATGTAATTCCTTAAGCTTTACTTCATTTTATTACATGTCAGTGGATTCTGCACAGAGGACGTGATTTAACCAAGAAAACGGACTAAATCCGTGAATAGATAAATATCACAGTATGACAGTGTATTTAATTAGGCGTCTTCAAGGGAAAAAGAAACAGCAGAGCAGAGAAGATGATGGGTTTTAGTCAAAGCATCTCAAACCAGACATTCTGACATTATTATAGCTCTCACACCATCGCCTCGTTGTCTTATTAATAATGCAGCAAACACCTTTGAAATCCACATAACATACTGAATATTTAACACAACTCACAGAAACAATAGATCTAAAGCCATCCGATCGACCCTCCCTTACAAGCTTGTTAAAGAGTTATAAGGTGGAGACTAAAAAAATGACTTTTTATCAGCAAAAGCAAACACTGGTAAACATAATTATTGCATGTATTTCGGTCTCTTGCAGCTGTTTCAGATTACTTCCACTATTTTTTTTGGTAACATTTAGCCAATATATTTGGGGAGCCTCTTGCTCACATGGAGCAAAATTATAGATATTTTTTTTCTCTGTTTATTATTAAGGCTTTGTTGGGTGGTTTGCTATGGATTCAACTGCAGACTTATCACACATGCACAGAGTTCTGTTTTTTCTTTTTTTTCCCCAGGCACAAGGAAGGTGGTCACGTTTGTTAGGAAGTTAGGTGGTGCTAAACACAATGCCATCTATTTGAGGCATTCAAAGACTTGATACAAGAGAACAGGGAACAACAACCCTGAACACATATTCTCATTGTACAATGACCCAATCAAAATTCAGATGTAATTAAAGATATTGATCTTCATACAGTCTGATCTCTTGCTCGTTTGTGCAAAATGATTTTAAAAATGGTCTCAAGATATACAAATCTGAGTCAGGTGTAATCTCAAAGACTTGAGCAGGAAAGATGATTGTACAAATAATTAAAATAGAATGTTGCTGCCATTCAATTTTTGTATTTGGAGGGCTTTTTAGCTCAAGTGCTGCAAGTTTAAATAACTATTGCTCAGCGTGTTGTGCAGCATTGCTTTAGATTAAGATATACTGTAAATCCAATTTTGGAGGAGATTTCAAATGAGCCGTAAGGCATCAGCAGCGGGAAAACAAACATATTTGGAAAGAAAGTTAATTTTAAGTAAAATCCTTAGAAAAGCTGAATATTATGGTAAGACATGCAGACACTTTTCAGGGAATCTGATCTGTTGAATCTTCATGTTCCAATTAAAGAGGAGACTTGGAAGTTTCTATGGGAGCTCCATCAGCCCCTCCTTCCTGCAGCTCTTCGCCCCTGTGCTGCTGTAATGGTAATTATTGCTTCAAAGGATGGACTGGAATTTTCTCGCAGCCCCGTTTGCAAACTTTCATATTTCAACCTGTTAAGATGAATGAGAATTCATTTCAGATCTTATCTTTAATTAGTTATTGACCCATCGCAGAATGATTATCACCGGATGAATTATCGAGTGTAGAGTTTTACACCATTCAGAGTGTCCTCTTACTACTTGTCGAACTGCGCTTGGGTCAGGGCCCCGAGGTGGAGGGTTTGTTTACCAAAGACAAACAGTGTTTGGATTTCTGCTCATTGATCTGTGTGTGTATATATATGTGTGGATATGAGATTGTGTTTCTGTGTGTGCGTATGAGAGAAAAAGAGGGAAAGGAAAAAAAAGAGAAGACATTGCGTGTATGCGTGTGTTTGGTCACAGGCACTGGATGCACGTGTGCACGAGCCTCATTGCAGCTCTCTTCTAATGATGTGTAATGAGTCCCAGTCAGGGGGGAGTATCTTGTATCACTGCTCTTTACAAATATAATTACTCACTGGCTCTCCAGAGCATGTCAATTTTTCAGTCCATTGGGGGGAAGGGGTAAAAACTTGGAGGTGGTGTGTGTGTGTGTGGGAGTATGTGGGAGGTTGGAGGTGTTGGCGCTTAATTACTAGATTCCAAATGCATTAGAAATTAACAAAAGCTGTCTGACTTGCCAAAAGCCAAGGTGAGACTCTTCAATGCAGCCAAGTGCTGTAAATAGGAGAATGGTCAAGTACAGGGCATACTTGTAGAGTACATCCACCTCTAACGGGGATTATTTTATGACCTTTGATGTTTATCTGTCATGTCTCGCTGATCGCAGCCTTTTTATGGACAAGCCATCCACAGTGTGGACTGTCACCTCAGTCCACTCAAAGTTATTCAACCCCTCCAAAGAAGTACTTTCCAGAACAAATGTAAATAACCTGCTGTATGGATGAAACCGTGAAAGCAGCTGTGCAGGTGGCTACATTTCCTGTTGTTTAGTATGATTCCAGCTTCTCCCTTTGTTACGTTCCGCTCTTTGCAATTGTGACTGTCAGTAATTCAGGCAGGGATTTGGGGAGCAGAGGATATTTGCTATGTGTGAACAATAATGTGGAGCAAAATGTAGTCTACCACCCAAGTTTGTGGAGTTGTTTTCACTAGCGAATGACAGCGCAGCTCCTCTGAGAGTTGAGCAGCGAGCAGTGTGCTTCTGGCCTCCTGACCCCAGCACTGTAGTCTGCTGTAAAATCTTCCAGGCTGAGCTATGAAAGCATTTGCTCCCATTTTTGCTGCCTCATTGGCGTTTTTAAATGATAGATTTTATTCTCACTGCAGTGAAATTTAAGGATACCATCTAGTACAGTCATTTTTTTCCTTGCCAATAGAAGTCCATGTATATTTAGAGCACAGCTGGGCAATGAAGTATGGATTTCCTCAGTAGGACTTAACACAAACTGTTTGAAAAGCTCACCAAAGAAATATAGCAAATTCTGCTTTGCATCACAGGGGGAACAAGAATCTATCTGATGAGCAGACATCAGTAAATGCTATGGCAGACTTGCAGCATTGCAGCAGAGATTTTGAAGCATCTGAGTTGCGATGGGCTCTATGATGTACTGTGAATACATCTTAATCGCAATGACAATCAGTTATCATCACAGTATCCAGATTTGTGACCAAGATTGTAAAGATGTGGAAGTGTGGAGACATTGTGATTATAAAAATGAAGTAGTGTATTAATGTGTGTTGTTCACCACCACCGCATTATCCGACAATGATGCTGCTGTTTATTTTTTAGTAATGCTGTTTAGGCCAAAATGAGCTACATCCATATCACAAAGGGTTATTTCAAATGTAATAATTGTTTCTTCATTTATTTTATATGCAAAAAGAGTCCACACCAGTAGATTGTCAGCCTTTACGTGGGTTATAGTGGCCACAATGCTAAAATGCCCACAGGATATTAGAAATTCACATGAGACAAAAGGTTGAATTAAGTGTTTTCTTGCTTCTGCTATTGTTGTTTCTATATTTACCAATCAGATTGTAAGCTTACATTATAATATCACAACCCTGGGTTCAACCTTATTTATGTGACTCTGATAACCTCCAAGTCATGACCCAAGCTTCTTTAAATGGCAAACTGTGATCTTCTTCAGAAATGTAGCTCTGTTTCAAATCTGTTTACATTTTTCTTGGAAGTATTTACCATATTATTGCTTTCTTTCAAAATTTTCCAGTCATATAGTGACTAAATGCCATATTCTGCTGCATGCAGTTTTATTTCAAGTTTT
Source organism: Xiphophorus maculatus (assembly GCF_002775205.1). NCBI lineage: Eukaryota > Metazoa > Chordata > Actinopteri > Cyprinodontiformes > Poeciliidae > Xiphophorus > Xiphophorus maculatus. The sequence goes on along the minus strand of NC_036465.1, from coordinate 20,251,261 downwards.
CAATTTCACTATTGCTGAGTGAAAATATTAACTTTCCTCCTCTGGTTTTCACTGGAATGATGGTGATGCTATGGGCAAAACTGCAAGTGTCTGACTCTGTGGTTGACTGGCAGGATGGGGCTCATCAGATATCTCTATATGCTTGGCGACCATTTTTGGCAGAAGGAGCAGATGATGCAGCAGGAAACATGGGTGGAACTTGAAAATCATCTTAATGGAATTCATCGACTGGATCTTTGATATTGAAACCCAGCCATTCCAGCCCGCCCTGATCCTCTTCTAAAACCACTTCTGTGTTTCACTGTTGCCAATTTTTTGTCCCCTGAAATTCCGCCAGAATTCTCACGTAGAGATAAAATGTTTTCCTGACGCTATCGAGAATAAGAACTTACCTCCGAAGGAACAATTACACCAAATAATGTAAACGAAAGAGAGAAATGAACAGAAAAAACACAAATGTTTGTACCAAAAAGAACATCGATGAGTTCCTTTATGCCTCGTGTGATCTCACCAGTCTCGTGCTCAGAGAGTTTTGTTTTTTTGGGAGATTAAATTTTGCTGCAAGTAGTTAACCACTTATAAAAACGCAGCAAGACTAATAGAACAACAAGTGACAAACTACATATGACATGAGTTTGACTGATTTTACAGAAACATCTGGCTACGGCCAGGAAATCTAAGGTTGTAGATTTCTACAACCTTGGATTTTGTGTACTATTGTGTAAACAAGCAACTATTAAAATCAGTCTTTACTGTATTGTTCTCCTTCAAATTGTATTGCAATCCCTTCCTGCTTTTCTAGGGTTGCTATGTCAGTGATATTAATAAGAAAAACCAATCACACTAAATACACAATGTATTTTACTAAGTAAATCAAATATTTGAAATGACAATCTGACTTACTGCAAAGGAACAGTCCATCTGACCACACCATTCCAGTCAAGGCTTAACCAACTTAAAACAAACTCTTTCCATAAATTATGTATCCTTCTGTACATGTTCCAGGTTTAGGTCATTTTGTTTATTGACTGATATAGGAGTGCAGCGCAATACAAATTCTTGAAAGTAGGCAAAAAGGGAGGGGAAAGCAAAAGTTGAGTGAGTTTTCTTGGTCTTTTTTTCATCAGTAGCAAAGCTGGAATGGATATTTACTTGTTTCCATTGCCATTTGGATAAATTCATCCAAATTAAGAAGAGAACAAAACATTTATTCATCCTATTAATGTCAGGGAGTGAGGGATTGAAGTAATGGTTTTTCATGCTCCAGTCTGCGGCAGCTCCTTGATGTCTCTCTCTCACAAATCACAGCCAGGAAATTAACTCTTAGGCTGTTCTTGCAAGACACACTGTTACAAACGTCTGGCTCTTCAAGACTGGGCCAAGAAGGGGCCAATTGTTTCTCACTGCTCGGCTTTTTACTGTCCCCAAGAAGATGTTTCTTGTCTGTAGCATAAAACCCAAGCACGGTATTGATTATGCATGAAGGAGAAAGGTGCTAAGTGGCACAGGAAAATGAGGGAACATCTGCAACCAGACAGGTTTTTCACAGCAGGATGCACAGTTTTCTTTTTGTCTCACAGTTTTATGAGAAAGTCCCACTAAACATTGACAGTTATAATATTATGGGCTTTAGATGAATCGTGTATCATTTGTGCTTTGTTGAAATCTAAGTTTAAGCACAGCAGGTGGTGACTGGCAAAACCTTGGTGATATTTTAGATGTTTCAGTTTGGTGAGTCACTTAAGCTGCTTCTCTGTGTGAAAATCTGTCTGTATTGTGGCACTTTATGTTTTTAATGTGCAACCTTTTAGTCTTAGGTAATGCAGTGAAAAATGTACGCCAATATCCACTCAAATGGGCTTTATTTAGGAGGAGAAAAAAATGAAACAAGGAATAAAATACACGTCATGCTAAACTAAAATTATGTAATTCAGGTGTTTCACACTGGCTGGCACAAAACGGTAACTCCAACAAAACTTCAGAAAGACGTGCTGCGAAATCACGCTCATTCTGCACCAAAGGTTGACGCATGTGCTCCTGCTGCTGCTGACAATTACACCCCCACCCCCCACTGAACAGCTCTGTGATTGTAGACGGCATGTCCACCGGTCCATTATTGAAATGTTGTTCCTTGGAGTTCACAGTAATGTACATCACAGGCCAATCAAGGAATGCATTCTGCTGCCAGTCAAATTGCTAGCATACAATACACAGTTTACTACATCTTGTACAACCCCATAAGTGTTTGTGAAAAACAGGCAAGAGCCGCGCAGGATCTGCTAATGGAGATGAATGTGGCCGGGGCGAACTGGGGCAGAACCGTCTAAAGCTGCACCCATGGAGGAGTGAACTTATACTGTAGCTTTCTTGCAATAATTAGACCCTAAAATCAGACAGAGGAATATAAAATGGAGCTTTATACCTGTTGTAGGTGTGCAGTGTATGTCGTCTAAAATTGATCCATTAGATTATAACCATTTTTTTGCATTAAATTAGTCAACAGTTACAGTTATTTCCTTTGTTTTATAGGAAGTAATCAAAGTATAGTAGGCTATATCGCCGTTTAATGCAAGCAGCTTTAAATTAGTGTGTAGTGTAGTAATTGTCTTGTTAGAAAAATCCAAGCAAATATTCAAATGGAAAATTGATTTAAAAAAAATGTGCTTTTGTTTCAGAATAATGCTGGAAGGATTTGTTTTTTCATGGGGAAATTTTTTTTTTAATAAAATAAATTTACAATAATTTTATTATAAAAACTAATAGACTGGAGCACTTGTCTCCAGTCGCATGGGTTGTTCACGTTCAGCTGAATTGTCATTTAAATCTTGGCTGGAGGCTTTCTTTGCACAACAGGAGGCAACTCACAATATGAGACCGCTTCACAGGCAGGAGGTGAGATCTTAACATTTTTGGTTTACATAAAAAAATCCCTTCTTTTCCACACATAGATTAATGGCTTTATAAATCGCAAACTCTGTTATAAGGACTCTAATCAGTGTAAAACATTGCAGCCAATATTTGCTCATTGTGGTATGTAATTTGACCATTTAAAATGGTCATAATGCCCAGAAAGCATCAAACTTTTCACAAATAGAACAAAGATTTGAGAAAATGTAAAAGAAAAAAAAACATTCTGCCAGCAAGTCATTTGTACCTTGTCTGTCATTGGGTGTTTTTTTCAACAGAGTTGCATTTCCTTACAAATGGCAGGGCAACAACACAAACATTTCCTCTTCGACTTCAAAATCAGAGTCTCAAACATATATAAATGCGTCAAGCTTAAAGAACTGAAATTCAGGGCTCCTTTTAATAGCTTACACTTATTTCACCAATCAAAGTTTCGTGTTGACAGCAACTGAATGGAGCTTTCCAAGGCAGATTTTCCTTGAATGAAAAGCACTGTGGCATTGTTATATCATGATATCTAATGACACCCCTAGTTCCTTTACTGAATTTTAAATGATTTTCACTCACAGTATGACATTTCACAGGTCCTAAGAATGTTCTTCAATTCGACTGTTCAAGATTACATTTCTTTGTTTCTTCTTATCCCTGCATAGTTAAAAAACAACAAACAAACAAGGAACCTGCAGCAACTTCGGACCTGCTTCCATAAAACTGACCCCATCATTCACAGTTCGCCACTTCAGCCTCTCACCCCCTTGTATACGGATTCCCATGTGTGCCTCACTTAAGACACATGAAAAAGACATACAGTATCTTCTCTATATAGTTAATTTATTTGTAATTGTTTTTCAATTAAACCAAATATTAGGCACCTATTAGAAAGTCACATAATCATAGGTTTTGTATCTGACAATGATTAGATGATTATACAATTTATATTAAGTCCTGAAGACCGAGTCTATTACCTGCACTGCTTTTTTGTCTTTAACACATTTTTCACTTTTCCAGCTAAATCTGTATTATCCTAATTATTTTGGTGATGGAGAATTAAGAGTTATTTGGTCTAGCTATTATTTAAATGAATAAGGTTTGGAGGAAAATGAATGCATAATAAACCATTTAAATATGGGTAAACTGTTTCAGCACAGAGATTTTGTTTGCTATATAAGAGACTTAATAAATACAAATCTACCCTTGTGCCTGTTTTCTGAATTGGGAGCACGTGCAAACTCAGGTTTGCAACATGCTATCATGGGTCTACTGTTTTCATATTCTTATTATAATGAAATATTCCTTGAGCCCTGGAGACAGAAGCCATCCATCCATCCATCCATCGTCTTCCGCTTATCCGAGGTCGGGTCGCGGGGGTAGCAGCTTCAGAAGGGAGGCCCAGACTTCCCTCTCCCCAGCCACTTCTTCTAGCTCCTCCGGGGGAATCCCGAGGCGTTCCCAGGCCAGCCGAGAGACATAGTCCCTCCAGCGTGTCCTGGGTCTTCCCCGGGGCCTCCTCCCGGTGGGACGTGCCCGGAACACCTCACCAGGGAGGCGTCCAGGAGGCATCCTGACCAGATGCCCGAGCCACCTCAACTGGCTCCTCTCGATGTGAAGGAGCAGCGGCTCTACTCTGAGTCCCTCCCGGATGACTGAGCTTCTCACCCTATCTCTAAGGGAGAGCCCAGCCACCCTACGGAGAAAACCCATTTCGGCCGCTTGTATCCGCGATCTCGTTCTTTCGGTCATGACCCAAAGCTCATGACCATAGATGAGGGTGGGAACGTAGATCGACCGGTAAATCGAGAGCTTCGCTTTTTGGCTCAGCTCTCTCTTCACCACGACGGACCGGTACAGCGCCCGCTTGACAGCAGACGCTGCGCCAATCCGCCTGTCGATCTCCCGCTCCCTTCTTCCCCCATTCGTGAACAAGATCCCGAGATACTTAAACTCCTCCACTTGGGGCAGGACACCCCCCCTGACCCGGAGAAGGCACTCTACCCTTTTCCGGCTCAAGACCATGGCCTCGGATTTGGAGGCACTGATCCCCATCCCGGCCGCTTCACACTCGGCTGCGAACCGCTCCAGCGAGAGCTGCAGATCACGATCCGATGAAGCCAAAAGGACCACATCGTCTGCGAAAAGCAGAGATGAGATCCTAAGGCCACCAAATCGGACCCCCTCAACACCTTGGCTGCGCCTAGAAATTCTGTCCATGAAAGTGATGAACAGAATCGGTGACAAAGGGCAGCCCTGGCGGAGTCCAACTCTCACCGGAAACGAGCCCGACTTACTGCCGGCAATGCGGACCAGACTCTGACACCGGTCATACAGGGACCTGACAGCCCGTATCAAAGGGCCCGGTACCCCATACTCCCGGAGAACCCCCCACAGGGCTCCCCGAGGGACACGGTCGAACGCCTTCTCCAAGTCCACAAAACACATGTAGACTGGTTGGGCGAACTCCCATGCACCCTCCAGGACCCTGCCGAGGGTGTAGAGCTGGTCCAGTGTTCCACGACCAGGACGAAAACCACACTGCTCTTCCTGGATCCGAGGTTCGACTATCCGACGGACCCTCCTCTCCAGGACCCCTGAATAGACCTTGCCAGGGAGGCTTAAGAGTGTGACCCCTCTATAATTGGAGCACACCCTCCGGTCCCCCTTTTTGAACAGGGGGACCACCACCCCAGTCTGCCAATCCAGGGGAACTGCCCCCGATGTCCATGCGACATTGCAGAGTCGCGTCAACCAACACAACCCCACAACATCCAGAGCCTTAAGGAACTCCGGGCGGATCTCATCCACCCCCGGGGCCCTGCCACCGAGGAGCTTTTTAACCACCTCGGTGACCTCGTCCCCAGAGATTGGAGAGCCCAACCCAGAGTCCCCAGGCTCCGCTTCCTCAGTGGAAGGCATGTTGGTGGGATTGAGGAGGTCTTCGAAGTACTCCGCCCACCGGCCCACAACGTCCCGAGTAGAGGTCAGCAGCACACCATCCCCACTATAAACAGTGTTGGTGCTGCACCGCTTCCCCCCCCTGAGACGCCGGATGGTGGACCAGAATCGCCTCGAAGCCGTATGGAAGTCTTTCTCCATGGCCTCTCCAAACTCCTCCCACGCCCGAGTTTTTGCCTCAGCAACCGCCCGAGCCGCATGCCGCTTCGCCCGCCGGTACCCATCAGCTGCTTCCGGAGTCCCACAGGCCAAAAAGGCCCGATAGGACTCCTTCTTCAGCCTGACGGCATCCCTCACCGAAGGTGTCCACCAGCGGGTTCGAGGGTTGCCGCCGCGACAGGCACCGACAACCTTGCGGCCACAGCTCCGATCGGCCGCCTCGACGATGGAGGCACGGAACACGGTCCACTCGGACTCCATGTCCCCCACCTCCCCCGGGACGTGTTCGAAGTTTTGCCGGAGATGGGAGTTAAAGCTCCGTCTCACAGGGGATTCCGCCAGACGTTCCCAGCAGACCCTCACAACACGTTTGGGCCTGCCAGGTCTGACCGGCTTTCGCCCCCACCACCGGAGCCAACTCACCACCAGGTAGTGGTCAGTGGACAGCTCCGCACCTCTCTTCACCCGAGTGTCCAAGACATACGGCCGCAGATCCGATGAAACGATGACAAAGTCGATCATCGAACTGCGGCCTAGGGTGTCCTGGTGCCAAGTGCACATATGGACACCCTTATGCTTGAACATGGTGTTCGTTATGGACAATCCATGGCGAGCACAGAAGTCCAGCAACAGAACACCGCTCGAGTTCAGGTCGGGCGGGCCGTTCCTCCCAACCACGCCCCTCCAGGTCTCACTGTCATTGCCCACGTGAGCGTTGAAGTCCCCCAGCAGAACAAGGGAGTCCCCAGGAGGAGCACCCTCCAGTACCCCCTCTAAGGACTCCAAAAAGGGTGGGTAATCTGAACTGTCGTTCGGCCCGTAAGCACAAACGACAGTCAGAACCCGTCCCCCCACCCGTAGGCGGAGGGATGCTACCCTCTCGTTCACCGGGGTAAACCCCAACGTACAGGCGCCGAGATGGGGAGCAACAAGTATGCCCACTCCTGCCCGACGCCTCTCACCCTGGGCAACTCCAGAGTGGAAGTATGTCCAGCCCCTCTCAAGGAGACTGGTTCCAGAACCAGAGCCGTGCGTCGAGGTGAGACCGACTATTTCTAGCCGGAACCTCTCGACCTCACGCACTAGCTCCGGCTCCTTCCCCACCAGAGAGGTGACATTCCACGTCCCAAGAGCCAGTTTCTGCAACCGAGGATCGGACCGCCAGGGTCCCCTCCCTCTGCTGCCACCCATCCCACACTGCACCCGACCCCTTTGGCCCCTCCCACGGGTGGTGGGCCCATGGGAGGGGGGGCCCATGTTTCCTCTTCGGGCTGAGCCCGGCCGGGCTCCATGGGTAAAAGCCCGGCCACCAGACGCTCGCCATCGTGCCCCCCCTCCAGGCCTGGCTCCAGAGTGGGGCCCCGGTGACCCGCGTCCGGGCGAGGGAACACCAAGTCCAAAGTTCTTGTCCATCATAAGGGGTCTTCGGGCTGCTCTTTGTCTGGTCCCTCACCTAGGACCTGTCTGCCTTGGGTGACCCTACCAGGGGCATGAAGCCCCAGACAGCATAGCTCCTAGGATCATTGGGACACTCAAACCCCTCCACCACGATAAGGTGGCAGCCCATGGAGGAGGAGAAGCCATTAATATGAAAACATTAGTTTTCATAGCAAGTTAATGCTTCAGCTATTTCGGGGGATGTAGACACTTGTGGTTGCACATTCACTGAAAATCATTGATGTCTCAAACTATATATATATATATATATATATATATATATATATATATTTTTTTTTTTTTTTTTTTTTACAATTTTAAAATTAGATTGCATTCCAGCTGTTTCATTGCATAAACTTCAATAACCTTTGGTGCTACAAATTCAAATCCAATCATTCTGCTGCTTCTATTCCACTAAAAGACAACACCGTGGCATAAAACAGAGGATGGCTTTTATGTAAACCTGTCACTGGTGATACAGTATATTTGTCAGAGAGTTTAAAACTGACAGGGGTCGTTTATCACGCCTGCTCCTGCAAAACAAGACGAGGCGATCGATTTAAAATATGGCCAGGTAACAGTAGTTTACATATTGGATGTCATAGGTTCATTTTTTCAAATGACAATCACCATACAACTATTTGTTGGCTTTCAGCTTGTTTTCTGTTTGTCTCATTGGGTACCTCTACAGTAGCGATCTTATTAAACTTCATTTATTTGAAACATTATCTAAAACATGTCACTAATACAGTGGTGTGTGCTATACCTGCAGTATTTAAAATGATCTCTCCTTTTTTAACTGCCAGCTGAGTGTCAGCATTACACAATTGTATAACTTGTGCGTACCAAATTAATACGCTTCATCTTACTTGAATTAAAACATTAGCTTTATTTGAATTGAAATTGGTGGCGCATTGTTAATAAGAGTCTGTCCTTCCCCTTCATCCTGGAACAAATGGTAACAAGAACAGAGCTCATTATATTTCATAAGCATGACATTTTTGGAAAACTGTGACATTAAGAAATTAATGTCTATGGTACAGAAGGGCTTTTCACTATGCAAAGCAAGCTCCGCTGTAGCACTGTCCAGAGATGAAAACACGTTTAGATGATTGTAGTACTTTCACCAAAGCCGCAAATATGCATTACAAAGACATCAGAGAGCCAACCGACAATTGCTTTCATCTGGTCAAGGGGTCCTTCAGAGCATCTCCTGTAAAAATGGAGCACTTCAGTCAAAGATGGCAATATGCAATGCAAAGATGGAGCGGCAGTTCACTGAGGGAAAATGTCAGGCTTGTGTCAGTGTTAGTGAATGAGAAGGTTTATTGCTGGAAGTTTGACCTTTACTGTTTAGTGATTGAGGATGTGCTTTGTGGAGACCGTTTGCGGTCGAAATAAAACCTTATTTGTTACAGTGCAAAAACGCACCACAATCTGGGTTAGATGTCTTAATAATTTTGCATGGCCTTGCAAATGCATTCACATCAACTAAGCTATGATTGTAAAAAGAAAATTTTTGCATGCATTTATATTCTGCCCTCTGACACCTTCGAGCAGAAAGAGGCTAATATTTTTCACAATTCCTTTTTGCAAAACAGATCAAGTTTTGTTAGACTGGAAGCATCTGAACATCCAGCAGATTCCCAACTAGATTCAACTGTGGACTTTGACACTTACTATGTTTTATTTAAATACTTCCATTGTGCTATAGCTGTTCATTTAAGGTTGCGTTCCATTGGCAGGGAACCGTTGCCACAATCGCAAGATTCAGTCTCTGTTTGTTATAGTTGTAGGATTGCTTGTATAAAGCTCCATCCTTCTTTTTATTAATGTCTAGGGAGACAGCTTCTAGCAGCTTCTCTTACTCTGCTGAAGAATAGCATGACCAAATCATGCCACCACCGTGTTTCACTGTAGGGATGGTGTTTTTCAGGGTAGCACAGTGTTCACACATATTTTGCATGTTGGCCAAAAAAATTAAATTTACGCCTCCGTAGGCCTGACCACTGTCGTTTTTCACATGTTTCCGCCTGATGGTTTGTTACCAAGCACTATATGAAGGTTTTGGTTATTGGGGATTAATACTTATGCAATTCATCATAAATGGTACCTCAGCTTTCTTGTTCACACATACAATATGATTTTGCTGCAAGAGAATTTTGTTTTATTTCTTACTGGCCAAAAAAAAAAAAAATCATGTTACTGATGTATTGTCTTGTTAGCTAAAAATGCCAAATTAACAATAGGTGTATAGGTGTGTAGTTGTGGTGTTGCCTACAGCAATTACAATATTCTTCCAGCTCTGACTTTTTTAGGTCAAAGCTATAAAGCCTTCACAAATAGAGTTTTTGTGTGAATACTTGGCCTTTCTTATTGCTTTCAGAGCCAGATGCCCTTTTAAGAGTTGTATTAATACATCGGAGGATTTATTCACACCAACTGCTCCTTTTGTGTGATATATATTTCCAATATTTCGGATTGTTTGGGTTGGTTTTATAGTCTAGCTCATAAAAAATAACCTTAGTTACCTGTGGATGTGAATTGAAGGTCCCTTCATCTTTAAACATACAGCAGCAAAATATGCGAAATACATTAACTGCTTTGGAATATGTTGCTATACAGTCAAGCACAGAATTAGTTTTCAAAGATACAGGGCAATCCACTAAGACAATCATGAAAGTTGCAATAGACTTGGGCTTGGGGGAGAGGGTCACTAGCTAGCACAGCAGCAGCTCTAGATGTACAGTCAGAGAAACACTTAGATCGTTTTAATCAAAACACATTCAAATTACAATCAAAGTCCAGATCCAAGTTAATATTTTCTGTATGATTACATATTTCTTTTACAAATTAAACCAAATATTATGATTTAATATCAACAGTTGCTAAGTAAATGAGTATTTTTTTTTTTTACCAAATACTTTTTTTACTTACTAAAATGAAAGCAAACAACATTGTTTGATTAAAAGATCATTTCATCTATTCAACTATGTGTTTGGAAAATATTTTATTTTTCTTAATGTCTTTGAAAAGCCTTTTATCAATAAAATTTTGACATTTTCTTAATGTGCATCAACAGCCTGTGCTGGGTACATGTTTTTTTTTTATTTATTTTGTTTTATTCATGAATTGTGGTCTGCACCGAATATTTATGAGGACTGCATATGGCTGGTCCATGCTATGAACATGCTTGGTCTACCATATCAAAATCCAATAAAATACATTAAAGTTTGTGACTTTTATGTGACACAATGGGGGAAATATTCTAGGGGTATGAATACTTTTTTTGAATCTAAATGAAAACCTCTGAGCGTTTATGCAATAAAACCATGAATGAACTAAATATTGTAAAGGTATTTACATTAGCAAACTCAAGTGAATTTAAGGACAGGAACAACTACAGAAAGGAAAAAGAAAACAATGCATTGTGGGTAATGGGCACAGCAAATTACTGTTCTGTTTCTCCGCTAGAGATATTGACACAGGGACAAAAAAATCAATTAAATGAAAACAGTACATATCGCTGTATGAAGTCTTTGAACAAATATAATTCTGTCAGGAGATGACACCGGCAAGATATATTGTACACCCGAAGGTGAATATTTGTATTTCTGAGACTATTATAACTTTAGTCTATTCCCAGCTTGTATTAGGAATCTTGTTTATGGTGCCTGAAAGATCTATCTGAGGTGATTCATTGCTTGAATGCTTTGTTTTGCTTTATGCTCCGCGCCAGGAGGGAGCATGGGACTCCTAATGGCAGCACAGCTTTTCTTCTTAGCGCATTTGTCCTTGAGGGATTTTTAACTTCACAACCACAAAACACACAGGCGCTTCTTCTTCCTGAGGGTAAAACGCAAACAGGTAAACTGCCTTATCGAACAACAGCCAGCATGTACCCCTTCCAGATGAGCTCAGTACAACGTGTTTCATCATTCTGGAAGGGGGAGAGATCCAAAAAGAAAAAAAAAAGCGTTTGTGAAGCTAAAACTCCCCTGTTTGCAGTTGTTTACTCCCTCTTCAGCAGCGGTTTTGAAGAGAAGATTGGTGTATCATGAGGACAAATCTGTTACACGCATCATCCCTGGGATAGGGATGATTAGTGTTAAAAGATCTAGACTGGTCGAGGCAGGTGGAGGTAGTGGCTTCTTGTCTTGTAGAGGCATTAATCAAAGCAGTGACCAAGCCGTAGCACAAGGTCAACAATTCTTGCTTGTGTGGGGAAAGCTCTCCACAGCTGCTGCCACACAAGCGCCTCTGCTGAGGTGCTAACAGAGGGAGGCGTCTGGAGACAGCGAGGACAAAAATGACAAACTGACAAGGTGAAAAAGTAGGTGGACAAGAGCAGGGAGAGGAATGTGGTTCAATTAGGGACATTCTGAAGAGAAGTGTAGGTGAAAGTGCCAACATTTTAGGTGGTGGCGAACGCAACTACTAAGCAACGATAGGTGACGATTTTAGAATGACGGATTAAAGTGGGAAGCGAAGTTGTTTGCGAAAGAGTGGAAAATGAACAGCTTGTGTTGCACTGTCACAGTGGATGCAACCAACAATCAGGGGGAGGAAGGATTGGAGACAGAGTACGAACAAGGTCTGGTCACAGTTCTCTTAATTGCACCCATTGGATGGGAGTTTTCTATTATTAAAATAGGACAGACGTGAGAATTGTTTCTGTTCAGAGTCGTGACTGTGTAGAGGTTAGGGGAAGATTTGACATTGGGTGGTGTAATCTTGACTAGCACGAGATTGACTAGCACTGCATCGCAACTGTTTGTAAGTACAAACTTAGATTAGACCTATCCAAACACTTTGTTTTGTTTTTCTTATTTTGGGTCATTCAGGAGTGGACTTTCTGGGGTTTTTGGGATCTTTATCCTGTTGCATAACTCAAGAACACTTGAGCTTCTTGAGTTATCAAGCTGAATAACTCAAGAAGCTCAAGTGTTCTTCTGTGGACTGGTGTTTGGCCACATTAGTCCTTACTAATGGCCAAACACTCCCCTTCAGGATTTCCTTGTGAGAGCAGAATTCATGGTTCCCTCAATTAAAACAAGCAGTTCGGCTCCTGAAGCAGCAAAGCATCCCTGACCATCACACTGACCCCATAATGTATATCAGATATGTGTTTTGCTAAAGCGCTGTTAGTTTTTAACTATATGAAATGTGCCTTCCAAAAAACACCTTCCAAAACATTCCACTTTTGTGTCTTCAGTCCACAGAATATTTTCCCAAAATGTCTCGGTGAACATCAAGATGTTTTTTTTGTTTTTGGCAAATTTAAAATGAGTCATTTTGGGGCTCTTTCGATCAGCAGTTGTTTTCACCTAGGAACTCTGCCACTGTTGCCACTATGTTTGTTATTGTGATATCCTAAAATTGTCTTTCAATGCCACACTGCCCTGTAATCATCATTTCAAAACTGTGTTTTTTTTCTAAATTACTCAGGTTATCTTTGATATAAAAATGTGATTGATGATATGAGACAACTAAGGAAATGACAAAAAAGCTAATGTGACCAGTGGACTTCTGAGTTATATGTGATTTTGTGATCAGACAAACCACAAGACACCATGTCCCAGTTAGAAGAAACCTGTTGGGGATAAATACCTTTGCAGAACTTTGGATAGGAAAGAGATGCTTTTAACATAAAGTATTCCCACATCTATCATAGGCAGTGTTTATTTGCAGATTATGTAAAATCTCTTTTGTACTATGTTTCTCCACTGAGAATTGATTTAAAGAGGATCATTTGTGGATTTGTATAACCTTAAGGAAGCTTACCAATGTGTGGGAGGGCACTATCGCTCAAGCAGCGAAAAGAAAACACTATTGTTTTTTCAGCTGCAGGTTGAGATTTATTGCAGCCTCTTTTTCTCTAGTCAAAGACGCCATGACCACAGTCCAACTCGGTCTAACTTTATTTTCCTCACTGGAAAGTTCTGATTGGTATAAAATAGATCTATGTTGGATTTTTCACCGCATTTTTTTGCCCACTTTTTCTTTTCAAGTCAGTAAAGAAGTAGATTTTTGGTGGGAAATGTGGAGAATTAGAGGATACTGGGATGGCTTTAATATTGTAAGCCAGAAACACGGTGATGGCTTTGGGCTGGTAGGTGAAGAATGTGTTTTAGGGATTACAAAATTACTGAAAACAAACAAGCCTTCATCATTTATCATCTTAAAATCATATATTTTGAAGCAAAGATCTTGCTGCAACTAAAATCTGATATTTGCCTGGAACCTATGTAGTTTTCCTTGGGCCATGTTTTTATGACTTTTATTTTTGTGTTTTTATGATGTGAAGCACTTTGAACTGCCTTGTTGCTGAAATGTGCTACACAAATAAACTTCATTGATTGATACATAATATTGCCAATTCCTCTTCCCTTTCTTTAGCAAGGTGCATTATGTATTATAAAAATATATCTATTTCTATTTGCAAATGCCTGTTAAAGATCCATTTTGTTGAAATTGATCTGTTTTTGTCTAAGATTAATAAAATGTCATTGTTACAAATTAAACTATTGGAAAACATATGTGGGAAAATGCTTATTTTGTTGCTTGTATGTTTGTCACGCTTGGCTAAGTTATCTCTAGTACTATTCTACAACAATCTAAACTGAGAATAATTTATAGCAAGTTTGATATATCTCTGTGGTAATAAAGCCAGCAACTGCAACAAAAGAATATTTTTGTACCAACAGAGTTTAAAAGATTCATACATTACATCACAGCATGACAGAGCTGCTTACTAAGAAGAGGAAGCAGCACAGATGTTCATAAATTTATTTCACTATCAGTCATTATCTGAGCTATGCAGACATGATTTCCTTAAAAATAACAAGGAAAAAAAAATGCAATAAATTAAGGAAACTTTTTATCCTGCAGCATTTGTGTGTGTGCTTCTGGGGAGGGAGAAATGAATCTTAACACAGGCTACACAGTTCTACTTTTGCAGTTTTTATCATTTAATTCGATTTGTTATGTTCATCAGAGGATTAAATATGTTTTTCAAGGGTTGAGGTTTTTAGCAAAAGGGCTTCATGGGTAATGATTCAGCAAATACAAATGAATGATGTAATGATAAATCCTGAACCAATAAAGTTATTGAAATTAGTAAGTCCCAGAAGTTTTATTTTATTTAATCAGATTTTGTCGGTTTATGTTCTAAGAGTTCAATTAATTCACATTACACACCAGAGCACACTTTTGTGCAAAGTTTTCAATTTATGGCTACAAAGAGAGAGAGGGACAGTAAAAATAATAAAAAAAAAATTATGTGATTTCAGCCAACTACGACAAATTTTTTATAAAGTGGAGTCTGCGTTGCTATTAGAAATGCTGAATCAGTGGCTGGTATTAAATGAAAATTTAAAGGTACTTATGAAGAATAAACAAGGCTTGATGTGAAGTTCAACTCTGACCCACACTGTTCACACTGTTTATTGTATAGGGGTTAGGAAAAAATTAAGGTAAATACAAATATAGAGCAAACATCTGACTTTAATTTTGGGGGAAAAAAATATTTTTCATTAAATTGTGTATGACTTTGTGTTAGTCTATCACATAAAATTCTCCCAAAGTACAAAATAGCTTGTGGTCGTAGCCTGACAAAATAGAAAAAAAAACTCAAAAGGAATGAATAGTCTTTCAAGCGACTGTAAATACTGAGTGCCTTAATGTGTTTGATGCCAGTCAAGTCTTTATTGGTCTATTGAAACAGCATTTCTGATCCCCGGCATCATATATTTCAATAGCACCGTTTCTGCACCTGAATATCCTGCTTCTCCTCTGCTGTGCTTTGAGTTTTATTGAAAATCTGTAACCTCAATAGCTTTCTCTGTCCTAAGATTTCTCCCTCAAAATCCAGGGTTTCATTCTTTCCTGTTTTGTTTACATACTTACGAGCCTCGCTGCTTCCCCCTTACCCCATATCAAACTCTATTAGTTTCTGTCATCACACAACCTGACGTAGCAGGCTAATAAAAGCATCAGTGAGGAGTGCAGCACCTGGCAGCCACCCTGGAAATGGGTTTGCTGCATAGAAACAGCTCTCATCTGGTTTGGAAAACCCTGGGTCCTGCTGCCACATATTGGCCAGGAGCCCGTGTGAATTGTGAACCCTGCACCACTTGGCCTTTACACTAGCAGGCTACATACTGGCAAGTTGACCTTTATCATTAACCCCGCTGCGTGCTTGTCATTTGAAGTCTTTATTATTCACGATTCCCTTTGGGTGTATTGTATACCAGGGAACATTGAGCAGGGATGCTGGGCTACTTAGTAAATTCCCACTCAGCATTCATCGCATTTAGTTTCTGCTGAGAGAGGCAAATACTTATTTTTAAAAAAGGGTAAAAAGCATGAATGTGTTCACACAGGGCCGTGTCATATTTTTGATCATAGCCACGGAACAGTGTAATAGATCTTTACCCCCACAGAGTTACTGAAGGGATCATGGGAGTTTGGATGTCCAATCCCCGTGTTTTGTGGAAAAAGCTGACAGCTATGTATCAGTACTTCCACTTTTCATCAAAGTGGTTTGTGATGTGTGGTTGTAAAAATTGAAGGAGAAGTCATGAGAGTGTCTGGTTCAGGAGTCTCAGGGTCTCATCTTTGCCTTATTACAGATGATTTGGTTGTGTTGGCATCTTTGAGCCATGACCTTTGGGGAACAGTGCTGAGGCAAGTTTGAAGCGCCTGAGATCAGGATTGACTCCTCTTGGCCAGGTCCCTCCAGGACCTGTTACCTCCACGACCCAATCAGGAAAAGGCAGAGGATCACACATCCATCCATGGAGGCAACAAAAAATCAAGCAAGAGTGAAATGCTACTTTATCCTTTTGGTAAAATAGACTGTGCTCTTTCAAGCACATTCATAGAACTACACCATTTATGCAAATGTCCAAACAAACTTCCACCATTTTTTCCTGGTTTCTCTTTTTTTGAATACTCCCTCTTTTTATAAAAGATTCAGACTCTGAACTTTGGACACCCAGCCAGACCAGAGCCGCACAGCAAGGGCTGAGGCACCGTTGATATCTTCTCTGTAGTCGTCTTTGGCCGCAGTTAGTGCTAACCAGCAGCCATTCTAATTAAACTCAGTTTGCTCTTGAAATGCTTTAAAACATGTTCAAACACTTCTGAACGACAACTGTTTGATTGGACACATTGCCGCCTCCATCCTGTTCGCAGGTGATAAGAGCGTCGTCTGCAAAAGGAGTCAGCAGGGATGTTTTTTTTTTTTTAAGTGTAGTTCCAGTGTGTGCAATGAGACCAACCCAATCCATGTCGTGCACACTCTCTATGATAATATTCATGACTGTTTCCTTTTTTTTTTTTGCCCAGATTCCACATCCATTACATCTTTATCACAACTATGGTTTATTATCATCCAGCTCTGTGACTTGCCTTCACTCAACCTCATTCTGCTGTGTGCAGAAGTCAGCAGTCTGCACAAAAAAAGTAATCCACTGCCTCTACTGATGGGATGCGATATAGCTCTCATCACTTTCAGTGCTGCTGCAGCAGCTGCAGAATGTGGCAAACAGGCTGTTGACACCCCACTTCTGCTCTGTCAAACACTCCATTTGAACAGTGTGCTGTCAAAATAAAGCCTATCAAATTACTGGATTACATTAATCAATCGCGGTGTTTTGCTGCATCCGCCTTCATGGTAGCCATCTTATTTGGAAAAGAGCTCTGTGTTCACTTGTCTGAGTTTAATGATACCGCTGAGCTCGGCATCATATTTGCATGTACACTTGCTTGTATGCCACTAGCCAGAGGACAGATTACAAAAACACTGTTTTAGCATTGCACAGTTCCTCGTTATTAAAAACAGAGTCTAAGAATGCCATCCAGATTACAAATGCATAAATTGGAAATGCATGTTCATCCTTCTCTCCTATATGCTGTCTGAATCAATTGAACAAACCGCCATGATATTTGATGACTTGTGAGCTCCAATTATTAGAGCAATATTATGGCCGGGGTAAGTCCGGGATACTCCGGTGGAATTCCAATAGTGTTCGGCTGCTGTTTGTGTTGGTGCTAGTCCTTCAGGGGCTGCAGAAGGGCATACAGCTCAATAACTCAATTCTTAACAATTAGCCCCTGACATGTCCCACGGAAATCAGATAGAGAGAGCCCCAGTGAATTATATTTTGGAAAGTACAGACATCAGTGTTTCAGAGGCCTAAACTGCTATCCAAAAAGATTTGTGACTTTCTTTTCTAAACATGTTGCTGATGAAATCAAAAAGTTGATAAGAATTGAAGTCTTAAGCTCTAAACTGTTTAGAGTGGCTTTATTTTGTCTGCATCAGCATGGAGCTCATCACCACCAATACTGTTTTCTCTCTCTCTCTTTCTTTTTCACTGTACCGAGGGAAAAAAAGGTCACTTATTATCAACAGCAGTTGCAACACTTTCGGTGGCACAGTCCTTATCGCTCACAATTTCAACTGTATTATAGTGAAATCAAAGGCGCTTCAGGATATGTGAGCAGATCTCATCTAACTGGCCACGAGACACGGCCCCGCCCCCCTTCCTTCCCGCCAGAGTCACCTTGGGCTGAGGCCGACTTTGCTGCATCGCCGCAGCCTGATGTTATTAGATTGTCCAGGAAGGAGAAAGGTTAAAATAGCATATGCAGTCCATCTTGCCGCGGCTTGGTCCCCACTGTACTTCCAAGGGAATATAGAGAACAAATAGAGCTGTTGGTGGACGTTTGACTTTTGTGTCCCACACGCGTCCAGGCTCACATGTCCGATCAGCACCAAGCCTGGATGCCATCAAGAGGGTGAGGTGGTATTTGAAGCAGCCTGTTCAGGGAGGAATGCTTGAGGGGATCAGGCAGGCTCTCCTTTGGGTTCTGATGAGCTCTGTGCTGTGGCCTGATTGCAAAGAGGTCAAAGCTCTATAAAGGAAGCCCAAGAGGCCTGATAGAGCAATTAGAAATATGTGTTTCTGGGTCACTGGAACAAAGTTACAAGTCTGCTAATATTTTTTCAATTTCCTGACAACTTAGCAAGTGGACGTATCTATTTTTGGCTTTTGTCTGGTTTGTTGTATGAGCATTTACAGCATGTGTCTTGAAGTTTTCCGGTTCCAGTTCGCTATTAATGCTCTTACAACAAGTTTCCAGGTATTCCTGCCGTTATATGACTTTGTAAAATAATGGTACAACATGGTACCATTAATGGTACAACCATGGCTCTTTTGTGTTTAGACAAAATTTTCTAAAAAAGAAAAGACAAGACATGTATCTACTAGATCCACATGATTGATTGATCGTAGTGATTTTTTTAAAACCTAATAATAATTAGGTTTGACAAAAAAAGGTATCTTGTGTTCTGACAATAGAATTCAGGGAACAAAGTCATACGAGGAATTCTTGAAAACACAATAAAAACAGGAACATCACAGGAATACGGAGCATAACATGCATGACAAAATGGTTGACCATGTCCAAGGAGAAGCAAGAAGTAAATAAAATGCAATGCTCAAGAAACAGCACATTATGTCTCTATAAATTAAAACAGAATTAAACTCATGACAACGCATTAAAAACCTAGTGGAAAGAAAAAGACATACAAAAATAAAATACAGCAGAGTCTCACAATAGCTCACAAAAGTCTAAATTGCATGTGAACCTCAAAATCAAAAATGGACACCTTGCGTAAAAACTTAGTAATAGGCAAAGCAAAAATAAATAAATAAAAAGAACAACAAACAAATTATTTGCACTTTTGTACAGACGCACATAGACACAACTGTGTGCATTGTGCTGTTTGCACAGGGTTGAAGACTAACATAAATATTAAATACTCTCAAATACAATTGCTCTAAATTGTCAATATTATCATTAAATCTATTTTCACCAGCGATTTTTAAATGTCCCTGGTATTGGCTAATCATCGATATTTTGAATTCCAGAACCATTCCAATAAATGCCTTTTTCTCCCATCGGTTCTTGTTTATTACTGCGGTATGTTCTGACAACAATCCAGAATTTTGCTACCCTAGACAGACCACAGTAGCGACCAATACCACTTGATCCTGGTGCACAGTTTTTGTTTATCTTGTCAATAGTTAATACCAAGTTTTATCCATAGTACATCATAGTGGGCCTCTCAAGTGTCACCAGTGGTGTTTACACCACAGTTTGAGAACCATGGTCTTTGATTTCTGTCTACCTTGTGCTGCATATCAAATCTTTCTTCTCCAAATGTGCTAGTTGTTACGTCAACAGCAAGCTGTGCTGCAAACACTGTAGTGGCAATATAAATGATTGAGCTGTGGGCTTGCTACCTGTAAGCTTACCCAAAAATAAACAAAGCCGTAATTTCACATATGCTTAGAGCAGCATGTACCAAGAAAATGTGAGTAATAAATCCTGGAAAATTGGTCTCCGTCATAAATATTTGATGAAATCAAAAAACACAGAGTATACACACCACACAACACAAGCTTACAAATTTAATTCACTTCTCATGAAACGCTGTTGGCCCCCGTGCTTCCAATGTCAGGAGCTGTATACAGCTCCATTCAGGCAGCATATCTCCTGCTTAATTTAGCAGTAAAGAAGTTAACAATGCTTGACAGGGACTGAAATGGATATGGATTCTTGAGTGTCAGAAATTTAATGATACAGATCACATTAGTTGCACCGCTAAAGTGCCAGACCATGAAGCTAAAGTTTGAGGATGTGTATGTGTTGTTTTTGACTCAATCACAAAAAAAATATTATTGAAGTGGAAACATCAAAATCACTCATACCTGAATTTTCAATGTTTGGTTTCATAACTCACAAAAAATTATTTTACTCTGCATTGTATTCATAGTTTTTCAAACTTTTACAACCACTTTGGTAGTAAAAGCCAAAGTGTTTTGGTTTGTACTACAACCACAAACTTGAATGTATTGAGATTTATTTGATAGACCAACAAAAAGATGTAAAAATTTTACCAAAGGAAAAATGAGGCAGAAAGCTAACAGTGCATACACACTGATAGGATAGTACAAAATCGAGGTGGCAGCATCGAGCTGATTTCTTCAGCATCAATAGTAACTTGTCACTTAGTAACAGCAGACAAGGTCAAAATATGGAGCTAAATCATGTTAGTGTTCCACTACTGTCTGATAAAAACCAGCCCCTTTGTCCTACACTATTTGCTTCATACAGAGGCTTTGGGTTCTCACCTGTTGAAAAATGATTGCTAAATTTCACCAAGTCGCTAACGTTCATCCATGACGTATCTTATGCGCCACTTTGATCCTAAGAAGCTTACTGGAAATTGTAAACAACTGTCCTCCACTGCGAAGAGAGAAGTAATTTTTCACAACTTCTCCTTCTGTTCGCTGATTGACCGGGTTGAAAATCGACCGGAGACAATCTGAGTCAAGGGGGAAAAGCAAAGACTGTGCTGGAATCAAGAATTTTTTTCAAGCAGAGTTGCACTGGAAAGCAATGGCCAGGCTAGTTCCACTATTGAAAATGTGACAATTGAAGCAGGCAAGTTCATAAGATCTTAGAAACCCCTGAAGCAGAAGCACATGACTATAGCAAAGCACATTCTGAATAATATTTTAAAATAATGTGTTGAATTGAGCAACTTTGTGGGACCCACAAAGAATACAACTATACAATAGAATGTGTGCCATTTGATTAAAAAAAAGAAGTTAGAATCAAGTATTTAATAGTTCTTGACTTCTCTAGTTTTATGTCAGTGTGTGAATGGCAGGTATGTGAAAACCTTTTCAGTGATCTAGAAATGCAGTGCAGCTTGTCCTACTGCACTATGGGCAGCCAGAATAGGTCATTTTTGAATGGACAGTGTCCTGCCATCCATTAATGGAAAATCTTCTAAGGTCTGAGGAGGGCCACCCTGACTAAAACCAAAGGTCTGTTCTTGGCAACTGAATATAAACACACACCTCACCTGTCAGATTTTTATTTATAAATGATTCTGGAAACCGTGTGTCATTTACCTTCTATCAACTTCTTCCATCAATAATTTGTGTTTCACTATGAATTAAGATAAAACATATAATCTCCAACATATAATCCTATAGTTTTGCCAGATTGAAACTAAAGTTTATTTATTAGGTTATTTTCAGACACAAAACAGTCAAAAAATGCTGTGCACTGAACACATGAAATGTTTATTAAAATTAAATGCTGTAAAAGCCAATAAGAACATAAAAGAACACGGAATAACAAATTAGTTGTTAAAATGCAAGTCAATAAAATTAACAAAAAGCTTGATTGACTTAGAAGGTTTTAAATTTTTTTTTTGAGTCCACAGACTTAACTAGGCATATTGCAGTGGTATACTGTTTTACCTGTTGGTTCCTTTTATTTAGCATTTAACCTGTGGTGTCTGAGCCAGTGGTCTACCTCCAAGACTGTAGACTTGAATTATGGGTCAATTATCTCCTCTGGTCTTACAGGCCTGTTTCTGAGTTCAACTTTATGTCATCTTTATGTGGTATCCTAGTTCTGCCATTTAAATAGATGTGCCTCTTAACATTTCCATGCCATATTATTACATGCTGACTGCATGCTTTTACGCCCTGCATTTGCAATTCAGTCTTTGCTCAAATTTATATTCACTAACAATACCACTGTGGCCAAAATTATAATGCTAATCCCAACAGTCAGTAGAAAATATGGAAAATACAGAGGGGGGAAAAGTCTCTAAGCCTTTTAGGGAGGGTTTTGTCTCTTGAAAATAAAAAGCTAACACATTTTCTTCTGCAAACAAGTCAGGACCCAGTGCCATTTGATGATGGTACCTCTGCTCTACAGCCCATTTTCCTCCATGTTGTAAAAAGCTAAATTAGCTTCCTCCGGAGCCAATTTAGCTGAATTAAGGAGCTTAGAAAGGTCATACTTACATTTTATTTAAACCTAATAGACATTGCATTAAGAGTGATTTCCCGTGTTTGCCTACATTACCTCCAGACTTTAAAAATTTAATAAGACCAAATTCCCATCCATTAATTTCTGATCCTTTGTCATCCAGAAGCATTACATGTGGCTCAGGTAAAAAAAAAAATCAGGTATGCAATATCTTTGTGGCATTTTCCTAATATAGATCTTCAATTCACTGCATGTTTGGCCATTGAGCCACCTATTTAAATGAAATAATAAATGAATTGCATGGGTAATTATGAAAACTGCTCACAAGCGGGACTAATGCTTCTGCAGGTTTAATTAGAACAGGAGTCTGCCACTCAAGATTTTTCCCAGTGCCAATCCAAAAGGATGGAATTGCAAATTCTCAGGGTGGAGGAGATAAAACTCACCTTGTGAGCTTGCTATACATCAGACCTCTGCCCATGGAGCTACAGTTAGCTAGGCTGCAGAATGTTTTAGCCAGACGTGTGGCTGGCAGAGTCAGAAAATACTGCACATTGCAGGTTTCCTCAGCAAATGATGATGACAGAGTTCTTTAGTCAGTTTTTCTTCTAAGGGGAGTTAACCAATGAGATACAAGGGTGATTTTTTTATAGCTTTTGTCTTTACAAGTCAACAAAGAGTGAAACAGTGAGGTAATAAGTATTTGATTTCATACTGATTGTGTGCTTTTGATTATTTGCAACCATAGTTAAAACAAGTTTTAGAGCATTTTCATTTTTATTTGATGTTATTACCACTGTAAGAGTTTGACACATCTACCTTTTGTTTAAATGATCTGAGAAAATGCAAAAAGTAAATAAAGACAAGATATATACCACACATTTGCATCACATCAATAGAATTGATGCTATTTCTACTCAGATGATACAGGATTGACTCAATAATGTTACTTAATCTCATGCTGCTATGTAGATACTCTCTGCACTGATGAAGATTCAGCTTACCTGGTGCTGAGCAGTCGAAGTGACTTCATTCAGTCAATCAATCAGTCAATCAGTCAATCAAGTTTAAGCAAGCAACAATACAGTTTAAAGTACTTTATCATAAAAAAGCAAAAGGACAAAGCTATAGAACACATAGTCAACAATTGAAACATTACATTTTGCCAAGTGCCATCATCACACATCAATTGTTGGTTAGTGTTTCATTTATTACAGTTCAAAAGCAACTAAACAGTTGGGGTTTTAGTCTTGATTTAAATAAACTGCACTCTGGACAATTCTGTGATCAATTGAATTTATAATTATTTGACCATTTGAGAGCAATAATGGGCTGTGTATAGAACACTGAGTTTTCATCTCCGGAGTATTATGTATCAAATGAAAATGAAATGAGACGATAACGAATGTAAGCAGAGTGAGACGCAGCAGGACACTATGAATTTTACAGCCTTCATCCCAATAAACACGTACAGTACAAAACAAGGTTGCATTGAAAACGACACATCCTTTATAAATGTGACAATTTTACAATTACTCTTTATTACTTCACATTTAGGACCATATTATGTGATGTAACATATCAGTTACAGATACTCCAATATCTTATTTTGTGTATAAAGCACACCTGTAGACAAAATCAATTTCTTCCCTTTCAACATTTCCACCAGCATGGACAAGACCAAAGAGCTGTCAAAGTACTTCAGTAACAAAATAACAGATCCCGACTAGACTTAAATGAACCGTAAAACATCAGTAAGAAGTTCAATGAGAAGGTTAAAACAGCGGGAGGGATTAATTTGAAATAGAAGAAAAATAAAATAACCTTCAATTAGCTTTGATCTTATACAGACTACCGTAGTTCTAAGTTTGCCAGTGAACAAATAAATGATTTTTTTATTTTTAAATAGCTTTGAATGAAGCCCACAGTGTCTTCTCCAAATGTGTTTTGAGTTGGGGAACGATTAACTGTGGCCTTTAAAAATGCATTTTCCACAGTCAAACACAGAAGTGGAAGAAAAATAATTTGGAACTTTTTCTACTAGGGGAACAGGATGACAAACACATTAAGGGGCCAATTTTCAGCACCAATAAAGCAATTGACAGGAATAGTATCTTCCAGAATACTATTCCTGAAGATGGATAATAGATGGATCTTTTAGCACGGCAGAGACCCCAGATCCTGGCAAGGCTTGAAAGAAGCTGCTATAAAAGAGTTATGGAGCTGCATTTTCAGACATAAGACCTCTATCCTTGTTACTTTTTCTCTCTTAATTAAAATAAAGCATCCATAAAAAGTGAGAATGTTGATTTTCTTATTACTTATTAAACTCAGGGACTCAAATTATTATTCTCACTGCAGGATTAAATGAAAGAATAGATGTAGGGTTGTAGAGCAGCAGATGATTTGATCAACACAACTGGCTTCATTTGTGCACTGCACCTGCTAGCTGTTTGCTGTTGATACTGACACGAAGCCAGAGGGCTATTGGAGCAGTGACTGAAACAAGATGTTCCTTTAATAAGATTCAAAACCCTTCCTTCCATTAGTTCATGTCTGGTTCCCTCTCTTTAATAGCATGCTTGCAGTGTTGTTGGGTAAGAAACCACCCGTGGAAACCTCTAAGGAAACTAGCCCTTGGAGGATTCAAAGACTGTTGGCTTAAAGGAGAGACACTCCAAGATGAGCAGCAATGCCCATTCAAGCTTAGGTCAAACTGGGAAGAGTGGATGTTGGCCTTGACTGACCACAAACACCACTATGCAATCTGTGTAATGAGTGGTCCCCCCACCGACTGAAATGGCTGGCCATTCCATTTATGCGCCGTTGCTCGATACATCCTTCCCTGCTCTACTCAGCCCTCGCAAGCCTGAGGGCAAAGTAGAATAGAGTGACACGAAAACATTCTCTGTATATTAAATAGAATGAAACCTCACACTTTTTCAGTTTTGATCATATTATTGTAACAGTAGGGTAACCATGTTAACAAAATTGAAAGATGAGGATTTGAATATTTGCAGTACCTGTATATTTTGTGCTAATACAATTTCCTCTGCAGATTTTGTCAGGAACTGATGTTATTTGTTGATGTCTTTGGTGAACAAGAAATGTGTAATCTCTCACATTGCTGTTTATATATGTTTTAATCTAAGGAGCATAGTCGTAGATAAAAGCCTCCATGCAGCATTCACTCAAAATACAAACATAGGAACTCATAAATGTCTGCTATCAAGTAAAGCAAAAAAAAAAAAAAACTAATTAGGCAAAGAGATCTGGTGGGGATTGCATCAAATTAGGCGACTGACAAGCTCAGTAATCTAGAGCATATAGCATTTTTCATCTAATAAGTCTCACAGATGTCCTTGGAAAATGTAGTGCACGTTGATGTTGAGCTGATAGAGACGGAGGAGAGCAGAGCATCTGAAGTGTGGGTCATGTAGAAGTACAGTGACAATTTCTTCCGACAACGTCCCATCTTATTTTTTGCTCCGTCAGCACAGTCTTTAAAGCAGGGATGTCGTATTTAATCACATTACCTGCAGAAGCTGCTCCTTCTTTTACTAATTAATTGAGGGCTGGTGGGGGTCGGCGCCTGTGAAGGAGCATGGACTAGCTCCTTTGGGATGAGTGTGTTTGTGCGCTCTGAAACACCAACCAGAGAGAACTGAGCTAACAGGAGCTGACAGCAGCAACCGCCCTAGTGCTCAGATGCGAGAGAACCAGTCGACTTTTTCATTTGAGCCTCATTAGGAAAACAGTGAGATAAGTCATCTCAGACTCAAAGACGGCAGTTGGGTTTGGTGCCGCGGCTTTTCAAGGAAATGTGAATCAGGTTTGACTGAAGATGTCAAGGCTTTGAGACTCAGAAGCTGTTATGTTAAATGGCTGTGCAAGATAGTGGGCTCACACTCAGCTACATATTCCTGTCACATAAATGGACACTACATTTGCATTATTAATGAACCATGTATGATTTAGGCTTTTGTAGGAAAGTTATACAGCTCTGGGGGTTGATCCCAAATCTAATTCTATATATAGGTCAATTTGTTCAGTGACAATACAGTGTCATGCAAAATAATTTATATTACTTGAACCTTTTCCACATTTTGTCACCTTACAAATACAAACATCAATTCAATTTAGTTGGATTTTATATAGTAGACATTCAGTACAATGTAGTGCATAATGCTGAAGTGAACAGAGAAGGTAACATTGATTACAGAATTGTATTTATTACAAACAAAAAGCTATGAAGTGCATTTGTACTTACTCCTAAATGAAATACAGGGCAACCAATTCCTTCAGAGATGTCCTAATGTGTAAATACAGTCCAGCTGTGTGTAAATTATCCTCCTCGGTCTCTTTTTTCCAGCTTATTACCACCATAGTGTGGGCTGATGTGGTGGGGATGCAAATTAGCCATGCATTCCTTTCGAATATTCACCTTATTGGCCAAAACCAGTAACACTGACAGTGTGAATAGCCATTCAAAAGATGTTATGATAATGACCTGTTGGTTTCACCCACACCCCAAAGCAGCTCAAATTTACCATGTAAACAAGATGCTTGCCATTTGTAAACCTCAGAAGCTTCTATGTAAAGCTTGGTGTAGTTTCTTCATGACTTCAACTGGTGTATTTTCCAAAAAAAAGAATAGAATCTGACAGATCAACCCAGTTATGACCAATGTCAGCTGGAGTTTGATGCAGTGGAGTGCTTTTCTTTAGCAGTCAAAGAGAAACTGGTCAGAGTTCATAGGAATGTGGATGATGATAAATTCAGAAAAATAGTGGAAGAAAAATTTATTTAAGGCTGCAGTGACTTTAGACTTATTCACAGGTTCACGTTCAAGATCAGGAGCCCTATTCATTCATAGCACAATGGAGTGGTTTTGATCAAAGCAAGGTCCTATCAAGGTCTAAATCTATACATTTATTTTAAATAAGATTTAAAAACATGTTATTTATGTTCATAACTATCTGCTAGTTTATAATGGTCTATTACATTTTTAAAAATCGCATTGCAATTTGGTGTAATGTGACAAAAGTTTGGAAATATTATAGAATGAATACCAAGGCTCTTTAAAATGTGTGTTATTAAAAGGCAGCAAAACTAAGTCAGAGGTAGTCCTTCTCTATCCTCTTCCTCACCAATTTTGCATTGCTCTTTGACCCTCCCGCTCTCAGGTGTGCAGTGTGTCTCGAAAGCCTATAGGGCATGCGGAACAAAGCCACTGTGACATTTTATCTGACGGTAGCCCCTGTGGGGCCTGAGCCAAGCCGCCGAACTGTCAGGCAGATTTCAGCGCAATGAGAAAGGGGAAGAAAGCCAAATAAACAGAGGCCCAGTGCAATCTCCCATCGCTATGCAGTGCAGACGGACCCAGGGAGATGTCCTCTGGGATTGATGGAGGCCAAGATGAAACGGAGAGCTAGAGCTAACCTTTTTGTTGTTGTTGAAACCCAGTTCTCTAGTGTTGGTAGATTTAAAGGAAGAAGTGCAGAGCAAAATAAAAAAAGCAACGTAGGCTCGTTCCAGAAACAAGACCAACATTTCAACCAAAGGGAAGGGTGTCAAACAAATATTGTTTTCTTTCTGGAGGACATTGGTGCAAGTTTCTTTTGTGTGGTCCATGCTTTTTATGTTACCTACAATAATATTTGCGCTGCCTCTTTTGTAAAAGTATTAATGAAATCACACACACTATTTCAAAAAGAATTTCTTGTTTCAGCGAACTGGCTTGTTTCATCAGCATTGCAGAAGAGAAGTCGAACCAGCTACGCATTCTCATTTGTTGAAGCTTGTGAATTCTACATACAGTACGCACAAACTGACTAGACCGCTAACTATTAATTTATGAATGTGTCAAATATGCTTAGCATCAGTGAGAAATGTCAACAGACCACAGAAAAAAGTTACCTGCTTTAAAAGAATTTATTTTCTATTCTCCTTTTGACGAAACGCCTATGCACACAGACATGACTAAAAATACTCCTATACTGATGCAAATTTCCTTCTGTGACCTGCTTTTTCTTCCAGCATTAGATTTCAAGGGAAACCTTTAAACTGTGTTTAATTGGCTAAATGGAAATGTGGAAATGTCCAACTAAGTATGGCACCATAAAGCCCCACTCAGCCCCTCATCTCTGTAGGGTAGCATTAACCTCCTGATGCATTCACAGGCAGATGAAGAGATCCCAACAGCTAATGTTAAGCTGGAATCGGATCCGTAGCCCCTGGAAGTTCTTATCAAAGCCCCAACTTAGTCCTCCACGGTGCACTGCATAGCCCTCTTCAGTCTCAAATAGACCAGTCGGCCCCTAGCTTAGAGCAAACAGAATCCCCCTGCGCTATTTTCCTGGTGTGCAGGACAGTAAGACCACTGCAGTCAGATGCAGAGATCAGAGAAGAGCGAGAGAGTGGGAAATAAGAGTACGAGTACATGTACGAGTAGTAGAATGGTGATTGAGAGGTACTTTAACCGGTAATTGTTTGAGAAAAGTCAGCAGTTTTTCCTATGTCAAAGTTCACTGAAGACAGACAAGAGTTGGAAACCGTTTTCTGTGCCTTTGGTTAGCAGCATTAGACCTCCAGAAAGGACCGAACACTTCTTTAGTAAGTGATAGACACTTTGAAACCAACTTGTTGGTTAGCTTTTGCTGCTTTTAAGAAAAAGCCCAAGAAGAGCAAATGAGGTGTTCAGACCAGCACTCAGTTACTCATACCTGCTGCTCACCATAAAGACAGGTACATATTTTGTATTATTTTGTTCTGGAACAAAGAGCAAATGCATGCCTGACCTAAGCAACTGCTCACATTGCCTTTTTTTGGCACTTTTCAATTTTATATTGTGGGGTAAATACACAGTTAGTGTCCAGTCTTTAGATCCCATGTGCCAGCTTCCACTGGCTTGTGTGTTGGCCATGCAACATAGCATTTGGACGATATTATGCATGGTAATGAGTGAGTACTGTTGGGAGGGAAAGCAAAAGTGCCATCATAATTGAGTTAGATTAATTAAAGACACTCCACTGTATTCTTACAGATCAGTGCATCTTGTTAGAGAGCTGTGGGCTGAAGCACTGGAGGAGGTGTGCTTTTGGACTCGGAGTATGTGTTTGTGCATGTGTAACCTGCAGATTGTGGGCTAGCCAGGTTGTTGTGCAACGAACTAATTGAAATGAGAGGCGATGTGCGAGTCTCAGCCAACATGGCCGGTCCATTTGTCAGGGTGACATCACTGCACTCACACCCCATCCATCTCCGGGTGGCAACACAGAACCATGCTCCTCCTGGTGATTAATATCCATACCCCCCTTACTGCAATGCTCCCCACCACCCCACACTTGCACGATGCTACACACATTGGCATTCATGCCAAAAAAAAACAACAACAAAAAAAAACAAGAAAATACTCATACACACTGTTGGAAAGCTTCCCATTCACTTATGCATACAGTCACTGCACACTCCCACGTCAATTGCACCTCAGTTTACGCTTTCATGCATACATAGTTGAAATTCAAAGCCAAATAGGTTAAACAGAGCGACTTTTCATAGATAGTGTTTGTGTTTTGCTATTTTTCGGTAGCCCTAATTTATCCTGGGTCTCCTTCATGATTTTGAAAGAATGTAGACTTAAATGTAACTATTTACATGTTTTTTAATCAGCAATTTTAATCCAATCTTAAATTGTCTTTATACTTATTAGGCTTATATTTCCAACCACTATGACTCTCATTTAGAATATCAATAAAGGCCTGTTTATGTTAGTGTACATCTACAATTCCTGACAAAGTAGTCAAAATATGTTGTTGTGTCACAACCACAACTAAAACAGCAAACATGGTCGTCTGTCCAGGTGAGACAGAAATGTAACTTTTTGGCTTACACACAAAACATGATTTGGGCTCAAAACGAACACTGCACATCACCTTAAAACACTATTCACACTGCAAAATGTGGTGGTGGGGTGGCATCATGCCATAGGAATGCTGAGTAGATGAAACGACAGATGAAGATAGAAGTTGCATTTCAGGTATGATCAGACGTTGTAGTGTGTAGATTCTTCTCTCTTACTGTGAGAAGAATCATATCATTTTAGGTTTTGCAAATTTATAGATGGGTAAATGTGCTTTAATTTCACCCCAGTGTCACATTTACTGATGACACTGTTAAGCCCAAAGTTTTAGATTTAAAATTGTTTTCATTTCATCAAGATATTGAATCACAAAGGAACAATCGCAAAATGATAGCTAAGCAAAAATTACCTGTTTTTATGTAGCATTTTATTGGAAATAGCATGTCAAAAATGTTTATAGACTGAGTTATGGCAGATGGCCACTTACGCTGAGCCAAGTTCTACTGGAGGTTTCTTCCAGCTGTTGCTACATTTGTGCTCAGTGTGACGGACTGCTGCAGAGTCAATGACACACTGCGAACGTCAGTCCACTGTTGCTGCATGTTCTTCCACGAGGGGTGAATGCTGTAAGTCAGTGACTCCAAGCAATCAGGTGGGTTTCCTTAGACAGAACAGTTTCTCATCAATTTGAATAATAAATTGCACTTAATTGCATTGTTTGATAACTAGGACCAAATTGGAATGCATGGAACTGACTTTGAATCTTTCTCGATGGTTGGAATGAACTGACTATTTTTTTTAAGTGTCTCTAGATGATATTTGTTATGTGTTACCCCTGTATAAATAAATGAATTAAATTAAACTGAATTATACCACTCTTAATAATTAATGAAACAATCTTTATTGGCACGACAACAATCAGTTCCTTCACCCATCATCACCCTTTCACCACAGTTGATGTTAACTGTTGGGCAGTTTGATTAAATCGGGCTGAAATCTCCACTTCTGGAAAGATTGTCAAAGTACAGGCTACAGCCTCTTAAATGTTTTCTTTGTTTGGAAGATGGTTTTTGCTGTACAAGATGAATAATTTGAACGTTCGTAGATTGATTGGGCAACAACATCTGCTTCCACAGTTTCTCTGAATTTGTACCAGAAAACTGCAGAAACTTGCACTAATATCCTGCTGCAGTCTTAATGATGGTGATGATCAGGTAATCAATGCATTTGATTAACAGCATCTGGCTTCCACTTCCTTTTTTTTTAATTTCTGACAACAGGATCTGAAAATTCAGGGGATTTCAGTTTATTCATATCATTTTAGTTTTTGTCAAGCATATAAAACATGGTGTACTATGAGACATTTTGCTTGAAAGACATTTCAAGGGCTAGCTATTTTTTTTTTGTATTTCCCAATATGGAAAAAAAAAATTTGTCTCTAATGTAGCAAATTGCAATGTATCCAGACCAGAGCTCTAAGAAATATATTCTCAGCATAAATATATGCATCAGAAACCATATTCTCTGAGCCAATCATTTCTCCCTGTAAACTAGTAGGAAGCTGTCAATCAGAGAGCAACCTCACTGGCAGAGGTCCAATGTTTTTTTTTTGTTTGTCACAAAACTACACTCACTATCTAAAGACAAACAGAGATCACTCATTCTGGGCCACATACGACTGCTAAACTCAAATAATACAGCTAGCTTCTATTAAATCTGATGCTATAGATTTGCAAGTAAAGTTGTCAGGATTTTACAAATGAGAAAACATAAGGCGACAGGTTTTATGGTATCAAGAATAAAAGCTGCAGACTACCTTATGGTTTTTGCTGTCTTGAGTCTTGAGTTCTTGTGTAGAAGTGTCAACCAAGACTAAGCTCATTACAGCTAGATACCAGAGCTACTCTAACCTGAGGAGAAGAGGATTTGGGCTTTGAAGATCCTT
Source organism: Xiphophorus maculatus (assembly GCF_002775205.1). NCBI lineage: Eukaryota > Metazoa > Chordata > Actinopteri > Cyprinodontiformes > Poeciliidae > Xiphophorus > Xiphophorus maculatus. The sequence continues at coordinate 20,219,132 of NC_036465.1, read as the reverse complement.
TAAATGATGACCTTTCTCTCCTGCTCTGCTCCTGTGATGTGCTTTGATAAGCTGGGTCTCTGATCTCTTCCGTGGTATCACGGCGCATCAGTGCACACTGAGCTGCTAAACTTTCTCACCACACCCTGAAATTACATCATCCCAGCTTGCATGTCATGTTTCATGCAACGTCTTTGAAGTTGTTCTGCCACAGGCCAAAACATCACACAAAGCACCCCGAAGGTGTGATGTTTTGGACAAAAGATGTTGATTACACTAGGAAAGCATATATATATATATATACACACATAGAGATGCAAACCCATCCACATTCATTACTTTTTTATTACACATTTAACATAAATCAGACTGTACCTTTTGGCTGTTGATCCAATGTAATATTTCATATAATTATTCATAGAATTGAAAAGAAAGAATTCTATTGTCAACAAGCATGGTATCCTGATTTATTATTTTGATCTTTTGCAACAATTTACTGTGCAGGTTGATACAACTTTACTTGTAGGGTTTAGAAAGTTTTTTCATTCAGTAACCACATTTAACACCAAATATTGTCATCTCCATAGCGCTTCAAGACTTTTCAATTAAAAATTTTACTTTTGAGTTCTTGGACAGTCACTGCTCATATTGGAAATTGTGCAATTCTAGTCGGCAGCTGATTTCTCCTTGTTTCTCCATTATCGATACTGAAATTTTCTGATCTTTTCAGAGATGCTACTAAGATTCAGATCTGGATGGACTTCTTAAGAATATTCCAGTGCTTCTATCTTAGCAGTTCTTGTGTGAATTCAGCTGCATGTTTTGGGTAATTATCTTGCTGGAGGATCCAAGACCTGCAGCCAATGCTCAGCTTGCGGACACTGGACTGAGCAGTATGTTTTAATTCAGCATGTCTTGGAAGTCTGGAGGCTTCACTGTACCCTGCAAATTTGAATGTTGTCAGATCTAGTCACAAAACAAGACTGAGCCCTCTTTATCTCTCACAATTTTTGCTAATTCTAAGCGTTATTTTTATGTCTCTGTCAATAGTGAAGCCATTGATCTTCTTCCATGGACTTTGGAGTCCCACCTCAGTGGTTTTCAATGGCTTCATTATTCAAACATTTGCATTTTCTGCTTTATCAAAATGGGCATCGAAAGTTTATGTGTCAGCATTACTGATTGGATCGCTGCCTTTGCTAAACTCAGATGGATGCACCACAAGTATCTGTAAGCACTGCATGATGCTGCCGGTCACTATTTTCTGAAACATAGCATTTCCTCATTTCTTTGGAGACTAGTGCCAGGTTTGTCTTCCTGTGAATCACATGAGTGGGTGCTGTGTCCAGTCTCTTGAGGATTGCCAGTATGACATTATATTTTCTTACTTGAAAACAGAATATAAGTGAAGTCATGCTGTTTAGACCAAACTCTGCTTGTAGGATCCTCTATATTGATTTTTCCTGTCTGTGTCTTAAGTTTGTTTTCCCAGTGTTTAGTGCAATGATACTACACTATCTAGTAGCATTTTGGTTCCATTTAAATTAGCTGAATAGCTGGTGTAAACATTGAAATACGAGAAACATAATTCAAGGATTAATTAATTCTTTTCTCTTAGCAATTGTATTTGCTTACTCCATTACATTTTAAATGAATCCACAATACCCTGGTCAATTGCTGCTAATACAATCACTTTTCAGCAGAAATGAAGGATTATTTTACTGAGCTCTAACGCTACTAACAAACGTGTCCACGTCTGCACATATATGCATTACATTTGAATATCACACTGTTCGTTAAGGCACAGTGTTCTTAATGAAAATCTTCCCACTGTGTACATGCATTCAAGTGGAACCAGAGTGCTGCTTAACCTCACAGTTGTGACTCCCAAACACCAGTTTCTCCCATTCCTCCTGTGGAAGCAAGCAGGCCCGCCTCCACACCAGCTGTGAGATGCAAAGCTCCCCTTCATGTAAAAGCATTTCAGTGTCTTTGAGCATTCTGTCTGTGCTATTATGTGAAAGGGAAGATGCCGCTGTGAGATGGTGAGAAGAGAATGGGTCGTTAGGTAGGGAGGTGGAGAAGGGAAATGGAGGTAGGTACGGAGAACAGAGCAAGATGCCGAGAGGAGGAAGACGTGAAACATGACAGAGATTCGGCAAAAGGAGAGCTGTGAGAGGTAGAGGCAAAAGAAAGCCACATAGCTAAAACTCAGCAACTACCTTACTGACATCTGATTGATTGAGTGGCACTTGGGTGCCAGGGGTCATACATATGTAAACTGCTCATTTGTAGTTGCTGCCAGGGCTGACATTCACCGGAGCCCTTCGAATTGTTTCATCTGACCACCAACACACATCACACAATCAGATTAAGCAGCCCTGAAGTCACATGCAGGATGGCCAGTAGCTGCCACGTGCGCCGTAGGATCTGACTTTAAGTATCTTGTTTTTCATCCCTCCCTGCCATAACAAGCTCTTGTCTGTCAGCAACAGATCTGGGCTTTAGAGGCTCAGATATGTGTCAGATGAGCTTTGGTGTTTGTGCAGCACAGATTTTTCCTCTTGACATTTTGTTGGTTGTTTGTCGTTTCTCGTGCCTTTGCTGCACAAAAGCCACATTTTCCAAAAGAGCGGATCGGCATGTGTGTGTGTGCACAGCTGTAGGGTATGCATAAGTCTCTGTCTTCAAAATCGTACAGCTACCTTTCTTCAAACCATACCAACACAGTGCAGGTAAAAGCTGCTGAATGTATATCTAACATGTTGTACAACCAAGGACACCGCTCTGACTCTACAGCTATCAAATATTGTACTGAATGTGTTTTTTGAAAAATAATTTTTCAGGAATTTGAAAGGATCTGAGTGCATAATAGATTTTCTGAGTTGGATATGTATAAGTACATCTATTCATATTTCTGAATATCTCAAATTAGGTATTAAAGTGTCCAAATGTTCCTTGTTCAAGTAAGGTTTTTCTTGTGAAATGCCAGGCAGCTGCTGTCAGCATTTGACATCATCTGGTAAAATAAATATAGATTATTATTATGTGGTCTATAATTAAAGGGAGTGCTTCAAGCTTTATTTTTGTATGAGACATTACTTTTTTGATGTATAAAAAGAAGTAGTTAAAGTGCTGGCCAAGTGTGTTGACCAAGTTGGCTAAGAAAGACTCTTGTTGGGCAGGCCAACAACATTCTGTGCATTAGCACCGGCAAAACACTGAGACTGGAGTCTGGGAAGCTTTCATTGGGCCTAAACTTCAGGTCGATACAGCAGTTTTTAACGACTCTGAGCTGCATTTAAAAATGAAACATCTTTATATTTATGGATAATTCTACACTCAGCAATTCTTTGTAAGTTTGAGTTTTATGAGTTCCTGTCCTATTTGTGAAAACACAAAAAAATACAAAATTTCCACGTTTTTTTTTTTAAATTTGGATCATCTTCGTGTAGACAAGCATGAATACCAAAAAATTTATGCACTAGTCAAACTTGGAATGAAATATTCTACGATGATTAAATTTTTTAACGGAGTTCGTAATTTACCAAACTTTTACTCTAATTTGGGTCTTTAGTTTACCCAAATATATTTCTAAAGTCTTATCTTGTCATGAATCCAATAATATGTATTGGCTTGTCTTGTTGGCTGGATATATTGTTATAATCCTAGTTGCCCTTATTATATGGCAACTTACTGTTATGCAACACTAACTCAGTTAGTGCAACTGTGTTGTCCTTAAGTATTTTTTTTTATAAATCTCAAATTTATGGCACTGCATGTCCCTTCTCGATGTTTTTTTCTCCTATATGCTTGTTAATGTACACATAAGCATATTAGGTTACCATAGTAATTGTTCCCCATCAAATATGTGACCATTGGTAAAGAGTAGTTTGAATTAAACAAGAGCATCAAGTCAGAGGTTTTTCCTGGAGGATTTTTGTAATCAAGTAATTTTTGGAATAATTTCAGACCTTTACAAGCCTGGACATGAAAATTTAAGTTTCTAACAATCTCCCCTGAGGTAACATTGTCTGCGTTTTTTTGCCGGAGTGTTTTTATTCAGTTTGAAGTTGTCCAATATCGGGGACCAAGCTCCTGGAACATCTGATGGTTTTGTTGCCATCTGAAGCAGCTTGATATTTCCTTTAATTATTAATTCCTGATGAGGCCAGCAAGAACCGGGGGCTCATGCATAAATTCTTTTTAACCATTTTCTTGTTTAATTATACTATCATGTCATATTCCGTAATATGGAACTAGTAACCAGAAATAATTTACTTTCATCACCCCAGTTCTCTATTTTCTCCTTCCCCGGAAACAAGGACTGGTGGTCGGTAAATGGCTTTCTGTATTCAGGCTGCCATGAAGAGGCTTTCTTGTGCTCTTTATCTCTCCCACCCTCATCCTGTCAGATCAGTCTGTACTCGAGACACGCTGTGGGCCTCTGAGCTGGAAAACGAGAGTCACTGATCTGAGGTTTAAGACCATTCCCAAAGTTTTTAAAACTAATCTAAAATCTTTGGTAGGTTACGAAAGAGAGGTGTCAATAGGTGTATGTCTCTCTCATCGTGAGCCTGGCATACTGGCCCTTTATGTGGCTCTGTGCAGGGTGGCCTCTTCCAGCCTATGCTTCTCATCCACACCCCCGAGGCTCCCATTCAACCAAGGCCTGACTCGGGGGAAGCTGGAGCCCTTTTGTAGTGGAGAACTCTTAGTGTGGACCATCAATGCTGCAACTGTGTGGACCTTTATTTCCCCAAAACAGAAAAGGAGGGGAAGAGATACAGGGAGCAGCCAAAAGGGACTTGGTCGGGAGGGGTAGCACTAGAGGAGGGTTTGGACACAGACTGCCTTGTTAAAAAGGCACCAGCCAAAGAGGGAGACGATGAGAGGGAGAAAGAGATGAGACAAACTGAAAGTGAGAATTAGTTCGGCTAAAAGCCCAAAAACATACTCTCTGTTACGTCACAGTTGTTATTCCATTTTTTCTCCTCTGCTCCTTCTACTTCCTCCTTTTACCTCCGTCTTTCCGGGTTGATAACAGGCCCGTCCCCTCCTCATGTTTTTCTCACCTTCCATCATTAGTTTACCCGCATTCCACTATCTGAGAGACCAGGCTAAGAGAGATGTCTGGGGTCAAAGCGATCATTATCATCACCTCTTTCTGCTACACTCTGAATTATAGCCTCACCATAGGAAACAGACATTTAAATCGAAATCAATAGTGTGATATCAGAGCAAGGAAACAAAGCTGTATGAAATCATCTTCCTGAGTCAGGACGAAATGCACAGTTAAGCTGAGCTAGTGGTGCTCATGTGTCATAATATTTTTGTTCATTTATTATAAGGCCAAACCAAAATTAAGAAGCAAAAAGACAAGTACAGTCTTTTATACGTAGGTTCTTTTTAAAAAATATAAGTGGTGATGCATTGATCAAGTGTTTCCTTGGCAATTCTGAATTCTTGTTTTCTTTAACATGTGGCCTGCCGATTCCCTTTTCACATTTTTAAACTAATCAGATTTATATATATCTCTATATCTATATCTATATATATATATATATATATATATATATATATATATATATATATATATATATATATATATATATATATGTGTGTGTGTGTGTATAGGTTGTTTATGAATTATACATACATACACATACATGCATATATACATATCTCAAGTTTTTATGCATTTTCAAGAGGTGAAGTAAAGTATAATTCATGAAGTCCCACCCCTATCCTAATCATATAATTACTTAAATACATGAAAGAGAAAATAAATGTGCCATGAATTCACCATAAAGAGAAATTTTCAACTTCATCAACTTTAGAATTTTTATTAAATGAAGACAGCAAAGGAATTATCTACACAGATTAAGATATTAACTGCCTTTCCCCGAATAACAGAAGCTTACTTTAAAAATCCTGAACCATGAACTGCCTGTACAGTGACAAGAATTGTGTGGTGGTGAGTTTGAGCAGGATTCACCTGCTCTCTGGATGTCACAGTGCATGCTTTTCATTGCTCCTACATATTAACTGAAGTTCCAACTGAAGACCCTGTCATGTTGTGTACATTAACCAACCCTCTGGTTATGTCAACACAACAACAACATCTATGTTTCTTCCAGCGGGAGATTTGTATCCACACACACACACACACACACACACAAACATACAATGTCGTCCCTAACTAGGAGGATGCAGAAAGACAGGTACGACCTGATCCGGCTCTGACCAAACGACTGTCACTGTTGCCGCTCTGGTTAAAATCAAGGCTGAGAGTCTGAGCTGCCACAAGAAGAAAATGTCAGTTCCCCCATCATGTACAAGTGGCCCACATCAATGTCAAGGCAGGCTTGCTTTTAGACATGATAAAAAATCACATCATGTAATCAGTCAGTTCAAATTACAGCTCTATCGTGCAGGGGAAAAGAGCACAGAATCACTGTTATTAACTCATACAGTTTGTTTGTGTGATGAAGAAACTGTCATGTAAATTCAACATCAAATCCAGCTGACATGTTAGCTGCCATATTTGGAAATCTTTGTTTTCAACTACTGAGACAAACCGAAAGTTATTCTTTGACCTTTCACAAGTGCTGCCTGTAGAAAACCCGTTTTCCTCGACAGTTCCTGTGAAATATGTTTTGGATGTGGCATAAATAATTTAGAAAGGCTGACATAAAGAAAAGTGTTTCACATGTTTCTTTTTGCTCTTGTTCAGATCAGCTTGAGGGCATTCTTTCCATTTTGATGGGTCCATTTCTTTTTCAAAAGCGAGCACTTCTCAGAAATTCTTTGGCATGATAAACAAAAGTGTCTCACTCTTTGTTTTTAGCCTGTAAATGTTCCTCGTTTGTTGAGATTAGCATTAAAATATCCACAGATTTAGAAAAATCACTGTAGTTCCAAAAAGATAATTTAGGCAAAAAAAAAAAAAAATTATGATATTATAAGTTCGCCTGCTTTCTGGTTAAAGCAGATCATTACCATTTAAACATTGGGAGCACTTAAAAACTGTACAAATGGCACTGAAACTTAAAGCAAAAATAAATCAATAAATAAATAAAACAATCTGAAGTTGCAATAGTAATTATATCCACACAGAAAGATGGAAACTCTGTACCCATATTGTAATTTAATCTCACTATACAACATGAATTTACTTATAACTAAAAGCACTTATTTTTAATAAGAATAAAAATAAGTGAATAATTTTTGTTAAACAGTCAGCCATGATGCCAAATGTAATCCTGTTGAACATCTGATAAAAAAACAAACTGAAAATTGCAGTTTGGAGATGCCAAACTGAGAGCTTCAGTTTCCTTCAGTTCATGAAGGGCACCATCTTTTTAATCTATTCCCATCTGTTTAATTATGGAATCTTCACAAAAAAAAAGACAAAGCAACGTCTAATTTGTGCTAAACATGGTATAAACAATAAGACATATGACTTAACCTTTGTCAGTCTGAAGTGACTTTTATTGTGATGTCTTTTGGATCAGTGTGAAAGAACGCCATAAAGCCAGCTTATTTGTGTAGACTTATCCTTCAAAGTACCAGATTACCTGCCCTGCCATTTAAAGGATGTCAAACGCAATGCCACCAACTTACATAATTTGTGCCAAATTTATGTGAATATTAAAAAAAAATATTGCACATCGAGTTTAACACAAGAACTAAAAAGGGGCAGCTTTCATCAGTAATTAAAAGCTTATTGTGAAGTAGCTTGTGTTCATTAGCAATTTAAACTGCCTGGGGTTGAGTAGTGCAGTCAAGCACATCAGTAGCCTAACAAAACAGTTCACAAGCGCTGAGCCTCAACTCAGAATCTGCAGGGTCATGTGTAGGTGTGAGCAGCTAACAGAACGAGAGTTGGACTGCACCACCATGGCTCATGTGAAGCCAAAGCCCACGCTGTGCTGATCAGACAGAGATCATCTGCTAAGTCTCGAAATCTATAACCCAGTCCCTTATGGGTGAGAAAAAGATTTACATAACTCAGAACGAGAACAAAGTGAGCCTGTACAGTTAATTACATATATTAAAGTAACCGGAGTGAGTCTGTGCTTCAGAAAGAATGCCCAGAGGTGATGAATAGGTGATTATTTTCATATGCCTATAGATTTATGTGCAAAACAGGAGCGCTGGAGCTTATGTGTCAAATAGTTGCAGTAAGTACAAAAACAGAAATAGTCATGCATGAAAACAATTATTTTCCTATCTTAATTGCTTTCCAAAGTAAATACTTTCTGTCACCTTTCCAATTAAAACGCACCCGAGAGCTACGGTGGATGTATTTTTAAATGGTGCCTGCAGCATGTCTTGTTTAAGATTATCACTCTACATGTTAATAACCCGTTTCTTTTAAACATGCAAAGCAGTCAAAGCGGTTTAGGAAAAACATGTCTCACACAGGACACCAGAACTGAGTGCTCAGTAGCACAGACGAGGATCCAACTGTAATAATTTACATTTTGTCATCTAGTAATCCTAAATAATACAAAGCCAAATGGATAATGTTTATAGTATCTTTTCAATTAGGCTAACACTTGTACAAAATTCCTCTTCCATGCCTGTCTCATGACATTTCTCAGCCCATCTGACATATACTTGGTGAAGTGTGAACTGCTTTGCAAATGAGGGTTATTCTTGGAGAGTCACGTCTCCTCTGCCTCCCTCCTGTGTACCCTGGAGAAGGTTGTAAAAGCTGTTGTCCTTTAGTTATGACGGAGAGCGAGGAGGAGTCAGAGATAAAAAGCAAAAGGAAAAGGCTCTTCAGCTTGAGCCCTCCTTTCCCCTCTTTCTGCCTGCATCTGTCTCCAATCCCATTGCCTATCTCTTTTATTTACTCTCTCTATTTTTCTCCCTCTCTCTCTGTCTGTCTCCCTCTCCTTCCCTCTGCATGTGCCTGCTGCTCTGTCATCCTCAGGGATGCATCTGAAGGAGACCATCTGTTGATCCATTTGTCTACTGCTTCGTTTCCTGTGCCACAGCCTCTCTACTATCGACAATTGGCCCTGGCCTTTCCACTGCCCACCCTTTTTTGTTAATGCCAACAAACCCTCGGGATAAGGGTGCTGTAATGTTGGGGTGTGGTAGAAGGTTGTGCTCAGATTCTCTCAAAGACTAGAAGCCTGTCTCGGATGGTTGTCAGACCATTGTCATGTATGCACAGCAACGATTTGAGTTGTGTGGTAGAATAGAAATAGCTAAAATAATATGACAAAGAAGACTGCTTCAAATCATCTCCACTAAAAAGTGAATTAACAATTTTACCACAATTTTCCCATGTAAAACCACTGCTATTAAATACAAACTTAGAGCATTTAGGCCAAAGAACAGTTCTAAACAGATTTTAATCAGTATTCTCAGTGTTGCCAAATTGACACAAGTGTAATTAATGATAAGTACATACTTAAGACTTGAAGTACACTTTATGAAAAACTGTTGTGCCTAACTCAAAATAATTATTCCAATTTAAGAGATAAATAACTTCAACAGTACTCGAGTAAGAGTGTAACACAATGAAATTTCCTGTAAGATTGTGCAAATTCATAGTACAGTTTACAAACTCGTAGTAGTAATAGTACTCCTTTGATTTTCTTTATAACTTCATCACACTCTTTCCAAGGCACACAACATTCACTTTATTTACCGGTATGTCAAGGACACAATATATTTGCAGCCCACACACGTAATGCAGTCAACACACAACCTTTCATTTGCAGAGCTGACTCTGTAAGCTATTTTAATTAGCTTTAGAAAATATATACTCAGTGTTCAGAGTCTTATAAATGCACAGGACTCTTACTACGAAGGTTAGAAGGAAGTTCTTTGAGTTTTTCTTGCTGTCTTGATGCTATAAAATAGACACTTGTGTAAACAGCATCAAAAGGCTGATTTTACTCTTTGTAGGTAAATGTCTGTAAAAAATGAAAGTTGTTCTTTTTATTCTGTGAACTACTGACAACATGTCTCCGAAATTCCAGGAAAAATGCAGTATTGATTTGCAGAAAATGAGAAATGGTCAAAATAACAAAAAAGATGCAGTGCTTTCAGACCTCAAATAATGCAAAGAAAACCAATTCAGATTCATCTAGAAACAACAATACTAATGTTTTAACTCAGGAAGAGTTCAGAAATCAATATTTGGTGGGATAACCATGCGGTTTTCAATGGGGTTCAGTGCAGTGGGCTCTTATATATACTGTATATATATATATTTTTGTTTTTCTGTATGTATAACACCACTTGGGGATCTTTGGTATAACGCTGCCACATCATTGTGTTTCTGCCTTTCATTAGGTTTGTGAAGAAAGACATGATGTCATGGGTAAATAAAAAACAGTCCAGTATTGCCTTCATATGCCAGTGACATTACATACTCCAGTCATCCATGTATTGGGCAGCTTGAGGGGATACTTTCAAATGTCACGAATCCCGCAAAACCCGCCTTGTGTGCTGCACATAACCTCCACTGCTTTATAACTCACACAGCGACAAATCAGATGTTCCAGTAATGGTTCAATAATAACTTTACTTATTTGCAAGCCACACTGCAGAAAAAAAAACAATCAACTCACCTCAGTGGAGGAGTTTAAGTATCTTTAGGTCTTGTTCACAAATGAGGAAGAAATGGAGGGGAAATTGATGGGCGGATTGGTGCTGCGTCACCTGCAGTGATGCAGTGACTCTGTATGTCTCAGGTCTGAATGACTGAGTGTGGAAAAGAATAACATCATAGGGACAATGCTGTCTTGTTGCCAAAAGTTTTATCCATTCATCCCTTCATTCACTTTTCATTGACTGATGAATCATCTAATAGATCCTTCATTTGGCCATTCTTAGTTTCCTTATAGAGTTTATATGTTCTTATGTCTCTGTGTTTGAAAGATTCTATTTTTAAAGTCAAACTATGTAGACAGGAGACCAAGGAAAGTGCATCGTTTTGACTTCAAAATGTATAAGAACACAGTCAATCGAACCACGTTTTGGTAGTAAAAATATTTGTCTAAAGAATTAACCCAATCATGGGTTTCTTTGTGCCGTTTTCTGCTTTTGTGCAATCAGCTTTTATCAATTTTTGGAAATTACAAACTCACTCACTTAGAAGAAAAATATGTCATTGCTGTGCCCTGCCCAAAAATATTTTGCTTTCTATTGCACACTTTTTGTTCATCACATCCTCAAAAGTAGAAACATTGACAACTGAGAGCTGATAGACATAAATGCTTTTAGTAGATTAAGTACATCCCCAAAACAACTAATGGCCCTGAGGAGGGCCACTCTAATCTTTGTTTATCTTAAGTGAGCACTGGCATCAGTGAAATCACACAGATTAAAACTTTTTTTTTTAATCAGTCTTGCATTGCTGTTAACTGTCTGCCTCCCCCAGTGGACTTCAAAACAGACTTCATTATAAGATGAAGGCACAGACCATAAAATAGATGTTGGAAGCAACGCCACAATGCTGAGGGACCATCACTGGAGGCCTTTAAACATCCTCCATCAGAACATTTATTGCTTGTGAAAGAGAATTGGGTGTTGGTTTCCTCACGTCTCCGAGCTGTCACCTCACATGCAGGCCCGGGGATTTGACGGACACTGAATCCACCATTGGGAGTTTAGGGATTGCCTGCCTTTGATCTTCTCCCACAACTCTCGATTACCCATCGTTCAGCAGGGCTTACGCCCTGGAGAGAGAGTGGTATATGTTAACATGAGCTCTGATGTACCCAGGAGATGCACACTTTTCCAACTTAGACCTCACATGGCAGATTCCTCTGACATGCTGGGAAAATGCGCACAAATCTTGTGTGTTGTCACAGAAAACATGACAAGTGTTAGAGGGGTTTGAAATATGTTAGAGGAAAATAGGGAAAATTATTTGAAATGTAAAAGTCAGGTCGTTCTCACACACAGTCAATAGGTTTTCCATAGATGTTCAAGATTTCGTTTGAACTGGTCAATATTGCCGAGTGCACAGTAATCTATGATTTATGTTCACCTGGGAAGACATGCCATTGATTTTCCATAAGGTGCAGATGAGATGTGGGCACATGCACTCCTATTTTACCAACAGCCATATCATGTAATAAGTCATGATTTCACTTCAGCTGTCTTCATGATGCCTCCTATGAGAATGGGGTTAGGTATTGGTATATAACCTAGAATTTTCTTTTCCTTCTCTTCTAAGCCAGTTGTTTTCTCTGCTATTTATGGCTTTTCATCTTTCCATGTTTCAGGCTTCCTCAGCACGGGCGATCAGGCTGCTAAAGGGAACTACGGGCTGCTGGACCAGATTCAGGCTTTACGGTGGATCAGCGAGAACATCGGCTTCTTCGGAGGAGATTCCAACCGCATTACCGTATTTGGATCTGGGATCGGAGCTTCCTGCGTCAGTCTGCTCACCCTCTCCCATCATTCTGAAGGTAGGACATCATTAAAAAAGCTGCTCTAGTAACTATTTGGAAGAAGAAGAAGCATGCATGTGTATTATTGCGACTCCAAAATAACCCCTTATTTAATCCCACATGTAAATTTGAGCAATCTCTGCTGTTTTTTTTAATCTAGGTCTTCATGCTAGACACAAGCATGTTGGCTTTATGTCTTTTTCAGGACAGGGTAAACAAGAACATGGCTTTATAAGGAGAAAGTAGCTATATTAAGGCTAAATGACGCACACAGTCTCTCACTGTCCTCTTTCTAAAGAGCATTGTTTATCTCTTGGCTACCTTACTATTACCTCATGATGATTTACTGCTCATGTTGGCCATGACTTTATTTAATACTTTATGCAGCTTTCGTGCTTGACGTGGACATCCAATAAACATCTCTCAAGCTCATGCTCTTCTAATGCATCGCTGAATTAAGATGGAGCTTTACTGCTAATACATAAGTAAGGTTCTGAAAGAAGCACTTTGGCTTGTACAAATAAGACCCGTGTGTTGGTGCTGAGCTCCATCTGTGGATATCAAGCTCCAGCTGTGTTCCTGCAGAGTCAACTTTATCGTCCTTAACCTGAAAACTGTTATTCATGCATCAGACTTAAGAGCTGTGTGTTGTCATGGATTTAATTAATAGCTCTGGTTGTGTGTGCAACATATAAATCGAATCATGTAGTGGAAATGTTTCAAATAAGAGAGCTTTCCACTTAGTCCTTCCTGCATAGCAAACATGTTGACAGGATGTAAACATTTTGCTTTTGGAAAATATGATTGAAAACATTGTATTGGATTTTTTTAAAATTATTATTCTGTATGTCCAGCTGCGCCCTGCACGCATATTGGTGTTTTTGGTAAAGATGTATTTGAAGCCTTAAAATAAGAATTTTTTACTGCATGAACTCAGATTGCACTCAGAATAAAATAAAGAGTCTGACCTTTAAATTGAGTGTGTTTTATATGAGTAGAAATCTCAAGAAAACAAATATTTTCTTCAACAAAATCAATACTGTGAAGCATAGTTTCCCTGTTTTGCCATTTAGTCTTCCCAGTACTTACAGAATAAAAATCAGAGTTGGGAAAAATATTTGTATTTCCAGACTACAGTATATTCCCTGTTCAATTATCTAAAGTTCTATCCATCAATCCATGGTCATTTGTTTTGTATTATTGTCCAAAACATGGCTCTTTTTCAGTTTCAGTTATTAGATTTTTGTTTGAAATGCCTTGATATATTAAAGAGTCTTACAAGGTTTCTTTAAAGAATAAATAAGCCCACAGCATTGCAGAACCTCCACCATAGTTACTTGCATTAGAGGCTTTTCCATAATTTCACTTTTTGAGCCACACCAGACCCATCCAGACTGCCTTTTTTATCACCCATCTCAGATTTAGTTTCATTTGATCAAAGTAGACAAATCCAGGTCAAGTCCCAGTAGAGCTGTATACATTCCTGGTGGTTACATATTTTATGATTTGACTGAAAATATTTTTTAGTATTATTCTGAAACTAATTTGCATGTAGGTAACATTTGCTAAAACGATACCAAGATGCTATTCGCTACAAATGTGAGCAGTAAGTAGCTGCACTAAACCATGAGATTATTTTAAAGTGTTTTACACAACTTTACCAGGAGTACCATTAGTGTGGAGGGTGTTGTTTTTAGGTACAGTACATTCTTCAGATTTTCAAACTTACTGTAGGCAGGGACTGCTGTGCTGCAATTGAGCGTTTGAATCACGCAGAAACAATAAGAGCACATGCCAACATACACTAATGCACACATTTTCATTTTCTTGTCACTCCAGTAAATTCTGCATGTTTGATTAGTTGACCATTGTGCATTTGAAGAAGGTCATGTGAGCTGAACCTCTTCTGGACCCGTTACGATGCCAATGTTTGCAATCTGTTTATGTGTTCCCCAATTTGCAGTAAAGTGTTACTAATTGCCTTGATTTCCTCCAATGAATGATGACTGCTTTTGGATTAAATTTTTATCATAGATGCCTTTTTTTATATGCACTCTATAATGCCACGCTTCATGTAGCATGTTATTATACTGCTAGTGAAACCATCTCTTCTGCCTTCCAGTAAATTGGATATTACCGGGTCTGTTTTTTCCCCCTGAATGGAAATGTATGCCCCACTGATGGGGTGAAAAAGAAAGGAGCAAGCAAAAACTTGAAGGGATCCTGGGAAATTGAAACAGGAAGCCTTCTATCACAGCAGGACTCTTGCTGCGAATGTTACCAATGGCAATCAGATTTCACACAGACTCTCTAGGAGCACAGATTGTTGTAATTATAGAAAGTTTAGGACTGGAGTGGGCTGCAGGATGTGACAGGAAATCAGAGTGGAGAAGTGTCTTTTTGCACCTGCTTTCAAAGCAGTCAGTGTAGCGAAAGCTGGTGGGATGCTCTTGTTGTCAAGTCAATGCAATAAACAGAGAGGAAACAAAACAGGTTTTTATCTTCGTAGCTGTGAAAATTTATGTAAAACTTTTTACTTTGCATTGTAAAAGTGTTCACAAACTGCGACATAACTTTAACTCTTTTTTCCCCCCACTTTTTGTCATACAACCACAGAAGTCTATGTATATCAATATTCTCATAGAGTAGTGTATAATTATCTAGCGAAACTAAAAATATACAGGGTTTTAAAGTTTTTCTACAAGTAAAAATATGAAAAGTAAATTTGCAGAATTAAGACTACAGGTTGTTTGGTAATGTGTCCAGCTGTACACATCTAGAGACTGAAATTTTGCTAATTGTTATTTGAAGAAATTCCTAAAGCTCATTCTGAGTCAATGGAAAAGATCTGTGAACATCGATCTTTAGATTTTGCAACATTTTCTCAACTACTGATCTAGACAAATCCAATCAAGGCTAAGATCTAGACAGTCCTGCTCAAATGGCTGCTTCATTTCACTTAAACTATTCTAATAGGACTCGTAAATGCTTGCCACACTTTTCTGATTTGTGTTAGTAAAAACATTTGAAAGCAATTAATTGTTTTTCTTCCACTTCAAAATTGAGCATTAGTTGTTTTTGTTTTTGGCCTTTTGCATAAAGATCCTTCAGAAATGTTATGAAGTTTTTGTAATGTGAGACTCCAAAGACTCCAAAGACTGAATACTTTAGCAAGGCACATTATATTAAATTTCTGAAAGTTTTAAGTTTCCTTTTTTTTTTTACATTTAAATAAAAATTCTGGAAACATGACTGTAAGCGGATTATTAAATCTCTTGATGATTCCTTATTCCCATTTGTCCAAAAAAGATAATCTTATCCTGTGTCCCTTGAAATCATAGGTGTGATTTTATATTGAATGTGTTGTATTTGGACTCCTATGAGAAATAAGGAAACATTGGACAAGATTAACTTGAGGAAATACACAACACTCACACAAGCTTTGTTTTCTTTCTTAGCTTCTTCTCAGATCCAGGAAATTGAAATCCAAATAAAAAGAAAACAGAAAAAGCAAACCAACGGCGATGCACTGTACCCAAGTTCCCCTGGTGTGTCGGTGTCTTTAATGACAGTGGTTCTCCTCATACTGTGCACTCCCTGTGAACATTCTGCATAGACTTTCAATATAACAGGCACTTCTTTATGCTTATTGGTGGCGTAGATCCTCTGTACTCCTCCTGAAGGTTATTTAATAAGCTGAATCTACTTATATCATCCCAGCCCTGCAGCTTCTTTCTTTGATTACCTGCTCCTCCGGCCTGGCCTTGGTGCCCACCCTAACGTGGGCTTGTGGAGAGTTCCAGTCATAAGATACATCCATCACATAGCCTCTCCCCTCTGGCTTGTTTGAGGGACCTGGATCACCTCTCATGTGGACTTGATTTTTTTCAAATTTATTTTATTTTTTTCATCTCAGACTCCAGTCCAGACTGAATCCAACATCTAATCTTCCCTTTACTGGACTCATCTGTCTCCCCTGCCTCCGCAAAACAGTAAAACAACACAATGTCTCCAGCGGTTTCTCTCCATTTCTCCCGCTACAGGCTTCTGCTCCCTAGTCCGCTGCATGTGTGGTGCGTTGCTATTAATAAGATGGCTTCCTGGTCCGCTATGTGCCCATCTAGCTGCACATCTGTGACTGAAGAAGCGAAATGGTCATTAAAGGCACAGTCTCTCTTGACAGTAGAGTGTTTCTGACCAGCTTATTAAATGTAGCTCAACAATTGTGTTCCCAGGGAGGGAGGAATCTCCACCTAAATCTTCTCTTCCTTCGGCTTCAAAAAGAAAAACAGAAAAAAGGAATTTTCGAAGCAAGGACATTAGTCAGTCCCACATATTATCTATCTGGCATCGCAAAGGCACTAATTGAACATGCAGACTTCTCTTTTTCCCTATCTCGTAATAATCATTATGATTTAAACAGTGAGATGGCATCTCTGTACATGACAGGAATACCAAATAGCCAGTGATATATTTGCATATATGTCTTTAGGCGCATATTAAAGTCCACATTGTCTTTTTTTTTCTGCTCATTTGGAATAAAAAGCAAACGTATAATATCCTTGCATGTTTTTATCAGCATATGCATTCAATCTTTGCATGTTTGGGTGGAAACGGTTCTGTTCACAGATCACATGTGAGGGGCTAGTTGCAAAGGCGCTGAAGGTCGTTTGGTTTCTTTTTTTCCCCTCCCTCTCTCTTCCTGTAAGCAATCAGGATAAAAGCTCTGCTTCTAAGGAAGTGCTCTCCTTTTAATGGAATGTCTTGGACATTAAAGACAGCTAGTGTGGAGGATCCTTCATGCCAATGTCAGCTTTCATTTTTATTAAGACTTCTGGGTTATTGAGGACCATAAATACAGATGTTAAATGCTTTGGTTTTATTGCAGTACTGCAAGAAGTGCAGAGACTTTTGATAATGCGGGAACGCCCTCTTGCAACATGCAAGCCACCTCGATCCAGGAGTGTTGCATGAGTGCTCATTTTTAGTTCAAAGACCCGTTTGTGAATCTAATTAAGAAAAAGAATTGCACATAAGATAATTAGGTGATATAATCTTTTATGACATCCAGAAGTTGATGTTCAGAGAGAGCTTCCACTTAAATCTTGATTATGAACTTCATTCATGGCTGCTGCTCATTTTCAGTTGATTTTCTGACAAGGATTTGTGAATCATGCAGTTTCATAGAGGATGGGATTGGAAAGTCCTTGTAATTAATGTTTTACTCCCTTGTTCCTGATTGAGCGAGATACTGTGGCTTCTGTTAGAGTGATGTTACTCTGATGTAATAATGGAAAAGAGAAACAGGCTCCCATGACCTTTAAGAGAAAGTATTTTGAAGTATGTAGGCTGGTGAGTCATCTCAATTCAAAATGGCCAGAACAGAAAATACCCCTCCACCCCACGCTGCGCATTCTCCAACAGAATGAGTATTCATTTTTATATTTGTGGAAATGATGCACAATATCTAAATTAAACTACCATCTCTAGTTAATCTAACTCAATGTGTGCAATATTTTAAATATTTTTTTTTTTAATCTGAGGGAAGTGTTTAAGGAAGAAATTTCTGTGTGAAGTCATGTCAAGCATTGGTGATTTCAGTGCACTTATTGGTGGAAATGTGCTTTTACAGGCAGGTATTCAATTCGAATGTCTGTCAGCAACATTTCTGAGACCCCTATTCAATCTGCCCCTGTCAATCTGTTGTGGCTGTAGCTGCTGGGGGATTTTACCCTTCCATAGCCATGAGCATCTGACCTCTGCATTTTTTTACATGTACAATATGTACATTTTTAAAGTACATGTGGAACTAGGGAAGGGCTTGATCCATTACAGGTATTGAACCCAATGACAATCTCTTTTATGACTCAAATATCAAAGAACATGATCATATTCAATATAAATCTGTAGACTTTTAGCTTGAAGACAAATCTTTTATATGTGTTGCACAGATATTTCTAATTCATCAATAAATGCATTTTCTACATTTGTCATAATGTTTAAAGGTAAAGAAAAAAGCCCCTCTGTCAGTCTAGTGTTGCAAAGTGAGTATGTTAAACATAAGTATGGATGAGCAAATATTAGAAAATTATTGGATGGGTGAACTACCCACACTCTTGTTTTAGCAGAATGTAAAAGTATGTACATTTCTATGCACTCATGGTTGGTCCTCCTCTTGTATGAATTACTGAATCAATATGCCTTAATATTACTGCCATGTTACATCTGTAACCTTGGAACCTTTGAAAATAATATCTGTGGTTTCCTCTCTGGAATCATTTTCAATGGTTAATTTCTCTATGGAAAAGTCTAAAAGCATACCCTCCCTAATGTCCCTCTTGCCATTGCTCATCATGGATAGGTGCTATCAACGTAATCTATAGTAAGTGTCATGTTTGTTTCTGCAAGCTCAGGCTTCCATTTCTTATCGGGCTTAGGTAACAAATAAAACGACATTGGCTGAGTTGGGAAATGAATTTGAATCAGCAAGAAAGATAGCTGCATAACCTCATCCTTTGGATGTTATTCATAGCCAATGCACGGATGTCATTGTTGTGCAAATTCCCCCTGCTTGAGAGAAACGAGGGACAATTGTCAAAGTTGAATAGACCTCCATTTCTCAGATGTCAGTGGCATTCAGTGCCTCGACACTGTAAAGTTACCTGCATGTTTGGCCCAATAGAATGCCTCTATCTCTAGGCTTGATTTGGCTGTTTGCTGAAGGGTGTCTGTGCATCTCAGGGTGTGAAAAGGGTCTATATGAAATGAGAGAATGGGGGCACGCCTTGTCAGGTGCCGTATTCTTCCACAGCGATTGACAAGAGCGATAATTAAACCACGGGGATGCCATCTCTGTGAAGCAAGAATGCTTGTATTTCTTTACGCTGACTACTCTGCTTTGTTGTCCGCTATATACAATGGCAATTCATTGTGTGGAAAAGCATGTTGTTTTTAACAAGTGGCCTATGCTGTGCTATCCAGTTCCTCTTTGAACAACAGTGAATTTGACAATTGTAGCAACGCAAATTTGCTTTACAAAGATGGCAAATTGAACTTGAAACATGTTGCAAATACCCTAATTCATGCAGAAATGTTGTTTGCATTGCTTTACTAAAATAAAATGAATCTAAAGGTTTATTGAACAAGAAATGCTTTAAAAAAAGCATGTTTAAAATATCCAAGGTGCTACGGATCTTGTTATATTAAAGAGAAACATTTTCCGAGGCCCTGTTGTCAGTTTGGGGTTAACACTAAGTAATACCCAATTGGATTGTCCATCAGATGGAGACAGCTTTACCTGTCCCCTGGCAGAAGAGAGCAGAGGAATGAAGAATTGATGAATGGTCCGAAAAGAGTAAAGGCAGTTTATTCAGGTACTCCAGGCATCAGTCTGTCTCAGCTTGCAGCAGGTAGCTGAGCCAATAAAGCATGAAGTTATAGGTGTTAAAGAGACAAGCAATGGGTCACAGAAAGAGGCAGAGGATAATTGAGTACTTTAGTAAATCCATGCTTCCATCAACCAAGGTAACAGCATACAGCTAGACTTCCCAGCTCCAGTAGCTTGACCGCCATGTGGCACACTGTCTAAGCAATATCCTCCAAGACAATAGAATGAGGACCATCTGGTGATGCACTGCTGAGATTGCTTTTGAAATCTAATCACTGCTGATGAACGAGGTGACTACAGAAAATGTCATCTGTTGAAGACCTGCAATCCTCCCAAGACGATTTTGACAAATCATTAGTTCAGGTAGATGCCATCCATGATCCTTGATAAATCGTTGTCCACACTGCATTGATAGCACTCCTGGCAGACAGAGGCAGTTGTGAGTGGCAGTGGCTGCAGCTGCTGGCTGTGCCTTGATGCTCTATGATCCTGTTAGACTTTAGATCAATTAAACCGATAGCAGCATCACATTGTACTCAGACCGTCTTGTCTGTTTCCTGTCTTGATTGGTCTAATGACTAGATGGAAGTTCCTGTCTGGTTGTCTATCACCTTCCCTGTCTCACCTGTATTGAGTGATCTCTGAAGCATTTTCTTGAGCTCCTCTCTTCCCTGATTCTCATAGCAGTTTCTTTCTTTTTCCAGTACCCAGCCCTCCCCCACATCGCTCCTTCGTCTTCTCACCATGTCTCCCTATCTCAGCCTTAGTCTTTCTCTGGCACCAGTGTAAAGCATCCATTATAAAGCGATGCATGGGTGTCTGTGTGAGTGGGAGAGAGGGACTTGGCACTCCTCCTGCCCCACCTGCAGAGGAAGCACTGACAGCTGAGCACTGGGGGCTCATCCCCAGCACCACCCCCTCCTCCTCCGCCCATCCCCACTTCTCTCTGACCTCCCTCCTTCTCTCACACCTTTTTCCCTCTCTCGCCTTCTCTCCAAACCTCCCCTTATTCCCTATTGTTGTGTGCACATTGACCCAATTTCCGCCAACATGTTATGTTCCCTAACACTATTTTCACATCATCAAATGTTCATTTCATGTTCATTTTTTCTTTTGTACTGTCTTTTCAAGGTTCTTTTTCCATCATCAATGCTTTTGTAAATGCACTTCTCTTCCTTGCACCCACAATTGTCTGCCTTTCCCCATTAGGGATTCCACACCAGACAACGAGGGTGACTAGATGTGTCATTAGATAGTCTGTTGTTTCCGTGTTTGTCTGCCCGATGAACTATGGTGTAATTAGCTGAACTTTCTCCTTTAGTGTTGACCATGAATACTCTGTTTGCTTGTTGTTGCTGACAACTCACCCCTGCAGTTAGTTAGGTCAGTCCTCCGGTGCCCATACATCTGTTTATCTGGGCCCAGTAAAAAGCATTCAGTGTCTCTGCATGAATAACAGATGGATTGTGTGGAACCGCTCTGATGCCACGCCATGGATGGGAACACCATAACAGTTCTTCCCACATTTGAAGGATCTTTCAAGACAGAAAGTATCACAGGTAATACATAAGTAGGAGTATCTTGATCAGCATTTTTTGGCCATCTATACTGATCCAAATTATTTAAGAATAGACATTTGTCAATACAACATGTGTCTACTGACCAGTTTTGCAAGCAAAGCTGTGAAACAACACAGTGTGTTCCAGTATTACATGATTTGCATTAGTATTTTGATATGTGGCATTATCTTGCACTCTATTAATGTTCAGGACATCATAGTTAATGATTTTCATGACAGCAACAGATGTCTTGTCTGCAGGTTCTGCAGGACAGCTTCATTATGCATGTTCAACTCTGGGTTAATTCGATGTGGAAATTGCTGCAACAGTGTTTTAATAACATGCCACCTAAAATGCATGTATCTTAATCATTTATTTTTAAATATATACCTGTCTTGACACATGCATTTTTTCAATACACTCACATCTTGCGTTAATTAAAGTATTTGTACCAATCAGTGTGTTGTGCTGCTTGGCTAACACTCGGATATGTCCTCACTGGTTTTATGAGTTACTAAACTTGGCTAAATTTAAGCTCAGGTTAGCTTAAATGGAAACAAAGGTTAAAGAAAAACTTGCTCTTCTCTATTGTAAACTTAGCGTTTTTCTTTGGACATCATAAATTTTAATCACTAGTGTTTCACCTTCTCTCTGTTAGGACAGTTTCATCAGTAACAATGAGGTTTGAAAGTAGAACATAACATGACATTCATATGTTTAACCCTTTAGAGTAGGAAATATCTGACACACATTTCATGCAAAATAGTATATATTAACAACAACACTATGAAGATTAATATATTTTTGACAATAGGAAAGATGGCTTACAAGAAAAACTCTTTATTTTCGCTGTCATATTGAAAAAAACAGTCTGAGTAATTTGCTTAGGGGCAGAACTCAAGGGTTTTCCTTACAGAGAACCTATCACAGTGCAACATAGATACTGGCATTCATGTACCCCATCTGGATACATTTTACTTTCCGCCATGTTTGCACATGTTAATATCACCTGTTATGTACTGTCACAATACACAGTCTGCTAAGCAATGTGTTCATTTCTGGTGAAAGCAAATGCATTATCTGTAAAATTTGCATAGTCTGGCTGCAAAAAAGTCTCTATTGAGAGGACCTTCTGTTAAACATGCTGAAAAACAAAAACCTCAAGTGTATGTGCCAGAACTGTGGAACCTGAATACAACACTAAATCTTTAGATCTCAAGCCCACAAGGCTCGAATAGATTTTTAGCTTAGAGTGGTAACATGAGCCATAGATCCTTTTCAGAGTTAAAAGAAGGTAACTCACTGAATCGAATGAAATTGTTAGGGACTGAAACAGCCAAAGTGTGTTTCTTTCCCTCTCAACTTAAAGATAGAGACAAACACTTCCTTTTGAAGCTATAGTACTTCAGTTTTGCTCAGGTTCAAACTGAGAACTGGCTGACTGCTGACTTAACAGTGAAAACAAACCACAGCTAAAGTGAAATAAACCTTCGCTTGTTGCATTTTAAAGGTCATCTGAGCTGCAATTATGGTTTATGCTGTACAGAAAGCTTGCTTGCAATATGTGGGATGACAGTATTACTTCTGATCAAATATTCTGACTTAGTATTTTCAGTAAGTACTTAATTAGAAACCTACCACCACAAAGTTAGGTGGTTCTTGCATACTGTACACTGTAGGAGGAAGCTGTATTCTGAAGACTGCAAATTCTCAAAATTATACAAACATCAAAAATACTGCATACACTGTAAAAATCTACCAAATATTTTAGCACAGGGTAAAAAATAAAAGTATCATAAACAACTTTTAAATATGCATTTATTCATAAAGCAATTATTTAAAGGAGTTTATAACCACTAATTTCTAAAATTGCTGTCACACTGCTTCTTGCAATTGAAGACGTGTACACAGTAGTGTAATTGTGTGATAGCAATTAGGTTTCTGTTGCATTTTGTTGTGTAGCAGTGCCAATGTTTGATCCTTCTTTGTAGAGACGCCAAAGCTAACATTATTCTGTAGGTATCACTACTGATGAATGTCTGCTCTTCTTCACTATTGCTTGGTTGTAACTGTCATCATAAGAGTGGCTTTGTGTGCAAAGTATAGACTGAAAAGCTGAAGATTTTCAAGGTAAGTGTTTCGACAGTAAAAAATATGTTCTCACATGCACCAAGAAGCAACACGGTGTTTTTAAGTGTAAAGTTTTCGGTGATGTTCTACATTCTTTAGTTATTAAAACAACAGTAGAGAGCAGAAACAATGATTCCTAAGTTTTAACTCAACATGAATTTTAAAATGTTTACAATGTTCCAAAGAAATGTTAAGAAGTTCTTTGATTCCAATTTGTAAGGTGACTTGAACACATCAAACTGAAGTTTTATAAATTTTTCCTTGTGTATGTTTTTGTGACACGTAAAATGAATCCCACCCAGCACATTAGTCCTATAAATAAGTGCTGAAGACGGTAACACCTAAAACAAATAACCTGGACTGGAAAAACAAGGACTTCCTTGCACTGTTGGAGAGTTCACAGTCTTTCCCAGAGCAGTGTATTTCTGTAAAGACACGATGTTACTTACTCTTGGCTAGTGTATGTTATTTTTCTTTCTGTGAAACCAACTTTCACATCCTAAAACAACAGGTCTTTTAGGAAAGCCATTCACAGCTTTTTAGTTAAATCTCCAGCAGGGTGAGAAGGATAAATAATGCATTTTGCAGCTTTGCATGTACTGTGTGATATCTGTGTATGTCTGCATCTCTGCCCACAAACAAATGCCCACAAAAGCAGCCAACAGGTACAGAACCAGAGCCAACAATTTAGAGGCTGAACTCAAAGCCACAATTTCTTGCCTAGAAAGAAAAACAACTCCTAAGGCCTTAAAGCCCCTGTAGAAGAATTTGAACTTTTCTGACCTTGGCCATAATAAAATTTGTGTAAATGCCAACAGTGTCGACAATGACTGCAATAAGCAGGTGTCTTTTATTTTCAGCTGAATATTAATAGTTTTGCACACATACTGCTGTCCTTAGATATTCCCAAATTTCTAGGAGAGGTGTTATATGAGCATTCAACTGATTGCAGCATCAAGTCTGAACTGGCTTAAGGCATATTTCCATCAACACAACTTATTAACTGTCTGTATGAGTTCAGGTGAACAAAGCTGACAAGGAGCCTTATCATAATATGATGCTGTATCATTGCATCCTTTATTCAGAAGTATTTACATAATAACATTTTTGAGACAAGCTTTGTGTAACATCACCATCTGTAATCTTGGACATGTTCCTTTCATGCCTCCATCCATACCTGCTTATCCTTGCCGAGTCATGGGGGGGGGGCTATCTCCAGTGTTTATTGGGCAAGAGGTAAGGTACACCCTGCCAGTCCATGGCAGGGAAATGTTTCAAACAACACACAAATATTTCCACACTACACTTTTTGCATCATCACTGCCTGTGTTACAAACAGATGCTCCCCACCCTGTGAGCATATCCAGCACAAAATCTACCACCAAGAAGTACATGCTGTGCACTCCTCTGAACATCACAGGTGTTCATGTGTAAAAGTGGGTTTAAGTGCCTTTATAAAAGATCACTTTTCATGCTGGAAATGTTAAGTTGTTCCCAATTATAAACATATACTGTACATATAGGTAGATGAAATGTTTAATATTTGCTTTAAATTTTGACTTTATGTTTCTGCTTGAATTGTATTCAATAAACTTGGTTTTCAAATGTGTCATATAATATAAAATTCACATGATCTTCAATGATACATTGGTATTGGTCCTTTGAAAAAGAATAGTTGAATTGTATACTAATTCAAGTGAAACAAAGAGAATATCAATAATGAGTTGTTTTAGTCTACTTCATTTCAGTCGACTTTAGACAGCTATTGATTTGTATATGCAAGTAATTGGTTTACTTACTCTGTTTTAAAAGAAATCGGCTTCAGTTTTCAGTCAGATCATTACAAAGAAGAATAAAATATTAGCAGTAAATTAGTTATTGAGGTTAATAAGATTTGTGTGTGAAAAGTAAACAATGCAAACAAAAGGAAGAAATATAAAACTCAGGATGAGATTCTAAAAGAGTTCATTTGAACAAATTTACTAAAATTGTAATTTCTTTCTAATTCAAAAAATAACACTTTTGCACCAAACAACTACATAGATTATCCTACGCTGTGTTAAGCTGTGTTTATTTTTTTCACATTCGACTTAACAAATAGACATAATTCCTTTATATCATGTGCTTTCAATTTAGTACTTTGTTGCTGTGAGTTTGAAAGTTATCGTCCCTCGAGTGAAACATAGCAACATCATAATCGAATGGAAGGTGGATAGAAGTCAATACATGATATTCCTGAGAGAAAACCTCTTAGGAGCTGCAAAAGACTTGAGTTGGCTACCCTAGAATGATTTAGATGAAAGCATCTTTATGTGTTAGAATGATCCATTCAAAGTAAAGACCCAGATCGAATAGAGAATTTGTAGCTAAAGGTTAATATTCACAGATGCTCCTCATCCAATCTGGCTGAGCTTGAGCTATGACACACCAAAGCATTTGCGCAAATTTCAGACTCTGCTTGTGAAAACATGGTAGAGACATATCACAAAAGACTGCTAGCTGCAGCAAAGGCTGATTCTACAAAGTGCTGAATGAACATGAATGTAACACTTATCAGAATCTATTTGCAATAAACATTGAAAACTATGTATCTATTTCCTACTACTCTAAAACTGGGCACTGCTTTGTCCTATTCCAACTCATTAAAATCCTGATAAAAGACACTGAAGTTCAGTGTTGTAACATAAAATTATGTAAACATTCATGTGCATATTAACATACGGATCTGGACAAGTATTTACCAAGCACACAATATCCCCCCATATAACTATACTTTGATTAAGATATGTCCACTATGTTCATGATTGTGCATTGCTTTTACAGACTATTGATCACTCCTATATTGCCACAAGTTGGTGTGTCAGAATTGTATCACCAAAACCTCCCAAATATCAGCGAGTATTGTAATGTCTGACGAAAGCATGCAAAAATAATTAAAAATGTGTGAAAGGAAACACAACAGGTGAGGTTTTATTTTCACCTACAATGATTCACCTACAGACTTGGTGAAACAAATTACAGGTGAAATCTGGTGAACATTTCCCAGTAGAGAGCTTGACATTCTCTGCATTAGGTTTGATGCAGTCCCACATCTTGGACAATATTTAACACAAAGCAGCAGACTTCTACTCTGTTGCTGTTGCTTCTGAATTTAACGCAGGTTGTTTGCAAAAAAGCATGTTTTTGACAGACTTGCTAAAAGAAACTCTTTCAGTTACATTCTGCTTACTTTAAAAATAGACTTAGCCTTTTTTGCATTATCTGTTGTTTAAGTGAAGGCTGCTGGGAGTGCATGCATCTTCTGCAGCTTTATGGATGCTGACAAACCCATATGGCACGTTACTAATTCTGATTAGTCCGCACCACTGCGATCAATCACCATCACCATTCTCTGCACTTACACTGCAGAGAAAAGTGAAATGTAAGAACGCCACATTTCACAAAATACCATCATGGTGACCTGTTTATTGTCCATTATAAAAACACATTATTGCTTCTGCCATCTTCCAGTGAAGAAAACCTAACGAAGAGTATTTACCTTCCAAACACAGAGCAGCACACAACTCATATAAAATTGTCTGTGCTCACCCAGTGAGCTATTCTTAGGGTTCCCCTCGGAGCCACTATCTAATTGGAGCCTCGGTTGTCCTATCGGTGGAGCTATCCTCTGCATAGACATTTGATGCGGGATGTGAGTAACTGAGATTTGCTGTGTGGGTGTCTGTGCCTGTTCTCCAGCATGTCCCGGGACTCCTGCTCATCAGTGAGGGCTTCATTAGCCGAGGATGGGAGGTAGCTTCAGAGACAGAACAGCTGTTTAGCTAACCACTTGCTTTGTTAGCCAGCCTTCTCCGTATGCTTAACTGCCTAAATCTGTCCCCTTGCTGCTAATAGAATGCTCATTAGAAGAGAAGAGGGAGACTGCGAAACAGCGCCTCTGTGCCACAGCCCGAGCTTCTCCGACTCCTCCTCTCCCTCTGGTCTCCATTAAAGAGCTGTACAGAATAAGCTTTCCTTCTAGTTCAGCAATTTGTCCAGCCCTTTTCACCCCATGACCCCGACCCAAAGGAAAAGACTGGGCTTGTACACCTAACCCTCTAGAGACACTCACCCTCATCATATCAAAACATCGTCCTCAGAACAAGAAAGAGACACGACAAAAAAAATCCCACAGGACAGGCAGGTATTACTTTTTTTTTCTCCACATTCCCCCAAAAGTGGAATGAAGCTAAAATATTCAAACAGCATAAAATGTGGTGTTGTAATTTGTCAGCAACCCAAAAGAACAAGTCTACTTCTCGATGTAAAAACTGATGAAGCTGGCAGGGAGGACTGAAAGCTGGGACATCAGAGGTGGCGCTGTGAATATCTGACGCCATTCACTGAAACAGCCACAGATCAGAGCCAAAAACTCTGCACACCCGTCACAGCCAACACATCCCCGGCGGTGAAAGGATGGCCCGTGTTTGATTAAAATTCAAACAGGAGAACGTGTTACCATGGAAGTACTTCACTGAATTAACACAGATGAGACACAGGCGTGAACACTGTCCATGCAGAAATGTCGATAAACAATCTGCATAGCTTCACGGTGGAAGTCGGAAATAAATCTGTGAGCAGTGGAAGCAGAATTCTTCTAAATGTTTGTGTCAAGTAAAAGGAATCCCATCGCACAGAGTTGCACACTCACATATACGCAGGAATATTGTCACGTTTGAGTGAAGATTCCTTTAAGATAAATATAACACGACTTGCAGGTCTTGTATAGAAAAAAGGACATAGAAACGGAATGATCCAGCACTGAAAAGGAAAAAATACTATCTTAAATACTTGCTAAGGATGCAAGGGACAGGAGAACCAGATAAACTAATCAGGGAAAAGTTAGTACAGTGCAGGGAAACTGAATGGGAAGACAAATTAACACAGTAAGGAGAAGAAGCCTTGCAATAATCCAAGAACACAAGAATAATCTAAGAAATTTAACCCAAGGCAATGAATAAATATAGCAACATACCTAAGCAACAATAATAAATATAGAGAAATTAAAAGAATCTAGCTCAATGTACAGAACATAAAAAAACACAAGAAAGAATTAAAACACCAACACAATAAAAATGCATACACCCAAGGATCATGGTATCACCTATTTGTTTTCAGACTATATTTATTGTGAAAATATTAATTCCACCTGTGGATTAAAATATCTGCATCACTTATTGGTTTACAAATGAAATTGTGACTTTTTTTTCCCTCCTTCCTGCCTCTTTTTTTGTTAAGACTTTAAGTGTGCTGTGATAAAGCATTTTTGCAATTTCTCGCTGACATTTTTGTTCCAGTTGGATTTATGGCAAAAAGTCATATTTAAACTGTGAAGTGAAGATAACTGCAACCTGATGTGAAAAGAGCAAATTGGAAAGAGCTCACACTGCTGCTTTTAATGGGAGTGTTTGCACCGGCAATAATTAGGCTCTACTTGCTTTTTGAACAACTAAATAAGAACGAGCAGAGAAATGGTGCAAATGATGTGAAAAATTTGGAACTAACACCACATGCACTACAATTTTAGAAAAATTTGGGTATTTTTAAAGGAACACTATCAATGCATTTCAATGCTTTCTAATGCAGTAGACTACAAACAGTCAAGCAGTACATTTCTCCTCATTGTGGAGTGACAAATTGCAACATCATATTGAAAGTATGTAAGAAAACTGTATTTTAAATGTTTCTGTCAGGTACAAATTGTTGTGTTAAATCAAAGATGTAAGTTACTTAACAATAACAACATGTTTCATTGAGAGAGTATGGGGAAAAAATATTTCAAAAACAGCTTTGCTTTAGTCAAAACTTTGCCAAAATAAACTTTGTGTAAGACTAAAATGTACTACTTAGTAATCCTTGAGTCACTTGCAGAGTTATCTTTAGCAGCGAGAACATCTTGTGTATGATCTTCTTGTTTTTTTAACATCCTTTTAATGGGATTTTGAACCACTCCTCTGCCTCACGTAGCTTCAGTTCATTGATTTGTTTACAGACTCCTCCATTAAGTTACTGCCACTGTATTTCCATAAGACTGGTCTAGACTTTTTCTGAGCCACTGTAACACTTGGGATCAATTCAACTACATTTTGGACAAGGATGTCAAGTATGAACTCGTGTGTTTAAAGGACTTTTTTGTTTGTTTTTATCAAGCACTTCTTTGAAAACCTAAGACATTTCTTCACACAAGAAATGTCCTTGTGTGAAGAAACAAGGAAACAAGGACATTTCTAAGACTGAACAAACTGTAATTTACTAACTGTTTGTTCAGTAGGGTTAGGGTGAAATCAGGAATTTACTAATTACTAGTTTTATTTTCAAATGTTGTAAAACAGTTTCCAGATATGTTCTGTTGTGATAAAGTGATTTTAGATGTACAGAAACTGGTCATATTAAGATCACATTTTCCTATTCTTCCTCCATCTCAAGACCCTCAAGACAGACAACCATACATTTACACAACCGCCTTTAATTTTAACACAGTTAGCTGAAAGTCTCTATGTTCATTTTGTCACTTTTTCTGCACTTGTTTGTTTTTCCTGTGTTGGTTGGAGTTTTGTTTTGAGTTATAGTTCCTGTTTTATTTTGGTATCTGGCTCTTCTTTTGCATTTAGCACAAACCCTAATGTTCTTTTTGTGGTGTTGTCACATTTGCCCTCTCTGAGATTTATTCTCAGTCAGGTTTATTTTCAGATTTGCTTGCTGTGTTCATGCTAATTGTAACGGTGATGTGCCAGTCCTCCTCTTGCTGTTCTTTGTCCGTGTTTCCCTTTTTAAGCCGTAGTATCCCCTAAATAGGAAATCGCATTTGATTTTAAGACATGCTGGAGCATTTTTAGTGTTATTTAGTGCCAGTTGTTTGGTTTCAACTGACAAAAAACATAATTTTTATGTGTTAATGTTGGCTTTTATTTTAATTAACTTATCGACAAAATTTTTATGTAGAATTCTACATGAACAACAACAACATGGCTGCAGATGCTTCCTGAATGTCCAAGGATGAAAGATGTGTTCAGCAATGTGACTTCAGATGTTAAATTTGTATTTGGTGGACACAGAGCAAGTGAAGCACAGCAGCATGTGGCATAACTGATAGAGTGCCCCAGTCAGGGTTGCTCCCACACACAAAACCGTTGCACCACAGAATCAAATCAATACTTCTCAAACATGCATGTGTGTGCACAAACATAGGGATATTCATTCTGAGCACACACTATGGCAGGCCCAAGCCCATGGGATTGACTGGCATTAAAGGTTGTCCTGGGTAAACACCCTCCAACCACCTTCCATGCTTAACTAACCTCTGTGTCTTCATGCATGCATAGACACACACAAACACACGCACCCTCTGTGTATAAGCCCACATATTCTCCTTCTCCAGGGTATTTCATGTAGCCAAAGCTGCAGGCCTACTAGTACTGGCTGCAAATGGAGCATCAGAGACAACAAAATACAAGGAATGAAATCAAAATGCAGCAGTCGCACCGGATGGCGTGTTACTATGGAGAAAAAGGACACAAAATTGGAAACCGTGCACCTTCTTGCATAATCAAGAAATTGTTTCTTCCTTTTATTTAAACTTTTGAGCTGCATACAGACACGTAGAAAAGATTGATAATCTGGAGTGTGACTGCGGAGGCATAAAGACCCATTGAATGCCTGTTTTCCCCTCATGCTGCAGTCACACAACTTCAGCAGCACAAAAACATCCATCCCCACAATGCAGATGGATGTACACTCACAAAGACCCAAACAATATGAGCAACCGGACAGCAGGCAGTGCGCGGGGGCAGCGTCCACGTGGACGAGAACACGCACAGACACACGTATGAAAATAAATAGTGAATGAGGCTGCTAGGACAGGAACTCACCATAGCTCAGCTCACAGGTCTTTGCCCTTGTGCCGAGACCTCGGCCTGTCACTCTGTGTTTTACTCCCCGCACCCCCAGTACACTGTAAGCAGCCAACACAATTTCGGGTATTGAGGTGGTGGAGAAACTGTCCACCACTACTCATTTGGCCTTTTCAGAGCTTGACAGGAAAGACTGGAGGTAAAAATACATTGCTGCCTGTCCTGCCAAAACCAGAGCTGAAGGTAGAGGGAAACGTACAGTACAACATATAGTGCTTATTAATAGGCTGGCCAGTTTGAAATGACGCTGACACCGTGGCAAACACTGAGGTATATTATATATATATATATATATATACTGTATATGTATGTTGTTGTTTTTCCCGTCTTTTTTTTTTGCTTGTGTGCTTCATTTGAAATTCAAAACAATAAATCTTTGTGACAAATAGAAGCGGAGCAGTACACATTAATTACTTGTCCTTTGCACATTGTGACACTATCAATCTGTCATCAGCAGCTTCAGAAACAACTGGAATTAACTGTCACTTTTCCAGCCAGTCATCTCCGTGCTTTATTCCCCCCCATTACCAAGCTCAGTTCTTAAATGGTATCGCAACGAGATCAGAGATTGCTGATTCACAAGTTGCCAGCATTAGTTGGTAAATATCAAAGTAAATGTCGCTACCAGTGTTACATGCCTAACAATCAAACACCTCACAAGGAAAACATCGTAAGCTGGAGGAAATAATAGGACCGCAGTCATATTGTGATCTCTTCAAGTTCATGCATATTTGATGCTACCCGCCAGATGTGGTCTCGGACGTGTGGATGTTGCAATCCCCCTAACCGAGCCCTGCAAAAATTACATTTCATCCAAGGCCCCAAAATCTAATACACAGGCTTATATTTACTCACAGTTGCAGAGCATCATAAGCCAATATGACCCCATGGAGGAGTGACAGAGCAGCAGAAAATGCGGTTAAATGAAAAGTGCTTTGAGCAAACTCTTCCAAATGCCGTCAATGTCTCCTAGTAGCAAAGTATCCAAGGAATCAGCTCCGTTTGAAGGATTTAAACCATAATAATAGAAGCAAACACAGATTAATTGAGCACGTCTATAAGGTTTTCTTGTTTACTTAGCTTCATTTGAAGTCAAATAGCTCTGACTCATTCCAAACCCACTTTCTTAACTTTCGTTCCCAAACTGGACTGACTTGTCTAACCCATTTTGGTTTGAAATGTCAGGATGTTGGAAATTTTAATTCAACTAAACCACTCAAACCCTTTGTATTGAACAGCACCTATTTGAGATGAAATTCTTGCATGAGTCACCAAATACATTAGGATGTCTGTGGCTTCCTCCCAATGAATACAAAGTCACATTTAGCATGCAGAGTGCTATTTACCCAAGCACAAAGCCTCAGCTTGTCTGGAATATTCCCCAAGGGCCAACAGCACACGCAGAGAACCTTAGAGAGTCTTATCACCATTCTCTTCCCTTTCTTTTTTTTTCTTACCATCCTATGACCTTCCTTTTTTTTCCCTCATGCTGCTTTTTGTTTGTAACACAATAAGGTACATGATGTTGACAGCTTTGTTGATACAAATAGTTTGTTCTGCCAAGATTTTTTTCTCTAATCTGTAGGATATATAGCGGTGTTATTAGTAGGGGTGTAATGGGATCTTCCGTTATTAAAACATCACAATATTTCCAGTAAAGTCTCCCAATGGGCAGTAGGCCTATTTTAAAAATCGAGGCTGTACATCATCACTTAGTGTTAAAGCTATGCATAACCTACATTTAGAAGTATATTTCATCTATGTTTAGACTATGCGCCTTAGTTTATAAGCTTATGTTTATTTATACAGCCCCCAGAAATAATTTAAAGTCCATAAGGACTCCAAACAAATTCTATAAATCACACAGAAATACCAGAAAGTCCAAAGCTAATTTTTCATTTTCATATTGTAATATTAATGTCATTGTGCAGATATTGTCAGAGTTTTGCAGACACATTTTAGAAATAATCAATGAGCTAATGGAAACATACGTGTTTATCTAAAGTGTCGTTGAGTGCTGGAGCTGTACAAACCGTGAGGCTTTTTTAGAACAACAAGGTTTGTTTCCACAAAAGAAATATGTCAGCTTTTCAGCATAGATCATAATTTTCAAACAGAACTGCAACACTTCAATACAATGCAGCTTCTTTGTACTTTTAAAGTAAACTCACCGAGTCACCCTCGTTACACAGATGATGTGGCGTTGACACAATGTCTTCAAGGCAGATGAGAGAAAATGTTTCTGAAACTATGAGAGAAAGTGTCAAGATGACAAGTGCATGAAAGAAACACACAGGAGTACGTTTATTAATTCATTGATAGCACGTATGAAGATGTGTAGCTTACTTGGCTCAGGAGCTCAGTTAGTATGACTTCAAACTCACTGTATCCCACTAGCTGTTCACTTTCAAATTGCTGCTAAACCATCTCTATATTTCAGCCAGCAATGAGCATTTTCTTGATTTGCTCTGCTATTTGCTAATAAAGTCAGTCAAGAGAATGAAAGAATTATCCTTATTTTTAAACCGTTTGTGTGGGTGCAATTTAAGTGGAAAGATTTCCTATGAGAACTGTGAGAATAGCATAGCCGGCTAAACATTAGCTACTAAGGTTACTAAAATTGACATCTGAAGCTAGAAGGTTGGCTCACAGTTTAATGAGCAAAATGTAGTTCACCAAATCTAGTTTGGACTGACTTATTCGTAACTGATAACAGATTCTTAGCAACACAGTTTGTAATATGTTTTATTTTTCACTGTTTATGTCAAAGCTAAAAAAAAAAAAAATGGATTATTGGTTTTCTCAAAATAATTTCCAAAAATGTCTTGTTCAAAGTCTCGTTTCATTCTGGTGAATCTAATATATATTCTAATACTTACTGTGTCATCATGGGCATGCCTCTGTTTTGAGGAGGCAAAACTGAAGTGTTCTCAGATTGATGAGGACTTCCATCAACACATTTTAGTCTTTGTTGCTATAGAACACATCTCAGCAAACAGAATATTTCCCAGTCAATATAGCAACATTTTATTGGATTGATCTTGATTGGTTCCACCACAGATTGGTTCTCCGATGCTGAATGCCGACTCAAAGAGCGGGCGCACAAATTGCTCCTAATTGTTGGGATTTCTAGAGGACTTGATTTGTTCGGGAGCAGCCTCTGCCATCAGTGGACCTTTTCCAAGCCATATTTTACAACAGAACATGTCATAACCCAATTGTCCTAACGTCCACTTACTGTAAGTGGCTGTGTTGGCTAAAGCGGCTGCCACAGTAATTGACTCAATGGGACTTTACAGTATGAAACATGAGGCAGGGACACAGGGCTCTCCAGGGATGGGCTGTTGTGACAGTGTTGCTATCTCTCCTCAGCGTTTCTCTCAACACATCTTATACAAGCCTCTCTCACACACAGGCACACACAACCGGATGTGCACACACATTGAAGTGCACACGCTCTATAGATTCACCAGCCCAGCTGCAGGTAATTCCACCGTCAGGTGCAGGGATCAAACTCAGAGAGGCGTCCCCTCAATCCCAAACCTACAGTTTTGTTCTCAGTCTTCAATATGAGCAGAGGAACGCGGGTGATGGGAGGAGAGTGAAAATCATATTTCTTCTATTTTTTTTTTTTGTCCGTGGTTTGCATGGCGTGCCGCCTTGAATTAAATAAAGCATGTGTGGCTTCTGGCTGCAGGGCTACTGGCACAATAGGCAGGAGCAGGGAAGAGTGGTGTCAGAGAAACACACAGAGTGACATAGGCACAGCTAGGAAAATATGTTTACGCCGCTGGAGCCAGCACCCAGCCTGGTACATTCATGCATGGTATAATGGTTAATCAGTTTGGACGCTGCAGATGCTGGTTTGACCACTGACCTTGAAAGGCATGCTTAATAGCAAGAGCTGTTCTAATAGGGGGTGTGCATTGGCTACTAGGAGGAGCAAGAATTTCATCACATCCAGAGAGTACCTTCAACTTTTGGATCATTAATAGTGGTTTATATTGAAAGACTTGTTGATGTTCTGAGTTTGAGAAAAATGATTTATGTCCATAAAGTGCTCTATGTGCAGTTCTTAATGAGCTTCCTGAACTTCACATGACTGCGTGCATGTGTGTGTGTACGTGTGTGGGGGTGTGTGCTCTCATGCTATATGTGGGTGGGCTGCAGAGTATGCATGCCTGTAGGTATTTTCCATGTAAGCTGGAGTAGGATTTTACTGCTTTGGTGAAGCAAATTATGTTTAGAGGATGTACGTATGTATCAAGGATAACATCTGAGCTCTGGGTGCAAGTTGTTTGTGTTTATGCAAGCTTCACTCAGTTCAGGGACTTTTTTTTTTTGCTGTTTTAACTAGACTCAAAGACCCGTTAGCAAGTGGGTTCTGGATGTCGGAGGCGCAAATGGCTAGAGTTGGCATTGAGTTCCCACCCACGTTCCGCTTTTTAGAAAGGCCTGAGCGTATCCATCTCAGTTTCACCTCCATATCCCACAAAGCTCACAGCTAATTTGGTTTTTGCCAGACCTAGGCACTCACAACACAGGCCAGGGTCTCTGTATCTCTTTATCTGTCACTCTTTCTTTGCTTCTTTGCTTCCCCTCAAGGGGGCCATCCTCCCCTTATGGTAATTTGTCTGTCACAAATGCAACTGTTGCCTTCTCTGGCTATACTTGGCCCAAAATGAGTTTCACTGATCCCATCTGGCTGTCATGAACAAGATGTCACCAAGATTAGAAGCTTCCCATCCTTTCATATTTCATGGCTGAGTTGTCATATTTGTGTGTGACTTAAATCTTTGACCCTCTCACGCTGTACAAGTTTTATATCCACTTTGCCTCCTTGAAGTCAGTGCAGTCCTCGTTTGTCACTGCTTATATAAAATTGAGCCAAGCTTTAGTGCTGTTGTACAAATCACAGTTCCTTGCAAATATATGAAAACTTTTCATATTTTATTACATTGCAACCTGAAAGAGATTTTATTCAGATTTTATGCAAAAAATCAACGCAAAATACTACATACAAATAAAAAATGGCATTCACAAGTGTATTTGTAATCTGTCCTCTTAACTCTAAAATCCAGTGCAATGACGTTCCATCAGATATTTCCAAGTTAGTGACTAGTGTTCACTTTAATCTCTATAAATTCAGCTGTTCTGTGAAGGTCTCATTCATCTTAGCAAAGTAGCTGAAGCTAAGTCTGACTGAATGATATAGCACTCCACACTTACCAGTCTGCTAGCGCAAAATGTTAACACAAGCTGGTATCATTTTGTCTATGTGTGTTGCAATAAAACTCCCCACCATGTTTTGTAAACACTGCCATTTCTAACTAAAATTAACTGTAAACTCATCATATTGAACTTTTAAATTAGCATCTAAGCAGGACAGCATAAATGTCAAAAAAGAGTTTTTTTGTTAGGTGATCAAATTCACACCAATGACATAATGACTTCACCTGTGCCAGGAATGAATGCCTGTATGCTTAGGATTGTTAGACAGTGAACTTCTGTCCCAGTCTGAAGTCTTTTGTAGCATCTAACTGGTTTTCTTTAAGTCTTTCCTGGGTTTAGCGAGATCCATCTTCTCATTACTGATTACCTGCTGTTCTGTTTCACCTATGGTACTAAATCTGATACACATATATACAAATATACATATGGAAACCAGTCACACAGAAGTCTGGATGCGGTTGCAGCATTCAGTAGTGTAAATGACCACACACAAAAAAAATATGTAATTGCAGCAAAAATAAATAAGTAACTCAAATTCCCAAAGAAAAAAAAATCAAAATTAAGCATCAATCTCAGCCGTTCAATTTTGTTTTCTTCTGACCAAAAGATAGATTTTCTTCCACATGTATCTTCTACAAGGCCTGAAGCAAATAGAGTTTCTTATAATTTTCTTCCAAGAATCTTTCTATTTGCCGTTCTTCCGAGGAGGCCAGATTTGTTCAGTCGATTTAAATAGTTTCACAATGTACTGGAAATGTAAACCGCAGCACATATATTTAAAAGCAATAGGAGAAGGTTTTCAATGCAGCTGAACAGCACGTTGCTTTCAGAGCCACCATTTATGGGAGCTAAAAGCACTAATCATCTCCTGTTGCCACAATGATGTGAAATATGTTTGTGGACACAGCAGGAGAAGAGGTGGGGAATCAGAAAACATCTTTAACAACTTGCCTCATCTAATGAGATTATCAGAGGCACTTACACAACAGTGACATGGAGATACACGCAGATAACCCTGTGATAACTCATTATTCTCTAGATTTTCGCACCGCCTGACAGTCAAGGCTCTATGACAGAGCTTTATATGTTTTACTTTATTTCTTCTTCTTTTTTAACACAGCTATCAGGCCATTCTGAGCACTGTATCTGTGTGCAGTGAAGAGCGTGGTGAAAACCGCCTGAAACATTGGGGCACAAAGGGAGCCAGGACGAGAAAGACACAGAGATAGCATTCTCTGCTTTTCAGGGGCTGCAGCAAGCCTGACACATGCATGAGTGCAAATGGGAAAATTAACCATGCAGGAGCTCTCTATCTCTTGGCATGCCAGGGAGACTGCAAGGAGAGAGAAGGGACGAAATCAATTCAGGATGTATGCATGGACAGATCACGTCCACAGAATGCTGAAAACAACTCAGTTTGTAATATTAAAATAGGATGTTTATGTAGCATCTCAAATAGTCAGAGTGCTTTTTCTTCTACATCTTTTCTATCTTGAAGACCATTTTACTAACAATAAATGATTGTTACATAAAATGCATTTTTTGAAAAATGCCAAATAGAAAAAAAGCCAAGCACCCTATGATTGTTTCATCCATTAAACCCTTTTCCACATGCTCTTCTGGCTTCTGACAAGTACAGCGAAGTGCTTAAAAGCTGCCCCAACCTTCATTTAAGAGTCAAGGGAAATGTTATTTAGCCTGTACTAACTGACACGTGTATAAAAATATAAAAAATAAAAATAAAATAAAATAAAAATATACACGTGTATTTATGCTTATGCTTCCCTCTGTGAACTCCATAACCTAATCACATGGGGACGCTCAGATAAGTAGCAGCATTATCTGGCTGGGAACGCCAGATTCAATTTGCCCTATTGGACAATGCAATGCAGAAGCGCCCAAAAGTTTTAGACAATCGAAAAAGGAGCATTTGAAAATTTCAACCTACTCTGCTTTGCTGCAAATGACAACAGAACGTGCTCTAATCTGAAATGTCCCGCTTTTTAGTAAGCCTCACCCGTGCCTGTGCCAGGCAAATGAATTTCTGAGAAGTAGTCCTCAGATAAGGTATGATTCAGGTGTTGTGCACATGCCCAGGATTAACAGCCAGACTTGTGAGTTCAAGAAGGAGTGCTTGCTCTGTTGAGCTGTGCGTACAACCAGAGGGGGGTCGGTGTGTGTGATGATGGAGCCTGGAGTGTGTGGTATTGAGCGGCGGATGTCACTGCATGATTAGTAGGAGATATCACACTTGCTTGGCTCAGATGCTCATCGATCCCCAAACCTGGGTGCAGCCTATCAATGGGGTCATTTTTATCTTCTCTCCGACTCACACCTCCTGTTTTCCTCAAGCGATTTACCCATTCCCTTCTCCCTCCTTCACTAATACCTTCATCCCTTCCTCTCTTCTCTTCCTCTTCTGTTCTACTTTTCCATTCCCTCACTCTTCCAACCACCCACCCTCATGGATCAAACTCTTTATCTGGTCTAAGCCACAGCCTGCAGGCAAGCAGGCAGTCTCTACTGAGGGTAGAGCAGAAGACCCAACAGCTTCAAACAGCATTATATAGGGTTGGCATGAAGCATGTCTCACACTGATAGATGAAAACACTGGCCCCTTAGACACTGCCTCTTTATGGGTGAGATAAAATACAAGCAGGGGCAGTCCCTATGTTTCTAACCCCACACTCTTCAGCTTAAGCATTGCTACCATTGTCTCCCTGAGTGAAAGAGGCTAAAAAATATACAAAGTTTTTTTGGGGGGGTTTTCCAACAATTTGGGCAAAGGTGGACGTTTTTGTTCAGATCAAAAAATGTGCACCTTTGCCCATATTTTATTGAGGACGACAGATTTTTGGCAGCTAGACCGCTGGTTATAAAACCTTTCCAGGGTAAATCTGTTTTAGAGTAAACGCATGACAGTACCAATAATATCAGAATAAAATAGCACATAACTTTTATCTAAGCAAAAATCTAAACAAACAGGTATTACTCAGTGAATGCTCAGGAACATTTAGGCCTCTGGTGCGTTTGACCTTACAATGCCTTGCAAAATTATTCATACCTATTTCCCATGTCTTCTAACAGATCAAGGCCCTGAACCATCTTTCAAGTCAAACCCACCAGTTGAGAAAGCCTAAACTCAACCACTGAATTGTAGCTCTGACTGAGTCTTTTAGGGTTGTTGTCATGCTAAAAGGTGAACCTCCACCACATATACAATTTTTTTGCAGGTTTGGTATG
Organism: Xiphophorus maculatus; assembly: GCF_002775205.1. Taxonomy (NCBI): domain Eukaryota; kingdom Metazoa; phylum Chordata; class Actinopteri; order Cyprinodontiformes; family Poeciliidae; genus Xiphophorus; species Xiphophorus maculatus. The sequence goes on along the minus strand of NC_036465.1, from coordinate 20,179,225 downwards.
TATTTTGATCCATCTACTCTGACCAACCTGTCTGTATCCTGATAAAAAAATAACCCCACAGATTGATGATACATGTAGCATTTCATATGTTGGCCAGTTAGCTTAAGATTGGTGTCATCTAAACACTCCGTCGTGTTTCTCAGACTTACTATGCCCTTTACATGCATTGAGTCAGTGTCTATCCTCTGTAAGGGCCAGATTTGTGAACTGCGCTGCAAATATTTGTCTTTTTGACAGATTATTCCTCCTGAGCCAGGATTTCTGCCACTCCTGCAACATTATCAGATTATCATGGGCCTATTTTGGTTGCTTCTCTGATTAAAGCCTGTATGTGTAGATACATCTGGGAAGGTTTGTAGTTGCATAATATTTTTGTTTTCCTGTGGATAGATTAAACAGAAATGTTCAACTTTTAGGTATTATCTTATACCTAAAAGTACTTTAAACATAGTTTTATTTCTGATTTGTATTCACTATGTCCCTTGGCCCTAATGATGCTTTTGTTCACTAGAATAGCTGTGTTTACATGACAAGACTAAATTAAACCTGGCTGCCTTCTGACGACAATTGGTTGCATGGATTATTTTACTTTCACTTCACAATAAAACAATATGTTCGGCTGGACTATTCCCGACAGTCTTCATAAAATACATACATTGAAGTTTGTGATTCTGATCTGAGAAAAGTAGAAAGTTCAGAGGATATGACTATGTGGGTACTGCCACTGTTTCTCCTTACATCTTAGGAGATTGAGGAGCATTGACAATGACACTCACAAAGAAGTGTGCAGCTTCTCCATGATTTCATCAGCATCACTTTGAAGTTGACAAGCTCAGTGTTTGGTGGAAATTTTAATGGAAGCGAAAAACAATGTAGGTGTTGTTACAGACTGCCAGACCAGTGTGAAATTACCCGCAGCCTAATGCATGATCAGACCAGAGGCACTTGTGTTTAAGTGGATTCAGCCTGTAGGCGGTAGCCATGGAGACAGCAGTTTTAACCCTGTGCTATGAGATTTCAAAAGGGGGGCAAGAATATACAGTAAGGAACATTTCATAATTATTTATGTCCTAATATGGATGGCCTCATATTTTTCACACAGGGGTTAAAGAAGCTGGAACATCTCTCAAATGGCAGTAGAAACTGTGACAGTTTGCACTGTAAGGATATGAGAGCTAAGGAGGAAAGTTGCTCAGAAAGAACTTGAGTAAAATATGGTAACATTTATTGAGTGTGCTCAACTGAGCACTAGCCCAGTTTGAGAGAAATGTTTTCCACAGAGGGGCTCTGTGTACTGTATAGTCCACAGGTCTGCGGAGATTTGCTTGCAGCAAAGAGATGGTGGTGGTAAGATGGCTCAGAGGATTCAAGCTCCGCTGAACGCAGGCTTATGTCTAATAATCAGCAGGGAGGGACTCAGTGTGGCCCCCCTTTGGAAAGGAGTCAGTGAGGATTTGATAGACACCACAAAAAGCAGAGCTGAGGAAAAGATTATCAGAAAGGAGGAAAAAGCAAAGTACAAATGTAGGCGTATGACATTAAAAAGCTGAAAAATACATGTTCTTGTTGCGGTGTTATTTCTCTTTTTTATGTCTTTTAAGTTACAAATGCATGGTGTGTTTTGTTTCATCAAGAAATGTCCAACGGCAATAAAACACAGCTGGGTAATGAAGTATGGACTTCCTCAGTAGGATTTCACAAAATAATGCCTTTTAAAAAGCTTGATTTGCTTAGTGTGTATTTTAGTTGATGAGATCACAGACAGCCCAAGACATTTTATGGTGGCATTATGAAAAACAGTAGGCTCTGTGTGCTGATACTTGCATCCTAAACTTAACTCTTGTGGTTTAGAAAAATCCAACAAGACAGAGATTGAAAGTTCACAAGCAAAAAAAAAAAACCCACAGTAACTTTGTTGTTTTCTATTGAACCTTCTTGTCACTTGTTGAAGAGTGTGCTACTTCTAGTTAAATTTTAAACTTATCACTGATATTATCCATTAATTTTTTATATCCTCTTAATCTTTACCAGGTTGCAGAGGGGCTGGTTCCAATTTCCAGTGGTCAATGGGCATGAAGCGGGCTACACCTTGAATAGGTCGGCAGTCCATCTCAGGGCAACACAGAGACACATGAGACAATCAGTCATACACACACATACTCACCTAAGGTCAACTTAGAGAGAGCAGGGTTTGTTTTTAGATTGTGGTAGGAAGCCAGAGTACCCTAAAAGAGAAGACAATGCTAAATAAATACAGAAAGACAATTGAAATGATCACTGAAAATGGTTGAAAGGAAAATTAGTTTATTCCAGATCCCTACCTAGACCTATGTGGTTCATAATTACCAACCCATACAGTGGGTATGGGTTTTCATTTCACTCACCTAAATGGAAACCAATCAAGTTTAAGGAACTGTAGCTATGTTTCCATCCAATTGTTTAGCAAATTTTAAGTGAACGTTTGAAATGTTGCACAAACTAAAAAGTAGGAAAATGTAAAGTAGGCATGTTTTCATCTACTGGTTTGGAGTGAATCAACGAGACTATGGAGAGGGTAATTTCATCTGAGGTTGACATTGCACATTATTTTAATAAACAAGTTGTATAAGTTACAAACCAGCATGGACAGGTAAACAAAATGGTTAAGATAAGATAAGATAAGATAGTTCTCCCCTTCGTGCTGGAGGTTTGAACTTAGAAATTTTCAGAGCCTTCGACCACCACAAGTTGATGGAAGAGTTTCACCATTCCCATCCCAGCCTGGGGTGCCTCTCGCCAGTCACCCTAGGGTAGCAGTTCTTGGAGACTTGGACTAAATTAAGGCACTGACCCACCAGTGGATGGGAAAGTTCGCTATGTCATAACTTATACGGCAAACATTTCCCCTTTGGCACAATAACTAATTTTAAGAAAATCAAAAAATTACCTCAAGAGAGTGTAAAAATGTTGCTGTTTCCATCACAATTTCTAATACAATACTTCAAAATATGCATAAAAAGGTTGATGGAAGCATGGTTAATGTGATTAAAACTGAAGAGGAAGAAAAACAAGAAAATTGAAAATGGAAATATGTCAAAGAGCTCTAAATGTTTTTTTTTCTACCTCTTGATTTCACCAGAGGCATCTGTGTGTGTTGATTTCTTCTCTATTCAATAAAAATGAACAACAGAATAGCCAAATAAAGACGGAAAAAAGAATGACATGTTAACAAACAAACTAAATTTGTATTTTCAGACAAGTCTGTGTTATGCCTATAATCTCTATCAAAATTGTAACTTTTTTCTACCACTGTACATAATTTTTCTCTGTTATGTGTTAAAATACATATGGAGCCCTCTGGGGACATGGGGAATTTATTTATTTATTTATTTGACTTACCTCACCAAAGGTAAAGCGAGGTAAGACATTGTTCCCTCGCAAAAGGTTTTGTGTTCTCTTGCAATAATGTACTGATCAGTTCATGCGGCATAATTGAATACCGAAATCCTTTCTTGCAGTGGCCATTGTACTTCCTGCTATAATATAAGTCTTTTGTGAGGTTTTTCCAAGCATGTTATTATCTCGTTGTGAAATACTGTATCTGAAGTTTATATCTTTTTCTTTAGAATAGAAATGAACCGCAAACCTATGATATACACAGAAACTTTCCATAAGTAGGAAATCAAGAAAAAGTTCATCCAAACTATTTGGACTATTTCTGAGTTATTGTCGCGGGGTAATAAGTCATCTGACAGTTTTGATTGTGTCTCGTTTGTGTTGGTAGTCTGATTGATCTACAGGGTCGTTTTCATGTGCCGTTCCATCTCAACCTTAAACAAACGGACATAAACATGCAGTGAATAAATCGATTTTCAATCAGGTTTTTGCAACAAAGAGTTAAGAATAAACACCGAGGCTCTTTAAATGTGTATTTGTTTGCAATTTTAAATTGACATTTGAGACTGTATACAAAATAGACCAGCAAATACTGCAGTAAGCATATTGCGAAGGAACGCAAAGGTTTTGCTAGGTAACGCAAAAGAAAATTTTTCCCCATGTCTTCTGGAGGGCTCCGTAAATACAATCACTTACCCAATCCAACATTTCAAGTTGATTTAACCAGTGTCACAATTATGTAATTGTATTATTCTTCATAACAAGTTGTTTTACAGGTTGCATTTTAGAGTCAGATATATCACCAAGACAGAATAATAAAGCACACAGCTTAATGCATCACCAGCTGTCACAGATTAAACTGGACAATCATTTATAATGCAAACAGGCAGCATCCCTGTCCATTAGCACAGATTGAACCTTTTGCACAGTGGTTGCCACATCCTGTTATTCCCTCTCCTTTGATGCAACGTTGCCAGCTCATTAGTATCACCACTTAGTCCATATTGTTGTTGTCAGAACAAGATCTAATCACATTTTTGAACCTCTGGATGAACGTCTGCGTGACTCTTTAACTAGTGCAGTGGTCATCCCACCAGAAGGTCAAGCTACTCTTTTTATTTTTCCTCCTCAGCTTTCATCTGTGAATTGCCTCCTCCAATCCAAGCCTCGAAATGTCCATTTAACAGGTGTCCAGCACGGGGGCAGAACGGTCGAGGTCAGCAAACCGCAGCACAGAGGCGGCTGCAGGGCAACCACAGCAGCATTTAAGCCGAAGCCCCAATGAGTGATTACCTCGGAGCTGTAGTCATAATTCAGCGTGACCTCAATCTGCCTGCGACACTGCGGTTTGATGGATCTGCTCACAGTTTCAGTGTCAGGCACTCGCATGTCAAACACAGGCAGATAGCGATAAGGCTATCTGTTGCTTTTACCCAAAAAAAAAAAAGAAAATGAATGTGACACGCATGCTGATTGTTTTTGCTTCCTGCCTTATCGGCTTAATTCATTTGGATATTGAGTGAGAAATCATTTACTACCTCGGTGTCAGAGAGAGACAAAACAACGTCACAAATAGTTAACCCTCATCATGGTGACGCCTACCGTCCGTCAACCGATGCCTCATCTCCGCGCTGCTCATCAATCAAAGTCGGAGCACGTGCACGTGTGCGCGCTCACCTCCCTGTGTGGATAATTAGTGGATTCCCTCAGTGGGTGATAAAGCCTGCGCTCTCCCCCCACTCTTTCCCTGACCTTCCCCAGTGAGCTTCCTATCACCGTGGGGCTCATCACACACAGTTCTAATACATATTTATCGGTCCACTGACAGCTCATGTGTGCTGGATTTATATGTTTCTTGACAAACAATAGTAAAAGCCCAGCCACTCTCCTGGCCTTTCATCAGCCAGAACGGAAATAAATCTAGCGGTGTCACCCTGGCTGCAGCTTCCTCCTTCAACCGACCATCTGGTGGTTTTGGGTGTAGGTAGCTGTGGGATGGGCCAAGTTGCAGGGAAGCATCTCTCTTCAAGTTACAGCAAAACAGATTTGATATTTGTTTGTCTGTCAAATCGCCTTGGCAATCGCAGGAACAGGAACTTCTTAGCGGGAAGCGGTTTTCCTACAGCAACTTCTGATCAAAGACGGTCTAGTAGTAGTTGTGGCATCGCTCGCAGACATTTGGATTCAGGACTGGCTTCCCAAATCTATGACTGCCTCTGTTTGCCCCCCCTCAGCCCTTGCAATATGAGTTGAAACGCAAAGAGAGGCAATACCAGTAAAGAGCCCTGGGAGGAGAGAGGGAGGGGAAAGGGGAAGGCATGGGAGGGATGGCAGGATTAAAACCCCCAGCTCCCCCCTGCTTTGCCTCTGAGCGTCCATCTTTCATCTTAGGTCTGCCCCTCTAATGCTTTCAAGTGGGTGAAACCCCCGACATCTGTTTCCGCTCTCTGGGACGTGGTACAGGGCCACCATCCTGCTGAGATGCACAACCACAGGACAGCTTGAAGGGCACTTTGGGGCAGGACACAGAAGGCTAATGGTCTCATCCGTAAAGAAAGAAACACATGATGCAGAAATCTAATAATTCTTCACTTTGGGGATCGGTAAAACAAAAAATTATGTTTACTCATGGATCTGTAGTTATATTCTATAAAGTCATATTCTAACCTAAAAATATTTCTTGAAAAACACTCACTGTGCACAGTTTGCTAACTCAGACACAATAATCCTTCTTACTATTTGTAAGCAAATATCTGTAAATAGATATGTAAATAAACACTTCGTCTTCACCTAGATGAAATAAGCCCCCCACCGCCTCTGATTAGGTCTACTGAAGTGATGTATTGGGCACTTAAATCAGCTGTTTACCTCCTAAACACAAAGATCTCAACATACCCACCCACACTGAGGGTGAAATATCACAAACAGAGAAAACTCACAGCATATTTGAATGCTAATTGTTCGCCACCTAATCAAATATTTTCATTTGTTTTACGAATAGAGTGTTTTTTCAAGACTTGTTTCATTCTGTCTGAAGTCATTAAAATCATGCTCAATAGTCCAATTAAGCACATCAAGAAGAAAGATACGAGTGGATTTCAAGTTGCCAGATATATGAATGCATCCCATCTGAACACTAAAACACACATTTTCAAGATTATATACAAAACTCCTAATGTGTTTCTTTGCATTCATGATACAGTTCACTGATGTTCTCCAGCAACCCTCTAAGGCCTTCACAGAACAGCTGCATTTAAACTGAGATTAAATCACACACAGATAAACTCTATTAGGAGTTTTCTAAAGGCTACTGGTTGCACTGGGATTTAATTGGGGGCATTAGATAAAGAATTGTTAAAAGAATTGAAAACTCTGTTTCATTTTTCTCCCATTTAACAATTATTTTTGACGTTGTTTATCGCATAAAACTCAGTTGAAATACTTTGAACTTTGTGATTGTAATCCAACAAAATGCGAAGTAATGTGAGCACTTGTGCAAGGCACTGTAATTTTCCACGAGAGGACTGTATTGAACTGTAGATTTAAGAGCCATGATTTTTCTCAAACAACCTCTACAAAACCCACCCACTCAGGAGCACAAAACCAACATGTAGAGTCACATAATAAAAGTTCTTTGTAGTTCAACATGTATCTATTTCTGCTACATACAACCAATAGAACGTAGCTTTCTGTTCAGTTTGGCTTTTCATTGTGTGCCAGCAGTCTGTATAACCAGATGAAAAGGTGGAGTTCAGTTCCTACTGCAAGTGTAGTGAGTAGGAGTCAGTTTATATATAGAAATACACCCACCAGGTTCTGCAGAATTTTAAATCTTGCAGGTTAAAAACATAAAATAAAAAAGTGATGTAAAGTGTATCTGGTGCAGAGCCACTGTAGGGATGTGCCTGAGCGGGATGGCGTGTGTGTGTGTGTGTGTGTTATGACCTCAAAATGCAGACAGTCTTCAGTTACAGTGAGGTTCATCCAGTTTATGCGACCCTGAAAAATGCATTGTGATTGCAAGAAAAAACCCAAACCATCATTAGAGAGCAAACAGTCCCCTAGTAGATTTTTTTATACAACTGGGCTCTTCCTGTAGTTTAGGACATAACAATAGTGTTTAAATCTTCATTTGTGCTATGTATATGGACAAAAAAGGTCAATAGGACCAATAAAACAAGTTTGCAAACATATTATGATTATGAATAATGTGACAACATGTGTTCATTAACAATGATATTGGTAATAAAAAAGCAATCATGCATAACAAACTTTCCAATCTGGCATATGTGTTGAATCAGTAAATGTCCGTTGCATTTGATCAAGTTGCACTTCTTGCTAGCAGACAACTTTTTCACTCCCCATTTATCATTATCCAAAAACACTAAATTAAGTCACTGATGTCATGCTGTAGAATTAGGGTTAGCCTACATCCTATTTTTAAATATGTTTAAAAATACGATGTAGACTGATGTCTCATCTTTAATCTCTGTAACCTTGGAACAAATTATACTACAGTTTTATGGTTTAAAATGTTGGTTTTATTTTTTGTGTTTTAAATCTTGTTTTTAGATTCAACCACATAGGGTTTAGTAGGTTTGAGTGCGGGGTGTAGTTCACATATTAAGTTCTGCGTGTTGGACACTCTGTAAACCTTAATAAAGTACAAGTAATATACACTGACAATAAAGGAAAAATATGGCACTCACTCCTTATTTGGTCAGTAATTTTGAATCCAGTGCAAAATGTAAAAAAGATTTTAAGTATTATTTGCATCAAAACAGTGAAGCACATGTTACTAACCTTCATTTGACCTTTACTATAGAAACAACAAATAGGCTGTTAGTTTACATGTTTGCAGACCAAAAAAGTGAGAGTTTTCAGTAAAGATGCATTGGTCAGAGCTGATGAAGGTAAAAATAGCAAGCATCAAAATTCATGAAATAGATTTCTCGCTCTCTGCCAGCATTCAACATGCAGCTGTTTGTTTTAACAGATTTTTATACTGACAATACGGAAAGCCCTTTACTCTAAAGTTTAACATTTTCTGTAATAAACCCTTACACTGTTGATGAATCATAAAATTACAAGTGTGTTCCTGTTTTAAAAAGTTTGGCTTACAAAACCCAAAATTACATCATTAAAGACACTTTTAAGGTAATGTTATTAGGCTAAAAAAAAAAACCCAGGTTGCACTGCAGGGTTTTTAATTAACGTAAATAAACAAGTTGATAGCTTTGCCATTTTTGCATGCTGAGAGATACAGGATGACGACGTTATATTAACACCCCACCATATTCACTAATTGAAGCTACTGCTGAGTCCCAATCTGCAATTGCCAATCAGAACATAAAAGGTTTTGAACAATAGCCTGAATCTTGTTGACTGTAGTCTGTACATAAGCAGTGTGGGTGCTCCAGAATTGCTTTAAAACTGGGAATTTACACCAATTTTTCCAACATTGCTGTCTGCATAGGATGGTAGACCAGAGGGGAACACCACAAGGCAAAAAGAAAATAAAACCTTCCTGTCAGTCGCATATTGAATATAGTATATGTTGCTTGTTTGCATGTAAACATTGAGTATACTAAGGCAATATTGTGGCTCTGGCGAGTGTGCAAGATTAAGGAGCTGTTTTCTTGGTGCTTTTATTTTTTTGAAATATAGACTGCATAGGATACTAGCTCAGAATTCCCCATATTTAGACAGATCAGACCTTTCTTACATTATTCTGCACATAACAGAGATCCATTAAAACACAATTTTAGACTTATAACTCATATTCTTTTTCTGAAAACACATAAAGAACAATTTCAACGTGTACTGATATATAGACTGGTCAAACATGAACTGAATCATTCCACAGTGATAAATGCATCCATTAGCACTAGCAGCGTTTGCTAGCATTTCTAAAAGAGCATGCAACATTGAAAGGAGGAAGAGAGTAGGACAGACAGATTGCTGTATCTTCCTTCTGTCTGTGAGACCAGGCCATCTGCACATTTATTATTACAACAATGATTCCATTATTGCTCTGTGTGGCAACAAGGACTTGCTCTGTCTGGCCTTTGTTATTCTTATCTGCTGTGTGGCTGACAGCCTGCTTTTGATCATGGCAGCAACAAAATTAACAACTCTCATGTAATGCAGTGCATAACTGAATCATCATCCTTAATAATGACACATTAAACATCCTCCTATCTCTTCTGTCTGTGTCCTTGTCCAGGTCTGTTCCACAGAGCTATCATTCAGAGTGGGTCAGCACTCTCCAGCTGGGCAGTGAACTACCAGCCGGTCAAGTACACCCGTCTCCTGGCAGAGAAGGTGGGCTGCAACGTCCTCGACACATCAGACATGGTGGACTGTCTACGAAAGAAGAGCTCCAGGGAGCTGGTGGAGCAGGATATCCAACCTGCTAGGTACCACGTGGCCTTTGGACCTGTCATTGATGGGGATGTTATTCCAGATGACCCTGAGATTCTAATGGAGCAGGGCGAGTTTCTCAACTATGACATCATGCTGGGGGTGAATCAGGGCGAAGGCCTGCGGTTTGTGGAGAACGTGGTGGATTCAGAGGACGGTGTGTCTGGAAACGACTTTGACTTCTCTGTGTCGGATTTTGTGGACAGCTTGTACGGATACCCAGATGGAAAGGACACACTGAGGGAGACCATTAAGTTCATGTACACGGACTGGGCAGACAGAGACAATCCGGAGACTAGGCGAAAAACACTGGTGGCTCTGTTCACCGACCACCAATGGGTGGAGCCGTCAGTGGTGACTGCTGATCTCCACGCTCGCTATGGCTCACCCACCTACTTCTACGCCTTCTACCACCACTGCCAGAGTCTTATGAAGCCTGCGTGGTCAGATGCGGCCCACGGGGATGAAGTGCCGTATGTCTTTGGAATTCCTATGATTGGTCCCACCGATCTTTTTCCCTGTAACTTCTCCAAGAATGATGTCATGCTCAGTGCTGTCGTGATGACCTACTGGACCAACTTTGCCAAAACTGGGTAAGTTTTTTTTGTTGCTATATTTACAACCAATGATCTGATTACTGACTTTGCTTTTTGCATATTGGCTTTCAGGTCATTCCCCATATAGCCAGGTAGTATAGAAAGTGATTGGATAGATGTATAGAATTATACCAATTAGCATTTGATATTAGTATCTAGCTTGGATAACATAGCACAGCTATCCAAGCTAAAAGTTGCTGATGATGTTCTATGAATCTGTGGTGGCTAGCGCCATAATGTTTGCTGTTGTCACCTGGGGTAGCAGCCTGAGGGTTAACAAGATCATTAGGAAGGCCAGTCTTGTTGTAGGAGAGAAACTTGACTCTTTGGACATGGTGTTGCAGAGAACAGGGTTGTCCAAATTCGTAACAATTTTTAACGTTTCTTAAAACGTTAAAAATTGCTAACCAATTATAGGAGCTCTTTCAGCAACAGATGCAGACGGCCATGATTCAAAACGTTCTCTTTTACATGAACAGATAAATTCTTGTGACAGTGATACATTATTGAAAAATATCTATATTTTAGAAAAAAGTCGATTAAAAAGTTTGTAAGATTATAAATAGAATGCCAACGTCATTCTGAGTCACGTTTAATGAACATACCATAACATCTGCTAAACAGCTGCAGTGTAGTAACAAAGAATTGTGCTTCACAGCAAACCACTTTTGTTTGAATATAACAGGCACAGATTTTACTGTAAGTGTTTCACAACATTATGGAAAAGATTTCTACTGAAGCTCCCAGAAGAAAAACATACACCTTGAAGTCTTGTGGGAGGTGAGATATTGCAGTAAGATACAGACAACACAGCAGTGAGACAAGTCGGCTGCTATAAGAGGATTTGAATAACATTAGCGAATTAAGGAATGCCATATACTTTAAAGTACAGATTTTTGAAAGCAAACGGTAGTTATTTTTTATGGTTTTCCAGAACATTGGTTTCAAAGCCACACATATTTAAGAAATTAACAGACTTCCTTCAGGAGTTGCTGGTAGGTATATGCAAAAGAATGTCAATACTTAATTCAATATGACTACTACTTGGTGTGTAACACAAACACTGTGAACATATCTGAGAACTGTTGAGAAATGCCAAGCCAAAGCTTTGTTCAGTCCATCTGTCTTTCATTTTTGAAGTGAGATTCTGTTAAATGGTTATAATGTATCAGTTGGAGTATAAAACTCTACAAACATCTTCAGTTAATATATATATTAAGTCTGGTTTGCCCTAGAAGCTGAAGCTCATGGGTAATTGAACAGAGTTCAAGCACAAAGAGGACTTGTATCATTTTAAAACACCAGTCTCAAAAATGCCACAGCACTTAAAGAAAATGCTATTTTATGTACCGGTAAACCATGGACAGGTTTGCCTGGGTGGTTATTTATATTTACACAGGAAATAGAGGTAGAAAGCTGTGCGCTACCAATGATCTTCCTGTCTTGGACTCTTACTGATATAAAAACGGTTAAGTATTTCGCTTCAGAGTAACTACCTAAAAGAAAAGTTAGGCCGTGTAAAATAAACATCAATAAAACAGAAGTTAAATAAACTGCTACAATAGTTTTAGTATGCTGCTTTACTTCCTTACATTTCAGTAGAAGTTTCACATGGGAAGAACATCCTACATAGCACCTACCATTTACGCCCCATAAATTTTCTTCTATGCCTCCACTCTGTTTCTATGCTGATAGAAATGACAGAACCTGACTAGTGGGTTTCATTCTGAGTAGTTTACCTTTAATGTTCATTGCGTTTTTATATCCTCATTTGTTGGATAAAAGAGCCTACCACATGCAAAAGCATAAACATAAACAAACATTAGAGGTGCATCGCCTCCTGACTTAATTACTTGTGTAAATAATTTTTGATTTCTTTAATAGGTTACCATCCAATGCAAACGTGATGTTGGTTTATAGGTTCATAAAAAAGCCTTTTCCACAACAATGTTTTTGAGACTGTTTCTGGAGAATGAATATGTGTCAATTATCTGGTGGAGGTCACAATATTACTTGCTATAACCTAACAGAAGTGTACTTTTGATGGTGTTTTTTTGTCTCTACTCTTTTTGCTCTTGTTTTCCTTAATTAGCTACATTTTCTAAGCTGCTTGTGGATTGTTTAGTTCTGCACATCAATGTTTTTGCATGTCAATGGGTCTTATGCAATATTCAGTACAAGAATTTGTCCAAACCCAAAGACCCGTATAACAAGTCTTTCGTTCAAATGCATTTACCATTGCACTCATATTTATCAGTAAGCCTAATTTTGTTATTCTAAATTTAATTAGCTTTGACTGTTGTGATATTTTATACGTACTTATTTTTTAGATATCTAAGTATATGTATGAATAACATTCATGGAACATTCTATGTGGATCAGATCTGATGAAAATTGCTGTCATTTCTAGTTTGATAACAGTTTGATACTTGACAAATAATGTTAATAACAGATAATGCAAACAAAAGCAAAGTAGAAAAAATATTTTCCCTAGAAGCAACATTAGCATCTTATTTTAAGATTTTAATGGGAGTAATCAGAGCCCTTTAGCTCATAATGCAGCTCTTATTTTCCCATGTAATTATAATGAAGCTATTCCGTACCTGTAAGGCATGCTGTTCTTGCTCAGTGTGGGTTTAATTGAAAAATATGTATATACTAATGAAATACACCCAGGGAGATGGAAAATTGATTCTGGATAAAATCAGCATCTTTAAATGTTCAGTAATTGTTGTATTTTGGAAGAAAACTGATAAATATGATCTAGTTTGGGAATCTCAAACATAACTTTGGCCTGTTTTTTTTGTTTGTTTATTAGCTGATTGAAAAGCTAGTGCGACTTTTATGCATTTTCTTGTCATGTAGAGAAAGGATACAGAATAGACAATGGCTAACAATTGTGCACAATTAAACCTCTTTTAGGGCCTTAATTGCTGTTTTATGAGATATAGGAAACAAGATGAACCATCTCCTTAACATCTGTTGACAACATGAAATAAAAAAAAGAGTAGACTGTTACTGGAGGTCAATACCTGAGTTGTTTGTTTGCCTATTGCTTGCAGCTCATTGAAATATTTTAATTGGCAGCAGTAACAGTTATGATGTTAAACAGCATTATTTTACAATACCTGTTTATTTTAGGCATCCAGATTATGATGCTTTTCAACCAAAGCATCATAAATAAATTGTAAGGACTAATAATCACTAAGGGCCCCATGTTGGGAGGTTAAGTTAACAACAAAAGCTCAAACTGGCCAATAACTAACAGAGAAATGATTTTCTCATTAGACTGGACAGGGATTGGGTGACTTTCTTCAAACAGTGCTAACAATTTGTCACAGATTGCTGCATTCTGGCAGCTGCTCCTAGAAATTAGTAAAACCAGTGATGACACAATTACAAACTTCTAAAGCTATTAATAGAAAGTAACAGATAGAAATCCCATCTCAGCTATGCTACAAAATTGTCATTGCTGAAGAAAAGAGGCAGCTGGGGAAACGCAGCTCTAAATAGATAGAATGGCACAGAAAATGATTTTTTTTAACAGAGAGAGGGAGGGGAGGGTCGTTCAGAGGTGATTTTACCCAGACGTCCTGGGTCTCAGTCTGAAGACATGAGACATATTGAAGCTGAAGAAGATTAAAAGTTCCTGCTGAGTCTGTGTTTTGCTGTACGTGCTTGGCTGAGTGTTTTGGTTGAGTTTGCCTGAATAGTCAGTGGCCTTCTGTACACCTCGGTTTATATTGTATGTGTGTGTGACTGGATATATACTGTATGTGTGTGTTTGGAATAGGTTTTTGTCTTTGCTCTAGTGTGCTGTAGCCCCAAAAAACACAAAGACCTATCATGAAGGAATATCAAAGCTCTGTGCTGTATTGATCCCTTCAGCCTTAGTCGATCGCCCATGCCTTGGGTGACTCACTGCCCACCATGTCTAATTTCACCCCCACCCATCACAGAGCCGAGCCATTTCATCTGACTACTAGTAATCATTTCTAACAACTTAAATTTAATTTGACAATCCCTGTTACCAGATAGGTATTGATCCCATCCTGAATGGGATGCTGACTGAAATCTTGTTCTGTGTTTTATCTGTCTCTATATCGTCTGCTGTCCAATTAGAGGGCATTTACATTCAGTCTTCTTGCAGCAAGAAGCTGGAGCTGCAAAGACTTGTATCGATATGGACCAATACAGGCTGCTTTTTCTTCTGAAGGGAGGACGAAGGTCCATCAAATCAAAAACTGCCTGGCAGTCATCATTTCACATCGCATATATCTTCATAGATACAAATTTAATGCATAATTTATGTTCTTTTGAAACTGTTTTTTTTATTTTTTAGTTGTAAGTAACTTTTTGATTAATCTAAATAATAAAAGTTTTAAGCTTCAAGCTTGCTGACTCAGAGGCCTTCGATTAAAGAAAGCTGAACTGCTCACTCCAGGTCCGAGGTCAAAGGTCAAGTACCATGGTGTCTTGTTTACAAGTGATGCTAGGGTGGAGCAGGAGATGGATAAGTTGATTGGAGCCTTGTATGTATTGATGCGTGCACTGCCTGCATTTGTTGTGCTGCAGGAAGAACCAAGCAATAAAACTAAGCTATTGGTTTACCACTCCATTGAACCTCAACCTATGGTCATAAGATACTGATGATAAATTGCTGCCTGGGCCAGATTGAGGATGATGTTCAGTCCTGGGCTGAATCCAGTTTTGTTGCCCTACCCAAGTTCAGAGTGAGTCAGCCACTTGATTGAGAACCTCTGGGTCTCATCTTTGCTTTTACGAGATGTGCAGATAATGTGGTTCTGTGGGTGTTTTTAAGCCATAACCATCAGCTTGCGTTGGAGCGGTTAACAGCCGAGTGCAAAGTAGTAAGAATGAGAGAAAACTCCTCTAAAACTGATGCCATGACTCTCATCTAGTGGAATGTCAATCGGGTCACCTGCAGCAATGTCAACGTGCCAGAGTTTCGCCTTACTGCTTCATCTACATTTTGACCCTCACCTACCCTCTTGAGATTTGGATCATTCCCAAAAGAATGAGGCAGCTGAAATGAGTTATCTCCAGCTCAGACTTTGATGCAGGATAAGGAGTTATTAAAGTAGAGCTGCTATTCCCTGTCATTGAAAGGAGTCAGATTAGGTGATTTTGGTTAAATTGGGTCAGGTTGTCTCCTTGGCGCCTGTCTTTGGAGGCTTTTCAGGTCATGGGGCCATGAGAATGTCTCTAAGGGGGATGTTCGGATTTATTTCCTGAAGCAGTTATCTCAGCGACCAATCCCCAATTAGCAGGAGACAGTGCAGGGCTATAGTGAGGTTACTGCCCATCCAGCTAATGTTGTCATTCGGTTAAAACTGCTTCTATCAGAAAAAATTAATCCATATTTTAGACATTTCAAACACCCACTATTCTTCAATGAGTCCTATCATTACTTTTTTTAACTACAAACCTAATTTCATTTGTATGGATTTCCTTGGAACAAAGCAAGACAAACTCACCTTTTTTAGACCCAGCCCAAGCATGCTACGGCACGGACATAACCCACGATGTGTCATCTTGGCATCATTCCAGACAGAAAGAAAAAATGCAAACCACAATTAGGCACTCAGATGGTAAAGAGTCTAGAATTTGCATTAAAAACCCTCTGCTTTAAAATTCCCATATCTCATGGAGTGGGATCTACCTTCGACTCTTACAGTGGGGCGTAAAACTTTTTCCTAACATTTTGAAGTTTATTCCCCTCATTTAGACCACACTGAGGGATATAGATCTCTGCTCCAACACCACCCAATCCAATTTGGCTCTGGAGGACATATTTTTAATTAAGACCCAGCTGAATTCCCCTTGGCTTCTTCGCCTGGCCCAGCAACCATCTTGCCTATATCTGTAAAGTATCTCTTTCTGCCCTTCCAGATGTTTGCAGTGAACTGACCCAGATTGTACTTCCTGTCCCTGCCTCTAAATCAGCTGTAGGAACATGTGCAACACGATGTTGAGACATTTGGGCTGCATGTCAACAGAGTGTATCATAGCAGCGAATCTCCCGCCCCCCAAAGCTCTTCCTGTCCCTGGCTTTCATGTGTCATTTTTACAGGGCAAATCCCTTCCCCGTGCCTTTTTCCCCCTTCTGTGTCAGTGAAGCATAAAAGCACACAAAGAGTGCACACTGTCAAATCTTCTTAGTGAGGCCACGTAAACGTTTAAACTGTTAGACTGTCCTTTCCTGAGGGTTAGGTGGATTTATTCAGCTTCAAGTTGCTTGTCCTGACCGGAGTATTTTTTGTTTTAGTACAGAAGCACACAGCTGGGCTTACTTTATTGATAGGGAAACTTTTCCTGAGGAATGTGTCATTTTTTTCTGTTTTTTGCTTTTCAAACACAAGTGCAAGCAAATTACTGCAAAAAACACCATCTGAACTCTTTGGAAAGAAACCAC
Organism: Xiphophorus maculatus; assembly: GCF_002775205.1. Lineage (NCBI taxonomy): Eukaryota > Metazoa > Chordata > Actinopteri > Cyprinodontiformes > Poeciliidae > Xiphophorus > Xiphophorus maculatus. The sequence continues at coordinate 20,162,395 of NC_036465.1, read as the reverse complement.
TGATGAAAAAGCCAGCAGACATCAATCATTAGATATCATTAGTGTTGTAAATGTGTTGGTCTATCTTCTTTTTTTTTTTTTTACATTGGTCTACTGGTGCTCATTTTCTCTTCTTTCCATGTGAGCTGTGCCACATACTGTGCAGAGGGCTTCGCTAGGTAGTTAAAGAGCAGAGCGCTGTCATGTTTTCAGTTTTCTTCTTCGTCTCCTTTTCTGCTCCACCGTCCCTCTCTCTCTCATTATCCCACACAAAAGAAATCTGGTCATGTATTACATTCACAACATGGAATAAAATATGCAGTATTGATTGGTTTAGTGACAATGACTGCCAACTAAACAAAAGTACTAACAGTATGTATGAACAGCCTACACTATGATTTACAATGCCGCAAGTTCATTTCTCCTTTGTTTTCATCTCACTTATCAATCAAATATACTTTTTTTTAGGATTAGCAATGTTTGCACATCAGCTGCAACTCATATCTAAGCTCACTCACAAGCAGTCAGGTATTTTGTCTTTGCCCTAAATATTCTGATTCATTGCTTCCTCCTTCTCTATCTTCCTCTGGATTATTCCTCAGTCTCTCTCTCCACTTGTGGTGGTTTAGCTCCATTCATCTTCCCATCAACTCTGACCAGCTTGTGTCTGCTTAAGAAAAACATTCCCACAGCATGACGATAACACCGCCATGCTTCATCATGGCTATGGCGTGTCAGTTAGTTATGAAGGCCAGATGGGTTCACTTTTGTGTCATATTATGAGGATACCTTCTTTCACCGTTTGAAATTGTATGGCTTTCTTTAATGCTACTTTTCCATAATGTCCTGATTTATTTTCTTCCATTTGTCAATGGAGCACATTTTCCTCTAGGATTTGCAGCAGCTATACTCTTTCATGAGGCTGATCAGCAATCAGAGCAATCAGGAACAACATCTTACATAAAACTCTGTTCCTTGTTTCCAACAGAATACATAAAATAAAAAGTAAATATTTCCTAAATACTTAAATTACCTAAATTTATCCAACAGCACTGCAGAAATTTTTAAATGAACTGATCTCCTGAAGCTTTTATTTGCAAACTGAAATAAGAGAATGAAGAAGTTCATTGAAGCTTACAACATTTTGTTTTCTTCTAGTTTCTTGAGCTAAATACTAAAAAATATTGCTTTGAAAATACATAAGCAGCCTTAAATTTAGCTTCAGGTGTGACACAACCATCATAAATCTGGATGGGCGTAAATTAATGGGAGAAATGAGCATGTCATTTGCTCCTGATAAGATCCTCAAAATATTGGAGTTACGGTAGACAAAGCCCCTCTGAAGTCCTGTAAACTGTCCAGTCTGCTCATGTGTTTTTGTTGCAGCTGAACCAGTGCTGAAAGGACACACTTACAGGGTCAGGTGCTAAATAGTAGGAGGTGTTTGCTACTTCAGTGGGCGAAAAGGATGCTCACTCATCTCAGTGCAGCACCAGAGCTGAGAGAGACTTACCTCTGCGAAATTCCATGTCAGGATCACATAATAGTCCCACCTCCTGACTCCTCTTTTATTGGCCATTTGATCATTTCTGTGTTGATTCCGATAGGGTCGCACATTCACTAATCATCAGAAAAATAGTCTCTGTTGTAGCCGACGTTGTGCCATTAACCATGGCACACGTAAACAAACTTTGTGTGACATCTTCTGTCGCTTGAAACAATGGGTTTCAATTAGCATTATAGGGCATTATCGCCACCTACTGTAAGGAGTGTGATATTTTTTGCAGTCAAAGACCCTTGACCCACTTTAGTGTCCAGACACGCTAGTTGAGAAAGACTGCTCTGTCATCTGCTTCTCCTGACTAACTTCTGTTCAAGGATAGCTGCAGGCTTTTTGCACTTAGTCCTAAAGTTCAGATGTTCTATTACTCATCATAACCTCCTTCATTCATTCTCCTTCTTTCTCTGGATTATCTGTCATTCTTCTTAGTCATTAGTGTTTTCAGGCATTATACCTCCAAACCGTTTTATTGTAGGTCTGGCTGGTTAGTGTTGATGTCCTCCTGTAAAAAGAAACTTTGCTCCTGTTTCAAGTGTTTTGGAGTCAGCATTTTCTTAAATTAAGTTCCTCAAATTCCCTGCTGAAGAGTAGCATCCCCACAGTACGCTTCTGCTACTACCTTATTTCACAGTGGCATTATGTAGCACTTATTATTAAGTCCAGAAAGGTTAATTTTGATCTCAATTGACCAGAGAAACTTATGCAAATTTTCTGTACCCTCTACATACCCAGTACCAAATTTGAATGTGACTTCTCATGGCTTTATTTTAAAAAATGTCTTTAAAAAATGTCTGTCTATTGAGCACACTCTCCTTGCAGGATAGGCAATGCTCAAACATCAGTTGCATCTCCCATCTGACCTCATTCACAGAAGGCTGCAGGCGTTTTTCTTTGCTCCAAAAGTTATGTCACTTGTCACTGACCTCCTTCCTTCCTTCCCTCCTTTCACCGGATTATGCCCCATTCTTTTCAGTCATTCTTTGTGGCCAACTTGTACCAACAGCATGTGAAGGCATTGCATTGAGAATAGCACAGCCCCCAGCAGCCACCTACCTACTCCATTAAATACGCACTCACTTGATGGGAGATTTGTAGCCAATATCCTGATTTGCATTACAGAAGGTAAGGAAGTGGTGTGGCTTGTTAAGGCACCGGCATGCTATTGATCGAAGTCCACACTGTGTGCTGAATGTAATAAGAGAAGGTTGGCAGGGATGGGAGACAAACAGGAAGCAGATCTTAGTGCACTAATTTGGATAAATACAGTTTTTGAAAAACAGTAGATTAAAAAGAGACAAATTGTGCAAGTAGGGGTGCTTTCTTTGTCTGTACACAGCTGATCAAACAAATCGATAGAGTCCACAATAAAAGAGTGGTGTCCTCTAACACTTCCACATAAGCCAAAGTCACAGCACCTCACCCTGCATCACTTACCCTGCTGAACTGAAGGCTGCCATTAAATATGAACCACGCATCACTCAGCCCTCTGCCGCGGTGTACAGCCGCATGAAGGGGAAAAGAGCACAGCCCGATGATTCACCTGCTAGGTACTGAAGCCGTTCCCTGACGCAGCGCTCAGACAAGGTCTACAAGCAGGATCGGGTCAGTTGCTCTTCTCTGAAATGCACACAGAATGCAGGAATAAAAAGGCGCTTCACAACCGCGTGGTGGAATGTAAATTAAAATTAGCCTCTTCCTTTGTCTTACCTGGGAAGTAGATAAACAACTGCAGGGGCTAAATTTGTCACACAAGAGTAACAACAATAACAACAACACTAAATGTTTGCATAAATTCCCTCTTATCAAAATCAGTGCTGCCGAGTTAATGTGTATGTCTTGTTTTATATAAAGAAGCTATACCCCGCTCTGGATTCGCAGACCTTGAGTGCAGGGAAAATAGATTCTCGTCTTTAGCCTTAGGGCACCTAAACGTGTCTTTTCAGATTTGGTGATGGCTAGGTCTATGATCATTGAAGCGCTTCAAATTACATCAGGATGAAAAGGGGAAGGAGGTACATGGGAAATGAAAAAGAAAGAAAATGATATTCATTCTTCCCCTTATCTACCTTTTACATCAGTGCTTGCAGATAGGGCTTAGAATAGGTAATGAGCTCAAGTCCCATCTGCCACGTCCTCTGTAGGTAAAGCCAAGAGTCGTGTCTGTCATCCATGAGGTGCGGTGTCTTATAGAAAAGCGGTTTAATCCTTACACTACAAAATGTTTTTGTTTTTTTTTCATATCAGCTTGGAGAGCTGTGATTCATCATCAACTGGTGTGTAAAACTGAAACCTGATGTCCTGAGTTCAAGTTCTGAACTTTTGAAGAGGTCATTATATCATTGTGTAGCGAGACCACAGTGCAAACACAACGGCAGGTGCACACATTCAAAAGCAGCCCGTTAATCACAAATACAAACACATGGTGGGACTTACACAGACATGGCAGGCCAAGGTTGGACAGGGGTCAGCAGGTCAGTGATGTTTGAAGGGAAAGCAGGGTTTGAGGTTTACAGCACCATCGCCATATGAACACATAACAGGAAGTCTTAGAGGCTATTAAATCACTTGCTTTTATGGGTGTGTTAATCCCTGTCCTCTGCCAGAGAGTCCAGCTGAGCATCCAGATTAGGCGGGAGGTCTAACCAGAAGCATGCTGTCAGCTAATGCCAGGAAGCTCTCAAAGCCCAACAGGACTGCAGACATCACTTCATGTCGCATTCAAAGCAACTGTTTGCTCCGGAGCTTAACATCATGTGCAGTGATGTTTTTTTTAAGAGTTTTATCTCATGTTTACTGTTGTGTTTGGAAGCTAAGAGATGTGACGATAACATGGTCCTGGTGAAGTGATTCATGCTCATGAGATGAATGAACCTAACCCAGTGTGATTCAGGATGTTTTTACCATTTTGAGATATTTTAAAATCACTTTTTATACCTGTGGCTCAAAATAAGTGCCTAGATGTGTAATTATCTTTTCTTATTAAATCTAGGGATTTAGCCTTTTGACAAAATAGTTAGTATTTAAAACTTTTTTTTGTATTTATTATTAATTGCACCTGCTTCTATAGATTTTTACTTTTTTGTCATTATTTATTGTTTTAGGTTATTGTTTTAAGTTATTGTTTTAAGTTTTAGATGAAACCACATTTCTGAGAAAGTGACCACAAAAAAGGCCAGTGCTCTGTATTATATAACAGGTATTATATAAAGTGTTGCTTCCTTACATGCTAATGAAAAGCATAGTTGGCACTTACACTATTTCCCTAATCACATTAAATTAATTTGCCAGTGAATTAAAAAAATATATCTCTAAAAAACTAGGACTAGAAGAAGAATCTGTGGCGTAAACCTCATCAGGGAAAGAAATGTGCCCTGTTTACTATTGACATTGCAACAATTACCCAACAACTGCCTTGTGCCAAGATGTCACAATATATCCCACAGCAGGCGATATCCAAGTCAGCTCAGAGATTAATTGAAGATACAAGTGGGGCTTACACAATATTATGCTGTAGGTTACCTCGTTATGGTGGAGCAGAGTATATGAGAAGGTGCAGACCATTGCAGAAGTTTTCATGCCTTGGAACTGTTCTCGTTTTATAACTTTACAACTAAGGATTTCATAGGGATTTAAGTTGATAGACCAACACATGTAGATGCTTTAACATTTTTAGAAATCTAAATGTGGAAAATGCTCTGTTTCTACTGCAAATACAATTGCAGGTGTTTTGAAATATGTCTAAGTTATATATTGCTGCAGACAACTAATTGTAACCTAACTGGGCCATTTTAACACATAAATATGCTTTAATCCAAAACTATTCCATTGTACCTCAGGGTGTGGTTTTCCACTCCAGTGTCAAGGCTCTAGCAGTCTTTCTACAAGTGTTGCTCTATATTTAGCTCCATCTATCTTCCCAAATCCTCTCACCATATTTCATGACTTCCTCCTGCCCATGATTCTCAGTGGGGATGATGTGTTTATAATGATTTGCAGTTTTAGTTCCCACAATACTCAGAGTTTTGTATGTAGGCAGAAACAAAGTTTGGTCCAAGCTGGCCATAACACCTTCTTCCATGTGTTTGTTGTGTCCGCTGCATGGTTTGTGGCAAACTGCAAACTGGATTTCTTATGATTTTGTTTTAAAATGTGACTTTTGTCTTTTCCATTTTGCAAACTGTAAAATGATTGACTCATAGTTGTCCAAACATAAGATTCTCCCACATAAGCTGTGGATGTTTGCAGCTCCTCCAGTGTCACCATTAGTCTTTTGGCTGCATCTCTGATCAGTGTTCTGCTCAGTGTTGAGGGGTTTTACATATAATCATCGCTTTTTTCCTCTCTTTATTAAGGAAGTTCAGAACTAGTTCAGAACTAAGCAGTCTTTGAGTAAAATTCTAACAAATCTGACTACATCGCTGAAAGCCCACATACACAAAGAGCAGGGTAACCGCAGAGGTCTCAAAGCAGTCAGTCGTAAAACCCAAAATTCAGATAGGACCTCAAACCCCCCACATTGAGCAGCAATTGGAGAAATCATTTAAAGGAATGTACCCTGTTTACTATTGACATTGCAACAATTACCCAAGCATATGTGTGTGTAATTAGATAAGGCAGCCAGTTGTTCTCTAATGCGGCAAATCAAATTAACTAAAGATGCCACATTGATTTCTTTGTGTTGCCTAAATTATTCATCTTCACTTGCAGTGAACTAGTCAGCCAGCCACCAGAGAGCTTTTTTAACTCCACTGCACCACTACACGCTTACTGCCTGCATTCAATGATTGTACAGTATTGCGAAATCTTTCCAAGTACCTTTTGCAAGAAATTTTCAGATTTTATTTAACAAACCGGCTAATTTACTCTCTAGATGAAAACGGGTTTGCCATATTATGGAAAGTACAGAAATCCCATCAATGGCGGCAGCTCTGACCTCCATTACTGCTGTCGTATTTGTGTGAGAACGAGGGGGAGGGAAGCGACACTGATGTAAGAATTCATGAGGTGCTCAGGCTGCAGACAACCTCATCTCAAGCTGCTCCATTGACATCCTGTTCCCTGGCATGTTGCGCTTAGGGAGATCAATATGACCTTACCTCCACCTCACGCTCCTTTGAAACTTAATTACTGATATTCAGCTACAAAGTCATCATAGTCTGGCTGTCAATATTCATTGGGGATCATTACGGTCCTAATAAAAGAGGTTATTTACGGGCTGCTCTGCTGACACCAGCCCAGGTCCAGGAATCCAGCTCCAGCCATCTCAATTTGCTTTGCCTCTCTCTCTCCCTCTCCCAGAAGCACTGACCTGAAAAATAAAAATTGACAGCAGAGAAACAAACAGGAGAGAGGATGGAGGGTGAATTCTTCGGGCATGTCTTTTAATTCTCTTAGCTATATTTGGAGGTTTTTCCAACCTGATCCAAATAAAAAAAAGAGGAAAAAAGTAACCATATCCCAAAATCCCTAACTAAATTTTAACTTTGGTTACCATCAACGTTGCACACCAAACCACTATGGAATATTTTATAACATTTTAAAAAATGGCAGATTCTTGCTTTTCATTCCTCAAGCAGCTGGGCATTGTGTTTTTCAAGGCCATTCAGCTATGATTCACGCTCCTCCACAGAAAGCAATTTAATCCGCAGCAAAAGCAATATACAGCGCTGCCGAGGTCCCAATCCTGACATTGTACGCCAACAAAGAGCTGTGTGATTGTTGGAGTTTGCTATATGTTAATTCATTCGATAAATCAATAGCTTCACTGTAATTGAAGTAGTTTGCTGTTTGACGCAACATGTTGAAAAGTGAAAGGCGGAACAGTGAACCCTGTGGATCAAATGAAGTACTGCATCCTCCTCTAGAACTATCCATACACACACACACATGCTAAAACGCACCCACACACACACGCATGCTAAAACGCACACACCCCCACACACGCATGCAAAAACGCACACACACATGCATGCATGCTAAAACGCACACACACACACGCACGCACACAAGCATGACTGCACACTTCCCTTTGGTGTCTTGATTAATATGGTCTACCTTACATCAGTGCACTGGATGCCAGTATACACTGCAATGTCTTCCGTGAGCAATTAGCAGAGAGGCTCCACCAGCATTGGATTATCCACAACAAAATGCCTCCTGACGCGCGCCGTAAAGCCTGCTGACTTATTCATATGCATTTACTTTTAAAAGCCTCTGGCCTGCTTTTAAAGGCTGGGCTGCCTCAGAATTGAAATAAGATCAACATCTGGGAGGAAAAAGAGATGGGAGATGAGACATGCAGGCATAATAGGTCTGCAAAGAGGTAGCTGAAAGGAGAGAGACAGAAGGGGAAGAAAGTTTGGAAATGATATTGGTGTCAATTCCTCCTGCAGCAAAGACACCTGGACGAGATCTTAACTGCATTTCGTTGATGCAGGTTTTCGCTTTTTAGTTTAGAAAGTTCTCCACTTGTTGCCACAATTATGGCAAAGCCTATAGATTTGTCAAAATATAGGCTCTGGTTCATAGTGATATGCTTTATTAAAATTATTATTTGCATTTTGTCCCTCTAGCCCTGAAAATCACTAATATTTAAATCCACAGTCAGAATCTAATTTTTCTGTGTGCTTCATCTCTTTCTTGTCTCCAGGGACCCCAACAAACCAGTTCCCCAAGACACCAAGTTCATCCACACCAAGGCTAACCGTTTCGAAGAGGTAGCCTGGTCCAAGTACAATCCCCAGGACCAGCTCTATCTGCATATTGGCCTGAAGCCGCGTGTGCGTGACCACTACCGGGCCACCAAAGTGGCCTTCTGGAAACACTTAGTGCCCCATCTCTACAACCTCCATGAACTGTTCCATTACACCTCTACGACCACCAAAGTGCCACCCCCAGAGACCACACCGAAAAGCGTGTCCACCAAGAGGCCCAATGGAAAAAACTGGCCCTTCAATACCAAGCGCCCCCCCATGTCGCCTGCCTACAACAGCGAGGATAAGGAATCTTGGAACGAGGACGAGGAGACGGGGCCTCTTGTGGTCGACAACCCGAGGGACTATTCCACAGAGCTCAGCGTCACCATTGCGGTGGGAGCCTCGCTGCTGTTCCTCAATGTCCTGGCTTTCGCAGCCCTCTATTACCGCAAGGACAAGCGGCGGCAGGACTCCGGCCATGGGCAGCCCAGCCCGCAGCGTCAGACCACCTCCAACGACATTGGTCACCACGCGCCCGAGGACGAGATCATGTCCTTGCAGATGAACCAGACGCACCATGAGTGCGAGGCGGGGAACAGCAACGAAGGGGCGCTGCGCCTGGCCTCGTTGCCCGACTACACGCTCACATTGCGCCGCTCCCCAGACGACATCCCCCTCATGACGCCCAACACCATCACTATGATCCCCAACTCCCTGGTGGGCATGCCCAACCTCCACCCATACAACACCTTCACAACTGGCTTCAACTCCACCGGCCTGCCGCACTCCCACTCTACCACCCGCGTATAGCTTTAAGGAGGCCGGGTGGGGGCGGCCGGCGCAGGCGGGAGAGAAGGAAGTGGTGGTGGGTTGGCGGAGGAGGAGCAGGAGGATGAATGAATTGAGGAGAGGATTGTGTTTTATAAATATCACAGGCAGGGGAAGGGCTGCGTGGGGGCAGGGGTGGGGAAGGGCAGGAGTGGGATTAAAACGTGCAGAGATTTAACTAGACTTTTACTATGACGAGAGCAGCTGAGAGCTCTCTGTGGATGTCAAGTTGTGCAGAGCTGCCAAAATCAAACTGCTTTCCTTCTCCAGAAAGAGGAGGAGGTGGTCTTTCTGCAGTGTTTTTTTTTTCTAAAATTAATCATTTTAAAAGCCTTTTTAAGCAGACTGAGGAGATATCAACACTTTTTTTCTTGAAATCAGAAGAACAAAAAAAAAATCAAAGAGAAGTGCTTTTTATTTCCCCATCCCTTCCTCCTGTGGGAGACATCTAGAATGACGGCCTCCGCGTCAATATTTGCGAATATTTTTAATTGCTTCTTTGTTTTCTTTTTACGTTTCAATGCCTTACTGAGCTCTTTCTTTTCTGTCATTACTTCTCCTCCCTGAGACAATTCAGCGCGGAGTGTGTTACAAAGCAAGATAAGACTCAGAGATGAGAGACTGAATCCAGGATGGGAATCTAGAGGATATGCAGATGTAGAGATTTTAAAACCCATTTTGGGCAACTCTTTTTTTTGTTTTTTTTTTTGTTTTTTGTTGTTGTTGTTGTTGTGGTTACTTTTTGGTTTACTTCTCTGGTGCATACCAACACAACAGCCACACAGACAGTGTTATCCTTTTTTTAAACTAGAAATGATTTGTGTGAGACTGTTCTTGCCAAGACATGAGAAGGCGGAGATGAATACTACGTTACTGTGATTGTTTTAAAGAAAAAAAAAGTGCATCTTTTACAGCCAATTTTATCTGTTGAGCTATCTAATTTTATGGTCACAAGGTGTGCACGTGCAAATGCTGCTGTGTGGTGTGTTTGAAATGCATGTGAAAATGATTTTGTATTTGCAGGGTGTAAGAGTGATCATGAGGTTGTGATAAAGAAAGAGAAATGATGTTGTAACTTGCAAATGCAAGAGTTCTTAGGGTGTGTGTGTTTGTATACATGCGTGTGTGTGTGAGAGAGAGCGAGAGAGAGACAGAGTGTGTGTTCGTGCACCAGTTTTATTTTACTGTTCTGTTTGTTTTGCATCTTACTGTAGGTGTGGGGAGGGACTGGGGGTTCTGGGAAGTGTAGGAAATGAGTACTTTCTCATTTTGGTTCAACACCAGTAGAGTTTTCTGCTGCATCTCTGGGTGTCTGTCTTCGCAACATAGCACTTTTGTTGTTTTAAAAGTTCTATATGTCTAATTTTTGCTTAATGAATACAAAATAAATATATTATTTTATGTCTAAGAGAGAAAAAAATAGCTAAAGAATCAACTGAACTAACAGACATGATTCCATCGACTTTGTAAGAGTTCCTCTTCAACAGCAGACAGAGGCCTGTTTGCACTGACTAAACCTACATCAGTGCACACTTGTATTTCTTTGAATATATATATAAATATGGGCATACATACATATATGTATAGGGCTTCTATGGAGATATCATCCCCGTTTACAAAACTAATAAAATACAATTCAGACTGAAACAGCTCAGCGTAAAGAACTCCCGTGTAAAGTTGTTGCCATTTGAAACATACCAAGCCCAAAAACATTCAAGGTGTCTTTGTAAGAGCTCTATATGTATATTTATGTATAAAATATTTAATATTTATTTATGTATACCAGATGCATACATGCTGATTGTGCCATGTGCCAAATTAAACTGTAAAAAATGAAGAATATAAAGTTTCACTAAACTTTTTCCTTTCTTGATCATACTTCCTTTCTTTTTGTGACTTATTATTTCCATTTTTAATGAGTTAAGGAGCTATCTTTGTGGCAACTGCAGGGCTCCCCCCGAAAGGACTTTCTTTTTTCCTCCCTTCTTCCTCTCTGCTGCTCCTTCTCCCTCTCTCCCTTTCTCTTGCTGAAACCTTGGCAACTAAAAACACAGGCTAACAGCTTGGGGCCTATCTGTGTGCATGACTCCAGATTTTACTGTAATTCATGCAAAGTAGTGCTGCAGCAGTGGGAGATTGTAAAAAGATTGCCTTGATGCACTCACACGGCATCCTATTATATGTTAATCTCGTGGAGAAAACTAGAGTTATTGATTCTACGAACAAAACTGACAATTTTCATTTGGTGTCTCCGTGCAACCCCAATTCTCTACGAAGTGCGGTAATGCTACCCGACCAGTAATGCTAGATCAACTTTGGAGTTTTGGTACCATAGAACTCAACATATTTATGAAGTAGGCCATTACGGCTCCCCTTGGTATTTAATGATTGGGAACGCAGCAGAGCGAGAAGTGCAGTCTGGTCAGCTCATCAGTGATGTTGCCGGTAGCAGAGAGGAAGAAAGAAAGGGGGGGTCTATTTGAGGAAAATCATTTAGATATTGATATGACTCATCGTAGTTTTGCTCATTTTGCCTTATATGAAGTTCACTTCCTGATTTGCGCCATCGTACAAAATGAGAAAACCTACTTTTATGTACAGGATAATTTACAAAAATCTCCATGAAGTATACAAGCAATCTAATTACAACAATCCTGCCATAGATTTAAACCCAAACAGTTTAAATAAAATAAAGACTTTTCAATACCTCAGCATTCAACAATGTTGTGTTTTATTGAAATACAGCACTCTGCACATGCATTGGCAGTCCTGGCAAAGATGTGTTAACCATGTGAAAATTAATTCCTCTTTTAATGCAGTGGTACAATCTCCAACAGAAAGGGATAAAATCATTGTTTAATTCTTGTGCATCAATTTTTTTAGAGGGGCAGAAGGTGTTAAATTGTTATGATTTTTTTTAACCCTTTAAAATTACTACAAAATAAGTATAGCTGAAATATTGTACAACTGTGGAACTACTACGCCACAAGCCACATCATCAATAGTTCATATTAAAACAGAGAGGACAAGAGGTTGCATTAGCATCCGACTTCACAACACTAAAAACCAAAAATGATCAGTTGAACTCGGATGTACATTTATTGCAAATTATTTAGTCACATGTGCCAACTTAGCAGCTTTCATCTAGCTGTCTAGATGCCCAACCCAGAAATTCACGTGTAGAAAAAATATCAGTTGATAAGAAAAAGAGAAAGAGGAAATAATACAGCAAGAGCATCTTGAACATGGCCACTGTAAATGGATTAGTGTGACACTATGCTGGCTCCATCAGAAAATATATCCACCTTTTAAATAGATCACATCATTACCAAAACCTGTAGAGGGCAATGTAGGTCACCCTACATTTATACTAACTGCCTGTTTTTATAATTATATTTATGGCCCCAGGGCTTAAATTTATTACAGGCACATAAATTAAAGATGCAAGATTCTTTTACAACAACACACAATTTATATCTTTAGATTATTGTTTAGAAATATTATGATGGATCAATTTTTCATGATCTTTTCTTTTCTTTGTTTATTTGTTTTTTTTTTCTTTTTGATGGAATGATCCAGGAAAGTAACCCATTAAAACACCCGTTTCTACAGTTCCATCAAACATTGCACCACACTTCAGCTCATTTCAGGTTTTATTAACTTTAGTTTTAACTGGTGTTTCATGGGCAGGTGGCCATAAACAAAGATCCAAATGTAAGCTGCTTTTTAGCACCATGCTTTAAGGATTTGTGAATCACTAACAAGCTGCCATTTATAATCTTAGTCATTACTGATTGATTATGTGATAGGTGCAGGCAATCTGCTGATGAGACTTACTAACTCTGGGTGAAAGCTCCAGAAATTTTTACAGTCAGGGTACCGTTCATTGTGCCTCCTGTCAGCTTTTATTTCTGCACTCATTTTTATGAATGAACATTTTACAACACAGAATGTGAAATAAAGTGGACTCTTTAGATGTGGGAGTAGGTTAACGTCGACTGATTCAAGCACACACAGACATACATTCTTGCAAAATTTTCATACCACTTTACCACTGAATTACTGTTGCCAATTATAAATTAGATTGAACATGTTAATATGCTTTGATCTTAACGAAGTTGCTCCGACTTTCTGTTTGGGACCATGGTCCTGTTTTCCACTAAATTTGAGCAGTGTCTCTGTCCCAACGGAAGAAAAGCACTAACAGAGATTGCCAGTGTTAGGTACCATGTTGCAGCTCTGGAAAAGAACTAAAGAGCCCAATGCACTGAAAACCTAATGGTTTTCCACCAAATATTGATTTCTGAACTCTTTCTGAGTTAAAACATTAGTATTGCTGTTTCTAAATGACTGTGAACTTGTTTTCTTTGCGCTTTTTGAGGTCTGAAAGCACTGCATCTTTTTTTGTTATTTTGACCATTTCTCATTTTCTCCAAATAAATACTAAGTTTTTGCTTGGAATTTCAGAGACATGTCAGTAGTTCATAGAATAAAAGAACAATATTCATTTTATTCAATCATATAACTATAAAGAGTAAAATCAGAGACACTCGTGATTTTAAGTGGTCTATTTTTTCCAGAGCTGTATGTGCAGAAGCTTCTGCTCTTGTTTACTATGTGGCTAATAGAGCAAATTGCTTTTTTTTTCTTTGTTTGTTTGGTTGTTTAGGGTTTTTTTTCTTCCATATCCCTTTTTATTTTGGACCAAGTGCAAACATACGCCACGTTTTTTTAGATTTTGATTCCCAAATAATTTTGAAGATTCTGTTTTCGGTTCCCTTACTATTAACTTTCTGCTGGCATATCATGTGAAATCTCAATGAAATAATGGATTTTTGAGAGTAAGTTACCATAAAATGTGAAACAAAACAGTGAATGCGGTTAAAATTGGGCAGTGGATGTTAGAGAGAACTTTCAAACAAATAAAAAAAGACATATGGAAGGTTGCCATGATATTTCCAATCTAGCTTTAAAGCAGGGCAAATGCAACAGAGTGCTGGCAGGGGTACACACGATGGCATCTGGGGCAAAGTTTTGGATACATTTCCCTAAGAAGAGCCACATAATTACACAAAACCACTGGGGAAACACTATGAAAACTCCAGCAAGACGAGATGAGGTCCGACTAGTCCTTTAATGACACCGGGATGTTGAACTGAATCAGCCCAAACGTCAGGTGATATGACCCACCGACAGGAGAAAAACGAGCAGGACTCATTTCCGAACAGTCAAGATCTGTTTGCAGTTCATTGAGTGTGCGTCCACGAAGTGACATCATTCACGGACGAGCTCGGAATACCCCGATGGGGTTTGTGACTGCCCCGACAGCGGCGAAGACAAACGCATTCTAGGAAATGGATGTGCCAAATTACACAGTGGCACCCGCTGGGACAGAACTGCAGGTGTGGCTGTGGGGTTCTTGCTGAGTGTATGTGTGAAGTTACTGAGAATTTTATTTTTACTGCAGAGAACGTGTTGTTAAGTATGTTTCCTCTCACCTTTTCTCTCCCTTGCCTTCATCGCTTTCCTTTTGTGTCTCATTCGCCTTCATTTTCATTTTCTAAATCTTCTCGATAGAAAATCCAGCTTGGTTTTTTTTCCAGATCTGTTTCTGTCTCAAGCAAACAGGAGCATCTTCCTTTAATTTAAACTTTCTTAGTTCCCTAAATGCAAACTTCTCGCTAATTTAGTTCCATTATCTTGAGTTAACATATCTCTGTGGACTAAGAGGTTAATAAACAGCCATCATTAAAAAGCACGTTACTAAACGATTGCCTGTTTGTTTTAAATGTAGTTGCCTGCCCAGTGAGAAATAGCACTAATTTTAACTTTAGAGCTATAAGTAGACCTCATTTAGACATTGCTCTAATACACTTATAGAAAGGTAAAATATGAGTTGTGCAGCAAGAATTGAAAACACAAAGATAGGACACACATTGTTTGTTTTCCTGTCAGATCAATTAGAAAATCACAGGACTGGTGATCAAAGAGTTGTGAATTTGAGACAGACTGGGGCTGATTTCTTGTTTTTATTCATATTGCTCCATCTTAGCTATCACAAGTCTGCATTTAGACTTCTAATAAACATCTAAAACCTATTCTAGGCCTGTAATTCTTTCCAACCTTTGGCAGAAAACGGCATAGGAATGGTGAAAACATGGTGATAGCAACATCATTCGTACGAAGCAGGACTTTTTGTTGGTCAACTGTAAAACCATCCTCACAAAACTCATTAAGGTTATAAGGTTATAATGTGACAAAATATGAAATGGTTCAAACGTATTAATACTTGTGTAAGGTATAGCATATTCCAGTTTTATTCAAATGCAAGCATTTTATCAAATATTTTTGGACATCGCTGCAATCTGCAGACATACATAGGAAATAAACATAACCTTCAGGTCAATGAGTTTAGCATCTGGATTCTTTCAGGGCTGTTGCAAAACAAACACCTTCATTTTTCTTTGTCCTGCAGAAACAAATAAGGTCTTCCCTGAAAAACACTTAATCTGGATGGCAGCATATGCTGCTCTAAAACCTGAATATATCATTTAGGATTAATTGTGCCTCCACAGATGTGCAAGCTTCTCATTCTGCGTTCACTAATGGACCCTATGCCATCGCCAGTGCCGACTTTTGAACTCCGTCCTGTCATAAGTGAGCTTTGGTTGAGAGAAGGCCTTAGTGATCTACACTGCAGAGTTCTGTATGTCAGTCCTATTTGACTCCATAGAGATAACATTTATTTAGTGCAAATTTTCACCACCATTCTTAGAAACCATTCTCTATAGATGCTTGAATGAATGTAAGTGAATAAGTGTGTACGCTTTTTCCAGAGCTAGGCCTAAACACCTGCTTTCCTGAAAGTGTTTCTATATAATATTCAGTGAAATGTTGGTTTCAGATTATTTGAAATGGAACATTTCAAATGTAGGGGCCAGTGTAATTTTCTGTGCGTTATTGTTTTTATTACATCAACAATTTCCCTCATCTAAATGGAAATTCTGTGCTTTTTTTTACTACCTGAAACTAATTTTCTTACTGCCAAATGCAATGTAATCCTATTGCGATAAAATTGACAAAAAAAAAAAACACCAGTAACATGCAATTGGTGATCCATTTTTTTAATGGTTCATATCTGTCCTGTCACCAAGAGGCTCTCTAAAAGATTTAGCTTTTGCAGGTTTTTGGACACTGGAGTACACTAGAACTTGCTAGAAGGGTTAAATCTTTGTATTTTCTTGTGGTCTTTAAACAGGTAAAATATAGATACTTCATGAAAGTAAAGCAAAAACCTTTCATGACATGGTTTAATTGCAGCTTTGGGTGCAACAAACTGAGGCAGTATTGCAAAAATGGAAAAAGACCAAATGTATTGTGCAGTTGAGCAGTAAAAAGAGGCCAGTTTGGCTTTTACAGAAGTCCAATAAACAGGAGTAGTCACCATAGTTCATCTCATACAAGCATTCCCACCTGCCCTGGGCCTAAAGCTGCTTGTCGACTACATAATGATCTGCCCTCTATAAGATAGATGGCCTCAAGATTCCACCGAGGCTGCCGAGACTAAAGCCTGCATGCTGCTGGTGCGTTAGGGAAGTAAAGACAGCAGGCAACAAACGTGTTTTATCTCCAGTCTCATCCGTGGAATATGCGGGCAGTATGAAATGCTGATTGATGGCTGATTTTTCTTACTGTCTGTTCCAATTCTGGGAGCAGGACGGGAAAAGACATTTCATAGTAGCATTCAAAATCTCCAGGATCAAATTCCGTTTTTCGTTCACAGCATTACGTGGTCTAACCGTGGGTATTTTTGCAAAGTCGCTCCTTGTCAGCCGAGCCAAAAGCCCATCACTATCTTTCAGTTGCATCAGCTGGAGTTCACCATCAGATGGCAGTCCACTAATGCCTCTCTCAGATGTCTGTTGCCGACGACGTAGGAGGTTTGCGTCAGTGGACCTTTAGTGTCAGAACCTGGTAGCGCATGCAGCTCCTTTAGAGACTACAGAGGATGTCAAAAAAATTGTTTTTTTATCTTTTAGATTGCATTACAAATACTTGCAGCGACACCAATATGATCTGGTGTGCTAATCCAAGCTACCAGGCATTTCACACATCTTTCAGATCAAATACGTCAAGGATTTAACTTAAATATCGGAGCTTCATTTAGAAAAAAGGAACTTTTTTTCTCATAAAGAATGGAAAACAGCCTTTGAAGTTAAGCCTCTTTTACCCTCTGAGGCAATAAACCACATTTTTCCAGTAAAGATCTAAATGTTAACCCTGCTTAGCTCATTTTAAACATTTTAAGTTGCGTGATATATTTATGGTACAATCTCTTTCCCAGAGCCAGATATGGCTAGGTTTATAACAGACAGTTGACCTAATAAAAATGCAAAAAGCTTTTAATGTCTAAGCCATTCCTTCTCTTTAGAAGACTGGCTGTATTGGCTGTACATATTTTCAGATCATTAAACTAACTTTCAAATCAGACAATGATAGCTAAAGTCAACATAAAACGCAGTTTCATGTTCTCATTCTCAAGAAAGCTATCCAAGACAGCATTTACAAGCTAAACATAATATGTGACAGGGGACAGAGTCTAATATTATGTGCAGAATTGTTTCAATTTATTAGGGTTATTGAACAGCATGTTTAAGGTAATGCCATACCATCTCAATTATTTGAGTCTGGGCTTTAACTTGGCCTCAGCAAAACATTTACTGGGATGTTCAGGGCTGGATTTTTTTGATTTGCTGAAGCTCAAATGTCCTTAAATAAGGTCACCAAATGAAGGCCAGGTGTTCTCCTTTAACACTTTTTTGGTTAAAGTAGAATTCACTGTTGCAAAAATAAAAAGGTCCTGACTGCAAAAAAAAAAAAAAAAAAAAAACAGGCCCAAACATCACATTACTTTACAAAGAATCCAGTTTCATGGTAAAGTTGTAGAAGATTGACATGTATAAATTAATCCATATAGAAAAGAAAGCTTTACATATTAGAACAAGCGAACCACAGCGACAACACAAAGGCTGTTTCCAACCTCTCTCCTATAATTCTTACATGCTCCGAGTATTTTCACAGCTGTAAAGATGCCCCGAGACCCCCCTGTGTGACTGACAGCTTCCCAGCTTGCTTCTTTTCAACACTTTCTGTTTCTGGCCCTCTGGGTAGCTCATGGCATTTGCTAAAACTATGCTCACTGTCACTTCCATTCACATATCCACATCTCAGAGCCTTTAACCCCCCTTTCTGTTTCCTCATTTGATGTATAAATTAGGGATAAAGCCTTATGCTTTTCCCCATTTTAAAAATAAATAAATAAAACTACTATATTGAAGTTCTTAGGCATTTTCTCTTTTTTCCTTCAGTTTTGGTTATGATTTCAAGTAAACTGAGCTGAAAGAGGAAGGATGAAGTGGAATCGAGTAATACCCCAGTCAGCAATGACGTAATGGCTCATTTAAAGTCCAGAAGACTGGATGACTCACATTCCTTGGGAATGAACTCCTTTGAAAATAATTGTGCTGGTTTCCTCTTCCATACAATGGGACAGCGGCCAGAGAAAATAACAGGAAATTACTTGACTATATGTTGGGATTTGGATTTACGTAAGAGAAGCAAGAAATATCCAAACAAACGATAAAAACATGTTCCTCTGAAACCGGGAGTTCCTCCTGCGCTAACGGCCACGGAGGACATTTCTTGAACAGACGCTGATATATATAGAGACTTTTAGCAGAGAGAAAGGCTTGTTTTTATTGACAAAATTATGTTTTGTCATTATTACAGAACTCTCTAGGTGACTTAAACTTACTCATAACAGCAGCAGAGATGGTTCTGGCCATGAAATTAATATTCAAAAGTTGATTTACGTGTTTGTACAAAACTCAACTTTTTTATTTTACCTTTATTTCACCAGAAAAGTCCCATTGAGATTAAAAATCTCTTACAAGAGGATCCTGGTTTATGTCAGAGAGGTGCAATGCTTATTATGCCCGAAATCCTCAAAGTAAAACAGTTTGTCTTTAGCAATGTTTTTACTCACAGTTGTTCTTTTGCAGTGTTTAGGAGTGTTTTATTCCGCTGCAGCAAGTTGTTATAAAGCACATCACTTATTTCAGGATGATTGTGCAATGAAAAATGTATGGAAGCAGCTCTTATGAATAAAGAAGTGTGGACTGGAACGGCCAGGTTTCAGATGCCAACAATATATCTTTCTGTGTTGTCTCCCACAACTACCAACAATGATCACCAAACAGTCGGTCATGATGGGTCCTTGATTTTTAATTTTTTTTTTTCTGCTTGGGAAATTAATGCTTTTTTTTTATTCTGCTGTAATTTTATGCTGCTTCAGTTATGCAAGGAAATTATTCTCTGACTACTTTTCTGACTTTCTCTCATATCTTATGGTAGTGCAATTATTAGCCCAAAAGAAAACAGAAACAACAGAAGTAAATTTTATGGGTTGCGTCGGTGGATGGTCCTCTGTAACATTGAATTTGATTTGACAGTTTAAGTATAAATTAAAATATTTTATATTGCAACAAATGTTAATGTAGGATGTAAAGGGTTTGGCATGCGAACAATAATCTTCATTGCTTGATTTTTGTGTTAAAATAGTTACAGTCTGATGCTACAGATTCAGCCTTTACTTTTTAATTAAACTTTGGGGTGTTTACTGATACCTAAGTTATCTCTTACTGCTTTTAGGCTCAGCCAATCAAACTTACAGATTTCTCCAATTTTGTAATGAACCACTCTTCATTGTGGTAATGCCACAAATTAAATGCTGGTTAAGCGCCTCATACAACTTTGCATTAGCTTTGTAGCCCTGTGTTTGAGGAAACTGCACACAAGGCTGGAATTTACAATAGTGTAACCAATATGCCATATAGTCTGATGTTTGTTCAGTGTCTGTTGTGAATTACAATTCAATAAAAAGGGATATAGAACAAATCACAAATAATTCCATCATAAGGTTTCATTTTCTCAGAAAATTCTACATCCTCATTCTGGCAATTGCGCTGATAAAAAGTGTATGTTGCAAATGAAGTATCATTATTGTTTCTATCAACATGCTCATCATCTGAGACAGGATTTTTGTTTTTCTTTCACATTTTAGATCTCGGTTTCACTTAAAAAAAAAAAAAGCACATTTACAGACATAAATTATGCCAATTTTTCTTGTTCTGTTGTTTCTTGTTTTCTTTCTAGCCAAGTAAAAACCCAAGTTAGTAAAATAAATGGGAAAGAGTAAAAATCCTCTCTTTGCAGCAAAAAAATTTTTTAACAGATGATTGGTAGTTGGATCCTGAGCAACTCCCTGTGACAAAGTGAGCTGGATACTGATTACCCATATTTTACCCAGTCAGCTTGAAACCATGGAGAGAAAGCAAATTAGCAACTGTGTTATTATAATTATTGGGGGGTTTTAAAGGTAGGATTGCACAGGAGTTTTTGCAACCATAGTAGCATTTAGTCTGTAATAGTATTGTTATTCCTTGCTGTTTACATACTAGTGCCACAACTCTGTCTGACATATGAATATATTCATGAAGATGTAAGACTCTGAACGATTCAGAGACTAAAGTTAGATAAGTGAGAGATTAAGGGCAAACTGTGAGATTGTTTTGCACTATCATGGCCAAAAAAGTAGTTCTCCTACCACAGATTACAACATTAATCGCTTTAAAAGGCATCACAGTGAGGGTTATTTGAACATTTCCCAAGACTTTTCTACTCTTTCTGCATACAAAACAACGTACAGTTGTGGGGGAAATGTAAGGGAGGCCTCGTGCAAACAGCTTGTTTGTTTTTTCACTAGCCCGAAACCAGCGGTGTGTGCAATTGACAAAATCATGCCTTTAAATATTTCAAATTGATTACTGAAGTAGTTTGTTCCTCATTTTGTCTGATTCTAAACATAGGCATGGCTGTTTTTCAGCGTGTTAAAAATAATAGTGAATACATCAGCAAAATTACACGGCTGGATTCGAGTCAGGAGGGAAAATTCACACTATAAGTGGGAAGCATTCGCTGCACCCTTTAGTGTGTGTTTCCTTGACAACTGCAGGAAACACCTGCACATGGATGTCACATGCAAAAACAAATCAACACTGCAACAGACAGTACAAATGTGAGTAGTTTCATAATTTTCTGCCCTGAAACTTGAAAAAGATATAAAGATACTCCTACGCAAGAGCTCCAGAATACTGTATGGCATCTATGGAGCTGTTGATTTATACTTTATTACACAGAATACTTATCTATGTCTAATGGTAGAATGTAAATAACTTGTATTTTTACAGTTTAGGATACTTTATTTCAGTTATATGTTAGATGATTATTGCATCAAAATGCAGTGATTATTGCAGTTTGATAAACTAATCATCTATATGAGGGGTTGCATATAGGCACATATATGGCACAACTAAATAGGCATAAACAACTGTACGCTATACGCAGTAACCGATTAGTTATTGGTGTTTGAAACTGATTTTCTAACTTCCTGCAACAGCTAGCTGTGGTGCAGAGGGAATTGTAGCTGTTAAGTAAAGAGTAGGCTCAGATTTAATTTCAGAATATTTTGGTTTCTGTCTTTATAGCAGTCCTACAGATCACACTGCCATTTTGAACTACACAACCACTTCAGACTTTACTGAACCTCTTTCTTCAGATAATATAGGAAATTGTAATATGGTAAGAAAAAATATGGTGCAGTGGATAGTTTTGGTGGATTTGTTAAATTTTGTAATGCACACTAAAGAGTGAGTTTGCTTCCACTTAAGGAAAAGGTATCATTTTAACTGTTCAGTAGTTTGCACAAGCCAGCTAGCTGTCTTCAGCATTTAATCTTTGACAAAAAAAAATAGTCCTGAAATCAATAAAGACATTTAAAATCTTAATTTAAACTCATTGATAATCTAAACACTAGGATACAGGGTCAGTTTGAAATCTCTCTGTTGGAGGAAAACATCCCTCATCAACATGCTGCCATCACCATGTTTTACTGATGGTCATCTCTCTGTCGGTTCAGAGTTGTGCCATTTTCTGACAGTAGATTGAGCAATGCTTTCACGTAATATGCTGGACTGAATCTGTAACCCACAGTTGTTGTGTCAAATCGACATTCCTGAATCCAGTCGGATACATCCATATTTCACCAAGGGCTAAATTAGGTAGTTTTTTCCATGTAGCAGCTTTTACTTTGTTTTACTGTTGCAAAACATGCAACTACACTGGCCCTTCAATACTTCTTTAATTTTTTATCTGTAAAAATATCCTCCCTCTAATTCTGACACTGGTTTCATTTATCTTTTTATAGTTCCCCACTGGGCCCCAAACATTTTCTTGTAACTATGTTACGAGCAGTAGTAAACAGTTTACCCTGCTTTCGCTTCTTCTTGTGAGCTCGCATGGAATAACAAAGTGGTGATCTCAGTCCTTGATTTAGGCGCAGTTATGTAACACCTAGTCTGAGTCCGACCATTCATTTTGTGTGTGTCGGGTTGTCTTGGCAGCATGTGTGTGTGTGTTGGGCGATTTAGCAAACTAATTCCTCGGGAGTGCGTTGTTAGCCTGGACCAGTTGTGAAACTCACAGGGGAGTGAGCGTTGCTCGACTCTCTCATCAAGCAGATGACAGAAGACTACGTGCTCCGCATGCTGCTCTCATCTCGCCCATGATAGCTTCACTGCACAGGCCATATCGCCGCTTCATTTACTCATTGTCTGATAATACCAAGTGTCTCCTTTTTGCCATACCAATTACATCTTCATTATCCTCCTATTTAGCTTAAAATAAACCCACATTGCATTTGGAGATCCTAAGTCCATGTGACATTTATTACCAGGCTATCTGAGCCTATAGGTGAGGGCTATAAAGGGTACAATATTTATTATGTCTTCATCTCTCAGGACCATTTACTGTCTCATCATAGCAACAATTCGTTTTAATTCACCAGCTAAAGGACTCTGAACATTCATTACTCAGTCTGCTGTCTAAACAATGACGGGCTGACACACTGACCTCTCACTTTAGCGTACTGTCAATCAAACACCCGTTTCATAGTAATGAGCGGATAAACAATGGGGAGGTGGTCCCCTAAGACAATCTGATATATTACATCTGATCTCATGAAAGAGCAATCTAATAAAAATCATGCAACATAATTAGCCGCTTGTTACTTTCCAAGTACGATGAAATGGCAGTGGATTAGTGCTGCAGCAGTGTCCCAGCTGGACCAAACAAAGAGCTACTCTGGCTATTCCTACACCATAAGAATGTCCACATTTAGTCGTGTTAAAACCACCAACTTTAAAATATTTTATTGGGATTAGTGCATACCTGTGAAGAATATAGAAAGAGGCAAATGATTTTCAACAATTTCTGCAAATGCAACAAACAAAACATGCAACAAAAAAAATGTTGGATGCAATTTCTCCAATGTCACTGCTTTTGGGCCAATTTAGATTGGATGGAGAGAATATATGAAAATACATTTTCAAATTTTTACAGATGTTTCTCCAGGTCTGGGATTTTACAGAGCCATTCTAACAGATGAATTTGCTTTGTTCTAAATCATTTTTTAATCTTTATTCTTTATTCTTTATTTAATGCTTGCTAGAAGGTGAACCTTCACCCCACTCTTCTTGTTTATCTTGCATGTATCTCCATACATCTGCTGACCTGCTTTCCTGACTCTTATGATGGAAAACATTACTAAAACATGACTCTAAATGCAGTTAGATAAAAACACATAAAGCAGAAGTGCATATATAATTACACTAAAAGCTATGATATGAAACTACAAAACAACATAGGAGAGTAAACAGAAAGCAGGAGAATCATATATGTTTAAAAAGGAAGTGCTTGTCTTAAACTGTTAATCATCAAAGGTTCGTAGAGCAGCTAGAAACTGTGCTAGAGTAAAAAAGTAGCACTAGCTCAACATATTTTTTACTCAGAAGGAAATAAAAAGTAATCATCCAAAAAATGACTCTGCTGTGAGTCTCTTGTTTGGTTCACTGATTAATCCTCTCCTTGCCTGGCCTCCCAGTTTGGACGATTAACCATATTGTTGTAGCAGTGGTGGTTTTTGATATGGCCATGTAAACAGTTGCCCAGGGCTGTTGTAAAGGAGAAATTGGGTTGGGCAATCATAATAGATTATTGTCTTCAGTGTAGCTTTCAAAGCGTAGGTTTAATAATCTAACTGTTCTTTAAACATCTACTGAGCCTTACCTTTGACCTGTCTGCTGTGTTCCTTGGTCTTCACGATGCTGTTTTGACAACAATATTCTCTAATAAACCTGTGAGGCCTCCGCAGAATAAGTTTATACATCCATCCATTTTCTTACACCCTTGTCTCTAGTGGGGTCAGGAGGGGTGCTGGTGCCTATCTCCATTTCAGGCGATAGGTGGGGTACACCCTGGACAGGTCACCAGTAAGTTTATACAGAGATCAAATTATGCACAAATTGCCTTAATATTCTGTTTACAGGACTTATTAAGACGTGTGACTGTACAGTAATAAAGGAGGCTGAGTACAACTGCGTACCTCACCAACAGATTTTCTTAAAAACATTCCAGAGCCAAATATTATGTTCCTTCTACTTGTTCCTTCTACTTGTTCCACTTATGCCCTAGTTCATGTTGGTCTACCACATAAAATCCAGTAAAGTATAAATACAGAGTTTGTGACAGCACAACAATAAATGTGAAAAGGTTCATGGGAATGAATACTTTTGCTAGGCCTCAACATTCAGAGCTACATCTAAAAGATGAAGAAAACTGGGAAGTGGCAAATGTCTTTTTGTTTCACCTGTACTCCGCCAACACATTTCCTGCATCGTCGCAGTTCCTCAGCGTCAGTCTGAAAACAGGATGTGCTACTCTTTTGTCAGGGAAGTTCCATCATGCCAACTTTGTTACAATCCTGAGCAGCTGTGGCCTCAATCAGTCACTCTCCTTTTTACAATAACTGGAACAGACAACAAAGTAGAGCCAGGTTACTCCACACTACCTCTGTGCCCCCTTTTGTCTGAAAAACTCTCCTTTTCCCTTTTGCTGTCTTTCTGTTCCCATTCTTCTCTTTTGCCGTTACAGGAACATCATATGTAAAGCTCCTTTTTGCTCTACTGCAGATATCTGTTCCCATGTTTGTCCAGGTCAATAGGGCTAAACAGAGGACTGGATTTCAAAACTGAATCTGGGGAACCAAATGTTCTTTAATAAGACATGAATAGACATGGGACGCTATGAGATATTTCTTTGTACCCCGACATTCAGTCATAAAGTAGGTATACATATGCAGTTTATCCATTGTACTGTGTCTCCAGCTGTGCTTAAGATTATGTCAATTTAGATGTGTAGGGATTTAGTGTTTTATAAAAGCATTCATATCCCTTATTTTTTTTTCTTTTATTATTGTTCAAGGGTATTAATACTTTTGGTTAACAATGACAATTGAAGACATTTGTCATCATTGACTGTCATCATTTTCCAACAACACAAAGCCTATCCCTTCCTTCTTATTAGCCCCCAAGCAGATTCTGTGTAATTACAACAAGACATCTTACCAGACATTTTAAACTAATGACTTAGTTCCTCATTCAGCGATCTTCTGAACAGATGTGGCAATCCCTCAACAGGCTAAAAATAATTTTGCCTCCAACAGCTGGAATATTCTGCAGATATCCAAGTATGAGATTCCAAGTAACGAGTAAAAAATCACACTTTACAACCGCAGCATCCATTGCACTCCTTTGGGTTTCGTTGACAACTGCAGGAAACACCTGCACGCAGATGCCACTCTCTGTGCCCGTGGTATGCTTAAGTGAAATGACAGCAGAATATAAACACAGGCACACAACCACAGTCTCTTGTCAAGCCAGACTTTCAGGTGTGACTGTAGGCAGAGATGTTCCCTTTCTCCAAGCATATTTTGTCAAATGGATATTTAATGTGGTTTTTAACAATGCAGAATTTTTTTTTGTTGTTTCGGTAAGAATTTATTGAAATAGTAATTTCTGGTTAGAAAGAAATTAGGATCCATCACCATCTATTGCCACTTAAAATGTCTAAAATGAAGCACAGATGTGTCACATCAGGTATTTGTCATTAGAACAGCATTTGTAAATTGGTTTGGCCTTTTTTAAAGTTTTAAACATTTAGCCATCAGAAGCCTTCAGAAAGAAGATTGCATCAGTTTATAATTCTGGTAAGTATTTTAAAGAAGTTTTCAAAGAATTTGAAGCTGCAGCACATATTCAGAAGGCACTCAAAATATGCCCCAGTCTGGCCATCCAAGCAGTTTCACCCTGAAAACTGACTTCAAGGTGACACAAGTAGCTAAAAACCCTAAAATGTCATCACAGGGCCTCCAGCAGGAACTGGCTACTGTAGATATGAAAGTGCTTGCCTGTACAGTCAGAAAGAGACTGCAAAAACACTCCTTTTATTGAGGACTTGCAACTAGAAAACCATTGCGCTATAAGAAAAAGTAGGAAGTCAGACTGCAGTTTACCACAAAGAATACAAAGACTTGCAGATTCCTTCTCATTGGATAGTTGAGTCTAAAACTCAAATTTAATCGATAAATAAGTCAGAAATGACATTCAAGAAAAACATCATACCAACTTTGTAACATATGGGCGGCGGGATGCTCACTATAATATATATATATATATTATATTATACATATATTATTATACATATATTAGATTAATTAATGGAGGGTGCTTGAGATTATCTGTAAAACAACAACAACAAAGATACAAGAATACCCACAAAGGACTGCTTGAGAATTAAGAAACAAAAAGTCCTTGGCAGTGTCAAAATGAAGATATTTTTTTGTCTTTGTTAAACTATCTCAAAACTTCTCTTTGTATTTATTCACACTATTTGTGTAGGATATATTTTGTTAAACGATTTGAAACAAGTAAGTGCACCAGCACAAAGGCATTTAAGAAAAAGTATTCATATCAAATTACAGAAAGCTATTGAAAACGAGCATAGTTTCTCACAATGTCTCTCCTCATATGGGGTCAAATGTAGCCTGTCTGAGCTACACTTGTGGTTTTCTGGAGTTATAGCAGAAGTGAAACTCGCAGCACAATCAGAACAAGGTCACAGGAAACCAGAAAAGCAAACATGAAGGTATGGGTGAGGGGAGGAAACGCAGTGACACCAGCAACCGTCATTTCGCTTGTCTGAAAGGCAAGAACTTAATGACATATAACTTTACTGACTATTTTCTCAGCTCGTAGAGTCAAAACAGAAAATAGATGTCACAAAAAAAGTTCCATCAAAATGTAGCTTTATTTATAAACACATTTATGTTACAATAATGTATATGTAAAAAAAGGATATTCACAAAAACTGTACAGTTTAAATGTTGACACACAAGTATAGCCTGACACACAGCAGATCTGAACTCACTGGATTTCAAATAGGCTTTTAAGCTAAAGTGCAATCTGTAATTTTAAACCAGAGAAAGCTCAGGCTTTTTAAAAATAAATGGAAATGAAGATTTAAGGCCTTTTACTGGCGTAGCACTTATGAGAATTTTAACATTCTCTCTATACTCTGGGCAGCATTTTTCATGTCAGACAGATGGAAGCTTTGTCTATTTTGGGGGAATATGTCACACATCTTGGACCTGATGCTGCAGGGACGTGGCGGTGCTGGCTGGACGCGGGATTGCCGGGGGGCGTCTGAGGGTGCTCTTGCATTTCAAAATTGAAGCGAGTGCCCTTTTAATTTCTGAAGGCAACCTTTTTCCCTTCCCCTGTCCCTGAAGAGGCGAGAGAGAGAAGCGTTCGCTCCATCAGATCTGCTCCGGCGTGGATCTCACTTTCTTCTTGGTGCCTCGCCCTTCCCATATCTCTGTTCACATCTCTGTAGAGTGGGGAGAGGAAGGGGAAGAGACAACAACGCACAGTTTATAAAAAGAGTAGCATACAGGCATACATCAATGCACAGCCACAAACATTCACTGACTAATAGGTTAGGCTTGTGAAGATACAGCAGGAGTTGCGATTAATTTGCAACATTAATTTTCTCCATGTCGAGATCATCGGCAGCAGCAGTAGATGTATGTTTTTGTTCTTTGTTACTCATGTGCTTGCAAGGGGCAATACATACACTCATGGGCCCCTAATGCACTATTCCTTTAGAGCTGATAGGAGGATCATGATGCTTATGTAGTCAAGTATGCCATTAACACAAAAGCCCACGCAGATAGTCTACCTCAGTCCCCAGACATGGCATTTAAATGTAAAAAGTGCTCAGAGATAAACAGAAGGGGGGGATAACAGACCAAGGGAACCAAGCTGGCTACTGCTGAGCAACTCCTTCTTTCAATGTGTAGAAAAACATGCAACCCAGTCAGTGGCTTCACCTTCACAGCACACAGCACGCTGCTGGTTTGTCAGCTTAAACGTAAAAATCAAAGAGACAAGATTGAGTAAAAAACATACCCGCGAGTTCCTGGTCCAACATGTTGATAAAACTCTCAAGCTCGTCTGTGTCTCCCAGCTTGGCTGAAGACAGAAAAAAGAAAAATTCAAGGGACTACGGAGGAAAAAGGCAGCAGTGGAACATTTCTGTCAGGAAATATGTGTCAGATTTATGGTATTTCCTTTGGCCCAACGCTCCCAAAGTGAAATATGAATCTAAGCAAAAATATTCTCTTCTTATTTTGTGCAAATTCAGGTGGTCATAAGTGCATATGATACTTTTTATGGACATTAAGACCTTTTGCCCAGGGCAGCAAGGCCTGGGGGTAAAGCTATGAAGCAAAATTAGAAAGACTTAAATTCAGGAGTGTGCACATGTGTACACTATAAGTAAATATTACCATGGTGGCAGATGACACTGAAGCTGGTGTTAAAGGGGGAGTTTGATGATGTAAGACTGTTTGACTTGTATTTTATCACCTTTAGCTGAAAATCCAACATATTTAGCTGCAAAAAATCCCCAAGGCATAAGGCTGCCACCATGAAGTTTTATCTATCTATCTATCTATCTATCTATCTATCTATCTATCTATCTATCTATCTATCTATCTATCTATCTATCTATCTATCTATCTATCTATCTATCTATCTATCTATCTATCTATCTATCTATCTATCTATCTATCTATCTATCTATCTATATATTTTTTCCTGAAAACTAACATTATTCAGGTAAAACAGGGTTTGATGTGGGAGTGGGTGATTGTTCGGTTCAGTGAGGACCAGCAGAGGGAGGGGCTTGCCCAGGGCACCGTTCATGCATGAACTGCCACTTCCCAATGTCTCAAAGCCTCAACAGCTTGGTAGATCCCCTCAGGACTCAGGTACAGTGCATAAAACCATGAAGATGAGCAAACTATACCCTCTTGGTCAGCTTTGTGTGTGTGTAAGTGTTTTTTTTTTTTTGTTGTTTTTTTTTTAATCAATTTAGATTCATCACCACGTGAGTGTAAATGCAATGGAATACATAGGGAGTAGTTCATTTACACACACACAAACACCTGAGACAGACTCCCTGCAGGAGAGTTTCAAAGTACGATGCTGAGGAGCCACAGTCACAGCAGGGGGGGCTTTGTTGTTTCCAAACAAAACAGCTCGGAGCCTAATGTGAGGAGCATGCGTTGTTCTTGTTACAGTGATCAGAAGCAAAAGTGATAGTGATCACCGTGAGAACAATGGCTGAATCTGAATGAAGATGGGACGATAGGAGGCATGCAGTACCTTTCAGTGCCAGCGTCGTGCCTGCATGGTGGAGCTCCTCCTCACTCGTATTCAAACTGTTTCCCATAGATGCTCCACTGCCTGGGAGGGAGAGAGGAGGATGGAAGAATAGAGAAGAGATAATAAGCACTAAGGGTTTTCCACGCAAATGATCAGTAGCAATGACAATGCAGGAGTTACACGTAATGATAATAGCATGTTCAAAAGTGAAGGTAAATGCCGGTTTGTGAGTGACTCCCATGTGTCAGCTGGAACACTTGAAAGCAAGCGCGTCTTTTCAAACGTTACCGGGGCCAGCACACTTTCAATAATGACGACGCATGGGAGCAGAGGAAAACATCTCCTCTTTCATCTCATAACCGCCGACAAATGAGCAACAATAGAAAGGAAAAAGAACGATTACAGAAGATGCGCTATCCATAATTGGAGTTCATTCCAGTTCGTCATTAGGCAAACAGCCACTTTTCTAGAAGAGTGCAGGGTATGTCTCCTCTTGTACCAATAATTTCATGCAAATTAGACGTGTCAAGCCGTAGTTGTTTGGGCTATTAAAGATCGCCAAGTGATAACCCCAGAGACAACAGACTGTTATATAACAGGAAATGTTGTACAGAAATATCTTAAGTGTTCCACACATTCTGCATATTCTCTCATATAGCTTTTCCTGAATTTAATGAGATTGTGTTAGTACAATTAGAGCCAGTTCAATTTTTTTTTTTTTTTAAACTTACTGTAATCAGAGTCTTCCACCCCATTGTCTTCGATGCGGCTCTTGGCCTCATGCAGGACGCGCTGGTAATGCTGATGTTTGCTTTCGGAGGGGGCCTTCAGCTCCTCCACAACATCCTGGAACTCCTGCAGCACGTCGCCCAGCTCCAGCTCCAAGTCTGTGGAAAATTTGACAGCAGTTGGAACGCAATCCCAGACTCTGCAGAAAGGAAACTCCAAGACTGACTGGGAGCAGCAAAGCTGACACAGTGATACAAGGAGTAAAAATAAGATTCTGAGCTGGATTTTAGAAAGTTTAAATTAGTTTAAAATGAACAATGTGCAAATATACTCCAAGTACAAAATTACGCTTAAACAAAAACGTCTTTGGCCTGGTTGTACACTAATGCAAAAAGGATCCCACCTGTCTGAGGGACACTGAAATATTTATCTCTTCTTTACAGAAGTACATAAGTTCCCAAAACAAACTTTTCTGCGAATGATTCAAATTACATGAAAAAAGATTCCTGACTATCATGCAGTATGCAAACATTATTTCTAAGTCAATTATACAGAAGTATAATGACAGAACAAACAGCATCAACAATTAATACACCATGTATATCTATTAGAAAGAGCTTATCTTCTACCTTTTATGGCATTAATATATTTTGCCATTCCCATTTTAGTTATTCCTTTCTAATTTAGTATTAAATTCATTGACAGTGTCGCTAACTGCAATTTTATTTTTAGACCAATAGATCAAAGTAAAAGAAGGATCTAGATGGAGACTAGTGTACTAAAAACTATATATATATATATATATATATATATATATATATATATATATATATATATATATATATATATATATATATATATATATATAAAAGAAGCCTTAACATTCACACTGAAAGACTTGAACACTTCATGTCTCCAATAAAGATTTTAGTCCATAGCTCATAAATAAAAAATTGGAGATCGTTAAATGACAAATTACAAAACTATTTTTCCTATTTGTTCTTTGTTTTTTGTTTTTTTTGTTTGTTTGTTTTTTTTTTACCAATTAAACTTATTGTTTTAAAGTATCATTGGACTCACCGCCTGTAATATCTGAGGACATGATAAAAAGAAGTTCGCCACAAGCTGCTGCGTCTCTCTGCTCAGTTCAGTCTGAAGCTGTCAGGAAAATGTAGTTTTATTTCACAGCCCTCTACTGGCGCCCAGCATTTAGAGGACGTGACGAACCAATAAAGTAGCAGGGGAAAAAAGTCAGAAATTTACTGTAAGTGGAAAAGTGGGCGGAAAGTTGAATGACAACGACAGGAAGAATCCGTTACGTAACAGACATACCGGACATGCTTTCATTGTGGAAGAGAAATATTATAGCTGTACGTGCACTGAAAACTTAATGAGTTCGTCCGTTAATTACGAGACAAACTTAACGCAGAGTGATCTGTGAGTATCGGTCGCATCAATTTTAAGATATAGATTGTGTTTTTGTGACCGAGTTTCTGAAAATAAATAAATAAATAAATAAATAAATTACTACTGTGAATTTTAACAAATATCTGAAGTAGTCTCAGTCTGCTGTAGTACCCTGCTCTGTCAACAGAGGCCCCCCTAGCCTTACAAAGTAAGTCTGAGGGCAATATTATGCAATTTCAATACCCCTCATATTTTCCAGTTGTGAAAAAGATTAAATCATTTAAGCTCACATTAGACCAGAGCGAAATTAGTCCTCAGTTATTTATCTCTTAGTTTTTCCAAACTAACATCGTGATATAGTATTAGGTCAATCTAGTTGTACAAAACTAGTTGTAAGAACTGTTGTACAATATATATATATATATATATATATATATATATATATATATATATATATATATATATATATAGATAGATAGATAGATAGATAGATAGATAGATAGATAGATAGATAGATAGATAGATAGATAGATAGATAGATAGATAGATAGATAGATAGATAGATAGATAGATAGATAGATAGATAGATAGATAGATAGATAGATAGATAGATAGATAGATAGATAGATAGATAGATAGATAGATAGATAGATAGATAGATAGATAGATAGATAGATAGAGAAAGAGAGAGAACAACATTATTGCCACATTCATCTTAAAAATATACTTTTTCCACAATTGCTTATCAATACATGTTGCAGTATTAAACATTACCACTCATTTCCAGATGTATAAAGGGTTTAAAATCAAGATTAGGAATTAGTCTCAGCCAGAAGCAGACTCAGACAGATAAAGTGGGGGAAAAAATCATTAAAAGGCTGTTAAAACCTTATTAAGTGTTTACTGTGAAGCAGAAAGGCAAGTGGGGGGCAGGAACTACTACATTTATTATTTAAAAGTTAATAATTTCATTGTAGTTAAGCACAGTGTTTGTACAGAGCCATCGTTAGTCACCGCCCTGCAGTGAAGAAAAACTATTCCAGTTCATGCAGGTAAACCTGTTATGTCTCTGCATTTGATCTGTCAGTTAGTCGGACAGACAGGGAGTGTGTTGTAGGAGGAGCATCAACAAATTATGCCTTCAACTGTGCAGGTTTAGATTGCTGCTACTGTGCTCAGTGATCACTTGCTACTGGGTGACTTAGGTAGCATGTGCGAGGGCAATGGGCCATGGGATTCCTGATAATATGAACTGGGCTGGACTTCTGCAGGTCAGTGAATCAAAGATTATCAGTTCTGCTGGGTTCTTATTACTGTCTCAATGTTTCTGTGTGGCAGGCAGATTGAATCGTATTCTTAAAATGGAAACATATTAGAATCTCTTGATTTTGTGTGGATTAAGCACATCAGGAAAGTCTTCAGAGTGTGGATTTTGTGAGTAGTTATGTAATTACTCCAATTACTTTATATCAAATCAAACTTTGGTATTAGCTCTCTGCTTTTGTGCCTTTTGCGTGTGAGGATATTTGATTAGAGTAAACTAAACAATGACATCATTGTGCTTTTCGGTGTGTTGTTCAAGAGCTTATTCACCCATGAAGTTGTAACGCTATCGTTACCACCTGAGTAAATATCTCTTGGAATGTTTCCAGGTTCAAGGAAAGGAAATTAGGGTGAGAAATATAAAAAGAAATAACACTTGTTTTCTTTTTCTTTCACTCAGAAGTTGCTGATCATGCTTCATACCAAGCAGATCATTTGTGGCTCCATCCATTTCTCTATCAAGGAGGAACTGGAGCCTCATACTCTGGTTGGATCACTAAATAAACACTTTGCACCGCCTTACCAGCTCCTGACCGAGGAGTACCTGTGGATGAACAAAAGCACTGGGAATTTCTACATTACTGAGAAGAAGATGGATCGTGAGCACCTCTGCTCTGAGGAGACAAAAGATGATGAATGCATTATTTTGCAATCTGTAATTGTTGGGCCCTCTAGGGAGCTGGAGCAGTTTTCTGTGATCATAGAGGACATCAATGACAATGCACCATATTTTGAAAACAGCAAAATATGCCTGGATATTTCTGAGGATGTACCTGCAGGGACCAGTCTCATGCTGGATGACCAGGCTCGGGACAGAGATAGTGGACCAAACGGACAGCTGAAATACGAACTCAAAGGTTCTGGAGGAGTTTTTTCTTTAAAGGTTGAAGAAGAAGGACCACTAATCAAGCTGATTGTACAAAAGGCTCTGGACAGAGAGACTCAGGACCTGTATCAAATGCAGCTGGTGGCTACTGACTGTGGAGTACAGCCTCTGAGTGTATCAGTACCTATATTTGTCACAGTGACAGATGTTAATGACAACTGTCCAAGCTTTAGTTCTAACAGCCCACTCAGTGCCACAATCTCAGGAGACTCTAAGAAGGATACAGTTGTTACTCAGGTAGTTGCTGCAGACCCAGATTTAGGCCCAAATGCTGCCATTGTTTATTCCCTCAGTCCTAAGGTCTCTGAAAGGGCTAAGAAACTCTTAATCCTCAGCAGTCACAGTGGTCACATCAGGCTAACACAAGACCTTGAAATAGACAGCTCTGAGGAGCTGGTGTTAAAAGTGTTAGCCAGCGGCCTTCACTGCCCACCAGCAGAGACTCAGGTAACAGTATCCCTACTCCCCAAGGCTACCCAAGGTCTAACAATCAAGATCGGGTTCATAGCTAAGCATTACAACCAGACTGTTGTGATACCAGAGAGCCAACCCCCCACTCCCTTAGCTGTTTTAGAGCTTGAGGGTGACAGCAGCTTTAAAGACTCATCTCTTGCCATTGAGGGTGACGTGCCTTTCTTTTTGAGCCCACAGAGTGGCAAATATCTACTTTCCACATCAAAGCCCCTAGACTATGAGATGAAAAGTGAATATCACATTTCTGTGGTAGTGAAAGGGAGTTCATCTGAAAGGTCTGTGATCGCTCCGCCTCAGCGAGAGATCAGGGTGATGGTGGAGGATGTCAATGATAATGCCCCACATTTCTCCCAGACTGACTACCAGCTGGAAGTGGAGGAAAACAACGAGCCTGCATTAATACTGCTGCAGGTATCAGCTACTGATGCAGACAGTGGACTCAACGGCAGGGTGACATACAGGTTAGATAAACACACATCTGCCATCTTTAAAGTTGACTCAGTGACAGGTCAACTATCTGCATTGGTTCCTCTGGATAGAGAACAGAAAAGTGTGCACAAACTCACTGTGTTTGCTCGAGATAGTGGGGTTCCTCCCCTGGAGTCCCAGGCCTCTGTAATTATTCGTGTTCTGGACCGGAATGACAATGCACCTGCTTTCTCTACTCCTCACTTCATCTTTTTCATCCCTGAGAATGCACCACCTTTTGCTCAGGTGGGGTTGATAGAAGTGGAAGATCCAGATGAAGGAGAGAATGGGAAAATAGAATTGCAAATTGTACAGGGTAACACATCTTTTGTTGTGGATAGCATACAAAGGATGCTGCATACCACCACCAACTTGGACCGGGAGATGACAGATCGTCATGAACTTTACCTGGCGGTCAGCGACAATGGCCGTCCAGTGGCATTAACCTCCAGTGCCAGGGTGACTATCTTTATAGAGGACATTAATGACAACAACCCAAAAGTGATCCTTCCCAGCAGCAATTATTCATGTTTGGTAGTCTCTCCAGGTACTCCAGTGGGTACAAATGTAACAAAGGTCTATGCCATCGATGAAGACTCTGGTGTAAACTCAGAAATCACATATTCTGTTGTTGCACCAAAGTCAGTTTGGCAAAACACCCCCTTCCAGGTAGACTCAAAATCAGGGAACATTACCTTAAGACAAGAGCTTTTGCAGGAAAATATGGGAATGCATAATCTGTTCATTGTAGTAAGAGACAATGGGAAACCAACTCCACTTTACACCACAGTTTGGATTAACCTGTTGGTTAATAAGAGCACAGATCAGTGCCATCTAGATAGGGCACCTACATGGACTGGGAGATCAGATTGGGTTGAAAGTGCTTCTATGTCTCCAATCTGTGAGGTGGAGACTGCCAGATCAGTTCAAGCGATATACTTTTATCTTGTGCTCTGCATGGCGGTAGTAATCATAGTTTTGTTTTTTACAACAGTTTGTTTGTACCTGAAACACAGAGAATATCCACCAAAGAAAAATATGGGACATACAGAAGAGAATGAGATTCCACTCCAAATCAAAGACAAATATTATTCTGATGAATAGCAGCTCGAAGCAAGCAGCGAGTAATCTCACTCACAGTTTCAAGGATGAAAACAGCCAGAGAATTAAACATTTTGAGAGTATTTGTCTTGGGCTTTATGCAGTTAAAAAAACATCCCTACATGCTTCTGCAATTACCGTATATTCAGAAGTAGAAGAATAGTCCAGCAAGTTTCTGATAAAGACTCTGCACACTGTGACCAGAACTGATAAGAAGAGCATTTTTTCCTTGAAAACTCTTAACATTATAGACAAAACTAGTCATGGATGATGCACCAGGCAAAGCTACCCAGTGATAACGCGTATCACAGCCAGTGAGATATAATGTAGATTAGTCAAAACTTTCTCAAGAAATCATAAAATCTAAGGTACTTATGCAATGTGCTGGTTGAGCCTATCTCAGCTTCCTGACTTTGAGTGATGGGATTCTAAAGTATTTAGACACTTTAGGTTCCACATAAGGGTTTAATGTTCTTTCAGAGGTGAAGTGATGAAAGTGTATAAAGGAGTAACCCTTGACTAGCTCCAGAAGTGAAGAGGCACACAAACGTCTCAAGTCTCCACCTTGCAGTTGTTACCTGATAACGCCGGTTCTTACCCACACGGCTGGATCGCACCCAAAAGGCAGAAAACTCACCGTACTGTGCCCAGCTCCCTGCCAGGTGTGCTGTTTTAATACCTGACTCTCAGAGGGAAGTCACACTCAACTCAAAGATGTTTTTACAAACAGCAGCTGGCGTCACATTCGGATAGATTTGGAGGAACAAATTAGATCTAAAGCAGGTTAAGTGCTGCATTAAATATGAATGAGCCAGGGTACGATGTGTGTGCAAATCTGGGAGCAAACAGTTGTACAAAGAGGGAGGGGAAACTGTTTAAACTTTATAAAATCTGTACAGTGCAGTGTATTGTTGAGTGTAGGCCTGTGTGAGGTGGAAAGGAGGAAAGCAAGGAGACGGAGCCTGTAAAACACAATGTACAACAACCTGGTTAGTGCAGAACAAGGCTTGTATAACATGAGCTGTGTCTCTGAGGATGTCTGGGCTAGCTGCTTCAAGAATAAACAATCTAATAAGGCCCACACTGTGGGGATAACTACATTAACTGGGATCAAATAAGGAGCTCCAAAACCAAATTAAGAATTGAATTAAAATAGCCTTTTTACAAGAGAAATTAAGGAATGCATTGGATTACAAGACACAGTTTTGTTGTTGCTGTTTTATAAAGATATGTACATATATGCTTACAAAGTGTTTTTGCATAATTCTATTTTATATGATTTAAGAAAAAATATTTACATAAAAATATATCTATGTATTTTGTTATATGAAGCTAAAAATGCAGCTTTAAAAAATGCAGTTGGCAGGTGAAAGTCTGCCATCTAGTGGATGCAGATGACGCCAATTCTTGTTCTCCTTTGTGAAATTTGACCGACAGGGAGAGAATGAATCAGAAAACCAGTCTCTAACGTCGCGGCTGTCATATTGCCTGAGAACAGTGATGTGTCCCTGCTGCCCTGCTCCATGTTCAATCTACTTTCACTCACCTTTCAGTTTATCTTTTCAAGATGAACATTTAATTTCAGGCTATGAACAGCAATTGACTCCACAAATGCCCTGTGGATTAGTTGTGAACTGCATTTTAGTTGTGAACTGATTTTGTGATAATGTCATACAACTCTTGTGTGAATAAAATTCTAGTTATTTTTGTCCGTTTGTTATTGTTTTGCTATTTTATTCAAGATCAATGAGGCAACCCCTCATTGCATCTCAATTGTCCTAACATCTAGCTTTCAGTTATCCATATTTCCTGTTTGTGAACATTCCAGAACATAACAAAACATTTAGGATGGCAATAACAAAACACAAATCCAGCTCACCAGCAGTAATATCTTACGCAGTGTTTATGTTTAAGACGGTATTTCATAGATGGTGTTATGATAGGACCTGACAGTTTTACTCAGTCTGGAGAGCTTCACCTGACTATCCACAGGAAAGTTTTATTTCATGTTTCATTTAGAATACATACTCAGCAATACCATGACCATCTTATTTATGTGAATAAATACTGTGTTATTTTCTGTAATTTTAAGTATTGTTTGAATGCTTCATTTTCATTTTTATTTTTTTGCTCAATAAAATATGCTTTACAAATTATTTAGAAATGACTGGGCAGAGTGCTATTCGCTATTTACATGATCTGCAGCACCCAGATCTTGTGATGGTTGGTACAAGTGCATTTCCGTAAGTAGATATGCCATAAAAAAAAGCTAATTTATTTAAATAACTTGATTCAGAACTTGAACCTCACGCAATATACAGATTATTTCAAGGGGTTGTTTTGTGAATGTTGATTGTGATGCTTTACAGATAAGGAAAACTCAAAATCCAGTTTCTGAAAAAAAGAATACTAAATAAGAAATTTTTTCATGCCCAAATGTAATGCTTTGATAATTTTCAAGCAGGAAAGGTAAGAAGAAGGTTGATCCTTTAGAAGATGTACACATACACAGAGCTGAATCCAAGCATATTAATGGAAAGTTGAGTGGAAAGAAAAAATATGGTACAAAAGGTACAAGAATAATCAGCTTAACTTCATAAAACTTTGTCTTTGAAAGTCACAATATTGTAAATGATCTTGGCCAGCATTTTGTAATTATCCCCTGAATTTAGATGACTAATTATGTGGGGAATAAAATATTTTCCTTGGGAAGAAATCCCCCGCCCACTCCGGGATTTACATAAGATGTGCGTTGCTCCACATGCAAATCAGCATCAACAATGACCTTACTTGATATTTGCAAGTATAAGAGCCCTGACCTCTTCATTATCCCTCGACCTGAAGTTCATTGAAAAGCAACATTGTTTCTTTAAGATTGCACTTGCAGTCATCGTTGGCTCTGTCCATTGTTTGGAGGTAGTGAGGGGGGACAGAACGCGAGTTGAGAGATTGATATACGGGGCCGAGGGCGAGAGAGACGCACATCTTCAGCGGACCAGCTGCGGAGTAGTCAACAAGTCCTGAACGCTTCCTTCAAGACATGGGTAAGAAACTTCCAACCCAGCGGACTCTTCCTTTTCTTAGCAGATTCAGTTTTATTTTAAATCAAATCTCAGTTTGATTGCATGTGATCGCACGTAGATGTGAGAGGGACTGTGAGGGGGCGTCAGAAGTTATTAAGGTCTTTTCTGTCAGTTTGGAGGGCAGCTATCGCAGCCTGATGCGCCGCTGATATTATGAGATTTATTTCATGCTTGAGATGGCAGGGCTGCTTTAAGGGGAGCTTGTCGCATCTACTTTCGATTGCAATCTTTCTCAATTTCTAGTATGGAGAACTGGCCACAGTTTTACATTATCGAACGAAAATACATATAGTTTTTCGGTCTAATGTTTTCATCCAGATCCACAGTCTGCCTGCTCCTCCTGTCCTAATTGGCTAATTGAAAGCAAGGTGCGACTGAACGCACGTGGGTTGAGTTGTGCAATGACGTTTGAACTTCTGCGTGTTTTACATGGGACTTTAGAGATGATAACCCTTGCTCATCTTGACACAATAAATTTTTACTCCATTTTAATATGTCTGAATGACAGAGGACACCGTTTGTAGGCCTATAGATCTCTCACCCTCAGTCAGCAAAGCCAGTGTAAATGTATTCAATTAAAGAGCTATCTCTTTGCCCCTTCTTCCATCTGTGTTTACTGTAATGGTACCAACCACAGTCTGCCTGCTCCCATTGTGCCCATCTGTGTGCAAAGCCACACATGTACACAACTTGCATTGTTTATTCAGATTTCCATCCTCCTCCAGCTCTGGCAACACCCCAGTTTCTATCATTTCCTCCCAGCCCCCAACCTCTCTGTGTTTTCTCAGAAGGAAGTCTGGGTGTGTGGATGTGTGTGTTTAAAGCAAAGAGGTGCCTCTGGCCTTTGTTTGCTTGACATTGGTGGCCCTTGTGCCCCCACAATGCTGTGGGACAAAGACTGTTGTCTCTGCAGTCACAAAAGCAGCCTCTCTCCATCCCTGCC
Organism: Xiphophorus maculatus; assembly: GCF_002775205.1. Taxonomy (NCBI): domain Eukaryota; kingdom Metazoa; phylum Chordata; class Actinopteri; order Cyprinodontiformes; family Poeciliidae; genus Xiphophorus; species Xiphophorus maculatus. Next base: position 20,122,177 of record NC_036465.1, on the reverse strand, counting down.
TTGCTGTGTCTCCAGTCCCTTGTCCTCCTCCTTTTCTCACACTCTTCATTGCAGGATTGTGAATGGAGTCAGGGTGCGTGGTGGGGTCCAAGCAGATGGATTCCCCTTGTATCTTTGGCCCTTGGCTGCCATCTGAGTGGCACATAAGGGGATGCCACACTCGCTGTTACTGAACTTATGCTGCAACTTAATCGAAGTCAAATGTTCACTAAAAAGTAACCATTGGTGTTTGGAATATTGTTTGTCACGTGACACGAGCTGGTATGAGATTCCCACTATATCAAAACCTTAAGTGAGAAATGTACCATAAGGATTTACTCAAAAATGTAAAAATAAAATTCTTAATATAATCATTATTTTTAAACCAAACATATTAAACCATATTCATCTGTAAAAGATTAGATTTTAGCAATATTTTTAGAATAGTTAAGTTGTTTTTAAGTTTGTGGAATTCTATGGTTGTGTGGTAATACTTTTGATTTAAAATAATCTTTCTCTGTAAATATTTATCTTACAATGTGGACACCAGCAGCTAATGGACAAGTCCTCTTACTTTAGTTTTCTTCAGACTATTTAAATGTTGCCAAAAAATAATTCAGAAGTTGTGGAAGTCAGTAGATAGCACAGAGGACTTTTGCATTGTGGCTTTCACTCAATGGTTTATCAGGTATGCTGTTTGTTGCTTGCCAACTTTAGTTTGGTAAACAACAACTGTAGTTAATAAGACTGAAGGAAGGTACCTAAGAAGGTAGCAAATAGAACTGCGATTGTGTGACATCCATCTCTAATCATTTTACTCCCAGTCCAGTTTTGTTCACTATATTTTGTTGCTGTTGTAAGAACAGTCTCTTAAAAAGCTGTAAATGTATACTGATTAAATGGGCTTGTCTTCTTAACTAATAGGTTGCTATGACTGCTGCATGCGCTGCTTGGGCGGGGTGCCATATTGCTCCCTTGTCGCCACACTGCTCTGCTTCTCTGGCATTGCCCTGTTCTGCGGTTGCGGTCACCAGGCGCTCACTGAAACGGAGAGACTCATCGAAACGTATTTTGCCCGGAACCTTCATGACTACATCACTCTAGCCTATATGTAAGCTATTTCTCGGAAGATAAAATTCTCTAGTTTTTGCTGTATAGATTTTACTTAGCCCTTCTCATTGTCTGTCCTTTTTCTTTCAGCATTCAGTATTTCCAGTATGTCATCTATGGTTTGGCCTCCTTTTTCTTCCTCTACTGCATTGCTCTCCTGGCTGAGGGCTTCTATACCACAAGCGCTGCCAAGCAAACCTTTGGAGAGTTCAGGAGCACCATGTGTGGTCGCTGCCTCAGCTCCTCGGTGAGCCGGCCCTGAGTGGGACGAGTAAAAGGGAACAGGGAGATTGGTTAGGAATACACATAGTGTGGGTGTTAAAAATCTTTAGGCTCATGGGAATATTTTGGTAGACTCAAAATAACCATTACACATTATTTTGTGAACTACTTCTTAATGTATGATGTGCCTCTACAGTTCATAGTGATGACGTATCTTCTTGCTGTGCTGTGGCTGCTGGTGTTTGCCTTCTCCGCCTTGCCAGTCTACTTCTTCTACAACATGGATGCAACTTGCAGCACCATTGCTGTTCTGACTGAGACCCCAGCGAGTATAAACCAGCTCTGCGTTGATGCAAGGCAATATGGTACCATCTCAATGTTTTGGGAACTTTTACTGAAACTGAATTTATAGATTTTTTTATAGATTTTTTTATTATAATGTTTTTTCTTTCATTATTCTGTCTGTCACCAACCTCCAAATGAAAATACCAGTGAATGGGGCCCTGTGCAAGCCAGCATTCGATCAGGCTCTTATTAGGCCATTATTTGAGAGCATGATCCTTTAAATACTGATAGATTAGTAATGCATAGTGGATGGTATAGTCATATTTTGAAGCACACCGGTAGATTAGGTTTTTTTCAATAACATGACAAGATTAGATATTTTTATGATTAAAAACAAATGGGGGGAATATCATTTGCCATTGCTTTTAATTTCAGAAGTCAAAATTTCTAAGCAAGAAAAGGCAGAGAACTTGCATAAAGCTGAAATTCAAAGTGTAAAATTTCCAGGTTTCTCATCATCCCCAATCTCAAAATTCAGTAGTCCTATGTCTGCCATAACTTGACTATAGCTAAGATACTCTGTGCATTAATGAAGACATTGTTGGACTGTTTAAAAATACAAAATGCTGAGAAATAATATTGCTCTGTTTCTTCATTAGCCATTATCTTGTATTGCTAAAAGTAGCTAGCCTATTCACAGAGCTTGTTTGCAAGTATCCATGGTTTTTGGCTTGGAACTGGAGCTGAGTTAAATTCTGTTTGATCTCATTCCCAGATGCAAATGAATACTTCAAACATATGTGTATAAATCAGCATAATTGACCACAAACATTTGTTTCTGAATCCATGTCGATAGCTTCAGTTTTTGTTATCTCTGGGAAATTTTGTTCCCTGAAGTTTTGTTTTGACATGTTTCTGATAACGTGCTTGACCAACTCTTCTCATTGTTTGTGCTAAATAGCATCAGCCTACATATATATATTTTTTGTGATTACCTTGCAAATAACCAGTCATACAGATTTTTGATGATGACATGGCAGGAGTCTACAGCATTATGTATGCTACATTTGTTTGTGCAGCATTTCCAAGGAATCTTATTTAGCAACTGAGATGCAAAAATCATGTGCAAACATTTATTCATGCTCTAGGGATCCTAAATGGCTTTCTAAAGTGCTCACAGGCCAACACTTTCATTGTTTTAGAACTTTCATTGTGTTAGAGCCCTAGCTAAAATCAAACTTACAACACAATGCTCCACTGAGTGGTTTGTGGCTTTGTTATGATAAAAATCAGCACTGATTGTCTTTGCCATATCTTTTTTTATCATCAGTCCCTCCTGGTTTGTCTTAAGAGGGTCCCATCTCATCAACTGTGCACTATTCTGGAGCTAAAAGAAATTACTAAAATAATATCCAGCTGTTTGTCAAAATGTTATTTTCAAATAAGTTATGAGATTTTAAAGTTTGACAATGAGAACAGTACAATAACACATTAAAAGTTAAGCTTGTATTCATGAAATTAGATTAGAGCTAAAGTGAGTTATTTTTCCCCTCAGGGCTCTTGCCATGGAATGCAGTACCAGGAAAAGCTTGTGGTATGACCCTGTCCAGTATTTGCAAAACCAGAGAGGTAAGAACTAGCGCTCTGGTGCCTGATGCATTTTATCACTGGCCTGACAGGAAGTGGAAATAATCATTCTGATCTTCTCCTATCAGTATCAGATGACCTATAACCTGTATGTTGCTGCCTTCGCTGGTGCGGGCATCACTCTCTTGGCTCTGGTGAGTGTGGAAACTGAGGGCTGGTTTGGGGTACAACGACCATTTTGTTGCTCATGTGACATAGTGCCGGTCAAAGTGTAGGCAGTGAGGCATTTCAGGCCTCCATGACTGATGACTCTTGTACTATTGCTCTCTGTTCCTCTTTGTCAGCTGACACAGGCAGCATAATAATGTTGTAATGTCTGATGGCGTTCCAGCCAGCCATGCAGCCATTATACTTTCATGCTCCATTACAGAAGCTGTTATATCAAGCTAAAACTATTAGCATCGTCATGTTTTGTTTTTATGTTTGTAGATATCCAGGATTTTGTGGGTCTTTTCATCTCCTCCTTTTTCCTTGTCTTTCTGTAGCTGACCTATACTGTGTCAAGCACCTATAACTTTGCGGTTCTGCGCTATCTTGGGAGAAAGGGCATAGGTCCAAGGTGTTAGGCACCCTGCTTCCTGTCCACTCTGTCATCTACAAGGGGACTTAAAGGGGACTTCAACATCTCTGTCCTTTCACTTCACCTGCACAGAACTACCTACGATCATGGACTTTATAAAACACTTTTCTCCCCTACTTTTTATAAGACTGTTTTTGTTTCATCCATTTTAATTGCTATGACTTGCAGTAAATATGATTTTTCTTGTCAGATCATTTCAATGTTCATTTATGCAACCAATTAAAGTCAAAACATAACACAGTACTAATGAACTAAAACATAGGCTATAGGACAAGCACATGGCAGCATACAGCTGCTGAGTAGAACAAGGGATTAAAGGTTACTATGGCCACCACGCCTCACATCTGGTTGCTATGGGGGCAGACAAACATGCATTTGCAGTCTCATGCTGACCTCAGGACTTTTCTCACGGGTCAGAGAGAAAGCAGCAACAATGGAGTTGTGCCAGTTTGAAAAAATAGCCAATAAGAAGTCTCTTTTGGGGGCCACCTGCACTCCGAGTCTCTGCCAGAGGGGTTGTATTACGTGTCAAAGGAGACTGCTCTCTGGACAAAGAGAGGGCTAGACCTCTGCAAAGCCTCAATGCAGCTCCACTGCAACCGCATACGGAACACATCCATACTGTGCTGCAGGCTCACCTCACACAATGGACAACGGTGGATTCAGAGTGAAGGAATTATAGATTCAGTATTTGTTAGATCTAGTGAGGTCGGTAAATGTTTCTCACTGTGAGACAACAAAAGCTGTAGGTGCTGAATTATAAAGTAACCTCAATATCAGATTTTAAAAAAAGTGTTTCTTGCTTCTTTTATGTTACTGAGGTACTTTTATGGCAAAGAAACTGCTTTGCTTAATTCGTTAGGGATTATGTTGTAGTTATTGTATAACACAATTTAACTAATTGTAGCTGAATTTACTAATACAACTACAGTGTGGTCAGATGTCTACATACACTCATCAGCAGCATGCCAAAACTTAGGTTTTCTATTATTTGAACCGTTTTTCTTCCAGGGTGGAATGACTATGCAGAATACATATGTGTCTTCCTTTATTGAAAGACCTGGAACTCCACCCTTTAGAAAATTTAGGGATAATGTTTAAGAGGTAGGCTTTTGGGAAGAAGCCTGAAATTACCCCCACCACTCCAGTAAAGAAGAGCAGTCAAACAAAAAATATGCAAAACCATGTCGATGGTACTTGAGTTTAAATTTCTGATTGGACTGAACTTATTTTTTTATAAAGTGCCTTGAGAAAGATTGTGAATTGGCAAAAAAATTGGTTTCTTGATAAGCAAATTTGTCTAAATATTAGTGGTGTGCATATATATATATATATACACATACAGTACAGACCAAAGGTTTGGACACACCTTCTCATTGAATTCAATGAGAAAGTGTGTCCAAACTTTTGGTCTGTACTGTATATATATATATATATGTATATATATATATAAGCTTGTATATCAATTTAAGCGTTAGTGAATTAGAAAAAAATCTACCGGTACATTAAATTCTACCCTTGTACCCAGTTCCTTTTTTAAGTACAGTCTTATACTGCATCATCAATCCACCCTAATAAAGATTCATATGAATCATTAACAGCCTAGATTGAAGGCATTCATGAGTGATGATTGTATGCAATTTGTGACCCACACTAAAAAAAAAAAATCTTTCTACAGATCATTTTTATTGATGAAACCTTCCTTAGCTGAGTTTTATTTGTAGGATGTTAAGCTGGCTGGTAGATATATTTTTCTTTCCTTTTGTGTGTGTTGGTAATGTACTGTTTGAAAATAAATGAAACAATTGAGCACACTGCCTTTAATAATTTTCATTTTGAGTCTGTGAAGTCACAGTGCCTGTTTTACTTGTTCTCCATCCCTGGCTCCTGGCCAGAATCAGGGGTCAGGGTGTTTTGTACAAATGTTTTGTACTTCCTCGTTGTGTCCACAGGTGCACTGTTGCCTTCACTTGGCTGTGTACCAAGTGTATGTGAAAACACTGAAGCACAGGGCCAAAGAGAAGAGAAGAGGCTATGACCTTTATAGAAGGATGCAGAGGGACAGAGGGGAGACACTGTGCTCTCCGTACTCTGCTGACACATTTGACATCTCCTGACGGCGCTGAAGTTCTGCTGAAAGAGCTGCTCATTACAGCCGTCACAATTAATCAGATAGGTCTGTGTTGTATATTGTTTCAGTTTAATAGTGGTTGCGTAGTTTGAATTGCTTTGTTTTCTCTAGGATACAAGAGACTATTCACTCAATCTTAAGTTGTAAACTGGAATATATGTAAGGTGTTATTTTTGTTAATCTGGGCATAATCTTTGTATTTAGTGCTTCTAGTTGATTTCCATTATCAAATTTACCTAAGTCTACGGTTTTGAAAAGCTGATTGGATTTGTCTGTGCCCAGATCTGATTTCAGTGTGCAGTGCATGCTTAATGTCCTTTTACTGAAGGGAAAATAAAAATGCAATGCATGTTTGATTTCCATTTTAATGAAGAGGAACACAGTTGACTGTTTCCAAGGACAACACTTTTTTTTGGTTGTTTAGGACACACTGGGTGATGCAATGAAACTCAAATAAGAGAGAGGGCAGGTAAAATGTCACCATGATGCTATAATTTCATATCTTGATATTTAGAAACAATCTATGCAGCAATAACAATGTAAGGAATTTTTTATGTGACTACAGATGGCAAGAAAGTGATCTGGACCAAGTAATGTATTCATTTTTGTTTCAGAATGAAAAAGAAGGAAATTAGTAGTCTTCCAGGTATAAAAATGCAAACGACAGAATCACCATCTGGTATGATGCACACTTTATTTGAAGCCAAGCACTAGAGATCAATTCTTCAGTGTTGCTATTACTAGTGCAAAGTAGAGGAAGGGCAGCTGTCTCAGATCAGCACATAATCAAAATGAAACTATTGTTCTGCACAGATCGAGCTGCACTCATGAGTTGAACACAGGCAGTAAAACAATATTCTTTTACATTTTAAAAATGTAAATTTAAAAAAAACATAGATTGCATTCATAAGTATCACAGATACATGGGAAAATTTATCAGAACATGGGAAATGTTATGCTCTTGGCTAACATTGATTTTACTAACAAGGTTGATTTCAGGTTTAAAAAAAACACATGACAGATTTTATTATGCAAACTAGATAAAACTCAAGCAGCAGTGTAAGAAAATAGATTAAGTTAAATCACAAAAATAACTCACAGCTATTAGCCCTCATTTTAAAAGTTGGTGTAGTTTTTAAATTACATCTTTAGCTCACGGTTTTTGTAAAACAACGCAACCCTGGGTCATCTTACCCCTTTGCTAATTTGCACCAAAGAGTTGCATTTTTAAACTTACCCATGTCGTCCCATTTCATTTCTATTGATAGGAGATAAAGATAATTGCAAAAATGTTTAAATCCTCCATATTTAAATATGAACCATTTACACTGATTGAAGTGCTGATCTCATTTTGTAAGCCTGTTGCGTAATTTACAAAACACAAGAGTCATCTGATCAAAATAAAATAACTGAACAAGTTGTGGGTAGATTTTAGTCTCAAAGCCACATTTCCTTACAGCATACCTACCGGGAGGTGGTTGGCAATTTAAGTCAAAGGTTGGCAATGTAAGTATGGGACATCTACAGGACGGATATAAATGGAGGCAGGGGTTTTAGGTCATGTAGCAGACTTCTCTTTTTCATATCAGAAACATCCATGTATTAAAAAATTAAAAACTACAGTAGTACAAAGTATCGAAGAGGTGAAATGACCCAACACACTCCACATTGTCAGCTTATATATAAGCTTGATTAATGTAACAGTACCTTATTCAGTTCACTTTCACAGTGAATTCTTGCAATTACCATTAGTTCAAAAAGACAAATGTTTACAACTTTTGATCTTGGTGCATCTCAGGCTGTGACAGACAAACAAAATGCATCATAATGATGCGAGAATATAGGACCCTCTAGTTAAAAAGATAATCAATACATTTTATCTGAAAAAAATTAAAGAAAAATACTACACATACATAATGACAGTTCAGTTTAAATTACTATTAGCTGTAACATTGTCCAATACCATACATGAAAAAACAGAGCCTTCTGGCCACCACTAATAAAAACAAAGTGAAATGTACCTGTGGCCAGTGTCAGGTATATGAATACAATGACAGATGTAAACAACTTTTCCAAGTACTTTGTATGTTTTTGCCAAATGCTGTAAGAATGAAGAGGTGATGTAGAATATACACTGGAAGTAATGAGATGTACATCATTTCTCAGCAATGCTCAGGAGACCCTCAGGTGAGCAAAGTTAGAAGACTGGAATGTTGAGGCTGACGCAGGATTACAGAGAGGCCACTTATAATTAGAGCTCTTCAACCTAGCAAGAAAAAGTTTCTTCAACTGTCCCTGATCAAACACTGAAGCCCAATGTAACAATTGGATAGAAATAAAAAAGAAAAATACCAGAGGCAGAACGACTTTTGAATTATTTTGTTCAACAAGCATTCGTTGCCTGGTAAACTGTCACATAAAAAACTACCGGATATAACCGAGACATAAATTCTCGATTACACCCAGCCTCAACGTAGTGCAGAGGCAAACAAAAGACTACCGTGCAACTAATGCTCACGGGCAAAACCATAAACCTGATGATCAACATTCCCTTTCTGTTTAATGTACCTTGTAGCCTTTTTTTTTAAGAGTACTAACGTTTGTAGTTTATCGTACCACAAATTGAAGCTCAGTCAGCATTTGTGTAAACTGTAGTACTCAAATGGTCTGTGTGTAGCGCATACTTTTGCTTATAACTCAGCAGTATATTACTGTAACTAGTACTATAGTTAATACTTTTTAGTATATCACAATTAGGCATGGGCTGATATGACATTTTGTCTGTAGTTTCCAGTAGAAATAACAGCTTACCTCTGTTCACACAAAGATTTGATCATGTGTTGCATATTTTAGTTACAACAGTTCACTAGTAAGCTTCTAGCTTCCAAATGCAGCATTAAAACACCCAAGTAACGGCGAAGGATGGCGTTCTTTTCGACACCTTGACCGTCTTTTTAGGCCGGATTGGTCTTTTCTTTGAGTATGAAAAAATAAAGCCTAATTTCTTTGAGCAAGCTGACCAGCAGTGCACATTTATATACATGGAGGAGGGGCAGGGCTTCATTGCTTAAAGTCAAAGAAAATTCTAGCAACATCATCACTTTATTATAGTATAAGAACTTTAGACCTTAGAAATGGTATGACCAAGGATATTAGTTTTTAAGATATAACTTTTTTAAAAACTTGATATACCTTCATACTGGCACAAACCTAGTCAATACAAGCAGTTCAGATAGTCAAGGGATTCTATGTAGTTTGAGATTTTCATTGTTTGCTTATGCAAACTAAAATGAACATGACGTAATGGCTCTTTACACATCTTATCTGATAATTCTTAAAACAATCATTTTAAAACATCACCACTTTAATAAGGGTGACAGTCAGCTGGAAATATTTTCAAACTACTAAATTGGTCTACTTTCAGTCGGCTGGCCAAAAGTAAGAAGAAAAAAGAAAACAAGTGGAGGAGGGGCAACTCTGCCTTACTGTGTGCCCAACGCAGGCAGAGAAAACTCCAGGACTTTCTCTTGTATCTTCTTAAAAATAATTTGAAACCATATGAGTGTTGCGATGGGGGGGTTTCATGGTTATTGAAATCATTACTTTCACTTTTATCTTCATACCAATAACCCACGCCAAATACCAATCACCTTGAGATCAGAAAACAGAGCAACTCCATATTTTTGTGAATTTATGAGAAAACTGACACTTTGTCTTCCAATATATGAGATAAAAGACAATGCTTCATTCCATTATTTGATACTACCCTCGCATATAAACAGAGAAGGATGTAATATCTTGTGAGAAAGCACTGAAAGCAGAAAAGACGAGCACGCCTGTCACAGAATGCCTGTACCTTCATAAGAGCAACAATTCAGCTCACAAGACAGCAGCTGAAATCCCTGACACCAGCTTCCTCACACAAGCTGCATCTCCTGCATAGTATCCTTATTGGATGCTGTACCATAAACCTACAGTACACCTGTTGTCAGAACAAACAGGCAAGTTTCAGCGAGAAAAGCTTAGTACCCCCTGCACTATCAGCAGCATGAGCCACGAGAGGTTTTACGGTTGCCATGAAGATCAATAGTGCTGCCGAGTAGTGCATGACCGATCTGGTCCTCAGCAGCTAGAACCACCCGGACAGCTGCTTCGAACGCAGCTGTGACATTAGTGTCGTCTTTAGCGCTGGTCTCAAAGTAAGGGCAGCAGCCGTTCTCCTCACACCAGGCCCGTGCTTCGTCCTCCCCAACCTCCCTCTGCTCCATGTCGACCTTGTTGCCCAGCACCACAAAAGGGAAGCTCTCCGGCTCTTTAACGTCAGAGTAGAACATAAACTCCTTCTTCCAGCAGCTGAGATTTAGGAAGCTCTGCAAGTCGTTGACAGAGAACGTGAGCAGGCAGCAGTCTGCGCCCCGGTAGAACGGGGTGCGAAGTGACTTGAAGCGCTCCTGACCTGCCGTGTCCCAGATCTGAAGGGTGACCGGGCGCCCGTCCACCTCCAAGTCTCGGTTAAGGAACTCTACGCCAATGGTGTGAAATGACTGGGAGTCAAAGCGGTCTGTGACGTAGCGGTTCATCAAAGAGGACTTCCCGACTCCACCATCTCCCAGCAGGATCACTTTCAGAAGCACGTTGTTCCTACTCATCGTGTTTCCCCCACCCAGTTAGGCCTCTCTGGTGGGTTTCAGGCCACTGCAATTGGGTGGAAGATCAGGGTCAACTTAACCAAGAGAGAGAAAGAAGAGCAAGAAGCAATAAACAATCAAGGAATACATTCAAATTAGTCCTGAATAACTGAGAAGCCACAAAAAGCCCTACATCGTCACAAATAAATGAATTTTGTGTAATTTAAGATGCCAGCAAATGTGCATTGTAAAACCTTACCGTCCTTACAAATCATTATATACACATGCACAGCTAAAGTGCATGGATCAGATTACAGCTGTGCAGACATCGGATTGAGACTGTTATCATGCTTTCATGTGCTCAGATCCTCAAACACCTGCTGTTTCCGTGTCAATGGAAAGTAGTAGCACCAGTGCTGTCATCAGATTCATTAAGTATTTCCTTATCTTGTGAATAAACTAAATGGGTACGACCTTTCTCAAGAGTAAATCGTCACCTCTTTATGATACACAGCAACAAAATAAAATACATAGTTATTTTAATTTGCATGAAAATCTAACAGTCACAGCACTTACATTTTAAATGGTTTAAAAGAAAATAATATTTCCTTTGCACTCATGACTAAAGTTAATCTTATTTTTGATTATTTCCAAATTATGCTCTTAGTTGACATTCACAACATACTTAATATCAAGTCATTTTGTGTTTGTAAATACATAGTAAAGGGTTCAACGGTAATAAGGACTTCTTTTCATTTTTTTTGTCATCCTGGAAAAAGCACTTTATACATAAAATGTGTCAGGATTTCTGATCTGCTTTTGATTTTCATACTCAGATTCAGTTTTATAGTTTTTTTAATAGCTGTAACTCTATAAAAAGAATACTGAAAAAAACTTTAGGGCTTCTGGACCTTGGGTTTGAGACTAAGCACACCTGCATGAAACTGTCTGGGGAATGAAACCAATATGACAGATGTGTAATGGTGAGATGTCTCCAGCCTAGTTTTTCATTACTTTAAGCACAAACATCATAGAATGAACAGTATTAAGGAGATGAACAAGAATATAAAAACACCCTGTTGGAGAGGAAAACAACAAGCACCTTCATCACATCAACAGAAGCGAGAATCTGAGTAATGACAGCGTGATTTGCAACCTCAGAAACAAACATCAAGTTTGACATGTCCAAGCTTGTCCGCTTTGACTGAACGCAACAAACAACAAACTCTTCCTGAACTAACTTGTTCAGAAAGCAGAAGTTAATAAGGAACCGAAACGAGCAGCTGACACTAATATCCAACTCAGCCTCCTGACAATGAAGCGACGAGTAGCGGGTTCAGAAGCTAAGTGGCTAGTCTGACAGCTTGTTGACATTCTGCTGCTGGTCAAGCTAACCGTTAGCCTCACTGTGTAACCAACTTACAACTATGTGGAAGAAACAAAAAAACTTCACGCTGAACGCAAATAAAACGTACCCCTTCTGTGATTCGTTTCCCTAGATGAATGCGCCAACCACACATACAATTTAGCACTCACCTTATTTTTATGATGAATAACCCTGCGAGGTCTGCCCGGTTCCCCTGCATCTGACCGAGACGAGTCGTGACGTGCCCAGTGGCGTTGAAGAGCCGCGGGAACCTGGGTCCTAGAGCCCGCAAAGGCACCTGAAAAATGTTTGTTTATTAGTTTATTTATTTATTTTCTCAAGCAATATGTTTTGTGTATAATATAATATAATATAATATAATATGATATAAAGTTAACAATTTGGTTCTATTAACTGTAAATGTATATATTAGACAAGTCTATAAATTAAAATGTATTTTCTGTGAATTAACCTCGATGTGTTAACATTCTGACTTGGATCCAATGTTCTCTCTACCTTTAGGATGCAAATGGCCCTGACATTGCAAAGTGTTTCCTGAGGAACCTTCTCTTAATCATTTTTCGCACCATTGGAACTAGTAAGTAAAGCTGTAATTGAAACATTGTGCATAGACTTTTAAACGATAAACACTGAAGACACCTGTCTGTGAGCTAAATGCTCGTCCGGTAGAAGTAACCAGAAATGTTTCAGTGAAACCTGTGCATACATGTGCAGACTACAAAGTCAAAACTGTTTCCTGCAGCATTTTTTTCAGTCAACTGAAACCAAGTCAAGCACGCTAAAATGTCAGGAGAACAAGGACGCTTGGCAGGCTGCATTCCAAAGAAAACATGACTGCCTGCAAAACAAATAAAGGCTCTTTGGTGGCATGTCCATACGTGACTTAATGACACTGAATCAGATAAGTTTACTAATTATATGTTAGTTAAAGTTTAAATGAAGACATGAGAAGTAAAGACAGACAGATAGGAAAGTTGACATGATTTTGTCTCCAAGTTAAAAAAAATTTAACATCTCATAAAAGGAACTCAAAGATCTAAAAGATGAAATAAATGCATGTTATGCTGTGGCTTAATCGTGTTGTCTGAAATGGGCGACACATTGAAACATTGGTTAGGAACAACTAATAGCAAGAAAGTGGTGGATTGGCTAAATGGGTTTATGTTGATCTATATCAGTTAATCTTTCTTGTTACATTTAAGGTATGTTTTAGCAGCAAGCTGTTAAAAGTCACTTTTTCTTTGTCTATTTGAACATAGACATTGTTTTAATATATATATTTTAATTCAAAATATTTTGGGGCAAATAGCATTTATTTGCCCCAAAATAACTTGTAGCTTGTACTGTTTGTATTTGTGACGTTTTATGTGTTGTGTTAATACCTGAACTCAATCATACTATTATATTTGCCTAATTTGCTAAATTTCACCATGACATGAAACACATAGCGAGTAAGTGTTGAGATTATCAACAAAAAAACTCAACAAGCTCGACTGATTCTGCGTTTGCTGCTGCTTTGATTTTGCTTGGCTGTAGGTGGCGCCAGAGGAGGGTAACATTTGAAGCGACGAGGAAGAGTCTGTTGTTACTGATGTTGGCGAATAATCCGTTAGGAGCGTTCATCAGAGGTATGTTTTGCTCTTAAGACAAATAAATATTTTATTTCTTACATATTTAGTATGCATTTTGAGTGTTTCATAGCGACATAAGTAAGAATGGCGTTATTGCTTCGATATATCTGGACAACTGGGAGGTTTGGTCCCATAGATGTTTACTTTGTTTTGCAAAGTTCATAACACATCATGATGTAGTAAACATGGAGGTGGGGGAACCTATATTTTATTATTTGTTTTAACCGTTCCGCAGATGGCAGGTAGGAGGAGGCTGCTGCCCTGCGTGGGTCTGGGGCTGCTCGCTGTCCTCTGCTGGGTGTGGGTCTCCTTCGCCTCTCTCTCTGGAGACCAGCTGCACCTGGACGTATTGGATGCGCCAGACCGAGGAGCCTTTCAGCCACAGAGCGCTTTGTCGGACATGGAGTTTGCCTCTGTCGCCTCATACAGAGGACCAGGGAACAGTGACCGCCGCAGCAAAAGGGAGCTGCCCATTCTCCTGTGGTGGAGCGGGGGACTTTTCCCACATTTCCCCGGTGACACTGAACGCGTCGACTGCGCCACGTCCTCCTGCTTGGTGACGAGCAATCGCAAGGTACAAGAGAGACCAACAGCTAAAGTTTTTCCTGGAAGTTTGGGCTTGAATACAGTGAATACAAAATACAGTGTTTCGCATTAGTATTAATACTCCTCCTACTTTATCACTCGTCGTCACTTTGGAACACTAAACTTCAAAGTATTTTATAAGAAGTATGTGATAGATTAACACAAGTAGATCAAAACTGATGCTTCTCTCCCTTTTTCCTTTTTAATAGAATCTGAAAAGTGTGGCGTACCTATGTGTTTACCCCCCTTTACTCTGATTTGTTTAATTTAAATCCACTCCCACCATTTTCTTTTAGATGTTGTCACCTTATGTGTAAATACAGTCCATTTGTGTGTGATTTAATCTCAGTCTAAATGCAGCAGTTCTGTAAATGCCGCAGAGGTTTTGTTAGAGAACAGCAGAATCGTGAAGAGCAGGCAGGTCAGGGATTGAGCTGGGGAGACGTTTAAAGCATAGATGGGTTATAAAACACTATCCAAAGCTTTCAATATCTCAATAAGGTGTTCAATCCCTGACCTGGAGAGGAAAAGAGTACAGCAGCACAGAACACCTACCAAAACATGGCCGTCTTAATTAAATGACAGGAATGGCTGTACGATAGCCAATCGTTAAATAAAGCCATGAAAATTTATGTTCAGACTCTCTATTCAATCTGACTTAGTTTGAGATCGTGGTCTCTTGAAATATAAACCCAGTAAAAACATAGCCCAAAACATTTGCGGCTGTAATTTCAGTGTGAGGTAGCTGGATGAAAATACCTGGGACAATTTATAGACTTCTACTTGTACAGACTTTGGAATTTTCTTCTGCTTTAAAAATTTTAACTTTTTTCTGTTGGTCTAGGTCACGTGTGACAATTCAAATCCGGCCCACCATACGTTTTTACATGGTCCTCCAAGCTATAGTGGGATTCATATGTAGAACCTTCAAGATAACAGTTATGTGCTGAAATACTATTTTATCAATCAAATCAAAGCGGTTTTCTCAAAGCGGTAATTTATCTTAATTACGTTACTGTGAAACATGTTTTTATTACTTGATTTTAAAATATAAAGAAAGCTATTTATAAATATATTATATAATATATATTATATATATTATATTACCTATACTTTCTGCTATAACTGGCCCTTTGAGAACTTTTGTGATCTTGATATGGTCAAAATGAAAGTGAGTTTGACGCCCCTGGTCAATGTGCAATACAGCACATTGAAATTTCCGGTTTTAGCATCTTAAACAGTACCAGAAGTTCAAGATTATAAGACTTCTGCAAGGCACTGTGTATATGCGTACATTTATAATAATTATTGTTACCCTGTTTCATCTCGACTTGTTCTTGAAAAGGTCCAGTTGTACAAGAGGACAGCATCCATCATCTTTTACGGGACAGACTTCAGGGCATACGAGGCGCCACTTCCTCGCCTGCGCCACCAAACCTGGGCACTTTTCCACGAGGAGTCACCAATGAACAACTACATCCTCTCTCACGGACCTGGAATCCGGCTGTTTAATTACACGGCCACATTTCGCAGGGAGTCAGACTACCCCCTGACCCTGCAGTGGCTGCCCTCCCTGGAGTACCTGCTGGAGCCTGTGGCTGTGTCTCTGGAGGAGAAGAACCGCCTCAGGAGGGAGGGCTTGGCTCCAGTTCTTTACATGCAGTCTCACTGTGACGTGCCGTCAGACAGAGACCGATACGTTCACGAACTCATGAAGTACATCGAGGTACAGTGCTTGGCAGGAGCTTTTGTTTCTGCTTTAATTATAATGACTGAGATATTGGGGGTAAATTCAGACATATGAGAGAATAACAGCATTGTTACAGCATCATTGATGACAAAAATATACAGACACTGTCTTCTATTGATTAACTGCACATTGATATGCCATTTAGATGCTCAGGAATCATTTGCAAATGTTCTATATATGTTGATGTAATGCGTTTCTATTAAGTAGCCTGAAGGGTTTTTGTTTAGTTGTTATTAAACTGCACCCGAAGTTAGTTTTGGTTTCATTAGCCCTTAATGCAGCATTAGTGCTCCATCTGGGAACAGAAAGATGTACTATATTATCTGGAAGCAGTTTATAGGTCAGCACAACCTTTTGAGTCAAAAATCACATTAACTCTCATTGATGTTGCCAGGCAGATTTTTCCTCACTGCTCAGTTTCAGATTGTCCGGACTTGATATTCTCTGCAGTTAGATGAAAAATATATGTTCATCTCTGTTTGCTGGCTTCAAAAAAACATGCTCAGCATCAGAACCATTTTATTGTTGTCCC
Organism: Xiphophorus maculatus; assembly: GCF_002775205.1. NCBI lineage: Eukaryota > Metazoa > Chordata > Actinopteri > Cyprinodontiformes > Poeciliidae > Xiphophorus > Xiphophorus maculatus. The sequence continues at coordinate 20,105,710 of NC_036465.1, read as the reverse complement.
TCTAGGGAAATTGTCTTTGCAGCAAGGTGGGGAAAAAAATTAAAACACAGTCACACAACAACACTGGCAAAATAGTAAAAAACAAATCTTTGAATTATCAGTACAAATGTCAATAACGCAGACTGAATGACTAGATCTGACCCAATCACATTTAAAACTGATCAGTATAATGGCCTGTCTAACAAGAGTCTTTGGTGGTTCTTGATTTGGGCTTCCTGAATCTCTTCCCAGATGGTAGGAGCTTAAATTCACCATGAAGCGGATGACTTGGAGAGTGAGGAATGTCCTCTGCCTCTTGTAGGACTCTCTCTAAAAAAGGTTTCTGTTAAATCAGATAATCTAACTAACATGTTTAAAGTAGAATGTTAAAAGTCAATTAGCAAAGGTCGGTCTCATGATTTCATTTGTCTTGTGTCATGAGTAATTTATTTTGAGAGGAGTTCCTATGCAGTCCAGAAGTGTGGAAGTCGATTAGTGTTTCGAGCTCTAGATAGGGCTGAAAAAAAAAAACAAGAGTAGATTTGGAAAATATTTCTATTTCTTGCTTTGCCTATTCTGTAAAATCCATCCATCCTCTTCCTCTCTTTCTGTACATTTTTCACAAGTTCCATAAATAGAGCCTGAGTTTGGAAAAGTTTGCTATTTTGCCATGATAAATGTGTCCTGACTGCTTCTTCTCATCTCTCGCTTCCATCCTTCTCTCCTTCTCGTCTTTAGGTGGACTCTTATGGGAAATGCTTGAACAACAGGCCCCTACCGGAACACCTGGAGGACACGGCCACCGCTACTGGCGAGGAACCCGGATTCATGAATTTTGTCGCACGCTACAAGTTCCACCTGGCGCTGGAGAATGGCGTGTGTCCAGATTACATGACGGAGAAGCTGTGGCGGCCCCTCCATCAGGGCTGCGTGCCCGTCTACCGAGGCTCCCCGGTGGTGGCTGACTGGATGCCCAACGACCACTCTGTCGTAATTATAGATAGCTTTCCCTCTCCCAAAGCTCTCGCTGACTTTCTCAAGCGTCTGGATGAGAACGATGATGAATATGTTAGATATTTAGAGTTCAAGGACCCCAGAAGGATTACTAACACTCGCTTGCTGGAGGGCTTGGACTCCCGTGAGTGGGGAGTTAACGACATGAGCAAGCCTAACTACTTAAATGGATTTGAATGTTATGTTTGTGAGCAGGAGAATGCCCGATTGGCTGCAGAGAGGGCATATAGGAAAGCCCCCCAAAAAACCCAACCTCCTCAGGGTAAAATGGCCAGCAACTCCCACATGGGTTGCCCACTGCCCAGCCCAGGGTACGGAGACATCAAAGACCTGCCTGCAGATGACGGGTGAGTAGGGGTTAAATCGCTGACTGTGCCAGGTGGGAATACCGCCTGCTCTGTCAACCCGAGGGGAGAGAAATCGTTTTATTGTCTAATTGAGCCTCTGAAATTAGCCTAATCTGTTTGCATATCTGTCTGCAGATGGTTGCAAATATGGCCGCAGGATTACTGGCAGAGCCTCGACCAGGCCGAGGGGCTGGAGTCCCTGATAAGACACAACGAGTCGGACCCCTCTCTGCTGTGGAAGCACATCCAAAACATAGCTGTGAGCAGAGCCAGAGGGAAACACTGACACAGGCTCGGAAACAAACAGAGCGTGGCGCCCGTCCAGCTCTGCAGGGGGGCCCATATTACGAGTCCCCTCTGTTTAAATGACGGATTGACTCGTGGTTACACAACTGAGCCAGAAAACCGTTATATTTGTGGATTATGGCGTCTTACAAAAGTATCCCAACCCCTGGAGCTTGTTCACATTTTGTGACATTACAACCAAAACCTGAATGTGTATTATCAGGATTTCATGTGAAGTTTTTTTTTAAATGGATGGAAAATGATGCATGGTTTACAAATAGACAGGCAAATGCATTCAGTCCCCTGAAATGAATACTAGAATCATCTCAATCAGCTTCAAGTCATTTGCACATCCAGGGACAGATTTTGCATGACTTTTGCAATTAGTCGGAGCTCATATTGAACGTATAGCACCTATGGTCAGTGATTGTATGATTCACTGATGTATACAGTTGGAATATCGCAAAAATATGAATGGAAAAATGTAAAGGGTTAGAAATACTTTTCCAAGGTGGGTTTTTGTGTACACCATAACAGGTTTTAATTTTCTATTCAATGTGACGCTTGGGCAAAGGGATGCTTTAAGGACATTACCATATTTTCTCTGCTTTGAGGAATACGCAGGAAATGCTCTATGTGCAGCTGGTGCAGAGAGGCAAATGCTCCTGGAAAGCTCCCATTTTTCTCTGGACTGGAGCTGAGCCAAGGGGAACTGTCCTGTTCACCCAAGGAGATCTGCCTAACTGTGTGTGAAGACCATCAAGGCAGCAGCCAGTGGACTGCTTGTGCTTCTTTAAAGTTAATCTGCATGTGGCCAATGGCTATTAGCCAGTCACATTTATGCGAACAGCTACTAGAAGTGACAGTGCGAGGAAGAGGAGAGTTTGAGAAATGCAACATTACAAGCGGAAACCTCTGCACTAGCGGTTGTTCTCAAAAGCAAATCTACTCTGAATTTTTATGATAAATACTTTATATTATTACCCAGACCTTGTTGTTGCAACACACTAAACTCCTTTGTGCAATAATACTCATTCTGGAGTGTGTTTTCAAGCACACTACTTTTGTAAGATGTTTATACCAGGATTTTGTAAGTCATTTTATTTTGTTAGCAATGCATCGTACATTTCAACACACTATTTTGTATCGAGATGAGTAAAATAAGCAAAAAGATTTTTAAAAATAGCGAGCCTTCTATATCAAATTACATTGTCCAAGCCCACCTGATATTGTGAATCTTTACATAAAAAACATATAAAACACATCCTTCATTGTAACTGACACACAAACATATTTCATCCCCCCAAAAAATAGACTGTTCAACATGACTATCATACTGACAATTCCACTTTCTTTTTTTTTTATGACTTTAAAATGTGTTACAGCAAAGTAAGAAAGAAATCGGTGCAAACTTCAGAGCAGTTCTCACTTATTATGCAAATGAACATGAATGAGCGGGGACAAGGATAAGGAGGTGATGAAAAGCTCCGAGGATTAAATAACGGTGGCGTAACAGCTCTCGCAGTGGACCTTTTTCTTGTGCAGGAACATACTGTGGAGAAGGTCTCCCATAGGCCTACTGCACACATCACACTGTGAATTAAAAAAAAAAAGAGCATAATCTTAGGCGATGTTCCAAGGAAAATTACCTCTTTATACTGTTTAACAAATCTTTAACAGTGAATGAAAGCATTGAAGCCTTAAAAACCAGTTGAAGACATTCATGTGTTGGAACGCAGCATGAAAAATATTCAAAGAAACCATTTTATTGGAATGAAAACATTTGTCAAAAATGCAATTCATATTGCGCAACACCTCCAGATAAATTCATCTTTAATACCACACTGACATTGTTTGAAAAATAAAACTTTTTGCATAATTAAGTGTGGAAACATGTTAAGAAATAATAAGTTTTGGGGGTTTTTTTGTACAAAGTCAGAGTCATATTTGTTGGCACTCCTGCTGGTAAAACTCTGTGCAACTCAGCTTTTGTCAATACACAGCACTTACTCTTTTCTAACACTCGGAGCAAATAAAGAGGGATCTTTGACCATTTCTCTGTGACCAAACATATTAGATGGTTCTAACTTACCCTTTATTTTCAACGCATAAGTTCTCTACAGAATTTCGTCTGGGGTCTGGGATGGCCATGGTAAATGGTTCATTTAGTGTCTAGTGAACAATTTCTGCGTTGCTTTGGCCGTATTTTGCTGAAAGATGGTCTTTAAAAGAGTTCGAGTTCATGATGCTTTGAACTGTAACAATGTTAGCTGGGCCTTTGCAAGAGAAACAAACCCACAGCACCAGAGATCCTCCACCATGCTTTACAGTGTGGAGGAGGTGCTTTTGAACAGAGTTATTGTTTATTTCAGCCTAGACCCAACTTGAATATTTGTTGCTGCAAAGCTCGTAGTGTATTTTTTAGTTTCTTCAAACCAAAAGATACACTCCATTTAATGTCCCAGAAGAGATTAGCAAACTCTGCCTGTTTGTAACTGTAATGGTGGGAAGGTAAATGTGTCTTTCCGGCAACCAGTTTGCTTCTAGATAGCATCTAGTGGTTGCTATGGAGACCTGGAGGCCTCAAGGTGTCACTCTTTGCTGCACCCTGGTGGGCAATAGCTAATAGAAATGAAACTGCATCATAGTACCTCAAGGAAGCAGGAAGTCGTCATTGCTCATTACAATTTATGGTGGCATAGATCAAGTTAGAAAAGCAAAGTTACACTTATTTTATAGGAGTTGTTATGAGTTGCCAATAATGTGACCTAAGGCATCTGCTCACACTAAAGGTTGGATTTTTATATATTTTCCAAACTACTGCAATAAAAGATGAATTAATATCAACGACTTTACACATCTTTACCGGGAATGTCAATAGGTCCAGAGAGTGCTATTAAAAAATCCACAAATGGAGGCCATTTACCTTGAAGCACTCAGGGTGGCAGTTAATATTGAGATGCTCGATGCTGATCTTGGCATCGTTGCCCACCTGCTTTCCGCAGTACGTGCAGGTGGACGACAGGGAGACCCTGGAGGGAAACAGCAATTAGAACAATTTAGGCTGATCTCCTTTAATACGTGTAAATAATCCTCTGATGTCCCCATTCAGTCCCTGAAATTAGCTGAACGAGATGACTTCCTGGAATTTCTGCCCCGCCGCTCACACATGTCTCATTGCGTCAGAAGTGGAAAAATAAACAGGCAGGAGGAGACGGACCTTTAGCTTAAACTGGATTTTGTCTCAGTGCGTGGATTAAGTGATGTAGAGGTTACCGAGAGGTTGCTGTTAAGTAACATGACGCTCTGTTTGAACAAGATCAGCCAGAGTGGCCTCATGTAAAGAAAAGCAAACACGCTCAAAGGTGAAAACAAGCAGCTTGAAGCACTTAAAAAGAGAGTTTTAGAGTTGCAAGTGGCATATTGAGGTAGAGAAGGAGAAGTATAGCAATTGAAGTGTGAAATAAATGCACTCTTAGGTAAATATGTAAAATTCTCACAAAAACTCAGCATACAGTGAATCTCACAAATGTAGACAACCCCTGTAAAAAGCAATGGCTTTCTTACAAAAAATGAGACCATGATGGATAATTTCCACCTTTAACCTGACATTAATCCTGTACAATTCAACTTAAAAACAAGCAAAGCTGTTAGGGGGTTAATGTATATAAAAACAATAGCTGCAATGCCATGAGTGTGGAAGTGTGCACACCATTAAACTAATACTTTGTTAGAGCATCTTTTGAGTCAACTAAACTACTAAAAGTCAATTAATTGACAGCATATGAAATGCTTCGAGAGACGGATATTAAATATTCATTAGCACTTCATAACTAGTAAGGGCTGTACACAATTCTGTAAAATATCTACATGTGGGCATTTTTATTTTTTGGAGTGCATCACATGGAGACAAACATGCTGTTATTGTGTGTTGATAATTCTAGTTAATACCAAAACAAATAGCATTTCCTTCTCTTTACGGACTTGCAAAAAGAAAGCTCTCAACCCGGTATGACATTATTCTTCACTCCTACTTCCGAGACAAATCTGACACAGTTTTGTTCAATAGTATATATATAAAATGCTGTGGAATTTTATTTTTCTTTCTGCAAACTATGGCTTTACCTAAAGGAGGCAAATAAATGTCATAAATAAAACCTACTAGGTAAACCTACTAGGATAGGTGTACTTTATCTCGTTTGAATTGAGCAGAAATTATGTCACGTTAGAGGTGGAAAAAGTCTGGAAATGAATTATGACGGTTTATGTTCAATTTTAACAGGGATGTGTGTATAGACCCCCTCTACACTCTCAAGTCTAGGTGCATGAAAAAGGTTTATGTGCCGGAGTTTTACCTAGTGTAGCTGGAAGGGCTGCTGTACGAGTAACTGATGGAGCTTGATGCAAAATCATCTGACCTACAGGAAAAGAACAAAATGTACCATCATCTAAGCAACACTGATTAATGTTTTTATATGACTGCTTCAACAAATCAACAAATAATCGGTCTTACCCATTGAGTGGGTCGCTGAGATTGAGCAAATGCTCGCTTGCGTCGACATACTCCTTCACATACACAAAAGGCCTAAAGCAGAAAGTAACTTAATATGGGTGCAAATTTTAACTTCAAGTTAAGCTTCCACTCTGGAGAGATTCTCACTTTTTGCTTTCCGGTTCCGGTTCCGGTGTTGGGACCCGTCGCTCTTCCACTACCACAGCTGGCCTGCAGACGGAGAGCACAAACCTTCGTGTCATCTTTCACACACAGATGACAGGAGCGTGAAGGGTTATGGGACCCGTCATAAGACGGGGTCCTTCACCTTTTTTTTTTCCACCACTGCCTGTTAATGACAGTCATTCATTGGGCTCAGATTTGACAGTATGACGACTCCAATGCATGTCACCAATTTGACATGTGGTGGCCCGATGATTAGAGAGAGGGAGCCAAATGAGGGCAGACTGAAAGGCAATGGGAATGCCGCTCTGATTGTAGAATGTCATAAATAGAGCTGATAGATCTGTTAAAACAGGACTTGCAGGTACGTGTATAGCCTGAGTAAAGTGTTCAGGGTCTGCGTTCCCACAGGGATTTAGCGCAAATCAATTTAGCTTAAACAGCTGTGTTACCAAAATCAATGGAAGTAGGAGAACACAAGCAGGAATCTTAAATAGACCACAGTGCCAGGAAAATTCATAGTTCTTGAACGCCTTCACATTTTGTCATAATACAACCCCAAACCTTAGTGGGATATTTGTGTGGAATATGGGAGGTCAAATGGAGGTAAGAACAACCCACATTTTTACAAAGATTTGTAGATAAAACCTGAAAAATGTGTAATTCCTTGGTTGTGGGAATGTCTGCCAGCTATTCAAGTCTGGAGACTAACGTTCTTCTTCGAGTGAGACAGGATGAAGAGCTTCTGTCAACAGGTATGTTCAAGATTTGCTTGTGGTTCTCAGTTAGATTAAGGTCTGAACTTTTTAACAACCCTGTCAGCAATGCAGAACAACAAAATGCAACATGTTCAATGTTTAGCATGATGTTATATTATTGTATTGAAGCATTATCCTTGACTTGTCTGCTGTGTTACTTGGTTGTCATGACGCTATTTGTTCATCGATGTTCTCTAAATAACTAATGAGGCTTTAACAGCACAACTGTACCTATCTATGCTAAGAGAAAATAATGAAAATTATGCACTCTGATAAGATTATCTCTAATATGAATTGATTTCTCTAGATTGGAGCAAAAATACAGCTGAATAAAAAAAAAAAGTACCGTTCTTCCTCCTCTACTTCCTCCTCATCGCCATCTCCCGTCCCAGTGGAGATGGTATAAACAGTGGGGGACGTCCATTTATCCCAAGGGGAGTCATTCTCAGTGGACCTGGAGCACAAACAAGCATGTAGAAGTAACATGAGCGGATGGTGTATTCACACTGTACATTTATTAAAAAGCAGAGTTGCTGGAGGCTAGACATGTTTGCAACAGCTGTGAGGGGAAGGTAGTAACAAATATCTGACCTATTTTCATCAGCATCAGTGCCCAATAACTTCCACCTCAGAGAGTAAATGCTGTAAAAGCCCAGCTCCTCCACCGCAGTGAAAGGAAACGAGGTTACGGGGATAAAAGGAGCCAATGTGCACCTGGAGCTCCTAATAAAGCGACAACTTACTTTCTCTCAAACATGATCACTGTCTGCTGATCTCCAGCCTTGTCCTCTGTCTTGGCTTCTTGGCTGAGAGGGGGAGACAGACAGACATTGAAAGGCTTTTAGCTGGTAATGGACACAGATCAAAGGGGAGAATAAATGAAGAATAGTGGAGCGTGAGCTGCGCGCAAAACAAAAAAGTGTGTTCACCTCTCCACTGTGCTTGTCTCATGAGGGATTTCCCATGTGGTGGTCCATGAACCCTCAGAGCTGGAGAAAATATTTAATATTAAAAATAAGTCTTAGGTCTGCACTTTGAGGAGTCTTTTTTTAACACATGAACATGAATGTGTTCATGTGTTAACACATTCATGTTCATGTGTATATGAACATGAACATGTACAGGGTGTACATCATGTGCTTTGATGTACGCCCTTGTATTGCAGCTCTAGCTGCCTGGTTGGGGTGATTGTCTTGTTGGAGAGTGAAACTCCAACCTCAAGTCATTTGCAGTTTTTATTTCCTGGATTATCTTTAACCATCTTCCTGTAATCGCTCATCTGCTTCCTTGATGAAAACAGTATTTCCACACCATGATGGTGCCACCATCATGTTTCACAGTGTGGATTGTGTTCAAGAAGATGTGTGCAGTGTCATTTTTTTCACCGTAGTGTTTAATTCTGCTTTGACATTATTCTATTACCTCACTTATGCAAAATTCTACTCTTGATTTTCCTTTGGTTGTCATAAGGTTGTTTGTTCATCAGTGTTCTTAAAGTAACCTCTGAGGCTTTAACGGAACAGGAGTAGTTATACTAAAATGAAATTATAAAAGTTATTCTGTATGAATTATTAGATTGCATCTAATTGAAATTAATTACGCTTGATTTTATTCAGGGCCAGCAGAATAAAATGGGGGAGAAAACTGCCGAAAGCAAATCACCTGTTCCAGATTTTTATTTGTCAGGAATTTCCAAAATTATGTATGAGTTTGCCACAAAATTATGGGGTACTTTGTGTTGGACTACCTACCACATAAAATGTAAATAATTTGTGGTTATAATATAACCAAAAACATGATCAAGTTAAACAAGTACTTATGCAAGTCACTAAAGCTAAATTCAGATCTTTAATTCAATTTGGATTCCTTAACTTGATTACATAACGTATTCCAGCTGAGGTACAGCAAATCAGGCCTGCATGCAGCATCACATGCTAAGAATTTAGATAGAAATAAAAGACACAAAGTTCCAAAGAAGATAAGTTTAAGATAAACATCTAGTGAAAGAACTCTTTCATTATAAAGTCTGACACTAATAAGATCATAAACTAACTGATCTCCCTGGAAAGTGACTAAAAAAAACATATTAAACTGTCGTCATCGGCCACAGCTGTCAATAAGTGTGGACACAATTCAGCGAGGATGAAATCTGTAGATTTTATAAGGCGATGATGAAGCAGATCTCTGTCTCTATTCACCAGGTCTTCACTGTTTTGATATATGAAGGAACGTTACCTTGCTTTCAGGTGTGTTTTAAGGTTCAGTTATTGACATACATTGAATTTTGAGATACTGCTTCAAAACGGGGCTTTAATGTGTTCTCTCTTATTTCAATCTTAATAAACATACCTTTCTTCGTCTTTGTCCTCATCCTCTTCTGTCATCTCATCTTCCTGTTCTTCCTTAGACTCCTCTTCCTCTTCTACTTTCTCCTTTTCCTCCTTATCCTCTTTTTTCTCTTCTACTTTCTGACCTTCCTCATCCTCTTTTACTTTCTCCTCCTCCTTATCATCCTCTTCCTCGTCTACTTTCCCCTGCTCATTCTCCTCTTCTTCTACTTTCTCGTCTTCCTCTTGTACTTTGTCCTCCTCCTCATTCTCCTCATCCTCTTCTACTTTCTCCTCCTCCTCGTTCTCCTCTTCCTTTTGTACTTTGTCCTCCTCTTCATTCTCCTCTTTCTCTTCTACTTTCTCCTCCTCCTCATTCTCCTCATCCTCTTCTACTTTGTCCTCCTCATTCTCCCCTTCTACTTTCTCCTCCTGGAGAAAGAAGAGGTGGAGTTGTTTCTCCACCACATTGACCAGCTCTTCCTCTTCCACTTTCTCCTCTTCCTCCCCATTGTTCTTAGGCTCCTCTTTGCTTGGAATTATCTTCAAGATGACTTGTTCAACTCCCACTGGTGTTATGGTCCTGGAACACAAACAAGGATGTAAAAGTAACAAGAGTCTATGGCATATTCACTCTGTACATTTATTTTAATAAAAGCAGAGCAGAGTTACTGGAGGCTGGACCTCTTTGTCACAGCTATGAAGGGAATGTAGTAACAAATATCTGACTTATTTCCTTAATCACCTCTGCCCAATAACTTCCAACTCAGAGAGTAAATAGTAAAAAAAAAGAAAAAAAAAGGTTGTAATATAAACAAGGTTAAAAGGGGAAAAAATTGTCAATGTGCAACTGAGGTTCTTTATAAATTACTCACGGTTTCGCTTCGTTGGGACATGAGCAGAGTATTTCTGGTACTGCTACACTGAAAAAAGGAAACAGACATACATTGAAAGATTTTTTTGATGGTATTGAACACAAAATAATGGAGCAAGTGTCTTTGCATCAGAAAGTTCCAGAAGCAGAACATTTAGAGAATTGTTGATATAAGCAAAATCGGACAACAGTGAACAGAGAACAAGTGCTGGTGGCTTCTCCTGCTGCTCTGCATTTACGTCTAGAGTCAGGACCTGGGCATGAAAAGGCTTCAAACCCAACTTATAACTTTTATCAAAAAATATATGCTTTTTTTTTTACAAATTTGTTAAAACTGTTACATGTTGCGAAAGTATAGTGTGAGACAGATGATCTGTGGAAAAAGTCGAGCTCCTCTGTCTTCTCCCAGTGCTAATTGCAGAAATACACCACTCAGTCACAAATAACCAACCAGAGTCAGGAGCAGTGTCTTAGCGCTGTCAATCAATCTTGTGTGCACGCCGCTCACATCCTGCCCCTTGCTCTCTGCTAAGTTACAGTTGGTTCACCACAACAGAGCCTGAAATGACTGCTCAGACTAGTTAGCATGGCCACTGATGACGACGCATAAACTGTTTTCATGGAACAGTAAGTTGTTTCTCCACCACACTGAGCAGCACATACACAAGGTTGATTGGCAGTGCTAAGACAATCCTCCTGGTTCAGATTCATTGTTTTTTTACTGGGAACGGTGTATTTCTGCAGATGACAACAGTAGAAGTGAGAAAAGATGAAGGAGATTGATTTTTTTCACAGATTATCTGTCATGACATAATGACAGTTTTTAAAAAATATGTAAAAAAGTTGTTTTTTTTTACTAAAGTTAGATACATGAAGCTATAAAGGGATCGTTCAGAATTGCTCATGTTTTGTTTTAAGGTTGTACACAATTATCATTGTAGGTGTAGTAACTTTCTGGGTGGTTTTTTTATATAAATTAAGATTATTTGGTCAATCATAATAAAGGCAACGCCAATCTGAAAGGCACCAAGACGTCTACCATCTCAAAACAAGTTCAACAAACAATACTTGATCAACCTCTAAACCATCAGAAAGTTTGCACTGGGGATAACAGGCGATGGAGGTAGGAAGTAATGATTTTCCTGGGTGAAAAAAATGTATAGAGAATAAAAAGTATTATTGGATAGTTAAGAAAACTTCAAAATTGTCAATTTTAACTTCTGATTTAACAGGCCACATTCAATTAAGTCACGACTTTTAAGTATGCCCTGCCAATTAAAAAGGATGTTTTTGTACTATTTTGTGTGTGTGTTTCAAGATGGTGATGCTCAAAGAAATTTTAATTTTAGACTGGGACGTGTGTTAAAATATTTCACAGTCACTGTTTTAGATCAGTTCCTGGAGCTAAACATCTGTTCCTTTCCTCTTCCATTGTTCAGCCACAGACATATTACACGATCATAAACCTTTTGGCATCGTTATTGTTACTGCTCACGCAACACACAACTCTACAGAAAACAATAGAGAGAAAGCAAAACTACACAAATGGATAATAAATGCATATTGGGCATGTCCTCTATATTACAATAAATGTAGTTATTGATTATTTATTATAGAGCTGCAGGTGAAGCTTAAACTTTTAATAATAGGGGGAAGAAAACATTATTTTCCTTGTGTTAGTACTATAATCTGCTGACTAAATTGCACCTTACCACTGACACAATAAAGAAAAGGCTAAACCATACAAAAATGTTGTAAGTGAAATAACAGATAGATACGAAGCGTTAATTCAATAAAAAATAATCCATCAGAGCACAAGACAGCCAAAGCTGAAGTCTTCAGATGTTCATCTTCATGCTTTTACTGGTCCAAAACCGACAGATAATTAAAGACGAAAGTTAAACAAAAAAATGGAAAACAGAAGTAATAAATAATGAGATTGAACATTTACTGGTAATCAAGCACTTCTGGACTTGGACATTCCCTCGTCTCCTCTGTTGCTGCTGAACTGAAAGACAAAATGTAAAATGGACAAGGGTTACCCACTGCTAATGGATCATATTAATGGTGGAAGCTGTGGTGAATATACTGTATGTGCAGCACTTCAGAGTGATTGGTGCCACTTGTGAATAACGATGATTACATTAGGAGCAGCAGACGCAGCAAAGAAGACATTGTGAGGAAGCAACATGATAGTGTCAGAGCAACAAGCAGAGGTTAGAGGAGGAGAAAGAGGGAGGGATTTGGAAAATCTTTCCTGTACCTGTTGATGGAAACATCAGCGGAGGGCTCAAACAGGTCAGGGGGGCTGCAATAGGAGGAAAGTGGCTCATAATCAGAAACTGCTGCATTATGCATGCCGAGATGCTATCTGGCTGGCTGGAAGACAGTCACAGTGCCAAACCAATATGATTACCTGTTATGGGATGCAGTCCCTATCGGATTTGGATCAAACGGATCAGCCGAGCTGAAAAACAATTTCACACTGATTTCACTCTCAATTGTCAGCACGGCCCTGTCTGGTGTCTGAGGAATTCTGATCACATTGACTCATAATGGAAAGATTCAATGCAGCTTGAATGGTAAACAGAAATAGAGAGCGGACACAGGGCCAAACTCAATCGGAATCAGAATCAGGGGTGTCTTTATCAAATGGAAATCTTCATTCAAATTTATACTACCCACTTCAGCAATGTGAGAAAGTGAGATATTTCTCACTAAGTGTTCTGGTATACTATCTTGTATAAATATTCAGTAAAAATCTGCATTTTTGTCATTTTCCAACACCAAACTTCTGCAATGTATTATATTGACATTGTATGTCATACACTAAGACTATACCTATATATATGTATCTATATATAACTATCTATATATATATAAAGTATATATATTTTATGTGAAGAATCTGAAAAGTGTGGCATGCATTTGTGTTCATCATCCTCTGATTTAATACTTTGTAGAATAATATTTCTACCACCTTTACACATCTAGATAAAATTTTTACCAAATGTTTTTGCCAAATTGCTCTTTTTCAGATTTGATTGACTGTCTATGCTCCTACTGAAGTAACGTATCCCCACAGCATGATGCTGCCTAACTTAGCTGACTTGAGCTAAGTGGCTCCTGAATGTGGGTAGTTGCCCTGGACTTTATTTAGGAGTGTTAGGGTAAAGGAGGCTAATGATGTTTCACAATTATACTCTACGTACTTTGTGTTTGTCTATCACATCAATTTCTGATGAATTATGAAAAGTTCAAGGGGTGAATAAAATTGTTCTCTTGGCTTGGTGATAGGAAGACAGAATTATAGAAGACAGAGAGGAATCTATGGCAAGATGGGAACAAAAAAACAGGGCAAGTAAAGGTTACTGTTGCTGTTCTCATACACTATTTACAGTGTTACTCCATTAGGAAAGCTTGAAATCCACTGAACTATTTAACAAGCATGGAGACTGTCTGAATATGTTTTTTCTCCTTCTTCTTTCCATGAGCGCTCTTTGTCAGGAATAACCACAGCTTTGGTCGTTACAGTGTTGTGACTGTGGGGCCAACGCTGCAGACAGAGTCGGTATAAATCATTACGTTGCATATCGTGCTTCTTCGAGGGAGCAGCTCTGCACAGATAGATAATTGTTTAAGAGCAGCCTGTCATCTCCCGCTACCTTTGTGTTTCCACGGCTGTCTCATCCGTCTGCTTCTCCTCCTCCTGCTGCTGCATGCTGAGGCTGGTGGAAAGACAAAAACAAAAGCAGAAATACTAATCAGCACGGAGTGCTCTTTTCTATTTCCAGACGCGTGTGCAGATAAAAATGAAGGCTTTTAAAGTTTCAAAGTCGTTTCATTCAGGAATCGGAGGCTGTTTGGTTCTGCCACGGAGCAGTGGATTAATCTTCGGGTTTGTGATAAAAATGAATCTCATAAATCAGGGTTGCTTGTCTCCTTTATGTGTGGTAATAAAAAGAAACTACTGACACAAGAGGAGGGCAAAGATGGGAAGAGTGAGCTGTCACATCGGGCTTTTCTCACCTGCATGGTTCTGTGTTCACTATAATGACACAGAGCCACGAGATTCAGGGTGTCAGAGGTCTGTGGAGGACTAGACTCACTCTGCAGGCATTACACAGAAAAGTCCAAAGTGGGGAAGAGTTTTAGAACTTTATCGAGGTGAGTTAAGGTGATGCTTTGCTAGTTGCTAACAAAGCAACTACAGATTTACAACTGAGGAGAAACTAATTCTTCAAATGAGCACGGATTAGCAGTTTGAGGGGATAAAGAGCCTTTTCCTGTACCTGCCAAGTCCAGTGAGTAGATCCTGACTCCAGCGTCCCGGGCTGGATGGAACAGGCTCCGCTGGTTCTTCTGGACTGCAGAATAAGAAAGCAAGAAGTTGATGAACAAAGAGGGGTTTAGGGATTCAGATTGGGGGTGTTTATAGCTCATACAGGCAATTTGAGACAGATGAGAGACTTTATGTGAAGTCCAACAGTGCCACCTTATGGATAACATTCAAAAATTCTTCTTAATTGCAAAATGAGAAAGAATATTTTTTAACGAACCCATCACTGAAACCCAGGAGATCGCCTGTTATTGGTTTGCTATCTCTGGGTGCTGTATCTGGCTCCTGTTCAACACTGCAGAGAGGAAGAGGCAGAACAAAAAAGAACAAAAAAAACCAAACAGATCAGCATGTTATTAAAGCACCTGGTTTGGCAAGAAAGCCCAGAAACATCTCTTTATTAAATATGTTTGTACTGCGTTTAATCAAATGTAATTTAGGACAGTCATGTCTCATGTTTAAGGCACCAAAAATGGAGATGTGTGTTCTGTAATTACTCTGAAGTGAACACAGTGGAAATCAGAGCACATTTGTGTTCCTGCCAGCCACGCTACAGCCCAACTGAGGCGGTTATTGATTTTGTTTACCTGTCCTCTGGGGTGGGACTGTCCATCGGGCTTTCTTCTTCCTCTGCCAGCTCTTGCTTGTTGTTCTCAGCGCTGCAAGGAGAACAAAGTCACGATCAAATAGTGTAGTGTTGGGGCCTTTGGGCAACAATGTTAAACTGAGAGAGCCTTATTTTTTTGTCTGATAATGTGTAGGACTTGCTTTTGTATTGTTTTTCAGTAAATACCTGCTAGGGTTTGTGTCCAAAGAAATGAGGGTGTCGGACAAGGCCGCAATTGTGTCAATACTGGAGCTGTGGACGTAGATACATGCGAAAAAGATGAAATATAGGTTAATTTCCATTCAAAAATGTGAAAGAATAAGGCATACACAAACTTGAAATCACATCGAGCGCAGTAGATGTGATTGCAATAATAAAAACAGTAATAAAAAAGGGACAAATTTCACAAATGTTTTAAGAAATGTTGCATTAGATAACCTTTTTTTATGCACTTGATATGTTAAAACTAACAAAAACTGATCACAATTAGATGTTTCTCTACTTTTCCAGCTAATGCATGAGATGCTGAGACAATCACATTCAGTTCTGAGGACGAGGGCTCAGAACTGAAGACCACTTTGGGCTGAAGAGATTAACTACTGAGCTCTACTAAGAAATAGAGAAAGAAAGGGAAGGATTTTCATTTTTCTTTTTTTCTTGCTAGTTCAACAAAAGTTTATGTTTTTCTGCAAAAGTTCTCTGGGATCCAGCAAAAAGTTTAATGTAAGAGTGCGGACTTCCCTATAGCCTGCAACCAGAAACTTGGATCTTAAATAACTTAAATAAAATTGCTCTTGCTAAGGTTGTGTCATCACACTCAATTGGATAAGGAGGAAGATTTTTCAACATTTTATGTTTACTAGCCAACAGTTTTGCCTTATTTAAGGTCATCAGTAAACATGAAACATGAAACGAGACTCACGCTGTCTGCGGTTTGGGTGCAGGAGCAGAGGCAGCAGATGTGGGAGAAACAGCAGGGGATGGTTCCACCGTGCTGTCGGCATCATCAAAAATCTCCACCCTGCATACACACACACACACACACAGAGACGTGTAAATAATAAAATGTAGAAATTTGAGAAGAAGCTTTGTTTCTTTTTGGCTCCAGAATCAAACACAATATAAAGAAACTCAAACCTTTTAGCCACAAATGAAGGACTGCTGGTGGCCAAAGAAGTGTCAGGTGGTGTATCTTTAGTCCTGAAGATTTTAGAAACAAACGCTTAGAATAAATAAGATTTCTACAAAGCAAATTGGGATGGATTGGAAACATAACCACTTCCAGAATCAGGTTAAAGTTCATTATACCCATTAGAGATATGACCTAAATGATACATACTCATATAACTTAGCAGCAGACATAACATAGGATCGCTTTCTCTCTGCTTTTGTCTTCATAACATGTAGGGCGGCCTCCGTCCTGCACAGTAAAACAATGTGATATTACTCAGAATGTTTTTTTGTTGGGTTTTTTTTTCTGGGCACATGGCTTCTCAGTGGGAGCGGAGTCTCACCGTCTCTCCTGCTCCTCAAAGCTGAGCTGGCCCTCGGGGTTCTCTGAAGTGTTTCTCACAATGTGAGGGGCTCTACGGAGCAGAAGCACAAACACAAACCGCATGAAAAACATAACATTCTCAGCGAGATGCAGGCAATTATCTGGAAGTCTTATTCATACACTTACATCCTCTTGTAGGTCTCTGAAGGCCTTTTAGTGAATGTTTTTGGTATGCTGAGAAAAAATAATAATAATAATAATTTACATGCAAAAATGTGGTTTTCAGATCTCACTGTGCAATTAAACCTGCTGTTTTCAAAGGGAAGATGCTTTTACCTTGTGCCATTATATGATGGAGTTGAAACAGGCGTTTCTAGTTTAGTAAAAACACCTCTGAAGGTAAAAGGAACAAAGAATGTTATTAGCATTATTTTTGCCACATCCCAACATTAATTAGATTATTACTAAAAACAAATATATTTGAAGGTAGATGGCTTGCATTTGTAATAAAACAGTGGGCCTCCACCAACTTGGAGTCTGACACCTCAACCACTCTTCCTCCAGATTCTGGGACTTTGAATTCCAATAAAAATAGAAAACTTAATTTAGAAGAGGACACTTTAAGTTCTCTTTTACCCTTAGCTCATCTAAGGTACATATGTAGTTTTTAATTTAGGATTTTCTTAACTTAAGAAATGTAGAGCTTGTAGTCCATAACCTGGACCATTTCTCTACCACGTTTTCCCTCCATTCAACTTTCCATTAATTTAATTAGTTTCTTAAGCAGTGACCTCTTGTGACCTACTCCAACAACAGTGTATACCATAACATTTCTGTTCTGTTCTTTTTTAATTAGTTTTAAATGTATAATTCTGGAAATAATGAATCCGTATGAGATACATTTGTTTTTAATTATTCAACTGAAATAAGCAACATTTTCAATTGTATTCTCATGTTTTGAGTCTGCTTTTGATTAAGATAAAAAAACTAAAAACTTTGATTTCGTTTTTGACCTTTTTTCTTTTCTGTTTTTTTAAAGAAGTGGATCACAGTGAGTGTCTCTCCTACCTGATCAAATATCCTTGTGTTGCTGGTTTACTGGAAATCAAGACAGGAATTTCATAAAATAAAAGTGACAATTTTTAAAGTAAACCTGCAACTTTATTCAAAATACAGTTTTACCTCTCACTGTCAGACTTTACTGGTGGCGGCGTGGACATTACTGGTGAGGAAACTGGGCTTGTTTCAATGGGAGTTCCGTTCAAACGCCTGTCTCTAACTTCTGCCAACCTGCACAGATTGCACAGAGAATTTAGTTGTGTCTCTTCGAGTGACTGGGCAGCTGATGAGATGGACAGGACTCTTTGAAACATGTGCTTTACCATGGCTTTTCCTCCTCCTGAGTTTCAGCCTGAGGTTCATCTTGGCGCTGCAGCCAGCTGCCGTCTCCCTTCAGCTTTGTTCGTACTTTGATGGTGCGAAGCACAGATGCTCGGTCTCCCTCTGGGACACAAACAGGAGCACACACACACAAACGTGACCAAGCGTTGCAAAGTGTGTTATTGTTATTACACTTTAAAAGTGGTGAGCTTATGAACATGAGATAAACAAGGTTAATTGCAAATGCAAATCCTAAAACTGATTATTAGTTTAAACCTAAGTTCCAAAAGTAAATGAATTTTTTTTATTTCAACTAAGGGATCTTAAAGAGTAGCTTGAATTTAACAGATTTGGAAACAATTCAAAATGGAAAAGACAAGAGAGCATTCAAGTTTCCTGGAGTATATGTTTGTTGATGTTTGTTGATAAACTTGAAGGATTCAAATATATCTTGCTACCAAGGACAGAAAGGAGCGTGGTAAGAGAGGTAACAAAAAAATCTTTAAAGCACCCTTAAAGCACTCTTTCGCAGCAGAGAAGTGCTGCAAAGAGTTTGGCTTTATACACAATTTTACGGGGAGTTCCATCAACGCTGTATATTAGTCCGAATTGTGACTCGAAAAATAAATTCATTAACTATGGCTGCCACGCACAGAAAATATTAAAGTTTCAGGAAACTATTTTTCAGCCCTTTTCACTGTTTGGTCTCATTAAACTAGTGGCACAAATAAAAATAAAATAAATTATCTATTTGTGAATATGTTAGTTTAGTGCTTAATCACATAAAATAGAGTGAAATAGAATATACTTATCTTGTATTTCTAGTTTTGGATAGTGCAACAATTAGGAAATCCCAATGGTTTTCCAACAAGCAGTGAGACTACACTCGGGTCGGGGGTGACTCCATTCCCAGGTCCAAGCTCCAATTTCCAAAATGCGTTAAACATATATTTTGAGCAATATATCACCGCCTTGCTTGCATAATTATGTTGTTAATCATTCCTAGTTTGTCATTTTCTTTAGCTGACCAATCAAAATAGGCCCTTCCTTCCAGGAAATAGTTTATAAAAGACAAATGAGAGAACAGAAGGGTTTAAACAAAGTTATAAGTGGAATGTCTACCACTGTCCTTTTCAGCTTGACCCACCATTACAATTATCCCATCATACAGAGTGGCAGACGTCTCACTGTAGTTTTGACATAGATAGATGTTAAAGTGGCAAGATTACCTTTAAGTTTAAATGTTTCAAGGTCACACTTCAAATAAAGGGTTACAACATTAGCAAAGTAAAACAATGGCTTCTTCTTTTGTTCTGAAAATGTATGGCCTTAATAACTGTTTTAAGAAGTTTGATGTTTTGTGGCATGATAAAATGGTTGCTATTGTAAAGCTGTGGAGTAAATAACACTGCATGCTACTTTCTGGTGTAAAATGAACAACTGCAGGGAAGCTGCTTACGAAAAAAGGAAACAGTGAAAGAGAAAATGGGAATTCAGCCAAAATGTGACTATGGGCGATGACTTAATGAGCAATTAATATATTAAACCTATTAACATTTAGTGTCAATTTATTGATTTTCAAACTACATTCATGTTCAGGTTGAAAGTCAAAAAACTATAGGCCCTTTAAACCTTTAGGGACAAGTGAAGGGGTGTAGCCCTCATATTATTTTACAGGGTACATGAATTCTTAATATGCTAAATCATAACAGCTCAGTATAGAGGGATGATAACATCAGCTATTATTGTAAGAAGTACATGGTATCATAATTAGATCACATTAATTAGTCTTCTCACCGCTTGACATGTTTCTTCTGGTGGGATCTCTGTGCTTTCCCCTACAGGCAACCTGAAAAATACATCAGTAAGAAACCTCATGAAGAGAAAGTGTATGATCAGCAAACAGCTCCTTATCTTAGAATTAGCATATTTTCAAATGGTTGTTCCTATGGTATGTTCCCTCTCCAAAAGCCTGTCAGAAATTCCTCATTCTCATCCTTCAAGCATGCAGGTCATCCTGTCCTGCCACATTTCAAGAGAAAAATACTTCAATTGCCTACATAACAATTGAAACACACAAATAACCATCTTCTTACATCACCAGCTCGGAGTAACGTCTCATTTCATTAAAGATGGATTTTGGTTGCTTATTTCCAAATTAGTCGATCCCACAATTTATTTAGGATCAGAAAAAAAAGTTGATCTGAGGTAAAATTCCTTGGGTATTATTACAAAAAAACCCGAAAACACAGTTCGGTGACTGTTTCCTTATCTCGAAGCGGGCCATAGTTTATGCAAAACTGAAAGGGGGGGTGGGATTTTTCAAAAATGGGAATGCAAATATTAACAGCTAAAACGCCTGAGGTTTTTAATTTAGCCCTTACAGAGCAACATCCCTCAGATAAATGTATCAGAGGGATGTTGTCCTGAATAAAAAGTGACTCTAAATGGAGAAAGGATTTTTATTCTGGCAGTACACACACATGATAAATCATTAATGAAACACAGCAGCTTTTAAAGGAAAGCGTTAAAGACGAGAGTCAACTGAGCTGACATGTAAAAATAAGTGGGCAAACAGTGATAATCATCAGTTTAAGCAGGCAAACATTCCCTCCATGTGACGAATCGACCTTCTGATGACAAAAATTGTTAAGATTATCTGTTAAATAACGTTATAAACAAGCCAGATAGTTCATAGTGAGAGTACATACCTGTCCAACCCTTATGTCCAACAGGGCACTCTTCACACAGCTGAGTGTAGCCGAAGTGAGCAGTAGAAAACTCTTTCGTCCCTGACAGGTGTCTCAGCAAACTAGCAAACAGGTACGGGTGTGAGCTCTAACAAGCCCAGCCAGTCGAGGAAGGTGGATGTGGGGTGGAGCAGTGCGTGTGGGAGCGTGCAGGCGTGTGTGTGTGTGTGTGTGTGTGGTAGAGGTTGCTAAGAACTGATTTTCTTTGTTTACCACATCTGTGCTTTGTTCTAGAAAGTCTGCAAGCATGTACCTGTCGCGCAGGTGGATGATGATCAGTTCGTCATCATGAGCAAAAGGCAACAGGGAACAAGAGGAGGATGAGGACAAGGTGCAGAGCGTGCCACACATAAATGAGGCGGGTGGCAGCCGCGTCTCCTGTGGGGAATGCTCGTGTCACGCTCAGTGGGCAGGAAAAGCCGGGAAGCAAACACACATCATTAAAACAAAATCAAGAACAGCGCGAAGAGCTGAGCCGAGAAAACAAAAACATTAAGACTTGATTTATGGTGACATCTTCTGTAACATCTTGAACTCCTGTTTTATATTTAAAATACAAACCCTGAAGGTTCTTTTTTGGCATTTTGCTCTGGGATTGTAAAGGTCAGGCTTTGATAGTGGGCCACAGAGCGTATTGTAAACAGACTGTTTACTCAGACTGACTGACTGACTGAGTTGATGTTTGTTTAAGAGAAAGGCAAGAAAAATGAGTTCACGTTTTCTGCAAATGTCATGCAATTTCTTCAACAGATGAAAACAGCCACAGCATGAAAATCAGCAAAATCCCCGCCAGTAAGCGGCCAAGATAAACAACATCCCATTAGATCCATATTTTCACAAAACCTTCTGAAATCAGAGCGGAGCTCTTCACGGATTTCACAACGTGTCACAGAAACGGGGCAGGAAGAGGAGATTTTATCCGAGAGCCAAGGTTTCACTCTGGTTAGCAGAGTATCTAAGTGGATTATCCTCCTTCTTTCCTTTAAACACCAAACCAGTCAGACGGCCTTGGCCTTCAGCTCCGACTTCACCAATGAATCATTAGGGTGCTGCTGGCACAAAATTAAAATGAGAATGCAAAGTATCTGAACTTAACCCCCACCTCTGTTTCACCACACCAACAATTGGAATTGCAACAATGTCGCGGCTGAAGTGATCGGAAACCTGTGAAGTAAGTGGAGAATGTGACTCGGGTTTTCAATCACAACGAGGATCCCCACTGATTGTGACTTGATTGTTTTCAGGCTTCATGCCTTCGCAACGATCAGAAAGTCAGAGTATACAGACAACTGCTGTGTCCTTTCATTACCCCATTATCTATTGTGTTCAGTTAAATTCCTTAAATAGTTTTCTGTCACTTTGTTTGTCACGTGAAAACACATCCTAGTGGAGGAAGTATGAGAGTGGAATGTATTTGTTTTCTTTGGAATGCCAGGGTTTGTTGAGTTTTGTATGGATAAATCTGTGGTCAAAATCGACATTGACTTGACATGATCAGTTCTTCTTCTGCAGTTTAAGCTTTAACTCAATTTGTTTTGTTTTTTTTGTCCTCCCTTTTTATTCTTATTTGACTATGATTTGTCATTTTTGTGGTGCGGCCGGGTTCATTGTCCTGGAGTGACACAGCAGCAGCAATGCTCGGGTCAGTTGCAGAATTCAAAATAAAAAGCAGCTGTAGTTGTATCAACATAATTATCAGTGTTACTTCATCTGTCTGCGATTTTAATAGTTTGCTCTCCTTGCCCTTAGAAACATTCACATTTCTATGAAGTTCCTGTTCAGTCTGAATGTAACCATTCTTCTTTTTCCACTCCCAGAATGATGAAATACAGGATATACAGGAGCCTCTTTGAGCCTTTTCACCCTTAGTAAAGATATCATAGCAGAATAAGTTCATGTAGAAAAGTGCAATTATTTAAAGTGGGGAAAAAATTCCCTTTTTTTTTTTTAAACAAAATCAGTTATTCTGTTAAAAGCTCCTTTGCTTCGAGTCCCGGGTATTGTGTTATACTTTTGCCTTCATGTATTCCATAACATTTAATCTAGGCAGACAAATATAGCCATGGAAAAAGGTTGGTTTATGTCTGCTGAATCACTTCTGTTTCGATTTGATTCTAGATCTTGGTCACTGTCCTGATGAAAAATATGAGAACTTATTGTAGTTGGGTTTCAGATTCTCCACCAGATTGAAACATCTCCACACCTTTAGTGAGTACCACCTTGTGATCTATGATGCATTTCAAAAAACACACCTCTAATATTTTGAACCAGACAATTCACACCAACACTGTCTGTTCGACGGCCAATTCTCCAAGGTGTGGCACTGAGTCATCTTACAAAATCACTCGTCCAGTTGAAGCTTAGTAGCATTTAACAAACGCCACACATCCATGTTGGTGATCTTAGGACAGAAAAAACTCTTCCTTGTCATACTTCCGACACATTGTCTAGTCTTTACCATTTTGTATAACAGCTCAAAGAAATGGCCTGATTACATTTAAAAAGCCAAGTTTACATCACAAAAATGTTTCAGTTAATCAATCTGATTTCTTTCTCATGGAAGAAAGGAAGAAATATTTTATTGAAAATTTTCAACATGAGATTTTTCTGCTGTAACTAAAGAAAGATATCATTTTAAGATACCTTTATAAACCAGGCATTTTACAAGGTAATCCTATTCTTGTTTCTATTTCTTAAATCTTAAAATCACCCAGAAAGCTGTTCTTGAACATAATGGAAAAGGTTCTTTTTTCCCCCTAAATTTTTAGAACAACTTTAAAGTCTCCAATATTGAGCCGCAGATGTTTGAACGGTGAGATATTCATTTCCCGGTTCCATCCGACTGCACTTGTGACCTTTAAGTTACATAGCACAATATTTGAATTAGATATCTCCACAAAAAAGTTATTACGGTAACTTCTCTGCAAATATGTCCATAGATTCTCAATGAAGTCTTGTTCTATGAAGTAAACTGTGAAAAAAGACATGGGAGCTACTTTAGTGTTTACACAGAGGTGGATTAAAAGCTGCTGGTTCTAGCTTTATACCCCACCAAAATGTGTGATAAACAAACTGGATTAATAGGAGAGAAAAAAATTAAAGATGAAGAGCAGGTGTTGGTTATACACACAAGCAACATAATCTGTAAAAGGTGATTAAAGAAAAGTTTTTGGTATTGCAGTAGCTGTATCATCTTTGGTTATATGTGCATTATAAGGTTTGCCTCACCTGAAATACACAAATCTTACCTTTCCAACAACATAAACTACAACTGGGCAAGATGGATATCAAATCTCATATTTTGTGGAATCCAATGAAGAATTTTTGTCGTTGTGCTAGTATAATAATAAATGACTGAGGTCTAAGAAGCACAAATACTGAAAATAGCGTTTCTCTGTTACTACACAAGAAGCATTTACTACACTTTAAAATAAACAAGGTGGTGCAACTCTGCTATTAAAACATTATACAGAGATGAATATGTTCAGTAACATTTTAAAACATAAGGGCAGCACTTATGTAAATATTGCCTTTGCTATTCCTTGCAGAGCACAAGCAGCAACCCAAATTGTATCTATTTTTGCGAACACCATTGATTCGGGTTTATCGTTATAATTCCAGGAACACTTATCAGGAACGCCCACCAGAAGTGCTGCAGTGCGTCACATGAATTAACGAGCATCCAGTGGGGACTTGACAAGTCATTGGACACATTGTACTGATGTGTGCCGAGGAAAAGACAGATAACTGGACTTCAGGTGTAGTTAGTTTTAGAAGAAGGCTCCACAACTCTTTTTATAAAAATGGTTTAAGAAGAATCCGGTGAGCCTTGGAACGCCAAAAGCAGCTGGTCTGAGTTAATGTTTTGAATTCCTCAGATATTTGATTTACAATGTTATTAAACCTACTAATAGCTGTGTGAAAAACCGGTAATGCTTCATTTCTATACGAGTCTGACTTCAAGGGATGAAGGGGTGGCATAAATCTGAGCAATATTGAAAAATGTACTAATATTTTCACTGCCTAGATTTAGAAGAAAGATGCAAAAACAAACTTAAAGACATATGAGAGCAAAAGCATTTGCTGATATCCTGCACCACGCGGTTTCCACACAATTTTCTATCCATCTATATTTATTTACTAGTCTGAGGTCAGGAGGGAGGACCAGGACTGAAGCTGCTTTATTGAGCTCAACGTGGAAGAGCAGATCCGTCTTTAAGGATGAAATCAGGGTAACTCGGAAGGAACCGTAAACTGAAATAAAGCCTCTTTAAAATATTATGGTTATTTATCAATTTGAAAATTGTCTTTTTGATTAATTTGATCAATGCATAGAGAACTAATGCCTTACACATATGGGTTACTGTTACTTTGATAGTAATATATTTAAATAGACATAATCTGGTAAAAAAAATGCAAGTCTAATGTTCCATCATATGCACAATACAAAATAATAAAGCAAAGGATATTACTGCCAATAATCATTAATAAAGAAAATATCAAAAGCAAAAGTTAACCTCACAGTTCTGAAGATCCACCTATTTTAGTCAGCTTTTTATAAAATATCATGTCCTATTTATTTGGCTACATAATTTTGCAAACATTTAATAAAAATGTGTGGAGATGTGCAGCTTCAAACGAAATACAACAGGATGGGATGAAATTTACCTTACAGGTAATGTGCTGTAGTCGTTTTATCAAAACATGAGAGAATGGGTTGCCAAGCACTGTAAAATCTGCTTGATGTTCCTCTAATGAAGAATTTAATCTGAGGAATGTGAATATATCCATCTTCCATCTGAAAGAAAATATGCCTTCAAGTAATTACACAGGCAGAGTGTGAGACATTCAATTTCTTTCTAGTAAAATTCAGGTAATTGAACGGTACCCCCCAAAAACATAGACAGCAAGGGGCAATATAGCAAACGTACTTTATATTTTTCAAAAATAGTGAAAATACAGTATGTCGAGTTTGGTTTACAAATCAAAAATCGCTTTCACGTCGCAAACGACACTCAATCATTCAAATGCACAATCATCCAGCTCTTTTAGTCCATTTTGATTAACACAATGAGTCCTTCGAATAATTCGCACATTAACATGCACAGTATGATAAATAATTAATCAAAGGAAAAATTACGTCACGAGTTTAGCGTTTTCTGATTAAAAAGTGGGATAGCAGAATGCAACAACTCTCAGAGTACAGGAGCCATTTGCTGCCATCTGCTGGTGAAAACAGGGCAGACCAAGAAAAGGTTTCAAAAGCCTCCAGAGATGATCAGTGATTTGAATAGTTCTTTCAGTGCGTCCTGCTGGTTTCAGCATCTTCATTCAAACCATCAAGCTCCACGTCTAAGATGAGGGTAGCTCGCCACCGTGCGTGCAATCCCCTCCTTCAGACTGACCACCGGCTTGTAGCCCAGGTGTTCTTTGGCGCGCTCACAGCTGTAGTAGTGATAGGTCCCGGCCAAAGCCACTCTCATGGGTGTAAAGGTGGGTTTGAAAGACATAAAGGGATGCAAGATCCAGGTGAGCAGCCACAGAAGAAGGGCAAGACCATACACGAGTGTGTATGGGAGGTGGAAGCGTGGGGCGGCGTATCCCAAGCCCACCAGAACTTCAGACATGAAGTCCCAGAAGCGGATTGGTTCATCATTGGTGATGTGATACGGCTGCAGGAGAGGGAGGAGGGTACAGAGATAAAGGTCAGTGGAGAGCCAATAAAAACAATGAAACTAAAGACGGAAGCTGAAGGACATCAGAGATGTTATTGATCTATATATATATTCTTGAAGTCTCACTCACTTTTCCACAGATAGGGGAATCTGCTCTCAGGTGCTCAGCAGCGAGGATGTGGCCATGAACAACATTCTCCACGTAGGTGAAATCTACAAGATTGGTTCCATCACTGGTTGAGAAAAAACACATTCAAATGGTCTAATTAGTGAGTAAACGTACAAAGAAAGAGCAGAGGTTAAAGTTCAAAGTCTCTCAGCATACTACACTATGTTAGCAAGCAGCAGGGGGCGCTGAGAGGGTGGATGAGGATAAAGAAAGTGGATCATCACTTATTAATTGTTTATAAACCTTATTAAAATTCCTATTAGACCGCAAATCAGCATATATGCCTTAAAGCAAAGTTATGGCTACAAAGTTTGTCAAACAAAATTTATAAACACATTTATGTGAAATCCATTTTACTAAAATATAAGGGCTAAAGATGAACTGATCTGAGATTTCTATCTAGTTTCTGATCTCTGGTTTTTGTAAAGCTTTGAGCTGCTGATTCTTATCAGACTATAAGAATTAAAACTGCCTGTTTAAAATATTTCTGACCTTTTTGACTGGGAATGATCCTTATAACCTTATACTTGGATCTCTTGCGCTGAGTGAGAGAAATTATTCACCATAAAATAGGGTCTCATTAACATTTTAAAGCAGGGACATAAACATTTGGAAGTGGCATTTTAAACAGATTTGTGCATTTTATAGGAGTCATTAGAATAATGAGCACAGTTATTGTTGCTCATAAAAGTCTCCATTTTCTCAGGAGAATGTAGATACTTGCCTTAATTTTGAGATTTTCAAGAAATAGTGCAGACATTTTTAAATCCAGCTTGGTCCATGACAGACAGAGGTCAAGAGTTCAAAAGAATAAGATCAACTTTTCTGTACTCTGCTCATCCCTCCAGATATCTACTGAAATAATCCCCACATCAGTCCACTTTTTTTGTCAGTTTGACCTATGTTTAGGTCAAAAACATTTTACCCACTGCAAGTGTAAACCAGCAATCACGTGGAGGGATTTTTTTACCAACAACCAATAGAAATCTCCCGCTCTGTTGCAGCAGTTTTAATGAACAGCCTAAGTGCCTCCACAGGAAATTCGGTCTTCTCCTTAACAACCATCTATAGTTTCTGTGCTTTCTCTTAAACCTTTCAAATTAGGAAAATATCCCCTCAGCAACAGCAGAGCATCCGTTCCTAAGAGTGTTGCTGTCAGCAGTGATGCACTAAGTGATCAGAGAAAGACTGAATGAATATGTTTATTAATTGGAGACCAGTGAGGGCCCATAACTTTCAGTCATCAGTCAATTTCTCAGTGCAGCTCTGGCACAAATTGAACTAAATTCTAAAACAGGGGACTTAATAAACTTAAAAAACACATAGTCATATTCAACAAATTAGAACATGCGTTCTGATGAGGCTCATATGTAAAATAAAAGTACATTTTAAAAATATAAACTTTAAACCAGTTATTATGCCTATTTTTTAACCAAGCCCAGATATTTCAATTAAAAATAGTGCTTTTGTAATTGGTCTGATGTAATATTTGTATCTTGATCTTAAACATTTCAACTAATTAAACAGTTTTCTACACAGCTTGATTATTTGTAAAATACTCATGCATGGTTTTTGAGTTAAAAGAAGTTGCTTGAATAGTTAATGCCTTCGAGGAACGAAATGATCGCTCACCCAATGATGAACTTCATCTTCCCCCGGCGAGCTGCGTCCACCAGGGTGGGAACCAGCTGCGGATCCCGAGGGCCAAAGATGCCGTGAGGCCGAATAGCAACCGTGAGGAAACCCTTTGGCTTGTTGCACGCCTCCAGAACCAACTAAAACACACCACATAGGTCAAATTTGGAGGTTCAGCAAAGAGGATTGCACTGCAATATTACCAGAGTAAGACTGTACATAGAGTTATTATGGTATTACACATGTATTTCTGAAGTGTTTTGTTTGCAATTTCGTTTGATTTCCAGAGGCAAGAGATGTTTGCTTAGATAAGAAGTCCTTTTCAACGCCTTTTACCTTCTCCTGTTCAATCTTGGTCTGAGTGTAGTAGTCAATGGGCTTCTTGGCGTACGGCAGATCCTCTTTTCCATTCTTGACGTCTGTGCCCTCAAACACCACACTGGCACTGCTCGTCAAGACCAGTTTCTGTCAACAGGACCACTTTAGCATTTAAGCCCAGTTCTTGGAAAAAAAATGTTTTCAAAGCCACAAGAAAGAAAAACCAGCAGCACCTGTACTCCTGCGTCTAAGCAGGCCTGAATAACCGTCTGGGTGCCCTGAATGTTGACCCTCTCAAACAGCAGCCGGTCATCACTTGAAGGAGCTGGGGAGGCACAGTGGAATACCAGAGACACGTCCTTCAGAGCAGAAAGCAGAGCCTGGAGACAAGAAAAGCACAGTGACAGCTGTTGACTGCTGGATTTTTAAAAGCCCCTTTATCAATTGTATCTATATCTGTGCTGGAGATGTGGAATAGGTGACAATGAAAAACAAAGAGTAATACTAAGCAGTGGATGATTTGTGGAGTAGTTTAAAGTGGGTTTAGATTAGAAAATATTTTTCCAAGATTTGAATATCTTGTGGTTTAATCCTTCAATCTACAATGGGAAGTGTAGTGGCACAACCGCAAACCTGTCCAGAAATGGCCGACAAAAAGATGTCAGGCAAGACAAGTGGATCATTATCAGACAAGCAAGAACCTGTTGGTAGAGGGGCTGCAGAAATACACAGCCCAAGGGGAAGAACCTGCCACACTATTAAGATTTTTATCCGCGCACATTTTGACAAACATGTTTTATTTTTCTCACATTTGACAACATGCACTCCCAAATAAATAAATAAATCGATTGTGACCTGAGAAAATGTAGGAAGGTTTAACAGTAAGGTCAAAGTAATGGGCCAGTCCTCTAAAACAACAAGATGAAGACATTGCTCCTGCTTCCTTAGACCAGTCTCAAACTGTTAAATAATGTTCTGCTTCCATCGGAGAAAGGAGAAAATAGCGACAGAGGAAATCTGACCTGTTTATCGCAGAGGTCTCCCTGGTGAAAGGTGACGCCTGGAAGCTCGTAGCTCTGCCGGATGTCAAACAGAGAGACAGAATAGCCCCTGTCCAGGAGCTTCTCCACCAGGTGTCTACCTAGGAAACCAGACCCTCCGATCACTGCACACCGCTTACTGCCCTGCGGCAGAGAGTCACAGTGATTATTAACCAAACACAGCTGCCACCACTAATAAAAACTTTAAAACAGATTATCTGCCACTCACCGGTCGAACACGTGTGGCCATAATGAGGGAAAACTGGCACAGAGGTGGAGAAAAAGTGACTTTTTACCGCAGTGAGGAGAAGTTCGCTTAAGGAAGGCTGCGTCTCATTTGTTTTCTAAACAGAGGTACAGACACGTACACCCTTGAACATGGAGAGCACGGCGTGCAACTTTTCCAAATATTCCACAAAGAAACCTCCTGTAACTCAACAACGAACGAATATGAACTGTTTCTATCAGCTGAGAAAACCTCTGAGTGATTGGTCAACCCATCATCAAACGCAAAGGTGGCGTCCACAAACAGCCAATAAGGTTTGCGATACGTCAAAGAACGCCACAACTTTAGCCAATGGAGAACCGTGATAAGCTTAGTTCCACCTCCTATCTCGGAAGCCACGCCTCTCAGTGTTTACGACATGACGTTTCATCACAAACCAATAGTTCATTCAGGTTTGTTGGTATTCTACTAAAACAAGAGGACATATAATTTATACAATAAGGGCTTGCTAAGTCTTGTTCTTGTGCGTTTTTACAGATTTCTGTCTATTTTATCACTTCATTGTTACCTTTGACAAAAATTGTTTCATCTAAATCCATATAGATTTATTTACCTATTTCACTTTTTTGTGAAATGATAAATAAAATAACACTTTCAGGGGTCTCAAACTTCAGTCCTCGAGGGCCACTGTCCTGCAGTTTTTAGATGTGCCACAGGTACAAAAAACACTGGAACGAAATGGCTTAATTACCTCCTCATTGTGTAGATCAGTTCTCCAGAGCCTTACTAATGACCTAATTATTCTATTCAGGTGTGGTGCAGCAGAGGCACATCTAAAAGTTGCAGGACAGCGGGCCTTCAGAACTGGAGTTTGAGACCCCTGAATGGTCACTTTTTATTGACTAATGATATCTGAAATATGTTTCAGATAGTCAGTATTTATTGCAGATATCCTAAATTGAAGCCTCTGTACAGCTTAAAGGTAAATCTGAGGCCTTTTAACTAATCAAATTAACAATATGTGTAGTCTTAAATCAATTTAAGATATCTGGAATCATGTGAGGAAGGTCACAATCCAGACAGAAGAACCTGTTTGCTGATTAAATTAATCTGCAAACATCTTCTCATGAACTCATCCAAACAGTTTATGGAATACGTGAAGAGAAAATTATAATCCTGCAAATAAAGAGAGGAGCTTCTAGTGAGCTGCTGGAGATAAATCAGCCTGTCACATCTTCAGGCTGCAGGAGGTGAAAGAATGAGGAAACAGATGCATCTCTCCTGCATGTAGATCATTGATAATAACCTTTAACAATAAACAGATCTTATTGCTCAGAATCGGGCACAAGTTCGGGCTGGTTTCAGTGGCCCCGCCTACATGATAAGCATTAATAATAAATGCTTATAGGGTGGCTTCCTGCATACCTCCCTCAGTATGCAGGATGCCTTAAAAACATACCTAGAGTGTTGTCTTGACGCCTGGTTGGACCTAGCCCACCGTCAAGGTGCAGTTCCTGCGTCACAGAGCAGATCTACCACCCCCACCCTACCTTAACTCTCCCAATCATCTCCTTCAGACTAGCCAGCAGCAATTAGCAAACACCTGGTGGAACTGTGCATCTGCTGAGCTTGTTGCACAGACTACTTCTCATTGCAATGCTGGTAAAGACATTGTTTAAAGGGTTACAGAGGGGCATTCATTTTATGAATAAAACTCACAAAATGAGTTTTATTCATTTTACTCACTCGATAAAATGAATAAAACGTTATTTACTGAATTAAGTTTTACTGAATGAAGAAGAATAACAGACACCAAAGGATAATTTGAAAGGTTTATTAATAAATCTGCACAGCTTGGTGTGTGGCATGCTGGGGGATATAGGAAGGAAGAGACGGGACTCAGATTTCCTTCCAGGCTTTATGCACTATATCCAGCTGTCACTGTCACTGGGTCAGAGGTGATGTCACTCTCCACAGATCACCAATACATCACAGAGGTCATCAGGTTTTTTTAGTATCCAACCAAAAGAAATGGTTGAACTGATATTCAAACAAAAAAAGCAGAGTTGGGAGCCGAGGCCAAAACAAAGAAAACAGGACTACCACTGACTCCCAACTCAACCACGGAAAACAATATATAATTTTTAAGAACCTCAAACAGACTTGAACTGAGGTTTAATGGACATAATAATAGAAATAATAATGACAAAAAATGAAAAGAAACACGGCTTGGTATGTGGTATGTTGAGAATGTAGGAAGGAGGCGACGGGACTTTGGTTTTCCTTCCAATCTATAGGCACTCGGCAGCGAATCATAAGCTTTTTTTTCATCGTTTCCCATCAACGTGATCTCAGAAAGATGAGTAACCATCCATCCAATCCTCCATTTCTGCACCTGTTTATTTTGTAGTTACCATTACACAATCAGCAGGTTGTGTAATTCTCACCTGGAGGTGAGGTACCCGTTGGTGAGGTCGCCAGTCTATCACCTATCTTGGACCTTTTTTGTGTGGGGCAGAGAATCCCAGACCATTTAAAGTGCCTCTCATAACTTTTGAAAGTGCTTGTGGAAAGCCTTGCCTACAAAGGCCAAGAAACCTCAATATGTTAGGTTCGTTAACTCTTTCAGTAACGAACCTAACATATAAGTTTCAATATATGTGCATCTCATAAAAAATTTTATTAGACTTTTGGAAAACTTTACCTACTAGGACCAATAAACTTTTAAATATGTTTCATTCCTTTAATTTCATCATCTATGCCCTTCATAACTTTTTTGAAGGACTTGTAGAAAACCATATATATATATATATATATATATACTGGATAGATAGATAGATAGATAGATAGATAGATAGATAGATAGATAGATAGATAGATAGATAGATAGATAGATAGATAGATAGATAGATAGATAGATAGATAGATAGATAGATAGATAGATAGATAGATAGATAGATAGATAGATAGATAGATAGATAGATAGATAGATAGATAGATAGATAGATAGGAAAAGTAATGTTTTACACAACATATATATCACATGGATATAAAAGTTTTCTATTTGCTTTTGATATGGTGAATTTTAAAGTACATAAAGATATATATTTTTAACGCAAATATAGGGACATGATAGCCCTTGTGAGTTTCAACCTCCAACATTTCAGGATCCTATGATGTATCAACGCAGACTCCACTACAGTATCTCACAGGGATATATTTTCTAAAAACTTCCACTGGGGGTGAGTAATGAGGCAATTTCAAAACTGCGGCATTTCAAATGTAATAAACGGGTGTTCATATATGATGCAAAGATTATTATACTGTAGGATCACCACATATCGAGCTTTCTTTTTTTTGTGTGCTTTACAATCATTTTGTAATCCTATGTACCCTGTGATTTTCAACAACCTATCAGCTCTTTTCCCGACCGGTGCGTTTGATTCCTTGCACCGTGCGCTCCTTTCAGCCTCCTCACCGTGGTTCTCAGTCTGTGGCCATAGACCAGTGCGTGCGTCGGCTGGCAAACAATGGGTTAAAATTGTCCAGTCCGTGACAGCTGCTGGAGCGCAGGTTATTAGCTAGAAACGCGATTCCCCTCCACACTATGGCTGATATTTGTGTAAAATAAAACCGGAGGTGTCAGGCTAAGCTTTCATGCGATCCACTCATCTCCCCCCTCCTACATGATACAGAGGCCTTACAGCGGAGAAGAAAAACACTCTTTTTTTTTGTTTTTTCTTTAGTAAACTGCCGGTCAAATACACAGGAATAAATGGTAAGTGACATCAGATTTTATTGGAGGGGCAGGCTTTATGCATTTTTCTTTAAACTACAATTTATTAATATGAGCTGTTGGGTTGGTTTTGTAAAAAGACACACGTACAAAACAAAAAAAAACAAAACAAGAAAAGCTTTTTCATTTCATTTTCCTCTTGTGAAATCCAAACAGGCAACCAGTGCCAAGAGGCCATCCCTACAGGGTCCAGTGCCCCCTCCTCGCAAGAAGACAACTCCCAAGCCAGAGCTGACTGAGGAGCAGAAGCAGGAGATCAGGGAGGCCTTTGAGCTGTTTGACACCGATGGCTCTGGACACATCGATGTGAAGGAGCTCAAGGTAAAAGGTCTTCTGAGCACGAATACAAGAGTAAAAATGTATTCCAGGATCACTCCAGTGCATGTTTCTGATTCTGAGCCAGGTTGCAATGAGAGCTCTGGGGTTCGAACCAAAGAAGGAGGAGATCAAGAAGATGATTGCAGAAGTGGATAAGGATGGGACGGGAAAGATTTCCTTCGCTGACTTTCTGGCAATCATGACACAGAAAATGGTATTCAAGCACATAGTGTGGTTTACAATGCCTAGCAGCTGCATTTATACATCTGCTTCACATTTTGGTTACATTTTAACCACGCTTTGTTTTTATAAACGATTTGGCCGTTTTTTTTCTTTTTTTTTTTTTGCAACATACTACAAGCTCAGTCAGATTGGGCAGCTTCAGTACACTCTTTTGGATTTAGGCTTGTACTTTGACTGGTCCATTTTATCACTGAATACGCTTTGATTTAAGGTGAAAAGTGAAGTTATGACTGCAAAGTGACACTTTGCAGTCATAACGTGGCGAAATGTTGGGTAAGCTAATATGTGAATAGTTTTGCAAGGCATTCCACATGGAGTACTCTTTGGATAATAAGTGGGGAGACTACAGCAGAGTACTTCTGTTTGAAGACTTCGATCGTACCAGTTCGGTGTACTTTTCCAGTAGAAAATTCCTAATAATATTGCTCTCTCAATTTTCAGGCTGAGAAAGACTCCAAAGAGGAGATCCTTAAAGCGTTCCGGCTGTTTGACGACGACGAAACAGGCAAGATCTCTTTTAAGAACCTGAAGAGGGTGGCCAAAGAGCTCGGAGAAAACCTGACAGACGAGGAACTGCAGGTGAGCCACATCGCACAATAAAACATCCACAATGAAACATCCACAATAAAACATTGTTTTATTTACTTCTACATTTAATGTTTGTGCAGGAAATGATAGATGAAGCGGACAGGGATGGGGACGGAGAGGTGAACGAGCAGGAGTTCTTGCGCATCATGAAGAAAACCTGCCTGTACTGAAGGCGATGCAGAGTCACGTCTGGACAGCGCTTTGTGTGTAATGCTGCTCATTCACTCATGTAGAAAACTTATAATTGTTGTGTTGTGCCATAATTTTCACCTAAAACGTATCAAACTGCACGGTGATATATTAGAGTGGAATAAACGTAGGACTGGAAGACGACAGGTGAAAAGCCAAATTACCAATCGTATTTGATTTAAAGTCATAAAACTAAACATGCTGCAGGTTTCTAAAAGGAATATAGATTCCCATTGATGCCAAATTCAGTTGAGATCATTTGAAACTTCTTAGTGCCTGCTAAAACGATGACAAGTACATTCCAGTGCTTTATTTGCTAGACGACTTTGTGGATCAAGTTCTGCCGGGCTCTTTGTTTTTGCCCTTTTTATGCCAATTTTAGTCCAATGCGGAAAACTTAACTTGGATAAACAGGGAGTGCCGTCTCATCCCTGCACTCCCTGTGGATTTGTGCCTGCGCCTGATAAAGGTGCCATCACCACAATCAGGGAAGATGCTACACAGATCCACACACACACACCTTCCTCACTTGTCCCACCAGAGTGCTGAATATTGTACGTTTCCTATATATTTGATTCTGCTGTGGACATTTGCTCCTCCGAATTGTCGAGTGCTTTGCATATTGTGAATTGAAGCGTGAATACGTAGCAGAGTAGTATTTAAAAAAAATAAATAAATATGGTGAAGCAGTCCGTCTTGTTTTTTTTTTTGCATTTCACCATTGCAAGCTGCATTTATCCATATTTGATCAGCTCTGTTAGGTTACATTAAATGACAGCCAACAACAGCAGGGCTGCATGTGAGCAGACATAATATATCCTACCTGTAAATATTTGCTTGATAAAGTCATGGTAATAAAACACACCAATATCTTTCAGTTACACTCACTTCCATTCGATTAAAAACATTACTCATGTGAGTAGTGCCCATTACTTACTTACATTAACAACATCAATAATTCAGGAGAAAATTTTAGAGTACAATAAACATCCCCAAGTTTACTTTCATAGCCAACTGTGATTCATGACAGATTTTTAGTCTGCTATGAATTCAGCCGTTCAGAGTTGGACTCCTGACCCTGAGGCCCCTCTCCCCGTCTCTTTCCTGTCTGATCTACTGCAGATGAAGGCCACTAGTTGCAAGAAAAACTTGAGAAAAAAAAAGTGTTTTATGTACCAATTTTTTATTGTTAAAATTACTGGCAAAACAAAAATCCAGCATATTCTAGAGAGAGGATAAGACATGAGACAGTTCTATCAACTTGAATACAAAAAAAATATAGTGGACAGAAAACGTTGCTGTTTTTGTTCACATTTCCAGTTACAGCA
Organism: Xiphophorus maculatus; assembly: GCF_002775205.1. NCBI lineage: Eukaryota > Metazoa > Chordata > Actinopteri > Cyprinodontiformes > Poeciliidae > Xiphophorus > Xiphophorus maculatus. The sequence continues at coordinate 20,069,355 of NC_036465.1, read as the reverse complement.
ACCAATGACAAAAAAAAAAAGGCATCACAGTGGCCCGAAAAGGTTAGAACATAGAAAGAGGTAAAGAGTTTTCAGTACATCCGCTCATTCAGCTTTCACCAAGTTTGGTCTTTGAGGCAAAGTCGGTGCTCAGTTTCCGCATCACTTCTCCGTGGCTCTGCCCCGCCAGCTCCTGCCTCGCGTTCCCATAATTCTCTTTGAGAAATGTGGCGAAAGGCGCGGGAGCCCGTGGCTTCGAAGGAGTCAGTAAGACCAGCTGACCTGTGCAGAGCGCGCACACAAACCTCTGCGTGTCCAGAGACTTGGAGTGGCGGCCGATCCTGCGAAGAATCAGAAGAAAAAATAATTGACAGAAGTATGTGGTGAACAATTTAAGCCCATTAAAAAGAAAATTATTTCAGTGGAGTTAATTAGAACTGCTCTGATCAATCTGGAACAAATCGGCCAAATTTCTTTGATCGTCTGGTCAAATATTGAAAAATTTTCATTTCTATTCCTTAAAATGCATCAAAAGTAAGAAACACCCTCTACTCTTTTTCTGCTGGATTCAAAACTAAATATTTCTGTCAAAGTAACTTCAGAATTTTTTTTTTTTTTTTTTTACAAATGTTGCCTCAATGTTAGAGGACAAAAGTCTGAATCAATCAAACAATCAAAAATGGAAGGTCAGATGTCAGAGTAGACGGGAAATCAGCATTGGTCGGGAAAAGCCTGATCACTGCTCAGACTTACGTATTCTGGCAGCGCTTGCACTGATACTGGAACTTGTACGTGATGTCATAACTGTGGCAGCGCGTCACCATGGGCAGCTCAGGATGGATGAGTGTGGATTTGCGTGCGTACAGCCTCCATAGGTTTCCGTGTCCGTCCCTCACGCCGTTTATCAGCCACGTGGCAGCGTGGCACATTTCATGGATCAGCGTGTCCCTGAGACGATCTGAGACGGGCAGAAATACTGCTGAATTCAGATACCGGCCCAAGAGGGAACATATGTACTCGTCATCAGACATCACTACAGAGCATTTCCCTTTTAGGAGTCTCACCTGCAGAGTCGCAGACTTTGTCGGACAGCTCGATGCGAGCGTAGCGGTTTCCTCCACCTTTTTCCTGTCCTGTGATACAGTAACCCGCTGTTTTCCGCATCTTCTTATTCCAGGTTACAGACATGTTGGTTGGGAGCTAAAAAAAACAGCCATCGATATACAATAAGGTTAATATTGCAAATCAATTTTTTAAAATAGCTTTTTACCAAGCTTATTAGGCGTGGTGAGGACTGGTGGTATAACTAAGCAGCACAGGCTAAGGGTGCCACAGCTAATGGAAACATTAGCATTATACTCAACCACAACACTCAATAACTAGGATCTGACTGCAATTTAACAAAGCATATGGACATTAGCACCACAGACTTAAGTATTTGTTCATTTTTTGCAAGTCATTTTATTTTTGTCACGACATAAACGAACACGGAATATTTTCTGATGTCATGAAGCCCTAATGTACACCAAAATGTAACATTTGCACTTGCACTGTAGCAAACAGCATCACCTCTGATGCACACAATTATCCCAACATGGATAAAGCCAAAAGAGGCTGTTTCTTATAATATTTTAATTATGCAATCCCGCTGAAATGAGAATGTGTGCATGTTTTTAACAAAAAATACTTGTTAACCAAATAAATGATTAAAAGGTGCATTCACAATCGCTTAAACCCTAAAGTTTCTACCATCTGAATGTAAACGAACCAAGAGAAAGTTTGGATTCAGATCACCTTGTTGTCAAACACGCTGGTATTGTAGAGCTGGTACAGCTTGTTTGTGAGTTCTTCCTTCTTCTTCTTGAAAATGGATCCATATATGGAGCCAGGAACTGTGAGTGACTCCAAGAAGCAGCCAGGGGTCTTACACACTGATATCCTGGAAAGAACAAGTCCAAATAAATCTCTCTATACGCGACATTTAAAGTTGGCAACATGTTGGTGAAGGCAGATGTACCTGCTCACAGCAGCGGGCCTGGGGTCCGTCTGACTGACTTTAGGCTTCAAAATGGAGGATTTTCCATGTGCTTTTACAGCTTGAGGTTTCTCCTTGATCGGTTTCGAGCTTGGGGTTGTGAATGGTTTCACAGCAGGAGCTGAGATCACAAGCTTTGTTTCAGATTCTAAGATACAAAAAAATTATAATTAAGGAAACCGATATTAGGCATACAAAAGTTTATCAAGATTTTACCTTTACTGGTGTTTGGGGTGAATGTGGTGCTGGTGAGATTGTTTTTCTTTTTCAGCCTCTCCAACAGGGATGCAAACTCCTCCTCAGAATCGCTCGACTCGACCAGCCTAGAAGGCGCTGAAAAAGTCCGCTTGGGTGAAGTTGTTAATGCCGGAGTGTTACTGGGAGGACGGAGGAAGTCAGATAAACTGGGCAGCAATGGCGAACGATTCTCTTCCTGCTCGTTTTCACTCTTTTCAACTCTTTGCAGAGATTTGGGCTTTGAGTGACGTGTCTTCCAAGTACTCCTTATGATAATGTTTTCGTCATCATCGTCCCCACTGTCACTAACAAACACCGGCGAGTTCAACTGCGCGAGAGGTCTTCTGAATGGACGCTGCCCTACTGGAGTTTTGATCTTCTGAGGAACTGCAAAATAGAAAGCGTATATAATTAACTTGAAAATGCTGCTCAATCTCATTTCATCAGTTCACTCAACTTGCCAAAAAAAAAAAAAGATTACTGGAAGATACACAGCAAACAGTCTTTGGTCAGATGTGACCAAAACTGAACTTCAAATTTCAAAAGAATGCCGTAGTTATAGGGAAAGTCTTAACTAAAACGACTTAAAAACATTACCTTTTAAGGATGACTTGGTTTCAAGAAAATCGTCATCAGATGAGAAATCGTTCACTATGAAGTTTTTCAGGCTGTTGGAAAAAGACAGGAAGGGTAAAGGTTTGTTTTGTTTCATTTCAAAGCCGTGTTTCAATAAAAATATAGTCAGAAACTAACCTGTCTTCACTGCCACTCTCAGATCTTATCCTGGCTTTGGTGGCTGGGGTTTTCTCTCGCTGCAAAACTTCAGTGTCAAAAAGAGAAACATGAGACAAAGACATGGTTTCACAACTGACTGATGTACATTTAAACAAAAGTAGTAACGAACTTACATATCTCAAATTCGTCTTCATCACCTGAGCTCACCACAGGAACATTTGAGCTAAAATACAAAAAATAGTTTAATCTTTCCATACTGTATATATATATATATAAAGAAAAAAACAAACTCCTTGCTGTGTTTGCCATACCTGAGTGTCTTTGCAGCACTGATTGGCTTCTGTGGCTTAGTTTTTGTTTTGGGTGTAAAGTTTTTCATAAGAACTAAAATAATAAAAAAAAGTTGACATTTCATAGAAAACAGGACTCTCATCATTAAAAGGATGAAATCAGAAACAGAAATCACTCACAGTTGTCAAACTCTTCATCACTGGACTCGCTAGGAGCTCCACTTGTCCCACCATTACGCGTCTTGCCGATCATACTCACCAACTACAAACAAAACCCACAAATATTCATCAAATGGTTTACACTGCTTAAGGCCAGGTGGGTCATGTTTAAAGGGTAACCTTTTTTTGGGTTGAGTCCAGTCCCTCATCCATCCAGCCCATCTTCCTAGCAACTCTGTCAAACGACTTGCAGAGATCATCGTTCATTTCCTTCCCCCTCTCCTTAAAAAACAGTACCTGTGTCAATAAAGAACTTATATCACACAACCAAATATTAAAAAAACAGTTTAAATTAAACCGATCGTTTATCGTCTGTAGCCTACAAGGCCCTGCAGCTACACACTTCGGGGGTAGAAAATGCTAGCATTTCCATTAGCAACATAGCAATAACTAGACAGTCATAATGCTAAAGCTAGCAGGAAAACTTTTCACCGAAATGTAGAATTCATTCAAAGTAAGAAACACCGAAAAACTCACTATAATTGAGATGCCACGTCTGTTATTAAATGGAGACGAAAATAGGTTGGCTACAAAACGTTTCGTAAATTCAAATCGTGCGAAAACGTTACGTCAGACGTCAGGAAGATATTTGACCAATCAGAGTAAGTTTATTGTAATACGTCATCACGTGGACATCTGCAACGTAAGATACTGTCTTCAGCTTCATTACCATAGACGTAAAGATTTTATGTTACTTCGGTTTGTTGTAAAAGACCAGATTTTTTGTTATTTAGTCAACATATTCTGTAAACTGTGATTTAATTGGTGAAGAAATATATTTCTTAACAGCATGTTGTGTGTGAGAGCAAAATGGACAAATGGAGAACAAAAATTGTTTCTGGCTTAATATATCTATAACACACAAGTAATGGCTCCACCCATGTTCTCTGTCTCCACTAAATAAGAACATTGCCCCTGCATGATTCTGCCACCACCATGTTCCCACCATGGGCATGGCGAACTCAGGGTGACTTTTTTCCCTACACATGGTCCTGTATCTTTTTTTTTTTTTTTTTACATTCAATTTCAAAGCTGCTTTATTCACCACAAAGGGAGTTGTAACTCATGATTTTCCTCAAATAATTATTGTAGATGCTGATGCAAGATCTCTTGTAGCAGTCAGGGTTACAGTGAGGAAATCTCTCGAGACACCGTTGTACAAGTCTCATCAAGAGGACAATTAGGGTTGCACATCATTGTCTTGATTTTTATGAAAAGTCCTTCTTTGCACAATAATCTACAGATGTTCTACAGTAGTTTCCTTAACAGAAGCAGCCTTCCTCATCGGGTTGCTTAGCCTTTCATGTCACTGGCTTTCATGCAGCTACAATAGATGGCAGAAGAGGCCGCATTCTCCACAGCAGACTTATAGAAAATATGCAGCATTTTGATCCAAACACTGAAATATATATTTAAACACTGCACTGTCTTTGCCTTTAGTTGTAGGATAAGTTTTATGCCCCAAACTTTTCCCTGTAGTGTTTAGAAAAATACATTAGTGTGTGAATTTATTGTGCCTGCAGATTTAATCCTTATTGGTATCGACCAAGAACAGAACAAAACATTTTGGTTTCAATCCCTATTTTTTATTATATGTAGAGACTTGCAGCTTCACCGACAGCATACAGTTAAACAGTACAAAACAAAAACTGTTCAGAACATACTTACCAATCCAATTCCTGGCTTGTGTTAAAAAACCCCAAAATCTATTAAGATATCATTTTTATGCTTTAACTGATGATCAGGTGCTTTCCAAACTCATTTTTTATCCAATTAGGACAAACTCAGTTTGACAAATAGGACAACACCTACTGAACAAATCTTTTGACAAAATTATTAAAAGTTGGCATTTTGTGTGGGAGGAAGTGTTTGGAAACTTGCACATTTACTTGTTGCAGCCATTTAAGAACAGCTTACACACACACACACACAAAAAAAACCAGATTCAATTTATGTCTCATTCGTTGCTTGATAAAGCCAATGAAACCTACAATTTAAATGGAGCAACAACGCCGTTTTAAAACATACAACACTCTTAATCCATGTCTAAATAGAACAATTAAAGATGGCTGTGTATTCTCTCCACAAGCTGCAATTAGTCCTGTACGCACGACGACAGGACTCAAAGGAAAATCCACTGTTCCAAAGTACTGAAGGGAAATAAAGGTATTCACAACCTTCTCATGCTCACAAAGTACATCAAGTGTGTCAATATAAAGAGTCTCAGACAAACTGCCTGAAAATAGCTCAGGCTTCATATCTGGCTCAGCAGATGTGTGACTCGATGACAACATAATGGGAGGCCAAGTGTGAACGTGTGTGTGTGTCGGCTCCTTCAACGCAAGAGTCCCCCCCTTTAGGATAAATGAGAAATATGGAAACAGTCACTGAAGGGCAGGGAGCTTGAGTGAATCCTGACCGTTCAAACTATGCTGCTGATCAGGGTTAAAATAGTTTCCAGTTCAAGCGGTCTCACTGGTCTCCACTGTTAGGTGTTTGACCAAGTGGTCTGGCTTGCTGCCGTTGCTGTGATGTTCCCACATTTGCAGATAGAGCCTTTCCAGGTCTATTGTGTACTGCTTGGTGTTGAACAGGGGACTGCAGATTCGGTGTTTCCAAACGCGCGCTCTGACCATCTTTAGGCTGCAGGATGGAAGAATATAAAACAAGTTAGATATAACAGAAAACTTTTCCCCCCCATTAAAAAGGTGGTCAGGAAAGCCATCTACGTACTATTCCATGTCAGATCCCAGTTTGACAGCTACATCCTCGTATTCCTGACGAGTTTGAGGAATCAGCTCTGGACAGCCCAGACAGTTCAGCTGTGAGGCAGCCACGCGGGACGCAAGAGTCTCACCTGCAAGAAAGTTTGATTAAAAACATACTTCCAAATTGAATCAATTCTAAACAAAGCCATTATTTAATGCAAGAATGAAGTCATTCTTTTAATAAATGAGCTTCCTCACCTGGCATAGTTACCATGGGGGTTCCAGCCCAGAGAACATCCATGCCGGTGGTGTGCCCGTTGCACAGAGGTGTGTCGAGGCACACGTCTGCCAGCTGGCCTCTCCTCACATGCTCCTCCTTGGGAGCCACGGGGGAGAAGATGATGCGAGACGCAGGCAGACCCATGTTCTGAGCATACTGCTGGATGTTTGGCTCGCCAACAGCGGGGAAGCGAAGAAGCCACAACACGCTGTTGGGCACGCGCTTCAGGATCTGTAGCAACAAGGGAGATTAGCGACGGGAATGTGGGTTTTTAGAAAGCTAAGAGAAAACAGAGAGCTGTTAAAAATGACAACTATTCCACTCACATTGGCCCACATCTGAAGAGTAGGAGGATCAATCTTGTAGAGCTGGTTGAAGTTACAGTAGACAATAGAATCCTCAGGGAGACCGTACTGGGAACGGGTCGTTACCACAATGGTCCGCAACACCTCCTCCCCGGTTGCGGCTTTATTATTGATCTATAATTTGGAGCAAAACAGTGTTGCTTCATTGCTTTTGTCTTTAGCTTGTTCAACAAGGCTCAAAGCATCAAGCGAAAACCTTGTTTTAGATTTTAACCCAGACAAACTAAACCTAGTGTTGATACCAAGGATGGTGTTTATAGAACTAAAATATATTTTGAGACATTCATTGAGATACTGATTAAAATAAATATTTAAAAAAACTTGACCTGTAAAAAGAAACCATTTCCCTACAACTGTTAAATTAAGCAATTACTGTCGAGTAAGAGTTGAAGCATTAATATACCAAAATGCCTAAATCTTAATAAGTTTGATTTGTGCCCAGCAGTGGTACCTGTGTGGTGGCCAGGCCGTTGCTGACTGTGAAGTTATTAATGGTGACCTGGATTTGGCCTTGGTTGATCATGTTGATGATTGCCTCTGCTGCAGTGTTCATGGGAATCACAGGCATGGACAGGGCTCCGTTTGTGTCTCCAGCAGCCGGCTCCTGGTTGTTGTCGCACTTCATCTGATCACAAAGGAAAGTTTTAACCTCAAATTTTTAACACTGAATTCATTTTGCAATGTTTTTTTTTTTTTTTTTTTTTAAAACACACCTTTATCACTTTGACATCCGGCAGACTGTCCAAGAAAGCCTTCAAATCGATGCCGTTAAGAACAATCCGGTTGTCAAAGATGTGTCCGTTCGATTTGAAATCAATGACTGCCTTTTTCTGGAGAGTGGATGAAGAATTGTTTAGGTGGTTTCTCTATGACAGAACAATAAGAGCTGTGGCAACAACAGGGCGCTTCACAAACCTTGAGGTGAGGGAACATGTTGGCATGATCTCCAATGAAGAAGGTGTTGGGCATGTAGGCCAGTTTTTCAGAGTACTGTTCAGCTACTTCAACAGGAGACGTCTCCTTGTCAGTGATGATGTAGTCCATGAACGGAGCGCCGCTGGTTCCAGGGTAACCAAGCCACATCGCCTGTTCAATGTGCAGAAACAGCCATTTGAGCTTTTTTTCCAAGGCCAAAAATAACTAACATAAAGACAGCTAGGAATTATGTTCCTTTTTCTTTTTTTTTTCCTCTACAGTAATATCTGACCGAAGTTCACCTGAACTGGGGCGGGGCGAAGGGCAAACAGCTCATTCCGTGCTCCCTTGGTGTATCCGTTCATATTGACCAGAATATGGATTCCATCCTGATGAATCCGATCAGCTGCCTTTCCATTGCAAGGAATCTGAACGCAAAGGGCAATTTTATGTGCAAATATGTTTTACTGTCAACTTGTTTCAAGCTTCTCTACATAGGAGAGACAGTCGATATGAAACTTGCATAATCCAAAGTCAGACTGAATGATAGGCTAACAGACAGTAAAACAGATGGAATAATGAATATGGACGATGGACAAATAGAGAATAGATAGAAAGAAAATAGATAATTGAAAGACTGATGGACAGATCAATGCAACTTTTTAGGAAATGGAAACAGAGTTCCTTTTTTTCCACATTGATCTTGATTAAAACCCAAAAGTATTCTCCAGCTCAGAGAGGTTACCTGAGAGAGATCTGTGAAATGATGAGCTTCTGCAACCACTTTCACACGGAAGTTAGTACCATCATCAGGGCTAAGAGCGTAGCAGAAAACCTGTAAAAACGGGACAGCAGACAAACATTTTAGAATCTAGCTTTTGTAGTAAATTGACAGACACAGCTGCTGAACATATGATAAAGTTAAGTATGATAAAGAATATTGAAACAAACAAACAAAATAAAGAGATTCTGTACCTCAAATTTTTCAGGATTGTGCATTCCAGGGATGGACTGCATCAGATGAGAGGTTGGATGGTTGCCAAAGTCGGAGCTGACATAACCGATGCGCAGGCGACCGCCACTGCTCTTCAGATCTTTAGGGTGCTCAAAGGCAGGTTTGTGGAGTGCATTAATCTGTAGAGTAAGAAAAAGTGTAAACACACTAACACAGTAGAGGAGAAAATTCTACAAAGAATGAGTCAAATTTTCTGAGAATCAATGAAAAATAGAATCTGCCATACCCTTCTTTTAAATCTCCCTCTATAGCAAGCAACCAATTCACAACCAGCCCCCCTTCTGCTTTTTTCTATTTAGAGTAAGCCTTGCTGATTTCTTACCTCCCCCACATACCGGCCCATCCATCACCACCACCCAAAAATATAATTTAAACGTTACTTGCTTTGATCATTGCGAGTACCTTGTCCAGACAAAGGTTTCCATGGCGCTCGGCTATGGCTTTGCGGAAGCCGTGAGACAGAGGATACAGCATGCTGTGGTGGGGGTGAACCGAGGGCAAGCGGTTCTTTTCCAGCTGGTCAGCCACGATGCTAACGAGCTTTTTCATGCGCTCGTCGTAATCAGTCCAGTCACACACAATCTGAGAATGCAAGGGGGAAAAAAAAAAGCCAGATAAATTTACATTTAAAGTTGTCAATGCTAAATTCAACTAGATTGTAAAATAAACAAGATCATACAAACCTGCAGGCAATGAGCCAAGTTGCAATAAGCATCAGGGAAGTCTGGCTTGAGCTTTAGGGCTGTTCGGTAAGAAGCAATGGCTTCTGGGATGTTTCCAGAATCCTAATTAACACATTAATAAGTTAATTTAAAAGCAAGGTGGGGTTTAATTTGAATTCTTTATGTTTAGTTGTTTTTGAAAACAATTGTACAGGCATCAAACAGCAACACCAAACACTGAAACCAGAAAGCAGCCCCACCTTGTGGATAGAGGCCAAATTGCTGTGAGCGTCAGCAAAGGCAGGGTTGATCTGGATGGCACGAGTATAGCACTGCAGCGCTCCCTGGACATCCTGCATTTCCTTCAGCGTGTTGCCCATGTTGGAATAGGCGTCAGCAAATGTGGGGCTGATCCTAGAAGTAAAGCAGCGTTTAGCACAGGTATTGACTGATAGGTTGGATATACATAAAACATGGGAATATACATCTTTTGCCACAGCAACAGAAAATAGTGTCTCTAAACATGCCTGTAGTTTAATGTAAATACAAACCGTATAGCCTCCTTGTAATGCATGAGGGCCTCCTGGAGTTTGCCCTGCTGCTGCAGGACACTGGCCAGGTTAGAGTGAGCTGCAGCAAACTCTGGGAACACCTGAATGACAAATATGGAAAAAGAAAAACACCATTAAGTGATGGTGTTCACTTTCCTTTAAAAAAAGTTCACAAGAACAAAAAAACTTACTTCCAAGGCTTTTCTGTAAAGCTGAACAGCTTCTTCGATGTTGCCCTGCTCACGCTTTATGTTGGCCAAGTTGTTAAGGGAGTCGGCATGAGTTGGACACAAACGCAATGCTGTGTTGTAGCACTCCTCAGCTTCAGAAACCTGATCATGACAGGATTTAACAATTGCTGACTCATGCAAGTAGGAGCAAAAACAATTTGAAATGCAGAACATGGAAGGGCAAATTACATTTCCTTTCTCCTTCAGGGCATTGGCCAAATTGCAGTAGGCATCAGGAAAGTGGGGCTGCAATTCAATAGCGCGGCGGTAGGTGTCAATAGCAAGGTCAATGAGGCCCTGCTCATAGTAGACACAGGCCAGGTTGCCATGGACGACAGCATGGTTGGGGCTCAGACTCAGGGCTCTCAGGTAGGCAGCCACAGCTCTGAAATCACACAGGTTATCATTAAAACGTCTGCTCTGCAACAGTCTATGTTACATCTATATATTAAGTGCTGACAAAAAAGATCCAAATATGCATTGTACTGTTAAAGATGTTGGAGACTTCTGGTAAGTTGCAACAGTTCAATCCTGAATAAAAGTAGTACGCAGTTACATAGATTAAATAGATACAAAGTTAAATGAGGACCAGCAATACATGAGCTTATCTCACGTACTATTTGATAGAATATTGTCTGTCACAAGTTAATGTCCAGCATATGTAGATCAACTGAATTTACAAATGCTAACTGCAAATTTGTCCATAAGCAATGTCAGGTTTTTAATAGTACCAGTTTATATCTTCTAAGTCTTTGAAAATACCTCTAAAATAGCAGAAATTGAAGCATTGCTGTGTAAAGAATTAAAAAAACATTGATGTTTTGGTGGATTAGGAAAAATTTTCACTTAAGAAAAATGTGAATGGTTGTCAGTTTAGAGCCTAAAGATTTAGAGAAAGTTTTGTTTTTTAGAAAGTAAGACCAGATTTGTGTGATCTTTTAAACTCACCTGTCAAAGATGCGGGCTTCTTTCAGAACATTGCCCAAATTGATGTATGCATCGAGAAAGTTTGGGTCCAGAGTCACTGCCTAAAGTTAAAAAAGAAATGCGCTTAAACAATATATAAAAATATACATAAATTCTGACAAAATATGTCAGATTGGTTTTGTATTGCATAAAACAAATTCCATATTCCTTCAACTCAAGTTATTTAGATTTGTCCCAAATAGGTTTACAACATCCATGACACTATTACGCTTGAGTATAAACATTTATTTTAAAAGTTTTTTACAGTTGGTATGCAACACAAAATATAAAATAATAACGCCGTTAACTTTGTTAAATTAGAAGCCAACTTCTGCCTTTTTTGGCATTTGCATTTGTTCCATTGTTGGCACATTTGTCCAATTAATACATCATCTTTGAAGCAGTTTGTAAACTTCAAAAATACTGATTCTGCAAGTATAATCAACATAAAATTGCTGTATGAATACGTCCAACAATTTACAATTTTGATAGACTCGCTGGTTAAGATTTATGATTTTGAAGTGTTAAGTCAAAAAGTTAACCGAAATGTTAAGTCAAGCTGTAATGTGGTAATGATGAAGGATGTCATTTAAATAGAAATAATAATAATAAAAAAACATTAGTTTTTATCTTTCACAAGACTTTTAAAAGGCTGTCTGGACACCTTAATACAATAAATAATAGTTACCTTTTCAAAATGATGAATGGCGAGCCATATTTCTCCTTGGGCATTGAACACACAACCCAAGTTGCTCCAAGCCACTGCAAAGTTGGGCTGAGTCTCAATGGCTTTCAGGTAGCAAGCCTTCAGTGGATTTACAATGAAAACCACAGGAAAGAGGACAAAAGGTAGAGCAGGGGAGGGATTGTAAAATAAAATAGATTGAGAATAAAAGTAAGAAAAACAAAAAGGGCAGAGAAAAGAAAATTAGTGTCCATTCTCCATGATGGCAAAAAGTGAGTCTACAGCATGGGCTCGCAGGCGCAAAACTCTGCCGCGCAAAGCTGCATTGCTTTTTCCTACGCTGCGCAGATCCAACCAACACCTACACGTAGGCCCTCATCCTGCAGTTATGACCACATTTTCAAAATATAGTGGCATATTAATTATCTGTTCCAGGAATTGCACATTACAGTATTACATTCAATAGATGGAGTGAGAAAATAACTTAGTACACATGTTGGCATAAACCTCACAACCGTGGATGCTGGCCAGTTAGTGCAGGTGATGGTCCCTGTAAAGCATGCGCAACAATCGCCAGCGCGTCGTGTGGCTCTACTGCCACAACCACAATGCACCACTTCTCGCTGCTTGCAATGACCTTGCGCCTGGCAAAGGTGTTACTTCGCTGCTGCGTTCGCTTTTTGGCCAGATGGGACAGCTGCAGACCACCAACCCCTGCAGAATAACTGCAACACCAGACTAGCCCACACTTGGCACCCGAAGGTTGGCCAGGTTAAAGAAGGGGGCCAATGTGGGTTCAGAAATAAACTAAGGGCAAAATGTTTTAAGGTTTAGGAATATCAGAAAGAGTGTTAAAAAAGGAGAAGAAAAAACATGAAAACGATTAATAGAAATATTTAATCTAAGAGACAAAAGTCTCTCATTTGAGCCAAATATGATTGAAAATTTGGGTGCACTCGGGGGCGAGGCTGGTTTGAGTGGGGAGAGGTCCACAATCAACAGGCCAAAGGGAATGAAGGGGATAAGGGTGAGCATGCTTGCGCTTTCCGCCATTTTGGTTGCTTGAAGGGTAACGCTGCGCAGCCCCTGCGCTACTGCAGACTCACAGCGCACTATCTGCATCATCAGAACGCTGAAACTCCAAATAAAGAAGGAAAAAACAAAATAAAACAGGAAAAATAACCAATATGTAAGAGTTAGAGGGTTCTTAATTGCTTTCTTTTTTTTTTAAATAAAAGACACGATTATAGCTTCCATATCCAAGTTTTCTTTTTATATAATATAAAACTGGGTAATTAGTAGAGCTTATTTTAAGAAATGCTTACTGTAAATTATGTTACTTTTGTTTCTTTTTGCTCTTCAAAGGAAGCCACAAGACAGAGGAGCTCAAGCATGAAGAGAGGTGGTTTTTCTTTTGTTGGCATTTACAAACCCGTTACCATATTTTTGGACTTTGTCAGAGTGGCGGTCGCAGCTGGCTGGAAGAAGAGGAGAGGACTGAGGCTGCCCTAGTGTTCCTTTCCGCCAGGCACCTACGCAGGAATAGTGTCACCCACCTGAAACCTTCTAAATAACAGTATCAGTTGTGGAAAAAACCAAAAGAGACAAAATCAGAAAACAAGATCGTTAGTAAAAGGTTTCAAACAATACATTCTTTTAAAATATGGAAATAAAACACCAAATTCACAACAAACAGGGAAAAAAGCATAATGCTATTCCTAGTTTTCAGTCATGCAATGAATGTAGCATTTCAAAGGAAACAAAAAGGAGTGCTAACAGGGTAAGCGGGAGGGAAGAAAGGCTTTCATGTGAACAGTTAATCAGCGACATATGATCAGACTTCCAGTTAGCCTTCAAATTTGCTTTTACATCAAATTACAGGAGGGCAGCTACTGGCTTGATCTTTCCCAAATGAACTGATCCCATTTCTTTGGGAATATTATTACATATTTTTTAAAAAGGAAAGAAAAATTATTTATTGCTTGATTTTTACTTTCTAGCATTTTCATGAAATATTTTGATTTCCTTATCCTGGCCTGCTTTCTTGAATCCTGGCCAATGGGTGGAGAAAAAAAGGTCTGTGGATTAATTACTTGTATCTAGAAGTCTCCACAGTTCTGAAATAAAGAGGTCATCGCAGTTGCTGCGCACGTTTCTGACTTTCTAACCAAGCATCTGACGCAGGTGGTGGAGTACAGATAATGAGTTGTCTGCTTGACGCTACAGCCGCCATGTTAACTCAACAATTTTTTTTTGAGTTGCCCTATTAAAAACACATCTGAGTGCAGTGGTTATCCGAATAGATAACCATCTGTATGAAACTTTAATCGTCAGCTATGATCTAAAATAACTGATTTATGTACACATGAATAAATGAATGTGAGTGTGCTGGAGTGCAGAGTGGATGAAGCTGATTGGTCAGGAAGACAACTCGGAGCGCATACACCCCACCAAGCCTTAGCGAGCGCGCGGGGGGCGGAGCGACAGAGCGGAGGAGGTTGTGACTCCCCGGTGCTCCTCCCCACTCCGTTACCCCCCTCTAGCACGAAATAAGATGGCCTGTAACCGGCAGGACAACTCCATGCCTCCACATTTGAACCCCACCAAGGTTGCAACCCCCTAGAATGAACAATTTTTCATGAGACAAAATTACATGGTGACTCTAGGGGGGGAAAAAAACCCACACTGACAGCGACTGAATTGACAGCAAAGCAATATGAAAAGATACAATCATTCAGTAGTTTACATACAAAATAGGAGTATAGCAATTAGGTTATAAACCATCTTATCTTTTGCACTTCAAAAAGATAACCTAGCTTCTCATCAGTTCATGTTTACTTCCAAGACCGAGCCAGCATTTTCCCTCCAGTCAGGACTACATGAAAATGCCCGGCCGAGGTTGGATCCATTTAGTGAATTTAAAAACTCCAGCCTTTCTTCCTGAAAGGGCAGGGGGCTGACCTTTGCTAAAAGGTCAGTGTACAACAAAGGGTAGTGGGACTAAAATAATATTGTATTGTATGGACAGATGTGTGAAAGTTACTGGAAAACAAAATGAGGTTGTCTAGAGGGAATCATCATGATTTTTTTAGTCCCGTCGTTAAAGCCTGATTGCCTCATATGAATGCTTACTGGTTCCAGTCCAATATTTACTAAAGGACTTTGATAAGACTGGTTGAGAAGCTCACAGTGATAGTTTTCTGTCTTAGCTGGAGGCATTACTCAAAGGGAATTTGTATGCAATTTAAAATGTATAAAAGGGTAATATGAAGAGCATCTATCTGGTCTTAGTGAACACTTCAAATAGAAACAAAATGCAATATAATCGAAAACAAAAAGAACACAGATATATCAGAGCCAACCCACTGCAACATACCTTAGCCTCTTCCAAACGCCCAAGAGCCTTCAGCAAATTACCAAGGTCACTGCGCACGCAATAGAGATCCTGGGAAGGCAGACAGATTTCAGTTTTTATAACTCGGCTAAAAATCAGTGATTACATTCTAAATCACAGATGTCAAAATCCAGTCCTCAAGGGCCGGTGTCCTGCACCGGTCTTTGTAGATGTGCCACAGGTACAAAACACTGGAATGAAATGGCTTAATTACCTCCTCCTAGTGTAGATAAGTTCCCCAGAGCCTTACTAATGACCTAATTATTCTATTCAGGTGTGGTGCAGCAGAGGCACATCTAAAAGTTGCAGGACACCGGTCCTTGAGGAGTGGAGGAGTGCACCCCTGTGCAACAGAAATGTTGCTTTTACTTACCGGGTTGTACTGTAATGCAGACACATAAGCCTGCACTGCCCCCTCCATGTCTCCTGCAGCCACCAGGGCTGCTGCCAGGTTGATGTAGCCATCAATGAAATCTGGCTTCAGCCTCAGGGCATGGCGATAGTGCTCTATGGCTTCCTGCAGCTGCCCACGCTCCTTGTACACATTCCCGAGGTTGGAGTAGGCCTCTGCAAGCATTGGGTTCTGTTTGATGGCCAAGGTACTGAAGTGAGCAGACCTTGGAAGCAAAACAAAATGGGCAGACGATAGTTACATTCCAGCAGCTTTGGGCAGGAAAAGCAGGAAACAAGAGGAAGGAAGAAGACACTTGTCTTAAAGCGGTACGATCAAGCCCTTAGAAGCCCAACACTGACAGTTTGTTATATTGAAACACAGAAGTGAGATAACTGAAGCTGTTTTCACTCCCTTTTTTAAGTTGTGACAAGCTCAGCAAATTAGTTTGAAGAAAAGGAAAGAAAAACAAGGAAATGGAAAGAGAACTGGGATTTGTTAGGGGCTAGCTAAACCTTTGACTTAGTTTAATCTGCATCGGCAGCCTCTGACCAGTAACTCCAATTTCAAGCACTGTAGACCTGAACTGGCTGAAATTTCAACTCAGAAACCTATCCAACATATTCATTTAAAGAGATGCCAATGAAAGTGTGAAGCTGAAATAACTTTTTACTGACAGGATGGAGCATAATCACAACATTGTGAAACGTATTGCACTAACATACTCCCACAGTTTCTGTCTTTATGGAGGCAAAATGACAAAAAAAATAGTAGTGCTGTAAACTGTGAGAATGTTTTATCCTGCCATCAATACATTCTGATGAAGGTCTTAGTGTAAAAAGCAAGACATTGTTAGACTGTCATCACCCAGAACCCTCACCCTTCGTCACAAGTACCGTATACAACGAAAACGGAAAGTATGAAACCTAATTAAACAGTGCAACTCAGTATTTTCACAGCTTTTTCCAGTTTAGTTGCATGTACACAAACCAAGAAGCCCCATTGTCGTCAGCTACCACCACACCGCATGTTCAGTGTGCGCCAAGGCGCTAGGTAAGTGATACCTGTCAAGTCTTCGGCACTGGAAGTGGATGGAGGACAGAAGCAATAACACGCCTGTGTTATCAGGCTCCTGCCTCCATAGTTGCATGCAGTGGCGCTCAGCTGCCTCAAAATCTCCTGACTGGTACTCCCGGTGCGCCAGTTCAGCCAACCCTTGGAAGGAAAGAATACGTTTTGTTGGTTCTGGAGCACCAACACAAGCCAAGGAGGGGGGAAAACAACACGTTAGAGGTGATGGAAGGAATGAAATCAGACAAATGAAAACAAAGAATGAGAATGTTTTCATTATAAAATATAAAATGAACTCAACTGAAGGAACTGATAAAAATCATTGTTAATTAAAGCAGTAACAATGCAAAGATTTGAAAAGCATCAATGTTGTATTGGATCACAAAAATACAAACCAGATAGTTTTATGAGATAAAATACAAGGCTGTAATTGACCGTTTGTGTACATTTGAAGCATTTAATGAATGTCAACACTGTAGGTTAATAAACCTTTGAATGAGACGGCATCAATTTACCAGTACCGATTTATCAGGACCAAGATATTGGTAATTACCTAAATAAAGCAGGTTTTTATTGAATAAAACATAGAAAAGTATTTAACAGAAAAAAACATGAAAATGTGTGAGATGAAACAAATGTGGGGTAAAGGATGATGTACAGGGAAAATATTTTCCATTCAATTTTATAAATATTCATAGCTTCCACTGCAAACTATCCTTACAAAATATTAAGAAAATATAAAATATCCAACAATATTGTTGAATGAAAGTATAAAGGTATGACTAGAAATAAAATAATAAGTATTTAAAAAGTGTTCATCTGTTTCTGCTTTGTGTTTACAGCACATAGAGCCAAGAAGGTTGGTAGTTTATCCAGTTAGTGAAAAATAAAAATACTCATTTCTATTTTAAGGTTTTACTGAAAAGGTTGCTGCTACCTAATTTCTGATTTGGCACTGAAACAACTTTACCATGTGTTGAGCTTCCTTTTTATCCTGTATTAAACAACTGTAACCAAATATCTTACAGACTCTCCTCACTCTGGTTCTCTAAAAAGAAACATCTAAAAATCGCAAGAGGTATTGCTTTTTATTGTTATTTAAAAGAGAAGATACATTGGCTTTAATAATGAGTTGTTTTAATCTGATGTAATGAGAAAAGTTGTCATTTAAACAAGATACCGCTGAATTTATTTCTAAGGTCTCCCAGTTAAACACAGGCTACATAAAAAAAAAAGAGTGATTTTTATAACTAACCTACGCACAGTAAATGTATATATTGTATTTTCAAATTTATCTATACTCTCGTAGAACAAAGTGCCTTTAAGATTTTCAAAACAACATTACTTGAATTGATTGTCAAAAATAAACCAAAACAACTGTGGCTTGAAAATTTTTCTACAAATGTTTTCCCACATTTGACGCCATAGTGCTTAAAGTCTGTGTAATATGCCACGTTTCTTTGACAAGGTGTGGCCAAATTTTCTTAAGCACACCACTGTTCATACCCAACCATGACAGTCACAGCCCGACTATTATGACAAGTTAGTTGTCATTATGAAACTCTTGAGCGTTTGCAATTAGGATTTGGTAGTCTTATATTCTAATTGAACACACAAAGGATTAAAATGTGCTGCAGGTTCTTTGATAGAGGTTGAGGTGTGATACAAAAATTAAGAAATTAGATGATTATCCAACCTCATCTCATTTTTTATTAAATAAGAGTTTCTGATTTTATGCAAAAATGTTAAAAAGATATACAGAAACTAGACCGTTTTAATTCAAATGTCCAAACGTGGTCATTGGTGGCTGAATTATTATCCAGTAGCAGGTATTTCTAAGACAATTACATCACTACAACTTGTCTAACACGTTATATTACTGGCATAATACCTATGTGAAATGCAAACTGGCTTAGCAGGGAGGAGCAGAACCATAAATACAGACACGTCTTGCTCAACAAACCTACTAAATACGAAAGATACCATGGTTGTATGCTTTCGTGACAATTATGTAATGTTTTCATACATAACCAAGGCAGCTTTAATAACTCTGTACAAACATAATATCAGATTTAACAAAATGATGCAAATGCTTTAATGACAGCTTAACTTCAAAATACAACTTTTGGTTTTAAAAACCTGGGTTGATGGGTGAAGAAATTAATACCAGTGCAGCATTTGCGCCACATAGTGCTGGCTTTTGTCGGCTAGCTTTATCAGCAAAACTCAGCAACAGATCCCAGTATGGGTGAAATTTTGGACTCAATAAAATATCCCCAATGCTAAATTTAGGAAGCAGTTTTTGACATACAGAAAAACATCACGTCCTTAAATTTACTCCATTTCAACAGTCGAGAAAAAAAACAATTAAAGGCGACTTTCGTAAATAATATAAACATTTATCGCAGAGTAAAGTTTCATATTTGTTCAGTGCACATTCAGAAAACAAAACGCGTTACAAAAGCTGCTAAAAGATGCTAATATGACAACGGGCCTCCTTTGTTAAACCCCTAAAATATAGTGTTAAGAAATAATTAAAATACCGCCGTAAATAAAACACAGTTTAAGGAGCATCCAATCGACTTAAATATTTAATATTTTTCCAAGTTAAGCATACTTTAACGGTTGTAAATCATCTGAAACAGTAATGCTAGCAGCTGTTAGCCCCACGTAAAACAACCAACCTGTGCTGTCGGCCACATTTCCCACTGAACTCGCCATCTCCTCGGTCTTCGGGGACTGCACGTTGGTCGTCAATTTGCCTTCTTATAAATAACAGCTTCAGAGAAATGTTTTGACTAGTCGTTTTTTTTTGTTTGTTTGTTTTTTGTTTTCTAGTCAACGACAGGAAAACACGTTGCCTGACTAGTTGGGTAAGGTTACCTTCCCAAACCTTTCTAACATCCTACTTTTCATAGATTAATTTCAAATAAAAAAAATTGCAGTAATTACTATTACTATATCCTAAGACAATAATTGATTTGTATTATCTAAATTTTCGGTTTAATTCAATATGTTGATGCTAAACGCTTGAAAGCCCCTAGCTTCTTCTCCTCAACAAAGCGGCTATTGAACATAAAATGGCGAAATGGGTGGAACTTGTTTTTTGAGACAAAATAGATCCCAACATCGCAATTGCATGAAACGTTGCATAAATTATAGTAACCTGGGCATTTCTGTAAGAAAATGTTATTTGAATAGAAAAATTAATTGCTGTCTTCTGGTGTGAGTAATAACGTCAGAAAATGAAGAATAGTGTAATTGTAAACCTATCTCGCGGAAGAACATATTGGTGCAGTGAGACGAAGCACGAATGCTGTGGAGAGCACCGGAGCACAATTTGCAACATGGCGCTTAAGCAAAAAATAAAGAAGAAAAGAAAAGCAGGTAAAAGAGAGCACATAAAATCAAACAATCAATAAAAACGATTTAAACATTTTTCAGCGAGTTGAAATAATCCTTAAAGCAAACCTCTCACATTCATATATTATATTTTGCTCTATTTTGTTCTTAGCCACTATCAGGTGGTGAATCTTTCCTTTCCTCTGTATCTTTTTACTTCAGCATCCTCCTCTTCAACATTATCATATCCTGTAGCCTACATCCCAATTCATTTTCTGTGCTATGCAGTTGCATCACACTAATTTCACTTACTTAGGCCTATTAGTTCCAGTATTCTCCAACCATCCTACATTTTTATAACATTTTATATTCCTTTATTTAATCAGGTAAACCCTGTTGAGATCTAGATCTCATTTTCAAGAGGGACCTGAGCAAAAATTTGCAATACATAGCAACCTGGTTACAAGATAAAAATGTATCTTGTATGCATCTTTATTTTAAGATGTATTTGTTGCACATTAGGGTAAGCCAAGTTACAATTAGGGTAACTTGGCCATGCACTGCATTTCAGCCTAAATAAATGGCTGAAATGCAGTGCATGGCCAAGTTACCCTAATTGTAACTTGGCTTACCCTAATGTGCAAC
This sequence comes from Xiphophorus maculatus, assembly GCF_002775205.1. Lineage (NCBI taxonomy): Eukaryota > Metazoa > Chordata > Actinopteri > Cyprinodontiformes > Poeciliidae > Xiphophorus > Xiphophorus maculatus. The sequence continues at coordinate 20,048,640 of NC_036465.1, read as the reverse complement.
AAATACATCTTAGGTTACAGAAACAAGAACAAAAAACAAAAACTGTAACTTGCAGAGGTGTGATAACACAATTTGTTTTTGACAATTGCAACTTTTGAAGTGTTTTAAATCATATAGGTTGATAAATAGTCCAAATTTCAGGTAAATTATAGCCAGCAGGAAAATTGAAATAGTCAATAATTAATTACGATTTCACCCCGCCTCTCGCCCGAAATGTCCTGCTGGAGATAAGCAACAGCACCCCTTCTGACCCCACTATGGACAAGGGTGTAAGAAAATGGATGGATGGATAATTGCAATTTCTTACCAACCTAAAATCAGTACTGGGCTTTTTTATATAAGTTCCTCTTTGGTAACTGATGTTAACAATATTTTACCCAATAAGTGTGATTTAGGCCACTACTATAGAAGGACTGTGCTGTTCATTTCTGGCTAAATACTGACTGCAGTTGATATTTTATCTTAACTTGGCTGCTTCATAGGTGACACTTTACAAAGCAACACACTAAAATCCAGAAAAGTGCCTTATGGGCAAATATACAAAAAATACCTTTACATATACAAGAAAGCAACTTTTGATATCATTGTATTAAAAAAATCCCTTTAAAAGAGCGTAATAAAATAAAAGCATGTAACAACATCTGTTTTATTCAAAATGTTCAACATTATTATTCTTTTATGATACTATTTATAATTGCTTCCCCCCAAAACTTCTTAAAAGTTCTATAAAAAACGTCTTAGGGAAAACACATACGTGTTTAAACACGTATGTGTTTAAGGCGTAGAAATCATTAACCAAATTCAAAAAAATAATTTAGACACACAAACATGCATCAGATGGAAATATGTGTTCTTCTCTCAAAGTGACATTAGATATGAAAGAGTGTTGAACTTGGGAAGTTTAAAAAAAAAAGTGTCACATGATCTGGATTTCCGAAAAATGATATTTATGCAAATGTAAAAGCAGGTGAGGTATTATGCAAACAAAGCAGGAAGTCATGCAAAGCCTTTTGACTCCATGTTTCTGAGTATGTGTAGGTGAACTTACTGCTCCACATTAGAAATCTAGAAATCTACAAGCATCGAGGAAGTGACTGAACACTTGTGGGGAGTTTTCCGCGTTGTGTGGGGTTTTATTTGTTTTGCTGAAACAGGTTATATAATAGCCCGATGGGTTAATTTGCATTGATATTTTCATTTTCATTTCAGTTGATCTGAGTACATACATATATTTCCACTTTTAAATGAAGCAACCAGTGTACTTCTATTCTGTTTATACATATAACAGTAACTGATTTACAAGTTAGTTGTAGGAAGTTTCTTTTCCCCTTTCATTAAATGTTTGTTCATCCACCTTCACTGCTTCTTTCTGGGGTTATTATATCAGGCGCCATGATAAAGATATAATATAATTCATTACACCTGTCAAAGGACATAATGTTATGGCCACAAAGTAAAGGTCCATGATAGCTATTCTATTCAGTGGCTGCCTCATGTGGAAACATTGTTTTAGATTTTAGAATCACCAACAGGGGGCAGCATACGGAAGGCCAAGCACAATCACATTCATCCATACAAACTCAGCTTGGGCAGGTTTAAAGTTGTATTACAATTTTCTTGCTGTGGGTGAAATTATAAATCAAATATTTGCCTTTTAGTTTGTATTCTTTTCCTCATTTCACACCAAAGGAACAACATATTTTTCAGCTTGCTTTTGTGTTGCATCAGCTCGAACCTCCATGATAAAATGTAAGTTTATTTTTGATCTTCTTGCCTCATGCATAATACAAAATATTTAACCATGTAGCCCCTAAAGTGATTGTAAATGTGTTAAAGAAAAAGGGGCTACTTTGCCCAAACTTTCCCAGCACCTCTCTATGGGAAACCAGTTGACATCACTGCTCATGTTGGTTTTCTTCTGTGTGCTCAAAGCATGCAGAGGGTGCTGGGTTTGTGTACTCTTCCACACGTTGCACTCGTCCCCTCTCGCTCTTCACAGAGCTAGGGGGTCACTTGTGTGCAGAATGATGTCATGGCCGCTGTGTGTCTATGGCAATTGCATCTGACATGCTTTGTCTTTGTGCATGCTTCAGTCAGTGGGAAGGCTGTGGAAGGGGGACACATCTTCTCGGTGCCCAAAAGGGTCTGTGACAGACCCACACAACAGAGCTTCTTTTCACTCAAGCTATTTTAGGAGACACGTGAGAGTGGGAGGTTAATTCACTCACTGATGTATTTAGACAGGTCTCTATTAAAAACTAAAAAAAAAAAAAAAAAAGCACAGAGAAATCTGGTGTTTGTTCTGCTGCGACATTAATGGGAAAGAATATTATCTGAGCAAATGAGTGCTTGGCCTAAATTACCACAGCCCATTTATTTTATAAGATTCCGTGCATGCTGCTGACCCACATTATTTGCGGCCGTTTAGAACAGTTCAGTTCAGATCCTAAATGCCATCTGAACTTGTAGCAACAACAAGTTGTAGCAACCTCATAAACCAGCTACATTTCAGACTTTCTGATGAATGAGTCCTCTTTATTTTACAACTGTGTTATTGGAGTTTTCTATATCAGGTGCTCCAACCCTGCTGGAGGACTTCAAAAACATGTTTTTGTTTTGTTTTCCCTTAAAATGTAGACTACATGGAACCATTTTCTAAATATATTTTCCAGGAAGCCAAAAGGCGCATCACAAAGCATTTTTAAGCAGCCCAATACAATGCCTTGCAAAATTGTCATACCCCCTTGAACTGTTTCCCATTTAATTACATTAAAAACACAAACTACAACATGTTTTATGCTTATGGGTTAGTCTACTGATATGTAGCGGGAGAATGATATGTAAATTTTGACATTTCCAAATCTGAAACATTTGTCCTGTGTATATGTTCCTTAAACATCCAGTTATTGCCACAATGGAGTGATTTCAATCAAAGTCCAAACCTAAATCCACGGAGAATCTCTTGCAAGACTTGGAAATTGTTATTTACAGAATCCCTGTCTCAGGTTTGACTGAGCTATATTTTCTGTACATTTGCAAAACTGGTGAAAACATGCAGAGTTCCCCACTGTAAATTAGCAGAAGCCAGTTAAACAAAAATACTAACTCAGGTGGGATGAAGAAAAATGCATGCGGATGTGGATTTTTACTTGTAAAACACAATGAGAACAATTTATTTTTTCTGTCCACCTCATAATTAGGGATCTTGTTCTTTGGTCTATCTTATAAAATCTCAGTAAGACTCTTTACATTAGTCTGCAACCAAACGTGGCAATAAGTTAAATAGTTTAGAGATGTAATTACTTATGCAAAGCACTGCAAGAGCAAACTTATTATGAACCACATTCAATACTGCACTTATGATTTTTTAAGCTGAAAGGCATTATTAATAAACCAATATAGGAAAAGCAGAATACTATAATAGTGTTTGGGTTTGAGGCATTATTGCTTTGCCAGATGGCGCTTCAGCAGCAGACATATTTATCATTATGAGTTTTCCCTCTGAATAAAGCAGACAAAGAAACAACAGAACAAAGGCATTTCCTCAACTTTTATAGTTTAATATCTGCGGCTGACACACTAACATACTTCAAGGCAGACTAGATCCTTTTTTTCCAGAGCTATCCTTCAAGTAATCTAATAGTGCTCTCTCTGTGGAAAACATCACAGCAGTCAGACTAGGCAAAAATTAGGCTTCTAGCTGCCAAACAGGTTAATCATCAGGTAGTAGATGTTTGATTCATGCCCCTGCCCTTTATTTAAGACATTTCTGCAGACTGATGTTTTACAGCCATACATGTTGTGGTAAAAGGTTGTGTCTGAACATAACAAGTATGCATAAAATTGCACTCCTGCCTGCTGTATTCTTCCAAGTTAAACATTGGGTTACCAGTTTTTAGTGTAGTACCATACAAAGTGCTTGTACAAGTATACTCATTGAATGCTTTTGCATTTTGTCATATCAAAACAGAAACAGATTCCATAAATACTCCACACACAGATTGAGGTTTTCAAGAGTTTCTTTCAGTTAATTTTTATGCTTTCCGCCTCATGAACACACAAGAATATTACATCCAGTAACAAAAATTTTAATATAGGAATGTTAACTTGATAATAATACCCACTTGAAGGTTGTTATTTAAAAGATCTGACAAACATGACATCGAAATGCATACTCCAATTTGCTGAGATGTACCTGTATCTCTGCCTACTACAACAAAACTACAAGGAGAACATTTTCTGGATTTGAGTTATTATTTGCAAGGCTAATTTGGGGATAAAAAAAAAAGAAAAAGAAAGGATAGAAATTCAAACGAGCAGCAGCCTTTATGTCTGTCTGCTTCTCACATCAGAACCATCTCAGGAGATGAAGCAGAAAGAGCATGTCTCTGTTGAAGGTCCAGAACTGGCTGCTGGCTCGCTCACTGAACAGAATCAGACTTCGGTTTATGTTGCTGACAGAGGAACCTCAGCCCGGCAGCTGCCGCTATGTCTGGTGGAGGGGTTCATAGAGAGTGAGGGGCACTGGGTTCAGATTCAATTTGTTGTCTTATTTTTGATCCTTCCAGAACAAAATTGGATGTTAACAATAAAATGTTCCAAAGAAAATCACAAAGTGATGCTGAATGGGTGGAGGTGTTAAGAAAAAAATGAGACACATTTTGGCAGCACCGGTACACTGCTGCCAAAATTTTTTCATTTTTTTCTTAACATCTCCAACTATTGAGTAGGTGCTCTATTTGCTGAGGTTATTGGACATGTAAACAATTGTTGTAGATAACAGCTATCTTTTGGCTTGGATCTTCTTCCTTTTCAAGGGCCAAAACTTACAATCATTCTAACTAATGAACATGCACTTACATTTCAGACTTTTTAAGGAAATTATGTTGATATTTTTAAAAAATCAAAGAAACAGCTTATAAAATAATCAACCATGAGGTAATTTAAAAATAAATAATTCATATAAAAGATATTTGGATATATTCACAAACATTCAGGCATCAAGTTCTTATAACATCAGTCTTCAGGGTCCTATTAGCACAGATACTTGAAAGACTCAGAACCAACAAAAGAGCTTGTTTGGATAACTGTAAGATAAGCAAGGGCATTTTCAAGGTAATTAGAGGAGACAGATAAAGATATGTGAGTGGTCACATATCTTTATCCACTACAATTGCATAAAACTAGAAAATCCCTACAATTATGTTTGCTGTCATCTCCACTAAAAACAAAGCCCTTGTCTTGGCATATTCCTCTGTTTATTTAGGTTCTGCTGAAGCTGTACACCTGCTAGAGCCAGATGAAACAATACAGGCACTGTAACCACAAACTGGGAGACTGAAGTCCCAACAAACGCTGATTATTCCACTAAATCACACAACAGTTTTGCTTTGCTCTGGATCTTCTTTGTTTTGACTAATGGTGCTGGTCATTCACCTGGCAGTTATCACCTCTTTCAGAATCCCTGTGTTTTTTTTCCTGCAGCTGATTTTCCTAATCAGTGACAGTTACAGCGTTATTGACGTGAAGCCTGCAGCTTGCAGTAAACAGGACTTGTTGTATTCCGTTCTCACGCAGAAGTCATTCCACTAAGCAGAACCTTTTATCCCAAAAAATGGATCATCCATTACTAAACCCTCTTCTTGCGTAATCAGCTGTACCTTGTGAGTCAGTCATGGTTGGGGGAAACACTTTGTCCCGAAATAAGGTCATCAGAAGCGGGAAGAAATCGTCCCTTCAGAGCACAATACACCACTGTTGAAAACTAAATCAGCTCCACTCGCAAATGTTATATAAGCAGCTTAAGAGAGAGCTTGATTTTAAAGTATCATCATTGCAACTTTTGGCATTAGGTGAGGACAATCAATACTGTATGCCAGGTTCAACTTATTTTAGTCTTACAATAAATGAATAACTTTTCTTTCTCTGACGTATTGACACTGGTCCAAGTTATGTAACGTGCCACAATAACGGATTAGACCAAGCATGAGAAAATGAATGCCATAAAAGCAATAAGTAAGCAGCATAAAAAGTAATTTCTGAAGGATATTTCATATCTCATTCCTGATCTTCACTTGTTGCTCCCAGCCGTAGCTCATAACAGTTTAGTCCGGGGTCAGCTTCCCTGTTAGATCCCCACTTATCTATTGTGGTGGTTCTTCAGTTCCTCTCAAACAATTATTTATTCACACAGCTGCAGCTGTACATCCAGACCCCTGAATGTCCCTGTCTTTTCCCACCACATGCTTTTCCTCTCTACATATCCTGTTTATAGGACACACTCAGTTGTAGAAATGTTGCGGAAACAGGGATATATACAGACTTTATTCGCTTGTGTCTGATGGATCAGTTTTTGACAACATTTTGTAAATATTGTCACTCTTGCCCACCATTGTTCAAAATTTGATCTTCTCAGGTTAGCGGTGCTCCCTAACAAGCTATTTTGTATTTATCTATAGCTTAAAAAAAAAGTTATGGTTGTATTTTATGAACATGCAACAAAGAACACTTCTATTTATCTGTGTGTACACAGCACAAGTCGGAAAAGGGTTGGACTGAGACGGCTGCGGAGGGAACAGGGAAGGAGTCTGGAGGAAAAGGCGTAGCTGCAGATTGTCAATCGCTACTTCCACGACTCTTGCCACCAAGTGCAATAAAACCTTTTCTGACACAATTTCTCTCCTGTGTGCACAATGCAAACAATTGCGACCATACAAGCAGCAAGACCGTGATGAAGATCAGAAAAAGCCAATGCTGCAGGTGTGCTGCCCATTTTCTGCAATGTGTCACAGACTGCATCCACTCTATTGTGGTCTAACCTTCAGATTAGAAAAAAAAATGGTGTTGTTGTGTACCACTAATATGTGAGACCTTTGCTTAAACAACCTGATCACAGTCTGTTCAGCAAATACTAACCATTAATCTACTCAGAGTTAAACACACAGTATGCAGTATTAAACAAATACAAGTCAGAATGTTAATCTAAAGTCTTCTGTTTATTTATTAGATATTAACATCTTCTCTTATTAACACAATGATATTGACATTTGGTGTAAAGAGTTGGGTAATACTCCTGTACCTTTCCTTAACATTTCAAGGAATAATCTTGCTTTTCAAAACCAGTGCAAACTAAAAGTTAAGGAATAAAAGTTCTTGCAAAACCTCTATTGTTTAAAGCCAACAAACAAGGTGCACTGTGTTTAGCTTCAAGTCCTTACTTCTGCTAAAGTACTTTCTCTTTTTCTGCAAAGTTCAAATAAATGTACCTTGATTTATTAGGAAGCTGCTCAGATTTAGATGATCCCATTCCTTAGTTTTGACTTCTTATCTTTTGTGAAACAATTACAGGAATAGCAAGAACATGTGTCTTGCTGACAGTAATAAAAAGTGAAAGCATTAAGGATATAAAACTGAGTCAGTGGTCAGATCATTTCTGTTACACAGTGCAGAGAAATTCCCAACATAAGGTACATTGAACCAGTTAAGATTGAAATTCCTTTTTTTCCCAATTTTCTCAATGTTTTTGCACAAAATTTTATATAGTGCTATTAAATAGGTTCAACAGCTGTGTTCAAGTGTTTTGGTAAGATAAAGGGGTTACAGAGCAAGAAAGTCAAAATACATATATATCCTTGATTAGTAAAACCAGAGTAGTTGACTTCTTGACCTCAGCGTCTTGCTCAATCATCATCTTAAACATTTTCATTCCTTGTATGGAATTTAACTGGAATGCCAAAGGTTTTTGTGTTTCTTACATGAATGATGTTCACAAACTGACCATCCTTGTTGATTATTTACAGCCAGTCGACTTCACTGGACTGGAGTTTGCAAAATGTTGTCAGCCAGAGTTAACATTTTCATTGCTAGCTGAGGTTTCAGAGATAAATAACAAAACGCATGGATCCTCAAGTTGTAACAAAAAGGTAAAGTTAGCATTTGATTGTAGACTGAAGTGGTGACAAGCCTCAGTCAGGTTATTTGTTATAGCACTTGTACTTTTCCTGTTGTTGCATTGACAAACCTGTGACTAAAAAGCCCACTACTTCTGTTAACAGCATAGTTTCATTTGCCATCAGGACAGAAAAAAAGTATTTAGGTGAAATTCAAAAACGAAAACTTATGTTAAGAGTTTCTTCATTTGAGCAAAATCGGCAAAAGAATAAAATGAGTTAGATTATATTAGCTAGCACAGTAAAATTAAGTCTGCAACTATGATGCAAATTTTATCCAAAATATCACCAGCAAAATCTTAAAAATTCAATTTTTATGTGCAAGCCTGAGTAATAACTAATATACAGAGTTTATATGTGAAAAAACTTTAGGATCGTAATCTGACTAGCTAAAAGCTAATTCTGATTGCTTTGGTTTGGGTCACCAGAATGGTATTTGCTGGAAATTTTTGCAAGCAAAATTAAAGGTCAGTGCAACATGGTTGCTGTTGCATGTAAACTGTACATCATAGTTAGCTTGTATGCATTTACCTTGTAAGTAATTGAGACTTTTGATAGCAGGCTAGTTAAAATACCTTAAGTACCACCAGAAGGACTTGCACCACAGGTTGAGAAACAATGGAACCAGACATACTATGTGTGACTCACTTTATACACAGGGAATTATGCAGACTAATTTTTATGATCTATTTTGTGGTTGCATCCCCAGGTTGTTGTGAGAGCGTGTGAAAACCCATACCAGCAGGAGAAGTTAATTCAGCCACAATTAAGAGGGGAAGCACAACAACGATAGGAAATGGACATTGGCTCAGATTGAAGCACTGACTCAAACATAAGAGAGCATGTTGTTTTCCAGATAAGGGCCATTTGTTTTCTGCTGAAAATACTTGGGGGGAAAAAATACCCTCTTAAGCACGTCTGAAAGATGTTGGCAGTTGCAGTAACTCTAAATGGAAAAGTAACATATCAGCAGCTGTGTGGAAAAGACCGATAGCAAACATTTTGATCTGAATGCTTTGTCACTTTGAAGTGTAGCAATCTTCAGGCCAAAACGAGATGGAAAGACACTTTTATCTGAGACAATGACGAATGTGGCTGCTGCCATGTTTACTTTCACTTTGGTTCAGTGACTTTCATCTCTGGCTGTGCAGATGAACAGCGGCGCAAGGACGTTCGGGCTGAGAAACTGGCAGCAGAAAGGAATTTCCTAATTTACTGAATGCAAAGAAAAAAAAGTTTTTATTGTGAGATATTGGACAAACAATAAAAAAATATATATTTAAGCATTCAATCTTCAAACTTTGTCACCTATTATAGTCTAATATACTAAAAGTATTTTAGGCTTTAATCAACCAGCATGTAATGTGACACCTATTCAGACTGAAAATCGAGTCTTTGTAAAGCAATACCCTTATGTAGTTTCTAATGTTGTTAAATTAGGCCAAGAAAAACACTGAGTGATATAACCAGTAATTTGGACATGCAGGCTCATATGCAGGTTGTGGAGACCTGTTTTCTTGTTTTCCTCTGCTTTCTTGCCGTTGAGCAAATCGCCCATTGTGTGATTCATAATACTAAAACCAACAAACTCGTAATTAGGATTACTCTGCAAAGTCCTCCCCTGTGCAGCTGGGGAAATGGGGCGAGGACACAGAATACTGGATGTATGCTTGTGGATTTATCACTATTCACAATTTCGCTAATGACTTTTCAAAGCATACAAAACAAAACGTTTAGTCTTTCCACACACCAAAGGCAGTTTTATTTTCATTTATGTTAAATCTATTCTGACAAAACAGCACACGGCTCTTTAAGTAGGCTGTATCAGTATTTTCCGCGATAATAAGCACCCTATCTGTTATTTTTATGAGAGTACTATGTTATTATGGCCACTGGAGACCTGGCTGCACCATCTGTGTCCCTCCCATGTTTTTACAATCATATCAAGCACCTGGTGGCACACCAGCTATGAGACACAAGCATGTCATTTATTTAATCAGTCAAAGTCATCCCACTTCAATCAGTAAAAACTGTTTTGGTGTTCTATTCCTGGAGCTCTTTCACATTTCCTCAAGTTAGAGCCTCTCTGTATTTTATTGCCTAAACTAGACATAATCTTTATAGTTTAGGCAAACTAGATAAAAGAATGTCTGCAAATATTGTCACCAAACATCCTTTCATTCCTATTAATTGAGCTACTTTGCAAAAAAGAATGAGCAAATGTTCGTCACTGTTAATATGCAAAGCTGTAATTTCAGTGATTTTTTTATGTATTTGTTAAAACTGTCACTTATTTGTTAAAGCTTTAATGTAGTATTTATTTCAGTAATTAAGTTATACCTCAAGCAGTATTTATTTGCCAAAATATATACTGTGAAAACTATGTAGCTTACAGAGCAAAGGTTTTGCAAATGATTGCAAAACTGTTCAGATGTCTAAACTTTTGAAGTTCATGCATCTTCCCTTCCATAATCTGTCTTGATCAATTAGACAAATCATTGTAAAAAAAAAATCAAATTGTGTTTTTAACATGGCAAAATGAAAAAAAAAGTTCAAGGGGTATTAATCCAGTGCAATTCACTGGATAAGGGGTGTGTGGGTGTGTGTGGGTGTGTGTAGCGGTGCGGTACAGTGACACAACAGATCCATTTCAGCATATTAGACCAGTTTTACATCGCAGGACTCACCAGAAAAAACTTCAAAGAAAACCTCCACGTCAGTTATGATTCAAAGGGCCTACATATGAACGAGCAGCTCTGTGCCCAGATCCGTGGCCCTGGATCCTTCCAGCTCTCATGTGCCACTCTTAACTACTATGATGGCCACATTGTTAATGTGTCCAATGGATGTAATCAGGCGTGCTCTGTTTATGCCAGAACACAGTACAAACGAGAGCCATGCATTACGATCGCCCAGGCTAATATGTGACTTCCATGTGGTTCGCTGGAGACGACTGAGATGCACAAGACTCACTGTGGGGTCTCCTGTACGACAAGAAAGGGAATAATGCCTGAATGAAGGCGGAGCTGAGATAGTTACACAACAAGACAAAACAAACATGAGCAAATAAAACAAGTTGGCTCAGAGTGAGAAAACATCTAGATTCTCCAGACATCACCTCCCTCCCTGTTCAGCTTCTCATCCTCCTCCTTTTGCTCAACTCAGAGTTGGTGGACCGTTAAGAATTAAGTACACACTGTAGTGCATCTCCTTGTTGAACAAGAGAAACATTAAACACGTTTGCTATCACAATTTACAGAAGACTGCAACTGAATACAAGTGGGTGTACTGCACATTGTTATTTGGTTGTATCTATTCAGCTTTTTAAGCTGTGTGGTTTTTTTCCATGCCATGTTATGGCTGTGGTGTAATTAACTGGTTCCCCTCTGTTAAATTTTACAATGCACAAACTTAGCACGTACTGTTGACTCTCCGCACTCTCCGTGTACAACAGACAGGTGTGACCACTGGCAACAGGATGACAGGGTTCAACACCTCTGTTCGCCACTGACTTCCTCTCACACCCCTGCTCCATATTCAGACACGCCCAGAGCAGCAAGGCACACAATTACCACCAGTGAGTGTGCCAGAATGCACCACAGCATGGGGGTGTACACTATCTGGATTTATGTGCGGAGGATGGATGTGAGTCTACTGCCCTTTTCAATCCTGAAAACCTTTAAATGTGAGAGCAGCAGTTTTCCTCTATTCAGAAGAGCGTAGATTAATCCAGTCACTGATTTCCTTTGAGTCAAACAAGTGGCCTCTGAGATTTTGACCTTCATGGTCCGAAACCATTTAACTGAAAACCATTTTATCTTCTAGTTTACTTTGTTTTTGAGGTCTCTCTTGATATGCCTATATCTTGTTCTCCTTCTTTCTGGTTTTGTGTCCAGGACCAGCCCATGATAATCCTCTGAGACCATTTCCTCTATAGGTTTCACAACACAGAATCAGAGGTGACTGTGAGGGACACATGAAGAGGAATGTACCTCTTTTCTGCATTGTTTGAAAGTGAATGACTATTTCTTGTGTAGACGTACTACACCACTACAGACCATATTTACAATTCATAAAACATAATAAAAACTAGATTTGAATGTACATAGGGTAGAAAAAAATGATTGTTTTATGAGTAGCAAAATCTATTTTAGCATTTTTTTTTACATTCTTCATGTTGAAATACCTATTTCAGCTGACTTTTACATGTCAACAGACATTTGAATGGTCATTGGTCACATCTGGAATAACTAATTTTTGTTAGTTTATCACACAGATACTCAAACCAAAATTACTATGTGCACACAGTTTCACCTTATGCCCCACATGCATGGTTTTGTATATTGGTACAATGCAACCTGCTAACCTGAGTAACCACGTTACCCGAGTAACCAGGTTACCAGGTTACACTCCACGCAGAAAAGTCTGTGCAATATACAGACTGGTTCTACCTGTAATTATAGATGTAATCAGAACAACAAATATCTTTTTTTCTGAGGTTGTAGGTCAGACATGGAGAGTACAACCATAATATTTAGTATGTGATTCAAACAAAACAGAGCAAAGTCTCATCCTTACAGGACCTTATCTATGATGACTATAAAAAGTGGTGACATCACTACCAAAACATACCTTTACATAAAATGTTTTTCTTACAACCTGCTTTCAGTGGTGGTTCCAATTGTTAATTCCTTTAGATCCTTTTAAGAAGCCGAGTGGTTAGTAAAGGCTCAGAAAGAGTGATAATAGGTCATAGTGAGCAATTGGTGGTAATCGCAGTGCTTCTAAAGCAGCATATGAGTGTAAGTAAACAGAGGGCTAGTTCTTTTCAAAGCAGTTCAACTGCACTACTCTCACTTTCTCACAGCACAGCCTGGCAACAGCCTGCCTCTCAATTTTACTGGGTTTTTATCAAATAACTCAGCTGGTCTTCACATCTCCATGTTGGTCACTCATCTCTTTGTTTGTTCTCTTTTCTCCCTCTGCCAAAGATGCCAGATCTCCATGTGTCAGAGGGAGAGGAAGGAAGGGAGAGAGAGCTTGCACATGATTTCCAGGGAGGAGAAAGAAAAAGTCCACGCCAGCTTCCTATTTATCTGGTTCGCATTAAGTCATTTGTGCTTCATTCGGCTGCACTCTGTTTGCTGCTTTGAGGTCATCCTTACAGTACAAGTGGGGTTGGTAGTAGCCCATTTTTTGACTAAGTGGGAAGAAAAAATATGGAGTCAGCATTACTCCAAGCAGTATGACAGGCATCAATATTGAGCACAGCCCTGCCCAATATAAAAATCTAAAATGACTGTAAAAATACTGAGTTACGAGGTATAAGTGACTAAACTCAAATGTCTCAGATCATTCTCCAAATTAGGTCAGGCAAACCTGTCTACTTAGTGATGGCTGGCAGGATTTCTCTTAAAAGTCTTGCAAAAGTGTGGTAATACAATTGCAAAATTCTATTTGCTTTATTGAGTTTTGAGATGATAGACTGATACGAAGTGTCAGTCTATCATATCAATGTTCAAAAAAAGTAGTTTAATTAAAAATGCACTAGCTACTGAAAGAAAGAAAATAATATACATTATGGAGTACAATTGCATTGGACAACAAAATGTATAGCTTGGTTCACTCCACAACCAAGTTGGGGGAATCTACTCTGCAGAAATTTATTCTCTATGGAAAAAGGGAAAAAAAGAAAGCCTTGTTAAAATAAGCCCTTAGGATGCACTAAACTTTGAGTGATAATAAAATTGTTCAGATTAAAGCATATTTATGATGAGACCAAAACTGTAATGATTTTGTTACTTTTTATACTAGTGGTGTGTAAACTCATCTTTACTGCCTCCCACCCCCTGCTTTCTCTTCCAGATAAGACTGCTGAATCGAACCACAACAAACCTCCAGCGTTTCTCACGTTTGAGAAGTGGTTTCATGAAGTATTGACTCAGGGTGAACTAAGGACAAATGCACATGCACATCCCACTGCTCAGACTTTTATTCACAAACAATAAAAATCACAGTTTTGCACTGCTTTGTATCAGTCTGTCATATCAAAACCCCAAAAAGCAAACAGAATTTTGCAATTGTATTACCACATTTTTGAAAGTCACTGTACAAACTGCACATATAGCATTTTTTACCAAAAGAACCTGACTCCCACATTCCTGCACCTGATGCATGAGTACTGTACAAGAAACTGTTTCATGTTGTTACCCAAGCAATGTCATTTTGAAAAGAAAAAGGTTGCAGTATACATTTTTTCCATTCACAAGAGAGAAAGTGAGCATATTTCCCATCCTCCTGAACATTGTTTTCAAGCTATTAAAAAGTTTTGCAGCACTCATTAGTTAGCAGTTGTGACGTCTGCCCCAAATGTCCAGTCAGTCGCACAATAGCTACAGCGTCAACAGGTTCCCATCCACAGCACAAGAAAGTGGACCTTGGCTCAAGGGTCCCGGGGCCCAAGGGTGCCTTGTTTTACCAACAGCTCCGGTGCTGCAGGACAAGGCACTGGGCATTGTTATGCAACAAGCTGGTGAGAATGAATAAGCTTCAGCAGCGTGAATTCCAGTGGAATTGATGGGATGAGGGCAACAGCTAGGTTAATCCTAGACGGAGACCCCTTGGGACCTTGCGCTCATGGTCCCTTCTGCGTTTTCTTTTCAGCCTTAAATGTTTATTTGAAAGTCTACGGGAGATGGAGAAAGTATAGTGTAGAGACTGGGCTCTGTGGGTTCAGGAGCAGAGCAGGTTAACCTCTGCAATCCCAACATGAGGGGCAGGACAAAACATAGGGGGTCTCCCCACATTTTCCTTCTTTGCAAACCTCTCAACCGCTAATCTTCTTCTAACTTCCTCCTCTTTTTGTTTCTGCTCTCCTCCCTGTCAGCGTGGCCACCCTCAGGCGCCGAGCCAACAATCCCACTGTCTCTCAGTGGGTGACATCACTCATTGGCACAGGGAAGCAGGCCTGGAATAATTAGGTTTGGATGGTTGAAGTGACTGTCTGTGTGTTTATGCGCTTGGTGAGTTTTGGTTGATGTAGAAGGGATTCTGCGTTACTCAACCTAAAGCACGTAGACCATGGAGTCAACACTCATATGGAGCACACATACAGTTCCTCGAAGTCTCATTGGAAACTAGGTCAAATAAAAATGTTTTAAGAGTTTACAACAAATGATGTAAGTTGGGACCACAATGTATAGTTTTTGGTCAATGTTTAAGAATAAATTTAAGTCTTGTTTTATGTGTAGTTGAGTTTGTTGCAGTGGACCCCCTGCTTTAATAACTTTCTATAGACTTTACACATCAAAGTCTATAGCAAACGCAGCAAAGTCCATTCGTTTACTAGGTTTCTTGCTATATACACACAGCCTACTTAGGGAGAAGCCTTTGTTTGACCGATGCGCTTTGTCAATCTCTATTTAGTTGCTTCTTTACAACAAGCTCGGCCCTTTGAATATTAACTGTGTGATCCCTCTTGCCACACAAGGAGCCGCTCAGACCCCCTATCAGTGCATCCCAGCTTCCCTGAGCTCTGTGCTAATGCTTTGTGCTCAACGTCATGTTGTCATAAAGACTGTGCTGTTTTAGAGATTAAGGGAGAAAATCACTTTATGTTTCCTGAAATTTATTCTTATTACCACAAGAATGCTCTTAAAAATCAATCATAGAGTGCTATGTATAAAAATATTAATTTCTTTCTAACTTTTTCCCATTTTGTTAGATTAGAGCTGCAAACTTTAACGTGTTTTGTGCATAACTGATAAGTGGAAAGAAAATTATACACATTTTAAAAAAAGGTTTCACGAAGAAAAACCTGAAAAGTGGGATATGTTGTATTCCTCCCCTTTTAATGTTGCTCTTTGATGTCCATTTGAGTGTAATTTAAGATAATTGTAAATACAGCTGGGTTTTAAGTAAATTACTGAAGATTCAGCACGGCAAAAGAACTGTGTGATCCCTCTAGCCACACAAGGAGCCGCTCAGACCCCCTATCAGCGCACCCCAGCTTCCCAGGCTTATTTGCCTTATTTGCAAGGCAAATAAGTAATAAAGTTGCGGAAAAGTTTAGAGCAAAGTTTAGGTATGAAACAATATCAAAAGCTTTGAACATTTTATGGAGAACTGCTCAATCCACCATCTGGAAATAGAAAGAGTATCACATAGCAAAAAGACCAAGAAATGACTGCCCATCTAAACAGACAAGACAGGGAGAACATAATCGGTGACAAAGCCGAGAGGGTCACAGTGACAATGAGGGAGCTGTAAGGATCCACTGCTTAGGTGGGAGAATTTGTTGACAGGACAATTCTTAGTTGTGCTTGACTGTCATAGAAGAGGGGGAAGAAGAAATTTGACAGGGAAGCTAGTTCGAATAAAGAGTTAATACTGGAAAATGTTAGAAGACAACCTGTTAGTAGCTGCAAAATACGTAAGACTAGGCTAGGGGTTCATCTTCCTGCAGGACAAAGACGCTAAACATACAACCGGAACTACAATAGGATGGTTTAGATCAGGGGTCTCAAACTCCAGTCCTCGAGGGCCGCAGTCCTGCAACTTTTAGATGTGCCTCTGCTGCACCACACCTGAACAGAATAATTAGGTCATTAAGACTCTGGAAAACTGATCTACACAAGGAGGAGGTCATTAAGTCATTTCATTCCAGTGTTTTGTACCTGTGGCACATCTAAAAACTGCAGGACTGTGGCCCTCGAGGCCTGGAGTTTGAGACCCCTGGTTTAGATTAAAGCATATTCCTGTACATTGTGACATCCAAAGTCCTGACCAAAATCTCATTTAAATTATGTGGCAGGACTTGAATAGAAATGCAGATGATTTCATATTTCTTCCAGTAAAATGCTTTACAACCCACAAATGATCTTCCTTCCACTTTACAATGTGTTTCTATGTGCGGGTCTATGACCTAAAATCTCAACAAAGTTTTACGCAGTTTATAGTTATAAAGTGACAGGATGCAAACAAGTCCAAGAGGTAAGAATACTTTAGAAAGGCACAACACAAAATGTTTAGAACTTAGATGAAAGAACCAGCACAGCTGTAGCTCTATTCAGTCTGATGAGCGCAGCAGCTGAATTTGTTGAAGACAATGGATGGGTGGGTGAGTATGTCTGGCTGTTTTTGTGGGCCAATAATCCGCTTTATTGAGTCTCAGGAAATCCTAATTGGAGTCGGAAATGGCTCCAGTGGCCAGATGTGCAAAGACTAGTGAGGTCAACCCTTCCCCCATGGACAACTGACCACAAGCACCTCAGCCTTTGCTCCTCCCTGCAGAGTTTAACCCCAGAAATACAACAAATTATCCAAAGCCACATCACCACAAACCACATGCATCCTTTCTGTCTATGCTGGGGCCCATTTAACTCACCAAAAACATAATATGATGTGCACACATACTCACTAAAGCATCAGCCCTGCTCAGTCTAAGACAACAAAACAAGATGAGTAAGCCTGAAAAACAAGCCTGAATAAGGCTTCTTGTCTGCAGTCTTAAATGGTTTTCTGTGCAGCACAACCATATGTGTGTTCACATATGGTTGCTTGTGCACATATCCTGTCTGTCTCTTATTGTCACTACTTATCAGGTCCTCTAACCAGAGGCAGAAATCTTTGTTGGGTCATTTAGGACAATTGCACATGATCTGAGTGCAGCTGGAAAACCAAAGAAGATCTGAGAAAGCTGGGTTGGATTATGAATGCCACCCCAGACCTGCTGTCCCCACAGTCTAGAATAGGATCCAGGTGTGTGTATGTGTGTGTGTGTGCGTAGAGCTCTCCTCTTGCACAACTACACACATGAATGTGTTTAGTACCCCCACAGAGCAACAGTCACTCTGACCTATTTCACTCAAGCATGGAAGTGGCCTAGACCCAGAAGGCAAACCAGAGGCAGATCAACACTAAAACCCCTCACTCATAACATCGATACTTCCACATGGGACAATTTTACTGCCTCTTTCACAAACTATACAGTGAATGGTGCATCTGGAAAAAAAAGAAAATAAATAAATCTATTCTATTGATCTAGCCACATCCGGATTCATTTGTGCGGCGTAAAAGCCAATTTCAGCAGAGGTCACTGTAGAGAATCTGATCACCGTGTCAAAACAGAACATGTAAAACACGTTTTTTGGTGTATTTTGATTTCTGGGATTGTTTTAGAGTATTGTGAAAACCAGTATGTCGCCAACATGAGTTTAAAGAAAGGGAGGTGGGAGCTAATAGCGTTCACCTTTAAGCAACTCTTCCAGGACTTCAAAGTGAGATTAAGAAGGGGAGACGATGAAGGGCTAAAGCTGGCTGCCGTGGCTGCAGCAGCCCCACTGATCTAAGAGCTGAGCTACAGGGTAGTTGGCACTGCGGTCTTGTGTTTACGCCTTATGTCTCCATTAGGAAATGAAGTATAGCAGGTTTAGACATCAAAGAAAAGCCACACATAAGAGAAAAATCTCAAAGTTCTTGTTCCCGTCTTGGATAAATACTTGCAAATGTTACAAATGAGCACCTTCATTCATAAAACGATGAGCCAAGAGAGACACACAAACACCGATGTTCTCTATTTCATCCAGCTGGAAGACTGTTTGTGTGTTTCCACTCCAACCCATTTTATTGAAACCAGTGAGGGAAGCCAAGTTAAGTCCCTGCTGTTCATTAATCACTGTTGCAATGTCCTCGCTACATAAATGCTGGCATAATAGGTGTAATTGTGTCAGGTTGTTCAGGCCCCTCATGGACTATAAAGCTGCTGTCTCTCATCAGAGGCATTTCCTCGTATTCTAAGAGGTGTACTGTACTCTGAGGAGAGAGCGGCTGGACAGAAAGTAAAATTTCCTGAGAGACGTTTATTCTGGCTGGGCGCACCATAACATACCCCATAGCTCAAACACAATAAAAGCCAGATATTTGGGGTCATAACCTGCTAATTACTGCTGGCCCACACGTGATGAAGAGGATCTGTCAGCACGGCCTGTGAAAGGGGCTACCTGAGCTGGAGCTGCAGAGAGCTAGGTGGCGTGGGCCAGGAGCGCTCGATCACCTTAGATGAAAGGTCGACGTCATGGGTCTGTATCTCACCACCTGGGACATTTCAGCACCCTAAAGGGACTTCTAGCCTCTTAGCTTTCATGCATGTGTCATTCTTGCTTCAGGGAGGAGATGCAGACATAATTTCCCATGTCTGATACCGATCTGCTCCTTCTCTCAGTTTCTCATTAGCATGCCCATCTAGATACAATCAAGGTTCTCTGCACCAAATGCATTTCAGCAATTTGATGATAAACCTGAAACAGAGACATGTCATGTTGTCTGCACAGTTCTTGACACTGGGCATGCTTTACAGTGACTTGCAAAAAAAAAAAAGAAAATCATACCCACTGAGCCTTTTTACAATCCTCAGTCTCATTGAGATCTTATTCGATTCAGTTCAAATAACTTTATTTATGTAGTATACCAACTCAAAACTCAAAGCAACAGGTGAGACAAATGGGATACAAGATATCATGCATTGCTCATTATTGCTCATTATTGCAAGAAACCTGCTATAAACTTCTCCACTTAGTCTACATACCTATGTTTACTCAGCAATCTTCTCTGATAAATCTTTCAAAAAGTTCAAATTGACATATTTACTATAAATACAAACTATGTGACTCCTGATACAGTTTGTCAGAGTAAAAGCTGAACAGAAATGCACAGCACATATTTCAGATTTATTGCTGTAAAAATTTCTCACTTCATAATTCATACTTCTTACTTTTGTTAGCTAAAATTTTATTTAAATTTTGATTGAAAAAAAAAAACTGGTGTCAGCTTGACGCAATGTGAAAAAAAGTTTAAGGGTGTGAATCTTTTCCCAAGGCAGTTAAGACTGCAGTCTTATTTTGGACTGACAAGCGTTGCAAACAACAAAATTAGACTTTACAACATGGAAATCATTTGTTATTACTATATAAAATATATTGTTTTAGAACTTGACTGAGTATTACTTAGAAAGTCACACCTTTCATTATAGATATCCCATATCGAGATGCTCAAAGCGTGACAGCTGATTAAGGTTGAAGACTGACCTTCTACCACCTGACAACCCTCAGTCCGCCCATGGGAAAAATGGGAGGATGCGGGAGAAAAGTGCATATGAGCGTGGGGGTGCGCGCCTGCGCGCTCGCGATGGAGCAGTGTGGAAGTTTCCCTACAAGTTGAGGAGGACGCGAGATTGCAGCGAGCGAGGCGCAATAAGTTTTTAGGAATATAGGAATTTACAGACAAAGTCAGCGTAAACGTATGGAACCGATATCGGTGGTCGTGGGTTTTTATATCGGCTTTTAGACTCACTTCTGCGGCCATCAGGTAAGTCAAACTAACAACCTGACTTGGTTCTGAAGGACGAAAATGAGCAAAACAATGTGATTTTTATTTTACTTAAAACTAAGCTGAAATATTGTTGGGTATCTTACATTTTGCTGGAATAAACAATATTTCGTGGAATACTACTTTACAACAAATGGCAGCATGTAAAAAGTCTATTATAAACTATTTTAGACTGTTTTACTCTTTTTCTATCCCCTGCAACGCAATAAAAAAAAAAAACACATGTAAAGTAATACACGGGTTTTCTCGCGTGATATTCTTCAGCTATAAGGATGCAGGTCCCACTAAATGGTGTCTAGATACAGATCTCATGAATTGATCATGACTGAGATTACTGGCTGTGGCTTTTGCAGCGTGCTCATGCGGATCTCCATGAAACAGATTGGCCATCAGATTGGCCTGTAGTTTTCCCGAAAGCTATGACTCATGGCAGATAGCGCAAGAGATGAAGATATTGTATATCAAACGCCGAGACAAAAGATGCATAATTAATCCGATTTTTACTGGAAGTACACAAAAAAATGTGTCACTGTTCCAGTCTAGAACTTGGATGTGCCTTAGTGTGTATGTCTTTCAGATGTAGGTAAGAAAATTATTGCTCTGTGGTGCTGCTGACCCTTCATTTGTTCGTTTGGTTAACTTTGCGTCTTTGCTTGCCTTTGGTGTCTCGTTGTTTTATAATTAGAAAGGAAGATCTATGATGGAAGAGTGCCTGTGTGTGTGCACATGCAATGAGGTGAAACTGAACAGGATGAGACAAGCTGTTCAAACAACCCACATATGGGAAGAGCTCATCTTGCCTTCCTTGTACTTTCTTGTAAAAGTACTTTGATATTTCCAGTGAAAGTTGAGTCACCAGCTGGATTTTTAGACCAGGGGAATCTTTTGCACGAGAAGCAGGTTGAAAATAAAATAATAAATGAAACCACATTTCATGCAAGTCATCAACATTTTAGCTGGTTTGATTTCCTGATTTATAATTCCAGTTTTGAATCTGTTTTGTGTTCTAGACTTTATGGATTGAACTTGGACCAAGAGCAGAAAGACTTCTCTAGAGCAAGGCCGCAAAGCCTGCTCACCTGTGGTAACCCCGTACTCTAACTACCAGACAGCCTCTATGCACATCAACCTGACTGTGGCCGTCAAGGAATCTCATGCCTTTCATGGAACTAAGCCCACTGCTGATGCCGTGGTAGTGACAGCCATGGAGTCACGTCAGGTGCTGACTGCCCCTCAAGGACCACCACCTCCTCCTCCTCCGCCTCCTCCCCCACCGCCGCCTGCATCCTCCTCACCTTTTAGCCGGGCAGATACTGTAGGTCAGAGTCGGCTGAGGAAGCTGAACTGGGAGCGTATCCCCAAAGAGAAAGTGGAAGGCAGGAAGAGCGTGTGGAGTGGTGTGGCCCCCGAAGAGGATGAGTTTCCTATTGACCTCCATTCTCTGGATGAGTTGTTTGGGCAGAAGGACAGCATGCCAAGGGACAGAACCGTGACACTGAGGCGACGTTCAGCGCTGCTACGGTGCAGATCCCCACAGGCTAGCCTGGGAGAGGTCAGACCGTTTAAACGCAACAAACTTTTTGGCATTTTTGCTTGCTTGGTCCTAAGTGGGTGTGTGTGTTCTATGCTTCTTTACAGATTTTCCTACTGGATTCCAAGCGCAGCATGAACATAGGAATATTTCTGCGGCAATTCAAAATGTAAGATTCATAACTCCTTTATAGATTTGAAGTTTTTAACTGATCAAAGCTAAAGATTTACTGCTGTTTTCTTTCTATGTTGTTGAAACTTTATTAGTGGTGCATGATAGTAGTGTTAATGGGGTTCATAGCAAACATACACTCAATATAGTGAGATTTATTGTATCCATCTCAGCAACAAGGTTTTAAAATGTGTTTCTTCTGTTTCAGCATAAAAAACAATGTAGCTATGGTTTCTTAATTACTTAATGAACATTTTATGCTGCAATCAAACAAGCGTCGCTATAACTATATTACAGGCACAGATACCGTTTCTTAAATTATAATCTTAGTTGCAGTCCAGAAAGTTCTGTGGGAACTTTTATACAGTAATAGATCTGATATATTATGCAGGCTTTGACTTATTGATCATTGGAACTGGACTTTAAGTTGAACAGAATGTTTTTACAGCACTACAAAAGTTTTTTTTTTTTGTCAGACTTAAATGTTTCAGCTCATCATATATATTTTAATATGAAAGACAACCAGAATAAATGTAAAATTAAATTTTGAAATAAGTCTTTATTAAAAACTGAAAAAAGCCTAAACCAACTTGCACCAATGTGAAAAAATAATTGTCCTCTACAAACCTTAAACTGGTTGTTCCACCCTTGGCGGTAACTACGGCTCCCCAGTGTTTGCGGTTACGCTCAGTGAGTCTGGGAAGAAATTTTGGGCCACTTTTCTTTGCAGAATTGTATTATTTGAACAGTTTGCAAGCCTGTTTATGATCATGCCACAGCATCTCAATTGGGTTTAAGTCTGGATTTTGACTAGGCCACTCCAAATCCTGTCTTTTTTTTTTTGTGCCACTCGGCAGTGGAAATGTTGTGTACTTTGGATCATTGTACTGTGACATAACCCCACTGCACTTAAGCTTAAGATCACTAAGTTTTCTCTAGATATCAAAAGGTTATCTAGGTTTTCAGGCACCAAAGAACCATCAGACTACTTGACTGCTTATCTTTGCCTGACATAAACATTTATTTGATCTGATATATTTTAATATGTGCACATAAAAAGTTAATGGAGAAAAAGCATTTTGTGAACCTTGTTTTTACACAATCATAAGTAAAGAAAGTGCCTTACACACCTTACGTCTTAGCTATTGCACTAAGGGTTTCCCCCTGCATTTTACCAAATTAACCCAAACTAAAAGTAGATTCAGAGAAAGAGGTGAATACCAATGTTTCCAAATGAATCCCAGGGATTAGTACTTGACTTGAACTGCAGAAAGCAGCCATATGTCAGACGTTAACGGGTGTCAGAGGTGTAAAACCCCTTCAGTGAAGGGGATGTCTGGTGTATTGCTAGGGATTGAGCACCCTAAGCAGCTGGAGTTTTAAGGAGGCCAATGAGTAAGTAGCTCTTTAGGAGACCGAGGTGACACCTGCTGATGCCTGTAAAGAATGCCTCATCTTGAATCTGCCCCCTGCTGACTGAGAAACCACCAGTGGGTTGTCTTCGTCAGCCATCCCCTAAAACCTTCTTTGTGTGGTTTAAAGCTGCACCTATTATAATGGAAAGAGTTGTTTCATAACCATTTAGGTGAGCTTAAATACACTATCCTCTGGGACACCCTGAACTATTGTGTCGACAATTATGCAATGCTTGCTCACAGAGTCATGGAAAGTGCCAAGTTTCAATGCTGCCATGCCACCATGAGATTCTCAACTGGAGATGCTTTCTTTTCTAAACTAGATTTGTTGGGACTTGCAGGAAAAAGCCTTTTTTTTATGTAAAGACTCTCATTTGCATACAAGTATTTGTCTTGTTGGGCGCCTGTTTTCTGTCTGTCACAAAGAGTGACACAGTAAACGTTTTGTTAGCGCAATTGCAGTTTAAACAAAATCTGGTTTGGTGTTTTCTTTGTCTGCTAGAGACTTAAATATAATTTAGTTTTTGGGTTTTATTTACGTCATTGCATTCAGGGTTTTGTTTCCAGTAGATTAGCAATTCAGAAAGAACGTTCCTCAAAAAATTGATTCTTTGACAGTTTTAGATAAGAATAAGATGAACTGGTCGACAAGAATTACTCTCTGTAGCATGATCATCGGCGGAGGAATGTAACAGAAAGGGGAAAATAATGAAAAATTACTGGAATAGTAAATCCTGGTCTCATCCCGAGAAAGTGAGGCAGAGGTTAAACAGTTGTCTCGGTTTCAGTCCCTCCTCATGACACACTAAAGTCCTCGGTTGTCTCCTGAGCATTTCTGCCTTTTGTTTGTCTTCTAGGAACTTCCTTTTATTATTGTTGCGTCAGACTTTTCGTCTTACACAGCATGCATCTAGTTTTCTGTTTCGTCTTAAGCTGGCATTGTGAAATGAGCTTTTGCCTTTCTTTCTCACAGGCCAGCTAAGGAGATCATTGAAGATATCAGGCACGGTGTTGGAGATCGTTATGGAGCAGAGAAACTCGCAGAGCTCTCCAAACTGCTTCCTGACAGCGAGGAGGTAAAGGGTTTAATCTAGCGTGCAAATACAACGACTGACAGTCTGCTTCCTTTTCACCTTCCCCCACCATGCTCCCCTTACTCATCTGGCTTTAGTTAGGATGATCAAAAGTTTGCCATTACACCACTTTGTATGATGTGGTCTGTTTCCAGACGAAGATCCTGCTGAAATATATTGGACCTGAATCTTAACAAGTTGTTTTTTTTCTGTTTTTTTTTTTTTTACAGCATATGTCTTTTTTCTTTCTTTCTTTCAGGAATGTCGCCTTAGGAGGTTCTGTGGAGAACAGAGCTGTCTCGGAGAGCCTGATCTTTTCATGCTGCTTTTAGTGGAAGTTCCCAGGTACATCCCCAACAAAACATGCAGATGTACATCCATACCAATACATTTTTGTTACTTTTTCACTTTGCCTCAACCTTCTTTACTCAACCTTGTTCTTCTATTTGTTGAACAGAAGAATGATCTAGAGTGCCTTTTTTGTCTCATCAGTCAACCCTTCTTGCTGATAGATCCATCTTACTCATTTTTCTTTCACCAGTTTTCGACTCCGTCTGGATGCCATGATCCTACAACAAGAGTTTGACCCCGCTCTGACCTCTCTGTGTGTGGCAGCCAGATGTCTCAGGGAGGCGGCAAGAGGTAAAGTAACAGCAGGGAGTTGTGTACTCCAGCACCATTAAGACTTGGGACTGTATAGGCCTGCTAAAATTCTTGTGTTTAGTCTTGAGTGGTTGTCAGGCGCCACAGTGGAAATGAGATAAGCTATTTAGCATTCAAGCTAACTAGAAACCTGCATGCACTGCTATTTTTGGGGGCATAAAAGTTGCTGACTTGTAACATGGCCTTGATGTCAGCT
This sequence comes from Xiphophorus maculatus, assembly GCF_002775205.1. Classification (NCBI taxonomy): domain Eukaryota; kingdom Metazoa; phylum Chordata; class Actinopteri; order Cyprinodontiformes; family Poeciliidae; genus Xiphophorus; species Xiphophorus maculatus. Next base: position 20,023,258 of record NC_036465.1, on the reverse strand, counting down.
GGATACACATTAATTGTCATTACTTAAGCCCTAAGGCACAATATTGATTATCTTTACACTCCTAGAACTGCTGAGCTGTCCCGAATTGCACTCCATCCTCCGTCTGGTGCTGAAAGCAGGGAACTACATGAATGCTGTGAGTAGCATTCACTCAGTCGTTCAGTTATTGAATGGTTCTGAAAATGCAAGATCAGCTATTTTTGGTTTATGCTTCAGCTGTTGATTGATTGAGATTTGCATTCAAGGCTTTCATCTGTTGTTTAAAGTTGTCTGCATTTCTTTTCAGGGTGGATATTCAGGGAATGCGGCTGGTTTTCGAATTTCATCACTTCTCAAATTGGCAGACACCAAAGCCAACAAGCCAGGGATGAATTTGCTGCATTTCGTTGCTATGGTATGTTCTGAATTGTATGATAAAGTTGGGAGGGGAGATGCTTGTTTCACCAGCAGGTAGAGTTGGTAGCACTGTTGCCCAAAACAGCTATTTGAATACAGACCAGGGTACTTCTGGGAGGAGTTTGCATGTTCTCCCTACGTATGTGGAGGATTTCTCCCAGTAAAAAGCATCATTCAAGCTTACAAAAACATGTGCTGGTGTGTTGACCACTCTAAGTTACACTTATTTGTGAGCGCATTTGTACATGGTTGCCTCTCCTGTATGTCTTTGTGCTGATAGTAGATCTGTGCTGGACTAACAGCCTGTCAAAGGTGCACCTGGACAGGGTGTGCATCTTCCTGGATTACAACGTGGTCTTTGTCTGTCATCATCTTGTTTTTTGTTTTAATATAGTCATAAGAGTACAATAGCACATAATACCTGCTTTGATAATCACTGACTATTTTAACTTGAATTTATAAAGACAGTTTGCAACTTTGTTTATAAATGTTCTTTGGTCTTCTAATGTATCCAGCTGGTGTTTATAGATCCTCCTGAAACAAATGTGTATAATTCCTGTGAAAATGCAGGTCAGAGGTCAGCAATAGTGGTCATTACTCAAACTTGTTGACATTAGCTGTTGTTTGAATTGGCTTTTATAAATTAGGCTCATTCAGTTAGGGGTGGATTTACTGGAAGAAACATTTTCAGTGACATAATGTGGGTATTGAATCCCAACCTCAGGACTTTTGCTGCATTATAAAAAAAATGTTTCCATAGGTTTGTTGAGGGCCAGTTTCTATCTGACTGTTTAATACTCAAGTAGTTTGTTGAAAATCACAATGGAACAGTCTAGAGTAACAACTTGTTATCATTTGTACTCTATATTCTTGAAAAATAGATGCCTCCTGCAGGTCATTGGGCCTATACTTTTCACTTTTTCACATTTGAAAAGCTAGATATAATAAAAAAGGTAGAAGGGCTCTTGTAAGAAGAAATTATTTTAGGCAGCAAAGTACAAAACAATGCCAAAGTGTTCTCTTGAAACCAAAAGCTCCACAGAGTGCATTCATTGTCATCATTTTGCAACTTGCGTATTGTATCCTTTCAGACAATGGAGAAGATAATCAATTGTTTTCGTCTCCACAGGAAGCTGTGAAAAAAGACCAGAGTTTACTGTCTTTTCCCAGCCAACTAGGCCACGTTGGCTCTGCCTCCAGGTCAGTCTCTTCCCAAACCTTGGATCCTGTTGAATCCTGGATTCTGTGGTGATTAGTTCTGAGGGAAGATACAAAGCCCACTCAGAAACAACAATATCTCCTTGTAGTCTGCTAACACATTGCAATCCACTGCATTATTTAATCACTCCCTCGTTTTGCAGCTGTAGTTAGTTGCTAGTGTGAAAGTGGGTTAAGACAAAACTGCTTCTCCGAGCCAACATCTGAGCTAATAGGCTTTTCAAAAGTGTGTGTTTATCTAATAAAGGTTTGAAGCCATGTCTGTATTTCCACTTTGGATTTTGCAAACACATTTTTTACTCTGCAGGTTGTGTGAAGAAGCTGTGCTAGATGACCTGGCAAAGTTAAAAAGCAGAGTGGCTGAACTGAAGACAAATGTAGAGAATGAGACAGAGATTAAGCAACAGACACAATCCTTTCTGGAGGTATAAGTCACTGGTTTGACATCTGGTTAGAAATAAAGATCAATATGAATGAAAATCTGTGTCTGAAAATGTGTGTTATCTGTGTTCAGAGGGCTAATGAGCGACTGAAAGAGGCCGATGACGAGGTAGAGGGTATGAGGATGTCGAGTCAAGCATTGATGGAGTTTTTCTGTGAAGATGACAGCACTTTCAAGCTAGAGGAGGCGTGCAAGGTTTTCCATTTGTTTTGCCATCGGTTCCAAAGAGCTGTTCAGGTGAGATGCCTTGGAAGGTCACAAAAACATAACTGCTCTGTTGATCACTTTATAAAGACTAATGTTAATTTATCTTCCATTTTTAAATAGGAAAATGAGGAACGGGACCTCAAGGAGCAGAAACGTCTAGAACGTCAACGAAAGATTGTGGAAAAGCGTCGGTCTCTTGCCGTTTGTACAGGGCTGGACCTGGGGCTGAGTCTTGCCAGAGAGCCTGACTGTCAAGAAAACCAAGATGAACTGGAGAGACTTTTAGAAAAGAACCTGAACTATACCTGGAATCGCCGTAGTCTTAGAACCACTGATTCTCGTAGATTCATGCACCACATGCAAAATGACACCCATCTCAACAGTTCATCTATTCTCAAGAGCTTTCCGGTCTTGGGGAGTAGTCCGACATCCACTGGTTATCATTCAAACAGTTCCTCGGACCACGAAACCAGTGCTATACTTTGCAGTTCGCCAGAGACTGATGGGGTATGTTCCCCCTTTGACCAAGAGTCTGTTCTGGAAAGAGGGATGAGAATGTCGAAAGAGAGAATGGAGGCAGTAAAAGACTCCCACATTGCAGTATTTAGTTATTCTCAACATGGAAAAAGCTTCACTATGAAGCAGTATGGGCCCGAGAGCATTTCTTACTCTCTACATGACCAACTGAAAACAACAGGACACAAAGAAAAGGCAGATTTTTCTCCTGAAAACATGACTTTGAACAGTTCTAGTATAGAGTCTGCTGCTGTAAGCACCAATACATCAGCCCAAGGTGTGAAAAGCCAGACCTCTGCTTGCAGACGTAGGCTGTCCAATAGTAATTGTTCTACTCAGAGTAAATCTGGAAGCTCTTCAGTTCATGAGTCCAATAACAACTGTGGAACACTTTCTGACAGAAATACAAAGACTGGGACCAAATTACAATCATCTGCAGAGGAAGTATCATTCCAGCCACAGACAAAGTACAGTCCAACAGTTAAAATAAGTACAACAACATCTTTACCTGATGCAAGTTTAACAAAAGACGGAGAAACTGGAGGGTTTTTAACCCCAATGAAGGAGGACTGGATGCCCTCCAGTCTGCCAGAGTTTGGTCATTCACAGCCAAAGGAGGCCTCTGATTTGCCAACTGCAGATAAAGAGACTGCCAGGTCATTCTCACGTGTCGGTGAAACACTGGAGTGCCATACTCTGGTGAAAGGTTTGCGGTCATATGAGAAACTAACTCCCCCAACCTCTCCACTTCCACGACCTTCACCAAGTCTTTGCTCAAAGTGGAGGAAGGAGAGGGATGTCAACCTGCACGAGGGGATTGCTCCAGTGTCTATTGCACCAAAAGAAGATGCTAGAACTGTGAAGAGCCTGATGCGTAGTGGTATTGGGGCAAAGAGAGGGTTTGTGTCACGGACAGTCCCTTCCAACAGCACAGGCATACCCCGAGTTCACTCCAAAACTGAGCCTTCCAACGGAGCTCCAGCGCCTGCTAACCCACCACTTTCTGCACGTCCGTCCATTCCCCGCAGCGCTTCAGTTCGCTCGTCTTCTTCTGTTCGACCAACTATAGCTCAGGCGGAAGTGAAGCGAAGTACCAGTACACGGGAGAGATTTGTAAATGAGTCACAGATTACAGAGAAGTCCACTTTGACTCGGAGGACTTCAGACAGAACTCCACAAGAGAAGGTCTGTGGCAGCACTCAATCTACCTTTATTAGAGGAGCTCCCACCCGTGTGTCCAAACGTGTTGCTCCAAACTCTGAGTGTCAACTGCCATCCCAGTTGCGGACAGCTAGCAGCCCATCCTCGGCCACTGCCAAGAACATACGCACAACTGTCATTTCAGCTGCCCGCAGTAAATCAGCTAAGACAACAACCTGTACCAGCAACTCACCCGCTAACCCTAAAACTCCAGCTGCTTCCCGGATACCTGGTCTTAAAATGCCCCGGGCTACTACAGCTCAGCCCTTGTGGAGATGATGAAAGGGCTTGCTGTGAAATTCTCCATGTCTGTATGAATTTCTAGGTATTTTTCAGTTTTAATTAAACATTGAGTTGATTTGAATTAATCTTAAGTAAAATCTTTTGTCTATTTGAGTGTCTGGTTTATATGTTTGATTTGCCACTGAGAGCTTTTGAAATACTTTATAACTTGTCTTTTACACATTAGCAGGGTAGTGCATTTTCTACAATCTACCTCTTTTGACATCTGTTTATGTCCTTTGCAGGCAGTAGGACAGCTATAGAAGACCTCTTCCAGTAGAACAGCCTTGACACTTAGAGAAACATTTCACTTTAGGACATTGTTTTAATTGATATTGTGGGTAGAAAAGCAGTTTTCAAGAAAGTAATCCAAATGTTATGCACACTGTGTCCGATACCTGAGTAATCAGTGTTTTGAACTTGAACTGGTACTATATTGAACAGTTAATTTTGTTGCCAATTGGCCTCAAGAAAAAGCTGCACTTTACAAAACTGAAAAGAGGCCTAAAGAGATGGTTACTGTATTTTTATTTTATATAAAAATCTATAACTTTATTGAGTATAATTATTCACTTTGAGATATGTATTTGTAAAAAAAAAAAAAAGTCAAAGAAATAATAAAGACATTATTGTGAAAAGAAGTGTCTTCAGTTTTTGGAAGGCTCTTGTATAATATGCACAGTGCTTTTTCCATATTTTGTCCCAATACAACCACAAGTATCAATGTATTTAACTTTTTATGCGTATACCATACAAATTACTGTAGAAGGAAAAGGATATGTTGTTCATATCTATTACAAATGGAGTTATAGAGGTTTGGCCTAGCTGGAGTCCAAATGTTCTAGAACCTCTTTTGGGTGCAATCAAACGGGTCTTTGGAGAACTTTTTTGAGTCTCCTAACAAATTGTCTTCCAGTAATGTCTTGAATGTAGAGCCCTCTGTGTTTCATTGTTTGTGACTATGTTGCATACTGAGGAAAAGATACTATTGCTGTGTTTCATCAGTGATCGTGGTGTGTTCAAGTTGATGTCCAGTGTTAGTTTTCCCACAAATATGATCATTTTAATTAAGTCCAAAAGTTCAAGTTTGGTTTCATCTGATTGGAGCATCTTTTCCATATGTCTTCTACATCCTCTTTATTCCTCATAACAATTTACAAACTTGACTTTTTATGGTTACCTTATAAAGTCATGATAAAATACTTTTGAATGAAAAATGAAATGGAAAAGTTTAATTCTATGTCAAGGCCTTACTATGTTTGTGCTTGCATTGAAAACTTTTACTCTCCATTCATCCACAATAACAACCCCTCTTGTGACCTTCATTTCCCCCCTCCCTCTTGTTTAAAACTGCCTCTTGCTGCATCTCTTGACACAGTCACCCCCGATTCTTTTAGTGACTGTTGCCATGGAAATGCTATAGTTGTCTTGTGGAATCTCCTGGCAGAATTGAAGGGGTGTGCGAGGCCTGGGGTGGAGGGCGACTGTGGGCATAGGGTCCCAGTGGGAATTCTCTTTTTATAGCCTGCAGTGACGCCAAAACTTCTTGGGAAAGGCAATAAACCGGTGCCTCTTTGTGATCTGAAGTCTGCACTTGTTGGTCAGCAGTTGGCCTTTTAACCTGCGGCAGTGCTTAGCGATGACATCATCACCAGCATTTCCAGGACAAAACACCTAAAATAGAAAACAGATCCTTTTATAGAGTTAGTCAGTTTGTTCTGCTTCAATATGACAGGTGAAAGAGATTATGGCAAAATAGGGCTGATGAAGTGATGTTAAGGTTTTCAGACTGGGCTTGACAGGATGAACTCCACAATAGTGGGAACAGGTTTTTTAAAGGCCTCCTTTGTTTGTGTGGTCTACAGCAGGCTATAACACAGTGCCTTTATTGATAAGAATAGGTTGCTCAAGACAGTAAGTGCAATACCATGTATAACTTTTAAAGTTTGTCTTGAAATATTTGCAAAGCTAGTTACATGACTGTAATTCAAAATTTGAGCTCTTTAATGGACTTGCATGCATGTGAAATGAAATTGTGAGGGGAAGAAGTCAATGGTTCTAATAGCATACCAGACACATTTTCATAATCATGAATTTTGAGAAAACTTAATTTTAATGTAGTATGTAATCCCTGTTACTTTATTCAAAAGCTTGAATGTTACACATTAGAATTTCTTGAATTTATTTGACATCTGCTATATTATGGAGTATGCTTGGTACAAAAACCAAAAGAGGTATTCTTTTAAAAAAGCACAAAAACTTTGCTCCAATTAATTTATGAGTATACATTGAGTAGTAAAAAAGCCTTAGTTGACACCTATAAGGTATTGTGTTTCTGGAGTGGAGATTGTATTAAAACAATCTACCTGAGTAGACATAAGTAAATGCCTTGACAAAACTTTCATGATCCTTGAACCTTCCCACATTTGATCACATTACAACCACAAACCTTATTGTAATTAATCTGAGTTTCATATGATGCAAACCACACATCAGTGCACAATTGTGAAGTCTGAAGGACATGATGGTTTTCAAACATTTTATAAATTACAATTTAGGAAAGTTTAGTGTGAACTTATTTAACACCCCTGAGTCAATACTTTGTAGTCCCAATTGTTGCTGCAATATCAGCTGTAAGTTTTTTGGGAGTAAATCTCTACTAGCTTTACATATTCAGAGTCAAAAGAGTATTTCTTGTTCTTTCATTGTTGACGATAGTATAGACAGATTGAGAACGACAGTGCCCATAAGCAGCAACTTTAAAGTCTTGACTCAGTCTAAGTGAATTGAAGTCTGGACTTTGATTGGGACATTCCAAAGTAAGCTGATGCTGCAATCTGAACCATTATATTGTGGTTTTGTTTTAATATTTTGGGATGTTATCCTGCTGAGAGATTAACCTTCATGCCATTTCAATACTTTTGCAGCCTATAACAAGTTGTCTTCCAATATTGTCTTGTATTTAACTCAATCCAGTTTACCATCAACTCTGAGCACTAATATTCTCTAACAAACTTCTGAAACCATCATAAAACAAACTGCATTTAAACTGAGAGAATTACACACAGAATTAGAATTACTCTATTCACTAGTTAGGTGACTTCTGTACACTGGTTGCAGTAACTTTAAAGGGTATCAAGTTAAAGGTGCTAAATCCAAATGCATGGCTCACTTTCAGATTTTAATTTGTAAAATGAACGTTAAAAACACGTATAATGCTCCTTTTGCAATTAAGTAATCCTTTGTGCTAGTAGTTATATTATGTAAAATCTTAATGAAATAGACTAAAGTTTGTCATTGTAATTTGACCAAATTTAACTCACAAAATACAAACAAGCATAAAAAGAATAGTTTTAACATTTGCACAGTCTGTAAATAAAGTTGTTTTATACCTTTTTACTCATTGATAAATTATATTTTCTTACATAAATAAGCATATACCAAAACAATATTCTATGTGAACATGTGTAGGAAACTGAAGTTTCAGATTTATATGTTTCATATTTTAAGCATTTCGATGGATTTCACAACCCCTAAAGCTTGGATAAAACGAGTTTGAAAATCGATCAAATTAAAAAAAAAAAAAAAAAAAAAAAAAAAAAGTCTAACGTCGCCATCTCGAGGAAGAAAACAGCTATCACGAAAGTGAAACTACATTTACCAGCCTACGCTACCTACGTCGAGTTTACGTAATGGGCAACTCCCCGGATGCGGCTGTGATTGACTATACCAGGCAAGAAAAGATCGAAAGCTAAGTGGCGGTAAGTCACAAACTTATCCATATTTCACTTTTCACAGCAAATGATTACGTTTGAGGCACAGATTAAAATAAAATATATTTTTGGGTAACTGTTAGACAAGTAAGCGCGCAGAAATCAGCCTTTTATAAAGTGTTTTGAAATTAATGCTCAGCTTGTTTGCTAATTAGCTCGTCCGTTAGCAACAAACGAGCTAGTTCCTTAGCTTGATTTTAGTCACAGGGGGAACGCCTAGTGTTATAAATGAATATGGTAAAATATTAAGAAGTAGGAAAAGGTGCGTGTAGCTGCCGATTCCTCTTTTACCGACTGATTACGTACAGTTTTCTCGACTGGATTAGATATTAAACATCTAGAAATAAGGCACTTCTGTTTGGTTAACGGTAATTAAAGCTACGCCAAAAAGCTAACGGTAGCTGCAGTTAGCTCAGCTGCTAAGCTCAGTGTAAAACTACTTATTTTCTGGCATGTATTGTCACAAGTTTCCAAACTGCTAAATGTGTCGTTTTTATTCTCTTTTGACACCGTAATATCATCATGTTTTGACGAAGAGATGTATCAACATTGTAACTTTTTAGTGTTGTAATCTGTAAATGTTTAGGTGTTTATTTTCTTTCTTTTGCTAGGTGCTATAGCCCCAGTGGTCTTTGGCAGGATGCAGACCATTAAGTGTGTGGTGGTGGGTGATGGGGCAGTGGGTAAAACGTGCCTACTTATCTCTTATACCACCAATGCCTTCCCAGAAGAATACATTCCCACAGTGTTTGACAATTACAGCGCTCAGATGAGTGTGGATGGCCGCAATGTCAGCCTCAACCTGTGGGACACGGCGGGCCAGGAGGAGTACGATCGTCTGCGTACTCTCTCCTATCCACAGACCAACGTTTTTATAATCTGCTTCTCCATCGGCAGCCCTTCCTCCCACGCAAACGTCAGGCACAAGTGGCATCCTGAAGTGTCCCACCACTGCCCAAACGTTCCCATCTTGCTGGTGGGCACCAAGAAAGACCTAAGAGGCGACGACGAAACTGTGAAGAAGTTAAAGGAGCAGGGTCTGGCCCCTACCACCAACCAGCAGGGCAACGCGTTGGCCAAGCAGATCGGAGCGGTCAAGTACATGGAGTGCTCTGCGCTGAAGCAAGATAATGTCAAGGAGGTGTTTGCGGAAGCTGTGAGAGCAGTTTTGTACCCAGTCACGAAGAAGAATCACAAAAAGTGCGTTCTGTTGTAATGAATGGTTCCCAGATTTGGACTTTGGGATGATGGAGATCCACGGATGCAAAAGAGACTCTGTAGAACAAAGGATGCCATCTAGTTGCTTCCAATCCACCTCTGTCAATTTTCCTTACTCATCTCCTGGAGGACCTCACCGAGTTGCCTGCATCCCCAAAGTGACTGTTTCAAAATGAAGGCAACAGACCTTATAATTGTAACTTTTTATTTACACCTTTTAATTTTACACCTTCTAGATTCATCGATTCTGTGCTTTTAAAAAAAATGATTATCATGGTTACCCGAGCGGAAACTTCCTAATCAACCAACCATTCCCTGTTTGACTGGAGGAAGCAGATCTGCGTTTGTTCAGGTGGAGAACTAGTGACTACCTCATATTCTCACCTAAGTTGCATCTCATTGAGTCTCAAGCACAGTTGCCATCAAGTTCTTTGAGTTGCCCATTGATGTATAATGAACTGCCAAGTTTGAGGTCAACAACCTGATCTTGAATCTTGAAGTGTTTAATTTGAGTTGGCTTGAATCCAGACAAGGTGTTATGACTCCTGGACAAATGCCGTCGCCTCTTAGCCAAATGCACATATTAATGGTTCAAATCTCAGCAGTTCCTCTTCAGCTCATTCTAGTATGTCAGAGTTGTCTAGCAAGTTGCACTTCCCGGCTCTTGCTGCGCTCTCTTGCTTTCCTGCGTGTCAGAGCTAATGGCTCTTTGCAGATAAGCTGGACCCATTAAGAGCTGCCCGCTTTCCTAATAGAGGAGCGAATGTCGTAATTTTACCAAATGATTACATTCTGGTGCAGGATTCCTCAAGTCAACATAGTCAGGAAGCCAGACTGCAGTTAGCTTTCCTCTGTCTTACATCTGAATTTCTCAGGCTTACTTTGAGTACCATTAGAAACATACTTAAGAGTTCCTCTTTCATGAGGTGAGGTTAAGGAGAGTGTATTAGTTGTGAATTTACTCTGTAAATGATTTTTTTCTTAATCCTGAAATGTTTTTAACTTACATTTGCGGTTAATGCCAAAGTTGAATATATTTTTTCTTGTAATAGCTCATGTTTATTTGATCGGTAAACTGTCTGTGCGCTATTTTTAATCACATATGATAAACTAGAGCACCATATTGCTTCCCTTTTCATCCACGATTGTCTAGGGTCAATGGAGAACGACCACTGTATAATCCACTCATTGTAACATGTAACTCCATAATAAGTCTCACTGGTTCACATCAGGTGATATTCATGTTATCCTGTATTTTATGGTTTAACGTTCATCATAAATTGTAGCTTTGTAACCCCACTGTACAATGTTGATTGGGTGCCTTATCTAAACCAAAGACTATTAAATCTTTGTCTAGCCCAAAGGCTCACATTTTACTGCTAAAAGTACTACCAGAAAAGTTTTGGCACAAACCCAAAAATCTCAGATTTATTTTTGTAAGCATCTTTGTGCCTCAGTTCCCTCCAGTAATGACTGTCTCCTTGCAGCTTTTTTTTTTTTTTTTCTTTGGTAAGACAGGTGCTAAACTGTCTTCATGCACAGCAAGACTTGTGTGCATTTGTGAAACGGGGTTCTCAACTCTTAACAGATTGTGGTTTACATCCTTGCCTCGCATGATGCAGTGAGGGCAAAGCGCAAGTGCAACTTGTGCTCATAGTTAACGAGAACTGCGTCTGTGTTTCTGCATCACATTAGAAGATTTTTATATATTTTTCTAAAGTATTTTTATAACTCTTTGTGCTTACAACTAGCAGCAATAATAGCAAGCCTTATGCTTATTTTTATTTACACTGCCATCTGGGGTATTCAATACTTAAACCTCGATTGTGGCTTGTGCAGAGACTAGAATAAATGAAGAGCAATAAAAGCATGAGGTTTTGTGTGACAATATGGATGCGTTTTTAGATCTACTAAAAGACGCATGAAATTTCTTCCCACAAAGGTCTGACAAGGGCTGTGTGTGTGTGCACAATATTTTAAACTGCTATCTGTGGAAAACCTTGTTTTTTTTTTCTTTAATCATGTCCCCAATTTACTCGTATAGTGCTGTTAAAGTGGAACATACACCTGTGGGCTGTCTGTATCTGTGTCCTGGAGCAATATGCTGCCGTGTGCGTGGTACTACGCTTTTACACTGGGAACTTGATTTGTAGAGATCTGTAATTGTTTTATAAATAACAAAAACATATTTGTATAAATGAACTAACAGTGAGATGATTTTAAATTATGCCTAATAAAATGGTGCCTAAAACCAGCAAGCTTTCTTTGTTTTTGAATCCTCCTTCCTCTCTCTGTTCCTTGCCTATTGTCAAGTACAGCTAACTTTCCTCTTACTGATAGCAGTGAGGAAATAATAGAGTAGGCTTCTCCTGCTGAGGCACAGAGTAAGGCTTAGTCACAATGACGCACAGCTATCCATATTTTTAGCTCTTTAAACCACATTATGTTCCTATAGTACGCATATACAGTATGTTCATGTTATATTTATGGTTTCAGTTACCACGTCTAAACACAAGATGGAAACAGTCTCGGGCCAAAGTTAAGATAATACCGAGTACATTTTTTGTGTGATTTTTATGTACATTTTAAAGCAAATTTCCATCTAATATCCACATTCACGCATATAGAAAAAAAACAATCAAAGGGGCTTAAAAAGTCAGCCTGCCGCAGTTTACATGGAAATGTTTCTTTGACCTTTTCGGGGGTGGTGGCTCTGACAGATGACAGATGTGTTGAACTCAGTCAAGGGCTCATTACAACATCACCGTCGCGATATTCAGAACGCATTTCCTCTTGCGGTCTGTCTCTGAAAGCTGCACAGCGAAGGCAGCGGCGACAGCATGTTTACAGCTTGTACATTTTGTGTCATTGTCTTGTTTTAGTGGGAAATGCATTGTTTAGAGAAGTCGGTAAAGTACGAATTGTGGAAACGTCCACTGCTTTGCTGAGCAGCATCATAGCTGCAGTTCCCATTGACACACCTGAAACAGTTCCACCTTTTACCCACACACATTAAAGTGTTTTATTAGGATTTTATGGTGTAGATTAACACAGGTAACACTTAATTATGACGATGAAAGAGGTGATGAGATGAGAGGTGGCGGCAGCGTCATGTTGTGGGGATGTTCTTCTTCGGCAGGGATAAGGTTGATGTGAAGATGAACTGAGCTTAAAACAGGGAAATCCTGAAAGCAAACATGTCACAGGCTGGGCCCAGAGCTGTGAAAGAATGGTTCAGTTTGGAGCAGAGGTTCATCTCCCAGCAGGATAATAACTAAAAATACAATAGATCAAAGCATATTGGTGTATTAGAGAGGCTGGTCAAATTTCAAACCTAAATCCAACTGAGAACCTGTGGCAAGATGGAAAAAAAAACAAAACAAAACATCTGTTCACAGACGCTCTCCACTAAGGAGTTCTGTTTTGTGTTGGTTTGTCGCATCAAAGTCCAATACAATATATTGAGGTTTGTGTTATTAAAATGGTAAAATGCAAAGAACTGACACTCAGTGCAATCGACAAAGGTAGACGGATTACAATAAGGTTGGCTAAGGCGTCCATTTTTAGGCAGTGTTAAAGGTTTTCTGCTTGAAAGCTCCCATGCAAATATTTGTTCAAAAAAAAAAAAAAACTTTCTTCTGTGTGAAGTTGTCAAACAAGTTATGCTACATACTCGTTGTGCATGAGTCCCAATGGGATCTTTTTTTTAGTATTAAAAAGATCAGCAGTGCTCGTTAATTGCCACCTGTCACGTCAGCAGGACTTAAAGACCCAACCTTGACATTCCACTACATAAGCAAATGTTTATACTGCTAAATAAGAAAGCAATACAACATGGATGGAACATAACATAACATTCCCTTCCCCATGCAGGATGAGACTCATTCTAGTTCCCTTCCTTACTGTGCTAACCGCACCGCTGTCATATGAGCTACAGAAACTTGAAACCACAAAGAACAGAGCCGTAGCTAAGAGAGAGCTAGACTCAGAGTAGCTGTCTGAGTAAAAGTAGATTAACACATCACTGATAGTCAAACTGGAGACAGCTGCAGGAGAGTTGTGTGCACTTACTATCTGTTGTTCTGCCAATTGAATGTGCTGAGTAATACCTGTCCTGCCACTTTAATTGACATGGTGAGTCCTTGTGTTTCTACTTTAGGTGAAGGAACTCTTCAATAAATGGATTTGTGCTTCAGGGCAATGCTTTACAATCCTTTCTTTGGATGCTGTGATGATGCTCACACGTCAAATAAGTGTGATTGTTTTTATCTGAAGATAAAGAACATAGTTTTGGTCACTCACATAAAATCCAGATTGTGAGAGAATATCCAACCAAATGATGGATCTGTGTGAGTGTCTGAATAAAATCGACTATGAGGTACTAACCAAAGAAAATCCACCAAAGAACAAAAAAAAAAAAGGTTTGCTCCTGTGATCCTCTTGCTTTTAAAGGAAAATAAAAAGCTAGACCTGAAGGAGCAAAAACCCATCAACTTGTGATAATGGAAAGGAATCACTCTTATTAAAAGTACTTTGAACTTACTTTCAAGTGTTAATCCTAACAGCTCTGATTTCTGCAGATTCACACAATGACGCTCATCTCTCACATCTCACCCAGACCTTGGAGCCTTACTGTTATTGGCAGCAGCTTGACATCAATCAGCCCCCTTAACTGGGATCATATTAATCATAAAATGTCTCACATAAGCAAGAATTTCTGTGTGTGTGCATAACTCATTTTAATTACGTGATATTGGCTTTAATAACAGTGCTGGGCAGATTGTCATCTGCATGAGTCAACGGCTTACTTCTGGCCTTGGTTTTGTCTCACTTCCCTCTACCTTAAATTAGCTTTCAGATTCTCGTGTGACATGCAAGCCGAATGTTTTTAATGATCTAGCATCAGGAGGCGAGGTCATTTTTGTACAGCAACTCCTCAGTTTTACAATGAATCATTAAAATATGTTTGTGTTAAATCCAAGGCTTCACAGCAGAACCCTGGAGGAGATTGTGAATAAGCGTAGAATGCATCTGTGTGAATAATTATATATTAGAGTAAGCTTGGAGAATATTGCTCAACCAAGGTTTTTACCTTCACTTAACTCTAACTTTAAATCTTGTGGCCTTCGATGTACTCAAAGAAACAGAAACTCTTCTTCTCTTTCATTTTGATTTACAAATAAGATTTGCAAAGATTTTTAAAGTTGTAATATCTACTTGACAGGAAAATAATAAATATATGATATGGCTTTATCTCTATGGCAATCGCGCTCTGTTTCTTTGAGCTTATATTAACACGTATAACATGTCTAACATCCTTTTTCATGTTTAGGTTTATGTACAGCATTACTCTTTAACCTAAAGCAGAGCAGAATTAGGGTTCTATCGAACTTAGTTCTGCTCTGTCCTCTTCTTCAGTCCTCCAAGTTTTTATCCCAATGAAACTTCACATGAACGATACTTTTCTGCACAGTTCAAAAGAAAATTAGCCTGCGGGGAAGACGTGTCTCTCTCACAGATTCTCCAGCACTAGGGGACAAAATGTGCTTTTGGTCAGCCAGAGAACAGAAACATAAAGTCCTTTGTTCCGCAGTTTTTGTTCCTAGAGAAGAGGGTCAAGCAGCACATCCAGGGCCTCCCTGCACAGTCAGAAGTCAGGCTGTGTCTCCTACTTGTTAAAAAAAAAATCTTACAAGTAGTAGTCTCAGGTTCATCCTGGGGAGCCTGTCTAAAAACAATGAAGAGAAAAAATCTTGCCAAGTTGGACCCTGTTTTGCTTTCAGAGCTGCATTAGTCCTTTATGGCATATACTGGTGCCAGAGACGTGGTTTTGGTCCATGTTTAGATGACAACAGCACCATGCAGCTGCAGCAGATTTGTTGTCTGCATATCCATGAAGTGATTCGCTCATTCAACTACAAGGTGCTATATTGTCTTTGGATCTGATGACTGTGGCGGCCATTGGAGTACAGTGAGCTCATTGTCATGTTTAAGAAAATAGTTTTCTGTTATTTAAGCTTTGTGCATTATCCTGCTATAAGTAGCTATCAGAATATGTTTACAGTATAGTTTACATAGTCACAAAGGAATGGTTAGACAGGCTGTAGTGTTTTTGCAATCCTTAGTTAGGGGCCCAGAATGTGAAAAGAACATTTTCGATGCACCATTTCACCACCACTTGCCTGCATGGTTGATACAAGGCAGGATGAATTTTGTGTGTAAAAATTCCACAGACAACAGCAGACTATTGGCAGCTTTAGAAATGTAAAAAAATCTTTCTGTTTTATAAGAACATAATTACATTGAAAAATATTTAAATACAATCATATATAACAGTCCTTTTAATGTGTATATATAAGTGTGTTGTCAAGAGAAATATTATTTTCCATAATGCTGAGTTAATTTAACAATTTGTAGAAAGTCTGCGTTTTTTGTTCTGAGATTTAGGAGGACACTGACGCCCCTAGCGTTGATAGTGTAGTATTGCTATTTAGAAAAGTGATTTCAACACATCTTGGTTGCGTTGAGGGGGAACGTCTGGGATTAGGACACCGCTTGCAAGTAGCTTCTTGCATTACATTCTGCTCGTTGCCAATACATAATGGACAGCTGTCCTAATAAGCTGGAATTATCAAGCGAGAAGGGTTGAGAGTCAACAGCTGGTAAGTCAAAGAAGTCCTTCTAAATTTTACTGCTAATAACAATGTTTGTATTTTAGACTTTTTGGAGAAGAATAGCATGTTGGCAATAATGTATAAGTGTTGTTGGATCAGATATGAAGCTTTTAGGCATAAGCTTTTAAATGTGTTATTGAGAAGGAAACAGTAGAAAGTGTGATTTGAAGTCAATTAACTTTAACTAAGATTCTATATTAAGTGTGCTAGTTTATTGATAATTTAAGTAAATATGTAGAGCTATGATTGGTAAGTGCTGCTGCTTATTGTTTATCATTTTGCCTTTTTGTTGTTAGGCACTGCAGTCCCAGTAAGGAGAATGCAGACCATAAAGTGTGTGATGGTGGGTGATGGGGAAGTGGGTAAAACCTTTCTCCTCGTCTCTTACACGACCAGTGCTTTTAAAGAAAAACACCTTTCTGCACTGTTTGACAATTACACTGGTGACATAAGTGTTGATGGGCACACGGTGACCCTCACTCTGTGGGACACAGCAGGCCGTGAGGGATATGAGCAGCTGCGTCCCCTCGCCTATGCTCAGGCAGATGTTTTCGTAGTCTGCTTCTCTATTGGCAGCCCTTCCTCTTACGCTAACGTCAGGCTCAAGTGGAAACCCGAAGTGTCTCAGCAATGCCCCAAAGTGCCAATCCTACTGCTGGGCACCAAGTCGGACCTGAGAGGTGATGAAGAAACGGTGAAGAAGTTAAAGGAGCAGGGTTTGGCGCCCACCACCCATCAGCAGGGGGACATCCTGGCCAAGCAGATCGGGGCCGTTAAATACATGGAGTGTTCTGCTCTGCAGCAGGAAAACATTAGGGAGGTTTTTGAGGAAGCTGCGAGGGTGGTGTTGTTTCCAGCCCCTAAAAAGAATTGTGAAAAGTGTGTGCTGCTGTAATAAATAGTTCCCAGATTTGGACAATGGAGAGCAATACTGAAGATCAACAGATGCAAAGGCACGCAGAGGAACAAAGGAGGTTATCTGACGTCTTTCTCACTTTGCTTTCTCCTGTGTTACGCCTTTCTTCCTTATTTATCTCTTGTGGTGCAGCTAAGGACAAAAGCAATGCAACAGAGCACATGTCATGTATTAATTTGTTCTTGGCTTTGTTTTTAAATTGTTTTATGTTTTAAGTCCTTAGAGTATGCGTCTTACACTAACGTATTACTTCATAAAGAAATTACAATATATAATATTTGAATTAGAAAGAAACAAAGATACCATGCTTTTCAACTTGTTCAGATTTTGTGAAATTACCCCAAGACCTCAGTCTTTTATTGAGGTTTTATGTGAACACAGGGTAAAGTGGACAGATAATGATGCAAGTTTTTTTTCTCCGTCTCTCTTTTCAGAATGAAAATTCTAAAAGGTTCAGCCTACACATATATGAACTTAGCAGGAAGTCTTTTGAGGCATATTTCTAAGAGATTTGCAAGAGAGAATAACATTTCTGCACATTTTTCTCTGCAAAATATCTCAAGCTCAGTTGGATTGAATGGACAGCGATTTTCAATTCTTGCGCAGGATTTGTAATCAAATTGAAGTCTGGACTTTAACTGCGTCATTCCCACACTCAAACATGCTTTGCTCTAAACCACTCCACTGTAGCTCTGCCTGTGTGGCATCGTTTTATATTTTTACTCTCAATTCTTTTCCAGCCTCTGGCAGGTTTTCTTCTGGGTTTTCTGTTTATTTAACATCATCCATTGTTCTGTCAACTCTGACCAGCTTCTCTGTTAAAGCTCAACGAGAGCGTCCCTTCAGTGTGATAATGACACCATTATCTTTGATGGTGGCATTCAATGTTAGTAATCCTATGTATGGACTGTAAAGTTGGTAACTGGATTGTATTTAGCAGTATCAGAGTACAAGGGCTGGATGAAAAAAAAAAGAATAAATGTTTTTATTTGTATAAACATATATACATATTTTATATCCTTTTCATTTCACTTTATAGGTATGCACCGCTTTATAAGTGTATCCCAAAATGCTATTACTCTCTATTTAGGTTTCTTTTTGAAAGATGAGAAAATGTGAAAAGTTTAATGGATATGAATGCTTTTGCCAGGCGCTGCAGTTGCACAACCCCACTTTGCAAATACTGGAACAATGAAGTCATATGAAGGTGAAAGGTGATACTGAGTCACATTGTTGATGTAAGACAAAAAGAAATCCCCCAAGTAAAGTACTCTGAAGTCCTTTGGGAAATGTTTACGGTCTGGTGTTTTTGTGATTCTCAGTTACAGCATGTGAACACTAGATGGAAACATCCTGCTAGCACAGCCTCACACTGTCCTGCACGAGAACCATTTTTCAAAGCCCCTTACATTTTTTCTACCTCCATACATTTAATGGTCGAGTCAATGGTCTATACCCTCCTAAGAGCCATTATTCAGCTAGGCAGACACCCGCAAGTGGAATCCATTTGAGGCGCTTAAAAAGTCAGCATTCCCTTGCTTACTCAGAAATATTTCTTTGACCTTTATGGGTGGAAGCTTTGACAAACGACAGACGAGTTGCGCTCAGCCAAAGGCTCATTACAACATAACTGTAGCGAAATTCAGAACGCATTTCCTCCTGCAGTCTTTCTCTGAATGAGGACAACGCTGACAGTATGTTTACAGCTTGTAGAGTTTGTCTGCGTTAGTGGGAAATAAATTGTTTCAGTGAACTCTGCCAAGTATTACTTGCAAAAACCTCCACTCTGGCCTGACTGAATTAAATAGGATGAGAAAGGCTGATCCCTCTGCAGTGGGATAAAGAAGGGAGGGTCACTCATTCTTGGGTCCATTAATGTGACCAGTTTTTAGTGGACTGGCTTTAAAATAAACTGTTTGGTTTGCAGCCATTAGTTTCCCCCCAGAAAAGGTGTTACAAAGCAGCTAAAGGAGAAAAACAGCAGTGGAGAAGAAAAGCAGCAATGGGAGCCAGAATGTAGTGGTATTTGTGATTATATCCTGCTGATTATCCAATATGATTATAAGATGTTGTTACAGCTTCAAGAGTTTGCACTTGCACAGATAATAGTGAGGAGCCACGAAATGAGCAAATTCAATTTCTTTTTCACTTTATCAAAATGCATTTTACAATGATTCTGACTAAAATAGGAGTCTGCAACCTTTACCATTCAAAGAGCCATTTATGCCTCCAGTCCAGCTAAATAAAACTCATTTTATTTAAATGGACTGCCACAAGTCATAAGAGTTACATGACCTTTTGATAAGACATTTTTTAAATTTTTGATTAAAAAAAATGTCAAATTTCCTATCTACTGTAGGACATTTATTTTTAAAGAACCTCCATTTTATTTCTATTTTTGGGTTTTAATATACAGAAAAACACTTTATGGGGATGTTGACATTGGCAAAGAAAAGCACATTGTTTTCAACGTAATGACAAGATAATTAGGTATAAGAATGTTGTTGGTACAATTTAATTATTCAAAGAAAAAGCTGTAAATTTGCTAAAAGCTGGATTTGTTTTTATATCTATATTTAAAAGTATTTGTTGTTTTTGTTCTCATCTGCAGACAAAGTTATTAAGAGCCACTTGCACTTCCACTCGCAGACCCCTGGTCTAAACAAAAACAGAGCAAGATAGATAAGCCAGCAACAAAAATATGAAAAGTAAACGCTCAGTTATGTATATATAGGGAGATAATATTGGTAGGTAAACAAAAAAGTCTCTATTTTCTAACCCAACAAAAAAAAAGTGCTCAACATTTGCTCAAAAGGCTCATGCTGATTTAGATGGAAAGGCATTAGAACTGCAAAGCATTGCAGTTTCAGCAGCAGGTTGGAAATAAATGGTTTAACAATGTTTTGTGAAACACAACAACGCATTCGCCTGACATTGAAGTTCTACGCATCATATTCCAGAAATCCATTTGTGATTTTTTTTCCAGAATGACAGGAGCTTTGAGTTTGGACACGACAGCCACGCAAATTACAATAAATTAGAGAAAAGATTTCCAAATTAAGCCAAATCTATCACAAACTTCACATGAATTATCAGAGTTTAGTCATTCTGCCAAACTCTACTGCCTGAAAAATACAACACAGACAGCACTCCACACTCACACACGTCTTCTGGCTGACACTAAACAGAATTCGTTTTCTGTTTACAGTTCGCTTCCAGTGATGTAAGTTTAGATGATTTCACACACAGTCGCACTGCAGCCTCTGCCTTTGAATGTAAGAGCTAGAGGTGAAATTCATAGAAATGTGCAGCTGAGGGCAGGCTGGATAGCCTTTCTGTGAATCATCTGCGTGGAGCGCGTGGGAGTGATGGCCTCCGTTGGGACCTTGCTCTCAGCTCTTTCTCCCCTCTCCTTCTCACTGCTCTCGCTGTGGGTTTGATGATGCTCTGGATAAAACGAGAAGAGCCGGGCATCACTCGCTCAGCATAGGAACTGCGGAAAGTCTTCTTCTTCTTTGCCTTCTCCTTGACTGTGAGATGAAAAACCTCCAATCTAATAGACAGCCCGCAGCCAGAGTTAGGCTGAGAAAGCTGAAGTTCGGCATCCCAATCAAACTGTTCCAGCTCAGAGAGATGGAAAATAAGACTGTAAAGAAACACGGAGGGGAAAGAAGGCTGATGGCTGTGTTTGTAACAAATCGGGGCTTGAAGTGAAGGAGAAAGTGTTATCCAAGGACAGTGATGGAAAGACAGTCAATAGGATGAAGGATAGACTGGGAAGAAGAGGCCTGGGGGGCTAGATTGAATTTAAATTCTACCAAAGGGTGTAGGTTGAAGGACGGAAAGTCTGACACGGGAAAAAACTGCAAGGCATCCAGGAATCATCCTTTTCCCACTGGGAAGCAACACTTTCTTACAGATAGAACATGGAGAACTATTTTTATCCATGTGGTAAAACAATGGAAGATTGTTCTTAGTAAGAGCAAATTGTCAAAGTCCAATTGAAGGGAATTACGATACATAAACCACCAATACATCAACAATCCATGATATCTGCATTTATACTACTGTGAAATTTAAGGAAAACATTGGGTCCTATTTACTTAGGTACTTAGAATGAAGGCTCCCCTGTTCCTTTCCATTGATGAATATATTGCAGACAGATGCTAAGTCAGTCTGTAAATGTTGGATAAAAAAAAATAGTAATTTCATAATACATGACTGCACATTTTAACTTCTTTGATTTAAATATTTTAAGTACAGCAACCTTTTGGTGCATTTGTAGTTATTGGTAGTAACTGTAAATGATGTGAGACCAAGCTATGACTATAGGTCAAACTAGACATTATCAAGGTTTTTGGTCTTGTATAAATACATTTAATAAAGGAAGAACTGGGTGTATTACCAATCAAAGCTCCTATCTCTAAATTCTCCGCCATTTGTCAAAAAGAAAATATAATTTCTTGTTTTAGGTGCCAGCTCAGTCCCTTTACCTCTTTACCCCAAATAACTAAAAGGACTTGGACGTTGTTCCATACTTCAATGGACAAAGCATAAGACAAGAATATGAAAAAGCTAATGAATCGGACTCGGTGTTTGATAGGTTTATTTGTCATAACCTGCAAAGAATCAGCCAGAGACAGAGATTAGGTTTCTTTTAATTTCTTTTCTGCAGAATAGGAGAATTGAGAACAGACGCGACAAATCGCTGTCAAACACTGTCTGGACTCAATTCTGCCAGTTCTTTCTTTGCATTTCTCTTTATTGTATAGAAAAAGGAGGTTGGGCTTCTTCACACAGTCACACAGAGAATTGACCAACCGTCTTTACATTCTGGAGCCTCCTATGGACATGCCCTTACATGGGCATGTGACTGACCACAACTAATCAGTTACATATGGAACTAATAACACATGAATGTTTAACGTTTTTAGCTTCCAAGCAAACATCCTAAACAAAGTTAATAATATACTACACTACAAAAGAAAGAGAAGTTAAGTAAATATAAAAAGAAGAATAATAGAGTAATAATATGAAAAGAATAATATGAAAGAATAATATGAAAACATAACTTGTAAAATAAACTCATGAGTAAATGAACAGGAGGATAATTTTCCTAACAGTGTTAGTTAAAACAATTAAAAGGACAAACACTGAAACTCAGAAAATACTTTGGCATATATCTCTTTGTGCATTATCAGTTTGTTGGATAAATCATATCAATCAATTTAAATGAGACATTTTCAGGAAATTTTATTTTTACAATTGATAGTCAGAAGACATGTCTGACTATAGCAGCTACACAAAACTTTAGACGCCAATACAACGATGCTGCAATTACTGTAATGTTAGGATGTTTTTAAATCATGTCTCCATTGTCTGAGTCTGCCATCTTAAAAGCTGACTTTAATCAGGAGTGGAGACACACGAGTTTGCAGTCGTCTCTCTTGCTCCCGGAAAAGTAACTTTATGTCGACTTGTGATGGGAGAGTGTTTTATGTGTTTTTGTGGAAATTCTAAAACTTTTATGACGAATGGGAAATAACAGTCGACTCAAGGCTACCAGCTCACTGCGCTGATTGAATAAAGACCGTGATGTGCTGGGACTGGAGAGGGCAGGAGATGACTGAGCTGAGCGTCGCTTGGACTGAGCTGAGCTGACCTGTTGAAACAACTACACCACAAAGTGTTTTCCTGCTAATATTCGCCCCTTCGAGAAGATGATGAGTCATTTGCAGCAGGAAGTGCACATGCAGCATGTACACGCACAGTCAAGAGACCGATGTGGCTTTTTCTGGACATCTCCAAAATAACATCCCTGCATTGAGGCAGACAGACCATCAGTGCTGGCAGCTAACATCTTCAATTCAGATGATAGAGTGACAAGACTACTGCAATACCTACATGCTGATGCTGTGGCGCATTGCTGAATGAATTCCCAAAGCAGTAATAGAATGAGTAGAGACTACAGTTACTGTTTGTTTAGCAGAGAATTTGGAAACCAGGTAGTTTGAACGCAGACTTTGCAGACGTGACTCTCATGTCTTACATAAGTTGCTTTGCTTCTTCTGCATGGAGACATGTGACAGATGCTGTCCTCTGCTAACTGTTTGTTCTTTCACTAAAGTAAGACACTGTTCTGTGTCTTCCTTATTGCTTTGCAGATGAGAACCGCAATATTGTTGTATAGTTAATTTGTGTTTATTTGTTTCTAGTGTTTAGCCATTCTTTGTCACAATTAAATTCATGTTTCCTGATCACCTGCTAATGTTAACTCATCCTTGCTCCCATTTTCCATCTCCCTCGCTCCCTCAGCTTGCCTTTTATTTCTCCATCACAGCTGCAACCTGTTAGTTAATTAGTCCATTGATCTAGTAATCACTCCCCAAGTATTTAACCTCCTCTCCTTCATTCATTCCTACCTACCTACATGCAACCTAGTCCCTGTTTGCTTCCTGCTCCCTCTCTGTGTAAGCTCCTTGTTTTTGTAAGTTAAAATCACCCTTTACTTTCTGTTGCTACATTTTGTACTGCTTTTCAGTCTACCAACATGGCAATAACAGCATGCAATATTTGCTAAATGCTGGAATTGGGAGCAGGAGAATCTCTTTTCAAGCAATGCTTCTTTTAAATCCAGAATTTTAGGTACAGTAAGGATATTATGTCTTTGAACGATTTAGAAAAACTTAAATTGTGACCTGACCTTGTGCATTTCTGAATGAATGCACGCTTGTGGTTGCATTTTGTTGTTGTTGCTGTTGTTAATATCTTAATAATAGACGAAACAAAAAAAAGATCAGGGAAGAAATCTGGAAGATAATTTTGAACCTCCACAAGTCAGGCTCCTCCTGAATAAAATTTCCTGATGTCTGAATGTGCTGTTTTTTTCTGTTTAAGCAATTGCAAGTATAAACAGCATGTGGAGTTGCTTGCTTGACCTTGTAAAAATGCTGATTGTGTTATTATCCAAATTGAAATTAGTCCTGTAAGACATGGGCGTTGGCCCTACTCACACGGCAATTGTTCCCAGAGCAACATAAAAGGCTAGACTGCAGTTAGCGATTGCAATCAGGGACAACAACTGTTAGTTATGGAGACGTGTCTTGTGATCTGATGAAGCTAAAATTGCTTCTCCAATTACATATGGAGAAAATAGGGAGAAGCTTGCAGGTCTCAGAACATCATCAGAGTAGACGGTGTCATGAAGATGAAGCAATGTGTGTAAGTATTGAAGTAACCTCTAAAGATGTTAGCCAGGAGGCTAGCGCTTCGTCACAAATGGTTTCCATCCACACAATGATTCTAAGCATACTGTAAAATTAGTCAAAGGGGATTAAGGACAACAAAGTCAATGTTTTGGAGATAGTTTGTGAGCAGAGGTGAAAAGTTGGAATCCCTATGTTATCTGTCTAGTTGTCAGTTTAAAAGGCAATTCTACAAGATATTAAGGAAATTTGTGTAAACTTCTGAATTTCAAGAAAGAAAGAAAAATCCACTGCCATAAAAATGTTGGGACTTTTCTGGCTAACTTCTGTAATCCCCCACAGGCTAAATATTAAGGGACTGTATGGAGGCAGTAACAATGGCACCCTAACAAGTCGGTAACTTTCAGATTCAAATTTCTTCCCATTTGTTCAGACTCACTGTGAGTTTAATTATGAAAAATCCTTACATTTCCTTTAAATCATATTTAGGTTTTTATCTGAATCCGAGGATGACTTCCCACTGCATAATCTCCAGACTCAAAGGTTTGTTAACTTTATTTTCTGCCAGTGCTACTTACATACCTGAAAACAAAAAGCACCCCGAATGTGAACCTTTAAGTGTTGAGCTATTCTGAGAGAGATAAGAGAGGGAAGAAAAGAGGGAAGAAAAGAACAGACACTGATGCTGAAGTATTAATTATGTTGGTTTGCAGCTCGGAGGCTGGAAACTGGGGCCTTTGAATCGCAAAACTAACAGCTTGAGCACTTCTGAGAAAAAACAAACTACAGAATGAAAACCCGGGCTGATTGGATTGTCTGGTGTTCTGTGGCCGCCGGTTGTTGATGCGCAATCCTTCTGAAGCCACAAGGGTCTGTTGGCAACGTTGTCATTCACTGATGTCTGATGTTCTCACCGCGTTTTGAGGGCGGACCAGATGGCTGGAGGCGCTGGAGAGAGTCAACTCTGACACTTGTCGGCAACACAGCTCACACCACTGCAAGGAGACGGGGGGTGAGGTGAGAGAAAAGATAAGTGTTGTGAAACATGCTGTCGGTAAGATGACAGTGAGTGGTATCGACAGTGTGCGTTTTAACTGAGATCGCCTGAAGCAAGCTGCAGCTTTTACTGCTCTGTCTGAGCTGTCATAACACTCGAATAACAATGGACCATTAAACCAAATGCTTTTAAGTCTAAACAAGGCCCTCTTACAATTATGTCTGACTTTCCTTCCACCACCGTCATCAACATCTGTGTCAGCTATCTGCTGGCAAGAGCCTGGGACCTTTTCAGTGCTTGTCAGCGAACGAAAGGTCACTCCGACTGTTGCTGACCTAAACATTACAGATTTGAAGCATTGCAAACCTCAGGAGGGTTACCTCAGCTACACATTGGACCTGTTTAGACTCGAGCTGGTGCTTCTTTTTGACACATCTACTATAACTGGCTGTGGCTTTTATGTTTTATTGTGTTTTTTTTTTTTTTCTCATTTCAGGACAGAACATCCCGTGCTGCCTGAGAAAGTTACTGCTCTCCTGCAGCACTGGGTCTGCTTTGATCTTAGACACCTCATCTTCGAGGAGCAGATTTTACCGTTCTGCTCATATCAAAGTAGATTGTGAAGCTTAACCAGGTGGAAAATGATCCCAAGAGGAGAGGGGAGCAATTTTTTATTTATTTTTTTGTGGTTGGGAGCTGACTCTCTTTATTACTTAACCGCGCTCCTTCAAATCCTCAGTCCAATTTTTTTGTTTTCATCTATCGTAGTTGATGAGGATGACTCTGTCTGAGCTTAAAGTCAACCCACAGTGAGTCCAAACTGTGTCTTATCCCACATGAGAAAGAGTGGAGCAGATCAGACATGAGTGCATGTTTGCGTTTGACTTGTTTGAGGGCCGCTGAGAGGTCAACATGTGCAGCTGAGCTCGTCTTTAGGACAGCAACCGACGTCAGTGGTGCAGAAACTGTTATACTTGGCCCGCAAAACATAAACTTCATACTCCGACTTCCGTTCAGGATGGAAGAATTCTGGCAAGAAAAAGGGCGTAATGGAATATTTTTAGAAGACTGTGATTCTTTTTCTGAAAGCCTCGGAGAGACAAAGGCATTTACGACACATCTACTCTGAGCACAGTTTTCCAGACACGTCTGAATGGAACATTTCATTCTGAGATCTTTTGGGAATACGGATGAGCCATAAAACTTTGAAAGAAGGCCTGCACGCCTAGTGCTTTGGCCATCAAAATCATGTGAGGGGGGAAAAAAGCCGAATATCCAGCTTCCTTATTTCCTCTAGAGAAATTGGTTAGAAAAGTTTTCTATCTAGAGAAACGCAGCAGATAACGAGTCACAGACTATCAGCGTTTCACTTCTGCAGCATATAGTGACAGCAGACAACTGCATTATTCTATTGACTTTACAGCAATCCTTCATACTGAGCATGAAAGTAGCAACAAGTGTTGTGATTAACATAAAACAAGAACAGTTTAAATAAACCTTTAAAAACACAATGTCACTGTGACTGTAATCTACAGCTGCATAACCTTTCAAACCATAAAACTGCCAGAGAGTTAAACTACATCTGAGTTCTCATCTTGAAGCTTAAGTTGCATATTCAAAGAAACCCAGAAGAAACAGATTTTTATCTCACTGACAGATCAAGTAAAATTATGTTTAGTGCCGTCTTCTTTTTGCCAGAACAATAACAATGTAAAACTCCTTTTGAAACTCAAAGTTGTATGGATGTTGAAATGTTAAATAAACCCATTTTCTCCCCTCTATGTCTAACTTTGAACAAAAAGCTTTTTTTTGAAATAAGTTACGTGTATTTGCTTTTGTACGTAATCATTAGCACTGATTTCATTGCAAAAAATTATTCTGGTTCACCTATTATCTAAGTAGATAGATAATAGATAAAAATACTTAACAGAGTTGTTTTACTTTATGTATTCACAAACACGTGTTTATCTAAAATCTATTTATGTATTTATTTTTATGCCTTTGATTATTATGTATTTTATCTAGAGACAGGTAAAGCACTCCATACAAAAGAAAGCTCCATCCAAGCATATTATTAAAACTTCAACTGGAAACAAATGCGCCGTATTTATCGAGAACTACCATCGTTTGATACACAGACTGGTGTTTATCTCTTCTGCCGTTGCTTCCTTTGCACAAAATTGACTGAGATAAGCTGAAGTTGTTTCCATTTGTAATGCTTTCTTAGTTCTCGGCTCACATGGAGGGGTGTGTGTATGTGTGTGTAAACCGTGGATGTCTCGGAGCTTAAATCAATGGTTTGCTCTTATAACATCTGATGTAGCGAGACGGACAGCTTTTCTGTGACCATGGAAACAGGAAATTAGCCCAATTAAAGGCCATGGTAATATGCAGGCTGACACGCCGCCACCCGCGTCCCGAGGAGCGTAACTGACAGGGGGAGAAAGAGGAGAGACAAGCACAGGGACGTGAGATAGCACTTCTTCACATGTTGACATTTCAGCTTCAATGTCCGACTTCTTTCAACGAGATCAAGATATATCATTACCTCTGATGTAACAGCTTGTAAAGCTCAGCCTTCACTGAGCTCCTCATCCTTTTTGCTGGACTATCGGATATCTGGTTGTTCTAACAAGAGGAAAATGTCTCCTCTTAATGTGCCTCTCCTCAGCTTAGAGGCCCGGGTTTGAGTTCTCATGGTTGTTGGCTCAAGCTGTGCGCGGTGAGTGAAGACCCCCACCTCCTCACCACCCTCTGCGACTCACGCACTAATCAGTAATAAAGTATACTGCCTCCTCTGGAGAGTGTTTGACCCCCGTCTGCACGCTGTGAGCAGTCCCTTACTGAAGGTCAATGTGGCGACGAGCAGCCAATCAACTGCACGTTGCTCATGAAGTCAGAGATGCACAAACACGAAGCATCAACAAGAGGCAGCCCCAAAAGACACATGAAAATACACCCTGACCTCTGCGACGGCTTTAAAGAGCGGTTCGCTCACTGCGCGCATCACCAGACACACGTGTTCATGAGGTCAGCCACATTTTCACCCTCACAGCATCCCTGTGACGCCCTCTGGGGTTACTGTCTTTCCCCCCACAAGTTTTAATTTCACAGCTGAAGAAAGAGGACAACTTTATCTAGTTGGCACAGGGCACAGCAGTAAACGAATAAGATTGGTATTGAATAAAACATCCAGCAAGCTTCTGTGATGCCTACAGAGCTGAGCAGGGTGTCGGCCTTTAAAGCAAAGGAAAGATCAGGAGGAAAATCTATTAAGTCTCTTTGAGTCAATTTTGACTCCGTAAAGGA
The DNA here is from genome assembly GCF_002775205.1 of Xiphophorus maculatus. Classification (NCBI taxonomy): domain Eukaryota; kingdom Metazoa; phylum Chordata; class Actinopteri; order Cyprinodontiformes; family Poeciliidae; genus Xiphophorus; species Xiphophorus maculatus. The sequence goes on along the minus strand of NC_036465.1, from coordinate 19,994,905 downwards.
CTGGTAATATGACCCCTACTCTCATTCTTTGGGGAGGATTATTAATGTACTTCTCTTACCTATAATAAGTTGCAAATGTAAAAAAGAGCTTCATAACCTGCCGATCCTCGAAATAATTTCGTCTCCGGATTATTGTGATTTGGTAGAAAATGGGGGATGATAGGAAATCTGAAAGGTTGCAAGAATTTTTCTGGTTTCTCAAAGTTGAAACTGAAGGTTTTCTGCAAAATAATCAGAATCAGCATGAGTGCCGACAGAAAAAATAGTCCACAAGATACGAGGTTAGGTCTTTGACGTTAGAAAAATACTATAGTGACGCTATCACAAGTTGCACTTGTAAACTATTTAAAAATTGCTAACATTTAAAAATTGCTGTGAAGAATAAATGCAGGCACATGAGGGAACATGTAAGATTAAAGATAATCAAGGAAGAAAGGAACACATGAGAAATATGACATTTATGTCCATGGCAGGTGTGTGTCTGGGAGTGATGCTTTTCTTTGGTTGTTGTCTTAGTAGTGACTAAATAATAAAAACGTTCAAACTGTATGAGTACTTTAACAAAGCACTGTAAATTTACCACATGAAAACGGTTGCTTTTAAAATGGTCGTTTTTAACAGGGCCTTTAATGGACCACCATTTTTTCGGGTGTTGTGCAAAGACTTGTGTCACAGACTTTTCTTTATATCCTCAGGAAATTATGCCAATTTGCCAATAGGAGACCAAATGTGCCTTGCCAAATGTTTTTAAAATGCTACAACTATAAAGACAAGTGCTTCCTGCATTTGTATTTTTTTTTCCATTAGTGCCTCCCAGTTAACCTGCAGCTTCTGTCGTGATCTCCATGTGTTCCCCATCACTAACAGAGATGTCTGTAATTATACTCTCTGCAGTGATTCTCCTCAATACCAAAATAGATTTGTGATTCATCAGCCCACGCGGTGTCCACACAAACACACGCGACGCACTCACAAACACACTAACAGCAGTGTCCACACCTCACTAGTAATCAAATCTGATGGAGCATAATTAATATCCAATTCAGCCAGCACCGGCCTTTGTTTTCGGCAGCGGATTTGGAGCAATATGAGGGCACTCTGGAGGTGACTGACTGACTCATGCACACCAATAGGGAGCGAGCTTGTGGCAAAGGATAAAAAAAAATAAACTGAAAAGCTCAGGTCTGACGTGTCAGAGGGAATGGCACAAACTAGCTGAAGGGCAAAATTAAAAGTGTAAAACGGCTGGCAGAAGTTGCCCGTGGCGCTTTATAAGAGGATGAGACCAGTCTTTAGTATGCATGAGGCCTCCAAAGTGGGAGAAATGGCAGATTCCAATCTGGAGCTTTGCCTCTGGCCCCTTGAGGACATCCCAGTGAAAAACTATCTGATTCAGTCCTCTTGCTGGTTCTCAATCAATAGCTGGCTTCTCTCCATTTCCCCGTTAAATCAAGCTTACCATGCAGGGAGGGAAGACAACCCCTTCATCCTTTATCTCGCCGCAAAGACAAGCTGAAGGAATGCCTGAAGGCAAAATGTGTGCTCTGCACTCTGCAGCCTGACTGCCTCAGAGATAAACTATGTGTTTGTAATCTGCAGTGGAGTTATGTGCATGCCAGTGTTTGTGGCCACATTGGTTAGATATAAAGATAAACTGCATGGGGCTGAAGGACGACAGTCTAAGAAAGTTATCGCTCTCAAGGATCCTCTGACTTTTAAGCAATTGCTGACACATAATCTCATTGTTTAAATTATTGTACTGTCATCATTACAGCAGAAAATGCTCCCCAACTCTATCAGATAGTCATTTTATCAGCAGAATCCATTTATTGCCATTCCAGCCGTGTAGCTTTAGGGTTGGTGGGGAATTTTCATGCAGACATTTATGATGCATGGAGGATGAATCATCTCTTTTGTGATTCCGTTAAAATTTAATAGTGGGGGGAGTGGGAGGATAGAGTAGGGGATATCAATCTTTCTAGTGACAGATGCTCAGTTGAGCATAAACCTCTTTAAAGTGAGAAATGTTGACAAAATGTCACCATAAACTGGAATGGCATGATTGAAGAAGTGTATTTTATCCTTCACCTATTACTTTCATGTTTAGTTAGATTTGGGCAAAATGTTTGATCCAGGGGCAAATTTTAGCATTGAGCTGCATAAAATACAGGAGTTTTTTTCCTCTCGTTTTTTTTTTTAAAGTTCTCCTTTTAACTCTGGAGACATTCTGCAAAGTTATCAAACACAATTCAAATTTCCTCAGCTCCCTTGGGTACACATGTGTTAGAGTGCAGCAGAATTATGTCACATTAAAGTTTTTAGGGGAAAAAAACCCAACAACCTGTAATTTGAGTTCTCTTATTTTGAGATCAAAAACATGAATGAAAAATGTGCAGCAGCAAGTGAATTTGGGTTATTATCCAGTCGTATTTGTCCAAGTGTCAGTTGATCTGAATATTTTAATTAATGCTCTTACTTTAGATATGGAACAAAAAGGACACAACACCATTTTGATGAAGACCAGCACTCATCTACCTTGACGGATTGGTGTTTTTTCCAGCTTTTCCCATCTGGAGAGTGAGTAATACAGACTGGGCTCTGGGTGTTGTCACATTTCCTCCCCTGGAAACAGGAAGTGATGGATTACTACTAAAACATTCTAGACACTGTCATCAACTTCAAAAAGGGAAAAAAAATGCATACAAAGAAATGCTTGAGTTACATTTTATTTATTTTGTAGCGGCTGTCCAGTTGTTGTGGCGCTGGTGACATTTGCTTTAACAGGTATTTCGAAATGTGGGATTATTTTTGCGCTCTCAGTAAATCAGCAGAAATTAACCCTTTCATGCATAGTGGTCACTACAGTGGACAGCTTTCTAAAAGCCAGTTTCTTGTGCTTCCTGTGGATTTTTATGTCATAAATGCACACAGACCACTGAAGTGGACACTAATGCATCATAAAATATACCATCAACTACTGGCCATCAGCTGCAAATGCAAGAAATTATTTTTGTTAAATACAATATGGCCGACAGACAAAAAAGCATGAGAACCGACCTGGTCCCTCCTTCTACTGTAGACGACTCTTGCAAGTAAAAGAAATATTGTGACATCAAATAACCCCTAAGGAACAATACTACTGATGTATTTTTCAAATAACAACTTTGTATTTGGACAAAATTACAATTGATCACATAAAAATATATATATATATATATATATATATATATATATATATATATATATATATATTTACAAAAAAAAAATTTCCTACCTTTTTTATGCCTTAAGAAAAAAAATTTTAAAAATGGAAAAAAAATTCGGACACAAAGGATCATAATTCATGCATGAAAGGGTTAAAACTTGTACTTCTCTGTTTGTGTGAAATTACTCTCAATATGATTTGCTTTTATTTTGAATTGTCTTCATACACATTTACCAATAATTGAAATGTGCTGAACTGAATGAAGAATCCTGTTTGAAGATTTGTTTGAATATTGAAAACACAAGCAAAAACAATGCAGCCTGATCATAGATTTTGCTATTTTTATGGACAACTCAGTACTTCGTAACTTGTTTAAACATGTCTCTGTTAGAATCACAATCTGATAATTAGATCGTTTTTATTAGAAAGAGCCTGGCTCAGAGTAAAGTTCTCACTTTCTCTTCTCTGCAAACATTTTGTGGATGGAGTGCTCCTTTGAGAGACAGCTGAGCTGAGAACAGTGAGGATACTCACACAAGAGTCTGTGCATTTGCTGCACTCCTGCAAATTAAGCTGCCATGTAACAGATCTAAAGGTCGTGCACCAAATATAAACTTAATTCCTTCATTATGTGAAGGCAAAACTGAGGACTTTCCCAAAAGCCAATTAGCTTGGGTCCAGAGGAAGTCGGTAGATTAGTACCGGCATTCTAATCAGGGTTAGCCTATTGACATAAACATTTAGCCCCAAAACACTGTGTGCACACATTCTCCTAATTTTAGACAATTGTCCTCACTGGTTTGTTAGTTTCTCCCACATTTTTTGAAGCTGTTTTGCACATATTTCTATATCACATTCACAATGCAGATTCTATTTAGTAGACACATACACAAACATATCCATCAAGTTCTGCAGATAGGAGCAATTTGCGCCAGCTTCTGTGTTAGATCTTAATTGTCCTCTCGAGTCCACAACACTCTGGGTGCAGAAATAATCAGAGATGATAAGAAATGATTCCTAAATAAGCACTCAAGCTCCTGAAACGATATTGATCTCAATCAGATTGGTGTTTCAGATCAGGAAGGGTTGTAGATGTTTTAATGCACTTTTAAAGCACGTTGAACTGCCTTGTTGCGGCTACATAAATGAATATATCTTACTTTACTTTCTACAAATTACACAAGACAGATTTTGTCTGTTTCAACTTAATCATGCAATGATAAAGAGTTGAATTTCAAAAATCAATAGACTGTAAAGATGAATGTAATCTATAGTTATAGGGTGTGCTAACTTAGGATCGATTGTGATAATAGAAAAAGAAAAACTTGTTTTCTTGACCCAGATTTCATCCTGTTTTTATCTCTTAATAAATAAAAAAAAAGTTGTTTGATTTCCATTGTGGGATATTAGCTGTGTGCTAATTGCCATCTCCTCTCTCCGACCATGGTGTCATGGTGCAGAGATTACTGAGTATTAAAATTGTGCAAGGAAATAACAAAGAATCTTCTTTATATTGTTAATTTATTTGATTTCTGTTTGCTGTGACATTTCTGTTGAATGAATCTGCAGTTATAAAGTTTGTTTTCTAAAAGATTAAATAGCAACAGGATTTTCATAATAGCATAAAACAATTTCTGAGATGTTTGAATTTATTAGTTTGTTAAAGTCAGCAGCAAAGCAGGTTGCCCTCTCCCTTTATCTTCATCCGTATTAACATTACACCAAAGAAGATTTGGATTTTTATTGTCATCCACTATGGTCTTTCAGAATATAAAAAGTAAATATTAGCAAAACCTCAAATTGTTAATCTCCTGCAGCCTTTACATCCTGGTCCGACACGACTAAATATGTTTGCTAAACTGCCTCATTGACTTGTAAAGAGTCCCAACTATTTAATACCAGTATACCGAAGCAGAGACACATCTAAAAAGGATGCACCAGAGACACCATTTAATGTTTTTGTGTGTATTTTGAGATTTGGTGAGACGTGCAAAGTTCTGTTTTGGACTTTTTCAGCAAATCCACATGCTTTGGTGAATTGGCCAATCCAGACCTGGACTTGAGTTATTTCTATCTCAATTTTATGACACAAACCACATAAAAACAAAGATGCAGTCTATTCTACAACCCATTCAACAGGATTAGCTTGGTAAAACTTGTCTCTCTTGATAACCCGCTCCTCAGCACTCCTTTAATACATCTGTCTTCCTTAACATCCACTTTTTACTGCCCTTTTCTTTCCTCCTTGCCTGGCTGGAGAGATGGATGGCTGAGATAAAGAAGGAGGAGACCGCCTAGGACAGCTTGATAGGGAGCGTGAGTGAGCCATCACTCTTGTAATAAGGTGCTGGAACTGAAACCAGGGTTAGAGGGAAATGTGTTGGGTTTCCACAAGTAATAAAACAAGATCAGCCCATTAGAGGTCAAACACGAGGGCAGACGTGAGAAGCGAGACAATGGTGAAGAACAGCATAAACGCTATCATGTTAGAGAGAAGCTGAGATTGCTGGTAGACGGGGGCTCAGTAAGAGATCAAGGTCAGGTTGTGTGGGTGTCTATGTGTGATGGTTTGAGTAAAGGGAGGTGGAAAGGAGCGGCGGGAGGGAGGGACGCTTCCCAGGCAAGCGGTGTTATTGTGTGGATATATGTCAGGGTGTTCAGGACCCGCTGTGAGGGGGAAAAGATAATGAGAGCAGTTCTACTGTGGAGATGTTTGTTTAGGGGGCACCAGGAAGGAGCTAATTAATGCCACCCAGGAGGCCCCAGTGAGCTCTGACCTTTCGTTCAAAGCCGGCACCATTTCGCCCCGCGTGGGCCTCCATCAGCTGGGCTTGAATTATTGATAACAGGATAAGGAGCAGAACGCGCGGATTGATTTCGGATCCCACTGTTGCATGTGCTCCTGTGTGTGCAGCTGTTTGTGGTTTGTATTTCTGAGCGCAACCGAGCTCAGAGGATATTTAATGATCTAAAATGAGAGAGTTAAATAAGACAAGAGTCAGAGATAGGGAGAGGAGCCTCCTAAATGACATGCGTTCATAAGGGAGACACGTGAAAGATGATGGGAGAGGGAGTATGGGACGTGGCGACAGGAACAAGACAATAAAGCCAGTGCTTTTATGCACCTTAAACATTTACATTTCAGCATATTAAAACTACCAACTTTATTGTATTTCAATGGGGTTGTATTGAGTAATGCTCAAGGACAAAATTGAAGGAAAAGAAAAATTGGTTTTAGTTTTAATTTACACAAATTGTGTTGTTTGTGTTTGTATTTAATTCAGTTTCTTCTAATACTCCTAAATAAATGCAGTTTAAGTTATCTACGTCACAAACAAAAATGTAATCTAATGTCATTATAATTATAAGTGTATGATAGAAAACAATTAGTGAACAAACAGCACCATGAAACCAACGAACAAAGAAAGTGCTGGGGTCCAGTCAGAGCCCAAAATGTTACTTCTTGGCCCGAAAAAAAAATATGTTAAACCTTTTTACATGACTAGATAGATTTGTTTATATAATTCTTGTTTGTCGTTTCTTGCTGAAAACCTGTTAGAGCGTGCAAAAGACTGGAGGCAGAGTTGAGCAGGGAAACAACAACCCTAAACATACTGAAGGAAACACAATGGGACTCTAGACTGAAGCATATTCACATGTTCAAAAAAGCCTAATCGCAAATCTACAGTCAACTGAGCATCTGTGGCAAGACTTGACAATTTCTCCCTACATATGCTGTCTGATGAGTTTGAGCAACATGCAAAGAAAAATTGACAGATTGTATTCCCAACATGTGCACAGCTGGAATAGATGTGACACTTTGTGCTGCTACATAACACAAAAGTCCAATATATTACCATATTTTCCGGACTATGGAGCGCACCTCACTATAAGCCGCATCTACAAAGGTTTTTTAAAAAATTGGAAACGTAGATATATAGACCGCACTGGGCTATAAGCCGCTGGTATCTCCGCCGCTCTCGGTTTTCCACAAGGACGCAGCAGAGGGTTGCGTCCTTAATAAGGACATGTACTATGTACAATGTACTATGCATTTCTTTATCTTGGTATATTACGTATATACACATAACCTGAATCTTAACTCGAGTCGAGCAAATCTCAATCTCGTAATCTGTTGATGACAATGACAAATAAATCTTATCTTATCTTATCTTATCTTATCTTATCTTATCTTATCTTATCTTATCTTATCTTATCTTATCTTATCTTATCTTATCTTATCTTAAATATGCTATTAAGGATACAGCCCTGCGTCTCCAACGCCAAACCATGGATTCGTTCACGCCGAGCTTACGTGCAGCGGCTGAAGGCTATCGATCTGAACTACCAGATCGATAGCCTTCAACTTAAAAGCTGCATCATATGAACTTCTTCCTGTTGTTTCCATAATGAGGGTGTATGAGTTTGAAAACATTTCTCCGTCGTGGCTGCTGCTAGCATGTGCTCGTTCTAAATCAGGGGTGCACAAAGTCGGTCCTGGAGGGCCGGCATCCTGCATGTTTTAGTTCTCTTCCTGGTTTAAAGCACCTGGATCCATTGATGGCTCGATAGAAGGCCTAAGAAGAACACTGACATGCTGAAAAGGTTGTTGATACTAGCAGTACCAGCAGTACTAGCAGCAGTCGGCCCTCGAGGACCGACTTTGGGCACCCCTGTTCTAAATAAAAAATTAGTCCTTTCTTCTTTGATTTCCAAAGAAGAAATCAAAGAATCATTGGAATCATTTTGACTTCCAATGATTCACTTCCTGCTAAAGAGCCCCCTGGTGGTTGAAGAAAAATCCACAGAAAAGCCGCACCGGGCTATAAGCCGCATGGTTCAAAGCGTGGGAAAAAAGTAGCGGCTTATAGTTCGAAAAATACGGTAGGTTAATGTTTTGTGGTTCTCAAGGGACCAAATTCTTACAATCTTCAGTGGGTATGAATACTTGCCAATGCACAGTTGATGAATATAGAAAAATATAGTACAAGAGTGACAGAAATAAACAGAAACTGATAGATGAGATGGTAAACAGTATAGATTAAACTTATGTGAAATGCGGCACACCATTCCAGAGAGTGGAAATGACAGCAGAGCAGGGAGTGCTATGATTTCTAAATAAGCTAGAGTTATTTCTCCAAAATGCTCTGCTGTTATCTCACCACAGCTAAGGCTTACACACAGGGAGCAGATGCTGGGCAGACAGTGAAGTTCCTCTGGGGGAGCCATCATGAGGGACACTAGTCTATTCCAAGTTCGGCACATAAAAACCTGGTCTGGAAAAGTGGCTAGTGGGGACACGCTCCAGCAGGGTAGAGTGAAACAGGCCAATCTTAAAACTTAAAAATCCTTGCAGGAACAGGATTATTGCTAAATAAATCATATCAGTAATGTGCAGAGTTTAATGATTCTACTGTGTGCATAGAAAGGATCAAATATTCATCGGAAATCTCCATGTTACCTTTTTGTTGAGATTTTTATGGATGATTAAGGTCAAACGGTAAGGATGAGAAAAGCAGATAACACTAAGAACTAGTTCTAAGTTCAGTTTAAGTTGGTTCAAGATGAATCGATTCATGTTTTTTAGTTCACTATCTAAGCATCCCGAGCTAAAATCACAGTCATTTACATCATCATGCAGAATCTGAAACCCGGCCTTTTACGACATTATTTACATCTGTTCAATTCCCTCCTTGCTTGCATAAAGCAGAGTTATCCTTAGTCACACATTTGTTAGTTTTACTTGCTATGAAGCAAAATAAGTCTGAATTTTTCACTGGAAGGCCACAAAGTAAGATAACATATTTAAATGCAGCCAACCTGGCTATTGTAACCTAAGTTGCTTAAGAACAGCATCTGTGCTGCTATGCGGCCATGCTTTCCTGCACATTGATTGGAGAGAAAAGACAGAGGGAACCAAAAAAAATAAAACAAATTTAAGCTGTTTGTGTGTTCCTCTGCTCATCTGTATTGTTTATGCTAATCCACGACTACACTCGCTCCCTGCCTGCACCAGGCTCCACCAGAGCAGCAGAAGGGATGAGGTGTGGAAACAGAAACAGATTTGATGCCTTGTCTTTTCTACATTTCTCATCTGTATTGCACACACACTCTTTTTGACCTATAGCATATTTTGGCTCCGTTATCTGTGTCTGGTGTTGGCCTCCACTGCACAGGGAATCTGGATGAACATACTGTTGATACTGAAAGTGACCATTTTTGATTTTTTTTTTTCACAAAAAATAAAATAAATTATTACACAAATGTGATGACAGCAACTGCTGACTCTTTTCTGCAAAGACAGTCTCAGGTTACGCTATGTTCATCTTCTCTATTTGAGTTATTTTATTTAAAAAATAGTACAGTTGCATCTTTACTCTTGTTGTGGCTTCCTTTGCCCTTTTGGTGCAGTGTTGGGATTCTTTACCGCACGTCTTTATGTTTACCCAATATCGCAAAAGTGTTTTGAGGCAGGAACGATCTGAATAATCCATCTCCTTTACTTTTGTTATTTTTTGTACTGCTTCTGTTAAAATAGTCTAAAATGTTTAGTTTGAAAACACTTGCTGTATTAAACTAAGTTTAATGAATTTGTTAAATGGAAATTCAATGCTCCAAATTCTGCTTTTGCATAAAAGCCACTGCACAGATGAGTTACTATTTAGTATGAAACTAAAATAAAAGAAAAGGGAATGTTTATTAAAAGACAAATACTATGTGTTGCATTTAATATTGTAAGAAGATTTAAATTTTTAGGTAATAATTTTGCCCTTTTTGAAAAATAAAAGTTCTCCAACTGGTTCAGCCACCCGTACATGTGGGCCAAATGTGTATTATCTTTGAATTGTGGTCAGGGGTCACAGTTTGGAAACCCCTGGTCTGAACAAATTGTTAGAAGAGATTAAAGTTTAAATGGGGGAAATTCCTCATTTTTGGTCTCTTCTATGCTGTTCTTGCATTTCTGCACCATCTTCCATCTCCTATTCAGCTACTCTGTGATTTAAGTCCTTTAATTTGAGCATTAATTTGTCTTTGAAAAAATTCTAGTGCTCCTTCTGCATGCAAATAACTTTCCCTTTTTTCAGAGTTATTCAACGTAACAGATGTTCAAAAGTAGCAGAAAGCAATGGATCACATTTAGGATCTATTAAGCTATTTTATTATGATTGAGAAGCAACTTTCTTCCTCTCTTCTTGTGTGCATGGGTTTTATTACTTCAAATACAGCTGCTTCAAAAAAATGGTGTAGATAACATGCAGTCTGAAAACAGTTTGCACCAGAAAACAGGCATTAAGGGACATTGATGCTCACACTAAGTTACTACATCTCCTTTCCTCTTGTGTGTGACTGTTTCCTGAAAGACGGCCAAGACTTAAATCCATGGTTTACAATTTATTGATGACCCAAAGCTAATTTTCTTACACCTGGATTGGACTTAAAGTTCTGCTAAAACTGTACTGTTTAATTAAATGACTTATATTTAAAACCTAAACCAGGAATCTGATCACTGTGGAATAAAGTTATCCCAACCAGAATCTCTAAAACTTCCAGGCAGCTAGCAATGATATACATGTTTTGTTCCCGGATTGTACAGTCATACTGACAATTTAAATGCTACTTATTCTTTGTTATTGAGCTTTCATTCATTTTTGTCATATTTATGATGTATTTTAGAGGAATTTTGTGTGATGGACCAGCATAAAGAAAATTATACATGGTTTGTATTCAAATTGATATTTGAGGATTGCGGCATACATGTAATCAATTTCCATTTACTGTGAAACCTTTTAATAAAATAAAGTGCATCCGCTTGCCTTAAGAAATAACATAATAGGTAAAAAAAGAGTCAATCTATATAATTTCATGTGAGTAAAGGGCACAAGTCTTCTCAAGATCTAAAAGATTTGGTAGAGAACATAAGTGAACAAATAGCAAAATGACAAAGTCAAAGTCTAGGCTTTCAATCAAAATGAATGCAATGAATGTCATGTATCATATTTCTTACTGCACAATTAAGCATTATTTTATGTTGTTCTATCTCATTTGATCCCGATTAAGTACATCGTGGTTTCATGTTAACATGAGGCAAAACAAAATAAAAAATGTAGGAGATATACTACTCTTTATACTACTCTTCTATTATTTTCAGGTAATGCTGTTAGCATCTCTGAAATTCAGGAAATAACCCATAAATCGGTGGAAAAGCTATTTGACTTCTTATTCAATGGAGCATGTGTGCTTTAAAATGATGCATTATCTTTCCTCTTTATGACAAAAAGCAGCAGCACAAATTTCCATAATTAAATAATCTCGAGCCTGGAGTCCTATTCTGCAGCTAAAATCCATCACCTGCTTCTGAGAACTCAAATGCAGCAGTAATTTGACAGTAATGAATAAGACTGTCATTGCCAGAGTTACCTTGAAATCATGCACATTGAATGCAATCTCTTGAAGACTAGAAACCTGGCCACTTCTGCATAAATTTAAAAGCCTAATTAGGCTTTGGTGATTAGCTCCCCGCTCTTGCTTTTATTCCCTTCTCTTTTAATCCCAGCCCACCCATACACCTACACTCCATTGCAGCTAAGTCATTACTGGCAATTCTCCCAGGGGAACAGAGGCTACCTGCGTCAAACAAACCAAACATCTGCAGCCAAAGCTCTTGGGCTTGGCAAAGTGCAAAGTCAAGAGATGCCTGTTATAGGAAATTTTTTTTAAATCGCTTGTAAACATCCCCTCCTCCCTGTGACATTGGATTTTCTGATATTGTTTGGATATGTTTGGGTTACGATATTAGGAGTGTTAGAATAATTTCCGTGTGGGGAAATGAAAATGAGGCGGACCAAACGGATGAAGGGCAGAGGCGACTGAAAAAGCTGCTGTTTCTGCTGCTGCTATGTGGAAACACCGATCCAACAGTATGCTGTAAAGAGCTCCACTTTCTAACTCAAGGAAAATTACATCATATTTAGGCCAACATGTTTAACTAGCCTCAGATTCCTTTAAAACATTTAGTCTCCAATCAGCATAAATATTGTAAATTATCTTATTAGAAACTTCATAAATCCTGATATCATCTTCTTGGCTTTCCCAGATGTTGTGACAACATTGTAGTTTTTGTGTATGTAAACTTCTGAATTTGAAGAAGAAATACAAATTGTCTTGCTCTGTACTTCAGGTATTAGCAAACAGGAGGAATTGTTGGTCATCTTTATCTAAAACAGAAAATGTTTAGATTTAACCTCCAACAGTAATAATAATTAAACAACTGGTTATGTTACTTTTTCTACAGTGTATATAAATTTCTGGTTTGCGCTGTACATACATAAACACCTGTAGACACCCTTTTGTCTCTCCTATCTCGACCCAGCATCAGCATTCATTGGAATAAAGCATTTTCAGTCATTTTAGTAAGAATATAAATAGCTCTCACCTATTTCCGTATCTTGTCTACATTATGTATGTGGAAGCAAGGAAATGGAGCAATACATCTTCTTCCTAAAGTGTTGTTATCTGTTTCACTGATTCTAAAAAGGAGTTATCTAGCAGGGAGTCAGGCCAGTGGATAGAAAATGGGAAGAAGATTTATTTTCAGTTGACATCAAGGGAAAATATCTGCTGCCACCAGCGAGATCGTAAAGCTATCACATCACATTAGTATTTCTTGCTGCTAACTTGCTTTGCAGAAGAACAAATCACAGTGCTTCCAGGATGCCGTCTCTCTTTGAATTCAGCAAACAGAGCTGTTGTTTTTTTGTATTGGACCTTCATAACTCAGTCCACAGCAATTCTCTTCAGTCTCAGGCCACCTCTGGCCTTCTTTTGTTTGGCAAGTCAAAGACAATTTCATTATAAACCCACATGCTCCGCTATGTAAACAGTCGTCCTCTGCCTTCCTGTGGAATTTACCAGCGTTAATGTTCTCAGATCGGCAATTCGCTTCTGCTCATTGTGAAGACACAAAGAAAGGAGACAGGCAGGAGCGTTGCAGGAGAACAGAAGGAGGGGAATAATGTGATGACAGAGATAACAAAGATGTCGGCGTGATTGTGAGGCTCTGCAGAAACGGCAGCAGCCGGTGAGCCAGATGTGACAGTCCGCATTCTATCTTCCTTTTACTGAACGACAGTGAAGGCTGCTTTGATCCGGCACAGGCCCTGTCATGCTCTAAGTCTATGTCTGAGGACCCGACACATCCCTACAGGCACAAAGGAAAAGATTACGCAAAACACAGATTGAGCTGTGCCTGAAACAAAAGTTGTGAGAACCAGCTGCCAATGACTGAATGCCCCATGATTGCAAATTGTTTCATTAAGTTTCATTTTCTGTGGGGCAGAAGATGCGAGATGTCGTTACTCAGGGAAGCGCTGAGTGCAGAATAATGCTCCCATCCATCTGCAGGAAAATGCATTGCACTGTGTTCACATCCTGACATGTTTTGCTAACACTGAGCTCCAGCTAAATAAATGTTATCACTTCAGAAATTAGGCTGGTATGCATGTTCATATAGAGGCTAAACAGCCAAAAGGCCCTTCTCAGTCCCTGTAAACAGTGGAAAGGTGCATCACTGTGTACATCTGCTTTCACTTTTTGTTTGCGTCAGTCTGGACAGGCAGTGTAAACGCCTCCAGCCTGTAACTAAAACAAGAATTTAACTCTTTGTACATGTCCGATCTGATAGCCTGCCTTCATGTTTTGTTTTCTTCAAGTCAGTTTTATAGAGCTGTAAGGGTTGAACATTAATCCGAGATATTTGGTACCATGTAATAACACCTGTTGCGCTTTTATCCATTTTGCCAGCTTACAACCGCAAACGTTGATTCCTTTAATTGGGGCTTATATAACAAGACAAGACTTTCATTGAGCCTTACAACGATACCCTTAAAGGGACTTAATCCAAGATCCTAATATAGTCATACCTGGTAATGTTCTCTTCCACAAAATCCACGCAAAACAATCTGTGTAGAGCATTTATTTACTTGTGACAATGGGCAATAAATATCCAGAGCTAATACTTGTAATTTCAGTATTTTCTTCCACTCTTGTAACTCAGTGTTCAGACTTCCACAAAGTTGAGGACTGTACAGGGAGTGCACTGACGGATATGCTCACATACAGCCAAACTACAGCTTCCAGCAGCAACATAACACCAAGGATGCCTTAGATTTCAATGTGAGCAATAACATGCCCGATTTATCCAGATCAAGCATGTTAACTCTGTTTGAAGTTAAAATGTTCTGACTCTATGGAGCTGGAGTAATGTTTGGAGTTGCAAGAAGTTTCTGGGGAGAACAAAATGATGTCAAGCCTTGTTGTCATTTTGGATATTTATATTTCCAGTCAGCTCTCCCCTGACAGTTTGTGCTTTGAGTTTTTATCCTCATGGTATGAGTTGTTTTGCAAGAAAAGAAGCGAGGTGTAAAAACACAGAAAAAAAAATCCAATTTTGGGATGGAAATCTATGTGGTGAAGGCACATGAATGCAAAACTCCTGTCCAAGAAACTCTGGTCTTATTCCAGAGTAAAATTACTCAATAGCTTTATTCTCCGTGGGTCATTTTTTACTTCATATTTATTTTATTTGTGAGAGTGTTTTGCTTTCCAGTCACTGTTCAGCCAAATGTTGGCGAGCTGCTTTTGCTTGTTGTTTCAGCCTGTTTTCGATTAGGTTTGTGAACAAAAAGCACATTAAATTTTGTAGTAGAATGATGTGGTGTGCCAGGGTTTCTAAAGCACCGCTAGCATCCCTCTGGATGTCATTATTGAGAATTTATAGCTTCATAAAATGACTTAAGACGATAGGACACTTAGGACACTCGGCATAACTATTTTATGTGCCTCCTGCACCCAGAAAATACAGGTTGAATATTAACAGAATCCCTTAGAAAGCTTGAAAATGGCTTATACTGTTAATACTAAGAAAGCCCAGGCCAAGCCAAGTCAACAGAAATTGGCAAACACCTAAAGATTTCCCATAAGAATCACCTGGGCCAAAATTTAATTAGAGCCAGAATCAGTGGTAACAGGATTTATTTAACAAATATGCAGGAAAGAAAAATGAAAATTAAAGCAATTTAATATAAAGATGTGAATATCCTGGTGTGAACTTGCTCTGTGTTTCATTTTATCTCCTCTTGTCTTTTTGTCTGCTCCACAGCAGGCTGTGCTGCTCACTGCCTGTAAATGACCAATTCATCAAGCAACAGCCTGAGAGGCCTGCTAAGCAGTGCCAGGTTGTCCAACTACGGTGTCGTAATCTGGACCCTATTTGTTCCTGGAGGTCGCTCATAATTTGTGCCTTGTTTCCTCGGGACTTAAACCCACTTATTGGTGGGTCCTCTGTGAACAATCCACTCAAGGTAACTTGTCTGCCCATCTGACCTTGTTCTTATCACCATCTGCAGATCGAAGGCCCCAATCAGAATGGTTCCTTTGGAAAATCCACAACCCAAGCACTGCGAGTCTCAATCAATCTCATTTAATAATCCACAACACATTTGCCTCAATGAGGTTCTTCAAAGGGGAGGCATTGTGTACCTCCCAGGTACATAGTGCCATTTTATAGCACAATCAAGTAACTATGTTACCTTCAGTTGCTATAAAAACACTGCATATAGCTTAATAGAAATGTGATTTCGCAGCTTGACGCCTTAAAATTGAGCTTGTTTTCCTACTCTCATACTCCACCATCAGCATGCCATCATAGCATTTGTTAATTACGCCGTTTACAACAGTTCTCAGGAACATTGGACTGAGAAGTAGTTCCTATGATGAGCTCAGCTGACCAGGTGTTTGCTAATTGCTCTTGCCACTTTGTGGGAGCAAGCATTTAGGCACCCCCAGAACAGCTGACACAGGAACGATTAGACGGTTTCTCAAACATACATGAAAAAAATCAAAGTAACACTTCGGGTATGTTTTTGATGGAACAGCTCAAAAAAGATAATTTTACACAACTCCCTCCTCCCCTTCTAATATTAACTCTGTTAAAGGTTTCGTGGGTGATTTATGTGCTAGTATCCACATTCAAAACAAAAAACATGGCAAGATTAGAGCTTAAAATGAGGACTGAACTTGATGAAAGTTGAATTGAAGGACTTCTGAAATCTTAAAGCTGAACTATTTAAGTAGAAACCTTCACCGGTGTTGGCAACATTAGGAGATTGATTCAAAAGAAGAGAAGATGGGGTGAGAGGGGTTGCATAAGTACAATCCTAAAGAGCAGAGCAACTGAAATAGCCTACAATTTATAAAGAATAAATTATAGGCTGATTGACTGAGAATTGAAGGTGAAAGATCTTGACTGCATAACTGAACAGGAGTGATGGGGGGGGAGAAATAGGGGAAAATAGCCGACGTTCACCTTCAGAAAGACAGGACAGCACAAGAATGAAAATATTTACCTCACTGAGTTCATCCCTAAAGACCATATTCATTTCTATTGTTAAATGCCCCTTCCTCTGTCCAGATACAGTGAATTGTCTCATGATTGAAAGGTTTCTCAACACTGGTTTATTAAATTTAGACAGTATTCAAAAATCTCCAGTTTTTCTGGATATTTAAGTAAACAAAGAAACCCGGTTGGGTTGTTCTGCAGCCCTGCTACTCCCTTCCTACACAATCGCTTGATTCTCATCTCTCTGTGTTCCAGTCACTTGGATTTGTCCCATTGAGCTCGGTTTCTTAGGATGCATTTCCTTCTTGCAGCTCTCATTGACATCCATCTCGTTAAGATCAGCATTTCTCTCTTTACAGTGGGGATGATGTCTTTTTCTACCAGAGAAACATAATTTCCAGTAAGCTTCATAGCGTAGCTTCCTTCATGATCGAGCTGGCGATTTATATACATCACAGTTGAACGTTATAATAGCATCATAATGTAAAATTTCAATACAGTCCAGGCCTCCAGAGACATTTCTCAATAGCCGAGAGTCCAGAGTCAATGTATGAAATAAGTTTTTACCAGACTATTTGTTCTGTAAAACATTAAACAACACAATGTTGGGGTTAGCTTCTCATCCAGCAGCATGTTAAAGGTCACTAGTTTATTATTTACCTTATTTTTGCAAGTTAAATCAGCTCTACACCAAAAAGCTGTAAGTATTAGTATTTTTAAATGATTCATGTCTCCATAACCATCTGCCTATAAACTGTTTCAGAGCTGATCTATTCAGAGAGCAGGGCATCATTAAAGATCTCTACACTATCAGGTGGACACATAAAAACCAGACCCAGTAATTTAGTCAACAGTTTCCTCCTCCATGCATTTAGACTCTAAAACCCCTTCGACTCTGGCACTTCAGTCATTTTGATCCGATCAGTCACTTTAATTTTACTTTAAGTCTTTGCAAAGTCTTTTAAGTCTCTTCAGTGGTTCTTTTTTCCTCCTGCAATCATTGCTACAGTCTTAGCTCTTTGTTTCTGCTGTTGTATTTTTAGTGGGCTTTGATTGCTCTGTTTGAGTGCCTTTGTATTTTTTTAACTTCTGAAAGATTCATCCCGAGGAGCTCCGTTTGGAGTCTTTGAGACAATTTTCTCAGGCAGATGCATTTAATCATTTCAGATTCATTTTCATGTGAACAGAACTGCGGGACTTGCTTCATGCCTAAACACGTGTTTTGGCACAAAAAGGCCTCTTGGTAATTGCTTCTGAGTTTCGATAATTTGAACGGGAATATAGAGACATCACACACAGTAAGTGCTTTTTTATCAGCAGCATCTGTCTTATAATAAAAATCTGAAATTGGACAGCACACGCAGACACAGCTGATCCCTCACTCTCGGAGATAGAACCAAAGAAAATGTCGGATAAACGCTACCGCTACTGAAAAGCTACTCGTGGATTTGGAGTTTATCCGCCAATCTGTTTGTGCTGCTAAAAAACAGGATGATATTGTTTCCATTTGTGAAGAGTGGAGTCAAGCTTAGGATGCTCATTGCACAGCTCCTATGTAGAGAACGACATCAAAAATGTAATCTACCAATCAAAGGAGCTGTAGGTTAGTCTTATCAGACTGGAGCCAATGGGGATGGAGATGTGAGAAAATAAATCTGTCCTAATGTGGCAATTAAATTCATTGTCAGATTTTGTGAGTAATGTCATCACATTATGGTCAAAATGTAGTCAGTTAAACATTTTCTGTCCCTTTGGATAAATGGGGAAATGTATTTGGATGAACTAAGGTCATTCTAAATGCAAATAATATTTAAATACTTGTAAATATCCAGGCTTTACAACATAAACATCAATAAGGCTGAGGTAATGCTTGCTTGCTTGCAGGACTTCCTGACTTCAGCACATTGGGACTAAATCAATGTATTCAGATCCTGCCAGTGACTTGTTTTTTTTTATTACTATTATTACTTTTTACAAAAAGTAATTTTCACAAAATATTCTCCATTTTATAGCTTGAATATTTGTGGTATCAAGCACATAATTGGCAAATAAAGCTTACAGATTCCTTTTTAAAGTGCCAGCCATGTGAAAAGTCGACTGCAGCTTCATGTATCAAATGATACAAAAATATCAAGAACAACTGCTGAATCTTTTAAAAAAATTCGGACAAATTGCTCTTGCTTTAGTTAGATGATAAATAGAAGAAGAATAACAGTAATGACCCTTGTTTGTTTAAAGAAATACAGCTGTTTTGGATAACTCATCTAAGGACCACAAAAACAGTAATATCTAGGACAAAAATCACAGTATTTTCTTTTTTATTTAGCTCAGTTCTTTCTTTTTTATCTCCTTTAAATATACAGTTACTCTCCTGCTATTAAAAGTGCATTATTGCCTCCTACGAGGCTGACTTAGAACACTGCAGATGAACTTTGTTAAATATTGATGCAGGTGCTTCATACGGGTTCAGTATCTTGCAGACCCAGACAGCTGTGTGGATACCTTAAGGAGATGTAATGGCATGACACGGCTTACATTAATTCACAACACATTGTTCTTTTTGCCACAACTCTATACTCCAAACTTTAAGTTTTACACAAGAAATTGAGTCTACTGAACAACTTACAACTTTTAGCTGCATCAACTCTGACAAATAGTTGCAGGTGGAAAGCGACAGGCTTTCACTGATTAAATCAACTCTGGCAGGAAGCTGCGCCACCGGAGGACAACGGAGGCAAGTACAAGAAGTCAAAAAGAAAAAACAATGTCCAAAAAGTCTCCACTGCTGTAATACTATTGTTCTAATAACTACACCACCCTGCGGCTCAGATGACATCACATCTTGGGTGATATTTTTCTGCCATATGAGTAAGCGTCCCTGCTGCCTGAGTGCATTACTGCATCATGCATCCATCTATTATTACCACCGCTTGTGCCCCACGTGTGTCCATCTTGTCAGGAGTTGATGATCAGCCATCTTTCCTGTTTTGACTTCGCCTGTCTCGGCTCCTTCCCCCTGAACCTTCCTCAGCTGCGGCGTGTTTGTCAAAAATGTCTGCATGTGAGACATCAGCTTTGCAGGAGTTGGCAGGTGTCACGCGGAGATAGAAACAACACTTATCGATTTCCTCCATCCGAGGGTGTACGCGCACAGAAGACAGGGGGGGAAAAGTGACGAGGGAGAACTACAGATGTGTTCATTGCGGCTCAGTGGAGCAGAAGCTGTCTTCCCTTAGTTTATCAGCGCCCAGCTGTGCAGGAGCAATAAATTCTTTATTTCAATGTATCAGAGAGAGAGAGGGAGAGTTTTATTCTGCTCTTTGCACACCCACTCATGTATTAGATTGCAGGGGTGAACATGCGTTCTCGCAGGATTCTAATTGTAAAGCATCTCCTCACCAGACAAGTTCATGACAGAGCCACTCTAGCTTCAAACTTACGAAATCCTGACTCAAACATTCCTGATGAAATGCCTCCTTTTAAAGGCAGCAAGGTGTTTGTGACCTCTGCCAGAACACAGAGAGCTGCTGCCACTGGAGTCACATCATGGGAAGGAAGGTTTGTATGTGTGCTCAGTATATGAGAATTGATTCAGCATTTCCAGCAGAGCAGCAAGATGCTCTGGTGATGAATCACTGTAATTTGCGCAGCCTGCTGAGGAGGCGATGCTATATGGACTATTAAAGACATCAGTCCGGCATTGATTACCATAGCAGGTAATTGCTTGGTGAAGATAAAAATCAGTGCTAATCCCGAAATGCCGCTGGGTTTTGAAACAAGACAAAAAAAGATTTTTGATCGTCCCCGTGGGTGTGAAAAATCTCAACCATGCCAAAAGAGATAAGCCGTAGTGGACTAAATCAATTCCTGCAGTGGGTTAATTGCTTTTCTGTGCACGTGTAGCACTTTCTGAGAGTAAGAGGGAGTGTTTTAACATTGATTTACTCCACACGGAAGATTTTAATTTCCCCCAACCCCTTCTCTCTGACTGACTCTGCACACAGGCCGTGGTTGGAAAATCCAATTATCTGGGCTCGACCCAAAACAGCACAGGAAAAAAGAAAAAGAAACCACAAGAGAGGTGTGATATTGAAATGACTGACATGACTCAACGGGCCTTTTGAAAACGTGAATGAGTGGAGATACAGATCAATAGCTTGTGCAAGGTCACATTCATGCCATAACAGGCTAAACCAATATGGGGAGGCCTTCGCACTCCGTCCGCCTTCCAAAGACTTTGTTCGGAGGAGCGTGCGGCTTCGGAAGCCGGAGACTCGCCGCAGCGATGTTGCAGCTCTATTGCATGTGCCACATCACGATGAAAGTTTGTCCTCTTTTGAATATGTTTTCCCAACACTGAATGGATAAAGAAAAAAAAATATTAAAGCTAATACTGCATAATTAAGGTTGAAGGAGGCCTACTGGGGGACATTTATCAACAAGCGGAAAAGTACAAATTTAGCACAGATAACGTATGCAAGTAGGACGAAGGCCTTGTGAATTATCTAGGAAGGGCTTTTCACATTTAGATCCATATTTTTTCCATACAGATTTCATCATTAATGTGGACGCCATCGTGTGAGCAACACTGAGCAAAGATATCTCGTAATCACGACTGAATGAAGGAATCCCATGGTGTCAGACTCACGCACAAATGTAACTACTTATCTTACATTTGAGAAGTGAGAATCTCAAATGTAAGAGATTCTCTTACATTTGAGAAGTGAGAATCCCGCTGCCTGCTGTCCTTTAAGCGCAGCGCTCGGACTGAAGCCACACACGTGTTTTACAGTGAAGCTACTACAACAAGAAAACACAAACATGTCAATGTTTGCCTGCAGATTCTTGTGATTTAAGACAAAAAGACACAAACATGGTTTTATTGCAAAGAATAGCTCAGTTCATGTAGGGTGTTTGCAGCAACGTCAAAAAGATTTGCAGAAAGTGTCGTTTTGGAAGAAGAAGCAACAAGCAATGCGATCATGACAACAAGTGAGGGGAATATCAGAAAAAGAAGTTAGAATTAAAATAAAAACGGTTATTATGGCAGTTTTAAAGAAAATGTGGTATTTAAGCAATAAACTAGATCTACACCAGATGCCAAAAAGCAAATGTAGTCCAATTTTCAGATGCTTAGGCTACTGAACATCTAGTTTATTAATGCAGAAAATTACTCCGTGATGTCTAGTTGGATGAAAAATATGCCAGTGGCTGACACACAAGGCTAAAACAATGTTATCAAGCATTTCAAGTTTCTAAAATAAACACCCAGTTTACATTTGCAAAATGTATTTTCAGTGGGCTTAGACTAACTTGATATGAAATTGCGTGAGTGGTTTAATGACACAAATCCTTCATTACCATTTTATGACAGCCTAGTATGTCAAGCCTAGTATGAACATTCACATATGTCTTTCGGTTGTGATCGTTACTGTGTACTCAGATGTGGGCTCCAGCAGCTGCTGGAAAGCTAAATCATAAATGCACTTTATTGAAATATTTACATCAGAACAAATGCGCTGCTTAGAGAATGCCTGAGCACAATTAGCATTTCACTCTTTCAGGCCTCCGCTAATTCACTCATTCTTCCGTTAATTGCTTGCATTCAGTCGGAGTTTTTCCAGCGTGACAGACTGATTCAATCTCAGTAATTCCAGCGAGTTCTGTTGGAGGTTTTTTTATAATTGAATCCTGTCCATAAGGTGGTTGCAGGCGAGAGTGTTCTCTCCACTCACCTTGATGTGCTGCAGACACGGATACACCCAAAGGCCATAATAAGAACTTCACACGACTCTGGTGGAGGAATACAGCGGTGTGATGATCACTTCAAAGCCGTCAGCGGGCCTATACGTAATGGATAACACAAAAGGAGTCCGCTCTAAAGTGCATTGTTCCTCCCACCCAATTAATTTAGAGGTAATTATTCCTCGGGCACTTTAATAACACGAGCCACCTGAGAGGGACTGCTCCTTCTGCTGAAACTAAAAAACACACTCAACAGACAAGCTGCTCTCATGGACATGTTCTTAAAGCAGCCCAGTTTAGTTTTCTTTTACAACGCAAATGGTGACTAGAAATCCTGTCATTGCAGGGATTGTATAACGTAGATACAGTATGTCCTTCAGAAAAGTGAAGCCTTTGAATTTTGGAGAACTTTTCCTGTTTTAATGCAACGTCTGCTATCTACTATCATCGAAGTGAATCAGCGGTTCTGAGAGTGGGAACCACACATTGATCGCTGTAGTCAACGCTGACAAGCTTCCAGGAGCCAAACTGCAAGTAAAACAAACAGCAACAGCAGACTGACATTGTTTTATGTGAAAGGGGCAAATGAAATTAACACCAGCATAGAAAAGCAGAGACTCACACTCACTTCACATAAATTCAAATAACCTAAGCAAACAATGTAATCATTTGATTGGTTGTTACGGTGCCTAGAGGCCACGAAATACAAATTATAATTAGTCTGAACCCGAGTCAACAGGCATGCGTCAGTGTCTGGGCTTTTCAGAGACAGCTCATTTATTTTCGGCTCACCGGCTGCGCTGAAAATGTGTTCTCTATCTCAGGTGGAAAACGTGACACTGGACGTAGCATCCATTCATCCGGCTGTCAAGCCGGTAGCTTGGAATTGGATACCAATCTCAGAAGGACATGGAAAACAACAGCTTATGCTCACAGACATTTATTAGTGAAACATTAAACTATTTGTACAATCTAATTAAGAAATTGATACCTAAAAGTGAACGAATGTAAAGTTTAGTATCTGAACCTGCTTTGCTTCCTGCTGTGACAGCAGGAAGCAAAGTTCACTTAACCCTATGTTGTCTCCTGAACCCTAAAAAACACTTTTTAAACTGCATCACTTAAAAAAACTTAATATAGTTTATAATTACATTACACCTTACAGCTTTGATTTGATTCAGTATAAGACTTTTTTGATCTCTCTAAAAATACATCCATCCATCCATCCATTTTCTGTTCACCCTTGTCCCTAATGTGGTCGGGAGGGTTACTGGTGCCCATCTCCAGCTACGTTCCGGGCGAGAGGCGGGGTACACCCTGGACAGGTCGCCAGTCTGTCGCAGGGCAACACAGAGACATACAGGACAAACAACCATGCACACACACACTCACACCTAGGGAGAATTTAGAGAAACCAATTGACCTGACAGTCATGTTTTTGGACTGTGGGAGGAAGCCGGAGTACCCGGAGAGAACCCACGCATGCACAGGGAGAACATGCAAACTCCATGCAGAAAGACCCCGGCCGGGAATCAAACCCAGGACCTTCTTGCTGCAAGGCAACAGTGCTACCAACTGCGCCACTGTGCAGCCTTCTAAAAATACACTCATCAACAAACTGTTGTGGTTTATGTCACAGAAAACAACAAGGACACATGAAAACTAAAAGGAAGTTAAGCAAATCAAGGGGTTGTGCACGAATGGAAAAGCACTACAAGCGGGGTTTTAAATCCAACTAAAGTTATTGATTAGTTTGGGACTTAGGTTGTTCAAGAGCGTTAGTCACTGAGACAGTTATTTAAGGTTTAAAATGGTATTAGACAGAAAAAAAGGCACTGGTAGATTTTATTCCTAATAAAAGAAATGACTGAATTAAATGGTTAGCCTCATTATTAAAAGGAAAAAAATAACTCTATATATAATTTTAAAAAAAGAAATGTTATTTAGTGGTAATCTCCTTTTTTTTTCTTTTTCAGAATATTTATGTGCTTGCAGTATATTGTGGTACACAGCGCCTCCGGATAGAAGAGATGGAGGAAAACAATCCTCCTGGTATATTTGGGAACAGCAGGGAATTTGAGCTGGGTCTGTTGCTGCCGCAGTGTTTGTTTGTTGCTCCCAGAGTCAGTGGGGCCTATTGGGAGATTTTGCAGCGAACCTGCATGTCCACGCACGCACATGCACACACAGAATACAGAGACTGATGATGATGTACAGCCCCGGTGTGTTGAGGAGCCTCCTCAGCAGTACACGATGCCAACAGAGCACGGTGACTCAGGCTGACACAGCGGGTATACGGAGCCAAGAAATCTACTATCTGCATCCTGTTCGCCACAACGCCTCTGCTGCATGAAAGACGGCAGTTCCGCGCCTCTGTGGGGGTTTTCTTTTCAAAGGTTTCCATAGAGTTGTTGTTAATAATGATGTTGTTTAATGGACTCTATCTGCTTCTTGAAATGCCTGAGTGTTGAACGTTTGCAAGTCAGACTTTACGTTTGATCTCCTTCTCAACTCCCTATGAGACTAATAGTCTCTTCTTTCTTGCTGAATAAGTCAAAGGGAACATTTGGATGCTCAGATGATCGTGGTGAAATATTTAGTTAGTATTAATAACACAAAGGACTTGTTATTCTGCAACCTTCACATTGAAATGTAACAGTAGGAAAGAAAGGAACATATGAAGACCGAAGCAATAATCCCTGCAGGATGTCAAAGAGCTTAAAATACAAAAATTGTGAAAATTTTAAAAAAGTATTAATAGTGTGAGCTTATTAAATCAACTTCCGCTGTGGCTTTTGAAGATATAGACACACGCTTTTACTATTCTGTTGTTTGTCTCTAAAAGAGTTGTGCCTCACACTGCAAGGCGGCATAAAAAATGCATGACTACCGCTTTTTGTTGGGAAGTCAGGATTAGCATAAAGTTAAGTTTAGTTTTTTGTGAGATAAAATAAAATCAAAACATTCAAAGTGGCTTGAATGTTGAAACAGCAAAAACTCAAGACTGGTGTGACCTTAAACATCAACAAGGAAAGTGAAGGAGTGGATGTGCAAGAAAGTGGAGTAAGACTGATTACTGTGGGGAACAGGAACAGTAGGGACATTACACCAGAAATAGAAAAGAAGCAGGTTTCTACTGTAGCAAGGGTCCCTACAAAAATATACGCTGCAACAAACCTATCTAGAATATCTTATTCTAGGTAGAAATTCTGTAGTTTGCAGAAATGTTTGCCACCATCTTCACAAATAACAGGTTTGCTTGTGTTTTGTCTATTTTGCCGATAAGGCAGCACTTTTAAGAGTCTTTAAAATGTCGTTAAAGGTGAAGTCTGGCAAAGTGGGAGTAAAGGTTAATTGGTATTAAATGTCAGCGTTCTCTCTGGTTGCTGTGAGGTGGGAAGAGCTCATTCATGAGAACGACATATCAATGTTGAGAAGGGATCAAACCACAAGACATCTGTGCAGGGAAAACCTCAAGCTCAATTTGGAGAAAATGAAGGGGATGATCTTTGACGTCTGGAGGTCACAAACTGAACACAGAGTTCTCAGCATCAGCAGCCGCACAGCAGAGGGAATAGCATGAAGTTCATCAGAGTACAGAACTCTGATGGCCTCGCCTGCTTGAACAGGCCGCACTTTCTGAGAAAGCTGAAACAAACTCCCTATCAGCATCCTCAAGACCACTGCAACGACGCAGATAAAATGGCCCTGGAGAGGATAGTGAGGGGATCAGGTACCGTCACAAGGATTTGTTTTAGAGCGGTTTTAGAGACGTGGCTCGGAAGATTGTCAGAAACTCTTCACAGCCTTTCTGTAAGCCTTCTGAGCTGCTGGCATTAGACAAAACAATACGGCAGCAGCAGAACCACCATCCTGCTGAACAACTATCTGTACCTGGTAAAACACTAAACCACTCTCATAATTATGTCCTTCATTACTGCACTTCCTCTAAGTGGCTTATCTGTTTGTGCTTTCTATTGTCTATTCAGGAATTTTCTCACAGGTTTTTACACATCTGCCTCATATCTTTGAGAAACACCGTCTCCTCCTCTTATGCTTTTCAGTTTACAATGAGATGACAATTAATTGGTCATACTTTTAGCAAGAGGACTGATGAGTGTTTTCCGACTACCGGGGGATGCCTCTTCTTAGCCTCCATGGGAAAGTCTACTCTAGGATGTCGGAATAGAGGCGCTGACTAATTGCCGAATATCAGATGCAAGAGCAGCAGCAGCTTTTATGAGATAATGGCTCACAGCTTTATGCTTGCAGAGTTGCTGAGGAGGTCAGTGGAGTTGGGTTTAACCATTACGAATGTATTTCGTTGATGTGGGGACTTTTTACAATTTTGTGAGGGGGTGATATGGGGCATACCTGGCTGCTTTTAAGGACCAGTTATTCCCTCTATGACGAAAACAATACCTGTGTCTGGATTCCCAGAACAGCTTGTTGTAAGCTCAGGTTCATCTTCTCCATTGCTTCTTCGTGTCACTCATCCCGTTTGTGGTGTTCATGGATTGGATCTTAAGGTCTTGTTATGAAGAGGAGAGTATCTGGTTTGGAAGTGTTGGGGCTGATATGTTCTCATCTGGGAAAATGTGCTTCTCTCCCTCTGCTTTGAGATTCAGTCTCTGTCTCCAGTGGAGAAGTTCACATCTTAATGTCTTGTTAACAAGGATGAACATGTTGGAGCCTCGCTCGCATTATTGGGTCCCGTTTTGAGTCAAGAGCCGAATCAAAAAGCAAAACTCTCAATCTACCAATCAGTTTGTTTTCTTCCCCTCATCTATGGTCCAGAAATATTGTGGCCAAAAAAAAATCCTGGACAACAGTGGCTGAAATTAGCTTCCATGTGGTAGCCACCCTCTGCCTTAGTGATAGGGTGAGGAGCTCCATCATCCAGAGGAATCTTGGGATGGAGCCAGGCCTGGAAGAAGTTGACTGTGGAGGTTCAGGCATTACATCAGATCCAGAGTCCTACTTGGCATTTCTATTTTGAGGTTTCCCTGTCATGGTCAACCAGGAAGAGATCCAGGACAGACTCAGAACTCGCTAGAGGAAAAACATATCCCTTTTGAACTCTTTATAACACCCCCGGAAAAACACGGACACTGGGGAGAGCGATATCTGGGTTTCACTCCCACATTCATTATTCCGGCAATCTAGATTAATAAGAAGGGGATGGACAGACGGGCAGACAGACTTTAAATGTAGGTTATCAATGTTGTTGATCATTTTGGAACAATAAACATTTTGACTTACCATTACAATCTTATGAGTGGTTTGTGCACACATCTTTATCAAATCCTTCTCTTTTGGAACTTCACGCCAGGCGGATATATTCGTTACTAAGGTACAAAATACACTTTTTCACTCTGCTTCATTTTAATTCCAAGAGACATCAGAAACCAGCTCCACTTGCAGAAAACTTTGCCTCGAGCCACACACTGTGCTCTGATTTGTCTAGGGTTTTTATTTTCCAGCCTGATTTCACCTAATTAATATTCTGTAGGTCAGAAAAGCAGAAAAAAAGAGAGAAACCAATTGGGAGAAAAGTACAGACCAAACATTTCTTCCTCCTCACACATCTGCATGTTGGGTGCAGACTACCTTCAGAGTGACATGTGAGCTAAGCATTTGATGGCATGCTGAAATCGACAGTCAATGGTTTGGAAAATGGAGGAAATTATGGAGGAAGCAATGCAGTGCCGTGAGCTATGGAAAGCATTAATGAGCGTCTGAGCTGTCGAAATGATCAGGGTGAATCTTAATCAATTCAAACGATGTCCTAAGTAGGCTTTTACATCTCTAATGTGCGCTTATGTAGTTATTGCAATGTCTTATGAATAAGTTACACTCTGGCAGGAGGCTGAGCCTGTTTGATATGTGCTTCTATATTTGGTAAATTATAATTCCCATGCAGCGCATCGGAGGCTGTTCCAGTCACACAGCAGTCACTGTAAAAAAAATGAAGAAGAAAAAAAAAAACACAGGAACACGGCACCATGCCTCACATTCAGACAGGCCATGTCATGAAAGTAGCGGGCCGAGCTCTCTGGCTCAGAATCGGACTGTCAGGCCATCTGTCTTGCCACCTCGCAAAAATTCACTCTTTTATGTCAGTCTTGGTAATCGAGTCATCTAATGCTCCCATCCAAATCATGTCGCTGCTCAGCTCCACGATGTGGCAGCTGTATATCCTCTTACATACCATTAGTCATGCTTAGCGGCTGACAACAATCAAGGACACAGGCAAAAAAAAAAAAGGAAAAAAATGAGCATGAATAACGCAGAGGCACGTAAAGCATTTAAGGTGCAAGTAAAGTGAAAACCACAGGTGGAGTTTGTGTATGTGAGAGGAGAAAGAGTTAGCACGCTGCATCCAGAAACGCATATGATTTTGAATTAGTGACAGAGAAAGAGAGAGGCAGAGAGAATGGAACAGGAGAGCGCAGTCTGCAGAGAAAATGGGAACAGAATTAAGAGATTAAAGGAGCTGCATGGATTAGGCTCCAGGTTTTAATGATGGAAATGGAAAAGCTGTGAACGGAGTCTGACACATTCCCTCTGGCACTCTTCTCTTCACTGCCTCCCCCCACAGCATGTACCACTCACTGCCTGCATGACCGGCCATCCCTGTTCTCCAATAAATTACATGTGGTTGTTTTAGAAAAAAACAAAACATTTATGTGCCGAAGCACGCCTGCCAAAGCAGCACAGCACGGTAACGCTTGCTGAGCAATATGGTCTGGATTTTCAATTTTTTCCTTAGACCTGAATACACACACACAGGCAAATTCAAAAAGGGTTCAAGGTTATAAACTCTTTTACAAGTCACTGAAAGAAACGATTGGATGTTCTTATTCACTGCTCTTTCTGTGAAAAAGGACGAGGTCAGAGCAGAGTACAAGTATGTGAGTGAAACTGTTTTTTTGTTTGTTTGTTTTCTCCATTGGGTTGTCATAAGCGATTCCTGACCTCAAGCAGCTGAAGTTCTGCTTCCTGAGAAACCCTCGGTGATATGCGAGAGACTCAGCATTGATCCGTGGGAGACTCGGATACCCAGAGCTGTGAATTGGGATTTCATGCAGACTTTCGACTTTAGTGGGGAGTCTCTTAAAACAAGAGAAAGAAAGACAGGTGAAGGAATTTCTTTTAACTTTTACATCTTTTTTTTTTTTTGCTCAATAGTCTTATCAAGCTAAATCACATAATTCACATGGCTGCTAAAGTATTTTACTTTACCATTTGTGCACTTTTGCTCACTTTTGACCTTGCGTTTCCTCTTTTAGGCTGAAAAGCTCTGTTTTAGCACTTATCTCTTGAAGAACCTCCTCATGGGAGACACAGTTTTCTCTGTCTGAGGCAGCTTGTCATCCTGTGTGAGTGTGCAAGATCTGGCACTGATTTTGTTTGTTGGCTATTGACATAATGCCATAAAATTTTTTCGTATTAGTTCAATTGATCTAGGTCGAAGTTCGTTTGACATTTGTTCTTACGTCAAAGAAATCCCCTCCTTGTATTTAAATTAGGCAAATCCTCTGGACAACTCTTTAATAAAAATTCTGCAGAATAAAAATATAAACAGTTTGCTGTCTTGGACCTTCATCTTTCTTTTCCAGCCCCATTTCAAGTCCAATAATTAGGCCTCTCTTTTCTTATCTCCCTTGAAACCACATTTCATCGCACACAAACTTTGAGTGTGAAACTCTCCCTGACAGCTGAAATACTAAAATATCTCATGACCCTCTGAGTATTACTCTTTTGCCTTATTTATTTATTTTTTTACCCGGATCCTTTTCAGCCTCTGCTTTAATTGTCAAGAGAGCAGACTGCACTGAAGATAACTCATGCCCGGAAGAAATGAGATGTTAATGTATTGCTGTCCGTTCCAAAGAAATCTGCAAGGTGCTCCTTCATGCAAATGTAAGGCGCTGTAGATTATAGAGGTAGAAACACAAAAATAAATGATACATTAATAAATGAGGGACATCATTTGCCGACCTGCTCCTTGTCTGGATAATTTGGCTAAATCTCCTCAAAAACGAGGCTCGTGTATAACATGGCGTCATTTAACTGAGGGAAATCCTGAACCAATGAAAGTCTTTGCCTAAAATCAAAGTCTGTCCTTACAGAACATCAAGTTTCAATCTACTTACAACTTCAAGACATTACTGGAGAAACCCACCTGGTGTTCAGTGCCTCTGTCTAATGCTAATGATTGTTGCTACAATTCCTGGTTTGATCTCACTGGCTAGAATATTCTGTCAAAGACTATTTTCCTGCCCATCTTGAACCCACCAGTCTGCTTTACCTCTTCATTTCAAAGGAAAGGGATTCTCTTTGTTGCAGGGCTCAGCATATCGACTTCAGAGATTAAATTCTCATTGAGCATTCGTAATAAGTTGTCTACTCTGAAAGTTGTTCCAGAAAGAGACAAAAGATGAAAGAGAATTGAAAAAGGAAACAGTTTTTTGGGGTTTTTTGCCTTATATTTGAGAAAACACAAATTTAAAGCACACACTTTCCTTTTGGGATGCATGTTTTGTCTGCAGGAAGATTGCAGCATCTGAAACCGTAAACGGGGGATTTGAATGTGAACGACCAGCTTTTGATCCTCCGCATGGACTCTGACTCAGCATGCAGCATAATGACACCACGGGTCTGAGTCGCAGTGCTGCCGCACTACAAGCTGCTGATGAAAAATACCATAAAGAAGAAGCTAATGAACGCAATGCTCTCTAATGACTGTCAAAGAGCAATTCCTCCTTAGAGATTTAGTCTGCAGCCTGCTGGAAAAGAGCTGAATGTTTGGGTTGTTATAAAATATTTTAGTTAAGACTGATTCGTAAACAGTCAAAACAGTTTATCTTCTAAGAAGAGTAGCCTACTGTTAATGCAGTCTTTAAGGCTGTGACAAACGCTAATCTATTGCTAATCCCCCGCTACTCAGAACAAGACGATGTAGCTGTTGCA
The DNA here is from genome assembly GCF_002775205.1 of Xiphophorus maculatus. Classification (NCBI taxonomy): domain Eukaryota; kingdom Metazoa; phylum Chordata; class Actinopteri; order Cyprinodontiformes; family Poeciliidae; genus Xiphophorus; species Xiphophorus maculatus. The sequence goes on along the minus strand of NC_036465.1, from coordinate 19,963,583 downwards.
TCTTAGAGGTTAGCAGTGCACCTGGAAAAAAACGGTTCTCTTTGTCTAAACAATTCATCTGATGAGTTCTTAACTCTGATTTTAAGGCTGTAAAGGAATTAGAAACAAGGTGCAATGCAGATAGAAACTCCAAGACCAGACAGGATCATAAAACCTAAAGCGAGACACAGTGGAGATCCAATGGGAGCATGACGAACAAAGAGAAGTTTGACTTTATTAGGTTTAAATGAGTCAGAGGGGGTGGAAAAAATTAGCAAAACATAAAAAAATAAATAAATAAATCCACCGAGATGGGAAACATTGTAATTGTAGTGGAGGCTGTGTGTGCTATTTGTTGCTTGTTGCTCACCAGACTTTTTTTAATTTATTTTTTATGAGGCCAAAATAATACATGGATATTTTTATATGAATCCCAACAAAAACAGCAATCGGATGGTCTCATGCGTCAGTGATTATTTCTGGAGAGAGGAGGCTAGCGGAGACATGGAGGGAAACATCAAAGGTGCATCTAAATTCAAGAGGACCGCAAACATAATACGAAGGAAAAACATACCAGACGAATGCTGCAGTGGTAATTAGTCAGACTTTTGAAGACAAAATAAAAAAGCTAAACCTACAGTGCTGAGCATGAGCATCCCCATCACCCCCCCCTAAAAAAGAACAGTAATCCGATGCTTGGCTGTCAGGAGACAATCTTCTCCTCCGCTGATTTATTGATCGGGGCATGTTCATTGCATCAGTTGGAGGTGGTAAAACTGTTGCTTCTATTAAGCTGCTTTCACTCTGTTTCTTATCTTGTCCTGGATTAAGGCACCACCGAATTGCTGGCGTGGGAGATTCAAGGATCCACCACCTCCTTTTCTAAACTGAGTTGTAACAGAACTGTGGGTTTATGGTTTCCTGAGGTATTACTCTGTATTAAAAGAGGTTAATTCATGCTAAGAGGAGTGGAAAATCAGTTTTATGTGTGTTCTTAATGAGAAAGCTACTCTGCTCAAGTTGCATTTTTTCCCTAAGCTTAATGCAAATTAAGACAATGTAAGATTCCATCAGGAATTTGACAAAGTCATTTCAGCAGAGGTCACAAGAACCTTTCCTTCAATAGAGTCAACTTGCATTAGCTCAAACAGATGTCAAGCCACCATTGTTTAGTCATACTAACCCAACAAGACCACTGCTGCTCTCGGTGAGTAAATCCTTGAAGATGACATGTCAGTCAGATGAGTGACTACAGCGTTGCTGTCTGGAGTTGTGTCCTGTGCTGCCGTCAAGTCCACATCTTACGTATCTTTCTGCTTTCCTGTCCTACAGATAACACAGTGATGTGTAGCAAACATCTATTCAATGAGATGATAGTGTGAAAAAAGCAGGTTAACTGCCCCACTCTGCATTTAAAAGAGGATTACTGCATTTCTTCACATTTATGTAGTGAGAGGAGACTTTATTAGGTCATGATTTATGTGTTTCTGTCAATAAATAAACGGTTTTACCCAACAAGTATTGTACTTACTGTGTTAATTTTGCTCCTGTGCTCCTGAACAAACCTCCTGAAAACCTGAGATCTGCAGAAACAGGTCTGAAAATAGCAGTGTTCACTGTGGCTCTTCCATAAAGGTTAAAGATCACTTTCAAATTAATTATGTCATATTTGAATTATGCATTTATCATGCGATAAATTTCTTGTTTTGAATACGACTGTTTTTGCCTTAGCCTCGCTCCTGTACTCCACTGTCTTTTCCATTTATCTGTAAAACACTTTGAATTGTTTTTTGTGTGAGTGTTGCTGTACTAACAAACTTGCCTTTCCTCTACTTTCCCTGAGCCTGTATGTGATTTCAGCAAAGACTGTCATTTGTAACTCTGTGTTCAATCAGCTGTCATCATTTCTTTTCTGCAATATTTTGGCTTGTGCATCCACTTTTAAAAAATATAGCGAATCTTCCTCATGCGCTTTCTTCTTCTTTTTCTTTTTTTTTTTTACGAGCTAAGCTTACAACCACCGAGTTCAATGCACACAGTGCATGATTCAGAACAATTGAAAAGACAAAAGGCAATTATTCTTTCATTTCATACCGACTTGCTTATCACATTTTCCCCACAATGACGGAAGGAAATAGGGACATACAGACACCTGGTAATTCATTAGTGGAGCTGGATGAGCTTTTTATGCAGTGCAGACAGAGGAACAAATGGGGCTGTACAGTGGTTCATCTAGCCATTACTGCCATTCTTATTCCACATTCGGTCCTGCCTGTAATTACCCTCTCTGCTTCCGATAGGCTCCATTCTCTCTCTCTCTCTGAATTCTTTCCATCGCTAACTGGAAGATAAACACAGAATGAAGCAAAATGTGGAGCTCATGTATTAGAGTAGAAAGGCTTTGAAGCCAGCCATGTAATATTGATGAGGTGAACTCATAGAGATTAAATCCAGAAATTTCGCTCCCTTCCTTTATTTTTGCGTCATTAAGGTCAAATGCTTTAGAAGCGTGGCAGTTTGCTGGCATTTTCCAGTTGCTTGATCAGCAGACACGTTGCAGAGAGGGAAGCATTAATACCTAATGAATGACATCACATTTATCTTCTTTCCTTTTTCCATGTTTCACGAGATTCACGTGGAAGGAGTCGCTCAGGTTCTACAGAGATATGGGTTTTCGTTGAGGTAAACGGACACTTTTAGCGTCTTTTGACTGCCTTCAGTTTTAACCTGAGCACGACATGTTCTCTGACAAATAGAAAAGTTGTTTAAAAGTCCAGGTGAAGTAAACTTTCTGACGTTTACAGCGCTGTGAAAAGGTATCTGCCCCCTTAGGCATTTCTTCTGTCTCACTGAGGTGTTTCAGATCGCCAAACATATTTTAATGTTAAATATAACCGGAGTAAGACAAGCAATTCACATCAGCAGGGTTACAAAACCACGTCTAAGGTGATGGCAGTGAACCACAATGAGAGCCATTATTCACAAATACAGAAAACGTGGTGTTGAACCTTCCCAGAAGGGGACCATCTTCTAAAATTACTTAAAGAGGACACTGAAGTCTCATGCAGGTGTCACAAAAGAATCCACTTTCTAAAAGGTGCGCTCGGCTACGTCTCATATAAAACGTAATAAGGTATTTTAGAAAAAGAACGTCATATTTACTCTCAAAAGTAGTGGCGGTATCATGATCTGGGACTGTTTCGCTGCATCAGATTTTGGTTAACTTGCTGTAATTTGATGGAACCATAAAAGCCACACATGAGTTACGCAGCAGGACAGCGATCCAAAAGCACACTTAGCACACAATCAGAGCTAACTGGCTCTAAATGCAACGTGAAGGACTCACTGACAGGTATCCCAGTCACGCTGTTGCTGGTTTAATTACTTTTTTATATTGGAAATTGCTGGTTTGGATACATTTTTTTGTTAATATATTGAAAACTGACTTTTGTGTTTACTCTGCTTTTTTTTTTGTCTGATGTTACAGCTTGTTCGATGATCTGAAACATTTAATTGTGAGAACAAGAAGTAAAAACAGAAAAAACTGGGTGCAAATACTTTTTTTTTTTTTACATTACTATAAACCTGAGCTTCTCTTCACCAACCACAGCATAGTTTCTAAAGGTTTTAGTCGGGTTTGTTCACAGCAGTACCACAGAGAGGCTCTTCACGCATTGTACTTCTTGAGCAGGTCGTTCTGCCAGTGCCTCTTGCGGTCTGGAAACACCGTGGGCAAGCGGATCTTTTTGAAGTCCTCAATGCATTTTTTTAGATCCTCTTCCAGCAGCTTTCGCTCATCCTCATCATCGTCGACCCGATGCGGAGGGCCACCATTCTCCCTTGCAGTGGAGCGCGGAAGTGTCTTTATGTTGAGCGTGGTGGGACGCTGGGGGCTGTCGCCCAGGGGCGGCAATGGAGGGGGAGGAGGGCTGGAGGTGGAAGCCGACTTGGTGGAAAGCGGAGGGGGAGGAAGGATGGGGGGTGATGGAAGAGGAAGGTCAGGAATGTCTGCAGCAGGAGGAAGAGGTGGAGGAAGGGGAGTCAGAGGAGGAGGGAGAGGTTTATGGAGGTCTAGCGAGGAGCTGCAGCCGGTTTCTGGGAGGCTTTTGGTTCTGCCGGTGCTGCCGAGTTCCACAATGGTTGATTCGTGAAGAAGGGCGGCAGGTTTGGGTCTAACGGCTTCGTCAGGAGCTGGTGGATCTGAGGCTACTGCCTCAGGAATGGTAGAGGAACTGCCTGCAGAGGGAAACAAACATGTATTAAGTAAAACTTTAAAAACAACATCACTGAAAGTATTTCAGCTCCCACCTTACACATGGAAAGTTGGAATATGTGTTGAAATACCGTATGCCTGTTTGTTTTCATAAAATATCCTAGCTTAGGCTCATCTATTACAAGGTAGAAACAGCACTTCTGGCGCTGTTAAAAATAAATATAATTAGCCTAATGGTGGAGCTTTCTGTGAGCCAGCTCTGGTTCACTCGTTATAAACCTGGCTAGCCTATAAATGAGTGAACATAACTTGCCAAAATAAAATTGAAAGCTAATTTTGAAATTTTAAAACAACAATATGATTAAGTTTCAGCCAACAAAATAACCTGGATAACAGGACGCTACCCGTCTTTCACAGTCTACTCGGTCCCTGTTACCTTTACCATATAAATAAAACAACTAGAAACAGTATCTCTTTGAGTTTTACATTGCCTCCATGTTGGAGCAAAACCTTTCAGCATGTTAAAGCTCAACAAAATAGTAACATTTTGACAAAGTTGTACAAGATTTCAATGAAAAATATTTAACTATTATGGACATCAGGAAGTATTGATTGTCTTGCAAATTAAATGCTCTTACTGTTAGTGATAAAAACAGAGGCCACTGGTACATTATTACACCCAAAATATAATGAACCCGTAGTCGATCAGATTAGGTTTCAAGATTATTAATGGCTTTCTTTTTTTTTACTAAACTGTAGTGTTGTACTCATAAAAACATCTTTAAAGCATATTGCATATTTTTTGAATAGGGACTCTGTTTGGGGATAACTTGATAATACTCCAGGTGTTTAATTTTAACAAAACAGGAAGCAGTTCTCAAGCTAACAGTTCTCCAAACAACCCTTTAAAAAAAAAAAAAAAGTTTATGCTGTTCAGGTGAAAGCTACTTTACATTTTAAATTCCTTCAGAAGGTTACTGATATGGAAACCCATCGTCTTGGTTCACTGTATGTAACGAGGATTTCTGTTACAAAAGCAAAGTTGAAAAAATAACATAAAGGTTCAACTGGAAAACAACTTTGTTAGTCGCAATCAGTTACTTCTGGCCTGAAAGATATGCCTTGTTTTAATTTTGTAGTGTATGTTTCCAAGGGTTAATGATATTACTACTAATTGGAGACCAACAAGGTCACAAACTTCCTTGTGCATAATTGACTAATGTGACATTAGTGTAAAATGTTATGAAATACTCTTTTGGTAGGAGCAAAAGAGCATTATATATAAATAAGTCAATGTCTACCCTTGTTAAACTCGTCTGGAGGCTGAGGCTGTTTGATAAGTCTCTGACATTTCTTAGCTTATACCTGCTTCAGTAAGTAGGAGGTCTGCTTTGCTCTTCATCTGTATCACCACTGTGAGTATTTTATCAGTTATCTACTGCAAGAAAGATACTGATTGCGCTTCACTTCCTAAGTAGGATTCTTAACAGAATCCTACTTCAACCCTGGGGTAAATATAATTAACCTCATGTTACTTTTACCCTGCATCTTTAGAGGGACTGGCAGCATTAAAATTACTACATTACGCTCTGAAAATATTTATTTACATTGCTGTTTTTCATTAAATAATTACAGTATTTCCTATACACTTTTTCCTAGGAGCACTTTACATACACTGCTTTCCTGCACCTCAGTATGAGAGAAAGCTTACTGGGCATATTTTGAGCTTTATACACTATTTTGAATTTGTATGGGTGAAACTTTCATTTTACATTTCCTTCCAGCCTCTACAGTTTGGCACAGCTACACTTTGCTGATAATCCTCTACTTTCAGGAGAATACAGGTGCTGAAGTCTCGTTTATTATTTTTGCAAAATACACTCTTTCCAAAAAAAATGTCATACTTTAACTCAAAAAAAGTGAAGAAAATAGTACGGAAATTGCTTTCTGGCTCACCAACTACCATCTGAGCCTTCAACTTTACAATTGTCTGAGTACAAAAGTAAGCATGGTGTTGGAACAGTGTGTAGAATGGCAGCAGAAATTAGCAGAAAAAGCAGCTCAGCATGAGGAGATAGCAGATGAAAGACAAGAGGAGCGAGAGACAGTTTCAATCTGTTTTCCAACCCTCTTCCCTTTTTGCTGGCATGCATATTATATCGGATGGAAAACTGTGGCTCCATGGTTGGGTTGAAACCTCCTGACCAAAGCTTGACAAATCATTTTTTACAGCATGTTGATTTCTTATCTCCTCCCTGTGTGAGAATAGAGGTTGCTGATGAGGGACTTCTCAGAAAGAGAGGATTACATATATTCTGCAACTCGAGATATGTGAAGACCAAAGTTCATGCTGTCTCTGTGTTTCTAAAATACTGATTTCAGATCAGCAAGTTAGTAATGCAATTCTTTCTTTCCACATATGTTTTTTTATTTTCTCTAAGGTGACACATGTCAGACTGGATCCCTGGGTCTTACTTTGCACATGTCACCTCTCTAAAGTAGAACTTTAAGAATACTTCTCTTATATTATTTTCATCCCAAAAGTAGGTCCTGGATATGAAATGACAACAAACACCAAAAATATTCATACCCCTTGAGTTTTTTTCACATTTTGTTACACGACAACCCCAAATTTCAATGTATTTTACTTGAATTTTACACAAAATACCAAACACTAAGTATTATACAGTGATATGAAAAGAAAAGCACACATGCCTATTAAATGTTCCTACAACTACAACTCTTAAAAGTGTGGTGGGTATTTGTATTCAGTCCTGGTCTTGTTTTACAGCACCACATTTTGTTGTAATTACAGCTGCATGTGTTTTTGCACATCTAAACAATTGTATTTCCGTACATTCTGGTTGGAAAACAGAAGCTCAATTGTATTGAATGTAACATATCCGTGAACATCGATTTCAAGTCTTGGCATAAACTCTGTTGGCTTTGGCTGGAAAAATTTAAAACAGTCATGTCTATAAGAAAATACATTAGTTGTTGTAACATAGCAAAAGTGAAACAGAAAAAATACTTTTGAGAGGCGCTGTATGTTTTTCACTGTGGGGACAGTTTCAGAACTGTTGCTGTAAGGAACTTTAATTACATTTTTTTGTGCGTGTAGATTCTTTTTCCAGAAGCTTTGACCCAATTCATAAACAACTTCCAAGTCATTCACAGGATTTTGGTCATGGAGTGTAGACCTAGTAAGCTGCTAGCATAAGCATTGTTCATTCATCGTTCGTAAAGTCCCAGACATGCAATATTAAATCACAGACGTGACTCTCTGTGAAGCAGTCACACAGAAATTTGCATGCTGCATTGTGTAGAATGCACACAAATAGCTAATCTCTGTCACATGCTTTCATGGATGTTCATGCAGAGACGCAATATGCCACAGACAAAGCTGAGGGCACCCTATGCGAGCACAGGAGTGTCCTGCTTTCCTTTAAAAGGGCTCATCAACCTGCCTTATATAAGAGGAAAAGCTGCTTGTGTCCAACAGAAGTGGTCAAAGATAATTCTCCCCTCTTACTTGGATTTCTGAACACCTGAAAATGACAGAGGTTCTCAAGCCAGTGCATCAGAGTAATTGACTGCCCTGTGTGTGTTTTCTCAGGCGTGCACAGATAAACATAAGCCTGCTTGCTGTATGTGTTGGTGTGGTTGCGTGTGGGCGGCTTGGAGCGTACGACGGGACAAATAAAGGCAGAGTTGCAGAAAAAAGATGCAGATGAAGGAGGGGGTTGAATTGAAAGATGTTCTCTGACGTGTGTTTGCCTGCATGTTCGGTGCATTAAGTGTCTCTCATAATGAATACATGTGTTTCAAAACTGCCTGGACGTGGGAGTATGGGGGGGCTTAACAGTGTGCCAGAGGAATAATCCACCGGGGGATGGGCTCCGCGCTTTCCTTCTCTGTTAAGCCTTATGGAGGAGAACAGAAAAAAAAAGAGTGCACTCAACTCTTTTTCCACGGGCCACTTCTCCAGGGATATACGCAAAAGCTAAAGCCTTTTCACACACACACACACACATACACACCCCCTGCCCTCCCTTTTTTGCCTTGCTTCTTTTAGTCTCCCCCAGCTGTTTAGCGTTTCAGAGCCCTTCATTACCATCATTACTGCTAATGGTGACGCTAACGTGTCCCTGTTGCCAGGGTTTAACACCTCTCAGTTTGAAAATGTGTCCTCCGTGGTTCGTAATGGGTTTACCTGAAATTATTGCAACATGTATTACATGTACAGTATTCTCATGCGCGGAGTCATAAAGTATAACATGGGATATAAATGAGGAGCTTTTTAAAATTGGCATTCCATTCATAATGAAACTTGACAGAAATGAAACGTCAATCTCCGGAAGGCATTATTAGGCATGTAACTTTGGAAGACATTGTGATGTACATTTAATGCAGGGGTCTCAAACTCAATTTACCCGGGGGCCGCTGGAGGTAGAGTCTGGGTGAGGCTGGGCCGCATTCACACACACGGTCTCCTCAGCTGAACCTTTCTGATTGCCTATTACCATATTTGGCCTAGTCAGGCGCTGTAACAGCCGTAATTGTGTAGTGTCTCTTTAAGATTTTCTAGTATTGCTAATGATGTCAGAAGTATGCGCCACAGCTTCTCTGTAGAGAGCGTGGGAGAAACGTGCTAGACGGACATGTTAGCTCCCTAACTTTTTAGTAATGTTATGGGTTGTTTGGACGCTGCTCAATTTTCATCTCTGATAATATAGCAGCCGTTTTGTGAGGTTGGTGAAGAGCGTATTTATTAAAGGACAACACTGTGGAATTCCCAGTACCAGTGTGGTTTTGGGTTTTTGACCGTCCTGACGAATCTGCCGCCTCCTCTCTTCCCTTAAACACAACCCAAGCGTTACAGCGCCTAACCTTAATTACGTTACACTGATCAGCAACTTCCGGGTCTAGACTGGATGCTGAAGCACGTGAAGCGGGAGCGGCCGCGGAAATTGCGCATGTACCGCATGCAAATAATGACAAATAGAAAATGCAAATAGGCCCGGCCGATGTCCCGCCCCCGAGAGCAATATACTCCACCATGATTGGTAAGTTCGTTCAGCTCCGCACACAACACTGAAAAGTGCCAATTATATCAAACTCGCGGGCCGCACTAACATTAAACTTTCATATTAAGGCAGGGGCCACAAACTATCATCCCGAGGGCCGCAGTTGGCCCGCGGGCCGCGAGTTTGAGACCCCTGATTTAATGGATATTGTTTGAAAGAAAGTCCCTGTAAACAATTTAATAGTCGGCAGGGGTTGGGACATTAAGAGTGGAAGAGTGCCAAAGTTCAATAAATAAATAACTTATGAAATAATTATTTAAAGGTGCCATTAAATTACTAAACCTGAAAGTAAAAAAATATATATAAAAAATTGTTCTCCGCTTCAATAATCACTGACTTAAAAAAAGCTTGAACATGTCCAAACATGACAGCCTGTTGCGCTTCTTTCATCTGCACCAGCAATCAGACTAAACTCAGCATATGTCTTCAACAAGTGTGTCTTAACCAAGACACCCAAAGAGAAACAGGATTGATCCTCTGAACCGTAGTTAAATTACCATCTTTGTTAGTGAGGGAGGAGGAATAAAGATGAATGTGGCTAAAGAATCTAAGGCCAAAGTGATAAAGACAAACTTGTATTTCTGCAACTTTGTCAACAAAAAGCCCCATGGAAGAAAATCCATGAACTTACATTGTGGTTAATAGTTGTTGACTTTACAGCAACCCCTCCTACTGAGCATGCATTTAGCGACAGGTGAGAGAAAAAAAACTCTCCATTAACAGGAAGAAACTTCCAGCAGAACCAGAACCTGGCTCAGAGCAAGCAGCCGTCAAATCCCCGACCGACTGGGGATTTGAGAAGACAGAGCAGAATACACAAAAAGTAACAGATGATGTGATGTAGGATTATTTCTTCCTGCCCTAACTCTTAATATATTTATGTTGTAAAGACTTTAAAGACTTAAAAAACAATAATAATCTCCATCACACAGTTATGATTGCTGTTATTTAATCATAACAGCAAACCATTTATTTAGTCTGATATCCTTTCAGTTGTTCTACACCTGTCCTACTCCAGTTTTTGGCATTAACCAGAATTGGTGCAGGGCTTCATCTCCTGCATGGGAAAGATGTGTTGCCAGAGATCTGCGCCTGAAAGTGCTGGGAGCAGAGCTTGGCAGATTATGGCCACTGGAAGCACATGGCCCTGCAGCAGAGCATGGGCTGAAAAAGCTTTGGTGGAATGGGGTTAGGAGAGAGTAGCTTGCACAAAGGAGGAGAAGCCCCTGCCAGCAATAAAGGAAAGCAGTTCCAGGTCAAATAGTTCTTTACTTTTTTTGTGCAGCTCAAATGTTTAGAACAACAAATTTGAGCTTTTTCAGTGTTTGAAAAAAAGGTTTCTTTCGTCATGTTAGGACTTGGTTTATTTCAGGAGAAGTCTTGTTGCTGGGAAGACATTTTCATTTGCTTCAGCTCAGACTTTATATTGTCACCTCCATCGAAAAGACTTGTAATGTGCTGAAATGTGTAAAAAGCCAAGCATATATTTTTCAAACAGTTTCAAGCTTAAGTGTGAAATTCAAATATAAGCATCATATTAATATGGACTGTAGCTGAGTCAGTAAGACCTGATCAATGACGCTCAGGTTACTTTTTAAAATTCACTCCCATCACTTACAGGTGATGTGGCCCTCGGAGGGGGAGACATGGCAAACAAGAGGACATTGCCATTGCCATGGTAACGCCACCATGAAGTGCACCACAAATGCATAGCAATGTTTCACTGAGTAGAAGTAGAATTTCATGTGAAAGGGTAAGTAAGACTCTTTCCTGGGGTTGTGGAAGGAGCTCGGGCTGCAGTGTTTTGGTAACTGCAGCCTGTCCCCAAACTAATCACAACATATTCAGCTCGAATTCCCAACCCTGCTTTTGAGACATGATCTGTGCCTAATGACAGAGCGAGGCTCGCCTCCTACAGCGCTCTCATTCATTGTCTTTTCGCATTCATTTCTGTCAAGCAAATGCATACGGGGAGGGGTGGCGTGATAAGACATGGTAATAATAATAATAATAATGTTTTCCACAGACTCACTTGACATGCTGGTGTATGAGCACAGTTGCCCGTATCAAAATCTCGGGAGTGCACTCACAAGTCTCGGAGCAATTACAAACCTGTCATTCTACATAATGTGGAGGAAATGTCTGACGTAAACAGCTGGAGAGCCGAGTGCAGCTGCCAAATGGTAGAAAGCAAACACGAGAGGGACGGTCGGAGGAAATGTTCAAGGAAATTTGTGAGCGAGACGTGAATGACTAACAAACAAGCATGAATTGTATAATTTTAAAAATATTTAAATATTTAAATTTTAAAATATTTCAACGTATGAAAAAGTGTAGCCTCCTTATTTTACATCATTTTAAGGTAGGATATTTGACAGCAACCTACTATAGCTCTTCAATATTCTTAACAGCAGCAACAAGGAGAATCCTGGCTACACAGATTACCAATAATTAGACGATCAGATTAAAGCCTAAGGCTCCAGATGGCCGAGGTGAATCCCGTCCTAACAACACCTCTGACAACATCTTACTCCTTGGTTACACCACAGTACAAAAGACATATAAACCTTTTACTTATAGAGATTGATGGCATACAATTAAACCGTGTGAAGTTGATGTCATTGCCCACTTCAAGATTTCTTTTAGAGTGGAACTCCACAAATAAAGCTATTCTATTTGAGACAACTTTTGGACACTTCATTTCCAAAGGTATTTGCACATTCATTAAATTCAGTTGTTATTACCACTTCCATGCGCACAGGTGTATAAAATCCAGGCATGCAGACTGCTTCTTCTTTAAACATTTGTGAAAGAATGGGTTATTCCAGGAGTTCAGTAAGTTCTAGCTTAGTACTTGATGGTATTTTTATTTTTAAAAACTGAGTGAAAGGAAATGTGTGGTAGGGTAAGGTGCACTAGCAGCAAGAATAACTGCAGCCTTAAGAGGATTGTTCAGAAAAAAAAATAAAATCAAAAATTCCTGAGATTTGCTGAAGGAATGAACTGAGGCTGAGTCATCGCATATAGAGCCACTACACACAGACAAATCCTGCACATAAACAAGTAACTTACCTAAAAAGAAAGAGAGCTGAACTATTGTTCTGTGGTCCAAAGTGCTCTTTTCATATGAAAGTGAAGCATTTTTTTCCCTCCCCTCTAGGGGGTCTTTTGTGGGCTCTAGTGTCCCTTATATGAAAGTAGGCTGACAGGAAAGGAGAGAAGGGAAGACAAATATCGCCGGGTCCGGGAATCGAACCCGCAACGGCCGCATCGAGGACTCAAGGCCTCCAAACGTGGGTCGCGCTATCCCCTACACCACAGCACGCCCGAAAGTGAAGCATTTTAATTGAAAATCAAAGTCCCAGAGTCTGAAGGAAGAGTGGAAAGACCCAGAATCCACATTAGTTGAAGTCCATTGTGACGTTTTCACAGAAAGTGAGAATTTGGGGTCCCCTGGCTTTTCTGAAGCTCACAGTCGATGCACTGTCTATATTTTAGAGCATTTTGTGCTTCCTTCTGTATTGAAAAGATTCATAGAGATGCTGATTTCATTTTCCAGCAGAACATAACACCTGTCCTTAAAGACAAAAGTACCGAAAGCTGATTTAACAGCCGTGGTGTAACTGTTTGGTCAGCAAACTAGCCTGACCTGAACCCCATACTCTATGGAGTATCGTCAAGAGAAAGATGACAGACCACAAACCCAACAATGCAGATGAACTAAAGGCCTCCTGGGTTTTCATCACACTACAGCTGAACCACAGGGTGATTGCCTCGATCCCATACCACATTCATGCAACAATTTGTTCAAAAAAGAAAAAAAGTCAAGTGGTGAGTGCATAGAAATTGACATATTTTTTTATATGACTGAATACAAGCCTAATGGTCTTATCTACTAATATTTAGACTTTGAATTTTGGGTTTTGCTTATCTGTTAGCCATAATTTCAAAGAACAAAAGGCGTAAAAAATTTCACTCTATGTGTAAAAAAATTTTTTATGTCTTATGAGGAATATCGGAGATTATGTTATCTTTTTAAGAGTGAAACAAACAGATTTCTATTTTTCTGTTTTAGCCAATTCTCTGGGGGGTTGATGGGAAATGATAAAAACATGCAGAGGTTGTGCCTGTAGGGTGACCTGGCTAACCTGACCCTGTTCCCACAATGAAAATAAAAATATTTTGTTCTTTGATCTGTCATAGCAGCATTGTGACATACTAACTGGAATCTGTATGAAAGCAACATGTTGGCTGAATTAAGCAGGAAAAACTCAACAAGCTTCCCCAATGCTTAAGACCACACATCAAATTTTATATCCAGTTTTATTTTTAAACAGTAGATTTCATGTTGTTAATTTCCTACACTTTTCTTCATGTATTCATTAACCATTAACTGCATTGTCTCTCCAAAACAATGAGGGCTGACGCCTCAGCTGTTTTGGGCTGCAGTCCGTTTTGTGACAGTCGCTCTTCGCAGGATGTGGCAGTGAAGTTAAGGTGACAGAACATCTGTGTGCGCCCAAGCCGCAGACAGAACAATATGGTGACTAAGGTTCACATCTGGCCCAAATGCCCGACACACTATAAATAACCGACAGTGAGATGAAGATGCCTCAGGCCAGAGCTACTGTACTGTGCATGTGTGCGTGTAGGGGTGCGTGTGTGGGCGTGTGTGTGTGTGTGCTTACATGGCAGCATGGCTGAACCATGATATTGCTAAAGCTCACGTAAGGTTGCATACATGTGCAAATTAGAAATCACACTGCGGTGATGATGAAAGGTTTTCTGAGCTGTATGCTTTCGTCTCATACTCTCCACGTATCCTCATTGGCTTTTGCTAGTTTTACGTGTTTGAAATCCTTTTCTAGAGAAGACTGAAAAGAAAGCAGCCAATTACATCCAAAAACTCACAGCTCCGAGTCATTTGATTCACAACGGAGGCTTGGTTCTCCTAGCAACTTCCCTCCCTTGATGCGTGTTTGTGTCGTTTGTTCAAGATTAGAGATGCCAGCTGCCTGTTCGGCTTGTTTGAAAGTGAAGCGACTCAACATATTTCTGCCCCGCTCCCCCACCTGGCTGTCCTACAACTCCAGCTCTGACCCAGCGAATACTGTGTGGGCCACACACCCGTCCAACCTGTTCAGCAAAACCTATGTAAGCACAAACACGAGAACAACAAAACAAGACGGAGCTGGAGCATGCTGGTATACAGATCTAAAAGCAGACAAGGCATTGAGATCGACAGAAAACATAGGTAAGCAACGAGTCACAGATGGTCCGCAGCCGAGTGCTCTGACAAAACATAAACAACAGCGTGCAGACAAATGTGACTGAACAGCCGGAATAGGAGGCTGGGAGGATGACTCACTCTGCGTTGATACTGTAACACATGTGCTGCGTGCATTCATGAAAAAAATATGCAGCAAGGGAACCTTCAAAGGCACATCTCAGTTCACTCGCAGATGAGGCAAAAGTGCGATTTCATCACAGTGGTAAAATCCTTTTCACTCTTTTTGATGTAAAACAAAAACAGAGAGCTGGACTTTGTGCACTTGAGCTTATGTGCCTCATTCATTGGTGGTCAAGTTTCAGCCTTCCTTACCTTGGCCGTGTCTCTGAGCATTGAACATATTGTACTTGTAGATAACTTCAGGGAGGTTACAGGTATGAAATGTGGCAGAACTGGAAGATAATGGGTTAATGGTGGCTTCGTGCTTGATTCTTCTCAAATCTTTGGCAGTTCAGTTACATCTCTTTTTTTTTTCTTCAACACGTTTCCTGCCACCCTGTTGACTATTAGCCACAAAACATTTGATGATTCTGTGATCACACCCTTAGCTTAGCAATTTTGATAGTGTTCCATCCTTCTAGGAGACTTTTAATGACTTCTGACTTTTCACAGTCAGTTAAATTCTCTTTTTTAGCCAATTTACCTAAAAAAAAGAAGCTGTCTAATAATTATGCACACCTTGATAGAGCGTTGACCTCCTTAGGCCACACTCTTCCTCATTGCACAGATACACATTCCCTGCTATGCTTAAATGGAAAAAGCATTCAAGTTTATCTAGCTTGTTAGAAAATATGCCTAAAAATGATGATATGGTCAAAATACTTACTTGCCCAGTAATTGTGTAGTAATATGTTGGCTGTTGATGCTGTTTGTGTTTTCAAGGTAACCTTGATTAACTCTGATTCAGTGGAATTGCTTATATACTCTACAAACATTTGCTGTCTTTTGAGTTTGTGGATCTTGTGTTGAAACATTTGGGAACCAATGCATTGAAGGAAGGTTTTGCACAAAAAATCCCAAATTATTCAAAGATCAGTAGCAATAGCTGCGTTTCCAAAATAAATTTGTGCAAATCTTTGCCTATCCACTACTAATGTAGAAATAACACAATTTCGCAATTGCAGTGTAGCCACTAAATAGAAAATTTAATTAAAATCACACATGAATAAGCTTGTTCACGCAATAAGTCATTAAAAACCTGAGCATTGAACATCTTGTACTTAGTTAAATACTTACATGACATGTAATCATAATTCAGCCGTATTGCTAGCGCTAATTTATCATCCATCAAAGGAGACGTCGGTTTCTTATTCAGGGGTTAGAGTGACAAGCCGCTTATATTTGAAAGTGACTACATATGCATCGTTATAAGGAGAATATAGTGGATGATTTTACAGAAGAGCTACGGATTCAAGACGTTTAAATGACTTTTTATGAATTATGTGATGCTGTGAGAGCCAGCTGCGCATTGTCCAAAAACACAAAAATAAAAATAAACCATCATCTTCCTACTACTTCCTGTCATCTTCTTCGTGGCTTTCGCCAGTTGCAACATCCAGCTGATGATCATGTGGCTCGTGATGCAAAAAAGTTTTTTCATAGCAGGTCTGTGAATTACGTCTATTTCGATATGGGTGAAAAATCACCTCATCGCAACGCAACGTTTATTGGAGAAACTTTACTTTTTTTTTTTTAAATTGTCATACTTCCATTAAGAGTATTTCTTTTTATAATATCAAGTTGTGCAATTTTATGGTCAATAGAAACACAGCAAGTGTCTGAAATAACATTTCATCTTTAATTCTGAGGAAAATTCAACCACCAAAAACATCCAGGCTTATTAAATAAATGAGTCCTCTCAGTTATAAAATGCATAGGGGTTTGGATTTTCTTCATAGTAAATCTCAAATTTGGTTCTCTTTTATTTGGGCAACATACAAATCCACTCATTTATTTCACTTTAGCAAAAATAAAATTTAAATTTAAAAATCCTATCAGACAGCCTTGCAGCATGTAGTGTGCCATGTGTTGTCGAAAACAGAATCTTTACGTGCTGACAGAAGTGGCAAACTGGACAAAGGAAGAAAAAAAACACATTACAGAATTGGTCCTGTGAGAACTTTATCAGTACAATCCTGAATGTCTCCAAACAAAAGGACAGCTAATGCTGGGGCTGTTAAGACGGCGAGATCAGCTGGGAGCCGCAAGTCTTTGTCAGTTAAATACTCTCCCAGATTCCTCTCGCTTCGACTCAAGTATTTGGTTTAGACTTGTCCCATTTTCCACTTGCTTTTCATTCAAGGGATGTGCATGCCTTCCTGTTCTCCTCCTCTATCTCCCTTTTTCTGCGGCAAATACAGGAGAAGTGACCCAGCTGGCTAAGAGTCAAGAATCAGATGAAAGGAGTGAAGCTGGCCACAGTAACGATGGGTTCAATAACAAGAACACTCTAAAACAACACTGTGTTACATTGATTTGGAAATGCCTTCACACCTGATGAAGTTATTTTCAATTGATCATATCAGAACTGCAAACCTCAGTTTGTTTCATTGATTATTTGTTTGACTGACCAACATATAGAAGGAAGGAAAAATAATGCATCCTTACTTAAAAAATAACTTACAAATAAAAATCTTTATCTATTTGATGCCCCTAAACGAAATCAAAGTGGTACACTGATACCAGCCGTGTGTAATTTAATCTCCTCCAGAGATGAAATTGCTAAAAAAAAATAAAATTAAAATTAAAAAAGGTCTCAGTTTGTAAGAGAACATCAGTAAACAAACAGCATCATAAACACAGCAGACAGGTGGAGGAGGTTAAAGAAGGGTTGGGTTGCAAAGCAATATCCAAAGCTTTGAATGTCTTATTTATCTATAGAAGATGGGATATGCAAACCAGCTGGCCAACCAGCTACATTGACATGCTAGGGTAAGAAGAACATTAATCAGAGAAGCAGCCAAGAGGCCAGTGGTAACTCTGGATGAGCTGCAGAGATCCAGTTTTTTGGTTTGCCACAAACTATGAGGAGGGTCACCCTACAACAAGGCAATAATCCAGAACATAAAGTCTGAGCAACATGTTATAGAGATAAAGGCAAATTCACCAGCAGAACTAAATCCAAGTGACTACCTTTGCCCTCATGCTCTATTCTGTGCCAGTCTATCACATTAAAAACAACACAATACGTTAAAGTTTTGAACTTTCAGGTGAAATTAGTGTCAAAATGTGAAAAGGTTCTAGAAGAATGAAGGTATTGCACACTTTCTTCCTTTTTTATACTTAATCAAAGGTAAATTTCCCTTGATTGTTGTTTTTAAGAGAATAATGAAGCCAACATGTCATTGTAAAATCCCTTTATTGAGACACTCTGGATAGAGACAAAGAGAGCCTGCCTCTCACACGAAGGTATGCTTCACTTTCAAGCCAAGTTTTGCAATAGCTCTGAGAAACGCAGTTTATCATCACAGTGTGGCCTGTGTACATCGCTGCTGCTCCTGTTTAACGTCTAACTGCCAACACTCCTCACTCGCCTTCTGTTGAATGTTGAACCTCAAGGCCATTCTTGGGTGTAAAGGCAGACAGTGGTGCCTGGAATTTTACGCATGAGGCTCGTCTTTCCATGCGTGTGCTAATGGCCGACTCTGGTACCCCGGTGTTGCCATAGCATGCTGGAGAGCAGTGCCAGAGGAATGCTGCCTGTGGCTGTTTTTGTTTGGGAGACTCTACTGTCTTCTCTGAGGACAAAATGTGGCCTCATTCAGAAAAATAATCTGTTATCCCAGAAGGGAGCCACTTCTATGTTTCACAACTTTAATGGGGTTCATCAGCGATGCATTTATCTAGGCCACACTGAGATTGGTTTAGAGGTGTTATACTGAAGCAATTGGTATTCGATAAGGTCTCGATGAAAAGGCAAATATGAGTCAGAGTTCATGAAATGACATTTGAGTGCTTCACTGACACAAAGATGCCCCCGATTGTTATTCAAGCGTAATCTGTCATAGCTTTGTTGTCTGTGAATGCGCTCCTGAACACAAAATCTGTTCTGAATCTGCAGAAACAGGCAAACTGTTGCTCCGCAGGAAGCCTTAAGCAGCGCAGGCCTTCGCCAGTCCTTAACTTTGAATCTAGTCGACTTCACAGTTTGGACTGTGTGGTGTAACTGGGTCAATTATTGGCAACAAAACAAGGGTTTTGTAATCTGCTTTAAGAGAGCTTGTTATCTATGCATGTCCTCAATTCTGTCTTGGCTCTGTTTTCTGATCAAGTGTTCAATATGTGACCAAGCTGAGAAAAACAAAATGATAAAAAAAAAATTGCAAAAAAAAGAGATTAGCAGATGGGAAGATGAAAAACAGAGCCTGAGGGGAGAGAGCTAAACATTTAATGATATATCCTTTTATTGTGAAAGCCCGTTTCCTTTATTTTACGACTGAGAATCATTTCTAATGAAAATGAAAAACGTATACGGTAATCGTGATGCAGGTGCGCTCTTCACTCATGAACAGCACTCTGAGAGTTTTGTTTGTTTTCAATGAAAATGAACCAGAAGAGAGTAGGGTTTTATTTAATATATCAGTTTGCCTTCTGCTAATCCCCAATGTAACCTACACACTGCAACAGGTTCAACACACTGATTTAGGGTGTCCAAAACACTGTATCACACTGAAACACAATGTTATGATGTTAAAATCTTTCATAAAACACTTTTTGTCACCAAGACATTTAACTACAACCTTGCTTAGACTGAATAATGCTTGACTTTTGATCAAACCATCTACAAGTTAGACTTCTTCTAGCATTTCACATAATCAGCTGGATGCTTTATTGGCTTTAAATGTGTTTTAGTCTGAGGTACATGATAGAGTAGGCCTGTCCTGATGCCAGACCCAACACTCTAGTAGTAAACTTTAAAGTGATATTTCAGGATTTCTAAAGTGGGGTTCTGTTCAACGCTTATGAGCAGTTAATATCTTACCTTATCTGAAGTAGATAGCTTTCTTGGTGTCTTCATTTATCATAACTCCAGAGGAACTGGGCCAGAAGGCTAAAGATAAAGGCTAATCTGAAGACCAAGTCCAAAATGGACTTCTTCCTCCTTAAAATAACTCCAGTCTTTAAAATGTCTTCACGGTTTATGTATAAGCTGTTTTTTGAACCTTTAAACCAGCATCACCTTTGCTGTACGTGATTGTTTATAAAGAAGCAGAAAACTAATTACACCAGAAATTGAGGTGCATAAAGTGCCAATTTTCTTCTACATACTGAGAATGGAACATGCAAAACGCTTCAAGTCAGACAGTCTGACTTGAAGAGTAAGACAGTGTAGGAAATAGTGTTCACATAAAGTCATATTTTTAATTTTCACACTGATTCACTTGTATTTCGATCCAAAACACTAAATGTTCTGTGTATGTTTCAAACAGGAAGATCATTGATGGTGCACAACTTCCAACCTCTTTTTCCGGCGTAAATAACCATCGGCTTCTTTGTAAATAACCAACCAATGTTTAAAGGTTCATAAAATAGAGTTGGAATAAACAGCTAATACATTTCTGAGGTTGTGTTGTTTTAAGACAGTACAAATCTGCCTTGAGCGATATGTTTAAGACATTTTAACAGAACCCCAGTAAAAATGAAGAACTATCCTTTTGTCACGTCCCTGTTTATAGCAGCTGTATTTACAGCAACCTTTGCTTCAGTCATGAGAAGACAATTGGCTTTGCCTGCAGACAGGGTACTCCTACCCTCTCTGCTAGGTATTCATTTACAGTAAGTGAGCACTATCAACAAATACACAGAACCTTCAAATACTGAATCGCTTATTGAGAATAATATTAATGTTTTTTTTTTTTGTTTATTTCTCAAAACATGGCCAGCTATGGTGACTACAACAGGAAGCAGGCCTTTCACAAGACATGACTTGTAGTATGAAAAAAACTTTTTAATGTTTTAACATAAAAGTAAAGCAAACGACAAACAAAACAACATACATTTCTTTCCACTCCATCAATTAATCAGTAAAAATTTTTTATTTTATTTTCTCTCACTAGAAAATCTTTTGATGCTTAAGCTTCACCATGCAGGTTTTGTGCTTGTATATTTGCCACATAACCAGCTTCTTTCTGAAATATAAACTCCACACACTGTCAGCTTTCTATTTTCCCTTCTTTCAAAACAGGTTTGCTGCATTTTTTCCCCCCAGGTCCGCAATGCTGTAGCAACCTCATCCATTTTAAAACAACAACCACACAGGTTAGCTATGGCACATTCCCAAAGCACATGGTACTGGACACATTTAATAGAATAAAGTAAAAAGAAAAAAAAAATGAAGGAAATTAGATTACACTTCTATCTTGTGCTGGGGCTGCTCGTGTCCCTCAAGGCTGATAAGATGTCCAATTATTTGGTAATTTAGTTCAGAGAAGCTGGAGAGAGTCCGATCTGCTTGAGTAAGCAGGGGAAGAGTAGCTTAGTACATTACTACAACTCTTTCAGCCCTTTTCTTTATACCTTTATGACTGCGTTTAATAGCCACACTCTGGCTATGTTTTTAGGAAAATACAGTATTGTGCTTCACCAGGGCAAATTTAGTAGATATTTATATGCAGGATACAAAGGAGAATAATACATAGAAGGCATCAGTCTCAGCAGAGAGGGGTGATGGATTGCTGTGGCTGAGTTTTTGGGGAACTACAACTAGACGGGCGGGCGACAGAAGAGAGGGCAACTTGAGGATGACCAGGGTGGATTTGGGGTTGAAAGGGAAAGCTTCAAACTGGACTTGCAGAGGGAGGTATGAAGAGTCGGAGCAGCAGCTGGGTAGTGTTCAAAGGAAAAAAGCTGGAGGTCGCAAAGAAAAATGGGGCTGGGAGGGGGACACAACATCTACAGTACATCTACTGGAACAAAGCCATCAGAGAAATAAGACAGGATGGCTGGAGGCTGGAGGAGAGGGGGTGGTCTCTTGGAGACAGGGTGAAGGGGGCCAGGGGAATAAAGCGATAATCTCACTCACGGTAGAACACATATTCAGTGTAGCTGGTCCAGATCTTGTCGTCCGTCTGTTCATGGGCAAAGGCGCAGGTTCCTGTGGAGTTGCAAGCCACCATGTGAAAGCCTGCATCTGCCAACTTGTCAAAGGCCTGCTCCAAAAAGGTGAACTTCAGATAGTAGCGGGAGGTGTAGCGTTCTGGGGGGCGGTCCGGGTCACGGCTCTCGTTTAGGGTCTCTCCGAACACCTCCTTGGCCAGGGAGGTCTTCCCACACACCATGATCCGTGCCACCCGGCGGAACTTGGCATCGGTGTGGCTGTCGCGGCCGAGAGTGTACGACCCCCTGTAGCCGATGGTGATGAACCCTGAGCGCTTCCCGTCCATGGCACCGGGCACCAGGCTGGCGCAGGCGGCCGCCGCGGCCCCCAGGGAGCCCAGGCTGCGCGCTGAGTCGATCCCGGGTGAGGAGTCCTCCGGGTCGCTCGGACACCCCTCATCCCCCAACGAGTTCTGCTTGCTGATTTTGGGCGCCAGCAGCTTGACGAGCTCCGGCAGGTTGAAAAACTCAGCCTCCCTCTGCAGACGCCCGCGCTCCGGGAAGTGGTCCGGGAGAACCAGTTGCTGGTCCCGCATGTAGTCCAAGATGTAGCGGAACAAGAAACCATCACGGTCCACAAAAAAACGCCCCTTGGTGTCCCTGGCCAGCCCTTTGGTTGACTTCTGACTGAACATCTCCCACAGCAGAGAGTCTGGCACACTGGTGAGGGTAGAGTAGCGCGTTATGTACACCTGGCCGCCAACATTGAGCTCTATTATTTCTGGGAAAGGGATCTCCTCTCCAGATATGCCACTGTCCGGCAAAGCCATAGGTGCAGCTATAAAATAAAATAGTTGCAGAGAAAAGTTCAAAAGCTTCACAGTTCCAGATCCCGACCGCGGAGCAGCTAAAACAGTGGTGCGTAATCAGTCTGCACGCACAAGAGAGAAATAAAAGCTCTCACAAACAAAACTCTCTACACTAACTAAGGAGTCTCTCTGTAACTACTAGTACATTGCGCCAATTATTTCACTTAGTTGCAAACAGCTCCGTCGCATCGATGACCGTTACGCACAATGAAAATGTGGTGTCCTCAGGATGAAATTGCTGCCTCTGCGCAGGAAATCCTCCGCTTTCACACTTGCTCATAACGACTTCTCTCCTTTCGCTAAATATCACGGGGATGCCCTGGCGCAAACAGGATCGGGTGGCCCAACTTCAATTAAGCAATCCATAGTTGGAGAGAGCCGCAGTTCTGCTGCGAAGGAGACCGAGAGCGGTTTTGATGATGCAGTGAAAAACAAGATGACGCCGTCAAAACAATGCTCTTCGTGGCTCTCATCACCCGGATCCAGACCCAGATCCAGATGGACAGCGGTTCTGCTCCGTTACTCTCGCCTTGAGTCAGGCTGCACCTCAGACTGCAACGTATCGGAGCGCACAGGCGTTATCGCTCACGGTTAGCCACGCCCACCGCGGTGACGCGCCGCTACTTTGATCCAGGTCAAGGGATACAGTCCGCCCAGAATAGCCGCCTTTAACCCCGTGCAGAACTTTCCCCAGTGAAGAAAGTGTAACGTTGGCCAAGCTTAACCAAAGACATAACAATGGAAAGCTATTAAATTTGTTTTTCTGATCTCCCGACCAAATATTTTTTGAATATTTCATCATAATCTAAAATCTCATCTTTCTGTACCGCCTAATTGACATTCAGATTATGTGTCACATCCATTCACAAATGGAATGTGAATGGATGAAGAGCTTGAAATGTTAATGCATGACATATATATATATTTCGCAACTTTTGTTGACGGCGATTAACGGGAAGATGGAAGAACAGCGCCATCTAGAGGAAACTCGAGAGGTACTTTATTTTTTAGGATCATTCATGATCATTTTCACCTCGGCATTTATCCTCATTAAAGCTGTAAAATCATAATATTCCGTATTCACATCTTCAAGCTGACATAAAAAGAAATATTGTAGCTGATCAAAAAGCTCCAGTCAGTTTTTACTGTTACCCTGAACTAGATGGGAGCAGGTGCATCACAATATGATTAGAATATCAATGAGTGAATTTATTTCAGTAATTTAAAGGGAAACTCAAATATTATACAATTGGATTAAACGTAAAATATTTAAGGAATTAAGATTGCAGCTTATAGCTAATAAAAACTCAAATCCAGTTAACAGAGACCACTCAATGAATTCATTTACACATACAGTTCATGAAGCTACTTTTCATTAAAAAATAAATAACAAAAAAATTCCCAATAAATTAGCAATAAACTGTACATTTACTCAGAAACACATATCTCTTGTTTACTTTACCTGCATGTTTGACCTTTTGGGTGCAGAATTATTTATGAGAGACTGATACTGCTGCAGAGCTCCACTTCAAATTCATATCCTTAAGTAGAGGTTGCTTTGAGCTCCACACCTGAAAGGCATCAGTGTTTGTATAGTATAAAGATGCAGCTTTAAAAAGTATGATGAGGAAACTTACAATCCTTTAAAGAATTCATTATTTGGAACCACTTTATTAATATTTATTTTAGGATTTTTGCTTTTTATGGCGCTCAATTAATGCTTCCTCTTTCTGGTGCCGTTATTCAGCCTATTCTGGGTGAACCCAAAGTGATGCCAAGTCCATCATATGTCTGTCTGCCATGATGTTTAGTTCTAGTAAGATGTTCCTGGAAGAGTCTTTTAACATTTGAAAACTAATTTATTATAAGTACAGCAAGCAGTCTTGAAAACGGCTTGGCATTAGTTGGATTTCAACCAAATGAAGACGCCAAGGTAAGCCATTACTGCAGCTAATAAACTCAAAGTTTCTGAACTGTCCTTTTAAGCCAGCTGCCTCTTATGTTTGTTTTTTTTTTTTTTTACCCCGTCATGAATTTCTCCAACACACAGGCCCCTTCCTGGCTAGTAATTGGACACGTTTTTCCCCCATCAACCAGGCCAATCTGGCACTGATTTCCCAGAAGACCTCAGTCTCCAGCTGGTTTGCACCACTGCAGCCTCGTCATTAGCAACCTGCATTAAGCGACGGTGGTTATGTGGGCCATCATACAGACTGGATGTGATGTGGCAAAGCTTTCCATCAGTGAGACGAATTGATGACATGCTCCCGGCTCCATTTGCATGTAGTCTTTACTGAAATAAGAATGGTCGACATCAAAATCTCACAAAGAAAAAGAACATGCTCCACAGTCGAACAGTGTCACTCAGGAGCAACTAGTAAGTTGTAGCAGATAAAAAAAAATATGTTTAGTAAAAAAAAATACAGTAACTGATTCAATGGACATCAGGGGACTGGATGTTTACTGGTGGCTTCATCATTCTAATCACATCCACACCACTGATACTCAGAAACACGGACAAAATGACTACATCAAATGAATTGGTTTGACCTTCTGAAGCATCTGGATTATCTAAGTACATCTGTCAATTTTCATCACATTGATGGCCTCCTGAAGCTGCTGGGTACATTGTGTGTTTGTGTGTGGGGGGACAGAGAGCAAGCTTGCAACATGTAGGAGATATAACTACTGGGGGGGGAGGGGGGGAGAGAGAATTGCTTAAAATCGCAGGAATTCAGAGAAAATAAAAGCAATGTTGAAATGTTAATGCATGGTTTATGCAGTAACGAGAGAACAGTTATTCTGAGAGGGTTTTATGGATATGTCTATGTATTGATTTGCATATTGCCACCAGTTTCTGCTGACAGCAGCACCAACGAGTGATTTATGTGGTGCTTTGTGGGATCAACAAAAATCAGGAGACTGTTGAATCTGTATTGTAAGATTGTTGGCGGTGTCTATGCGGTCTGCAAAGCCTCATTGCCCTCCGTATGAGAAGTAATTTGTCTTTCACTCCAGGTGACATGGAAGTGAAACAAGACACCCCCGCATAACAGTTTAGAGAGATTTGCAGCACAGATTCAGCTGCAACACAACCGAGCCGCTCTGAGCGACTGCAGGTTTAGGGTGTTTTAATAGTCCAAGGACAACTGCAAACATCATGGCTGGCCGGTTACCATCACATACTGTGCTCTCCTTTTCTTTAGTGAATGCATCCACATCCTTTGATGTTTTTCCTTTTATAGTGTGACAAATAGGATCTTCTCCATAAACACGCAGGGATTTTTTTTTTTTGTCGAGTAGTGATTTTCCTTATCCCCTACTGCCAGCTTTGAAGATTTTGCCATACATTTGATATTGAAACAATAAATGAGATGAATTTGGTCTGGAAACATTAGTAATTAAACCTCAACAACAAGAAATCACATTTTACTGTACATAAAACTTTCATATTGCACAGGTGCTATGAGTGTCAGCTTGTTGCAAACTGTCAATATATTTATTGACTGTATGATGCTTTTATCACTTTATTTATGTTTTTATGATGTAAAGCACTTTGAACTGCATTGTTGTTGAAATGTGCTATACAAATAAACTTGATTGATATTTAAAATTAGCTATTAGTTTTAAAGTATTGGATTTTCATCTATCATAAAATAACTAAAGATTTATAAAAATCGGCAGTATGGCCATTACTGAACCCCAGTCTATATTGGCCAAGCTTTTGCAAAGGAAGTTATACATAAAATCTGGCACTCTTATAGAAAACAATTAGTTCTTGTTTGTATGCAATTTGTGCCGATCATTGTGCATGATTTGTCCTTTTCATTGTTGGTTGCATAACAGCCATATGTGCAAATAATAGGCCTTAAAAAACAAAAACAAAACAATTACATTGGCAATAAGTAGAAACTGATGCCAATGTTCCTATTAGCGTAATTGATTTCAGAGTTGTGTTTTTGTAAATGTTGCTCATTTGAACACCTGTGTTTTTGTCTATTGTGTTCCACTATTTTGGCTGCTGTAAACCAAATTTAAAAAATGATAATTGCTCTCTTCTTTTTTATTACTACACACTTAAAACAATAGCAAATGAGTGCTGACATAATAAATTCCCTACCAATCTATTTGAATGTAGAATGCATTTGAAGTTCAGAATGTAGACTAAGGTGGGCTAAATACCACATTATTTTGATTTGTACCTTAAAATAATATGAAAATAACATATTATTTTCCTTCTTCTATTTCACATTTATGCACTCCTTTGTGTTGCTGTATCACATAAAATCTCAATACTACACTTTTCATTTGTGTAGATACTTACATGGATATATGCACTGCTGACCAAGTCCAACTTTCTTTTCCTTCTTACTGACCAAAACACAAAGCTCCTAAAATCCTACTTTTAGCACCTAAATGCCTCCACCTTTACAGCACTCAAAGCTGAAACAAGATGCCAATTACTCGGATGGTTGATTTCTAATACTCAAACATTGTTACTGAAGAACCTGAATAGGAATAACCAGCTACATCAAACGGATGAATGCCCATTCATCTTTCTTGAACCTTGTAAACCACAACATAAAATTACAGGTAAAACCACTGTTAAGCAACAGCCAGACAACTGAGGCTGTTTACCACTTTTTGCACTTACTGTTTGTGACTCTCCCAAAACTTATGCATTACACTCTTTTGCATATGTAGTTAGTTTGAATAACTTTTCAAGACCTTGTAGAAATTGTATCATATGGACTAAAATATGACACTTGCAAGTGAAAATTACGGATACATCACAGCCAGTTTTTATTGAAAGTGACAGCTAACGATGATACTAGGAAGTACGAATTCAGTTTGAAATTTAGTTTTTAAAGCCCAATCTATTAATACAATTTTTAGTTTTAAATATTTTGAGAAACAACACAAATAAGTTAAAAAGATAGCTGTTTATTTAGTTTTTTGTCCCCACTAGTAGTTTATCCACAATCAGACTCAAAGAAAAAAATATATAGACTAAGATCCACAAAATGTGGGGATTTTTTTAATGTATACCACAATTAATTTCATGAACAGCATATGTGCATACTTTAAAGACTAATGCCAATATAATGACCATTGACTTCAAGGTAATAATCCTACACTTGAGATTGGGTTGAGTTATTTAGGACTGTGGGACTAGTGTGTGGGAAACTTGTTAGTGAGCACAAATAAAACACAAAGCCCAATCACTTATCCATAGAACAGAACAAAGTTTCACCCACGTCTTTCAATGACAATTTTTTAAAGTAATGGATCGTGCCCAAGTGTTAAGAAATAACACTGAAGTCTTCTCCTTCACCTGAAGAATGTTTTTTTTCCCCTACAGATATATCTTTATATATACAGATATATCTTTTGATAATTAACTCCCATACATGTCATTAAAATACAAAAACAAAAATATTAAAGTGCTTTCTACTGACTTGAACTCTGAGAGAATGGCATTGATACAGCATGTGTGAGAGTTAAGAATCGTTTGTTTTCTGATTAGCTGTGTTCATCAGTGCTTAAGGGATAAAAAAACAGATGTAAGGCATGACTGCAATCAGACGGTTAGCAAAGAGAGCACATCTGTGTCACATGTGTGCAACTTACAACGGCAGTCAGATACAGTACAACCACTCCAGGAGTTACTAAATGTGAAGCCTGCCATCTGTTATGCTCATTTGAGATTAATAATGGTAATAAGAACAATAATAATAATAACACAATGGTAAATTATCAGGATTATCTTTGCAGATAGAATGCTGGATTTCTGTGTGGGAAATATGCAGATTAGAAGTACAATTGAGAACAACCAACTCTTCTTTTTTTCTTGCTAAACAAACTGGCCCAGAATATTTCTGATTAACATGTTTGACGAAACATAATTGATACTGTTGATACAAGATTATTTTAACGGAACATCAAGTGTTCAAGTTTGTGAGGAAACTCCAAGATGAGGAAGGTTGCAATATTAAATAATAAAAAAGCTTTATGCGTGCCACTGACTGAAAACCCAGTTAGATATGGATGGCCCTGATTCTGTAAGATCACGTAACACCGAGCAGAAATGTCAGGGTCGAAGCTGCTATTAGGGATACTAGCTTGTACTGTGGAGGCAAACATTTCCTGCCTCATCTGAACAACTAGCTGACGATCACAAAGCACTAACAGAGTCATCATCTTGCAGCATTTCAGCTGAGTGGGTATAAAAAATATAGACATTTGAAACCCTGAATATATGTTCATATGCAATTTTCTGCAACAAAAGACAATTTACAGCCATCCCACTTAGATTATACACTGTCCTTTTTCAGACTTCACTCAATATAAAATGTTTTTGTGTGTTCCCCCTGCAGAGCAGAGGTTTAAATCCGACACAACACAAAACAGCAATTACTATATCAACTGCCTGTATCAGCCAGTTCTCTGTTAATACACTAAAATTACCTGTGGATGAGAGACACAGATTGACTTGAGAAAGGAGTGCGTGAGTGTTAATGTGACGACCTTACATCAACATGTCTTTGTGATGCCTTGCTATGTGCTGGCTCTTTTCTGAAGGCCTCCTAAAGCCCTTGGTGCAGTAGTCACAGCGATGGGGGTAGTCCTTGGTGTGAATTGAAATGACATGGCGTTTGAAGCCAGAAGCGTCCGTACTGTTGTACTCACAATACTGGCACTGATAAACCTTCCTACCACTGTGCGTCTTCATGTGCTTCTTCAGCTCTGCTGGCTGACGAAAACCTCGCCGGCAGCGCTTGCACTTAAAGGGCAGATCCTTTGTGTGCAAGGACAAGATATGACGACTCAGGGTAAACGTGTCGGGAGCGTTAAAGTTGCAGTGCCGACACTGATGCACCTTGTTGCCTTTATGTGTCTCGGCGTGCTTCTTCAGCTCCGATGGCCGGTGAAAGCCTTTCTCACACACGTCACACTGATGGGGGAAGTCCTTGGTGTGAACAGAAATAATGTGTCGTTTAAGGTCACTGGAGTTGGTGCTCTTGTGCTCACAGTGTGGACATTGGTGGGTCTTGTGGCCTTGCACCATCTCTATGTGACGTTGGAGTTCCCGTGCATCAGCGTAGGCCTGCGGACAGTGGTTGCACTTAAAGGGCAGGTCTGCACCGTGCTTACTCTTGATGTGAGTCTTAAGGTTGGACTGGTCTGCGCATCGAAACTCGCAATGCGGGCACTGATAGGGTTTTTCCCCCGTATGGGTCCGCATGTGTTTCTTAAGCTCTGATGGGTGACGGAAGCCTTTGGCGCACTCGACACACACATGTGCAAAGTTCTTACTGTGGACCGCTAACAGGTGACGGTTCAGTAGCCCCTGCTCAGCCGTCTCGTAGTCGCAGTACTTGCAATGATGAAGTTTGGGCTCTCTGTCCTTGACGATGAGCTTGTCAGAGCCCAGGGGACTGGACTCGTGATAGCGTCTTGTGTACTCTGTATATTCTGGAGATCGCTCAGTGTTGTGGCTCAGAAGCTTGTGACTCTCCAAGTGATTGTGAAAACTGACCTTCTTGTTGGTGGTAAAGTCACAGTCAGTACATTGGTACTTCTTCTTGAGCAGATGGTCTGGGTGGTTTTTCATATGGCATTTGAGAAATCCCCGTGAGCGAAACTTCTTTCCACAGATGTGGCATGGATAGACAGTCAGAGGCATCCCATCTGGTCCAATGATGACGGCTGAAAAAGAAGTTTGAGAAAACAGCAGGGAGTTATTGTGATGATTCTTCAGAGAAAAGATTTTGAGAGGCAGGGGGAATAAACAAATTTTTAACACTGAAATCAAAAGTTTGGCCATCATTATCATGTTTTTCATACCAGTCTGACATTGACGTGTCTCTCCTTTTTTGTTCTTCTTAGGTTTGGGTTTGATTGCACGATTTGTGCCCAGTCCCTCTCTGATTTGCAAGAAAGGCGTAGCAACTCCATTCTTCACCTGATCAATGGTATTACCTGCACAAAGGTTGTAAACGGCTAGAATGAATATTTGGGAAGAAAATGGGAAAAAATTATTTTACATAAGAATGAACTGCTAAAGGTTAAAATTGCAAGAATTCTTTCAGAAAGCATCACCCTGTTTCAAAATGAGGGAGATGATTTTTTTGTTGATCCAAAAAAAAAAAAAAACTCAGCTGATGACAGGAATCGCATGATCTTCAGCTTAACCAATCAATCAAAAACTGAGAAATTTTACATTCTTCGAATCACTCCCACGTGGTACTAACACCAATGTTCTAAGCTGTAAATAATGTAGTTGAGTGAAAAACATTCAAATGTATTTTCAGAGAAAGATGATAACAGGAAGGCTGAAGGGAGTATGGAAATCTTGCCGTTATATAGCAGTAAGTTTCAGCCTCTCTCTGTTATAAAATCTGACTGATCTAAAAAGTTGGCACCATTTTGGAAAACTCAGTTTTTAAGATAAGAATCTGTTTTCTAAACGGATACATACAGAATCTGATGCTTTAGTAATGGTGGCTGTGCTAACCATTAATATGACATGCTAAACTACATCTCGAGCACAGCTGTGTCATGTCCCCTCTTCTCCTAATATAAAAAGGATTTATGAATGTTTGAGACAGGAAAACTGGAAAGAATGTTTTCTACACTGATCCTATAGATTATTTTATTTTTCTTAAATCTGAGTTGCCTAAAATTATTGGCAGGTCAAAACCCAGAGCCTGGAAATCAGTGAGCCAACTGCAATCAGTGCATCTCTAATACGTTTTCTGTAAAAGGCACCTGGACAGCAGTTGTGTCTGGTCCCAGATTTATAAACCTTGATAAACCACACTCTCTTTAATTAGGAAACAAAAAGAAAATGTACCAATTTCATCACTATCGTCGTCATCATCATCACTCTCATCATCGTCGTCATCATCCTCATCGTCATCATCCTCTGCCTCCTCCTCCTCTTCCTTTATGGTGTTCTTGACTGCCATGTAGACCATCTTGTCACGACCAACACCCAATCTCCCAGATGATGCGGCCTCCAGATCAGGATGGCCATTCTGATAATCATCTTCTGTTATTACCTCTGTTCCACCTGGAAATTTAAAGATAATTGTTATCATAAAGTCAGGATTTAATTTCTTTGCTTTATAATATGCTGCGCAAAGGGCTTTGAAGTGACTTGCCTAAATCATCGTCTGCTTCTGCTTTAAAAATGTAGACTTTTATGACCTCCGAGTCTTCCTCTTCTTTGATTTCCTTGTCTTCCATGACTTCTGTGCTGATCTCCAGAGGTGTGTCTCCTATGTCTAACTTCTCTCCAACCTCATCAACTTCAATGACACAAAAATGAGCAGTTATGACAAAATAAATGCAAACGAGGAATTTTGTTTCAATTGTGTATGTTTATGATGAACAATCTTACGGGAGATCATGAGGTAATCTTCAGAGCTACTTCTTGCATCATCTTCCTCATCAGTCTGCAGAGGAACCTCCTCTGTTGGCAGCTGTTGATGGATTATGGTCTCTGTGTTGGCTTCTGCCACCATCAACCCTTCTGACACCAGCTGGTGATCCAGTGTGTTTCCCTGGTGTTCAGACAGTAGCTCTGCCACAAATACCTGGTCTTGCATGTCATCATGGTGGTGATGGTTAGAGTCCTGGATGAGGTCTGCTGTAAGAACATGGTGGTGATGGGCGTCCAACGCCTCCTCTATAGCAACCTCTGTCCCCAGTATGTTCTCAGGCATGATCACACTGTGACCTGGGGGGACCATGTCTTCACTCGTCAGTTCATGAGCCTCTACAGCCTGAGCCTGCAGACTTTCCACGTCCACTTCCAGTCCTTCAACACCCTCAGCTTCCAAACCATGTACTTCCACTTCTTCTTCGAGGCCTTCAACAACATGTGCTTCCAGGGCCTCAACGTCCACCTCTGCCTCCAGGCCCTCAACCACTTGCGCTTCAAGGCCTTCCACTTCAACCTCGCCTTCCAGGCCCTCAACAACCTGAGCTTCCAACTCCACCACATGTGTCTGCAGGCCTTCAACAACTTCTGCTTCCAAGCCCTCCACATCTGCATGCAAGCCTTCCACCACTTCAGTCTCCAGGCCTTCAACCACTTCGGTTTCCAGGTCTTGAACAACTTGAGTTTCCAGACCTTCCACTTCCAATTCATGCTCAAGGAGGATGCCTTCATCCGTCATCACGTCTGACAGAAGCATGCCCTCAGGTACCGACACCACAATGTGCTCTCCATCAATGTGAGCTAAACCTCCCATGCCTGCAACTGCAAGAAACAGTAAAACAAAATAAGTATAGTAATAAAAACCCAAAGCTTGTTTCTGTTATTTGCTTACAGAAAAAAATATAATTCTACAATGAGACTGAAAATAGCCAATACTCACTGCTCAGACCAAAGACTGTCTTAGTTACTTCACAGCATTTAAAAAAAACCTCAAATGAAAATCTTTCTGAGCAGTTTAGGAAAAATGCAACTTTAGTAAATAATGTGATGCTAGATCAGGGGTGTCAAAGTCCAGTCCTCAAGGGCCGGTGTCCTGCAACTTTTAGATGTGCCTCTGCTGCACCACACCTGAATAGAATAATTAGGTCATTAGCAAGGCTCTGGAGAACTTATCTACATAAGGAGGAGGTAATTAAGCCATTTCATTCCAGTGTTTTCTACCTGTGGCACATCTAAAAACTGCAGGACACCGGCCCTTGAGGACTGGACTTCGACACCTGTGTGCTAGATTGATTTTATTGTTTTTTTTTTTTACATCTTAATAAACTTTCAACATTTATTCACTACAAGTTGAAGTTACACATCATTAGGTTAAGCTCAATTTGACCTTCCTAACCACCCACCAAAATCTTGCATGATCATAGCATGGGGCATCTTCAGCTCCTGGGTGTGTAGCTCCAATACTCCTCCTCCTTGATCCATGTCTTCACTTTGTAAAAAACTGAAAAAAAAATTTGCACACATCAAAAATTATTTGCTTTGTTCTGTTTACTTTTTTCAGAAATGTAAAAAGTCAAGATAATGTTTTAGGACATGTTCATTACTAAAACAAAAGTGAAAGGTAGGACAGTGTAACCATGCTCAGTCCTAAATACATACCTTCACATTTAGTAACAACACCTTTACATTAAAACCGACTTGATAGCTGCAGTTCCTTGTTCCATGAAGACAGTCACACTGAGATAGAAGAAAAACAACATAACATTTCAAGGCATATTATTTCAGACTGCTATGTAATCATGCAAGCATATCTTCAGTACGTTTGTGTTTATATAAAGTTTTCTGATGTTAAATTAATCAGCTTTAAACAAAAGAAACAAAGTACCTATAATAAAAGACAGTCTTGTAAATTTGGGGGGAAGTTGTTTTTATTTAACACTGGCTCCATCTATTGTTTATCAAGAATACTACATGCAGAAACAATCTGCACTCGTTTAGTTATACACCTGGACCTGGTTGGGCTTGATGGGCAGAGCCCTGCACAAAGGACAGTCCCTCTCAGTTCGCAGGGGACAGGCTCATAGGCAGCTGCTCCGAAGGCTTTTGGAACATGCTGCGTTATTATTTTGCACGACATGCAATGTCTACGCTGATTTGTAATGCGATTAATTTATACTGTCTGAGGAAATGGTTTGTGCACTTCAAGGATATACATATAAATACACCCTTCCGGGATAAAGACGATCATTGGGCTGTCACACTACTCGTTTTAGAAAACATCTTAGATCTCGAGTCGAACAAAAATACAAATGCTCAGACTTTATGGCCACCAATGAAAACACCGCAGTTATGCAATGCATAACAAGGGGGCTACCGCCCTCCACCCACTGAAGCTAGCTAGCTAGCAAGCTAAGGGAAAATCTTCAAGCGCCATTTTGTTTTAGCACAAAGCTAATTTACTGGATTACTAAGCCCGAATAAAACATGTATTTGCACACCACTACGCGTTAATATAAACTAAGATAATAAAAGAGTAGAAATGAGAGCCACAAATTCATATGTTCCATGTTACTTATAGACAACATTTCGCTCGCATATTCGCGCAGACGGTCGTCCGTTCGGCTACCTAGCTTGCTAAGCTAAGAGGAGCAGCTTGTGCCGCATTATCTTCCATGTTGTTTCTCGAAGGAGGCCCGCTACGTTTGACTGGGCCTTTGCGTCCTATTCCCCGTGCCTCTGCGGTCGATTTGAAATATTTTTACCTGATAGCTTCGTCTCCTGTCCCTATCGGTGTGTCTCCCCTTTGACGAATTTGTCTGTTATTGTTTTGGTTTATTTTTGACGGTAAGCTAAGTGCGGCCTGCAGTTTTTGGATTCCCGGCCACTCTTTGCTAGGCCTCGGCCAATCAGCTTGCTCCCTGACAAGCAGAGGGAGGGCGGGGGGCAGACAATGCGTGGCCTCGTTTACCGCTGATCCCTTACTATTTGCGTCATGCATAAGAGAGCAGTTGCATTAAAACAATCCTTGGCGTAATCGAAAATTTTATATTAAACTTGTATCGAGAATTGAATATATAAACAATAAATCTGACTTTTGTAAGAAAATTAAGTTCATGCTTCCACGATGTGCGCGCAGACTTTGTAAGCACAGACGAGGCCTGTAGGCCATTTTTGTCACAAGGGGTGGGTAGCGTAGCACTCTCGTTGGAGAGCCGATCATGCAGCCGCACTCCATGTCTTCAGCCTAGTGCGGCATTACTTTTAAGAACATTAAAATCACTTGTGAATCAAAAATTCAAAAGTTATTCTGAGGCCAATGACGCTGGTCGGTTTTAAATCGACAACTTCCAGTTGATCAAAGGGAAACTTTGCACTTATTTCAATAAATGTGCATCACCTTGCAATATCCAAATAAATTTTACTCATTTTACCCATTGTAAGCTGACACACTGAACATGACAACAAATTATTTTTGTAAGGTAGAAACACAAGAACTTCATATATCGGTTTGGGCAGAGCCTGTCAAAGACTGTATAGGGCTCTAGGCAGAACTTGATTTGGGGGTGCCCTCCTCCCACCACAAGGCACCACAACTCAAGTAATATTCCTTTCATATTACTTTTTTCAATCAATATTTTTGCATAGAAGACTAGACTCTATATTACCTTAGTTGCCCTATTATAAATGACACTTTAGGATTTTTGCAATTTTAAAGTGCTTGGTAAAACAACACAAACATGTTTTAAAATAGAATTTGCCAAATAAAAAAAAACCTTGAAATTTACGTGAATTACTGTTAACGCAATATTAGAAGCTCACTTTAGAAATAGTATTGTGATCATTGAGTCAATGATCAAATTGCATAAATACATATACTGTATATATATATATATATTCCTTTATTTAATCAGGTAAACCCCGTTGAGATCTAGATCTCATTTTCAAGAGGGACGTGAGCAAAAAATTTGCAATACATAGCAACCTGGTTACAAGATAAAAACAATTAATACATATGCACAAGTATAAAACAATAAAATGCATGTATGTATGTATATATGCATGTATACATACATACACACACGCATATAAATACACATGACAAGTTACTGATAGATACCATTTTTGATACCATGATACTCTTCAGGAAGCAGATAATATGCTTTGCTGCGTAATACGCAACCTGAGAACAAAAACTAATGATGGAGTGAAACAAGTCATGTGATGCCATGGACTGAATGGTCATTCAGGGAGGAAGAAGCCACTGCTTCAAGAGTAACTTTAAATGCCACATTAGTTTGCAAAATAATACAAAAAATCCAGGGACACAGAGCGCTTAATCTGTGGTGACATTTCTTGTAGTCGGAAGTATGGAAAATTTAGGTGTTTGGTCTTAACCATCTTTACATTTGGAGAAAAAAGGGAAAGCTTGCAACTCTGAGAACACAATCTCAACTGGAACATTCAGAATGACAACCTCATGTTGTTGGGGTGTCTTGCTTCAGGGGACAGTGTGCACTTTACAAAATAGTATGAGGAAAAACTCAAGTTACACCAGTTCTATCTTTATGATCTTATTATTTTAGCTAAACACGCAAATTAATCAAAAAACTACTTTCATATTTTACATTACAGTAAATGCTCACACTTACTTTTCTAAATAAAAAAAAATACAACTAAGTGATATTATGGTCCATTATTAAGTCTCTAAGCTTCAAACTGATTTGTGCACATCGAGTTTGTTTTATATAAATATGCTCTATAAATGAGCTAGACCTTTGTTATTGTTCATTCTTAGATTGCAGAGTAAACAAGTAAATTGTGGTTTAAAACTTTTTAAATGTTTTGGCAAATAAAGCCTAAAAATAACCAGGAAAACACTTACTGCTTCAGGGTCAAGTTTATTCATTTTCATCACAGCTCCCAAATTTCAGAGGCACTCTTTATGAGGGTGCATAGCTGACTAAGGCACGAGGCCTCTGTGCATAAACATGTTTTTTAATACAGTGTTTTACAAAAAGCAGGCCTTCAATTCACCTTCAGATATGCAGTAAAAATGCCTGTGAAGTTCAGTCGTGTTCAGTACCTTCAATTGTTCAAAGAATGCAAGAGTTCCAGCTTTAATGCACCTTGGCACAAACTATGTGTTTTTTTTCAGATATCAATAAGGGCAGTGTGGTTGAGAAGAGTTGCACTGCTGTGTAGGCATGTAGCAGAACACAAACACGACACAATTCACAACAAGTCACTCAAACATTTGTAAGTTTCCACAGATCATTGTTGAAACACATGGAAGATTTGTCATATTGCAGTTAAGACAACGATGAGAAGACTGTTGAGCAAAGGGTAAAACAACAAAACCCAGCATGCAACACTGTACTTTCATCTAGTTATTCAAATGTACAAACCAGCAATATCTTCATTTTTGTCTTCATTTCAATTACAGCAACAGTGCAGAAATACGACCCCTAAAATTCCAGCAGTTTCTCAAAATCACCATAGAAAAATATGTCAAATTGACACAAACATATATATAGATTTTTTTTTTCTGTAGGAAATCAAGAGTTGGTCCACGTAACTAATGGAGTGTGCCTCTGCAACTCCACGTCGTCCTACACATTCTCTCTTTGTCTCTATGTGTGGGTTGACAATGTATCATGCAAAGGAAGGAGATTAACTACAAATCCAGTGCAGTCCAGGGATCCAGCCTGAAATGAAGGACCTAGAGGTTCTGAGACTCATTTAGGGACACAGTGGCTGAGTTTCTTCAAATACAGAAAAGTGGGGTTAGTGTTCCAGCATCCTCAAGGACGGGAAGAACTCAGTAGCAGCCGTCTTTCCAGGATTCATCTGAGATTTTAGTCATGCCTAAAGACCTGTCAAAATAAATTAAAGGTTAGTCTCCATTTATACTCAGACAAGTGTAAAATTAAAAGTCCCTGAACACTTAAACTCTCCGTCATATCCACATTTCTGAACCCGTTTCCTTTTGGCCACTGACCTCCTGGGAGGCTGGGTGAGTTTGCTTCTTGTGGAGATTGATGACACAGCCTGACCTCGCCCCACCGCAGGCCTTCCTCCCCCAACCGAGGCCCTCCCAGGTACGTAACTTCCTCCATTTACAGATCCTGGAGACTGGACCCGGCGACCGCCTGCCACAGGAAGCGACTGGATGACTGGGAGACCTCTGGGAGACTGACGACCAGCTGACATGGAGCCCACAGGGTTGACGGCTTTGACCGGAGTTCGCAACGTGAGCGGAGACTGACCGTTGCTCCGCAGACGACTACAAGCCATACCTTAAGCAGGAAAGAAAAGGTTTCAACACAGTTTTGATATGTACAGTTTATTGAGATTTTAGACAAACTGTGGACAAAGGTATCTATGTGATTGAATTTCTATGGCTTCAATGTTTTTTTAAGAATATTTGCTCAAGCTGTATGATTAGGAAGGCAATTCTGCTGGAAGCTGATCCTCTGTCCCAGTTTCCAGCCTCCAGCTGTTTCTTTTTGAGGGCTTGCGCCATTTTTGCAACAAATAGCGATAAAGTTCAATCTTGGTTTCATGCGACCTGTTTTTCATGGCTTTTTACAAACTGCAAATGTGACTGGATGGGTTTCTCTCAACAACTGGTTTCATCTTGTATCTTTTCTATAAAGGTGACATTTGTGAAATGCATGACCAATAGCTCTCCTGTCTACAGATTCACAATCATGAGCAGAGGGTCCCTGGAACTCCTCCAGAGTTACCATGGATCCTGTTTTTTTCCCCTTATTTGGCATTTTCAGATTAGGAGATCAAAAGATTTGCATTACTTTCAGTTGATTGTTTAAACAGCTATCAGTGTATTTATATAGGAGGAAGTGTTCTGAATTAAACATCAACAACTTCACATTTATAGCAGAAGCTTATTTGCTATGCGTATCCCTAGAGCAACTTTTGTTTACATAAAAAAACAAAGAACATATCATGACAAGTTTAATTCAGCCAAAATTAATAATTTGTTCCTCACTTCTCATTTATGCACCTTGCGTTGACCTATGTCATAAAGTCCCAACGAATGAAGTCTGTTGTTTTAACAGGACAAATGTTACAAAATGAAATTGTATGAATACTTTTGGGAGGCAGTGTGAGTGAGACTCCTGTGTTGTCTGTGGAAGCTTTAGAGGAGCAGTTCTGGATTAGCAAAAGAAAAATAAATACAAATGGCCAAGAATGAGGAAGAGAGAGAAGCATCTGAGATGCTTTTGCAACTGTTTGAGAGTTGCATCATGCATGTGTTAGTACAGTAGTGGCAAATAATGTCTTAAATAAAAGCCGATAATAACTGTGAGTACAAGATTTAGGCAGGATTATTTTGTTTTAATATTTCTATTGAAAAAATGACAACTGCAGTGTTGCATAACTACTTTCAGGCAAAAGTGCTGGCACCATCATTGTTCATGATGAGGGCTGCTTATCGTAGCATCCGATGTGATGTGAGCATGCACAAAATTTGTTTTGCAAGATGTGATGCCATGTTAGATGGATAAATGTAAACAAGCCTGCTACATCCTTACTAATAGCCTCAAATTTGTAATAATTAATCTATCAGGGATATCTTTCTGTATATTTAATGAATCTTGGAAATATTTATATCTTTAAGTGCATTAATTAACAAGAATTATGTTAATGTGCTTAACACATTAATTAACAAGATCCAAAAAAGATTGGATCTTTTTTATGTTACCTCAGAAAAAAGATCCAATCATACCCCCTGGCATAAAAATAAGAAACCTCCTGTCCATTCGTCTTAGCATTCTTGTGGCCATGCACACATCAAGAGGCGGTGGAACGTTCTATTTTAGGAGTGAGGGAAGCGGGTAAGGAGGGCGGGGTTACCTGTGGAGGGGGAGCGGGTCAGGTGGGACATGCGGTTGCCAGAGCTCTGGAGGTTAGCCTCCATGCTGCGGCTGTTCCTGACTGCCTCCAGGGAACGTAGGCTGGTACGGGGGGCCAGGTTAGGCATGCTGTGTCTCAACTCCTCTGCAACCACACAAAATGTATTCAACAACTGAATAAACCTCATTTTAAACTACAGCAACCTTCCCGGGAGTATTCTCGGCCTCGCACAAGATGGTAACTCCTTACAAAGCTTTAGTCTACCTTCACTCTTGGCGAATTTGAGCAGCTCTGCACTGGGACCCTGCAGAGAGCGCCTGGGCGTTCTTGTGCGCGGCGCCCCGAGTCGACTGCTGTACTCCTGCCCGTGGTTGGAGGTGGAGGGAGAGAGACAGCGAGGCGAGCCCAGCGGCGACGGAGTAAAGCGATGCCGGCGCTGGGGAGCCGATGACAACTCGTCCTCTTCGTCCTCCAGGCTGTACGTGTCAAACTCCTGGTCGCTGTACGTACCGCCGCGGCGCAGGGACTGCAAAGACGTCGTGGAGCTGCGGCGAGACGCAGAGGCTGAGCTGGAAGCGTAATCCTGCCTAAGACCTGTCACCAAAGAAGACGTCACACTGAAGCAAAAATTGCCCGCACAGAAGTGATGCAGAGGAAGCACCAACAACTCTGTTTGATACACTAACTTACTCTCTTCCTGTAAGCGAGCCATGATCTGCACGTCAGTGAGATCCTGTAGCTTGTAGCCCATAGAGATGGAGTCATCTGAGGTGCTGAGTTCACTGTCTATAGAGGACTGAGAGCTCAGGGCTGAATGCATGCTGGGGACAGCTGTAATAATAGACAGTGATGCCTGTTACAGCAAAAACTAAATGCTACATAATGATGGTGAAAATTAAATATTATGGTGAGTAAAAAAAATGCAAAAATCAACATCAGAAAAAGCAAACAGTGGCATAGCAACACATCATTTGTACAAGAATCAATCTGTAATTTGAAAAAAATAAATCCTTTGTTGATGTTGTGAA
The DNA here is from genome assembly GCF_002775205.1 of Xiphophorus maculatus. Lineage (NCBI taxonomy): Eukaryota > Metazoa > Chordata > Actinopteri > Cyprinodontiformes > Poeciliidae > Xiphophorus > Xiphophorus maculatus. The sequence continues at coordinate 19,922,756 of NC_036465.1, read as the reverse complement.
CACATCCTGGGTACTTTCCCCTGTTTGCACACAAACTTGAAAAAACAAACATCACTTCGCAGGATGATTTGCACAACACAGGAGCAGGAAGTTGGCGTAAAACATTACAAAAATTTTACTGTCTTGCTTTGTTTACAGTGCCTTGTAAAAGTGTTCATATCCTGTCAATGCACTACAACAAGTAGTACATAAATGTAACACGGAAAAAAAGGAATCCCGTAAATGCAATATAAAATACATTGAAGTGTGTAGTTGTAACATGATAAAATGTATGACCTTTGCAAGGTGCTGTAACTTAAATCTCTCCACCGTATTTTAGATTTCACTCTGTTTTAGCAAGGCAGCATTACTCTAGAAAGATTAATCTCCTCATGAGGTCCCCTGGCTGACAAACAAATAACGGATTAAGACAAATGCAAAACATGTTACGTAAAAGATCTCAGACTAAACAGGACCAGATCACTTCGACCAGGCATGTTCAAGTTGATCCAAAAGTCTGTTATTTGGAAAATTGGGAAACATCAATACTGTAGATCTTTGAAAAAAAAAAGAAAAACTATAGGAAATGAAATCAGACTCTACAAACTAAGCCACATATAAATTTCTCCAGTTGGACAATTACAAGTAAATGTAAACAAAAAAAGTAATAATTTTTAGACAGCCATATAAAATTTCACACTCATTATAATGCAATAAAATAGCATCTGGTTGTGAAAAACACATAAGTAGTTTTACTTCTGATGTTTTTTGTCTGTGGTGAAAATAAAAAAAAATTGTTGTAATTAGCACTAAGTTACCAATTACAAATACATATTTAAGGATCTCCTTATTTGGCTAGCTTTCTGTGGTATTAGATGTGAACACAAATCGTTGCCAGGCAGAAAGTAGTAATCAGTCCAAAAAAAATATGCAAAAGATTTTGGAAAATGGTTTGCAGTGCTGGGAGGCCCAAAGTAAAGTGGGTCAACATGCACAGGGTCAAGTGTGGCTCCTAAAAAGCCGACACTTTTTAACTCACACATGTAAACTGTGAATGTTATCAACATTATTCCCACCAGAGAAGCAGTGCGTTAATGTCATGCCATACCTGAGCTGCCACAGGTTAGTACGGATTTGTTAGTTGTTTTGTGGTACCCAGGAGAGATCAGGCCAGAGCTAGTCGAGCCGCCCTCCGACGGGCTGCAGTACATGGTTCTCCATCGAGACGCTGCGGGCAACAGGACAGGACAGATCAGATACCCAACATGAACGGAGAATGACGTCAAGTCTGAAAAAGCAGACTAAAAGTATCGGATTAACACATAAAACGCGTGTGCTTGCTTAAATGATTAACTCTACAGTCTTTGCTATCAGGTTGATGTCGTTTTAAAAGGAGAGCAGCCCTGGGAACAGGGGGAAGGTAATCCAATCTAACCCATGACTGTATGCAGTTGTTCGGCTGTGGTGTGAATGGCTTTGTTGTTCAGGTCCTGCAGCTTGCAGGAAGCCGACGCTGAGCATGTGATAAATAATGAATGTAGTCTGTTGGATCAGATGCAAACTTTCTATCCACGCACAAAAGTGGATCATCCACACTGAATGGCACCATTCAGGCTTCGCCGCAGAGCTCAAACAGACCGATTCATGCAGATGTCTCGGTGAGGTGAGCTGTAAGTAAGAATACGAGTCGAAGGGGGAGCAGGAAATGAGCTGAAATTTCATTTTCCTAATAAAAAAAAATCCCATAGATTGGATTTGTTGCAGCAAAAATATGCATATTTTGTGTTAAAAGCGTACTCTGGTCCAAACGATTGATCAATGTCCGGCAAGCCATTTCCGTCTCCGGGCTGCGGTGGTCGAGGGCCTGCCGACACCACTTCAGCGGTGAGTCCGGACCTTGCTCTGCCACTTGCTTTCTTGGAGAAACATACAACCTGCGCAAGAGAAAACACACGGGACGAGGGGTTACACCTGGAGAAAACCGCAGGTAGGAACAGAAGAAATGAGAGCAACCTTCTTTTTATGACTTCACAGCAAAAAATTAAAGCAACAAGTCGATTAACAAGTCACTAAGGGGTTTAATGACGAAGGAACTTGTTTGAAAGCAAAAAGCAAACGCATCCTGTAACAAAAAGACTGGATGCCCTTCTTTTGTAGTCCGAGACTTTTTCAAATGTGTTGTCTGGGTGGATGATTGATCAGTTCAAAGGCTGAGAAAACCTCTTTTCAGGAGACATCAGCCGCAGATTTCCATGGCTGCTTGTGGGCACTTCTTCTGTGGCGTCTACTGTTGCTCCGGCGACGGCAAACGGCCGTGAAGTCTGTGCGAGCTTTGAAGTGGTGACGATCACATGGGCTGATCTTTTCAGTAAAGATACACAAAGCAATGCTGGATAGACTGGTTCTGTAGAAATCAACAGCAAATCATCTTCCCATTAGGCAAACACAAAAGGCCCCGTTTCCCAGTGGAGCGAGCAACAATGCGGGGAGCAATATTCAGGTCACACACCCTGCCAGAGAGCTGGGAGGGAGGGTAGGGGACATGGAAGGGTAGGTGGCAGGAGAAGCTGCTTTCATACTGAAACTCTGTTTGTTCTGCAACAATGCTCAATAACATCTCACTGGTCACCAGGTGAGATGTTAGTGGGGATTTAGAAGACGAAGAAATCAAAACCACATCAAATGCTAAACCCATGTGGAAAGGGTTAGGTGAGTTTTTGTGCCGATTACAATGTTAAAAGCACAAGGAAAACATGGATGACGTAAGAGTGCTTCACCTGCCACATGACTACCAAATCTTTTCAAAAGACTTATCAGAAAAACATGTGACAGAATTGAAAGTTTGAGGCCCATTTGTGTCACATTAGCACCCAGAATCATAATGTTATAATCAATGTTAAAGAGGTAGACAATCACCCCAGGGGGAAATAAGAATCCTAAAGGGAGTCAGACATTTCTATTTTTAGATTCAGATTATATAAGATCACAATGCGAGACTTAGCAAGAAATATTAGTCAGACAAAAAATAGAAACAGCCCATGTGAATCTGGAAGAGCAGTACCATGTGGAAGATGTTCTGTCCAACTGTAATTTCTCCCCTACATACAAAACACTAAGGTGGCATATGACGAACACTGCACATCACCTTAAACACATTGTGTTCAATGGAAACATGGTGGTGGGAGCATCCTGCTGTGGTTTCCTCAGCAGGATGGCAGGCAAACCGGTGACAACATTTATGAAGCAAAACATGGGATAATCCTGGAGAAAAATCTATATGAGGCTGGAAAAGACTGGAGGTTCAGATATGAGCAGGACAATGATCCAAAACATACAAGCAGAACTTCAACAGAACGCTTTAAATCTAAACAATAAGACTGAGCTTTAGGGTAAAAAGTTAAATCTCTAGTTGAAAAGGATTTGCAGTTGTATTAGCAGCATTAGGTGGTTCTGAAAAGCAGTTAGTGCAAATGCACACCACACTTTTTAGATTTCTATTCATTAATGTTCCTTTAACTTCAGAATTATTGGGAAAGCTGTGTAGCTGTAACACATGATGTACATAAAAAACACAAAAACCATATAACTATTGTGGTTGAAACCAGACAAAATGTGGAAAAGTTTAAGAGGTTATGAACATCTCTGCAAGAGAATGCAAAGATGGGCATCTCCTTCGGCGCTACACTGCATCTAAAAATAAAACACAGTATCTTTAAATGTGGGGCATCTAATTAATCACTCAGAAATAAATAATAATAATAATAAAAAACAGAACAAAACAGTCTTGCCACACGTGGGGCCCCCACCTCAGGTCACATGCTGTGCAATCCACCTCAAAGCAGTTTAGCCATACGCCAACATCCAGGCCAGATCAGATTATGCTGCAATGAGGATTACCCCATGTTTTGGCGATGATAACCTCACAAAGCCCATATGGTATGGCTAATAATGTGAAGCTGAAAAAGAAATAAGCTGAGTGGTTTGGCTGTCGAGCTCTATTGGATCAGGAAGACCATTGTTAACCTGTGGAAGAGTCATGCTGCTGATCCTTCTTCATGTAATATAAGATTGAAGGGTAAACAAGCATCAGTTATTGTATGAAGCATAATGATGAATTACAATAATGAGGTAGAAGCAATTTGTATCAAATCGAGCCAATAAAGCTTGATTTATGTTCCCTGAAACTGCTTTTACTTATTTTGAGGAGATACATTGAGAATGGCATATATTTTAGGTCAAATTATGCTCACCATAACATGTCAAGCACAATATTTTTTTTCTTTGCTCGTCTCATCTTTTAAATTACAGATATGGCTGTCTGAGCTGCACGAGCTCAGAAAGAAGGCACCGGTTTGATGTTGTGCAGGACTGAGCTTTTCTATGCATCCAGATGCTGCCTAGTTTCTGCCCTGTGGGGGAGTTTCACACTTCACAATCCAGCCATCAAATGGAAAGGTACAAATGACTCATGTGGCTGAAGGGGCCTCCTTTATATACACGCACGCAGACATTATGAAATGAACCGTTAACTGTGCCTTGTTTGCATAACTAGAAAACATAGATAACATACAGAGAAAAATGGGACCTACCAGCTGTCCTCGTCCTCCACCTCCAAACACTCATCTTCCAAATCTAGGACATCCACCTCATCCAGCGCAGTTTGGTCCACACCTGAGTCACTCTCTGTGAGCGTCTCTGACTCGTAGCTCTCCTGAGAGGGGCTCTCAGGGGTCTGGCTTTGCCCCTGAGACCGTTCGCTGCTGTTTCTACATGTTAGAGAAAGAAAGCTCCCACACGGGCCCAGATCTTCCTCTTCCACCCTGTCCTCCTCCTCCTCTTCGTCTTCCAGCCTGCTGATCACGGGCAAAGGGGACATATCTTCCCCACTGCTGTTGTTGTCCTGAGGGGGAGACAGTTTGCAATCTGTGCTGCCCGGTTCTCCACTGTGGCCCACCCTGACCTGATCACAGGTCAGCCTCTTGTTGATATTGTCAGCGGCACTCAGGTTGCTATTGGCTCCTCTGGGGATAACAATCTTGGCTCCCCTGTTGCGCAGCGTCTCATTCTGGACCTCCAACCTGCGAACCAGCTCTTGGAGCTTCCGCACCTCCTCCAGCTCTACTCCAGCCAGGTCATGACCCCTCTCCTCGGCCTCTTCACACACGGGATCAGAGCTCTCCGTGAGGCCGGTGGGCCTGCCGTTATCGGGCTCAGGGACCACACCGGAACTGTCCGGGACCACCATGCTGCTACTCTGCTGGGAGACACCGTAACACATGCTATATGATACAGACGCTTAATAATTCTGCCTCTTTCCGTTACATAAACGTATTCACCCAGTACACTAGCTCAAATATAAACACGCTATTCACATGTAAACCCATCGGACTTAGCGTTTGTTTCCACTTATCTTATCGTAACGTCACTGCTTCAGATGAGTTATTAGATGCTGTATAAGCTAATTATTAGCCTAAAATTGCGACATTGTGTTGCTACCGAGACAAATGCCTCTCCCTGCCTAATGCTTGCATGCATGCTAACAACAGAACCGTACCGGTGATTCAGCCGTGCTGTCCCTGCGAGCTGGTGACTGAGCCTCCCGCCACTCTGAGCTCAAACCCTCCACAGCAGCACAGGGCACCGCATGAATGGAGACGCTAATTACAACCACGAGAAAACGACCCGCGGACCGAAAGCGACTATCCAAACAGTGAAGCGGGGAAAGAAGCTAGTCCATCTTCTGTTGTTGGTGAGCGCATCGCACAGCTGCTAACTAGCTTGATGATGGAATTAGTTAGCCCAGTTCAGTTGAGCAGACCTGCAGCGGAGCATCACTCGCTCCTCCCCCTTCCACTTATCCTGTTGGTTAGCGCCCTCTATGGGAGAACCTCGCACTGCAGTAAGACACTTGTAATGCAAAACTAAAGCCGCTATGTGTCGCTGTGTCAAACAACGTTTCCAACTGAGGAGACAGAATGTATGTCTATTGGTGTGTTTTCTCCTGGCTCATAAATAACAGTGACAAAAAACACATCGACTTATGAAATCATCGCTATTTAGCTAATTGGAATAGGCTGCAGACTAAACAAAAGCTGCTGTATCCTTTACCCAGTTTTGTCTTTTAATTAAACAAGATTCAAGATTCAAGATCAAGATTCACTTTTAAATTTAGTTTAGATTTCAGGACAAGAATTTAGGAACTTTCTACACCAACAACCCACACTGGGTCGATTAATAATATGATTCTCAAAGTGTACACACCCCTTCTTATAGTTACAGGTGTTTGTGCAAATATAATGGGTGTGTAACCGGATAGATATTCAGATACACAGTAGTCATTCAATCAGTTAAAAATAACAGAAATCATTTCTACTTACAAAATGTTCAACAATAAGTGAGTCATTTAAATCATTTAGCATCAAGTTAAGAAGTTTACATGCAGTTTTGCATTTTCAATTGAATGACCCTTGATTTATAGTTTATTCCTACTGACAGAACTGGTATAACCATGTCAGTTTCGTAAGCTGCCTTGTTTACGTGCACATTCTCAGCTCTGCCTATTTTTCATGAACTGAAGTCAGACTTTTTTGATGGGAACCCTTTATTGTCCTTAATCAATCAATCAACCAATCAATAAAATTTTATTTGTATAGCACATTTCACCAGCAGGGAATTTCAAGGTGCTTTACATTATAACAAACACAAAAACACAAAGTCATGCAACATAGAATCAACAATCAAAACATTACATTAAGTCAAGAGCCATCATTGAATTCGTAATTGATTATGTTTCAAATACAACTCTAAACAGGTGGGAGCCACATCTGTCACTATGCATTCAGAAGACCCATTTTAATCAATTGTTTAACTTTTTAGCTGATATCTTAAGATATTGTTTCAATATGTCCATATATTTTTCATCACAATGGCAACAAGTCCCTCCTTTTACAAAACAGCCTTGTGACATGATGGTTCCAACACTTCCTACAGTTGTGCTGGTGTTCTCAGAATTGCAAGCTTTCCCCCTTTTTACTTTAAATGTAATAGTAATTATGACTAAACACAAACAAATACATTTTAGTTTCATCAAACCACAGGACTTGCTTCTAAAAAGTAGCCTTTGCTTGAATGTTTCAGACAACTATAATCTGGCTCTTTATGTTGAATTTAGTGTAATGACTTTATCTGCTCTGAGTGGCCTCTTATCCTTGTCAATAAAGGACTTGTGTCACTGTGGATAATGGCTCTCACTTTAGCCTACATCTTCCCCAAGTCTTTAGCTTTTGATCTGGGATTGATATATACATTTCATACCAAAATATCTTTGGGCTTTTCTGTATCCTTACTGAATTGCACAATGGCTGGACATTTTCATGGTGTTTTGCATTAAATTGTCTAAAGAAAATAGGCATGGCACTTTCAGGCATCTTGAAATTATAACCAAGAGGGACTAAGACCTGGTGGACTAACATGCCAAGGAAGCAGTGGGATTGAGGTGTTGTTGTGTTTTTGCTAATAAATTTACATATCCTGGCAGAATACAGTCTCCAATTCTTGGGCTGTCTTCCCCAGTAACTTAGTGCAGCATTGGATGAAACATGAATGGTTTTGGGTTGAGCACAGAAACTCTCTTACTTTTTATACACATGTTCTAATTACAAGCAATATGGCTACTGTTGATGGCCATTTCTGAGCCTGCAGGCCAAACTGTCCACATTTGTAAACTTTTCATTAGGATCATTTGGGATCATTTTCTTTTGCCATTATGATTAAATAAGGGCATACACAGTTGTTTATTGCCCAATTACAAACCATTAGTGACAGAAATGTTTTTATACCATTTGTATTGTCTGAAAAATAACCCAAAAGGGGCCCTAAGAGTGCCAAGAATGTATCCCCCATACTCTCACGTCACTGCGTCCAGGCTGTACTGTTGATACAACAGATGAAATGCGGGACTGATATCATACTTTGATGTTTTTGACAACATATTCTGACCCTTAAAAGAGCAACACATTATCTTCCAAGTAGGTTTAAGAACCAATAAGAAACAAGTCTTTGATGTCACTCTAGAAAGGATTGTTTCTTAGTACTCCATCCTACCAGTGTGAGTGCCACCATCCACAGAAAACATGGAACAAATACTGAACCTTTGTAGCAAAGGCTAATATACAAAAATTATTGCTGTTGGTCCTCCAGGACTGATCCAGGAAAGGAAAAAAACAGAACATCTAAAGCACTGTAGAAGTCACCTGTCTCAATTGGCATATGTTTTCAGGATTCAAAACATGAATCCTGAAACGAGAAAAGAGAATGACTCAATGCCATTTTTGGTTAGGTGTTAGATGGAAGCTGAATCATTTAGGAATAAAATCTGTCTCCATGGCAGCTTTCCTCAACAGGTCTCTGTATTTCTGTCGACTGCATTATTTCACGTCGGTGCGCTTTGCGCTGTTTCCAAGCTCAGAGAATTGTGACGCAGAGGTGAGAAGGAAGTAGAGCAAGCTGCTGCTGCTGCTGCTGCTGCTGCTGCGCAAATAATAAGATAGAAGTGAACATATATGTCACAGTTTGCGGGGCAGGTTCTGGTGCAGAAGGGGAAAAGCAAACCGGTTCTGATCACATTAACACAATCAATGCTGACGCTCAGAGTGGCAAGTTTGTAGATTTGAGATATGGAGCGATTTTTCTACTGCATAAAAAAACCGAACAAAACTGAGAAAAATTTGAAAGAAACAAGAGACTCGTATGAGAGTTTAAATTAATAACGATATTTATTATCAGACCCACTGTGTTTAACCTTTAAGTAAGGTTTAATTTGTATTAATGCTTGAATATTGTTTATTAAATGCCCCCTTAAAACCATTGAGCAGGAGTGAATCCAGGAAGTTTTTAAAGAGGGCTAATATGGGGCCAGTGATGATCTTGGGTTGTTGCACCAAAAATAATGACTAAACTACAGTGTAAAATATGCAAACGGTAGAGACCACAATACCCTCAAATAGGTACAAATCTGAGCCATACGAGTAAATTGTCCTCCATGTTTAAAAAATGTTCTATATGAGATACGTCCACATCCACCAGTTTGGAGGACAGAGCTCAAAAGTTCTCTGTATGTCTATGAATTAATTTTTACTACACTTAAACAAGTCTAATCATTGTCTTTTTCACTGACACAGGTGAAAGAGCACCCGCTTAAAGACACTTGTAAAAAAATATATACTATCAGGTGTCCCACTAAAGCATTAGGGACTAAGAAAAAAGCTGTTTCAGCTAGCTATGTGGTATAAAGCTAATCTTGAAATTATTGTGAGGCTCTTTATGGTGATGAGCTTTATGAGCTTTTTTTCTTAATGCTGCACTGGTTCGCCACCCCTGACCTAAAGTCTCTCAACCTCTCTGACAACTATTGCAGACTTGTAGCACTAGCTTAAAATTTCACACCTTGCACTTTTGTCAGTGCTGTCTTCAATGAGTGTGGCGAATTTTGGTATCAAACAGCAACAGGTTTGCCAGCCCTGCCAGTCTATGGTAATCTGGGGTTTCTTCAGGACCTGGATGACGTGCTGCAGGTGATGGACCCATGAATTCTGCTTGGTGCCAAAAAGTCCTCAAAGTCTGACCATCATTCTGTGATCTTAAGCTAAAGAATTTAGATTGTTAGTTTTGCAAAAAAAAAACAAAAAAAACAACAATGATTCAAAGCACATGGCAAGTGCACCTTTCAATGTGTCAAAAAAAAAAAGAGAGGCAACAAGGTTTTGGAATGGCCTAAGGTATGGACTTTGATTAATTTGAGATACTGTGACCTCAAACCAGAGGTCCATGTTCAAAAATCTCAGTTGATGTTGAATTAAAACAACCATGCAAAGTAGAGTGGGACAATTTTACTCCACAGTAATGTAAAATGACCAAAGTAGTTTGCATGGATGATTTGTCCTGTCATGTACTTGCATGCTGTGAGAAAAACATGCCCCAACAGAGATGGTGTGGAAAAACCCTGCACAAGTTTAAGCCATTTACAAAAAGAGTCTTGGAGAAGAAATCAGTCTGGATGCATTCAGCAGAAACACAAACACAAGTTTGCTCTCCTCTGTGTATTCCGTCATTTAGGAAGAACAGCAAATGCAACAGTCACAAAATATGTCATTTAGAAATTAAAACTTAGATTGGAAAAACCAAGATAAAAATTGTTCTGTCAGCTCATATAGAAATATATTCTTAACCACTCTTCTGTCCCTGCAAGCCCAGACCTGTTGGTTGAGGGACCTTCATCAGAATGTTAACACAAAAACATAAATATTTTTGATTCCAGCTCTTGCAAAGGAGATAACCGATGTTTTTAAGAAAAAAAATGTAAACAGAACATGCATCAACCCCAGGATTACCAAACAAGATTATGGAAGGCAAACCAAAACAGGTTTCAAATTGAATCCTGCACCATCTTATAACAGACAGTGGCAATTTTGTATGAGATAATTATTTTTTAAATTATTTTACTAAAGTACTGTGAAAAATAAATCTCTGGTCATTGTGTTTTCTCAGTTTACTTGATATTTAGATCTAACAGAACATTTGGTTGAAAGTGTTGGAATGTATAAAACGTGAGGCATGTTTTGACAAAACTCTTATGGTTCTTGAATGATTACAACATCAGACATGGTAAAAGTGAATTTTGAACACAGTGACTCGTATTAAGCAAACCATTTGTCACGTTGATTTTTATTAAAACAAAAATATGTTTTTTTCCTTTATTCTTCTCTACATTTTCATTAAATGCACCATTTACAGGCATACTTTTGGTATTGGTATCAGTGAATTACGTCATTGCAGTACATTTGCATTTTCATTTTTGTTTAAGTATACGTCCAACACTTACAATTTACTGCCTTCGGTTCAACACTGTGTAAAATCTTGAGAAAGAGCACAAGAAGCACCCATTACATTTAGTTTTAGATACAAGTTGGATTACATTGAGATTATTTAATCACTTTGAGCAACCTTTAAACCCATTTTCATTAAAACATGGCAGACAGCAGTAAAGATGGAGATGTAGAACTCTGAACTGGAAGACAAGCAAGGTGATCGAGAAGGACAGAAGGAGGAAGAAAAATCATGGCAGGAGTGTTTCAGTTGTTCCCCTCTTTCATGGCCTTTTTCTCTTCTTCAATTTCTGTGTGAGCACAAAAGACAGATTGATGAGAATTAAATCTTTAGAATGACTTTCAAACTGTAAAATACAAGATTACTGTCAAATATTTTGTTCACAAGCTTCTATCAAAGAAGGTTTATGCAGGGTTGAAAGGAGAAACAGGAAAAAAAAAATTATGTCAATGTGAAAACCGTTAGATTTTTCTGAAATGGAGGTCCTGTATCACAAATACATGCACTGCACACAGTAGTGATTGTGGATATGTGGTATAGGTTTATGGTATTTATAATACTCTAGAATTTCAACCAGTAGTTGTGTTTATATAGCAACTCCCACAGCAGATGTTTCTCCACATAAATTTTCTGAACTGCATTCCAGTGTCAGATGTTTCAACCTCTCAGTTTCCAAAAATTATCAGGTGTGCGTGGAATACAGATGAAGAAGCACTCCTGTAAAATACCACAAACTAGCACTTCAATCTAAAACTGCCGTCCCAGTGTTTCCTGTCTTACTATGCATGCTGGTGCACTGGAAGAAGGTCTAATATAAGGAAATAAAATGGATTTTGAGGAACGTCAGGTTCTGTTCGGTCTTTGAAGCATACATTTCCATTCTGATGTACTGTCTTGCTGAATAGTAGATGCATACTGGGACCAATGGAATTAAATTTACTTTTGTTCATAAGATTCAAATTGTGCATCAGGTGAGTTCTGAAGTACTGCAGAAGTAGTACTAAAAAAATATTTACATATTTTTTGGTTTTCATACAATATTTTCTATTTTATAGTTGTGGCCTTCCAGTAACCTTGAATACTTAAGTTACATATGTTGGTTTCTTCCTTCTAAACTTAATTTTAATAGTATTTCATCTGAAATTCAGGCAGTCAAAGTCAGAGCAACACAGGACAAATGAAATTGTGGGTACTGACTGAGAAGGGCTTGGTATTGACACACCTATTGGTGGAGAGCACAACCAGGGGTGTGTCAGAGGAAACAATGTCTTCTCAGATAAAATGAAAGACTAGCCAAACAGTCTTCTAGGGTATTATTTTTGTAATGAGTGTTTATTTAAGAAAGCAAAAGTAAATGAGTTTGTTATTTTTCTTTTTCTGCCTCTAATAAATGCAAAGCAAAATGTAATACCGGTATAAAAAAAATACAAAACAAACAAAAAAAAACAACTTCTGAAATTCTGTTATGGCTGTCATTACAGAAAGGCATAAAAAAACCTTTCCAAAGGTTTTTGTATGCCTTTCCAAAATTATCAGTGGTCCAAAGGGCCTATTTAACAGAATTTATGAAAGATAGGAACAGAAAGAAAAATCACGTAAAAGGTCATAATAAATTGTTACTATTTAAAGCGAGCTTTCAGAGATTGTGCTAAAAAATAATAATAAAAAAATCTCATAAGAGCTGCCACTATCTGTTAGTCTAAATATAAGTTACTCATTCAGAAAAAAAAACAAAAAAAACTTTGCCTTCAGCTAATTATTACCAAAACTTTAAACCAACCACCAGGCATGAGCAGCATCTTCAATAACTGCCAGGAGGCACATAGAGTTATGAACATCCTTATTAAATAGTTTACATTAATTACTCTAGTGTCTGTGGTCTTAAACTTTCCATCATCCTGTTTTAAAGGAGGACAGTAAATTAAATGATACCATTGTGCTACGGTGACCATAAATTTATCTTCCTCCTTTTATGAAGTGTTCCAGTAAGAAACTCATAAAATGAACATGTGCCAGCAGAGCCTCCTGTTTCCCCGCTTCCCCTGTGACCTACCAGTCTGGGCTAGATTTAGACTAAGAAAGAGGTAGATCAGCCTCTGGGCCTCTGGTGGCAAAGAATGAGCATTTTGAGACACTTTTCACATGTAAAAAGAGATCCTAAATGAATTACTCTCCTGTATTTACTGCTATGTAAAACAAAAGAAACAAAAAAAAAAACCCAGTACATTTTCTCCTCGTACTTATCAAGAAATAAGGAAGCTCTTTGGGGTTATAAAATTTATAATAATTGTAAAAAGATAAAACAGGTACATATAAATGAATCACTGGCATAGTGCACTTGTGGGTGGCAATATGCATAGACATTTCGTAGAAAGGAGGGAGTTGCTCTCAGGTGGATGGGCGTGTACACTCTTCTGATCTGTGATGCAATGTTTGCCTCTCCTAAGGTTAGGAAGGGAGGAGTTGAAGCACAATGGAGCCAAGTAAAGAAAAGGTAACATTTGAAGCAGGTGTGGACAAGACCAACTTTTGTTAACCCAAGACTCTCACAACTCCCCCTCCGCTCCCCTTTCACTTTTAACACCTACCCTCCTTGGTTGGGAGTCGGTTTTTCTCTTCTGTGTTCGTCTTCTTGAGCTTCTGCTTGTTAAACTGCTCCACTTCTTGATTGACTGGGTTGTTGTCGCCCATTTTGGAAGAGTTCTGTGTGAAAAGAGGGGAATACGAATGCAAATATGAGGTGCATATGACAAGCAATCTGCAGCGCATGCCCATGCAGAGTGGGAAAAAAACTGAGTTACACCTAGGTTGAAAAAAAAAATTCAATAGAGGTCTATTTTGAAGGCATAACACGTAGGCTAGTTAGATTTTATGCAAAACCATAAACAGAGAGCTTTTGTTAGGATTCGGTTCACACATTTCACTGTTACAGTGAGGTAAACTGGATGGGGAGGTAAAATGCTCACTGATTTGCATTTGTGTGTGGATATTAAAATGTGTAATTTGAAATGAGGTTAATACTTATTTCAGAAAAACTACACAAGTATTCATTGTGCATGCAAAATTAAAGGCACAACCTTTGTGGGATATTGCCAACCCACTAAAATCTTATCTGCATGACTAAATTCTGAGCCACATGAAATGTACAAACAAGCGGATGCACGATGCGACAAAACAATAGCATTAAGTGATTTATTAGTCAAGCTTCCCTTACAGTGAAGAATGCAGGAGTATCAGCTTTAGCTGAACGGCATAACCGGGCAATTCGCATGCAAAAACAACACTGCTTTATAGTGGCCTACAGCAAAAATGTTATATAACACCTGGCAAAGACTCGTGAGACCTCATAAACATAAAATAATTAATTTCAGATTACACTGATTCTGTATTTTCTTTTTTTTTTATAAGCCCAAAGTTTAATTTGCCAAATGATAGAAGTGGTAAAAAGGTGTTTTTACCTGGTACAGCGGTGCTCTGTGAGACGGTTCTCTCCAGGTAAGATGCGCTTGTGTGTAATCTGTGCAAAGCTCGGGGTTTAAATAGGAACAACACGCCCTTCTGCACGCCAACATGGACACTATTGCTCTGCTTCTCATTGGCTCCCACACATCCGAGGGAAGCATTTCAACTGGACACGCGTCATATTACACTGTAGTATACTTCCACCAGCCGTCCTGTTATCACATTTTGTTGCTTAGATAAACCTTTAAAAGAAGAAGAAAAAAAAATCTCCCCTACCTATTGCAAGAGAAACGAGGGCTTTTAGAATTGTGCGTACAATCGTACGTATTGTAATACGTACGATTGTAATGTTGTATCTTTTACAACATCTCCATCTAGTGGCCTGCATTTGACCTGACACCACTAGCCGATAATGGATGACAGAAAGAAAATGCAGCAATGCATAATTGATAAGATTAGTTTACTATTGCATCTTTATGAGGAAAAAAGCGAGCATGGTATATTGATCTGATACCAAGTGGTAGTGCTGGTTCACTGTTACACAGCACTTCAATACAGTGGCGGATCTTGCATAAATGCTGCCCTTATCATTTTGCACTTCACACACAACCAAACACACACCAACTCCCCAATGTTTATGTAGGGAACATTAATATATATTTATGTAATTTTTTATAGCTATAAGAAAAGAATAAGAACAGAATAATATTGATTTAAACAGGTAGCTAAAGAATATTTTGGACTAAGTATCCCTTCTTCACAAATGTTCTGTAATCACAGCAGAATGATTAGGTCAATCTTTGATCAGACCGTTTTTGTGCTTTTCATTCTTGCTACAGTCTGTGGTAGTTCCAAAGCCAAGGAAATATTGAAAATACTGTAAATCTTTTAAAGAAAAGAAAAAAAAAGGATATAAATCTCAAACCAAACAACCTGTTCACCTAAGATGTTTGTTGAGATATGACCTGTAAACATGTAAGAGATGATCAAATGGAGTCCAAACATAAAAACATATAAATAAATAATACACCAACAATTTAAAAATGGTCAAATCATAAACCACAAATCAGACACTATATCAGTGTTGTGCAGCATGGAGACCATCTGCAACAAAGTTTAATCCTTGAGCAGGACTGTGCTCTCAATGTGACAATAACCTAAAACATTCTAGTAAATCTAGCTAGTCTAAAGGGACTAGTCAAAGCCCAGATTTTGCTATTTCAGATAAAGGGAGCAACACTCGCTATGAGAAGGTAGAGAAACCAAACTTCCTTCTCAGGTATAATATACACATTTTTGTAGATAAACTTTGTGAAACAATGTAGATTTTTGTAGTCTGTTTGCAGGTACATTTCTCTGTTTTTCCAGACTTAAAAAAATAGATCAGATTTTGAATTGTGATCATTTATTGAGTAAAAAAATATTTAATACTTAATGGGGTGTCCTAATTTTTCACAGAAATGTATAGCAAAGTATTTATGTCAGTCAGTGAAAAATGGCTATCCTTTTTTTACAATATATGTAAATATGTAGTTTTATTTGTATTTCTACATGAAAACTGTAAATAAGGACTAAAGATTTTTTTAAAGGCCAACAGAGTTTATTATTCAAGAATCAGTTGAATGGTTTTCAGCACCTAAAAAGCCACCAACAACCATTGATACAAAATGCATAAAAATTAATCATTTAAGATTAATTTAAATTGACAATCTGGAAGACAATAAATAATTAAAAGGTCAAACTGACACAGTTGGTTTACAACATTATGATTTACTGTTAAGTTGTTTTTGTCTGGGTGCCTGTAAACCACGTCTTAAGCTGCTATCATACCAACAATAACATTACTTACAGGATACTGTATATAAGTGTCTTGATATTGCGCTGCATGCAACATTGTCTTAATTGATGTCCAGTCAACATGCATTTAAAGGTAAACTCTTGATTCATTTTTCATTGATACAAATTATTTTTGGGGGATCTTCTGTTACCCATATGTGCCCATTTTTTGTAAATCAGAGGCTTTTTGTTGTACATTTGACGTTAAGTTACTGCATGGTTATCTGATCACATTTGTTCAATAAAGACACCGACTGTGTTCTCAAGCTAACCATTATATTAGTAAAAATGTCAGACTATATTTTTCACAAATATGTAACAGCATTGCAATGAGCACAAATTCCCATAAAAGTCAACAAGAACAAAGGCAGTTGTTTTTTTTAACCAGCACCATAATCTGCTTAAAACTTGAGGAACGTGAGAAATGTTCACCAAAGCTTCTTGGCAGTAATGATATTAGTTTGCATTGTTGCATATAGTTCATATTTGACATGCAGAACATAATTTTCTTTGTATTTCATTCATTCATAACAAATCAAGATTTCCCAGAGGTTGGAGCCACATTGGTCCAAAAATAAATCCAATTTTTAATATTATACAACTCCAATGACAAAAAAAAAAAAATACGTAAAAAATTTTCTATGATGTTTCATCAACCATGTTTGCATTGGGTGGTTAAATACAAAGAAACTGATGATTATTTACACAGGAACTGGATCTAGGAGCTGGTGCTCCACCAATAAACAGATACCTTGAACAAGACATTTAGCATTGTCAGTCAGAGTAACTGCAGAAAACTAAAGGAAGTGTAAAAAAACAAACAAAAAAAACAGTAAAATAACATTAATTTCAATTTCAAGTGAATGTTGTTTCACTTGCAATTAAAATAACATTCACTATTAAACTTTCCTATCCAAGAGCTATTTTGTTGAGAAATACTTTCAACATTTAATTCTCTGTACAAGTTGCACAAAGGTAAGCCACTGCATCAAACCTCAGTTTCCTGTGAAAACAATCATCAGCTTTCTTGCAAATAACGGCTCTAACACAGTCACAGGTCCAGGAGTAATTTTAACTGAGATATGGAACACCTGAGTTTTACTCTGACGAATCAGAATTTCTTCTGTAAGAAAGGCCTAGACTTCAAAAACCTACTAAATCAGAAGAATAAAGTCTTTTATTATATTTGCACTTAATGAGAAGTAGGGTTGATGCAGAATAACTTTCAGCATCCACGTTCAGGAGGATCCTTTCTGTTGTCTGTCGTAAATAGCTGTGGTGATTCCCCACGTAATGCATGACCTTAGGATAACAAGGGTCCCTCCTCGATACAACAGAACCAAGCTATGATTCCGAGATTTCCACAGCTGCCTCCAACATGCAATGACACCCTTAACCTCTCCTCCCACCTGTGCTTGCATATTTGCTACCAGCACAGACAGAGGGTACAGAGTCAAGCTGATTACCATCGAGGTCAGTGTTCCTGAGACGAATGAGGAGGTCATGGGAGAGAGTCCCTGTCCCGCCACAACGGCACACACAGGCCCCTTCATGCCAAAATACAGGGAGCTGCCGAGGGCGTTGCGGGCTGCGATGGGCAGGAAGGCTCTGTAATAGCCCTGGCTTATCCTTTCTACTTTCAATTTCGTGAGAACACTCCTCAGGGACGGTAGATACTTGTCATTGTGGCCATTCTGCAGCACATTCTGAACTCGCTCGAATGGGGTGAAGACCACAGCTTCCACAATACCTGCCCCAAATCCAGCCAGAGCAGGTAGGGCAGCGGCCGAGGTGGTGGTTGACAGGGAAAGTTGACGGAGGAGTGTGTCCTGGAGGCCGAAGAGAAGAGTGCCATTCAGGGTCCGCATCAGGAGTGGTGGAACCATGCCCCTATAGAGCTTTAGAGGACCCTCTTTATAGAGCTGTCCCACCGCCTGCTGCACTGAGGCATTGTGGATCTGTTGACGGAAAATGGTCTTGTAGACGGGAAAAACAAATACGGTGGGGACCGTTGACAGCAAGCTGGAGGTTCCTCCGTGTAAGTAGCTTTGAAGGCGAATGACTGTGTTCTGAGGGCCTTCATCCCCTTGTTGGTGATCAGGGCTTCCTGCCATCCCTGAGCTTGGAAAATTAAATTTGCAAATCGTGTTAGTCTTGCACTGATATGAGACGAGCTCAGCAGAAAACACAATATTTATACACCGATTCTATAAAATAAAATCCAAAATTAAAAATAAAAAAAAACATAAGGAAGCAATTGGGACAAAATTTTTGTCATCTCAAATAAACAATCGTATTAATAATTTAGACATTGTGTTTCCCTGGGTCGAAGATATTAAATAACATACAGGCCCATTTATTCCACTCAGCCCACTAGACTGGACAAGATTCATTTTATCACCACAAATCATGTAACAAGGAGTGGCACCAAAAGGATGAAGTCTCCATAACAAGCCTTGCATGCTGTCAATTGTATGACAATAAGCATAACAGGCATGCACTCAGCAGTGATGATTCTTACTTATCAGGAATAAAGACATTTGTAGAAATATACTGCATTTATAAGTTACTCTTTAGAAAGGATAAATAGTATTTCTCGTTCTAGTATTTTTTCTGAAATACTAGAATTATACGGCTTAAAATCTTTGGAACTGTAATTCTGCTGTAATTTACATGCACAAGTGAAACTTGTATGGTTACAGCAGTAGTTTCCAATCCTGATTTTCAGGCCCCTTGACCTACAGATGTTAGGTCTCTGTTCCAGGTGAGCTGGAACAGAGTCACCTGATTCAAATGATTGCATGATTTCCTCTACATGTCATCTAGTGCTGCTGAAGCCTGTTAATCACCCTTTCATTAAAGTTAGGTGTATGGCAGCAAGCCAGGAGTCACCTTAGTCATGAAGGAGAAGAGAAGCTTGAAGACCAGGGTTGGGAACAACTGGGTTAGCGAGAACAACTGGTTCTAGCCCAGCTTCTGCCTGAATTCACCCCTAGTGATGAGTGCTCCCCTTTCCTGTTTTTATCAATTGATTCTGTTAGTTTTTAAATCAATCTAAACACATACTTCAAAAAGTAAGTATCGTTAAAGGTAACGTACAATACAGAAACGTATATTTAAAGATTTTGAATTGTGGGGAAAAGAAAGGGAAAAAAACCCATCACGTTAAGTTGCATGTCATGTGCATGAAACAAAACTGCTTTAATTTTTTATGAACGCGCTCACAGTCGTCAGTCACACAAAAGATGGTAGTGGCTAAATGTGCTCTCAGTTAAATCCTGTACCGTTATTTTTTATTTTTATTTTTAAATTAAGGCCGAAACAAACGTCTGCTTCACTTCCAGTGGACGAATTTTAATATTTCAGCATTTGAAAACAGAAAGAGACTTACCGTTTCTATATGAGGCGCGGCTTTAAAAAATAACAGGATGCTCGAGGTTTAATCCGCCGGTGTCTCTGGTCCGCCCACCTCGATTTACGGATTGGTTACGTCACCAATCAGTCAATTACATCATCGCGTAATTCACCAGCGTGAGACACAAGATTTGTGTTAATCTAAAGTGCCTTATGATGTAGCGGTGGAGAATGATTGCATTTGCTTGCTTTAGATATTTTACATAACAGTGCCGACAAACTATTAAGGTAATCTAAATGATAAATTATCAGCAGCCCCGTTTAAGAGCTCTATAAAATAATGCCTAATATATGGCAGGCCATTTAAGCATACAATCGGCTTCACCATACACTCCAGATGTCCGATGACTAGACATATCTGTTATTTCTTTGAAGACACAAAATGCCTGTTCGAGTCATTTCTAATTACATAATTACATTCTGACTAATATAAATTATGTCAGGTTTAGTTGCAGTCCTATGGAGACTTCAGTTCCAGATTTACAATGAATAACTATCTGTGAATTACTGATATATCATCAATTAAATTATGACTAAAGAAAACTTGAGATATCTCCTTTTGATTCTAATTAGTCATAATTCTAATTAGAGATATCTTAGATTTGACTAGTGGAAATTAACTTGCAGATATATTAAAAGCAAAAAATTGCTATGTAAAACTAACTTGGAGATAAATATATCAAAAATAGATTTTTGATAATCCATCATTTTCAGATTGGGAATGGGTTGACAGTATAGCAGCTTCTCAAATTCGTTTTTAAGTGCAATGAGTACAGTGTGTGTATCGGAAAAGAATGCATAGAAAATTCCTTGCAGATTTTAAGGTTCAGGAAGTTTGCATTCTCTGCATATTCCAAACTAATGAGTTCTTTCTACACTGTGGCATTGTCTGACAGTTTTGTGCACACCCAAGATTCTGCAGGCAGCTGTTTGGACAGTTCATACACAGAGAGGCTTATGCACGATTTCTTCATTCAGATATCTAAAAATTGAATTTTGACTACTAAGTTTGAAATATCTTTAATTGTGACTACAAATGTAGGTGACGCTTCAAATGATGTCGTTTGTGATAACTTGAAAAGCATCTCAACTCATTAAAGTCTAACTGAATATATTTTGCATTATTCTTGTTACTAGTCAGAATGTGAAAGCAAATATCTTAAATTACCAGTCAGGACAGTTAAAAATGTAGTTGTATCTAAGTAAAACCCATCTAAAGTGGAACAGATTGTCAGACGAAATAGATTTTATGTTATAAACACTTGCCATATTTAAAATAAATTATATTTTATTGCAGTAGCATAAGATCACATGCACGTTTTTTTTCCTGTAAAAAAATCAAATCCCTTCTTATTCTATGTAAATTTGGTTGGGTAAAATTAAAGTCCATGATAACAAATAAGTGCTTTCAACAAAGTTGTATTTATCAGGTCATTTTATATGCCGAGTTGATGTCCCAATTACTAATTAGATTAGAAGGTTTTAAACACTGATATACGACAGGAGAGTACACCTGTAATTATAACACCATTTGCAAAGCAAATAAAACTCTGTAGAGGGATTATTTCCACCCATAAAATAAAAGTTTGAAGTGAAATGAGAGTTTAGATAACAGTTATGCTTCTGGAATGAAGGTTAATAAAGTTTCACTTCCTGTATGTCTGTCTGAAGCATAACGTTACAAAAGAAAAAAACGATTTTCACTTTTGCACATGCAAGCACAAATTGAGAACAAAAAAACATTTAGTTATAAAACAGGCTTGGTTAATCAGAGAAAGCCTTCCAAACTTGCCATACCTGCATGAGGCTCCTGTGTTTGGAGTATAAACATACTTTCCATGATTCATGCAGGCAAGAGCTCACTCCATCTCATTTTTTCCATCCCAACCATGAATTTGCAAAGCTTTTAACTCAAAAGCCTGATGCACTTTTTCTTCACGTTTGCAAATCTGCACTGATAGAAAGGTGTAAACGTTTGCGGCTGTTGTGCAAGAAAACCAGAAAAATCAGCTGGTTTGAAAACTTTTGCAAGGTGATGCAAAGTAAGCTCCATCTTTCAACAGTGACTAACTTACGATAAAAGACGAGACCATAGATTTATTTTGGCATATTCAAATTTATTGAGAATGCATCCCTCAAACACTTGGTGCATTCCTTCTACTGTAAAAGAACTAAAAGACTTGAGTTTTGCACATTAATGACAACTTTTTTCTTCCAGACGTACAAAACAAAAACAAAAATAGCAGGTGAAGATTTCTGAAGGAAGCTCCAGCCCGCAGAGACCCCAGGCTAAAAACCTGACTACTTTTATATCTTCATTTTAGACTCCAAAAAAACCCAAAAACAACAACTTTGGAGACACTGGGCATGCCCCACTCAATGAGGGCACCTCAAGAGTTGAAAGAAACGTCCTAAAAAGATCTCGTTTTCAGCCTGCTAAGACACCTGAAAGCTGTTCATCAGTGAGAAAACTAAAAGCAAAGGAAGAAGAAAAGGGAGAGCAGTAGAAGACTAGAGGAGAATTCAATTTCATTTCAGACTTTTGAGGCACTCTTGGTTGAGTGGAGCTTCAGTGGCACTGTAAACTAGTTAAATGCACATTCATATGGAGTAACTGTAATCCTTCCAAGGAACAGAGAAACTGCACTCATTCATTGTAACAGAAAGCACTGTAACAGCTTTATATAACAGACGCTTCTCCTGAGCACTGGAACCTGCCGGGGGTATTTATAGAAGCTCTTTGACAACAAAGTGACACGACGATCAGGAGAAACCATGAGTTAAATGCACTGAAAGAAACACAAAGTTCACAGTGGATAAATACTTCATTTACCCATACACATAAATAAGCCTGTCTAAAACTGGTAGCTTGCGCTTGCTTCGGCTCCCTGAACATTAAGGGATTTCATTTCAGACTTAAAGGGTGGAGGGTGGCGAGTGAGGGGTGGGGTGCATTAGTAACAGACATGACGGCTGATTCATTCATTGGTTGTTTTCAACGTTGTTAATTAGCAGAACAACTCTGTTAATGGTAGTGTTTGGGGGCATTCTCTCTTCTCGTATTTGGTATTAACTGAACACAGATGATGGCGTTGCTACAGGGGGACGTGGCTGAAAAGGTAAGACACGGATTCCCCGTTGTGAGTTCTGCGAATGGCCTCTGCTAGAATCATGGAGATGTCTATCACCTGGAGGAAGAAAAGAAACACATTACCAGAGCTGGATTGCACAAACTGTTCGCCAAACTCAAGTGTCTGAATCACAAAAGTCTATTAAAAACTAAAATCCCCTTGCGCTATTCACATCTTGATTTTTTTTTAATCTCAAACCTGTATTTTGGGACAATGCTTCATCTTCTCCTCCTGAGGGATTGTGTTGGTGACGACAACAGCTTCAAAACAGGCGTTGTTGATGCGTGAAATGGCTGGACCAGAAAAGATGCCGTGGGTCAGGATGGCATAAACCTTTGTGGCACCCGCAGAGATGAGTCTAGAGTGAAAGAAAGAGCACAGGAAATCAAACGTGTTTCAATACAAATGAAGTTCTCTCTGAGCCAAATTAACAAATGCCTAAGCCTTCTGTTGGGCTGCACATTTTCTTCAGGGTTCCTCCACATTTCTTTTCCAAGTCAAAGTGTCACCCTTTATTAGACAATTTTTTAAATGTGTTTTAAAGTATAATTACAAAACTGTACTGTGGGTGGGATGGAGGGGAGATACGAATGACTACATGAATGATAGAAGGAAAAGATGAATGACAGTAGAACACAGAATAGACCGAAATGAACAGTTGAAGAGATGGATGGGTGAATAGATAAAACAAATAAGAGATCGTGGATGGATGGATGCAAGTTTTAGAGCATGTTACACCTAATACAATCAGGAAACAAGTATATTTTTATATTCCATTTTCATTTTCCATACCTATCCAGACCTGGAAAATGTGTATATAAAATTCAATGCTATCCCAGAGTATTGCAGACTAAATAGGAGCAAGGTTTACTTAAAAAGTAATGTGAAGCAGCTTACTTATCGGCAGCATGGCAGATTGTCCCACAAGTGTCAGCCATGTCATCCACCAGAATTGCAACGCGATCCCTCACATCTCCGACAAGAACCATACGGTCAACCTCGTTTGCCTTTTTCCTCTCCTTGTGAATTAGAGCAAAGTCCACATTCAACCTGTCTGCAATCGAGGTGACCCTGCAGAGGGAGGACACAGAGTTCACAAGCTGAAGGTAATCACTTCAAATGGCTTGTTAGGGCGGTTTGTTCTGTCATAAATTTTTTTTTTAAAAATCGCTCTTCTGGAGAACATTCTTTCAAAAAAAACCAAAAAAACACTTAAGCTAAACCCGGCATACCTCTTAGCTCCTCCTGCATCAGGTGACACAATGATGCAATTTTTCCATTCAAGGATGTTCTCCTTGATCCATTTCAAGACAGCTGGCTCTGCGTACAAGTTATCCACAGGGATATCAAAGAATCCCTGGAAAAAAATAAAAATAAAAACACTCTGGTCAGTTCTCACAGACTTACTTCTGACTCTGCTAACCACTATGCAAATTCAAGGCAATGCAAATCTAAATTTGATTTGCACATGTGCAACGTGTGCCAAGCCAAAAGGTACCATCAGTACCCTTAAGACTATACATGGAAAATGTCTCATTTAGGTGTGTTTTCTGGCATGACTGCAGAGAGAAAAAAAGAACTTTATCAACCAAATTATGAACAGATTTTATGCTATATTAACAAATATGTGCTCTGTTTCACCATGACCATCAGAGTCAAACAGCAAAGACAGGACAGGTGAAGATCTTTACCTGAAACCAAGTCGTTACGGTTTCTAACTAAAATGAAGCCAAGTTACACTGTTTATTTACTTAGAAGTAAAACTGGGCAGAAGTCAATAAAAACGCCCTCATATAAAGCAGGCTAGGACAGAAGTGCAGTTTAGCGGCAACCGGAAGTAAAACTAACTGTGCCAAGTTTACTGCTAAAATAAAGGAGAAAAAAGAAAGACAAAAACAGGTACAGAAAGTCAAAACAAAACAGGTAAAAGAACGAATAAAATCCAGGTAGACTAGCCTTGTTTCAAGCTCCTGTGACCCACCTGTATCTGTGAGGCATGCAAGTCCATTGTGATGATATGGTCTGCGCCCGACACAGACAACATGTTGGCCACCAGCTTGGCAGAGATAGGAGCCCGGCTCTGCGATGAAAACAGATCTCCTCGGTTACATGGAATAAAAAAAAGACTAGCAGGCATGGCTCATTTCTAAAAATAACGCTCAGCACCAGACTTCAGTCGTACCAGTAAAAGGATAAAATCTATAAAAGTCTACACTAAATGCAGACAAATGATACTTACTTAATGTTAATAATATATTAACTTATAAATAAGATGTATATATTGTAAGCATTTTTGTACTAATGTCTACGGCTAAGGAGATCACAAAAAAAATTAAAAAATCACTTTTGCTTGTGCATCTTATCTGACTACAATTTTTTCTTCCACTAAACATTCCATTGTTGTGCTTCTTCATAGTGATCTAAATAGCAAATCCCCTCTTTAAACTTACACCCTTCACCCTTAGTGAAGGGTGTCAATAGGTGTTTGCTAGACAACTGTCTAGTCAGGAGCCTCCATTATTGTAAAAACCTTAACGTAGCATTTCTGAATAACAAATAGTTTCTTCAAGTTATTATTCATAATCCATAATTTGCTTACAAGCAGAAATAAACAGTTGAACTGTATGACTTGTTTTGATGAATACTTAAAACTTTATAATTTAATAAAAATAAATCCACTTTTTGATTATATTCAAATTAAGTGACCTGCGTGCGCACATGCACTGTACATTCCACTCATGCGATGCGATTTAAAGGCTGAAATAATAGTGAAGATGAACAAATGAAATAAAGTGGGAACTAAGCAGTGCAGTCGGAATGAGCTGATAACATCAGGCAAAAAACTAAAACTGAAAGTAAATGCGCCTGAAGGGCTGACTGCGGGTGGACATGTCTGTGGGCTTCTTGTCATGATTCTGGGTGACAAATGGCATGACAGAAGTAAGTAGACAAATATCCCTCACCCCCACCTTGTCCTTCTTATCCTGGCGTGCATAAGGAAAGCAGGGGATGACAGCTGTGACCCTGGAGGCTGAGGCTATCTTGCAGGCATTGATCATAATCAGCAGCTCCATCAAATTGTCATTGATCTCCCCACAGCCGCTTTGGACAATGTAAACGTCTTCCCCTCGGACGCTCTCCCCGATCTCCACGCTGCCAGAGGAAGAGAAGTGAGAAAACAAACAGCACTTTGAGCCAAGCAAGCAGGACATATGAAACAGAACAAACAATGGCTTGTGTCCCCATGTGGTTTGGCCTGATCAAGGGTTACAGTGATGATAAGAAAAGTATGAAGACTCATGGGACACTACTCTTTTGGTTTTTAGGTGGATTAAATTATTTGAACGCTGGGGGTCTGCACGCTTGTCCATTAGACAAGTTATTGTGAGTTCTGATGCATGCGTGGACTACAAGTTCCTGAAAACACTGCGCGGCAATTTTCGCCGTGACACCGCTTCTCATAAACAGCTAACAAGTCGCTAGGTTACGACATTTAATCATAATTAGCATTTACAAACCAACATAAAAAAAAAAAGCTTACCATGTTTCTTGGTTGCTGAATTTCTTGGTGACAACCTTTCCCAGTTCAAGACCGAGGCGATCTGCTATTTTCTGAGAAAGATCCGGATGGGAGCTGCCGCTAAAAATCTTAATATTCGGCATTTTGTTGCGTCGCTTTGGGTCGTCGTTCGACACAGGACGGGCTGCGGCAGCGAGAAGCTGTCGAGTCAGCGGGAAGAGCTACAAATATATCAACAGTTGATAAGCTACTCTTTACCGAGCCGTGCAGTTTCCCTACCTATCCTCCATTATGTCCCACACCTCGCTCGTGCAGCTCATTGTCGAAGGGCGCGCGCACGCTGCTTTCGCTTACGCTGTGCCGCGATGACGTCATCATGGACAAGGGAACTGAAAAAGGTATCGTGCGCGAGCGAGGTCACTGAAAGCTGTTGACTGAGGAAACAAATGGAAAAATCACGAGAAATCCTGTCAGTATGCAGCTGTTATGGATTAAGCTGTTTTTATTTTTGTATTTTTTTATTTGCTTAAATTCTATGCAGTATTTTTATAATTTGTAAGATCCACAGAATTAAAAATCATGATTTTCACATTGCTATTAAAGTATGCTGAAGGTTGCCCTTTTTGATCCTCTTTTTATAAACCGATCTATAAAACTGGCGTTTCTTTCAATGGTCTGGCTTCTCAATATGGAACACACCCCTTTGTGCTCTGTTTCTAAATACAGCTCAGGAATCTGGGGATTGGCTTGGTGTTTCCATATCTACATAGATCATCTCTGTGACCTTTTTTGGGGTTGAAGTACATTTGTTTTTATCAAGCTGACGCCTATGAAACTACAAAATACACATACAATAATAAACGGATGTGCTTTGTGCAGTGCCCTAGCACTATTAAAACAGTGTGACTTTTTCTCAAATTGTCATATTATTACAAAAACAAATTTCAGTGTGTTTCATTTAAATTTTATGTGACTGACTTCATACAAAGTAGTGCAGAACTGTGGAATGGAAGGAAAGAACACATGACAAAGTGTATGTGCATTTGTTTTTATGGCCAGACCACAAGATAAAATCCAGGCATTTCCCTCTGAAGGCACCTACTTAATAATCTGCATGTGATTTATTCTAAATATTAAATGCTGTTCTATGAAGGCCTCAGAGGTCTGAAGCAGCAAAGAGGGCCATAGTAATTCTGGCGCAGTGACACAGATCCATAGGTAAGGTGGGAGTATCCTTTGACAGGACAATTATTTTCCTTGCAGCTCAAGGAAATAGATATAGGATGGAATTAATAAAGCAGGCTAACATTAAACAAATGAAGTGAAACAAAAAGTTCCAACTTTAAGACTATTAAAAATGTGTGAATGATAATTTAAATCCTGGTACGTGATACATGTAAGGATTAACACAAATTAACACATGGCCAGGGGTGCAGGGGTGCAACATTTTATTGGACATTTTAATATTAGGAGAGGGCGTATAAATCTTATCCTGTCTGTATCCTGTTGACCTTTTGTGGATTAGAGATAATAAAAAAAATACAAAATACAAACCTGTGCATCAATATACTAAATTTAAAAATGATTGAAGGTATGTTTTATAATTATCTCATTAAAGAAAACATGGTAAAAGCCCTAAGTTAATATTGACATTCAGGCATGTGTTGATGTAAGCCTCTGACAGCCACTGTGAAGACATTTTATTTAAAAATTGTACATTGAACATTTATCATTTTTATAGTCATAAAGGTTTTGATTTATTAGGTAATTTCTTCTCTATCTTTGTGTTACACTAAGATTTTAATTAAAATTTTATATGCATGATTTTTAACATCAACATTTCTTTTGTGAATTATACTTAAAAGTTGCAACAATGCAAAAACCTTGATAGAGTTTCAATGTAATAAACTGAGAGTTGTTAATTAGGAACACCTGATTACTGTTACTAGGTACTTTTTCTCACATCACCTCAAGAAAGTGGTTATCATGCTTGTGTGTTGACTCAAAAACTGGTTTTGAAATTTTAAGCAATCAAACCAACAACACAATATATAAACATTACTACTAGCTTGCAATTGAACATTTTACACTTTTAAGTCAACATTACTTTCTGCCCAAGGGAAATGAGGTATGTTTCTTTGTTATCAGTCTTGCATTTGTTAAAGGTTGCGTCAACAAAAATGGCATATTAAATTAAACTTCGTTCATTCAATGGCATTTCCAAATTCTTTGAAATAGTTTATATAATATTCTTTATTGCTCTTAAAACATGAATTAACTTTGTACACAGACAAAAGACCACAGTGTCGACAAGATCATTGACAGTGAATTAAGACAGGAATGAATAAGTGTACAAAAGAAAAACAAAAGACCAAGTCATGGTGGTCATCATTATGTGAATGAAACACAGACTGATCAACTTAGCACAGCGCTGGTCATTTCACTCCTTCACCAATTTGTACTTTTTTGTCGACCTTTTGGGTATGAAAAGGAGCTATCTAGAGACTGTTAGGTAGCCTAGAGGTTATATAACAGCTGTGCATCAATTCATACTGTCCTTGGGGTTTTTATGGCAACCAAGAGTTTAAAATAACTTAATCTTAACTACAATTAACCTACTATAAGAAAATCTTGTGACTCCTATAAACATTTATGAGCAGTTGATCAATGAAAGTCATTTTGCTTTGACTAAAGATCTTCATTGGACAATCTTCAGAGAGTCAACTGCCCAAACTGGGACCACAATCACGTTAAATGGAAATAGGGTAGTCTATAAATATATATAAAACATATTAATTGTAATTTTAAGTTTTTCATACTTTTAGTAATATTTTACGATTATTTGTTGCCATGCATAAATAAAATAATGATTTATCGGGAGAAATGTTTGGATAGACAGTAGTGTATCTAAATACAGTAGGCACAAATTGGATGCACAATTTGGTGAAGGAACAAATTGACCTGAAGTCCATTTAGCAAAGCAACAGAAACAATGATAAACACAGAAAATGTTTCTTGAATGCTGAAATGTTCTCAGGCTGATGAGGAAACATTATCTGATATTTTTTGTTTATAAAAATAAACATGTCCCATGCTTTGTACTGATATTCTTCAAAATATATGATTTCGCTATTAGCCTCTATGTTACATTTAGACTACAAATAATTACCTCACAGACATGTCCTATTTACAAAATAGTGAAGGGCTCGCATAAATCTTAATATTACAAGTAATGATTTAAAAGTATGTCTTATTCTCTCAAATATTTTATCACATCATTTACATCTGCTGTGTAAAATTATACATTCCCATACGGGATACCATTTGCAAATTGTGAACTTGGTTCCTCTTTCAGTTTTGTCTGCTTTTCCCATTTTAAAAAATCTGTACATTATCATCACCTCCAGCTCCAACATGTGTCCCTGAAGGTTGCAAGGGAAAAAAATACGTACAGTGAGAAAAAGAACATTACATAACTGTTATGAAATTGCAGCAATAGCAGCAAAGAAAAAAAAACTGTTAAAAGAGAGTGCTGACAGAAAGTAGTGTCTTCTAAAGCCAAATTTTATTTCAGGGCTAGATTAAACAGTTATTTTCAATGAATAAATATGTGGTGAAGATTATATTTGCTGTATGATATTGTTTGTCTACTACTTTTAATCACATTACCCTTAGACTTACCTTTCCACCAGATTGACATACCGTTTATGGTAATAAGTTTCTTGAATTTTTGAAATAATCATTTAACCTTCCCTTTTCATTTTTACTGGTGCAGAAGAAATGCCACCAATGATTTTGTTTTATTGTACTTTCTTTTAACAGTCTCCATGATACATTATAGGCCAGCACAGGCATAAAGATCATTTTCAGCAACGCCAAGAGGATCTGACAAAAAGAAAGATTTCAGACAAGAAATGGTGTGTTAGTTTTATTAAAATACATAGAAAACTACTTTGTGTGTTTAAATATTTGCTAGATTGCACAATGTGTAACAGCACATAGAAAGCAGATTTTATTATATAGTATCTTAAAATATTAATAAAAATTAAAGAGTATCTTGAAACAGGTCAGCTTTAGCAGTAAGGAGATGAACTGTTGTAATGTTGACTCAAGTAAAGTTTTCAGCAGCAGGATGAAACAAAAACACATATGTAAACATTAAAGGATACATTTAACTCCGAAAGTCATTTTGAGGTTGTGCAAAATCCTAGTCACAGGCTTACTCACTTGCTAGTGAAGGTATTTATTAATGTCATTTACAATCAGTGAGATACAAGTGAGTCATAAATTGATAAAGGTGTAAAGTACACAGTTTGTGTTACAAATTATACTGTGGTAAAGTCTTTTTTACAGCTGAGTGATGTAATCGCACTCATTACTGTACAGTGGATAAAACTGTGACTTGGGTCTCTGCTACATTGTCTGCTTCTGAACGTTTGTGTTTCATATCTGATTTTTTTGTAAAGAGAGAGTGAGGCCCCAGTAGTCAATATAATCACTTTTATAATTTTGTTTTTGCAGTTTCCAACTCATTTCCTTGCATTTTGGCCTCTACATTGTATGTCACACATTGCCAGCACAGCCAAAAGAGATCATGTTTGCATTACAACAGGTAACAAATTCCACAAACACATCACCACCTAACCAACCAACCCTTTGGACTATTCAGTTTACAGAAGTCGCTACTTGACAAGATCTCTGAACTATTTTAGTCCAACGCATACATGTACTTCTGATGTATTGTTAATTTTATAATTATATTACTTTAGTATATTTTAAATAAATGTATAATTCATTTTCTTCACCAACTTTATATTTGCTGTATAGACACAACTAAAATATACATAATATGTATATAAAATATTTTACTATACATATATGTATATATATATATATATATATATATATATATATATATATATATATATATATATATATATATATATTTCATCTTGTGAATGTTCATATGAGGTGATTAGCCCTGTATCACCCAGCCTGCTGTAGAGTTCTTGCTCCATTGTGCATTAGTTTGGTGTATATCTGTTTTCAAAACAAGGCTACCTCAGGGCCTGTAAACATGGGATGAAAGAGTTGCATTGCAATCGAATGATTCATTGCAGATTTAGTAAAAATTGTAAAAGCTAAATAAATAATGAATTTGGCTAAAGTAGCCACCCATGTTCCTGCCAGATTCATTCCTACTGTGCAGGCAGAGTTTTGATGGGTCGTGTAAGTGAGCTCATGTTATTGGTATTGGAGCAAATCTGAGGGCTCATTGTCTTTGTTGGCAAACTGCTTGAGTGTCCCATGGACTCTTCCGCTGCACGAAGAAGTAAAGTGTAGTTGATAGCGACTTCCTCAACTTTCCTCAACAGCTGTAGCCTTTGGGCGTCTGAGCGGACTCCTCTGACCAGTTTGATGAAGGTCTGAGTTAGTTCACATAACACCTGGAAGCTGTCTGAAACAACAGCAAGCATTCGTGTTGGGCTTTTTTCCACACTTGCCACTCGTCGACATGATGCCCTGAACTCTTTGAACCGCACTGCCAGTTCCTGTTTGTACTCTGCAATCCGTGAAGACTGGAGACGAGCTTCGCCGTCAGCATGTGGGCTGTTAGCACACTGTCGAAGGATAGCTAGCAACTCATTAGCATCCAGCTGAGCATTTAGAAAACCATCAGGTAAACTGAAACTTTTCCCTTGCAGAGCCTGTACACGTGCAAGGCTCCCTTCCAGTGTGCCACAGGTTCTTAGGTCGATGTCTTGTGTCTGTGGTTCCTCTTCCTCTTCCTCTACCTCCTCTTCTTCCCCACTGCAGTCCTCTGCATTTAAGACCTGGAGTGTTTTGCTTACAACAGGAAATGTGCGCGAGTCCATCTCCATTCCTGGAAGGACCTGTAGAGGTATGGAATATGAGAGTTCATCTTTCTCACTGCTTTCATCTGCGGCTTCACACTTCCTATAACAGAAACAAAATGAGCAGCATTTGTCTTTGTCATCACTATCTTCACTGGGCAATGTAAGCAAAACCTCCCCAGTTCCTTCTTTAGTATCACGTAGCAGTTCCTCTCCTTGAATGAAAAAGACACCCCTTTTCCCTTTACCGTCTGCCTGATGAGACTGAGTGTGAATTGGCTCTATAGGAGTGGGAAGCCTTAATCCTGTGGCCCTCACTCTTTCCATTTCTTTCTCCAGACTTTTGGGTTTTGCTTTCACCTCAGCATACACAGGTGTGTTCGAACTATTGTCTAGCTCTCCAATGCTGTATCGTCTCTGAAGCTTTTTGTATTGTGGAGCTCCTATGCAGTCGGTTTGAGAAGTACAGGTGGGCAAGCAAGAGCTCTGGTCTCCCCTTGGCTCTCTTGACTCAAGACTGGTAGATCGTATTCTTGTGGTTTTGATCTCTAAAGTTTGAGGTCTCCTTGTAGCACTTTGGGTATGAGGAGTTTTGGAAACAGCTGGAGGGGTCTTTGAGATATTTCTCTCTCTGCCTCGATTTTTTGTCTCTGTGGTTGTGCCAACTGGTGTGTCAGGTAGTCGCATACCCCTGCACATTCGTTTACAGTCACAACTGCGTCGCTGCTCCCTGGATATCCCTGGAGCTTTAAGAACAGGACTGGTACGGAGTTGGCAGGCGCAAGGAGTGCCTGATGGCACAGGAGAGGATCTTTGGGGTATAAATTCCCCTTGTGATGACTTGGGCTTCAGCAATTCCTCTAAAAACTCTAGCTCATATTGCCGAACTTTTTGCAACTGTGCTCTTCGTTCATCTGTCTCTTTTCTCATTCTTGCAGGAAATGTTGCTGAAAGAAGGTTCCTAAAGCTCAAAAAAGGAGCATTGCGCTGTGACTTCTTGTCACTGCCTTGCTTCTTTGAGTCTCTAGCTGGAAGAGTGGAGACTTTTTCCACATTGGGACTTGGTGTTGTGAGATCATCTAAAATAGGTAAGGATTTTACAGTGGATTTCTGATTCTGTGTTTCTGAGTGGGATTTTACCTGGGCACCCTCAGTCTTGTTTTCAGATGTTTCTTTCCTTTCTACCTTTACAGGCAAATGAGGGGATAACTTACTTTGTATTTGAGGGCTTGCCTTTGCCAAAGTAGGATCAGCACCTACTCTTGTTGCATTTTCTTTATTATTTGCCAGTTGGAGGCCTTTGGCTCGAAGACGCTCATCATCTGTGGGGGAGGATGACTGAAACACTATCATCTTTTGGACCTGTGGGTCTTTTAGCCTTAGTTGAGATGTGGGTTCCTGTTGCACAGGGCATGTGCAGAAAAGGTCATCCACTGGCAGAAGATCTGCAGAGCTTGAAGGCTTCATGGTCTCACTGGAGGCAGTCTTGGCTTCTTGGCACATATTAGTGGAGATCTTGACAGAAACACTTGTGTCCACAGGCAAAATTTTAGGTAAGGCTTTGTGTATCGGCTCTATAGCAAGAGGGGCTGCTGTCTTAATCTTCACACCATCAGACAGATTTTGAGATTGGGATATTTCTGAAGAGTTTGATATAGTCTGGTCAGCATTGACTTGAGTTGTCAATGACAGATTAACTTTTTTAGGTTCTTCTGATTTCTTAGAATCAGGCTCAGTTGTGTTTGCTTTGACAGATTCTGATATTGCTTTTAATTCTACTTTCTGTTCAGTCTGAGAAGTGTCTTGAGTGCCACCTTGTTCTGTCACAACCCTAAGTATTGCTGAATCTTGGCCAGGGTTTACTTTAAAGGGAACAGTCTTACTCAGGATTACTTGCTTGGGTGGGCAACCAGCACGAATCTGACCCACAGTAAAAGCCCCAGTCCCTATGGTCTTTGCAGTGCAGCCAGGGATTGCCATGGGGAAGTCACGACGGCAGAGAATACGCTCTTTGTTGATATGGTGAGCTAGAAGATATGCCTGGTTCTGGTTTTGCTTCATTGCTGACACCATCTCAGAAACATCTGTCAATTCAGAGGAGTTGGTCTCATGCCCTGAATCCAGTGATGACTCAGGTGTAATGGCAGCTAAGACAATCAACCCTGAGGACGACACCAACAAAGCACACAGTTAGTATAATCAAAGAACAAATATCTGCACAGAAGTATATGGATGTGGGTCACAAATGGCATAAAGGATTGAAGTAACTATCTTCAACCAGTTATTCTACAGTAAATTTATATGCCTTGTGCAGGATTTTTTATAGGATAAGCATTGCAGTTTTGCATGCAGATTAAAGGTTTTGTTTAATTTGGAAATATTGTAGCTTTGCTACTCATAAAAAAATAATCCTGATAAATGATCTTAAACATGTTTTCTTTCTTTTGGTCTCATTGTGACATACAATGTTTGATTAATATCTTCTTTGTTTATATAAAGCTTATATTTTAGTAAAAATACTCAGGAATATTTTGAGTTTTAGCTATAATTTCGGAGTAGAAAACATAGATAACTACAAATGCTCTATGCATATAGGAAACAGTACATCAGTAATACCATACATTGTTAATTTGGTATCTGTCTGATCAGGAAAATGATGCTGTAAGTGAAATGTGAGCAGTAGTATGACTGAGGCTGTTGACCTGCAGTCTGTGTTGGTTGTTGAGGATGATGCGGGTAGTCTTCTGAGGCTGCCAAAGCCTCAAGTGCCTGTAAGGTGGACACCAGAGCATCATCAAGCTCCTGGGCATGGTCTCGAACTGTTCTTGTGGCCACATTATCAATCAGTGTCACAGGCACATCTTCTTTAGCTTGTGCCTTCTTTCCTGTAGCAATCTCAATATTAGTGCTAGTTCGGGCCTTCTTTGCTCTTTTCGGATCATCCTCATCAGAACTGTTATCCCTGAAGCCAGGTGGTGGGGCAGCAATGGCAGGCGGTGGTGGTTGCAACTTTTCACCTCCACCATCTGCCTCCTCCTCTTCTTCATTGCCAGGAGGTGGGAGGGCCATAAGGTCTACTGCCCCGGCATCTCGAGAGGCACAAGCACTGGAGCAATGTCTCCCCGAGCTCCCACTGCTGTTTGCTGCAGTTGAATGACCCTCGGCCTTTAGCCTGGCTTTGCAGGAATCACAGAAGTACCGTGAAGTTTTCTTTGACTGACCCATTGTTTGGGCCCTCACTCGAAATCCTGTCTTCTCTACAGCTGTGCTCTCTAAAACCCCAACTATTTCCTCTGTAGTCTCCTGTGTGGGATCTGATTTGGTACGAGGTCGACCAGGTGGCTCATGAGAAATGAAGTTCTCGTTAATGTCGAGCTCGGTCTCTGGGTGCACTTGGAGCTCCTGGAATTGTTGCTGCTCTCTAAGGTGAATGTGACACAAGCCTAGATGTTGAGGTTCTGCAGGAACCACGGGTCTTGAACTTCCTGACTCTCTGTGGGAACTTTCCCTCTCCTCCCCTCGCCGCCCTCCACTTTGCAATCCAGCTGCCCCAGCTCGCGGATGGGGATGGTGGGAACTTCTGTAATCTAAGGATAGAATGGTCAGAGCAGTGGAGAGTTTGAGGTGTGAAGAACT
Source organism: Xiphophorus maculatus (assembly GCF_002775205.1). NCBI lineage: Eukaryota > Metazoa > Chordata > Actinopteri > Cyprinodontiformes > Poeciliidae > Xiphophorus > Xiphophorus maculatus. Next base: position 19,887,039 of record NC_036465.1, on the reverse strand, counting down.
AGTTGGGATAGAGAAGATCCAGATGGATAAGCAAAGGCAACAGCTGGTGGTCAGATGGGGGTTATTTACTTCAAAAATGAATGTTAAGGGCTGAAAATTGTCTGAGGTTGGAGGGTTAGATTCTGATGTAATGCAATGATAAAATGGTAAGAATCTTCTTACATGTAGACTACAAACTGATGCAGAAGATGGCTGAAGATCTGTTCACGATTGAACACTAAAAGTTTACCATTACAGCAAAAAGCAGATTTCATGTTACTCTATTTTGGGAAAGCAAAATGGCATTCCAGTCCAATGAGTTAGAATGAAGATGAAAGAAGAGACAGCAGAGGGCGCCATGAGATGGGAAAACCAGCTGGATAAAATGACTTCATTCAGTGAAAAAGCAGTGTTCATCAATCTCCATGTAGACTTGACACATAATGCAGATAATTACAAACAGTATCTAATGCAGACCTATAAGTCTATTTTAACAATTTCAACACATTTACATGCTTGATCAATCTTTGCTTAAAATACTTACCATATATATGTATTTGATAAATATTGCTTGCATAAAACTATTATTATATTTACCTGGCTTGGTCAGCTGAGACTGACCAAAGTTACGGTTGTAGATGCTTCGTTTGGGGTCTACAAATAGCTTATAGTAGCCAGAAATGAGGCACGCAAAGTTACTGGCATCAGGCCATTCCATGAGTAAAACCAGAGGCTGCAAGATTGTAGAAGAGATAGAAATATAGATGGATTATTTTACAGTATTCTGTTCAAATAAAGTTGTTCAAATAAAGTTACAAAGATCCAGACCTATGGTTCTCAAACTGCAAGCAATCTTTAGCAGCCCTTAGTATTTTGTTTGGTAACTACTTATTGTATAGTTAATCATTAAAACTGCTGAGTAGTTCAAGTACTTTGGTACATTAGAAATATAATACGCATAGAAGTGCTATGTAAAAATTCTGAAAATTATATTAAACACAACCAATCATAAGCCAGTATGATTTGCAAAGTGATTTTCTAACTCCAACTAGCAGTAAAAGCTAGTTGTAATCTAAGAATACAACTAACTATAAAAGCTACTTGTAGTTAGCTTTCTGTGTTTCTCTACACTTGTACTTTAAAAATTGTAGCTACATATTTACACATGTATTATATAACGTCCAGTATGCCTTAAAAAATTATATGAGAATAAATTCTAAAACAATCAGAAAATCATAATTTTACCTGCTGCCATCACTAAATTATAGATTAAATGACATTATTTTAAAAGAGGTTTGAGGAACCTTTTGTTTCCTCACTAGGAATTTTGACTTCTAGATATCATAGATATCTTATTGTTGTTATTTCAAACTTCAACTTTTTGGAGTAAAGGTTACCTTGTTGTATCCTTCATGCACTTCCACCTTATTGACTGTTTTGTTAGTTTTATTATTCGGACACAACAATTAAGTCCTGCTGTAGTCCTTTCTTTCAAAAATGTTAGTACAGTACTTGCTGTAAAACATTTGAGAATCACTGCTCTAGAGCAATTGTTTGCAAGCTCTTGTGTTATTACTATGTGAAAACACATTTAAAATGATTAAATTTTGTGTAGCTGCTCACAGGTTACTCTGTATTACCTTGGCCTCATGAATTGATACTTCAACACGAGCTACTCCTTGACTCTCTCTATAAAGCTGGATCTTGGAAATCCTACTGAACTCAGCCAGAACGGTTGTGAGATTGTTTTTGAGATCAATAACATGACTGATTCCATGTCGAGGCCCCACTAGAAGTGTTGTGGCAGACTGCTTTTCGTCCTAAAACAGAGTGCAAAAGATAAAATAACAAGTTGTCACATATTCTGTCATTGGAATACCTCCTTAACAGTTTTTATATATTTTTATATACAGGTCTGAATAAAAGATTTGAAAGCTTAAAAATATTTTAAATAAGGACCTATTGAGCAAAGAAGTAATTTGTTTCTATTTTTGAATGCAAATATTCAAACATATATTACCAATCCCACTGTGTGAAAGAGTATTCCACCAAAAGGTGGAAGATCGTTGAGTATTCGCATGTACTGCAGCTTTCCCTGGAGTGGAGGAACCTGCCAGCATAGTGATAATTAGAAAAAGCTGATCTGTCAAAGTAAAATATTCCTGCTATAAATCCTAAATGCTCTTGGGGGCGCTGTTGAGACACTATTCTGGAAAATAGACTCTTATGCAACTGGTATATGTACATGGCTGAAGAGCATGCCCAAACGGCTTGCGATCTAGCAGTCATAACCACGTAAACAAAAAGCTTTATTTCCTGCAAAGAATCAGTAATGTATTGAGAAATTATGTTGATTGCAATCAAGTGTGTGTCAGCTTGGCATTTTTCATTTTTAAGTAACAGAATTGTTACAATCAATGCAAAAAAGTTTTTTTCTAACAGAGTCACCTTGTTCCCTGATGGTGGTGGATGTTGGTATGTCTTCAGCAGCTGAGACAAGGATTTACACACATTTTTCTCCTTCACTGTGGGAAGGAGAGTGAACGGAAGAAAAGGCTCTAATCCCCACTCTTTCCTGTGACCAAGACAAGAGAGCAAAAACACAGTAGCTTTCCATACGCGAAGGAGAAAATATTGTACAAGACAGACAGTACATCTGAAAGGACAAATAAAATTTTTTTTTCATTCCACAGGAAGGCACAGTGAGGGTAAGTAACATTCTCCTCAATCCCTGGTTTCATTTTGTAATCTGAAGTCTATTACAAGCACAGCGAATCTGATCTGCTACTGTGGATATGATAGCACTAACTAATTACTTGCTAAGTTAAGGTTTGGAATAATAAATGGGCAAATTTAGTGAGATGTAATTTCACAAAGCAATGGATTTTGTGATGGATAACTACCTAGGGAAAATGGTCCTTGAATAATTAGAACTTTTAATACTTCTTGGAATGAATTATTATTCATTTAGACAGTGAATGAGCAGACTTTACTATGGGGCGCATTGATATGCTCCACAGAGGCATTAATGGAGTTGTTTTGAAGACTTACTCAACATGTTTGAGAGAGATCTTCTGATTAGGCCTTGCAGAGGACACAGTGATGTAAATGTGGAGCGCAGCCAGTCGTAACGTGACGTCGGATTTCCAGTCCATGCTGAAGCGCTCCTTGATAACGTCATTGCGACTCTGTGAGAACATAATGGCATGCTTCAATGGTCTCTTTAGAAATCAGAATCCTCCCCATTCAAACTTGGACTGAAATGTTATAAAGAGCTTCTGGATTCCTCTTTACAACTAAAACTATTTTTTTGAACTCAGTCTGTTGGGGTTTATGAACAGAGTCAGGTGGTAGAAAACTCTCAGCATTTTCTTATTGATAAAAAGACTGTGAGGGATATTGGCACACAGTTGCTGAATATCCTTGATACAAAACTTGTGTGCCACTACATCCTAAAGGTTTTTAATATTCATACTAATTGGCATTCTTGGTTGTTACTTTGGCTGGTGTCGTCACAGTTCATAGCAAAGACTTCTAAATCTTAAACAACTTTATGTTCACTATTTAATCAGAGCAAAGAAAATAACAGAGTTACCTACTGCAGGTGAAATATTGTCTGGCTACAACCTCTTAAAAGAAACCTATTTTATAAAATGTGAACTGTCCCTTTAATTAATTGCCTTTAAAGTATTTAAAAAAGAGCACACAACAAAACCTACACTTTTAAAGCCTCATGCACATTCTTATAATGATCTCTTTTTTATCTCTGTCTCCAACATCATGTAACAAAGGTATACACAATCCAATAGCAAACTTGGAAAAAAAGAAACTTAAAAGCTTTGACTCCCACGTGGCACCCACTGCACATCAAAGAGACAGCAGTCCAACAGTGCCGTGAGACTGTGCTGCTTAAATCCCCCAATAATCCAGCATTTTACCTGTATATAGAGGTACTCAAATGCAGCAGGGTCTCTTCTTAACAGGTCTGCAGGGTCTTTGGGGAAGAAGCACACACGGAACAGACACTTCATCCCCTGGAAATAGGTTCTGTGCACCACCTGGGGAAACAGGGCTTTGTCAGCTAGATAACAGCAACACCTTTAGTCACATAACACTGGATCATGTTTTTCTAAGTGGGCCTGATTTCTGAATGCAGTGTTTATCTTTGCAGGGTCACAGTGAGGTATTTTTGTGCTAGGTTTCCAACAAATCACTCAGCTGTACAGGAAAGTAAAGTCTTGAATTAAACAACGAAATGCGTATATGACTGGGATTATGATACACCGACACAAAGGAGTTCATATTTGTGAAGGGGTAGAAAAGGCCTTCTTGTAAATTTCTTTTTACAAATAAAAATCTTAAATTCCTCCATATGTCAATACTTTGTAAAACACATTTGCTGTACCCTAACAAGTTTTCTTCCAGTATTATCTTGTATTTAGATCAATTTGTCTTCCTTTAAACTCTGTCCAGTCTTCTTGTGACTGGCTAAGATACCCATCCCAGAGATGGTGGACAATGGGTGACGGTGGCTCAGGGAATAGGGCTTTGTCTTGTAACCAGTGGGTTGCTGATCCAATTCTCTGCTCTGTCTGCCTCAGTCATTGTGGTCTTTGCAGCAATGACTGACTGGTTGTTGGTGGTTAGAAAGCCTGGTGACACTAAATGAATAGCAGCCTCAGCCCAGGGCAGCTGCGGCTACAGAATAGTTTTCCACCATCACTGTATGAATGGGTGAATGACTGACTGCAGTGTAAAGTAGTTGGGAGTCCTTGGACTTGACAAAGCATCCTACATTTACCATAAACCTGCCACCACAATGCTTCACAGTGAGGATGGTGTTTTATATTTTCTTTGATTACATAGAAAAGAAAGACAGACTATAGTTATTCTTGTTACTTTTCTTTTATCATATTTTATTATTAGTTTCTCCGGGTGCTTGTCTGTATGACCCGTTTGGCTTGTGAATTTTGTGCAGCAATTATGATTGAGTGTCTCCTGTTGCTTTTGCCAATGCCTTCAAGCTGCTTGGTTCAAACTGTTTTTGCACACATCTGGCCAGTCCAGATTACTGGAATCTTACATGTGTCAGTGGCTGATTCTCCTGCAGCAGATGCAACCTCTGATTCTGGTCCAGCCCACCTGCCTCCAGCACCAAAGCAAAGTGCTCAATGTAGCGCAATGAGAGGCGGTCCTGCAGGGAGGAGATCACATCCTGGAAGGAAACAGATGGAAGCAGAATGCATTTTCAAGAGGAAATCACATTTACACCACAACAGAAATGAATTGATCCATGGGAACCATTTTCACCTGAAATCCTTCCACGTTCACTGCAATTTCAGATGCAGTTTGTCAAACTGATACCCCTTCAAGGAGCGTTTACTGTCTTATCTCTTTATTCTGTCATGCATTTTTGCTTTGAGCAATAGAAAGCTTTTATGAAATTTCATTATTCTGCATTGTGAGCAGATGTATTTCAAGGAAATAATGTTCAAAGCAAAAATGTTGCTCTTTTTTGCAGATCAGTATCTGTGAATGATGCAGAGATTTTCTCAGAGAGCCCTATCTAATAGAAAACTCGTTGCTTATCATGTCTGGGGAGGAATTGCCTCAGGTATCTAATAGAAAACTCTGTGCTTATCATATCTGGAAGTGGGCTTTGCCTGAAGATAGAGTTTTTGAACTTCTGTGTGCTCACCATATTTAAGTCAAATTGACTGTGAAAAGGATTTTATAATTGTGTTTTGTCACTGTAATCTGCCTGTGAACGTCAATACAGAGCCTCATTAAGAGCAAAAGAAAGGCTGCATTAGAACAGGGTTCCTTTGAAATGCAAGGATTTTTAAAGCAATTGACAAGCTTGGTTTTGTTTTAAATGATGGTAAAAAAAACCCCCAGACAATCAAGTGAAAGTCTCACAAGTTGTCGAGACCTGAAGATGGTCAGACAACTACAGTAGTTTTCCTGCAGTGCCACTGATTCAGTCTGTGGCAGTGCAATATTGATCTGAGTTTTTTTACTATGCTGAAGTTCCATTTAATTAGACTGACAGGAGAGCGCATCATCCATCTTTCCTTAAAAGTGCCCCTTTGTGTCTCCCCCACGCTTCATGAGCATGGCAAGGGATATGTGAAATCTAATAGAGCGCATTTAATAAGTCTAATACAAGATGTCAAGTTCATGTTAGAGCCTGAAACAGAAATAAATGTGTCCTCTGGCTTACAAAGATAATGTCCCAATTCCCAACCTTAATGTTAATATTTGTATTTTATGTTATAGAAAATGATAGGATGAAGAAAGTTGTTGTAATTGGCTTTTTTTTTAAAACAAAAAACGATTTGTAATTGACAGGACTCAAGAATGAGAAAAATTCCCAATATTGTATTTAATGACACCTTGCATAGAAAATGCAAGACAGACGCTGATGAATTATATTTCACAGTACTCTATATCTATACAAATTCATTTATAATATAAAAGTATAAATAAATAAATAATGATATTAGGCTGCTTGGTAAAACCACAGTAATCAATATTTTTTGTCAAAATGAGTGATGTCGCTGGAGGCTGTAAATGAAACCTTGGTGTACAGCTTCTCTTATGCTTTCATTCATATTTTTGCTACCCTCCTTAATCTTCATCTCCTTACACAGATGCTCCATCAGATTTATGTCCAAACTTTGACAAAATGCAAGTTGGAAAGAAAAGAGCATGTTGGTAAAAATTGCTTTACATCTATCCCCCAGGGGTACGAATGATTTTTGTCTAATCTGATTTTTGTCTAATCTGGACAGATCCCCTCTCAAGCCTGTTTCTGTCTAAGTGGCACCTAAAACCAAGAAAGCTTTTTTTTTAAAAAAAAACTGCTTTTTGTGTTTTCATATAATTAAAAATGTGATTCAAACAATTGTTCAATGTAGAATAATCCAGATCAAGTCTGAGAGGTCAATATATATCACCTTTTACACTATAGATTGTCAAATGCAGTATTGACTCCCTAAAAAACATTAAAAATAATTCTTTACTCAGCACTAATTCACAAACTGCTTGTCTGAAACATTATTATTGCATTTAGTCATCTTTGGTGTGCAGCAGTTTATTCTTACAAAAAAGTGAACTAAATGAAATTGAAGAGCCTCTTTTTTCTGAAATACGTCACTGTATACATATAATGTCAGTTCAATTTTTGCTATTATAAAACTATTACCTGAAATTCTTTGTCACAGCAATTCGGCAGCCTTCATACATACCCTGACAGTAGTGCGGCTGTCAAACGTAAAAGATTTAATCTGTCCATTCTCCAAGAACACCTTCAACACATTTGGTATGAGCAGCAAGGAGTCGTCCTTAAGCATTGTCTGAAAGAAAGATCGAAGAAGAAAAATGGGTTGTTTAGATTAAAGACTGTGGTAATAAGTTAAAAGGTGATCGGGAATGAACATAATCAAATGTAATGGTTGGTCGGCATCAGACGGTGGGAATCAATGGAAAGCAGAGGAGATAAGATGCCTCAAATAAAAAAGGAAGAGATCTTTTAACTTATCTGACTGAGAAGGAGCAAAGCTGTGCCTTAAGACAGCTATCCATGCATTGTATTATGATCAAAGAAGGGATTATTCATTTTCTCCGGCTTACACATCTAATATTTATGCCATGTAAAGAAAATTGGATGTAGGAGAGTCATAAATGAGGGGCTAAATTCAACCTTGCTGCCTTTACTCGGAGCACTCTGACAGAGATAAGATCTGATATGCAGTGCAGTTTTTCTTAACTTGGATAAGATGAAAAAGGAACTCTCCTCTTAATGTCAACTTATTTTACCTTATGCAAAAGAATTACAAAAAAAATGACTCTGTTCTCAAAATGTAGTTAGATTTGTGATCAGAAAAAAAAGGAAACCAAAAATAATAAGACATAAGCAGAGATTTTTCATGACATGCAAGAGAGAGTCTTACACCCAGCATGAAAGCCTTAGCAAGTTTTTGCAAAGATCGCAGAATTTCTCTTAACATTTCGTCTACTTCTTATTTTCTATGACTTTCTTTTATCCTAAATGTGAGATATAGGAGACACTTGGGCAGCTCTTGATCATCAAAGAATAGTTGTAATGTAAGAGCATGTCTCGAACCAAAAGCTCTCAAAAGGCTGTTGTTCTGTGCAGAGTGAACTGATTTTCTGGTTACAGCCATGGTGCATTGGTGAAAACATTAAAACCAGCTCCATTACTTCCCTTTACAAACTCCATTATCCATATCTGTTCAAAAAAAAAAACTCTTAATTGTCTTAATAGCTTGGTTCCCATGCTAATTACCAATGGCCCTGTCAGGACAGAGCAGATGTTAAAGTCAGGTGTAATGAAAAAGCTAAATAGAAGTGGCTCCACAAGAGTCGGTTGTTGCTTTATTTAAAGAATCGTGACTTTGTGGGTGTGATGAGCAATACTGCTGTCTTTGTTCTTCCACCAGTTTCAACTAAAAAAGACCAAAAAGAATTTATCCTTTCATGTTTGCTCCTTTGTTAAATTGATGATGCTTGACATCTTTGTGAACTGTACAGCATTAATGTTATTTATAAATCATTACTGTAAACGTCTTTGGTTGGAAGGTGTGAGCGTTTAGTAAGGAACGACGTTGTTTCTCTGCGCAAATGATAACAACTTTCTAATAACTTTCCTACTTTCTAACACCTAAACTGCAGCCTTGACTTGCCTTGCTGGTTGATTTCACAACCATTCACATTCTGAAACATGTGAGTAAAACAACTCACATATTGGTTTTATTAGGAGGAATCCGCAAGTACCTGCACATTTTAGTAAGGTAAATTTAAAACTTAGAATAAATGTTCAAAATAACTCAAGTTACTGGAATATTTTGCTAACCTAATTTGCTTTATTAAACTTAGTCGTAGTGTATGAAAGTTAGATACTTTGTCTGCTGAAGTTGGATTTTTTTTTTTTAGCTCCGGTGTTTGACATCAGTTCTTTTCCACCTATACCCAAGTTCAATGTTAGAGTAAATGAAGTTGAATTATTTATTAACTGATTTTAGCCAACCAACTTTTTTCATCATAAAGGAATTGGTCATAAATAACAAAAGAGAATGTATTCATTTTCTACCCCCCAATAAGCTGTAGAAGACAGCTTTATTGGAGGGAAGACATTTTTAAATCATTTACTAGATAGCTAAATGTTTTTGCTTAAAGTTCCTTACTAAAGGGTGCTTAGTGCCTTACATTCCAACTTTTGTCTGGGCAGCTACCCAAAAAAAATATCACAGGAAGTGTGTTTGGGTCAGCAACCCACTTGTCCTTACTGTCCCTATTAGTGTAATTCTTCCATCTACCATTTATAAGCTAGGAGCTCCCAGCACATTATCAGAACCAAAGACTTTTGGATGATAGGCGAAGCATCCAGTTGCTTTATATTTAGCACTTAGGATCGTCATTATGTCCTTCATAACTGGAAAGCTGGAGGATTTTTTTTGGTTGTTTTCAAACAACTAACAAAAGAGTCACAAGTCGCACTTGAGAGAAGCCAAATCTGTCAAAAAACAAAAAGCAATTTATTTAGTGTCAAAAAGGTTGACCAAACTTCCCGTCTCTGCTCGATGCACTCACATAAAGAAGAGATAGAAGAGAGAGATGGTTTTGCTCTTTTTTATGTTTCCTGCTAAAAAATAAAAGCTTGCAAAGAAGGGGATGAAAGGGCAACAGCAATTATTTGAATGCAGCTAAAACTTACTGAGTCCGGGTCGCTGATCGACACTTGCTCTGAAAAGCGCACTTTAGGAGGGTTGGTTCGCAGGCGGGCCTTTTTGGCTGCACTTATGAAGGCAGACTTAGGTGACTAAAAACATAAGGAGAGTGATGGTTACTCTGTGAAGCATTGCTGATTGATGTACGACTTACAAGTGAGTCATGACTTGCACTAAAACGACATGCGTTAATGAACTGGCAATAAATTGGGTGTAAAGTTGCAGCTGCAAGATTTAAATGCAAACTTCATCCACAAAAAAGTCTCTTTATTTGAGATTTGTCTAACTTTTAGAATTTTATGCAGACATATCATAACTCTAGCCTCCAAAAGATAAGATGCTTTATTTTAATGTTTGTTTTTTATCTTTATGCAACAAACAACATAAAATCTTCTGGTGGTTCTTAGTAAGATGAATTGTACATGTCTATTGTTTCTGCAGGGAATGATGCATCCACATAAAATTCTTGTTTATTAAAGTCTCATGTGGCTGTTTATGTCCCCACTTGGAGTTGTTGTGCAGGGTTACCAGGAAAAGAAATTACTCCAGTGTACGGAGCAAGGTCATGAATACTAATGTACGTCCTCACTCTGCACCACTGGAACAGAACACTGTACTTTGTTTAGCCGTACGATTCAAATGGAAAGGGAATAGTGCTGCGTCTGACGAGGACAAGGAGGGATCTTTAGGGAGGACAGGATGAAAGGGAGAGCGCCCCATTGTATTACCTGATGGGGCTGCAGCACAGTGAGAACTATGGTGTCTTTGCAGCGTCTGTTGAGAGACAGCCGAAAGTAGAGGGGGTTAGATAATGCCACACGGAGTGCAGCATTGAAAGAACAGTTTTTATCTGCTGCTTTATTGCTGCTCCTTGGCTGCAAAAGGACTGAGTCATCCTCAGGTTTGTTGTTGATGCTGTAAGAAACTGTTTCTTCTTTTGAGTCCATCCTCTTTACCCAAGTCTTTAGAGTTTTGTTCCCATTTGCCATTGTTGCTGGTCCCCTGACTTTAAGACCCTCTTCCTCCTCCCGCCCTCCCTCCTGGGACAGTAAAGGATGTTACCTTACAAGGTCTATGACTCTCTCTCGTGGCGCGTCGCTCACCGTCTCTTCGTTTATGGCCAAGATCTGGTCTCCAGGGAGAAGTTTTCCAAAGGAGGGGCCGTCTATTGACAAAGGACATACAGTAAAAATTATAGTCTCGTCAGATGAAATCCATTTTTTCCAAACATACATGCTGACTAACCGGCAGAGACGGAGCGAACGATGACAGGCCTCTGGCTGCCTGCTATGAAGCCGAAGCCTTGAGTAGGGTGGCGCTTGATGGTAACCTGTCGAGCTGAAGGAGGACTCAGGGTGCCACTGTCCATACCATCGTGGCTCTCCTCTAACATGTCAGTGCTGTGAAGTAAATGCAAATTCAGAAATTCAGAAGTTGCAAATTCAGGCTCATTTTTGATAAATATTGAACACATGGTGTCACTTTGCAATTCCAAACTGGGATGTATTTTGTTGGGATATTATGTGCACATTAAAAGGTGTGTCTTTCAGCATTCCTGAGTCAAGACCTTGCGAATAATCTTTTACTACAAATACAGCTGCCAGTCTTTTGGATAATGTCAACACCAGCTTTGTACACCTAAAGACTTCTGGCTCAGCTCAGTCAGACTGTATGGAGGGTGTCTGCGAACATATATTTTCACAGACACTTGATGGGTTTTAGGTCTGGACTTTGACTGTGCCACATCTGCATTCATATGCTTTGATCTAAATTATTCCATTGTAGCTCTGGCTACATGTTTAGGGTAGTTATGTTGCTGAATGGTGAACCTCTAACCCAGTTTAAAGTCTTAAGCAGCCTCCAGCAACTTTTGTTACTGGATTGGTCTGTACTTATCTCTAACAAGTTTCACAACAATTTTCTGGCTAAAGAAGAAAAAAAAATCAACACAACATGATGCTGCTGACCGCCTCGTTCCATCGTGTATTCAGTGTGATGTGGTTTGCAAAACGCAATATATGACTTTTCATGTGGGCCAAAACATTTCATACTAGTTTCAACCACATGTTTGCCACATGCTGTCTGTGCACTGTTCCAGATGCTTTTTCTTCAGCACCGATATTTTTGTCCTTCACTTCTTGTGTAGTCTGACTAATAGGTGTCGCACCAAATCTGTTGGAACCTAAACCCACTTTAAATTTCATGACAGATGAATCTTATGGTTGTAAATTGTGAAAATGTGAGCAGTTTCAGGAAGCATCGCTATTTAAAAAACACTACCACCTGACCACTGAGCAGGAATAAAACAATCCCATGCTGATTTATTGATAAGCTGCTCGCAAACAATCTCCACCTTTCACATGTGTTCGTGTGTCCATCCTGGACCTTGGCCATTCCCTGAGAGGAGGGAGCAACATGGGACGGGGTCGCGCTGCAAAGGCTGCTCTCTGTGTCGCAATCATTCACCTGTTTAACGGGAAGAAAACAGAAATAAAATCAAGCAGGTGAGACGTTCTCACTCGCAACCGATCTGCCCCGTAAAGTTTTTCCACATAAAACAAACTGAAGTAAAATAAAAACAGAGTCAAGGATGTTGGAAAATATTTGCCTCAGGTATCTGGCAGCAAAACCCGCAATTATGAGGAACCAGCAGCACACAGAGGATGTAACACATTAAGGGCTCGGAATCTGACAGTTTCTGCCTGTGTGGACCGCACAAATGCTGCGAACCACACATGCTCTTTTACAGATGCCTGCGTGGGTGGCCGCGAAAGCAAGGCTACTGAAAAAGAGTGAGTGTGTGTTTCGGGCAGAAAAAAAAAATGGAAATCATTGTGTGAGGGAGAGCAAAACCAGATATTTATGCCCATATCCGCGATGATTGCTGACTCAAGATGAGACGCGGATTGTGATGTTAATGGTGCAGATGGGCTGGAATAGAAAGATGCAGACAAAAAGCATGGCTGAACTGCCCGGGATTGTTATGCAGGGACACATTGTTGAGAGCCAATATCTTTCTGAGTGCTACAGTCAGTGAAAAGGAGAGGGCGAGTCAAAATGGTCAATAGTTTAGATTTATATTCTTCTAGGATGTTGTGCTTGTGCAGGGCTATAGGGGAGCATGGATTATTTACAGTTGCATCATGCATCATTAATTTCTACCTTGTATCACTGTGTTAGATAAGCTTATTCCACATCAAGAAATGCATTACATTAAATACAATTGGTATTTCAAAAAGAATCATTTACATTGGGAAAAGTATTTGCACCCTCAACGATTTTATCCGGTTTCGTTTTCTAGTCACTCACATGTTACGTGCCATTAAATAAAACCTATATAACCATGGTAATTTTTTCAAATAATAATTTAATCTTTTTAAAGAAAAAATCTGGATATCTGGGACAAAATAATGGCTCTTTAGAATCAAGAAATCAGTGAAATGGAACATGTCTGACAACAGGAAGAAAGGCATAAAGTCATGCACTGATCAAATAAAATTCAAAATCAGATAAGAAACAAAGTTAATGATGTCTGTCTGTGTTGAAAGGGTTATAAAGTTACTTATGAAGGGGGATATACATCAGGATTGTTGCATTGTGTCAAATCCCACCTTTTAACACATGTTAAATGAAGCAGACTTCTCAATTCCAGTTTTAGATAGTTCTTTGAGAGTTATTATCCTCAACTGGAGAAAATGTGAACCAGTGATGAACCTTTTCAAAAGTGACAGGCCCAAATTTCTCCAAGAGCGCATTGACTGGTCATCCAAGATGTAAGAAAAGATCTCAGAAACACATTTGAAGAACTGCAGGCTTCTCTTGTCTCGGTCAAGGTCATTGCTCATATTTTAACAATAAGAAAGAGTCTTGGCAAAATTAGACCCATAGGATACTGTAGCTGTAAGAAAAAACACTTCTAACCAAAAAAAGAACAAAAATCTTCATAAAGCATCTTGATCTCGATGATCCACAAGACTTTTATACAGAGCCTTATACAGTAATTCATTCTGTGGACCAACAAAAGAAAATTCAAACTTCTTGATATGGTATCTTTTTTAAAACTAGCACACAGCTTCAGACAAAGGAGCTCATGATGACAGTGGTGAGGTGGTGATGTTTGTGTCTAACCCATAACGTTTTGCCAGCTATGGGTCTGTATCATATGCCACAATTAATGAAATCACGAATTTTGCTTTTTGACAGAAAATCCTGAGGGAAAATGTCTGACAGCCTCTTTGTTGTCTTTGGCTCAAGAGCAAGTTGGTTTTGCATCAGGACGGTACTGTATTCTTATGCACAGCAAGTTCATCTCTGAATGGCTCAAAAAGTAAATGAAAGTTTCGGAGTGGCCTAGACAAAGTTCAGTATTGAATCTCATTGAGATGCTGTGGCATAACTTTAAAAGTGTTGTGCTTTGATGGGAGCAAAATTGATAAATGGTTATTGTAAATGCCACTGGTCTGGAATGGGTGTGGAGGGGGGGGTGTTACTTTTTCATATTAAGCTAGATTAGCTGGGATTGCTTTTTTCTTGTAATAAACACAAAAAACATCTAAAAACTGCATTTTTTTATTGCCTTTGATAGGTTTTGAATGCTACAAAAAAATAATTAATGATCTGAAACATGTGAGGGTGACAAATAAACCCCAGAATAAATCTGTAAAAAAGGAAACATGTTTTAACCAATCTGTTTATAAAATATTAATTTCAAAGAATCTTTCAGTATTCAGAGTTCGTGTCTTTTTCACTGGCCTACTATAGACATATCAAAGGTGCACAGCGGAGATCAAAGATCCTACTCTTGCTTGTTCTGCCTCTAAAAGGAATCGTGTCGTTTTGATACTTCCAATTTATTCTGGCGGAGCTGATGTTACCCATTCATCCTTCCACTCTCTCCTAATGTCATTTTCTTTCCACCATCTGTTACTGGAACCAAACCCATCCTGTACATCTTCCCTCTGACTGGCGGTTTGTGAGGGACGTGCAATGATTGCAGAGGGTTAAGTCAGAAACACCTTCGGAGCCTGATTTGTAATTTCAGTAATGAGAAGATGACCTTGTAGCGAGTAAGGAACACACTGGAACTAAAATAAAGCTGAAATGATGCTTTGCCACCAACCTGATTGTTATCCAAAAAGATGTTTCACTCCTCCCCCTTTTCCCTGTTTACTGTCCTGGGGCTTTTTGGATGGAACTCAGAGTTGGCAGCTTTAAATTCCTATCACAAGTTTTGGGGATTAGTTTCAGCATCCAGAACGAGTGGAGTGGTAGGACCTAACAGATGGGAGGATGATAAAGGCGGCCAACGGCCACCGCAGCTTACATGTCTGCAAAGATAAACAGTTACTCAGCAGAGGGAGCAACCTTTCGCTAAATGAAGACACAGGGGAATTCTATCAAGAAATGATCCCCAAGGACTTTGGCAGGCCTTCTGTTGCTATGGCTACAGCTTTACTATGCTCGCTGAGGCTTTGGTTGACTAGTGGGTGGACGGCAATAGGGATGCAGTGGCTGTATGAGAAAGAAAGCTAACCAGACACTCTGATTGCTCTGCAGCAACCATGGACAGATGCCAGCATTTCCTCAGGCACTGGAGGTCAGAGCCTCACATACCTGCTCTGTTCAGGCGGCAGGGTTTGCAGCAGCTCGCCGCGCCTCAGGGTCTGGAAAACCGACCTTTCTCTTATTAACCCTGCGGGCCTGAACTCAAACACGTTTGTTGCTGACTCCGTAACAAGGGTTGCAGCATTTTTATTCAGCATGTATGTTCCCCAGGGAAATTTTAATTAATCTTAAGGTCTTTGTATTTGGTATTTTTTATTATGAACATTATCCTCAGTGTCTTTTTTGTATGTATAAATTTGCATGGGTACAGAAAGTGTCTGTGCAACTGTGAGGAAACAACTGCTTCACATGAGATTTGCTCTTCAGGACAGATTTGCTTCTTGTTTTATACACCAATCAAAAGAAATATAAATCTAAATCAATTCCAATCACACATTTATACTATTAAACAATCTTTGTTTAGCTCTATTTAAAACAAATTTAGTTTTAGTTCAATAAATGTTTCAACTGTGGTTATATCCTAGTTACATTAGAGTAAGGAGCAGCAGATTTTCTTTAGTACATAATAAAACATGAGTACATTTTAAGACTGTGTTTATTATTTAATTATATTTAAATACATTTCTTTTACATGGTAGACTTACATATTTGCTGCAAAATGAGTAGGAAACTTTCATGAAAGTGTTCAAATATAAATCTTGTCGACAATAATACCGGCTGGTCTTTTCGAAACAGATGAACTGAGAACCATTGAGTACAACATAAAAAAAAGACAAGTTCTTCTTGTCCAGTCCAAGATTCTGTATGAATACAGGACACTTGTTAATAACCAGCTTGTATTTTCTAAGAATTCTTCTTTTTTTTTGTATTTTCAAAAGATTCTGACATTATTGCATCCTACTCTGATAATATTGAAAAACAGAATGCCCTGGATTGAAAGGCCTTACCTCACCACAAAAACATGTCAATGCATGTAGAGCAAGACACTTAAAAGATATTGTATGTCAAAAGAGACTAAAGTTTCCTTTAAAGAAGAAAGTATGGGTAGTAAGTGTTTAAGTGTATTAGGCAACTAAACCTTGGCATGCTGGTTGCCAGCCTATCTAAAGCTATTGTAAGTGAGTAAGTCTCCTTCTCAATTGCCCAGTTGCCAGTGCTGGACTACCATTATAAGCTGAATTCAGAATGGCTATAGGCTCCTGTGACATCGGATGGACAATAAGCACAGGTAAGTAAGAAAGCGGATATACTTGTGGCACAATAGGAAACTAACATATTGAGGGAAAATACAGGGTGATCCATCCATCCATCCATCCATCCATCCATCCATCCATCCATCCATCCATCCATCCATCCATCCATTTTCTAATACCCTTGTCCCCCAGTGGGGTCAGGCGGGCTGATGGTGCCTATCTCCAGCTAACGTTCAGGCCAAGAGGCAGGGTCACCCTGGACAGGTCGCCAGTCTGTGAACAGGGTGAACCAGAAACACAAAAATAAACATAACATTTCACAGATATACCCAGAAATACAAATGTAACAAATCACTAAAACACAATCTCCAAGTAGATCAAAATTAGGCAACTAAACAAAATTTCAACAAATTGTGGCACATTCAACTTAACAAAAATCTAAATATCTTGATTTCGGTATTCTGACTGTTTAATATTGATATTAACTGGTTTGAGGTGATATACGTTGGATAAGAAATTTAATATATGTCCAAACAACTGGACCGAGATTTATGGCTACATAAGGCACAGAAACAAATGCTTTCAAAATAAAACTACTTAACAAAATACTGATTTCTGCCTTTGGAACTTCCAGTAGTTGCTGTTTTTTTGTTTAATTGATACATCAGTCACAGATATAAGGAATCTATTTCAGTTCCAGTGAGCATGACACTTCCTCATGGCACCTTTAATTATCCAACCACTGTCTTGTTACGCTTGAGGAGTTTCTGTTTACTCATTTTATTCCAATAATGATTGTTAATTGTTATACCCACTGATTAACTGTGTTTCATAAATGTAAATGCCAGAATTATAAATTGTAATTTGTTGCAGAGATGAAATCACATTCGAAAACTGGGATTTGGGTGGCACTAATTGGAAACTGGGGAGAGCAATGAATAACTGGATCTTATGGGATCTTTGACTTTGGAATGCACACAATTGCTCATTACTTATTAATTATGTAAAGAGAGAGCTGGTATCCTCCATGTTAGGTCAGACACTAAGAATTACATTAACTCAATTAGAATGACGCTAACCAAGCAGATATATTTAATGTTTAATGTTTAGGTCAAACATGCTTTTTTTTACTGCAGCATCACAGAAAAATCCTTATTCACCCTTGAGTTCAAGCTTCCAACATTTCGCATTAAATGCAGCAAATCCTTGATATTGGAGAAATCCTATTAGTATTACCAAAGAGGCAACACAATAATCTCTCCACTGTACTGTGAAATGAGCCTTCCCAGACAAAAAAATAAAAAAATCTCTACCTGTTTGGCCTACAGTAGTTTTACAAATATAAACACAACGTGGAGACCTGACTACAATATGCTTTGAGCTTCAAGTTTCACTTAGAAATGTGACTTTGTGTTGACATGATTTGAGATTTGTGTCTTAAAGTAATTGGGCTTTGGACTGAAAGACTCAAATGAAAGATTCCACTGGGAGTGAACTTTATCCTGTTATTATATATGAAGGCTGACCATGACAGACACATAAATCCTACAGGAAAGCCAAACCTATTCCTTCTTCAATTGGAGAAGTTATGTTAGAAGTAGTCCCATGGGTCCTCTCAGATCAAGTTTTCGTGGTGTGTTTTATCCGGACAATTGGATCATTTAAAATCTTTGGCAGTCCTCTGACTAAAATTGGATGCAACTCCCATTGTTTTATCATTTTAATATCCTGTCCTGTCTTCCACCATTACTTCGGTTTTATTCAGTGCGCCAATAAAGACAAATTTATTATTTGAGAACAACGCCTGCATTACCCTTTTTAAACTAAAAATTATTTAACTTTTCTTTACGTTAAGCCTGCTTTAGATTTTTTCTGACTCACGGGAATAGATTTACAGGGATATATCCTCCTTTTCTCTCCTGCCTACTAAACAATAAAAACAGAATCTCTTTTGGTCTTAGTTGTCTTGATGTTAATGCAGATATCATTGCTTTCCTTTGAAATATAATAATAAACCATGTTGTGAAGATCCAGGTTTCACCCACGGTTTATGTATTACCTCACTCCCATCACTAACTTCATTTGTCTCTTTGCACAAATGTCCTTTAGAGATTGAGCCAGATTAAGTCCATTTATCAAACTCTGCAAACCTTTTCGTGACTTTCACTTTCTGAAGTTGTTGCCCATACTGCAGCTCTTTTATAAAAGTTTTGGTGAAGATATCCCTTGAATGTTTACAGACATTTGTTTGACTTCTCAATTGTGTTGTCTAACCACACAATGGTCTGCTTTGCTATTTGCGCAGTCAATGTAGAACCATGCCATGCAAATGTTACGTCATGCTAAGATTTAATTTCATGAATGAACATTGTCTGCCTGCCTCCATAGGAATGATTACTACTCAAAGATCCTTGGTGTGGCATAATGGCCGATTGCCTAATAATATTTTGTCCTCTTTTTCATACAAAACAGCAATAAACCATTGAGACATTGGTTCCATCAAACCTTTGAAGGTTTACTGAGGTATCTGGGGACAAGATGTTAGCAGCAGATGCTTTTAGTCTTTTGTGTTATTTATATTCTCAAATTGTTTCTGGACTATTTTTGCTTTGTGGGAGGGCACATTATCCGGCTGAAAGAGGTCTCAGCCATGTATTATTTCCAAGAAAGGGTGTAAAGGATCTGCAACAATGCTTAGGTAGGTGGCTGAACATTGCCCAGAGCATCACACTCCCACGCCGGCCTTGCCTTCATCCTATAGTACATGCTGGTGCCATGTGTTCTCTGGAAAGTAATGATTATACCACGATCATGCATGCAATCTAAAGGAAAATGCCACTTATGAGACCACAGAATTTTGTCCAGTTTTCTTGGTCCAATTCTGATGTGTGTGTATTGGTGCACAGGTTATTAACACAACATAGTCTACAGTTCAAAGAAAAATGAGTAGCATTGACGGTTTGTTGTCAATCATCACAATGGCGAACTACTGAACATGAAGTGATTTTCAAGTGTTAACTCTGAGCTGACAAGGAGTGATGAGAAGGTAATAAAAGCTGGAATCAACAACAACAACTGCAAAGGAGAAGAAAACAAAAAAAAAATCTAAAACTATTTCTCAAAAATACTGAAAAGTAGCTAAACACAAAGAATTGGTTTTAACTGGAATAGAAGACACAAAGAGGCGTCCCTCAGGATGATTTTTATAGATGCTGTAACTCATTGAACATGCTGATGTCTTGTCATTCTGTTCTGAACTCCAAACTTCCTCTGTCTTTTTCCTCCCTCCTCAGTGAGTCACTTTGTTTTTTTTTCAGCACATTGATCAAGACAAATGAATGATGAATGACAGCGGACTAACTCTGACATAAACTCTCAGACTTTGCTAGGGCATTTGTGATGCGTTTCTGCTGCTCATGATATGAATCGTGAAAACGGTTTATACAGCTCATAACATGGACAGAACAAAATGATGTATATGCCTACTTCACGCATCAATAATTAAAAACCTCCCTCCCTCAGTGTGCGTTTGCTATGTTCTGTTATTGTGACAGAGGATTTTTTAGGTGTTCTGTTGTTTGTACTTGCAGATTATGTATAAACAGGCATGCTGTGCAGCATAATAAATGTTTTACCATGGGTTAGATCGCTAGGAAAGTAAATCTTAGGTGTCTTTGTGCCATAGATCCTCACTTACTGTGCCATTACAAGTATGAATATTCAAACAAATATCCCTCTCCATCATGCAAAAAATTTATATCCAACCTTCACAAATTAACTGTTTGCAGCTCCACTTAATCTTTGAAGTAGATGGGGCCCGGATGAGAGGCAGAATATAATTTCAGGGATCCAAGCCTTTATCACACAGGTGTCAAAGTCCAGTCCTCAAGGGCCGCTGTCCTGCAGTTTTTAGATGTGCCACAGGTACAAAACACAGGAATGAAATTGCTTAATTACCTCCTCCTTGTGTAGATCAGTTCTCCAGAGCCTTGCTAATAACCTAATTATTCTACTCAGGTGTGGTGCAGCAGAGGCACATCTAAAAGTTGCAGGACACCGGCCCTTAAGGACTGGACTTTGACACCCCTGCTGATGAGAGCTGGAGAAGGTGGGCCCTCTCCTGTTGAGCATGGTGTATGTAGGATTAACATAACCTGCATCCAACAGAATTACTCAACTCAGTCAGTTAGTTTTGGGAAAAAATTGTGCAAAGTACTTTGTGTTTTGCTGGTTTGCTACCATCATTCTAACACACACCTGTGCACACCTGCACAGCAGCAGCAGGTCTCCTTCGCTGCCGCACAGGTTTAAACCCAGCGCTAGCGTCGTGGCGCTCATGTTGCGTTTAAAGGCGGCTCGGAAAAACAGGTCACGACGTGTTAACAAGATTAAACAGTTTTAATGGCTGAAAAAAGTGACCGAAGGCGCTGATATTGGAAGTGCGGACGCCCCTACTGTATCAAATCGATGTAGGAATAACAGAGAGTTGGCCACTCAAAACATGGAGTGGAGTTTTTTTTTAACGGATTGAACTGGTGAGGAACATAGAATAGCATAGAATAGAATAGAATAAAATAGAATAGAATAGAATTACTTTATTCATCCCAGCAGGGATATTATTTCGCAGTTACAGCAGCATAGAGACAAGACACACAACAACCACCACTGAGTAGCAGTTGTAGACAAAATAAAAATAAAAATAAAATATAACATGCTGTCAATATAAAAAGCAGCTTAGAGCAGTCCTTGCAAAGATTCAAAAAATGCAGATACAGTATGTATATGTAAATATATGTACAGTAAGTGTGCCACAGTGCAGTTGTGCAAAATTGGACTGATTAGTGCAGAACAATGATTTAGCTTTTATTGTACAGTGAGATGGCATGTGGCAGGAAGGATTTCCTGTATCTGTCCCTACGACAGCGGAGCTGGAGAAGCCTATGTGAGAAGGTGCTCCGCTGTCTGTCCACTATGTGGTGGAGAGGGTGCTGTTTATTGTCCATAATAGACAGAACCTTCTTCAGTGTCCTCCTCTCCAGGGACTCCAGCCTTAGTCCCAGTACAGAGCCAGCCAGACAACGCTTGAAATGAATTATTATTATCGTTTGGAACTGAATTTAACTGAACCGAAAAAAGCTGGAGCAACGTCCCACATTATGTTAAAGAATTGTTTATTATTGTTTAATTTGTGTGTGTATGTGTGTAAATATATTTGAGACTTGTGGGGAAAATGGTGGTTGTTGGGTTTCTTTCATTTAATGTTTAGAGTAATAAGCAGTTTTGTTTTACATGCTTTGTGTGGGTTTTGTGTCCAAAGCTAAATAAATATAACTGAACCTCTTATATGTGGAGAGAGACCCCACAAATAAGGTCTCTCTCCTTGATTGTACGTGCAATCAAAGTGTACGTGCAATTTGATTGCACATAACCATCACAGTTGTAATTGGAAAAAAAAACAAAACAGAAACAGTTAAAGATGAAAGAATACTCTCAGAGTCATTATCTTAAGTTGTGTACTTTTAAAAATAAGAAGATGCTAGCAAGGATGAAAGTGACAAGACTTAATGCATCTCATACGTCTTTCCTCCATAGGCACAGTTTCTCTCTGTTCAAAGCTAAGCACATATTATGATCAACATTGAATAAAAACACACTGTCCCTGAACATGATCTGTGCAAAAGCTGGATTTATTTATTTATTTAACCTTAATTTACACAGGTTGTCCCATTGAAATCCAAGCCATTGACAAGAAAAATGATTTATGTTTACATTTTTGACCTTTTACCCAAACTATACTCTCATTGAGTCTTTGATAATTTGCTTATCTCTGAAAGCTATTCATCAAAAATAACTGAAGTAATTAAGAAAATAAATTATATATATATGGGAGAATGTTAATTTGAAAGAGAAGCCTGATTGTGCTGAGAGAATAATTGCCAAACGAGTTGTTTGCAGAGTAAATGGAACCTTAATTTCCAATGATAAGTTGTGAAAAGGAGAAAAGGAGTATTCTAATCACTCTTTAATCAAATGGTTAGCTATTTTATTTAGTTCCGTGTTGACTGAAGTATTGGAAAGAGAACTGAAAAATGTTCTAGTCATTTATCCAGTCACTGGAAGAATAAAAAATTACCCTAATATTAAATTGCTGTTTTATTGTTGAGTTTAAAAATGGCTTCAGCCAACATAAAGTATAAAGAATGTTGAAAATATCAAAGCCTTTTAAGCTTTTTAAAAATGATATGCTTATTAAGACACTATAAAACATTTACTGAAACATAAAATCCTAAAACATCCTGTTTAAGTAACATGCAGGTTTTAGCAGGTTGTTGTCTATGAAAATATTCCTACTTTTTTGTTTTAATTAGGTCAATCATTTTTGACTGGAATGTTCACACTTGAACATAATTGTGATTCACATTTTAGGTCCTTTCTAAAATATTTGGACAGATTTAGTCCCACAATCTACCTTTGGTAAGTTCATCTTGGGGATCAGTTTTGGGGTTTTTCAAGCTTCTGTTGTGTTTTCTTGGCAGCGGGCTTCAAGCCGTAGTCATTTGTAAACCCATGAAATGTGGACTTTATTTTTTAAATATATCTACAGCTTTCTCTCCACAGTGAGTAGGCTGAAATTTATTTTTACCAGAAAGTATTTCAACTACTTTTTTTTCCACACCTGTGGTGCATTATAAAGCCACAAAGCCTGGACAGTATGAGCAGATTTAAATTTGCAGCAGTGGCTGGTTTCTAATATAAGAGGGATGGAACTGGCCAAATGCAAAGCTAAATCGTCTCCACGCTGGGATATTGTGAATATAGAGAAAATCTTCTACTTTATGCACCATGAAGCTGAAGCTCAAAGATGTATAAATAGAAATGTGTTTTTCTAACATTCAAACTCAGATTTGCTTGCTGCTGCGATACATGTAAAAGAAAAATTTTAATAAAAATCAAAACTAAGGTTATACTTAGATAATACTGTATATGTATTGTAGATAATATTCTTCTATTTCTTAATTAAAACAGTCTATTTTTCAATATTGTAGCCCCTTACCAGCACCCCTGAATATGTTTGCATCTTTTAAAGTCATGGCATGATGATGCAAAAGGGCGGCAATACAGACACAGTCCTAAAATAAAACTACATAGTTACAGGGAAGAAATCGAATGCTTACAAGATGAAAAACCAAGACATAAATGATCAGCCATCAGCTCCCAGTGACTGAGAGGAGATTTGTTTTCTCTGACGGTTTCTTTTGGATCTATGATTTGGGTCTTGGGATGTTTGTCTTTTGCTGTTTTGAGGCTTGCATCAGCAAGTTAGAAGAGACTGCTTTCTCTTGAGACATTTTGAAGCCACTTGTATTCTGGCATAAATCCAATACTGAGCTTTACCTGGACTCTGCATATTGTTGAACTTTTTTCTCTCATGTAACTCTTTACTGCACATTTCTTTTCCAGTTCTGTCTTTCTAAGTTTCATGGATAGTATATTTGAGGCATTAGTATTAAATGCTGGTTATGAAACAAGGCTATCAGTGAAGGCTAATACACCTGATCTTTACAAATTCGATTCCTAATTGATGTTTTTTATTGGGTCTTGTTCACAGTAGAAATGGACTGGTTACCGGTATCAAGGTATGCCAAGGTTTTAAAATGTGATGCTTTCAGCGCCATTAAAATTGCTTTTCATGTCATTCCTACAAATTGAAATCATTTTAATACGATTCCAGAGAAGGTACTGTGGAAAACAAAATTGTTTGAGGTATGGAGTAACGTATTCACTTTCAGCTGAAAGTGAATATTCTGATAAGGAACTGCAGAATATTACCAAAACAAACAATATGTAATGATGTTGGTGAATGTTGCTTGCTATGTGATAATGATATGACTTGCAATAAGTAATGAAGTACTCAAGAGAGTTATTTCTTTCTGCTTTAGGTTCGTTGTAGGCATGTAGTTTCTTAATGTCTTTACACTTAGCCACCAAATTAAGCATCAGACACTGTTAGGAAACAATGCATAGTTAAATGATTAGCAGTGATGTTGCAATAAATTTGCATCAGGTAGTGCACCCGCAATTGGCTGTTTCTGAAATGTTTCTGTGAAAACGAATGGAGCTCACCTGCCACTCTATAATGTAACACTGTTCTAAAACTCCCGTTTTTGCTTAAACATAGTGTACAATAATGTTTGATAGAATTTTTATATCATGTCAATATGTCAGTACATTAGACGCAGCAAAAATAATGGTGTTTCTACTCCAATGCTTTTGTGTGCAAATACAAATAAACAGTTATTTTTCAAGGCTATTATACCATGAGAATCTCACAGAGTTCACAGCCCAGACAGAGATGTTGTAGTTTTTCCACACACAAAAAAATAGCACGGATGGCCGCAGAGGTCCAGCGGCCTGTATAGCCATTTATATCATGCAGTCGCCCACGTCTGGAAAGTGAAATGCAGAGTGGCTGTGACAGCAGCAGAGCAGCTCTGTCTCTTTGCTGTCACCCTTCACTGAAGCAAACAGTTCTCTGCAGCTTGCTTGACAGCGGAACGATTCAGAATGACACTCATTCTTAGAGAAGTACAGCATGGCTGCTTCACCCTCCCTCTCTCTGGTGTTCTCCGACCCATGAGATATCACCCACATGCCCCTCCCTGCTCCGCCCTTTTTGTAACTACCAATAAAGTGCTCTCCTTCCGCAGTCTGCAGTACTCAGCTCATTTCCCACACTATCTACACTTTCTGTGTTTGCGCCTCGGCCTAATATCCGTTTCCCACAGTGTAAACACACATTTCGCAAACCCTCTGCGTGTAATATATTAATTCATACATTGTGTTTAACTGCACAGAAAACAGTCTTTGGAGCTTCTATGCTCGGTTTCACACAGCAACATAATGAGCTGAAAAGAGAATATCAGTAAGCTTGGTACAACGGCTCGCTGCTGATTTAAATGTATAATGACAAGCTGAGGACAATCCAGAACAATTCTGTAATGAGATGATTTGTGTGGTCCCCTAACCCAGCTTCAGTGAGACACAGAGCATGTTCTGTATTTGTTGTTGCTGCTTTCCAATAGATTTCAAGCCTGACGAGTGCTGCTGTTTATTTACCTGATGAGATGATTCCACTCATCAGAGATTAAATGTAAAATGTCAGATTTCCTCCTCTAACGCAGCATGTTGGCTCTGCCTGTCAAAAGGCTCCATGCCTCAGGTTCACGCAACAGTCAGGGGTTGATTCATGACCCAGGCTCCCCGCTGTCAGAGGTCTCGCTGATTGAAGCGTCTGTAATAGTTCTCCCTCTGCTTCCTGTTCCCTTCTCTTACCATTGACTTATCGAGGCCTGGTATGTCTTAGTGGGTGTGCAGAGAATACCAAGTGGCTGTGCCATCAGGGTGTGTAATTATATAGCCTGCTGAGATGCTATGCTCCTGCAGCCTGCACGCTTTGGCCCAGGTAGGATCCACTCATCCACCACATAGCTTGGACCAAAGTCTGCTGTGGCGAGCAGTTTTTTTATTCTTTTTTTTTTTCATGCTTTTCTAATGTGTCAGCACAGGTTTCTGTAATGTGTCTCTCTCTATCTAGCTGATAAAACATGTTCAACAGCCCATTAATGGACACTATATACTGAACGTAACGACCCTTTAACCGAAATTTTAGGTTTTCCTACTACATAGCATGTGTTTTATGTAGCAGCTTTAGTGCTCTGACCAGGAACAAGAAAGTTCTTTGTCCTATCGTATGTAGGTACATATCATTGGAAAAAGTGAGTTAAAAATAATTCTTCAACTCAAAAATTTACATTCGTTGTCTAGATATTCATTACACATAGTGATATAATTTACTACCCAAATTTATTTGGGTAAATTTTGGGAAATTTATCTTATCAGTTTGGTACAACAGCACTTTGAACTCCCTTGTTGCTGAAAATGTGCTACATAAATAAAATTATCTTACCTGACCTTATTTCATTTTAGAAAATGTCATATTAGCCTGCTAATAAATTACATTTTTGATTTTTTTTTTATGATTTTGCAGCTGCATGGAATGGCCTGCCTCTGCATTTCTCCTAATAGTATTCCCAAGCCCAATGATGTGTGGCATTAAGCCTCTGATTGAGCTCTTCATCTATTTTAAAGCCCACAAGTTTGGATTTGACCTCGATCAACAAAACGTAACCAATCTCATTACTGTGCAAATACTGCATTTCTGAACTTTATCAATTATTTTTTTAACTTCTTCATTCATACAAATTGATGTGAATATGCCAGAATCTTCTAAATCTTTGAATGACAGTGGACATCAGTTTGGTATACACTTTCAACTGCTTTGTTGCTGAAAACTATGCAAACAAACTTGACTTCACCTAACTATATTATCCCGTTTAAAGTGAAACATTTAATGTTCCCATCAGAATGGCGCTCCAGTATAATTGTAGAAAGTAATGCCTAAAATGCATGCAAAGCATTGTGGGCAACAGGAATAAAGTAGCTAAACTGGATTTGGTTTGTTTTGTGCATTGCATTATGCCAGGAATCAAATTGGTTATTTGATTTTCTTGATTTGATTTGATTCAAGCAGATAGAATTAAATAACTGAGCCAGAGCAAAAACATTACAGTTGCCATTATTATAAGGACTAGCAGTAGCAACTTGCTGTGCAAAATTAGGTAAATCTTCTGCATTATATATCCAGCATTGGTGCTGTTCTGTTTTCTCTCTTCATTACAACATTGATCTATCTTTGTGTGTCTGGTTCTGGCCAGGTCCTGGCCAGAACCCCGGTATCCTCAGATGACCAGTATGCCTGATCCACTGCAGTAGTGTTTCTGAAACTGCACAGTAGCTGAAAGCATTAGCAAGTTAATGACCTGTCACACACAGCAGACCAAGAAAGCCTATCCTATCCAAAGGGAAATATCAGAGATTCTCTGTAATGAAGTAGCTAAAGTTTGTCCAAAAAGTCCATCTGTTTTCACCCATTCAATTCTAGAAAAGAAAAATGTCCTTAGTGGCTGATAAACTTATCACATTTCAATGTTATAACTGTTTTGTGTGACTGCAAATAAGGTGGAAAAGCTTTTAAAAGCTTTTTTTAAAAAAACAATCCATCATGAAATTCACTTCATAAGAAGATATTTAATCTTCCCTCTGATTTGGAAAGATGGTCCTGAGACATTGAGGCACTCTATAATATTCTGGTGGCTGTCTGCTCTCACCTTCAGTGTGGAGGAAATGAATACATGCTTGGCTGCTCTTGGTGCTTTAATCCATTTAATGCACCTTAGGCAGGAGATGAATATGCAGCTTTCTGTGGTCGGGCACGTTTTAGGAGTCTCAACTGTTGTATTGAAGCAGAACTGCTGACTGCATGCAGTTCTGATTGCATTTATCATTGTCCTGCCCAGTCTTCTTTCACACGTTAGTCATGGAGTTCCATATTTGGGAAAATAATATGTAATTGTTGTCCTGGTGCTTGCTGCTCTGACGCTGTTCACCTTTAGTCATGATTTATAGACCTTATCACCAACACAGGTTGCTTGTATTGCATGTACTCCCTTACAGCTATACGCCTCCAGATTTTCTTAGCTTAAAACACTCAAAGTTTTTTTTTTTTTTTTCTGGAAGGTACCTGATAGAAAGTAAACAAATGCTTATAATATTTGTAATCATGGCTGGGCAACTGTATGAAGACTGCTAGGATTTGTGATGAATTAGCCAAAAATTGAGCACTTTTTGTTTTTTTTCATTGTTAACAGTGAGGTCAATAAGATCGTTCTGTATCAGCAACCACAGGGTGATTACTGAGCATGGGGGGAAAAATCAATACCAGTGTGGAGATTACCAACAAGATTGCAGGTATACTAGTGTGCGGCCCATCATTTTGAGCTTTCTGCAAGACCATTTTAAGAGATCACCCTTTTCTGCTCTCATGTTGGTAAATTAATAAAGATGGATCATAAATAGCAAAATTAGATCTATTTTATTTAAGCTACAGTTCTTTTGAGATGCTTTACACTCATTGATATTAATGCCATTTTATCCTCCCATTTTAATTAAACATTTGAACCATGCTATGTTCTCAATAGAATAACAACTTACCAACTTCAAAGAATAAGAATAACAAGAACTGGGTGTACAAGTTTGAATTTCTTGTGGATTTTCTCTTGTCTACGCAGTGTCACATAAATAAATAAAAGCTGCATCTCATCTATACACCTACCATAAGAAGCGTAAATATTACCCATTACATTCAAATGAATTTATTATGCCACAGAATAAATCTTCTTAAACTAGATTTCTCACCAGAATAGAAAATAGACGTGCACTTTCTGACAAGCGTCTGATGCTACATCTTTTCAAAAGAGCAGTTAAAATTTCAGTCAATACTGTGCTCTGCAGCTTACTAAAGGGGCTCTAGTGAAGCGTTGAATGTCTAACTTTAATTGTGTAGATTGAAGAAAATCCACGTTAAATTCAAACTTGTGCACCCAATTATTGTTTTGGATATTTAATGGAGAGGGACTTTTCTAGTCAATATTTAAACCCCTAAAATATATATTTCAATAACATTTCTGCTTGGTGGGTATATGTAGCCTTTTCACCACAGTTGTACTGGCTTTATAGTAATATCACCAATCCCTTAAGTTTGCAGTATTTTCTTCTACTTCCTTGCTTCTTATTATAGACAGCATAATGTGTCTTTATAAAGTCCTGGGAGCTCAAGCTGACAAATGGCAGGAGAAAATGCTGCTGTCTGCCTCAGCATTTTATGGTAAATTTCACATCTTTGAGTCAGCCGGAAACTTGCAGAGGTGGAGTGGCTTTAAGGTAGTTACTAGCTGCTCACTGCCTCACTCCTTGAGGCTAAGACCCTGTCACTGCTAATTGTCACAGCTCGTATCCTCCCCGCCTTTCTCCACCGCTGTGATAGCCGGTGCTTAGCCATGTGTGTGAAGTTTGAGAAACCAGTGTTGATTACAAAGTGGTGGTGTTGTGACAGGTCCATTGAAAGATTTATGCATCAGTATTTGTTTACGCATCTGTGTCTGCGTGTTCATATTCCTGCGGAGACTATAAACTGTCAAAATGCTGACCAAGAGGACCAAACTGATGTCCTGTGCACAGAGTGCCTTTTGAGTCCTTTGGATTTGAAGCTAACACTGGGATTACAAGTTGAGTAAGTGCACTTTTTAGGATTAAAGTTGAAAAAGATGAAGATTTATGAGAATTTATTCATCCACGTCGTGAGGTGCAAAACACAAAAGGAGATCGTTCAGATTATTTCATTGTGTATGTGCATACAAATACATTTATAGTAGCTGGGAAAGCCATGTTTGCAATGGTCAAATAAGCTGCGATGAATGAAATGCGGCAACCTTTGCTTCCATAGTTATAAATAAGTAGTTTTTGGGCCGTGTGCAGCTTAATCTTCAAAACTTTACACTGTCCTCTTTATCTCTGAAATTGAAAAATGTAAAAGTACTTACAGTGATGGTTTGTGTATGGTTGCTGATTAATGTTTGTGACATATTTGCAGAAAAACAGCAGCAAAACTGAACTTCTAAGTCTGCATACCACCTCTACTTCCCTCATTACAGTTTTCCCTGCTGACAATGAATGACACTTCCCTTGCAATCAGCTTGTGTAGTCAGTCAGGAGACAGGTGAACAGGTGTCGAGCTCAGATATGTTTCTTATCGTCAAGCTACCTGCTCCTGGCTCATCAGTGCAGAGCACATGAAAGAACTTTCACACGCATCAAAATCAGCGCACACAACAGTGCACACCCTTAAGTGTGAGAGGGAGGAAGAAAAAGTTGAAAAAGGGTGGAAATTAAGAATGTTGAGAGTTCATGTTTCAGCTTTTCAAGAGTAAAAATTGCCTTTTGTGTTGATTCGGTACGTGAGATTTTCTTTTACCCCGAGCCCTTCATTCACTGTTCATTCCCAAAAATATGGCCCATGGCTGCATAATCCTGATGACATCTCCCCGTTTCATGAAGAGTCATAACCAGGAGGAAACCAAGAAGAATAGCCAGAAGCTTTGAGTTGACATTTACAATTTTAATGTGAGAGCTGTGTGTATTAAGAAATACCATGGGACGCCATCCGGGCTCGTCGTCACTGTTCCCGGAAAGCTTATTTCATGCTCCAGAAATCGCCACAAAACAAACACGCACAAGCAAGTCTGTCTGTCTGCATGAGAAATGTACAAGAGGAGACAAAACGAGGATCAGACAATTTTTAAGGACATCAACACACTGACAACAACAAATTCTGCATCTATGCAATGCTGAAGCATCTATACCCGCTTATCCTTGCAGGGTCATGATTATCTCCTGAAGTCTTTGGCCGAGAGGCGGGCTACACCCAGGCAGTTTGCCAGTCCATCACAGGGCAACACAGAGACACACATAGCACACAACAATGCACACGCATAATTTTGATTAACCAATTAACCCAACAATCATATTTTTGGACTGTGGGAGGAAGATGGAGTTAAATAAAGAATGGCCTTAATTGAAGTAAACCAAACAATTCATATATTGAATATAGAGACAATAGGACTTTTATATACAAACTATTTGCCAAATGCAATA
The DNA here is from genome assembly GCF_002775205.1 of Xiphophorus maculatus. NCBI lineage: Eukaryota > Metazoa > Chordata > Actinopteri > Cyprinodontiformes > Poeciliidae > Xiphophorus > Xiphophorus maculatus. The sequence continues at coordinate 19,855,940 of NC_036465.1, read as the reverse complement.
AATATGTAATGTAGCAAAACTATCCCCTCTTCTGAATTTTAAGAATATTTAAAATAGTGACAAATTTCTAAATTAATAAAAGTCATATCCATAACCATAACTGAAATAACCATTTCTGGTTACTTCTCAGGAAATAACCAGTTTTTTGAAAACAAACAGCCTGATATGTAAAGAAGTATGGATGAAAAACAATAAAAGATAAATGAAGAAAAAAAAATACCCAGTGCATAAAATCTAGCAAAATACAGATAAAAGTATGTCTGAAAATGTGCTTGGCTTTGGATATCTAACTTATTTTATAGCACATATTTTAAAAACGTATAAAACAACTGAATTATTTTTGCTATTTTTTTTAAACATTACAAAATCACATATTTGTTAGGCTGTAGCAGAACTGAATTTTTAATAATTTACCTGGACCTCCTTTGTGTACTGGTTGTTTCACCACTGCTGGTGTTCAGAAATCTTCAGCAAGTTTCTTTTCAGCAGCCTGTAATCCCGTTCGACATTTTCTCCAAATAAAATAATTGCCTCCCACTTCTTTTAAAATACCTTCCAACGTGGAAGGCCATAATTTACATGTTCCTTCGGTCAGCGGTCACCATAGCAACCAGCGGAACATGGAGCAAAGCGGCATCTGTGCGGCTCTGAGCTTCAGGGAAGAATGAACGAGGAGAGGTTGTGAGGAGTAAAACCAGACCCCGCGTAAACACCTGAGACTAGATCATCACCATTTTATATCGCCGACTCGTCTCTCTGAACGCTTCTGAGGCATACCTGGAGACAAACGCATGCTGTCAAATTCAGAGCCATCTATTGACAGGAAGTTTCCTTTTATTGCAGTGATTTACATTGATTCACAAACTTTGCACCTTATTTATTTTATTTAAGTCCGTTAATATTGACAAACTGACGCTCTTATCTGAAGGTTATTACTGCTCCTCTCATCTTATGAGAGCACTTTGCACATTGGATTGTGGATGGAAAGTGTGTGTGCGGTTGCTCGAATGTCCTCAGAGGCTGCTGTAGTACGAATCTGCGGCATCGGTTTTCTGTTTTCCAAACCAATCTGAGATTGTTTTCCTCTTTTCTTCTTCGCTTTGCTTGTCTCTCTGTGTCAGTTTTCTGCCGTCAAGCATGTGAATCTCAAAAGAGTTAAAGAAAACGGAGCCTCTGGTAACTTTAAGTAAGTCTGAACATCTTGTTCTGTGGCTTAGTTGAAGAGCATTGTTGCTTTGAATTGAAAACTGCTGCCTCAGAGTTTACATTTATCTTTATGACATTATAGAATAAAAAGCTCACATATATTATATATATTGTTACATTTTTGTTAAATTTACATCTTGAGCTATACTTACAAAATGACAATTATGTTACAGCTTTCATTGACATTCTGCCTTAAAGCTATAATCAACAGTCTATTTAAATCATTTAAAGTAAATGACAAGAGGCAACATTTCCTTTTCAGCAACTGTTTAATTATAATAAAAAAGAATAAAATTCTAAATTTCACATGCTGGATTTTGTAGAAACACCATGACACTTTTACATCATCCATGTTGCTATTAGAAAAATTTATGAGATATGGTGAGGAGATTAATAAACAAATAGCATGTACTGAGAGAAACAAGTTCTAGGTAGATGTTAAGGAATGCAACATTGGACAACTGACTGGTGATTTATTCTAACATGGATTTTGTAGCATTCTCATCAGGTTAGACAAACTCTTTCCCCGAGGAAAACAACTCAAATGGATAAGTCCATAAGAAAGATCTGAGAGATGGAGCGTTTAGGCTGCGAGGAGTACAACATTTCTGAGCTTGAGCTGGAACATGACACACAGGCTTTACATGCCATGATGGAGGCTAACATGTATGCAGAGGCTGAAGAAAACCGTTGAAAGGATTAGTTTTGTAAGTGGAGCTGAAACTAGTACAAATATTTTATATTCTTTGAAGTTTGTAATCTTATTGCCTTCCAAACATCTTCACTACTCATAAATCGTTTTCTTTTGGTATCGCTTCCCAGCCTGGTAAAAGCCAGCCCCTTGTACTGCACTTTGCTCACACACAGGATCTGGGCTCTCAGCTATTGAGAATCGTTTGATTCCTGGAGGCACCGACTCTGTTGAAGTTTTAAATTTGACCCAATTGTGAACGTTTGGCCATGAGGTATGCAACACGGCAGTTCCACGTTATGAAGCTTACTGGACATTGCCTCCACTGTAAACAACAATCCTCAACTGTAAAGACAGAAGTACCGATCTGAACGAAGTGGCTGTTCGTGTTAATTCAATATTGCTGTGGGTGGGTGCAAACCCATCACGGTTTGCTTCCACCCAAACCAAAAATCTAAATTTCACATGCTGGATTTCATAGAAATCCTATGCTTTTACAAGACACTTTCACATCGTCCATGTTGCTATTATAGAGGTCATTTTTCCAGTTGTGGTGAATAATGCAGCAGGCTTGCAGATTCCCATCAAATATATAGTTACTAATTGCCCCAGTTCTCTTCAGTCCTCTTTGTTAGAATTATTATGTTTTGTTATCTTTCTTACATTAGTAGTTTTATATTACTAGTTGGTTTTTATTTAAAGGTTTAGTGTTCTCACACCAGAGAGGAGGAACTTGTTAAACTGTGTGTAAGACATAACTAACCTTTCCTTTACCTCAAGCGTGTTTTTGCAGGTGATGTCTAAATCTTCTTTAGGAGATCTTCTTGAGATACTCCTTAGTTGTAAAATTGTCTGTGTGTAGAATTTAGTTTCTGTTTTTCCCCTTCCTTGTTATCAGGGTAGCCCCCCCTCTTGTTAAGATCACTCTCCCACTTTCCATTCACTCCCTTTCCCTGCTAATAAAAAGACAAGTTCTGCAGCAGAATGGCAGAACGCAAAGAGATCGGCTTGTAGGAGCTGAGCCTCTGTGCCTTCTCAATTCTTGCAAGAATTTGGTTGAAAACTAAGTAACGTTGTCTGTGGTTCCTTTCATATAGGTTGAGAAAATACCTATCACTCTTCACAAACCACTTTCATTCCATTCCATTTTTTCCTGCTAAATTATTTAGAAAACTATGCAGCATTCAGGGGTTACCACCGAAACATTTTGTTGGAAGTTCACTGCTTCTACGTAATTTAATTCTCATCAATTTTCCATATTTTGTCTGACACCAAATTTTGAAAAATATAGGTCATGTTGTTATTCAGCACATCGATTATCTTATAATGGAACCTGGCATCTCCCAGCTTATTGATATCTGTTCATTTCTCTCCCGTTTTCTTCCCAAAACAACTGGACTGATTCACATTTTGCAATGTCTTTGTCATCAGTAAACAAAAGGAGTCTGAAATTTTGAACCTAATGTAGTCCCTTAGAATTGTGTTTGTAGATGCAGACGTTTAAAGCACCTCTTAAACAAAATGTGAGAAAATAGCCACTCAAAGATCTTAAAAACAACATTCATGCTGGATTTTTTTGGCTTTGTTTACCTATCTGATATAGAAGTTATAGAATGAACTGAGCTGTGGCTTCATCAGCCCAGCTCTAAATGTTGCTGAAACTTAAAGTGATGATGAAGAAGGCGTTGTTGTCAAGTGTAAAGTTAGGGGGAAAGCAAAGATTATCAATAATGGGTATCCACAAGGACTGCCTCTGTGTTTATAACAGCTGAACCATGGCTGTACCAACACACAGAGCAGCTCTTGTGGCTATTTCATCTTCCCTGCAAGCTCTCCTTTTTGATGGAAAGTGTTGATTTTGTTTTGGGCATTAAAGATATCCCAAAAATGCAGGTAACTTCTTTAATTCCCAAAGACTCCACCATTAGACGATGCCCTTATGAAATAGGCTACTGCTTCAAGTTCATCAAGTAAAAAAGGCAATTATTCCGTTTCAAAGTTCTCGAAAAAGTGGCTGCATGAATGTGTTCAACACGGTGTACAGAGTACAGCTAAACCCAGAGAATAAAGCAGAAATAGTCATACTTTTAGCACACTGTGGGGACTTATTACTCCATTCTTATATTTTCACTTCTGTTTTCAAGGTTCGATATGAAGTAAAGAAAAAGATGATTATAATGATAGGAAGGAGTTCACTATCTAAAAGACCAAGGCCAAAATACTAACTAATTTAAGATGATAATTTACGAATAATTGTGGCGGGTTCATTTTGTTCTGTATATAATATTGTAAAAATCGTTAGCGAATTCAGAGAAATTTCCATATGCTGGGAAGCTTTATTGAATAGACTTGATCTTTTGTGGCTACAGGCAACACTACATTAAAAACAAGCGGGAAAATTTATGTATGGCTTCAAGAACATTTAAAAAAAACATAGTCGGTGGACACAGTTAACGGCTGCATCACAAAATAAAAAGCTCAGTAATGTAATAAAAAACATATATGCAAAGAAGATGCAGAAATGTGGCCTAGAGAATGTTTCAACAGTGACTATGGGAAAGTAGAAAACTGAAGTAACAGAGACGTTTTTTGTTTTAAATTACAGTTTACTGGGTTGTGTGATTGCCCCGAGAAATTTTCACATCTGTGTGGATACATTATTGATTCATAACAACACATCAAAGTTTTAGAAGAACACACTCGATGTGGCACTACATTTGTGCCTTGTGTTTATCGGCTGTGTTTTTGTTCTGTTTATTAAATAATAAACATTTTATGGCTGAGTTAGTTTTTCTTGATTGTCTTGGGGGTTTTTGGTCTCTTCGCCAGATGTCTCTGTGCACTGAGTTACACCAACTTGTCTTCAGTCACTGAGCACAGTTTGATGTTGATCAAGATAAGGGAGTCAAATATAGACCATTCAAAGTAAAACATGGAGCTTGATCACTAAAATTTCCTAGATGCCAAATGAGGACCAACCACAGAAGGTGTGTGCCTTTCTTTGCAGGAGTTATAACAATTTGAGTTTTTGGGACGTAATTGAAGTTTGAGGCTTGACCACGGCCCTTCAACAGCATGAAAAGTCAGGATTTTGATAACTTTGGAGGTCTGGTGCCTTTTGACCAAACTCACCAATTTTCATGCTGATTGATAAAAACCTCGGGAAGGAGTTTGATCAAACGCAGAGGCTAAAACTGGGTAAAAATTGTTGAAAATCGTAGGTTCATTCCAAAATGGCTGGCCTCCTGTTTGTTTTACAGCATGGGTGCAAGCAAGTTTTGTATAGGTCTTGGAAAGTTCTACATGTTAACCAAATTTAATATGTTTATGATGAAGTAAGGCATATGAAGAGGCTTTTTTCAAAAGGTTACAAGGGGGCGCTGTTGAGCTATTTCTGTTGAGACTTTTGCAAAACTCTTAAAATGCATAAATTTCTGTACAACTGGCATGTCTGCACAATTTTGTGAGTTCTGCACATGATCAGGCCTCCAAATAGCCAAATCGATTGAGGAGAGAAGAGTAGCAAAAAACATTAAAAAATAAAGAAAAAGCTTTCGGAGTGAATGAGCTGTTTCGGCCTCATCTTCCAGCGGGAATTTGCTGAGGTTATAATACAATGTGTTTCATAATGTGGAGTGGCCTACACTGAGATCAGAATCACAACCAAACAAATGCAGGAAAGAATAAAAACTTCCAAAACTGATCAAGAGTTAATTTAAATTAGATATAGGAATTCAGTATTTTTATTTGCAGTTCAATATTAACGGTCAAAATATTGACCTGCAAATAGAAATTAGCCGATTTACAAAAGCTAAGTTCAAAGATTATTTTAAGGTAAGAAAATGAAGTAGTAAGGCACAGAAAAACATCATGTGTCCTCAAAACGAAGGTGCAAATAGGCCTGAATTGACCTCAAGCCCTCTTTTTTTTAATCACACCTTGTGCCATTATTACAATGTTACACAATGTTCTAGTTTGATAGAGAACCCTAACTTTGATGTATTTTACTTAACAATTTTACTTATTTTCTCCTCATTTCTTTCCCTTTGACTGTGAATCTGAATTTGGATCCACCTCTGTTCTTCTACAGGAACGTATATAAATCTGTTAACTGAAATTAAAGCCGAACCAAGGCTCTGTAATAAAAGTGTACCTGCGTGCAGTGAGCCACTTATATTTGCCTCTTCTTAAGGAAAAATGTGAATGCAACAAAGTGAAGCCACAAAGTGGCTCAGTTCTACAACAGTGCGAGTAGGAAACAGGTGATGCAACACAGTTGTAAACATGCTAATTTGCCAGGAGTTTTGAAATGTGTTGCTGGCATCGTGTTCAAAATATTTAACCACAATGAAATGGCTTTCTTTATTTAAAGCTTCAACAGTGCATAAGGTTTGAATTAAACCAATTTACTCAGTTTGGTCTTGTCTGATCTTTCTGAATCTTTTATTCAATTTTACTTTTCATCTCATATGATGTCGAGTCCATTATCAACTCAGCCACCAACATTTTTTTTTACCCAAGGTAATCCATCTGAAAAAAAAAAAGATCAGAGATTTTAGAGGTTGCCAGTCAGATAACTCGGATGACCTTTTAATCCAATTAAATTAAAGTAATTTTCACCTGCCATGTTAAAACATTTGCTAATTTTTATTCTTTTGCAAAAGCCAAAGTTTACAGGGAGAGTGCAGAGGATCAGAAATAATCTCAATGTATGAAGATATAAATCAGGAGGATACAAAAAAAACAACCAAATTCATTAGCACATGGAAGAAAGTCTTCAGCAACTAAATAAAATAGGCAGAGAACAACAAAATATAAAAACTGGACTCTGTTCAAAAACTTACGAAAGACAGAAACTTGTAAGGAAGCCTGCCGAGAGCCTGACAGTAATCATTTTGGAGCTGCAGAAATGTCCAAAACATAGACACAAAAACAATACTAAATAATAAAAAAACAATTCCCACAGTAAAACACTATGATGGAAGCATCACCAGCCAGGTATATTTTTCAGAACTAGGGTTTATTTCAGAAGAGAGAAAATTGTAAATGCTTGTAAATATCAGTCAGTTCTGACCCAAGATCTTTTGTGACTGCTGGAAAAATTAAGATAAAAATAAATGTGTATTATTCAGGGTTACAATTTGACCAAGCCTACACCCAAATCTGTAAGATAATAGCTTAACCAGCAGAAAATGAAAGATTCCAGAGTCCAGAACTAAACCTAAGAAATTATGGGTTCTCCCAAAGATGTCTTCACAATCTGGTAGATTTGGGGAATCCTTGTAGCACAAAGTGTGCAAACATTTACAAGTCAAGATGTTGGATGACATTCAAAGAAATGCTAAAACTGAATCAAGCTGTTCCTCAAGAAAGTTGTAGCTTAAGGTTGCACACACTTATGCAATCAGGTTGTTTGCTTTGTGTATATTTTTTCAGTTGAATTGTATAGAATAAGCATAACCTCATGTGCAGAATGATTTTTAAATCTTGATTCGTTATTTGACATAAGAAATTAAACAGGTGTACTTTGTAAAATGGCCAATCGTTGTATATTTATATTTAGCAGCTTACCATCCATATCAGACTTTATTATATTAGCCCCAAGCTTTTATTATGTATATTGGTGCTTCTATTTTATCACCAAAATAAAACAATCTACCACCCAAAGGAAGCAGAGACCTTATATTTTGGTTGTGACAAACTATAGATCTCACTGCTACTCTAAGTTTGTGCCCCACAACTCTTTATTCATTATCCCACAAATTAAGAGAACAAAAAATTAGAGCAAAGATAAAAAAGAAAAAGAGTCAGCAACACCAGGATGAAAGCTGTATAAAATTAGAGAGTAGGTCTAATCATAACCGACAGCGTCATATTCATAGTTTCATTCATGGTTTCCTTTGTCAACTGCCACTTTTGCTTACTCATTAGCGCCATGCCTTCAAGCCTTTTTACGTGTAGCTTTGTGTCAGTGTTTTTTTTTTTTTTTACTGGGAAAAATGGTTGTCAAGATGAAACTCTGGGAATACATAATGACTTCACTAGTGGTACTTTTCTGTGATTAATTGGAGTGCTGTGTCACCCAGCGTGACAGAGAAGCTCAGCGTCACTGTTGTGACAGAAGACGTGTAGCATGTTGATGAATCAGGGGATGATCACACCCACAACTTGTAAGACACACACATGTACGGTCACACACATCCGGTTTTATATTGGCACAGAAATCCCTCTGTCATCTCTGCCAAACAAAAGATCTGGCTTTAATCCAGTCCAGCTCACAGAAAAGGAAGCACTGCCTATTTTTCATAGGCCGACTGTAGTCTCGCAGTACACAGCTTTGATTAGCAACACTGATGTCACCACATTCTTTCTTCTTCTTCCAGTGCCTCGTTGGCACAAGCCCAGCTGTGTGATCACTCTAAAGATGCTGGCATCTCTCTCTCTAAACAGTGGAGGGAAAAAAAAAATCCAAGGGAACTCACTGTCTCTGAGCTCAAGGGGCCAGATAAATATGTTGTGTTCAACGGTTTCTTGGGGTTCACCATCACAGAGCGTTCAACTGTCAAGGAGCAGAAGGAGAAAACAAAACATATGTGTGGTGTATACAGAAGTCAGGAAGGAGATGTAGGATTAAAGCAGAGGAAGAATGGAACATAGTAAAGTCAAGCTTTGTAGCTGCACGGAGAGGCCAGGGATAAAGCAGAGCGAGTCTTTCAGGCGTAAGATAAGAATAAGCTACAAGAGGCGGACAAGCTGTCTGTTCATTTTGATCTGGTAAATGCTTCCCACAAGGAAAAACCAGTCTGGCCTTTGATGGATTCATTTGACTGCTGCTGTTTGCTGTGACTTTGAACAGGGCGTATGGAGTGAGTGTGGCAGGATGATCCTGCTGCACAACTCGAGAGACCTTTACAGTGTAAATTCAAGTTGATCAATTTTATTGATGCAACTGTTGTGCTGGGTCTGCTTCCACATCAGCGATGCAACAAAATAGTAAGGGACACATCTTGACCTGATGGGATTCCTACCTGAGCCAGTATTAAAGCATTTACTATTCAGGATTAACTCGTTGGCACAGGCTCGATTCAGGGAACAGCTTTATTGGGAGGCTATTTTGAAATGTTTGTATGTCTCAGACATAAAGACTTAATGAAGCACAGCAATCTCATCAATTTTCTAAATTGCATTACATCTGCAATTAGATTTATTTTTTTCTGCAATGGATTCACAAAGCAGATTGCATTAAATACATTTGCAAGAAAACACACACATCACGCCCACATCACTGCCCTCTCTTTAGCCAAAAACACAGTGATCCCAGGGAAGGATTTAAAGACGTTGAGAAAAATGTTAATATATTTTATTATTTGAATCAAACAAGGCTTCCAGGTCCATATCGTTAAAAACAATATCTGACTGGAGTGTCTAAATGTTTTTTTCTTAATCAGTAATTAATGCTGCAGGTTGCATGGGAAATGGTTTGTACTCGTATTGCACTTTATCAAGTTCAAAGGACCCCAAAGCGTACTACACTACACTCAATCATTCACCCCTTCACACACACATACACACACTGATGGTGGTCCTTTGACCTCATGGAATGATGCATTCCTTTAACTAATTAATTTGGAAATAAGCATTTGCTGAAAATAAAATTGTAGAACATTTAGTTTGTAAAAACAGACTGTTCTAGATTATAGTAATGTGAGAATAAAAAAACCACTTTATATTACATCATCTCAATTCCCCTTGATGAATGTAAAGCTTCTTTTTCTGTTGAGCCAAAATTATGACTGGCTTTCAGCAGATGGTATTTTTTCCAGCAGGACGTCTGACCAAGGCGGGTGAATTGTCTTCCCCAGATGAACCACTGCCACCACTTTAGCCCCCAGTCTGTGTCTCATTTCAGAAGTCGAAGCGCGCACAGGGTCTTGACTGCACACATTTTGTGTCTGGTTGAATATGGTCTAATGTAAGGTCCAAGATCTAGCTCTACATTTTTAATGTTTTATTGTCACAAGTAAAATATGCCTGATTGATTGACAGTTGCTTATTAACCACAGCCTTCATACATGCTGGATCCTTAAAGACTAAGATGTTGCTGTTCTTTAGCTTGGTTTCTCATGAACTCAGAGATCATTAAAGGCAGAGATTGCATAAGAATTTTCTTGCTAGAACATAATTCCACACATAGAGATGCAGAAAAACAAACTCTCTTGTGTTTAGAATAGAAATAGTTTTACATTTGCTTGTTATATTCCTTACACAATATTTTTTTATGTCTTTTCTGGTGTTGTTTGATCAGCTTGCCAAGTGCTCTGTGGCTTTCTCTTTTCGTCAGTTTGCTCAGATCAGTGTGAAGTGTTGAAGGACACTAGCCTCTCCTTTCCAGTGGGAACACTGAGATATTCAAGAGTGGCACTTTATTTGTTGGGCACAACTAGAGGAAAATGTCAAATATGTTTACCTCCTAAAATGAAATATTTTTTCTCTTATGCCTGTGAGTTGGTGAGTCTTCCTGCTGTGCTGTCCACCACATTTAAAAATATCTTATAGCTCCATATTCCTATTGTGTCATATTTATTATAACTGGAATTACCTATGTATGGCATAAAGCAGTAGAGTTATATAATTTGAAAAATGATGGATAAAATTGGACTTTAACTCTGGTCTACTGCTTATTGCAGATTAATGAAATATTTCTCTTGCTACATTACGGGTGTAATGATTCGTAAAACAGATGGGAATTCCAAAACCTATGATGATTCCTTTCAAGCAAGACATGAAGAGATAAGGGAACCTTTATAGTTTAATTTTATCACATTAGTACCTATTGGTAAGTAAATGTACTGATGTTGGGCACTGCTCAGTCCCATATGTATTTATGGTTTTACTCATTACATCACAACCATGACAAAAATGCGACAGCCTTTCATGATCACAATTCTTTTAGCATTGTTGCATGATAAAACTTAGTCTTTGCTGAATATGGTCATGTGCAAGTAACAAATGCAGGTACCAAAGAAAAACCTGCAAAACATCAGCAGTCTAGTTTACTGCCAATTTAAAGAAATGTCCTACTAAAGAATATACAACACATTTCTTACTCAACCAAAACTTTTTGCATGAATATATACAGCAGGTAACATTATTTGATTAACAATCTCCATATGTTGCATTAAGAAAGCTTAAAACCCCCCGATCAGAAATAGATTATCAGCTGATCACATGAAACCAGAAATGTCCTCCTTTTGGACAGTTCCTGAAAGTAAATATACCGTTATGAGCTCTCCCTCAGATTTTCTAAATGTGAATGCTACATTTGGACACATGACTTATGACTTAAGTAGGAACATTTTCCATTTCAATTTTCCCTGCTACTGATCTGTATTAAAGAGTGGGGTGAGATTTGTGGCAGTGATTCAGCAGAGAAGAGGTTTTACCTACGCTAAGTGGCAACCACGACGAGACAATAAATGGGCCAGTGAATTAATTATAATGCTAAAGCATTGTGAGGAAGAGCAAAATGTTTTTGATGTTTCCAGAAATTGTATTTAATATGGTAATTAGATAAAGCATTTTACTCTTTCTGCATAATACAGTGTTGGCTTCACTGATGGATTAACACAAAGATTAATGGATGCTTAGAAACACTTTAATACTGGTATACCACAGACAAAATATAAAAAAGCATTTGTAATCTTCATTTAAATGGATTTAAAGTACATTTCTTTTTAAACGCTTATGGTTGCTTCAGATTTGATTACTCTATTGATTGCAGACTTTTGCCCTACAGCATTATTATAAAGTCCCTTGCTCTGTTTAAGCACTGGCAGGTACACTGGGCCATCACAGAGGACCCCATTCGGTCCTGGCGCTCAGCTGTCTGGCATAGAATCAATGCAGAGTTGCAGATGTGAGCAAAAGCCGCAGCGGACAAGCACACACATCACTGCTGTTGAAGTAATCGCACCTTTACTGCAGTGTCATAAAAACAGAGTATTTCCATCGAGACACAGCTTTGAATAGATGAACATAATGTCTCTAAAGAAAGTCAGCAAGGCTGAGAAAGTTAGAGGTAAATCACTGGTATTCATGGTACACTTTGAAAGGCTTATTATTGTATGATCAGACATTGATAAAGAGGATATACGGTTAAGAAAATATTCAGCTTTTGGATGCGGCTCATTGATAGGGGATTTGGCAGTTCGTCTTTGTACAATTAGGTTTTATTTGCCTTTGTGTTCCTGTCAGGTCAAAATAAAAGAGACGGAGATAGGATATTGCCTCACACATAACCCATGCTCTGTCTAATAGCCCTTTCAGCTCTAGATTAAACCGTCTCGCTGCAATATATTAACTCAGTGATTCTCGCAGTAATATAGGGATTTGGTAGAGTTAAAACAAAATAGAATGGAAAATACAGCATTTACTTACGATCTCTGAGTGCTGACTTCTGGAAAGAAGGTCTCTCCTTCAGCAGGAAACTCCCACAAACACACCCGAGGTTGCAGTGTGTGTGTCTGTGGAGAGATAAATAAGGAGAGACACTCAGTTCTTCATACTCACATCGGGCTACTTATGGAGGCTTTTTTTTGTGAACTGTTCTATGAAACAATTGTAAGTACAGGACATCAAACATAATGTAAAAGAACACCCAAGCCTACAGTACACACATACCAGTTTATTATTGAGTTATTTATTCTTTTGTTTGTTTCTGTTAGGAGTTTGTATTTTGTTCAAAAAGTTTTTCAGATACTGTAAGTTCTGTAAATAAATGAAAATGGAGAACTGAAACATATCCATGCGCGTGGGTGGGAAAATAACACATATAGGTATAATGCTGCTTATATAATGGTGGTTATCAAGATGCAAATACTTAGACTTCCTGCAGCTATAATGCATTTGCATTGATGCAGACCTCTCACTGAAGCCACTCAAAGCCATTTACAAGACTGTGTATTGTTTAGCTACTGAAAAGTGGTGTAAAAAGCATTGGTTTATGTCCAGATGTAATCTTCCTGTCAGAGGGCACTTGGTTGTCTTTTGATATCAAAGTTTTGAGGGAAACTCAAGAAATGATTCAATCTCTTGAAAGAAATATAGTACCTTTCTTTGCCAAGGAGGGGTAAATCTGTACCAAATGTCTTTATTTTGATTAACTTCAGCATGACTTCAATATTCAATATTTGTTTGGTTTATATATGTATATATATATATATATATTTATGTTTCTTATATGCATTGTATGTTAGGGCTGAGAAGGGAATTCAGTCAAATAGCCTATGACAACCTTGACCTTGATTTTCTCTCAAATGGAGACACTTGATCCTTCAATGCTATCTACTCCGACCTCAGCAGGTTAAATATTACTGGTGGCCTAGATTTCCTCACATCCATCTCTATTATGGTAGCTATCATGGGTCATAGGTCTTTCAGCTGTTTTGTTTATTTACCATTCATTGGCCAGTTGAGGTCAAACAATGCTGAAGGAAATCAACCCACGGTGCTATTATTTGAAAACTGCTAAAGCCACTTCCAAGTAATGTGTACCCATGTTTTCCACATGTTTGGGAACACTAATCCTGATTATATTTGTTACTAATGCAAACCTAGATTATGTTTTCTGTTACCCTTAAAGAAACAGTTGTGCTAATTGTTTGAAGGAAAGTTTTTTTTTATACTTTATCTCAGGTTAGAATAGTTACAGAAATTTGTTTTTTGAGGAATAGTTTTATATTTATTTGTACTTTCGTTTCCTAAAATATGGTTTGAGCTGCAGCACCTCAATAAGACTATCTTGCAATGGAATCTGTGTTGCAGTGCTATATTAATGTTACAACATTGAGAAAAAAAAAACTCATGTTTAAGTTTTAGGATGCTCATTTTTATGTTTAGATGTAATTTTACTTAAAGTGGAAAGTAATTTAGTTAAACTTAGCTTTGAGGAAGTTTTAAAATCTCTTGCACAGTGGCTCAGCCTTTGCTTTTATGTGAAACTGATCATTTACCTGGGTGGCAAAGGGAGCTGTTGAGTGCAAGAAAACTGCAGAGACTAATTGGACTTATGTTTTGAGTGAGTGTATTCTCACACAAAATCATTGATCATGCTCTATCATGGTATCTGACCACACTTTCTAATTACAGACCGAGGGAAATACTTGGCATCATCAGAGGATGTGATTCAGAGTTCCACCAACTTAAAAAAAAAAACAATTACATTTCTGCCCCAAACAATGTAGCTTTGATTGTGGAACCAAACACAAGAGAGGAACTCGGCTAAACATTCAAAAACTCTCAGTAATAGTCAAGTCAAGCACTGCTTCACGGAGTTTACCCTGGAGGATGTAAAATCTAATACACAAATTTGTTGCCTGAGAGCAGAAGACTAATAACCCTATTCAGCTTCAGTGGCTTTATTCGTGCTTGTTTGTTCACATTTCATAAGGTTTAAGAAAGCAAAGCCCAACTATTCTGGCACAAAGCATGATCTAATTCTTTTTCCACAATTAACCAAACACACATCTGTTTGTGCCCTGAAGCAGATTGTTTTTGTTTGGTTTTGGTAAAATGCTTGTTGATTGAACAAATTCAAGGTCCCTTTAATTTCACAGAACTTTCAAACATATTTTGCTTCTAATTGTTCTAATTGGCTGACCTCCATTTGGCTATATGCTTATGAAAATGTCTTCTTTTTTTTTATATTTTGTGGCACTAGTTCTGATCTTTATTGATGGTAATCGGACAGAGACACGGAGGTGCGGGGAGACCTGCAGCAAGGAGCTCAGGATCAGGAATTCAACAGCCATTTGCATAAACCATCTATACCATTACACCACACACTTCCCCAGAAAATCTATTTTTATGTATTTTTCATAAGAACTACAGCTTTCACCAAAGAATAAATGAATCCAGCCAAATCACCAAGAGCAGCAAATTCATTGTAGTAGCAGTTTCAATTGTTTTGTGTTGAATACTATGGTGGTTTGTCGAATTTGAGTGATATCCTTCCAAACTGGTTTGATAATCTGGTTCAAGTTTAAAGCGGAGAACCACCCAAAACCTAAAGTGAAGCTAAGACACCACCACTGTGCTATCTGAAAGTGACCACTAGGGGCAGACGGGGGCAATGCTGACCTCTGAGTTAATCTTTAAGCCAAAGAGAGAAATGTAAAGGAGCCACGGGAGGATGCAGAAGATTCCATGAGCAGCTGATACCAGAAAACGTGTCAGATTCAAAAGGCATTTTCCCTTCATGACCAGAACAGATACTGATGTGAATGCGAGTGGAATCTCCAGTGACCTTCAACCTTTTCCTATTTTCATACCAAACTCCCCTAAGTGATAAACTCTGAAATAGATCATCCTCAGCAATCTTCCTCCTGGCATCTGATAATCAAACATATATTTTATATCCAAGTTATAGACAAGAAATATTATCTCAGGCAACAAAGTGTTGTGCATCTTAGATTTAGAAATGCTTGTCTGGTAGATAATTTATATAGTTCATCAATGTGATGTACATTTTTGACTTTAAAAGCTTCAGTTAACTGATTTCTCATGCGTAGTCTTTAAATAAATACTAGTCATAAATATAATAAGAAATCTGCTCTGCCTCCTTTTAGAGGAATTGTTAAGAACTCAATGCAAAGGTCAGCAATTCATCTTTGGATTAATTAATTTTATTGATAAGTGAAGAGACAGATGGGACTTTTTGCAACCATTGAGACTGCTTGTGCTATGGATCTAAAAGTCTATTAAAATAATTGATATTCGCTACACATGTGAAGCTCATACATTTGTCTTGAGCAGGCAGTCCTTGTCTGTATTGTTTATTTTTTGCTTGGCTGTTCTCCTTATGGAGGCAACAAGCACAGCCGGCAGTTTGTGCTGTTTTAGATAGATGACAATACCATGCACACTTAATACTGAGAAAAATATTACTGCTTTCATTTTAAGCTTGGTTACACAAACATTATGTAGACAACCGGTCCTAATAAAGAGGAAAAAGAAAAAGAAGCGTGTTCCAGCACATCCGGATATGTCTGAACATTTGCAGCTCTGGCATATTTAATTAACGGGCAGCATTTTGTACGCAACATCCATATATCAACACAACACCCACTGGCATGGCATCTGCAGAGTTTCTATGGTAACCACATGCAACGACTCATTGCAGTCATTATTTGTAATTAGAGCTCACTAACCCATTTGCGTAAACCTTGATTTTTAAGCAGTGAGGCAAAAATGAAGGTAGCCAGAATCATTGTTTAGTCTCCTGAGATTGGCAGAACAAACTATGAAGGCAGAAATGAAAAATATAGTTAACAACACAAACATGAAAGCTTGAAGTATGAATCAGCAGTCCTCCTACTTGCCCATACTTATACTTAAATACAACTGACAATGAAAAAAAAATTTCTTTGTCTTTGGAGCTCAAAATAATTTGCTAGAGAGCAACTTGAACTCTGCGACAGACTGGCGACCTGTCCAGGGTGTACCCCGTCTCTCGCCCGAAACGTTAGCTGGATATAGGCACCAGCACCTCCCGACCCATTAGGGACAAGAGTGTTAGAAAATGAATGGATGGATGGATGGATGGATGGATGGATGGATGGATGGATGGATGGCAACTTGAACTGAAGACGTTCCCTGACCAGCCTACAAACTTTAATATCGTCTTCATAGCAATACCTTACACTTGGCAGGAAATGAGTGGTTAGAAACAATCCTCTCTCTTTGAAGTTAGCTTGTTAGAAGCAGAAAGCAATAGTGTTACAGCTGGTGGCCTTGTATGTTTCCTTTGTCTCTTTCTTTTCTGTATATCTGCAGCTTTCTAATGAAATTAACTCCATTGGGAACTGACTGCAGCCCTAATCCTCCTGCGCCACTCCCTGAGGTCTACAGCAGAGCTGATTGGCTCACCAATTATCAGCTCCACCAATCCCTGATGAGGCCTCCCTTTTTAAACCCAAGACTTCCTGGAAGAAGGCGCAGCTGATTCTTTACTGAGACAGCTTGCCACTTTGCTGAGTGTTTGTTGACTGCTGTATACCGCATTGTCTTTTTGTGAGCTTTTGTAAATCTCTACCTGTGATAGTCCCTGTGGGGGCTATGTATGTAAGCTTATAGTAGCCTACTGGAGTTTTGTTGTTTGTTAACCTTAGGTTTTGGTCCTGTTTTGTTTGGTTAAGACCTTTGGTTCTAACTCCGGTTGTTTTGTGGATTCTTGTTTTATTCAGTGTTTTTCTTTTCGGTTACAACACCTAAATTAATAACCAGAATCGCAACTTGCCTTGTTTCACATAATAATGTTTCACTTGAAATTTTTTTGAGTTGTTGGCACATTACTTAATGCTCTTCCTCTGTGTCCATCAGTGTTCTTCATTCAGCTGTCATCTTCTGCATCTGCTTGCTAATGGAAGCTTTAAATAACTATTAAAAAGGAAAATGATGGTTAAACAATTCAGATGAATTTAACAAACCTCTTAGCCGTTTCATTTTGCGCATTAGTAGTGATCATCCAGCGGTGGAGGCTGAGGTAAGGTGTCAGCTAAAAGCTCATAATGAAGCGAACAGTTTGTCAGGCAGGAAGATAAAGCCTGTAATTGCACAAGGTCCTGTTGTCAATATGCATCCTAATGCTTCCAGGGGCGCTATGGTAATAAGAGCAGGTGCGTTCGCTTTCTTCTCCTTCCAGATAGCACATGGCTTTGCCCTTCTTGACGCATGAGAAGGACTGGGGGAAAAAGTGTTTTTTTGAGTTTGGATATTCATAATAAACCAGGTGAAATATTCAGGCACAGTGGTATCTCAGTGGTCCAGCTGTTTTCAAGCCCACATGCTTGCACTTTGAGGCAATCCTATTGATTAGTCTTGTGTTTTTGCATCTTTGTAGAACTTCAAATACATGCCATTTGGAGCAGGCTCTCTTCATATATAAAGGTCTGAATGTTTTTAGTTTTTCTTGTGCTGCTACTGCAATATTTATACTACCAGTGTTTGCATAATAAATCATGACAGATTTAAGAAAACTGTGGCTTGATTTCGTAGCAGAATGTCAGTGGAGACATTTTCTCTAAAAATTAAATCATTTGCACCTTGTAAATCATTGATAAGCAGTTTGGTAAATAAGGCAACAATAAACGTGAATTTGTCCCTGCATCTGTTGTTTTCTGACTATGATTATCAGGTTAAAGAAGCATCTGCTTGATCTTTTCAGTTCTCGCCCTGCACCAATTAATGGAATAACTGCAGACAATCTTATGCATGTTCTTTACCACGTTGAATGTATTCTTGCTTTGTTAAAGTGTGCATGCTAGTTCATTCAGCCATACGACACAAAGCGTCATCATGGTTGATATGAACAAAATCAACGAACACACTAATTAACGTACTTGAACCTATGAAAGAAACACAGCTTTGCTTTTGATGCTACTGCATTTTGTGTTAGGTTTCTGCTGAATTCTTCAGTCACCACACTTTTTAGCTAATGAGTTTATATCAGCAAAGAGCCTTCCAATACTGTATGTGTTTAATAACAGTTACTAAGTGTGTGCAACTAATTAAGAACTTAATCACAAAATAATTTAGAAATCCTTCCAACTAGGCTCTCTGCATGCCTTGGGCAGCAACTAGGCAAGCGAACTGATTCTAAAAACATTAGTGAAAGAGTTGGTTACTTGTAGGACCTCACTACATTTTTGTAATGTGATACATTCAAAATTTCCCTCTGCTGAATGTCCTACAGTCAACTGGTAGTGGTGTTATCACAGTTAGAGCAGCTGAAACACTCAACGACAAACTTAACAATGTACAACTATTTTTCCTGCAAATATTCTCTACACATGGAAACACTGAAGCGTCCTACATTTTAACAGGCAGTACCTATGACAACCTTAACCTAGGATTGTGCAGCTTCCTCTAAATGAAACATCACCACTGCTGCAGATGCAATGTAAAAGTTCAGTTTTCAGGAACCTCTGTTTTTTTCACATGAACATCAGCAAGGTCAAAAACATGCAGTATGCTGAATAGACGGCAAAGTGAAGAAAGTATACCAAAATGTCACACTTGCTTTACAAAGGGCCATGCATATGTTTGTCTTCCAATAGAAACCCGTGACTATAAAGGATGCTAAGACTTACCCTTATATATCTTCTCTTATTATCTGCACTAGTACCTTCTAAAATAATATGTATATGTGAGTAACTCAGATAATGCTTAATACAGTACAACACAATGCTATACTGTTTTGCCCACAGGACAAGTTGCACAGACCATGAGAAGTTCATTATGAGCTTGCTTTGCAGCTTGATGTTTACACCCTAGGACAATTATACATGATTACCCAATGCATACAAAGGCAAAACAAAGCCTAAAGGAGATCGGTGAATGGGGAGGTGGGCAACTAATTAATACAGCCTTTTCACAGAAAGAAAGTGTGTCTGTGTTGCACATACTTTGTGTGTGTGTGCTTGAGGGAGACTCTGTAGAGATACTTATTGGTGGTTGCTGGATGGTTGCACATTTTAATTCCCTGCACATCTCACAGATAAGGCTGCCGTCGTGGGACTCCTGACACTTTCTTATCTTTAGAATTATTACCAATTACTGAGATAATTTCCACCCAGGTTTTGGCCCAACAATTCACCCGATCTTATTATTGGAACAATGTGAAGAATGCATAAAATTTTGGTCAAGATGGGTTTCCCAAGTACACACACAGAAAGGA
This sequence comes from Xiphophorus maculatus, assembly GCF_002775205.1. Classification (NCBI taxonomy): domain Eukaryota; kingdom Metazoa; phylum Chordata; class Actinopteri; order Cyprinodontiformes; family Poeciliidae; genus Xiphophorus; species Xiphophorus maculatus. Next base: position 19,836,309 of record NC_036465.1, on the reverse strand, counting down.
AAAAGACATGGAAAACATAGAGGCAGGGAAACAACTAAGAGCACCACATGGTAATAACATGTGTAGGTAGAGGTGTATCCAACAATGACTTAGAGTTAGGAAGCACAAAGCTAAAATCAAGTAATTACATGCACGGCAAAAATATAAAAATCCAAAACAAACAAAAGCAAAACCACACCCACACACAACCTGATCCTCTAAAACGGCGTTTCCCAATTCCGGTCCTCAGGCCCCCCTGCCCTGCATGTTTTAGGTGTTTCCCTTCTGCTACACACCTGGATTGAATATATGGGTGATCAACAGGTTTCTGCAGCACTTGATGGTCATGGAATCATTTGAATCAGCTGCTCTGGAATAGAGGCACATCTAAAACATGCAGAGCAGGGAGGCCTGAGGACCGGAATTGGGAAACGCTGCTCTAAAAGGTTTGTGTATAAAAAAACATGTACAAGTTTGATATTATACACAAACCTGATCTACAAGCAACACGCAAACAGGATTTTCTGTTTGCAAACAGAATTGCGAAAGCAAAATGAGGAGAATCACAGGTGCAATAAATTTAGCTTGTCTGCCTTCATGAATATGCAAACCAAATGCTGATGATCAGAAAGTCTAAAGTACTGAGAGGAGGGTAGGCAAAAGTAATGACCTCCTACCTGCAATACGAGTTATTAAACCAGATTGCTGGATGCTGTATTTGCATCTATGTTTTTACGTAAAAGTATGTGTGAACTGGCATTCAAAGATATATGAGTTTTCCAATGACTGAAGTCATTCCTTGCTTTAAAAAACATAAAATAAATTGTACACTAATTTACATGAATTGTATTATTATTACACATCCAGTATAATGACTTTCTACTTCATTTTTCTTTAACGTGTACTCTGCTCTCCAACATTCTCCATGATGACAGCCAGTGACTCAAGCAAATTCCTCATTTAAATACGGTCGTCTGCACCACTGTTGCTCCTGTAATCAATTTCGCGGTGAATATTTGTAGATTGCGTGCAACGCAACCACTTACTGATGCGTGGATTCTCTCCAGGTACTCCGACTTCCTCCTGTAAACCACATAAAATGGGGACGCTTCCTTAAGAAACAGAGGTTAGGGAAGCTAGGTAGTCCAGCTAGCCAATAGTAAGTTTAGTTTCAGCCAATCAGAATGCAAACTGCCGCTGCAGGTCCCGCCCTTCTTCTCCGTGTCTGCAGCAGGTTTGTGTGTGCAGGAGAGATCCGACATGAGAAGACCGCTGAGCTGTGCAGCGTGAGAGTCTGTGTTGTTTAAGACGGAAAAATACTAGATATAAGCCCTTTTGCAAATAGAATTGCAGTTTATCATCCAACTTCTGAGCTGGAAGTAGTGAAGTGAGTAAACAGACTGAACTTCACTTCTTCTGCCGAGCACTGTTGGAGCTACCTCGTTAGCTTTTATTGGCTATTGGTTTCCTGGAAGTTCATCTCGTTTCCGTTCAGCTGAAGGTAAAGACTAAAATATAGTATATTCTTTCTTTATTCACGATGAAAGTTCATATTATTAAAGTTAAAGCATGAAAAATTTGCCTTGTTACATTATTTAGTGCACCACATGAGAGCCACCATATTGTTGTCCCAAACGTGTGGTATTGAGATGGGTGAGCATATTCTGTGCCCTTCATTTGGGTTTTTTTTCTGTTTTTCACATAGTTGTTGAATAATAGCCTTTATCTGAACTATTTAATTATACAAATGTAAACTTTTACTGATTTTGGATAAAATGTAATGTTTATTATTGTATTTGGAAAAGATTTTTGCAATTAACAAAAAAGTGAATTGATAATGCTATGAAATGCTGCATTGAGTTAAAAGAATTGTTTTATTGCAAATTTGAGCAATTTAATGACAAATTGATGTCAGATATGATGTCTACAGAAACCTGATTTGTGGATTAAAGCTAGAACAGCTTAATAATTATTAAGCATGAAGTTAATAATATTAAAGTTAATAATATTATTAATAAAGCATGAGGTTAAAGCATGCTTTAATCTCATGCTTTTCCTCCTGTGACTTTGATGGCGAGCCTTCCCACCTGGACTTGGAGAACTGGATTCCTTCTTTTCCATTTGGAGTCCTGCTGCACCCTCCTGTGTGGTAGGCCTGCATCACTCACATCTTCACACACAGTTGGTTATGCGTGAGACTGCCGACTGACATTTTTCATTCCTATGGTTTCATCCCGGAATTTTGGAAATTACCTTTTGGACAAGTTTTATTTTGGGACATTATAACAAACTGCTGTGTAGGAAATTCTCCTCAAGTTAACGGTGTTGAGTTGAACCTGAATTGGCACTGAATTTGATCAATCTGTTTGTCATGGTTTATAATTCAGATTACCAGGGTGCACCAAAAATATTTAAAACTGAGAATTAGCACTTGGCGAAGTATTACTACTGTTTTGTGTATTTTATTTTGTGTAATTTTATTTTCATAATTGTGAGTCTTGTACAAGTGTCTATCAATTTGATGGTTTATTTGATAGATAGTTTGCTTTAAATTCCTCCAACTGCTTTTGTGTCTCATCTAAACACCCCACTGTGCTCCGATAGCCGGACCTATTGGCCCATTCATTTAAAATATATATACTACTCTTCACTACTGTGTTACACTCCCTCAGTCCAAAAACTTAACTATTATAGGTTAATTGGTCTTTCTAAATTCTCCTTCGGTGTGAATCTGTTTCTGTGTTGCCCTGTGATGGACTGGCAACCTGCCCAGGATGTACCACGCCTCTGACCTGCTGGCCGCTGGAGAAAAGCACCAGCACTCCTTGCGACCCTTTGAGGATAAGCGTGTTAACGACTGGACGCCAACTTACTGCACATGCTGTTTTTTCTTCACGCTCCTTATTTGGAATCTCATCAGGCCAACATTGTTTTCTTCGCAAGTTTAAGGTGTTTAGCTCATTGTAGTTGGTTTGTCCCCCCCACCCCCCTTGTACGCAGTTTGTGATCCCTCAGTAGGTTTGGTTTTTAGGTTTTGGATCCAGTTCTGTGATTTAAAAAAATCTGCTGAAACAACTGAACTGCAAATCCTTTTAGAATCTGTGTAGACTGAAGAGTTGTGTAGCATGCCCCCAGCTTATGCGTATGTAACCTTGTCAGTGTGAAGAAAGTAAAAATGAAAACGGAGAAAAGTGTAGTTTCATTTAATATAAGGCTTTGAAAAAAGAGGTTATTTGTTTTTGATATAATGTATGTAAATATCTGTGTTCAGCTGTGTTGGGATGTTGATTACTGGAACAGGGAACAGGTGGGTGTGATTAGCAAAAAGGCTGCAGCTGGGAATGAGCCAAGAATGGGAAACTGTGAATGGAGAAAAGACACATGGCCAGTATAGGAATAAGGTAGACCATACATAAACTGAAACATTACCCAACATGAACATATGATAACAATAGAAATCATAAGAGTTTCCTGAAACACAGGTTATGTGGCATTTGTCACAAGGAGAGGGAGTCAGTGCACAGGATGTAGGGGACATTCCACACACTTTTTCCAACCCTGAAAGCTGATGACAACAACTTCAACCATGTGACTGATATGAATGCATCAGTGGCTTCGGTGAAAAGACAGAGTCTAAAGTAGCTTCATCAATTAACTTTTAGAATATGGCACATTTCAGGCTGTGTGTTTGTATGACTTCTAACAGTATATATTTCATTATTTAACATTTATGTGGCCAAAGGTTAACAATATAACAAACTCTGATTCATGTGTATTTGACCTCAACCTGTTGGCAAATACTTTGTTCTCTGTTTTATAAGAATCTCCTTCCACACCACTGCATCATCACTTCTTTCTGGGTGATGCCCTTGCTGACTGTTAAAGTATTCACTTGCAAAATAACACAAATTGAAGATAAAGGTAACCAACTCAGATGCCTTTAACTCGTGACAAAAACGTGCTTTATGTTCCCGAGCAGCTGTATGTTGCATTTGATGATGACTTGGAAATCTTGTGCTTTTTTTCTCTTTACCTGTGGATATTTGGCAGCTGGAAAGACTAACACCAAAAGGGGACAAAAATACAGGGGAGAGGTAGTGTTGCACTATCGGGCTGCTCTCCTCAGAGCTGCATTGAGGTTGAATAAAACAGATCAATAAACAGATGTAAGACAAGCCACTTTTATTATATTTATTGTTTTGTGGCGTTCTCTAGACTCCTCCTTACTTGGACAGAGAAAGCAGACTCTGTGAATGGATTTTTCAATTACATAAATTGCATAGAAATGGGCAGAAAACACTTTCTAATTACATTTTTATGTATTTTAATTTTTACCAAAGAGGCTCCCATAAACAAAAGTTTGATCTTACTTTAAAATATTATTTTATTTTTCCTGAGAACTTGCCTGATTAAAAAGAAAGTGCTAAAGATTTTTACCTCCTGCCATCCGGGTTGAAATTTTCCTGTTTTCAAACACAGTGTGGTCCACTGCCTTGAATGACTGGAAAATTATTAAGCCAAATGAATAACAGTATTAAAAAGAAATAAATAAATAACTTCAGCACTATTGAAGTGGTCTTTTGGGGAAAAAATTGTGTTAATGGACTCTATTGAGGTGCATGATTTCACTTTTTATTGCAATCCTGTAAAAATAAAAATCTGAATCACTAGTGAATTGGCTTTTATGTAACTATTGATTCAGTTGGCAAGCTTTCATGTATGGCTTTGACAGATTTTTGTTTTTATGTCTGTTTTTCCACCTGTCTATTGCAAAGATAATCTGCAAATATTGTGGTATATGTGCTTTACCAAGATATAATCATAACTTCTGTAGTTAAAGTCCAGATCACTGTAAGTCCTTCTAGCATCACTGAGTGCCCCTCATGAATACAAGTGCAATATTAAATTACTTAAGTGACCATTTAAATCTTCAGGAAAAGAAAGAAAAGATTGCAAAATTGATTTATCCAGAAAGTCCTGTTCCCTTCATCAGAATGAAATCTGACATGAGGTGAAATGGATTACATTGACTACATATAAAATTTTCATGCAGAGACATGCAGTTTCTCACTGTTTTCCCTCTCTCTCTCTCTCTATCTATCTATCTATATATATATATATATACTGTATATACAGTATATGTATCTACAGATAGATGGATAGATATCCCTATATATAGGGATATGTATCTATCTGTAGATATACAGTATATAGATATACAGTACAGACCAAAAGTTTGGACACATCTTTCTAATTCAATGAGTTTTCTTTATTTTCATGACTATTTATAAGGCAGGAAATCCCACATATTAACCTGACAAGGCACACCTATGAAGTGAAAACCATTTCAGGTGACTACCTCTTGAAGCTCATCAAGAAAATGCAGAGTGTGTGCAAAGCAGTAATCACAGCTAAAGGTTGCTACTTTGAGGAAACTAGAATATAAGGGGTATTTTCAGTTGTTTTACACTTTTTTGTTTAGTACATATTTCCACATGTGTTATTCATAGTTTTGATGCCTTCAGTGTGAATCTACAATGTCAATAGTCATGAAAATAAAGGAAACTCATTGAATTAAAAGGTGTGTCCAAACTTTTGGTCTGTACTGTATATAGAGAGAAAACAGTTTACTATTTATATTAAGAACCCTGAATTAAGTCTTTTGTGATATATTAGCTTTGAAGTAACAGTACTTGCACTGTGCTTTCAGTTTTTAATGAGTTGTAACTAGTTCACAATTAGGGTGAAGGGCTACTGGGGCACTTAGGAGTCCTATTACTTCATCCAATAATTTATTTTGTACGTACGGCTCTGTAGGTCACAGTTCAATAACAGCCGTTATAGGGGGATCATTTTTTAAAATTTCATTATTGATTATTCTACTAAAAAGACTGCACTTTACTCTTGAGGTTGTTTTGTATCCACATGGCATTGTTCCATCACCATCTGTAAGAAAATCAGTCTGTGTATGGATTTAGCATGAACACATCCAGTTTCACTAAGTAATGCCTCTGTGTATTTTAAGATGGAGAGCATTTCAATGCATTGTACCTCTGTAACTTGTACTTAAATGTACACCTCATGGTGTCTGTTACAGCCCACTCATCTATGCGCTGGAATCTGTCCTTTATTACGTGATTGTACCCGGGGCCCAGCATAAGGAGTTTACGTCAACAGCCAGAACACCTGTGACTAACCACGTCTTTCACTGCACTCTTCCCTTTTTATCTTTTAATGTCAAACTGCTCCCAAAATACGCCCACGCACCACCACCGCTTACTCTGTGCAGAAAAAAGGACTATTATTCATGCTGTACTTTGCTGTGGCGTAACAACAAAGCAACAAAGGAGGCAGTGAAGTCAAGCAGTTTATGATTTGCATTTATAAGGGAAAGGAAAACAATTTAATAACAGTGTGCTTAGCTATTTACTGAACAAATGAACAACAAGGCGACTCATTAAGGCAGATATAATGCAAATATCCAAGTTATCTCAAAGTTTTGTTGCTTTTTATATCAGTTTCTTAACTTGACAGCCTATTATTAGACCATTTTAAAGATAAAGCTACAACAACAACATTTGTGTAATTGGTCAAGCTCGGTAAAACTTGGTCTGAAAAACTGGAATTCATTTCACAAGAATATCCATTTAAGATTAGCAGTGTACAGCGACATGATTTTGTTTATCATCAACACATCAAACTAAAACAAAGCAAATACCGTTTTCTACAGTTTCCTGTAATCAGCAGCTGTTTGCTCATAATCACTTTTTGTATTTCAAGCAACCATTTGCTGTTGTAATCACAACGCATTCAACCATTGCCCTTTCATGATTATAACACATAGATATTTTGCATAGAAAGGGTTTGACAACTGCAGACAATTATGAAATTTAGCCTTAAATCAGAAAAGGCCTGTGTGTTTTGATTTGGTTTAAAAGTAATTAGATTAAACATGAGTTGAACGTGTTATTCTGAAGACTCGCTTCCTGACGTAATGTCTGTGATCGCACCAGCTGACAGCTTTGCCTGGACCAGGGACAAGATAATCTTAGATGTGTGCCCCCACTCGCAAAATGCTGTAACTAGTAGGACATTTATCAATGTTTACAGTTTTAAGGCATGATTAATCTTGAACACACAGGCAAACAATTCTTTGCAGAATTTTATTTGTAAAATAAAAACCATTAATAATTTTCCTTATATGCACAATTATGTGTTGGTCTACAACAATCTCACTAAAACATGTTGAAGTTTCTGTTTGGTCAAAATATGATAATGTGAGTAGGAATACTTTGGAAAGGTGCTATGAAAGCTGAAAAGAAGACAAAGGCTGGTTTGAACTGTATTAAGATTGGATCAAATTCAATTTGCTCTTTTATTGAATGTGAATCTATGCTGAACTCAAAAGCAATGATGACAATTGAATGAAGTGACTTGGATTGAATTTCATATAAAGGGTCTAAAGATTACGTTTCTTTCTGATTTCGTGTTATATCAGTAAATTGAACCAAAAGATACAACTCGCAGCAACAGCCTGTGGATGATTTATTACCAATACTTTGCATTCTATCTGTGTTGCGGCTTTTGTTTCTTTCTTCTTAGGCATTTGTAACATCTGTGAACAGCTGCACTCAAAAGCAGCTGCTGTATTGTTAAGTCCTTCATGTTGGTATTGAGCCACACCCAGAAAGAAACAAAACTATATCATGTTTTTGTGACACTTTGCTGATATAGTGCGTACAAATAAGTCAGTTGCTTGTAAAGATTAGAATAGCGTCTCCATTCATAGGTGCAGCTTCTGAATAAGATAAGCATTAAACTATTTCCTCCAACTCCTCTAGATGTTTTTAAAAGATAAACTTTACAATAAATGTTTCAGTTTTGCATCTGATTGTATTTTCTTGTGTCACTCAGTGCATGCTCTTTTCTTTGAATGAATGACAAAGAAAACTGTGCAAAGCATCATTCGATGGTCCTTCCATCTATTAAGGTCAGGGGTCTCAAACTCCAGGCCTTGAGGGCCGCAGTCCTGCAGTTTTTAGATGTGCCACAGGTACAAAACCAGAGCCTTAATGACCTAATTATTCTGTTCAGGTGTGGTGCAGCAGAGGCACATCTAAAAGTTGCAGGACTGCGGCCCTCGAGGACTGGAGTTTGAGACCCCTGATTAAGGTGAATGCTCTGTGAATTAAAATGAATCACATCATATCTAAAATCAGGTGACACAAATCTCACTAGAAACATGAGTCCTCTGATTTACTGCGAAGCACTTTGGTGTCATCTTATGCAGCCAATTATAAGTCAGTAGCATAAGCTAGAATTTAATGCTTTATGCTTCAAAGAGCACTGCATTGACCTCTTAAAAAGTCAGGTCTAAAGGAAAGTGGTAAAAGCATTGCATCATAACAGGTTTGGCCCGTTAGAGCGCTCGAGGCCATCTATTGCTCATCCAGAGAAAGCCATTACACAGAGAGGGTCACAGAAACACTGTCTGTGGACCTTTAACAATGTTGAGCACTGCAAGTAATCTGCAGAGAGGGAGCTATTTTCTTGAAATAGATTTTTTATATATACATATATAAAAATGAAAGGACGTAAATGTAAAGATGCATAAAAGAAATTTTAAGATCAGGAATATTTCCTTTGTAATGTGCTATTTTATATCATAACTTATAAACTGTGCAGTCGAAACCATTCATTTAATAAACACCAAACCATTTTTTTTTTATATAATCATCAAACATTTAATCAAAACTAAACCATCTGATTGGTAATCAGGTTTAAATATATTATTTCTTGCTGCTATAGTCCAGGAATTATGGCCTTATTTAGGAAACTTACAATGAAAGTTTTACATTGTTACTTTCAATATAATGGTTACAAAACCAACAATTTCAGAAAGTTCAGTTGGTGAGGTTCTGATTTATTCTGATTTGAGTTGAATGGAGAGACACACTATCAGAAGAAATCACTACAAGTGTCCTTTGAAAAGTTCCAGATGCCTTAATATGCCATAATCATCAAAAAGGCCAGTATAAATTCATAGGAAAGTCCCGTCAACATTCAGGATGAAGACTGGCCTTGTGTCTTAGAATTGAATGTGCCCTTATGCTAAATGTATATGAAACAATCCCAGAAAAAACAAAACAAAAAAAAACAACCTCAAGACTTTGTGAAGATGTTTGTGCTTAAGAGGGTGAAAATGACATGGAGGAAGGTCAACGCAGAAAAAAAACTCTACTGCAAAATCAATATTAAGAACGTCATTTTACTAATGTACCCTGGGTAAAAAAAACAACTTGATTTGTGTAGATATGTCTTGAGGTCTGATAAAAGTAGAATGTGTTTGGACATAATGAGTATCATTATTACATTTAGAGAGTTAAAGGGGGAAACATTCAGACCTGACTTCATCCCAGCTGTTAATTGTAGGGATGTCAGCCTCAGGATTTATGTTTGTGTTGCTTGTGCATTTCACAAAACATATGGCATCATCAGTGCAAAACATTTTGTGAAAATACTAAAGCACATCCCTAGATATCAGCCAGGAAATTCAAGCTTGAACACAACAGGGTCTTCCTAAAGGGTAATTATGCTTATGAAGGATAATTATTTGCACGCCTCCAAATTACTTACAAAAGCCAACAAAGTCAGTGCTTTGGTGTCGCCATCACAAAACCCTGATTTAATTTGCATAGAACAGTTTTGAGCAGAGCTGAAATGCTCACAAGAACATTTTATGCTCTGAATTTTTTGAAAATGATGAAAACAAAATCTTGATTCAGCAAAGTGATTAAAATTAGGAATGGTTTACTCTGATTAAATGTTAGAGAAAAATGTCTTGTGCCACAACATATGCAAATATATGGCTTTCAAGCAAATAAAACATACTTCAGAAAAATATTTAAGTTTTTTTCTTACAACAGAGAGCCTTTTTATGTATGAAGCAAAAAAAAAATATAGCCCATACCAGTGAGTAGACCTACAGGGATTTTTCTAAATGAAGTGCAATAGACTAACTGTCACAGCAACATAATAAGAAGCTTCTGCTTTACATGTCAGGAAATTGTTCTCAATTCAACAAGATGATGTATCCTCTCCGATAGCTCTGAAGTGATCTTCACATGCTGACGCACAGATAGGACCTAATGACTCAAAGAGTGCTACTCTCCACCTAAAATGAAACTGTTCATGCTGAGAGAGGAAAACGGTAAAGGAGAAAAAAAATGAAGACAAAGGTCTTTGTTTAAAGCTACATGCACAACTTCCAAGCCTTGCTATGCTCTTTGTGTGGACAACTAGGTTTAGACACCGAGGTAACATTACATTGGTTTAATTGGAAGATTAGCTCAAGTTGTTTGTTATTGACTGGCTGTTAAATTCCCCATTTTCACCTCATTAACTGATAAAATACACCATTGCTGCACATAATGTTTTGTTGAAAAGCTAAAAGAAAGTTCACTTAAGGTAAACACATTCCTTACGTGTTTATGCTGTACAAAATGCATTCAGAATATTTTTTTTCTCCTGCAGTAATGTGAGGAAACATGATATTTATTAATCTGTGATATTAGTTTGCCTGAATTCATGCTTTGTAGTTTTCTCTTAGCTCAGATGTGGAAATTTCAAAAAACACTGCCTCTTCTGATTTTACCTGCGTAGTTGAGCAAACCAGTGATCGTTCCTGCTTTCCCCGGAGCTGATGGAGAATATGCAAAGCAGCTCAGGTTGCGCTCTGCAGAAACCATAAATTTTCTGCGAACAACTGAGAGGAGCTCATAAGGGCTGTGATTAGGAAATGAAGTTCTGTTGTTGCAAAGCTGTGCACCACCACATCCCTCCTGCCTCCTCAGCATTCCCGTCACATGTCCTGTCACGTCACGCTTTTACACATTCCCATAAAAACAGAGATCATCAAAGGCAGCTGCACTGAATCACTGAGGCTCAGCACTAATTTTAACAAACAGACACAGGAACGACTTTCACACTCCTCTTTGTTGATATATCAGGCATCTGAATGCAGCATAAGATTCTGCATCCCAGCGAACGCTGAAGGTTGAGGTGAACATTGATCAGTCGAGCAGGTCATCCCCTAACGCTGCGTCAATACGTCAAAGTTGCCCTTTTCCTCAGCACAGTCCCAGTTGTGACTGCAGATTGTTTGGCTTTTAAAATGTACGACTACTGACAAAAAATATTGAGCTATAAAGAAAAAATTCAGAGAGGTGATAATTTAAGTGGAAACCTGAACCCTTAAAGTGAAGAGATCTATTGCACCATGTGGAGCATTTTGCTAAAACAGTTTAAATCCACTTGTTAGCTCAGAGGAAGGGTCACCATAAATCTATATTGGCTTATTCTTAGTGGTTAGTGAAATCCTATAATAAAACACTTGAACAATAGAGGAAGGACTGAATTTGTGACCTGGCATTCTCAAACAGCAAGCCTTGCACTGAATGAACACAGATGGCTTCTTGCCAATATGTAAGGATTTTCTAAAATGCTTCAGCTTCAAGTTGAAATTCTTACCTGGGCTTGTCATAAAAATGAAAAGAATAATAAAAAATTAATAAACTACTTAGAAGAAAATAAGAATAATAACCAATAAAATGATGCTGTGATATTACAGATTACTGCAAATATGTATGATTAAGAAACAAAGTTTTCTTTTGAGGAACTGGGATTGATTGATTTAACTCTGATAGGTAATGAACAGCTGTTGCTATGTGTTCAAATAAGCAGTACTTAATGAAAAGATGAAGGGAAAATAAAATGTTTTTAATAAAGTAATGTTTTTTTTAAATACCAGAACTAGAAATCAATAACCATTTGAACAATTGATGGATTATCAAGATGATACCTTAAACCAGATATAGACTCATAATTAGATAATCTATCCTCAAGCTTATTTTCAAATGGGATTTCTGTAACTGAATATGCAAACAACAGACCCTTATTTAATTTTGGATCCAAGGTTTCTTCGAATAGGCATTCTTTTACTCAGTGAGGACACACATGTCCAGGCTGCGGCAGCCACAGATAAGAAAACAAAACAAAACAGCAACACTGCTGCAATCCCTAGTTTTGTTGTGTTACAACGTCGCATGCATTTCCACTGTGACTCCTCTTTGCTGGGAGATGTGCATGGGCATTCTGGTATTTAGAAATTTTCATCATTCTTTTGTCTTCTGTGTGCAGTTTAATCGTTTTTGTTCCTCTCCTGGCTTGACCCAAACTTAGGATCTCTAACATGACTTGAAAACTGATGTTCTCCAACCAATCTGACTAAATTTGAGCAATTTTCCATCCACTTTTACAATTATGTACTACTTTGTGTTAGTCTGTCACATAACATCCTAATAAAATACACTGAAAGTTGTGGTTATAATGTGAAAAAATGTCCAGAGTCTATCAGTACTTTTACTTTTAGGTCCTTTAGCCATGTAAAATTCATGCATGTTACATCATATTCTGGTAAAAGTACAGAAGCGAATATAATTCTAAGCTATATTTAGTTAAAATGTAAAAGTACTCCTTTTGCAGCCAAAGTGACTGACGTTCTGTAATATATTACCTCATTAATATTGATGCAACAGTGCATAAGGAGCAATTTTTAACTGGTTTCCATGGGATTAGCTAGTATTGTGTGATAGATTCCAACAGGAATGTTGTCCCATTTAAAAATGCATCACTACTCTATGATACATAAGGATTATTTATCAATGGACTGTTATCTGATGGCAGATCTTTTCCAGCTAATTTTAATGTTTAGTTTTTGGTTTGAGCTGGAATATTAGCCTAACAGTTGAAATAGTAGCCTCATATTACCATACATCATCAATCACTGTTTGAAGGGATAATCACAGTATTTGTAAGGGGAAGAATGGCTTCGTTTTGGGGGCATTCGGTACTTTCAGATAAATAGATTTTCTCCGCACAATGAGATTTTGTGTTCTCACTGCATTTATATCACAGCTTAGCCTTGCAGCCTCCTGTGAGAGCCCAAACCCGAGGCAGTTAGTCACATTAGAGCTGCCTCCTTCATGCATCACAATGCCATGGACCTGTCAGCTGATGGCAGCGATGGTTTTTTTTTTTTTTACACTCTCACCTTTCCCCCCCTCAAGTTATCAGAAAAAGAGCCCTCACTCAAAGAGGCCCTGAAGCTGCCAGTCAAAGAGTGATGGGTGTTGAACACAGAGTGTTTGTGCGTGGGTGTGTGAATGCTTCTCTTTTTTTTTTTTTTTTTTTTATCCTGTGTTACTTCTGCCGCATTTCGGCCTTGTATCTCTGATGAAGTCACATCTTTGCTGCTGTGGCGTGCTCAAGTCCTCCTTCCCAAGCAGCTTGAGACGATTTAGGTAAAACAGTGGAGATTAAATGCAGATTTGAAGTTTCTTCCTTTTCAAAACCAGCCTTCGCTCAAGCAGCTGCGATATCTCCCCACTTCCCCATCTTAGCCAACTTCAAACTTTGCAGCAAAAACTGTTTGAGTAGATGGTGAATCCTCGAAGATTCCCGGGTTCAAACAGCTTTCACAGAGGCTGTAAAAATAGAAACCGTCACAAATTCATTAATCATTTAGCTGTGCATGACTCCCAATCAGCTGGGCCCTGACTGTAACTGTGCAGCAAGTATTCCCCAGGTTCAAGCGGGACTGGGAGCGTAATCGCAGGAGGCAGCTTTGTCCTCACAGCCACATTCGATGCTTTGATTGCTATCTGAAAAGAAAATCTGTTGAAGTCACAAGTTTTATGTCATAAGAGACTCCAGCTTTTTGCTCAGTGAAAAATCTACTTAGCGCTTGTACTCACACAGGCACTCGCACAAGCAGATAACAAATACGGATCAGAAACCAGCTGAAGCAGGAACACAGGGACCGCGTGTCAGTTTCTCCTTGATCCTGAGACAATCTGCAACCTGAGGAGCTGCTTCAAAGAAATCATGTGACGTTCTCAGAAATTCAGAGTTCCCCTCTGGGTGAATGCTATCCTTTTAGTCTTCTCCTGAATCATAAATTATCAAAATGTTTTAGTATTTTCCTTTATAAGAGCTATGGAATAAAGAAAAATATACCCAAATGCTTTCTTTGAAAGCATTAGGGCACTAGAGGCAGGAGAGACAGGAAGACTTTTTAGTGCACGTCTTATTAATGCTTGAAAAATAAAGCCTCCAGTCACTAGGTGGCAGCAGTGCTCAAAATAATTTACATGCATTATGTTTAATCCGGTTGGAAAAGTAGCACACTGGTGTGCAGCACTGGGAATTTTGGTATCAGTACATTACCAAATAAACACAGGGCAATTATCACCGATGCCAATTTTCATACCAATACCAAAAAGTTTTTTTTTTTAAATTAACCAACTAGAATATTAAACAATATAGCAGAAAAAAATAAAACAATTCCCCTTTTACCTACTACTATACCCATTGTTTATGAAATAAGTCAGCAACTGAAATCTGAATGTAACCTGAATAAGAACACTATCTTTTCTTCAAAAGCCATATTAATATTTGGAAGCACTGCAAAGGTATGGAATCCAACTCTCAAATTGAAACATATAAGCTCTTGATATTTGGCATTTTAATTCCTATAGGTGATGGCATGAACTCTGAGCAAATTTTAGTAATTTACTTGACAGAGAGAAACTGAAAACAAAAGTATTGACCTCATCATGTTAGCATTGATCCAATACCAGTACTCACCTTGTCGATAGTATTGATATTTAGATCAATAAGCCCAGCCCTACTGGAAGAGTTTATGACAGTCAAAAAAAAAACAGTGGAGGATTGCTAGGTTTAAAGTTGACAAAAGACCAATAAACACAACAAAGTCTATATCACCTTCCAGTTTACTGTCGATGTAAAATGTTGTGCCCTTTTCATCTCTTCTAGCAAGCTAAAGTAGGGCCAATTTTTACACAAAGTTCTGCACCAAAATGGTGAAAAGTATATACCTTTTTGAAAAGGAATATAACCAATGTTTGCAGTTTCAAAAGGTTTTACAGTTAAGTGTGAAAATCACATCTCAGTGAATTATTTGCACTTTTTTTCCTTCCAGAACCTCACACACTGAGCTGTCTTAATTAAATATTACTGAGTTAATGACCTGAATTTGAACACTGTGTTGAGACTTAAAACTTAAAATGAGCTCTAGCAGCTTAAAATTGAAGTTGTCTCGTTTTATTCATCAGCTCTGATAACTAGGTGATGCTTTTGCCAGTAGTTTATTCGGATAAACAATTGAACATTATCATGTTCTCAATATTTCAATTCAGTGAGGACATAAAAAAATTATGTTCCCCAGAAGGGGAATAACGTAAAATTGAAAATAATTAAGAAACACTGCTTTAGATTAAGGTTAAAAACTAATTTGTTGCCTTTTGTTAATAATAAATAGAGCATATATAATTTTTTTATTTTATTATAATGATGATTTTTGTTTTTCCTTGATGGCGACATTTGAGAAATGATGTTTGTTACTTTGTCGTTTTTCTTTTGTTTGTCTAATATTGTTCATTATTGCATTTTGTTTGTTTTCCTTGTTGCTGAAATATGCTATACAAATAACCTTGCATTATTTAGATTTGCAAAGCCAGCAAATCTCTGTCAGATGGGAAAGCCTGCAGGAATGTATGTAAGTGCAGCATGTGATATACAGAAAGGCTCCTGGGCTTCTGCAGGAGACCAAGCTGATTTATTGTGTGCCAGACTGATGAGTCTGTGAGCCACGCAGTTATTGGCCACACTTGGCATGAGGGAGAGGGATTACAGCTTTTAGCTGGGAGAAGCACCTTTGCCCAGTGAGACGTTTGGCAAAAGGCGAACTGGCCACATGTTCAGGTTCCAGCCTCAAATTGGCAAATAGGTTTATGAAGCCGTCAGCTGCCAACACACACTTTAGACACCAGTGTTGTTTCACATCACACTGTAAAAAGAGAGTGTGGACCAAACTAAATATTTGTCACAAAAATTATTCAAAATTTAATCAAGCATAGTAGTTTTTAAATTCAATGTTTAAAAATGGGGAAATTCTAAAAAAAAAAAAAAGAAATTAAAAAATGCTTCCTTGTGTAAAGAATATTTCTTATCTGAACATTTCAACAAGTTGTTTTGTTCCATGAACAGTCATGTCTTCCCTTCATCATATGCCAGTTGTTTGGATGGATTGCATTATTGAAATTTGGAAACTATCATAAGGGTTTAGAAAGATTCGGTACAGAAAGAATAATAAAATTTGTATCCAGCTCTAGCTAGTTAAACAATATTGTAAAATTGAAACCAAGTTGTGCTTCTTAATGCTGAGTTAATAATTGACAATCACCAACATAATTATCTTAGTAATGTTCTGAATACCAATCTGTCAGAATGCAAACTTTATTATGTTTTCATTAAGGTTGCATGCTTTAACAAGAAACCAGTTCTGGTTTTGCTAACATTAACATGGAAAACAAAAATCCCAGATAAAATGGCTTTAATATATAGTTAGAATTTAACAAACACAATTAAATAAATTTTTAAAAATGTATAAATTTCACTTGTTAGGTATTATTTTACCTTACAGACTCATGTAATTTCTAAAAATAAATATTGACTGAAACCTACTACACTAAAATATAAGACAATAATTGCACCACTTTGGTGATTAACATTTGTTTTATCAGTGCATGCTATTAAAGTTACACTATTGTTTAAAAACAGATTGACAGAAAACTAATCAGACTGCAGACTGGAATGACCAAGATCCAGCAAGATGTTTAAACCTTAAATTCATTATGATCTTCCTAATGAATTAAGTTTAAGTTTTTGTCAATTTGTTTCTCATCATTGCTGTTCAGACACATTGTGAAAATTGAACCAATCTAAAAAAAATAAAAATGCAAATGCCAGTAGACCAGATGGACACTCAGCTCAACTATATTTGGATCACTGTAGTAGCTGCCCTCACAAATGCAAATTTTCTAATTCCGTGTTTCCTCTGTGTTCAACTTCAGCTTGAATGGTCTGCAAATGTGCAACTTAAAAAAAAAGCAAGCAGGCTCAAATTCAGCACATCATGGCAACATTAAACATTTACCTACAGATCCAGATTTTATTTTGTTATGGATTGTAGCTTCTGATGAGCATTCAGTTTAGCTGAATCAGATTGGTTCATTTGAAAGTGCCTTGCACCTGTTTATATTATGCATCTGTCATTGTCTTCTGGCTGTGAGTTTCTCTAGATTAAAGCATTATGTTTTTTGGTTTTTTTTTTTTACTTGGGGCTAGTTTTTTCCCCCTGATAAATGAAATCATCATTTGAAATCTGCTTTTTGTATTCAATCTGGTTGCCTTTGTCTAATTTTAAAATTCACAATAAGTTTATACTCCACTTTTTTTCAATGTGAGATCATTAAACAACAAAGCAACTTTAGAAAATTTCAATAGTAAAACTGATTTCATAGGTTTAAATATATTTTCTATAATCCAGTCAAGGTCAAAATTATACACACAGACTCAAATATTAGATGCACCATAAACACTAGCATTGATTTTGAGAGAGATCGCTAATAAACCAACCCATAAAAATGAACTCTTCCATTTCTGCTAAAAAAAATTAAAATATCCAGATAGATTGATCCTAAAAGCTTGTTAATGATTAAAAAAAGCATATGGTTAAGATGTTGTTTTGTCAATGACATGCCCATACATTAGCGGATACAATTTTGTCTTCATGTATACTTCTGACAAAGTAACTTTTGAAGTTCACTGAAGTTGTTTGATCATTTCATCTGGAAACAAACAACAACAAAAAAACATTCAAATGCATCAACAAAAAACATACAAAAAGAAACCTAGAGCATAACTTTTAGATGACAGCACAGCCATAGATCATCAAAATCTGATCTACCTTGTTTCCAGAATAATGTTTTGAGCTTGAAAATCTTTATAGTAATGCTGGAAAAAGTCAGATAGAAAAACTGAGAGAATCCTTTTATCTCCAGGGGGAAAACCATACAAAAATAATGCTGACTAAAGCAGTTAACTGTCATAAAAGTGATACTTCACACATTGAGAGGCTTTACTGTCTCCATACCATCTGCTATGCAACACTACTACAGAGTGCAGAAATGTATCATTATCATACAAGGAAGTATTTCCCTTCATAACAACGAAAGAATGTGTTATGAATGGAGAGATATTTTAATATGTATTTTTTGTATGTCTTATTGACTGGCTATGTAGCACTTATAGAAGGCAGAAATAATACTGCTGCATTTCATGGAGACAAAGACAAAACACTGCAGATCAGCTGCTGTGATTGCAGATGCAACAGGATTGAAGTGATTCGGCCCAAATTAGATGCAGTGTTGCAGCAAACTCTGAAAACTGATTACAGTTTACTCATTCAGATTAAAGCTCCATACACAGACATCCCAATAGGCTTTTCCACGAATAAGTTCTTATTCTAGCTTTCCCCTTTCATTAGTGTGTGCATTATTCATCTTCCATATTTGCTGTTCTGAGTATTGTCAGCATATTTGCTTGGAGCAATTCACTCTGAAATATGACTTGACATAGACAGGATTTAGTGTATTCCTTGCAGGACTAATAGGGTATTACCAAAGGGATTTGTTTGACTCCAGACTCTTTAACTTGGACTTGCTGAATGAGACAGGACACTCCTAAAAAATGGTGGTTCACCACCAGTCCTGTAATTATAAACAAACATGTCCTCAAGGTTTCATCTATGATTAAACAATTTAAATAAAGAAGCAAATGTTGGCGATGCTGCCACACCATGTCTCAGTTGATCATCTTTGATGAATCTGATTGAGTTTGAGAGAACTCTTAGTGACTTTTAATCATGGCTGTAGTCTCTTAGCAGGTGGTCTAAGTGCCCTTCATTACAGAATGATTCCTCTCCAGAGAATGGACTGCACTGGCTGATGAAGACGGCGCCTCCTATTTTACCTGCAGACCATTAATTAACCAGAGGAGCGTTCCATCTCAGCAGTGGCCCTCAGTTCAGATCAGACATAGCCTGTAAAATCCTGGAACAAGATCAATGGTCGTTCTGTTTTTTATAAATCAACATAAAGACACCCTGCCAGGTAGTAACAACCAGCTAATGTCAAGAGGGAGAAGATATTAGTGAGAGATGATCCTGCTTTCTGCATGACTCCACCTCAGGGTGTGCGCTTGAATTTTTTAAGTCTATTTACTTCTCAGTAGGTCCACAATCTGCTCACCACTGGAAAGTGGTGGAAGATCTTTAAGTCTTTTACTTACCGACTAAAATCTGGAGTTTGGGATACATTTGACTTCAGACTGAATGTTAGAACACACTGACATTAAATATGTAGAGCATGATCACAGTCTCATTCTGAACTCACTGAGATAAATATGTTGAACCAGAAGCAACGCTGCACAACTTCTTGGTTTCACATCACAAACAGGCTGAAACACATGTAAACACCACAGGGTTGTTCATTATTGCTACAATTATAAAAGTTCAGATCCCTTAGACATTTTCACACTTTGTCATGTTACAGCCAGCCACTGTTACCTTGAAAAAGTAGTCTAAGTAATGATTACTGATTAATCCTTTAAAAAGTAACAGTTACTTTGCTGACTGCTTGATTTCAAAAGTAATTAAGTTACATTATAAGTTACTTTAATAGATACTTTGAGTAGCTGCCAAAAACAAACCTAAAAATAACAGCTGGTTTAGCCAATACTCACTTTATAATAAGTGCATTTGTAACAGCAACTAATGATAGGATGTCTGACTCTTTGAAGGGAACAGAATCGAATGCAGTTCAAAATATAAAGATTTGAAACTAAATATAGTTCTATAAACATTTAGAAAAACTAGTTTTTCTATCTGTAAATCACAGAAAAAGTTTCATGATCTGCATTAAGTAAAGTTAATATTATTCATAAAATATACAAATTTTAAAAATATAAAAGATCAAATACCCAAGTGTTTAACATATGAATCCTGCAGCTGCCACCATGACCTGATCCTGGAAAAGTGGAAGATAATGAATGTGATAGAGAAGCAAAATAAAAGGAAAATGTAACAAATAGTAGGGAAAAAAATGGACATGAGAAACTTTTGCAGAAATAAAAATCCTCTTCTGCACCATTAAATGTAATAATTAAAGCATTAATAGTAAACAACACTCACTCAAGCATAATAAATAAGGAGCAACAGGCAAGGAACAAAAACCCCCCAGAAAGGAACACACCATTAACCGTCTGATCATATATAATGTCCAGACCATTTCTCCCGCCGCATGAAATTTGTGTGTGTGTCACAGCCAGGTCACACACAGTCTGCTGCCCTGACATATGAATAAAATAAAACAAACAGCAAATGGCCTGGCATTCTGTATACCCATACGTCCACCCTTGTATGTATTTGCCAAATATCTAAATATAATTTTAAATTGAATAAAAATAATACTAGCAGTTGCAGAACAGCGAGAACAGCTCTCACGAACTGACTCGAGTCCCATTGTTAAAGGTAAAGAATCAGATTGGTCGTGAACGTTGGATCACTAACTGTAACGTCAGCGATGTCTCTCCTGATATTTCAAGTTTAACTTAAGACCTTATAGATGAACAAATTAGTTGGAAGTCACATATAAACCAAAGTATCAAGACACCTAGCAGTATTATACGTATAAACAGATTCTGAATAGAAAAAAAACTATATACTTTGCACCGCTCCCTGCCATCAAGGACATCTACAGGAAGCGGTGTTTGAAAAGGGCCGGGAAAATCACAAAGGACTTCACTCACCCAGCACACACACTCTTTTCCCTCCTGCCCTCTGGGAGGCGTCACAGAAGCCTACGGACCAGAACCACCAGGCACCGGAACAGCTTCTTTCCCACAGCTGTCACGCTTTTGAACGCCTCCTGACATAAAACATAAACTATAAGGACTGTACTCCCCTATCCTCTCATACAACAATAACACATGGACTATCCTCACACACACACACATCACGGACTGTTTTCTTCACACACACATACAATCTGTAAATTTTATCTGCCATTATTTATCTTGTATTATATTATATACATATATAATCCATTTCCTAACATTCTTGTATATTCTGTATAATCTGTGCATATAGCTCCCATATTTATATTTATATTTATACATAATATCTACGTATATCTCTTTGCTATAACCCCTTATAGTCTATACATACATAGTCTTGTACATCTGTAAATAAATATTTATATCTTGTAGAGCACTTCTGGATGGATGCAAACTACATCTCGTTGCTTGTACTTGTGACAGTGCAATGACAATAAAGTTGAATTCTATTCTATCTAATATTTCCATATTTAAGCTACTATGCTGAGGTATGAAGAAATAATTATTGAAGGGTCATTTCTCCTCTATTAGCAATATTTTGCAGAATAAAAAAAAATCACTGTGTTTAGCATCAAAACTGGTAAAACATGTGGATTGTCTGGAATTATAAATTATACAAAATATATTTGAAGCCAAACACAATCTACACACGTTTCTTTTCACACAAATCTTATATTACATTTAGTAGTATCACAGTAAAGGAGGCCAAAAACAAATGTGACCCACACCTTTTAGGTTTTCGGTACAAAACAAAAACAAATCTTAAAAGCTGCACTGAAGTTTGAGGTTGAACAAAATATGAAAAAAAGTCAAGGAGCAGGAATATTTGTGCAAATACCATAAAAGCTCTAATAATATGAATGTAAATACGTAAAAGAGTATTACAATGTGCACAATTCCCCTAACTTCTTTGTAAATCAGTCGTTAAAGTGAACCGTTCTCTCATTGTGGGAGCTGTTCTAGTCAGAAACTTTGGGTTCTCTTTCATCTCTGGAGATATATTTTAACAAATGGATTTGTTGCCTTTTCTCTTTGACGAGATAAACACCCTTTATTATTTTCGTTGTGAGTTTCAATACTGAAGGTAATAATGTCCAGGAATAAATAGTGAAACATATGTAATGTGGATCATTGTGAATTTTGTTTAAGCTGAAAAAATTGTGAGACCTGTAATCATAAATTAAATTCTTCTGTTAATGACAAAGTACAGTTTAAAGATTCAAACAGCTTTGACACGATTAAATCTCTTGTGTTAAAGCAGAAAAAACTATGAAGTAGTATTTATCATTCTCTGTTAATCAGATGACACTTTATTCCCCTATCTTAGACTTTTTTTTTTATAAACTTCATGGTTGTGATTATTTCTCTTTGCTGCAAGGAATCTTTGTCAGATACAAAAGGTTGATTTCATACTAATAAGACTGGAACCAGATCCTCTCTTCATTCGACTAATTCACTCTGATTAAGTCTTACATTGCCTAAAATTAACTTCAGAATGCATTTCTCCGCCTAATGAGGGCAGTGGATTTGGTTGATTATTATTTCTGCTGAAAGAGCATTGGGGAAGGATTTATGTTTAAATAAGCAAAACCAGCACCAATGCTTACATTAATACCCAAGACCAAAACCCTGGCTGTAAAGACTGTATACGTCTAATTTGTTTTGGAGGAGACTATGTTTATATGCTTATATTTGTTAGGCATTGCTTTTATACATAGGTGTTTGAGGTGGAGACTGAATTAAACACCTGAATATATATTTTAATAACTGGACAATAAATAGCGTTCTGGCACAGACTGGAGAAAGTCTAGCGTTAGACAAAAGTGTTTTCCAGTTCTGAAAAAATCTGGAAGAAAAATAAAAAATGGCAAATATTTAATTTCCTGATTTTATTCTTTAACCCATTCATCAAAAGATCCATCCATATGCATATATGTATGTGTGTATGTACTGTATAAATGTAATATATATTGAAAAAGTCAAACAATATATGGTGTAATAATTACAGTTAACATATTTACCAGACTGAATACTTAGTCTATGCTAAATAAAACCTCAGTCACTGGGAATCTATCAGTTTATTCTAGCCAGGTAATATTGCAAAAGTGAGGCATTGCTCAAAACATTGAGGTTGTTCTATTTTCTTTTTTGTCAACCTTCATCCATACTTTGTATCCATTTTTCTTCTTGGAAACAGAAATTAATCCCTTTTCCATTAGTACATCAAGACAAAACTGATTTACAGTAATAGATGGGATAATAAATGTGTATTTCATTGATAAATACACAAAAATCTTAAAATGTTGTCAAATCACAGTTTCATAATATGAATAGATGGAAAAACATTTGAGAAATATCAGTAGACAAGTGGCAGTGGAATTGAAGTCAAGACGGATGTTTTGGTTCAAATCACAGCGGAGCACAGCGGAGTGCTATTTACAAGAGGACACATTCTGCATAATGTAACATTTAGTATGTCCAATTACATTATAGTTTTGCACAGGGCCGCATCCTTTCCTCTGGGATGTGGAAATGTAGGTGTGGGAGGGTTGGGGGCCCACATGGATTCAGTGAAGCCACTTCTCTATTTTCCTCAGAGTTTGAATGCATTAAAGACTTAAATTAGCCATCCCTGAAGAGAATGAATGTACCTCCACACAATTACTGTGTCAGTGAGGCTTTTATCTGTGTGTTTCAGAGAGTGTGTGTGTACAAGCATCTCTGTGTGCATGAGAGAGGATGGAAAGACTTGCAGTAATACAACCTTTTGGCCTGCTTTAATCGAGCATGCTTACGCATGATCACAATCACACATACATACATTTGAATTTTCCAGTACCAGATGATGCTGAAAGTTCATCTGAAAATTACAGCTTTTTGGAGTGGTTTGCAAAAGAAATCATCCATAAAAGCAATCAATCTGATTGAAATCTGCATAGCAGCTTTCAACTACAAATCAGAGCGATTTCTCGAGCTGTTTGCACATAGATGTGTTGACAGCAGAACTCTGACAACAGAAGCTTTGTGTTTGATTGTACAGAGGAATCAGACGGTCTGCCATCACTACGTTGACAGAATTTAGTTTCCACATCTTCCATTTAATTACACTTGTATGAAAGCACAGAGAATGCATGTGGAGCCAAGTTTAAAAGTCCTTCACCATTTCTAATTACTGAGAGAAATATAGGAAAATGTCCAATAATTGTCCAAAATATCAACTTAAAGCAAGAATTCCAAGTTAAATTGTCATATTGAAGATTTGCAGATATATGTAGAAAATGTGTCTCCAAATCATCCTGCTCGTTGCCCTTCCCAACAGAGGGAAACCACATACAAACACAATCACTGTCCCATGTATTGTTTACACTGTGCACACAGAAAAAATAACCAAACATGGCCCAGTTGTTAATGTTGGCAAATGAATCACCATAAGTGATGCAATAAACGCATCTTAATTACCTAAAATTACTGTGCACATATCCAAACACATTTGTGATGCAAAACTGAAAACATGCTACGTCTTGGTCTGGACACGATGGACCAAATGGTCTCAAAATGGCTCCTGAAACACAAGATGGGCTTACTCAACCTTGAACAAAACTACTTTAAATTCAACCGGCGTCAAAGAAGCACTTCTTATAACATACCTTACAGATCTTCCCAGTCCCTGTTACACAAAATCAGGCAACTAAATAACCATTACAAAACCACTGCTTAAAAGTAGATAAATAACATATAGAAACACACCTAATTTTACAGAGCAGAGAATCCTTTAAAGACAGCTTTCACTGACAGTCAGCAGCCTAAAAGAAGCAGTGGATTTTTATCACCTAGGTAAATGAGATAAGACAGAAACAAACTAAATAATAAAAAAGACCCTGCAACAAAATGGCCTCCTAAAACAGCAGCGCTCTGGGAGCACTCCGAGTTGGAGATAAAAGTGTTTCATCTGTCTTTCTCTAAGTGCCAATACAGTTTTTTTTTTTTGCTTGTTTACCAGTGAATAAAGAATGTATATGAGCATTGGGATAAAAGAAACGCAACATCTTGTTTCAGGTTGTCTGAAAGATTTCATAACGCCTCAGAAATGTATGAAATGTATGTATGTCATAATTTTTTTGATTTAAATAAATCATCTCGGCAGAATTTGCTATTCCGAAGCAGTTCTAGTTGACTATCCTGGATGGAGCTTGTAGGAAAAAAAAGCTAAATTCAAATTTGTAAATATAGATCTTTTAAAAAAAGAAAAAGTATAAGGCATAAAAATGCAAAGAAAGGTGTCAAAGATAATGGGTGAAAATACAAAAGCTCTTGAACCGTGACCCACCTTAATGATAGTTCACCGTTATCTCAACCTCGCAGCTGAATTTCTTATTGAGGAAAAGTTTTCTCTAGGAAGCAGCTAAAGTCAATCTAGACTGACCCAGTGGGGGGGGGGATTACATTCAGTCTCCATTGTAAATGTTCCCATGGTCTTGATGACCTCCATTGTGCCAAGACACTTCTCCTGAATTCAGAGGGCAATTGATTCTAGGTAAAGATAAAAAAAACAACAAACAAGCAGAAAACTAATCTGATTTTAGAACAAACATAAACAATCCTAAATCCAATACACTGGCAGATCTGTAAAACAAACAAACAAGCAGGTTAAATTGTAATGCAGAGTGAAGAGTCAGCAGAAAGAATACCAAAGCTTGGATGCACCTAGAAGGGGTAAGGTAAAAAGAAATGGATCGTTGTCAATATTAAGGATTTATCAAAGGTGTGGCCCAGTATGACAAGATGTTCAAAGGACTGCAGCTCAATATGAAATCCATTTGTTTTGAAGATGGGATAAAGAGAGCTATGATGGCGTTCCTAAAACAAGGTGAAAGCCTTGTTTCAGAAATGTTTCATTTTGCTAACAGAACACAGAAGATAAGTGGTTTTAAAATTAAGTGTCGTGTTTTTCAAGTGGCTTGTACCACACAGAGCTTTACAGCAAAATAACATTTGTTCAATATTTTTGCTTTCTCTGTCAATAGAATTAAATAAGCAGAGATATTGGCCACTCCTGCATGATTTGCCCATGAGAGGAAATACGCAAGTCATGTCTGAGACAAACCTGGCATCTTATTTGCATGAGCTGAATCCAAGTAGTGGTGAACAGCTGCTTCTGTTGGATTAAACCAATCAGCTTTTTAAATGGGCACAATGTCATCATCCACAAGTGATGAGATGTTGGCTTGTTTAAAACGGCATTGTTGTTTTAGTCTGATCTTTTGCCATGAGCTGAATTTCTTCAAGACTTGTACGGGTAGAGACATAAGCAGACAAATATCAACAGAAAACTGCAACAATAGTCTAAACTATCTGTTTAATTATTAGAAGGACTTTAGTGGCTGGAAAAGTAAACCAACACTGTTACGTTTCTGAGTTGCTAAGCAAGTTTACCCACCCATAAGGACTGAGTTTGGTAAGAGCTCACCACCTGATTGGACTGCGGGTGTGATGTAATAATTAGAGAAAGTCTGCAATAACCTGGACATACATGGGCATAATTACTTGGGAACAAATAATGCAGAGAGACAAGAATTAGGTGTTTAATAGGATGAAGCACTGAAATACAACACCATTGATAATGTTGCACTCTTTAGACTTGTTCACACAGCAGGTCTTAATGCTCAATTCAGATTTTTACCTTAGATCTGCTTAGTTTGTATGGATATTAGTAAAAATTAGTATGGATATCATTTACAAATAATAATTAGTAAATACTTATAATAATAAGTAATAATAATAATGGAAATTAGTAATTTACAGTACATGCTGTAAAATTTGATCTGTGTGGATGTGGCTAAAAAAGGCTTTACTGTCTAACTTTGAACTGCTGTTGCTCACTGTCATTCTGCACAAAGCACGCTCCTTAATGCACCGCTGCATCTTCTTAAAAGAATAATAAAAAAAGGGTTTTAACCTTAATAACCATTGGGCTTCTATAAAGAAGAATAAATAAGAATGTAAACACTAAAATGTATTTTTTTTTAGGTGCTAATCAAATTCAGTGTGTATTTCATAAAATGCCTACATTTAATGTCTTATTTCTCAGTGTGATGATCAAAAAATTTGATGGCAACAAAGTCTACAAAAGATAAACAAATTAAATCTCTCTATGATTTTGAAAAAGTAGGCATATCCTCACATCCTACTTGACAGCAATAGAAATACTGTCAGTAGAAACATTCAAATATGTCAGTAGTATTTACTGTATTTTCAGTTAATCTGCATGTTCTTCTTTGAAAGAACAGAAGGGTTTTTGCTAAGAGTTGCATTAAAATGTGTGGACTTATCACAACATTTGCGCACACCTGTGCATTAATTTTTAGACCTTTGAAGTGAAGGGCTGTATTATGTGGAAAAGCTTTATCTTCGGTTTGTACTGCTTCAGGGAGTGAGCAACGTGCACATCAAAGAACCTCACAGATCTCAGCAGAGAGACTCTAGCGCCAGATTGAGAGGAATCCTCAGCCTTATTTACTCCAACAAATCAAAGGTATCAAGAGTTTCCTGTCTGAAAAGCAGCTTTTCTTTGAGGCAACACCGTGGTAGCATAGATTTATGTTTTTAATTTGGCTTGTTTTAACTTTCTTATATTGTAGCACTATTTTAGCAAAATACAATGAAATGTTACAACAATAAGTGTAATAGCACACCTAATAATGAATCCACCTAATAATGTTAATTAAATATTTAAAGGATTACCAGGTTTAAGATAATTATTACAGATGGTATTGCAGCCTGTTTTGTTGAAGAACATTTTATGAGCGTGTCAAGGCAACCGTAAAAACAATGTGAGCAACAAACCACAGACAAAGATTTCAGTGTTTAATGTATGCTAATTTGTTTTACTGCTCACAAATGTATCTTTTCAAAGTTTTGGTGCAAGACTCAGTTAGTAGTACATCACAGAAAAGTGGGTTATCGTCCTCTTGTAATGTTTTAAAACATCATTAATGTCCAAATTTTAGTGAGTCACCCCAAAACAAAGAATAAAATGTGTCACAGTACAATAATACATTAGCCATATCGTTTAAAGAGAATCTTTTTTTATAATTAATAGCAGATCTGCGTAATGTTTTGTGTAAATGATGATTAACAAACAGAAGATTCTGTAAATCTACCGAAAACGAAAGTGAAGCGATCTAGCATACCCACATGCAAGTCAGCAGATTTTTGTTGTAAGATATTTGATAACTTTTATGATAATGATGATTTTTGTTCTCATTGAAACTTCCATCGTTAAAGGTGAAATACATTTGCAGCAATCAAGGGTTTTATAAATGGACACAGGACAACAAATGAACATAATAAAGGTAAAATCTAGGATCTTGCCATAGAAGTTTATATCAGTGTCATGAAGACAGATGATGTTAATTATGTCGTGTAACAGACTGAGACAGCTAAATCATGCTTTCACCTCAGTTTAGGTGACTGTGCTTTTTATGTTCTGGTGTATTGTCCTGGTGTGTAAGTGCGCAATACCTAACTGTGAATGCTCTCAGCATACTTATGAAGTACCACTGCACTTAAGCTGTGTTTAAAATGCTAGAGCAGCTGACTACCCCATCTCTCTTACTATGCAGAGAGAGAGAGTAAACGTGTGAAACACTGCTAAACATGAAAAAAAAAAAAGTCGTGATTTGAGGAGTTCACCTGATACCTGTCACTTTTCTTTTTTCTTTCTTTCTGGACTTGATTGGTTGTGACATAATGCTTGCAACGTTGGTGGGAAATGTGGACGCTATGCATCATTTTAAAGGTTAGAGAATAATGTAGTTTTCTGCTTCAAATAGGACATAATTAGAGTAACCTTCCTTTGGTCAGAACAGAAAATTATTGAACATTATTTGCCTTGTTATCAAAATTTGTGTGAAATACAAGAGTAAAAGGTTTTTTACTAAAATGGCTGTTAGAATAAGTTTGGTCGAAAACTCATAAACGCCTGTGGTTCTTTCTTTTTATTTAGGTGAGCAAAATACCTATCAATTGCATTTACTTTGCAGTTGCTTGTATTGCTGAGAAAGCAGCACAGATACCCAACTTCTCTTTCATCTACCTGCTTGTTAAAGTCTATATAAAATATACCATACGTTTGATCCTCTGAACAGAGAAATCCACCACGAACAAAAAAACGTTTTAAATCTTTTGTAGAAAAAAAAAAAAAAAGACCAGACATAAAATACTGTGTCATATAATACTTCTAGGATTTTATTAAAATCTGTGCCGTGTGAGTCAACCACCAGCAGGGTCACTGAAAGCTTTGATACAGAGGAGTCTGGAGGAGCTTCATTCTCTGCAGCGGCTGTGGTGGTTCTACTTCACAGAGCCACGTCTGATTTAAGTCTGATGCAATCTAGTGTTTGACAGCTTGTTAGAGAATTCTGCAGAGAACTGTAGCCACAACATATTTAGAGTTTTCACCTGCTAGACAATTAAATATAACTAGAGGCTTTGGAAAGATTTAGTAATCCCTGAAGTAAGGCCAGATTGTTTTGTTTATTAGACAGCTTAAGCATGTGTCCCTCTGCTAGGGTTAAAAAAAATGTAATCAATAGGTTTTTTGCCTGATGGAGGGATGTCAGACAACAGATTGAGTTGATGGAAGTGTTTAAAGGTAAAATCTCGGTTGCTTTGTGGAGTATTTGTGAAAGATTTATGCAGTGTATGCTGAAACATGTTTGCACATATTCAAATAAAGGTCTTAAGCTCTAGTCAATATTCAAAGGCTCTGTTTCCCAGGCATGGATTAAGCCTACTCACATTCAAAAAGCTTGTGCCAGTGAAGATCTTCAATGAATGTTTCTTTTCATCAAGGACCGGAACTTAATCTAAGCCTTGAAAGCAGACTGAATAAGCTAAAAACTGTAAAAATGTCAAGCTTCTAAGGTTATCATTCCAGTGAATGTAGTTCTAAACATACTTTAATCAAGAAGGAGAAAAAGTGTATCACAGTGGGAGTTTCTATTGTTATTTGAGATTCGAGACGGAGTTTGATGTAAATCAGTTTATTTATATAAATTATAAGCATGTAGAAACAACAAACCATAAGCATGTACGAAAAGCGCTTTCTGCCAAAGAACGTGGTAATTAAAATTAACTAACGCTAAAATGCTGAAGCATTCTGTAATTTCGCCTTTCATTTAAAATTAATCCAAAACACAACCCAGAAACTCCAGAAACACTCATGCAGAGAATTTGTGACCAGAACAACATGGTGATATTTGTTTTACTAATGCCAGATGCTAACAGTACATAGTTAATTTCAAGACAGCATGAACTTTAATTTAATTTAGCAAATAGGGACAGGTGGTGCGCCCCTATGTGTGCTATGATGTTTGACATCCCACCACCTAAAAATGTCCACAAGCACGTTTTGCACGTAGTAGCATGTTCTTCCTCCAAGTTACCATCTGTCTTCTTACCGAGGTAGCCGAGGTATTTCCACATAGCAGACTTTACTTTTTTTAGATGGGGACGATAGGAGGCGACTTGCCTGAATTTGCAGAACTAGTAGCTATGTAGGGCGTAGAGGTCGTGCTGTGAATGTAACTCCACCTTATCTCTGATCAGACATAAAAAAAAATGCTCATACAGCAGGAAGAGTATGACAGAAAAGTTTAGTGCTTTTGAAATCGTGACTTTTTAACATCACAATATACCTTCTAACCTGTAACCTGCCCATGCCTAAATGTTATTACGGAATGCAACATTACAATGCTGAAAGAAAATGGTTATTAAGCAAACGGATGGTTGCTTCATCAGTGAATATTCCAGGAGTTCATCCATGCTAATGTTAAAGGTTATGCCCACATCATTCACAGAGATGGCGTACATCCCCCAAAATGGCTGGTGACCCTGAGTCTTTCACAGCACATTGCATTTTCTCTTTGATGGATGTTCAGCCATATAGATTTGGCAAGAGAATTTTGTAGATGCTGTAGAAAAGCTTTTTGTTGATGGGGGTTCATCGTAATTTATGCATCCCCTTCCCACTTTGTGCTCTGAGGGTTAAATGGTGAATAAACTGAATTTTTGTAGCACTTTTCGAATCTTGTCGACCACTTTAAGTGCTTTTACACTACATTCCAAGTAACCTACTTAAACACACACTTTACCATGTAAAAGCCCTGGAATATATCAGTAAAGAAGGCACAGACATGTTCTTTCCTCTGCTTCGGTGTGTATTGACTGAGTTATCATAACAGAACAAGGACTCATCATAGTACAAAGATATAAAAGTAATAAATAACAGATACAAACTAAACCTATTTACTCCAATACCTAGGATGCATTTTCTACAACCAAATTTTAAACTTTAGTAATTTTTTATACACAAAGTAAAATTAATGGACTAAAGCTAACATACAAGACTGTAATATCAGAACACCTGTGTTAAAAGATAGACAGTCTATCTTCTGCAAACTGTGTAAACTGCAAACCCAAAACCATTTTTTTAATTTTCATTTTATTTTGCCTTTGATATTCAGCATTTCATTTTACAAAGTACACAGATTAGAATCTAATCAAAGTTTTAACAGCTCAGATGAAAAGCAGCCCAATTACTGGGATTAATTTTGGCTTAGCAAAATGTATTCATTTAATTTGCCTTTAAATTGTGACGTTCACTTGAAATTCATGTTACATTTAATCGGTATTGTATAACTGCAATTGCTGTGTGCTCTACTTCATTCCACAATAATGGCACATTGAATAATCAGGATGATTTTGTTCCTGTTGACAGCGACCAAGACTTTGTCTCCTGAACGTTTCTCGACGGTATCCTCCGCTCCATCATTGTTTAACTTTAGCTACAATGTTAAAACAACACTTTACTAAAATATGTAGCTGCATTATTTGTCTCTGAAGGACTACCTAACTTGACACATGCAGCAGCTACTGTACAAGAAGTTTTTAGGTGTCCTAATTATTTAGATTGTATTTTTTTTTCTTTGCTGTTCCAATTAATCATGTGGGGGCCAGACTACAGTCATATTCAATAAATTAGAATAATACTGAAAAATGTATTTGTTTCATTAACTAAGTGAAACTCATCATATAGATTAATTACACACAGACTGATCTCAAGCTTTTGTTTTGTATTAATGATGATTTTCCACATGCAGCTTCTGAAAACCTACATTTAATTACAATATTATGTTAGACCAATTTGAAAAAAACATACAGAAATGTGAGCTCAATGAAAAGCATGTTGAATGTCTACTTTTTCAAAAGATGCTTTTAATTTGAGCATCATCGGAACACACATTATAATTTATTTAATATGACTGTCAGCCCTGTGCTTTAAATGTTGTGTCTATAATTGATCGATGTTATAGGTTTGCTATATATATATTCAGGTTTCTTCCAAATAGCTGAGTACTAGCCCAGAAATAAGGTGTGAATTGGGTCTGTATCCAAATCCGGATCAATGTTTGACAATTGTCAAGACTTTATATTCAACATACAGATACTCAGAGCCATCATAACGTTACTGTGTTTATTTTCTCTTTACATTACAACACAAGGAGTGGTGCAACTCAAAGTGGCTGACTGCTGCTCTTCGCTGCACATGCATAACATAAAGTCATTTAAGAAGGACTTGGTTGACATAAAAGTGCAGCTAAGAATAAGAAATTTTTATGGAAGTTTGAGAGAGACATATGGCTGTGCTAAAACGTAAACATCTTGAGGCGGATTTAGTATTTATGATGCATGCAAAGAAGCTATAGATTCCTACTGTTGTTCATTTATTTCAGAAGGGACACTGCACATCACATAATATGCCAGAGTTAGCCATAATGACTAGTTTTCATCTGTAGTCCCTCAACGTGCAATCAATATAAATGTAATGCATTACATCTCAATGCAAACAAATGAACAAGCTTCTTCCAAAAGAAAAGATAATGATGATAATAAATAAAAAGCATTTTTATCTAGAGTCAAGCTACAAATTTAAAAAGAATAAAAAGCTGTATAGCACAAAAAACGATACATAAAAACACTGAAGAAAAATAATAATCACATGATCAGTGCCTGCACTTTGATTATCTAGGAGCCATACTTTTAAGTTATTAGAACATTATTTAAAATGCTCATATGTTATTACACTTTTTGGTATTTTATTACATTCCTGAGAAGTTTTCATTGAAATTAAGTTCTGGAGCTCCAGTGGTTCTTACAGACAACGATGTAACAAGTGCTGTAAGTGGAGGAGGTGAAATACTTTTAAAGACCAAACAGAGGTTTGCATATACAGTATGTTTCCAACTCAATAGATGATGTTGAATGTTGAATGACGAAGTTTTGGGTATCAAAACGGATTAATAAGTCAGCAAACCTTCAAAGGGAAGTCAGTTCTGTGGTAGTTTTTGATGAGGCTTCACACCGTCGAGTGATTTTCAAAATGATTCTCCAGCACCATACTACGTTTCATTAGTATCTAATGTACCTGTGCTCTGCGTGCTACTGAGGTAGAAATGTTTCTGGTTGGATAGCAGGGATCGCTGTAGACATGGTGTGAAGTTCTCTATTAGCCAGGGACAGTTTGCAGCTAAGCTGAAGTGTGGTTACACTTTTGTAAAAAAGACAGACTGTTTTGCTAAATGTGGCTGACAACAGACGACCAAAACACCCACAGCTCGTACAATCTAGTTTTCAAATAGTAAATTTATCGTTTGGATTCACTTCAAATTTGTGTTCTCTTATTTCTCCTTTTTTTCCCCAGTTGATTGTTTGGAATTTTGGCCAAGTTAAGCAAAAGCTCCACATGGCATTTCTCTCCCATGGAGCATGAATCTGCTGGCACAGAAGACCAATTAATATAATTGTAGTTACTTAAATATTTATCACTCTAGTAACACTTTCAGTTTATTACTATCGTTTTTGCCCGTCTCGTGTTTGTCTCAGGTCTGATTGCCAGCTTGCAAGATTCCCCCTCAGAAACAGCAGCAGAAAATGATGGTTGTCAGGGGTGACCACAACCGAGGGTGAACATGATTTTTTTTTTTTGCATTACCACAGATGATTAGGAGGAATTGTCTGTCTGTCTGTCCGTCCGTCCGTCTGTCTGTCTGTCTCCCTGCCTTCATCATAGCACAGATCTTACTGTAGCATTGTGCTGTATATAAAATACATTCCCTTTATGTTAGCATTCAATCAATCCTATTTCTTTATGTTACCCTGACCCCTGGCCTTTTACCTCTAACTTTGTTTGTGGTTGAATTGCTCTAGTCTGACATGTCGTAGTAAAGAAGCCAGTGTCTAATCAGTTGTTATTTATTCCCATATGCATCATTTAAACAGTTTCTAATCCTGCAAAATCAATTTGTTGCTTAAGAAAAAAAATGACCACAATAGTAAATTGTAAAATATCAGGAGGTATTTGTTATGTTTCCTTGCGACAGATAATATTTGTAAAGAATGAACACATGGCTCTCTTTGCTGTTTTTGAGAGCTGGTACTGCTGCTAAAGAAAAGAGACTGACATAAATCACAACTGAACATTAAACTTATTTTCTTTCTAGATTTTGCAAATAGATTTAATTTCTACAGCATTTTTACAGTAACCCTGGCCGCACAAACTGACACACGCACCCAGTTTCATTTAAAAATGTGTACACCTCCTTATTCCAATACACAGATTGGCATGCAAATTGGTGTGAAGTGTTTTGCCTAGTAACACATCAACTTGTGCCATTAAAAAACTGGAATTAAACCTACAACTGTACGAGTGCAAGACTGAAATGCTCCCCAGCAAGCAAGAGTAACTCAGATGATTTAAAGACAGTCTGAGAATAAAACTAAACTGGTCAATGGTCAAATAAATATAAGCTCAGTTGATATGTATTCAACTGCAGCTTTTTAAGCATTCATAGCAGACATCCCAGAATCTTCAATAGTAGAGACAGAGTGTCTGTCTGCATATTATAAGCACACGATTAAGTGTTGTTGCGATTGCTGCCACACGCGAGTAGCTCATGCACAAGTTTCCTGGCAGTTATGCATAACTGTGCCATATGCAGTTTGGCACTGAAGTTGTAACGTTTATGAGGCAGAATTTTTAAGTACCGTATGTCCAGAAAGTCTGTGGCTAATCCCACAATGAACACTTTTTTCAAAAACTTTTTTTATCCTAAACCTTATTGCTGCCGAGTTACTAGTTTATTGTGCTTAGACGCTCATTCTGACACGTTAGCCAGTTACAGGAATGTTAGTTCTATCATCATTGTCCTTAATAGTCTTAACCTACCACAATATTTTAAGTTGTAAAGGCATCAGATTCTACCTTTGTTTTCCTTTACTTCAGTATCTGTCCATCAGTTAAACACAGACTGACACTGAACCTGTCATGCTGTCACTCACACATACTGCTAGGTTGGTCACCAGTTTCTTCTCATACATGTTCTTGGACTGTGTGAAACATATTGAGCACAAAGTGAAAACCTATGTCAGCATTTAGAGGAATGCCACACAGAAATGCCTCGGCCCATCATCAGGTTAAAACCATTGATGTCACGAAGTATCGCCCTTTTCTAACTACCTCCCTATTTATTTCCTGTATTTAGGATCTTTTCAGCCCATATAATGTTATACATAACAAACCTTTAAAACATCATCGTAGTACATGATGTCCTTCAACACATGAACTGCATTTTGGAAATGACCTCTTTGAGATGTGTGTTGGTAAATAAAGTGAAAAATATAAAAGGTTTCATTCCAGGAACACTCTGGCTTTAACTATAGTAACCGGCACAACTGAACATAACATCTGATTTAGTCAAACAAAACAAAATCCAAATAATCGTAGACGTTTCTGCAGAACCAGTATACAATATAGCCTTTCCATACAGTGTTAAACAGATTAATGTATCAAATTAAATACCTATCTTTTTAGATATAGGAGATTAGTTTATTTATTATATAATCTTAGTGCAAGACAAGATGTAAAACTATAACTTTTTAAGATACCTAAAATAATATAAATAAAACAAAGTAACAAATAGTTTTTAAAAATCTTTTGCAAATAAAAATCTGAAAAGTTTTGCATACAACCACCTCTATTGTAACTCCAGATGCAAGTCTTTTATTGGTTCTCTACAGCTTTGCACATTTAGAGACGTTTTGTAAATTTGTATTTGAAAAATAGCTCAAGCTGGGTCAGATTTGATTTAAGCCTGAAAAACTGTTAAGTACTGTGAGAAATTCTTTACTGGATTTAGGCCTGATTGTTCCATGCTCAAATATTAATGTAAATATATTTTTGGCTGTATACTTAAGGTCATTATCTTCCTGGAAAGTGAACCTCCATCCCAGTCTAAAGTCTTTTGCAGAATCTAAGAGATTTTCTTCCTGTATTGCCCTGTCTATATATTTTGATTTTCCGTCTTGCTTCTCTTCCATAAGAGCTAGATTTTTCGAGTACAACACTAATAGTTGCTCAGTTGAAAATGTTTCAAAACCTGTTGACTAGTGGATCTCAAGAGGACGTCAAGAGTTATAATTTGTTCTTTGGCTGCTTGTCTATTTACGTCTCTCCTTGCCCTGCCATCAGTTTGGATGGACTGGCTGTCTTGAAATGTTTGCAGTTGTCCCATGCTCTCTTCACACTGAGCAGCGCTATGTGAGATGTTCAAAACTTGGAATATCACATTGTCAAACTGTTCTACAATGATGTCCTTGACTTACGTGATGCATCCCTTGGTCTTCATGATGCTATTTGTTGTCTATGTTCTCATGCAAACTTCTGAGGCATTGTACACAGATGGATTCTATTAGTTAATTTTTTAACTTCGGGAAGCAGTCGTGTCACTAGATGTTATTTAGGACATAATGCTGAAGAAGCATGAATAGACATAAACAAGTTTCAGCTTTTCATTTAAAACACATTTTCATACCACACAGAAGTATAATTTTCATTCTATTTCATAGCTATGAGCCGTTTTGCATTGGTCTACCGCAACATTTACAACAAAAGCCATTTTGCAGTTATACATGGTAAATAAATTTTGTCTGGAGCCATATAGCCTGCATGACACTTTTTTAGTTGTATGAACACCTACTACAACAATTATTTTACGTTTTTAGTTAAGTTAAAGAACTAAAAAAATAAAGAGCAAAGTAACATTTCCAAATTTTACACATAATAAAACACTTTTTTGAATGAAACATTCCGTATTTATGGAAGATGTTCAGTTTGCAGCCTAATGACAAAATAAAAGAACTAAACAACTTTTATATTTAAACATATTTCTCAGGACTTTAACACTTTTGGCCGACACATTGATGAGTCACGGTGGCTAAAGAGCCATAGGTTGCAGACACCTGATTTCTCATACAAAATCCTTTAGAAACAACCATACACTCAGGTATGGATAGCTTTTGCAAGTAACCATATATTATCTCTCTATTTAGATCACATAAATAAATTATCCCAATTAATCTGAGATAAAGACATGCCATTTATCCTAACTGATCCTCTATAACACATCTGCAAATGGCAGATGTCATTTATCATGCAGATATTTTCATTTCCTTTGATATGTATACAATTAGTCAACAAATCACCCAAATGCATCAATTAGGAAAAATAAAAACACAGGCTGCATCAGACTAATACCAGACTGAATATCTAGTAGTTTTCTGGAGAAGTTGGTGTTTTCATCAGATTTAATGATGGTAATAAATGCATAAAATACTACAAGACTTATCCTTGAACTTCACATCTGTAATTCCAAGTCAAAAATCATTTCGTCCAACATTACAAGATTAATTTTAGATTTAAAATAATTTCTAGCCAGGAAGACCCATAATGGTTGATTGTGTCTGTTCACGCTCGTCTCTGGGGAGGAAGTACTCAAGTTATTTGTAACAAAGCCATCCATGAGCGCCTAACTACTAGCAAAATATTTATCAGAGCATGAAAAAATTGTCTGTTTTTCCCCCTCATTTAAAGGCGTTCTTGTAATTGGTGTAATCTCTAGGTTTTATTTTGTGCCATTTCTCTTTTTTACTTTGCTTTTATGCAGATTTACAGAGCTCTGGCCTGTGCCAACTGGTTCTCCTTACATGTGCATCAGACCTTGTCACTTTGATGTTGAATGGATTTTGAAAGCATGCCCTGGCTTGGTATTTATCGGTGGCAGTCATGTTATACCGAACGCCTCAATGAGCCATGTTATGAGAAGCTGGCAGGTGTGTGAACTTGGGCTAAGGCAGTTTTGCAAATGGTGTTAATTTGCTCCATACCCTGCAACATTGGGGCTGTTCTGCTTTTTGTATTGACTAAACAGAAGTTGACAGTAAACAGAACAGGGGCTGCCCCTGAGAGTGAGACATGCAACAAGATTGCAGAAATTATTTTGGATCTTTAGACTGAATTTAATTCAGGATACTAATGCATAAATAAAATAGTGATTTGAATCTTGTCTGGTAATTGCATCCCTCCTTGATAGTGGTGGAGTTTATGTGTAAGTATAATGTATAAAGATCAACCAAGCATCTCTGAAAAAAGCTTATAATTCCTCAGACGTCCACTCTGTCAAACAACAGACGAGTCGAGCAGATGAAAATCATCGAAAGATGCTCCAGTATTTAAATTCAAACTGAATATCATCAAATAATCATAATAAAACAGACACCATAATAAAACAGGTTGATATTTTTGGTCTGTGTTAACTTCTTTTTGTTGTTGTTGTTGTTTTGAGAAGTGAAGATGTTTATTGTTACTATTCTCTCCATTCACCCCTGTCCAGTGTCTTCAAACCAAACACATTCATGTGATGAGATCACAAAACCATAGTCATCTAAGTAATGGATTTCTTTCTGTTGATTCCTCCTGGGCCTATAGCTCTGTGTTTAGTGATGTATGCACCGTGCAACAGCACTGGACAGCTCATCTCTCTGAAGCACGGGCACCTCTGCATAAGCACATTCGCTCAGAGCCAATCTCTGAATGGAGCTGCTGCTGCTGTGGCCATTGACTTTCACAGAGAAAGTGACCCCCCCCAAAAAAAAACATTTAAGAGTCATGTGAACAGCATTACAGATAAACATATGCTGTTTAGAGACCTTTTCTCTTTCTGTTTTCAGACTCTTAAAGGTCTTCGTAGACCTTCTATATTTTAGTAACATGGCAGATAATCATTTGAATCCTCTGTTTGAACCTCTATTTCCAGCATATGTTTTCTGTTCTTAATTTCAGTCTAAATTCAGGCTTCCTCCCCAACTTCCAGCTTTCTCGTGGCTTGATGTATGCACACGCAGGAGCTCTTCCTGTTCTTCAGCTTCAGTAAGCACTGTCTCTATAAAGTCCCTTAGAGCTTTTCCCCCAAACATTTCTTCACTATAAGCACTTGTAGCTGCCTTGAAACATAGAGAAACACAGCCCCAAGTGTTTGGAAGATATCGCCAACCGAGGAGTTTCAAATAAATATGAGACCAATCACTAAGACAGGATGTGGCACTTTTCAGTCTTTTCCTTCTTCCTTTCCTGGTCCTTTTATGCTTCCTCTTATTTCCCACTGACATCATGTAGACATCTGATGGATATCAGAGCATCTCATCCAGGAGACATTACCCATTGTCATGCTTCCACAGTGCTCATCCACAAACCCATCTTCTTATCAGTCAATGTTCATGCAGTGCAGCACACAAACACAAGCATAAACCAAACAGATCAATCACTTTTTAAGCTGAGACCTGGATCAAAGACAATAATTAAATGACACACTGCCAATTCCTCTACATCTGCACAACTCAATACTGATGGAAATCCAACAGAGCAGACGCAGCTGTGCTGCCCCTTACCTGTGTGTCTCTGTGGAGGTCCTCCTCTCAAGCTGTGCCTGTTGAAGACCGTTGGTCTGCACAGCAGTGCCCTCCTATATGGGCATGCATCTGTATTGTAGATCAGAGCTCTTCTGTCTGTGTGTCAGCATGGAGAAGAGGAGGGATCAGGGATCAGAGAGTCCTCCCAGCCGGCAGCCCCATCTAGTGCATCTTCTTGTGTCTCCTACTTACCCGGGTCATTCCAGCCAGCCCCTTAGCAACCGCAGACCAGGGAGCGAACACTGGGGGGGATGGGAGGTGCTTACAGGACTGAAACAGAGCTGGAACGGCGAGCAGAGCAGCTACTCCTCCTACATGTCTGACTGCAGCAAGTGGACATTCTGCAACTGAAGTCTCTGTCCGCCTCCTGTTGTCTCCCTGGGCATGGGCATCAGAGTGCGTGTGTGCATTTACACATTGACGCCGACTCCTCCCTGTGCTGTGTGTGAAATCAGAGTCTATTCGCTCTCTGTTAACGCCTCTGGCAGCTCTGAAATGCTGTGGCAGGGTGAGAGAGGATGGGAGAGAGGGAGGGGTGTGTGGGAGCAAAAGACGGAGACCGGCAACAAAGACAGTATAGGATGGAGTTTTGTTTTTTTTTTCTAACCGATCTATTGGTATTCGTCTGTCACAAATGTATGATTGAGTTCATGAGTCACTCCAATCTGTGAGC
Organism: Xiphophorus maculatus; assembly: GCF_002775205.1. Taxonomy (NCBI): domain Eukaryota; kingdom Metazoa; phylum Chordata; class Actinopteri; order Cyprinodontiformes; family Poeciliidae; genus Xiphophorus; species Xiphophorus maculatus. The sequence continues at coordinate 19,795,916 of NC_036465.1, read as the reverse complement.
ACAAATAAGGAGACAAGGGAGAAGGCATACACAAAGAGTATATATTATTCACATTGGTATGCAAAAGTTTATAAGCATATTGTAATTTATATAAACTTACTGAATCCAAATAAAATGTTTCAGAGTGAGTAAATAAATAAAACTAATATGAGGTAAAACCATCCAATGTCTATACCGGATATGGGATGTTAAATTACAATCTCATTTACTTAAAATATATGAGCTTATAATGATATTTACCATAAAATGGTAAAATGAAGATCAGGCAACATCTGAAGAAATGGAGAGAGGCATTTAAACTTGAGAAAGCAAAACTTGGTAGAGAAAAACTTGCAATAGAGGAAGAAGAAAGTAGAGACATTTGCATTCAGAAAATACCTGAGAACCGCAATTTCTTCCTTTTTCTAAGAATAATTTCCCCAAACTGTCTCCTTTATGTAGCTTACACTGTCATCTTCTTGTTCCATATAAAAAAAGAAAACATGCAATACCATAGTTGACCTGACATAGAACAGCAATGAGAGATAAATTGTCAAGACATACTGAAATAACACATAATTTTATGTCTGTAAAATGCAAGTCAACATACACATGCTCATTTTTGTAAAATGTGTATTCACTGATCCACAGTGAGTGTTCCACTCGGACATAAACAGCTTCTTTGGGGATTGTGCTGTTTTTTTCAGTTGTCAACATAATAATAGAACTGGCTAGTAAGAATAGGTAATTTAATTTATATTTTGTGTACCAGTTCGTTTTTTGGTCTTTTGGTTCCTCTTAGAAAATTACGATCAAAGTTTAAAAAATAAACTGCAGGTCTTCTGTGACTATTTCTTAAAAACAGGTGTTATTGCATAGTTTTTTGTTTTTTTTACTCTGCTCACAAGCTAACCAATGATTTTCTATGTCTACAATGTGTTTTTTTGCCAACCGTTGACTGGTAGTTTTATTGTCGCTACAAATGTGAAGAGCCAGGCTAGTCATCAAAATGTCTGGGTTGCATGCAAAGTCTGCAGTTATTCCTGGCAGAAACTAGTGACAGACTGCAGAGTATAAGCACATTTTTAATTCGAAGACTAGAAGTGCTTCAAATTGTGAGTTTTTAATGGATTTGAACAAGCATTTACTGGCCTTCTTGACAAGACTGATCCAGCTGATCTCTTAACTGATCATTTCTTCCTTAGTAATATTTCACTTCAAATAGTTTGTGTATTTTAGAGATATTTTCTTCTTTTAACATTGGGGGGTAATACCACTGCTTGCTGACAGTCTCCCCCAACCCCAGCCCAAAATATTGTCTTTAATGTGTTTAAGTTAAGGTGTTGGATGGGGCCAAGGTATAGCTCTACATTTCCTGTGAGAAAAAGGTATACTGCTTATTGGGTGGGTAAGTGTATGATGCAATGGCCGCAAAGTTCAGAAACACACATCATGGAGCCTGCTGTGGTGTGGTGTAGCATTTGCATTGGTGCATTTGCAGAGAGAATGGAGGCCAAGGCATCAGCATAAATTTACCAACTGGAGGTCAGCTCCCAAACTGACCCCAGCATAAACCCATCTCTGTTACATCACTACAGCGGACACCATAATTAGGGTCCTACTTGCCCTTTCCTCAAAAAGTCCCATGGATGCTGGAGAGAAGCCCGCATTGGGCGAACAATATTTGTAGTGTCAACAGGCAGGTAGAGTAAAGGTTAGACTGGGGCTCTAGAGACGCTGATATGCTTAATTTTATTTAATTTATTCGACAAGGACCATGGACAAGAAAATATGAAAAGCTGCTTTTTACCATACTGAAGCTCTTGCAGCTAATTTAAAATATGCCCAGAGACCCACATGATCTCATGGTACATAAAAATATAAAACATCTTCACATACTTTTAGACAAAAGACAGATGAGTGTTAGTGCTAGACCGCAGATAGACAGCCATCAGAGAAATCTCCCATGCAGTTTGGATATGTTCTAGTTTGTGAAAACATCTGAAACATCCTTTGTTATGTATTATGTGTTTTATTAATTATATTGCGATGCTTAAGCTTAAGATTGGCTTTTGGGTCATTATAAAAGTATTTGTGTTTGCTAATGTTAGCAGAATGTGACATTAGCAGACAAACAGTTGTCCTATCTATGTGTGACAAAATCTATTTGGAGTCAGGGAGAAGCAAAAAAAAAAGAAAAGAAAGATTAAATAAATCACAAAATTTTAAAGTATTGTTTTGATTTCTTCTGATCAAAATATATATTCCAGCTATAAAAATATGTGATCATGTCTTCAGCTGTGAGGCTGTGACTGTCTGAAATGAATTACAAAGGTGCTGGTTGTTTAAATGCATATGAAGAGGGATTAGAGTAAAGAGTAGCTCTTGCAAAGACATGTGTTCTTTGTGATTTTCTTTCTACTGAATTATCATTATTCTTTCTATGCCATATGTAGGTATTATATTATGGTTTTCCTGACTGATCGCTAGAGGGTTTTTTTTTTCATCCAAATCAGCAAAAGTTGGACCTTGATATTTTCCAGCATTGCGTCTCAGTGAAATTCAGCTCTTTTACCCACACTAGGAAGCGAGAGGATTTGCCAGCACAATGTCCCAGTTATGATTGCACAAAATCTGATTCAGATTGCATCCTGTTGGAGATATATGCAATATCTCCTTTGTTATGAATTATTAAGTTTGTGTTGATAATCTAACCCTTTCAGCCTTCCAACAGACACACTATGCAGAATAAGACTTGACGTTCCACGACATGAACCTCATTTCATCGTATTTATACTCACATATAACACATTTTCAAAAAACATGGTTAGTTTAAAAAATAGCTACAGTTTAGAATTTGAGGTATTAAATATTTTTGCTCAGTTCTTTACAGGGCTTTGCTAAAAGTATTATTGCATCTATACAAGGTCTTGTTCACATTGTTTTGTAATCTGGCTCCACTGTTCATTCTGCTCCATCAATTTTCCATAATTCATGCCTAACCTCTCTCAGATAATGGTTTTTGAACAATAATAACTCACATGTGGAACCAAACTAACACTTAATATCAGAAATGTGAAATATAATAACACACACAAAGCAAGAGATCAAAATTGTAGCTACAAAGAAACTATTTAACAAGTGTTTAAAATTCCTTCACAGTTTTTCCTCTGTGATTCATCACAAATTGTAGCTTATTGTAGCTTACAGAAATCCAGACCTGATCCTTCAGGGGAAACAATGACCTGAAGTCTGACTTTAAATCTAAATCCTTGTGCTTGGTTGTGTTAATCTAATTCCACATTCTGCTTCTAATTCAGGTTTAGGAAATTGATGAGGCAATGCCTGAGGAAACTTTGGGAAGACTATTCTGTCTCGCAGAGTGTGTGTGTGAGGGGTGGGGAGACGGGGTAATTACACATGAAGAAGATAGTTACTGTTGCATTAGATGTCAGCAGAGGGCTAACAGATGGTAATACCCTCTTAGTCCTTCACTCCTGGCTAACCTTTGGATTACAATGCTAACAATACAATCATTTGCATGCAGATGTGCTGCTGAGAAATGAGACCAGGCTGATTTAACTTAAGTCAGCATTAATGATATTCTGCTGTTATTAACACAGACAATTAGAAATATACGAGCTTTTTTTCCTCGCTCCCCCGTAATACTCTGTTCTGATGGGTCTTTCTTGGTTTCTGATAAACCGTCACGTCTGCAGACATTAGTGTCAGTCATTAATAAGGGTTACAAAGTCATACTTTCTGATAAGATATCAGCAGCCATTACTGGAGTTAATACAGTTATTATTGAAGGTCCATTTAGTGTCTGCAATTATCCCAATTGGTGTGATATCTTGGTATCCTTCTCTACACATTTCCCACTGAGGTTTTAGACTTTTTTTATGTGGATATTTAATGTTGGATCATAATTTACATAGAATGGTAACATTCATTTTACTTTATTTAAGACGCTTTACAACATTCAGAGTTCATTAGGGCAGATATTTTGCAGACAAATTTGTTGAAAGAAGGTCATTATTCACTCACAGTTTAAGAGAATTACAAATAAATAAGCTTTTGGAGACTTTTTTGCCTCTGCAGTAGGTCTCATCTCTTATTTGTGAGTCACACTTAGCCTTTTAGCAATGATACCAGCTCATTCTCATTCTTCACAAACAGCAGCTTAGTCAGAGGGCCTTGGTGTCGGTGTTTATTGTAATGTGTGCCCTCCTATATTAGGGTTAAGCAAGCATAAGATGTTGAAATAAATATTGTTACTGCAGAAAACTTCCATTGGTGTAACACTGGTATGTGACCCATATAACACTGGGAATATTCTAAAATTGTACTCTGAACAAGAATAGAAAATCGATTTTAATGTGACCACTATGCTAAGCAACAATATAGAAGACTCCCATGAGACCACACAGAGACCTCCCTATGGTCTCAACAATCTCTCCTGCTTTTTATATATACGTAGTTGGACAGTGGCAAATTTTGAAAACCTCCTAAAAATAATGACAGCCATCTATTTTACATAGAGTTTGAAATCTTTATTTGATGTTGAAGGAGTCATTGCTCGTTTGAACAAATTACCTCTAATGCTCTCTACATTTCCAGGGTTAGGTGATAAACTTTGCTAACTGGGACAGCGCGAAGACTGAATTTTACACCAAACTTTTAATTTCATCAGCAGTAATTTAGCAAGAGAAAATGGAGCTCTATACAGAGCAGTTTCAAACAGACTTTTAGCTCAAAGAAATGACTGCTGGAATGACTTCTTTGATTAATAAAATTTTTTTAATGCCTGCTCCGCTTCACTAAAACAAAATCACGTCAGAGAAAACATTATTCAATCCAGCTAGCTTTAAAAGTCCCTGAACATATTATACTGCTATTATGAAGCAAAGACATTTGATAAGAGATAGCCTGTATCGGAAGCTAGCTCTACATAACCTGAATTATGTTGCATTCACCATCAGTAGTCAGTGCACTACAACTGCAGGCTTTCACACCCAGACTACAAATCCAGATCTAGCATAGACTGTGCAGAATCACAAAGGAGAGCCCCATAAAGCCCTGGAGTCCTGAGAGAACAGACTGGAGCTTGCTAAAAAAAAGTTAAAGTGAAGTTTGATCAAGCACTGAGTTTCTGCAGGGGAGAAACTGACACAAAAAGAAGTCTCTTTCCTTCAGTTCATAGCTAAAGGGCTACAACTTGACCACTGAGATCAGGATGACTGAATCTCAATAATGAAGGACCGTTAGGTTAAAACCAATTCAACAATAAAGATATATCATTACAACTTTAATAGAAAGAAGGTTTTGAGATGAAGAATAACAATACATATGAATATGTCACAAAAACTGTCCCATTGCAACTTCAAATCTCACTGTGTTCTGTGTTTTATCTGATAGACAAACAAATTAAACCATGACTATGGTTTATTATGAAATAAACCATATGAAATGGAAGAAAATTTATAGCATAAATTGTTTTCAAGATTTTTTTCTGTCAAGAATACAAATGGTACATCATCCATATGTCATTCAGCCCTTTTTATTTCAAATCTAATCATTTGGAAATGGACAGTGGGCATGATTACTATACTGGAAAAGTTTGCAGTAATGGAGAGACTTAAGAGGAGATCTCATGAGTTCTGCTATCAAATCCCTGTGAAACATTACATATCAAAAGTAACTTTGTTCTTCTCATTGGCTTTTCAAGAAAAATAAATTAAAATTCAGATTTTTGCACAGTATGTGCAGGCCTTATTTGGGAAGCACCCATTGTAACTGACGGAGCAGATGCAGAGCTCAAGCAGAAGAATCTACTGAAAGGACAATTATTAGTCATATATTCGACAGACATGGCTTTCATGGAACAAGGGTAGAACCAAAACTATTGTTGAAAAAGAGACATATGAATCCATTTTCAATTTGCTATAAGTCATGCAGGTAATACGGCTAACACTGTGAAATACTGTATATTCTCTGGTCAGATGACACCAGAAATAAACTTTTGGCCAATACGCTATGCGAGTTGAGAAAACACTGCACATCTCCATGAACATTATATCCAATGGCAACATATAATTTTGGCAGAATCTTGCTGTGGAGAGAGTTGGCAGACAATAGATTTAGTTAAACGCGGCAACAGGGCAATCCATGAAGATAATCTTTTTTAGAAGCTGTAAAAGACTTACCTTTCAGCAGGACCTCAACTAGGACTGAATTATAGCAGAAAAACATGAAATTGCGATGTTATTTCTGATTGCCGTGATGATGATGCATTCTATGACTAACCCAGATTTTTGCCTCGACTCGTTTTCTTTCCTTTATCACAATATTCACACTGTTCTTTGTGAACCTTAGCATCCTAGACACTAAAGATAGATCTCAATCTTGGGTATTCAGGCAAGGTTTCCCACAGAAAACTTGTTAAGCCTTGTTAAGGTTGGGTGTTAGGGCAGTCATTCATCCAGCGGCCTGACGTGTTTTTGAGTTAAAATATGTTTAAAGTTGACATGAAATTTGAAAATTTCACTTGATAATTATATGTTATTGAACGATTGGAAGATTAACACTTGAACACCAACCATGAAGTCTTAAAAAATACAAACATAAAAATAAATTAAAAAAACTTAAATAAATAAGCAATGCTTAGCCTGGTGGGGGCACAAGTAAAGCCTGGTGGCCCTCCAGGCTTTTAATACACTGGGAGAAACCTTGTCATGGTAATAAAAACACCATGAAATGGGCAAAATATATTACTGGCATGCAATATGTGCATGCATGACACTTGAAATACAATAAAGCAGCTATTTGGGATTACCATACTGAAAACATTTATGAGCGACTCAATATATTGTGTGGTTCTGTAATGCAAAGCATGAATCTTAGCCAGAGCTGCAATAGAATGGTTTAACTTAAACATAACCATTTGCTAGAATGGCAAAAATCAAATTCAATCATACTGAGAAACTGTAAAAATACTTGAGCGATGAGTGACTTGCAGCTGTAATGGCTATAAAAGGCTTTGACAAAGTATTTGCTCACAGGGGCAGAATACATAAATATGTCACACTTCAGAGTTTTTTAAACAAAACAGTTTTTATTAATTATTTTAATTCTACTGACCAGTAACTTGCAACACAGTGATTCTCTTTCATAAAGTCCCAATATTATCTTATGAAATTTGCTTTTTAAAGTAAACAGAGAAAAGGTTTGTGAGGTATAAATTCTTTTGCAAGTGCCTGTAGCTGAGACAGTTTTGCACATTAAGTACCTATTTCAACAGTAACATTTATTATCTAGGAAGCCCTATATACAGTAAATATTACTTACAGGATACATGTTTTATCCTTTTTTAAATGCACCTAACTAACCATTATGGGAACGTCTCTCTTTACTTACACGGACAAATTTAGGAACTTGAAAATGTATCAATCATCAGTGTATCTCATTAGATTTCCCCAACTAAGCATTTCGTATTTGTCAACAGTGTTGCTGTGACCTGAATATTCAGTATTCTGCACCGCTTTTCTTAGAGACAGAAAACAGTTGTTGCCATTTTGTCACCTAGCCAGGCAGCAGATGATTATTCTGTTGACATTAGCCAGTTTTCTACATTGCTAAAAAAACAACAACTACCAGCTCATTTATTTTGTTCAACGCTCTTTCATTGCACTTTACTGAGACATGTTGCTTTTGTTGGACAAACAGTTGCATATGGAAAAGATTATATGACAAGATGTTGCCTGTCCTCAGCCAAAAACGGCATGGATTGGAGCCCATCAATGAGAGTGACTGCAGTACATAGGAAGATTATGCTTGTGTGAGGAAAATGAGAATGAACAATCTCCATTATCCATCTGCTAGGCTTAGAAAACAAACGTTAGCATAAAAAAACAACAAGGTTACAGAGCTAGCACCCCTGTAGTGCTCATAAAGGAGTTAGAAAATTCACAAAACTAAATGCAAACTGACTGTTTGGCTCAAAAAGCATTTGCTAAAATTAAAGTTGGTGAAGAAAAACAACAGAAAGAAGTTCATGGAAATCATGTAAAAGGTTTACATAAAACGCTTGGAAAATAACAGCAATCTATTGCTGTTTGTCCAGTTTAACATGAAAACAGTGTTCAGCTGAAAACTCAGCTTCTCCAGACTAGCAGCAGCAATTAGCCGATACTTGCGAGTCCACTGAACCCAACATACAAGCTATTTCTCAGTCCAGTGCTCCTAAGAACAGAATTAAATGCTATAATAAGAAGCACTGTGGTGACGACGTGAGGAAGTCGTAGAGATGAATAGAGAGTGAGCTTTTTAAAGAGATAGCGGCCCAATTCCAAGGTGTCAAATTCCCTTTAGTTCATGTTTTATATATACAAAATTTTTATAACAACTGAAGGTAATATAGTTACTTGATTTTGCTATAAAATAGGGTACTGTGTCCCTGTAAAACCCATAACACTGCCCCTTAAATATTTACTAGTGCTTTAACTATAGATTGTTCCAGCAGAGCTATTTTTTAGCAGCTTTTAAGTACATCCCTTCTCCAACCTGAATCAAATGAGAGCCTCATTACCAAGCCTCTGTAGAACTGAGTGTGACTGTTAATGAGGAAAGCCAGCTACTTGATTCAGGTGTATTAGAGGAAAAACGTATTCAAAAACCAAAGGATAGTAGCCCCTGGTTTAAAGTCAGTTATCTGTCATAATTTAGCTCTTTAAAGATACAGAATCTACAGCTCCAGTAATATTCTCTATCTCCCTGTCTTCTCTTCTCTTCTCTTCTTTTCTCTTCCTTTTTTACAATCACCAAGTCTGACACAGCAAAATTTGTTCTTTTTGGTTGGATAAGTTTTTGCATAGGAGTGGCTCAAAGCTTCTCTTTTGTTCTCAAGGTTTTGTTAAGAGAACCTGTCCTCAAATGGAGCAGAACAGGCTGCCTGAAGCAGTTTAATATTCTAATGATCAGCTCACACAAACACACAGCTGCACACAGGTGGGATTCATCAAGTGGAGACATGCTTGTGTAGTTATGAGCCATTTACTGACTGGGAGCTGAAACCAAAATGCAAAATGAGAGAAACAAAATAAAATAGTTAGTTGAGTTGGGGCTGCACGGCGGCGCATAAGGTCCTGGGGTTGAGTCCCAACCCCGGGGTCTTTCTGCCTAGAGTTTGCATCTTCGCCAGTTTCAAAACACATGATCTGTCCAGGGTTTACCCCACCTATCGCCCGTTGACTCACAATATCAATTTGCAGACTATTCAAAAATTTTATTGTTCTTTAATGTGTTCCTGATATTGTGTAACCTTAAAAACAATACAATACAGTCTTTTTTTTCCAAAAAAGGGAAATTGTCTTAGTGTCAGTTCTTGCTATTTATAATTATTGTAATTTTCAAATCCTCTTAAAATGTATTTCCTTTCTCTAACAAGTAGCTTATACTGAATACTTCCAGGTATTTAGTATAAACTAATTAACTTCTAAAATCTAATAATATTGAAGAAAATTTCAACATTTGTGCCTTTTCCATCCACACCTACAACTACATGTAGATATGTATCACAATCCAAAAACATTCTTATTTTAGATATAAAGATATAATATAATGTAATAAACTTTAAAAAAAAAAAAAAACGGAAAAGCAGCAATGGCTCTTATGTCTACTAAAATAATTATACCTGTTTTGATGCAACTTTTATCATTTTTTTCAAACTGTGGAGGAAAACTGAAATATTGTAACTATTACAAAATGTAAACCAAGATAAAATTTAACAGGGAGTGAGAAAAAGGTCCGTTTGTGATTTCAGATTGATGTAAGTAGCTCTTAATACTTAAGAACAGATCATTTCTGTTTGGTTAACATAGACAGAACAGTAGAGCTTGGGTTGCTTGAATAATGTGTGTTTTGAGTTACATGTGTCAAACCAATGAGAAAAGGTTAACACATTTGCACTAGGTGTCATCTGCTCTGCTGAGATAGTGATGACGAAAATAAAATACAATCTTGCCCGGGGTGCCACAGTGGCAAGGTACAGTGTTATTCTTGCCTACCGTAGAGCTGAAGTAAATGTTCAACGCTGCATCCAAAGCAGGTTTTAAATAGCTACTTGAGACAAATTCACTAATAATATAATGAGAAGCATATTAATTGTGTAATAAGATAATCTGACAAAGCTGAAAGGTTCCAATGGCCATATTTTATCTTGCTGTGTAAAATTGTTGAAGGGAAGAGCTGAAGAGCCATTTAGCTTATTGTGCCTTACTCAGAGAGAGGTGTGTCATTGGTGACCTTGTCAGGGAGGATCCATCAGCAGCTTGGATGAAGTAGGTGCTGATTGTGATCATATGGCAGTTATTAACACTCAGTGTTAACTGTTCCCTCTTTTATTGTCTTGGCTTCAATCTGAAGTTTGGTAAATTACTCTACCCTTGTGTGGTAAGCAGCTGGTAAAATAACGCTGTCCATATTATAATATCTGTCCAATAAGTGGTAAATGGCCCGTACTGGGATGATGCTTTATCTGGTCCAGAGGACCCTAAAGCACTTCACAGTATATTCAGTCATTTACCCATTCACACACACGTTCACACCCCGATCATGGCAAGCTGCTACATTTTAGCCACAGCTGCCCTGGGGCAGTCCGACAGAAACAAGGTTGTCATGCACCGACATGTGAGTGAGTAATGAAACCATGAAGAGAAAGAAACAATTCACTAAACAGACCAATATGATGCAGGTGCATCCTGATTCCTAATGGGACATTTATATCTGAAGAGAACACACACACTGAAAGAGAGAACATTTCAAAATCTCTTATTATTCTTTTGTGTGTATATATATATATATATATATATATATATATATATATATATATGGTTATGTATGTGTTGACAGCCAATATGGCCCCACACTCTGTCCTTGGTACAAGGGAGAGCAAACAACTCAAAAACCCAAACGGCAAAGCGACCAGGCGCAAGGTATTTTATTACCAAAAAATAATAATAAAAGTCACGAATAGTGGCACCATAAAACCGCCCTCTTGTCCTCAATAAAATCCAGGGCTCAGTAATTATCTAAAAGTCACCAATCCGAGGCCACAGGCTGGGCTCCGCTTCTTAGGTTGCTTCTGGTGGAGGTAATCCGTCTGCAGCGCACTCCGTCGCCAATCCCCAGCTGACGGGACGATGCTCCAGCACCGCTCCACTCTTCGGCGTGCAACGCCCCTCTTCCGCCCGATCCAGCTAAAAGAAAGAGCAGGAAAGCGCCAGCATCCCCGCACCAAAACTCCGCCGGAAGACGTACTTCCTGCTAATGGCTACTTTCTGATCAAAATAGAGCGCTACTTACAGGCGCGGGCAGAGGTTCTCCTCTGCCCTAATCCTCTGTACTGGGCCGTTTATCTAGCTCCCGATCTTCTGCGCCTGACGTGCAGATTCCGTCTTCCCCTCGCTCCGCAGCGTGTCGGTTTCTGTAGCCTACGGAAAACAGGTTGTTTGTTCCTCTCCCTCCTTCCATTCAGGCTCCTTTTATTTTGGCTTTAATCAGCCTCTGCTGACACCTGTATCGGCGGCCAATTAGTGCGCTCCGCCTCCCTAGACAAGCACCTTCAGTCTAGTGCGTTTGGATTGTTAACGGGAAAAAAAGAAAAACAAACCCCAAGCATGCAAAGCACAACAAAAATAAAAACACAATCATATTTTCCCCTGTACAACATCCCCCCACACTTTTACAATGACAGTCCCTGTCACTAATCTGCTGCTCTATAGCGAGCAGGTGGTTGTCCTAGGTTTGCTCTCGCAGAGCGCCGAGGTCCTAAAACCTCTTCCTGAAAAGGAGCTGACGGGGTAAACATAACACCAAAAAATGGGGGACTTATGCAAGTCTCTACCACACTCTCCTTACTAGCCACCAGCTGGGGTTCCTCCTTTAAAGGAGCAATACAAAGTTTCAATGCATTGCGGTGCAGGGTCATTTCACGGCCTCCCTTTTCTGGCTGCACTTTGTATACCACCCCTGTTTCACCTACTTGCTCCAGAATAACATGTGGTTCATCATTCCATCCTGGATGCAGTTTACCTTGTCCTTTCCTATTTCTATCTCTCACCCACACCCTCTCACCAGGTGCCAAAGGCAGGGCCTGCGCTTTCCTGTCATATTGCTTCTTGCCATAAAAAGCAGCTTTTGTCATGTGCTTTTTAGCAAGTTCATAAGCAAAGGACAGCTTTGCATGATGGTCTTTAACCCACCCTCCCATGTCATGCTGAGACTGGAGTTGTCCCACTCCTAAGCCCACATCCACCGGCTGCCTCAAGTGTCTGCCAAACATCAGAAACGAAGGGGCATAACCTGTAGAGCCATGAACAGTGTTGTTATAAGCCTGCAACAGTTCAGGTAGATACTCTGGCCACCTGTGTTGTCTCTCTGATCCAAGGGACCGCAACAGATTCAAGAGAGTTTGGTTCATCCTCTCCACACTTCCGTTCCCTGAGGGATGATACGGAGTGGTCCTGCTTTTAGTGATACCATAGCACTTACAAAGCTCTTGCAGTAAAGCAGACTCAAAATTGGCCCCTCTATCTGTATGAAATCTAGCTGGGCAACCAAATGTCTGTATCACATGTGACCATAGCACCTGAACTGTTGTCTGGGCAGTTTGATCTTTTGTTGGAACAGCCCATGAATATCGTGTGAACCAATCAGTCATGACCAAAATATTCTGGTACCTATCTGTAGGTCTACCCAGAGAAAGAAAATCTAGGCCTATAACCTCAAGGGGGTAAGACACAGATATGGGGTGCAGTGGGGCCTTAGGCTCTGCCCTGTTTTGCAAGCTACAGGCAGCACAGCCCAACTGAAACTGATGCACCTCCTTCTCCATATTGGGCCAATAGAAGAACTGACGAATTCTGGACAATGTCCTCTCCCCTCCTGCATGGGCAGTTGCTTGATGGTACTTCTCCCACACCTCCCTGCGCTTGCTTGTGGGGCATACAACTTGAAAAAAAGTTGCATTAGTTTTACAGTCTGTTACTTTTCGACACACAACACCATCCCGGAGTACGAGTTTCCCCCACTGTTTCAGAATTTTGCGTGTACTGGCTGGCAAGTCCTTTCTAGTTTGTGCTTCTGGTAAAGTCCCCTGCCTCACATACCTTTGCACAGCTTTCAAGTCCACATCTAACTCTTGAGCAGTCTTCCAATCCTGTGTCTGTAGTCCAGGCTCCGAAGGATTTGGAGAAACTGCTACATTGGTTACATAGGCAAATTGGTCCTCTGATGACAGGCCTACAGGAAATCGGGACAAGGCATCAGCATTAACGTTTTCCTTCCCTGCCCGATATTTCACGATAAAATCGAAGGAGGCTAACTGCGCTACCCAACGTTGTTCTGTTGCCCCCAAGTGGGCAGTTTGAAGGTGTGCCACTGGATTGTTATCTGTAAAGACTGTAAATTTGGCTCCTGTCAGATAATCCTTAAACTTTTCGGTGATTGCCCACTTTAAGGCTAACAGTTCCAGCTTGAAAGAGCTGTAATTCGCATCGTTCCTTTCAGCAGGATGCAAACTCCGACTAGCATAGGCAATCACATGTTCTCTCCCATTTTGCACCTGGGCTAGGATAGCACCCAACCCATGTTTACTTGCGTCAGTATAAAGGACAAATGGTAGAGAGAAGTCAGCATAGGCGAGAACAGGGGCTTGTGTAAGTGCAGTTTTTAACTGTTCAAATGCTTCCTGACAATCGGCTGTCCAAGTAATCTTCATTTCTGACCTCTTATTAGCGGGTATCCCAATCAACAAAGAGTTCAAGGGGCGAGCCATTTTGGCAAAACCAGGAACAAACCTCCTATAGTACCCAGCCAGGCCCAGAAAAGCTCTGACCTGGCGAATGGTATTTGGAACAGGGTAACTCTTGACAGCACTAATTTTTTCAGGATCAGGTCTCACCCCATTCTTGTCAACAAGGTGGCCAAGGAACTTTACCTGAGTTTGAAACAACTTGCATTTGTCCAATCTAAGTTTCAGGCCATGCTGACAAAGTCTCTGAAAAACATTTTCAAGGTGTTGCAAATGAGAGGAAAAATCTGGTGAGTATATAATAATATCATCCAGATAGACCAAGGCAGAGTCTGTAAGTTCGCCACTTAAGCATTGCTGCATCAAACGCTGAAACGTGGCAGGGGCATTACAGAGCCCAAACGGCATGCGTTCGAACTCAAAGAGTCCAAGTGGTGTAGTAAATGCAGTCTTCTCTTGGTCCTTAGGGTCCATCTCCACCTGCCAGTAGCCGCTGGCCAGATCCAGTGTTGAAAACCATTCAGCCTTTGTTAAAGATGTCAAGGTCTCCTCGATCCTAGGAAGGGGAAAAGCATCCTTATGAGTGACCGCATTAAGCTTCCTGTAGTCTACACAAAATCGCAAGCTCCCATCTTTCTTCCTCACCAGAACGATAGGTGCAGCCCATGGGCTCTTGCTCTCACAGATAATTCCTTTATTCAGCATATCTGCCAGAAGTGTCTTCATCTCTTTGTACATTAAAGGAGGCAAAGGTCGATGCCTCTCTTTAATAGGTGCTGCGTTACCTGTGTGTATGCTATGCTGGACCAAGTCTGTTCTGCCAACATCTTCTTCATCCACAGAAAACACCTTTTTCCACCTCTGCAGAAAGGCCTGGAGCTCCCCCTTCTGCTGTGGGGGTAAATCCACAGAAGTTAAGAGTTTGTTCACCTCTTCACAGCTGTTTGTTTCTTCCATCCCTACAACTTCTGTTACACCAACTTCGACCACCCCATCAGATCCCACAGTTAGACTAAGGTCGCCAGTACCCTGAATTTCAGTCTCCTCCACTTGATGCAGTTGACCCAACTTCTCGTAGGGCCCTATTTTTATTGGATATGGGTGAGGGTTGCAGACTCTGACAGGAAGCCGACCCCGATCAACCACTGACAAAGTTCTTGCCACCCCCCATTGTTCTGATCCAGGTAGTGCCTCAATAAACACCAACCCATTCCTGGACCTCATCTTCTGAGGAGCACGGCCCCAAATCATTGTTTCACAATTAGGGGGTACCTGTATTCCTTGGCGACAGGCAGGTCGGACGTACCCCAGGGAATCCCCTTCCATCTTAGTAGCAGAAATCCTCTGGCAGATGGTAAATGCCTCTTCCCAGACCTGGTAGGACTTCCACTTCTGAGGGGAGAAAGCTGACGTGCCACTTTTAAAAACAGTGTCCCAACAAGCACCAATAACATTCATGCCCACAATAAGTGAGTGGGTGGAGCAGTCATCTTTTACAATCACAACACCTTTTTCAGGTATTTTAAACCCTTCGACCTCAAAATCCATAATAGCATATCCAGAATATGGGATGGTGAGGCCATTTGCAGCTTTTAACGTGAACACCAAAGATCTGTCACTTTTCATTTGAGGAAAATAAGAGTCCATTACTTGTTGTTGGACCAGTGTGACTTGAGAACCAGTATCCAACAAAGCTGTCATTCTCACTCCACCCATAGATAACTCTATGGTAGGACATTTACCAATGAATGGTGCTGTGGCCCCTTGGCCATTTGTTATACAACCCGTCCCCACTGCCTGGGCCTCGGCAGTAGGGTTACCTAGTTTAAAGCTGGCTGTTCCCCATCAGGTGCTTGGCAAAACCTGGCAATATGGCCCGCCCGCTTACACTGCCTACAGATAGGTTGTCCATCTCTGGTCCAGCCCCGGGAGTACCCAGGCCGTCTTTGTGGTAGTCTTGACACCCCTGAAGCAGCAACATCCCTCTGACTTTGTTGTAAAAGAGGCCTGATCTCATTAATTACTTCTTTTGCCAAATCTTTCATTTGTTCTTTAACGTCATGCATTATTTCTTTTTTAAAATCTTCTTTCCAGTTAGAGTCGGACAACAATCGGTTATGTGTTGGCTCACTTACTACAAAACACATACTCTGTAGTCTTTGTGAGCCATTATGCTCCTCTTCAAGCTGCAATGCCTCTCGATGAACAGCGACAAAATCCTCTCCAGGGTTGTGTCGCACATAGGCTCTGAGTGTGTGGGACAGGGGACCTTCACGCAGGCCAAGTAGCATCTGGTCCAATAAGTTTGCGTCAGTAGGTGCATCATCAGGGCTGCGCTGCCTCAACCTGCAGCACAGTTCTCTCAACCTTAAAGTAAAGGACTTTACAGATTCATCAGGTTTCTGAATGCAACCAAAAAATTGTGACCTTAACACAGCAACCGGAGTATTATCACCATACAATGAGTCCAAATAATTAAAAATCTTACGGACCCGATCTCGCTCACCCTCATCTAAAACATTAACCTGTTGCTTCGCTTCCCCAGCTAAGGCCCCTATTAAAATGTCCACTTTTCTTGCCTCTACTAATTCTTGAGCATTTAAAAGTCCGTGCACTTGTTCTTTCCAGTCCTCATATTTTAGTTCACTTTCAATCCCTTTGTACTTGGGCACCCAAGGTGCACCAGGGAAGACTGGCATCATCATGTTGTGCTCTTACTTTTGGGAAGAGTGTTGCTCCCTGCTTGTATCCTGCTCACAGCGCCAAAATAATGTTGACAGCCAATATGGCCCCACACTCTGTCCTTGGTACAAGGGAGAGCAAACAACTCAAAAACCCAAACGGCAAAGCGACCAGGCGCAAGGTATTTTATTACCAAAAAATAATAATAAAAGTCACGAATAGTGGCACCATAAAACCGCCCTCTTGTCCTCAATAAAATCCAGGGCTCAGTAATTATCTAAAAGTCACCAATCCGAGGCCACAGGCTGGGCTCCGCTTCTTAGGTTGCTTCTGGTGGAGGTAATCCGTCTGCAGCGCACTCCGTCGCCAATCCCCAGCTGACGGGACGATGCTCCAGCACCGCTCCACTCTTCGGCGTGCAACGCCCCTCTTCCGCCCGATCCAGCTAAAAGAAAGAGCAGGAAAGCGCCAGCATCCCCGCACCAAAACTCCGCCGGAAGACGTACTTCCTGCTAATGGCTACTTTCTGATCAAAATAGAGCGCTACTTACAGGCGCGGGCAGAGGTTCTCCTCTGCCCTAATCCTCTGTACTGGGCCGTTTATCTAGCTCCCGATCTTCTGCGCCTGACGTGCAGATTCCGTCTTCCCCTCGCTCCGCAGCGTGTCGGTTTCTGTAGCCTACGGAAAACAGGTTGTTTGTTCCTCTCCCTCCTTCCATTCAGGCTCCTTTTATTTTGGCTTTAATCAGCCTCTGCTGACACCTGTATCGGCGGCCAATTAGTGCGCTCCGCCTCCCTAGACAAGCACCTTCAGTCTAGTGCGTTTGGATTGTTAACGGGAAAAAAAGAAAAACAAACCCCAAGCATGCAAAGCACAACAAAAATAAAAACACAATCATATTTTCCCCTGTACAACATATGCAAAAGGAGAACATGCAAACTCAATGCAGAAAGACCTGAGGTTGAGATTCAAACTCAGGACCTTCTTGCAGCAAGACAACAGTGCTACAAACTGCACCACTGTGCAGTTTGTTTTTTAATGTTTTTTCTATCCATTGGTAAGAGTAGGCGTCAGCCCCAGTGTGAGTATGAACTGTATTTAGCATGCATTGAAGATGAGTGATTAACTGAGTTGTTTAGTTGATTTTTAAAGCTTTTTCTATCCTACATAAAACTTTGTGCTTGCAGTAGTCTCCTAATGAAGCATTCTTCCTGTTTTTATCTACTAAAGTCAATCAGTAAGCAAGTACAACCTTGACAACAATACGTAAAGTCACAAAGTATGGTAAAATTGGTTCTCTTCACAGATTACAAAGTAGAATACATTCCATCAATTTTGTGATGTAAACAGTGACTCAAAGATTTGTTTAACAAATAGGTGCAGAGTTGTTGCTGCAATCTCTTTTGACACTTTGACAATATAGGTTTTCACATACCAATAGGCTGTGACACAAAGGGACACACAACACTCTCTAACAAAGAGAGAGGTGTGTCATTGGTGACCTTGTCAGGGAGGATCCATCAGCAGCTTGGATGAAGTAGGTGCTGATTGTGATCATATGGCATGAAAGTCTTTGATCTGCACAGCACAGAGGCTTAACACTCAATTAACCCTATGATCCCATTTGATTCATGTGCTGTACAGTAAACACAGCCCATAAAAAACACACTATAAGTTTGATTCATCTGTCAAATTTACACTCCAGATTCATGTCCACAGACGTCGATCCACCTTCATCCTCTCCATCGTTTTCAGGAGTCATGTGTCGCACAGCCTGGAGTCTGTGCTCCAACGGATCAATGGCATTTCATGAGCGACTGAGTAATGAAACCAGAATGAGAAATTAGATTGTTAATACCCACTTTGACCACAGGCTGAACTGACATGACGACCAGCTGTACTGCTTAATGACATATTGACTGACTGACTGTTCTGATAATGTGGGGCCTGAAGTCAAAATGTTCTGCCTTTAGAAGAAAAGCATATCATAAACAACCACTTCATATCTTAAGATGAACATTTGTGAAAGAAAAAAATAGGCTTGATGGATTTTCTCGTTTTTTTATAATTCTGCAGTACAAAAAGCTATTTACTTTCTTTTCTGGGGAATTTTGTAATTGGGTAAAACTAAAACTCTTTCTTCAGCACCTTCAAGTTGTCAACATTAGTAGTCAGTTTCAGTATCAATCAACCTGGGCATTTTAATGAATCTAATCAAGCAATGTGATATATTAAATTCATCTTTTGATGAACAGATTAAAATATTAACTACATGGATTAGGAGTATTTTTATGTGCAGATATTTATTTCATGTGCTGCTTGCTAATAAGGCACAAATTAATGTTTTGACAGAATTATTTCATAACGGATGAAATAAAGCCCAATCAAGAGAAAGATATCAAGATACCTGGTGTCCAAATTGTAGAGGGAAATAAGAGGAGCTATAGTTTTAACAAACCTATATATAGAGAGAAAGACAAAAATTACAACATAAATTCCTACAAGATTTATTTAATATCAACAAAGTTTCTTCTTGGTTTTGAATTTAGTAAACTAAATATAAGCAGTAAAACAGTCATGCACCGCCTCTAATTCTGGCTTGTAAGGGTGTGTGTCCTTTGTTATTGATGTCGAAAGCACAAAAAGAGCCTTCAAAGAAAACAAATCCTTTGTGTTGTGCAGTTTCTTCTCTGGGTTTTGTGTAAGCCTTCAAAGATATTCTCCAAATCCCCCCCAAGAAGTAAGAATGACCAATCACTCTGTACTGTAATTGTTTTTGCTTTGAATCAACCCATCTGTGCTGCTGAAACTGTCTTTTTAAAAGAAAGTGTCGGCTCGTGCTGTCCACATTAAGAGATAATGCAGGACAGTTCACCGAATGTCTCCTTGCCCTAACAGACGTGGCTGTCACCGACATGGGAATGATGCTAAAAATAACTTCATGGACTCCATGCAGGAGATTAGACAGACAGCCACAGAACGGGCTTGTTTGTCTAAAAAATCTTTCAGATCTTTGACACTGTCCTGGATCAATTTAAAGGTCTTTTTGAACCCACACGAGTCATGAAACTGTCCTGCGCCTTTTGTTTGGGATGAGAGTGACAGCAGGTCTGGTTGTTGCTGATTACAGTTGACACCCTTGTGTAGCTGCATTTAGACTGTAGCATGGCAAATACTGGTTTAACGTCCTGTCTGAGGATGAATCAGCAGCAGGAGTCTGACACATACCTTTAGAAGTCTGTGTAACACTACAGTTATGGGTCCTACTTTGAGTCTGAACAACTGAGCCAGTTGAGTAATGAGATCAGACAGTCAGGTTTTTCTTTTAAACTCACATTTTCCATCATGTAGCTAAAGCTATATTTGCTATTCTGGGCTTTTACCTTAAACACAAAAATCTACTATTACTTATTTGGAAATTTTGACTTCCCTATCATCACACATTATTCAACAAATAACATTCAGGATTCTTTTGTTCATGTGAAAATTAAACAAGGCTCTTTTAAAGGGCATGTGATAGAATCTTATTTAAGCCAAATATCTATCACCTCAGCATACTTTGCCTCATACATGGTTATTACTCCTCTAATCTCAAGATATGTAGTTCATTATCTTGTTATCGCAACATGAAAAGAAAATTAATGGTTTTTCAGGGTCAAAACTCCCATCTAATTGCTGTAACCTCCCTGAAAAGCAAATGAAGCAGAGTTGAGAGTGGAATCACGCTGCACAGGAACTAAAATGAAAGTGACAGGAAATCAGAAACAGAACCTTGCTCTTTCGCATCTCATTTTACCCAAAATCAGCACAAAGTAACTGCACCCCATCCTGTTGGCAATGTGGAGCAGATATTAATCTGATATGGGTCAAATATTTGGGTAAAACAAGCTACTGACAAGTAACTGTGACAGACGAGCTGCCACTGTACAGAAATGGATCTGCCAGGCCTCATTCATACTCTTCCAGTACAAGACATTTCTTTACTCTAAAATGGTGCCATATTATCAGTCATTCACAAGGTGGTGCATGGATCTGTAATTGGTTCTTGACTGCCATTTTTCATTTGAATTGTGAACTATATTATGTTCACGACATTTTTTTAGTACGTAGTTGTAGTGCACGGAACTTATTTGTTTACTCCAGATTCAGACTACAGTCTGAATGTCACAGCTCAAACTGACATTAGTCATACAACATTTTTCCAATCTGTTTTCAAGAACCTCTGAGTTGTAGCATTTGTTTCCTCTTAGGAGATGATGAGAGTCGGGTCTTTTGTAGTGTTCTGCAGAACACTACAAAAGACCCGACTCTCATCATCTGCTTTGATGTTCCACATGACTTGGGTTTTATCTGAGCTCAACAATGGTCACAAACAATATTTGCTCTTTTTCCAGTCTCTGTAAACCAGAGAAATGATTTTACATGATCAACAGCGTCTGAGATACTCAGAGTAGCACATCTGGTACCGACAACCATTCTATATTTAGAGTGACTTAGATCCATTTTCCTCCATATTCTGGTGCTCAGTTTGAGCTTCATTAAGCTGTCTTCATCACTTTTTGATTCTGCACTGGATTACTGCACTTCATCAATAATGTTGCAGCTAGTGCTCTAACCAAACTAGGCAAATGGATTGGGGTTCACTTCTGGTTACAGTAAATTGCTACATAGGCTCCCTGTTGCTAAAGTGATGGCATATAAAATGAAGGCACTGAATTGTCACGAGCCTATATAAACTTCAAAGTTGCTGCGCAGGAATGAACCATATTCCTCCCTCGGGTTATCTCAGGCCTGCTCAGTCAGTGTCTCAAGACCAGAACTAAAAGACAGATTACAGACTTTAATTTCTCTGCTCCTCAGTTTTTCATTATGTTAATCTAAATCAGGGGTCCCCAAAGTCGGTCCTCGAGGGCCGGCATCCTGCAGGTTTTAGTTCTCTCCCTGGTGGTACCAACAACCTTTTCAGCTGACTGAACCTCTCTGTCAATGTTCTTCTTAGGCCTTCTAACGAGCCGTCATTTGATCCAGGTGCGTTAAACCAGGGAGAGAACTAAACCATGCAGGATGCTGGCCCTTGAGGACCGACTTTGGGGAATGATAATCTGATCAATGAATCAAATATGTCAACAAATAATTAATTTAAAAAATACTGAAGAGGAAAAATGTGCTCATAAGTCAGCTAATGGGTCAATGAAGACTTATTTAAGGAACAATATTGCTGTAATCACTGCTTAACAGCATCGCTTTGATTTCAACTTATAACATAATTTGCAATAGTAATAACTGTCTAGGTCATTCCAGTTGAATTAATAATCTTTTGATCCAATACCTAATGGCAGACTCACTGGTCTGTCACAGTCTGTCAGTCTCTGATGCCCTCAAATAGTCTCAGCTTCTCCAACTTGAGCAATCTGTCTGGGTTATGCTTCTGGGAACTTTGCTATTAACCACGGGGCTCTGCTCTTTGTTAGTCTCTCAGCAAAACTGCGATGTCACTTGACCTTTATTAACTGCATTTCATCCTTGAATTAGTTAGTCCTCTTGAGGAATTTAGCCTCCGGACGATGTTGCGCTAACCATGAAAACAAAAAACCAAGGTCAGTGAACTGTCCCTAGGTGCAACACCAGTCATCTGCAGATAAACTACTGTGACAGCATGAGCAGCAGCCGGTCATAACACTGGTTAGAATTAGGAATGAGAAGCAGAAAATTTACGGAAGTGTGGAGATGTGCGGTCTCTGAAACAGGATGTTCTTTATGTACAAAGGTTCACATTGTTTTTTAAGATAAGGTTTAATTAGACAATAAGGTTTTGAACCTTATTGAGTAATTATGGCTGCCAGACATAAAGTAAGAACAGCTTAACACCACTGTGTTCAGTTAATTTTTTATGATATGGCTATAAAAAATAATTGTACAGTAGAAATATAATCTTTGACACCTTAAACTAAAGATGGCCATACTTCTCTAGTTTGAGGTGTCAAATATAGTTAACTTTATTAATTAAAGTATTGTTGCTAACCTTGTCTGTTCTTCTTGATACTTTGATTACTTTATCAGTAAATATATTTCAAACAAAAACATTTAAGATTGAGGGCACGTTTAATCTCAGCAGTTTCATAAGGACCCGTTGAATCTATTGTGAGAAATGTCATTTGTCATTGTTATGTTTTTGTGGAATCAAGTAAAAATAGAAACTATTGTCTTGTCAGTCGGCATTCTTGCTGGTTTCACATGATGCCACACAATGCTAAAGAAGAAAGAAACAAAGCTGTTGCATTTTCTTTCTTTGCAGTCATAAACTTTTTAGTGCTGCTTGGGATCTTTGCCTCTTACCAGTGGGGGATAACTAAGCAGTAACAAGGGTCAAAGTTATGGGCTGTGTTAACCAGCACCAACGTGACAGTATGGCTGATCCAATAGAACTCATTATCTTTTGTAATAATGAATGGGACAATTTTGCCTGGAGCATTGCCATTTTTCATTTACAAATATACATTTTTATCTCAGGAGAGGCTTAACACATGAAAGTGACTGATGCAACCCGACACATTTTTCCTCAAGTGATCCAAAGGAACATATGGACACATTTACTATGCTTGAAATCATTTTTACAAAAGCTTCATATAAATATTTTCCACAGCGATGTTCTGTAATGATGTCAATGACTTTGTGTAATTGATTGTTTTAGAAACGGTAAGCCCTTCAAATCTCAACCACATTTTCTTTTTAATAGAAATTTAAAGAGTTTTAATGAGCATGATATTTACTATGGTGATTTAAACCTTGGTGCTTGAAACAGAATGGAGCTTTTTAAAACTGCCTTCATAAAATAAATGAGTTAAAATTACAAAGAAATAAAAATTCTAGTTCTAAAATATTTAGCACACCAATCTTTTAAGGTTGATATACATTTGGACAAAGGAGCAGAAATATTGAAAAATGTTACAATATTTTGAAGGTGCTGTATGTTTTGATTGTACTGGTGGACCACCGTGTTTTTAATTTTTACTAAATATTTTTTATGTTGCTGCACAAGTACTTTCTGCATTGGTCTTTTAATGCAGTGTATACGTCTACTTCTAAGTAAATGTTTCAGCAAAAGTTAGGTACTAAAAAGTAGCTGATTACACCACAAGGAATTAAAGCTTGCAAACATAAAGGCTGGAACTCTACTCATAGTTATTGGTAATTATTATTCGCCTCATAAAATTGCTGCCAACATCTACATTAATGTCTGACAGAGCCCTGTTTTATGCATTTTATGGTTAACTGAAGAGACTTGTGCTATTTTGTCAGGCAGAATGATAAATGTTTGGCCCATCATGAGTGAATAAATCAGAAGCAGATGTATAGAGAATCTTTTCACGGTCCATGTAGCATGGATCATTAACATTTACCTAGAGTAAAGGTTAGGTTTCTTATATGAAAACATTTTTATTAGCAGTTAATAATATGAAATTAAATTATAACATAAACAGTTATATGCCACATAGAGGTATACTGTTCTTCTCTCACATAAAGAATGCAGAACATCAGGCACTGGGTGGCTCAGCTGGTTGAGAACATGGACATTCCTGTTTGATTCCTGGTCTTGGATCATTTGCTGCTATCTTCCCCTTCTCTCTTCTGCCTATTTCCTACCCATTTACTGTACAATAATGATCATTACAGTAAAACAAAATCAGAATTGTATAGATTCCCTATTTATGATCATAAGAAGAATAAGAGCGAATGACCTCCAACTCTAGATCAAACTTTGTTGATCTTTGTCTCAAGCATGTCAAAATATTTAAATGGGAAACGTATTAGAAACACATATTGAAATTCTGAAACGTAAAAAAAATCAAACATTTTTCAATTTAAAACTCTCTATAAACAGGAAGTGACCATAACTTATAGTTGATGGTGTAATTAACAAGCTATGAAAAGAAGGAATTTTAAAAGAAAAACAACTTGAGGACTAATTAACTAATTAATAATTGAACAATGTCAGAGACAACAATACAGCAAATCACAACTAGAAAATTTCGGAAGAAATTTAGACGGGGCCTGCCAAGGCGCGCCCGTGGGGTTCGGGCCCGGCGTCGTCGCGCCACAAATCGGCGTCGACGCCAAAGAACGCCGCGACGTCACCAGTGGCACGCGGAGAACCGCAAGAACGTTAAGCGAGGCGGACGTGCACCGTTCGGTACGATTTAAAATGTTGTCGAGGCTTTTATTTTGGAAGTTTCAGTATGCTTCATTTCAAAGGGCCAAACTAATCCCATGCGTAATAGTCCTTGGGTTAAAATAGTTATATAATGCTCAAAACACAAGTAGCTGATGTAAAAGTATTCAAGGCTTTTATTTTGAAATTTTCAGTATGCTTCATTTTAAAGTTCTGAACTAATACCACGTGTAAGAGTGCTTTGGATGAAAAAGTCAAATAAAGCCAAAAAGAGCAATTACGTCATGTAAAAATATTCAAGGCTTTGATTTTGAAATTTTCTGTATGCTTCATTTCAAAGGGCCAAACTAATACCATGTGTAACAGTGCTTTGGATGAAAAAGTCAAATGAAGCCAAAAAGAGCAATTACATGATGTAAAAATATTCAAGGCTTTTATTTTGAAATTATTATTATGCTCCATTTTAAAGTTCCAAACTAATCCCATGTGTAATAGTCATTGGGTTAAATCAGTTATTTATTGCTCAAAAGAGCAATTATCTGATGTAAAATATGTCAAGGCTTTTATTTTGGAATTTTTGTTAAACTTCAATTCAAAGGTCCAAACTAATTCCATGTATAACAGTCATTGGGTTAAATCAGTTATATAATGCTGAAAACGCAAGTAGTTAGCAAAATGCTAATGTTAGCATCATTGCTGTCACTAGCATGTGGGACATCACTAGGATGTTCTCTATAATGGACTTACTCCATTCAGTATACTAAACATGGCTAATAAGTCCAATAAATAGCTAATAGCTTATTTAAGCTAAAATGCTAATGCTAATGAACTGCCTTGCTGTGCAAGGCAGTTCCCTAACCTGAGAGAAACAGATAATGCAGAATAATATTATTGCACTGCCTGCGGCGGTGCACTAACCTCAGGGGCATGTTGAGGCTTTTATTTTGAAATTTCAGTATGCTTCATTTTAAAGTTCTGAACTAATACCACGTGTAAGAGTGCTTTGGATGAAAAAGTCAAATAAAGTCAAAAAGAGCAATTACGTCATGTAAAAATATTCAAGGCTTTTATTTTGAAATTTTTAGTATGCTTCATTATAAAGTTCTGAACTAATACCATGTGTAACAGTGCTTTGGATGAAAAAGTCAAATAAAGCCAAAAAGAGCAATTACGTCATGTAAAATTATTCAAGGCTTTTATTTTGAAATTTTCAGTATGCTTCATTTCAAAGGGCCAAACTAATACCACGTGTAACAGTGCTTTGGATGAAAAAGTCAAATAAAGCCAAAAACAGCAATTACCTGATGTAAAAATATTCAAGGCTTTTATTTTGAAATTATTATTATTTTCCATTTTAAAGTTCCAAAGTAATCCCATGTGTAACAGTGCTTTGGATGAAAACGTCAAATAAAGCCAAAAACAGCAATTACCTGATGTAAAACTATTCAAGGCTTTTATTTTGAAATTATTATTATGCTCCATTTTAAAGTTCCAAACTAATCCCATGTGTAACATTGCTTTGGATGAAAAAGTCATATACGGCCAAAAAAAGCAATTACCTGATGTAAAAATATTCAAGGCTTTTATTTTGAAATTATCATTATTCTCCATTTTAAAGTTCCAAAGTAATCCCATGTGTAACAGTGCTTTGGATGAAAACGTCAAATAAAGCCAAAAACAGCAATTACCTGATGTAAAACTATTCAAGGCTTTTATTTTGAAATTATTATTATGCTCCATTTTAAAGTTCCAAACTAATCCCATGTGTAACAGTTACTGAGTTAAATCAGTTATATGCAGCCCATAGCAGCAGTAGTTCTAAAGGCCAGTTCTCAGTCCTGATCTGTTTGAACTGAGGATAGATAGAACTACAGCGATGCGTATTCGTAGTCCAAATCAGCAGCCAATAGCCTCTTGAGTTCCGTTGCTATGGCAAATAATGGTCTCAGCAGGTGTGAGCTCTGAGCTGTGAGCTCTCAAACACACAAGTGTGTTTGAGCAAACACACTTTACTGAAAAAAAGCATTGGAAACAAATCCTTCTTGTTCGGGAACCGTAATACATATTCGAAAAGCGTTTCGAGCGTATGACAGTTCAATGTGTCTTCTGCGATAGTCCCGAGATTCATATCTGTACCTCACTCAGAGCATTTACAGCGATGAGAGAAAGAAATGTTGTGCCCATATCTGATCCGAGAGCGGCTGTCACTGTAATTTCAGCAAAAATGAGAAAGTTTGGGTCGCTTAGAGGCAAATTGTGGACAAACCGTAACTGGTATCGACGAGCCGTCTTCACTTTCGAAGAGATCACAGACGTATCTACAAAATGAAATTTGAATGGCATTTCTAGGTGAATTTGTGACGACACAGCAAATCCTCAAAAATAGGGTATTTCTAGGATTTTTCCCATTGAGTTATAATGGGGTTTTTTTCGTAGTTTTTTGCGAATTATGTCGCCACGTTAAGCCCAAATCCCACCACAAGTAATAGCTCCAATGGCGTGAATTTTCTGCACGTTTTGATACTTCATTTGTAGGTGTGCACCCAGCGGTACGAGCCGCATTAACGGTTACGGAAGAAAAATAAAGTTCTATAACTAGAAAATTTCTGAAGAAATTTAGCCGGGGCCTGCCAAGGCGCGGCCGTGGGGTTCGGGCCCGGCGTCGTCGCGCCACAAATCGGCGTCGACGCCAAAGAACGCCGCGACGTAAGCAGTGGCACGCGGAGAACCGCAAGAACGTTAAGCGAGGCGGACGTGCACCGTTCGGTACGATTTAAAATGTTGTCGAGGCTTTTATTTTGGAAGTTTTGTTAAACTTCATTTCAAAGGGCCAAACTAATCCCATGCGTAATAGTCCTTGGGTTAAAATAGTTATATAATGCTCAAAACACAAGTAGCTGATGTAAAAATATTCAAGGCTTTTATTTTGAAATTTTCAGTATGCTTCATTTCAAAGGGCCAAACTAATACCACGTGTAACAGTGCTTTGGATGAAAAAGTCAAATAAAGCCAAAAAGAGCAATTACGTCATGTAAAATTATTCAAGGCTTTTATTTTGAAATTTTCAGAATGCTTCATTTCAAAGGGCCAAACTAATACCACGTGT
Organism: Xiphophorus maculatus; assembly: GCF_002775205.1. Classification (NCBI taxonomy): domain Eukaryota; kingdom Metazoa; phylum Chordata; class Actinopteri; order Cyprinodontiformes; family Poeciliidae; genus Xiphophorus; species Xiphophorus maculatus. Next base: position 19,768,168 of record NC_036465.1, on the reverse strand, counting down.
AACAGTGCTTTGGATGAAAAAGTCAAATAAAGCCAAAAAGAGCAATTACCTGATGTAAAAATATTCAAGGCTTTTATTTTGAAATTATTATTATGCTCCATTTTAAAGTTCCAAACTAATCCCATGTGTAACAGTGCTTTGGATGAAAAAGTCATATAAAGCCAAAAACAGCAATTACCTGATGTAAAAATATTCAAGGCTTTTATTTTGAAATTATTATTATTCTCCATTTGAAAGTTCCAAAGTAATCCCATGTGTAACAGTGCTTTGGATGAAAACGTCAAATAAAGCCAAAAACAGCAATTACCTGATGTAAAAATATTCAAGGCTTTTATTTTGAAATTATTATTATTCTCCATTTTAAAGTTCCAAAGTAATCCCATGTGTAACAGTGCTTTGGATGAAAACGTCAAATAAAGCCAAAAACAGCAATTACCTGATGTAAAAATATTCAAGGCTTTTATTTTGAAATTATTATTCTCCATTTTAAAGTTCCAAACTAATCCCATGTGTAACATTGCTTTGGATGAAAAAGTCATATACGGCCAAAAAAAGCAATTACCTGATGTAAAAATATTCAAGGCTTTTATTTTGAAATTATTATTATTCTCCATTTTAAAGTTCCAAAGTAATCCCATGTGTAACAGTGCTTTGGATGAAAACGTCAAATAAAGCCAAAAACAGCAATTACCTGATGTAAAACTATTCAAGGCTTTTATTTTGAAATTATTATTATGCTCCATTTTAAAGTTCCAAACTAATCCCATGTGTAACAGTTACTGAGTTAAATCAGTTATATACAGCCCATAGCAGCAGTAGTTCTAAAGGCCAGTTCTCAGTCCTGATCTGTTTCAACTGAGGATAGATAGAACTACAGCGATGCGTATTCGTAGTCCAAATCAGCAGCCAATAGCCTCTTGAGTTCCGTTGCTATGGCAAATAATGGTCTCAGCAGGTGTGAGCTCTGAGCTGTGAGCTCTCAAACACACAAGTGTGTTTGAGCAAACACACTTTACTGAAAAAAAGCATTGGAAACAAATCCTTCTTGTTCGGGAACCGTAATACATATTCGAAAAGCGTTTCAAGCGTATGACAGTTCAATGTGTCTTCTGCGATAGTCCCGAGATTCATATCTGTACCTCACTCAGAGCATTTACAGCGATGAGAGAAAGAAATGTTGTGCCCAGATATGAACCGAGATGGGCTGTCACTCTAATTTGAAGAAAAATGAGAAACTTTGGGTCGCTTAGAGGCAAATTGTGGACAAACCGTAACTGGTATCGACGAGCCGTCTTCACTTTCGAAGAGATCACAGACGTATCTACAAAATGAAATTTGAATGGCATTTCTAGGTGAATTTGTGACGACACAGCAAATCCTCAAAAATAGGGTATTTCTAGGATTTTTCCCATTGAGTTATAATGGGGTTTTTTTCGTAGTTTTTTGCGAATTATGTCGCCACGTTAAGCCCAAATCCCACCAGAAGTAATAGCTCCAATGGCGTGAATTTTCTGCACGTTTTGATACCTCATTTGTAGGTGTGCACCCAGCGGTACGAGCCGCATTAACGGTTACGGAAGAAAAATAAAGTTCTATAATAATAATAATAACTAGAAAATTTCGGAAGAAATTTAGCCGGGGCCTGCCAAGGCGCGGCCGTGGGGTTCGGGCCCGGCGTCGTCGCGCCACAAATCGGCGTCGACGCCAAAGAACGCCGCGACGTAAGCAGTGGCACGCGGAGAACCGCAAGAACGTTAAGCGAGGCGGACGTGCACCGTTCGGTACGATTTAAAATGTTGTCGAGGCTTTTATTTTGGAAGTTTTGTTAAACTTCATTTCAAAGGGCCAAACTAATCCCATGCGTAATAGTCTTTGGGTTAAAATAGTTATATAATGCTCAAAACACAAGTAGCTGATGTAAAAATATTCAAGGCTTTTATTTTGAAATTTTCAGTATGCTTCATTTCAAAGGGCCAAACTAATACCACGTGTAACAGTGCTTTGGATGAAAAAGTCAAATAAAGCCAAAAAGAGCAATTACGTCATGTAAAATTATTCAAGGCTTTTATTTTGAAATTTTCAGTATGCTTCATTTCAAAGGGCCAAACTAATACCACGTGTAACAGTGCTTTGGATGAAAAAGTCAAATAAAGCCAAAAAGAGCAATTACCTGATGTAAAAATATTCAAGGCTTTTATTTTGAAATGATTATTATGCTTCATTTCAAAGGGCCAAACTAATACCACGTGTAACAGTGCTTTGGATGAAAAAGTCATATAAAGCCAAAAACAGCAATTACCTGATGTAAAAATATTCAAGGCTTTTATTTTGAAATTATTATTATTCTCCATTTTAAAGTTTCAAAGTAATCCCATGTGTAACAGTGCTTTGGATGAAAACGTCAAATAAAGCCAAAAACAGCAATTACCTGATGTAAAAATATTCAAGGCTTTTATTTTGAAATTATTATTCTCCATTTTAAAGTTCCAAAGTAATCCCATGTGTAACAGTGCTTTGGATGAAAACGTCAAATAAAGCCAAAAACAGCAATTACCTGATGTAAAAATATTCAAGGCTTTTATTTTGAAATTATTATTCTCCATTTTAAAGTTCCAAACTAATCCCATGTGTAACATTGCTTTGGATGAAAAAGTCATATACGGCCAAAAAAAGCAATTACCTGATGTGAAAATATTCAAGGCTTTTATTTTGAAATTATTATTCTCCATTTTAAAGTTCCAAAGTAATCCCATGTGTAACAGTGCTTTGGATGAAAACGTCAAATAAAGCCAAAAACAGCAATTACCTGATGTAAAAATATTCAAGGCTTTTATTTTGAAATTATTATTATGCTCCATTTTAAAGTTCCAAACTAATCCCATGTGTAACAGTTACTGAGTTAAATCAGTTATATACAGCCCATAGCAGCAGTAGTTCTAAAGGCCAGTTCTCAGTCCTGATCTGTTTCAACTGAGGATAGATAGAACTACAGTGATGCGTATTCGTAGTCCAAATCAGCAGCCAATAGCCTCTTGAGTTCCGTTGCTATGGCAAATAATGGTCTCAGCAGGTGTGAGCTCTGAGCTGTGAGCTCTCAAACACACAAGTGTGTTTGAGCAAACACACTTTACTGAAAAAAAGCATTGGAAACAAATCCTTCTTGTTCGGGAACCGTAATACATATTCGAAAAGCGTTTTAAGCGTATGACAGTTCAATGTGTCTTCTGCGATAGTCCCGAGATTCATATCTGTACCTCACTCAGAGCATTTACAGTAATGAGAGAAAGAAATGTTGTGCCCAGATATGAACCGAGATGGGCTGTCACTCTAATGTGAAGAAAAATGAGAAACTTTGGGTCGCTTAGAGGCAAATTGTGGACAAACCGTAACTGGTATCGACGAGCCGTCTTCACTTTCGAAGAGATCACAGACGTATCTACAAAATGAAATTTGAATGGCATTTCTAGGTGAATTTGTGACGACACAGCAAATCCTCAAAAATAGGGTATTTCTAGGATTTTTCCCATTGAGTTATAATGGGGTTTTTTTCGTAGTTTTTTGCGAATTATGTCGCCACGTTAAGCCCAAATCCCACCAGAAGTAATAGCTCCAATGGCGTGAATTTTCTGCACGTTTTGATACCTCATTTGTAGGTGTGCACCCAGCGGTACGAGCCGCATTAACGGTGACGGAAGAAAAATAAAGAAGACTAGAAAATTTCGGAAGAAATTTAGCCGGGGCCTGCCAAGGCGCGCCCGTCGGGCATGGTCCCGGCGTCGTCGCGCCACAAATCGGCGTCGACGCCAAAGGACGCCGCGACGTGATCAGTGGCACGCGGAGAACCGCAAGAACGTTAAGCGAGGCGGACGTGCACCGTTCGGTACGATTTAAAATGTTGTCAAGGCTTTTATTTTGGAAGTTTTGTTAACCTTCATTTCAAAGGGCCAAACTAATCCCATGCGTAATAGTCCTTGGGTTAAAATAGTTATATAATGCTCAAAACACAAGTAGCTGATGTAAAAATATTCAAGGCTTTTATTTTGAAATTTTCAGTATGCTTCATTTCAAAGGGCCAAACTAATACCACGTGTAACAGTGCTTTGGATGAAAAAGTCAAATAAAGCCAAAAAGAGCAATTACGTCATGTAAAATTATTCAAGGCTTTTATTTTGGAATTTTCAGAATGCTTCATTTCAAAGGGCCAAACTAATACCACGTGTAACAGTGCTTTGGATGAAAAAGTCAAATAAAGCCAAAAAGAGCAATTACCTGATGTAAAAATATTCAAGGCTTTTATTTTGAAATTATTATTATGCTCCATTTTAAAGTTCCAAACTAATCCCATGTGTAACAGTGCTTTGGATGAAAAAGTCATATAAAGCCAAAAACAGCAATTACCTGATGTAAAAATATTCAAGGCTTTTATTTTGAAATTATTATTATTCTCCATTTTAAAGTTCCAAAGTAATCCCATGTGTAACAGTGCTTTGGATGAAAACGTCAAATAAAGCCAAAAACAGCAATTACCTGATGTAAAAATATTCAAGGCTTTTATTTTGAAATTATTATTATGCTCCATTTTAAAGTTCCGAACTAATCCCATGTGTAACATTGCTTTGGATGGAAAAGTCATATACGGCCAAAAAGAGCAATTACTTCATGTAAAATATTCAAGGCTTTTATTTTGAAATTTTCAGTATGCTTCATTTTAAAGTTCTGAACTAATACCACGTGTAAGAGTGCTTTGGATGAAAAAGTCAAATAAAGCCAAAAAGAGCAATTACGTCATGTAAAAATATTCAAGGCTTTTATTTTGAAACTTTTGTTAAGCTTCATTTCAAAGGGCCAAACTAATACCACGTGTAACAGTGCTTTGGATGAAAAAGTCAAATAAAGCCAAAAAGAGCAATTACATGATGTAAAAATATTCAAGGCTTTTATTTTGAAATTTTTGTTAATATTCATTTCAAAGGGCCAAACTAATACCATGTGTAACAGTGCTTTGGATGAAAAAGTCAAATAAAGCCAAAAAGAGCAATTACGTCATGTAAAAATATTCAAGGCTTTTATTTTGAAATTATTATTATTCTCCATTTTAAAGTTCCAAAGTAATCCCATGTGTAACAGTGCTTTGGATGAAAACGTCAAATAAAGCCAAAAACAGCAATTACCTGATGTAAAAATATTCAAGGCTTTTATTTTGAAATTATTATTATGCTCCATTTTAAAGTTCCGAACTAATCCCATGTGTAACAGTGCTTTGGATGAAAAAGTCATATAAAGCCAAAAACAGCAATTACCTGATGTAAAAATATTCAAGGCTTTTATTTTGAAATTATTATTATTCTCCATTTTAAAGTTCCAAAGTAATCCCATGTGTAACAGTGCTTTGGATGAAAACGTCAAATAAAGCCAAAAACAGCAATTACCTGATGTAAAAATATTCAAGGCTTTTATTTTGAAATTATTATTATGCTCCATTTTAAAGTTCCGAACTAATCCCATGTGTAACATTGCTTTGGATGAAAAAGTCATATACGGCCAAAAAGAGCAATTACTTCATGTAAAATATTCAAGGCTTTTATTTTGAAATTTTCAGTATGCTTCATTTTAAAGTTCTGAACTAATACCACGTGTAAGAGTGCTTTGGATGAAAAAGTCAAATAAAGCCAAAAAGAGCAATTACGTCATGTAAAAATATTCAAGGCTTTTATTTTGAAACTTTTGTTAAGCTTCATTTCAAAGGGCCAAACTAATACCACGTGTAACAGTGCTTTGGATGAAAAAGTCAAATAAAGCCAAAAAGAGCAATTACATGATGTAAAAATATTCAAGGCTTTTATTTTGAAATTTTTGTTAATATTCATTTCAAAGGGCCAAACTAATACCATGTGTAACAGTGCTTTGGATGAAAAAGTCAAATAAAGCCAAAAAGAGCAATTACGTCATGTAAAAATATTCAAGGCTTTTATTTTGAAACTTTTGTTAAGCTTCATTTCAAAGGGCCAAACTAATACCACGTGTAACAGTGCTTTGGATGAAAAAGTCAAATAAAGCCAAAAAGAGCAATTACGTCATGTAAAATTATTCAAGGCTTTTATTTTGAAATTTTCAGTATGCTTCATTTCAAAGGGCCAAACTAATACCACGTGTAACAGTGCTTTGGATGAAAAAGTCAAATAAAGCCAAAAAGAGCAATTACCTGATGTAAAAATATTCAAGGCTTTTATTTTGAAATTATTATTATGCTCCATTTTAAAGTTCCAAACTAATCCCATGTGTAACAGTGCTTTGGATGAAAAAGTCATATAAAGCCAAAAACAGCAATTACCTGATGTAAAAATATTCAAGGCTTTTATTTTGAAATTATTATTATTCTCCATTTTAAAGTTCCAAACTAATCCCATGTGTAACATTGCTTTGGATGAAAAAGTCATATACGGCCAAAAAAAGCAATTACCTGATGTAAAAATATTCAAGGCTTTTATTTTGAAATTATTATTATTCTCCATTTTAAAGTTCCAAAGTAATCCCATGTGTAACAGTGCTTTGGATGAAAACGTCAAATAAAGCCAAAAACAGCAATTACCTGATGTAAAAATATTCAAGGCTTTTATTTTGAAATTATTATTATGCTCCATTTTAAAGTTCCAAACTAATCCCATGTGTAACAGTTACTGAGTTAAATCAGTTATATACAGCCCATAGCAGCAGTAGTTCTAAAGGCCAGTTCTCAGTCCTGATCTGTTTCAACTGAGGATAGATAGAACTACAGTGATGCGTATTCGTAGTCCTAACCAGCAGCCAATAGCCTCTTGAGTTCCGTTGCTATGGCAAATAATGGTCTCAGCAGGTGTGAGCTCTGAGCTGTGAGCTCTCAAACACACAAGTGTGTTTGAGCAAACACACTTTACTGAAAAAAAGCATTGGAAACAAATCCTTCTTGTTCGGGAACCGTAATACATATTCGAAAAGCGTTTCGAGCGTATGACAGTTCAATGTGTCTTCTGCGATAGTCCCGAGATTCATATCTGTACCTCACTCAGAGCATTTACAGCGATGAGAGAAAGAAATGTTGTGCCCATATCTGATCCGAGGTCGGCTGTCACTCTAATATGAGCAAAAATGAGAAACTTTGGGTCGCTTAGAGGCAAATTGTGGACAAACCATAACTGGTATCGACGAGCCGTCTTCACTTTCGAAGAGATCACAGACGTATCTACAAAATGAAATTTGAATGGCATTTCTAGGTGAATTTGTGACGACACAGCAAATCCTCAAAAATAGGGTATTTCTAGGATTTTTCCCATTGAGTTATAATGGGGTTTTTTTCGTAGTTTTTTGCGAATTATGTCGCCACGTTAAGCCCAAATCCCACCAGAAGTAATAGCTCCAATGGCGTGAATTTTCTGCACGTTTTGATACCTCATTTGTAGGTGTGCACCCAGCGGTATGAGCCGCATTAACGGTTACGGAAGAAAAATAAAGTTCTATAATAATAATAATAATAATACTAGAAAATTTCGGAAGAAATTTAGCCGGGGCCTGCCAAGGCGCGCCCGTCGGGCATGGGCCCGGCGTCGTCGCGCCACAAATCGGCGTCGACGCCAAAGGACGCCGCGACGTGATCAGTGGCACGCGGAGAACCGCAAGAACGTTAAGCGAGGCGGACGTGCACCGTTCGGTACGATTTAAAATGTTGTCGAGGCTTTTATTTTGGAAGTTTTGTTAACCTTCATTTCAAAGGGCCAAACTAATCCCATGCGTAATAGTCCTTGGGTTAAAATAGTTATATAATGCTCAAAACACAAGTAGCTGATGTAAAAATATTCAAGGCTTTTATTTTGAAATTTTCAGTATGCTTCATTTCAAAGGGCCAAACTAATACCACGTGTAACAGTGCTTTGGATGAAAAAGTCAAATAAAGCCAAAAAGAGCAATTACGTCATGTAAAATTATTCAAGGCTTTTATTTTGAAATTTTCAGAATGCTTCATTTCAAAGGCCCAAACTAATAACATGCGTAATAGTCCTTGGGTTAAAATAGTTATATAATGCTCAAAACACAAGTGGCTGATGTAAAAATATTCAAGGCTTTTATTTTGAAATTATTATTATGCTCCATTTTAAAGTTCCAAACTAATCCCATGTGTAACAGTGCTTTGGATGAAAAAGTCATATAAAGCCAAAAACAGCAATTACCTGATGTAAAAATATTCAAGGCTTTTATTTTGAAATTATTATTATTCTCCATTTTAAAGTTCCAAAGTAATCCCATGTGTAACAGTGCTTTGGATGAAAACGTCAAATAAAGCCAAAAACAGCAATTACCTGATGTAAAAATATTCAAGGCTTTTATTTTGAAATTATTATTATGCTCCATTTTAAAGTTCCGAACTAATCCCATGTGTAACAGTGCTTTGGATGAAAAAGTCATATACGGCCAAAAAGAGCAATTACTTCATGTAAAATATTCAAGGCTTTTATTTTGAAATTTTCAGTATGCTTCATTTTAAAGTTCTGAACTAATACCACGTGTAAGAGTGCTTTGGATGAAAAAGTCAAATAAAGCCAAAAAGAGCAATTACGTCATGTAAAAATATTCAAGGCTTTTATTTTGAAACTTTTGTTAAGCTTCATTTCAAAGGGCCAAACTAATACCACGTGTAACAGTGCTTTGGATGAAAAAGTCAAATAAAGCCAAAAAGAGCAATTACATGATGTAAAAATATTCAAGGCTTTTATTTTGAAATTTTTGTTAATATTCATTTCAAAGGGCCAAACTAATACCATGTGTAACAGTGCTTTGGATGAAAAAGTCAAATAAAGCCAAAAAGAGCAATTACGTCATGTAAAAATATTCAAGGCTTTTATTTTGAAATTTGCAGGATGCTTCATTTCAAAGGGCCAAACTAATCCCATGCGTAATAGTCCTTCGGTTAAAATAGTTATATAATGCTCAAAACACAAGTAGCTGATGTAAAAATATTCAAGGCTTTTATTTTGAAATTTTTGTTAAGCTTCATTTTAAAGGGCCAAACTACTACCACGTGTAACAGTGCTTTGGATGAAAAAGTCACATAAAGCCAAAAACAGCAATTACCTGATGTAAAAATATTCAAGGCTTTTATTTTGAAATTATTATTATGCTCCATTTTAAAGTTCCGAACTAATCCCATGTGTAACATTGCTTTGGATGAAAAAGTCATACGGCCAAAAAGAGCAATGACGTCATGTAAAATATTCAAGGCTTTTATTTTGAAATTATTATTAAGCTCCATTTTAAAGTTCCGAACTAATCCCATGTGTAACATTGCTTCGGATGAAAAAGTCATATACGGCCAAAAAGAGCAATTACGTCATGTAAAATATTCAAGGCTTTTATTTTGAAATTTTTGTTAAGCTTCATTTTAAAGGGCCAAACTAATACCATGTGTAACAGTGCTTTGGATGAAAAAGTCAAATAAAGCCAAAAAAGAGCAATTACGTCATGTAAAAATATTCAGGGCTTTTATTGTGAAATTTTCAATATGCTTAATTTTAAAGTTCCAAACTAATCCCATGTGTAACAGTTACTGAGTTAAATCAGTTATATACAGCCCAAAGCAGCAAGTAGTTGTAAAGGCCAGTTCTCAGTCCTGATCTGTTTCAACTGAGGATAGATAGAACTACAGTGATGCGTTTTTGTAGTCCAAATCACCAGCCAATAGCCTCTTGAGTTCCGTTGCTATGGCAAATAATGGTCTCAGCAGGTGTGAGCTCTGAGCTGTGAGCTCTCAAACACACAAGTGTGTTTGAGCAAACACACTTTACTGAAAAAAAGCATTGGAAACAAATCCTTCTTGTTCGGGAACCGTAATACATATTCGAAAAGCGTTTTAAGCGTATGACAGTTCAATGTGTCTTCTGCGATAGTCCCGAGATTCATATCTGTACCTCACTCAGAGCATTTACAGTGATGAGAGAAAGAAATGTTGTGCCCATATCTGATCCGAGGTCGGCTGTCACTCTAATATGACCAAAAATGAGAAACTTTGGGTCGCTTAGAGGCAAATTGTGGACAAACCGTAACTGGTATCGACGAGCCGTCTTCACTTTCGAAGAGATCACAGACGTATCTACAAAATGAAATTTGAATGGCATTTCTAGGTGAATTTGTGACGACACAGCAAATCCTCAAAAATAGGGTATTTCTAGGATTTTTCCCATTGACTTATAATGGGATTTTTTTCGTAGTTTTTTGCGAATTATGTCGCCACGTTAAGCCCAAATCCCACCAAAAGTAATAGCAATCATGGCGTGAATTTTCTGCACGTTTTGATACCTCATTTGTAGGTGTGCACCCAGCGGTATGAGCCGCATTAACGGTTACGGAAGAAAAATAAATAAAGAGACGCTTCTCTCCGACAATAGTAATAGGTTCCTGCCATTGCTTTGCAGACGCTTCTCTCCGACAATAGTAATAGGTTCCTGCCATTGCTTTGCATGGCAGGCCCCAATTAAAGAGACGCTTCTCTCCGACAATAGTAATAGGTTCCTGCCATTGCTTTGCATGGCAGGCCCCAATAATAATAAAGAAACTTTTCTTGGGAGAATAGCAATAGGTTCCTGCCATTGCTTTGCATGGCAGGCCCCAACTAGAAAATTTCGGAAGAAATTTAGCCGGGGCCTGCCAAGGCGCGCCCGTGGGGTTCGGGCCCGGCGTCGTCACGCCACAAATCGGCATCGACGCTAAAGAACGCCGCAACGTAATCAATGGCACGCGGAGAACCGCAAGAACGTTAAGCGAGGCGGACGTGCACCATTCAGTACGATTTAAAATTTTTGTCAAGGCTTTTATTTTGGAAGTTTTGTTAAACTTCATTTTAAAGTTCCGAACTAATACCATGTGTAACAGTGCTTTGGATGAAAAAGTCATACAAAGCCAAAAACAGCAATTGCATGATGTAAAAATATTCAAGGCTTTTATTTTGAAATTTTCAGTATGCTCCATTTTAAAGTTCTGAACGAATCCCATGTGTAACAGTGCTTTGGATAAAAAAGTCACATAAAGCCAAAAAGCGCAATTACCTGATGTAAAAATATGCAAGGCTTTTATTTTGAAATTATTATTATGCTCCATTTTAAAGTTCCGAACTAATCCCATGTGTAACAGTGCTTTGGATGAAAAAGTCACATAAAGCCAAAAAGCGCAATTACCTGATGTAAAAATATTCAAGGCTTTTATTTTGAAATTATTATTATGCTCCATTTTAAAGTTCCGAACAAATCCCATGTGTAACAGTGCTTTGGATGAAAAAGTCATATACGGCCAAAAAGAGCAATTACATGACGTAAAAATATTCAAGGCTTTTATTTTGAAATTTTCAGTATGCTTCATTTCAGAGGGCCAAACTATTCCATTGTGTAACAGTGCTTTGGATAAAAAAGTCACATAAAGCCAAAAAGCGCAATTACCTGATGTAAAAATATTCAAGGCTTTTATTTTGAAATTATTATTATGCTCCATTTTAAAGTTCCGAACTAATCCCATGTGTAACATTGCTTTGGATGAAAAAGTCAAATAAAGCTCAAAAGAGCAATTACATGATGTAAAAATATTCAAGGCTTTTATTTTGAAATTATTATTATGCTCCATTTTAAAGTTCCGAACTAATCCCATGTGTAACATTGCTTTGGATGAAAAAGTCATATACGGCCAATAAGAGCAATTACGTCATGTAAAATATTCAAGGCTTTTATTTTGAAATTATTATTATGCTCCATTTTAAAGTTCCAAACTAATCCCATGTGTAACATTGCTTTGGATGAAAAAGTCATATACGGCCAAAAAGAGCAATTACGTCATGTAAAATATTCAAGGCTTTTATTTTGAAATTTTCAGTATGCTTAATTTTAAAGTTCCAAACTAATCCCATGTGTAACAGTTACTGAGTTCAATCAGTTATATACAGCCCATAGCAGCAGGTAGTTCTAAAGGCCAGTTCTCAGTCCTGATCTGTTTCAACTGAGGATAGATAGAACTACAGCGATGCGTATCTGTAGTCCAAATCAGCAGCCAATAGCCTCTTGAGTTCCGTTGCTATGGTAAATAATGGTCTCAGCAGGTGTGAGCTCTGAGCTCTCAAACACACAATTGTGTGTTTGAGCAAACACATTTTACTGACAAAAAAGCATTGGAAACAAATCCTTCTTGTTCGGGAACCGTAATACATATTCGAAAAGCGTTTGCAGCGTATGACAGTTCAATGTGTCTTCTGCGATAGTCCCGAGATTCATATCTGTACCTCACTCAGAGCATTTACAGCGATGAGAGAAAGAAATGTTGTGCCCAGATCTGAAATTCTATTCAAATACATGGGAGAGAGCCTCAGACAGCCTCAGAAAATCCTGTCGCATGACTTTGCTCTGAAGCACCGTGACAGAAAACCGTACGGTCTAGATAAATTTCGAAAACATTTTACCGGAGCAGACAGGCGTATCAATGTCAGGACCGATTTTGATACTAATCGTGCGATATTTGTGGGCGTGATGGCGATTTCAAAAATGATTTGGGTTGAAAAAGTTGTCTTCATCTCTCACTCTAAGCAGCCAGAAACGCACTCTAACTTGAGCAAAAATGAGAAACTTTGGGTCGCTTAGAGGCAAATTGTGGACAAACCGTAACTGGTATCGACGAGCCGTCTTCACTTTCGAAGAGATCACAGACGTATCTACAAAATGAAATTTGAATGGCATTTCTAGGTGAATTTGTGACGACACAGCAAATCCTCAAAAATAGGGTATTTCTAGGATTTTTCCCATTGAGTTATAATGGGGTTTTTTTCGCAGTTTTTTGCGAATTATGTCGCCACGTTAAGCCCAAATCCCACCAAAAATAATAGCTCCAATGGCGTGAATTTTCTGCACGTTTTGATACCTCATTTGTAGGTGTGCACCCAGCGGTATGAGCCGCATTAACGGTTACGGAAGAAAAATAAAGAATAACTAGAAAATTTCGGAAGAAATTTAGCCGGGGCCTGCCAAGGCGCGCCCGTCGGGCATGGGCCCGGCGTCGTCGCGCCACAAATCGGCGTCGACGCCAAAGGACGCCGCGACGTGATCAGTGGCACGCGGAGAACCGCAAGAACGTTAAGCGAGGCGGACGTGCACCGTTCGGTACGATTTAAAATGTTGTCAAGGCTTTTATTTTGGAAGTTTTGTTAACCTTCATTTCAAAGGGCCAAACTAATCCCATGCGTAATAGTCCTTGGGTTAAAATAGTTATATAATGCTCAAAACACAAGTAGCTGATGTAAAAATATTCAAGGCTTTTATTTTGAAATTTTCAGTATGCTTCATTTCAAAGGGCCAAACTAATACCACGTGTAACAGTGCTTTGGATGAAAAAGTCAAATAAAGCCAAAAAGAGCAATTACGTCATGTAAAATTATTCAAGGCTTTTATTTTGAAATTTTCAGAATGCTTCATTTCAAAGGGCCAAACTAATACCACGTGTAACAGTGCTTTGGATGAAAAAGTCAAATAAAGCCAAAAAGAGCAATTACCTGATGTAAAAATATTCAAGGCTTTTATTTTGAAATTATTATTATGCTCCATTTTAAAGTTCCAAACTAATCCCATGTGTAACAGTGCTTTGGATGAAAAAGTCATATAAAGCCAAAAACAGCAATTACCTGATGTAAAAATATTCAAGGCTTTTATTTTGAAATTTTCAGAATGCTTCATTTCAAAGTTCCAAAGTAATCCCATGTGTAACAGTGCTTTGGATGAAAACGTCAAATAAAGCCAAAAACAGCAATTACCTGATGTAAAAATATTCAAGGCTTTTATTTTGAAATTATTATTATGCTCCATTTTAAAGTTCCGAACTAATCCCATGTGTAACATTGCTTTGGATGAAAAAGTCATATACGGCCAAAAAGAGCAATTACTTCATGTAAAATATTCAAGGCTTTTATTTTGAAATTTTCAGTATGCTTCATTTTAAAGTTCTGAACTAATACCACGTGTAAGAGTGCTTTGGATGAAAAAGTCAAATAAAGCCAAAAAGAGCAATTACGTCATGTAAAAATATTCAAGGCTTTTATTTTGAAACTTTTGTTAAGCTTCATTTCAAAGGGCCAAACTAATACCACGTGTAACAGTGCTTTGGATGAAAAAGTCAAATAAAGCCAAAAAGAGCAATTACATGATGTAAAAATATTCAAGGCTTTAATTTTGAAATTTTTGTTAATATTCATTTCAAAGGGCCAAACTAATACCATGTGTAACAGTGCTTTGGATGAAAAAGTCAAATAAAGCCAAAAAGAGCAATTACGTCATGTAAAAATATTCAAGGCTTTTATTTTGAAATTTGCAGGATGCTTCATTTCAAAGGGCCAAACTAATCCCATGCGTAATAGTCCTTCGGTTAAAATAGTTATATAATGCTCAAAACACAAGTAGCTGATGTAAAAATATTCAAGGCTTTTATTTTGAAATTTTTGTTAAGCTTCATTTTAAAGGGCCAAACTAATACCATGTGTAACAGTGCTTTGGATGAAAAAGTCAAATAAAGCCAAAAAAGAGCAATTACGTCATGTAAAAATATTCAGGGCTTTTATTGTGAAATTTTCAATATGCTTAATTTTAAAGTGTAAAACTAATCCCATGTGTAACAGTTACTGAGTTAAATCAGTTATATACAGCCCAAAGCAGCAAGTAGTTGTAAAGGCCAGTTCTCAGTCCTGATCTGTTTCAACTGAGGATAGATAGAACTACAACGATGCGTATTCGTAGTCCTAACCAGCAGCCAATAGCCTCTTGAGTTCCGTTGCTATGGCAAATAATGGTCTCAGCAGGTGTGAGCTCTGAGCTGTGAGCTCTCAAACACACAAGTGTGTTTGAGCAAACACACTTTACTGAAAAAAAGCATTGGAAACAAATCCTTCTTGTTCGGGAACCGTAATACATATTCGAAAAGCGTTTTAAGCGTATGACAGTTCAATGTGTCTTCTGCGATAGTCCCGAGATTCATATCTGTACCTCACTCAGAGCATTTACAGTGATGAGAGAAAGAAATGTTGTGCCCAGATATGAACCGAGGTCGGCTGTCACTCTAATATGAGCAAAAATGAGAAACTTTGGGTCGCTTAGAGGCAAATTGTGGACAAACCATAACTGGTATCGACGAGCCGTCTTCACTTTCGAAGAGATCACAGACGTATCTACAAAATGAAATTTGAATGGCATTTCTAGGTGAATTTGTGACGACACAGCAAATCCTCAAAAATAGGGTATTTCTAGGATTTTTCCCATTGAGTTATAATGGGGTTTTTTTCGTAGTTTTTTGCGAATTATGTCGCCATGTTAATCCCGAATCCCACCAAAAGTAATAGCTGGAATGGCGTGAATTTTCTGCACGTTTTGATACCTCTTTTGTAGGTGTGCACGCAGCGGTATGAGCCGCATTAACGGTTACGGATGAAAAATAAAGAATAACTAGAAAAACAAAATTTCTGAAGAAATTTAGCCGGGGCCTGCCAAGGCGCGCCCGTCGGGCTTGGGCCCGGATTTGGGCCCGGCGTCGTCACGCTACAAATCGGCATCGACGCTAAAGGACGGCGCAACGTGATCAATGGCACGCAGAGAACCACAAGAACGTTAGTAAGGTGGACGTTCACCATTCGGTACGATTTAAAATGTTGTCAAGGCTTTTATTTTGGAAGTTTCAGTATGCTTCATTTCAAAGGGCCAAACTAATCCCATGCGTAATAGTCCTTGGGTTAAAATAGTTATATAATGCTCAAAACACAAGTAGCTGATGTAAAAATATTCAAGGCTTTTATTTTGGAATTTTCATTATGCTTCATTTCAAAAGGGCTAAACTAATACCACGTGTAACAGTGCTTTGGATGAAAAAGTCAAATAAAGCCAAAAAGAGCAATTACATGATGTAAAAATATTCAAGGCTTTTATTTTGAAATTATTATTATGCTCCATTTTAAAGTTCCAAACTAATCCATTGTGTAACAGTGCTTTGGATGAAAAAGTCAAATAAAGCCAAAAACAGCAATTACGTCATGTAAAATATTCAAGGCTTTTATTTTGAAATTATTATTATTCTCCATTTTAAAGTTCCAAAGTAATCCCATGTGTAACAGTGCTTTGGATGAAAACGTCAAATAAAGCCAAAAACAGCAATTACCTGATGTAAAAATATTCAAGGCTTTTATTTTGAAATTATTATTATGCTCCATTTTAAAGTTCCAAACTAATCCCATGTGTAACAGTGCTTTGGATGAAAAAGTCATATAAAGCCAAAAACAGCAATTACCTGATGTAAAACTATTCAAGGCTTTTATTTTGAAATTATTATTATGCTCCATTTTAAAGTTCCAAACTAATCCCATGTGTAACAGTTACTGAGTTAAATCAGTTATATACAGCCCATAGCAGCAGTAGTTCTAAAGGCCAGTTCTCAGTCCTGATCTGTTTCAACTGAGGATAGATAGAACTACAGTGATGCGTATTCGTAGTCCAAATCAGCAGCCAATAGCCTCTTGAGTTCCGTTGCTATGGCAAATAATGGTCTCAGCAGGTGTGAGCTCTGAGCTGTGAGCTCTCAAACACACAAGTGTGTTTGAGCAAACACACTTTACTGAAAAAAAGCATTGGAAACAAATCCTTCTTGTTCGGGAACCGTAATACATATTCGAAAAGCGTTTCGAGCGTATGACAGTTCAATGTGTCTTCTGCGATAGTCCCGAGATTCATATCTGTACCTCACTCAGAGCATTTACAGCGATGAGAGAAAGAAATGTTGTGCCCAGATATGAACCGAGATGGGCTGCCACTCTAATTTGAAGAAAAATGAGAAACTTTGGGTCGCTTAGAGGCAAATTGTGGACAAACCGTAACTGGTATCGACGAGCCGTCTTCACTTTCGAAGAGATCACAGACGTATCTACAAAATGAAATTTGAATGGCATTTCTAGGTGAATTTGTGACGACACAGCAAATCCTCAAAAATAGGGTATTTCTAGGATTTTTCCCATTGACTTATAATGGGGGTTTTTTCGTAGTTTTTTGCGAATTATGTCGCCACGTTAACCCCAAATCCCACCAAAAATAATAGCTCCAATGGCGTGAATTTTCTGCACGTTTTGATACCTCATTTGTAGGTGTGCACCCAGCGGTATGAGCCGCATTAACGGTGACGGAAGAAAAATAAAGAATTATAATAAAGAGACGCTTGTTGGGTGTAGAGTAATAGGTTCCTGCCATTGCTTTGCATGGCAGGCCCCAAATACTTAAAGAGACGCTTCTCTCCGACAATAGTAATAGGTTCCTGCCATTGCTTTGCATGGCAGGCCCCAATAATATTAAAGAGACGCTTCTCTCCGACAATAGTAATAGGTTCCTGCCATTGCTTTGCATGGCAGGCCCCAATAATAATATTAAAGAGACGCTTCTCTCCGACAATAGTAATAGGTTCCTGCCATTGCTTTGCATGGCAGGCCCCAATAATACTTAAAGAGACGCTTCTCTCCGACAATAGTAATAGGTTCCTGCCATTGCTTTGCATGGCAGGCCCCAATTCTATCATGAATCCAGCAGCGAGAAAGATGTGGGGGTGTGCAGGGGGGTTTAGAAGGTACATTCATGTAAAAATCCCAACTTAGGGTTTGCCGGACTTGTGGCTAAGCCTAGCTTTAGAAGGCAGACAAAAGAGAACAGTGTCTTGGTGTTCTCCACTATATGGAAACAAAGTGAGTCTGTGTAAGGAAGAGAGAGAGAAGCAGAGCAGAAAACCGATATGTGGCTTCAATGCATTATTCAAACCTAACTCCATACCTAACTCAGTACCTTAGACTAAAACCTAACCGCTAACCCAAAAACAGCACTACTTCTTACGGGATCCAGGCCTTTTGTCCTTACAATGATTCAAATACAAGGCCGCACACACCCACACACACACCCCGACACTTTCAAATTATTAAAAGCCCCAATTAAGGGGTGGAACACAGTAGCTGCTAAAGTTGCAGAGTGCTCTGCAAAGCAATGCTGAATGCAGCTGAGCCAAAACAGAAGCAGAGAATCAGAAAATACGCAGCAAGACACAAAAAGAGAAACTGAGGAACAAAGCAGCAGGGTATCCTGCACAGCCTGAGCAGCTTGACTCTCTGAATAGCGATAAATTACTTTTAATAACATGGTAGTTTAGTCTGAGGCCAAGTGCAAACAACAGCTTAGACACCAGACTCACTGAATTATTCCACCTGGACACAAGAGGACCACTTATCTACCCAACAGGTGTAAAATTTTCAATATTGAGAACAGCATGACATATACCTCTCTCATCACCTGAAGAAGAGTGATTAACTTCATACCTTAGCACAAACAAGATTTAAAACTGAGACGTAGGAGTCTTCCTTTGTGTTGAGTAAGCATTGTGGTGAGAATTGTAGGACCACTGGTACCAACGGTAAGCATTGATGTCCGAGTTTGACCTTTCAGATTAGCTTTCGACTGTTTTCTTGATTACCTTATGCTAATTTTTTTTTCCCTTCCTTACTTTTTAACACGTTGAAATAGACGTAGCTACTTTAAATGACAAGGTTGAATAAACTTGAAAAGAAAAAGTCATAAAAGTGGAGGTATATGCCTTTTAAACTACTGCTGAGTCTATTTAAGCTAGCATCTAAACTAATGACTGTAGCAGTACAATGGCTCATTTTGCCCTTGAATGTGTTTGTGGGTGTGCACATGTCTGCTCATGTTTGGGGTTGTGTGTCCTTCATCGCGAGCATTGTTAGTGTTTGAGCCGTTTCACCATCATTAGCTCTCCAGAGAGCAGTGCGAGTCAGTCTCAGGGGAGGGTGAGACAAACATTTGGAGTACGGGGGTCAGGCTGTCTGCTGCGACATCACATTGGGATATTTTTTTGTGCCTATGAGGAGGTTTAAGGAAGAGTTTTGTCATATGTTTCAACCCTGCAGCCGCCATTACTCTTCTGTTCCCTTTCCATCCTTTTGTTTGCCAAAGTATTTCCTCTGCACTCAGACAATTACCCTCCTGACTCCTAACATTCTGTTTCCACTGTTTCACTCATTAGCTGAGGAGAGCTGGTGTGTATAGTAACAAGAAGAACATTTGGTGTGCATGAGATGCTGTTTACATGTATGCTGTCCCCTTCCGTCTCACTCTGCAGGCCAGAAGTGGCTCTGTCTTTAAAAGCAGCTCATTAGTGTTTCCATGTGGATCACACACCTCCTTTTACTCCTACAGCTGGTTTTAGGCACATTAGGCAATGATGCTTCCTCCCTCTAAAGGATCATAAAAGAGACCTAGAATTTCTCATGTTTGTTTTGCTATTAATTAAGTTCCCACAACCCACTTAAACTCCAGCAGTCACGCAGTTGCAGCAGTTTTGTTTGAGGCTTTTTTTGAGAAGGTACATTACTGCTAATAAAATCCTCTGGTAATCCAAACACACTGAAGGATGGATTCTGAGATGGATTTCTTTCTCCCCTGCTTTTCTCACAGTTTTTCCCCACTTGAGGACGGTCGATATGCTCAGATTTAGGACTATTACAGTACTTGCATTTTGTAATAATTGCCAGGACTGGTAGGCCAGCAGTTTGAGAATTTCTACGGTTCTTAAGAAATATTTTTGTGGATTTTACTGTTTTACTTTACAACTATAACCTAAGCACAGCTGACCTTCAGCCTTGGGTCACAGGGCGTGTCAGGTGTTGCTAAAATGTTTTTCTATAATCAAGTAATGAAAGAAAAACCAACTAGATTAAAAGCAAAACAACATAAAAATGTTCTTCCTTGAAACCAAATAATTTGATTTGATTTTATATATATATATATATATATTGAATATTGAATATAAATTCACTAAAGTCCGTGCAACTCTCTCCTCTCTGCTGATAAACCGCTTGTATTTAATTTAATGTTGTTTTTTACAAACTGACATTTGTGAAGTTTTCTGAATTCATGATTAACAATCTGCCTTCAGCTTCTGCATTAATAATATCTCATCTAATCCTTTGATGCGATGAACCTTTGTAACATCTTTCAGATACAGGACTATCATGAAAGAAAAAAGGATTGCAAACAACATAAACGTTTAAAATGTGGCCACACTCAGGCTAAGAAAGGACTGCGCTGCAAAATGAAAACAAACTTCGATGTATGAGGCAAGTTTTACTCCTTGCTGGAAATAGGTTCAGCTGAGTGTGACTAGTTCAATGACATTATTGCATCAACATAAATAAAATGTGTTTTTTTAAATATATTTATAGCATGTTTTGCAGGAATGTTTTTTATTAAAGAACTTTAAAGCTTAATCTAATTTATTGCTGTCACATTAGTGTCACCTGAGGCATTTTCTTGAAAATTTCCAGTACAAATTGGAAAATCACTTCAACAAGCTGACATTCCTTTTATATAAACTCATTGTTCGTCACCAACAGAATACATACGAGAAAAATGTATCATAGTAAAATTTAGCCATACCTAATGTTAATTCTAAAATTTCACACATTTTTGCAAAAGTAATTGTTAAAATATTTATCAATGTAAACTAAGTACTGTATAATAAAAACCAGAGGTCCTCACATGTTTGCCTTCAGCACTGAAATGTGGTTGCATGACTTCAAGTACCATGTCCCAGCTGGAACCTGTCAATACTCAATTTGGTTTAAAATCATGTTTTTGCTTTTATAGGAGGTGGAATGTTTTCATGATTACAAAACAAATAAACATTCTATTTCAGAGACTTACAAGAGTGATCAGATTTACAATATAAACCACAGAAAATGTTTTTTTTTTCTGGCATTAAAAGATGGATGATAGATGCATCTTACAAGATTATTTGAATGGTCCACTGCCAACTTTAAATGAGCATAAAGATGATGGACCTTTTGAAATCCGAACGTACTGCAGTGAATATTCAGATGACAGACCAGCTCTCTGTGGCATTCTGGAAAGAGGAGCAGGAGATGCAGATTTATTTTTCATAAACGTATTTGATTTGCACATTTGGCTTGATCCTCATGGTTTGTGAAAGCCCAGAGTCGTCTTCTGTGGCTGAAAGCTCACCATGAATAAACCAACAGTGTCAAAATGTTCATTTATTCATTTATGAATCTCTGCTCACGGGGGCTCCTCAGTACCTTTTCTCTGTGGGACACCGACATCTCTGGTGGTCTCAGAGCATGCAGATAATAAAGCAATTGTTAGTTATTTTCACAGACATCTTTTTTGTTCCTTACTGTTTTGCCGTCTTTAGTGTCTTTGCCGTCTCTTAGGCAGATATCCTCATTTATCATTGTCAAGGTTAGACTGACATATAGAAGAAAACAACCTAATTGCTCTCTGCTACAACATGAAAGAAGTTAAACTAATGCTCTTTTGAGATAGGAGTTTTGATCTACAGGATAACTTCTTTCTTGGCTGATGTCTCACTCCTAAATATTTCAGTAGCTGTTGGTAATCCAGTTCCTCTCTCAGAGTGACTCATATTCTCGCTGCCACCTGAGCAGTTCAGCTCTCAAGAAGTGAAAAATGTCTATAATTGGAAGCCAGTGGAGTGTGTTTGTGGGATGGAGGGTACTAGATTAAGGGTAGGTGTGGTGAGAGTTTGCAAAGTAAGCACTTTTTGCTGCGCAATATACATATTGGAAAGCAATATACATGATTCTAACAAAGAATTATACTTCAGCAAATATCTGTGCTACACGAGCTCATTTCAGCAAATATCTGTGCTACACGAGCTCATCCCTGGCAGTGTGACAGCCTGTCGGCTGGCAGCAGCTTTATGTGAATGAACAGAGTAAAAAAATAAAAAAGACAGTTTAAAACACCAGGCTGAAGGTTGCAATCTGGCTGCTTTCTTTGGTGTTCAGTCTCAATCAGCTGTGATACCAGGGAGATGTTTTCTCATATAAATTGGTTTTTAACGCTTAGCAGTCAACGCTGACTAAACTTTCTTTTCACCAACTGATACAACAAATGGGTGATACCCTACCTACAATTAATATACACAATCTGTTGTCAACTAACCATTTTCCCTCTTGCTCACTGTCTTAGCTTAGCTTAATTATTTCTCTGTTTCGACTGATTTCGCAGATCATGCTTCTACATTCTCTGTAACAGATACCTTCTTCTTGTCCCCTGCTAAACTCTTCCAAAAGCACACAATTCATTAATTTCTGTGCAAAATGTTGATTTAGTGATAAGAGGATGAAAACAAATGCACACTCTGAGTTAATGTCATGCTTCATTAACCATTGTTGTGTTCTGTGCCATGGAGTATTTTTCTGTTCCCATGGGGTAACTCCTTTTTATGGTTGAAAATATGAGAACTTAATTGAATGTGGCACAAGTGTACAAAATCCGACTTGCTTTGAGTTGCTGTAGTGTGCACAGGTAATGAACCAGGAGACAGGTTCAGCATTCTGAATAATAAAGCATGGCTGGTAATTTGAAGCAAACAAGAAAACAGCAGGTGTCAAAACCCTTTTAGATTAAAAAAAAGGGAGTAAAAAGGATACAGGGATTTTCGAGCTCTGCAGTGTGGCTGTAAACTACTGAGGTTTTTCTGGCATCTGTTTTCTTCCTGTCACATCTGTTTACATAGCTGCACCCATAATGGGATCAGACTTTTATTTGTGTGTGCTGCAAGCAAGGAAAGTATTTCCAACACTATATGTAAGCAAATCTATGTTTGTTTACTGTCAGATGAAGAAGATGGGGCTTTGGAAAGAAGTCCTTTGTAATGAGGTCAAGATATAAATGCTTGGGTCCATTCATAAGGCACATGAATGAAAAGAAAATTATTTAGAGGCTTAAAGGTCTGAGACACAATAACCCTCTCATATTTATCTTATTTTGCTTTTGCTCCAGGCATTGTGGTACTAAATAGCTTTGCTTTCAGTGTCTTGGCAGTTTAATCAAAGCCAGAGCTCCTCAGCGGGTCCACCAATGTGCAGGTGGGAACTGTTCCGTGTTTTATTTACCTGTCGCATTGTTTCAGGAAATGCAAATAACCATTCAAAGGATGAAAATTTGTAATTAAAATATTAGTTTTCAAATAAAGAAATATTTTAACAAACAAAAGTGATTTTCTTATATGGCTTTGTGCAGAGGTTTTTTATGCAAATTATCGAGTGTGGAGGAATTTACGGGACATGAACCAAATCTTTTAAATGTCTCTTTAAAAAAAATTGTTTATTATGGCTCTCTAATATTTTTCGTATTCTGTTTACCTTTTGGGTCGCTTTTCACAATGCTTTTACTTGTCTACCATTTGATGTTGTTGTTTTGTTTTATTTTGTTAATACTGTTATTTCACGTAATTATGGAAGGCATTAACTATGAGCTCAATTTTCACAGTTCCAAGATGAAAAATTGAAGTCAGAATTCAAAGGTTCCTGAAACTACGTTCAGATTAGATTTCCAAGACTTATTTCCAACAATTATCTCTGGTTGTGATAATAAAACTCAATAGGTATGAGGTGTTTTCCACTGTTTATATTGAAGTTGTCTCTTTCTACTTTGTTTTTGTTTCTGTTTAAAAACAAATTGTAACTCTGTGACTATCGTGCTTTTTTGGGGTTTCCATTTCTCATTCTTGTGGAGTGAGACTGAAGTGTTTACTCAGAGTCTCATGCTGGCCAAGATTTTCTTTATTGAATAAGCAAGAAAATGAATGATTTTCAAAATTTAATTTACCATGAATTAAACAAATCAAATTATTTAAAATGGAAAATACGGAAATAAACTACACAAGTAACCTTGTAGCTGAAATGTGTGATATAAAATTAACTTGATTTGACAGGACTAACCTGATAATTAACTTGCTCAAGTATCAATTTAATTGTTAATCTTATCAAGGTGAGTCTACGACTCCTCTTGATAAGGTGAGTCGTAAATTATGGTAAAAAGAGCAAAGATTCTAACACTACAAACTCCATGTTGCAGGCTAAAGGGAACAAATTTGAGAGCTTTACTTCAAATAAAATCCAAGCTCATTAAAAACACAACTTTAATGGAGAATTTAGTGATCGCTCAGGGCTTTAATAAGAGTGGTTTTGCAGCCAAGAATTTCAAGTTGTAATTTAAGTAAGATAAAGAAAAAATAAGGAAAATAAAGGGATGAAAAAAAATTTACCCATTGCTAACTAGCTAATTTACCCGATCGAACAGGAGGAAGAAGTGCCCTGTGTGGGTCAGACGCAGCTGTTTACTGTCTCAGAGATTCTCATGTTTCTGCCCAGACGGATTCACAACTCTTTTCCCCCTTGGCTGGAGAGCTGTTTAGTCGGCCACAAAATATCTAGAATGTGGCAGCTGTCAGTTCTGGTTCAAGTGGTTTGTTGGTTCCCAGTTTTGTATTCAGAACTGGGTTTTATAAGTAAGAAAAACATTCATAAGAGCAGTTACTAAAGAATGCTAAGCAAAAGAGCAAAGAAAAAACTAAAATCTGTTCTGATTCTGAACCAGTTTGCCAAGAGTTGGCTGGTCTTCCAGTTTTGTCCCATCATTTACCTGAGCCAGAAATCAGCAGACTGAGCTTCCAGATCAGGAGATGGCATAAAGTGCTGATCAGCCAACACAGGTAAATTTCAATGTCATGAGCATTGCACTAAGACTACAGGGAGGGTTAAAGACATTCACTTCTTAGAGAAGTGGTAACAAGAAGTTATAACCAGGTCTAAAAGCACAGTTATGACATTTTACAGAAACTGGAAGGGCAGCAGTTCTTGCATATGGAAAGTAAAATGGTAAATGGCTTGTACAGTAAGTACTGTTGTACTTACTGAATCAAAAAACACAAAGCACAACTGTTGCTTTAACAAAGTAGGATTACGTTAAAGTCAGATGGGCCAGTAAGAGCCATAAAATGTTATTCCAAAAACAACAAAACAATAGTTGAAAAATTTACATGTAAAGCTTTCTTGATGTTGCTACAAAAAAGGTTTGTGTCATGCTACAGTTAATTACTTTGTACAGCCTTGCAACCTCCTCGGTCGTCTACTTCCACTGATATTGTGCCTTGTTTTATTGAATAGCTCTCAGTACTCTGGCCCCTCAAAAACAGATTTGGTGATTGAGTTCTCAGAAAGAATGCTTGTGCTGCCTGGTGGTTTGTGAACACATTTACTTTCACGACATGGTCCTCACCTTTAACAACTGTGTTCTTTATCTGTGCTTTCTAATTACAAAAAAGTTTAGACCTTATACAATCAGTGGAAAGACAGACCTTTTCATTAAGTGCAGACTGGTTTTTTTTTTCGGTAGACAGATGTTTTAATGATAATGATTTTGCATATTTGTCAAGGTTAACTCACAGCGTCTTTGCAGGAAACATGGGAAAACAGTGCAACACACTTAATTTAATCTAATGTGCCTGATAATTGCTGTTTTTTAATTTTTTTTTTAACATTTCTCCACACTCACCTTGAACTTAATCACAGATTTTCTTTGGCTGTCCACTGGGGATAAAAGGAGTTTCTTGGAAATTCAATTATCTAAGAGGAAGATAGCCACCAGTCTCTGACTACACAGTACCTTTCCATTTATTCCTCCTTTCTTCTGCATGGGGGAATCTCTCTTCCTCTTTCCCCTCACATTTCTGTGGTATATCGCCTGTATAATATTTACTGTATAAAAAGTTATTTTCTTTTTCATAAATGGTTGCTTCTTGCTGTGAGTTGAAAAAACAAATCTTGATATTTAGACTGCAGTAAGAATCCAAATCTGGTCTTTTAGCTTTTGTTTCAGGTCGTGTTAGACAAGGAACACATGAAGCTGTTGGAGAAAGCACTGAGCATGTCGTATTTTCTACGACATGCTTTTAATCGTGGCATTCGGGAAACGGCACATGTGGCAATTTGATGCACTTTCACCCAAACACACACACACTCGCATATAAAAAATGCATGCTGGAAGCATAAAATGCCATGTCTCCACAAATAAGGTGTGTTTGGGCACATGCAGAGTGACACCATAAAACCAAATCCGACACTACCTGTCAAGAAGAAGCCCTGAGGTTTAGTCTCTTTTATTACAAAACGTTGTTTGACTTTGGCTTGGTTGTAAGAAATAACATCACACAAGAGATTGTGTGAGTGCAAGTCCAGGTACAAACCACGGTCATAGACTGAAGACAGATAAAATAAAATTATTTTTTAAAAATATCATGATACAGCATAAGTACATCTAGGTGCTGTTGGTTATTAAATGCATTAATTATTTGGAAATTGTGCCTAGTAGCAAAAATAATAAAACCGCTTTTATTCCAGGTTTTGTGAATAGGGGAAACACAGTAAAAGCAGTCAATCTGTTGTCTTCAAAGGGGAAATTACCCAACTCTTCTTTATAACTAAAGTTTAAAAGAAACCCTTACTTTCAGTCATCATTCATCCATAAATAGAGCATCTGTGAATGATACACTAAGTCTACAGTCATCATGTGAAAAAAACATAAACATTAAGGTTAATCATAGGTTTGTTGTGTACCATGTATCTTTGACCATATTTACTTAATATTTATAGATAAATGAATAAATTAATAATACTTCTACAATTAATGTTACTCATGAATGCATTGTTCTGAACAATTAAGCAACACTGCACATTGCATTACCTTGTAGAGGCCAGGAGTATAAACATTACGTGTTGAAGAGGGCGTGTCGGAAAGAGCAGGAGCTTCTTAAAGAGACGGAGCCCAATTTCAACGCGTCAAATTGTGAAGTCAAATTACATTTGATATATATAGCAATTTTATAACTGAAAGTAACATAGTTATAGTAACGTAGTGCTATAAAATGTCAATATGTCCCAGTAAAGTACATAATACTGCCCCTTGAAAACAACATAATCTGCAGTCACATGCAAGTAACTGAGACGAATAAAATGTACGTCCCCTTAACTGAAAACCTCGGAGAAAAATAAACACACTTACTGGTAAGGTTTAAAATTATGGAGAAACTTCTCAAACTTTCAGTGTCTGAGATGCTCAGTATGCACAACGCACTTTCGAGACCACTGCCATCACTCTTTCTCTGTGAGTGTGATTGGTTTTTGTGGCATACAAGTTTCATCACCCACAAATAAAAGCTGCCAAGCAACATAATGACATAATAAAGTTTCCCTCCCCAATACAGCCACTGTATTTTCTTTCTGCTGTGACCTTTGGAAGGTTAAGAAGCCTAACATATAACTCAGATGATGACTTTAGATTGAGTAGCTCCCTGAGTGGGGGGTCAGGTTTGTGTGTCCATGCGTTGGGGGACCAGATGTAAAAAGAAAGTTAGAGGGTTTGGCACCTGCTCCATCAGCACTGTGAATTGCGAAATTGCATCGATTGTTGTGACAACATTATTGCGTTGTGCACCACCCAGCTGGGGAGGGAGATAACACAGATAACGTTGCTCATTTCTCATGAGAGCACGCTTCCCTGCCTCTGCCCTGGGCTGTGCGGGTGAACAGATGTGTGTGTGTGTGTGGGGGTGTGTTTGCATGTGCTGTAATAGGCGGCGATGTCTCTGTAGTGGCAATACAAGAGATAGCAGCTTGTGTGTGTATAAGAGATTTTCTCTGTTCAATATTTTTCTTAGCAAACAGCAGACAGTGCCATTAGTGTCAACTATGAGTAGTTGGAAACTTAAAGTGGCACATGAATATAGAAAGACTTGCATTAAGTTGAGTAATGTTTTTTTCTTTTACTGTACTTTGGTATGAGGAGGCAATGGTGCTGCATACCAAACAAAGATGACTCCAAGGTTAAATATTTGTTTTCCTGTGTGTTCTCCGTACGTTGATAAAAAAGCAGATTTCTTTCATACCTTCCCTACTTTGCCTGACTCTTTGGATGATGATGATGTACTGCTGAACATGTGCAAGCTGCAGGGTAGTAGGAGATTAGAAGATGCCTTATGTGAATTAATTGACTGCAACATACCTAAAGGGAGAGCTGGCATCGGACAAAATGCTCTGAGTGGTAAAGGGCATTGGCACAAAAACAAGCCCATAAAACTTTTAAAAAGGGTTTAAGGGAAAGGAAATGGCTTTATTCACTGAAGAAGCACAACCATGAAGTGGTTGGCCAAAAGATTCATACGTTTTGAAGAATTTAGCATTTCATCATGTTTTTAAAAATGTTTTATTTCATAATTCAGCACAAAGTAGAACACAATTGTGAAAAAGAAGGAAAACAATATATGATTTTCTTTTAGGTTTTTTTTTAGCAAATGTATTTAGTCATATTTATTTTTGATATCTTGCAATAAGATTCAGTGATTGGGAAATTGCTGCTTATTAGTTAGAATGTGTTTAGTCTAATTTCAACACTGTATAAATAAAACTGTTGTTTAAGGGAAAACAACATGGAAACCAAGGAGCCAACCATAAAAACTATGCTGAAATCCAAACCATGAACCAAGATCATGATCCATAAAACATGAACATTACATGGAGCACTGTGCAATCTATCATCTAAAAATGAAAAGACTATAACATAACAGCAAACCTACCACAACAATGTTATCCACCTAAACTAACTGCAAGAGAACATTCATCAACCAAGGTAACTTTGAGAGGTGCAGAGAACCACAACACAGGTGTGAAAACCTGACAGGGTCGATGTTAAGGGCCTGTACAAACTGTGCAACAATGAAGAAATGCAGTTGTTGTCAATGGCAAAAGCAAACTTTTTTCTGGTTAAGACATACTTGACGAAAAACTCAAGTGGAGAACTCTTGACATGTGATGGACAAAATGTTGCTAAACTGACAACATTTCTGCTTTTCCATTATGATTTTGCCCAATTTACATGTTTGACCTATTACACAATATTTGTTGGACACAATTTAAGACAAAAAAAATAGGCACAGATATGTTGTATATAATGTCAATCCTGGCAGAGAGAACATGTTATTTCTTTTAAAAATGTGTGGAAGAAAAACTGACAGTGGCTGCAAAAGAGTTCCTGCAGGACAAACATACTAAACGGGCCAAAGCTAGAGCGGGATGGTTTAGGTCATATTATCTGTTAGACTGGCCAAGACGAAGCCAATGCTGTAGTCCAGCCAATAATCTTTGCAGAGACTTGAAATTTGAGTTCTCAAACTTTTCATTCAATCTGACTTAAACTGAAAGACTTTGCACAAAAAGTTGGTCAAAATGGATTAGCTATCTTGCAGCTTTATTTGTTGTGACATAGTTTCACAAAGTTTTGACTGCCACATCTTTTGGATTTTTTTAAATATAACTTTTATAAGCCATGTATTCTATTGGTGTCATATATATTTTCTGTAAACACACTAAAGTCTGTGGTTGTAATACCAAAACATGAAAGGTTCAAGAGGTGTAAATGTATTTGTAAAGCACTGTCCTCCACTGAATCACTTAAAAAGCTGAGCACCCCATCCCTTCTTTCTCTTAAAGCTCTCAAGCTGCTTGTTTCTAATGTTTGGTTCACCCATCCTGTTGAAAGCAAACCCCTGACTCTGAGAGGGCCCTTTTTGTCATGTTTTGCTGTTTCCTTCAGGCTAGAGTTACTCCCAGTTTATTGTCACAAAGAAAAATGGGATCATGAGACAATGAGGGACACAAAGAGGGCACTTGACAGTAATAAAATTATGTGATGATGAGGAAGGTGATGATTGGATATTAAATAAAATGGGAAATGCAAAATGTCAAATGGAAATCTGAACAGAAGGGTAGTGTGAGTTAACTGCACCGGCTAGAAATCCTGTCAGCATTGTGCAGTGAAAGGTTGATGCCTCAAGGTGCCAAATTGATGAGGCAAAGTAAGACGGAAGGTGGTTTGGCAGAATACAGAAGAAAGGCTCCCTATGTACATCTCTGTTCACACTATAAAAACACTTTTCTCATTTTCAGTATATTTCTCTTTCACCAGTTTTCTGTCTACATGCATTTCACTGATGTTTCTGTCATTATTTTTGATATAAATGATCTATCAAGTTCATCAAAGATTTATTCACGAGCATCTTCAGTACAAGGCATCGGCTGTTTTTGCTTTTGTGTTTGGGTCAGCAAGACTTGCTCAAAGACAAGAAATCCAGTTAGTTTAACCTTGTGCCCTGCATGCACACCCAGCAGATAATAAGTGCTGCTAGCAGGAGCCAGTTAGTATCACCTGACACTGCAGCTCTCTTGTGATCTGGCAAAGCAGGATGCCGATTTCTCGCTACGCAAGCAAAGGCCCCCTCTGACATGTTTGACTGATTTAATTCACACTTCCACCGCTGTGTATTCACACATTTTTTTAGTCAGCATTGCCATATTTAATCACATTGCCTTGATTTTGTTCACTTTGTCCTTGCTGCAACTTGTTCAGGATAAATTTCACATTTCCTATCTTCAATAACCAAATAACAGTTAATCAAAGGGGCAGGGTTCAAAGTTAGTTTGATTTACTTTAGTGCAACACAAATTCCCTAATCCCTGTGGTGAAAGTGTTTGGTCGACTTTTTGATTTCTGCAGCTGAATGGTTGGAAAATGAGGTCAACAGTATCACGGTGGACAAAATAACTCTAAAAATCCAATAGTCTGGTCTTGACCTGTGCTGTGGGTAACATGAAGGACTGAAGTATCTGTCCTGAAAGTGAAATAGCTTGCGAAGAAAGATGGAATGCAACACCTGGAAACATAATAAATGGAAACTAAAAATATAATTTTACTCCCAATTTAATAAAGCTTGAGCAGGTTTGTGGATCATTTTCAGCAGCATATTAGATAAGACACAGGTTTAGTCTTTCATTTGCTTCCCTCTGTTCACTTTTACACAATGCATAAATCACAACTTTTGTGACTCAAAATTGGTCTAGAAGTATGTAGCTGTTTAATGTAGTAAAACCAGCTGTATATTGGGTCATTTTACCTAGTTTGCTAATTTGGCCATTGCATTCAAATCCTATTAAAGAGGAGTTTTTCCTCTCCACTGTTGTTCAATGCATGTTCAGTATAAGGGATTGCAGTCGATTGCGACACAATGCAAGCAATTGTTGTCACCACCTGCTTGTCCAAGAGGAATGAATCCTGAAAGTCCATAACTTGATGCAATCTGCTGGGTTTCCTTTGACTGAAAAGTTTTGAAAATTAATTTGAATGATGAACTGAACTTAATGCAAAGTAAAATGCATGATTTAATTGAAAAAAATTTTTCTCTAATTGCATCAATATGAAATTTATTGTGTATTGTTGCTATATATATAAGCTGAATTGAATTGGTAGGGAGAGGGTGAGTGGTCCAGTGAGTGAATTGTGTCTTTGTTTCTGGGTTGACTAGATGATGGAGAATGCTGGAGACTGGGAAGGCAGGTGGTGACTGGTGGAGGTACCTGGTAGGTGGTCATGCAGGAGCAGCCTGAGGATCAGCAGGGAGGCTTGTGATGAGGATCTAGATGAAGTTTAGAAACCAGAGGGAGGCAATGTGGGTTTGATCCAAAACTCCATGAACGAGTCTTCTGAGGAGGAACAGACTGCATGGAGGGGCAGTACTCGGATATAAACAGCATTTTACAGTTGTCCTGTTTACTACTTCTAGTGAGAAAACTATCTGGCTATTCTTAGAAAAAAAGACACATTTGCTAATTTGTCTCTTAAGGCGCACAGTGAGACAAATCAAGAACATCTTGAGGAATTTTATGCTTCATTTGTGAAAGAAAAGAAACGATTTTGACTTGTTTTCTTATCTCTGGAGGAGAGTTTTGATGTCCGCGATGCAGCTCAGTCACTTATCTTTGTACATGGATTAAAGAAGACTTTGAGGTGATGGAGGAGCTGGCAGCTGTGCAGCAGATGAAATGTGCCACAACAGTGAGTGATTTGTTCACAGAGGTAAATACATCCATGGACACACTGGGACTAAAATGGGACAAACTGGTCAGCATTACAACTGATGGCTGTCCAAATCGGACAGGAAAAAATATTGGACTTTTGAAGCGGATGCAAGATAAAGTGACTGAAATTAACCCGAAACAAAAAACCGATACTTTGACATTGTGAAATTTTGTACCAGAAAATGCTAAAAAAAAAAAAAAGCCATGTTTCGATGTTCTAGCAGAAATAGTTAATATTCATCACAAAATATAGTCTGCACCATATAAGCTTATGTTGTACATCTGATAAATCTTCATAAACCTGAAGAGTAACCAGTGACTCTTGTATAGCTTAAACGTACTTTAGCCAGACAGTTATATCATCTTTATTATACAATGTACTTGTTGAGTGCAACACAAGTGGATGAGTGCTCATCAAAATTAATAAAAAACGCCTAGGAAACTTATGAAGCTACTTTTACTACTAAATATTCTTTCTTACAACAAAGTAGTGAAGTCGTCTTTTATCATACATGTGTACAAACTTCCATGTAGCTTCAAAACATAACCAATACAACAGAGTAAGATCATCATCATCTACAGTTTTACATTAATCTTAGGTAGCTAAGATTAATGAGATTATCTTTAAGTCCTGAGAAATGAAAAAAACATGCAGAATCACCCTATACATATTATTTACATATTAAACCACTCAAAATGATCATCACACAATTTTTACACACACAGGAACTGAAAATACAACTTAATCAACTTGCCCCACTTTAACTGAGCATAACTTTTTTTTTTTAAAAGGTATTTTAGTAGATTATAAATTTCAATGATACAAAGCTCATTTGACCTTTATGAAACATTTTACAGTGGTGATTTATCTAGTAAATTTGCAATAAAATACTCGAGTCAAATAGAAGTCATCTGGGATTTCTATACCAGCAGTAATTATTACATCTATGAACTACATTTTTTTTTTTTTATTTAATCTAAGAGCTACATTTTAAATATTCTCCTACCAGTGTCTCCTGTCTTTTAGGGCTGATGCAAAAGACTTTTTCCTAAAAAATAGGAGCAGACGTTTATGAGGCATTTTACTTATGTGGATGTCTAGCTGGACTGTTACTTGGGCAGGACCCTATTTGAAGGCTGAAGAAAGAAGACATTCTGCACTGTGTCCAGCATGTCTTCTCAGAATGCTACACATGATGGGACACATCATGTGTGTGTGTTCACACACAGTACACTGTAGAAGTAAAAAAAAATATTTCAGAAGGGCACTTTTGTCTCCAGAAGTAAAATGACACCACATCTATCTATGCACATGCCTGGTATTGTACATATATTCAGTGCACAACAGACAGATTTAATGTTGCATGAACCCATTTAATCCAAAATTTTTGGGATTACAAATCTGTTCCGCTGGAAGTAAATTAAGGAAATAAATTAGGATTAAACAGGCTGGGGATGACAGATAAATCATTTTATTCAACTGAATTGATATAACAATACAGCTTTAAAGAATGATATAAAAAGTTTTTATACTTATTATTATTGATCAGCAGAAATGAAAGTTTGCTATCACTATTCTCATTTAGGACAATAAACAATAATGCGCATTGCAGTCATCTAGTGATGCAGGCTCATGCTAAGGCTGTGAGGTGCAAAATAATAAAAAGACATTTTCAGTGATTAATAAGTTTTTCTTCCAGCCTGTGGAAAACTGACATCTCTACTCAGTCATGTCTTCAATCTATTAGAAAATATTGATTGTTCTTTGGAAAAATAGACAGAAAAAAAGAGAGTTCTAGAGAGTAAAAAGTAGCGTGACAAAGAGCTTGAGGAGACAATTGAAGGCAAACATGAAAGGACAGACTGAGAGGGCCAATAAAGTTGCTGTCTCTCATCAGTAATTGAAATGTTGTGGGAATATTTGGGACTAACTTGCTTCATGGCTGTCGTTAAACATGCTGCCAGATTTGTCAGAAGACTTTGGAACGCAGCACAGTGTGGCTTCGGGTGCCAACACTCTAGATGTGACCCTGTGTCTTTGGTGCTAACCAAAGATACAGGGTCTGTTATGACAGTGACTGAGTAAGTGATGGTGTGACACAGGCAGTGTTGGAAAGGTTACAATGGGTCCAAAGGCTTTAGACACAGAATGAAGAACACAGTGAAATTGGCCCAACAAAGACATCACCTCCTAAGGAAACTGAAATAAAACTGAGACTCTAATGACTGTATGTAGTCTAACTGAGAAATACAACTTGTTTATTTATTGTGGGCCTCTGCTTCAGCCGAGCTCATGGAAATGTAATGGGGAACCCCTGGTGTGGTGGGTGGACTGTATGCTCGTTTGTGAGTTTGTGTGGTGAAGCTTTAGCCTCTGGTTTAACTTTTGATTTTAATTCTTGCAGACAAGTGTGACATTGCATGGGGAGCTGATGCAATGTGTGCCTGAGCTTGCGTTGTTCAGTGACATTGGGCCATGTTTTTTGGGGGGGGGGTTTCACACCTAATGTGTAGAATAATTCAGTTCTCTATATTAAACAAAGTCATAAATGTAGTGGTTTTAACTTAAGTAAGGCACACAACAAATGCAAATTGATATTCCTTGAGCATTGCGAACGAAGGCTAAACGACGTGTTACAGCTCAGTATAAAAGTTCATCCAGTTCACCTGTTATTGGAGTTGCTGCTGGAAGAGAAGGTAAATTGTTTAGAGGTCTGCTGAAACCAGCAGGGAGGTAGTGATGTGTAATGGGCAGACAAAACAGCAGCTAGACCTGGCTAGAGGGAACAAGCAGGATCAGAAAAACATGATGCAGGGGGTAGATTAAAATAAGTGAAGGACAGCTTAAGCTAACATAGCAAATATAGAAAATGTTATCGAACTTTCATTAACACCACTGAACCATCAACAACTAAATTAGTTAATGACTGATTCAGACACAGGGTACTTCAAGTCTCATAAGCTTTTTTTATGGTGAATTTAGTTCTCCATTGATCCCAAATCTCATACATTAACATGTTTGCACAAATGTTTTTCAAACTTGTGTTTCCAACTAATTATATCTGAGGCTCATGTAGACAACATCATCCACATTGATTTATGAGCATAAATTGTTATAGCTGTATAATCTTTGCATTTATTATCCAGATATCTGTTCAACTGTGAAATCATGAAACTGAGCAACAGAAAAACACAGCTATCAGTCAAAATAGTTATTTAAAATGGCAGGTCATTATTAACGCAAGTGCAGCACATTGGAAAGTATTTTATTGATTTTTCTTTTCACGTCTTTATGTTCTTTGTAGACCAACATTTAGATCTTTTTTTTCCTCTGGTGTTTTTTATTCATTAGTAGCTGGACAGGTACAAGGAAAGAGAGAGAAAGAGAAGACTTGTAGTGAATGGCCAGCAGCTGGGAATCAAACCAGGGTCAACTGTGTTTTAGTCTGTACCCTCAGCATGTGGTGTGTCTGCTCTACCACTGAGCTATGTAGCGCCTCACATTTAGATTTTTAAACAAATTTTTGTTAGCATTTTAATATAAGCAGCAACATATCTTTCCTCTCTTGCCCACAGATGTAAGGCCGATGTTATAGATAGATAGCATTTATTGTCATTGAACAGAATTCAACGAAATTTCCATTGCAGCTCCCGTGCAAAAGGTCAAATATATACAGTATAAATAAGCAAACACACAGTAATAATAATAACAATATATACAACTAAATTAACTAAAGGCACTCAACCACACCAAAGAAGTAGCAGCAGGTCCAATTATGGCAAAGTACAGATAATGTGACAGTGCAAAGTGCAGAACAGTGTGGCTGTGTGGGGGTGGGGGATATGTATGTGTGACTGCGAGGTTATGATATGTGTGGGGGGGGGGCGGCAGGGAGTAATGGGAGTATGGGTCCGCTGAAGACATTGCATTTAAAGAATGATCTGAAAAACATGCTACAGCATCTTAATAATGGGTGATAAAGGGCATTGTGTCATTGTGTGTGGATTAGACGAGCAAGTTTCTTAATTATGCTGTCAATGTAACTCTGGCGGAATGTTCTGCTGTAAACTATGGATAAAGTTTTGATGACAATTATTGTAAGTTGTAATTGTGCGAAATCAATGGCAAGATTCACATTTACGCTTCTACTGTTTGTACAACAATTTGTTGACAGACCGCGTCATTGCGATGCAGAAAGGGGAAGAAGTCCTTCTCCTTCTGAGTAATTAATCTATATAATGAGTTTCATTTGGTGAAAAAGTAAAGGTACCAGTCTGAGTTTCAGAGCTTAGACTGCCTTGTTGTGCAACAACTGTGCTAGAAATTCAGTCTCAAGATGATTCAAGAGATGGCATTTGAAGTTATACAACAAGAAAGGGGTGCAACGACCGAAATTACAGTGTAAAACTCATATTGTTCAAATGTCCTCAGACATTTAAACAGAAGATACAGTATATTTGTTTAAAATTAGCACAGTCAGCTCAAATAATTGCATTTGGAAAGTTACAAGTTACATATTTTCTCCTGGTCTAATTTTTACATTTCTGAACAGCTTATCAAATGAGCTGGCATATAAAGTGGAAAAAACAGTTTTTCCTGTTTAACTTTCCTTGGCGTCTCTGCGTGTAACCCATAACACTTGAGATCAAGGCTCTATAGGAGTCCTGCAGATGCTTTCAAGTCTGTCTGCTGTCATGCCGCTGTCATGCTGGAGAATAACATTTGGAATCAGACACCTCCCTGTTGGTACTAAATGATGCATGTCTGGACACCTACATAGCTGTGTAGCAAATGCATAGATAAACATGTGTAAATGTTATGCAGAAAGAGATACCCTCTGACATTTATTCAGCAGCATGTAAATGTATTTAGCTTGAGGGTTCTAGGGAGTATTTGAAGCCAATAAAAAAACTCAACGTGACAGCTGCCATTTAGGTGGCAAAGTAAATTGTTACAACATGCAGACGTGATGTCATTGGCTAAAACCACAAAACGTAATAAACCAGACGAGGCGTCTGGGAATTTAAAAGCCATACGTGTCAATAACAACTCTTATTTATGTTGAGTGTGTTTAGAATGATGTGGCAACTTTGAGAGCCCCAAGAAGCTGCCATGTTAATTCTCCTTATGAAGAGACACTTGTGTCCAGTATTTATTTCCCCATCGCTCTGGTCTCTTTGTGCATCGCAACCAGATGGATTGTGTGTTTGATTGTGTCTTTTAAGGAGTACAACAGGTTTTCTACCCGGTCTGGTGCAGTATTTAATGATTACAAATTAGCATTCATCAACATGTGCATCACAGCCAGATCTAAAAACTAAATGACATTTAGAAATTCTCTTGTTACATAATTCACATCTATCCTTCCCTGTTTGGTTTCTCTGTTCATGCCTCCAGTGAAGTATAAATACCAGTCTGGTGATAAATGGTTAGTGTAAGTTTTGTTGTGCACTATTATTTATTATTGTTCAATTTTGGTGAGCCTGTGTGGATTGTAGTTGCAGTTATTGGTGTTCTTGAGTTTCCTGCTGACAAGAGTCGCACCCTGTACACTACATATCCTTATGTTTTGACAAGTTGTGTGTCCAGAGATGACATTTCTCATATCTCTCTTGTACTGAGAGGTTATTTGAGTGCTGTTATTTTTCTATTATCTCAGTCTGCCCCTTCTTTTGTGACCCCTGAAGAGGTATTTTTTGTAAACACAAGTGCAACTCAACTGGATATTTTCTCTTCTACGGACTGTTCTCTGTGAACTCGAGAAATGGTTGTGTGTAAAAATCCCGCACATCAGATAAGGAAATGCTCAGACCAGCCGGTTATCAAAAAAACAGCTTTCAAATATTCAATTTCTTTCCTATTCTAATGCTCAGATTAAACAGCAGCAAGCGAGGTTTACCACATCGATATGCGGTTTTGCATAATAAAATTAGCAAGCAAGACCTTTATTTTAATAACTTAAAATGTCCCAAAACAAATTTTGTGTTTTTGGCATGGAACAATTCATTTAAGGATTAGGGTTAGTCTCATCAAAGTTACTTAAAATGAGGTGATCAGGATTCAGATCTGATTCTGGGTTTTGGATCAGGGTCAACATCTCTGATATCAAACCAAAATCACATTTTTTGTCACTCAGGATAAAAAGTATTTCTGTTTTCCAGCCCCTAGTGTATTTTGTCTTATTATTTAGATGACAAAAAGGAAAGATGCAGCAAATGTTCAAGACAAATACATTTCCAAATGTCTGCAATAGATTTCATTCCCTCTCATTTAGCTGTCTACCTCTTCTTTCAACAAAGAACAAGTGCCATATTTTCAGGCAGGTGGCTTGTTTACTCCATGACTAAGTTCAAATAGCATTGTCCTCACCTGTCAGTATGAAGTGAGCTAAAGGAAATAAATGCTTCACAGAGTCACTGAAGCACTCCAGATATGACCGGTGTTTAGATGCACATGGTGTGAAACAAAGCCTGTCATCACAGACGTATTGGAGCCAGAATTATTAGTGGTCATTTCTGGTACATAATTTAGAAAATCTTTAGCAATTAAAACAAGTAAATCAATTTCATGGTGTATTTTCACGTGCCTGAGTTCCCTCCCACAATTTTAACACTTCAAAATTTTGGTTGTGTGTTGATTCTAAATTGGACCTTGGTTTGGCTTTCTGTATGTGTCTGTCTCTGTCTTACACCCTGTGATGGACAAGAAATCTGTCATGTTTTCTGCCTCTCACTCTTTGACAATTGGGAAAGAATCCTCTCAAAAATCCTGACTATGACAGTCACAGGCAGTGGTTGTTGAAAACTTGGATATTGAAAAGAAATCTTCACCCATTAAGAGAGGTTTCTAGCATTTGCTTCCTGTGATTTGTTTTCTTTGATAAAAATTCAGAGTATGCAATCCCAGATTTTAGTTTCTTTTAAAAGACCTTCAAACAGACACTCAAATTGATTAATTTAATCAGTCTTTTGAAACATTTGATGTGGCTATCCAATGTCTAATTCTTTCTCTTTAGGCCTTTCTTTCTGAAATTGACTTGCTCTGACGCATCTTGCAGACTCTATAATCACTGTGTAATTTATTACCTTCAATATCTACAGTGGCTATAGTACAGAATGTTCTGCCTCTGCCTTGTTGCAAAAATGTATTATCCAAATAAATTTGACTTCACTTAACTAGTGTACTGCATTCTCAACGAATTTTATTTATTTTTAAGTTTATTTTTAAGTTTATTTGATAGGGACAGACACACATCGACATAGACAAACTGAACAAAAGAGCAGTCCCATGTTTGCGTCATAGTGCAATAGCAACAGCTAATCTATTGTCCCTAGATGGACAATATTATTTTTGCTTTCCTTTTACCGCACAACACTTTACAAGGAAGATTCAAAGTTTACCGATGACAGTTTTCTTACAAACTTGCAATTACCTTGGATTGTTTCCTGCTATTCTTCATTGAAGCTAGATAGCATTGTTGTCTACGGCAAGTAATTTGATCAAAAGTATTTTGACAGACTTCTTGCATTCTTCTGCTTTTATGTCATACATTTTTTTCCCTAAAAGCTGTCTCTCCCAGTTGCCAACTCATCAAGGATTAATGCTCTTTCATCCCCATTACTAATATGATTGATTGTCTGGTGCCTCTGCCACATGCACCAATCAAACTGTAGAGGGAGTTGCAGTCATGTCATAGAAGTGCAAATAATGTATTAGTCAAGGCAGCCTGTCATTTCCTTGAGGAGTTACTGCTGTCTTTGCATTTATTGGTTGAGCCTGTGCATTGACATTTGATCCCAATTTTAGGACTGCTTTGATCAAATGTTTGCTTAAGGAGATACAGTTTAGTTGTTTACAGATGCTTTTGTTAAATCCATTTTCAGTTAAAGTGATGTACACCATATTTTAGGTGCTTTTATTTTGTTTTCAGTTTCTCTCCCTAGGGGAAAGATGTATTGATTCGTTGCTATTCTTTAGCCGTTTTTATATCCTACTGTTAGTATATTTTATTCAACTGTCTAAAAGCATTAAGTTGTTGAACATTTGATTGAAATAATACACAACTGGTTCATTTGGTTTAGTTTCAAAGGAGAGCTTAAGTCCTTTTACTTCCTTATTTATCTGAAAACTTACAATTTTGCTACAAAGGAGACATCTTCAGAGGTTTTTACTTCCTTGCTAATCTTTTACTTTCATGTCTCCATTGTTGAAATGGCCACAACCGTTTGCTAAAAATGAGCAACAACAACAAGCCTGTAATAACAAAGCTCACCTTTAAGATAGATGAAGCCAGCAGCAGTAGAGAACCTCAATAGGTGTGGAGTAGAACTCATCACTGTTGAAATACAGTGCTATAAAATTTGTTGGACATTTTTCATTGTCACTCCTGCTGTAAAACCCATTCTCAGGGCAAGTCCAGTCATCTGTTCTGTCTCAGCAATCTTCATTATGACCCATCCAATGTTTGCTAACGATATGAAATGATGTGCATCAGAAGAGCACAGTCTCAGGGTGGTTTCAGCCCACATCCTGTGGGTGGATGGCCGCATTGACTGCCGGTCACTGCTAATTCAGACTGTGGAGCTGCGAAGTCGGCTTACCCTTGGTGCTTTGGGCGGTCACTATTTTACTTGGCGGCACAAAACATAACCGCAGCAGGTTGACTTTAACGTGTGCGGCATTAGGCCTCAGAAATCACGCAGAGGTGGCCAGACGTCCTGGTGCAATGTATGAGAGAAAATATTCTCTTATCGCTTTTAAGTCTGCTTTGTTTCTCATTTTTTATCATGAGGCAAAAGGATGTAACTTTTTCACTGTTTGACGTTGATTGATTATTTCTTAACTGAAAAATAATGTATTATTAAACACCCTGGACATTGCAAGAGGCTGTAAATGGGAACATTTTTAAGAAGGTCATTTTCTCAGGCATAACCATAGACAGACTGGGATTTATGAGTGGAATACAATAAATACCATGACAGTTACCTATATTTCTCATAAATCACCAAAAGGGTAATTTGTAGAAGAGCCTTGTTATATGCTTGAAAAAAGTCCCTGCCCAAACTTCTGTTTTTATCATGAATTTCAAAGAAATACCCTCAAGTAACTCAGAAACACGGTCGTACTATCATTTGGTCTCATTGTGATCTTCTGTTACTTATTGCTTAAGCTTGCGTAAATTAAACAATAAGTACGTACGAAATTAATGTAATTATTCACAGATACATCATTCATGAATTGTTTAACAGATATTTTTTGTATTTGAGGAGCCAAGGTCGGAGACAAAACAAGACCAAGCAGCACGACTAAAGCAAGTTATCACCCCATCGCAGACTTATGTGTTTGTGCTCATTGATTCCAATTAAAAAATTCTTTATTGATCCCAAAGGAGAATGGATTAAATAACTCACAATAATTGACATTCTTCAATTTGGAGAATATGGAAAATTAAAAGCACCCTATCAATAATGTAAGTGCAGAAATAATTAATCTGCTTGAGCGATTAAAATGAATCCATACTTGCTGACCAGAAAAAGGGACACGTTTCTTTAGTGCGAAGTGAAAAAATACTGTCGGAATATACAAGCTAAACATCTACTTGTCCTGTTATGTTTTTTTTGTTTGTTTGTTTTTTTCAATCTATAGCTTTATTTTAAACTGACTCAGGAAAAATAAAAAATAAACCAGTACTTTATTCATGCACTTTTAAGGTCGTTTTATATTGTATTTGTGATCCAACATCATAAATTCTTTGCAAAAGTGCTGTAAAGGTTTAGTATTACTGTTGCTGTTAAGTATCAAACAACAGTGTGAGCTGTGGTGAGGGAGTTGTAAGACAGTGACAGGATAATACCAGTCAGAGCAGGAGTGAGGGGGAGGAGGAAGAGATGGATGCAGAGGGACAGTAGAAGGTGGAAGCGATAGAGGAAGTGAAAGAGAAACAGGAGAGGAAACCCAGGGATCACTTTAAAAAATGTGCCAAGTACTATGTGCGGGATTGGATCGGTATTATGTCTTCCCAGAATTTATTTATATTAAAACATATATCACATACATCTAATAATATAGACAGACAACTTTAATGACATGTGTAAAGACAGTAAGACCTGCATTAAAAGAATGTGGCTCAATGGGAAGAGTAGTCATCTTGCAATCAGAATTTCATAAGTTCAGTCTATTTATCTATCCTCCTTGCATGTTTGTGTTGCCACATGCTTAATCAACACTTTTCCCACAAAAAGCCCTTCTTAGTCAAGAAAAGAATCCCTGATTGAGTTTGGAGATTGTCAGATGGTGCAGTAAATGGCCTGTATTTCCACTTAATCAAGACAAAAGACTCTAGAAACTCTTTATACTACAATCAGTCATAGACACATTCACACACTGATGGTGGTAAGCCCTGGAGCAGACTGACAGAGGCGAGGCTGCCATTTGGGCCCTATGACCACCACCGGCAGGCAAGGCAGGTGACGTTTCTTGCCCCAGGACACAACAGCAAAGAGGCTGAGACAGATGGAGTCGGGTTTGAACCCCTACCTGCTGAGCTTGTGTCGCCCCATGAACGTGAACAGTAAAAGATGCTACTTTGTTATTCAAATTTTTAGGTGTCACTTGCAGCCTCATTTTGTTTCAGAGGAATGACACAAAAAACTACTCGGATTAATTATCAGCTTCAAAAACAGAAAGTTGAGTTTGATTTACTTGTTTCATACTTTTAAGATTCATATGATTCCTAGCTTTAAATAATGACAAGACATTTTTAATAAAAAAACACTTTTTGATGTATTTAAAGTGTGTGCATAGATGCATTCACATAATCATTGCTCTTAAAAGTATTCACACCACCCCTTTTGCCATGTTAGAAAATAATTAGATGCAGGATTGCATTTACAACTATGGAAACTTTGTGTTTGTGAGTGCAAAAAACAGGAAGAAGTCATTCCGGGGGAAATAGGTGCTCAGCTTTCAGACATATGAAGACATGTAGCCTGTCAGCACACACCTTCATGTTTGACTGAACAGCTTTCTCAGCTTTTTATTTATTCAGCTAAGCTGTGTCGTCCTCAAAAAGTGACCTTGTCTTTTTTATATTTGTCTCATTTTTTGACATTTTATGCAATCACACCTTTCACATTAGCACACAGAGAAGCTACTACGCTGTTCCTTAAGCAGATACCCCCCCCCCCCCCCCCCCCCCCCCGAATGCCACACACACTATGACAAACTGAGAAAGTAAAACCTAATTTTCATAGCTACTTCACAGCTTGCAGAATGCATGACCCACCTTGCCATTATCCCAACGCAGAAATAATCGGAGTGTCAGATGTTTCATCATTCATCCTGTTTCCATCTACATGTGGAATTCAGATGTATGCCGTAATGGTGCAGATAATTTTAGTTCCTGTATGAAAAGTGTAATTATGATGACTGCAATCTGAGGGGAAAAATTAAGTTTCAGACTAATGGTTTTTGCCGATCATCTTCTTGAAATGTGTTACTCAAACTTTAAGATAAGAGCAGAGACCTATTATTCAGCTAATGATGTTATCCTTTAATGTCAGCAAGCTTTATTCACTATGGTAAAGATTTGCAGAACAAAAAGAGCCGTGCAAGTTTTTCTTTCTTAACATTCCTGTCACACTCATTTCCATTTTAGAATATTAAAAAGCCTGAGACATATGTTACACATCTTAAATATCTTGCATTATATACTGTATATCTATATATAAAGTAAATGAAGGGGATATTGTAATTGTACATGTGTCACATTCTGTTTTCTGCTACATCAGGAAGTGAATTGCTAGTTTTTCCTCGACATTTTTAAAATAAATGTTCATATTTTTCTCAATGTGAAGTGAGTGTCATGGTTAGAAAGTAGGCCAAGCTGTCAGTTTCATTTCAAGCATCAAGCAAGCTGAGGTAATGAGTCAGTCATTAGCCATCCAGAGCAAACTTTTCTTTTTTTTTACAGGGTCAATATGATATTTTAAGTACACAAGACATGTGTGTGATGAGGTGCATATGTGAGCCAACAGGCATATAATTCTTTTTATGCTACAGTGTCAAATGGAATAGTGAATAGGCACTTTTTGTATGGCAGTGAAACTAAAAGAAGATATGGAAATCCTCAGCAGAAAGAAGGATGCATCCACCCAACAGATGTAATGGGATTTGTTTCTTCTTTTCTGTGTCACATGAAATGATGGAGTAGAAATGTTTCATCGGTTGAAATGAGCCATTGTGGGTCGAACGCTTTTGAGACTAAATGTTCTCCAAGGAAACCTTTAACCAGGGTAATTGGAGTTTAAAAATGGAAAAGATTGTGCAGATTTCCATGTCATCGTCTCAAAATGATGTTATTCATGTTAACTATAGAAAATTCTTTACATGAGGTATCTGATTTGTTACAATAAATGTGCATTTTAGCCCTTGCTTCGCTCCTGAAGGAGACTGAGAAGTTTGGAAAAACACATGACAAAAGGTCTTGAAACTGAGAAGGGGAACCAGATGATTTGACAGAGGCTCAGGCTCTTTGACTGACAAGTGCACTGAACCTTTATCAATCAAACAGACACCATCGGTTGGCTCTGCATTATGGTGAACAAAAAGGCTATAATATCTGATTAGACTGACTGACACCAATCACAGAACACCAGGGACTGACTGTTTACAAAGCTCTAGATGCTACATGTAACCCAACGACGGCAACATTACATTCAGTCAAAACAATGGTCTGAGAAAGCTCTGAGGGCATCAATATTTAACCAAGCAAACTGGCGGCCAAAATGAGCT
Organism: Xiphophorus maculatus; assembly: GCF_002775205.1. Classification (NCBI taxonomy): domain Eukaryota; kingdom Metazoa; phylum Chordata; class Actinopteri; order Cyprinodontiformes; family Poeciliidae; genus Xiphophorus; species Xiphophorus maculatus. Next base: position 19,723,508 of record NC_036465.1, on the reverse strand, counting down.
TGTCCTGCTTTATCCCCCAAGAGGAGCAACTCACTCCAGCAGACTAATTGCATTACATTACTATGCAGAGAAGTAATTTACACTGTATTCCTCTGATACCGCATGTGAAGAAAAGAGAGCACGTGCTCCCACATGCCTCTTGAACTATTAGGAGCCATCAAACGAACTCCACAAATTGGATACTTTCCTAAAATGATCCACATTGCTAGGACACATTGATTTAAACTGTGTAAATTTACAGCAAGAGTTAGAAACATTATGTTTCAAAATGTTAAAGCATATTTTGCTACTGAATATTTAAACATATTTAAATTAGGGCACACAAGCGATGTGATTTGTGCACACATTGTTACAGTAAGATTTTATGATCAATATTCTCTGGGCTTGTGGTCCAAAATAAATGTTTGGATTTTAAATTAAACTTAAAATGCAAAGCCACTGTGCAAATTTGCTGACTCAATTGGTGTTTCATATGCCTAACTAAACACTATAAAACTGGATCGCTTGTAAATGTCACACAGGAAGCTGAGCAGAATAAGCTTGATAATAAGTGTCTTTCATTTACGGGATGAGATCAAAGCACTGAGTTTCATAGACAGCTATATATTTTTGCTTTTTTATACATATGTGGGTATTTAAATACTCTTTTTCTTTGGGGCTTCATGTGGTTGTGTGAATTCTTTCCTGAACAGAGGATCTTTGCTGGAGGGTGTGGTCCACCTGGTGCAGTCTTCATATGCTGACAGCAATCATCCCTTTGTTGTGCCTTTGATGAAGTTTTTTTTTTTTGACAACCAACCATTCACTGACTGATGATCAACCATTTATAACAGTCAATCCTAAACAAACCTTTTGAGTGTTTTCTCCTAGTTGCTAAAGTAATTATGCTTTCCTTGCTTCATCACCCTCTGTTCCAAAAACAAACCAGACATGCCTGCTCCACCCAACTTACCACCATAATCTCATAACATGATGTAAAGGCTTGCCTCCCTTTGAATGTGGATGAGCAGTGAGTCTCGTTCGTTCTCCTCAGTAGACGATGGAACGCCTTATTGTGTCTCTGAAAAAAAAATGTAGCCAACCTGCATGTAAGAACACATGAATGAAATAAATAGCTCATTACCAAGCCTCTGCAGAATGTGATGACATGCTGAGAGTTTAATTCAGCCATTTGCTTCAGGTGTGTTGGTGTGTGTTCATCCCTCTCCAACTGGAAAAAAAAGCTGTTATCTTCCTCTCCATTTTGTTAGCTTGTCAGATAAAAGGGTATTTGCTAAAGAAGAAGCATTTTCTCCCACTCAAACATGCAGTCACATTGCACGGTAAAGCAGCTCATCCCATGGGACACTAATATTACATTTCTAAAACAATGGCATTAAATAAATTTGTATGCACCATACAAACAGCGGTTTGCTGTTAAAATGTCATTTATTTAACCTTTAAAGCTAAGTAAAATGTGAAAATGGTGGTCTTGTTGTTGAATGCATGCATAATACAAAGCAGTACAAATTTGGATATTTGTTCCTTGATGCTTTATGACATGAAATGTAAACGCTGGTTAGATTTTCTTAGATTTCATAGGGAGCAAAGATAACAGCTCAGAGGGAGATCCATCTCCAGGTTGTTTACATTTAATGGTCACATATATCTTTGTTTTCTGTCTCAATAGACATTGAAAATGAATTACTCTTTCATACTATGTGAATAAAACAAAGATAATAAGAAAATGAGATAAATTTAACATTTAATCTACAAAGCTTTTCTTTACAAAGCTTGTTACACTAACAGAAGGCAGAAAACCCGTCTCCCTGGTATTAAAAATTACACTGCATTATGCCAAAACAACTTAGAGTAAGACAAATATGCTTTAAATTCACTGGCCATTGTGAAAATGGCTTTTGTTTCTCCGTTTTTACCTGGAGCTGAAAACTCCAAAGCAGAGTCGGGACATTTTTTTTTCACCCACTGTGGAGGATTGTGATTGTGCAGTACTTCAAGAGAAAGGCCTCAAAGAAGAGTGACTTTCCATCAGTTGTTGAAACACACAACAGCTGCCACAGTAAGATTGTTTCCAAGATGAACAGTCACCTGAGGCTCTCATCAGCTCACCTTTGACAACTTGTGCAGTTTGGAGACTCTTCTTTGCTGTCAGTTAGAAATAAACCAACTTTAGTCCTGAAAAAAATATTCAGCTGAGCTGTGAGAAAACAGAAAAGGGTCCGGACTAAATAGTAGTAGAAGTAAATAGTAAATACAGAAATTAGAGTGAAGATATTTGATGTCAAACTTTGAAGGGAGGTTCTATGACTTTTATTCACGTTTAGAGATAAACTGACATTTTCTCTGAGCTCTAGCTTAAAAGTTGAAGACAGAGGTGAAGCAATGGTCTTCTGCTCTTATAATAATGAATGTTTTATTCCTTGAAATTATGGACATTTAATTTCTTGGGAGTGATCACAGTGGAATCATCCTTCTCTTAATCAGGATGCCCGGCAAAAAACAGTATCTCATAACTTGACAAAAATCACATGAAATGTTTGAATTACAGCCATGTTGGAGCTACATATATTGCCAGTCATGCAGCATGTTGTTTTCATGTAGGCCTTGTTTATTTTAAGCTGACATCACCACAACCACAGAAAATAGACATAATGTCTGAATCTCACATTTAGTTTATTTATTATTAGCACTATTTTAAAACTTTGTACTAAAGTTTTAAGAGTTGTAAATAGAACTGAATTTGGCCTCTGACCAATCCCAGATTTACAATGAGTGACCTCTTTCTGGTAAAAAACATAATTGCGGTAACACACTAGTAGAACAAATAAGCAGTTCCCCTCCAAAACAGTTGGTGGCAGCTTTTAATTTTTGAATTAAAAGTATTTCTCTTGGAGGCAGTAGGGTAAATGTGAAGATTTTATCAGGCAAAAGGGAATCATGTGATATATTCATACTCATGTATTAAATGGGTTTAGGAGGGTAAAAATTAAATGCTGATTTGCATGAAACATCCCATTGTACATTTTATTTACACCCCCAAATAAAAGTATTCCAAACTTACCTAAACTATAAAGGTGCAAAAAGGTGAAGGGATGAAATGAGTTGTTTCCTGTTTGGCTTGTTAGTTGGTTGTCTTTTCATATAGTCCTTTTGTTTACTGGCGTTTTATCATTTCTCAGTTTTTTCCTCCCTCTGCCCTTCTTTTTTTAGTTTACTGTATTTGTGGAACAGTGTTGGTTTTGCAGCCCCTGCACCACTTTCACTTTTTCTGTCCAAACAGAAAATAAAAATGGCAAATTGACCTTTCTGCTGTAAATGCCTGTCATCTACACACAAAAAGAAATCCAAAAGACAAGAACATTTCAAAAGGGCAAGAAAGGACTGCTGGAACATTTTATATTTTGCAACTTATCAAGCAAGAATGAGAACAAAGTTTTCTTAAAGAAAAAAAACTAAAATACATGGAGAACAAAACAAGCAAACAAACAAAAAACTAAGACTGGCAACATATAGGGGTGAAGTCAATGTGGCAACACCTAGATAACAATGTTAAATCATCAACCGAGATGTAAAATGGACTCCTGCCCAGGGAAACTAAATGTTGCTTTTGAAATAAAATAAAAGTATTTTAATTGTCATGGTCCTTAGGTGTTTGAGTTTTTGACTTTCTATTCCGTTTTTTGTTTTTTATAACTTCCTTGTTTATTTATGTTCAATATGTCTTACTATATTAAGTTCATTTGTCTGTATTCATTATTATTTGCCGTAATAGTTTTTGTGTTTAAAACTGAAATAAATTCAGTTTAATTTATTTCTTTTAGATTCTTATGTGTTTTCCTCTTTGGGAACATAGATCCTTGAGTTTTAGTTCATCATCCTCTGTGTTAATTAATCTTCTCCTTCAGTTTCAACGTTTTCTCCCTGCTCCATATTGATTAGTTCATTAGGTACTTTTGACACTTTCCAAAACTGCATCAGTATTTACCCTCCTGGTTTTTTGTTGTTCACAGCTGGATTCTTTTGTCCTTTTGCCTGTTTTTATGTCCATGCTCTTTGTCTTAGTTACAAGACCTGTAGGTTTTTATTTTTATCAAAACCCTCAAAATGTAATTTACAAGTGACTTCCTGCGCATTGACCCTGCCTTATTATATAAAGATGGCCGAGTCCACTTTGCAAAGGGACTGAATGTCTCCAAGTTACAGAGCAACTATTTTTAAAATGAGTGAAGCTTCATCAGTGCAGACAGAGCTCCTGCATAGCACAGCATGAGATTAAATATGTTTTTATTAGGTAACTGCTGTGTCTGTGGCAGCCCTGGAGCTCAAATTATGAATGTTAGATGTCTGTAGAAGGGAAACACCAAAGCATTTTTAACTTGAACATATTTCTTTGCGGTACAACACAGATGAAAAATACTTTGAAGGTGGTATTAGATTAGTAAAAACCTCCGTGGCATACAAAACACTGAGCTGAAAATTTTAACAATCCATAAAAAAGGTCAAGTGTATATTCAGTTTGATGTAACCAAGGACCCCGGAAAAGGTTTTCTCTTATCAAACTGGTTTGAGTTCTGAAGAAGAATGAGTGATTTATAATTTATAATTGTTTATTCAGAAACTGTCTATCATAAATCACCTGCTGCACTTGATTGGCCAGATAAGTGGTTTGTTGCAAAATAGTAACACAGATGCCAAATGCCTTGTAGCGAGTATCTCTCCAAGCTTTTTTAAAGCTTTTAAAAACAGTGTCGGACTTTTAAGCTTTACTGATCTTACCACGGAGAACATATTAATATACTTCTGTTGCTCTGAGAATCTCAGGGCCCAAAATTAACATTCATCTTTGGAAAAACACAAAAATGTTTTTCCTGAGCACATAGCTCATTCTATTCTGGTTACTTTTAAGTGTTTTGATCTGATCTACAGACATCCTGAGATTGAACTTTAACTATGCTGTTTTAATTACTGACAGTTTATGGAGATTTCAAGTCAACTTATTGATGCTTAGTGTAGTGATTCTCATTGTTGAACCACCTACTTGAAGAGAAACTGCAGAGTAATTGAAGTGTCTTAAGAGATGGAGATTAAGCTATGTTTACTTTTCCCTCCATCTACCGATCACTAACTGATGTTGTAAATAGCTGCTAAACGCCTCCCTAAACACTTTATTTTAATTACATCGCTTCAAAACCCCAATCATGAAGTTTTTATACAAATGTAATTGAAAGAAAGTGAACAGACCAGGTCAACAGAACAACCACTAGAGGTTTTTAAATCAATTTTGACATTTCTTCTGACTTTTGGCAACTATGGCAGTCCACCAAACCCTGCATTGTTTTATAAATAAACAAAACAGTGACCTTAAAAGCCTGAAACAAATTAATGTACACTGTAAGTGTCGTTTTGTTATTTACTTTACTATTTACCTGATTCTGATGTAGCAGAATGGATAAAAACCACATTTATTATAATTCAGAACGATGCTCTGCGATGGAAAGCTAAAAGGATGCTTTTAACTGCTCCTATAAATCAGTGAAAAGCTTTTTGTATTTCATTGTGGGGTGGAGGTGTTATTCATCACTGGAGTTCAGTTTTATTGTCAACTTGGCACTCCTACCAAAAATAAATATTCAGGGTGCATAGGGTCTTTTTTTTTTTTTTTTTTTCAAAAAGTTGCTATCCTTTAAGGACTTTCTTTGCCAGTGGCAATGAACAGAAATGGGTAAAAGACTGACATTTCAAAGGCAACCCCTCATATTAGATCAATATGTTATAGCTTATTCACATGTTGATTGCATTTTTATTTGCAGTTTATTTTAGATAACTTTTTCTGCCTTCAACAAATAAGATGTTTGTGGCTTACAGTCAGCCAATAAATAAAAGGCGTTCTGTTCTCTCCCAATGTACAGTTTAATAATAGATTTCTAAAACATGTCAAACCATCATAAAAGACAAGCCTCCACTGTGCAAAGATGTCAGCTAAATCTTGTCTGTGGGGTTTAACATGACTCAGTTGTTCTTTCATTTATCTCAAATTCAAAAACAAGCTTGAGAATCAGGCCAAAAAAGCATTTAATTCATTCTGAGATTAAACTTTAACTATGATCTTCAGATTCTCTGCCAGAGGTTTTATTTAGTCTTGATTTTTACCTCCCCACTCCCAAACATTGAGTTTAGGATTCCTGCTCATGCTTTCTTCAACGTTGTGTTTGTTTTTAAATACTACAGTTGAATTTATGACTTTCTCTTTGTATCGATAATCATTCAATCGTTGATCTGTGCCGAAAAATAATACTCCACTATGATTATAACATTGATCTAAAAATAATTCTGACATTATTCAGTGCCATTCACTGAAAACAAATTACTACCAGGCTTTAAACCTCTCGACATATCATATTGTAATCATTAGCAAAGATAATGGAGCAAATTTCTAACCCATTTTGGACTGTTTTGTCTTTGCTATGCATCGTTATAATTGGGTATCTCAGTAGAAATTCATGCTGTGGTTAAAAGCTTCGGTCAATTAACCCAGACAACATGAGCAAAGACTGTGACCTTTGATCATTAAACAATGTGCTAAAACTATTTACAGCTCCTGGAGATGACTTTGGAATACTAAGAGGCCTATATTAAGGATGAAGATATCTGATTTTGTTTTTTAAATTTTGAAAACACCAGCTCCACTGATTGTGTAAGAGGAATCTATGAATACAAATTTAATTTGTTCATGCTGACTATTTGCATCTTCAAAGTCACCGTCTTCCTTAAAAATAAAGCAAGTCAAACGAATTTACTCCAACTTTATGTCCAAATGCATGTAAAATGTGCATAACACTTAAAAGTCACAGACATTATTCGCACAATGGAGCTTTTACTCATATTTAATAACATTGCTAAACCATTGCTTAGTGAAATATTACTAAAAGACTATATGAATATTAAACACAAACCCACCTGTTTTTGAAGGAAGAAGCCCCTTCCTGATGCACTCCCAGCTTTAGTGCATTTTGTTCTGGACTCATCACCTATTATAACTCTCACACATTTTAGTGGCAATTGGTCTCCAGAAGCACTGTTAGTACATTTACCATTGTCTCAAGGCATTAAATCTATGCAGAAATAAGTCAATTAGCTCTTTTCCCCACATGTGATTCAAAAGTGCCAAGAAATGCACCACAACATTCTCATTGCACAGTTATGCAGTGTCGAACAACAGCTCACACATCCACCCACCGCTTTGATGGTTCTGGAAGCAAGCACTTCCTCCACCACTACCTGCTTTTCTGCTGGAAAAATAGTGGCAGAAATGGAAAGGAAGAAAAACATCGATGTCAGCAAGGGCAGACCTCTAAAAGGTGAGTCTCACCATGTAATAACATTGAATAAAAATACCACACTATTGCCTTATTTACACAAGAATCTAAGTATCTAAGCACCCATATGCTGGAATAATGTTACTTTTCATCACAGTTATAAATATGTTATTGTTATTTTGATTCTGGGACACAAATCTAATCTGTTCTGCTCTTTACAAATTGAGAAAAAGCCAACAACCTGAGAAAATTACCTCAAAAAGTGATTGGTTTCTCAGCCCTTGCAATTGTAGCAATTTTCAAGCCAGAATTTTCTTGAAATCTGTACCTTTATACTTTTAAGATCCCATGTTGTTATAGCCACACACTTACAGCAGCAACATGTGGCAATAAAGCAAGTATTGCAAGAGAGCAAGCTGGCTTGTGTGAGAGCCACAGAAGTGTTGCTCACTGTGGAGAAAAATCTTTGAGATGTTCTGCTACACACTAAATATGTGTTTTTTGTGTCTGTTCAAATTTTGAGGTTCCACAGTTTTTTACGTTGAATAAATCAAGAATATTCTGTAGGAAATCATCAGGTGCAAGTCATCACATCAGTCATTTGAGTTTAACATGAAACTATGAATGAGAATGTTTTTACTCATGACTTGATATTGTCTGTGGATTGTTTTCTGCAGGGGCGGGTTGGAGGTTTCTCGATCAGCCAGTCTGGTCCAGGCTGAACCAGCTGGTAGTTGATACGTGTTTTTGTGCCCCGTAAAATGCAGCAGCAGTGTTACCCTCACAGCTGCAGGTTAGCTGGGTCAGTCTGATAGTTTGCACACTAATAGAGACATGAGCAGTCCCTCTCAATTTTAAAAAGAAACCAAAAGGTATTGGGTTAAATTAGTCAATATGTTATACGGAAAAAAATTAAAAGTTGATATGCAGCCAAATTAACAGATATTTCCCATGGAGGAAGGGTTAAGGTCAGTGACAACATGAACTAAGCAGGTTAGCAAGCGCTGCCTACATGGCTCTATTATCCCATCCCAGATATAGAATATAATGCAATAATATGTTCAGGGAATACAGAACATTAAATGCACATATGTTACACCACAGTTGTATAAATAATTATTTTACTTGTCCAATTAAAATCAATCCAATCTGGATGACTGGAAAAATGGCGCTCATTTCTTATTGCAAATACAGAAATGTATATTTAGCTTTTTTTTTTACCAGCTCAAGAAAAATACAAAAGTCAGTAATCTATTTCCCAAGTATACTAAGCAATTTTCTTAAACTGATTTTTTTATTGTACGTGTTTCTCCATCAGTTATCCAACATGCTTCCTCTTGCAAGGTCTCCAGGGGGGCTTGTGTCTATGTCCAGCAACCAGGATACACCAGGATACACCCATGACGACTCACTCTGGATAAAGGTCATTTTTAAGATATGTCATGCCACAAGTATGTTTAAGGGAAAATGTATATGTTTCTAATGTTTTCACCTGCCAAGGTTTTAACTAAATTCCTCTAGTTTTAAGAGGTTAAAATGCCGTCATCAATTTCTGTGCATGTAAAAGAACGTTATGATGGTTTCCTTCTGTTGGTGAGGTTTCATGATGTAAAAGGTCTGAATAACTTTGGATAGTTTTTTATCCCAACTTACCCAATAGCTTTATTTGTTGAAAAATAAAAATCTAAAACATTATATTGCTTTAAAATCGTGGTTGAACTTAGAAATGTTTCTTCCAAAGATTAGATCATTTTTAGGGACTTCAAACTCAAAATGAACATAAAATAAAATTTCACAAACTCTGTTTTTATTATTGACAAATTGTATTTTCTGAGATTCTTTGTAAATACATTTTTAGCACTGCTATTTTAAAAGGCATCAAGATTTAGCCACAGAGGACCAAAGCATTGGTTTCGTTTGGAAGATAACTAAAACAAGCACAAAAGAGTGACTGGGTGCCAAGTGAAGATAAGGGATATTCTTACCACCTCTCCAATTTACAGACCTTGACAATCAAAAGGAGGCCTTGGTTCTTATTTTAAAGGGCTTAAAAATGGAATGGTGCTTTCGTTTCTTTTCCTTTGACCTCCTTTTATCTGCTTTGATCCTCATGGTGCAATTTGCTCCAAGTACTCAGGTGTCTGTGCCCCTCACTTCATTGCTTTACTTTCATCAGATAATATGTGTGTGTGCATGCACTCCTTGATCCATCTTCACTCCCTAGTTAATGTTTATTACTGAGCATTCTTACACAGCTATATGAAACAATGGCTTGTGATTGGACAGTGAGGACAGTAAAATGGGTCAAAATGGATCATTTCACATTTCACTGGAGTGTAAGAGAATCATATGAACTGCTTTTATACTTTACAAAATGTCCCAGTATACAGTCAGAAGATTCTGTCATCGGATTTGCTATTCAAGTCTATGCCTCTGGTGATGGGTGACATTTCATTGATCCATTTCTATGTTAGGTAACAGGTTTGTTTGTGAATGATGCAGCATTGCATGACCAGAAACTGAATTTATTTGAAAAGTATATCTTCTTATTGTTTTAATTTCTTCAGCTGTTTGCATCTCTTCTTCTTTCTCTGCCTCTCCCTCCCACTGTAGTTGAAATATTTGTCTAAAAGTCTCCAGTGAAGCAAGAGATAAAATTGATGAGGGGAGCCATTATGCCCTTTCACTGAGACCTTGGACGCTCCTTTTCCTGAGAGCCTCCGGTGTTTGTTTAATTCCACCGATGCTGCCTGATCTCGCATGCACACCCCGATTCACAGAAGCACAGATGTACACAGGGAAAAAATGTATTCTTCCTCCTCAGAGGCAGGGACCTTGAGACGGCTGCGGTGAATGGCAGAAAAACAATGAAGCACTTTCCATCCTCCAGTGAAGTGGCGTTGCCAGGCAGCAGTGGCATGACGTCGTTACCTTTTCCATTCTACCTTGCTTCACCGTGGAGAAGATTGAATGTGGTTTTGGAAGAAGGATTTTGTGAGATCGTGTGAATATTAGTGATTGAATGTGTGAATGTATATCTGAATCTTGTTACAAAAACTTTTAGGAGTCAATCTTTTAGCAAATACTTGGAGAAACTGTTTACTATTTGTCTTACATCACCCTTTCTTTTTTTGATTCACAGAAGGTGAACGTTTACCAGTCAAAGACTATTCCCCCATAATAATCAAAATGTGCAGTTTGGCTGAATTTCAATCCCAGCTGAGGCTACTCTAATTTGCTCATAGGTGGTTATTTGTCCTGCTCTGTGATTGGCTGGTGAACTCCAACAAGTGTTTTTATTTTTCACTGAACGCTGAAATTTGGCACCAAGTCTCAACAAAAAGAGGAACTGAGGGAACGTAGAAAATAGTAAGATGGTGCTCAGGTCTTCCACAGTACTTTTGGTTGAGCCTCAGCTGAGGTTACTATAAAAACTGTCCCATTTAGACTTTGAGAATCACTTCTCAAGTGTGGGTACAATGTTTGTACTGCATCCACCCAAGCTATGAATGAACAGAGTGCACTGCCTTTTTACTATGACTGTCTCCAGCCGGTGGTTTCTCTATTACTGCTGTAGATCAATAAGAGCCCAGAATCTTTCTTATTACTAATTAAAAACAAGCAGGCAGGTCTTCGAGCTCCTGTGGGTCATCATTACCAGGCATTTTGGCAGTGCTTTTCTTCTGCTCATTTCTATAAGGCCCTTGATCCATAGCAAAAACACTGTGTGCTTGGCCTTTAAACATGAGAATGGTCATCATTTGTAAGCAGGATATTATTTTTATCTGACTGCAGGCACCAAACTGTGACAGCTGTATTACGACTGTTCAGTAACATGACACAAATAAATAATACTGAAGACATTTCAATCATCTCTTAAAATGATCCAGGACTGAACATGTTGGCCTAAATACGTTGCAATGTTCCTATAACCTAAAAAATTGCTGTTTGTGATATACCAAAACTCATAATTACTTCAAAAATGTACATCTTTGTTATATTTTTCACCCATGGAGGTCGCCATTTTTTCACCGATGGGTTGATGACTAGTTTTGGTCCATTCTGTGCAGGAGTCTACAGAGTAAACACAGGAAGGCTAAGTTTTCCTGAGTAGTTGTTTATCATATTGCGTTTGACTGGTGTAATGTTAGTAAATGCCACACTGTGTCACTATCGGCTGTGATAAAAAAATAAAAATAAAATAAAAATTGAGGCGAATCTGGATAATTTCCCATGTGAAAGAGGAGAGCGCAGTGCAAGAGCCGGAGAGGAATACAACATCCAAAGGACCTAATCTGGACCCTGGACATTTCTCCAGAATCCTCATTAGTACCAGCAGAACTAACAAAGGCTCTAACAGGTGATCATTACCTTAACGAGTTAAAAATAAATGCCGTGCTGCTGTTTGGTCCTCTTCCTCATCACCTCTTCTGATTTCTATGTTATGATCGATTTCAGTGCGCTCCGGTTCAAATTAAAAAGGCTTAATAACGTTACTCATCGCTGTTTTGGCTGGAGGAGACAGGCAGTTGGACCATTACATGTCATTTACCCAGTATGCATTGCAGTGCGAACAACATGGCGACTTTCCTGTGAAAATATTTTATCAAAATTTATAAAAACTAAATAACCATCCATCCATCCATTTTCTGTTCACCCTTGTCCCCAGTGGGGTCGGGAGGTGCTGGTGCCTATCTCCAGGCGAGAGGTGGTGTCCACCCTGGAAGATTAAAGTGAAGATTAAGACAATAGTACCTGTTAGATACAAACTCTTAGATATAAGCTTGCCACATAACAGAGCAGATCGCAAGATTTAAATATTATATATGTTATATGCTAATATATATTAGGTGTGTTTTTCAAATACCTGATCTGAAAGTCTTATTTTCAGGTTACCTCTCTGCTTTTTCTAAATGTCTCATTTGTAATAAATGTTTGGACCATAAAATAGATAAATTAACAAAAATAATTAATTTAGTGATTTTGTAGTATATAGTAGATAATTCAGACACCCAAACATGATTAAAAATGTTTCTCCAAATGCTTGATGTTTGCACCTGCTCTCAAAGATTTTCAGCTGCACACAGGAAGACAGGTGTTTACAACTTTTGTTGCCACCTGGATGCACATGGTTAAACATAGCCTCACTTTCCTCATCAGTAATTCAGACATTATTTTAAATGACTCAGAGTTTCTGGATGAGCTAAACCATCAGTTACTCAAGTGTTTGTGAGTCATCTTTTACTAAGTAGCATGAGTCTTTTTCCCATAAACCTTTCCTTCCTTAATAGTGTTATCTCTGTAATGATTATCAAGTTTCAGCACAAATTATGTGTGCTGTTTTACCATTTTAATCACAGATACAGCAGGTCTTTGCTTGTGCAGCAAAATCCTTTCAGCTAATATGGAATTATGGAAGCAGATATTTTATTATAAACACAGGATTGCAATAAGAGAATTAAATACCAAAAGAACAAGACCCAGGCAGAAAGTACATAACATTAAACAGAAGAGAGAATTATAATATGTGCTAATTTTGTGTTAATGCTGACTCTGAAGTCTAGATTTTCTCACCACCTCTGCACAGAGTTGATTTATAGAGCTATATGGCAGTCTCTGTTTATGCCTTATCTCCTGCACACCATTCCACCTTGACTCAACTCCTTCACCCTGATCCCAAAACTCTTCTGCTTTTTCCTCAACAGAATATTGAAAAGTTGTGGGAAGTATCAGTAATGCATGGGTACAGGTTGTATCATCAATGTGCAGTGAGGTTCATGCCAGTAAAGAACTAACTCCTCTGGAGTTGGATGTACAAATATGCAAAATCTGTAGTTAAAGTTATTTTTCAGTTTTGACTTTAGTTGAAACATGCTGTTGTTTTAATTGCTTTTAAAGGGGCTTAACAATACAATACAAAAAAAGGAATATTTCACGCAAGTAAAACTTTAATTTAAAATATTTTTTGACTGATTTTCTCTCTTCTTTTATTAAAACGGCAAATTGTCTACGATGTTATCTTTATTTCTATTTGAACTCTATACTCTTCTCCTGTCCTCCTTTGTGTATGTCTCCTCTACTTTGGTGTAAAAATCATTGTCGTTCTTCATTTTTTAATGTGTGGCTGCTTCAGCGGAGATAATCGCCAAGGAGCAGTTGTCCCGGATTGGTTCTTTTCTGACTGACTGAGGAAGACCATCCAGCCACACGCAGATGTTGTTGCTATGGGGCTAAGCACAGCTCACTATCAGTATATTACGGTACTTCCTGTTTCACCACACGTGTGTGTGTGGTCAACCAGAAAGACAAAATATGTCCCACACAGTCATTAAATATATTATATTATGAAACGTCATCATGTGTAGTAAGTATGATCACATTTTTATATTTATTTTTTCGTTCTTGTTTCCTGTTGCATTTAAAAAAGTTCAAAGATTTAACTGTGAGGAGATAGAAACTTCAGAAAGCGTGCCACTCTTTCTGTGACTCGGGGCAACCTTGACTCAGAACAGTTCCTCTCTGCTGCACATCACAGACTCCCACTGGACACTCTCGCCACTCTGTCGTCCCCCCACGCTCTATTTCGCTTACAAATGTGAATACACTCTATCCCTCTGTATCCCCCTCTGTATCATTTAGTGACAGGTTATGTTCTGTCTGAGTGTGCAGCGGGTTTATGTACTTGTTTACCTGATCTCTGCTGTTCTGCATGAATGAGTGGATGCGAGTCTGTGTGCTGTAAAATTAAATAGGCTTTCTCAGAAATGCAATAGCCTATGTTTTAGCAAATATTTTACTCCATCTGAGATCCCTCCTAGTAGAGCATTTGTCTGTGCCTGTGTTTGTACACAGCACGGCAGGAGATTTAGTTTGAAGAGACTTAACTAAAAGCTGCAGTATGTAACTTATTAAAAAAAACATGTTTTCTTTTATTTTTACAGTGTCAGACACAGTAGGAGCTTCTTAAAGAGAAAATGGTAAATTTCAAGGAGTGAAATTGAAAAGTCACATTTGTTGTAAGTCATGTTTGATTTAGAACATAACTGATGGTAACATAGTTACTTGATTGTGCTATAAAATGGCACTATGTACCTAGAAAATACATAATACCACCTCTTTAATGTCGGACATTTGGATAGTTTTGAGTCTTCAGTGCCTTTCTTTTCCCTACAGGTTTGGCTGACATTTAATTTCTTTATTCTTGTGACCAATGTGTAAAAGAAAGGTCCAGTTGCAATTACAGCCAAGGTCAGTGCAGTGGCGAGTGCTGTGATGTTAGGATGTTGAACACGGCTCTTTGATGTTCTATTTGCACACACAGGAAAAAGGAAAGTACAATCTTCATTTCTTTAAAACAAAGAAATTATTCCAAAGAACTGCACCGCTGAGGCCAAAAAGCCTCTTTGAAATCACAGCTGTAACGCAGCGATTTGTCCCTGTCAGTCAGGATGTGCGCACGTTTAATTTAATCCTTTTATAGCTGTATCAGTCAGCTGCCATGGGAGCCTCTTCCTAATGGCTTTAACATAATTATTTGCTTTTACTATTTTCAACAGATGAATATTTGAGTCTAGAAGTGCAATAACTCCTGGACTATCAAGGAGTAGTGGAACCACACCGACCTTGGAAAAAATGTACTTTTAATCATACATTTGCATAAACTTATAATACGTAATATTTCCTTTTTTTATCCCATCTTTTTCTTGCAATAATACAACAAACACATAAAGTAAATAGCATAGTATAGTATTGCTGGGTTTCAGATGTCGTAGCACCGACGTCATGGAGGGCCGGATGTAAAGGCAGCCCATTTATTTCCGTTGATCCTCCATCAAAATGCCTAAAGTCTGTGTCCTGTACAGTTGTTCCAACCGTTCTAATAGAGAGAAAGATAAACGTTATTTACGTGTTTCGAAGGTACTTGGTCACAAGGGTGTTAATTTTAAAAAGCTTGCCGAGAAAAGAGGAGAAAAGTGGATCAACAACCAACAGCTAAAAACAGGCGGTGTGAAAACTAACAATGCTAGAGTTTGCAGCAACCACTTTCTAGCAGACAACGATTGCATCGTTTAAATTGTAATTTAAGATTTTATTGGACAGTTTTGTAGAAAGACAAGCATTCATATGTAAGGTAAGATATATTATTTTTACGGCCTAGTTTGGTTGTCCTCAGAGTGCTAATGTTGTTAGCAGCTAATTCAGTGCCGAGTCACAGACAGAAAATAAAATGTTTATTCAGTGGGACTTTCATGCTAAAAAGAGCTAAATAAATTAAATATAAAATATCCAGCCATGCAGTCATAGTGAGCTGTGACTATTCTGGCCAGACACAAACATGGGGGTTTCTGTAGATCAGTGTCAATGGTTGACCTACATTGGACCTGAATCCAACGTCTTATAATGACTCAACATTAACGTACAACTTCTGCATGAATTTGGGTTTACAGACGCTAAATAAATTATTTACCAGGATAGCTGAGCTCAAAGAAATAACATGGGTTGGTTTGTTGTTGGCGATAGCATTGTCATCATAGACTAATTACTTAAAATAGCCATATTCACTACTCACTTGGCAGAAACAAGTTGACAGCCATTTAATGCTTCTTTTGAGCCTAAATGATCAACCCAACGTGAAACTAAATGGTTGTATTCTCCAGGCTTTTGAAAACTTTCTTCTGACTCATCGTATCATATGAACTCTGCAGCTCCAGATAGTTATGTCGATCGCCTCGATGCCGGGTAAATCCTGAAGATTATAAGATAAGTCTTTTTTACCAAGATAATACCGATCATATCCTAAATATGTGCGTATATTTTCAAGATGCCTCGTCTGTTTCAGCCTATTAAGAGCATTAGCGTACTCGTGATAAATTTTGCTTTCTTTTTAATCGAAGAAATCCACTTCCGGACCTCCATCTGAATTAGGCGCATCATCCAGGTCATGTGTCTGCAACCCAGGAATAGCATAGTATAGTATATTTTAGCTGTACCATCTGTTAACAGCTCAAATAAGTCACTCAATGATTCAAATTAATATGACACACATTATTACAATGATTGTTTTAAAACTTCTGTCTGTTCTGACTGTTCAATGACACCCAGTCCTCATCATGAAGACATACAGTCTAAGAAAAACACAAGGGCATGTGCAGTAATTCTTTGGTTGAACATCAAGGCATCTCATACACTGAGCCTTTCGGCGGCAGATGTTGTCTATCTAATCTTGCCAAAGCCTGATACACCACACCAGCTTTATAAATGGAACAATAAAGTAACACAGCAGCACTTCAGTGTTGCTTTTGGTTGTCACGCTCAGATTATACAGTTCTATAGCCTATCAACCTCTCTGACTCTCTCAGCTCCCCAACACCACCCCATCTCATTTTGTTCCTTGCTGGAGACTCATTAAGGTCTTACCCTGGACAAATGCCTGGCTTCAGATGCTGCCAAACAATGTGGACAGGTGGATTGTAGTTAAGTGGCACTACCACCAAGGGGCAATGGTGTGCCACAAAGCATTGCCCTTATAGACCTATTATTTCTTAAACTGGGAGCAGAAAATATGTCCACGTAGAAACATTAGGGGCCGTTTACATATGTGAGATAAAGTAAAGGAGGAAGCTGTGAGGTGTAAAATCCAACTTCACTTGACGTAACGAGGGAGCAAAGGATGAAACAGATGGTGAACAGATGGAGAAGGGAGGGAAGAGAAGAAAAACGTTGCAAGAGAGGAGAAAGGGCAGGATCGGGGGTGAATCCATCAGCCCCTTCCTGTGAGGCGTGACAGAGCGCAGGACAGATAGATGGATGCCTTTAGGTGTGCCTGCTGAGTGGCAGAGCAGCTGGCTGTTGACGCCGCCATCTTTTGTTGGATTCACGTGGACGCCCCACACACTTTCGATCACCCTCAGCCACCCTTGGCTAATCACATCCGTGAAAAATCTTGTTTAAAATTCACAGCATGTTCCATGAATGGGAGGATAATGGGAGGACCAGGCACCAGTGCAGACGACCACAACATTGTTTAAAACAGGATTGATACTGTTGTCACACTGGACTGTTTTAGGGTTTCACCCTGGCAGCTACCTGAAAAGGAAGTGTATGCATCTAAAGCTTTCTCTGTGCAACAGTGGCTTCACCCAGAGAAGCCACTGGGTGAAGCATGAGTGAATATTCAGTGCTGGACTGAGTGACCAGACTCAGCGGACTGGATGAAGACACAGAGGAAGAAAAGTTGGTGTAGAAGCTGAATGGTGTTCAGGTCCTGCCTGAAGGCCGCAAGCCAAAATCCGTCACTCTGGCATTAATTATATTCTCTCTTCATTAGCACACACCCTTGGGACTGCTGTTATTAGACACAGCCCAATTAAGCCTGCAGTGAACCTGCAGCGAACTAACGATGCTGAGGAAGGGTCTGTCACATGAGTAAGAAAAGCAAGAGGGCCTAGAAAGTGCTTCCATCAACTCTTTTTTCTGGGTGTAGAGGGATAAGGAACAGAAGGATAAGAATGATGTAACTGGAAGGTATATCTTAAAAAAGACATTTGTAGTGAATTGGGTATCTATTGTGATTCACTTAAACCAGATGAAAAAGTGTTTGTCTTGTGAGAAGATGTTATAATATTATATTTGAAGAGAAGCAAGTTTGACCCCAGCTATATTTTCCTCCCACACAAGAACTGGAGTTTATGTGAATTAATGCCAAGTCAAGACCAGAGTGTATCGAGACCAAGACAAGACCAAGACTTTTAGGGTCAGAGACCAAGACCGAGAGTTGCCTGCCTGTCGATAGGTGAATCTAAGTGGTCCTTAAATGTGAGTGAGTGTGATTGTCTTTTTGTTGGCCCTGTGATGGACTGAACACACAAAATATAGATGGGTTTTTAACCGGAACTCCCACTTTCAAATTTTCCCAACCCATACAGAAAATTTAGTTAGTGAGAATCATGAGACTTATGGACCAACATGGACCCTGTTAAAACCTAATGCTAAACTTTTTAATGACACTCAGCACTCAATCAAAACCTACTTCTTCTGCTCATTATCTCTTATGTTCTCTGTCCCTGTGCTACATGACTGCATGTTTAAGAGGTCAGAGAGCTTCTGGGGTCAGGTGAAACACATGGGTAGTTTGGCTGAAGACGAGGTGAATCACAGTATCAGCACTTCCTTGATTCAGACCCAGTATCTTTACAGCATGTCTTCGGTTGGTCTAGACACATTGACTAGCCCTGTCAGCAAGCTGGAGGGATGACTCTTCACAGCAGTCTGTTCCACCTCTTCTCCTTAAGCTCACAAGTGATCTTTGCTGGAGGCTAAAAGGTAAAAGCAATCCTTGTGATGGGTGCGATCGGTACTATTTGACAAACTAAGACAAGGACACCAACCATATCTTAATCTCCACATATCCTTAGTCCCCCTTTGCCACCCTGCTGGAAGTAAAATGTTATCTTTTTACCTTTGAGTCTTGCTGTTTGAAGGTTATAGACTAAACAAGACGACTATCCAAAGCAATAACAATCCTATTTAAATGCTAAATAGCAGGTCATTTTCCTTGATTGCTTCAGACTATTTGTCTCTCACCGATTTAATCCTTTGAGACTATCCAATGTTCCCCTCATTTCTTTAACTGTTGCTGGTAAGCTTATGTGATCTTATTGATGAGTACCCGACTCCAGTGATTCTTTTGGCTGATTATGCAATTTTCTCTCCAGTCTAATCCAGTTAATGATCCGGGGATTTCATGTTTATTAGGGAGCGTAGCATCATTTATCATTTCTTGACTCGTCATAAACGGGAATATTGGCTCTGAGCAAATAAAAGGTGGGGCTCTCTTTCAGGAAGTTGGTAAAAATAACAACTGCATATATTTAACCCACAGTAGACATCTGTCTCTGAGTCATTAGCCTGAATCTCTGCTAAAAAGAAGAGTTCCCCACCACCCCCAAATAATTATTTCAGTGAAAGTTATACATCCTTCTTTATTCACTAACAGGTATATTTTTGCTCCTACAAGAAATAATTTAGTTGTTTTTGTGGCTTATAGGTCAATGTGTTCCTACACAAGATACTTAACTCTAACTTCCATCTAAAAGCCATTACTTTGCAGGCATTTTTGAAGGAGTAAATTATTTTTAAGCTAGCATACCAAAGCCAGAAGAAAAAGCACATTACTTATCAGTTTTATTCTCTTCTGGGTCACAATACTGTAACAAAATCTGGTGAGTCGTTTAAAATTGACGACAATTTATAATGTTAAGGCTGACCTGAACCTTAACATTATGAGGTTCAGATCAGCATAAAACCCTTTGCTTTAAAGAATATGTAAAACTTTATACTTTCAAAATGGGAACTCCTGAAAATTACAGAGAAAAGTTTTTTGAATTGAGTTTATTTTATTTAAAAAATAGTCAAATGGATTTAACAGGCAAATAGCTAAGAGTCCATATTTAGATAATCACTCCATGGATGATCATATTTCATCTGGCAACAAGTTATTTGACCCTAATTAACACAGAGCAGCTTCTCATTTCTTAAATGACCATGTGGGAAGACACATCGCTTTGTCTCAGAGGAGTCACATCTTTGACATGCATCAAGCTAAGAAAATATTTATGATCACAACTGAAAACACCAAAAGTAGTTTAAGAATTATTAAACACATTCCTAAAATCTGGAAGGATAGTGAGGAAGAAATGTGCTTGGAAAAACAAAAAAGAATCTGGAATGATTGTGATAGGCGATCACTTGAACATTTGATGAAATCTAGTGGTTAGTAATTGAGACTTGAATCCTGGCAACACATATGAACACCAATGAAGAGATTCAAAGATTTATTTGAGGAACAGAGGTTGACATTGCTGGAAGTGAGATAAAGGTTCAGGTTCATACTAAGAGAAAAATGCTGAGTGTATGTCTGGCAGATGAAAAACAAAAAACAAAGAAAAAAAATATGGTGTCTACCCCTAACCCTGCTCTTCTTCAAGATCCACCTGATGAGTTCCAGCTGGATAACACACCTGTGATCACACCCTGCAATGAAGTAAGGTAAGAGAGACACGCATCTCTTTTACATAAAAAACTGATAACTGTGGTAGAAAATCTGAGTACTAAAACTCAAGATAAATACATCTTATGAAATTATTTAATTAAAGTTTAGTAATATTCTGCAAAATGACTTTATCTTTTTTAAGGTTTTTGCATTGCTATGTAGAACTAGTGGACATATCTTTGGAAAAAGAAAGTCCTGTACTAAAACATTTAATTTTTGACTTTCTTTTTTTTCCCCATATAATAGAAAGTCACGAGGTAAAATAGAGCAAGGATAGCCTGCTAGACATCAATAAAGCAGTGTAACTTGGAGCCTTGCTGTGAATGTCATCAGACTAGGAAGAGGATGTATGGTTTTAAAAACAGAATATAAATTTTATGTTTGCCTTTGAGCAGTCACATTGTACCACACTTGCCCCCCTGACATCCTTTATTGGCTCCAGCCCCATACCATCACATATCTCAGTTAATACCCTTCAGTCAGCACACACACAATGTATCTGTCTATCTTCACAGGGACTTATCAATGACTTCCATTCATTTCTACAGCCTAAACCTGACCCTTACTCTAAACCTAAACATCACCTGTACATCCCTAACCCTAAGTCTAAACTAAACTCAATTCACACCTTAGTCCTAAACCTAACCAATAACCCAAAAACAGCACCTCTTGTTATGGGGCTCAGGCTTTGGCCCCCATAAGGAGCAGTCAGTCCTCACAACATAGTATTTGTTGGGAAAATGGTACTTACACTGTATCAAATGCAAGGCCACCCATATACACATACACACACACAGCCATACACACACACACAGCGTTTTGTAAAACCAAGACTGAGTGTACAAACATATTTCACACATCAGGAAATTCCTATTCACATTACTTCTGTCCTGTAATGACTGCATGCTGCTCCCAAATTACTGAAATGGAAATTTCTCGTTGTATCAGCAAGACTCTTCAGCTCTCTCTATTCATTCACATGGGTGAGCTATTGTCAGGCAATAATGGTGTGGCCTGGAAGTGTGGCATGTTAGAGAGCTGCTTTAGAAATTTGCAGTGAACCAGCAGGGACTTATTTATTACCACAGTGAATCTGAAGTCTTCAGGTGAGGGTAGACAATTGGCTCTGTTGTTCAGAGGCAGCTGGAAATCAAACATGTAATTTGACTATTTTTGATCACCTCTGATGGCTTCATGTCAAACTGCTTGGGATGAGTTGACCTTTCTTGATAGCCTTACATAGAGATGTATCTGATTAAGTTAGACTGTCAATGTTGGGGTTAATCAATAAAAAAAGTGAAACACATATTCATTATATGTTTATATACAGTGGCCCTCACGGTATCCAGGTGCCCACATGCAGTCAAATATATCTTATTCCGCATTAACACGCACTGTGGAAACTGTGGTGAAAGTTGCAGAAGGTAATATCTGTTGTAGAGTTCCTCAAATCTAGGCGTTGAGGTCTGATGTCCTGCAACTTTTAGATGTGTTCCTGGTTCAATACAGCTTAGTCAAATGGGTGAACTTCCTCAGTATCCAATTATGTTCTGCCTAGTCCTGCTAATGACCTAATTACCTGACTTGGTGCAGACCACAAACAGGTACTTTAAAAAAAAAGGGCATGAGCAGACTCTTTCTTTTTTCTTTTTCTATGCAAGCGTAGGTCCTTCAATATTTGCAGCAGGATGCTCCCAATCCCAGTCCTGAGTGGCACATTGGTGTGCTGGGGTGCTACAATGAAGGTGCAACACCTGATAAACTCGTAAAAAAGGCTGATATTGGTTGATAAAGGCTGACAATACTGAAGGAGATTCATTGGTCATCTTTTTGTCTGCGCCTACCACAATACCAATAGTACCAATACCTAATTGCAATGGTATCAGAGTGCTTCATTGGCAGGTAAGCTCTGTTTACCTAAAAGCCCCAGCTAATACATGGATTATGATCAAGACAAACCCAACAGTGCAAACAAGATGAAGGCTGCTATTATACCAACCTGGGCTTTTCTGACACCTCAGCAAAAAAACACATCTATGCCATGCTGCATTTATGCAGTGATTCATTCAAAAGGAGCTCAGGCTGGTTGCACAGAACATACACTGCATATTAAGTATATTTTGTATTAAGATTACACTTCTGTATTAAAACATCCCTTTTTATTTAGAGCTCTGACTCTAAATAGTCTGCTCACTGACTGCGAGCCATAATCTTAAAAAAGGACAGAAATAAATACTTGAAACATGTCACTCTGATTGTAATGAATCTGTTGAAGTTTAATTAAATAATTCATGATAAATTACCCTTTTCAGATATTCTAATCTGCCAAATTGCATTGTGTCAGAAAGAAAAACAGTACTTCAGTAATTGAATGGTAAAGTACAGAAAAAAATATACTCCAGGGTCTAAAAAAGCCTGAGCTGCTAAATGTTATTTTTAGTTGATTCTTTCTCCTGACATCCTTCCAGGAACTGGGCTGCCCTTCATGTTCCTTTCAATCTCACCCTATCTCATTAAATTCAAATCTCCAGCCCCATGTGACCATAGACATTGTTGCAAAAAGCGGTTAAAAATGAAATCTTCTGCATGCAGCCTTCTGTGATATTTCAAGCTCTTACAGCCTCAGTGCCTGCACACCCTCTTTTGCAAGGGATATTTTCATTATTTACAGAAACTTGCCTGACAGATTTTTGTGCTGATAGACGTTTGCATAACTAGACGCTCTCTCCCTTTTATGTTCCTGTGCAAGGCAGTGATATAGGCAGAGCTACTTCATCTCAGCACCATTTCTAATTAATTGGAAAGGATCCAAGCAGCATTTCAACACAATATTTCATCACACTGTGATTTTGATTCAAAGTTTATAAAGCAGAGCCGCATTACAGTTCTTTCTTTCCGTTGCTTCTGTTTACTACATACTATTGTCAACAAATCCACATTAGGGTGTTGTCCAGATGACTAGATAACATCGGTATCGTCTTTCTGACTCTGAAGAAAAAACAGAATGAACACCCAAAAATGGAGGAAAAAAGAGGAGTAGCAAGGAATGGGTATAATTAAAACCACCAGAGGGATACTGATGAACTTTATTAAATGAATCAGATTAAGTTTACTGCCTGCAACAACCTCATGTAGACAGTGAACAAGACCTTTGATATATTGTGCAATGGCTGGCCAGGAATGAACTGTCTTTGCGTCTGTAATTAGCTCACCCAAGGTAAAGTGTGAAGTGGGGTGGTATTTAATTTTCAATGGGAGTATGAAAAGCTCATGGAATAGACTAAGGATTTGTGATTAACTGGGTAAATTAATAATAAGTGTCAGGTTAAACCGTTGCTGAACTCTGTCTCTATCTCTCTGGAGGTCTGAGCAACTGAAATTCAATTAAAACACAAGTTATGTAGAAAAACAAATACAAGGTTCCAACATCTAACAGAATAGGTAAGGAGTTTTTTGGGGGGTTTTATCAATGAAAGGACCAAAAGCAAAAGTCTATTCCCACAATTCTTAGATTCCTCTTGTTATCTCAAGAGGTGTGTTTCATTCAGCCAATTTTCACAGACTGCAACACAAACTCAAGTATTTCTGTTTTCTCACTGGGGGTTGTTACAAAGTCGGCGCTTAACTGAAATTGCACAGCAGTGGATTTTCAACAGTTGCAAATTACCTAAAACAGACTAAAGACGCCCATTAGCAAATACCATGGCACGGTTCAGTGATACATTTAATTGCATACAACAACAAAAAATGGAAGATTGCAGCACAAAAAGAAATTGTTTTAGAATGTATTGACAGAACTTCATGGGAAGGCCTGAATAATGTTCTTTTGATGACATTCACTGACTGCAAAGCTTTTCATTTACCCAACCTTCATCCTTTAACAAGTCATAAAAACAAGTTATAATTGATACAGTCAACCAGGAATTGGTCGTATTCATCATCTTACATTTTATTGTCTTCAAACGGTCAACAAGACACCCACATGTACACATTATACCAGAACTGATAACAATCGACCTATTTTCAGATTTAATTAGAGCAAAAAAGAATTAGGATATGCAAACACCTAAAATAGACAGATATACTCCCTCAAGGCACCCCAGCAAATGATTATGCTTTAGTTTCTATCTTGTATTCTTCTACTGCTACTCCCTAAAGTCCATTACAAAACAGACACTGAATGGTGCATAGCAGAGGTCTCCAATCTTGTTTCCTGGGGTCTATCATCCTGTAAGCTCTAGAGATGTGGCTGCGATCAAACAATTGATTTAAATAAAAGGATTACTAAGAGGTTTCAGCAGAACTTGTTGGGATGCTGAGAAGCAAATGCAGTCAGTGGAATCATGTCAGCTGGAACAGGCAAACTTCTAAGGTAAAATCCACAGTGATACGGATACTTTGCAAAATTTAGATTCTCTGCTTCCTTTCCACCTCTTGTTCACAAACACATAGTTTTCTGTCTAGTGAGGAAAAAAATATTTTTAACCCTCCAAGAACCCTAAGAAGAAACAGAGTTCCCTCCTCTAGTTCTTAAGATAACTCTACAATTGCTACAAACATGACTTTTAGATTCCAGATTGTTGCTTGTACACAAGGACATTCACAGACTGCTACTTGATTGTCTCTATGCTCTTAATTCTAATTAGAACCAAATTATTTGAGCACATTTGTACAATTTCAAATAGGCAATGTTTTGGAGTTGTTAGTGTTCTTGCCTTGAATCAAAAAGGTTTGAATTCTGGCCCGAGCCAGAATGCAATATCTTATTCAAGTGTGGGGGTATCTCTGCTTCATCTCACAATCTAGTAACATGCATATTACATTACTCAGATGTAATGTAATGTGCATTACATCTCAGTAATTAATTGC
This sequence comes from Xiphophorus maculatus, assembly GCF_002775205.1. NCBI lineage: Eukaryota > Metazoa > Chordata > Actinopteri > Cyprinodontiformes > Poeciliidae > Xiphophorus > Xiphophorus maculatus. The sequence goes on along the minus strand of NC_036465.1, from coordinate 19,698,272 downwards.
ATGCATGTTTTTGTGCCCTCTATGTTGACTTGTGTCAAATAATACTAGGAATACCTTGTGCTTGTTGAAGGGTATATAAAATCTAAATATAAATCTGCTAAAATATAAACAAATTAACTTTTACTTGTGTGTTACATTTTCCAGCTGTGTGCTTGATGATGATGATGCTTTCATTACAATTAAAAATTTTGTGAACAACCTGTTACCTGAAATTGTTTTTGTCCTACATATTTACATTATTTTTAAGGGACACACAAGGTTTATGTCTAATAACGCTCTCTGTTGTCTTTATGTCTGTATGCTAATCAACTTCAAGTGTTCAAACTGTATTTCACATTTACACTGTTATATGCATATGAAATACCTTTTTTGTTCTTCAGAGCTGCTTATTGTTGCTCTATGGGATTTAAGCTCAGTACTTCTTTTATTTGGTATTCAGTAGTTCTCCTGTGCTGTTACCAAATCACCAGTAGAACCTGCTTTGTGCTCAAAAGAGAGGGAGTGAGTGTGTTAGTCTGCATGTGGGTGGGGGTGCAGGTTGACCTGTTTTCTGCCCCATGCTTGACTTCTCTTTGTCATTTGCAGGACTGAGCATGCTTACACACTGAGTTATGCAAAAAGATCATAGCATCTAAACAGATTCTTCTCAACCATAGTAATGCCGGTACGAAGCGCAATAGGTCTGTGTTATTTTCCAACAGAAAGAGATGTGGTTAGTAAATGCTGAGTACTGAGTCATTGACCCAACATGACTCTGTCAAGGTAACATTGCCTGGAAATAAAAAGCTAAGACACTGATTGCTGTTATTCCCATGACCATTTGAAAACCCAGTCCCTTTCCCCTTTCAGCTAATGAAGAATTTCACTCAGACACATGGGAGAAGTCGTAAAGAAGGCAAATCGTCCGCCACTCTGTCGTCCTCACTCCATGGGACACTCACGATTCCTCTCTACGATCTCTTGTTAGACCAAAAATCAATCCCTCCATTGAGTAGCGGCCCATTTGTTCTTGGCTTTGACAGAGGCTTGGGTCAATAAAGGCAGTGCATTGCTACTCCCTCCCACCAAAGCCTGTGCTTGGCAAAGCAATTCTGCGACGGGCGTGCATGATAGATGGCATAGACATGTGAATGGGATCACTGAAGCAAGTCAGAGTTAGACTGGGCAGCACTGAAATATTTTTGTTGCCTCTTCTGCTTTTATATTATGGCATTTCACCAAATGGTAACACGACTGCAACTTTGATTGAGTAATGTTTTCTATCATTTTTCACTTTCTAGTCTATCCTAGTTAACATTAATTTCTTGTCAACTTAATTAAGGAGTCAAGGTTTTGTGTGAATTAAGCTCTATATGCTAGCCTTACTATCCTTATTCACCAGGAAAGGCACAACATCATCCAACATTTTAAACTACAATGTTTTATGCTTACATTTTGTAGCTAAAATATATTTGTTTCTATGTCACATAGAGGAAGCTTGTGAGGAATAATATAGATTATTTTTTATTTTCTAACTTTATTCCACCATCACGATGTCATATATACATCTTACTTTTCTCTAGCATAGGAGAAAATAAAAGATTTCTATTTAGAAATCATTTGCATACACAATTGGATCACCAGCTTAGTTAGACAGCCACAAATATTTGGACTTGTTGTAAAATAGTGTTGCAATTTTAATATGCTGTATATATACCACAGATATTCAGCCCTACAACAAAACTAGAATAGTACTTAATGACTAAAGTGTTATTTAATGTGATCTATACTATATAGATGTTCAGTTTTCACTAATGAAAATTGACTCACTTTGGCCTGCTGTATGCCTAAAACTCCAAATGACATCAGTCCAAATTCTGTACTAATTTATCAATTAAATTCTTCTTTTTTTTTTTTTTTGCCTGTTGGTCAAATAAGACAAGAAAGGCAATCATTAGGTATAGAAATTACAACAGAACAAGAGGGTGATATCGTCACCCAATGCATCCTTTCCTGACTTCACAGAATATTGTGAAATGTATACCTTTCATTCTAGCAGACATACTGTATACAAATAAGAAATGCATAAAAACTTAGACACATCCTTACAACACTTTAGCTTGCCAGATTCAGCATGTGAATTGGAATGACTGATTTCATTGGAAAGCATCTTTGAGTGTCCAGGAAAGCACTACAACTATGATGAAACTCATTTAATTTAATTACTGCAGTTTTAGGAAATTGCTTTGTGTTGGTTATTCTACTTTTAAGAAAGTGTTGCTGCTGAGCGGTCCCTTTGCATTATTTATTTGCATATGTAGTAATATGTAAAATCTGAAACTTGGAATGTAGTTCATACAAACAGATATTTGTAAAATAATACAAACGCTCACCCTTTCTCAATTCTAGGGTTTTGTTTGGATCTGCTTGCATAGTCTTTGCCTAAAGAGCCATCATCTCCATTAGTTTTAAATAGAAATAATTACTTTAATTACACAATCGGCTTGGTACTTGACCAGGAATAATATCTCTCACTGTGTGTTCATCAAGTTAAATTTTACTAATTGTAAAAAAACAAACAAATTCAAAATTTTTCATAAATCAGTGTGTGAACCTAAGTGGAATCCATCTCATGTTTATGCAACAGGAGTTTTAGAGAGAGCTTTGTCAGCTTCAAAGAAGCCTATTTTTATGTTAGACACCACGCTGCATCTACTGTACCTTTACTGTTTAGTAGGCTGAGTGGTTCTTTAACACTCTTCCTTACCCTAAGAGGCCTTGAATCTCTTTAGATTTAAGTTGCAAGACTAAGAAGGTTAGAGTGTCCTCCAAGCAAAGTTGGCATTTTAATTTCCTTCGTGTAAGTAAAAGACTGCTTAGCCAGGCTAAGAGGAACATAATTAACAAAAATCTTTTAATTCATTTGTTTGTCCCTCGGAAGGGAGCTCTGCTTCAGTAATTAACCTGCTGCAGTTTGCCATCCTCTCCGCCTCACAGTAATGAGCAGACGAGTGAATGTAGTCCTGACCCTATCATTAAGTGACATGAATAAATGTGTGCATTATGATTATTGTTATTGTTATCATCATCTTTTGCAGAAACTCTACATATTTAATTATGTTTCCAACCCATTTGTGGCGTTTTAAATTACTCAGTAGAAAACAGTACACCAGAGCTTAGCTAGGACAAGTAATAATTAAAAAAATCACCCTGAATGGACTTCCCCATGCTCTCCAAATGATGTACAGTCAATTGTATAAACATTTTGAGGACTGTCAGCTCACATAGTGAGCAAGAGGTACAACACGTGAATAAAGTACCCAGAGAGGGACAGGCCCTCATTCACATCGAGCTGAAACAGCAAGTCCGTGTCACTTCCTTTTCCTTGCGTCATGTGGCTCATGGTCGCGGCAGCTTCCTCTTTTGCTTTACATCAATACTGACAGCAGTGTTTATGCTTTTCCACCACATGCCAAGCCAGGAGTTGATGAAAGAAAGGCTTCAACGAAGACTTGCGCAAGGATTTTAGAAATGTCGTCGGTCATGGACGCGGACGTGTTGTCATTGTCATCTTCTTCATCATTTCCAAGCTCATCAGCAGCAGCAGTGGCAGGAGCGCAGCAAGATGATTCAGCTAAGGATGAAGGCAGTCTTCCTCAGAGCCCAGAAGAACACATATCTACTAAAGAACTATGGTTTGTATACAACAGGTGTATTCCTACACATTAAAAGGAACACAGGAAAACTTAATTTCTTACAAACGGTCTGACTTATTCTAAAGAACGAGATAAAATCTCCCCTTTCAAGCTGTTTGGCTGTTTTTTAAAACATTTTGTAGAAGCTGTTGTTTTCTTTTATTATTGTTATTTTTTTAACGCCAATAGTAAAATAGTCTAATATTATAGAATGACTGTCATTTTCAGACTTTTCTGTTATCGACATTATTTCACAAACAGAATGTTGGAAAAAAAACAAGATAGATGCTCAGACAGTTGAGTGTAAAAGTTCACCTCTGTGAGAGGCGGGGATGTTCGGGGACTTTGGAGTTTCCCATGAGGTCACAACAATGTAGGCTTCAGTTCACTGTTTCACAAATCCCACTTGACAGTGCTGTAAAAATAAGAATAAGTTTTGAAAATATTGTACCCTTAAATCTGAAATGGTTTGTCTTAAACATCATAAAAATGAGTCTTTATGGAATCACACTGGGTAAAAGAAGTAGCTTCACTACTTGAAGTGCTGAGATTGTTTAAAAATAACCATATAAATAGTGAAATGCCAAAACTCAGTTCCCTTTTTGGAGTTTCAGCTGAAGCCGTCACTCCCTCTACTTCTGTAATATGTAACTTAATTAACATGGCTGCAGAACAGTGGCATTGTCTCCTCTATCCCCACGCTTAACAACTTTATAAAACTGGTTCACAGTGCTCACAGGATGTCAGGAAATCAGAGAAACAAAAAATAATTCTCACACTGTCATCACAGATACTTGCATTAACTGCAGTACCAACAGTACATCTGAATAAGCTATACTGAGTTGCCAGAACAGATTGTTGGATATGGATCGGTTATCATTTTAGGACATCCTCGCTACATTTTCTTACTATTGAATTTGAACTTCTCCTTTCTCCCTAAATTTCCCACATTGTATAACTGGTGATTTGAATGATTGACATGACCTGTCTTGTTGAATACAGTAGAATGACAGTGAAACTAGATTGTATACTTACAGAAATATTTTTCTGGATTTTCCTTTCAGATATGTCACTTCACTAATACGGTTTTTCACACAAACCACGTTATATCAACTTTAAAAAAGCATCACACGTATTAGAAAATGTGGTTTTGATATAAAAGGGGAAGTGCTATTATTTACAGCAGGGCTTTAATGTTTCTGTCAGTTTTGGAAAGTTTCCTTCCAACTGTTGCTTAGTGTTTTAGTAAATAGACCAAACACAGCATTATTTCAGCAGCTTATGCAAATTAGTGAGAGGTTTCAATGGGATGAGCATTCTCTATTCATTCTTCAGTTTTGAGAACATATCAGCCTTCTAGGCTGACACCAACTATATATATAATAAGAAGGAAATGACAGCTGTAGTATTTGTTTCTGCGCTTGCCACTTTTAAAGCTAGGTCTAAAAAAACAAAAAAGAAAAACTAGCTATCTGTTGATGAACCAGTGAACATGATGTGAATAGCTCAGTCTTATTAAAAGTTCCCCTCACAGAACAATGTACATACCATTTGTTGTCATCGTACTGAAATTAAATGGACAATTTGAGTTTGTGTCGCAATCATTTTGCAATTCGTCTTGACTTTTGCTTTGCTACCTTAAGATTATTTTGTCAACTAAATATTTAGTTTGAAACACTGACGTTTATATAAATGAACGAGGTGAAAGTATTATTTTTTGAAAATAAACCCCCATTTGTGTCTTTCATGAAAGTTTACATAAGCTAAATTATTGCTGTTAATTTTTCACCATGTAGCTTTACAAACAATACCCCACATAGTTCTCAACCTTGGTTTTTTGGGGCCTTGTCCTTCGTATCTTGGCTTCAGTTCATCTTACCCAAATGTCTTCAGCAGCTTGAATAGGCCACTGAAGATTTTTTTTCAGAAAGTCAAACTTTGTCTACAAAAATGACAAAGTATCATATTATGATCGATCACTTGGCATTTAGATTTGGATTGCTCAGTGTACAAAAAAACGTTGAAATTGGCTTAGCTGAATGCATTTTGTGTTATTTTGGCATTAATCAGACTTAGCCTACATGTTGCTACCTCCATTTATTTTGCTTTACAAAGCAGCTCCGTGAAATTGCATAACTTTAGTTTTCTGCGCAGCGGGACACTGTACATAAGTGGATGAAAGCATGTATTTGTGGAGGTGTTTTGCCCTAAAGCCGATGAGAGGGGATTTTAGATAAAGACTCTTTGTAGTGCTCTGCCCTGGATAGTTACAGTAGCCTAACTGTATGCTTGCGTAAAGAAGCCCGGAGGGGAGTTTTATGCAGTGTTTCAAGCTCCTCCATGAACAGATTCCCTCTGGGCGTACATCTCCTCTGCCTCCCTGTCAGCATTTGACTGTTAAAGCAGACCACACAACAGATCTGGCATGGGAGGGAAGCTTGTTGGATTAATTAATGAATGCAATTTTTTTCTCCCTATTTCTCTAAGAGGTTCTCTAGAAATCACATTTTTTCCAGGGATTATAAGAGGCACTGCTTCCTCATGTTATGAATGTGCAAATTCTTTATCTGTGACTGTAAACAGACACTTTTAATTGTCAGATGCAGAGGAATACATCACAATTTGCATAGTTGTGAGTGTCTTGCGTGCAGAATGTGACTATGTATATGCATATGTGTGTGTCTACGTGGGTATGCATAATAGCTGCTATTTGATTCTCTGGAAGTGCACTCTGTGTGAGTGGGTGTTTAAAAGTACCTGACGTTCTTTTGTGCATACATGCCTTTGCTTAATAATAGAAATCCTTTCCTGATGTTCATCCTGGTGCTTTTTTTATGGCACATTATGATATCCTCATTCTGTGTTTTGTTTTGTTTTTTTCCCCCATATACAGGTCAGAAAATGCAAGCCCGATGGGTGACAGACTGTTGTCCACAGATGAACAGGTCACTTTGATCACTGAGAGTCTGACAGTCACCTCCACTGACCAGGAGAAATTACTGCTGCTCAACAAAAACACCGAGCTCCGCAGAGTGAATAAAGAGGTAAAGCATCTCCCCCAAAACAGCAGCCGATTGGAAACTTTGCAGGTCAACAAATTACTACTGATGTTGGCAATTATATCTAGTTCCCACTGAAAGCTGGAGGAGGAATGTAGGCGCTATGTGGAAAGTGCTGTAGTGAAAGTGGTGCCACCTTTGCCTCCTAATTTTAATACCAAACTCCTTTGAGATTTAAAATATGACTCGCCGTATTTCCTGCTCCCTGTGTTGTCGTGGTGACATACTGGAAACGAGAGCAGTGATGATGAAATGAATGATGTTATTGATTACTGCAGTGAAGGTTTTTGCTGTGGTTATATGAGGATGCTGATGATGATGATGTCGGTAATATCCCACAGCTGATGAAGCTTAACGAGGACTGGGACCAGGTTTACCGGAGCGCCACACTGGGTCTGCAGCGGAGACTGGAAGCTTTGGAGCAGGAAAACGGCGCCATTAAACAGCTGAACAGCCAACTGCTCCTCAAAGTTGAACAACAACAAGTAAACACAGCAAAACTTCAAGCACCCACACAACCATAAGCTCACCTCACTGGCTCTTACACTCCAGTGAGAGCGGGTGTGGAAGGGTGTACACCAGGGAATTTATAATGATGGCAGTAGATGTGGTTTACCCGTGTGATGTCTAAAGCTGCCTTTTCGATTGCAGAGTGCGAAGGAGTATTATGAACAATCACTTATGACAGAGCTGAAGAAAAACCAGGAGTTGCAAGAATATGTCAGGTTGTTGGAGAACAAAATTCACCGCCCAGAGAAAGACATTTCATCTGTCAAGCAGGTTTTTGTTTTATCAATCTTATTTATTCTTCACTGTCTTGCAAATGTATTCATGCTCCCCGAGCTTTTAGATTTAGTCATGTTGCAACCATAAATGTCAATGCATTTCATTTTGATTTTATGTAATGGACCAGCACAAAGATGTGCATAGTTGTCAAGGCAATAAAAAATTGTGCATAGTTTTTCCGGGTTTTCTTTTTTATGAGTGAAACTTTAAAAAGAGTGTCAAACACTTTTAGCCAGAATCCCAATAAAATATATTGAGGTTTGTGGCTGTAATGTGATATCAGGAAAAGCTGAAAGGGCAGAAATACTTTTGCAAGGCCCTGCATTTGATTTTATTTGTGACTAATCTGTTGCCCGTCACCTCTCCTTCTATTTCCACTGAAGGGAGCCTTCAGTGCTGCGCCATGTCCCTCCAGTGGTCAAATTTCCAGATACATCCCATCAGCCATCTCTTTCCTAGCTTCTCCCTCCTCAGAGGCAGGATACAAGGCAAAGGGACCAACAATTACATCACTGGGAACTCTGGGAAACTCACAGCAAGAAGTAAAAGATTTAAAAGAGCAGCTGGGCGCACTTAGATGTCAGGTGGGTCTCTCTCTTCAGAACAACTTCAAAAAGGGGGGAAAAAAGCAGAAAAACATGGCTGATGTCAAATCTCTGTTGCTGGGTAAACCATTACTTAATGTTCAAGCAGAGTCTTCAATAAGAGGGTCAACTGCACCACCCAGTGGTGTCACAAGTTGTAGGTCCAACACTGGCTCACTGCCATGTTGCTGTCTTGTATTTGCAGACTGAAATTTATGAAGCAGAATATCAGACAGAGCACAACGACCACAAGCACACACTGCAGGAGAACCGAAGGCTCAGGAAGAAGAGGGAGGAGATGCGCCAACAGGTTGCACTACTGCAGGAACAGGTAGTGTATTCATTGCCTATTTACATGTATGCAGTAACACATGCATAGACATGCAGACACAGTGAAAGGTTACCTAAATACTCTAACCTCTAACTACTAACAAACATGCATGTTCTAATGTATGTCGGATTGATGAGAAATGAATAACAGGAATAGATTTTTTTTTCCAACTGCTTTTTGAAATTGGTTTAAAATAATAATCTCGTTCATTTTTGTGAAATCCTTTTAGCTCAAGATCTACGAGGATGACTTCAGGCGAGAGCGGTCCGATAAACAGATGCTGCAGCGACTGTTGTCGCAGAAAACCTCCCAAAACAAGGACACTGTGCTTGTCCACCGCTGCAATAATGAGCAGCAGCTCGTGGAGGGAGAGAAGAGAGCACAAAGCGGGGAGAAAAAAAAGCAGCACCACCCACTCTGCCCCAAGCATCCCAACAGGGACAAAGAGTCCAGCTAAAAGACTGGACCAGCAAAGGATACAACTATGGGCTTGTCAATGAAAACTGTTGATTGGTTTCATAACCAGCCTTCGTTTTAGGCTAATAAGACAAGAATCCTGACAAATGTAGAAAACAAAAATCTGAATTTGTATTGAATTTCTTTGAAAAATAATGTATTTTTGTACCTTATTTAATGCATCCATCTATTTTCTTATATATTTTTGAAGTACTTTAACATGTCTCTAGTAACAATTTTGATGTTCTTAGTTAATTATCAGAATAGCTCTTTGAAAGAATATTCTACCAAACAATGTCTGTAAATTTAGTTTAAATTGTTTACTTACATTGTGATTAAAGTTTTCTTCAAACCTCCACAAAGTACTTTCATGGTACAGTGGGAGGGCACTATACTTTGTAATGGCATTATTGTCGTGGTAAATTAAATCTGTTCAATGATGCTCTATTTTTGAACGATTTAATCCAGTTGTTTCCTGCTTGTTGTTCTTCAGCTGAAGTGACCACTTTGCAAATTTTACCGCACATGGTTCCTGTAACAGAAGGAAATACTACAATACCTTTCAAAAGCATTAAGACCAGGGGTGCACCGATTGCAGTTTTCTGGCCAATCACCGATTACCAATCTATTAAATATCCTGACATGCTGATTCCGATTTTGGCAGATGCCACATTTTTTTGTCTAAACTGTTGCAAAATATAGCAAGAAAGTTCATGAGTTGCCAACAGTGAGATGACTATTGCTAACATATAGAGATGCACTGGTGGGCCGGTCTGCTAGTCAAATCTCTCTCACATCAGAGCAGAAGAAGATAGCAGTTGATTTAAATACCTTTGAAGACGTAGATAAAATCATGAGATAAGATCGGCTTCACATGTAAAAATCAGTCGATCACCGATTTTTCAAAATTAGGAAGATCGGCACCGATAAATCGGTGCATCTGTAATTTAGAAAACCACAAACTTCAGATTTTTATTTTTTAGAATTTATATGATGGCCCACTACAAAGTGGTGTATGATTGGAAAGTTGAAAGAAATGATGCATATGTTTCACAATTTTTTTCCAATCTGTGCATTTATATTTTGCTCTCCTGGATCAATACTCATTCTACTTTCCAAATTGCTGAAATGTAATGAGATTGAATAGAGAGCATTTGAGAAGTCTTGTCACAGGTACTCAAGTGGATTTAGGTCTAAACTTTGAATGGGCCATTTAACACACAAATATCATTCGATCTAAAATATCCATTTGACCTTTATAAAGTATTTTCTTCAAAAACTGTTCTGTGTTTATCTCCATCTATTAAATCTGCATCTTCTGTGTCTCTGGTGAGAAAGATCATTCCCGCAGGATTAGGCTGCCACCATGTGGAATGCTAGTTCCATGAATGGAGGGCTTCTGGAGTTTACAACTTATAATTGTTCTGCTAACTGACTTTCCCAACTAAGCCGTGAATCTCTGTAGCTCCTCCAAACTCACCATGGCCCTCTTGGCTGCTTCTCTTCTCTCTTTTCTCTCTCCTGGTCTTTCACTTTACATTGTGCTGTATTATTCTTTCAATTTCCCTTCATTGTCATGCAGCTGTTTGAGCAGCGAGAAATAACAAATTCGTAACATAGAACTGATATATTTATTTTGAGAATAAATTACACAGATGTTGTTACATGACTTCTAAAGTCAATTTGTGAAATTAGATTTTATTGAGGGATTTCAAAGTTAATCAGGCTGAAGATAAATTGATGCTACAGAGTTGCATCATATATATAATTTCTTTCCACTTCATTGGAAACTTCATTATACCTGTATGTTGGTCTGCCACATAAAATCCAGACAATATATATAGCAGTGTGTGGTTGTAATGTGAACAAATTTTAAAACGTTCCAGGTTAATGTATAAATACTTTTACAAAATACTGAGACGTGATCTGAGTGCAGGTGCAAGCCGTGGACAGCAGGGGGCAGAAGAAACATTTAAAAAGCGCTGTAATGTCAACATGTAAATGCAAGTAGACGTCATGGACAGTAGGGGGCAGCATGACTAATTAGGAAGCATTGTGTCAACACTTGAATGCTCCGGTTTCTGTATTAAAAGTAATACTCAACCTCAGTTATTTACGGGGGAACAAAAGCTCATTTTAACCCACCTTTTTATTTTGTTCTCCAATTGAATATGTTTATTTAAAACAGACAAAATATCCACACATTTTACAAATAGAAAGAACAGCTAATGTATCTTCAAAAAAGTCAAATATGACATGATTTTATTGAGTATTTCCATATATATATATATATATATATATATATATATATATATATATATATATATATATATATATATTTGTTTATTTTAATTTCCCCTAAGAGTAGACTTGGTATGAACTGGTGCTATATAAAGTGAAATTAAAATGAAATATTTTTTATATATTTATATATTTTTTTCTTACAATAGTAATTCCATACTGGCAGTGGGATTGATGTGCAGTTCACCCAAAAATAAGGATTCAGGAATCAGTGGTGATGTGTCCAGGTGACAAATGGTAAGTTAGCAACTTGACATGGTTAGTAAAGCCACAAGAAGCTGGTGAATCACTAAATTTAAAATTGCAGAATTTCTAATAAATTGTTATGCAAACTCTTTTGTTTTGATATTCATGTATGTATTCCGTTTAGCGAAGTCAGTCCATGTGAAATATGACATGAAACAAGTATTTTACTACATAGAAGTTTACAATTGCTTTCCATACTATAGAGCGACTAAAATGTCAAGCATAAACACAGATCTTATTTCAAATGTTTGTGTGATTTAGAACTACCGAAGAAAAGAAAATCTGTTTTAGAAAACTTCTTCACTTAAAAAAAAGGGTGTGAAGTCTTTTCAATGTGTATACAGCTGAAAGATTTCATAAATGTAAACAATAAAAAAATATAATATTGAGAAAGCATTTTATTGAAAATTTAAAACAATCCACACTGTTACAATTACATTAAAGCAAATTGCTGCATTTTAACAATAGCCAAAATGCTCATGAACACATTTGATGCATGTTTTAAACAGGTATGTGCAACCAGATATGTAATAACACTCTTTAGGCAAGTTTCAGTGTTTCTTGAACCATGACGCCGATTCCATCAAACACTTTGTGAACGGGAGCGTTGCACATAAAGGCAGAGGTGGTGACCAGCTTGTTCTTGACATCAACGTGAGCTTCATCCACGTCTTTGTTCACATGTTTGCAGCCCATGTCCTTCAGAGCTCCAGCCGTCTGAGCAAACGGCCACCTGAAGATAAAAACCAAGTGAATGATCACACAAAATCCACTAAACTAACATTTTCACCTAATGTGAACAGAGATTTACACACTTTTCACACTCTTTGTCCTGGCCCACAGTCAGCTCACAGCCAGGCAGCAGCTTTGCAGCCAGGACAGGGGAAATGCAGCACATGCCCAGAGGCTTTCCTGCTTTGTGGAAATCCTTAATGATCTTCTCCAGATGTGGCTGGACGGTGCAGCTCTTGTTCTTTAAAGCCCAGTCGCTCAGGTTCTTTGCCACACCAAATCCCCCTGATAGAGAACGTAGGGGTTTGTTCAGAAACCTACATTAAAACATTAAACAGAGGAGCTTCACACAGTTTCATCTGAGTTTATAGAAGATCATCTCACCTGGAATGATGGCAGCATCAAACGCTGAGACATCCAGCTTGGCCAGATCAGTGACGTCGCCCCTAGCGATACGAGCGCTTTCCTGCAGGATGTTCCTCTTCTCCTCAGTAGGTTTCCCCTCACAGTGATTTACAACGTGCATCTGATCTCCGTCGGGGGCAAACATCTGCACCTGAGATCAAACAGCATTGAACAGTTTAACCTCTCCAAAATGCTATTATTTTTAATAAAGTCGTTGTTTTCAGAAAATTAACAGTTTAGAAATATTTTTTAGCCCGTTCTTGTCCTTACTTTTGCTCCAGCACGACTCAGATGGACCAGGACGGCAGAGGCCTCGTGGATCTCTGTGCCGTCATAGACTCCGCAGCCAGAAAGAATAACTGCAACATGCTTCACCATGATTGCTGAAAAACACACATGATCATTTTTAAAGATGCACAAAAACTTTTATCTTTTTTAAAGTTTTACCTTTATTCCATCAATATATGCAGAGTAACCAGGATAAGTGGCTAAGAGCCTGAACCTGAGAGCAACAGTTTAGATAATCATTTACACATCCAGTCGAAAAATGAGTCACTGGAGCGTTGCTGCTGCCAACACTGCTAATCTTAGATAATCTACCTAACAGAGAGCCTGTTGTTGTACTAAATAAACAAAGCACCTAAAGTTGATTCAAAAATGTGTAATGCTTTATTTTAAACTTCTTTATTACTATGTCTCATTTTAGTACCTAAAACCAACCAGCTTAGGTTTAATCTATGGAATTAAAACAACCTTAACATCAGCAGCTAATTCATTGAACCAGATGTCTTACCTTAAATAGGTGTAGTAGGTGACAGTATGCACAGTGACCAACAGAGCTACTGCAGGTGTGACAGGATTGTTGCAGAGCAACACCTTTTATAGTCCTTTCTCCTCCCATTGTCCTTTGTTAAGTCAGTGACATCATCCACATCCAGGTAACCAGGAAGACCTGTTGCATTAGAGGTGAAACTGCTGACTCATGTCTCAACGGAAAAGTAATGACAGTAAAACAGCTTGATTATAGAAAAGATTTATTGTAATAACCCTGATTACAGAACAGTTTAAGGAAAGGGAAGAAAATTATTTTTATTTGAATTCAATATGCAATAAAATAAGTAAAAATTAACACTCTTCTTTTTTTAAACTATGTTCACCAAAATATATTCTATAGAAATATTAGCTTTAGCTTCCAAATAGAACTTGATATCAAATAGAATAAGCACCTTTGCCCAATTCAGCTGCAGTTTCACCTGTTTCCTGTAAGGTGGTTTTGTTCCCTCTGGGTGACACCCTCCCTACTCTGCTATATAAAGCCATCACACAGCTGACAAACTCTCACTGCTGTCATGGCTCAGCGCAGCTCACTGGATGAGTCTGTCGGCATTCTCAGCATCTCTGCAGGTAAAGAATGCATTTCATGTTTTTTCCCCCACATATGTAATTGCTTTTTGGAGTAATCATCAGCTAATTTATTCTAAATAGTGTCAAGGATATCCGAAAGGATTTAATCTGAATGTTTGCAAAGGATCTACTTTACAGTTTTTCCTTCATTGTTAAATTATGCAAAGGTTGAATCTGGAAAGAGTAAACTATAGATAGACAGGAGAGCAGTTCTAAGAATGATTTATTGTCTATATTTAACATTCTTACAAGTGCTTATATTTATAGTGTGCAGCTACTTAAACAGCAAATGAAAACCCCAAATTCTGTCCCAGAAAAAAATAATGTTACATGGCATTTTTTTTAATGACAAAAATGATTATTAATACAGAAATGTTACACTTTGGTCCATAAAATGGAACATTTTATGGGCTGAATTAACAGTTTTCCAGGAAACAATCTGTGAGTTCCTGCTCAATGAGTGCAAGCCATGGACGGTTACTTCTGTCAGTTACACAAATGCTGTAAACAAGATTATTGGACAGTTATATGGAAGTAAAAAGTCAATAAAGAAATGCTTTAGCAATGATGATAAGCAAAGTCTCCACAAGATTGTGAAATAAAACCCATCCACATTTGTATATTGAGCTCAATGAGATATGAAATGGGGCAAAAAAATGGACCCCCAATGGGTGTGTCTACAGGTTAAATACCGGCCCAACAGTAGTAATATTTAAAGGTTTGATACAGGTTAAAATTAGGACCCATGTAGTCATAGAACCGTTTTGAGGCCATGCTATTTATCCTGAAAGCTCAACTGGTTTTACAGATATGAGTTGTATTTACTCTACTCAAAGTAGAGTGGATAAAGTAGATTATTGTAATCTCAGGCTGAGCTGGTAGAACTTTCTACTCTGGCTACATTAGGAAAAGCCTAATGTAGCCTGTTACAAACCTTTCATAATATAATTAAAGTTGGAGTACAATCCAAAAAGAAAAAAATACTTACAATTTCTTCTTAATTTTTCATAGTAGCTAAATATGAATAGTTAAATAGTTAAATAGTTAAGTGTTTACAAAGCAGTGGTCTTAAAAAGGTAATAATATTTCAGAGCAATGACCTTAACTTGCTATTAGAGTTGATTATGTTTTTTTGTGGAAAAAGTGAGAAAGGGCTGGTTTTTACTGGCAGCTCTGGATAACAGGTTTTTGACTTTCAGGCTCTCTCCTGCTGCTGGTGAACAGCTATGCCAGCACTCATGAGAAAGACTTCATCCCCCTCACTGCGCTGGGGATTTTACTCCTCATCATTGCTGCCCTGATAGCTTACACAGGTTTGTTTTCAGTATATTTCACCTCACAGATTTTAATTTTCTGCCTTTTCCAGCCTCCTGACCCTGTAATGTATCTTTCTAGGTGTCCGTCACAGTCTGTCCCACTCCCGACTGTTTTCCACTCTGTGTCTGACCGTCTCTGCGCTGTGGTGTGGGTCGGGTCTGGTCTACATCCTGGCAGGACAGAGAGTGTTGCCACTCACAGAGCTAAACTCCTCTCTGATTCCTGGCCTGGCAGCATTTACCTTAGCCCTGTTCATCATTGGCACTGCAGCCCTCTTTGTGAAGAAACCAGTTCTCCTGGTCATAGCTATCAGCATTTCCTTAGCCTGTGCCCATCAAATCGCTGGTCTGTCAGATTCAGACTTCGGTCAGTCTGCCACAGCTGCAAACTACCTCCTTGTTTGTCTTGTGTGTGCCTATTTTGGCTTTGGGCGTTTGCTGTACACCATCACACAGGGCAAAGTGAAACCTCCAGGAACAATCATGAAACAGAAAAATGAACTGAAAACAGAGCAGAACCAGAGCTGCAGTGCTGTAATTAGTGTAGGTTTGGTGATGAACTTGTTATCTGCCTCTGTATTAGCCTGTCCCCTGGTAGGCGTGGTCCCCCAACTCTCTGTTGGCCATGTCCCCTGGCTCTGGACAGCTGGAGTCTTCCAGCTTGGCATGTGTGTCCTCTTTTACCGAGCAATGGACACATTAGCTGCGACTTTCTATGGCTTTACATCTTTGCTCAAATTTGCTGAGGGTTACAGCGCTCTGTTATCATTGTACTCCATTCAGCCATTCTCCCCAGTTCCCTTCCCTGTTGTCTTTGCCGTTCTTTTCTTTGTCCTCGCGCTGTTCAGCTGTCAGAAGAGCATGTTGGATGGCCTCTACCAGTTATTCTTTGTAGCCTATTGTATTTCCATTGCAGCCCAACCTCAAGGCTTCTTCCAAGGTGGCACTCAGGGTGTACAAGGAGCTATCTTTGTAGCTTCTGCTGGAGTGCTTTTTGTTACAACATTCAACATGGTCTCCAGCACCAAAATTCCTACTGGGCAGGGACATTTCAAAGCTTTAGTAACCAGAATCCGCAGTCTTACTCTCAGGGCTCTGGATAAAGACCTGCATACACCTCACCTTGGATACTCCAAATATGCAGATGCAGAAGTGCTGGGCCACGCCTGCAATGTTCTGGCAGCTTTTGCCATCACAGCCACCATTGGGGACAGGAATCCTCTGACTGTGCTGGTTTTGCCCTGGGCAGTGATGGCTGGCGGAGTGTTGCAGCTCCTGTGTGGTTCAGTGGAGTTTGCTAGGGGTAAAACTCTGGAGAGCACTGCCTTTATTCTCTACGGGTTGATGTGGACGGTGTGGGGGTTGACACGATTTGGTGGTCTTTACAGTGAGACCAGAGGCTTCAATGTCGCTGTTGGGATCATTGGTTTCATGATGTTTAACCTCCTGTTGACAATTGCAGCATTATTTCTTAATGTTGCCTGGTTTGTCTATGCATTCACCTTCCAGCTCATCCTCATCAGCTTCCTGCTGGATGCAATTGGTGCACTGCCCTATGGTTATGATATTGGCGTCACAATCATCTTTGGTCTTGTCAGTTTTTACTGTTTCTTGGCGCACATTTTCAACAGCACCTTCCAGTCTCCTCAAATCCCCTTAGGAAGACCTTTAGTCAATCTGGGTGGGGTCGGAGGAGGGGAAGGGGTCTGTCCACATGTACCAGCTCGCAAAGCAGCATCAGTTCAGCAGATTGCAGGTGAGAAGATCATGTCGATAGTTTTTAGTGTACTCTGTTTACATGTATGACCTGATATCCATATTTTTCTTCTGCTGTGTATTTATATGATGTAGAAATCATGAAAAATGGAGGCATATGTGGAATGCCAACTGACACTGTCTATGTGCTGGTGGCTGCCTGCAACAGACCAGATGCAGTTATCAAAGCTTACAAGTAGGCTTCATAGTTGTAAAACTTTCTCTTAGCAACTTTTTTATTTGTTTTTCTGTCACTGATGATCATTACTGTTTTGCTTCAGAGTTAAGAAGCAGGCTGAGGACCGACCCATGTCCATGTGGATCTCTTCCGTCAAGCAGCTGGAGCCTGTTAGACACCTGCTGAGTCCCCTGCTCCTGGACTTCATGGAGGCTGCATGGCCTTCCTCTATCAGCATGGTCATCCCCAGAGGTGAGTGATTTCTTATTTTCAGGGAAAACTTTGTGAAAACTGAGTTCATGATGTGCTCATGGGAATATCTAATGGGTTTTGTTGGCTAACTTTGATAGGACCATGGTTGGACATATTTGGTTTGGGAGATGCTGCCAAACACATCGGGACTCCACAAAGCATTGCCATCAGGAGCCCAGACTGTGCAGTAGCTACACATCTGATTAATTTGGTAAAGTCCAAGATTATGGATCAAAGACCATCTCAGTTTAATTAGAAATAATCTTACATTGCTGATTGACCATCTTCTATTTCTAAAAGGTGGGTCCAATTGCAGTAACCTCAGCCAACCCAACAGGCGAGGCAGATACAACTCACCATAACCAAGTTTATGCTAAACTGGGAAAAAAGGTGATAATCATGAGATAGCATGGAGAAGTTCAGATGAAACAAATAAAAATGTTGTTCATGTTCTGAATATGATTTGTTTTGTTAAGGTTGAAGGAGTGTTGTGTGATGGCCCCTCCCCTGAGAATATTGCATCTACTGTGGTTGACTGCACCAAGATTGAAACTGGACAAATTGGTTTCTTCAGAGTGGGCCTCATTCCAAAATCCAAGGTAAAACAAGCAAGACCAAATTTTGCCCACTTGTCTATAAAAGCTTTTGACTATTTGATTTGTGGTTTCTGAATTTTGTTTTTGTTGTTTTTAGGTCTTCCAGATTTTTGAGAAAGTTAAGAACCGGCATAGTCAAGGGCAAATAAATCCTGCTTTTGAACATGATCTGGCTCCTCCAGACACCCAAACTGAGGAAAGTTTGGGGCGGGATGAAACCTCAGAATCAGGAAGAGAAACTGAAAACTCGGCTCTCTCCACAACGCATGAGCAAAGCACAGACCTCAATAGCGACTCCTAGTATCTATTTTTGGAGATTTGTGTTGCTTTCTAAAATATGTACTCATGTCTAATAAATAAATAAATATAGAATATATAGATATGCAATAAATATCAGATGCAATAAATATCAGAACTTACATTCATGTAGTAAATTTACATGTTGTTTTATTAGAGAGCAACATTTCATGTATATCATAAATTGTATTAGAAAACAAAACTTTGAATGTTAATATTTACTTTTTCTGCTGTGTCATCTTTTTATATTCTTCTTTGTGGCTGGATAAGAATAACAATATTCGAAATGACATATGTGCACTATGTGTATTTAAAGAATATTACAAAAGATATCACCTTTACATAAACACAATCTGATCTATGAAGTAGATTGTTTGCATTAAAATGTTTCAAACCACAGTGCCTGTTGTTCCATAAAAGTAGATACTGTAAAACATAAGCAGGTTGTGTAACAAATAGAACAGTGGAAGATACTTTCAGAGTATACTTTTGTCTCTGATAGGAAGGGAAAATGCAATTTTGTCATTCAGATCTGATTTTAGAATCGCATCAGTCTCTTATAACAGGTATATATCTGCATATATGCACTGTGAATAGTGTATGTATATATATATATATATATATATATATATATATATATATATATATATATATATATATATATATATATATATATATATATATATATATATATATATATATATATATATGTATGTATGTATGTATGTATGTATGTATGTGTGTGTGTGTGTAGGCGGGGGTGGGCATGCGGGGGGCGGGGGGGGGTGTTTACACACAATTAAAGCTTGCCTTTTCTATAATGTTTTCAATACCATACACATTTATTAAATATGATATGAGGTTGTGTTGTGACACTTAGAGATGATTAGTTCTTTATATATGTGGTCACCAGTATTCACAGGTTTTAGGAACCACAGTCCACATAAATGCTAAAATGCTAAAATCCATGAATACATGAGACCTCTAATAAAAACATGTAATTGCCTATTTTAGTAGTTCAAACACCAAATATTCCTGAAAATGCATTAGTGTTTCTTGATTGCTTTCATGCAGCTGTCAGCTCAAACACACAGGCGTAAGCAACAGCACTTGTAGTGAAAATGACACATTTTGTTTGCAAAACACTAATGGTGCAAAAACATTAAAAATATGGAAAAAAAGCAAATATTGGCCTCAAACAACACAACTTGCAACCAAGTGTATAAACTGTTCCCATCAGTTATTACGTAATGGACAACAAAAGACAGCACTCAGTGTACCATTGCTTATCATTGTAGCCTATTAGATTGCTTTCATGCCAGTCCCATAGTCTGTGCCAAATTTTCCATCTCTCAAAATATTGGGTCCAGAATCAGAAATAATGTTCAGTTGTTTCAGTTGTTTTGACCTGCTCAAAGGAACTGGGATCCACTAGGTTGTCACCATCACTGTCATAACTTTATAATTGTGAGCTGAGGCACACCAGCTATGTAACACTGAATGGTTCCACAGAAAACCGTCCTCTTCAAACTTAAGATTCTGGAGCGGCGTAGTCAAAGTCCAGCTAAAATCTAATTACAATGTCATGGCATAAACTTAAATAAGGGACCTCTTATTTAGGTTTACACAAAAAAAACTCCAGGGTGATAGAATTAAAATAATTATAAGAATGTGTCAAATTTATTCTACACTGATGTAAAATAGTAATTTGCCTTGTGAAAAGTGCAAACAGAAACAAAGTCAAAACCCAAGCATCCAAGATTATGACATAGACGTGTTATCTTTGATATTTAAATTTGCTTGAGAGAAATGTATCAGGGACTGCAACTGATTCATTTATTAGCAGTTATATATCAGTTCCATGATGCTGAGTCAAGTTGGGTCAGTACATTTACTTCTTATACTTTATACTGGCCATAAATTGTTAAACAGAGAATCCTGTAATAGAGTTACAGAATATCTGCAAAATGTGCATGCAGGTAAATTTGTTATTTTGAGCCGTGTTGAGAATGACACAAATAATGTCAAGTTAAAGAAACAAACTGGTAAAGTCACAAATCATGTTCTCATGTTTTTGAAAACTGTGTTTAAAAAAACAGGGTTCACACCTGTTGTTTAATACTCCTTCTTGGAAACTGTCCATACAATGATGTGATGTTCAAATATTTTATTTTGTCCATTGTGATGAAACCTCTGAGCAGACGTTTCTGTCACATTGTTTCCATTGAACCTTGGCTTCTCAGAAGCTGGGCTTTGTTACCTCATACATAAAATTTTGATCCAGAAATATTTGGGCATGGTTAGAAAAAAAAACACAAAAAGAGTAAATAGTAAATCAGTAGTAGGTCTTAGTATGTAAAAGAAATGTGTCAGAGATGTGAACTCATTATGCTAATTAAATGTTTTTATACTGAAGTTGATTGTAAAATGAGTGAATTCTGAATCAGTAGTTTTTCAGTTTTTATATATATATTGCCAATAAATTTATATACATACAGATCTTTAAATAGAGCTATAAAATACATGCCAACTGTGCAGGTACTTTATTCAAAGTTTGCATTTAGTTATTTTATAGGTTTGTTAAAATTACACAAATAATAATAACACTGAATGAATGAACTAGTCAGGTCAATGACTGTGTTCTTTAAACCCTACTGATGTAATAACCGTTGTCATACCTTCACGTTTTAACACTGTTTCTCTGAAATCCCCTGTGCTGATTAAATCTCTTCTTCCTGGTGATGAACCTTGTTAACACAGGGTACGGTAACTGGTTACACTGCTTATGTGCTTCTTTACGTTTTGTCTCTTTGTCCATCATTTACGGAGCAAAGTTCCAAGGATTTTTGTTCAATGTGTCATCCACACTGACAGAACAAGTACATAACATTTTGATTTGGTAATTTCCTTAATGTGGTCATTTATTTTCCCTAACTGGTTGTGTGGTTTGACGTCGAACAATGAAGTTGGATTATCTTAGTACAATAGAGTCATTGTCCACATTCACTCTATTGGCATCAGTTTTCTAGAAACCTATGTTTCTAGAAATGTGAGTTAATTCGGTTCTTTAAACAGAATAGAAGTAATTCAGAATAAAACCAAGGTAAGGATCTCAAAGTTCTTAATTGTGGTACCTGAATGAAAAATGAACATCCAAATTGTATCCATGAAAAAAGATAAATTGGAGATGAAATTATCAATTGTCTATTTTCATTATGTAGACAATAGATCTACCTTATTTTGCATGTACTCCTTTTAGATCCATTATAGATCCATTAAAATCAGCAAAACCAACATAAGAAAATGAGGCTGAATTGCATTTATCACATTTCAACCTGATTTGTCTGAAACTCCAGAAGACACTGATGGAGACCTCAGCAGTCACCTAGATCAATAATTACATGACAAAAAGACAAGTTAGTCTGAAGAGTCATGTTTCTAACTAGGTGGTCAACACAACACATGAGCATCACAGGGGACTGTAGTCTTGCCTTTACTTTTCACTCTGTACACCTCTTACTTCCAGCACGGGTCTGAGTCCCTTCATCTGCAGAAATACTCAGATTGCTTTCTAATCTTCAAACAAGAAGTTGAGTATAGAGAGCTGGTGGACCGCTTTATGTCATGGCGTGGAAACAATCATCTCATCTCGAATGTAAAAAAGAAAGAGATAATTGTAGATTTCTACTGAATTAGGGTTAGGGCAAACCTTATTTCCATCATAGGAGGAGAAGTGAAAGTGGAAAGGATGAGACGTAGAACAATTCTTCATAAAATCAAGAAAATTGTGAAAAACTCAGCATCCTCTTCATAATAATAATTTGTAATTTGTCATACACAAATATTGTCTTCAGTGAGCGGCTTCTTCAGATTTGCTGTAGCACAGTATTAATCAAAGGCTATAGAGAATAGCAATCTAAGCAATCTTTAGCGTTGATTTAAAGGAACTGAGTGTTTTGGCTGTTTTGCTGTTTTCAGGAAGTTTGTTTAGTTTTGGTTCTGGAGATGAAGCGTAGACTTGAACAAGAAGACCTGGGCAGTCTGAAAGTGTAATACAACAATAACAGGTCTGTAAAGTATTTTGGATCTAAGTTATTCAGTGATTTATAGTCAACCATCAGCATTTACAGGAGCTATTTGAAGAACCTTGGATAATATGAGTTACAGCAACATTTAATTTCCCTTTGAGATCAATAAAATATTTCTTAATTTGATTGAACTGAATTAAACAATTTAATTTCTGCTAAATACCTGAGCATTAGTTCTTGACAGTGAACACCTGTTGGTATCAGGGTTCTTTCTGACAAAACATTTTGCAGTAATCTTTCCAGTGTGTGAGTCAGTCAGGATGATAAATGAACAGTGAGTTTCATTCAAAGCTTACAAAAAAGCTTGATAGAATCACTGACAGAAAAGAGTCATGTTGTTTTTTCTAAAAGGGAAAAGATATAAATATTTCCTTGTGATACGTCCGAGGTGAAGCATAGTAAAAATAGATCTGGACCACACCCAGAGCCCTGGGAAACCTCAACACTAACTCTGTTAGACTCTAATTTCCCATTGTGAATGTGAACAACCAGTACCTACTGGAAAGCAAAGTCCAAAAGTTTAAAACAGCTCATTTTGTCACTCTCCAAGGTCTGACATAATGGACCATATTGATGGTAGAGAATGATTTTGATCCAATCAAGCTGCTGATGGGTAGAGACTATCCCTGCTGAAGGCGTTTATGGACGACATTATCAGCTTCTTTCAGGCCATCAAGACAATTGAAAATGCAGGATGAGCTGACTCAGTGGCCTTGAATTATGATCAGGCCATCAAAATTATGGAGTCTCAGAAGAGGAATCAGAAACAATAGCAATATCTTCATTGTGGGGGAAAGAAAATCCCACAATTTTCTTAGCAACCACCAAGCCTGGCAAGTCAGTACATAGTAAAGCTTTTGGACAAATAGATGGGGAGAACTACAGTAAAAGAACTGTCCGAAAGCTTGGTAAAGATTGACCAAAGCCAACTTTTAGGGAAATTCAAAGTCTAGTGCTGCCAATTTACACTTTACAAGAAGGCTGATGGGGCCACAGATAATGAATGATATGCCCTCATCTACTACTAGTAAAATGGATGAAAAAAACAACTGGGTATTTCACTGTGCCTTTCTGAAACAGGCCTCTTTGGATACACCCTGCAGCTGCCACTTCAATCCATCCTTTTGGCCTTCAACAGGTGGAGTGCACAATCTAAGGTCAACCAAGCCATCCATCATCTGGAACATCTATAAAACTTCAAACAGGAAGAGCTGGTCTAGGATGAGGACAAGCACCTCGCTTCAGGTCCAAAGAACAGAACGATGCGGTGATGAGGAGGGAGGAAAAGTGATACAAGTTCAAGGTCATGTGGCAGGACGGACAAGTAACCAAATCTGAGAAGGACTTGTTAACTGGAACACTGGATGGACAGACTTTTAGAACATCCTGCAGACAACACTCAGCTTCTTCATCTGCTTTACATGCGACAAGCTTCCTTGTCAAATGAACCTTCAGCTGTGGTTCAGGACTGAGGAATGGTGAAAGCTGCTCCGTCCCTCTGCCCTGACACAGAGACGTGGTCCATCAAATCAAAATTTATGCTTCTCATTGATCTTACAATACAAGCAAATGATCGGATCGAGCTGGCTGGAAAACAACCATCTACCCAGTAGAAACTGGATACCAGGCAGGTTCGACCAGCAGCAATGCCTAGCAGGTGAGTTCAACTTTTTGTACAGACTTAACAGACATGTAAAAGTTTCAAAATATTTTCACAATCTTTCAAATACAACACCATCAAGTTTCATTATATGGTTTATGAATAATTAAATAATCTACTTAAAAATCTAATGTGAATATATTTTCTTTATTATTGAATAGTAATTACACATTCAAAAAGACTTGGGATAAAAAAATAACCTAGAAATTCAGTCAAAGTGTAACTTTATTAATCAAAATCGATTGATAAAGTACAAGCATTTACTGACTATAAATGCTAAGTACTAAAATAAACTAACACAATTAGAAGAACAAAAAGTGAAGAACAACTTCTAATGATAAAAGATAAAAGATGGAGTCCAAAGTAAGGAAGTGATGTTGAGCCATACATCAAGAACAGAACAATAGTGCTTTTGTTGAATCACTTCTTCCAAGTGAGTAATCCTAAACCTCTGCTTTTGGTTTCTTTTATGTTTGTCATTCTCTTTTTGTGTTTGAAAAGCTAATCTAAGTTACATTTAATCACTGACATGACACATAGTACAGCCAAAAATAACATTTTGACATATTTTCTTTCGTCTGCTTGTTGAATACGGTTTGAGTAAATTAGTAACATTTCTAGTTGTTTTAAAACTGTTTGATGCACCTTTTTAACATCCAATCAACATTTTTAAGTGTAAGTTATTGATAGACAAACAAAACTCAAAAACGTGTATATAGAACACATACAAATTATTAAATATCATTTGCAATTTAGTGTGTTTGTTTTTAGATACTTGAAATACAGACATCTGATCATGACAGTAATTGGATAATGAATAGATGATATTTTTACGATCACAAGACATTACAAAGAACAAAAAATTAAAACAGTGACTAAGTTAAACTCCCGGTTCCTGCTGACTTGAGTGCTGTCTGAAGTGCATCAGCTGAAAGACACATCAAAAAAGTATTTCTGGAATTCAGATGGTAAGTGATTCAAAGGGAAATAATGGTAAAACATAACAAAGAGGCAGCTTGTTCTTTTGTCATGACCTCTGATCAGGAAGAAAAGGTCAAACAATTATGATGTGCAAATGATCTGATCATTACCAAATTAAAAATTAATTTAAATCTAACTACAAGTGACTGAAATCAGCTACAAGTGGCTGAAATCAGGCATGTCAATTACTCACTTAGTGAAGTCAAAGCCATGATGTTGGAAATGTTCGCGAAAAATTTTTTTTTTTAAATAAAGAAGAGGAAGATAGTCTTCATTTTACTTAGGATAAGAAAAAAAAGACAAAATCTGATTTCAAGTTTTCTTGCAGTCATTTGATTATTTCACGCTGTGTGATTTGTCAGAAAATTCATGTGCTTTTTAAAACTGTAGTCTTACGTAAATCTAAAAGTTAGAGGTCAGCCATGCATTAACATTTGCAACCCCACTAGCTGATCAGTTGTTTTAAAGGTTTCACAAAAGATTTCTGCATTACTTCAGCAATGTGTGTCCTATTTTTAGGTTTTGCCTGGGTGAAGCACCGTGAAAACAACAAGCCCTGTGGAACTCTTTTTAACACTGACACAAGCTAAAGACACACGAAACTGAGCACATTGAAAAACATTATAACAATTTTCCATCATAGATTTCCTTCTTTCAATTGATTTGATTTTATACAGAAAAAGTCAAAAGATTAGAGATGACAAAATACAGATATGCAATAGTTCTTTTAACTTATTGTAGAATCTATAGGTGTCTAAACTCGTAGAATATATAAATAAGGATTTACACAAGACTCGGAACTCCTTCTGCTCAAAGTCAAACGAGAAGAGATTTAATGCACATCTGCTGAACCACAAAACATCACGTACACATCGTTACAGTAATCCAAAATCTCTTGACTTCTACTTCTGGTATCAGTTTTTTATAGAGTTCCAGCTCTACTGGTGTGTATTGGGAAGCCTTGACCAATGGCGTTGCTTTCCTCCATTTAAGTTGTTCATTTGGTTCCGTCTTACACTGGATGTGCATTGGAAGTTCCTTTGGAATATTCAGACCTCTTAACTTCACATCTGCTCCGTTTCAAAAGTGCTATTAGTCAAATTGTTTGTTCCTTATCTGTCCAAACAGAGGTTCCTTCCCACGTCTTGAGCTCCGGCCCAGTTCCTTTGCTGGCGAGCAGGAGAAATGTCTGGCGCCAGAACTTTCTTGCACAACAGCTTAAACTAACAACTTTCCTCTCTTTAATGATTGTTATTCGACATCTCTCCAAATCTAAATTCCTTCCTGACTTCTAGGTCAGATTGACCCAGTCCATTTGACACAATATATTTCTTTTAGGTTAAAACATATCTTAGTGCGAACCAACCAAACAACATAATTTTTAACTATTAATATGATTATATTCCTCTACATATCCCCCCTAAAATAAGTACACTTATTTTCTAATTAGGAATGATTTTCTTAAAAAAATGTGTATGGGTAGAAGTCTACTTATGAACCAGTGAAGATAAAATGTTACTGTAGATAACACAAACTATTTTCAAGGTAGTTCTTAAAAACTACCTTGAGGACTCATAGAAGCATATTTTGTATCACAAAAAAAACAACAACAAAAAAATGTTGGGTTTTTTTTTACCCCTCCAGGGGGTCTTTTGTGGGCTCTAGTGTCCCTTATATGATAGTAGGCTGACAGGAAACGGGGAAGGAGAGGGGGGAAGACATGCGGCAAATGTCGTTGGGTCCGGGAGTCGAACCCGCGACGGCCGCGTCGAGGACTGAAGGCCTCCAAATGTGGGTCACGCTAACCCCTACTCCACCACGGCACGCCCTAAAAAAAAA
This sequence comes from Xiphophorus maculatus, assembly GCF_002775205.1. Taxonomy (NCBI): domain Eukaryota; kingdom Metazoa; phylum Chordata; class Actinopteri; order Cyprinodontiformes; family Poeciliidae; genus Xiphophorus; species Xiphophorus maculatus. The sequence continues at coordinate 19,671,332 of NC_036465.1, read as the reverse complement.
CAACAAAAAAACGTTTTTTTTGTAACATGTATTTGGTCCCCATACCAGGGTATCCAACTTTACTGGATTTGAGTTTAGAAAAATTTATCAAAAATGCCAATTATGAGCTTAATCTGAATATTGTTCTTGGCACTCTGAGTGTTAACTATTCCTCAGAGAGGCAGCCTGTGGAAAGAAACTCTTTGTGGTGACAGGTTTTTGTAAATAGTGCTCTGTGGCAGCGACCTGATAATGAAAGTCTAAATTTTGTGTGTCCAGGATGTGTGGGGTCACCATAGATTCTTGTTGCCCTTTTCCTGACCCTAAAGCTGTTTCAGTCCTGGATGGATGGGATGTCACTCCTGAAGATCCTCTCTTCAGATCTAATTGTTTGTTGCAGGTCTGGACCTGTTCTGTTTTGTTTATGAGCCAAACCACAACACACAATAATGTAGAAGTTGACCAGAAGCCACAGGAAGTCCATTCTTTGCTGGGCCTTTTTCTGAATAGTGTTTATGTGTGATGACCTTCTCAAGTTGAGAGAAAAGGTGGGTCATGTTGTTTAGGATAGTGAGGGGAGACAGTGTGACTGATTTATTGGTGTGAGTGGTCATATTAGCTCACACCAATTCTCTCATAGAGATATAGGGGAACCATAAGGACTTCACTTCTGTGAACTTCCTCTTTGGTGTTTCTGTGGATTGCTGACACCTGTCCAGCGTGTGTACTCTGCTATACCTGACTACTATATCTGACCTGGAGTAACTTTTCAGGCTGGAGAATTGGTAGGGGGCTGTATCCTGCATTTCTTACTTTGCTTCTATGGTCTGGAGGTGGCTGTTTCTGTGTTTCACATTGTTGAAACACAGGGAACACATTTTTTTTACTTTTACATAAGTAAATTCTTGGACTAATATTTTTCACTTCTACTTTAGTAAAGATGTGTTGATGTAGTGCTGCTCTTACTGGATTACATTTTTGGATACTCTCACCCTTCGATGTGTATGAATAAATGATTGCTTTCTTGATCATGCCTTTACAAAAGGCATGATCAATCACCATCACTATCACAATCACTATCACCAGGATAGAATAAAGCATACTACTACTGCGGGCACAACACACTACAAGAGTCAGGCAACTCGAGTCATTATGGCACACAGAACCTGTGTTGGTGGTCCCTTATTTTCATTTATGAAAAGTGGCAACCCTAATATACTTGTTTTTGGAGTTTTTAAGTACGGTACTTGTTTGCAAACATTTTAACTGTATTAAGTTTTTTTCAAAGAAAATAAAAAAGAAAAATGCCAAACATCTTTTATTTAGTTATTTATTTTGGATATATTTTATACATAGCTTAACATCTTTTGGAGCAACAGTGCAGAACAGCTGTCCAATATTTCATTGTAATATGCTTTAAACTCACATAAGTTTACATAGAAACTGAAAAAACACATAACTAAGTAGTTAAACTTGTCAAAGTAAAGTAAAACATTTCAGAAATTGATAATCACAACATAGTGCCTTTCACTCTGTCAAAGATCTGCTGAACCTTTGCTGCAGGAACGCAGCCCTCCCTGACAATGTTGATGATTCCTGTGGAAACAGTTTGAGTTAGTCATGAAAAAATGTCAGAAGTTAATCTGAAATAAATAAATTAGGAACTGCTATGAGTTTCACCTTCATCAATCCTCAGACAGTTGACCACAGTGGAACCAATAATTTCATTTGAGTCACCATCACAGAGAACCCCCTGGATCTTGTGCCCCAGTCGACTGCAGTACATCAGAAAGTATTTCACACAATTAAAGGTCGGATGGATTGGCACTTTCAGTTGCATACAAACATATAGGATTCACAGAGGAAATGAATTATCTAATAACTGAATAACTCCAGTGAAGATAAGCTCTGTGTCATTAAAATGCGGACACAGAGTCCGCATTTTAATCTACAAATTGTCAAGTCATTGTGACAAAACTGGCATGTAAAGCTGCCTGAAATGTCCCAGAAGTCAGGAAAAATTTTTTGAATATTAACATAAGAGTTAGTAGAGTTCTGTACTAATACCAAACACCTAAAGTGTACTGGAAGAAGACAAATAAAACTTGTCAAATGTGACAATTTTGTTTAGAAATGCAAATCACACTGGCTATATAAAAAGGAGTATCTTACTTGATGATCATACTGTGGTGGGTGCTGTCTGGTTCTCCACTGGGATTGGCAGATGTAATAGCGAGGGGTCCAGTCATGTCACACAAGTGGCACGTCACCGTGTGGTCAGGAACACGGATCATGATGCTGTCCCTGGTGCCAACGCGGTCGTAAGCTGCTCCAACTCCTGCAGAAGAAGAAATTGCTTTTTTATATATATATTAATAATAATATTGTGACATTTTATTTTAGCTTAGTTCCAAGTCACTTAAATATCTTCTGACTAACAGTAGTGGACAAACATTAGAGATTGATTACAAGCTTGGGGGCAAATTTTACCAAGATGAAGTAGCCAGTCTCCTTTGCTGACGATGCAGCTGATGCCTCCTGGATAAACGTTCCTCATGAACTCCCACAGCAGAGGGCTGAACGGAGGCTTGGCTGCCACAAGCTGCTCTACACTAGAAATGCAAATGCATATAGGCTTCTCTGCTGGCCGGTCCTGGAAGAGAGCCATATTCAACATTATGTTGATGGATTTTCAATAAATTAAACACAGTGGAAATTAAATGCCACATTGCGCTTGAAAGGTATTCATGTCTTACCTTAATGTTGTAGATTTTCTCTATAGCCTGGGGATTCTTGCAGGAAGCCGCCAGAGCGTACACAGTGTCTGTGGGAATACCACACACACCTCCCTCTTCCAGGAGCTGAGCAATTTTTAAGAGGCCACTTGTGAGGCGAGAGCTTGCCACCGGACAGGGAAGCTCCTCAGATATTTCTGACTTCATTTTTTCCTAAAGTCACAGACGATACAGGAAATGTTAAAAATATTTCATGTGCAGCTGAAAATTCTTAGTGAATGAAACATTTTGTCATTAGGGTAATTACCTTAAAGAGAGGAGGGCCCATTGGCAACACTCTTTGTGAGAACATGAAGTTTATCAGTGACGCCAAAGTGCCATATATGCAAATGAGAGACACCAATGCAAGCATAGCAACTGTGGGAAAAAATATGTCAAAGGTTCATAAATTGAGGTGAAAAGGTGAAAAGATCCATCTAGATTTAAGTAACTAATGCCTGTTATCATATGTGGCTCATGATAACTTACTTTCAAGTTCATATGGCAGCTTGTTCAGGGTGGAGAGAAGGAAGCAAACAAGAACCACCTCCATCAGTGTTGTCAGGAACAGAAGAACCAGGTTTCTATAAGCAGCTGGACCAGTTAACAGAAGATTACCATGATAATCAAAACAAACAGACAGAAATATTGACCACAGAAAACGCATAGATAAAACTTACCAATCAGCATAAGGAAAGCGTTGATGACAAGGAAGGCAATGGCTCCTGCAGTAAAACCATAATCTGCCTCGATTGAGAGCTGAAGCTGGTTACCTGAATTAAAGAGATTCGAGATTAGACTCCCATCTAAATTGCAACAGATATTGTCATTATGTTCATCTATTAGCATTAACATACCTGCAAATCTAAACCATGTCCATGTTGCCCAGACAACAACATAGATGGAAGAGATGACTGACCCAAAGCGGCCGCCTCCTGTGACTTGCAACCTGCTGATGTAGGCCTGGATGATAGCTCCAGAGATCAGGACCCAGGGGATGGTCAGGTGCAGGAGAGAAGGGTTCATACTCATCCTTCTTGAATGAAGAGCTGACAAAGCTGCAACCCCATTTGAAAGATAGAACAGAGCATCTGAGGTCTGATCGCCTGGGGGAAGCACATCCTGATCTCCGTGTTTAGACCTTCTACATCTCAAAACCCTAATCAGCTGCTCAGAAGACACTGGTTGTGGTCCTACAGGTATGAGAGACTTTTCTGCAATGGTGTTGATGAGACGGGTGAAGGTGCCATAGATTGAGACTGCAGTGAAGAGAGAACAAGCTACTCCAAAGAAGATGTAGTAACCCTGCAGGGGGATCTGAGAGACTGTGGAGATTGTGACCAGGACAAAGAACAAGTTATGGATCAATTCCAGGACGTCCATGTTCAGGCTCCCTACACAGAGCACCAAGGCTGCCACCACAAAGAACCAGTCTCCTACCATTGCATCCCTTCCAGAGACAACTTTACTGTCCTCCACTATTAAAACAGACACAACAAACTCCTCCCAAGCTTTGATCAGCCAATATGTGGCGTGTAACCCAAACTTTGTGGTGTGGTAGCAATCTTGACGCAGGTGGGCGTAGTAGCTGGAGAACAACTGAGCAACTGAGATGATTGATACCCAGGCAACACCTAGACCAAATGATTTCATGTACCCAAAGCTGTAGAAAGCAAAGATGAATGGAGAAATGGAGTCACAGAAGAAACCCAAAGCCATTGGCTCTGCATATTTTGTGTTCTTCTTCTTCTCCTGGCCTCCATTCTGAGCTTTTCCTGAGTTGGGGGTCCCTAGTAAGAGAACATTAAAGAGTGGGGTACCAAAACCTTTCAGGGCTAGACGTTGAGTCAGGCCTTTGATGAGAAGAGCCGCTGAACCATAGATAGCAAAGATCAAAATGAGCAACTCCAGAACCCCAGAGACAATCAGAGCCCAGGAATATGCAGCTAAAGCTACTGCTTCAAAGATCAAGGTGGCTGTGATGGCTCCAAAGACAAAAGGCATGATGTAGTTGACCGTGGCAGAGCAAAATGCAAGAAGAAAGGACAGGATGATGTAGGGGACCAGACCAGCGATTGCTGACTCCTTCATGGACAAACATAAATAGCACTGCGTGGAGTTATTAAGAGACACGTTGCTCATCATCGGATCTATTATTAATGTCATATTTGGATTTTCAGGCAGGGCACCATAGTAGATTCTAGTTGCACCATAACTAGCCCAAAGAGCAGAGTAGCCAATGAAGGCGGTGCCGCTCAGATGGTCGTATTTACGGAAGGAGAGCAGGCCAGCCACCAGCTGGCATACACCGCCAATCAGGATGAGATGTACACCTGGAAAAAAAGTTGCAAATTGGGGATAAGCTCGCTTCTTAGAACTATAATCTGTGCTTAATTTTGTTGTTTTACATCCAGTTTTACCTGCGAGAACGTTCTCTACTCCAACTGGAGCGTAGCCATTGTGAGCTGTGTTGAAGTTCTGTAGAAGTACAAGGAATGCACTGATCCCATTTGACAACATGCCTAAAACTCCTGGTTCCCCATAGAAACTGGCAGGAAACCCATCAGATGCAGCCATGATGGTTTCAGTTTACAGACTCTTGTTCTGATGAAGAACATCACAGAGAATATACCTCACCAGGTCTATAAATCCACACACTGACCAGCTGTTTAAGATGATGTTTCATTGATTAAGTTTGTACCATTCCATTAAGATTCATACCATGTATTTCTTAAAATACACAAATTAGCTAGCACTGCTGTTTTACATACATTTATTGAATACATTTTAGATACATTATGCGAAGGTTTGGTTCCTCAGTACCAGAGTAGAAGGTAGAGCAGATTTTAAAGTGTTTATCTGTCTGCATTCTATCATTTTTATAAATTACAAAAATGTCCTACAATAAAGAGCAAATATTTTCAATATTTTCACACATTTTAATATGTAATGTATAATCTAAAACAAGCAATTGCAATTATATCCAAAGCAGTGATTCATCACAACCCATGCCATTCAGTTTTTCTTGAGTAATTTGAGTCCTTAATATGAGAAATAACTTAATAGGTAAGATAGTTTATCCAGTTAAAACACAGTTTACAACAGCTTTTCTTGCCTGTTCCTTATAGTGCTATGTTTTAGACAAACTTAAGTTTACCACTCCTAATCAAAATTGCTTATATCCTGCCCAGAAAAATTTAATTAGTCACATTACCAGATATGATATCTAAATGTCTAATCTAGTGTTGTAAACCTATGAATCTTTTGACTAACGTATCTTTTTATGTTTTTAGACAATAAGAGATAAGTTCTGAAAACAATAAGTAATAAAACTGAAGCATTACCTGGTCAAGATGCTTCAAAGATGAAATGCTCAGTGCTCCTCATGCACAGATGAAGGTTTATCCAGTATAAGACTCTTGGATTGTAGGCGGAGTTTCAAGCTTATGTCGTCAACTAGTTTTCTTTACTTTGGCAATTACATAGTAGCGTGTCTTAAAATTTTTTAACAATGAATAAGACAGGAACCTGGAATTTCCTACCTCGTTCCTTGTTCCTGTGAGGCAAGTTTTAGTACCTGGGCTATATAAGGTGACACCCTTCCCAATATTAGAGCAGCATCATTCAGACACTCTGAGCTAACAGCACAGAGAACCCGAGAAGCACTGAGGGGAAAACAGGTTTTCAACGAGAAAAAATACAGAAGGCATCATGTTCAAGCTGCAGGTAAAATAACATTAATGTAATTTAAGAATCCATGAACATGCTTTCTATCATAACTGCATTTGAAACATTTTAATGACATTTAAAACATAATTTTCATTTCTGAGGCAAAAACTGTTACAGAAGCTAATACAGAAACTACAGCTGTCAACAGAGTATGTTGTTACTATTAAACCATTGTCTTCTAAGACACTTGCTTCACATCACCTGTGCCTGACAAAGACAGAAACTGATCAGATAAGCCTTGTACTTACATAACTAAGATTGCATGAAATCATTTGTACATTTTACTCACTCGTAGAAAACCGTCAGACCAATCTGGGCTGCCAGAAGAATCCACAACTCTGCTGTGGAAGGTGAGCATTTCTGGCTCATTATAGTGTTTTTTTTTTTTTGTTTCGTTTATTTTTTTAGACTTTTTGTGGTTGAACTGTGAAAGGGTTTCTTTTGCATATCTCATAATCATATAATTTTCTTTTTCTTTCTTTCCAGTGTGTGGTATTTGAATACTTTTGATTATTGGTGTAGCTTAGTGTTTTGGACATATTTAGATCCTAAACTTCTTTTTAAACTTAATGATTCTAAAATCAGCATTCTTTATGTATATTTGCACATTGTAAATGTATAACTCATTTCACCATTTTAGGTTAATATTTTACTTTATATAAACCTTCTAAACTATACTCATCACATCTTCATTAACCCTCAGGTAAAAGAGAAATAATTTTTTTTTCTCCTTCCAGCAGTGTTGAGGAGCCCGACTCCTGAAGAAACAGTCACTGCTAGTTTTGGGAAGTTTATCAGTAAGGTCAAGCCCCAGCACCTGTCCTCGGTGGTTCTCCACCGCAGTAAAAGAATGGTACTGGACAGCATTGGAGTTGGTCTCATTGGTAGCACAACTGAGGTTTTTGAAATGGTGCTACAACACTGCAAGGTAGGAAATAGAAAATGTGAAAATATATATCTATATTTATGAGTAAACTTACGATAGTAATTTTAGTTTCAATAAATTAACTTCTATTTTATATTTGACTGTGAGAAGAATATTTTTATACAGTCCCACTATTTGACTCTTATTTAATTATTCAGCTTGTAGCAAACCTGTAGAACTGGACAAATTCAAAACTGCATTTTACATGTATTCAAATATTCAAATTCCAATCTTACTGAAAGCTAAATATTTCTTTTTCAAATGTAAATTAAAATTTCATGTTAATTTTTACTGTAATCAAAAATAACTGTCTTCTTTTAAACATCAGCACATGTACGGCCATGATAACATCTGCTCAGTGTATGGGAAAAGAGGCATCAAGCTCTCCCCAACATTGGCAGCTTTTGTCAACGGAGTGGCGGTAAGTGTAGTTATATTACTATTACAAATAGACTGCTAGTATTTTACATCAGTAATAAAAAAAAATTCCAACCACCACAATCAGGATAAAATTTTGAAAGTGACCCTTTATGTACAGTAACTTTGTTAAAGGATAAATCATTGTTTATTTAAAGTGTATCACCAAATCCAAAAGAAAAAAACTATAGTTCATAACCATTTTAGACATGTTTTTTTTCCACTAAGAGAGATGGCTTTTGGTATTACTAAATAATTAAAAAACGTTGTTTTTTTTAATCACACCGCAGACTCATTCCATGGACTTTGACGACACCTGGCATCCAGCAACTCACCCATCAGGGGCCGTTCTTCCTGCTGTGTTAGCGCTCAGTGACATGATGCCAGCCAGCAGGAAACCCAGCGGTCTGGACTTCTTACTCGCGTTTAACGTGGGTATCGAGATCCAGGGCCACCTGATGAGGTTCTCCAACGAGGCCCGCAATATTCCTAAAAGGTCAGTTCCTCAGAGTCGGATTGCATTCACACTGGAACTTTCAGATTATTTGTAACTGAAATACATATGTATTTTTGTTAATGGTTTGAATCATATACTTTTTTATGTCTTTGCAGATGATATTTCCTTTTAAAGTTAAAAATGTATATGCTGAAAATAACTGTTTTGGAAGGTTTTACTAAGTAGTTGTGCAAAGTGAACCCAACAAAGGCCTCACACACTTCAAATGTGTGAGGCCTTTCATAGCTTCATAGTGTTTTTCCCCTCCTCAGCACAGAAACTAAGAGATGTTTTGCTTACTTTTGTGCTTGGGCTTGTCTCTGAACTGTGGTACCGTTGGCTCTCTTTGGAGCTTTTTCTGTTGACACTGCTCATTCCTGAAATAGGTAAAGCTCATCCCAGGTTCAGTCAGGACAGAAATGTGGTTTTCATCAGCAAAAATTATGATGATGCACAGAGTTTCAATACTTTCAGTTTGGGTACAAAAAAACACTGAACTAGCAGAGAAAACAACTCTTCACATTTAGCTTGGAGGCTTTTTTTGGATAATTAGATGCATAAGTTTCCTTTGCATCATCTCATTTTTAGGTGCAACTAGAAATGCTTGACACACTAGGAATTGAAATACGACCTAACTTTTAAAAAAGTTATTATGTTTATGCAGTAGATATTCAGGTCTCTGTGTGTCCTTTGCCAGGTTTCATCCTCCCACTGTCGTCGGTCCCATGGGAAGTGCAGCAGCCTGTGCTCGCCTCCTGTCTCTGGATTCCTCTCAGTGCAGTCATGCCTTGGCGATAGCTGCTTCCCTGGCTGGAGCTCCCATGGCTAACGCTGCCACTCAGTCTAAACCCCTCCACATTGGCAACGCCTCACGCCTTGGGCTTGAAGCTGCCCTTCTGGCATCCAGAGGCCTAGAGGCCAGTCCTCTGGTGTTGGATGCTGTTGCAGGAGTGGCAGGCTTTAGTGCTTTTTATGAAGATTACAAGCCACAGCCGTTAGATTCACCGCATAATGGCCATGCATTCCTGTTAGAGGAGCAGGACATGGGCTTCAAGCGCTTCCCCGCCCATCTGGGGATGCACTGGGTGGCAGATGCTGCAGCTTCTGTCCATAAGCTTCTAGTGGGCATTGGTCCTGGAAAGATCTCTCCAGATCAAGTCCAGGACATCTTGCTCAGAGTCCCCCTCTCTAAATACATCAACAGGCCTTTTCCTGAGTCAGAGCATGAGGCTCGCCACTCCTTCCAGTTTAACGCCTGCAGCGCTCTCCTGGATGGTGAGGTGACTGTCCAGTCCTTCACCCCCGGCGCCATTAGCCGCCCCGAGCTCCACGCTCTGTTGAGCCGCGTTCGGCTGGAGCATCCCCACGACAACCCCGCAAACTTCAACCTGATGTACGGGGAGGTCCAGGTGACGCTTGTGGGAGGAGACATTCTGAAGGGACGCTGTGATACCTTCTACGGTCACTGGCGCAACCCGCTGACCAACGAGAGCCTGAGGAAGAAGTTCAGGAACAACGCAGAGGTAGTGCTTCCATCAGCGAAGGTTGAGCGGCTGATTGAGGCGGTGGACGAGCTGGACAGACTTGACGATTGCCAGGACTTACTCTCACAGCTGCAATGAAGATATATTGCAAATATATTTAATATATATCATTATATGATGAGTTTCATTGTCACCAATAAACACTTATTTGTACATTTTATCATCTTTATGCTTCTTTAAATTGTATATATTCTATACTTCAAATTATTCTGTTTGAGAGTTGCATTCACATAAATGTTCTTTTTCATGTAATCTATTTATGTACATCATACTGCTGTGTAATAATATGTTTGCAAATATTAGAAAGTTAAATGTATCGCAAAAATCTATCAATAAACCATAGAGTTGTATACAAACAACTGCTGCCATAATTCTTTGTTATAGTATTTATATTTTCTTCTGCATTCTTTGCAGTATGTGGAACTGTCTCTTTCGTTTTGCCTTAGTTCATCACTCTCCTCTGAATATTATCATATAAATCATATGTCGTAAACATAAAACTAGCCTGGTGTGCTTTCCTGGATCTACCTCCTTAGCTTGATGAAGCCACTGGTCTCTTGAAACTTTTCAAGGATAGGGGATAAAGAGGATGAATTAATGGCTGGATCAGCAGTAAAAATAAATACCCCTCTTCAAAACGTCTTGAAAGAGAATCATTCTCTGTGTTTGAAAAAGTGGCAAATATTGCATTTATTTACAGGCCATTATAGATTAGTTGACATAAATTATCTTTTCTAACACCTTGAACTAGGTTCAGTTTGTTCTGTTTAAATGAAATATTAGATCTTAGTGATTCTCTAAAATGTAAATGATTAAAGACCCTGAATGGATGGATATTTTTCATCTTACGGTATATTAATATTAATTACCTAAAAACAAATCTCAACAAGATGGAAAACTGCACCATCAAGTGGAGGATCTGTGTTTCCCAAAATGTAGTTTCAATATAATTACAATTTGTTACACTGCTGCAAATCAGACAGTAACATTATGCAAAAACCACAAATACACACAGCAGCAAATCTTAAGGACAATGTGGAACAACTCAAACTGAGATCAATGGAATCACAAAATGAAAACATTTTGCAAATCTGCTGAATGAAGCTTGCATTCAGAAGACTCACTAACTCAAACTAGTGAGTCTTCCTGCATTTAACCAATTTTATTAGTTGTCCTTAAATGTGTTTTCATTTTTAAATTAGTATTTAGTGTTTAGGATTGTGTTGATAATTGCAAAAGCAATGTAAGCAAAAGAATATTAAAACAAAGGCTATTTTCAGAAAACAAGAATTTATCATTATTCAATGGTTATTTTTTACAGTAGACAGAAGTCTTCAGTGAGAGGAGCAATCAGACAGATATTTTATATTGAAATACAACTAACTTTTAAAATATATAAAATAATAAAATACTTATCATGTTTATGCAGTAGATATGCAGTAATGAGCAATAACATCTAGGGGGAGACAAGAGAATGAAAAGTCAGCAGGAAAGAGCAACACAAACCTCTTTGTTCTCAGAAAAATGTGGAAAATCAGCATTAACACACTGAATTATTCCAGCTTTATTTTCATGGTTAGTAACAATAAACAATAAAAAGTAAAAGTAACAATACATCTATTTAAACAACACAATTCATCTATTTAAAAAAATCAACATTAAATTCAAGAACTTTTGGTATTAATTTCTGAAGGTCTATAAAAGTTTGCCTTTAAACTTAAACTGTTTTTTTTCTTTGTTTTCAGACCAGCCTTTGACCACTTTTAAAATGAAGGTTGTGTCTGATTTTATTTAATTTTGTTTGTTAAATCACTGAACTCTGACATATAATTTTTTATGACAAAAAGTAAACCAGTCATGACAAAAGTAAATGTAGCAAAGAGCCCATTTTAAAAAGGATGTTTTGGGGAATAATGGATAGGTCAGATTTACCTCCATCTTTAAAAAGACGGGCTTCTCATTGGATTCATCGTTCATCTGCCTCAATGACGTAAAGTACTGGATGGCTTTGAATTTTTTACACTTGAACAAGCGAAAAACAGAAGTGATGGTCTGGTGGCACATTTGACACCTCAAACATAGATCTTGGTTCTCTGGCACAGTATGTTAGACAGATCATCGCAAATCTGGGAGATAAGATGGATGCAGATGTTGAAACTTTTAATTACATCCATTTTTTTTTTTCATTTGACATAGTTAGCCAAAATAAAGCCAATTATATCAAGGCAGTTTTGTGAAACTGTTACATTATGGCTGGATTACTGTAACTTGCTCTATTTTGGGATTAGTGACGTGTTCATCAGGAGCCTGCACATTGTGCAAATGCATGAGCACATTAACCCTCATGACTTTACTTCACTGGTTTCCTGTTTCACAATCAGTTTTAAAGTTATTTTATTCACTTTTGTACCTCTTCAAGATGCCTAATGTGACTTCTATAGAAATTTATTTGTTAAAACTATCTCTATGTCATGACCGTATAATATGAGACTCTGCTGCAGAAAGAAGGCAGTCTTGCTTCATTTTTGTTTCTTGTGCTCCTTTTGAGGCTCTTAAATCCAGGCTGGTTTTTGTTTGTTTCGGTTAGTTGAAACAAACAAAAACTGGAAGTTGAAGTGTTTTGTTAATAAATTCTGATATCTTAGAAATAATTTATTTGTGTGTTTATTCTGTATGTGTGTTCATAGCTTGCTGTTTGAGAATGTCAGTCCAGAACTTAATCTGTCATCAATTGTTATTTCATACCAAACGTCACCAGTAAAATATTCAGAAACTTACTGAAACTGAGAGCCTTTTGGCTATCAATTCCTGATAATTAGGTGTTACCTCGACTTGGTCATTATGATCACAATTACTAACTCTGTTAATATGCTCCTTTGACACCCATTAATAATTATTCATAGCCAAACTAAGCCTATTGTTGCATTTAAGTCAATTATAATTCTGTTGAGAACTACTGTTTGTGCAAGCATTGCTCGGAAAGGATCTTGCATTTCCTTTTTCATGAAATATGTTTGGAATAATGTCATCAAGTCAGAGAGGAAAGGGTGAGTAATTGGTTTTGAAAAGGGCTGTTAATGTTTGCTTTGTTGCTGTAAATATTTCTGCAATTGTTTCCTGGTAGCAGGTCATGAAAATGTAAAACAATGAGCTAAAGAATCAAGGTGAACAGTATGACGTCAGGGGGACTTTTTCTTTAAACTATTATCTCAGAATATTTACACGGTTTCTGGTTCTGACAGTAAAAGATGTCATAGCTTTTCCTTTTGACCGAGCATTTATGGTCAATAGTATTTCCTCGTGAAAATACCAGTAATTTGTTTGGTTTGTTTCTTGAATTACTTTTTTGCACAAAGGTCACTTGTTGCCTTTTGAATTTAGTTTTCATATTAAAGCCATTTGTTTTTTATTTCTTGTTCTATGTCAAGAACTTTATGTTTATTTCCACTACAATGTTTGTTTCTCACAGAAACAAATTGATCTATGGTCTGTCCAGCATCTCAGTGAGTATCTCTTTGACATCTGGAGATTGATGGCTCTGATTTTTTTAATTTTCACAATAACAAGGCTAACATTATATTATGTAGAACCAGTTCAGCATATTGATTATTTGTACCTTACTGTGTGTGAGAAAAACACTGAAATAAACTGGAAACTGGATATGACCCTTCAATTTCTCATGTGAAACACTTTTGCTGGGCAAACATACATATATTGTATTAAACCGGTGTGCACAAAGAAGATCGGTCTACAGTTTTCTCAGATTTTCTTACATTTCTGGCTTCTGTGTGTGATTTTACTTTAGTTTGTCACTCACAATTTATTTAGTATTTGAACAAATAAAACAAGCAAAATAAACTAAAACATTAGCAATTTGTTGTTCATCATTTATTTGTTGAGAGAAGTGATCCATCATTAATCTGTAAATAAAAACCTGTTATTGGTGTGAACCTGATGTTTTACAGGTCTTTTGTTTGACATATGCAAAAAGGAAAATGTCCAGCCTTCATCATTTAAGCACATCTAAATAATCAAAACCTGTCTTAATTAGAAAGTGGTCCTGAATGTGTGGCTAACTATATCCAAATATGAAAAAGCATCCAATTAGGTGTCAGAAACTGCAGGTCGTACATATTGTCAGACAACGGTTTCATGAAGACACTGATTTCTTCACTGCAGTCTTAAAGTAGGAAAAGTGAGGAAATTATTAAAAAGTCAGATCCAATTCCCCCTTAGTAAATGTTTAAAAACTTAATTATAAAAAATACATAAACTTGATGTATATTTAATTAATGGATATATTAAAATTTGCATATATAAGGATGATAAATGTCATCATAGAACAGAGTTAATCGGTAAATATAGTTTTTATCATTGAAACAGTGAAATGTCACCAGATTTCCAGCAGTCACCAGACCGCACAGTCTTTTAATCACTTCTGCTTTCATTTTGTGATGGTTCTTTCTTCAGAGTTTCATAGTGAAACATTTTTATACTGGTGGGGTTCATTTGTCACTAATTGTTTTTTTCACTCTACATGAAAATAAATGATAATCTGATATGAGGGTATGGTGAGGGAAGCGATAAAGAAGTTGAATCTGGATCTAGCAGGTTTTAACAGCTTTAGCATCTATTGTTTCAGATTTCAACAGAAACTGTATAAATCACAATGTGTTCTCTATTAATAGAATGTAAACAGTTAGAGATAACATAACACAAAAGGCATGTAGGTCAAAGAAATGTTTCTAAATAGCCAACACACACCTGAATAATGTCATTGTCTTGTACTTTCCAGGTGTGGTGTGTTTTTTCCTGGAATATGACGACATAGGGTATTTGAGCACAGTTTATGAATTGTAAAACGATGTCACAGTGGTAGGAGTTTCCAAAGCTGTAGCATATATAAGGACTGACTGACAAGAGCCAGACAGAAACCAGACTTAACTGGGAGACTGAGCAGACAACAGGTATGGAGAGACACTTTCTGCTGTAGTTAAAGTTTAGACTTTGCAGAATAATATTCTACCTAAACAAAAAGAAAAATATTGCCCCATTTGACCATGTTCCATCATTATTTGTAAATCAGTAGTATTTTGTTCAGGTTTTTTGCAGGAATTGGACAGCAAAAAGATTTTAGGAGTTTTATGTCTCTGCAGTCTCAGAGTTGTTTTTAGTGCACACGGAAATAGAGTGTCCTATATTTACAAGTCCAATTAACTTGATTCAAGCAGGTAATGAGTTATAAACTCAGCACAAGTGCTGCTGTGTGATTATTTTGAAGCGTATGTTCTTTATAATCAGCAAATAACTAAAGCCAGGTCAATTTGAAGGGACACCTTTAATGGCGTTTACTAAACTTAAACTCTTTTCAACTTTTAAACTTCACCTTCAGTCTACATCTCACCAACCTTGGAAGCAGAAAGCCAGAGACATCAGCAGGGAAACCCAAAGATGAATACATCTCCAGCTGAACTACAGGAGCGCTACAACAAGGAGGGCTTCCTCTCACCACTGCCTGTGCTGGATGAGACCGAGCTGAGGGAGGCCAGGGAGGCTTTCGCTAAGCTGGAGGAGGAATTTGGTATGTGACATACAGAGGGAGGGAGAATTAGAGGAAAAATTCAGAGATTGAGCAAGATATAGAGAACTGAGATAAGATCTAGTAGACAGGATGCAAAGGGAAGTAAAATAATCAGATTGTGCAAGATGTATAGAGCAAGATGTATAGAACGAAACTCAAAAGAAATCTGAGTTTCGTTTGACTATTTTGTTTAGTTGTGCTACTGCTTCACTGGTTTATTTTTATAGAAGCACGGCAATGCTTTTCTCGGTAAACATAGCTGCAATGGGATGTACAGATATGACTTTCGCAAACAGGTGCCAAGTCATTCACACATACAAAGAAACTAAAATAATAAGTTCATAAATTAAATATGGAAATAACTGTAATAGCATAGAGAACATAACATTTATTTATTATTTAGTAGAAAAGCCATTACTGGCAATGGTGATTTCAAGACATCTCCTGCATGGAGAAAATAAATGTATACTGTATATTGCATACATGCGACTTTAACCCGTTCTTCACACAACACTTTTTAAATCTTGGAGGTTTAGGGGGCCGTTTCTCCTGTCAGCTTCATATTATTTCTCTGACACATCAGAGTTTACTCTGTTTGAAAATCACTCCTCTTTTCATCTGAAGAATGATTCATCCATCGAACCAGATGATCTTAGATAAAGGAGCTAACCATTTTGCAACAGCCTTCTATTCTATTATTTCAGATGCTTGCGTTGTTGAACGCAAGCATCAACAACACTTGATGCTTGCGTTGTTGATGCTTGCAAAATGTGTCTGTTTCCTTCGTGCTACAAAAGACAAAATTATTTTTTTTACTGGAAAATTACACAGTAAGGAAATTTAATAATATCAAGATAAAAACACCAGCAAATACTGCATGCTACTTTCATCAAGTATGATGTGCGAGTGATTAAATGAAACAAATGTTTCAATAAACAGCTGATCTATCCATATACAAATATTGAATAATTACAGTAATACTTGAACACACCCAGTTGAGACACAATCTGTTCTCCTCTGTTAGTTTAATCATGTTGTCTTTTCATTCACATTACATTTTCTTATATAATAAATACTTTCTGTGTAGATTTAATAAACTTAACTTTGCACACCAGCATTAATTTTAATGCTCTTCTTCTTCGATGAAAGAAACTCTTTGTCATGATAAAATATTTCTCTGAGAAAACTGTTGACATATCCAATACTTTGTTTCAGCAAATGAATCTGATTTTCTTTTTTTTCTAACCATGTATTTTTATGTATCAAACAGGTACAGAGTACACACAGTACAGCCTCCACAATGTCCATCTTCAGTACCCCTGGGTGATGAACCTGACTAAACATCCTCGCATCCTGCAAGTGATCCAAGCCATCCTGGGACCCGACGTCATTCTGCTGGACTCTCGATTTATCTGTAAATACCCGACAGTCAAACCTGCCAAACTCCAGGAGAGCAAAACAGATCAAAGCAAACCTGATGGAGGCGATGAGCTTCCTTATGTGGCCTGGCACCAGGATATGAGGTGAATATAACTTACCAAAGGAAAATAAAGCGTATAAAGTGATTAGTTTTTTGTATTGCATGTTTAAGAATGTGGCGTTCACAGGTACTGGGGTATTGCTGGTGGACCTGTTCTGTCTGTGTGGCTTGCTTTTGATGATTCACAAAAAGAAAATGGAGTCCTTCAGGTCATCCCAGGTAAGTTAAATTTGTTAGTTATTTGCATTTTTTAAGTTATCACTGGCAGTCCAGGCCAGCTGTATGCTCCACGTACTTGACATTAGTCGCTTATAGGAAGTCACTGCTCGGGCATGTTGCTCCATCGCCAAGCAACCCGCCCTGGAAACCTACTGTCAGTCAACCAGGAGATCCCAGAGGAGCTGGTGCAGGTGGACGAAGCTGTGCTTTGTCCTCTGAAAGCCGGACAGATGTCGGTAGGTTTATTTGCCTTTTGTGATAAAACTTTGCAGCTATAAAATGCTCTAAAAACAAGTTTATCTCAATCAGATTTATCTTTTTTCCAGATTCATGATGGACTTCTTGTCCATGCAAGTGATGCCAACACTTCCCAAAGGAGGCGCTGTGGCTTCGTGATCCGTTATGTTCCCACCTATGCCTACCCCACTGAGGTGAGAGACAATCATATTTTCTTAGCCAGTGGTTCTTTTAGAGAACTTACCTTTCATTTCTAATAACTTTTTTTCCCTCTGTTTTAATTTTAGGACCCTGATCGTCCCAGGAAATTTCATGCAACAGAGTTGATCTGTGGGGTGGACCAGTTCCACCATTTCTCCAACAAAAGCACATGAAGAATTAGTGAAGACTTCACAACAACTGCTTTAACTTCTTGTTTGATAAATCAAATGTCTATTTAGTGTTTATATGGAATTATGTATATGGACTATAATACATCACTGACTCTAAATTAAACCATTGTCTGGTTAACTTATTCTTTCAAGCAGCTAATGCATGTTTAAATATTATTAAAAGAACAAAAAGAATGTTGAAAAGCTCATTTTCTTTTCTTAAATCACATTTATGTTCCTTCACATGTGCATGTGGTTTAAAAATCTGTAAATTTACAGAACTCTAGCCTTGAAGACAAAGGCAGTTGGAAAAAATACATATTTGAGTACAAACCTCCAGGTTGCTTCAAAATGAAACCAACAGCACAGAATATGGCCAGACAGAAGAGGAATCATCTACACTTCTGCATGTTGCTATTGTGATATATTATATTATTTACATGTTAAAATAATCTGATCATAGTATCAAGTTTCTACACATATAAATACAATTTAATTTACATGCTCCACTTTCACTGAACAGTACTTTATTAAAGATATTTTAGTAGCATATATAGGCTTTAAAATTCAGAAATGCTTTGGAACGCATTCGACACACTGTGAGAATATTTTGAAAAAGGGCTTTTTTTCCCACAAATTGAAAAGAGATGGTGCTCTAGAGTCACCTGTGCATGTCCCAGTTAGACATGTACAGTTAATTGTGCATGTTTGGTGTGTACTTTTACCACCAATATGTAAAAGTATCCATAGTAAAATTAGGAAATGTTTACAACAATGCAGATTTTCAAAGATTTTTCATGCTACAACAACTTGGGAAAGTGCGTTAGTTGACTCAATTCTTGGTCAATTTGACCATTTGCTTTGAATAGCTGTTGTTGTTGAGTCTCAAGTCTTTTTTTGTTTGGTTGTTTTTTTTTTTGAGAAGGGTTTATTTTGGGCGTGATGTTTTCCAGATTCATCCTTTATTTTATGACTGCCCCACCCATATAGACGTCATCTAATGTTTTTTTGGAAACCTGATCAATCTAAAAGAGCACTCTACAACTTGTTACTTTCTGTGATGTTCACATTGTGCTCTGTGTTTTTTTTTTTTTTTTGTTTGAGCCAATCCACGTCACGTTTCTCATTTCTGTTATTCCCCGCACCTGTGTCGCTCCCTGATTGTTTTCTTCTTAAGCCCCTCTCAGTCACAACCACGCTGCCAGATTATCCAAAGCTTTCAGCTAGTAGTTTTCCAGCACTCCCATCATGCCCTGGTTGTTTCAATCACGCTCTTGTTCCTCGGATTTGCCCTTGTCGGACTTTTTGCTGTTTGCCCATCTGGATCTCGACCCATGCCTGTCTCGGTCACACTGCTCACCCCCACTCCCACGGACTCTGCTCTCTGCCCCTTTGTACATGACCTCGGCCCGTCTGACTAAGAATTTGGATCTGGATCAGTTACTTCTGCTGCTCCACGGAGTTGGTGCGCTGCCCTGCATCAGCGCTTACCCTCCCCAGGCTCTTCCTCCTGAGCCCTGCGTCTGTGCAGCATCTGCTCTCCTCCTCATCCCTCAGCTGTTCACTCCAGTACCTTTCCGCCAAGTCAGGTTAGTGTTTCTTTCCTACACACTCACAAATCCCTTCGTTACTATTTCTATAGTCACCAATCTCTCCTCTCCTCTCCCCCCTCGCAGCGCTGCAGCTGACTTTCCTGTGTGCCCAGTTTGAGCTGCCTTTTAATAAAAGTCTGAGTTTCTGCTCACTGCTGTGTCGTGGCTGAATTTCTGGGTCCCTCTAGTGAATCATTACAACTTTCCTCACGTTGCATGTGGTAGCAACATCAATGTCTCCAATCTTGTGTCATATTTTCAGCTTTTTTTAAAGTTTTCATTTGGTGCTAATCCAATGACTGCAAGTCTAGGTGGAAGATATCTACCTGACTAGAACAGGAAGCCATAGATTACTGATTTAAAGATCTGCAATGTAAAGAAACGTTTCCAGAACTATTCATTTACAGAGGTCTCAACAGGTCTAGCACCAATGATTTTGCAAAAAAAAAAAATAAAAAACTTTAATAACTTAATCTTCTTTAAACACAAGTCATTAAGTTTATGAAAAAATAGTGGAGGGTTTAACAAACCTCTAAGCTTTGCAGTGACACTCAAACATCTATTAACAAAGCCATCTAACTAAGCTTAAAAAAAACTAAATTGATCATAAAAAGCTAAATTATCTGAATAATCACTCACTTCACACATTGTAGAGCAATGAGAGGTTGGTGTCTCATACAAAATGTGTTGTCATTGTATGTATGTATGAAGAAAAATATGCCAAAACCTGTAAGTTACAGAAAACGCTTTATTTAGAATTTCACTCTGTTTACTCAGAGTTTCTGATTAAATGTTGCAGTATCTCTCATGATTTGCTGGTGAAATAAATAGAACTGATTACATATAACAATCTTCTCAGGCAAGTTTCAGCGTTTCTTGAACCATGACGCCGATTCCATCAAACACTTTGTGAACGGGAGCGTTGCACATAAAGGCAGAGGTGGTGACCAGCTTGTTCTTGACATCAACGTGAGCTTCATCCACGTCTTTGTTCACATGTTTGCAGCCCATGTCCTTCAGAGCTCCAGCCGTCTGAGCAAACGGCCACCTGAAGATAAAAACCAAGTGAATGATCACACAAAATCCACTAAACTAACATTTTCACCTAATGTGAACAGAGATTTACACACTTTTCACACTCTTTGTCCTGCCCCACGGTCAGCTCACAGCCAGGCAGCAGCTTTGCAGCCAGGACAGGGGAAATGCAGCACATGCCCAGAGGCTTTCCTGCTTTGTGGAAATCCTTAATGATCTTCTCCAGATGTGGCTGGACGGTGCAGCTCTTGTTCTTTAAAGCCCAGTCGCTCAGGTTCTTAGCCACACCAAACCCTCCTGATAGAGAACGTAGGGGTTTGTTCAGAAACCTACATTAAAACATTAAACAGAGGAGCTTCACACAGCTTCATCTGAGTTTATAGAAGATCATCTCACCTGGAATGATGGCAGCATCAAACGCTGAGACATCCAGCTTGGCCAGATCAGTGACGTCACCCCTAGCGATACGAGCGCTTTCCTGCAGGATGTTCCTCTTCTCCTCAGTAGGTTTCCCCTCGCAGTGATTTACAACGTGCATCTGATCTCCGTCGGGGGCAAACATCTTCACCTGAGATCAAACAACCAATATGGTAAATGAAAAAACATGAACCCCTGCTAGTTTTATATCAACACAATGTTTCTGACAGACACTTTTTTGTCCTTACTTTTGCTCCAGCGCGACTCAGATGGACCAGGACGGCCGAGGCCTCGTGGATCTCTGTGCCGTCATAGACTCCGCAGCCAGAAAGAATAACTGCAACATGCTTCACCATGATTGCTAAGGAATGCACAGACATGTTCATCTAGTCAAAAGGAGACTCTTAAAGGTGCCAAGTTGGTTCTTAATCATTCATGGTGAGGTTTGAATTTCTGTTTCCCAATTGGAAGTATAGTCAGACTGGTGATAGACACTTAGCACCTGTTGCATGTTCACATAAAACATTTACAGAGGCAGGTGAGAAACAAGTCTAGTGCAGCAAAACCTGGCAGCAATAAATGTGTCCAAATTAATATTTCTTATTTATATTAATTCAACACTTTTTTCACTGTTGCAGTTTACACCAAAGATGCTCTGAAGAGAACAAAAATGTGATATATTTTCTCTAATGTTACTGTATATACTGAGAAGACATTTTCCTGTCTTCATTCAGGGATGAGGACTTCAAAAATCAAAAATTTTTAACTTGGCTTAGAGTCTGGCTCTAAAGGTACAAGGCGTGATTCAGATTCACCGACTAGAAGTCACATTCTATGTGGCGAATGGAAGAGAGGACAAATCTGATGAGTCTACTTTGTGAGATGGTATGAGGAGGGTCATCTGGGAATCTCTGGTGATAGATTTCAGAAGGAACAACTATCCACGCTCTGCAATGTTCATCAATCTTATAAATATTTAGGAGTATAATTGAAGAATCAGAAGAGGCCTTGGTTGACCAAGGTGGAGGCCATGTACAAGAAGGATCTGAGTGGGCCGACTCAGGTTATTTGATGTATATTACAATCTGCCTGTGAGATGCACCATATTTTTTTGCTGTAGCATTGTGGTGTGCAGGTATCGAGGAAAACAAAAACATACAACAGATCATCTTAGGAGCAGGTTTAGTAACAGACTTGCTTCATCCAAAATGCAGAGGAGAACCATACAGGATGACCTTCCTGCTTTTAGGTTTTGTAATCCATTCACCATCTAATGGGGAAGTTACTTTTAATTACTGTACTCTTATGCAATTCTTCCAGCCACTCCGTCACACCGTCAGCCTCACAGTGCCAAGAAAAATACCCAGTCACATCAAAGGAACACATAACTCTGTCTCTTTATAAGTGCATCTAAGATAAACTCCAACAGATCATGAAAGAGCGACCAATAAAATACAAGCAGGGCATAGGTGAAGGAGTTTGGATTTAAAATAGAAATATATTTCTACTGTTCCTTTATAGTACATGTCAGTAGAGGGCGTTAACAGAATTAGGTTGCATTTTCAAATGCTAACCTGAACAAGCAGTCACAGGTAGGCAGGCAGTATTCAGTCAATAGAAACGGGACTTATTGGACTTAGAAAAACGGTTTGTTGATAAATGTATAGAAACACTAATGTGTTTGTTTTTTTTATCTGATCACTGATTAAACTAAATAATTAGTTTTAGCACAAATATTAACTCTCTGACAGTTTATGGGATATTTTTAAGCTACTATTATTAAGCCACATAGTTAGACATTAATCGTTTTTAATTCAGTTTGCTGTTTAAAAAAACAAACTAATTGGCTTAAACCTGTAATGTGTTGCGCTTACTTTTTAACATACATTGAAGGCAAAGGGATCAAGAGAATGTATTACTCACCTTATTTAGTTTTTGTAGTATTTCTCCTGTTGAACACGGCGTGCAGCGCAGCTCCTCGGTGTTGATTTGAAGGTTGGGCTCCGAGCGAGCGCTTTTATAATCCGCTGCTGCTCGCTGGATTTTCCCGACCAACCAATACGCTGCTCAAGACGCTGACGTCACTGGCATCAAGTTACCAAAATCTGTTTAATAGTTAATCCTCTACCTTAAAATGCCGAATCATTGGCTACTATGAACTCCCAGTTGTGGTGATGCTATTAAAAGACATTAATCTCATCCACCTGGACGCACGGGGTTAGTAATGTGGAAAGGGTTTAGTAAAGAGGAAATGAATCAAGAGTCACAAAATTACAAAACATTCTAATTTTAGGAGCGTGTGTTCTGCCATTCAAGAGGAAATCAACAAAAGATTTCATAATATTATTATTATTATTAGTAGTAGTAGTAGTAGTAGTAGTATAGTATCACATTCTTCAGTCGGCTTATTTGACGGGAAAACGGGCTACCTGACACCGGAGAACAGACTCTTGTCCTCTTGTCCTCCCACAGCTTTTAGTGGGGCTGTGGTTTTTGCCAGGTAGGCGCAGCTCCACTATTTCCCGTCCCCGGGAGTCTTACCTGACTCACCAGTATAAAAGTCCTCCTCACATCGTCAGAGCAGCACTACTGCTGCCATGGCTCAGTTCAACTCAGCTTATGTGTCCGTCGGCATCCTGGGTATTTTAGGAGGTAAGCCTTCAAGTTTATTTCACGTCCGTTCTCCAAGTTAGCACTGTACGTATTTTTTCCTCTCTACTTTTTTTAATTTTTTAATTTTTTTGTGTGTTTTAGATTTTTGGGGTATTTTATATTTACGCCCAGCAAGCCTCCATTCGGAAGTTGATATCTCGTTGCTCTCCATGCAAAATGAATTTCCAGTGTCTCCCTTTTCAGTTATTTTAATTTTACACTCCTTGGTGATCAAATCCCTTTTCAACTCGATGACGAGAGCTTTTAATGAAAATAAGACGATCGGAATGAATGTCTGCCATATAGGTATATACATATTAATTGGTTTTTCGAGAAAAACGAAATTTCAAAAGCTGAAACTGGTGTTTTAACGGTACAAAAGTTTATATTCATTATGTAAAAACTTATAATAGGCCTACTGATGATATTATTTATATAAAAAAATGTATATTTCTATATTTTTGGTTGTTTTCAATAGAACTTCTTTTTAGTATTTTCAGGACCCAGGAGGAGGAAAAAAAAGAAATCGCTTTGACTGGGTGATTGCGGGGATGTTCTTTCTTTCTTTCTATTTTGGCGTGAGATGTCTCACTTCTCAAATTATCTTTGAAGATATGATTCTTCAAAGTTACTTATTAAATAATTACACAAATAATTATATAATTTAAATGCAAAAGTGGCAATGCGTTGCGATTAAAAATAGATTTTTAATATCTCAATAACTCTACGGAGTTGTTTTAAAATGTCGTATATCAAGAAAGCATATCTCATAAATCCATCCATCCATCTTCTACCTGCTTATTGCAGGTTCGCGGGCGGGGGGCTGGTGCACAGCAGTCGTTGGGCGACAGGAAAGGTTCCCAGTCCGTCGCAGCATTGTCAATCCACCAGAAATAAACGAATTAAATCATAAAAGTGACTTTATTACTTTACTTATTGTAAAAGTGTGTTCAAATGTGATTTGGAAAATCAAAAATATTCTTGCTTTTTGTGTTTTTATCACCACAAGTGCTGAAAATTCAAAACACTTAGACAAATGTGTCACTTCAACTTTATGATAAAATGTTGTTCTGTTGGTGCTTGGTTTGTGGACATCAATACTTTTGCTGTTATGGTGGCCAAGCCTCTGTCTTCTTTCTTCCAGGAAAGAATAACGTTTTTTAATTAGGAGCATTGCTTTGATTGAATTAGTTCCAAATAATAGCTGTGGGTCTCATTTTCAGGCTCTCTCCTGCTGCTGGTGAACAGCTATGCCAGCACTCCTGAGAAAGACTTCATCCCCCACACTGCGCTGGGGATTTTACTCCTCATCATTGCTGCCCTGATAGCTTACACAGGTTTGTTTTCAGCATATTTCACTGCACAGATTTGAATTTTCTGCCTTTTCCAGCCTCCTGACCCTGTCCTATATCTTTCTAGGTGTCCGTCACAGTCTGTCCCACTCCCGACTGTTTTCCACTCTGTGTCTGACCGTCTCTGCGCTGTGGTGTGGGTCGGGTCTGGTCTACATCCTGGCAGGACAGAGAGTGTTGCCACTCACAGAGCTAAAATCCTCTCTGATTCCTGGCCTGGCAGCATTTACCTTAGCCCTGTTCATCATTGGCACCGCAGCCCTCTTTGTGAAGAAACCAGTTCTCCTGGTCATAGCTATCAGCATTTCTTTAGCCTGTGCCCATCAAATCGCTGGTCTGTCAGATTCAGACTTCGGTCAGTCTGCCACAGCTGCAAACTACCTCCTTGTTTGTCTTGTGTGTGCCTATTTTGGCTTTGGGCGTTTGCTGTACACCATCACACAGGGCAAAGTGAAACCTCCAGGAACAATCATGAAACAGAAAAATGAACTGAAAACAGAGCAGAACCAGAGCTGCAGTGCTGTAATTAGTGTAGGTTTGGTGATGAACTTGTTATCTGCCTCTGTATTAGCCTGTCCCCTGGTAGGCGTGGTCCCCCAACTCTCTGTTGGCCATGTCCCCTGGCTCTGGACAGCTGGAGTCTTCCAGCTTGGCATGTGTGTCCTCTTTTACCGAGCAATGGACACATTAGCTGCGACTTTCTATGGTTTTACATCTTTGCTCAAATTTGCTGAGGGTTACAGCGCTCTGTTATCTTTGTACTCCATTCAGCCGTTCTCCCCAGTTCCCTTCCCTGTTGTCTTTGCCGTTCTTTTCTTTGTCCTCGCGCTGTTCAGCTGTCAGAAGAGCTTGTTGGATGGCCTCTACCAGTTATTCTTTGTAGCCTACTCTATTTCCATCGCAGCCCAACCTCAAGGCTTCTTCCAAAGTGGCACTCAGGGTGTACAAGGAGCTATCTTTGTAGCTTCTGCTGGAGTGCTTTTTGTTACAACAGTCAACATGGTCTCCAGCACCAAAATTCCTACTGGGCAGGGACACTTCAAAGCTTTAGTAACCAGAATCCGCAGTCTTACTCTCAGGGCTCTGGATAAAGACCTGCATACACCTCACCTTGGACACTCCAAATATGCAGATGCAGAACTGCTGGGCCACGCCTGCAATGTTCTGGCAGCTTTTGCCATCACAGCCACGATTGGGAACAGGAATCCTCTGACTGTGCTGGTTTTGCCCTGGGCAGTGATGGCAGGTGGAGTGTTGCAGCTCCTGTGTGGTTCAGTGGCATTTGCTCGGGGTAAAACTCTGGAGAGCACTGCCTTTATTCTCTACGGGTTGATGTGGACGGTGTGGGGGTTGACACGATTTGGTGGTCTTTACAGTGAGACCAGAGGCTTCAATGTCGCTGTTGGGATTATTGGTTTCATGATGTTTAACCTCCTGTTGACAATTGCAGCATTATTTCTTAATGTTGCCTGGTTTGTTTATGCATTCACCTTCCAGCTCATCCTCATCAGCTTCCTGCTGGATGCAATTGGTGCACTGCCCTATGGTTATGATATTGGCGTCACAATCATCTTTGGTCTTGTCAGTTTTTACTGTTTCTTGGCGCACATTTTTAACAGCACCTTCCAGTCTCCTCAAATCCCCTTAGGAAGACCTTTAGTCAATCTGGGTGGGGTCGGAGGAGGGGAAGGGGTCTGTCCGCATGTACCAGCTCGCAAAGCAGCATCAGTTCAGCAGATTGCAGGTGAGAAGATCATGTCGATAGTTTTTAGTGTACTCTGTTTACATGTATGACCTGATATCCATATTTTTCTTCTGCTCTGTATTTCTATGATGTAGAAATCATGAAAAATGGAGGCATATGTGGAATGCCAACTGATACTGTCTATGTGCTGGTGGCTGCCTGCAACAGACCAGATGCAGTTATCAAAGCTTACAAGTAGGCTTTATAGTTGTAAAACTTTCTCTTAGCAACTTTTTTATTTGTTTTTCTGTCACTGATGACCATTACTGTTTGGCTTCAGAGTTAAGAAGCAGGCTGAGGACCGACCCATGTCCATGTGGATCTCTTCTGTCAAGCAGCTGGAGCCTGTTAGACACCTGCTGAGTCCCCTGCTCCTGGACTTCATGGAGGCTGCATGGCCTTCCTCTATCAGCATGGTCATCCCCAGAGGTGAGTGATTTCTTATTTTCAGGGACAACTGTGTGAAAACTGAGTTCATGATGTGCTCATGGGAATACCTAATGGGTTTTGTTGGCTAACTTTGATAGGACCATGGTTGGACATATTTGGTTTGGGAGATGCTGCCAAACACATCGGGACTCCACAAAGCATTGCCATCAGGAGCCCAGACTGTGCAGTAGCTACACATCTGATTAATTTGGTAATTTCCATTTTACTGTGATTAAAAATAATGTTACATACTCCTTATTGATTGACCATCTTCTATTTCTAAAAGGTGGGCCCAATTGCAGTAACCTCAGCCAATCCAACAGGCGAGGCAGATACAACTCACCATAACCAAGTTTATGCCAAACTGGGAAAAAAGGTAATAGCTATAATTTAGTTTTAAGAAGAACTTCAGTTTAAAAAAAACAACATTGTCTGTGTTTATCTAATAAATATTGGATTTTTTTGTTAAGGTTGAAGGAGTGTTGTGTGATGGCCCCTCCCCAGAGAATATTGCATCTACTGTGGTTGACTGCACCAAGATTGAAACTGGACAAATTGGTTTCTTCAGAGTGGGCCTCATTCCAAAATCAAAGGTAATAAATATACCATTGCTCCTGTCCTCTTTATGTAGATGAAACTGTTTTATTTTAGTATGTTTACTAATGCTGTTGTCTTTCATTTTCCTCTAACCCTAAGGTTCTCCAAATATTTGAAGAGGTTCGAAATCGGCACAGACAAGGGCATACCAATCCAGGATTTGAATATGATGTACCCCTTTAAGACATGCAAAGAGATCAAAGTCTAACAGACACAACAGTGTCAAAAAGAGGACTAGGAAACTTAAAAGCATAGTTATACAACCACAGAGTCAAGAAGTCAGGAAATGCCTCATAATAGCCCCTATTAGTGCTGCTTATAATGGTGGCTAGTGATCAAGAGTCTGATAAACAGAAATAGCTGCTAAATTACCTGAAGAAATGTTGTACAGTGTCTAATGATGTATAATATTAACAGGCAACATAAGCAATTTTTTTTTGTACTGAATGTAAGTTTTTATGCTTTTTATGACTTTTTTATCTCTGTTTGTGTGTTGTGATGTATAGATAAAATGTCTGTGTTATATTATATATATATATACATATATTTATATAATTCAGGTTTTATAGCTTCAAAGTATACATATCATGTGCTTTATTCAGTTGTTGTCCATTGTTCATTGTCCAAACATTTTTGTATGCTGTGAAATATGCCTCATTGAATTCATAGCTGCTAAAATAACTGCAAAGAAATTAAGCAAAAAAAGAAAAAACACTGGTGCTCCCCAATAAGCACAGTAGTAACACTGTAAATGCATGTAATAACACTTTTTATGTTTGAGGGAGTGATCATTTAATGTTTCAGTAAATGATCATGTAATGTTTGAGTGATCATTTACTGTAACTCATTTTTAAGAATTCATTTTGTACCATATTTCAATTTAAAACATTTAAAAGCCAATAGTTAGCAGTTGGTATATCTAAACTAGATATACCAACTACATTGTCTACATTTGCATAAATGTAGACAAAATATCACATTCTTCATGATTATAGCTTTGAGCCACAATATATCAGATTATTACAGAAAACCTTCACCCAGCCTCAGATTATCAGGTGCTTGAGGACATAACCAGGACCTTAAATTAAATCTGTTGTCTAATTTCCATCACCATAAAATATTACATGAGAAAAGACAGAAAGAGATAAAATTTTTGGGATAAGCAAAAAGGTTTTATTCCTGTAAAAATAGCATTTAGTTCAAACCCTTAGACAAGAAAACAGCTGCAATGTCATGTAATATGAGAAGGTTGTATTATATATCAGGGGCAGACTGGGTAGTCGGAGTGTGTGTGTGTATCATGTGGCCAGTATAATTTAAGAATCTAACTGTAAAACTAATATCTGAGCTTTCGGCCCTCTGGCTGTCTATTGTCTGGCCTGGGTCATTGTCTCCCATATTCTATGCAAGAATTCCCAATTGTCCTTGAATAGAATATGGAAGAATAATTCAGTATTCTATGGAATTATTGTTCTTCCATAAAACATGGAAGAACAATAATTATTTTTTATTCTAAGCAGGGTTCACGTCAGCATTCTCACCTCCTCACAGCATATTATTGTGGTGTAAATAATATGCAAGACCTATAACAACAGAAACATTTTGAAGTTAGAAAAATAAAACAATGCTAACCTCGCCAAAGCTGCAATGAGCAATATCATCCATGTTTGGTGGAGAGAGCAGGCCTAGGACCACCAAACAGAAATTTTTACAGTTGTTGCTACATTTTTCTGGAGGGCTTTCATTTTTATCTCTCAATATTTTAGCAGCAACGTTTGGTTTTGTAGTTTACTTTTGCAAATAGTAATGTTTACTATTATTTGCAAATAAGCAAGTAATAATGTTGCTTATAATGTCAGTGATTGACAGGTAATGTTCCAAGAAGGAATGAGATGACAACGAAGCTGGCCCAAATCAAAGCTAAACTTATTAGCTGCTTAAGGCCCCCAGAACTATAAATGCTTGAGTTTTAGCCCATGCTAGAATCTAGAATTTTAACATTAATTAATTGATAATGACAATGCACACAACAGCTCCTACCGATGGTGCCAGCCCATTAACTCACCGACCTACCAGGGAATTCCCTGGTAGAAGTCCAATCTGGTGATGTACAGACAGAGATGGGATAAAGACAATCTGAGTAGTTTTCAAATGATAATCTCATTCAAACCTTTGAGCAATAACTGATAATGGGACTTTAACATCACAATTGGTGAGTTCAGGTCACTGCGTCTTATTGTTAAATCTTAAACTCTGACCAAAACTGTGCCAATGAGGTCTCTGTTCTTGGATGTTTCCTGGTTGAATTGTCATTGTGCTTTAGGAATAAATTTGGTTGACCCCTCTGGAAGGCTCATCACTGCAGCACATTTTGTAAAACTGAGCTCAGCTTTCCAAAAACAAAATTTTTAATCACAGTTAATTTATGATTTAAGAAGGAGGGGAATTATTTTATTTTCAGGGCCAGGTCAGTTTGGATACCTTACAGAATAAAGTTTTCATTTAAAAACTGCTTTTGTGTTTGGTTGGGTCATTTTTATCCAAAGTCAAATTTGTTTAATAATCTGAAACATATGAATGCTACAAAAACAAAAGAAATCTGTAAGATGGGAAACAGTTTTTCACAACCCTGTATTTACATCTTACATTCAATTCAACTCAGTTTTATGTTTATATTGCCAATTCACAACAAATGTCATTTCAAGGCACTCTTCAAGAAATTAATTTCAATCCTCATACATAGATTCCAATTCATTCTAGTTATGAATTAGTGCATCAAGTTCAGTTGATTTTTCAAATTAGTTTAACAAACTTTTTCTGTCCAAGGAATCCCAGCAGATTGAATTGAGTCAGTAACTTCACAGTAATCCCTCATACTGAGTACTTGTTAATGAAAACTAAAAAGTTAATAGCAGAACAAAGAGAACATTGACTTGTTGGCAGCATTACATCAACTGAAGCCACCTACCAGAAAGGTAACACAGCGAAGCAGAATGGAAGAGCTGATTTGGCTTCAATAGAAAAATACATAAATACTTATGATTAAAACTTTGTAACAGAACAATCACTTTGACACATTATTCTTTTCTGACAGATAACCCAACAAGCGTAATGTTTTCTTAGAATGAAAGAATGCTCCACAAAAACAAACTCGCTGAATTGACACCCCACATGTTAGAGGTTCAGGTCAATTTGGCTCATGGCGAGATGGCTCTGAGGTTTTACTACACGACACACAATTAAGTGAAACTCAGCCAGATCCAATCTTTTTTTTTTTTGCTTTATTAATCATTATTATTCTTAATGTGCACAATCATTCACCAGCATGTCTGTACTAACTAAATGATTCGATAAACAACTCAGTTTCAATGTGGGTGGCAGAGGTTTTTGTTGGCTTACGTGTGATATGAAATAGATAAAATACAATAAAATATCATAAATTTATGCTACTGTCTGGCCAGGTTGTTTTAGGATTGTTGAACCCATCCAATCAGTTTCGGCTGAAATGTTTCTTTTTGATAAGAATTACTTCACATTGCTGGAATGCTTCATCACTTGAGAAACCTGCGGATTATTCCTAATAGATGAGTGATCTTAGACAGGGTGGAGGAGGCACCTTTTGAACTTTAAAGAATCAAATGGAAACACAGTGTTTTTTCAGCTGCAGTAAAATTTCACAGAGTTCGAGCTTTAGGTGGCATTAATCAAACCGAAACCTAAACTTTTACTCAGGCAACACCTTAAAAACATGTTTCAGGATTATGTAAATATCAGTCTGAAAAACACTCCCTGAGTGTTAAAGTTTCATTTTTAGTGGAGCGGTCCCACTTAACATATAAGTGACTAATTACGAGGAAGGACACTGAAAAATCAGGCACCTTTACGGTCAGCTTTGCTGTTTACTTTCAGAAAATGTTCCTCTTCCTCCCAGGGCTGTGAAAAAACTGTCGGTGTATGTTAGACTGAAAGGTGTGCTTTGTAAACTGACCCAAGTGGTTCCTTATTACTTATGGGAAAGAAGGATGAAGAGATCCACACCCAATGAAATAAGTTCTGGAAAATCTGAGGACAATGGGTTTATTTCTTCCTGTTCCACTTTTTACAGAATTTATTTTTCTTTCTTCTCCTAGCTTTAATTTCTTTCAGGAAGTCAGTCAAAAATGTACTTGAGAAAAGTTTTCATTCAATCATTATTCGACTAAACAGATTGAACATAAAAAGCAAATAAATTAATATGAAAAACGTGTTCACATGTGAAAATTTGACCTTATAACATCACAGTCTTCCATGAGGTATGTGTGAGACCATCTTTCATTAACCAATCAGACAATCACGTTTATTCTCTAACTCTACTATCTTTCTTTTATCTTCTGTTTAACTATTGATCTTTTGAACATACAAATCAAACGCTCAAGGAAACAAAGAATATTTATGTGGCGTCATCTAACCTCCTCAAATGAGAGACAACCCAGTACTTGTTAACAAAGCTAAAGATGAACGAGAAGGAACTAGTGTGTCTGATACTTGAGATCTTAATGCAATATTTAAAGGAAAAAAACTGCTGTGATTTAAAGGGACTTATTTGTTTATTTGGGAGTAAAAGGTGCCTTAGGAAAAAGATAGAAATAAGACTTCTTTTTATACTATAGTATAAAAAGAAGTCTTATTTCTTGTTTGGTAACAAGAAATGATAACAAGTAACAGCTTTTGTATACAAAACCTGTTACCGAAAGCTAATTCCATCATCTTTAAGCCCAGTCAATTTATTCTGGCATCAATAAGAACTATGTACTTTATTAATACATGTGCAATGTATGAGGCCTAAATAGAAAAAGTGGATTTACACTGAGATGAAATCACACACAGGTGGACTTAATAGAGATGTACGTATGTAATTTACTTAGGGGTATCAGAGTGAAAAGGATTGATTACAAATACACTACAGACTTTTCAAATTGTAACGTGTTACAGAAAATATACCACCATGTATTCTTTTTCTTCCACTTCACACTTATGCACTACTTGTTGGTATCTTTCATAATACATATCGAAGTTTGTGGTTGTAAATGTAAAAAAGTTAATACTTCTGCAAGTATTCAACAGAGACATATCTGGGTTTTTTTTTTTATTTTTTGCTATGTCATACCTGTTGAATAATTGTTGAATAATTTCAATGCTTTAAAACATGCTTACGAAATCTTAAGCATTTGACAAACGCATGCAGTGGTGATCCAAATAATAATGCGATTGATCTTAAAAGAAACAGACTGTTAAAATAATGAAATTTTGATCTAATAATGATTTTTTGATCAAATATAAAATTTGTATGATTTCAAGACTTTGAAGCTAAAATCAAAGCAGTGATCATGTGTTCTCATCAGTCCTCACAGCTAATTTCAGACATCATGAATATATTACATGACACCTACATGACACCTTCTAATGTATGAGACATCTTTTGGGATGTGATCTAATGATTCACATATCTTTTTTAATGTATGTTTGTTTTGTCTTTTTTTTTTGTTTTTTTTTTTAGACCTTGCTTTTTTTAGGATGAGGAAAACACTATTCAAGGAACAAAAAAAGATGTGACGAGCCACCCACACTGGAGGTTTGGGTCATTCATTGAGAAAAGTGACATTTGATATGTGTCACTGGATAGTGACAATTTAATACACAAAGGACCTGCTCCGCAATTATTCCAAATAAGGAGCAGGAAGATGTGTGAGGGGGAAAAAATGCATGAGGAGTGAGTGGGAGTGTTGCATGTGAACTACAAAGATTTGCCACGCAAGTGATGACATGTGCAGCAGTGATGCGGACTACCCTATTTAAATGATGACTTTACATTTGCCATGTAATTTAAATATGCAACGTTGTATGTCATAACAGTAAGAATATTTCAGGATTAATCCAAATAAACCCGTGGTTGTTTTGGTTTAATTGCATAAATACTTTCAGCAGTCTGACAACACTGATCCATTCCATTTGTGGAACATGCAGCAGATCAATGTAATATTTCTGTCACCTTTTCTGGGCAAAACAGACATGCTTCTGCAGAGCATCAAGATATAGAAATGTGCTGGTGCTCTGGAATTTTTCGGTTATCCTACAGCTCAAAATCTGCATTTCTGGAGGATAGTTCTAATCAGATTTTTATTATTTTGATTTTATATTTTGAAATGTTCCAAATATTTGACGAGCAATGTCTTCTGTCATTGTACCTATGCCTCCTGCTCACCAAAGTCACTGCAGACATTTTTGATTGCCAGTTTACAACTACTTTTCATATGAACTAAATATAGACGCAAAAACAGCACCTACGGCAATCTGGTTCTGTTAGCAGTACCAGATTGCAAAGGTAAGTCCTTACCTTATATTTTCAAAGTTAAGTCATAAACTTTGTATATCTTCCCCCTATTATTTTGCGCTTTCTGATCAGCAGCATATGTTTTGCATATCCATGAAGGCCGACCTGCGAGATATATTCCGCCTACTATTTTCCTCTTTTTGTTACACAATCCTGTTTGTGTGTCGTTTGGAAGTGTCTGATTGTAACACTATTATTATAACACATGAAGAAATATGTACAAACAACATTTTTCAAAAAAACTGTATCTAAATCTTGAAAACAAAAGTTCACTTAATAAAGAAATAATTAAAACTGATTAATTTTTTTTAATCTGATATTATTCAGTTTAACGGGTTGCTTAAAACTTGAAGTGTAAAGAAAATGTTACAAACATACTGGTGATAATGTTCACCATTCAAAATATTTTGCTCATTAGAATATTTCCAATATCTGCTTGTACATCCTGGATGCCAGTCAGTCACAAAATTAACAACTCACGCTCGTATTCAGGAGCAGTTCGAAGTCACCAATGAAACTGATGTTCACGTTTTTGGTTCATTACCAAAGATGATAAATGCAAACATTCAAACTCCTGGTGTGGATATAATTATATATATTGTCTCCCCTATTTTACTGTTGTGCTTCACACAGACTAACTCTGGGAATGTGACAGGTTGATATTACTTGATTAAGTAGTCATGACATCTGCCCTGATAACCGAAATGCCATGCTGCAGTGACATGCCGCTCATGCTTTGCAAATGGTAGTTTAGAAATAGTTTGACCTTAATAATAGTGACAGTGGTTCACTCCTTTAGTTTCTACAATATGTCTCTGTTTTTTATCACTGGAAATAATTTCAAACAACCAAAGCGGTGTTCTTTGTAAGTAGGGCAAATGTTTACCAGAGACTGAAATGAGAGTAAATGCATGTAGCAATATGTACAAGCCAAGAACACTCTTGTCACTCATATAAGAGTGGAATGACTGAAGAAAGAAATGGCTTTATGATTTCATTTTATGTGTTCCGCAACATTTCCACCATTTTTCTTTCTTTATTTTTGACATATGTCCAAAATATCCTCATCCTCAAATATTCAAGATCAATCATGACACAACTATGTTACTGCAGCAGTTAAATACTTTATTTGAACAGAGTAATGTAATGCAACAATGCACAATGGATCTTATTACATACATTTGTTCTTCACAGCCCAAAAAGCCACCATGTGCGCAGATGGAATATTTTAATTACATGAATAAATATTTACAAAATATTTTTAAATATATTTTAATATTATTGCAAACAATAATAAGAATAAAAAATGCAGTTTCAGAATAACATGACAGAGAAACATTATTTTTAATAAGTTAGGATATCTTACGGGAAATTCTTCAAGTCAAAATGAACATCACATTTCTAGGCTCAAGAGTCACTTGAGTTTCAACGCCTGCAATGGCAGCTACAGTTACAGTATATCTTATATAAACAAAGCTGTGGTATTAAATATTTGCTCTGGTGCTGACCGACGCATGCAGCTACGAAGAAGTCCTCTGGAAGGAGACGCTCACAACATGGTGTTTTTCAGCCTCTCGAAGATCTGATGAACTTTAACCGCAGGGACACAGCCTTCTCTTACAATGGTGATGAAACCTAAATGAAAAGTGAGAGCAACATCCGTTGGAGTGTGCTGGGTAAAACTAACATGAGAGTGGGAGAGACGTTGATTGTTTACACTCACCTTCATCAATCCTCAGACAGTTGACCACAGTTGAAGCAACAACTTCATTGGAGTCCCCGTCACAGAGGACCCCTTGTATCTTGTGCCCCAGTCGACTGCGATTCAAAGAAAGTAGAAAAAATAAAAATATTGCACATGTTTAGAAAGCAATGGTTTTAGTACCACGGTGTGTGACCAGCATTTATTAAAGTATCTTACTTGATGACCATACTGTGGTGGGTGCTGTCTGGTTCTCCACTGGGATTGGCAGATGTAATAGCGAGGGGTCCAGTCATGTCACACAAGTGGCACGTCACCGTGTGGTCAGGAACACGGATCATGATGCTGTCCCTGGTGCCAACGCGGTCGTAAGCTGCTCCAACTCCTGCAGAAGAGAAGTTAACATTTGAGGTGAGGATTTTATTTTATTTATCTGAGATCAAACTGTCATTAAAACCAGGCAAATATCAGTCCACAAGCAATAACAAAACAACTTCACAATGTCTACCTAGCTTGAGTAGCCAGTCTCCTTTGCTGACAATGCAGCTGATGCCTCCTGGATAAACGTTCCTCATGAACTCCCACAGCAGAGGGCTGAAGGGAGGCTTGGCTGCCACCAGCTGCTCTACACTAGAAATGCAAATGCATATAGGCTTCTCTGCTGGCCGGTCCTGGAAGAGAGCCATATTCAACATTATGTTGATGGATTTTTCATAAATTAAACACAGTGGAAATTAAATGCCACATTGCGCTTGAAAGATATTCGTGTCTTACCTTAATGTTGTAGATTTTCTCTATAGCCTGGGGATTCTTGCAGGAAGCCGCCAGAGCGTACACAGTGTCTGTGGGAATACCACACACACCTCCCTCTTCCAGGAGCTGAGCAATTTTTAAGAGGCCACTTGTGAGGCGAGAGCTTGCCACCGGACAGGGAAGCTCCTCAGATATTTCTGACTTCATTTTTTCCTGAAGTCACAGATGATACAGGAAATGTTAAAAATAATTCATGTGCAGCTGAAAATTCTTAGTGAATGAAACATGTTGTCATTAGGGTAATTACCTTAAAGAGAGGAGGGCCCATTGGCAACACTCTTTGTGAGAACATGAAGTTTATCAGTGACGCCAAAGTGCCATATATGCAAAAGAGAGACACCAATGCAAGCATAGCAACTGTGGGTAAAAATAATGTCAAAGGTTCATAAATTGAGGTGAAAAGGTGAAAAGATTCATCTAGATTTAAGTAACTAATGCTTGTTATCATATGTGGCTCATGATAACTTACTTTCAAGTTCATATGGCAGCTTGTTCAGGGTGGAGAGAAGGAAGCAAACAAGAACCACCTCCATCAGTGTTGTCAGGAACAGAAGAACCAGGTTTCTATAGGCAGCTGGACCAGTTAACAGAAGATTACCATGATAATCAAAACAGACAGAAATATTGACCACAGAAAACGCATAGATAAAACTTACCAATCAGCATAAGGAAAGCGTTGATGACAAGGAAGGCAATGGCTCCTGCAGTAAAACCATAATCTGCCTCGGTTGAGAGCTGAAGCTGGTTACCTGAATAAAAGAGATTCAAGATTAGACTCCCATCTAAATTGCAACAGATATTGTCATTATGTTCATCTATTAGCATTAACATACCTGCAAATCTAAACCATGTCCATGTTGCCCAGACAACAACATAGATGGAAGAGATGACTGACCCGAAGCGGCCGCCTCCTGTGACTTGCAACCTGCTGACGTAGGCCTGGAAGATAGCTCCAGAGATCAGGACCCAGGGGATGGTCAGGTGCAGGAGAGAAGGGTTCATACTCATCCTTCTTGAATGAAGAGCTGACAAAGCTGCAACCCCATTTGAAAGATAGAACAGAGCATCTGAGGTCTGATCGCCTGGGGGAAGCACATCCTGATCTCCGTGTTTAGACCTTCTACATCTCAAAGCCCTAATCAGCTGCTCAGAAGAGACTGGTTGTGGTCCTACAGGTATGAGAGACTTTTCTGCAATAGTGTTGATGAGACGGGTGAAGGTGCCATAGATTGAGACTGCAGTGAAGAGAGAACAAGCTACTCCAAAGAAGATGTAGTAACCCTGCAGGGGGATCTGAGAGACTGTGGAGATTGTGACCAGGACAAAGAACAAGTTATGGATCAATTCCAGGACGTCCATGTTCAGGCTCCCTACACAGAGCACCAAGGCTGCCACCACAAAGAACCAGTCTCCTACCATTGCATCCCTTCCAGAGACAACTTTACTGTCCTCCACTATTAAAACAGACACAACAAACTCCTCCCAAGCTTTGATCAGCCAATATGTGGCGTGTAACCCAAACTTTGTGGTGTGGTAGCAATCTTGACGCAGGTGGGCGTAGTAGCTGGAGAACAACTGAGCAACTGAGATGATTGATACCCAGGCAACACCTAGACCGAATGATTTCATGTACCCAAAGCTGTAGAAAGCAAAGATGAATGGAGCAATGGAGTCGCAGAAGAAACCCAAAGCCATTGGCTCTGCATATTTTGTGTTCTTCTTCTTCTCCTGGCCTCCATTCTGAGCTTTTCCTGAGTTGGGGGTCCCTAGTAAGAGAACATTAAAGAGTGGGGTACCAAAACCTTTCAGGGCTAGACGTTGAGTCAGGCCTTTGATGAGAAGAGCCGCTGAACCATAGATAGCAAAGATCAAAATGAGCAACTCCAGAACCCCAGAGACAATCAGAGCCCAGGAATATGCAGCTAAAGCTACTGCTTCAAAGATCAAGGTGGCTGTGATGGCTCCAAAGACAAAAGGCATGATGTAGTTGACCGTGGCAGAGCAAAATGCAAGAAGAAAAGACAGGATGATGTAGGGGACCAGACCAGCGATTGCTGACTCCTTCATGGACAAACATAAATAGCACTGCGTGGAGTTATTAAGAGACACGTTGCTCATCATCGGATCTATTATTAATGTCATATTTGGATTTTCAGGCAGGGCACCATAGTAGATTCTAGTTGCACCATAACTAGCCCAAAGAGCAGAGTAGCCAATGAAGGCGGTGCCGCTCAGATGGTCGTATTTACGGAAGGAGAGCAGCCCAGCCACCAGCTGGCATACACCGCCAATCAGGATGAGATGTACACCTGGAAGAAAAGTTGCAAATTGGGGATAAGCTCTCTTAAAGAACATTTTTGTTTTGGAAATATTTTAGTTATTTACATCCAGTTTTACCTGCGAGAATGTTCTCTACTCCAACTGGAGCGTTGCCATTGTGAGCTGTGTTGAAGTTCTGTAGAAGTACAAGGAATGCACTGATCCCATTTGACAACATGCCTAAAACTCCTGGTTCCCCATAGAAACTGGCAGGAAACCCATCAGATGCAGCCATTTTTTGTCCTTTATCTACAGTCAAATAAAACATAAAAAACAACACATACCAGACAATAAATATCATAAAACCACTGTCTTCCAGAGCACAAAAAACATCAAATGAAATCAAAATGTTTCACTATTTAGAGCACAGAACCGTTTTACACATTCTGTTATGTCCTCTAGGAATCCTCTCTAAATAAAACAGTCTATTGTCCTGGAGCCTTTCCTGTCTTATCTGTATGATCACACAGATCTGAGACCTGCTTGTCCTGCCCAGTTCTGAGTGAGCAGAGCCATTGTCGAAGAGTGATAAATGAAAGAAACTATTTACTCCAAAGTAAAACATTACTTTCAAACATATTTACCCCTACAACTGTGAATGCTTTCATTTTCTTCTTGTAGCAAGTTAAAAACTGCTGTGAAAAACAAAATATTCCTTTCCCTGGCAAAAGTAGGCTTAAAGTATTTTTCTTTCATTTTGCCAACAAGTTTTCTCTTTAAGTAGTATAGCCCTTTGGAATAATCCAACCAAAGTCCTGAAGAAAGAAAGACTTGAAGAAAGATAAATAATTATAATCTAAATAAAAACCTACACTTTTTTAAAATTATTCTCTTATGTGTTGCTTTATTATATTTTGAAAGGAGATTTCCTAACAAAAACAAAGTTCTTGGTTGAATAAAAATAATTTAAAATTTAAATCTGCCAGTGGTATTAATAGTTTTCTTCAGGGTACATGCTCTGACAAAAGGTTTAGCTCTTGTTAGTATCAAAACAAGTAAGTGAAGTCTTACCTGGTGATGTGTCTCAGCCAGATGAGGTGTTGATTTGTGCAGCTGAGTTTGTTTTAAATAAGACTCAGAAGTCTGTAGGAGGAGTTCATGAAAATTCCCCCACTCAACCACGCAGTCTTCAGGCTGAGAAGGGTGACATCACTGTTTGCACCTTGCACAAAGTTTTGACTCTTGCTTCCTCCTCCCAGTTGATCATGCCTTCTGAGACAAAGGGGACAATGACTACCATGGAAACTCTGCATTTTGATTCGACGGATGCTTGTCACAGATACACCTGCCCTGCCCTGCTGTCCATTTTTTTTGTGGTCATTGTGTGTCCTGGACTATATAAGGCAGGCAGGTTTACCTACCACTAGAGAAGCATCAGCATCCTTTGGAAGAAAGCTGCTGGAAGAAAAAAGAAAGGAAAATCTCTGTGACAGAAGCAAGTTGAAGCCATGTTCTCAGTGCTACAGGTAAGAATTAAGCTGTTTCTACATTTGTGAAGTAGAAGGATTAAACTTTACCTTCTAGTTGAGATCATGAATCTACTAAATGACTACATTTTTTCATGTTTAGCCATGATATTATTTTAAGTCTTTTTAGTGAGAGTTAATGGTAAAGTCGATATTTTAAGGAGTTCTTGTTAAGCCACACTTGTTACAGCTCTGAGACAGCAGCTCTTTGAGAAGGAACAGGTCCTGATTGTTGTTCATTACAGTTACAACCTGAGTGAAGTCCACTCTGAGACACATACAGTCAAAGAAAAAAAACAGCAGTGGTCTCGGTTTCTTTAAGACTTTAAATGTTAGAAATAAAAAAAGACAAAAATAGACTGTTCTTAAGGTGTCTGAGGTGTAACTAAGCAAATGTTTTGTCTTTCACTTGCAGAAAACCGTCCGGCCAATTCAGGCTGCCAGAGGAGTGCATCAATCTGCAGTGAAGAGTAAAAATTTCTGCTTGTTCTCTAATTTTCTGTTGCAAAAAAATTTAAAATAAGCTGACGGGTGTTCCACCACATTTATGAGCTCTCACAAACTAACATTTGTTTTTCCTCCTCTTCGCTGCAGTCCTGAAGCATCCAGCTCCGGAGGACACAGTCACAGCCAGTTTTGGACAGTTCATCAGTGAAATCAAGCCCCAGCATTTGTCCCCTGTTGTCCTCCAGCGCAGTAAAAGGATGGTGCTGGACAGCATTGGGGTCGGCCTCATTGGAAGCACAACAGATGTCTTTGATCTGGCCCTGCAGCACTGCCAGGTAAATCAAAGTCTCTACTAACAATGTGCAAATCAGTGACCCTGTAGAAATGCTGAGTCAGGGGAGATTCAGTGTGGGGACAAATGACCAAAGGAGTCAAAGATCTCTGGTTATTAAAAATATTTTGGTCAAGAATAGATCATTTACTAAAGTCTTTTCATTTCAGCACATGTATGCACCTGATTTCATCAGCTCTGTGTACGGCCGCAGCAACGTCCGGCTTTCCCCAACCCTGGCTGCTTTCGTCAACGGAGTGGCAGTGAGTATGAGGAACTGGACCAAGTTTAGTCTCTGGTACAGGAACTGCTTTAACTCAGCTGTTACTGCAGTCTGGCTCCTCAAACAACACAGTTGGTTTACAAAAATCAAAACAAGCCACCTGCCCCTAAATATTTCCATGAGTGTATTTGCTACCAGAGAAGCTACCTGAACATCAAGCTTGTTTCTTCAGGAAGTACTTTAAGTAATTTTCCTTTTCGTCTTAAACACACCAGACAAAGATGCACTTTATTAAGACTGTAAACAGGTGATCTGAGTCAACTGAGCTATAAACTGCTTTCAGATATACTTATTCAGCATCTAATGAATAGTCTTTTTGCTTCCAGACTCATTCCATGGACTTTGACGACACCTGGCATCCAGCAACGCACCCATCAGGGGCCGTCCTTCCTGCTGTGTTAGCGCTTAGTGACATGATGCCAGCCAGCAGGAAACCCAGCGGTCTGGACTTCTTACTCGCGTTTAACGTGGGCATTGAGATCCAGGGCCGCCTGATGAGGTTCTCCAATGAGGCCCGCAATATTCCTAAAAGGTCAGTTCCTCAGACGTGCAGTCAAGTTACATCAAGATAAAACTTACTCAGCACAGACCTCCTTGTATGTAGCTTATTCTACTTTTATCCATATGAGTTTATAGACTCCCTGTGCTGATCTCAGTACAAGAAGAGTACTATTGGTCACTGAGGTGCTATATGCAGTTGCCGTTATGCTCAGAACGAAACGTAATGATCTTAATCTCAGGAACAACGTGGGCTCTGAAGCATTTGCACAGTAAGCCAAGTGTAGGAAAAATACTGTGATTTGCACACTCATACGACTTCACTCCCTATACTTGTTTTCTTCATAAAATACCAAAAAGTCAAATAAACAAAACACCTTGTCCATTTGCTAGAGGTGTGATTGTTCTGTTAATATGTTTTTAACACATGTAATCTAAAAATATTCATTTAGTCACAAGAATGTTTATTTACAAAAAGGTCTCTGTGTGTCCTTTGCCAGGTTTCATCCTCCCACTGTCGTCGGTCCCATGGGAAGTGCAGCAGCCTGTGCTCGCCTCCTGTCTCTGGATTCCTCTCAGTGCAGTCATGCCTTGGCGATAGCTGCTTCCTTGGCTGGAGCTCCCATGGCTAACGCTGCCACTCAGTCTAAACCCCTCCACATTGGCAACGCCTCACGCCTTGGGCTTGAAGCTGCCCTTCTGGCATCCAGAGGCCTAGAGGCCAGTCCTCTGGTGTTGGATGCTGTTGCAGGAGTGGCAGGCTTCAGTGCTTTTTATGAAGATTACAAGCCACAGCCGTTAGATTCACCCCATGATGGCCATGCATTCCTGTTAGAGGAGCAGGACATGGGCTTCAAGCGCTTCCCCGCCCATCTGGGGATGCACTGGGTGGCAGATGCTGCAGCTTCTGTCCATAAGCTTCTAGTGGGCGTTGGTCCTGGAAAGATCTCTCCAGATCAAGTCCAGGACATCTTGCTCAGAGTCCCCCTCTCTAAATACATCAACAGGCCTTTTCCTGAGTCAGAGCATGAGGCTCGCCACTCCTTCCAGTTTAACGCCTGCAGCGCTCTCCTGGACGGTGAGGTGACTGTCCAGTCCTTCACCCCCGGCGCCATTAGACGACCCGAGCTTCACGCTCTGTTGAGTCGCGTTCGGCTGGAGCATCCCCACGACAACCCCGCAAACTTCAACCTGATGTACGGGGAGGTCCAGGTGACACTTGTGGGAGGAGACCTTCTGAAGGGACGCTGTGATACCTTCTACGGTCACTGGCGCAACCCGCTGACCAACGAGAGCCTGAGGAAGAAGTTCAGGAACAACGCAGAGGTAGTGCTTCCATCAGCGAAGGTTGAGCGGCTGATTGAGGCGGTGGACGAGCTGGACAGACTTGACGAATGCCAGGACTTACTCTCACAGCTGCAATGAAGATTTGCAAATCTACACTACAAAATAACAGAGTCTGACTATTTAGTGCAAAGTAACCTCAAAATGCAACAAAAAATATGCTGAACTTTATATTTATACTAAAAATATTTTATTATCACAAAGAGTTTAATTTACCAAAGAAGAAGAACATTAAAATGCTTGCTGGTGTGTAAGGTTGAGTTTCTTGAATCTACACAGAGAAAATATTTAGTCTAAAAAGAAAATCTATAATGTGAATGAAAAAAGAATGTAATTAAAACATCAGACAACAACAACATGGGTCTGAAGAGGGTGTGTTTAGTTAGTGTTATATAGTGCTATTTAATATTTATATATGTTGTATGGCTGAATCAGTTGTTTATTGAAATATTTGTTTAAGGCAATGCCTCACATATTGTACTTGGCGAATGTAGCACATTTATCTGGGTATTCATTCTAATAAACATGCTGAATTCCTAAATTGCTGTTTGCGTGTGTAATTTTCCAGTAAAAAATGAACTTCACCTTTTTTCCATGCATATTTTTCATGCATTTTCCTGCTATCACTTTTGTTACATCTTTCGTTCATCAGCTCATCAATAATAAGAGTAGAAGGCTGCTTCAAAAATGTTAAGCCTCTTGATCCCAGACAGATCATCTGATTAAAATGATCAGATCAACGAATGGATGGATGGAGACGATAAGAGGAGTGTGAGGAACTTCATCTTCCTCTCATGCTTCTCCATGCAGAATTTAACAGCTGTGCATCGACTTTGTCACTAGACGCTGTGTAATGAGAAGCCAAAGAGCGGCGTGGGATCTTGCCGTATGCCATAGTTTTCATCAAAGTGAAATATTTCTCGGCAA
The DNA here is from genome assembly GCF_002775205.1 of Xiphophorus maculatus. Classification (NCBI taxonomy): domain Eukaryota; kingdom Metazoa; phylum Chordata; class Actinopteri; order Cyprinodontiformes; family Poeciliidae; genus Xiphophorus; species Xiphophorus maculatus. The sequence continues at coordinate 19,627,262 of NC_036465.1, read as the reverse complement.
AACACTGAACTGTTTTTCTCTCAGCCAAAGTCAAAATCGGCATGTCAGGCTTTTTAAACATCGGTAAACAGAGATCGGCCAGAAAACTGCAATCGTTGCAGCCCAACTTAAGATGGAATACATTCACACATATTCTTGACATTCTTTGATTAAATAAATTTATCTTAAGCATAACTCCAATTGCTGAAAATGTAATTTATACTGGGTGAGTCTTTCTCCCCTGAGAATGTGTATTGGTGCTGGACTGATTCTGAGCCTTCAAATGATTTTAACAGAAGTTTCTTAGACTTATGTTAAAATCATTATTTTTACATAAACTTATAAGTTTATGTAAAAATAATGTTTGTTTTAGCCACAAAATGATTAAGCTCAGCAGCAAACAACATGTCTGCAACTACAGCATAGAGCAGCTCATCGATGTAGCAGCTATGTAGCCTGACGTAAAAACATCTTGCTAGACAATGTCAAACATTGAGAAGTTTTAATTATTGTTATCAAACACGGTGTTTTGAAGCCAAAATACCTCAGAGCTATACAGAGCCAACCACGAGAATCAACTCATTTAAAGTTTAAACTCAGTTTCACATAAATACAAATGGTGTAGCATAAATGTTTGGCTGTAGAACTGGACCGTTCCAGGTCGCTATCAAGCTAATTATCTATTAGCAGCTTTACAAATCTTTTACATTACATTACCAAGACACATTAAAACAAACCTTTATCTTGGCCTTTTTCTATTATTCCTCTTTCTTTTCTTCCTCCCTGAAGGATAAGTCCTTTTTTGAGACATTGTTTTGCTTACTTAACTTCTGACCGGAGCTTTGGACCTTTGGATGCTAATTACACAGCAGCTCATGTTACCGGCGAAGGGTGCGGTACCTACCGCGGCCACCAGGGGCCCCCAAGAGCAACTTTTTTTTTCTTTTTATCCATAAAATAATGATTTCTACATACATTATCAAATATATATTACTGTAAAAACAAATCACTTCATAGTGAAATTGTGTGTTTTTGATATTATAATGACAGAAATTATTACTAAAAAAAAAAAATCAGCTCCACTGAGGGGGCCCCTTAGTGGCCCTGGGGCCATAAGCGGCTGCTTAGTTTGCTTATGCCTTGGGTCAGCCTTTTTTTATGACAGCGTCATGTCAGTCTTATGCACACCCCGTCAAATTAAGTGATACCAAAATTCTCACCTGTAACATACCAATGCCTAAACAGATGTTCATCTATGACCTGGAATTTTGAAATAGCTTTTTGGTAATATGACATTAAAACATTGTCCCACCCAGAAAAATAAAAATTTTATTGACAGTATAACAATTTCCCTTTGTATGATAAGTTCCTAAAATGCTTTCTTCAAATCGAAAACCTAGTACTCCTAGTGTTAACTTCTGTGTGAGACTTTTGAGTCTGAAATAAGATTGAAAGTAATGACCTTCCAGTCAACATTCAGAAACAAAATATGTGTCCAGTAAAGTCAACATTTTTGATCGGCTTGCTTAAAATTCAACAGCACCGTCTTGATTCACCCTCTTTCAGTTTAATCCCAAAGAGGAGATTGCCCATGGAAACATCTAACAGCCCTTTCATTTTCTGAGTAAACAGCATTGAGCTGAGGCTATTGATATTTCTTCTAGCGAGAAGAGCTGACTGGACCCAGAGCAGAAACCCACACCAGTTCCAAGGAAGTAAGCAGCGTCGGACTAAACTGGAAGTAATCAGCTTAATTTGTTTGTCAATTTCTGCATTAATTTAACTCCATTATTTCACCTAAGGGTAAGGAAGTAGTTTTCCAGAAAGATGTACTACCTAAAAATAATTTTCCTCTATGACTTTCAGCTACTAAATTTAGTCTGCAAAAGAAAAATGACAAGTGATGACTCAATGACTAATAAAGTTTCAGTCAATAGACCATGACTGAATAAATAAGTTTTGATGTTGTGTGCCCTCTAAAACCTTTAAAAATATTAATGATCTATTTCCCAAAAATATAAAAAATGGATTTATTTGACCCAAAATATATCAGTGATGTCTGTTCTCTATGAGATAAAGTGCTGTGGGAAAAGTATGTCCTCCTTACAGTTTTCTTTCTTCACTGCTCTTTTGTCACATAAATGTTTCAGATCTTCAAACACATTTTAATGTCAGCCTTAACCTGAGTAAATACAGAAAAAGGTATAAAAAGCTTCCCTGTTGAAGTCAAAGACCGGGGATTTTTCCTCTGACATTTGTAATTGCACCACTTTGATCTGTCAAGCAGGTTAATGGCTTATTGTAAATCATTAAAAAAAGTCTCAGGTCAGGGTTTTATCACCAGGCCGCCGGAAGAATTGACCGACTTGTTCACATGTGTACAATTTGAATGCCCAAAAAGGGCTTCAAGTGTGTTTCTGAGAAATCAAGGAACTTCCCAATTCCTTACAGCAGGCCGCTATTGAACAAACATACGTAAGCCTCTCCATGGTTTTCAGAAGAAAAGAAAAATGCACTTATTAACTTTTGGGTGTTACTGATTAAAGAAAAAGACTCTAACGTGAGCAAAACATTTAGCTACTTCTTATATTCATTATTTATTACATCGTTGAGGTAAACCTTAAGTGTTGCTAATGATACACTTCTTTGAAAATTATACAATTGAAACTATGATTCACTTCATGTTAAGTTTTTTCTATAGAAGATATTTACACAGTAAACTTGTGTCAAAACAAAAACGGAAGATTTCTGTTGCGTTGAGCTAATAGAGGAAGAGAAGAGAGAGCAAAATAGTGACATTAAAAATATAGACTTAAGGGGCACGTCCATAACTCTTGAACAATTTCATGAGGAGAATTTCTAAAATGACAGAAGCAACCACAGATAAGAGACACCTGTTTCCAGAACCAGAAATACCTGCAAAAAACTTACAGGGGGACAGGAAAGAAGAGAAACATCATAATACTCTAAATGCATGTGAATGAAGAGCTGACTGTGTTTTTCACATTTAAATGTGGGTCTATAACAATTAACTGTGGGAGAAATCAAAGTCAGCAGTAGTATGTATCTGCAAATGTGATACAATATGTAAAATAACATAAATGCAGACAAAGACAAGTGAAACGTAGTCTAGAAGGACAATGGCCACTGTGTTCCCATTCTGCTCAACAAAATGTGCTAAGAGTGAGGTTATGTTCATTTCTTTTTTTTTTCCATAACATTTAATTGAGGAAAATGAAATACCTCTCTAACCTCTAGCAGGGTTTCTTCCAGGATTTCCTTGTTTAGCTCTATTCAATCGCATCATCATACAAAGTGATCAAGTTTAGTTTATTACAACAATTTAAAAAATGACCCAATGATTCATTTTACCAATTGAAAGAAGAAATCATCTTCTTCTAACAGGAAGAAACCTCCGGCAGAATCAGGCTGGGTGTGAGTGATCACGTGACGACAGGCAGAGGGTACTGATAGGTATAGGTACGGAGGAAAATGAGCACACACACAATAACATGGAAACACTAGTCAGGAGGTGCCCATGTTCTCAACTGTTGTGTTTTAACATGAGGGTGTATTTATACTTGATGAAAAGAAAACCCAACAAGCAATATGCTGTGTTCTAATGTAACAGAACCTGGAGTCATTTTTGTTGGGACAAAAGGAAAGGAGAGATATTGGTTATCTGATAGTCGCACGTGAATGGTTCTTGTTGGGGTTTTTTTGTTTTTTGTTTTGTTTTGGTTTTTTTCACCCACATGCAACATGGAAAATGAATTGAAAAAAAGTGAAATTATATACCAAAAGCGTGGGCGCCCGTGCAGCTAAATCTCAGATGTAAATGGAGCTTTCAACAAAGGCTGAAAAAGTTGCTTTTGTTTGTTGGAGATGGAGTTTCTGAGTGGGTTAATCATTAAGAGGTTTCACTTGGCATATCTTTGCACCTCTTTAGATATAGGTTCTTTAATATATAAAGCATACATGGCACATTCATGATATTAGCACAGAATAGCTGTAAAAGGACCAGCATGGATAACAAACCTGTGCTGGTCAATAAGTATCATTTCACACTACAGAGTAAACAGGGAAACATTTACACTTTGACACAGGTAATGTATAACAAGATCTCTCCCACACAGTCAGAACAATGCACTGTTCTCTATGAGATAAAGTGCTGTGGGAAAAGTGTCTGTGTTGCAACACAGATGTTGAGATTTCACATTACAATACCTGATTAGATTGATTTTGTCAGGTCTATTATTGAAACATGACTCAATACTAACAACAAAATTATCAAAGAAGAAAGAGGATCCACTCTACATGGGTGAGAACTCTTACATAATAATTAGAGTAATGTTTAAAATAAGAATAAGGGAAATGAACTCACCTTTACAGTCAGCTTAACCTACTCATTAAGACGTCAAATGACAAAAAGGAAGACATTTTAAAAATACGACTATTGATGGATCACCAACATTTTTAATACACAATGAGTCAGCAAAATTTACACTGTCATACTCAACCATAAATCTTTCTTGATTAGGGTCACTGCTTTAAAAAAAAACTACTAAGAAAAAGTATAGCCCTCTTACAGGTTTCCTGAGTTTGTTTTTTTTTTTTGATGCCACATTTAAACATCTAAGAACTGCAATCAAATCTTTTATTGTGATATAAAACAAAGACGATCACCTCAGTGAGCACAAGAATCTGTTTGCAAATGATGATTTTTCTTTATAAATCAAATTAAACTATCAGCCCGGCCCTGGAAGAAAATGTGCATGGACCAGAAACCTGAGAGCCACAACTTCCTTTAAGTATCTCCAACAACTAGCCTAGATATTTTTAAAAGGCTGTGGAAGAATTTCAGTCCAATCGCATTTGCTGAATTGTGTAACTCGGTCACATTGAATTGTTTCCGGGCATAAACGATAATGTCACAGCATCTGAGTCAGATTAAAGTCCAGATTTTGAATAGGACACTGAAATATTCATTATTGTTTAAGAGAATCCTGTAAAAGTGGACTTTTTGTTGTACTTTTGATAAATGCTCTGCTGCTTTACCAAAGTATGCTTGACAAACTGATGGCGTTTCTGGTAGAGACCAGAATCTGCAGGTCCTGCAGGTCCTGAAGCAGAAAAGCAGGCCCAGATCATCATTCTGCCACCACCATGTTTGATTAGCAGGTTTTTTTCTGAAATGCTGTGTTAGTTTCAAGACAGATGGATAATTGTGACTAATGACTTTTAGCAAGTCCCAACATCTTTGTAGTAGGTTTCTAACCCTTTCCAGACTTTGCTTCTCATTTGCCATTGAATATCTTTACTTTAGAGCACAATGTGCTGCTTTTTGAGATCTTTCAGCCTATTTTACGTTCAGACAAGTTATATTAACCAAAACCAAGGACCTTATAAAACAATTCCAGAATCCACAGGGAAACCAGTTACTTGTCTTTGAAAAAAACTAGCTACAAAATGACTAATGGTGAGAAATTGTAGAAAAAGAAAAATAGATTTAATTGATCAAATAAATCCACAAATTGCCGGGCTAATGCTGTTGGTCTAAGGATTGGTGTGTTGACTAAGTGGTCTATTGACTGCACAAGGCTTCACTTCAATGGATTTTTGGATCATAAGGAAGTATTTTATTGACTCAGTAAAAGCCTTTGTAACTGAGAAGCTTCTTAATGTTTACCTTCAACAGAATCTAGAGACATTTTTTTCGGAAACAACGGGAAAGTGGAGATTTGTTTGCTTTTTTGTAGACTTGGAATGAATTTGATTATTAACAGTTTCTTCTGTGTCACTGATTAAAGATTCTTTAATGCACATTTTGAGGGTCATTAAACATTCCAAAAAAATTGTTATTTTTTGCCTTAAAGGGAACTTTTATTTCAGACAAACAAGAAAAAAAAAAACATAAATAAATCTCTTGTCACATTCTTGGACACAAAAGGAGGGGGCTCGCCCAGGGGGAGTCCAGACATAGACATAGTTAATGACATTAACTATGTTATTTACTGTGACATAGTTAATGCAAATGTTTCTCCCACTCAACATAATACAGCAGTGTTGCAACATCAGATTTCCAAACATCTGAGTCTCTATTCAGCACATTGATATACCATGTACCTGAAGCTGTGACACAGATCGTTTCCGTCTAACAATACCCGGGCAGGTGTCTTTGGGTAAGAGGTGGTGACCTTTAACCCTTCATGAATAATACACAATGCAATGCTTTCGATGTGGTTCTGGGCTCTTTTGGGATATTATGGAGAAGTCACTGGTGCACTCCTGAAATATGTTTGGTATATTGACCACTCCTGCAAAGGTTCACCGCAGTCCCATGTTTTCTACATTTACTGACAATGGTTCTTATTGGGGTCCATTGGAGTCCCAGACTTAAGGAATGGCTTTGCAACCCTTTCCAGACTGATAAATGTCAACAATTTTTACTTTTTTGTTTAACATTGGTTCTTAATGTCTACATTTTATTAGATCTTCTTTTTCTATAATGTTTCCATTCTATTCAAAGCATTAATCAGGCCTGCTTAAGGCTGCTAAAATTTAACAAGAAATGGTTGATAACATGCAATTATTCATTTAAAAAGGGGTTTCATTTTTTTCACACATTCTCAGATCGCTTTGCAAAGCTTTTGTAGGGAAAACAATCACCATTTAAAGAAATGAGTTTCATATGTAGGTCATCTTTGTCTGAGGGTAAAAATTTATCTGAAGCACGTTATTGTGACAATAAAGACAAAAGTGTGCTAAACTTGTAGGGAATCAAATAATGTTGATCTCAGATACAAATCTGAGATAAGGTAGACATATTGCTCCTACTCAGTTTTCTTCTCATGGCGGCAGACTTGTTTATTGGTAGGCAAAGGCAGGAAAGAAATGTGTCTTTTACGTATATGTACCACCGTCACACAGGGTGTGTTAGTTATCAAGAAACTGGTAACTGACATCATCCAGTTTTACGTATCAATAATCACCGGTAAGTCCTTAACAACTTGAGCTTTGCCGATAACATAGAGCAGCAATAAGGTTACTGCAAGTATTACAATAACTGGCTGGCACTCCTGTTGCCAGTAGTTCACTGTCCGTTCTACAAGGGATTTGTTACAATGTACCCTGAATATTAATGTGTCAAACAAGTTGAGTGTTTTATCTAAAGAACATAAAGTAAAGAAAAGAATGGCAAAGTGGAACAATGTATTCCATAAAATACTTCCAGGAGATAACAAGGCAAAGCCTTTAAGTAATTTGTCTTTGATGTCTAACAGATGGAAAACATTAAATGAATAAATCAGAAAAATGCACCAATGGAGGGGAAATGATGATGATAGCAGAACCTGAAGCCACTATTATTTTGTTAAACAATAACATAGAAATGAATGATCTCATTTTCTCCTTAACCCCCTAACATGCTGAGAAAACCTATATGAGTATCTATGTATCTCCACAGCAGTGGAGTTTCCACAAAACAATGGCATATCAAGTTGTCTTCATTTTGTTTCTGAAGCCAGAAAACTGATGAACAACATTATGTGATTCACATGTTTCAGAGTGGGGTAAACAATAGGTTAGATCAAGGAAGTATCACATTTTATTCACTCAGCTTTACTTTATTCAGTTTTTTAACTTTAAATGTCAAAGCTAAAAGCAATTAGAACATTTTAAGCAACATGTTTAATTTAACATAGACTTGCTCAACAACAATTGAGTGGGAAAGTCTTTTGTTATGCTGTATTTAGTTGGATTTAGCTGTATTTATTGTTTGTATTTGATTTTTTTTTTTAAAAGTCTGGTGATGGTAACATTTTCGGATGATGGCAACAAGAAGAAAATTGAAAAAAAATCAAATTAAAATAAAAAATAAACAGATCTGTAAGTTTTGGTTAATCACAGAACATTCAAATTTAGCAACAGTGAAATGTCTAATGTCACTATCCTCTGAATCCTAAATGTTTGTTGATGTGTTTGAATTTGCATAACTTGATCAGATTCACAAAATTTGTAAATAATAATAATAATAAAAATTTAATCTTAACTATTAATACTATTATAAACAACAAAAAAACCAGTTAAACAATTGGCAATGGTATTTTCATACATTTCTCCATAAACCGTTAAAAGTTTGTATGAGATGCAGAGGAAACTATAACACCACAAAGACACAAAGGGAAATGGAATATGAGATAAAGACACTTTTATCTTTTGAATTACCAAGTAAAAAGGAGAGTCTAGTCTCAAGAAAATATTTGATAAGGAAATAGTGGCACAGTGAAACGGCACAATAAATCCCTCCTTTAGAAAACAGAGCAACTCCTTTAGATATCAACTCTTATACATAAAACAAAGACAGATCAAATGTCATCCTGTTGGGCATGAGGGTTGAGACACATTTAAAGTTGGATTTTCCTTCATCAGAATGGAATAATGCTGAGCTAATAATTCACCAATACAATCAATAAAACAGTAGCAGTGAATCTGTGTTATTTCCCATTACAGCAAAACCAGGAAGCATTTAACACAACAAATGTTTCTTTAACACAGTCAAGACAATACAGCAGTGACGCAACATCACCCGGTCTCCTTGTAGCCAACGCTCTGACACACAGATGGAGTTTTTATGTCTCAATACCTGCACAGGTTTGCCTTATCACAGGAAACAGGTTTCCCTTTTTGTGAGACAGAAACCTGAGCCCAAGTATTTCTACACAAGAAAATTATCTTTTGGCATCTGAGTGGGTGGAATAAGTAACAGGATCAGCAGTGACTCGATTCTGACAGGTGAACGAAACACAAACAAGACAACAGTGGGTGAAAACTCCTAGAAAACAATGAGAGGGAAGTTTCATTAGTTTCTTTTCTTGCAGCATCTTGAAAAAAGTCCTGAATAAGGGAAAACAAACCTATCCTTATCTGAATGATGCTTTTGGGTTACTGCCAGTGGTTTTGTATCTAATAATAAAACACTTAATGAGAATGTGAGACTCAATCTAACTTTGTAAAGACTGATATTGTAGTACCTAGTTTTACTTTATGATCTTCAAGAGAAAACCAACCTTAGAATGTCTATAGATGGAAAACAATAAAATAAAGTTCACACAGAGCTAAGGAAATTGATTTTATCCACAGATCAGCATAAAGATCAACACAAGGATGCATTTTAAACAACTTTTCTGTCGACTATTCCTTTAACGTTGGTGTTTTATAACAAGGAAGTCCATTTTCTGATGAAAAGAAAAAACCCCGTAGAACCTGATGCCGCTATTATTTCGCTAAACAATAACCAAGAGAGACATGAATGGCTTAACTTCCTCCTTAACTAAATGACTTGTTGTCAAAGAGAAGCAGATATTAGCCTCTCTGCATCTATAGCTGTGGCACCACTGGAGTTTCCACAAAACAACAACAGATCTTTGTTTTGTTTTTATTGCCTGTCTAAAGCCTGAAAACTGAGAACAACACACACCATGTCACTCACAAGTTTCCGAGTGTGTTACACAGTGGGTCAGATCAAGGAAGTATCATGTTTTATTGATGGAAGATATTCCTGTAAAACTATAGCATCACCTTAAAAAGATTTGTCTTTAAGAAAATATGCATCAAGACACCTGATAATAGAAAATACTGTCATAAATTGGTAAGTGAACAAGCAAATTCACTCAAAGCATGGGAGGAATGTAAGTCTGTTGATCAGTGTGTAGACATTTAAATATCAGCATTTCAATCATTTTATGAGATTTCCTTCAAAGCTGTGTTTTTTCTAAGTGGAAATTCAAACCTGCATTCTAGTGGATGTTTTACAGATCGTCTACAGATCCTGATGTAAACAATATTTCTATTAATAATGTTTATGAAATGTACATTTTTTATATTTCTGACATTTATCTTGGTATTTCTCTTTTCTTGATGACATACCAAGACAGTTAGCAGTCTGGCTGGTTCCTCTTCAATTTCAGCCACCCTAACCTGCTTAAGAGAGATTAAATAAGCTTGGCTCTGCTAAATAAGCCTTAAACTTTGATCCAGACTCTACATTACATCTCACATGCAGGAGCCAAAAACACCTCAGGATACGAAAAGAAGCTGTGAGTTGAATGAGAATCCAAGCCTGCCCTCTAGTGGATGATTTCCCTGCTTCGAGTCTACTGAACATACCTAGAAAAAAAGTGTAACAAAAATCTAACAATAATTTACCATAGGGAGTTATTTTGTAGTAAATATTAACAATTTAAAAGTTAGTTTTTTTCAGCTGACTAAAGTAAAACAACTGAAAACATCAAGACAAGTTTCACTCACAAATACCTGAGTGGCGTAACCTTCAGGTTCAACTGACATTTCTGGCACTTATAGGTTTCTCACATTAAAGTGATAGTTTGGTTAATGAAATGCAGAACAGAGAGCATACAACTTCAGCTTTCCAGTCAAGTACTTCTGATGTTTAGGATGATATGTTAAGTTTGCATTTTGTCAGTTAGAATGATATATGGTAAATGTATTGTTTGTCCATGTTACTGACACGTTAAATTAAAAATGTCCCTCATCTGTCCACAATGATTACAGAAACTTGTAGTGTGTGTGGCAAGACACTAAAACTATTGCTGTACAGAAGAGCTGCAGGGATCCACAGCTCAGGTGGATGAGTCTGTTTACAGAACATCTACAGGCAGCAAACTTCACAAATCTGGCCTCTATAGAAAAGTGGACAAGAAAGTGAACCTTACACAGACACACACACAGAGAAACAGACACTTTAGACAATATCTGTTCATCCTGGTGATGAAATTGATATTTTTATATCTGGTGTGTTATGCTCATGGTTATAACAGAACAACCAACAGAACAAAATCTACAGCTGATTTTATATAAAACAAGCACAGTTTGTTCACAAAACACACACCCTTCTGGAGGTCTCTGAGACGTTCAGCTACACATGGCTTATTGTGCTAATGTTGTCCCTCACACTAACATCATTATGTTCCGTTCTGAGCATAAAAGCATAATGATAAAACTTTAAAAAGTACTGACATCAGGACAGGAAGTCTATAAACTCATGAGGTTACAACCAAAATAAGCTGCATACAAGAAGAGTTCTGTTAAAGATGTTTAATCTTGGTGTGACTTGACTCCAACTCTGAGGAACTGGCAGTTCAGGAATATGGCATCATGTCACTGAGCACTAATAGAGGAGGAACGGCCCCTGATGGATGAGTTGCTGGATGCCAGGGTTCATCAAAGTCCAAGGACTGAGACTGGAAGCAAAAAGACTTTATTCATTGGATGTTGATAAATCAGAAAGCAGTTTATAGCTCAGTTGACTCAGATCACCTGTTTACAGTCTTAATAAAGTGCATCTTTGTCTGGTGTGCTTAAAACGAAAAGAAAAATTACTTAAACTACTTCCTGAAGAAACAAGCTTGATGTGTCAGGTAGCTTCTCTGGTAGCAAATGCACTCATGGAAATATTTAGGGGCAGGTGGCTTGTTTTGATTTTTGTAAACCAACTGTGTTGTTTGAGGAGCCAGACTGCAGGAACAGCTGAGTTAAAGCAGTTCCTGTACCAGAGACTAAACTTGGTCCAGTTCCTCATACTCACTGCCACTCCGTTGACGAAAGCAGCCAGGGTTGGGGAAAGCCGGACGTTGCTGCGGCCGTACACAGAGCTGATGAAATCAGGTGCATACATGTGCTGAAATGAAAAGACTTTAGTAAATGATCTATTCTTGACCAAAACACTTTTAATAACCAGATATCTTTGACTCCTTTGGTCATTTGTCCCCACACCGAATCTCCCCTGACTCAGCATTTCTACAGGGTCACTGATTTGCACATTAGTAGTAGATACTTTGATTTACCTGGCAGTGCTGCAGGGCCAGATCAAAGACATCTGTTGTGCTTCCAATGAGGCCGACCCCAATGCTGTCCAGCACCATCCTTTTACTGCGCTGGAGGACAACAGGGGACAAATGCTGGGGCTTGATTTCACTGATGAACTGTCCAAAACTGGCTGTGACTGTGTCCTTCTGTGTGTAGAGCGTGGCTCACAGGTTGAGAGAAGCCTAGAAAACTGAAGATCTTCTACACCAAGCTTGTAGGGCTCACATGATTAATCGTGACAAATTGATTATTGAAATAATTGTCAACTAATTTAGTAATCGATTAATCGTTAACTGGAGCATAAAGACTCAAAAAAAGGCCATTTGCTGAAAAAACAACATATTTAGAGCAATAATTAAGCCACAACCATACAAAAATGTTGCACTTAAAATAAGAAGACCTTTGTTATAAATATGTACTACACAAAACTCAAGTGACAGTTTCAGCATCACCAGGCTCAAATTTACTAAAGAATTGCTGTGTTATCGCATTTTACGCAATAAAATTTTTATTTTATTATTTTAAAAAAGGAATAGCTTGCCAATATTCATCTTTTAATGTATGTCTAATGTGATATAAAAACGAGTGGCTAAATGACGAATTCGTAGGATGTGCCGATATTCTTTTAGATTATCAGATAAAATAATCAATTACTAAAATAATCATTGGTTGCTTTGTACACTGCTGCACACTCACATTGTGACAGGAAGGAGCCATTCCTAAACTGTTCCCACAAAGTTGGGAGCAGAAAAATGCCCAAAATGCCTTTTTGGTATTGTGGATCAATTCCTCCCTTGAGCTTTCATGTGCTCAGAAATGCATGTTTTTATGTCAAGTTAAAAATTTCCAGAGGTTTCAAAAGCTACACTTAATATCAGACAAAATGCAAGGATAAGGGAGATTTAATCTCATCATATTTTTGTTATCATCTTTTTGGTCAGCACTGTTTCTCACCATAGAATTCGTTCTTATTTTTTTAAACAAAAACCCCTTTTTCATGACTTCTATGTGTTTCAATAATTAAGAAGGCTGCCTGTCTGATGAGCCATTACACCATGAGCTTTCTGTAACTCCATCTGCCCAATAGCTATTTTCCTAATTTGTTCAGACTATTGTTATACAGAGAAACCCAGAATGTTTATCTGAAATGAATGACTCCAGTGGGTTTATTTTTCACTCCTCACAAACAGAGCAGGTACTGTTTCTGCTTAACTGTAACAGGGATTCAACAACTCCTGGAAACAGAAAGAGGGCGTAAAGACAGGGACGATGAGACAAGACGGCCTCCTGATGACGGTTTGGTCAAACTTCTCACTCATTTCTTATATTACAAACATTTAAAAAAAAAAAAAAAAAGGTTGAACTATGTAAACAGTGTGAAAAGACAGAACAAATCAAGAGAGCACCAAACACAAATAAAAGTCTGGACAGGAATATAAAGAGACTGAGTGAGACAACAGTTCAGCCTTAGCACCAGGACACATCCCCGCTGTCCGTCTGGAGATGAGAAGGCAATGCTGTACCACAGTGAAGGCAGTGCTGCGTTCAAGTAGGTACCCGAATGAGGAACGCCTTCAGTCCTGTCAGCGTGTGGAGGGAGCTCCTGCTCAGCGTTACAGAGGGAGTCACTTCTCATCGTCCTCCAGCCTCCCCCATTCCTCCACCTCTTCATCATCAGCATCGTCATCCACGTAGCCGCCCCACGTCCCGCACATGTCCCCGCCTTCTTCGTCCTCCTCCTCCTCTTCGTCTTCTAGTGCGTCGCTTCCATAAGGAGGCTCCTCTTCTTCCTCCTCCTCGTCCTCCACAACCTCCATTTCCTCGGTCTCATTGTCCTCTTCGTCGTCTTCGTCCTCCTCCTCGTCGTCCTCCTCCAAGTCTAAGCCGTACACATCACCGTCTTCCACTTCTCCGTCCTCTCCTTCGCGGGCGGCGCCGGTTGTCAGTTCAGTTCTGTCAGTGAGGTAGGAGGTGCTGGAGGGGACGAAGCTGGAAGTAGCGGTCTTTGTGTTGATGTAGAGTCGAGGAGGAGGCTCTCGGCCGGAAGGAGCAGCCTGGGAGTCAGTGGAGGAGAGGGAAGCAGCAGAAGAAGACGAAGGAGGAGTCGCTCCTGTGGCGGCTGGAAGCGTGTCGGGAGGGACGGGCACGGCCATGTTCCCAGGCCTCATGGAGGCCATGTTGGGCATGTATTCCCGTACCTCCCCAGGTTCCAGTGGCTCGGGGCCACACGGGTCGTGGTCGCTGCAGGACAACTTTCCGTCCAGTTTGGAAATGAAGAGCTTGCCTTCTCGGTGCTCTTTACAGTACGAGTTGGGGCACATCACGCAGAACGAAGCTGCCTCCTTACCGCAAACGTCACACTGATGCCATGGACACTCCCATCGCCCTGGAGACAAGATCATTCATTACTTCAGCCATGTTGAAATGTGGAAAAATATTGAAACAATTAGTGTTTTAAATATTTAAATGTGCTAAAATATTAAACTTTTCTACATTTTGTTATGCTACAACCACAAACTTCTGTGTTTTGTTTTGGGATTTTATGTCATGGACAAACACAACGTAGTACAGAATTATGAAATAGAAAGACAATTCTACATGGTTTTCCAAAAATGTTGAATTCCTTATATGATTTGATTTGAGTGTTAAGCCTGCGTTGATTTACAAGACACAACACATCAAATTAGTCTAGAAGGATGTCAAGATGGCCACCAAACAAGCTTCCCAAACATTATAAAACATGAACTCAAATTAAATTCCAAAACAAAATAATTTATTAAAGTGGATACCAAGCCAGGTGTCTTTGTTGCCAAACAACAAAGACAATAAATGTTGCTATAACAACAGTCTCTTCATTAAATAGCCAACTTAACATGTGTGCTTCAGACAGCAAAACAAATCAGGGTTTTTCTGTTACATCTTCACTAACAGATTATTTCTTAAATCATAATACAAAAATAAGTGAAATATAAAATGAAACTCATCTTCAACCACATTAAGTTTACAAAACTTTAATTTTTATCTTCTGGCAGCCCTTTCAATCTTCCCACTTCAGTTAGTACCTTTTCTTAACCTTTGTCTTCTTCTCATGTTTACCTTTACAAACATTCAGTTTGAAACACATCGTTACTTTGAGTATAAATTTTAGTTTGAAATGGTTATCATTTGTAGATCTACTAACCTGCAGGCCGCTTTGCCAAGTTGAGGCAGTCAGCGTGATAGACTTTGGGACATCCTGGCTTTTTACAGGACACTATCTGGCCTCCGTCGCCGCAGCTGAAGCATTCGTCTTCCCTCTCCTTCGTAACTTGTTGCTTGGTCTTCTTCTTCATGCTGCCTTTCCTTTTCCCTTCCTTCAGTTTCATTTTCTCAGCTGGTGGCTGGTTCTAAGTAAAGATGGGGGATGGGGCGGTTGGCAAAGCAGGAACCAAGTGAAGGTTAATCAGTGGTGAGCGTTATTTTTGACTAATATTGTGATCAGAGGCACCACGGATTGAATATACAGTTTTACCTTTGGTCGAACCCCCAGGAAACCGCTACAGTTGGGAGCTCCACATTTACAAGCAGTCTTCCCGTTACCACGACACTCCAGGTTGTAGTTGAAGGTCAGCTCAACCCCTAAAGTGAAAATCATACTGATGCTTTAATTGTCAAAAACAATTTCTACACATAAAGAGCAAAAATCACATATCAAAGTCAGAAAACTTAGAAATCTTCTAAGAATGAAACATGAATAAGTCACACAAGGGCTTCACCTTGCCTAACGGGGGTCCTGCAACTTTTAGACCTCTGCTTCAGCACAGCTAAATAAAATATCCAGGCCAGTAGTAGAACCTGACTACACTCTGACGAGTCAATTTATACATTTGATTCAGATGCGAACACATAAGGACGATGGCCATGGAAGACCGGAGTTTGGTAACTCTGATTCTAGAGAAAAAGGGCATATGGTTTAAGAAAATGCTGTTTTCAAAACGCTTTAATAGTGCAGCTAAAGCCCCTGTCTAAAAATGTGTAGAACATTGAGATTTTCAGCTGCTTCCTTTCACTGACGGAGAACAAATTACATCAAATTGACTTTATTTTAGTTCGCAGGACTAACATTTTTGTCACAATTATTCATTTTACAGGCAGGCTGAGTTCAACATGGAGCACTATTAAAATCCATGGCTAAGGTGCCAATCTGTTGAGTCTACAAGCTAAAACTTTCAGAGAAACATTTCTTATGACTTCCTCCTCTTAACTGAACAAATCATCAAATATCATATAAATCATCATATAAATCTTTAAATCTATAAATCTTTAGCATTAAATAAATTTAATTATTTAGTGCAGCACATCAAACCATAATTGAAAGGTTGTAAAAACTATTAACTTTAAGAAGGCAAAAAAAATTTAAATAATACAATCCATTCGATCAGTGAAACCTTTTGGGATGTCCTGCAGAGCGAACAGCCCAACCCTGGTGTCCCCGTTCACAGTCCACTTCTGAGTCTCACAGTTTGGTTGGCAGCTATGGTTCATGAAGCGTGCCTGGTTCCCTTTGGGTCCAGCATCAATGACCCGATCCTAAATGAACAAAAATAACAAGTTCAGTCCTCTGATCTGTTTCAGTGTGTTTGATCATTTATCCCATCTCCGTGCTCCATTGACAGCTATTCGTTCCAGAATCACCTTGTCCAGGGTCAGCATGTAGAAGTTGCAGATGTCGTTCTCCTGAGCGTGTCTGATTCTGGCGCGACATTCTTCCTCGTCGATCACCTCCCCAACATATTCACTCACAAAAGCACCCTAGAGGTAAAAATCAAAGAACAAAATGAGAAATAAGTAAAATGTGTCAAAATCTCTCAAAATGTTTCTGTGTGTATTTTTCCCAATTTACCTTCTTGATATCAGAAACTGCGCGTAAACCCCATCCACAGGATAGCGTCCTGAAAATCTCCACAGTGGTGTACTGTCGCTTTGTAAAAGTCTGGTTCTGACATCGCTCCCCGGCTGCACACACTTGCGGGTGGCACTCATACATCAGCATGCGATTTATGCACTCCGAATCCATGCTGCACGGGTTTTCATCGTACGCCTTGCAGTTGCAGCGGGGGATTTCAGACAGGTCGGCAGTGATTATCTGCACCTTCCCAATGGGTCGGTTCACCTAGGAAACAAAGTACCGTTCACCAGGTTTTCAGTTTATCGCAGTCAGCTGGTTTTACGTCCAGTTGGGTCAGTTCAGCGTACCTTGATGTGCTTGTACGGAGGTGGTTTCTTGTCGTTCTTTCTGTCCTCCTGAAGCTGCTTCATTTCTCTCTCGGTCTGTAGCTCTTTGAAACGCTCTGCAGCCTCAGACAAGGCTTTAAGGACACAAATACAATCTCAGCTGATGTCATTCATTTGCAGAATTAAAACACTAGCGAAAACACATACCTTTCTTGTACACTGCGTCAGATCCTTTCCCCATTTTTTCGATGTTGTGAGTGTCCCCCTCCATGTAGGGGAAGACTCTGGCTTGGTACGTCCACACAAAATCTTTGGAGCCAAAGAATTGCACCGGGAACTCTCCCACTTCATGTTTCATCCTCAAGATGTTGTTTGGGACGTCTTTGGTCAGACACACTTCAGCGGGCCACCACCTGAAGCATCAGGCCAGGTTTCAGATAGAGTACCTTTCCTGTTGCATTGAGCTGTTGTGTGGTGAAGAAATGTTGCGCCCTTACCTGTATCGCCCCCATTTGACCCAAAGGATGTCCTTCATGCGAGGTTTCTTTCCGGCTTTGCAGTCGTTGCAGAACCAGCTACCCTGAGGCATCTCTATATTCAAACATTCCCGATGGAAAGCAGCAGGACAGGATTCACAGCACAGCAGACTGCCCCCTGTACCGTCAGGAAAATACAAGTTCTTCAGTATAAACAGGAGATGTTGTCCAAGTCCTGTGGATGCAACATCAATCATCGCCCCTCCGCCCCCGAACTTAACAGCTGTTTGTTCTGATATGCTAAAGTATATACGCCCAATCATATTTACTTTATCCTTACAAGTCTGCAGTTGACTTAGATGAAAATTTGCAAAATTACAAAACAACAAAGCATTACACTATCCAGAGCAGAAAACTGTCAAAACCTCTGTTTGTTGATGATCTGTTAATTCTGGTTGTGATGCCTGTTCTGATCAACGTATTTTTATGAAATAAAACAGACTATGGTACATAATCACACCACAGTAACTGCAATTGACATTCTGCTGGGCATATAGCATTTTTCTTATAGGAGACTGTAAGTATGAAATAGAAAATCACTTTAAATAATCACTTATCGAAGTAGTTCTAAAATATTTCCCTAGCCAATAAGATTTGTTGAATGATCAGTATGAAATCCCCTAAAAAGTACAGCTACTTTGTTTCTGTAGCATTTAGCATCTCTTAAAGGCTGCAGAAACAACAAGGATTTATTTACCATTTGACTTCATCTGTATTTTAAAGTGAGAAATCTGTTGGCTTTTTGCAGACTTGAGATGAGATTTAGTTTAAATTTAGGACCTGGTTACACATGAAACCCCACAACTGACTTTATAGTTCCTGTTCACCATGACTGAAAGCTAAAAGGGAGACCCGAGCCCAGACTGACCTTCGGAGCAGACAAAGCACCAGCTAACGTTTATGTGTTCGTGGTTCTTGCAGCCTTTGCGAGGAGCGAAGTGGTTGGGACACAGGAAGCTGTTGTTGGACAACACCAGGCTGCCTGCTGCCATGCAGTTATCATTGGGGTGATAAGCTACGGGACAGCGGACGCATCTAGCCAGCCGACCTGAGAAACAACACACACAGAACAGCTTCATCCACGTGCAGAAATTTACCCGTAACCCAAGTTCAAGTTTAATACAGCTGACACTATTGTATGGGATTAACTACTTTAAATGAATTTACTATTTCACAGAAACATTGAATTGTGGGGACACTGAGAGACATAATAGCCCCAAATACTGAGTAAGCAACTGAAAAAGAATCATAGACGTTTAGACACAGAAATTTTTTTTTTAACAAATCAAAATTATCTAAAAATGCTGAAAACTCTGTAGAACTCTATTTATGCACTTATTTTCCCCCAAAGGGTTTTAAATTTGTAAGAAGAAAGAAAAAATACTAGAACTTCCTCAAGGTGATTATTGGTAAGTAAGAAAAGTTATCAAATACTTTAGGAGTTTATTTAAAAATCGGCAGAATTTTAAAACTGTGCAATTAAGACCTTGAAGATTATGCAATCTTGTTCATTATTGAATTTAACTCAACCTTATTTTTAAAGTGCCGATTCACAACATACGACAATTCAATCCAGTCATGCAGAAAGATTCAGAGTCCTTGATTGATATTATTTATTAAACAATCTGGTCAAGTTCAGTTTATTACTCAAATTGGTTAAAACAATTATTTTCTGATTTGGATGACAACTTTATTTAGAGATGTCTATAATTAGTATGTAAAACCTGCAATTGATTGGTTTATCAGAAGGTGGCAGCAGAGTCAAAGGGCCTCTTCACAAGTTGTGGAGTTTCAACACTTTCCAAGCCAGGAACTTAAATCTTTGATTTATTCTAGTTCAGGTGTCTAGAGCCAACTCTTTACTGTTAAGAAGCTTATCTAAAATACAACTAATTTATTATTTTAACCATAAAACCTGATCATTTATCAAATGTGATGCTAAAAATAAGAGCTTCTGTCTTGTCTGAGTGAAGGCAGCCAGCCAATCATGTGCCCCGGTGTTCAGCGTGCTATACATGTTGCACCTGTTATAAAAGCTCCTCTACAGATGCGGTTTGACTGAAATGATGAGGGGTCTACCTTTGGTGCTGCAGGCGTTGAGAGGATTGGTGATGTGGCATGACAGGCAGACATGCAGAGGGCAGCGGAAGCCCTTGTTATGCGGCTGGGTGGGCGAATACGCCATGATGCAGTCCGAGTGGTAAAACTTCCCACAAAGGGGGATGATACAGCGCTTCACTCCATTATCAGACTTCTTACACACAAAGCAGTTATGAACACCTGAAACAAAATGAAGTCAATGAGAATCGCAAGACTTGTAGTGTTTCAGGGCAAACGGCTCACGGTCATTCGCAAGGTTTTAGGTCCTTTGTGAGTCACAAAGCGAGACCCACCGGTTTTACATTCCTGACAGAGGAATTTTCCTTTGGGGGCCGCAGACAGGCCGATGCACTGCAGGTGAAAGGCGCCAAAACACGGACCGTCGCACACCAACAGGTCTCCTGTCTTCTCACACACCTGTAAAAACACACACGCAGCAAGAGGCACACTGATAATATACCTGTCACTAACACAGAAGGTGAAAATAATCACGTCACAGTCAGTGTGAAGGTCATTTCACCTGGCAGACGCTCTCCTTAAAAGATGCCGCTCCTATTTTTCCCTTAACATCACCCGGGGACGAGAGACTGTCATTCAAACCCACTGGCATAACCTAAAGGAGATGAATATCATCTAATGTTACTGAAGCAGTCAGAACAGATAGAAACTTAAAATATTATTCTACGTTTTGCTTGGAGAAAGCACAGCAGGGGCACCTCAGGTTTAGGAGTTAGTGTTCCAGTGTGTTCCTCCTGTTTCTCCTCAGCGCTGCAGGGCTCCGTCTCAGCCTCCTGCTTCGGGGTCTTACACCGCTGAGGGCTGGGTGACCTGCTCTCTGGACGCCTGGCGGCTTCAGCAGGGACTGATGATGCGCAGGGGGCAGATTTCTCTTTCGTCACGGCTGCAACCTATCCCGCAAAACAGGGATTAGAATAACTAAACAGAACTTCAGCATGTTATAGTAAATGGTTGGTGACTTGATGAATACCTGTGTTTTCTTGACTAACACTTTCACGTCTGGCGAAATGCTGAGTTGCCGCTTAGATTCCTATAACAAAATATAAATATTCAGAGTCCTGGAGTACACAGCCGTACTCATTACAATTATGTGAAGTTACAGTAAATCTCTTATTAAGATTTCATGAATAAAAAACACCATATAAATGTGCAAAATTTTTAAATTGAAAAAAATGACACAAGTATTAAAAGTTTTTTTAAAAATTAACATGAAAAAAATTTTGGCATTTGTATTCAGCTCCCATGATTCAGTAATTTGTAGAACCATCTTTCCCTAATTACAGCTCCAGTTAGGCCTAAAATTATTCATACCCCTAGCAAATCATTTTTCTTCAAATGAGAAGCTTTTGTCTGATTGGAAGCAAAACATAAATCCCTGAAAAGGTACTAAAAAACTTGAAAAGGAGGATCAAATTTGGGAAAAAAAGTCATAATAAAAACTGCTAATCAAAATGTGTAATGTTCCATATGACCAAAAAACAATATATCGGCATTAAAGCAATCAAACCCTTCTTGTGTATTTTGACAATCATTTGCAATGAGCTCCAAGCCTACTAAGGGCTCCTTGCCATCACCCTAATCTTTAACTTTCTCCACTTCAAACCTAAATCTGCCAGAAATAAGAATAATTTCGAGCACACCTGTAAAAAATATTAGCACACCTGTAAAAAAAGACATTGAGGTTTACAGTTGTTAAAGAGACAAGAGAAGAAGTTTAGTGTGAATACCTTTGCAAGGCAATGTAGTTTTAGATTTCGTAAACATACCTTTTTCTTTGAGGAACCTGCTGACACTTCTTCTATGGTACACTCCATCGCCTTGTGTGAGAGCTTTCTGGGCCTCTTTCTTTCTTGAAGAGATGTTCCCGAGTCTGACATTAAAAACAATTAAGGTAAGTCTCAAGTATTCACATGCAGAAATTGACATTCAAAGACAGACAACATGGCAAATACAGTTAAAATAACGGGCTTTTGAGATGTAAAAACATCAGACCAGTATATAAATAATTTCAGAATTTTTTCTAACTATCGTATATCATGAAAAAGGACAGCTGAAGGTTTTGGGTAAAAACCGACTTACATTTATAACTGGTCATGATCTCATTCGATAAGTCTAGATCCATCAGATAAAAAATGTAATCCCAGATCATGACGCTGCCACCACCATGTTTCCCTATTGGTATGGTGTTCTTTGGATGTGCAGTCTCATTTTAGTGCCAAACTTTACTTTTGGAATCGCATCTTTTGACCACAACATGCTCTCTAAAACATTTTAGCAGATTGTTCCCAGATTTGGAAGTTTTCTTTGAAACGAAATGCTTCTGTCCTCCAGTCAAACTCTTTAGTCTAGATATCTGGAGATTACAGAAGATTACTGCAACATGCAGAAGACAACCAGTCGTAACTAGAAATTCCTGCAGCTCTTCCAATCAGGTTCTTGGAAGCCTCCATGACTGGCTTTTGTTCTGTCTTTTCATCAAACATCTACATTTAGAAATCTCAATATTGTTGCTTATATTTTTTCCCAAATTGTTGATGACGCTGTGTCACGACGTACATTTTAAAAGCTGGGTCGTTATTTGTACTACTCTGACTTTATTTAAACTATCTGAGTGAGCAGCACAAGAAAAAAAAACTGGTTAGAAAGATTAACATTACTTGTGGTAATCAGACTATCTGTGACTGAATGCAGATCTGAACCAAAGAAGACTGAGTGCTGGAAATTAATCAAATGCCGATTCAGCAAATACATCAGTTTAATGGTGCGCAACCAGATCATTGCAGATTTGCACTTATTGTTTTTCATTTTCATGTAACAGCTTTGGTTGTTTTTTAGTTGGACATTACAGGATCTACGTCACATTAAAGGTTTAAAAACTTGTAAAACAATTTTTAGATCATACTCACTTTATGTTGTTTGGACATTTTAGAAAATTTGTTTCTATATATTCTATCAATTTAGTGAAAAACACTGCAATACCTATATCAAGCCAGTAGGTGGCAATAGCATCAAATCTCCTCAATAATCACTTTAATTTTTAACTGTTTACGTTTTCCTCTAAATTGAAAGGTTAATTGAAAAAAGTGGGGGGAAAAAACACAAAAATGGCTCCATTGTTGTGGATTTGAGTTCAAAAAGCAACAGTGATAATATGGGAGGGCTCATCTCTATCACCATTCTACTAATCTCCTGATAACCAGTTCAAATGGGAACGCCACAAGCAGATCTGATAAAAAGATAAGAAAACTTGAGTTGCATGTGGATGAGCCGTGAAAACCTGATGAGAACAGATGGAGAGTAAGACTCACCACACTCAAAAGACAGACACGTTTCCTCTGCTGCGTCTGTGTCAAAGCGGGGTGGTGCTGTGACAGGAGATAAAGGTGGTGCTGGAGGAGAAAACTCTTCCTGAGACGGACTCGGATCCATCTTTACCCGAGCCTCTCCTGGCTCCGCTAAAGACAACGTTGAGGTATCCATGGCTTCTGTAGCACTGAGATCATGGAGTGCCGTAATCCCTGAAGTCTCCTACACACAGAAACATAAGACGCAATGCACAAGTGGATAGTAGAGGTATTCACACCTTTGGCACATTTAGTCACCTTACAACAGCAAACTTGCTGTGATTTTATGTGACAGACCAAAACAAAGTCGTCTCAAATTCTGAAATGAAGGCTCACAGATAAGGAGCCTTACTTTAAAAATCTGAATTAAGCCCCTAATTAGTCTTAGCGGACCTAAATAAAATGAAGTGCAAAACCCAGAGTGACTAAATAAAATACACTACTCACATTTTAGTTTTCATTTGTTAAAAAAAAAACAAAGTTAAAAACCATGTAATATTTTCATTCTACTTCACAATTACCTGTGTCTCTCATAAAATACACTGAAGTTTGTGATCATAATGGGACAAATTGTAAAAAAAACGTCCACATATTTGCACAAGTCTTGTACAGTTTTATAATTATTCTTATGGTTTTGGGCTTTTCTTTGATAGCTGTAACTATTTATTTATTGAAAAATCCCCAATCTTTTGTTTCTTGTTTTTAATCTGTTCTGTAGGAAACCACAACCCCCAAAACTTTCCTCACCATTTTGGAACAATCTGCCGTGTGTTTCTTTGACCTCTTTTTTGTGGAAAATATTTGTTCATACTCCTCGGTGGACTCCAAGAGCCTCTTGGTTGGTTTCCGGAGGCGTTTGTTCTCAGATTGTCCTGTGTGCAAAAAACAAACACTTTCATATGTCCAGTAAGAAAAAAACCCCAAAAAACCTATAAAGCACTTTGCTCGAGTCTTACCGGCTGTGCTGCTTGCATCTGAAGAGCGCGAGTCATTCTCTGTGTGCGCCTCGAGATCTGGAGATGCTCTCATTGTCGGAGAACCCTTCATCTCGGCAGGTGCCTCAGTCTCAGCGGACCTCTCACTCCCAGCTGCCTCAGTCTCAGCAGCTTCCTCAACCAGCTGCCAGCGCTTCTTTGGAGCCACAGCTATTTCTGAGGACTTCTCCAGGTAGCTGGCGGAGGAATCGGGGCCAAATGAGTCTGTTACAGGCTCCGTCAAGCCAGACTGGAAGCTGATGAAGTCTCTCTCAGGTAAGTCCAAACGCAGGTCAGGCGTTGTGAGCTTCAGTTTAGACGGAAGTCTTTGTTTTCTGCGCTGCTTCTCCGAACTCCCGACCTCAGCGTGAGGAGGAAAGCCTTCACAGTGATAGGTGTCGGCTGAGGCGCCATCTTTAGTGCAGAGCTTGGTTTTCACCGGCGTGCTTTGGCTCAGCATGGGTTTCTCCGACTGCCCGTTTTCTAATTTGATCTGAAGAGGTAGACCTTCGCAGGAGCCTCTCAGCGGACCGCCTTCTGCTGCGGTGGGGATCACCAGGGGTTCCTCCTTTATTAAGGTAGCCGACGGCGGCAGCACCAGCGGTTTGCCTTCTTTTTCTCGAGTGTCATGCATGTCCTTTAACAGCATCAGAATAGTGCTAAATTTGTAATTGGAGTCAGGTCGAAAGACACTCAGCTCAGAGTCACTGCACTCCTCCATCGCTAGTGATTTGAACCTTAATTCTTTACTATCCTGAAAGGTGTCCATTGGAGACAGAGACAAAGAGGAGGAGGTAGATAGATCTGATGGACTGTTTTCTGCCTTGATTCTAACCGGCTGCTGCGCAGGCCGAGTTATCCCCTCGCACTTCGACCTGACCACCGAGCCGTTGTGAACTGGTTTCTTATTCAGCTTCCTTGCGCGACGTTTCGGAGAGCTGTGGTTAACAAAGGAACATGTTTTGCTGGGGTATTTCCGATTTGGAGATAGTTCAGCTGTGATGGCAGTGTCAGTAGGAGTTTTGCTGAAGCAGTCTTCACGAGGAGCTTCTGGGGGGACTCGGCTTGTGGCTGGTCCATCTTTGTGATTGGTCTCTTCTGCTGCTTTCAGAGCCTTTGTTATCAGACGGCTGCTGGCCGAAAGAGTCCCAGAGTGCTTTTCACTTGAACCCTGAGACAATTTGCCTGGCCTCTGCTCAGGGTCTTTAGAAGTCGCTTTGTTTTGAAATATACAGGACGAATCAGACGGATCTGAACAAAGGTTTAGTTTTTTAGATGTCTTTTTCACTTTTACTGAAGCATGCTCTTTTCTGTCCGTGGTATCGGTGTCATATTTTGGAGAAAGAGCTGTGCGTTTAGGTCGATTCAGCATCGGAACTGAATCTAAATCAGCATAAGGCGAGTCCTTCGGCTCCTCCTTCAGTGCGCGTGTTGTTGCATGAAGCTGACCAGCCTTGTTGGCAGTTTCCTTTCCACCAACAATATGACCAAATATGTCCGACAAACATTTCTTCTTCTTTTTCAAAGCTTTGCTCTTATTTCCGTGTGCTGTGGAGTTTTTGAAGAGATGGTGACCATTTCCGTTGGTCGTCGGACCAGGCGAGTCGGGCCGATTTGGGACAATGGAGACGGAGGGGGCCTCCAGCGGCTCTTCAGGTGGAGGGAGGCTGGACAGATGTTCTTCTCCATTGACAGGTAGTGAAAGTGTACTCTCACTGTTCCTCTGTCGACCAGGGAGCAGATATTCAGCTTCGGCCACACTGACTTTCCACGCAGTCAGCAAACTTTTTGGAATCTGCCCAGATCAGAATTTATGCTTAAATAAGTTTACACAATAAGAGAATAAAAGGTACAGTCATGGAGAAACATAAACACAGTTCTTTGAATTCTAAAGTTTCACATATCAGGAGTCAGAAAAGATTTTATCAGGGTGAGGAGGTTTAACAGCTTTTAATATGATTTAAATTTACTGTATATGTGCTAAAACATAGAATAGATTGCACATTTGTAGTTATTAAACAAATGTGAACGAAAACTGGAAAAGCTCTGTCTGAGAAACTAAGTGCAACCCCTCCAGCTTAAAAACAGATTTAAGAGGGAAAGTAGCAACCAGGTTTTGATAGTTAAATGAACTTAATTTACTTATCAACCACAAGTCTACAAATTTGCTCACCTGGAGCATACAGGTGTAGGTTACACAAAGCCAAGACGAAAACACCTCAGCAATGACATGAAAGAATCAACTGTTGTTGGCAATCCATCCTGGAAGAGTTATTATGTCTATTCCAAGCAAGTCAAGCAAGTAGTGGAAAATTTCTGACATTTTCCAGTCTTTTCAGAAGAGGATATTCCATCAATTTCAGACCAAAGAGGGCTCAGAGAAATTGCATCTCAAGCTTTATTCAGGCATGAGAATGATAAATGTTAAAGTTAATAAAAGTAAAATTCTAACAAGACTGAACAAGTGTGGCTTGTTTAGAAGGGTTGACAGGAGAAAGTTTTTTCTCTAAAGAAATGGTATTAGTTGTGTTAATACTTTGCTACACGTATAGACAGTGATGTCAGTAACGCATTACTGACGTTGGACCACTTTTTTCAGTAACAAGTAATCTAACGCGTTGCTATTTCAAATCCAGTAGTCAGACTACAGTTACTTATCGAAATCACTTAGCGTTACTGTGCGTTACTATTTTCTTTTGTAATTTCATTCTATTTCCTCTACGGGTCGTGACCACCATTTCTGTGACAGTATCAGCAGCGACAGAAACATAAACAATGGACTTATTTCAGTAGGGTTTTTATTTTTCTACTTGTCTTTTTTTTATTTCACATATGTTATATGATTAAAATAGCTTGGCTATAATAAACAAGGCTCCTACCTCACTGTAGTTCGGAATTTAAAATAAATAAATCAGAGTGATGCCCGGTGTTCCTTATGAAGCAAGGATTAGAATTGATACACTTTTTTCTAGATTTACCAGACAGATTAGGTGTTTTTGCACAAAGTATCGGTATCTGTTCGGTACCAGCTTGAATTTTACTAAGTATTGGATCGAAAAGAAAATCGATGGTATCGAACATCACTAGTGAGAGGAGGGAGGAGTCGCTGCTGCTGAAACCAGTGCAACAATTTGGGCCACTACTATTAAGTAGCTGGTCTAAAAGTGTCATTTTCTTATCTTTTTGGAAGTCATATAACAGACAGTGGTTGAAACACTGCACATCACTTTGAATATGCCCTCCCCAATGTGAAACATGGCGATCATACTGTAATTATGTATTTTTTTCAGTAGGTACAAACAAACTGGTCAGAACTGATGGTAGATGGATGAAGCTAGAAACAGGGGAAACCTGGATAAGAACCTATTGGAGATTGCAAAAGACTAGAGAGTGGGTTCAACTACCAGCAGGACAACAAACCTGAACAAGAGGAATGTTGCAATAGTCAGATAAAAGCATATTCAGGTGTTAGAATGACCCAAAGTCCAGCTTAATTGAGATTCTTTGGTGAGATTTGAAAAAAAAAAAAAAGACTTTCACAGATGCTCTCTTTTTGATTGGACTAAAATTGATCGATTTTGCAGGAAACAGTCAAAAAATTTTGTCTTTAGATGTGCAAAGCTGGTAGAGGTCAATCACAGAAGACTAGCAGCTGTAGCTGGTGTGAAATATGATTCTAGAAGGTACTGACTCAGATGTACTGAACACAAATGCATGGCACACTTTTTAAATTTTGCTTTGTAGAGACTTTTTGAAACCATGGATCCCTCTCCTTCCACTTCGCAGCCATGAGTTACTGTGCTGCTCACTTAATATTCAAATCATATACGTTGGAATTTGTGGCTGTAACCTAATAAATGTGAAAAAGAGCTATTAACACTTTTGAAAAGCTCCGTACGTTCTCGCGTTCTCCTTTGTGTCCTGGTAGACAGGCTCTAAAGTGTGTGTTTCTCCCCACGTGGGTCCGTAGCAGAGACACATTTAGTCACTGTGGGCCTTTCACACACAGCTATTCCATGTTGGCTTCAGATTTGTTCAATACATCATTACTCTGTGGAATCTGTTATGGGTTTGTGCACACAGCCATTTAAAAATGCAAATACTTCTACAACCATGTAAAGATCAGATTATTTTTTTTAGAGGTCCTGATGGTTAAAATTCTAGAATTCAAAGATGCTGTACTTTCTTTTGACCGTGACTGTAAATGTACTTATTTACCGTATACTTGTAGTCCTTCTCTTTCTGCTTTCCCCTCCGTCTAAGAACAGGCAGCTCGTCGAACTGATGTCCCCCTTCAAATGGTAGAATGACGCTCCCTGGGACCCAGGTGCGTTCAGAGACCTCGCCGACCGTCTCCAGGAAATACATCCGACAAGGACGATTACTTGGTACTGAAGGGGTAAAAAAAACAGAGAGAGAGAAATGAACGGCAGATTAGTTATTAGTTGCGTTACACACAGACAATAAATTAGATTTAGTGCCAATTAGCGAGTGAGATCAAATGTTTCATAGAGATGGCTAAAGCTGCATATCATTAAATCTGAATATCAAATTTTACTTTTGTGAAAAAAGTTAAATTTCTTCATTATATTGATTACTACCAACAGTGTTAAATTTGTGGAGTTCCTTTTAATCTTTATAATAAGGATTTGCAGCTAATGAAAACTCCTTATTCAGTTTCTCAAAAATATATATATATAATACTACACCAGTAAAAAATGGTGTAGTATTATTTGTCTTATTAAAAATAATAAGAGAAATATTAAACTGTCAGAGTCCAAAAGCAGATTTGAATAAAAGTGAGTTTGAATAAAAACCAAACAATATAGAGTTTTAACTTCTGCAAATATATTTCTGATCATATTTGCAGAAATATGATCATGTGTGGCCAACACAATCACAGGGAAGAGTGTTTTTCGAAAGGTTATTTCTGTATACAAACATATTAATAGAAAGTAAACTAGAAGGATAAATGTGCTAAAAGGGAGTACAAACACAACTATGAACAATTTTGCTTAAAATGAGTTAACTTTGTGATGCTTTTCAGATTTAATCTTTAGATCCTATATTATATTACTGTATAAGAATTGATGGTTTTTAACTGCTACTATGTGGTTACATTTTATTTTAACGGCATATCTGTCCACAGCACATAAAAATACAAAAAGTAATCAAAGCTTCATCAGAACTCACCTTTCATTTTTGTGTGGACCCCTTGGTTTGGGTCACAGAGGACCTGGCAGGGCCACCAAGGTCGTCTGTTGAATTTTGCCCACACCAGGTCTCCGTCTAAGTACTTCACAACAGGGAGAAGTTTTTTCTTTGGGCTGTTGGACTAAATCAGCACAAGGAAAACAATTTAATGTGAGACAAAGGCTAAAATGACAGGTCATCTGACTTCAAATGAAATCAAAACCGTGACAGAGCGCTATAGGAAAGCACATGCAGCTACTCTTTCAGTGTTAGATTTAATCAAGATACGTTTCACCTATAAGTGTATATTTCAGCATGTATTTTTACCAATTTGAAAAAAAATATTCAGTTTCTTTCTGGTCATAAACAACTTCTGCTTTTCTTTGAAGACCTAGATTCTAATTTTGAGCGATTAAGATTAAGTGTCTAGACACTACAAAAGAGAAAGAACTGCAGTGCCGGCTCGTAGGTAGCTTCTGACTCAAACAGAAAACAAGGAAATAATAAGACTATTCTCATTTTTACATTAAAGCATATGTCACTAAACTATATCTGAGTTTTACTAAGTTAAAACTGGTTTTGCCTTATTTGAGGAACAGGGTAAATACTTCATATTTTTTCTGTATCTATTACCTAATCAGAGCAGATTCTTATCTTTGGCTGACTGATTGGTGCATCACTATAAGATATATTTCAAGTGCTACTTTTATCAGAATCTTCCCCTCATGGATTAGATTTCTCCACTCCAATACATAGCCAAGACAAACAAATGTTCATTTGGCTGCACAAACAATGCAAATCAAATTCCCCACGTGTGTCCAACTCACATTAGAGTTGGTGCCAGCTGGTGAGACAAACCCAGGGTCAACAGGAGAGGTGAGTTCGACTTCGCTGTCCGACTCCTCGCCCACATTCCACCCGTCTCTCATAGTGATTTCTGGCAGTGCACTGGGGCTTAGTGTGGGGTTAAGTTCAGAAATAGTTTTGGACATCAGATTAAAGACTGTGGGTTTGTATGCTCTTCTCTCTACCACTGAGTTACATGTGCTTTTGCTCCCAGTGACATTTCTATCCTGGGTCGCGTTTGAGGGGAGCTGAAAAGGTTTGAGGTCCTGAACGCCTCCGTGGCCCTCCTCCTCTTCCTTGATGTCACTGCTGTCAAACAGCATGGACCCAAAATGCAAGCCCCGATGCTCCCAAAAGGCGATGGGAGCATCGGGGATGCGCTCGAAGCTGTCTGGACTGCGAGGGGAGAAGCCGTTCCTGCTCCCATTCTGCAGACTTTCAAAAGGGTCCATGTCGTCTGTGCCAGGGGACGAAGGTAGCTGGATGGGCGGTGGCTCAAACCCCTCATCTTCATCAGTGATCGAACTTGCACAGTGCAAGTTGCTCCTGGGGTGAAAGTCTTTGCTGTTGAGTGAGGCGTTCATGCGCTGTGGTCTCCTCTGTGGGCTGTAACCTGCATGCAGAGTCTCGAATGGCTCCATGTTGTCAGTGCCAGGAGATGGAGGCAGTTGGACTGCTGGTGGCTGAAACTCATCATCGTCGTCATCAGTGATTGGACTTGCACAGCGTAAGCTGCTCCTGTCCTGGGGGTCAGCATTCAGACGCTGTGGTCTCCTCTGTGGACTGTAGCAGCGAAACCGCTCCAGCTGATTGTATCCCAGGAAAGCAGGCTGTGGCATCTGGCCCGGTCCACGAGTCACAGTGCCACATTGGTTCCTATAAGAAGTGCTCAGAGGGCCGTTTCGGGCCCTCAGATCTGGCTGGTTGGGGCCAAACGCTGATTCGACCCTAGGACCCGGTCTGTACGACTGATTCATGTTGTCATCCTTATATCCTGGTAAACAGAAACAGACACTGTTAGATAAGGGAGGTGTGACGTTTAATAGCTACTACCACAACAAACATAAATCCGAGCAAAACAACAGCCTATCCAGTCTGCAAAGAAACTTATAAAGCGAAGACTGTAGCGCACACACACCATGATAGCATGGCCTCCATTGTAAAAGGCCAGCTCAAGACAAAACCCTAAACACGTCCACCGGTGAGCTCCGTCCACACGTTTCTGTTTTGCGAGTTATTAGGAAAAATAGCGCCGCTTTGTCTGCTAATTGTGGGTCATGGCGATCACCGAGGCTGTAGTGAAGATGGTGACACTGAGCCATCACAGGAAAAAAAAACACACACACAAGAGCGGTTCACACAAACAAGCTACGACCGATCATAGGAAGCTACAATTAACTCACACATTGTCAACACGTGGAAAAAAGGGCGAAAAACCCACCATTTGGAGGTCGGTCACCGTCAAACCAACAGCGGATCTTAGTTGGAGTGACACAAAGCGACTGCTTTCCTCGGCTTTGCCTGCACAATCCCAGCTGCAGCAGCTCTGATAGTAGTAGTAGGCCCAGGCACAGCTCTCATTCTCGGCACTTCATCGCCTCATCAGCAGCAGCGGCGACGGCGGCGGCGACGGCCCTCCGCTTAGAAACTGTCAGCTTTACAGTGAAGAACAAGATCCAATCTGCTGTTGCACCTTGAGAGCCACAACCGGTGTCTGTGTCTCCCTCTGCCACAGCAGATTATTTACTACATGTTTTATCTTCGTGCTAGTCGAAGTGCCCCCGGTTATGTTAAAACAAGCCCAGGCTGACTGTGTTGGTGAGCAGCAGCCAATCGGCTACCCAGCTACCCAACCCCCCGTCTCCGCAGAGGGCCGTGACACTCGCTCACTACCGCACACACTCATGTAAATACGGGCGAAAGCGCAAGCGCGTCAGGACATCCAGGTGAAGTTACTAAAACTATAAAAGAGCAGTAATAACAAACTCTAAGGAGTCCACAAAAGAACGAGGTGCCAGGGCGTCTTTGAAAGCAGACTCTGGGTGTGTTGTTTTGTGACCGAGCAGAACGGTTTCCACGCCACTTTCAGAGCCGCACACACGGCCTCCCCGGTCAGACCTCACTCTGTGCGCCATGTTGTCTTCCCGCACAGAGGACTGGCAGGAGGAAGCAGGCCGCCAGGCAGGCGCAGAGGAAAATAAAAGATAAAGACAAGCGGCGAGAGCCGCTGCGCCGTGAAAAGTTATTGTTTTCTGTTTGCTTTTAAACAGCGATTTATCTCTCAACGAGATCACACAGGCATGTCCTGTTAACGCACACTGCAATTATTCAGATTCAAAAGCGCAAGTATATGTAAAAAAAAAAAAAAAAAAAGCGCACAGTAGGCTCGAGTCCTCTTTAAGGATCACACAAAGACTCCGTGATTGCTTCATACAGCCTATCCACCCATTTTTATATCTTACCCTATTTAAAAGTCCGAAATGTTTCTGGAAATATCCGGTAGATTACAGGGGGTGATATCTATCAATTTAAACACGATTTACATAACAACATGGCCCAGATTTATTATGAACCAGCTCCTCCTTTATACATCCCTGTAAAACGCACTCCAATAGTGTCATAATGACATCCGTGATTTAACTTGACTAACTGTAAATATGAGGATTTATTACAAAGTAATAACTATTGTCAGAAAGGCGAAAGCCCCCTAGTGGCTACATATGAGCATTGAATATTTTGTAATGGGTGGTTAGAAAGGGGCTTTTTTATTTATGTCCTTGGAGTTGCAGACCAAAATAAATAAAAGCCATACTAGAATTATATGAGTTGAAGTATATTGCTGTAGCAGAACTTTAAATTTAGGTCAGAAAATAAATCTTCATTCCCGTAAGGATTTAAACAAAGAACCCAACTGTGTATGAGATTGTTTGAATAGCGCAATAAACCTAACTTGCATGTTTTTGGGCTGTAGAAGGAGGCTGAAGTACATGGAGAGAAAGGCTATACATACACATGGACACCCTGCAAAGCTGCAAGGAAACAGAGCTAACTACTGATGAGCACTATATGGTAGTCAGAGTGGTCGAAATTCTAATAAATAGGTTCAAAAAGGCACTGCAAATTAGCAAAGGGGTGAACTGAGCTGGAGCCACGTACTTGAAAAGATTTTTATTATGGTTTCACATACAGCACATTAGGATTTATTATATAATCCACAATGCATATTTCTGATTTTCAATAGTGACAAGTATAACTACATAAAAATGGAAGTGCTTATGATAAGTTCAATAACAAAGAGGAAAGACATCTATATTTACAAAGTGTAGAAAGAATAAACACTGTGCTCAAAAAGTAGTAAGTTATAGCAGTTGAAGCTAATTAAAAATTTAAACACAAATTGTTTGAAGAGATGCACCAATCAATTCGCCACAGATGGTAATTTTCTTTTCTGTTGTAGAACCAAAACTAACAACTCCCACCATTTTCAGCCTCGAAATGTAGTAGACAACTGTATGTATGCACGATTGAGCCTCAACAGAAATCACACAAATTTATAGGACAAATGCTTTGATACTTACATGGTTACACTCTGTTTATAAAATAAGCTGGAGCCATTTTTGTCCCCATTAATGTGTCTTCAGCAAGAAAATCTGAATCAGTCAAAACTGAAACTGGTAGGTCAAACCCATCTGCTTAGCTTTGGTGCTGGGTTGTAAAACAAAATAAAACACATACTGTACAAGTAGATTAGTTTGAAAACATTTTCTGTCAAGGAAGTGAGCTGGTTGGTCTGTTTCAGAAAGTAAAACTAGAACAAAAACACAAGCCATAAAAAAATGTTCTGGAGCCAGGGCCGGCTCAAGGATTCGTGAGGCCTGAAGCAGAGTTTCATTTGGGGGCCCACCTTCAATTCATCATAATGTCCATGCTTGGCTGCTTGGACAGTTTTACCTTCTGCCTTCAACTAGCTTGTATTTCAGTCGACTAGCGAACGAACATTAATTCATTTGACTGTAACATAATGCATTTTCAAAAGTCACTTTACATTGTTAAATAAATAGTAATACAGAGTGCTCATTTAAAAAAAAACTTTTAATTTATATATTTTTTTAAATTTAACATGGTCACCATGTGTAAATTTAATTTGGGTTCCTAAGAAGATTCAATTTTGACTTGTACCTTGAGCTGGCCCAGACTGAGGGAACAAACAACTCTGACATAAAGTTTGAATTGCTACTTATGACTTTTTTTGCTTTTTCTGATGATTTTTTTTTTTTTTTTTTGCATGCATGCATGAATTAGTGCATCGGTAATTACACTTTGATTCACTTATTAGATGTGAGTGAAAGGTGATACAGTTTCTTTATTTTAAAAAAAAAGTTTTCTGACGCATGCTCATGCAACCAAATAACAGAGCCGTCTGTTGAGCTATTCGCCGGGTTCATCCACTTTGCTGCTGGCGTCACAGAGATCTCTACTTTCCATGATGGCGTACGGAAAAGGCGGAACATCACTGCCAGGGAAGTCCAGTTTCTTGGGAATGCTGCAGTTGCTCAAGTCAAGGGTTTTTGCAGCATCACAGCCAAACTCCAGCTTTTTGAGACGAGCTAGACTCTTGATGCTGCCGGGCGGCCTGCCTGGGCTGACTTTATATCCCGCTGCCTTGGTGGTACCCAGGGGTCTCCCTGGGCTGGTTTTGAATCCGGCCGCTCTGGTCGTCCCAAGTGGGCGTCCAGTACTTGTGCGGTACCCAGCCAACTTTGTAGTCCCCGAAGGCCTCCCTCTCCGCCCTGATTTAACAGTACCTTTCTTTTTCTTGGGGCCATCAGGCGCCAGGGCCTCGCCGGCCCCGATTCTCACTGCCTGTGGTTGGAAGTCACCTTGGGTCTCCTGCAGCTGGCATGTCATGGCTTTGTGTATTCCCTGCGGCAAGGGGGTAAGACTGGCGAGGGACAGCTGCAAACCAGGGTTTGCCGGAGAGGCATAAAACTTGTTGGAGTGGGTGCTGCATAAATCAAAGTGGCTGGCTGGGTGGCAGTCCTCTGCCAGCCCACCAATACAGAAGTCACTGGTGCTGCTGCTCAATCGGTGCATCATTTTTCTGTCGGGGTGGAGAGAAGTGGAAATAAGGAGGAGAACATGTGGCAAGTACAAACTGAAGCAGCTTACTTTGATGAAGCACACAGGCCTTCTTTTCAGGTTGCAACACAAAACATTAAGGATGAAAAACAAAAAGCAAAGCCAGAGTTTCTAAAACTGTAACTTGTTCCAAATCAGATCATCGTTGCAATCAAAGCTTAGCCACTGGTAACACATAAACGGATCAGCTCGTACCTCATTTATTGTTGGGTGTTGTGTTGGAACGGGTTAATTCTGTCTCGTAAAGGTTTGTCCCCTCTGGAAGCAGCAGCATCATCTTTGTGCGGGCGCTGCGCACCCTACGCCCCCGGTGCTCTGACCAGAGCTCCGTCCGGAAACCACCCCGCTCTTTGTAGTTTATTTATGGCCTGGTTAATCCTTGCTGAGGAGGGTTAGATGGGACCGGCAGCCATTTTTGACCCGAAAAAAAAAAATTAATAAAACGGCATTAACCGAGCACGCATGCGCAAAGGCGGGTCTACAAGACGTAGAGGGGGTCAGAGTGACGTAGTGAGGCTCAGATCAAACATAACTAATATCTTTCTAACTGTTGCAGAGCAACTAGATTGATATTAACCTCATGACCATTTTCATATTTCATCATATTAACAAAAAGTTAGGCGTATTTTATTGCAATTTTAAACAGTTTCCAACATGTTTATATTTAAGAAATCATACAATATTTATACTTAAATAAATTGGTGTTCTGTTAACTAGATTTGAACATGTAAAGACATACATTTTGGGCTATGCTTCTTTCAAACTAATTCAATTTTATGACAAGCATCTGTGAACAAAAATTTTATATAGGTCCCGACTCTGATAACTCTGGTTTCATGTTTTGCGCTGGATGGTGAACCTCTTCCGAGTCATTTAGGCTTTTGAAAACTCTAATCGACCATATTTCAAGATTATCCTACTTATAGCTCAATCCATCTTTCGTTTTAGTCTGATCAGCTTTTCTATTGTTGCTCCAGCAACCCCACAGAATGCTGTTGCCACCACGCTTTACAATGGGGACGATGTGTTCAGGGAGATGTGCCCCTTGCCCAAGCAAGACTTTTTTCCCCTCCTTGATATTACTCCACAAAAGCCAGATTTGTGGATAGTTGTTTGTGTTCATACTCTCACTAAAGAGTGCTCCTCCGGAGTTACAAAAGCCCCTAGTTTGCCTCTCTGATTAGATGACAGTTTAGATAGGCCGCCGTCTTTGGGTTGAACAGTGCCATATTAAAACCTTGGAGAAACGGTTTTACTCCTCAACTGTGATTTAAATGTCACTTTACCCCTGACCTGTTCACAGAAACGTTGGATTCACATCTAGATTTTTATTACACATGGATGTATCTACTGATCTGTTAAATTTGTGTTTCAGACTAAAGAGACATTGATTAAATATGCCAGACAATTTTCAGATTTCCATTAGCAAACTCTCATATTCAAGTATTGTTTTGTATTTTTCTGCCACATAAAATCAGAATACATTAATGTTTGTGGTTCTAACAAATTTCAAGTCTGAGCCGAAGTGAATACTTTTACAAGGTACTGTCCATCCTTATAGGGCAAAGACAAAAGTCAGTTTTTTGTAGTTTTTATTAACATCTATAAGAATTTAAGCACAAACACCGGATTTAAGGAGTAACCGCAGTGCTAGGACAAATAGCAATATTTATGTTTGGGTTTGCAAAATTAAGTCCACAGGACTTAAGTCTCCCTGATGAGCTGGGTCAGTTTCTGGATCTTTGTCTTAGTGGACATGTCCACATATTTGTCTCCAATGCTGACAATCATGCCTCCCAGGATCGAAGGATCTGACTGTAAATAGAAAATGAGTTAAAAATTACAGACAACACAAATATACTGATGCAGCCCGATATGTTTTTCTACCCCGGCTAATTGCTTTAATGTATGTTTAACAAAAAAAACTGTACCTTGGTTTCCAGCTTAATAGTTTCCCCCTTCTGAAGAAAGCCATTGAGGGCCACTTTCAGTTCAGCAAGACTAGATTTATCCAAAGGCTGAAACAAAAATTAGTTACAGTATCATTTATCAAAGACCACATGTACAACACTAACAATACCAGTGATGAATAAAGTCACTAGGTCTCTGTGGAAAAACACATTTCCTACCTGAGCAGTGGTGACGGAGCAGATGACCTCTCCACGGTGTGCACTCATCATTTTCCCAAACGCAGAGATAACGTCCCCAGTTAGAGTGAGACGACCATTATCAGCCAAGACATCTAAAAGAAATGAACCAAACATGCAAGAACAAAGTTTACTCAGAAAAAAAAAGCACATAATTCATACATTATCATATGTAGTTTAAGCTTATTGTGTTTTATAACTATCTCTGTATTTTAGTTCAAGAGCCGGTTATACTTCTCTTATGTTAATAACAGACAAGGTTGAGTTATAATGCAGAGGAAAATATGTTGCGGAGACTAACAGAAGAAATCTATCATGTATTCCACTAACATGTTTCAACTCACAAGACAAAAATACAGGCAAGGCAATAATAAGTACCAATAGAAATAACTGGTGTCACTATCTGGGTCCAAAATGAACACATTCATCCTCTGATTAACTACAGAGGAGGCTACAAATGTATTTGTAAATGATTTTCATGAGCATATTGAATCAGTAACAGTAATTATAATTGACAATATTTTTTGTTTGCACACATTTTTTCAATTCAATTTAAATTGATTAAACTTTTTAAAATAGGGTACAACTGTTCTTCACCAAGTTGCCGTGCACAAGTGTGTATTTATTTATATAAAATTACAGATGTTTTTTTTTTAATACAAAAAAACAGTGTTTAGTAGCAGCCCTAATCTGGGCCTAAAGTCTGCACTTGCACATCTAACATTCTTGTCAATTGTCAAATTTACTCTCTTGCAGCTCAGTTAAAAGTTTTAATGATCACCGTGGTCTAATGAGCAAACTTAAACTAATGCAGTGACAACATGGTGGTTAAAACAAGAGCTCTGCACTCACTGATGAGGTTGACAGTGATTGGGGAAACATTGGCCTTTGCCAGGGCATCGTGGAAAGTCTTCTGCTTGATGCTGCGCTTGACATGAGGATTCATTACAATACCAGACATCTTAGGGTCCTTGATCAGGTCCTAAGAAAACAAGGCAGAAAAAAACAATAATGTTGAATTAAATTAAGTTACGGCAGTACTATATTTTGTAATTTCACACCAAGTCATTGGTATTATGCAAAAACTTTGTAATTTTGGTCCTATTTAAAGAAAAGAAAAACTGCATCCGATTTTAAAAAGAAATTGTTAAAAAGTAGTGCTACCTTTACTTACTGCTGCTTACATACAGAAAAACAAAAAAACTACTAAACTCTGGTTTTGGGCATGAATAAATTAAGATGTACTCACCAGCAAATGCATCATTTACAAGAGCTGTGATTTTAAGAATCCTGCTTCATAAGGATTCCCAACATCCTTA
Organism: Xiphophorus maculatus; assembly: GCF_002775205.1. Taxonomy (NCBI): domain Eukaryota; kingdom Metazoa; phylum Chordata; class Actinopteri; order Cyprinodontiformes; family Poeciliidae; genus Xiphophorus; species Xiphophorus maculatus. The sequence goes on along the minus strand of NC_036465.1, from coordinate 19,588,567 downwards.
TAAAGCAGGAACACGGGGAGAACTTGTCTCACTTTGATGTAATGCAACTCTTGTTTTCCTGTTTCTCTTTATTATTTTTATTCTGGTTGCACATTTTGTCACCACGCTTCTTCTCCTGGATACTTTGTGCTATTTCTACCATTCAACTTTTACACTATTCAGCTTGCTCTCCTAATGCCGGCTATATCTTTTGGTATTCATAACCTTCATACTTTTGATGATATTCAGCTTTTTATGAATTTTTCACCCCATGGGGGAAACAGCTGTCGCAGAATTGAGAATTATAATATAAAATGTCGTGTTTCACAGTGGATGTTTCAGGTCCTGCCTATTAATTTCAATGAATCATCCAGTTTCAGGGCTGTCATGGAGGACACAAGGCAGTGGTCATTTTGAAGTTGGGCAGTTTAACAGCTTTTATGCTGTTTAACACCTGGGAATAATTTGAGCTTTTGACATCGCCTTTTTTCGTACTGCATGTAGCATGTTTTTTGTAGTCACTGTGCTAAACGATGTCTGCAAACAAATGTTGATATCTCAGGAACCATAAAAGGTATGGATTTCATTCACCCACCGTTTTTATCAGAATGACTAGCGGAACGTTTCTGTCCTTTTCCAATGTTAGGCTTTACCTGAGTTTATTTTTTTTAACATTGCATAGGCTATATTACTTCTAATACTGTTTCAGTGGACTTTTTGCATTGTTCAAAAGCTTTTTACTCCTCTTCAACAGTTTTCCTGTTATAATAATCCCATTTAGGCACTTTGCAGGAATATAAGTTGTTCTGGTGCTTCTGTCTATTTCTTGCATTTCTGCAAGTGTTCAGCAGTTGACTTCAAACGTTTTGGCATTTTCAACAAAAGCATCCAGCATTCACACTTGCATTTTCAAAGGAAATGCACACTTTCTAGTTTTTGTCGTTTATGGGCTAGAAATTATGAAAAATATAGGGGTTCCAGTTGGAACAGTGAATTTAAATCAGGATGTTTTAGGTGGTGGACTAATAATATGATTTAAATATCATGTATCTATTTGAACTGAGCTTAGAATTAATTCTTGCAAAGAATGAAATGAGCACTGCACAACTTACAGAAACTTTGCCCAGCTCCTGCTCCACTTGGTCCAGTTTGTTCTGCTTACTGGCCGCAGAGAACAGAGCTGTGGCATAGCGGCCCTCCACTCCATAGACTTGGATGGGAGGCTAGAAATAAAGATATAGCATACAATAAACAATTCCAATATGCAGCTGTCCGTCGATGATAATAATTAGGGCAATGTTGTTAATGATCGATCGGCGCAAGTCTAACTCATTTACCTTAACCAGTTTAGCTGCTGGTCTAATAACAGACGTGCTGAACCGGCGAGCCTGGTGGGGAAAAAAATAACCACTGAGCCGTAAACAAAATGAAATGACTACAGAGCAAGCTAAATCTGATTTTGAAGCCTTCTACGCGGTTTACGTTACGGACAGCTAGCTGCAAAGCTAACACATTAGCAGTCATTCAAGTGCACTAACTTGTAAACATTTTGTGAGTATTTAGCGACAACCACTAACAAAAAAATATATATATAATGTACAGGGCATACAGTTAAGCTTGGTTAATATCGCTTGGGACTAAGGTAAAATCCTGCAGATGACGAAAAAAGTGTCAATGTCTTACCTGCTGTCCTAGCATGTGTGCTGCCATTTTCTCCTACAGCTGTCCAGAGTAGAACGAGCGACTGCGCATGTGTAGCTGAGAAGGAGCCGTCTTCTTCTTCTTGTTTTGTTTTATGGCGGCTGGCAGACCAACTGTCATGGTGCATTACCGCCACCAACTGAACTGGAATGTGGACAAGCGATAAAACAGGAAGAAAAACTAATGATGAAATCAACTTAATAATTCAACTTCATATTAATAAACTAAATAATCTCTACTAAGTTTGTATTAAAAAAATAACTTAATTAGACCTTTCGTCCCTCTACGAAAGGTCTAATTAAGTCTTTATTACTTTACTGACATCACGATCAGAAATTTTATCAATTGTAAATTTAATATTCATTTTTGGAACTACCTTCTTTTTGATTTATAAGCAATAATTTTATAAAAATATATATACTGAATCGTTTCAGGGAAAGTATATTTAGGGGCAGTGTTTCAATGGGAAATAGTTTTTGACAGATAGAGATGCTCAAAGTCGAGCAAAAGTGTTCTAAATCATATCATTTTGGAAATACCACTCCCCAAACATTATTATTATTATTATTATTATTATTATTATTATTATTATTGTTGTTGTTGTTGTTGTTGTTGTTGTTGTTATTATTATTATTATTATTATTATTATTATAAGTTTAATTAAGGACAGCGTTTGAACAAATATTCAAAATGCTTTAAAATTAAAGCAAATATTATTCAAACCACAGATGCAGGTGGTGCTAACATTAAAAAAAAGTAAGACCAGTCTGGCAATATGACATTGGCTAAAAAAGGTATATATCATGATCCAACCTAAAGAAAGTCCAAAAACTTAAGTCATTGAAATATTTCAGTGTATAAGCTATTACAGTAATTTCTAAGGTTTTGGGACTCCACTGAATTACAATGAGAGCCAACATTTACTAATGGAGAGACCTACCGAATTGACTCCAGGAGCACATCAACGACTCATCCAGGTGGCAACAAGTAAACCTAGGACAAGATCTAAAGGCACTGTGCCTCACAGGCCTCAGTTAAGGGCAAGGTTCATGCCTCAACAATAAGACTGGGCAAAAATGACATTCTTAGGAAAGCTCCAATTTCACTGATGACAAAAGAATCATCCCACAAAAGCCCCTTCTTCCACCCGCCCACCCCCAAAAGAAAGACAGAAAAAAAAAACATCTTAATGACCCCCAAGTTACAGAAGCCTCTGTAGAGCGACGAAAGAAAAATCTTTACAAACAATTTACAGAAAAATATAAATACCGTCCAATGTTTCAACTTCACAATATTTGACCGCTTTTCCCTCCCCGGCGTGTAAATGGTGCGGACCCACATGTACTGAGAGACTTGTAATGTCTGTTGATATTTACATGATAAAATAGTGTTATTTTTTATAATCCAAACAGAGAATATAGTTCAGTGTGTAATTTAATATAACTATTCACACCTTTAACATTTTTTAAATTATTCTTAAACTAAGACACTGCTTTGATCCACGCTGGGCGCGGTGACATCATTAAAAAAAAAATAATACGCGTTGATCTGCAGTGTCGCTTTCCGATCAAGGTAAGCAAAGGTGAGCTTCTTGGTTATTTTTTGTGATAACGGACAGCACTGTTAGTACATGTAAATATAAAAAAACAACAACATCTGTATTAACCAGCTGCAGGAACGGGGGAACCACTCCCATCCCAGTCCTCCTCCATCACCACCACCACCTGCTGGGAGACGCAGAGCAGTCACAACATACCTACCTACCGGGTTTCCTGCGGGCTTAAAGCTGGTCGGCTTGCAGGTTGACAAGCATGGATGACAAATCCTTCACCAAGGAGGTGGATGGCTGGATCGAACAGCTGAATGAATGCAAACAGCTAACAGAGAACCAGGTTAAACTCCTGTGTGAGAAGGTAAACACTGCTCATGTTTAATGGCTAGCGGACAGCTAGCTGGCACGTCTTCTGAATATCCGACTTAGAAGGGGATATTTTCCGCAACAGCAGAAACCATTTGACCGCAGCCTCCATGTTCGAGAGATGCTACTCGAATATGAAGAAATGCCTTCATTTGTTTTGCATACTGGTTCCTTCACCAAACGCTCTGGCAGACTCGGGGAATAACCTGCTGCACGATCCGAAAGATGACAACAGCTATTGGTTTCTCCAGATCTTGTTCATAATACCTATAATTCCACCATTGGTGAATTTTGATGTGGGCCATAGACAATTGCCCGGGGCAGCATGAGCACGAAATAAATAAATTAATTTAAAAAATCAGTTGCACCTTCAACAAGTTTTCTATTGCTTTTATATACATGCAGTGGGGAGATGGTACTTCTTGGTGTTTCGGGAAGCTAGGAAAATTATTTTTGCCAGGCTGTAATGCATTTTATCATGCTCCAGATTCTTAGATAATTTCCTACATTTTAAGTGCCTGGAAGGCAGCAGAAGGAGGGGCTTGTCCAAGGTGCAAGTTAGAGAATCTTGCTAAACAGGAGACCTGTCACCTGGATAATTATAATTATAATAATGTCACTAAGAATATAAAATAATTACCAGTACAGTTTTGTTGGAGTTTTCACATAAATGTCTTTGATTTAAAGAATGTTGCACTTGTTTATTGTGACTTAAAACAAATTTAGAGTCATTGATGGCTCTCCTTTAGCTTCCATGTCATTCCTGTCCATTTTTCTTTCTCAATTAAAATATTTAGAAACTGCCAATTTTCTCTTTCTCTTTCATCTTATGTCTCAAGTAAGGTTACAAGTTCTTTGTCACTACCTGCTATCCACATGTAAAGTATATCACTGGTTTCTGTGGAGGTACCAGTATGATCTTGAGTTTCTCTCGGCTCTTTGTTCCAGGCCAAAGAAATTCTTACAAAGGAGTCCAATGTACAGGAGGTGAGATGTCCGGTGACCGTCTGTGGAGATGTCCACGGGCAGTTTCATGACCTCATGGAGCTGTTCAAGATTGGAGGGAAGTCTCCAGACACCAACTACCTCTTCATGGGAGACTATGTTGACAGAGGCTACTACTCTGTGGAGACAGTAACACTGCTGGTTTCTTTAAAGGTTAAACTTCTAACATTAATGCATATTTAAAGCCTAGTTGCTATAAATGTATTCATTTTTTTTCTTCAATTGTGAGCCTTTGTGTTCAATATTTTAATGTTATTGGAGAAACTGGTTCTGAACGCTGGGAATATGAGTCTGCAAATTAATCTTGTCATAAAAAAATTTCTATGAACCCTTTGAAAGTGCATTATTTTCTGTTTGAATAGGTACGATTTCCTGAAAGAATCACAATTCTCAGAGGGAACCATGAGAGTAGACAGATCACGCAAGTGTATGGTTTCTATGATGAGTGCCTAAGGAAGTATGGAAACGCTAATGTCTGGAAGTACTTCACAGACCTTTTTGACTATCTGCCCCTCACCGCACTAGTAGATAACCAGGTAACATGTGAACGTGGAGTACTGTAGAGGAGAGTACTCAGAGTTATGCAACAACCAAAAATAAAGACTCATGTATTTACTTTTCTGTCTTTTAAGATTTTCTGCCTTCATGGAGGATTGTCCCCCTCTATAGACACACTGGAGCACATCAGAGCGCTGGATCGGTTACAGGAGGTTCCTCATGAGGTACACTCACCCCATAGCAATTTAAACCATCGGCTGGCATAATGTAATTTCTATATCAGCTGTATTTGTAAAGACAAATGGCAGGAAATAAACAAATTCAGTTGTGCATGTAGCATTGGCACTTGGCTAGGGGATGTGTTGATACTGCCGTCTCTGGTGATCCAGAATTATCCTAGACTTTGTTTTGGAGTGCGCATTGGACACGTATTACCTCTGAGTTATCTCAGAGGAAAAGTTTGCCAACCACTAATCAATCTTCCTTGGCTATTTCACTCCTCGGACTTAAATCCCGAAGAAATCCTGAGGAGTTGAAGGAGAAAAACCAAAAGAGAGAGCCCAGCATGCTGGTCCATCTCAAGCTCTAAAATCCACTTCCAATTGTTAATAGTCATTGTCTTGCAAATTGAAATGGATGAATTACATTGTCAGCATGTCGTCAACGTCTACAAAGGTTTCATAAAAGAACAATTCATTTGATTCAAATATATGCAAGTAGTGGAACATCCAAAAAGAGGCTGGGCACTGTCCCCAGATGTCCAACATTGGACACCATTGCTCTGGGGATAGTATGTAGAGAGGAGTAGTGTTTCTGTAGGTTCAAAACTAATGTTATAGAGTAGAGAGTGATGTATATGTACGTATAAAGTCAGGGATGTTTCACCAACACTGACACTTTGCTCCATGTCTTAGGGTCCTATGTGTGACCTGTTATGGTCTGACCCAGATGACCGTGGTGGCTGGGGAATCTCACCTCGTGGTGCCGGCTATACATTTGGCCAGGATATATCTGAGACTTTCAACCATGCAAACGGCTTAACTTTAGTTTCAAGAGCCCACCAGCTGGTGATGGAGGTACTGTGACTTTCACTGCTCACTGAATAATAAGAAACGGGTTCTAAATGACTGATGCTGTTCTTTAGACATAAATACCATGAGATTCTCTTCATACAACACGTGCATTAATCTGAAATTCAACCCCAACTGGTTAAGCAGGCCTTTGCGTTCGCTTTATTGGGAAACATAAATATGTTTGAATAGTTTTTAGCTCCTAGTCATGTTCCAGATGCTTACAGATAATCATGCCCATATCTAAACAACCATGGAAACAGGATTGCATCTTAAACACCATTTATGGCCCCAACAGTTAGTAACACTTAGTTTATCTCTTGATCCAGGGTTTTAATTGGTGCCACGACCGCAACGTAGTGACAATTTTCAGTGCACCAAATTACTGTTATCGTTGTGGGAACCAGGCAGCAATCATGGAGCTCGATGATACCCTGAAGTACTCCTTGTAAGTGCAGTTTCTCTTCTCTAAATCCAAATATTCTAGTGGGACTCTGCTGTTTTGTAAATGCAAAATACATTCATAAATGATGATTAGGTCTGATGTATCCTTTAGCCTCCAGTTTGACCCTGCGCCTCGCAGAGGAGAGCCCCATGTGACGAGGCGCACACCGGACTACTTCCTGTAAACAACACGATGAGAGGTTGCACAGAGGCTGAAGAAAAGGAGACTGTGGTGGTACACAGGCTTTGTGCCATGATATTGACTTTCACACACAACGTTTTCTTAATTTTTACCTGTCTGTGCATGAATTAAGTGCTTGGAATGATTGCCACTCTTTACTGTACTGTTACACTACCTGCTGGTATGTCAGGAAATAAAAAATATTACTGATGACGAGTTAGACTGTTTGACCAAATAAGGTCTTTAAACTGCATCCTGTATTTGGCATGACCTCATATCCAAGTGAAAGCATTATAGGTATTATTTTGTAGCCAAAGTACAACAGCATATTCTGGAAGTAGAATAATGAGGCTAAAAGCCAGAATTGTGTATGGTCTATTAACACTTTTGTATTTGCTTTCTTTTTTTCTTTTTGCTGCATTGCATTGGAAGAATGTTCTTTTTATACTGTTTTAAGTAGTTCTGCTTCTGTTATCACAATGTATTTATTTAAACCTGCATTACTGCTGCAAACGATCTTACTTGTGTAGTATAACTTAATGTTTTTCAGCCAGAACTATCTAAAATAAAGAGTTTGGCATTCCCTCTCTCCCTCAACAGTTATGGTGCATTCGCTTTCTGTTCAGAGGTCAGATGTTTCAAGTTCACAGTTGGGAAAATCAACAACAGAGGTCTCAGTATCAAGTATAGCTGCTGGACATACAGTAAAAAAATGTAATGAAAGTTGCACATGTAATTATTTATGAACACTTCAAACATTTTTTTTGTCATTAGACAAAACAGACATATAACTTTATGACACCCAAATGTGAACATGTTCTTTTGATGTTTGAACACATGAAATGGAGATAAATGAATCATTGTTTTGTATTTCTAATTAGCAGACTACTTACTACAACTTGGAGCAAGTTTCACTGGCTTTCCAACTTGCAATTGGAACCTGTACAACTTTGTGTAATGTTGATGTTTTATGCTTGTTAAAGAAACATTTTAATTACTCTGATCTACAAGTATATTTGATGTGGACTGATAAGTATACCTAAATATTTCAGAATTGTAGAGTTTATAGATTTTTCTTGAGGGTAATAACTATAAATGCATCCAGACATCACTATCCCTGCTCTACCCAATCTCTTATTCTTGTAACAGTATTCTTTAGACAGAGAAAAAATGTTGGGTTCCTTCCCTTCCTGTCCAATTGAATGTATTCAACTGAGACATTCTTATCCTAATTTACATTTACATCAAAGATAATACATCAAAATATCCCAAAACAAATTTTGCAATTGTTTATTTGCAATCAAACACATGTTAAATGAGAAAATATTTACATTTGTAAGTGGATCTGCTGTTTCTACTCGTTGTTCTCGACGTATGCCCAGATAAATCTCGGTCAAAATTAGAGTCACCACCTCAGAGTCACCACTAGATGGAGACAGAGTTCTTATTGTATTTCGCTGAAAACCATGAGATCATCGCGGTGATAGCCGGATTGTAAGACAAACTAGTTGATTTTATTGATTTTTACAACATATTTTGTCTATCTTTTGTACTTTGCATAAAATCAACACGAATCTTTTTTATTGTCATTACTTTTATTGTTTCCATTATACATTTTAATTGAACTATTATTTATGTTCTGAACTAAAATGGCGTTTATTGTAGGATTTATCGCCTTAGCAGTGGTGTTCGCACATTTCTGCAATTTTCTCGCACAAGTGTGTAGATTGTATAAAGTTTTAACGCATTAATGATTTACTGCCTTGAAAATAAATTTCGCAGCAAAGCTGCAGATTTTAGCTAAAGTTGATGTCTACAAAATAAAACGCTTGGCGTCAAAAACTGAGTGAACTGAGGGATTCTTGGTCACATAATATTTTCTTTAAATATCGCATTTCATTTAAAAGGAGGGGGCGTTCATTCCTTTTCTTCAAGACGCCTGTTTTTGGAGCATATATAAGTGTGTTTTGCCGTGTGGACGGAGGCAGGACTTTTATTTTCCCGGGGAGCGTTTCCGGGCTGTGGGGAACGCTCCGTGTTGTTTGCTGTACCGACGCTGCTGCATGTAAAATTAGCTGGCTGCAGCCAGTTAGGGCCACCCTCTCTCTCTCTCTCTCTCTCTCACACACACACACACACACACACACACACACACACACACACACACACACACACAGACTCCCGGAGCCCACAGTGCAGTAAGTAACCTGTGCATTTATCTGATTTGGTTCCGCAGAGAGGAACCCCGCTTCCTCCGATTGGAGGGGACTCAAATCAGATGTCGTGGCTCCTCAAAATGCCTGCTGATACTAGTTGAATCCTGAGCGTCTCACAGCTGGATAATAGCTGGCCTCTGACAGATGTGGTTCCTTATTATGCTGCTAGAAATGAGGGAAGCTGTGGGTCTGATTGATTAGAAGAGGCTTTGTGCTAGTTGTTCTTCCAGATGTTCTTTCAGCTCCAGCAGTCAGATTCAAGATCTGACTGGTCTATGTCTGGTTGGTTAAGACGCTGAAGTTGGCATCCGATTCGAAGCTGTCGCTACGGCACTTTGACTGAAGGGCGATTCTGCTAATTTAACCTCTCTGGTCTAAATGTAATCCGCTCTAGTTCTAAATCTGGATTATTTAGAATGGTCATATTTAACCTGAATTAATTTGGATTTTGGTTTATTAATGTTATTTTGCACTCTTTAAATATTCTATAAAACATTTGTTATTTTTGGAATCTTTATTCAATTTGTGAAAACTCAAGAAGGATCAGTTTCATGCTTTTTTGGTCTTCATGGATTTTTATGGAGTTTGTCTTCTACCGTACAAGTTACAAAATACGGAGATCAAAACTATGCAGAGTTTGTAAAACAGTTTCTGATTTCAGAAATCATTATTTGATTTATGAAAACTCCAAAAGAGAAATGTTACGGCTTTTTGTGCCTATGAAAGTTTATCTTAGATAAAGTTTAGCTTGAAAGTTACACCACCGACATACTTCTTCTACACTAATGACAAATTCTATAAAGAACAGTTTGTGAAACCTTTATTCACATTGTAACGAGTCAAAGAAGTGTGATTTTACTTTCTTGTTTCTTAATCACATTTTGAGGTGTGCCATTTTAAAAGTACTACCTTAGATCAAACCTTTTACAGAATTACTTTTGTGTTGATTGCAGATTTAGTAGCATGTAGTTTGGTGTTTGTAAAACTTTTCAATTTGAGAAAATGACTCATTTATCTTAAGATCATGTCACGATTGGTCCAGTTTGACAGAATCTTACCAGGTCAAATCCAGACAAAGTTATTTGACTGATGACGGATTCAGTGAAGCAATATTTGTAGTTTTAATTTTTTAAGACATGTTTTGGTTTCACATCATCCTGAGTCCAGCTTACAAAATACAACTTCTCAGTTGTTATATATTGTTGGATTCTATCAAATGCTTTTGAAAACCTTTATAACCATTTGCATAAACTCCCTCTAGAAAATTGTGAGTTAATATTTTGGTCCTGAGATCACTTTGCAAAGTTTGAAAAGAACTCCACCTCAGATCAGAAAATGACAGAAATGGTTTTACACGTAACAGATTCTATATAACAGTTCTTGATAATAAAAAAAAGACTTGCAAAAACAATAGGAGGTTTTCATAAAATATGAAATAGGTTTTATAGACCCATACAATTCTAGTTTCGATCAATCGATCAATCAATCAATCAATCAATCAATCAATCAATCAATCAATCAATCAATCAATCAAGTGTATTTATATATCACTTCAGCAACAGTGCAGTTCAAAGTGCTTTAAATCAGAAAAACACAAAGGCATCATAAACACACAATAAAGTCACCAATATATAATATTTCTAACTATAAGGAGTTTAATGCAGTCTGGACAGGTTATATGTAGCGGAATATCCCTTTACTGAAGAGCAGAATCCGACACTTCTAATCAGATGCCAACTTCAGCGTCGTTGAGCAATGAGTGTGTCCAACGTGTTTACCCTGCGATCACTGGCAGAAAGCTGCAGCATATAAACAGCAGAAAGTCACTCTTATACTATCCCCTGTGATGCTGCTTGTGTTCATTATGTGATTAATGTATCTCGAGTTGCTGTGAATTTCAGGTTAATGTGTAGCCACGAAGGCTCCCTGTGATTGGCTGAGAGTGAGGGCAGAAGCAGCTCAGGGTCTGCAGATTAAAGACCGGCAGTGAACAAAGTTCAGTCCTCTCATGTCACATCAATATGTCTGTCTCAGCGTCAGATTAATGCTATCAATATATTGACCAATGTGGCGCACAGAAGCAACTTTATGAAGCAGTTAAAAACTTAAATTCTTGCAGCTGATTGTCATGATGCTGGATTCCTCCTCTCTTTCATCAAGTGTGGTCCAAATGATGCAATACCTCACCGGGGTTTCATTCTGGTGCACAGAATTTAGAAAACCCCCCACTAATACTCAGAAATGGTAGGGAAATCTACCAAATCATTTGAACTTTGCTATTTTAACACTGGCACTACATGTCACTGAAAAACCTAACAACAAATAAAAAACTAAAAACTGCTGACACTGCACTAGCGGTAGTGATGAAATGCCTAAATGCACCTCGTCATTCACACCTTGTACCACCATCTTCAGCAGCAGGAACTTCAAGTAGCTTTAGAACATCATGTCCATTTAATGAGATTGTCATGTTGTTTTGTCCAAAACTCTCTTAAGGTCCCACCAATCAACACTGGGCTTTGACTTGGTCATTGTAACACTTTGTTCCGTTGCTTTGCAGCCATTCGGATGTAGATTTGTTGTAGTGTTTCCCCCCCCCCCCCCACCCACCCCCCTTGCTGTTGGTGCTATTTAGCTACACATTACATTTAATTTGGGCAAGCTTTCCCTTTCAAAACAATTAGAACCTAATTTAATTCAAGTACAAGTAAGGACAATTCAAATATCAACAATAGTTTGAGAATCACGATGTGGTGTTTGCCTTTTACCCAAAATGGTGCTGTGCATTATGCCTGGTCATTTGCACCCTAGTCTCTTCTGTGCTAAGGAAATTGTTTCAGTGGTACTCTGTTTCACTCATGAGCAACTCTGGAAAGCTAAGCCTATTAACATATGTCATATGAAACTAAAAATGCTTGTTCAGTATTTATCTAGCTGACCTGCAATGGACTTTAACATTTAACATCAGAACCACATTTCTTGGAGGACTAGATGGTTTCACTTTGGGGTGAATTTGTATTCTACCTGGACGGTCAGAAGCTCTTTTGGAGTTTTCTACTTGAAATGAACCTTTCTTCCTGTAAAATAAAAAGCTTCAAATAGCCTTTAACGAGACTGATAACCCTCCTCAGATTGATGAGAAGCAATAATTTCCTGAAATCGTTGCTGATATGTTTCCCCCTGAATGTATTAACACATATGTTCAGGGCACCAAAAGGACAACCTCCTGCTTTTATAGATCAGAAATAGATCCATATTACTCAGATGGGTCAACATCTGCCTGCTTATTTTGGCTTTAAATCCCTTGGAAGCAGCAAATATGCATTTTGTTTTCCTGCAACTCTTTCTGCCTAGTTGGTTGCCAAATCTACAGCAAAACTCAATCAAATAACTTCTATGGTGTTTTAAACTGCTACTTTTCTTACTTCCTGTAGCAACTAGCTGTGTTGCAATGCTAATACCAGCTTGTTTGCAGTGCAGTAACATCATCAGAATTACTCAGTATCTATGCTTACGAAGAGTTTGAAATTTTTTCCTCGTCGCTTTGGCCCCAAACACCACGCTAATGATTATAACGACCTTTACTCGGAATAATGAGCGTCCTGCTTTGCACATCTATAATAATTCTCTTCTCTGTTTGACTTTGCAGTCATATTGTTTTTTTTCCTCCCCTCCAGGGGGTCTTTTGTGGGCTCTAGTGTCCCTTATATGAAAGTAGGCTGAGAGAAAAGGAGGAAAGACATGCGGCAAATGTCAGGTTTGGGAATTGAACCGGGAATCGAACCAGCGACGGCCGCGTCGCGGACTCAAGGCCTCCAAATGTGGGCCGCGCTATCCCCTACGCCACCACAGCACGCCCCATTGCTGTTATATTATTAAAGAACTTTTTCTTTCATAAAATGCAAAGTTACGTGACTAAAATCACACTTTCTACACTCAGCAGGGTCTGATTTACTGATGTAAATCCTCCAATCCCTTTAAGACTTTCTGCAAACTGCTGTTGAGTTACAGTTTGAGATTTACCCTTTTGCTGCACTCATGGCTGGGTGCCTAACAATCCTTGTGCCAAGTCTGGCCATTGCCATGGCAACATTATACTGAACTGAAAGGAGCATTGTATCTCTCTAGTACTACTCCTCTGACTTCTTTCCCCCAAATAGAAGTCATTTGTACTGGAGGGACGCCCGGCACTCACGGACACCTTTCATCTTTTTACCATTTCTCTCTGTAGATAAATATGGCAGCCGAGCTATCAACCTCCATAAACATCAAGGAGCCCCGGTGGGACCAGAGCACATTTATTGGTCGAGCCAAACATTTCTTCACCGTCACAGACCCGAGGAACATCCTCCTGACCAACGAACAACTCTCACATGCACATTCAATCATCACTGACTACAGGTAAAGCAGTTCAGCAGGAACAAGGAGTGAGTTTAGGAAGAGGTTTGCTCACATGTTCTCGATCTCGCAGAAAAGGCATCGTCTCGCCGGGTCTGACGGAAGATGAACTGTGGAGGGCCAAATATGTTTTCGACTCGGCCTTTCATCCCGACACCGAGGAGAAGATGATTCTGATCGGCCGCATGTCGGCTCAGGTTCCCATGAACATGACGATCACTGGCTGTATGATGACGTTTTATAAGTAAGATCTGCACACACCTCATGACTTGGTGAACATTGTTGGGACGCTTTCTGATCTGTTGCTTATGCAGTGCCTTGCAGAGCCTATTCATACCACTGTAACTTTTTTTCCACGTTTTGCTACATTACAAAACATTAGTGAACAAACGGCATCATAAAGACCAAGGAATACAGCAGACAGATCAGAGATAGAGAAGTTATAAAACACCTAGGATAGGACTGTTCTGAATTCTTTCGAAATATGAGAAGATTATGGCAACACTTAAAATCGACCCTAAGAAGATCACTGATTAGAAAACCAGGCAGTAGACCAGTGGTCCACCGACTAAAGGAGCAGCATGGATCCACAACTCAGGTAGGACAATCAAGAGAAACATCCTCTATGCACTCCACAAATCTGGCTTTCATGGAAGAGTGGCATGAAGAAAGCAATTCTTGAAAGGAGGACAGAAATGGTGGTTTTGGAGTTTGCCACTAGCCAGGGTGGAGGTTGACCCTCAGACCAGGTAACGACCCTCAACGTACATCCAGGGATACAATAACATGCCTTAGATCAAAGCATATTAATTGTTTAAGAATGGCCCAGTCAAAGTTTAGACCAAAATCCATTTGAGATTCTGCTATAAAACTTGACCAGATTCCGTCCATTCAGTCAGACTGAAAATGAGGTATTTTTGCTAATAAAATAAAAAAAAAAGTTTTTCAAGCTGGTAGAAACATACCCCAAAACACTTGCAAGTGTATATAATAAGAAGGGTAGTTCATATCCAAAAATATTAACTCAGAGAGGCTAGATAAAAAGATCCTGCAATTTTCTAGTTCTAATTGATAAAAACCTTATAACTATGTGTTTTTTTTTCTACCGATTCATCACATAAAGTCCTGATACTATACATTGAAATTTGTGACTATAATATGTATAGAGATTAAAAATGAATACTTTGCAAGGCACTATAAATCACCTTATGGATCATATTATAAAACTTTGAATCCTGTTTGCAACAAGAACATCAGTGAGTGCTGATTTTATTTTGTAGTCAAACACAGACAACTTGTGTTCTTCTCACAGGACAACTCCTGCTGTGCTGTTCTGGCAGTGGATCAATCAGTCCTTCAATGCAATAGTGAACTACACCAACAGGAGCGGTGACGCTCCAATCACAGTCAGGTAGGAGACAGCAGCTGCAGCGCGGACTCTCCCACGCACGGATTAACCCTTTAATTTAACCGCTCCTGTGCTTTGGTTTAATGCGACTTTTCTGTTTGCAGTCAGCTTGGCACCGCTTATGTCTCTGCTACCACAGGGGCAGTCGCCACCGCTCTAGGACTAAATGCACTAACAAAGGTACCACTTCATCTAACCCCGTAACGCATCCCATTATAATGGCAGCTCTTGTGTGGACTCTTTGATGGACATGCTGCTGATTGATGGGGAAAGCTTCAAGTCCAGCCTCAGAGACGAAGCAGTCAGATGAATCCGTCTCCTGTCTTTTGCTCTCCTGCAGCACGTGTCTCCGCTGATTGGACGGTTCGTTCCGTTTGCTGCTGTAGCGGCTGCTAACTGTATCAACATCCCGCTGATGAGACAAAGGTGAGGAGGGAATATGCTCACTTAGCCTTGTTGTTGTAGAACAGCATCACTTCCAAGCGCCTGGTTGGGATATATTCAATAAAGAAGAAGCATGTGTCCTGATAAGGCTTTTGAAAATTTAAAATAGTTTTAAAGTAGCTTTTTAAACTAACAATGTTTCAGCAGGTATAACATAAGCTCTAATTTCTGAAGTAAGATGTTTTTATTGGTCTGATGTAACTTTCTAATCTTACATATCATGTTTTCATGAGCTGGAAGCTGAAAATACCTACAAATTACAGAAATTAATGCTTGGAAGCCTCAGCCTCTGTGGTATTCATCTGTATACAGTGTTCAACTTAGCGAATTAGATGAGTGAATTTTCAGTAATACTCCAATTTACTGAATATGACTACAGATAGAGCCAGATACTACTAATGGAGGCATGGTGACCACAAAATACTACTTTTTGTTTGAAATCTCTAAGATTAAGATAATTTTACTGCCGTCTTTTCCATCCTCCTCACTGTGAGTGTTTGGTCAGATTTATTTCTGACCAGACAGATATGAAATCAAAGTGTCTAGAAGCTCTAATCAACTTGAGAATCATTTTCTATCACAACATTTAATGAAAGGTGCTGCATAAACGAAGCTTGATTGGTTGATTTGTCTTCAGAGAACTTCAACATGGGATTCCCATAACAGACGAAAATGACAACAGATTAGGAGAGTCAACAAAAGCTGCTCAGCAGGCTATCTCTCAGGTCGTGGTCTCCAGGATCCTCATGGCTTCTCCAGGAATGGGTATGAATCTCTCTGTTTGGTCAGATTTTATATTAACAATTTGAGTTGCACGCTCTGCGAAAGTCATGCTTCATTGGTCTCTTTCCAGCCATCCCTCCGTTTTTAATGAATCACCTGGAAAAGAAGGCTTTCCTGAAGGTAAGCAAGAGCTGCACTCTTCAAGACAAAAAGCGGCGCTCCCATGAAGCTAAACAGTCGGTTGACGTTGGCCCCCTTTCAGCCTCGACCCGACAGAGGAATGAAAGGCGCTGAGACCGCTCTTGTACGGGAGTTCCCCGCTGCCTTTGTGTGCCTCGGTCATTTTTCTGCCTTGTCTTTTCAGAGGTTTCCATGGATGAGTGCACCCATTCAAGTCAGCCTGGTGGGATTCTGGTGAGTGGTCAGAGATGGCCCACCTGATAAGCTCTCATGAGAGTCCTCTCAAATACCAGCCTAACTTCTCGCAGCAGAGACATTTGATCACCATAATTCCAGGATTGAAGCAGTAAACTGAGACCTTCACATCACAGCGAAGGGGTTTAGATAAAATGCTTTGTTTCCTCTTTTGAAAAATGATTCATCTGCACATCTCTTCAGAGGTTCAAGTTAAAACTACGGCCAGCATTTTTTCCGATACGATGATGATCGTTAGCAGCGCTCACTGCAGTATAACAAACCATTGCAAAAGAAAGCACTCCCCATCTTAAGTACGAGTATAAGGGTTTAAGTATAAGACATAAAAATGATAAAACCGCAGAACAAAACTGGAAAACTTGTGTATCAATAACTAAGTACATAATTGAGCTTTCATCTAAGCATCAGCTGTGAGACGGAAGACCTCACGTTGGACTCCACAAAACAAACGCGAATCATCACACCTCTACCACCGTGCTTGACAGTTAGCATGAACGTGTTTTTGTTTAGGATTGTTATGGTCAAACATATTTACCATAACAAAAATAGCTGTTCAACGGACCTTGTTCCTAGAAGTCCTGCGGTTCATTCAGATGCAGCTTTGCAATCGTAAGTTGTGTCGCCATGTTGAAACTATGAAACAAGAAACTAAGGAGAATGTGCTAAGATGCCCACTCCTGGGAACACTCGCACCTGTTTTTCCTCTTGAGAGTAATCTATGTTTACTCTCTACTGCAACTACTTTTCCTCATAAATCCCATAAGGGCGTTCTTACTTTTTCACACAATGTTTTTCATTGTTAGTAGAATCAGTTGAATGTTTTGGACCAAATCATCACTATGAGTCCTGATATGTAAATCTTTTAAACTGAAAGAAGGTGTACTTTCTTTTTCTCAGGACTGCAAGCGCAAATCTTTGTGCCCTGTATGGTCCTCTTGTGTAACAGCTCACTCTGATAGCACAACCACATTTATTGTCTTTGTTGTTCCTTGTTCAGCCTGGTGTTTGCCACTCCTTTGTGCTGCGCATTGTTCCCTCAGAAGAGGTGAGTGAGTTTATAACTCTGCTCCGATAAGAGTCGCCGCCGACAAAACTCAATCTGAGCCGCGTTAACTCTTCCCTCCCCGTCCGATCCAGCTCCATGTCCGTCAGCCGCTTGGAGCCAGAGCTGCAGGAGAAAATCCGGGCCAGCCACCCAGGAGTGGAGCGGGTCTACTTCAACAAAGGGCTATGAGCGCGCATCAAACACTGCCATAGGTCAGCTGCAGACTCGGCCCTCACCGCTCTGACTACTCTCCTCATTCAGTGTGCCAAAGTTAGGTTTTCTTGTCTTATTTCCAACATTCACGTCCAGATCTTGGGTCTCCCTGTCACAGTCAGTCTCTGTTAAAAAATAAATAAATCAGGGCCAAATATTTGCTTCAATCAATTTTTTTTTTTTCTTTGCAAATCGATTCTTGCACAGGGCTTGATTAAATGATTTAAAGGGGCAGTATTATGCCATTTCAAAGCATAATCAAGCAACTGTCACCATAAGTTGTTATAGAAATGCTGCTTATATCCAACATGACTTAAAAGAAATTTGACATTACAACTTAATGCCTGTGTCTCTTTAAGAAGCTCCTGCTCTTGCTCCGCCTTCAGGTAGTCATTACAACATTTTTCCATTAAGCCTTTAACAACATTTCACACCAGAATTGCACTGAATAAGTAGGTCTTACGTTGAGCTTAGTAGATGCACAGTTCCACCAGGTGTTTTCTAATTGCTGCTGCTAGTCTGAAGGCATGAGTGTGGGAGTCGTGGAGAAGGGGTGCTCTGTAATGCGGAAGCTCGGCTTGCAGACTGCAGCTGGAGGAGCTTTGCAGAAAAGACATAACTCTGTGAGAGCAAGTGTTTTGTACCGCTATTCGTGAGATTAAGATTCTCAAACATGCATGAAAGAATCAAGGCAACACTCAAAAGTATGTTGTTGAGAAGGGAATGACACTAGAACATGCCGACTTTACTTAGCACTGCCCCTTTAATGTTCCCCCCCAGCGGGTTTGTTGTGACCTGTGTGAACTTGTTTGAAGTGAACATTTCTTCTGTGCAGTGTTTAGTTTGGTGACTCGTTGCTCGTTTGATCCCATGAATCACTGTATTTCAGGTTGGCAGATAGTTTTTAACCCCCTACATTGTAACTGGTACAAAACACGCAGGGTTTTTCCTCTTTGTTTTTGCCAAATTGGTACTGATGCTTTTTAAAAATCCATCTACAATTGCAACCTCTTGACCCGAGTTCCTTTAGGAAAGTGATTACGTTAAAACGAGCCTCTCGACATCTAATCGTGTATCTTAAGCTGATTCTCAAGGGATCTGCCCTGTAAAAATGTGATGTAGCGACAGTTGGTGCCAATGATGGGCCAACATGGTGCTATTTGCTGTCTTAATAATTAATGTTTATTATATTAGTTATTCTGCTCGCCAGACACACGCGAACAAACCATTGCTCATGTGGAAATCCCGGAGAAGATCTTTTGGTTTTACCCAGCCACATCCTAACATTTATTGAGAGTTGCTTAATTTCTGGTGAACTTTTGCAAACCTGGGGACGTTTGACCACACAAAACAATTGCATAGAGGAGCAGATGGTTACATAAACGTTTCTTCTCACAAACGTTTTTGTGTTTCATTCTAAGTAGCACATAATTGAGAAGTGGAAGAAAAGAAACGATGCATGCTTTTTAAAATTATTTTTCAAATAAAAATCTGAAAAGCTCGAGCTCACTCAGATTAGGTGGAGACATTTCTAAGCGTCAATTTTCAAGTCTTGCCATAGATTCTCAGTTGGCTACCGGTCTGGACTTTGACTGGACCATTCTGACTAATTAATGGGCTTTGATCCAAATTGTTTCTCTGTCGCTCAGGCTGAGTGTTTAGGGCCCAGTCACACATCATCTACCAGTCTTTTTCTAGACTTGTAGCTCTGTCCACCTTCCCATCAACTTACAGCAGATTCCCTGTCACAGCTGAAGAAAGGCTTTTACCCACTGCATGATGCTGCCACCACTATGCTTCAACTTTGAGAGAGGTGCTAGTTTCCTGTCTCACTTAGTGTTATTGAAGAAGCAACAGAGAACTTCTTATGTCTTTCTTCTTGCTTCTTTTTTTCTTAAAGGCCAGATTGGTGAAGTGAACTAGCAACAGTTGCCTTAACAACAGTTGTGGATCTGCAGCTCCCCCAAAAACCAGCCTATTAAATTTCTTCTGTGATTAATGCTGTCCCTGCTCGATCTGTTAGTTTAGCTGGACAGTCGGATCTTACTCGTTTTGAAGTTGTGCCATGTTATTTTCATTTTCAGATGGTGGAAAATGATGTCGAGAGGACAGTGTTTTAGGAGATGATTTCTAACTTAAAGTTTATTTCAACATCTCCAAAACGTGGCTTGTCTGCTGTGAGTTTGTTCTTTCTGATGCTGAACAAACTGATGTTGGTAAACATCGGGACTGTATTTTGTAATTAAGTGACTCCTTCAGATTTTATTCAAGGGTATCGGAATAAAGAGGGCTAAATACAAACACACGGCTCTGTTTTGGGGGTTTTTGTTCATTAAAAATGTTTAAGGCCATGCATCGTTTTCCTTCCACTTCACGTTTATGTTCTTAGTGCTGCTCTATCAGAATCTCAATAAAAACCATTGTAGCTGATTGAAAACTAGTGTGACTTTTCGCACATGTATTTGGGAGTTTATATCTACCACTTTCAGGTATAAAACTGGAGAAAAGATGCACGAGAGAAGCATTAATGAAATCTGAGAATTCTTTTCAAGTTAAAACTTTGTGGACATTTTAACTCGTCATTTTATCCTGCTGAGTCTGAGGAATGTGAAAACTCTGCAGCAGCAGTCTCCAGCTCAGTGTTTTGTCTTTTGTCCAGACTGACAGATTAAACGCCAACTCTACAGTTACTTGAGCTCATAGAATATCTGAGTTCAAACCTCAATCAGATCAAGCAGTTTTTCTCTGGTCTTGTAACTTACTTTTCTCCTGTATTCAGATGACAGCTGTGTTTGGGCGCTGTCGGGTGTTTGACCTCTCTTTTTTTCTTCCACAAAAAATACTATTGTCATCAGTGAGCTATTCTTGTACAATATCCATCGTTAAGCATGATTAAAATCAGGGATAAGAGACAAATAAAAGATTAACTTGACGCCAGAAAACTTACATGCAATATTTATCCAAACAAATACAACTTTTGGACTTTAAAATAAACCTTTAACTATATTTCTGAGGACCAGGCATGCAGTGAGGTTGTTCTCCATTTACTACAGATGTTTACATTCCTAAATGGCCATCGATTCAATCCTTGTGCAGTCCTTCCCCTTCCTGGTGTTTTAATGTTTTCTGTGATCTCCTCACATAAGTTGTGGTGTGAGTAACTTCACTTTAGACTGTAGGTGTTTTTAGGAGCTGTTCCTGGCTGATTTGAAGTGAAGGTTATTCTTGTCTTCAAGGTAACTGAATGTAGTCCCAGGTGTTAAAAGATGTGTTGGTTTAGAAAAGCACAAACGAGCAACAAAATGCAGCACATTTTTAAGACTTGTTCATCTTTGATTGGTGAATGACAGTTTAAAAAAAACACACACACAAAAAAACTTTCTCCTTTATTTGAAATGGATTAAAGCTGCATTTCATCAGATGGCTCTATTTAAGTGTTGGAAGTGTAACCCTTAAGTTTCAGCCAAAAGAAGCATCACAACCAAAGTGATTCAAATGGACATGAGGGTAAAAAGTCATTCACTGTTTCATGTGACAAAAACCGTGATTGTTCTGCAGTAACATGGGGTGATGTGATGTTAACAGTATCTGGGTGAAATAAAGGTAATTTAATCTGTTTTGTGTTGTCTGTTCATTTTAAGCAGATGGCTCCACCTTTTGGTCACAGGCACAGGAGCATAATAAAAATGCAGGAATATTCTGAAAAAGTTGATTTATTTCAGAAATGCTTTAAAAAAAGAAGAAAATTCCACTTTACACTCACAGTGAAACATATATTTTATTTCTGTTGCTTTTAATGATTATTTCTTGCAGCTACTGAAAACTAAATTTATTTCCTGGAAGATGCATCTTTCTTGAAACCAGTTAAGATGTTATGTTTTAATTATAGAAATGTTACATTATGACCATGTGTTGTCCTGGACTGTCAAGCTGATGTCCAGCTGACAAGATTAGCCATGAAAGGTGGATAGTAAAGAAGCTGGTTGGTCAATCAGTAATTCCTGCTTACTAAGGGAAAGTCAGTGGATGGGGAAAAAAAACCTAGACCAAGCACTTGATTTATATACATCCTGTACATTTACTCTTTCATACAAACTGTTTTTATTAGTCTTAAGTAATATTTTACAATGTTTAAAAACTAGATTTTGCCTTGTTTTTGTCAAAATTAACTGAAATGTACTTCTGTGTACAATGAATCTATACAACATAAATTTAAACTATTAATTTTAATTACTTTCATAGTTTAACTTTCCTATGATTATTTTACTGAGATACACAACAGGGCTGCGTTACAAAAGCGTTTTATTTAAAGGCACAATGTTTGGAAGAACCACAGAGGATAATGGGCAGACTGCAAACAAACCTCAAACTTCATGAACATTTTCACAAAAAGATTGCACAAATACAACAGATTGGCATAAATGGACCCACAAATAAATTCAAGAATGGTCTGCAGAAGAAAACAGCATTACTGGATGAACCTGGTGGATCTTTAGCTTAGGAAGGAAGAAAGCAATACAAAATAAAGTATAGCTGAGCAACTTTCTACAGATTTTATCAGATAACTGCAAATAAAATACTGTAAAAACAAACAATGACAGTTTTATGGTCTGCAAAATGGGACCCTTCTAATCTCATTTGATTGTACAAAGTGGTTCAGTAACAAAAGCTACTTAGTGAATTTACCAGCACCTGTTTGGTCGACTCGATTGGAAACCTCTGATGCTGCAGGACGAAAGTTGATTCGTTCATCAAGTGCACTAACATGAATCCATAATAAATGCAAAGTGACAGATTGGTATTACATAAGTCCGTAGAAAACATTAACACTGTATTTTATGAGTTGTAACCAGAAGCAGGAAGTGAACACATTTAGTGTTCGGCCTTTGTGAGGCCAGGCATGTCTGCAGCAGGCAACTGAAGCAATCCAAGCACAAAGTGACTCGTGTAACAACTTCTGCTCAGTTATAAATGAGTATAAACACATTCACTTTCACATTGACGAAAAGGTGCAAAATCCCAGATCCTTCAGCGCATGCCGACTATGAACATGTAACCTTTGCTCACACATCGTGGACCTAAAGTCCAAGAAAACGGGTGAAGGTTGCTATCTTTGGAATGTGTTGGACTTTGCAAAGGTAGCGTTTCAGCTGGCACTTGGGTAACGTTTACAGCTCACTCCACTACAATCAACTTTCTGCTTGTTTCAAGGCTGCTTAGTTAGAGTTATCATTACACATGTGATTATTAAAAATCAAACTTGGCATTTGGATTCAACAACTTCATTCTTCACATAAGAGGATACAATGACAAAAAGTAGATAAATAATAATATAAATAGAAGAATAATCACACAACAGAGTTCAAATTTTCCTCTTCTGTAGTGTCCACTCAACAACAAGGGGCACCAAAGTTTAAATGTCTTTGGGTCGATCTTGAAGATTGTAAAGGCAAAGGAAGATCATCTTTCTGGCCCACCACAGACGGTCTCTCTAAGAGAATATGGGATCAGCTGGTTGAGCTAAGAAGAACAAAATGTCTTATGAGCTAACTTCAAGTATGGATGGACTGGTCTTCAAAGAAACCTTTTGATCTCAGCGTAGTTCAGCCTTTAATAACTGCAGTTTTTGTCTAAGCAGGCCGCCTGGGATGCATGTGCTCAGCAGATCTCCTCCTCGCACAGCGGCCCCCCCACCAGCAGCGAGTGTTTATCGGGCTCGCTCAGCACCAAGCTGTTGAGCGAGTGCTTGTCGGAGCGCAGCGAGTTGATGGAGGCTCGGCTGTAGTTCACGATGCGGTCCAGCAGGCTGAGTCTGGGGGAGGGACGGCGCAGCTCGCCCATGCCGATGTGAACGCTGACGTCAGACAGGCTGCCCTGCTGCCTGCTGCCGCCGAGTTTGGCTTCCAGCTTCTCGGCGCTGGGCTTCGTGTAACTGAGCGACGACGACACAAGGAGAGCAGTGAGGGACAAAAAAACAACAGCAAAAAAACAAACAGACTGGAGAACACGAGCCAAAAATATCTCATTACCATTTAAGCAGAAGGGAGGACAAAACCACAGACACAGAAGACAGCGCCATGGCAGCAGAACCCATCCACGGCTGTAGCACCAGACCAATGGGTAGGAACACACCTGGAGGAAAAACAGTACCGAGTCTCAGTACCAATAGGCTTGAAAATTATTTAAATGACATGCGTCATGATAGAAAAATAAACAAAGCAGGATTCCTGTTTTATTTTCAGATCGAAAATTATGCAACTTTCATGTCAAAATTCCAAACTTTTCCAGAAAAGTTTGAGAAAGATTTCTTTTTCACAAGGAAATGGTTCTTAAATCATTTTTTGGGTGGACAGACAGTTCCAATAGGAAATGTATGAGCCTTGAAATTCAAACACCTTTCCATTATTTTTCACACTTTGTCCGACCTGGAAAATCCCACAGTTTTCCGAACAGGAATCCAGATAAACCTTTCGGGTATTTTCACAGTGCCTACCAGCAGCGATAGGAATGCCAACCAGATTGTAGATCAGAGCAAAGATGAAGTTGATCCTGATCCTCTTGACCGTCTTCTTGGAGAGGTCGATACTGCCGACAACGTCCAGCAGGTCATTCTGCAAGCAGAGAGTAAATCTGAAACTGAAAATGTCAACAATAAATGTTCACTCTTTACAAAAAGTTGAAAAACCCTTGTGATAATAGAAAAAAAGCTTCACTTAGGTTTTATTAATCACTGCTCAAAATGTTAAGATGCTCTTGAATTTAAGAACATTTAAAAACATTTAATAACTTGACCAATAATGTTTTGTATTCCTATGTGATTCAACAACTTGACAATTTCTAATTTTTACCCTGATCAACACCACATCTGCTGCCTCAATGGCAACATCTGTTCCAGTTCCTATGGCGATGCCGACGTCAGCCATCGCCAGAGCGGGCGAGTCGTTGACCCCGTCGCCCACCATAGCAACTCTCTTTCCGGCCTGCTGCAGCTGCTCCACTTTGGCCACCTTGTGGGAGGGCAGCACCTCGGCAAACACTTTCCTGATGCCCACCTTTTGGGAAATAGTAAAAATAAAGAAATACAAAAATAAAGAGGTGCAATCAGGTGTGGCTCGCAAAAGTATTCATACCCGTTAAATTTTTTTCAAATTTTGCCATATTACAGCAACAACAAACTAAATAGAAACCAACTAAGACCCGGTCATCCATCTAAACAGAAAGAGAAAGCAAGGAGAGCATTAATCAGAGCAGCAGCCAAGAGGCCCAGCATAATTCCTGAGGAGCTGCAGAGATCCACAGCTGACAGGATAACTATGAGGGCTGCACTCCATAAATCCGGTCTTTAAAGAAGAGTGGTAGTTTTTCTCCTTTCAATCTGACTCAGCCTGAGCTAGACTCCAAAGAAAAGGCCAAATATTTCAGAACCCAGACGTGGAAGCCTGACAGAGAGACTTGCAAGTCTAATTGTATCCCGTATTCCTTTCCTTCCATTTCATAATTACGTTTCAAGTACTTTAAAGTTTTTGGTGATAATGTGAGAAAATTGAGAAAAGTTCAAGAGATACAAATGTTTTCCTGTTCTTCTTCCTTCCTTACCTGGGCGGCGATAGCGCGCGCTGTCTTACTGTTGTCTCCGGTCATCAGCACCACCTCCAGACCCATGTTTGTCAGCGTGTGAACGGCCAGCTCCGCCTCAGGTTTCACAGTGTCGGCTATGGCTACCATTGCACACAGCTCGTCTACAAACAAAAATACATTTTTACAAGTTACTGTTTTGTTTTGTGTTAAAGAGAGTGTATTTTTAGCTGAACAATCACTCACTGTCCACAGCGACCAGCACAGCAGTGCGTCCTCTGCGCTCATGCTCTATCATGGCTTCATCGATGTCTGGTCTGACCTGAAGGCAGTTTCTTCTCATCCATTCCCTGTTGCCGATCAGGACAACATAGGCGGCTGTCTGAACCAAACCTGCAGGAAATATTATTCAAATTCTGTTAAACTCAGGCTTAAAAAATTAATCATTACAATTTGGCTTCTCCACGTACTTAGAGGCTGCGGATCCATTGTGAGCGGGTGGGAGCTGGCCGGCGTCCGAGTGTCACTGATCTGGACGAGGATGCTGCTGCGCTGGTTGTTGTCCTCGCTGTCGCTGTCCGCCTGCTTTAGCAGAGACTCCGTGTTGCTGACCTGACATCGGATGCCGCAGCCCGGCACGGCCTGAAAGTCGGTGCAGGTGCCGAGAGATTCGGTACCGAGCTCCTTCGCGTCACAAAACAGGAAAACACAAACGTTTGGTGTTTTCTAACTATTTCAGCAAAGGGAAGTGTGGGCTGATGGATTACATCTGAGAGAGAAAACCAACCTGCTTGCAGTATTTGGTAATAGCAGCTCCCAGTGGGTGTTCACTGTTGTTTTCTGCTGTGCCCACAATGGCCAGCAGGCGGGAGCGAGGCATCCTGTTCCCTTCCACAACTATCTTGACTTGGACCACCTTCGGAGCGCCATACGTGATCGTCCCGGTCTTGTCGAATACGACAGACTGGATCTGAAATAACCAGGTGGGTAAAAAGTAAGACAGAGACATTTAGATGACTTTACAATAAATCTTTTGATAACTTTTATTCAGACTAAGACATCTGTAAACAAAAAATGGATGAATGGAAAGTCAAATATTTGAACAATTTCTCTGTCCTTTTGATCTCTTTTTGTATACTTATACAGTCATTGAAAGTATTTCAAAGAAATTTGAGACTTTTCCTCACTGTAGGAAATCTGTAAATAGATTACCGTCAGAGAATAATTACAAACGCACCTTATGAGCCATCTCTAGGGGCTCGCCTCCCTTTATCAGGATGCCATTTTGGGCTCCAACCCCGGTTCCCACCATGACAGCTGTCGGGGTTGCCAGGCCAAGAGAACAGGGGCAGGCGATGCACAGCACAGTTATGGAGGCCTGGAAGGCAAACCGTATCACTGCCTCGGTCCTGGAAATGCTTCGGTCATAACCCTGCAGTGGAAAGAAGGGACAAGTACTTGGTTACAAAAATAAAAATATTACAGATAGGGGGAAGGCTCTTCTCTACATTTAATTATTAAAATAAAAGTTAAACATTTTTCTGCCATAACGAGGAAGCTGTCACTCTAAGGTGAACAAGCAATAAACTCACAGGAAAGAAATGCTCCACCAGAGAAAAGTCCAAAAATCCGATGATGATCCAGGCAATCAGTGTGAGTACCGATATTACAACAATGAAAGGAACAAAATAGCCACTGATCTTATCTGCATACTGCTGGATAGGAGCCTGCAAAACATCATTAAAATAATTAATAGAATTACAGGAGGTTTTTCCTAAATATTGTAGATTTAGCAGAGATTTGAACTCACCTTTGAAGTCTGTGCCTCCTCCACCAGCTTAACTATCTGAGACAGGGTGGTGTCCATCCCGACATGAGTAGCACTGACCAGCAGAGAGCCGTTCTGGTTTATGGAGCCGGCGATCACTGAGCTCCCGGGCTTTTTGGTCACCGGCATGGCCTCACCTGCAATCACATTGCAACTACTGATCAGAAATACAGCACAAGTTAAGAATATGTGCATGTTTCTGTTTTCTAACTTGTTTTTTTTTTTACTTTTTATAACCACAAACTTTAACACATTTTGTGGGAAGATTTTATTTTACAGAACAACACAAAGTAGTGCACTATATAGTAACATGGAATAAAAATTTTCAACATTTTATACAGACAAAGGTTTGAAAAAAGTATGCCGTGGATTTGTATGCATCCCGCTGAGTCACTGCAAGTCACTTTGGGATATGTTTTTAGCAGCTTTATTTATAAACTAAAGGCTTGCTTATTCTTCTTTGAAAAATAGCTCAAGCTCATTCAGATAAAGGAGAGAGCATCACTCAACATCAGGATTCTTGGTTGGATTCTGGACAAGACTTTGACTAGACCAGCTATTCTACGATCAATCTGTTGTAGGTGTGTAAAGTTGTTATCCTGTTTTCAGTTTTTTAAGTGCACTCTGCATGTTTTAGATGTTTCTCTGGTTTAAAACACTGGAATCAAACGTTCTTCTGCAGATCTTACTCCATATACCATGTTTCACAGTTCAGGGTGATGTGAAGCGTTAAGTGTCCAGTCATACACAGAGCTAAAAAGTTGCTTCCACATATTTGTGCAAATTGCAAGTTCTGTTGGAACAATTTACCTTTCCAAATTAGATCTGCCCACATCCTAGATCATTTTAAATCGCTTCTCAAAACTCATTTTTATTTTTTGGCATGTATTTGAAGTAGTGTTTTGATACTCTGTTTTTATCAATTTGTGTTATTGTCGTTCTTCTACAGCACTTTGGTGCAATTTTACACCTGTTTTTAAAGTGCTATATAAATAAATTTGACACTGACAAAACTGGAAGAGGGACTTCCTTTGGCCTTTCTTTCAACATACAAAGTGTTGTACTGAAATGTTATGTAATAACGGGAATTGGGAAAGCATTGTAAAAAAGTTTTTCCTAAAAACAAGGGCAATCACCTCCTGATGATTGCTTTTAACTGTACTCAGGAATTACGAAGCCCTTCCTTAACTCCAAACAGACACAAATGCAACCAACCTGTGATAAGAGACTCGTCTGCCATCGAATGTCCGTCGATGACTCTCCCATCAACTGGAAACTTCCCTCCAGGGACGACTTTGACCACGTCACCTCTCTGCACCAGCTCAACATCCACTTGTTCCTCACTAAAACAAAAATCAAATAATCTGACCCTTATTCAAGTTAATATATTCATTTGATCAAAAATCTGCATTTTTTTCTGTTCCAGCGTTTACATACTGTATGATTTTAATCTATAAATATCCCAAGATGTAAACAAATAGATGAAGAAAACAACGAGAACCTGAGAATGCAGTTATCACTGCTGAGGTTCACCACGGTGGCTTCTGTTGCTTGTAATGACATCAGCTTGGACAAAGCCTCAGAGGTTTTGCTCTGGAAGGGACGCACAAAAAAATGTTTACTCGCCTTTAAAAAAAAAAAAAAGCTGCCGAATTTAAAAGGTTTTCTCCAAATTCAAACAAACAATCAACAATCACAAGGGAACTAGACCTTCGCAATCTGCTCCAGCCAGCGTCCCAGCGAGATGAAGACAAAGAGCATGGGAGGCGTGTCGAAAAATGTGATGGGGTTGACTTTTGCTTTCTCCACCATGGCAACAATTAGGATGACCAGAGAGTAGCTGAACGCGATGGTGGTGGCCAGAACGATGAGCACGTCCATGTTGGCAGACTTGTGCTTCACTGCTTTGTAGGCTTGGATGTAGAAGTAACGACCTCCAATAAACTGACCATTAACAAAAAGACAAAAACAGAGAATACTCACTGCCCTACATTTAATCTGCCAGATTAAGCAGCTGGATACCTAAAATCTGTGCTACTCACCTGTACAGGTACACAGAACAGAAAGGAGAGGAGGTTCATGATGGAGAGGCCGGGGAGCAGCTGCTTCTCCAAGAACATGGTGGAGTGGTAATGGTTGCGGTCCTCTATGGTAGCGTTGTGATGGTGCGTAGCGTTCATCTTGTGGTCCATATAAATCATGTAGATCATCATGCCCATCACAGGCACGCAGAAAACCAAGCTCACCAGGAAGGACTTCCTCCACCTGAACGAGTGAACACATCGTAGTTTGATCTTGTAAGAATTTTACTTCATGAACACATTTTACTAGAGGGAGAAAAAAGTGTAGCTATAAAACTGAAACCACTAAAGAAAAGAAAAAGGATGCTTACTGTTGTATCTCTTTGCTGTGGTCCAGGTGGCTGGCTGTACGGTCCCTCTTCACTAAAGATGCCTCAAATCCCATATTCTGCAAACAAAGTATTGTTTACTATTGATAATATCGAGCAAAACTTAGATAAAACAAATTGAGTCATTGTTTCACAGTCATTAACAGTCTTGAACATCCAAGAACAATGGACATATTTTCTATATCTGTACCTCAATCAGCTTGATAATGTCTCGTGGTCCAATCACTTCTGCGTCATACTTCACATGTGCTTTGTTGGTCGCCAAAGCAACGGAGGCATATATAATCCCCTTTTCTCTGACGAGGGTTGATTCGATTTTATGAACACAAGAGGCACATGTCATCCCCCTGACCTGGTGGACGGTGGGAGAACCAAACAGAGATGAGCACATGAGCATCACATTCAGCCTGCAATGTGCATTTGCATAAAACCCAAACATGGAAACAAAAAGCTGACGCTTGTGACCGACTCACCACCAGCTCTAGGTTTCCGTCGGATCCTTCGTAGTTCTCCATCACAGAGGCGGTGAAGCCCAGCTCCTTCACACACTCCGCTATCGTCAGCGGATCTGTGACCTCGGGGTTGTAACGGACCTCTGCTTTACTCGCCATGAGAGCCACCAAAACCGAGTAGATCCCTAAAAGACATTTGAGATTTCCTCTGTAGCATTCATCACCAGAAGGTTCACACAGACGAATCCCGTTGTTGTTTTACGCACCAGCTTCGTTTTTGAGGTTGCGCTCGATGTTTGACACACACGAGGCGCATGTCATTCCTCCGATCTGGATGTAGCATTTGGAGGGCATGTCTCCAGTGGATCCCAGCAGGGTTTCATTGAGGAGCTCACTGTCTAAGTTCTTCTTCTGGACACGTGGAGACCTTGGTAATATGGGATCTGATGCAGGCAGCAGAGAATTGGTTTCTGTTGTTGAGATAAAGAGCTTACAGATTACTTCCAAGAATAAATAACAAACTTCACAAAAGTCACCACACTGTGCAAACAAAACCCCTCCTTTTTATACGCTGTGCGTCAATGTAGTCAGACATTCTTGCAATTCTTTTCACAGCGTCTTCATCAGTAGTTCTTCAGGCCTTTTGAAACTCTTTCAGTGTTTTTCTACAGGAAATATATGGTATATAAAAGTAAAGTCTTTCAAGAACGGGACAACCTTCAGACACACAAAAGGAAGGAAAGATCTTCCACTTGAAGTAGCTGGTTACAAAAAACCCAAAACACTCCAACTAGATCCAGGTTAGGTTGTCAGTCATGTACATGACCAACACTGTCAGTGAAATGTCAGCAAAATATACAACTTTAGGGGTAAGAAAAAATCATATATTATTTATGAGCCGGTCTAGTGGAATTTTCATTCACCGTGATCTCTCAGGTTTACACAGAATGATCAGAAAAAGAGAAAATATCTACTCAGCAACTGTTATGAGGATGATTGCGATGTTGATAATATATCAATGGTCAGAATGTTCAAGGTGAACAAAAAGCAGCAGCAGAAAATTAGTCAAGAGGAAGAAAAAGCCACCTGGATATAATACATGCCACACACTCTTACCAGGTAAAAATGCATCAAAGCCCATGTCTTCTATGGCCTCCTTCAGCTCCTCTGGCGTGGTGAGAAGAGGGTCATACTCAAAGACTCCCTGATGGTCAGTCAGAGACACCTGAGCCGACCTCACCCCCTTCCTCTGGGAGATCATTCCTTCGATAGACTGCACACAGGAGTTGCAGGTCATGCCTTCAATGTGAATATGAACAGCAGACACCAGCGGCTGGGTGAAACACGGCTGTGAAGCAGCAGGTCTGGGCTGTAGTGCTGAGACGGTGAGCGCTGGTGATGTGGATACGGGACTGAGAGTGTGGGAGAAGTCCAGCGGTTCGGTCTTAAAGTTTCCAGGAGGAAGAGTTTCGATGGCCTGTTGCAGCTGAGTCACTGTGACCTTCAGAGGGTCGTAGCAGATGGAGGCCTGCTCCTTCTCCAGAGAGACCTCCACGGAGGAAACACCAGGCAGCGTGGAGACATTGTCCTGAATGTTGACCACACAAGAACGGCAGTGCATGCCTTTCACCCTGAGCCTAGCGCACGCCGTGTCTATGAAGATCTCTGTCTCGTCGGATGTCTCGGGTGGAGAAGAAGAAGCCGTCGCTTGTTGAGAATCAATTAAGCGTTCGATGTCTCTGCTGGAGAGCTGCAGGGGGCGGGGCTTGGATTTGACAGAGGCTTTGAAACCAGCCACACCAATCTGTTCGATGATGGTCTGGATGGTGGTGAGGTAAGGCAGGTAGATGACCGTAGCTTCCTGAGAATCCAGAACAACTGCAGAGAGGAAAGGAGTGAGTTAATATGCAGAGTAAAACACAAGATGAGCAAAGATACAGATATTTAGATAAAGGAAATATATACATAAGGCCTGCACAATATTAGTAAAATTGACTGCAATATTATTCTTGATTATTGCAATGATGTTGTTAATTGTATTTTTATCCAAATTTTCTCCGACATGGCCATAGCCCAAAGCTTCCAATGAATTTAAGCACCTCAGTCACTAAAATCTGAAGGATATCAGGTGTGGGCGGTAAGCATCCTTCCAATTTAATGCATATTCAAATAAAATAACCTTCTAAATGATGCATTCAAGCAATACACATTCTGATAATGGATTAATGACTGTAATTCAATATATTTTGGAGCTTAAATCTAAATAATTAAAGACTTAATTTACCAAAAGCTATTTCTTAAAAACTGCTTAGCTTAAATAGTTTTTGAAATCTTTCATGGAGTTTAATTCTTGCCTTAAAACAAAAAAACAAACAGGAGTGGAACACAAAAAGTGTCTGGCTTTATCAGCAAGAACCGATAGCCATTTCTTTTTTTAGAATAGCTATTTTTAATAACTATATTCAAGTAAAATATCAATAATTACTGTTCTTCCTAGTAGTTGCCTACATTGCCCTCTAACAGATAAAGTAATAATTCTACAGGGTTTCAGATGTTATATTTTCATATTTTTTGTCCACCAGGGGGCAGTGCAATCCAACCGGATCTAACTTGTTTTCAGTGTTTCTGTATATGAATATTTTTGTTCATATCAGCCTCAAAATGCCTAAATGTAATTTATCTTGTGAAGTATTTTAAATACTAGTTTAAACTTTTTCTGACCATTTCACAGCTAAAACATTATGCCAATATTATTTTTTTATTTTATTTTTGTTTTATACTGGTTTAGTCTTGCTTAATCATCTACATTTAAGGATTGTTTTATTTTATTTTAGTCAGTTTTGTGAGTTATTTTGCAAGAAATGGGACTGCAACTCATTTTATTGTGCTTGTACAATGACAGCAGATAACCTATTCTGGAAAGAACAACTAGAAACACTTAAACCAGGGTAGCAAATTGGTGAGGTGGGTCATAAACCATTTTCCATTGGTATTATACAGTGGTTATTTAATTATTGCTCTGTGTAAGATTATCTAAAAGCTTACATTCAGTGGAAGAAAAGCTTTTAGTGCAACAGCCCCATCATTGGTAAAAAAAAACAAAAAACAAAACAAAAAAAACTGTATTTAGCAAACAGCTACTATTAATTTTAAATTGAAATGTTTTTAAATATAAACTTATTTGAAAGAATTAAATTGAACAATCTGTTATAAAACATAACGTTCTGCCACAGATAAAATAAACCAACGTTTTTGTCCCACTGTGCTGCAGCTATTGTAAGAATAGCTGCAGCTAATCTTACAGCTGCAGCTATAAGATTTCACAAGTCCTTGTGAGACGACTTGTGAAATCCTCTCACAAGTGATGCAGGGAAGGAAATGTAAACAGATGTGATTATATTTACTGACATGTCTCTGTGTTTACAGTGACAGTATGTTTGCAGACAGATTTAAGAATGCTATTGCAGCATTCTTACAATAGCTGCAGCTATTGTAAGAATGCTGCAGATATTTTTACAATAGATGCAGCACAGTGTTGAATGTGTTTCATGCTTCTACATCAGCACATAAATCTGTCTGCAAACATACTGTCACCGTAAACACAGAGACATGTCAGTAAATATAATCCCATCTGTTTTCATTTCCTTCCCTGCAACACCTGTGAGAGGATTTCACGAGTCATTCTCAAATCCATAAAGACAATCTCTCAGGTTCATAACGCCCTGGCCCTGTGAGACGTGCAGCGCAGCACCTCAGTTAGCGAAGTCGTACGTGACTGCAGGTCTCAGAGCCTGTCGAGAACTTCACCTTTGATCTTTTTAATCCCTTTCAGTTTTCCAATCTTCCCTTCAATGGTGGTGGTGCAAGAGTGGCAGGTCATTCCTTCAATGCTGAGTTTCAGAACCGCAACTTCACTGGCCGCGGTGTCCAGCTGGGACACGCTCAGGCCTTTCTGCACTGGGCTGCCAGGGGTTTGTTTCTCCTGAGGTGAGACACCTTCCACCACCTCTCTGAGCTGCTGGATGGAGGTCAGGGAAGGAACATAAGTGACGGTCAGGCCCATGCTGGGTGCGCTCTCCTGGACATCAAGCACCCCTTGAATTTGTGACAGCTTCTCCAAAGCCTCCTGCTGGGTTGCAGTCGTCAGTCCTGACATGGGGATCAGCTGAGTGTCTGTAAACACCGGAGTGGCAGTGCTGCTCTCTGGTACACTGGACTCGAAGCCCATGTCCTCGACGGCCTCTGACAGGGACTCAGGGCTCTGTTGACTGGAGTCAAAAATAACCGTGGCACTCTTCTTCTCTAAAGACACCTGAAAATATAAAAAATAAAAAAAACACATATGTTAAACAAGGATGATGTTGTGGAGAATTATTGTTCCGATTAAGGATGCACTGCTCCGCTTTTTTTCCCCTTCCGATACAGATATCTGAGGTTTGGTATTGGCTCTACAGCAGTACAGCACATGTAAATACAACAATAGCTTCACAAGCTTGGTCAAACATGTAAAAACAACACAACATAGTTAGTTTTTTTTTCAGTCAGTACAATTAGTATAACAGTCATTGTGTAATAAACAATAAAAAATACTGGGTAACACTTTGTTTGAAAGGGTGTGCATAAGAGTGGCATGACACTGCCATAAACATGACATAACACTTGTCATGAACATGAAGGAGTCTTCATAAATGTTTACGACTGTTGTCATAAAGTGTCAATCAGTAACTAATGACACTTTTAATGCAAAGTTGCACTAAAGGTTGAATTGAAAGTCCATTAAAAGTGTTAACTTTGCATTATAAATGTCATTATTTACCAAATGACACTTCATGGCAACAGTCGTAAACAGTCATGAAAACTCCTTCATGTTCCTGACAGGTGTTGTGTCCTGTCAGTCTTATGCACACCACTTCAAATAAAGTGTCATCAGAAAGGTAAACTGACTAAAACAACAGGTTGACTAAACTAAATAAGCTGGTTCTTTCAAATGGTTCAGAGGATGCGATTAGCAATTCTAAATATAATGTAAAATAAATAACATAATAGCAGGACATCACTCAGAGCACAGAGAACAGACGTAGACTAAATAGATCTGCTCTTATGGATGGACCACGTTGTCGCGATACCTGATCTGGAATTTTTTTAAATATCAGGGCTGATTCATTTATTAAAACTGGATATCAGATATCAATGTTTTCCCATACAGGCAGAGATGTAATTCTAATTCTAGCTGCAATTAGTTTATTTTACAATAAAGCTTAACGCCTTAATGCTCTTGGGTTTTAGTGGTTTTGACTGACTTTGTTCACCTATTTTCATAAACAGAGGAAACCCTGTTGAGGCTTCAAAAGACTGGAGACGGGGGGTGGAGGTTCCTCTTCATGCAGAGAAAAGCCCCACACCCCACACCCCAACAGCAAACAAGTGACTTGGAGCATATTCATGAGCTCACACAAGGTCTAGTTCTAGATCCGATACAGAATCTGCAGCAGGATTTGAAAATTGCTGTACAGACACACTCTCCATCCAATTTGACTGAGTTGGAGCAATTTATCAACGAAGAAAGAATTAGGTCTACAAAGGTGGAAGCAAGAAACACCATAAGTCATGCAACCACTGTTACACAGAAGAGCCTCTTTTTACTAAGATTTCACACAACCTGATGGCCACAGATGTTCCGTGACTTCATTTATCAATTATGTCTTTTTTTTTTATTATTATTTTACTGATTGGTATATACTGCACTGTGTTATAATTAGCTCTGATATGACATGTAAATAAATGAATATGAATGTTCAGTTACATATATTTCTGTATGTAAACTGGATTACTTTGTCTTGTAAAGTGCATTTTGATTGTGAATTGGCGCTGTATAAATAAACTGAACAGAACTGTTTTGCAATGGTTACTAGGGAAAAATTGCAGTTTCTAGATTTCTGGAGCAGTAAGAAAAAATTCCCCCAAAAATCTGCAGCTGCAACTGCGGTGGCAACTTATTTAACAATGATTTGACTCACAGGGGGCTCAATAGAGATGTCTGCCACACTTTTAAAATTTATGCTTACAAAACAGTATGAAAACCATAACTCCTTCCACTTAATTATGTCGTCACCACTTTGTGTTGGCATACTACATAAAATACCAATTAAAGCATCTAGACCTTTGCGTTTCCGACACAGGAAACAGTGGCTCTGTATACGCTTATTAAAGCAACTTACACTGAAGTTAGTCCAATGATCGTTTACATAATATTGTTATATGGCCATATTAAGTCACTGCAGCTCTAATTTAATGGCATTTTACAGCTTTTGTTCATGGCCTTTGGTAAGCGTTTGGCATGTTCAGTCAGCATGATGACCCTCAGGTCGCCTTCTTAAGCAAGAAGGAAACATGTGATGCTCAGAAGGCGTCACCTGATTCAACCATAAGTTTAAAAAAAGGAAGCAGTTTCTAGCTGCTTTAGTAGTAACTTTTTCTTAAAATTAGAGAACAAAGAAAAATATACATTGTTCTTCCAAGAGAAGAATGAAAAACAATTCACTTTGCTCAGATCACTTATGAACAGATAATCCCAGCACTAAATTCTGTTACCCACAATAATTTCCTGTGGGGGCAGAGGATATAGCGACCTGATGTCGCAGTCCTGCAAAGGGCAGGGGATTATTGGGAACACAGTATTACATTATCTTCTCATTCAGCCTTAGCCTGAGGGGTAAACATACAATAAACAAAACAGCAGACCACCACTACTTCAATTAAGCTGTCTAACATGGCTGCACTGATGGAAATCAGACAAGCTGCTCCCTAAGAAGCAGAACTGTACCAAACAATCCAGTTCTACCATGAAGAGAATAAAACCTATATAAATGTATATCTAAGCTTACAAGAGGATTCTCTGCTCAAGAGTTAAATAGTTAAAACATTAAAACACTATCAGATCTTGTTTTTGCAGTGGAAATAAATGCAGCAGAAGTCATCAAATTTAAAGGTCAGTGAGTCAAGACAGAGCAAAAAATGCAGTACAACAGAAAGTACAAAATCAGCCATTACCTTTATATGTATCACTCCATGTAGAGACCCAATCCGCTGCTCTATGGACTGAACACAAGAGCCACAGGTCATTCCCTCAACTCTGAGGGAAACCGAGCACAGGTTTATCTTTTGTGTCATGACTGCTTTACCTAAAACCACAGAAGGAGAGAAAAGATTTAAATGTCAAAACAACAATACACCAGACAAAAAAAAAAACAAAAACACAGAGCAGAGGAGATTGTTTTTCTCTATTTGAGAAATAAAACCAGGACATTGCAACACTATGACGGTCTTGTTTGAGTTCTATTAAAACGTCAATAACAATAAGCCCCTGCATATAAAAATAAAAAAAAGTATATGCAGAAAACCTCCATAAAAAAACATAAACCAATCTGGATACTGATGATGTGTGCTGAACTTTACCAATTGTTCATTACTAATGAATTATATAGTTTCATTTTAATTTCTGTTGTATATTTTATTTGTTATTATGCAACTTTAACAAACATTACAATCTTACCCATTATATTAATTCGTACTTGTCATTATTTCAGATTTCAATACAAACATTTTGAATCTTTTACACTATTTTAAGGTATTTGTTGTTTTTTCTATTTATTTTCTGTGCTCCATTTTATTAGTTACTCACCCTATCTAATTCGTAAATTAATTTGTCGGAAAAAATACATTCAGAAAGAAACACATATAATGAATCCTGCTTTTCCGATCTTTTCATTGCAAATGATCTCTATAAAAGCAAACGTTGCTCTCTCTCTCTCTAAAGGTCCAAGCTTGCTGTCAGAGCACCAGTCTCTTTATTATGAGTTTATCTAAAATATTGTGTTTATAACTGTTTTTTTTCTACATTACAGAGCTACTGAGACTTCTTAAAGCCAATCATGTAGACAGTAGGTTCTATTAGCCTTAACTAAAGTGTAATTTATAGAACCACTTCTAAGATCTGAGACACAAAACTGGAAAGACTTGGATTTTCACTTCAACCAACAAGGACAAACAAATCATTTATGACCTGTGTTGATGTTTTGCTTTCGTCAACAGGTCGCTTCTACAATGAAAACACATGCTCTTTTCCAGATCCAGCGTATAAGCCTAATTTATCTCAATTTAAAATTATACTAAACATGCCTGGTTAAGCACAACAGGAGCTGCATTTACAGCAATAGTTACTAAACCGATTATTTTGTCGTTTCACCAGCAGGAACACAACACAAAGTATATTAAGTCAACTTGAGCTTTAGCAAGAGATCCGCATCTATGTATAGACAAATACGCCGCTAACACGAGCGATTTTATAAAGTGATGGACTCTTACCTTCAGTAGGGAAAAAGAAAGGTTAGCTACAGGCTACACAGTGTTGACTGTCAGGCTGAGAAGCTAAGCTAACAAGCTAACAGCCTCTTCCCAGCTCTGGTGACAGTGAACCAAGTAGACCCGTCTGGACATGTTGTCGGAAGCGAGGAACTACTGATACTGATAAACTGAGCGTTTCCTTTTCCTTGCTTTCATAAAAACTCTGCTGTTTTTGGTTCCTTCAACTCAAGCAGACGTGACCGATCGCTGGGCTTTACTGCGTCATCACCGAGGGGCGGAGCTCCGAATCAGACGTTCAGGCGTCACGGGTTAAGTTTGCCCTCAGTTCGTTCTTAAGGCTGCTATTCGTAGAGGCATTATTAGAACCCCAAATTATTTGGGGTATAACAAAGCTTAACAAAGAATAATCTGATATTCTACATCGAATTTTGCGTTATTTGATATTGAAAGAATTATAATATGTGCTATGCTAGATATTAGCAAAATGAGTGTTGCAACAATGCCTTTGTTGTAACTTCTATATCAGCAGATCGATTAAAACAGCAGCTATAATAACACATTAATGTAAAACATGTAAAGAGCTGGGTAGATTCCAGTTTAACCTGTACCTCTCGACCTCCCAACAACCTCAGCAAAACTGAGCAAACACTGTGATGAAAATGACCATCCTGGTGAATGTGCATGCTTGTTTTGTTGCACAATATCAATGCAAAGCTGGTCCTGCTTGCACATACAGTTGAAACAGGATATTGATATACATACTAAAAAGACACAAACTTTCTATCTCACTTTGCCAAAGTGCACAGTAAAAAATAAAAACTACTTTTTATTAGGTTTTTCAAATTCAAACGTTGACACACATTTCCCTGGCATTTGATGGAATTTCCTTTTACAGAATGGCTTTGTTCAGTTGCTTTTGTTATCCTAACACAAGATCATCACAACAAATTTGGCCCAGTCTTCCCAACAGAACTGGTTTTCAGCTCTGGCCAGAAATTACCAATGGGGCTGAGATTAGGTTTGTAGGACAGCCACACCAATGCACTGACTTCATGGCTCGTCCAACATTATACATCTACTGAAATCTTTCTGATTGAACATTTCAATCACCATGACCTTCCAGGTATCCGGTCTGCTTTTAGGTCCAGCAATTTCACCAAATGTCACAACTGAAGTACATTTGTGAGAAAAAGAATTATACTGAAGTTTTTAATCTTCATTCGTTGATTTTATATATCCCTGGAAAATAAATTACATACTGAACAGTCAAACAGTCAAAACTAACATTGGTTTGCTCATTGAACATAATATTAATACAAGAAATGCTCAGGAAAAAAGTAGAACATTCTTCCATACCATTCTTCTAACTTTAGTAAGCTGCTTCTCGTATTTATCTGCCAATCTCTGACATCGACCTAAGGAAAGCTCGCTTAACAGATTTCAGCTGTGAGATGTTGGAGGGTTTTCCCCCCCACATACAGTGCCTAAAAAAGTATTCGACCTTTGGATTTTTTTATCCTTTTAATTGCTTTGACAGATCAATCATGGTCAACAATGTTTGATTTTAAGACTAAAATAATTACAAGAAACTCTTTGATGTTAAAGTGAAAAATGATTTCCACAAAATAACGACAAATAGAAAACACAAAATGAGTCATTGCAAAGACCAGACTTTTGCTTCCCCTCATGTCCTTCTGGGAAACGTTGGTGCTCTGTGAGCAAAAGTTAGCCAAGATTCACCCCTGGGAAATCCTGAAGGTGTCAGAAAAGCCACAGATGTCCTTCTTACGCACAGTCTGATACTTGTTTACAAGATCAGACACACACAGGTGTCCGCACTCTGACACACTGACCCACTTTCTCATCCTGCGTTCACACAGTTTAGGGATCTACGTGCACTCATTCAAACAGAGCGACCATGCCGACTGACACGAACTAATCAACCAAACAAGGGACTGGGCTGACTGTCTTCTGTGAAAACAAACCCAAACTTGTTCACTTCCCACAGATGCAGATTCAATATTCAGCTCCTGTGCACACAGCAGAGCAGAGATGCGGGTCCATGTTTTCCCGCACTCACGTGTACCCGCCGCTCCGCGTCAAGCTGTCGCTGAAGAGAGGAGAGCTCATTAAAGGAGCAGCTCCTGCTGTCCCATATCATCATCATCATCGTCATCATCATCATCAGCAGCAGCAGCAGCAGGAGCAGCAGGAGCCAGGCTTCCCCCAGTCACTGTCGGTCAGGGCTCCAGGTGAACGGCGCCTTCGCAACCTCCAGAGAACCAAACTCAGACGGAAACCATGCTTTTAATGAATCAATGTAAGTAATGGCGCGTTCTAGTGTTATTTTTTTGTTAGCTACGATTGAAAAAAAAAGTTTCATTGTTTCTGCTCTGTTAAAATGTGTGTGTGTTTGGTTAAAAGAGCTTGCAAGTTTGGCCAGTCTAGAAAATTGAGTTTGTAAAGTGATGAAGAAAAAACAATGAATTAATGAATTATTTTATATGCGGTTTCAGTAAGTAATAAACCTGTTTTGAGGATGCAGAGAATAAGCTTGCAGTTCATGGATTGTGTTTCATGTAGAGAATGAGATTATGTTTACAGGTTTTAATATTTGACATCAGGGGGACTCTTACTCTTACGAACATGCAAGGATCGTGTTTTTCTTCAATTAGTCAACTTTTCTTTAGTTGTTTGGGTTAGAAACCCCCCAGAGAAATTATCTCTTTCATAATGTTTGTACAAGATCACTCTTCAGTGGTAAACAGAAATAACATGTTGTGACAACCACAAACTTTTATTTGTGTTTTATCAAGATTTTCTGTGAAAGATCATGAAGTAGAAAACAATTGTAAAGTGGAAAGGAAGAAAAATAAAATTAAAACTTTTATTAAAAAAAAGGAAAACTGGTTTATTTGAATGCATTTCGTTGAATTAATAATTTGCAGAGTCATGTTTACATGTTTAAAGTAATCTATTATTCATTTTCATTTCCAAATTATGCTCAGGCTGTTTTGGTTTATGACATGAAATTCCCACAAATTGATTGAAAGTTTAATTTGTGATATTACAAAATATAGAAAGATCATTTTTAGGCCACTGTATATTTTTGTTTTTCCTGGCACTACTTTTATATATATATAAAAATTAAACATAGACAGAGAGGCTGGGATGAGAAGCCATGAAAAACCATAACTGGGATTGGAAACATGTCTCACCATCGTTTGAACATTTACTACTTTATGTTGCTGTAATGTCTTTTTAACCCGTTCCAATCCTTCTATCTCACAGGAACCTCACTAGCATCAAAATGAAACGTGGAAGGTCTGTTCTCAACTCCAAATGCCCCATCTTCCCCTACCATGAGAAACCAGGAAAAAGACACAAGCCCAGCTTTGCGCTGTCTCCACCAACGGACTGGGGCAACCTGCCCTACTGCATTGTTCTGCAGATCTTCCAGCACTTGTCCCTGGTGGACCGGGCTCGATCCTCATCCGTGTGCCGGTGTTGGAACGACGTGTTTCACATGCCCGACCTGTGGCGACGGTTCGAGTTTGAGCTCAATCAGCCAGCCACGTCTTACTTGCGCTCCACTCACCCCGACCTCATTCAGCAGATCATCAAGAAGCATGCCCAACACCTGCAGTATGTTAGCTTCAAAGTAAGAGCCTTCCACCCCCTTCCTGTCCACAATGATCCCAGATCAGCTGCTTTAAAAACATTATGTGCCTTTTCTAATCCAAACCAAATGCACTGTCACATTGATTTGGCTTTTTTTTTTTGCTTTACAGATATACTTTTTTATACATTTATTGTTTTTAATAAGTTATGAATTCCTGTTTCTGTTTGAATCAGGTTGACAGTAGCACAGAGTCTGCAGAGGCAGCCTGCGACATTCTCTCTCAGCTGGTGAACTGCACCATCAAAACCTTAGGGTTGATTTCCACAGCGCGGTCCAGCTTCATGGATGTGTCTCAGGTAAGTCCTCTGCCCGTCTTGCTCTTTTTATGCAACAGTCTTGGTAAAAAGGGTTCCTGCAAGGAAAAGGTTCTGTTCTAACTGCTAGCTTCTCCTCCGCAGGCCCACTTTGTCTCTGCTCTGACAGTCGTGTTTGTGAACTCCAAGTCTCTGTCGTCCATCAAGATCGATGACACCCCGGTGGATGATCCATCTCTGAAGGTGTTGGTGGCCAACAACAGCGACACCTTGAAGCTTCTGAAGATGAGCAGCTGTCCTCATGTCTCCCCAGCAGGTTGTTATATGATTGTAGGACTGCAGTAATGATGTAGTGTACAATGCCTTTTAGCCCATTTTGTCACCTGGAAAACACAAATATTAAGTAGTTTTAATGAGATTTAATGTGATAGACCCACGTAAGGTGAGGCATAATTGTGAACTTGAAGGAATGTAGTAAATATTTCCAAAGTTTTTACAAATGAAAATCTAAGAAATAGGGCATGGATTTGTATTAAACCATTGGGAGTCAATATTTTATATAAAAAAAACATGTTACTTTTCCAGTCTATAGACTGAACACTAGCTTGAACTAAATTGAACAGGGAACGTCTATAAATCTCTTTTTTCTCTTCAGGCATTTTGTGTGTGGCAGATCAGTGCCATGGCCTCCGAGAACTGGCGCTAAACTACCATCTCCTCAGTGATGAGCTCCTGCTTGCTTTGTCCTCTGAAAAGCGCGTCCACTTGGAGCATCTCCGCATCGACGTGGTAAGCGAAAACCCTGGCCAGACTCACTTTCACACCATCAAGAGAAACAGCTGGGAGGCTCTGGTCCGTCACTCCCCCAAGGTCAACATCGTCATGTACTTTTTCCTCTACGAAGAGGAGTTTGGGCCCTTCTTCTGCGAGGAGACCCCGGTCACCCACCTGTACTTTGGCCGGGCAGTGAGTAAAGAAATGCTGGGCCGCATCGGGCTGAACTGCCCCCGGCTGGTGGAGCTGGTGGTGTGCGCCAACGGCCTCAATCCACTGGACGAGGAGCTGATCCGCATCGCAAAGCGCTGTAAAAGCCTGACAGCCATCGGGCTGGGTGAGTGCGAGGTGACCTGCAGTGGCTTTGTGGAGTTTGTGAAGACGTGCGGGGGCAGACTGACGCAGCTGTCGATCATGGAGGAGGTGTTGATTCCAGATAACAGCTACAACATGGAGCAGATCCACAGTGAGGTGTCGAAGCACCTGGGCCGCCTGTGGTTCCCTGATATGATGCCCACCTGGTAAAGTGATAGTAAATGGACACCAGCCAGTGACAGCATAACCTATCTGGACATCGAATAAGGGAACTGTTAGGCCTTATTCAAACAAACATTGTTTTTCCAAAGCTATGTTGCTATTTGACTTTTTGAAAAGTTTCTTTAAAACACCAAATAATTTCTAGAAATATCATCATTCTTTATCTATTTCAGTTTTTTTTTAGCAGAGACCTAAACAGAGGAATGCAACATAAGAAAAAACAATGTTACAAAACTCTGGTTCTGTCTATAAGCCATCTAGCCAAAGGTTAATTTACAGACCCTACCCTGATTAGGCATTATAAGCCAACCTTTAAAACTAATAACACCAAGAAATATGTAAAATTAACAGTAGTTAGTTTTACATATATATATACAGTATACTGTATATATATACAGTATATATATGTAAAAGTAACTACTGTTAATTTTACATATTTCTTGGTGTTATTAGTTTTAAAGATTGGCTTTAAAACTATATATATATATATATATATATATAGTATATATACAGTACAAACCAAAAGTTTGGACACACCTTTTAATTCAATGAGTTTCCTTTATTT
Source organism: Xiphophorus maculatus (assembly GCF_002775205.1). Classification (NCBI taxonomy): domain Eukaryota; kingdom Metazoa; phylum Chordata; class Actinopteri; order Cyprinodontiformes; family Poeciliidae; genus Xiphophorus; species Xiphophorus maculatus. The sequence goes on along the minus strand of NC_036465.1, from coordinate 19,544,448 downwards.
TCATGACTATTGACATTGTAGATTCACACTGAAGGCATCAAAACTATGAATAACACATGTGGAAATATGCACTAAACAAAAAAGTGTAAAACAACTGAAAATACCCCTTATATTCTAGTTTCTTCAAAGTAGCAACCTTTTGCTGTGATTACTGCTTTGCACACACTCTGCATTTTCTTGATGAGCTTCAAGAGGTCGTCACCTGAAATGGTTTTCACTTCATAGGTCAACCTGCCCTGTCAGGTTAATAAGTGGGATTTCTTGCCTTATAATTAGTCATGAAAATTAAGAAAACCCATTGAATTAGAAAATGTGTCCAAACTTTTGGTCTGTACTGTATATATACTGTATATATATATATAGAGAGATATCTATATATATAAGTTGTTGAATAGGCTATACAAGTTTCAGTGTTTATATGTATGTCTCTGTTTGAGTCATTTTTTCCACATAAGATATAAATGTATTAAGGTTACTTAATTGTCTGACTTGGAGTGCTTTTATTTTAATTATTAGCTTCTGTCTTAGGTGGACTGAAGCCAAGAGCGCAAACTCTTGTGATCAAGAAAGAACAAGTGTTTCCAGTTTATTGTGTCACACCTTAACGTAAAAACACAATGGGTGTATTTGTGGCAATTTGTTTTTGCTTCTTCTGTGCATTTAAAGTTTAATTCAGTGGTTTTACATGTTACACTTTATTTAAGTTGTTTGCCTTCTTATCTAGAAGGACTGAATGTACTCACAACATGTTAAATGTGGTTGTTTGGTGACTGGCTCTTATTTCTTGGCTTATCCTGAATCAAAACTTGTGCTACCTGAGTTTCTAAATGAGGACGAAATACTGGGGGAATGTGATATCAAGTATCAGTAATCAGCAAATGGGCATTTGGGTTAGATGCCAAAATGGAGAAATTTGCTTTAAGGAACAATAATCTTTGTTCTGCTCTGTCCTGTTAAACTTAGTCAGTTCCTTTTACCTCCTTTTCCTTAGCTTCATAAACCAGCTTTTATTGAGCAATAGTGAATTTCACTCAGAAGCTGGTGTTTTCTTTTGAAATAAATTTTTTTTGTCTTAGCACAAACAGATTTGTGCTTCCAGTATTAAATTTGTCTATGCATGCATCACATCTTAGTTACTTTTGACACAAGTTGGCTAAATTAGGAAACAGCTTCATATATGTTTAGAAATGTTCTTAGCCTTTTTGCTGATTGTTATGTTTTTATTTTGGAAGTATGTGATCACATAGGAAACATTTGATTAAATGATTGGGCTTTTACACTAAAAACCTTCAAAATAACAATTTTACCATGTTGCACACCCTCAGTTTATGTAATTATAGGGCAGCTATAACGTGAGCAAACCTCATTCAGTATGATTATAGATATTTATATTTTAGTGCAACCATATTGCTGAGGGAACAATGCTGTTGCAGTTTATTGAGTGTAACTGGCTCCGAGTATCAAAGTGAGTACCGGGATGCAGGTTTTTCCAGAAAAACAAGCAGAGCAGACTCACTCTACCTGTAATCGGATATGACATCAACATGCTCTCTATGGTGTTAATAAGCAGGTAATTGTGTTTCTTATTGTTGTTTCGTGTGGTGAATCCAAATCTAAGCAGTTTGAATCCCTGCTTCCCTATGTCCCGTGTGACCTTCTCACAGCCCTTCATTTGTAACGCTAGAGGGCAGCAGGGATCTAACTGCGGGCGGCAGCGTGTTATATAAGCTGAGCCGCTGCTGTATAATGAAGTATGCCCATGATAACTCAGCCCTTTTTACAAGTGGATGTGCTTGTGCACACTCCATTTCCATAAAAAGCTCCAGGATTTGCAGCATAGAAACCAATTTTCCACCTGACTCATTTTCATTTGGATTTTGCTTGTTTTAATGAAGATGCTCCATCATCATACGCACAAATGTTCACAATCGCTTTATTTGTTTGGCCTGAAACAGGTGAGAAGATAATATTGGAGACATTAGAGAAAGGTGCTTCTTTTTAAGGGTGGGTGGCCACTAACTGGGTTAGCACCGCCTCCTGAAAACCCACCGGGATTGTAACAGGCTTATGTATTGCTTTGTTATGATGAGAAGAGGAAGACAGGTCTGTGCATGCTTTAATTAAGCAGTTTATTGCAAAATTAACTACAGTCAGAGAGTCACACATGTGCCAGTTAAGATATTTACAGTTTCCTGAATAAATTATCATCGCAGCGTTTCTCGCCTCCCATCCAGTTGCCTCCGTTTCTCACGTGTGCACAGCCCTCTGACGGCTCTCCGCGATGACGTTCAGGCTAAGATCATCCCCCATGAAATCAGAGTCAGGGAGAAAGTCAGGGAAGAAGTCCACAGGGGTCTCCAGGGTAGGAGAGGGTGGGTCAGGAAGCTCATAGCGTTTGGCCGGTGCGCCACCCCTGAAGCCCCTCCACTCCTTGATCCACTGGTCCCTCGTAGAAGGGTCCATCCGGTCCAGCTGCCTGCCTTGCAGGAGCGGGGAGGGGGCGACAGAGTTCTTCAGCACATGAAACGTGTACCTGAGGGAAAGAGCGCGGTGATGAGAAAGTAGGCCAGTGAAAAACATATTGGCTTTTGATGTAAATCAGAGCGCTCTCTCTAAAAAGTCAGCACTTTCAGAGGAAGCAGGGAGGAAGACGATTGAAGCAGCAGCTGATCCTCACCGTTAATATTAACATGATGCGTTTGCAAATCTGCAAATGTAGTTTCAGTAAAAGGAAAAGGATCTTTATCACGGTTATTGAGCTGAATAAGTCAAAAAGAAATGCAGAGTAATAAAATAGGTATGATCTGATTTACATGTTGAAAACATACTAATATACAGGTTGCAGCTATGCAAATGCTCCAAGTTTTATTTCTGTAAGGCAAAGAGAATGGAAACTTGGGAAAATAAGAACAACGCCTTCATAGCATTTACTACAATTTATCAGTCTCCAGCTAATTTGTAACTGATTCTAAATTTAAGATGACAAATTCTGACATTTTCACTGTGTAATTGCTAATCTCTGTAGGATATTCTTTGAGGATTGTTCAGTTTTTTATTCTGTAAGAATTTTTTTGTTACATTTGGAAGCAAAAATAGAAAACTAGAAAAAAAATACAATGTTTATATACATTTTTAATTCCTTTTTTCCCTAATTTTTATACATTATCAGACAGTTTCTATTGTCATTTTGTTTAAGGATGAAAGACAGATTTGAAAAATCATTTAAAATTTTTTTTAGTGCTTTATCAGTGTACGAATAAGTGTATTATTTTCAACAGAAAGTGTTGTAAAAATAAATTAGTGCAATAAATCACAGAGTGGCAGATGCAGAGAGGAGGACTGTACCTGGGCAGCAGAGCCACCACAGTGCAGAGGGTGACGATAAGGTAGAAGATGGGGTCGGCCATCTGGCTCTGGAGGATCCAGTAAGGATTGGATGGAGGATTACAGGTAACGCAGCCGGCGGTGTAGGCCAGCGTCACAACGAAGTACAGCGCCACACTGCCCAGCATGATAGCCCAATGGACCAACGTCTACCAAAAGCAAATCGAATACACATACTGACATTAGCATTGTGTGGTTAGTGCAATTTTTATGTAAATAATTTTATGGAACTTCAGATAGTTATTGAGTTAAACATGGTTTTATGAAATGGTTTAGATCAGCCAGAAGGGAAGACATTTCCATGGTTGGGGGCTGTAATGAAGATCAGCACTGGAGCGGTACATAAAACTCAGCTACACACAACCATAGGAACTAGATTTTCTGACATATTTTGACAGAGCTGTGTGTTAAAGTGAAAATAAGCATCGCAATAAGATAAAATGAGCTGTTTGGTAGCAGAACTAGAGGTTTTACAAAATGTTTCTCTGGTTTGATGAGAAACAACCGTCAGCGGTGCTAGTAAGTAGTTAATACCTTCAACATTCACTGTGTTGTAAATGTGTGTCAGCCATTCAACAATTGCAGTCCAAATACTGACTTAAGCTAACATTCCTACTGGTTTTTTGAATGAAGACTCTGTAATTCCGACATAAAACACCATAATGATTAACATTAAGAAAACAGAATTAAAAATATTTATGTGCTTAAATTGACACCGCAGTTGGAAATAACATTTTGCAAAAAATAAACAATGTCTGAACTTTTTGAAGCAATCACTCATCAAGGTTTAAAGAGCTGCTTTTCTAACTTCCTGAAGAAGCCAGTTGTGCTGCAGTTCATATTCTAGCTGGCAAGTAACCAGGAAGACATCATTACCAATCAGCTAAAAGACTAGCGTTCTTTACTGCTGTTTGAATAAAACAATTGTAGATATAATTGGCAAATTTAACTTCAATTTAAAAAAAACAAAACACACAATCTAATTACATGAACAAACAATCTGAACAAACCTAAATCTATTCCAAATATAATAGTATTGGTTTGATGTCAGTTACATCAAACATATGGTAGCAGGTTTTTATTGAAGTTTGGGAGAAAATTCACTTTGGTCATTTTTAGTTAAAACATTGACTGATTGGTCCAATGGAGCTACATATAAATATCAGTGCAGCACTCACCCATGATTTAATTTCGATGGCAAGATGCAGCAGGATAGCAAATAAAGCAGCTGTGTTGAGTGGCATTCCAAAGGTGAAAAGATCAACGTCTGAATCCTGGTAAGCCTAAAGGGAGAATGAAACATGTTGTCAAATGTTTGGCAGAATGACTAATAGATGAATTACTGTAACTTATAATGACAGACTTATAGATGTGTTTCCTACCAAATATGGAATGAAGAAGCAGACCAGACTTTGATAGAAGGCATCCAATATGGAAATCCAGAAAGTTAAAAAATTGTATTCCTAAATTAAAAAAGGACACATATTTACATACAGTAGTAAAATCAATAATTAAAAGTCATATTTACTAAAATTGTTACTTTGAATTTATTTCCTTCACTAACCCCTTTTCTCTGACCAGTCCTGTACAGTTCAGGAACCCCTTGCAGCACCTCTACTGAAACATCTTTGTCAAAGATGCCAAACATGATGGGTGGAGTAGAGGTGAAGAACAGGTTGAAGAAGATCATCTGCCAGTAGTCGAACATTGTTGTGGCAGTGAATCCACAGAAGAACTGATACCAGAACAGCAAGTTCACATAGGCCTGTGGAGTGCGTTAAAATGCAACATTATTTTTTTTTATAACAGAATACACAGATTATTCATACAGCAGAGAACTGTGATTCAGATACAACACTCACCACATTCTTATAGAAGAAATAAATGATCATGTTGGCCAGCCGAGTGTAGCACCAGTGTCCATGGACGAGGATAAGCTTTTTGAGGTGCTTGAAGCGTGATATGGCAAAGTCGCTCGCCATGACCGCCTGAAAAGACCAATACATCCAACACACATCACACTGTGATTCAGTCTGGGCGTGGGATGGATGTAAATGTCTTTACTGATGGTGAAGTCAATTCTCACCTGCATGCCCTCCTGACCAGATATCCCAATGCCAATGTCAGCTGCTTGGATCATGTTGACATCATTTGCACCGTCACCTGTGAAAACAGTTTGAAGCATTATTACCTGTGTGGTCACTTTTTTAATTTTTTGTCAATTTTTAAAATTTTTTTAATTGACCCTAAGGGTGGTCACTTTGCGCCGCGTACTAAACACAGTTCACTCAAGATTGGGTGTTTTATGAGAACATTTAATAAATTAATAAATTAGTGTATCAGGTTAACTCTGCTGGTCTACCAGTTGTGTCTGGTTCCACACACACGTTTGTAAATCCAGAGAGAAAAGTCATTTTGCAAGCAACATTATTGTAAAAAATTAAGTATAATTGATGTGTAGCTTCTTAACCAAACAAACCTTAAAATTCAACATGATTAAGAAGCGTATAAAAGGTAGAGATAGCTGCCATAGTAGAAGATTATTTCCTGTTCTCTTAGTTATGAGAAAATTTAATCAGTGGCACATGTACTCCACAACATTTGTAAGTCAAGTTTTCCTTTAATATATTTATCAACCAGTTTTGGAAATAGAAGCGGTTCAGCTAGATTTGACATCAGACCAGTTGAAGACAAACCACTAAATGATTCAGCATAATTCTGAAACTAGTTGAATAAAAACAAACACAATATAAATTCTACTTTAACTTACCTACAGCTAGTGTCATGACTTTGAGCTTGTCCCTGACCAGTTTCACCACTGCGCTCTTTTGCAGGGGCGTTACTCTGCAGCAGAGAACCGAGCGGCAGTGTTTCGTCAGTTCTATGAACCGCTGCTGCAGGTCAGGCGACATAGCAATATCTAGAGTGTTTCCATCAATCACCAGAGAAATGTTCTGGGTGGTGCCAATGTTGCGAAGGTCGTCTCCGTACCTCCTCACCTCCTCCAGAGTGCAGTCCAGGTTGGACGTGCACGTAACCTGGAAAATACAGAAGCTGCTAATGTCTTGAAATTTAGCTAAAGACGAGATGCATATTTTACAATAAAACAAGCATTTGTTTGGCTAAGGAACCAAGTGATGTTTTTTCAAAAATGCCCAGAAAATAAATAGAGATGACACAGTAGAAATCTGCTCTTTAACAGGACACAGATTACTGTACGTGCTGAGTCAGGCTCTGGTCCCATTAGCTTCATCATTATTGTGTCTGAATAGCTCCAGACGTAGCCAAAAGAAGGTTGTCATGATGACTACTCCACTCTTTAGTTTTTCTAAAAACAGATTATAGTTCTCAGTGAAGTTCATTAGTGTTGGTGGGAAGGTGGATGTGGGAGGTCGGCTCTCCAGTGGTCACTGAGTTATGGTTATAAGAAAAAAAAAAAGTTCATTAAAGTGTATTTCCTGAGAGGGTTGAATATTAGACTGGTAATTAGATATGAAAGCATTAGTTACGGTGTTGGGGGTATCTCACCCCAGTCATCATCAGTCACTGGTGCCTCCGAGGGACACACCGCAGCCCCACTTATTTCAGACAGATCCACGTGTATCCCTTAGAGCTGCCAAGTAATTTTTTATCCATCCAGGGCCAGAAGGAGAAGACATGGTCAAGTCATTATGAAAGGCTTGTTCCTGTGCAACCACTTTTTAATGACCTGAGTGAGGCAGGCCCCCACACCGTACACCTTATCACGCTCAAGTGGAAAGTAAGGGTTTTAATTTTAGTTTAAATGTAGAAGGGGTCAAATGAATAGAGACGTTTAAGTCGGAGGCAGGAAACTTCTTGAATTAGCACCTCGTAAAATCCTTATAAGAAACATTTAAAACATTATTACAAACAAGATATATGTGAATATGAATACACACAAAAGTGTTGCAAGTTTTAAAATATTTTTAGATTTGGATAACTGAAACTATTTAAAAAATCATTGTGTTGGTCAAATATTTTATTGTACTGCTGGAATTCATCTTTACATGAATGACTTCATTCATTATGACATTATGTGAGCATAAGATATAATGTGAAACATAAACATGTCTCACTTTTTTGACAGTCACCATTAAATGTGATAAAAAATAATCAGCAAGTTTCACATTTTGTCTTACTTTTTGACCATTTACACACTAACATAGAGTTAGCCTTGTGGAAATTAATGTTGAAATATTCTTGTCACAAATCTGGAAAGCTTCTTGATACAAAATGGGATCTAATTCTACCTGGCATGAGAAATGCTTGTTGAGAGGTTTCGTCTCTGAATGATTGAATTTGTTGGGCATAATTGAGAAAAGTCCACACCTAATTAAGGTCCTAAAGTCAATTTTCTATGCATTAATGTGGGAGGCGAGAGGCAGCCGAGGCTGGAGTCCCACTCTCACAGTAGCTGAACACAGCAACTGCACTCAACAGTAACGCAATACAGGAAGCAGGAAATGACATCGTGGACAAATCTTTAGCACAAATGTTAAACCTGAAATGCAAATTCAAAAACCTGTTCTGTTTGGTATTTAATGATTATTGTATGTTAATTAAGTGAAAAAAAAACACATGAACTGAGTGAGTTTTGATGTAAAATAAAAAATATGAACTGAGCTCCTTTTTTTATCAATATGCGACAAACACTTTAAATGAAAAACAACATGATTGTATTAGGAATAGAAACACATCATACCAGACCAGTAAGTCTGGGTTTTTTGATATGAGCAATTGTGACTCTCTGACAGAGAGCTAGACTTTCACTTGTTCATACAAGCACCTGTCAGTTACATAATATCTATCTATCTATCTATCTATCTATCTATCTATCTATCTATCTATCTATCTATCTATCTATCTATCTATCTATCTATCTATCTATCTATCTATCTATCTATCTATCTATCTATCTATCTATCTATCTATCTATCTATCTATCTATCTATCTATCTATCTATCTATCTATCTATCTATCTATCTATCTATCTATCTATCTATCTATCTATCTATCTATCTATCTATCTATCTATCTATCTATCTATCTATCTATCTATCTATCTATCTATCTATCTATCTATCTATCTATCTATCTATCTATCTATCTATCTATCTATCTATCTATCTATCTATCTATCTATCTATTCAACTGTCATCAAAAGGCTGTGTTAAGTATTTTTATACCTTTACTATAAAGTTATGATTTTTTAAAATAAATTACAGTGCCACGCTGAAGCAAGCAACATTCAGTGAAGCAGCCTGCTTCCTCCTCACCTTGTTTTTACAGCTCATGTTAATCACCAGGTCTTCCTCCTCCAGTAGCCTGCAGGCATAGCCGATGTTGACAGCCGTCTCTGGCTTGTCACCTGTCAGCACCCACACATGGATCCCTGCCTCCCGCAGAGCCACGATGCTGTCTGGGACGTTCTCCTGCAGACGGTCCTCAATGCCAGTCGCCCCTGTAGGAGGACAAATATCCCGAGACAGTATCATTCACACAATGATCTCATCATGAGGATGTGCCTCTCTGGTGCTGGGAATGGTGGGGTTGATGGGTGTTACCTAGCAGGGTGAGGTTTGTCTCCAGCTGCACAGCGGTTCTCATGATGAGCTCCTCTCTGCACTCCATAGCAGCCTGCGCCCTTTTTCTCTCACCTAACCAGCTTTGATACGTGCTCTCACTCACAACCTGTCACAGATGAAGAGAAATTATGAAAACAAGTTCCTGCACTGTGTGATAAATGATGCCAGTGTGAATTGCTGAGGATTTCATACTTTTTTTGTAATGCAGAGGGTGCGGAGGCCGTCCTTTGCATAGCAGTCAAGGTGGTATTGAGTGTCAGCTGCTATATTTTTTTCAATACCACTGACGTTTTCTAGAAGCAGAAGCAGAAATGTTTACTCACAATAAGCTCGATTTATTAAGCATGAACAAAATGCATCTAGAAATGTATTTTATTTGGTCAGCATGTACCTGCATAAGGTGTTCCAAGTAGCTCCATAATGGAGTAGTCTGCACCTTTAGTGTACAGCACATAGTCTTTGGTGACTGGGTGTCTCACCAAAACAGACATCCTCTTTCTGTTGGAGTCAAAGGTCAAGGTGTCCAGCACCTCAAACACCAGGTCCTCCCCAGATGGGAGCCTCACAGTCACACTGTCAGGGGTCCGTGCCAGCAGGATGAAGCCATATGCTCTGGCTGCGTACACCAAGGCGGCCTCATCGGGGCTCTCCGCCTCATAGCACAGTTCCTCTGCCTCTGCTATAGTGCTGCCATTTTGAGACGGAGGATGGAGAGAACAAGTCTGGAGTTCGTTTGTGTCTGCTTCGTTCTCCGTTTTTGCAGAGTCTATGACTGGATCTTCTGAGCGAGTACGGTTCCACTTGTTGCGCTGGAAGAAAGCCCCAGCTTTTTTCACCAAATTTGAAAAGGTTTCCAGAGGGTTGTTCGTCTGGCTGGAGTGTGGAGACGTGCACTCCTGAATCAATGTAACAGTATAGCAAAAAGTCATAATGCTATAGTAAAAGAGATATTTTATTATGAGCCAAACAAATGATGCACATTTATAAAACATATATATTTCTGTCAGGATCTGTGTTTTTCTTCTCTATTTATTTTGAGTTTCTGTGTTTCTGAGTCTCCGTGTTGTACTGTCTCCCCTTGATTGTTTCCTAGGTGTGTCTCGTTCCTTGATTACCCCCAGTGTATTAAACCCCACCTGTGTTCTTTGTTCCTCATCAGGTCCTTGTCTAAGCAGTCGTTTGTTTACTTGCTTGTCTATTGTATTCATGTCCATTCGTGTAGCCAGTTGCTACACTGATTTTCCGCTCAGCAGTGCTGCCTGGTTTTTGGACTTTTTGTTGGATTTTCATGATTAAATATCATCATTTTTCACTACAACCTGGTTCCATCGCCTCACCACCCACCACCACAGCACATGACAATTTCCAATTTAGGGGTTGAAAAACTCACTGCCTTTCTAATGTACTTTGACGTTTGTATTTTATTGCTGACACAAAGTAACAAATATGATTTTCAAAACTGTTTCCAAATTTAAAAAAATTAAAAGCATGTTATGCATTTGTATCCAATCTCTGACAGTCGAGTCACAGTAGAATCACCTTCCATAACAGTCACACCTGTAAGTCATTTGGCGTTCCCTCTACCAGAATTCACATTTAATTTTTACCCAATCTTATCTTGTAAATAGCTCATGCTGACTCAGAATGGATGAAGAATGCCTGTGAACATTTCAGGGTTTGCCAGAAACCTGAGTTTTGTTCTCATCTGACCAGAGAAACTCCCTCCTCATCTTTGCTCTCTCCCCCTATGGCTTGTGGTAAAGTGGAAATGGGTCTTATATGGCTTTTCTCCTAGAATGGCTTTCTCTTTGCCACTCTTCTATAAGAGGCATATTTGTGGAGTGCACTTCTAGTGCTTGTCATGTTAGCAGATTATTTGACCTGAGTAATGGATTTCCTCCACAACTATAATGGATTAAGCTGTGCTCAGAGATATATTCAAATGTTCAGATATAATTGTATAACTACTGTAGCTCTGCCTTGAACATCTCTACAGCATTATTCCTGACCTGTCTGCTGGGTTACTTGATCTCCACGATAGTATTTGTTCACTAATTTTCTCTAATTAACCCCTGATATCTTTATTGCCTGCTATATTTGTACCAAGATTACATTATACAACAGTGGACTTTATTTATTATTTGGTTGACTTTTGAGGGAAATTAGCTTCACTGGACATAATTTAGGTATATCAGTGATAGGTGAACTGCATATAAATGCACAGCACACTTCCATTGTCAAAAAACACAAACAAATTAAAACCCATGTAGGCCTACTATTTTCTCTGCACATAAATATTCATTTTTATGATCCATTACATAAATAATCAATAAAATGCATTGAAGTTTGTGGTTGTAATATGACACAAAGTGGAAAGGTTTAAGAGCTATTACAGTTTTTCTCAGTCACTTTGGTGCATTTCTGGAATCATCCTCGACATTTGCAAATACTAAGTGAATGCAGAATCCCTCACTTTCTTAAAATCCTTTGTTCGTCTCTGAAAAGTAAATATTTTGTGTCAATGAACATGTCAGGTCCATCAGAATTTCAAGTCCTCATTTCATTGTTTATGGATAAGACAGTCAAACTGTTTAGTCGTGTTGTTAATATAACAGTGTTTATGGATGTTCTGCTGTGAATTAATGTTAAAACTTTGATGACAACTATTGTAATTTGTATTTGTGGGATATTTCTTAATTTCTATGTTCCCATTTCTATTTCTTAATAGAAATGGGAACATAGGGCAGTATGTATATTGATATGTTTGACATAATATGACAATATTTTGAATGTTAAAACGTATATAACGAACTTATGCTTAAATGTTGTGGTGGTCGAGACAATTCAACAAAGATGTGTATAATACATTTAAATCATTGTGACCAAAGCAAATGAAATTGTAGTAAAAAGTAAAGCACTGTACATAATCACTTGCGTCACAGAAATATGAAACAGCTTTTTTGATGTGCAGAAGTGACAGAATGACCTGAATAAGAAGTTTTAAGAATTAAAATTTTATTCTGAGAAATGAACCAAAGTGACTGAGAAAACTGTAATGCTTTTACAAAGGGCTGTTACTTCTGCTTTTTGTATGACACAAAAAGACAGCACAGTCAAATTGCAGGTATTCATTCTTTTCTTGAAATTGCAGGATACTGATTGTTTAAAACAGAGATAAATTCATGTTTTTTGGGGTTAGTTGCAGTAAACTCACCCTCTGTCTGTGAGCATTTTCCATTGAAACAACAACGGTGTTGCAAATGGCAAGAGCCAGGAAGAAGTCCAGGTGAGGATCAAAATTTCTGTTGCCGTCTCTGCGGCCACCGCTGCTCTCTGCTCTGCTAATCTGCTGAAGCAGCTTCTGGTCTGGAATCACCTCAGTTTCCTGGAGGAGCAAAAGTTAATCAGTTTGTTAATTAAATACTGCCTGGGTGTTGATAAACCATGTCTCAGTTACATTAAATTCTCCCAAAGCTGACGTAATAGACTCAGAGAAAGTTTTTCTCATTGAAACTTTCCACTCAGTTGTGTTTGACCAAGGATAAGGCAGGCTTAAAAGGCTGAGAAGGCTGAGAAGAGGAAAGCAGCATTATTATATTTTTATTCATAGAGGCATTCTACTCTGCTGGAGACGCAGCATGAGGAGGAGTAAAAATGGGATCCATGCTGTGTTTTTCTGTCTCTGTATCTCCTCCCCTTTGCTCTGTAGACAAAAATAGATTCAGAGAAACTATACTGTATGTCTAAACAGCAATGACTAATCTATCGTGCACATTTACAGTTGATGTAACATTGGTAGTCTGTGCCAAATGGTACTCAGTGTGACCATATGTCCTGTCAAAGACACAGGGGCAAAGCTGAGCAATCGCTGACACCGAGAAGCTTGACCATCTGCGGCAGGGACAGGGACCACGAGGCCTTTGACTCAGGGATGAGTCAGATTTGGGTAAACAGATTGACACTATGAGGTTTTCTTTGGGCAGATTTATATGCTGTGAAAGTTTGATATATATTCTTGCTGTTTAAAAATTTGTGAATTTTAAATCCTAAAAATGCGCAAACGAGGTTGAAAAGTTGATGAGATGTCATAGCCCAATGTGACGTTTGATGTAATGTTGTGTCTTTGTGATCCCGAGTCACACGTCCTACAAGTTCAGAATGAGCATGTGGTCTTCATACCAGTGGACTGCTGAACGCCACATCGCTGTGTGCATTCGCTGCCACCTTGCTTTTGCGTCTTCTGCCATGCTGTTGTGTGTCTGCCGGGCTGATGCCCTCAGATTCCAAGGACCACCTGGTTCGTGGGAGTTGTTGATGCTGGTTGAAGATAACCTCCTCCTCAGACTCAGGCTCATCCATGACATCAAGTCGGATGGCTGGAAGGCATCAGAGATTTTGTCAAATTAGCTTTGAACTGCGTTTAGTCATAATAGAGACATAAAACGTACATACATAAACACATGTTTATGTCTGTGCCTTCCCCTCCGTGCCTTTCTAACTCAGCACCTTCAGACTAGTGGCAGCAGTGATGAGCTAACACCTGATAGAACTGCACATCTGCTGAGCTTATTATACAAGCTACTTCTCACTCCAATACTCTTAAGACTGATTGTAAATGGCATAATGGAGGAGTATTGTTTTGGTGATGTGGGAAAGGCAGAGTGTCAGAAACAGTAGGAGCATCTTAAAGAGGCATAGGCCAAATTCAAGGTGAAATTACAAAGTTTATTTTTATAACCCTCTGACTGTCATGAAGACACCCATTGGATAACATGTAAGCATTTTGAGCATGACAGTGAAGGGGTAAAGTTATGTTTGATGTAAACAACATTTTATAACAACTGAAGGTAACATAGCTACTGAATTGTGCTTTAAAATGGTAATATCTACCTGGAAAATAACCTTTTGATGTGCTTTGCGAAATTCTTTACTGAAATTTTCCTTCGTCATGTGACCATTTAGAACTCTCATAAACTTTAAAATTATCTTCCAGAAGAATTGTCCATAAAACGCTGAGCAAGGAGCATCATCTTGGATCCTTATATATCTCCTTACCGTTTTCTTTGTGTGGATACTCAGTTCCCATGACGGAGCATCGTCGGAACACCATCTTGTTCTCAGTGAGGGTGCCCGTCTTGTCTGAGAAGATGTATTCAATCTGTCCGAGGTCCTCCGTGATGTTCAGAGCCCTACACTGGATCCGACTGTCCGTCTCCTCATCGTACAGATCGATGTCATTAGTAATGAAAAAGATCTGACCCACTTTTACCAATTCAACAGACACGTAGAGAGAAATAGGAATCAGAATCTGGGAGGAACGATGAGTCCAGCGGAGGTGGTGGAAAATAATGCAGAGAGGAAAAAGGGGGAAAAAAAACAACAAAGTGGACAAGAACTAAAGAGTTAGCTTATGGAGTTTAAACTGAGTTGGAACAACGTGTTTGAGTGATGTCTGTCTGACACCTGAAGAAGGATGATCATGGTGATGAACATGTAGAAACTCTCAAGACTGGGAACATCCAGGTGGCCGTTGCTGTCAGGAACCAGGAAAGAGGGCACACCTGGCAGTGACTCCAGCCATAGGTAGTGACCTGTATGGATAAAGACAGCTCCAATTACTTGCTCTGATCATCATACAAACAGGAAACCTGGATTCCTCATCACATCCCTCCTGCTTTCTCTCTCTTTGTGAAGGATGAGTTTAGGTATATGATCAAATTTAGCATGGTTTAAATCAAGAATCTAATGTCACACAGCGACTTTGCATTTAAGTGATGTGATTTATTACCAAAGGCTCCGATGAGGCACATGGTGAAGAGGAGAAGGAGGCAGAAGAAGACGTCTGCATTTAGCTTCCGCTCCAGTTTGCTTCGCTTGTATCTCGACCCATTGCTGTTGAGCATGGACTTGGTTTCATGGCCTTGAAAATTTCAGAAGAAGGCAATTATTCAAACACTGATGAAAATCCTCATCATATCTTCAGACTGATATTAGTACACAGGTAAAAAATAAGCAAGTTTTTTTAGATAAAAAAAAAAAATAAGGACGCAATGTCCCTAAAAAGAAACCTTGCATTAACAGCTTTCATTAAATATATTATTCTGATAATTTTGCCTTTCTGTTTAGAATTTGAATCAAAACATTTACATAATTTTGTATTTGTTTTGGCAATTTAGGCCTCGTCCTCGTATTAGCAACAAGCATCAAACTTATATCAGCACATTTAGCAAACTGATTAAACAAACTGAATCTCAGTGAAGTCAAGGTACAAACCAAACATGCATCATTTGTCCTGTTGAAAAGCTGAAGGCTAAAGCAACCAGCAAGTTGTGAAATTACCTGCATACACCACAAAGCCAACAGCATGATTCGTGTTTCTCACTGTGCAGCCTCGCAGCAGCAAACTCTCAATGCTGGCGCCCACCTTGTCTTTATCAGGTTTCTCTCTGCAGCGAGGGAAAGTGACAATCGTTTTTACTGTCAGACCTTGTTAGATATTCATTATTGCTGACATATTCCCCATTAGAGCTCTCCTGCTTTATGTCTGTAAATGAACAGCCAGAGCTGACCGCCTGTAGGAGCTGTGGTGCCCGGGAAAATCGATTATGGACTATTACAGCCCCAATGATGTGTCGGCTATTATTGAGAAGTCCAGTGAGTGGGTCGGAATTAGTTTTCGGGCTTCTTGGTAAGGTTCTGAAGAATAGCTTCTTTTTAAAATCTACGCCAAATGTGCATTTTTACACTCACACAAAACACTTGAAATGATTCAGATTGTTGTTGGGCCTTTCACACACCACAACCGAATTGAAGCTCTCCGGTTCAAATCCAAGATTCTGGAGAATAAAACACAAAGCAAACCCATTTATGTATGAATATATATACCTTTTATTTTCAGCTTCAGCTAAACTTGAACAACAGCATAATTATATCTGAGTCCTTCTGCCTGCAATCCAAATATAAGCTCTAATGTATGTGGACTGACAGGTATGTTTTTTGACTTTTATTTCCCTCTTTGACATTTAACAA
The DNA here is from genome assembly GCF_002775205.1 of Xiphophorus maculatus. NCBI lineage: Eukaryota > Metazoa > Chordata > Actinopteri > Cyprinodontiformes > Poeciliidae > Xiphophorus > Xiphophorus maculatus. The sequence goes on along the minus strand of NC_036465.1, from coordinate 19,528,428 downwards.
GAGAAGCAGGAACTGTAAGTAATGTCAGAACGAGTCAGCAATATTTCTCACCGCTGCCCAAAGTCCAGAAACAACTGTCCTCTGCTTCAGGTTGGTTTCCCCATCCAGGTTGGCCGTCTCTATGTGGCAAACGCCATTAGGGTTGGACGAATAGAGGAGGAGCAGGTCTGCTGGGACGATCTCATTGGAAACTACCCGCACAAAATCTCCCACTCGCACATCCTTCCAGCGTCTCTCCACATATTGTTTCTCCCTCCTGTAGTCAGAGAAGTCACAGTCATATTTAATAAATTAGAGTATGCGACCCGATGACTCTTGTTTGTCAAATTAAAAGTGCATTTTGAAGAAAATAACCTTCAGACAAAAATAACCTTTAAAATTTGGGCATCAAGCCCACATTTTGGTTTCTAAAAATTGTTTTCGTATTGGACTAATGTAATATTCTTCATGTTTTCAATAACTATAAATGAAAAATCCTCATAATTAATGGAAATAAAGGCTGTTATTTAATTAATCTATCTAATGTGTCTCAGTTAGCAACAAATTTCCTGAAATTAATTTACTTTTCAGGAATATACTAATTTATTGAATGGGTCTGTAACTATCAAACCTCAGATTGGCTTTCACGTATCGTGCCCCACAAGACGACATGAGAGTTTATTGACATTTTATGGGAACGCCCAACATAGATAATTGTGAAGTGGAATGAAAGTATCACATGGTTTTCAACGTCTTTTACAAATTAAAAAGTGAAAAACATGACTGAGTTTGTGCCATTTGAGTGAAAACTATTTAGAACGCAGTGTTGCTGCAATTGGACACAATTGTTTTGCAGCACATCCAGCTCCAGTACATTTTGCATTTCTTCTTTGTGAGAAAGCTCAAACCCAGTCAGACTGACTGGGTGTATATGAAGATGCATCTTGCCACAGGTTCTCAATTTCATTTGTGTCTGTACTTTGACCAGGTCATTTAAACGTGAGTGGGCTTTCATACTCATATGAAGTATTTTAAAGTCCGTTCTCTGAGTAAAACAGAGCCAATGTAGAGATTTTAATAGTGGGGTAGTGAGGTCTATTTTCCTAGTTGTAGTGAGAATGCATGGATGTTTTTTCATCAATATTTCATAAGGATATTAGTCCTTCAATCCTACAAATGTCCTTCAGGTGATAGAAGGCTGACTTTTTAACTGTCTTTATGTGTCTTTGAAGGTTTGGGTATTAGTCTCTCACTATACTCAGAAATTGGTCTTGATCAGTAATTTCCAGCTGTAATAACTGAAACTGCTTGTACCTTGATCGTTATTACCCAAAGATAATAACTTCAGTTTTGTTTCTGTTCAGCTGGAGAAAGTTAAGGCTCATCCACGCACTGATTTGTGCATCTGCTCAGTGTTTAAATGGGTCCATACTCACCTGGTGACATTGTTATTACCTGCACAGTGATGGTGACTAATCACTTCTTATAAGATGATTTAGCAAAATCATGTAGATATTAAATAATTGTAGGAAAGTTCAATGGTACTACTTGAAACATGAGGGACTGTATAGTTTGCTCAAATTATTTCCTAACCTGATTTGCTTTAAAAAAATAAAAAAATGAGCAATTTTTTTAGGTTAATGTTTGCTTGAAGCAAACATAAACAAACATGAACTTGAAGCAACATTAACCTCTATGTAAAGAGGAAATGATCATTTTGGATAATCCAATAAATCTGCTGTGTTTTTGAAGGAGAGAACAGAAAGAAAAGATGTTTTGTGAATGAACTGTTCTGAACTTTGTCAACTGTGACAGTTTCAAGATTTCAAGGAGTGTTTTGCATTATGGTTAAAACCAGCATATCAAGCTGACTGGTAACAGAACATTGAAAGTATGCTGCCCTGCATGTAGAACCTGATGGGTTAGTTACTACTCAATACCACACCTCACTCCCAACAAAGACAGGAGGGGAGCCAGCTGTATTTTTAGGATGTTGCATTCATCACCTTGCATACGTTATTGTACTTTCAAAAATGTATTTTGTGCGTCAGACAGTCAGAGTTTAGATGTGAATTAGATGTGCTCCCACTTTGTTTTTAGTGCTTTCAAAATGTCTGAAGTTCTTTCTAATACGCTTTTCATGTTTGTTTGTTTTTTAGAAGATTTTTTTTCTCCAACACTCTTAACTCCATCCTATGATGCAGACAAGCCAAAAAGCTACTAAACTCAAGAGTTCAGGAAACTGAGCAAAGAACAAATGTTAAATGCTAGCAGGAGAAAATCAACAGAAGCCAACACAATTATTTCTTTACCTTTTTCTCATTATCTCAGCACACGCAAAATCCATTGTGAAGGATGCCAACAGGGAAAGTGGATGTTTTCACTTACTCCAGCCATAAAAATCCAACATGGCTGCCATGTCTTCCACACAGTGTTAATTGAGGTGATAAATGATTTGTAACACATAAAATCTTTTCACAATCTCTTTCATAGACGTTTTGGTGTTTAAATAAATTAAATTAGTGCTGAGTTTATATTTCAAATACCGTGCAAATTCTGCATGGCAGTAATACACAGATCTATTGGGTGGACTTTTGTCATATTTGATACCACTGTTTCTAAAACTTACCAACAGCGATTAGGACATTGTAATGAAGGAAAATAAATAAAAAGTGAAGTAATTGTTGGTTTATCACATCGCCATTTTGACATTCAGAACTGATTTTTTTTTCTGATATTGTACTGCTATAAATAAAATACAAAAGATAATTTGCAGTTAGCTTGTAGAGCTAACATAATTAGCTCATCAGAGCACACAGCAGATAGCAGGTCCCGCTGGTTTTCCAACTGGAACATGGTTAAGTAGGTTTGATGTGATTTCCAGATCCAGGGTTCAGCTTCAGAGTAAATAAATGACCAATAGAAGTATGAAATGTTTAAAGCAAAATTATTTTTGCTTGAACAATTTATTTGGTCAACTGTGGCTTGCTCATCACAGTTAATCAGTTATTCTGTTTATCTCGTGAATAATTTAAACCATGATTTCTCTAAAGGTAATCCAAGTACCAGATTTAGAGAATAATGAATCGCGTTTCATATGAAAAACTCAGCATTTTGGGACATTGTGCTTGTCTGCTTACTTAAGAAACAAACACATCAAGGCTGCTTTACAATCTGAACACAAAGTCTAAAGCCTTTGCCTGAGGTAAAATTAGCTTAACTCCGCACAGACTGCAGACAAGACAACATCTGGGTGAGTCAGAAGATGACAATGGGATGATTTTGTGTAAGGAAAAAAAAAACATTTTAAGAAATGTTTCTCTGCAAAGTGAGTTAATATATCAAAACAGTGAAAGTTTCAGAATGAACTTTAACTTGAGAAATTATTTTAAAACTAAAGGAACTTATGTATCTGTTTTTCTGGGGGGGGGGGGGGGGGGAGAAAATAAACCTTTTAACAAAGAAAGTTTAGTGAAATCATGTATAACAAATAATAGGTGCTACTTTCAGTCTATGTGAAAATGTACTCTTTCAAACAACATTGAATACAACAAAATGCTTGTAAGGTGATAGTGGTGATGGTTATAAATGTTCTCTTTATGCAGGCAGTTAAGCACTAGCACAAAAACAATATACTGTTTTTATGCTATAGCATTTAGCAGCACTATTAAGAGCTGCTGTGCCTAAGCACAGATTTTTCTTTCATTTCATTTTTATTTCAGATGCGAAAAAATAGTATTTGATGGCACACAGGATAAGACATTTTCATGCTTCACCTAAAACTATTCAAACAACAATGAGGAAAAAAAGACTTGATGGGAAACAGATGGGAATTAGGGCCAAGTTTCTATCGTCTGACTGCATTCCACGTGGGGATCCACAGTCAAAGATGACTAGGCTAAACGAACGACTTCTAATCTAGTTTCTATTTGCTATACATGAAAAAATGTGAAAATCCTGAGTTGCTTCAGAAAACATACTGTACAGCTCTTTACAATCCAACAATGAAAGTTTAGGAGTTCCAGTAAACTCAAAGGAACCTAGTGGACCTGATCAAGCTAATTATTTGATTGCACAAGTGTCAGAAACTCAGCAGAGTTGACACTGAGTCAACTCTGCATGGAATCTGCAGTCTTTTCTGCATGAACTGGGTAAAATCTGCAGTGTTTTCTCCTGTCTAAAGCTTTTAAAACTATTTGTTAGCTTTCTGCACCCTGCATAAAAAGTAAGAAAATGTAGTTGTGGTTCATTTTGATATTTGTTGTATAAATTTTTCTTGATAGTAAAACTTTTTTAATGTAAGAAAGACTTTTTATTTCACCCCAGATGGTGACACATTTGTAAGGAAAATGTATGTGTGGGAATTTCCATGTTGAGATTAGATTTTAGAGCCAGTGAGACTCCTGTAACCACACTTTTTAGGACCATGCTTTATCCTCCATGATGTGAGTGTTTATTGGAGACTATCTCCAGAATTTTGCCGTGGATTTCCCCACTGAAAACATCTTAGGAGGGCTGTTCACTCATGACCAACACAATCATACTGACTTGAAACAAATGCTAGTACAACAGTGAGATGTCAACAACATTGTGTGACCAGGCACAGTAAAAGATTTATTGCCAGGAAGCAATGTTGCAAGACAAAATATCAACCGAAACATATTTCCAGGCTTAGTTTATAACCATTCAGTGGATCAACCCTTCTCTGCTCTCCAGTTCACAGCATAAAAAAGGGTGTGAGAATGTCTATCATCCTTTGTGAATTTTTCCTTTTCACCAGTCATTCAAAAATAGAAAACAGCTAACCTTACTGTCTCTGCTTACGTAACACTCAGATGAGGATTTCATCAAAGATGCTCACTGTGATGGCGCGAAACGTTGTATAATCTCCCACGCTTACTCTATTTTTAAGTCGAAAATTCCCAAAGGTGTGCTGAGACACAGAGTCGATGAAATACACAGATGCAGACAATGCAGACAATCAGAAACAGATGTGCTGATGTGGTTTACACCTGCCACATCATGCATGAGCATTCAGAGCACAAGAACCCCCTGAACGTACCTGCTATAGATAAAACATGGCGTGTTGTTGACCTTCCTGTCCGACTGGTACCTCCTAAAGTCCTCCCAGCCATCCTTCAGGGCCGTCAGCAACAAGATGACACAGATGGGGATCAGGGCCACCTCAGGCTGGAACGCGTTCACCACGGGGATGAAGTTCAGGATGGCTATGCCCACAAAGTAGAGGTTCGCAAAACGGTGAAACTGCTCATAAAGGTTCATGGGAAGGAATAGCAGCAGCGAGTATTTTGTGGTTTTGATGGCGTTAGAAAGGAAGAAGCGATTGGGTTGCTTAGCCTTCTCCAGTCCCTCGTACAGCAGATTGGACACCAAGCTGCGTAGTTCCCGCTCCCGTGCTCTCTGACCTTGCAGAGCATCCCTCACCAGGGCCAGAGGACTCCTCCACGTCATGATTGGACGTTGCTTTTGTTTCCTTTCCTCACCAAAGTTCCATTTCCACAGAAGTTGAAGGGCTTCACTTCAGAGCCATCATCTCTCTCTGTGGTTCTCTGTCAGTGAGTGAGGCCTGAGTTGAAACAAGTGACAACATACCTTTCCTAGGACCGCCCCTTTGCAGTGACAGGTGTGTTTGCATTCCTTACTCTGGAGCTATTAAAGGAGAGAGGCAAGATAAATGAACTGAGAAAAAAAAAAAAAACGTGCTGAAGAGACTCAGCTGATTTTCACCAAAATTCTTTACATTGTAGAAAGTTGAGTCAGTACTTCAGCTATGTGTTTCCTTCAGCATAATAATGACTATTAAAATAAAAAAAAATAAAAATAAAGAAAACCATGAAACTTTAAACAAATAAAACTGATGCTTTGACAAGAAAATCCATCTGATCGAGGAGAATTTCCCCAAAATGCTCTGCTAGATCAGGTCAGATCATGAAACTTGAACTGCTGGACATCAGGAGATTTGAATTGACAAGTTTAACAGTGAGCAAACAGCTGAATGATTACATAACGATCTCTATACATCAGTTACAGAGAGTGGAAAACATGGGTTTCACAGTATTGCAAAAATATTCACATTTTGCTATGGTACAATCACAAACCGTGACATATTGTATGGAGATTCTAGGAAAACTAATAAACACAGCAAACAGATCAGAGACCCAGTTTAAAGTTGGGTTCAATCCAATTGAGAATTTGCTGTAAAATCCTCTTTATTCTTAAATCTAATTGAGTTTTAACTATCTTGCTAAGAAAAGTGAGGAAAAATTGTAGTTTCTAGCTGGTAGAGACAAACCCTAAATGTTTCAGCGAAAGGTGATTCTAGAAAGTATCACCTTCCAGGTGAAATTAACAAAAATACACACCACTCTTTCCAGATCTTTGGTGTAAAGGAAAAAGCTTGAAAGACATTAATTCAGCTTCACAAATTTGCACAACTTTGTGTTGGTTTGTCTCATGAAATCAGTGAATTCTTTGAAACTCCTGCATTTCAGTGTGGTCTAATTAACTGGTTAACTGGTCTAATTTGCTCTTATAGAGCCTTAAAGTCATTTGAATGGAGAAGAATGTGAGCAGGAGCACATTGTTTAAACTGAATGAAAAACTGGACTAACTACAACATTTATTGCATTTGTTAGGGACTCTGAAGGGCACCAACAAGGCTGCTTCTTGCGCAGATGGCATGCATGTAGGAAGCTTTCCATTTCCTCATGTTGACGCAAGTTGTCTTTTCCAAACCTGCCTGCCAAGTCTCTCTGATAAATGCCTGATTTATTCCAGACCACTTGTTTATTGCTAAAATCTCAGTAAACCTGCAGTGAAGAAGTCAAATCCAGATGTAGTTTGAAGCAAGCAGACACGAACGGACATATAGGGTCTCAAAATTTAGAAATCCTGAGCACAATATGATCTTGTATTTATCGTAAAAGACACATCATATTTTCCTGTCTGTGAGCACATGACACAATAGGCTCCCTCCCTCTCAGCCAGCCTAACGTGTTTTTCCATCACATATGTGCGTGGCCGGGGAGCGGCGTGACGCGACTGTGTCAGACTCACCCTCTCACCCATCCCAGTCAGCGCTGGCTGCCTTTGGCTTAGTCGGCTAGCCAACTTCACAGAGCTCAGCTGCGACTCCACACACAGGCACACACACCCCCTCACACACGTGGCTCCACAGAGCAGAGGTCTGTGCATGGCTAATTACGCCAGTGACATGGAAAGACTACAAAGCAGGAAGCATCTGCCTCCCCTCCTATTCTCATGTGAACACTAAAGCCCCTTTTGAAAGGAGGAAAAAGGAAAGAAAAGACCAATTTAGTACAAACCATCTGTCTGCTGAGGTCATACATCTGTTATGTGGCTGTGCAGAGTGTTTTTGGAAAATGTTTTACTGGTGCATGAAGGAACAAGGTTACACATCTTGATACATCAGTTTGCTTCCAAAGGTCCGTTGCACTTAGTCTACTTATTCCCAGAGGCGTCTTGCACACATACAGCCAACATGAGCAACCCTCCATCACAATTTTCTGTATATTTAGCTTCATTTTCTTGCATCTAACTCTTCTGAAAACTATCATGACCATCTCTAAATCTTCAGCTGTTACTTCTGTGTAGCCTGTTTTGTTTTTTTGTAAAAGGCTCTTCTTTTGAATCTCATAGTGTTCTTTTCTTTTTGAAATCAAACAGCAGCTGCACATTATTTCCTGCTAGGACAAAATCTCTTTTTAAATATTAAATATTCTGTGTTTTGCACCATCAAATATTCACCAGCCTCCATTTATGTGTTCAGTCTTTGGCGCAGAGAGCACACTCCTCGGATGGATGCGTTTTCTTTCTTTCTTGTGCTTTATTTTCCTTCTCTTTTTTTTTTTCTGTCGCAGGCACTGTGGTCCCTCGCAGCCAGAGGCCCTCAGTTGAGTCCAAAGTGTGCCTCCACAGCCACGGCTCTCTGCGTTGATGTCCCCTGAGGCCAGGCGTTGAGCTCAGGCCTGCTCAGACCCCAGCACTGCGCCGGACCACCACTGCAGCCTCTCGCTCGAGCTCCTCCGCCCCTCCATCCATTATGCAGCCAGTAGCACCCAGCTGCAGAGCTTTACTCCTCAGCTCGGCCCTACCCTTGCCTCCACCGCTTGCCTACTCCGTCCCCGTGTCGGGTGCAGTTGTTCGCTTGCTCATTCAGACGCTCAATCAGCCACAAGCCCGCCAGCGATCAGCCTCACATTCACACAGGAAGGACATAAAACCACCGCCAGTGGCGCTCCTCTGTTGAAGTGATAGACTTAACTGAGTTTTAATTCAATTTAGATACATCTTCATAATTGCTGACAGTTATTACACAAGATATTTACAGTCATTATGAAATATTACAATTAGAATTTACAGAAACTTTGTACAAAATATGCCTGACTTCAATGCCTGGATAGTAAGGGGAGGGATCCTGGTTATGTTGTTTCAGGGGCGTGAGACATTGACCCAAAAGTCAGTGGTGTCTGGAAGTGCTTTAGTTTCAGCAAGTAGATGCTTTCAGAGTCCATTAAAAAGAAAAGGAAAAAAAAAACAAGAGACAGAGAGAGAGAAAGAGAGAAAAGTCCCAAAAGTATAGTCAGCAAAGTTGTAAATTGTGTTTTATTTCTTCTTAAGCTGAGATTTTTTTTTTCCTTTCTTTTTCTTTTTGACTAAATGGAACATTTGAGCTGTAATTCAACTGCAGAAAACAACAACAAAGACCCATTTAAATAGAATAAATTCATAATATTTACACAATAAAGTGAGTATTGATTTATAAAAATGAATAATTTTTTTCATTAAATATGTTATCTACAGTATTTTTTAATAATTATTTTTCTTTTTCTGGAAACAGAAACCTAATCACAATGAAATGCATCTTACTCCTATCATTCAGTTCCTACTCGTAACGATGGTTGTGGATTGCCATATTTATGCAGCGATGAAGCTCGCTCCATCGGGAAAGTTCTTTACGCCAGCTCGCTTAAATTAAAGCCATTCTCTGCACGATAGAGGAAAAAAAATAAATCACTCAGTTAAACGTATTTGGAAAGGAAAATGAAACCTCACAGATAAATGGAAGGGAATCTGTCAGCACAGATAAAGTAAAATAAACCTTATCAAAAGCATCAGCTTCCCCAGATCTGCTCTTTCTTTGATCATTAAAGCTCCAGAGATAAGACTGCCCCCTGCTGTTCACCTGTTGCAATTCCGGTGGCCTGTGCTAAGTTAACTGCAAGAAACCTTCAACTAGGACAACCAAAATACTGTCATTCCTCATCATCGCTGAGATGAAAACAAAACCAAAAATAAGCATGCTTTTTTTTTTTAAAAGGATGTTTCTGATATACAGTAAATATAGGAAAATAGACTATCAAGGATGACCTCCTTTTAAATCATTTATAAAGCTTTTCCTGGATGCAGACAGCTCGGCTACGAAGTAAATAGATACTAAACAAAAGAAATCCTCAAAGTATATGCAAACACAAGCATAAATATTTTGATCCACAGAGAGATAGTAAGCTACGAATGACAAATATTAGTGATATATTGAAATTCTGGAACAGGCACCTTTTCTGTCTCTCTTTTTTTGTTTATTCACTCTTCTTTTATTCGAGTGCTCGTCAGTCACTTGAAGGTGTTTCCCAAATCCTAAAAGAGTCACTGCTGACTGAAGTGGGTGCCGCTGCAAAAAGGTCTCTGTGTTCTCCTCACGTCGTCTGAAACAAACCAGCTCTAAAAAAGTCAGCACACGGTTTTCATCTCGCATTCTCTCTCTCACGCAAATTATTTATCTTTCTTGATTTTTTCACGCTAATTCGTCTTCGTCAGTCGTCTGGCGGGAAGCCGGCCTCCTGGCTCTCCGGGGTTTAATGGACGTAGTAGAGCCAGTAGACCACGTTGAAGAAGGAGAAGACGGTGGGGAAGATCATCCTGGACCACTTATCGATAGAGTTCACGTCGGACAGGTCTGGGATGTTCACCTTGAGCTGCGAGGCCCGTCTCCGTAGGCGGGACTTCTTCTGGGCGTGGCGCTCCAAGGCACTGTGGCCATAGTTTTGCCGGGCCATGGCCGCCCTGCGGTACTGCAGCGTGGAGCTGTCGTAGGCCAGCATGGTGTTGCGGGGATCCGTGGGAGCTCCCAGACCCCGGGACAGATCCCCGGCACCGCCCATCTCATTCTTCATCTCCATGGCGCTGAACAGGATGTTGTCATCGGGGGTCATCTGTGTGAAGGTGCACAAATAACAGATGAAGCCATGAGAAGTTACTGAAAGAGCAAGAGTGTGTTATTAAACTATGGAGCCTTGCAAAGGTATGTACACCCCTTGAACTTTTCCACATTTTGTGACAAACGAGAAATTATTTATTGGGATTTTAGGTGATAGACCAACACAAACTAGCACATTATTTTAGAGTAGAAGGAACAGGAAGGATGAATTTGAATATTACTTACAAATAAATATATAAAAAGAGTGCATTAAGATAAGGTCTGTCAATATATTTTACTTCTATCATGTAATATACAGCTGGGACAAAGGGTTTTCTGTTAAAACAGGACATGGAAAACTGCAGCATAAGTTATTAGGACACTGTCTGCAGAGGTGTTTGGAAAAAATTAATCAGGTTGTTTTAGGTCCAAAATGCTGCTGCCACAGTCCTGACCAAAACGACAAAATGGATCATATTACACCTGTCTTTAAATCATCACAATGGCTGTTTGCAAAAATATAGACTTTAAAAAGTTTATTTTATTTATTTTTATTCTATAAAGCACTGAAGAGTCTTAGTCCTAAAGTGTGTAGACCTCTCAGGTCATCAGAAACCTATTCAGTTTGTGTTTCTAGAACCAGAACTGAACAAGGGGAGTCTGCCTGAAACCTGAGATACACAACAACTGATTTCTGTTTTAAATCAGGACTGAAACAAGAGTGCTTGCTGCAGCTTACCCATGAAAGCCAAAGACCGCTTTAACATTTTATCTTCTTAGCTTCTCATTTGGTTAAATGTGTAATTTTGACATTTCTTAGTCTTATGTGTTTATGTCATGTCACTGTAGTTTTATTGTATTTCATGTTTGTACTGTATTTCAGGTGTCAATTAGAGGGACATTTCAGAAACCTGGTCTTTCTGAAAGAGTAACAAGTACATAGGGTTTGGAAAAAGAAAACCTCAAAGTCCTGACTGCAGTTTAGCCCAAGTCATAGGAAACAGCAAAAATGTGGAAGAAGCCACTCCTGTTAGATGACACCAAAATTATTTCTTTTGATCTCTCTTTTAGTTATAGTTCAGTCTGAAACTGAGGACCAAACACTCAAAATTATCCTGAAAACAAAGTCCCCCAGGTGAATCGTGGTAGCACCAGAATCATGCTGACACTTTTCTTCAGCAAACAGGAAAGCTGGACATGCTAGACTGATGGATCTAACCACTGGGGAAACCTGGAAAAAAAATCTGCAAAACGCTGCTGAAGACTTTACTTCCTGGCATAAAAGCTGGTCTTAAAGGGGACGTATCATGGTCCATTTTAAACAAGTTGGAATAGGTCTATGGGCTATACAAAACATGTTTACTTTTTTTGCACGAAATTAAAACTAATTTCTGTCTCAGTTCTACCTAAGGTTAACTCATTCCGGAATGAGCTGTTTTAGGGCTCTGTCACTTTAAATCCAAATAAACTGCTGCTGGCCACACCACCCAGCTCAACATCTACACTCTATCCATCTTTGAGTCTGAGTCAGACCCAGAAACAGAAGAAGAATCATGAAGAATGCAGCAAGTTGTTTCTGGTAAGTCAACAATAACAAAGCGCTACAATGGAAGGCTTGTCTGGGGTTGTTACGAAACGGCGTAGTGCCCGCTGAGTGTGACCTAATAATCGGGAGGTTTTTGAAATGCCTCGTTTTCTAAACACTAAAAAAAATGAACTTATTACCAGAAAACAGCTTTTAGCAGTTGGGCTTGTTTTAGAAGTGGTAGAGACCCACATGGAAGTACAAAAATGTGCAAAAAGCAAAATTTGCATAATAGGTTCCCTTTAAACATACAGCTTGGGGTACAAAGGTTATAGTTCTAGCAAAACTCAAAACATAGGTCCAGTTTAGATGCATGTCTAGTCTTGAAACTTGAAACCGAGCTTTGAGTTATTTTGTAAAAAACTGGGAAAGATTTTACTTATCATTTTATTTTCTCTGCAAAAATACTGAAAGCAATGAACCGTTTTACTTCAGTACTACAATTATGTTCTGCCTTGTGTTGGTCTATCACACGCACACTGATCCACGTTCCCCCAGAAATGCATTGATGTTTGCAGTTGTTACAACGTAGGTGGCAAAGTTCTAGGGAAATGAACACTTTTCAAGGCACTAACTGTTTTAAACTAAAGTTAAGAAATGCTGCAGTGAACTTTAAGCAATTTAGCGTGTCAAAATACTGATGAGGTGCTAAAAATGGGTGATGCAAATGAGCCGAAAACTGCTACTTACTGCCAAGTTAAAAAAAAAAGAAGGTAAATTCTCTTATCATTTGTCAAACCATAAATGATAATACAAGCAGAAGGCTACAAAGTGATAACATTCTTGAAGAAGCAGTTTGTAAATTAATTCTCATGGAGAAACCTTTGTTGTCATCTCAGAATTTCAACCAGAATATGGTTAAAATTCTGCCGATTCACAAGACAAACTAAACAAAAAGCTTAAAAAAAAAAAGAAAGAAAAAGAAGAGAAAAGCAAAGATATACAAAAGAAAAGTGACAGGAGAAGGTTGAGAGAAATAGTAAGGACTTTGCAAGGATGGAGGAGGCTACAGGTTCAGGGCAGGTCGGGAGAGGCGTTGTGGGAGGTGAAATCGGATCAACATTTCTTCATCCATAGCCTGACTTCTGAGGAAAAGCATCATCCCTATAATCCAATCCTGTCCTTGATGTGTTTTGCTGTTTCAGGGTAACTCACTTTGAAGCGGTGCTACTCATCAAATGCAATGTGTTTCTAGTACCTGCCCAGTCTTCTTCACAATTTCTTCACTTGGGTCCAAGTAATGAATGTATTATTTTTCGTCACAGAATTTTTTTTTCTTTTGGATTTTAATGAAATTGTCTTTGTCATTTTCCATCAGCTAGAGTTCAGATTAAATCAGTTCCTGCAGAAATGAAGCTGCTGAGCCATGTTTGTCAGGAAAATGCATGAAGAGCAAACCGAAAGAGGGAAAAAAACACAATGGTGGGAGTGATGGTCAAGGTTGCCTTAAAACTCTACAAAAACAAAATCAAAGAAATAAACAAAAGACTACAGTATTTTCCTCTGATCTGAACTGATTCAGATTGATGACATTGTTAAGTTTTGACTTTCAAAACCTCCAGTACCTTATTTCTTTGATCGCCTAGTCCTAAAGCGGCATCGTCCACAAAGATGGGATCCCACATCGAGTCATATGCGTCAATTTCCCTCTGTTTCATTCTGGCATACAGAGCATCATCTCTTTGAACTACATTTCCCACCAGCCACTGCAAGCATACAAAATCAGCACTGTTACTTGAGGTAAATCGGAGCTTGCCACACTCAGAAGGAAAGGATGTTTCTCTTTTTTTTTTTTCAAATTTAAAATTTAAAATGCTGTTGTTCTTAATGGTGCTGAGCAATATTTAAAGAGAAAGCTCTGGCGCTGCAGCCAGGGATTTTTCATGCGCCTCGTCCTTTGGGAAACACAAAAACGTGGAGATAAAGTATTTAAAAAGCAGTCGTTGCTCCTGCATTCGCTCTTCCAGATCCAAGTCTGTGTAAGAACGTTAAAGCAGCAAGCAACAGAGGGTTGTGTAAGTAAATAGTGAGAGTATAAGTAAATAGTGCTGGTAAAGGACATGAAACATTGATTACAGCATCACATTGGCCTTAAGAGAAGAACAAGAAGAAGAAGTCCTTTGCTCACACAGAAACAAACATACATATCAAAAGACAGCACAAAAACATTTTAAAAACAACTCCCTTCGCACAAACCTTATTGGGGTCGGGTCTCAGCTTCTCGTTGTTGGCCGTGGCCGCTTTCTCAGCCGCCTTCTTCTGTCTCTGGGGACCCTGGCCGAAGAAGATGTAGTTGACGAAAGCGTACTCCAGCAGAGCCAGGAAGACGAACACAAAGCAGCCCATCAGGTACATGTCGATGGCCTTCACATAGGGGATCTTGGGGAGCGTCTCTCGCAGGTGAGTGTTGATGGTTGTCATGGTCAGCACCGTAGTGATTCCTGCAGGTCAGTGGAGTCACACTTAAAGAAAGTCTTTAGACGAGTCTTTTCCTGCCTCATCCCCACAACAATACATTGCATTGGGTTTTAGAAAAAAAAAACTGAAAAAGGGGTAAAGAAATGTCCACAGGATGAGTTGGTGAATTTATTATTAGTTTCTAATAGTATCGGCCATAGACTGCTACAAATGCTCCATTAACACAAGCATTCAGATGTAATCATCTTGCTTGCAGCCTCAAATGACCATATTTGGGCAACTGGGCACAACACGAAAGTGATCATCTAAAGCTAAGTGGACAAATATCTATTAAATATTCATATTCTGTGGTGTTGAAGAGCACATTTGGGATGTTTCTGTGATAGCTTCACATCTTCTGCCTCAAGCAGAGGAGTTCAAGAATTTTTTTTCATTTTAAATAGAGCTGGAAAGATGGAGGAGGCGATAGATATTGTAGATAAATGGATCAGGACTTCTAGACATACAGTATAGACATACAGGACTTCTGGATACAGTGCATTCGGAAAGTATTCACAGCATCGCTAAACTTTTATTTTATTATGTTACAGCTTTATTCTAAATTGTATTAAATTAATTTCTTTCCTCAAAAATTCTACACACCAATAACTCCTCACTACAGGTGAGGGTTGGAACATAGACAGAGACGTAAATTGAAAGCTTCGGTCCAACTCTACTTCACCGCAACAGATCAGAGCAGAACTCACATTAGTGCAGACTAAGTCAAAATTCATCTTTACATTTTGTCCCTAATTAATAAAAAAACAAGATGGGAACTGGTCAAAGAGGCTGCATGTAACATTGAAAGAGGTGTAGGAATGTTTGATATGGACTGGTCTGTTTTAACAAATAAATATGAGCAATGCCAATATGTCTGCACTAAACGTAAAGCTAAAAACTTTTTGAAAACACAGATTTGGTCTTATAGACTCTAATTAGAACTTTAGGCTACAATTCTAAAAAGTACATTGGACACAAAAATAGCACAAAAATCACAAACATACCAAAAAAAATGATACCTACAGAGAAACATGGTGGTGGCAGCATTATGCCCTGGGATCACTTTTCTTCAGATTGAACTAAATCGTTTGTCATGGGGGATGAAATCATGAACAATTCTAAACACCAGGCAGTTCTGACCTGAAACCTTCTTCTAAAGTGCTGCAGACGGACAGAGATTTTTGGTTTACTGCATCACGATGATGCCGAATTTAAAAATAAAAAAAAAAATCATAACTTCATCTGAAGAGAGCAGTTTTGGAATGCAAGAGTCCAGATCTAACTCGAACAATCTGAAGACAATAGATGTCCTCCCAATATGGAAGATTTGGAGGACATTTGCAAGACGCAATGGGAGATATTGGCAAACGTGGTACAATGACAGACTCCTACCAAAGACTGAATCTTGAAATAAAATTACAAGTTTCTTCATCAAAAATTGTGTGTGCACACTTCTGCACCCAGGTCATTGCAGTTTTTCTCTTCTCCTCTTTACCCTTCTGGCTAAATGAGTTTGTTTCAAGATAAATTGTACCAG
Organism: Xiphophorus maculatus; assembly: GCF_002775205.1. NCBI lineage: Eukaryota > Metazoa > Chordata > Actinopteri > Cyprinodontiformes > Poeciliidae > Xiphophorus > Xiphophorus maculatus. The sequence goes on along the minus strand of NC_036465.1, from coordinate 19,512,633 downwards.
GGAGATTTCCTGAAATCATGCTCTCATATTCATATGTTACAAATTGTAACCATTATTGTACCAGAGTCATAAATTGTTGCTTTGCTTCCCTGCAAACAGTAAGATCAGGTGCCAGTCTGGAATGGACAGGAACATTTGAGCATTCATGTCTGTCTTGTACATTATAAAGTATTTAACTGCGACGAAGAGACAAGACTCGCTAAATTAGACCACATAAGGTTTACAGCCTCCATCTGAATCCCCTGAGACTGAGAGCACGTGTGCTTCATCAGATAATTTCAGGTGATATTCATGCGTTCATACATACTCTGAGCATACCACATCAAAAGCAACCCACTGCTGCTGCAAACATCTGTGTTTAGTCACAGCACAATACACCTGCTTTTATGACACACACACACACACATTGTGTTTGATACATTAGTCATCTGCCTGCACAATTTGCATTTGGTCAGATTCACACGCATTATAAATAACCCAGCAGCCTGCAGCGGCGCTGTAGCACGGAGCCCGGGCGTTCATTGGCTGAGCTCGCTCTCTGCACAATCTCAGGGTGCTGAGAGCATGTGGGCACATCTTTAAATCGCCTTCCCAGCAGTGCTGCGTTAGCCTGCTTGTGTCGGTTTGACTTTGTGTGTGAAAACATCCAGGTGCATTTTTGGGTGACTGCTTTCACTTGCATCCTTCGTTTGGATGTTTTTTTGAATGTAATCTGGAGGATGAGCAGGTATTTTTGGGCGCTGAGGGGCTTCGACAGACAGACGAGCAGAGAGAAAGACAGCGAGCTTCAAGGTCAGGCTGCAGAGCTTCTCGCGGTGCATGAGTCATGTACATAGTCATCTCTGAACAACAGACATTTAGCCAGACAGCTTATTACACACTGCTATCATTCACATACTTTGAGACAATTTACCAATAAAACAAACAAAGAAAGCAAATGCGCAGAAAATAAAGAATTTCCCTTATTAAGGACACAATAACGTCTAAATTCAACATGTTGAAACATAATAGGATAAATGGATCCTTTCATGCACAGTTATCATTTGGCTTTGGGTCACTGCTGTGCAGAGGGAAGACAGTCCTACCCAGGGCCACTCTGGCAGCAGATGCATCATAGTTGATCCAGAAGGAGACCCAGGAGAGGATGGTAATCAGGATGGAAGGCATGTATGTCTGCAGGATGAAGTAACCGATGTTCCTCTTCAGTTTGAAGCTGAGAGACAGGCGGGGGTAAGAACCTGAAAGAGGCACAGGGAGAGAAACAGAATCTCCTTCATGGTGCCAACTTTGTCCTTCCAACATTGTGGCGCCTTACACAAATATCTCCATGCAAAATTATTCTCACACGGTAACCCTGGGGAAAATATGTAAAAAAACAACAACAAAAAAACACTGAAAAATAATTTAGATTTTTTTGCAGTCACATATGATTACAACCTTGTTAGATTAGAATCTAACAAGGTTAGATCTTTACTTGGATTAAATTAATCCAACTAAAGAATCTTTCTGGTGACACTTTTTTTTTTTAAGTTAACCACAGGGTCTGGATTCGAATGGTGCCCTGGGAGAGTACCGTCAACCCCAAATCATTCAAAATGCAAAATATTTTTCATATCTGAAGCAGCATAAATGCATTGTAATCCCAAACAAAGCACACAAAATAGTTTTCTTATTCTCTGAGAAATATTATTTTAAATCAACTCTTTGCACCACCTTTCTAATACCATCCTGGGGACAGGCCCATGTCAAAAACGGACACTTTAAATGTCCCATCACTTCTTTTTTCCCAGTGGTATAATTACACCATAATTCAGACGCCCATTTTTAGTAGTCAGACAAGAGATTGTTGCTCCGACTGGAGCAGCAAATGCTCCAGATGGGTGTGACTTAAAACAAATACTCAGTGTGTGGAAAAGCACCCCATGTAGTATGGTGGAGGATCTGTGATGCTAAGAGCCTGTTCCCTGAGCTCTGGAAAATACTGTGAGATTTTTTATAAATTTCTGGTGGCCTCTGCCAGGAAAGTGAAAATGGGTCATCATTGGGTCTTTGAGTTGGATAGTAATCTGTAAAGTATGGCCAGATTCAACACATATAAAATCTTTCCCATCTTCCATTGGCATACAAGTTCCCAAACTTAAATCCCTTAGAAAATGTGTTGGTGAGCTGAAGAGAGCATAACATAGACCTAAAGACTTTGGCTACTGCAAAGAGGAAAGGTCAAAAACCTCACTCTCTGTGCTCCCTTAGTGTTGTAATGTGTTAAGGATTGTATAAAGTACTAACAACAGCAGAACGAACAATTAGCCTGGTTGATTTCAAAAACCTATTCCCAATTTCTTCCCCTACTGAAAAAATTAATTGCATAAAAATATCAGTGTCAAATTATGCAGAAAATACATATTTATAAAATATTGATTTTGTTAAGGCTTTTTAGTATATCTCTATCAGGAGTGCCAAATATTGTGGGTAGCACTGAATTTGTCCGCTCAAAATTAGCACAAATCTAAAAGCATAAAAATAAATATCTGTTCTCCGTGACTTGCCTGTCGAGAAGACAACATTCTTGGAGATGAGCTTGTAGTCAACAATGGAGAACTGCGGCAGCTCTATCCTGTCGACCCCAGACACAGCGCCGTCCCCACCTCGCCAGTAAAACTCGATGTCATCTGTGGTGTATCCGTCTGTGGACGAGAGAGGCAGAAGAATTATCACCTTCAATTAAGGAGCTATAAATGTTATGAGTCAAAAACAGCAAATGTTATGCTTCTTCCTTTTCAACAATTTTCAAAACTCCCCCCATCTGGACTTTCACTATATATTGTAAAGGCATGTACAGTAATTTTAAGTGTAAAACTTCTGAATTGAAAGAAAATAAGAAAAAATCAAGGGGATCGCTGCGTCGCAGGTTGTCGTCGTCCAACATAAACAAAGTCACAGAAATCTCCACACTCCACAAGAGTTCCATTTTTGTCTTCCACGTGCTTAAAATACAGGGGGTGACCTATTCACATGTAATGAATAATTAAACTCCGAGTCTCTGATTTTTAAAATTAACACAAATTTCTTTGTCGCGAAGGCGCTGACATTCAAGGCGAAGTTAGTCATGTTGGGCTGTTGTTGTTTAGGCAGGCGGCCTGCTTCAGCCACAGGCCTTTTTATTACAGCAGACATTTTGATTTGTCATAGCAGGACAGGCTCAGGTGTTGCTAATAGTATCAGCAATGGCCTTCATCTGCAGAAACTTGCACGCACACAACATTGGCCGTTCATTTTATTATTTATACCTGTCCTTTACCAGCAAGGATGTGTCGAAGTGCGGGGAAATAAAAGGGTGCCTGTCCCTCATGTTAGTCTGACTTTTCGTCACATTGCCTGTCAACGCAACGAGGCACAAATACAGTTTCTGTTATTCAAAGGGAGCTAAATTATTCTTCCAAACAGCTGGGTCCTGTAGCTCGTGGCCAGTATTACTCAAACAGGAGTAAATTATGCATCTGTTGAGGTTTGCAGCTGCAGAGCGCATTTGGCGCTCTGGTGAGTGTTTCACAGCAGCCGGGCAGCATATGTGGGATCCAATCAAAATAAACCTCGGTGTGTGTGTGCGTGTGTGTGTGAATGTGTTCAGAGTAATACAGGAATGCATTAACCAGTGCAACGTGTAGCTAACTGAAGTGTGTTGCTTTCAGATGTCAGAGGAGCTTTTCTTGGCAAATTTGTTGGCTTTGGATATTTTCATTTGTTTAAATGTGCTTATCAGTGTTATTGCTTTATCTTACAGAGGTGAGGACATTAACTACACAAACAGGGTGCTAATCTTTCGTCCTGCCTCATGCAAGTTTGTATGACTTCCCACTCAGAGTCCAATACAGCCGTTTCTGTGTCATGAGGACCAATTTGTCTTAGTGGGACATTTGTGCTTAGTTTAAGTGTTTTTCGAAAGTATCCCTTGGACTTTATTACCGGAAATTTCAATGTATTATATTGGAATTTTATGAGCAAAAGATTAGACATGGTCTTCAGAATTTTGACAAATAAAAACATAAATGTGGTGTCATTTTGCTTGTGTCTCCACCAGTTTTACAAATCCAAAGTCTGTTTTGTCCAGTCAGACCGGGAGGACAGCATCAGTTTTTCTTCTCAGAAGAATGAAAAAAAGAATCATGAGTCAGATTTTAGCATCAAGGCAGTTCAAACGGCTTTACATGGTAAAAACAACACATTGAACAAATAACGCACATTACAGTGGCAAAAATAGAGAAGTAATAAAATGTTGTAACGCAAGCAAAAATATAAATAAAAAATCTGTTTCACTTTTTATCAATCAAAGGCAACTCAACAATATTCTCATACTCTCCCCGGCTGATATATATATACAGTACAGACCAAAAGTTTGGACACACTTTCTAATTCAATGGGTTTTCTTTATTTTCATGACTATTTATAAGGCAATAAATCTCACTTATTAACCTGACAAGGCACACCTATGAAGTGAAAACCATTTCAGGTGACGACCTCTTGAAGCTCATCAAGAAAATGCAGAGTGTGTGCAAAGCAGTAATCACAGCAAAAGGTTGCTACTTTGAAGAAACTAGAATATAAGGGGTATTTTCAGTTGTTTTACACTTTTTTGTTTAGTGCATATTTCCACATGTGTTATTCATAGTTTTGATGCCTTCAGTGTGAATCTACAATGTCAATAGTCATGAAAATAAAGGAAACTCATTGAATTAAAAGGTGTGTCCAAACTTTTGGTCTGTACTGTATATATATACAGTATGTTTGCTTCATTGCTGCTGCTGCCACCAAGCTTGCCTGCAGGACTTTTCCAGTCTGAGGAAGGTGTTTGGTCACCTGCCTCTTCACAAATCCAACTACTGATAACTTCTCTGCTAACTATGCTTTCAACTGCAGGCTCAAGTTCATTCACGCATTTTGCTATAATTTTGTATCCTTTTCCTTTTTTGAGTAAGTTATTCTATCTTCTCTGAACTCTCTGGACAATTCATTAGACTATATCCAAAAGGCAATACAACACTTTGATGAACAATCGCTATCTGGCCTGTTTTTATTTCAAGCAAACCTGATGCCACCATTGAAACCACTGATTGCTTGTACCAGAACTGGGTCTTCATAATAGACAAAGTGTGCTATTATGAATAGCTGAGGGTCTTAAAAATTGTGAGACTATGGTAATCAATTATTCAATCATTTTTAAATAAAATTATTGTAATGTTAGTGTTTTTTTATCTAATTAAGCTTTTCTCATCTAAATAGTTTATTACCGAATAAATCTTACCACCTCATTTGCTTTGAGGTTTGAAAATTTTTTAGTTGTAGATGTAAAAAGTGTTTAATTAAATGTACGTTTTGAAAATCTGAAAAGATTCTACGTGTCTGAAAACTTGTGAAAGGCATTTACAGTATAACCCCACAACACAAGGACAGTCTGGTGTGAGCAAAGAGGTGAATGCAGAAGTCAGAGTTTATCTACATTAACTAATAAAGTGAAGGAGATGAATTGCAGCTTGAGCTCATCATGTTAGACCAAGTGGCCTGAACTGCAGTAGTGAGCTGCTGGTGAATTGAAGGATCTGTAGCTTTTCTTTAGGAATGTCTGTTAAAAAATGCATCAAGTTTATCAAGAGAAGTTAGAGTTCTCTGGGCTCATTAGTCTGAATAAAATAGCATGCTCTGGCATGAAGAGATTCCAGCGTTAAACCCGTTGCCAGTTAATCCATATGAGAGCAGATCCTGCCTGGTGATCAAAACTAGAGCTGCGAGTGTTCGTGTGCACGCATATGAGTGTGTGTATTTTGTAGGGCTGCTGGGGAGAGGAGGAGAGGGGGGAAAAACAGCATATGAGTGATGAGGAGAGAGATAAAAAGGCTGCAAGGAGAAAAAAAGAGAACGGGATGAGTCTTTGCAAAGAAAAGAGATGAGAAACGGAAAAGAGGGAACGATGAGCGAGATGGCGAACATAACGGGAGAGGAGCGGAGAGGGGCGGTTCTGACCCGTGCCGTTTTTGTGCCGCCTGGAGCTGTTGGCAACAGTGTGATCAAACCCGGAAAGACTGAGCCCCATAGACCACATCCCAGCACCATAATCCTTCTCTCTGGGGACCCAGATAAAACACGCAGAGGACCTCGTCTTTCTCTCTCATGCTCTTCCCCGCACTCGCTCCACTCGAGAGCGCTGGATCACATACAATTACAAACTCCATGTGAAATGAGCTCTTTGTGTTGTACAAACACGGAGAGGCAGTTTGGGGAGAAAGCTGCACATAACATCGACTATCAGCACATCCCCGAAACACTGGACCTAATCAGGCTCCTCTGCGCCTTGGGAAGCCACTGCAGCTGAAGATGAATTAATTAGGCTGGATGTTATCAGTCACTGAGCCATTAGTGATGTTCTTCTTCTTGATGCATATCTCTAGCTATCTCATCAGCCTTCCTCAGCATTTAACGTAGCGTTTTATCAACATGCCATTCTACCTTGGTGCTGCGGGGAGGCTGCTGGTGTCTGTGTGTGTGTGTGTGTGGGATCTGTTTAATTCTCCATCTGCATGTGGGTGTGAGAGCTGGTTGTCAGGGAGAGCAGTACTTACAGCTTTCTATCTCCAGAGTGCAGTTTTGCTCATCCAGAGGGTAGCGGCGCAGGTCCATCATGCAGGCAGCAGTTGTAGTGATGCTATGGACAATGAGGGAAGACAAAATTTTGAGATTCATCAAAGACCTGATCCAGATTTTACTTTCACCGCCACAAAGCGAAGACATCTGCATCCCCACTTGAGGTTGTGCAACGTAGGAGACAATTCTCAGGGTTCAGAGGGAAATGTCATTAATTCTGCGACATGGATAACTCTTTTATATGCAAATTTTTTCTAGTTAGAACAAAAATTACACCTCTGAGAGAACTGTTTCTTTAAAGATTTCTTTCATAGTATTGAATGCATTTGTTTATTTTGATTTTATTTATTGGACTAACAGAATTTTACTGAGGAACACACAATCACATATAAGCATATATGCATATTATAAATAATTTCTACAGCTTTTTAATTTACTCAGATTTACTAATTATAATTATGGTTTCCAATCTCTTCCTACTGACTTTGTGTTATATTTGTGCATATCAACCTTTATGCAGACAACTGCCAGGTTTATCCATGAGTGATGACAAGAGATAAGAAGCTGGATGGCACAAAAAGTTTGGCATTAGCATTTGCAAGAACTGTATGTATTGATCTTCCCTTACTTTTTAAAAAGAAAAACAACAACGTGAAATTGTGTGGTGAAAGTGGCTCCTTGTTTAAACTTGATGGTCAAATGAACTCTGGTCTATTCCTGCTTTCTCCAGTGTTTTCTCAATAATAAAGCCTATTCTTTCTAAAAGCATACACACAACTGCTTCAAAGTGCCACTGCTCTGTTTCTAACTGGTGCAAATAAACAGTTCCCTCCTTTATTTAGGATTTTTAGTGACTTAATACTCTTGCTTTTTGTTTGGAAAACTATACCCTCATATGTAGAAGCCACCTTAAATAAGATCTTGGTTCACATATGATGTCTGTCGGCTCACATCATGATAAATGTCTCTAATCCAACCATACAAAGGACATTGAAGTATAGTAAATTTGTTGTCATTTTTCAAGATACCAGTTTGAGATTGTTATTATTATTTGTCTAGTATGGAGATATTTACTCTGTGGTCATAAACGAATGGACATGGTCAGTAGCAATATGCAGGTAGGCTGTGGCATTTAAACAATGCTCAACCTGCACATTCTTCTCTAACCCTAGATATCACCAATGTATTTTTGTCCAGAACTGCCACTCACTGGACACTTTTTCAAACCATTCTCTGTAAACTTGAGAGATGGTGGAGCGTGAAAGTCCCAGTAGATCAGCAGATTCCTTAACATACAGACCAGCCTGTCTAGCAGCAAGAACCATGCACTGTTCATAGTCACTGAGATCCCCGTTTTTCTCTATTCTGATGCTTGGTTTGAACTTCAGCATGCTGTCTTTACTAAATCTAGTTACCAAAATGCACTGAGTTTCTGCCATACGACCGACTGGTTTACTGTGTGTTAATTGAAGAGGTACATCCAATTATGTGACTGACAAATGTATAGCATCATGTTCTCAAAAGTGAGCAGACTGAATACTTTTAATTTTTATCTCCTTTACATATAAGTTAAAAGTTAAATACTGTAGTACAAAAAAATCCCTGTCATTCATAAACTTATGACTTGCTGTTCTTTATATTCAGAGTCTCCTTTTTGTTTCAGGTAGAGATTTTGCCACTGGAATGATTTATTAAAGTTGACGGTACTTAACAAACATCACACAATCCCTTGTATTTATATCAGCAGTGCAAATTTCTGTACAGTTTTACTTGTCCTGCTAACTGTGCCTGTTTCTGCAGAAAACAGTTGCTGTAATGCTATTTGTGCATGGAGTGAAGAAACAGCAGTGTGAACAAGCTTACCAGAGCATGAAACAATACAGGCTGTTTTAGGACAGGTGCTTAGTCTTTTGTGATAAAAAACCTTATGTACTGAACATGTATTATTCAGTGGAGTGAAAGGCAGAGTCAACTGGTCCTGACTGGATAACTCACATCAGAAATTATCGTCCCAAAGTTGCATCTGCACTGCCACATTTAAACGTCGCGGTAAGGGCCTTTGTTTTGATGGTTTGTTCTCACCTAAATCACCTAAGAAAGAAATCTAACAGAGGCCTTTTCATTAGCCAGGATAATAGTAATATGTGAAGACATAAGGCAGGAGGAATGTGTTAGCAGATGTTTTTAATTGTTAGTTTGTCTGTTAGTTGCAGGATAAAAAAAATATTTAAAACCCACCTTTAACTATTGAATGAATTTTAGTTTCGAAATTGGGCTTTTCGTTCTGTTGGTAAATAAAATTAGAAGTTTTATTATGCAGACCTTTGACAAATTTTATGCCCTTTATCGCCATGTAAAACTTTTTTCTCCTTTGTGACTAATTTTTTTTGTTTCATAAATCAAACTTCCTTATTTATACTTTTAAATAATATACAGTCTAGCTTGGAAAGTGTTTTTTTCCACTTGAAACACTCTTTTCCTAGAACTGAAGATTTTTTGAGAAATTGAATGTCATAGCTGTATGGTTTTGCAAAATCCATAGCCACAATAATTCAGTCCTCAGTATTGAAATTCTTCCCAGAGGATCAGTCACAGATTGCACATGATAATAATCTTGTTTTAGAGACTCTGTGTATTTTGTCAACTCTGGAAAAAAGAAAACAACGTGGTCAAGCATTATCTCACAAAAGGCTGACTGAAAAAGTATTCAGAAATTATTGGGAAGACATTAGTAAAACTGGTTGACTGGAAATTTCTTGTGTAGTATATAGATTATCTTTCACAATTTACTAAAAGGTAAAATTCTCCTTTGGTTCTATTCTCTAAGGGCTGCTCTTGTTTAAGTAAGTACTCCATAAAATATGCATATAGTTCTAAAAGAGGCAACCATATGGGCTTTACTACACCTCATAAAAAATAAAAACAAAGCGAGGTTCACCCTGTGGTCATGCAGCTCCAAACTTAATAGCCGCCACATCCGACAGGTTTGCTCGGAGCGACGGACTTCCTGTAACACATGACAAGATGGCCAGAGCCGAGATGGGCTGGCATCTGGCTGTGCCAAGCCCCGGAGGATGTCTGAGAGACCGGACACACAGTTTAACTACAGGAAGTAAATATAGCACAGCCCACCAAGACTCGTAAGTCAAACCAACACACTTGAACACACAACGTCACCCTCAAACAGATGGATATAAAACATGATAGCATCGCTCAACCAGCAGTAATGCTTCCAGCCTGGAGGAGCGGTTTTCACTCCATGCTGATGAATTGAACTGAGCATCCTAAAAACAGGTTTGCTATCTCTTCGCCATTGGGTCTTTGCATCATGTACGGCAGCCAAAATGGCAGACTGGGAAAATGGATAAGGCAAGTGAATATTTCCCCAAACAAATTTGCACAATTTAGAATTTATTTACTTACTGTGGGGTTTTTTTTAAGATTAGATTTTTAGGGTCGAGAATCGAATGTCTAACCGCTGAGTTGAGGTCTACAGTCTTTACATACAGTGAACCTGCTTTCCCACTGGCACCCAGCAGGGAATTCATGCTTTATATATTACAAAACGTAAAACTATTATCTGAATTAAAATCTATTTTAGAAGGTAATGTTATAAATATTCCTTGATTTTGATATACTGTATATCCCCTTTTAATGGAGACACAAACCAGTCCAGAAAAGAATCATTCATGCAGTTAAATATAATTTATGCAAATTACAAAAGATAAGAAAAAGGGAAGTAAAAACCTATTTAATATAGGAAAGACATAGATAAAATATTCTGTGATGTTAACAGTTATTTTTCTTCAGCAAAACTATGACGTCATGATGTTGCCTTGTCCATTCCCAGAGAAACTGATTGGAAAACCTTTTAGGATTTGATAAGGTTTGACTTAAGAAATTCTTTAATGGTTCGTTTTCATTTCATAAAAGGTCTGTTATTAAAAAAGGTTTCCATTAAGGAAGATTGTGTTGACTTTTAAGGCAGTTTAAAACAGACTTTGTAGAATAACATTTGTACCGCTCTTTAAAAAGATGGTTGAAGGACTATGATACAACCCCATGTTTACTTACAATATAAGTTGATTCAGCTCCGTCTGCGCAACAAAGCATGAATTAAGAATACAAATAAAATACATTTTTCAGTACGAACTATGCTTTGTGTATTTTTTTTGTTTGTTTTTTATATGTCAAATATATGTCAAAAGCTTTCAGATGCAGAGAGTTAAAGTTGAATCTAAAAGTTTCTCCCTTAGGGTGGCTGTATGTAAGAGTGTTTGAATAAAACCCTGAACATGTTTTTACCAGGTAAGATGTTGCCAGTATTGCTCAATAAAGGGTTGCAAATGTAGAAGAGAAGAAGAAAAGACTTGATGAAGAACTTATCATGTGCTTTCCACGATTGAGAAGATATGTTTAATTAAAATAGCAAAGTACACACATTATTGATTATAAAACAAAAATTCTTGTCAAATATTTGCAATTACTGCAGTTACAGCGTTTTTAAATGATCAGTGTATGACTCCCGATTACCTGCAGCTGGTTTACTATCTGACTTTGTGAGATTTTTAGTAAGATTTTGTAGTTCATATTAAATAGTTTTTAAAAACACAATTTTATTGATCTATAACATCTTATTTTCACTAACAAGCTTATCTTTCAGACTAAAAACATCACTAATGGTACTGCTAGTATTGCATGTGTCATGCTGATTGTTTTAAGCTGCACTGAGCAAAGCCCAAGAGGAGTTCAGTCCTCAGGCTTTGTGTGGAGATGCATGCAGTAAACAAGTCTACACTGTGCTCTGGTCAAAGTTGAAGTCTGACCACCTAGTGTTGTGATGCATTTTTCTGCAGCCAATAGACCCAAAGTAATTACTAAAGCGTCTCCTCACACGTCTTTCCCCACTAAGTCCAACCATACTATTATTGTTTCTGTCTCGATAATAGATTTATGGAGTTAGCATCATCACAGACAATAGCTCTGCAGCGTCGCATATTGTAGACACAAATTCTCATCTTGTTATGCTGAGAACTCAAAGTCTTGTTACTGTGAGATTCGAAAGCCACATTAAGTCTTTTGCACCATGACAATCACAGTAAAAGACTGTAGTGGCTGATGCAGCTTCCAGTCTGCCTTTGTGATAAAGCATGGGTTATGTTTTGTCCATAAACAGTTACTGTGACTAGGGTGCCATAAGAAGGTTGCCCTAAAAGAACAAAAACAACAACAATGGTCTAGAAACCTAAAGCTTCTTTCACTCGCAGTGGCTCCAATCATTGTCCTGGTAATCCTGGTTTAAATCCTAAGTTGTCTTGGAGTAAAAACATAAATCTATGGCAAATAGCTTCAAAACATTTCCACTTATGTCCGTTCAAATTCAACTAAAAAAATTAACATATATTGGAATATTATTGTTAAAACTTCAATGATCTGGTTGCACAAGTATGGCCAATGTTAAACTGATACTTTTTAAAGAACCTTTTTATTCCTCTTCAGCTTCCCCATTCAGATTAGGTGAACATCCTTCTTCAGGTGGACAAACAGATTTCCTGTCAGATTTAGTTCTGGACTTTGGAACAAAGCGTACTAAAACCTTCCAAGTGAAGTCTTTCCTTTGCCGATTTGGATGTACAGTATGGCTTGACTTAGTTTCACTGTAAATAAAAGCCTCTCTTGTGATTTGGAGCTGTGGTCAAAATTTATAATGTGGTTCCTTCAGAACTTTGCACTTTTTCCCATAGGATTTTGGTAAATTGTAGTCTAGCACAAATGCCGTCCCTGGAAGGAAAACGCTTCAATCCTAAACCTTATGAAGAATACACAGGATTCTTCTCACAGTGACGCCTCCCTGAACACATTTTTCTTGTGTTGTAGTAGAGAAAATATGGGACCAAAGTGATAATAACTGGGTGTTCATTTATTTATATATAGATAATTCTAATGCATTGCAACCTCTCTGCAAATTGTGGCTTTAACAAAAGGATGCAAATGAGCAGAGACTTTAGTAGGTCAGATTGACTTTATTTTAGGTTAATCAGATTCATTGTTCCAGGTGTTAGGTGTGTACCCAATTGGGTGATGCAGTCAATCAAAAAACAAAGTTTTAGTGTAGGAGTGTGCACACTTATACAATCAAGTTATTACGGCTATCTTAATATGTAAATTGTAAAGCTGCAAAGGGGCCAGCCTTGTGAGTTTGGTTTTATTCTCTGAGAAGTCGAGACTCCCAGTCTTTCTCTCATATTCTTAGGTTCTCTGTCATTCCTCCTTTTTTCCTTCTCTCTGCGCTCTTACATAAGAGCCAGTTTAACAGGGCTATGTGGTGCACTGGAGGATTAACACAGGACTCTCTTTTCTGTCCTAGTTTACCCCTTTTTATGGGCTCAAACCTACCGTGGTGCAACCCAGGTAAGTATTGATCACTCACCATCACCACCACTACTAAGATCTTCACAGTGAAAACACCGGGGAGAAACAGAAATGAGGCCAAAGTGGCAGGGGTAAAAATAACGTCCTATTTATAGCCCACCTACATCATCAGCGCTGGTCTCGAAGTCTTTCCGTCTGAGGTTACTTCTGCCTCTAATGGCTGCACTAGCACGTCCAAACACATGCTAACCAGTAATGAAAGACTGATAATGAGCAAGGAGGAGAAGCAGGAGAGGGTTTCTCTGCAGGATTCCCTTCCTGCCTTCGCCTCTCCTCCTCCTCCTCCTGTTTGTCATCTCCACTGCAGCAAAAAAAAGTCTACGATGATCATGAAGCGCAGGTTCATTTGCTCTTCGTCAACATCAGGGCCGGTGCCTCTCCCTCTCAACCCGACCTGCCGGCGGAGAGTAGAGGCCGTGTTCTCGTGGATCACGCAGTTCAAACACGCTACATTTGCTCTGCGTCGGAGCTCATAGGACACAGAGTTCTAAAAATGGCTGTTTTGTTTTTTCTTTGTGCATGTCCTCTAACGGTTCAGTCCAAGCTTTCTCAGCGTGGATGCGTGTGTGTGCGTGTGTGTGATTGTGTGTGGACCCCGCCTAAGGCAGCCTGTGCACCTATATTCCAAATGACCTTGTTTACGGACACAACACAACCACCACGAATTCCCAGACAGAATCTCATTTCGAGGGAGAGAAATTTGCAGGGTGCAAACCTGTGCAGTCTTAACTTAACTGACCTTTTGCAACCAGGGAAGTGGAATAAAACTGTATGTGTAGAGAGGTTGAATTGGGACAAAGATGCTTCCTCCATTTTGGGTCAGGAGCTCAAGTTGAAGCAGAAGAAATTCATGCTGGATTATGTTTCCCTGCTGGGGTATTTATTTATTTATTTTTGTTCTAGGACATTCTAGTAGGTAAATTAAAAAATATATATGAGAGATCATTTTACAGGAGAACCTAACAACAGAGAATAAGAAAGAAGTCAGTTCTATTCCCATTGAATGGGATATATCAGCTGCAAACCTGCAAGAACACGTCCTCTCACAAAAAGAGCAATATTATTCACAAGAGGAGAGGGCAGGGAAGGAGAATCCTAATAAATTTCTCCATCTTGAATGTAGTCTGACCTTCATGTCTCTGTCTTTCTCTTCAGCCCTCCTCTCTCTCTCTCCACTCATCCCTCTTGTCTGTGTAAATCTGAAGGTTTGTGCATGTGTATTTCTTTCCTCTCCCTTCAGGCATTGAATAAAAATGCTAAGAGGAGTTTGTGTTTTTCGTTGTTATGCATGCATGTGAGTGTGAATGTTTCTTCTCGCAGCCTGGGCGGTATCTGTGTTATTGGCTTAGCCTTTTCAGGGTCTGGGTAATTAGATCAGACTGCCTCTCCCTGAGACTCGAACCGAGCTCTAAAGTGACAGTTGGGAGCGCGGTTGTAATTTTCTGCTCCTCCCGGTAATTGAAGACTGGGATTTGGCAGGATTGGGATGCACTATATTTCCAGAGAATATGAAGTAAACAACACCTTCGCCCTCCCTCCTCCGCAAGATCCCCAAAAATAACACTCGCCCACTCGCAAACACCCACCCGCAGACATGCGTAGATCCTGCACAAACACACACATACAAACCGACATGCACACATCCAATATCCAATGCCTCTGGCTAACTAACAACCGACTAATCTACTTGTGTTCCCCAGGTGGAGTGTAACAATTAGTTCAGTTGGTTCAGCACAAATCCACACTCACCTTTGAGGGCAATAACAATACTTTTGACTCTTATTATGCAGGGGCTTAGAGAGCATTCTCAGCATGACATCTTTACCAGAGATTTACAAATTAGGGAGAATGGATTTTACACCAGCTGTAATGTATACCTTTGAATAACATTACATCTCTATAATGGTTTTTATTGGGGTTTAATTAGTTATGCACAAAGTGCTTGTATAACACTGCAGGGAGGGAAGATGAGGAACCTTTGCTGTGTTCACTCATTACCTCATTTATTAAAGGTCTAATAGATGCCATCTAACAGCTAAATGTTCTGCAAAGAACGCCTGCTTCAGTGTAAGTCTTTTACTAGAATACAATGTTGCATTTCCATAAGTTTCATGAACTTAATAAAGGAAATAGAATTCTCATAACTGCAACAGGGGCTCCTACATAGTCATCATTTTACCCTGCATGATTTCCCTTGATAACGTTGCACAGTTGCCAAGCTGAACCCGGAGAAACCAGAATGAGATCACAATGACATTATGGAGGTTTCTTTATCGCTCTCCAAAATGTAAAATCAAGACTTTGCTGTAAAACAAATTAAAGTGACATTTTAATCACAGATAAAACATGTTGCAGTTTTCCCATTTGTTTTGGTATTTAGTCATATGAAATCCACCCATAATGAAACAATTTCCACATTTTGACTGTCAAGGAGAAAATATGCTTTCTGTGCACCTTTTTAAAAGGTATGCAGCTTTGAGAAAAGGGAATTTTAAATTCTAATACCTGATTGCATTTTTTGTTTGTACAACTGTTGAACAAAAATGCATATAAATGTAGTAGTTTCACATTCAAGCCTTCTTTGAAATCTGTTTGTCAAACTGAGACTAGATTAAGAAGGCAGATCACAGACTCTGATGTGTAAAATAATTTGAAAACTCTGCATGTTCTTTCATTGACTTCACAACTTCATGGGCGGTTGCTCTGGGCATCACTAGAGTAGGGGCACGTACAAACAATATATTTTAAAAGCATTGTATTTATTATTTGCAAGCTAAGTAAGTTTTATATTGTCTTTTATGCTTGAGCAGGCATCCCCAATCGCTGCTTAGAACAGCTAGATCAGTCTGTCTTTTTTTTTGTCTGTCACACTAAACTCAAGTTGAGTGAGGTGCAAGTTATGAACATTATGTTTAACTGTGCACAACTAGAAAATTTTATGAAAGTATGCTTTTACAGACTAGGCCATAGTAGGGTTTGGTGGCTACAAATAGAGAGTTTGTGTTGTGGAGTTCAGAGCGTGCAGGCTGACTCGCTGTCTGGACTTGCAGTCATCAAATAAAACCTGGACCAAAACCACAAACCAAATAATGAAGGATAGCACTGACAAGGGTTGCAAATCAAATGTAGCGAATATATCTCCCTGCTGCACAGATGCCCTCCTGTTTCACAAAGCATTTTCGATTCAGGTAGGTTGCACCGCATTTTGACAGACATGCAGAACTTCGTGCTAGGGTTACATAACTAAGAGAAACTGTTATAAATTGCATGTTTCAATTGCTAAAACAAATCTAGCAATGAAAGATCTGCTGCAGTGCAGATACTTAAATTTTTTAAGCAGTCTTCTGCACAAGAGGAGCATCGGAGTCTAAAAGAGAATGAGTGAAAAGTGCTGTTTTGAATTAACAACAATAACTTCTAAGACACAGACTCGAATGAAGCTAGTGACAGATCAGAGAAGACGGCAGCACACTGATGGACGGGTTGTGTTGGGCTGTGCATGCATTTGCTACATATAAACACTGTGTTTGTATTCAAATGCTACATTATTGATTATAAGTGATCAATTATGAATTACAGCCTCCTCACAGGCATCAGAGTCCAGCACCAATAAAGAGATATTGTGTAGATGGGCTGAACTACTGTTCACAATCACGCTCAGTGCTGCTGCTTGCACTGGCCGTATTTATTATTGATCACAAGTTATCAATTATTGAAATTGATGAGCTTCAGGGATATGAAAGTCTGCAAAGTAAAGAAGCAACTTGCAACTTGACCGTTGCTTTACTTGACGAATATGGATAAGTTATAACAGAGTCGCCACTGCAGCTGGATTCCTCAGGCACAGATGCAGGTCTCCCTGGTCCTCAGGAGGACCTCAACTGTGACTCTAGGACCTTCTGTTCTGCCTCGTTTACATCTTTCCCTGTTTCCACACATCTGACTTAAACAAATAGACCACTGACAAGATTCAGCATAAATTGAAGCAAAACTGAGGTGAACATTTTGCCATTTAACTTAGGTCTGTTCAAGCAATATCACATCTTAAACATCCCAATCAGTGGATGCTTGTTGTCTTTAACCAACACTGCTTTTAGGGGTCAGCTCTTGGTCATTAAAAAAGAGATTTAATAAAGAAGAAAACTGCAATAAAATGGTTAAATTTATTTGTTACCAGGTACCTTCTAGAACCTCCATGTACAACACAAAATATAGGAAAAGGCTCACAATATGGATGTTTTCACAACCAAGAGGTGGTGCACACAACACTACTAATAGCTAACTTGTTATTGGGAAAATTAAAAAAACATTTTGAATTTGTGGAGGAGATAACCTTTTGATTCATTTTCAAGTCATTGCTTCAAGTTGTTACTTATGAACCAGGTGTTAATTTGAGATTCATTTGAGAACTTGTACAATCATGTTAATGTACTTAAGACCACTGTAAAAGTTTTGGTAACACTTTATTTGACGGGGTGTGCATAAGACTGACATGACACTGTCATAAACATGACATAACATCTGTTATGAACATGAAGGAGTCTTTATGAATGTCTATGACTGTTGTCATGAAGTGTCTTTGGATAAATAATGACATTTATTGCAAAGTTGCTTTAAACGTTGCATTAAAAGTCCATTAAAAGTGCCAACTTTGCTTTATTTTGTAAATAATGACATTATTTTGTAAGTAATGCAAAGTTGGCACTTTTAATGGACTTTTAATGCAACTTTTAAAGCAACTTTACAATAAATGTCATTATTTACCGGACGACATGTCATGGCAACAGTCATAGACATTCATAAAGACTCCTTCATGTCCATGACAGATGTTATGTCATGTTTATGACAGTGTCATGTCAGTCTTATGCGCACCAAGTCAAATAAAGTGCTGAAAGTTTCAAACAGCATTATGTTCAATTTTACAAATATGAAAGAAATTCAACTAGTGAGGCTTTACAAATGTACACTATATGCACACTAAGTTACATGTGAACCAATTTCTGAGCAGATGGACACAGACAGGAAAGATAATTACATTATAATCACTGGAAAGATGATTAAAAAAATAAACACTAAATAAATCATACCACCATTTTTTAACTGAACAAAAACAGGATTAAATAATCATATATTACAGCAGTGTTTAAAATTGTTTACGATTTGGCCCCTACACCTTTAAATATTGTCATCGTAAAAAATAAAAATTTATCAAGGAGAGCAGGCAGGCTGAGAGAGCAGACTTGGAAAAATTAATTAAGGAACATGGCACCCCATAGATAGCTTACTGTATTGTGAATGCTATCAAAAGAAAATGTTCTTATTTTTGACTGATTTCTAAATACAAAGAGAATGCAGCAAAAATCTCCCTTTGACCTCTTCTCTCATACACACAGTCAACAACTCCATAAACACTGTTTACTTAAGCAAATTTATTTGCTCTGTGATACACATAATTTATTAGTTTCAGTTTGTTCAGTTACTAATATAGAAAAAAACAATTAGCAAAAATAAATGATGTTAAATGCCCTGCAATTACTGTATATACTACCTTTTCAAGTCAGTGGACTCCAAAGATCTTTACACTACATTCAGTCATTCAGGCACACATTCGCACATTGATAGTGGTTAGCTACGCTGTAGCCACAGCAGCCATGGAGCAGTCTGACAGAAGTGAGGATGCCACGCACAGATGCCACCGAGCCTTCTGACCACCATTATTATTATTGGTGAAGAAATAAATTAGGAGAGATTTAATCTAAAATGTTCAAATAAAACAGGTGCAGCTGACTCACCGGAGCCCGTAAAGCACCGTCCCATCGGGGTGGAGACGGATCATCCTGTTCTTGACCGTGACGCCGTGAACAAAGGACTTCTTGTCATTGAGGAAGTAGGTGTCAGGGACCCAGAGCTGGTCAGCCACCCGGTTGTCCAGCGTCAGGTTGTAGGCGATCTCTGAGTATGAGAGGCGCTTGTCCCGCCACGCTTGTTGGAAGTACATGGTCAAAGTGTAGTCCTGATGAACACAAGAGGGAAGGCAGGAGTTAGAGAAATAAGAGAAAGTCTATAAATCCACACGTAATACTTACTGGTGATTATACATGCATTATTAAATCATTTCTTGTCATAAGCTACTACTACCATATACCACAATAATAGTAGCATAATGCTAAGGGTCTATCACACTGTCAGTGCTAATGGTGCATCACAAGCAGTGGAAGAGATTTTGAAGCCCAAAGGACTACCAAAATGTTTTCCACTCTAACTCAAAACAGCAGTTTAAAGTGTCTTATATTTGGTTAAAAGTTATCTGTGGACTATGTTTGAAAGTCGGGCTTGTGCCTGGAAATCAGCTAGTAAAAGACTCTTGATTTTCAGTCCCTGCCCAGAGGTGAACTTGATGAACAGGCTGACAGCTCTCAAAGGTTCAGCATATTAGTTTTATCTTAAATGAATGAACCAAATTTCTGTTGTCCACAAAGACAATGCTCCTGCTAAACACATAACTGCAGCTGTGTCCCCCTGCTGTCTGTTTTTACATAACCCATGTAAAACATTAGACCAGCCATTGTCTTCCTATGCAATTCCATTCAATTCACATCTCCTTTCTGTCTGAGATTTCTCCCATTGAGCTCAATTTCTCTAGTTGCGTTTCAACCAGGCCAGTTGGGCGAACTGAAGGAAAAGTTTTCTGTGCTGCTTTAGTCTGCCTGTAGCTTTAGCAATTGCAACAGAGGAAATGAACGCTCCATGTTGGCCACGCTTCCAACTTTTCAGCAATTAAACTCAGAGCAAGAGGAATGACATTTTACAACTGGCAAAAGTGTTGTGGTCTTACTCCTCACGTGGTTGTTTACAGCTCACCTAATTTCTGGGAAGCTTCACTGAACTGTTTTGCAGAAATATTGGCCAGACATTTGCAGTTGTAAAATCAGATTCAATCGTTTAATGTTTCCACAGAGTTCTCGCCTCCAGCAAGCAATCATTTCTCAATAGCTGAGGGTCCAGACCTTCTGCACGAAGCAATGCATAAAACAAGGGAATGTTTTTTACCAGGCTACCCAAACTGCTGAGATCCAGAGAGAGTTTCCCGGACTCAACCTTAGTGATGGACAAACAGCTTTCATATCGTGCAGCTCGTTTTCACACGTGCTCTGAGGTGTGCTATTAAACTATACCTCCTCCTCTCCTCAGTCTTTAAAACAGACTCACACCCACACAGTCACAGTAAAACAAAGCACTGCAGTCGGATCTGTTTGGTTACGCAGTGTTGCAGTGCAATCACTGAGTGGGAAAACACATTAAAAAATACAGTCCGTAAAACAAGGCCCTTTGAGCTTTAACTCCATCATCGTTACTTATCACCATGTTTCTATGTTTCCAGGGATTTTATGTCTGTCCGAAACGCACTAGCGTGACTCTGCAAGGCAATTGCCACTTTCACTCTTAAACTCATCTTTGATTGCATGCAGCATGCACAGTCAAAACACTGCGTAAAAAGGCCATCTAAAAATACACGAGTTGCTGCCATGTCAATTTTTTTGTACAGGGATGAAAAGTCAAGCAAGGTTGGATGCATCCTTTTTTTCTTTCTTTTTTTTTGGAGAGTTACCACTGAGCCATCCTCTCACAGTGGCTCCCTCTCTGTCCCATTATCGCTCCGTCGATTGGATATCTCTATCACCTTTGGGATCGTTAGCTGTTGGCCATACTCTTGATGTATCATCCACTGAGACAGCTTCTCCTGCAGTACAAACTCGCCTTTAGCGTCATCTGTTCCATTTTGATGAAATACAGTAAAACTCACTGACAAAATTGCCACAAAGTAGGCTGTGTTATGGTATGGACTATACAGTAGATTGTTGCACATTGCTCGTCAGTGACTGTTTTAGTAGTTTCTCAGATTTTGCTTTGCAAAATTATTCATAACCCCTGAACTTTTTCTAAGTTTGTCACATTACAACCAGAAACTCCAGAGTACTTTATGGGGATGATATGACAGAGAAACACAAAGTAAGGAGCAAGTAAAGGATACATGTTTTCTAGTTTCAGCAGTCCTGAGTCACAGCATCTTTCACTGGACCTACAGAACTTAGACTGGGCCACATTTACACATGATTAAGCTTTGATTTAAACTCTTCTTTGTACAATTGTAGCTCAAGGTTGTGTGTTTGGGGTCATTGTCCTGATAGATGTTGTACCTTTACCCTTATCTCAAGTAACCTCGGTCTCTAACAGGTTTTATTCCTGGACTGCCCTGTATTTAGCACCAACTCTGACCAGTTTCCCTGTCCCATTTGCAGAAAAGCATGACTACAAAAAACATTGTCACAGACAGGGTAACAGCAAGTACTATTTTTCTATCTCCCTTGATGGCATATGACAAATAGAACTTTTCCTGGCTTTCTTTCATCAGTCATATCCTTCTTGCCCCTGTTTCATAAAGTCCAGATTTATAGAGTCCATGACTAGCACATGTGGCTTTCTGCAGTTCCTCCAGAGTTATCGAAAGCCTGTAAAATGTTTCTCTCATTTATGTTCTCTGTAGCTATGTCTTCATCTCTTTTCAGCTGCACAATACCTTTTCCATGTTTAGATGGTGGATTAAACAGTGCTCTATGAGATTTAGTTTTATAACTTTACCCTGGTTTTAACCTCTCCGGATCTTCCACACCCTGATCTGTCTGATGTGTTCTTTGGTCTTTATGATGCTGTTTGTTCACTAATGTTCTTCACCAAACCTCTAATGCCTTCACTGAACATCTGGATTCAAACTGAGATTAAATTAAACACAGTTGAACTTTGTTTACTATTTATTAGAGATTAGAAGTTTGGGAATATACAAACTACAAATGGTACATCACATAAATATCAAAATTAAAGGGATGAATATCAAAATTAAAGGGACCAAAGACTTTAATTCATGGTACATTCAAGAGGTTTGAACATGAATTCATGGCACTACATATTGGTAAGTAATATATGTGAAGAATATTTTATGTCTGCATGAACAGATCTATGTTTGCAGAATCCCAAAGTGATTTGGGATGCTGGGTTTTTGTGAAAACAAGTGTTAAGATAGGACTGATTGGTTGCCATGGGAGATTCAAGGATTTCCTTAAACAAGCATGAAAGAAACAAAGCTACACTCCAGGTATGTTTTTTGATGAGGGAAATAACATAAAAAAATGATAAAACTGAAAAAAGTTGATTTTACATCACACACCCATTTAAACTATACAGTGAGAATCTCTTCAAGGCTCATTTCAACCACTGAGCATAATAAGCAGATCACTGTGGACAAATGTCTGTTTACCAGCCAATTTGGCATATATAGAAATAATTAAAACATTTATAGGGAAATAAAAGGCCTTAAGTGCAAACATAAAAACAATTCATTGTAATAAAACTGCAGGTTGTAATTTTCGCATAGAAAACATTTACATACCAGTATGATTTATAAACTTTAAAGAAACCTTTAGCAGCAACATTTTAGCTCTCTCAAAAGGTTTCTTTTGTATCAGTTTAATCACACATAACACATGCAATTAGAAATCTAATTTATCTTCAGTGTTTGTGAACAAAGTATTGTCTTTATAGCATGCAAAAAGACAGATGTCTCCTCTTTCTCTGTCTGCAGCTGCTAAGGCTATGTAAGGTACCATTTAGCCAGATGTATTTGGTATTCAGAAAGAACTAGTTTGTCTGTAAACAAGGGTCCACTGATACTCCTAACATGTGCATCCACATAGATATTAAAATATTAATAATGAGGGCCTGTGGCCATAGAGACCCAGATTTGTAAGAATTTGTAATTTTTCATACGTTTGAATAAAGCGTAAGCACTGAGACACAACTTCCTTCAAGCCTTCAAAATAAAAGTCTTTAATGAGCAGATTCATCTAATTAGGATAGCCCTCAGCATTTTTCTGCTTGTTAAACACAGCAGTCTTGATGCTGGGAGGTTGTGTGTTTGTGCTCCAGACTCATCAACTCCTAAAACATTTGTTCATTTTTATAGACAGAATTAGAAGGAAGTTTGTTGCTGCTTGTCAAATAAGCTAAAAACAACATGTTGGATGCATAACTAAGGATGCACAACAGACAGAGAGCAGAATATTATATTTACTTCTTTAACATCAAGCAGTTGTAGGTTGCTTTGCCAACAATGAACACAGTTTTTATGTATGAATTCCTAATATGGTGTGTTTCTATGTTTTTCTGTCCAGTATATCTCACAGCGTTTCCCGGTAATTAACTGGAAAGTCATCCAGGATGTACACTGCCACTCCCCCATTGACTGCTTGAGATAGGCACCGGCTCCCCATTTAAACCTTCCTTGTGAGGTTTAATAGAGTAGCATAGAGGATGGAACTCTGCACAGACTTTCTTCTGTATCACGGTGAAAGTAATGCCTCTCTTCAAAGATTTGCAAATATAAAAGTTAATAAACTTTTTAACTTCTACTTTAGACCTTATTCTCTCTTTTACCACAAAACAAATAAATTGCAAACCAGAAGAAATTCTGTGTTTGTTGGTGTGTTATGACAGTGAGTGAACTGAAATGAGTAGAAAATGGAAAAAAATAACTACTACCACTAATAAAAGCAACAAATAAAAAAAGTCTCTGTACATTAACTTCACTTACGTTTTTATGACAGAATATTCCCAATAGATTTTTTAAAAGTATAATAAGATTCTTTATTTTACTTTCAGTCTGCTTGGGAAATGACATAAATGTGCAACAAATATGCACATAAATGAAAGTATTAGGTGCACCAGTGTATCAAGTGCAAAGGTTTATCTATCATATATTCTCTGTTTTAATTTGGTCAAATTATGAGAGAAACTTCGCAGTATGGGCGCAACACATTGATGCTAGTAATTTTATTCTGTGGATGAACTAAGACAATGTCAGCAGTACCAGGTTAATACATCAAGCTTGACAGGACTAGTTTGTAAACCGACTAGTACAGCAGCAGGCCAGTATGTTCCTGCCAACCTTGGGGTAAAATTTCTGCTTTGTCAGAGGAGACCTGATGCTTTGAAGGGAGCAGTTTCAGTTCACAAAAATCCAATTCTGTCTGTAGCAGGAGACCGATTAGCCTCAGCGCTGATTCTCTTACCTGCTTTTACTGAGGGATCCTGACATTGAGCTACTGTGAGTAGTCATGGATATACGTCTACTTCTCACACACAAATGCTCTTTTAAGATGTCAAAGAAAATCTAACAAAAATAAATAAATCACAAAGTCACCGGAAAACAGTTCCTGTGTGATCCAGGTTTTCACAGAAGAAAATAACAATTCATTTTCAGATCTCAAAAGCAAATTGTCATATTTTTTATCTTTATATTGTGCTTGTAAGACTGACTAATTACCTCAGAGTTTGGTAATTATTTGTTCTTCTCATTAGTAATTGGTTAACTAATTGGTTGACTTTTGCTTTAGTTTAATTCACATCAGGGTCAGTAGCCCAGGTGCTATTAATACTTTTAGTGAGCTTTGATCAACTGTGCAGTGACTACAGCACAGGGAGTCAGAGAGATCAGCTTTTTATTTCTGTGTTAAATCTCTTTAAGGGTACAAATTTGTACAGAGAACCTAGAGTAAACACTGCCCTCTGTCTGTAGGATAAACTGGCAACATGTTTAACCATTTCACAGCTGGTGCTGTTTTTATTTTATTTTTTTTGTTCAAAAAACCTTGCAGTCTCCACTACCCCCAGGACTCCTACCGTAGTTTCTTTACAAAGGCAGTGATAATGATATTGCACTCTTACCAGTAATGGGTTCTCCCCTGCTCATTTCCTGCCCATTATATCACTACTACTATAGGTATCACGTCTAAAAGAGGATGGAGAATTTCCCTCCTGTTCCTGCACATCTGCTATCCATTTGTGCGCCACTGAAGAGAAGAAAACACCCTCAGCACTTTCTTTACCTTGTGCACTTTCAACTGTGCCATCAGTGCACAATATGCTTGGCTCAGTGCACAACTCAACAAATCAGACAGCATCATTCACACAAAATTCAAAATCTGTTGGCTTTTATCATGCTGATTTAGTGGAGTCTTAAAATAGTCAGGCTCCATTATATATAATGCATAGTGCAAGGCATTTTTGATGGAATGAGACATATTCAGGCTGGAGGGTTTTTTCGTTGTTGTTTTTATTATCTTGCAGTTCTGCACCAGTGTGGAAGCAGCCTTAGAAACATAAAATTAAGGTTGCAAAATTTCAAGTTTTAAAGGTGCCACCTTTAAAATGGATTCAGGAGGAATTATTACACAAATATAGGAAAAATAAGGCTTGGGCTTCAGCTGGAAAGTATAATATAAAATATAATATAGACATAAACAAATTATTACTAAAGGATTCCAGTCACATGCACTCGAAGCATGTTGCATACTTTATTGAACAGGTTAGGATAGGTCTATGGACTATAGAAAACATGTCCTTTATATGTCCTTTATATTTTTTTTTGCACAGAATCATTCTTAGATAATCACATTTTAGGTTACTGAGGTCTGAATATTTTGAGCTCCTTTCAGGATGATTTGTTATAAAGTTGCCAGCCACGACCCTCAAACTCAACGTTTACACTCGCATGTGAGAATGGCTACAAACAGATAAGCAATTACACAACCAAACATCTTTGAAAAGCAGAACTAGAGCCTCCTGCACATCCAACAAGAATGCAGCAAGTGGTTTCTGGACGGTATGTTAACAACAAAACACTTGTATTTTCAGCAGCCATTGTACCGTGAATACAGCGGTAAAATCAGCAGATCAAACATCTTGGAACTCGGAAGGAAAAAAACATAGAACTAAAAAATGTATATCTTCTCTTAATTACATGAACAATTTAAACAGAATAAAGTATCAAGTCATGAGGATATTACAGGACTGTACAAAAGTCCAAAAAGTGCCAAACTGGTTTGTCACATGTTGATTCTTTGGGTGAAGAGGAAACTTCCATTAAGGTCACACAGATGTGGTTTTTGAGCTTCAGTGAGAAAGACATCTTATGGAGAACCTCAACATTAGAAAGAGAAACTCGTGACTGAGCTGAGGATGGAAGTACAAATTCATACCAGGTCAAGCTAATGTAAAAAACATCAGGGTCGGGTGCTCAGTGACAGTGAGTCATTGCTCAAGTGTTTCTGGGCTTAAAAATCCCCCATTAAGAACCTAACAGAGTGACAAGGAGTTCATTTATGTTTCCCAGTGAGATCTGTCAGAACAGGGTTGGCGAAAAACCTCCATTACAGCTACATCGGCTGTCACAAGCAACATGGGATGAACAAAATAGGGTTTATAAAAATACAACAGGAAAATTTTACTCTAGGCATCAATGTTGTATGTGAATCTGTAATAGAAAACCATTAAAACCATCCATTACCAGTGGTGTGGCATTTTTTCTAACTTGAGTGAACAGATTGGGTCTGGTACAAGTAATGGCAAAAATCCTAGACGCCCTTTAGGATCCTGTGTTAGGTCAGTTTAACATTTGTAAAAATTCTAACAGGAACAACAGCCATAAAAATGTTCACATTTTGAACTTTTATCATCTCATTACTGAATACTGTGTTTGCAAAGAAAGGTAAGCAAAGAGAGCAACATTTCTTCTGCTGACTTTTGTGAAACTTGGTGGAAAGTTACTGAACAAGCAAAGGGAGAGCCCATTAAATTTGTGCAGATGTCTCCATTTCTTTTTTTACACATTGATGTTTGGTCATTAAATGAAAAATACTACCCCAGAAATAATTTTAATAAAGCAGAGAAAAAACTGAAAGTGGAATAAAAAAAAATGAGTCATGGGTGCTTTCACTTCATCTCTGCAGCTTCTCAAACATCCATCACATTCATGTTGAGCTCTCCAGGAGCACCAAAGAGAAATGTGCTGATCATGATTAATGACTGTGTTTACATGCACTTCAACTATCTTAGTTAGAACTGACTTTTTTTCCATTCATTTTGCGTATTTCCACTACAAACTGCAGGAGTCAGCATCTTATGCTGCATCAGCAGCTCCTGTTACTGCACCCAAACTAATTTTGAGAAGGCTAGATCTGCTACCTGGAGTTCTCCAAATTAAGAGAGGAAACTTTAGCGAACAATTTATTCAGATATGGAAACTTTCTCTGCTGGAAGATATAGTTAAAGAAACATAAAATATTTTAACCTGGAATGTTAATGAGTAGATTACTAACATCAATATAAACAGAAGAACTTGGTTAAAATCGTAAATCCTTATAAGACTCAGAGCAGGATTTGGGGTTTATATAGGAATCCTGGACTTGAATTTACTACCTTTTACTACCTATTTTTACTACCTCTACAATATTTTCACTACTAACACAAAATCGAGCAGAAGTCTCTTTTGGGGGAGCGGTGAATTCTAAGGTGCACCGATTTATCGGACATTTTATTTATCAGCACCGATTTCCTCAATTTTGGGAGATCAGTGATCGGCCGATATTTACATGTGAAGCCAATCTTATCCCCCAATCTTATCTACCTGTACAAAGGTTTGAAAATCATACACTGTCCTCTCCTGCTCTGCTGTGAGAGAGGTTTGACTGA
Source organism: Xiphophorus maculatus (assembly GCF_002775205.1). Lineage (NCBI taxonomy): Eukaryota > Metazoa > Chordata > Actinopteri > Cyprinodontiformes > Poeciliidae > Xiphophorus > Xiphophorus maculatus. The sequence goes on along the minus strand of NC_036465.1, from coordinate 19,484,985 downwards.
CAGTCTGGCCTGCCAGGTCATGTCTGCATGGTTGCAGTTAATAGTTACCTACTGTAGCCAAAAGCAATTTTTAGTGACATTTCAGACAAAAAAAATGGTGCGGAGCAAAATCGGAATCGGCAGGTCCGGGTTTCTAAAGGTCGGTAATCGGCGATCGGTGCACAACGAGTCCTCTGACCCATGTAACACGATGGCCCAGATAAGACAAAACTTTATCCCACTTACTGGGAGATAAAGGTGCAACTGTGACTTTGTCTTGGCAAAGATCTCACATGTAAATATTCCAAAAGCATTTTTTTTAAAGAATATTAAAAAAATGCTATGACATACAAATTTCACAAGCCGACGTTTTATTCTCAATAAAGCAATAATATTGGTTTGCTACTAACTGTCAACAAAAGTTTTTAAAAAATGCAATATGTTGATGTGCAGCGGAATTGGGTGTTTCCGTAAACTTAAACAAAGGCAACCCACACACCAACTCTGACAGATCACCAGTAGAGCAGATGTATAAATCAGCTAATAAAGTTTAACCACCGCTGTGTTCAGACGATCACTTATTAATAACCTCAAAATAAACACCACGTCTGAAAACATAAACGGACTGAATGTTCTGTTTTTGAGTGGGAATCGTTTTTCGTGTCTGTTGGCGTGGAATCCAGTGGCTCTGTTGTCAGTTGCTACGGCAACAAGTCTGCGTGTAGCATAGCTGACAGACAGAGCGAGAAAATAGTGGTTTTGAGTTGTCCTTTAACGGGTTCCCAGCGTTATTTTTCCTATGCTGTTGCGCATAGCACAGAATGAACAACATCTCCATGTCCAGGTTTCATTTTGTTAACGGGATCGTTCTGCCGCGGCTGCTTGTAGCAAGTAAAAGAATCGGCTTTTCTCATCCAGCACATTCGCGAAATGTCCGCTTGTAAACAAAAACATGTATGGTATCAGCTGGTGAATGCTGTACAGGTAAAAGTTTTACTACTTTTCCTAAAACTGCAGTAGAATTTTTATTTTGGCTCATGTACACTCTGCCGTCTGTTTGTGTTGTAGTTGGTGATGTTATTTAACTTACGATAGACGCTCAGCTCGGTTTGGTTTGATCACATTCACTAAGTATTTATATATTTTTTCTGCATACTTTACAAAGCGCGTCTCTGTCACCTTGTCATTGAGCCAAAGTCGTGAAATCATACTTTCTCATGGTGAGGCGCAAAATGACTCGCTAGTCTCGACGCCTTGTAACACTACGCATGCGCACATCAGATCGGACAGCGGAACCAATCCAGTCTATCAACGTCAACTCGGGTCCTGGGAGTAGATATAATGTTTAATACAGATTTTATAGTTAATCGAACTTAAAACAAAAACTCAGCATCAATGTAAAATTCTAAATATACTGAAGAGGTCATGAAATTTTGTTTTTTGAAGAATTTACTACCAAGTCAAATTCTATGTGTTACCTTTTACTGGCCTTAATTTGAGCTAATTTAATTTACAATCCTGAGGATTATATTCTACACAGGGCATAAACTGATTAAATGTTCAATATTTGTGCCCCTTCAAGCTTCGAGTGATCTACTGGTTTCATATTTAACAGTGCGGTTGAGGGAGAACCTGGGAATGAAGTGACACCATTAACTTTATAATGCTCTTCACAAATTGTCCCTTTTTTTGTCTACTTGGTTTCACTGAGCTTCTTTTGTTGTAATAGTATAATCTGACACTGAAAACATTTTAAAAAATCCAACACCTGAGGAAGAGATTTCTAATGAGATCATGTGTACCACAATTATTAGCATACTTTCTGTTAACACTTGATGCAGCAATCTTCTGCCAGAAGGATTTTATTATATTGCCACAATATTGGAGCGTATAGAGAGTGGTATTTTACATCACATCTCTTTGGAAAAATCTCACTAGATCTTCCAGACTCCAGTGTTCTGACCTATGTTCTCCCCTCTTCAGATTATCCTACAGGTTTTCAATAAGAGCTAGGTCTGAGGTTTTAAAAAAATGCACTTTTATGGAATAATTCCCAATCAATCAGTTGGCATGTCTCATGGTCTCTAGATGTTGTAGAAAATTGTAAACCATGACTTTCCCTTCGAGTGTCTAACCGTAGAGATTTTTTGAGTTTCCTAACCTTGTTGCTCACGGTTTGTGGCAAAATAAATGTACAACAACAATCTCCATTGTTAGTCATAGTTTGACTTGTAGTCTTTTTAACACAAACCAATAATTGTTGCTATTTTGTAAACAAAACCAAAAAAAATATATTACTTAAGAACTACCTCCCTCCTTTTCCAAAATACTTTGATATGGCAATGGCATTATACCATAACCCAGGGAGGACATAAGGTGGGGAGGCCAAGGCAGTTTTGGCACCATACGCTATTGACACTGGACTTTTTTTAACCAAGATTTCTCTCACAACTGTAGTGTAAATAAGTATTTTCTAAGCCTTAACGTCAGTACTCCACTGTGTTTATTTAACAAATATTCAGTGAAGGACCAGGGATGCATAGAAAAGCTGAAGGATTAACAGCTGTTCTTATGTTCTTATTATATTACAAACCATATAAATCTTCTACTGTGCAGGTTCACTCAGCATAACTAATAATGCTGTTCCAGACAGTCTGTGTTCTTGTTTTAAGCTTTTTGGAAAACTCCACAGAGCAAACAGAGGAGAACAGAGTCAGAGCTGCAACAGAGGAACAGGAGACTAATCTTTCTTATGTCTTTAAATTATTAAAAAAGAATTGTGCATGCACTGTAAAGTTTGCAGGAAATGATTTAAATTCATATCAGTTTGCATAGCACTTTTCACACATAAGTTGCACATAAACGGTTGACCAAAGGTATGAAAGCAAAATGACATTGTAATGAAGCAAGTTTAAATTTAAGGGAAAGAAATAGATTAAAATATTACGTTAAATAAATAAAGCTGAAGTAAAAATTTGAGAGAAGGTTAAAAAGGCCATAAAAAAACAAGCAGAGTGGCTTGGAAAATAATATATCTGCTTCCAGCTGTTACTATGGAAATTCCTGGAATGACGAGTCAACCTGCATCACTTTTTTTTTAAACCTGCATCTTGAAAGCATACTGTTCTTGTGAGGTGGAAAGCGTTATGGGGGTTGAGGTCACTGAGGGCTGTACAAGTGATAAGAAGGATTTTGCACTGTATTACTGAATGCATTAACCAATAAATGGGATCTCCTTTACCGGTCCCAGTAAGAAGTAAGAAGAATGCTGCAGCATTTTTTATCAGCTGAAAGACTGCAGGGGAAGTAACAGGACATCCAGGTAAGACTGCAATGCATTATTTAGGACTGCAGGATACTAATGCATGCAAGAGTTTCACAGGGTGAATCAGGGAATTTATTAGATGGTTATTTGCTGTGATACATCTACATAAAATCCAGTGCAACCAGCTGCCTTTAAACGTTGTCTAAATAGTAAGTAGATCACAGTTGTATGCAATTCCATTTTAGACAAAAAAATGCAGAAACCTTGGGAGTGTGTTAAAGAACATTAGAGATCAACAAACAGCATCAAAAAGACAGAGGAGCTCAGCAGACAAGTCAGAGACAAAGTTGTGGAGAAGTTTACAGTAGGTTATTAACACAGCATCGACAAGCTTTAAACATTTTAAAGAACACCATTCAATCCAGACATAGCACATGTGTAAAAGTAATACACAGTGTGGCCAAAACACTGACACCCTGAAAACAGCAATCCCACTGTGAAACATGGTGGTGGCAGAAGGATGGAGCTAACAACAGGGAAATAATGGAAGGACTCCCTTAAGAAGCTGCAAAAGACTTAGAACTGGAGTGAAGATTCACCATCTAGCAGAGCAACAACCCTATCCAGACAAGTTGAGCTACAATGGAACTGATTTGCTCAAACTTACATCCTTAAATGGCTTAGACTGATGAGAGCCTTCAGCAAGACTTGAAATTGATATTCACAGACGCTCTCTATCATATCTGACCAAACGTGAGCATTTTCAGAAAAAAAGAATGTTTCTAGATGTTTCACTTCACAGCTGTGCACTGTTTCATGTTGGTGTATCAGATTAATTTAAAATAACACATTGATGTCTTTGGTTGTTATGTGTCAAAAGGTGAAAAAATAAAGAAAGGCATGAATACTTTTGCTAGACACTGCATATATGTCATCTAAATCAAGATCAAAGCTTGCAGTTTTATATTAGAAAAAATTCTAAACAAACAATTCTGCATAAAAAGCAGCAAAACAAAATGCTAATAAAACAGTAAGTGCTGTTACAAAAAAACAAAGCATTCTTAACCTGGATTAGCATCGTTTAAAACCTGAAAAACAAGGCTTTGTTTGCTTTTCCTTGACTTTCCCGGATGAAAAGGAGAGAAAGGGGGGTGGGGGGGGAGGCAGCGCTGTCATGGCAACGCCGAGTAAAAATAACACAAGCTTATTTTCCACAAGCTGAAAATAAAATGGAACAGGATCCGTTTGGACAAACGAGATAAAAATGGTTGCTAATTCAGAGATGCCGCATCCCTCACACGGTCGCACCGTAGCGTGGAGGCCCCTGTTGCCGCTCCCTCTGGTCATCGGCGGCTGTTATCCTGCGGCCGGATCCTCTTACTCATGGAGAGAAACCAGCACTTGTCAGGATAATGATCTTAATACAACAACGCCCCACTAATTCCTCTGTCCCAGAAGCCACCACAGCTGGTTTGTTTAAATCTTATAATTCACTAGCAGCTAATTAACATTCAGAGAATGGTATTATGGAACAGACAGCTCCTCTTAACAACCACCAACCTCAGGTATTTTACATGTAATTAACGAGCGGGAGGAAGTAGAGGCGAGGACTGAAAACACTCATTTAGCTTCCCACTTATTCCTGCCTCGCAGTGCACACTGCAGCCACACTCCACGTACAGATTGCACGGAGAACGCATTATTATGTAGCACTGATGCATTGCTGAGAAAACAGACTCGACTTGTATTTAATCAGCTGCACCGGCTGGGTGCAGAAACACTTTTATAATGCACCGTAACCGGGGTCTGCTTCCTGGGTGTGTGATTTCGGCGAAAACAAACAGCATTATGCAAATGAAACCTCAGCTGAGCGGAGATGAGCGATGGAGCGAGATGCCAGCACTGATCAGAAAGACAGGGATCAGCAGTGGAGTGAGGGTCTCGGCCGCGATGTTATCTGTTTCATGTTTTCCACTAACCCCGGTGAGTCAGCAGAGCCCGTTCACCCAGAATGTGTGGTCACACCTCGGACTCGGAGGACACTTCCCTCTCAGAATAGCACATTTGTAATGTCACGCAGGCGAAGCTGCGACCACGGTGTTGACTGGGCTGCATGCTTTTATTGCCCGACAACATGGCTGACCTTTCAGCCTCAGCAGGCCAGCGTGCTGGGTCACACAATAAAGCACCAAAAAAAAAAGGAAAAAAAAAGGCTTGTTACGTGAGCCTGACAAAAGAAGGAGAGGCAACAAAAATCCTCAGCTGCAGCGACGGTGGCGCCCTTCATGTTATCAGAGAATACAGATGTCAAGCTTCAACCAAAACGGAGAGTTCATTCCTCACCAAAGGCTGTTTTGTCTTTAATTAGAGCAGCGAGCAGCTGTCGACAACAAAGTCCTGCTAACTTCACCATGGCAGACCAACACACACAGATTTCAGATCCACTATTATTCTTTCCACTTCATTCAGTCCTCCATCTCCTTCATACTCACATGGTTAGATTTGCATGTTTCAACCTGACACGATCAAAACCAATCTGCTTTTCAACTTAGGATTTCCCCACTCAACTTACTTATTCTAATTAATTGTGATCCTAAAGGAGGATACTGTTTTTCTCTTTGCTACTGTTTGTATTTACATGGGTAATAATTTCTTTAGTGATTCTTTCGTACAAAGCATATTATTTTAATAAAATGGCGAGTAAATCACCATTGCCAGTTATGGCAACAAAAACAAACATTTAGAGTTTTATCACAGCAAAAGCAGAAGTCTTGATTTTGGGATGGGGTGAGGCTACAGTATGTGACTCTCACTATCACCTTATGTTTTCACATTTAGCAGTCTTCAAGTGATCATCAGCGAACAACATTTGGTTCAAATCTTTATGACTTATAAGCAGTCATAAAGGATTAGAAGTAGAAAAAAAGTTGGTTTTCACCAATGTTTCTGCTCATATCTGACTGGTGATCACAACAACAAACATCTGCATTTTTTTTGTCTGCAGAATATAGCTCTAGGTTAGATCTCCACCGTGACACTTTGTACCCCTAATTGGTAGCATTTTGTCATCTTCTAGTTTTATTTTGGCTGTCGTATCTCACTTTATTTTTCATTACAGTTAAATATTTTCATAAAGTATGCTGATAATCATATTACCCCTTGCTCATAGATATTATTTACTGGAGCCATTTAGCTACATTTCCTGGGTTGAAGCCTCCAAAATGATCAAATCTGCAACATCATTTACATTACATTTACATTGTCTGTTGTTTACGTGGTCCCAACCAGATTCATTTGAATTCAGATGTTTTTAAATAAACTGTATAAAAACTGTAAGTCTTTGTTTTTCAGAAAATCACCAAAATAATGTATGTTTGAAAATTGCCAGGATAATACTTAGAAACTCAGCAGTACACAGATATCCAACAAATTTGGTTGCATTTTCTTTAAGCTGCAGAACTGGAGTCAAAACGTTTTGGGGATTTTTCTACAAGCTTCTCAGAAAAGTAGCAGAAACTTTGGCCTGTTCCTCCTGACAAAACAGGTAGAACTGAGTCAGCTTTGTAGGCAACATTGCTCACATCCTCTTGCAACTCTATCTGTTAGAGTTACCTTTGATTAATAATAAGTGGAACATAGATTAATCCTAGTCTGAATTGCCACTTTTCATTATTTCTCTGTTTTTTTGCCTCTGCAGTGTAATAATTTTTGGTTATTGTGTTATGTTTTTATCATTTGAAGCACTTTAAACTGTGTTGTCGCTAAAATGCGCTTTACAAATAAACTGGACTTGACAATTCATACAAATTTTCTGATCAGAACTTTTGTGATGATCACTCCAGACCTTCGACTTTGTTGTCCTTATGCCACATTGCGACTAATTTGGCTTCACTCTTTTGAAAGATTTGTGTCGAAGCTGCACGCATCAGAATCATTGTTGATGTCTGGGATTGTTAATTTAATATTTTGTCATTATGCTTCTTTTTGTGAAGCGCACCAGTCCTTTCCACTGCAAAATAGAAAATGATGCTGCCACCCCGTGATGTACCCCATGTACATAACGGATTTTTCTCTGTAACTTCCAAGTCATTTCACCAAAACCCTTCTTATTTCATCAGACATTAGGACATGTGTCTATCTGTATTTATTTATCAATTTGACTAAAACCTTTTTTTTTTCTATAAGCAAGCACCCCAACCCTGACAGTGGGAAGTACAAACTCCAGATTACACCTATACCTAAAATCCTGCCACTAGAATGCAAGAGAGAAAGCATCTGTGTTTTTATCTGTCTATATGAAGAATAGTAGTACAATTCTGCCCTATTCCCCACTTGTTGCCGCACTGCTAGTTAGCTCGCTAAATAAAAATGCTTTTATGCTTTCCTCTCATCTCAGTACAACACATGGCTTCTCCAGATGTTGCATGGTAAGACAAAAACAACAGCAACATTTCCCACCGTTGTGCCGATAATCAAGGTGCAATCACAGCCAGCTTCATCTCTATTAAAACCTTCCTCTTCTCTGTCTTTGCCTGTTTCAGTCTCTCCTCTCCTGCTTGTTTTCCCATCAGCACTTTAATCTTAAAAGCAGCTGGCCGTGATGAGGAGGATCAAAGCAGCGCCGCACCGAGCACAGGTCACCGGCTGTGTCCTCGTGATCACGGTGATATTATTGATTTCTCCAGGATCAATCTCGTCAACTGCTTACCCTTTATTCCAGCTGAAAGGAGCTAGACATGAAGAGCAGAAGAAGAGGGGAGGAGATTCCAACCTGTTATGCAATTTACAGGGATTCTTCACAAGGTAACAACATGTGGAGCAGGAGTCCACTAGGAGCTAGAGGTTTGTGGTTACAGTGTTTTATCTTTCACTTTCTGTCTAAATCTGTCGAAGTGGATCTGGCAGACAGAGCTTTCCTGAGAAACGAGAGGGATGAAGGTTCTTGCATAGCCACTGGGAGCTGTGACGTCAGTTGCCTTTCACTCTGTGTGCACAGTTTTGTGTTTTGCTGCAGACACAAGCGGATGTATGAAGCAGTGTTTTTTTTTTGTTTTGTTTTTTTTTTCCAGATGAATGCCCGCCTAGATGCCTAGTTCTTGAGTGAGATAACCCTTTGGAGCAAGGCAGGGGTGGATTACATGGCTGTTGAGCTCAGCGTTACAGCCAGGGATCCAGTCAGAACAGCGGGAGAGACGGGAGGAGAAGATTTCAACTCTCCATGGACACCCCCTCTTCTCCCACCAAGTCACTTCCGTTCTGGCAGCCTCCTCCACTAATAATAAATCACTTCCATCGAAGGAGACGCTCTGATTACTCCGTACTCACCTAAATAAGCCGCCATGTTTTCCTGCTAAAAGCGATAAATGGCTGACAGGCACTCCATTTTGAAAGCTTGGAAAATTAAATAACTTCTTTTTTGTGCTTTTCTATATGTTCAGGCTGTGACTGTTGCCTCTGAATTATTCAAAAATAATGACATTGCCATGGTTTTTTTAAAAGATGTAAAACATATTGAATCTGGTCACACAGCCTGGGACAATTTTTATCAAAGTTTGAAGCATCAGCTGACATAGTGCCATCTATTGGCATAGTCTGTGACTACTTTTTATGTGCTACATAAAAAGTAGCACAGTCCATTTAGCTGTATGAGATATTAGATTTAATAATTGAACATAAGAACTAAAAATGACCATTGTGACGAGTTGACATGATGCAAAATCCAAATAAAACATAAAGATAAATAGGTTCATCTTTGACCCCAAGTGGCAATATATATAAAATAAATTTGTGAAGTTAGGAATAATTTCGCATAATTCTGACAGCAACATGACAGCAAAGGATGATGTAAAACATGATTCTATGTGTAAAAAAGCATTATTGGCATTTTGGCTCCTGAAGAGGTTGAAGGCAAATAGTGGTGTAAAACTAATTTTCATTTTGGCTCATGTCAAGATTTTCAATGTTGTAAAATGGCTGATTGTGGTAGAATGCATTGATAAAACCCATTGAGAAACTATTAAATATGAATAAATAGCTTTCTCTGCACTTGATAAGTACTTTTTAATGGTTTATAATATTGAACATCTTTTCACATTGATGTAATTCGGCACCATACAAATGAAAACTACCTTTATCTTATTGATAAAGTATTATTTATTCATACAACTGTTATCTTCAATGTTCTACTCATGTGTCTAGAAGGCCACAGAAAAAGATATGATGGGCCAGATTTGGCCCCAGAGCCTTGAGTTTGACACATGTAGATAAGAGGAGATAGAAGTCAGATATTACATTTCTATTATTTTAGGTTTATGTTAAGATTGCTGAGAATTTTCCCATGAATTATGTATAAATATTTTTCAAATATGAAATAAGCTGAATCATTAACAAATATGTATGAAGCATATATTTAAATTATCTAATGTTAAAAAAATGGGGGGGAAAATCTTGTTTTTAAAAAAATGCACATCTCAAGGGTAGAATAACTTTAATGCTTGACTGTAAAAGACTATCAAAGAGTGCTATACTACTTATTTTAGGTTGAGATGATATGAGGACCATAAAACAAATTGGTCATCAAGTGGAGAAATTGCAGACTACACTAATCTCTGTTCCCTTTGGTTTTGATGTCTATCATCTCATCAAACCCATATGGCTGAATGCTACATTACAAACTGACAAGAAGACAATACAAAACAATAAAAATTAAAAGAAAACTTCAGTAAAATTTTCAAATGAACAATGTAGGAGGCATTTTTTGATTTTCAATTACTTTAAGTCTTATAATATGTTTTTATCATTCTGTTCCAGTTAGGGGATTGCTCACAATGTTTTCTCTGAATTCTTTAAAAAGATGGACTTAAATGATAACATCACACTTTCACAGATAAAAACATATTAATCATGGAATGGATTTTAGAAAATGATACACAAGGTTTAGAAAATGTTTGACAAGGAGAAAAAAATTATATTCTGAAGGGTTTTTTTATTTTATTTTATCTGTAGACTGATTTCAAATAAGTCGTTGGAATAGACTATTTAGAAATAACATCTTACATTTCAATTATGTTACTTGATGTTTCCCCTTACTTCTTTAGACAACAAACATGTTTTTAAGTGTTTTTAGTCGTTAAAAAAAATCTAAATGTTACACCTGCAGCAGGGTGGATTATGTGTATTCTGGCCCAAGTAAAGTTGCAGCTGTTTAGACGTATTGCAGGCAGTGGTGGACTGGCCTGACTATGACACCAGTCAATAGACGGTGCTCTTGCATTCATAGAATGTTGATTTTTTTTCTCCTGGTCTGAAAGACACCAGACAGTGATTGTCACATTAGCTGTGGTCCTCATTTTATACGTCACTAACACATCAGTTTATATTTCTTTATTACTTTTAACATGTAAGATAAAGCCACTCAAGGAAAATCGCCTTGATATTTAGCTAAAATTGGACTGAATTAACTGATCTAGAACAAGTTTGCTGGTTCATTTCTAACAGCTTGTTCTACCAGTGTATTTTGTTTTTACTCAGGCTGGACTGCGAATGGTTGTCACATTGCTCGATACTGAGCTGTGGATTTTTTTTGACATTACACATTACACCTAAGAGTCTGCATTTTACAGTGGCCACAAGAAAATTAGCTTAATGTCGTCAAATTAGGAATATGTTCACTGTGGTTTTTGTGGCTTTAATTTAAAAAAAAAGTCCATTATTGAAGTCTTGTGGATTATAAGTATTCCCCTGATTTAATCATACATTTCACAGTAACTGATCAAGTTAATATCAAATTAAAATTATTTTTAAAATGCGAGTCCAATAGATGGTACCCTATTGATAACTAGCTTCACTTTAGCATAAACACTGCGAGGCTACAACAACCAACCTTTTCATCAAATAACAAAACATGAGTGTTGAATAAAACATTTCTCATTCCTGACCCAACCACTTAACAAAAATTGTAAAATGTCATCCCAACTCCATAACTTAAAAAAAGGCAGCGTCAAATGTTAAAATGAACAGAGCCTCTTTTCAATCTGAAACAGAGGCATTCAGCATGTAGACCAAAAAACTATATTTTCTCAAATTTAGGAAGCCTACAGCTTCGAACCTATTTAGGTAATGTCCACATCCTGAACATCAACAACATCATCTCCCAGAAATGCAGCCTCAGCATTCTAGGAATCATCTGCAGATGGAGGAATGCAACATGCATGTAGGAGAGGGGAAGGGGGGACTTATGCACCTGTAATCAGCAATGCAACATGCATGTGATTGATTAATACTATAGATGTGTTCCAGTGTGAAATCTTGTTTAGTCAATATATGCAAACACAAAATCTTTTAAAACATATTTTGATCTGTTGTTGCCTGAATTTATTCACAGTTATAATAAAAATAATAATAATAATATTAGCATTTTGCAAAGATCCAAGGTTTGAGCCCCCATCCTGGGACCTTTCTGCATGTAACCTGCATGTTCCCTACAGGTACTCTGTCTTCCTCACGTAATCTAAAAACATGACTGCAAGGTTAATTGGTCTCTCTAAATTTCCCTTCGTTGTGACTGTGTGTGATCATTTGGTTTGTGGGCCTCTGTGCTGCCCTGGCAGCTCTACTCCCGCCCAAAGTCCACAGCACCAACACCATCCCAGTTTTACTCCTGTTTATTCCATTGAAAATTTCCAACTTTTAAAATTGGAAATTTTGCAAACCCTAATTAAAATCTCAGGTTGTACAAACGGCAAAAAAAAAAAAAATAATAAAAAAAATGGGGCGGGGGTAGATCTTTATAACAGCTTGATAATTCTCAAACAGTGTTTTGAAGACATGTAGAATAATGTAATTTTGACCAGGCTAAATATTTTAGACACATGATCAAATGAAGTACAGATTATTTAAAGAAGACACTTTGAAATTGCTTTTTACTTTAATGTCAGATTATAAGATTCACATCTGATATCAGTTACAGCATCTTTAGCCAAATATGAAACACAGCTATATATTTTTTTAGCACTTGCGGTCCTGCCGCCCGCAACTGTATGCCACCCTGGGCGTTAACCGGAACAAAGTGTCAGAGTGTCATTGTTGGCAAATTATTTCACTGCAAATAATATATTTTGTTTTAACGAGGGAATAGCTAATAAATGACGTTTCAATAATGAACAATTCATGCAAGAGTGCAAAGTGACACAACCAACCACGGTCTATCCTACACCACCGAAGCTGGGACACTCTCGCACACACCCACACACGCGCGCGCGCGCGCGTATCAAACACACACCAAATACACACGGCTGCGCTGTGCGTCCGAGTGCGCCAGTGAGTGTGTGTTTTGAATTCAAATGCAGCAGCACACCAGAGCAGCAAATGCGGAGTCTGGGAAGAGGGAAGGAGGTGATGTGTTTGAGGAAAATGGGAAAAATGTCGTCAGGTTGGCTCCAACTGAGCCGTGATAAGTAGCCCACTTCAAAAAGGTGATAAAAGGCGATCCGTGCCAGATTAAAGAGAAAGAAAGAAAAAGGGAGAAGAAGAAAAACAAAATAGCGGAATGATTGCAGAAAAATCCACCTACCATATTTACTTCAGATACCATATCTATGCTTGCAATGTCAATATTCATCCCCACCGCCACAGGAGCACCTGCGGAGGAGAGAAGGCGTTAATACAGGACGAGATATGAATAATTCTGCCATCATGTAAATTTAACAGCTCCGTGACGCTGCAGGAGAGCTGTGCATCATCGGGCCGGGCAGCAGCCGTCACGTCTGACACCCACTTTAATTGAAATGCTGTTAATTTCATTTATTTAGCGGGGTAATCAAACATTGATGAGCGGGATCGATCACGTTAAAAAGCCTCTCATCAAAGCGGAATACGCTCATCATTTCTCTTCGCCTAATTGGCAAGGCCCATTTGACTGTGAAGGGATGATTAAAGCGGATTTTGCGATTCATTAAGCATGTATCGCACGTCGGGAGGGGCGCGAAAAGAAAAAAAAAATTCGTTACCTCCAAAATCCGGCCTCAACCGAATGTCGTATCCTTTCATCAGCCGGTCCACTGTTTCCTTCACAAGAGGCATATTGCTCGGATCCTTAATATCCTTGACGCTGAGGAGGAGAAACGAAAAAGGTGAAGAAGAAAAAAAAACACGAGCTGATAAATATCAAACAGGACATGCAAAACGACTCATGCAAAATCAAACGTAAAAACGAAGCTTCACCGGGATTTACCTTTGAGCCCAGATGAAGGTCAACAATAAGGAAAAAGTCAAAATCCCAAAGTGGTTTTCCCTGATCCTCCCCATCGCAACAGTTTTTCTGATGGCTTCTGGATGCGAGTGAGGAGAGCGCACATCCAACTTACTCCAGACGGTGCAGAGGAGCCAATGAGGGGCGCATGCGTGCAGCGAGTCCAAGATCAAAGAGTGGAGAGAGATGATGGTGGATGAGCCGTTTCCATTGCAGAGGAAAATATTAAAGGGACTACTGGATGTGCGTAATGAAGACGCGGGCATTAATGTTTAGAAAGAGCAAGAACGCGCGTATATCTGTGTTGTACTCTGCTTGTTTATTACAAAGGAGATGGTTTTGTCCACTGACAAGGTGAAGCATTTCATGGATCAACTAGAATAAGTTTGTTCCTTCTGATTCATTTGACAAAATTTGTTAAAAAGGATATTTACAGACACCAGTTCCAACAATTTTTTCATGTAACAACAAAAACAGAAAATTAATCCAACTAAGACTCAAGGGGATCTTATCCATTCAGTCGATCTTCTTACAAGAATAGTGCCACTGGGAAACCCCTAGTGACTAGTCCTGTCTGTACCAGTCTATTTTTTTCAACTTTTCATACCAGACACCTGAGATGGTACAAATGCCAAATAAATAAAACGTTCATCTTCCGAGTATCACGAGCAGAATGTCGCTTTCATAAGTGGCAGTATTTTAGTTTCCTGCTGAAATTACATTCTGTCCTCCATTATTATGTCTGCTGGATTCCAACCAAAAGCGCTGTAGTACATTTGTTCTGGCAGCTTGTGGTGATAACGGCATGGTGTGATCCGTTTGTCTTTTAAAGTTGGGTTTTCAGGATTCCCAGTCAGAAAAACAACAGGAAATCAGCATTGTTACTGGGAAAGTGGGAGTTTGTGAAGCAGCCTGGTATCTAATATGACTGTTTGCATATAAAATATACTGAAGATGGCAGGTATAAAATGTTTCTAAGTCATTACAAGGAGTTTGGACAGTTTCTGAACATATTTGTCTTCTGTTTTTAACAAAAAGAATTAGGACAAATGCACTATTATCAGTTTGTACCACCAAGTAACCATAATAATTAGCAAATCTCACTGCTTCATGACTTTACTGTAAATTGTTTCCAAATGGGTCAGACATCACTCCCACCTCTAAGTTCTGAGACAAATTACGCATAAAAAAATCAAAAGAAAATAATTTGCATGGCTAAAGCAGCACTAGGCTAACGATTCTCCCAAAAGAGTTCCAGCTCGTGTTTTCTTGTACACACTCTGATCTCAGTCTTCAACCTTCTCAGCATATATTTGAAATTTAATAATAAAGTACAACAAATTTGGTATTTTAAAATCAGGCCACTGATTTTAATAATCCCTGGAAATCCAGAACAGACATATACAACACAAAAAGGGTTTTAGAAAATTTCCACTTTTTGATGTTCTTTTAAAATATTTCTACTTTTACGACCAACAAATATTTGCACCTGAATATTAGAAACAAACAGAAAAGGGTTTTGAAAAAATATGAAGGTCTGTGCAGTCTGGGACATAAAAGACTGTGTTCACTGTAGAACAGCCAGTTCTGGTTTGATCAGCATCAGTATGAACCAACTACAGTGGTATGATGTATAGAAAAATCTTATTACATCCTTTACACTCATGCTGCCCTCCACGAAATGCCACCCTGGGCAGTGTGCCATGCCCTCCATACCAAAATCCACCAATGTTTTCAACTCGTTTCCGTAACATTTAGTGAGACAATGCAGCACATCACAAAGTGTGAGGGGAGCAGCGAAGCTCCAGGGAGGAAAGGTGGGTTGGAAAACATGGTCCCACAATTCATTTTTCCAGATTTGAGTTTTTTTTTTTTTTTTTTGAAGCAGTGAGGGGGGGGATGTGAGCCTCTTCTAAACTGCCTTTGATCTTCTTGCAGAGATGGAGCTGTGCTTCTGTAGAGGGCAGGCCTCTGAAGGCATTGGTTCACTGTTGCATCACCACCAGTTACAGCCACCGCAGATTATATCATGCCAGCCTTTTTGATGCGTTCCTCGTTCTGTGCGCATCGTGCGTCCTGCTTGCGCGAGGAGCATCTGTCTTGGATTGAGGGGTTGCCATGCATGGTGGGGTTGAAAGTGACTGGGAGCCTTTGTTAAAGGGCATCTCATCAGGTGCAGATCAAACTGGCAAGTGGTCAGGGCTCACAGGTGGTGTAGTGAAGAGATGTGCAGCACAAGGATAAATGAGTTTCTGATTCATTTCCTCTGTCAGATGAGAGGACAAGTGAGGGGAGGATGAAGTGAGACTGGATGGATGGGTGGATGGATGGATGGATGGATGGATGGATGGATGGATGGAGGGATGGATGGATCCAGAAGGTCTCTCAAGCTGCATGTGTGCTTCCCCCTCCCTTAAAGTCTTCTCAGTTTTTCAGATCCATGGCCCTGCAAGACCAGAACAAGGCACATCAGAAACATGAGCTCACGTTATTCCACATTCAGAGAAGCTCTCTCTGCAGTGTGCTGCACAGCCAGCTCTGCTTCTGCACTCTTCATCCTCACACCCTTCAAAAGTAGCAGCGTAGAAACAGAGCATACCAGGGAATGGACGTGCCACAGCTGCTGCCAGGCTCTCCATGTTGTCTCTCTCTCACATTAAACAAACAAAACAGCCATAAATATTCTCTGACAGCAACATGAGAAGCATGATGAGCAGATCTGCACTCCTCTGCGTTACATAACAGATCTCTCCCCCACCACCCTGTCTCTTTTTTCTCTCTCTCTCTCTTTTTCTTGCGGTCTTTTTTACACTCTAGCTCCCATTTTCCTTCTTGGCCATGGAGCTTTATGCTTCGGAAGTGGCTCACTTATGAGCACAAAAAGTTGGTTCATTGTGTAATAAACTACAAAGTGAGCTCTGGTTGGTCTTATTCCCCACAGAGAAACAGTGTTATTAAAAAGGGGGTTTGCCAGCCTGCAAATATGATGCATTGCTTCCTTCTTAAATTAGCTGCAAGCTCCATCCCCCTTAGATAATAATAATAATAATAATAATAATAATAATAATAATAATAATAATAATAATAATAATAATAATAATAATAATAATAATAATAATAATAATAATAATAATAATAATAATAATAATAATAATAATAATAAAAACGCATTTGCAGTGTCGGTGCAACCTAACATCATTCTCCTTTATATAGCTCCGACTAGTGTTGGTGTTTCAGTGTTAGAAATAGGGTCAAATTGAATAACCAATTTAAGACTGACTTAAAATCCCAAGAAGATTTTTCCACCACTAAACCTAAGCCTTATAGATATCAATAACAATAACAAAATACAGAGTCTCAGTATATCTGCATTCCACACTTTTTAAATTTTCATTTGTAAAAAGTTGACATTCACATATTTAAACTTTCCATTCCTTTTCACTTTCCAGCAATGTGATTTTTTGATGGTCTGTCATGCAAAACACATAAAAAAACACTGAAACTTGGGAATGTAATGTGACAAAATGTAAGGGGTAACAACACACTACAATGTTATGAAATGTGAGAGAAAGAATTGAGAATGTCTTCTTATTTAAAATATTAAAGCTAATTTCCATTATCCACCTTGCCTCTTGTAAATAATCTTCTTGATCATAACTTCTTTGGCTAAATCAAATAAACACACAATCCAACTGTAAAAATCTAAATTATCAAACAGTATCATAAAGAAAAGAATGACTCACGTAGCCGACTCAATGGTTTCTTTGGTCAGATATATGTACCAATACCCTAAGTTGAAAAGGGCAAAGGTCAGGGGAAAGAGGATGCGGGCGTAGAGGTCAATCGGACTTGTTCCAGCAAGCTGAGGGATTTGAGGAAAAGCCGAGCCCTGCTGGAGGAAAATGGGCACTGGGGGGGTATATCCAACCTCGCTGCAGCTCACTGAGTGGTTTCTCCTCTTCAGGCCTTCTTGGTGGCTGCTGTCCGTCTGAGAGGAAGAAGACAGGAAGATTAAATTGGTGAAAAGTTGCATTTTTGGATAGCAATAAGAGAAAAAAAGTAGAAAAAAATGCACTCAACATGAGTTGAATTCTGCTAGTTCAATTCATGTATGTTAATAATATTCAAGCATCTCTATAGAGCGCAGCAGGTAGTTTTCTAGAAATTCATTGGCTGGTTTCAAAACAATACAAGGAGTATTTGGATTTGTACTCTGTTCTCACACTAAAGCTATTTTTAAGACATCCAACCATGAGCTTTACATGTGAGACAGATCCCAGGAGGACGCTGTGGTTGCTTACTGTATTAGCATGAAACCTATAGCTCCACATGAAAGCACAAAACAGCAAATTTATGTTGTGCAATAATGGAATTGGTGTGATTTGGAAATGCCCAAAAGTACTTATTTGTGTTCTGATTTGTATTCTATGCCTTGTTTTTAACCGCTTGTGGAGTAAAAAAAAAACAAAAAACTGCACACTTCCACCATTTGTTACTCTGCAGATGTATACCAAGAATAAGTATAACACAAATATTTTAAATGAATTTACAGAAAGTTCAGTCTGCAATCTTACAAATTTATACTATTTTTCTTTCTTGACAAACTTAAGGATTTTTGACTATTAAATATAACTTGAGGAAATGTAAAAAGGAACTTTAAAATAATTTATTAAGGAATAACATACGGCTATCCAATCCAAATCATAAAACAAACAAAAAAAAATACATCCAAGGTTTGAACCTCCAGTTAACTTAAATGTTGTGAAATAATAATCATTGACATCACATTGGCTTTCCCAACAACAAAATGTTGGTGTATGCTAACTTCTGAATTTAAAGACATTAATAAGTTTAAATCTAAATAGAATTATTAGTAATCCCAAATCCAGTAATTATTAGTAAACATAACTAATGTTGGCCATTCTAAATTACTTAAAACAGGAAAAGATTGCATTTAGTATCGGACAGTAAGAAAAACAGTTTTCTCTCTTTTAATACACCGCATGTAAATAAATTGTGTATTTTTGAAGGATGAATGCTTCAATTAGTGACAGAAGGAGCTACGGGTTCCTGCCGTCATTGTCTTCTGTGTTTTTGGATTCAGCTTTAAGATATATGTCGCTTTTAAGCCTCACTGAAAACTAAACAAAGTCATCCATCCTTTAATGTCATGAAATTCAACTACTAACAGATATTGTGTCGTCATCGTCACTGCCAGTGGCCAGCACCTCCAGCCTGTCTTGTCTGGCTCTCTGCTTCTTCAGGCGGTTTGCCTGCAAGGTGGCAAAGTAGTTCACTGCTGCAAACTCAACGAGGGCAGAGGCCACGAAGGCGAAACACACAGCGATGAACCAGTCCATGGCTGTAGCATAAGCCACTTTAGGCAAAGACTGCCGAGCACTGATGCTCAAGGTGGTCATGGTCAGCACCGTGGTGATGCCTAAAGGAGAGGCAGATATTTGTTAATCAAGCATGCATGAAACTTTATTGGCCACAGTGATTAGCAGACATTAATTGCATAATGATGCTGACAGGAAGGGTGCATACCAGCGACTGTACGTGCTGGAACAGACTCTTTGTTGATCCAAAAGGAAACCTGCGACAGCACGACTACCATGATTAGGGGGATGTAGGTCTGTATGAGGTAGTAGCCGAGCTTTCTCTGGAGAAGGAAATGGACCACCTGCACAGAATACTGACCTGGAAAATAAACGGGGCAAGTGAAGTTAGAAGTGCTCAATAAAGAGCAGAGTAGTACATGTTAAATGTTCATTCACACAGTATGGATGCAGACTGAAAGCACTCAACTCTGTTCTCTTGTAAAAATGAATCTTCTGAACCTTAAATCCTTGTTGTATTTAATAAAACTTGAAGACTCATTTGGTCTCTTATTCAAAGGTCTTGCATCTTGTATGAAGTGTGAAAAAAGAAGAGTAATCTCCTCACTGACAGGACGTGTTACCTGTGTTTAACCTCATTATCTCACTGGACAAGATCTGTCCAACCAGATCGTACTGCAGAAGACTTATTGACTCTTTGGGACACTCGACAGAGCCTGCTAATCCTTTCCTCCAGGTGAAAATAATTTCACTGTTGGTGTACGCATCTAAAAGAAAAACATGTTCATTCAATCAAGTGTAATGTCTAATACTGTGGCAACTAAATGATGTTTGCTCTGTTGAGAACATCTGCTGTACTCACAGCTCCCAAACCTGAGAGGACAGGCGTGGCCATCCATGGGGAAATCCATGAGGTTCATTGGACACTCTGCACTGATTGTTAGTCTACAAGCAGAATACAAACGCGGATTCAATTCCTATTGTTTTCTACTGAAATATGCTGCTACTTTGTTGCAATATATTTAATTCAACCTCAAGTACAGCTATCTTGAAAACAAAATAACACCTCATGGTGTAGAGGACAGTCCCATTCTGCATTATACGGAAGAGCTTGTTGGGTGTGGTCATATTATGGGAAATGGACTTCTTTGAATTTCTAAAAAAGGCGTCTGGTGTCCAAATCTTGTCCACCATGCGGTTGTTAAGACGTAAGATTTCAATGGGGCCCTCAAACTTCAGCCGCTCATCGACCCACATCTGACGGAAGAACATGTCCATGGTGAATTCCTGAACAAAAACACATTAGTGGACAAAAAATAGATATTTTTTAATGACCCCTAAACCATGGCTTTATTCTATAATGGGCATATTTAACGCCAGACAGAGCTTTCAATATGCAGTGAAAGGTGAGGGGAGATAATGAGCGATGATGGATGCCACTCATCCCACATAATCATGAATCAATCCATTCAGCCATTCTCGCTGTCTGACATGTTGTCATATTGATTTCAAGGCCATCAATAATGGAGTTATGGAGCTAGTCAAACAAATTAAAGCTTATTAGATGGTCACATGGCAGATGGTCACTGAAGCTCCCTAACAGTCTGCACATATTCAGTACTGAGCAGACGTCTTGAGCCATCATTCATTTATTTAGATTTTGCTTCAGAGAAAACAACACTTCTTGTGATCTAATAAAGTTGTGTGGATGGGTATCTATCCAGACATTCTAAAGCTCTTTTTAGGGTTTGCTTGGGACTTTGACCATTTTATTTAAACCTGAACATTGTTACAGGAATGTTTTCATCTGTGAAACTCATGTTGTGTGTACAAATTCCACACAATTAAGAATCAATTGGACCTTTCTATCTTCACAGCTTTAAAAAAAATACTACATACAAAGTCTAACTCACATAATCACTGCAGAGTTTTAATTAAACATAGTTATTTATAATGGTATAGTTATTTTGGGAAACATACTCTAACCACCTCCATCACCACTGAATAAATTCCTTAGACAAACTTTGAATTTGTTCATAATTGCTGTAGCTACAGGAAATATCTTTGAGTGATCAGCTTTGTATTATAAGTCGTACAAGAAAAATACAACATGTAGTATTCAAAAAGAATATTTTTGCGAGGCGTATCTTACCATCTCAACATCTGAAACAGGCCCAAAACTGGTAACAAAGATGTCTGTTTTCACCTCTGTAATACCACCTACAACAATGACAGACAAACCACCAATGTATTATGCATAAAAGGCACAACACAGTAGCTGGGGTATATGTTATATTGTTCAGATTACAAAAACAAGTAATTACCTCCTGAACCGGGTCGCAGTCTGTTGTCATAACCATCCAAAAGTCTATCCAAAATGAGAGTGATGTTGTCTGAGTATACTTTTTCACCTCCTTGTGCATTAGCTACACTGCATAGACATAGAGATAGTTACACATTAAGACTTAAATTCCCTTGTAACAATTTTAAATTCAAGACTCACCTAATCAAGCAGATTAGAGCAGCCACAGATAAAGGGTCAGCAGCCATCTTCAGGAACAGTTACCAGTTTTTTTCTGTAATTTTCTAACCAACAATAAAATAAGTGTAAGAGAGGTTTTCTTTTCTGTGTTGCTACAGCGTCTTCTTAAGTATAGTAAGCAGTGAGGCGAGAACAGTAATCTAATTAACAGATTAGTAAATCCACTCCATTTTTAGACAAACTGTGGATTCGCTTTATAACTGCTGGGAGTAAATTACAGCATCATTAAAATAAGAAATAAACACCTCAATTCAAGTCTAACTAACAGAGTTCAAAGGTTATTGAGAGTGTTGTGTGTATGATGCATCGGGAAACACAAACGTACTTGCAGTTCGTCAGGTCGGACAGCAGGTGGCACTGCAGGTAACATAAATAAATACATAAATACACTCAACCGGAAACAGATGGAGAGGAAGAAGTTGAAGTTTGTTGTGATTCCGGATAAATAAATAAAAAACCCGCACTGGTGACCAGTATAACCAGTAAGCGTTGTCAGGCGCTGTGAAGCGGCAGTATGTCAGTCCACTTTGAGGAGAGGAGCGGGGTTGTACCGTGTAAGACACCGTGGGGGTCCTGGTACCAGACCATGGAGGAGGTCTTCATCGAAGTCCATGTGCCTGCAGGGACTTCTGCTAAAGAGGTGAAGTGCCGCTTAGGAAGCAGAGACATCGAGCTGCAGGTCAGAGGGAAGGAAATATTCAAGGTAAGAAGCGAGGTATTTGTCTCAGAGAGTAATTATCTTCTTCAATTGTATTATACAGACAAGTTTAGAACCATCCTAATACACATTTGGGACTGAAGATACAGAAGTACAAAAAATGAACCATAAATAAGTGTAAAAAAATGGCAATAATACTAAAAGAAAACAATGTAACTTAAAACAAATGTCAAAAAATAACCTTAAAATGAATTAAACTTTTAGGGCCCTGCATTTCTAGTTTAAGTTCAAGCAAAAAGAAATCCTTAGACACATGCCAGTAAGGGGAGCAGAGTGATAAAACTGACCCCAGTGACTTCAAGTACAGCAAAAATAAAAAATCTGAACGGTGTGGAAAAAGTTAAATGTTTTTTATCACTCATTTCAGAAACTGAAATTCGTAGATTCATTTCGCATAGAGTGAATTATTTCAAGTCTTTGTTACTTTTAATTTTGATGATTATTGCCTACAGATGATGAAGATCCATTGTACCCTCTCAGAAAATTTAAATATCGTGAAAAGGTAACTAATAGAAAGTTGAGTGGGAGGAAAAAGTGTGGTAGTGAAAGGTGGACCAGCAACAGCGATGGCCGTAACCTTGAAAAGCTTGTGAAAATAAAATCCATTCAAGGATTTCTGGGAGTTTCACAAGAAGGGGAATTACTTTTAAGATGTCTGACATTTCTGTTTAAAACACCCTTTATTGAACAGTGTATAATATTCAAATTTTCCGAAATACCGACTTTAAATTTGTATTATCTCTAAACCTATGGTTGTCAAAATTACAGCAAATAAAAAAAAATCATTTTATGAGCATTGTATCAATATGAGTTTGACTTTCAGAAATAAGGATAGGCAAATAGTTTTCTATTTTTTGTTATCCCTTTATCTACATGTTTCACATGATTTATATAAACAGTTTACACTTTTCTATGTATTCTTGTGGTAACTTGCTACAACCATCCGTTAGTCCTAATGTCATATTAGCTTTGATTGCTGCATGAAAACATAATGTATGTTTTTCTGCCTCCTACCAGGGAAGGTTGTTTGACATGGCCGTGTCTGACGAGGCCACATGGACGCTGGGTGAGCTGCAAGCGCCTTAAAATATTCACCAACTCCACCTGAAGTTAATGTTTAAAAACACCTGTCCATCCTGATTTTTTTTTCTTTTCTTTTCAGAGGACAAATGTCTAATTCGGATTGTCCTGATGAAGACGAACAGAGAAGCAGGTAACTGCTGGACCTCGCTGCTGGAGGGCGAGTACTGTGCAAATGCCTGGGTCCAGGACCAGATGCAGAGGAAACTCACGCTGGAGCGGTTCCAGAGAGAGGTCAGTTAGACCCAGAACGGCTGAGACACACACACAGGGTGCTTCCAGGACAGTGTAAAGAGGAGACACATCTTTTAGTAAAGCTTTTTTTTTTCATAAATGAAAGAAAGAAAACACTTGAATCGTAACATAATACTAAAGATTAACTACACAGTTATTATACAAGATTATTGCAATGAATAACAGTGTCTTGCAAAGGTATTTGTACTTTTTTCCTCAAGTCTCACTGAGATCTTATGTGGTATCAGTGCATTTGTAAAAACTTTAATAATCCTCTAAAAGTTTCTTTCCAATTCATAGATTCTAACTTTAACCTGGTCTATCACAAGAAATCCAATAGAAATATGTTGGATTTTGTGGTTCTAAAGTGACAATATGTGGAATAAACATGGTGAAACAATTTTTAGATTTTTAAGTTACAGATTACACACAATATTTTTTTTAAGACTGTATCTTAAGAAAAGCGTATAACTGGAAAAATTGTCGTCAGAAATAACCTTAAAGTAAAGAAAGATTTTAGGATCATGCATTTTTTGTTTAAATTCAAGCAAAAAAAAGTTGCCAAAAATAACCATGCTGTATATACATCCATGTTAACCACAATGCTTTAATAAAGAAAAGGCTAGATGGACGAAGATTTTCACAGGTTCAATGGGTTACAGCATTTTATATTGCAACCCATTGTAAATTTTAATTTACACCGGGTTTGTTTATTGAAAAAGCTAAGTTGTTGCCAACAATCGTATGATTCTGAGATATTTTTTAGGAAAGAGCAAAATCACTTTTACTTTTTGAATTTTAAGTCAACATTGAAACTCTCTACATACACTATATAAATTAATGGTTTAAAATGTATTCCCTTAAGGCATCAACTGTATGTGATTTGCTTATTTTAATTTGTCTAGAATCCTGGATTTGACTTCAGCGGGGCAGAGATTTCTGGAAACTTTGCTGGCGGAGGTCCAGATTTTTCCAGCTTACAACAATGACAGTCTCCTCTCTCCTGACTTCCAGCAGTGGATGTACTTTTTTTTTTTTCTTTGAGAACAGGAAATTGGTTCCAGCCAGACAGATTGACCATAATGTGGAAAAGTTTAGTCTCTTCACAGCAGCGTCTCCTTCTGGATTGCCTCCGTCACAGGGAACTTTTTGTAGACCTCGTTTGACAAGTTGTGCTGCTCATTATACAAGATGAAGAATCGAGGCTACTTGTAAAAACTGTGTTGTTGCCTTTTAATAAGGAGAATGCACTCAAGTGTAGCTTTTCAATAAATCTTTATTGAAAGGTGCACAAACATAAGATCAGATTGTGTGTCTCTTTGACCGTTTTGAACTCCAGAACACATTTTATTTCTCCTCACTAATAAAATGTACTACACTGGGAAATTGGTAAAGAAAATGCAAAACGAGTTCCGACCTACATTTCCACGGCAGCGCCCACTTTTCTTCAACTAATACCAATCGAGTGATACTGTGGAGGCTTTGTGTGTCCACAAAACTGACAGGATTGCCGCCAGCTTCACTTTGCTGGTTAAAAACCAGACTTCCCGTGCCAAAAAAAACAAAACAAAAAAGTCATCACCTTGGGTAGGAGTGTGCATTCAGGACAGCTTAGCAACCTAGGATGAGAGTTAAGGATTTTGGGCCCGATTTCTTGGTTCCATTTTTGCTGATCACAAAATCCTTCTCCCTCCTCTTCCACATGGTGGACCGAGGACCTAGGTGGTTCAATACTTTTAGCTTAAAACCAGCAACCCATACCAACAATCATTTAGGTATGGATTAAAACAAGAACATACTGTACACCCATGCAGGCAACTCAACCAGGAAAGTATAACTTAACAGGATGGGGGGTGGATTGGCTGTTCTGACAAAAGTAGTACTCCTTGTTATTGGGAAAGAAAAAAAAAGATTTCCTAAAGGTTTCATATTTTCCTTAAAGAAATTCATTATCAATAATGAAGATCTGCAAGGAAAATTAAGTGGACGACCACACAGCAGGAATTTCTCCCTGCATGCAAGGCCATCCATGCACCTGCTTTTCAACAGGCTGACTCAGGTATGGTGGGAAGATGAGTGATCTTGTAGTAGCTGTGCTTCAGCTGGCGCGCGGTTCTTCCCGAGATGGTCCAGCGGAGTCTCTGGCTGTTCGGTCTGGAGCATTTGGTGTTGGCGTATTCAGCCAGGCATTTCCCGACCAGCTCTCTAACACACACCAGGTCTCCGTCTCTCACCTACACACACCAGAAATCAGTACACATGAGGGCATACTGTATTACTGAGCAACACTGGATTTATCGTTTCCAGTAGAACTCACATTCAGCAGGTGCTGCAGATTTTTCAGGGCCTCAGATATTTGGTTCATGTGTTCAGGGTCGTGTTCTTCCTGGGCCTCAAAGCACAGCAGAGCCAGAGCAAGAAGAGACGGCTGTGGAGAAAAAATATAAATAAATGGAGATGTTTTCACAGGGTTGCTACACGCTTCCCTCCCTACCCCGAAGTTCTAATTCCAAGAATTAAGACTTCTTAGTCCTTTACATCTGTTTTAAAATATAAACATTATGTGTATTTATTAGAGATGTCTGTTCAGAGGGCAGGGTTTGCATTTGGTACCAGAGAAAAACTGGAGACTGGATGGACAAAAATAAATGAAAGAAAAACACGATGGAGCGATGGGTACATTGTTTAGACACTTGATTATCCAACAAAGTCTGGAAAATGTAAATATTTTCCCTACTCTTATTTACATTCATACTTAAACAGATGTGAAAAACACAGAAATCAAATTCTAGCTTTTTTCAGACAGGACCTAATGTTCAAAGAACTGCTAATAATAAAAAAAACAAAGTTGGATAAAAACAGCAGCGACTATTCAGTCTGTTCAAACAGAACCAAAGCCAACATTTAACCAACTCTGAAACCTAAAAACTTAAAGAGTGAAACATGATTAATGTGTAATCCGTTTGTGAACGGCAGCAATTGTAGATTTTTTTTTTTTTGTTAATTCTACAAACAAGCCACATAAAGATATTACTACAGGAAACTACTTGCTAACAATAGAACTTCCTTTATAATGCTGTAAATAATTGAGACCAGGAAATGTGGACATCCATTTTGAGCCAACCTTGATTTTGGAGAAGATGAAGGAGCAGTGACAAGCTTTGAGCTGCGCCTCCAGTGTCTCAATGCTCAGTATCTCCCTGCTGGGAAAATAAATCAGCATTAAAACACATTAAAAACCCACATGCAAGAACAAACTTTGTCAATTGAATGACGGGATTAAAAATAAATATGGCAATAAAACAAAGTGCTTGCCAAGAGTGAATCTGGGTTACCTAAATTATGTAAGCTGCCAAATGTGAATATTATGATTCAAATACATAATTACCAGTGACAAGGATTTACCAAAACAAATTTACATAAATAAAATGTTTTAAAAGCTTCTTTCTGGTTCCCTTTGTTCGAGCTATAACACATGCAAACTTATGGTGAAAACTGGTTTAAATTTAGATCTATATGTTACAAACAGTCGCCATAAAAGTAGTTTTGAGTCCAACAGAAATTTAAAGCACTACAAGATTTTTACCCAGATTTATGCAAAGCATATGTTCAAAGCCTTCAGATGATTTTTACTAAACTCAGACAAATTGCTTTGATGCCATCTATACTTTTAAAAACAGAAATGAATAGTCACTTACAGTTTTGATGCATTTAATGAAATGAAAATCTGACTTTCAAGTATTTGAGTGAACAAAAATTTAAAAAAAGGTTCAATTTCAATCACTGTCAAACTTAATGCTCTTTCATTACACAACAAGCAATTAAGGATAACACGAGTATTTGTTCTAACCTCTCGGCGTCGAGCTGCTCCTGGATGTGGCTGTGAAACAGACGGAGGAAGTGCAGCGCCGTGGGGGCCTTCACTTTCCAGTAGAGCTTTTCCATGATGATCTTCTCCATCCTCATCATGTCAGACACCGTAAAGCGATTCTGACTAATGCGGATTAGATCGCTGGCCAGGGGCACGGTCTTCTCGTCTTCTGAGGACTTCACAGCTATGTAGAAGCAGCACAGGCCAACACATGACAGGTGCTTTGGTTGAATCTGTAGGTAACAAGCAGAGACCTCTTTAGTACAAAACTACTTGGTGGGTTTAATTGGACTAATAATTAGAAAGGCCTCAAGAAATTGTCTTGAAAGCAGAATATGACCATTTTTACCTTATGAAAACAATACTTACTACAAAATTCCAATAGGTGTATCTCTACTAGTAACATGACGTGCCACAACAGTGTTGATGTATTTACAAACCTTCATTACAGAGAGGAATCGATCGAGCAAGCTGACCGCCAACGAGAACGTCTCTGAGCTGAAGCCAAAGAACCTGCAGAGATAAAGCAGGTCCTTCACCTCCAGCTCTCTCAGCCGGGTGGTCATCCTGAGGCCGTTGTCCTGGGCAGTCTCTATGAGCCTCAAGCCAGTGATCTTGGGTTGGCATCGGCCCTCCAGATCCACCAGGCCCTTTACTTTTACTGCAAAGGCCTGTGCTCCAGTTACTGTGTCAATCATCTAGACAAAAAAAAAAGAAAAGTAAAACAAAACTGAATGATGAAGACAAAAAATTAACTCTGAATCCTGACACTAAACACTACTAAAAGTTTTTATTTTAAAATGGACCAAACAATTTCAGATACCTTTTTTCTGTGTCAAAAGGTAAAATATACATCAATGTGACAGTCTGTTGATTCTCTTATGTCCTTTAGATAATGTAATGACAAGATTCAGTTTATTTATTGGCACTTTACAACTAAAGTCAATTCAATGATACATAAAATCCAATTGATCTTACTTAAACAATGCATTCAACTTCTGTTTATTATTAATACTGATTTTTAAAAAAGTTTTTAAACCCTGCAGATTGCATCCAGATAAGGTTCCACTTTTACAGACAGTTTAGGAACTTAGGCTCATAGATTAAAATATATAAACAATTCAGACAGATTTAACTTTTTCAAGAGAATTGATTTTTTTTTTTTTTTTAAATAGCAGTAATTACAACAATTACCGTTAAAAAAAACCCCTACCAAATAACGTTAATGAATACAAATTAACCAAATTAGAGATTTGGTCTGACACAGGACACCTAAAGGGGGACTGCTTCCATATTTGTAAGTAATCCAGTAGCAAGTCTCCACCTGAACTGGACTTAACAGGACTAGAAAATAGGTAATATTACACGGATAAATATCTGTGATGTGTGAAAACAGATTTTTCAATAAGGCTTTAGTTGAACCCACGTCCTTTTAAGTATCTAAACCTGCATTACCCCCATAGTTTTCACACATTTTGATTATTTGGACAGGGATCGGGCCTTGTCGGGGCAGCTCCTGCGTCATGTCAGGACATGTCCCTGCCGCACACATCAACGGAGACTGAATGCCGTTACAGATCCAGTTCAAGGCAACACAGCTCAAAACACAAAATACAAGTCCAAACTTAAATATAAGGCACCAACAACATTACTGAGGCGGATATTACAAACTTTAAAGCAGGGAAAATGGTGAACTAGAAATCATACGGAACCGATTGTTGGCTACCACAGCTAAGCTAGCTACGAATCATGTTTGGTTGCGTTGTTTATTATTCGGACTTCTAAAATAAGAAAAAGGTTTTAACGGTTTGTGACTAAAACTTAGCAGGTATAATTTCAATAATATACATAAAAAAGAAAATGTTAGTTTACTTACCTTGAGTAGTTGTTTTTATTATCTTGAACTAAAACAACAAAAAAAAAATCTTCACACGCTCTTAGAAAGCGAGTCTAAAAAAAGTTACAAAACGCAAAAAAGTGTAAGTATGAACTTTCAAGAAAGAAAGTTTTAAGCATAGGTAAATTTCTGCCTATGCACACCCCCTACCCTTGGCATAAGGCGACGGGGAAAAGGACAGTTTAGGTAAATAAGGAGGAATAAATCCACACCATGCCCAGACATCTTGAGTTTTCATTGGCTGGTTACTAATGTCATTTGTTTTGATTGGACAGGTTACCAGTCACTCTAAACTAAGTCCCGCCCCTTATTGACTTCATTACCAATCACAGTTGAATGAAGCCTGACGGAAAGAACCGAGCTCTATTTTGTACTTATTAGGCTAAGGACTAATATTTACGAGATTAATGTGAACTTTATCAATAAAGAAGCGACAAAACATTTATAGTATAAATTGGTCTTTTTTTGTATTTTAATTTATTAAGACTATCAAAGTTTCTGAAGTTCCTGCACATACGTAAACAAAAATTTTTTTAAAGATTAAAAAGTATTCAAAAACACAAATTAAGGAGAATTTATTTCTGGAAGCGCCTGAAAGTATATTGTATAAAACATTCATAATTGGCCAACCTTAAAAGAACGATTATTTATTTATTTTTCCCATTTACCCGGAAATATAGGCTACTGCGGTTTCCAGAACAAACTGGAAGGAGCCAGGAGAAACCAGATTTTGTTCTTTTCACTTCTCTTTTTAATCAGAAATCACAACTATTTGAAGAAGCGAATGCATTTCAAAAGAAAAAATTTTATTAAATCACACTTCTAATCTGGAAGTGATCAAGTCAACACAAATCTGACATCAGGATTTATTGACATTAGGAGATTTTAATCCTGCATCTATTCAAATCCAGTCTTTTTATGTTATAACAGCATACTCAACATTTCTAGTTTAAAGTCTTACATATTACATATACATCTTTAAGAAATTATATAAGAATATAAATGTTTGAATAGCAAGACACCATTCATTGTTTTAAATATATATATCAATATAGTTTCTGAACTACAGTTCATTTAAAGTGCTTCTAAATCATAACATGACTACAAACAAGAAGTCATTTGACAGCATTAGCACATGAGGGTATTATATATCTCACAGTGAATTTTTTAACATTCCATTTACAAGCAATACAAGGCAAGAACAGGATGATTACACATTAAATTTGTCTTGCAAAAATATTCAGTTTTCAATATGTTATGTTACAACCACAAACCTAAATGGGATTTTATGTGATAGAGCAACACAAAATATCACATGATTCTAAAGTTTAAGGAAAATGATGCACGGTTTCAGCGTTTCATAAAAAATAAAAAGTGTTGCATGGGTTTCTTTACTCTAGAATGTCTTAATAAAATTCACTGCAACCAGTTCCTTCAGAAGTCATGATTATCTAAACGTCCGACCCATGGCTAACACCATCTCACTGTATATGGTACTCCGATGCTTAGTTTTTTAGAAAACATTAGTTAATAATAAAGATCCTTTTGCAGACAAAGGAACACAGCAGAGAGGATGCTCTATATCCAATCTGATTGAGTTTGAACAGGTTTAAAATTTTGATTTTTAGATCTGCAAAGAAGCCATACCAGCAGCACAAAGCTACTTTAGAACATATTGACCTTAAAAGGACTAAATACAGATGCACACCACAGATATTTATTTGCAAAAGAAACAAAATTTGAAAACCATGTCTAATTTCCGTTCCACATCACAACATGTTCTACTTTGCATTGCTCTTTTATATAATATAATAGCATGATAAAGATACAGAAGTTAGTGGCTGTAACATAAACAATTTTTGGAAAACTTCAAGAAGTATGAACACTTTTGCAAGGCACTGTAGTACAAAAAACATTTTGGCGAAGCGGACGTCTTAGTACTTGCAGGAATCAAGTTCAGGAGCCATGCAGAGACAATGCCACAGCACGTTGTTTAAAAGTGTGCAGATAAAGTTGTAGATGACGTTGAAGACATCAGGTTGACTCACCTTGAAGCTTGTTTTAGTTCTATAAAATCTTTATTAAACATTGTAAAAATAAAAACACTTGATTGTTAGTCTGATGTTCTCATGCGCTAGAAAGTCTTCTAATTCAGGTTCCTTCCTGAGCTTAAGGAGCACGCAGAGGGGAGACTGAAGAAGCTACAAATGGGAAGACAAAAACAACATTATTTATTTTAAATTAGAAAACAACATTCTTTCTCAGTTTTTAGTAACAGATAAAAAACACAGTTCTTTGTTATTATGTTCAGTGAAAACAGGAGTCAGAGAGGGAGCATAAAGTGGCTCTAAATATTTTTTAGAAAAGTGTCAGAAGCAGGAATTAAGTCTTCTTTCAAAGTTCTGCAGGTTTCTCACTGAGAGATTAATAACAGAGCAGGAGGTAAACACACAGTCATAGTAAGGATATAAAAAATATGTTATATGTTATAAAAATCATCCATGCATGTTGTATTAGTAAACATTAGGTAACAGTCAGTTACACTGAGCAACATTTTGATAAACAACAATACTACAGCTTCTAGCTCACATTTTATATTATTATTATTATTATTATTATTATTATTATTATTATTATTATTATTATTATTATTATTATTATTATTATTATTATTATTATTGTTGCAGATAGAAAAAAGTCTGTTTTCCCTACACTGATGGTAGCTGAATTTTGCTTGGATGTTCTCACCTTTATGTCAACTAAAAGGAAAAAAGAACAAAGAGGAAACAATCCCAAAAGAAAAATATTATGTTTAGCACTAATTAAAAATAAAAATCTATAAAAGCATTAATCAAACTGAAGAGCAGCAATGCTTAGGCTTAAACATTTCCAGATTTTCTGCTGAATTATTAATATGCTTACCATATACAATGTTTTCCATAGTCACTCATGTTTCATCTAAAAATATGGGAAAAGCTTTAAAATATCTCAGCTGTCATTACAGACATGTAACATCAAACAGAAGTATTCTGGATTTTCTGTGTGTGTTTTTTTCAGGCTAAGAGTTTGAAGTTTATCACCTTGAAAAATCTTATAGTCATAACACCATCGTTGAGCAATAAGGCATAGTAGTCTTAGAAAACGTAAATGTATTAATTTCAAGAAGGTAATGAATAATTTTCATAAAATATTGACTTATTAATCTGGCTCGTGAAAAATCTGAATCTTGGACATTTTGTTTCCATTTCATTTCCACCCACTGCTTCTGTTTACAAACCTTTTTGATATATTTTGTTGTTGTTGTTGTTGTTTGGCTCATTCCAGTCTCTAGTATCTGCGGTTTGCGCATTGATAATTCACCCTGGCACGTAATGTTTTCACCTGAAAAAATGATGCCAGCTCCATGTAGGATGTCTGGGTATCATCTGTGCTGCACATGGCATGAGCACTGCTGAGACAAGTCAAATGTAAACACAAGTGCCCTTGCCTGAGAGACAGTCTGGCAGGTCGGCCTGCGGAGACAGAAGCATCAGGCTGTGTCATGCAAGCTGTGACCCTTCCTATGGTGTCTGCATACCGTGTCAGTCTAAATATGTCCCTGGATCACTTTATGAGTCAAAATGGCCTCCAGGAGGATAGCATGGTAGCTTTATTCCCCCCCCCCCCCATCCAATTAGGTCAGTGTAGACGAGCCTAGCCAGTATGCAATGTATGTATGCCTTGCAAAAATAGTTATGTGAAATTCAGCAAACAGCTTAAGGAACTGTGTTAACATCACAGTATGATGGCATCAAGTGACACGCTAAAAGTCATAACATACAGCACTGTGCAAAAAATTTTATTTTCTATTGTAACTAGACTGCGACAGACTGGCGACCTGTCCAGGGTGACCCCGCCTCTCGCCCGGAACGTTAGCTGGAGATAGGCCAGCACCTCCCGACCCCTCTCAGGGACAAGGGTGTACAGAAAATGGATTTATGGATGGATGGATTGTAACTAGAACTGAACTAAGCTAAAATATCATCTGTAAAGATCACTCAAAGTATCCGATTCATTGGAAGCAAATCATAAAGATGAGTAATGAATCCGGACTTTTAACAGATATTCCTATTGTAATTTGTACTAAATATAAACAAACTCACTTCTTTTTGTCCTTTTCCTTTTTGAGCGGCTGTTGTGAACATCCCTGCAGCGCTTGTCCCATCAGCGTTTCAGCTGCCACCTTCCTCCTGTTGAAAGCATTCATCTCTTCTTCCAGTTCTCGCCTTTTCTCCTCCAGATTCCTCTTTTCTTCCTGATGCATGCGCTTCAGCACTTCGAATCTCTCGTGAAGCTGAAGAACAGAAAAACAGAAAGCTCAATATGAGACACACCCAGCTCCTTCGTTTATTTGTGACGTGTCTTGTTACATGTTCGTTCCTCACCTCTTTTTCTTTTTCTTTCAGCTCGGCTTCCGTTTCCTTCACTTTGTTAACAAACATCTGTCTCATTGATTCCTCTCTGTGCTGCAGCTCTTTGAAGAACTCCCTTCTTTTGGCCTCATACATCTCCTGCAGGCTGGAGAACACAAACACAGTCTATGAACAAGATGTGACGCTGTGAGGCAGCTGTAGCAGCAGTTTCTGATTTCATACTCAGCTTAGTTAGCTCATTGTAATGAAAGAAGTCATTTACAGTAATGTAAAAAGTAATTTCTTCTGCTTTTGTTGTTTTTATGCCCCACCCTGGCCATTTTCAGGTGATCAAACTAATCTTAGTAGCACACAAATACCTGAGTAAAAACAAAATGCAGTTAGTGACAGTGATTTCATGTACTGCTACTTTTTTTACTGCTACTTATTTTAGTCTGAAATTAACATTTTGCTTTGATGATCTAAATATTTGAATTTCACAAATAAAAAGCAAAAACCAAAGAAATCTGAAGAAAGGCAAATACTTTTTTCACAGAACCCCTTCATGAATTTACTGAGGGTTCAACCAATGCAGCCTGGCGTCGAGTTGTGATTGAAAACAAAGATATGGAGGCACAACGCTTTTTTGTCTAAAATGGCAATAAATCTAAATGACGAACTTTAAAACATGTATGCCTAACATGGCATTAATATTTTGTTTGTGAGATTAATAGTGATAATTCATTGGGATGCGCTCAATAGATTATGCAGCATACGGATGGATTTCCATGATGTGGAATAAATCTGGTGCTGTTTTCGAACACATTCCCCTCAGTAAAATGCTCTGAAGTTCCCTCATTTCACCTGAACGACTGGCTGTCAGGGTCAGTGTCCTTGAAGCCCATCTCTTGTAGCTTGCAGCAGCGATAGAGTTCGTAGTGACGAGAGTGTGTTTGCTCCCGGAGATCATCCATGTTAACGCGCAGAAGCATCTCTCTCAGATGAACAAAGTCACAGTGCTCTTCGTTTTCCACTGCACAAACAAGAAAGAACCGTGCTGGCTGCTCAATTTTTAAAAGCGGCAAACATTCCTCTATCTGGTACACAGATTGTGACAAGATTTTGTTGTATAATAACTGCAGAATCACCCTGTACAGCTCCCCAGGGGTACGACCTTGCTTTCACCATTCTGTTCCCTATTTTAACATCCTCCGTGCTTCCAACGACAGCAAAGGGAAGGCGAGCCTGTAACACAGAGAAAGAAAGAGAAGACTTTTAAAATCTGTAAATATTTATCACAGTAGAGTTGGTGTGATGCTGAAAATACGCTAGGCACAAACAGTCTAATGTAGTTGGCTAAGTGTTAACACAGTTCCACTTGTACGCTACTATTGACTAAGCTGTACATTAAGAAACAAATCTCTGAATTTATGCTACAGACCAGATAAATTGCAGAGATGTTCTTAAGGCAAACACAGTGCATTGTAAAAAGGTATGTCATTCACTGTTGGTCCCACATGAAGACAGTGTTAGGAAAACATGGAATAGTCTGTTTGATGGGCTCCTCAAAATTGTAAAGCTGTTGTTGGTGGTCATAAAAATTTGCTCTGGAGTGGACTACAAAAATATAAAAATAAACAACAAATATTTAAAATCTAAATTCAGAGAATATTTGCAGCAAAATGAGACCTTCAGAGTATACTGAATTAAAGAAAAAAAAAAGCTGAACTTTGTGCAGCTCTTGCAGCGACGACAGGCTTCTTTTTATTTAAGTATAAAAGTTTTTTGTTTCCACTGTTACGTTGTTACGTTTGGGTTAAACTTCAATAAGTTGAGTACTTTTGCAAGGCAACATAAGCTTTGTACTGCTGAGTAAGCTTGTCTTTAGAATTTGTTTTTTAATGTTTGTAATGTTAGTCAAATGCAGCATCGTGACACTTGTGCATTTAATTATTTAGTCTCATTTGTGCCTGTTAAAAGCTTAAAAATGATGTCATCAGAATTGAAGCATGTATGGAAGACAGGCACTTTAATTTATGGACCAAAAGATAGAGGCAACATATTTTAGCCAAATCATATCCAATGTTTAACAAGGCTCTAAACATCACAAAAATCAAGACAAGTCCTAGGAATCATCCTTTTTTCCAGCATCCAAAAATAATAGATTATTAGGTTAACTAAAGCTACTGCATAATCAGTTCTTAGTAAAAATGTGTTCACTCATTTTACTAAATATCCAAAATAAGACTGAAAAGTGAAAAATATTGTTCATTGTGCAAATATTTCCCTAAAATTAAACAAGTCACATGTACTGTACCATGTGAGTCCATGTTTCTAAGACTCACATTTAAGGAAGAGTTTATCTCTCCAACTTCCTCATCCTCGTTCGGAAACTGATATATCTGCACGCCGTAGCTCTGCAGCTCAGTCATGATCTTCTTCTTTAAGTTTCCCAGGTCGGTCTTTGACATGATGTCTGCCTTTGCAATAATGGGAATGATGTTGACCTGATCAGAGAAACCACAAGAAGAGCCTCAAAAAGGAGCTGAGGAAACATTCTGAAATGGGCTTTCGTCGTCTCACCTTGCTGTCCAGATTCTTCATCATAACCAGATCAAGAGATTTAAGGGTATGCCCGGTGGGAGCAATGAAATACAGGCAGATGTGGATTCTGGTGTCATCATAGTTGGAGAGGGAACGTTTTATTTTTAGCTCCTCTTCCAGATATTTCTCAAACTGGGCTTCGATGTAGTCAAGAATGGGTTTGCAGCTGCGAAACCAGATATAAAAACATCAACTAGATATTTTGTAAGTTTTAAGCAGATTTCTTATGTTTTCTTATTGATATATTAGTTTCCAGGGTAAAAACTCTGTTGTCTGCCAAAAATGTCAGGCTTTTCTACTTCCTGCTGTCTGATCTGTCAGACAGGGACCGAATCTGTGCCATATTTTCTCCCCAGCTTACATGCCAACACAATCTCCTTAATCTAAAGATCTACTGGACAGCATGAAGGGGAAGGATTAGTGGCAGACACTGATCTCACCATGAGGCATTTCTAGTAATTTCTTTCACAGAACTTCAACATTATCCAACTATTTTATTGTCATCATTCAATGTACTACTATGCTGTCTGAGAAGCATTAAAAACATGACATATGGGATCAAAAGACATCAGGAAAACCTTTTAAATAAACTTAAATATTTGTAGGAAAACAAATAAATATGTGGTAGTCAGTAATTTAAACAGGATACAATGTACATTAAAAGGTTTCTTAGAGTGACAGCATTTGGATGGAAATTGTTTTTGAATCTCCAAGCATGGGTTTTTAAGGACTTGAGAAAACCGAATAAGTCTTTATTTCTTTTTCTGCAAAAAATTACACCATGCAGTTGTGGGACACTTTAACTCATGGGCCATAAGAAAAATGTGCCGGTGTGTGACAAAGAAGCAAAAATAAGGGAGCTAATAATGGTTTATAATGTTGGTGATAATACTTTCAACAAGGCACATGTAAAATAAAACAAGCATCTACTTTGTTAAGTTCTGTAAGTCATTTTATGATTTAAAGATAAAACAGTTGCTATTGTGTTTCTGTAGCCATGTGAGGTCCTGTGTGATGCATGTTGAAGGAAAACAATCTTTTTACTGAGTTACAACCGATGTGTGGGGCAGTGAGGTATTCTTCTTCTACCGAAGTCAAGATATTCAAATATTTTATCTATTGTGTTATTGTGCATGTCAACAAAATTAATCTGGATAAGAAAAAGCTCCAAATCTGGTGCAAAGTCAGGTGTTTTGTTTGTTTAGTTTGCTATTTTATCACCTAAACAGCAGCTTTGGGAAACAAAAGCCACAGCATGCACTGCCGTTCTTCACCTTTCATCCTTGTTGATCTGGTCTCCAAAGCCTACAGTGTGCACAATAGTCAGCTTCAGTTTGACAGTGTGCTCCTGCAGCTCATACGTCTGCGAACGCAGCTTCACTTCTCGCTCGTAGTGATCAGCTTCCTCGTTTTCAAATGTTGTGTTGAAAAGCGTGTTGATCAGGGTTGATTTGCCTATTCCTGTTTCACCTTAGACACAAAGAGCAAACTATGAAAACTTCATCCAAATAGTCGACGTCATGAACTCATATGAACTCATAGTGAACTCATGCTGTGTTGAGACGTACCTACACAGAGGATGTTGAAGCAAAATCCCTGAGAAACTAACTTCCTGACCACTTGATGAGGAAGGCTGTTGAACCCCACTTGGCCACTGAGCTCCAGGCTTCGCATTTCTTCATTCTTAATAACCATATGCGGAGAAACAAAATAAGTCAGTATAGTACTGTTTGTCCCAAATCTCCTCCCCGAATGCAGATTTACAATTTTAAAAGCTAGACCCACTGAATGGACCAACGCAATTACAAGGTTATATCTGTCAAATTAAAGTTGTCAGCTAAAAACAAGAAGGAGAATAATTTCTAGGTTAGTATCTGATTATATTTCTAGGAATCAACAACTAAAGTCTACTTCATATTTAATAAATTGTTATTTTTCATTAATCAGGCCACTGTCTTACACTTATCTGAGTTTTGGGGGTAACAGAGGTCTACGTGTTCCTCCTGAAAACCTAGACACCCACAAAAGCCATCCTCTCCAGCTTATTGTGGTGAACACCAAGGCTTCTCCAGACCAAGTTCCTACTCCGAGTTCTGGGTTTGTTGTGTGATTGCAACTATTTCCAAAACCCTTTTAAGTAGAATTTTCTGTCAGTAAGAGGAGAATGGAGTGGCTATCTTTCAGCCAGATGACCAGCAACAAGTGGGGGCGGGGAGGTGCACTGTGTTACTCGACAGCCAGAAACAGTCAAGCACTTATCCTGGTATCTCTGTAAAAGGACTTTAAACTGTAAAACGGCGTGAAGAAATACTTTAGAAATTCCTGCTTTTAAAACCTTGATATCTGTTGTTTTACTATGCTCAGAAGTTTCTCCTGCAACACTGGATCCACCAGCAGGGATCTTGGCATCTTGCAAAAGGCTCAACATGAGGAGCAATATGTGTTAAACACAGCGGCCTTCCGTTTCAGCCTCCCTCTCTCATAGAGAGACAAAGAGCTCTTTATCTGGAGGTTGTTCCACAGAGGGCATCCGAGCTGATGGCTACCCTGGCACCCACAACCCCAAGTGACATTAAAACAAAACTACTGCCAATATTCACAACGCAACTTTTTTTGACAGAAAACAAAATTAGAATTGCACGATGTTATGATAACAATATGCATATTATATTCCTAAACATTGCATGCATGTGCTCAAAGTTGGCTGGTAGAATTGTTTTTGCAAAGCAACGCCATAAGTCCCAGTGAGGTAGTTAACATCACTACGCAAAGAGGCTTATGCTTATCTTTATCCTCTTAACTCAGCCTCTTACAGCCCACTGTCCTGTTTCATTCAAACTAACCCTCTGCCCTGGTCATTTAGCACCTGTCAGAAGTATTAGATGCTCATCCTGGGAGCTGCTTTAATGCAAGCAGCACATTTTGGTGCTTAGGTAGGCTTTTTTTTTTTTTCCCCCACCCGAACGACTAGAGAGACTGCTCCAAAAAAAGAAGCATGTCCAGCCGTGTAATGACGTCTTCATCGTGATTCATTAACCACCGAGCTTTCTCAGCATCATGCAGGCAGCAGCATCCCGTCACTGCGTAGCCTTTCAGTATTTCTAATCAGCAGTCACTGCAGACATCGCACTTAAAGAGAGCGGGAAAAAAAACATCTTACCTCATCGGCCGCCATCATCACAAGTGTCTGAGTCCAGGAATAATAATCAGCCTTCATCCAGACCTGCTCCCCTCACGCTCCCCGCTCAGTGCGGCTGATTCAAGGCAACACGCCCTCTGTGCAGGAGGGCGGCATTACAGCACACTGCCCGCCTGCTTCACTTCTCTCAGAGTCCTCCTCACACCATGTGCAATACTTAGATGTGTTTAATCCTTTGTGATAGAATTGGGTCTTTGTTTTATTTTTGGGTTTCTAAAATTATTACGTTGTTATTTGTCTTCGGGGGCGCTTCGCGTTTCGAAAGGGTGACCAGATGGGAGGGACACACACAACACCAAAACCAAAGGCAGAGAGGATTTCGGGAGTTTTGTAAAGCTGTTCTTTAATAAAGATGATGGGAACGAAAATGGGAGCTAAGGACAAAAATGAACATCAACATAAATAAATGAATGATCTATTGTTCACTTGACTAACACTAATTTATCCCCACGAAACGACGTGCCTGCGTGTTGTGTGGGCTTTTGTATGGAGGGCACTAAAATAAACTTAAAAATAAAACACGCACACATCTTGATTTTTTAGCACCCCATCTTTATAGGGGTCCATTACGCTTCAACAGTTTCTTTATTTCAAGTTTATTCAGACCTTATTTTAATTGTGAATCAGCAATGACCTGAAACAAAGTATATTTGACGAATCACTCGTTTTTTATTTTCATTTCAGTTTAAATTTTTTATTTAAATTTTTCATGAATATTCTTTGATTTTTTTAATTTTTTTCCGCTTTTACCGTAAGTTTGTTAGTTTGTTAGTATGTCGAATTGTTTGCTCTGTAATATTTTTGGCATATAACAAAAGCAGTAGGACCAAATAGTTTGTGTTTTTGTTTATTTGTTTTTTCATCTTAACTCTACAGGTCACAGTTAATACTAATAATAATGTTGCTGAAATACGGATATTAGTTCCCTTTCCAACATTAAGACATCGTGGTTTTAATCTAGACTTTTACTGTCAGTTAGCTTTATCAAAAGTCAAAAAGGATGCAAAAGAGTGTTACACTATTTTATTGCTGGTTTATTCAAACTAAGACGGGATCTATTCAAAGTCATTTTCGCATGTTTAAATTGTGTAATGCAAAATGCGAGTCCAATAGAATGTAAAAGTGGGGGGAGGGGGGACAGTGTGTTACTTGTGCATTTTAAAACATAAACAGGTTATATAAAAAGTCAACAAAACAATGTAAATAATTAGAGAAAATGCATGATTACTCTACTAGACAGTTTGAACGCCAATGTAGTTATTATTACTTTTTCTTTAATAGTAACATTGATCCCCTGCAGGAGCCCCTGGACAGCCTTTGGACGGGGAGTGTCTGCATATTAAACGGGCTGGACTGATTTGGCGAGGCGCCGGAAGCAGCAGGTTGTGGTGGAGGACAACAGAGAGGAAGGAGCGGGACACGCAGCGCAGTTATCCTCCTCATCTCTCACCTGTAGCTGTTGTTCGTTTTCACGTAGGAAAAGCAGAGCCATGGCTCTGACCCAGGAAGCCGTGTTGTGTTTTCTGCTGGAGCGCGGAGGCAAAGTGAAAAACTCTGAGCTGGTGAACCATTTCAAGAGCCTCATCAACAGCGGCGATCCCGCGGGAAAGCAGCACAATAGAGAGCTGTTCAAGAAGCTGGTGAACAGCATCGCTGTGGTCAGACAGATCGACGAGGTGAAGTTTGTGGTGGTGAGGAAGAGGTACCAGGACTTTGTGAAAGAGGAGATGGATCAGAGCTTGTTCCGTCAAACCGCGAACAGTAACGCGCGGCGCTCGTCAAGCGTGAGCAATTACTACAGTGATGATAAAAGCTGCGTGGAGGGTTTGCAGGGAAGCGGGCCTGTTGTATCCACGGCGGATTCGGCCACCGTTAAAGTCCTGAATATCGCCGGAGATCAGCCGTGCGGAGCGAGTAAATCTGGGGCTGTGTTCGCTGTCATAGCAGTCAGATCCCCAGAGAGAGACTCCGCAGCGGGAGCAAGAGACGGATTACGCTCCCAGGTGCATCAGCAGCATGGAAACCCTGACAAAGCAGTCATCAGAGTTCCATCACTCCCAGCTCTAACTTCCAACTCCCCGTCTCATCAGAGGGAGTTAATAAAAGAGCCTCAGTGTTGGAAATCCAAGCAGACAGAAGCCAAGCAGGCCCCAGGTTCTCCCCTGGTGAGGCCCCAAAACAAGGCCCTCAGACAGGCTGATGATGAGTCTGTGCCTTTGGACCCAATAGCCCATGAGTGGCTTGTTAAGTGTGCTGCTGGGCTGTGGGGACAAATATATGCTTTACTGCTGCAGGACACACGCTTGGCACAGAGGAAGGATTTCATGTCAGGTTTCACAGCCTTGCACTGGGCTGCCAAGGACGGCAGCTGTGACATCATACACAAACTCATTGATGTTTCCAGCCAAAGAGGCACCTACGTGAATGTCAACAGCAAAGCACACGGAGGATACACGCCTTTGCACATCGCAGCCATGCATGGTCACTCTGAGGTCATGGTTGCTCTCGTGCAGCTCTACGGAGCCAGTGTGAACGAAAGAGACCATGACGGCAAGAAGGCGCTTCACTACCTGGGGAAAGGTGCATCGGCTGAGGTCAGGGCC
Organism: Xiphophorus maculatus; assembly: GCF_002775205.1. NCBI lineage: Eukaryota > Metazoa > Chordata > Actinopteri > Cyprinodontiformes > Poeciliidae > Xiphophorus > Xiphophorus maculatus. The sequence goes on along the minus strand of NC_036465.1, from coordinate 19,443,014 downwards.
CTGCTGGGAGGACAGCAGCAGAGTAAAGAGAAGATGGAGGGCGAGGAATACAAGGAGCACACGAGAGGCTTCAACACTATCAGCAAACTGTTCCACCCTCACTTAGGGAAGAAACATAAGACTTGCAGGTTTGCTCATGAGTGGTAAGAGAGGCCACAAGTGAATCTAGGGATGTCAGATATGGACAGCTAGTAAAACAAAAACACGATTCGATTTTATTTTAACCAAAAACCAACAATTCATTCTGCTGATGGAAAACTAATATATGGATTATAAATGTTCTAATCAACATGCTACATTATAAATGTACCTGTACCAGAATTATCATTATTTTGATTTAGATTTCAGCAAAAATGTCAAATAGTCTCCTTCTTCATTTAGTTGTGGTTTTGAAGTTAACATTCTTTCAAGCTAAGTTATTTATTCTTATGTCCTATATAGATTAACTCAAACTAATTTGTCTGGCTGTCTACTTCTGTAGCTGGTCTCCAGTGAGCTGGACAGACATGGCACAAGCAGCTTTCATGTTGTTGGAAAAAGTGCAGGGGCAAAGGGCTGGATTTGATTTATACTGCAAAACTGTGTTTACTTCAGATATATGTCTGGTATATCGTTTACATGACTTTAAATCCTTTTAGATTTCAGCAATCTAAAAGAATTTGGTGGATTTCAAACCTTTGTGTACCTTGATACAGCCAACTCACAGCTAGTGTTCATATTTATGCCTGGACTACAACTGCGTACTGTCTTGTACAGCTTTGTACAGTGTATCACTGGTTTGATAAGCATGCTATTTATGCATAGTATATAATTTTGGTTTATTAGTATTAATGACTAATTTTCAACAAATTACATTACGTTTTTTAACCTAATGTGTAAAATATTTGTAGATGTGATTCTTGATTTTGTAGCAATTTTTGTTGTTGTTGTATTTATTGACTAACGAACACTGACCATAAAAACACAGCAGGCTAATGAAACACGGACTTCCAAAATACAACATTTTTAGAAAGCACACTGCATTAAAAACCTGCTGATTCTTCTCTGTTTTATCTTCTGAAGCATCTGAGATGACGAGGGGTTCAACCTCACATGTTTGAGTTTGACTCAGCAACTTCTCTCTTTCTCACACAGGAGAGATAATATTTTTCTAACTTCTTCCCTGGCGCGTTGACTTTAGTAACGCAGTAATGGATTGTACTGCAGGTGTAGGCCAGGAGGCGGTAACAGGGCTGAGCTCTATATAAGTAAGTCAACTGGCTCAAGTTGACGGTGATTCAGCTTTTCTGCAGAAATCATCACTTGGACTTGGAAACCATTCTAATGCAAAGCAGCGACCAGACTATGTGATGTTATGGAGAGATTTTACCTAAGCCTTTAATTCCTAAGCTTATGCCTTATGTGATGTCATCAGAGGCATGTGTGATCAAGCTTGCTTTTGGGAGCATGCAATCGTCAATATTAAATAACAATTTACATAAAACAGCAAAACTATTAGAAACTGACTTATGTATCCGTGGCAAAGAATATCTAAAATAATACGGGTTGATTTTACAGAAATGTCTAGCAAGTAGCTTTAAATTCTATACTAATATAATAATATAGGTAATATTATTAGTCTACATGACAGAGTAACCAATTTTAATTGTGAAATAGAAATTCACATCTATTTCTTAACAAACTAAAAATATGTATAGACACATTCTGTATGTATTTTATAACAGTTATGTTTTTTAGTTTAGTGTGATACACTTTAAAAAGTGCTTCTTCTTATTTTCTAGTTAAGAATTTGTCTAAAGTGTAACATTCTTAGGTTTTTACACTTTATTTGAATAAATACAATTGGTCCTCTTCTAATGACCGAGCCTTCCTTTACTGTCAGACCAAACATCCACTACAGCAGGGATTTTCTGCTTCTTGTTTATGCGAGTATGTGTTATGTTTTGTGCACTGAAAAAGTCAAATGTTTCTCTTTTGCTGACCCAGAAAACAAGTCTCAGAAGACATAAAAAGAGACACGGATGATGTCGTCACAATCAAAACAGAAGCAGAACAATGTCCTCTTTGTAGTTAGTAAGAAACAAAGCCTTTTCTGCGTGGACAAAAGATGTTTGCACTCATATAAATTGTTCACCATATTATATGAACTAAGTGATTAGTTTTAACAAAGTTTTCTTTGACTTTGTCAAAGGACTAAATGATTAGAAAAGATGGTCATCCAGTCGTAGATCAAAGCTCTAAAGCAAGGCAAAACTCAATGCTCTTTTGACGGATTTGTAAAACAGGGTTAATACTCTCTGCAGGTTGTAACATCTATGACGGATTAGATAATAAAAACTTGTCCAAAGCCAACTGGTCAATTATTTAACAAAACTAAACGATAAAACTAACTGACAAAAAAAGACTACGTTTAGAAGTACCTTTTCATGAGATGTACTATTTACAAATGTGTTACAAGATTCTGTGACTAAGGTAAAACTTTAAAACTGTAGTGTTTCTTAATATGTCACGGCCTTGATGACGAACCAAATATTTTCTTATCTGGTGTAATGCTAATCAGTGGAGACAACACAGCTGCAGATTCTTCATATTTCCCGACGTAAGGAATGCTTTAGCATACATCAGGAGAAAAGCTCCAGCTGTCTAAACAGAATAGCTGACCACGAAGTCTCTATCAGGAGATCCTCTCAGTTCAGAAACAACAGCAAATAAATCACAGTTTATCTTGACTGACTATATAATGGAGGACAGTGGCACAACCTTTGGTCTCAGCAACAGATTACACGTTTTAGGCAACCAAAGTTTAGGAAATTTTAAGGTTCTTAAATTATTTATTTATTCTTAATGTACTTGTGACAAAAATTGGTTCAATTTTGACTTGCTTTCCCTGCTACAAAAGGAAAGTGCAGCAAATCAGAAAAGGTATTCATACCCTTTAAACTTTTCCATATTTTATTACAGTGATAAACTTTCTGTTTGGGTTTAATGTGATACATTAAAACAGTGTATATTTGTGATTATGGCTCTAAACTTATTTTACAGATAAAAATGCTGAAACTGTGCTGAAGCCCTTCTGATTACAGGAAAATATGAAAATTAACCTAAAAGCTGATTCTATTTATTCATTATTTTCCCCCTTCAAAATAAAATGTACAATCCAAACTGTATCAAAAAAGGCACTTCAATGAACTTTGATGTAACACTCAATGCACTGCCACCTGCTGGGAAGCGTGTGTAACTGCACCACAAAAAGAATTCAGCCCTATTGGCCAGGTTAAAATAAAATCAACAAAAGCGGTGATGTATTAATTTTATGTAATTGCGATTATTCATCAGTTCATTAAAGTGGACGTAAAGCTTTACTGAAAATATGTTTTCAGTGTTGCTGGAAAGGAATATCCAGCATTGCTGGAAATAATGCCCATAATTTCCCTTTTTCTAGTGCCATAAAGAAAATTCCTGTCATTTCTGTAATAATAATTCGTGTTAGAATAAACAGATCAACATCACGCGGTGGAAGGAGGGGTTTAATATTCAAGAGAAAGAGCAGCATGACAAAACAGTAGCATATTCATCGAACAGTATTAGGAAATAAAATATCCACTCAACTATTGTCTTTTTTATGCCTACCTATTACAGTTATTATTAATTTGTTTGTACATGCATATTTGAAATTTCCCGCGGGCTCTCTTCTTTTTCTTGAAAAAGGAAACGCTTCTGATTGACGCAGGTAATTGGCAACACCTGAGCGCGCTGATCTGCGGCGACACTTGCTCCGCTTTCCTCGAGCTCTCTCCCCGCAGAGAGTCTCTCTTGCTTTCGTCAGACCGGTTTTCTGTTTTTATGATGGAAAAACAAATGCTGTTGTCAGCGGCTGTTGGTTGTTTCCGTGCTCTGTTGCTCCTGTTTCTGGTGTGCTGCAGCCCCCCGCTGGTTAGCCCCTCCGATGCGCTGCACAACCTGAGCGCCCTGACCTACCCGTACAGCAGCATCCTCTCCCCGCTGCTCAAAGCCCTTTCAGAGCACGGAGGGAGCAGGTGGAGCTTGGACGTGAGGAAAAAGATGAAACCCGAGCACAGATACGTGAAATATCTGACGGAAGTTTACAAGAAGTCCACCAGGATGCAGAGGAGCGTTGATGGAGGTGAGGTTTACAACACCATCAGGCTGATCAAGCCCCAAGATGAATGTCCTGCACAAAGCAATAAAGGTGAGCAGCGAAGTGTTGATTGTAGGTTTCAGTTTAGGGCATAAGATTTTTATGGTTTGGGCCTGGAGACCTAAAGTGAAAACTCATTAAGATAATTGCTTAAAGAAAAATGGTCTGAAATATTTGAGAACCCCTGATCTTTTGCTATAGATCAGAGGTTCTCTAACATTTTTATAATTAATACTATAGTACTGTTTAAACTGTTAAAGTATAGCATACAAAGTTTTTCGCCTACCTCCATTTCTTTGTTCTTGCTTCCTTTCTCATTTTCATATTTTGTCTTCCTCCCCATACTTTTTCTCTTGTCCTTCTTTCCCTCCTTGTGTTCTTACTGCTTTCTTTCATTGTCCTTCATTGTTTGGTCCTTCATGTTCATTTCTTGTGTCTTTCCTTCCTTCCCTCCCAAAACTGTATGTGACTGACTGAAAACTATGGGAAATTAAGCCTAAAATGTATGAAATGATCAGATGAAAGCAATCTGGAGGGACCATGTCAGTATCTGCTGAGGCCTGGTAATAATTTAGTCAAGTTTCTTGAACTGGGAAAGCATCTAAAATGTCAGATACTGGTCCCAAATGGATGTTTTTAGACTTATCATTGCAGGGGCTCCATGCAAATACCAATTCCACTTTGAAATGTACAGCTCTGGAAAAATTAAGAGACAATTTGAAATTGTCTGATTTTACTTTTTATAGGTAAATGTTTGAGTAAAATGAACATTGTTCTATTATTCTATGAACTACTGACAACATGTCTCTGAAATTCCAAACATAAATTTAGTATTTGTTTGCAGAAAATGAGAAATGGTCAAAATGGCAACAAAAAAAGATGCACTGCTTTCAGACACTTCTATTTCGATTAAATAAATAGTTTCTGTCTGTAATGTGATGAATACTTTTTCAGTGTGTAAATAAGTTGGTGAATCTAGTCTTGTGCAGTACCTGGATCTTGTCTTCTCTTTCAGAAAGTTTTACACAGGATTTGTCCTACAGCCTTGAACAAGTAAGAAGAAAAGAGCAGCTCCTGAAGTCATCCCTGCTGTACAGTTTCAACCTCAACAACCCGGCAGCTGTCAGCTCTGTGTGTTACCTGAGCATAAAGGAGCATGAGCAGGCCAACCAGTGCCAGCTGTGTGCTGGGATTTCTCATACCCTGAACCTCACAGACGGCACGCAGAAGAGGCGGCGCAGAAACTGGGTGGAAGTGGATGTTACCTTGTTTCTTCAACCTGTACAAAAGAGTGTAAACCTTCTTGTTAACATCTCCTGTCCCGAGGAGCAAAGAGCTGGGAGCAATGGTTTCAGATCTCCTTTTGGGTTCACCCTGAGGTCTCCTTCTCTGATTCTATATCTCAATGACACAAGCAAAGTCGTCCACCAGAGGTCCCTGGTGAGTTCCAGTGCAGATCTAAGGTCACCCACTGCGTTAGACACGTTTCAGAAGCAAGTTTTCAAATCGGCACAAAGGCATGGACAGAAGAGGAGGTGGAGGAGGGCGTCTCCGAAGAGCAAGCGTGGAGATAAAAGCTTAGACATGCAGCTGCCTGAGCTTAAATCCAGCTCTGAATTCCCGACCACAGACTGTGCCTTGTATGACTTCAGGGTGCGATTCAGTCAGCTCAAACTGGATCACTGGATTGTTTTCCCACCAAAGTACAACCCTAGGTACTGCAGAGGCATCTGCCCAAGAACCATGGGCTTCATCTACGGTTCCCCCGTCCACACCATGGTGCAAAACATCATCTACGAGAAGCTGGACTCCTCTGTTCCCAGACCGTCGTGCGTTCCGTCCCACTACAGCCCCCTCAGCGTCATGATTTTTGAAGAAGATGGCTCCTACGCCTACAAGGAGTTTAAGGACATGGTTGCTACCAGGTGTACGTGTCGCTGAACCATCATGACTGCTCCAATGCTAGTTCTTCTGGACCATCTCCATTTATCTGCAACTGACCACTGTACATCAAAACTAAATGAATTCATAAAGCTGTTAAAAAAAAAAGTAACATTTAAAAAAATTTTCAGGGGTGTAAAAGTATTTTATTATCTGAAAGGGGACTGTGGTGTTTTGTTTTCCTTTTTGTTAAAATGTGGTGCAAATGCATCCTGTTCAACATGCGGTTAATATAGTTGAGTTGATCACTTGCAAAAAAAGTGTCCTTTTTTATTTTTCTCTTTTGCTAATTTTGTGTGAGTTGTCTGTCTTTATTTAATTTAATACAGTAATTTTCTTTTAAGTAGTCCTCTTCTGGAAAAAAAGAAAAAAATCACACCACCAGTAACTCTTATCAAACCTTTTTACATATACTTTTATTCCTGTGATTACTACAAGTCACTGTCTTCATAATTTGCAGAGTGAAAGTTGTCAGGGTTTCAGTGTATATTTATTGTCAAAAAGTGTCTGTGCGAACTGATTTATACTGGTTAAATGTGACTAATATATCATGACTATTTATGCAATCTGGATGAATTGACTGTCTGTGCTCGGTTTATGGATGTCCAAAAGGAGTGAAATGAGTTGATATACTCTGAAAAGTGGAAAATAAAAAAATATGTATAGACCTCTCTGTACGAGTCCATTAATCAAATGTTTTTAAATCTGCTTGATTCTTGCTGGTACCAGAGAACTGGAAAATGCATGCATCTAGTCTGGCTAATGATGATGAAAGAATGCATGGAATTTCTTATGGAAACATTAGAAAAAGTGATATGAGTCGCATTTTAAGCCTGAATGATGCCGTGTTTTGTGTAAATGTAGATCTGTCTGCTCCCAATGCTGGACATTGCACTCCTACCACCAAGTCCAGGGGTTCTGCAAGTGGCTCTTTGGACCCTGCATTATGGTTATTACCTTTGGCTCAGAAATTATAAAGAACAAACTGTCTTGCTTTTTGACACTTTCCATAAATACGTTTATTTTTCTAAAAGTTAATGTAATACCTGTGGCTCTAAAGTTTTATTTAGCTGGGATGAGTGCAAAAATGACTCTTTGGATTGGAAAAGTTTGTAGATCCCTAAGCTAGGGATCTAGGTTACATCCCCCATGAAACTGTCAAATTCACTTGAACAGCTTTGTGTTTTTCATGACCTTTAGTTACCGTTTTTGACTGGCTGATGCTCTGATAACTGTATGATAATCTATTTTTCTATTTGTGATGGCATCACGTATTCCTCTGGGTGCCAATCCTAGATTTTCAAGCTTTCTGAAAGCCTTTAAATGCTAGTTTATAGAATGCATGTCTATTAAATTGCATGCCTCTACCTGGTTGAGCATCCCCTTGGGTGCCTAATAGTTTTTCATTTTTGTCAGTTTTTGCTGTATATTCTGCTACTCATCCATTGTCCTTGGCCAGTCTGAGATTCAGTTGTGGGCTCAGAGATCCAAGGGCTAAACTCTTGACATTCATCTAACCCAACCAAGGCCACCATCTCATCCCGGTAAGGATTCAAAGACATTTGAAGCGTCAAGAGGTATGTGATCCATCTGCCTTGTATTGAGTGTGAACCATGGGTCTGTCCATATTGGTAGGATTCACAAGTATCCATCTAAAATAATTTAATTATGAAATGTTTATTTTTTGGCCAATACCGAAAACTGATTCAATGACTGTGGTGTTGCTATATTTGATTGGCCTGCAAACTGGCCTGAACTGCACCAAATAGAGAATCTACAGAGTACAAAAGGACGATGAGACGCCAGAGCCAATAATGCAGATGACCTGAAGGTCATTAAAAAAAGCAATCTTGGCTTACTTTCCACCTCAGCAGAGCCACTGTCCAAATCATCAAAATTACAAGAAACGAAAGCTTGAAATTTTGTTTCACTTTCTGAAAATGTAACAAATATTTAACTTTTCTCTACATTCTTTTTTTTTTTTTTTTTTTTTTTGCAGATGTACATATGTTTGTATCTTCTTATGCTCTATCAAAACTATTGCAACTCAAAGGTAAGGATTTTTAAAAAAAAATGTTATGAAATATTTTAAAAAATATTGTAACATTTCTGAATGAACTGTGGAATATGGTCACATTGATGACTGAAATCCATGTCCGTTTACTTATAAATACATTGAAAACCATCATCTTAAGAAATTTTATATTTATTTTTTTTTTCTCCACACTTGTATTTTTATTAAGACTCCAATAACTCAATTTGATCCATTTAAGTCAGTGTTTCTCAATTCTGGTCCTCAGGCCCCCCTGCCCTGCATGTTTTAGGTGTTTCCCTTCTGCTACACACCTGGATTGAATCTATGGGTGATCAACAGGTTTCTGCAGCACTTGATGGTCACGCAATCATTTGAATCAGCTGTTCTGGAATAGCGGCACATCTAAAACATGCAGAGCAGGGGGGGCCTGAGGACTGGAATTGAGAAGCACTGATTTAAGTGAAGGAAACTCTTGCCTATGGAGACTCCACTCCACTTGGTGGCGCCAATGCCCTCCGTGATTTAAAGCGACAGAAGAAGAAGACGCTGACCCGGAAGGTTCTTAGATGTCCCGTCTGTGAAGAGGCCGAACGGTGCGTCTCAATGTCAACGTTTTAAATTCGCTTTTTTTCTTTACTATATTCTTTCCCTGTTCGTTTTTAAATACGAGCGCTTTAATTTGACTAGGCCAATTTACTCTCCTATGATATGGCAGCTATTTCCGCGTGAAGATTTCAAATGTTATAAAGATGTTTATACATTAGCGGTTGGTGCTAATTGTTGTTGCTAACACTTAACTTGGCCGCAGTAGCTTCTTGATATTCGCTTTATACTTATTAAATAAGTGTTTAGGGATATATGTTCGTCAAGAATATTTACCTATTAACGCTTTATTTCTCACGTTTGAAAAAGAAAATAGCTTTAAATAGAATAGTTTGCCACATTACCACGTAGTTTTCATGACACCGAGTCAGGTAATGGTCGGCCATCTGTAAAGTTTATAATGAAGTGTTTTGGAACCGAGTAACAGGGTTTTGTTTGTGTTTTAAATCAGAATAGCAAAAGCTGTTAACGTCACTGATGGCCAAGTAGCCAGTGCCTACGTGAGGATGGGAGGTGTGATTATGTAATGAAATCATAAAGTCTTTGTTTTTTTTGTTTACTTTCCTGTGTGGCCTACACAAGCTTTGCTTTAAGCAATTTTTTTCCCATGTTGTTGAAATTTAATGCAAACAGTCTTCTTCAAACCACATGTGTTACCAGAAAAAAATACAAGATGATTATAAACTAGTCCTCCACCAAGAGATTTTGGAGCCACGATTTTAATAATGGCTTGCTTTGGTTAACTACAGTTGTGCATACAAATGAAATTCTTTTCAGTAAAGTATTTTTCCTAAACCTAGTCTTATTTGATTCAACTATTTACATTCTGAACACATTTTAGTTTGTGTGTCAATGGTTGTGTGTTCATAACAGTCATTCATCTGTGTTTTCAGATCAGCTCTCTGGTGAACATGGGCCGCCACTTTGGAGATTTAGCCAGGGTCAGGCATGTGATCACGTACAGCCTGTCGCCCTTTGAGCAGAGGGCTTTCGCCAACTACTTCTCAAAGGGTATTCCCAACGTGTGGAGAAGATTCACAAGTTCTTTCTTTAAAGTTGCCCCCCGTGAGTTTACATGATTACGGTATATTTTGTTTTACGTTTTGCCACTGACTGTAGGTGAACGGTGCGTGTTGAATATGCCTTGTTGATATTTTACTTTTTTTTTGTTTTTCGTAGACTGATCACTCACAGATCTATGTTAGTAATGCCAATGTCACTCAAAATAGTAACTTTTTTTTTTCCAATTTGTATGCATTTGATTTTCCACAAGAGTTGGTGTGAATAGTTTTGCCAGACAGAATGTAAATGTGTGTGGATTTTTAAGCCAGAATTTTTTTACACTGGATAGTCAATCTAAGATTGATGGAGTATACATTTTGAAAGGATATTGTAATTTACAGCAAAGGGGACCTAAAACAATATACCTTAATTTGAAGGAAGAAATACATTTTACACGTTCTTGGTTCAATGTTGACTTTAATTTTAAGTCTTTACAGGTCAATGGTCATTACTATTCTGTGACAAAACATGTCTTGTGTATATTTTGTAAAGTCTGCTCAGGTGTGCTTTGCTGTCTCCATGTATAGTTTTAGCAGAAATTAGCTGCCTGTGTAAAATTCAGCAAATGGGCTTAACCTTTGCTAATTTTTGCTTTCTTTTGCAGCCATGATCCTGATGTATCTGACCTACAGCTGGGGCAACAGTGTCTATGAGGAAAGCAAGAGAAAGAATCCTGCTGACTACGCCAATGACGAATGAACGTTTTCCATCTTCTGAAAAGCTGCTCTGTTAACTTTAACTCTGTGTAACCAATAAAAATTTAAAATGTTTGTGTGAAATCAGTTCTGTTTGTTTGAATAGTTTTTTCACTGTTGCACATTAGTTTGTGTTATAACACAAAACTGAACTTATTAGAAATTAATCTATAATTATTTGAAAAATATCTGATTGGGTTTGAAAAGGCATAGGCTTACATTTTTTTAAATATCTAGAACCACTTTCAGAGTTGATTTTTGAAGTAGTGGGACTTTCAGGTCTGGTGGTGTGTATAACATTTGATTTCTACTTTTGAGTTTTTGTTTTCTCTTTAGAGACCAGATTCCTTATGAATATAATGCCACATGTTATGACCTTCATTACTAAAAAAAAAACAAGACAACTCAAATGAATTAGATTTTTTAAACTATTGTACAATAAAAACAATATTTGAATTTAAAATGACTCCAATTTTGAAATTTTTATTATATTTATCTTTAGAAACACATTTGGTAACTATTAATTGCCGGATGTTTTAAATAAATTGTGAGCATTCAGACCATGATGCCTTAAATGTAAAAAATCAACAGAAAATTGACATAAAACATAATAAAAACGCAGACCATTTTAATATTTTATTGCTTAAAATAGGCAAAAAGCCACAAACTGCACAAATCAAATAAGATATTAAGTCCATTTGAATAAAAAGTAAATGTTGCAAGTTATTTAAAAAAAAAACACAGTAAGCACAAACTGAATACAATCTAATAACTTACGTTAAGTTGCAGAAGATAATATGATCACTTTTTGGATTACTTCAACATAAATCATTTGCCTCCCAAGTAATAGTAACATTTCTGGCCAGTAGGTGGCGCACCCTGGCGGACTCTAGTGCGGCTCTGCAGTGAAACGTCATTGGTCGACGAACTGTCAGAAAATTCCTGAACGCTCTCACTCAGATCCGCCGGGCGCACCGCATGCTGCTGCTGCTGCTTAGTTTCATGGAACAAGAGCAAGGGTGGATCTACATCTGTTGACTGAAAGCCACCAGAGCTGCTACTTTTACTATTAGCACTATTGATTTTATTTGTAATTCCTCCTTATCTCTCTGAACTGGTTTAGCTAGTTAACGAAAATATGTCCGTTGTGGGTTTTGACGTCGGGTTTATGAACTGCTATGTAGCAGTAGCCAGAGCCGGAGGGATTGAAACTGTCGCTAATGAATACAGCGACCGGTGTACACCGTAAGTACAAGTAGTTGAACATTTATTTATGGGTTTTAGTCGTGCTGCTTAAACGTGTATACGTCCTAAACATAAATGAATTGGATATTTTTTTAAGTTAATAACAATGTATGCAGCTAATGTTGCTACATGGCTAGTTAGCATGCTAACCGATTTCACAACAGGAAATGTTGAGGCATGTGAGTGCTAAAGCTAACGCTAGCTAATTCGAATGTATTGGCCTATAAAGAAGTGGTTTTCTTTTTTTACCTTTATTAAAATATTATCTATGACTCTTAAAGTGATGCGTATGTTCTTGATAAAAGATTGGTATGTAATTGACAGGCCCAATCAGGTGATGCAGGCATAAAGCACATGATGAGAGGAGGCCGGTTGCATCCGTCTCTCAAAACCCGCTTTCAGCCCGTTGTGTTTTTTATTCAGACCCGTCCAGTTTGCACAGGGAAAATCACGAGTGAACAATTTTTTTTTTTGCAGGATTTGACTGCAAATAATTAAATTATGAACATGAGTCGTTTAAAAAAAAATTACTGCACAATTATAAGACACAACACACACAAGCCAATAAAGATTTATAGTAATCTTGAAGCCTGGGTGTTTTGCCTAAAATCTCTTGCCTCCTTTAGTGGTAATTGTTTTCTTTGGGTTTTGCTACAGTCTGAATTGTCTCAGCAATTAATTTTTTGTTCCATTGTACTCTAACTGCTTAGGACCAGACTAAGAAAATTAATGTAATGAATGTTTTTTCAATTATGAGAATACAGTCATATTATGAGAACAAAGTGACAATAAGAATATAGTCATAGTAGTAGAATAAAGACAATATTACCAGAAGAAAGTTGTAAAAAAAAAAATCATTTTAATGAGGAAAAACACTTTGGGGTCATCAAGATCTGACTATGTCAAGTAAGATAGTTGTTTTCAAGTATTTGATGCACACAAACTCCTTCCCCTGTTCTTTATTTTTTTACTCTTTGATCCAATGTGTATCACAAGAATAATTTACAAATTGCTGAATTTGTAAAGTAACAAGACGGGGGGGGGGGCTGTACTGCGTTACTCTTTAATCAATACGTTTAGAAAAAATAACTCGGGGCGCTCTGGCTCTTTCTTCTGTCATTTTACCAGGACTTCACATCATAGGAATGGCATCATAGATTTTTTTTAGCAAGTTTACCCAACACAACTTTCAAAATTTTTATAAATAACCAGCCCATGCTTAGTATTTTTAACATAAAAATAAAAGTTTTTAGGGGAAATTAAATGTCTTCTTTTTCCATTGTAGAGCATGTGTTTCATTTGGACCCCGGAATCGATCTATTGGTGCAGCTGCGAAAAGTCAGGTATGTTTTACTAAACTCTGGAGACGGTCGGCACATGATTGTTCAAGTGACAAAAAAGTTAGTTTTTCTATAGGGGACTGAGAACGATACTGGACATGGGTACAGTAGACACGCTATCCAGCACAGACAAAGAATAAAAAAAATGTCCTAGCTCGGTATTTTCTGAGGGCTAACGGTGGGTTACTGTTTCTGTGTGATAGGTCGTCACAAACTGCAAGAATACAGTCCAAGGATTCAAGAGGTTTCACGGCAGAGCCTTTTCAGACCCATATGTGCAGTCCCTCAAAAATAGCTTGGTCTATGACATTGCACAAATGCCAACAGGAACAACAGGCATCAAGGTAAGAGAAAACCTAGAGGCAGCCACGTCTACTTTTATTTATATTTCTTCATCAAATTCCACTTCGCAGCCTCTCTGAGTTTTCTGCAGTATCGGCACATTTTGTTTTCAAAGTAGTAAATCTTGAATAGAGGGACAAATACTTCACTGAATGATTGAGAGACTTTCTGGTCATTTCCAAATCTAGTTAACTTTCATGACGTGAATAATTGTGAGCAGATGACTATTTGTTGAGCCTCAGCTGCAGTGGCAATAGAAAGTATTTGCACTCCTGTTAGTCAAAAATGAAACCGTAGTAAATCATTTAAAAGCTTTTCTGTCCTCTTCCTGCGACGTTATAGACGTTCTAAACACTGACTATTCCATTTCACAAGTGTTTTCCTTCAGGTCAAGTATTATATACATATAAATAATTTTTTTAGTGATGTGATTACCACAATTATGACAAAAGGTTCAAGTTTGTTTTCATTAGACCATAACACATTCTTCCACAGAATTTTGGGAAAAGCTCAGCCTAGATGTTTTCTCTGGAAGAAAAGACTTCTCTTTTTGCTCTCTTTTGTTTTTAAAAGATTTTCACAGAATACAGGAGATTATTGTCACATGCAGAACAGGTTACAGCATTAGAGAGGAAAGTGATGAAAAGGTGATTTTTCTTCTGACCAATGTGTTTATACAAGTGATTCATTTGGGTTCTGTTGGGCTGCATGATATCAGGAAAATGGGATACTGGTGCTGAAAACTGTGAACAACCCACAGTTTGCTGACTCATTTCTTTCTTTATCATTAAACCCTGTCCTGACCACTTTTTCACTCTCACCACTAAAAATATGCATCATGTGTGGACATTAAGGGCTGTTTGAAGCTTGACAGTTAAAATACAGTATCCCACCAGAGATTGCATGTAAGCATTCCTTTGTGATGTGGATATTGTAGACAGTAAATATTGCAATAACGCTGCTCTTAGACATGGAAATTGCTTACGGCACCTGTACTGTGTGGAGTTGTGACACATTAGTGCCACAACAGGCTCACCTTTGCTCAGCTCACAGTGGTGCATTATATAAACATTATTGTTGTAAAAACCAAAAACTGAGGAGTGCATTTGGACAAATTGATTACTGTTTTAATTGAAGTTTTCTTTCATGGCACATCTTCAGCTGGAATCACTCACTCTTTACTTTAATCGGAGTTGCATAAAGAAATGTCATGCGGTTGTACTTCTGTTACCACAGGTGATGTACATGGAGGAGGAGAAGGTGTTCAGCATTGAGCAGGTCACTGCCATGCTGCTGACCAAGCTGAAGGAGACGGCTGAGGGTGCGCTGAAGAAGCCCGTGGCAGACTGCGTTGTCTCTGTAAGTTTCCACTGACACACCCATTACTCCACTTCAGATCTTCCACTTGATTTGACTTGTCTGGAGGTTTTCACTTTTACCACAGTCTGGTCTGTTGTCCTATGTTTTGTTTGGGTCTTAGTGGTAAGCTCTCATGAGAATTTTTAGATTGGTTATGTCAATGGTAAAGTGCTTATGATTTCTAAGTAGTATGAATGAAGGAATAAATTGAAAAACTTCATTAATCGCAAAGGGAAATAAAGTATCTCTATTATAATGATAATCTATTTTTGTCATGAAAATAACTTCATATTTAAAACTAATCCCAACAGTAAAACTTATTTTTTTAAAAACTTAAAAAGAGAGCAACAATAAAGTTCTTGGAGCTGATGTGTGATGAAGGAAATATGATTTTAGAGCAACCTGTTCAAACAAACGCAACAAAAATAAAGGCAGCTTTGCATGGAAGAAATTAAGTCTAATTATAATCAGATGTTGAATTATAGTGATTCACACTTGACTGGTTGATACAAGCCAGTCTGTAGGCTGTTTTTAGTAAAAAATAATGCAAATATTAGATTTGGTTAATTTACCAGCATTATGCAACTTTAAATGCTCTTTTGTTGGGTTTAGGTTCCCTGCTACTACACCGATGCTGAGAGGAGATCGGTGATGGATGCAGCTCAGATTGCTGGACTAAACTGCCTGAGGCTTATGAATGAAACCACTGCAGGTTTGTAATAAGACTTTAGGTCAGGTAGTTATCTCCTGTATTAGTAGAGTTGATCCACTATTATAATTTCAGCCTTTATTCTCTGTAATTCACCTACCATTTTCTTATTCCTACAGTTGCATTGGCGTATGGGATTTATAAACAGGATCTCCCTGCTCCCGAGGAGAAAGCCAGGAATGTTGTGTTCGTGGACCTGGGCCACTCTGGATATCAGACATCAGTGTGTGCTTTTAATAAGGGCAAGCTCAAGGTACGAATTCGACAAAACACCCATTGTGATTTCTTTATATTTAGCTCTCAATTAGTTGACCATAATCAGATCAGCCGTCACTCTTAACTGGAAGATTGGCTGCTTAAAGAAATCTTTTCTTTTACTGGTCAGTGAATGTACCACACACTCCCAGGTCACACCAAGGATTCCACTCTTTAGTTTGGAAGCTGATGCTGAATAACAAAGTTTTTAGTATCTGTGAGGTATTTAATATAAAGTTGCACCAAGATGCACGACTCTTTAAAAAGAACCTGTATTGTTGAGACATATCAACTGGTCAGGCTGTGAGAGAGTGAGAGAGATCAAGACTTTCAGCACAATGGAGAACAGTAGAGTTGCTCTATTTATTGTTTGACCTTCCAAACCTTTTATATTATGGACCCTGCTGGATCCATAATGCACATCAATAATACACATCAATTGCACAAAACTGGTGCATATCCAATGCTCGGCAAAATGACTCCTAATGTTATATTTTAATGCCAACTCTGTAATAAAGATCTTTTTTATATACTAATAAAAACCTGTTTTACAGCAACTGCTCTCTCATACAGAGTGAGATGTTGCATCTCCTCCCAGTATGAATAATTAATAACCACTGGAAGATGAGAAAGAACTCATTTCAATACTGTTTCGATATCATCTTACATTACTATTTATATTGATGCTTTACAAAAACCAAGCCTGTGAAATTCTGATCGGTTCTTCACTACCTGCTTAATTTATTCTCACAAACATCTCACCGCCTCTCAGGTCCTCGCCACGGCCTGCGATCAGCTGCTGGGAGGAAAGGACTTCGATGAAGTCTTGGTGAAGCATTTCTGCGAAGAATTTGGGAAGAAGTACAAACTGGATGTGAAGACCAAGCCCAGGGCTCTGGTCCGGCTCTACCAGGAGTGTGAGAAGCTGAAGAAACTGATGAGCGCCAACTCCTCTGACCTGCCCTTGAACATTGAGTGCTTCATGAACGACATCGACGTATCGGCACACATGAACAGGTAGACCAACAACAGACGCTTCCTCCTGCTTGTGCTCATTGTTTGTGTCTTCACCGCTTATGTAATGTTCCCGTTTTCTTGCCAAAGGGGTCAGTTCGAAGAGATGTGTGTTGATATTTTGGCCCGAGTCGAACCTCCTCTGCATAGCCTGTTGGAACAAGCCAGTGAGTAAAATTTCACTGACTTTAACTCCCTCGCTGACCTGCCTGACTGGCTTCAGGACAATGAGTTTGAAACTGTTTCCTTTTCTTTGATAAGAGCTGAAAAAGGAAGACATCTATGCAGTAGAGATAGTTGGTGGAGCGTCCAGAATTCCAGCCGTCAAAGAAAGGATCAGCAAATTCTTTGGGAAGGAGTTGAACACCACCCTGAATGCTGATGAAGCAGTGGCCAGAGGATGTGCCCTGCAGGTACATTACGCCCAGCATTCGCAGCTGGTCTCGACCTGTTTCTGTTTGAGTGCAGTGTGTCACCAGAGAAACTAATGAGGTAATCTTTATTCCCCACAGTGTGCAATACTGTCTCCTGCCTTCAAAGTCAGGGAATTTTCCATCACAGACGTCGTCCCTTATCCAATCTCTCTGAAGTGGCATTCGGCTGCGGAGGAAGGTCTAAGGTGAGATAAAAACGACTAGTATCAGCCTAAGTTGATTTCTTCTGCTTGAGTTTCCTGTTTAACGTAGACTGTATTTGTTGTTTCAGTGATTGCGAGGTGTTTCCTAAGAACCATGCAGCACCGTTCTCCAAAGTACTCACCTTCTACCGGAAGGAGCCTTTCTCCTTGGAGGCCTATTACTGCAGTCCTAATGAGCTGCCATATCCTGATTCTACCATTGGTGAGAAACCCAGACTTTTGAAAGACTTTGAGATAAAGTCCTACATTCTGTCATGCAGACTGAAAGTTTTCCCAAACTCCCTATCACATTGTCAAAACGTTTTCTTTGTTCATCCCTTATTTCCTTGCTTAAGTTCTTCTTTGTGTTGTTTTCTTCACTCATTGAATCAATTCTTCTGTTTTTTTCTGTCTGGGATTTCTGAAAATTCCATATTTAAAACCTGATTGTTGTAGTAATATTTTCCATGAACACATTAAAAATTGTAGAAACATTACATTTCCTATTTTTCACTCACATTTTTTTTTTTATCAAGCGTGAAAACTTTTTTTATTTTCTCTTCCAGGTCAGTTTGTGATCCAGAAGGTTGTCCCACAGGCAACAGGTGAGAGCTCAAAGGTGAAGGTCAAGGTCCGGGTGAATATCCACGGCATCTTCAGCGTCTCCAGCGCCTCCCTGGTTGAAGTGCAGAAGTCTGATGAGACAGAGGAGCCCATGGAAACTGAGCAGGTGTCCGACAAAGATGGAGAGGTACTGCAATTAAAGAACTGGTGTTGCTCAGAAGTAGTTGAAATGTTCTTTAAATCTTAAAGCTACTCTTGTCTAAGTATCCAAAATAATTCACATCCTTGTCTGGATTCAATGGAAAAACCTTTATTAGCTATAACAGCAGCCAAGGTAGTAACAGATGGCTTTCTAGGGGTTTAATGCCTCTTTTGTCTTATTATAGATGAAGGCTACATCATTGTGGCAAAAGCACTGTTATTATCTGACAGGCCCAAAAGTTGTCTCTTTCCCCAGATGGGATTTTGCAAAGGCCAGGCAGGCTTGTGTGGCTTAAGGCTCTCCCGTACTTCAGCCAAAGTGTCGAAATGTACTCTTGATGTAGTCGCGTGACGAAAATTGCGCCATTGTTTCCGGAGAGTGGAATCTTCCTCTCCTTCTCTCAACATCGGGCCCGAGTCTTACTATTTCGACAAACCTCTAGGCAAAGTGTTGTGTTTTATGCAGAAATGCAAAACCAATTTTGATATTAGACTTCAACTAGTCCGCTTCCACTATCCTGTCTTTGTAGATTACGTGAATACTTTGAGGAACGTTTATCAGACACAGCAAGGAATTGTGTACATTTTTATGATTCTTCACTGAGTAACTTCAAAGATTGTCAGATGCCTAAAACTCCTAGATGGAAATTGCAACCTTGTTGTTCACAAAAGAGGCCATGCTAAAAAAGGGTGGTGCTAGTTCTGTGACCGCTTAATTTAACAAAACATGTAATCCATGGAGGTAATGGAGACCCCGGTGGGTATGTGCTCTAAAACGGGAGAGATGTGGCCCGGTGGTCTGCTCCATTGTATAAAAAGTGCGGGTGAATACCAACGTCCCGTGACCACGGGTCGACTAGAGCAACTGAAGAAAGGAAGCTTGAATTTTCCCATAGACTCTTACAATTTTAACTGAATTAAAACAAAAACGTTTTTCTTTTTGTTATCATTGCATCATATTTTGCTAAACGACTATATCCTTTTCAGTGAGAAGAATAAATTCTAATAGTAAGTTTAGTTGATTAATGAAGCCTAAATCTGCCACAGGTACAAATAATTTTGGACAGTTTATTGTCATTTGAAACCTTAAACATTACGATCAGCAGGGGGCAACATTGAGCTTGCAAAATCTTCAACAAATGAACCATTTTCCATGACATTTTTGAGCTTCAGAATGTTTGGGTGATATTCATGTAGGAATTTGAAATGTTTAGCCATATTTTACATGACTAACTCTCAGACTGAGCAGCAGGTCTATAAAAGAGATTACAAATTAAAATCATGTGTTTTAAAAAGTGGTTTGGGTTGCTTTTTGAATTAACGAGGCACTGACTGAATGAAGGGCCCAACAATAAGCTTGATATGAAAACTTTGACTCATTTCATCTTTGCTGTGCCGCCTTCTTTTGAGACGTAATGTTGCATGTTTGTGTCTTCAGACTAAGATGCAAACTGATCAGGAAACACAGTCGGCCCAGGGCGATGCTCAGAAACAAACAGATGACAAGACGCCAAATGAAAGCGAAGAAATGGAGGTAAGATGCTCTTTTTCTATGCAATACAAATTTATTAAAGTAGGTGACTTTTGCATCCCCTACTTTGTATTTTAGAAGATGAAATGATGCATAAGAGCCTCATATTTAAAGATCTATCAGTTTGTTTCATCATGTTTCTAGTTTTTCTATATTAATTTTTACAAACACCTAATTAGCCTGTAAATATCTGCAGGGATATGTGATATTTTAAATCTACTTTCTTCTTCTTTCTCTGTTTTTAGACGAGCACAGAAGAGAACAAAGGTGAGAAAAAGTCAGACCAGCCACCACAAGCCAAAAAGGCCAAAGTCAAAACAAAAGTGCTGGAGCTTCCCATTGAGAACAGTCCACAGTGGCAGCTAGCAAACGACATGCTCAACCTGTTTGTGGAGAACGAGGTAACTACATCTTCAGCTGCTAGATGGGAGAGCGCAGCCATGTTCAGCTTTTAAATCTGGTGGTTCTGTGTTGGCAGGGAAAGATGATCATGCAAGACAAGTTGGAGAAGGAGAGGAACGATGCAAAGAATAACGTGGAGGAGTACGTGTACGACATGAGGGACAAGCTGCACGGCATGCTGGAGAAGTTCGTCAGCGAGTCTGTGAGTAAATCACCACCACTTTTTTCCACAGCATAGCACAATTTGTTTCAGGAAGTGCCTTATTGTCCTGCAAAGATTCTTAGTAATTATATTTTTATTTGTTTAGGACCGAGACGCTTTGTCATTAAAGCTGGAGGACACTGAAAACTGGCTTTATGAAGACGGAGAGGACCAACCCAAACAAGTTTACATTGACAAGCTCGCAGAGCTGAAGGTAATTACGATTAGGTTAGCGTCCGTTCACATTGATGATCTTGTTGAAATATATTTATTGTTTTAAACTGATTTGTTTTCTGCAGACACTTGGGCAGCCCATCATGGACCGCTTTATGGAGGCTGAAGAGAGACCCAAAGCTTTTGAAGAGTTGGGGAAACAAATTCAGATGTATATGAAATTTGTAGAGGCCTTCAAAATGAAGGTAATGACAGAAGGATTTTTAAGACTTATTTCTCTTCTCTTCTCAGCTTTTCACTATAAATCTATTTAGTCTTGGAAAGACTTAAAAAGGACATTAAATTACTACTTATCAAGACTGACACTACTTTTAAACTAAACCGTAGGCTTTTTATGCAAATAACTTTAACAAATTTTCTAAAAATAAAAATGATACAAAAAAGTTAGGTTTTTATACATTACCATCTAAACAAATGCATGCTGTTTGCAGTGTGAGATCAATGAGTATGCACCTTCCAAGTTCCTTTTGCTTTTAATTTTTTATTTTACCTAAAAGTTGAGACAAAACAAAAAAACTATTAATGCTCTGCTTTGAATTTTTAGAGGCAGTTCAGAAAGAAAAACTCAAAACATATTTCCTTAGCATAGCTTTTAATTGAGTTTTACATGCATTTTTGTTTTTTTATTTAGTTTTTATTTTACTTTAAGTGCTAGGTCCTTATTGCACTTTCAGTTTGTAAGGTGTTCCGTTTCTTTAAGAAACAGCAGTCTGCTTCATTTAATTTTATCTTACTCTTATTTAGACTTTCTGATTTGCCTTTTAACCTGAACAGCTGTATTCAGTGGAAAACGCAGCTGTCGACCATTTGTTTAACTTCATTCTGAGCATTTAGGAGCTTAAAAAATCTTTTGCTGATTTTGTTGTTTCTGTCGCCTCATCAGTAGCTCCTGGATGTTGTCTTTTCTGCGTATTATGCCCCGCTCTAGTTGTTGTAGTGCACAAAAAACTTGCACATTTGTCTGACATGTTTGTTCAGAAACAAATAAGTCCACACAATGAGAGCAGCTACAAAAAAGTCTGAAGGAAAACAAGCTTTACTTTTAGAAAAAGATTAAGAAATAGAAAAAGATACATTTTATGAATGTGACATCTAAATATGCAGATGTGTCTAAATTATTACAGCAAGTATGAATGATTATATTGAATAGTGACGGCTCTAATTATTTGGAGACTGATTACACACTAGTGAGTAACTTCATTCTTATTTTGTGCTTCCAGGACGAGCAGTACGACCATTTAGATGAGGCAGACGTCACCAAAGTGGACAAACTGAACAACGAAGCAATGATCTGGATGAACAGCAGCATGAACCAGCAAAGCAAGCAGAGCCTAGCTGTAGATCCCATTGTTAAAGTGAAAGACATTAAAGCAAAAACAAGGGTGAGTCTTTGCTGTGCCCTTTATTATATTCATGTGAGAATCCATCCTCTCTCTAACACCCCTCTCTTGGTTTATAGGAGCTGTTCTCTGCTTGTAACCCGGTTGTGACGAAGCCCAAACCAAAGGTGGAGGTCCCCAAGGAGGAAACACCTGCAGAGCAGAACGGTCCAGTCGACGGCCAGGAGAAGGCCCAGGAGGAAACTACAGACAAGGGAGCAGCTGAGAACACAGGCAACCCAACCTCAGAACCTACAGAGACCAAGCCTGACATGGACCTCGACTAAAACAGCCCAAACGCCTCCTGAAGCTACGCTGAACAGGGGCCGGTTGAGTCAGACTGAGATGCGGCCTGGCGGCGTTTATCAGAGCTGGTGACGTGTTTCAGGAACTGCACTTGGACAGTGAAAAAGCAGGCAGGGCGGTGAGCACACCGAGCCCAGCTCATGGTGGCACATCTATCTGACATAGCATGCCCTCTCTTCTTCTGGATGACCTAAATCAAAAGCCAGCTGCAATTACTCTGTTTGATAATGAGCGCTGTACACATGATGGTATTTATTTCTGTTGTGTGCTCTGTAACTGTTCTGGTCTGTGTCACAACCTGGTTTTAATAAAGTGGTTGAAAATCTCTCCCAACATTAGCCCTGTCATGCTTAAGACAGAAAAATGTTCTGATTTTGGTTGATGCCAAGAGAATTATTGTTTCTGTTGAGAACTGCAAGTCAGTGTGGCATAGGTGGGTGGAAGATACCTCCCATCTTTAATCTGACAATGAATGAAGAAAGAATATGAATGTGAACTAATACATATACTGCAAATGGTCTTTGCACCCAGAGGTGGATACTGCACCCAAACATTAGTACTCGATCATAGTTCCACTCAAATGTAAAAACTAGCCATCCAAAAAATTACTCAAAAGTAAAGTTTTTGATACAATTTAATATCTAAAAATTACATAATCAGACAGACCAAAATTTTATGTGTAATTTTTTTGAATTGTAAAGGACAAAATGAAAATAATTAATATAACTATAAAATAAATTCAGATTAAAGAAACATCACCATTGAATCATCCTTGTCACAGTGAAGCATAGTGGTGGGAGAATCATGCAGTGGAAATATTTTTTAAAACTGGTCAGAGTTGGTGGGCTCTAACACCGGGGCAGAGCTTCACTCTCCAGTAGGACAATGACCGCAATCATCCATGCAGAGACAAAATAAAAGGATCTGGATCAAAACACAGACTTAAAAAATTATTTTCATAGATGCTCTCCATCCAATCTGACTGAGGTTAAGCTTATTTTAAAAAGAAGAAAGCCTGAAATATGAAGACCGTACAGCAAAGCTACCTCATTAAATCCCAGAACTTGTGGAGTGTGACAAATTTGCAACAAAGGGCTGTGAGGAGAGAATGGCTTTTGGTCCGTTTTACACAATCATTCAAATCATTTGATAAAAGTGCCAAAAAGTGACACTTTTCAAATTAAATCACGACGCTTCAGCTTTAAGAGGCTGTTGGTTTTGAAGTAGGCAGCGCCGACGCTCACGCCGAGGAAGTCATGTGACCCACCCGCTCTCTGCTGTTGTTCCGACTGACATCTGAAGGCTGTAAGTAATGTGGACTATTTTAACTCTAATAACTAATTTATATCTGGACGTTAACACAGATTTGCGTAAACGAATGCGATAAAGTCGTGGCGATACTTTCTCCCGTGCCCCCAACCCTTAAAGAGACACACAGTGATAAATGAAGCAGTTCTGCTGAATGATGGGGTTATTTTGATGAGTCTAAAGTCTAATTTAGGAGTGTGTGCAGAGCTGCCTCGTTGCTGAAGTTTTCGTCTTAATGGTGAAATTGTCGCTGTTTTCTCCTGCAGGACGATGAAGCTGATCATCCTAAATGACTACGACCAGGCAAGCGAGTGGGCTGCAAAGTACATCAGAAACAAGATTTTACATTTCCAACCTGGACCCAATAAGTTCTTCACATTAGGACTTCCCACAGGTACGCGGAAACAGAAAGCGTCCATGTTCTGGTCTTTTTTTTTTTTTTCTTTTCTTCCTTATTAAAATCCCGATATGAAGCACTGAATCAGCCAGAGTACTGTAGTTGCTTTTTTTTTTAACCAACACATATCTGCTGACTCAGAGTCAGATAAAGGGA
This sequence comes from Xiphophorus maculatus, assembly GCF_002775205.1. NCBI lineage: Eukaryota > Metazoa > Chordata > Actinopteri > Cyprinodontiformes > Poeciliidae > Xiphophorus > Xiphophorus maculatus. Next base: position 19,418,959 of record NC_036465.1, on the reverse strand, counting down.
TTTAGTTGGACTTTATAAAAATGCGAACATGGCAGGGGGGGGGAAAAAGAAGAAACGAAATCCGCTGCAATTTGCATTTTCCATTGGACAAAATATCCAGTTAACACCCACTTGCATAATGGTTTCAGTAAGATAGGATGATACAAAGATAATTCAGCAGCACTGAAAATATGTAGGTCACAGCAATAATTTTAAAAAGTATTAAAGCATCTATTTTGTATTTTATATAGTCACACGTTAACGCTCAGAGATTAATAGGGTGGTTATTATATTGAAAGGAGATGTGATTTTCCTTGTTGACACAGTTTTGAAGCCATTACATGTAAATTAGATGCGCTCTGCATTTCAGCCTCGCTAATATATTCATACTGCGCTAATTTTTCCCAATTTTTATCAACCACAAACTTGTTGGGGTTTATTGGGAGAATTTGGTGGTAGAAGGAGAAATAAAATAATTAAAGGAAGAAATTATGATCCAAATAGTGGTACCCATAGTATGATGCTGCCATCACTGTACTTCAGTTTGGGACTGGTGTATTTAGGATATGTAGTATTGCTCCCCCCCCACACACACATAGTGTTTTGCCGGAAGACAAAGACGAAGGATCAACAATGGTTTTCCTGACCTCTTCTTCTACAGAATGATGTTTGTTGGAAAGCATCACAACTTTTAAAGACTTAAATACAGTTATGGACTTCCTTTTATTTTGCTTTCCATTGTCAATTTAACAAATTATCTCCTCTCCTCTCCTCAGGAAGCACTCCTTTAGGATGTTACAAGAAGCTGATCGAATACTACAAAAATGGAGAAATCTCCTTCGAGTTTGTGAAAACCTTCAACATGGACGAATACGTTGGTAAGTGCTGATCTCCGTTTACCTCAGCTTCGAGGGCTTCTCTGTGTGATTTTGTTGAGGACATTTTCATGAACCCATGTCGCAGGTCTTCCCAGAAATCACCCTGAGAGCTATCACTCCTTCATGTGGAACAACTTCTTCAAGCACATCGACATAAGAGCAGAAAACGCCCACATTCTTGATGGAAATGCAGCTGACCTTCAAGCAGAGTGTAACTCCTTTGAGGAAAAGATAAAAGAGGCCGGAGGGATCGAGTTGTTTGTTGGAGGTCAGCCTTGATAGCGAAACACTTTAATCCCTTGTTTAATGGTGTCATGGTTGAAGAAAGATGAAACTAAGCTAAATCCTCACATTTTGTTGCAGGGATTGGACCTGATGGCCACATTGCCTTTAATGAGCCTGGGTCAAGTTTGGTTTCCAGGACCAGAGTGAAGACGCTAGCAAAGGACACAATCATGGCTAACGCTCGATTCTTTGATGGAGATCTCTCTAAAGTTCCCACCATGGCCCTGACAGTGGGAGTAGGCACCGTCATGGATGCAAAAGAGGTAAAGAGCTAATTTCAACAGCACATATATTCGTCATGCTGTTTGGGGTCTTCCTGATGACCAGTGACTGAATGCCGTGGTTTCTGTGGTCACAATTTCTTTCTGGTCAGGTCATGATCCTTATCACTGGAGCACACAAAGCATTTGCTTTGTACAAAGCGATAGAAGAAGGTGTCAATCACATGTGGACAGTGTCGGCCTTCCAGCAGCACCCGCAGACTGTTTTCGTATGTGACGAAGATGCCACCTTGGAGCTGCGGGTTAAGACTGTCAAGTACTTCAAAGGTACGCCAAAACCACAATGCATATTTCGCTTGTCATGGATAAACGGTTTGTATTTAGATTAGCAGAAATCATGAAATCGGTTGCATTGGAAAAAAAAGAGACTCACTGGATGAACTTTAGATATCCCGATACTTTGTTTTGGTCTATAATGTAAAATTCCAGAAAATACAGATTTTAGTTGTAATGTGACTAAATGTTTTTCTAAGGTTTTATCACAAAATCTGCTGAATTTTGCTTGTTTTTTCAGGGATGATGCATGTGCACAACAGGCTAGTGGAAACACTTCCATCCCAACAGAAGAAGTGAAGATACCTCTTACATGGGACAAAATATCACAAAAATACACTCCAATCATTCCTCTTACACTTTTAACTCCAGCTAGAGATGATGGTGAACATCTACTCTTCTGTTTTTAATGGCGCAGTGCGGGCTGTCAGGTTTCAAATGATTGTCAGCCCCGTGTCATTTTTGTTCTTTGTAATAAAATGCGTGATTTATGTACCTTGTGTGGCTTGGTTGATTTCCCCAGCTCCACTTAGATCACATGACTAAATGATGCCTTTCGGTGCTCTTCGTCCATATTTGTGTGGAATTTGCTAAATTTGCTCAAAATGCAAGTTCGCTGTTGAGTTAGGTTTTTATTTACAAGAACATTATATAGTGCTTTTTTTTTTTTTACATATGTGTATCTTTTTAATACTATTTAGCTTTATTCTGTAATAATTGTCACGAATCGTATTTTAGGGATATGTGGAGCACTACAGTTACCGACAACCCTTGAACGCAGCTTCAAAACCGATTTCGGCTCAGAGAAAGAAGGAAGGAGATGGCCGACTAGTAGAAGGAAAATATCACATTTCTGCTTCTTCGTCGGCCAGATTCGTTTTGTTCAAGGTTATTTTTCACATTCTGGAACCGGAGGGGGACGTTTAAAAACATTCAGCCCCTCTTCCATGATGGCAGAACAAAACAGCAATGTCAGATATCAGGAGGTAGGTAACAGGTTGCTGGCTCGCTGAAACGCTGCTAACAGCTAGCTGTCAGCTAGCTGTTTGTTTACGGGCGGAGGCCCCATGTGACGAAAAATAATTTTATCTGTATTTTAAACAAAACTGCACCCAGTCAGGCTCGGGTGATATGATTGTTGCTGCCAAAAAAAGGCAGCATGTTTGTTTTAAGCTAATCGGTTAGACCGTCAGATGGCCTGAAAACTAGTGTAGACCTGATTGCAACGTTAACTTCAGGAAAACCTCGTAACTGTGGTGTAGAAATGCGACAATAAAGCTAATCAGAAGATAAAAGTTATCGCTAAAATGTAGAGGTTGTAAGTCTATAAGAAATTAACCATTTTAGATCTACATGCATGTCAATGCGAATCTTTTTTTTTTTTTTTTTTTAACTGTAATACAAAGAAGAAATTACATCCTGTGGAGTTGCGTACTGCGTCTATACTTTAAAAATAGGCCGGCCTGAGGCATAAGCGATCTTAGCTTCCAGGCCAGGAGAGAGCACTTGCATTTTATTCGGAATGTAATAATGTAGATAATAACAAACCCAGTAATTTCACCAGACAGAGCCCTCACAATTCTGTAAATTAATATTGATACGTTTATTTTAGGATCCTTTTGAAATCATTGATAATGTATTGTCATTCAATAGCATTGAACTAATGTTATGTAGTAAGTGCTTAAGTAAATAGTTATGATAGAATAGACTTCTCTGGTTGGGTAAACATTGAGAGAGAAAAAAAAACATGAGTCATGCATTAATCTGCTGAATTATGACATCAAACTCTACCTGAAGATATCTGCAAACACCTAAACTTAAAAGCAGTGTTGAGGTTATTTTTGCATTTATTTAATTATTTTTTTGTCTGTTGAGTCCCTGCACTTTGCATTCACAACCAGCCCATTGCTGAAAAGTTTTGCTAATGCAGTTTTAACAATTACAATAAACACCACACAATATTGCTACCAAATTCTCAGTCCATATACCTTCACACTAATTGGTATATTAAGTAAATATAGTTACAAGTGTGCATTTGTTTTTGGCAACGATAGCTTATTAAGAGAAAGCGTTTCAAGTTTAAATTACTTTTTGTTTTGCAATTTTTCTCAAGATGAAGGAACCAGGAAGTGATCCTGACTTATAAATAAATATTTGTCCTTTGCTGCTTAAAGTAAACATATCTTCTCTGGATAGCTGCAATGTTCAGTAAAATGAATCATCCTATTTACATTAAATGTCACATTACAGACAGCAATAGTGAAGATGTGTGCTTTCAGAATTTCTCCATAAGTCCTTTTCATTCAGCATCATAGTGTGTTTTGTTCAGACAAAAAGCTATATTGTTGTGTGCTTTTATTTCAACAGCTGGTGAATGAGGAGGAGCCCGCCCAGCCCTCCCAGGAGAGCTCTGGACAGGATGCGCCACCTCCCTACAGCAGCGTTGCTGCAGCCAATGCAGGTTAAGAAAGTTTCTGCTTCACCTCCACCTGTCAGGCAACACCCTTTTTTATTGACTCTGTCCTATTGATACCACTGTATGACAACTCGCCATCTAAAGCGAAAGTGTCTTTAAAAGCAAACAGCATTAATCGTTAAAATGAATCTTTTTCTAAGAGCAATTATTCTCGCAAAGTGCATAAAACCCAACTACATCTGGAAGTCAAGAGTATTTTGCTGAAGTCGTTCTGTGACCAGCAATCTATAGTTTAAATAAAATGTATTCCATAAAGTTAGTAAATACTACTACTATGATCTGAGTATTAAAATGCATATGAAAGGAAAATAACAAAGAATGTTCTTCTTGGCCCTAGATTATGTATTACCTAAGGATGGGTAGGCTGAGTGGAGCGAGTGTCATGTTTCTAATCTTGCATCTTTAGAGGTTATAGGTCAACCAGTGTGTTGCGTAAGTGGGCGCAGCCTGGAGCTCTTCCTGGATGAGTTCATTGATCTGAACTGGTGTTGTCAGTGTTTGAAAGGAGCACTCCTGGATGAGAGCCAGACGACCCAGATAAAAGTCTTGGCTTTTATGGGGAGAGCGTGAGCATTAATGGACATGTCCGCCGCTAATGCTGTTCTTCCTGCTGTAACTGATTCCACCCAGTCCAGGGTCTGGAATTCTCAGCTGCTGCTTTCGTTTTTAGAGAGAAGTGAGAGAAGACTTCTGCGCATGTCAACAGTCGGTCCTTAACCACAGTGGGGTAATCAGTAGTTCTTAGCTTTCATTTGTCCCCAAATGAAAGCTAAGAACTACTGATTTTGGGGACAAAAGCAGATTTTGTCCCCAAAAGCAGATTTAGATTTTTTAAAGGTTTTGTTGGCTCTAGTGGCCTTTATTTGAAAGTAGTTTGACAATAAGCAGGGTAATGAGAGAGGGGGAAGACATGTGGCAAATGTTGCCAGGCCGGGAATCAAACCTGTGACCACTGCCACTAGGACTAAGGCCTCAATACGTGGGTTGTGCTTTGCCCCTGTGCCACCACAGCACCCCCCAGATTTAGATTTAAATAATTTAAAATTGCCATCCAGACTGTTAGTGTATGTAGTGCATGGCACCTCAGGTCTGAGCTTTCACACACATTTAACCGCTAGTTTGAAAATATCTCCACCATGACCTTAAATCTTGTCAAATTAACTTCCTATCCAAGATATGATGTTCCAAAACCTTCAGGATTTGAGCGCTGATATGCCTGCATTTACGTCTCAAAGTTCCCCTCATGCTTATGGTCTGCGAGAGATTCAAGATTTATTTGGCTGGTACTTATTAAAAATGTAGTCTTTTCTCACCAGCCTCTGACCGTACATATAGCAGTTTAACACTGAAGGATTAGTCATTTCTAATTTGTGCTTCTATAAACCATCTGAAGTACTTGTTATTTGTTTCTTTGAACTAGGACAGTGCATAAATAGGTCTACCTTAAACGACATTTAAATATTAACATAGTAATGGTGACAAAAGGGAAAATAAATTTTACTTATGAACTTTCCCCCCAAAAAACAACATTTTCTTCCTTTAAAGATGTTTTATTTATGTTTGCGTAAAAATCCATCATAACAGGCAGAAATAGCAGAAAGCAAAAACTAAATTTTACATTGCAAATTCAATATTTTTTCTCCTCTTCCTGCAAGCATCAGGCTGATCAAAAACCCTCTGCACTCGTTCCATCCGCAGCGTTCTTTGAATACAAGGAAGAAGGAGGGAGATTTCCCAACCCTCCGTCGTACAACGTCGCCACCACTTTACCCTCCTACGACGAGGCCGAGCGGAGCAAAGCCGAGGCCGCCGTCCCCCTGGTCACCGGAAGGGTCTCGGTACGTCTCCTCTTCTCTCTGCCGTGTTAGGAGGCAGCAGAAGGAAGCAGGAGTCATTGGAACGCATGTCCTGCTGTCGTTGCAGGAAGACGACTTCGTGGCCAGAGACGACTTCGAAGACTCCGACCAGCTGCGGATAGGAAACGACGGCATCTTCATGCTCACTTTCTTCAGTAAGACGTGGTCTAGACATTTTAAGTGTTCGCTGGTAAGCCGGTGTAGAGAGAGCAGACATTGTACATCTAGAGCAGGTCGGTTCTGATGGCAGACATATGAGGCGTTTTTGACAGAAATGGACCAGGAGCAGATTGAGTCTTTGTGCTTTGAGCTTTGTGATGTTTCTCACTCTGATTTTTACAGTTTTTTTTTTTTTTTGTGTGGGTAGCTGCTTTTGCTTAATGAATGAAATCGTTATTTGAAGTCAGTATGTTGTATTTATTTATGCTGTGTGTTAAAATTGGTTTGATTAGAAAAATCCGCAAGAGAGCAAATATGTTTTCACAGCACTTTATATACCATACATCTGGAAGATTGTATGATTGCATTGTTACTAAGTTCAACATTCTAAACCTCCAACTACATAAAGTGGGAACCTTACAATCACTCAAAGTTAATTAGTTATTTTTATTAGCAAGTGTGCATCATTCCAGATTTTGTCAGTTATCATATTTTAAATGCCCTTTTTTTTTTGTTTTCGCCACTACAACGTATGACCTTCCTCCTTCGTTCCTTTCTGTATTCATACATGTGGACAAACATTTCTCCTGCTTGACATCATTTAGAACATTTTTCTGTCCCCAGTGGCATTCCTCTTCAACTGGATCGGCTTCTTTCTGTCGTTCTGTTTGACCACGTCAGCGGCCGGTCGGTACGGAGCCATTTCCGGCTTCGGCCTGTCCCTCATCAAATGGGTTCTCATCGTCAGGGTGAGAGCGTGTTTCCGTCTCTGCGCTCAGCAGAAAGGAGTCTTACCGTTCAGGGCGCGTCACGTGTGCAGCTCCTTACACCGCATCTCTTTCTGTTCCTAGTTTTCCACTTATTTCCCCGGATACTTTGACGGACAGTACTGGTTGTGGTGGGTGTTTCTGGCTCTGGGTGAGTGAGAGGAATTTTGTATTCATAAAAGTCGTTTTATTCTAGTTAGAACAAACTTTATTTGTTTCTTTTATGACTGTATTTCTGAGATTGTCTGTTATGTCATCATTTGTGGATTTCAGGTTTCATGCTGTTCATCAGAGGCTTCGTTAACTACTCCATAGTGCGCAAACTGGTTGATCCCGCTTACGCCAACCTACCCAGAACAAGAGTGCTTTTCATCTATTAGAGGTGAGTGCACTTAGCCTAGCTGAGATGATCGTTTACTCTGGTTGCTAGAGTTACAGGCACATCTGGTAAATGTGTTTAAAAAAAACCCTTAAAATAAATACTTTTTTATGGCAGGAACATAATTTTAAACACTGAAAGTTTCTGTTATTTTCTTCTCTATAAAATCATTGGTGCCACAATTGTTATCAGTCCGTCTGTTAGTTTTTACACTCTTATACTCTTTCAGGTCTATCGATTAGCTCTAGATCGTCCATAGTGCAGGTTTTTTCCTCGATTTATGTTGTTGGACTGAAGCTGACTTCATCTTTTTCTGCGTGAATTCTCCTAAAGAAAAGACCGGTTTTAAAACCATTTTTGGTCGTCACGTTTTGGTGTGGGAAGATGTCTACAGATTAAACCAAACAGTTCTAGATAAACTCCCAGTAGAGTTAAGCAAACTCTACATCTCCCCAAAAAATGCATCTCAGAATTTATTACACACTTTATTACACATGTCTTCCCTCCACTTCATTTTCCAAAGTCAAATGAAAGGTGGGATGTTTCAGTGGGAAATTCCTTTACTGTGACGAGATTCTTCTTCTTCTTTTTTTTTTTTTAAGGTTTTTTTTTTTTACACATTCACCAGAGTAGCCATTAATATGTAAGCCAAACTAAATACGGCCACATCTGTAACTCAACATCTGGTGCAGAAACAGACCTTTGATCTCTGTCCGGCCTTCTCTCGTCACGTCGAGCAGATGAAAGGCGGTGAGAGGAGATGAAGCAAAACAATGTTCGAGAGTCGCATGAAGAGACTTCACCGGAAATCAGCCAGACGAGTTCTAGACGAAGACAACCTTAAGATGGTAACATATTCAGGAAATATATAAAACATGTGTTTTTCTTTTGTTTAGACATTTCATTAATGGAACATGGTAAGCAGTAATAGTCCCTTTAGCTATTCATTAGTGGCTAATGTTAAGTGCTATTTACATCTGTTGTAATGTAAGAGTATTGCCTTATATGATTTGATGGTCGCGTAAGAGCATGCATCTGCCGCCAGGTTATTAATTAGAGCCGAGTTCTTGTTTGGTTTTCTAATTCGCGCAACACTGAAGATTGACCACAGCATGCAGCACACTCTGTAACATTCACTTCATCGGTCTAATATCCAATTAGACGTTTGTATTTCAATCAGCCATTGGCTTTAAGCTGTGCTGTTCCTTCTTCAACCACTAGGGGGCAGCGTGGTCTGCACATTTCCAGACGTTTTCGTGAGAGACAAACAAGAGAGCCTGCTTGTAATTTGCAGTCCAAACATACCAGATCGACCTCTGCTTGTTAGAGGTTTCTTTTAATAATTACTGCAGGTTAAATCAGGTGAAACAATCCAAACCTGGAAGAAGAATTCAACTTGCTGAGATTGCTCTTGAAAGAAATCCAGCCTCTTGTTTTCATTTCCCCCAGACAAGCATCTAAATCTCTGAGCTGCTGCCGTGGCGCTGCTGAATTTTGGTGTTTGTCTGAGAAGGTCTCATTTGAATGTTGCAGTCTGACCTGCCGATGACTCCGCTGTGAGTCAGGGAGAATCTCTGCTGGAGGAAAAGCTCAGAGATTTAAAGAAAAGAAAAAAAAAAGAAAAGCTGTCTGGATTTCAGCTGTTAATGATCCAGTTTGAGCAGCTGCGTCACAATAATGAGCACAAAAATAGCTGAAATTCCTCTTCCAGGTGGGATTTTTGCCTTAAGATTTAATTGACAGATGTGTTTCTTTTTTCCCTCTCAACTTTCTTCACACTGCGTCAGAAGTTGGTATCAATTAAATCCAGAACGTTGCTTTTCAGCTGCACTTGTAGAAGTGTTGGCGGTAAAACCCAGATGATGTTATTCCCAGTCCGCACTGAACAGTTTGAATCATTAACTTCGTACTTCTGCCATGGCTTTGATTACACACCAGTTATGCTTGTTTCTATGTGACGTAGAGCCAAACTTTGGGGTTATGTTATGTAACTGTACAGAAATCATGTAGTGTTAAATAAATGTCACTTTCAATGGGTCGTCTGAGTTGTCTTGTTTTTATTTTTCTAGTTTTCGCCCACCCATTAATACAACTTTTCTCAAAGTATAAAGCTTCAAGTCAAGAAAGACATGAAACTCTATAGAGTTTTTTTATCAGCAGAAACTTAAATGTCACTAAATCACTGAATCTACAACATTTTGAATTTACAAGAATAGTTTTATGTTCCTGTAAACATCAGAGTTCTGGTTCTTACTCATAAATTCACAGGGGAAGTTAAGAGAAACTCAGCAGTGCTTGGAACCTGGTTAGAGATACATTTTCTCTGGTTCTTCCTTTCCACATTCGGGCACGTCTCTAAGAACCAAGTGATTCATTTCATTAAATACAACAAGGGACATTTATATGTTTCATAGATTTATTGCACATGGATAAAATTCAAGTATTAGTTTCTGTTGGCTCTGACTATCAGCTTGCATGTAATGTAAATCAAAATATCACAGGAGAGCATTTTCTGCTTCAGAAGTTGCTGAACAGAATTAAATTTTATTTGTATAGCACATTTCAGCAATAAGGCAGTTCAAAGTGCTTTACATCGTAAAAACACAAAAATCAACAATTGAAACAGTAAATTTTTTTAAGTGTCATTAAACATCAAAATGTTGGTTAGTGTTTCATTTATTATGGTGCAAAAGCAAGTCTGAGCAGGTCGGTTTCTAGTCTAGATTTAAAGGAACTCGGCTGCTTTACAATTTTCAGGAAGTTTGTTCTAGATTTCTGGTGCATAGAAGCTCCATGTTTAGAGATGCATGTTTTCTGGGGATCCAGAACCAGAAGGCCTGAGTGGTCTGGAAGGTTGATGCAACAACAGCAGATCTTTAATGTGTTGCGGTGCTAAGGACTGATGTGGTTGTCGTTCATGTCTTGGTACTGATGGCTCTTGAGGCACCGACTCACATCTTCTGTATCTCTACACTCTTAAAAGGAAGTGGTTAGCCCTTCTGATGGCTTTGGTTATTCCTGTTTTTTTTTTTTTCTCCCACACTTTTTTCTTCCACTCAACTTTCCACCAAAATGAACAGCCGGCTTAATTTGGAATAGTGTTTTGTAGTTTATGCCCTTGTGGAGGGAGTCTAAGACTTTCTGCTGGATAATTGCCAAGTCAGCAGTCTTCCCTCTGAGCATATTAGAGGGAAGATTAGTATGCTCCCTCTAGTATGCCCAGATAAAACGAAACACTTCTTAAAGTCCACTTATAATTGGTCTTATCTGATATTCAAATTTTGGTGAAGTCAATGTAATGTTTGTACAGCAGTACATAAAGGAAGCCAAGTCTTTTAAAGTTATCTGGTTTATTAACTAACAGCATCAGTCATTATACCCTCAGGTTTCTACCCGCTCCGGTCTGTGGCTTCTTCGTGTCCACTTCTCTTTAATCTTCTTGCATCACCACCTACTGGTGCTGCATATCAATACAGTCAGGATTGTGTTTCGATTAGCTGAGTAAAATTGCTGCTAAGTAAAGGTTGCTCAGATAGTTGTTAGTTGATAGGAAAGATGCAGCTTCATTTATACGGAAGATAAAACTCTAGAGGTAAACTACTCATGCATCAGAGCTCCACATTCCTCACATCCTGTCATCAGAGTGGCTCACTAATCCCAGGAATCCTCCAGCTGTCTGGGGATGAAGAAGATGGCCTTCTGTCCGATGTGGGTTCTTGGGCCTAGTTTAGTTCTGCCGTTCTTCTTCAGGCCGACGTACCAGCTGCTGTCCTGGTATTTCTGAGACTTGTACGTGTTGTAGTAGTTCTCCTCTAGGTTCTCCACGAAGTAGCACTCCTCTGTTACTGTGGACTGACGGAGACAAAAGGTTTAAGGAATGATTGCGTGAAGCTGAATAGACCTCCAGACCGTTAAAAGTAGCTGTGGATACTCACTGAGCCGTACAGACGGCCTTCGGCGCTCATGGCCAGATATCGCTCTGCCGCCGTTCCCCGGATGACGACGACGCCTCTGCCCACGGCCTTGAGCTTCAGCACAGCTGACAGGAAGACAGGCGAGAAATCAAACTAGATACAAACCCTTAAAGACGCACTCAAACCTACAGGAGCTCCACTGCAGCTGGTTCTATTCAGAAAGCCACTGTTGTTATTTTAGAAGCCAAATAAATAACTTATCTGACAGATTTAACCTTTGACCCACACCACAGAGCTTCAGAAACGGATATGATCAGTTAATCGTATTTATGTAAACATTTAGGAGAGTGTTTTCATTTTCAGCTCGTTTAAATGTGCTTTTGATGAAAGAAAAAAAAAAGTGTCGACACACTCTGAGAGGAAAGGAAACACGTGTTGATTCCTGTTTGTTGTGTTGGTTTGACAACAGGAAAACATTTCCTGCAGATCTGATCCATGCAAACATCTTCAGCACAGCTGGGGAGCAATTCACAGCGAGCGCTTCACTTTCTCCACGCTGCGTTACAGCCTCCAAAACCCCACAATAACTTAACAAGAGTTCTCCCCTCAAAGCCTTACGCACAATACCCCATGTCGAGAAAGCGGAAAGGTTCTGTTTGCAATTTAATCTAGAAAATAAGAAAACTCCCACATACTCAATGACACTTACAGAATTAAAGCATTTTTGTTAATACTCTGTGTTCCAAATTACTATGCAAGTGATGTTTTCTCAGATTTTCTTAAATGGTCAATGCAAATGATGGTCAGTATAATTTTATAGTTCTGAACTATTACAGTATAAATCAAATTTTACTGAACAAAGCTCTTCATGAGAGCAGTATTTTTTTCAAAAATAAAAAACTCAAAATGCACTGTTCCAAATTGTTATGCACAGCAGATTTTCTAAACATTTTATGGATTATAAAGAACTGCAAACGGTCATTCTTTGAATGTGCAGCATTAAGTGGTCACATGCACTAAAATCAAAAGCTATTTCAATCAAAAACATCTTAACAGAGTTACATGTTAACATAGGAGCCCTTCTTTGATATCACCTGCACAATTCTTGCATCCATTGAACTTGTGAGTTTGTGGAGTTTCTGCTTGAATTTCTTTGCAGGATGTCAGAAAACCTTCCCAGAGCTGCTGTTGTGATATGAACTGTTGTGATGTGGGCACAGCAACGTTGCCCACATCACAAGAGATGGTTTGAACTTTGTCCTTCTCTCTCTGCTCTTTTGTCCTGCCCTGCATCCACAAAAGTCTCCTTTTCAAGCCCCAATTATTAGATTTTTATTTGTAAAGAAAATTCAAACCCACACACCACTTTCCTTCCAGTTCTCCACGGTGAAGTGCTTTCTGTCAGTCTACTCCATGAAGTAAAACTTACAAAAATTCAGTAACATCTGTGGTTGAAATGTAACAAAATGTGAAAAAGTTTAAGAGCTCTGAGCTCTTGCCGGGCATTGCACCTCATATTACAAAGCATTCCTTCTGTCCTTTGAAACATTGCTTTATTTTCCATTGTTTCACTTGTGAACTTCAAATAAAGCAACTACGGTAAAGAGCCAGATCAGGTCTCCTCCTCAATAAATGAGAGAGAGACATTATACTTTCAAATGTCTCTTTCCAATAGATGTAATTTGAATGCATTTATTCAGTGACAACATAAAAAAAAACTGTCTTAAACTAAAACTTCCTCAGCACTGGTGCGCCAAAGAAGCCCTTTAAAGATAAATGTGTTTATCCTTCATTTGAGTTTTTTTCTGTTAATCAGAGCATGTGATCAATGAGTAAGCTATGATTTATTGGGTATAACAGCAATGCAAAACATTTCTTTTATCCATTTTCTTTGGTGAAGTCCCATATTTATCTTACCTCTGGGCGCAGTGAGCAAGACGGTTAAAAAATCTGTGAGATCAGCAGCACAAAATTGCACAATGGTATCACAAAATTTCCATAACAACCTTTAGAAACTATAGTAGCTACACGCCAGCTGGTTATAAAAAAAAAAAATTATGTTCAGCCATCAACAACAAACTTGTGGAGCTTCCTAAACGCAGAGAAACGCTCCACATGGGTCTGTTGTGAAACAATGGATGACAAAGTGACTCATGTCTTCTGTTAAGCATGGTGGAGGTTATATGATGCTGTGGGTCTGTTCCTCTTCCAAAGGCCTTGGGAACCTTATGGCACATTTTAAAGATAATCCTTTTCTACCATGTAGCTACAAATGGGTCGTCACTAAGTATTTTCTAAGTCTTTCTAATCAACACATGAATGTTTTTCCAGTGTCTCTTCGCATCAAAAAGGACTGAAAGCTACAAAAGTGGAGTAAGATGGTAACGTCTTACATTTACTCTGTTGCTTTTACATGAGTCATGTTTTGGGGGAAAAGAAGACTACTAGGAGTATTTTCACTAAGCTGTACTTTTTGAGTACTTTTATTACTTGAGTAAAATATCTGGATACTCGTCCCACTGAGAGTAACTTCATTTTAACCAAATATTCACCAGACACAGACACACACCTGCAGCTTTTGTTAAAGTTTTATACTGAAAGAATTAAAATTTGGAATTTTTTTTTGTGCAATTATATAAATTACTTTCATTTTTGGTCTTTAAAATACCAATTTTTCTTAAAAAAATAACACTATATTTGAGTTTGTCTGATGATATAATTTTTAAACATTAAAAGATTCATCTTTTGATGATTTACTACTTGAATCACCAAATACTTTTTTTTTTTTTTTTTACTCTTACTTGAGTAAATTCATAAATTCCTCGCTACTTTTCACTGTTACTTGAGTAAAACTATGTTGAAGTAATGCTACTCTCACTTGAGTACAATTTTCGGGGTACTATACCCACCTCTGAATAAAACCGCAAAGCTCCATAAAGCTGTGTGCTTGTGACTTTAGAGAAGAGCACAATCATTTCCGAGCGTCACTGGTTTGTGGGCAGTGCTGCAGTTTGATGCACCACCGGAGGAAGTGAAGGCATCATGCTGCAGGCCTGACCTGGATGGAAAATGCGCAGTGTGCTGCGGCAGCCTCACTCACTGTGATCATCCCGCTCATCCCGCTCGCCCCGCACCGTCCCATCGGCCAGGATCTGGAGGTGGTATCCGCCGTTCATGCAGTACAGCCGCGTCGACCGCCGGTAGTCGCGCAGCGTGGGGCCGCCGTCAAAAGCTCGCTCTTCGGCCGCGAACGCGTCTTCATCCGCCATCATCCTCACGGGACAGCGGGGCTCAGCAGGTGGGTCACAGGTAGGGGGTGGGGGGGGGGGGGGGATGGTCTGCGTCCTGCGGTGGTCTACTGTTTGTGTCGTCGAGAACGAGCGAAGCGCGCTCCCGATTCCTGCCTCAACCTGCACCTTCCGTCATGAATCAACTGGGATTAAAACTCCCTAAAATGGTTCATAACTGGAACACCTGTACAAACATGTTGCATTTTAATGCTCCAGTTTTATTTCGATATAACGATAACGTGAAGCTTAGTTTCACATTGTTCCTAGTTAGGTAAAATATACCTGTAGCAGATGTTTAATCCAGATGTTTTCATTGGAATCAGTGAGTTTCAAACGACATTCGTTTTTTTCATTACTTCTCTATATTTTGCAGCTGCAGTGTAATGTTAATTCTTTATTTTCACAATTATGTTTATTTGCCGAGTGTGCTATTCAAATAAAATTGATGACAAAACAAGTTTATCAGTCGTATGTTTCCACCACTAAAGCAACCTTCTTTTCACAGGACTCTGAAAAGTAACACAGGCGAAATTTGATCACAAGGGAACTGTGACCTCCCCAGAGCATGATGCTGCCACCACATCTCATAGCAGGGACGTGGTGCATGGTCTCAGGCCTTCCCAGAACACCTATCATATTTTTGATAGATTAAATTACATAAAATGGGATCAGTTGGACAAATATATTTGCCATTCTTTATTTTTTATTTAAAAGAGGATTAATGAACAAAGGAATGCCAAACTTTCCAAATTTTCGTTTGTAAAATTGTTGGAAATTCATGAATTGTTTTCCTTCCACTTCGCAATAGTCCACTGCTTAATTTCAGTCTGAAAACTAAAGGAGTACATTTAATTCTGTGGTTTAACATGACAAAATTGTGTTGCTTTTCTCACCTGAAGGATACCTTCTTTATAAAGATGTTTGATAAAACAGTATGCTGAGTATCCCACCGATTAATTGCTATTTTATGTGTTTAAAATGTATTTAAAAACAGACGTGATTCCCACTGGCTCCCTCATCAGGTGTGAGCGCCTTTGCAGTGTTTCTGCTTTGCACCTTTAGAAGTGCTGAGGTTCAGTTTCAGGGCATCTCAACAGTCAATAAACCAGGTGTCAGATGGAGAAAAAGAAATTTATTTTTTGAACAAGTGCTTCCAAAAGAAAAGGGGGGGTGAGGGGGCTTACAACAAGCTTACCATGTCCAATGTTCAGAATGGGGCCAACGTCAGCATACAGACGCTTTTACTGGAGAAGTACCACACAAACACGTACGGTTTGACCTTTAATCGATGGAGGAGAAAGATCAACAAGAGTCACGCTACAGAGGAGAAATAATACAGAGGGGTAGGTACTGAAAAACCATCTGAAGACAAATACACCACATGTTCTTTACAATGGATTATATGTACATATTAAACTTGTTTTAGGCAAAACAAACAAACAAAAAAAAAGCTCATTTTTTTTCTGAGAAAACATACACCAGTGAAATGTGATCCGCCCTTTGTTAGTCTCATAGTTTCTGTCTGCATATGTTTTATACAAAATAGACTTTCAAACAATATTTGGGTAGTGCAATTTCTTAGATTCAAGCTGGTTGATTACTTTCACAAACAGTTTGTGTATGAAAAAGCCCAAGTCCTATCCTATTCACAGTATCACACAATTTGACCAAAGACTTGTTTAAAAAAAAAGAAAAAACAAAAAACAAAAAATGGGTTTGCGGGACCCGCTGAAGAGAGCTGTACATTTGTCATCTGAGAGCTCTGGAGTTTACACTGACATTATGTGTAATGTGTCGCCTTTGGTCACCTTGTACTCAAACATTAAATAGGTCGTTTGTGTGAGTGATTACAATTTTCTGAATATTTCCCCCCCGCCCCCAAGAAAATCTGGCCTGCAGAGACAAAAGTTAGAAGTGAGATCCCCTGTATGAAAGTAGCTTATACTGTGTTAAAAAGGATGGAAAACAAAAACAAGGTGAAGGTGATAGATTATCTGTCTTTTCTATTGCATATTCAGTTGTGCACAAAAATGTAAACAGGATACATTTTTGGGCAAGATGAGGCAAGTGTGCGATTTCGTACATATATATTTATATGTATATACATATATCTATCTCTTTCTTTCTCTCTATATATATATATATACTTGTAAAGATGAAGAGCAGCAGCAGAGATTTGGATACACTGAATGTGAAAGTAACCCTCAAACAGGTAGGTAGCAAGAATGTTTTTCATCTGTTCTGGTTAAACCTCAGAGGAAAACAGAACGTTTGTTAGAGTCTACAGACGGTATGAGCGGCGGAGGCAGATTCCTTACAACTTTGCACATCTGTCGACTGACTTTTAACAATAATAAAACGTCAAAACACACAGAAGTAGCCACGCATGTGTGAAGCTGTCGGACGCTTTTGGTTCTTCACATCGGAGCAGAAGGTGGACATCAACATAAGTGTGAATCAGATCATCTGTTTTTAAAACCTGAGCTCTGGAGCAGAGTAAAACATATATAGGTACTTTTTATGTATTTGGGATAAACATTTAAAAACAGTTCGCTTTGCCATGTTTTATATTTATATATATATGTATATATATAAAAGTGAGCACTTTGAAGTTGTTCACTTGACATATTTTGTTTCTTTCTGACAGCTCACGACATATCTACAAATAACAGTTCATATCTAATTTATTAATAACTCTCTAAATATCACATTCATATTAAAATCTTAAAGTAAAAGACAGATTGGGAGTTAGGAGACAAACAGACGACAAGCTGCGCAGATTAGAAGAAAGATGTTGCAACGCATCAATCAGAAACACCGACAGACACTCCCCCTTTACTGCGTGGGACTGAAGGTCAGGCAGCTCTGGGCTTCTTACTCCTTTCACCAGATAAGTGTTTACGCTATAATGCTTGGATTTGTCTGAAAATTAAAAAAAAAAAACCCAAAAACAATACAAATACTGACCAACTTTTAGCATCCCTGAAAATAGACAAAAACAGGAGTTTGGCACTGGAAAAAAAAAGAAAGCAAACAAAAAACAAAAACAGTTCCCAGAGAATAAAAAGAATCAGTCCTGCCTGCCTCTGCAGTCAGTAATGGGACTCTTTCTCACTGCAATGTGGTAACTGATGCAAAGTGCTGTAAAAACGCAGCAGGGAAGGGGCGGGGCGTCGGGGCACGGCTACGTAGCAGACAATCAGAACACATGCAAAGGGTGCAGCATACATACACACAAACCTTAGGTCAAGTTGGGCTGCAGAGGGAACACAGGGAGATATTTATCAGCTATCAGCATCTGTGGGAGGTTTACGTGATCGACCAACGCCTGAACAAAAGTGCTGCTTATTTATTAAGCCATTACTTATTCTGTTGAAAAGGATTATATTGATTTCTGGGGAAAACCATCATATGTTGTGTTCTTGCTAAGACCTGAGATTAATACATATCATGTCTCTACAGTAATGCGGAATTCTGGATGCATATTTGACACAAAAGCAGCATGGTACTGGAAGCCCTTTGCGCTACATGCTGCTCAGAGTTTTTGAGATTTTACAGTATTTTATATCCTGCGGTCGACGAAACACCAGAATGGTTGGCACTGAACCCTATTTTATCATTTCAAAGCAAAGTTTAGCAGTACAATAATCTACTGTGACTGGGAAGGTTTATGGATTACTTTGATTCCAAATTGCCATTACATCTGCATCATATTCAAATTCATATTTTATAATAAGTGCAATACTTAATTTAGAATTTTCTTAACAAAAAAAAATGACTTATTTATATAACTATATCAAATCAGGCACAACTTGAGTATTAATATCTATCTCTGAACATTAATGTGTTTTTTTTATTTACAATGAAGTAGCTCTCTAGCCTGCTATTGTGCCAGACAGAGAAGGACGATCAGCTGATGGAGACCAGGTCTCTCATCTCAGTAAACAGATGGTCGATAACAGAGGTAAGAGCTTTCTTTCTTTCAGACGGAGTTCACTTTTTCACGTTCTTAACTTGGGCTTATAGCAGAGACATGACAGTAGTACCAATCTATATCTTTGCAAAACACTGTTTTCCCAAAAAATGTAACTATTCCTTAAAGAAAACAAATGCAGTTTCAAGATTAAAAGGTACCCATAGCCAATTCTTACACAGAGCAAAGTTTGTACTGCAGAGGAAAAGTCTTCAGAGGAATTATGACTATTTATACCAAAACGATTGTTAAAAATCAAAAAACGAGAAAGGGTGCAGGACGGTTATTTTCTAATCACTTTTAGCAGTAATAAATCTACAGATATTAGTACGTCCGATTATCAAAAACGACAAACTTGCAAGCACAACAATACATGCCCTTTCACTTGTGATTGAGAAACGCACATATCCATCACATATCTTCTAAGATTAGACTACTGGGGCAAGATAAAAAGTCCACACTTTCCATCTTTACGTCTTTCTCGAAAGACCGATACACAACACCACGCCTCTCTTCACAGTCTTTTAAAGCCTTTTGCAGAGCGCCAAGTGCTCGCGTCGCACCGACGTGCGCGTCGGATCGAGGGGAAGGGAAGCAGGCTAAATATCATTTCTTAGCGAGAACAACACTTCTACACACAAAGGATGGAGCGAGCTGCCATTTGTAAAGATAAACAGCCACTAGAAAAGAGAAAAGCTGCAACTGCGTGTAATATAAAAAAGTACAATCAACTTATAATGAAGGTAGATGATGAGAGGTTCACGTATAGCAGGAAAAAAATGGCTTAGATGATATTCGAAGCAAAAAAGGCACATCTTTTTCCCTTTTGTAGTTGACATGTAAACCTGGAAGAGGTCTGCTTGTGGGAGGACTCCATTAGATACCGGCCCACACAACTTTATATGTTAATCAAAGCAAATAAAATATGCTTTTGAAAATCACTAGAAAACTGTTGTTGTTGTTGTTGTTTTTTTTTCATTGTTGTATCTGTGCGACTGAAAAACATTTTGTTACAACCTCCTATAAAAACTAAAAGTGGAACATAAAAAGCCTACGTAATAAGAGCGTGTTATTCCGATTTGTTGCCTCGTTGGGCAACGATGACCTGGAAAAGTGTATAAACTGTTACTTTGAAAATGTAGAAAATACTATCAGAACCTTTACATAGATATTTTGTTTTATCTATTTCAGATATCGCTCTGAATTTCAAGGTAAGACACCTGAGACAACATGAATGTTAGCCTATTTCTCTTTGCCATTAGCTTTACAAACATTTCCTATTCGTTATTAGACACTACATCTTAGACTACTCAACACAGCGAAACGTCTTGTGCTCACGGTCTGGTTCCTACACAAACATTGCTTTTCCCCCCCGACCCCAACAGACCCATCAGCCTGCTGCACAGAGATGCTCACTTGCTGCTAGAAAACACCGCTCCCTACTGGTGTAAAATCCTTTTGTTGTTGCTCTTTCCCGAGGTGGCGAAGGGGTGGGGAGGTTTTGTCGGGCTGGTGAGGTGACGTGGTGGGAGTTTAAGGCATTGTTGCTGCTACGGGAAACAGTCACTTCTGGTGGAAGAGGAGAGGTTTGACGCTTCCAGCCTTGAATTTTGGTAGCTGATTGCTGATGATCTCGGCCAGCATCTCGGGGAACTCCACGCTCAGGAATTTATTCACAAAGGTGTAGAAGCAGAAGCTGAGCAGTCCGCTGCCCATCTGTGGAGACACCACAAAAGGCCGTCAACCAGTGCGGGTCACACTGGACACACGCAAGGGTTTTGCGCATGTATTGAACTGTTGTCACTGTTTTGTCACGCTACAGTCGCAAACTTCAATGTATTTTCTGGGACTTTATGGAACTGACCAACACAAAGTAGTGCATTATTGTCGTGAGAAAGAAAAATATACATGGTTTCCAATATTGTATCTTACAAATAAAATTATTTTTTAAAAATTGTGCACTGCGCCTTTTACTCTGATATCCCCAAATAAAATCAAATGCCTCAATTTGCAAACATAAGTCACCCAATTGTTAATTCCTAAAAATAAAAATAGATAATTTAAATAAAAAATGGCTGTTGTAGCATAAAAAAATAAAGATAATATAATATTAATGGTTGTACTGGGTAAACCTTCAATCTGTTCAGTCATTATTTCTGTAAGTTTGCCTCTTAATCCCTTCTACAGGCACTTTGGAATGAAGCTTAAAACATAAAGGAGATTGTTTAAAGTCAATATTCCCTAATATTGATGAAAAAGTACTACTTCCACTGGAAGATTATTTCATGTCACGATATTAGTGAAATAATCTGCCAGTGATACCAGTAATTTCTTCCTAAACTCAGGAATTATTTACTAAAAATTATTTTAGAAAGATTTTCCGTCCTTGAACAAAGCCTGTTCAACAATAATTAAAAATGGCTGACTCAAGGATAAAATCTCTGTCATCAAACAAGGAGCTAATGACCATTTGCTGCTTTTCTCTACAGCTGATGTGAATCCAAATATTCTATGTGTGTGGGGGTGCGCGCGCACGCGTGTGTGTGTGTGTTGCATGCCGTACCTCGTGCATGGAGTCCAACAACTTGGTGAGCTGGTAGAAACGCTGCCAGTTCTGGCTGGAGTTCTCCTCGCGCTTCACTATGGCTTTTCCCAGCTCTTTGATGTACGACATGCGGATCTCGTCGAACACCGCCTGGCTCTTCAGGCCGTCCTTGGGCACTGCGGGAGAGGGGACACTCAAGGTGAACACGCAGGAAAATATTCAAATCAAACCACTTTTGGTGTAGCTCCAGTTTTACTAGATAAGGCAAGTTAAAAAGAAAGATGAAACCTTTTCTAGTCAGAAAACTGAAGGAATGTATTGATGTAATTTATGTTGAATCAAAAAAAATAAAATTCAAAAACAATTTTTTCATCACAATTTTACATCACGTTGTGTTTGCTTCATAACGAAAAATAAAACATGCTGAAGTTTGTGCTCATAAGATTTCAAAGTATTAAAAAGGGTATAAATGCTAAGTGTAGTTTGTATTACTGTTTGCATTTATTATCAGCAAAAGTCTGACCTGTGCTGAGCAGCAGCAGGACCTTCATGCACAGGTACTCATCATGGGAAACCTGCAGCCGGACGAACTCGCTGGAAATCTTCAGCATCTGCTCAAACTGCTCGGCCATGTAGGGCAGCTTCATCCGCTCCCTGGTGAGTTCAAACACAAACGGGTAAAAACACACAAACGTCACTCGTGATTGATTCAGGGGCTTGCTGGCCCCATCGGACCTGAATCTGGGTGACCAATTAAAACTTTAAAGAAACAGGGAATAAACAGAAAATAACAAAATCAGACATTAATAATAAGCACTGCAACTTTCGTGTATTGTAAAAATAAAGGACGACACTTGATGCAGCCTTTGAGTACAACTAAGTGCTTTCTGAGTGTTTCAACATGGAGAGACAGCTGAACATTGCATGGACCAAAACAAAAACATGACGCCTAAATGTTGGAAGAATCACACTAAAAAGCTACATTTATTTGGTTCCTTTAACGACCCAATCATAAAAAATTTGAAAAAAAGGAAAAAACTGAATCGATGCTTCAATTATGTTATATAATTGAGCACTGCCTTTGCACATGCTTTAAATCCGGTGTGGTGGAGCAAAACAGAAGGCAACATGTTGGAAGTCAAACATTTGTAATAAAAAAGAGAAGTGCACAGTGTCTACAGGCCAGATTCCTGCTACTGTTGTGTTTCTGCCTCAACAAAAATGAATCTAATACTGAGACTTTGGCACATCACAATAAACTAGCTCAACAGAGTACGTCAGAACTAACTTCATATACGGATGCGTTTCTAGTATTTGAAACGGCTTTACACATGGACGTAATCATGGTTTGTTACTGAAGCAACATCATCCTGCATCATCGTGCATAAACTGGAAACCACAAGTTAATTGGATCAACTTTACATGACGGCCTGAACTAGAGCCACCCACAGACAGAACCATGTGGTGGCTCTGAGGATCTCTACACTCAGATTTAAAACATTTTCCGGAGGAAACTTAGTTAAATTTTAACAACACCAACTTACTTTTTACATCATAAATTAAGTGAATTTTTAACATTTCCAGGTTAGGTTATCTGTGAGGAGACCTCCTACATGCAAATTGATTCTATGTCAGTGAAATGTTATGAAAAAATCTTTTCAGAGATTCCTGAACCTCGACAGAATAAGCCAAAGTCCTCAACTTGCTGCTACAAACAACTCAACTCTGGACATTTATAACAGACCAAGGTTATTGATTAGCTCGTTTATGGAAGAAAAGAAAGAAAGCATCCTGTGGACATACACTCACCTCCCTCCGGTTCTCATTATTAGCATTTAAAATATCAAATAAGGGTGCAGTGCTTACTCATTGATGACGAGGTCTGGTGCGAAGCAGAGCATGTTGCCGTTGCACTGCTGGTAAGACCTCCAGCCCAGGCCGAAAGACATGAGGAAGAGCCAGGAGCACTGCAGCAGGGTCATCTGATCATCCAGGTGCAGGTTCCTGAAACCTGGCGAGACGGAAAAAAAAATACGCACCATTAACCCGGGTTCAGTCTCGATGTTAAAGTTCTAGCAACAAATTTGATGCGTGTGGAATACTATTTCAGTCAAACCGCAGCAGACAGCCGTTTTATCCTGAGCAGCTACACCCATCGCTAACCTGGCAGAGCTTTGGCCCACTTCACGGCAGAGATGACCTGTCGCCCACCCAGCCTGTTCAGTGTGGTCATGAGGCGCGTGGACGTGTCGGGGAGCGTGCCGTCGTAGCCGGCGTAGATGGTGTCCGGCTCTATGGCCTTCAGCAGGGACAGCATGGTGGGGACGAGCTGAGGCATGCACTTGGGCACCAGCGAGCGAGCCTCGACCGGCGGCGAAGGCATCATCTCTGGCGGGTTGCTGTTCTGGTTGCCCTTTAAGCGATTCAACTTCTTCGTTTTGCGAGCTTTCGGACAGAAAACGGGGAGAGAGATGCAGAAAGACATTAGGTTATGCACTAAAAAAAAGAACAACCTGCTTCGGAGGCTGTTTGCTTGCTTGTACCTTCCAGGTTCATGCCTGCCATCAGGCATTTGCGGAAGCGGCAGGCCGGGCAGTTCTTTCGCCTGATTTTGTCAATGATGCAGTCGTTCCTCCCAGCACACAGGTAATTATGCTGGCCTGAGGCACATAAAATAAGATCAACCTGTTAAATATATTTGTATCTCAACAGCAACAGCGTTTCGGTCAACATATACAGCAAATCACAAATGCTAATAATCATCAGTGATGTCGTTGTACCTTCCACTGCTCTCTTGAAGAAGACCTTGCAGCTGCCACATGTGAGGACTCCATAATGGCACCCCGAGGCCTCATCAGAGCACACCAGACAGATTTTATGAGTCCCGCTCTTTCCCTGGGTCGTGGATGTTGGAGTGCCCCCTTCCTGTCTGGAGATGGAACTGAAACATGAGAAGGAAAACAAAGATGAAGAGATTTAGCGACTGAAAGCAAAGATCTCAAAGGAAACTTCGTTTAGTCTCCACTTGCAGCACTAAACGCTTTAATAAAAAAGACAAACTTTTACTTGCAGAGACAAAGTCCCAGGATACTTTTTGTTTATATAACTGTAATATATTAAGATTTGTGGTACCATTTAAATCCAGCGGTTTCTATAAACCAGCCCGCCCTCCTTTGATTGAACCACAAGCATTTCCAGCTCCAGTCCACTCTGGTTGGGGATGCATTCTTCCACACCACCACTAGGAGATGTCAGGCTTTGCTGCAACCATGCGCCAAACGTCAACACCCCTTTCAAGCCCAGTGGCCACAGTAAAAACAACCACACTGAAAGGATATGGAGTCTCTGACATACAATACTGTGCATGTCTGGGTGGGTGTGTATGCTACCTCAGTGAACGGGTTTAAATGATAAATGTCTCCCAGTAGAGGCCCTACACACCAACAAACTTCTGCAGGGTTTGAATCAGGGACGTTTTATTCACTTTGTAATACAAAAAGAAGGTATGAAGCAGGAAAACATCAAGACAGGAAGAATGAAAAGCTTTCTGAGCTTTGCTGACAACACACAGCGGTCAATAGGTCTTCCATAATACTTGTGCAAAACATTGTTTACTCAGCTTACCAAACAATATCTGACTGTGTTATGTACACTTAAAATTTAATGAAGCCAAAAGCACACTGTAATAAATTGGATGAATAATCTAAATCTAAATGGTGCAGCTGTAAAAGTTGTACTTTCAAACATTTTATTTTGCGAGTAAATGTGTTTTTTTCCCCAGTTATATATATAAAAGTATATATTTTTTCTAGTCATCACTGAAATGGGTCCAACTTCAGCGCTCAATTCCTCCTCTCTTCAGACAATTTTTTTAGTAGATTTCAGGACATTATTCACAACTCACTCCTTCCATACACTGTTATATAAAATTCACTTTTATTCAGTTATCTTTTCTTTTATTTATCTTAGCTTTATTTAAAAAGATCTTTTATCAAACATTTACAAAAAGGCAACTGGAAAAATATTGTATTATTTAAGTTACTTCACCACTTTAAAACTTAAAATTTACATTTCTCTATATGTGTTTGTGACACAACGAGTACAGTTTTTCCAAACACAGCAGGTTGCCAGCCTTTACCAGGACGTTTACAATGAGAGGACAGCCATAGAGGAAGACTGTCTTGCCTACTGCAGCTTCTGGTCTGAAGTTATCTGCTCAGAACAAAGTTCTGGCCTCAGTCATGAACACCAAAAGGAGAGCGCAGCTTCATAATATGCACTTTTGTAAGTTAAAAAGAGAAAAAACAGTCAAGAAAATTGACATGTTGAGAATGATTCATGCTCTTTGCAATAACTAAAAATCTTTACTAGCATTATAACTCTTTGCATGTCTTCACTGTTCACTTTATCTTTGAGCTCCAAGGGTTTGAGGTCAGGAAGCCTCCTTGCCATCACCCTAATGTTTAGTTATTCTATCACATTCAAGAGTTTCCAGCTGTTGCTGAAATTGAAGATTAAACATATTTGAAATCTTGTTTTTAATTGTGCGGTACATTTTTAAGCACAACCTCGCAAACATCTTGATTTTTTTTTTTTCAAAGCACTGTTTTCCTTTTTAATTACAATTTGTTTATATTTGTAAAATGTAGTCTGAACGTTTGAAATGTTGCACGAGTCATATCATTAGACACTTTTTAGGTGGAATAAAATCAGCTATGCTGAATTAGCTGCAAAGATATTAAACAGAATTTAAATTTATTAAACCATTTAAAGCCTAAAATGTTGCCCTGTGGTTTATCTATGCATGACTGAAACTAAAACAGACAACAGAAGCAGCTAATAACCAAAGTCAAATACACATCCAGCGTATCAAAACAAAGAGAGGCACTGAAAAGGTTTGCAGCTCCAAGAATTCAGGGAAACCCAGCTCCTTTGGTGGATTGTAATTCAAAAGGTAACGGCTGAACGGAGGCTGGAGAGCTAATCGTAAGCCTCTTTTGTTTTTCTAGTCGGAGAAGTTAGTTCTCGATCCACTTTCACTCTGGACTTGTTGCTCGTCAAAATTGTTGATACGCGAGCGCAGAGACAAGTTAGGAGCAGCAAGCTGGTGCATCGTCTGGGCCGACAGTGAGGACAGTTATCAGACACAAACCAACATCTGTGTGCAGGGGGAGTCATAGATGGCAAACTGTGAGCACAGGCTGGCACAGACCCACCTCTGTCGGGTCAGCCTGAACAAAGTGGTCAGTGGGAGAAAAACCATGAGGGAGAGAGGGGTGCAGGGGTCAGCCACGCAAATAAATGAGGTATAATCTACGGCTTTATCTTAGCATGGAACTGAATTAATTAATTGTTTACAATCAAAGAGAGAAACTGCAAGCGCATTCAAAGCCCTTTTAGCTGCTCTGGCCAGTGATCCGCTTCACAGAGATGAAGATAATGACGGTGGAAGAAATAAAGGGGGAACCAGTTTGTCCTCTCAGTCAGTGAGGTGGTGTCGGCTTTGCTGCAGGGCTTTCAGATCCTATTACCTCACTCACAATACGCTCCCAACAACAACAACAACAACAAGTGCGCACTAAATGAAGTCACTGCCGTCCAGCGCGCGAGCAAACCTCAAATTAAGCAGCTTACGTCCAACTATACCATCAGACACAGAACTACAAATCTGTCTTTGTGGACCGTCGGAGACAAACCGCTTGAAGCTGCAGAGCTCTGTGGTGAGACCGAATTTCCTCTTTCAGAAACCATCTGTATGAGTTAATGCTCGCTGTCAACAGGAAGCTCTCGCATTCCCTGAGAGTTTACTATCGGCCAGAAGATTACAGCCACTCTGAGATGGGCATCGAATTTGTCAAGATTACCACACAGAATTGTGACTGCTGCAGTTTACAGCAGGGAGATCGATCACAGGTATATATGGGGGAAAGGTTCACCAACAATAATCCCAGTGTCCCAGTGCACTGCTTACCAGTTCATGATCACCTTTTAGCCCGAAGGGTCACCAGCAAACACAAAACACGTTTGTTCCTTCACTCATTCATTCCTGGAGCTGTCTCGAGACTTTTGCAACCACAAACTTGGACATGTGCTTGAATTTTTCAGGATAGAAAAATAAAGTAGTGGTAAACTAGTAACAAAAGGATTCATATTTTTCATATTTTCTAAGAAATCTAGATCTAAAAAGTGTGGCGTGCCTCCCTCCGCTCTGAGGTAATGTGTAGAACCACCTTTTGCTACATCAGCAAAATTCTGCAAAGATGCTGAAACACTGAATTATTTTAAATCAAATTCAAAATCCCACCTGTTTAGAGCTGCCTTTGGTTAGTAATAAGGGGAACGTTGTTCAGAATACTTCAGGTGTATTTACTAGATGATTTTTCATTATAGTATTTTACAAAATACAATATTTATTCCTTTTAAAAAAAAGCACTTTGATCTGTATTGTTGCTGAAATGTGCTATTCAAATGAACTTGACCTCCGTGTTTTGGGGTATGTCTCTACATGTTTTCCCATCTTGGGAGAATTTTTTTTTTCTTTGTAAAATGTCTCAAGCTCAAATATAAGCCTGCACACAAATAAATGCCACACATTTTGAATTTTTATTAGTAAATTACGTAGAGAACCATGTACAATCCTTCCCTCTGCATCACAATCACACAAAACTTTATGTTGGTCTACCGCATAATAATCTATTGAAGATGTGAAAAAACTGTAACCTAACTCTAATGAATGATTTTCCAATGCTGACGCTTTCAACCGTACTTGTTTTAAGTGCAATGGCTTTTTATGCAAAGGCGACCCAAACGTCTCTCCCTCAAACCTCTGTGAGCAAACGGAGGAAGGCAGGAGACGAGCTTAAGGAAGTGCTTCTTTCCCGAGGTCAGACCAACCAAAATAGTAAGGCAGGAACTGGTCTGCACGCTCTGAATCATTCTCACACGCAGAATAACAACACAGCTGCAGGGAGGGCGAGAGGAGACAGTCTGACTGTGTTCCACTCCAGAAACATCTGCAGCGTGTGCTAACAAATGCCAAAAGAAATGCGACGGTTCATGCTTTGCATGCAAGGACCTCGTTGTGCCAAATGGCAAACGTAAATACAGTGTTCACCTTTGTGAGGCTCTTAAGATGTCAAATGTTTTATGGTCGCTGCGTCAGCTAACGACACAGGGCCATTAGGAGAGAAGCATGCGACACGCTGACACTCCAAAGAGCCATTGTGTTTAGAGACTTCATGCAGTAGTTATGCATTGTCACTATTAATATATTCCTCAACTCTATTGTGTGAGAGCAAGGCTGCATGCAAGTCATATTTGTCAGCATTTACTTGTTTGAAGAGAGCTGGGTGAGGCTGAATGAAGTTATGTCATTTCTCTGTTTTCTCAGCACACGAAGGCGATGAACTGACTGGAAATGATTAAACCTGCTGTGAAAACAATTAAATAGCCACTGAACTTTGCACGTGTTTATTCTATATTTAGTCCATATATCAAAAGAACTAATAACTATTTAAGTAATTTACCATTGGCATGTTCTGCTGATTTTTCACTAAACCACTTAAGTCTTTTTTGTACAATACAAGAAATACATTAAAATATGCAAATAAATAATTCAATCCGTTTTAAAAGAAGGAAAAAAAACATTTCATTGTCCAAAATGCAATAAGATAGCAGTCCTTTAGTGTTTGCTTGAACATTTGCAGCGACGGATACATCGGCAGCTAAACAATAGAAAATATTTACAGACAAAAGTTTTCTTTAATCTTAATGCAAAATATATACACATTAGTACCGTTTTAGCTTAATTATTGTTCTGAGTATATTGTTCTTTCTGCAAATTTCCTTTTTTTTTTGAGAGATTAAAACTAAATTAGTTGCCAAATCAATTCATCAAAATTAATTTCAGTTCTAATAAAAATGACAATACAACTTAACAAAGCCATGCTATTCCTACCATAAAAGAAGAAATGAGTGAAATATTACAATATTTTAAGTTTTTTTGCTTTTAAAGTGACATAAAAAGGGCCAGACACTATTGAACTGTTATTCACAAATATCTATGTGATAAATAATCATCTTCATATTAAAAAATTCTGTTCTATCCACATCAGCCCGGCTGTATTTACAACCTTGTTTCGATTAAATATTTCTTTTTTTTTTTTTTTTTTTTTGCCCAAAGCAGCAGCTTTGGCTTCACAACCACAGGAGGAAACGGAACATGATGAAGCGAAAGAAAAACAACCCCAAAGGATCCGAGTTTCCATATTAGATTTCCTAAAGGGAGCTGTTAGTAACAGTGTAGATGGGAACCTGCTTCCTGGTCTGTGAAATTAATTGAAGGCTGTCTACTGAGTGGAAACTTATCGTCCTTAGCTCCCCTTTTTCCCAAGTTTCACTCTGCTGACTCAACAATGATGGGAAAAAAAAAACAAGGAAGAGAGGCAAAACCAACAGACAGTTTGCTGCCTCTCCCAAACCTCAACACAGCAAATTTCCTTGCTTATGCTAAACCAGATCAAGAAGTAAACAGAAAAATGAAAGCAGTGGCTGCAGCGGAATGCTGCACTAGTGTGAAAGCAGCTGGAATGGCTGGCATTTGATCCGGTGCATTCACTCGGCGCCAGATGTGGGGAGGCGGGAAGAAAAGTAGGTCAGAAGAGCGAGCGCTTCGTGCAGACGCGCGGGCGCTCCTGCCATCAGCGGCCCTAATGACACGCCCACACGTGCACACCTACACACGAATGCACAAAGCCAACAAGCGAGCATCTCACACACACACACACACACACACACACAAACACGCAGGCTGAAGCATGAAGGTGAATTACAGCAGCTCAGAGTTTCTGCTGACAGACAAGCTCTCTGCCCTTGGTTGCAGGGAGGGAAGATGGACAGACACAGAGAGGCCGTCACAGAGCTCCAGTGTTTTCAATTTTCACTAACAAGAGTTGGCTTATGTCAGAGGTCCAGAGGGGGGCTAATGGAGTCCGACTTAACTGGTTAAAATGCATGAAGAACATTTAAGCATCCAGCTCCAGCGCAATGTTTCTGTTTGTTGATTCAACAGGACTTCAACGTTGAATCAGCAGCAGTGAGCAACTATTAGCTCATACCTTTACTCATTTATGTGCGGTTTAATGTTACAACACTGCAAGTGAAATGGAGTTTTAGCAACAAGAAAGTGTTCAGTGCAAGAAAGCATGCACAAATCCTGTTTAAGGAGGCCTGGAATATTAGACGCCGACGCTCAAAAACACAGTTTTGCTTAAAAAAAAAAAATAAGTAGAATGTGATCATTTCAGATAGCAGCATTTTGTAGACGGTAAGCATTCAAATATTTACTAGAAGAGCCGTTCAAAGGGAGGTATTGATGTGGCTCAGGGGACGTTCTGGGAGTGTGGAAAAATCAAACCAGCTGAGTGGACCTGAACCAGTTCTGAGCGTAGTACAGCAGCAGTAAAACAGCAAGAGAGGGAGAGGAGAGACAGACAGAGAGGAGACGAGGGGTGTGGCGCAGCAACATTTGCTCCTCTGACCAAGCGATCAGCAGATAGCGAAAGCTGAGAACGACCAACACTCTCACGCACGATGTGGGCTTTATATGAAAACATACAGCTATTTATAAAACTCCTACAGTCCAGAAACAGCTCAATCAAACTGGATCGCATTAGAGTGCTGCTTAAATCACATGAACTGCTTCATTCACAAATTTTTCTACAACGCTACCTTTCATTCGAAGACAAAAATAATTACCAGATAATTACCAGCTCTACTACAGTATTCGGCTCGGTTAGCCGCTATGAAGCATGTAAGTTCAAGTTACTGCAAAGTCCTGGAAACGCTACAGCTGTGAAAAACAGCCGCCGGGCCAACAAGCATACCCACATAGAAATTACAGCAACAAAAACAGTTTTTAAGATTTCTTTTTTGTGTGTGTTTGTTTTAAAAACTTATGTAACTTCTGCGTGTTCATGCAGGGGTTTATTGATTACAGAAACTCAATAACAGAAGTTGAGACAAAGCGCAATATTTCAGCATCTGGTCGGGGTGTAATCCACTTGAATATGCTTTTTTTCCCCTCTTTGAAGCTTTATTAAACAGTGAGTCAGTCAGTTTTTCAGAGCATACTCAGAGTTCCCGTGTGAGAAACACCCTGGAGTTCTCCCACCACAGTGAGATCTCTGACTTGTCCAGGCACCTCGTCAGGCAGCCTAATTCCAGACGGCAGCAGGATCTCACTTACTGCGACTCTCTGCTTCTGCATTGCCGCCTTTCAGACACTTCTCAACCATCTGCTGTTTTCTGTCAGTAGTTTTGTTAAAAAGGGAATGCTCCCTGATAGATATACCTGATCAGTAATGTGATCAAAAAGGTGCAGTTGCAGGGGGGTAAACCAATATTGTTTCCAATAAATACATAATAAAAAATATTATGTATAGAAGCAGAAGCTAAATTGTAAATAAATAATAGGTAATAATATTATTTAAGTCTGAATTTATGTGCATTTACTAAATTTTTCATTTTCGTCACTCATCCCATCAATACAGGAGAGAGACAGTGTTATTCCATGTAATTAATAAAAAGATCAACAGAGGGAGGAATAGACTCAATCCATGACCTTCTGCTACAGAAGGACATTATGAAAATGCTGAGGATACATTTACAGTTTATAGATCAATAGATATAAGCACAAAGTCATGACCCTGTTTGATACAATCACTAAACTCACTTTAAATGTTGATCTTTTTAAATGCTTTAAAGAAGCTTTTGGACAACATTAGTCTCTGTAGCATAAAAAAAACTGGTGTGAATGCACTCTGTTTTCATAATTTTACCAGACAAAGTCCAGCTAAAGTACTTATAGCCCTTTTAAAATGCAACCATTATTTCATTTTGTGTAAATAATAGACAAAATTTGTAGATGTGTTTGTTAGTTTCATTAGTACAAAAAGTCAAACCAATACTTTTAAAGCAACAGCTTGTTGAAACAGAAAATGTCCTCCAGACTAATTCAAGATGGGGTCTTGTTTTATCAAGTAAATGCAGCTGGCGCTGTTTACCTTTTAAAGACTGCTGTAGGCTTGTATAATGCATAATATAACTTAGACAATAGCAGACAGGTTGGTAGGGGATGTGCTTCAGTTACTTGATCTTGTTGTGTAAAAAACCTGAGGCAACAAGCATTGTGAAGTGAAAACTCTTGTGAACTGCACTGAATGAGCTACCGCACTAAAGCACTATACAGACTGTCTATTCATGTAGCAGTAATATAGAGGTTGTTGTCCTAATTACACCAATAAAAACAGCTGAACAAATAAAACAGCTACTGCTTCATGAAATTCAATGAAACCACGAGCAGCTAGGCTAAAACTACGCCATTTAGCTACTGCTACCCCCGCCCACAGGACATCACATCCTTACAGATGAGGTTGTTCTTTGTTAAGTTTTAACCAGCTGTTCTCCGCTTCATTAACAATTTATCACGTTGTTTCAGCTCCACTTAAATATTTAGAGGTATTGGCCCTAAAACTGAACTGATGCTGGAAATACAAGATGAACGGAAAACTCTGGAATCAGGATGGCCACAAGTATGCGCATGAAAAACATACAGTGGTTGTCTAATGTAAAAATAAAGTTTTGGTGAAAGAAATTGGTTGTATGGTGACACCCTTTGACACATTGTAGAAGCACATTATGATTCATTTTCAGCTTCATTTGATAGGGGTTTGTCTGTGTCCCGCAGCCTGACTTGGTGACATTTCCCTACTGCAAGGTTCTCCAAATCTACCAAATGAAGACATTTCTACCCACAGCTTTTATCAGGTGACTCCTCAGATTTTGTGTTAGTTTTACCTCTTGATTCAGCCTAGCCATTGCAAAATCTTAATTTTCTTCTTAAGTCAATCTGTTGTTGAGATGGTTTCATATTTGCATTCCCAGTGATTCTGTAAGCAAAAATCCCTCTTTATCCTCAGGTTACTTGCAGACATATGAACGTTTGGCGTGAAAAGCTACTGGCATTTCGACTTGCAAATTATTCTACCCACCGAGACAAAACGTCTAGTTTCGGAGCCTGGCTCTAACCATAACCCAGTTTCCCCAAAAGGTTCTGGGAGAACTCTTCCTGGTGTAGAGGTTCTTGTTTTAGAAGAAAACAAAAGCAGCGATTACAACAGATTTTGCCCTATCAAGACAATTAGCATTTTTAACCTGTTACAACTACCTGTGTTGTGATCAGCCCTCCTTGTCGAGTTAATGTCTCAAATTTTCTCCAATTATTGATAATGTCCATGCTATGCAATTCTTTTGCAATTTCTCTTGAGTGATAGCTCTGTACAGCGAGTTTATTTGTATTCTTTGTAAACCTTGTAACACCCACATAAAGTTGTAAATGTTTGTAAATAATTCTTCATGGACTAAATTTTTTTGAGGCTCAAAAAGCTGGTATTTTAACAGCCGTGTAAAGTTTGTGTAAAGCTTTGCATGCTGGTGCAACAGGATGCTGAGGCAACACCATGCTGCTTTTGTCTGCACGTGCAGGAAGCCAGCTTTATAAGAGCTCACCAATATAAAACACTTAATTAATAAAAAAAAAAAAAAAGCCCCCAAGACTTCCTAAAGACTCATGGTAGTGATCAAGCCTGAATTTACAGACCAAATAGCCTGCGGCGCTTTGTCTTCTTTAATAAATATTCAAAACAGGTCTGCAGGGCCTAGGGAGGAAATGCCTTCCTCACAAACAACGGTTAGCAAACACAGGCCTAATAAAGAGCCGGGATCTTCCAGAGGAATTCGGTTTCGGCGTGTTTTCGCAATTCCTTGCAGGTATTTCTTTTCACAACAACTCAGATTCAATCAGGTCACCTCACATAGTCAAACCAGTCAGGGTGTGTATTCCACCAGAATAGTAACAAAGCTGACATTTCCCAGAGCAAATTATTCTTTATCATAGGTAAATAAGAGCTTTGGAAATCATACTGCTAAAACAAACAAGAAAAAAAATAATAACTACGAGAGAAATAATTATTTACTGGGGTAACTTTGAGTCACTCCTTCACAGAGAAACCATGTCAGAGTATGAGGTTACGGCAGGTCGGTTATTCAGTACCAGGCAAGGACATATTTAGTAGGAAGAAGGTGCAGCACTGCTTGTGAAACTGAAGAGGAAAACCTGATAGAAACCCCCTGACAACCATCAAACCATTCCAGCCTTCAAGCCTCAGGATGAACAAAAACGTCCCAAGAAAAACAAATTTCCCCTCATTCCACACACATAAATGCTGAACTTACACCCTGACGTGTTTGACAGGGCAAACAGCCACACACCACACACAGGAGTAAGCCTAAGCTTAAACACAAACACAAACACACACCTACTCAGAACACAAAGACAGGGTGATCTGAGCTGCATGTTAGGAGAAGATGAGGTGTATATTATGTCTCCACCCATCTGTTCCTGGTCACCTTCCAATCATACAGATGTCAGCGAATAGTGAAGGTGGAACCGAGAATAAGCAAAGTAAACCACAATGTCAACACTGTGGCGTGCAAACGCTAAGTTGATCGCTCCCTGTCAGATACTAAACCAGACAGGCGTGAATGTGAGAGCGACACAAACACGAGAACTGGTCGTTTCCACATGATGCCTCCTTCCTAACACTTTAAAGGGCAACAAAGTAATAAAGCTATGAAAGATGCATTGTTGGGGTGGGGGGTCTAAATACTGGCTATATGAAAAAATTACAGCAGAAATGTCAATGCAACGCTTTTGAAACAAGTACAGGAACAATGAGGCCCCTTCATCCTTCAATACATCCAAAGAATTTTAATCTTATAGGAGATGCATGAGTGATCTTTGAAGGTCATAATTTGTTCGTTCTACTTGTTAAACCAAGTGTGGCTATTGCACATGCTTTTGTGATGACACAGGGATCAAATCTGTAGAAAAACTCAGGAAAAACAAAGAAAAAAAAGAGATTTTTTTAGCTTGCAACTAACAATGCGACAACAGATGACTGCATAGTGGAACAGAGACACATCATAAACAAGCAGACGACCCTTTAGGCTCCTGCAAAAGTTAACAAAGTCACTCAGATCAAAGTAGAACTCCCCCTTTAAAAAAGTTAATCTTTCTCCTAATTGCTTGTAAGGAACCTCTCACTAAGCAAGTTCAGTCGGTTCATTATCTTATTTACGCAGGTTCTTTTCTCTGTGACGACGGCTTTATCTGGCATCAAGCTGAAACTCCAAAACATAACATAAATACAGCAAGCTTTCACATCACATTCAACAAATGTTACAAAATAAACAATTTCTAGTAGCAATGCACAGAATTTAGAGGCCTATTTTCTATCTCCAGGTTTCCTAAAAAAAAAAAAAAAAATCTTTAAAGTTATAGTGAGTTTGATTTGTCATAGCAATGTCAGTGTGGGGAATATTATTACTGCAAAGGATTGCTTGGATAAAATATTTGGGAGAATAATACATTTACATTTCTATATTTGGCTAGCTAAATATGCTAACTTCCCTTAAAGTTATGTAACTTTTACAACAATATGTTTTCTTTGATTTTTTTATATTTGTTAAAATGGTCACTAGGTTGACAGTATAGTATGCGACAGCTCCTCTATCTTCCCCCTGATCTAATATGGTCGTCTGCAAAAATGCACCGCTCCCGATCAAAAACAACCAATCAGAGCAAGGAGGAAGTTTTAAACACTGTCTTTTCAACTTTGTGTATTGCTACTCAATGTGCTAATGGCGGAGAAATAACTTACCGTTCCAGGAAAACATCTTATCCGCTGTCATCGGTTAGCCACGCTAGATAGCCTTAGCATTTGTGACAGGCTACTTAAATTTCCCTCGGTGACACTATTAGCACTGAAAATTGTTGTTGCTGCAGCATGGTGGTGCTTCGGCAAGGTGCATTAGCTGGCTGGGACAAGGACTCTTCTGAGTCGGATAAATTACTGTCACGAGCTTATTTTTTTTTTTATCATTTCCTCTTCAGTTTACCACACCAAATTGATTCCAAACATGTTTCTATAAACATGATAAAACAAACATCTGTTTTTAAGTGATATTTGACTGGAAATTAAGCCATTCACTAACAGAATATAATTTATTTTCCAGATATATTATAGCATAAGCACATTTTAATTCTTGTGCGTTTCTCTAACTTAAGAATAGTAAAGGGTTTAAAAAAAAAAAAAAGATAGAGAAAGAATATAAGACAAAATGGACAAACAAATAACATGCATTTGATAATCACATTGTGAGTCTGGTTATTCAGCTCTGTCTGGTCTGAACTATAAATAGCATGACTACCATCACAACTAACAGTTGTTTTAAACACTTCTATTTTTGTAAGAGCTTCTTATAATGGGAAGAACCATTTTACTTTTCCTGCCTTCGTTTTTCATTTCAAAGCAGCACAAACACTACAACAGCAACAAGCAATTATGACACATAAACCATTTCACTGCACAGAGGTTATGTAAGCCAAGCAAACAATCAGCAGCCAACGTTTGCAAAGCATGACAACACCCGTCTAGAAGCATGCAACAGATCATTCCAGGTGTCATCCGTCTTTCTATAAAAATTAGGAGAATGAAAAAGCTGGTATCATGCGTGTCAGGACAAAAAGATTATTGAAATACTGCAAGAATCTTCTCTCATAAAAAGTAGTGGCGGGTTTAGAAAACAGAGTAAAAGAAGTCGGTACAACTTCGCAGATGAGGGCTACTGTGGATAAAGTTTGACTTGACAGCTAAATGTTTCTTAAACCACCTTTTTGCAGCTTTATTAACAATTTATCAAGTTATTTCACTTCCACTTAAATATTTAGTGGTACCAACCCCAACATAAGCTCGACTGTCCAGTTCAGGAAGGGGCTGATAACCACTAACCGGTTTTAAAATCTCAAGTTGAAATTTTCCATCGTTCCACTCCCACTGTTTGTGCTGAGAAAGTTTCAGAGACCAGAGATTTCTCCGGCTTAAGCAGCATTGAGAGACGCAGAACTACCTCTTCACCCAGGATACTACTGTGCACTGCCAGTCAGTTGGCTGAAAGAAAACTGCCAGACTTTTTCCATGTTCACAACAGAAAAGTTACATAGTTCCAATAGGGCTCAATATACTATCAACAACAGCCTGACTAACTAAAACTGGACCAATCAACCCATTTCAAATATGATCCTTAATAGGCACTTAAAACCTAACCCTAATTTTTACAAGTTATTTTTTAAATTTTTGCTAAAGCCTTTGTGTCACTATCAATGTCTAATGATCAATAGGTTGCCTTATTTTAGCAGCACTTTGTCCTCTTATCTTTGTGTTTTTCAGCTCTAGCATGACTCCAGTCATTTCATATCTATGAGTTACCTCAATTTAACTCCTTAAAGCACAGCAAGCCTCACAACATATGAAATCCCTGGATTAAGGCCAAACTCTCCTTATATGCACATTTTGATGACAAAGGAGCTGGAACTAAGACAAACATTTTGATTTCAATTACTTAAACCACAAGAAGCCACTTTTGGGCTAATTTGCAAAAGGAAAAGGCTAAATATAATGTATTTGTTGTCAATCCATATTACTAGTCAAGAGCTAAAGCATAAAGAACAAAATATTTCCTTCAAAAAATAATTAAAAACAGAAAAGTCAACAGAAGAAACAATGAATGAATCATTTTACAAATGTAAGACTGCGAAGGCAATTTAAGACCTTGTATGGAAAGATGTTTTAAGAGTTTGCATAAACTCTTTACTCAATGTAATTATACAACGACATTCTCATACTAGCCCATGCTTTGACACAACGGGGCCTCATTTTAGTCACTATCATCTAAAGTGACTAAAATGACTTTTAGTTCTTTTATTAGAAGAACTAAAATTTCCGTTAAAAAACATGGCTTCCAATATAGTGTAATGACTTGCTGTTAAACACTAATATTATCACTATTTTATCTTCTAAAGGTTATGGAGGATTAAATCAAACATTTATTTACCTGGCAAAGCTGGAGGAGAAGGAGGGAGAGCTTGAGAAAATCTCACTGGCCCTGCGGATTGCTGAGTTGTCGCCCTGGTTCCGGTTCCAGGCTCCACTGATGGTCGTTACTGGGAGGAACAAGCCAGACACGGGTTTCTGGTCCTTCTCCTGCAGAGCGTCGTTGTTTCTGGCGTTGATTCCAAAGTGGAAGCTCTGGCCCCCTGAAGTGCTCACCCCGCAGATAGAGATGGGGCTTGAGCCGCTCATCTGACAATACCCCGAAGACGTCTTCTCCTTCTTAATCACGCCTGGTGTGCAGAGCTGAATGAAGCCGGTATCTTTTTCTTTCTTCACCACGGCGGGAAAAGTGGTTGTAGGGGTCAAAGAAGGAGTCTTGGACTTGGATTCAAGTGGGCTTGATGCCTTGCTGCTGTCGCAGACTCTGGTGGTGCCGACGCTCTCAACCACGGAGGGTTTCACGTCCCTCTCAGTCGTCCCTCTCATTTCCCCGTCTGCGAGCAAAGAATCGTCTGCCAGCGTGGACAAAAAGGCATCATCGTCCCCAACGTAAAAATCGGAGGGGGATGCGGTGAGGTCAAACTCTTGAAGGAGATCCAGACTGGTTTCGTTGAACAGTTTCTGGTTCATGTCCACATCTTTGCCAATGTGGTCAAAGGCATGGTCCAGATCGTTGGGGTCCTGCTCGCTTTTATCCATGGAGAAATCCTCCGTTTTCACAGCAAATAGGTTGGGATCCGACCCCCCGATGAGGGAGTCCATGGAGGACTGGGTAATGTCTGCCATGCTGGCATCCAACTGGGGCAGGACCTGATGCCCAAAAGTATTGAAAGTCTGCGTTTGGAACAACTGTAGCTCTTCAGGCCTCTGATCTTTGGTCAGGCCCCTGGTTTCTGAACTGTCAACCGAGGAACCGATCGTGGCAGGGGCTGAGGCAAGCTCCTCTGGAAGTGGGCTGTTGCTGAGGCCGTTGGTCACCTGTCCAGGCTGCATTAATGGGCTGGATGGAAGAACAACAGAAGGAGGAGAGGTGATGGACATGGCACTGTGAGGAGCCACCTTTAGAAGACCTCCCTCCTCAGGGCTTTCAGTGTAGACCAGTTTGCTTAGATGGTCATTTCTTCTGTACGCTATCTTCTTCACTCCACCTTGATCCATCTTTTGATTTGGGGAAGAAAAGACATTGTTAGAATCCCACTTTACAGTAATTTGAGAATTTAACTATCCAGATAGCTGGAAAATATACAAACAATAACTCTATATATGATAACATTAATCTCACAGAGATTCTACAAAACAAAGGCAAGCTATAAACATCAAAATCTGCTCAGAAATCAAGTTTTCTGAAATGAATCTGTAAGCTCCTTCTGTTTGCTATCTGAGAAAAAAAAATCCAAGGCAAAACCTGAAGGCTTAGATGCCTTGCTGGAGTCAAAAGTATGGTCTGTCAGCTAATTTAAGGGTAACAAGAACATGTGTGGACATGCCAAGAATAAACAAACAAGTTCCTACAGACAGATTATGCTGTTTGCTGAAGGTTTGGACATGATTCAAATTGTATTATAATCCACTGTGCAGCCTACAAGGGCACAGATTTTACATAGGTCAGCATTTTACAGGCTACATAATTCCTTTTATCTATCTTTAAAATATGATATTTTTAAGTTGCTTTTGGTCCCAGGCATCAAGATATATTGGGATTTTTCACAGAGATGCCAGAGAAACTATATTTATTCACCGGCTATACAGAACATGAAGCAATACAGCTTTCCCCTCCCTCACATGTTGCTGCCAATTGTTGATCAGCTTGTATTAAAAAACATTCCTACATTTCTCCCACGTCGCCCCTGTTTAAAAATATTTCTTATCACTAAAACAAGGACAGCCATGGTGTGGGAACTAAAGGAGCAACATCGATCGTATTAAGGTGACGCCTTTGTAGAAGGTAAGAAACTAAACTTGCCATGTCCCATAAGCAGCTGCCTGCAGGCTGGGCACCTGAGCAGGTAGCCTGACTGACTGAACAGCTATATAGGTCTGTTATACTGTTGCTACTATATAAAAAGCAGAATAGAAAAAACAAGTGATGTTCTGCATAATAAGAATGGTCACCTGAAAATATGTTTTGATGGAACGGGTGTTTATTCTACTTTCAGGTATAACATTTACAAACCTTTACAAAGTCACATGAAACTAAATGGTTTAGGTAGCATTAATATGACTGTAATAACAACCCATGAGTTTTTTTTCTTTGCTACAATAAACAGATTACAATAAACATTTTTGTTTAAAATTTTAGTATCACTGACAGGTTGCCACAAAACAATTTTGTTTTTACCTACCAGGTAGCAGGAGACCTATAAACATTAAAATCCCTCCAGTTATCAGATTTCCCAATATTTCCATAGTTTTGGGGGGTAAAAAAAAAAAAAATCAGCAACTAAAGCCTAACAAAAGCATCTGTGGATAGGCTGCAGAGCAAGGTCTCCCAACAACTGCCTCCACTGTGTTTTCAAACGACTTAAGCAGTTTGAAGGGATCGTGTTAACCATTCTGTGGGCGTAACCTTTGAGCAATGCATATCAGATCTTGTACATTTGATCTGTGGCAGAAGTCAGGACCCCCCATTCTGGGTCATGGGGGTCTTGAGAAGATTAGGATATTTCTTGAACTGGAAAAATGATGTGGTTGACGTATTGATAAACTAAGAAATATGGGAGTTCTTAATTTTGATTCATTCAATTATTTTTTTTTAATGTGTATTAATTTTTATGTCTTTGTGGACCATGTGTGTGTTACATAAATCAATCATCAATCAGTAGAAAAAAGCAATAGGGTCCATAATTGACTTGATCACTAATCAAAACCAATAATGAGGAAATAGGTCAATTCCACTCTATTACAACTTTGTTACAGCATTTTTTAAAATAATATTTAAAATATTTGTTACAAGAGTCAAAAAGAGACTAAAAATAGCGCTTGTAGTAATGTATGAGCTGTTTGTGTTATTTTGCCCTTGGCTTATTAGCTTTGCTTAGACACTTTATAGAGCCATATGCATGGTCATAAAACATTGTTAATTATGTTATAAGCCAGTGACCTAATGGTTAACCATCATCTGCTTCATTACGTGTGTTTGGTCGACTACAGTTTTGCGGATGTACTATATTAGCAGCTCGTTGGTTAATTTGCATTTCCTGGCTGTGCAGGAGCCTCGTAGTAAACAGTGTGGATTACCGTGTAGTGATATTTCTTGTTCACGTTTTTACCTTTCATAGTTTAGGATTTCTTTCACCTCTTAGACGGAATTGGACTCCGTTTCATTTATTTTACAGCTATAAAACCTTTAATTTTTTTTTCCAACTACAAAATGTAATCTATGTAAAACATCAACTCTGCGCCAGATCCCATCTCTTTGTGAATGTATTTCCTCCAAACAACGTCCCAGCAGGAGCCGTTAATCACACCAAACACTGGAGCAAGGCCCGGGGCCTCTGGATCCTTTTGGACCCTCATCCCACTATGCATATTCAGCGGTCCTTACAGCAGCATGGCTGAATGGCTGGGTGAACAGCGGAGACAGCCCCCCCCCCCCCCTTCCCATGGCGTTTGACAGTTAGCTTAGGCTATTTGACGTTAGTTTGCAAAAATAATTACAAACGTCCGGGCACCCATCCCCATGCATTACACACGTTTCATAACAAACCTAAGCAATAGGGATTCGGCTACCAGTTTAACGCAAAGATAATTAAATGTCACCGAAATCCGAGATGAGTTACTGTTAGCATTTTGCGAACTGCTAGCATGCTAGGCTGCAGAGTGGCTAAGAGTTAAATTGGCTACATTTCGAGGGGCTAAAGGCTACCACAGGCATTGTAAGTGCACGTCTAGCTATTATTGAGTTATGTTAGTGTATTTAACCGTATGCAATAAATATAATAAAAAACTATCATATTTACCCTTGATATGACAGGCTGCTAATAAGAGTCCACAGGTCATCAGTCAACATTGTTTTGGTTGAAAGTGGCAGTTCACAACACGCTGACTGATTCTGTTACTCCCCACTCGTCGTATCGTCGCTACATGACTACACCAAACGGCAGGACTCGTGAATCTGGGTGTGTTCTGTCTGCTTTTCAGTTTCCCGGGTCCGATTTTGCAGTGAGTAGTCATGCAAAAAATGTCACACTGCCTGAGCTGCGCTGCTAGCCGTTGGGGAAGTGGATGCTAACCTCCAGGAAAAACATACAAAATGGAGATCAAGGCAAGGCAATCTCCAGCGCTGACCAGCTTTCAGGGAGCAGCTCTGCCACCTGCTGGTCGGGGACTGGAACTGCGCGAGAAAGATCGATTCAGGGTCAGAGCTAGAAATGGAAATTAGAGGTAATAATCCAAGCAAAAAACACCAAACACAACGATAATGGACAGAGACAGAACAATGATGCCAAAACGAACCGATTAATAATAGCATATCTCCAAGTAGCACTCTAGAAGCAGACAACAACAGTAAAATTAGAACTCAAAACATTAAACTAGCTTTTTGTTGTTTGGCAATACCCAAAGACTGACACCCAATGAACAGCTCATAAATGCATCCATACCTCAAAAACCTTTTTGCACAATTGATAATGTTAAAATTACAAATTTACATATAAGTTATTAGGATTGTAGTAGCCTACACATATATAACTACACAAAGTAGAGCATAATTGTCAACCTTCAATACTAGAATTACATCTGCAAGTTTGTTGAGTTGTGTCTCTAACTGACTTTCCATATCTGCAGACTTAAACATTTGCCAGGTCTTCTTTGTGAAGCAGATTGCCAGTTGGAATTAGGCCAAGGCTTTGACTGGGCCATTCTCACACATGATTATGTCTTTGTCTGAACTAGTGCAAGTCTGCCAGAAAGGGGAATGTCCACTTTCAGTCTCAGCATTGTTGGGCCTCTATCATGTTTTCTACAAGGATTTATCTATCTGGAACCCCTGTGCTGTGCTGAAGAAAAACAGCTCAACAGCATGATGCTGTCACCAACATGTTTCACCATGGGGGTATTATGCTTGTGTGGTTGTTGGAGGCGATGAACAGTGTAAATCTTCTATTATATAAGTCAAAAGTTTTGATTGGAAATACTTGATTACTGTGGCCCCGCATGGCTTGGAACAGAGAGCAAACATGACCCAAACATGTATGGTTTTAAACAGTGTTCAATAAAAAATAGCGAAACATGTGATATTATTTTGTAAACCAAAACCTGTTTTAAGCTTCTCCAAGACTTTATGTCAGTCCTGCCCACTGTGTTCCTTTGTCTTCATGAATATGTTTGTTCACTAATGTTCTCTAAACCGCTGAGGCCTTGTGAAAAACAGCTATATTCATACTGAGGTCGTATTACAAGCGGATTAATTTATCCTGTAAATTGGATCGGTTGAACGAGATCTAATTTTTAGGGCGTCAGAGTAAGGGGGCTGAATATAAATGCACACCAACCTTTAAGATTTTTATTTGAATGCCAATTATAATTTCTCCTC
Organism: Xiphophorus maculatus; assembly: GCF_002775205.1. NCBI lineage: Eukaryota > Metazoa > Chordata > Actinopteri > Cyprinodontiformes > Poeciliidae > Xiphophorus > Xiphophorus maculatus. The sequence goes on along the minus strand of NC_036465.1, from coordinate 19,375,359 downwards.
TGATTTGCAATTGTTCACAATTATGTTGGTAACTCTAAAATAAATAAAATCTTTGTAGTTGTAATGTAGTAAAATGTGCAAAGTCAATACTACTGCAAGTCACAAAATATATCTTAAATACCCTGTGCATGATAAAGTTGACTTAAGACAAAACATTTTATTGAAGACAAGCTGAAAATCTGTTCAAATAAAACAATTTTTTTAAAGTATGAGTTTCCTTGTACTTTAATATTCGTCAAAGATTGAGTCATCTGTTTACATACTGACCACACTGCCCTCTAGGGGCACCAAGCAACACATAAAATTGAAAGCACAATAATAAGTAAATTTATGACTAACATAGCATTATATAATGCATAATTTAGCAGAAAATGTAATTAAAGGTCCCTTTCAATCAGTTTAAACTTTGTCTTCTATCAGAAACTAAAGTCTATCTGAAAACGGCAAGAGTCACTGTGTTTCTCTAAACATTCCAGTTCGCACCTTAGTCTCTTTTGTGTGAAAATATGAGTGGAATAAAAAGTGAGTGGGAGAGGAGGAAATAGGATGAGAGATGCTGTGTGTGAATATGAAGAATAACTCTGCAGAGAGGAGGACCCTGTTTGGATTATTTGGAGCATTTGAAGTAGTGCAGTAGCTTTCCACGAGACATTCACTCATCTGACAATATATTTCTCAATGGAGTACAGCTTAGAGTACTGACGTTGATCAGAAAGGATGCAGATTTTGCATATTGTAAACATGCGAAAGGACAAGCTTTTAAATGTTTCTTCAAAGCTGCACCATAGACAACTTTATGCAAGGGGCTGCAAGCCCAAAGCTGCCATTTTAATGTTCCAGCAAATACAGATTTCTTACTTCACGCTCAGTTGGGAGCCATATTGTCTTACATTATTCATGCATGAAATTCAACTCCTTCCAAAATACAGAAACCAACCTTCATCGCTTTGCGATGAGCAAAGAAATAAGCAACGACAGGAGGATGTTTCTAATAGGAGGATGAGTGAGATAAGTAAGTCACAGGATTTATAGGACATCTGGGAGGAGAATCATTTAGAAGCCAAATCTAGGACATGAAATCCTCGTCTGTCACAGCTGTCCTGCATTTTAAACAAGCCGCAGATGTAATGGAGGTACACTTCATATCACTTCTGCTATGATATTACAATCACTAAATAGTCAAAACATTACTGTACCAGAGAGACAATGTCAGAAGCAAAACATCACATCACTGGAGAAAAGAGATCAGAGAGCTTGCTGTAGCTCTAAATCCCTACTGTTTAAATCCCACTCAGTCCCCTGCGGCTGCTTAGCAACCCCTCTCCAGCACAATATACAGTGAATTAACAGGGTAAAGCGTGACCGCTGCCTCCTCTCAAACCACGAGTCAAAGGGGCTCTCCCACCATTGATGCCTTCTCTTAGCACAGCAACAATATGATTTTATTATAACTTCAAACAAACACACACATAAAAATCAAACCAGCTGCAAACAGTGAATTCGTTGAAGCATTGAGAGTTTTTTTTCCCCTGGTGGTTTAGAAAAATTCATAAAACAAAACAAAGAAAAAAAAAAAGAATAAACAAAAAAAAGAAAAGAAGTCCCCAGCATTCAGATGATTGTGAAAATTGAGTCATGCACCTAAATGTGTTCATTTTGTGCCTGCACACATTTGTGACCCACATAAAAATGTATGCAAATGATTGTCAATCTTTTACTTCAGCTGTGCAGCGTTTCACTTTTATCCGAAGTGGATTTTGCACCCAGAGGCACTTGGCTTCAGATTTGCACTGCTGACTCTGTGACATATTCGTTTAACAGTTGCTGTGCAATCAGTCCCACACCTCTGCCTGCTTTACTGGGTATATTCTAGAGCAAAGTGTTTCAGTAATGAGGCTTATTAAGGAGGTTTTGCCTGTAAAGATACGCAGCATGGGTGAAAGAATGGGACTCACACAGTGCCTTGCAAAGTTTTACTATCCCTTTGAATTTTTGTCAACAAACTTCAGTGTTATTTTATAAGGATTTATTTTATTAGGACCAATAAATAAGCCAACTCAAAACAGTGCGTACTTTGGAGGAGAAAGGAAAAATACACATGATTTTCCAAACAAAATAAAACAAAAATATGAAAATCCTGGCATACCGATATTATCAACCCCTGTACAATAGTGCTAAAGAAGTCACCCTCATCATAAATCCAGATGTTTTGTGAAGGACTAATAGAGAACAACAACCTCATGAAGACCAAGGAACACAACATTTAGGTCAGAGATAAAGTTGTGGAGAAGTTTAAAACAAGGTTAGACTTTTAAAAATACCAAAAGTCTTGAACATCTCTCAGAACACTGCTCTGTTCCTAATCTAAAAATGAAAAGATTGGAGGAAAGAGGACAAAGGTGGCTCTGGAGGAGCTGCAGATATCCACAGCTCAGGCTGGACAATGTGTTGACCTATATAATTTTGCTTTCACTTTATGCAAAATCCCTCCCGAAATACGCTGAAGTCTGTGGCTATAATGTGACAAAATGTGGAACGAGTATATCACTATATTTTTTTCATTGCAGTTATCAGAGGAGCATCATGAAGCAGAGATGTTCCCAATCTGTACGCCGTGATGAACCAAAAATCTACTTTTTGTAAATCAAATCCATAATGACGGGGTCAATTTTCAGTGACACCTATGGTCAAAGGTTCCATCACAAGAGTGCACCTGTCAGATTTATTTTTCGTTTTAGCCTATTTATAACTGCTGCATTGCTCGCAGAAGAGGGTAAAGCTGTCCTGTGGATCTGCAGCTTGTACTTGTCACAGCGGATGAGTTTTGGAGTCGCAGACGGTGACACCTAACCTCTCTCGGGATAAGCGCGTCAGCTAAAGGTGTTAAATATGAATGCGCCGCGAAGAACCAAACGCTTGGATTAAAATCCGCGCCGCTGGGATGTTGGAGCCGCGTTATTACAACCCTGAATCCTCATCGCCAGCTGCGCACCGCGCCGCCGGTGGCCACAGCAGAACGGCACAGATGCTCACCCCCATCTATCAGCCCGTTTCGTGTTGATGGACTGCAAGTGACATTTTCCTTTAAGATGATGTAAGACTGTGCTTCACTGGTGGATTTGTTTCCCCTCCTCCATGTCACAGCTTGGAACAACATTATCTTAAATCTTCAGCCGGTTTGGCTGCTTCCGCACTCAGCAGTTTGGAGAGACTGGTGCGCAAAGGAGTCCCGCTTCTTGCCTCCTCCTCCTCGCCATCCTCCTCCCAATGAGCGCGTTTCAGCATCCCGGCAGTTAGGAGGAGAGCGATAGGATGCTCTCACAATTTCTCTTCCATTTAATCCTGCATTTAAGAAGGCTGCACTAAGATCCAGGTTTACTGAAAGTTTTTTAAAATTGTATTTTTCTTTGTTGAAAGTTCGCTTTTATTCATTTGAAGTCACTTCCGCGACCAAATCGCAGTGGCTGCCCCGTAACATGATGCTGGTTATGATAATCGATGCCTGACTTTTACGCACGCACTTGAAGGATGCACCGCAGACGTACATTTGGGATTGTTCTGTCATAAAAGCGCTGGATGCCCGGACTGTGTCTGGAATCGGGACTCCGCTTTGGGTTTGAGCGCCTCAGCTCCATGCAGCTGCACCCCACACCCTGAACTTCTGGGACGTTTCGTGCAAGCGAAATGGCACTGAGCGAAAACTGCAAAACGCAGCCCGCCAAAGACCAGGGCTCGGTGCAAAACCCGCCGTCAGATGTGGTTGAGCTGAACGTGGGTGGGCAGGTTTATTATACCCGTCACGCCACCCTGACGAGCTTCCCGAATTCCTTACTTGGGAAGCTGTTTTCTAACAAGAAGGGGTCTTCAAATGACTTATCACGGGATTTCAGAGGGCGGTATTTTATTGACAGAGATGGATTTTTGTTCCGATATGTGTTGGATTACCTCAGAGACAAGCAGGTTGTCCTCCCTGACCACTTTCCAGAGAGAGGGAGGCTGAAAAGAGAGGCCGAGTACTTCCAGCTGCCAGAACTGACCAAACTTCTGTCAGGTGAGGAGCCTAAGCTGTTTCAGGATGACAGTGACTGGGATGAGGAGTCGCAAAGCAGCGATCACAGGCTGTACCCGTCTTACTCCCTGGACAGGAGGTATGGTTACATTACTGTCGCCTTCAGAGGCAGAGAGTACCACACTGATCCCAAGGCCAAAAAGTTACCCAGAATCTTCATCAGCAGCCGGATTGGACTGGCCAAGGAGGTGTTTGGAGATGCCCTGAATGAGAACGGGGATCTGGACAGACCCCGGGACCGATACACCTGCAGGTTTTACCTCAAGTTCAAGCACCTGGAGAGGGCTTTTGACATGCTGTCAGAGACTGGCTTTCACATTGTGGCCTGTAACACCTCGCTGACTGCGTCCTCAACGGGTCATTACGCGGACGACAGGGTCTGGTCCAACTATACACAGTACATCTTTTACCGTGAGTGAATATCTGATTCTCCATTCTGTTTAAGTGATGTGAGGTGACCAGAAGGTTCTGTAAGAGGTGGCCAGATGGAGCTATACAAGTGCATTATAATTAATTAGAATACTGTCAAAAAGGTTAATTTATTTCAGTCCATCCATCCAGCCGCTGTCCATATCTCCTTGCAAGGTTGGAGGGGGCTGGTGCCTAACTCCAGCAGCGCGAGGCGGGGCACACTCAGTTCATTGCAGGGCATTTATTTCAGTAATCCATTAAAAATAAAAAAATGAAACTCACATATTATTAACATTGCATAATGTGGGTAAAGCACTTATTTATTCCCATTTAGCTGATAAATTAAGTTTCACTTGAACATTTTTATATTACATAAGACTACTGACAAGTATGCACTTGTACAATGCACTAGATACTCGGTTGGGGTTCATTTTGCATCATGGTAAGAAGGTGATCAGCCTGTGGTTCTGCTGGGGTGTTAAGGAGGGGCCTTCATCTTGTTTCTAGTGTCTCATCTACTTCTTGGCAATACTCCAAAAGATACTCTGTAGGCATTAGTCAGCCATCGACCAGAAAAATTTAGAGCATGCTTCCCTCTTCTGACTAGCTTTATGGAGATGCTGATTTCATTTTTCATCAAATTGTCTCACCTGCCCACACTGCTTGAAGTACTGTTTCCTGGTTTATCACTTCCTGATAGATAACTGCGTTCATTTTAGATTTGTGGGAAAAAAAAGTGAGTGGACCAGCACAAGGAACCTGGGTTTTGGACCTTTTTGTTCTTGTTCAAGACAAGGAGTCAGTTTCATAAGTCAACTGAAATCTTTATCCCAGTTAAGATGCTTTTGGCAATGTCTCTGATTCAGGAGTGAATTAATAAAAGGAATCAAATTGTTTCAGTTCACATCATGCTAATTTCAGGTGGATATTGAAGCTCTTAATACAACCGCAATTCACAAATAGTGAATCAACCCAGACTCTTGAATTTATATTGGTTTATTCTGCTTCTGAGGGCTTTGCTTGTCCATTTTCTTTCCCACCACATGTTTTCCTTCCACTAAGCGTTCCATTAAAAGCCTGGGATACAACACTTTCTGAACAACCAGCTCCTTTTGCAATGACTTTTTGTGGTCTGACCTTCTTGTGGAGGGTGTCAATGAGTGTCTGCTGCACAACTGTCAAGTCAGCAGTCTTACCAAAGATGGCGTAGGCTGCAACGTATCATTTTTGTTTTAAAAATCCATTTCTATTAATCTTCTACTTTTCTAAGGAACTGAAATGTGGATTTCTGTTACCCTTTAGGTATTTATGTAAAATCAGATAGAAATATATGTGACATATTGCTCTGAGTGCAATAAAGTATATGAATTTTGTTTTTAGTATTACTGAAATAAATTAACTTTTAAATGATATTCTAATTTTCTGAGATGTGCCTGAGGTTTTGTGATGGCTCATCAAAAGCTAAGCCATAGCAGAATTTCTGTAATTTAATTAGGTGGAAATTTTGCACTGATAAGAAAAAAATAAGGAATTTTAGAAAATATATATTCTTGTAGTCTGTAGTTTCATAATTTAAAGTACTTACATTAGATATGTTGGAACATACTTTTAACTCACACAAACTTAGTGTCCATAATTTTAAAAATCTATATTTTTTCCAAATTTTTGACCTAATAATGTGAGCCTAGAATAAGTTATCAAATAGAAACATGTTACACTATTTCTATTAATCCTGTTTCCTGTCCTATGTTTAGCAAACAAAATCAATGTGTAAAAATTTTACTGACATAATTGATAAATTAATTTGTCCTTCCATTCCCTGACAGGTTGATGACAACCTGTGAGTCAATTCGCAATAAATTGAAAAATCAGCCATACAAAAACACAACTATGGGGTGGAAAAAGAAGAAAGGAAAAAAGCAAACTCCTCCTCCCTAAACCCATTCCCTGTAAATGTTTAAATCCCTTTCAGCTGCTTTCTGCAAACTTCTGTCCAAAGTCCGAGATTAGAGGCAGACTTGTTCACGGCCCCCCAAGGAAGTTGAGTCACAATGCCACCACACTTTAAGTACACATGTGTCATGCGTAAATACAGCTTACTGCTCGGGTCCTGACAGCCTCTGGGTTATGAATAATATAGTGCCAGTGGGCAGCAAAAAAGAGGAGAAAGAGATATAACATGCATGGTTCTGAGTCAGTTTTACTTGGAAACAAAGACTGTGGATCAGCTAATATCTTAATTAGAGGCAAATCTGGCCCGTTCCTTTGAAGAGAAGAGAGACATATGGGCAATTAAAAAGCAATTTGTTCATCAATCTGAATTGTTCTGAATGGCTCCCTTTAGAAAAGCCTTGAAAAAGTGTATGCTCACATTTTGTCACATTGGCACCACAAACTTTCATGTGTGTTCTGGGATTTTCTGCTGCCGACATAAAAACAAACAAACAAACATGTATTTGTGAAACCATTATTGAATCTTGCAATTATGATTAACTCACTTTATTCTGACACTTTTCTTTCTTTTCCTTTATCACATTACCCTTGCCCCTAATTGTGGCCATTAAAATTATACATTAAGTATGTAGAAGAAGTCAGTCCATACATCTTTGCATGCATGTTAGTTAAAAATGATATAGGCTACTGCCAAATATTGCATTAAAAATGTCCTACGCTATTGTAAAGTAGCACACATTAAAATTGCAGAGAGGATTTGCAATTAAATATATTTCACAAAGTAGTGTATTACTGTGGTGTAGGAAGACATTTTTTACTAATCAAATCTAGTAAGTGTGGATTAAACTTATAGTTATATGTTCTTTGCTGTGATACTCCTAGAGAATCCAGTCCAACAAATGTGAGAAAGCTGTGCACCGCACACCGCACATCTCACTGAAAACACTATCCCTATGGTGAAACATGGTGGTGGCAATATTATGCTATGAGGTTGTTTTTATTCGGAAGATTGATGATGGGAGGATGGATGGAGCTAAATGCAGGGCTCTCCTGGAAGATAACCTATAAGAGGATGAAGAAGACTTGAGATTGAGTCGACTTTCTTCTTGTGTGGGCTTCTTTATGCTTTACAGTGTTCGTCTATCATAAAATCCTAATAAAAACATTTAAGCTTGTGACAAAATGCATAACTTTTTGATATGAACAATTTGTAGAGGCTACAGTCGGAGGGTAGGACTGTCTTTCAAACTGTGCAGTTTTTTTCACCAAGTGCTTTGCTTTGACTTTTTGAAATAACCCACTCTGTATGGGATTTCCTGAGTCATTCATTATTCTCAAGCAGAGCACAGAGTGTAGGTGTTCTCCTCTTTCTCTATTGTCAAACATTGCTCTGGGATGAAGTCAGGGGGAGGATGAGAGAGCGCTAAAGCCCAGTATGACAAGCAAAGCGGGACGAAGAGGAGACGAGAGCCAAAGAAGTTGTGAGGAACCAAGGAGAAGAAGGGAAAAGGCTGTAGAGGAAGTGGATGGCTGGATGAGGGAGTAAAAGTTGCATGAGACTTGGCCATGTGGAGAGGGAACTGAGGCAGAAAGAAGCAAGAGGGAGAGGGGACAAAAATAGATAAAAGTAAGGATGAGACAGGAAGGTTCGTCGAGTGTGAGGAAGTGGTGGGAGGAGAATATTTTAGGTGATAAGACAGACTCAAGAGAGGAGAGAATTGTTTTTCATTACAGTTAGAGGAAACATGCATGTTTACGAAAACGGAGACCTTGTCAGCATGATGGATAGACACGTCAAAAGCAGGCAGGCGTGAGAGGACCTTGCTTCATAGCATCACCGCGGCCTGAATCCACCATCAGAACTAATACCGTAAACTCATGGTGAATGTGGGACACTGGAAGGCCTAGAGCAGGTAGTCCTGATGAAACAATGCAAGCAGACAAACAGAAATATTAGGAGGAGGGGGACGAACCAGATCACAAGCCACATCATTGTTTTGTTGTTTTCTTTTGGCAGAACATTGAACTCCTTACTGAACTCCCCCTTACCTATGCAAACATCCAAACACCAACTCATATGGATGGAAAATGATACTCTAAAATGAGCTAAGTGAGAGAGTTTTCTTCCAGCCTGCCGGTTCCTTTGCATCATTCATGTTGCTCTTCTTGCTAAATGCGTCAGTAGTTTACCACAGCTCCACAGATTCTCCACATTACCGTGGACATTTTGCATAAAGCTGTACTGCAAATGTCCTTTTCTTCCTGGTGTGTTCTCTGTCTTCAGGTCTTCACTTTCAAGGTTTTGGTTCATTTCTCTAACCCTGTTGAAAGTATTTTTTTGTTTCAGACAAAGAGAAAAAAAGGGAGAATTTGAACAAAAGGGCACTCTCATCAAGGGGTCACAGGAGCATCATAATTTAGGAGCCTTTTCAACTGATGGGCAAGATGAATTATAATAATTTAAGCAAGTACTCAGACCAAATTAGAATGAACTGAATAGACGGCATAGAAAATAGAAGAATATATAATTATAGTATCACGGAAGCTCAGCCTATCATGAATAGAACATATGGTAGTTATCTAGGTTGGAGATTTGTTGTGGGCAAGGGGCACCAAGGCAGGGCTATCCAACGGATACTAAGGGCAGATTCAGAACCAAAGAAGAAGAAAAATAACTCAACTGGACTCAGAGATGCACAAACACAAAGATGTCTATTTATGTTTTTTCTCTTAGTTATTTATTACTTATTACTCAGCGAGCCCAAATAGAGAGAACTCTCATTTTCAGTGGTGTTGAGGCATTATAGATCTACAATTTAATACAGTACAATCAAAATGAAGACACTTTAAAACAACATCAGTAATTACAATATCAAACTATGTAAGTGGAATCAATGCTGTCTGTCCTGAACCTTGTATGTTCCAGGAGTGTGAGGCGTGATAATACAAGACAGACATAGCATGGGACAAATGAAACCAGGGGATATGTGCACTGATAGAGCAGAAGAGAAGAGAGGGACAGAGGCGAGATGATTAGTGAATGAAGAGAGAACAAAGGCCTGGTAACTGAGCTCTTAGCACACTCCAGAAAATAAAACAGCACAGGAGGCTAAGTAAACATAAAAAGATCATTTTGTTTTTTCTGCTTGTTGGTTGGTTCAAAACTGAAGGTCTGTGGTTCATATGAAACTGGCCATGCTTCAACCTGTACTTAACAGCTGGATCTTTATAACTTTTTAGATAAGCAAAAGTTTAAAGTGATTTTCTATAATCTCCTCAGTATACTTTACCAACAAGTAGGGTTTTTTTTCAGTTAGATAAATTAAACATTCAGTGCCATAAATGTGTATTTGCCCATGTTATATGTTATTACTAAAAACAGAAGTAAAACATATCTGCACATTGAGCAATTCATAAGGGTAGCTGCTTGTGTTTTACATTTTTCTGATAAATCAATAACAAATACACCCAGTAGATGGTACATCGTCATAGTTACCAATAAACATGCTTTATGGAAGTGAAACAGCTCATGATTGACTTGAGCTGTTTGTGTTACATGAAAGAAAGTATTGAACAGATTGAAGAGCACATTTCACAATGGCAGCAAAACTAAAACGAAAAAATCCAGATAGTGCACTACGGCACTATATGGTGCTATTTGAATAACACCATATTCAGGCTCATATGAGAGAAGATTGAAATAAGGATCTGCTCAAAAAACATCAATTTTTCCATATATGCTGGTCCATACAGTGCCATGGGGGACAATTATCTATTTCCTGCTGTCAATGGGGAAGAGGCAGGGTATACCTTGAACAGGTCGCCAGGGCAACACAGAGACACACAGGAAAAACAACCATCCAAGCTCACACTCATATCTCATGGTGATTTACAGTAACTTAAAAGTCACGTGTTTGGACTGTGACATGAAGCTAGGGTACCTAAGACAATCCATACATGCAAAGGAGGAACATGCAAACTCTTCAGGCCAGGCTCTGCAGCCCGGCTCAAAAAAACATTTTGTGGTTTCAACACAACATTAACTGTCCAAAGAAATTCCAAACTGAGATAAAACTAAATTTTTGTCGAGACCTTGTCATTAACGTGGCTTAATCATCTGCATTTAGCTGAATCAGTCAGGAATGAATATTTGCAGTACTTACAAAAAAATGTATTCCAAAACAATGCTTTACATGTTTTTAGAGTTAAAAAGTCCATCTTTATTGTTGTTATTAACGCATTAAAGATTCCAGCTGGTATTTAGTTGTGGTTGAAAGCCATCTCTGAGGAAAGATGCGACATGAAGGCAATATTCAGCTCCAAAGTTTCCCTCCCCTTCTCCTGCACTCACTGAGACACAGCAGAGTGTTGAACCTATTTCTTCTCAACTATTTGAAACTGAAAACCGTCTCAAACAAAAGGAGAAGTTTAATTTGGTTCATTGGTTTACAACTAGCTGTCATCTTGCATGAAATAAGTCCATAACCTCGTCTGAACTTACAGACTCCTTGTCAAAGTACAGAAATCATTGTTAGACCCCGAAAACCTGTAACTCCAGAGGCAAAATCATCTCAGACTCTGACAGAGTCAGTCGCAGTCAGAGTGGGAGAAATGTACTATTGGATAGAGAATGGTTCCTGGATGTGCTTGTTAAAATAAATCCAGAGCCTTCAGTTTGGTCCACAATCCGGTGATGTGTGGCCATAATTGCTTCTGAACAGTGATAACAAGACAACAGGGAGGGACAGGGAGAGTAATCTACTGCTTGGGTCCAAAAGAGGAAGAGATTGGCCCATTGCTGAGCTCTCACAGAGCCTGGTTGGAGTGCGGATTGGCAATACCTACAAGAGACGAATGATGTTCCTGTGAATAACTCATTTATGTCTGTAATAGCACCTTTGCAGAGGAATGGTTGGCAGTAGGAGGAGAAATGTGTGTCGATGTCTTTGCACCTCATCAATCTAAAGCAGGCAATCTGGCCCAACTCTGGAAAGAAATCAATTTATTAGAAAGAAACTGATATTAAAAATCTAGTTCTTGAAGCTATCCAATGAAATAGACACATGGTTATACTGTTGCATATTCACATTTGCATAACCCTAAACAATTAGCACATTAATTGAAATGTAATCAGCTGTTTTTTTTCCTTGAAATACTTAATGATTAATTCATAAGTGCAGTTACAGGAACTAAAGATTAAATATTCCCCCACCTTAGAAAAAGCTATCCTTTTAAACTATTTTTAATTGCCTCTTGTCTTCTTTGCGTCCTGCAAGACAGTTGACTCTTAATTAAAAGTGCAGTTTTGACAGATTAACAAAGTAAGACTTTTAAAAAGCAACATTTCAAATATGAAAGGGAATAAGAGGTTAAATTCTCACTTAATTTCAACCTTCCACCAATTAAAGTCTCCAGCATGCCTCCCACTTAGTATTATTGTCCCTTCTTCTGCTACTTTTGTAACCTGAAGAAATCAGAGGCAGGTATTCTTCCTGGACAATACCATAGTAATCACTCCAGATGCACTTAATGGCTGCTTGGATGAGAATCGTCTTACATGCTGAGTGTTTTCTGAAGACAGCGGCATTCAAAGTGTTGGTTTGCAGAAGGAGATTTTTGTAGATTGGGGGGGGCTTTTTTGGGGGGGAACTGCATTAAATGGGTAATTAACAGAACATCTATATAGTGCTTTGCAAAAGTATTCATATACCCAGATCTTTGTCTCATTTTGTCACATTACATCCACAAGCAGAAATGAATAAATCAACTACAGTGGAAAGTCTTTAGGGTATTCCCCTAGCAGGTCAATAAATTGAAATCAGTACCTACAGTACCGTAGTTTTTCTGTAAAATAGCTCCAGCTCAGTCAGAATATGGAGAATATGTCTTGTCATAAATCCAGATCACCTCACTCTTTGTTTAGAGCTCCCTCTGAATGACTGAGTAGTCTAAGTGACTACCTAGATAATTGTTTTACTTATTCTTCTCAATAGCAAGCAGAAGGAATGACCTCTACCAGATTTTAATGTCAAAAGACTGAAATTGTTACCAACATTATTTTTTTTCTGTTGATTCTGTTAAACATCATCCTCTTTTTAAATAAAATGCATTGTTATTATTCTTATTAAAATGTCTCCGGAATGTACGGAGAACACGTCTTGCCACAAATTCTCAACTAGATTTAGTCCTACAACATGCCTGTCAGCTTAGGTGGATTGGCATAACTTGGTAGTATTGCTTTTGAACAGTATCCTTACCCATTTCACATGACAGACTGAACATTTAAATTTCTTTACTGCAGTATCTCTGATCTTTGTACTGTGTGCCCTGGTCTTCATGATGCTGTTTGTTCTCTAATGTGCTCTAACAAAAGTATCTGAGGCCTTAAAATAAAAGTTTTATTAATGGTGGCAAAACCTTAAACTACTGCTGTGAAAATTATTCAACAAGACGTTGCTAGGTGACTGGAGAGAGAGTGAGTTAGGTGACGCCACCCACCTTTCTTGGCGGCTAAAGCATTTCCTCTCGCTACATCAACCAGAATGCTGCATCTGAGTTCAGTGACATTATTGAATATTCTTTCAGACGAATTATCTATACATGTGTCTATTGCATGATATTATTGATTTGTTGTCCAAACACTTTGTGTTTGTCTGTTCCCCAAAGTTTTGTGCTTCCTGAGGTAAATACTATTGTGGGGTAGTGTAACATAGAAGTTTCCCTATAACGACAGCTCTAAGAACGATTACTCCTTCCCTCCAGATGATCCTCTTGAGGCATAATTTAGAGGATGATAAGAACACCTTTCTTTCCATCTTAATCCGGCCTTGTACAGGGGAGAGGTGTGGCTCAGGGTCAGGAGAGAGAGAGAGGGGCTGATATGGACGCTTCAATCTGCCTGCGTTGCTTGTTCGTCTCTCGGTCAGGGTGACACTCATCAGATCGGCACCCTCTTGACAACGTTCTCGTGTCATTAATACTCAGCCGGTGGAGCTGTCACTCTCCTCACGGGTAACAGCCAACGCAAGACGTACCCTGGAGCGTACAACACTGGTAACCTTGAGTTAGATCGCGTGATTTTCGCGGGGGCACCACAGCACTTAACTTAATTTTCCCCCAGCTCCTTCACATTGAAGCTGTTCATGGAAGCAATCATTATTGGCAAATTCAAAAACGCATTATTTTGCATGGCAAGAAAACAGCTGTAGTCATCAGTCAGGCTGGACATCGGGTGATGAAGCGAGTCTCTGTGAAATGGATTTCCCTCTCGCTGTAGGGACAGTCGCTGCGTTTGCAAGACAAGCCCTTTTTGTGCTGCAAGGGCACACTGGTCTCATTTGTGAGTTAACAAGCATGTAAGCTATTCTTCCCTCGAGGCGGCGGAAGATTAAGGAATATTTGGTCAGCAGCATCAGAATGTACTCGCTGACAGGCTGCATGTATTTTCAATCAACTTGCATTTAGCCTTGATGTATTGCACATGTAGATTACTCCCCCTTCCCAAATAAGGTCAGGAGCTTTCCCTGTGTTTTGTTTATTTCACAAAGTCTTGGCCAGAAAATGATATTGCACCTGAGCCAGGCAGCACCTGAAGTACTTCAAGATAATTCAAACTGCTCAGTCTCACTGGGTTAGGCTGAGTTACAGGCAAACAGACAGTAATGAAAAGACATGTCGCTTAGATGTTGTTTTTTGTTACACTCAGACAACATAGCTGTAAAATGCTCTCTTTTTTAGTTTAAAAGTTATTCTCATGAATTTTGACTCGGGTTACAGTTCACACTTCGTCTGAAATCATATTTAGGAAGGAGGCAGCTTTGGGTCACTTGAGTCTATAACAAAATAAAACCTTACAGCTGAAACTAGATAATGACGTTCACTTTCTAAAATAAGCATAACTCTTCTTTCTCCCTGTCAGACAATAAGTCAGACTGCATGTTTAATGTTTTAGGTCGATTCAGTTTATCATATTTAGTAAATGTCAGAATATGAATATATTTAAACTTCCTTTGAAGTTTTACATACATTTTCTTGGTATTTGGTAACATTGCCTTTAAACTTTGATTATCCTTCCAGAACAATAGTTTACTGAAACTTCGGCCCATTCCGCCTGACAGAGTACGTTTTTTAGGTCATCTTTCTTACACAGCTTTGCAGTGCTGCCATCCACATTTCTATTAGACTGAGAACAAGTGATGGCCAAACCAAAACAATAACTTTGATGCCCTCAAGTCACTTTTTAACTCATCTTACAGTATGCTTTGGGTCATTGTCTAGGTTTCAGTTTTCTGGCTGATGCCTTGAGGAACTGCTTCAATATTTCTGCATAAGCATTTTTCATTGTCTATTCTGTGTACAAGCCTATGCTGTAGCAAAAAAACAAAAAAATAATACATTACATATCCTTGCTGTTCTTTTTATTTACAGCTTTACAAGCTTCTCCCTATTTATACCAAGTATAATAGTATTCTTTATTGTCTTACACTTCAATTTTAGTTTTGTCAGACCACAGTGCATGTCTCCATAAAAAGAGAGCCTTTGTAAACTGTGTCTTCACTTTTTATGTTGATGTTGGAGTAATGGCCTCTTCGTGACATTCAGTCCATGAGGAAACAGGACTCATTTAACCAGTAATAATGACGCTCATCTACCAGTTTCAAACAACATCTTCTGTTTTTGTTTGTCTTTGGCACGCAAAATTATAAATTTCCATCAGCAGATTGAAATTGTGTCCAAATACTTTTACAGACTCACAAATCCCTTCTTGATGCCTCGACTGATTTCTTTAAAATTTTCCATGTAAGATGAGAAAGCAGTTTGCTAGAGGCGTCGCCTTGAAATGTATCCGCAGGTGTGCCTCCAATTATCTCAAATGTTCAGAATCAAAATCGTACAAAGCTTTTGTGCCACTGTCTAGTCTTTTCCAAATAGATGAAAGGCACAGTAATTTAATGTCAACTTCTCAATTTGGAAAAAATAATAAATATATTCTCAAATATTATCTCTAGTAATTCTAGAGACAAAATGTTAGTATTCCTAACTGAAGACTGTATACTGATTTAATGTCAGACAGTGAGAATTAACAGATTATGAATGTTTTGTACAGCTTATGTATGTAAATATCTGGTTTCAGCTTCAAGTGTTAAAAGTCCCTCTAAGATTATCAAAATAATGTGCAGAGGTGCCTCGAATGAGTCAGTTAAGAAGCTCAAATTATACAGAAAAATGGATGCTGGGAAATAAACTCAGTGACATTTTACATCTGAATTTGTCAGAGAGCTCTGCCTTCAGTCCACATCATGTCCTACTTTTCTGCCAATTAGAGCCTCTAAGATCTACAAGCACTCACATCTCTACAAAACTGATCTCTCTCGGGCACGATGAGGACAAACATCGCCGCTGTCATTGTTGGGTGGAGAGGGTGGGGGATAGTTTTGGGGGACACCCCGTGAGACATGCTCTGTGCTGAACTCAACTCCATCTGTGTTATATATAAGGAGTTCAGACACACAGCCTCAGTCTGTTAATGTGGAGGAAATCAGATCTCTCAGACAGGCTGCACGGAGCTGAGAAAAACACATTTCAATCAATAGCTTCCCTGAAAAGATAGTAAAGTGAACACACCCATTTGTTTAAAGAGAAGACTGCAACTCTTCAGCTTTTATTCAGCCACGGATTCAAATTCTGGATGTTTTGGGATTTATTTATTCAAGTTGGATATAATAAGCCTTCCTATATTCTTCTCCTTCTTGCTTGGGCTTTAGATTTACATCAGCAATGGTGGCTACAAATGTTATCATGAAGTCATTAAAAAATAAACAGCACTGTACAGCATTCTTTGGCTAAAGCTTTTGATTCTGTAAATTAGAAATACAAATCACTGACAATATTTTTTTCACTCAGGAAATTGGTTCTGAACCGATTTAGAAATTGTCTGACACAACCTGGTGTGTTATCTTAAAAAGGAGAACACTGCCTTGCAATATCTAAAAGTGTTCACTAAGGAAGTGTCGTAGGCCTGATATTATTTCCTATTTTTACAAAATGAGTTGGGTAAATGACTTTCTTATGTTATCATGTGAAAAGTTCAGTCCTTGCATTATCACACTAAACTCTGACAACATTTTTAGTTCTGATGTGCAGCTCATTTGTAACCTTCCAGGTCATACAGTTGCCTTTACATCTTCAAACCAAAGACCAACAATAAATAATAACAAAATCAATATATTTATTGGTAGCAGACAGGCTGTTCTCAACATTTCAGAGGAATCTGTTGATCTATTGGGATTTTCAGGTATAAATATTTCTCTTATTAAAAGAGGGGTGGTGCATAAAAACAGAAAATATCCACAGTGCAGCAGTTGTGTTGTTGAACCTTGGGGATACAGTGTGTCAATGGGAGGACTGCTTCCAAAATGATATAAAAGTAGCAGCATGTCAACAACATATTATCTATAAATGCACAACATTGTGAATTTTGAAGTATATAAACTACAGCAGTGAAAACCACTCTGTGGGCAATTTCTCTCAGCTATGAATGGGAAACTGAGGCTAGAATTCGCACAGGCTGACCAGTATTGAACAATGAAAAATTGGAAAGTGGTTGCCTCTTCTCAATTTGAGCTGCAACCTTCAGTTTGTTGGGTCATAATTTGGTGTAAACAACAGGAAAGCATGAATCCAATTTGTTGTGTATCAATGGTTCAGGATCACAGTGGTGGTTTGACGTTGTTGGGAATTTGTTCTTTGCACTCTTTGGGCCTATTTGTACAAATTAAGCAACACATTACTATATCATTGCTGATTATGTTTATTGCTAATCACAGTGTGCCTATCCAACCCTACTAACAAGAAAATACAACACATCACTAATCCTGAGTGATGTCACTTTGGTTTCTTGAACATGACAGTGACTTCACCTTGGCGGCTTCCAGTCACCAGATCTTAATCCAATAGATCACCTTTGGGATGTGGTGTAAGAGGGGGATCAACATCATGGATGTGCATCTGAGGAATATTAATACTATTGTTATATCTATGCTACAGAAAATTATTGCAATTCTGAAGAGAAACGGAGGTCAAACCCAATATTTGCAAGTGGCCGCTACAAAGCGTATTCGCTTTGTAATAACTGCAGGCTCTCAGACTTTGTACTTTTTGGATGTATCTCTTTAAATCAGAGAAATACCTTGTTATTCTAAAAAATATTTTTATTAAGCTTGTGTTGCTTCATTATTTAGTTGGTCTAAATAAAAAAAATGTGGGTAAATGTTTCCAGTCGGTAAAACATTTTTAAATTTTTGCTTCACATCTGTGGAATAAGCGTCAAAATATCACTGATTTCTTTATTATTTTAAGGGTTTTACTATGACTGTTCTGACAGAAAGAAATATTTAATTGTTTCATTTAGCCCTTCACTGGAAATGAATTGCGTCAGATTTTTCTTGGCATGGTTTTCAAAAGCAAAACCAGATCTATTTGTATCCGTATTTGCTTTTTTCATTATTTTGGTTCTGCTGATGTTCTGATTTGAAGCTCTTTTAGTTCTTCATGCTGCCTTCTGGACCAGGAATAAAAGCTTTACTTAAATGTTTTAAGTCACAATCACTTGGTCTTCCTTAAAAATACGGGACATGTCGACTGAACTGCAGTTTGCTCTCTACGTATCAGCTCTTCTCATTTCTTGCTTTGAATCACTCGTTTGAATATTCAGGGAGTTTGGCAGCTGCTAAGCGCCTCTGATTGCTGATGATTGCAGGGACCAAAAGAGATGTCAGATCTTATAAAAATTGCCTCATTTGGTTTTTTCCTAACAATGACTTGCAGAAAACAGCCTCTAATAGCCGTAAAAATCTCATTAAGATCTGAGATTACAGCCAAAGTGATTGCTCTTGGGACTCTTTTTTTTTTTCCCCCGTTGAAATTACATAACACAAAACTTTGTGTTTTAATATGTGATTTTCCATCACTAAAATAAAACCTCCAGGTACTTTTCTCTCACTGCCTTGCTAATTACTCATTCTCTTGCATGGCCTGGAAATTTTTTCAGTTGCTATTATTGGGTGTTGGCTCGTTTCCTAATCGGGCTGCCCCTCTGGACTACAGCATCCATCCATTTAGAAACAATGCTCTGCCTCCGCCTCCTCCTGCTCCTGATCCTCCTTTACTGAAGCGCCTGCATCCATTTCCCATTTGCGCTGCTCGTCTGCTGCTGGATTCAGCCAGATTCATTTTCTGCGGGGGGAAATTGGTGCTCTGATTGGCCTCTTTACTCATGGATTAGCCATTAAAAAGCTGTTAGCAACTCTCCGACTATATCAGCTCAATGCAATCATCACAGCAGAGATAAGGTCGTTATTATAGTCTGCGCAAAGAGGTTAAAATCCCCCTTGAACTCTGGCCGTTTTAAATTGGTGCATGTGCTGGAGGGAGGCAATGGACGAATCATTCCTCCACCCCTGAGATGTCTCTGCTATCGAATTTGAGTCATCCCATTAGGGAAAAAAAAGCTATTAAGAGGTCTTCAGAGTTTGTGTTTTCTGTTTACATACAGTTAGCAGATCTACTACTTCCACAGCACATCTCTAACTGCAAGCGGATCTAAGCGATCTTGGTTATTTTGGGGAAAAGAAAGACAGTGCCAGTGACTTTACTCTAGCACTTCTCAAGCCAGCAGGCAGCACTGTACTGTACAGTATTTCTGTCCCGCAATTAGCTGTGTAGGAGGAAGTGAGATGAGACGAAAGGAAGGTACAAGAAAAGAGAGAAAAAAATGCAGCTGGAATCTTCTGCTTGTACCGATTTATCCAAACTCAAAGAGAGCAGGAGACCCTCAGGGTCAGCTACTGAATGCATTCGCTTTCTCTCTAGCCTGCAAGTTGTTAGCCTGTTTTTTTTTTTACCCTGGTGCCTCCCTAAAGGTAGAAAGCACCTTACTTTTGGTTCAGGTGACTAAACTAACGTGCCTCTGCCTTGGCGGTGCGGCTACAGGCCTAATTAGAAACCGTGACGACAGAGCAGATTGCGCTGGATCTGAGGCGAGGTTTGCCGTGGGAAATGGGAAAGATCTTTCAGCAAGTCGTGCTGAGCTGTTTGAGCTCTGGAGGGGTCGACTTATCACATGGAGCAATATGCACAGCTCACTAGCTTTTGGGGGGGAATTAATCACCGAATATCACACAAGAAATCAGATGTTCAAACTGCTGAACCCCTTAAATATCTGCACATACAATCATCTGACATTGTTGTTCCATAAATATCAGATGATGCCTTTGGCATTTTCTTTTTGTACATTGAAACCTCGAATTTAAATTAACTGTATTGCCATTCAGTGTCATAGACCAACAAGAAAAGTGCATAACTGTGAAGGGGAAAGAAAATACTAATTTCATAATTTCAAAATTGGAGAAGTTTGCTCTGCATTTGTATTCTAGGGAATCAACACAAAAGCAGTCTGTAGAGCATTTATTTGCTGCAATTACAGCTGCATGTCTTGAAGGATGTGTTGACTTTTGTGCCAGATTTTCAGTGCAGTCAAAGGGATTCTGAGTTGGATCAAGGTCTGAACCTTGGGACAAACTCATAATTTAGTATTAATCTTTATATCTCTAGGAAAATCCCACTGAGATTAAAAATCTCTTTTGCAAGAGAATCCCGGCCAAGAAGAGCAGCAGCGCGTAGAGTTTGCAAAACATTTATTTATACCAAATAGGCCTTGATCTAAATCAGGAAGGCCCAAGTCAAGTCCTTGAGATGTCCTTGAACGTGTTAATGTGTCGTTTCTCCAACACACCTGAATCAAATAGCTGACTGCTGACTATCTGGCATGAAGCTGATTGCAAACAGGATTTTTCTTGCTTTTCTGTCTTGTTACATATTCATAGCAGCCAGATATGTGGAGTCAGTGGCTCTCCTTGCAGATTCTTTCACCTGAACTGTGGCTCTTTGCAGCTCCTCCAGGTTTAGGTAGATGACTATATTTTGACAGACTTGCAGTTTAATACTCTGTCCAGCCTTTTATATTTTTTCTACTGCCTTACTTTGTGTTGGTTTATCACCTAAAATAACAATAAAATGCATTAGAAATTGTGGTTGTAAAGCTTCAAAATGTGAAATGGCTTTAAATATATTTATTTGCCAGCAATCAAATGAACAAATGTTTTGCGTGCTTTGTCCTAGGTGGGCCCTCGCGGTGGTCGTCCTCTCACTGTGACTGCTGCTGCAAGAGCCACAAAAGTGAGCGCGAGGGTGAGAGTGGCACCTCTTTCAACGACCTCTCCACGTCCTGCTCCGAGACCCAGTCGGAGGCCAGCACCCCCCAGGGAACCGTGATCCACGCGCCCGTGAGCCGTCAGTCCAAAATCCAGACCCTGGATCGACCTGTTCCCAAAGTCCCAGCCCTCATGCTGCAGCAGCAGGCCGAGATGCGCCGCAAGACGGACATGCTGCGCGTGAGGACCTTCGGCGTGCGGGAGCGAGACGCCGCCAAGAGGAAAGCACACAAAGAGAAGATGACTCCGGAGCAGGAGCTGCAGAAATGCATTCAGGACTTCCGGCGCATTAGGATTCCCGATCACTTCCCGGAGAGGAAGTACATGTGGCAATCCGAGCTCTTAAGAAAGTACAGACTCTAAAAATGAGCAAGACAGGGGGGAGTAAAGACAGCAAGATGGTGCTACGGAGTCATATCACCGCCATTAAAGAGTATTACAATGCATTATCGATACACTGCACACTCTAAGGCACATGTTGCACCAGAGAATACGACTATCCTGCCAGGAAGGATTGCAAAGCACACAAAAATACAAAGCAGTGTGAGTTATTTATCTGTAACCTTTGCACAGTGTTGTGAATGACATGCACACGTGTAAATCAGACTGAGACTTATACAAAACGTCCCGCTCTCTCCGTGTAGAGACGAGAAAGAAAGGTATACTCCAGGTCATAGCATCACTGACAACAAGCGACCTCAGGGGAAACATCGTTTCAGTTCACCAACCTACCACATTCTGCATGCGCAGTCGCCCACAATGGCTGTTTTTAAAGCGGATGTACCCAGATGGTGCTGTGAGCTAGCAACACATTATCACTATACTTCACCGAGCTCTCTCTCTCCCTCACTCTATCTCTCTCTCTCTCCCTCTCTCACACACACACACAAACATGTTAAGTATGCTTCGGCAACAACACTGCATGTCATCTCACCCTTAGCATAATTATGCAATATCAAACAAAATCTCAATTCACTGTTTTTGTCTGATGGGTGAAAAGAGTGTTGGTGGGTGAGACTAATGTACTGAGGGAAGCACTGCCTTGATCTGTTTGTATTACTTTTTGTCTGATGTTGTCTTGGTGAGAAGATTGTATGTATGTAGAGCAAATGGCAATGGGATTTGTGGGTTCGCTGACTGTAAATGTGCTAAAAGACGAAATAAATGGGTTAGAATTCTATGTAAAAATGTGAACCTTCTTGGTCTTTGTAAAAGAGGTTTATTAAGCTTTGATCCAGTACAGAAACTTGAGGTATAAGAGTCTGCAGGGGAGGTGCGATGGCTGCAGGTTTTAGCAACTTAATTCTGCTGTAACTATACACCAAGCATGGCATCAAAAGTTATTTTGATGTTGTTTCTGTTTAAAAAGTTAGATCTACAACACAGCTATTGGCTACTGGAAATCAGAAAAGCGGCTACTTCTACCACTAAATCTTGCAAGTTGCAGGATGGTTTATGATCCCTTCATTTTTGTTTTGTCACAGCCATTCAGTAGGTGCTAATTATGCAATTTCATGCCTTGTTTATTCCCACAATTATTTATACCCCTGAAAGATTCTGATCTAAATTTATTTTCAATTTACCAAGGAGTTTGTTTCTGATGGGGCACGGTAGAAGGATTTACAACCTTCTCAACAACAGATGCAAAAATCTTTATTTGCACTTTCTCAAGCTCTTCTTATAATTTCTGTCTGGCTTTTTGAATGTTTCCACTGATGTTTTGAGGATTTATTGTTTGGTGATTATCTCCAAATCTAATTTTTTAGCTTGCTCTACAGATTTTCTACTAGATTAAAGACAGAACTCTTATTAGTTCTGTCAAGAAAAGATATTAATTTCTTCCATTTTCAAATAAATATGTTGACTGAATGGAAGGGTTGTTCAACCAGATTTGCCAGAGATATGAATAATTTTGTCATAACCTGACTTTTCAGGATATGAAATGTAGCCATCTACTGTAACCTTTGAACTTAGTACTAATGTCTGTGAGCAGGTGAGCACTCTGAGTTATTTTGATTTGATCATTATCTGTAATCTCTCACATTTCAGAAGAACCCAAATGCGTATTAAATAATGAATGATGGTATCAGAGTAAATGAAGGGAGATTCAAATTTCTAAAATGATCCATCGCTTTTTTTCACTTTACATTTATTCGCTGCTTTGTGTTGGTTTCACATAATTTCCCAATAAAATATATTGCATTTTGTGATTGTAACATCACAAAATTTGGAAACGCTCAAATGCAAAACGGTACTGTTGTAAGATGCTGTGCATGTCTCAAAAGAATAAAATAGGAGAGGTTAAGAAATGAGAAAAACTACAAAAAATCTATGCTTTGAAAAGTACATGTTCCTTTACAGAATATTTTTTTTTGCTATTTGTCTGTCACTTTTCTATCACACATATGTCTACGATCATAACAAGATAATCCAAGTAAATACAAAAGCAGCATTCAAATGAAGTCATTAAAGTCTTTGTGTAACTGGAAAGGTTAAATTTGAGTGATTTGAAGAGAGAAGAGGAGTTGGTATTTGCTTGAATATCTGAAGGATTTAAGTGTGACAAAAAAGTTAAATTAGAATAAATCTGTAAAGAGAAGATACTTTATTTACAGCATTTAAAGTGATTGTATTTCTACAGAAGAGATTTATTTGCTTAGATATGACAGCAAATGTGAAATAACAAGTGCTGGACGTGAAAAGTAAAATGATGAAAAAACAGAAATGAAACTAATGTGGACGAATCGAATTTTCCTATGTGTCTGTGTTTAATGTCAGACTGACTCCATCATCTCAAGATGTACTTCTCTTTGTTCTGCGTGTCAGAAAATTGCTTTCCATCACTCCCGCTTTACATTTCGCTCTTTGTACCACTGCACAATGATGACCTATCATTTGCAGCTTGACAGACAAGTATCAGCTTGTGCTTCTGAGATCTGAAGACCCAGCGCCCTGCTGCATTTGTTGGAAACCAGAAACATGTCTGTGTGAAACTGCCACCTCCATTCCCTTCATTTTTTCACAGCTCCTTCAGCCTCTCCGCCGTGGATTGCCTTCTATCAGATTCAAATATTGCAATTTTTGTGCTCGTCCGCCCGGAGCACCTGCTGCCTCCTTTCAGATCTCTGCTCCGGCTAATGGCACTGCTGGACATTTCAGCCTTTCTTTTTCTGCATGTGAAGTTTTCCTAGCTCGTACTGCTCTGTTTCCAGAACTCCGTCTCTTTTATTTCTTCGTGCCTCTGCAGAAACATTTTGACAGCACGCATGGAGGGACCTGCCAGCTGTGAAATTTCTGCCTGCTACTGAACTTGATGATGCAGGATAATCCGTTGGTTGCCAGACTATTTTTTCTTTTTTTGTCGTGGATAAAATTGTCGTCTTTTTTAGTGTCGCTGTCACACACTGGTTTATTTTGCCCATGCAGCGGTTTAGTTTTCACCAAAAGTACTTTATATTTTCCTGCTCACATGTAAATTTCTTAATGCCTGCTTAGTGCAAGTGCTTAATTATTAGGTGTGTGCTAATGAAAATATGAAAGCACACATTGTCAAAATACATTTTTGATTCAATATGACTTCAGTGTTTTCTGCAAGCAAGAAATTTGTCTGAACATTAATCCAGGCTTCCTGCCCAGTCGCCAGCAAACCCTTCACTCCATTTAAGTAGCGAAATAGATCCGCTCTTGTTGACATTTTAAACATGCACTCCATCCTCTCAAGAGGACCTCAAGGAAAGAGGAAGAAAAACCATTGCACACAGAGAGCACTATTTTTAGCCAACAGATTTCTGCAGTGTTCCCACATTGCATCCGTGAGACGCTCCGATTGGGCGCTGCATCACTGCAACCCCAAAAACAGCTCCTGAGATGATAGATGAAGACCTGCTTCTCTCATGGGGGCTCAAGTGTCCTCCAGCACAAGTTCCAAGGAAAAAAGAAGCTGTGTCAGGGCGTGTGGTTTTTGTTCTAAAGGCAGAAAACAATAATCTGGTCTTAAGAGAAAATGTAGCGCATATTCAGCATTTCTGTTGTTATGAGGCATACCTGCAAACCAAATCAGTCTGTACCTGAGAGAAAAGCTTCTGGTTTCCTATTGTAAATAAAACAAAATAAAATAAAATAATAAAAAAAATCTGTTTGAGGTTGTAGTTAACCAGACTAACTACTATGAGCAGAATAACAAGACATGTACAACAAAAGTTGTACAAAGAAGCAAAAATTAAAGCTTTTAGTCCTCTTTCATTTGTTTTCCAACTTGGAAATAACCAACACTATTTCTCAGGTTTTTGGAAATCCTCTTGGATTTTGGTCTGGCTAAGATTTCCAAAAACCTTGTGGGATAAAGTGTTTTGGTCCAGTGAGACCAAAAGGTACGTTTAACAACAGCAAAAATCAAAACTGAAGATCTTTAAAATTTCAGGGGTTGGAAGCAAAGACAGAGATCAAGTGAAAGTTAATTTTTTATTTTTTGCAACACAGGGAGTCCAAGCATGCAACAAATTAGCTTCATGAGAAAACAGCTGCACTAAATTTGACAGAAATTAATAAAGTCGCCCGAAGAGGGTTGTGGACAACATATGTCCTCACAGAAAGAAATGCAGAACTTTGGCAAGTGAAATCTTCCATACATTGACGAGGCAAGATGGAAGACACTGACTGACTCCTCCCGAAAAATGAATCAAAATGTTCTGCAACAAAGTTACCATTGTCCATTGTTGCAGCGTCTTTATTTTTCCATTTTCCTGCTGAATTTGACAGAATGTTAGTCGCATCAAGTGCAGAAAAAGTCTTAAAACAGTTTGTGGTTTCACATCACAGAAATCTGCTGTTTAAAAGGTGAGTGCACTTTTGAGAGCCAGTGTGTTTTAACAGATTGAGTTTAATGGACTGCCTCCAGAGGCTCCAACTGTGTCAAAAAGGGTTTAACAGTTTTTTGTACGCATTAAAAAAACATACAAATGCAGATTATAACTTATTTCTGTTATTAATGTCACTTTTTTTTATAATTTAAAAGTTCCCTTTAGCATTGTGATTAACAGGCTCCATTGTAAGGTTCAGTGAGGCAGCAATGAAGTAAAACAGTAAAATTCGGCTAGATATTTGAGCAGAATCTTAAATTACAGAGTCGTTTCTGAAAAACAGTTCTTGTCCTTTTTCTCTCAGTCCAGGAGCAAATTCAGAGTCTCTCTGCACCTGGACGCGTATCCGCTGACATCCAATGCTGCGACCAGTGCTGAAAATCAATTCATTTAGATTAACATATCAAATTTTAACAGCATCTCGGAGCAGCCGGGGCGTTGTGCGGCCTGACTCACACGACCTTGCTGACCCGTAGCACAGAACCACCAGAACTTACTTATCCATTTGGGCACTCTGCCTTCCCTTCAGATCAATTTCCTCAGATCCTGGCACGGGCGCTGCAGTCTTTATATGCGGTCGATTACCGACATCCTCCTTGAGGATGCAAAGCAACGGAAAATCTGCCATAGAAAAGCTTCACCGTCGCTGTTCATTGGCCTCAACTCTCTGACTGAAGGCCGAGCAACACACAGCAGCTGTTTGGACAATGACACTGCTCTGACAGCCCCTCTAATAGAAACTGAGCTTACAGAAGTGAAAGTATTCCTGTTTATTTGATATTAGACAATTAAAACAGGATTGTCATTCAGACCTGATATCATAGAAGTATGGTGTAAGCCCAAACAAATAGGATTTATTAGGAGATTAAGCTCTGCATTAAAGAAGGCTTAGCAGAAATGATCCTTTATTATTCTTTTGACTCCTCAATCTGAGACAAAGACGGCTGCCATTTCTTCAACCTGAAAGAATGTCGTGAATAAAATGAGGACACCCTAGACTGGAGGTTAACATGTCAATGCAGAACAATATCTAAAATCAGTTTTAACAATACTGAGAAATTCATGTACTATAAATCAACAATAAAAACAAACATTTCTGTCAAAGAAGCATGGTTATCACACTTGGGCATCTGTCTTAAAACGAAGCTGCATCACATTGGCTGCATTTTGTTAGAGAATCATCCTGGTTTGCTGTAATTTGCTGAGTGTTGATGAGCTGTCTGGGTTCTTCAGAAAGAAAATTTAAGCATTTCTGTATCTGTGGGGGTTTAATATCAGCTATTTCACTGCATGGAAAACAGTATAAAAGTGGAGGAAGGTCAAAGTAATTGCCAGCATGCCCAGGCTTGTCCATCCAAGCAAGGTAACCTTCAGACCAGACTATAAGTATTTTAAAAGAAACACTGTGAGTCACTGTAAGTCCGTGGTTCCCAAAGTGTGGGGTGCGCCCCCTGGGGGTTGGGGTGGGGGGCGCAGTGCCATTGCAGGGGCGGCGTGGGAAGCGGTATGGATGCTAAAGAAAAACAGTTACATAAAAGTGTTTCACTGTAAAGATGGTTTGTAGTGTGTTTTGTTGCAATCTGAAGTGTGAAATAAACTTCAGTGAAGTTTGAAAACAAAAGATGTGTATAGGTTTTTGTCTGGTTGAACGATGTGTGTGCCCAGTTGATTCTTTTTTCTGGGGGGGCGTGGGGGGGATTTTAATGTAATCCATAGGGGGGCCCAGAAAATCTTTGGGAACCACTGCTGTAAGTGATATAAGTAACTGAAGTTAAGGCTATTTCTGAAGTCGAAATACAAGGCTAATGTATGCACGAAAAAAAACTTTGTTCTATGAGAAAATCATGAAGGACATTGTAATCCGGGTGTAAATTTTAACCTTTATTTCCTCCTCCGATTTTCCAGTCTTTTAACCTTTTTACATCTCAAACCCCGCCATGCTTTTAATAGAATGATTGGCGATTCTCGCGAGACTATTAATTAGCCAATTGCGATTGAGTATTGGGGTCACATGTACCGCTGCAGCGTTACCTGCTAGGTATATTAGCTGGAGCGGGGAGGCAGGAAGGTTGGAACACGTTGGCAGGAGCCGAGTTGCAGGTCAGTTAAGTGTGGTGTTATTCATTTCCCGTAAATCTGTACGATGCTCACTTAATGTGCTAAACCGTAGGAGCCAACTGGTGTGAGCCAGAAGGGAGATGGAAAAAATAAACCCCGGTAGGGTGAGATAAAACTGCGAAACTGGAATAATATTCACAATAATCACTGTTATTGTGTAGCTGCTAAATTATTGACTGTACACTCTTATTGATAAGCAAAAAGGTGGCTTAAATATTTATTAAACACTGGTTTAAATTAGATTTTACATTTCATGTTGATTATATGGTGTATATTTATTGAATATTTCATGAATGTAATTTATACTGAATTTTAGATTTATTGCAATGACTAAACATGATTGTTTAGAATTATTTGTAGTATAAAGAGTGCTATTTATTGAATTGTGCATACACTAGATGTTTAGATTATATATATATATATATATATATATATATATATATATATATATATATATAAAGGAAATGGTCCAGTTTTGTTATTCAGGCCAGGTTGATGGCGAGCTAGAAGACCGGGCATAGAGCCAAAGAAAGAATTCACTCTTTTAGGGTGATCGAAGACTTCAGTTTCCTACCAGGATTTGAACCAAGCAAAGTATAATTATCTTGTTGAGAGCCCTAATTAATCCCAATTTGGGATGAATGAACTAACAGGTGTGGCCTCTCAATTGTGAAACTTTGGGAACAATTGATTGATTTAGTTTCCTTTGTTGTGTTGTGTTCTTTATTTTTTTTTTCCCCTTATGTTTGTTAATGGCCATTAACATTCAAATGGCCATTAATGGCCATTTGAATGTTCCCAATGCTATAGTAAATATGTATATATATTATTCACATTGCAAATACGTATAAACAACTTGCAACTACAATTTCCAGCCTATCTGCTCTTTTTGAGTCGTACTTACTTATCTTCTGAGGAAACAACTAGCCACTTACCTTATTGGTCAAAATCCAATTATATTGAATAGCAATATAGAATATTGTTATTCTTATAAATATGTTACAACATGCTGAAGGTTGACAACACAGATTAAGACCAGTTATTCAGACTGATGAGTCTAAAACTGAATTGTTCGGAGACCTGAACAGAAGATGCATGTGGCACAATATATAGAGAATTTGATTAAATAACCCTCACTATGAAGCACAGAGGTGGATGTGTCATGGTTTGGGCGTGTTTTTGCTGCAGCAGAAGCCATCCAGCTCTCCACTGTAGAGTTCTGCCATGTGAGACTTTGAGGAAAATCTTGGATGCTGTGTTAAAAATAAAGACGTGGAAAGTCCTGGATCATAATCTGGTTCATATGCTGTGAGGCGAATTGAAATCCCTCCAACATCTTAGAGTTGAAAGTGATCAGTAAGGGAAACTATCCCCAATGTCAGGGACTGGAGGGTGACTGAAGGTGTTGCGCTAAGGGGTGAGAAATGTACGTACAAGAAAAATATCTGTTACATATTTCGTGTAATAACTAAAATAACGTTTATTTCTGTGGCTTAGGAAGAATTAGATCACATGCTTGCTGAGACAAATGAAAACTGAAATCCGAGATCAATGTGTGAATGTCCTAGTTTTTTTTCACACAGCTAAACTCCGCACATCGGTAGGCAGGCGATGGTTTCTGACAGCACTGATATGTGGTATAAAGAATTCAAATTATGTAATTTAACTCGTTCTTCTGAAGTGTTTACTGGGACAGGTCCTGTTGCATGTATACAAAAATATCCGGAGCCAACATATCTCTCTGCTCGCTCTTCTAATTTTAGATGAATGACATCTCACAGAAAGATTCAGAAGCTCACAGGAAGAGAGTGAAAAATATTTAGAGACACCTCAAATGTTTAAAGTTTTCCATTTGCATGTTTGTGATTCACATATTTCTCCACAGGGGTAAAGGGGGAGAAAGAAAAAAGGAATTCCCCTGATTGTGCCACAGTGTTGTCTAAAAAAAGGATCAACGATCAAACGCTGTTGTTCTCCCTACATATTCAGCAGCTCATTGAGCTGACTGCAAAAAAAGAAATACAGCATTTACTCTATATTGTCACCCCTCTTGGGCTATGTTTGCCAATTGATGTTCTGTCAATTAACATTTGATACCAACTAAAACAGCTACATCTCCAGCTTTTCTTTCCGTGCGACGCTCTGCTGCAGCTAAGTTAAACCCACATTCCTGCTACACATGCCTGCAGAGCCTGCAGTGACAAAAATAGGTGACTTAAGAGCACTTTTAGGGTCTCAATCTGGCCTTATTCTGCCATGTCAAGTGTGGGAAACTACCAGGGGAGCATATTTTAAATGCAACGAAGCACAGAAGTGACAAAACGAGGGTGAAAGTCAGCTTTATAACCCCTGTAAAACTCTGGAGGTGAAACCCAGAAAAGAAACATAAAAAAGATATCCTACAGTAGTCTCTCTGCTTGATGACCTACCAGTGCACGTTATGATCTGCAAGTAAAACAAACCTCCAAACGATACTTAACGTTGTTTAAAGGCCTAAAGGCGATAGTTCAGGATTGTTGAAGTGAGGCCCTATTAAAAATTTTAATGCGGTTTGTCTTGTCTGCAGTATTTTGACGACTGCAGACTGAAAATTAAGATTAAAAAGTAACAGCTTATAACTAATTAACATCACCTCAAAATCGTTAACTATCCCTTTAAACGATGAGCTATTTTGAAGGAAATGTCCAAAATTTGAAGGAACAACAAATTGTTGTACAAAAATTACATCATAGCAGTTTACATTACTGCAAAAAAAAAAAAAAGAGTCATTATTTCACAGAAATATAGATTTTTCTATTTTAGGCATAAACCCTCAAGGCTGTGTAAGCTAGAAATAGCCTATAAAATTTTAAGGCACAAGACATCTGATTTGTAGATATTGGAAGATAAAATTATTTGCATTAAATATTGGAAAACAATTTTTAGAGTCCAATAAAAAGTTGGTTTAAATTCTGTTAGGTTCTTAAATATGTATTATTTCTCTTTTATAAGAATTTTATTCAGTCAAACCTTTTGTCTTTTTAATTCTTTATCTTGTTCTGTTGTTGGCCCCCTCTGAAAGATGTATGAAGAGCTACAAAATCAATATTTTTCTCTACTGTAGTAGTAAAATTTTACACTTACATTTTAATGAGTGAGCACAATTAAAACCCGTTAAGATATAAAGTAAAAACTCGTAATTTGTAATTCAAGGCTTCTTGTTTCTCTGGTGTATTCCCATTCTATCCAAAATGGAAAATAAGAATAAAAAGGAGTTCAAGTAAATTAGACGATCAGGCAATAACCTTAAGAAAATATCTACTAGCTTGAAAGTATTTAAAGGAGTAAAATAAACTCCCAGGCATTAAAGAGGACTCAATACAAAGTGCCATGTACTATAATTTTTACTATTTTACACCCTCTTGGGGTTTTGACCGTCAAGTCAAATCCCCAGAAACCGCATTAAGATTTTTGGCCGTATGCAAAAGGTAGCAAAACGTTTGTGCGAGACTCAATAAGAGCCTGATGTTTCCACTGGCCTTTACGCTGTATTGTTCCTATTATTACAGGCGCACATGCACGCACCAATTTCTCGTACTCTCTGCAATGACAGATGCCAGTCAATAATGCTGACTGCAGCAGGCAACGAGTCCATTGTGAGTCTACTTAGGCAGTTCTACGGCGCCAGTTGTATTTTCTCCCTCGGCTCTTTGCTCTGGCGCCAGTACCGAGGTCCAACGACGTACGCGCCATCATTAAGCTCTTTAGACAGCCGCTGTCAGCATCACAGCTGCTGTTTGTGTTACCAGCGCCGTTCAATACAGCTTAGCTACCTCATTCATACCTTGTAGCGTGCAGTCAGCGAACCTTTCAGTTCCAGCTGCAGAGCTTTTACCGAGCCAGAGTAGGCAGAGGCTGTTGGAGGGCAGAGCAAGAGCAATCGAAGTGCTGCTTACTCAGACTTACCTGAGCTCCCTCTGTGGCAAACAACCCACCAGTGGATTATGAGCTGCACAAAATAATGAAGAGAAGCCAATTTTCAGCTGAAGCTCCACAGCATTGGCAAAAATGTACATGGCGTGCTTTTTCTTTTAAAATAAAATGTGTCCTCTTGGGAGATGCAAGAGGGCCAAATTGTCTTCCTTCTTGTCACTTTGCCCCCTCATTACCTTATCCCTTTCTCAAGGACTGCACTGAACAATATCCAGGCTCAATTAAGATGTTCTGACCGGAAATGCCATTGCTCATAAATCACCTCCAAGGGCTACTGCTCAGCTACACTGAAGTACTGTGGTCTGCACTGCGGGGCCGTGGGGTAATATAAATCAAAAGAGGAGTGCAGAGTATAGCTCAGGTGATGAAATACTGGAGGACACTGCATCATAAATCTGGAAAATAAACAGTGATTGTCTGAGTAGCAGTGATATCAGACAGTGAACGCAGCGGGACAGGTAAACAGCAACGACATTATGGGAAACGAGACAGCAATATATAGCCAATCCGCTAGGAATCATTAAATAATAGAAAAGAGTATTTACACACAGCTTCTTGATAGGTTTCGGCTGATTTTATGAAGCAAGAGGCGCCTATTTAGCATCAATTTCAGTGAAAATTTGCTGCTCCCAGCTACTGTGTTGCTTTATTAAATAATCAGCAGGGGAACAGTGTCTTAATTCTTACCTACGCTGCCCAATTATCTTTGCACGCACCAATCGTAGCCTGAGGTGTCGTTGCTTTATAAAACACCCTCAAATAGCTGTAGAGCACTTTTCCTTCTTTCTCCCCTGCTTTACTGTATAATCAAGATAAAGACCCTGATGGCGGCTAATTTCTCTCATGCCTTTTTAGGAGAGCTTAGGGGGGAAATCCTTCTCTGTATTCATTACCAAGCTCTCACTGTACATACAAAAAAGTCTCAGTTTTATAGTTACCATAATGAAGCTAGTTATGATCAAACCTTTTGAGAAACTCTCTTCAAGTCTCTTCAGCATATCCTTGATGGACTGACATTAGAAACTGCCTCCTCTGATGGTTTCTCTGTGTTGTATTGATGCGTCTGTCAATGCATGACAGAAGCATCACTCTCACTACTCACAACTACAACATAAACAAGTAGTGAGAGTGTACAAGGACACCGTGACTCAAGTCTGTTCACCATGGAGATGATTAAGCGTGGCAGCAGATTGCAAATTACTGCAGTGGGAATGGTTTCCCCTGCTGCCCTATCTGGGCCCGGTGGAGCTGCTGAAGGAGCCATTACTGGGTTCTTCTGTTTTCATTATGCTGCATCTGTAAGTTCCTGTGTTTTGTTGCAATCTGCCACTCTTCTTCCCAAGTCCTTTCTGCATTTGGGCCCACCGCAACCGCAAACATGACACCTTTTAGCAATTTCTCCTTTTAACCCATTTAAACCCATCGGTCACAATAGTGACCAAGAAAGTAATTTCACTTTCAAGGACTCCAAAAAGCTTACTGATTTAAATTTTCAGTTAATGTTCAGCAAATATTGAAAGTTTAGAGTGTTTAGATAATACTGATGCAGCATCACATGTTTAGAGTAAATTATCACATGACCAGAGCTGTTTATATCTTGGTTGCACCTCGACGAGAGGAAGACTGCCACAAACCTCCCATAGAAGAGGCTAGCTATGTACGTTTAAATAAACATACAACAAAGATTTTTATTGAACATCATATTTAAAGTGTCTAGTTATGATATCCACCTTTGCATTTACAAAACTTGTTTTGCTGTGTGAGCAGGATGTGCAAACATGTTGACGGTCACAATAGTGACCGGTGGGACAATACATATGACCTAGGTACGCTTATTTAAATACAGACCATATTCTTCCGATTCCAAACTTCTCCAAACTTCTTCCTTTTTAAGATTAATTTTGAGTGTGGTTCTTGATCTATTGGACTTAGTGATGGCCAGACAAAGAATACAACAATGTAGTTATGAAAAAGATGGAATCCTTACTGAATTTGGTAGTGGTGGCTAGACAGGGATAATCTATGCCCGATTTTGAATGCATATGATCAGTTCATGGGAAAAGAGGATGATCTGTCCTTTCACCAGTCATGTGGCACTTTGTTACCACCTGCAAAGTTTGTGATGAAGGGACAACTGTCTCTTTGATGTACCCTTTAAAACTAAACAGGTTCCAAATGAGGGAACGACACAACATGAGAAACCGCTGGTCCACTAGAAAGACAATATTTTCACAGCAGAAACAAAGATGAGAAAGAGCTACACAGAGACTGATGTCAAAAATAAAAATAGAAAATAAAAAATAACTTTTTGCTTCTAAATGTAAATTTTTACTGTCTGTTTGAAGTAAATTATGCTTGATGCTTTTATCTGCAAATGTATCAATGAAACGCTAGACAGATGTGAATGATGATCAATAGGTTTGATTTTCATAGGGGAAAAGAAATTACTAATAATGAAGACAATGTTTTTCAGAACCTTGAAGATATGAGACACAGAAAGAATCTCCTTGTTTCTATAAGATCGTTCACTGGGGAGTAAGAATCCACCCTTCAGACAAAGGTTTGATCAAATATCAGGCTTGTTATGATATTGATCACCTACATACATCTTTATAGATTAAAATAGTTTATTAACAATTACATGTGAGAGTTTAAAAAATAATGTTTGATAATTGGTGGTCTAGATTCTCTGCAATTAAATATTTAAGTTTTATAAGTAAAGAAATGAATCATAGCTGGACGGTGGCAATTAAGTGGCGAACAAACCCACAGTGGGAAATGTTATTTTCCACTGCAGTGTGTCACCATTCTTTGAGGGCAATCCAGTTTATTTAAAGTGGAAATGTGTTGTGTTTAAAGAATAGGTATTGTAGCACTTTCTATGAGGAGCTGTGTTATCATGCCTTCATTTTTTGTGCTCCACTCATTAAAAAACTCTTATTTTATTCTGCTATGATTATGATCTCATTTTGAGGTTCAGCGGGGGGCAGGTGAGGATGTGTGATATTACACTCTGGTTTTACCAATTTGAGAGTATTATGCATGCTAGAAACCACTCACATTACCAGAAGCGCGCCTGTTTAATCCCTCCGTGGATTAAACTCGCGCAGATGGTGGGCATGCTACATATGCATCAGTTGCTCTACGATTATGAACAGTGCAATAAATATTTCCACCAAGATTACACCCAGCACGGAAATAAAAATAGAAATAATATGCGTAATTGATATGTGAGTGTTTTTTTTTTTTTGTAAAGGTTTGGAGTAAAATAGTCGGCTTATCTTGCCATGTGATTCACATATTCCTCCATGGGTGTGGGAGTCATATTTATGACGTGGGGAGGTTGCACAAAATCTACACAGCTCTCTCTTAGAAAACAGGTTTCCATAGTAACTACTTGAAAAACCAGTCTGTCCTACCATCACAAACATACCCAGTCTGCTGAGACTTTAAGTGGAATCAAATGTTTTGCTGAAATGAGAATAACACTGTGCTTTTGTCAACAAAAACCTTCAGGTGGGTCTGAAGCGAAACAAAGATTGGATATATATTGAAGCACTTCAAGCCCACTGTTGCGAATGATGAAGGATCTGTGATGCAGTGGGCCTGTTTCTCCTTTAAAGACCTTGGACATCTATTCAAAGTGCATGGCGTCATAATTTCTTTGAAATAAATATATGCCAGAATTTGGAAAATCCATTCCACAGGATTATTATTCAACATAGAAGTGGTACACCAGACACAAAATGCATAAATATCTATCATACCTATTTGTCATCTGCACCTGCTTCAGATCACAACCTTTTAGACATCGCTGAAGGAACTTATTTAGGAAGCAACATTACCCTCAAGAAACTCTGAGTCCAAAGTTCTTGAGATACTTTTGCTGGCAGCCACTGACTCTGTATGGTAATGCTAAACAGCACACAGATACACAAATAGATTCATAGCATTTGAGCAGATTTAAGAAACTAGAATAACTTCTTATGTTGTTGATTTTCTATTTGAGTTCAGTTAAGCAGATCCTCATCGATCCTGATGTGTCACAGAGTTGCAGCGAGACTTCAGTGAAATGTTCACCAGGGACCTGAAGAGAGGCTTGCAGCTAGCCCATTACCAGCACTTATGGCCCAGTAGCAATGCAAGATTTGAACCATCAACAAGAATCTGAAGAGGTGACAGAGCTAAGACACATTATTTGTTGTCAAATCTTGAAGCTGTGGACCCAGATGACAGTTATGAGGGCATCAAAGTGGTCTGCATACTCTGCAATGGTTCTTTGGCTGGCAAGGTAGAGAGAGGCAGAGGGAGAAAAACTGAGAGTTACATTCTCCACGTTTTTATATTGCTTGAATTGTTTGCAAACAAATGTGTTAAAATATGTTTTTTCTTCATTTAGTTACGTTAGGCAGAATACCCAGATATTTTACTGAAGTAGGAGTAGCAATATTTTATAGTGGTAATAATCAAATAAAAGTAAAAAGTAAAACTACTCCTAAAAGTGATACTTTTCTAAAAAGTTACTTAAGTAAATGTGACTGGCTAAATGTAATTAGTAACTACTCATCTGTGCTAAAACAGCAGGTGGATGTAACAGGATGCATTTAAAACCCAACCATGAACACAAATTTTAAACTAATACAATACAAATGCGTAGTTTGGTGGACTGTACATTACTTACAATGAGTTTCATCACTTTGATCCCGACCTTCTGATGCCTGCTTTAAACCTAAACAGAATGCAGATTTATGTCTTTGCAAAAGAGATCTGGACAAGTGACCCTAGACCCAAAATGTTGTTTGCTGAGCCTTTACCCGGCAAATGTCACTATCTTCAAATTTGTAAGATTTTTACTGCTTATTTCTAAGTTAAATGATGTCAATTATAATAACGGAAAGCAGAAAAAACTTGTGGTAGAGCACAAGTTTTTTTCTGGGTTAGGAGGGTATTTATTACGCAATAGAGTTCATTCATATGTGGCTTTAGCAGTTTCAGATTTATTGTCCACAGAACTGTGTGCAGGTTGGTGTGTGTCTGTCTCTCCTCCTCTCATTGCAGGGTGTTACTGGCAGGTGTGTCCTCACAGCTGTAGGACTTATCGAAAGGAGCATAAGGAGGAGCAGACTTTCCAATCCACCTGCCTTATTGTTTTGCTCCAATGTGAGGTAATCAAGTGTATTTTCTTCTTCTGTTTCTTCTTCTGTATCTTAACACTTACCTTTGCTGTCTTCGTTTCTACCTGAGCCAGTTCCCAGGTTCGTGTTCAGTTCTCATGTTCCAGTGCTCTGCTTCCTCGCACCTGGTGAGATTTCTTCTCAGGACTCCCTCCTTGAATCTCCTCATTGCTCCTCAGGTCATCCCTCCTGATATCAGCTGTCCTGATCACCCTGACAACTTGCTTGTTCACCTGCCTGTCCACCTGCCAATGTTCCCCAGACTCCCAACTCTGAGCCCTTCAGCACCACCTGTCAGCCTCAGACTCTGTGGGTGTACACAGCTAACATTGGACCTCCATCGCCTCCTGGAACAGGAAGGTTTCACAGACAGTGTTTCAACATATTTCCTCATTTGAAGCCTTAGATTTGAACCACAAACCTCTCCTCCTCAGTTGCAAACCTGGAGGCTCACCGTGTAAGAAGAAGAACCATATGCTTGTCCAATTGTTTCAAACTTTATTTAACATTTATGCCTGTAATTATTGCCAGCTCAAGAGTACTTTTCTTAACAGACATGATATATTGACCAAGTTTGTGTGGACACAACAATTGGAATTTGGTTTCACATCCTCAAAATATTTTAATGTTAAAGGAGATAAAAAACTAATTGAATAATATGTACATATGTATGTACATCCATTATTTTATCTTTCAAGAGTTAATATAGTGTGAGTAAAAAAACAGGCATATTTCCTCAGTTTTGCATGTGGTTGTAATAACCTAACCATTCAATAAGAATTTCACAGACAGTGGGGTTTTTTATGTGGACAGTGTGGGTGAGCATTAAAAAGGGGCACAGGCTTCAGATACAAAAAGTTACAAATTATCTGTAGCCTTTACAAATCTTTTATTGCTTTTTTGCTTGTGCAGTCATTGGAGAGTCGATGTCCCCTGTTTGATACTAAGAGCAGAAAGATTATTTTCAAGTGTTTTGTGTCAACTTGTACTGCACTGCATGTTATCTCTGCTACAGAATTTAAATGTTTTTCTGAAATTCAGTGGTTGTGGAACAGCAGAAGGAGGCTCTTACTCAGAATACCATTTATGAAACACCTCCACTGTTCGTAGACCAAATACATCATATCCCCAGACCTCATAAATTAGTAGCAAAGAGAAAAAAATAATTACAATGAAAATCGAATATTTTAAATATTTCACTTGGTCGAGAACTTGAAGGTAATTTATGCATACTAGTGACATGCTTTGTTCTTTCTTACCTACTCATTTATTTGTTCTGTTGGTATATATTCACCCGTTGGCCATAAAATGGCCGCCTGCTGCAAGCAAGAGTGTAAACACCACAAAGCTGAGCAGATGTTTCTCCCCTTGAAAGTGTTTAGACCCTTGCGCTCTCATTAATCTCTATTGCCCTGTGTCAGGGCTCAGAAACAAAGGCGAGATTACTCCCATCCTGGCCTCAGACTCTCATTTAGCCACAAACTCCAGGCCATTATTCAGCCATCATAGAAAAGCCACAAAACAAATGGTATTTACCTCAAAGGCCATATTACCTCAGGGCACAGGACGCAGGGAGACGCCGTGAGGCAGGAGGAGGAAGTAGGGTATAAGCATCAGTCTGAAGCTCATCATGGAGTTGTAGAGCTCTGATCTCCTCTGCAAAGTGTCGGGCTGTCGTCTGTCATCCAAGTACATGACAACCAGCCGAAATGAGCTGGAGAAGGATTTGACACAGATGTCTGACTCCAGTCTGTAATCCTTCACCACACTTTGGAAATGCTACTGTGGGGTGACTGCCATGGCAACAAACAGAAAAGTAATCCAGCAGCCTCTAAGACGGAGAGTAATTGGGTTTGATTTTTGATGATGAGTTTTAAATGGGAGCCGTGCGACTACTCCAAAAAATGACTGGCATTTAAATAAAGATGCAGTTAATTATTAAGCCCCATAAAGAGACCCATTCTGCAGGCTATCAAAGTCCACAATCAGGGGAAGCTGTCTTCTGGTTTTAACCTGCAAGCTCTTACACAGCTGAACCACGGATTAGCCTTAGAAATAACTCTGATTGAATCGGTTCAACGGTCCTGGCTTTCTTTGTTTTCATTTTTTACCAGCTGAAGAGTCAACATCTGGCCGGTCATTTATTAGGCCACAGGAGGTCCGGTTTCAGACAGCAAAATGAAGGTGAAAATAGAAACAAGATAGATGCATTAAGGGCAGGGTGAAGGCGAATTGATCTGCTGTGAGAGTGTGTATGTTTGGGAGATAAATCCACAGTTTGGATGTTAGGAAAGGTCGATTCTGTGATTAACTTTAGATAAAGGAGACCACAGGATGAGATGAGGTGAAGCAACTCCAGGAAATAGAAACAATGATGCAGTGTAGAGACCCCCATAATAAAGTTTTCTGCAACAGAAATACTGCAAATTTTAAATCTTAAAATGTTTAAAAAACACTTCTACGTGATGAACACTGTTGCTAATGATCACCAGTGCAGCATCCTGAGCATTACTAGAGATATTTGAGGAAATCACCACAATGATTAGCTGTCATGGGTTCCTGAAGGGAAAATATGAAACACTATAAATTATCTTGCCACTTTTAATGCAAGGACTCATGGGAGTTTTAAATAGCTGCTCTGCCATGTTAACTTATCCTATGGAGAAATTAAAAGTGCAGGTTTTTTTTTTTAATTGTGTGTGATATTTTTATCCATCTCTGTAAACGTTCCTTGGTATCTCCAAATGTAAAAAAAAATGCAACAATCGTTTTTTGTCCCTTTTGTAAACCTATTGTGGAGTTGCTGTACACTGCATTCCAATCTAAATCAAACCCCTCTCATCGTTTAAAATATTTTCCCATTACAGCAACAAATGTTAACGTATTTCAGTGTATTTTTTGGAGAAAAAAAAAACCACGCTGAGTTTAGAAAATCCTGATTCAGTCTTGTTCAGCACTGTTGCCGAAACATGGCGAAAAACACTCTGACTGTGAGAAGAAATCAATGTGACATAACAACATTCAGCTGGTGTATCTGTGTGTGCCGTGTATGTGTATGCGTGAGACGGAGCCTTGAGCGAATGCTTAAACCCCTCCGGGGCACTGGTGACATTTCTCGGTTTTGTGCGCCATACAAATTATATCCATGGTTTAACAGGAGTCGTGATCCGGCCTCTACATGTGATTCGGTGTCACGTTAATCACCGCTGACACACTTTTTATGACTGAAGTAACAGGTCAGCATTGATAAAAGTATTGGGAAGTGTTTGTCAGACAATGTGCTAATGTTTCCCACTTGATTCTCTTTTTTTGTGTGTTGCCATAAACTCACCTGTCTGATGGCTTCAGCTGTCATATTGCCTTGAATGCGCAGCTGATTTGTTCCCTGCTGGATGAAACAATCAAGTTTTAACGCTGTATGGATGTTTGCAGAGAATGAGCATGAATAACGATGAGCCAAAGGAAGAGAGGGAAGTTTGCATAATCTATTCTGAGTCTTTCTCTGAAACTGATACCAAGCAAACTGTGTGTCATGTGTATCTGCCTGCTGAATGGGAATTAGAAACAGACTAGAGCACATCAAAGGGTGTGATTGAGGGAGTTTGTTCCAGATGAGATGAGTGAAAAACTCAGACGTGAATGACTTTCATCATCTGCACACAGATGGCGAGCCATTATAACCATGGAACTGCGTTTACTTTGGGAAGGGGAACATTTGTGTTTGTGGGGTCTTCAAGGATCACAAACAGAGATCAATGCTTTACTTTTTTTTTAGACTGTGTTAAGGAGAAAAGTTATTATGTTAGCTTAAATTTTGGAAAAGCATGGCTCTCCTTTTCCTCCTGTTAGCCGGGTCGAGCGGATCTCGTCACAGCTGGCAAGGAAACGGCAGGCACAATGACGTCACAGATCACATAGTTTAATTCATACTAAGCACCGCATGAATCCGTTAACAGAGCTGCAGAGGTACAGAGATATACATTTTATACAGACAACATGAAACAGACAACACGAAAACACATAAGACAGACAAAGGCGCCCACGTGGAGAAAAGATGAAAAAAACTCTAACTCCGTTTTCTGGCCTGGAATTTTTAAACAGAAGAGGAGTTTCCCTATTTAATATATGCAAAAAAGGCGCTCCGTTCTTTGACAAATTAGAAACTCCCTCAGCCCTCAGAGAACTTGAAAAAAAACTCCCCTCATTGTGGCAAAGGTGTCTGTTTTTTATCTAAGCAGAGGGCGGACTACCCCGTGGTCATCTCTGCCTGATACGGAAGATCCCTGGCGCCAAACGTCCTAAGATGAGATTTCACAGACACCTGCGTAGCCCCCACTCCCATTGGAATGCAAATTTATTGCTCTGTTGTGTCAATGGGGAAGAAAAGGCCCTGCTTCCCCCATGCTCCACAGAAAACTGTTCCAAATAAAGTGTTGGCTATCCCTTTACAGATGTCGTAAGATTAAGTGTATTTTAGCATTAAATAATCATTTTCCTTAGCAACTGTGAGTCTCTCTCTGTTTGATCTTACAAATCCACCAGCCCTGTGATCAGGGATTCTGACGGATCTACTACTCCAAAGTCTACTCTGTATTTGGACTGTCTTTTCCAGTTTTTTTTTTTGTTTTTTTTGTTGCCTTGTTATTGCGGTTAATCAAATCTTGCTTCTAATTGCTTGATAAGCTTTGCACTAGTTGCACTAGTATTTTGACAACCTATTTGTGGAGATGAGCTCCAAGACTTTGAAGTTAGAGAAGATCTCCATGCAATTGCCCAAATCTTTAACTTTTTTTCCAGAGATTCTCTATGAGATTCACATCTGAACTTCAAATATTAATATTACTTCCAGTCAGGAAAAACATCCATAGACAAAAATTAAAGCACTGCTTTAAATCTAAATCTGCTTCCTTGAGTGTATTAATAATACACCCAATTTGGGTTATTAATAATTTGGGTCTCGTAACTCACCTTCAATCATTTTTCTTTTCCTTTTGTTTCAACAAAAACCCTCAGCATGTTCGTCCTCCTCTGAGTACTTTCCGTCTTCTCTACCTTGTCTTACCCCGAGGCCATTTGTTCAGGCTGAAGATGTAAAAACACGTTGGGAGTGCAGTTTTCAGTAAACATTACTATACGTCTGCATCAATGTACTGCAGAAAACATCAGAGCAGAGACAGCATTATCACAAATTACACCTGCATTTGATACTAGTGCACCTGGGAGTCTGCTTTCCCTCCGAATGCTTAGCTTAACGTCAATAATACTGGAGATTAATGTACAAACCGAGGGGTAAATAAATCTTAGGATGGTCCGCTAGAGGATCATAATATTGGACACATTTCTGTAAAGTTTAACGGTTGCTTGAGTGAAAGATTTGATACTTTCAGAACCACAGAACCCAATGGAGGCTAGAAAAGCCTTCAGCTCACTCTGCTCCAAGTGGAGCTTCGAGCGGTGCTCAGCCTTAACCTACTTCGATCCTTCTTCACTTTCTGCTGTTTATACAAGCAGCAGCAGGTTATGAACTGATGCACATTTTGAATCTTAAAAGCATCTTAAAAGGTGCGGTGAAAGATAAAAACATCAAAATAACACCAAACAGCTACTTGAAATACTGTGTCCATCCTCGTTTCAGGTGCTCTTGTCTTTCTTTGAAATGGAGTTGATGGGCTTAA
This sequence comes from Xiphophorus maculatus, assembly GCF_002775205.1. Classification (NCBI taxonomy): domain Eukaryota; kingdom Metazoa; phylum Chordata; class Actinopteri; order Cyprinodontiformes; family Poeciliidae; genus Xiphophorus; species Xiphophorus maculatus. The sequence continues at coordinate 19,332,858 of NC_036465.1, read as the reverse complement.
GAGCTGAGGGGGAAAGCTTTATGCAAATCAGTTTTAAAACTGAGAAGATGTTTCCGGCATTATGGACTTCAGAATGAGCTACAGCTACACAGCCAGGAGCCATTGAAATAAAGGAGTTCTGACAGACGAACACTTTTATTTTTCGTTTTTCCTTCAATCTTTCATTGAATGTTTATTCATTGATTTTCTTGTTTTTGCTGTTTTCAGTCATTTACACACTGCCTTCATTTGAAGACAGAATTTTAATTTGACCACAAAATACAGAAACAAGCTGTTGTGGAGCATATTTTTAAACCTTTGCTTCCAATCGCTCTTACTGTTTCTGTTTCTTTTTCTTTTATAATTAGGTTTTATTAAGCCAGCTCCACAGCAACCTTTGTACCCAAATGTCTGGTACGTCATAAAATAAAGACTGAAAATCATATCTAAAAAGCCGACTCTGGGAAAGTACAGAATTTTTATCTTTAAAATGTGTAGCGTCCCTGAGCTCTGGTGCCTGTGGGGTCCCGTCTCGGCTCCTGAGGCTCGCCAGGTTCAGGTGTTTGGGAGCCCCAACCGTATGAGCCTACAACCTGGGGGGGACATCTGTGTCAGGTGGGAGGCAACCATAAGGGTACCTTAATCTGGCTTTTGGGACACCAATATGCCCAGTCGCCTTGACGGCCATAAGCCTGGAGAGACCTTGGGATTCACCTGGAGGAGCTGACCCAAGTGGCTGGGGATGTCTGGGCTGGGATGGATGGATTAATCCAAGTAATTTTTATTTCCACCCACTCATCCTCTTCACTTAGAAAGGACAGAAACTGCTGTGTGCCTCCCAATAAACTTGCATCTGGAACTCATGAGACAAAGATTTCATCCTTTAGTTTTTCATGACTTTGCATAATGAACCACTGCGAGGGAAAGCGCAGTTCATCCCAGCACCAGGCTGGATTCTGGGATTAAGAAAAGTATGAGAGCAGGGGGGGGTAAGACGGAGGAGAGCGAGAAGCGGTGGGAGGAGGGGAGGCAGTCCCGCAGGCAGTGAACGACAGCTGGCTCTGAGGTGTGTGCTTCCTATTTTTGGTTTCCCTCATGCACATCTCAGGCTCAAACAGCTGCTGGAACATTTGCAAGCTAAAAAAAAAAGTCTTCAGCGCGCTGTCACTGCAGACAGACATCCAGGGAGGAGGGAGACTTAAAGTTTACTCCAGCACAGGTGACTTCAGCTCAAACCCCAGCCGCCTCTCTCGCCTCGCCCTGCTCTGGTTACATATTCAGACGGGGAGGGTTCCTTTTGCACATGAACAGAAACACAGGTCACATGACCCCCGCGCTGCTGATGCACAACGCCTGCAGCCTGATAAGTCAGATTGCTGCAGCTATGGTACATTTAATGTATAGAGGGAGATGACAGCCGTAGAGCAGTCAAAGTAGGTCATTAATGACATGGAGAGCTCAGATGTCACTGGTTTTCTCTCGAAAGGCTTGACAAGCATGTCTGCTGTTTTTAACAACAACAAAAAATGCTCTGGTCCTTTAAAGTCAGAAAATATATAATACATCAAATGCTTTGGTAGATCTAAAACAAACAAAAAAAAACCTTCTAAAAGGAGGTTTTCCAGCACAGTTTCTGTGAAAAAAAACAACCTTTTTTTCTGTTTCTGGCAGCAGAGAGGATGCATTTGATGCCTTTTTGAAAAATAAATGAAAATGTCCCTGAGCGGAGCCTCATTTGGGCTCCGGCTGAAACAAAGTAAGAGCTGCGATAATAAGCTGCTGCAGACGTAGGTAGGGGAGCATCTCAGCGTGCTGCCTCGGAGTAAGAAAAGAGGTTGTTTGATTTATTTATCGACTCTAAAATATTTACAGGATTCAATGTGCAGGCAGAGGAGCCAGGGAGAGCAAACAGTGGGAGTGACAAGACATGGTCAAGCTGCTTTAAATGGAAGCTTAAAAAAGGGAAAAAAGACATCTGATGGCAGACTGCCTGCTGCTCTGTGTATATTTTAGTCCGAAATGACATTCTCAAACTCACAGGCAGTCATGACTGAGTCAGTGGACCCACAGTGACAACACACTGAGGGCCATTATCCTTCCACTCTGTTGTCAGCTGGAGTTTCTCATGCAGCAAGAGTGGAAAAATTCACCTGGATACAAGGTGAGGTATAAACAGTGTTGGGCCAAAGACAAAAAAAAGAAAACCCAGCAGATGCTCCAGTTGAGCTGGTTTGACTGGAATACTGCGATCCTCCTGCAAACACAAGCTGACTCCTTCCCTCAGACATTCACTCTAAACAAACAAAACTATTTATGCTGCTGCTTTTTTTTTTTTTTGCAGAGAAACAATGCAAATGAGTCACCTGGGAACCGCAGCAGCCATATGACCCTCTTACCTTTAGGTGGAGGATTAGTTCCTCCTGAAAGAGAGAAGTTAATTAGGTTTCTCTGACACACCTAATGTGACTCGTCGTCACGTTAGTTGATTGTGACTAATCCTCACCAAGGCATTGCAGCGCGAGGATTATGAGTTCAAATTGAGCTGCCGAGTTCATATCCCTTGAAGTTCTTCTCTTTTTTTTTCCATGTTACAACCACAAACTTCAAGGTATTTTAGAAGGATTTCATGTGATAGACCAACATAAAGTAGCTCTAAATTGTGATGTGGAGGGAAAAACGAAGCAAGAAGAAGTTCTCTTTCCAGTTTGGGACAAGCCAGGTCGTGAAAGGAAAGCCGTTTCAGTCAGAGCAGATTAAAACTGAACTCTCTCGGCAAAATGCAAAACGCCATGTGAGATCAAAAACTAATCACCTGGGACACACCTGCCTTAGGGTGAAAAGTGGTGGCGGCAGCATCATGCTGTGGTTCTCTTCAGCAGGAACACTGAAGTGAGTCAGAGTTGTTGGGAATGCATTGCAGGCCGCACAAGACTGGAGTCTGGGATGGAGACAGCTGAACACATAAATTACTGAATGGAAATGCTTATGTTTTAGTTACTGTTTATTTTTCATTCTTAAAATAGGTTTTTATATTATTAATATGACTTTTTAGTTTACTATTGGATTGTACACATTAAGTGAACTTTGTCAGTCTGCTATTTACTGGTGATAACAGATTAATGAGTCTATTTTGAGTTTTGCTGTTGTTGTTGGAGTCACATTTGGAGCTGCAGCAGTTCTTCTTGAATAGCATAAATACTCAAGTGAGTCAAACCACCTTCTGATTGTAAAGGGATGGGATGTTTGGTGTTTACTTGTTCAGTTTGTCTTCTATTTTGGGCAGACAATCCTGATTCAATTGTGTATATTTTTTATAGTACCACTTCATTCTTGTTTGTTTGTTACTTTTGTATCATCAGTGGTCTGATCAGCTGCTATTTGGGTTCCAAATTGTTTTAATTATTTATTCATTGAGGGGTTTATTTCTTCTCTTTTTGACATTTTTGTAAATCAGTTAAGATTTCATTTTTACTTCTGGTATTTTCTTAGGCAGGTTTGGATTTAAAGTTCTCTGAGGTACAAGTACCACTGGATGTATTTTGGCACTTAACCAGCGAAAGATGAACGGTGAAGTCAAGCCAACCAACTTACACAGCCAAAAGATTAATTATTTAAGCACATTTATCTTTTTATTATTTTTTTCCTTCAATTTCAACAACTCTTTATGGATTTATTTAGGAAGACCTTTCTGAAACTAAAGTTGATAACAGCGTAACAGAAATTTGCATCTGTAAATAATATCTTTTGGTAAATTTTGTGCCCAGTGTTCAGGCAAACTGGTCTGATTAGCAACATCAGAAGTTGTGAACCATCATGTACTTTGAGTGACTGGATGCGATAAGCCCGCAATAAGAATAAATAAACAGCTTTTTACTGCAGGTATCAGCAGCCATATTGGATCTTGAGATCTGAGTTGTTGACAGAGATCCAACTGTACCACTGGGCTGGGATCAAATAACAAATTGGAGTAGATTAGATTTTTTGCAGGGTTTTTTTTACCCCTCCAGTGGGTCTTTTGTGGGCTCTAGTGTCCCTTATATGACAGTAGGCTGACAGGAAACGGGGAAGGAGAGGGGGTAAGACATGCGGCAAACGTCGTCGGGTCCGGGAGTCGAACCCGCGACGGCCGCATCGAGGACTCAAGGCCTCCAAATACGGGTCGCGCTAACCACTACTCCACCACGGCACACCTGACTTTTTGCAGTTTTAAAACAGCAGCTGAGGTGTCGGTACTTGGGAGCCATCCAATGATGTAGCACAGCTTAGAACTACTTTAGATTACATTATTATGTAATATTTAAATCAGTTTATGTGTTTTACAATTAAGCAGACAACCTAACTATCAGCCTGAAGTTGATTATTTTACCATTATTACATTTCAGAAAGTCTAGTCGTTAGCACTATATTCGACTTCTTCCACAGTTCAGGACATCTCCCCCAAGACGAAGATGATCCAGGAAACAACTGCATAAATCAAGGAAAAAATTCACCACTAATCAAACTAATCTAAATTTTAAAATATTCTATGGTAACAAACATTTGCAATACACCAAACTTACAAAGATAAACAACCCAAAGCAAATAATCTAATTCTCGTGATAAGAACTTAAAGGCTTTGTACTTGAAAGATAAATGAGCTTTAGTCAACATATCAATAAGTAAATTCAAGCTCTAATAGCCTTATGACCTTTCCTGATTTTTAGCAACTGAAAATTGATGTTCACAGACATTCTCCGTCCAGTTAGACTGGGCTTGAGTTACTTTGTGCAAAAACATCGGTCTCTAGCTGTGCAAACCATGTCGAGGCATACCCACAAACAGTTGAAGCTGTAAGTCCAAATAAAGCATTTTCTATGAATTATTGACTCGGGGGGCAGTGAATACAAGTCCAAGCCACACTTTTCAGATTTCATATTTGAAAAGAAAACCTTGAACATCGTTCATTCATTTCCTCTCACAATGCAGAGTAAGGTATGTGGTTTTGCAGCATCAAAATGGGAAAGCTTTCGGGAGGCGCCATTCCTCATACACACCAAAGCATTTGAAGAAAAAAAAACACCTAATGATCAAATATGGCAGCAGAGTGAAGGGGTAGAAAGAGTCTCCTTGCCTGATGAAAAAGAGGGAAAGGCGGTGACTTGGCATCTCTCTCTAAGTAAGACAGCACTTTAAATAAAACATGAAAGCAGGAGGAGTCTCTCTTCTATAAGCCAAATATAAAAGAAACGTGTGGCAAGTCATAATATTCTGAAATTGTGCAACCTGCTTAGATGTACACCAGGGGACAGCCTTCCCTCTGCACCATATAGGCATCATATCAGAGACATCAGACCTGTTTCTTCACCCCACGGCACACAGGGCTTTCCCTGCGGAGGCCAGCCTGACCGTCGGACTGTGAGGAGCTGATAAGCACTTATGCACACACTTCCTCTGAAAGACCATTTTCTGCCCCCTCTTTACCGCTGAAAGGAAGACAGAGAATCAATTCGCTGCACAGGAAGACATTATACTGAGTTTCAGTGTGGAAAAATATTTTAAAAGCTTAAATCAGCAGTCGCTGAGGGAGGCCTGGACGGAGGAGGAGGAATGTCCTGTTCCAGAGCTGATGTGAACATTTGAATAAGTCATCTCTGTTGCTCTCAGACTTGATGTAAAAGCCATATGTACATTTTTAGAATTCCCCCAGTTCTGCTGACGTGAAGAAAAACATGAAAGATTCATGTTTGTTTGAAAAATTCAAGCCGATGTTCTGAAACTACGGTGCCTAGCTGGCACGGATAAATTATTTAACCCTGGGACTCAAGACTGCCGTTTTGTGGTTTGAAGTGTGCAACCGGAAATCCAAAGGAAAACAATAAAAACAGCTGAATTTAAACAAAGGACTAAAACTAGTGGACGTCCTTCTGTCTTTGTGAACTGTCTTCAAGTGAAACTAAAACTTAAATACGGTGTTAGAGGATAAAGAAGTGCTGGAAGAGGTCAGCTTTGATTTCTGACTCTCCACTTGAGATTTGTTTGGAAAGCGGCAGATCAGTGAATGCCCCAGTAGAGGGCGCCATTGTGTCACCTGTGAGTGCTGTCATTGGGTAACTTTTATCTTTTTTATTTTTTTAAAGTCTGTAATGATGTAAAGATGGCTTTAATGATCATTTGAATAAAACAGCTATCAAACTACTCTAAGCAACATCATTTACTTTTTAAGTAAATTAAACACAAAATTTGAATGTCTCTTTTACTTCTTTGAATTACTATCATTTAGTTATATATATTATAACTGATAAATTCCTCCAGGATAACGAAAATATTTGTCTTGTACTGTCAGGGTTACTGGACAGTGAAAGTTTTCTTATCACCATCATGTCGCAATCATTTCAAGGAGCTGCTGCACTCACAAAACAAACTGTTGGAATTTAACTAACAAAACCAGTGCAACTGCATTTTACACTTTGAATGGTTTAGATTGTAGTCAGCAGGTGTTGTATAAATGTAACAACTAAAAAGTCAATAAAATAAATTCAATCAATTTACTCTATTTCTGATTGAGTTTCAAAAATGTCAGTCAGCTGCATCTGATCCAGAACGCTCAATAGATCCATAAAAACTGAGCACATTACCCCAGTTCTAAAGTCTTTACACTGTGGTGCCCATTAGCTCAAAAAATAGACTTTAAAGTGATTTTATGGCGTAGAGTCTACTCTGCCTCCCCAGAACCAAAACCAAGCAGAATTCAGTTTTCATGCTCTACAAATCTGGAACAAACTTCCAGAAACCTCCAAAACAGCTGAAACACTGAACATTCCTTTAAATCAGTGGTCCCCAAACTACGGCCCGCGGGCCAGATGCGGCCCGCCTCCACATTTGGTCCGGCCCCCTGAACAATACCAGAGTATTTTCATATATGTGCATTTTTATTTGATAAGTTGGACTTTTGCAATAAAATAAATGTTCCTTTGTAATGAACTTTATTTATTATTAACTACTAGTTAGTAACTGTTTTATACATGCATATAACTGACCCTAACCCTTTTTTTTATGTGGAGAACCCAGTGTTATTTGGTTATTATTTATTTCATAAATAGTGTTATTTCCTGACTTTTGTTCTCTGAAGAATCCAGAAAAGGTTATTTGATTGTGCTTTCTGAAAAACAATACATTTTTATGTTTAGCACTCTTACAATCGTCACATTTTTTCTGTTACAAACTGACCCCGGCCCCCCATCAGAGAAGGGACAAGTTATGTGGCCCTCACAGGAGAAAGTTTGGGGACCCCTGCTTTAAATCAAGGCCTAAAACCCCACCTGCTGTCTGTGATTAATACTACCTTGAACATGAATCAGTATATTTGATGTATATTTGATGATGACGTTTGACAAAATTTTATGCTTTTTGCTTGTTTAAAATTTGATGGCTGTATTATGTTTTTATCATGTAAAGCACTTGAACTGCTTTTTGCTGAAATGTGCTGCACAAATAAACTTGACTTGACTTTTTGGTCAATTTGACATTCGCACTGGAAGTGTCACTGAACTTAAACTAAAATCCTTGCATCTAGCTCAAATTCAGCCTCGCTCTTTACTATAAATGTATTTGGATGGTATTAAATACTAGCCATTAAAATAATACCCATTGTATTCAAATGTATTAGTGTTTAAATGTAACTTTTAGTAATTATTAAATTCTAACAACATTAGCTACTTTTTTTTGTAACAAGTCTGGCCTGAACATTTTTCTAATAATTTAAACCAAGCTGTTAGTTCACTGGTTAAGCATTGGTCTCGATTACTGTGTGCTGTGTCCAGACTCCAGACAATATCAAAGGCTGTATTATGAATAAATATATCAACTTAGTACAATTTAAGAGCTGCTTCATGACTGTGTTGGAGCAAAAATTTCTGTTTATATCCACCTTTAGCTTAGCAATGGTGTGACCCAGTTCTTTTAAGAATGGGGTGAAAAGGTACTGTATTAAATTCAAAGTGATAAATTAAAAGATTTATCACTGTAAGAAAGAAAGAAACTAAAACCCACAAAAAGTTATTAAAAAAATTAAAATCATGATTTAGGTTAAACATTCTTAGCATTCAAGGCGTCCAGGTCCGCTTGGTCCAAGGGAGGGTGGAAAATACACGGCGGCCATTTCTGAATCTGGACTCTGCTTGCTCCCTGAGATCTTTCAATTCTCCCAGCCAAGATTGGCATCACTACTGCTGCCTTTCTTCTTCTGCTGCTACATGCTCTGCTTTCACTTGCCTCTTCCTTCTGACTCTTTCAGAGCCTCCAGCTCTCCTGTGGTGCTGGCCTCCCGCTGCTCCCAACCTGGTAGTTAGCCTCCCCTGAGGAGGGTAGGGATCCTCCCCTCTGCTGCTCACTCTTGACAGGAATAGTTCATTTATTCATCAAATAATAAAACAGTAACACCCACAACTTACTAAGATTATGCTGCAACAACAAAACCAGTGCTAGAAAACAGAAAAAGTATGCATTAAAAGCTTTGCCCTCCTCGATTCCTAAAACTTTGAACATAACTTCCTGACAGCTACGATTCTTTGCTAAGAAACAGTGGTTGTTAGGAAAACAGTTCCCATGCCACCTTGATTGATTTGATTTCAACATTTTGTTACTATTTCAGTAGCATTTCATGCTTCAACTACCGTAGCAACAACATTGATGTTTAAGTCATTGGTAGCAAACTTGCTACCAAGCTGAACTTGAAGCAGTGGTTGCCAGTGAGCACCATTTTAGCTTCTGTTGTCAGGGAGAAGGTTTGCATGTCATTGTCTGAGAACAGAATCTGAGAACTGACATTTTGTGTGCATTAGTCACTGTAACTGTGAAACTGTATAGATACATAAACTCAAAGTCCAAACCACACAAAAACAATCAATAATAGTTATAAAAGTACACTTTATCAATTAAGTGTGTTTAGTAATGACTGATGTAAGCTTATGTTGTGGAAACATATTCTTCATTGAGAAATTTTGACTGCATACTTTCTTAAAAACAGATTTTTCAGTTGTTTTCATTTCCAATTTATTAATAAAATAATACTTTGATGAATGTCTACAGTCTGAGCCAATATAAGACCATGATAGTAAGAATGTAACTAATTTGTTTCATAAATTAAACCAATAACATCATCTTAGGAGTTGCCAGCATCGTTTTTGCAAGTCATTGCTATTTAACTAATTTACAGCCGTTAAGCTTTACATCATATCTACTTGATAATATTATTCAAAATCTAGCCAAATAGAATGTTATACCAATTAAATTGGTTAATTATGGTAAGAAACAGTTTATTTGATCAGTGTGGGCAAAACTGAGATACACATTGAAATTCTTGCCTCACCACCTTTACAGCTTCAAGTCTTGTGACTCTTCTTAACCTTTACTAAACACCACAAAATATAAATGCAGCAATCACTCTAGACACAACCCAGGACAACTGAGAATAACGTTGACAAAACCAATGTTTTCAGTAAATATATAAAAATATTCTGATAGTATTTCTTACCAAAGGAAATGGAGAATGTTTTTACAATGTAACCATTGCTGAACGTTACTGTTTTCAAACAGTGCAGTTTCTTAACATGAACACATTTAAGTATCATTTTTCCTGAATGGGAACGGCACTTGAATGCCCCGCAAATTTTAATTTTCCAATGTGCAGGGCGACCGCAGCCTCTGACCTCTGACCTTTGTTTTGCCAGTATGTGTCCAGGTGCTGCACAAGAGCAGTCATCAAAAAAAATGACCAAGAGGAAAAGTGTTTTATGTAAAAGCTGATCTAGTACTGAGTGTCTGATTTATTGTAACATCATTACATTATAAATTAATTATAAATTTATAAAGATTATAATAAATTTATAAAGATGAGTAAAAATAAATAACATTTTGCAAGGAAGAAACAAACAATAAAACAAACAATTGTTGCGCAAGGCACACAAAGCTGCTTATCACTTGAAGCATAAAGCTGTCCAAATTAATGGCTGCTTTAGGTAACATATGTAAGTTTTGAACATAGTAAACTAATTATGCTTTATATAATTCGTACGCCTGATGCCCAGATTAAGGTTGTTTTATTTTTCCAGCATGTTTATTTTGAATAGAAACAGTAGGGTTTTGACTTCAATCTGATTGAGAATTTGTGGAAGGAGCCAAAGATTAGGGTGATGATAAGGATGCTTTCCAATCTTAAATACTTAGAGTTCATCACCAAAGATAAATCATCATGTTTTTGGTCTTGGCTGCTCTTCCAGGGACAATTTACTGCGTGTTGTCCACGACCTTGACCTTCAAATGCCACTGCAGACTCAGCAGATAGGAAATAAAAATGCAACCAGGTAGGCTTTGTTCAAACAGCCAATATAATTTTAGCATAATATGTGGGTGAGGGTGTGTGCATGTTTGGCTCACATCAGTCAACATAATAATAGAGTAGCTGAAAAAGTGAGAGTAGTTCCTTTTAAAAAAAGTCACTCAAACAAAAGTAAAAAACGTATGGGTCAACAAAAATGATCCCAGACGCATTTCATCTCCAGAAGGTTCCTCAATTAAATTTAAAGGTACAGGTATACCTTCCTCTAGTAAGCTGGTTCAAAGTCTTTGAGTTCGTGCTTGAGAAATAAAATTTATAATCTAGAGTTTTCAGTCAGTTTTCGTGGTTCGAGTTTAGACCGTTTAAATGGCTAATATTTTAAACCCCGTACAATTTCTTTTTACAGTGCAAGGGTTAACTGAGCTCGTCATGACTGAAATCCGACACAGTTCCTGAAGAATGAGCCTGCCTGTAGAGACATTTCTCTCTTCGCCGGCTCGTTTCGGCCAGAAGCTCCACAGGTGGGTTTCGTGTTGACACGTATAACCAAACTGTAGAAAGGAGGTGAGCTGTCGGTGTTTATGTGACGCCGGGGTGCTCCTCCTTCCCTCCCCGGGGCAGGGAGCCGCTCCACCGCCGTCGCCGCCTCCTCGTCCGGGTTCACACATGTCGACCGCCGCGGAAAAACTTACGCCTTTTTTAAGAGCGGAGTTCAGGGGGGAAATCACCGTGACAGGCCGTAGATGAGCGTGTAAGTAAGAGTTAAAGGTTGTTTTTGTTGTTGTTTGTTTTTCATTTTGGTTTGGAGGAATACGGATGTTTTTCGTATATTTCCTGTTGTTGTCTCACCTGTGCAGCCAGGTGAGGCGATAGGACACCTGTGCACACGCAGTGTTGACACGATGTAAACTCCTAATGTAGTGAAACCGCCTTGTTAAACTCAACCATGTGATATATTTAAACTTCAAAACTTAATGTTATGTAATGGAAATATTTGAAGCAGTTTATTGTGTCTCCTGTCACTTCTGTTTCTCCAGCATGGTGGATTACAGTGTTTCAAATGGACCTGGATCCGTGTTCTCGTTTGAACCAGAGGACCTGGCTCTGATATCCCTCCTGGAATGCCCCTTGTGTTTTGAGCGGCTGGATGCTTCTGCCAAGGTGCTGCCCTGCCAGCACACCTTCTGCTTGTCCTGTCTGCAGAGGCATGGGGTGGCCCAGTCCCAGCTGTTCTGCCCGGAGTGTGGAGCTCCTGTCCCTGTCAGGACAGTGGAGGAGCTTCCGGAAAACCTGCTGCTGGTCCGGCTCCTGGAGGGGCTTCAGGGCCTGTCAGGACCTGGAAAAAGCCCAAACAGGGTCCTTTATGCATTGCCAGTGGATAAGGGCAGGTTTGAGGATCAGCAGCAGGAGGGTCAACGCAGAGAGTGGCAAGGATACAGTGAGGTCAGTGCATGACCCCAGTCAATATGCTCTACATTTCTTTTGGGGTTTTTATTTTATTTTTAACAATTATGTCATTAAAAGATGAGGTGTCACAGAAAGTATGTGGACCATAATGTTCACAACTGCAGAAACTTGAACAACATTGTGCAAATTTTTAGGTGTGGCTTGGTGGTAGGATACACACATTAGTGGCTGTGCCTGTTGTGGTTGTTTTCTACTGTGAGTAAAAACTGCATTACCTTCATTCATCATCTTCAAAATCATGTCTGGAATGATCCGTCTGGAGCAAAGGTTCTCAAACATTTTAATTACAAGTACCATCTTAGTAACTACAAAGTTTTGTAAATATACTGACAAATTTAAAACACTATTGAAACAGGAATTGGACATTTAAAGTAAGATTTATTTATTAAATGTCTTTGAAAAATGGTAAAACTAACGAAATACAGACATATAGCCTACAATAAGAAAGCAAAACATGGCTCAACAACTTTGTGCTATTACTCCTACTATATAAAACCATGTAAAATAAGTTGGTGTTATTGTAAAACCAAAATGTAATCCTTATTTTAAGGACACAGAGCAAAACATATATTTGTCAATGGAAATTTCCTTTTTTGTTTTTTGAAAAACTGAGAAACAAGTCATGTAGTTTGTAAGAACACAGAATTCGAACAACGTAATATTGCGTTAAATATGTGACTTTAACGTCTTTTAACGGATTAAAAAAAGCTGTTAAAGTCACATATTTTATTACCTTTCCTCTTTAAATTGCCACTTAGTTTTAATACATTTTTCTTCCAAAGATATTAGGACCAACTAATTACTTTGGCACAAAAGATCCACATTTGGTTGCGGAGCTCTCGATAGTTTCAGTAAAAAGACATTTAATAAAACATAAAAGTAGAGTTTGGCCTGATAACATGGGAAAAACCTGCCACATTTTTAATAATAATGCAGTACTGCAGTTTAATTGGTAATATTTCTCGCAGTACAATGATGCTTTTTGAAACAATGATGCTGTTTCAGTGCACACAGGTTTCAGTGCACACAGCAAAAAAAATCTCCTGGCGGTTGTTGCTACTTGCCCAGTGACTTGGTTCCAGTGACGGTATTTTTATGGTGTCTTTTGTCTTTTATGCACATTACAGCCTGAAACGGTTGAATTAATTCTGTAATAGTCACACTAGAGCATAATCCAACTCATTAAAATGTCATTCCCTGCTCCGTTTGGCCTGGAGCAAGGCGGTCCGCTCAGACCTGTGTGTGGATGCTGCTGCTGTTTCTCAGGTGCATGTAAACTCAGAGCTGAGGGTTCACTTCCCTCATGACAAAGAGCCGAACACAAACCCCTGCATGTCCCCTGAGTCCTGTTCTCAAACACAAGTCTCCACTGAGAAAGCCAGTGCAGTGCACAGGCTCAAAGTGCTCATAAGTTATTGAAAAACTCTAAAAGGAATGCATTGAAACAGCAAGACTGGGTCAGATAAACTGTGATTCAGTCATGAAGTTTCAAATTTCACTCCTGCCGGAGCACTTTCTCACAATCAACACTTTCTGTTTTTTTTTATTAATCTATTTGAAACTCATTTCAAATTTCCACATTATTTATACCTGGGATTCTGTGAACATACTAAGCAGATTGGTAATTGAGATGCATTTTTGCTTGACATCCACCTTATTGTGAAAAAGTATTGTCTTAAAGGGGAAAAAAGACTTACTTTCTTCCATTTGCTCTGCCTAGGAATTGAGGGTTTACTTAAAATCCCCATCATGAGTTCAAGCAGAGTTCAATAGGCACTGCTCAGTTCAGGTTATTGAACCTCAGGTCATTTTACAGTTTAGACATGAAGGTATCATTTTACATGAAGTTGTTTAACTTCAATCTTTCATTCTGGGATAAAGTAAGTACTACAGTGCAGTGCAGAAGTATTCATACATACTACGCTTTTTTCACATTTCGCTTTGTTAAAGCTAGAGACTTCTTTGTGTTTTATTGAGATTTTATAACTGGAAATTTGAAGTTTTTTGTATATAAAAAGTGTAAAAGAGTAGCGAGCATTTGAGAATTTGTCAAAGCTGCAAATATTTAGAGACTAGCTCAAGCTCAGCACATTGGATAGAGAACATCTGTGAACATAATTTTTCTGAGTCTAATCTGCAGAACATTATGACATTGTGAGAAGATTTGTTTTTGTAACACACTCTGGGACCTTCACTGGACTTATACTTAAAGACTTGCACTCTAGTAAACTATTCACTAAGTAGGTGACTTATTTTTAATAGCAGTCTCGGGCTAAAAGGGGTTGAGTAGTAATCATACACACTAATCTTTATTATCTTGACATTCATGATTAAATAAAGAAACAAAAATAGCATAAACAGTAACTGGTAGCTTTTAGTGCATTTCAAAAACTAACTGATTTCTAAACCTGCTGGATATTTGACCTTAAAGTTGCAGTATGTAATTATTTACAAAAATATGTTTTTTACATATCTGTTAAAAGTGTCCCTGTCGGGACAGTATAATATGAGACAGACAATCTGTGAAAAGGTTGAGCTCCTCCATGACCTTTCAGTGCTACTTTATCCATCTTAATAAATGCACTGCTCCTCATCAAAAAGGTCTTAACGCTGTTAATCATCCTCATGTGCGTGCTGCTCAGTGTGCTAAAGGCGGAGAAAAAACTCACTGTTTCAAAAAAAAATGCTTATTCGTTATCATCGGTGGCCTGCTAACTAGTCTGAGTAGTTATGATAGACTCCTTTGTGGTGAACCAGCTGTAGTGTAGCAGAAAGAAAGGGTGAGAGTCTGAGCAGCGTGAACATAGGGATGCTTGACAGCACTAAGACCTTCCTCCTGGCTTTGATTGGTTGTTTTTTGTGCAGATGACAGCAGGTACATAGAGAGAAGGCAGAGAAACTCCATTCTTTTTTTTTCACAGAGTTTCGGTCTCTTATTATATTGTCACGAAACAAACATATTTTTTAATAAAATTACATGGCTTTTTATATATATATGTATATGTATACACATACAGCAAAGTTTCCCACAGTGTATTATAAGCCTGTCGGGCCACCAGGCTTATAATTCACTTATAATACAGACTGCTGGCTCATTGTAGCCAGCGGTCTGATTTTTGGCGTTCTCTGTTTGGTGCATCAACTATAAAAACTATAAACCATCTTTCTTACAGGAATAATTCTGTCCTGCCAGTAAAATGCTCACCACAGAAGAGACGCTTGCAGTCCTGCTTCTTAAAAAAAAAAATTAATATATATATTTTTTTAAATAAAAAAAAAACACGGTGACTCCAAACAACTTTGGAAAACAATTTTAGTCCCTCAGTTCAATACTCCTGTTCCTCACTTCCAACGTGGTGCCTCGAAATGAGTAAGTGACTCGTTGGAAAGGGTCAATAGTTTGGGTCATGCAGAACTGATCTAATCATTTCCATAGCAACGAGCAGAAGCAAGACATTCCCCCAGAACTACAGTGAAGGATTGTAGTTCATTGACCCTATGACCTCTTCTATGACATGCATAGAAGAGGTCATAGCTTTTCTATTCATGAGGTTATGAATGCTTGTGCTTCAAAACATCAGTTCATGTCCAAGCAGCTTTTCGAACCTCAACACTGTGTCCTGCAAGCATTTTCAGTATGGCAGAGATGTTGGTCGGCGTGTTTTTCCCCTGGGTTTTGGCCTTGGATATTTGGTTACCACAGGTATGAAGAAAGTTTTTAACAATCTACTTCCTGGTAGCGATTCAGACATCAGTAGCTCTCAGGACGAGAGCACTTTTTCTGGGTACGATCTTTTTGACACTTTTCTTTTCAATCCTTCCCCGACTGGGAAGCATTCGTCCCCAACTGGGGACTTATATATATATATAATATTTAGCTATTATTAATATATAAATATTAATTATTACTGCTGATTTAGTAATAATTATTAATACTTGTAATACTTCAACCTAGCATAACTGAGCTATTTCCCTCTCCCTTGCTATTTTTTTTCTTAATTAACTTTTTCCTGACCTGTTTTTCTAAGACAGCTATGTACTTCATTAAAGCTCTGCATATCTCATAATATATTTGGTAAAATGCATGGTTATTTTGTCATTTAAATAAGCATTTTAATAAATTAATTACAGGTTTGTAGAATTTTAAAAACGGCTTTAAGTTTGCGTAAGGGAAACGCAATTCAGCAATCTTTGATCATGACAGAGTCACGACAACACAGCTAATTTATTTTGTGGTTCCATGTCATTTATGAACAAGCGCATAAAAAGACAGAACACTTTTCCTACAGACAAATTCAGTGTGCGTGGTCTTTAAAAGCAATGTTGTCACAGGAATCCGCTGATGTCTGACTCTCTCCTACTGCTCAGGCGGCCTTCAGATCGTCAGCAAGCAACCATCGGGCTGACGTATCGGGGGAGCTGGTCTTCACACCTGCTAGCAGTGTCCCTCCCAGCCACAAAGCAGAGGACAAGCGGTACTATGAAAACAGCAGCGACAGCAGCAGAGCGTCTCTCAGCGTGCTGCAGGCGGGCAGCCAGACGCCTCAGCTGCAGCCCCTGCAGCAGGCCCTGCCGCAGCCTCTCTGCAGGGCGCTCTGTGACTTCAACCCAGAAGAGATGGATGTGGAAAACAGCAAATATTATCTCAGCTTCCTTAAGGTCTGCCACTCAACGCAACACAAACACAGCAGGGGAAGCTCATGTTCATCGCCTTCGGTTGTCAGTGTGCGTAGAGTGGAGTTTTCCTGTTTTCATTCGACCAGCCTGCCACCAGCATTCAAAACACTTTTGTCACCCAATGTGCAGCATCACCAAATAGGGGAAATATACACTCACTCACAAATGTAAAAGACTGCACAAATAGTAGATTTTAAAGTCTTTTATATTTGTCTTTTTACAGTTTTTGAGGAGTTTATTTTCAGTTCACGTTTAGGAAAATCTTAACATCCGTTCTCTGAGCTTCAGTGGTCATGTAAGTTGATGCTAGGCTAACCTACGGTAGATTTCACTAAAAAAAAAAAAAAAAAACTTTGGACAATTTTAAGAGTTTGTTATTTTTCCAGTCCCTTATTTTTATTAATCTCTTGCTTATCTTACAGTTATGATTAAGCATTTCCCCCCCTTTTGACGCCCTTGCTTTCATAGTGAAGTAAGATATTTTGTAGCCTTTATTTTCAAGCACTCCCATTCATTGCAGGAAAATATCAGTTTTTTCATTAGTGCTGTATTTTTGTTCTGCAGACTTGTTTAGCAGGTCTGGTAGGATCCCTCTAAAACCTGCTGAACCTTTCAAATCCCTTTGCGGTGAAATGGAGGTTTTCACCTTCCTTAGAGGTTTTGTGCTTTGTTCGGACTTTAAATTAATCTTCATCCCGTATTAAAGCATCTTTTTTTAGGTACTTGGACTGAAAGGTTGATGCTTAAAGTAAATCACAGCTGCTTGGTGTTGAGACAAGTTTAATTGAGTTGAAACTTGAATAAATCCTTTTCCTAATGATGAATGAAAATAGGCCATGAGCTGTGAAGGAAGCTTATTAGAGGTTGATTTTTCTTGTTTTTTTGGTAGATGTTATCTATATTTGGATGCCATTTCTTTATTATTATTATTGATTGGCTTTTGTTTTCTTACTTTTAAGTAGGTCTTCACAATTAGAGAAAAAGAGGACAGAATGGACCTAGAAAACCCTTTTTGTTAAAAACTTCTTCTCATTTGACTTTACTTGAACACATTGCTGATTCTAAAAATAGCCAGATGTGGAGTATCCGCTGGTCAAATACAGATCGGATCTTTGAGCTTCTAACCGGGCGGTCAGCTGTCGGCGCCGATCAGGGTGAAAATTGTCCTCTCCACATCAGCAACTAATTCATTCGCGCCTCTTTAATTTTTTACTCAAGGTTAGTAATAATGACGATTTTCTAGAAAACTTATAAAGAGTCAGCAGTTTTGAAAATAGCTGACTCACGACCTCAGCATATTAGTCTCTCTAACAACGTGCGATCATGAATGTACTGCACAGTAAGTTCACGGTGGCACCATTATGTAATGGTCACTGCGTTTTGTTCGCTCGCCTGTTTTTCACATAGGCAAAACTGAGACTTATGGAGCTGAGGGCACCGACCTCTGCTGCACTGGTCGTTACTTACCCTGAAGCATCTCTGAGGCTGTTATATAAGGGCCTCGGTTTCTTGTGCGCTCTCCACTAAAGCACACTTGAGCTGGCCTTTCTCTTTAATGGAGGTGGTCAAATGGCTTTTTCCTTTTTTTTAAGTGGTTGGCCACAGAAAGCACCAGGCCTGCAGACACAAAGCGAGCTGATGTCACATACGGCAGCAGAAACACAGGACTCTGAGAGTTTCTGGGCAGAGTGCTCAGTCTCTGGGATGAGCTCCATCTTGTTATCAACCACCTGATGTTTTCCTTCTGCTCTCTATGTGTCTCTCACTTACTTCTGATCTTTGCAGGGAGACATCCTGACCGCCATCAGGCGAGTGGACGAACACTGGATCGAGGCAAAGTTGGGGGAGAAAGTTGGGATTTGTCCCAGACAGTTTGTAGAGGTGAGCTTCTTTTCTTCTTTTTTTTTTCTCGCTCTACTTTTCAACTAGTTCTGCTTTAAGATGCTCGGCCCTCGACGGTGAAAAAAAACATGTCCCAGATGTGACTGGACACAGCTCAGCGGCTGGATGCTGCCTTATTTTTCAGTTAAATGGTTGATTCATCAGTAAAGGTCACTGTTATGCTGCAAAGCGCTGAGGCAGAGGGCTCGTCTGTGAAGCTGTGCTGTGTCTGCAGCTGCTCATTAGTGTGTGACTGTGTGCTTTACTCAGGTTTGCTGGGCTTGCTTAGCTTGCTGGCTGTCATTTGTTTTCCTCTGTGCTTTCTGTCTTAAGGAATTAACTTCATCCACGCTGGAGAAAGGTGCATTTACTCCTACAGTGTGTTCACTGCTCCTGGTTAGATTTTCTCCAAAAGTCTCTTCTTGTCACTAAGACATCTCCACATGCACCTGCTTTTGTCCCCACGTCCTCGCCTCCTCCTCTTTCATCCATCTTAGCCTCTGCTTGTACTTTATTCCTCTCCTAGCCTGTCTCTCCTCTCGTCGTGCAGCCAGGCATGAAGACACGGTAATGCTTTCTCTGCCTGGGTGACATAACAGCACATCACAGTGCCGAGGGAGCAGCATCAACCCCGCTATGCCTGTCTGTCTGTCTGCTCCTTTCTCAGCATCGCTCAGCCCTTCTTGGCTGATTGGCTCGTACTTACCCTGTCTGCCTGCCAGCCTGCACAACAAGTTGTAAGGGAGAACCTAGTTTTTGATAAGTAGGTGTGTTTAAACAGCCGCTTTGCCGATCAGTGGGAGCAGAAGGTTGTCAGGCACTAGCAGCGTGTAGGAGAGGATGTTGCATGAATTCATCCTGATTTTTAGTTACGCTTCTCTGACTATTCCAGCCAAACTCTGCATCTGCCAAGCTGCTTAAAGGAAAGGGCCGGAGCGGGAGTGACTCAGCAGAACCTCACCATCAGTCCGGCAGCGGGGGCAAAGACAAGGCCGCTGACGCATCCAGCCGCTCTGCCCATTACGGAGTCCCTCAGGTCCAAACCAAGACCCCCGTCATCAATGCTTTGCGGAAGCAGCCCACAGCCAGCTCCTTCCAGCCGCCCGCCAACATCAGCTTCATCCCTCAGGGTCAGCCGCAGCATTTCTCTGTGCCCTCCGCAACACGTAGCCAGTCCTACCCTCGCAGAGTGAACTCTCGGCGAAACAGCCGGCGCTCTGACTCCCACAGACACCTGTTACAGGTGAGTCGAACTCTGCAAGCTCTTCACCTTTTCTTTCTGCTGTACTTGCATCACTGCTGAGCTAAGTCATGTTTGACTTTGTTTTCTTGTCAGGGATTTATCCGAACAGAAAACATGTGGTTGGCAAAAAGCGTGCGGCCGATTTTCAATGGGATAATGGAGATGTTTTGCTTGAGTCATAAAAAAGATCAAGTTGACCTCAGGAATGCAGGGAGGGAAATAATAACACTGATCTCAAGGAGCGGATAACAAAGGGGCGTTTGCCCGTGCAGGGTTTGATTAAGAGGCTCTTAAGAGAACACAGATGTGGAAAAGAGCAAGATAAGAAAGATGAGAGTGGGTTGTAACATTGAAAAGGTCTTTAATCATCTGAGTCCAGGGGGAGAGTCCAGGCTGAATTCCAGCCAAACAGGGAATATGTAAGCTTGTGTCCTTTTTTCTGCCATCAACTCAAGCAGAGTCTTGCACAAATTGAGACATTTGATACAGGATAAGAAAAAATGTTTTTAAAATACCTGTCTTGTGTTAAATATGTAACTGCATCATACAACAGAAAGGTTAGAGATTGACTGATCAGAGGTTTGTTTGAATTCTGGTCAACAATTTTATGAAGCTCTGACCAATTTCTTACTAAGAATTTTAATTGCTTTTGAAATAATTTCTGAATCAACTGAAAATGTGACTGTCTTTATAATAAAATGTTTTCTAGTAAAATAAAACAGTAGCTTAAAGCTAAAAGTTCAGACTTTTTGCATCACTGAAAATCTGTAAATACAGTAATGTATTCAAAGACATTTGACTGAGGTACCTGTACAAATACATACTAACCAAAAATAGTTACTGCTTGTTATTTGCAGAAAATATTAAAGCTCACACAATTATTTTTGAATACTTCAGAATGTACAATGCTGAAAATTTTGTTTCCAAAATTGTATAAAAGAAAAAAAAAACATTCCAAATCTCCCACAGTCAGTTATGCTTCTCATTTCATTTTAAAATGAAAACTACATTTCTCTAAATAACTGAGTTAAATTTGGCAGAATGTGTCTGACAACATGACGTTGACTAAAAGTTGTCAAAAAGCAACTGATTTGAAGGAGTTTATGACCAGATTAGAAACAAAAAGCTGATTCAATTTGAGAACGGTTTCGAAGTCATTTGTAAACCTTAACCTTGTTGACCTTCTAAAGTTTGTGACCTACCAAAAATACTCAAAAGACTACATTAGTGACTCAACCAGGAAGTCACAGAACCACCTAGACAACAAATACTGCAGGCATCACTTGGCTCAGTTAAGGTCAGAGTTCATGAGTTAACAATCAGAGTATGCATAGGAAAAAGTGAAATACAATATTTTTTTTCTCCGACGTAAATTTTAAAATGAATTTAACATTTTCCAACTTAATATTTCAGAAGACAAAAAACTCTTAATTGAATGTTAATTGTTCATGTTAGAAATGTATTTTCATTGTCGACTTCAAACAGCCTTTCTGTCATAATCAATCATTAATTATTCAGAGTAGCAGCAGAAGCAACATCACCTCCTATAAACCATTCAGTGTCGCACAGGTTTACACATAAACAGGGTTTCGATAATACTTAAAAACTTGACCTCATAACAGAGTTCATATTTAGACTCTTTAACATCTTTATATAGATGTTTGCCATGATTAGTGTAGTTAACAGCAGGCTCTTTCTTTAATTATGAGATTTCAGTATTTTTCTAATCCACCCTGCTTAATGACCAAATTTTTCAAGAGAATAAAAAAGAGTAAAATTACTGTTTTAGTTCCCTGCTGTTTGCTGATATGTCCCATTCTATTTAAGTAGTGGCTTCTGTCATCCTGAGTCTTGTTCTTTAAATAACAACGTCCACACAAGTTACAGTTACTGTTTACGTTTTATTTGTTTACAAAATTTCAAATAAATACTAGCATTTCAAATGAAAGGCTGCATTTAAGTTTTTACAATCTTAAGGAATAATACAGCAAAATATCCAGATGGTAGATCATCAAGGCGTTTACTCCGACTGCAGCGGTCGCACTGAAACCTGAAAACCCTTGATAATATAATCTGCTGGTCCGCCCCCTCACATAATGGTTTCCCTTGAATTACCTCAGATTTCAGAGCTCTAACCTGCAATTACATGTGTCAGCGCATAAAAAAAATGTAGGGGGAAAAAAATCTCATTTGTGCTGAAGAAACCAGGAGGGGAAGGAAGTGGAGGATACCTGAGAAGAGTGATAAGAAATAGAGGAAATGGGACAAGTTAGGCAGGAAGAGGGGAAAAAAATGTAAGAGAAAATACTTGTAAAGAAAAATGTTTTTGAGCTGGGAAGAGAAGCAGCCCACAAAAAGGCAATCCACAAGAGGGAGAAGGAAGGAGGTGGACAAATGAGAGAATGATGTGGAGAGTGGGAGGCTTAGAGTGTCCCTCAGTGTCTCTGCTTATTTTGCTCATGCTGCTGCTACTGATGATGATGAGGATGATGATGAGTCACTTGTGAAGTTGGTTACATAACAGACCACACTATCCTCCTTCCTCTTCACGAAGCAGGTAACACCTTTACATCAGTCGGCATCAGACAGGCATTAGCCTCTCAGTCAGGGCCGGGTCCCTGAAGCCGAGGCCGGGTCCGCCCAGGCGACCGAGCCCAGCTGGGGGATGGGGTGAGATGGGGTTTCTCCGAAAAGCTGACAGGCTCCTCTTACCTCAGGTTCTGCTTTCTGAGAGAGCGGCAGCATCCCTCCCACTGTCAGGGAAATGACGTTCATCATTGTGAATATCGACATGGTTGCGTAAGAGCAGAATTTAGGATGGAGATAGAAAAGGTAAAACAAAATCAATATAAGATCAGGCTTCCCGTTTTACAGCAGAATCACGCCTTACATTTAGCACAAACTATTTTAGTCCATATCAGATGTACTTATTCACCTGGTGTGGAATTCCTTTTCAAATTAGATTTTTTTTTTCTCAACGGGACTTTTGGTTTCTAATGTCATATGTATTTATAACAGGGGAATTTCAGTTTCTTACAACAAAATTATCTGAGGAAGGGACTTTTATTTTCTGATGAGACATGTGCTCCAACTCAGTTTTTCCAGTTCTTATCAGCATTTGTAAAAACTTTTGAACAACTGCTGCCAAAATGGCATATGTGGGAGTGTGTCAGGCAGGACATTTCTGAAACATGCATGACAATGTACTCAATTTGTATCTATTTAATAGTGGGTGTATTCAAGTTTGCACTAGGACTGGGGACAGTCCTAAATATTTAATGAACATGTAGGTCCTCAGATATTTGCTACTTAAATTTGTCCAACTAATTCTCTTTAAATACAGATGCACACTATTTATTACAGCCTAGAGTTTTAGATAATATTTAAAAATCAGTCAAAATGTTATGTGATGTCTGTAATCTTAATCTGGCTCTGCTTTTTGGAGCAGCACCTTCTGTTTTGAATTTATTAGGATCCCTACATTATCAAAAACTCCCACAAATTAAAATGACTCTCCAAATGTAAGTTTGGAAAGTTAAAAATGTAGTCTTATATGGATATTGTTTGACTTATTATGAACCTTCTGCTGCACGGAGCTCTAAAATATGTTCATTTGCATTTCATTATGTGCGGATCAGTAATTGCTGGTTCAGCTAAGCAAACAGAGCTTTGCTCCCACTTCATCGCCACAATCCTCTCAGCTTGGATGCGGCGCAATGCGCCGTGTCGTGAAGTTGCTCAGCTGATAGAAACACAGAGACATGTTGATGAAAGCAATACCATGGAAACAGGCTTAAATCCTAAATGGTCTAGTGCTCATCTGTCACTAAAAGTCTCTATGCTTGGACTTACAAAGCAGATGCAGACTTTGGTCAAAGAGTTGTCTAACACATGCAACATTTGTCGCACAGACAGTTTTTTTCATCGCATATGTGACTGTTTTGTTGAACTGCACAGCAGGTCAGTCAGCGTGTCGAACGATTGTAAGTTTTTTTGTCTGACATCTTAAAAATACTTCATTATTGTCAGACGTGTTTTCACAAATACTGGTTCTTGTGTTCAGATAATATTTAGATATTCTGACAACATTTCAGAAAACATCACTCTGTCAGTGGTGGTAGTGTGCTGGGATGAGACTGCTTGGTTACTTTTAAGGCCCATTTGATTTGCTGTAGTTGATGAAGCCATATATTTTGCTTTCTAGCAGGAAATCCTGATGGAGGTCATTCAGCCACTAGTTTCCGTTCCAAAGCAACGGAAACTAATGCAAGACAGCATTGCTGGTGAATGCAAGACAGCATTCACCAGCAAGACAGCAAGTGAATGACTTAAAAATTATTTGAGTTGAGGGATTCGAGGGGACTTTGTTAAAGATGAACTTACGTTCAATGGAAATGTTTTGTCATGACCCGTAAAAGACTAAGCATGCACGTTGTGGCTGAATTGAAACAATTCTGCACAGAGTCCCTTCACATTAATGTAAATGAGTCAGAGTATTATCACTCATTCAATGAAAGTATCTGCATCACACCTCACAAACCACTTGTTAGCACTAAAAAGCTGGACTCCTCATTACTCTCTCATGCAAACCATAGAGGTTTCAGTCATCCCTGACAACATTTGATGTCACCCCCAACTTTTCATCACCTCCTCTGCACCAAGTGACAGCGGTTATAGTCTGAATCATATTATGGATTTGTTTTCTCTTTATTGAAATGTCTGTCTGTGACTGTCTCCATTCAGTCACAGACAGGGTTACACTGTCTCCATGGATTACACTAATCCAGTTTTGTTTAGACTGAGCAGGGTGTGTCTATTTTGGGATTGGTTTTACAATTTCCTGTGATTTTATTATAGATGCACATTATACCCATTATCTATACTGCATTTGAAGTACTCACCTTTAGCTCATTAGCAGATGAGCTATAGTTAGTTTAGTTATTATGGGAAGCTCATTCATACAATGTTACTGTGTTGTGACAGCTAGTATTGGGGAAAAATGGGCCTTGTTC
The DNA here is from genome assembly GCF_002775205.1 of Xiphophorus maculatus. Lineage (NCBI taxonomy): Eukaryota > Metazoa > Chordata > Actinopteri > Cyprinodontiformes > Poeciliidae > Xiphophorus > Xiphophorus maculatus. Next base: position 19,308,284 of record NC_036465.1, on the reverse strand, counting down.
CTGCTGGAAAAAGGCATCCCCACAGCATGATGCTACTGCCACCATGCGTCACTATGGTGATAGTGTCTTTTAGACGATAAGTCAAACCTTTATTGTGTGGTTTAGATATGTGGATATGAGACAGTTTGTTTTGAGGGGTCTCAAATAGAAATTGGGATGAAATAGTTTTGAGAACAGTTGGTTTTGTCCTTAATAATTGCTGAACATTCACTATTAATTTGTGTTTCTGTAAAAGCGGATCTTATGACAACTTGGTTCATGTTGTATTCTCTTCTACATCTCTTTTAAAATGCTTGCTGCATTCAGTTTATAAGTGTGCAGTCTGGTTCCTGTTTTTAGATTAACATTTTTAGGCTTTTTTTGGCCTTTTATTTCTCCCTCGTCTCATTGAGACATATGGTCTCATTTTCAAGAGCAATCGGTTTTAAACTACCACACAAGTTTACAATATGTTAGTACAAACTCTGCAACAAATTAACAGAAAATAAAATGCAAGATGGGAGCAATAGGGATCAGCCATGCAGTGATTCTTTCACCATTAAGGCTTCTAGTTTTGATGTCTTTGTTGTCGGGTTCAAAATATCATGCTACATTTATGAGGGGACACATTTAAGAAAAATATTTATCCCTTGACAAAATATAAAATACATTTCCACATTCAAGCTGGCAGTAAACTTGGAGGCGATTAGAAATTAAAGTTCTGACAATTGAAGACTTTAAACAAAGTACTGGTATAGCATTATTCACTTATTAGTACAGCATGTGTCTTAATGGCAGTTTGTTAGGATGAGCCAAAGACAAAAGGCCGCTCTGTTCAGCTTAAGTTCTCACAGAACATCTTGAACAAACCCTTATTACAAATCTATCCTGGTGACGCACCCTCAGAAAGATTTATTATTTCAACCATGAGCAGCCGAGGGTTCAGCAAATTCAAAACAGCTTTGATTTTGCTCTGCCAAAGTGAAACACAGTACGATTTGAAGCAATTTTAGAGAAGATGGTGACATGAGTTTCAGAAATAAACATCCTGAAGGATAACCTTAACCCCATGTAGCCCTTACCATAACATCCTTCCAGCTTAATCTGAGTTAAAACTTAAACTAAATAGGTGCTCCAAAGGATAAATTGATTAATGCTTGTTATATGTCATGTAATAAAGAATTAAGATATCAATGTTAAAACTTGGTGGATCTGGGCTGATATATATATATATATATATATATATGTATATATATATATATATGTATATATATATATATGTATATATATATATATATATATATATATATATATATATATATATATATATATATATATATATTTTTTTTTTTTTTTTTTTTTTACAAAGGCTGGGTCAGATCATTTTTTTGTGTTTGTCAAATTAATTATATAACCATTATTGCCAATTTTGATTACACTGATTTAATTAAACCTTTGATAAACATGCTCTGTTTCATTCCACAAGTAACTTTAAACCAATTAAACCAACCAAGTTAATAATAGAACCAACAGTAACATACGATAAGCTAACAGATCATCTTGACCCTTTTCCTGATACTGAATTAAAATAACAGTATTTACTATTTTTATGTTGAATGTAATTCAGGTCTAGTTTTTATTAAAGTGTTACCTTCACATACAATAAACAATATATCATTTAACAAACCTTAATCCCCTGTAGTCCTGGCCAAACGTTTCTACGGACTCATTTAAATGTCATCTGAAAAGTTGTCATTTGAGTCAGGCCTGCAGTTGGTAAGATTTTGGAATAGCCCAGACCTTCTCACAGTTGAAAACTTGGGCGTTGCTCTTAAAAGCCTGGTTAATACCCAGTTTGAATAAATATGACCACTTCTAGTTGTGGTTGAATAAACAGTCAGATTTATGCCTAGGTTTAATTGCCACTACAGTGAGCTTGTGGTTGCTGAACAATTTCTTAAGGTTCATTTAACCACATATCCACACATCTGAACATGCATGTATAATTTTGCATGATTCACTTAAAGACCCAAATCAGTAAAACATTTATGCCGATGGTGACTCTATCCAAAGTTTTAGTGTGAACAGGATGAATATTGATATCCTCACACTCAAAGCGCCTCATGTTTGCGTAAGACTTTAAGCACAGAGGGAAAAAAAACTGAACAATTTGGAAGGAATTTAAATAATTCAAGAGGTGATAAAAGTATTTTTTTGTTGTTGTTGCATAATGTTGCAGAAGAATTTTTGCACAGGAGTTTTGCATAATTGTAAGAAACTGTGAAATGAATCTGCTGCCTTAGAAAGGATATGTAAACTCAAACTTGTGAGGTCCTACGATAATGGTTATGATTGTTTTGGGTATAATTGTGTGTATGGAGTAACGGATGTGAAAGAAGAAATATAAAACATTTTCCTCTGAACGATGGCTGACGTAGAACAAACTATGTATCTTAACTTTCTCTCACAGCTCAGCCATTTCTCATTACTATTTTAATTATCATTATTTAATTAAATTATTTTAATTGTTTAAGTGTCCAGTCCTGGAAACTTGCGCTACAGCTTAATAATTTTGGACTTTGTGCTTTTAGGATTTAATGTGAATTGAGAGCCTGATGCGAGCTGCATTTAGGAAACAAAATGCCCACAGGCCAGCAGTAATGCTTTAAGTAGAAGATGAGTGGGGGTAAGCTATAAATAGTACCAAATATCTGTTATGACAAAAGATAAAGGGCAGCACGAAAGTTTCTCCACCCACTTTGTAGCGACTGTATTAAAATAATGTGAGCAGGAGACAGTGGCGGAAGGAAAAGCAGAAACATGTCTAGTCAAAGCCTTGTTAAAACCATCATCAGTCTTCTAACAAGAGGGATTAAGCTCTGAACTGGATCTTTAACGGTTGGCTGGCTCGCCACCGTGTCACTCCCTGTCATTCACCGACAACGTCATGGCTGACTCACAGCTGGCTGACATCTAGGCTGGAAAAAGTTTCCCAGCTTCTCAGCCTTACACAGAGAAACTATGTTCATAGACTAACTATTCTGAACAAGCTTTTGTTCATTTATATTTCATGGTGTATTCTACATAGCTTTATGCATGTGCATCGTTATTGCATCAGCAATTTGAAAGTAAAAGGCTTTAAGCACTTCAAAGAGTAAATCATCAAATCGTAAACCCTACGCAGACAGATGAGAAAGTAAAGGAGCAGAGCGATTATGATGCTAGCAGTTTGCAACACAGCTTATTTTTGTCCACTTAAAAGTTATGTGCTGTTGCTTTCAAAATGTCTGATCACAGGCTTGTGCAGCTGTAAAAGATTATGAGGAGAGATGATGAACAAAACCTCATTAGGATAGCAGAAAAATTATGCTTTTTATAGTCATTTTTAGACTTTATGAGAAGTCTCGCAATCTTATTTCTTGTTTAAAGTCATAAACAAATTTTCTCTACAATAGCTTTTTTCTAGCTAAGTAAGTACTTCTGTTATTATGCAAAATAAATATTGTTTGTTTGCACCAGACACTTTTATGTCTTATGCTGTGTCGTTAAAGCTTTTTTATAAAGTCTGTGCCAGAGAGGAAACAGATTAACCATTACAACCATTTTGGTTGACAACATGGCAAATTTTTTTTAATTATATGTCTTAATTGCTTGTTTGACTAAAGTTCAATTAAGCTAAGTGCTTTGTTGCTGCGTGGTGGAAAAGAAAGACAAATATTATTGGATTATTTTTCAAAGTTTCTGTTTTATGCGTAACTTCTTGAGTGAATTTTTTCCCCCTAAGCTTCATATTTACATTCACAGAAAAACAGAGTAAATTCTTCCAGTTACCAAATCAGCTTGAGATCTGAAGTTTTTATGCTTTAGATCTGTGATTTTCCTTCTTCATCAACCAGTTTTGCTCAGGCTGAAGCCTACAGAGGAGTTTCATGGTTGTTTCAGTGACTGCAAGTTGCCCAGATTCTGTGACTACAAAACAAACCCAAAGCTTCATCTCTCCACCACCATGTTACCAGCTCTTCAGACAAACTAGACTGCTTTTGTCTCTCTTTAATTTTACAGTCAAGAACTGTAACAATAAACTTGCTATCTGAGGCTTGCAGAGTCCGATTTTGTGCATCTTTTTAAGCATGACTCTCTTCTGGCTTTGGGTGATTTTGCTGTTAAAGCCCATCCCAGTTTGATGGATTTAAGTAGCAATACCTGACGACTACTTTTCTTTCTAAATCCAATGGAAGCAGTCATGGTGTACTTTGCATGCTGCTTTCCTATTTTGTAGTTATTTCTGTTTGGTGAGTAATGAAAGTTCAGAATCTGCTGTGTGATTTGGAAACGTAGGGTATATTTGAATAATTTTCCCTTCTGATCTAGAATAAATATTTATTTTTGTGCTACAGTTTAAGACCTTGATTTTGAAATATGAAACTTAAACTCCCCTACTTTAAAACAGTGTAGCACAAAAGTCATTTGCGTCAGTTTTTTAACTTCCTTTCAGATAATATCATCAGCTTCTCATGGTACAGAAATACATGCTCCTGTATTTATTTATTTTATTTATTTATGTGCATAATAAATAAAATCCTAGGACTTACTGGGTAAAAATAACTTCACAACTTGGCAATCATAATTTCCCAATCATAAGAGCTGTACTGAATTTGTTAAAATACCCTGAGAGACACAATGAGACATCAGCTGTCTACGTCGGACAGATCAAAGGAATGTCAGCTGTAGTAATAGGTTTTGCACAGAAATTTTCCACTTTGTTCTTTTCTGTTCTGGTGCATGAATTACCATTAAGCTACACCCAGTATAAGTCACAGTGCATGTAGGATGAGGTTTAATGACGCCATTCGTACCCACCATCAGGTCTCTTGTTGACTCATGTTGTTAAAAAAAAAAAAGACATTACATTCCCAGAAATGCAGCTGTGCCCTCATCTCTTATACATGTGTACTTTCATAATGCGCTGTGCATCATGCTTTCAGTTTCTTATTATAATTTCAAATCGGATTGCCTTTCAGAGTGAGAAGAAAATGACCAGTGAGACCCCGTCCACAATCTCCATGGCTCTGATGAACCCCCAAATGGCCTCCTCCTCTGCAGACGGCAGAAACTCCTCCACGCAGCAGCTCTCGATCAGCGTGTGAGTCATCTGTAAAACATAACATTATTAAGATGATAATGTATGATCATGTGTGCAAGAATGAAAGTATTAAGGGTATAATAAGAAAAGCTTGAGTGAAATTTTATGGGCTATGAAAATGTGGTAACAACTTAAGCAAACCATGGGTGTGCCCCTCCAGGTGCGCTGTCCTGTACTCCTACAAACCTCGACGACCGGAGGAACTGGAGCTGAGGAAAGGAGAGATGGTGGGCGTGTACGGGAAGTTCAAAGATGGCTGGCTGCGTGGGCTGTCGCTCCGAACGGGGAAAGTGGGCATTCTTCCTAGCAACTACATCACCCCTGTGCTCAGGTGAGAGGCTGCATTTATACACGAGCTAGGAGGCTTTCAGTCATGCATACATTTCAGAAATGTGGTCAAACTCAATGGAACTCAATACCCAAATAAATAAAAGAAACAATTTTAAGATCTCTCTCTAATTTATTATTGAAGAACTTCATACACAGCTTATTAGAACCAAACACCTCTCTTGAAGAACTAAGAAAGTAATGCCAAATTGTGACATGAGAGAAAAAGAATTCATGGTTTGCAAAATATTTTTCAAATAAGTTGTTTGGTCATTTGTTCTCATGAGTCAGTGCTTTGTGGAACCACCTTCCACTGCAATTACTGCTACATACCTATCAGGGTGTGTCCCAGCTCGGTCAAATTGGATGCAGAGGCTCTGTGAATATCACGTTTCAACTCTTACTGTGGCATCTTGGTTGGCATTAGTTCTGGACTTTGACTGGGCCGTTTCAAAACATGAATATGATTTGATTTGATCTAAACCATTCTTTGCAATTTATTTAAGGCCCGTGTTCCCTGGTCCACCACATCACTTTAAAATCACAATAAGACACAGTTGTGTTTGTGGTTAAAGTGTGAAAAAATGTGAGAATACTCTTGTAAGGTAAAGTACTGTTTTTAAAATGACATGCGTTTTTGTTACAGAACCTCAGCCAGACTTTTGGAGACCAAAGCAGCTAACGCATCATCGCATTACAACACAGTATCTGGGAAGAAACCCACCGCTGCAAAAAGTCCCACTGTGGTCCTTGCTCTCGACAAGGTGGGTGGCGATGGAACGAAATTCTCAACAGGACCGGTGTCAACTGTGCCAAATGGAGCACAGCACGCCGCGTCCTCCAGTGGAGCTGCTAAACCGTCCTTTTATGGGACGTCTCAAGGTTGGGACACTGTGAGACGTGTTTTCAACCCCAGAGGTCAGTGAGAAATCAGTTTCTAATAATGGGCTGCTTTATCTTGGTCAAGCAGTTGTTAAACAAAAATGCACTCTTTATATTTTATTTCAGCATCAAACCGTCCCTCTCATGTGTCCTCTTATAACATCCCGTCCAACTCGCAACCTTTCGCACAAGTTCAAGCGTCGGGCTACTCACCTGCTCTTCAGAGAAAGAGAAACAGCAGCTTCCCATTCTCCAACTCCAAACCTTATGGCTGGATGACTGAGCCAGCAGCGCTCTCTGCTGGTGCGGTCGTGAAGGACAGGGACTGTGGTGCCTCACATGAAGCAGTATTTCAGCATCACAGGCAGCCTGCTGCAAATGCACCTCAGTCGATTTTAGTCAGACCTGACGCACAGAAAAACAGCATAGACAAGGTAATGTCAGATTCATGTTTGCCTTCGTTTTCAAGTTCTCAGGCTTTTGGGAAGGTTAAATGTTTCTTTGCATTTCCAAAGCCTCCAAAATCAGTTCGGTTCCTGACGGATGACGAGTCTCCTCCTCCAAGACATCGGACCTCCTCTTGGTCATCTGGGTCTCAGGTTCACCCAAACTGTCGTCCTGGGCCCCTGCCTTTAGAAGTGTGGGCCCCTTCTCTCACCATGGGGAGAGACGGACCGGGGATCCTCCTCAAAGACGGGAAAGGTCCAGTTCTTAGGAAGGGCTTTGAAACGGCCGTTTCTGATCCAAGTTCTAACCCGCAGAAACCATTCCACTCACAGCCGTCGCTGTCAGCCTTGTCCGCTCAGTTCAGCCCCGTCAGGTAAACTTCACTTTGGAGTCCTCACTCACCCAAGTAGAGGCAGACCTGAACAATTACTTATCTATTTTATTTGAAATGTTTTGTTTTCCAGGCACAGAGTGACCACAACACATTTAGCCCAGACAGACTCAGAGCTCAGTCTGCTGCAAGGAGAGGTGGTCCTTGTCCACAGACCTCGGCCTGACGGACGGGTCCTCCTGACGCAGGAGAGCAGCGGACAAACAGGCATTTTCCACAACACTATTGTCCAAGCCCTTGAGAGGCTCAGCTGACTGTGTATTACTGCTAAATTAATGGATACTTCTATTAGGGATGCACCGATTGCAGTTTTCTTGCCGATTATGATCTTTAAAAAGTCCAATTTTGGCTGACACCAATTTCTTTTGTCTGATATGTTGCTAAATATAGCATGAAAGTCGCTGAGTTGGCAACAGTGGGGTGACTATTGTTAACTGCAAATGTGCAGACATAACCTGGTGGGCCGGTCTATCAGTCAAACCTCTCTGACAGCAGAGCAGAAGAGAACAGTGGCTGATTTTTAAATATTTGCTGACGTAGATAAGATTGGGGGATAAGATGTGTTTCACATGTAAGTACCAGCCAATCACCAATCTCCCAAAAATAAGGAAATCGGCGCAGATAAATTGGCTGGCCGATAAACTGGTGCACCCCTAATTTTTATCCTGACTGCCAAATAACTTAATAGATCAACTGAACAAAACGAGTGTTTATGTCCAAAAACGAATCCTGCCGCACGACAATCAAATAACAGGTTTTTACTTTGGACCTGAGTGGATGTGAGAGCGTGGGTAAAGTCTTCACAGATGTATTTTGCGTCCTATAATGTGTGCGCATGTTTGTAACACGTGACATTATTCAAGTTTTGCACTAAAAACCCACTTCAGGTTCCTTGCTTCATCTGTTACACAATGGTGAGTGCCTTTGTCAAAACCCACCAAGAAAACATATTATATTTGTACATATTTAGAGAGATTAGGTAAATTATCTGTACTGCTTTTGTGTTAATAAAGTATAGTTCCAGAACCTCTAACAGTTTGGCTTCTTTCTTCTATAACCCAACCTTTCTTCAGGCCACTTTAATGAACCTGTAAGTGTTTTTCATTGCAGTATTACGGCTGGGAAGCTATGACTGAATTTGCCTCAATTGAGACTAAAATGAAAGGAAAATGTTACATTGCACAGACAGCTATGATAGTCAGAAGAAAAAAAGTGTAGAAGAACCAAACACTGGTCAAGAAAACTAAATTCCTAAACTAGAACATTTTTAAAGTGAGTTATCATACTTATATACAAGATTTACAAAGGGTAACATTATTGAGAAAAACTGTAACAATCCCCAGACCTTTTTGACTGTTTCTGGCAGGCTGTTGCCTGGACTCTTCACCAATAAATCCTGCTGATTATTTCATAGACAAAATTCTAAGAGTAAGACTTTTGTGACCTCGGTAATAATTTGCTCACATAGATCAATTGAGCCATTGAACTATGCATTTCATCTCAGTTTCATAGAAACTAATCACGGCTTAAAAACTGCAACTTGCTGACTAGACATGGTGCCCACAAGTTCTTTTTCGTTTTTTTTTTACCTATTCATTTGATTTGCCTCTGAAATATTGCATATTTCAAAGATAATTAATATATTTTAAGGAAATCAGAAGCCTCTGTAATCCAACCAAGCATTTTTGCAAATCTAATTTAAAAGTGAATCTCTTTACTCCTTTTTCAGAAAGAAAAGACAGTCCCTTGCTGTTTAGTCAGGATTTCAATCACAGCACACACATTGATGCATCAAAAACATCTTAGTTTTTAATCAATTAATCATAATATAGTGAATAATAAATAGATGTTGGACCGTGCTCAACAAGTTCCGATCTAAGCTGGTAGGAAAGGACTAATTTGTCATTTTGTGATTATAAATCTTGAGAAAACTTTAAAGTACTATTATATTTAATAACATATTTGTTGATGACAACTTTTTATTACTGTAAGCACATGACATCAGCCTACCATAGATTCTTAAACAGTGCATCCATCCATGACAAAGTGGTCCTAAATTTCCCACTGCTTAATTCAGGAAAGGCAGAAGTTATTATTTTAAGTACCATAAAATTGCAATGTTTGAAGTCAAAGCTCAGCAACAATCAAGGAGCCGAATCACCACAGTCCATGTGCAGCAACTTTGGAGAAGACTAACTACAGCTCCATTAGTCAGAACAAAGATTGATTCTTTAAGCAGATTACAGCAGCAGCACTAATAATTGTGTCTCTTGTTATTTTGTTTGTTCTTAGCATGGAGTTATCAATAGTACCTATCAATATTCATATTAAAGGTAGGGTTTTTCTGAAATATTAAACAAAAGGAATTTATTTTTTTTTGTCTGTCCAAATAGTCCAAATAAAAAAAGTCTAGTCTTAGTTTTTGAGAGGTAGATAATGAGAAATTAATTTATAGCATTTTACAAATAGGCTATGGATACAGTACTGTGTCCAGTACTGTGTCATCTAAGGGATACAGTGTAATGAGCCAATAATTTTTTTACATTGGCTTCTACGATTTAAAAAAAAAGTATAGTAAAATATCTATTGGTCAGATATTTTGCTGACTAATGGCTCAGAGTCCTCGTTTATGTTATTAAAATAACAGTTCTATGGTTTAACAAATTGCAGAGTTACCAAATTAACTTCTGTAAAATAGTGCTAATATACAGTATATTACTGTATGCAAACTGTCCAGTCGAAACCAGTGGATACGCATGCGCACACCGACTCAGACTGGAGCTGACAAGCCAACGGCCATGAGCTGCTGATGAGAATGACAACATCGCTGGTGCACAAATTCAGCGAGCAGTAACCCCAAAATCAAATGAACAGAACACTCCAAGCGTCTAGAAGCCTCCATATATAGCACATTCCACCTCCTCACTATGCCGGTAAGTCGCCACGCCTTTTTGTATGTTTTTTTTTGTTTTGTTTTGTTCGTAAGTAGGGTTCCTCCCTTCCTCCGTTGATGTGATGCTAACCCCGCTTAGCATTAGCATATCAGTTATCGTAGCTGTTGCAGGATACAGAGATATGGCAAAGGCCTCTGACAACTCTGTCCGTTTCTTTTTAATGTTTTATGTACTACTGGGTTTATTTTTTGTCATAATAGCTTTTACTTTACGTTCGCTTCTTCCATGTAAGTGAACATTGCGGTTATGATTAGGAAACCAGCTGCGGTCAAAGCAAAGACCTTAACGTCGTTACCTAGCAACATCTTGTAACATTTTGACCCATAAAGGGATAATTAAAACCTCTCAGCTCTGATTGATTTATGCATTTATTGTGTCTGCTTTGGATTATGGGGTGTTTGTGAGACGGTAAATTCCGTCTGTACATACAGATGTAATTGCAACACTGATAAAAACGCGTAAAAAGCTGTAAAAATATATCTTAGCAGAATATCGCAGTGAAAATGTTAGTAATCCAGCCTTTAAATTAAATGTACAATTTATTTGCGGACTAAAATCACATGCTAAGAATTATTGTAACAAAATCAGTGCACAGTTATTGTCAATGCAACAATCATTTGCCAATGGAGCAGCACTTCACAGGACTGGAGCATACAGAGAGAGGGATTTTTCATCATTTCTCCTTGGAGTCTGTTCTAGCACACATTAATCAAATGAATGATTAATTACCAGGCCTCTGCGTAATTTGTTGAGGTTTATCCTTTCCATTTGATTCACGTATTTGGTAGCAGAGCCATCTGAAAGTTGCAGGAAAGCAACTAAGACCAATGATGGAGACCCCTGGCCTGGTCTAGACTGTCCAGAATCCCTTGACTCTCTTGAGTCTCTTGACTCTCTTTCACTTAGCTAAACCATTGGGTTTTATGTAGGATTTAAGTATATGGACTGATATTGCTATATTGTGTTAATTTAGCTTTATGTTTTGTATCAAGGATCTGAAAATCAACCACTGTTCCCTTTTGTTTGTCCATGAGAGAGGATTGACTAATATTTTAATTAGCTTGATGTTCTGAAGCATTTAAGTGTGGCAAACATGAAAAAAAAAAGGAAATCAAGATGGGCAAACACTTTTTCTCACCACTGTTTTTCCGCAATACTTTTTCTGCATATCTTCATTATGAATGCCAAAATGTTCCTGTGTATGCATATACACTGTATGTATGTATCCCATGCTATTTGTCAGCTATGCCCATAAGTCCATGTGTTTCTTACTTTTATCCATTTCAGAGCAGTAAGGCTGAGAAACAGGAAGTCAGTGATAACGTCAAAGTTGTGGTAAGATGTCGTCCCCTCAACCAGAAGGAGAAGATGATGGCCCACAAGCAGGCCGTCATTGTGGACGAGATCCGTGGCACCATAACGGTGAACAAACTGGAGATCCCCCACGAACCTCCTAAGACATTCACCTTTGACACTGTGTTTGGGCCTGACAGCAAGCAGCTAGATGTCTACAACCTCACAGCCCGCCCAATCATCGACTCCGTTTTAGAGGGATATAACGGTACAGTTGTTGTCCTTATAGAAACGATTTGTTTAACAAGCTTTGTTAAAGTATTGAAATAGTTAACTTTCAATCGTTGCAGGGATTACTGTAGTGTGGCTTATAACAAGCACATAACAGTTCTTCTAAAGTAACTTGTACTTGATATTTTGTCATTTTCAATTTTCACAATCCATATTATTAGGAATGATGGAATTATATTATTTGATCCCCAATCCAGGCACAATTTTTGCATATGGGCAAACTGGCACAGGAAAAACCTTCACCATGGAGGGGGTGAGGGCGGTACCAGAACTTCGAGGGATTATTCCAAATTCTTTTGCTCATGTTTTTGGACACATTGCCAAGGCAGAGGGCGACACAAGGTATGAAATCAGACTGCAGACAACATTTTATTATATCCCTTTATGCATTCTATAACATTACAATCACAAACATGCTCATATTTTATCTGATAAAGTTCTGCATAATTATCAAACTTCAAAAAAAAGAAACATGGGTTTTCAAGCTTGTTCCACACCTTCTGCCCGGTGACTGCTGGAGATGGGCAGCAGCACCCCTGCAATAATAAGCAGGTATAGACGATGGACGGATGACCTTCAAAAACGTTTTAGTAGTGAAAGGTTTTCACATGAAGACCAACTTTATTACACTTTCCTCATTCCAAATTAGCCCAGGCTCAGTCACATTGACCAGAGAGCATCTGTTAACTACAGTTTTTGCTGTCCCACAGAATGTAAATTGAGAGACTATTTACCTCATTGACTATTTACCAATGAGGTAAATCTGAGAGTGATGACTGCAGTCTACAAAATATACAATACACTCTTATATTTGTTTGTAAAAATAAATAAATAAAAAATAATAAACCTAACTTGCTGCACTACTAAGAAGTAGTGCAGCAACTTATTGGTTTCCAATAAGTTGCTGTATTTCCACTTTTTTTTATACACTGTTTTGTGATGGTCAATCACATGCAAAATACAGTGACGTTTTACTTAACATGATGCTAAAGTAAGGATGTTGAAAGCATATTAATGCTTCTGCCAGATACTCTTGGGAGACAAATCTTAGAGCGTAATATAAGCATGAACAGGAAACAGGAAATGTTGCTTGCAGAAACTAGGATAGGCATTCTTGCCATTTCTTGTGAACACTGGTTCACACAAACTACATGATTGAACTGAGCTAGGATTTTTTTTTTTGTTACCCAGGTGAACATTTCATATCCTTATTGTGGTCTACCCTTTTTTTAGATTGCGTCTGATAAACACAGAATTTTTCACTGGTAGATTAACAGCTTTGACAGTCATTTTAGAAATATGACACAATTAAGTGGCTGGCAAGTTTTTTTAACCAATACCGTGGAATTGAATCTATTTCTCGTAACTGCACTTAAAGTTGTAAAGTATGTGACGTGGTTTTGTTTCTGAACAGTCGTGTTGTGCAAGCAGAGCATAACCATAAAGCTCTCCTGTTGCTAAGCTCTGAACATAATTTATCCTACTTACTAGTTATAGTTAAACATGTCATTGTCTGGATGAGCTCAGGAAAAGTAAAGATTTTTCCCACATACTTATTAAATCCCACTAAAGAAATATACAATGACTTGTCCTCATAGAAGTTAATTGGGTGATCGACTTCCTTTGTATATTCTTGTTATGGGCTAGCTTTTTTTTTCCCTCATCGAGATTGTGGGAACAAAGTGAAAGCATTCATATACACAGGGCTTTTTGAAAGGTTTCAAATGTGTATATTCCAGCATCAGCCTTTTTAAAATGTAATTTTTTTTTCTCTGTTTGTCTTTGACAGGTTTTTAGTTCGTGTTTCATACCTGGAGATTTACAACGAGGAAGTGCGGGATTTGCTGGGCAAGGACCAGTTGCAAAGGCTTGAGGTAACAGGATATATAAATTTAGCGACTGATTAGAAATGTATTGCACAATGACTTGTCTTAAAAGGCACAATTGTCATTTGTCTTTGCTAAACTCTAAATTTGGATTTGCAACTGTTGCAGCTTTCAATGATAAGGATCTTTTTCTTTTTTTTTTTTTTGTAGGTCAAAGAAAGACCTGATGTTGGCGTGTACATCAAAGATCTCTCTGGTTACGTTGTAAATAATGCTGACGATATGGACAGAATTATGACACTCGGTCACAAAAACCGTAAGCACAACCACTGAATTGATAAGAAATCATGGCAGTAACAGATCAAACACAAAACGCATATAACTGTCAACTCTGTGTCTATGAGAAATTCTGCTGTGGCCTGAGGTTCATATGCACCCAGCCTGGGCATAGATGTCATAATGCATTTGGGTTTTGAATGGATTATTTGAATTATTTTTCTCGGGTGGGATAATGCAACTGCATAAAGTCTCAATGATTATGTCTGGCTGAATATTGGATCATTTTTCCTGATAAAATTGATAGAGTTCCATTGAATTGGTTTGTTTGCTGAAACCGACCCAGCTTTCAAGCCTAGTTCTTGCATTTTCTATACAGTTAAAGCCTGGTTCCGGTAAGGCTATTCCAAAAATGTAAAGTTAGGCAGCTTCATCCATGCCAAGACCAGTTTCAAGGTGTGATTAATGTGTTGAGCACCTAGCAGTAATCCCTGTTTTAACCATAACATCCAAACTGTCACCCTCGTACGTTAGGTCCAGAATTTGACCAATGATATGTCGAATTTGGAATTTTTTTTTCTTCTTGTTCACACTGTTGTGGCTAACATTTCACATGTTTTTGCCAAGACACGAATGAATGTAGAGAATTTTGTTCAGACTAACTCTCCCTGCAGCGAATGCTAAGTCTGTTAACTTTCAGCAGTGTCTACTTGGTTTTTGGGTTTGTTTGCCTGTTTCACTTACTTATTAATAGCTTGACTTTTTTGCCTGAAGTATTCTGGCATTCTTCTGGCCAATACAATGATTATTGTGCAAATCCATCAAGATTATCAATATTATTTTAATTTTGTTTAAATATGTTAAACATATGTAAAACATTATTACAGACTAAAAGTAATTCACTAACAGTGAAGCCATCAACATTTTTAATTAGTATTAGTGATAGTTTAACCTATAGTAGTATGATATCATGTTAAAAATATTATTTTTTTATTTGCTGTGTTGACACATCCAGTTATTGAATTGCTTCAGGCAAAACTTAGGAATTTTATAACATGTGGGGGACAGGAGTGACCCATACTAAACGAGCATGAGGTTCAGAATTTCATGCTATGCTCTGGCACATAATTTTCTTTAAACCTTTACTATGACTTCAATTATTTCAAAGCTCATTGAAAATAGCCTCCATGATTTTCTCTTCTTGCACACAGCAGTCGTGGTGCAGGAGGGATTGTATGTTTATTCTTCTGACTGTCATCAAAATGAAAGTCTGTTGCTTGTAGTGAAAAATGGTAAGGCGGCATTAGGTGAAATGCACTGCAGACACAGGCTTCTGTTTGTTAAGTTAATGTGCATAATACGTGGAATTCTTTGTAATTTTCCCCCGCTGTAACAAAAAAATCCTGTTTTGCACACATGACTTTGTTGTTGTCATTTTGCAGAGAACTTACTGCCTCTGTCATAAAATATGTGAATTTGGCTCATCCAGGAAGTATTGCAGTTATTTTTTTAAATTACACATATGCTAATGCAGACTTTCTGTGTCAATTAGAAAATAGTGTATCAATGCCATACTTTGTACAGGAACCTCAGTTTATAATGATAGTTTTGGGATATTCTCAAGACATTTTCCACACCATGATCAGTTGCAACATAATGATGACTATTTTTTAACCATATGTCATATCTGCTCAGGAAATGGAAAAAAATAACGATAAAATGTGATATTTTTGTTGGATGTTGCAACAATACTACTCATGATAAATCTCTATTTTTCTCACCCGTCTCTTTTTTATGGTAGAGTGATGCTTCCAATGCTCTGTAGTTTATTAAGCACTTTGCAGTCAGTTTTAATCCAACACACTTTATATGTTTTTGTATTGAAATGATGAATTCATGATCTTGGAATATAATAGACATCACCAGTCATCACATATATGTTTTGGTGAAGTCAGGTGAGGCTTTCAAATTTATGAACACTGTGCCATTGTCAATAATAGTGGTGGATGCATCATGCTGAGGTTCTGCTTTGCTACCAGTGGTACTAATGAATTGCACAAAACAAAAAGGTTGAGATATTGGAGGAGCAGTACTTAAAATTTTAAATGTCAAGTTTAAATTGATCTTTTTTTTCTTTTTTTTTGGTGCAGGATCCGTCGGTGCTACAAACATGAATGAGCACAGCTCCCGCTCTCATGCCATCTTCACCATCACCATCGAGTGCAGTGAGAAGGGTGTGGATGGTAACCAGCATGTGCGCATGGGAAAGCTTCATCTCGTAGATCTGGCAGTAAGTATGAAGTAATAAATGATTTAAAACTTTTATTAAGTATATAAGCAGTGAGGCTTATACACGGTACTTCTACATATGCCTCACTGCACATGTTCTGCATAATCTTCACCAACTACCGCTTGTTCTCAACAAACACAGGGTTCAGAAAGACAGGGCAAAACTGGAGCCACAGGTCAGCGTTTGAAGGAAGCAACGAAGATCAATCTGTCCCTCTCCACCCTGGGTAACGTTATCTCCGCCCTGGTGGACGGCAAGAGCACTCACGTCCCCTACAGAAACTCCAAACTGACCCGTTTGCTTCAGGATTCGCTGGGGGGAAACTCCAAGACCATGATGGTACAGCTTCAGTTTGAACACAATATTAGGAGCTCTTTTTAAATGTCATATCTCACATGGATTAATTGTAAGGCTGTGTTACGGTATTCCTATTTGGAAAAAAAACAACAAAAAAAACCCTTTAGGCAAGTTGTTGTTTTACAGATATTCAAGGCACATTTCTGTATTGTATTTTTTTATTGGTCTGATGTGATCTTCTAATTTTAGATGTATTGTTTTCATTAGTTGTCTGAGGAAAGTCGTTATACCTGTGTCTGCCTTAAAATTTTACACACCATACCTTTCCCTACCAGTGTGCAAATATAGGTCCTGCAGACTACAATTATGACGAGACCATCAGTACCTTGCGCTATGCTAACAGGGCTAAAAACATCAAAAACAAAGCGAGAATCAACGAAGATCCCAAGGACGCCCTTCTACGGCAGTTTCAGAAAGAGATCGAGGAGCTCAAAAAGAAACTGGAAGAGGGTAAGGAGCTAAATAATAATAAAAAATATAACATATAATGTGCGTGTTTCCTTCAGAGACTAAAATGTTGTTTGTGCAACACTAGGTGAAGAGATTTCTGGCTCAGACGGCAGTGGATCAGAGGAGATGGATGAAGGGGACGATGAGGCAGGAGAAGCAGGAGAAGGCCGACGGAGGAGGAGGGGTAAGAGTTGATCATTAATGAGCACAGATTGTGGAAAAAGTTAGACCCACATTTTTGTGTGACTAAAACAAAATCTGTTCTTGCAGTTTAGTATGCGGTTTTAGCACAAGAATAGATAACCATCTACATGATTTGCATGTAACTTGTTTGATCCGTCGACAGTGTTTTAATGCTAAGCAAGTATTCAGTTTCTAAGATCTGAATCAAGTCGAAGTTGTTTTGAGGTTTGATGCATAGCATGACTAAAGCTGCAATTAACCTCGTAGTTTGCTCATTTAGGAGTTCCCCGGTAGTCTCAAGATGCACCTACTGTGAGTGGTGTGAAAAATGAACAAGGATTATTTTGTCATCACAATAGAATTCCATTTAGTTAGTTTATTTGTTTGTTTTTTTTAGATTTCTTTGTGATTTTAGTTTTAAGTTGTTTCTCTGAGCTTATCTGGTCTGCTGAGTTAGCAGTTTGCATGTCTGTACCTCCAGCTTTTTCACTTGCAAATGATTTTTGCCTTATTTTTTGTTCTTAAACTTATAATCACATTTTCCTACAACTGTTTATGGTTTATCTTTCTTTCATGTTTCTGTCTTTGGGCTTTGGGACTTCTTCTGCTTCTTTTTCAGACAGTTGTGATATCAGCAGAAGTAATAGTTCAGAATTTACCAACACTTCCTCAGTGACACCGCCCACTGACGCCGACCTGCGGGATAGTGAGTTGGAGTAACCCTCTGCTCACCAACCAGCCTGCCCACATATTATAGCCCTTTTCACACATGAGCACAGGAATTTTAAGCTTTTTAATATATTAAATCCAATGTGATATTTTTGCTGCTGTGACTATGCATTCATTTGAATGTTTTACTTTATTTCTTTTTCTTGGTGCCTATTACGTTTCTTGACTTATATGGCTGTATTCTCAAGTAGAAGAGAACAAAATATAAATATATTAATATATTCTTGGAGTAAAAATGTCTAGAAAGCTGAGTTTTGTAGCATGGCAGCTGCATAAAGATCTTTTGGGGAAGTTTAGTATCTTCAATCCTTTAAATCGGTAGATAACAATCCCTTAGATCCAGTCAAAGTTGTCATATATGTGACCTATACTCCTACGTTATTAATGCGTGCTTTTCAAGATCTTTCTGTAAGATTTTTAGTAACACTCTGTAAATAGCTAAAATGGTTTGTATAGGTAGGTGGTTTTCCTTAGGGGGTTTCCTGTTGCCTTGATGTCAAGTCTACAAGCTGAGTCAGAGAAAGTATTTTTTCTCTTGCCATAGATGTGAGATAATATATAAAACTGTGAGCAGTGGTACAAAATGTTGGAGTGTCACAGAGTTTTCTTCAAAGACCTTTTAAATTGAGTGACTGACGGTTGATCTTAGTCATATTTAGTCACTGGGAATTTGCCAAGGACACTTCAACCAAATCGATGTGATTAGGTTCTGATGCAGACAGAAAATTTTAATCTGACCTAAAAATAATTTATTTTGATTGATTCCAAGTATTTTATTGAAAGAGCAGCGTTCTTGTTCCACATTGTTCCATGTATTCCTTACTTATGGAAGTAATAATCATAATAATGGTTAACAAATACTGTCACAATTAAATAATTGTTTTTTGAGGTTAGAAAAACAATGCAGCAGCTGCTCTTCAGTAATATGTTTCAATAAAGTAAGTGTTGAAATGTAGGATATTATATCAAATACAAACTCAAATAAATTTATCAGTATACCGTTCTTCAACATAATACTAAAAAAAAGAAAAATCAATAACAAAAAATAATCAAATCTAAAAATATAACTAAATTACAATAAGAAATGAATGCTTAATTATCAGACTGTCGTCAGATTGTCAGGTTTTAATGTTTCCAAGAGATCTTTGACTTAGATTTCTATAAAATGTTTTCAATACAGTTGTGTTTTAATTGACTTTTGTCTCTTTTAATCCACAGACTATGCACACAAATGAGCTGATTATATTTTATGTTTGCCAAGTACCTCAACTGTCTGGTTATTTGGGCCATTTGCAAAGTGTTGTGGGTTTAGTAGTTTAGTGTCCATACATTATGGGCACCAGGAAATGGGGGGCTCGGACACCCTTCGGGGTTTTCCTGCATACAATTTTAACCCAAGCAGCACAGTATTAGCTGCTGCAGAGATGACATGCAGAGGGCACTGATGTGCCAACAGTAAAGACAAAGAAGCTCAACACGGTTTTCTTCATCTAGTTAGTGCAGTCTATGATGTCAGATACGTTGATAACTTTGCGCCTGTGATTATGTGCAGACGTTCTGCAGCCAAATTAGTTGTAAAACAACTTGTTTTAATCACATTTATTTACCTAGACTAAGAAGATAAAATCACAGGAATTAATAAATATTACACAGAGTTCATTAATAGAGGTCAGTTGTAAGTTTTAGTTGAACCTTATTCTGTTTAGTATCCTGAATATTCACAATATCAAATAAAGTATCTGAACAAATACTTTATTTCTTAAATAATAAAAAGTAAGGGATTCCATCTTTAAAGGACTTTTTATTGTGACTGCAGTACATGTGAAAGTCTAATTTAATGATGTAAAACAGTCATTAAAATTATTTTTGTGGAAATTCTTTAGGATTTATCCTAATCCTAGAATAATCTAAACTAATGATTATTGGCGGCCTTAGGCCCGGTACAAATCCAGATAAATACCAGACCATTTCTGCTGTTACTAAAATGCAGTAGTTTATAAAACTCATATTAAAGAATTGGGCAGCTAAGACATATCTTTGAGTATTGAACATAAAAATAATTTCTGTCCTTTGTAGGCAATCTATCCTTTCCAGAGTTAAGAACATGTGTAAAAAGGGCTTTGTCTTTTCTTCCTGTCTTTATCACTCCTGTATTATCACAGCACAGCTCCTTACCTTTCTTTTATTTTTATTACACGGATATTAAAAGTGTCTCCCAGGTTCCTGGTGTGACCCACTTTGCAGATTTCTGTCTGACTTGTCTGCTCAGTAGCAGTAAATCTTTCTAAGAATGAATACTTCACATTTTACCTAACTGGTTGCTCCTTTGACATCATAAAGAGCTTCAGCATGAGCATTGTCTAACCAGATTGTCGGCTTTCATCTCTAACTTGCCTTATTATGTGAAATGTTTGCCCCTAACCTCAAAGATGCAGTTTGCCCATGTCTTGTTTTGTTATATATAGTTAAATTCATCTCTCTTGACTGGCATATGATTGGTCTTGCTGAAAGTTTTCGTTAGTATTCGTTTCACTGTTTGACCTCTTATTTGGTGCCCTCCCCGTACACAACTTTCTAAATCACTTTGTAATGCATTTTTTTCTCTCTCTCTCTCTGTCCTCCTGTTGCAAATGATGCCTGTTTGACTCGCTTTGTACCTTTTTATTCAAGGCCAAAGAGGTTGGTGTTAAAAAATAAACCCCAGATGGTTCTAAGTCATGTAGCAAACAATTACATTACAATTTAAGGAGATTCAGCTAATACTGCAGCTCACTCCGATGGAATTACTGAATAAGAGACGATTACTGGTAACATTTTTATGTCTGGCTTTCAAGGACGGTTTTCATTTTCATCTTCATGACAATCACGGTGTTGAATCTCTCATTTGATACAGTTCTTTGGGGAAAAAAGACATTACAAATTTTCCCACATTATTAACTTAAACTTTGATGTAGTTTATTGAGATTTTATGTGGTAGACCAACATGAAGTAGTGCAGCACTCTGAGGTTGAAGGAATTGTTTAGAGCTACACAATATGTTGATTCACAATTGTCATTAAAGTATTAGTGTGAGCAATGTTGCAGTTGTGCAGGACTGCATGGATGCAATATTCAGCAGGAGGTTATATTTTAAGTGCGATGCATGCAAATTCTGCCTCCCAATAACATTTTGAACCTATTGTGTACACTTTCTCTTTCCTTGATTCCCACAGTTAATGTATGTCTTTTAGTTGTGCAGATGCTAAAGGTCAGCATGTGTGAATATTGGGACAAAAGAATGGATATACATCCATTGTGTATATTCAGTTATACATGCAAAAGACTTTTAGTTGTAACTGTAATGAAAGGTGAGCAGCAAAATGCACGCCTCAGATTTATTCCTTTGTAAAATATTTTGAAAATCAAGCATGATTTTCCTTCTGCTTCACAATTCTGCCCTTTTTTTTATAACATAAAATCCCAATGTCAGAATCCATGAAAGTTTGTGGTTGTAAAATGACATAATGTGCAACATTTTAAAGACACTGTCTAGATTTTGTTGGATACATATTAAGAATTTATTATTGTGCATTATCATTTATCATTCCCTTAAAATAACAACAAATCGATCCTTTAGCATCCATTACACCACCATCATTCCTCGACAGTGGTGTAATTAACTGTGCACACTATGAATTACTACTGATACTTTCTAAGAAGTATCTGACAGACTTTGATCATATTCTCTGTTCTCATTTTAGGAAGGAAGAAGGTTTCTCCAGACAAGATGGTGGAGATGCAGGCAAAGATTGAGGAGGAAAGAAAGGCCCTGGAGGCCAAGCTGGACATGGAGGAGGAGGAGAGGAACAAGGCAAGAGCAGAGCTGGAGAAAAGGGAGAAGGATCTTCTTAAAGCCCAGTGAGTCATAAAACTTAAAAATCATACATGGTTATTAAGGTCAAAATTGGACATCTCGAGTGAACCATTTTTAATATATTTTAGACAGGAGCATCACCTCCTGCTAGAGAAATTGTCGGCTTTAGAGAAGAAGGTGATTGTAGGTGGAGTGGATCTTCTCGCTAAGGCTGAGGAGCAGGAGAGGCTCCTGGATGAATCGAATAATGAGCTTGAGGAGCGTCGCAAGCGAGCAGAACAGCTACGCAAGGAGCTGGAAGAGAAAGAGGTATGATCTGCTGCAAATCAGGTCCCTGGTACCAAACCACTTTGATTGATAGATAATTTTCATTGTGACTCAGTTTTTCTCTATCTGATACAATTATGGCATTTATGAATAATTGGTGGTATACAGCTTCTAGCCTGATGGAGCGATAAGAACAATCTAATTTTGTATGTTATGAGCGACAAGTAGCCGAACAAAATTCTTGCAGCTTTTACCTAAAATCTGCTGTCGGTCACCAAGTGCAAGCTGTACCGGATATGAGACCACAGTGCTTACTGCAAACTGAAAAGCTGACTCATTGTGGTGTAAATAAAGTTACCTCTCAGACTCAGATTCTCACATCCTTATTGGACTTTCATTCCGTGTTGGCATTATCTCATCAGCTGTACTTTGGGTATGGAAAGTATTCAGATCCTTTTAGATTTTTCACTCTTTCTTGCATTGTAGGCATTTGCTGAAATCAAAAAGTTCATATTATTTCTCATTAATGTACACCCAGCGTCCCATCTTGACAGAACCCCCCCCCCCCCCCCAGAAATGTAGAAAGTTTTGCAAATTTATTAATAAAAAAAAACTAAAATATCACTTGGTGATAAATATTCAGACCCTTTGCTGTGATACTCATATTTAATTCGCATGTTGTCCATTTCTTCTGATCTTCCTTGAGATGGTTCTACTCCTTCATTGGAGTCCAGCTGTGTTTAATTAAACAGATTGGACTTGATTAGGAAAGGCACACATCTGTCTATATAAGACCTCATAGTGTATGTCGGCACAAATGAGAATCATGAGGATGAAGAAACTGGCCAAGAAGCTCAGAGACAGAAACGTGGCAAGGCACAGATCAGGCCAAGGTTACAAAAGAATTTCAAAAGGTCTCAAAAGAACCTTAAATGCAGGAAGTATGGGACGACCAGAGCTCTTCCTAGACTTGGCCGTCCAGCTAAACTGAGCAATTGTGGTGAGAGAGAGGAGGAGAAGAACCCAAAGATCACTGTGAATGAGCTCCAGAGATGCAGTAGAAAGGTCCTCAAAGTCAACTATCACTGCCGCTCTCCACCAGTCGGGGCTTTATGTCAGAGTGGCTCGATGGAAGCCTCTCCTCAGTGCAAGACATAAGAAAGCCTGCATAGTTTGGCAAAAAAACACATGAAAGTCTCCCAGACTATTAGAAGTAAGATTCTCTGGGTTGATGAGACGGAGATTGAACTTCGAGGACCTGCCAGGAAGAATGGCAGAGGATCACCAAATCCAGAAGTGAAAAACTTGTTGCATCATCTCCAAGAAGATTCATGGCTGTACTCGCTCGAAAGGGTGATTCTACTCAATACTGAGAAAAGGGCCTCAATACTTATGACCATGTGCTATTTCAGTTTTACTTTATTAATAAATTTGCAAAAATTTCTATATTCACATTTTTATCTTGTCAAGATGGAGTGCTGAGTGTACATTAATGATAAATAATATGAACTTTTTTGATTTTATCAAATGACTGCAGAGTGAAACATTTAAAGGGGTCTGAATACTTTTCATACTCACTCTATGTTACAATGTATTCTATATTGTACGATATGTATGACAAATGACCTTTCTCCCTCCATAAACAGCAAGAACGTTTAGATATAGAAGAGAAGTACACAAGTCTGCAGGAGGAAGCTCAAGGAAAGACCAAAAAGCTGAAGAAAGTGTGGACCATGCTAATGGCTGCCAAATCAGAAGTAAGTCCAATAAATAAAAATCATCGGGGAGTGAATTGAATTGTCTGCGTTGGAATAATTTCAATTAATTATTCACACTTCCTTCCAATGTTAGACTTTAGCTCCTATCCTTAGTCAATTTACACTAGATCCTTTTTTTAGTTGTTTTTTTTTTTCACTTGGGATTACAAGAATGTCAAATTCGTTGTGCAGAAACATCTTTGAAGTGACTTGAAATGAGCTTGCTGAGGGCAGATTTTTTTCCCCTTTTCATGCCTCCTGTGATCTGGAGGTTGATACGTTTGACATTATTCACATATACCTTGGTTACTGATCTCCCCTGCCTCTGAAGTAGCAGGATACCTCCATAGAGATG
Source organism: Xiphophorus maculatus (assembly GCF_002775205.1). Classification (NCBI taxonomy): domain Eukaryota; kingdom Metazoa; phylum Chordata; class Actinopteri; order Cyprinodontiformes; family Poeciliidae; genus Xiphophorus; species Xiphophorus maculatus. Next base: position 19,284,234 of record NC_036465.1, on the reverse strand, counting down.
ATGACCGAGATGCTATCATATCAGGCTTACTGCCACTTGAACTTTGTTCATAAAGATACCATTCATCCCGTGGAGGCACAGAGTTCTGTTCAATTGACTGACTGTTCTTTAGGATCTTTGAAATGGTTTAAGTTTTTAAAGAAAATGACAGATTCTGATCCAAATTATTGACAGGCCTCTGATTTGGTCACTTTGTAACTTAGTTTCTCTGAGCTGGTATAGACTCATTAAGAGGGAATTTTAACCAGGATGGAAATGTACTGATAGAAACCCATGAAACTTAGATACGGCATTAATAAGCTGCTGCCTTGTTTGCTGTTCTTTTTGCTTTATTATTCATTCATTATTCACTATTAGCTCTTCTGTTTTTGAAGCACATCATTGTGAATTGATGTGTCAATATTTTATGAGATCTTAAAGTTAATTCAAGAAATATCTTTGGTTAGTTATTAATTATTTCTATTTATTGTGACCCTTATTATTTGAAATATGCTATCTTGAAATATGATAGGAACGAGTGTTTCTTTCAAAGACTTGACTTGCATATAACCATAAATAATATAAAATCCGGTAATTCATTTCGCAAGGTCTCACCACGAGTTCATTTTACTGTCAGCGATAACGGAACATTTTCTCACAGTAATATTTTTTTTCCTGATGTGTTTATCAGATGGCAGATCTGCAACAAGAGCACAACAGAGAGATTGAGGGCCTCCTGGAAAACATCCGCCAGCTGAGTCGAGAACTGAGGCTCCAGATGCTCATCATAGATAACTTTATTCCCCAGGAGTACCAGGTCTATGTTGTTGTTTTTTATAAGGTTATTGTTTTATGCATACTGCAAAAATGTTACATATTCCTGTTCTTCAACTCAAAAATGTTTGCATACCACAAATTAATATGTAATCCATAATCTGCCATTTAAAGTGTGAAATATATATAATCTCACCCTGAGCCAGACAAAAAGAAAGGATATTTACAAATGTTATTTAAAAACTTGTGTTATAGTTGTAACAGTTTTTATATTAGCATGTTTTACACCTTTAAATTCGATTAGAGAGGGATGTTTTAATCCCAGCCCCTGACTGAAGTCGAGCCTGACTGACGTATGCCGGCACACACACATGAATACGCTGCAGCCTGCAGCTAGAGGACACTTCTCATGCACAGCGGGCTTGAATCAGAGCAACCTTGAAGTTTGTTAGTTCAAGAAAATGTAAAAAAAATAAATAAATAATCATTTTTAAAAAATCAGAAGCTAAAATGATGTATTGTTTGCTACACTATGCTAGGCAGACTGGTATTTTAGTTTGAGTGAAAATCTGACCTAGTTTCTACTTCCTAAAAATGTTCTCTTTTTTTTGTAGGCGATGATAGAAAATTATGTCCACTGGAATGAAGATATTGGAGAATGGCAGCTGGTGAGTTGAGATTGCAGAGTTGTGCCGTTAAAATTTAAATTTTGACTTAACCTTTGTTTGTGATTTCTTTTTTCAGAAATGTGTGGCTTACACTGGCAATAATATGAGAAAACAAACCCCAGTTCCAGACAAAAAAGAAAAAGATGTGAGTTTCAGAAGTTTGTCACCAATGACTAATCATCTGGATGTTTAGTTGTCATTGAGGTGCAATATTTACCCTTTTCATGTTTGTCTTCACCACTTCTAGCCATTTGAGGTGGATCTGTCCCACGTGTACCTAGCATATACAGAGGAGAGCATGCGGCAATCACTGATGAAACTAGAGAGGCCCAAAGCCTCTAAAGGCAGTAAAAGTGGCAGACCGAAGACCGGCCGAAGGTAAATTTGCTCCAAAGCAGATCTTATGTTTCATGCACCACTAGACTCTACTCTTCGGCAACCTTTGCAATTTTTATTTCTCTAGGCTCGTTGTTTTAAAATAAATGTTTAATACACAAATAATAACTTACACAGTACAAAAATTAGAAAAGAATAACCCAGCGTGTATGTTCAAAACTTTTCTCTCCACAAGAATCAACCTTCTGTTTTAACACTGACTTAGAATATGAAGCTTTTTTTTCCTGCCGTTTCTCATCAAATCAGAAAGACGTTTCCTGACATGATTGCAGTTTTTGCTTCACTTTTTTTTTTGCACTTGAGCATCTTGTGCAAAATTCTTTTTAGAGCATCTTAAACAGCTGAATCCATTCGGTTGGACCTTTTCACCTCATGCGGAGACCGAACCAGTTTAATCCCAAGCCTTTATAAACCCAAGCACGTTCATAAAAAAAAAAAACCAACTGTTCAATAAATTCTCCCATGTCTGCATAGTAAAAACTATGTTGTAATAAAATTAAACTAATTACAGGGGTGAAACCTTTGCTTGAGGTGATGTTTATATGCTTGCTTGCTTGATTAAGTGATTAACTGCCCAACTGATTTACTGGTTGTTTTTTTTAAAGTGATGCAACCCATCATATCTGATAATAGATAATAATATGCATATGTTGCATCAGTCCTCAGTGGTGTTACCAGAATTTTACCCACCTCATTTCAAACTCTGTTGCAACTCTTCCTGTGTTGTTTTTTATTTTGGTTTTGTTTTTTCACCTTTTTACATTTTGAGTTTTGCATTTTTATGTTCTGTTTCAAACAAAACGCTGCTAAATATTATTATTGTTGCTGATGCCTCGCCTGTCATTTTTACTTGCAATTTACTAATGTGAATTTCAACTTTTTCTTTCTTTGCTATTTAACAAAGCTGCATAAGAATTTTTTTGTGCAACTGTTTTGGAGGCCTATACATGATTACATTTTTTTGTGTGTGTTTTTAAAATTGCGCAAAAGCCTGATCGAAATTGCTGATACGGTGGTACGGCGCTGTTCTCAGAAATCAGGAAACTTAAAGCTACCCAAGGATGTTCGATAACAATAATCATGCACCTATCTCCCCACAGGAAAAGATCCGCAAAACCAGACACAGTGATCGATTCCCTTCTGCAGTGATGATGTGGTGGCCAACATTTCACTACAGCTTTACCTTGACTTCAGCTTTGATGTAACGTAAAAGAAGTATTTAGTCCTGCTTATGGTCGAACAGTAATAGATTTTGATCACACACTGCATAAGACGGTAAGGTTTTAAATGTGATCAGGCGGCACCTTTATTAGGAGAACAACCACTTGAAAATAGGACACAACGAAAGACAATCTGCTTGAAGCAGTGCCTTGCAACTATTCAGGCCTCTTCTGCTTTTTCACATTTTGCCACATTGGAACCACAAACTTCAATGAATGTTGTTTGGATTTTATGTAATACACCAACAGAGACAAGTGCATAACTGGGAAGCGTAATGGAAATGACGCATTGCTTCTAACATTCCTCACAAATACAAACCTGAAAGTGTGGTGTGCATTTGTATTCAGAGCTTTCAGGGTTATGTCTCTACTGGCTTTGTATGGACAGACACCACTCACCCTGTGCAACATTGTTAATGGTGTGTTTAAGATGATGTGCAGTATTAGTTTTTCACATAAATTAGCAATTTCCAGGGAGGCCATATAGCTCTCTCCGTATCTTTTTGTTAGCTGGATCCTCTAATTGGTTTGCAACAAACTGCAGCAGGGCTTTATTTCAGCAGTGGCATTCAAAGACCAGATCTGTGAAGTGTGCAAATAGTAGTTGATCTGACAACAGGGTCTTCCAACTGAGCTGTGGAGCTTTGCAGCTCCTGCAGAGCTACATGAGACTGAATTGTTAACATTCTTCCTTCAGAAAGCACCTTTATACTGAGATTAAGTCACATATAGATGGCCTTTGTTTTATACCGTGGTGACTTCTGAAATTATGTTGCATTTTATCTAGGGATATCAGAATAAAAAGGGCTGAAAACAAATGCACGCCACACTTTTTAGAAACTATGTATCATTTCCTTACCATTTTTAATATTCAGCAGTTTTGGATTGTCTATAAATAATTGAAAGTTTTTGTTATATCGGGACAAAATGAGAACTGGTACAAAGAGAGTTGAGACTTTTGCAAGGCACTTGAGTCAGATTGTTTAAAATGAAATTACAATGCTGTCCTACAAACAGCAACACCTTCACAAGTGTCCTGTTAACACATTTATCTCAGAAATCAAACTTTGACTGTTTTGCTTCTCATAAATTAACATATTTATGTTCAATGAAAAGCTGAATACATTCTAATCGGATTCTAGTTAGTCAAATTATTCTATTGCAGAAGCAAGAAAAGGCTTTAAATTCAACTGAAGCGCATAAAACTTCCTAATCTGTTTTCTTTAATAGGTCAGAAGCATTAAGGGCATGCATGCCGTTTAGCTCTTACGTCTGCACCATTTCTTCCACTTCAGTCAACTTTATTTTCAACACTTGTTGTGATGCACCATAAATGTATGTATCTGTATCCCTTATGCACTTGTATGACCTTTTTTTTAATGTTTTGGTTTTTAGTGGATGTAAGCGAGCTTTTTTTGTTGTTGTTATAGTGTATGTCAAATGTTTACACCAACAAACATCTGGATTTTATTTAATAAATTATTCATGTCTGATCTCAGGTTCTCGTTGTGTAGTGATGTCACGAAGCAATGCATTGCATCCAGCTTCCCTACAAAATTATACCTGTTAATTTAAAGATCCTACTGTGGGTTGATCTGAAGATTTTAAAAAAAGCTTGCATAACACCTTCATTGTCACATTTCAATTTATTTTTTTAAAGGCATTTCATCTACAATAGAAACGCAAAATAAATATAAAAAAATAAATATTACATTATTATAAATAACTTAGACAAGGAGCATAATACTTCATGGGGTCCCTTCATCTTATATACTTGGGAGGATGTAGGACACGGTCTGTGCACTTGCTCACATTCTTAAGAAATTCATGTAGTTGATATCTACTCTTGTATTCCAGTGTGCAGTGGGTGTCGTTTGTCTGAAACAAAATCAATTTGACAAATTTAGCTCCCAAAAAAAGCAACAAAAAAACACACATTCAATTTATCTCAAATCAGAATTAATGTGCACAATATTTTAGGAAAAGGCCCTTAATATTTCGTTCAGCAGATATATTAAGTCCATTAAATACACTAGAAAGTCTAATTTGTTTAGATTGCATGCAAATTATTCTGTACCATGTTGTTGTATTGATGCAGGGCCCTCCGTAGCTTTTCAACCTTGCCGTGTTGAGAGTGATTCATTGCCTCAGTAATGTTAGAAAGAGCCTTCTCCGCCAAACAGAAGAATTTGTCCTATAAAGTATAAAAATCACAATTAAAAGTAGCCAACAGAGTTCAGACTTGGAGAATCATTCATGGTCTTTACATCTTAACTCATTGAGATCAAAAGAAAAGGATTGTAGAATTTTTTGGGAAACGTAAAAATAAGGTACTAGGTACCATTAATCTATATGTTCCATTATGACTAAATGGATAAAAGTTTAAAGATGTCAAAGATCACTGTGACACAAATACAGCCATTTAAAAAAATTAACATTTTCCACATACCGCACATGTATCTTTATAAACCCTTGGCACCCTTCCGTGTAGGTTCTAAAATAAAAACATGATTGCTTATTGTCAATCAGACCTGGAATAAAGCTCTTAATAAATGATTTGTAGTATTCTTACCTCTTTTAACAGATCTTCAGTTGCATTCTTAATGTGGCGCAGATAAAGCACACACTGTTTTTTGTTTAATGGACAGTTGTGCACTGACGCTGAATACACCACCACGACCATCATCACACTAATAAATACAGAGCACTGAAACGCAGAGGTGTTCATGTCTGCCTCTAAAGAAGCTATTGAGTCAGCTCTGTCAGGTTCAGCAGAAGAACTCGATTCTCCTGCAAACTCTCAATACTGCTGCTTATATCGGTTCACGTCACTGTGGTTGATAACGTCAGAAAGGGAAACACCAAATTGGGACAGGATGATGAAGAAGTCTTATCTGGCTTACTTACTTTCCACTATAGACTTTTATATTTACTAAGAAATTGACGCCTCCAATTTCTGGTGCTCAGGAACGATTGACCGCCTTCATTTAGATGTGCAAAATGACTTAAAACTCACTGCTAGTATGAGAAATTAAATGAAGATCCTCTTGAAGCTTTTAACACTAATCTACTAAAGCCAGAACACACATCATGAAGCAAACTAATCATGTGACAATTATTCAAGAGTAACCTTATTGAAGAGATATTATTAGTTTATTACTAAAGTAAGATTCTTTTCCTGTGACATGATAAAATGACTGCTGTGTGGGTTCATGGGAAATAATTAGAGGCGAGCTTTTAACTTAACCCACACATTAGTAAAGGGAAAATGTGACAGAAGAAAAAAATTCCTGTTGGTGACAGTTTATGCACACTTCTGCACCTGGGGAACGGCCTTTTGTTAGAGTGCAGAAAAGTTATTACTTTATGCTGTGCACACAATATTAGTAGATGAAAAATATCCAACAATCAAAGAGAACATAAAGACAAATACAAGTCTTCTACTAATATGATTATTACCCAGATGAAGTTTCAACACTTCATTGCTTTTTTCGTTAAGCTGGAAATAGAAGTCAGCCTGAACTGATTGGCATCAAAAGCAAAGGGGCCAATCGGTCTGACTGGAGCTTGAGGCTATGACCTGAAACTATAAAGACTGATATCTTTGCAAAATCTAACATCCACCTTATCACACTCCACCACTTGTGATAAAGAGTACGTGCACTTCTGCAGCACCAAGTGACAACAGTATGAGCTCCATCTGGAGGCGAATGTTAAATGAATCAAGACCTACTATAGGTTATTTAAAACTATGACACAGGACAGGACGAAAAAGCCCTCTAAACATTTAGTGACCGGAGGCTGTGAAATACAGTACATGTACTTTTTTTTTCAAACTTAAATATTTCTGATTAAGCAATTTTTAATTCCAGACCAGTATAATCTGAGTAAATAGGATCATTTATTAAGGGAGAAGGTCTAGGACTTCAGGGGTTGGCAATGTAAAAATGTTTACAGAGAAAAATAAAAGGTGGAATTTAAAATGAAACAAAGAAATGTTTCAAACAGTATATTTTAACCCAATTAATACTCAAAAACAGGATTGTAAAACTAATGGGGGAAGTAAGGGAGCGGTCAAGTGTATCTTCAGCAATTAAATAACCAAACAAATCACTCTAAAACTAAAAACAACCCAAAGGAAAACACTAAAGCGGCACCAAACTTTCCAAAAACAAGCTTCTAGATTGAATTAGAGTGAGTCAGTTTCAGAATCAGTCTGCTAAACAAAGAAAAGTGGGTCAGCAGAACAAAATACTCAAAAGCTTCCTCTTCTTTTTTTTATGGCGGTTGGCAAGCAACTTACTGATGTGCATTACCACATACTCAAAAGCTGCCCTAAACAGTCTTCAAAAAAGCTAACAAAGTGGCAGTCAGCTGCACAAAACCTCTTCCTAAAGCTGATTTGATGAGCATTTTATAGGGTGCAGGTGGGCCTCATCATCGTCTGATTGGGTTGGTGATCTTCAACTGGTCCAATGGGGTTGCTTCTCTTTAGCCTCCAGCAGCGGTGTGCTACCACAACTGAATCTGCAAAAACAAAAAGACACTGCACAGCCTCTGGAGGCCACGGGCCTTAACAGGTGTTCACTTCCTTCCCTTTTTAAGTCATGAATTAACTAGGTGGTAGTGTAGTTTTTACATCAACTTTTGTTGTACATTTCCATAACTGAAATTTTCCTTCATCAAAATGAAAGTTTTGGATATCCAGAAGAGTTGTCCTCTGAATTTCAGATACCTCAAAGTCCTTCTTCCTTGGATGAATGCCATCATTTTCCCTCTCTTGTCTTGGACAGCAACCCAGGTAAAACACTGCTAGCATTGTCTCTGTTTTAGGAGTAGCTTGACACAAGGAATGTGACATTTTCAGCCTTTTTGTAGGATCATCTGTACGCTGTGGCTCTTGATATGCTGACCCCAGTCCCAGTGCACTCCTGGAGAACTTTACAAAATACTTGAGTGGATGTTCATTGATATTCCTTCTTGTGGTTATCAACTTTACATGAATATGTTTGGATACATCACTAAGTGAAAAAACAGCTTTTCTTTTAGCAATGTCCTCTAGTGGCCTTCTTTTCTTGTCTGAAATGTCAGTTGTGATCTTCTAGACCAGTGTTTCCCAACCCTGGTCCTCAAGGCACACTCTCCTACATGTTTTAGAGGTTTCGCTGCTTTAATGTGCCTGATTCAACTGATTGCCGGTTAATCAGTCATCAATTGAAATCACCAGGACTGAAGCAAGGAAATGCCTAAAACATGCAGGGCAGTGAGCCTTGAGGACCAGGGTTGGGAAATGCTGTTCTAGACATTGATCAAGTCCCTACAATTGTATAAGCTGTAATATGGCAATTACATATTTTTGTACATTAAAAAAAAAAGCTTATTTTAAAATTTAGTGTTATATAATCAAATTTTCTAAGATGGTGAATTTAGGATTTAATGCACTTTATTTGTGGGATTCCTCTGGATTTTGTTTTAGACCCTTTAGAAAAAGTTAAAATTATCTTTTATCTAAATGGTCTTTCGAGGACTTTCAATATTATTGAACTTCTAAGAAGACAGAGAAGTTCTAAAAATTAGGCACCAAACACTGCATGTAGGCATAGATTTCCAGTCAAATTTGGTCAAATCAGGTGATGTTTGGGACCATCAACATTTTTAGACAGTCATCCCAAATTCTTAGCCTGAAACAGCTTTTTTTTTTTTTGCTATTTTAAAGAAAAAAGGGTATGTGTTAAATAATTATTTATTAATTAATTTAACAATGTCTGTCTTTGGTTCCATAAAAGGTTGGAAAATGAAGAGCTAAGATGAATTTCTCTTTGTTTTTCAGACGTTTCCAAAAAGATATTTAGAAGATTGTTTGTATGGGTGACATGAAGGTTTTTCTTCCTTGCATTTTTGTTTTTAAATTGCTCCTACAGTTTACAAGCTTCATCAGTGATCTTTCTGTCACTCAGCTTGACCACCATGACTTAGTTGACACAAATAAAAAGTAACAAAATAAAATGGGAAAGTCACAGTTATGCTGAAATGAGTGGGCATACCTCTGATAACATGCCATCAAAAAAATAGACCATGATTAATATATTTCCACCTTTTTTTGACATTTTTCCTGTTCAAGCTGACTTAAAAAACATGCTAAAAGAACAAATGTTAAAAATAAAATGGCTGCAGTAACCCATTTCATAAAGTTAGCAGAAATTTAGCAGAAAGGATCAAAAGCTTGTGTGCATGCATGTAGAATGTTTTATGTTGAGAGGGAAACAAGCTCAACTTCTGGGCACCATCTCCAAACTTTGAGTTTGGCATAGAAATGACACTGAACATCACCAAAAAATACCATACCCATAGGTGGGGACAGATTGATTTAGGGATATTTTTCTTCAGATGGAGCAGGTTAAAATGCAAAACAGTTTTGACCTATACCTGTGGGAATGAGCTTGAAATGTGAAGGTAAAAAAACATCTCATTTTCAGCATGTCTGTGAGTCCCTGCTTCAAAAATACATTGAAAAAATGGCTTAATGAAGTTTCTGGCCAGCCACATTCAACAACAAAAAAACAAGGGAGGTTCACAAATTTTCTCTGAAGAGAGTTGTGAATAAGAAAAGAGGTTGAGATGCGAGACACAGTGTGTGTGTGTGTGTGTCTATAATCATGCTACAAAGGTATTTCAATTTTTAATTTTTTTCATTCTAATAAATTTCTGTTTTCTAGTAGAATTGCACATGATAAATGTCGCATTGTATGTTTTGAAATGTTTATCATGTTACATCCCAGAAATTGAATATTTTGACAGGAGTGTGAGGGATTCTATGAGCCTATGAATAATCAGTAATATAACAGGATAGAATAGAATTTCACCTATGAAGATATTTCATTCATTTTGCAGCATCTATTTCTGTAGCTGATTAGTAGTAAAAAACATTGCAATGTAAAGTCAGTGTGTGGATAAGGTATGGTATGTTGCCACTGATTAAAAGTTACACACAATTAATTACTCTAGGTTTTTCTTTAACAGTAAAGATTCGATTTAATGTGGCTTGAATCTGCGTAAAACATGACCTTCAGGAAAAGTGAGTCATTTTTCAGTTCTCCATCAACAAGGTGAAAATATATGATTTACTAATAATAGTTTAGCTGGTGTCTTAGCCATGGGTTTCTCAGATTGAATGGGACTTCCAGCACTTTGAGGAGCTCAGATCACTGGGTTTAAGTCTAAAAACAATATAGAAAAATAGACAAACACTGGCCACGACATGTCCATGAAAGAATCCCGTTAAGTCTGAATGACTGAGAAGAGGACTACTGCGAAATCCGGCTTGATTCACTAGTCTATTGTCAGAGTTTGTGTGATAAATGGACTTTCCTTATCCAAACAACACTATCATCTTTGCTCTACTTTCAGTGGAAGCTTTTGCTTCCTTTGCACTCAGCCAATCACATCCTCAGAGCCGCTGACGCGGCCAGCCAATAGGAATACTCGCGCGGTTGAGACTGGATGCGCCATTTTACTGCGTCCACAGTCATCCGGCAAGATGGTCCCTTGCTTTGTTTCTTCTCAGCGGAGTTATTTCGGCTTTTAGCCCTAAATTTTAGCTTCACCACCATCGACATTTAGTACATTGGGCGGAGCGGGGTTTGCTGAAGTAAAACAACACCTCGCTGCCGTACGTCAGGAAATGACGACTGCTGAAAGCAGGTATGGAGGTTGTTTATACTGTTTGTTTTAGACGAGCCATCTTTGCATTGATTAGTGTGTTGGCTTCGTTAGCAGAAAGCCGGGCCATGGCAGCCTTGATGCTAGTTAGCACGCTAGGCTAACTGTGTGCTAACCGTTAGCTGCGCAGCCGGCAACATTGAAGTCCACAGACATGCAGGGTCGAATGCTTATATGCATACACCAGAAATGTAGCGCAATACAGCAAATAACGTTTTAACATAAATTATTAATGAAATGTCTGGCTTTGTGTTGCAATGTCGACAGCTTAATGCAGCATAGCTAATAAGTGTGGATGCTACACGGTAGTTCCAGGCTGCAGGACGCGGGTTCGTACCATGTTATGTCCACATAAAGGAAATTAAGGCCTGAATGCATGCCCATGCAGAGGACCTTGCATGCAGAACCACCAGTGCAATAGGACCAGTCTCAAATGAGCCAAGGGAATTCTGTTTTCAGTCTTAACCAAGTGCTAAACACGCAAATTGACTCGACGTCACGATGGTCATGAGTTTCTGGGCTGTCAAAACTGAGAGATGTTTTAGTTCTAGATAAATAAGCTACAAACGACGGAAGAACAGAAAACCAGGCCTGAACTTAAATTTTAATCATAACAATAACAATCTTGATCTCGAAACTGAGCGATAGTTACCCTCATCTAATGCCATGCAAAGTAGGTTGATGGTAAACAAAATGTGATGTGCCTCCATCTCAAGTACTTTCTACTGTAAGACACTGGATAGAAACTTGACCTATATGTAGAATATAATTTTTTTTTTTTGATTATAGTCGAACTGGGAACGGCTTTGATTTTTAGTTTTTTATAAGAATTGACACGTACGTGGTCCCTGTAACTTCGAGTTCATTGTCATTTTTTAATTTATTGTTTTTTTTAATAACTTTAATTGGTCACATAAAACAAGTATCTTTGCTTGCTGCTGATTTCATGTTGTTTCTTTGCTAAATTTGGGAAAGTGTAGTCTGGCTATTGCCTTCTTACAGAATTCTGATCAATTCTCATCTCCCAATTCAAAGCGTTGCTCAAGGGGGCAGTTTTTGTTTTTCTTTAACCAGGCTAGGGAAAGTCTAAAACAAGCACACAAAAAAAAACAGAATTCACTGATCATGCCATTCCTAATAGATACTGATATCAGTTTTCTTAAAAGCCAGACCTACCAATTCTGAAGTTGTCCAACTTTTATCCAGTTTTCTTTCATTTTGTCATTAAAGTGAAGAGTGTGCTGCAAAGTTTAGATTTGTTGCATCTGATGAAGAATATAAAATGGCTACATTGTTTTTGGTGACTTGACTGCATTATGTGTTATCACTGCACACACACAGAAAAAAAAGTTTGATGTCTCTCCAGGTAAAATGAGTCTGGCTTCTTCTGAATCAAACCTAGATCAAATGGGAGAGAAAGGAGAGGAGGTGAGTGTGCCGTTTGAACACGTGCTGTAAACATATTTTCCATTGTTTATAAACTTAAAATAAATCCTGGTTCCTGCGCAGCCTGGGAGCTCATCAGAAAGCATGAAACCATCTTCTTCTCGAAGCAGAAGGTTAGAAACTCACTTTTAATTTATGAATATGGCTTTTATTTTGCAGTTGTATTTTGATGGTGCAGATACTGCTTAAAATACTAAAGATGCATGTCTACACACAATTTAGGAAGCCCACCAATGTAACAAAGCACACAGAACAGAAAGACTCTGACGCCTCGACTAGCAGCGAAAACGAAGGTGCCACTTCTGACAGTAACACAGGCAGTGGATCTAAAGGTAAGAGTTGTGCAGTGTGAGTTAGACTCATTGTAAGTTGTGCTGTAGCTGGAATGAAGTGGGATCTTTGTGTTTCTGCCGTTTTATTTTCTCAGGCACTTTAGTGATGAAACCGAGTGGGAATGAAAGCAAAGGTGCCATGAAGCTCAGGGTGGATTTCAAACAGAAAAAAACAGGTGATATTCTGCTTTTATTCAAATGTTTGAGCATAAGTCTGATACATTGATATTAGAAAAATAAGTAACCACTTAATTTGTTGGTCACAGACGATACCCTGGAGAAGAAAGTCAACTGCACAGCCTGTGGAAAACAAGTAAACCAGTTTCAGCGTAACTCTGTGTACGAGCATCCTATGCTCAAAGTACTCATTTGCAAGGTATTCAAATTTAACTTTATCTCAATGACCTTCTTAAATATTTCTACTGTTTACGGATTGCTGATCATATTCATTTCTATTTCTGTAGTCATGTTTTAAGTACTACACAAGCGATGACATCGGCCGGGATTCTGATGGGATGGATGAGCAATGCAGGTGGAGACAATCGAAAGAACACCGTTTTGTGATATGCTGAAGTAAAAAATATATCAGAATGTTAACAGAAAGAATAAATAAATAAAAAGGACTTTCATCTAATTAACTGTCACTATTGGTTACCAAGCAGAGATCGGTAAATGCAAGAATGAGAACAGCAAAAATTATGTGACCAGCTCTATGTTTGTTCAGTCCATTCTGTTCTGACTAGACAGTAACTACCATCTAATACTTGAGGCTTCTTAAAAGGATTTTGATAACCAACATTTCTGGCTCAGATCAGCAGCAGTGTAACTATTGGACAACCTTCAAGACCTTGAAAATAGACGGGAGCTTTCTCCTTATCTCTATACGCTCCCTAAATTCCAGCAGAGTAAAAATACAATAACCTTTATATAAATTAACTACAGCTGCAAGAGGCAAAGTAAATAGTTTTTTTTCAAGTTGTACAAGCAACTAAATATACTTTCTAAAATTTCTGTTACACAGAATTAAACAGATGTGTTACAATGCCTTGCAAAAGAATTTGCACCCCTTGACCTTTTAATTTCAACCACAAACTTCAGTGTATTTAATTGGGAGTTTGATTTGATAGACCAACATAAAGCAGTGCCTACTTGTGAAGTGGAAGTAAAATAATACAAAGTTTTCTGTCTTTTTCCCCAATACTGCTTTAAACTTTTCCACCACTTTGTCCCTGACCTGTCAATTATTTTGTCTTCATATTTCTGCAGCGTTTTTTTCAAACCTGTTTTGCCTGCGAGACACACTATATAGAATCTAAAGTTGGTAGCACTGGAAACGACACTCTGTTTGAGAAAATATCTGTATCTGCAGCAGTGAAGTAATAGGCCTCCTGGATAGTATAAGGTAGTGTGCAAATTAACTCAGAAAAATTTGCATCTGCTGAGAGCTCCATCGGCTACTGGATAGTGAAGAAATGATCAGTACACAAGGCTTGGCTAATTCGTGGCTATAATGTGATTCAAGATGACCAGAAACAAAAACATTGAACAAAACTGCTGCTGAACATATTTGCATGAGCCAAATCCTTGTCTGTGTGTAAAAAAAAAAAAAAAATGTTTTAGAATGGAATAGTCCTTTGAGTCTGGCTACTTCCGAATCAAATGGGAGAGGAGGTGAGTGTGCTATTTGTAGTCAAGTCATTGATGCACATTGAAATACGTAATAACAGAAACATTATTGCACAATTTAATATTACAAAGGTATATAAATATTAACACCTTTAAGTTAGGTACTTGCCCCCTAATAATGCTCCAATGAAGACGATCAAAATATTTTTATACTGGATTTTAAAAATATGTTTTTTTCTTTTCATTAGAAAGAACCCCATGCCTTAAAACTAGTATTGAAATGGGCAATTAATATTTATCTTAATTCAAGTTTAAAATTTGAGTGTTGCAAAATTGCTCAGAGGTGAATTAATTGGATGATTTTTAAATGTTGAAAATTTATTTTGGGAGTATCAGAGTAAAGTAGACTGAATACCAGCGTGTACCAAGTCTCCCAGATTGTTCCTTGTAAAAAAAAACCCAAAAAACTTTTCATTAACTTTACTATTATACACTGCTTGTGTTGGCTTGTCTCATAACCCAATAAAATGCATTGAAGTTTTAGTGGCAGGCAAGGAAATGTCACAAAGTTTAAGAGGCATAAGAACTTTTGCACAATACTACATTGGGAAGTTTTAGAAATATTAATTTCTGTAATGGGAGGTTCAAGTCATGGTCGATTCTCTTCCCTGTATAGGTTGTCATGCGATTGATGTCAGGGTTAGTGTATTTAGAGCTTTCAAAAATGTTTTAAAAGCAACATGTAGAAAAGTATTCACTATTTACCTTGAAATATTGTTTAAACTTTGCCCTCAGATGGTGTGCTGAGGGTGGAAAGCTAATCTGCTGTGACTACTGCAACAACGCTTTCTGCAAAAAGTGCATACTGCGCAACCTGGGCAGGAAGGAACTGTCCAGCATCACGGATGAGGACTCCAAGTGGCACTGCTACGTGTGCCGGTCCGAGCCCCTCCGGGATCTGGTCTCTAACTGCCACAGCATCATGCAGAGGAAAGAGGAAGTGGAAATTAAGCAACGAAAAACGGATAAAGCTGAGGAGCGTGAAGGCAAGAAAGAGAAGAAGAAATCCTCCAAGGATCAGAAAGCAATTGCAAATGGAAAAGAACACAATGAAGGCTTGGGGACCATGACTTTCTCCTACAAAAATTTGCAGATACCCAAAGATCTAATCAAGAAGACAAAGAAGCTTGTTGAAACTACAACCGGGTTAAATAACACTTTTATTCAGTTCATCCAACAGGCGACCGACGACCAGGCAGACACCACCATCAGGTATCGACATTTGAAAGCCTTCAAGGCTGTGCTCTCAGATCTGAGGAAAGCCCACAATGCCTTGGAGGAGGCTTTGAAGCCCGAGTTCAGAAACATGGAACTGCAGAATGGTACTGAAGGGCAACATGCGAGAAAGACTGGCAATGTTGTGGAACCTGCAGAAAACGAGATGGATTGTTCTGCAGATTTACTTCCTGGTGAGGATGGGGAGCAGTATAATGAAGTCAAGCCAATTTGTGACACAGAAGAAATAAAGGAGACTAAGCAGCCGCCTGATGAGAATGATTTAGTTTGTAAATCTGGCAAAACCACAAAGGTTTCAAAGGACCAGGATAGTATAGCAGATTTAGTTTGTAAAACGGAAACGGGGGAGACGGTTGAAGAGCCGCCTAATGAAATGGAGGTTTCAACAAAAGAGTCACTCAAAAAGCCGTCTATTGAAACAGATCCAGTTGATGAAGCAGAATCAATGGACGAAGGGGTGAAAGAGTTGGATAACCAGCAGGACATGAAGTCAGAAGACGAAGTGTCCAATAAGCCTGAAATGGAAGAGCACCAAACAGAAACAAGCGTCCCCAAAAAGATAATTAAAAGCGAGGTCTTTGACAGTGAACCAGTGTCTACTGCTGAAACATCCCTAGATCATGACATTATGTCTGTTCCTCCTTCAGTCCCTGAGGAGCTTTTCCAGATGGTAGAGAGCCTCGCTGATTCCTCCATGCTCTCACAGACCGATACCAGTTCAGTGAAAGAGGTGGATACAAAGTCAAATGAACATCCTCCAGAAACCCAATGCCCCCAACCCAGAGTTAAGAACCTGATAGTCAAACTGACTCCTGTACCAGTTATCAAAAGCAGCAGTTCTAGGTCTTCTAGGTCAAAGGACAAAGAAAAGGATGCAGAACAGCCGAGCAAGAGTAAGGAAAAAGATGAGGGTAAGAAAGACTCCGATTCTAGTCGAGCAGAAGAAGCCGACAGCCCACCACGAACCCGCCGCTCCAGTAGGGTGAAGACCACTCCTTTAAGGAAGCAAGGGGAAAATAAAGGCAAGAAGGACTCCTCTGAGTCAGAGTCTGAAGGAGACGGCAAGGCCAAGCCATCAAAGAAATCCAGTAACACTAAAAAAGAGACCAAAAGTTCAGAGAAAACATCAGAAGACTCTGACTCAGACGAAGTTCCTCTTGCTCTACTGGAGAAAGCTGCAACAGGCAACAGCAGCACAGACGAGGAACAGGAAAGCACAATGGCTAAAAAGCGTCTCTTCAAATCAGACATGTCTTCAAAGGACACCGAGAAGCTAACCAAACGCAAACGTAAGTCCGAAAGCTCAGGTTCAGATGCAGAGAGTAAAGACAAGAAGACGTCCAAGAAGAAGAAGCAAGCCGGTTCGGACAACTCAGACTCTGATTCAGATGGAGAGAGTAAAAACAAGACGACATCCAAGAAGAAGAAACAAGCCAGCTCGGACAACTCAGACTCCGACTCAGATGTGGAGAGTAAGAGCAAAGCAGTCACAGCTAGAAGGAGGTCTAGCCGTGTCAAGAAACAGGAGAACTCCAAGGGCAATGAAAAAGACTTCTCTGATAAGAAGCAGAAGCGATCTTATGAAAAGAAGCGGAAGGGAAAGAGCCCAAAAGCTGCCTCCAAGCTACAGTCTTCATCTGAGGAAGAGGAAGAGGAGGAGGAGGCTGGAGGCGACTCTGGAGAGGATAGTGACCAGCAAAAGATCAAGCCCATTGTGGAGGATAATGTACTTGGAGGCAGTGGAGTCTTCAATCAGTCCTCAGGTAAAGTTGTTCAGTGTAGAAATGTTTACATTTGGTTTCTCCTTTTATGCAAAGACGAAGCTTTTCCTTATCGCTGCTTTCACAGTTTCTTTCAGTCTCATAGAGCCTCTCCGGTTTACACTTAAACTTTTCATTTTTTACAGAGATGCCATGATTTTAGTTTTTCCCCACACAATTTCATGTAATTACAAACTTTCATTGACAGTGAGCTGAAGTACATTTTACTATTATATAATTTCATAATAAAAGTGTTTGGGTTCATTGGGAAATAATGCTGTTTTTTGTTCTGTTGCTAGGAGATGAGGTAGACCCTAAAGGTGTTTCTCAAGTTTTTGAAGATTACGACGACGACCCTGAAAACAGGTACTGGGGAAATGCATAGAGAAGATATGTAATAATTACACACAGGTGACCTCCATTTACTAATTGCGTAAATTGGGAAGGAATTAGTTGCACTGTGTTTTATTTACGGGTATCAAAGTAATGGGGTATGTCTTTTTCTACACACTTAGGATACCCTAAATGTTCAAACCATGTAGATGTTTTCTACCTGTGTTGAAAGTAATTTATCATTTTTCTTTCCATTTCATAATTATGCACCAGTTTGTGTCAGTCTGTTGTATAAAATACAAATAAAATGTTTTGAAGTTTCTAGATGTACTGTGACAAAATCAGAGGAATGAAAACAGCAAGGCAGTGCTGGTTCTAATTGAGGCTACGGGTTGTTGAGTAGAAATGTTAAGCCTATTAGTTGGGTACTCCTGCTTCAGATGGCTTATTGATTTATTTAACCTTAAACACTCACATGCTGAAGAATAAAGTTGTTTTATTTCCCTGGACTAATTCAGTTAGGCAGCTTTAACTGGTTGGACCCAAACAGTTTCTCTGCTGCAGAATGTTGTAATCTTAATATTTCAGTAAGTAAAGTTATTTTTTTATTTTACATTTTTATCAACAAATAACTAAGTGGAATGACACCTAGGTGCTCAGACTAATTTGTCTACAAGTAATCTCTACATTTAGGGAAATGTTTGCTCATTAAAAGTGTATTTAGTTGTTGTTCTAACTTACTTTAAACCAACCAATTAACTATGTTTCAACTTTGGACTTTGATAGTTTGTGGATCTAAAAACAACACTTTGTGCTTGTTTTTGATTGTTAAAATGCATGACATCTTCATGGAGCTTTTGTTTCTATTTTTCCCTTTTCTCAAAGGATTGCAAAGAAAATGCTTCTTGCACAAATAAAGTCCAGTTACTCTTCAGGAGCAGAAAGCTCCTCTGACAACGAAGAGGAAGACACGAAAAAGAAATCCTCCAAGAAAGTTAGAAAAGGAAAAGAGGACGACGAAGAGGAGCGAGGTAGAGTCCAAACTGAAATATACAAGTGCAGAAATATTAAAGAAGACCAATTGCCTCCTATCCTTTAATAATCTCTGTTTCTGTCCTGAAAGATGATGAATTTACAGAAGACTCTGAGTCTGATGTTGATGTGAAGAAGCGCGGTGGTCGGCACAAATTGCTCCGTCATAAGCTCTCCTTGAGCGAGGGTGAATCTGGAGACTCGAGCAAGGAGAAGAAGAGCAAGGGCAGCAAGAAAAAGTCTTCACGTAAAGGTACATTCTGGCTTTTATTAACAGGACTCCCCAACTGAGAAACCAGTAAGTGACTTTGTTGTGGTGTTTTATATCAGTTGGCAGCGACGACTCTGAAGACTCGGACTTTGAGAAGTCAGCATCTGGTTCTGCGTCGGCGATGAGTGAGGAGGTCAGTGACTCGGAGGTGGATAGCAAGCGTCGAAAGACCAGGTGAGAAAGCGGGATCTAGTCCAAGCAATCATTTACTTTCTGTTGATTAGACCAGTTTTCTCTTGGTGGACATAAAAGAAAAGAACATGCTTCCTGTTTTTATTTCTGTAGATCAGCAAAGAAGAAAGAAGATGAGAATCAGAGGAGCTACAAGCAGCAGAAAAAGAAGCGACGTAGAATCAAAGTTCAGGACGACTCCTCCAGCAATAATGAGAAGGTGTTCTAGATGCAGTCTCATAAAATTTCTTATTTCTGGAAGGATTACCTTGTGGTGGAGGCAAACTCAACTAAAGTTTACTAGTCAAGTCATGCAGAGCTTCTAAACGTTATTAAACTTGCCCTGCAGTGTGTTTTGAGAGTTATTGGACCCATAAATGGATCTTGGGGGTTGCTCGCTCACTGATAATAAGGACTAGCTCTTTGCACCAGAGGGCTAAAGATCAAAGAGCTGAACTTAATGTCCTTTTTCACAGAGTGGAGAGGAAGACAGTGAGGATCAAGATGGAGAGGGGCGCAAAGGCCGGAAAAAGATCCGGAAAATCCTCAAGGACGACAACTTGAGGACAGAGACGAGAGACGCTCTGAAAGAGGAAGAGGAGAGGAGGAAACGTATCGCTGAGAGGGAGGCGCTCAGGGAGAAACTCAGAGAGGTAAGCATGGACATTCCTGCTGTTTTGGGAAAAACAAACCTTACACATAAGGTGTGTGCTGTGGCATTTACAATGGCAAGATAACATGGTCAAAAACCCACTTAAACCTGTAATGGTAATATAAGGTGTACTGTCTTTGAATATTACAACTAAACTCAAAACTCTGGGGGAAGCATAGAAATTAATATGGAAAAATTTTTAAGTTTTAAAATTATTTATTTTTTGAAAAGTAAAAAAAAAGGGCTTTTTACATTTTTATGTTTGTTTGTGTGTAACTTTATGCTCATGCAAAAATAAATAAAAATGCTGTTTTATTTTTTTTTTGGCCTCTTGATCCTTTTAGATCAGGGGTGCCCAAAGTCAGTCCTCCAGGCATCCTGCATGGTTTAGTTCTCTCCCTGGTTTAACGCACCTGGATCAAATGACGGCTTGTTAGAAGGTCTAAGAAGAACATTAACAGAGAGGTTCAGTCAGCTGAAAAGGTTGTTGGTGCCACCAGGGAGAGAACTAAAACCTGCAGGATGCTGGCCCTCGAGGACCGACTTTGGGCACCCCTGTTTTAGATCAAGGTTTTTAAACTGGGCCCAGTGGGAAATGAAACTCTGATTTATTAGGATTTTTACAAAAAGGAATGTTTCACAGAATAAAATTTGTGCTGTAATCTTAATGAGGAAAGCTCAAACTTTAACAGGTCAATTATCTGTTTCTTGTGGGCATCAATTATTGGGAGAAGATCGTTGTAAATATAGTGCAATACTGCTACCACAAGGTGGCGGCAGTGGGAGAACTGAGTGGTTAAACATTTATAAATAAAACCTCACTAAATGCTACTCCTGAAATACGACTGTACTGTCAAAACAGCTTTAAAATGCTACCGGAGTAAGAATTAGATTTTTTTCATGTTCATCTTTTTTTATTTTAATCATTTTCATCAATTTGCACAACATGCTTTAAGGAACAGTTTACAAGTGGGGAAAATTTACAAGAACATCCACCGGCGGTGAATACGATAATTTCTCACCAATATGACCAAAAAATCCAATATGAAAAAACATATGTTTGTGAGACTGTCTCTGGGTAAAATTCAGTAGGACAGGACACTATGGACTATTTTTAATAGCAATTAACCTAATCTGTGGGTACAACAACTGGTACATAAACTTTGGAGTTTTTTTTTTTTAACTTGGAACATGGTTAATGTTGTCACCCATGAACTACTGGCCTCTGCACTTTACCTTTTAATAGAAAAATGTTTTAAAAGCACCATTCTCACTTTCACAAGAGGAAGTTATATTTGGTGCTGTTAGCCAATTGTCATCAGTTTTAGCTCGACGCTCGAGCTAAGCTAATGTTCCTAGCTGTATCAATCTGCCCGATCAGCTGATTGAGTCCTGTAGTTTTTTTTCTTTTGCAGGTAGGGGAGCCATTAGTGATAACATCACGGAACCTGTCTTGGAAAAAATCCAGTCATGTCCTGTCAATTTCTCAGAATGGTTTAATTTGCCTTTTAAAATGGCTTAGAAAACCTTTTTTTCTAATTATTAGATTGTTATCTTCCTGTAATCTGCCTATAGGTTGTTGTAGTAGAAGAAGCCTCCCAGGTGGCCTGCCCCATCACCACCAAGCTGGTCCTGGATGAAGATGAAGAGACCAAGGAGCCGCTGGTTCAGGTGCACAAGAGCCTCGTCACAAAGCTCAAGCCTCATCAGGTGGATGGTGAGTAAATGGCGTTGGGATAAAAATTTGAGTTTCAGGCCAGTCTGAAATGATTCCCACTCAGTGTTTTGTGCTTGGTTTCAGGTGTTCAGTTTATATGGGACTGCTGCTGCGAGTCTGTGAAAAAGATTCAGAAGTCTGCAGGCTCTGGCTGCATCCTGGCTCATTGCATGGGTCTAGGAAAAACTCTACAAGTAAGAAATGGATTTATTTGTCTGGATTTTACATTTTACCGAAACTGCACTGATGTTAAAAGCTACATCTACAGCACATTCAAATTTGTATCGTTTAAGATGTTTGTTTACATAAAGAAAATTACATTTGTCTTAATTTGTTCCTCCAACATTAAATGCGATCTTCACTGCATGAGATTGCTAGAGACTTTGTTGTTAATGTCACACTGGATTCAGTTGCTGCACAGAAACTTCTCCAAGTAATTCCCAGAGTTGCATTTTTCTTACAACACTGCTACATATTGCAAATACGCAAGACAGAATAGCTCTGCTAGGTGCTTTTTTTTTATCTCCAAAGCTGTGCGATGTGGCCGTTTTTAACTGTTCCCGTCTTGGCCTGTAGGTGGTGACGTTCCTCCACACCCTGCTGCTTTGTGAAAAGCTCGACTTTAGCACAGCTCTAGTGGTTTGTCCCCTCAACACTGTTCTTAACTGGCTCAATGAGTTTGAGAAATGGCAGGTGGGACTGAAGGATGAGGAGAGCCTCGAGGTAAGAAATGCTCCCGTTTATTTATTATTTGCTCCTGTTGTCAGCCTTGCAAAAAAACATGTCTATAGTTGATGATTATGTATTTTTCACCCACAGGTAACAGAGCTAGCCACAGTTAAGAGGCCTCAGGAGCGAGCCTATGCTCTCCAGCAGTGGCAGGAGTCGGGTGGCGTTATGATCATAGGTTATGAGATGTACAGAAATCTGACGCAGGGACGAAACATCAAGAGCAAGAAGCTAAAAGAGACATTTCAGAAAACGCTTGTGGATCCAGGTACAATTTCCCAAGATCCCTTGTGACTTTATTATGGCTGGAAGGTTGGTGGTTGGGATGGAGGTGTGAGGTAATCTAAATCTGAGGTTCTCTAAGGTCCAGATTGGATTTAAGAATAAGGTCAAAGCAAATTCCTTTGATTTAAAATTACATGAAAAGTGCCATCAGAATTGATGGGCCATACTCTGGACCGTAATCTGTTAAAAATTTTTGACAGTAAAGCACTTGGAATTTTTAAAGGAATTTTTACCTAAATTTGATTCAACTTAATTACTTTTCATGGCTAAATAAACTAATTTATTTATGCAAAAGAAGCTGAATTTAATGTGCAACAAGATGGTGTAATGTCACTTTTTTAGAATGTACTTAACGCATTGTTTTAGGAGAAAAATCTAAATTTTGTTAATGTATACATTTTTAGATATTTACTGAGAATAATTGAATGTTTTTGTAAAATAAACTTGTTAGTATTTTTCCTTTATTTATGAGTATAAAGTTAAAAAAAAACCTCTTTAGATAATTAAAATGAACATATTAATCACTACTAAATCATCTGCTAACATCACTACTAACATTGATTTGCTTCTTCTCTGTTTTGACATGACCCATTGATAATTAGATGTATGCAGAGGTTATGTAGGAATTTTCTTTGCGAAGTGTAGAAGTCTTTTTTAACAAATTTCTTAATTCTGCATGATTCCATTTTTTTTTGTACCTGGCCAGGGGGTCTTTTTGTGGGCTCTAGTGTCCCTTATTTTTTTGGAAGTAGGCTGACAGGAGAGGGGGGAAGACATGCGGCAAATGTCGCCGGGTCCGGGAGTCGAACCCGCGACGGCCGCGTCAAGGACTCAAGGCCTCCAAGCATGGGTTGCGCTATCCTCTATGGCACGCCCATGATTCCATATTTTACAGTGATTTTGTGCCCAATGACATAGTTTGTTTTGTGGCTTAGAAATAAGTTTGATCTGGGTCAGCATTCAGGATTTGAGGATTTTCTGTTTTACTGTAGCTTAAAAAGAGGTCTCTTTAAACATGTGTGAAGCTGATGTATAATTGTCATAATTTTAGGTCCAGACTTGGTGATATGTGATGAAGGCCACATTCTGAAGAACGAGGCTTCTGCCGTCTCCAAAGCAATGAACTCCATCCGGACGAGGAGGAGGATTGTCCTGACTGGAACACCTCTGCAAAACAACCTCATTGAATGTGAGACATTTTTGTTTCTTTGAAACCAAAATTGAGATTTAAAAACATTTTTCTCAGCATTTTGCATGAGGATTAAAAGTTCAACTCTGTTGCTGCAGGTGACTGAACCGGATGTTTCTATAAATTTCTTCACCACTATCCCCTCATGCTTGCTCAATACTAATGCATTTTAATTAATTTAAGATGTAATGTGTCTTCTTCAGACCACTGCATGGTGAACTTTATCAAGGAAAACTTGCTCGGGTCGGTCAAGGAGTTCAGAAACCGCTTCATTAACCCCATTCAGAATGGCCAGTGTGCCGACTCGACGCTGCATGACGTCCGGATTATGAAGAAGAGGGCGCACATCCTCTACGAGATGCTGGCCGGCTGCGTTCAGGTAAGAGACTCTCAACCAACGGACTCGGCCTCTGCTTGACCTTTCTCCTTTTCACCTCTTAGAATAACATTTTGTTCCTTCTCCCGCTCAGAGAAAAGATTACTCGGCGCTCACCAAGTTCCTGCCTCCCAAATACGAGTATGTGCTGTCGATCAGAATAACCCCACTCCAGTGCAAACTCTACAGACATTACCTGGAGCACTTCACAGGTGAGACTGTTTGGGAATCTTTTTAATCTTTTGCAGCAGGGTCCTGCAGGGCGTCGTGTTTCCAATAAAAGTTCTCTTTACCTGATGTCAGTTCCACAGAGAGGGATTTCAGACGAATACAAAGCCCTTCTGGACGCTCTCTGTTTTGTCATGCATTAAGTAGTTTAGTGGACTTCCCTGTCAGATTGTGGCCCAGCACATGTATGTGTGTGTATATATGTATTAGAGTTGAAGTGGCAGCTGGCACTTTGCCGCAGGCAGGTTTTAAGCCCACTTTCCCACGTTTCTCCCTAATGAAGAGCTCTGGGAGAGAGAGGGGGAACAGAGGAAGGGGGGAGATGTGGAAGCATAAAAAGGAGAGAAATCTAGCTGAAGTAGGGGCCAGAGGTTTTACACCAAAAACAAAGAACAGGAGAGCTTGGTATGTGCGGGGGGGATTGGTGGTATGCGCCCTGGCTCGTTAGGCTGAGATGTCCACAGTGCTGATGTTGTGGCTGTGGACCCTTCACAGTGGGGTCTTCAGGCCAATTTCAGCTGTAAACGGTAACCTTTTGCTTCCTGGAGGCACTGCAGGCCATCTTGTGACGTAGAAGAAATGGGAAAAATCAGAACAAGAAATTAGTTTATAGTTTTAGGCTGGAAATAAAAGAATCATTTTGGTTTGTTTGCTTGTGAGCAGATTGAGATCATGCTGCATGTGAGGTGAACACACATTCATCTTCCTGCTTGTGCTTTTCTTTTTCTTTTTTTCCTTTTCCCCCCTTGCGTGCAGGTGTGGGGAATGCTCTGGAAGGGGGCCGGGGCCGAGCGGGAACCAAACTCTTCCAGGATTTCCAGATGCTCAGCAGGATCTGGACCCATCCCTGGTGCCTTCAGCTGGACTACATCAGTAAAGAAAACAGGGTATGGCTGGGAAAGAAAAACATTAAATTTTATATTAAAAACTGGGTACAAATTACACATGGACAGTGGGGAAGTTGTTGAAAATGTTTTACTGACGGATCAAATTGCCCATGTATTCTTTTACACCAGTACATATAAAAGTTTGACTCAAGTTTTGTTTTGGTGCAGGGTTACTTCGATGAAGACAGTATGGATGAATTCATCGCTTCAGAAACTGAGGAATCCTCCATGAGTCTGACCTCAGAGGATGAGAAGGCGAAAAAGTAAAGTTGGAATACCCCTCCCCCATCATGGCTGTATGCCAGCTGTTTTCTGTATGACTTTATTAGTCCCTCTTTGTTTATTGACGGTTATGGCCTTTTGTTTCTGCACAGCACTTTTCAGGTCCCAGAATAAAATTTCAGTAAGGTTGATATCTAGACTTGATTTGATTCTTTTTTTTCCCCCAAGCCATTCTGTTCTAGATTTCCTGCTGTTTGGGATCATTTTTCTGCTTCCCAAAAAGATTTATGACACGGTAGCTCACATTTGACTCGAGAAAAGTTGATTGAGTTTTCTACAAAGTTATTTTTTGCCTATTATAGTTTTACATAGAGGTACCCATTGTGTCTTTTCAAGCACTTGATTTAGATTTGAGTGCTTTTAGAACCACAGAAAAAGAAAAGGTGTTCTTTTTTTTTCTCTTGATTGTAAACCGTTTTGACCTCTCTCATCTGTCTTAACTTTCTCATATCTTAGATCAGTAACTCAACCTGATGTTTGTGTCTTCCACTGCTCTCCATTTCCAACAGGAAAAAGAAGCAGGGAAAAGGGAGGAAGAAGGGCTCCGACGACTCGGACAGTGACGAGGTGGAGGTCATCAAGGAGTGGAACAGCAGCTCTCGTGGCAGGAATGGAGAAGGTCGAAGCCAACCCGAGCCTGTTGAAGAACGTAAGTTTGTTTTTGTTCATCCTTGCTGTGAGATTAGACCCAGAGTGTAATGAAATAATGCGATTATTGAGGTACAAAGTGCATGGCCTTGTCTGAAACTAATAACAAAGATGCCCACCATCATTTTTTAATCATTTGTGTTCCTGAGCTGACTATTCGGGCAGATGAGACGAGAGCTTCATAAAGAAAAAACTGTTATACACTGCAGCTGTCTAATAACACAGATGTTAATGTCTGATTTGCAGTTTGTGATTCGGCACTAAACTAAAAGGGCCAATTCAGAGTGTTTTTTATGTTTTTGTTTGAAGGATTCTGGACTGCTTTTGATAATGTCTTGTTTACCATCTAAAATACTTAAGCTACACCTGGTTTTTGTCGTTTTGGCCAGTCATCCACATTCCCATTTATAACACTTTCCACGTGCGGCACAGGTGGCACTCACCAAAAAGGAAGCAAACATTTTGTTTCCAAGCAAATGCGTAGTTGAATTGAGGGATTAATTGCTGCAAAATGTTACGCTCACACTTCAAAAAAGACAGAAAATATTTCACAAATACAAGCCGGAGTTGTTTTTTTAGGAATGCTCTTCCTCGCCAGATACTTTTGCTGTCAGTTGTTGAATACAGGATTATTTTATCTGCAGGAAATGTCCTGCACGTCTAGCAAAGACATAAACTTCAGTAAGAAGTACTTTATGTCCGAATTCTTTTAAGACGTCTGATGTATAGCGATGTAACCGAGCCTTAATCTGTGTTTCTACCCCAAGCAGCCCGGGCAGCAAACTCTACGCCAGGGAGTCCCTGCTCTGCCGACTGGTACAAGGAGTTTGTGACAGAAGCTGACTCTGAAATCCTGGAGCACTCAGGAAAGATGATGCTGCTCTTTGAGATCCTGCGCATGGCTGAGGAAGTAGAAGATAAAGTGTAAGAATGTTCATGCTATGTGGAACATAAAAAGTATAGCTTTATTGAATCCCAGTGTTTGTGGATGTTTTAAATTAACATTGAGGCCTCTTTTGTCGTCAGGTTGGTGTTCAGTCAGTCGCTCATCTCTCTGGACCTGATAGAAGATTTTCTAGAACTTTCTTGCAGAACAGAGGAGGATGAAAAACTTTCTCCATACAAAGGTTACCTTCCACTCGTATTCCTGTTGAGTTTTAATAACTGACTGTATGTTTCTCTATGGCTACCTGATAGTAAACTGCTACTGACTTTGGTTTAAAATAGTGCATTAGACTTAGAAAAATAAAGCAAACGTCAGAGGATGCTGAAGCTCTCCAGCATGTATTTTGCTGGTTGTGGTTTGCCCTTAAACCCACTCAGATACACACACATGCACATTGCTGCTGTTGTTTTAAGGTCATGTTTCTAATTAAACTTCAGCAGCTGTTTTTGCTTTCATTTTGAAAATGATTAGAGCTCGCCTTTTTTTTATTCCACGAAAAAATGTTTGCTCAAGGGTTTGTAATTTTGTAATGAAAAGATCAGAGTGCCGTAATTAAAAACATGCTGAAACGTTGGTTATTAAGGCTGGTGGGCGGAGTAGGCCATCTTCAAGACAAAACATTGCATTTAACCAACGTAGCCATCTCTCTGCACTCTTATAATCCATAAGATTTTTATTTATTTGGACAAGGAAAAGCCAAAGTTGATGTCAGTATTAAATTGTGCATGCTTGCAAAAGAAAAGCTTAATTTCTAATAATATGTTTGGTTGTTAAGGTGAAGGAAAATGGTTCAGGAACATCGACTATTACCGCCTCGATGGCTCCACCAACGCCCCCACCAGGAAGAAGTGGGCAGAGGACTTTAATGACACCAGTAACGTAAGGTGCGGTGCTTTGTTGATCTTTAATAAACACTAAAACACAAAATATCATGTTACTGTAATATTCTCTCTGCCTCACTCAGGGGGCGTTTGTTTCTTATATCCACCCGAGCCGGTTCTCTTGGCATCAACCTGGTGGCCGCCAACAGGGTCATCATTTTTGATGCCTCCTGGAATCCCTCGTACGACATCCAGAGTATCTTCAGGGTCTATCGCTTTGGCCAGGTCAAACCTGTCTACGTCTACAGGTTCCTTGCGCAGGTGAGCTTTTTTTCCCTGACTGCTCCGACTAGGTGTGTGATATGGACTTCGTTTTACCACGATATCGGGCATTATTGTTATATCATTAAAAGTGACAATAAGAACTTTTTATTGGATCTTTATTATCTAGATTTATGACTGACTGTGTGTCACAGTATATATAAACCCACAAACATAAATACTGCTTTGGAGAAACATTCATGGTATTTATTGATGCCTTCATTGATAAACAGTGAAGATAAGGACAGTTTTAGGGGGTTTTAAAAACAATAGAATGGATGATTCAAAACTCTCACGAAAAAATTATCAAGATAAATGACAAACTTTAGGATAAATGCCCACCCCTGTTTCTGACACTCTTTCAAGTTGCCAATAATAATAAGAAAATCTGACCGCCTATTGATGTCTTTTTTTTCTGTCAATGTTTCTCATTTCTGATCCTCTTGGACCACTGCCCTGCATGTTTTAGGTGTTTCCCTTCTGCCACACACCTGACTTGAGTAAGTGGGTGATTAACAAGCTTCTGCACCACTTGATGGCATGCAGAGGAGGTCATCATTTGAATCAGGTGTTCTGAAACAGAGACGCATCTAAAATACCCTGAGCAGGGGGGCCCAAGGACTGGAATTGAGAAACATTGTTCTATGTCCTTGTTAGCAGTGCAGTGTTAAGGGGAAGAAATTGCAAGGGTGAAATAAAATTTGGCCATAAGGGCTCTTGATTGAAAGGTCTTTTAAACGTTTTAGCCACTTGTTTCTGGTTAACGAGTCATTCAGCCATAAAAAGACTCCTTAACCCAAAGGACAAATCGGGGGGTGTCTACGGATGGCGTAGACCAAGAAAGAGGAAACTTTGTTTCCAGCAGTTTTTCTCAAAGACTGTTTCCATTTCTTTAGTTACATTTTTTTAATGCATTACAAAGGACTGCACAATACAAGGAAAACATGCAAAATGCAATAAAATTGGTAAATGCTGCGATAACAGCGGATTGTGACAAATGCAAAAATAAAGTATTACCTCTAATCTTCATAAAAAGGTTTCATTTAGACTGTTTTCTGATCAGAACAAATTATTTGTAGTTCCTGACATTGCCATCTCAAACTCTTCTTAAAAAATGTATACCACCAAATATATTAGTCATTGAGATCCTGAATGCATTTTGCTTAATTAGCTAACACTCATGACAGTCCAGGAAGTTGTTTATGATATGCTTATTGTGCATTCTTAGCACAAAATGTCATTTACCTCCAGCAAAGTTTGCACACAGCAGACAATCAGCTGTAGGAAAATACATTTGTATTTTCTAATCACATGATGTTCTCATATGGTCCACTCTAAAAAAGTACAAGAAAGTCTGACTGCCTAATGATGATATATAAAGTAATTAATTGAAATTAATAGGTAGAAAAAAATATCAATTTCTGACATTACCATTGTTTTCTTTAGTTGTCCAGTAAATTTTTCATCAGTTTTGCCAAAATAGATATTTTCACAACTGTCACCAATATTGTGTCTGATATATTTGTTCTCCCTGCTTTTATTCCCCTCTTTCAGGGCACAATGGAGGAGAAGATTTATGAGCGGCAAGTGACTAAGCAGTCTCTGTCGTACCGAGTTGTGGATCAGCAGCAGATTGAGAGACACTTTACGATGAACGAGCTGGCTGAGCTCTACACCTTTGAACCGGACATGCTGGATGGTCCTTCAGAGAAGAAGAGCAAGAGAGCAACTCCGATGCTTCCAAAGGTTAGCATGCTCTAACTTTACACTTCACATTTTAGGCAAACATCAAATTTTTAATTAGATCAGCTTTTATAAGGTATAAGATTTCTTTCCAGCTTGTCCAAGAACAAAACGAGTTTATTTTATTTTATTTTTTTTACCACGAGACGGAAGTTTTTTCAGACCCGCAGCTAATGGCATGGTTTCTCTTTTGAAGTTGAGCATTTAAGTTATAAACTAAACTACTACTTAAACTCTGCCAACTTGTATAGTAATCAACCTTTCTAGAGATTTTTGCTCCTTTTTTTGTTTCCTTTCACACCCCTGCACTCGCCTCCTCTCATTGTAGCGCAGGTGCTGTGACACTACTTAGGTCTTTAATAGAAACACACAAATCTAACATGGGTCATCCAGGCCAGCACAGCTGCATAGATCTGTGTGTTTACTGTTATTTACTAAATAGTCGTCTCATTGCAACACGGCTGCTTCCCTGCTATAAACTTGCAGTCCTCTCTATTTTTTTAAAATCTTTTTTTAAAATCTTTTTATTCATTCCTTGAGGTCTTTACCTTCCGTTGATCCTTGAGTGGGTTCCATCTATTTCCACCCACTACCTTTCTCAGTCTGTGGTTTATTCAGGTCTGTTTTTGAAGTGGTTTTACCTCTGAAATCTGTAAACAGATCGGATAAAAGAAACACTATATCCGGCTTGGTGGCATTTTAAATGGATTGTAAAACGGTCAGTCTTTACAGTAAATTTGTTTTTCATTTAGATGATCAAAAGATTTTTGCTGGGGCCTTTTACTAGATCTGCTGAGTTACCCAACCTGTGTTCTACTGTCTTCTCAAAGGTCCAGATGACCATATTTGAACCTGTCATAGAAGCCAGGGTCATTTATTTCATTCCTTTAAATAGGCCAGTTTCATATTTGGACTAAAAGTTGTTTTAAGGTTCCACATCAAAGCTACTCCATCACGGTGTCAACACACTCATAACAGTTTACATGTTGCTTCTCAGTTATACATTTATCTGTAACGGTTTCCTGAACTGTTCAATTCAGTTTTCAACAGCTGGTGAAACATGGAGTACAGAGGAACCAATTTGTGAAATTTCCTGAAATATTTGCCTCTTTGTTGTTCATTAAACTTGCTAATGAAAAAGTAAATTACTTTCTACAGAGTCAGCCTTTTCTTCAAGAAGAGAAGTAGGAGTACATTGTTGTCTATCCAGGATGCTAAAGTGTTTTCATGTAATTGTTGGGGTGTAAAATTACAGATTTTACCTTTTCAGAAAGTTGATTTTTTTTGTTTTTGACGTAACATGGCTTTACAAAAAAAATTGTATTTCTGCAGATAACCTTAAGTAAAATGATTTTAACATAATTCAAATTTTAATTTTTCATTCATTTTCAAGCAACTTCTTGAAATGGCACTCTTTCATACAAATAAATTCATGTACTGAGGAGCTGTCAAAGTGCAAAAGAAGATTTTCATATTGGTCATTCAAGTTAACATGAACTGTTTGCACAGTACAAACAAATCCTGTAGAACATACTGAAATGCTTTTTACAAAAAAAAGGGCAAATGTTACATAAAAGGCATAGTCGGGTTGTAGCTTCATCTGCAGTAATGGGTTTGGTTCTCTGGTCTGTTATGGTAAACAATGAATTAAGCCAAAAAGTGAAGCTCTTGATTCTTTACTCTCTGCCATCACTACTGAAACAGAAAGATCCTGGATACAAAGGTTTAATTGTAATGTAATCCATAAAAATGTCACCAATTTGACTGCATTTAAACATGATGTCTATTATTGTAGGATGCAGGTGTGTTCACACACTTGCTAAGAGTTCATTAAACTACTGCATACTGGAAGCTTGTAGTCCTTAATGAGCCAGTTGATCTTTATGTGCAGTTATATTGAAGACACAGGCTAGAGAGTCTATTAACAGACTGACCTGTTGTCAGTGTAGTGTGGCAGCAGGACTACAGTACAATGGAAGGAATTTGCTATTTGGGATGATGTGAAGATGAGTCAAACACTCTTCTTCACTTTGAGCCAACAAAGTTCAGAAGGAGAAACGGTTTGAGCCACAACAGTTTTGCCCTTTCCACAGAAAATACAGATTTCATTAACAATCCCACCACACAGACCGCAAACTTTTCTCACAACCAGATTTTTATTTTTCTCTTTTTTTTGCCACATTTTTTGGTTTTATTCCATCTTAAATCCAACAGAAAACCTCACTAAAGGCTAATATTTCCTCTCTGTCGCTGTTCGTTTTCTGCTGTGCTTATTTTAGCACCTGTTATCCCACTTCTCCACGCCGCCTCCTCTTTACTCTTTACTCATGTTGCCTCTCTCGCTCTGCCAGTACCCCACGGCATCGTTTCCCTGCCATCTTCAAGAGCATCTGTTGTTATGACTTTGCACTTTACAGCACTCACTTTGAACACTATCTGCCTCTGGCCTTCCCTGCATGATGAAGGGTCATTATTTTAAACCCCCTCTTAAACATGTCTGTGTGCTCCTCCAAAAAATCTAATTGGAGGAAGCAAACGCACTTCCCCTTAATGACAAAGAAGGTACTCGTAGCCCAGACATGAGTTTGACAATCTCTGCCCACCCTCTCTGAGATTATATTCCACCTCTTCATGTTCGTCGTACTTGTCTTTTCTCATCTGACGTGCCGCCACATGCACAGTGAGAAGGTGCAGGAGGCGGCCTTCTGAGAATTTTAATCCAGATCTCCCAGCCTCTGCAGATGTTGCTGCGTCGCATGCCGTCAGGACGCTCGGATCATGCCCATGTCCTGCTCTCAGCAGGTAATGGCTGCAATGGTCATTAGGCTGTGACAGGAACACTTAAATGCTGTGGGCAAGCTGAAGTCGAGCAGCGGTGCAGACTGGAGCAATAAACCACGCCGTACTTGGCTCATTGTATGTAGGAAGCCATCATTGGTTGGAAAAATCTCATTATATACCATTTATCAGTGGTTCATGGGAGTTTTTTTTTTTATGATGACAGTATTAGAAATTACTTTTAAATCTACTCGACCGTTTCTTCTTCTTAACTGCATTTTGTCACCTCTGAAAAGACATGCCTAATCTTGCCCGGTTGCCGGTGGAAAGAACGAACTAATGATGGCAAGAGCCAAAACCAGAGCTGTTGTGGGTGAGAAAAACCTAGGGGGGGGTTGGCTCATTTTCAGTTTTCTGGTCTCTTGGGAAGATCTGTGGAGACACTGGTGTGGCTCCACAGATTTGATGCTGGTTCTTGTTCTGAGTTTGGGCTTAAATCAAATCTGCAGTTCTTCCTCATGGTTTTCTCAGAGAATTTTTTGGTATTTTTTTGCATTTGGGCAATCTTTTCTGATTGTACAGGTGTGCACTTTTGATATAAAATGCTGTGGGCAAGCTGAAGTTGAGGAAATCATTTGTAATATTATCTAGCCTTCTTGCTGCAAGTGGTCATTGATTGTTTGTCCGAGGAGCAAAGGTAAAGTTATATTTAGTTGTAGTATTTTAAAACAAAGATGGGGTAATTCCAGAATAGCAAAAGATCACATTTTCTTAGGCTCACTTTTAATCACGATTGATTTAGTCAGGTAATCGGTGCACAAAACTAAATATGAGCACCTTTCTCCCTGTGTCTTTAATTTGTATAGATTAAAATTGATTTGTGCTAAATGAATGTTCGTGTCCATCTTTGTCTTTATCCTTTGTGGCAAAACTTTTTTTCCCCACAAGTAAGAAAAACACTGGAAATATGCTTATGAAGCTTTCAGTATTTAACAACTTTGCATTAAGTTATAAACATCAATTATCATAAAATAACATTTAGTTAACCTCTAATGGTGTCTAAAAAACATGCTTTTGTAAAAAATTACCACCCAGCCTTGTTAAATCCTTTCTGAGTCCCTTCTGACCTACCAGTTACTCCATCTGACTGGCTGTTGTGATGAGCTTTTAGAGAAGTAGACCCCCATAATGCTGCTAGCCGAGACTTGTTTCATGAAAAAGTGGTATGTGTTTTGTCGTTTTTAAGGGATTGCGAAATGCATGATTTTGTGTCTTTGTTAACTGACAGGTGGATAAACCGGTGGACTTGTACCTTGGGCCTGGAGGGTGTGAAAACATTGCGGCTTTGAGTTGAGGGTTGTCCTGAAGTTCCAAACAGACCTAAAGCATCAGAAGATTTTCAGGGAGAAAATATTAGCAGCAGCCATATAGAGACTGCACATATTACTGGTTTGCTGCTGTTGAACGGCATTTGACTGGTTGCTACAGATGATGGACATTTTTATTAAACCTGTCTAGTCTTCACTCCTTGATATATAAAACAAATTTAAAGACTTTTATTATGGTCTAAACACGATTATTATTATTAAGCTTACTTTCAAGAGTGACTTTAGTCAAGAGTGAAAAATGTTTAAGAAATAAAAAAAAGTGCAGACAGGCTGTTGAATACAAACTTCAAAGCAACTCAAAGGAAACGGCTGAAGTCGTTGCTATCCACAGTTAGTTTTACGTCAAGTTTGCCTCCATTACTGCCCTCTTCATGTTGGATTGTTCATTTAAAAGCTCCTCTGTAAAACGTCTCCATTTTAAGCTGAACTTTATAATTGTTGTAATGTGTGGTGTACCTGACATGATGCATGTCAGGTTACCTACATAATGCCTGATGTCTTCATTTATTACACATTAAATAGTTATTTTTGTATTAATGGAGTCAACATGTTTTAGACAAAATGCTTAATAATGGAGAGAAAAAATGCCAGTTTTTTTTTTATCTGTATCATGTATTTTTCAGTAAAGAGGAACGTACGTTCTGCTAAAGTACTCGTCAGATGCCTGTGCCAGGCTATAAAGTCTACATGAGGCCCACTTATGTTTATTTGCAAGATTTTGTCTTTGTGATGTGAGAGCTGTTGTGTTTAGATCAACAGTTTATATATTTTATAGGGGGGCTTGCAGGATTCCCCCAAGAGAAATGCCTTCTATTGGGAAATCATTTTAATGTTCAAAAATCCTGGTTTTGGGGAGTGTGGGGAGTTTCCAAATAACTCCTGTAGTGTTTAGCAAGTCATATGGACAAAAATTAGCTCAAACAAGTGAAGCTGCATGGTCTGCTGCCTGACAACCT
Organism: Xiphophorus maculatus; assembly: GCF_002775205.1. Lineage (NCBI taxonomy): Eukaryota > Metazoa > Chordata > Actinopteri > Cyprinodontiformes > Poeciliidae > Xiphophorus > Xiphophorus maculatus. The sequence goes on along the minus strand of NC_036465.1, from coordinate 19,249,265 downwards.
GGTTTGTTTATTGCATTAAACTCTAAAATTGGTATAAATTCGACAGAACGTACTAAATAAATAAACTGAATCCATGGGCTGCATCACTTTATATGAACCAGGATATCTTCTGATGCCAAATGTGGCTTTTGAAGTGACGTCATGGAAAAGCAGGTGAAAGTTGACTTGAGTGTGAGGTCTCAGTGCCTCCTCTCTATGCATCTGCCCACCCACTGTCTGTGCGCACCCCCCCCCCCCGACACACACACAGCAAATAGATAGGCTTCCCTTTGCATGTTCATGAAGATGACAATGGTGCAGGTCAGGTTACCTACATCATTAGTTCTGCCTCAGGACACACACACACCGAGCGCTCCAGGAGAGAAGATGGACCGGACCACCCCAGAGCCATTGCCGGTGGGGATTACTTGAGTATCCCAGAATGCACTGTTTACCAGCAGGAGCGTCTGTACCGTCATTTGACCTGCAGCTCCACTGACCCATTAACAGTCAGAAACTCTTCTCTTTCACGACTTTGGAGGAAAACGTTTTTTGTTTTGGCGATTTAAAAAGTAGTTGCGTTTCCTGTCTGGTTTCAGTGTAGATTTCAATGTCCCCTTGGTCAAAATACTGCACTTAAAGAAATCTGGACACCAAATACCAGTTGAAAGGTTTATGTTTTCATCTCATTCACTTCCATACTCCTAAACTAAATCTACTGAAACAAATTACCTTCAGACATTGTATATTTATTAATGGAAATGTGTGTAATGTTACTACCTATGGAAACATGCAGTTGTGCTATAAAGGTGGAGGTTTATTCAGAAAGATTAGTGAACAAACGGCATCCTGAGGAGCAAAGCAGACAGGTTGGGGTAAAATATATGGAGAGGTTTAAAGCAAGGTGAGGTTATAAAACATCCCAAGCTTTGCACATCTCATAGAGAAATGTTCAGGCATAATCTGAAAGTTAAGAGTACGGCCCAAACTGCGAACCTAGAAAGTAATAGCAGCCACCTGAACTTGACAGGTCATTAATCAAGGTGGTTAACTTTGGTTGAACTGTAGAGATCACCCAATAGTTCTGTACATCAATCTGGACTTTATGGAAGAGTGATGATGACAGCCATTGTTGAAGAAAGCCAGAATATGTTCTGTTTGGGGTTTGCTACAAGCCTTGTTGGAGATGGACATGCATGCATGTGGAAACAGATGGTCTGGTCAGATGAGACCAAAGCGGACCCAAATCTGTGGCGGAATTTGTAAATTGTTTGGACATTTTCCATCCAATTTGACTGAGTTTGAGTTTTATTTACTTAATTTTCAAAGAATGGGCAAAATGTTCAGTCTCTAGATTTGCAGAGTTGGAGTCCCAAAAGATTTGCAGCTGGAGTCGCAGTCATAGCTGGTTCTATGAAGTATTGCCACACTTTCCAGTTTTTCTTTTTAATTTTCTTCTTAATAACATACGTTTATTCCACTCCACTGTTTGACACAGACTTGTTGGTCTGTCATAGAGGTCTGCAACCTTTTAAAACCTAAAAAGCCATCTTTGCTTTCAGGCCAGTTAAATATAACTAGTTTAGAGCCACTACAGTCACATGACAGCTTACAATTTTTAGATGGATTAGTCACTCCAGGAAATTTGGTGTCATTTTTAAAGAACCGCCATTTTATGTATATTAGGATTTAAATTAAAGACGAAAAATTGAATTTTGCAAGAAAAGGATGGAATTTTTTTTATGTTGGATAGAAAATATATAGATCCCAATCAACCAAGAAAAAAACTGATCTTAAAGCATATTATTGGTACTTTTGATGTCATTCTTTGCAAAAATTAAATACAATTATTGCTTACTGCTAAAACCTAAATTTATTACATCTGGATTTAAAAACATTAGTTGGTTCTTTGTCATTTTTAGGTTGAACCATAGGTTGAACATCTATGGTTTAATTATCTAGACTCTCACTAAAATCAATTGAAGCTGGTTGCAAAGTGATAAAATATGCTATAGTTCATAGGGTGTGAATATTTTCTTAATTATGTAGTGTGTTGGCCTTATTCTCAGGGGGTTAAATGGGGCCCCACTACCTGCTCAGTGTTCCATCACTCCCACTGCTGGTGGCACTGGCTGCATTTTATTTGACCTTTTCTTCCCCTTTCTTTGAGAAAACAAGCCTGGCCTTTTATCCTAATCGGGCCATCAAACCCCTCTGTGCTTTTATGTCCTAATTAGAGGGTAAAGCTGCAGTGGAGTCGCTCGCTGCATGCCGCTTCCAAATGTTTGGTTGTTTAAGGGTGGCCCGGTTTTGTCCTGATTGAGAGCGATGGCCAGGAAACATAAACACACGTCGCTAAGAAGCACCGGTGGGTTCAAGATCTAAGTCCACGAGTAGCCGCAGCGCGTGTGGGTGAGAAGCTCTTCACGGAGCCCCAAAAGATAGCTCTTGTGAAGTCGTCCTGCCGATCGCCCAGCTCTCCCGTCCCCCTCTGCGCTTCGGAGGGTCCGGTTTCACTCCGTCTAGTCTGGTGTTTATTTAAAATTTATTCACCACAGGTTTGCAATCACTGCTTAATTTCATGGCTTGATGTTTCAGTTTTACCTAATGCCAATAGCATTTATGGCTTTTGTTTTTTAAACTAAGTTCACACGCATTCTATTCAAGGAAGGGTGGTGAACGAGTGCTGAAGCCCTGTTTGAATGCTCTGGTAAATAAGCCAACCTGACATTGACGGAGTTTCAGATTAAAGCAAAGCTACCTTGAGCGACGGGAATGCAGCAGAGAGCGTAATTTAAACCATGTTGTCTTAATTTCACTCTGCTGTTGTTTTCAATAACAAGGCAGGCATGGAAACCAGAAAACTACAATCCAATTTGTGTCTGGAATTGACTGAACAGATTGTTTTGCTTTATAATGAACTCATTTGGATTATCTGACATTGGACACGCCGATGTCTGATTCTGCTTCTGTGTCCTCTCTAGGATCCGATCCTCGCTGAGATGCTGCAGAACAACAAGGACCAGCTCGTGTGTTATCACGAACATGACTCCCTGCTGGACCACAAGGAGGAGGAAGCCCTCAGCGAGGAGGACCGCAAGGCGGCTTGGGCCGAGTACGAAGCAGAGAAGAAGGTGAGAAACATCAGCTCACACATAGCATGGTCAAGAATTAAATTTGTTTGGTGTTTTCCTGGTCTGGAGAAATAATATACAGTAACTCTTTCCATGCTACAAAACTCTGTAGATTTTTATTTTTTACTTGATAAATTGTCTAGGAAGGACAGAACTCTGCAAACAAATGCGTAATTTTAAAGCCACAGTCGTCATCTCCTCCATTGTTGAAAACCCTGATGTCAAAGCGTGAAGTGGAGCCATGGAGAACCTGTTTTTGTTTGTGAATGTTGGATTGCTAGATCTATCATCACCTAGATCAAGCAGACGACAGGAACTGCTGCTGCTGCTGGTTTGGGTTCAGCTTTTTAAATCTCTAAAGTTGGCTAAGCAGTGCCAAAACTTGTCAAAGTGAGGATGTCGGTTCATAGAAGGTTAGAAACTCCTCGCTCTCTGTCTCCATTGTTCTCTTCTCCTCTCCTGTGGGGCAATTAGCGGGGTATATTTGGAGAAGTGCAGAAAGGGGATAATGTTGTACAAGGACAACTCTTCCCTCTCCTCGTAATCCTAGATTCTAATTCACCCTAATGATTATTTTTCCAACACGCTGTTCTCTCTCTCCTGTCCTGTGTGTAAAGCAGCTTTTCCCTCAGAGTTTTTATGCTTGTCAGTAAACTGGAGAGTTCCCATCTGCTGGAAGAACATGGATTCTGGGGTCAAATCATTACTGTTCACACCTCTACCATCTCTCTCACAGTAAAGATCCATATATTGGTTCCTGCAAAAACTAATCACGTTTATGCTGTGGAAACCTGCTTATTGTATGTTTAGGCAGCTAAAATCAAATTGTACAGCTATTCACAAGTAGTTCCTCTGTCATAGGAAAGAATATACTTGATGAGTGCTGATTTGAAAACAGGACTCTTATTTGACTATTTTGCTGTCGTTCACTGTAACATTGTAGGATGGTGTTGAAGCTTAGCATAGGGATAAAGGCATTAGGTGAAAGAAGATTAACTTGTAATATTTAATTTATTTAAATTATTGAGTAGTTTCTTGAAGAAATCCTGGAATAAAGCCATCTCTGATCCCAACTTGTGCTTAATGAATCTGCTTTTAGTATAGGGTAATTCAGTCCAGGTTTGCCAAGTCGTGGTTCTATAAATATTAAAACGTAGCTGATCTGAGTTGGTCCAGATGCTTAAAAAAGGAACCATGTAACAGCCCTTTACCACTTTGCTGAATCAAATGCCAAATTAAGCATCATGTTGTTTTTATGACCTGTGAAACATATAGCTAATAAAGCCCTGCTAGGTAAATATTTTCTTATTGCATTTCCAGAATGTTGTAAAAACTTAGCGAAAACGTAGGAATTTGTAACTGGAAGAGTGACATTTTGAACTAGGAAGTGTAGAAGCCCTGAAGTGTTTGCTCCTCATCCACTGCAGGCTGTTCATCAGAGGTTCATTCAGTTTTTGGTTTTGAATTTACGAGAGCGACAACTGTAAAGAAACCCAACCTCTGTTATAATGTCTTCTCAGTGTAACGTTTGACTGGTGCTGGTGAGTAAAAGCCACATGTATAAGATCGGATTTACAATATGAACAAAAGGGGGAGAAACCAAGAATGTGATCTAGCTCTTGAAATAAAATTGAAGCTATAAGTTCTTTGTTCCTCTAATGCACACACCAAAGATGATTTTAAAATAACCTGAGCCCAATTTGAAAATTCAGTCTGGATTATTTTTCACTTCATTGGCGTGATCTCCATCCTGAACCTCCAGTATGGCTGCGTGTTAAAAGTGAAGAGTGTGTATTGTGGTTGTTTGGAGGGTTTGTACTGTTTAGATTTGCACACCTGTCTCTGACCAGGTCCAAAGGCCCCCGTTATCCACCCCCCTTCACACACACACGCAGACACTCAAACACACACACGCATCCTTCTACATACCGGATGGCCAGATTACAGGGCATGGGGAAACCATCTGCAGCTGAGACTCAATTACATACAAACATCGGCATTCTGCTGGCCTTTACTGAGACAAGACTGTTTACTTCAGGTCATTACACACACACACACACACATACACACATTTAATACAGCAGGAGCTGCTTGATACTGGGAAACTTGTTGCTCTCACCAAATGAATGTTCAGAATTTTATGCTGTAGCATATTTTGTCTCCAGATGGATTTTAGAAAAGCTTTGAAAGATGTGAGAAAAACATGAACTCTGATCTTTTTTGTTATATTTAGTTTAAGGCAAGGAGCAGAGCTGTGTCCTTTGAATCTCACCTGAGATTCTGTATCCTAGTCATTAAGGTTATCTTAACCATGATTTGTTTCACTTTCTGATCTGCTAGCAATAAAATAAATAGCATTCTGCATCTAATCAGAATTACATGGTTGAAGTAGTGATTTTATCCCACTGCTTTTATAGGCTGTTGTAAATAGCTTTTTTGAGACGTACCTCGACAGATACAGCTTCAGTCTTCAGCAAAGCTGTGCTGATGTCTTTTTATACAAAGCAGTTTGCTGATCTTCTAGAGTAAACCTGCTGTTTTTATTGCTCTGTTTTGATATGACTTATTGATAACATATTCCACAAGTTTTAGTTAATTGTGTGTAAACAAACCTTAATGTTTTCTCTTGGCATTCTGCCTGTCTAAGCACAGGCAGAAGAGGTCACATGACATGGAGACCAGAGGCTGCGGCAGCCTATACGGTCTCTTTCACTGTGAATGTGATTTCGAAGGGTGGAAAACACTTGGATTGTTGGGGAAAACTTATAATTTTAGTATTTGTGCACACAAAAATTGGCCATGAAAACACTATGTCTTTGTTGGACGATTAATAGCCACTTATTCAATAAAGCAACAAATCTGTTGACGTTTGCTTTAGTGCTACTGGAGACATTTGGAGACCGGCGCTAACTTTTTTTCATCCTAACTTTTGTCCAGCTGTGAGCCAAACCCCATTTCTAAATCCCTCACACTTGACCCCATGATCACAAAGCAGCACGCCATCTGTAGACTGCGCAACAGAAACGTAACTTTTTCCCAAAAATCATTCACTATTTCCATTGTCTTCTAAACGTGCCCAGGTTTTTATTGTAGATTGTAAAAAGAAAACGATGTTTAAAATGACTGCTTGTTAGCTCTGAAGTGGTCCATAAAGTTAACAGCTAAATTACACTGATGGAAATTCAAATGTATAACAAAACGGTTATTAAATACCTTCAATACTGCTGTAAGGTTGGTTTTCAGCCACTTTTACAGCCACTTCATCTGTATTCAAGCCTGAATACAGGTGAAGGGTTTGAATTGGCAGATGAAACCACATTCATAGTTCTCAACACATTTAGATTAATATTTAGATCTCCCACAATGTCATTTGTCTGTCAACTATGCAAATCAAAGCCATTCAGAAACGTCTTGTAACTTTAATGAGAAGTTGGAAAAGGCATCACACAGGGTGCAGATGTAAAAAAAAAAGTCAAAGATCTAAAACAAGTATGAGGAGGGGAGTTTCATCCTAGACTCGGGTATTGATATCATCAGTGCTAATACAAAGCCTTATTAGTGGTCAGCTAATAAGGCTGACCACTAAGCCTGGTCTCCAACAGACGCCATGGAGACCAGAAAGCCCTAATCAGGCATCTCAAATCTGATCAGATTTTTAATATTTTGTGAGAAACCTAGTCTCTCGTCAACCACAGGGCTCGATAAACAGTTGTTCTCTTGGTGCCTCTAAAGCTCAGTCTAATTGATAATTACCTCCTCCACTCCCCTCCCCCGCCTGTTTCTCTGCCTTGTTTTTCTCAGGGCCTGTCGATGAGGACCAACTACCCTTCGAACTACGCTCAGCCAGACATGGGCACATCGAACTACTTCTCCCTCAATATGGCAGCTTTGGCCACCATGTCCAACCAGCAGCTGGAGGTAAGTAATGAGCCCCATATGCCTCCCCCACAGCACGGCACCCCACATTCCTCATCCCTCCCCTCCGCCACCCCCTCTCACTCCTAATTGTGACACCAGTCTAGCAGCGGCTGACCAGTTCATAATGTCTGGGGCGGCTATTAATACACAGTCACTGAGGGAGGAGAGATGTACACTGTAAGAGGCAGCTTGGTGTTTAATGCGGGTCAAAAATACTTCAAACTTCAACCAATTTTCATGTTTATAGAAGCTCTTTTTATTTGGAATTGCTGGAAGTGTTGCACAATGAAAATACAGATCTCCATGGGAGACATTTACTTTTAGTTTGTCACTGCGTGGAGCCTTTCTACTATTTTTATTTACTGTATAAAAAAAAAAATCTATGGACTCCATGATTGTCTTCACCCCCTGAGACGTCCACTCTTTGCTGCAGTGAAAATCTCACCTGTTTCTAATTGAATGTTTCATTTCTCTTCTACATTTCATCCAGGACCTCATAAACCAGGGACGGCAGAAAGTCATTGAAGCAACAAACGCTTTGAAAGCCTTAGCTCGGGAGTCGATGGAAGACGTCATTGCCAGAATAGTGAGTTTTAAAAGCTGCCCAAGCCGGGCTTTAAATCAGTGCAGATCATGCCTCCTAATCTTTAATAAACCTTCTCCCTGCAGTGGAAGGACAACCCAACGCTCACAGAGAGCCAGGTCCAGGCGCTCACGCTGAGGCACCAAGCCACCGTGGAGATGGAGCTCAAGCGCAGGGAAGGCATTTACAGAGAGGTCCTGAACAGGCAGCAAACGGTGAGAGAACGGCTGAGAAAATACTGTGTTGTAGTTTTGAATCTCATACTTTTGCATGTTTACATTTGTAGATTGATCTGAATCCATTTTACCTTGGAATAATAACACTTTTTAACTCTCACAAATTATTGTACACAATTGTGTAGATCTAAACAAAGCTGTAGGTTGGGCTCTTTCACATGTTCTTTAAAACATAGTTTAGTAATCATTATATTCCCCAACATTACAATGCCATTCAAAATAGATGACAGGCTAAGAACACTTCAGAATGACATGGTTACAGTAGTAACCATTTAACAATACTGCAACCATTACAAGGTCACAGTGGTAACCATGTAGTTTGTCATATTAAAAATACAAACTTAAGCGCATTTTATTTGAATTTTATGTGATAGACCTATTTGAATTATTTCATAATTGTATTTTTTTTTAAGCAAAGATTTAAAAAAAAATCTACAACAAATGTTTTGCTGTTATATTTTGCATCCTTCATTCAGACTCCCTTAAATCTAGTGTGTCATACTCTTTCAGTTCAGGCCACATCAAGATCACAAATGTTGGTTGTGGCAGAATGTACAGATAAAACTATTAAACTGTTAAAATATTATAGCTTTCTCTGCAATGAATTTGTACTTCTTAAAATTAAATAATATTGAACATATTATCACACTGATGTAATTCGACTCTATACAGATAGGTACTCAGTGTTTCAGGATCTTTGCAGTTTTCTGGAAGTGTTTTCCAGGTTTGTGGTGTGTAGAAACTGACTTCTCCTTGTCCATGGATCACCTTGTTCTGGATTATAACAACCCTAAACAAACAGCCTGGACGCTCCCTCTCTAGCTGTGTAAAGCTGAGATGCTTACTTCAAAAGACTTGGAGATGCAATGACAGCAAAATATTTATTCATGGTGCTGACTATATATATATACACTGCTCAAAAAAATAAAGGGAACACTTAAACAACACAATATAACTCCAAGTAAATCAAACTTCTGTGAAATCAAACTGTCCACTTAGGAAGCAACACTGATTGACAATCAATTTCACCTGCTGTTGTGCAAATGGAACTTTGTACAGAACAAAGTATTCAATGAGAATATTTCTTTCATTCAGATCTAGGATGTGTTATTTGAGTGTTCCCTTTATTTTTTTTGAGCAGTGTATATATATATATAACATAGGCTAAAATATTGATGTATTTTATTTCTACTTTACAATCATGCACCACTTTGTATAGGTGTCTCACACAAAAACCCACCAAACAAATTGTAATACTTTTACTCTCTGTTATACATTTTATGTTTGTGTGTCTGACTTACGATCATCTTCATATATTGTTGTTGTAAACACTGATGTCTCCGTCTGTGTCTCCCCAGCTGATGGTGTATGTTCAGAAGCTGATCACCAACAGGAAGGTACAGGAGCAGCAGCTGGCCATGGCCAACCAGGCCACCTACCTGAACCAGCTGGCCCTGCAGAACGGCATGATGGCAGGCGGGATGAGCCAAATGAATTTGCTCGGGCTTTACCAGCGCCTCCATGGCATGGGCGGCAATCAAGGCGGCGGCAAGAACCCGGGCCCCTCACAGGGCATGTAGGGTCAGCTCGGGCCCTCTTTCATCCCACTAGTGGACAATCTGGTTCCCAGCAGCCCCCCCTGCTGTCTGTGACAAACTTGCTGTGAGACCACTCAGAGCTCAAATGTAACCAAGCAGAGACTGCTGTCTGCTGGGGCCTCTGATTGAATAGTGTTGTGCTGTGATTCACTGAGAGACAGTAAATATAATGTATACATGACTGTGTTAAAGGTTTGTCCAGAAGGTTGACAGGAAAAAAAAATGTATATACCACCTTTATGTTATTCAAGATCTGTAGAATCACTTTTCATGTATTTAACAAAACAAACCTGTTTTACCCCCAATGCTTTTTAGCATTGTATTGTTTTCCCCTTCAAAAAGGGTTTCCTTGTTATTTAAACTCAGTTTTTTATACGGTTTTAAATGCCTACCAACATCCGAGTGGGACCACAACCATTGGTTACAGAACTACAGGACAAGATAAGCTCTGATTATTAGTGATTCCTCGTCAGATATCTAACAAACTAGAACAGCTGTTGATGCTGCAAAAGTCCTGCTTATTTCAGGAGGTAGAAGAAGCTAAAAACATCAACAAAAAGAAGAAAAAATGGCCTTATATAATTTCCTAAAAAAAGAATCTCTGTAAAAACTTGAGATTTGTTGTGAATATTTTCTATTCTGCTTTTAAGTGTTTACATTAGTTGTGGCTGAAAATGTTAATGGAATGCTTGTGTCGTCCAGAACTGCCTGCTGGCTTCGATCTTTTTGTAACATCATTCTTATTGTTACGTGTTGCCTAGCATAGCACTGCGTGTTCCTGCTCATTCATTTACTTGTTTTTTTTTTTTTTTTCATTTGCTTCACTTGTGTTGATTTCCCCCAGTTGGGTGGGTTTGCAGGGCGTTGCGAAGCTCAGGCCTCTTCAGCTGGGTGTCACAGGGCCCAAACTTTGCTCCGAATCTGTCTTTGACATTTCGAAATATCCCTTTCAGAATGGACTGGACAGGAGGAGCGATTGACTGGAATTCTTATTATACGCGGCTGATTTCGTCCGGTGCTTTGTGAGTAATGCTCTCCTGGACGCTGAAGTTTCACCAGGCAGGGTCCCCGGACGACTTGTATTCTACTTTGGCACATTCTTTCTTCTAAGAGCTTAAACCGGTGTCGCCATTTAGTAAAAAGGAAGGTGGACTGTTCTCACCAAGAGTCGACTTCTATGTTTGCACAAGCTGTGTTTTTTAAATGTAGAATAAGTTACTTCGCCCATTATCGAAGAATGTTCTTGCGTTAGCAGATACATCGATGTGTTTTGCCATTAACGAACTGCTATAATCTTCATAAGTATTTAATATAACATTTAATAAAGTGACCAAAACAATGAACAGCGAGTGTGGGAGTCCTGCTTATAGACAGCTGTCTGCAGTTCCCCAGGAGGAGTTGTAGTTTGAGTTACTCCTCGATCATTTCTGCTCTTCCATTTAATCATTCATTTCAAATGGGGAAAAAAATGTTTCAGGTGGAGGTATGAAAAAAAAATCAATAAGGAAACTTCAAGGGTTCATTCCCAATCTTGAAATGTCAACTTTTTGCTTTCATTATTTTCAAAGTCTGCATCAGTATGGAATGTGGGAAAGAAAAAAAAAATCTAGACTTATGATTCTGTTATCTAAAATATTTTAAAAATTAAACAGTCTTTCACAACTTAAATTTACATCTTTGTCTTTGAAATGCCACATTTAATCAAACATTTGTTTAAACAGTAAAGATGCAATTTTTTGTCATTTTGACCTTAGATTGGAGTTTTGGTTTTGGAGCCAAATGTGGTTTTGAAACTGAGTCTGATTTCAAACAAAGCACTAAGATTGTTTAGTTTTATGAACAGAACAAGATATTGAAAATTCACAAAGGTTGCGTTAAGGAATTGAAATTTATCCATCCATCCATCTTCTTCCAGCTCTTCCGGGGGAATCCCAAGGCGTTCCCAGGCCAGCCGAGAGACATAGTCCCTCCAGCGTGTCCTGGGTCTTCCCCGGGGCCTCCTCCCTGTGGGACGTGCCCGGAACGCCTCACCAAGGAGACGTCCAGGAGACATCCTGACCAGATGCCCGAGCCACCTCAGCTGGCTCCTCTCGATGTGAAGGAGCAGCGGCTCTACTCTGAGTCCCTCCCGGATGACTGAGCTTCTCACCCTATCTCTAAGGGAGAGCCCAGACACCCTACAGAGAAAACCCATTTCGGCCGCTTGTATCCGCGATCTCGTTCTTTTGGTCATGACCCAAAACTCATGACCATAGATGAGGGTGGGAACGTAGATCGACCGGTAATTCGAGAGCCTCGCTTTTTGGCTTAGCTCTCTCTTCACCATGACGGACCGGTAGAGTGCCCGCTTGACGGCAGACGCTGCGCCAATCCATCTGTCGATCTCCCACTCCCTTCTTCCCTCATTCGTGAACAAGATCCCGAGATACTTGAACTCCTCCACTTGGGGCAGGACACCCCCCCCTGACCCGGAGAAGGCACTCTACCCTTTTCCGGCTCAAGACCATGGCCTCGGATTTGGAGGCACTGATCCTCATCCTGGCCGCTTCACACTCGGCTGCGAACTGCTCCAGCGAGAGCTGTAGATCACGACCCGATGAGGCCAAAAGGACCACATCGTCCGCAAAAAGCAGAGATGAGATCCTAAGGCCACCAATACGGATCCCCTCAACACCTTGGCTGCGCCTAGAAATTCTGTCCATGAAAGTAATGAACAGAATCGGTAACAAAGGGCAGCCCTGGCGGAGTCCAACTCTCACTGGAAACGAGGAAGCTGAGCCTGGGGACTCTGGGTTGGGCTCTCCAATCTCTGGGGGCGAGGTCGCCGAGGTGGTTAAAAAGCTCCTCGGTGGCAAGGCCCCGGGAGTGGATGAGATCCGCCCGGAGTTTCTTAAGGCTCTGGATGTTGTAGGGTTGTGTTGGATGACGCGACTCTGCAATATCGCATGGACATCGGGGGCAGTTACCCTGGATTGGCAGACTGGGGTGGTGGTCCCCCTGTTCAAAAAGGGGGACCGGAGGGTGTGCTCCAATTATAGAGGGGTCACACTCTTAAGCCTCCCTGGCAAGGTCTATTCAGGGGTCCTGGAGAGGAGGGTCCGTCGGATAGTCGAACCTCGGATTCAGGAAGAGCAGTGTGGTTTTCGTCCTGGTTGTGGAACGCTGGACCAGCTCTACACCCTCGGCAGGGTCCTGGAGGGTGCATGGGAGTTTGCCCAACCAGTCTACATGTGTTTTGTGGACTTGGAGAAGGCGTTCGACCGTGTCCCTCGGGGAGCCCTGTGGGGGGTTCTCCGGGAGTATGGGGTACCGGGCCCTTTGATACGGGCTGTCAGGTCCCTGTATGACCGGTGTCAGAGTCTGGTCCGCATTACCGAATTGAAATTTAGTGCGGTATTATTCATTCCATATTTGACAAATGTGTTGGTGATTTTAAAGGTTATGTTACCGTGCCAGAAAGCATAAAAACCAGTACCATTATACCATGCTGCTGGATCGGAAGCCATTCCTGGCATCCTCTTGTAACAAGCTTTATAGAGCACACAAATAAAAACCCCAAATAGCTACCTTTTTTCCTTTTCTTAAATCCACTTTAATCTCATCTTCTGAAGCCACTAACAGTTTTTTGCCAAAGTTTTTTCTATGGATCTTTAGCTCCTTCAGAGTTACGACTTCTGATTGATATTTTCCTTGCCCAGCCTATTTTGACCTCGGTTCCCCGTCTCTGAAGACCTTCTGTCCTCCAACACACTTGAATCAAATGAAAAACTAATTACCAGGCCAAAGTAAAACTGAATGACTACTGGTGAGTGAATTCAGCCGTTTGATTCAGGCTATATTTTATGTTTTGAAAGAGTGCAAGTTATATAACAGGACATAGCTTTTGTCCTGTGAGCAATTCTGGTTGGTGGCGGTAATGGTAACCTAACGTTTTAGCAACCGCCTAATAAATCTCAAGAAGAAGAAGCTTTGATTCAGGGTGTTGGCACGTCAAAGTTGGTAATCCTTGAGGACTGGAGTTGGAGACCCCTGGTTGAGGTGGAGTGTCTAATCATGGTAGGTTTATAATTATCCTATACTTTGTTGTATGATAGCTTGAAAAGTGCTCTGTCAGATGTTCTTGAAATGTTGTTTTATAACCTAATTCTGCTTTAAGCTCTTCCACAACTTTTTCCCTGACCTGTCGTCTGTTTCCCTTGGTCTTCATGATGTTCACTGATATTCTCTGAGGACGTCACAAACCAGCTGTAGTCATACTGAGATGAACTGGGGTGTTTTCACACCTGATATCCGGTAGACTCGGTTTAATTGGGGACCAAAATTGTGACGTTTTTTACATTTTCAGCTGGTGAAAATGTAAAAAGTGCAGTTTGATAACCCTAACCCTAACCCACTGCCAAACGATCCAAACCCTTTGAAATACCTGTTCCCGTCCTCGCCTGCGGGGGGCACTGCACCAAGAACAATCAAAGCGAACGACATGAAAACCTCCGAAGACATGAGCACAGCTTCCTTCTTCGTGTAAACAAAAATGGAGTGGATTTTGCGGTTCTAATATTTCTCTCTTGTCCACGTGCGGTTTCTCCCATTAGCGTGTTTGTTTTGGTTGTTTTTTATCCAGAATGCCCCCTTTCTGCAGTGTCTGGTCCGCTTGGCGTTCATATGGTTTTGGTTATCTTAGGAGTTCTATTGCACATTCACACCTTCCCAGTCTTTGTAGGCAAACAAATGAGTTTGATTAAAGTGGATTAAATAGAGTTGGTGCGAATCCCCCTGTCCCCCAACACAAATTTGGACTATATATCCTATATTATGCACTACTTGGCGCACAATTATGTTGGTCAACCCTGGTTCTCAAGGTCCCCTTTCCTGCATATTTTGGGAAGTAAAGTTTTATTTGTAAAGCACTTTTCACAGATAAAATCCCAAAGTGCTTCACCAAACATGTAGGAAATGCACATCAAGCATAACATGAAAGTAAATTGGTTATATAACTAATTTTTGAATTAGTTAGCAACAAGGTGTGTGGCAACAAGTTGTCTCCTTGTTGTTGCACACCTGATGTAAATAATGAGTGATTACCCTGCTCCAGCAACACTAGACAGCATACAGAGGAGGTCAGTCAGTCAGTGGAATCAGGTGTGCTGAAACAGAGATGCATCTAAAGCCTGCATGAAAGGGAAGCCAGGAGTGAGAAACACCTGTCTGACACATTATGGGCAGCTGTTTAGTTCGCTTATGCCTTGGACTGGCCCTGCCTCAGAGATCGAATCACTAGCTGTTTCTTGTACTCTTCCAATTAGAGCAAAGAGTTTTAAAGAGATTAAACAAGGCTTGAGGCGGAAATTGATGAGACATGTATTTTGAAATACTGCATCATGTAAGCCTGTTTTATTAGACACACCCTACATCCTGACACACTGTCCACTTATTTTGCATTTCATACTCAAACCTTTCTGTCCCACTCTCTCCTGTCCATCTTTCATCTATTTTTCCCCTCGCCCGGTATTGTTTTCATTTCTGACTCTGCCAGGGTTTTCCCCCTGCATGTCTTTGACTTTTCCATTCCAACCCCCCCAACTCCCCCTGGGACAGCTTGCTCTCACAGTGTACTCATATCTGCCAGTAAAGAGAAACATTACAACTATTGCAGATGTTGAAATGTTGATCCCATCCTATCGCAAGCCCCAGATCACCACCACCAGCTCAGGTCTGTGGCACATCCCCGCTGGCTGTCGGCGCAGTGGGCAGCTGCTTCTGTCCATTCAGAATAATAAAAAAAGAAAATCTCTGCAGCAGAGGCCCCTGCAGTGAACAGCCAATCACTTCGCCTAATCCACCCTGATGTGTAAAGCCAATTAGAAGCTGGGATCCAGTTGCAAAAGGAATCTGATTTTGTACGGTGGATGTATCTGGGCCAAACCCTGTGGAGACAGAAGGAGCCTGTGTGTATCGCTTCACAATAAGAATCTGACTTTTTAAGGGGTTTATGAGGGCAAACTAGCATTGCAGTGGTTTTCGCCCCTGGGAAACTAGTGCATGTTTTTTGGCTTTTAGCAACACTTAGTTTGATGTTTTTAAACAGGAACACAACAACCAGATGTTGTCCATAACACCAGATAACAGGGTTCATATGCAGTCTTGAAAGGCTTGGAAATGTGCAACATTTCATTTCAGTATTTTTATGCTCCAGATAAGAATGAAAATTTCAATCACATCAGAAAATAATTTGGGTTTTCCCTCCCAGATAAATAAGTCCCTGAAAGAATTGGTGCAACAAAACTGGTTGTCCGAGACGTTTACGTCTACTTTGGACATAATTATCCTAATGTCAGCGTTCTTCATGTACCAAATTAAATCTTGAATTTAAGAGGCTTAGCCATCTTGGAAACCATACATTTGACCTGTAGATGGTCACTGACCGATGTTAGAGAGAGATGAAAATGAGGGATAAGTATAAATTCCTCTTTTACGTTTCTTACAAATAGGGCTGTGAAAATAAATTTGCCCCTTTACAAATGTTTTGGGATTTCTTCCCATTTGACTTTTTTGCTGTGTAAAAATTTTTTTTTTAAAAGTTAGTGCAAAATGCAGTTTTCAAAATATGATTTTATTTATTAAAGTGAAAATTTTTCCTAAGCCATAAGTGACAAAGTAATTTCCCTCTAAGCTGAAGTTGTACTACCCCTGCTGGCAACCACTGCTATTGATTATTTGTGATTACCGGTAATACGTAAATATTTGTCTCAATGGAGTGATGTAGAGGCCCATTCTTTTGACAAACTGTCAAGTCAGCCATATTGCAGGTTTTCCCAGCATGAATGGCCTGTTCAAGCTTGTTCTGCAACATATTAATTGGTTTTAAGTTCAGACTTGGAGTAGGCCTTTCTAAAACTTATGTTTTCTTTTATTTTGTGCCACAGATTTACTTTGGATCATTGTCCTGCAGCATAACCAAAGCGTGCCTGACTTTTAAGGTCCTAAGGTGGCCAGACATTCTCCTGCATCGTTTTATATTGAAAAGCATAATTCATGGTTCTGTTAATGACTGCACATCATCCAGATCTTGAAACAGCAAAGCAGCCCCAGACCATCACACCACCACCACCATGCCTGAGTCTTTATGATGTCCAGATGTAACGAGACTGCAACATCCAGTCAGACCATATTTTGTTTCCTCAGTCAACAGAAAAAGCATTTCCTCAATTCTTAGAGACCATCAATGTGCTTTTTACCAAATGTTGGTTGGACCTTTGTGTTCTTTGCAGTCAGCAGTATTTTTTACCTGGAAACTTTCCCATGGAGGCCATTTTAGCCCACTCTTTTCTTTCTTTTCTTCTTCTTGTTGAATCGTGAATTTTGATATGCTGGCCGCACCTAAGAGGGTTCACCGCTGTCCCATGTTTTCTCCATTTGTGGAGAATGGGTCTTACTGTGGCTTTATTGAGGCTTTGGAAATGGCTTTCCAGGCTGATGGATGTTTAATTTTTATAGGCCAGTAGGATGACATGATGCGTTACTTTTTGATATCATTAAACCTTACTAATTTTGTTGGGTTCTTTTTAAGTGATTTCTTAACTTTACAGATCTTAGAGGGTCAGCGAAAAATGAAATGATTTGAGAACGGCTTTTCAGATTTACTCGCATTCCGTTTGGTTATCATGGCTTGTTTCATGATCTAAAACATTTAAGTGTTAAAGAAACCACAGAGCTGTAGTCTGTGGATTTCCACTTACATATTTGAAACCAGAGCAGATTAGAAGTATTTGGTGTAAATTGAATTTTTGCATTTATGTTGGGAAAAGTGACCAAAAATAGAGAAACTGACTTTTAAAAAAAAACATAATGGATGAAAACCCTAAGGTAATTAGCACTGTTTGAAAATACAATGAAAAACACTTCTTCATACATAATATATCTGGTTTTAATTAGTACATCACACTTTAATCCAAGCAAAAATGGTCTCTCACAGTAAGTTCTCGATAGCAGGACAATTTTATTGTCATGTCTGTTGCAGTTCTTCACTCCTTTTTTTTTTGCCTCATTTCAGTAGAATCTGCAGTCCAAATATCTTCACGTTCATTACAAAATAAACTCTTTGCAATAAATAAATATATAGATTTACATTTATACTTTATATGTAGAAAATAAATATATTGTACATCTCATAAATAGGAACACCCATATGTACACCTCAAGACGCTTGCATGTTTTTTTTTCCTTTAATAATGTTCGCCGCACTCTGAACATTACAAGTCGCCACTATTTAACCAAACGTATCTGTTATTCCTTTAAACCGCAGTCGGTGAAGTGCTTACGTCCCGAGCCTACTGAATTTACGCTTTCATTTAAATGTGATGAATGTGATGTTTAGGTTCAAACCAAACCCACAGCTGGGACTTTGGATGTTTAGGTAAGTGCTTCATCAGTCCTACAGTCATTGCAAAGATGTTGCCCTCTTTTTCCATCTGAGACGTTCGCCTTGTGGTAGTTTTTAATCTGCGTACAGATTGTGAAGTACCTGATTATACCAAACTTAGCAAGCCAAACCCTTCTTGCATGTCATACCAGAAATGTCTGTAGCACTCCTAAAAAGGGAACTTCCTGGAGCTTTTCTAGCCACCAGATTTAGTTTTTCAGGTTTGTGCTTTTACACACAAGAAGCCCCCACTCCATGTGCTGTTGCATGTCACTCAAGTGTCTATGCAAGGAAAAAAAAAAAAAAACCCTGGCATCTTGGTTTGGTTTTCCTGATTCACCCCCAGCTGCTCAGTCCTCCACAGAGGAAGCAGTCTCCTCTTCGCTGAAGTCCAAAGCCGAGGCAGACGAAAGACATCCAGGATCGAGCTGAATGTTTATGTCCTGGTCACATGTGACCTCCGTGAGAGCTCAGGGGTAAACAGTTCTCCACAAGATCCAGAATATCCACAACACCCCCACTCTCTAGTCTTCCGCCTCTTCGACTTTGTTTATCTCTGGGGCTCCAGATGTAACCAGTTCTCCCAGTGTGAGCGTTGGTCACCTGTCCTGGAGCAGATCTCTGTACGCCTGAGGCATTTCCCCATCTACACCGACCGTGGCAAGAAGTGGGTGAGTTTCTGGTGTTTCTTAGTCCTGCCACCCTCCCTGGGCGATCCGTCCTTGTTTAACGCCACGTAGTAGAAGCGTCCCGTGTCCGTGTGCTTGTACAGCGTTGAAGCGTAGGTGTTGTACCAGTTCTCCTCAAAATGCTCCCTGAACACGCACTCTGCTGTAAGCTTACTCTGCAGAACAGGAAACACGATGTTAGCCCAGGAGAACAGACAGAAATGATGTTCACAGTTTTCACTTCTTCACCTTGCAGTCACTAGGTTTAATGTATTTCATTGGGATTTTATGTGTCAGAGCAACAACACACAGTGGAGCATAACTGAGAAAAAAGTTGTGCATTTCCTTTACTTTAACTGGGCCATTCTAACACATAAATATGCTTTGGTATAAAACCGGGGTCTTCAATCCATGTCTCGAGAGCCAATGTCCTGCAACTTATAGACCCGTCTTTGCTTCATCACACCCGAGTCAAATAATCAAGTTATTAGAAGGATTTTAGCAAGATATGGAGAGCTTAAATAAAGACTGAGGAGGTAATTCAGTCATTTGCTTCAGGTGAGTTGAACCAGGGATTAAAAATCAGAGAGTTCTGGATTTGAAGCCCCCTGATTTAAACCATTTAATATTAGCCCTTACTAAATGTTTAGACATTGTTCTGCTAGATAGTGAACCTTTGCCTTGGTCTCAAGTATTTTGCAACCTCTAAAAGATTTTCACCTCAAATGTCTGTGTATTTAACTGCATTCATCTATATATTAACTCTGTCTTAGCTGAAGAAACGCTTCCCCACAGCATGATGCTTCCAACACCAACTGTTACCGAGGGGATGGTGTCCCCATGGCACTAAAAACTAACGTGGTTTTAAGTCGCACAATGAATTCTACCAAAATCTTCAACCTAAGCCTCATTTATGGTTGTAGATAACTGCCAACCAGACTTCTTATGCCTTTCTTTTATAAAAGCTAAAGGCTGTTTGGTTTACAGACACTTCAACTTGAGTAACTTTTAAGTTACCATGGGCCACTTATCCGTTTACTGATTATTCCTTTCCTTTGTATGGCCACATCTTGACCATACAATTATCTCAAGATTTGTACCATTATCTTGAGATTTCCAGACAATTGATGGAGCAGGGTACTGTGAAATAGTCAAACCTCAGAATATTGATTTATAATTTAATCCTGCCTTGAACATCTCTGCTGTGCTCCTTGGTCTTCATGATGCTGTTTGTTCCCTGTTTTTTCTGAGGCCTTCACAGACCAGATAGTTTCATACTGAGTATTAAATTGTTAGTCGTTTGCAAAAGGCTATTGGAGGAAAAAAAGAGTTGCTCTAAACATGTGCTGCATTTACAGATTTTTGTTCATAAAAATAGTAAAAATCCATGCAGAGTTTTTCTTCTAAATCACTGACATGCAGTGAAGTTTGTAGTAATAAATTAAGATGAGAAGATTCAAGGTGTGTGAGATCCCCACAGTTTCCACTCTTGACATGAACTCATTGAAAAGCTAAAACAAAGCAGTACAAGCTCATTTGGGCTGGAGCTCATTATGAAAAAAGAGGGGAAATCATTACATGCAGCTTTTCACTTTACGCTCCACTCTCACTCCTCAGACCTGCTGACCTCTTGCTGTGCATGGAGAATCATTTCCCTCCCTGTGATGCAACGAGAACAGTCGGCATTCCAACACACTAAAAGCTTTAGTCTTCACTGACAGAGCAATATGAGCAATGGCTGCAGATTTCAGCAGGCGAGAGGGAGCAGGCTGAATTTAAAGCATGAGAAACATGACGGACATCAGAGCTGCCTGTCTTTGCGGCCCTCTCTTTCCCCTCAGGTTTGCTTGTGCTGCTTTTACGACTCTTCACTTCTACAAAACTGCTGAAGCAACCTTGATGATTGGCTTTCAGGCTGTGCTTGGCTGCTTTGTGCAGGAAGGCTGTTGTCTGTAAACAGCCTAAAGGGCACATGACTGGGCCAGCTCCATGCTGACACACATCCTCATGCACACACACCTCATCGGATCAAAAGCTCGTCAAGGTCTGCTGCTTGTGGGATGGAAGCACCCCTTTACCTGTTCAGCTTCCCCTCCCCACCTCCTGGACTCTCACATCCAGACAGACATGTCGACATCTCCCCTTCTGTCAGTCAGGTGACTCAGTCAGGTGTGCAATTTCCCCTCCAAACCACCACCTCCGACCTCCACCCACACCCTCCTCTCAGGGCCAACCCCCCAGGATGCCAGACTCCGATAACGTGCAGTAACAATATCTGCACTTCCAGCATAATGGCCTACTTAAAGGTAGCCTCTTTTCAAAAACGATGAGAGCCGGGACCGGCCCACGAGAGGCCCCCAGGTAATGCCCCGGGACACCTGATACAGGATTGCCCTAGCATACTTCCCCTTCCACTGCTTTTATCTCTTCCCTCCCCTATCTCCCTGTCTCGAGGTGTGTGAGAACTGAGGATGTACACCGACCAGAGGAGGAAGCTTGACCACATTTACATCCAAAGTGATTCTGGCCCATTCTCTCTCCTCTTTGTGGCATATTTAAAAACTATAGGAAGACACGGTCTGTATCCTCCTTGAACCCTTGCAGACAAAGAACAAGCATGAAGAGAAAGGAACACACGCTTGTTTTGTCTCGCTGTGGTTTTACCATTAGCCACCTGAGAGCTTTGATTAAGATACAAATAAGCTATGGTTCTGTTTAGAAAAATAGACCCAAGAAATGAAGAAAAGGACATTTTCAAAGCATGACAAGAACATGGTGTATTTAACACCACACGGCTCCTAGACAGCCTTGAAAGTATCTTGGAAAAGAATGGAAAAACAAAATAGAAAATGGAAACAATTTTCAGGCTTTTTTCTATCTCCCATTGTATCATCCATCCAGTTTACATAATTTAAAACATAATATTTGTGCCTTAAAACTGCTTTACAAGTACCAATAAATGGAAATTTGTACGGAATAGTATGAAATTATGTCGTAGAAAAATGTTCAGCAACCCAGCTGGAGGTTTTGGTTTGTATAGAGCAGTGGTTCCCAAAGATTTTCTTCTGGGCCCCCCCAGTGGTTCCCAAAGATTTTCTGGCCCCCCCTATGGATTACAATAAAATCTCCCCCAAAAAAGAAAAAAAAAAAAAATCAACTGGGCACACACATCGTTCAACCAGACACAAACCTATACACATATTTTGTTTTCAAACTCCACTGAAGTTTATTTCACACTTCAGATTGCAACAAAACACACTACAAACCATCTTTACAGTGAAACACTTTTGTGTAGCTGTTTTTGTTTTTATTATTATTCATCCATACCCCCACCCCTCCCCCCCAGCCCCTGCAATGACACTGCGCCCCCGCTAGGGGGTGTGCCCCACACTTTGGGAACCACTGGTATACAGTAGAGTGAGATTCTGTTTTTTATCAGTAGAAACTCACCGATCCATAGAGCTCTCCTTTCTCATTCATGCCCAGGTAGAGTCCAGCATCCACCCCTCTGATGCTGACCAGCCCCACTGCCAGGCTGATGAACTCCAGGATACCTGAGGTCAAAAACACACACTGAGATGTCAACAGAAGCCAACAGAACCAATGTAATAATTTTAGGAATCTCCTCCTGTTACTACAAGTTGTTTGTGTCTGGTACACTATAACACTGGTTATTTAAGTTTAATTGAGGACATTAGCTTGGTAGAAAATGGCTAAACTGTTACAAAGTTAGCTATATTTTTGGAAGCTAATCCTATTGCAACAATTTTAGTAGAATTTAGTAGAATTTGTTGGTTCAGTCAGCCACCATTCCACCAGACAACTATAATATCGACATGTTTATGGGGTGTAGTGTGAGTTAATGCAGTATATCAACATCAACTTAGTAAAAGTTATGAACTACAATAACAGTTTTGGTTGAGCTTCTGTGTTGAAAGAATTTAAGATTATATACAGCTTTCGAAGGGTTAGTGACGGCACTAATGCCGTCAAAACTTCAGGCAGCTGTTGCCAATGAACAGCAAACTTACTAACTCTTAACTCTGAGCCAGATGTATTGATAATGAACGGCACATCTTGGCTGTCATTGTCAGAGGATATGCTTAAATGCAGTGTTTTGAAGTACATTTAAAAAAACATGAGTGCTATTTCAGTGGCATTGTGTTTAGACTGGTTTAGTGTCAGTGTTAATGGTAAAGTCAAACTTACCAAGTTGGCTTTTCAAACTAAAGGCAGACTTTGCCAAAGAAGAGTTATTGTCAACTAAAACAAGAATGTTTTACATTCAGCTTTATTGGAATAGATTTCATGTTACATGCTTTAATACCAAATCAGTTCTTATTTTTTGTTTTCTGTTAACTTGGAAGACAAACCAAACGGCCTCTTTGAAAATCAAGGAAGAGACTGAACTTTCTTACTATGGAGCTACTGTTTCATTAATTGTTTGTTCTATTTTAGGTAGTAAAGCATAACTTGACGAATATTGCCCATTTGTAAAGCATAAATGTATTTAGAACGAAATATTTAGAAACTAACTAATTTATTAGACAATATTAAAATGTGATCAAATTTGACTAACTTTGTTTGGGAAATAGACTTTAAATACTGGTTTGAATTTGTTAGGTGTCTTCAGAAGATAAACTTTCCACTCACAAATACTGCTAAAAATCTACCTCAGCAAAACAGATGTTCAAATTGTTACAATCATGTTACTGACTAAATTTTGACCCCCAATAACAGTTCCTGTCATCAGTGTGAACTGAATAATAGTGTTCAGAGGAAATGATGAACCTATTTTCAAAATTCAGACTCATCAGAAGCAGAACAGCTTATAATGTGATAATCACCAGGTTTAAATGTCATGATTGAGTAAATAAGTGAAAAATAAGCTGGAAAAACACTATGGTGAATAAGTAAGACTGTCACATTTAAACTAGTAATACTATAAATATGTAACTTGTTTTTCATTGATTGCAGGGTCTTTCCCTTAACTGCTATGACTAACTTCTTTCTAGTCTATCATAATGACGTGAGGTTTTCTGTAAAGTCCAATGTTCCCCAGGGACTTCTAGCACAGCCTGGGAAGACACTTTAATGAAGCTGGTAGATGGTTACAGTGAAGGCAACTTCAAAGGCAGCGAGACAAGTGGTAAAATTAAAAGCCACTGGGTGTTGTGATGCAGAGGTTACTCAGAGAGGATCCAGCTGGCTGCTGTGACTGGCAGAGGCCAGCTCTTCCAGCCACCTGGCCTCCATCTCCCCGACCTCATCAGATGACAGAGAGCATCCCTCTAATTTTTTTTTTTAAGAGAGTGTGTTTCATATCCTCTAATCAAAGTCTCCTCTTGCTTGGCGCAGCGAAGACGACCTTGCATTTTCTTTCATTCGTTCCTCCCTTCTTTCTTCCTTTTTTTTCCCCTCTCTCTCTCTTTAACTTTAAGTGAAGCCAGACAGAGACAAACACGCGGACCACCCATCCCCTGTAAAACACCGACTTATTTTTTGGCTCAAGCATGAACATTAAACCGTAGCTTGGATTCCGCGGTGGTCACGCTTTAATTCGGAGTTATTCTGTCCCGCAGCGAGCGAGCCGCCCGGCCCGCACCTGTGACACATGCGGCGCCTGGACATGTGCGCGTCTCTGCCCTGTGACCCCCAGCACCCGAGACAGACTTTTATTTCACAGGTGACACCCGGGCTTTGGCCCCGCGAGAAAACAACAGCTGAGGCTCAAAACATGTGAGATAGATAGTCTGCCTATTAACGGAACGGGCTTATCAGAGAGTGGGGACTGGCACGCGCACGTGTTGAAGCTGGTTGTCACGGAGACGCGCACGCGCACGCTTTATTTAAAGCGTCGAGGGGGACACCTGCTCCCGGGTGCCCGCGAGCGCAGAGATTTCTAGAAAAAAAAAAAAAAAAAAAAACCCAGCGCGGCTGGTCAGCACGAGCGAGTTCACCGAGGAGGATGCGCCGCCGGTGGAAAAACAAACTAATATCCAGAACATGGGATTGTTTTACAAGATGAAACTAATAAATCCGTGTCTGCTTAAACTCAGACACGTTTAGAACCACATTCAAGTGTGTAAAAATGCACTAGTAAAAGTGCCTAAAGTTAAGGAAATCAATAAACGTATAAATAAAACTATAAACACGCCAAAACAGAAACGAGCTTCCGAACGGGGGAGGAAACATTTAAAACATTAAATGAAATTAAACTTCTACAGATACCCTAAATGCCAAAGAAACTCACCAAATCTGCTGTGGTCCTGTCGTGTCCCATGCACGGTGCCGTTGGGGAATATCTCCAGCTGAAAGCCTGTCCTGCAGTAGAGTTGACGCCGCCTCAGGATCCCCTTAAGGTGGCCGAAGTCTGTGGGCGACCCCTGCTGCAGCCTGCCTTCGATCTGCCCCAGCCGCTCGCTCAGCCCCGCCGGAGACTCCGACAAGGGCGCGCTTGCCAGCGCAGGGAAGCTCTGTAAATCCAAGTCGAGCGTCCCCAGAAAACTCCCGACCTCTGCCATCGTTTGCACAGCTGTCACATTAAGCGAAGGCATTTGAGACGTATGTGCAGCGACTTGCGGAGGGAGAAAAGTTTACACACAAGTCCGGTCCATGTACGCAGGAAAAAAAGAGCGTCCCCGGCGCGCCGTGCTCCTCCAAAGTCAGGAAAGTCCTCTCAGTTTATTGATAGTCCTTTGCTTTAATCATGAGTTTGATATCTGTGTTTATCAAATGGAAAGACTCTAATATATACATACTCCCCACGCATTCTCACATTGGACACTCAGATTCAAGCCACGCCTGGCTGGCATCCCTTCTTACGCGCATCAGTTTGCTTTACTTAATCTTCACTTTTAGACCAACTTTTTGCAACTCATGACACAAATGAGTTGAACGCTCTTCTTATAGAAAGTTCTTTTTTTTTTTTTTAATGATCCGATCACTTCAATCCATGTGCAGAAATGTCTCCAGAATGTATCCTCTTCTCTCTTTGCGGTTTTCCGCTGTCTGTTAAAACCGCAGCCCTCATCCAGTGGCAGAAAAACCTGGCAACACGCGGCGGTCCATTAAACTGCAGCGCAGATGCAGAAGTGGAAACTATCATGATGAAAACGCACACATATCAACTGACTGCGTCTATTTAGCCGCTAACCCCATCAGCCCCTTCAACCACTGAAGCCAAGCCTTCTTTATGTCGGCTTTTGGGTCAGAATCCTGGCTTAATGGAGGGGGGGAAGGAAAACCGCAAAAGAAACATTTACATGAAAGGATTATCAAAGTAACCTGTGCACACGCTCACAGTAATCCAACCTCCCGCACACACGTTTGAGGGACCAAGCACTGCAAGTTGGAGCTTTTCACGGGAGCATTTTTCCCCACCTCTTCGCTGGAAGCAGGTGCTTTCTTACCCTCTCTGCACGCAGTTTGCAGTAAAGCTCCAGCAAGCCAGCAGCTTAAACCACTGACTTCTGCGAGGAGGTGTGGGGAGGCGAGGAAAATCCAGATTCTGATGATGTGCGGAATTTAGTCCGACTGTACAGAGATTTCTCTAATTACTTTTCAAATAATAATAATAAAAGATGTTTTTCTATGATTGGCATAGACTGACCCCCATCTATCTTTAACTTTCATCACATTTTCTGTCCCTGCTGGACAAAAAATAAGTGCATATCCGCAGCCTAATACTGCCACCACCATGTTTCACAGTGAACATTGTGTTGTCAGAGTGAGATGTAGTGTCAGTTTTCTGCCAGAAAGTTCAGCTTTGGTCTAATTGATCCTCATGTTTGGCCCCTAGTTTGTGACAAACTACTAACATGGCTTCTCTTAGATTTCTTCCTCCCTGACCTGTCTGCTGTGTTTGTGTTTTTTTTTGGGGGGGGGGGGGCTCCATGATGCCAAGGTTCACTAATGCTCAAAACTCCAATGCTTTAACAAAACAGCTGTAATCATCCCGAGATTAAACTATAAACAGGTGGACTATTATTTAATTTTATTGCACTTATTTGGGATATTGGAGAAAAGCTGGCTCACGAAATACATTCAAATGTGTGTTTGTAACATGGCAAAATGTTCTTGAATGCTTTTAAGATGGAATTTAGAGCACAGATTTGAAATGAGCTTTGAAAAAGGGTC
This sequence comes from Xiphophorus maculatus, assembly GCF_002775205.1. Classification (NCBI taxonomy): domain Eukaryota; kingdom Metazoa; phylum Chordata; class Actinopteri; order Cyprinodontiformes; family Poeciliidae; genus Xiphophorus; species Xiphophorus maculatus. The sequence continues at coordinate 19,222,591 of NC_036465.1, read as the reverse complement.
AAACACGTGAAAATTGAGAACACAAGTTTGTTTTGTTTTTTTTTTTAGAAAATGAGAGTTTGTGTTATTGGATAAGAATGTTTGATCTGTGCCTTCATGCACATGAAAGGGAGCACTAAGAAACTCATAACAGGATTAATATAATAATTATAATTTATGACTGATTGGGGATTTTTGCACTTCTTCTGTACACAATGGGACAACAAGTTCCAACTTGTGTTTGTGAAGTTTCAAAAAAAAAAAAAAAAAAAAAGAAGAAGAAAAACACAGCTGTTTTGTCGAGGCCTTTATTTCTGTGTGATGATCCAAACGAAAACAAACTCCAGGAGTGTTTTAATTAGTTCGCCGCTCCTTGGATATCAGTGACAGCGGGTCCTGATGGGAGGAGGGCGTGATTACATCAACAGCACCATTTAACTATTGGCGTGTTATTTCAGACCTCCTTCGAGCTGCTTTCTGAAACCCCCGTCCTGAGGGGGAGTTCCCACCTCGGGGCTGCTCATCGCGGGCTGCTGCGGCTTCCCTGCAGAGAAACGTGGATTTATGACGGAGCCTCGCCGCCTGAGAAGGCTGACAAATCGCGAGCTTTAAGTGTGTGTGTGATTGTTTTGATGTCACCGTCAGGATTTAGATGAATTTCCTGACTTCTTGTTTAGGGCTAATTTATCAACTTTTGTGGAGGTGCTGCAGTCTATTCTCAAGCAGATGTTAGTGGCTCAGAGTGGAATAGACGGTGATGGACCCTCCAAAGCACGCAGGCCTTTTTTCACTACTACTAATTATGCCACTATAAATCTTAGGGGTGTGTCACGGCTGCATTGAAGTCAGAGGAGTGACGGTGGCTTTCAGCTGGTGCAGTATATGAAAGGTGGTGGGGGTGATGGATGCCCCGTGGGCCTCACGCTTGATGAATTGGGCAAGGGGTTGACGAGGAGTCACCGATGGTCAGGCTTTGTGCGAAAAGACACCAGGGCCCTCGCTGCTGAGGAGGATGAAAGGAGGATTCGTCTCAGCTGTAGGTTGGGAGGATTAGAGAAAGCAGATGAGAGGGGCAAAGAAGGAGCAAAGTGAAACAAAAATGGGGGGAAGGAAACCCATCTTCCTTCTGATTTTTGCTCACTGTCCATCAAGTTCATGCAAAACTTAAAACCCACCTCACAGTGGCATGCTGAATTTTAATTTCTTTATCATTGTGGCTATTATAACTACGTCTGTGACTGGTCAGTCATATTTCATAGATGATATGGCAGATATATAACTGCAAATTTAAAAAAAAAAAAAAGCAACCAAGGGTTAAAATGTTCCCATATGCTGAGAACCTGCAGAGGATACTGAGAAGAAGAGAATAACCTCAAGCGCATGGCCGCGGCTTTGAAGTTGCTCTCTCATGAGTCGCTGAGAGTGAGTTCACACTGAAAATGAAGTTACACTTGCATTGGGAACTGGGGACTAATAGGAGCCTCACCTGTTTGTTTGGATTAGTCAAACTTCACATGTGTCCTCCTCAGAGAGGGGAGCCAAGGTCTGCCTGGAGAAACCGAGCCAGGATTCAGTTGACTCAATTATGAAGCCTTGGGTAGGAGTTGGTTACTGAGGTAAAGAAACTTCTCAGCAGGTTGGGAACAAAACCTAAGCAGCTGTGGCAGTGCCTTTAAAAGTTAGCACACCCCTTCCTCATTTTTGGTTTTTCTTTTGTCAAACTTTGATGTAATTTATTAGGATGTTCCAACTCAGTGTCTAGAAGCGTGGAAGGTAAAAAAAATGGATTCAAGCATTCAAATATTTTAAGAACAAAAGTTGGAGAAATGTCTGTTTGCATTTATATTTAACCCTTTTATGCTTCCTTTAGAAGCCACATAATGAGTAAAGAGAGTCCGTCTGTGTTTAATTTACTCTCTGGGCTGAATAGAGACAAAACCACAAGATCTTTGGTTTTTCAGTTTGTCACTAACGAGATGCACCAAACGTGGAACAAGGTGCTCTTGTCAGATATAGTCAAAATGTAACTTTCTGACCTACAATTTATTTAACTAACTTTGCATGTTAATCTAAACCACACCTTCATTTGAAACATGACATTGGCAGCAAGATGCTGCGGAGATGCTTTTCTTCAGCAGAGACGAGGAAGCTGGTCAGGGTTGATTTGGAAACAAAATACTTTAAACTGGATGAAGGTTCGCTTCCCAACAGGACAACTACAGTAAACGTGCAGCCAGAACTACAGTGGAAAATGTTTTGTCCAAAAAGCATGACTGGTCCAGTCAAAGTGCAAAGCTAAATCCAAACTGAAAGTATGTGGCAACATGTGAAAGATGTTCACTTTCCAACTAATCTCATAAATGTTTTGGTCAAGAGTGAGCAAAAGAAAAAAATGCAGTTTCTAGAAGGACATAGCAGGAAGAGACGCACCCTGAAAGACTTGTGAATGAATTTGCAATTAAAGGTGGTTCAACAAAAGTATTTATTCACAGGGGTTGAATAAAAATGCATGCCATTTTTTCAAATGTGTACCTCTAGTAGATTTTAAAAACCATGTGTCCTTTTAGTTTTGCAATAAAAAACTATTCCCACAACATATAGGACAATATTTGTACCTGTAAACAACCCCCCACTCTTTTTCAGCACTTTTGAGTAGACTATATAAAGTGCTATACACATACAGGTCATTTATCATGTTTCTTCCACTACTGTACATGGCAGTACAGTCTTTTTTAATTTCTTTTACTTTTCCCCCCATAAATATTAAATATTTGACTCTATTTTTTTTATTCGCTAGTATTCCCTAAAAAAACCTCTAGAGTTTTCACAGGACATTTGTTAATACTGAGTCTTAATTATACACAGTGCTCTATTCCCAGTGATTTATGAGGACAGTCAGTGGTAGTGTGTCAACCCTTGGTGTAAATGGGGCTGAGTACAAATGCAGACAGCGTTCAGATATTTCTTTGGTACACGTGTAGAAATCTTATATCATTTTCTCTCAATTTCTTGATGACATATTCACTACTTTGTGTTGATCCGTTTCATAAAATCCCAGTAAAATGCAATGAAGTTTGTTGCAACTTGTCAAAATGTGGAAAAATTTAAGTATAGTGAATGCTCTCTTAAACTTTATCAAAATGCATGACATAAGGTAACTATGAAGGGTAAATTGAGAGGTTAAAGTTCAACTTTTCATGTCAAGATACAGAACAAAACATCCAGAATGACTGCAGCTGCTGGAGTTTACAAAAGTCTTTATGGTTTAGACGCTCAATTTTCCTTCTGATTTGCTCCAAACAGGTGAAATATTTCCAGATTCCAACATCTGCCTTAATAGCAACAGAAGAGTCAGTGTTTGCCATTAATCTTTAATGAATGCCCAGTTTAGAAGACAAACCCCTGCTTTTCCTAATCCGTCTCTTCTAATCATCAGTTCTGGGATCAGGTCCTCAAACCCCTCTTAACCTCAGTCTTAAGAAGGCAGAGAGCAGAAAAAAGGGCTGACTCAGTGTTAGCGGCTACCACTAGGTTAACAAGGCTACTAAAGGGGTCAGAGCCCCTCCGCTCCACCCTCCATGTCCGCCGGCCTGCAGAGCTGCACCACTTTACATTAAGACAGTTAGCTGCAGACCAGTGGGAAAGGGAGGATATCATCTGTTCTTATTTTACCTTTTGTCAAGCAGCATGTGGAAAATGATCTTCGCTGTGAGTTATTTGCAGAGCTGGATTCCGTGTTATTTCATTCCCAAGCAGAGACATAACAGAGAGGGTCTCTACTTTCACGCAGGTGGTCCTCCGGCCTTGTTCAAGGGCGCCGTGTGCGTTGGGGCGGGGGCTGGGAGAGGGGAGACACAGACAGATGCATGCGAATTTAGGTAATGGTGTTACATTTCAGCGCTTGCTTAACTTGGCCGACCCATGTAAAGATAGTGTTAATTAATTTGTTTGCTTTGCTTTCAAGCACCAACAAATGGAGCCCTCCAGGTTTAGCGAAGCCACTTGTATGCAAAAAACAGCGTCTAAAACCAACATTTGTTGTACAAATTGCTTGCATGTGTCTTTGGAGTAGGGGGTGGAGGGGACTCCTTGTCATGACACCAACAGAGATGTTCTCTTTTTTTTAACTCAAAGGGAAAACCGTAGCAGGAACATTTGAACTCTGTCTCGAAGATTTTGGTTTAGCAGCTAATTATCCGTACTCCAGTTTTGCAGTTTTGCTCTTCTCATCAGACAGCTGACTTGAACTGAAGCATTACAATTCATATTTTTTAGCTTGAACTTTCCCCTCTGGTGTTTCTTTTTTTTCCTCTTTTCTAAAGACGCTTTTCCTTTTATGGAAGCCACATTTCGAGTGGCGAATGCACATCTGTAAAGCTGTACGGGGTGTGATCCTGCCGTATGACTCTCACCGGTTCGTGATTTTTGAGCGAGAGGTCACAGATGAGCGGTCGGAGTGACGTTCCACCTGTCTGCCCACTGGTGCAACGACAGCTCAACTTTCTCAGCTCTGCAGGGCTGCAGTCTGAAGTTTCAGAGTGTATATGCGTGATCATGATCCCGTCTGATGAGGGAACAGGCCCGCAGAGCAAGACTATTTTTCTTACTACAACACAGAGCAGGAATCTACCCTCAAACAGATGTTAGGAGTCCTTTGTAGAGGCTTTGGCATGGAGCCCAACTCTACCTATCTGCACAGCTATTTACATGGCAATCCAGCTGCTCAGCCTTTTTACTCTTCCCTCCACCCTTCTCTGCTCGCCCTGCCTGTGCCTTTAACCCCCCCACCGCCTACCCCTGCCCCAAACCTCGCCTTTTGAAATCAAATACCTGCTCTTATATAAACTTTGATCAATCAAAGGCAGTAATTTGTTTAGCCGGCGAGACAGTGACATACTGGTGCAGGTTCGGTTACTCACAGAAGAAAAAGGCCAGGCTTCCCGTATCTGAGAATATCTCGGGGCTGACGCAAACTTTTACCCCACACTTTTTATATTTAGCTGGTTTCTTTCTGCAGAAGAGACAAATATATCCAAAATATTTTAGCCTCGCTAATTTGATTTATTGTCAGATGTAGTTCAAACAGATGTTGGAGAGAGGGATTTATAATTAGACCGATTCCAGGAATGAGGGTTTATATTTGCTTGCTTACGAACAGGGGTATTAAAGGGTTTACGGCAGAGGTAAAGGGTTCTCAGCAGTAAAGACTGACTAATGACATTTAAATACTTCACTAGCTGCTTATGCAGCACTATTGCCTTGCAGCAAGAAGGTTCTGCGTTCCTGGAGTTTGCATGTTCTTCCTGTGCATGCATGGGTTCTCCCTGGGTACTCCTTGTTCCTCCCATACTCCAAAGCTATGACTGTTAGATTTAATAGTTACTCCTCATTGCCATCAGATTGTGTGAGTGTGTGTGCATGGTTATTTATTATCTGTTGCCCTGTGATGGACCAGCGACCTGTCCAAGGTGAATGCCTCCTGTCGCCCAATGATCACTGGAGATAGATGCCAGGCCTCAATGCATTAATTTTTCTTTCTTCTAGTAAAATTAATGTACAAGAATTTAGAAAAGCTAACTCAATCATTTACTAACTTGTCAAATTGATTGCAATTCTCAGATCCTTCCCTAATTGCCCCAAATCTCAGAAACAGTGTTTCTTCTTCTACATGTTTACCAGGTCCTAGCATCAAACCGGCTTTCTTTCATCAATCTCTTTCTTCTTGTCGCTCTTCCATAATGGCCATATTTGTTGAGTGAACAACGAATAGTTGTTCTGTCTACAGATTCCCCCACCTGAGCCGTGGATCTCTGCAGCTCCTCCTGAGATACCATGAGACTCCCGAGTTGTCCTGCAACCTTACAAAAATGTGCTGCCTTCAAATAAAATCCCAAGAAAATAGACTGAAGTTTCTGTGCCAAAATGGGGAAAATGCAAAATTTTACCTGCCTTAAATAGTGGTCACCATGCCATACTCTGTGAACCAGAGCACAGCTCAAGCATGCTGACACTCAGCCTCATTTGTCTGTGATTTATCAGGCTTCCTGTGATCTGTGCCAGTAGATAATCTGTTGACAGAAGCGTTGTCAGGTTGCGGAGTGAACTTTAAAAGCTTAATTTGTAGGACAATCTCACAAGCGTCAAATAAAATAAAGAGCTGCTTCTAGAAAGTCACAGTAAACAATTTATGACCTCGTCTCATATGTTCTCTAGCACATATTGAACAGCAGAGTTATGCTGGCAGAAAACGGTAAGAATACTAGGCATAGATGCTATTTATTAACTGATTTATGAAAGTTTTATAAGCCCTGGAAAAACAGCCATATTGAGTTTTACGATCCAGAAGAACACGGTCTTCTCACTCTGCTATGGATCTGTTCCTTATTAAGACGCAGCTCAGTGGCTGCATCATCATAAGAAGATAATTAGACAAGCAACCTTCATGCAAATGAAAGGAAATGAAATCAAAGTCCACTGGGGCCCTGAAGCTGGCCGGCTCGTCAGTAGAGGGTGCTGATGTGTTTTCCCCTTATAGAGCTTCAGCCAACATCTCAGATTGCCTCAGAATCATGCGATGTCACGCCATGACAAATGGAGATACATTAGTTAATTAAAATGGGGAGTTCAAAACGGGGTGACGCAGGTTGTCATTTTTCTTCCCGCCCCACATTCCTCAGAGTCACGATGTAAAAGCAGAGCCAGGTCCAGCTCTGACTCTCCTGGCGTGATTGGTCGACTTCTTTTTCCCGTCTCTGTAATCAAGGCCGCCACAGCATCTGACGTCGTTTTTTTTTTTCTTCTTCGGGTTTTTTCTCCCTGCTTTTCCCAGGTTGGTTGTTGACTTAAGTGGAGACTCATTTAATATGTTCATGGAGATAATTTATTGTCTGAAGAGATTAAAAGTGTAGGTTTGTATAGGCCTGCACCTAAACAAATGAAATCCCTTGACATTATGCAGTTCAGAAACATTCAGTGGCTTAAACCAATTTGTCATAAATGAAAATACAGAAGGGAACCAAAAGCGTCAGTGGATTCATAGTAGAAGATTTGCATTTTTAGGGTTAAAGTGGAAACAAAGCAGAAGAAACTCATAGTCCTCCTCCAAGTCAATTTAGCATCTTCAACTTTGATGTTGTCGGGGAAAATAGTTGTTGGGTTGAGACAGTTTCTGCCTTCGCTGCCAGAACCGAGGCTGGAGGCAGAGACAGGTGCACGGCGTTCATCACATCCTGATGGAGGAATCCGAGGGCCAAAATGTCCTTCTCGACATATTGGAAACGTTTGTTAACAGATGGAGACTTGTGCTGGCAAACGTTCCCTAACTTTGGCCAAAAACGAGGGAGGAAGGGAGAGGAGAGCGGGTGGAAAGGAACGTTTAATTTCAAATGGCACGAATGACTCAGACAGAGAAAGAGGAGGGAGGGAGATAAGACATAAATCAATCAATTTTATCGTGTGCATGTCCAGGGTTTAGAGGGCCTTGCAAAAGTATTAACACCTCCTGGACTTTTTCATCTTTTGTCAAGTTACAACTACAAACTTCAATTTATGTTATCAGGATTGTGAGTGATAAACCAACCATAAGCAGGGAATAACATTCAGATAGCATGATGCTGCCAGCATAATATTTCACAGTGGATGGTATTGGAGGAAATCGCAATATTCGATTTCCTCAAATTTTACAGCTGGCATCAGTTTTCAATTCAATCTTACAAAAATTAAAGTGAATTCAGTCCAGTCACACAAACGTGTGTACAGTTCAATTTGATCCTAGTTCAATCAATGCAGAGAAGTTCTTTTTGTTATTAAAAGTGATCAAATGTTTTCCATCTTAGGAGACTTGACTGCATCAAGTTACTTTCTAGCAGATTAAATCCTCTTGCATGAAAACCAGTGATGGCATAGTTACTTTGACAAAGTAACTGTAATCAGATTACTGATTACTCCTTGAAAAAGTAACTTAGTTAGATTACTGATTACTTGATGTGGAAAGTAACTAAGTTACATTAAAAGTTACTTTTTTAGTTACTTTCAACAGCTGCTAACAACAACGCTGTGAAAATTACATTGATCTTTGCCAAAACTTAATTGTAAGTTAGTTTATAATAGTAACATCAACAATGTGTCTCCACTTATAAGGTTGAACTGAAGGGGAGATTGTTTGATGGTTACAACAGTACAAAAAAAAAAAAAACTTTAGTAATTTGTGCGTGTTTTCGTGTGTTTCAGTATTGTCTGGAAAACTATAAATAGGATTTTAGAGCCCCGCCCCCCTGCCCCAGCCTCCAGGTTGTGCATTACGGCCCTGAGTTTGGTGTCGCAGCGCACAGAGCTCCTCCTGCGGCTCCACAACTCAGATGTCCCGCTGCACAGATTTGTGACACTTATCTTGATATTAATGATTATAATGGCATTCAGTTGCACAACTTTATGGACTCGTTCATTGGTGGCTGTTTTCACGTTTATTGCGCTGTTCATATAAGTCTCGATGTTTACAGTTTTTCTGGAGCGCAACGCGAAGCTCAACGTCATTCACAGCAAATATATTAACTTGACAATAACAAAGACACAGCGGGACGAATCATCCGGGAAATGATGGCCAGGGACGGAGAGCCTGACTAGAGCCTGTCAGGGGTTTATGTCTGCTTATTTGCAAGGCCAAAAACCGCAACCCGCGACTCATTAAATCTGCAAGCAACTTTAGAAAAAAACAAGCCCAAAGCTGCTTATAATAATTGGACTTGGCGAAAGAAACTCAAAATAGTTCCTGTTTTTCTAGCAACAAAATACACTCCCTCTTCCCTCCATTGTTTACATTTCTGTCGCTGCTGATGCTGTCGCATAGAAACGGTGATCACTCGACAAGACGCGTAGAGGAATTACAATTAAATTCCAAAAGAAAATAATAACGCACAGTAACGCAAAGTGATTTCGATAAGTAACTGTAGTCTGACTACTGGATTTGAAATGGCAGCGCGTTAGATTACTCGTTACTGAAAAAAGTGTTTCAACGTCAGTATGAACACAGCAACAGTGAACTGTTGCTTGAATTTATATAAAGGTCAAAAGGTTCAGTTTTGGTCTCAACTAAACAGACATGTTTTTGGGTCCAGATGGCTTGAGGTAGCCTCCAAGCAGGACTTCTGCCAACAATGACTTTCTTCTTGCTTTCCATCCTTGTGCAAGACAATGTTGTTTTGATAGATTCTCCCAACCTCTGCAGATCGTCCACAGCTACTATGGGCTTCTGATTAATGCGCTCCTGGTCCAGTTTGTCATAGGAATGGCACGGACATGCAGTTGTGCCATGCTCTTTCTATCTTCAGATAATGGATTGAAGATTGCTCAAGTCAAAGCTTGATAAATTATTTTTTACCCTAGCCCTGCTTTTAATCTTCTGCATAGCATTCTCCCAGACCTGTTTGCGGTGTCCTTTGGTCATCATGATGCCGTTTGTTCTCTAAAAGCTCTCAGGCCTTCACCGAACAGTTGGATTTATGTTTATACTACATTTTAAATTACTATATTTACTAATCTGGGGAAGGCGATTGGACATGCTCAATTTTATTTAGGGGTATCAGGGCAAAACAGAGATTCATGCAAATGCATGCTACATTTTATAGTTTTTTATTTGTAAACAAGAAAATACAGAATACTATGAATAATTTTCTATCACTTCACAATTATGCCCTGCCTTTTTAGTCATAACAACCCCTCCCCCACACTCCAAAAAAGGACTTTCAGTTTTTCTTGTTGTAAAAACTGTAAAGAGTTTTGCAAGCCACTGTGAGGATGACGTAATAAAATGAGTTAAATCTGCAGCTGCAAAATGTGCAAAACCACAAACGGGTTGAAAGGTTTCCCCACATGACATCTTTTCTGATCCAGTTTCTGTCATACTTTTCAAGCATGTCTTAGTCGCACATGTTCCTCCCCAGTACACTTTCCTCTATCAGCTTCATTCCTCCTGTAAGGTCGCACAGCTACAGCTGGCATCAATATGTCGGGGGGCCTTTATTTTTATTTTTTTCTGTCTGAGCCCCAGTGCTGGAAAGTTACATTCATCTGGGTAATCAGTTTAGAAGATAATGAAAACAGAGATTGTTTACAGAGATTAGGCCCTTGGAAATGGGGTAATCAGTGCGTTGGAAGGGCACTGACAGCTACGCGCTGGAGCTGTGTCTATAGAAACCAAGCAACGCCGACGCAGCCCTCCGAGCCTCGATGTCATCACAGATAGAAGATAGAGTGCCTTACCCTCCGCTGCTCTCCATTTGGTCCTCCTTGCTGGAACAAAATCAGTCAATGTTTAACAGATGCAGCACCTGTTGGCCAGATGTGTTTGAGTAATGAATAAAATGTAGTATGAAGTAAGCATTTTTGACAAAAATGTTTGGAGGAAAAATTAATCACAGCCTTGATTTTTTCTTAGCCCTGTTGTTATGCTGTATGTGGCAATGGATTTATAGATTTACATCAGTGGGAGGAAGCCGGATTACCCCGATTCAAAGACAACATCTCGGGCTTTCATAGGCACGTGGATTAAATGCTTAGGCTGACATAAACTTCATTAAAACGGAGGCCAACTGTCATTTTCTCCTCCTTTGCAAAGATAGGTTTTAATTTGTGGAGGTCAAGTTGTGCTGTTTCTTGGCTGAACTGTTCAATCAGAGACAAACGAGGCTCAGGTTCAACCCAGGGAGGGTTGTTTTATAAGAGCTCACCTCAGAACAGCCATGAAAGTAATTATCAGTATCTCATATCTCATGCATCGAGGGGGAACATGTGTTTAGGATTTGGACTTACAGGGTTTGCTCCCCACCCCTTTCTACCAGACAAACTTCACTTGTATCATTGTGCTAACTGGGTGCTGGTGTGACTGTGGATTTATCAAAATGTCATCTGAAAAGAAAGAAAAAGATCTCCGATACAGATAGATGGTGGAGTTTCCTGGAAGAAGACGGAAAGCTTAATGTGCCAAGACAAGAGGTGGAGCCGCTCGATTGGACCCGTTCGAGCAGCTCTTGGCACTTCTAGAAAAATCCACATATCCAACCCATGCACAAATACCAATACAGTGCTATGAAAAGGTATTTGGTCCTTAACGGGTTTCTTCTGTTTTGGCTTTGCCACACTGTAGATCGTTAGAACATTTTTTAAAAATCTGAAACGAGCATACTACAACAGTTTTCAAATTATTATTCAATTCATTAAGGGAAAAATAGTCTATCCAAACCAAGATGGCCAATTGTGGAAACGTTTCTATTTTAACCTAATAGCTGGTTATATTTTAAACAAAGTTTGATTTGGTTTTGCATGTCATTGGAGTTTCTTTGGTTTTGCTTATAGTTGGTGGCCTTTGATAGATATTAATGTAAAATTTTCACCACAGTTCTGCTTTGAGGTGCTGTCATCTTGACCAGGACGTTCTTGTAAATTATATATATATTTTTTATTTCAATGGATTTTTCCGAGTTAAATAAAAATATATAAAGCAAACACGATTGCATTCAGGTACAGTAGAAGTTTTTCCAGCAAGTTCAGGCTTTGACTATGCCTCTCCAAAAGACAACTTTTTTTGTAGTTGTCTTTTAAGTTGTTTTAAGGTCTACTTGTTGATGGTGATTGTCCTTTTTAGTTAATTCCAACAAATTACTTAAATGGTTCTGTGTTTTCTCCATTGATAGAAATTGGCTTTTTACAGTAGTTTGCTGCAGTCTTAAAGCTTTACAAAAGGTTCTATAATCCTCTTTAGATGAGTGTGTTATATTTGAGGTCTTTTAACCTACTTCAAGCTGCCAAACTGGTTTTATTTGGTTCAGGGAGACATCAGACCTGAGTGAAGCTGGTCAAATTGAACTTGGCTTTCCAGACATTCTGATTAAGCACAGTGTATTCATGATTTATCAAAGGAAAAACTTATTGTGCAATAAGTTTTTCACATGAGGGCGTGTTGGTTTATATAATGTCTCCACTTTAATAAATGAAATCACCATTTTAAAATCAGCCTGTTTGTCTAATATTAGAAGCGTTTGATCCTAAACATTCAAATGTGATCAAAAGAAGCAATAAAAAGAAGTAAATGGGCAAATGCAGAGAGATCATGTTTGCTGGCTTGGTTCTCCCTCTAAATGGTCACATGTAGATCTTTCTAGTTAGGGAGAGGATGGGTGTGATCTTTAGTCTCGAGCAGAGTCCACTCTTGGCGAAAACGTGCTGTCGGTTGAGTCTAAGTGCTGGTCCTCCACCTATGTACAAAGTCTCTGGCATTCTCTTCTCTGGCACAGCTACACTCCGGGGGGATTTTTTATTGTGATCAGAGTTAGGGGCAGAAACCTGCTATAAAATTTCCCACAATAAAATGAAACAGAGACACCCTGGACTTTGGTGTGGAGGCGAAGGGGGACCCATCACCATAAAAATGTCGTTTATCTTTGGGGAGGTGACTCAATCGCACTGTCCTATTTTCCCTACAAGATTCTCTGTACTGCAACAAAGAGCAGGGATTAACTTTTACCCTGTTGGTGCTGCTGTCACGTTTTGAGAGACAAATGTTGGAGGCTTGTAAAGCTCTGAATGTATTCCAGTGTTATCCATTTGTGCGAGGCCGGGGTATTTTGATTTTGAAGGGAGACCCTGACATCCATTTCCCTCCCAAAGGACAACGACAGGGAGACCTTTGCTGCGAGCGGCCCCACTCTGTGCCTAAAAGAACTGAGAGTTGGGTGGTCTGTCCGTCAACAGCAGATCTGGGCCCAGGCCTGAGAAAAGCGGCTCACCCGTATCACTTTCAAAGAATGAAACCCAAAGCGCCGGCCGCTTTCTGCCCGCTGCAGCCTTGTATGCACAAAGACACCTGTTGTTCAGCTCCCACACAAAGGCTTAATCAATCTAGGTGTTAGTAGCCAAACAAATACAAATGCCATTTTGTGCTCAGTATGAAAAATTGTACATGAAATAAAAGTCCAAATACGTTTAAACACTTTGTTAAAACCTCTTTAAGGTGGTTGGGTCAGTCTGTAAGGCCTTGTGATCTGACATACTGTGAAGCTATGGGAGATTTTATTGATGTGATACAAATGTATTTATTATTTATTTGTACTGAACATTATCATTCAGATTAACGAGTGTTGGTAGAAACAGAAAATCAGCTCAAATGATTTATGTTGGTTGTTTGTCCAGAGAAATTGTGATTTTTTTTATAAAAAAATGTTGAGTGATTTCAGTGTCTTGCAAAAGTATTTACACCCATTGATATTTTAAGATTTTGTCCCCTTCAAAAATCGAAAAAGTGCTTTATTTCTCTTTATAACCCTAAATCAAAACTTTGTGAAACCAAGTCGTGCTTGAAGTGTTCTGTATGTTGCCAACTTTGCACATATAGAAACGGAAGATTTTCCAATTTTTCTTTGCAAAATAGCTCAACTGTTGGTTTGAATGCGGAGCATTTGTGAACATCATTTTTTAATGTCTGCAGGACATTCTCATTAGGAGATGTATCTAGCAACAACAATCCTTAAGATGTTTGATTTGATTTAGTTTTGGCTCTTTACTAGGCCATTAAAAAACATGAATGAGCATCTGATATATTCTGTTGTCGTTCGGTCTATTAAGAGTCTGAAAGCTGAATCTCCTCTCCAACCTTTTTCAGCCTATAAAAGGTTTTCTTCCAGAACTGCCCTGTATTTAGTGTCATCCATATTCATATTAAGCCTGATCAGCTTTTTTGTCCCTGCTGAAAAAAGGCAACGTAACATGATGCTGCCACCACCATGTTTCACCAAGGGGATGTGGCTTTTTTTGTTTGTTTTCTCCAATTGTGTTTATATATAGTATACAATGTAACTGCAGTTATATTAGAAATGACTTTCTTCTTTGTCACTCCTCTATACTAATCCTCATGTTTGATACTTTTCCTGTTGACAGAGTCTCCCAGCTGAGCTCCAGATCTCTGCAGCTCCTCCAGAGCTCCTTATCTGGCTCGTCAGTTTAGATGGACTTGGTAGGTAAACATATCCTTCTCCACTGCAAACTGAATTCTTGTTCATTAAACGTTTGCGTTAAACCACCTTAATTATATGAAAACTACGAGTTTGTCAAAGTATCTGCAATAAGATTACAAGGTTGTGATCCACAGCTGAACCCTGCGATGACATCATGTTTTTCCCTCTGACTGCTGATGCAAACACGTCTCATACAATAACTCCAATAATATGTGGATAGTAACATAGAAATGAAGACAAAGACACAAAGGTGGAGCATTAAGTTGTTTAGACAATTTTGCCATTTGTGCCATGTTTAGTTTAGACTAGGAGAGCTAAATCTTGCTCACATTGTGAGATAAATGTTTGAGGCTATTTAATCCACTCATCAAACAGGGAACAATTAAGAAAGGCTGAAGACTGTTGAGGAAAGATGGGATTGCTTTTTTACCTAAGTCCTTCCATTAGAGCGGTGGCAGATATGAATAGCAGCGGTAATTTGATGAGGTACTGCCTCTCCTTGGGATCACACACTGAGAGGAGGCTTTGTTTATGTGCCAAACGGATTTATGGAATCAAATAGAAGTTTTCATTTCCTTGTTTGAGTGGATGTGCAGGGGATTAGAAGTGGGGAAAAATGTAGGCAGAGATAAAAAGAAGTTATCAAACGCAGTGATGGAACAAAGACTCTGGTTTATTCTGATTTTCCATTTCAATTTGAGCAGCATCTCTGCTTCTCACATCTAATTTAGTTAAACAGGAAATTACACAGATTTAAACTAGAAAGTGTAAACATTTTAACAGAGGTAATTAAGTACAAAATGTATCTAGCACTGAAGAGTGCCCCAAACTGAAATATATCTGTAAAATACGTCACCCATGACTGTCATGCTAAAAGTCCAACAGATGCAGTTTTGAAGATATGATTTTTAACATATTAAATAAAAAAGCTATTCAAGTCAACTTAACCTTATGTGAAAAAGTAACTCTCTCCTATCTCTGACTACTGTTTTTATTTCACCCTTAGCTGCAACAACTCCCACCAAATATTTGTGATGACCAGCATTGAGTCTTATATGTCACTGTGGGAGAAATTTATCCCAATCTTCTCAATTGTAGTGGAGTAGGACTCAGCCTCTCAGTTGAATTGAGTTGATGCAATCTTTGGTAGGTTCTCTACTGCTCCATGTTATCAATGCCTTTCTCTCATTTGTACTTAAATTTTTCACATCAAGGCCCAATGCTGATGTTGAAATAGCTTTGGTCTACTTCAAGTTGTTAGATGGGTTCTGTTCACATTATTTTCTGTTTGTGCAGCTTTGGCAGAAAATAGTTTACCTTATCTCCGGCTAATAAAAAAAGTTACACAATCAGAAAGGTTTAAGTCTGACAAAACAGCAAAACCAAAGAAAATCTGTAAGGGAGGGATACCTTTTTATTAAGTAAAACTTCTCAGGGGATGTGTGGTGTAGGGGTAGACAGGCCACAACCTATCTGGAGGTTATTATTCCTCAACGCAGCCATCTGAGGTTCATCCTTCTGAAAGTCTTGGAATATAGAGACCAAAACTGGAAATTTATGAACTGAGGAAAGAGTGAAGTGACAAGCTCCACCACTACGCTGATGACAATCAGTTTTATAGACAAGATGCTTCAACCAGTGCTTCTCACTTGGCAACTATTACAGTCTGCTCAAAACCTGCTTGACAGAAACTGAAATTACTCTGAAGCAGAATGTTGGTCTTCATTGGGGAAAGATAGAGACCAGTTTTTGTCTAAAACGCTGAAAAAGACATTATGACCAGCATTGATATGTGTGCTCAGTAATTTAGTTACTGTTAGAAAACAGCAGTTCGTCTTATGACTGGTTTGACTAAATGTGATCACAGTACATGGTAAGTACCACTGATACCAACAGGCAGAACGGAAACTGGCCCAAGTGCACCTAGACATGATGGCAGTAAGCTGGAATTTAACCTACAACTTCTGAACTGAAAACTATTCTTCCATCTGATCCTCAGTCAGACCACATGTGCTCTCTTCCTTCATGTGCCTATTCCTCATTTCTCAGGTTAGACCGGTTTTGTTTCAAAAGTAATAAAAACACATCGTCAAGATGCACAACATATATTATTGTAATGTTTAGCCAAATTATTGTCACTAGCTTAACTATGCGAAATTGAGCAGGGGAATGGGGCAACAGCTGTAGTATACTTGGTATATTACAGAGTTATTTTATTGATTTTGCCAATTAAAATTAGGATGATTGAAGACAAGCATTTTTTACAAGAATATGGTCTGTTTTAAATGAGGATGCCTACTTGGAAATCTCATATTGATATACTGTGTGCTTTATTTTGCATTCTAAGACTAAAAAGAGAAGACATTTTACCAGACTTTCTTATCAGATGGTTTTTTTCCACACATCTAACTCTTTGATCTGTTGGTCATATCAGCGAACAGAAATCAGATTTCCCCCCGTAAACCTGGCGGTTTATTATATCTCAACTTTGTATTCTGATTTCTAATATGATCCCTCCTAAAATGTACATGATGTTATTGAAGGGGTTGATGCCTCTAAAGACTTAGCAATAAAAAAACACTGAATGGACCAAGGCAGCTTGAGCTATTATCAGAGTTGGCTGGCTTTTGTGGATCAAAATAGCAACAGCACAGATGAGAATTTGAGAAATTAATCATGGCATTAGGTGTATTTTGAATCTAGCCTTGCCTGTATCAGGTATTGCGTGTGAGGCACAAATTAAGTTATTAATTATCATGGTCTCTAAGCTCTTGTAAAGGCAACAGCTGCATTTAATAGATGACTCGAAGGCAGCTTTGTAGTTAATGAGATGGACAGAAATAGACCTTTGTGGATCAGAGAGAAGTGGAGCTCTGAAACGGTTGTTATGTTAAAGGACTGGTTTTGCATCATTCCCCTTTCTCGTTAAGATATATTAAGATGAAAAGCCTCCCAAATAAATCCAGGTGCACAGGTACAGTGCAATCAAAGTTTTTTAACGCTTTTCAAGTTCTTGGCTTTCTGTCATGTTTCAGCTTCATTTAGAAGCCGCTCTCCAGGGACAGGTTTTGAACTATTTTCTACTTCACTTAATTACATATGAAATAGACCATGTTGCTACATATTCAAGCTGTTGACTTAGGACTCAGTTTAAGCAAGCTAAACTGATCACTCTGCTGTTTCCAGATCCGTGACAGTATTGGTCAGGGATATATTGATATGGGCAATATGGCTCACCACCCAGGGCAGCGTCAGGTCAGACATAGCTGTCAAAATCATGTCAAGCAGAGAAGATGTCTCACATAGTTGTGAAAGAAAAGGTCAAGGAATAGGTTCACCTACGGACTTAATTGCACCTCCAATTTCTTCCAAATATAGGATATTAAAGAACGAGGAGAACTTGTTTTTCTCAGTAAGATTTCCAGTATGTGAATGGCCTCATATCAGAGAAGGGCATCAGGGTACCAGTCCCTCACAGGACCAGTCACATGAAATGCTCAATAAAAATATTGAAATCATAGCTTAAAAAGTAACAAAATGTGAAAAACTTTAAAAAGTAGTTCCTTTTGTAAGGAACTAAAGAGCAGAGTCAATAATCATCTTTAGCACATTGACACTGACGACAAAAAGGTATTGCTGAATCTTACTTTCTGTGGGTTTGGCTGAAAAAAGGATCTGTGGCAACAGATTTGTCAGTTTCCTCTTGTAGTAATAAGTTAATTTCCTTCTGTCAGTTTTATTATCAGGATGATGGAGGCAGAACACACGGGGGCAGCTTCTTCGGAAGAAATGAGCATGACCTTTGAAGTGAGCTGCAACAGAAGTTCATATATCTGGTGATAGTTTTGACAGGTGGACAGCTGTCCGTAAACACATTCCAGAGCTCCAGACGCGAGCCATTTTCCAGAGAAAATGGAAAGTGGCGATGTTAAAAAATCACAGGCTTGTTTAGGTTTTGTCCAGAGATCACTGCACTGTTGAAGCTTTACATTCTGGCCCTGGCATATGGAGCTACTCTAAGACATGTGGCTTTATCATTGTTCTTACAAAGTCTGTCTTGTGTCTGTCTCTCCTCTTGCTGCTCTCAGACGTTGATGTTTTTTGCGGATGCACCTGGCTCCTTGGGCTTCACTCACATGTCTTCTTCATTGGACTATAAAGAGCTGCCTTCTTTCTCAATTTTCAATTCGGTCTTCATGCATTGTTGTTTTCATGTTAAACAACTAAAATGTACATGAATTTGCAATTGAATCACTGATAGGGAGGAAACAGGAAAAGGAATAAGTTACTACAAGTGTAAAACTTTATTAATCACAATAAATAAACAAAATAGGACCAATTTGTTTTAAGTAGTTATGAAACCAAACTAACTTAAGGTACAAAAACATTTTGTCTCATCCTAAGACAAAGTTACATTAGAAATAAATTGCATATTCGTGCAAAATTTGACTGATTGGAAATGTCAGATTTACTCTGGGGTTTTATTAACATTTGGTCTTAACACAGTATTTTTTTTGAAAGACCTGAAGAATCTGGGTGATTGATATGATGCAAGGCAAGTAGATCTGATAAATATTTGAGACTGAGATGATTAGTGACTAAAATTAATTGAAAGTTTGAGACAAACTTCAACTTGTGCAGATTTGCTGACAGCATTCAACATTTGTACAGCTGAAATTTTCTAGTAATTGATCAAACTAAGAGGTTGTTTTTATATTTAGTAAAGAGCATTAAAGTGTTTCTTTTAGTTCTAAATGAAAGTACTACAGCCTTTGCACTGGAGCAAAAGTGACACAGACAAACTTTAGTAAGGTTTTTCAGGTGATAAAATGTTTTTAAATGTGACAAAACATAAACTAGAGTCAAATATAATGCTGAAAGCTTTAATATAATCTGAACTTTCTTTGTCTTGAGTTCATTATCAGTTATTAAAATGCATATTTTGTCTTGACATTTATGACATAATGTCTAAAACTTATTTAGAAATGGCATCAATTGACCGTGGGTCATCAGAAAATACATCAGAGGTCATATCTTTGAAAATATCTGTGTCTCCTGGTGTTTTTTCCAAGCAGCAGAATGTTAAGTTAAAAAGTGTAAGAGCAAAAACTGAGCCTGGTGGAACTCCACATGTACCTTTTAAATGTTTAGCTGTAGAGCTCCCATTGCTTACAATGAATTTACTGTCTGTCAGATATGATTTGGACCATTTAAGAACATTTCTGAAGATGTTTATCACTTTCAGTCTACTAAGTAAAATATTGCGGCTGACAAGGGTTTGTTTAGATCCTCAGGTCATAAACAATCTTAAGCAATGCTGTCTCTGTGCAGTGATTGGAATTAGACATTTTTTAAATGTAATATCAACATATTATCAATATCCATAAAATGTTTTGATTGATTTGACGACAGCTCTATTAAACGTTGTGGCCCAATTAAAAATCAAATACAGCCTCTTGGATGGGGATGCTGTGTTTTTGTGAATATCTCTGAATGGAGGTGTAGAAGAAGTGTGAGGATGGTTGAGACGGAGCCTGTCCTCAACATGGGTCAGTCCAGTCATGAGACAAGCAGATGTGGTCCTGTCTCTGTTCCCTGTTCAGGCTGCCGTGGCAGCAGTTCAGTTATTACGGGTCGGGGTCTTCGCGTGCGCCCTCCTCAGTGTTTACTTGTTGACAACATGGCTGGATTCTGGCTAAAATCAGCCAGCAGATGATGGTGTCCAGGTCTGATGGAGGTATCTATTTTCATCAGAAAAGACTCCACTTGTGGTGTGAATTTAACATTTTGTTCTCCAAGGCCAAGACTGGGATGGATGAAGGTTTATCTATAGTCCTCTTATTGGAACCACATTGACGCTTGATTCTTTCCCTCCCTCTTTTTTTCCCTTCTTCACCTTGCCATGCCGAGTGATTTCATGACTTTTGTCCATCGCCATCACAAGAAACAGATGTGAGCAAGCTTCCTGCTGGTTTCTGTTTTCCATTGAAGTCCTGGTAGTGGGTCGGAGTCGGGCCGATGACATTTTGTTTGCCTGTGAACATGTCTTTCATTGGATTTATGGAATGAAAACACCTGCTGCAAAGGGATGTCAAATCAAAATACATCTTCTCATTGCTCAGGCTGAGGACAAGCCAAAGCAAAAAATAAGAGAAAAGTACGGAAAATGAAAGATGGCTTTTGGTATGATTCAAATCTATTATAGAGATACATATGACACAAAGAAAGGATGATAACCACCACTAACTATAGCATGATTAAGAAACTATTCAAAAGTGACGCATATCACTTCTTACTTCAAGAAAATGAACTTATCTATTTTAGGTTCACATGATGTCAAGTTTTTAACCTATTTGGCCAAGAAGGTTTTGCTTAACCTGATAGCTCTGGAAAGTAGACCCCCTCTATTCTTCGGCAGCTTCAGAGGCCCCATCGCTTCACATCAGCTCAAACAGTCAGCTGCACCCCAGCCGGCTCTGTCTGGTGGTCAGCTGGAGAGCCTGTAACACCTGCTCATGCTTGGCAGTTTCCATGGAATAATGCTGTAATTTCACCAGAAACTGATTGGGACGGCGAGGAAAAGCAAAACAAATACGTGT
Organism: Xiphophorus maculatus; assembly: GCF_002775205.1. Classification (NCBI taxonomy): domain Eukaryota; kingdom Metazoa; phylum Chordata; class Actinopteri; order Cyprinodontiformes; family Poeciliidae; genus Xiphophorus; species Xiphophorus maculatus. The sequence continues at coordinate 19,202,010 of NC_036465.1, read as the reverse complement.
CTGCACATACACTAGGCTTGATTGGAAAGAATGCCCATGTTTGTTTTTTCTCAAGTAAAGAAAAAGGAAAATTTCTTTGTTTACCCAAGAAGATCAGGAGGTCGTTTGATACAAGACAGTGTGCATGCATTACTTTGAAATAAGTCACAGTCTTGTTCCCAGACACTGCAGTCTGGAGCCTGCTTTGATAATTAGGAAGAAATATAAACTGTTACATCTGGTTTACAAGGGTGTTTTGTTTATAAATGTTCAGCAGTTCAAAGTTTGGATGCAAAGATTAGTTTACATTGACAGATTATAAACACATTAGATTTTTTTTTGCATGTTCATGAGCTAAATAATACTATCTTTCAAGACTTGAATGTATAAACTGCCTTGCAAAAATATGCTAAATTTTCTTTTTTTTTCTCAATTTTTTAAAATTACTACCATAGAAGTCAAAGTGATGTACTGGGACTCATTAAAATAGAGTTGAGCATAACTGTAAAGTTTAAGGAAAAGGGCTTTAACAAATATAGATATGTCAGGTTCTCCCAAATGTACACGCAGACCCACAAGAAAGTGTTTGAGATCATAACATATTAATATATTAGAGCTTAACTCAAAGCCAAAACTTAAATATAACAGAGAGATATGTAGCAAGATTGGAAATACAGTAACAGAGAGTATCAAGCAATATGACTGAGATTAAACTTTTTGGTAAGAATTTGAAAGAAACATAGTCTCTTGATGTTCAAAGCTGATAGACATAAACTCCAAAACACCTGCAGTTTTAGGTTTTAACAGCTATTAGCAATTACTCTTATCTGTAATTGCTAATAGTGCTTAGCAATTACAGCTAACTGCAATTAGCTGTAATTGGAGCTAATAGTGGCTCTAACAAGTATTGACTCAGGGGGCATGTTTACATAAATACAAACTCAACTCACCCTATTAAGATAGCTGATTTATTAAATGCTATTGTTAAAACATAAAATACAAATGTGTGCCACACTTTTCAGAATTCAGTTGAGTAAAACATTTCTTTTTTTCCCCAACTTCTATAGAGATAGTTCATAAGTTTTGAGTTTTAGAAATAGACTCCCTTGGTGTCATCATTTAGCATAAATCTAGACTAGCTGCTAGCTGATGGAGGCTCGTCTCAGAGAGATCAAGAGCAAATTGGACTTTAAATAACTAATCTAAAAAAATATCAGCAGTTTAATCAAATGCTGTTCGATAAACCTCCAATCTGCTGCCGTGTTGCATCAGGTTCTATTGGGTTTTTATGTGACAGACCAACATAGAGTGATGCATAATGTGAACTCGAAAGAAAATCTAAGAAAATCTATCTTATTCCATCGTCTTTACTCTGATACTACTGAATAAAATCCAGTGCTTCTAGAAGTTGCCTAAACTTCTGGAATCCACCTGTGTGCAATCACTTCTTCTCACATAACCCTCAACACTTCAGGCTCACTGCGAAACAAGTTGGTGGCAGCATCATGCTGCCGGGATGCTTTTCTTCGGCAGGATGGATGGCGATAAATAACGTGCAATTCTGTAAGAAAATCTGTTAGAGGCTGCAAAGCACTAGAACTGAATGGCGGTTCCGTTTTCTGCAGACTAGAAATAGTAAGCATATCTCTAGAGATATAACAAAAAAATTATAATATAGCACACTAATGTGTTGGAACGGTCAAGTCAAAGTCCTGGTCTGAATATAACTGAGAATAGGTAGCAAGACTTGAAAACTATGCACACACACTTCTTATCCAATCGGACTGAGCTTCGGCTCCCTAACACAAGCTACAGAGGTATGTTTTTGCTGCAGAAAAAGTCCAGGTGGATGACATCAGGTATTGCTTCAGGTGTAGCCTTGTCATCCGCCGGGTGTTGGTATTGTACATGGACTTATGGGTTGATCTCCGGCGAGAGGCAATTTGTCAGGGCAAAGGCTAAAACAGCAAATAAATAAACATGTTACCAAGGTGATGGCAAGTTGCCTCACGTCTGCATCAGTTTCTGCTCTGTTTGAGTGCCGAAACACCTGTGGTGCACGCTCCGAGTGCAGTCTGGGAACAGCAAGCTTTGCAGTTCTCCTCTCGGAGGAAGCTGGGGCGTGAGGAAGGGGTTGTATGTGAGACTTGAAGAAGTGTGTTTTACTGAGAGCTGCTGGGGGGCTGTGTGTATGTTCAGCTGGACGTACAGGATGTTTTTATAAGGGAGGCGATCCCCGTCTGCATAATCCACTCATGCGCAGGTGTTTACAGGGTCTGACGATGCAGGGTCATGTGGTCAGTGGAGTCTGCGTCACTACAATATGTTCGGTATGCAGAGAGTGAGCTGGGACCAAGCCTTTCCTGTAGCCCCTGTCTGATGTCTGGGAGCTTGTGTACATCTTCTTCTTCACTATCAACTCCTGGACTCAAAGCCCATATCATTGCTTCTTCTACATTTTGTCCTTGTTTATTATCACTGCATTTATTACTGTTGCCCTTTTTGTTTTTGTGAACAATATTTTCTCCAATTTATGCAGGGTCAAAATCATTCAGATAGGCTCAAATATATTTACATGCCTCTGTAATATTTGAATAAATGCAGCTTGACAAGTTGTGTATGCCAGAAGGATACTCGTGGCAACAAAAAGTGTGATTTAATCATTCACAAGTGACATTTCTGGTATGATTCAGATCATTGTAAAGCTTGACAAACCCATTGCACATGAGCTTTATTTGACCAGATCACGAGGGCCAGACATTCTTCTTTAGCTAACATCCTGAGGTTTCATCAACTTGCCCAGGTTCAGAAGTCTCAGACCACTTCTACACTCATGTATGACAGGCAGTGTAAAGTCCTTTTTTTCCCAAAATTTCTGTGAAACATACCTTTTAGAAGGCTCCAATGATGTCCACATCATATTAAGATTTTTTTGGAAACATGAGACAGGTCTTTGTCTTCTTATTGATCAACAGTGCTTGTCCAATCTCTTTCTTACTGCTAAATCATGAACACTGACCTTTACGCCTGCAGAGCTCCTGATGCTCTGATCTCATTAGTGACCTCCTGTTTGAGCGGTCAATCTGTTCTTTATGTGCTTTTTGTATTGAACCTTGTTGGAAGGTTCACCTCTGTTGTATGATTCTCCATTTGTGGATAATGACTCTGTGGTTTATTGGAATCCAGTAGCCTAAGAAATGTCTCTAACTCTTTCTGAACGGAAAGATATTTGTTTCCCATTTATTCTTGAATTTCTTTAGGAGATATTTTAGCCTACTTCATGTTATCAGATGGGTCCCATTTAAGTTACTCACTAGTTGAGTGGCAGGCTGTAATCAAGCCTGGGGTGTAGCTACAGTCACTGAACGCAGCGTTGTGGTGCTTTTACTTTTATACATAGTGCTCGGTTGGCTTGGATAACGTTTTTGTTCAAAAAAATAAACCGTCACTTGGAAAGTGTTCTTTTGTATTAACTCAGTTTATTCTGGCTTGACAATCAATTCTATCTTGTGCACCCAAATCTAGAACTCTTCAAATGAATCATTAGTAGCCCAAAATGACTATGTATACTTCTCACTCGTTCTGTTTCTGTGCATTTGTTTGTCCTGCCAGATCTCAGAGGGCCCACCAATTGTACGTTTCTCACATTTAAGGAGAAAAAGGAACCAACTCAACACCTGCTGGCAGTTTTCTGTGGTTACATTTACTGTGTGGCTGCGGGATGAATAAATAAATAAGGCAAACTCCACTTCAGACCATTTTAATTTGCTTTGGAGGCCTAGCTGTGGTTTGCCTGTGGTTACAGCGGTCGGGCAAATATGGAGCACTGCAGCCACTGGATGTTTTAAGCTCCCAAAGAAACACTCACACACCCAGACTCACACAGACACACAGCCAGGAACTAATTTCTCACTCTCCAAAGGCCAGGAGTGCTGCACTGCAGAGGATGGCATTTCCTTCGACATAAACACTTGTCGAAATTCAACTCCCTCATTACGCTGTGGTAGAATGACAGCGAAACATGGCTGTGAACCCATGTACAGCCAACGCTCATGTTCCAAACAAGCTACATCAGACTGTAAACACGCTGGGCTTGTTTCTGCTCGGCCCCCTGTTCTGCTAGAGATTTTTGATGTGTTGTGACTTGAGGCTTTTTTACTGCTCGCGTAGTTCCCATGCCATTTGGAGCTGCTCCAAACGGGGTCATGTCAAGCGTAGAGGCTTTCTGCGATGAAGCCTGCAATCGCCATGTGATGATGTCATTACATGTAGGAGGGAAGTGATGGCTTTTTTGCATTTGTGCTTTATACAGAGCAGCCCCTCTGTTTCTATGAGATAATATAAAGAAGGTGTCTGCCTTTATCCCGTACAAATGTTCTCCTGGAAACTCAAACTGATCGAAAAATTCACCAATTAGAGCCGGAGCTCATGTCGCACATCTGCTGATCCCATCCACCCAGGTCCTGGAGTTTCCTACCTATTTATGAGAAAGCCATCCATCCGCCTTCACGCCTCCTAATCCCCCAGCCTCTTTTATTCCTGGGAAGTGCACTGTCACCATAGCAATCAAAAAAGAAAAACAGAAACAACACAACAGACGTGGAGGCGAGGGGGCAAAATGCAATGGGGGGAACATTGAAGAAAACGCAGTGAAGAAGGAAATTATTGTGAAAATATTCCTAAGGTCAACATTTGTGTGAATATGTAAAAGAAAATGAACAAAGAGAAGAAAGGATCAGCCATGAAAGTGTCGGTGTGGACAGTGTGACGCATTGTCGGTGAAGGGTTCGCCTGCTCAGGCGAATGAGTCTCAGGGGCTCTTTATTTTTAAAGCTCGACTGCAATTTGGATAACAGAGCCAGTGGTCCCAGAAAAAGAGTCGCCAACCCTGTCAAGCTTTTGGAGGAGCCCTATGCAGGGTCAACAAGTGAACCACATCACCTACAACTCTACTGCACCTAATTCACTTACAAAAAGTGTTCAAACCCTACAGTTCTTTTCTCATTTTGTCACATTACGATAACAAATGTTAGTCTACTTCGTTGGTATTTCAAGGTATTTACTAGAACTGTCAACTGATCACCACCTAAAAGTTGGTTAGCAAGATGGGTGGACTTAACTTTTTGGCTCAGTTCTTTCTATAACCGGACAGACAACAGCAGCAACAGCATTGCTGCAAACAAGGGTCCTATCTAGCCACTTTTGCTCCATTAAACCATCAGTCATGAACAAAACACCAAGACGCTTGAAATTCTCCTCATTAGGAAGATGCTGAGAACATTTTATATGGCTTCAGACTTATAGGAGCTGACTAATTCTGCATTTGGCTGCAAACCAAGCAAGGCAGCAATAGAAACACATCATGTACTAAAAGTAAAGATCAGAGCATGATGGCTCCCAAACCAGACATCCTCCTCTTCACATCAAAGTCTTAAGGTCCTGTCTTTGAACACCACAGAATTGGAAATAAGGAGGAAAGCCCAACACTCCTGCAGAAGTTTCACAAAATACCACAAGATTCACAATGAATGAAACCACTCATTAGCTATATGGGTGTAATGATCTGATCCACAGCTCTATAGCCAGGGTGGTAGCCTCATTGCTCCTCCTAAATCCAAGGTACTTCAATTATTTGGAGTCTTCTTTCCAACACTCTAGAACAAACTTCCCTAGGAAGGCTGAGAAATCTTGATAGTAGGAAAACAATCTCTGGTCCCTTTTTTTAAAAATTGGGATTACCACTCTGGTCTGCTAGTCCACTGAAATCAGTGGACTAGCAGACCAGTCAATACATCTATTCAGAATGTATAGATGTATACATGTATGTATAGATGTATTGATACATCTATATCATACATCATGTGTTGTATAGTGTAATGTATTAACTATTCAGTTGATACACTGAATAGATGCATCAACCATAACCAAATTTTACTCCAAAAAGCTTCTCCTGACTCCTCGGATGACAGATTATTTTTGCATCTTCAACCACAGAGGCAACATTCTAGCTATCCTTATGGTATCTGCAGATATAACCAAGGCTTGATGCAATCATTCATCTGCCTCACCAATGGGACCCAATTAGCTTCAACACACAGCTCCTATGATCAGTGTCTGCAATGGAGGCCCTGAACATGGCCCATTACAATTGCATGTTCCTAATGTCTTGCAGATTATGATAAAAATTATGAAGTTGTAAAGTGAAGATCTTAGGAAGGGGATCCCCAGCCACACATTTAAGCTCATTTGGGTACATCAGGTCTATCCCCATCCCTGTCACTACCGTCTACCACCTAGTAGCCTCACTAACCTTTCCTAGGTTTGTAATTGTGCCTTACTCATGCCACTTTCAGATGATGGATTGAATAAAGCTCTGAGATTTTTAAAGCCTGGGATATTGTTTTAAAGCCAACGGTTGCTTTAAACTGCCAAACAACTTTATCTGGAGAAACTGTTTGTTCACTAATCTTTGCAAATAAAACTCCCAGGTCTTTGTAGAACAGCTAGATTTATATTGTCATTATATTAAGCACAGTTTGACTTTCTTTATTAATTAAGTGACTTGAGGCAGTTGGTTGCATTGGGTTTTAGTTAGAAGTAACAAGGAAAAGAGGGTGGAATACATATACAATCCCCCCTTTTTGCCTCTTTTCTACTATTTGCACCCCAAAGACAATTTGTGTTGGTCTATTGAAAGTGATGTAATCTGACAAAATGAATTACTTAACAAGGCACTGGATGTGCCAGCTGTGTCCAACAATCACCAGAACAATGAAAATGAACATGAAAATACCAATAATAAAAGCTACTGTACAAGATGTACAGCACTTACCAACTACAATCTTAAGTGCATACAGACTTTACTGGTTCACACATTTGCAAAATTATCAAGCAACATAATGAGAACAGCAAATGTGAAAGTGGAAGCAGGAGCTTTGAACCTGATATGTCCTTGTTTTCGGGTGGACTCTGCAAACATTAAGCCTCCAGAAGGCTGGCTGCTGGACGGGATTAGAGAATACATAATTGCTCGCCAGTCACATGTGTCATAAAGACGGATGCCAAACCTTTTGTAATGAAGATTATGTGTCTTTTCCATGGATTCATTGTTCCACTCTGTGACATTATTGTGTGCACTGTGAGGCCCTGTATCTCGCCCATCCTGACTGTCTTTGTCTGATTGCACACATGGGCCAACTACCTTGACTTTCCACTGTGCACTCTGAGATTTTTTACTGGTCAGTGTGGACACAGAGCAGTAGCCAAAACCTGTAAAACCAACACAAGCATGTTTCAAAGCACTACAAGGTGTGAAGTAGTAGAGTCTTGGAGACTGACAGCAAGAACAAATCAGAGTGAATCCTTGGACCTAAACCACAGTTGAAAACTGTCTCTTACTGGGCTTTCATATAAAAGAGACCTTGCTGATTACTGAGACTTGTTTTAGGCACTGTAGTGCTAAATGAATAAATGTAGTAGCACTTTCAGGAAACATGTGTGAAGGTGTTTATGGCTCAGTAAATTAATTGACTTTAAGGGTCCCCACAGGAGCTATATAGTTAAAATAAGCAGCTGTACTTGCATCAATCATCCATCTAAAAATAAATAGAAATACAAGGCAACCTCCGATGTTTGCTTCCCTTTTGGGTTTCAGCAAAACTGCTGTTTTATCGAAACCAAAAACACAGAAACAATTTAAACCTTTAAATGTTACTGTAGTTTTCAACTGCAAAAACATTGCAGATATTTTAACATTTTAACATTGTTTAAGTTATTTTTAAGTCTAGCAGTAAGTTGGCATTAGGTATATCTACAGTTCAAAAAAGGTCCATGCAGATGCCTCAAGGTTGTTCTCTAAAATCCCAGTGTGATCTTTTCTACTGTATTGAACCAAGATGAGATTTTCACCCAAATTGTGCTTTTTTACTCTCACTGAAACAAATGTACATATTATGCAAACTTCACTGGATTGAATTCACACAAGTTTTATTAGGATCAATCACAGTTGATTTGAACTCCAAATTTTGATGACATTTTTTCTATGAAATGTAGGTGTCCATTTAACATAAGATGTAATGGAACAGCTTTATTAAAGTTAAACCCTTATCTCAGCCCATAGAATATCAGGATCATCAAGGTTTTTTTTCTTTTCGTTTTTTTTGCCAAACCCGAGACAGCCATATTTGCTCTTTTTGCTCAGCAGTAGTTTTCTCTTGGATTTCCTGCACGGAGGCCATTTTTGCCCCATTTCTTTCTAACTGTTGAATCATGAACTCTGACCATAACTGAGGCAAGTGAGGTCTGCAGTGCATTAGATGCTTTTCCTGGGTTCTCTTGTGACCTCCTGGATATGTAATCAGTCTGCTCTTGAAATTTGTTGGTAGGCCAGCCACTCCTGGGAAGTTTCACCACTGTTCCATGTTTCCTCCATTAGTGGATAATCTCACTGTAGTTTCCTACACTCCCAAAGCTTTCAAACCATTATTGCAATCCTTCCCAGACTGATGGACGTCCATCACTTTGATTCTTATCTGTTCTTGATTCTTTCAGATTGAGACATTTTGTGTTATTTTTGAGATCTTTTAGCCTACTTATTGTCGTCAAACAGGTTATTTGAGGTAATTTTTGGATTTTAAGTATGTAGCAGTAATTAGACCCAGGCATGGCTGGTGAAATTGAAAGAATTGTGCTAATTAATTAATTACCAATGGTACATTTATACTTTAACTTCTTTGTTTGAAATTCTATTAACTTTGAGCTCTATAAAAGCTCTCTTGACTGTTTAATGGCATGTTTTTCTTTTTTTTCTGTTATTCCCAGCTGACCTAAACCAGAAAAGGTTTATTTTGATTTAATGTTAAGCAGTAAAGGAAAAAACAACAACAGTTGGGTATGAAAATATCTGATTTCAATAATGTATTAGAAAGCTTAGAAAAATAGCAGGGTAATAATCACTAGTATTCTTGAAATTTTCTCCACTGAGAAAATTTCATAAAATTCCCTTTTGAGAATTTTATGATGATTGTTGTACTTGAGAAACACATCTTTTTGACTGTCTGTGCTTAGATCGTAAACAACAATTTTAAAGCACAACTTAAACCAAGACATACCAACATAGAAAGAAAGGTTATGATCAAAAGAAAGCACAGTAACACAGATTTCCAGTCAGTGTTATCCTGATTTGATTTGGAAGTCAGATGTGGGAATTTTGTCAAAGCTGCACAAGTACTGCAAGCAATGCACTATTATTCTAATATTTTGTAGAACAGTTGTTTTTTTTGTGTGTTGAAAATCCCAAAAGCAGATTTTTAAATGATTTTTCTTTATCTTTACCTACTCAACAACTTGTCAGACTTTTTTCCAAGAAGCTAACTAAATCATTGTGAATTGAAAATATAAGAAAGAGGTTTGCATTTATTTCCTTTGCTAAAAGAAAGACATATGCTTCACAATTAAATATTCTGTTTGTTGATTAAATTTTTATTTTGTTGGTCTAGAAATTTTTTCTATCATATTCACAGCAAGAGGAATGAGATGTGTGATTCTAAGTTTGAAAACACTTGCTAGGAAGGGTTGAGCAGACTCTACGCACAGGGAAGGCTGAGGTCTTTGATCCTATGGTGGTGTCGGCCATTTTCTCCTAATCATATGCGACACAGCTGATCCTTAGTATGCGAAACTCCTAACATTAAAGGCAGCAGAGTGTAAATGTAAAGTTTTTGCTGTAGCCAGCATTGATACAAGGCTTGACAATGAAACGGGGATGTGTAAAGTGTGTTGGTGCACAGCAGATATCTCAGGCTGTGTTAAACATTTCAGTGAAAATTTAATTTTACAGCCTGTTTTAGTATTGCTCTTGACTTTAAAGTAGGGGTGAGGCAATCAGTGTGTGTGCGAAAACTGAAATGAACGTTGAAGTGCACAGTTAGAATACGTCTCCTTTATGTGCCAGGCTGTTAAATTTAGGGAATTTGTGGACAGAGAAAGTCTGAGATGTTTTAGGCCTGTGACAGTCCTCACTGCTGCTGTGTGGACTGGTTAAACTGGAACCAGAACAGTAATGGAAAAGTAAAGTGTGTCCCTGATCCCCAAACACTCATGACAGTAACAGTAGCTGGCTCTCTAGGTAACCAGTGTTAAGAGTAAATAATATGTGGTCGTTGTGGTTATACTTGACCTTTTGCTTAAGTTTAAAAAAAAAAAATTGCCATAGGCTTTATTTATCCCCTGTCCAGTATGATGTGCTGTCATGTAACTGGAATAGACCAAGGGGAAAAAATGCTTTTGGGATTTAGAAGAAGATATACCTTTGGTTGCAGTTTGCAACTTGAGTCCCTAGATGTCAATATATTCTGCAAATTGGACTCCACAAAGAATTAGGTTCAAGGATTTATATATATATATATATATATGAGGCAGTGTGGAGTTCTAAACAATGATGAATTCAAGATTTAATGTGTAAAACAATATCAAATAATTCTTCGATAAATACATTTTGATGCAATAATTTATACCATGGACAACAAAGCCTACGAGATTATAGGGGACTTTTCAGTCCATCTACTTTCCCATGTTTTAGTTTCAGGAGTTCACTTTTCTTTTCTTGGTACACCTTTCAAGGGAAACATAAAAAGACATTTTTGATCTGGCATTCAGATGAATAAATGTAAAATTATAATTCATGAGTACACTTTCTGGAACTTGCTGGATGCATTTTCTGGAGTTTTTTTTTTCTTCTTCTTCTTTTTCTTGGGATCACGTTGTTCCCAGCTGTGACTTGGCTGTCAGCTGCTTCTGTATTCACAAGGTTTTCTTTTGGTCTGTGCAGTCACAAACAGCGGTGACACGTGTCCAGCTTTCAATTGCAGCCACTGAAGGATTGAAATTATCTTCTCTTTCTTGTCTTGTTTATTTGACTTAAATTGACTTGAAATGTGAATAAATTGGATATCCAGCTGTATTTCCGTGAGAAACAAACAGAGAATGCTCAGATTGTGTGCGGTCCTGCTAGCATACTCCTTAAACACCCTGAAAACCATAAAATGGACCTCAGTGGAGCAAGCCTTCACACAGCCTATCACTCCATTACCAGTCGAGCTGTTTAGCTCAGGCCAATGTGCAAAACAGCTGTGGAAAAGGCCTCATGTCTGTTCTTTAATAGAGGGTCCCCTAAGAAATGTTCTTTCCTACTCTAGTCATTTTTATCAGAAGTATAGAAATACCCACCCATTTCTGTCATGTAAGATTGGTTCCCCTCCAACTATGACATGATGGAGCTCATCTGGATTGAGTTAGGGTGTGGCACCCTTTGGAGATAGAGTGAATCAGAGTGTCATAACCAAATCGATAAAGCTTTTTGCAACAAATGTGCAGCTCTCAGAAACATTGATTCTCTGTGTTTAGGTAAGGCCACTGCAACATGACAATGCATCATTTGGCTTAAGAGAGAACCATGTCTCTCCTTCTCTCCTGCAACCTGATCCTCATTTAGGGACATTATTTTGGGAAACATGTTTCACCACCAGTGAAGATCTGTACGTTGCCATTTGGGCTGGATCATCCCACTTTCATAACCAAGATGACAAAGACACCATAACTTATGCTAGGAGTCTGAACACAATAAGCTCCATGAACATCAACTCTTCTCTTGCCATGCATATGCATATGTTCTCCTGAGCCGCAAGCTGCACATTGTGTTGTGAGGTAACTTTTTTTTTAATCGACAGCACATTACAGAGGTCAAACCTGTGATGAAAGTTTCTATGAAGTCATTTCTTATAAAAGGAAACAACACATGGCTGGGTTTTCCTGTGTACAAATGCCATTTATTTGGAGGTAAGAAATATCTGTTCCGCAACCACAATCAGCTTTATTGGCAAGTTTGTGTGTACAAACAAGGGATTTGACTTTGGTTTCAAGCGCTCACAGCGGATGTTAAGTATAAATATATAAACTCTACAGGAAATAAAATATAAAAGTAATAGTATATACATGCATGTGTATGTATATCCAATTAAAAAAAATAGAAAGGCAGGTTGTGGTAGTGCACATATGCTTATTTTGTTACACTCTAACTGTAAGGAGTTAATTGTGTTTATCTGAGAGACAGCCTAGAGGAAGAAACTGTAAGTAGAAATGTAAATGAATGGTTATGTACATAAAAGTCAACGGTTATTTCCATGGGAAATTATTGTTTTGCATAAAACATACAAAAAAATGGTGCTTGTTATGTCAGAATCCATCGGAGTTAAGAGTTATTTCTATTCTTTGCTGTTTAATTGAATGGTTTGCTGATAATCTGTAATTTTTACGGTGGCCGACAGGTGCAAATGCGCAGCAAAAGAGAAAACATGCAAACAAAAAAGAAGACACCCCCGAATGAAATGCAGCAAACAAAAAGAGAGACGCAAACACCCCCGAATGAAATGCAGCAAACAAAAAGAGAGACGCAAACACCCCCGAATGAAATGCAGCAAATAAAAAGAGAGACGCAAACACCCCCGAATGAAATGCAGCAAATAAAAAGAGAGACGCAAACACCCCCGAATGAAATGCAGCAAATAAAAAGAGAGACGCAAACACCCCCGAATGAAATGCAGCAAATAAAAAGAGAGACGCAAACACCCCCGAAAGAAATGCAGCAAACAAAAAGTGTTGAAAACGGAAGTGCTCCAGACCACTAGGGGGAGTCAAAGAAAATAGTATTCATTTCTATGGGACCAGATGCAAGATTCAGAGAAAGAAATTTGAAAGAAAGTTAAGGTATCTCTCTGAATCTTGCATCTGGAAAGTGTGGTTATTGTGAGAAGTCTGAAACAATAGAGCATGTTATTTTAGAGTGTTGTAAGTATGAAGAAGAGAGAAGATGCATGCTGAGAGAGTGTGTAGGTATTAAAGAAAGGTTTAATTTAATAGAATTTTTGAGGAGAGATTTCGGGAGTAGACATATTCAAATAATTATTCGGTATCTTAAAAAAACAAAGCTATTTCATAGGATATGAGTAGAGCAAGTTGGGTGTGAATGTGTAAAGAATATCAAAGAGGGGTATATAAAGTTATAAGCAAGTTGGATAATATAAGCAGGTGTGTATGTGTGGGGGTATGTTTAATCAGGAGTTAATGGAGGGAAAAGGTAGAAAGTGAAAGTTTATAGACCATCTCGAACCACACTCCATACTGGTAAGTGGCGGTAATGCTACTGTAAGTTTGTTGCCAACCGCCAATAAATACCAAGAAGAAGAAGAAGAAGAAGAATCTTGCATCTGGTCCCATAGAAATGAATACTATTTTCTTTGACTCCCCCTAGTGGTCTGGAGCACTTCCGTTTTCAACACTTTTTGTTTGCTGCATTTCATTCGGGGGTGTTTGCGTCTCTCTTTTTATTTGCTGCATTTCATTCGGGGGTGTTTGCGTCTCTCTTTTTATTTGCTGCATTTCATTCGGGGGTGTTTGCGTCTCTCTTTTTATTTGCTGCATTTCATTCGGGGGTGTTTGCGTCTCTCTTTTTATTTGCTGCATTTCATTCGGGGGTGTTTGCGTCTCTCTTTTTGTTTGCTGCATTTCATTCGGGGGTGTTTGCGTCTCTCTTTTTGTTTGCTGCATTTCATTCGGGGGTGTCTTCTTTTTTGTTTGCATGTTTTCTCTTTTGCTGCGCATTTGCACCTGTCGGCCACCGTAAATTTTGGACTAAAAACTCAAGATTAAGAATCTGTTGTAAATTCCCAAGTTTGTTGGACTAGGCAAATAAACTTGGTCAACTCCAAGTTTTTATGAAGCAAGAATGGATCACCATCCGTCAGGATTTGGCCAATAATCTGATAAATAATAATAATAATCAATCAATCAATCAATCAATCAATCAATCAAATTTTATTTGTATAGCACATTTCAGCAGCAAGGCATTTCAAAGTGCTTTACATCACATCAAACACAGAAACACAATGCAACATAGAATCAACAATCAAAACACGACATTAAGTCAGGTTCCATCAATAAATTTGTAATTGATTACGTTTCAAATACAATCCTAAACAGGTGGGTTTTTAGTCGAGTTTGCATCCATAAAAGGTTTACCTGTAATAATAATTATTATTAATAATAATAATTAATAATATAGAAACCAAGAATAAGAGGCTTAGCATAGTAAAGATCAAGTTTTATATAAATTCCATTCATTTGGCTAATCAAATCATTTGGCACTTTGGAAATATTGGATTTGCTCTGCAGTATATAATGAAAACATGTAAAACCAGTCTGTAAATGCTGAAGTCACAAAACGCAACATGACTGGTAAAGTTTTTGGCCATGAATTCCGGTCCAGTTAAAACATGTTTTCAAGTTACACAGAAATAACCATAAATTTATATTTGAACTCGCATCACTTCTTCAATGCAAACGTGCTCTTCAGCATATTGTGCATTTTCAAAGCAGCGTGACATTAATGTTTACATCTGTTAAAGCTGCAGTGAGGTGGGAGGTGAGCCACACCCGGATGGGATGATTGTCAGCACTAAGACCCTCCTCCTGCCTCTGATTGGTTGTTAGTCAGCACTGGAAGAACTGGTCAAAGGGAGAGGAGGTCAATTTTTTTTCAGACTATCTTTCGCATATTATACTGTCATGACATAGAGAGAGTTTCAACAAATGTGTAAGTATGCATCCAACAGGAATATTTACAAGCGAGACAAAAAGTAAAAGCAACCATAAGGTATAGCTATTATTTTACTTTTTAATAATGCCTACCTTTTTTTCTACATTGCCCTAATTCCACCAAACATTTTGCAAATATACCAAAACAAATCATTTGAAAAAAAATCTCATGACAGTAATGAGAATTTACTGTGTCCTTACTTGAAGTCCAAATGTCGAGTTTGTTGTTTTGACAAAAGAAGACATGTCAGCTCAGTAGTCGGCAGTAATTAGCCTCTGCTGATATGTACGCAGATTTAGTAAAATAAAGCAATGACAATTCCTGCAGAGTAATATGTGTTCACTCCCTGGAAGTTTATTGCAGTAAAGAACCCTGTGATTTTTAGATTGTGTAATTAGATTTCACCTTGATATAAATTTATTGAGCATGTAAGCTGGTCTTTTTATGGATGATTACATTAAGATGGGAATTTTCTAGGATTTCAAGAGTTATAAATCCAGCTGTTGTTTGAAGGCCTCAGAGCTTTGTTACAGAACATTAGTGAACAAGCAGCATGAAGAACAAGGAACACTCAGGTAAAATAGCGAAGCAGTTTAAAATCCAATTATGTTACAAAACAATTTTATTAGCTTTAAAACATCTTACAAAGCAAACTTTTAAACGCGTCTTTGCTTCAACACACCTGACTCAAATTATAAAGTCATTAGCAGGACTCTGGAAAACTTGATTGTACTGAGGAGGTGAGTCAATCATTTGATTCAGGTGTGTTGGATCAGTGGCACATCTAAATGTTGTATAACACCGGCCCTTGAGAAGTGGAGTAGTAAACCCCTCGTTAATCATATAAAATCCTAAATTAATACATCTTGGTGTGGTGTTGCAAAATTATGACAATTTGAAAAACATAAAAATTGATGCAACTGCCCAACTGAATGTATTTTTTTTATTTCCAAGGGCATCAAGTAAACATGTTCAGAATTAGAACCACATTTGCATTCAGATTATAATTGTACAAAGATTGCTTTTTGACATTTGTCCCTGGGTGCTTTTTGACCCTGGCTAACATGCATCAGGGACCTTTAGCTGTGCATGGTCCAGTGGCTCAGCACAATGTAAAAACTGTAGGTGTTTATGGTTCATTGGTCAATTCCCTTCCTGGTTCACATCTGATTGTTTCCTTTTGTCCTTTGGTCGCTGCAGTTGGAAATCCCCACATAAATGACATTTCCTTGTGGTTGATTCATCTCTGAAATAAAAAGGATGTCTGCTTTCGCCTTTAATCTCTTGACCGATAATATTCAACTTGAACATGTTTGAATTTGCATAATAAAAGGTGATTCTTGTCACAGAGGACTCTTGTCTCATCCCCCTGGTGGCCATTTAATGAAGAGCACAGTCTGTGTAGTGGTTCATGCATGTTAAACATAAGGACATAGCTGGAATAGCTGACATTTTCGCTGAGGCTTCTTTGATTATGTGAGAAAACATCAGATAAGGGACTCTGCACTTGTTTTCCAGGCTCTTTGGATGTTAAACACCCATCAGTTATATTCTTCCAGCCGGCTTTGATGCCAGAGCAGAGCAATCAGGCTAATTGTCCATGGCAATGCTGCTGAAATATTTCAGGAGGAGAAAAGGAGAAAACACAGCCTAGGGAAAATTGAATCAATATCATCAATCACAGACAGGAATCTGCTATTAATGATGTCTGTTTTCTATCAGGAGCAGAATGCAGACGTCAGGCATGGGGATTGTCTGACCGGTGCCGTGACCCCGACTGTCCTCTGCGTGGCCAGGCATCCGAGTTCAACTCGATACAAGACACCAGCAGCTTCATCGCTATCTGTGGAGGATGGAGTGGAAGTGACAACGCACATTAAAAGTACAGTGTGGATGTGTGTGCAGAGCTGTGTGTGTGTCGTCTCCACTTTTTACACAGACACAGCAGATTTGGCTTTGAAGCGTTATTATACGAGTCTATCAGACTGAAAACATTCATCCTCTGAGCAAGGCTGTCCTGACAGCTGTGGGTGTTGCGTGTCTCTCTTCCTAACTCTTACGTAGATTGTCTGTGAGGACAAAATAATTCATCACGCTTAGTCACAACAACAACAACAACTTGTACAAGACAACGAAAACATGCGTTTACTGTTTTTGTCAGCTTCTGGAGGGAACTAAACACCAAACTGACATGTTTAGACTGAACAGCATGAAGATATTTGCAAACAGTCTCAGTATTTTATCAGTCATGTTGATGATGCATGGTGCCTTGAAAAAGTGTTAATAACACGTAAAGGATTTCACAGTTTGACACATTAAAGTCACAAACCTTAAAGTATTTTATTCAGAGTGTATGTGGTGGACCGATGGAAAGTAGTACCATAAGTGGGAAGCGAATAAGATACATAGTTTTTAAATCTGTATTTATAATTGAAGTCATAATTAGTGTGGCCTGCACTAATCATGAAATCCAGGTTTGTAGAGTCTCGGACTAGTAGATTTCCCAACTCATCTCTGGATTTCTGCAGCTCCTCCAGAGTTACCATTTCCTTTGATTAATGCTTTTCCTGCGTTGCATGTCAGTTTAGATGGACAGACTTGGGTTGGTAGGTTGTGTCACGCTCTTTCTGTCTTTAGATAATAAATTGAACAGTTCTTTGTGACATCTTTAAAGCTTGCAACACATTAACCTAACACCACTTTAAACTTCTCAATACCTTTTTTGCTTAGCTGTTTTTTGTATTCCTTTGTCTTCATGATGCTGTTTGTTCACTTATGTTCTCAAACGTCTGAGGCCTTCACAGAACAGCGGGATTTACACTGAGATTAAATCACACACAGCTGGACTCTATTTACCAATTAGATCTTTTTTCCAAAGGCATTTGACTTTGCTTCAGGGCATCACTGTCAAAGGGGCTGAAACAAACGCACACCACATGTTTTGAGATTTTTATTTGCAAGAAAATATTAAACCTTAAACCATGATCCTCCTGCTTTACCATTGTGCACATCTTTGTGTGTTTCCCCCACATGCAAGCCAAATAAAAATACAGTAGAGTTTGCATCTGTAATGTGGCAACATTTTAAGAAGTTGAATGGATATGAATATTTGATCAACAAAACCCTAAATTGCAAGTTGTTGGATTTTTACATGTTTTGTATTTCTGGGAATATTCCACAAGTTTTAAAATAAAAGAAATAAGCAAAAATATATATTTTACTCTTATGTGTATTTTATGTTTATAGGTGAAATAACGCTGAGGTATGCAAAACTCTAAAATTAGTTGTTTTGTGGAGGTAAAACCAAGTCAGGTGTTTTTGATCAGCGGTACATGAATTAGTTGTTGCAAGTGAACAACAACTTTTATTTAAAGAACAAGGATCTATCAAACCCTAATCTGCTCAACACATATTTGTTAAAGTGCATCATGGCACGAACAAAAGAGATTTCCAGTGACTTAAAAACAGAGCCGTTAATGTTCATTAACGGCTCAGAAGTTTGATCTTCTGAGAAAGAAATTTTAAAAGTTCCTGTGTGTGTGATGGGGGAAAAAAATCCTAATGTGTCTTTTTCACGCTATGTAATACAGGATTGTGGGCTAGATGTCCTTAGTCCACTTACATGAAAGGTGTCTTTGTTCTGACAGCTGTACTGATAAAGTCTTGCTCAAAAACCTCTCCCTATCTACAGCAGATGTTTTCTTCTGCCAGTTCTCATAGTGTTTCATTTCATTTGGTGGTTGTTATTGGATATTAAAATCACAAAATCAGTCAGTGTCCTTCACGTCTTTGTCAACAAACACTGACATTAATACGTCTAATCTTCAAACTAAAGAGTCACTCACTATGATTATTTGAACTGTCTATTTCTATTGGGAAGAACTCCATTGACATGGATAATTGACAGCCTTTTTAAATCAGAGAAACATTTTCATGTTAGGAAGATTTAAAATTCATGTTATACAAAGAACTCTCCTCAGACTGTGAAATGTGGTGGTGGGAGTGTTATGGTTTGGGGTTGTTTCACTGCAGCATGACCAGCATTATGAAGAAAAATGTGATTCATCAGTATTATTAAAATCTGATTCTGGGAGACCAAGCTAGAAGATTTGAGCAAAGGTCCTCAGTGACTTGCTTCCAGGCTGTGCAGACCGTCATTTTTTTTCTTTTTTTTTTTGTTCACAGTTTTTGTTGCTGCTGCCGTCGCGTTGATCTGGGGTTTAGTTGTGCTCCTGTTTTGAGTTAGTCCTGATTTATCACCTTTGCTTCCTGTTTTTAGGAAGGCCTCAACTTGTGACTGCCACAGCTACACCCAGTAGTCATTTCCTTCTAGAGCTTACTTAGTCGCCGTATTTTCTTTACTTATTGCCAGATCATTGTGTGTGGTAGCTGTTCTATGCCTTTGTTGTGTGTCATCACTTAACACTGTTTGTTTTTGGATATATGTTTGTGGATTCACTAATTTGAGCAAGGCCTTTAGCTTTCCTTTGTTGATAAAGCTTTAACCTGTCTCCTGTTGCTAAGCCTGTGTTTGGGTCCTTCTAACATCCACCACTGGCAGAAAAATCTCATCAAAGCATGAACAAGCACATGACTACATTTGGCCTTCTTGAATCATCTCTGTTTTCTCTTCAGCATGGGTGGTCTTCTGGTTGGTCTTCTGAATTATCTTTCCTTGAAGTTCAACTTGTTTTGCCAATCTACCACTCTTCTGAGTCACTTAATATGAATTGCAATTGACTGTGTGTTCCATGACTTTGTATTTTTGTGTTTTTATGATGTAAAGCACTTTGAACTGCCTTGTTGCTGAAATGTGCTACGCAAATAAACTTGATTGATAGATTGAAGTCTTGAGGTGTTTGGTAGATCTTGAGGTTACTCAAGTTTAGAAGAAGACGAGATTTCTTGACACAAGATCTCACAATACTGAAACAACGTGATATTTTTTGGTCAAAGTCAGCCATTCCTGATTAAACACTATCTTAATTTTTAATTTGTCTGTTTGACAGTAATTGGGTATCTGGCAGAAAAAAAAGAAACTTCATCAGAGGAAGAGAAACATGCAACTAGTGTGTAAACACTGTGTGAATTCTGCAAATAGCTAAAAAAGCTAAAGTTAGCATCTGCTTCACAGCTTCCCACCAGTTTTACTGTTTGTCTTTTGGTCATTCGGACTGTATTCATTCCTTGCTAGCTCAAAATCCAAAAGCGCTTTGCCTATTGAAGCATGTACTGGATATTTATACACTTTTATCAAAATACATTGCTATAAGAAACTTGAATTTGAATGTTTTTTGGGGGGGTTTTTTGGCTTAAAAGCGGTCATAAAGTTACACATGCAGAAAAGCCGAAGTACTGTTCAAAGCTTAAATTAATTGCTGGTTTTCTGATTTGTATAACCCTTACTTCACTTGTGAAACAAAAACAGTATCTTGTCTGTACTCATTAACTCAGTATCATCTGCTGTCTCGGCTTGTGATTTGAATGTGTCATTGCACCTGTAATGCCCAATTCATGGATTCTGTCCTTTCAATGTCAATCCTTTAAGCAGAAAATCCCAGAATGACCACAGGTGGAGCGTTTGTTGGGCTGTATGCTAAGAGATTGTGGAGAGAAGTGTTGATGTGATGGGGTGCGTTACTGGAGCAACACTGGTACATTTAGAGAACATCCCTGTTCACTTCCCAGAAGTCTGGAAGAGTGAATTTCACAGTACCAGTATGAACAGTGCCCTCCTCTCTTGTAGCTGCTTTCATTTTCCCTCTCTTCCTTTTTGAAATTTCCTGACTTTGATGTAGTACTGCTGGCTTTGCCATATTTTTCTTGGCTTTTGGACCCAAATGGAAAATCCAATGTAACAAAGTTCTCGTTGCTGCCTGTGTGCATAGATTTAAGTTTTTATGTGACTTTAAAAGATGGGGGAACTGTTTGGAGGTGACATCGGCACTTTAATTCGCCCTCTAATCCCCTAACTCAACACAGAGCTCTTTTGCGAATGAGAAGTCTCTTCCACACTCTCTTTAATGCTGCAGCTCTGTTTTGTATGGAGACAGTGACATCATCACTGCGATACAAATCCATTATCAGCCACCTGATGGCATGGGGGCAACTTGAATTTATTGTCATGGAGATGGAAACACCGTCATGTACACAGTTCATATTTGTGGCCGCGAGGAAGCAAAAAATCAACAAAAACTATTGCTGATTTATTTTTACACAACTTCTTGTATTTCGCATGCATCAGTTGCCAAATATAGCACAAAATTTGACCGAACATGAGCTAAATCGTAACAGCAGCAGTGGCATTGTTCATGGTCTGAAGTCAATCCAAGCCAGATGTACAACATTTGCTCATAATATTGAACCTACAAGACCATCCAAGAGAAACATGTTTCTGCCCGTTCAGTTGCTGTTTCCCATCAATGAATCATACACACATTAAGAGGAATTTATGTTTGCACTCTTTTGACAGTAATTACTTATGTTGTCAAATTTATAATACTGTTTGGAATAGCATGCCATAGCTGGTGTTCAGGTTACGGTGGGTACAGTCTGTAGTCAGTAGGAGCGAGCTTGTCTGCTCAGACATCATAAACGGAACGAGGATTCGCTGTCATTGCTGAGATCCAATAGTACCCTGACTGAGATAGGTTTCAACACATGAGAATATCTCTCCAGACAGCTGCTGGTCTGTCTGACTGGTGGCTCCTGACTGTAGCGGGACTCTACCACTGCAAGGGAAACAAAGTCAGCTGCCAGGCTTTGCATGGCTCTGCCAATGGAAAGATGGGGCCAATTAAAATGCATCAGTGGAAAGATCCTCAGTGAAAACAACTTTCCATCATGAACTGATAAAGGTGCTGTTGACCTGAAGTAAGACGTCCATTCACCAGGAAAAGGTCAGCCGTCAATCTCAGTGCAAGCAACCATAAATAGTCAAAGCACATTTCTACTTTCAGTCCAAATCGGTATCAGGGCAACAGGTTAAAACACGTGGACAGAGCAAGGGAACATGCAATGTCTGCGTCTCTTTGCTTTATTACAGCACAAAATATCTCACCAGCATGCAGCCCTGGACAAAAACTGCTGTCACACTTTTAGGCTTATGCGAAAACATATGTCTTATGGAGCTTTATTCTTAGAATTGAAGCATATTTTCTGGAAATTCCAAGTCATGTCATGTCTAATAAATATGTTCATCACTTTTCATCTGCCCCAGTTTTAGACGGTGTTTATTGCAATATTAAGCAATCCTTACAAACCAAAGAACACTTTTTCCTTCACTTTTACTAAATAAAACATTTTTGTGGCCACAAATTCAGCAGCTAATACATAGCACAGCATGTTCAGAAACGAAACATCCTACCGATAGTTCGATGTCTTGCCACAATTGATGAAAGTATAAATTCTGTTGTCTGAAGGTAAATTTTGTCCGGCCTTCAACATTATGTACACTTATGCTATGCAGCAGAACAATGGTCTGAAGCACACCAGTAATTTCTCTTCTGAATGGTTAAAAAAACACAAAATCAAGATTTTGGAGTGGCCAATGTCTCAGATGGTGTTCCCCTTTAATATGGCATAATTAAAATGATTCTGCAAAGAAGGGTCTGCCAAACATCTTTCATGTCGATAGAAAAGACTCATCAACAATTATCACAAATTTCTTTGACATGGGGAGAGGTTGATTTGGATAGCACTTATTAACATATGAAACCAGCATTTTAAAGCTGCTTCTTGTATTTACCCATATTGTCTTTGTCTGATGTAAAAGCTTTTGTAAAACTCTGAAATATTTAAGAAAGGGGGCGGAGGAAAGAAACTGTCTCTTTTCTGTCAGAAAAGTCTCTGTCCTCACAACTGGTTACGCAGCCCAAGTCCTCCGACACGAGGAGGTTGACATCACATCAAATTTCTTTGGAATGAGTATCGACCTGTACGACACATGGATAATGAATCAGTTCTATTTTTGCAAGCAACGTCAGCTAATGAAGTGTTCCTGCTGGCATAAGCGTCGTCTTGGGTGTACGCTTTCCTGTCTGTCTGTCGTTTTGCACTTCAAAGGCATGTGTCAGATGCAGCAAACCGGTCCAGGTTTCTCAGGGGTGCACACGAGGTCAACAACATATTCTCCAGCCAGCCCTCCTGCGGCTCCAGACTGCATCTGTTGCATTCTTCGCCAAACACAGCAAAACACGGTCACCCAGTTTGTTTTGGTAACCTGGGGCAGGAAGTACAGCAGTGCTCACATCACAAGGCTTTAAATGCAAAGTTCGGGATTACTTAATATCATTTCCAGCTCAGTAACTGTGCCACCTCTGGCTGCCTTCTCGCTCTGTGCCGGGAGCTCTGACTGCAACGCCACATCAATAAATGCCTTTCAACCCCCATATGCTTTCAATTTCTATCTGGGTATTTCTTTGGCGGCAGCCCTACATTCTTGCATCTTAATCTTCTTTACCTGTGCTTTGTTTACCCTCCTGTCTACACCTCTCCCTCATTACTCCTCAGTCATTTTTTCCCTTCCTCCCACATTCATCTTTGTCCTTTTCTTCACTCTTTCTCTATTGCACTGTTAAGCTGCAGAACAGAAACTGATTTCCCCAAGTACTTGCTCTGAAAACTCATGTACAACGATAACTTCAGACACTTTCCGTGCAGGGAAGCTTTCCAGCCGGTCATCTATATTGAGGAAGGAAAAATAAAAACTAAAAAAATTAATCGAAAATGTGAAATTACAAATTTAAATATCCTTTTACTCAAAGCACTCATTGTGATTTTTATGAGCATGCAATCTTGGACAGCATTCATTTATATGTGGCTAAAAAAGAGCTACTCATGAATAGCTGTTCACTGCTGCAGCAAAAGACAGATGAGCTGTTGTCATTTGGATTTCTTTATGGTACATTACTGGTCTGGCGGAGCTCGGTTTGTTGCATGACCAAGCTATAATGGAGTCATGGACATCTGGAAAAATTCAGCTGCTGACTGAGTTAACCTTCTTGTCTTCATGCAAAAGCATGAACAACTTTGGAAAGCTGTGGAGTCTGCAACATGCATGTGATGCTGATTAAACAGTTGGAGATTATTATGTTTGATTTGATTTTTCTTTATCTGACCTTTTCATTACTTACTGTTTTGGAGTGCCTTGCTAATTTTTCATATCTTTTGAACTTTTTCCACATTTTTAGTCACAACAACCACAAACTTTTATTGCAATCTTATTAGGGTTTTATGTGATAGACCAGTATAAAGAAGTGCATTGCTGTTAGGTGGAGGGAAAATTATATATTTTCCTTTTCTTTTTTAACAAAGGACAACCTGAACAATGTGTCAAGCATTCAGTCCCCTTCACTTTGATTTTCCTAAATAAGATCCAGTTTAACCAATTACCTGCAAGGCAGAATTGCAGCGCTTGTGTGTGATTTATTCACATTACAAATCATGCTCTTCCATGTTCCTCAGAAGACTTTTGGAGAAAATTATTAAACAAGAGCTTAGGTGGGAAAATTTAATGGCAGGAACACTATTAGTCAATGGAAGCTACAAATCGGGCCTTTTAATTAGTGCCAAGAAGAAATGAAATAGTAACCTGGTTGGTGTACATGAGAAAACAGGTGAAACAAAAACCTGTCATGGTTCTGGGTTATCTTGGGGTTTTTTAGTTTGTATTTTTGATTATTTGTGTCATCTTTCCCCTGTAATTGGTTCCTGCTGTTCATCATCTGTTTGATTAACTCAATGGGACCGAATTCAAACGCGCATCAAACATTTCAGGTTTTTATTTGTAAAAATGTTGAAAATCATACACCGTTTTCCTTTCCCTTTACAATTATGGACCACTTTGTGTCACATCACACCTCAGTGAAATACATTGAACTTTGTAGTTGAAATGTGACTAGAGATGAAAACATTCAAGATTTGTGAATATTATATTATTTATATATTTTATATATAATTATATTATTACATTAACATGAAGGGAAGATTTCTCTGAGTTATGACTGCGTGTGTTATTTGGATGTTCAACTTGTACCTGCATGTTTTTTTCAGGTTCTCCAGCTACCTCTCACAGTCCAAAAACATGCATGATTGGTGATCTGTAATTGACCGAAGGAGGAAGCGTGTGCATGAATGGTTTCGTGTCTCTGTCTTGGCCTGAGACTGACAGCCGATGTGTTTCAGACTGAACCTTACCTCTCTCCTGAGTGCAGCTGGGATGGGCTCCTGGTGTGAGCAGGAAAAATGCCTGAATGGAAAACGAATCTTGTAGGCAAATTCTAGAAAAAGCTATGACATTTTTGGATAAACATGGCTGTCTATTGCCTCTATGTTCAATGGAAAGAATCCTCTGCCAAAGAGACACTCTGTGTCCTTGACGGTGACTCAAGGCAGATGTACAATACCAAAGCAAACAGCATCTAAACCTAAGGGATGATAGATTTTCCAGCTGCCATATGTGTTCAGTGCTGCTCTGTTTGTATCTCACTGGTGCCACTTAACAACCACTTCCTATTTACTCAGTCAAATAGCATATACTGCTCCCGTGAATTGTACTCATGGAAAGCCATCTGAAGGTGATGAAAGTAGGCCTGAATAAGTGGGCCGCCTTTTGTTCTCCTTGTGTTTGTGGAGAAAAGGGTTATCGCTAATCCACTTTTTCCATAAGTTGTTTCCAGCACCGATGAGGTAGTTGAGTTTAGACAGGCAGCGGCAGTTTTCCGGCTTTCAAGAAGGTCCTTGAATGCACCAGAGTGTCTACGTTTCTCCTTCAAAGTTCCACTCTGAATATTACCAAGTGGCTAAATACATTGTGTTGCTATATCATGAGGCAAAGTATAGCTCAGCTGTCTGATGACAAGCACAGGGAGGACAAACGATGATAGCGGTGAAATGAATTTTCACTTCAAATCTCGTCTCCATCAAAGCCATTAAAAGAGCTCCACAGAGGGCTTCAGGAACACACAGAAACTGCCCATGAGTGCCTGACGTGTCTGCAGTGTAATGAAATTCCTTTATTAAAACGCATATAGTCCTCCTATGTGGCGTGGCCATTGAAGTTTCCATGATTGCCGAAGACACAAACACGTCTCCACCCTTGAGTAGATTTATTTTCACACATGCTGGGTGAGGTGTCTGCAATTCCTCCCTGCCCTGTCATTGTTTGTTCTGCTGCTGAGTGTGAATATGAGCAGAGGCTCTGCAGAAATTAACCCTGTTAACGGGCTTCTCCCCGCTCCGCCGAGGGCCGTTTGCTGATGTCACAGCAGCTCCGCGGTTTTCCAGACGCCCCGAGCCCACTGTGTCCATCAGACCCCTGAGGCTCCGCAGCCGCTGTCAGAGTCGGAACATGTGGCCGTGTGACGTAAAATCCAGAAGCGGTGCATATTATTCTCCCTGACATATCCATACATGCACAAGGCGGCAAAACAAGCCATTTTTCCCTGAAATGCACTGGTGTTATTAAGGTAAATTTAGAGCTGAAGTAATCTTTTTCTGTGCTGTGTTCAGGTTAATTGCATATGATGTGTGTGACTGTAATCTGTGAATTCATAGCTGTGTTTTCTCGTACTGGTCTGCTTTTCTAATTGCACCTTATTGCTTACGTCTGATTTTTGCACACACACGTTTTCGTCTGAATGTGTGCTACTAAAAACAGCAGCTCTTTGATCTAAACCTGAGGCATATAGGAAAACTAAAGGTCGTCTCCAGGACTCCCCCACTTCTCACACACTAAATAGTCAAAACTTTATATTTTTCTGCAGGTATTTAAAAGCAATCCACTTTTACGTGCTCTTTTCTTTTTTTATTGAAAAGTTACATTTATGTGATATAAAAACTTGATGAGAAATTTGCAAGAATACTCTTTAGAGTTTAATGGCCAAGTTGTGTTCAAATTGATGGCCCCTATTTGTTGTTTATGTTGCGGTCTGAGCTGCTGTTTCTGATTTTAACCCATTTTGATATATTTGTTTCATTCTAATGACTTCCTCTTGATGTTCATTGATGGAGGTTCTCGTTTTGAGTCTAGCAGAAAAGTGTGCAAACTTTCTGCTGAGGATGTAGCTGTGTTCACAATTAGCCATAAAAATGAGTCCAATTGTCTAGTGCCGCTGTTCAACATTCATGCCTCTAATTAAATCCAGTTAAGAAGCTCTACAAAGTTTTTCCTGACCATTTTTTTTTGTCACATCTAAAAAAAAAGTGATTGTTTACAGAGCTGTTTTAAAGTCAGGAGAAGGAAAATAAAGAATATCTAGGGTAATAAATATAGCACAGTGGAGAGTGAAGACAATCATCATCAAGAGGTCAAAATATGGCACAACTTAATGTCCTTGATGAAAGAAGTGGTGTAGGGCGATGCCAGGAGACGTACCGGAGCAGCAGGAATTTCAGACAAATACTGGCTGTGTGACGTAAATTACAACAATCTCTTATAGTCCTTATAAATCTGGGCAGCGGCGCAGAGGCGAAAGACAGAGGCCATGCTCAACTTATTACTCCACTTGATTTGAGCAAGACCAGATTAAAATTCTCCCAAAATGCATGTTGTCAAAAGCACTATGGATTGATGAAATAAAGGCTCAGCTGTTTGGTTGTGTTTCTGAATGGCATGTTTGGTGCAAAATCAGTAGTGCGCATCGGATATCTGGTTATTTTTTTGTTGTTGTTGTTGCATTATAGTGGTTACAGGTCAAAAAATGTGGCAAAAGATTCAGAAATAATTTATAGTCGTCTCAGATTTTTACTTCACAAAACCTGACATTCAGTAGAGGTGTGAGGATCTTTAGGCATTTCAGGTGTCACTATAAAGCAACCACAAAAACATTGAAAATAATCAAAAAAAAATTAATTATTAACTTGTGATTTGCAGCAAAACAAACCAAAAATAGAGAAGCAACTGCACATTTAAAATAATTGTCTCTTCTGTTTCTTAAACAAAAAAAAGTGAAGTTATGATTTTGGACCCATGTTTTTATCATAGAGAGCGCTTTGAATTGCCTTGTTGAAATGTGCTATAAAAAATGACCTTTACTTAATTTTGCCTGTTTCAACAATAATAACTTTCCCCTTAATAAACAAACCCATCATTCAAAATCACTTCTTTGTATTTGCTCAGCTTGTCTTAACATTTGCTTGATAACGTCAAAGATTTAATGATCGAGCATTAAAAGACCTATTAGTGGGGCCCCTTATCAAGTCCTGTTTTTTTTTTTTTTTTTTGCTTTGTTTTTTTTCATGGGCCAGCCCTGCCAATGACAATATGCCACGATGAGTACAGACTTTCCAATATGTGCTCTAGATTAACTTCAAACGGATGCACGCAGGGTGAATTCCCCGTCCAGACGCACAAGCATGCAGGGAATGAAATGGAAATCCTATCAAACTTACTGCATCAACTCACTGAGGCAGGCAAAACAAACAATTCCACTGTTGATCTTCCTTCCCTGACAATACACACGGAAACACAAGCTCCCAAATGAATCATGTCATCGTCCACGGCATCACTCGTGCCTGCACAGCACAGCTGCCTGACACGAGGGTCCCCGGAGGGGAAAGGAAGGGGGTGGGGGAGGACAAATGAAACGCACACTCGAAGTGCCACTTCATCTTCAAGGTTTAACAACAAGCAATAAAACACTGGACTGGACCATTGTGCGCCTCTTTCCACCCCATCCTGCGTGGCGGCTCATTGTACACCCTGATCCTTTCGCACTCTCCAGCCGCCACGCTCGACTTCTCCCCAAACGGGCTCCTCTCCAGCTCCGGCTGCCTGTTTATGTTGACTGCCACCACGGCGGCAAGGAATGCACTTCCAGCACGATCTGCTCCCCTCGCACACACCTTCCTAGCCCGAGGAGTCTGCCTCAACCTGCTGATACCGGGCTGTTTGTGTTTTACTTCTGCACACACGGGTAAATGTTTTGATTAAAAGGCCGTTACTATTTTGCTAGTCACAATGACTTTGTAGCGGAGGGGTTTGCTGCCGTGCTGATGGATGGATTGCCGCTCCCTGCCTCCAGTGAGCGGTTGAGTGAGAGAGGAGCTGTCATCGCCTCGCTGCCGACACTGATGCCTGAAGAGGAGGAAAAGGAGGGGCGGTGGCTGCGGTGCAACAGGAACAGGATGGAGAGCCAGCGAAACACAATGTGCTGAAGTGGGAGAAGATGTCAGGGAGAGGGACCGGGGCCTGGAAGCTGGGAGCGGAGCACATGTGTGTGAGGGAAGAGAGAAAGAGGCTTGAATTGAATTGGGTGCAACTCCCACTCTCCTCACACCCTGCTCCCAGAGGGCGCTCCAGAGAGGGAGTCTGCGTTATGTGAAGATGGGGAGGGCAGGTGGCAGTGTAAGGCGAACAAAGAGGCTCTCCACTGTTCAGTAACACGGAGGTCCATGACGCGATGAAAGGTTTCAGTGCAGTCAGTAATAGGGAGACAATTACAGGTTTTTACGCGCGGTGTTGAAGGGTTACGTCAGAGGATGACGACAGGCCCATAAATCTATAGCATTAGACATTTATCTGAGGAGGCTGGGGGAATATGAAAGATGAAGAATACACACTCATAACCATATATGGTGAGATAATCATATATTTTTAATTATCTTCTGCAGTGTTTCCTTTTTGTTTACCACAATCTCAACTCCGAGGAAGAACCTCCCTCCCCCCCTTCCTCCACTAATCTATGTTCAAACAAGTCTATAACTGGATACTTTGATCCTCACAAACACTATTACTCAGCTTCAGTCCCCTTTGATGCTGATACTAAAACTTGCAAAGCAAGATGTCCCGTACGCGCAGCCTACAGATTTAAAGAGCCGCAGAAAGAGATGTGCTGAAAGATGCGCGGAGTTGGTCGTTTTCAAAAGGTCTCACAGTGCCACCCTCTGGACGGCCCTTCAAATTACACCAGATTCTGATTTTTGTTTAATACACAATGACAAATCCAGCTGCAGGATCTGGAACCTGCTCAAGCTGCGGAGATCCAAAGATTTCTGGCACAACTTCACCGTCTCCTAATGTGCACGGAGAAGGTCAAAGGTCTGGTGAGAAGGAGATCCCAGCAACATTGGAAGTTACTAGGAAACACTTTTATTAATCAGGGTCATTAAAAAAATCACTCAGCAGTTTCTGATCGCCTCCAGGTCAGACCAGGTTGATGGAGTAATTCATGCAAAAAGAGCCAATAACAGCTATTCAGTTCATAAACAATACAATACGTGGACATGGTTTTCAGTAGGTCCGCATTTCAGCAATGGAATTATTATTACTTTTTTTTAATCTTACCTACTTTTCTAATTGTAAGAGCAACTGAGTTTTTACTTTTCATATGCTATAAACTATGCTTGAAACACATTACTGTGCTAATCAATAAAATAAGTTTTTCTCCTCTTGCGCTCAGCTCTGATGAGTTCAGGGCGGTGAATCGCTCGCAGATGACGCTGATGGATACAGCGCCAGGGAGGCTAGCGGAGCGCAGAGGAGGAGCGGAGCTCGGATGGAAATGGCTCTCTCCAGGGGTTTGAGATGCTGTCAGAGGGTTTTCTCCTGGATCCCTGTCCTCATCATCACCGCCGTTGTGCTCTGGTCTTATTATGCTTACGTGTTCGAGCTGTGTCTTTGTAAGTGTGACGGACTGCGTGTCTGTGTTTTTTTTTTGACCTCTTTCCTCCACAAACAGCGCAGATTACCGCCGAGCACTTGAACAACAATAAGGTTACTGGTGGACGGGGCAACGCGGAAGTGGCTTTTAATGTTCGCCGTCATTCGCTTTAGTTTGTGTGATGCCGCCTCCGATAGGTTCGCGATAACTAGTTTTCACACAGAAACTGCTGTTATTGCCTCTCTTAGCTAACTTCTCCCTGGCTAGTTGTGCTAGCTTAGAGATAATATGTGTCTTCTGAACAACTGGTACCACTTTCAGCGGATTACTAAATATCTTCAATTTTCTTGTTTTAACAGTTACTATCAGTAACGCGCTGGAGAAAGGTGAGCGCTCTTTCTTTAATATCTTAGATTTTCAGGTTGCGGCTCTTGTTGATTTCTGTGTTTGTTTTTTTTTTTATGTACAGCGGTCTATCTGCTGGTATTTCATGTCTGCTTTGGGATGTTCTCCTGGACATACTGGAAGTCCATATTCACCCCTCCTGCTACACCATGCAAAAAGGTAGACCGAACACTAGATTGTCCGTATAAATTTACCATATATATGCATGTGGTTTCGAGAAATACCATTCATTTGCTTTTATGCTGTGGTCCAGTTCCAGCTGTCATACTCAGACAAGCAACGATACGAGATGGAGGAGAGACCAGACGCTCAGAAGCAAATCCTCGTCGAGATCGCAAAGAAACTCCCCATTTTCACCCGAACCCAGTCTGGAGGTGAGCTGTCTCCGTTTATCTGTTTGAGTAAAAACAAGTAGCTTAGGACTATCAGCTGTAGGCTCTCTTGAGTGGTAATCAGCAGATGCATCTCTTTCATTAGTGCTGATTAGAGTACAATCTAGGCTGCAGGAAGTGTGTGAAGGGGGGATGCTCAGCTCAAATGTCGCCCATTCAACTCGTCCATCTTCTTGTCTCCAGCTATCAGGTTCTGTGACCGCTGCCAGGTACTGAAGCCTGACCGCTGTCACCACTGCTCCGTTTGTGAAACGTAAGCTTCTCTTTCCTCCCCAATACTTTAATCTAGAGAGATTACCCTCAGGCAAGGAGATATATTAGGTGTTGTGATAATTAGGAGAATGCTGCTCTGTTCATTTGAAACAGAATCCCGAGGATCAATCAGTGCATTGCTTTGGCAGAAGTAGACAAGACATCATTCCCACCTCTTGAACTTTTTCCCCATTGTGTCACTCTACAACCACAAACTTCAACTTATTTCATTGGGATTTTGTGACCTAGGTCAACACAGTAGTAGTTGTAAACTGGAAGGAAGTTATAGAGAAAGTTCAAGATCATATACATGTAAGAAAAAATGTAAAAGTACAGTGTTTGTTTTCAGCCCATTTTACTCAATTTCTAAAGAAGATCCATTCAGCAAGTTCAAAAGTGATGTAGTTGGTAAATGTAGTCCACAGGTGTGGAATTTAATCTCAGTATAAATCCCGCTGTTCAGTGAAGGCCTCTCAGGTTTGTGAAGAGATTCACCTTCCAGCAGGAGAATGACTCTAAACATGCGGTTAGAACTGCAATGGATATTTGTGTGTTAGAATGGTCCAGTCAAAGTCTAGACCTAGATCAAACTGAGAATTTGTGACAGGACTCGGACATTGATGTTTACAGATTCTTTCCGTCACATCTGAGACACACACCCCAAAAGCTCTCCAACTGTGTGGCAACTTGAAGTTTGTGGCTGTAATGTGACAGGACATGAAAGTGGACACTTTTGCTGAACACTGTGGACGCCAGAAATGCTTGTAAAAAAACATGTTAGTATTCAGACAGTTAATATTTTTTATATTTAATATGATGAGACTTGGATGAAAAAATGATCATCAAGAACATTTATGCTCGAAACTTCATTTTGGCACAATAATTCAAGAGCATTTATCCTAATATACTGTTTTAAGATCAGTCACTGTTGGAAGTGATGCATAAAAAGTATATTTTTATTTTTTAGTTGTGTCTTAAAGATGGACCATCACTGTCCCTGGTAAGTTGGAACTTACAGTACTTTGTAGATTGATTGCATGGATTGTTTTTTCTGTTCCCTGATAACCAAATCGTATTTTTCTCCCAGGGTTAACAACTGTGTCGGTTTTTCCAACTACAAGTTTTTCCTACTTTTCCTTGCCTACTCTATGCTGTACTGTGTATTCATCACAGCAACAGTCCTTCAGTATTTTCTCAAATTCTGGGTGGTGAGTGTCATTGTTGTTGTTCAATTTAAAACATATATTTTGCAGTGTAATCTTACTGTAAAGTTTGTTTAGGTTAGGTGTCCTTCTTGCCACTGGTTTTCCCATGAACTAATGTCTCTTGTTTCTTTCTGTCCTTAGGGGGACCTGCCAAATGGACCTGCAAAGTTCCATATCCTCTTCCTCATGTTTGTTGCACTCATGTTCTTTGTCAGTCTCATGTTTCTCTTCAGTTACCACTGTTGGTTAGTGGCCAAGAACAGATCCACTTTAGGTGAGAGGTGACATGCTTTCTTTAAGGGAATATACAACCATTTATGTGATGTATATATATTTCTTAATCCAAGAAAATCAGGAAAATTGTGGCATGAAAACACTTTCTAATTTACAGTTCCCTTTCCCTTTTGTAGAGGCCTTCTCAGCTCCAGTATTTGCCAGTGGACCTGACAGAAACGGGTTCAGTCTTGGCCTACACAAAAACCTGCTGCAAGTGTTTGGAGAAGACCGCAAACTGTGGTTCATCCCTGTTTTCACAAGGTAATTACAAAAAAAGAACGTAAATTTCTGTTCACAGAGACGTCAAATATCATTATTAAGAAAAATAGGGAAGTAGTTTTGTATGTGAATAAAACAAGACAAAAAAAAAATACACTGAATAATTTCCTTTTTCATATGTTGTAATGGCAGCCAAGGGAATGGTCACTACTTTCCTTTAAGGAGTCAGAGCTCTGAATCCCATAACCCCTTGTTAGCTAACGAGGACATGTGGGATGAGTCAGATGATGGTTCAGAAGGAAGTTTGGGTAAGTTCTCTTTTCTGTTTATTATTCAGATATGTTCCAGAATCTTTTTTCCCTCTACACAATCATTTCCAATAGCTCCACTGGTTAGCCTTAGGAGCCGGATATTGATATAGTACACTGCGCAGCACTCTTTAAACTTTATCCCAGGGAGAACAATGTAAAGTCTTAAATAGACAGATTTTTTTTTTTTTTTTTTTGCTGTAGCAATATCTCACTGAAAAATTAGGAACATTTATTCTATGGCGGCGGGGATCCCTTGTTAAGAAATAATAGTTTTCAATAATATACCAGTGGAACGACTAAAGTGATTAGTTCCCTTAGTTTTTGCTGTTTTCTTATTTGACATAACTCTATACTGTAGATATGAACTATGAAAGCATAATCGGGGTGCATCAGTCACATGCACAGCTGTTTGAATATTCTGCTACCACCTAGTGGTGATACACTGCAACAATCCTCGCTTATTATGAAATCCATCAGTTAGAACAAAACCTTTGGAAAAAGTTCCTGATTTGCCCACTAAGATGAGTTTTCTCTTGTTCCAGTTGAGGACGCAGACCCCTCTGTTACTATCGAGATGGACGACTAACCTGCACATGCACAGATAATACTTACTTTTATCAAACACTTTGTTATGATGTGTTTGCATTCCAAATAATATGGAAGTTGGGGAAATGCTGGAGATGGTGAGTGGGAGACGGTCTGCATTATGATTTTTTTTTTTTGTTGTTGCCAATTTTCAATTAAGTTTCACATGATGAGGAAAGATAACTTAGATGGCTGACAAGTTGCAGTACAAATAATGGTTTATTTAAGAAGAAAACCTATTACCTCAGTAAAAAGGATATGTTATTTATTATTGGTTTGTTGGTGATGCTGTGTGGTACAGTGCTATTTTACATGCCTCTGTTTCACAGCTGGGCTGCGTTTACAGTGTTGCACCTTAACAATCCTTCTCAGCAGGAGGGGAGGTATTAAAATCCACCCTGAGGCCTGCGGAGGTCTAGCGTAGGGACCCAGCTGGCCAATCACTTTGACGTTTCCCCCAGTGTAACGTAGGTTTTAATTTTACTCTAACAAAAGGTTATAAGCATATTAGAAGATCTGACTTGACCTGCGCCTTACATAAGTATTCCTGTGTGCTTTGGAGAAATTTCTCCTGAGAATGTATCATCGCATCACCCTTTCCAGGCAAACTGTGGAGTTTTTGACAAAAAAAAAAAAAAGCGGTTTTCCAGTGAAGTCAACAATGTTATCTTATTGGACATATCACAGCAAACAGAAAAACTATAAGCAAGCACTGATTAAGCTTTTTACAGCATAGCTTCATTGCAGGCCGAACATATTGTTTCTTCTTTTTGAAGGAAGTAATATTCTGAATATCTTGTATATCATGACTTAGATGCTGTTTGCTGAACTCTGGCGTGCGCTCATTGGACATGAGCACACGCTATCCATCATACCAGCTATCCTCATTCATTATTGTACATATTTATTAAACCTGTTCTCATCAACTTACTGATGGAGGAGGGTGATATTCTGCATTGTTTTAATCTTTGTAAAATTTTAATAATTTAGAAAAACATTGCTGGATCTCCTGTAAAACTCTTAATTTCTGCACTTAAACCTTACTTATAAGCCTAAAAATAAGAGCTTGGCCTTTAATAAGCTTTGATGCTGTTCCATCTGGACACTTTAAAATGCTTCCCAGCTGTTTAAACCCATATCCGATGCTGCTCCAGTGACAAATACTTATCTTGATTTTTTTTAAACCATGTTCAAAGTGTGTATAAAGCATAATGAAATATTGATGAAGTTGATGTCAAGTGTATCATAGTCTTGTCTATTTATTGTTACATTCCTTTTTTCCTGTATGTTTGTTCATTGATTTATACCTGCTGCAGGCAGTGTCTGTATGTTTTGATCCTTTTGTGACAAACTTTAAAGTGGTGTGCTTTTCTTAAACCATGATGTATAAAATCCATGAGATTATTTGCAGCTAAGAGATGAATTTAAACGTGGTTCCTTTTTCTTTAACTGTTTCGAGTATGGTGAATGGTGCTTCCACATTTTTTTTAAACCATTACCAGCGTACAAAGAAAAACCCACCTCAATCCACTTTCATGTATTGTTCTGTCTGTAAACAAATATAAATTCTTTATTGATTCATCTCTTCATACAATGCAAAATAAAATGATCCATGTTTTAATCTTTGTGGTTTTCTTTCTACAGTCTGAGCATAGAAAGCAAAACAAAAAAAAAAGCAATAAATACAAGTAATGGGGTCAATCATTAGGTGTC
This sequence comes from Xiphophorus maculatus, assembly GCF_002775205.1. NCBI lineage: Eukaryota > Metazoa > Chordata > Actinopteri > Cyprinodontiformes > Poeciliidae > Xiphophorus > Xiphophorus maculatus. The sequence continues at coordinate 19,166,421 of NC_036465.1, read as the reverse complement.
AGTTCAAAAACTTGAGTAAATAGTACTGCGGTTCACAAGGACACCATGAAATACAGAGACAAAGCCTGCAGAAAAAAAACCAAAAGCTTTTTGTCCTGTTTTAGTCAGTACCAAAGTATCTCTGTCCAAAATGTGTTGGCGCCACTGGGTGAACCTCTGTGGTCAGGATGGTGATGTCTGGAAACTCCTGGATTATGGACTTGGCTCCTAAAGGAGACATGGATGATAATTTAAAAAGGGCAGCGTCCTAATGCAGTGACACGTAAATGAACGCAGCTATAGAAACATGGATTATTAAAAGCACAAAATGCAACAGAAAATTAATCTCAAAGGTCCTAAATTTCAGAAACTTGTAAACAACTTTTCTTCTTAAATTGCAACTTGAAAAGAAGTGGCTTAAGTAAGAATTTTACTGCAATAAAAAGAAAATTCTATATTTGAATAAATGGGTGATAAACTGGCTCCAATGTGTTGGCATGTTCCGGAGCAGAAACATCAAAGCATGTAGAGAACTGCTCTAGGAAATAAACGCGAAGGCTACTGATTTTTGTTGATGCTGATTGCTAATAAGATGCTAAAACTGAGATGGCGTATTGCTGGAGCAAATTATGGTTCAGTGGAGAGTAGCAGTCATGCAATATGGAAGTTGTGTGTTCAATTCCTGCTACTGCCTTTAGTGACAAGTGATTCGAATGGTGAGTTTGTAAGATTGGAAAAGCGGCACATTAATTTACTCAACTTACCATTCATTTTATTGAAATAATTACATTGCTTCCGTCTGATAACAGATCATGGCAACAAAAAATATTTTTAATACTCTTGTATTTTAATTTTCTAACTTATAATTAATATGATCTAAAATCAGTAACAGCAGGTCAAAGTTTACAAAAACAGATTTCAGATGCAACATTAAGAGAAAAACTGGGAAGGAATTGAGGAATCTGGTTCTTGGTTTAGTTCCCAGCAGATTGGATCGACTACGTGTCAATTCTCTGTTCTTCTACAACCTCACACTTCCTAACTGCGCTAAGAACAATTCTTCAAAAAAAAAAAATAAAAAAAAAGTATCCCAGAGTGCCCTTCAGATTTAAATATGTCTTATGTCCAAGTTTAAGTTTTAACCTGACGGATCCACAGGAGGAAAGGTCACAAAGTCGAATTACCTTGAAATCCTTTTTTTAACATCCACATTAAATGTCACAGTAACCTGGATGGTAGCTATAGAAACTACAGAAATTACTAAGAACCTCCAAACTTATATTGTCAAAAGCCATCAAAGCACCAGTGAACAGTCCTGCACATGCATATAAAGAGATTAGAAAGCAGAAGCAAAAAGAAAAATGGGGTTGCGAGCTGTGTGCTGGTTTACCATGAGGTGTGGAGAAGAGGCTGAGGAGAATAATGTGCTTGGGTTGGACTCCGTGTTCTATCAGCACCCTGACGGCCTCGATCACCGTGTTCCCTGTACCTACAGAAGCAGCAGATGCGAGGTTAGATGTGCTCTTTCACCTGCCTGGTTACAATGAACACTTCATCTGATGGAAAAAATTGCATTCTTGTATGCATTAGTTAAACTTTATTCATTGTGATACAAATATATATATCTTTAAACCAAGTTTTGCCACTATTACATTTTTAAGTGACAGCAGAAATATGCCCGTTGTGACATCAGGAAACCAGGACCATTAGGATCCTATTTTCATTGGTCCTCATTATGTTATTCTGCAGCCTGGTGGCTAACTCTGAGGCAGTGTATAATTTCCCCCATGAGAGCTATAATTATCAGAGCAGTGTGAATGGTTCTGTATGATGTGGCAATGCAGAGTTGGTGGTGGCAGTGAAGGTCAACTCAAGGGAGACTACTTACAATGAATGAATACAGGAAAAAAAATTTTTTTTGCATAAAATTAGACGCGTTTTCACATTTCTGTACGACTGGACGTGGTTAACCGGAGCCGGGCTGAGCCTGCAGCAACTCACTGAGGATGGGGTACATGAGCAGCACTTTTCTTCTGTACACATCTGGGGGAAACTTTGCGTAGTAGACCTTCGCTTTCTGGGTCTCCTCGTCGCTCTGGATGAGGATCTTTCCGATCCGGATTGAGCGGCAGCAGTCCCGGAGGCCCTGCTCCATGGCTTCACCTGTGGAAACCAAACATAGTTCTGTTGACAGGGTTCCCACACGCTTTGTCATCACAAAACACCAAACTGACATTTCTAAACAATCAATTTGGGATTGATGGCTGAAATACGGCCAAATGGATGGATGGACGAACAAATCAGTTAATTGATGGGATATCCTGACATTAGGACAGAGAATAGAGTTTACAGCTAATAGGAAATACATTTTTTTGAGCTCAGTTGTCTTTTTCAATACTTATCTAAATCTGGGGAAAAATGATCTAAAATAAAGTTTCTAATTATTGCAGAAATTAATACTAAAAATTGCTTAAAAAATTACAAAATCCAATTACATATTAATGATCAGAATGAAAACTGTTTATATTAATGCATTGTGCGATTGATTAATTGGTTGTTGCAACAGGCTTACATGTGGATTCTATCTATTCACATGTCTCTATGTATGTTTGTAAGCAAAACTACTGTTATGCAAGACAAAATTCAGGTATGCTCTGACAATAATGCAGTACGATATCAATTCATAGTCAGTCTATCGCTGTAGATTTAACTACAGGCATTTACAGATATAACGTATGAAATAAAAACTTTTTCCAAGGTCCTTCATTACTGTCTTTAAAAAAAAACAGGCTTTAGTCTAACCTTTTAAACTGATCTCTGTCAATAGTTCACCAGCTTTCTGAAGGTCCTCCACGGTTTTTCTTTATACATATTGTCTGCTTTTTCACTCTGTCATATCTTGTGTTGACAGTGACAGAACATTGTGCCGTGCGTGCTTAAAGGTAATAAGAAGGTGAGGAGCAAAAGAAGAAGCATGAGGACTGAGGAATCTAGATAAGACCTTCAGTATCTGAAAGTTGCATGTTTAAGAAATAAATTCAATGTAACAAGACACGAGAGAGAGAGATCTTTTAGTTGATTCCCTCCGTAAGGTAAATATTTCAGCTTACAGCTCTTTAGGAATTACCTTTTATACACATCTTCGTGGCAGACTGTTAGATGTACAGTGCCTATAAATGCAAATTACAATCAATTCTGTGTCAGGACTGTAGAAAACATGGTCTTATCCCTTAAGTTTATGAGCTGTTTGCTAACTACAAAAGAAACAACTCTGAAAATCTTCTGGTGTGACTCGACTGATACTCGAGCTAAGAAGCAATGTCAAGAAAAAGACCTGCTGCAAGCCTGCAGAACTACCATTCAAAACACAATAAAAAGTTCTACTGCCTGCAAACAAAACACGGAATGTATTTCTTGGATTGCAATGTATAATTGAAGATGTGTCGACACGGGTGAGATCAACACGACTTTGTGCTTAGACTTGCATCACACACTGATGACATGTACAGCTTTTAAGTAAGCAATTTACTGTGCTCCGATTCGGCAACACTGTTCTCGTCCTTGACATTAAGTTACAGCTGAAGTGACCTTAAAGCTCATGCTTGGCAAAAAACGACTAAATATAAAATCGCTCCAAGTAACCTTGAATCGATCACTCTTATTGAAACTTATCATCATAGAGTGATGAAAAACGGCCAACCAAGCAGACATTTTAAGCTTGTGAGAATGAGCAGCAGGGAACGTACAGCACGCGCGGAAATATAAAAGTAGAGATTCACAGACTAAAGTGTCCTCACATCTAAAAGCCTTAAAAAGCTGCACTGGGCCTCACTTACCACTCCTCATGATGCTGACTCCACAGTTGCCTCTTTCAAACTTGACTCCCTCATACTTGTACCCTAAGGGGTGGAAAATGAAACACGGACATAAAATGGAGCTGTACTGACTAGCGCTGCAAAAAATACAAATAAAAATGGAGCAGAGCAGAAAAACCAGTTCAGTGTTTTGGCTCATGTTTTCAAATCTGGAGCGTTAAACCTGAGACCATCTGACCTGTGGGAGTGGTGACGGTGCACTCTGAGAAGGGAAGCTGGTTCAATCCTTCTTCAACTACTAGTCTGATCTGTTGTTGGGGGGGAAAACAGAAACTATTTCAGAAAGCTGAAAACAAATGGCTTTGCCGTGTTGCTGTACAGTATATGATCTCACCAGTCGGTCTGCACAGAAAACAAAATCTCCTCTGCTGGTCGTTCTGAAAGTATAAATAGGCACTTGATTAGATCAGCCTCCGCTTTTACACTTTAGTGCTTTATTTCAGCTTTGACAAAGTAAGGTTGACAAATTTTCAGCAGTGGTTAGATCAATTTAAAATGCAAAGAGGTGCAACACACACACACACAAACTTTTGATTGCTTCAAAAATAACAAACTCTACAATTTGCTGGTGTTGCTTCTATACTTTTGCTTCAATCTGTGTATCAAAATCACAGACCTTCCCTCAGGATTATTTTAGGTTTTCTGTTTTACATTATGTCATTCTGCCAGAGGTATGAATACATCATTTACCAACATTTTACTGTATTCTCCATATGTCTGAAAGACAGAAGTATTTTATTTCAAGATAAACAACAAAGGTCCAGCAAACGTTTTGGCACCGATTCCAGGAAAATGAAAGCAACACCATATCTAAAGTAAAATATGGAGGTGGCAGCATCATGCTTTGGATGTGAAAGGGTCGCATGTGTAAATCTTCCACACTAGCAATCCAAGACCAACATAACCTTTGCAGAGAAACAAAATATTTCTAAGTGAACATGTTGGATACTGAAATTGAATTAAACTACTGTAAATATGAGTTTTTTGTCTTTTGGATAATACACCTGAGACCATTTCTCAGGATGTCACATGAAATTTGGGGAAAGTATCGAAATGATTTATCAAAAACAACTGCACTTTAAACGTGTTTATACTTATACTATTCAATATATGAATAGTTTTATGAACAATCCATTTATTTTGGGCATCAACGTCCCTCTGCAGAGGCCATATTACCAAATCGGATAAGGTGCCGAGTCGCAGATACAAGAACAGGGACTCACTTGTCTCTGATTATTGTCTGCAACTCTCGGATCTGGTCGTTCAGAGGGAGCAGCTTCAGCTGAGGACCCAGGCTGTCCGGGCTGACCGGCTGCGTGGGGACATCAGTCGGTTCAGAGCTGTTCAGCACCGCAGGCACACTGCTGCTGCTGCTCGCAAACCGAACCTGCTTCATCGGGTGCTCCTGGCCGCTGTTGACACTGTTCAGCTGCTGATTGTGGCATGGCATCCTGACAGCGAGGTCAAAGCGTTTCGATGCTAACTGTTAGTAGCACTCAGAAGACAACGAGGGCTTTTGTGTCTTGTTTTTGTCAAGTAGAAGAGATTGAGCAGACTTCGACAAAACGCGACAAAGTAATTGACTCTATTTGAATGCGAGCCTCACAGATCCTGGCCGAGTGGTTGCCGTGTTAGTCGTAGAAGTTTGAGTTGAAGCTAAAGACGGACCACGTTTCCCCCCCTGTTACCGCGTTAGCGTGGCGCTCTCATTAAGACACGCTAGCTGCAGTTACGCTCCGTTAGCAACGTAAGCCGGATGTGACGCATAACCCGGTGTGTTGACTAATCGTCTTCCTCCGTTGTGAAACATGGCGCCGATATTGGCACCGCTAAAATGCGGCTTTCACTTCCAAAACAGAAAATTGGCCTTTCTTATTCGCCAGACCAGCTCATATCACGTTTGGAATAAAAGCGGCGCTGAAGAGGGGAGGAATTATAAACGACAGAACACATATGTGGTGAGTAAAACCGGACGTCTGGTCGTAAGGAGGACACACTCTTTACGCAAGGGCAGATATAAAAGTTCCTATAACTAACTTTTAGTGTGAGACAAAAATAATTCGGCTGCAGTGTTTCGTTGTCGTTTGTTAGTTCTCTGCTAAAATATTTGCTGACATTCAAAAGTTGCTGTTTTCACAGCTTGTTGTTAAAGTTTGAGGCAGCTAACTGCTATCTTAAATGTTATTTACCCGACAATTTGCGTCTTTATTAAATGTGGGAATAATTGTGTAAGCAACTAGCCATGCGTCAGGTTATTAGCGTTTTGTATGAGCTGTGTGTGAGCTAACCGTGCAGCCTTACTGTAGTCCCATCACGTGTCTCCAGTTCCATCTGACAGGTTAGATAAGACCCTCAGTCCCACCCGGGTTCACTCGTGTTATGGCTGATACAACTGTCCTTTTATGTCAACACATTTATGGATTATTTGGCAATGATCAACGAAGGTCTGCTGTCAGTTTATTCAGACATTTTTAATTCAGGAAGTACTTCTGCACTCACTCACTCACTGGTAAAGACAACAACCGAAATCAGAGTTTATTTATTGTATGTCATTGGAAACATGTAAGGAGAAACTGGAAAATAAAGGATTGAAAGTCAGTAAGTCCTCTTTACTACCCAATTGCCTACATCCATAAAAACACATCCACTCACAGAAACTTCTGAGGTACACACAGAGTTGTAGATGGATCTGGCACCTAAGGAAAGGTTATCATTGCCATAACCTCTGTGAAATAAAACATAGAAATGTGATGAAACCACATCACAAAGGTAAATAAAAATGGTAAAAACAAATTTTAAAATACTTGCTAAAAGGTGAGACGTAGTTGGGTTGAATTTTGTAACTAATTTATAATAACAGTATTGGTGTCTGCAATATTGGTATTGCAAATCAGTGTTTAAAGTGCAATAATTGTTGTCTAATATATTTAAAATGGTATGGGCTAATGTAATATTTAGTCAAGTCAAGTTTATTTCTGTAGCACGTTTCAGTAACAAGGCTTTCTCACAGCAACAGATGCTCACACAGGACACAGATGACATTGCCATAGTACTAAAAGTCACAGAGCAATGGAAGCACACATGAGATAGAAACAGAAGAGCAAAATAGACTTTTATAGCAATTGTTATCAGCGCAATATTTACCAATGTTATTGTCTTACCAAGACTTTCTATTACTGAAAGTCTTGCTAAGACATACATAAATATTGAGCTAGTAAAGCATAAGTATAACTAAGTAAAATAAATATCAAAGATCTCAAATAAATAAGTACCAGAAATAACATCAGACTGGCTACCTGAGCAGAATGGGATTGGGATTCTTGAAAACATCTTGAACCTATTCAGAACACAACTGTGTTTTTGCTTAGATGTATTTATGAAAATGCCCCCAAAACATTTATAGACTATGCTATAAATTAAAAATGTTGCATTATTATTTTGTAGCAGTTGGAATAACTATGGATTTGCATTTTAAAAATACAGCAGCTATGTCATGTTTTACATTATAAATACCTTGAAAGCATGACTTAGTTTTATAATGTAAAACTAAGTCGTGTTTTACATTATAAATACCTTGAAGGCAAGGTATTTATAACGTAAAACATGACTTATCTGCTGTATTTTTAAAATACAAATAAGAAGCATCCTAACTTAAACTTAGTTGCAAGCTAAGTCATGTTTTACATTATAAATACCTTGAAAGCAAGGTATTTATAATGTAAAACATGACATAGCTGCTGTATTTTTAAAATGCAAATCCATAGTTATTCCAACTGCTACTAAATAACAATGCAACATTTTTAATACCTTGATGCCAAGGTATTTATACTCTAGATGATCACAATGTGATTTTTGTATTGGTCTACATGTACTTTCTAATTAATTCCAGTGTTGTCCTAACTTTTTAGTGAGAGTGGTCAAATATGAAAGTAAAATCACCCAAACAACCACTTCATGAGAAAAGAAGCATCCTAACTTAAACCTAGTTGCAATAAATCATTATATATTTTATTATTAAAGCTAGAATAGTTTAATTAGAAAAAAAGGATTTGCTCACTCACTTTTTCAACAGTCTTGTGTGTGTATATATAGATATTCAACCGTGGAATTATGCAGAACAATAGAAACGGGTCACTATGGGTTAGGCTTACTTTAAGATCAATGTGCTTTTCTTAATCCACCCACAAGATATCTTGTGTTAACAGTCAGCGTGTTTGTAGGCGTGTTTGTAGCTCTCATCCTACGTCGACTGCAAGTGTTCTTGAAACAAAATTCTGTTGCAGATATACACTCAGAAGTTCTGAAATGTCTTGGGAGCGTGCCTTGACATGTTTGAGTCTTCTGTTGAACCCATTGTTTTAAGGATTAAAACAGAGGTTTCCATGATGATGTGTAAACATAGCCAGTGTTTAAAACACTTATTGAAGATTTCTGAAGGAAGTCTGACTTGACCTTTACCTCTGGTAAAACACCAACACTTTGACAAAATAAACAATATGACAATAAATATTCAGAATGTGTTCAGTTCTGTTTTGCCTCTTCTTAAAAATCCCTTTTTTGTTTTGTTAGACGTTACAGTTTTTTGTGTGGTTTTTGTCTTTTTACAGAATTCTTTTGTTTTTTGCGTGTTTGTTACACTTAAATGTTTCAGAGTGAAAAAGTATTTTAATATCACACAAAGATAACTTGGATAAATACAAAACATTTCAGATAATTTAATTTGTGAAAAGCTATTCAAACTAACCTGTCTCTGTTTGAACAAATAATTATTGTCACAAAGTATTTAAGAGACTTTTGCACCTCTTGTCCTGACTTTTAAAACCTGAATTTTAATTCAGGCTGGAAGTTTAAAGTGTGAAATCTATAAGGGAGCAAATTTTTCCGAGCCCCGTATTTATTCTGTTTCAGCATGCTTCAATTTCCAAAATGACGCTATAAACAAAAATAAGACAACAGTCATATACGGCATCTCTTGTGTTTCAGCTGAGCTCCATTCCACACTTACGAACAACGACATGGAGCACAAACAGATTGGAGAGCAGCCGTCGGATTTTAGACGGGCTAAAAGTGAGTAGTATTTTTCATACTGCTGAAAACAAGTGTGTTTTACAAAGTCAAACCTGAAATTACAAAGTGATTCTATTCACGTTTCTACAGCATTTGCAGGGGATGGACAAGCGGACATGTTGGCATGGACACGCAGGAGGAGGTTTGAGTGCAGACCCAAAAAATGTGGTGAGTGTTGTACCTTGGTCCAATCAGCAACGAAAAGTTTCACACTGCTGTGTTTATTCATAGCAATTAAATAAACAATAATTGGGAGTTGTAAATGAGAAATTAATGTAAAATAAGTGCCCGTGTCAGTGGGTATTTAGGGTATTGATTTGACATTGTCGGAGTTAATTTAACTTTTCATCACTTCAACTTATAGATGATCAATACTAGCAAATGTGATTCCAGTAAACCTGCATCTAAATACAGTGTCATTGTTCATATCTGTGCTTATCAGTTCACTGTCAATTAATCTGGTCAGTTATTGTTGCGGCTTTGGAATAAATTAGAATCATATATGGTATAGATTTTAACATATTGTGATATATTAAGGCTCTTTTAAGTTGCATTTAAATCAGTTGTGCTGCCTTTGCAGTGTAACACTTTGCCTGATTGTGTTTGATTAAAGCCAGGTGATGGATACACTTTCTCTGTAATTTGCTCCAAGGAGCTGCCACACAGCAGGGCTGGAACAGGTTGCCACCATATTGAGTGGATTAGAGGAATTACCGCATATTCTGTAGCCTGCCGAGAGTCCCCACGGCAGATGTGTGTGGAAGTGCGGGTAAACAGCCGCGCTGGCACCAGCGGATTCTCTGCCTCAGCTGGGATGACAGCCCAGGTGTCTCCTGGGAGTTGTAGTGTCAGACTGGATGCCCAAGTCCACCTGGAGACTCTCTCATTGCTGTTGTCAGATCTCTCAGGGGACTCCTGCTGACATTTGATGTTCCATGTGTCTGCCACAGTGTGGTCTTAAGGTTGCTGCGACTGTCGCACTGACTGCAGAATGAGCATTACTCGCCAATATTTTCAGACAGAACGCAGATTAGAAAGTTCAAATGATCCAAACACGATTTTATCCATGTTTTCCATGTTTTCTGCTTTTTAAGACAGGCGGAAAATCCGGGAAAATTATCGAACATTTTGTTTATGTTGTTGATTCACTGCAGCTGAAAGAAGTGAATTCGACGACGATTCTGTCTGCGATGCTGGCCTACGTGTGGCCAAAGGACCGACCAGACCTGCGGGCGCGTGTTGCCGTTTCACTTGGCCTTCTAGCTGGAGCTAAAGTAAGTTTATAAAAGTTTATGCTAGTAAATTTGGTGACATTAGCTCTACTTGCTTTTCCTTCCTCTTTTAGCTGTTTTGTGCTTAGCTATTTTAGGTGTAAATTGGTTACAGGCTACTTTTCATACTGCCATATCTATTCATTTTAATTCCTCTTTGGGAAGTTTGGTACTTGCTTTTGCAACAAATTACTTAAAAGTAAATCTCCATAACCTAGCTATAATGGTTTTTATGGAATGTATGTATTACTCTGATAAATATTATCAACCAGCAGCAAGTCCTTCAGAGTTTTCATTACTTTGATCAGAGGTAAGGCCGCACTGCATCAGGAAAATGTGTTATTGCAAAACTAATGCTAAATATTCAAATGATTATATTGAGTATTAATAATATTTTCCTTTCTCGTTGCTTTTTTTTCTTTCATTAAAATCACTCTTTGTGAGCATGTGGCACCTCTGTCACTGAAAATATACATAACATAGAGACTTTAAGGACAATGAAAGTCTGTCCACCTGATAAAATACGTTATACTCATTCAAATTTTTTATAAAAGTTGCATACTGCAGCTACAAGATTTGACTTGAAAATGGGCATTGCAAAAGATAAAACCTGGATTTTATTTAAGTTGTTTTTGTTATTAAGTAATTTATTGGGTTGTGTTTAATTCATGTTTTTTCTAAAGTAAATTATAAAAGTCCTACATTCAACTTACTGAAATTTGCAGAAACTCCTGGTGCACGTTACTTCATCTGTTTTGTGTGTAGAATATTCTTTAGAAACAGCAACAACTGCTGTTTTCTGTTGGCAATTACTGGATGAAAATGGGAATCATTGTTTAACAAACAAAAGTAAAAAATAAAAGTCAAACTAAAAATTACTTGTGACTCAAATAAGTCTTTCAAAGTCTTTCAAAATCAGTCAGTGGACTCTTGCAGGAGTGATGGCAATAAAGGAGAGGTTTTCTTGTTAAATAGAGGGAAAATTGTTTTTACAGGCACAGGGTCAGAAGCAACCTGCTAGAGCACTTTGAGTTTATTATGTCATTAAATGCTGATTCCATAAATGAGTAATAATGAAACACAAACTACCAGAGATCAGCTGCTCCGTAGAACAAAATATGGTAGAAATTCATTAAGCCTTTCTAGGGAGTGAATTGTGCAGCTCTTTTCATTCTAAAAAGACCGCTCCATGTAGTTCCCTCTTGTCATCTTGGCACCTACTGCCCTTGGCCTGGGTCCATCAATGCTTTCTCCTGGAAAACAATTATTTCTTTTAAAGCAAGGAAAATATTTAATTTTTTTTGGCTTGTAGTGTTGTAAAGTCTCAGATTAATAGCCTCTATATGCTATGCTGTTGAGTATTGTGATAATTATATAGATTATGATTAACCCCAAATTTTTCTGACTCTTTTATTTCTATTATCATCATTTCCCCACCATTTTCTGAGAGCTTTAGCATCTCCAACATCCAGTGTGGGCAGCGAAAGTCCTCTATTTGGCCAAATGTAGCACTGGGGTGAAAAATTTGGATGCAGCCAAATATTCTATTCAAGCCGTTCTTTTGCAATTGCAGCATTGCATATATTGATATTGTGATCATATTTGCAATTTAAGAAATTGTGCAGCTCTGATTGGGATTTCTGTAATTGTACAAACATATCAGGAAGCAAAAGGCCTTAATAATTGCAACAGCATGCGAAAAATCTAAAGATAAATATACCAGCACAGACTTGTTATTGAGTGGGTTAACTTTATTTGAGGCATATTTAAAAAAAAAAAATTCTAATAACTCTGCCCTAAAGCGTGCAGCACATCATCCAAGGACACCAAACAGCAGTGATTAATCCACGTAGAACAGTATGTGCCTGAACACCAGTGGTGACAAACTGTCAGCCACGTTTCAATCTTAGTCTCTCCAAAAACCTTATTTTAGTGTGGGCACTGCTGGAAGTGATCAGACATGATGTGGGTCTTTTTGTGTGTTACAGAATGCAAGTTATTTGTGTTTAAAGAAGGATAAACCAGGACAAATTTTCTCATTTAGTAATGGTAACGTTTAGATTTACTCTGATTCTGTTCATTAAGTATGGGTATAATAAACATAGATGACTAAGGAACAACAATCCCACCAGCATCAACAAATCATTCAAGGATGATTGTGAAATCCAAGACATCCTTTCTCTGGAACATACAGTGAGAAATCTGTTGAATCACTTTAAAGTTCAAACAATTTAATACACTGAGCAATAGCTATCACATTGCAGTGCTGCACACAGTGCTAGTTTGAATATCAAAGATCAGAAACCCCTTTTAGATTCAAAATTTAAAGCTCTTACTAACCAAAAGCTTAAAAAGAATGTAGCAAGATTGGTGTTAAAGTACTGCTGTGCCATTTCAGACAAACAATTTTTTGTTATTTGTCAGAAGGACATTGCTTTTGTTTCTCTTTGTTGCTGGAAAAAAACAGACTTACAATAAAAAGCATGGTAATTTGAGGCTGTCGTGCTGTGATAAGGTGTTGATTTCCACCAAGCATAACACAGCAAAGTCCGTGGAAATAACAGTATTTATTTAAATGAGAGACAAATCAAGAATAATAAAGTGGTGAATATACTACACTGCCTGGCCAAAAAAAATGTCGCCACCTGGATTTAACTAAGTAAATAGGTACAAGCCTCCTATTGGATAAGTACTGCATAGGCGATTATCTTTCAGCTGGCAACAAGTTATTTAACCCCAGCTGATGCAATGAGTAACTCCTCATTTCTTAAACAACCATGGCAAAAGACACACCCTGTGGTCGTGGAAAAGACGTTAGTCTGTTTAAGAAGGGTCAAATCATTGGCATGCATCAAGCAGAGAAGACATCTAAGGAGATTGCAGAAACTACTAGAATTGGGTTAAGAACTGTCCAACGCATCATTAAAAACTGGAAGGATGGTGGGGAACCATCGTCTTCCAGGAAGAAATGTGGTCGGAAAAAAATCCTGAATGATCGTGATCGGTGATTACTTAAACGTTTGGTCAAATCAAATCGAAGAAAAACAACAGCAGAACTCAGGAGTATGTTTAATTGTGAACGCAAAAGCATTTCCACACGCACAATGCGAAGGGAACTCAAGGGGTTGGGATTGAACAGCCGTAAGAAAACCTCTAATCAGTAAGGCTAACCAGAAAAAAGGCTTCAGTTTGCTAGGGAGCATAAAGATTGGACTGTGGAGGAATGGAAGAGGGTCATGTGGTCTGATGAGTCCAGATTTACCCTGTTCCAGAGTGATGGGTGCATCAGGGTAAGAAGAGAGGCAGGTGAAGTGATGCACCCATCATGCCTAGTGCCTACTGTACAAGCCTGTGGGGGCAGTACTATGATCTGGGGTTGCTGCAGTTGGTCAGGTCTAGGTTCAGCAACATTGTGTGCCCAAAGAATGAGGTCAGCTGACTACCTGAATATACTGAATGACCAGATTATTCCATCAATGGATTTTGTCTTCCCAAATGGAACGGGCATATTCCAAGATGACAATGCCAGGATTCATCAGGCTCACATTGTGAAAGAGTGGTTCAGGGAGCATGAGACATCTTTTTCACACATGGATTGGCCACCACAGAGTCCAGACCTTAACCCCATTGAGAATCTTTGGGATGTGCTGGAGAAGACTTTGCGCAGTGGTCAGACTCTCCCATCATCAATACAAGATCTTGGTGAAAGATTAATGCAACACTGGATGGAAATAAATCTTGTGACACTGCAGAAGCTTATTGAAACAATGCCACAGCGAATGCGGGCTGTAATCAAAGCTAAAGGCGGTCCAACAAAAATATTAGAGAGTGTGACCATTTTTTGGTGGCGACATTTTTTTGGCCAGGCAGTGTACATATCTAGCATTTGTGCATTTCATAATATTCTTAAAGGAAGGGAGAGGGATTTTCTAGTCCGATACTGCCATTTTATAGCACAATTGAAAAAAATGTTTTCCTTCAATTGTTATAAAAGTTCTGTATATATAAAAAAAATTACTTAAATGACATTTGACTTTCCAATTCGATCCCTTGAGATTTGGTCCTGTCTCTTTAAGAAGCCTCGTTTCTTTCCAACATTCTGTCTTCAGCACATCATCACAACAGTGCTTCTTCATTATGCCATTTACCACTGTATACAACTGAGAAGTAGTTTCTATGACTAGCTGCGAGTCTGCAGAGTATGATTAGCTCTGCAGACTCACAGTTCCAACAGGTGTTTGCAAATTATTGCTGCCGCTAGTCTGGTGGAGCTGAGAGGTGAAGGCGCAGGGAAGTGTTGCAATGTGAAGCGTAAGTTCTGCTGCAGACGGCAGCTCAACTCTAACATCAAAACTTCTCATGATCAGTTATTTTTTGTAAGCACAAGACATAAATTTGAGGATCATAACAAATATAAATTTGTATGAAAATCAATTTGTGATGCGCTGTGGTTAAATCAGAGGTATTTTCCTAATGCATGTACTGAAAGTAGACATTACAGAACTCTAAATACAGTTAAAATCTGGAAAAGTGTGTAATTTAATTTTAGCATGCTCCAGGTCTGAATAATTGTGGAAAAAATAAAACATACAGAGTATAGAAATGTGTGTGTCGTCTTTGGGAACTGCTATAATATCTTGGATCCCAATCTAATACAAACTAATTGCATTGGATTTTTGTTGAATAATAGCTAAATTACATGCTTTATCTTTTTCCTGGTCACAACCTACTTTGAATACCTTTGCATCAGTATTGTTACCTTACAAACTGACTGCAGATCCATTTAAAACAATCAAAAATGGACACTCATTATAGCACTAGTTAAATAATTAACTAGTGCTTTCGACTGTAGAAAACTTTAAATGAGGTTGTTCTGGACCCGTGCTTCTGCTTAAATTATTTAAAATAATGTTTTCTTTCCATTTTTGTAAACAGAAATAAGGCATCAAAAATCTGAAGCCATTCTCAGGGCATTGTTGTTTGATAATTAGTGCTACCTACAAATGATGAGATTTGATTACTCTAATTGTTAGAGGTTAATATTTGTATTCATATATTATCCAGAATGTTATCAGATCTTTAGAATCTGATAACAATGTTATCTGTAAGAATGTGTAAACAAGTTAAAATTAAGAATGTGTCGAAAGGCTGATGATATTTAGGAATATACTTACAAGTTGTTGCAAAACAGATCACTTGAAGCACTGGTTAAGTTTTAAATATTCCCGTTTAATCAAATTCTCTCCCTGCACCTTTTGCTGAAACATCATGAACACTTGCGTTAAGTGATTGCACTTGGAGAAGACGCCATGTAAAACTAAAAGCAGCGTGCATTTAAAGCAGTCTTTTAAATAATTAATTGCATGCATCAATCAGTGTGTGATGTGTTTTCTCTTCCTTTGTTGATAGTCTCTAATTTACACCCTGGAAAATAATCACAAATTCAAAGCTCCCAAATAAGTGTGTCCTGCTGCCGCCCAGCACGGCTCCCTCTGGTGTGTACTAAAAGAGTGTGGAGCGAGTGCATACAATCCAATCGACTCCTTCTATTTTCCTGCGTGGTTGGAGTTAACCTCCATTTTACCAATTTGTCTGTTTGAACCGAAACCACCAGCTGTGTGGATGCAATTTTTAAATCAACTGAATAATTACGTGGTTACAGTGCATCTCACCTCTGCGAGCCACATTATCAGTGACATTTTCATTTCAAATGAACGGTTACACACAAGTTGGCCTCAAATGAAGCCCTCTTTGTCTCTGTGCCCGTCTGTGTTTCATAGCGTAAGGTAAAGCTAATTCTCCATCGCCCGGAGCCTTTTTCTGCTACTTGACACAGAATCTCTATTACGGGATGACATATCGCCAGGTAGAGATTGACACAGTGTCAATTTAATCTCCAGTGGTTGTCGTTAATGGATTAAAAGAGCGCATCCAACCTTATCATGTATTAGTGGCAGAATTGAGGACATGTTTTGGCTCTGTGATAATGGGCTCAGGCTATTTTTGTGTCATGTTCTGTTGTCTTGGTAGCAAAGTGGCAGATATTGTTTTTTCCTTTGGGGATTAAGAGGACTTCTATTGTGTGAGTGTAAAACCCAAGTGTATGAAGCAGGAGCCATGGGGATATGGCTTTTGGCAGGATAAATAGGTTTACTTTTATGGTTTTTCATTGATTTTCACAATTTCTTAAGACTATTTAATGAAGAGCTTGACAGTAAAAAAAAAAAAAAAAAAAAAAGCCTAAAAACCTCCTCCTGTGTTCAGGGTTTGAAAGTTCAAAATAAAAATGCTACGCTGTGAGATGCGGTGTTCGTTGTGTGTCCTAATGTGCAGCGGACCGCCCAGACTGACTCACACAGCTGTCCCTGTGCTTTTAATTAGCCCTAATAACCATTTCAATTCCATTAGCAGGAGGCAGCAGCTCCTCTCCAGCACTACTACAGCCAGTCAAAAAGAAAAACAGAGCATTTATACACAGCAACATAACACAAAAATTGTGGGCACTTTTTGTGTACTTACAATGTAAGTACACAAAAAGTACTTACAATGTCAGTGTTAGATTTTCTTTGTAAACTCATGCTTCTGGGATGTGAGGTGTGCATTAATAAAAGAGGCATATAGAAACAGTATGTTGGTAAGTCAGTATAGGATCATATAGGACATCATTGCTCAAAAGATTTTACAGTTTTGGCTTTCAACATGTTTTTAAAACACATTTTTCAATTAGGCATTTCATTCACTCACCAACCCAGTTTCCTGCTTCTAAATACAGTTTACAGTGCATTTAAGAAATTCTGAATATGACTGAAAAAGAATTTTATTTCAGTAACTTATTTCAAAAGTTAAATCTATTACATAGCTTTATCAAACGTAAACTAACTTATTTCAACTTTTTATTTCTGTATTGTAATATTTAATGGTTCTTGGCTCCTCTTTCTCTAAACATCTGGCTTGCAACTACAAGTGAGAGTAAATTAATTTCCAGAAAGCAGCAAAGAGCCAAAAGAAGACAGCAAAACTTTTTAATAGCTGTTGCCTCAGTTGGGGGTTCAGCTGAGGTCGGCATGACCCTGAAAGCATGACTGAAGAGCTACTCATTGGATTGCTGAAATAAAAAAATAAAAGTCCTGTTTTTTTGGCTTCAAAAAACCCTCAGAATAATTTACCAAACACAGGGGTGGTGCAAGTATTCATGATTATTGAAATTGACTTGGAACATAGTTGTGGGGATGTTTTTCAAGAATTGGTGAAAGAAACTCTACATTCTTCAGTGTACCAAGACATTTTGTACAATTTTGCAAGAACAGTTTAGGGATTCCTGTGCTAACATGACTCTACACCAGTGCACAAAGCTCATAAAAACATGGATGAGCAAATTTGGTGTGGAGGAACTTTATTGACCTACAGATTCATGACCAGAACCTGATAGAACACCCTTGGGATGAATCAGGACAGAAACCAACCTGTCCAACATCACTGTCTGACCTCACAAATGCACCTCCGGAACAATGGTCAAAAATCCCCATAAATACACTCCACCTTGTGGAAAGCCTTCATAGTAGGGCCGTTGGAACGACATCCTAATAAACCACATGGACATAGAAAGGAATGGTTGTCAAGTTTATTTGTGTATGAGCGAGTATTTTTGGCAACATAGCGTAGCTCAATGACATTTTGATGTCCAGACTTCTCTGGGAAGTGTTTGTGTGACAAAATTGATTGACTTTTAGCTTCATTTTTCAATTCACCATCAAATTATAACATATATTATCTCAAAACACTTTTCAAGACAGGAGATACAATTCTTATGAAATTGTTTGGGTCCATATTGGGTTCAACTCAATAACTTTAACGAGTCCAGTTCATTCCAGTGCCATGCAATTATGCAGACTTAGATTTAAGTTCAATACAACCCCAGCTGCATTGCAGAACAATCAAAGTGGATTGGTCTTATGATGCCGGGTGGTAGTAGGTTGTCTCTCTAAGAAACTTATGTTTAACATTTTCCTTTTTTTTCCCTTCTCACCTCCTCTTTCTCTTCCCTCCCAGTTGACCAATGTGATCGTGCCCTTCATGTTTAAGTATGCAGTGGACGAGCTAAACCAGATGTCGGGGCACATGCTGAACCTGAATGACGCGCCAAGCACAGTGGCTACCATGGCAACGGCCATGCTGATTGGCTGTAAGTCCAAGACTCGTGTTACGCTGCCAGGTGTTGTGCTCATCCGAGGAGACTGCAGGACTCTGTTGTGTACATGCTGACCTTTCCAACAGCATTCATATGAATGCTGCTACGCGACCTCTTCTGCATGTTATTAACTTTATTAGCTATTTTCTGCATTTGACTTTGTGTCTATTTATAACTCCCTCATCCATATGATGGGCTTAAAGGGCTTTCAGATGTAAATAGAAGACAATGCACTTTTAAAAGGAGAGGTTCATAAATCTCTTATGTTCTTTTCATATTTTTAGTTTCAAATCTTAAGGTTTTCTAAGCAAGAAAATATGACCCCAACAAACAGTATCATTGATCCCAACTTTGATTATTTTTATACCAATGTACCTTAAGCAGCCTTTTCTTTTGATTAGTACACTTAAAGTACCTTACAAAAATATTCACACCCTTTGTACTCTACTTACAATAAAAAAATTATTTTATCGCCATTTTACATCACAGATCATCAAGCACATTATTTTGGGGTGGAAGATAAATTATACTGATATCTGAGAAGTGTGTATAAAGCATGTATTTGACTTAATGTCCACATTATTTAGTCTGACCTTTATGCCACTAAAAGTATACATCGTGTTTGAATATCAAGAGTCGTTAGACTGTCCAGATGGCAAAATGTATTAATGGTGTACTGAGTGTTAATGCACAGCACTTAAAATGATCTATTCTACCAAACATTAAATCTGAACAGCACACATTAATATTGCAATTGCGATTTGATATAATGTGCAGCTCTCGCTTGATGCTAACACTACTCATGGCATTATTTCAACAATGACTACTTTTCAATTAACACACATATTGGGAGATCTCTGGCTTAATATTTGTCCTTTGAGTAGACAGGATCTCTGCAGCTCCTCCAGAGTTATCACATTCCTCTTGGCTGCTTGTCTGATTAACACTCTCTATTCCTGGCTGACAGGAATAGAGTCATGCCTTGGTAGGTTTGCAGTATCACAGGTTTACCCGATGTAGTAGTTATGTAAATTTAAAAAACTATTTATTGCACTTTATTTTATTTAAGGATATTAGAATAAATATATACAAAGACCACTGTTGTTTTTATTGAAAAAACAAGTGTTTTTTGTTAGTCTGTCCCATACAAGCTCAACAAAATTCTTTGTGGTTTGACAGAAATGCGAAAGTTATGAAAACTTTATAAGATGCTGTGTTGCCCATTTAAGAGGAACGTGGGGAACCATCTAAATAAGAGAAACCATTGTTTTTGTTCCTTCTTTTGGACACTCTGGGCTCTGGATTTGAAGCCTGCAGTGACTGGTGTAATTTTGCTGTCAAGGTTGCACAGTGCTCGTCCTACCTTGTCAGATGTGGACACATTGTTCATTAGATGAGCATTCCTATTTAACGCCACATTACAGCCCCGTGAAGACCAACAGACAGAGAGATTATCACCCTGACTTGGTCTCGACAAACTGCTCATGTGTTCGCACAGCTTAGAGGCAGCATGTATCATTTCAGCACAAACTCTTATCAATTTGAGACAGTCATTGTAGCACAGTTATATGCGTTTGGTGAGATCAAATAATTACCTTAATTTTTAAGTTGTTAATTTTATTTAACTGAGCTAGTTTGGATTATATTCAGTATAAAATTAGGCATTAATTAAAACAGTGTAAAGAAGGCTGCCTCACTTGCATCCACCCTCATCCTTTAGCGAAAGTGTTGAAATTAATCCTGGTAATTGAAAACTTTCCATGACATTCTCTTTAAGTCCGCCTCCCTCTTCTTGTATTCTGATCACACATGTGACCCGCACACACAACATTTCTGAGCACGCTCAGATACCCTCCCTGTCTCCAGTCTGTTGTGTATTGAGGCTTTACAGAGCATCATAGTATGTAATTACTGGTGGGAGGCTGTTGCTGGAGCACTGCAGCGCTTACAGGCCAGAGATGATTTGAAAGATAGGTCCCTCCACCTCATACTTCCTCTGCCCTTCTGCAGTCAAGAGGCCTGAAAATCTCATCTGCTTCCGAATGCAGTAATTTATTTCAGGGTGTTAATGTTTAAAATGACAGTTTTGTCTTATTTCAGAACCATTATGTGTGCTTTAGATCACGGTCACACACGATTTCAGTACTGTTTAAGTATTCCTGCTTTTCACAGCAGGTGTCTTAAAACTCCCCATCTCCTCTGCTTCTCCAGATGGTGTCTCTCGGGCTTGTGCAGCCTTCTTTAACGAGCTGAGGAACACTGTGTTCGGCAAAGTGGCCCAAAGCTCCATCCGACGCATCGCTAAGAACGTCTTTCTGCACCTGCACAACCTGGACCTGGGGTTCCACCTCAGCCGCCAGACGGGGGCGCTGTCAAAGGCAATCGACCGCGGCACAAGGGGTATCTCCTTCGTCCTCAGCGCTCTCGTCTTCAACCTAGGACCCACAGTCTTTGAGATGGCCCTCGTCAGTGGTATTTTGGTGAGTGTTGGGATTTGACACAATGTCTACAGAAATAAAACTGCGCATTTCTTTGTAAATGGAGTTCTGCACTGAAAGTGTTTGCCAACCACAGATCATTTTTAGTAATGATGGACCAGTGTGAGATTCTGAACCGTGAGTCAAGTTGAACTATTTCACTATTCTGATCCCAAAGTTTTATACGAAAAGCAATATCATTATTTTTGTATATGATGCTTATTATTGGCACTGCTGCAGAAATAATACAGCGTATTGATAATTACAATTAATATAATGGGGTTTTTTAATACATTGATTTGAACAATAATGTCAAATGGGCACCAACTAAATTCATACTCCTAAGTAGTAGTTTTCAAATGTTTAATTTTCAAAATATATAGAATAAGCTAGGTAGGCTGTCAGACTATTTTAGTAGGTTAGAAGCAAGCTGTGTGCAAATGATCATTTTTAGTTTTAAAACAGCTTAACCTTAAAAGTATTTGATGGCACTCCTTTAGTTTTCTTATATTTACTGTCTGTGTTTATGCATGTGCATATAACAGAATTTTTGTTTTTGTAAGCATGATGAGTGATTAGATACAACAATGTGTTTTCTGATCACTTTATTTTATGTTTATTTAAAAAAGTTACTGTTTTAAGAACAAAAAATATTTACCATTGTCCGAGACGGCATGACCAAAGTTATCTCTAGCCATATGGACGAAGAGGATTTAGTAAACCAAATATTACTGCTTACCGCCGATCAGCTGGCTGAAACAGAGCCACAAAATGTTTCCTGTGATTCTTTGGAAATAGGCTTTAGAAGCATTTTTAGACTAATTCATGTTGATTTCTTTGTAAATCATAGCATAATATGTTGAATTTGGTTTTTTTTAGTCTACTTTAAGCAAGTCTTATACAAGTATTATTCAAATTTTTATTAATTCTTCAGGTTTAACTATAATTGGTCAACAGAAGACATTAATTTCCTGCGTAGGGTTCAGCAGGCTTAAAGCTTTTTGCACATAACTAAATGATAATTTGAAAAGTGATTTTTGTATTTTTTACAAGGTTTGTCTGAATTTAAATGCCTGAAGGTCTTGATTACTAAACTTGTTCTTTTTACTTAGTTTCCACTTCTTTGTATAAAAATTTATGTTTTACATTTTGAAAATCATTTTAAACCATGACTCACAAAGCTAGAATATGCTAATTAAATTCCAGTTTAGTTGTTTGAACTTCCAAAAAAAAAAAAAAAACAATTCCCCGAATGGATACCCAGAGAATGTCAGGTCCATCATTTTGGATATTTCTGGGTGTCATGGCATTGGGAGGTTTTTTCCACCTTGCTGTCTGTGCCATTCAGCTCTTCGCCGCTCAGGGCCTCGCATCACCTTGACAATCTGATTGTCTACAAATTATTTTCGGAGATGTTGTCTCATTTACAATGTGAATGGAATTTGAACTTTTGTTGGAAATGCGGTCCATTAGTGTCACTGATGAATCCCAAAGTTTGGAGCAGCTTCCCACCCCCATTCAAGCCAAAATAAACTGTTCTATGATTTTATCCTGTTGCAGAAGGGAAACTACCAGACTATTTGTAATTTTAGTAGTGCAGAAAATTGTAAGTATTAATGCGATTACTTCCTGCAGTTTTCAGGACCCTCTTAAAACCTTGAGTGATAGCAGCATTGGGTCACTGAGCATGGTGTGGTTTTTGGATATTTTATTCCGAAAATGTTGAATTACTACACATAGATGGTCTGTCTTGCTCTTCTTTTCCACAGTATTACAAGTGTGGCGGACAGTTTGCAGCAGTGGCCTTGGGCACCTTGTCAGCATATACTATTTTCACAATTCTTGTTACTCAGTGGAGGTAGGAAGATTTCTATGACTTTTCTGTCTGTCTGTAGGTCAGGATTGTTATTCCCTGACAAGCTCTGTAAATACCTCAGTGGCTCCATGTGCTACCAGTAAAAAAATGTCACCCACTGGCTGAAGCGTACTAATGAAAGCTCTCAGGTCACAATGCATGTGTCTCGACACAGGACTCGTTTCCGCATTGAGATGAACAAAGCAGACAATGAAGCAGGAAATGCAGCAATTGACTCGCTGCTTAACTACGAGACTGTGAAGGTAAGTTACCACGCCTACATCTATCTGTTTGCTCTTCTTGGCCTTGTGTCTCCTGACTATTTTTTTTAAACATTGATGATCAATCAAATAATTTGTTAAATTAACTTCAAGTTTAATCTGTTTTGACTCAACTGTAAATTCTATTTTGTTCTTCTCTTAAAGTTCCTTCTAATTCCATCTTAAAATAATCTGTTTCTTAGCTCTTGTCAATCCAGCCACAACAAATCTACAGAGCTTATCTGGACTCTATGAAATGTTTTCCCTGGTCTAGTCAGTGACGCAAAAAATGTTGTAGGTTACTGTTTTGGCACAGGCGTCTGCTATTTCAGGTTGTTTTTATCCAGAAATGTCAGCGTGGTGCTCAGCTAACTGGTGATGTATTAACATTGCTTTACAGCTTTTGCTCTTATTGTCTGTGTCAGGTAGTTATCTTCATTCTACATCAGCGTTAGTTCTTAATGGTCTTGTCTAAAAATAGTTTCTTATAGTTGGACTTGCTTTGTGGACCATGTCCAGTGTGGTTTTTGTAAGGCTTTGATCTGTCAGTACTGATGTTATCCAACACT
The DNA here is from genome assembly GCF_002775205.1 of Xiphophorus maculatus. Lineage (NCBI taxonomy): Eukaryota > Metazoa > Chordata > Actinopteri > Cyprinodontiformes > Poeciliidae > Xiphophorus > Xiphophorus maculatus. The sequence continues at coordinate 19,142,880 of NC_036465.1, read as the reverse complement.
AATTTCTCTTTTAGAACTTCAGTGTAAGAAAATATTTCGTTCTCGCTCTGAGAGGTCATAAATCAGGGACATAGATAGTGTAATACAGCTGTATGAGAAAACAGATGCTGTAAAACTGTTTTAGTATCATTTTTAAAACAAAAGCAAGACGGGCAGCTTGGTGACTCAGTGGTAGAGCAGACGCAACATAAAGTTGTAGTCCTTACCGCAGCTGTCCTAGGTCCGATTCCCAGCCTCAGACCTTTTACCTCATGTAAAAGGTCTGAGACCTCTGGGCTGCACTTCTTACTGTACAGCTGCTAACGACTAAAAGTGATCAAAAACTAAAAGCACCTAAATTGATTTATTGAGCTTAAATTCGTGATGGCTGTATAAACTCAAAAGAATCTGAAGTCTTGCTCTCTCTCACCTCCTCACAGCCTGGTTAAAAAATAGTCTCCTTTTTAAATAGCAACTTATGTCTCATCGACAGTTAGAATTAGTTGTCCTTAACTCTTCTTCCCTCAGAAACAGCCTCCCCATAAAAGAGTGTTTTTGTCAGCGTGAACTCCTGGTTTCGTTTCTGACGGGCCAGTCGCTGGTCAGGCCCGATCCAGCTGAAAATCGGTCAGGCCCCGATTTTCAGCTGGATCGATCACCAATTGATCAATTGTTGATCAATTGGCCAGATCACCAATTGATTTCTCAGTTCCTTGCTAGCTTGAAGAGCTTTCAAGAAAGCTTATCTAGAGGACTTACAGAATGAAGATAAGTACTGATTACTAAGCTAATAATATTCAGTGAACTCGGGTTTAAATATCTGAGTTCAAATTTTCCTCTTATTTTTCCAATGAAATTCAGAGCAGCACACAGTGTTTTACTAGACAGTTTTGAGCACTGCAGTGGCCGTTCCAAATCTATTTTGTTGGTGTTATTTTCCTTTCTATGTAATTTTGTCCTGTTTTCCTTAACATCTTGTTCTGTGTTATTTTGTGTCATCTGTGTCAATGCGGCCAGATTTAGCATCACTCTGAGCTGTGAGTGTGCATATGTAATTAGATCTCCACCCACTCAGAAATTCATTCCACTTCCACAAAGGGCTGTACAAGAACCTGAACGCAGCGCCTGTCTTCCATGTGCTACTTTCTGATTTCCCTCTCCGATTTCACTGCATTTTCTTATATGCAAATCCGCTGGAACTCTGTAGCTGTGCAGCTTCACTGCCGTTAGCTAGAGGAGCAAATCGCCCACTTAACCGGAGCTGGAAAACAATGGAGCAAACTAAACAAACAGCAGTTCTGCAACAATATTTAGTAATTGGCAGCAGAGTTGTGGACTGTTTTTTATTTATTTATTTATTTATTTATTTATTTATTTATTTTATGTGTGAAACGCAAAAGTGTGTTTGTGGCTGATCCACGAGCCATTCTCTCTTAATGATATTAATCATAATTATGTAGGGTAACACTTATGACGGCTTTATATGCTTTGTTGTTAATGTAGGCATCTGTGGAAGCTGCTACACATGGAAATACAAATAAAAAATGTTCCAGTGATGAACACTCAGCTATAATTCTTCTTCAGAAGTGATGATTAGGCTTCACTATCTAATATGTGTAACTGTTGTTTTGTGCCACAGTCGTTCTGCTCTGTCACAGTTTCAGATCTGCTGCCAGTTCAGCAAAGCAGGCTTTGGATTCTGTTCCATTGCCTTCATGTCCTTTAAAATCTGTTGGGAGCAGATGAAGACACAGACATGAAAAAGTGCTTTAGAGCCCAACTGAGACACAGTCTCCACTCGGAGCGGTCACTGAGAACAAATGCAGCCTTGAGGCAGACTACAGCTAAAGTGTGTATCTGCCTGACACTGCTCTCCATGCTACCTTAACCTTTCACCTCAACCATATTTGTGTCTCTCCCTCTTTTTCCTGTAAACTTGCACTTCCCTTCGTTCCGTTTGCGAATGTGTTCGTCTCCCTGGCCTCTGCTCCCATCTCTCCTCAGTCCTCATGTTTGTCTTCTCCCCTGCAGTACTTTAATAACGAGAAGTATGAAGCAGAAAGGTATGATGAATTCCTGAAGATCTATGAGTCATCCTCTTTAAAAACCACGTCGACGCTCGCCATGCTCAACTTTGGCCAGAGTGCAATCTTTAGCGTTGGCCTCACTGCAATCATGTTGTTGGCAAGCAAAGGCATTACAGCAGGTGAGTAATTTAAAAGCTCATGATGATTATGTGAATGTGTGGGTTTAATTTGGGACATTGATGCTGAACTATCTTAATTTAAGGCCATCCTTGAATTTACCGGAATTGTAAATAGAAAAGCAGAAAAAGAATCTGAACTAAATTTGAACTCTGTTTGCCGCAGAGTTTCATTAAAATAAAACCTTTCAATATGAATGCTTGAAGAGAAAACTTAAAACAGAATCAGACAGATGAAACTGTCAAATAAAACCAACAATGAACTCCATTATAGAAACTAAATGAGAACAAAGCACAGCATGCATGAAAAAATGGCATGAATAGGAAATAAAATAGCCTTGATGCAGAAAATGAAATCACAGGATGTGGAGCTGCTCAGTCGGCTTTCACTACAACTTGAAAGAGAAAGTGATGACAATTTTTATTTGTTTTTGTCTGCCTTTGAAAGATGTATGCAATGATAGAGCTATTCAAAAGTAATGCAGATCTACCATTTTCTCATATTTTATCTTGTTTCTACCACAAACTTCTGTTTAATTTTATCCCTGATTTTGTCTGCTTTGTTCTTCTAAGATCCTGTTTGTTCACTAATGTTCTCTAGCAAATCTGTGAGGCCTTCAGAGAACAGCTGGATTTATTCTGTAATTAAACGAGACACATGTGGCATATATTTACTAAACTGGTGACTTCTGAAGGCGATTGGTTACACTTGACTTTCTATAACTAAAGTGGGTTGATTACAACTAAATGCTTTTGTTTTTACATCACAAGTGTACACAGCCCTGGGTTAGTGTATCACATAAAATGTCAATAAAATACATTACAGTTTGTAGTTATAAAATGACAAAAAGCTGAAGGAGTATGAACAGTCTTACGAAGCACTGAAGACTGCTACGGCTGCTCTGTTGCCATCGTGTAGGTACCATGACCGTAGGAGACCTGGTGATGGTGAACGGCCTGCTCTTCCAGCTCTCTCTTCCCCTCAACTTCCTGGGGACAGTGTACAGAGAGACCAGGCAGGCGCTCATCGATATGAACACTCTGTTCACCCTGCTCAGCGTCGACACAAAGATCAAGGTAACGTGTCAGCCTGACACAAACTTTGTGCCTCTAAAACAGAGATTTCTTTGTGTTCATACATTTGTGTCCTCTAATAAAGGAGAACAGAAAATATGAATTTGTGCACAGCAGCAAGTGAGCTTAGAGTTTGGACTGAAATTTAAAAGCAAAGAACAATACAAAAGCCTCTTTGCAAGACCCTATTTTTCTTTACCACAGTAACACAGAGAGCAGTACCTACGATTTAATCCTGGACTGAAAGAGTTTTCATAATAGCTTGACTTAGACTATCTATCCACAAGATGTGTGTATAAAAGAAATGATGGGTTGGAGTCAAACATGCTAATTACGTGCTTGGTGCGACTCGAAGACTGCTTCGTCTTTACCACCTGTAGTGCCTGACATTACTGGCTGCACTGGTGGTATCAGGAAAAGAGTTCAGCAGGAATGTGACTGAATCTTTATTAAACTGGACTATATGTTGAAATTAACTATAACTGCAAAGCTCATTTATATCTTAGAAAAATAGTGTTATGTAAAATTGAGGGGTTTTTTTAGATTTACGTAATATTATATCCAAAACCTACCTCAAGTGTTGCCTTGAATCGTTCATGCATGTTTGAAAACATCTAGGATCTTCTGTGGCAGCCTTTTCAGGGTGCCTAAAGGCTCCCTATACCTGACCCCAAGCCTTCCCCACTCAGCTCCTTCAGACTTGTGGCAGCACCAATTGGCAAACATGTGGTGGAACTGCACATCTGCTGAGCTCATTGAACAAACCACTTCGCAGTCCAACGCTCCTAAGAATGATTAACACAAAAATGAGGAGCACTGTTGTGATGAAGAGTAGGAGCTTAAGAAATAGCAGCCCAATTTCATATCATCAAATTATTTTTGATATGTCTTGTTTCATATTTACAGCATAATTACAATATCTGAAAGTAACATAGCTACTTGATTTTGCCATAAAATGGTACTATGTGCTTGCAAAATACATAATAGCGTTAACTGATTTATTATTTTTCCTTGGTGTATCATTTTTCTTAAGAATTTTAGTCTGTCTTAGATATATAAATTACAGAGCTCTGAACTTGTTCAAGTTTTGTATTTAGTTATTTTTTTAAAAATTTTAAAGTTTAAGTGTGTGTTTCTTGTAAGACTGGGAGTGTAAAATATCCCTCATCTGCAGCAAAATAATAGGTGGCATCTTTATTTAGGTTTTGTTTTTGCCTTTATTTGGCACTCCCTCATTTTTCATTTGGAGTTTTTCAGGCTCATCGTTCTCACTCTCATACTTTTCAGAGCTAGAGGTGAAACGATGAGATCTGTCCAATGTTCCTCCTCAATAACAGAATCAAATTAACAATATGTTGCGGGTCTGAGGCTGGACCCGTTGATTAATAATTGTTTCTAGATCCAACCACCATCTGGTGCTTGTTAAAGTTGCAGCATTAATAAATTAAACAATTATAAGCTTACCGGCCTGACCCCTCTTTTATAGATTAGCAGAAAGGCTTGTATTTTGGTCAGCCATAGCCACTGATAAGGGAGCAAACAAAATAAATTATATGAGGAAAAAACTTCCCATGTGCACTTCTAATTATGGTGATGCTTGTTTCTGTTCTGGAGGTCAGGGGTACCTTGTGGGAGTGCATGATGTCATGAACTCCTGGAAGTACTTAAAAGGATTGAAATCCTTTGCCTAAGTCTTAAAATACTTCCTCATTTAGGAGAATAATTCCAAACATTTGAAGAAATAAACACAGCAATAATCTCATATAAACAAAATAGACCATCTTTCTGGACTCTGGATGATCCAAGGATTTTGTGCAAAAGGAAATGGCCAAAGGTCACCCTCTCTGTACGCTTCAACCTTGTGAAACTACATGGGAGAAAAAGACTGTCTGCAAAGGATTGTTAGCAGTAGTGCCAATAATTGCTCCACCAGTGATTTAGAATAAAAACAACCCTACTCAGCATGTGTTGAATAATTGCACTCAAATTAAAGTTTTAAATTTTATTTATTTAATGTGGCATAGATTTATTGCAATAAAAATTGAATTCATTTCAACGTTTCTCTACATCCTTATCAGAGGTGCCAATAAGTGTAAATGTAAAGCATTGTATTTTTTTCTCTCCAGCTATCAGTTTTATTGTGTTGGAAATGTTGCTGCATTTCTCCTTTTTTTAAACACATGACAGCCCATCCTGCGTCATAAGAGTGCACTTAAGTGCAAATGTGTGTCTGCCGCCCGACAATAAGAAGGCCATTCCCATCTCCAGCCTGTAATTACAGTGCTAGACATGAATCTGTCCAGTTATTTTCCCACTCATCAGTAATATTCCTCTCCATTGTGATTCCTTGTGGAATGGTGCTGCCCTACAGGCCATTTTCGTATGAATGCCTTTTTTTAAATGTGGAACACATTGTCCCATTATGCAGATGGAAAATTATTTAAAACTACCCCCTCACTTGAAACTGCACCACACAATCCAAAAACAGAATAATAATAATTGTGGCTTTTTTTCCATGTTGGTGAGTGTGGAATAATATGTGTTCTAAAGCTCTTCGGGTTATTTACATGAATTGAGAGAGGCAGATTGTGGGTGATAATGTTTCTTGTAGGTTTTACAGAAAATGCTTTCACTCTCAGGCAAAGGACCAAGTTTTATTCAGTGCTGACCTTGGCCACATCTCTGAGCTCAGTATGAAGCTAAAGTTTATTATTGATCCTTGAGCATTCAAAATGAAGGGCAGAGTGAAGATTCAGAGGGCTTTTTGTAATAACAGCTTACAAATGTGATGAATGTCTCTGCATTCTGCCTCTTTAGAAGATGCTGTTGCATCACTCCAGGCCTTGACTCACGCTTCTCTCCTTCTCCCATTCTTCTTTTGTCTGCCAATCCTCGGCTGGTTTTCTGTAGGAGAAGGATCTCGCCCCACCGTTAATCGTCACACCACAGGACGCCACAATCCGCTTCGAGGACGTCTATTTTGAATACCTCGAGGGTCAGAAGGTTTTAAACGGGGTGTCCTTTGAGGTGCCTGCTGGGAAGAAGGTGGCTATAGTTGGTGGCAGCGGGTCAGGGTAGGTTCTGGCTTGAAAAGTAAATTGACTGAAACCTTTAGGGTTGTCATGTCAAGATGCACCAAACAGCCACATCCTGGGTGATACCAATTTCTGGTTCTGATTGAAGTTGACCCGCCAATCTATTTTAGCTTTGTTTTTCTAAGGACTGTAAGACGTGAAAGAGATCAATGTGTTGCAGGTTCGTTGATAGAAGCCATAGTTTAAGTATTTGCATAATTATATTGCTTTTTACTACTGTAAATTTTTTTTTTTGATATTTAAGAATATCTAAACATTGTTAACTGTTTTAGATATCATAATTAGTTTGAGAGAGACAACCTGAGTAAATACAAAATGCAGTTTTCCATGATTTCATTTATTAACGCAAAATGTGCGTCCAAAACCACCCAGTTCAATATTAAATTACAATTACTCCCCTTGTTAAATCAAGAACTAACTGCTTTCATGTTTTTTGGACAACTGTCAGATATCTCAAAAAGCTTCACACCGTCCAAAATTTTTTAAAATGAGTTGTTTCTTAGCCATTTGGAGGTGGACATGAAGGTACACTTTAGTTCATTGTCCTGCTCTACAACCTAAATGCAGGAAATGTTGCGACAAGATTTTGTCGTAAAGTAGAATTCATAGTTCCTTCATTTACTGCATGTTGTACAGAATATTATACCCATCATCATGAATGTTTTTTACAACATGCAAGGTTGGCCTCTGTGTTGTTTTTGGTCTCCAGTGGCTCAAATACTTTGTATTTGCTGCTGTATGTCCCTGATTTACCTGATTTCAAACATTTAAAAAAAAAAAAATGCTGCGCTAAAGTTTGTACTTTGATTGTTGCGTTTATAGAACAAACAGGGAGGAGTTCTTAGTTTTGGGACATTGTTTGAATAGTAAGAAGAAAATCATGTATTTGACCTGCTGATTACCTCAGGTTGGTTGATTGGTGTATCTCTAGTGTCGCACCTCCTCCAAAGACTGAAAGCATAGTCAGTAAACCCAGAGGGGGTGTGGCTGTCTGATTTTTACAGACGAGGCAATAACATAGATTTTTCTCGTCTGTCTGCAGGAAGAGCACCATTGTGCGGCTGCTGTTCCGTTTCTATGAGCCCCACCAGGGTAACATCTACATCGCGGGGCAGAATATCCGAGAAGTCAGCCTGGACAGCTTGAGGAAGGCTTTGGGAGTCATACCTCAGGTCTGACAAACACCAACACAATAAAGCACCAAAACAATGTGTTTATAGCATCACTGTCCTACCAAATTATATACATCTAGAGTTCTTTTTAAATTACATTGATTTATAGTTTATTCCTACAATGTTTGGAAAAGAATGAAATTTGTTTTTATAATTTGCGTTATAAGTATAGATAAAAGAAAATGGATTCGAAATTTTTTATTGTTGCTTAAAAGATAAAATCAAAATTTCCAAATTATAATGCTTCTTATGTTATTTCTTTAAGTTGCCCTCTTGTCCTTTACCAAGTGCAGATGATAAAACCAAACTTGTTAATTATCCTTAAATGAAAATGAGGTTCAATATATTTCATACAGAAGGTTTTGAAACGTCTTAACATTTTCAATGGGAAATCTATAGGATCCCTGTTAATATCATTGTCTATAAATGATCGATGTAATATAAAAACAACTTTGGGGAATTATACACAACGATGATTAGCATCGAGTAATGTTAGAGTAATTGTTAGCAATGATCATTTTTGCTTTGCGAGCACTGAGGATGAGCTGAACAGATGGTGCGTGAACATATTTTTGTCATTTGCTCTGCTCCTCTTCCTCTGCCCCCCAATCCTGTTGTTTGTATCTGCCATCCTCTGTTTCTCTCACTGCTGCCATGAAAATATCCTCGGAAGCCTCATTTTGTTCCCTGACTTTATTATCATCAGGATGCAGTTCTGTTCCACAACACCATCTTCTACAACCTGCAGTACGGCAACATAAACGCCACAGCGGAGGAGGTGTACCAAGTGGCACGTTTAGCAGGCCTCCATGATGCTATCCTCAGGATGCCCCATGGCTATGACACCCAGGTTGGAGAGCGGGGCCTCAAGCTGTCAGGTCTGCTGCACATTTATGTCTACTCATTGTATGTGGTCTCCTGGATACGAACCAGAGCTGTGTGTTTTGTCTCGCTCCCCTGATTGCATTCTTAACTAAAGAATTTAAAAGCTCAGCTGTCATCCTGTTAATTAGCTACTAATAGCTTATGTTCTATTGATAAAGCTCAGAAAAGGCTTGGAAACAAAACCCAGGCTGTTGTATGTTTGATGAGATTTACAATAATGAGATATGAGACAGCTATTGTTTGAAGTCAAGTTTTGACTTTAAACAATATTAGATATCAATATCAGATATCAGACATCACAAACACTGAGCTTTTGTATATTTTCTTAAAAATTTAAGACATTTTTTTTCTGATTTGAAATATTTTGATCACTTATTTATTCTTTAATGTTTTTGTTTTTTTACCCCTCCAGTGGGTCTTTTGTGGGCTCTAGTGTCCCTTATATGACAGTAGGCTGACAGGAAACGGGGAAGGAGAGGGGGGAAGACATGCGGCAAATATCGTCGGGTCCGGGAGTCGAACCCGCGACGGCCGCGTCGAGGACTAAAGGCCTCCAAATATGGGTCGTGCTAACCACTACGCCACCACGGCACGCCCTTATTTATTCTTTAAAGAAGAGTAACAATATATATTTATTACTGTAGCTCAGGCTCCTTCTGTGTTCCTAATGAACCCCCCCCCCCTTGACATTTCAGTTCCTCTGTATTTTCTGTATATTTTTTGGTTGTACTTTTGGGTGCATAAAGCTTTGGCAGTCCAAGCTAAACAGTCCAACAAGGCGGCTGAAGTATCACCAAAATATGGCAAAGCTTTTAGTTTTGTTTTGTTTTTTTAACCTGGCCTCATGTCCTCCTCCTGCTTGCATTTCTATGTTTGCTATGCTAACATTAGCATGTTAACTCTGTTTTGATATAATTATTTACAATTTTTTACTTTGAACATCAGTGAAGAGAGTGAAAAATACTTTGTTGGCAGAAATCCAGATTTGCTGGATTGACAAATCAATATGCAATTCTGCAAGCTGTTCTCATATAAATACATGACCATTGTTAATTAAACGTAAAATTACCCAAATCTGCTCATTCCATGAACCTGCCATGCTGTGCTCCCTAAGGACCTTCCCTCCTGCTTAAAACAAAACAAACCAGCTACTCATTATATCACAAATAGTGACGAACAATGTTAGGACATCTGTCTGTGGGCTGAATCTCCAGGGAAACAAGGTCATCCAGGAAGACAATAAGCTGACACACTCGAGCCGTTTCTCCATCTCTAAAAGCCAAGGTTCACACCTTCCTGCATGTTCACAGATATCTTCTGTTTTTCCACTGAGCAAATGACAAACTAACATAAATTGGTTCCCTTTGTATATTTGTCATGAGGATGTGGACATTAGAAAAAGTTTTTCAGTATTCCTCTCATGACTGTGTGTAGCTATAAGCATAAAAAATCAGTTCTTAGAGCTAAATGTTTTCCAAAATTGCAATTTTATCAGACCTTGATCTGCAATTCTGGACAAAGAAAGACTGTTGAAGTGTTTGAGCACATAAATCACCTAACTGTTTAATAGCAAAATAATTTAATTAAAAGTTAAATGGACTTGAATTCAAATAGATAAATAGAATCTTATAAATACAGAGCTATCCTCTTGTCAGATACAGCAAAGGTGCTTCTTAATAACACTGAGCCTCCTCCATGTTTCCCAGCAGATATTGTTTCCTTTTCTCTCTGTTGACATAGAGGGGGTGCGACTGGCTAAAAAGCTTCAGTTTTGTGGGTGGGTTGCATGATTTTTATGTTGCAGTATTAAGGCCTTTTAGCCCTGCAGGGCCTGTCCCTGTTGTTTTCCGGTTCTGGTGGTGTTTGCATTGAGCAGAGGGCCGCCTCGAAAGTGGGTGGGGATCAACATATCAAGCAAATTCTTGTCGAAGCCAATTACAAAAGTTACGCAGGCATACTCGAGACATTTGGATTTAATTAAATAACTTTTCCGCGAACATTTAGCTTTTTTTTTTTTTATTTCAACAAGTAGTGTTAATTTTGTTGGCATGAGCCACTGATAACTGGCACCAGATCTTGGAACATTTTTAGTGAGCTACACCTGCTTGTTTTGAGTTTAAGTAATAAAAAAAAATTTACATCCTGCTTCTAAAAATAATTTGTATTTTCTGATGAAACATTTCGAAATGGCAGCGATGTCGTTTTTAAGCATTTGCTTAGAAATGTTTCCCCTCGGATACACAAACGGCTAAGTTGTCAAAATAACTTTTGTCTGTGTAGAGAAACGGCTACGAACTGCATCAAGGTTTCAGTTTAATCACTTCCACCATCATTGCGCTGTCATTCATTTATTCATTTTAAGACCATAAGTGTGTTTAAGTGCAGGCTGCCTGTAAGTTGTCCTAATTCGATCAACACGAGACTTTCTGCAATCGGGTTCTTAGTGTCACTCACTTAGCCCACGTAAACAAGACTGAACCGTTTCTGTCTTCGACGCGCAATTACCAGCAGCATGTGGAGTGAGTGAGAGAACGGACAAAATAAAGACATGACTAAGTTCTCATTAATTTCACTGCTGCTGTATGTGACAGCTGCCAGCGAGCAATGAGAGGAGGGGTGTGGATCAGGAAGGGGCCAGCGTGCGTCGCGGTGCTCGCCGCTCTCCACCGCCAGCCATGTTTACACTCGCTGAAAGCCGCTTTCTTTCAAGAGGCCACACGCCGCTCGCATGTAATAAAGGCCGAGTCAGACACAGTGGGAGAAATCTTTGAGCCCTGCTGACTTTTTTTCCTCACAATTAAATGAAAGTCTGTTTTTTTCCAGACTCAAAGCCTGCAGCATTGCTATTGTGTGAGCAATGGCCCCTCAGTTTGTGGCAATAATGAAGAGACGAGCCAAACAGCAACTTGTTGCCTGTCTCTTTGCGTATGTCAAACACCACAGCTCTCTTCACCTCTTATTAATAACGTCTCTTTGTCTATTTCAGGCGGGGAGAAGCAACGCGTCGCCATCGCCCGCGCCATCCTCAAGAACCCGCCCATCCTCCTGTACGACGAAGCGACCTCGTCCCTGGACTCCATCACAGAAGAGGTCGGTCCTGCCGCCGAGACAGACACCGGCATGCGTGCATAATAACAGTTCGCACTGTCTGCATACACATTTAGCAGAACAAACACCCACTCGGTCACCTGCTGTAGGTACACAATAATTCAGCTCCCTCCTGCGTCACATACCTGCTGTGACACACACCCCACACCCTCCCACACACACACACACACACACACACACACACACGCAGCACCCCAATGCACTCCTCTCCCCGCCACCTGCCTCTGTTTCTCCCACTTAATCTCCAGCTCAGCTTAAACCACACAGTCTTTGTAAATGTTACATCTAATGAGAAAGTTCAGCATGATCTTTCTGAACTTGTGCAGAAAAAAAAAAAAAACGAGTTGGGCAGCAAACGTGGCTGTTAATTGAGTTTTTTTTTTTTTTTTTTTACTGTTGCCTCTCATAACAAAGATGTTTTTAGATTATCATGCACACAGTGGAAAGAAAAGCAAATGAAGGTGGATGTTGCTGAGCAACATTGTATTGACTTTGAGTGTCTCTGTCGAATCAAGGTGTGGGAATATGTTTCATATATATTCTGTCATTCATGCTCTTTTTCACACCACAGTTATTGCAAACTGTTTTCCTTTGGATTAGGGGATGCTATTGTAAGGCTTAGGATGTTAAACAGAGCCCTGCAGACGTATTCACTTCCTTTGAACTTTTTCACATTTTCTCACATTAAAACAGCAATCTTCAATGTGTTTTGATGGGATTTTATTGGACAGACCAACGCCAAAGAGTGTATGGTTGAGAAGTGGAAAGAAAATGACACATTCTTTTAAAAACATTCAATTTCTTTGGTGTGGAGGGAAATGATAAATGCTTTAAGAAGCTGAAAATTAAAACATAGCACCTATCTCAGATTTGTCTTTGGGTACAATTTGTAAATCGTGGATCCTTTTCCCTCCACATCACAATTATGTACTCTACATTATGTCGATTTATCACACGAAGTGGCAAGAAAATAAATTGCTGCAGGTTTCGATCATTTTCTTTGTGCTTCCAGAACATCCTGAGTTCAACGAAGGAGATAGTAAAGGACCGGACGTCGCTGTTCATCGCCCACCGGCTGTCCACGATCGTAGATGCAGATCAGATTCTGGTCCTCAATCAGGTGAGAGCTCGCCTGTGTGTCTTTAGCGTGGCTGCATACCTTCACTCATTAACATTTTCATTCAGAACATATGTGTGATGGAAAAGCAAATCATATCATGGATGACTTTCTGAATCCAAACAACCTCAGTGTTAATTGCCAGTCCAATTAGTTACATTTGCATTGAAGAGAAGGACGATGACCTGCACTCTGCATAACCTTCAGCGCTGCGTATCTGCCAGCAATGAGCATATAGCCCGCCGCGCCGGTTTTGGCACTCATTTATTTCCCACCGTTACCTTTTCCCCATTGTACGTGATAAAAACCTGCTTCATTTAACTTTTCTCATTAACTTCAACAACAGGACGACTGTCTGCAGAAGAGAATGTATTATTTTCTCCATAAGGGCTCATTAAAGCAGTCTGACTCGACTGGCTGTTTTGGTCAGATGGCTCGTGTTGTTTGTCTCCGTGTCTAATAATGTATGGGCCATCTTCCCAGACACTGATGAGGCCTTGTTCAGGGCTATACATGGCTCCTCAGATGGCTTCTCTGACAACCGCGATTGTTCTAAACTGTGGCAGAAGTGAATCTCTTTTTCTGCATCCAGGCAAGCGGAAATAAGCGCCGCCGTGCACGGCTGTAAAACACAAAAGAGACCAGGAGTGAAGTCGGTTATTATCTAGAAAGTAAGAGTTAATGTTAGAAGCGATGCAGGTGAGCTGACATTTTCCACCAGTGCTTGAGCGGGAGGATAAAATGAGAGGAGACTTCTTTGAACTGCTTGTCTCGTTCCGTGTTCCCGGAGTCAGATGGCGGGGATCAGAGGGTTGTGACGAGGAGGCACGTCTGCGTGTGATGTCGCCACAGTGTATGCTAGTGTCACCAGCAGAGGACTGCCTGGGGTGCTCATTAAAATAACGAGCAGGGTACAGTCACATGCTCGTCCTGGGTGTGCTAAAGACACTGCCAACACCTCTGCACGCTCAGCCGAGGTGGGGGAAGGGGATGCCCTCGTTTGTGTGTGGCTGCGTGGGAGGGGAAGCGTTTGTCGTTTTCGTCCACGAGTTTGTGTTTTTTTGCGAGAACGCAACAGTTGTTGGGGAGGCGTCGCGGACTCTTAGCAGCGTGGTCACGATGCAACGCCGACTGTCTGTGCTCGTGGCCCCTTTATTTTAATCTGAGCGTTCGCTCCTCTCTTGTGTTTCCAGGGCAAAGTGGCAGAGCAAGGCAGCCACCACACCCTCCTCGCCACCCCAGGCAGCTTATATGCAGAACTGTGGAATGCTCAGAACAGCAAAATCCTGAACAGCGGCACCGGCAAGAACTCAGCTGAGCCGCCGGCCGAGCGGCTGTCCCAGAAGGAGGAGGAGAGAAAGAAGCTGCAGGAGGAGATCCTGAACAGCGTGAAGGGCTGCGGGAACTGCTCCTGCTGAGAGAAGCCTCCACCGCCATGTTCCCTCGATCCTCACAGACGGCCTGCGCTGGAATTCTCAATCTGGAGATGGGCCGCTTCTCCATCTCTTCTCCTCTTTCAACTAGAGGCCGCCGCACGCCAAAATGGAGGTGGAGCACAACAGGGAGCAAGTTTGTTTAGCTCTGGCTTGTGGCCAGATTTCAAGCTATGATGCCAGTTTTCTGAGCTGAAGCAAAGCGTAAGAGACTCTGTGTATCAGATACGTGTGTTGGAGACATCTGTTCTCCAACATGGCCGTCTCCTTCTCCTCATTTTGGACATCTGGTTTAGTGACATCTTTCATTTGCACTGGAAACATGAAATCACTTGCATATGCCTTGACGTTGACAGAATTTGTATGGATTTAGTTTTTTAAATTATTCATAAAAAGGAACTGACCCTAGAGTTTGCATTTTAATTTTTTATTTAAAGTGTGTACATATCCCAGTTCATGCTGCAGTTAAAATCCTGAACTAAGAGATAGATTGAACACTATTGCATAGAGGAGACACTCCTCTTATATTCACCAATACTGCTTGAAGCACATAACTTTATTTGCAATCTCTATTCAGAATATTAAAAATCTGCTTATGAAGAGATGACGTTGTGAAGAGATGATTAATTCAGATTTTTTTCATTAATAAATCTTACACCTATAAGAGGGAAGAGTTCTAAATGTTTCTCACCATTTCTTTCATCTCATAACAAAAGTTTATTGAAGAGGTGTTTAAATGTCAAAGACGGCTTTTAGATTGTGTGACCAAATATGGAGTCTTCCTTTATTGTGTATATTATGTCCTCATCTTTCCGGTGATTGTTTTTGTTGTGGTATGCACAGTTTCCTTCAAATCTCTCCATTTTTGTATCTAAATGAAGAATATTCAGATGTGTTGTACAATACACTGTCAAATATTTTTCTAAATAAATCTGCACCATGTTGATGTGAGTTACTCGCAGAAAGTGTAATAAATTAGGGGTTGACAAAAATAACTTTTCTCTTTAATCAAAGCAAAGATAAATGGAAAGGGTGCTTCTTTCTGAAAATCACTTGATTTTATTCATTTATTTTATTCCTTCAGTTTTTTTTAAATCAGGGGAAGCAAAAAACAATGAACATTTACAAAGTAAATTTTATTATACAAGACTGATTCATTTATATATTGTCCTTTGCAAAGGTGGATGGGAAAAGGGAGCAAAAGCACATTAAGTAAAGTTTAAAAACAGTAACTATGACAACATTTTTGCAATATTGTGATAGTTTTAGTTTCAAGGTTACTGGCCTTGATTTATTAGTAGCCGGACAGGAAGAAGACATGCAGGAAATGACCCATGGACTTGTTTCCCTGGGTACAATTATTCGTATTTCTTCAAAACATAACTGATTGTATGTTTATGATTTTTTTTACTTTCAAAGCTTGTATGTTACTTATGTGATTTAAAGCAGTTTAACAGGCTGATTCCCAGCTTGTAATGCAATAATAATATTTTAGAGGTTAACATGTTTAAATGTGTTGCTGCAGGGTCCTTAGAAGTCACAATATCATATTAAGATTCTTAAATAATTCCAGGCTTATGCCTCAAGTTTTAAATTTAAGAAATAATCTGGATATTCCATGCTGCAGTTCTTTGAAAACAGTTTTTGGAAAACTTTGGAAGAGTCTTCATTTTGTTGTTGGTCAGCAGGTCTTTTTGCCTGACGGCTCCTCAAAAGCCGTCCACTGTTTCAAGTTTCTCCATTTGTGGATAATACTGTAGGTCCAGCTGAATCACCTGAGTCTTTTAAGTATTACAAATGACTTTGTAACTTTTATGACGTGGTGTTTTGGGGATGTTTTAGCCTCTTTTGATGATGCAAGTCAGGGAGTAATCTGGCATTGCTGTGGTTATTACGATTAGTTTGAAGATCTGAAGCACACAAACTGAGGAAATCTATCTAATACATTTTCACAACTTTTTTTTTTGCATTAATCCTAATTAATGAGAACTAAAAAATATATCCAACAGGAAAGCAGAATTTGCCCATTACATAAAAGATGAATTCATTTTTCTCTTTGTAGTCAACTGTCCTGAGAACCAGTACAGCCGACCATGGCTCCGAGTCTGCTCTCCTAATTATCTCTTGACGTAATATTTTTCCCTCCAGGCCTGGGCTATTTCTAGTTTTGTTGTGTTCAGTACTATTACATAAATAATGTTTAAAAAAAAAAAAAGCAAAACACCTCTCAGTGACTGCTGGTTGCTTTCAACTTTCTGCAAACACTGGGATTGATTCATTATAGTCAATGTGGATGTATGCACCCAGAGAACATATTTAATTTAAATCAAATGTAACGTATAACAGAGAAATTTACTTTCCCAGATTAGCTATATTAAAGTTGCCATGAAAACTGCCAGGGCTTGAAAAAAAAAACTATAATTGCAATGAAGAGGACAGGAAATTAATAACAGCAGGAGAACTTTTTCATACTTCAAATAGGATTTATAAAAACACAACACATCCTAAAGAAGTAAGTTTATGAGGCTATGATAAAATTATGGTCAGAAACTACATCATATAAATTGCATAGCCTAAAACATCCCAGCTTGATGATGCGGACATTAAAATTTCAGATTTAGCCTGAGGACAGGTATTTTTCATTCTCAGGAAGCCATCTTCAAAGTCCACCAGCTGCACCAAAATACCAACATGTTGGAAGAAGGAGGAGCAGAAAAAGAAAGAGTGCAGTCCTCATGTCAAAATCCTTTATTTATTTAAAAAGAACAATCCAGATTAATTAAAATGAGTACTTCATTCGTCCTTCAACAACATGCCAGAATCAGTTGTAGAATCGAAGCTTCTGCAGTCCCTGACTGGCGGATTGTGTAAAGCAACATTAAACATTAAAACATAATTTATTGAATTACAAAAAGCTGGATAAAAATTTCCCCAAAAAATTAAGAATAAAAAAATGCATAGATCTCTAACTAGTAATTGTTGATTAGAGCTTGTTTTTGGACAGTCGAAACTCTGCAGATGCTGTAAAATGTTTACTTTTTAATTCAGTATTTGTAAAACATTGCTGTCTAATATAATAACTTGTGCAATTCCTATATGTGAAGCTTTGATAGAAAAGTGACCACAATTAATTAAATCACATTTTATTTGAAACTTTTTTTATATACATTTTAGAAGTTTTGAGTCTTGATAAGTTTTGATAATAGGCCTAATGCAGTACTGTGACAGTCAGTAACATTTTGATGTATTTAATAGATCTTAAAAGTACCACACACACTGGCATCAACACTAAACTTAAATATTATGACCAGATACTTTTTATGCATCCTGATGCTTGTTTTTTTTTACACATAAATATATAATGGTGTCATCTGTATATAAGAATATTGAAATTTTTGTTATTGTAATACATTTCATTGCATCATGTATTTACAGACTAAATCTATTCCAGCCAATTGCCTGCTGAAGTCGCCTAATTAGTAAAGGTAATCCACCTGTATTTAATCTCTGCATGTTGCATCAAATGCCATCATGAAGTCGTTAGACAGGTCAGAGATGCAATTATTGAGGCAGGATCAACTCATATAACAATATGGTTTGAGAATTTACTAAAACACTCTTCAACATATCTGAAAATGAGAGAATAAGGCAAATATCTGCAACTCTATCAAGACATTCTGCCTAACATGTGACAAGCTGGACAGGGAGGTTCCTGCTGTGAGGACGATTTTCTTCAGCGGAGACAGAAAATCTGATCAAAGTTAAGGTAAGACAGAGCGATATAGCAGGAAAATGACCCTTAACATACAGATAGAGCTGCAATAAAATGGTTTCCATCAAATCATAATGGTTTTAGAGTGACCTAGTCAAACTCCAGACTCGAAAGTGGATGTTTCCCTCCGATCTGACTGTTCAACCATTTTTTATTTTTTTAAAGAAGGAACTAGTGAAATGTGAAACAAGCAGCTGAATCTGTATGGTGGCAAACGCTACTTAACAACACTGCACTCTTAATGGGAATGGCCCACTACGCTTGACAAGTATCGCTTGTTATTTTACAAAACCCTGCCGAAACGGCGTCGCGTGAAAATGTTATCTTTTGATTACTAATCAAAGAAAGTAGACAACGAATCTGTGTCATCAATGGAAGTTGTTACGGAAACATTTTCCCCCACTTTGTGTCTAACAACCCATTGATCTTTCTCCTACTGAGGATCCGTGGACAAGATCTGTCACGGAAGCCGAAATGATCAAGTGACACTAAGACGCTCTGGTCGCGTTTGTTTTCTGACGGACAGAGCGACATTAGATGTTCCTCTAGGGGCCCCCCTGCGACTCCTTGGGCCCCTCCTCCGGGACCAGAGACACCGCACCACACTTTCTGCGGTGCCTTTTGACCGGATTATAATTGAAGCCGACAAATAACAAAAACATCTACCCAATGTGACAGACTGAGGCCCGCTGCGCCGCATTGTGCAGCCTCCGCCACCTCCTGAGAAAGTCGCGCATTATAGATGAAAGTAGACTTTGATAAAAGCCCGCTTAAAAAGAAACTAACTGGATGATTATGGCTGGATGGGCCTCCTTTCATGCGTCAGATGTCCAGGCAGATGAGTTGATGTTAATGGCGTCCTTCTAATCTAACCTAGGAAGCGATTATGAGACTATTCATTAGTGACTCCCAGCAACGCTCAGCTGCTGCCCCTAACAGGTTATCCGCTAATTATTCGGAGAACATAGCTCACTATGATGTGCCATGGTTGTGTGAAAGAGCCTCAGATATTATTACTCAGGGCGCTTTCTTTCTTTCTTTTTCATGTTGCTTTTTCTCGTTCTGTGTTGTGTCAAGGACAAAACACGCAAGCACTGAAGTTACTAAGCAATCTGAGGTGGACCTACACAGGGAGGGTGTCTGCTTTCTCGCTATTTATGTTGAAAAAACTGAGTCACAAAATCTGTTGTTCGGCGGTTTGTATCTGCTCTGCGATTGGTGCTGTTTGTCTGCATGTTTCCAGGAGGTAATGAGGAAGCCATTCTGCTGTTTACCATTCAGCAAGCGGCAAGAAAGACAGACACACAAAGGCCTTTAATAATGTCCTTAATATGGACTGCAGCAAGCACTGCGACCTTCTGCTGAAGGAGAAAGTTTCAAAGAACATGCTTCAGATTCTCTGATGGAGTAATATCAGCTTATTGCACCTACTCTCTCTCTCTCTCTGTGTGTGTGTCTGCATCATAATATCCAGCTTGGTGATTCAGAGCTGGTTTTAATATGTAGATCCTCCAAACATGCCCAGAGAGCTGCATCTCCGCTCCCAAGACGCCTGTTAAGAGTGCACAGGTGATGAGAAGGATTCAGCCACACACGACAAATCCCCGCTGACCCCTCCTCAGCCTGTTGCTGAAGTCCTCGTGTTTTTCCTCATCGCGATAGCACAGGGAGGGCAGGTTGAGATTCAGGGCGATCCCTCTGCACCAGACAGCCGGCTCACTCCCCATCCCGCCACAATCCAGCGAGCATGTGGCCAAGGGCGTCTACGCCTTGATAAATATGCATCGCAGCCTCGGAGAAGATGTAGTTATTTCCACCGTTTTGTGTGGGAGTGTAAATTTATGTGCGTAATCCCTGTGTACTATATCAGTGCTCCTGGTCAAATCCAGAATGAATATTTACACAGGCGTGCACACGGATACAGCCGGTCCTCCCCCTTTGTTAAAAGTCAATAAACACAGAGAGGGTGGTATTAACATCTCTGCACTCACTTTGCTGCTGCAGATGATGCAACCCCCGAGCAGAGTCTGCATGATCCGGGTCAAGCGTTGGCAAACTGCAAACTCGCTGTAGATTTCGTGAATTTCTTTTATCCTCACAAGCAGAAAGTGTGATTTAAAAAAAAATATATATATATATATATTTTTTTTTCTAGAGCAATTAAATTAACCATGTAGTTGTCTCTTTGTTAGAAAAAAAATAGTTGCATAGTTTACAGTTCAGGTCAGAGGCTTACACAAATTTAGCAATAATAGCAGAAGTTTTGTTGTTTTGTTTTCTATTCATTTCCCATAAGACTGGGCTATGACATTTCTTAAAGTAACTGTGATGCTGTATAAAACTGTGATAACTGGATAACCCTCTTTTCCAGGACACTTTATTTACTCCATCACTCTCCATGAGCTTTAGCATCTCGCTAAGGAAATAGACTTGTTGTGAGTATTGAAGGAAGTTTGTCCATGTTTATAGATGTGGAGAGCCTGATTCCTACTAACTTTACTTAATCTTATATACTACTAAATATTGCATCCAAACATGTCTTTCGTACTTGTTAAATTGAACACACTGATAAGTTTTATATTCTCCAACTCTAGACAATACAAAGTTTTCACTAATGCCTCCAAATCATTGAATTAAGGTGCTTGGAAGTCACATGACTATATTTGCAAGTGTAAATTTGATTGCAGTGATCATCATACAGTAGTGTGTGGATCTGCCATGGCTCAGCATGCAAAAATATTTTGGATAAATTTATGCTTCAAAAAGGCATGGATGAGCAAGTTTGGTGTATGAGAACTTGATTTGTCCTGATTTGGGACGGCAGCAGGGCCTCAAGTATCAGGGATTCGTCCGGTAACCGGCGGGTTGCTAGTTTGAACCCCCACTGTGTCTGTCGGTCACTTTGCCGTTGCAACCTCAGCCAAAACTCTTTGACTGCTGGTGGTGGTCTGTGGGCTCCATGTTGCCGCTTTTTCTGCATGTTCTGTAAAATCTTCAGTGGTTTGTGTCTGGCTGGTTTATTGTCTCCTTCATAGTGGTCAGGATGACAGAGAAACTGGGTTTGGATAAATCAGTATGAAAATCCAATTGATCTCTTTGACTAAAAGACATTTTCACTTATTTCTGGTGCTTATTGCTGACAATATGTTTGTCAGGAGCAATCCCATCACCTTAGAGCTGTACAACATTTAAGCTAATGAAAATCTAAACAAACTAGTTTCATTTACACAGTTAAACACCCCTATGACTACAGATTATGTGATGGAAGATGTAGGAAGGCAATTCAACAGAAAATGAGTCTGTCAGAACCTGACTCAAGGAGCTCCCTTAGCTGATTGTCATTGAATTAGAGGCTGGATTTGTGGAAAATTTCTAATGTGATTCTCCTGGGCGTAAATCAGAGAAAATCATCTCTGTGAAAAAGTCTGCAGCTGCTGTCAGAGATTCCTCCAGGAGTTGTTTCAATATTCACCATATCTGAAGCGTCTCTGGGGTCTGTGCTTAGATGAGATCATCATCACTTTCTTCACAAGGACAATAACGCCTTTATATATATATATGTTAGTATATTTGTTAAATGTTTTTCATAAATAAATTATCTTTACTGGTCAGAAAGTTGATCTCTAATTCAGGAAAAAAAAAATGTAATCGATACCAGAAAAACAACCAAATTCATATGAAAATAAGTAGAATCGAATTAATTACTCCTTCCAGTTCGATTGAACCATGTTATGAGATACAGGATTGAATCCAAATGATGCAGACGTATTCAACGGATCATATGTTAATTTTGTGACAGAATGCCAGTCATCACCTTGTCCTGAAAAAAACACGGGGACAGTAGAAAGGAACAACTCTCTTCTAACAGGAGGAATTCTCCAGCTGATCCTGACTCTGTATGAGCAGCGTCTACACCACATGGTTGAGTGCAGTGGTGCTTTTTGATATGAGCTATTGAGGCATTTCTCCAGGGCAGCTTGAGAACATGGTACAAGGACCAGGTAAAAAACAAAAATGTTTAAATTGTGCCCCAAGCACAAGGGGTCAGGAGAATCCACAGTGGTAATAATAAAACAGGAAACACAAAATTAGTGGAAAAGGTAACAGAAAAAAATGTAGTGCTCACAAGAGTTTTCACACTTCAACTAAAGTTTTCTGGATGGCAGCATCTTTCACCAATATCTACTATGTAGTTTAACATCAACAGTGTCTTCCCATGTAACTCATATTTTGTGGAATAATGAAGTTTTGTACTTCATTCAGCAGATGCTGAATATTAAAACTGGTGTGGATGGCAAACCGAAAAATAGTCTGGAAGATTCAGCGTATTACATTTCTGGAATAGTTTTTACATCCACATACAGGATGTGAAATTGTAAAACTTAAAATTCAGTCCTCATCCAAGTAGACAACTGATGGGTTGTTTTAGCATTAAGATTTCTTGAGCGTGGCAGAGTTCTGCCTCTTATTTATTGATGCAGCGACAAACTGTTTTCATTTTTTTTTTCTTTTTTTTTGCAGATGTCCCTGAGCACATGCATGCATTACCACTCAATAAGACTGCAGCCATTCAGAAATAAGTTTACAGAGTGATTCATTGTGTGCAGAGTTTGTTCGATTATCTATGCTGTGGCTGAGAGAAAACTCCTCCTGTTTGTTCTATTTAATATCAAGCAGAAACCTCATGAGGTGAGACATTCACCGCCAGACTCCAGCGATAGAAAACGTCTCAAAGAGCTTCCCATGAACTCGTCATGTGCATGAGACTCATAATAACATTCCTTGTTTTATGAGCATTTCAATTAGGTGGAATAATGATGCATGCAACATGACGTACAACTAAAGTTTTCTGGGGGGAAAAAAGTGCACAAGCTTGTATTGATTGTGTATTTTATCTGATATACACAGTCAAAAATTATGCATACAAGCTAAAATATAAGTAAGCACTTCAATTAATATTTATGTTCCATTAATATTATTTATTTATTTAGCTCCAATCTTGACTTATAATCATAGCTTGAGGTTTTTTAAGATGAGAAATGTTTAATCCTCTCCAAAAAACAGTTTTGATGTGTTTTTTGGAGAGTTAGCTCCATCTTTATTTGATCAACTTGGTGACATGAACCAGTACTGCTGGTACCAAAACAAACCCCAGCATGATGCTACCACCACCTTCCTTTTACACAGCGTCCTTAGGTTTTGGACCCTTACCTTGACAGACTGTCTATAAACATGTAAATAGCTGTGCAATATTAAAAACGTATTCGTATCCCTGACAGGTTTAGATTCAAGAAGTTTGTTTCTGTAAAAGGAGAGTTTATTCTTGGGGGGGCTTGAGGGATACATTTTCGTTTACACAAAACAAAAACTGCTGGCTGAAAATGAGACATTTTCAATAATCAATTATCCTTTATTGAATTTATTTAATCGATCTTGACTGGCATTACGGCAGCTTTTAGCATGTTTATCTCTGGTAACTTTATCTCTTATCTTTATTTATGATGAGGAATCATTCAAATAAGGTTATTTTTATCCCTCTATGCTAGAGCAGAGCAACTGTTTTAATTATTCCTGAATATTCATTCACAAACCATTTTTTTTCTCACTGTCTGAAATTAAATCAGACCAAACTTCTACTATTTTAGATCATTTAAAATTATTTCTGTTTGCTAAATGCCACAGTAACCTAAGAATAATTGCATATATCTTTTTTTATTAATGTCTTGTTTTTAAAAGACTGAATCCAAATTCAATTTCGAAGTGAATCAGTAAGGCTACATGTGCTCCCTTTTGTTATGCCCAGTCATTCAAGTCCTTTAAGACTTTTCAGTCGATTCTCATGAATCATTATGATTCATGGGACTCCAGACTCGGCCACTCTGGGAACATGTAGACTTCAGGTGGACTATTTGAAATCAGCTCAGACTATTCCATTCACTGCTGGCAAATTTGACCAAATGGCCCCTTTTAGGCTTCTTTGCTCAGGCAGAGAGCTGTTAATAAAAGGATGGATTCGTGCAGGTTAAAAGTGTCATAATCTTATTGGAGATTTCACACCACCTGTCAGACCTGGTGAGCGTCAAAGGCTGAAATTTCAGCATTTAACATTCTGCTCTCACTGTGTTACAGCGGCGGGTGTCTCTGTTGGAGTTACTTTCTTTGGATGACTAAGACTAAGAATGAACTGCTTCTCCAGATCTGATCTAGAGAAATAAAAAAAACTTTTACTAAATTATGTATGGCAAGGTTGTTAAAATATCAATGTTGTCTGGCTTTATTTTCTTTAAAAGCAAGAAACAAAGTGAGACGGCTTGAAGACGTTTTGTTTTTTCAAGTTGCTTCGAAATCCAAAAAAATACATGAATAGTACATGAATTTTGTTGAAAGCTAACTTTTTATTTATGGCACAAACTTTACTCAGTGGCTCAGTACCAAAACAGAAATAAAAAAAAAGATTGAGATATTTGAGAAGTAAGACAAAGATACATGAACAGTGTAGTTAAATATCTCCATGTGAGAGAGAAGGAGTTTAAACCTGAAGAGTTTCCAGCTGTTTCACACAGCTGTGCTTTGCAAATGAAGCCCCATCCCCCCCTGCCCCCATTTCATGGTTTTCCTATCAAATATTATTATTGTATCAATTAATTTTAGATTTCTTTATAGCTAAACTACAAACTGTACTTTACATTAAGAATAATAAAAAAAAACGGTCTTGTCAATCCTAGTTTCAGGTATTGACCCTTAAGGGTTAATAGAAGACATTTTGGATTAAAGAGAGAAGGACAATTGTTTTTCGGAAAAGCATTTATTTATTTGCCGTTAGTCTATTTTTATAATGTGCAAAAGTAAACAATTCAGCAAAGGCAATTAATAACTTGATTAGTAAATTAGATCAAAATTACCTGATTATCAGGAAACATGAACCAAATAGTCATCAGATTCAGTTATTGGTTATGAACAACTGAATGCTAAGGTTTAGGTTTTATAAATACAATAGGAGAAAACGTTCTCAAACAGCATAGCTTTTCACAGCTATGCTGTTTGAGTTTCAGAAGCTAGGTTTATTTTGAGGAATTTATAAAATTAGGCCAACTTGGTTTTAAAATAATTAAAATCAGTTTTAACCAAAAATGTTTAAGACTAAACAAAGAACAACAATCCAACGTATGTTCAAGCAACCAGTTCACGTTGAAACAAAGAAGTGAAGCTGAAAACTACATTTTGATGAGGAAATGATTCATTGAAGTAATTTATTTTTTAAAATTAGAAATCAATACATTTTTGGACTTGATTCTTAATCTATTGTTCAGTCATGAAAGTTATTGGTCAATAGTCTCTCTGTAAGTATTTCAGTCCTTCATGACTTGTGTTCCCACCATGTGAATTATAATCAGTGGAGTGTTTTCTGATTTCATAGAGCAAATACACATTTAGTCAATCAATGCTTAGTGTTGTCAAAAATAAAGTCAGTCAGTGCAAAAATCCAATTGCTCCAAATCATTTTCAATTCTGTAAAAAAAAAGACCAATTCTTAAAATATATAATTTATGTTTAACATCTGAAATCACTCTGACTAGTACAGCATTCACCTCTTTATAGTAGATTTGTTTTACTATTTTGTTTGTGGCTGTCAAGTATTTCAGATCATAAAACGGATTAAAAAAGACTTTTATAAAGATATTGTTCAATAAACACATAGTTGGCCTTAAATAAACTAATCATTTAGCTCAGGAACCCTCTGCTATTGTTTTTTCCACTGTTGAATTTAAGGTTTTAAACTGGCTTTTCTTTAACCATTACAGCTGAATTAATACATTATTACAATCAATTTGCACATAAGTTTAAAGAAAAAGTGACTTGTATCCATAAACCACTTCAGATTGTTAGCATTTTAAGTGAGCTGCAGATAACACGTGATGTAAAGATTCAACAAAACAAAAACAAAAATGTTTGAAAATGACATCACCCATTTAAAGAGATTTTACGATTCAAAATCCTTCACATGTGTAATTACTTTTTTACTTTTACTTTTTACACACTGATTATTTGCAGAGATAAGGTATATATTTGGAGACTTAAAGGAACTACCTGTTCCATCATTACACTAAGTAAAAAAAGCTCCAATCTAATTTGATTTTCTCTTGAAACATCTGTATTGATGACATAGACTGAAGTGGTATTTTAAGAAATATGGATTTGATCTCAGTTTCCATGGTGTCTCTATGGAAATCATTAGCATATGCCCTGTACCTAACAAAGAAAGCGTAATAGACTTGTATAAAAAATTTTCTTTTTCCAGTGAGCAACTTAATTGTGTTTGTAGATAATACAGTGAGTTATAGATAGACACGGCAGGTAAATATATGGTTATGGATATGTTTATATCTCGTTTGATATTAAAATCAAATATTGCACATGCAATATTTGGACCTATTGTGTGACAGGGCTGCAGCAAAATGACTTATTTTGTCTTGGTTTCATTGGAAGCCATTACATTTCAGCCATACAGTCAGATCACAGGAAATGGTTTCCATTCTGCGTCAATTCTTTAACGGCTCTTTTATAATGAAGCATCCTTATGCAACATATTATTGTTAATGAATGGAGACAGACTGCCAAGTTGACCCAGCATTAAATGCTACAAAATTAGCCTGCAGAACATTAACAATTGTTCATAAACTACCAGAAAGTCTGGCTTTGTTTCAGTTTACCTTCAGCAGGTTCAGCAGTCTGCACCACTACACCTCAACGTCTCAGTGGATCTCACTATACCTGCTCTCTTTTTTGCTGTCCAAAAAACTTTAAATATATAAAGTAAATATAGTGCGGTTGCTATGTATCATTTTATTTTTATATGGTTGGTATTCTTCTTTTACTTTTCACTCTTAGTGAAAAGTAACTCTCTTCTCAAATAAGAGAGTGAAATCAACAGTTCATATGTTTTTGATGAGAAAATAACGTATCAATCAATCAATAAAGCTTATCTGTATAGCACACTTCAGACACAAGGCAGTTCAAAGTGCTTTACGTCACAAAAACACAGTCACAAAAAAACAACATACAGTCAACGGTTGAGAAAACCAGTTACAAACATTACGTTTTGATGTGTGCCATCATCAAAATAATCAATACACATCAAATATGTTGGTCAATGTTTCATTTATTATTAATCAAAGGCAAATCTGAACAGCTGGGATTTTTAGCCTTGTTTTAAAGGAGCTCCGTGTTTCAGCTGTTTTGCCGTTTTCTGGATGTTTGTTCCAGATTTGTGGTGCATAGAAGCTGAATGGTGCTTCTCCAGGTTTGGTTCTGGTTCTGGGGATGCAGAGCAGAACCAGAAGACCTGAGAGGTCTGGACGGTTGATAGAGCAACAGCAAACCTTTAATGTCCGGTGCTAAGTCATTCAGTGATTCATAAACTAACAGCAGCATTTTAAAATCTCTGAGCTACAGGGACTTTAGTGTACGGACTTTAGTTTTAGTAAGAATGCCAGCAGCAGCAGCATTCTGGACATAATGTGATGTAAAACTTGGGGGGGAAAGAAAACAAAAACAAAAGAAACCTGTAAATAAATTGGAGACCAGGTTATTTTTTTCAATTGTTTGGCTTTGTATCTGATGTAAAGCAGAGTGATTAAAGTTGTTGCCAACTTTCATTTGATTCATTTAATAGCTGCAGACATGAGTAAACTTTTGACATTAAATTGCAGCTGTTCTCAGCAACAAATGGTCATTTTCTCTTATTTTTCAGTTGTAAATAAATTACAATAGATATGTTTTAGGTGACAACCTATGAAGAAGAGTCTTGTTGGTCTGTAGGTCATAAGCAGCAGATTAGCTTAATGCCCCAGAGCAGCTCTTCTCTGAAGACTCTCGTTATGCCTGTGGCATGTGCACCTTTTGCTACCACACGTTTTCCTTCCACTCAATCTTCCATAAATGTGGATTGATGCAGCACAGCCAGCTTCTTTAGCAATGACCTTTTGAGATTTACGACTGTCTGTTGGACAAATGTCAAGCCAGCAGGCTTTCCCATAATTGTTTAGGCCATACCAAAACATATGTCAGAAATCTTCCTTTCTTTTTATTGGTCCTAAATTCTGGGTTTTTATTACCTTTTACAGTTAAGATAAGCAGAATTAAAAGGGTAAAATGTCATCCCGTGTGAAAGAAAACAAAAATCGTTCCCCCATCTAGTGACGTTCACCTTTAGAATAAAATTACAGACATAAACCAACTTTTTCGATTATTTCCTAATTCATCGACATGCTCCTGTACTGCGTCCAATTCGCTTCGCATTGTAAGTGAGCGGCCCCATCACCCAGCACTGGCAAACACGAGTAGCCTATTCATTATTCATGTCATTGCAGTTGCCCTGTTATGATACAGTCCTGTTTGGAGTGGGCTACCTGATTTGTTCAGCGCGTCCGTCAAAGCAGTGCGTGGCCCTGCGTCGGCTGGCTGTGCGCGCTCATAGGTCGGGCAAAGAAGAATCACAGGAGGAGGGGGGCAGAGTCAGCACAGTGCGCGCCTACGAGACTGCGCGTCGCAAAGGAGGGGGAGAGGTCCAGCTGCAAAAGAAAAAAAAAAACATAAAAAAGAAAAAGCAGGAAAAAAAATGAAAAAGGAAGGAAAACACGGCGTGACAATGGTAACAGCAAGCTTTCAGTGAAAAGAAGAACAGACGCGAGGGGAGGGGGCGCCGCGAAGCAGGAGTTTCAGAGCAGACGGCCGCTTTGCTTGTCCCGAGAAAAGAGGCGACGTCGGGACATGCTGGCGGCTCTGTAGCGCGTTTCCTGGAATACGAATCCTTCAGTGGCTGAGCATAATGGAGCGGCGGCGGAGAGGAGAGCCGCACTGTCTCCATCACTGAGGCGCGTCCACCTGCTATTACTGGAGGCCCGGGCTGCCGCTGCTGCTGCTGCTGCTGCTGCTGCTGCTGGTGGAGGTGGTGGAGGGTGGGATATGCAGGGGAAGTGTTTGCATTTCGGGGAAAGACGCATCTTCTGATACTGTCCAGAGCGCCCGAGAAGGATCCCATTGCGACAGGGGAGAAAAACCGCGGAAACGGGGAGGAAAAACGCACAGCCACTCCGGAGGTAAGCACGCAAACGGTTTTTATGCTGCTATTCAACATGCAGTGTGTGGCTGAACAGGGAGCGAGCTCTATTAGGTATGCACATGACAAACTCGGTTCACACAAAACCGATGTATATCCCCGAGATTTTGCTTTGATGGGGCATATTTGCTGCTGTAAAGGGAGAGAACGCCATGCACGGGGTGTAGAGTAGCAGCCCTACCTCTTTGGGACAGCTGCCGTGAGCCTACATTCATCCGTCTCTGCTCCATCGATTACCCATTCCCTGCGAAAAATACCCCCGCTTACCTAAAGCTCAAGCCCCCACCTATTCTCGGTGGGTTCGGAAATCCAGCATAAATACGGATGCCACGTGTGGCTGTTTAAATGTGAGGCAGGTATGATGCTCCGTGTGCATGTTTTGGAGACAAACAGTGGCCTGTGGACGTCATTTTGAATCAGCGTTATGCATCCCGAGCATTGCTGCCCCAGTATGAATACGGAATGGATAATTCCAGATTCCACACTAATAAATGATTCATAAATGGGGCACTGGGACTTAATCGGATAACACATCTTACAGACAGGCACCTCCAATTGATCAATTAATAAACGGTGTATTTCTTTTAAAAAAATATAAAAATAATAGGAGTGCTGGCCTTAATGTAAGCATGGCAGAGCGCACACAGGTGCAGCAGGGCATGTGTGAATGCCTGCACTGTGGGGTCACTGGATCAGTAGCTTAGTGTGTCTCTGCTCCCCTTTAAGGAGGCTTCATGACAGATGTTTACTGGAAGTCCCAGTCAGGCACACAGCCAGCAGCATTCTAAAAAATAATGAGCCGCAGACCTCAGTAACAGCCTGTCTGCATGGCTCTGTGGAGGTGTAACTTTGCACTAAAGACGATTTTAGTTGCATCACATCTCGCAAGTACAGAAATAAATGTCTGGGTGATTTTATTCGGCAAATACAAATTTTAAATCAGAACTTTTAACTGTGGGTTACTGACTGGGATTGATGTAACCTTGTTTTTTTTTTTTTTAATATCCTTTTCATAACTTTCAAGTTATAGTGCAGCTCTTTGTTCTACTATGACTACATGATTAAAAGGATAGTTCGGGATTTTTTGTAAGCTTTTGTTGAAAGGTAACAAGCAATTAAAAACCGTATCTGCAGTAGAGTAAATGATGCTCAAGGCACCTTTTAGTCAGAATACATCCAGATTAATTTGTCCTTGAGGGTAAAGCTAATGGCTTATGAGAAACAGACTTCTATCACCTTAAAACAATTTAGTTTCTGCAGCAAATATGTATTGGCTATTATTAATAGCTTACAAAGGAACTGATGACAGGATTTTGAGATTGGAGGAAGTGCACCACCAATGATCTTCCTGTGTGAAACACATACTCAGAACAAACATTAAAAGGGTTTCTGTCAGAGTCAAATAAAAAAATAATGCAATGTAAAAAATTTTAGAATTTTGTCAAAAAATGCTATATTTTTGTTTTCTACAATGCTTTACTTTTATAACAGTGTTACTCTTAACTATAAATTTGTACATGTATCTTTTTGGTGCATGTTTTCACACAGGAAGACACCTGGGGATGCATCTCCTCCTACCTTTTTTTGTAATTGGTAAGATTTTTCTTTGCAAAAATAGTTTTAAAAAACCGCATATTTCAAAGGTGCTGACAGTTCAGTGGTACATAAATAGTTTTTTTCCATGAACTGCAATGAGGTTTTCGAGATATTTTGGCATGCTTTAGGACAGTAGAAGTTGGCTGGGTGTTGATTGCTTTCCAATTAGCCATTAGCGTTCAGCTTTAGAAAAAAACGGTCTGATCTACTGCAAGTAAGATGTTGACTTTTTATAATGAGAGCTGCTTTCATTAGAATTTTGAGTCAATATTACATATTTGGTCTTTGAGAACTTTGTGATAATAACAATTTTAGTGGATTCTGGTTTCACTTGAAAAACTGTAAGATAATATATAACAAAAATTTAAGAATTGCATAATTATTTTTTTCTCTTTTTGATATGAATGGGCAGTATATTTTAAGACTGTGTACATGTAATGATTTGAAGGCTTTATTTTTTATCAGTCTTTAGCATCTTCTATTAGCAGTTAGCACAGCTAGGAGAGTTGGCAGACACGAGTAGCCTATTCATTATTCATGTCATTGCAGTGTTAATAAAATTATAATCTATATATGTATTCCCCAGAAAATGTAGATCCTTACTTTAACTCTCAGTCCAGCTTGTCATGACTGTCAGATGTTGAAAACTCAAAAGGTACGTTTGGTACTCCGGTCATCCTTCCTGTTATTTGCTGAAAGCCATGAACCACATACATGTCTTTACATGTCTTAGAAAATACATTTTAAATAACTTGTTACATCTCTGTCCTTCCTCTGACTTCATTTCAAACACCTCACCGATGCTGAAAATGTCAAACTTTGAGTCTTCCTCACTCAATAAAACCATTCGAACTGTGTTGTTATCAGAGCAGCCCAGCAGGGCTTATGGCGCGTTCACTGACTGAAATGAGATCAGATATTTGAGCTTCTGACCTGCCAGTCACCGGTCAGGGCAGATCAAGCTGAAAATTGTCCAATTCCAGTGCATCTCTACATAATAATTTTAAACTGCAGGGGGTTCAGGAGGGGATAATGCCACTGCCCTTTCCTTCCCTAATGTGAAGACAGCAGTGGAAACCAGACGGAAGGCCATGCATTGATTGAGTCAAAGAAAGCCTATAAGGGGGACAAATTGAGTTGACACGTTCATGTGTGGTGTTGTTATCATGTGTGACGGCACAGTGGACCACAGTGCCTGAGGCGGTGTGATGAGTGGAGGGAAGAGCACCTCCTTGCTCCAGCTTTGTTTGGAGATCATGGATTTAGAAACGATGATCTACATCGAAACATATGCATCTCAGTACGTTATGTACCTCTGAGATACCTAAGAGGATAGTTTACTCTTCAAGCCTTATTCCTTTCACTAAAGTACTATTTTCTGTTTTGCGCTATTGGGTGAGAAATTAAGCCCAATGACACATTAAGCCATCCTGGCTTTGTTCCCCTGTAGCAAGGACAGTAACCATAGACTTTTGTTCTTTTCTTTTTTTTTTTTTTTTGGTGTGGGGAATGTGCTTAAAATGCTATTGGAGTTGTTGTGTTGCAGCAATAAAAACCAGCAGCCTGTGTACACAGACCCTTATCTCCCCCCTACCCTTGTGTGCTCTGTGGCTACCGCTAACAGCACATCTCTGATCTCGAAGAGAGCTTCAATCATTCTGAGCTGATTCTCATCAGCCGTGCTTTCACTCACAAGCGAGCTTAATATTCATAAGGCAGGATCTTGCTTTTGATTAATATTTTACACACTGTATTTCCGCTTCCCTCTGTGGGAAAAGATCCCCTTCAGTATCTTATGGAAGCTCCAGGTTCAGACTTTTTACCAGGTGACAACATCTCATTAAGCATACAGAAAGGGCTTCCCTCGGCCACGTGGAGCCCTGCTGCGCTTTATGACTGGTCTGCCACACTTTGCTCTGCTCGCTATATCACTTCAAGCACCTTAGCTCCGTCTCAGTCTTGGCAGAGGCATGCTGGGCCCATCAGGACCGGCTGAATCGTATCGGCGCACAGTTTATGTCAGTTTATGCTGCATGCAGAAGACTGCTGTGTGGATGCTGGCCTCTTGTTTGGGCTGCGAGATGCTAGCTGCAGCCTAGCGGCGGCTGCCTTTCTCTGTGCTGCTGCTGAGTTCTGTAATTAAAGGCAGAGGTAAGTCCAGGGGAGAAGGCTGGGCTCTGATTGCTTTTGGTGACGGGGAGGAGGGAGCTGCATGTCCTGAGGGACAGAGGTGCTGCTGAGCTCTCTGCTGTCTGCTCAGCTGGGGAAGGGTTCCAGGAAGATGCTTGCACGTACAATGCCTAGCATCAACATTCATACCCCTTGAGCTTTGTTGCATTTTGTCTCAGTGCACACGCAAACGTCAATGTATTTCATTGGATTTTATGCGACCAACTCAAAGTAGTGCAGAATTATGGAAGAAAAAGGATTGCATTTCTAACAATTGTTTTTACAAATACAAATCTGAAAATGTGTGGCATGCTTATATATCCACCCCCCTTTACTTTGATGCCGCAAAATGAAGCATAGAGCAACCAACTCCCTTTAGGAGAAACTAATTAGTAAATCTAGTCCACCTGTCCGTAATTTAATCCCAGTATAAATAAATACAATTACGACATTACAACATTATTGAATACTGTGATGGCATCATAGATTACAATCAACCTCAATTTTCTTCAGCTCTCTGTGGTTTTAATATGACAAACTGTGCAGAGATTTAAGGAGCATGGAGGTGATGTAAACAAAAGCATCCGATGGTTGGAGAAAGGCAGAAAAATGCATTTGTAGGTGAAAGGCAAACTATGTTAATCTATTTTTAAAAAATGTCCCATTTTAGTAAATAAATGTCAGTGCGGAGAGGAAATCCTTAAGAGTGATGTAGTAAATTAAAGATCCATCAGTGCAATAATAGTTGTACTGATTGATCAGGACAGACAGAGCAGCTCAGAATGGTTTTTTTCACTTCTGTAGTTGGATTTGAACCCATCATCTCTGATCCCAAAGCAAACATGGATATACCCGCATTAGGATCTACCTCCTATAAAAATAAAGAGGTGACTTCCTTTCTTTTTGTAGCTATTTTATTTATCGTAGCAGCTAGATGAGAGGGTTTCCGCCGTAACACGCCTCACAAGTCGAATCAAGAGAGATTCCCGTGGAAGGCAGAAGCAAAAGCTCTTTGAGGATCGGCGGTTCTCCAAAAAGAGACGGGGAGGATTTGGATGCTATTTCAACCCAAAGTCCAGCCTCATTCATGCTCCGTGTTCATAAATTTGTTCTACTGGGATAATTAAAGCAATGCATCAGGATCCCAGCCATTAACAAATAAAAGTCCAATTAAAGTGGGGTCTTTTTAACCACTTTCCGCAGTGTCTACTCCATCTCAATATGCAGGCTGGTGGCCGCTGGGAGCATGAGCAGGCAGCCTCGACATTCATAGCTCATTTCCTGGTTCCACATTAGGCCCCTTATATTGCAGATGGATAGATGATGCGAGACTTCCCCACTCCTGCTCGCCCTCTCTCGGGCCCTCCTTTAAATACGGGATTACTGAAACATATAGGCTGGGAAAGGCGTAAGAGCCCAGAGAGGTACAGACCTAATGCGATGGTCGCAGATGCTCTGATGCGAATGGTGCGAGAGCGGCATAGTCGCAACATGACTCAGAAAGCGAGGAAGCTATATGACAGGGCTGTATTTTAATTGGTTTCACACAGTGAGTTCATATGTATTGTTCCCTCTTTAATGGCACACATAGTGGCAATAACAGCTCGGGTTTTCATTATATAATAGCGCTAATAGATTCCCCTTCTCCTCAATGCCCCATGTTTAATTCGAACATGTTTTTTTTTTTTTTCTTCACGTCGGAGCTGCTTCGTAGTCATCTTTCGCCGGACTCGGATGTAAACGCTGGAAAGTAAGCTGGCTTGTTTTTGAGTTTGAGGTCGGAAAGTCGGGGGTGGGCTGAAATGAAGGTGAAGAGGGAGCAAAACAGAGGACGGGGACGAGACACAGGGCAGTGGGAAGATCAGAGGAAGGGATGGGTGGACAGAGCGCAAAGAGACACACTGTAGTTACTGTTGGTGATGCGTCCTTCCAGCTGGAAGAAATAAACAGACAGAGTTGCATCTAATAGAGAGAGAAGCTCACTGCGCCCTGGCTGTTTCCCTGCACCTTTCATTTTCTAAATGCTGTTTTGTCTTTTTACCACTTAACAAGCCACCAGTGCCTCAGAAAAAAACCCGGCTTTATTCATGTTGTACATAATTACCAGCTATTCGAGACAGGCTTGTTTTCTGCTCCAAACAATGCAGGAAATTTATGTACAAATAACAGACAGGCTATAGTTTTGTTATAAATCCTCACAGTTGTGTTTGTAAAATCTATCTCTTTGTTGGCGGCAGGCTAAGATCTGTTGTTGTGGCTCTGCTTATTTTTTAAACAGCGCTGATCAGTTGACAGAGGGTTTTGATCGATATAGACAGCAGAATGAGGTAGAGATCCTTTCTGAAATATTCGTCAGCCTTGACATTTTACTCAACTTGAATGGGATTTTATGTGATGGATAAAAATATTAATTCTGAAGTGGAAAGAAAATGATGCATTGTTTTATTATAAATGAATATCAAAACATTTTTTTTCATGCTTTTAGTAAACACCTCTGGGTAAATCATTAGTGAAACCACCTTTTGTTGCAAATGTAGCAGGCGGTCTATTCAGGTATGTGTGCCATCTTTGCACATTTAGAGAATGAAACCCTTGCTTATCATTGTTTACAAAATAACTCGAGCTCAATAAGATGTGGTTGAAACATCAGGTTTCAACCTTATCTTTAACGAGGCTGTTATAATACATGAACAATGCTTTGATTTGAACACTTCTACTGCAGCTACGACTTTGTTTACAGTCGTCCTGATGTAAGGTGAACCACCACCCAGTGTCAAGAATTTTAAAGCCTCTTGTGAGTTTTGTTTTCGGTCCGTGTTGAAGAAAAGCATTCCCACAGCATGTTGCTGCCCCCATCATGTTTTACAGTGAGGATAGTGTGTTCAGGGGAATGTACTGTATGTTAGCTTGCCACCACATAGCGTTTTAAATGCTTTTTTCTTTTTCAGCCACAGCTTTTTTCCTGTCAGATTTCTTGAGTTGTGGATCTTGTGGAGTTGTGGAGCCTTCGCTGCTTGTCTTATTAATGCCTAGCTAGATGCGTTTGTATTTAACGGCCTTTCAAAA
Source organism: Xiphophorus maculatus (assembly GCF_002775205.1). Classification (NCBI taxonomy): domain Eukaryota; kingdom Metazoa; phylum Chordata; class Actinopteri; order Cyprinodontiformes; family Poeciliidae; genus Xiphophorus; species Xiphophorus maculatus. The sequence continues at coordinate 19,107,092 of NC_036465.1, read as the reverse complement.
CAGCCATGTGTCCATACTTCTCTTGGTGACATTAGATTCAGTTGGGTGCACTGGATTTTATTTTGAGTTGTTAAGGTGTCTAAATACAAATGCAGCTTTTCAGATTTTTAGTTGTAAAATATCTTGGACACCAGCTACATTTTTGTCCATTATTGGATATTCACAACTTTGTGTATCGGCTAAAATCACAATAAAACACAGTGACGTCTGTGGCTTGTGTGTACTGTATGTACAGGGTCCAGGCTCTGTAAGCATGTTGAGCAGATGCAGTATTGTTCCTGTCATGCTTCAGTTTCATTTACCACAGCATGCCAGAGGCAAGAGCAAAACCACACACAAACACATCTGAGAAGGAGTCAAACGTTTTTAAATATTGCCGAACAGAGAACGTGAACCGGATTGCATACATGAATCTCAAGTCGGATCTGACCCCGATGTGCTGGATGATTCTGCTGATGATACAACAGCATGACTGCTATTCCACTACGAGTAATAATTATAATCATTCACAGCTAGTGGTCCTTGTCACAGGAGTGGGGCACAATGGAAATAATAATTAGGACTTCTCATTTCAGATGCATCACAGGAGAGTGTATGAAGTGTGTACTGTGGCTGCTTGACTTCTACAACGTACAGCTGTGTGTCTGGTCGTCGGCTTCCCGGCGTGTGTCAGCCTCGGCTCCGGCACGCCTCACTGGGAATTTTATGCAAGCTATTGGTTTTACTCGGGCATTACGTCTGACAACACACACTGCATATTTTACATTATGACACTGACCCAGTCATAGCTGTCATAAACAAGTAGCTAATTGTAGCATAAAGAGCCATAAAGTGCGTGGAAGAGGCCAGGATCTGGAAGTGACATTTATTCCAGGCTCAAGCCCTGACAGCAGCGTTCAGTGACGTGCAGAGCCTCTTGTCATGCGCAAATAGACATATTTCAACACACTTTCTCTCTCTCTCTTTCTCTTTCTACGCTCTTCTAACCCATTTCCCCCAGTCATCATTCAACAACACTGTCAGAGTATAGCCTGCATATATCAGAGCTGAGCCGGTAAAATGCCCGACACGTCGAGTCAAATGCGCACCTCTGGGTAGCCGCTGCTGATAAAAGAGCTAATTTATCATTTAGTCACACAAAGCCCTCCACATTCTGAGTAATGCTGTGTACATTTTTTTTGAGCTGGGTTTCTGATCTTCCTGAATAATTCCAGTCTTTCTGCTTGTTGTAGAAGTTATGAAGTATATGTCATCTCTAAAGTAGAAAATAAAGAAAAAGGAAAAAAAAAACAGTAGTTGAAACATGACGGGCATCTCACCTATTTTTTAATTGGAGCTCTTCAGACCTTTACTGCTTTTGGTCTTAACTTAATTTCAATCACTGTTAGTGTTTATTTTAGCTAGTGGGCTTTAATTAAAGGGAAAATGTACTGATTGGTCGCTTCTTGCCAAAAAAGGTTGAGGTCAGTTTATCGTTTACTTGTTAAACTGAGAGATAACCCGCAGCTTTTGTTTTAGAGGCGAACATTTAAAAAGTAACAAATAAAAAACATTTACGCTAAATTAAGAGCTGTGCCTTAAATTAATTTTTTTTAAGTATTGGATCCTTTGTTGGAGAGAACTTAACAGATAATTGTAAACGCTACAGATTAGAGCCCAATTAATTTTGACAAAAACATGCTGGAAGCAATGCTACTACATTAGGCGTTTATTGAGGTTTTATATTGGTCTCCCGTCCTTTGAGACATTAGTGCATGCGAGTAGAATTTTTAAAAGCTGTGTGTTGTAGGCTAAATTGGCACTACCCTGCACACTGCTGGTCAGCTGGCTGAAACAAATACAGTTTGACTGTCAAGGAGACTCTACTTTAAAGCAATACTTTTTCGACAACCTTTAACCTTGTTTCAGAGCTCCACAGTAACTTCTCACACTGGTTGCGATGCTGTGCCAACATTTTCCGGTAATCTGCAACAGCACTGAATTGAAGGGAACCTAAAATTTACAGTCTGGTTACTAATATAACGTCTTTAAAAAGTAATTATTGTAATATATAATTTCTCACGGAGATTGACAGTAAAGTAATGATAACAGAAATAAAGGCGCACAGAGGGCTGGTTGTACTTGTTTCACAAATAAGAATTGGCAAAAGCATAAATTATTTTAAACAAGTACTTGTACAGTAACAATGTACAAGTGTTTTATGTACAAACACTCGTTACACTACCACAATGCAGTTCGATTTAGTTTTATTTATTTATATGTTGTGATTTTATTTGAGGTACTACAATAAGCTAAAATGAAAAAAGATTAAGCAGATTTAACTGAAGAAAATAGATAACGATGCAAATTAATAAAATCATTTTTCCTCCACATGTAGGCAAAGTATAATAATTTGTGTTTACTTACCTACTCACTCACCAGCGAATAAGTAATGCAGCAGTGAAAACTTCCATGCAGCAAAATCAACTTTCTGTAGCCCAGTAGCAAGCAGAATTATGTATTTGTTTTAATTTTGAGCAAGAGTTAGTGCTCTTACTCACCATGAAGTTAATAAGAATTAGTATAGTAATATATCTCGGCAGCGATGAGAAATACAAATATAAAAAAAGGGAATGAAAAAGAAAATCCAGAAATATTTCAAACATTGCCTGCAAATAATGATCATAAAACTGCACATTTATTCACACTGTTTAAACCACACACTAACAGCAATACCTTTTATTAAGAATATATTCAAATAAACAATGTGAGTTAAATCTTCATTTCCTGTTTATTTATTTATTTATTTATTTTTTGCAGTTCTCTTCCCAAACAGTAGGGGTCGCCTCTGAGAAAACATAGCTTTAATTTTTACCATTACAATTTTTTTGGTGCATGTTATGATATATGTTTTGTACATATCTGTCTCCGATTGTCATCACATTGTAATGTGTTCGCATGTCTGTGTATGAATCGGTGAATCTTCACATCTCAAATTTGCTCCAATGTTCTGGCCATTGGACACACTCTGGGATAGATGGCTGTGTTTCCTCTGTGTGCATTTCTAACTTTCTTAGTAGAGCAAGGAATATTTACAGGCAGTACTTGATTCCAATATTAATCTTTTGGTATATCTGTTTTGCTAAATTTCCACAGGACACAATTTTAGTTTGTACACTTACCTGTCTAGGTGATCAGAGCCAATCAAAGGTAATCAGCCCCCATTGTTTACCTTTAACTGGCCTTGATATTTTACTATAAATTTGAGAGGAAAAAAGTTTAATAACAAAGGAAAAGACATAACGCTGGATAATAAAATGGTTGCTCTCAAGAGAATTTTAGTTGCATTGGTTTGCAAGCCGTTTTAAATGAAGGCAGTTGGATAACAGAAAGCATTATTGTTTCACGTTTTTGTGTCAATAATGTGAAATTGTGACATTTATCCAACTGTTAGAATCTAAATCATTGTACGTATCAAACATATTATTTTAATATGTTTAGCTGTACATGTGCTGTGTCTGATTTTTCTCACTCTGTTGACCAAAAACTACACTTAATATGTTCAGACGAGAAAAATAAAACATATTTCATTTTACAAACGACATGAGAGTCTGTGTCTTGGGAGAACCAGCATCACATATTACAACTAAACAAAAATATTAATACAAAAAACAACAACTCAAAAAACATATTTCATTTTTGCAAGCGACATGAAAGTTTGCGTCCTGCGAGAACCAGCGTCACATATTGCATCGACACAAAATGATCTGGTGTGGCCTTAGCTATTAATAATTACATTCCATACAAGAAGAAGAAAGCAAACAACAAGTTACATAAGTTTGATACCAAACAATGCTGATGCAAAAAAAATAGCATACATTAACTCTGCACAGTAAAAACAAATAAATCCCATAATAATATAAAAACAAAGAACATCAGGTCATGAATATTCATTCATACTTTTACTAAATTATGCTTTTATTTGCATCAAGGCTCAAACATGTGAATGGAAGTTACAAAATAATTCATTAAATTACTTTGGGACAAACATCAAACCACAAACTCTGCTCTTAATTCTAAGCCAAACTCAAATGAAGCAATTTGTCTGGGAATTTCCTGAAAACAGAAATTAATGGGTTTCTGAATTGTATGAAGCTTTAGTAATATATTTTACATTGTTGCAAATTTACCAAAATAAATGAATGTAATTTGAAGTTGATGGAAGATGGAAAATTGTGAAATACTTTTAAGGTGACTTTCATTAAAACTTTGAAATTTGAATGGTTAAATTGAAAGTTTTTAAGACCAGATATTTGGTGATACATTTATTCATATGGATTTATAAATTAAAACCTACTAAAACTATTATCGGCAGTAAGGTTGCAGATTTTGAGAATGTGTATGTGGATCTAGCAAAGATTAAATACCTCCAGATTTCTCATTCTGTGTTTTACATTTTATTTGGCCACATCTTAGCTTTGGTAATTCATTAATTTGATCTTTTTTGTTTTGTTTTTTGAGAAAAGTACTTGTGACTTTTATTTCCTTTTAATTGTAGTTCTGCCATGAAAAGCCCATGATTCAGAGTAGCAAACATCCTTATGGAAGGGATTTGTTGCCTGGCATTCAGACTTCACTGTGAATTATTGAAATAATTATATTTTTAACAGGTTTAATTAAGCTTCTCTAAGGAATTAAAACCAAAGGGCTCTTTGTATTTAGTATGTTTCAATACTAACTAGTTTATCATGGAAGAGTAAACATTGAAGCTTGTTCTATAGTTTCTTTGAAGGTGTTCAAGTTGGGTTACACAGGTCAGTAATTAATCCATGCAAGTTTTTCAGTAATTGATTTGGGTCTTAAATATAAATCATTGATCTAACAGCCTGAAACTGGCAGAAAACTTGTTGAAATGCTGCAAAACGCCGTTGTTGTTCTGTTCTGTACTGCTACTTTGAGAGTCTTGGTATTAATATCGAGGTTGACTGCTGTTAGATTCACGTTCCCTCATCAACATTCAGCTTATCATGGAGAAAACCCAAATATGTTGTGATGCCCTGTCCTATGCTACAGCTTATGCTGCTTAAATCCCCAATATTGCATCTCATCAAATCAGATCATAAAAGTAATTTGTCTATTGGATTTTCATGTTTGCGTTTATTGAGAAAATGAAGTTCAATCAATAAATTTAATTTAATATATATGTACTGTATATATAGCAGCAAAATACATATGATTTTCTATTTTTTTAAGAACTATTTATCACAACCTCTTACTCTTCTTGACTAAAGTTGTGTAGCTGATACTGGGTCAAATGGATCGATCAAACTTTGGTTGTGCTATGGGTTTGACCCAGCATAGCAGGTGAGGCTTTAACCACACACACAAAAAAAAGATAGATTAAAGTGACTAATGTGTCATCAAGGCTACCACACGATGGGTTGAAAAAGAAAATCTTTCAGTGACGCAGAAGCGTTAACAACTGTTCCAATGTGAAACTGCTGGGAGACCAATTTATAAGAGCTCTACCATTTCACTCTCAAGAAGGCAATCAGATATTCAGCCACAGTTTTAATAGAAGATCTTTCATTCTTAGTTTATCCCTTTATCAAATGGCACCTAGTCAAATCCTCCCTTTTGTAATTCATTCCCCCATTTTGTACCTCTGCGTTGCTCTTTCACTCCTTTCACTTTGTATCTTTAAGCAAACTAATTTAACTCTATATACATTACCTACAACATATCAGTTGATTTTAGTTAAGAGACATTTAGACAAGTATTTTCTTGAATGTGGAATATAAATGATCAAATTTGATGTGTAATTTAATTAAATTGTGTGTTATTTAAATACTTGACACTCCAACATACCTACCAGTTGTAATATTCTGCTACTAAATTTTTTTCCATGAAGTGCTTTTCTTCAAAATATGGTTGTGGTCAACACAAACTACCTTGCAGCTGAAGGCCCCATTTTTTTATCTGATAGTTATGAAACCACCAAAGGAATAAAATGTGAATGAGGTAAAAATAAAAAGCGTATTGAAGATTTAACATTTTATCTTAAAATGTTCATTTTTCATTTGTAAGACTGTAAAATTTCCTGTCTGTATTCACTTTATGACCAGGTGTTTTGAGTTGTGTATGTAACTTGTACATAACCTGTTCTAACTGCTTAGATTGCTAAGTAGTTGGCACAAAGACTAATGTTTTATAAAATGAACAAACACATTCTTTAGTCTGAACTAGTCGTTACCACAACCCACTGATGTTACTATACAGCAGAGTTTTACCATGTTATAATTTCTTAAATCAGCCTGTGGAAATGGTTCAGTGAGCTCTGATTGTGTCAATGTATTCATCAAAATGGCTACCAGAATGATGAGGCTCGTTTTTTTTGATGAAACAGACTTTTTAACATGTTTTTGACCAACATTTGGTTCAAACTAACCAACCTATGTGACAACAGATCTGTCCCAGTTAAGAAAATGGCCTTACAGAATAACAATAAACACTTTTGAGTGCAAAGAAAATAGTAACGTTGCTTAGACGCTACTATAGCTACACCTCCTTACATTCTTTTTGTAGTTAATTATCACAACCATAAATTATTTTGGGACCTGCTTCATGAGCAGTTTTTAATATTTTAATTGCTTATTTGTTTTATTCTGTAATGGGCCAGTATCCTGTCCAGGGTGCAGCCCTGCTCTCAACCATTGACAGCTGGAGATAGACAACAGCTCCCCCACAACCCTTCAAGGACAGACGGGTATAGATAATGGATAGATAAATGGATTTTTGTTTACTGTCTTTAAATAAATAGTTTTAATATGGTCGAAGAATGCAGCAAACATATATTTTAAGCTCAGAAAATGTAGCCCCAGTGAAAGCAGATCTCCCACTAACCCACATTAAATGTATCTCTGTAGCTGCTCCCTCTCTGTGTCAGGACTCTGGCTGATACTTACTGGGAGCAGTCTGTCTCGCTCATTCAACACCGTTAGTCTTTGACTGACTGCAGCGGCTCACACAATTACAGAGCTGCAGTTCACTTAAAACAGGCAGGAGAAAAGAAAATGTACAGTCTATTAGCTGAGAATTGTGGCCCTGTCCACACGAACAAGGGTGCTTTACAAAACGAAAATGTTCTGCTCCTCTTACGCTGGAGATGCATTGGTCAGGCTTTTTCTCATCAATGCTGATTTCCTGTTTTTTCTCTGAGGTCTTGCCTGTTTTTTTTCTGAATTTGGCCAATTGTGTTTTTTTTCTTAAGCACAATAGCACATGAAAGATGATGTGTTGCAGTCTCTTTGATTTAAAAAAAAAAGGAGACATTGCAAAAATATTTAAATTTATGCATCAAAGATTGTGACTTGGGAATTTTTTTTTAATCTTAATTGATCTTATATTCTTACAGCTGAAACATAATCTTGCTTTGGAGCACTCTGTGTTTTTAACAGTGAGCTGAAATACGGTGACATTCATGCAGTCCTGTGATGCCACGTTGTTGCATCTGAAAGAAACTCTGGGAGTTTCTCCCATAGCTGCACCAGCTGAACATAAACATTTTTAGAAAGACATTGTTATTATCTCTCATAAATCACTGACAAACTATGGAAATTATTGAATTCAAAACTATACTAGAAGTGTTTTGTTGATAAAAATAGGAGAAGAAATCTGTATTTTTCAATATTTTACCTGTCAGTCATTTTTAACAGCAAGTAGAGATTGTTACATATTTAATTTGCACGTACTGCACATGTAAAATCAAGTTTTTAATTTAGCTTTTGGAAACACTTTACAAAGGGGAAATGTGTTATAACTGTTTGTGATTCACACTTTTTTATTGTATATTTTAAGATTATTGGAATTAATTTTCTAGAGTAATTTTGCATGTACCCACTCTGAGTTTCTGTGATGGAAACAAGAAAAAGTAAGTTGTTTGGCTAATTTCACATCTCTCACTTTTTCATGACTATTTCCATTAATCTTGGAGTGTAGCTGAAAAACATGACTGTGAGGAGAGGAGTAAAAATTGTCAAAGAAAAGCTACATTTGATTTGGTAGAATTTTATTTTAAACCCACCCTGACTTTAGTCAGTCTTAGTGTCTTCTTCTGTTAAATTTTGACTATGTTCAAATTATCGCCCCCTGCTGGCAGATCAAAGAAAGTACTTTTTTTGTATAGAATCAGATGTGTAGATGCTGAAACATCATTTTTTATTTTATTTTTTAAAGAGATGTTGGGGCTTCAAAGAACTGTATTCTAATGGTAAAATTGATATTGTTCTAATGTTTCTTGTTATAGATAATTCATATTTACCTTAAAGCAATTTGTTTATGTTTCTGTATTTAGGATAGAGTTTGTATTTCACAAGCTGTATTTTTAAAGGACAAGGATAAGTATATTCACTTATTCTAGCTAGCATACATAAAAAAACTGAATTTGCCTAACAAGGACTCTTTTTTATAAAGAGTAGTTTCTGTAATCGTCTTCTCCTGTGTGAGCATTTTTTCCCTCTTTTTGTTACTTCTGTCACTGCTCTGTTTCCGTCTACTGGGCTAAATACTTTGGGAGCCTCACAACAACAGGTATTTTCCTTTTGTATTCAAATAGTGTTATGTAGAACTTACAGTTCTTTGATATCTGTCTCAGAGGTGTGCGTACAAAGATGCTGGTGCATGAGCACAATGCACATTTCTGTCTTTTGTGTGTACTATTTTGGATTTGCTGATGATTTATTTATGCTGGCGATTCCGTCGAGACGAACTCTTTGTAAGGGTAGAAGCAGCCATAGGAGGATCTAATAGGTTTAAAAACTGCTATCAAAGATGTATGCCGCTGCAGTGTTTTGGCTCAAGTGATGAGGCCTCTGGAGAGAGTGGGGAATCTGTGCCTCTTTTGTGGGACGCGTTTGTGTGCGTACATGCAAACGCAAGCTCAGTTTTAGGGAGGAGAAAAAGAACGTCTCGGTTCTGAATGCTAATCTTTTGCTCCCTTCTTCCTGGACCTAGTGACCTGACGGAAAATTAGCAGTAACAGTCCCTGCGTCTTTGTTATGCTCTTACAAATCTACCCACAACTACTGAGGCTCCACAATGAATGCAGTGACAGCGTGCCAAGCATTCACAAACCCCAGTGTGTAGTCTACGTACACATTTTCGCCCCATGATCTACTTACGTGGGCTCAGAAGTTTGTTTTTCTGTACAGGAGCGAGTCAATCCGGGTTTATATTATAATAAAAAATTCTTTATGTGGTTTTCAGTATGCACTGTACAAAATGCTAACGAGCAAACGCGGTTATTTGGATAACACGGTGCCCACAAGGAGCCCATGTTGAGAGGACAAAAGGCTTCATTGTTCAGAGGGAAGCAAAAGAAGCTAAAGAAAAACACACACACACAAAATTGTAATAATTTACACTTTGACTTCATCTCTGGGGGCTTTACGAAATGTTAATTTAGGCCTCCCATTATAAAATGTATTTAAGTGAGACTAAGAATTAATTCCATTAATCTTCCAGGCAGCTGGGGCTTCTGTATCCGTCGAGACAGTTTTCTGCTCCCTCCTGAGACCTGTGGGTTTTCCCTTCACTTTTAAAATCAATTACCTCTCTGCCTCCCTCGCCACTCCAACTCTCTAAGCGCTCTTGTCATATTCTTCATTAGAAAACCTCAGCACTTCACCTATAGCTTACAATGAACACCTCATCCAGAACTCGATGTGTTTTTAAGTGTTCTTCGAGTGCCTCGCTCTGATTTATTAACATGTCTTACACAGGTGCCAGCCCTGGCCTGTGCAGCCTCTGATATAAATAAGAGGACGGTCTGCTCCCGGTTTACCTGTTAGTCCACGACGAAGGCTTCGAGAAGTGGCCGCCGCCCCTGCGAGGGGATCATGTTATTCTCCCTCGCGCGCCATCTCACAAACATCTCAGGGCGCTAACTGAGGGGAATAAGCACGGACGGGCTTGACGGCTGCTTCCTATTTTAGTCGTCGGCAGGTAGGCGGATGAGTTGAACTGTGGAGGATCTCTGTGCAGCGAAGTCTTCGTCTAATTAGTTTGTCTAATTATGTCTTTGTGCTGGAAATTTCTCAAATTAGTGGTATCGTGCAGAATGTGAGTGTGCTCATTATGGTTGTCATGAGAATTGTTGCGGCACTTTGAGTAGAGAAGAAAGAGGGGAGGGGGGAAAGGGAGCGGGAGCGAAGGGGTGTCACTGGACCCGAAAGATCCCCACCGTTGTAGAGATGCCTTTATCAAAAACAAATATCTTGACTCCGGGAGATGCAGCGCCCAGATTCTTCCCAAAAATCCACCGAGAAGATGTGACTTTAGACAGCAAAACACCCTGTTCCCTTCCCTGCGCATGGGCTGCAGCTATTTCTGGCAGACCATGAAAAAGGTCTCCTTTGATTTGCCGTTGTGTGTCAGCTGTGAGATCGTCATAGCATCTGGGATTTAGGTGTCTCACAAGCAGGCACTTTTTGGCTCCTTGCAAGGTGCTGCAGCGTCACTCTCATTTCTTGAGCCTCGAATACCACTTCTGTATAGAGATGATAGAATTCTGTGACATGCACCGAACGTATACGATGCTGGTTCTGCAAGATCTGGCGATTACCTTAGAAGACGAAGAGCTACGGATTCTTTATGAACAAGAAAAACAAAGTCAACGAGATGAAAAATGTCTTTGAAAAACCAAAACCTAATTTTTGTCTTGTTACAAATACTAGTTTTACACCTGGACAAAGATGCTCTGCTCCGATTACACTAACATGTAACTTTTTATCAGACACATTGCTATTTGTAACAGAAAACTAACTCCAAATTTACCTAAAACAACATTGATTTTCTTCATTTGGGACTTCCTGGAAGATGGCTGGAGCTAAATACGGGATTGAAAACCCTTATAATACAGCTAACCAGCTACTATGGAGTGGTAATGATCATAGCATATGTGTCTTAGAATGGGCTAGTCAAAGTTCAGACCTAAATCCAATTGAGAGTTTGTAGTGAGGCTTGTATGTCAGACAGTCTCTGTCCATTCTTATGAAGCTTGAGCTATTTTAGCACAATTTCAATTTGCCTCAAAATGCTTGAAGCTGTAATGGCAGTACATTGTCAATACAAACTGTTGACTCAGGTTGTGCTTTCACATTAGTATATGTAAAAAAAAAAAAAAAAAAGCTTTTTTTTGCTTCCAGTTTATCATCATGCACTGCTTTGTTCCTGTCTACCTCATAAAATCCCAATAAAATACATGGAAATTTGTGATTTTTGTGAAAAAAGTTGGGAAATCAAAGCTGTTATATTACAGCAGAGAGATCATGAGGTTATGTGAGCTCAGCTAAAGCAACATTTTACCGCTAACTGTTCTGATATGTAAGCTTATCAGTTTACCGTTGAAAAAGGCGACATAAAAAGCCTGAATTACATGTGAATAACCCTTAAAAATGTCAAGCAATAATTTAAAAGTCATGTTTTTTCTTGTTTGGAGAAATAGAATCTCAGGCTAATGGAGTTGTCCTAGATTATGAAAAATGTTTCTGAGAAATAAACAAGCAGAGACGACGTGTATATTTCCTCTGTTTTTTAAAAATATTTTATTTTATTTGTAGACTTTCTTAAAAGGACTTGAAATACACACATAGTGTTTTGCTTGAGCACAGTGGGATGGGGGATAAAACTTTGGCCTGAGCTCCTTCAGATTGAAGTCTGATGTCGTCAAATCCACATCCAGGTTGAGGTGAACAAATTGGCTCCATCATCACCTTTAGCTCTATTATTTTGTAACTAAAGTAAGAACAAACATCCAGGATCACCTGCTTGGCTTCACCCTTCTCCCTCTATTCTTTTTTCTCCCCAGTCTGTTTCCAACATCCCTCGTTCTCTTCCCCGTTCTCTCCCTTTTCCCTCCTCCTCTTCTTCTCCTCACCCCTCTGCTGGTCCTACAGTAATTGGTATTCCGAGTGGCAGCTGGGATCCATACAAACATAGCAGACAGAGAGAGACAGTGAGAGAGAGGCAGTGTATGTATGCATGTGTGTGTGTGTGTTTGAGTGAGTGAGAGAAAGACATGGAGGCAGAGAGAAAGAGAAAGCCAGCAAGTCAATACGCTGGTTCATTAGAGCACTGAGTCACAGTGGCCGCTGCCTCGTTTGTTTGTGTTTGTCCAATACTGTTTCTTAAGGAGAGCCCACCGACGTTGTCCGCTCACACTGGCACCTGACAGCAACACACCCCAGGCTGCCTGCTTCTCTCTGATACGCCCTGTTTGGACATCCCTGCCTATTAAATAATTACAAAATCAATAGGTGCAAATTAGGCACAGGCTTTTTCTCAGGATTCTTGCCAGGTCCTTGTGGTCTTAGAGGTTGGTCACCATGGAAATTTAAATAATGTTTGCTGACTGAGCCATTATGTAAAATTGGTCGTTCGTAAACAGGGATCAGCTGAGAGTTTTGTGAAACATACTGGAAAAAAAATTGCATCATTGTGTCATATTAGATTATATTCGTAGTCATAAATCAGTCAGTATCATAACCTATCAAAATCAGTCTGAAGAGAGAAGACTTTACAGAGAACCATATTTATCACACCAAAGGTGCATTTTCACAGCAGGAACATTTCAGGAACCAGATTTTGACCCTTTGTTCCCCCAGATTTAACCAGAAAAAAAACAGGGTTTTCACTTATACCACTTAGTGTTTTCTTTGAAGTTTTAGTTAGAGATTTGTAGAAGGGGAGTGCTAAACATTCTCCATTTTAATTAGCTAAAATTAGCCTAAACCAGAATAATATTTTTTGTTGACGTTAATACTATTTACTTCCAGTAAATACTGTACGTAAATACTATTACTAAATAATAATAATAATTTTATTTACTACTATTAATAAATAAAATTACTCACTTACAGTGACAAAGGGAGTAAATCCTTTAGTCCCAGTAATAATTCATTAAGAAGTGAAGAGCTGCAGTATGTGTGGTTAATGCTCACATATACTTTCTGGACTTGTGTCCCAGACTTCAAATATTAAGTATCTGTGACTGTTAGAAACGTCCTGTGTTTTGAAGTGATTATAAACCAGTTTCACAGTTTAAATTCAGTGAAAAGACCTCAAGTTATGTCTAAGTTTGAGTCCTGAAGGAAACCGTCTCTCCCCAGTTCTTCTCTCCTTTGCTTCAAAAAGGATAACATGAAAATCTGTGTCAGACTTAAAATTTGTTAATTGTGCATTTGAGTATTTTTAAGTCAGTTTTTCTTTAGTTGAAAATGCTGTCAGGAATGGAAGAACAAGAACTGATCAACAAAAAATGAACTCTTACATGGACCTAAGAAATGGTTAAGTTTGAGACTTCCTCATAGTTTACTGTGTTTATATGTCACATACCACAGAGATGTAGCATAGTTATTTATCATTAAAGGACATAACTGTATTGTGACTTGGATCTGTAACTAGTGATATCAATCAAATTTTTAGTGACGAACTCTCAGACTTTTGATTTTAGAAATCTTCTTGCCATCACCCTAATCTTTAGCTCTTCCAACATATTTTTGATGAGACTCCAGTATTCATCTGAGCCTCTGCAAAACAATGTTAAATTTTAATGTTGGAAAAATGGACAGATTATTTTAAATCTATATTCACCAGGAGTATAGGTAGTTTTGGGCTTCTTAATAATTACGTTTGACGGAAACTGAACTATAAAGCACAGGGTTACTCCTATTTCACTTTGGGTACATGTTGAACACCCTTCTTGCAAAGTGACATTTTGTCTGATTATTAGTGTGAGGAACGCAACAAATACTGGAGCTTTGCAGAAACTTGAACAAGATCAAAAACAGGAAATGGAGTTAACTAAACCTCTCACTTCAAAAATACCACTCACTACATATAGTTAGCTACCAAAACAAACCTCTTTACTGAAATTGAACAGACAGTCAATCATATAGCAACACTGTCAATAATAAGGTGGATAAAGAGAATCAGGCCAATTCAATGAGATGAAATCTAAAGAAAATGGGAGGTTCTCCTTTAGGAGACAAAAATGACTCTGACCTTGTTGAAAATATGAAAGTGGATTTTCTGGGGAAAACAAGAGGGCTGTTCCCTGGTCACAGCGTGATGAAAGGCAAACCACTTGTCAGGATATTGAAAGGGAGCCAGAGAGGTAGGTTTAGAGCAAGGGCTGTGATGACCTGCTCCTCTCTGGAAGCCCTGTTTATTTTGGAGGAAAGAGTAATATATTGGTGGATGTGTGGTGGTCAGCCCACGGCTGCGTGGTTCTGCGGCCCTCTTGGTGGACGGTGACCTCTCATTACCGCTGCTTGAGGGAGCGTGAAACAGTGGAGATCACTGCAAAGGGCAGCTGTATAGATGCGCCTAACCTTTTAAACCATCGGAATACGTCAACCATACAAATAACTCATTAACCTTATCCATTTAAATGGAAAGCTCCTACTTTTCTCCCTGAACCCCCTTCTTCTCTCCAGTATTTGATTTGTTTAATTGGCCAGTGTGCACGATGCAAATGGCAAATCTCTGTGCAGTGCATTGTGGTCAAGGAAGCCAAACAGCCAGGCGAGGTGGATTTGGCCTCCTTTGTCCCCACACTTAATGAAGGTGGGTTAGGTTTTGGGGGAAGGGGCAAGTTAAATGAAGGAGGTGAAACCATGTTGGCGTGTGAGTGTGTGTTGTCGAGGAAGTGGCCTCCTGCTCTGTCCAGTAGCACAGGAGGGCATTGATTGAAGGAGCTCAATAGCTTGGGCCTTTTAATCACCTCACTCAGAGACGGCATTGTCCCACAGGGAAAGAGAATAAATGCTGGTAATACCCCCGTGCATATGCACTCAGCCACTGGCTCCCAGCCTCTTACAGACCCACACAGGCTCAAATCAATAGAGCTGATTACCAACTGGGCAGCCTTAGCTATCAATTGTCTGCAGGGCCAGCTTTCTTTTCCCCGACATTTTGCCAACTTTTTGCCTCAATTGGGACACAGGATGGTAGTCAAACACCTGAGGCGACACCACAGGTGTTTGACTCCTGTTTTAACACTTGGAATTTCAGCCCTTATTTAACATCCTTCCAACACAAGGACATATTCTTACAGATTAACATGAGCATATTCCAATCTTTATAAATTAGCTTCATATTTATCAATGATTTCATTTCTGAAATTAGGTTAGTATTTTATGTCTTTATGCTTTTCTGAAGCGTTGAAATTGGTCAGTTTTCACTGGACCAGATCTGACTGGTCAACAAAAGTTTTTTGTCTGCCCTGTTTTGCATCCGAACTGAAAACAACAGCTTCCTAATTTTAAGTAAAGAAGAGAGATGTGACAATTAATCAGCCAATTATTAAACTGGGTCAATTTTCCCTTGATTGGTATTTAAATGCAACAACAGACATGTTATTCATTCACTTTGTTTTAAGCTTAAAAAGAGTCTGATTACGTTTAAGATAATATGTTTTGATAAATAAGTAGGGATCATGTCATTTTTAAATTTTATGTTAGATTGAAAACTATTACCCGTATTGAAGGAACTGCATTATTTCACCATCAATAACTTTGATAATTAATGGTTTAATTATGATAAAAGTTTATTCAAACAGCATTTTATTTATTATATGTAGGAATGCATGATGTCAGGAAAAAATCTGATCTGCAGTGATGTCTGGAAATGTGACTGTGATGCAGCCTGCAATGAAAACACACTTGGCTAAACCGTGTTGGTGGCTTTCAGCTTTCGGTTCATTGCAGAATTACAAGTTAAAGCATTTTCAGCTGCGTTAAGCAACAAGCATCACCTAATGTACTACTTACATTGAGAGTCTGGATGAATAGTATCATTAAAATTAGCTGACATTCATTGCAGTACTTTACAGCAGTGATATTGTTTATAATGATATTGTGGTGGAAATCAATTTGGGATATATTGTACAGCCCTCATTATAATCCTTAAATAGCAATTGTAACAATCTGAATTGACTACTACCGGACTCTACAGGTGAGACCAGAAAGAAAACAGGAAATTGGCTTTTCACAACAATTTTAGTGAGGCAGAATCTACATCTGGGGATCAAAAGCAGAAAAACTCCCTCCAAATGGCAAAGTATATTATTTTTATTTCGAGCATGGAAGCACATGACATGAAATATAAAAGCCCCTTGACTTGTTGCATTCAGCTGATTATTTTGCACTTCTAATATTGTGATGATATTGTGCAGCTCTACTGAATACCATAGTTTGACCTTAAGGTTATCTCATCAGTTTATAAAAAGCGCAAAAAAAAAAAGAAAATTGGTTAAGTTGGTTACGTTTACATAAAAATACTAGCAGTTTTAGTGACTAATTTGCAGGTGAAAATGTTCTGCATGACTGGCTTATAGATCATCCCAGTTCCGTCTAGCAACTTTTCTGACATGTGTTGCCGTTTTTTATTGTCGGCATGCTAATGTTCACTTTGACGTAATCTAGTGTTTTAAGCTTGTCACTATTAAAAAACAATGCATTATGCATGTAATGTGTTGTTCTCCTCTAGGTAAATGCTTACACAAGATGTTGACTTTGTTCTGGTACTTGGACTTCATATTACCTGATTGTGATGTTTTGTATTAACAACGCATTAGTCTGCACCCGCTGCAACGACTGGTGATTTAAAGTATTTTCTTTCATAGTTTGATCTATTTTAATACAAATATCTGATTTCAGATTTCAGTATTTTCCTTCTGCAGCAGCTGATGTACAGTTATTTACATAAAAAAAAATCACATTCTATCATGGTTCATAGGACGAGCATTTAACATACAATATTCTTAATGTAATTAAAACTAAAGTAGATATGAGATTTGAGCATTTTATGAGTTGGACAGTTTTAGTTCAGATACATTTTATGAAAAAATACACATTATATGATATCTTTTTTAAATAGATATGAAAACTATTGTTTTAGTAAAGGTCTAAGTATAAAATGGAGTGTCCTAACTTTTTTGCCTGATGATACTCTATAAGTTCACTCAGAACCATGTCAACCCAGCATTTTGTTTCATCAATATGGATTCCTTTAAGGGCTCATTTAATGTGATGTTCTATTTTGTGCAGGTGAATATAAAACACCAACTCCCCTGATTTCAGTTTAAAAGCCAAAAGGTGGGGCAGAGGAGTACGGTTGGGGCAGGGAAATACTAGAAAATGGGATCTGACTGTAACCTGCTACACCAAGAGTTAAATCTGTGGGTGTCAAATGACAAATGCTTACTCCCTGAGTTGAGAATTAAGTGCTGTTCTGACCCAGTTGTGAAGAAAGCGTTTAGACTTACACATCCAGTTTCTAAAAATGGCCTTTCCCTCATTGTCACTCTCTGTTTTGCACTCTATCTCCATCTCTTCTCCCTCTGCCTCCCTCCCTCAATCTGTCTCTCTGCCTTCTTGGCTGTCATATCTCCTTATACTGTTTAGAAATGCTGTACATTGTGTTACAGGGTTGCGACTGATAGCCTGCCAATTTCAGCTGTGGCACATCAGAGAGCGTCTAACCCCCCCACCCTCTACCGCACCACCCCCACCCTCCGACACCCCACTAAAACGCAGAGAGACACACATTAAAGCCGTGACAGTGTGCTCCTTTTGCTGTTTTCACTGATTCCACACTGCCTGATTAAGTGTTTCATAAGAAAGCTTGGGTTTTTCATTTATTATTGAGCAAGGCTACTGAGCACACAGTGGCCAAAAGAAAACTGCAGCATGGAGTGCTTCAATGCAGGAAAACACAGAAACTCCCTCCTGCTGCGGTTTGTTTTGCAGACATGCTGCAGTTTCTTCGGCAATACATAAGAATTAGTGTTCCTTCCCATCAGAGAGTCTGAGATCATTTAGTTTTCGCTCTGTGCAGCCTATCAATAAGCCTGTAAGCTGGGTTTCAAAAACTAATAACGTCGCTGACTTTAAAAGGAAAAACAAATATCAAAGAAAGGCGGCGTATTAGCAGGCAGGGATGGGGGGGTGAATATCGAGATTTGCTGATGGACTTAAGGGCAGAGTGGCATTATTGTTCTGTCCCGTGCCTTCCTCATTATTCCCCTCAAACACATTTTGCACACATTCTTTCTCTGGCTAACACCATTCTCTGGATTTTCCTGCCTCGTCTCGTTGTTTTCTCCTCCCCTTCCTCTGCCCTCCCTTTCCCATTCCCTCACTCTCCTTTTCTGTCTCAGTGTGCATCTCCTTTCTTCTCCTTCTGTCCTCTGCCATCCTCCTCCTCCCACCCCGCCTGCCCCGGTCCTTTGGTTTTGAAGCCAAGTAAAGGAGTCGCCTTCTGAAGCTACGGGAAATAATTTGTGCCTCCGAGAACAAAGGGAAATCTTTGCTGTGAGAGTAATGGAATGGATTTTGTGATGTGGATGAAAACTGTCTTCATTTTACAGCCTCATTTTGGAAGACAAAACACTGATAAAACACAGAAGAGAGAAAAACAACATCAGTGACACATCTGAAGCATTAACCGTATCCTCTCCTAAGACGTGTGATTAAAATATTCTAAAGGATGATAAGGTTATACTAATAAAATTACACAAATTGTATAAAATGCCCTCAGACGACTGTGTGAGAAATCCTTAAAGTGAATAAGACGCTTTCATGTTCTTTTATTCAGCTGCTATCAGTCTTTCTCATGGATTCATAGACTGCGGACAAATTAGCAGGACATTTACGGAGTTCGAAATGAGAAGTTGGGAAGCAAACTTCTGTGATACTGAATTTCGAATGGTCTGAATATATGTATATATATATAATATATATACGTATATTACAGAAAATCTGAATTAGTCATACCTCGCCAGTTCTGCAAACTCTGCATGTAGCTCCTTTCTTGGAATTAATCCATCTAACATTTACAGAAATAACTTTGGTAAGTTAACAAGAAGAGAACATTTGACAATAAAAAATATAAAACCTACTTAAAAAGCAATCTGGTGTATAAGATTTTCAAAAAGAAAACTAGAGAAAAATATGAAAAGCTTTCTGTTGATCAGTAAGGAGCAGTATGAATGAACGAGCTCCCCCTCCCCCAGATCCCAGACACACACAGACTCACTTTTATTTTGATCCAGTCATCCACAAAAAAGGTCTCAGTTTGTGAAGATGGAATTTCTCCAGACTTCCCAGACTTCCCAGTTGAGCTCAGCCAAAGGTTGCTCCCACCCAGTCCATAAAAACTTGAGCCTCACCCCACTTGGGCATCGTCTGACACCAAAACTGGGAAACCAAATACTTTACTATTCTATAACCTTTGACTGCACACACATAAATGTTATTTAAAACTTCTTCAAGGCACAGCTGGCAAATAAACATGTACATTTTTTGATATGGTGCTTTTGTGGCCTCCCACTCCTGTTTTTATGCTGCCCTGGGCAACTGCCCATATGGTGCACTATCAGGTGTAGAAATCAAGGGCAATCAAACTCTATCCAGCTGACCGAATAGACTGTTGGCAAGCAGAGCATAAGTAAATGCATTTCGTTTTAAATATAACATCCTATTGCATCCCGGCAGTCCTGTAATGACGATATTGCACAGGCTGATATCAAAGCAACGATTGCGGCTCTATAAATGTTGCAGGTCAAGACTCGGCTTAAGTAGTTTTTTTTTTTTTTGGCCTTCAATAGAAAATCTAAATTACTCATACCTTTCTAGGACACACTGTATGGTTCCTGGAAATGATCGATTCAACACTTTCAAATGTAACTCCAGTTCTCATTAAGAAGAGGACATTTTAAAATGAAAACTTTTCTTTAACCCACATGAAAACTTGAGCATGTTTTATTCTGGATTTTCAAACAAATATAAAAATGTAATATTAAATCCCAAGAATTATATAAAGGTCAGCGTCTGCATTTATCTCTCATAGGGTTGAACCATTAAGAGAAGTGACTGTGATATAGGTGTAGATATACTGCATGGCGTTTCTTAATGGAAGTTTGTCATTTACTACTCTGTTTTTGAGGCTCCACATTGGTGTAGTTTGTTTATAGCACCGTATCGTTACAGCAAGAAGGTTCTGGGGTCAAGTCCCAACCAGGTTCTTCCTCTCAAGGTACCAGTCACCTCTATCCTCCCCAATGCCCTTGGAACTACAGACAATGAATGGATGGATGTTTTAATAATCTTTGAACTGTGTCGTTGCTGCCTTGACCGTGGCTTCCTTGCAAAAGAGAAATCATGTGACAAAGCTTGTTAAATAAAGAAAGTGAATAAAAGGACTCGCATTCGCCGATCTGTCCTCTTTTATAATCATCCTCATGATGTCCTCAGCACTCTGTGAGCTTTTGCATCAGTGGTAGGTAGAGTCCGTCCAGCTGGCACGCAGAACATGGATGCACTTGAAATGTAACATCCTTCCAAATATTGGGTCCAAGTACAGTCATATTTCACTGACTGATGATGCTTATGATTTTGTATTTCATATAATGTGCAGCTCTAGTTTTAATTGAAATATTTTCTGTTTTTGCTCTTTGTAGAAAATCTAAAATGTTCCTTTCTTTCTCATATACTTTGTCATGGAGCACCGGTTCATGACTTGCAAAAAAAAAAAGAACTAACAAGAAGACATTTTAAAATAAATTTCAATTGTGAAATTAAAAATAAAAATCACAACAAAAATGTTAAATCCTGAGAAGTTAAAAAGTAAATATGTGCAATTATTTGCAGTTTTGTTTACTTACTCATTATGGAGATAATATACATGAAATATTCATGGCCCATATTTCTTGATGAGGTTGTGATGATATTCTCCTCCCAGAAGAGGCTGAAATGCTCTATCCTCAATTTTGATATCAATGCACACTGCCGGTCAACTGGCTGAAATATGGGCATGAGAGATACTGTATATTTGTCCATTAGGTAGTATTTATAGGTGTGAAAAAGCGTGTGCCATAAATGTGATTTGAAAATCAAAGGAGCTGTTTTAATGCTACAAGTGGCTTGTTTATGAAGCTGCTGACCGGAGCAGGTGGATGTAATTAATCAACCACATTTACTAAGTGTTACTTGTATCAAAAAAAGAAGATAAAAACAGAAATCGATTAAAAACATTGGAACTTTTATGTTGTAAATAAAATCACATGCAAATTTTGTTTAAAATTGTTGTGTGAGTTTGAATCAGTTTTGGCGACTATAGTTGTACACTGAATAGGAAGACATTCCTGAATTTAAAGAAAACATTTTTTTTTAACTGTAAATTCTCACGCTCAATTAAAACATTGTACTGCAGTAGGAAAAAAAAGATTATTTTTTTGTTTATGCTTATATTATGGTTATATTTCTCAGGTCTTTTCCAACTTCTTGTGCTTGCTTTAGAGTTTAATGCTTACCACTAAGCTCAAGTGTCTGTGGGAAGAAATATTTTATAGAATATGATCTGAGCATTTTAATCATACGTTCAATTTTCAACCACTTCCTGCTGCTTAAACTTCCTGATGCGTTAGTTTTAAAGTTTCTGTCTCACTGACAGGTGGCTTCAAAAGGCTGCTGAGAGTAGAAGTGGTTTGTTCCTACCTGACTTTCTGTGTGCTGTCAATCAATAACTCCTGTTGTCTGGTGAAGAGCCAACGTATTGCACATTTCCTCTGGCATCAAGTGTTGCACACACCTTGCACTGTAGTTTTGTTCTCTGTGGAGTTTTTGCTTGATTGTAGACCTTTAAATAATAAAAACATGCAAGTTTGCATGTACTTTTAGCGTCTGTCACGTACAATACCTCATGCATCAGGTTTCCATGACAACCTTTTATGGACCCTGAGTACAGAGTACAGAGCTGAATGCCGTGCCTGGTATCTAAAAGTGAAACATGACTTGGTGGCACATTTTACCTTCTGGACTTTATCTCAGCTGATAGCAAAAAATTAAGTGCTCATATGTTTGAATTTTCTCACTGGGGAACATTAAAGAATATTCCTCTCCTCTTTCTACTGCAATTAGCAGAAGCTGCATTGGTTGCTGAAACACACTGATTAAGGACTCAAGGTTAAAAATATACACGATTTTTCCTATTTGTAGAGGAGCAACAACTGCAGAAGCAATTTGCTGCTTGAAAATATACTGGAGTGTTCGAGTAGTGACGAGATCAAGTCGATTTTGTCTCTGTGTGTTTAATCTGAAGTGCTGCATAAATGTTATTCTTTTAAATACATTGTGGAGTGAGGGAACTTCTGTATTTTCCCTACTTTCTTTCTGCTGAATCCTCTAACAAACAGAGGGTTAAGGTCAACTTTCACCAGGTTTACTGAGATGAAGAGCAGTCTGAACTACTCAAAAGTAGAAAATCAGTTTTAGTTTTGTTTTCTATTGGTTTGAGATCCTTAAGCTCAACTTAAAACTCAACTGTCACACCGTCTTGAAATACTGAACCTTTTAAAAAGAAATTGCTTTTGCATCCTGAAGATTTTAGTGATAGTGGTCTTCTTTTAGGCTTGATTTCTTTTAGCTGCAATAGGTTGCTTTTTTTAACCATCTGGGCTTGCGGCATGCTGAATGCTTCAGCGCTAGTCTCTTCTGGTATCTGATGAAGTGCAGGTAAGCGGAGCTACTGTGGTCTGAGAGGAGCTTTTTATCTTCCAAAGTCAGAAAAGCAGCAACGCTTATCCATAAGGTGTCAAAGGGGTGGAATCAAAGGATGCTAATTGTTGTCATTTAAGTGCAAATTTTCAGAAAAACAATTCAGGTATGTGTTACTGGGGGTGTTTGAAGGTGTGTGGAAAAAGGCACTGGATGGGACGTTCTTTAATTCATCACATCCCGGACTCACTTAGATTTTCTTTGGCAAAGCTAGCACCACATCATGCTGCTTTTTCGTTTTCTTTTGTATATCATAATTATCACCAGCTTTTCAGCAGAGGATATTTCTTTTCTTTGCAACCAGCATGGGCTCTTGACTTTAAGAATCCAAAGTCATTTGCAGATTTTACACAAATATACATAAATATGAATGAACATTACCTTAAATGTATTTGCTTGGTAGAGTTTTTCTGGGAAGATGATTAATTTTGTGTCAGAATTAGAAGGAAGAACAAACTAAGGATTTTGCACATTTAGCAGCACATTTTAAATCTTTGTGAATTCGTCCCAAAATCCCAGCAAATCTAGATAAGAACAATATATGACAGATTTCATGAGGTTTATGCTCTTATTTTACTCTTCAGGTGCAATAAATGCATTGTAATTCCAAAGGCAGAGCATATTTTCACATTGTAAATATGCTTGAAAGTAACTTTATTTAACCAGTAGTCATAATCATTTGAATGCAACCTGTTGTTGGCTTAGTTTTGGGACAGATACATTCTGTAAGGCACAACTTGCAGTTCAATGAGACGACACAAGCAGAGACACTTTGTGCAGCTCACTTCAGACTAGAGAGAGATGAAGAGACAGCAGTTGTTGTGTGGACCAGCCTCAGTACTGAAGCCTCCTATGCTGTCAACACAGCGGTAGATGGGGGATGACCTCATCGCTGGTGGCTTTTAGAGTCAGTGTTGGTCATCTTTAATTTTCCACCGTCTGCACAGTAAAAACATTTTCAAGCTTCGGGGCAAACTTTCACTGTGTTTGTTCTAAGGTCACTTTATAGCTTTATTGTAAATGTGAGGAATACATTTTGAAGAATTGGCACATCACCTTAAGCTTACAATGCAGGTACACATCAGGAAATTCAAATACCCTTGAAAGTAATTCAATTCAAAAAGCAAAAATTTTAGTTTCTAAGAGAATTTTAGTGTTGGCTACTTAATGTTTTTTAGTGAAAAGGTATATCCACCTATTGTAGAGTATGTGTTCAATGCTAGGTCAAGGCTCTCTGAAGGATTATTGTTAGTGGTGTGGGCAGTGTTACGGTCACTGACCTCTAGGGGCTCTCTTCATGAGAGAGCTCTTTCTTTGTGTTTCAGCTTTACCTGGCTGCCACAGGTGCAAAGTGTTGGAGCTCGTCAGCCACCCCATAAAGAGCTTCAACCGGAGATGTCAGATCCCTTTTTTCCTTGGGCCTTGATCTGATGTGATCTTGTCAGTGAGCTGATTGTTTGTGGAGACTTTGGATGGTTTTGCTGTGCGCATTCTTGTGAAGCATCAAGCGTATAACTAAAGTTTTGTTTCTCTTCACAGTGGAAGCTGGTAGGGGTTCTCTGCCATTTTGTTTAACTGTTTTCTCCTGATTTTTGGTTAGTCAGGGAGTTCAGGTATTGTACTTTCTTTTTCAGTTCTCTTCTAGAAAGTGTTTCTATTTTACAATTAAGAGTGGGATGTTATGTTTGTTGTTTTGACCTTGGAGACCCTGAAGTTTAAAGCTTCCCTGTGTTTGTCTACTGTGAGCGACATTTTGCTTGAACTGTAAATTAAACTATATTTTTGGTACTGACACCAACTGTTTAGGTTACCTTCTTTTTGTGTTGCACCCAGTCCCAGACTTGACCCTTACTGGTCTTGTGGGGGGTTGTAACAGGCAGGTGTTAAACATCTGCTGGAAAATAAAATAAAACACAACTTTTAACCACTAATCAAGACTCGGGTCCTTTTTCTCTTTAGCAAAAGAGAGACACAAGGAATGAAGTCCATGTTCTGGATGTATCTGTGCTGCTCTGACCAGGCTGCTGTTCACACCTTTTATCCTTCAAATTCTTGAATGTGAATTGTTTCATAATCCTCTCAAGACTGGAGTTATAACTGCTGCTTGCCTATCTTTTTCTAAATGTGTGTTTTTACTAGCCTTTAACTATAGTCATCAAAATAAACAAACATGACGGTATACATGACTTTTACTTACACTTGGTAAGGTTGGTTGGTTCATTGTACGTCTCCCTTCTGGGTTTGGCTCAGTCCTGGTGTTGCTTAATGGTTGATGCAGATTTGGTCTTACTTAGGAGGCACACTTTGGTAGCGATAATATAAGATAAATCAGATAAATCTCAATTTAAACTGAGATTTGAGGTGATGATGATGAAGAAGAGGGTATTTCTGGCTGTTATGATTTTTTTTAAAAATTCGGCTGTATTTTCATGGATGCAGGGCAAATTAATGCACCCTTAAAAAAAAAACTTGCTTCAGATGAGCTTCACTTTGCTCTAAACTGTGAGACAGAGGATTGTAATTGGTGGATGTCTGTAGTGTCTGTCTGCTCGTTTTTGTTTCTGTTTCTTTTTATCACATATGAATCTCTCTCTACGTGCTTCAGTCTTATCTAACAGCCTTCAGTGATTTGGCATTTAGTCAAAGAGATCTGACAATCAGATTTTCTGAAACACAATGAAAATAGAGTCAGAGTAAGAAAGTTTCAGTAAGTGTCCTGAAATAGCATATGCCTCTACTGACAGTGTCCTCCCTGCTTTGACCATGATTGTTCCCTGACTTGGGCAGCATGGTGTTGTGATGGTTACCACTGTTGACTCACAGCAAGAATCTTGGCTTCCTCTGTGGATTTTGTTTTCTGCTTAAGGCATCCGTGGGCCTCCTGCTTCCTCCCACAGCCAAAAAGCATGTATATTAGGTTAATTGGGTTTTCTAAATTGACCGAGGTGTGAGTGTGAATCGTTGTTTGTCTCTTGTGTTGGCCCCGCGCTGAACTGGCAGTCTGTCCAGGGAGCAACCCCGCATTTCGCCGTGTGAAATCTGGGATTGGCTCCAACCTCCTCACAACTTTTAACACGATGAAGATGAACATTCTCTAATTCAACTCCAAGTGGAGAAGCTCATGCAGGAAAGTTTAAAATAATCAAATGAAGATTTTTACCTCAGCAAGTCTGTATGTGGCTTTTTATATGGCAGAAGTCCCATCACAAACAAAATTAGGAGCCAATGCAATGACTAACCCGTCGCACACTGAGACTGTGATGCTCCAACTGCACTCTTGTTATCTCAGGTTCAGGCAGCAAGAATTTGATTAAATGCAACAAACGAACGGTTTGACTTGCAGAGTTTTCACAACCTAACAGTAAACGTGGTGTATTGGCTGTACATTGGATATAATCAAGCAAACATGAGAATTATGATAATACGATAAGGAGACTCGGGGTGTAACAGTGTCACAGCAAAAATATACAACAAAGTATAAAAAAGACGCAAATGTAATCATTTTTATTTCAAAAGAAAAGAAACAACTATTACTGATGTGATGTTGCATATTATCTATAATGATTACAGTCATGGCTCTGGTGATTCTATTTATACTATCAATGTTTAAGTATTTTAATTTTGATACACAGATGCACTAAAGTAGGTAAAAATAACACAGGCGAGTGCATTGGCTGTGATTTTATGATATGTGAGCTATAGATATTGTTCTGATCAAGACTGAAGTCTAATGTTAAATAGAAGAGAGGAGGCATTATAGAATCAGAGACAATTTTATAGAAGTACAACACAGGTTTAAAACCAAAAAATGCATTGGTAATGGAAGCAAAATAACAAAATAAATTCCAATATGTCCATGGTCTGAAAGTAAATATTATTTTTGTGCAGATTGCGTCTTTTCTGTTCAGCCTTTTTAAAATCATTGTTGGAAGCCTGAGAAGTTAATGTTTGCTAGTTGTTTAGCTAGCTTATGTGGGGATCTGCACAATATAACAAATGGCAACCACACTGCAAAACTGCAGTCACAAATAACTGTGTGGATGGATGCAATGTTTGGTTTACCAATACAGGTTCAATATAATATGTTTTTCCAGTTGAATGAGATGACGCTCAGCGTGAATGGTGAGAAAGGAAGGGATTAATGTGGAAAACCTTGATCAATCAAAATTATTATTAAACATCATCATGTTTTCCTAAAATCATGCAACCCTGCTCATATGCTTCGACATCTATTTTGCAGTAACATGTTTTTTTTCTACAACTGTTATTAATGTTTTTATTTGCCATTTTGCATGCTTCATTCGGCATTTCATACCAGAAATGCATCATATCTTACCAGCCTTTTTTCATACCTGCTCTGAACTTAAACTATTTTTCTATGTTGCAGTGGCTAAAGTGCATAGAAATGTTACACTTGAAATAAGATCTGTCAGCGGGAGGTATAATTGTAACCTATCATGCAGTTTAAATTATTCAAATCCCGGGGAAATTATTCTTTTTCATCCAAGAAGTTTGTTTCCGATAGGAAATGAGACCGACGTCTCACAGAAAATAACCAAACAATGTAAAAAGAGTTAGAAGTGATTTATTATTATTTAAATACAAAGGCAAGATAGCAATCATACCTTTCTCGTAATTACTCACATTTCCACTGATTTGTTGAAGCTTTATCTTTGGTGATGAGCTCCACATATTTGAGATTGAAATGCCTCTCTGCCATCACCCTAATCTGTAGCTCCCTCTGTAGATTTTCAAGCAGATTTAAGTCAGAATGAATCTGTTCTGTCTGGAGTATAAATAATTTTGGGCTTTACTTATTTCTTGACTGGTCCAAATCAGAATAACAGTGGAAGTTTTTTTTTTTTTTTTACAAGGTTTTCTAAAAATATCTGATTCACATTTTATTTTATGTGAGATTTGAGTATTTTTACAACTGGATATCTCCACAGTTCTTGAAAAATATTTAAGTAGAAAGGAAAATAAGCAGATTTGCTAGATGTAAGTACAAGTGTATCAAATGTTTTATTTACTGGCACAAGCAGGAAATGAGGAAACGGCAAGACGTGGATACAAAATTTACAGCTAAGTCTTATAGTTTGTAGTTAATTTGTTTAGTTTTTCCACATAGTAAGGGAGATGTGACACTACATGTCATTCTACACAGCTTACTGACGCTTCACAGCAACTTACTCTGATGAATGGAGACAAATCCTGCGCCAGATTGTTAGCAAAATGAGTTTAACCCACATGAAGTGTTTTGTTTTTAGTGGGGCTGTGGCTTCAGTTAGAGACAGTAGTGACTTTAGGAAGAATAAGGTCTAATTTATTAATCTAAAATTTCAGACTAATAATCGATTCGAGATAAAGGAAGGACACTGTTATATTTTATAATTAAGAAAGAAATACTTTGTCTAACAAGTATGAATGTGATGGATGATATATGTCAGCAAACCGATAAGTCTTTGTATTTTCCTTCTCCCTTTCTCTGTTCTCAGATTATCGGTGAAACATAAAAAAGCACAGATTAATATCTTTAAAAGACTAATGGTTGAAATTTTAATAATGTTGATTGTGTGCTTTTTTTGTTCACTTATTCTGCTGCCTCTTCTCTGCAGTATAAGCCTTTGAAAAGCCAATGGCATTCGCAGAAAAATATAATTTTTGGCCTTCTTATGTCACACAAAGAAAAATGTTTTCTACAATGTTCAATTGTCCTGAAGCACAATCTGATCCAAACATGTTGGCAGCTATTTAAATAATATATTCTCAGAGAAATCAAATCAATTTAGAGCATTTTCTCATAATAATGCAAAGCGGAAAAAAAGAAACAAACCTACATGTTGGTTTTGCTCATGTTGTTCAAGCTATAGGGGTCTCTCTTTGTCATTCATTAAGCTCTGCAGTAGCAGACTGCATTCACTAGACATTCGATTGTTTGATCTTTGACTATGATATTTCATGGGAGAGGGCAGGAAATCAAGCCATTTTTATTTGAAAACACGTTAAGGAAACAAATCTTTCATGCGAACCGTCATTACATTCCTGTGATCATCTTTGAGCCCATAAAGAGCAGACGTGTTATAGGTGGTGGCCCGCACGTATACGGCCATTAATCACAAGCCCATAGGTAGTAAACACTGTTTGATGGTCATTGAAAAACAATTCTATTACAGAGGTTAGCCCGTCTAGCGGTTAACCTTCTCCTCTTTGATGTATAGCGGTGTGGCTCTTTAGCTCAGGAGGAGGAGGAGAGCATCCTCACCTCAGCTGGAATGTCCCCCTTCAGCAGCTTTTGAGTCGTTGTGCAATCATCATGCAACCTTTTGTTTCCCTCCCCCCGCCGGTACCCCTTCTGCCACCTCCCCGTCGTACCCTTCCTCCCATTTTTTCCTGCCTCCCTCCCTCCCTCCAGTCATCTGAAATGTGCCCTGCATAAGTGGAGGCAGCTGCTTAAGTGCTGAGAGAGGGAGGAGAAGGGGAGAACGAGAGTGGAAGGAGGGAGGTGAGGGCCGAAGAGGAGCGACAGAAAGAGTCTGACTCACAGTTAGCTTTGCTTCCCCTCCCTGAATGCTGCAGCATCTACTCCTCCCATTGCACTCAAGGTCTCTCCCTCTTGCTTTGGCACACATACACTCTCATGTATGCACACATGCTTTTGCAAGCATTAATAAGAAGGCTTCTTTATTTTTATTTTTTTACTCGAGGTTTTCGGGACGTTTGAAATGGATTTGTTTTGCCTTGGTGCATTTTTGCCTTGAAAAGGGTATACTGTCAGCATTCCTTTGATTTTTTTTATTTATTTATTGTGTTGTTTTGTTTTTGAAGTCTTAACGCTAATTAATCTGACTGTGGATGACGCAGCTCCTGGCTTTAGGTTAGAGGTTGCAGGGGCAACAGATTGAATACAGTAAATAACACACAGGTGGAATGGTGACAATTGTCTCTGTCAATAAAACGTCACATGAACTATCTGTGGAGCTTAAGGGCAATTTGGCGAGGGTTTGTGCCTGTGTCTTTAGTGCTTTTGTGACAGTGGGCTTGATAGCTAAAAGCACACTTCCCTGCAGTGGAATTACATAGAGGCGGTGACGGCAGCAAAAGCCCAGAGCTTTTATCGGCTGTCATTCAAGCAGGAGATGCTGGATGGAGGCAGCAAGGCCACCATGGCATGGAGCAGGACAAAAGCTCAATGCTAGGCTGTAATTGTAAAGAAAAAAACAGACTCTAACAAGGTCAGAGAGGTGCTGAGTGGAACCTGATGCACGGTTTTAGTGTCATAACTGAGCATTAGCCTTGATTTGGACCAAGAGTTATGAAGAGATGCAAATGGTTTTCTCACATTTCCAACAAGATAGATTTAATATTTTACCTCTAACGTAAGGTGGAGTGTGTGTTTGTTTGAAAATGAAATGGAGATTCAACATAGATTAAAGCATTTTTATAGTACATTTAATGTCAAGACTGGCAGTTTTGTGCAGATAACTCCGCAGTGATGTTTAACTTATTAGTTAAATTAGACTAAATTGGTTAGTTGCTGTTAGAAATTTGCCATGAAGACCAAAATTATTCATACCACCAGGAGACGTAGGTTTAACTTTTAATTTCCCCGACATCTTACTTCTGATTGAAAGCATCTCTAATGCTTTCTTTGGAGTGATCCAGTCAGAGCTCTGAATTGACCAGGTGAAGCTAAAGATTAGAGAGATGGCAAGCAGGCCTTGCAATCTCAAGGACTTGTAGCTCAAGTGCGTCAAATTACCAGCCGCCTGGTTGATGCAGAGCTGAAACGCTCATTGATGGGGAAGCGCAGTCTGAGAGTCCTGGCGCGCACTGTACACTGGGAAAAAGTCCCAGTACACTGAGAGATACAATTTACTGCGTACCGGTGCATATCGGCCCACTTAAAGCACTGGTAGTAGCATCTTTCATCACCTGCCTTGAGAATTACTGAAAAATAAAAATATAATGTTTATAGATTTTTCTTTGATGTCCTTAAATACACGTGTTAAAAAATTTGGGTCTGGTTTAAATGTCAACAAAGCGTTTACGCTTAATTTTTTTCCCCTGATTTTACAGTCAAATTTAATATTATGTAAAA
Source organism: Xiphophorus maculatus (assembly GCF_002775205.1). Taxonomy (NCBI): domain Eukaryota; kingdom Metazoa; phylum Chordata; class Actinopteri; order Cyprinodontiformes; family Poeciliidae; genus Xiphophorus; species Xiphophorus maculatus. The sequence continues at coordinate 19,076,399 of NC_036465.1, read as the reverse complement.
TGGTATTTAATGTAGAATAATCCAGTCCAGGTTCTATAAGTTTAAGCATTTAATAATCATGCAGTATAGACCGTATTTGCCCAAATTCTAAAAAAGTTGTAAAAAACATTCCTTTCCTTTCCTTATTTGTGAAACGTGCGGGTGATATAATTCAACCACACACATTTTTTGTGCTCAGATGTCTAGAGATTTATCCAAACTGCTAGAAAAGTCTAAACAAATTGTAAAATCTAGAAAATAACATGCATTTATCTTGCAATAGTTATATTAATCCTGTACAAGGTTTTGTTTTGAGAAGAAAACTTTATCTCAATAAATGTGTCTGTGTAAATGACACACTTACAAATATTTTAAAAATAATTTCATTTTAGGTTGGCATCAAATTTTGTTGGACTAACTCAATTAAAATATAGATGAAAGCAGCCCAAGACAACTTTGGGCAAAGTATAAATTTTCAATGCTATAAAGATTTAGAAATCCAGTCACTGCTGTATGTTTATTAAACTGTATTTAATGCTTACTTGTATTATTTCTAGAAATGGAGACTAGCAAAAGCGACACATTTAAAAACGTCCTTTTATTAAATGATGTCACAGACAGATTACAGTCTGCAGCCTGGAGGCGAAACACACCCTGTGCTGTTTTTTATGAGTGGAGAAGATACTGTAAGCCTGAGGTCGCCAATTATTTTTCCCAAAGGGTCACAGAAGCAGCTGTTAGGGCTAAAACACTGGATCAACACAATTTTCCAAGTATGTATTTGATAATAAACTGTCAATACAATTTTTATCTTCCTCTGGGAACTGTAAGCATTGCAACCAAACAATAACATGTGATCCAATTTACTGGTAGCTGAATCACTACATTTGTCATAAATTGATATATTTTACAAAGACAATTCTTTAAACAGAACTGAGCAAAGCCTATGTCTACAAAAAAAAGAATAGACATATAAGTGAAATCTGTATATCAGAAGCAGTAATGGATTACTCAAGAAAAAAAACACCGACATTTTTCCAAAAAGTAAATCCATTATATAAATAACAGTTCCAATAATGGATTGGTTGAGGATTGTGGGAATGCACTGAACATGATTTGTGTGCAGTATCAACACTGAATATTATATCATCTTCAGCTTCTAATTTCATGTAGGCTAGTTGAGCATATTGACACCTTTAAGGTTGTAAGCTGTTTAAATCGGCTACAAAACATATTTTGTAATTCTCAGTGTTATGTTTTCCTTAAGACTTTACTGTGACATTTGCAAGAAGTTATGAATTCTGAAGACTGCTATCAACACAATAAAAATTAACATGGGTTGCATTTGTTATTAGGTGGCTGGAGGCTGCTGGAGGAGAGGACCAGAAAATATAGACAAAAATGATATTGCAATATATTTTTTTAAATACCTCAATAACAAAATCACAGACGGTTTTCCATATTTTGTGTTTTTTTTTACATTTTATATTGGATTTGGCCAAACAAATATGTCACCTCGCATAAAAAGGTTTTTTGTTTTATTTGACTTTCCATTAACAGTCACCAGCGCTAAAAAATATATTTTCCAAATTGAATTCCTCAAACTCCTCGCTGCTTCCCCTCTCCTCTCCCTGCTGCACCGTTTTCATTGCTTTACCAACGATGAGCGAAATTTGTTTAATTTTTTCCTAAAGGAATATTTGATTCCTGACACAAAGCAAAAAGCACCTACAATTCTCGCTTCTTCTGATTTATTTAAATGTTAGTTAGCAGACGTGACTAGCTGTAGCTAGCTAGCTTCTTGTCTGTGTTTCTGAGGGGTTTTTTTCGTGTCCTTGTGCCTACAATCAACCGGGTGCTGACAAATTGGACAGAAAATGTTTCTCCTGTTTCTTGTAATTTGGTGGCCCTGAACCTTTCGCTAAACTTCAAGTTATTTACTTACTTTTTGGAAAAATGTCGGTGTTTTTTTTTTGCCTTGGCTGTCTGGTCTATTTTGTCTGTGTTGAGAGGAGAGGGGAGCAAGACGCACAGCCATAAAGGGAAGCTCATGATTTACATTGCAGCTATGCCAGAATATTCAGAAAACAATTGATGGATATAAATTATATCATAATATTCAACAAAACCAGTAATCATTTCAATCCAACCAGCTAATAACAAATAATTAATTTGTCACAGATAAGTTATTTCTCTTCTTAAATTGGTATTACTTTGGCCAGCACTGTTTATGACTGTATGTATATTTTGTAGCTTAATTTCTATTTATCACCTTGTTGTGAAAAAGAAAAAAAAAAGACAAGAAATCTTTTCAGTTGCCGGCTCCAAATAAAAGCTTAAATTCAACGTGGCGGCAGCAGCTTTGGCCTTGAGGTTTAAGAAGCAAGCTGCTGGTGAAAGCTGCGACTTCAAACAAGTAACAGAGAGGGAAGGGAATTTGTGCCGGTCGCTCCTCAGTTTTCACACAGACCTGGGTGTGTTACACAAGACGGTGAACGCAGGATCCACCTTCGTTTGACCTCTTTAAACTGCCGGTGTCCCTCACCGCCGCTCTTCGTTTGCTGCACATGTGCTGCTCTAGTTGCACAGGTTGATACTTGGACGTGGCAGTGAGAAATTTAATTGGAATAACGAGGGCAAAACGGATAACGTACCAAAGAAGTTTGACATGTGAAAGGTTTGTTGGAGGCTGGTGAAATAATCCTCTTTCTACCAACTTTATTACGCTCTCATTCTTTTGGTCAGATTTTATAATTAATTGATTTTCTGTTAACGTTTGAATGTTGCATAAAAATTATTATGGGTTAGGGTTTGCAAAGCCTCAGAAGTGACGTGAGAAACACTAAGTGTGATATTATTATTATTAGGACAGTGTTTAATATTTATGATAAGGGGCAGGAAGTGAGGTCAGTCTGGGTCGTGAATCCATTTTGAGAACTTAAATAGAAGTACATTTCTCATATCTCATAGCCCCAATATTTTCACTCTTTCACAGCTGTAACTTATTTATACTTGAGACCTATCCATGTACACAACTAGATATGTGAAAAGAAAACATATTATTGTATCAACTGGCATAAATTGTGGAATGATTTATTCAAAACTAATCAGAAAAACTCCAAAAACAGTAACCCTTTCATATAAGACAGGCTCACATCATGTCTTTTAATGAAAAGGTGTCACTTCTCGAGATACCTCCAAAACTGCTTGTTATTTGCCAAACGTGTTGTGTAAGTTCTTCAACCAGGTCTTCAGAAAAGTGGACAGATTTGTTTTTGGTTTTTTACTTCTGATGCCACCTGATCGCCGCAGACTGTGCCTCAGCCTGTGCCTCAGCCTGCCATCAGCTAATTAAAATTTGATATTTCTCTTAGCATAAACCTGATGAGTGATTCCCTAGAAGAGATTAACATGCCTAAAAATTCAAATGAATTGCACCAAACACCTTCTCAAGCATTTTGCCGTTTGTGTTTAGATGAAAGAGGAAGCAGAAATGTTACACCAGCGGGGGAAGCAACTTTATGTTTACTTTATACTTCAACATAAGCAGTCTGACTTGTAGTTTTCTACATTGATTTGCAACGCTGTCATTCCAGATGCGACTGCTATATTCAGCTGTTGCTTTTAAGCTAACTGTAATTAGGGTTTTCTTTATATCACATTTCGTGTTGGATGGATTTTTTTCCTTCCTCCACACAGAAAGCATGGACAAGAATCTGTGTTTCCTGGGCTTCTTCTTTAATTGCGCTGACATGCTGTAAAGCTCAGAAGTATTGCGATTAAAATTTACAGCTACAGTCTCTACACTGAAGCAATTATTTGTTATTTTACAGAGAAAAGGTTAAAAGATCACTTTTACTCAACAGTAAAACAAATGGCTCCAAGTGGGAAAATGCTTAATTTGGAAAACGTCAAACATTTAGATCAGGACAAAGATAAACTGATCTAATTTTAAACCTTTCTTTCTTCCCTTTTCTCTCCCTTTTTTCTTTCTTGTCTTGTTGCTGATTTTTCTCTATATGTAGAATTTTTTCTCAGGTTTTTCCTGCTTTGGCCTTCAGTTGATTGCCTTGATTGGGAACACCTGCCCTCCTCTGTTTGATGACTTCGTGATTACTTTAAGCTAAACTAATTGATTACATCAGAGTTTTGTCTTCTGGCTCTGTGCATCAACCTTTAATGAGGAGACGTCTTTAACTCGTCATTTTATGTCACAATTTTCTACTCAGAAAACTAATCTTAACAAATATTTTCCTCTAGTTTTAACCTCCATAAGAAAAGCAGTAAAGTTTTTCTTATTTTGCTATTATTCCTGAATATCATGTTGCAAAAATGCACTTTTGACTCCCTTTAAATGGCTCTAGTTTTTTTTTTTACTCTACAAATGTTTCAGATCATTAAATAAATGATGATATCTAACAATGAAACCAGAGTAAATAAAATGCAATTTTCAAAAATGCTTCAAACCAATCTTGGATCTCTTGATAAATCGTTTGGTTCAGTTTCACCACATCCGTCCTTATTACTCCCACAAGTATTAGCTTAAATCAAACCTGACTACTTGAAGCGGGCTAAAGAAAATGCAAAAAGTAAAACATTACAGCCTGATAAGGTTTTCTTTTTTCTTCTTGCGTTTTCTTTACTTCTTTTAACTTTGAGCTTTCTTGGAAAACATCCGATTTTTTGCATTCTAACTGGCTGGTGACTGATCAGCGTCTGATTTTGACCACAAGCACATTGTTATCAAACTCTCCTGCTTTAAAATGAGAGCATCAACTTGTTGGATGGGTGTTCAGTGACTACCCTTCAAAAGTAATATAAATAAGCATGATGTTTATTAAAAAAAAAAAAAAAATATATATATATATATATATATATATATATATATATATATATATATACTGTATATATATAAACATCAAGGGAAAAGGTGGAATTGCTCTTAAAGGGATTGTCTGGGAGTAAACATGAGTAATGTCCCAATGATAAAAAAAAAAAAAAGTGTGCCCTCTGGAGGTCCTCTTCTCCGGCTGTTTTTCTAAGGGCTTCATCAACAACAGTGCCTCTCTGTTAGGCGAACTCTGTTGTTTGGGATATAAGAGTCTGCACGGGGCGCGTCTCTGAATGGCTGCCCTGGGCATTGAGCAGAACGAGGCACAGAGTGAGCTGCAGCGGGCAGCTCTGCAGAAGCAGCAACCCTCTGTTATTCAGCCGTTGGCCTGTGCGCCACAACATTGTGTATACATCTGTAATCTTACTTACCCCCTGGGCTCACAAAGAACCCCACTGCTGCCATCTTCCACTATGTTTCTTTTTTATATACATCCATCTCAGCCTTTCTCTCTCATCATACTCTCTCTTGATCGCGTCACTTGCCCCCCCCCCCCTTCTTTTTTTTTTTTTTTTTTTCTTACACAAAGATATAGTCAGGCAAACACACCCACACACTTTCTCACGTTGGCTCCCATACACAAACACATGAAGGGCCTTGAAGACAAACCATGTGTGAGATCATGCTGCCTTAATGTGTCAGGAATATTACAGCCTGCTCACTTTCTCTGCTTATTTAAATCATTTTTAAAAAATGCGTAAAGGGAATCTTTCCCATTTTAGGGGTCAGTTTACGATTCTTTCATGGATATTTGCTTGCACGAGGGTTGGAGAAGGTAAAACCTCTCTTCAGCTGAAACCGAACTGGATCTGTGAGTGTTTAAATATACATGAAGCAGAGGGCTACATGAATGTGATCCTGTCCTGGACGGCGAGCAGTTATGAGCTGTGTCATGTGTCGGCGCTTTCAAGCCGACTCCAGCTTTCATCAGCCTTTGCCTCTGTGACGCCGTGACGTTTGCCACACCCTCCCCAGCTCCCAGCTCCCCCAGCGCCACTCCGCACATGCCGTAAAGGGGCGTTCATTTGTACGTTCTCCCTGCTGCCGCCACGTCTCGGAGCGGCTGCTGTGTCAGGGACTGCGAGAGGTTCTTTCATGTGAATTGATGGTTTTATGTTAAATAAATAGAAAGATGCTTTTAAAGTGCATTTCATTCTTTATTTTTACTTCTCCCAGCTTTTATCTTGTCCCTGACAGGCTGATCTGCTTGCTTGCGGCTTCAAGATGATATTGTGCATTGACAGTCCAAGTGATGTATTGTCATCATCTCCTGGTTGATATGTACCGCTGCTCCCTTAAGGATAATATGCGGCTGTCATGCTCCGGTTTGAGGATTTCATAAGATCCCGCTGCTGCCCCGCACTTCAATAAATCCTTATTGCTTTCAATACATTTTCAATCAGTTGCCATTTGCTGCAATCACTGTTGCATGTGTTACTGTAAACTCTGCTTCCAGCTTCAAGGTTTGTGTGTATATTTCTAATGGGAGGCATTACAAAACACATCTTTTAAGCCCCCACTGGGTTCAAAACAACAGGAATGTATTTTTCCCTCTCTTTCTTTCTTCAGACGGCAGCGGCTTTCACAATTGAATCTGAATGCCATGCTTTTAGCGCCAGGGTTGTTTGATTATCCACAGACAGGGAGCTGTGCTGGATTCCATTCCTTTCATCATGCTTTAACCAGTGTGAGCCGGCTCCCCTGTCGTATTTTATGAGAGGTGATTTTTTTTTTTTTTTTTTTAGGGCCTCTCCTTTATGCAGATGATTTTGGCTGCCTCTCCCCGGTCTGGTCTTCAAGAGCTGGATATTGGTTTTGACAAGAGAGCTCACCCTGCTACATTTGCTCTCACTGAGCTGTCTACCTGACTGGATATTCTTGGCCATATGCTAATGTGAATTACACTTAGCAACGGGGAGGGGAGGGGCGGATGCGTCTACAGGTGTTTTCAGAATGAGGCTCGGTGACAGGAATATTACACCGCACTGGAAACCTCATTGACCCTTCACACTCCCGCAGAGAGTGGCGCTCTGTGCTGTTACCCAGTCGCGTATGTTCTTTTAATACTCACTGCTAACGTCCATATCAGTTGGCAGGTGTCTTCATGTGCAACGTGTTCATTCAAGGAGAATTTGTTCGCCTATAGGACCAGGAGCTGTCGTCTATGGAAATTGTTTTCTTTTTCCACTAGGAAGTGTCGATGTGCGTATGTGTCTGCAGGCGGTTCTTCTGCTAGATAATGAGGAAAGCATTAAACAAAATGACTGTGCAACTTGCAAAGAGAATGTGTCGTTATTTCACATTTTCTCAAATCGTTCAAACTACTAATTAGTGTAGTTCAATTTCTGGCAAAATTATCAACAAACTGTTTCTGTGGTCTGTAAAATCTGAGTGTTTAATGCAGACTTAAACATGGTTTTATCATGTTCTTCTCAGCAAAGACTAATTGAAGCCTAAAATATTCAAGACAACTCTCCTGTCAAGTTTCTGGTTGAGTATATAATATTAGGAAATTGTTCCTTATGACACTGTAAAGTGTTGATAATGGATCAGTTATCAAACAGTGGAAAAGTATTTGTTTTCTTAATTTTCTCACATTTTTTAAAGTTTTGAGTTTCATCAAATTTTAATATCAAACAAAACCTGAGCCAGTACAAATAGGAGTTTACATATTATAATTTCATTTATTTTTAAAAGGCAATCCAAATTAAACTGCGTCTTTGATTAAAAGATTTTGTGTTTTTGTTTTATGTCACTATGGAGGAATTTTGGATTGCTGATGCACTTCTGATCCGTGTCCTGCTACGTAACACTTGCAGCTTGAGGGAATGAACTGATGACCAGACATTCTCCTTCAGGATTTTCTGCTAGAGCGCACAATTTATAGTTTCATCAGTTACTGCAAGTCACCGAGTTCCTGAAGCAGCAAAGCAGCTCCAGACTAGACTCCAGATAAACCACAACCAACATATTTGACTGTCTTTTTTTTTTCTCCCCGAGTTGCTGTCCTGAGCGTCATCCAGATGTTTTTCTGAAAGATTTGCATTCTTTTATGTCAGCAGCGATTTTCCCCTGTGATCTCTCCCCTGGATGCCTTTGCAGCCCAGTTTCTTATTGCTGAATAATAAACACTGAGGCCCATGCTGGTGCTGCGAATGCTGTTCTTGGTTCTTTTTTTGATCCTCTGGATGAGTCACAATCTGCTTTTGGAGTAATGTTTGATAGGCCAGTAACTTCTGGGATGGTTCACCTTTCTGATTTCTCCATTTTTGGATAATGGCTCTCAGTTTGTTTTACCAAAGTACCAAAACCTTAGAAATAGTTTTGTAAGCTATTCCTGACTGGAATAGCTTACAATGTCAGTGATTTTGTTTCTCACCTATTCTTGAATTTCCTTAGGTCAGGCCACGATGTTTTGCCTGTTGAGATGCTGTGGCCTATCTCATACTGCCAGACTGACTCTATTAGTCCTACAGGAACAATGTATGGCTGTAGCAAGGAAAAAACATATAGTTAATTACAGTAATTCATGATTTTAACAAAGGGGGCCTTTTTTACATTGGACCAGGTTGGGTTAGACTCAGTTTTTTCCTATTAAATGAAATAATTGTTTGAAAAGTTCTCATTATATTTATTTATATATACTGTTGGTTATCTTCTAGTCTAGTTGAAATAATTTTCTTTGTTAAATAAAAGCAGCAAAATCATGTCATATGTTTGTCTTTTACATCTTTGTGGTAACGCAAGGAAACAGTGGTTTTACTCAGGGTTATAGTTAAAGTCTGATCCTCGCTGTCCATGTTAGACGATACCTGCTGGTATCTTGACATCTCCATCATTTTATTAGGCATTATTTACCAACTGTAGTTAAATAATGCCTAGACAAGGATGTAGTCTACATCCTACATCTTTTGTAGGATGAAGATGCTTTACCGGACATAAAGCCAAACAAAAGCACAAGAACTGAGTGTAATTAAATTATATATATACGTATATGTATTATGTAAGTCCAGACTAAAACAATTTTTAGAATGCATAAAGTTTCAATAAATGTTCTTGATCTCTTCTCGTGATTATCTGTGACTAACTCTTAACAATCTCCATCTGCTCTTACCAACCTCCCTGACCTTTGATGAAAAGCATCCCCGCAGCATGATGCTTCCCCCACCATGCTTGTGTTTTCAGGGTACTTTTTGTAAGACTGTTCTCTGTAAAACTACATATGAAATAGACATGTTGGCATATTACTTACGCGTTTGGACATCTGCTGGGAACATTTTCTAAATGTTGAAATGTTTCGTTTTAAAGTAGATTTTTTTGTGGAAATTTGACTGGATTTTTTCCCCCGGTGCACAAGTGATATATTGTAAGGCAGGTTCTCCTGTTGATGCTGTGAAAGGCTGTGAAGTGAACAGTGATGTTATTCAGGACATTCCTGGTCCAGGTTGAGTTTTCCTCCAGATGTGAAGCTTTAATATGTTGATTTTCCTTCAAGTTGCTTTTGCATTCGTGCTCGTCTAATTGAGAGGGCATCAGTGAGCAACAAGCAGCTGAAGCTTAAAACATGAAGTCAGTCATACAGCGTGTGATAATCGTGTCTGCTACCCTCTCTCTGCTCCTCCTGCCTACGTAGAGGGCTTTGCATGATTGCCTGGTGAGTGTTTCTCAATGCAACATTGCTATTGTCCACTTGTCCCTCCTTCTGTGCAATCACATGCATGAAGTTGTGACTGTAAATCCCAGATGTTGGCAGGTCGTCCTCCTCTGCAGCATTCTGGTAAACTGTTGGCTGACAGCTCTTGGTTTTCTCAAGCTGGCAGCCATAAAGAAAGATAACACAAAGAGGAGCTAGGTAGGTCGTCTTTTTATTTTTTTCTCCTCCTATCCCTCTCCAGTTGAATGGATTGTAAAACAGAAAAAAAAAGAAAAATGTCCTCCCTCTTTGAGCGTGGAAAGAGATAGAGTAGCTGTGTGGAATAAAGGAGATGCCTCTTTCTCTATCGCACTCCATCAGCATTATTTACCAGACCTGCCAGTTGCTTTGTACAGCACCTCTCCCTGCCAAGTAGGCGACTGGCGTCCGACCAGGGGCTAGTGACAACAGGCTACAGTGGAAAGCAGGGAGAGCTGTGTGGATGAGCCAAGTCTGTTTATTCCAATAGGCTCCAGCGTGAAGCACAGACGTCTATCTGCGCTCAGAAAGCAGAACGTGCCACTATAAGGGTTTCTCGCAGATTAGAAACCTAACCCGCTTTTTGAATTAGATGTAAAACAGCAAGAATGGTGTGGTAGTGTACACAGGTCATTTGTTAGACCTCAGCTGCTGTTTTAATGGCTTACAGTGATTCCCGGGCTTTGATTGTGTGGAGCGCTATTTGTACTGCAGTGGAGGTGAATCGTACTTGTCAGAGAAGCTGTAATGAATGTATTCCCATCAGTCATCCTATGGAAAACATCAGCATTTGGTCTTTGGGTACTGAAAAGTGAGGGTTTTTTTCTTATCCACATCGTGTCACAGATGGTGGGAAAGCCTTTGTAATGCTAATATAATATCACACTGTGTCGGCCCAGCTCCGTGGTTCTCTCTGTGTACCAAGCAGCCTGGCTGTGGAGTGATTTACCAGTATGGAGGAAAAAAGACCTCCCTCGGTTTGCACTGAAAAGGCTACGTGGTTGGCGGGTCCTGCCGTTCGGCCTGCTGCGACTTTGCCCGCCTTGACTTTATTGATTCGCTGGTCCATCCAGTGCTGTGTGCCATTAATTAACTCTGTCTCCGAATGTTTGTCACATTGTGCATGCTTATTAGGAAGGCTATTACCAAGGGGTGCAAGGCGTTAAAAGCAGCTGGAAGGATGAAGCAGAGGAAAAGGACTTGCTTGCTACTGGCCATGCTGCAGATTTTAAAAAACACAAATGCACATTTCAATCTAAAAATTTTTTTTTCCATAAAAAGCAGAAAATTGCACCTCCTGCTTCTAATGGCCACCTCCCTGAATGTGACCCAATGGCAGGCCACTTCCTCCTGTTTTAACCAATGGCTTTGTCCCTTCTTCCATGGCAGCGACTCAGCCATTCAAGAGGAGGAGATAGGAACATTGATGTCTTTCTCTAGACGCGCCACGTCACGGTGTTGTGTATTCCTTTCCCAGCCCTCATCCCTGATATTTGAATCGCAAGGGGGGAGCGTTTCATATCCGTGCTGAGAGAAGAAGGGGGATCTTGTCTGTCTGAAAGAGCATGCTGGATTAAGGGGGTTATTTCCCCAGAGGGGGGGATATGAGAGTGAGTGTCACTCAAGACAGCTCTCACGCTGCCGCTGCATGTTGCCAGGGAGCCCCCCGTCTTTGACTTCTACCACTCTCCTCTCCCTCTGCCACATCCTCATCATGGCTACCATCTCTCCTCCCTTTTTTTTCCCCCTGCTAGTCCTTTGGTGCCCTACAGGGAGAGGAGAATTGTGTGGTTCTGTGGGGTGGTTGTTATTCCAATCACACCTCCGATGCAGCGAGGGTCCAGTAAAGTACAGAATAATTGGCAGGTTCCAGACAGCCATTCTGTTCTCATATGTGTGTGCTTGTTCGTTGGGGTGTGTGTGTGTGTGTGTGTGTGTGTGTGTGTGTGTATGTGCGACTGTGATGAGAAGGGGGGCTGCTGTAGGTGCAGCATTCAGGGGTCATTTCATTAATTACTTGCTATTGTGTTTTACGCATGTTCTCACATTCTGTTTGTCAGCTCAGGTTGATTAGATGCACATGCTGACAAAAGATCCTGCTTCTGAATGTGGAGGGAAACATCAAATAGGGAGGAAATCACCCCACATTAAAAACAGAGCTCTTAATAAGCCAAACTGTGAGATGCAGCAATCTGAATTTTGTGAACGACCTCCGATCTTTGTAAAGCTAATATATGAATATCGCTTTTAGCCAACGACCATTATTTTCAGGAGCTAATATGAGAGAAGTGAATTTAAATAAATGTTTTTTTTCTTTCCTCCCTTTCACAACCGCTTATCAATTATTTAAATTAAGAAAAGTGGAAATGTTACAATGTGTGTGAGAGAGTAGTACCTGTAAAACTGGCTTTCACAAATATTTTAAAGCAATAACAAAAGTATTACAGAGCTGACATTTTAAACTCTGCGTAGCATCTTATATTAGCATAATTGTGGTTAGCATTACCAAAACAGCAATCTCTATTTTGAATGTTGACTCCTGAATTAACTTTGCAATATTCTAAGGTTCATCAGCATTTCTAAATGCAGCATGTTTAAAATAAAAAGAACAATTTTTCTACTCAGCTTAGCCGTCTTGTTAGCCACTGAAAGCCTCATTTTCATAGCATGTTGATGTCAGCTAAACTCAGTGATACTTAGTTTTTTGCATTCACTATTAGAAAAAAAAATCTGATTGAGTTTTTGAGTTTGAGTAGGGTGAGGAGTACAAAGATACAAAGATTGTAGATTGTGAAGAACCTGTTAAAGACAAGCTGCAAAACTTGGAGATCTTTGGATTGGCACATGCTTTGCAGTAGAATAGTACAATCTTGCTGAGATATAGCAATTTTGTTTTTTTCCTTTTTTCATTTCTGAAGCTGGTTTAGTAGAGCTAAAACAGTCGCTGGTTAATATTTAATGACAAGTTAGTTTCACAGTTGTAAAATGAACATTTATAAACGTAACATTTATCATACATCATAGCATTGGTTATAAATTGGGCAGAACGCAGTGAAAGTAAAACTTAGTCATTCTTGACACAAGTTGGCAAAATTGCACAGGCTCATTCTTTCGCAAATTTTCTTTCCTCTAACAAATTGTGAGATATTTTAATTGTAAGAAATGTATTTGTCTAGTGTCTTATGTTGCTGATTAGCATGGCTATAACCACTAGCCTTATACGTAAACACTAGTCTGTGTGAGGTTGCAAATTGTCTATTAAAACATGGAATCGTCCCTTGTTTGACGCATCTGTTTCATATTGAATCCATAAAGAAGACCCTGTATTTTGTATTTTTAACAATTGGGGGAAATCTGGTTTTAGGTGAAGCTGCTTCCTGAAGGAGATTCTGGTTCTCCCTCAAACTGCATGTTACATTTCTAATTAATCTCCTTACATTGGATGCTTGTCTTCTAAAAGTCATTAGGGTTTTTGCATTTTCCTTTATGATGTTGTTCAGTCAGAGGCTGGATGTTTGAAATGATAAAACAGAGCAACTTTACTGCACTCCATCAAGCCTTTCTGCCATCTGCTAAACTCTCTACTTCCTGCAGCATGAATGTATTTCATCATGTCATAGAAAATTCAGCTTCTTTTTAAATAGCTTCTTGCATGTCTTTAAGATTAAACACCTCTGTAATTCTGAACCTTACAACTATCACTGAAATTTCTACACTCAGCAACAAGTTCCACACTGAAGAGTGTTGTTGTCAGGAGGGTCTGGTTGCATTTCAAGTAGAGTTGTTGCATTATGTTTAAAGGGGTCATGCAGAATCCTTTTTTTCACCCTTTAAATACATTTTAAGTATTTAAGTCATTTTCCAAGTCTTTGTCTTTTTTTTCCAATGCTTTGCTTCCCTTGATAAGATCGTTCTGGAGTGCAGAAAAGTTGAATTTAGTGTCTGCCGGTGCAGCATAGATATCTTTATGTTCTGTTTGCTTGGGTCATATTTCTCAATACATTCATGTTTCTCTGTTCCCTACTCCTTTTTTTTAACTATTATGTCACAGTATTTGCTACAGAACTGCTAAATAAAGTCATTGACCTTTGTCTTACCAGTTTCACAAATCCTTTTCATTTTTATTTTCCTCACAGTGGTTTTCTTCTTGAAGTTCAAGGATGCTGAAGTTACAAGTGTATAACTGAAATGTTTTGTTGTTGGGTGCATTAACCCACACAATTCAGTCCAGGCTCTGGGTCAATCCTCTTCTTTCTCAATTAATAGCTCCATCTTACAAACATGTTACATACACAAAAGGCATGTTTTGCCTTTTTTCCCTCCCTCCTTACATTTAACATTAGCCAACCATTTCATATCCATGTATCCAAAGTATATGGTATTATTTTACTTTTCTTTGACACTTAAGTTTTGCCATTGATTTTAGAGGTAAAACTATAAACTGCTTAAATCTCATTTACAACTCAAGGACATATTACTGTCTAAAAAACTTCTTTCTAATCATTTTGGACAGATTCTCTTTGGGTCATTTGGACGTTTTATGACATATTACAGATTATAACAGCTCATTAAAACAAAACAACTATGATCTCCTGATGGTAAGAGTTATTAAGGGACATCATTTCCTTACAGTAGATTATGAAGTAAGTTACTTTATATGGTCAATTCTTGGTTACCAAATTTCAGACACATCTGTCTCACAGAATTTGGTCTGAAGTAACCAACGCTGCAAATGTTGAAAATATCAAATGGGAGAAATATCTTGTATCTGATCACATCCTCCTTTGCAAGTGTTTCTTAACTTCACTGAAGTCACGGTCACAACAAAGTATTACGATTCATACCTAATATTTGAAGTGATGTTTTGCCAATGAACATAGAGATAAACAGAAAAAGGTTAAGTTGCATTGGTACTGAAAGCAGTTCAGATAATTATGCTTCATTATTATGTAAAATATTAATTTATGAAACTGTTAAACCAACAGGTTTAAGTTAATTGCCCAATAGGAGCCCAGCCATTGTATATGAAGAGATTTGACTGCATCCATCTGTGTCTCAGCTATGAGGCCCGTAATTAACCTCACTGCATCATGGCCCACTCAAAGTATGCGTCAGTGATCATAAATTTCACTCAGGTGAACAATAGGCCGATTTAAGCAAATACTTGGGAAACTTGCACCTTATTAACTGAGGCTCATCCTGAGTCAGAGGGCAGGAGTCACAGGTTGAATCCGTTCCCTCTTTTGACTGATAGGACTCCGGGGTGATCACTGATACACATCAACGGAGCCGGGCCGTGCAGCCAATCAAGCTGGGGGCTGGTAATACAGATTGGTACAAACACCAGGGAAAATAACCCAGTTCTATCTGCTGGAAAACACATTGACCCACAGACCTAATGGAACATGCATCCCATAGGTGCTCGGCTGTATTGATTAGCCATTCTCTGCAGTTGTAGCCAACACTGATATTGAGTGTGATTTTGCTATTTTTTTTTTCCATCTGTGCTGTAGGCATGCCTGTTCTTGCAGAGGCTAAATTAAAATGGTTACAGTATACCTCAGTGTTGCTACATGTGCTGTTTTTTTTTCAAGTCTCTCTTCTGTGATTTCCTCTCATTGAGCTCAGCACCATAGCGACCATCATCACTTCTTCTGATGCCGTATCCTTCTGATCCAGCTTCACCTTTAAGGGGATTCTCATTATGAAGGACACTTGGTTCTTACATGATCACCTACACACACACACACCAGACTCAACACAAGCACACCTCTATCTTAGTAAAAAAAAATACCTAGAATGCCTGGAATCAAAGCTTTTTACCTGTTTATTTATAATAAGAAACACACTCATGCTGTCTGTTGTGAATAGAAGAAAGTGTTCGAGCCTTGAAAACTGTGCAAATGTCCATTATTCAAGAGCTTTTATGTGATTGAGGTAGAACAAAGTGGCAGTAATAAAAAATATTGATCACTGCAACCCATAAAGTGTTTGACAGGAATTGCTGAGGCAGAATCAGGCATTGACTGAGTGCCTTTGCAGGCGTGTAAACCTGCAGGACATTATGTCACCGTATTAGCACCGATCACTGCGGTATAATGGCCCCCAGTCCTCCCAGCCTGATTTAGATTCAGCCCAGCAAATGAAGCGTAGCTCTAATAAATGCACCTGTTGAAAATATGATAATTGCCTCTCTGATGGCTGACCTTTTTTGCTGTAGCAGTAAAGATTATTTGAAGCATGCATGCATGCAAGTGCATGCCTTTGTGTGCCTCAGTCAGGAGTTCAAAGGGCCATTGCTGCTGCTTTTCGACTCTGCGTTTCTGGGGGGCGGATGCAACTTTTGTATTTATCAGCAGTTAGTCATACATCGGCTTCTTTTTTAACTGTATCGAGTGGGAGCAGCGCGGACGCGGCGTGAGCGTGCACGGCCACGGGCACGTGCGTGCATGCACAGCCTCATTAAACACTCGTTTCATAAGACTGACCCTTCAGGAGCAGTGGGCGGACCGAACACGATCCGCTCAAATGAGCAAATTCATGTGCAACGTGAAAGTTTTGGGTGTGCTGGAAGCATGTTCAGATTCAGAGTCCATTTGCGATATCTGTGATCAAATAATTCCACAGTGCAGGGCCCCACGCAGCTCCCTCTGTACTGTCTGCCGCACTTGTTTCAACCTCCTTTCTACTGCATGCCGAGCTCGTTATAACAACCTTGGGCGAGTCGAGCTGCTTTTTGTTAATGTCATCACATTAACCGTGTGTGCTAGTGTGCGTTCTCGTGTGCCATAAAGAGATGGCTTTATATGGACGCAGGATATATCCATATGTGTGCGAGGATGCCATTGCTTCTGTCTCATTAGCGCCTGAGCTGAGGCCCTGAGCCGCTTCTTGCGCTCCATTGGGACAGCTGATGAGGCCTGACTATGTGACCTTTAACAACCTAATCAACTTTTAACACCTCGCCTACCGCCTGCCTTATTGCCATTCTTCTCTCTGCCATTCACTGTCATACCCCTCCTTTTTTCTGTTCTGTTCTGTTTTAAGCTGCAGACTTGTTTCCCCCATTATATGTGCATGTATGGACAGAGCAGCATTGTACACACTTACAGCAGCTGTCTCTGGAGGAAAGTGGGGATGTATTGTAATAGTCTGTCTATCTGCTCACTCTTGACCTTCTCTTTGCTTATTTTTCTCCTTTCCTTATCTTTTGCTGTCCTTTTCTCCCCTATTGAAGAGCTCAAACTATGGTAAAGATAAACAGAGAAAGGAGAACAATTTTTAAACACAGACATCATGCAGTATTTGTCGTCCTGTCCCGGTTAACCTTTTTTATTTAAAAGTCATGATGCCACAGAAAATGTTAATAAAACAGAAGGTTTACACATATGAAATATATTTTAATATACAATCAGACTGACTGAAATTACCAGGTTTTTTTTGTATCTCACATGTGATTCAAATTTCTTATTTCTACTCAGTTTTTCTGTCCAAAGACAAGTCATGGGCTCCTATGTAGTTCTCATTATATCGTACTGTTTAGCAAAAAATCTTCATAGAATTAACACAAGTACCTTCAAACTGAATATATTCCATGATCTAATTTAGGAGCACTGTCTGTCCTGCAACTTCTAGGTTAATTTATCATGTAAATCAAATGGTTAAATTACCTTTTCTGTTCATCAACAATTTCTACAGAAGTGTGCTAATAAGTAAATTCTTTGATTCAGGTGTGCTGGAACAGGAATAGATTTAAAAAGACAAGAGATTTGCAACTGAAAACCCAAAATCTAATTGCTTTTGTTTAAAACATAACAAAAACAATCAACCATATTACTGCTTAGAAAATAGACTTACTTTTAGTCACTTTAAATACATACCACATCCAGCATGGTCCATGGCAGACGACTCTTACATTTTCACAACTTGAGTGAAAATAGAAGTAAAAAATTGTTTTCTTTTAGCTTGGTCTTACTGTTCTTGCTATTGGAAACAGCTAACTTTGAGTTTTTTTCCTCTCAATAATTAACTTCCACACCAAATAGTATTAATGTCTGTGCTTCTTACGTAATGTGCTGTATAGTCACTGTTATTTTGGCTTTGATACATAGGCTGTTGTTACTGTTGGACAATAAGATTACTGAATGTAATTTTTATGGAGCACCCTAGATAGGCTGAATCATTGGGTAGTAGTTAAGAACTGAGACTGTCAGCAAATTACATTAATCAATACAAAATAAAACCAAATATCTGAAAAAATAATCAGTTTTATGCTGCAACAGTGCTGAAAGGCAAATACCTACGAGAAATGCTGTAGCCTTTAGGCAGAAAGACTGGAATAAAGACGCAAACATTAGACTGGAAGTCCCTGCAGGGACACATCTAGAAATCATTTTCTGTGAGAAGTGTACGATAAATAAAAACACATAAAACAAGAAGCAAGAATAACCTGCTATAAATTCTGTGTTCAAGATGCTCTGACAATCCATCAATAGTGTGCAGCGGTATGAAGAATGACAATTTTAAATTGATTTGGACTTGACTCCCCTCAACCAAAGAGGAAAGAGACAATCTGGCTTGTCGCCAGAATACAGATGATAAGCCAGCATTTGTGGTGGTTTGAGGGTTGCATGAGTGCATACGGCATGGGTACCTGGCACATCTTTAAATGCACTATGAATGCAAATCATATTTTATTTATTTATTGTGCTTTGTTTTGTTTTCGGGCAACAAATGTCTGGCATATGTCAGAAAATCACTGCCAAACTACATTCTGCATGCAGTAAAGCAGCGTGGCTCCACAGTAAGATGACACAGGTGCTAAACTGAGCTGCCTGCAGTTCATACCTCACACCCACTGCTGTTAACACATTAGGAGATTAAAAATATAACAGAAAGGGTCCTAGGCTACTTAGCAGCTCAATGTCTACAGTGAGAAGTAATAGAAAGTCTTTCAGTCAACTTTCGAAACTGCAATTTTTCTTTGTTTGATACAGCACAGTGGTAAATAATCCCCACTTATCAATCAAAGTCAAATTTGATATATATTTAGGCTTTTTTATTATCACACTTATTGATACCCCAAGGTAAAGATGTGTAGGAAGCTTTAAGATGGCTTTTGCTTTATTGCAGCATCGTAATCTCACACTGAACCAGTTTTCTAACAGTGAGCTTCCTAAAATGTTTAATTTGTGCTTTTCTATTTTCACACTAAATCATTCCTATTAAATTAAAGGATCTATTTTCCCTAATATTTCACTGTGGGATTATGCTACTGAAATAAAATATGAATGTGTTTTGAAGTCGATCTTTAACTGCGTTGAATTAAATGTGGAGGATGTTGTATTTGAGTTGTATACAGTTAAATAATACGCTGCTAAAGATTAAAAGACAAAAAAAAAAAGAAAACTGAAAAAAAGAGTCTCTTATTTAGGTGGGTTTTCTGTCAGAAACTACTTCTCATAATCAGGGGTTGTGTTCCTCACAAAAAATTAAAAAATGGAATAAACTCAGTTTGCTCGATTCAGGTTATATACTGTATATATATATAATATTTCAAATCAGTCTAAAGGCCTATCAATAAAAATTAATCTCATATGAAGCTTGAATTATATGTTTTCATTGACTTTTTACTAATTGCAGCAAACAAGAACTGTAAATTTCTTTGAATTTAAGAAATTTAAGGATCGTGGAGGAAAAAGTACATCTGATATAGGCAATGTCTGAAATAATGAAATCATGCAATGATGCAATGGACAAATGTTTATTTTCTCAGGTATTAACTAAGTTATTCAGAAATATTTAATTTAAAGAAAAAGGATTTTTTTTTTAAATAAAAATTCATCTGCCCAGAGATACTAAAACTATTGGCAGTATGTTTGACTCTTGGATGTCTATTGTAGGATTTTGATGGTCTGATTCTGAGTTTCTTGATTTTTTTTCTAATTTAAGTAATGAAGATTAAAATATTAAATACACTGTAAAAACGCGAGTGTAAGATCACTCTATCAACATTTTTTTCTTTCTGCAGTTTCTACAACTTTACCCACACGTTCAAGGTATTCTGAACATTTTACAGTTCATGAAAGTGGTTTCACATTCAAATTTCAATGAGCAATAATTAGTTTTACTAAATAGAAATTAAATGTTAAAGATGCCTGATTAAATGTTATCTGTTTTATTTAGTTGAAGATAGTTTTCGTCACAATGGGAAAAATTCAACAACAGCTTAAAAGGTCCCAAACTCATGTTCTGGTTTGAGATACTATTGATTATTTGGAGAAAGATGCTTTAGTTCCACTGAAGAAAATCATAACATCCCACTCGTTATCTGAAGTGGGCAGGAAAGCAAAAGTCAAAGGTCAAAACCATTCAAAGATTGGTTCCCACAAAAACAAGATTAAACCCTTATTTTCCTACTTCAAAACCAACAAAAAAAAAATTAAATGGCATAAATTAGGAGCTTTTAACTTTTTTTTATTTCCTTTTTTTTCTATTGTACAGAAAGACATCCACAATGATTGCAGTCAGTGATTTATCAAAATATTAGCCTGACTTCCAAAATTTAATTAAGCTTAAAGTAATAACGGTCTTCTGAGAAAAAGTCATGACTTCCATTGGGAGTCCTGCTCTTTCTTTCCTCCTGCAGGCTGCAATCTGCGAGGTTGCAGTTGCTACAATTGTCCAGATCTGTTTCTGCAGATTCTGCGGCTCCGATAAACGTCCTAATCCCAATTCCAAGTCAATCTTTACTCATCGGATGCCTCCCTGGCTCTTCAGCAGGCTGTGATTGACGATGATTATCTCAAGCGGATGCCGTATCTGTTCCATCGCTGTGGCTGCGTGAGGGATCGGAGGTGAGGAAGCCGGATCAAATAGAGCCTCCGAGCTGCTGACAGAGACGGTGCACAGGAGCAAGGGCCCGTGTAGGAGACACCAATGAATTAAGATGTATAGATAGGAGAGATTCTTTTTCCTCTTATGTCTCAGAGACATATCTATGAGTTTTGTCATCAGCTGCTGAATTCACCGCATTTACCTAACATGCAATCTTTGTGGGTTAGTAAGTTTGAGCTTTCTATTAGGAGGCAGCAGAAGCACAAGCTGTTGCTGTTTTAGTTATTTTCTTACTGGCTATTTAGTTATACTTTATTACATATATCTTTTTTTATACTTTTACATCAACTCAGAATGAAACACCTCGCAGGAGTAGTAGAGAGTAACTCCTCACCCTTCAGCTTGATGAAGACAGACATGACATATTCACAGAGGATCATTTAGCACCTAAACAGCCAGATGTTTCCCCCAGGAGCAGCTTGACAGAAAATCTGAACAAAGGGAAGCTGAATATTAATGTTGATCTTGTTCCATCAAATTCATAAAACATCATTTGTACTCAGCGCTGCCTTTTGTAAGGCACACAGATCTGTAGCTTGTCATACAGCAGCAAAGAGGACAAATGCTAGTAGTAATAAAATTAATGTTTTCTTTCCTCCACTTTAGAAAATAAATTGCATAGAAAATTACTAGGTGCTGTTAGAAGTACACAATCTTAACACAAAGAGAAGAAAGAAATCTTATTTAATGGATAATTAACAACCAGCAAAACAATAGAGCTGAGAAAGAATTATACAAATGTTATTTTAATGAATTTATAATCACTTTCAACTTTTAAATGCGTCCATTAGAACCTGCTATATTTATCGATGCACATTCATGGGAAACCCTGACAACCTCCTAAATCACAGAATTATTAGTTTACCTCTCTGTTTGGAATATATGTGGTTTTTGACCGAGCTCCAGCTGAGGCAGTCTGCGGCGTTGGCTTCATTTATGAAAGCTCACATCTGCTCAGGACTTGGCTGACTCGATTGGTGATCAGTTTCTTTATGCAAGGTCAGTGTTTATGATTAAACAATAAGACAGAGACTGGGCATAAATGACACCTATGGCAAAGTTCCAAGGTAAAAACCACTGCTAACCACAAAGACTCGTCTCATTTTCTAAAAAAGAACGACACTGAACAAATAACAATAAACATATTGGAGGTAAAGTGATGATCTCCAGATGCTTTTCTGCTCCAGATATCTTGCCATCATTGATTGTGATGTCTGACCATCAGTTTGCACTGGATGACAAAGCAGGATAAGGGCTGAAAGCAGACCAGAAAGGGTTCTTCTTAATAGCTCAGTGAAGCAAAATGAATCATTTTGAGTGGCCTAATCAAAGTCCAGGCTTAAAACTGAATCAGATGATGTTGCTTAGCCTATGCCTTATCCTTCTTGATGCTTTTTCACACAGAGACAGGTTGGTTTGGGTAGTTTTTTTTTCCCTTAACAAATGAAATCATAATTTGAAAACTGCAATTTGTATTTAGCCATGTTATATGTGTCCCAAAATAATAAATTGTGGTTGATTATCTAAAACATTTAGGTATGACGGAAAGCAAAGACAAGAAATCTGTAAGAGGGAAAATCATTTTTATGGCACTATGCCGTGGAAATGGCACGGCTTGACTTCTGGGACCATTGAAAGAAAAATCTAGTAATTTCTCTTTTGAACATAAAAAATGGTCTGTTTTTTGAACTTTTTAAAGGTTCCTATTCCCAGACTTTGCAAGTCAGTCATTTTATTTTCGTCCAGCTCAGACGTCCGTCTGGAAACATGTAAATTCCTGTTTTGCAGTTCAAACAGAATGCACAAATGTTCACCGACTGGATTCAAAATTCTTTCTGCTCCTGTTAGATTCAGTCCATGATCAGCAGAAATGAGCAACGTGAAGTAACTGTTTGTCCATGTTCAGCCAAGTAACCCAGGCAGAGCCTCCGTGAGACGAAGAACATGGAAGACGTTCTGTTTTTCTGGCTCAGTGGTTATATCTTCAGTTAATGCCTAAAACGAGCAAAACTTTAACAAAAAGTCAATTTTATAGTGTGATCATTCCAGATTTACTTCCAGATTGAAACTAAATGCAAGGTGTGTGTGTGTTCTATATCTAAACTGTATGCTTGCATTGCATTAGGGCTTTTCTGCAGCCTAACCTCTTAATTTCAGCTCTGGATCATTGCTGCCTTGCATGTGAAATGGGTTACTCAGCAGTGAACCTGCTCTGAAACTATACACCTGTGCTGAAAAGAGGAGTCGCCATTTCAGCGCTGTCTGTTTGGATCAGCGTTCCCTGTGGCGCTGTGCCCTCTTTCAGAGCTCCTCTCTCGGTCACCTGTTCCTTGGCCCCTGACTCTCCCCCTGTTTTGACACAATGGGCCCTTTGTACCTGTATGTACCACTGCTGTGAGACATTCCTTGCCTTTTTTTTTTTTGGACAGCAATACTCAACCCAACTCTGACTATCCCTGTCGATGCGGCCTCATTCAGGAGAAATTCAATCGTAAGGAGAAGTGCAGCAAATTGTGGGACTGGGAAGAGGCTTGCAGGAATTAGATTGTGGCGCTGATAAGTTCTATATAGAGCGGGTAAACACGTTCTTATCTTGTTATCCAGCTTGCACATTAACACATGATCTGTGGAGGAGGGTTTAAAAGGATAAATCAAATTCTAATCATTGTGTTTGGCTTGCACCCACTCTCTGCTCTTTGTCTCTATTTCTGTTCCTCCCGATGCAAAAGGACCCCCAGGCCCACAAGTGAAGAACAATGGAGGGGTCAGAAGTACCAGCAATTTTCCCTGCACCTGCTGAATGCTTCAGAAATGAGTGCTCCGGTGATTACGTGGCCTAATGTGCGATGTTTAAAGAGCAGTTTCCTGCAGCAGAGTTAAATGCTAGTGCCCTCTGTGAAGTATTAATGATGTGGATGGATGAATCAGGTCGGAGCAAACCTGTTGACGGCGGCCACGGCGCTCTCCAAAGCTGTGCCCAGACATCAGGCTTAACCGCTTGGCAAATTGGACATGCTTGTTGGCTGTAGCTCCAATTTATGTGCACTCTCTATTGCAGTTAGTCCATCTTCATTATTGAAATAGCCTCTGTCAGGTCTTGACAGAGTGCTGGATATGTTAAAGGAGGGAGAGAGGGGAGAGCTTGCAGGGGGGAAGAAAAATCATGAATAATGTGGAAAATAAACATTTGAGGCAGTGGAGCTGGAGCCGGCTGGCAAGAGGGGTGTTGGGAGTGTTGGCAAATGCCCAGCTTTGATTTTTCCCTCTACCTCCCTCCTTGTGATTGTATGCGCAGGCTTGTGCTGGGGGATGTTGACACAGTGGATCCTCAGCCATGGGGCTTTATCTCACACACATGCAGTCAAACATACAAACCTTTGAGCAGCTCTCAGCGCTGAACTCCTAACAGCACCTCTGTGGCTTGAACAGCATCCCAGCTGCGAGCTGTGTCACACTTCTCACCGGATCCAGCCTTTTTTTTATTTTTTGCAGACTGCTGCCGTGCTTGCTTCATTTTTTATTTTGATCAGACTGATAAGGCCAAACTCAGCTCATCTCAGCCAGCCAGTTCCAGTTCATGTCATTTTGAAGGAGATGTGTTTATCGCCAGAGGTAGAAGTTAAATACTTCAATGATTAATACAACTTGACCTCAAAACCATTTTGTAGCTCTGTAGCTGAGCGCTTAATCTCAGGCTGGAGGTGCAGTAATGTCTCTTTGAAGAGAAGACCAAATACTGGATGGATCTACACGGTTTTGGACTATAAATACATTATACATCTTTACCACTTATGTTGATTGGAAATTTATGCCTGAAACTTATGCCTTGGTATATACCTATAATGATGTGTTGAATTATTTCCTCTTCAGAAACTCGACTGATTACATGTGGATTTCATTTAGGATCAGAACTTTTAAAGGTTTAGCGTTTATAAACGCATGTTCACATTCGAAAGCACGCGCAGACATGATTGTGTTAGCAAAAACAGGAGAATGTCGTCAAATTTAGCATGGGTGCCTTCATAAATATGAAAAAACATGCCGATCATCAGAGAAATACTGGGAGGAGGATATACAAATATAATGACTTAACACAATGAATGTGTTTTTTAAACCAGAAACAATTTATGGTGCTGTTTCTGCGTTTAGATTTAGAAAATATGAAAAACAGGAGCAAATTACCAAAGCAAAATGTCTTTATCAAACTGCTTAACTAATCTGGAAAATTACTTAGATGAAATTATAATAAATTAACTGCTTGAAACCAATCCAGTGAGCTTACAACAGACTCTCACCTGAAAAATCCTGAACTAGCAATTTAATTTGATCGTAATGTGTGCCTTATGAATGCTGTGGTTTACCTCTATTGCAATTTTTCAATGTATTAATCTGCAATTGTTATTTGTTGTCCGGTTTATCTAATCTAATCAAAGTAAAGTTCTGTGAAATAATTATTAAAAACTACTTAAAGTGTGTGTGTAGCACTGTTCAGCTCTGTTTACTGTTACTACTACTACTTTATATTAAAGTGCCCCACCTTTAGGATTCTGTACCTGCTACAAAAGTAGATGTAATGCCTCATAAGGTAATTACCCCCATAAGCTGGTGTGTTTGCAGCTGCAGGCTGCAGCAGGGCTTCCCTTCAGGTAGCTCTCCCACTCAGGTCAGTAAACACCTAATGACATTTAGAGGAAAGAGGATGAAAGAGGTGGCACTTGGTTGTAGTCAGCTGCGCACTACCTTTGTCTTATTGTGTACCGTCTGTCTTAATCTCCCAGCCACCCCTTTCACACCACAAGGAGATCATGTTATTAGATCCCCTCCCTCTGCTCATTTGTCATCCGGCAGCACCGCTCCTCCAGAAAGAGATGGCAAGCAAAGGGGGAAAAAAAGAAAACGGTACAAAAAGGGGAAGAAACCACAACATCAATTGTTCATCATTTGCTGGCTTGGAGTGTGTATCTTCTTCTTTTTCTTCCACATACACAAATTTAAGCTTCTCTACTGATTTTATTTTTCTTTTTGTGTCATGCCAACTATATCCTGCATGCACACCCAACACACATGTGCTGTACCTGCACACAATACCTCCCACCTGCTCTTTCACTATCAGGATCTGATACAAATAAAAAGTATTGCCAGTGTTCAGAGTGTACCGTCACCTCCTCAGCCACATTGCTTTAATCTTTCTGTGAGCCGACTCGTTCCCTTGCTGCTCAGGGAGGCAGTCAGCTAATTATAATAAACAAATATGCTCTGAGATGCCTATGTGAGACTCACATAGGTTAACAACTCAGCTATAAATGTTAAATGAAGCCTAAAATAGGATAGTATGGCTTACAGTTGCCATAGCGATCCCAGCAGTGACTCTTTGTGTACTTTGTAGGTTGGAAAAGTTTGAATTAATCTTAGATCCTGTCATACACAGAAGAAATGAGTGACTGCTTTGTGTCTCGGAGGTCTTTTTGACGACTGGGTCTGGGAATTTTTTTTCCCACTTCCAAGAGATCTGTGTTTGTCTGTGTTTACTGTCACCCTGCATGTTGAACTCTGCACTTCTGCATTAGTCAGATGCGAGTTTTTTCTGCCAAAAATACTCATTATACCCATGTTTCTTGCTGTCTTTGTCTTTTTTTTCCAACAGGTGGGACCGTCAGAATGATGTGTAGGTGGAGCAGCGTTGAGCCGTATTGATGGATGTGCTAGCAGACAGCAGTCTCACATTGATTGTGAAGACTTCAGAACCGGAAAATGCAAATATTGTGGAAAATACAGGTACCTGCATCTCTGTCTAAAGTTTAATGTTTTACTCAATGTAAAATATGAATTTATGGGATAGTGAATATTTCTTAAGTGGAATTAAATATGTTTTTATAGTTTTCAATACGAAAAAAACTTTCCAAAAACAATCTGAAAAGTGTAGGATCCAGTTTTTATTCAGCACTCTTTACCCCATGAAGTACAAAAAAAAATACCTACGGTAGTCATGTGTCCATGTGTGATTTAATAAATCCAGCTGTTATGTGAAGGTTTCAGACATGAGAACATCAGCGGACAAACGGCATCACAAGGACCAAGAAACACGGCAGACAGGTCAGGGAGAAACCAAAGTCAGTTTATAAATTATCCCATGCTTTAGATATCTCACAGAGCACTGTTCATCCATCATCTGAAAATGGAAAGAGTTTAAGACTGCAAACCTTGCAAGAAAGACATGGCTGTCCAGCCAAACTGACAGGCCGGGCCAGGAGAGTATTGTTAGTAGTAGCCAGAAACCCCATGGGAACTCGGCAGGATCTGCAGATATCCACCGTTCAGGTGAAAGAATCTGTTCACAGGAGAATGACTAGTCATCTATTTCACAAGTCTTTACATAAGAGGAAGTGAAAATAAAAATCAAAAAAAGCAATTGTGGCAAGAAAGCTACAAGAAGTCCCATTTGCAGTTTGCTACATAAAAGAAAGTGCTCTGGCTTGATGAGACCAAAATGTTACTTTTTAGTTTATGTGGAAAACGATATGAGCAGCACCCTACACAGCACCGTACACACTATCTTCACTAATAAGAATGGTTTCTGTTGTTTATGGCAGAAACTGGGAAGATGATTAGATTTGATTGTATTAAAGACTCAGGTCAGGAATACTTTAAATCCCAAAGGAAAACTAAATAGGAAAAGGATAAAGTTAAAGATAGAACAATGTTGGAAGATAACTTGTTGGAAGCTGTGAAAGACTTGGGAAAACTGACAATCATTTTCCCATCATTTTTTCATCACTTATTGTTACAATCTCAACAACATACTTCAGGGTTTGTGGTGGTAATTTTCCAAAATGTGAAAAGTGAATGATGCATTAATTTTTCTGCCAGTACACGCCTCATGCATGTTTTGGGAATATGTTTTAGGTGAACGTGGATTTGAACCCAATGCCATCTTCCTTTGAGGCAACTGTGCTAACAACCAATCCAGTAATGTCTTATTTGTTTCCTTTGTTTCAGTTGTTGATCTTAAAATGGGAAATGTTTCTTTCCCTAAGAATAAGTGAGCTTGAATTAATGAAAGCTTTAAAGGGGCAATTAGTCTTTCCATGCCCAAGAAGTAGCTATTTCTTAAATTAGTTTTTCTTACCCTCAGTTTTAAGCTCTTTGACAAGAAATGGGGACGGTGCAACACCTGCTTTTTTCAAAGAAGAGGAGAAGAAACATTAAATGAGGGTTTTTAAGCTATTGTTAATCCTCTCTCCTCATGCGCCTTCAACTCAAAAATATAATATCGGCATATTTTTTATAAAATGGTGCAAATGTGAAAGAAGGGATGACAACTTAAGCTCAAATAAGTGGTTAATTTTGTTGCCATGGAAAAAATATAGAACATCTAAATTATATAGATTATTTTGTTAATTATTCTAAAACCTCCTCTTAGCTTAAGACTTTTTTATTCTGTCATTCTCGCAATAGTGGTTTCTGGTTAAAAAAAAAAAAATTTGATTCTTTTTAATCAGTTCTTAAGGGTGGTCTGTGAAATATTCTGTAATGTTTTCTTATATCCAAGAGCATATTTGTTCCAGGTAATCCAACAAACTTTACTACAAAGAGGACCTGGTTAAATGCAAAAAGCTGTTTTGAAAATAGGATTTAATTTAAACACTTTCCTAACCAACCATGAGAAAATATAATAACTGGTTGTGTCACCCTTAGTGACGACGACTGCCATCAAGAATTTGGCAAGAAATCACTTACATCAGTGTGAAAAAGCTTTAACCAATTATTTGCAAAATTGTTTTTAACTCAAACACACTCTGGAAAATTTTAGCATGGTCTGTTTAAGGTTATAAAACAAGATAGGATATCAATTACATCTATCTCTAAACTTTGAATAGGCTACTTAATAGCCTTGATTTTGCTTTTTTTTTTTTAGCCATTCAGAGTTAGTCTTGAACTAGATAATTGTCCTGCTTCATAACCCAAGTATACCTGAGTTTAAGCTCAGACTGATGGCAAAAGCCTCATAATTACATAATTACAACAAGTATTTCAGGGTGAGAAACAGTGCAGCAGTTTTAATAAAGACATTGCAATGAAGTCCTGGGAAGGTTCACTGCTCTTTTATATTTATTGATAATGGAAAACAACATAAACCTTTTCAGGCTGTAACAAATAATTTTTGAATTGTTTAAATAAGGGCATCATGTGCTGCTTTTTAAGATGTTTTAGCCTACTTCATCTTGTCAGGTAAGTTGTATTTAAGTGATTTCTTGGTTCTACAGATCAAGCAGTAATTAGACTTTGTGGTTGATTGTGATAGATTAGAATTAATTAATGATTTTTTTTAAATGTCATGTCATGATATAGCCAGGTTGGTGTTTATAGCTTCCCCCCTAGGGAAATTATTTGAAAATTGCATTATGTATTTACACAAGTTATCTTAATGAGATTTAAAAAATAATTTGATAATATAATAAAATCTGCAAGTGAACAAATATTGTTTCACAGCACCTTACAATATAAATATTAATTATCAGCATTAATTTCTGACAATTGATCCTATTAAACTTTCAGAAAGAACCAACATAAATGCTTTGGGAACTTGCTTATTAAATTAAAATTTAAAGGCAGCAAGAACTTTGTCCATACAGAGATGAATGGCCCTTATGTAATAATGCTACATTGGATTGTTTTTCTTCAGTATGTATGTATGTATGTAATAAAAAATAAACAAAACAAGCAGAAACTGTATAATGGAATCTGTCCTACAGTGTTTATTCACCTCATCTGTGATGAAGGAGATAACTACAGAGAGGGTCATTTATTTATAGTTTAAATACTTTGAAGTAATAATTGTGTTTGTGGTACACGCAGAGAAGATTCAGACAAGTTGAATATGTAAATACAGCTTGAAAAAATTAGTTCTCCCTCTCCATCCAGAATAACTTGGTCACAGATGTCTGCACTTAGCACTTCCATAAGGGACACACGTTGGAGATCTTTTGCAGGATTAGAGGCTTGTCAGAGAATAATTGTGCATTCACTAATAGAAAATCTTTGTCTGTGCAATAAAGGATATAATCTGTTTGTGTATTCAGATTTATTTTATTGTATTTAAAGGCACCGGACTTTCACAACATTTTTATGGTGAAAAACAGAATGAAAACAATAGTGGGGGAAATGAATATCTTTATGCTACAACAAACTTCATTAACATATTTTTTTATCCTTTATTTTCGCTTTGATATAAGCTCTTAATTTTAAAACTGTTTTGAAAATGAATTCATGTTTGCCTGCAGCTCAGACCGTTCAGCTTACTGAACATTTGACCCACTAGAGTGGATGATTATTCTAAAAATTTATTTATCAACTTTTTTGAGACAGTTTAAGAAAACCAGATCAAACTTCATGGCGCTTTGTCAGCAGTGAGTGCAGTGGGCTAATTCTTCATTATATCAAACTGCATTTTTATTCCTATTGTTCATGTTTCTGTAGAACTGTTAAAATCATCTTAATTGGCTCAGAGTAGATTGGACCTGAAGGTTTTGCTCATACAAGGTGAGAGGTATCCTAAAAGTATATCTCCAAATTCCTCAATCACTTTTAATGGGTGATCCAATAAGACAGAGACCCCAAACACACATCTAAACTGGGTTTGGATGGTCCTGATCTCAACAAAATACAAAAAATATATATATATATGGTTGGAAGAATGTATAGCAAAAAATAAGATGTTCAAATATGATATAAAGAGACACCTTTTTTCCCTCACTTTGTTGACTATATACTAGAATAAGAGAGAGATTTTCCACATGCATTTTGAGGAATAATTTCTTTAAATTCAGAGTTTGATTTAAACCAAAATCACTATACCCATTAACAATTTAAAGAAATCTAGATGGTGTTTTAATGGCTTTGTAAGCTTCTGACAGACTATTTGACAACAATGTAGTTAATTGGAAGCGCACCTTTAAATTCATTTTAAGGCAACTTGCCTAGAAAATATTAAGCCTTCTTGTGTGACATTATGGAACATCACAGGAAATCAGCCAAAACTTCAAGAGGAGAATTGAGGGCCTCCACAAGTCTGTTTCATTCTTAGTACAATTTACTTATTCTTGAAGATTTCATAAAAAACTTATACGCAAGTATAAACAAAATGAGAATGTTCAGCTATTATACTGGTGAGCAATGAGAAGAATTTTCCGTCACATAGAGAAACATTTTATGGTACAAATAACACAGCTTAACTCCAGAAAAGAGCAAAAGGCTTCATAAAAATACGGTCAGTAAGAGAAAGAGAGTGTGTGTCTTTAACCAAAGTGAAACAAGTCCTTTACTGACATGGACTGAAAGGCTTCTTAGACGGGAAGAAGCCATTACTCTAAAAGCAACATAAAAAGTGAGACTTTAGGAGTGGGAGATATTTTATGTGATTTGGATAAAGTTAAATTGAAGTGTTTGGGAATAATAACTCTAGTTAGATTTGGAGGGAAAAGGAGAACACTTGAAAGCTGAAGAATACCATTCAAACTGTGACGTGGGTAAAGGGATGGCAACGTTATGTGTTTAACAAGAGGATGAGCTGGCACGCGTTAGGAAATAATTACTATTTAGTAATACTGAAACAACGTCTCAAGACATCAGGCCTGGAAATTAAAGCTTGAGCTCAAATAGTTTTTCCAAATGGTCGTCTATTCTTTGGGGTGACCATCCATAATATTAGTCTGATTGGATAAGAGACATTAGTCTCTTATCAAAGGAACATTACTTTCTTTAATGTATAAATGTTATGCCTTTTTATACAGTATGTGTACAGTTTATACAATGACCTCTAAGAGCTTTAGAGGAAGTATACATTTAACGTAAACTTGTGTATCCTGTTCTATTTAGGTTGCACAATCATCCAACTCTGAAAGAATAACTGCTGAAATTCATTTCAATGGCCCCAAATTAATATTTTGTTATTCATATTGAGATTATCTAAGCTTCTTATCAGCACAGCATTTAAGGCTGGTGAACTCCCCAAATGTTAAAGTATTTTTTGTATTTTTTATACCCAACGCCTCTCAACGCTCCACTCTCCCAAACCTACCCACTCAAAAAGAGCCAACTTTTAGTTTACAGCAGTCTATCCTGGTTGATTGTTGTTTCCTGTGTATTTTAGAAACTGTAACTTTTTTCTGCTTAAACAGCCAAGCACCTCTAGTTCTTAAATGAGATTTATCTTAGTGTTTCACCTCTGGTCAGGCTCAGTCTGTAAAGTCCTACAAATGATCCTGAGCAACTCGCCTGCTCCTCGAGAGGCACCCAGAGGAAGAGAGAAGCAGTGAAGAAAGAGGGAGAAAAATTTGTAGTATGAGCCCAACAAAGGAGAGAAAAGATTGAAAATAGGTCCACTGAGCAGGAATAGGCTACCTCTTTGGAAAAGGACAGCTATGAATCATGCTGCAGTTACTCACCACTTATTATGGACATTCTGTACTACCTGGGCTCATTCTCTCCACCACCATTCACAAAATGTCATATGTAGTGAAAACATAGCAAAATAAAAAAGGTTTTTCTTAGCTGACCAACCAAGCTGCATAAGTGAGCCCCCTCTCCTAGGCTGCAGAGCTGGAGAGCAATTAGCTGTGCATTTTGTTATTGTAAAGCTTCTGTATGCGAGTGATAAGGAGACGGAGGCTTGATATCAAACAGATAGAAATCTGAAAACAGAGAAATTATTGATATGCATAGAATGGCAGTAATGGAAAAATATTTTCCAATTGTTATTACTTTAAATGTTAGATTTAACCCGCCTTCCAACATTTGGACATGTAATTTTGTTTAAATGACTTTTACAAAAAGACTTAATTAAAAGGCACATTTTTTTAGTTTTTTTTTTACTTTTGCATTTCATCAGATATATTTATCTCCATGATCCAAAAGGAGAAGTATGTAAAAGGCAGATGAAAGTTTCTTAATTCTGATTTTTTTGACATGCTGAACTTAGGCATAATGAGTCCATCTGGTGATTAAGTCAATGAGGACGAGGAAATCGAAAAAATCTTGTTTCCAATATACCTAAAACACCAGCACCCAACCCAGAGATTTAAAAGTGCTCTGTGTGGAGTCTGAAGACATTTCTTGTCACAACTCTCAAAGGATGTACTTTTTTTCATTCTTTGACCTTACAAAGTCACTTCCAAGTAGATGGAAGGGAAGTTAAAATACTGATATAAAAACACAGCCACAGTTAAATGAAACATTTTCACCTGAAGCTATGTGATTATTTTTGGCTGAATATGCAGAACGGTTATTTAATGGGACTGGTTTTTGATTTACCCTGATCTGTGGACATTAGCAGATGCTTTGCATTGACAGAGGATACCTAAATACTAAAAACATTGTAAAAGATAATCTTTATGCTCACAAACATTTGTGGTCATTTCAGTGATCTGGTTTCTGACTTGCTGCTTTTTGGGTTTGTCCCTTTCCTTAGTTTTAAGACTGTAATTATTTCATAACCCTGGAGTAGGTGAAAGGGCTTTAGTTTCAAAGGGTTCCAGGTTTCTTGCTAATATGATCCTTGGTGAAAAAGTGCTCACTTCATCTGCTTTTTCTGTCACAACAATGTAGCAATGCTCTCATTCAACATATTCCCAGTAAAAAGGTAAAGGAAATTAATTATTTAATTGTTTTAAGAGATTTCTCGAAGCTTTGCCATCGTACACACATGCCATTTCCTTCTAGTTGATGAGGATGTGACAAAAAGGATCTGTTTGTTCTTGGAAATATGTTTTAAAATTAGTCATTCACCTTGAAAATGACAGGAATGCTGATCCTGTTTATGTTTTATACTTTCATAATGTTTAATGTATTCGTGGCTCTAAAATAATAATAAACGAATGAAATATAAAAGCAAAAAACAACCATGGAAATGTCTGTAAATATGTGGCTTCTGCTGCAGTAATAGATGAGGCAGGAGTTGCCAACCAGTCCCTTCTCTTGTGTCCATCACCGTGTCCCACAGCATGGCCTTGTTTGCTCATAGAGCTGGCTGGCACAGGGCAGTTCGGGCTTTACCTCAGGTGGGAGAAGTCCCGAGTGTTATATGCAGAGTGAGATAGATGTGATCCTAGGAGCTGAGGGTTTGCTAACTGGTCTGGTCTGGTCTAGCCCGAGTTTGGCTGCAGTCAAACTGTCTAGCATGGCTGGGCTTGGCAGCAATAGGGATCAGAAGATCACCACCACCTGCCAGCAGTCAGGGTCCCTCCATATGCTCAGTGGTGTATGCCTTTGCCAGATTGCATGAACTATGTCAAATCCAGCGTCGCTTTCTATTCAAGGAGCTTCCCTCCTGATAAAACCATTACAAAACTGCAACTGTGTCAGGATGATCTCAGAGTCTGTTAAAGCATGTTTTATTGTCAGTGTATGCGTAGTTCACCCTGCTAGCTGGATATTGAGTCCTGGCAGTGTTGAGCATTTTGGATGCTTATCTAGTGTGCATTTGCCAGCTCAGATTTAGTAGTAACATTATGCTGTGTCGTATCAGCAAATACGAAGCTGCTGATCCCCTTTTGACCTCTAATGTCAAACTTGAATTTTCAGCCGCAATCATCACTGAAAGACCGTCTGTGTGTGAATATATGTGTGTGTTTGTGTACCTGTCTGACTGACTGATCTGTGGCACATTCTGAACAGCTGAAGAGCTAATGGTCCAGCTGGAGACAGATGGCCTCTCGATAACACTATACCCCCAAGCCAATACTCACACTCTATCACTCTCCCGCTCCGACACACGCACACACACGCCAACACACACCCGCTCTTGCATGAATCTATGCATGCACACACACATTGGATAGGGTACATTGTTAATCCATTACAAGCCCAGAGGAAGCACATTTCTCAATATGAGTTTAATGTTTCCAAGCAATTTTCAACAATCTTTTGCAACATTAGATGGCAGCTTAGGTTTTGTGTACACAAGGTGATAAAGGAGGCTAATAATCTCTTTCCCTTTATTATTTTCATGTAATTTCCTCTATTTTTGTGGCTAATTGAAGAGATTGTTAATAAACTTTCTCTTACTGTTTTTGTAAAAATTCTTCCTATGTAATTTATTGTGAGAATATTTTCTAGCATTTCTTTAATTCTGTAGCTACCAACTTACTGCTACACAAAATACAAAGTTTTTACCGGATAACATTAAGTAGTCTCATGCTGTGCTGTGGAGGCTTATTGCCTGCACTGTTTAAAATCCTCTAACCTTAAGTGTTAAGAAAAGAAGAAATCACTTTTAAGAATGTGATAACATGAAGTAGGTTAAAAGATCTCAAAAAGCAGCACATCTTGTCCTGATCTGGAGATATTCAAAAACTTATGAAAACCAAAGTTATTAACACATACAAAACTGGAGCTGGTTACAGACAATATTACATAACACACTAGCAGGTTGAAAAACAAAAACAAATGGCAAGTGTTTGAAGGGCCTAGTCAAAGCCCAGACTTAAATCTTATTTAAATGCTGTAACGTGATCTTAAGCATGTTGAAAACCATGTAGTGCAAAAATGTCAGTGAAGAAAACTGACATTTTCACAAACATCAGGTGTTTGTGTTGTCACAAACACCTGATGTCTGTTGATGCCGCCAACCAGCTTCTACGTTAAAGGAGCAGGTGGGTTTGGATAGCTTTTTCTCTTAGTAGAATAAGTAATTTTATCACTTCAATTTGTATTTATTTATTTGTGCTACGCTGCCTTGATATAAAATTTATTTGATGATTTAAACATTTAACTAAAGCAAAAAAGCAAAAAGAGAAGACATGTAAACTTAAAGTACTCTGTCCAACTGCAATCAACTTATGTTTGTCACCTTGAATGTTTAAGTTGTTCATGTGTTTTCTTTTGGTTTTGTTTGGTGTTTTGTGCATTTGTGAGTTACTTGTCTGTGTGTCTCTTTTGAAATATAAAAGACAATAAATAGATTTTTGAAGAAAAAAAGAGAAGACATAAAACTGGCTGATACGAAGGTGCTTGGTCTGTCGCTGTTAACTTTATTACCAATTGTTTGGTCAAAGTGTGAATGTTGAATACATGTAGCACAAGCTGGTTGATAGCTGTACCTGCTGTCTGTCTTTAGTAGTCTGAACTAAAGTGATCACAACCTACTGACAACATCATTATGCGGCATCATTTTACCATTTCATCTCTTCCTTCGTCCCATGGAAGTAGAGCATTACAAGTCACATTATATGTCAAAATGGTAGCCAGAGTGTCAGGTTAAAAACTACCCAACCTCCATCCCAACAGCATTAATCCAGCATTTGGGTTAGAGAAACAACACAGTAGTGTTTTATGTGCTGCTCTAGTATTAAATGTAGGAAATGATGCCTCTCCTGACTCTCCAAAGAGAACATGTGTCAGTCCCAGGCATTTTGCTCTGAGGTCATTCTGGCTCACAGATTGAAAGAAGCTGATGACAAACGCCTCGCTGTGATGCTTCTGCCACCTCTGAGAAGCTGCTGCTGTAACAGTTTTCTTACTCTGTGAGGAAAAGAGATGATGCATATTCCTCTGGAGGTTTTCCTTCATTAAAGATGACAGTAGCGCAGTCATAAGCTCATCGCAGGAGTTTCATGTTGCACCAGTGTGTCTGCAGGCCGCAGACCCGCAGAGACCAGCTCTCTGAAATTTCATTACCTCATTAAATCACTCTCAAATCCTATCCATATTCAAAGATTTACTCATCACCAATACAGTCGTGCTGAATGCTGTACACTGAGCAGCCTTTGCCTCGAGCATTTATCACTACCTCAATAGTGATTAGGCGCATCCAATTCTAAAATGGGGGTTGTTGCTAGTTAACCTCTGTGAGCACATTAATTGCTGTGCTGTGTTTTTCAATTTCGGAATTTCTTCCTGGCACTGTTTTAAAGAATATGTGCGAGACAGCAGCTTGGGATGCCGGTGAGGGAGGCAGGTGGAGATGATATTGGTTATACAGTCTCCAACATATGGGCCTGTCGTGTCCCATGTGTACATACCTGCCTCCGCTGCTGTCATCTAATTATGCAGAGCAAACAAAGCTATCTGCCTTCTGCTGCAAGCCTGCTTCTCTGAGTTTTGATTGTTACATGCCGATGAACGTCTCCAAATGACTTGCTTTTGTCATAAAATGCTTGTTGCAAATTCCCAAAACCAGTTTTTAAGATGTAGTTCTAACTTGTATTTCTGTTATTTTTAGCTGTCAATCTGTTTTTTTTATTATTATTATTAGTAGTACTGTAGTATTATTATTCACTACACTGCTGTACAAAAGCAGAGTTGACTTTGTGCCTGAATTGGAGCTGGATACTTGCATGTAGTGAATCTGCGACATGACATGAAACTGCATAAGTTGTTGTTTAACTGAACTTGAATGAATTTCGTTTCAGTGTTTTCAGTTTGTGCCTCTTGGTAAAGAGACAACATGGGGTGGTGTTGTTGATGTTTGGTTGTTTTTTAAATACTACCACTCATTTTCTGTTGCTCTGCATTAAAACTTGAACTATGGCACCGTATTAGTTCATCATTTGGATTTACATTGCTATGCATTGATAGTCTATAGGTCAATATTCAGTTCAGTGTCTTCCCAAGTAAACATACAATAAATTGATATTTAAATAAATAATAAAAGTATTGACAGGCAGAAAGAATTGACTGCAGCTTTAATTGAAACAGAGTTTCAATTTGTCTGTTTCATGACACAAATTTAATTGGCAAAATGACTGATACGTTGAATGTAAAATAAAAAGTAATAGCAGTGTAACAATACATTACGCTGACAATATTTTTGAAATATAAAATCCATTTTGCTTATTGTCTTACACTAAAATAAAAACGTTTCAGCTAATTCATTGACTATCATTTAATCAAACAACTAATCAAAAATGCCAATTTTCCTCCAAAAATCAAAAGCATTTTTTCAGTTCATAATTTTTTATACAATAAACTATGGCTTTTTATTGTCCAACTGATTACAACAGAATAATGTGAACAAAGATGTACAGAATAAAGCGCAAAATTTAAATGTCCACCACCAGCAGGACGAAATAAATCAAATAAGATGGAGCGTTTTTATTTACTTCTTTATTTTAAAATAAAAAAGCCTAAATATGCGGCATGTATTGAATATTGAATAAGCTGCAATAGAAATGAAGTGAAAAGGAAATGCCTCAGGTCAGTCATGAGTGCA
Organism: Xiphophorus maculatus; assembly: GCF_002775205.1. Lineage (NCBI taxonomy): Eukaryota > Metazoa > Chordata > Actinopteri > Cyprinodontiformes > Poeciliidae > Xiphophorus > Xiphophorus maculatus. The sequence goes on along the minus strand of NC_036465.1, from coordinate 19,038,755 downwards.
ACTCCAAATGAAAAACTTGTTTCCATTATCTCTTTTATCTATATTTGAGTCAATATTTCCATGTAAAGTGAATTTAAATTATAGTTATGAAATGTGTGTTTTATTTATGAGTTTTGTTTGATTTGTTGATTAACATTATCTACAAAATATATTTCCTCAAAAAGGGAAAAAGTGCAGTCTATGTAAGTCTGCGATTAAGTAAAAAATCTAAAGGTTTTCTCAAATAGTTGAGTACAAAATGTTTTAGTCAGACATTTCTAATTTCACATTTAACATCCTAAAAAAGTCAGTCATTATTGTATTTTGCTAGCACATCATTAACATATAATTTTTTCCCTTTTGAAATGCTAAATCTACCAGTCAATGCCTATGCGCTAGCAGTAGTTTGGAAAAATGAGTTTTTACTTCTGTTGAATAGTTTAAGAAATATGAAATGACAAATCATGGAAAAATACAAGTCAACTAAAACTACTGATGCAGCTGAATTATAGCAGATCACTTATGATGGTATCACTATTTTGAGAACTCAAACTGTGTTTTAAAGAATCGTGGTTTTGCAAGTCAGTAAGCTGCAGTTATTCCTCTCAGTCTAAAGCAGTTCCAATCCCAAAAACTATTTAAATGTTCTCTGAACATTATGTGTTTTCACATAAAGAAAGTAAGTATTCAAAAGAAGTGTTGTGATAATAAACTCTTTTCAGCTTGGAACAACACTTTCATTCAATTCAGTTCAGATCAATACAAGATTGGATGCTGTGCAGATATTAACTTCTGCACCATTATAAGTTCGTGGTGTATGAATCTTCTTTTTAAATCATTAATGTTTACAAAATGCATACAGTGGTGCGAAAAAGTATTTGCCCCCCCACCCCCTTCCCTGACAGGTTTCTTTTGTTTTTCTTTTTAGTCACAGTTAAATGCATCAGATCATTAAACAGTTGTAATGATAGATATACAAAGAACAACTACTTGAGCTTATGTGGCAACGTACATGTCCCCATATAAAGAATTGCATACATGCAAAGATATACACATTTTTTGAAAAATTTAGTTTAAATTTTAATTGACACACACACACACGCCCACACACACACAGGTCTGATTACCTTCAGAACTGTAGAAATCATATAAAAAACTCTATCTCAACATTAAGCAGAGATCTTAAAATCAAGACATCATATCCTTATTTAAAGAAATTTAAGGGCGAGTAATAAATAACATTAGGCTGCAGAAGAGAAAACTCTGAGCTATGGAGAACCTTCCCTGAACTAGCCGTCCTTCCAAAATTAATATAAGTACTTTGATGTTTCATCCAAGAGGTCACTAAAAAACCCAGAACAACATACAAAACACTGCAGGCCTCAAAAGAACCAGTAATTGAGGTTTTGAACTGGTGTAGTAAATGTCTGGACTTGAATCTTATTGATTTTTTTTAAATTTACTAAGGTTATCTTTTTTTCATTTTTAACATTTATTTATTCATGTGAAAATTTTGAGTTTGACACTGCATGTCATGTCTGCCACTGTTTATTAGTTTTACCACCAGGCACTCAAAATTCTGCTGAGTGGCTTTCTTTCTTATTTCACCAGACCAAGTCATGCAGACTGCAGCTGAATAACACTTCTCAAGAAAATGTCAATTTAATAACTTTTAATATTCCAGTGTTACACTGCTAGAAATAAGGTGTGACTTAAGTCTTTCTGTACAGTTTCATCAGTTTATCATAGTGATAGAAAGTCACAATGACGCACTTCTTTCTGTGATTCAGTTCTATAAGAAAATGTTTGCAAAATCCAAACAATCGATGATTACTGCAAATGAAAATATCCTGTTTAAATCATGTAGAGATAAATTGTACTGCCTCTTGCTATCATATGTTGGTGCTTAATTTATTATTTCACTTCTAGTTAAAGGGTTAAACTACTTGCTTTTCTTTGCCAGTTTCAGTTTTGCATTGTTGTTAATGTTTCCTGTAACAGGTAACTCTTTTTCATATCTTGCCTATAGTTTTTTCCCCCATTTTTTACATCAACATGCAAAGATGTCCAACTTGACATTGTTAATACCCCTTATTGAATGTGGTGCAAAAAATTAATTAGCAATGTTTAAGAATGGCATCAAAAACTGACATTTTGAGCTCCAGGGGGTTAATTGACACTAATTACAGCTGAGAAGAATTTGACTACCACACAAAGACACTGTTCAGAATAACAGTTCAAGGCACTGATATTCTTTTTTACTTTCTCCCTACAGGGGTATGTGAGCAGAGCGGTGAACTGAGTCTGTGCAGACTCGTCGATGCTGCGCTCCCTCCTGCCTCTTCACCTCCTCCTGCTGCAGAGACACCACAGCAGGTCTTCTCAACCCACCAGAGGACCGCTCCTGCATCACCACCACTCCCTCTAGCCCTTGGTGGTGACCTCTCTCTGACTCAAGCAGTGGCACATTGCCCTTCGTCCAGTGATGCTCAGACTATAGACCCCCACCTTCAACGTGCTCCCACATCACTTCCCCACCCAACTGCAGGTTCCTGGGCCCTAACGGGAGAACCACAGAAAACATCCTCTCCGCTGACCATCACCCTCCCACTGCCTAATACAATAATGGAGGCCAGCGCTGTGTCTGCACTGACAGAGGAGTGTCTTCTCCAGCCTGCCCGAACCTGTCTTGGCTGCCTAATTGAAACCCGTGATGCTACAGATCGCAGTTCCATCCAGAACCCCCCAACAAACCTCAACACCAATCCTGATGTGGATCCAGGGCTCAGCGTACGGATAGGGGATGTGAGCCGAGAGGACTTCTCTGACATTAACAACATCAGCATTCAGTGTCTGAGCCACGCAGGAGAGCCAGCGAGTCACTTTGGGGAACAGCTCCTCTCTGACCAGCTACTAAACTTTCCTCTTCCCAAAGCCCCAAGTGAAGTCAAAAGAGCAGAGGAAAATAAATCCACTGTGGACTGCGACGACCCTGAAGATGATACTACAGCTAAGAACTTGTATGAGGGCCTGCTACTAGATAAAGTTAGTGGAGAAGAAGTTCTTCTGGCTAATGCTGGTCAGGACTGGGGCTACTTTGAGTCCTTCATCAGCGAGAGCAAAATGGAACTGCTAGATCTTTGCTCCAAGAACGAACTGTCTGTCAACCTGTTCTCTGAGGAGGATGTCGACAATTTATTTGACGATGAAGACGACGATTCAACACTAAGCAGTGACGTCTGCTCACTTAAGATTCGCTATGAGTCTTTCCAGGACAACATGAGGGAAAAAACAAATGTGCTCCAGGAGGAGACTCAGTTCAACTTCTTCCCCAGTGTGCTGGCCAACTGTGCCAAGAAAGAGGAAGGAGCGCCAATATTGAAGAGGAGCACTGAGGAGATCCAGTCCAAAACTGATGAGCTCATACTGGAGGCGGCACAGGAAGGGAGAGGTGGGGACAGCAGTGGTCGGAGCCCACTCGATGGCTCTCAAGGCTCCCCCATGTCCGCCTCCAAAGTGAGCTACCTAATAGACTTCAATTCCACAGAGGAGTCCGGAGAGTTCAGCGATGACAGCTCCTGTACTGGCTCCTCCTCAGACACCCTGCAGGAGGGCAAGTTTAAAAAAGGTCACTCAAAGAGATTTCTCAGTCCCTCAAACCCTCTCAACTATGGCCTGCGCTCCAAAAGAAAGGTGCGATACAGTGAAGATTACTTGTATGATGTTGACTCGCTTGAGAGTGAAAAGAACGCAGAGAAAAAGGAGAAAGGTCCCACAGGTCAGAAAGAAGAGGAGGATGTGGATTGGTGCCCTAAGAAACGCCGAAAATCCTGTCGGAAAGAGCCGCCTGTGGTCATCAAGTACATCATCATCAACAGGTTCAAAGGAGAGAGACTCATGTCGGTGAAACTGGGCAAGCTGGACCCTGTGGATGGAACAGTAAGTCTAAATGCCGACACAGTAAGCAAATATGAAATACTGGCTCCTCTCAAAGATTTCTGGCAGGAGAAGCAAAGACAGAGACAGGAACAGCTTAAGCTGGCTGCCAGAGATAAACAGCAACGTGGTTTTCATCTAAATGGACGCCACCATCGGCCTTTCAGTTCCAGTCACCCTAAAAGGAAATACAAGATTGCCAACAGGCTTAAGGTTCACAGAATTCAAACTGTGGAGCAATCAGCAACAACACAGGGTTCCCCTCTCTCTGATCAGAGCCATGCAGGTGTCACTAAAGAGGACCCCACCCCCACGGCAGGAGGAATAATAACAGCCACAGGCCTCCCTGTCACATTAGACTCAAGCTCCATAACGCACACAATCACAACCAAGAGCCGCTCTCAGGAGAGGGAAGAGAGGGAAGCGAGGAGACTGGGAGGAAAAGTCAGGATAAGGAAATTCAAAAGTGAAGCCAGGCTAAGGAGCACGAAAATGAAAAAGGCAGAGGGAGAGGAGGGGAGGAGTGTGACAAATGAAACGGATGCCTGTGTCAGTGCTGCACAGATTGAGGAGCCTGCTGCTGGGTTAGAACAGGCAGCCGTTAGTTCAACTACAATCAAACCCCATTTCTCTGACAATGCCACCAATGCTCATGCATCCGAGGAGAAATTTCCCTTTGTCTCCTCCACCTGCTCTCCCGACAAAGCACCTTCCTCAGAAGAGGTGGAGACAAGTGTCCCTGTCATCCCTGGGGGCTACCTGCAGACCCTGTTAGATGCTACAGATTCTTCTGGTGGAGCAGCTATCTCTTATTTCCCCCAGCAGACCTCCAGGCAACAGTATCCTCTGGGGCTGTCCCTGGAGGAGAAGCAGTTTTCCTCTCTGCAGCTTGCCCAGAGCTGTGTGCTCTCGCCCCCCTCTGAGTCGGAGCTCCAGCAGTCTCCTCAGAACTGCCCCAGCTTTCCCCAGATGTGGCACCCACAGCTCTGTACAAATCACAGCCAGAGCTTTGGGCCTGAGACCCCCGAGACTCCGATCTTACCCAACAACTTCCCAGCTGCTGTTGTGCCCCTGAATGACAGCTTGCGAGTGTCTGACTACAGCCAGCTGAGCCCCGAGGCTGACAGGCTGCTTTATGAGAAGAGCTACCTGACTGAGGCGGGGCTTCAGCCTGGGGCAAATCTGCAAGCATGTCAGTCTGCCTGCGTGGAGGGCCAGGTGCAATACCAAAGAGGGTCCCTGTGCACAGACAATGGTAGGCTCATCAGCTATGACTCAGTGGGCTCCCTGTCAGCCTCCTCCAGCAATTACAGCTCTCTCAGCCTCAAGTCTTGTGAACGAGAGGGTGAGGAGGAGGGCCGAGACAGCTTCTTAGCTCATTGCAGCCCTAAAGTGGTGATTCAGCAAAGTGTGGATGCCCTTACCCCTCTCAGGGAGTCCTCAGACCTGCTGGATATCTCCAACTTCACTCCTGACAAGTTCAGACACTCATCACTGTCAGAGCTTTCTCCTCCTGAGACCCCCAACCTGTCCCCCCAGGTGGTGGGGCGTGAAATGAAAATGGCAGGGAATGTTGGAGAGTACCAGGATGTTACCGATATGACTATAGACTGCAATAGGGAGGTGAAGTGGAACTGTGAACCTATACAGCAACAGGAGCACACAACAAATGCATATACAGTGGAGGATGGCCAGTTTCCCCTGCACAACTTCAACAATCAGGATGTCGGAAGCTTGGATAAAAAGGAGCTGGGAGAGTTTGAGGAACAGACAGGTGCAAAAAGCATAAAGTCCAAGAGGAAAGGCAGCTGCAAGCAGACAGCCACAGGGCAAAGCCCAAAGAAAAGCCGGGCTCCTAGAGCTCCCAAGTCCGAAAAGGTCAAGACTCCCAAACAGAATTCTCGGTCGACCAAAAAGATAAAGGCCATGTTAGAGGGCAAGGCAGCAAAGAATCAGGCAGGTGGCACAGGCCTAAGTGACAGTAACAGCACTGGGGACTGGCCTGGCACTGGCTGGTCAGAGAGTAACAGCCTACTAGGGGATGACCAGAGAGAATTTGAGGAACCCTCCAATATTCTGTCCAACATTGTTTCTGGCATGGCCGAAGTCCAACGGTTCATGATGGCTTCCATCGAGCCTTTGTGGAATCCCATGTCTGAGGCCTGCACGCCCTCTGAGGCCAACAGCCTCAACCTAAAGACTCTCAAAATTTTGGCAGGTACGGAGGCTGACCTGAAAAAGAAAGGAGCCGTACTAACGGGGGCCGGCAGAGGTAGGAAGGCGGGTGGAAAGGGAGGAAAGAACCAGGCCAAATTCAACCCAGCTCTGTTCCCTCAGCTCGCGCTGGGCTGCAACATGTTTGACAAACCCAGCTTTATTAACCCCGGGCCAGCACACAAAAAGCTCTACCGCCACAAGACCAGTGCAAAGTTCCCTCGGATTGAGACACTGAAAGGAAAGCGAGCTGAGAGAGACCCAAATAAGGACATAGCACTGATGACTTCTTTTGAAAAACTGAGGTAATATTTTGTTATCAGCTGCTGTTGTTTCCCTCCTTCTCACTCCTCCCCCCACTACCTGCTCAACCCTCCCTCCCAAACATACCTACACTGATGCTATGCCAGAGCTGCATGAGTACTTCGTTTCCCCTGACTACTCCCACTTCCTTTTAACACCCCTGAAGAGGAAATGATTATCTGCATGAAAAAACTTCTTGTACTTTGCAAACTACCTATTGAGTGATTGTGTCAAGCTTGATTGAGATTTGAAACGACCATGGCTGCATTTTTTTCTTGCTTTTGTTGTTTCTTGCTTTGTTTGTTCTTCTTATAGTTGTTTTTGTTTTACTTTTGTCTGAAAAAAAAAAAGAAAATAAGCCTTGAAAACAGTTCTGTCGCCTTTTTGAGGAACTTCGTTTTTGTATTTTCTAAGCAGAACTATCTCCCTTGAATTATAGATTTATTTTGCTTTTCCCCTAAAGATGTAGCTATATACACAAATGCATTGAGTGACATCTACGCACCCCATCCCCCTCCTCATCTGTTTTTGTATGCAGAATATGGATGTCCTGTTGTTGCTGTCCTTCATACACTGCCTGGCTCATTTCAAGAGGGGAACCTACTGTGTATGAGCCCTATTTAAGAGCGAGACATCTTGAACACAAAAGATGGGACCATTTTGTATTGATGACATATCAGACGTCTTTTTTTTTCTTTCTCTCCTCAAAGTTGGACTGACTCCCCATTTCCTGTTATTGAGTGTTTCGTTTACTTCTGGAGTTGAGAAGAACTGGTTATCTAAATTTACATTTTTACGCCTTGCAAATTCATTAAAGCTCCACCCTCAGAGTATTTTTGTCAATGTTGTTGTACAGGAACATGCAATATTTGCAAAAAAAGATGATTATAATCTTCAAATCGATGTGCCAAAAGTAACAATGCTGTGTAAATGACCTCTTATATATGTGTGAATATTGGCTGTTCCTCTTTTCTATCCATTGGAATATTGGCTGCTTAGGTTGGAGACTCCTTACAGAGACTTGCAACTACAGGAATTCCTTATTTGAGACTTTTTCTCTCTTCTCTGATGAAAGGCACCAACAGCTGGCAGTGGTACACCGCCACTCACAAAACCAAATCAGAAAGACTCTGAATTCTCCTCGTTTCCCCCCCTCCCAACTTTGTTTGCCAAATTCAATTTACCTCAACATCGCCTGGCATGGAGAAGCAACAAAAGAGAGACAAAGGGGAGAGCCGCTCTGAAGGCTACAGTAGAGGAAGGATTGGGTGAAAAGAGAGGTTCAAATGACCTCTATCTGGACCAAGAGGCATGTAGTGGAAATGTTTGAGGGTAAGCAGGTAAATGACTTGTTGTTTGGGGTTGCGCCTTGCTGAGTAGCTGTTTGTACTGGAAATTCAAGTCAGATTATCATTCGGAGAGATTCTGATGCATGCATCAGCCGTGAATGGACATTTTTGCAGTTCGGTTTATTGTGAATGTGAAAGCAGTTTTCAGTACAAATGGTATCAGTAGTCTTGTAAATGAAGGAAAGCATGTCTTTGCATTCACTCCTCATAGATAACTTTTATTTCTTTCTTGCTTGGGAAGGTAATTTAAACGGAAACTCTTCTTAACATTCCCATACAGTTTATTTCTTAACATAGCCTTACTTTATAAGTTGCACTTCTGGTGTTGCATAACATCTGGTTTATTTTATCTTGTCAAAACTTTTACTTCTTTCTTTGTTTACAGTGACATATTTTGTTTTCAAAAAGCTTACCTGTAACTGCAGTCCATGAAAAAATATTGTGACCAGTAGACATGGGCCGGTATGAGATTCTCAGAGAATGATAATCCTATTTAAAAATACAAGTTATACTGTATCACGAGGTATACGCAAAAACTTAAAAAGAAATTGTATAACATAATTTAATTTCATTTATTTAAAACAAAAAAAGAACAGTCATCATTGCTGCTAAATTTGAGTAATGTAATATAATATAAAAAGTTATTTTAATTTCGGTTTTGATACTCAGAGGAAATATAACTACCCAATAAATCTATTTGTAGTTTCTACATGGTTATTAGAACAATATTAAACTCTTTTGTCATTTTACTCCTTATAGAGTAACACAATTATAACAAGCTGATAATAGTTTGTAAAATAAACAGACTATCCACTCATGTAGCTAGCTACAGAGAGGCTGATTGGATCTTGCCAAATCGAGTTTTTAAGCAGGGTTACCTTAAATGTATAATTAGATTTTTATGAGCTTATAATTCTGTGAAGTTGTTTTTAGCAATAATTATCTGCATCAGACAGATGCCACATCACAGAGAGTTTGTAACAAATTGAAGAAATCTACAGATCGATGAAGGGCTAACAGCTGTAGGAGGAACTCCCAGTTTTAGTGGACTTTAGAATTAAGAATTTTAATATCTTTGGGATAAACCACTGTATTATTAAATATTACATGTTAGGTTTGTCTCCGTTTCCCACTTGAACAACTTCTTTTCAAAAATAACAATCGTTAAGTCTGATTACTTTGTCGATTAGCTTTGATCGGCTGCAACTATGCTTTAAGTTCACAGAGAGTGGACTAAACTTCTGGATTTTGTCAACAGGGTTGTAGATGATACCATATTGTGCTTTTCCAGGTGTTTAGAAATACTTCTGTGATATCAGAAGATCAGGTATACCCAGCAGACTCCACAAAATAACTTGGTTGTATTGTTGCCTCATATGCCATTGTGTCCCACAAATTTCAAACATTTTCAGATTCAGTTGTTTGAAATTGCTAATGACATGGTCAGGGTCCCTGAGTAGCTCTTATCCGACCTCTGGTCTGAGAAATTTTTCAAGTTTTCTTTCTAACTCTGATACAAACACTATCTAACACTGGTAAGGGCACTATTACTGATAATAACTTTGCAGACCCTCACTTTAAAAAATAATGAATCATTCAGTTCATAACAGTGACAGGTGGCACTCTTTTAGTTTCACACTGTGTTTTGCACAAGACTATTTACTAAACTGCCAAATCTGTCTTTCTTGTAAGCTGAGAAAAGGTGTTGTAGCCTTTCAGCTAGCTAACGCCAATGTGCAGCAATGGATGGGGAAGGAGCAGCAGCTCTATATTACTATATTTGAATAACACTCCTGTTTCTCTGGCACTTTCTGTATCACCTCATCAATAAGACTTTTCATTGTAGCATTAGTATGACAGAAAATGTTTCAGCAGTTTCTAATATCGAAACATTTAAATACCTTACTATACCATACCATATCAGCAACCGGCCCATGCCTACTTTACTAACCAGTAAAGCATGACCATCCATGGCAAGAAATAATTTAATTAACTTATTTCACTTCAGAGATTTTGACCTAAATGTGCAGAAAAAATAAAAGTCCGTTAAGAAAGCTGCATTCTATTTAGATGAAGTTCTGGTTTTGCACACATTCTGCCTAAACATCACGCACAGATGCAGAAGAGGAATGCTGCCCTCCGTAACACGTCTGTGTTCAGCACATACTTAAGTCATAATTTCTGCTGTGTACGCACACCTCATTGCTGTCATCTACTTTGGGCTCATTCACTACCTCGGAGCACCAAAAAGGTATAGAAATCAACCTTAAAATAGACCTAACAATCATATTTAATAAGTAATAAAATCTTTGGATTTTATTCAATAAATCCGCTTCAGGATGAGTTCAGAGCCAATCAAACTGTAGTAGACTATCTTTTACACAGATCTACTGAAGCCTATACGTTTTCTCTGTTTTGAACAATATTATTTTGAACACAGAAGTAATTACATGAGAGTGCATGGAAATGTACGGGCAAACTGATCGATTGATTTAAAAACAGGCTTTGTCACATTGAATATGGCAATTCTGACACAGGTTATAGAAATTGATTGCTTGCATATGGCAAGGATCATAATCAATCTTTTTGTGTCTCTTTTTCTCCGTCATGATCCTTTGTTTATTTTCTATAGTGTATCAGGGTTAGGACCAAGACAAGCTGCTGATGGGAAGCTCCACATGGGTCAAAGGCCCATTTAGTCTGCCTTCTCTCATTTCTGCCTATTGTCAAATTGAATGTATTTCTCTGAGTTCATCTAAATTTTTATTTTGAAAAAATTACTTTTTTTTAAATTATTATTTCTAAAATGTGCCACTGTTGAGCTGCCTCATGTTAATGGTGCTAAGAAAGCAGAAAATTAATTTCTTTAATGTTTGGGTTTAACTTTTTTTTCCCAGAGTTATCAAAAAAAGAAAAAAAGAAATGCAAAACAGATTAGGTACCTAACCCTGTTTATGAATGTATATTACAATGTTATGTTATGTTTGATGTATTCACTTCATGATTCTTTGACACTGATTGGAATTACTTTTGCTCTTTTCATTAAAAGATTACCGAGCTTTATATATACTGTCTAGAGTTGTTACCAGAAGGAATCTTAATGAACTCTTGACACTACAAAATCTTGTATATTTTTTGTGTGCCAATTTGTAACATATTTTGTAAGTGTATATTTTTCTTAGAAAGTGCTGTGAAGTATTTGTGTGTGTGAGTAACCTTTTATGCGCCTCTGTGGGCAGTGGAAAGGATATACAGCAACACGTTTCTGGTTTTGAAAACCAAAATATGAAAGTATCAACAGAAAAACTAGAAATATCTACATTTTGTTGGGAGTTTTGTAATAAGACCATGATCTTGTTGTGAGAGTGTTGTGTTACTGTGCAAAACACAAATAAGCAAAGAAAAAAAACATGAAAACTTGGGGAAAAAAATATAATTTGTGAACAATTTGCTGTTTTATAGATTTTCATGTAAATTATTTGAGTATTATTTTTGTTTTTTTGTTTTGTTGTAACTGTTGCAAAGGTTTTAAATATTTGTGATCAAGCCTGTATGGTGATAATGTAATATTGGTAACTTGCTGAGTTTTGTAATAATGTTTATGGAGTAAATATACAAATTAAAATAAGATTTTGAATGCTGCTTTCTGAAGAGAGTTGGATTGTGTTTATTCCTGCCCACACTTTGACTACATCTTATGGTTTTACAATTGAGGCAAATACTTATGAAAATACTTTATGAAAAAAGTAGACTGTGATATATATGTATATTTTAAAAAATTATAGCTAGAAATATTGACTAAAAATGGAAGAAATAAAGCATTTCCTCCTGCTATGTCCCATGTAATCAAAATGCAGGAAGTCATCTGAGATTCTGGGGCATGATTAAAATGCAATGCCATTCTGCACAAAGCAAGTAACCTTGCATTAAACAATGGGCTCCAACTCATTGACAGGACTTACATAAAACAATAGAGCATCTGTTCAGGACACAGCTGATCATATATTTATATATATTATATATGGTATATATTTTTTTATCTGATTCTTGTGTCCTCCCTTCTCCTTCCTGATGGCACCCTGGGCAATTGCCTATTTGACCCATATCAAAAACCATCACTAAGTTGTATTTTTGATACGCATTTATTCCTGCATGTTTTCTGTTACTAAAACAATGATAGTGGCATGGATAAATCTCCTCTGCTGAGTGTTTATTTGTGCCATCAAGTGTGTACGTGCAAAGCCTTCCTATCTTTATATCTCCAATTAGTCTCTCCGTGTTTGTTGTACTGGTGGATTCGCAGACAAAAGCCATTTTAATTTCTTTACAAGTCTTTCGTTCGCTCCCGCTATTTTATGTCACATCTAATTAGCACTCTGGGTCAGGCATTGCTTGAGTGACTGCTCATCCATAACTTTGAGCCGGGGCCGCTGTGGTCCGTGCTGCAACTCATTTTGGCATGCTTAATTGGAGCCTGAGATACAACCTTGCACCATAAACAGATCCTGTGATATATGCCTCCAAAATTGTCAGCCGGTATTAGCATTGTTTTTGTTCTTTACTCACCCGTAGCAGATACGGGGGCGAGCAAATTGTAAGATGGAATGTCTAATGCAATACATCAAGTGCACCTGTAGTTATTAAATGAGATCCTGCTTGTTTTGTCAGTGCGTGCTTACACTGCTTGGACAGAAATAGGCAGTGCTGTCACTAAGACAACTGTTGGTCCCTTGTTTTGTTTTTTATTATTACTTAGAGGACATCAGTGTGCCATTTTCAAAGAATTACCATGTTTAATTCTGTGTATTGGAAGGAGTGAGGTGAAATCAAGAAGCTAAAAACAAAGATTTGAAAATGCTGGTCTTGCACAAGAGATTTACATTAAAGTAATTATTTTATGATTACAAACCTTTACCCACAAATCTGATGTGTTCAGTTGATTGAGATGCCAGTGTAATCCTAAAAGATAATCTTATTTATATTTGCCTGAGACTTAACTAATACAAAAGATTTCAAATATCCAAATGTAGGTATATTTGAATACACTAACATATCATTGACAAGCTAATTTATTTCACTGATTCAATTTAAATAATGAAATACAGAGTGATCCATTTGAAGTGTTTCTTTATCTTAATTTGGAAATAATGAAAATCCAAAATACTGTTTCTCACAAAAGTGTAACACATCAAATAAATTGAAAAAATATTTTCAGTACAGACATTTTATATTGTGGCCTATAGAAAATAATGTTGAAGACAGCTGACTTGACAGATGACCAGAAGACATTGAAGGCAAGCCACAGAAGGCCACTGGAAAACTAGCTGACTGTTCATCAATTACTGCATCCAAGCATTTATATGGAAAGTTGAGTGGAAGGAAATGTCTGGTGGAAACAGTTTCTCAAAGAATGAGGATAACAGCAACCTTAAGTGGATTGTAAGTGAATATAGGTCAGATAAAAGTAACTTTGTCTTTGCATGCCTGACTACACTGTATTTATGAAAGTGTATTTCAATGTAATAGCAGCCCACTTTTAAATGGGATCCAGGCAGTTTTATCCAGCTTTAGCCTGTAACAGAGATTGCAATCAATGACAAGTGGGAATCTGCTCCAAATACAGTTCAACTCCTTTTGTCTCCCATACCGAGCTTTCCCTGGTCTTCTGCAAAAAAGAATTTCACATAGTGAGTACTGTTAGACCATTAAGATAGTTTTTTGTGCCATTTTATCACAAATGTCTGCATATTTGTTAGCATATGGAACAAAGAGAGAGAAATAAACAAAATAAACCTGTAAGGAGTTGATTTCCCATAATTTATCCACTTGACAGGTGAACAAAATCCTATTCCCAGTTTTCATCTTTTAAGATATAATAGATGTAGCCTTTACCATTTCCCAGATCATCATTACTGGGTTTATTTTCTGTCCTACTCAGACATCTTTGATAAATAAAATACATGTTTTAACCATTTCTGGGAAAACCATGGAGAAGTTCACAACTTGTTCATGAAGCGTTCTTACAGTAATCCTGTCATAAAGTGCAGGTGTGAGGCAGAGGCAGCGGACCCAGGTATGATGAAAAATGATGGTTTAATGAAGAAAATCACAGTCCAAACAACGAGCAGCAGGAACATGGACACACTGACGACGAATAAGCTAACATTGACGAGGACCCGACAAGGAACAAGAAACACAGGTGGAGTTAAATACATGGGAGGGTAATCACAGAGACGAGACACACCTGGGAACAATCAAGGGGAGGACAGGACAACGAAGAGACTTAAGGACACAGAAAACTCTAAATAAACACAGAAAAACAGATCCTGACAAATCCTTACTAAAACTATTATAAAGACATACATAAACATTGTTTATACATTACAAGTCATGTTAAATTATAGAAAATAAAAACTAACCAAGCAGTAACTAACAAACCAAGTGAATTACAACTGGAAACAAAAGTAAGTTTGGAAAGTACTGGACTGGGAAAGACAATCAACTTGGATTTCCTGATTGACAGTGCTGTCAGCATAGCTCCACTAACAGACCTCTTCAGCCCATAAATATGTTTTTCTTCTGCCTGTTGAAGTTGAAAAGTCATTTCTTTTGTGACAGTTTCAAGATATGCCATGGGAGTGATTCCATATGCTGTTATTATAGATAGATAGATAGATAGATAGATAGATAGATAGATAGATAGATAGATAGATAGATAGATAGATAGATAGATAGATAGATAGATAGATAGATAGATAGATAGATAGATAGATAGATAGATAGATAGATAGATAGATAGATAGATAGATAGATAGATAGAAGCACTAAGGCACATGTAGACTGCAAACACTTGTGAAAGAATGGGTTGCTTTAAGGAGTTCCATGAATAACAGATACTGTAATTCTCATGTGCAATAAAAGATGTGCAATAAATTCAGTTATGACATTTCCTTACCGCTAACTAAGTATTCCATAGTGAACTGTTAGTGCTGTTATGACAAAGTTGATAGCGACTGGTAATGACTAGGTTTTGCATACATCAGGAAAATGGGACTAGTTCACTTCACTGAGTCAAGAATAAAGATTGATGCAGTGGGCATGATGATGTGGGACTGCATTTCCTGTGCTGGACTCTGCACCTTAGGTTTTAGTCAAAGGAACTCTTAATACTTCATCACACAAAAACATTTTGGGGCAAACCGTTCCCTTTCCAGAACGACTGCACCTGTGCACAAAACAAGGTTCAAAAATACATGAACGAGGGAGTTTGATGTGGAAAATTGTGACTAGCCTGTACAGAGTCATGATGTCAAATTGATAGAACACATTTGGGAATAATTAAAGTAGAAACTGGGACATTGGGCCTTCTCGTCCGACATCAGTGCCTGACCTCACAAATGAGCATCTGTGAGGATGATCAAACATTCCCATGAACACACACATAAACTATTATGGATGAAGAATGGGATGTCATTCATAACATGCAAAACTATGTAGTGGCCCATGTAGTGTAGGTAAAACAATATTTTGTAGGGAAAATTTTCTAATAGGAAATACATATAGTTATTGTGTAATTGAAATATATATAGTTGTTGTGTAATTAGACTAAGAGGGTTACTGTCTAAAGTGTGTCTTTTGAGTCTGTTTAAGACCCTTAAAGGGATGCTGATTACTATAAATCTGGTAAGGTTTCTCTTTTTTTGAATGGAGCAGGTCGTGAAGAGAGTCATGGGAGGCTATCTTTGAAGGCACTCTCCGACTCATCCTGGAGGGGGACCCCGAGTCCTTCACAGGCTCGGAGAAATATACAATTCCTACAACAAGTTCTTGGTCTGGCACTCTGTTCCAAAAATCTCCAAAGGGTGGTGCCCATAAGGCATCCTCATCAGATGCCTGTACTCCCTCAACTGGCTGCAACTCCTGTAAAAGTCCTAATAAAGGATAAGTATTTCTTTTATTCATCATAAAGTTTGAAGCTCCTCCAAAGCAGGCTACCTAATAAAACCCAGAAAATTCTGTTCTGGGTTTTGGTTTGGGTGTGGAACTCCAATATTATTAGAGGATCCCATTAGAACAGCATCTACAAAGCATTCTGGATGACCCTGCCTGAATAAAGGTTAGAGTACTAAAGAATGCTGTATACTACAGTAAACAAAAGACAAAAAAACATGTAAACATATGTAAAGCATGACCTTTGTGCTTCAAAAGTCAACTTAGCACTGTTAAGTTGCACTGGTTTCTGTGATGTAAACAAGTAAATAATGATACTGCCCCCCTTAGCAAAGCAATACAAAATTTTACATTTAATGTGAAATATCAATTGTATTATTCTGAGAAAAAGGAAATCTGTTACATTTAAAATCCAAAAGAAGTTGCAGTAATCTGATTGCATAAGAGTGCACACTACTGACAAATGTTTCATATAATTTTACTTCCAATTTAACATGTGGTCTAATGACACACCTAACATCAGTCAATGTGTGCATGATAAAATTTAAATGAGCCTGTTCTTTTAGTGATTTTTCTATTTCCTTATTGGCACCTTTAGCTAAAATCACTTAGAACAGTCACAAAAGACTCAACGGATTTTATTGTTGCCACAAAATGTCACTGCAATAATATTAAGATATAAAAAAGACAGTTATCAATAGATGAGACTGAAACTGATCATAATAGACCAAAAGTAACAAGCAGCTCAAAGGGATTTCTGGTTCTGCATGTGAACCTTCTGTATTCTCCACAGATCTAGATTAAGAAATGAGTTGAAAACAGAATCTGTTCATTCCAAAGAAAATGTCCATGCCCGGCTAAAATCGAATAAAATTTGATTCTGGACTACTGATACCAAGCTTACACTTCTGGGCCGCAAATATAAAAGGTACGTTTGGCAAGAAAAAAAAAAGGAAAAACGAAAATGTCACAATCGTGCTTTCTTCAGATAACAATATTTTTCCCCCCAAAGTGAATTCTAGACAATTCTAGATATCAGTTTAAGTAAATGTTAGAAAGGCGATCCAAATCAACATAATAATTTATTTACAATAGCCAAAACAGTCTAAAACAATATTCAACAGGATAAAACTGAGTTGGGTGTGGACAAGGGACCTCCTCATGAACTGATAAAACATAACTTTTGATGTTTTAAATCAAAACTTTGTGGTTTTATTATTGTTATTTCTATTTTTCATTTTAAAAGTTCTTTTTGCTCGCCAGTCGCATGTATGCATAGGTTACATTGTAGGAGGTAAAAGTTGTTTTTATTTTTTCATTTGTATGTAACAAAGGCCAGATTTTACGGAGCCCTTCAGGTGACATGGGGATTATTTTTTCTTTTGCGTTCCCTCCCAATGCTGTACTGATAAGTTCATTCGGCATAATTGAATACTGTAAGCCTTTGTTATGGTGACCGCCATACTTTCTCCTTTAATATAAGGTTATGTAAGGTTTTTTCATGAATGTTAATATATCTTTGTGAAATATCTGAAGTTTTATCTTTTTCTTTAGGATAGAAAGGCACCACAAACGATGTAAACAGAAACTCTCCTTAAGTAGGAAAGAAATAAAAATACATCCTAATTTGGGCTATTTCTGAGTTATTATCGCGGGGTAATAAGTCATCTGACAGTTTTGATTGTGTCTCTGTTGTGCTGGTTGTCTAAAGGGCCGTTTTCATGTTCAGTTCCATCTCAACCTTAACAGACATAAACATGCAGTGAATAAATCGTCTTTCAATCAGCTTTTTGCACCAAATACTTAATAATAATAAACACGTTTTATTATAATAAAACACGGCAAACTAATGGTGGTAGAGGGCCGCACTGGGTTAACTCAGGTTAACTCGGGGAATCTCATCTGTCCGTGTATCAATCAACTTCAAACCACTTCTTTGTTCTGTCACGATTATCGATTTATTCCATTTTGATTATCATGCTCCAAACTTTGCAAGGACTGACCGCCCCGCTCACCCGCTTCCTCACACACACACACACACACACACACACACACACACACACACACACACACACACACACACACACACACACACACACACACACACACACAGCAGCTCTAGTAACCTTCCCATTCATACTTGATGACAGTCACGCCCACATCGACACACCCACCACCCAAGTGTCAAAGTCGCCTGCTCCTGTCAAATCAATAATTACTTATTTCATTCATATGGCTCTTACAGAGCCTCAGTGAAAATGTGTTTGTTATTATTAACTTTTTGGTGCAAAACACTGATTGAAAATCGATTTATTTACTGCATGTTTATGTCTGTTAAGGCTAAGATGGAACTGAAAGCAGTCCTTTAAACCATTCAGACTACGAACACAACAGAGACACAATCAAAACTGTCAGATGACTTATTACCCGCGATAATAATTCTGAACTAGTCCAAATAGTTTGGATGTATTTTTATTTCTTTCCTACTTACGGAGAGTTTCTGTTTATATCATAGGTTTGTGGTGCCTTTCTATACTAAAGAAAAAGATATAAAATGTCAGACATTTCACAAGGAGATATTGACATACATGGAAAAACCTTACATAACCTTGTATAAAGGCAGAAAGTACGGCGGCCACCGTAAGAAGGGCTTACAGTATTCAATTATGCCGCATAACTAATCAGTAGATTATTGCGAGGGAACGCAAAAGAAAAAAAAATCCCATGTCCCCTGGAGGGCTCCGTAATATTTTGACCGATGTATGTAAAACCTCTAAGATTTTTTGTATGTTGTCCTTTCAATCTCGCGTTGTCCTCCACTTTTACTACACCGTAACATTACAGCTTCCAGAGCAGCACCCATGTTCTAAATAAACATGTTTTCACTCTTTCTAACCTATGGGGCATGGGAAAATTTTACCCCTATTTTAATCTGACAGGTAGCGTTTGTCGAAATATTGCCATTAACAAAGCAGTATAAAGAGGTTTAACTGACTATATACGTAATATAAATAACACAAGACACCTATGCTTTTGGGTATAATGGCAAATGTGTGATCTTTCGGGAACAATTTACTCTCGAACTGTTTGCCTTCAGGCCGTACTCCGGGAAAAACTTCCTTTAAATCTATTTCCGGAAAATCATTATAGCCTTCCTACAAGAAAGAAAATGGAATCCTGAGCTCGTACTCTACTAAACCAGTCTTTTTTCTCAATATATTCTTTAAATAGGAATCTTGTCGTCCATCTATATTGATCACAACATCACTAACAAGGTAGAGTGACATTAATTTGTTACTAAAGCAACACCTTCCGCCTGGTTAACGTGGTTCTTTCTTACTTAGCAATTTTTTAGCTTGTTTGCTTGATGTATGAACGTCACTGGTTGACGTCGTTTGCTAAGTTAGCTCGCGTTGATGCTACAACGGGCTTGATATATTTTTAATGACAACATAAGGAGTCTCCAGCAAAAGGAAATAGACATTATACATGTAAATATTCTTCCGTCTTCTGTAATACAACTATTAATTAATAAGTTGCCAAAATGGAAAAGTTAACTACCGTTAACTATGCCGTTTGTAGCATCTGTAGTTAGCCACTCGGCTACCCGAGCGCTAACTAGCTTAAATGCTATATAACCGGGTCGTTTGATCGTTTTATTATCATATTTTAAACTGATATTACTAATAGTATCCGGTTCCGACTTTGAATATTTGGTTATTTGGGCAACTTTGAAAACCGTCGTCTCTGCATTTCGTTACGAAAATACTGCATTAGCTATCTAACACAAAGCTAATCGGTAGCTAGGAAACGCAAGTCATAAGATGCCATTTTGTTTTTATCTCGACTTTGACCAACATACTGCATGTCGACTTTGACTTTAAAAGGCATAGTCTAAAGATGATTTAATGTATTTGTAACTACTAAGTAGATTTAAGTTGCCGTGATTTCTAGATTAAAGAGTACATCGTTTGCGATAAAAACCAAAAGGCTTCTTAGCCTTATGACTGGTGTGTTGTTAGAGTGGCTTGTCAGTATGTGAACTATGCTAACACAAGTTATAACTACATATTCAGAAGATATGTTTTGTAATTTCACAATTTGAGTTTTGCATAGCTTTGTCCGTTCTCCTGTGAGACTGAATGTATAAAATAAGATGTTTTTGTTTAGGTATGTCTTCCATTGGTAAAATCTCTAGATGCCTTTTATGTCAAACATTTTTCAAAAAGTAACAAAAGACTTTTCAAATATTATCAAAACAATGTTGTGAGATTTTCAGGACAGTGAACAGATTTTAAAATCCATATTTTAGTGGTAATTTGTGTCCCTCAATTTATAGCATAAATAAAATATTGTAAATTGTAACTGTCATCACGAAAATTAGCTTTGTTTCTTGTAGACCTGTACAAAATATTGAATTGCAATTATCACAAAATCAATATGTGCAGTACTTCAACCTCAAGGAAGTGGTTAGTCGTGATGTTTAGTTGACTAATAAAATAGGTGGCTAGTTGGATCAACTCTTAAGTCCCCTTGACATCCAAAGCTGACAGATTTTTCTGGCCAAGCTGCTTAAGGTCATGGAAAATTTTAAGACAATCATAATGGTGGAAACCAAATTGAGGCGGCAGAAAAACCATACCTGCTTTCGTCATTGTTATATTAAATTACAAAATGTCAGTTGTATATTTTCCAAATTCTACGTAGACCAAATTTTTAAAGCAAAAAACTCGAGACATTGTTATAAAACATTGAGCAGATATTCTTTCCTAAATTAGTAGTTGGAATAAATATTAGAACTAAATCACTAAGTTTAGTTCTAACAGGTATTCATTCATCAGAAATGTCATGTTTGTTACAACTAATTACTTACTATCACCAATAGAAGTATTTCTTTGCCTAAAGTAAAACGCATTCTTTTTCAAGGCATACCTTGTAGTTAGATTCTGGCATTCCAAGTGTTTCATTTTGTTAAACTGAATCTTTTGTTTTGAGAACAACTCAACTCACACTACCATTCATAGCTGTTTCAACATGGACACTGCTCATATTTTATTTGTTTATTTTTGTATAGAAAAGCATGTGTTCATGTATTAAATCAGTTCCTTTATTTTTCTTGTTTTGTATTTACTGTTAAGGCCAGAATTATCCTTTGCTGATTTGGATTTTAAGTAATCTTTTAATTTCACTAGCATGTTTCTTCTGAATAGAAATAATATTGATATGTTGGAGTTGCTGAACCAGAGTCCTGACTTGAATCTGTGGAGGGAACTAAAGATTAGGGTTATGGCAAAGAGATGTTCCAACCTTAAACACCCAAAGCTCATTACAAATGATGAATCATTGAAAATGCCACTGTAGACATGCCAAAAGCTCGTCGGCAATTATTAGAGAGGGTTTGGTTGCAATTCTGTTAATAAATAAGGCTAATAAAAATATTTTTGTAAATGATTCAATAGTATGTAAATCATTTTCAACATGCAGCTTTTATTCAAGCCAAAACAAAACATGTTTTTTTTATTGTTTTTGTTCAACCTGTCTCATGCATTGCCTTAACTTTTGGGAGATGCCTGTGTAGTTACTAAGCAGAAACAAACTTTGTGGTTGAATAAAAATTACTTTAAATCTCAAATCTGCCAAGGGTATGATTAATTTTGGCCTTCATTGCAGCTACTCAGAAACATTAACAAATCTTTTCTATTTTTTATTCCGGTCATCTTCATCATAGAGTTTTGTTATATCAACAGTAGGACATGGTTTCCAGGCTATTTTATCAATAAAGGTAAATAATTCAGATTGCAAATTGAATTCTAGGTTTGTTTACTTTGCTAGCGGTTACCTAAAAACTTTATCATAAAATAACTTTTTTTGAGGAGACAAAACAGTCAATTCTTTGAATGAAATACAAATGACTGCTTCATACTCACTGACAATAATTACCTCAAATTTGTAACAATGTATTGTTCTCATTTCTTGCAGTTACTGGATCTTGCTCAAAGTTGCAGAGTATCCTGTTCATTTTTCTACCCTTCAGAGTCAATGGAAGGGTCTGACAGCGTAGAGCAAGGTGGTGGTGACCAGCCAGAGTCGCAGCGCCGAAGGCAGTTGGATCGTCTAGACCGGGAAGAGGCCTTTTATCAATTTGTCAACAATCTCAGTGATGAGGACTATCGTCTTATGAGAGACAACAACCTCTTGGGCAATCCAGGTGATGAAATATAAATTAGAATAATTTTCTCCTGCATAAGGATGGTAAAAGAAATTTTGGCCAGATACACTTAAAAAGAGAAAGCTGAAACCACAAACAACTAATTCAAAAAAGGCTGTTTCACCAAGGATTATGTTTTTGCCTCTGAATCAGCTTATGTCAGAACTTTAAACTTGTGTTTATCAAACCATCTAAACTGGTATTTTTTTAACACAATCATAACAGTGACACTCTAATCTTTATAATTTTTTACAAAACTTTAGAATGAAGAACACAGAACTCAAACTGTACTACACTTACTACAGGAAAATCCAGTTCAGGTTTGAGAAATCTTAAGAATGCTAGATTTTTTAAATGGAGCTGAAATAATCTGATCCAGAATCCAAAAAAGGGTGAAATAGACTTTTACTGCAGTGCTGAATAAGAATCCAACTTCAGCAATGTGCTCATTTATGATTTGTGGACATAAATATGGTAAAATGGCAATCTGCATTCAAAAATCCAGAATGTTATAAAAACAGCTAAAAAAGAAATTGGTTTCTGGAAAAGTTTGAAATTAGAAACACTTGATGTCATGTGTCTGTCTCCAATTTTATATGTAGATATAGAAGTATTTAGAAGAGATATGTATCCATGTTGACAATTTACACAAGGGATTTGTTTGTATATTCAGGATCTTTTGCAATGATGTTAACATAAATCAGTATTTATTTAGGATTGCAGCAAATAGTAGGATCAGTAACTGCCTGCAAACCGCTAGCCTGGTTTAAGTATAGTTATATTGAGCCTTTTTTTACTTTTTTTTTTTTTTACTTAACTGTAATACATATTGTAAAAGGCTGGCGTTCAGTTTGAACTCACTATACCAATTGTGTCCCTGTGGATTGTTGTCACATCAACATCTTTAAACAAACTTTGGTATCTGGACCACCAAATCCTAAATATCATGAAGACACAGTTTACAAAACCAAAGCATTGTTATTGCTAAAGGACAAATAGTGGACAATGTAGTATCACATTGATATGATTTTTTAGTATAGTTTGTCAACCTGTTTTTCATATCATGTATTAAATTTTTTCCAACTTTGGCTAGTTTCCGCTTTTTTCACTATACTTGTGTTTGCTCAAAATGCAACCGCCTGTGGACAGTCGACGATGTGCAGTCCATTTCTGTCCCTGGACAGTGGGTGGGAAAATATAAGTTTGCAGCGTCCTTTAGTGGAGGACCAAGGAGGGGGAATTAAATGGACAGTGGCATACCTGGTAAGTCTGGAGGTTTTGTAGTTTTGTCCTGTTGCTGCGTTCGACCAAATTGCATTCAACTTGAGTTCGAAGTAACAGGTTTTTGATTGTTTATGCTTTGGCTTACTAAGAGCATTTTCTCTATGTAGATGTATTTTAGTGTATCTCAGTCTTAGTCTTTCTTTGTTGCAATTCCACATTTTGTTTTTATTATAAAACTTAAAGTTTTTTTCCCCCAGCAGTTTGCTAGAGAAGAGAAAGTGGATAATGCCTTCAAAGTAGTACTTAATAAAATATTTGCTGATATCTTTTGCAGGGGAGGTAACTGAGGATGAGCTGTTCAATAGACTTCAGCAAATCAAAGATGGTCCAGAGCAGCCGCAGAATAACAACCCAAGCACAGAAAATACAGAGGATCCCGTTGGTATGTTTACAGGATCTTTCAGATTTTGAGTGCATGATTTGCATCTGAATTTAGATGTAATTTATCTTTGGCTTTTGTCCCCAAATAGAAACTCCAGAGAGCTCTGAGGACTCCCAAGGTGGGGATAGCTTGCTAGACTGGCTCAACACAGTGAGACGAACCGGCAACACAACTAGAACTGGACACCGCGGAAACCAGTCGTGGCGAGCTGTGAGCCAGACCAACCCAAACAGTGGTGACTTTCGCTTTAGCTTGGAGATCAGTGTGAACCGCAACCTGGCCGAACAGCAGGCCGCTGCTGAAGGAGAACAGGGGCCTTCAGAGCAGCCTCCAGCGGGCCAAGAGGAAGAAGAGGTTGCAGATCCTGAACCACAGGTTCCTATGGAAACGGAGGTTGTGGAAGAACCAGTCGTTGAAGAGTTAGCTGTCATTGTTGAGCCAGAACCTGAAGAAACACCTGAAGAAGAGGTTGCGTCACAAGAAGTTGTCGAGGAACCTCCCAGTCCACCCCCACCTCCACCTCCAGCTCCAGTTGTAGCAGAAGCTTCACCGGAGCAACCCCCACCTTGTTCTTCTCCACGAAGGGGACAAAGGAGACCCCGCAGCCGTAGCCCAGAACCACGCAGGACCAGAGCCCGCTTAGCCAGAAGCCGCTCACCTCTCCGTTTGGATCAGCTAGATGGCATACCCGGTCCGCGACACACCTACGGCTCTCAGAGCCCCAGTTCTTCCACTGACACACCTCCAGTGCCTCAAGTGGAGGGCAGTTCTCGGACTCGACAACATATTCTCTCCAGGCAAAGCCCAGCAGACGACAATGTTCATCCACCCAGTGTCGAAGCAGAATCAATCCCAGAGGCCCAGAATGTCAGACCTCAGGAAGGAGAACCCAATGGGAATGAAGGAGGCTCGGCCGAGCGCCGTCCCCCGACTATAATGCTCGACCTTCAGGTGCGTCGTGTGCGTCCAGGCGAATATCGGCAAAGAGACAGCATCGCCAGCCGCACCCGGTCACGCTCGCAGAACTCCAACAACACTTTTCTCTATGAGAGTGAGCGAGGGGGTTTTCGCAGGACCTTCTCGCGCTCCGAGCGTGCCGGAGTGAGGACCTATGTCAGCACCATTCGAATCCCCATTCGTAGGATCTCCGACGCAGGGTTAGGAGAGGCAACGTCGATGGCTCTCCAATCTATGATAAGGCAGATTATGACGGGCTTCGGCGAGCTAGGCTACCTCATGGATTCCGACTCAGATTCTTCAGATTCCAACCGCGGTACCGGGACACCCGCAGATACGGAATCCCTCACCAATCCAGATGCTAGTAACGCTGACGCATCTGCTGCTGATGAGCAACCATCGGTTGCTGCTGCTGCTGCTGGAGCCAGAGAGAGGACAGTTGAAACAGATGTGGATGAGGGTCTTACTACTGGCCCACAGGCTTCTGGTGGAAGGGCTCGACTTAGACCCCCCATCAACCTAGAGGAGCCCAGCTCACTGCCCTTCCTACGACTTGCTCACTTCTTCCTCCTGAATGACGACGATGATGACCAGCCTCAGGGGCTGACCAAAGAACAGATTGATAACCTCTCCATGCGCAACTTCGGTGAGAGTGACGCCTTGAAAACCTGTAGCGTCTGTATAACGGAGTACGCCGAGGGGAATAAGTTACGCAAGCTTCCCTGCTCTCATGAGTACCACGTGCACTGCATAGACCGCTGGCTCTCTGAGAACTCCACCTGCCCCATCTGTCGCAGGGCTGTCCTGGTTTCAGCCAACCGAGAGAGCGTGATCTAACTCTTAACAGACTCCAACCTTTTCAATATTTCAAACTAATTACACATCCAAGTCATGTAAGATGCTTTGAAGAAATGTCTCCACTATTGAAAATTATTTTTTTCTCATAATTTGTGAGTTTGATCATTATGTTACAGGTTTCATTTGAGGTGCTCAGTCTCTTGACATGCATTCAGACTCTTAAGTTGACATTTGCTATTGTTGTCCAGAGCTGAGCAAAAGCAGTGCATGCTGTTGATCAACCTGTTGTTTCCATGCAGTGATGCACCAAGTTATGTACACAAGCAGACCTATAATCTTATATTGAACCCTTTGATTATAAATGCTGGTGCACACCTCCAGGTAGTTCAAACACTTCAGATATCTTCTTTTGGTATGAATCTTAATTAGCACCTCAAGCACAATTCTTAGTTGCAGCAGTTTGAAAGTATTAGCTGTAAATAGGCTTGTAAAAAAATAATTTTGACTCTTTGTATCAGTGAAATGGTTTAGGACTGTAAATTATAGGATCGGAGTCATTTCGGTTACACTTAAAGCAGTTTCAAGGTGGGGAGAGAATGAGCTTGCATAGCAGACATATGTTCACATGAGTTGGTCTGCCGGTGACGGTGTAACTTGTGCTCCTTTTTGTTCACATGACCAAATCAAGACCCTCTGGAGTTCCATTTGCCAATACTCTGCTAGGTTGTTTAAAACAAAAATTAAAAAGAAATGTTGCTCTGGCATAAAGGAAAATATTTGGCATCCTGCAGTGTTTTTTTAAACAGAATAAATATCAGAAATGGGGATCTGCCTGCATTGGCTTCAGGTAAATTTTGCCCCTTTTGACAATTTGTACCCACATTTTCCGCCTACATGTTGCCATTTTGTCTTTTACCATTTACATTTCATACCTGTAAACAATACATTTCCCACACTTGTCCTTAGCATTGCATATCATTTTTTTGTTAGATCAAATAAATTATGCAAATTATGGAAATTTCATATTTTTCCATATTTTATGAAAACTTTATTATATCCAGTTTACAATGTTAGAGGTTTAAACAGTTAAACCTCATGAAATATGATGGAATTATAAAACTTGATCAGAGTAAAGCAACTCTTAAGCAACAACCTGCTGGTAGATATCATTTATTGGAGTCATAAAACTATTTCCTTCCAGCAGAGGAAGTAGATTATGAAAAATTACTTTTAAGTGGAAGTTGGGGACAGAATTTTAAAAAAAGAAATGTTGACAAGGCTGTTGAAACATCTGGATGCAAATGGGCAAAATGATCAGGAAATGTTATTATGGTCAGGACATTTAATTTTGTAGGTGAGTTCTTATTTCATAATAGACTTAAAGTTGAAGTTTAAAGTTGTCCCTCTTCCGCTATTTATTTCTCATGTACAGTGGTTCATTCCCCTTCTTTCACCAGCAGCTAAGGTCTGATAACGAGCTCATCATATTTCTCTCGTACTGGGTTAGTCATATAATCAGAAACTGGCTTTAAACGGAAATGATTTTAACCTTATCTCAAGCCAGAGTTTGTCTCTAAAAGGTAGGTCCATCATATTCTACAAGTTGCTCAATATTTATTAAACAATGGCTTAGACTTTCAAACATTGACAGAAAATTCAAATTTCAATAGAAAATCAAGAAGTTACCCAACTGCTTTATGAGCAAATCTTCCCAAGTGGTGTGCAATATTTGCAAAATGTACAAGTATAGTAAAACAAACCATGATTTAAATGTGTACTATTGTTAAAAACTGTTTAAATCCTAAATGAAGACTTATAACCCTTTACAGTATGTGTTGAAGTTGATTTTATTTAGAAACTATGTAGGTTTTAATAATTAATAAACAGGAACATTGACCAGTAAAGGAGCTGAAGGGCATCACTTATTGCCATCCTGTTTCTTGTTTCACTGTTTGATGTCTTAGCCACAATTATTACCTCCCCTCTGCGGGACACAAATATTTGAATGCAAGATGTTGAATAGCATTAACGTGTAAAAAAAAAATTTAACTGTGTGTTTCCTTTAAAGGGGCCGAGCTTCGGTTTGGCCTTGTTCTGTGACCTACCCAGTGCAGGATGTTAACTGGGTGTTTTAATGAAACTAACCGCTGAATTAAACGAGTTGATATGCTATAAAACAATACATCAGAGGTATGAGTTCTGTGCTCTGCTTGTGGTGACGTTTTTTATGATGGTGCATGTATGTGCTTAAGTCATTCATTTGTAATGCTTTAGTAAGACATTGCTGCAATGTTTCCATTTTATCTTTAGGATGTTTTCTTTGGTGCAAAAGAACTACCAGTAATACGCCAAAGGGATGCAGCTGTGTTTTATAAAACATCATTTGTGTCACAATTTTTAAGGCCATTACGATTTAGATTTCTCACCCAAGTTAAAGTACATTTAATTAACCTGACAGAGTTCTTACTTCTCTATGACATATTGCGTTGTCTTTTAGCATTTTTCAGGCATGGGTAAGTATGAAAAATTGTTTGTACTTACTTCTTATTCTGTTATATAAACAATTAATCAAAATTTCTAAGCAATAAAATGAACACTACAATGATTTGCATTTAATTTAAATCCTTAATCTTTGACTTGCCACACCTCGAATAGATTTTTTTGGAGAAACCTACTAGATTTACAAAGGATAAGTGCTGACTTTACTCACTTTTTACAATTGCATTTCTCTTTGGCATCTAGACCAGATCACTCTGGTTTAAAACTTACTCTGGTTTATGTGTCAAACCACTGAAAGTCTTAGTTTTTTGGTTTTAGGATCCAAATGCAGAATTAAAATATAAAACTCGTACTAACAGCGTTGTAATGAACCTGTTTAGTGTATAATAAATCAAGATTTTACTTGCCTACTGTTTGCCCCACATTTTCCCCTTGAGCAGATTTAGGTTTAAAATCTTGATTCAAACAAAATGTGTTTCTGATAGGAAATGAGACGGCTATATCCCAAAAGGTAAGTTTAAGGTTTAATTTAGTTCAAATGAATATTGAACACTGAAATCGATACTGTTTTTGAAGTGAGATATAGGCTACTAATAATGCGAACATATAATGTGGACTACAATTTAATGGTTACACAGTTTACAGTATACTTCATTGTATTTGTGAAGCGGTCTGATGTGGCCAGTTTACTTTGATTGGTCCACATGACTGTTGGACAAGGAAGTGTTTCGGTCGTCAAGTGAAGTTTCTCGGCACACCAGTCGGACCTGCGAACACGCCAGTAAGGATGGCACTCCGGGCAGCTAGTAACCGCTTACTGTATTTCCAGAGGACATGTTTTAAGGTAAACTATTATTATTGCTTTGTTTACAAGCATTCGCTGTTACTCATACCCAGCTTTGCTGTAAAATGGACCAACATTTGATCTCTATGTATACTTCCGTGTAGAGCTGTCCTTTCCACGAAGTTTTTTCGGAAAATGTACTCAAGATTGTAATAAAGGACTTCTGTTAATGATCTTGGAGCAGGAATAGCCGCAAAATCGCTGCTAAAGTACACCAAGATGGTTTCTCATTTAGCCCAAAAAAATACATTCACTTGAAGTCAAACGTGTGTAGCAAAGAGTCACCACTGGGTGGTGCTGTTGAGTCAAATGTAAGCTGTAAGGCCTTTTGTTTGACGTTCAAGACCCGACCCAACCGCAGGTGCTGCTGTTAATTCCCGAAAAATTATTTCTCTCACCCCTTGTAGGTCAACGCCCTTGAAACTCACCTGGCTGTCAGATTCAAGGCAACCTGTCCTGTTGAAGTGAGCCATCTAGATCATTTGGTGTTGACGGTAAAAAGTGTGCCAGATACAATCAACTTTTATACATCGGTTCTTGGAATGGAGGTTGTCACTTTTAAGGTATGCGCTAAAACCTATTACATCATTATCAAAAATAATAATTCTCGGAAAACTGTTGATGTCTCTTGAAGCGTTTGGTATTTTTTCTGCAACCACAAACTTTGATTTTATTCAGGAAAAAAAATCTGAAAAGTTAGGAAAGTGACGGCCTTGTAGGAGACACTCTGGCATATTAATATATTTGGCATATGTAAAAAATAAATAAACATTGCAGAAAATTGACACTGTACTTGTACCATTCTTATCAAAAAGAAGTGTACCTCAAGTACATGCCACTGTCTTTGAAACAAAAATTTTCACTGTAGGATAAATAGTTAAGAAGTTTTTTATATATATATTTTTAAAAGTCACTATATGGAAGTTTTTGATTCTGGAACAGCTGATACCATCTTTCTCTCCCTAGTTGTGTTCTTCTGTATCTCCTATTTTAATTTTTCCAGGGGAACCGTAAAGCTCTGGGTTTTGGGAAACAAAAGTTTAACCTTCACCAGTTGGGCAAAGAGTTTGAACCAAAAGCTAAACGTCCAACTTCAGGCTCTGCAGACCTGTGTCTCATCACCAAAACTCCTCTGACTGCAGTAGCTGCTCATCTGAAGGTACTCTCAACACAGAGATGGCTTTTAATATTGGCTTTTGCTACTGAGAAGAGAATAAATCAGGTTTTAATGCTCAGTGCCATTTTCTGTCTTTGGCAGGTTTGTGGTGTTGAAATTGAAGAGGGACCAGTGCAGAGGAGTGGAGCTGTGGGACCCATCACTTCCCTTTACTTCAGAGATCCAGATCACAATCTCATTGAAGTGTCAAACTACAACCAGTCAGCACCAGACGGCTCCTCTTGAACCTTTTAGTGAGCATGTAAAAATGCACTGTCAGCACACGACGGGCTCTATAACCATTAAAGGTTTAAACCAAAATGACTGGTAATGAAATATCTAGTTTATAAATGAGAGAGGGTGGATAACACCAGCTGCTGCAAGATCTAGAGAAACTCATCCATTTGTTGATCTTTAGTTGCATTGATTACTGCAACTGTGTCTTCACAGGTCTGCCAAAAAAATCAACTAGACCGCTGCGGCTGATCCAGAACGCTGCTGCACGTGTTCTCACTAAAACTAGGAAGATAGAGCACATCACCCCAGTTCTAAAGTCCTTACATTGGTTCAGTGTAGCTCAGAAATTAGACTTTAAAATACTGTTGTAAGTTTATAAATCAATCAACGGCTTAGCACCACAATACATTAAAGATCTCCTGTGGTTGTATCAATCTTCCAGATCACTCAGGTCTTGTGGTTCTGGTCTGCATAGATGCTTCTCCAAAACCAAACATGGAGAAGCTTTTATGCACCAAAAATCTGGAACAAACCTGTAAAACAGCCGAAACACTAAGTTCCTTTAAATCTGGACTCAAAACCCACCTGTTTAGAGTTGCTTCTGAAACATTATAAATGAAACAATCAACATGTTGATGTGTAATAACGGCACTTGAAAAAATTTAATGCTTCAATTGTTGACTGTGTGTTCTATGACTTTGTATTTTGGTGTTTTTATGATGTAAAGCACTTTGAACTGCCTTGTTGCTGAAACGTGCTATACAAATAAACTTTATAGATTGATTATAGTTCTACTTACTTTTTAAATGTTATCGTTAGTTTCAGTGAACAGTGTTTACAGGAAAATTATATTCAAAAATCACACTTACCAATTTGTGTTCTCTTTAAGAAAATGTTTAATAAAATTCACAAGTAGGAATATAAAATAAAAGATAAGGGGGGTGGAAAAATATAGAGTGTAATTTTAATATTTCAAGCTCTTTAGATTTAAATTTTCTAGCAAGTTGTTGAATAGGTTTTAGATTTATTTTTCAGCTGGAGAATAATCTAAAACAGGCAACAAAAAAGTCAAATCAAAGCATCCCTCAGAGAGTTAAGGATAAAAAGTGTTTTGAGTCAACAGATGATGTGACTCTTTAGTGTTTTAGTGCTATGTATTCAATGCAGCAAGAGACTGCAGAGGCCTCAGTGCTTAAAACTTAAAAATATTACCTTTTTTATAAGGGAAGTCATGCTGTTTGACCTGAATGGGCCTTATATTCATCCAAATTAAAACTGGAAATATGAACCAGAAATGTTGTTTGATTACAGAAGGGGTTGAGTTTCGATTAGATGAGAAGAACAACATATTAAATAACTTGAAGGAAAAGTTAACAAAGGAGAAACAGTATAGTAAATATGGACAAAATAACCCAAGAAAAATTTTAAAAAATGAGATGTTGCTTTTAATTAGAATAATATAATCAATACAACAAGACACAAATATCAATTTATGCTACATTGCATCCTGTCATATTTTTCCGAAACTCTCCTCAGTCACATTAATTAATATCAGAGCAACAATTACTCCTCATATTCAGAATAAACTGTTTCCAATAAGCATGTTTTCCATTTTCTGGAAGCCAGTTTCTGAAGTAGCGAGTCCACACCAGATGGTGGCGATAATGAGCCAATTATTGCCACACGAAGAAAAGAACAACATGGCGGCGATGGCGTTTTGACTAAAACACAGCAACAAGCTTTAAAAAGAGGTGAAGTACGAGATAAACATCACCTGTTACAGTATTTTTATTCTGACCAAGGTAAGTAACCACTTCGTCTCATCATAAGCCTTTCAGTGAATATTTATCTCACATTAAGTCGTAAGCATGTCCTCGAGCTACGTACTCTGCTTTTGGCTGCTCCACTTTAAACAAGTGAAATTAACAGTCTGCTCCAGCAAGAGTTGTGGATCAAACGGGACACATTCTGGAGGACTAATTTGTCTGTTCGGTGTGTAGGAAGAGATCCAATCATGACCGAGCAAACCAGTGCCAGTTCGGAGGGGATCGTGGGTCTGGATGAGCCCAAGAAGATGACCAGAGAGGACTGGAGGAAGAAGAAGGAGTTGGAGGAGCAGAGGAAGCTGGGAAATGCACCAGCTGAGGTGGACGAAGAGGGAAAGTAAGTACAGCTGGATGTACACTGATGATACACAGCCTAATGACCACTGATGGGTGACGTGATTAACAGAGATTGTTTCTTTATTATGGCAGTTGTTACTGAATGGGACATGTTAAGTAGCAAGTAAACTCGAGTGTTAAAAGCAGGGAAATGAGCCAGTTTAAGGGTTTGAGTGATTTTAAAGGACCAAATTGAGAAGGCAGCACAAATGGGTCAGAACTAGTCCATTGTTTAACAATAATTACTAAGTATTTCAGTCTTGTTTCCAACCCTTTTACAGCAACAGTTAAACTTTAAACTGATTTCCTTACAGCTACTGATTCTGGACCTGTTATTGCTCCTACAATTAACAGTGATAAAACTGAGGTTTTTCTCAATGATACAACATCTGTTTGCTTCAAAGTACTGAGCTTTCTCATATCAATAACTCATCCACCCCCCACCACAAATTAAAAGCTTCTATCTTATACAGCTCACACAAATGATGTCACATGGTGTGTTTATTTTCATTCATATAAATAGTTCCTTCCCATCTTTCAAACATTGCTCCTTGGTCTCATATGGATTTCTAATATCCCTATCATATCAGCACCAACGCTACTTCTGCTGACAATTTTTACTCTTGTTCTTCAAGAACTTTTGTGGCCTCCTGTTACATATCAAATCTGCTTCAAAACCCTACTCCTAACCTTTCAGGGCGCCATAAACCTTCTTCATAGTAGATCAGGGGTCTCAAACTCCAGGCCTCGAGGGCCGCAGTCCTGCAGTTTTTAGAAGTGCCACAGGTACAAAACACTGGAATGAAATGACTTAATGACCTCCTCCTTGTGTAGATCAGTTTTCCAGAGTCTTAATGACCTAATTATTCTGTTCAGGTGTGGTGCGGCAGAGGCACATGTAAAAGTTGCAGGACTGCGGCCCTCGAGGACTGGAGTTTGAGACCCCTGTAGTAGATCAAATTTAGATCAATGTATTGTATTGTTGTCTCAGGTTTTCCTCATCTTTCTACTTTATTGTTCCTCTTCCCTACTTTCATGGGAAGTAGAGCATCCAGCACCTCACATTTGCAAGTCCCACTGACCAAATATCCACAACATTAACTCACTCATTGACTCTTAACAGGCTTTGAAAACAAATCAGTTTTAATTTGCAAAGGAAGTTTGGTTTTTGGCTCTGATTTCTCTATTGTTGTTGTTTTTTATGCTTTCTGACTTATTTAGATTTTCCGCCTTCCTTTGGAAAGGGACCTCAGTTGTTTTTAAAGATGCTTATGGATGAACTCTGTTGTTATTAACTGTGGGTACTGTTTCTCTTCCTCAGGGACATAAACCCTCACATCCCTCAGTACATTTCATCAGTGCCATGGTACATCGACCCGTCCAAGAGACCCACTCTAAAGCATCAGCGACCACAGGATGAAAATCAGAAGCAGTTCTCAACCATTGGAGAGTGGTATAAAAGAGGAGTGCAGGAGGTGAGCATAAATCAGATACTGTTGTTAATTCGATTTGAACAAATCTAAACAAGTTAGATTTGATGTATTTATACATCTTTTGACTTTACACAGAATGCTATTACCACTAAATACCGCAAAGGCGCTTGCGAAAACTGTGGAGCTATGACACACAAGAAGAAAGACTGTATGGAGGTAAAACAAAATTATAAATAAGGACTTCTTTTGGATTGTTTCTCCCTAAAGTAAAAAAAAATGTCTCCCTCTTTTTTTCAAACCAAGGTCTAAATTTCATTTGTGTTCCCTCAGCGGCCCAGAAAGGTTGGAGCCAAGTACACAGGAACCGGGATAGCTCCAGATGAACACTCTCAGGTCCAGCTCGACATGGACTACGATGGAAAGCGGGATCGCTGGAATGGGTATGACCCAGAGGAGCATCAGCGCATTGTGGAGGAGTATGCTAAAGTAGATTTGGTAAGAAGTGCATGAGTAAAATAGGCTTCTTTTTTTTAATGTGAGCTTACTTCTGCTTTTGAGAGAAAGGAAATACTTTGTTTGCCTTTTAAAGATTGCCTTGGAGGCAATATTACCTTTAAATGTTTATATACCTTCATACACTTTAGTAATAATTAGCAATGTGATTCACGTTTATTTTGTTACCATCACGTTTCACAGCAGAGATTTTGTGCCGAGTATGATGTGCTGTTTTAGTTTATATATAGACCAAAACGTTTAATTTTGATCCAGTTTGACCAGAGGTCCTTCTTTCACGTCTGTTGTGGTAAACTTTGTTTCCTTCAACAGCAACAAGGAACCAGATTCTGTCAAATCTGACAGATGTGGTCAGATTGGACCACATCTGTCAAATCTAGTTTCTGCTAGATTTGTTTGAAGACGTATGTCTTTTTTTTAACAGAAGACATATTGTCATTTGTCACATTATAAGTTTGCTGTTGTATCCAACAGCAAATCAGTGTTTCCCCCCTCTGTGGTATTCACAATTGTTATTTTTTTGTTTGTTTATTTATTTTTTTTGTTTTGTTAGGCAAAGCGGACGTTGAAAGCTCAGAAACTTCAGGATGAGTTGGCTTCTGGAAAATTAGACCAAACCGTAAGTGATTTGTCGGTTCACAGACAATTTTTTTTTTTCTTTTTTTGTTAATCATGAAGCTTTTCAAATCATGTTCCCTGCATAGGAGCGGGAATATGACAGCGAAGACGAGGATGAGGACAAATATGCAGACGACATCGACATGCCTGGTCAGAACTTTGACTCGAAGAGACGCATCACAGTGAGGAACCTGCGCAT
The DNA here is from genome assembly GCF_002775205.1 of Xiphophorus maculatus. Lineage (NCBI taxonomy): Eukaryota > Metazoa > Chordata > Actinopteri > Cyprinodontiformes > Poeciliidae > Xiphophorus > Xiphophorus maculatus. Next base: position 19,003,734 of record NC_036465.1, on the reverse strand, counting down.
CCGAGAGGACACGGCTAAAGTAAGAGCCAGAGGAGCTAATAGTGATAGCCAATTAGCTGATGAGATGAAGACTTGACATGAGACATCTGTTTGCTTCTAATGCCCACTGTTGAAGAAATGGGCTAATAAAACTACAGATTCAGGTCTGTGACAAACTCAGAATATTGATCAGCTGAACTTTGCTTTTCTGTCTCGCAGTACTTGAGAAATCTGGATCCAAATTCAGCATATTACGATCCAAAGACTCGAGCTATGAGAGAGAATCCGTACTCCAACACTGGCATGAATCCTGATGAGTAAGTGTTAGTTTCTATTTTCTGAATACCTTTCACAAGCTTACGCTAAAACAATTTCAAACTGCTCTGTCCTACAGGGTGGGCTATGCTGGAGACAACTTTGCGCGCTACTCTGGAGACACAATCTCCATGGCTCAAACACAGCGTAAGTTTTCACTCTGAGCCCCTTTTAAACTAGATGGCCGTAAAACGGCGCCTGCTACTTTAAATATTACTAATCACCTCAGTGGGAATTGGAGGTACCCACTGAAGAAGTTAAGTTAATAACTTATAAAGAAGAGAGCCAGCTCACATTTAGTAAACCTTTCACATCTCACGATGACCAAACTATTCCTCAATTTACAAGGCCGGCTTCAGATGAAGGCTGCGTATGATTCACAGGTGGAGAGTTTCCAGTCACTTTGAGGAAACATGCTTCATGTTTTCTGATTCCTGTAAGGATTGCTGCTCTGTTGTGACAGTGTTTGCTTGGGAGGCGTACGAGAGAGGCTCCGAGGTCCATCTTCAGGCTGACCCCACCAAGCTCGAGCTGCTCCATCGCTCCTTCAAGGTCAAAAAGGAGGACTTTAAAGAGGAACAGAGAGAGGGCATCCTGGAGAAGGTACGCTTAGTTATCAGAATGTTTTTAAATTTCAGTTTTTATGTACAAATGGAACAGCAGCTGAAGTTCACTTTAAAGGCCTGTGTGGTTTAGCAGGCACACCATTTATGAATGAGGCTACAGTCCTCATTGCATGTCTCAGTGCATGTCTTCTGTTCTTCTTCTTGTGAAGCTGCTGACTAAAAAATACCACTAGTGCCACAGATTTTCAAAGCAAATAAAATAAAAAACTTGAAATAGTATTTAATTTATTCATGGATTTATTTTAAAATGTATAAACTAAAATTAAAATTTTGTCACTCCTGCTTTTTCGTTGCCTCATCAGTATGGAGGTCAGGAGCACTTGGACGCACCGCCGCGGGAGCTGCTCTTGGCGCAGACTGAGGACTACGTGGAGTACTCTCGCCACGGTGCTGTGCTGAAGGGACTAGAGAAGGCCGTCGCCCGCTCCAAATACGAGGAGGACGTCCTCATCAACAACCACACCGTGAGGACGATGGAGAAATGACTGCTTTTAAAGTTGTGCTGCTTTTGTTTTTTGTTTTTATTACATTGTTTTTCAACATTTGTTTGCATTATTTTTTGTATAGTGTATATGGGGCTCCTACTGGAAGGATGGCTGCTGGGGATACAAGTGTTGCCACTCACTGGTCAAACAGAGTTATTGCACGGGACAAACAGGAATTCAAACGGTAACTAATGGTGCAAAAAACTTGTGTCATTTCAGTAATTTACCAATACATGTACTTGTGTTTTGTGTAAATATATATTGTGTGTAAAGCCTGTTACTGATAAATCTTTTACAATGTTTTTGTTATGTTTTTAAACAGCAAGGTACTTCTGACTGTGTTCCATTTGAAGATGGAATGCAGGAGCCCCAAGAAGAAGAGGAGCCAAAGTCTTTACTGGAAGTAAGGACCTAAACAGATTTAAGATTTAGCATTGGTGATGACATACATGTAGTCACTTATCTGATCTCGGGTAGATCATTCTGTGTTGTGCTGGACTTTTCCTTCTAATGCCAAACTTATTTATTTATCGCCAGATTCATCAAGAGAAGTTGAAGGAGAAGAAGAAGAAAAAGAAGAATAAAAAGAACAAGAAGCACAGCTCAGACAGCAGCGACTCAGAGGATGAAGAAAAGAAGAAGGAGAAGCTGAAGAAGGTAAATGTTGGTGAAAGGTTTTTGGTGTTTGTGGTTTGGCCTTTTTATCTGTGACTAAGCTCAGCTCCTCAAATATCCCCCAGGCCCTGGAAGCAGAGGACAAGCGAGTGAAGCACATTGACGTGTTGATGCAGATGGATGAGAGGAAGAGGCCCTACTACAGCCTGCAGGAAGTAAAGGCGCCGACTGAGGAGGAGATGGAGGCGTTCCGCATGAAACGCAGCCGGCCAGATGACCCCATGGCTTCCTTCCTTGGACAGTGACCTTATTCTAATCCCTGTTGATTATTCCAACTGTTCTGCAAAGACTTCAGCACAGTTGAATCCTAAATGCTTAAGAAGCCCTGTACAGTATTTGACAGCTTTTATCCCTATACTTACAAACATCAATTTTATTTTTTGCCTGATGGTTGATATTTGTTTTCAAGCCCTCTTGGGTTTTTTTCTCTCACTTCCCAATTGATTCACTTTTCTGGACTTTACAACAAATTAGCTAATTTCTTTCACAACAGTAATCTCTGCATTTCACTATAAAAAGTTTTTTTTTTCTGAATCTGTGTTGTCTGGAAACATTGCATTTTGCTTATGTTCAACTTCTAAAAAAATAATCTAAAAGATCAAATCTTGATTATAAAAAAATTAAACAAACTGGATTATGTGGATTTGGCTATTGCACTTTCATTTTGATTTTGATGGTTTTAGAAAAAGCAGTTTGTCTAAGTTATCTAGAGGTGCATTGCAACATGCATAGTATTACAATATCAATGCATCGCATGTGTACCGAAATGTCAGATCATCTCTTACGTGGTTTTGGTACAACAATTTTGTAAGTTAAAGTAAAATAACTAACGTTTAACAGTTCAAAATGTAATAAAATATTGTCTTTAGAAGTGTCGGAAAAAATCAAAATCTAACTTCAAATGTTTAAAAATGCTTAACAGCTTCCACGTTGTCTTTATTAAACTAAAATTAAGCCCAAATAAAAATAAAGTGCACTCCATGGTTCAGCAGGCTCTAATCTGTGCTGATGTCAGATGTTTCCCTGCTTGAATGCACCTGAATCCAATAAATTGGTCATTAACAGAAAATGGTGATGGGTGAAGATCATCACTCATGTAGATGGGATTATAGTCCTGTTTCATAATCCAGTTTTATCAAATCTTTTTTCTGTTGGCAAGATTTGACGTTATGTTATACAGATGAGTTCAAGGTAATCTTAATTAATGAAGTTACCCTGGGAGAGGGTGTACTTCAAATTTCACAGTAAGCTCTCCTGGTTTTGTTCATTTGTTGAATGAATGAAATTTGTCGACTGTTTATTCTTGAGTTTTTAGTATCTTTAGAAGCTTAACATCAAAACATTTTTTATTATAACCCAATCTATAAAACATAGGAATAAAAACAGTATATCATTTGCTTCTGAAAGTTAAACACAAAGAAAAAACTACAGAGTTGAATAATTTTCTAAAATTATTCAGCTCCCACAATTTCAACTATTTGCAATAAACAAATAGCAACCAGTGTTACAACTGCTTTTCACGATTAGTCAAAACAATCCAACATGCGTCTTTAGTAATTATCTCACAACTCTTTGGATTTATAATGTCCTGCAGACATGATAAGTAGCCAGGCACTGGCTGGCAGCATTTCTTTAATTTAGCCCTTCAATAAAGTTCATCAATCAACTGATTTTCACTTTACTATATTCCAGTATGTGTTTAAAACCTGTTCTTGGTAGACTTTCGGATAGACCCGGGGTTTGGTGATGTCGGGTTGATTTCCCTACAGACTGTGTTCCCGTTTTTCCCAGGATTTCCATGAATTCATCTGTCCAACTACACACAACACACTTTGTTGTCCCTAACACCAGGTGTTCTTTTCAGTGTATGCTTCATTCTTCTTCCTGCAGACATGCTGCTTATTTAAAAGTCTGACACATTCCAGTTTTGAATATGTCAGAATCCCAAAACCTCTTTGTGTTATTTACTGTATACTGTTTTAAGCATAGAGGGCCTGATGGCTCCTGGACTTTTGGGTCAGTAGTGACGTACTGTACGTCTTTGAGTTCAAGTGTACAACCTTTCAGCATTTAGTACGTACCTTGCTGTACAAACTGAAGGTCTTTTCCAGTCAAATGAGGGTTTCTGGTAACTCCAGGAATCAAACAGCAGCATCTTTAGCTTGTTTGGTTTCATCTGTTAAAGCCATTGGTTGATTGGATCATCAGTGCCTGCAACCACACCTAATTTGCAAATGTTTGTTTTTATGATGGATGAATAATTTTGAGGCTGCAGTTGTCATTGAAAATGGCAACTGCACATAATTTCCATGTGACATTAGTTTTAGTCAATGAAACTGTTTTGTGTGTTTATTAGCAAACAAATGTTACTTTTGCAATTAAACTTTATCTTCAGTGGAGGTTGAACCATTTTAGGATCACCAAGATGAAGGACCACTGTCTTCAAGACAAATCTCAATGGAAGACATCTAAATGTAATATTATTAAGCTACAGAGCTCACAGCCCTGCAGAACTCCAGACTCTTCCTTCCCCAAACTCGTAAATGTTTTATTTCTTTCTTGTTCTTTCATGAGATAAACCCCTGTTCTGCGGACCCTCTTGTTCAGTTACCATTGCATCGATAATTTTCTCATAGTGAGAGCTGGTGAGCCAGCCATTGTTGTTGCTATCTAATCCTTGTGAACTGTCTTGAATTGAATGACATCATGCCGGAAGTATTTTCTGGGCCCAGCTGTTGCATAAACAGGGTGGATGTTTTGGACTCTGGTTCTCTGGGTTGAGCTGCTTTCTGCAGAGCTTCTCTTGAAGAATATTAGATCTCTAGCTCACTGAACATTCATGAAGGATCGCTCCTGAACCTTAAAAGGAGAGGCAGAGCTGAACAATGACCCGAGGACATGATTTCTCAAGCAGTAAGTTGCTTCTTTGTTTTTATAGAACTTCCTACATGCTCCATTTGTTAAACAAGTTGGAAACAAAAGCTGACTTCTACTTAGTCTTTAAATAATAGACTCATAGTTTCCACAAAAGGACTGAGTAAAACCTTAAAAGCAAGTGAATGCTTTATTGTTTTGAATAAGTGTGCACGCATAGGTTCTGTTATTACGTTTCTCTCCAGGAACATCTTGTTATTTCCATGTTTTTTCCTCGCCCTCAAAACCCAAATCAAATTTAATGGCTTTAATAGTCCGTGTCCCTCATCTTGTTGTGCCTCTGCAGTGCCCATTATGCTCCAGATGTGTGTGATCATCTGTTTGCTCTCAGCCGCCGTCTCTCAGTCAACAAATTCCTCATCAAAGAGAGGTCGTAATTTCCCCATCCATTCCTCTCAGCTGGTTTGCAGTCTGCCTGGCCCAGTAGGACCCCCAGGATTCCCGGGAGCTCCTGGACCCCCAGGGTCCATGGGCCCTATGGGTTCGCCAGGGTTGGATGGTCCAGATGGAAAAGATGGAGAAAAGGGAGAAAAAGGAAACGGGGGTACTTTTTCTATAACTGTGCTAATCTTTTACAGTTAATCAACTCAAAAATATAAGAATAACTCAGTGAAGTGTTTACTAAATCTTGATTCGGCAATACTCAGAGATTTCATATGTATTTGCACCCTAACTAATATTTGGTTTAATATCTCTTAGTGAGTCTCACTTCAACTACACTTTTTGGTCATCAACAAGCTTGTCTGGTTTTTAGGCAAAGAAAACACATTTTCAACAGAGTCTCGGTCACAGTAATTTCAGAAGTTTAATGTCATATTATCCATTCTAGGACCACTTCTGATGTTTATTTAGGGCAGAGGTGTTCAAATTCAGCCCTGAAGGACTGGTATTCTGCATTTCTTAGTTCCTTTCTAGGTTCAACACATCTGAATCAAATGATGGTTTGTTAGCAAGCTTCCGAACTTTAACATGCTGAGGAGTTAGTTGGACCAATTGAATCAGCTGTATTGGAGTAGAAACTTATCTAATACTGGCAGGACACTGGGCCTTGAGGACTGGAGCTGGACATTTATGATTTAAGGTCGTAACCTACAAACCATTTTCAGAAAGATAACAGCAACCCAAAATGTGTTGTTACTCCAGTGGCAGGGTTAAGGTTACAACATGTTCATGAATGGCTCAGTCCAAGTTCAGATCTAAATGACCGAGTTTGGGCTAAGGTGAGGAAAAGTGGGCAAATTATCAGCTTCCAAATGTGCAAAGCTGACATAGACATACTCAAAGACCCAAGGCTCCTCAAAGGTTTGACTCTGGTGCTGAACACAAATAGAAAAATGTCCATGTATTGTTTTTCTTCCTCTTCTACAATAGGTACTAATTAGTGATGGTGTATCTCATAAAATCCCAATAAATCATTTTGAATTGTTTGAAGTGTGTCAATGTCAAGTGTGTGGTTGTATTGTGACAGTGTGAAAAGGTCATAGGGGATTAGAGCATTTCTATAAGGTTCTGTAATTAAGAATAAAAGTTAGCTGCGAATTGAAAGGGGGAAACTCAAACTTTGAGGGTTTTGGAAATTCAATCAGATCAGAAACAAAACTCAGATGGCCTCTTGCATAAATCTGTCCCTTTGTGTCCTTTCCAGTCCTAGTGGATGTTGCATTGTTATGTCACTATGTTTTTTTTGTGTTTGTCGTCAGGTGATCCAGGTAGACCTGGGAACCCTGGGAAGCCCGGTGTGAAAGGCCGTGAAGGTCTTATTGGTAAAGCAGGACCTCGGGGACCAAAAGGGCTGCGTGGATCACTAGGTGTGGCCGGAAAACAAGGGAAGAAAGGGGAGCTGGGTGACACGGGCCAGCAAGGACCTCCTGGTGGTTGTAACTGTGGCACTGCGGCTCGATCAGCCTTTTCTGTGGCCATAACAAAAAGTTATCCAAAAGAACGAATGCCGATCAATTTCAGCCGGATCTTGCTTAATGAAGGGAATCACTACAATGCCAGCAGCGGGAAGTTTGTCTGTCAGATCCCTGGAGTCTATTATTTCACCTATGATATAACACTGGCCAATAAGCACTTGGCTATAGGACTGGTGCATAATGGTCAGTACAAGATCAAGACCTTTGATGCCAACACGGGGAACCATGATGTGGCATCTGGCTCTACTGTTCTCCACCTGAAGCAGTCAGATCAGGTGTGGCTGCAGATCTTCTACTCAGAGCAGAATGGACTCTTCTTTGACCCCTTCTGGACAGACAGCACCTTCACTGGGTTTCTCATTTATGCTGATCAGGAGTTTCTCAATGAGGCAGATAAAAAGGCGAATAGTGAGGATGACAGTTGACACTACAATCCTGAATGTATCCTATTACCTGATTTATTACAGGTGAAATCCGAACAATGCAATTTGGACTTGTTGAAAACGTCTTGACACAAGGGGGCGCAAAAGAAAGAAAATAAATAAGGAAAAAGGCTTGAACCAAAAAGGTTTTGTGACTGCAGTACTAATGGGTCCAACTTGTTTTAAATATTTACCAGCCATGTCTGGGCGGATTGATCACTGTTGTTTTGCTCTTATGGAAGAAGCTTCTGTAATGAGTCATTTTCCATTTTTACAGAACTGTGCATTCTTGACGGTTAGTGTAAATAATTTTTATTTCAATAAAAAAATGTAAAATGATCAAAGCTTGAAATATAAGGAAGTTGAAGTTTAGTTTATGAATAAAATCCTAAATATTTAGGATAAAGTTTCATGTAGTACAGTAAGTTTAATACTTAATACTTTCTGAAACATATAATTAATTAAGTGTTCACTGACACACTTTTAGTATGTATTGAAAAATATACAATTATTTAATTATCTTTTTTGTGGGACCTGTAGATCAAAAGCATAAAATAAATATATGAGAAGGGATTATAATTTTCTGTAATGTATGGATCTAGTCATTTAATTATTAATTTAATGTAATACTTACACATTTTATATTTATTTATTTATTTGTTTATTTTAAGGAGTCATTACATATTAATATTTTTATTTATTTGCTATTTATTTCTTGAGCTGGTGCACTTTAGGACCTTTCTTGTAGCGCTGTGCGCCTGAGATAATTCAATAATCTACGATTTTACCTTACAATTAATTTAAACCAAATTGATTATTTCATTATGTATTTAATATGTTTACATATTTGCATAATTGTGGATAGTTTTGTGTTCTTGGATACTTGTTAGAATTTTACTGAAATCGTCACACATTTATATTTGTATACAAGTAGCCATCATTTGTCATTGGATTGTAGCAAATTTTGCTAATTGTAGTTTTTATAGTGACCTGGGAACAACTACAACTCCCATGCTTCTGTGTAGGAGGGACCAAGCGTGAGGCGCACGAGCCCAGCAGCAGCAGCTGGCGCAGCCGAAGAGGCTACTTTGTTAGAGCCGAGGCACCGGAGAGAAAACGGCAGCGCTGATTGTGGCTGGAAAAAGTGTGAACTGTTGGGGGGGGGAAAGTGGTTAAACCGAAGGTGGCATTTTTCTCAGTGGCGGCTGTTTGATGAGCTCTCCAGCGGATTTTGAAGTTTTTGTTCTCGGCGTCAGAGAGAGGTCTGTTTAAAAGTTGAGCCGCGGAGGAGTTCTCTCATTCAGGATGTCGGACTGAGACAAAGAGGGTCTGGGGGGCATTCCCAACGGAGCGGTGAGTGGCACATGTAATAACCACTGCTGTGAAAAGTTAGCTGTCTTATTGTTTTATAGGAAAAGCGACGCTAGTTTGAGACGAAGCGTCAGTTTTTAGTGTTCATGTTCTGTTTTTGTTCCAAACGAGTGGAGAATATCAGAGCTCGGTGGGCAGCTTAGTCCCCGTCGTGGTAATGTTATAGTGACTAATTTGTTGAATTTCTTACTTATTTTCTGGCTTGTATAAGAACTCGCCAAAAGACAGATATCCGAAAGATTTTATGAAAAATGTGACCTGCAGCGTTGGCCGAGCGGGCATTTAAATGAGCCATTTAAATTCCCGAGCAGAGAAGATGGCCTGTGTTAGCAAACGGATTACTGTTGTTTAATTAGCTGCAACGTTGTCCAAGCTGAGGTATTTTTCCAAACACATGCAATTAACATATTTAATCACAAGTCTGGGGCAAATTAACCATTAATTGTTCTGTAATTAAAACATTTACAGAGGAACTCCAACTTGTCCTTCTGTCAAGTATAATTAATGTAGAGCTCAATTAAAGCTGTAAATGTTGAAGACACAATCACATTTATGTGCTTTTTGAGGTATCTTAACTATGTCCCGTTTGGGAAACACCCGTCTCAGCAGGTAAAGCTTGATTGTGGACGCCTCCTCTGAATGGGAAGGATGGAGAGGGAGCTGCAGTGGTGGAAAGGACAGCTAGCTTCAGACATCCATCAGTCCTTACGCATTAAGGTGAGTTAGCCTCTAAAATCAATGTGTTGATCAAATTTTCAAAAAGGTTTATCAGGAAGAGCGTGCAACGACATTTCAAATGATTTAAAAATCGTGTATGTAGGTTAAAATTTAAGAAGGTTAAGCATTTTATCATCTAAAATTCTATTGTAATTCAAGTCTCTCAATTCAAATTGAAATCTGTGAAAAGTTGTGATTGGAATGAACATATTTATCAAGAAATTAGCTTTACCTTTACAGTATTTAAGGTATTGCCATGAACCATTCAGAGAATATTTGATTAATTGGCTGTTATATAGTTTTAATATTAAAAACAGCAGTGGAGAACATTGTGGATTGAAAGACCTTGTGGTTAAATTTTGTAATAAAGCTAAAAGCTCTGTAAATATTTTGAAAATTAAGGATTTTGACATTTTTTAATGTGTTTGGAAAAAGGGTCAAAAACCCACTTGTAGTCCTTCTCACTTGACATAATTACCGGCCTGTTGATTTTTGGGATAAAAGCAGCTGAAAAGATTTATTTCTAGAATATGCAGACTAACCATATCCTGTAAGTAAAGGAAAGGAACTGAAAAAAATCAATAAGAAACTGAATTCTGGTTATATGCGTTATCAAAAAGGAATTTTCAAAACTACAACCTACAATTGTGAATGAGTAGTATTTAATGGGATGGTGCAGCCATCAAACTCCCAAGCAAACTCCCAAATCCAGCAACCGGAACAAAAATGTCAGCAGCAGACTCATTGATAGTGACATATCTATAATTATTTCCTTTTAGCTTGAAGTAAGGTATTTTTCCTTGTTACATGTGCGGACAGCCTTGTTTTTATAGAATGTTTTTGAAAAGTTCTTGTGCAAATATTTTAAAATGGTTTTCTCTCATCTGCAACAAAGATGAAGGGAAGCTGTGCTGTGTTATGAATGTTAGAAATATTTTCAAAAGAGTTGTATGGAGAAAAAAACATCTGAAAAACCAATAAAATGGCTTTTTAACTAACACCAGGATTATGGGAACAGTCAGTATTTTGTTTTTTTAGTGTCCAAGGAGATTTTCAAAATCATTGTTATTATATATATATATATATATATATATATATATATATATATATATATATATATATATATATATATATATAATCTTTGATAAATTATTTCTGCTTTCTAGGTATTAGAATAAATGAAGTAATATAACCTCATAGAAATTAATATTTTCTCACTTAAATAGTAACGTAAAAGGCTTTTATTTTGCTCTTTTTTTAAAGTAAACAATAAAATGGACTCTAGACCTTATACAGTCTAATTAAACATGTGTCCACATGTCAAATCTGACTGTTTTTATCATACAACTGCTTCAAAAGATTATCCAACTATTTAACTAATAAAAACAGTTTCCTGGTCTTCAGGTAAATAAGCCTTCTGTTTGTCAGAGCAGAAGTCCTTGCTCTGTTGCTGACTGAATTCCCCTCCGCCCCGCAAAAAGAGATATTCTAAGTACAGTATATTTACATTGCCATCAGCAATTCTTGAAATGTTGCTAACAATGACAAATAAGAAGGTGTTTTTGAGAGAATGGTGCAGTTGTTGGTGTAATCACCAAGCAATTAGAGCAAAACCTGTTGGCAACATAGCTGATGTTGGTAAAGCGTTTAGTTTGGTGTTGCTGCTTGGGTAACTCTAAACTTTCTGAAAAATAATTGTTGCTGTTGCTTGGCATATTATTATATTAGCAGCTTTTTAAAACTAAATATTACATGTTTTATCAGAGAGTCTCATAAGGACTGAAGAAGTTGTTGATATTCTTCAAAGTATACATAGAGTACAAAAACTATTTATAGCTCTTATTATTATTAATCTTGAATTAAATTTAACTGCATTCACAAATTAAGGTTCACTAATTAAGGATGTGTTAATTATCCTCAAGGCATGATCATGCCTCTCCTTGTGTGTGTCACTTGAATTAAGACCTTTGTGACTTGACTGGTATTTTTCAGCTCAGGACCCCAGTGGTGGTGAAGATACAATGGCATCAGGTGTCTTCATCTGCCTTTAACTGTACTCATGAGTCGAGTGAACTCTGTGGCATTTTGGATTTCTAACCAGATGTTTTTGAGTCACTTTTAGGTAATGTTTTACTCACCTTTCTCAAGCTGGACATTATCTGACTCAGAAAAACCCTGCATGAGAGCGAGAATCTGCACTGATGTGGAAACAGGCTGAACACCCACATCTTTTTTCCATTTACTATAAAGAGGGAGCATTACTGTCAGCCTTAAGCTCGGTTTTGGTTGCCCTATGTCTACATTTCCGATTGCATCTTAAACAATCGTCGCAGTACGTTATGGTGTACCTCGTAGTACTATACTTTTGTTATAAACTGAGGATCACGCAAAGCATGACACATAACTTGTGATCACTTCAGTTTGGTGCCTTGCTGCTTATACATCTGCATGTGTTTTACTCAGCAGTGAGGATTCTCCATACAGGGAATTTCCCAAGGTACAATTACCTTTTGATTTTGCAGTGTATGATGCCTTGAAGCACTGAAGAAGTTGGAGTATTTTCTGAAAGGTTTATCTGTTAATCTCTTTTAGTTTTGGCAATTGAGTCGACGTGTTTTGCTGCTCCACCACATGAGAAAAATCTGATAAAGTAGCGTTCATAACCTGTTGGACGTTCTTAGGCAGTGACAAAGCACAAATAGGATAACGTTGAAGAATTTTCAGCCAAAAATAGACTGTGTAAAATGTCTTAAGATTTTAGAGAATTTACAGCAAAACAAGTTTGCTTATTACTGAAATGATACTCAAGCTACACTCAATAGAAAACGTTAATGTTATTAATTTTAAACATTTCCACATATTAGTTTTGTTAAAGGATTTCTTTTGAGTTTTATTTAAGCAACAAATGCATTTTTAGAATGAATTATATTTTTAACCCTAATAAATGTTGTCTTTTAAAAAAAAGAACACCTCGTGATGAGTAGAGATTATTGGATATTTTCCTTTCAGAAAATATCCAGTATAGTGGGAGAGAATGGTGGAATCATTATCAGAGCTTCATACGGCGCTCAGATCTCCTGCACAGCGCCCGCACCCCCACCGTCTCATCCAGCCTTAACGACGTTTGCTGCAGCGATAATGCCCTGATGTGGGAGATCGCAGTGCTGTGTAGCATGTGGCAAATTATCAGACATGCAAATCAGCAGGCAGCTGTGGAATCCTTAATTACGGTGCGATTCCCCCCACAAAGGCACTTCTCTGCTCCATACAGGCCCCACCACCGCCTCCCCAGCCCTCCAGACTGCAGCAGCCTCCTCCCTCCAACAACTCCATCCCCCTCTGCCCCCCTTCCTCCTTTCCTCCTGCTGCCCTTGCACCCCTAGACAGACAGATGGACCAGAGGCAGTGGGAGGGGAGGAGAATTTTGGGAGGATCGGTTGATATGGGAGTTTGAGGCTCCGGGGGCGGTGCTGCTGCTATACATTGATGTGGGGAGGGAGGGGGGCACTGTTTATTTTTGGATTCCATTGAAGTGTCAGTCTGAGCATCACAGGTTTTTTTTTAGTTGTGCTCAAAATAAGTACTTGACAGTTTGTGTAACTCTGACCGTGTTGGCAGTTTTGCCCTCGCAGCAAATTCTATTGACTGTAAACATGTTTTCCTGAGAGCTTATCCGAAAACTTGGATCGGCTCCAATAAGCAGATATTTTCTATATAGAAAAATCTACCAGCTGTTTCCTGAGCTTTTGTATTTCCAACCCGCAGCATTCAATGGAGTAATTACAGGAAGAAAAGCCACCTTTTAGAATCTAATGGCCCCATATTTTACAGGCCTCTGCCTTCAATGACCCAGATACAGATGAACCGACCAGGCTGGTCCATGCTGATTTTGCTTGAGGTCTGATAATTACCATTTTAAAACTGAACAAAAGGTTGATGCATTCGTACACCAAAATCTTGTCTTTTTCGTTTGGACATATTTAATAATAAAAACGTTGATATGCAAATTGCTGGTCAAGGGAAAAAACTGTCTGGATTTTCGATGAATCATTAAGATTAGTCATTGCTGATAATCTGCAGACAGATTTTGAATGTTTCACATCACCGACTTGCTGAGAAATTGCAACTCAATAGCGTTAAAAGGAATATTTTTGTCTTTCACTTTTAGCTTTGGTGCTTTTTACAGATTGTGTAGACTCTAATCTACCTGTTGGCATTTTCTAATCCAACCCATTATCTCTTGTGCTGGCTTCTATTTCCAGAGCGCACAACACTTTTAGAAATATTCCAGTATGTTTGTTTTAAAACCAGAAAATCGCTGCTGTGTAAATGCGTACATGCTGTTCTAAATGTTTTTGACTTCAGAAGCAAAAACCAGAGCCTTTTTTGTTGTTCTAGTTTATTTCAAGCTGATTCAGAAAGATACCCTCGGCCGGCTCCATGCTAATGCCCCAGAGTGTCTTCTTTCCACTTTGAAACACTTGCAGCTAATTGAACATGAATAGGAGATGTGTTAGGAGTGAAACCTAATCCTATCTGCTGCTGAACTCTGCTGGAGGAAGACCCTCCCCTCCCCGAACTGCACACTTACAAACCCTCAGCTCATTGTTCATAGCCCCCTGCAATGATCCAAATTAGCTTCAGTTTTCTGCAACAACGGTGAATACAGTAAAACTGAGCTAAGGCTGAATCATGCTGAAGAATTTGCTCTCAAGTGGAAACTCTCTCTATATATGAATCTTTTCAGGTCACTTGTGAGCAGTTAAACCCCATCAACTGGAGATGTGAAGGATCACTATTATCATGCATACTATCCTCATCCCCCACATTTCTCCAACGCTGCTTCCTGCCCACCCTGCTCCTATCACCCCCTGTCGTTTTCAACTCTGTTCATGTTTCTTTTTCCTCTCCAGGAGCTGAAGCTGCCCGTCTACAGGGCCCACTCTCCGCAGATCGGCATGCGACGCTACTTTGCAGACTTGTTGGCCATCCTGAGCAATCGGTACCAGCTGTGTCCTACGGCACGGCACCTGGCCGTCTACCTGCTCGACTTGTTCATGGACCACTACGATGTCGCTGTGAAACAGCTCTACGTCATCGCCCTCTCTTGCCTGCTGCTAGCTAGTAAGTTCAGAAAGGAGAATTAATCTTTTACGTTTAAAAAAATGTTTGGTTTATTTTGTTTTGCGTTTTTCTTTTCTTTCCGAAAGAATCTTGTTTGTTGTCAGTGGCTTTTGAATAGGTAAAGTTATCGTGAAAAGAATGCTTTCTTTAAATTAACAACAGCTTCAGGTAGCACTCTTTGCCCTAAAGCTTCTGTGGTTTGTGCAGCATGGCACAAGATAAAGCACTTCCTGAAAGATGGTTAATTTAAGCAGCACCCTAGAGATTGTATTGTTTCACCCCAGTTTCACTATGTGAAGCTAGTCTGAAGTGTGAGTTAAAGAGAAGAGTATCCATTTTGATTGAAGTTTGCGTGGCAACTTTTTTCTTTATCATTTAACTGTTTAGTATTTTTCACATTTGTTTACATACACAATACATGAACACTTCACATCCAACATAACATAGCACAAAACTTTCGCCTGGGAGCTATTCCTCTGTTTAACCTTTGTCCCATCTAGCTTGTCTAGTTCTTTGTCTATTTTTTGTCGCTGTTTTTTATCTTGAATGTTATCCATTTCATCCACTTTTCTTCCATTTGTGTTTGCTGAAGTCTCAAACGATGTGTGCGGGACAACTTTTAAATCTAAATGTGCATTTGGATTGGTAGTTGTTTCCAGGGTGGTTCTAGAGGTGAACCTGCGAGAAGTATTTGTGGCCCATTATGATTTATTACTGCATAAGAAAAAACTACTGAATGAGCTAAAAATCAAACTCTTAAAGGAGCATTGTTTCAGATGAATATAATTTTTTTAGCTGAAAGTTTGAGTTACCTCTCATTGCTGAATATTTACACGCAGTATATACTCCATACTATGAGACACAAGTATCTACACATAGACCAAGAATATAATTTAATATTAAAGCTAGGTTATTATATCATGAATTGATTTATTGTATTTAGACAGGAGTCTAATATTTTTCTGTTATTTACACTACAGGAGAAAAGTTTGGAAGCAAGTTGCATTTTAATTCTTTCAATCAAAACAAAGTCTTGATTAGTAAATTAAGTGTCACTTATCTATCTATCGGATAGATAGATAAGTCTGTCTATCTTAGACTTAATAATTAGATTAGCAATCTAATCTAATTATTAGATGGATTAGTATAGGTTTTGGTTTCTTCAAAGTAACTTTCGCTGGTTTAAAAACAACATGGCATACAGGAAACTTTCAAACTGTGATTTTTATTTTCTTTTTATTTCTGCACTAAATTTGTGACTCTTGCAAATCTTCTCAACCCTTACACTAAGGACTTCCTGTCTTCTGTTAACACCTCTGTTGTGACCTGCTAATATTAATGTATATCTAATAGCAAATACAGGGAATGTTTAGCTTGTATTGATTTTGCTTGTAAACAATTAGCCTGTTGTGTATTTGTATAGAAAATAGAGGTGACCTCATTTACTATGTGGGTCAGATGAGTCTGTTGCACAGCTCTGCAGCAAAACAGGGTTTCACTATTGAAACAAATGTAATTACAGAGTTGATAGTAGTTTAGTTTTTTCTTTGTTTTAGTTTAATTCTCACAGAGTTGGTCAACTCCAATATTCATTAAGGAATTTCCATTATTTCTTAATATGTTCCACAACATATTTAATTGTACTAGTCAAAATGGTAAGACAGAGAAGATGAAGGTGTTGCTGTAACACCTTTATCATCCTGTTATGTGTTAATGTCCCCCTTGTGGCAGCTTATAGAAAATGTATCACCTGTCTACTGAAAGGATGAAAAAAAAAAACGCTTTTAAATGAAATTTTTGTCTCGAAACTCGATATAAAAACAGAAAAATCCTTAGTTTGAGAGATCAAACTTGTAGCTTACATTAGTTTTCACCAAATTAGATTTTTTTTTACAATTGTTTTTCTGGCCAAATCTCTTTTCAAGCTAAAATTATTTCTGAACACAAGCGGTTGCCAGTTTGCCTCTTCTGCTGTGAAATCTTGGTGTTTCTTTTTGTTTTGTGCTGAAGCAGGTGTGTTGATCATTCTTCCTCCACTGCTGCACGGTGCAGGTTGCTTGGTGGTTATTACTGTTTCAATGTCTGTCTGGTGATTAGCAGACTGTGAGCTTTTTCATGCATTAATGCAGCCCTTGGCATCATGGATAATTAGACTAATGATGCTGTCAGAATGGGAGTCTGGAAAAGAGCTCTTTCACTTGGGAGGGCTTGGTGTGTGTGCGCATGTGTATAAGTGTGTCTATCAGAGTGTGTGTGAGTGGATTTGAAACAGACCATCTTCAATCAGGCTCAAGTCTCTGTAGTGAGATGTGAGACTTACAGAAACTTATGAGTTTTTTTATTTAAAAACAATCACGTGAGAGGCTAATTATAGATTTTAGAGTTTGCTTACTTAGTCAGGTAAAGGAAGTGACATCCAGACCAGAGTGGAGTTTTGTTTTATGAATCTCTAATAGATTAATCGGATTTCGTATTGAGTCTTCTGATCATAGCTTTAATTTGCCGTGGCTCTCTGTTCTCCTGTGCTCCACCAGCACTCAGGGGAGTCTCTGTCATGATTGATTTTGGCTTGAAAGGCTGTTTGATTCACAGTTGACTTAGGTTTTTATCTGTCTTGAGGTGCTTTGGAATCTGGCCTAGTTATTGAACAACCTGCCAGGGTCTCACTGCTTCCCTTTGCATGCACAATTGTCTTTCTTTTAACTTTCCTGCCTTCCACACTTGGTTAATTAATCTATACCTCTTTTGTGCCTCTCAGCAGTCACTGCCTAATCCTGTTACTCTATTGTATGTGTCGTTTTTTTTTTTGTAGGCCCTTATGTGTGTATGTGTGTGTGTGTTTGCCCAAAGATGAGCTTCTCTTCCTTTTGCAGGAGGTAGATTATGGTCCATTTTTAAAAACCCTTTTAGGACTGAGTGTTATTGACTGTCAGCCACTTATTTAGAGATGCCACTTAGCTTTGAGAGCCCAATTAATCAGCGAAACCGCAGTCCTGGGCTGATCCTGCCATTCCAGAACCACAAAGTTTCCTTTGTGCTACATTCCGTGAAGTCCTGCAGGGATCACATCAGTCTTGCTGGCAGGTTTGAGTCCACAGAGCAAGAGCTTTGCATACTGCAGCTGTTTGTTTCACATAGATGACATCATTAATGTGTGTTTGTCAACCAGAACAAGAATGTTGTATTTTCTGTTTTGAGCTTACATGTCATTTTCTGTTTATGCCAGATTAATATTCTTGTCTGGATTTATTGTATTTTTAATGTGTTTCATTGAATAAACCCGATCAAGTCACTTGTATCGGGGGGGTTAAAACAACAAGAACAATAAAGAACATCCTGCTGAAATGACTGAGCACATGAGGCTCACTCATGTTGACCACAGAGAGCACAAGCACGGGCTTCGGAGCCCGGGGGTGGGGACGGGCTGTGTGCTAAGGGGCACCTGCCATATGCTCTCCGAGTCAGGCCTCAAACAAAAGCCAGTCAATGCGAGCCGGCCGGCCCGCCAGAGCCTTCCCACAGAGGGGGGAAGGGGAGCACACACTGAGGCGTGGAGGCTGTTGTGTATATGTGCATGGAGCAGGGTTCACCATGAGCCAAGCAACTATAAGAGGATGTGAGTCGTCATGACGACTACATGATAAACCTATAGAGAATATTTGAGTTTCCCCAACACAAAGAGCCAAATGGCTATTTAAATGCGGTGTTGTTTTACCTTTCTGCTCCTGGCTCCTCTTCCTCCTCGCTCATCTCACCTTGTCGGGGTCCGGCATTGAGAGTCAGTCCCGGGACAGGGTGCCCTGTAAAAGTAACCCCACACCCCCTGGGGTGTGGGAGGTGAACGGAGCGGCACTTCAAAGGTAGGATGGCTGCTGATGTTAAGCAGGGTATATGGAGGCAGAGCGGGTGGGAGAGGAGGTGGAACATGTTGGAACTGAACCACCCAACAGAGCGCCCTGAAATGTAGAATAACAGAGAGATCACTTCTCAAAGCTAAGCTGTTCACATGCAGGGCTCTTGCATTAAAAAACTGTCTATTGATACTCAGACCGATTAGAAGATAAATACTATGAAGCGTAATCTCTTGATTTAGAGTACATTCACACCAGTCCTGTTTAGTTTGTTTGCCTAGAAAGTCCGGTTTGTTTGGGAAGGTGTGAATGCTCAATTGAACTCTGATGCAAACTCTGGTCTGCCTACAAACCTAGGTCTCGATTCAGTTGAGTTCAAATTCACATGTGAATGCCTAGCAGACCGGAAACTGAAAGCGGGAAGCGGTCTGTAGCGCAGAGCACTCTGGGTAAATACAACAAAAACAAACAAAAGTGTCTAATAGCAGCAGGGCAAATGGCTCACATTTTTGCCAAAGAGAAATTCTGCCACTACTAGACTATAGAACAACTCAATTTTTGTTTATATTTTGTGAAGAAGGAAGTTGTGCTCATGTCTCTGGAAGTGTTCGTCATTTCTTTCAGTAGTTCTTGGTTCAGGTGATGGGGTATTCAGGATTTTCAAAGGGTTTGGATCGTTTCACACACTGCAGTGTGAAAGCAAACCTCATCATCTAAAAATGTAACAAATGTTATAAGTTTAGTCCCAAATCGAACCAAGTCTACTGGTCTATCTGGGGTGAAAACACCCTAAGATCTGTCTTGCAATCCTGATTTATAAAGTAGAATAGTAAATGCCACTGCCAAGTTAGATTCAGGGCGTTCCCGGCTCATTGAATCCCACCCAGCACTGTGACACACATATGCATAGAACAGAGGTTTCCGCAATTCTCTATGGTCAACCAAGCATTCAGCTTTTTCGGTCAGAGGTCAGCTTGGGTCTACATTGTCAGAGCCCCCAGAACCAGGGGTGGCAACAAGGAGATTATGTGACGGAGCTGTGACAGACTCACAGTGAAAAATAAAGCAACCAATGAAAATGGTTAAGGAGAAGAAGAATCCAAGCCCGGTAACATCGAAGAAAATCTAAAGAAACAATTCGTCGGATATTTTAGTATGTCAGAGATATTTATCTTTACCTTCTTCTGCAATAACGAGAAAATATAAAACAACAAATATCTAAATCTTGTTCTATTTGTTTTTTTAGTTTTGGAACATTTCTAGATATTTGTTCATTTTGGGGGGTAAATTAACATTGATGCTGTGTCTAAAGTGTTGCCCATTAGTTTTTAATCTGTGATTTACTGATACTTTTATCCTCAAAAAGGCAGATGTTTGTTTGTATTTGTCTTTTTTAAGCCTAGACACTTTCACACAGGAGCTGTTTGGTTTCCTTTAAACGGACCAAAGTTTGTTTCCTTGGATAGACTGCTTTGTTTGATCAGAGCTTGCTTGCAAATCAACCCTGCTGCAATTCACAAACTGCTGGAATGCAAACGGACTAATCAGCAAACCAAAGACAGGAAGTAAACCAGCTGCAAATATCGCATGCACAGGATA
Organism: Xiphophorus maculatus; assembly: GCF_002775205.1. NCBI lineage: Eukaryota > Metazoa > Chordata > Actinopteri > Cyprinodontiformes > Poeciliidae > Xiphophorus > Xiphophorus maculatus. The sequence continues at coordinate 18,983,720 of NC_036465.1, read as the reverse complement.
ACAAGTTGGCTAACCTCGCTTATACCAGGCAGCAGCTTGTAGAAAAAGCAAGTAGATTAGATGATGAAAGAAAAGACGGTAACCTCTGGTCTGCTTTAATCTGCTGTTGCTCTATTGTTTGTTTTTGTTGTAAACAAGCTGACTGAACAGAGTGGTTGTCATCTTCTTCTTCATGCCCCTACCTCAAATGTCTGCTTTTTTTTGTTGATACCGCCTCAAACAAGGAGCTGCTGCAGCTACGCAATCTTTTTTCCTGGCGCTTTGGTTTTCTATGTGAAAGTAAATGAAGGTGTGATTTTTTAAAAAAATTTTTTGTAATTTTCTGGTTGGTTGAGCAGGGTCCAACAGACTATCTTGGTATTAAAGCACTTTAATTAGCTATTTTGGGATCATTTGGCTGTATAAAGTCTAGCCTGTCTGAGAACTCATCTCTGAGGTTTCCCATTAAACTCTTATCAGTTTCAGCCCATTTCCACCTTGACCTTTCCCCCAAGATGCCCTCCTGGGACAAGCCTCTGCATCCCGGTCTCACCTTTTCCTAACCCTTAACCTCTGAGCTCTGTCTGTTGACTCCCCGTCCCCATCACCTGTAGGTGATGTGAGAAGTGATAGATTACTTATGGTGGCTGCTTATGGAAAAGTAGTTTCTAGAGATGAAAAGGACTTGGTTTTTTGCTGATTGCCTGTCTTTTTCTGCTTGCTGGAATGAGATAGGATCAGTTTACTGCCTGCATTCCAGGTGAGTTGAACTCACAAGAGAAGAATGCACCGTCTCTTCCAGCCAGGATTGAGACTGACAACAGAGAACTAATGGGGGCTCGGGCTCTGACTCCAGGTTTGGTGCTAGCCAAACCTAGCCCAGGGTGATAGAAATAAAACACACATCTTTAAGTCATGTTTGATATATTGTTAAATGGCATAATACTGGTACTGTTTACTATTATGTTCACACAAAAAAAATGTCTGTGCTGTATTTGGCATATATGCATATTTAGAAGTATATTTCTCTTTGATGGTTATGCTTAATTTGACTTTGGATCAAGGTTATTCAGTTTGATATATGCTAATTGGGGATGCACTGATAAATCGGCCAGATGATTTCCTTAATTTTGGGAAATCAGTGGTCAGCCGATACTTACTTAAATGTGAAGCTGATCCTTTATACCTCAGCAAAGGTCTAAAAGTCAGCCACAGTCCTCTATTGCTGTGTTAGAGAGGTTTGACCCAACAGGTTATGTCTGCATGTTCGCAAACAAAATAATCACCCCACTGATACCAGCTAGTGACTTTCTTATTCAGCAACATTTCAGATAAAAAAAAATTGGTATCAGCCAAAAACAGAATCAGCAGGTCATAATTGCCGACTGGCCAGAAAAGTGTAATCTGTGCACCCCTAATCCTAATAGTTTTTTAAAAAGGATCAACTGTTAAATATTTTCAAATAAAAATAACAAAAATAAGAATTTTAAGGTGGTAGGATGGAGTAGTGATTCACACTGGCTCCTCACAGCAGGAGCGTCTCTGGTTCAAATTTCAGACGTGCAATATATCAAATTAATTTTTGAATTTGAATTGCATATTGTTCTATAAACCAGTCATAACTGTGGAGCACAATGAAGGAGACTGGTTGCATTATGTCCCTCGACTTCAAAGAGGCTTGATAGATGGAGGTGCTGACGGCTTTTTACGGCTGGTTTTTGTGGACATGGCCGTCCAGCGGCAGACAGAGCCCTGATTTGAAGGATATGAGGGTGAGAGAATGTGGCAAGTGTGCACTGAGACATGGAACCAGTCCTGGTGGCTGTAAACAGCTCTGTTTCTGGTGCTTCCTGTTCTGCTGGAGAATCGCCATTACTGCCTCTCTGCTAATTACACATTACTCCCACCTCCCTGCATGTTGGGCTGCAGATCCCCGCCTTCACGCGTCCTCCCTCCTGCCCTGTTTAATGATAGGTCGCAACTTTGGTGATAAAACTTACACTGTGTAGGAAGATGCTCCTCTAGACATAGGGATAAAGGGATCATTGAGGTCTACAGCATGTCAGACAACTGTGGCTCAGTAATGTCAGTAAACACCCCTATTTTCAGTGTTTGGTTGCCATGGTTTTAGATCTGTAGATTAACTCTACAGAGGGTTTTGTTGTTCCCAGCATGAAACGCAACTTTTTAATCCTTTCAGGCGCATATAAAACCTGGTGCTTCTTAATGCATCTGTGGAGCGGCACTTGAGCAGCTTGCTTCCACATAAGTGTGTTTATTTATGTCGGTATAAGTAGTGAGGGTATAGTTTGGCCATTTCTGTGTACTCTTAAGAACGGTAATTGGCTTTTGCAAATCTTTACACCTCTAAGCATTTGACTGCATTATAGTAATCAACACCAACCAGAACGTTTACAGTGTTTGTCAGATATTGTGAATCTCTTTATAAGAAACTCTCTAGAGTAGTTAATTTCGGTAGTAATGTGTTTATAAAAGTATTTTTGTGTCTTCATCATATTTTTAATAAAAATGAGAAAATCTTTACATTTTCCATGTTCATTTGAGAGAAAGTTTTACTTTGATTTTTGAGGATCTACTCAGTTTGTGTAAAGTCTTGACTGGAAGCTATGTGCGGTTTCAATACTGAGCGGTATCACAGTAACCTGACACCCTCCTCGCCCTCATTCCTAATTTTTGGAGTGGAGGCCTCTTAGAGCCTTGGATTAAAGGCAGGAACAACCCTCTTCATTGGTCACATGGACCCCTGAGGCCTCAGGGTTGTTGCTATGGAAAAGAGTATGTCTTCAAATTGGGAGGGGGCTGACTAAAGTGACATTGCTCTTATGACTGTGAGGATCTGCAGAAAATGTTAGATCTTCTCACTGGATAGAAACTAATTCTTTGTCATTCATTTTTTAACCTAAAGGCTCAGGTTTTCCATGATTATGTTTAGCAAATATTTTGTCCAGGCTTTTGGTATGGAGTCGTACTGCTGTTTATACCCAAACTAGACGTAGCTGCTGATTCTCAGAAAGCTAAAGGTCAAAGACAGAGTTGTTAGGGTTGTAATAATATTTTCATCACAATAAGTAGCCATAATATTTTCACCTCATAATTTTCTAATGCCGTACTGATCTGATAGTAATACTAAATTACTAACAGTTTATTTCTTGAATTATTTAAAAAATAAGACAAAATGTGCGCTCATCTGAAATCTTTTGAGACCGGCATTTACTGTTGTTTTTATTCTGCTTCGTCATTTTGTGTTTATTCATTTCAGTGTTATAATTATGAGTGATTTTCTTTCCACTGATGCTCAAGAAATTAAAAACCACCATCTCAAAACCTGGAGAATTTTTGCTCTATTCTTAATGCCTAAAAGAAATGTAGCTAATATTCGTAAATGCCTTTTAGGAATTTGAATAGTATGTGGTTGAATGGACAGTTTTTATGTTCTTTCTTTTCCAGGTAAATTTGAAGAGAAGGAGGACCGGGTCCCTAAGCTGGAGCAGCTGAACTCTCTGGGATTTATGTGCAGCCTAAACCTCATTCTTAACAAGAGGGATCTGATCAAAATGGAGCTGCTGCTGCTGGAGACCTTCGGCTGGAACCTGTGCATGCCCACGCCCGCCCACTTTATCGACTACTACCTCCATGCCGCGGTGCAGGAGGGCGACCTCTACAACGGCTGGCCGCTGTCCTCCATGTCCAAGACTAAAGCTTTTATGGACAAATACACTCACTACTTCTTGGAGGTTTCACTGCAGGGTGAGTTCAAGAGGAGAAGGAGTTAAATCTCTTAGAGTTACATTTCTGATTCTTGTAGCTTGATTTAAAAGTTTGATGTTTTGTTTTTCTTGTAGATCACGCCTTCCTGAATTTTCGACCCTCTCAAGTCGCTGCTGCCTGCGTTGCAGCGTCTCGCGTTTGCCTTCAGATTTCCCCGAGCTGGACAACTTCTCTCCATCTGCTAACAGGGTACTCCTGGGACCACCTCACCCCGTGCATTGAGCTAATGCTGCTGTAAGAGACACACAAACACACACATCAGTAAAATAAAATCAGATACAAGGTAGGGCTTACAGAAAGCCTGCTCAAGCTGTGACAGCATGTTGAGAGAGATTGTTTTTTTCTTTTGGCCCCCATTTTGGTGTTGATTTAAAATTTGTCTTTGTGTAGCCAGGAGAACATGTCCAGTTGTACCACAGTGTCAGATTTGTTTTTAAGGTTGACAGAATAAGTTGCACAACTACTTCTCAGCAAGTTGAATAGATTTGTGTAAATAAAGTTCTCTGCATAAATGCTCCTAACCTTTGAACTATGTCACATTTTGTCACTGATATTTGAAGGAGTTGGAAATTTCTGTCTGTTTCTCTTTGTAAAATAACTCAAGCTCAGTCAGATTCGATGGAGAATGTTTTTGAACAGCATCAGAACACAACGGAGCTTATATCTGGACTTTGACTGGACCATTTCAACACATTAAAATGCTTTATTCCTAAACTATCCCATGTAGCTCAGACTACATGTTATTATGATTTTTGTCCTGCTGGAAAGTGAACTCTGCCCTGTATTAATGATCCATCAACTCTTTGCTGTCAGTGCTGAAAAAAAGCCTCCACATAGCATAATGCTAACTGTATGTTTTACTATGGGAATGGTGTGTTCAGGGTGGTGTGCTTGTTAGTAAAAAGTTCAGTTTGGTCTCATCATACCAGAGGTCCTTCGTCCACATCCTGGTTATGTCCGCCACCTGACTTGTGGAAAACTTCAAACAAAACTTCTAGTCTTCTTTCAATGATATTCTTCCTCTTACTGCATAGATATTAGTTCTCCTGTTTACAGATTGTCCCATCTTAGCTGTGGATCTCTGCAGCTTCTCCAGGGTCACCATGGGCCTCTTTGCTGCCCTTCTGAATAATGCTGCTGTTCCTGCTTGGCCAGTCAGTTTAGGTGGATGATCAAGTATTTGTACTTTTACAGTTCTGCCACTCTTTCCATATTTAAATAGTGAACTAAAACATGCTTAGTGAAATGTTGTAACCAAGCTAAACTTCTCCACAACATCCCTAACATGTGTGCTGGTATTTATTATGCTCTTTGTTCACTAAAGTTTTCTATAAACTGAAGTTTTCAGAGAACAGCTGAATTTATACTGAGATTAAATCACATACTGTTTGCACTAATTGGATGTCATTTGGTGCATTAGATTTTATTTATTGTACCAGAGTAAAAGGGGTTGAAATCAAATACACACCACAGTTGAACTCATTCATTCAACCAAGCTATTATACTAAGTCACTGGTTAACAGAAGATTTTAAAATCTATTTTGACATTGAATGTGTGCAGGTTATGTGTTGATGTTCTTATAGGCTACTTAGCATAAATTATTCAAACATCGAATGGATGCATACTGTATATATATGTGGGTTTTTTGTGTCGATGTTTTATGAGCTACTGGATATATAACATTTCTTGTATCTTTCTAGTTTTCAGATTTTTATTTGGGGGGGAAAAAGTGTATATCCTGCATATCATTTTGCATCCAATTCACTATCATGCACCACTTTGTGTTGCTCTATAAAATGTAAAAAAAGAAAAAAGGTTTAAGGAATATGAATAATTGTTAATGTTCTTTTGATAAGTTAATTTAAACAGACTTTTATGAATTTCCTTGCATTTAAGCCTTGACAAGACTCTAAGCGGAAACTTATTTTTCTGTTTGTTGTGCTAATGACAGGGCTCATGACAACGATGTGAAGGAGGCCAATAAAACCAAATCCACTCCTCCCCACCGGCCCTCCTCTCTGCAGTCACAGCCGCAGACTTCCCATCTCTCACCGGTATCTGCCATCCAGAGACCGGCCTCCTCCTCCTCTTCTTCCACCTCTTCCACACCACAGTTGCTTTTCCAGCCTGACAGCTTCACCCACCTCTCTCAGCATTCCCCCTCTCTGTCCCAGCTCCAAGCACTAGCTGACTCTCAGGCTTTGGGCCCTGTGGTGAACATGTCTCAGGATTTCCTTCAGAGCCACAGGATGGGCTTGCTAACGGGGGCGCCCTCCATAACTGCAGGAGGAGCATTCCCCTCCTACCCAGGCCTGACCTCGGGTCTCCAGCCCGGGGCACTGCCTCTTCAGAGCCCCATCTCTATGCAGATGGCCCTCACTGGAGAACCACGACACTGTCTGAGCATGGCCTACAGCGGGGGCTACCTGGGCGCGCATCACACCTTCACAGCCGGCTGCTTCGACAGGTGACGCCAGGAGACGGAGAGGGAGTCCACCGCAATGCTTCCATCCCACCTCCCCACCCCAAAACATCCATTCACAGACCTCCTCTCCCTCTCCGTCGGCACGGCAACATCTCTAGCCACCCCTGCATCCCCTCCGCTCTCGCATAGACGGCTCAAGCGTAAGCAGAGGGCCAAAGGCAAGACGGACCCGGTGGAAGTCATCACACTGACGTGACGAAAGCTCCTCTGCCTCGAGTTAAACCCCGAGGCGCTGCAGAAATCTCTCTGCCATAATCTGAATTGGCTTTATAAATGTATGTTATTATGAGACTGTCATCACTGTGAATGAGATGAAAGCAGCAGTGTGATCAAACACCCACCTCATTCAGTGCCTGTTCTCAGTTGTGTGTGTGATAGCTGAGCCAATTTTAGAAGTGCACAGAACACAACGTATCTGTGGTAAATGCATCTTGCTGCTCAACATTTTTTTTTTTTTACTTCTAATCCCAAAAATGCAACACATTTCATAGGAAATCTGGCTGATTATATATTTATGTAAGCCAATGCTAGACTAAAGATAGAATGAAGTAAATGGAGGCCTATTGCTTTACTGGAAGAACATAAAAAGGTTATAAATGCCTTTCAAGTTGTTTTTTTCCCTCCTAAATCAGCTAGCATTTGATGCAAAGAGCTGAAAGGCTTCTCTGAGAATTCCTCAGAGGAGACCGAGAACTCATTGTTTTGTGCACAGCAGGTGACGTCGATTGGCTCAAACAGGCCGGCAGAATTCAGTTTTCTTTTTTCCCTCTTCCTCCTCCCAAAGTTTAGCCCTCACCCATGCAGGTGTGAATGTGGCTCTCCTACAAGCTTTCTCATACTGACGTTTTCATTTCTGAAACACAAACTGATGTGACTGGACCAGCCTGGTGAAGATGACGTGCAGGTTTGTTGTGTTGTACATATGAAATGCTGCTGCCTTCTCAAGAACTGCTGGTTCTGTCTGTGTTAATGACTCCAATGTTTACATGAACCACTATCAGGGACTTTATCAAGATTACTTGAATATGATGCCATTGAAACATGTTATAGCTTTTATTTATAACTTTTTGTTCTTCATTTTTAATTATCTCATTTTGTTTGATGTAGTGTAGCTTTTTATACCAACTTAGAAATCCACCATGTAGTGAGTGAGCGTAGTTTTCTTTTTGTCTGTATGTTCAGGCTCAGGTTTTAAGGTTGAAGCTGCCTTCTTCTCTGTCTCTGCTTTTTGTGCTTTAAAGTGGATGCTAATGTAGCATCCGTGCCCCCCCCTTATCACTGGATCATTCTCTGTGTATCTCACTAACTGAATGCATTTTGCTGCATAAAGGACCCTGTTTCATAGTTGCTAGTTTCACTTTTGAACATCTGCAGCCAGTCATCTGTAATTGCTTCCCAAATTTGTAAAGCTGCAATCCTCCATCTTCCACTTCCTGTTAAAGTGTAAACACATTCCCAGTTTCCCAGAGCTGATCACAAGGGTTGACCACAGGTCACCATGCTGGTATTTCACATGTTTAAGAGTTCTGTTTGATCTAAATTAGGATCCCGATAGTGGATTGATTGAAGTGTCCAGAAACACTATAATATACTGAAAATTCAACTCAAAGAAAAATTTAATTCCGTGCATATATCATCAGTAATTACCTACCTGTAGTAGAAAGATGTCATGTCGCTGAAGTAATAGAAAAGTGAGTAACTCCAGAATGCGATGGAAGGCTGACAGCTTTTTAGCAAATATTTAACCATTTTTCCTTTTGCTTTGCAAAGTTGCGTTGTGCATCAATCTATCTAATTAGCAGTAAGTTCACTCTAAATCTCCCTGGATAAAATCCAAACAACTATAAGATTTACAAAAGGGCAGAACGATTCGATTTTTCATTCTGTTGCACTGACAGCAGCCTTTTCAGACTTGTAAAAACGTATCAGTGGTCTCTTTTCATAGTGTTGCTGCTTAATATTTAATAGTAAATTGTTGCAATCCATAGATATCTCTAGTTGTTTGTGTTTTAAATCACTCAAAACTAATGTCCCCAGCTGTTGGCTTTCCACTGCTGCCTTGTTTTAGAAGCTCACTGTAATATAAGATCATCTTCAACAGGAAAAGTAATTAATACTGATAAACACTAAACCTCAGTTGAGAGAACCTGAATTATTAATTTAAGTTGAACTGTCAATGTTTTTGGTGCTTTGAGAAACCATTGATCAGCAACCAATAGCCTAATTTAGATTAATCACAGCTTAAGAAATGTATTCCCACAGCATGATCCTGCCACTGCCATATTTCACAGCAGGGATGGCGTATTCAGGGTAAAGTGTTGTGTGGATGATCTACACAAACATGAATAAAACAGGATGAAGTGACATTCATTTAGTTGGCTACACATTAACACGCAGGCACTAAGTGAACCAGTGAGTCATGTGTTTGTTTCCATCAACACATATTTAGGGGGAAATGAAGCAGAAACACCACATAGGGTTTTGATTTTAGACCAAACCAAAAAACAAAAATAAATGAAAGTGCATTCTTTCTTCAAGAGATAAGGGAATGGTTACTGATGACTTTGTAGAATTTCACTTACAATAAAAAAATCCAGTATCTCTTAAAGTTACTTTCTATGTTGTCTGCTATTCTAGGCAGAGAAGTAAACATCACAGTTGCTGGCACCAAACCTAGATCTTTAGTTACACTATGTGTGTTTATTTTGGACTATTGCTGTTTGCTTGCTTTGCAGGCACTAAAAAGTTAAACTACTAAAATGTTCAAAATGAGGGTTTGATGTTTTGGCTTTAAAGTTAACCATAATGTTGTTTGTTGTGGACACTGGGCATCATGGCCGTGCTTTACATCAAGTCCCTGAACATGTGCAAACAGTTCTCCCGATGTGAGGCGTTCAGTAGCTGCAGCTCTCACTGGTCAGTCTGTTACAGCCTGGTGAACTTCTTCCATTCACTGAAAACTACTTTTAATGTCTATGTCTGAAATTAATTATACTCTGTCCTCTATTTTTCTTCTATGTACAATTTTGTTATATTTTATACATTCCATATATTTGAATTATGTTTTAATTTTATTGTTTCTGCTGTTGGTGTGAATTAGGTTTGTTTTTTGTTAGTTTTCTGTTTGCAACTTCTTGTTAAGGTGTCAAAAGGTGCAATAAGTTGTCTTTGGGATTTTGCTGACCACAGCCATCACTGACTCATGTAAACCACTGGTTCAACGTTTTTAACTTATTTTTTTTTTCTAATTAAATGTGTAATTTGACTTGATCTCCAGTAGAGGGCATTAGGCTCTGAACAGAGTGAATATGTTGCATATTGCAGCTATATGCTACAAGTGAAAAGTATTCCAGAATACTTGGAGCTTTGAGTTTTAAATGTTTTTGTTTACCATGTCCTAACCATGAACGGTGCTGATGCCACTCACCTCACCAGACAACACGTGTTCTTTGTGATAGTGATGAAATGACACCACAGACATTTATTTTTTTTATTTCTTATAACAACTTGTAGTCTTGGTTTATTTGACACTGAATGATGAAAATGTTTTATCATTGTGCCATGACAAAATAAACCCACATTTGAGTTGATATCTGGGATATATCTTCTATCCCGTGAAGAGGTTTACAAAAATTCACGGAAACAAGAACTTTCACTTTAAATTAATTTAGACAAATCTAGCTTAGGCATTTGGAGTGTCAAAACATTTGTTGGCATGGATGCTATAGATGTTTATAAATCTTTACAATTGAAATTTTTTAACCAGAATTTCCAGAAGTATATTCTCACACTATAACATAAAAAACAGCCTCTAATCATAGTACATGTGATTAAAAATATTTAAACAACTTATTTGGTACTTTAAGTACTACTATTATTATATTGTACTCCTTCCTTTTGTGAATAGGTCAGTACTTATTATTCTTTGATAGTTTGATGTACTGCTTTAGCAGTCCAGTCTTCTTTCTTGTGTCTATGTATCTGGTTGTCCAAGTAAGTGAACCCTGAGAGCAGACTGCAAGGTGCTGAAAGAAGTCTTCAAATATAAACTATCAGCATGGCATTTAGAACTGCATCTGGTTATGTTAAAGTTCACATTAGTAAAATCAGAAAGACCCTGCATATGTTTAACTTAAATGGGAGGTGAGGAAATATGCTTTCTATGAGAAAACAAAAAGATGACTTTGAAGCTTGCCAGAAAAAAAAACTTGACAAAAGAAGATCATTTCTGTAGCCTATTGTTAAATTGTTAAACAGCAGAACAGGTAACGTGTTTCGTGCAAACCAAATATGACATCCCAGATAAAGAACATCACACAAACTTTGATGTTCTCTGAGACTCTTTGAGATCTGTACACCTCCTTTATCAGCCATGCTCATGTTGCATGGGGTGCAAACATACTGTATGTGGTGTATGTTTGTATGTTCTTATTTTTAAATTCTAAATCTCTGATCAAATATCAGGATAAAAGCTACTCTACTCAGCAGCATGGTTTTATGCAAGACTGGTAAGCAACTTCTGACATTTGACGCATTTATAACACTCTAATGTTGTGATACGCATTTATGCACTTCCCCCCCCCCCAAAATCCGAACCAAATCTTTTGAACCCATTCTTTTTACACTGAAGGGTGAAATGTTAAGATTATGAGCTGTAACACTCACCAGATGTCTAACAGAGCTATCATTTAGCCTCTGATCTGCTTGGTCTGGACCTCGCCTCCACAGTCCAGTCAGAGCTTTCTGTGTTGCAAAGTGTTTGGCCCACTCAGTGATGGGAGACTCTGTTACACATGAGACATTATGCTTTGATACAATGCTGGCCTCACTGCCTTCATCTCGACACTGGACACAGAATGAAATCATGGGAAACACACAGTCCAGTGTGAGTATGTGGGGGTGGGGTTCTCATGATAAGTATTTGTTTATAACCAAGTATAAATGACTCAATTTATCAATTTTTTTTATACTGAAAATGATTACAGATATTGTTTTTCAGATCAGGGATAAAAGACAGGTTTAGTTATGCTGCAGGATCAGTGGTTGCATCCCTTTCTGCAGATATCATAAAACTGTCAATACTTTTGCTGCAGCTAGTTCGTTCGTTCGTTCACTTTTCATGGATTTTCCCCAATTTATTTCTGCCAATGGCTTATTGTCCACTGTAGGCCTTTGTCTTTTCAAACCACCTTCCTTGAAGTCTCTTGAACAGTGATGTCAGTGATGTGTTACTTTGTCCACCTGTCTGAGCTCGTGGAAGTGGGAAGGGCTCACGGCAGCGTGGGAATTCTGGCTCTTTTTAGAGAACCGACTCTTTTTCCTCGGACCACTAAAAAGAGTCGACTCTTTCGACTCCAAAGCAGCTTTTCAGATTTTTTTTTTTTTTTGTTCCTTAATTTATTATCCAACAGAAAAAAATTGCAAAATGAATGAGAGCTCATAGTCGGAAATGACTATATTCAACAGTTCTTCTTCTGGGTCAGCGTAAAGTGAAACGTGTATTTTGAGTTTTAAAATACCATATGAGATTTTTATTTGGCTTTTGATTGTTACATTTACAGATTTACCTGCGGAAAATTGATGGAACGGGAGCTTTTAATTCATAAATCTTCCCATTTTGTCTGAAACTTGTGTTTGTATTGAACCAGCAATCAGAAAACATGGTTCTGTTACATGACAGTTTACTGCTGTAAAGTACCGTAATGGGTTTTAAATGTTTTCTTCTCTGAAAAACACACCAGCAATAAATCTCAGGCTCTGAAAGGAGTGAAGGGATTGTTTAAATCCACAAGGGGGCGTCCTGAACTGTCTTACACTAAAGACTGGGCATGAAAGAGAATTAAACCCAACCATAGTTATTGTTTTAGTAATGTAGAAAATATGTGACATTAGTTGCACACAAAAAAATTATATTTTAACACTATTTGTGGCTTACAATAGTATAAAAATATAATAAATAAGATCTTTGCTTGCTTATATTCTGTATTGTTCAACGGACTGAGAGACTTTTTTTTTTCCCGTCCATGTATGGGAAGCACTGTGTTGCCATGACGCTGTGACATAATCCAGGATAACAGCCGACAAATGACAGAAATTTCTAGCTGGTGTAGCCACACTGTGCTGTTGTCTTGCATGTTAAGACACAATTTGATCACTATGTTGTTTTATGCAGCCACTGCATATTATCAGTACAGCTTTACTGCTATTTTAAGTTGATTTTTCTTTTAAACAAATTAGAGAAAATTGAAAAGTGGAATAAAATTCTGTTTTTATTTTGTAATCTTTTTAAAGTAAAAGGTTCATAGTTAAGTAGGAGACTTAACTATGAACCATAAGGGAAGATAATAAATATGGTTGAAACTAGAAGATTTTTCAACAGAAAAGTGGATCTGACTGGTGGTTTCACTGAAGGCCGAGTGTCTCTGTTTCAGTAGAGATCACAGATCTCAATGATCTGCACAACTCTGGATTCTGATCAGTAAATAAAGTTTATTTACTTCAGAAACATCAAAACGACAAGAAGTTCGTGATTTACATTTAAATTAAATCCAAGCTGAACATTTAATTAACATCTGTTGACTTATATTTGCAAAAAAAAAAAAAAAAATCAAAGATAAAGAAAAATGTATTTTACAAAACTTTCTTGTAGATTTTTATATTAGCAATTTATGAATAAACTTATTTAAAGACGGATCAAAAGACACAGATCTATGAACAGTGAAGAGTTTTACCTTTTATCTGAAAATAGTGTCTGTTTGTTCTTGCCAAACATATACAGTCACCTGTATTAATTATTGCTCGAAAGGTCTTGTCATACCAGTTTATTCCTCTGTATTTAATTTAGTTTCTTAGTTAATTTTTGCATTTTGTTCTTAGTGCATTTTCATTTAGTTTCCTTTGATTAGTATTGTCGTTTCTTGGTTTATTGTCATGTCCTCTTTAGTTTCTCTCCTATTATTAGTTTGCTTCTCTGTATTGACGTTTATCAACTTCACTCATCATGCCATTACCTGCTGCGACGCCTCATGTGTTTCACCTCATCCGCCCTCATATAAGCCTTTGATTTTTCACTGTTCAGCGTGAATCAGCGTCGGATTCTCTGTTTTCATATCCTGACTCACGTCTAGTTCGTTGCTCTAGTCTACGGTATGTTTTGTTTAGAACTCCCTGTTTTATTTGAAAAGCAAACGTTTTTGTAAGAGGGAGAAGGGCGCCTCTCAGTGGCAACCAAGATGAAGTACATCTATTGTGCTTTAAGTTTGACTTGACTTTTTCTAAAAAAGAAAATGAGTTACTTTAAGGTCATTAGACCTTTATCTACCCCCACAGCAGATTGACAAAAAACACTTTTAATTATCATTATTATTATTTATACCCCAAGATCCATTCAATAGGATGAAGGAGTCAGAATGTTTTCTCTTCACTTCCCACATAATGGAACCAACACAATGTTAATGTCAGCTGTGCTTCTTCTATACGTGTCTTCAAATTTTACCTTCCTATACTGGCATTTTCTATTTGTTAATTTTCCCAAAACATATTTCAAGTCCTATTTTATAAGTTGCTTTATATTTAAATTATTTCAAAGTTATTGTTTTTTATAAAGATATTTTAACACGTTTAAATGTTAAGAGTAGCACTTAAAGAAATCACAAGCCGCGAATCAGACACTGTCTTGTCTGAGTTGGAACCCACAGTGTGCAGCATTATTTTCTTTCAGTGTTGGCAGCATGCACACAACAGGACGTGTTATTTCCATTGCTGAACATAAACAAAGTAAGTCAATTTGCTTGGCTGCTTTTGTATGAATGAATAAATGACAGTTTTTTCCTTTGATAATTCTTTAATTTCCTTTATTTTTAATGAAGTGACACATCACCATCAATAAAAACTTTGCACAACAGTATTTCAAATCTGAGTGTCAAACTGTTCAATTATTGGATACATAATTGGTGCTGTGATCCGATTCTGCTACATCCTTCTGACAAATGGAAAGAGATCATTTGAGATGTTCTCCTGAAGAACACTCTTTGCAGTTTGTCAGACATGTATAGGTAAAATACATAGGTGTACAACAGAAACATTAGCATCATGCTAAAACATTAAAATGATGTTAGAATTAAGGATTAGTTTGGGGAAAATTGATAATTAACATGTTAAGGATTTTCCTTAGTTTCAATGTATGTCCTGTTAAAGTTGAAAAATTCACACAATGTAATTTCCCTGTAATTTCATCAGTTCTGCAAAATCAAACCTCAAAACTCATGACCGACTCATTTGAGTGACGCTGACAGTATGCTTGTGGCTTGGTTTAATGTCGTAACTTCTTTTCTCTTGCTTTGAGAGGCCGGAGCAACCGTTGTCTGTCATTCGTCTTCCCAAGGAGACATGTTGGGTCCCGCATAGCTAGATCCTCCCACTCACTCTCTTAAAAGTCACACTGTTTTCTCCCGGAGTTACACAAGTCTGAACCGTGCACATGGTGGAATACAGAAAAAAAGAGAGTCTGGGGTTATTTTATGACAAGCTATAACTCATATTCAGCTGACTGAGGGTTTAAATCACTTTCAGAGTTTCAAAGCCTCCTCTCACCATTTCTAGTTTATCATTAACAATCTCTGCGGTGAAGAAATACTCTGGAAACTTCAGAGACAGCTTCCCATCATTAATTTTTGCAGTGCCCTGTAGGTCACAAAGATCAAAATATCTAAAAAAAAAACCAATCAATTCTTTAAAAATTTTCAGTCTAACGAAAGAGACTTACCGTAAATTTGACACCTTTCATCGACTCCATCTCACACGCCCGATCCACTGTGAAACTGGTGGTCCAGCTCCAGCCAGGGATGCTTTGTGTCCAGGTGAAGTTGTCGCCATCCTGAACCACCTCGGTCACCACTTTGTGTTCTGTCTTAGCCGTCTGAAGCCCTGTGGTGGAAAAATCCATTGTCCAATGAAAAATAATTCAATGTTTGAATAAATCATTGCTCACTGAATCAACGTCCAAATGAAGACATCTTAATACCAATTGCTTCCAAAAACTCTTCATAGTTCGCCTGAGTCTCAAGCTGGTATTTCCCTGCAAATGCCATGTTGTTGACTGAGAACAGTGGAGCCGCAGAAAGAATTTATGAGTCAACAAAGGAGGGGCAGACCTTTTTCAGCCTGCCTCTTCCTCTCCTGTGACGCTTTGGGAGTCACATGAAAAATATTAGTTATTTTTGCAAGCGATAAGTGTTCTTGCTGTGTTAAGTGAAGGGGCGTCATTGCTTCGGTTAGAATCCGGTTGTTCAACCATTTTATGATGGAGATCTGGGGAGCAAGTTGAAGCCTGCTTGGAGTTGTGAAAGTGGCAGAGAGGAACTGCTGTGGTCATTTGGCATGTGAGAAAGAATGGGAGGAACCCCTGTAACTGAGACTTTTAGGCCACTTTAAGTCTCACTTTAAGTCAAATATACTCTACTAACATTGGTTATCAGAGAATGTTTGTTTGATAAAGATTTGCTTATTAGATCCCAGATAGCAAGCAATGATAGTTCAACATTGAATTCTGATCAAAAAGGTAGATTTTTCGTTGAGGTAGAGAATTAACCATCAATCAATCATCCAATTCTAGCCAAGTAATCAATGTTGATGAGATGTAATTGAATCAATGTTGTTTTGTGGTTGAATTCTAATTGATAAATGTTCAATCAATATATGCTGTTTGTTCCACCCCTTCTCCGCATCTCCCCCACTTTGAGTGGTAGGTGACAGCATTTTATTTTTGAGTGGCGGTTTATCATGTTTTAAATTAAGCACTATATTAAGCACCGATGAGGATAGTGGGTTGTGATTCCTTTTTGTGCATTGTCTTACTTGTCCATAAAACCTGTCACTGACTGTTTGTAATGTGTTGACACAAAAACATCTATTAGTCATGAAAAGGAGTGAATCGGTCCATCCCCCTATTTACATGAGTGGTATGTCCCAACCACACAGCCACTTCACTGTTGGCTTATTAATTCAATATTGAATTATGATCGAAAAGGTTGAAGTTATGGTTAAGATCGATCATTGGTGGTGGATAAACCATCAAACAATCATCCAATTCTAGTCCATTAACCCATTTTAAAATGATGTAATTGAATCAATGTTGTTTTGTGGTTGAATTCTAATTGAAATATCAATGTTTAATCCAGTGTTGTTCAACACTGGTCCTCACTGCCCTGCAAGTTTCAGGCATTCCCCTAATTCAGCACACATGATTTCAATTGATGGCTGATAAACAGGGTTTTGCTGAATTGCGATCATCTGAAAACATGCAGGTCAATTTGACTTGAGGACCAGATACAAAATTAGCTGAAAGGATTTAGTATGTATGTGTGTGTGAGTGTATAAGTATGAATATAATTTAGTAATTTTTTTTATTTTTTATTTGAAGACGTATAGTAAAAAATAAATTTCTGAAGTTACATCTCCGTCCAGTTGATGGCGGTAATGCGCAAATTGTGTAAACTGCCATAAAACGCAACAGAAGAAGAAGAAGACTTGAGGACCAGGATTGTGAAAAAAACTGGTAATCAAGTTTGAATCCAAGTAAGCTGTTTGTCACACTTCTTTCCTACCCCTCCCCATGCCCTCCCGGGGGTTTATCGCGTTTTAAATTAAGCATTATATGGAGAACAGTGGGGTATGACTCATTTCTGTACTTTTTCTTGTCTGTAAATATTATTACTGACTG
The DNA here is from genome assembly GCF_002775205.1 of Xiphophorus maculatus. NCBI lineage: Eukaryota > Metazoa > Chordata > Actinopteri > Cyprinodontiformes > Poeciliidae > Xiphophorus > Xiphophorus maculatus. Next base: position 18,966,746 of record NC_036465.1, on the reverse strand, counting down.
TTTGCGTTTGTGTTGACACAAAAACATCTGCAAGTCAATACAAGGAGTGGAACAGTCCGCCTCCACATTTTTACACTAGTGGTTTGTCCAAATACACAGCCACTTAGCTGCTGGCTTGTTTGCAACCGGCTTCAGGTTTGAATTCTACTCTGCGTATTTTTGTGGTAAGTTTGATAATATTACTTTTATCTCAACGGTGTTTATTGAACAATAACTGCATTGTTTTGTGCCTATTGTAACCCAGGTTATTTTGGGGCAACCAAGGTATTTTTAATAATTGAGGTCATGGTCCCTTTGCATTTTTTTTGTTCTGTCCACCACTCTAGGCCCAAATATTAAGTCCTTCAAGATTTTATGGGATTTGAGTGTTTAAAAGTAGGGCTGGGCTTGCCGTTTGGTCTGGGAGAGCATGTGGTGGATAAGGATGTTTAGGGCTAGCTGCTGCAGGTGGGCTTTAAATCATTTCAAGTCGCTTGTCTTTAATTTTATATTATGATGTGCTTCTATTCCAGAACAGCTAATTAACAACCTTCTGCAGCGGTCAAGTACTGCAGAAGGCTGTTAATCACCCACAGATTAAATCCAGGTGTGTGGCAGAGGGGAAACACCTAGAACATGCAAAGCATGGGGGCGTGAGGTCTGGAATGTAGAAATACTGATCTGAACCTGCTAAAGACTGATTCAGTCTTTTGATTCTTGGATTAGTAAAACAGAACTGGACTATTACTGCTTGTGGACATTTTTGAATTAATGTAATCCTCAACTTATTTGGAAATGTTTGTGGTTAATGGAAAATTGAACCAGTTATTTAATGGAAGTTTATCCTGTATATTGTAAAAAAAATTTCTAGCTACATTACAAATCACCCTTTGTACTATTTTTGTGCCTCTGGTGTGTTAAATACAACCATGTTCCTCCCTGAGTTGCATCTTTAGCTGTTGATTCGCTCTGTTGCTTCAGAGTTCTGCATCCTGACCTTTGACAGGAACTTCAGAAACAGAAGCAGCATTGATATCTCTCCTGTGACTTCCTGTTTGCAGTACAGAATACATTTAAAATCATGTTTGTGAGACTGATGAGGTTTAAGTGGAAAGAAAGGGATCTGTATTTTAATAAAGGTTTATAAAAGAATTATTTCAAGAGCCATTTTCTGCTGCAGTACAGCTTCAAGTCTTTTAGTGTATCGTTTGACCAGTTTCCTACAAGTCAACAAAAATGTCTCTTTCGAAGAGAATTTGTATTTTATCCCTTTTCTAGCTTTTTGTATTTGACTACAGATTTATATTCTAAGTTTAATTTAAACTTGAAATATAAGTGATTCTTATATTCTTCTTAATAAAGTTTCTTCTTTGTTCAAAAGAAACTCAGATTTTTTCTTTTTTTTTTTTTTTTAGCAAGAATCATTACACGTGGATTTGGTATGAAACAAAAACTCACTTTGTGGAGAAACAACCCCTCCTGTGTTATCTCGTTTGATCTGTCCGCATTCTTTTAATGAGTTTCCCAGAGAATAATCATCTGACTCGTATCTTCCTTAATTAAAACAAAAGTGCAAAGTTTATAGGTTCAATTTTTGTAAATTTAGTTTCAGAATGTATTTGTGATAGGCTGCCAAAAATTGTGAAGGTTGATGTTACTTTTATGTAAGTGTGTCTGCTACATCATCTTCAGTCTTTAAATGACAAAATAACTTCTCCAAACGTGATAAAAGTAAAAATTTCATTAGTCACCTCGCAGGTGATATGTGGTTTATGAATTTTGTCCAAGCCAATTTGTTTTCCCTCTAATCCTTAAGGTTCAGTTTAACATACATTATAGCATTTTCTCCCACAGAGATATTAAGTTGTTACACATCAAATTGGAATTTTATATTTTATTTTTTCCATCACATTTCTACAAACACACACAATATATTTGAAGATTGTGCGCACAGCAGAAAAATACACACAATATTTTATTTTCACAAAATACCACAATATCAGACAACTGCAACAAAAAGGTCGTCTAATGCCTGGCCGCTCTTTGTTTTACAAGAGGTTGCTTTGATTTTACAAATCAGACTTTTTTACAGAAAACATGATGAGTCGAAGCTAAAAATGTTTGAAATGATTTAGCTTAGGCTTCTCCAACGTTTCTCCAAAATGACATGCAGTTCTCTTTATGATCCAAACAGGGCAGAAAAAAACGGGTATATTTGAACATCGTAGTGGTCACTGCTCACTGAGAGAAACCTTTCACCAATTACAAACACAGAAATGAAGAGTAAATGAACAGATCAGCTCCTCAAACTAATCACTGAAGACATGCCACTGATGGATGAAGCAACACAAGCCATGTACAGTGAAACCTGCAAAGCGTGTACTCCGCTAATCTGTAAATCAGATGCTGCCTGCAGTCACACCTTGTCATCAGGCATGATGATGTCCCTGTTGAGCCCTCGCTTGTCTTTAATGTTCCTAAAGGTGAAAGAAAACACACCTCCAGCGGTCCCCTCTGCCCGTTTCACATCTCTGCCGTTGCCTCTCACGCCTCCCTGCTCGCAGTCTGCCGGGCTGCCAGGCAGCAGGTTGGGTGTGGAGGGTGCTGAGGTGGTGGCTCCCCAAATGTACAACGTTTCTCCCTCTGGGCACGGAGGGAGGCCCTGGCTCAGGTAGCTGGGGCTGGGGCTGGCAGACGACGGCAGGGTGCGCTGACTCCCGTTCAGCCAGTTGGAGGTGTGATCCGTTGAGCCCTTCCGTGAGTTTCCAGAGGAGCGGAAGGTGGAGGAGCGGTAGTTGTACGTTCTCCAGCCGGGACGTTTCTGCTGATGGCAGTGGCACCTCAGGATCCGGATGAAGGCCAGCTTGAACTCGCGGCTGTAACAAGGGTAGATGATGGGATTCAGGCAGCTGTTGAAGTAGCCCAGCCAGAAGATGACTTTGAAGAGGGTCTCAGGTGGCCGCAGATGCACATTAAAGGACCCTGAGGACAACAGATAAAAGGAGATGGATCAGTGGAAAACAGCAGACTATTTTGTACAGAAAATCTTATTCTCTACAGGCCAATTTTTTCATCAAAAAGAACCTCAAAATAAATAATGACTCAGTGTTTTGGTTATTCAACATAAACATTCTGTTTTTATTGGTCTTAAATGAGTCAGGCCAGTCCCATGCTTCTGGACACTTAGTGATAAAATCAGAGATACAACACGGTTTTGTGCTCATGTTGACAACTCGGTGAACTATGGTCAAACTGTACTCCTCCAGTTCAGATAAACCACTCCAACAATGCTTTAGGTTATTAAACTAAACATAAACTTTACAGCACGATCTTTTTTTTTTTTTTAAAACAATACCTAAGAATATTGTTGCTTTTAGAGCCAAAATGTTGTTTGAACATTTTTCATCAAACAAAAAATGTTTGAAATGTTTCATCAGACATTTTTTGATGAATTGCTTAAAAAGGAAGAGTCCAGCGATTCATTTTATAAATTTTTTGTGCTAAAAATTACACACTGAAATGGGGAAAAACTTTTATTCTAAACCTCTTTGAGTGAACATGCTGAGCCTAGATTATTTCAAATGACAAAATGTAATTATAGAAACGTAACGCAAAAATATACTGTAACTGAACTGCGTGTAACTCTTGGTTTCATGTTTAGGATTGATCCATATTTATCCAGCAGGTGGCAGCATTGATTAAAACGTTTTTGCACAGAGTGAATTGAAACGTCACCGCTACAAAACATTATCCAACAAGACAGAATTTATATTTAGAAATACCTTTTATAAACGGGTTATGTGCTTATCTAAATAAAACATTGTGAAATATTTTTAAAAAGAACAAAGATTTATCCAATCTTGGATTCCTCTTTAATTCTGTGGGAGTGTTTTATTATTTGAGATGCAATCATTAAATGAAATGGTAGGTTTTAGGGAGAGGTTATGAAGCTTAAAGGGCAGTAACACACTTCTGCCTTCCACACAAAAACTAACACAGGTTAATGTTGCGTGTAGCGCTCAGGAAGACAGTCCTGAGCGTAACTTATTGGAGCAGGCTTATAATGTTTAAAAATTAATGACTTCTGCACTTGTATCAATCTACACTTGATGATACTTGTTCCTCGATGCGGTGGAGATTTAATACATGAGAATAACAGACAAAAGTGCGGAGGAGATAAGAGGAAGTAGATGAAAAAAAGTCCATTAATACGCACAGCAAGAGCAGGATTAGTGTGAAACAGAGACATTATGTGTTCGCATGCCGGCAGATGTGAAGAGTTCTTAAATTAAAGCGACCCACGTTCTTACATTAATATCAGGCTCCCGGAGAGGCTGAAGATTTATTGTAATTTCAGGATTTCAAGTGTGAAATTAGTTCTGGTAATGTATGACAGACGGGTGGAGGCACCTCAGTTTGACTTTAATAGGAACATCGGAAAGACGGCTTGAATGGTTCCTTATAGTACTGCATGTTTTATATTTCACTGACACTTGTTGAATGATGAAGGTGAGGGGTCTGCATACACATGCTTACTGTTGTTCTGGATGATAATCCCATAAACAAAATAAAATCTCTACCTTGAGTGTTTCTGAGGCTTCGGTGAACCAGATAGAGTTGTCTTGGCCTCCTGAGCTGCCAGCGGTTTTTGTAAGCAGCTGGTATTTTCATGACCCCCCCCCCGCCCCCCTTTCTGGAAACCCACTTAAATGTGACTGCATGACTGTGAGTGACGAGGATGACTGGGATACAGGGTATGCCTCTGCAGAGAGAGCCTGTCTTAATCCATCTCAGTTTAGGCATCAGATCCTGATGAATTCTGATGGCGACGAGTGCTTTCGTCGCAAGCCCTAAAGGATCAAGTGTTAAAGGAAACTTTTTTCATTGGTTCTTAAGAGCATTTAATGTCTGATTTCAGAGATCAATTTTTCCAGACTGGTGTGTTGGCTACAACCATTTAGCTTCTCATTTACTCAACTAGGCAGGAAATTAACCCAAATTTATCTGTAGTGGTTCTAATGATGTGTGCAATGGAACCAAATGACCCAAACAACTACAGACCAAATGATTTTTCATCACTTAAACGTGGAACTCTTACCAGCCCAAAGAAGCTTAAATCAGATTGCTAAACTCCCAGTTTATGAAAGCACAAATTAACAATGTAAAATATTCTGCAGAGGGCACTGCAGTGGAGCTGGACTAAAACTTGTGACCCATATACTGAGTCCTTAGTCCTAGAAGTGGCTGTCACAGGTTCGAGTCCCGGCCTGTTGGCCTGTCTTCTCTCTGATTCTCAACCCGCTGCCTGGTCTGACCACTGTCAAATAAGTCACTACAGCTGAAAATAAAACTTTTAAAAAAATACACAAATATAAAATAAATCTAATAGTTTACTCTATTTTATTTTGCTAAAGTTAATTTATCAAAATAAAAACCATAAGACTATTTACTAGGATAACTACCTTGGCACGACACCGGCCAGAATAGAGTTGGATGTTAAATCATGCCCCTGTGAAAGTAAAACCGCGTCCCTGATAAGTATTGAAAAGACTCCAACTAAGTGGACGGAGCCAAGAGACACTGAGAGCCTCGGCCAAGCGTGGGGATGAGTGGAGTGGTGGGCCGGGTTGTGGTCAGAACGAAAGAAGCTCTGTTGCCAACTTGGCACTTTGTCACAATAATTAGCAACTTTTCAGACCATTTTAGCAACTTAAACACCATTATGAATGAAAAGGTAAATAGATAAATACATTAACTGTATGACAAAATAAGCTCCCCATTAAAAAATTGTATTTATTTATTTTTCATGGAAACAATTGAGTATTAATTATTAATAGCAGCATTTATTTATTTAGTTTTAAATTAGGGATGCACTGATATTAAAATTTCAGCTGATATCAATATCCAATAATAACATTGCTGCTATTTGCGATTACTCATATTGTATATATTACATATATTTTACTATCCTTTCAACATCTTGGAAAAAGAAAATTACCACACTGCTGACTTCACCACTGCTTTTCTGCTTCAGTTCCCCAAAGTCCTGTCCTGATCCATAGCATGACCAAACAAACACCAATCTCTTCTCTCACCCTCCAGAAAGAACAAGAAGACCAAAATGAATATCATGTAATATTGGCCCAGTTTTATTTGTCAAAACTATACAGACATGATAAAAAATGACTTAACATCAGCTGATGGCAGTTTTAGTTGCAATATATCATGCACCCCTAATTTAAATGAAACATTTCTCCTTAAGTAGAAACAGTTGGTGGATATAATAACTAAGGTTTTGCTTATTTTAACAGTGGTAAAAAGGATAGTTTTTTTTGTTTGTTTAAATAAAAACAGATAATTTATGTTAAATATTTCAGCTTACCATGTTTGTGTAACATAGCGAAGCTGTGCTAGACTTATCCAAGACTATTTTGCATAAGTTTCATTCTATCACATGTTTGAATAAGAGGTAGGACATTTTGGGTTAAAGTTAATTGAAAGACTGCGATTTATTTTTAAATCTCTTAATTTATTCTAAACTAATTGCAAAACGAATTTCCTCACAATTCAGACCAATCAATCAGTCATAACTATTTCTACTATGACACAAAAAAATAGACATTTGGTGCACTGCATATCTGTGCCTGATCAAATTTGTTAGACATTATTTAGAAGGCAGATGCTTGTTTACATCAGTTGTCACGGTTTGTGATGCATTTCAAACTAAACACCAGCGCTGCATCAACAAGGCAATGAGATCAAGAGGGATTTGTTCTGTCAGACAGGATTGCGTGAAGGTACAGATCTTTTGGGGAGGGATGAAAGATTTCTGGAACACGGCTGCATTTGTCTTCCTAAATCTAGCCTTCAAGCCAAAAGTGCAATCAGGGAAGCAAATGTTTTGACTATCAGGATGGTAACTCACAACATGATGGTCATAAAAACCAACATTCAGAAACAATCAGGGTTTGTAGAGATATGGGAACACTCAGGAAGGAAATGTGTGGTGCAGATACAACTGTAGTTTACTGAACAGGCCTTGATTGCGTTTTGGTACAACTTTGGTACTATGAGAAACGTATTCATTTAACATTGTGAAATTCAAATGAGCTTAACTTTTGTCCTAAGCTATGTAACTGAGCATCATCACGTCAGTATTCTACAGCTAAACAAGGAGATGGCATCGTGCTGAGGGGTTGTTTTTTTCCACAATAGTCGGCAAAAGACCAGTCAGAACTAAGAAGTGTAGCGATAAAATCCTCCATTTAATGCTGTTCACAGTGGACAGCCATCAAACACACGTACTCCTAAGAGCAATTTACTGCTACCTTGAAGAAAACACCATGACAAGACAGGAACAACTAAGCCAAAGTTAAGATCTCAATTTATTACAGACGGAGTAAAACATCCATCTGGCATTTCTTATGAGAGACTAATGAATTTTTAAAAGAAAAGTTGTACCCAAAGTGATAATTGAAGAAGGCCCGTTTCTTAATATAAAATGTTTCAACTTTTATTCTTCTGTTAAGTAAATGCATTAAACGCCCAAAGCTTCAACTAACAGCATGTCCTTTGATGCAGATTGTCTTGAGTTTAACAAAACAAAAATTCAATGGTCATTAAGAGCTTATGTTTTGATTCAAAAGTGGAGATAGCCTCTTAGTTCCTTCATTTGCTGTTCAATTACAAACTAATAAATCCCACCCTATTTTTCAAGTAATAGTTCACGTTTGAAACCTTAAATGTACTTAAAAGCATCAAGTTTACTTAAAACACTTTAAAAAATGTGTCTGCTTCATAATCCTAATAAGGACCATCAGTTTTGACAGATCAGACTGAAAGAAAACTGGAAATATTACTGGAAACATTTTATAACATATCCAGGCTTCTATAGCTAAAAGAAAATCCAAAGGATGAATGGATGGATAGTAGAACAGACATAAAATTGGTATTAATGCCAAATGTGTTTTCCTTTGCTTATCCAGACCCGTAAAAAGCTTAATATCAGATTCTGTACTTCTGTATTTTTTGCAGTTTTCTGGGCCTCTAGATAAGAATATGTATTAATCTGCTGCTTAAGGCAACAAATAATGAAATAATATTTCTTTACAGCTTGCATTATAGAGCAGAAGTATTTAGATTCAAATCCAGGGAACCGACGCATTAGATGAAAGCAAAGCGAATCACTCTGAATCCCCACTTAATTTAAAAGCTCTTCTGATGGCCTGAGACAAACACGGACATGCTACCTTCCTTCCGGGAGGAGCTAATAAAAATCTTGGCCTCTATTAAAAAATAAAGAGGTGGGCCTAGGCCATCACGTTCATGGATCTCCGTTACACAAGCATGGGGGATAAATAGTAGGAAACACAGGATAACGGTGGAGTGGCCTGTAGCCACATTAGGAACATATTTGTTTGTTTAAGTTCCATGTGAACTCGCTCCATTTTTGTCCTTTCAGGAGTGTTTATGTTCAGAGCCTATAGTATAGGAGGATGCGATGGGCTTGAGCTGCGAGACAATGGTATAAATATACAGCAGATAACTGCAGGAGGTTTGATGTGGGTGGTGGTCTTGGGTTCTTCTGTTAAGAGGACCGCTCGCACCTCCTTCCTGAGGACAGGCACACACACATCTCACTCCGAAACACAGGAACATCTTAACAAAACTCTGCATCCTGTTATTCTCGCTAATTGGAAGGAGCGATGCCTATTCTCTGCCATGTGAAGCACACACACACACACACGCGTGTGTGCACAGAGTATGTCTTTCTATCCCCACAAAAGCTCTGCAATCACTTCCTTTCATTTTCATTAATTTCTATACCCTAAATGTAACCAAAACTCAATTCACACCTTAACCTAAACCTAAGCTCTAATCTAAAAACAGAACTTCTTCTTATTGGGCCCCTGGCTTTGGGCCCATAAGGAGCTGTGGGTCTTCACATGTAGTATTTGTTGGAAAAAGGGGCCTTACAAGGTGAGAAATGCTAAAACACACACGCCCACATACACACACACAAACTTCTCCCTCTGAAACTCACAAATTCTGTTTCATAACACCTATAAACATGATTAATGTGGCTCAGATTGAAAGCACTACGGCCCTCACACAGAGCTTTCAGTCAAACCGCAGTGTTGGGATATTTTTAGGAAATCACACTGACAACCCAGAGACCCCTTGCCTTCACCTTCCTCCTGCCCCACAGACCCTACTGCTCTTCCCTGCCACCTTTTTTATACATCGCTTTGACATGCTGCCCTCTCATTATTTTCCCTCTTCTAAAAAAATCCCATCGGTTATCCTGGTGCACAGCTGATCATCTGCTCAATGAAAAATGCACAGAAAACCCCCCCATAAATTTCACATTTTCATAAGGAGGATACGCGAGTGCTGGTTTCTGCTAAAATTTCGCATTTGGACGGCACAGTTTACGGCGCCTTCGCAGGATATTTGTGCTCGTTCTGGGTGTTAAAAAGCTGCGTTAGGATGTAACACATGCAGCCCACTGATCATTCCTCTTTGTCTGGGCTGCGAGGATGAGAAAGCGAGGGGAGGGGGGCATTGAGATGCATGACAAATGTCTCCACTGATGGGTCTCTGTTCTGCAAATTGAGTATAATCTATAAAACTCTTAATGAATGCTGTTAAATCAGTGAGGGTAGAGTTTAACAGGGTGTATTAATGAGGATGAAATGGACATCATGAAGCTTTAGAGTTCCAAGTCATAGTAAATTGTTCCATGTCTATAAACTGAGCTGTTCTAAGCATCTCTTGACAAAAATCTTCTGTTTATGAAGTTATTGAACCCATTGATTTCATGAGTCTTGCTCTTCTTGTCATTTGGACTGATTCACTGGAGGTGGGTTGCAATAAAGAGGAGAGAACATGAATGCACTCATCCATCACTCTAATCAGCTACTTCTTGATTGAATGATTATTCAGCTATCACGATGACAAAACGGTCTTGTAAAAATCAAAGCTCAAAACGTTAATATGCACGATGGAGATAAATTTTTCTTTCATGCTTCCCACTTTTAGTCTACTGACAACCTTCCATGCATTTTGTTGACTGTTGTAGATAACAGACCAACACAAAGTAGTGCACAGCTGCTGTCCAAATGTTTCGCGAACAACGCGGAACAGGGTGTTGTGCATTTGTTGATGGCTCAACTGATCCAGTAGTTGTTAAAACGACTGAATCTAAACACCTTAAGTTGTTTAGATCTTGTTGGAATTTTGACAAGAATCTTTTTTGCGAAATAGTTGGAGCTCAGACAGTTTGGATGGAGAGCATCACCTGGGTTTAGGTCTGGGATTGACTTCATCGAAATCATCCCATTGTAGATCTGGTTGGACGTATTAGGTTCTTATCCTGGATACAAAGTTTCCAGTCTACAAAGTTCAGCCACTAGCAGGTTTTTTTTCCAGCTTTAGCTCCATCCATCTTCCCATCAGTCCCATCTGGAGGAAATCCATCCTGCTGTATGATGCATGAGGTCAAGATGCTCTGGAGCAAGTTTTCATCCAGGTTGTCTATGTACGTCCCTGCATTTATCTTTCCCTCTATCCTGACTAGTCTGCCAGTTCTAGTGCCCCTCCCTCACCTGTTTCTGTGGTCTCTCTGACATTCCTACATATGGCTTTGGTTCCATGGGAGAAAGGTGGCTGTTTGGAAAGTTAAAGCATGGAAACTAAAGGAGTGTTGCCTGTTATGCTTTTTTTAAAAGTATGATATAGCACAGGAGATGTGCACAGCACAAGCAGGCAGTTGTGAGAGAAATCATGACCTTAATGATTAATTAAAATGTTTGTACTAGTATTCACGCATATATCCTCACTTGACCCTAACCGATTGCTTAAATTGTGTAACTCTTGTATTTTAATATAACAGTTTTGATTTAAAGCATTAAAGTAATTTATGCACTTTAAGAAATTTGGAGAATTTATGAAGCGTTTTTTTAAATCTGGTAATGTACTTTAAGAATGCTCATCATATCTTACTGAAATAAACATAAAAAAAGAGCTATAAATGTTTACCATGATATGAATGTCTGTTTTTCAGAAAAAATCCCCAACTGTTTAACATGAGGCTAGTCCTGAGCTGATCTTTGCAAAGATAAGGGTTTTAAACAGAGTAAGTCAAGTAAATAGGATACATATACAGTATTTCTTTTTATCTGTGGTTAAAAAACATCTTGGTTTCATTTTTATTTAAACTAGAATTGAATAGAGCTGTATTTAGAAATAATGGCATAATAAACAATGGAAGCTCAGATGGAAATCTGTGTTTTTATGCTTACAAGGCCACCTAACTCAGCTTCTTTGCTCCTTGAGAAACACTTGTTGGCTGAATGTCAGAAGTGATATGGCCTCATACCAAAAATTAAAAAATGAATAGAGGAAAGTTAGGAAAATAGGAAGTTGCTGGTAAAAATTGGCAGACTGAACTTGTGTTTTAAAAAAAAAAAAGATGAAAAACTGCTCAGATGTTGGTTGGAAAATAAAAATCAAGCATGAAAGAGGATGAAATCTCTTGGCCAGCAGGAGGCGGAGAATGAGCGCTGCTGGTAAGTTTTTAAAAATCCAAAATGCATTTTGTATTTGGACACCTTTTACAATTTTTTTTCTCTAAATATTGGGATCAATTGCCTTCAGAAATCACAAAAATTAGAGTCAATTGTGTGTAATATCATCTGTGTATAAATCAAGTTAAACTACAAAGGCCTCTGATGGACATTAAAAAACATTAGTGAAGAAACGGCTTCATGAACACCAAAGAACCCAGTGGAAAGGTCAGGGGAGAGGGGTTCAAAACAGTTAGATTATAAAACATTATCCAAAGCTTTGAACATCTCACTGAGCACAATTCAATGCAGTATCAAAAAATGGAAAGAGATTGTGACACCACAAACCTAAAAAGACACAGCAGTTCATCTAAACTGACAGATCACACAAAAGGAGAGCATTAATCAGGGAATCAGCCAAGAGATCTGTGGCAGAGAGTCACATATCAGGCTGGGAAATCTGATGACAGGACAACTGTAAGTCATGCACTTCACATATCTATCCTTTATCAAAGAGAGGATAAAATCTGTCTTTATGCCTCAAAAAAGTGGTGGCAACATCATGATGTCAGAAGCATTTTCTTCAACAAATACCTGATGAAGATGAATTGAACTAAATAGAGCACAGTATGTTTAAAAAAAAAAAGCCTGTTAGAGACGGCAAAAGACCTGAGATTGACTTCTGCTTCAGCAAGTCAACGACCCCAAACACAGCCAAAAACACAATGGAAATGTTAGATAAAAATCCTTTTAATGGCTTAGAATGACTTAGTCAAAGTCCAGACCTGAATCCAACAGAAAAATGTTCCAAATACTTGAAACTTATTGTTCACAGAATCTCTCCAGACATCTTGATCTGTTTTGCACCGAAGAATTGGGGAAAAATCTTCTGTCTCTATGTGCAAAGCTGGTATAAGCGTTCAGCTGTAACTGAAACATGAGGTGGTTCTCAAAATGATTGACTCAGGGGAACTAAATACAAATATATGCAACACTTTTAAGCTTTGTATTTGCTAAAAGTAATATGTAATATTATTTACATTTGATGCATTTTTACTGTAATACAAAATGTGGAAAATTTTAAAATAAAAAGGATATAGACATTCATAGAAATGGATGGAGATAATCTGACATGCCAAGCCAAACAGCAGAGTAAAACCTTGTAGACTATATGGCAAAAAAAAAAAAAAAATTAAGTGACTGGAGTTTTAAACAAGTAAATTTAGTTTTACTCCCTTATAATTCCTCTCCATGGCTGTAATTAGATTTTTGATATACAGTATTTTCTTTTGCATACTAAGATACAGGAATGTGACGTAACCCAACGTTAAATCCGCGTTTGTTCTGAGACTGATTGAGTTTTTTGGGGCTGCTTTTGATCAGTAGTTGAAGGCTTGGAATACCGCTAACATTATAAAACATCTTTGATCTATTTTCTTACAATCTTGACATAATTTGATTCAAGTTGAAAGCATAAAAGGCAACACAGAAGTTAAAAACTCAGAACAAATTAGTCAACCCTGGTTGTCTGCTTGCCATTTATGTTCAATAAACCATGGTATTTACAAAATCTGAGCCAGACAGAGTAGATCAGTAATGACGCGGGAAGAACGGGGGAGGGGGTCACATAGTTTGTCAAGCGGTACTCAGGGGTTGTGACCTTTCAGACCTAAGGTCAATGTAGCTCTGTCTGGAAGCACGCAGCCTTACTTTCATCTGTGCAGTCTAAAAATCTACAGAGATGGACAAGAGGGAACCATGTCCAGCCTCACTGACAAAATCCTGAGAGAAATGCATGAACCAACCTGCACACAAACACACATTCAACCTATGCATTTCATGTATGGAAACCACCCTCCCCCCCTCTCACACACACACACTCTGCGAGCTGGAACCCCGTCAGCGCACATCGCCTATCGGTGACAGCATGCAGTTGAAGAAAGCTGGGTTAATAACGTGTGAAAACGGAAATCCCACACTGTGGGTGGAAGCTAACAAACGCTCAGGGAGCAACAGGAGAAGAGTGCTGCCTGCGATCCTATCGGACTTGGAGAATTTTAATTCAGACCAAAGTATCACCAGAGAGCTGAGGTGCACAGTCAAAGAGAAAAACAGTGACTAAAATGGAAAAAAAAATGTAAAGAAAGTGTGCACCTTCTAAAAGATTCAGCTATGGCAGAGAGCTTTCAATGAAGATGAATTGTAAAGACTTTCCTGTCAGGAAAGACTTGAACTTGCCTACTTTAAATCTGCATTAAGTAAAGAGGCATAGTGCTTTGTCTCAGTGTATCAGTATGCTACGCATGGAGAAGACCGCAGCATTGGGAGAGGAGAGGGGCTCCTTGGCAGTTTGTCCCATGGTGTTACATAAATGGGGCCTTCCGGCTGACCCCTCTCCCTGGAAATCTACACTTTCAAGGCTCCTAAATCTGGGGCATCTCAAGAATACCTTCAAGCTACAATCTCTCCATCTTTGAGGATATGAGGCTCAAAGCCTGAGGCATGCGCACGCTCTCATCTGACCATGGTAGACAAACACACACAGAGGCAAATCTCTACAGAAGCAGTAATGCAGTGCCTTGAAAAAGAAACAAGCGAGCAACACATTTTGTGACATTACAACCACTAAATTTTATATATTTATTTGGAATTTTATGTGATTGGTCAACACAAGGTAGTGCAAAATTATAAAGTGGAAGGAAAATGAAACATGGTGTCGGGAATCTAACTGAGCCACATGGAGAACAATTGCTAAACTGCACACAGAGAACAAACGGGAATATAAAAATAATGAATCCCAGAATGTACAGCATTAAGCTATTTTTGTGATAACTTCCAGGAAGGCGCAAGCACAGCAGGAATCCCAATGATCTTATGGAGCTGCAAAACTTAGGCTGCAGCAGTGTCCGCTCTCTTTTGCCTTTGCTCCCAAAAGCTGATTGTGGTGGACACGCATGGACGTCTTGCTGGCTGAGTAAAAAAACTGGATCTTCGAAGATACTTTTGATCCAGAGTATGGCCTGCTGTCTGTGTAGCCAGAGACTGTATCTCAAAATAAGCCCAAAACTGTCTGTCAGATTTTCTGCAATAAGAATTTGACTCAAAAATGCTGTAAGAAGAACCCTTAGGATAAAAACAATTTTTTTTTAGTTTATTGTGATTTACTTATGTTTGGCTGCCAGTCTTTTATGGCACACAAAGGCACATGTGGGACTAATGGGGGTTGCTAAGTGGCGCAGTAGCTAATTTTATTACCACACCTGCCATCCATATGCCAAATTGTGAGTCGATATCTATGGTTTGCCACTAGAGTCAGTAAGGCCATTCGATCACTGTGAACGTGTAGTTCTTAGGTTTGAAAGCTAATTTGCTAATACTCCACGTATTGTTATTTAATACCAAACCTCACCAGGCAGGTCAGAAAGCAATAACTGACAGAAACTGTGAGATGTTGCATATGAATTCTTGATAATATCTGACTTATTCATTGTGATTGCAATTAACAATTTTCCTTGGAACTTATTGATAATTATTTCTAACCAAACTAAGCCTATTGTTGCACAGTGGCATTTATTAATTTCTTTCTTACATATAAAAACTGTACACTTTTATTCAGCTCACCAAATAAACTCCCATAAGGTTTTGTCCCTGGATTTTCCTCTATTTATCTCTATCCATCTTCCTTTAACTCTGATGGCTTCCATGTCCCTGCTGAATAAAATAAATCCAACAGTATAATGCTGCCACCACCATGTTTCACCATGGCAGTGGTGTATTCTATTGCCGTTCTTCCTCCACAGGCAGTTATCTGCAAGCCAAAAGGTTTTACAGAACCTTCTTCAATGTTTGCTGTATCCCCCACATGACTTGTGGCAAGCTTTAAATGGGACTTCTTGTGGCTTTCTTTTAACTTTTTTGCATTTCTCTTTCCAGTATTCCATAAAATCCAGATGTGTGGAGTGCATGAATAATCTCTGCAGGTCCTCCAGAGTTAACATGGACCTCTTGGCTATTTATCCAAATAATGTTCTGCTTGTATTTATCCGCAGTTTAATACACACAGACAGAGAATTAGGTTAGTATTTTTGTCATTAGGCGAGTTGTTAGGAGTTAGTTCTGCTGGATGTGTGTAGCTGTATTAGATTAAAAGGGAATAAATACAAACTCATGCCACATCCTATATTTAAAAAATAGAGAAAAGGTGGGTCCTTTTCTATCCAACTCATAAATATGTAGAAAGACTTGGTTGGTTTTCTGACCTGCTCACCACATTTTTCCTTTCTTGCATTGCTTAATTCCACTTGCAGTTTCTGAAACAGACCCGTTAGTGTTTGTCACGTCATGGAGTCTCGGCAAGATTGATGAAAACTGAGCAGATCGGAGGCCACAACCAGATTAACTAACAAAGAGGAAATACAGCAAAGGATAACAGGAATTGTTTGGATAAGTTCAGTAGGAATTCCTCCTCAAATTCCTAAGTGTTTCATTACTTATTACAGTCCCTAAATTAAACGAGTAAAATCTCATAAAGTCTGTGAGTTTGTAGATTGTGTCCCACAGTTTGTAGAAATATTAAGTCTCAACAAAGCTGCTGTCCTCTTTGCCTGCAACTCCTCCTACAATGTATCTATAGACAACCAGAGATGCACTAAGGCTGTTTCTCCTGCTTAAAATGATTAGTCATTGTTATTGTTATAGTATTATCCATATTTATGCACTACAGCATCAAATGACCCCCAATTTCATTTTATGGTGCTGAGAAAAAAATGCATGCAAGTACATGCTGCTGGTTTATGCGTATATATGGACTGTAAATAGTGAGAAATCTAAGTCCTGATGCTTAGAATCAGGACTTAGGGGGAATCTGATATTTTCAGACCTGCTGATCAGAAAGCAGTGGGATTATGGGCAAACATTTGTAATAAATTAGAATATTGCTGAAGAACATTTAAAAAATAATAATACAGAGAAATTGGTTTAAGTACAGTTTGTGCTTTTAATACTTGTTTGGGCTCTTTTAGCATAAATCACTGCCTCAGTGCAGAGTTCCCTGCATGTAAATACTTTTTTCTTCCACTTAATTTTCCAATAATATATTTGGACATCTCATTTTGTAAACAGTCAGCTTCAAAGTGGTTTGAATTCATAACTATGTAATGTATGAATGTATATGTAACCTCTGAGTTTTACTATTTGAATCCAGTTACTGAAATGCACTTTTGATGACATTCTGGTTTCTTGGGATACACTTGCATGTGCTTAATTTGGACGTTTCTACGTTTGTTACTCTGATCTGTGTAGAGTTTTGTGGGGGGCCCCACAGCACTAAGCTGTTTTCAGAAACATCAGATTGCCCCTGTTTTCATATTTTTGTTAAGTTTTTAAATTATAGGATGTTCAGGATTGTGGCTGCAAATGACTATAACATACCTGTCATCATAACAGAGAATAATGGAGCGCTTTGTCAGATGTGACCTGCTGAACCTACCTATAGGCAGGGCCAGAAAGAAAGGCAGCCAACATAGGACGAACATTCCGACCACAACTCCCAAAGTTTTAGCTGCCTTCTTCTCCCGGGAAAATTTCAGGAGCTTCACAGTGAGGGAACTCCTGGCCTGGTGCGCACGGCCTTTTCCGGTGCCCGGTGCGCCGGGGTCCTCGTGCACCTGAGAGCCCTTGTGGATCCTGAGGGTCAGCTCGCTGGTGTTCATCCTCTCCCGCATCACGCCCGCCTCCAGGTTCTTCGTGGTCCTCTTGGCCACGATGTAAACGCGGCAGTACATGGCCAGGATGACGGCGAGCGGGATGTAGAAGGAGCCGAGAGAGGAGAAGAGCGCGTAAAACGGCTCCTCTGTGATGAGGCACACCGTGTCGTCCGGCGCCGGCGGCTGCTTCCAGCCGAACAGAGGTCCGATGGAGATGACCACCGAGAGCACCCAGACCCCGAGCATGGCCAGCAGAGCCCGCCTCTCCGTCACAATACCCGGGTACTGCAGCGGGTGGCTCACTCCGATGTAGCGGTCGATGGATATTACGCACAGGCTCATGATGGACGCCGTACAGCACAGCACGTCCAGCGCAGCCCAGATGTCACAGAAGATCCGGCCGAACACCCAATAGTCCAAGATCTCCAGGGTGGCAGAAACCGGCAGCACCGTTGTCCCCAGCAGCAGGTCGGCCATGGCCAGGTTAAGGATGAAGTAGTTGGTGGGGGTCCGCAGGTGCCTGTTGCACACCACGGACAGAATGACGAGGATGTTGCCCGCGATGGCAAAAACGATGAACGCCCCCAGCACCAAGCCGAGCAGGGCGGCGCGGGTGAGGTCCAGCTCGCCGAACGCGGTGTGGTTCGTCCTGGAGCTGTTGGTGGAGTTGACCTGCATAGAGTTCCACTCGAGGTCGGAGGAACCATTTTTCCACAAGTTTGTTACATCGTCAGTGCTCAAACTCATTTTGAGTCACGACGTGCTCCATAGCAGGCTTTCTATCACTATAACTAAAGAGTATGTACTGCGTGCAAGTGCTCAAACTTCCCTACGTCCACATGGTTCTTTCAAAAAGTGCCGAACCATGAGTCCACATTAGTCCATTGAGCAGCCGATCTGTTCGCAGGCAATCCCTCTCCTTCCACATTTATGAGGGTTCAGTGGAGAAGTGAGGGCTGTGGCAGTCATCTCCTGCCTCCTCTCCTCCTCTCCCACACACAGCACTGCCACAAACTGACCAAACATACCCAAAGCGAGCCGACAGAGTGCGCATGACGCACAGCACAAAGAGAGGTGACTCTTCATTATTCTTACCATGCAATTCAGTTAAACAAATTTGTATGTTGCGATGCAAATTATTTTTGCGTTTTCAGGACAAAATTATTATTTGTTGCAGTAGCTGCGCGATTTTATAGCTAGACCTGAACAACTTAGCTGCCTTTATGCTGGTAGTGACATGTACGGGAACACCCCTTTTCCCACCAGAAGAGGTTGCCTAATTGAACAAATAAAGTGTTGCGCAAAAGGCGCATTAACTCCCCCTTGTACTCCCCATGGTAAATGGTTGCCTTGATTTAGAGGGCGTTTTTTGGCCTTCTTTAACACAGCAAATTAACAAAAAACAAAGACAAGCTGAAATAACCTATTAGGAATAGAACTGTGCTTTCAACTATTTTGTTTATTTACCCTCCAAAAAGGAAAAACTGTCTCGAAAAATTAAGAAGACTCCGTACAACTGAAGGTCATATAAATAATGAAGCATAGCACCTTGCTGCACTTGCCAACTTCACGCTGGTTTCACATTTTGTTAGATTAAAAGCAATCAGCGGCAAACTTTTTGGGATGAGTCTCTACCAACTTTTTTCATCTGGAGACTAACATTTTGACCTTTTTGTTCCAAAATAACAAAAACTTAGTCAAACTGGCTAGCCTGTAAATATGTATTTACTACATTTGAAACAATTCCCTAAAGTTTTAAAATCTCCTTTAGTTATTTGTACTGAATTTTAGATAAACACTCTCATTATTACTGTAATTTTTTACTTATTCTAACACCAACTTGTGGTTACAGCACAAATCTGCAGTGGTTTAAAGGATTCTGTGTTACAGTATTTTTGTTCAGACAAAGTTACAATACTTTTGATTAATAGAAAGAGAGTAAATCTCAAAAATCCTAATTCAGGTTCAGCTCTGGACTTCATGGTGGTCAGTTTATGTGTGAAACTGCTTCCTGAACCCAGTTTTATCCCAATGAATCCCAGCATTGTTCTCCAGAGTGAGAAGGTGCAATAAACAACCCTCTCACATTGTTGCAAAAGGAATTTGTAGCCTCCGACTGCATCATTTGGGGTGAAATAACGTATTGTCAACTAAAACATTTTATTCTCTGCAGTGTTTTTCCAATAACAGACTCTTAACAGTATTCTCAGTTAAAGCCAAATGGTAGCTTATGACATGCAGGCACTATAACTAACAGCTTGTGAATTTGTGATTGTTTTATTGACAGTAAACGCAACATGAGCGGTTTAAAATGTGAAATTGATTCTTGCATGCTTACTTGTGTAGTCCTACGCAGCTGTTTGTTCCAGTTTGACTTCTCATTAGTCAGCAGGAATGATCAGCGTCTCTGCTATTGATTAGCTGTGGGATGTGTAAGCAATGAAGGGTCACCAGGAGGATGGGTGTGTGTGTGTGTGTGTAGGGGTGTGTGTGTGTGTAAAAGAGAGAGAGAGAGAGAAAGAAGGAGAAAACAGGATTGTAAAAGCGGGTTTGGCAACTTTTAGTGTGATGATGATAAGAAGGTCCAACAGTAAAACTGAAGTGAAATCGTTCTCTATGTTTATATACCTTTCTCTTTTCAGTCATTTGCTTCTCTCTCCTTGTTTTGTTCCTTTGCGTTACCCTTTATTTTGTAAGTTAGTTTTCTTCTGCTAATTAAACTCCACTAAGATACAATCTTTCTATTTCCTATCTCCCGCATTTGGGTACAGCACACCCACCATGCAGTCAGATCACTGGGGGATTGTGAGGCCAATGTGTAGTGCAGAAAATGCAGAGAAATGGACAGAAAAGTAAGGACAATGCACTCCATTATAAATTCTTAGAAAGATATCAATAAAAATGTGTATTATAAAAAGGGGAAAGTTATAATATCATCTACTCTATAATCATTAAATCTTAGTCTTACACCATTTATCTGAAATGTATCTAGTGAAAAGCTTCTTCTAGTCCTTATCCAGTATCTGCAATGACATCAAGATATGGGCTAGTCCAAGATTTTCTGTTTCTTACTCTTTAGCCAGCTCTTGGTGGATTTACTGGTGTGTTTTGGGTAATTGTCATGTTGGTGAGTCCACCCCCATGCTTCAGAGACAATTTCAGGCAATATTTGCCGTATTTGGTTTTATGCCAAACATTTCCTCCCTCCTGGTATCAAACTCTATGTGCTGTGAATACATGTTAGGTTCTTTGGACAGTTCTTTTAGTATATTGTTTTCTGCATTTAAAGAGAATTTGCTCCAATGACCAGACCTGGACTTTTTGGCCGCTGCTTAGAAGTTTCATCCTTTTTCTTTGTTTTGTTACTGTCTTCCACTCAGTGAATTGAAAAATATTTTTCAGACATATTTAAATCCCTTACTAGCCTAAAAAACCATTACAATATTCATGAACACCAAACCAAACATATCAGGTTTAAATACAATAAGCCTCCTTCAAAAAACAATATTAAATATCTGACGTATGCCTGATATAATATACATTTGTGGGGTGTTAGCTACCTTGTCATTTTACAAAACTTCCAGGTTTTATACTTTATATATCTATATATTTTACAGAACATATTTAAAGGTCTTCACTTCAGTTTGTATTAGTTTATGATATTGTGTTTTTCAGTATTGGTAATATTAAATATCTCCTGTATATCCAAAAATATTAGAAAAACATACAAGCAGTTGTCAGGTGTCCTATTGTTTTCGCAGGACAGTTGATGGTAAAAACAATGAGCACTGAGAAAACTGTGTATGCTGACTGCCTTTGCACTAAAATTTACCCCAAATTTGGATAATGGAAGAAAAAGCAGCGTCTTTATTCAGCATCCCGTCCTGAACCAAGTGCTTCCTCATTACTCTGTATCAGTGGAGACCAGGTTTTATAATTTCTGTGTTTTTTTTCTTATAAACACAGACATTATTCTGCTACGTTCTGTCTGCATCGTTTAAGATAAGTTAATAAATCGCTTATGGCTATTTATTTTGAAGAGGATAAATAGTCAATAATAATTTTTGTTCTAGCCAAATTTCCTCTTCTACAGAGTTGATATGGATCTTGCACATACCCAAAAAGTAATTAGTGTACTTCCTGACAATATTCAATAATATAATACAAATTAAAAAATAATTAGAAAGAATAAAATTAATTTCCTTTTGATTGTGTCTGAGAGCTGGGTGGTTTTCCTGTTGTTGTAGTTCAGAAGTGTACAGTTCATCTTGAGTTTTGTGTGACATTGTCTTAATCAGTGGGCACACATTGACTGATGACTCTGCACCACTATCAACTCCCTGCCAACATTCCTCTTTTCTTAATTGCAGTGATGTTTTTCTTATTTTTGTATTCTTTACCACAGTCCATTTGGTTCACTATACTTTAGAAAGGTGTTTGGCTGGATGTATGACGGATTATGATGTCAGGATTCTGGGTTGTTTAGAGTTGCTTTGGTGTTTCAATGATTTTCATTTTAGTTTCATTATTATTCTGTTCCTTGATTAGGTCAACCTTGTTTCTATTTTACTTTAGTTCAGTCCTTCCTCAGTGATTCTAGATTATTATGTTCCTTATCTTTTGTCAATGTTAGATTCATTATCCCAGTTACCCAGTTTGTGGGGTGCAGAACACTGGAAAAGATTGTTGGTAAAAACAATTTGATTTGTTAAATTAACAAAATAATGCTTTTGTTATTACACTACAAAAACAGCCATTCTAAAAATGCTTTTAGAGGTAATCATATTTAATGAAACTTATTACACTTCAGGGAATTCATTGATCAGTAGCAGACCTCAACATTTATCTGTGTTTCATTGCCGGAAGTCAGTATTTGATTATTTGAGCTGTGATTATGGATGTATGATTTTGTGTCCTTGCTGCATGCATAAGCAGGAACTTCCTAAAGATATGGTCTATTAATTCAAAGTTTGGTCTCTTTGGCTAACAACTTTTCAATTTAGTGTGTAGAACTGTTAAAAATACATTTTGCAGGGAGAAAAAATATATACTGTTCTATAACTTGCACTTTGCAGACTGATAATGTACCAGATAAAAGTTGAATTTGCATAAAACCAAACTAATGAATGGCTCTTCACTGCTTTTAAATGACATCTTCAACATTCTGAATATTTAAAAGACTCAACAAGGTCTGTGCTGTGAAAAAGACCAAAAAAAGTACAAAGTGTTGCTTTTAAGAAGAAGAGATAAGAGTTTTGTGATGTCACTTTAAATAAGTTCAAAGTTCTGATAAACACAGATAGCTGCTTGTTGTCAGACTGTAAAGGTTCCCATGATGACTGGATTATTCTGAATATCAGTCGTTCTTATGGAAGATAGGATTACCATAACTCTCTTGATGTTCAAGTTCAGAACTCTGCGGTACGAGTCCTGCACTGTTTCTGCCAATCAATTACTCAAATCGTTGTTTAAAGGTCAGCAAAGGATTAATTTAAAACCCTGACAGAGCTAATTAACAGAGTCAGCCTAAATGAGAGAGGCACTTTTTGATCTCAGGAATCCTGACTGTATGTAATCTCTTATCCCTAATTTGAACTCCTTGGAGGGGAATCAGATGTCCACTCTATCTCTTAGATCCCCTTAGATATGATCATACTTCTTCATACATAAATCACTAGGAATTATCCTTTTCTATAACTATGACAAGATTTTAGGACAACAATCAAATGCATTTCTCTGCCCATTGCACCTGTCTTAATGCGCTGATTTTCTTTTTTCAATAAACATGAATGTCTCTGCTGCTATTGCTCCAGCAAAATGCTACAAGAGGGAGAAAACTATCCTAGGGCTTCTCGAGTGTAATATGGAAAGGTCAAAATTTTACTTTCTAGATAAGGTGAAAGGTCTTAAAGATCTACTGAGAAAACTTCTTTTATTTGTTTATTTCTGAAAATAAACTAATTTTGAGTTGGAAATCAATGTCAGAGCGCATTGCATGATGGGCAGCAGCAGCCATGATTCGGACAAGAAGGAGCAAAACAACAATGAATTATTCTCATGAAAGGCATATTAGGTTTACAGGAGTCTTTTGTTATTAGTATTAGTGTTGATATTCTGTTACTGGTCTCCAGTGGCACTGAAAAGTTTTACATAAAAAAAAAATGCAGCGTAAAATGAGTATTACAGGATCATCACAGTTTCTTTATTCAATGACAATATTTTTTATTGTTTGATCTTACTATTTTATTTTCCAATGCCAAATCTCTTTTTCAATGCCAGTGTAAGCTGTCACCACTTTAGCTCCATACAATTTGCTTGGCTCTTGTCTGCTCTGTGAGATTATCTACCTCTGGTCCTGGATTCATTTACCTGAACCCTGATTAATGTCCCCATAGATTTTGGATTTGTTCTGCCTGCCCTGTTGCCGACCTGGACTGTTTATCTGACTACTGAGCTTTGGATTGGAAACATCGTCCCCTTACCCGATGGTGAGATCTGATCATTGGAGAAATGTGGGCATGTGTGTGTGTGTGTGTGTGTGTGTTAAAATGCTGTTGCCAAACAACAAAATTCTGTTTTTTGTAATTAAAAATGTTTAACCTTCTTTGGGTTGTGGTTCCCGTCCTGGGTCCAAATTGTACTCATTACATTGATATGAGTTGTTAATTTTGTTCTGTAATATGCTTTTGTAGGTCATCTTATTCATGTGTGAACAGAATTTGATTAGTTCTTCTCAAACACGAAGGACTAAGAACTAGCAGTGTTAGTTGGACCTCAGCAGAACATGTCCCCCAAAAAGAAGTCAACTTTATAAATGTGGCATGTTTTAAACTAATTTGTAAGAAAGTGCTTTTCAACCCAGACGCAAACCTTTAATATTACAATGAAGAGGTCCAATACTGAGTCTAGTAATAAAGAATGTCAAGAGAGAAGGAAAAAGAAGGTTCAAAATATCAGACTGCTTCAAATTCAACTTGTAATGGTCAGAGAAAAACTGTGAACACTTCAAAAATCTGAGTGCTGCTCTTTGGTAGGTTCCACTGAAGAGCAGCAGGAGGTTTTTTTTAGCCCCCTTCAGGGAACAGTAAGTAGATCTTTAACAAAGAGATCTATTAGATACATTGGCAAATCATTTGCACAAAATTAATACATAAAAATCAACTTGCAATTTGATCTAGATTTGGATTGGAATCCAGATTTTTAGGATCACCTTTCTTTATTCGTTGCTGTACATTTAACTTCAGACATTTCTGCTTGCTTCTGCTTTTGTTCCTGATTTGCCTCAAATTGAGGAGGATCTGTTTTTTTTTTCTTGGCAGGAGGAACATAATTTCTAAATTATAGGAGGCAGTGGACTATTTGAGTTCTTTTCCCAAACATGATTCGGTCTGCAGGACGGTTATTTGCCATTCATTTAATCAAAATCTAAAAAAATCTGATTTAAGATTCTAACATTTGATCCATGGAAAGTTTCTGTAAGTTATATTTTAAGGATCAGTTCTGTATAAGGAAGTTTCGTCTTAGTCTGACATGTTCTATTTAACTTTTAATATAATTTTCAGATTTTCAAAATGCTCTGCTAAAATGACAATAAGATTTTATCACAGAAAAATCAAGATTTGACAGGTTTTCTTAAGCTGGCATCGCCTCTGCCCAGGACATGACCGCAGACTGATGTTATCAGTTCTACTCACTGAAAACACATGTTTGGTATTATGTTTTTAAGAAGGTAAACAAATACTGACTTGGTCACATTGAACAGACTGGACTGATTTAGGAGCAGCGCAGCATGACATGTGAGAAAGTTACACGCACACGCCAACATGCACGCATACACAGTCTCCAGTTTATGTTGCAGCTCAGGAGGCCGGTACCTCCGGCACAATTTGTCTTGTGCTTATGTAACATAGAGCAACATGTCTCTCACACTCACTGTGGATGTTTTTAGCCTTGAATTTGGCAGATAAATGAAAGTAAAACCCACACATAATCTATATAGATACCAGCCCACTTGTTGAGTGGGCTGTTATTGGGTGGTGTAGTCAACCCCTACGCTAAATATGGATGACGTTGTGTAATTTTCAGGGACCCACTTTACGTTGTATTACGGACAGAAACTCAGAAATGTGTTTAATAGCTTTGGTTTAAAAGAAATACCTGCAACAGCTACATGTCTGAATCACATGTGCAATGATGAGTTGTGTTTGGTGTTGGAAGAAAACCCCTGCATGTTGGCAAGGCTGGAAAGAGGCACATGAAAAAAAATTAATTTAGAAAAAACAAAGGCAAGGAGTGTTATAACGTAATCCGTAAATATCACAAACAGAGTTTAGTGAAACTAAGATGAGCTCTGATGAAAACCTCTGACAACATATACAATCAGAAGTTATGACAAACCAAAGACAGGTGTTGTAATTGGTAAATTGAAACATGGTGAGCGTACAGCTGAAAGCAACGCTAACAAAGAACAACTGCTGCAGGGACTTAAAAACAACAGCAAGAGCCTGTAAAAACATGAAAGACAAAAAAGAAAACGCATATCATAAAAAAAATCATTGTCAAGACAAAATCAGTGACGCAACGTAAACCTCTTTGAATCCCACTGTGGGAGAGCAGCTTTCACCTATGAGCTTAACGTTGCGTATCGATTTAAAATGTTATCTGCCCAGTGGATCGGGTAA
Source organism: Xiphophorus maculatus (assembly GCF_002775205.1). Taxonomy (NCBI): domain Eukaryota; kingdom Metazoa; phylum Chordata; class Actinopteri; order Cyprinodontiformes; family Poeciliidae; genus Xiphophorus; species Xiphophorus maculatus. The sequence continues at coordinate 18,940,814 of NC_036465.1, read as the reverse complement.
TTACCACTGTTGTCTCGCACAGCGATGTTTCTTGCATGAATGCTGCTCTGGGCAAGCTCCTCCTTCTGCCCCCCACACACAGCCAAACACAAATCAACTCCCCTGGTTCACCAAAAACTTGTTTAACATTCATGTTTGACCTGCCTGTATAAAGAGTTTTTCCAAACTTGTCTGAAACTCAGGTGGTCCTAAAGCATGGAAAACATTGCAAAATATTTCTTTTTATGTGCTTTGACTAACAGAACAAAACTTTTAAAACTGTATATACTCCGTAAACACAAAAAAATACACATTTAACTGTGTACCAAACCAAATGTGTATCAGACACCAGCTTTTCAGTGTTTTTACCCAATCCTTTTTACACCAAGATTATCCTACAGTACCTTCACTATGCACACTAGAGGACTGAGCCTGTTTTTATTTAAATTAGCTAAATAAGCCAAAGGAAACACTTTGCACATCTTACAGCTTTTTAAAATGTATTTATTTATTTATGTTTTGCTGATAGCACCCGTATGACATGTTGACTTGGGCAGAAAGCCCAGTTACCCAAATCAAGTTACTGATTAAACTCTTGACTGGAGCTTTCTGTGTTTACTTTTTACCTTGTTTGTCCCCCAGTGGTCCAAAAACATTCAACACATGTAAACTGACAACTTCTCACATTGGTGTGTACAGGACGCACAACTACAATTATTAATTTTGCTTTGTAAATTTACAGTACTGTTCTGTGATTGTGGATTTATAGCAGAAATTAAACTTTACTACAATTTTAAAGTAATGAAGTCAATGTTTCTTTTGTCTGAGAGGTGGTGCAAGTTTAGCTATTGTTTTAGAAATTAATTAGTTGTATTGTCTGGTTGTTCTTGTGTCAGTGGAGCTGTATCTTTTTAAGAGATGAGACATTAAAGAAAATTATAATATAGTTCTTATATCTCTTTCTGGGAATAGCTTCATGTAGACACAATAACGATTTACCTTCCAAGGATTTTGTAGGACTTCAAATTAAAATATAATTAATGTTCTCAATCTATACTATTTTTTTAGTAGGGATGTGTTGACTAGATTGTAGCAGTAAGTCTAGGTTGCACATTTTGATTGTTTTAGTTGTGAAACTCAAACTTATATTCCTGTTGCTTTGTATTCAGTTTAGTATTTCTGTTTGAACAGAGACATCTGTAAGAAATAGTACAACAAAAAGAGGTATTCATTAATCTTCCTTCTCCGGATGCCATTCATCAGTTTGAAATTACATATTTTAGAGAGAGCAGAGTGGCAAGAAAATGGGAAAAGTAGAGAGAAGCAAATCCAAAGTGCATCATTAGCACTTTCCCTCCAGTCAGCGTTACTGTTGTGTCTGAATATTTAACAGATGTATGGCTGAGGTTTAGCTTAGGTGTCCTCAGCCAAGAAGAGACTTTTTTGAAAGATGACTTTGAATAATCACAACGGGGAACTCGATTCAAAACTAAAATACAATTATTTACTGTAATTTACAGCTAATTCAAAGGACAGTGCTAAATCTTGTGAGAAAGGAAGATTGACTTTGATGGATTAACAAAACAACAAATGGTATAAAGTTTAGAGTTTTGCTGCCTCAGTCTGTCAGATCATTATTTGAGTCCAACAGCTGGTACTTCCCATCTCCTGCATAAAGCTTTCCATATGTATCATACTTTCAGTCAGCAGAAATCTTCTCTTTCTCCAAATTTCCCTTCCACGGAAAAACAAGGCAGTTCCCATCTGGTTATCTTCAAAAAGGCAAAAGATTCACACCTAAGCTCCGAGAAGTGACAGGCGAATTCACCTGTAGTATATTTCAAAGGAACAACAACACAGCAGCCACACTGAGACCAGCAGGATCTCTAATTCCTCTGTTTCTCTGGAAACAGACGTCTGGGCTTGCTGCCGAATGTTTCTTTTTCAGATAACGTAAAATATTTTGACCAAAACGTTCTCATATCTGTCTCTATCAATTGCCTCTTCAAATGGGAAACGGGGTTAAACTGTCCCTCTGGACTTTATTGAATATAAATATGAAGGAAGGGAAGGAAAATGGGGGAAAAAATAATAAGTCTGCCATTTAAAAACTTTGATTTATTTCTTGTATTTTTCTAAAAACAAAAATGACCAACCTGTTCATGCGGACAAGCTCCAGTATATCCAGACTAAGTAATGGAGGAGGAGACTTGAGGCTTAAGGGAGCTGAAAAAACGGCAGAGATGTCCATTTCCTTCCTCTCACTACAAATCAAACTGCTGATTTGACTTTTACAAATGAAGCTCCACAAATCCTTTCAGCTGGAAATGGATACCTGCAGACAGTGGAAAATTTATAGACATCCATGACCAGCTGCAAAATAATTTAATAAGCTGTACTATGAATGCATGACACATCTGCATCCCAGACTCTTTAGCAGTGTAATTTCAGAATTTATGTGCAAGCAGAATCCATTTTATTACCTAATAGTGTCCTTGTCCAGTTTCCAAGGAAAGGAGCGCTTTCACATCCTTCAAATCTTCCTGAATTAGGATTTTGTCTTCCTGTCTGACGGTGCGCTGACATCACATCACCGAACATCTGCATGCCAATAACTAACTTACATTCAAAATGAAGTCCAGACATTTTTTTATTATTATTTTTATGATAATGTCTATCATCTACAGGGATCCAAATGAATAAAATCAAGTTCTGCAGTTCATTAGACACGAACCACAAATTGAGCTATGTATTGAAATATCACATAAATTTGTTCTGGAACTATCCATCCATTCATCCATTGTCTTCTGCTTTTCTGAGATCTGGTTATAGGGACAGCAGGACCAGAGTATAATCCCAGGCCTTCCAGGGTCACAATATGATACATTTCAACACCTTTTTGGAGCAATTTCATTATTGTTTATCTCCACAATTCACCAAGACACTTGATAATCAATATCAATAAACTCATAATGGTTAAGAATGTGAGTAGAACTGCTTTTCTTCTGGCTAGAACAACAGAATAGGTTGGGACCAAATAGCAACAATTAGGTAAAAAACAAGTTGGTGACGGAGTGAATTGACCTGGAGCCCACAGTACTAACAGAAATCATAAACCTATCTGAGAATCACTCTGCCTTGAACTCACTCTGCTTTTTAATTGCAAAGACGACCAGAATAGATTAGGCAGCTTTGGACACAGATTGATAATTGCTGTGTTATAAGAAGTCTACAGCAAAATGTGTATCTGGTTGCCATGCTATACCATCAATCTTTTACTTTAGCTCAATGTCTCTGAGGCATTCAGTCCCACCGTTCTTTTCTCTCCTGTTAAGTTATCACATCTGCCCACATTGCCACAAGGACTGCGGTTACACTTTTTTCCCCTTAATAAAAATAAATATTAATGGAAAACAGAATTAAATTATTAAACACGTGAATTAGATTATTAAATGTGTTTGATAATCTGAAACATTTATATAGGACAAAAATCCATAAAAAAATCTGTAAAGGGTAAAAACTTTTTCGCAGCACCTTAATAATCAATTACGTAATTTCGATTAAGACCTGACTGAAACGCTGCTGGATGACTTCATCAGGAATGCTTACAGTTGCAAAATCTGGGTGTGAGCGCACATTGTTTGACAAAGACATAAAACAGAATGAGGGCAGAGAGGAGCGTGTTGAAGACTAATGCACGGAGCTGCTGTTGCAGAAGGTACGTTCATCAGAGGGGATTCTTGGCTGATGATGCCTAAAGCGGGATATGGTTTGGCAGGAGCCCAGGCTGCACACACAGAGCGCTGCTGAGTGGACACTTTGGCAGCGAGCTGAGCCCCCCCACTATTAGATGATTGCCTCTGAGATTTTATGAGCAATGGTGAGACTTGTTATGTCTTCAAAAGTTTCCCCTGCAGTTCATAAGGATGATGAGCTCTTTGATTTTCAACCATGGTGGAAATTTGTGAAACTGAATTGTGCATGCTTTATGACTTGGGTGGATTACATATAATGATCTCAAGTGATTGCTGGGATTAAGGCTGTTTTATGAACAGGTAGTTCTATTTTTCTATACCCAGTTTCCAGTAAAGAACCGTGCCATTTCACCTTTACTACATAGACGTTTACCGACTGGATAAGGTTCATCATGATTAAAACAATTGTATTTCACTGAGCTGCACATCAACACTGCTTCCAAATACCTGCCACTTACCCTAATGCCTCCTGTCCCTGAGTGTAAAAAGCAAAATGTCCTTTCTGAAAAATCCCTCTGTTTTAAAAGTGAGTGTGTGTCTACATGTGCACGTGTCGCATTATGTCTTAAGAATGATTACCACTTTGAAATAAGTTGTGATTAAAGAGTATTCAGGCTGTCACTGAAAGATTGCCTGTGAGTGTAGCACAAATGTCTGTCAGAAGAGGTTTGTGGAACAAAGTCAGCTGACAAACTAGTATTGACATGAGAATAAGAACAGATCAGATGAATTATAGTGTTTAGGTCTGCTTTGTTCGTCCTCCTTTGATCGCAAAGCTTTAGCTGATGTGATTGGAGTCAATGTTACAACAAATCAAAGTCTTTTCTGTGAGAAACGTATTCTGTTCTCAGGTTTAGCTGAGCTTTCAAACGGTCTGATTGTTTAGAAAAAGACAATCAATGAGCAAAACTGGGAATGTTACATTTATTAGAAACTATTTGTTGTCTTTGTATAGAAGTCCCAGAATTGTTTCTCAGATTTTCTGATCAGACCTGATCAGATCAGACCTGCACTTTATTTGGGGTGCTGAAGTTAGCCTGAGTCTTACATAAACATTTTTATCTCCGTTTAGTTTAATTTAATTCTGCTTCATTTTAATTTGATCTTAAAGTCTTTAATTTAATATTTTTTTTTAAATTTAGTTTTTAACCACTATTGTAGATTTCATCCTAAGTGCAAATTAATTTTGTTTAATTTCATTTATTTGTCTTTCTCTTCCTTTCATTCTTATACGTATATGTTGTTCATATCTTTCTATGGTGTCTTATAAATTATGGTTGTTCCTTTTCAATTCAGAAAAAATATACTGGTGCATGTTAATAAATTTGAATACTATTAAAAAGTAAATTTACTGCAGTAATTCAGTTTACTGAGTTAAACGCATTGTGTAGACTGAATACACAGACTGATGTTCTCAAGCCTTTATTTCTTTTAATTAAAAATGATTTTCTGCTTACAACTAATAAAAAAACAGTAGGTGAAATTAAACTATTATATTAGCGTGATGAAAACAGAACATTTTTAATATAGAAATTTGGGAGTGATGGAAAAAAAATATTTTAATGCAAACCTAAACGTTTATTTCCAAAAGGTCCTTTTTTAATGTGACAAATGAATTCAATCTCATGTTCCAATTTACTGAGATGTGCCTCTGTTATATAATGTAATTTTTATTTTATTTTTTTACTTTATTGACTTAGAATATTCTTTATTTTCTTACTTCTTCCTTTAACTTCTGTAAATCAAATTGCAGTGGATTGGATGTCACGTTCTCTTTGGATGAAATACTTTTTGTTAGACGGCTAAAAGCATTCATTAACCTTCAAACAATGTCTAAAATCAGTGTGGCATTCTTTTGATATTTTATACATCACTATTGTCATTTGGGACTTTGAGTCCAATTTATTTCGTCAACACTGAAAATGCCCGTCTTGCTGTGAGAAGTCGGCGGTTGTCCTCAACATGAAGCGTGCTGATTGATCCAATCACACCTGGAGAGCTTCAAATCTGCCAAACACCAAAAACATGCAATATTATCTCCACAGGAATCTTACCGACGGATAAATCAGATTCAGATTTTATCCTCTTTGTATGCAAATATACGTGTTGCTTTGAGAAACAAAGAAATGTTTCCCTAAACTCACCACCACATTCAGTCACCTCTAGTAATGTGAACCAGATTTACAGTTTCAGATGTAAATTCATTGACCAAGAAGTTTAAAGTCCAGGTACCATATGCAATATAATATGCAAATGCTGTGAGATTTTTTTACTTATTAGAAAACTCTCCGAAGACCAAGCCAATTGATGCTTTACAAACAAATGGAACCTGACAGACTATTTGGAAATTATATTGAGATAAATAAAGTCGGATTTTCTTTCACAGATTTCAATGTTTTGACTTTTCATTTTTCTTGCTTATCAGTAGTCTTTCATTTTTAGAAAAATGTATTTACTGATTGAAATATATTAGATGTACAGCCAACAGTTTGAAATGTTTATTTTTCTGTCTTCTCTAAAACCATTAATCTTGCTGGTATTTGGCCAAAGCTTATCGGGTTTCATTGGAAAAAAGAAAAACAAAACTCAAAAGTCTCATTATTTTCTAAGCAGTTCAATTTTAAGGGATGAGAGTGAACCTTCGTCAATTGACGTTATTTATAATTTATTTAGTAATTTTTAATTGCAAGTTTACCTTCTGTTTGTATATTTTGTATATTTTCTGCCCCTTACAGCTGCTAATAAAAGTGGAGCTCAAAATGAAAACCATTTTTTGTTTGCAAAGCAGATGGTTTGAAACTGGTGTCTGGCTAGATCTTTACCTAAATCCATTGGTGAGATCTTGTGGAATAAAATCTTTGTCTGGAAAATCAACAGCATAAACATGAGTAAGAGTGATGAACTGTCCTGGGAGTATATGTTGCATTGGAGCGCCTCTTTTAAAGAACTCAGTGTTTTTCTGTTGGAGACTTTCCAATAAGACATCAGTTCATACTGACAGGAGAAAGCTTAAACTCACTGAAATTGTAGCTCGATACACTTTATGTGAATTTAAAAAGCCTTCGGGTTCCTGCTGTAGGCAGGCAGTCGTGTTTGCAGCAAATATTTCAACCATAATGACGCATAATATTGGAAGAAATGTCATACCATCACAAAAAAATGTTGCTCTACAAGCGATTGGAACCTGCCAAGGGCCAGGAGGTGAAGTAAAAGTAGAGGTCTTTAAAATCTCTTTGTTCAAAAAACTTTGTGCACATTTTTTCCTCTGTTGAGTAACTCTTATGCACAAATTAGAAACAACATTGGTGAAGTCTAAATAGGCGAAGAGGGCTGAACACAATACCAGATGTGAAACAGGGTTTTGGGAGCAACTACACTGAAGATTAAAACCCTTTTTCCATGAAATTTAATAAGATTATATAATACATATTCACCAAAATCACATTAGACATCTAACAACTACCCATGTCTCATATTCCTGTTGTTTAAATGCTTAAACGACAAACAAAAGTTTGAGCACATACTTTTTGATAATTTTTCTCCATGTGGTGTTTGTTGACTTTTTGTCAACATTCACCCAGTTTGGAGTATCACTGATTTTGATTACAACATGAATGAAGTATATTGTCTGCTGTTAATGCTTCTGGAGCTGCACAAGTGAACCAACCAGTAAGAATTTATTTAATTTTCCGACTATAGTGGAACTAAACGGTGATCTCAGTGGTCACATGGTCCTGATTTCCCAGTAGCCTCTACCACAATTATGCTATTGGAATCCCAAGGTACTTTTGGCATTCATTCTATATATCCTGATGATATAACTCATTTGTGTGCACACAAAGGAGATTTCAGGCACATGTTTGTGCCTGCTGGTTTTGGTCTTGCAACTAGGAGCTGGCAAGAGAAATGGCGGTGTGGAGTCTGCACAAACGTTTTTATAAGTTGTAGTGATGAATGTAACCAAAGAAATAATATTCTTTGCAAAATGACCGCTACATCTTCAAAAACACCTAAAACTAAGGTCAGAAGTTGAGTAACATGAGGAATACAGTTGTTCAGAGCTGATATGAGAAATGTCTTAGAGCTGAGGTGGGACTGCAACAGGCAATGCCATTCATGTTGAAGCCAGAACTGACTCACTATTGGACCCATATAAAGTTGATCTTGAACCTTGTAGATTGGTGCTTTGCTCCTCTGGTGTTACAATAAAGTCTCAACTTATGCTCTCAAATTGAGCATTTGAGTATAAGTGCCTCATCATCTGGGCTGTTATGATCCCTAACCAGATCTGGCTTTTGGTGCAGTGACATGTTACTAACCATTAGTTCTTTCTTGGTGCAGTCCAATTTTCCATGCTTCACATCAATTTGATTCTTACTGGTTCCCGTAGTGGGAGATTGCTGTGGTCAGGCACTACATCCTCCAGGGATAAGGCATGGATATGATGTCACATCCTTCTTTTCCTATGTTATTCTCCTGCAGTTTTTAGTGTGCCGTCAATATATCGACACACTGATGAAGCATACAATTTTTGACCTTCTAATGTCGTACCGGTCTTCCTTTTAGTGGCAACACAACAAAGAGCCATTGAGGCCTGGGCTTCACTAGCATCAGACTCTTGGAGTTGTGCTGTGGTATCTGGCACCAATATTGGCAGCAGATTCTTTAAGTTCTGTAATTTGCAAGGTTTGGATCAGAACTGAACCAAGTCACAGATGTTTGATTAGCTTGAGATCTGGGAAATTTAAAGGCCAAAGAAAGACCTTAAACTTGATGTTCTCCTCAAATGATTCTTCAAAAACAGCTTAGTTCATGACAAGATGCATTATCATGGTCAAACAGATCACAACTATTTCAGCATGACAGAGATTGATCTATATGTTCAGTCTTTCAGGGAAAGATTGAACATAGTCTGAAAAACATGCTTAGTTTGTAATGTTTCAGTAAATTTCCTAGAATTCACATAGCAGAAAGGTTTAAAAAGTTTACTTAACTTGGATGGTAAAACAATTAAGAAGAAACCAGTAAATTTAGGCAGACTTTTCCATTGAGAAAATACAGACAGATTAGGACCAGTGTAAAAATGGTGACTATCCAATGTCTCAGAAAATGTTACTGGAACACTGTGACAGGAAGGTAAGAGACAATCTGGCAAGACTTTGAGAAGAACAGCGAAAATAAAGAGAGGGAGGTACAAGTGATGGTAATTATCAGAATGAGGTGGGTGGAAGGATGCATTCAAGGCAGAGCAGGCATAAAGTTTGACAAAGCTACTTGTCAAGTAATACCAAAATAGATTGCAGGACTCATAGTTCTCCTATATCATGCTTCCTGGTACCATTTTCTTCCACTGCTTTTGTCCAGTTCAGACAAGACTTATGTGGATTACAACACAAGGGCCAACCTTTGCTCCCCATGTAAAGTGTGCTTTTCTGAACCTGTTGTCACTTCACCACTATTTCATCCTTGTTTGCTTGCTTGAATCATTTTATAAACCCAAGGCAAAGCAGAAATAACCTAAAAACACGGCAATTTAGAAGATGTTCCAACCTAGCCGTCTATATATAATTTGATCCTTGACAAATTATCATAGTGGCCCGTTTTTCCAGCCCCTAACACATCAACTTTAAGAATAAAGGGTCCACTTTGTCACCCAATGACAAGTGTAATGATAACATAATCAGTCATCATCAGTAATGATTCTGTAGCCTGTTGTATTTTGTTTCTTTTGCAAAGCAAAGAGGCAGCCTAATTTTTGTGACCAAACCATCCCAGACACACAGAGTATCCACTCATTTCTATAAGAGGCTATTGAGTTTATGTGTCGTTTGATGGCTAGTCAATGAGCAGAATGATCCCATTTTCTCAGAAGATCTCATTAAAGTTGTACTAAATACATCCCTTTGCCTGGGGGTTGGTATAAAACCCACCTGAACAAATAAATGTGAAAAGTAGTTCTTTTGCTCGAGGCAAAAAGGTTAAAATAGATGAGAAATTGCCCTATAGTTGTCTGATAAAATCGATTTCCTTTGCAAAAGATAAACATGTTGTTTTCCTTCAGGTCAAGCTGCACTATGTTCATCATACACTTTTCTGATCTCATCAAAATGTACTTAGATCTGCTGAAACTCAAACAATCCCCAATCTGTCTAAATGATAAGCACATCATGATAAAAATCATAATTAAAAGCTAAAAGAAGACTCTCTGAAATGCAAAAACGAAAGTCAAGATAAGGAGTGTGGACAGTGAATTTCTGTATGGGAAGAACATTTGTCTTTACATTTGTTTTGCTAAACTCAGCATGTGAAACTAAAATGGTACTTTGAAATCAGCAGGACATCGTTGATGACCTGACCTCAGCCTTCGACTCTATGTAGTCGCAGCAGCCGTCCAGTGAAGAAACACAAGCTGTCAGTGTAGAAAACCCACGTTCTTTCACAAAAATGGGATCCCCTGCTGGGTTTGCGAGACTTAGATATACCCAGGACTAGCACAGCTGTGGTTTACATGGTATGTGCTTGAATCAAAGGTCATTACCTTTGTACAATTTTCCATCACATCCTCAAAAAACATGAACTGAACTCTCAGAGCTCTACAGTGTCGGCTAGATCTGAGTCGACTTTTATTACATTAGTCATTTAATCTGAAGTGCAAACGCAAACCAGTCAATCAACATTGTCATGTCTGGCAGTAGGAGGCCTTCATTACTTGTTTTGATTTTTTTTTTAGAAAGGAAAGACATTTTTTTCCTGACTTTAGTTTTTCTGTGAAGATTTGTGTAAATTTCTAAGCTGCTCTCAAAAATTCTAATGCTTTACGTGGGCTAATCATTGCAGGTATTTTCATAACAATGTGGTGCATATATAATCTTGATACTTTTTCAAACAAAATGTTTTGAAAATGCTTTTACCTCTCCAACTCTTTCACGTGATGACATGTTGCAACCACAAACTTCGATATATTTCACTGCAATTTTATTTCATAGATCAAAATGGAGATCCTGAGATTGAAATCTCAAATGGAAGAATCTTTACACAGAAAAACTGCGAAAAGAAAAAAAGCCAAATGTGATACCTTCCCTTTGCAGTTTGACTCAGCAAACACGTGGAAGATGTTCGTTTTGCCCGGTAAAGTTTAAATATGGCTGCAAACAAACGCTGCTTATCAAACTGCACACATAATCCCCACAGTGAAACATGGCAGTTGCAGCATCATACTGTGGTCATACTATTCGTGGAGAAATTGGTCAGAGTTAATGGAATGTGGAGACTTTAGCACAGGGCGATAATAGAAAATAAACTCCAGTGGAGGTTTACCGTCAAGCACGATTTGTGCAACTTTTGCTCAGGGGCTGGAATATACATGCACACAGGAACGCCCTTTTTTTTCCACTTCAAAAATATCTCAAAAATATCTGCCACTTTGTATTGTTTAATCACAAAAAATCCCAAATACTACACTGAAGTGTATGATTGATCAAAAGTTTGATGGTTTGAAATGCTTTACTGTGATATTTTACTTTATTTTTTGCACACTTTCAATCTTACCCTGCTTTAGAATGATTGTTTCTGAAAAATTCAAAAACAGATAACAGAGATGTGTGAGAGGCTGATCGGTAGTTGGCCTTCTTGAGATTTCCTTTTTTTTTGGCCAGGAATAAATCCGAAGAGGCTGTTCTGATGCTCCCTTTGTGCCTGCATAAAGGTCTCACCCCATGACGTCTCAGAAGAGAAATGCTTTTATTGCTGGACAGTTTTATAATTTAGAAGGTATATTAATAGGATTACCGTACATGTTTTTGCAGTCATAAATCCGTGCTCCCAAAGCCCTTTCCAAAACCTAAGAATGAAGTGCATCTTGAAAGCGTAGTGTGGAAAAGGTTAACATGAATTTGCAACCAAAGGACATCACAAATGTCTCTAACAAACTGGAAAATATCGATCTCTTTGTTTTGGTTTGCTGATATAATATGTACAGGAACATGTGAACACATCACATAAACTTAAGCACCACAAAAGTTTGTTTGAGGCATTGTGATCATCTGAGTCGTCCAGGAGGACTTGCCAAAAGGGGAAAAAGAACATGAGTCTAAATAAACTTCACATGGAAGTTTGTAAATACGTCCCAAAATAAGGCCTAACAGATAGCTCTCTTGACGCTGACCATGGCCAAAGTTTTGCGAGGAGGGAGATATTTTCATCCTGAGAATTGTTCTACACCGTCAGATCGTTAGGAAGCGAAGAGAAGCGGGAACTTTCTGCTAATGATTTAAAAATTGGTCTGGAGACGTTTAGACACAGAGAGGAAGATGGATGATCGGATAGCTGTTTGCTAAATTCCAAGTGAGATGTGCAGAGAAGCATCCAAGTTTGAGGGAAAACTACTTTCAGGTGCTCTACCTCACCGGTAATCAAACAATAATATCAAAACCACTTTTCTTTACTATCATTCCTCACTTGCAGCGCTGTTTCTGGTACTAGCCTCACACTAAGGGTTAGATTATCCTGAACTGTCTTTATTGTTATGCTGCTATACATTTGTGCTGCAGGAGGACAAACTGACCCTTTCTCACTCTGCTACTTTCTGGTTCTACCACTCCCCAACTTTCATTATTTCTGTTATTTTAACTGTCAACTTTGTTTTCTGAGGGGTTTTTTGTTTTTTGTGTTTTTTTTACTCCATACACCTGGTCTGGCATTCTGTTTGACTGTGATTCCTTCCAGAAGAAAGGCATCAGCTGAGACATGCTTCCAACAACTAAACATTTTTTCTCTCCTGCTATTGATTTTTTACTTTTCTTTAATATAGAAAGCATTGTTTCATCAGTTTCTGTTTCTTTTCTGTGTATTTGCTTCGTCTCCTCAAACCCTCAGTCCATTGTAGTAGATGTCTGCCAGGCTTTCCTGTTAAAGAGGACATTTTCCTCTCCGCTGTCGCAACATGCATGTTCAGTGCGAGAAAGAGATGTAAATTAATAACACAATGCAAGCGATTGTCCACTGTTGCTATGTGCTCGTCCAGGAGGATTGAATGTTGCAAGTCTTTCTAAGGTTAGCTTAGAAAGACTTATAAAACTAATCTGAATAATGAACTGAACTTGATGTAGAAAACATGTGTACTTGTTGATAACTAAAATCAGTTGGAATGTATGATTGAACTGAAATTAGTGATTTTTGTGAAGTGCCTGGAGATAAAGTGAAGTTCATGAACTTTATCGGAAACTTCTCAGTTTTCAAACTCTAAAGTACAAATAGAGACTTATGACCGCTCTACTTTTGGACATTCTTTTGTTGCAAATTACAAAATGTTCTTTTGACAACACAAACAGCATCACCTGTTGGTGTTATGGTTTTTTGCTATCTTTTCAGAAATGTTGAGCATAAATAGATTTTCTAATGCAAATCTAAAGACCACAATGCTACTGACTGACCACTGTGAACAACTAACTGGCCCTAAAAAAGTATTTAAACCCCTTGACGTTTTCACATCATGTCAAATGACAACCTCAAAGTTGTATTTTATAGGGATTTTAGGGAATGCACCAACACAAATTAGTTCATTGTTGTGCAGTGGAGGTAAAATGGTGAATAATTTTCCGTATCTTGCAAAAAAATAAAACATTTGAAAGATGTGGCATACGTTTGAGTGTAACCCCTCTGAGTTGAGCCACTTTTGGAAGTATATCACTACCAGGTTTTCTCATTCACACACCGGTATTTTTGAACATCTTTTTTGCAAAGACTTTCACACTCAGACAGACTGCATGAAGAGTGTTTGTGAACATCAGTGTAATCATGGTGGATTTTTGTGAGCCAATAGCTGTGTATAACTGTTTACAACAAAAAGCAGATTTTTCGTGCTGCAAACACATGGTTGTAGTTATGTTGGGACAGACACTAAACATACATAATGACATGGGCTTGTGTATGTATGTTTTATTTATTTGAGTTTGAGTGCATCCACTGCATGTGCGTGCAGACTGAGTGAGGAGGCGTCAAGCAAAGATGTTGAATTGGACCGCAGAACATACACGCAGTACCTATCAGCAAATAAATACCAACGGATACAGGTGGTAATTAACAGCTTCAGTCAAGCCAGCTGCTGGACAATTATTTCCTCAATTTCTTTCCTAAGACTAAAATAAACTGATCAATTTGCTGCCTGAGTTGGTTCCCCAAATTGCTCCATTCTGCTGATAAATTAACATGTAAACGTAATATTTTATTGCTGAATATGTTTTTAATTCTTTTGAAGAAATACCTGAAATTGTGTTAAGTTAGTGAACATCAGAGATGAATGTTTTCAAATGTCTTCTGCCCTTTGAAAACTCTCATATTAAAATGAGTGAAAAGCATATTAAATCCTTTTGGCTGTTTCTACTGCCATGTTATTTGGCTTTAAAGCTGGACCAAAATGCAGACAAGAGCTCGAGATGACCGTGGTCATGATTTAATAATAAAAACAAAAAACTAACAGCACAAGCAGAGCAGGACTTGAAGCACAGACTGAAAGGGAGAATCCAGTAATAAACAATGAAAAACTAGGAGGCTAAAAAAAATAGGCAGGAGTGGAAAATGGCAAGCGAACCAGATCTAGTCAGAGACGTTAAACAGCTGAGGCAGGAGGAAAGCAATGACACCGAGGGAGGGAGAGTAAAAAACACAAAGGGAGGTAAACTAGGACACAAAAGGAACTAAAACTAAAAAGTAAAGACCAACACATATCAAGGAATATAAACCAATATTCACATAGAACAGAACACAAGAATAAGAAAATAAACACAAAGAACTGAACTAATATGGGACCATAATTTTAATAACAATGAACTGAAAATGGCAAGACCTACACAAAATAAATCAACAAGAAAATAACCGAAACACAACACAAAAGGAAATAAAAATATAAACTCCCCAGGACTGTGTCCAAGGCAGAAAAAAACAAATGCAATTTGCTTGATTTGTATCTAAAGAAATATATAACCTTTCAGACACTTCCATATTGTTTTCACACAATTTATTCTTCTGTAAAATATTTGCCTGCTCTCTATTTTCGCTTGTGTGCTTTCAAAGCTTTATTTGCTAATTGGAGTCAAAAGGTGGCGTTCAATTACTGTTCAAGTAACGGATCAGTGCTCTGCATGATGATGAATGAATAGCATCTAATTTCAAGGAACACTAAAGTTGGCAGAATGAACTGGTATAACTAGAAGCTAAATTTATTATAAAGATTTGAGAAATGAATAGATCGAATGCATATATAAGCGTAAGGGTACAGGTGTGCAATTATATAATAATGTCATCTCAAAGACAAAGATATATAATTTGATCCACAAATATATAATTGGACACATCCAGTTATTTAGAAACATTCAGATTTAATTACATGCATCTCAATTTGATTTCTGTTATATAAACTGTAGTCAAGCTTAGCTTTGGGAAAACTAACACAACAAATCCTATCCCAACACACAATTGGACTTATAAACAATAGACTTATTAACCTGGATTTTCTTTGTGACTATATTTATTTTATTCTTGGTATCTGTTCTTCTGTACATATTTGCTTTCATTAATTACACCAAAAGGGAAAAGATAAAAGAGATACAGATTTGCTATAAATAAAGGAATTATTGACACAAAAATAAATGTATATTAGGAAAAGCAAATTCCCAAAACCAGCTAAATTAAAACTAACAATTTCTCAGGTCTAAAGCAAACAAACAAACGAAAAACAGCAAGACTCCTGACCTGTACATGAGTCAAGTTTTAAACCCAGTTCTCTCACAGTCAGATCACAGTTTTGTTTAGATTTAAACAAACAAAAAAATAATTATTCTTGGCTTGACAGACAGAAAGTGGATTATAAATTCAGGTTTCTATCAGTATTTTAATGAAAGATCTGTTTTTTGTAGCTTTGTAGCATGTTGTTGGTCTCTTCTGTTTGCTATTCCTATTCTAATCCTTGTCTTGCCCCATATACCTGTTTCATTTTTATCTCCCCTCTGTTTTAGGGCTTTTTTGCAATCTGCTATGCCCTTTATTTTTAATTTCTGTTTCTAAAATCTGCCACTCTGAATTACAACCCAACAAATGTGGCCGTTTTAGTCCACAGCCTCTTTTACTCACATTCCAAAAATGGTTCATGGCCCAAAAGACAGGATTAGGAATGAAACAAACTTTGACAAGTCATAGCAGAAATGTAAATAAGTGCTTCACTTTCAGAGGTCTTATACTGTCAGACTGTCAGTGCTGTGACCGTTACATTACATTTAATTGGTATCACCTGTTCTTTCCCTTTATCTAAGCAGTCAGTGAAAGAGAAGAACCCACTAACAGCAACTTAGCTCTGGGATTACATGAATGTTGTACCAAAGAATAAGAGCCACTACCTCTGAGGCTGCTGACTGCGATCCAAAAGAACAATTCACTCTTGGATATTTCCATTTATAGAGAAATGCTTTCCTCTAAAGGGGACAAAAATATATCACGTTGTGCTTTTGAGAGGAAGAATAATATGGGGAAATTTATCAACCGCCTTCACACTTAAAATCAAAAGCATTTGTTGTAGATGTCCAACAGTCTATTTTTCTTATATTTTAAAGATGTGGGTATGCTGCAAATGATCAGTTCCACTGAAAAATTCAAGTGATGCAATAAAAATAAAATTCTGAAGGAGGTTTGCCTTGTTTAGATCTCAGATAGTTTGGTATGGAAACAACAGCCAACATGCAAGGTGCTCAAACGAGTCTTTAAATCTCAAAAGTATCATCGCGGGACCGGCAGCAAGTTTTTGCTGCTGTTTGTATAAAAGTCCACGCCTCTAGAATAAGAAAAAGACCCACAAGTTTAACTTCGATGGCAGGTGGGCAAAGAAGAAACACTTGCCTTTAAAGAAAAACTGCAGACTAAAGTTTGCCACAGAGAATACAAAGAACAGGATTTCTGGGATGATTTTCTTTAGACACATACAAATGATTTACTTGGAAAACAAAAAGAGGATGTGTTTGACGTGAACCAAAGTCAGCCTTCCAGGAGATGAACCTCATGCTATCTGCTAAACTTAGAGGTGAATTTGTTATGCTCAGTAGGACATAAAGGAAGGCAGCACAGCATGACCATCTCATCATCATAGGATCCACAATGAATTTTACTCTCTATCAGAGAGTGCTGGAAGAAAATGTGATATTAACCGTACAGGACCTGGTGATGAAGCAGGACTGGATGCAGCACTATGTCAATGATCCAGAGAAGACCAAATAAAGGAACCTGAATATAGGATCCTACTATATACAGAGGACCAAAGTAAAAATGGTGGCAATGTTCCCAGATTTATATTGGCAGTTCAAAAAAGCAATTTGCACCACCTGTAGCCACATAATGGATGAATAACTAATCACAAAATAAAGTGTGTTACAATGACCCATCTTGGTTCAGAAAGCTGTCTCAAATCATAAAAGCAGGATTTAACATCAGCTCTAATCTGGCTTTAAAGTTTAAGGTCTACATCCATTTTAACTCTCAGATCAGTGATGATGGTTCAAACATGGAACGAAAACCTGGTGGAGATCTCAGCCAAAACCTAACACCTTTGTCTTTTTGCTTCTTACAGTTTAATAGGTTTGAAGTAATAAAACGCTATAATGCAATCAATGCATTTAAACAGCGACTTTACTGAGATACATCTGGGAGTTGTCTGAATAATTATGGAAAAAAATTCCCTGTTTTTTTTTTAAATTAGAGCCATGGGGTAGCAGACAGAGAGAGACGAAAGAAGGGGGTCTAAAACTAATTCCTGTGGGGCAACACATTAAAAAGAAGCAGTGGGATGTAAAGGAAGAGTGGGATGTTAAAGAGAGAAAGCGATGGAGTTAGCCTCCATGGACATTTTATGGAGTGTCCTAATTTTTTATGACCAAGTTTGGGACCAAATTTTATAGGGATAGACAGCATTGCTTACAGGTATAATCTACTGTATATACCTGTAAGTATATAGATTATACCTCTGCACACACATGCTTTTTCACTTTTCTCTTTCCAAGCCAAAAACAGTGGTAGTAGTTGTAAATTATTGTGTCCTTGTGAGGGAGTTGTAATTATTCCCAGCCCCCAGCAGCTTGCAGCAACTGAAATTAGCAGACCAATTGCATTTGCTGTGCTGCACCATGTTGTTTACAATGTTTTCCTCCATAGCTTGTCGCTGTGAAGTTTGATAAATATTTGCCTGGTTGATTGTAATCATTGAAATCTATGGCCTTGATCCCTCAGAAGAGGCTCTTATCGCTCAGCGAGTTTTAAAATGCATTTTGCAATCATAATTGTCATCTTTCATGGATTTGGAATGGGTTATTGTGGTGTTCTTTAGGCAAATAAATACATGTTACTAGTTATTGTACATTTTAAATTTATGTGATTGCTGGTGAATAAATAAAACCTCAAGGGAAGTGAGCTTTGGTTCCCCCAGGAGCAAACGATCCTGAAATAGCATCCGGCCCTAAAGTACGGAAATTCTTCTGCTTGTTAAGCATCTGTTCAGGACATGAAACTGAACAAGAGCATATTATGACTGATGTTGAAGATTAATTAGAATCTGTATCTGCCCAAACCATGAAGGAAAGCACAAACTAATGCAGTTTAACATAATAGAAGATGACTATAATAAAGTTAAACTATTCTTAAATCAAGAATATATTAAATTCTGTCTTTTTTTTGCTTTTATGTGGAAAGAGTCAACAGTTTTTGATGGAGGGGATACATTTACTCCTGCACAAGCCTGTTGTGACCCTTTGCCAACAAACATGTTTACTTTAACAACAAGGTCACTCAGGAGCATTTCATAAATACACATGCAGACTGAACTCAAATGTCTGCAGAACTAATTTTTAAAAAATCACCTGCAGAAAGATTCACATAAGCTTAGTTGCAATCTTTTTTTTCTTTTCTTATTTATATTTATATCTCCAGCTGTGCTCCATGACCCAAGGCCATCTGACGACTTGTCCGGAGGGTAATCCAAACAAGTACACGGTCAGTCTGGTATGTACTGAGCTTCTGTTCTGTTCTTATTTGTCTCTTCCTGTCTTCTTTGTGAGACACAACCAAACTGCAGCGGCCAGCTTCCCATGTGAAAGCAGACTGGGTCTGCCAAGAAGGTTGTGGCTCTGTCTCACCATCTACTTGGTCTGCGGTTTTCTGGATCAACATTTATAACTCCCAACATTTGTTTGTACAGATACCCAAACTGGACCACAGAATTCGATTCCACTTGTGGTTGAAGCGTCCCACCTGTTCACACACATGTAAAAATCAGAACAACCTTTTGATTCAGGTTTCTGACATGATGCTCTGAAGAAGGCATCAAGGCAGGAAATGTGACGGTAATATCGAGCCTCAACCGCCATACCTCTCCAAATTAAAGGCCAACATCTTGGAAAAAACATTAGTAGTGTCCAACATCCAGCTGCAATCACAGACGCATATTTGCTTTAAGGACGATCCCATCCAGTCACAAGCTTGGAACCAAAGAAAATACAATAAATATTGTAGCACCAAAAAGCTAACATTAGCTTAAATGTATCAAATTTGCTTCAGTGATCACTTTAAAACCAGACTTGGACACAAACAACAGATCTAAAATTGGAGTCACACAATTGTAAATGCCACTAACAACCAAACAAATAAAGAGGCCATATGAATACATCTTGGCAATTACAGCTGCCTGTCTCTGAGATTTACAGGTTTTATCCATTAAGCAACAACAGCATATGTATAAAATCAAGACAAAGAGCAGCCTGAAACCTGCTTTTCTCTGCGCTCTCCACATTTACTCCAATATTGTAAGGTCAGTGAAGGCACAGAATGGACATAAGAAGTGATAATTGAGAGCATTAAAGCCCTGCTGCCTGTGTAAACAATCTGTGCTAAGAGGAGGCACCATTGACCCATTATACCAACTCTGCAGCAGCCAGGAAGGAAAACTTTGTTTGGGGAACATGCAGCGTGCCATTTATCACACATTTCTTCCACTTTTGTGTACAACATTATAAACTTATTGTTTAAAAAGCGAGCAAGAGAAATGCTTTGTGATTCACAGCAAAGTTTCCCAGGGAAACGTCATGGTACACAGGAAGCATAATGATAATTACATTGACTCATATTGCTATGGAGAATCTGAACTCCTTAAGGAGATTAGTGTGATTTGAAGGAACCAAAAAAAACATAATAAACTTTCATAAAAATGAAAAATATTTGCTCATAGTTTATGACCCAAAAGACGCAATGAGAGCCCACCATAAAGCAGTAATGGCATTCCCATCAAACGCTAATCACCCGTAGGGAGTTGAGGGTTTGGGCTATAACTTATCAACTGACAGCTTTATGTTTGAAGCTGCCATTCAAATTCAAAGTTTCTTTACATTTTCTTTACACTAATGCTTAATCGCATGAACTGGAGATAAAGTACAGCTAGGTGTGCAGCTGGAAAAGTTATTATCTTATTGGAAAAATTTTGTTTAGGTAGCATGGATCCGTTTGTCCATGTCTCTGTTTTTCTTTGTCAGGTAGTTTTGGACACAGAATACAAAAATGATCATTCCGTTATGATCCGTTATGATCATTCTGTTAATGACTGAAAAACCCACAATGCGACAAAAGTAACAGTAAATAAAAAGTACAAATATTAACCAGTGAAAATGATACCTTGTTTTTGAATTGTGGTTCATAATCACAAACACCACAAGCAAATAGTTTCTGTAACTTTCAATGAAACTGTTCACGGGTAATTTGGCCCTCTCCTCTTGGCAACCTGCTCCAATTGTTTCAGGTTTGAAGGATGCCTTCTCCAGACAGCATGTTTGAGCTCCTTCCACAGATGTCTGGTTTTGTCTCATCTGTCCAAAGGACATTCTCACATTCTCCCCATGTAACTTTTACCTGTTGCTGGTTATAAATATCCCCATATGGATGAGTTGCTTGATGTAGAAATTATCCTGCAAGCTCATCTGCCTCAAGACTGAGTAAACAAAACCCTCCGAGTTCCCTGCAGAGTCAACCCATAGTCTCGCAGCAGAATTATGTCAAATTCATACTAAAACCACAATGTTTCTCTAACTTTAACAGTGCACAATTGAATTGTCCAACTCTGAGCAAATAATTAATGATCTGTCAAATGAATCAACTTTAGAATTTTAACAGATGAATGAAATTAGCTCAGATGTTTGTTTATGAAATTTTCAAATCTCTGCAACAGTGAAGTGCAGAGTGAAATGAGATAAATAACTTCTAAAAATACATAAATACTGCATTTATATATGCAGGTAATTTTGAACTGTGTAACACAGCGAACAAATATAAATATATAAATAAAAAACTAGTAGATTTAGATTTCAAGTTTCCAATTTTGCTGGAACACAGGGTCGTAATATAATACAGATGAAAGTACAGAGTAAATTGCTCCCTGCATAATGTGGCGTGGCTGGCATCAAAGCCTTCACAATTATCTAAACACGTTAGTTCATAAAACAGAACAGGAAATTTTAACAATGCCCACAGCTGTGACAAACAGCTCACCTGGCACTGTTCCCTGAACCAATCTTCAACACCTCTCTGTATGAGGGCACAGACAGGTCTGCTGCAGATCCAGAGGCTTGTTCAATATCTGTGCTATGGTAGCAATATGACAGGACATTGATCATATTTTTAGTCTTTCCCACATGAAAAAAAATAAAAACAACAAATGTCACATGTAGAAAATGGATGTGGCCACATGATCAATTAGGCAGGCATTGAAATGATTTCATGTGAACTTCACCACAAATCCCCTACATAAGTAAACTTGTTGAATGTTATGGGTTATAATGTCAGAAACAAAACTATCTATGTAAGTTACACAGAATTACAGCTAAAATATAGGACTCTGTATTAGTTATATCTTTGGTGTACTAAAGTCTTTAGATAAAACATGCTGCACAGTAATTACTTACTACAGACATTTTGATGAGCAGAGTTTTGCTCACATACACTGAAGTGGATGAATTACTTCTATAATCTCCAAAGTTAAAAAGTTTGTTTTAAAAGGAGAAGCTGAGTGCTGCTCACTTGGGTCATATTAAAAAAAATCTATTTGTGCAATGACAAAGTTTTACATTTAAAGGGGCAGTATTGTGCAGGGCCAAGCAAGATTTTGTTTTAGGCCTTATGTGGTTTAGTTTATTAACATGATGCCTCAATTTATGTGATCATGTGTGCATAATTGTGAAGTACAAGGAACATCATGCAGGGTTTTCAACATTTTCTACTAATTCAAATGAAAAAAGTGGAGTGTGCAGGTTCAGCTCCCTCAGTATTTGTAAATAGAGCTGTTCAGTCTGAGAAATGCCTGCACCAATTTTATTTATCTACACAAATTTGTGTGTCAAATGGTATTTTTTCAAAAAAGTATCAAAATGATTGCATAAGGAATTTTTTGCGTGTGGAAAAAACAAGAAAATAAATATATTTTACTATTTTCAACTCGATTTGTAGATTAGCCTCTTGAAACCTCAAAAGAAAAAAATTAAAGTGCCAGTAAAAATAAGGTGCAGTGCTCCTCCTGCAGCAGCATGATCTGGTTGTCAGGATGCATACAAATGAGAGAGATGACTACTCTACGTGCAAAAACACAACATGTGCTTCTCTCCCAGGAGAAGTTTATATTTGGAGTTTATCTCCCGAAATATACTGAAAAAGAATGTGCCTCTAGATTTTGGCAATCTACTAAAAGAATTTTTCCACAGCTGTCTTAGTTCATTTGTCTCGACCGTCCTGTTCAGCTGCCACAATCCATAGCTGCCATTTATGTAAACATGCTGCACTGGTACAGCAGAGGCATTTGGTTTGATGAAGACAGCCTTTTTCATCCAGAAATATAAACATTACACTCCAAATGGCCCACTAACTAGATCTTTTTTCTAGCTTTCGGCCATGCCTTGTCAATGTCAAAGCAACTGTCTGTGGCCTTTCTGTTGACTTAAAGATATGGTTGCCATTAGTGTTGAGCGGTTTCATCAACAACAAGCTCAGAAATCACAGTTCACTGAGCAACATCCCCAGATAACACTGGCTTGGATTTCAAACAAAGGGCAGCCTCGTCTTCTAGAAATTAATTTCCTATATAGTGAAATTGCTTCTCAGTGCGAGGTGCAATGCAATCATTTGCTCCATTATGTTCACCAGCATTCTCAGCAATACAATAACAACATGATGGCTCAGGTTAAGAAGAGAATACTTGAATGTGAATTAATATTTCATCATTCAAGTCATGTGCCTTCTCTGCTGAACTTGGTGAAATAGATCCTAAAATATGTGCATTACCTATGTTAAAACAACAATAACTTAATTTTTTGTGCTGTGAAACTAGGATATGAGCAAGGTTAAATCAACATCCTCCCTATATTTCCTGTTTAAAAGGGGGAAAGAGTGCTGGAGCAAATAGAGGCTGAAGTCTACCTCACAGGAGACCCTTGGTGTAGGCTGAGAATATATACCCCAAGGTAGTCCAGCACATTATAGCATGTGGCTGAAAATGGTACAAGAATATCTGTTAAAAGTCTAAGCTGGAAGGTTCTCAGTCCAGGTGGGAGACACTGCCAAAGGTAATGAAAAATGACATGACAAAGGTTCTGTGGAACCTCCAGGTTCATGTTGCAAAACTCAGCTAATGTTATGATCAACATCATCTACAAGATGAGAAGAAATGAGGATTCAGGCTTATCAGTGCCAAACTGGGAGCCTGACTCCCACAGCTCCAAGGAAGAACCTCCGGGATGTTTGCCCTGAGGAACATAGTTAAAGGAACAGCTAAAATATTGTGCAAATCTTCCAGGTCCATAGCAGAGGACCCATAGTTGTATAGTTGAACAGTAAATATGGCTTTTCTTGATACACTAACAAATGCAACCAATCTTTCACCTATACAGTTCCTTTCATAGTGTTTAAACTCTGCAAATCTTAAAGTTATGCCATGGACTCTCAACAAGATTTTTGTCTGACTTCAAACCATTGTAGCTCCTGCTGTAAAATCTCTGCCCTGCTGGAAGGTGAACCTCCATCATGCTGTGCATCATAGTAGCTGCTTTTACATGTACTCTGATTAAATTGCACACATATGGGCTCTATTTAAAAGGTAAAGGTCATTTTATTTATATAGTACATTTTCAGCAACAAGGCAATACAAGGCCACCTATTAAGTGGCCTGTTACACTGGATTTTATTTGAAGGTTTTTGAGTAAAGGGGTCAAATTCAAATAATGATTAATAAAACATGTTGAAAACCATGTAGCATTTACCTTCCACTTACATTCTGTAGTACTTTGTGTTGGTCTATTACATTAAATCGTAGTCTATGGGCTCTCACTGGCACTGTGTGTCTCCTCGGGGGCTCGACCTTTTCTTGCTTTTGATAGAAAACAATGTATGCCTCTGTTTTGCTCGGCCTGTATGTGGGATCTATGTTTGTGGCCAAATTTCTGAAAAACAACTGTGTGAGTGAGGCAGTGACTCAATCTTCCTGTTTCTGCAATACCTGAGTGGCGAAGGCCCCCAGAGTTGCTTTATATAGAGTCTAGCATAAATGTACAGCAAATTAACAAAAGGTTTGTTTAGTTATTTTTCAGCCATTCAGCGGTGGACTTGCTGGTGTGCTTTTAATTATTGTCCTACTACAAAGAACAACTACAGTATATTTAGGTTAATGTTCACAAACTGATGAACAGACATTGTTGTTAAGGATTTTCTGGTAGAAAGCTGAGTTAATGGTTACATCATTTGCTGATTCAGAAGCTCTGAATCAGCAAAGCAATCCCAGACCATCACAATGCTACCGTCATCTTTGACTGTCAGTATTATGTTGTTTTTTCTAAAATGCTATTACTTTGAAACCAGGTTCTAAAAACTTTAATTACTGTGCCGTCAGTCCACAACATCTTAGGGATCATCGATTTTTGTTTTGATAAATGTGAAACCACCTGGAGGGATTTTGGTAGATCTATGTCAATCACTCCTGGGATCAGAAACTACAATTACTACAAAGTTCGCAGCTGTTTCATGTTTTCTGCGTTTGTATAATGATTCACTGTGATTCGCTTAGAAATTGCTTTGGAAACACTCATTCATGTATGTACACAAAAAATAAAGAATTTAATTTAATTTTTAATCTGCAAAATGAACTAATGTGTCAATATGTGATACTGAATGGAAGAATTAGTAGTCATAATTAAGAAATATGAAAAAAGTGGCTCACTTACTGTCAAAATGCTGCACAAGAGCAGCATTGACAAACTGTTTTAGCAGTCAGTTAAACTTGGTTGATGAAGTTGTTTTATAAACCACTGTTTCTTTCCCATATACATAAAAAGTTTCAACAACAATGTAAACATAAAGGAACTAAACATGATTAAAACGAACAGATAAATGATTCTATGGTAATGCAACTACTCATCATTTACCATTTGGCCAATGAAAGCCTGCAGCCATACTTTGACCATCATACAGCTGCTTTCAACATAAATGACCTTCATGAATGCCAGATATTAATATACTGTGAGCTATAGGCATAACCTCAACTGAAGAGGGAATTTCGATTTTAAAAAGTTATGATATATGTCCTTTCATACGCATAACTTGACTTTTAAGAGAAGTTCTGACTTTAACACTCTGTCACACCCAGTGATGCTGCCTGGATCCAATTTAAGCTTCTGCAATTACAATGTTATCTAGAATCAGAAATATAAGTGCGACATCAAGCCCACTTCTTGAAGTGCAAGATGGTCAAAGCTGTTTCTTACCACTTGTGCATCAATTTCCACTCTGAGAAGTCTTTCTGACTCCTGTGTTTTCTGAGGCCTTTTCATAAATGACTGAACTATTCAGGTGGATGTTTTAGGGATGGTCAGAGGATTTATTCAGGGCAATTTCTGAAAACAGTTTTTAAAGGTACTTTCTTTATGCTTTTTATGTGTGAGGTATACATCAATGAGGGAATGTGCTTATGACTTGTTCCCCACTTATTTCTTTTCTCATATTAGTGATTATTATTATTATGCCTGTTTTGTTTTAACTTCTGCCAAAGCAGCATGCATACACCTAGAAAAAAGTTTTTTGTTATTAAATATGAATCTAATGGTTTTCCCAGTGGAAGAATCATGAGCTGCAAAGTGTATCGGTTTTCATGTGTCACTGTCAAACACAGATTCAATTGTAAATATAAAAATAAATTCTGGCCATAAAAAGTGAAGTAAAAAGTAAATCATTTGATTTATTGCACTATGCCAAGAACACAGCAGATCAGAGAGAGACTTGGGTTAGGTTGTAAGACAATATCTCCAGCTTCAGTATCTCATGGAAGACACCATCCACTGTTTTTAAGGACTCAAGAATATTTACTATCATACCATTTCACAATTACTGTCTTGTATGAAATTCTGACCCAGGTCCTTGTTGTTATAGATATTAGCTCTGAGAAGCCTATGCATGCCCTCTGTAATCTGAGGTATGGAACCATGTGTGAAGAACAACTTGTGTATCTCTGAGTCAGTGTGATCCCAATCTTTAAAGGAGCAATCAATGACTTGTTTGCTCTCTTTGGGGCAGCAGGGCTTGTTGACGTATTTCCTCAACAGCTGATAGGGCAAACATGCTGTGAGCAAGTTACTACATAAAGATGAAGCTGGGTTGGTGTTGGTTGCTGATGAGTATCTCTCACCTTTTATCTTTACTTGTACTTTCTTCTTACACCCAGTGGCCTGTGAGAGACACCTGATTGATTAGTTGCTAAATTTGGAAACCAGCGTCTACTTAACACCAGCAGGTAGGGTTTGGTTAGTTTTTATTTTAAAATGCCTGTTTTAGCTTGAGAATGACAAGTAAAGTAGGGGCAGCAAGTTATACCTCTCCCTAACTTTGCAAAATGAATGATGAAGTCATTCACATAATGAAAGTTACTGAAAGCAACAGACAGTTGAAAAGATTTTCAGCTGCAGAATAGCTGATCAGATTCATATGTTAAGATTCACGTTGAAACTTTAGAAGAACGTTTGTGATGCAATGGAGCTAAAAATGTGAGCATAAAAAAACAACGGGGGAGTAAACTGAATAGCAGGCATCATTATCCATAATTTTGTCTTTATTTACTGAACTAACATTAAGCTTAATACATGATGCAGTTGGAGTCCTGGTGTGTAATTTTGAAGTTTGACGTTAAGGTGTAAAAGCCAGATCAAAATGTAATCATAACGAAAAAAGATGACCAGATTTTCACAAGGAAAATAGAATACATGAATATGATTTACTAATATTTAAAGTATGTCTACTCTTCCATATTTGTATTATGGTCCAACTTTAAACAACTCAAATATAAATGGTCAGATCTCTAAAAAAATAAGACATTCAATAAGTATCACTGAGTTTTCTTCCGGCTAATAGTCTTATGCTGTTACTGATATAAAACGTTAACTATGAGAGGAATGCTTCATCAAAGGCTCCATAACATTTTGGTTCAATGGTCTGTGTGTTATACGTTTAAAGACTTATACAGATTTGCCCTTTTTTCCTCACCAGTAATTATGTGTTATGCACAGTTGATGTAACCTGACAGTTCATAGTTTAACAATTGACCCTTAGGCGTTTACTGAAGCAGGGACGACAGATCACACGTACGTCTGGTCCAACCCATCAATGGTCCACACGCTTCCACAGGGACATAATGAAGTTCAAACAAAATTAAGACATAAAGCTCACCACTACTCTCCATAAAATAACATAAAACAGTTTCCATTTGTTATTTGGCTTATTCAGAGGTTTCTAGAACAGCGTGTAGGTCTTTAACCCCATCCACCAAAGTTTTTAATGACTTCATTTTTTAAAAATGGTATTCTTAATTAGAAAGGCAGGCTTAAGTAGTTTTCACATTTGTTTTTGTGCAAAATCTGTGCATAGAGATGAAACTACACACGGTTTATAAAAAAACAACTCACCTCACTGTCTGACATTAATTCAAATTAAACATTTCATGTTTCAGTTCAAAGAAAACCAAAACTATTTCTATTTCCAAAATGCCAACATTACAAGATATATGTTTTTAGAAATTAATTTTTTTAATCAAAGTAGAGGTGGTAGGAATCATGCTCTTGCATGCTTTAAGAAATGCTTTAGTTGCATTTATGTTTTAAGTAGTTCTTAGCTGCACCAAAGAGTTTGACTTTGCAGATTTTTTAAACAACTTATTTGCCATATCCTTTTTTAAATCACTGAACAAATATTATCAAATTAAAGGTTTATTATTTCAGCTGTTTTCAGTGCTGCATAATTGCTTTGAACTCAGAATATTTAAAAACAGAATTAAATATTTGTTGAAACTCGGTAAGATAATAACGAAATTGGGATTTTCATTAGCAGGTCCCTAAAAGATATACCTGTTTTAATAGTAGTAGAAGTTAACATAAGCAATTTGTAAAGAAATACTAATGTTTACTTTAAAAATATTATACGTTATGTTATGCAAGTTCAGCCAATGGACTAGAAGCTGTGGCTCAATTACATCTCAGATTCTTTGATCGTCCTGACATGTAGGAAAGCTTTGAAAACTAAAGTGAAGCTTTGCTTCACTTTTTGCCTTTTAATTTGTCTTTAATTCTTGCCTGAAGTGCAAGAATTGACTGACTTCTAAGCATTTATATCTCTGATACGTCACTCATAATTTATTCTGAAAAATAGCAAAATTTGACACTTGTAGTGTATAAAACAGTTTTTTTAAAACTTGAAACACAGATATTGTCTAATAATAATAATAATGCAATGCTGGTTATAAGGCAATGGCCAGAAGAGTTGGATGTAAATGATAAAGTGGTGAGAAGCAGAAGGCTGGGAAGAGATTTACCAAACACTTTGCTAGTTCAACTGGAAGACAAACAGAGAGAGACGATGTTTGTCTACTCTACTTCCTGTAATGAGTTTTTAAAACAGGAAAAGGATGACAGTCCTGCTCAGAAAGGATTAGACAATATATTTTATCATTAGAGTGAGTTAAGCCAGTGAAGATGTAGTTAAAAAAGTGATTGTGAATAGATATAGTTGAGGAAGCATAAAAGTACCTTCAATGTAAGATAGTCTGTTGAAAACCTGCATGACATCAACAAAAACTGACTGGAAATTGGCTTGTAAATTTAAAATGTGTCATTAAAACACCAATCACATATAAACTCTTGCTTTTTGTCGTTAATGTTGTTAAACAAAAACAAAATTGGATTGTTAGCTGTGACATGTCCGACTGCTTTGCTAAGTTGACCCTAAAGTGTTAAATCACAGCTCATTAAATTTAGCTTGTTCCCTGGGGAAATCAAAAATTTTGGCCTTCTTCTTTACTGTATGTTTACACAAGTTTGTTTTTGCTGGAAATAAATATTTTGTTTTCATTACAAAAAGCAGTTATTAGACATGCTCATACGACGGTTTTAAGAATTTTTTTAATCACTTCAGAAACTGAAGTCCCAGAAGATTAGAGCTTATAGGATTTTCAGAAAACCAGTGATGAGTGAACACTTACCTGACAGCATGATTTAGAAATGACTCACCATCCTGTGAAGGTGCTTTATTTGCTGATGCTGATGCTTTTTTCCACATTGCTGCCGTTATGTACATGGTGAAACAAACTACAGTTGTTATCCAGTTCAGTCACACTTCAGTGTTGCTGGAACGCTTTTAGCTGAACGAGGCAAGAAAATACACATTTTCTCACTGTCCCAAAGGCTGGGACTTATTGTGAAAACCTTAAGAATAGAGAAACTCTGGATATTTCTTACAGAAAACGGGAGTAACTCAATTCATCACTGTAATTGACTAATCAAACCTGAGCCCAGCCAGAAGGGTTTAAATCGAAGCAAGATTAATGTGTTTGCCAGGTATGTGGTGCCAAACGCCAGAGCTTTTAATTTCGCACTGGCTGCACTAATTTAGCCAGGCTGTTTACCTTAGCACTTAAATAAAACGACAAATAAGCTTTTTTTGTTTTTGTAACTGTCTGACATAAAATTAAACTAAACTGTTTAACACTGTTAAGATTATCAAATTTATTTCTACATGCTTAATGCTAGGAAGATTAGACAAAATATTGGAGGTTGTACAAAGCAATGGGTGCCAAAAATTGTGGCCCTGGGAATTTTGTTCAGAACGATTACTTAGTTTTTATTTAGCAAAATTTCTCATCAGATCTGCTTTTAGAAAAAATAATCAGAATAAAAAAATATTTTTTACTGCTTTTAAACATGTAAACCAGAGGTGACAATAACCATGAACTGTTTCAGATTTTTTTTGTGCTAGATATTAGAATATTCTGTAGTTCATTAATACGATAATATGAAATACTACAGTAGCAACTCTGACAAGATGACTATAACTAGTGATAAAAATGATTGGCATTAAATCAGTGAGAATTTTTTATTAAGTTCCTCCCATGTTTGTTCCTGGTGATTCGGACATTACACAGCCATGAGATAGATGTTCATATTTTCCTTCTGTTGAATCTAAAACACAATATTAAGTAGAAGCAAGTAAGAATAGGCTCTTTGAACTACTTAGACCTCATCCATAATAAACAGCAATACAATAGATGCTCATATAACAATACTCCTTACTGGAAAGGCTACTAGTGACTTTGGCTGAAGAGGTGATTTAGAGGAGAAATTATGAGCACGAGATGTTCGTGCTGAATCTTCATACTACTATTGTATAATAAATGAAACTCTTGAGGAGGGAACAGGCAATATTTTTTCAGATCTTTTTACTATGATGATTTTCTAATATATTCTGCTAAGAAGAGGGAGAAGTAGATCTGGAAGAACAGAAAATAATTTGGGGTTTAGGACTGATATTTAGTTTCATGTATATGAAAAAGGTTTTGTCAGCTCAAAAGCTTTTGCATTCTTTCCTCAAACAGCCAACTTGGTCTAAGTTACTTGCCCTAATTGAAATGCCAAATGCATCTGTGAGAAACTCTGACACTCCCATCGGACTCCAAGCCAAGTGAGCTGCACTGCTGCAGCGACAGTGTCTCCAAGGAGACTGCAGAGTGACAAAAAACAAGTGCCTCCATGTTTCTGAGCTGTCTGCAGGGTGCAGCACAATGCAGCACAGCTGAGAGGTCAGACGTGTAGCCTGGGAGGAATTTTACTGAAAGTTCATTCATGTTTTAGCCTTTGTAGACTTTATAGTAAATCATAAAGGCCGAAAACAAAGACATAGGGAGGACTCGCAACACACAGATGGTCTTTAAGAAATTACTGCAACTCTTGGCTGGGCAGGAAGCTTTAAATCAATTTCAGTCACCAAATATTCAGCTCTATTTTAGGTCCTGAACAGAGACAGAGAGATATAGAGATATTCGTAAAGGCTTTTAAAATTCTGTTTCAGACTATTATAACTGTAAACAAACAAACAAAAAAATCATAACTTATGTCTCAGATACTAATGTCTTCTTAAAAAAATGTTTTAATGTGAAAGAGAGTATTTGACTTGATCCTTTGTACAGAAACATGATCAAACTGTAACAGGGTGAGGGAGTATAAACAAACTCCTGCAAATGACTTCACAGGCTTCCATAGATCTGACAAGGAGGCAGATTTAATCTAATCAAACTTTTCTTTCAAATTATGTCAATCTGAAAAGATTCACTACATTTAAGGTTTTTACATACTTTCATCAGCCATGCCAGCAACTGCTGGCATGTTTATATACGTATATATATATATATATATATGTGAAGAAGAGCTGGTTTTGTAGAGCTGAACTTCTTTCTTAACTGATAGAGAACAAAAAAAAACACATTTTCTTTAAATTGTCCAAAAACCTTTCAGTAAGAAATTTGTTGCACTATATTTATATTTACACAATGGTGCAGTTGCCATTAAAAGTCCCTTCACCTTAAAGTACCTTGAAATTAAGGCCACATTATTGTGACTGCATGTTATATAAGATCTGTTGGAATGTCACATTTGCCCTCTCAGGTGGGCTTTTTGGCTATTTTTTTATTACTCCCTGGCTCATTGTCCTCTTTCCAGTTCCTAATTATGTTCGGCAGTGCAGATGGTGTGTTTCCTTCCTATCTTTGTTTAGTTTTTCCATATGAATCCAATAATAGGGGATTTCTGACTGCAGATGGA
Organism: Xiphophorus maculatus; assembly: GCF_002775205.1. NCBI lineage: Eukaryota > Metazoa > Chordata > Actinopteri > Cyprinodontiformes > Poeciliidae > Xiphophorus > Xiphophorus maculatus. The sequence goes on along the minus strand of NC_036465.1, from coordinate 18,908,896 downwards.
TGATGCACTCTTTGGACGGGAGAGCTGGAAGTGCAAAAAATGTGCAGATTGGGAATTCCTGAAATTCCTTAAAGCAGGTAAATTAATCAAGAGTACATTCCTCCTGGGCATTGACTCCATAATGACAATAGCACTAGCTACAATCTGAGAGTTCACAAAACTCTTAAGACTAACAATGCTTGAGTGACGTGAAATCACTGTGAGACATGTAATTTCCTAAGAGTAGCAAGAAAAATGTCAGAGAAACCCTTTCCTGCTTAAGTGCCCACGAAATGAGCCACTCTACTGATTGGATTGTTTTTCTTAAAAATGCTTTTGACTATTCCAGGGAAAGTGCATGATGAGGATTATCCAACTAAATAATTTAGAATAACAAAGTGACATGTTTTATAGCATGTTGATGTTACAGAATTACACATTCATAGTAAGGAATTGTTTATTGGTCTCTTTAAATATTAAAATGTTTTGCCCACAGTCATCATGAAAAAATGTTTGCTACTTACATGATCCTGATAACTACTTATAGAAAGAAAGTTACTTTTTTTTTTTTAGCTAAGCCAGAATGCCACATATTCTTTCACTATGTCAAAAATATTCTGTAGTATTATATCCAGCACCCAATAAATATAATTAGATTTTAGATTAGATTTAAATTTAACTTTTCAATTGTGTGTTAACACTCAGTCAACAATATGACCAGATGATAAACTCATATACTGGGATTTTCTAACCCAACTTTCTCTCAGGTTTTCCAAAGTCTGAAAAAGTGAACATTTTCACTGGTCTGAGATTACAGAAAGGAAATAGTTCAAATAACCACTTGCTATAACCACAGTCGACAAAATACAATCTGTGATTGCACAAGCATTGAAGCAGATGAACTAGAGCAGCAAGCTATTTCCCAGGTACCACTCCTGTCAGCTATAAACAAAGAAGACTATAGCCTTTATCAGCTCACAAAGCATTTTTTTTTATTTTCCCAAAGGGAAAATAAAAAACATGTTGAATGACTTTCCATTTCAGCTGAACATTCAGAAGGTAGTCAGATTTTGGTGTTAATGTGAATGCATAAATCCTTCGTGCCTTTATCAATGCTTTTATTCAAGTTACTGCTGGTGGCATACACATACATACACATTAGCCCCATTAGTGCCAAATGAGAATTGTATAAATACTGCAACCTGCCTGATGAGTATTGTTGGAGATCAGATTTATGCCTTTAGTGTATCTTAGGCTCTTACGTTGCTTTATTTTTTTGGGTTTTCATGGATTTGTATCTTGATCATTTGTTGTTTATGTTCTTATTTATGTCACATTAGTTGCTTATTCCTTGTGTTCAGTTAGTCTTTATTCCTTTTATATGTATGTTTTAGCTTTTCCCCAGTTTGTTTACTCCTCCTTGCTCTTCTGTGCCGCCTCTCTACCTCCCTCAGCTGCACCCGGTTTCTGATTAGTCTGTCCATTGTCTAGAAACCACTTCTCCTTCACTAATTCCCTGCTTGTTTCTTTAAGTTGTCATAACTGTTTTGTTGCTTTCACATTTGATTGCTATAAATTGTTTCATATCTTATTCTCCATTAAATCACCCACTTCCCATCTCAACTGCTCTGCATTTTGGTTCCAGACGTCACTAAAACCATGACAGCGTATTCAGTAGTAGCACACCCTTCATAACATTACATCCACAACATTCAACAGAGACATGCCTTAAGTAAAACATTTACTTTATATAGATAAATGAGTGTTAATAATGATGACACAGAAAATATTTTTGGAGTTGTTTCCCTTGTAACAAAGGGTCTTGGAATAAATAAAGATGGTTAAAGCTCTCCTCTGAGCTAAAAATGGTCTTTCCTCCTGTTAAATATATCATCTAATTCAAATTACAACCACTGGAGCTAACATTTCTAGTGTACATTAACTAATTGTAGACAATGACACTTTTAACTACGACCACCACTACTAAACTATTAAAATACAATTATTAACTTAAAGTGTGTCACGTGATCAGGCTGATTAACTACAAACACATATCCGGAGAAAACTCTGTTTATTCTTCAAACTGCTTGTGCTTAAGTCGAACAGAGCAGAACAAATGGACTGTCAATCAAATCCTGTTATTTACATGGAAAATAATCTTTCAGCACAGCTGTTACAATGCCAGTGTATGTCGTTTGACACATTCAATAATAAAATGACAACTGATTAAATTTACAAGCTGAGATGTTTAACAATACTGAAAATATCTCTGTTTTTCCAAGCACTTTAACCTGTGTGTCCTGTTTGATTCCTATACACTTTCATGGTTTCTGGTTGTTGCATTTTGTCAATTTTTCCTCTTTTGCTTCACATTTGCCATCATATTATGAATTATCATTATTATTTTTTGCATGTAAAATGTTGTTACTGCTTAACATATAGCTCACTAAAATGTTGTCTTTGATTTTTTTTTTCTCTCATTTCATCCAAACTCATTGCATTTGCACCTCAGTCACTGCTATGTTTGCTAAAAATGAAATCTCACAAGGTTATTTCTCAAGTGTGGGCGCGCTCCACTTGACATACGGTACAATACTGTAAATTTGCACATTGTTAATGAACAATGAAACAAAAGCAGAAACACCACAACCCTAATCCTGCAGACCCTGCAGACCCCTAACAGAAAAGTATCTGAAGGTCTTGTTTTGTAATGTTCAAATATAGTGAATTATGTATAAAAACGTTTCTGTGAGAACTAAGAGGAAAACTACTCGAATTAAATGTTGTGTTGAATAACATGATTAAAGAAAAGCACTCCCACAGCAAGACACAAGCACCACCATTTATCACAATGCGTGTGTTTCCAACATGTTGAATGTTGGTCAAGAAGTTCAATTTAGGCTCTTCTGACCAGAAAACTTTCTTCCACATATCTACACTGCGCCTTTTATGGCTTGTACAAAATGCAAATTAGATTTCTTCTTTCTTTAAAAAAAATACAAATAAATAAATAAGCTGCCACTTTTCAATAAAAGCCAGTTTTGAAAGGTGTAAATTTAATAGTTTTCCTGTCAACATATTCTCCTGGTTGAGATGTGAATCTAAATTTTGGCTGTCATGTCTTTTTAGGTAAATGGATTGAACATCATAACATGTCCTGACCAAAGCTAGAAATCCTAATTTATGAACTTTTGACTTATACTGTATATGCTATAGGTTTCTCAAAGTAAAACTGTGAAAACAGACTATTCAATGGACAATTCAAATATTTCTTTGCAGAAACTGTTGAAAACATGCATCATTTTCTCTCAACCCAATCAAATATATAAAAAAAATGTTGGAAAATGATCAGATGTTCAATGTTCTCTATTTTTGTCAAATGCTATATTTTCTATTTTCAGGGCATTCTTTAACAAATAAAGCTATGTGTGAGAAGTTGGTCTCCCCCTTAAGATTTTGGGAATGAATATGACTGCTTTCATTTCTATGCTGTGCTTCTGGCCTGAAAGTTTACAGTTATATGTGTTTGTTCTTCTTTGAATGACCTTTAACACACGTGTCATAAGCATCACAACGGCTAAAAAGCCTGTGTGAACATGCGCCGCAGTTCTCATGATCTTTGACACTGGCAGTGTTTAGCGTGGAGGACATGCGGTTTGGCGTTGATTCATAACGTTGATTATGAGCGGGGAGCTTTGTCTCGCAGCTATGCTGAGGTGGTCTGACAGGAAAAAACACTGATAGAAGCTGCAGGCAATAAGTCAGCAGTAGGACATCAGATTTTTTTTTTTTTTTGTGAGCTTCACTTTGAGTTTTTTTGGGTTCTTCTTAAATATTAATCTAGTCCATAACAGCTTTCACTGAACAGTTGAAATGTAATATTTCTCCAATATGGACATGTTCATCAATGGTTTCCTCAACGTCTTCTGGTCCCGTGTTAGGATCGGGGTGGCCAGGCCATGTGAGAAATAAAGAGAGAACTTTCTTTTCCCAGAGGACAGAAAAAGTTGGATCTGACTGAGGCCTGGGTCAGGAGAGATTCTTCCCTTTTGTACATCCTGATGTATTTCCTTCAAGCATATGTTTATGCTTGCAGATTTTTTCCTCCGTTGATTCTGCAGGATAAGATTAAACTCTTGTGAATGTTCCTGGTGGAAATGATGCAGGTTCTGTCTCAGCATCATGTGGCTTTATCGTTATTTCTTTTTTTACATTTGTTGTAATGTGCCACTGGACAGATGTCCAGTGATGAATATTATCAAGCAGTAAGTCACTGACCCACAAAGATTGTCTGTGTGGGAACAAACTCCTGTGACTGGTTCTCCCATAATGATGCTGTGGTGAGTGACAGCAACGGGAGTCATGGTGGCTTCCCAACTCACTGGATGTGGGAGGGAGAATGGGAGCAAATAAAGACTGGGAATGTTCAGAGTTACTTTACAAGAAGCATTTCTGTCTGGGTCGGATCTTATGACCCAAATTCTGGGCCATCTTTTCCTCCCGTAGCTGTAGTCTGTGTTTCACTTCTGTTCTTTTTCCTGTTCTCTTTTACACTTACCAAATGTTTCACACAGGTCAGAATGAAACCGTCTCTCCATCCTCTTTAATCTTCTCCATGGCTCTTCTTCTTCTCAGGGTGTTTGGAGGCGTTTCCGCTCCCAAACTCACCATGAGCTCTGCTCTCCCCAGCGGGATATTAATAGGAGAGTGGAGTGGGACACGGAGATACACTCCCAGGAGGGATGATGGGTGGGAAGTAAAAAGTGGGAAAAGGGCCAATCTGCACATTCACCAGTAGTTGTAAATCCATCATGCATGAGTCACGGACACACACACAAAGATTAGAGCTGGTTCTTGTGGAGGAAATTAGAAATAAATCAGTTGAGAAAATACAAAGTGCACTTTATACAAAGTACAAATTTATGTTCACTTTTCCCATAAAGGCTCTTAAAATAAGTTTCTAAAATTTGTTTCAGTCTAATTAATTGGTTTAAAAAATGGAAAACAGGAAACTATAAAACTTTCACTTCACTGTTATTCGCTGAATTAATTGAATTTCTGTAATACATAAGTTTTCTAATTTCATGGCTTTAAAGTCATAATGTCAAAAGTTTATCAGAGTAATGAACTGAGACCTGATGCACCAGATTTGGAAATAGGTGCTATATTGGTCTAGATCCTCATATAGGAGGCAACATAAGTCATCCATCCATTTATTTTCTATAGCTGCTTATCCTTGCAGGATTACGGGGAAACTGCCAGTTGCTCATATTTGTGAAGTGTAAGAAAATTCACATCAAGTTTTTTAATCTATGTTAATTGAATTCAGCTTGCTGATATACCACAAATTCTCAAACAATTCAACATCTCATGGCACTTTTAAAGAATATCAAAGCACACACACAAAAATCACAGAATTCAAGATTAATTTCTATGTTAAAGAAAGACGGTTGTTCACAGCAGAAACTCCTTTAGTGACTTGATTTCGCAACTAAAAAGGTACACTCTGAAGCATCCATGAGCTTCCTTCAGTTCTGATCACGAGTTCCAGATTCATAAGTGAAACATTGTTGTTAAGACAATCATAGCAAAAGGTCTGGTAAGGACACACGGACCACTGAGCCACTCCACCACTGTGTGGCGTTGGAGTTGTTGTCACTAGAGGAATGCTTCCTGACGGAGGCAACATGTGAAGAGTTTTAATCTCCTCTCTGAACTTGTGAATGGTTGTGTGACCACCTTGGGAGACAAGTCAGAGTTGAGCCATAGGTGTTTGATATATGAGGCCACTTCCTTTGTTTGCCGGTGCTTACATGTTTAAGGTAGGTGACTTCTTCCACTCTTCCTAAAACGCTGCAAGATCTGTTCAAAAAGTTTTTATTTCTGTCCATAGAAACCTGCTGAGTCCTTTACTTGGAGTGAGACCCTTTGGGTTTTTCCATGTGTTTGTTGTTAGTTGTTGTTTTGTTTTCCCACAGCCTATTTCACAGAACTGCATATAACACATTACTGTGCTACAGTATAAGTGTTTTATCCGTGGGGTGAACCCATTTCTTTTGTTAGGCTTAAAATTCAAACTAATATTGCACTTGGAAAATATCCTTCTCATTTACTCCAGCTGCAATTGAGTGCTATCCAGTATGAAGCACAAAGAGTTTCATTGATGTCTTGTTGTTTCAAGTAATTTTCTTCTGTCCTTATGGGAAAATCTTTGGCTCGATGCTGCGACATCTGATGGCCGCTGTTGTGTCCCGTGAGGCCAGAACTCCAAACCATTGTTCAGAACTGAAGAAGGTTAATGAGAGGTTAAACATCTTCAAGAATCAAATAAACAAGCAAACAAAACAAAAAAAATCAATTTCCTTTTTAATCATTTTAGATTTGGCGTATTAAACTAAGACGGAGGTTTATAGTATAAAGCTGGATTTATTCTCACAAATATGCTTCCAGAAAAGATTAAATGTTTGTTCCATTTATTTATCCAGTGTGGTAGTAAAGTAGTAGTAATAGTAAAGCTAATTGCAGGAAGCACACATTACATTGTTTTTAGCAAATAAATAAATAAATAATAAATTAAAGAGAAGCATTACTTTTTAATCTGACGTTTTGTTAACTCTGTCTTAATGAAGACAGACCTACCTAAGCGGGTCTGAAGCTGCTCAGACAAAGAGAATGTAAATTGTCTCAAGTAAATTGTTCCAGTATCATGTTTTTGTTTTCGGTTGTAAGGTGTTACATTTGTTTCAGGCCTGTTGATGACTCATTTTGGGAATGTTCAAATACTCCAAAATAGCTCTTTCTTCACGCTGTGAAGAGTTATCCACTCTATCAGCATTTTGCTGGAGGAGGATGTTTAGAAATCCAGAGGAAGCCCTATACTTTGAAGCAAGACGCTTGTCTTTGCATCCTGTAACTTGACCATGATTGTCACCCTTTTGTTTACAATGTTTTGCACTCGTTTTTGTTGTCTTTCTGTATAGTTATCTTGACTTAACCAAACTTCCTAAGGTTAAGACAACATTATGGCAGGAAGCACTGTGGTCTATTGAGAAAAGCCTTTCTGCTTCAGATGCTGAAAACGTCTTTAGCAATCTGCAAGACTGACTTGCACACTATGCTGAACTGCTGTCTTTTCAATATGAAGAAGTCATCGACAATGACAACAGATCATACCAGTAATTCATGGGAGAACATTTTTTTCTGTATTTGATTTTTTTTTTCTTATTAAGACAGAAATTTACAAGTTCCAAAAACTATAACATCAGTGCACATTAGCAACAAAGAAACAAAGTAAGAACAGCAATTGGGAGTTAAAGGGTAAATTGATTTAGCACAAACTGCAGACAGATTGAGTGGAAGCAACAAGTGGAGGTGTGAGACTTTTGACTCACTTAGGATCCTTTTTCTCATTTTCAAAAAGAACATCCATGTAGTTGCATTGGGATTTTTAAATTCTAATCTCTTTAATTTGCACTTTTAATTAAAACATAGTGGCAGTCAAATTTTAAAGCAACTTACTGATCTACAATTGATCCAAGTGTCAGCAAATATTTTAATATTTTATAGCAACAGAAGCTGCTTTATAAATAAATCTATATTTATTGCTTTAGGAGCAACAATTATCATTTCACCACACTAAGGTGAAATGATAACTTTTCACCTGTGTTTTAATCTTAATCCCTTAACTGTCACTTTCAAAATGCTTATATGTTATTCAATGGCTCCATGACGCCGGTTTCCTCCTGACAGTTATTAAAGTGAAAGGGGCCAGCAAATACAAATCAAATATTTACTCAACAATGTTTGGTTAATTTCCCTTATATGAGAAGTTACATCGATTAAGAAATACTTCTTAATTATACAAAGCAAAGAGATGTTATTGTGATGTGACTTTTCACATCACCTTGTTTGAATTTAAGTTATTTAACTTTGCTAATCTTCGTATAAATATTTTCTTTTCCATTTCCAACTGTCGCATATCAGGGATCTACTTGCATTGGATAAATACACAATGACATCAGGTTGATATGCAGTCAGTTCAGAAACTTTCATTCTGACATGTACATGGTTTGTTGTGTGGTTGCTTCTCTTTAAATCAAAAGTCCCTGTTTGCTTAATACAAAGGCAGCTGATACAGCAATTACCAACCTCTACTGGGTGATTTCGACAAAAGACACTGAGTGACCTCAGTGGTATCATTTCCCCTTTTCTGTTTGTTTCCAGTCTAATCAGACATCAGCAAAAGTCTACCAGTCATTTGTTAATGCCTCGGTCTTGGCTTCAGACCAGCTATTCTGCTCTAAGGTCCATTTTTAAACTTTTATCTTCAAAGCATATTGACAATGACTGCAGTTTAAATCCTGGTAAAAAATCAACTATCTTGGTTTCTTTTTATAGTAGAGAATATTATAAACAAGTAATTCATGTATACGAGTAGTGAAAATAAATTGGAAAGTTATTTATAATGCTGATGCATTAGATTTTCTAAGTACATGAGTCTCTGGGAAAATGACTGTCCAAAAATAGTGGGTTTTTTTGGGTAATAAAAATGTTGCCATTGAAATTAAAAATAAACTGTCCTTAGTTACATAGTTAAATATATTTCCACATTTTAATTAAAGCATGAAACAACTGGTACAAGGGAAACATTTTTAAACTCTAATGGAACCAAGTACAGCTGGTAATGCAAAATCCCAAAAGGTCTAAAAATAGAAGATCTTGCCAAATTAATTCTAATCCTTCAACCTTTTTCATATTTTATCACACAGAAAACAAAAATGAGAATAGATTTAATTTTTATTCTATGTGATGAATCAACACAAACCTTTATAGAAGCAAAATATGGCATGGATATATATATATATATATATATATATATATATATATATATATATATATATATATATATATATATATATATATATATATATATATATATATATATTTTTTTTTTTTTTTATTTATTTATTTTTTTTTTTACAGTAATTATCTGGAAACTGTGTGAAGTAATTGTATTAAGCTCCTCTTCCCAACCCGTGGCAGGTGGGACTTCTCAAAACCTTTATTTTGCTTTGATTGCGTAAATAAATTATGACTTGCTGGTATGCTTTGGATCATTGTCTTGCTGAATTACTGAAGTGGGCTTCAAATGAAGGTCATAAACTGATTACTAAACTGAACACGTGCATGAGTGAGCTTGTGTCCCTGTTTTCTACTAGTTTTCTACGGCTGGCAGGCCAGATTACCCACAGCTGCAGCACATCAGGCTCAGCAGAGGAACAGCTCGGATGAGTGGCTGAGGCAGGAGAGTGTTGCCAAAGGTCGAGTTACTATTTTTGTTTGTTTGTTTCCATTTTCTGGTCCACACTCCTTACCAGTTAGTGGCAGTAGTGCTTCCTGTAATTGTTTTTCAGCCATGGAAAGAAAGAAGAAGACTAACTCTACAAATTACATTCAGCAAACAGAAATAAAATCTATAGTGAAAGTAGAAATGTGTTTAATCTGAAACATTTGAGTCTGACAAAGTAGCAAAGGCAAAATAAACTTGTAAGGTTGCAAACAGTTTTTGTCAGCACTTGATTTGGCTTTTGGACATGTCTAATGATGAACCATAACAAAGCAAAAGAAAATGGTGATGTTTTTTAGTTTAATTTTTTTTTCTGTACATATAAATCAGACCTGGAAACAGAACAGGCCACTGCAGCATCAGAACTGTGATCTCAGGACCACAACTCAGTGGTGGATGACAGAGATGAAGGCAGGATGTGGAGAAAGATTTGACAGAGGTGAGAAGAGGGTAGGAAATGACTGACAAAGACAAAATATTTTTCTCACGCTTCTCTGCATATATATATATATATATATATATATACATATATATATACACACACACACACACACACACACACACACACACACACACACACACACACACACACACACACACACACACACACACACACACACTGATACTTTCTTTACATTAATAATGCACATGACAATGAGCTTTCAACGTTTCCCACATACTGTAATGTGAATTTAAACACCGCTGGGAGATACTGACTGAAAAATGTGAAAAAGCTTGAAGCTCTTAGAGCAAACTCTCTTAAGGGAAAAAGAAAAATGAGGCCAGAAATGGTAACTATTGGTGAGTTTTGGCAAAATAAATGAACAAATTCCAAGAGTGGACTGTTCTAAACTTTGTCTTAACTAATTTACTTCCTATGAACTTATGAGACACAATACCCCTTCATCTCAGACGACAACACTGTAAAGTTTGGATATTTGCAAACTTATTGTACAGATCAAGATAATGATGATGCAGAGGGGAACAACATTCTTTAATTTCCAATAGTCATGGTGCTCAGGAAGGAAATGAGTTCTGTGTCCCAGAGGTGAACATAAGATTGACCCAGGAAAAAAAAAGCCAGAAATCAGCGTCATTGTCCCCAGCAAAAAAATGACATGAAAAAGTCCTAAAAGTCCATTCAGAGAGGAAAGTTATTTCTTTTTTTTTTCTCAACAGAAACATAAAAAGCAATACTGCAGTTTGCAAATGCACACTGGGACAAAGACCTTCATTTTTAGAGACATGTCCTGTAATTTGATTGGCCATCATGACCATCATTACATTTGGAGGAAAGATAGAGACGCTTGTACCATCTTAACTATGAAGTATAGTAGTGGCAGCATCTTGTTTTGGGGCTTAGTATAGATCCAATCACGAGGAACGAACATTATGTAGAAATAATGAAGCAACATCTAAAGACATAACCATACAGCCAAAGTGGGGATGAAGTGGCTTAAGGACAACAAAGTCAACGTTTTAGTGTGGCCATCACAACTCACTGATCCCAAACCTACAGCAAACTTTGTGTTAAATCAATAAATACTTTTGAAAAGCAATGTATAAGGAGATTTAAGTTACTACTTCCATATTTGCAAAATGAAGAGAAGATAAACATGGCATCTAGACATCTTGCAAAAGCACAGTGAGAGTTTGAAAAATCGCAATATATTTATGAGGCCACTTTTCATTGACTGAAGGGTGTGTTTAGGAAGCAGAATAAGATGGAACCATAATGAAAGTGACAGTGAAGAGCTTCTTTAAAATACCAGTTGTCTCGATCTGTTCAAAACAAACAGAAACAACAAGGCGGTGTATTCTGCAATCAGTCCTGACAGAATGAAAGCTGTTCGGCTTGTTTGTCATTTTAAGGGGTGTGCTGAACCTGCTAAGCATTTTTTATTTTTAGCGATAAACCAGACCCAAACAGGAGAAGCAACATTTGGAAGGATGAGGGAATGATGAGAAGCTTGACAATCAAGAGATAAAAGGTGTGTGTTGATGTGAACATCAACAGGACTTCAAAAAATATCTTATTTTACCAGCAATGAACACGTCAAACTGAATTAAATTAAATAGCTATATAAAAACAATGTAATTAATTTCCATCACAAAAATAACAGTATTTATCTTAATTTTTCAAATCTTAAAGCGGTTCCTTTGAAACTTGATTGTGTAAAATAAGTTGCTCATACATCGTGTTTCCTCTTAGAGCTTGTGTCATCATATATTGGTATTTGAAGCTTCCGTTTCTGAATATAGTGACAGCTGCGTCAACATTTTTGATCACTTCTAATTTTCTTCTATTTATTCGCAACATATTTTGGCTGATCTTTAAGCGGAGTCATTCTAAACGTATTGCAGCAGATGTGATAGATTTTGGTCCTAGGACTCCTTGCTCATATGAAGAATTAAGATCTAAATGCATAGAGGAGCTGTACTGATTTCCTTCCTCATTTCTTTGAAGGAAAAACAGAACTTCCTGATTTGACTAACAAAGGGCACAATCTGATCTAGAGTGTATGTGGTGGCAGAAATACATGGCAGCCTCTCTTCAGGATATGCCCGTACAATACCCTACGCCGATGTGTGGTCTTTTGATTCCTTTCCTTCTTATCCTGATCCAAGGTAAGTGAATATTTTAGGGGGTATTTTTAACTGATGTTATTTGCTCTTTGTCTGAAGGGTACAGGTGGGTTTCTATGTTTGATCTATTGTTGCCGTCTCTTTTCAGTGTCATCCTGCACCGTTACAGTCACTGGCTACATTGGCCAGGATGTCACTCTGCCCTGCAGTTATGATGTCCAAGCTAACGGAGTCCTCAGTTTCTGCTGGGGACACGGGCAGGTGCCCCGATCCAAATGTAGCAACACAATCCTCTTGTCGGATAATGGGAATGTGACTTTCAGAGAGTCCCCCAGGTACCAGCTGCTGAGCCAGGTCATGCAGGGTGACGTTTCCTTGACCATCGTTAAAGCTCAGAAAATTGATTCTGGGGTTTACGGCTGCAGAGTGGAGATTCCTGGCTGGTTCAACGACCAAAAGATCAACGTACACCTGACCATGGAAGAAGGTAATGCTCACTAAATGGGACATCACAAAGTAATTTATTTGATGTATGCTATCTTTAGTGATGGCATAGAAGGAATATCAGTCTGTCAAGGCAACTTATGAGCAGCACAGTAGAGGATAGTATACAAAGTTCGATCTCTCACACATTTCTCACACAAAATGCAACCTTTAGCCCTCTGTTAGATTAAAATAACTTCCTCTCTGCAAATGTAACCAGTTTAAGAACTCACTACTTCCACTGTCCATAGTTGAGTCACCCTGTTGAAGGCTTTATAAAATGTGTAAAACCTCAATGTGTTTAAGTAGCAGATGTGAAAAATATATGCTATATATATGCAGCATCGACAGGTAAATATAACCCGTTGCTAAGAAGATGCATGTCGTTTCTTAAAATATAACTTAATGAGGGTACAAATGAGTTCTAAAGGTTGCTAACACCTGTCCTATGGGAACAACAAACACTATTCTACTGATTTCTTAAACAATATATCATATCATTTTTGACTGTCACTGTTTCAACTTAAGCTAAATAGGACATTTTGTTTGTTTTCAGCTCCTATGGAAGAACTTGACATCCAAAGCTCAACAGACTGTGACACTGTGACAGTAAGCAAAGGTAAGTACTGTAGTCCTTCTCTGTACTAAAAGAAAACACAGGTGCATGTTTTTATTTAGAATAAAACTTTTCTACCAGTTCATTGTACATAAAGTGATCATTTTTGACAGTTTAACTTGATAAATTTTGATGATTACGGCTGATGGCTAAAATAAATCCTACAACCTAGTTTTCTTTGTGAAGATTGGCTCCTTGATAGCTGTCCAGCAGAGAGTCAATTAAAGCTTCCATAAAAAGGGTATAGCTGTGTCCAAACATTAATGAAAAGTTGAGTGGTAGAAATAGGAACACAAACAACATGGGTAACCACAGCCTTTAGAGGATTGGGAACCACCAGGAAATGGGCTACAAATGTTGCATCACTGTGAGGTTTGAATCATCCAGAAAACATGAAAGGACCACACTTCAGTGAACATTCAGGTCTCCACTGAGGATCACCAGGAATGATCTTCCCTCCATGCAGGACTTGTATGGGGTTAAAAGGAGGGAAGCGATAATCTCTGCAGACCCCACACATCCTGGATACAGACTGTTTAGATTTTACCTTCAGGTCAGCGCTACAGAGCGCTATTTGAAGAAAATAGCTACCAGAGACAGATTCTTCCACTAAAACTCTCTCTGATGAGAACTTGACAGCCAGATTAATACCATGCTAGTTTCAACCTTGCCTTCTTTTGTAAAAACACTACGTATATACATATTTACAAGAAAACCATGTTAATAAAAAAATACAGATTCTGGTTCTTTACATTCTAGGTCTGGCAGATTATTTGCTGTCATTAGACGAATGAATAACTTTTTAAAACTTTTATATTGGATAGATCAAATTAATAAATACATTTTATTTCTCTACATGCTCAAATATAGCAAAAATTCATAGTGCAACAAGTCAGGTAGGTAAATGTTATCAAAACAGATGCGTCAATAGCTAATTTTTAATAAGCACAACAGGAATCTGATGTGGCAAAAAGGAATTCCAGAATTGTTTTTTAAAGTTTTGTTTCCATTTTTGCATCAGTTTATAACATCAGAAAGGAAAGTGAAAAATGAAATGGCAAAGACAAAGAATATTTTTGTTTAAAAAATATATTCTTATTTTATAAACTAAAAATGAATGGGAGAAATCTAAACTACAATTAATTTATATTTGTTCCTGTCTCCTGTGATAAGGTTAATTTTTCACTGCATGAAATTTTCAAAGCCCTCTTAGAAGCAGAGAACATTGGAAGGATTGCAGTTATTTTCTTCCTCACCATAATCCTAATCCTCATCCTCATCATCAGTAAGTGTGCAGCCGTTTATGGTTTGTGACTCATCCATCTGCTGTCCGGATTCATTTTAAACTAATCCGTCTGCTTCAGACCGAAAACATGTCTAATCACGGCATTTCTCCTACCCAGGGAGGAAGGTCCTGATGGGGAGGACGACACCTCAGAAGCTCAACACCATCACAGCTGAAAATATTTACGAGACCATCCCAATGACTAAATGATGCTCTGCAGGTTTCTACTGACCTTAAGGCAGTGTTTCTCAATTCTGGTCCTCACGCCCCCTGCCTGCATGTTTTAGGCGTTTCCCTTCTGCCACACGCCTGGATGAATAATGGGTGATTAACAGGCTTCTGCAGTACTTGATGGTCACGCAATCATTTGAATCAGCTGTTCTGGTATAGAGGCATCTAAAACATGCAGAGCAAGGGGACCTGAGGACTGGAATTGAGAAGCTCTGCCTTAAATCTCCCCATTTATTTTTTTTAAACAATTTATCAGCTACTATAAATTAAATGAAAAATGTTTCTCAATAGTAAACAATAATCTCAATAAAATAGTATAAGATGTCTAACCAATGATTCCCAGATAAATGTTAATCTGCTTGAATTTATTTGTGACCGGCATGAAACGACTGTGGTGGTTTACAGTTGTGGGCACAGTGCCACCTACTGGACAAACTACATAACGTTATAAACAATGAAATGACAGGACAAGTGATGTGCTTTTGTACTTCATGTCGTCTTTTTTTCTTCTTTGTTTACATATTAAAACAATGATTTCTTGAATTATATCAATTAACTGCATGGGAATTTTTTTGAATAAACAATGGTGTAACTCGAATTAACTGTACATAGAAAAATGTAATAATTGAAATATGTATTTAGTGTGTGTGGTTCAAAGACTGTACATTATCAGTAAACTTATTTTGTCTGTGGACTTTTGATTAGTGGTTTGGTTTTTAACCTTTGCTGTATTTTTGCTTTAGAGGAATATGAATGATGTTTCATTACATATCTCTCCATGAGCGAACCTAGACAGGATTCTGAAACAGCGTTGGAATAACCACACATTTGTAAAAGAGGAAGCTGTCACAAGCTGCTGAATAGTTTTGTCCACATTCTAAGAAGTCCTTGGCTCATTAAGTGGCCACACTGTGTTTTTAACACTGTTTGTAATTAACAGTAACAACTTGAGTAAAGTTTTGTCTATGTAAACTTGAATCAAACTTGTCCTTCTCATTGATTTATGCACAAAGAAAATTAAAGCTTTACCAGTTTGTTCCATCTTCTGATTGAATCATTAACCAGTAAAGATGTAACAATCTATCCTGGAAGGGAAGCTATTCTCCACCAATCATGATAACAGAACCACTTCATCATTACCTAAATAGATGTGGATAGGCAACATTGTGCAGCTTCAAAATAGATTGTGAAGCTTAAACTGCATTGTCTTGAGATACTGAGGAGATTGGCTTTAATATATTCAGAAACCAGTCATTAAATGGCTGTTTGTACTGGAGGCATTTAATCTCAATTGGTATCTGGCTGTGGAAAGGTTATCAGGGTTCAGATAGTAACCAGGACTGCAGGAGAAAATAGAAGCCTCAACCCCTGTGCCTTCACCGTTCTTTCCCATTTGTAGGTGGAAATTTACACTGTAAAAAAAACAATTAAAATGAGGGATGTCATTATTGTAGTTTTAAGTAAGAAGTATGCTTGATTAAATTAAGATAATGTCTTTTATGTTATTTCTACTACTTATCAAGCTTTGTGTGAATTATGTGCACAACTTCCAGACCCACAATGTTACATGTTCATAAGAGGCATCTTGCAGAGCATTTACAGATTATGACATCTGCGGTCCTTCATGTTTTAAAGAATAAGGGAATGAGCTTAAAAAGACATTTGATCATGTGAGCAAGCATTAGTAGGTATTTTGTAAACTCCATTGTTGTGGAGATGGAGAAGCCATGAACAACTTAAGAGGTTCTGAAACATATCAGTACTTCCATAGTAATAAAGTTAGATCTGTTTGATCATCAGTTTGATGACAGGATGTTAGTACTGTTGCCTTGCAGCAAAAAAGTCCTGGCTTCAAATCCCAACTCAGGATCTTCCTGCAGAAAGCTTGCTTACGTGAGCTCTCCTTGAGTAAAGTACTAACAGTTCAAAATAATTAAGGTTAATAACAAAATTATCTTCCTAGCAGATATTTTCTGCACGGACAAAGATGACAAATTCCTTAACTTGTTTCAAATAATGACTGGTGTAAGTACATTTTCTGTCTTTTGTTTCAATAAAATGTCAGTTTCTCTGTTTCTTTTTCAGTTCCTGTTTTTATATATTTTTAATATCATCATGTTACAAATTCCCCTGCGATGTTCTGACCCGGATTCCTCTCACCCATTGACCTTTACATCCAACATGATTCATACCCCTCTTAGAAATAGATTTAAAATAATATTTTCTTTTCACCAACATTTATTCTGAAGGCAGGTTATGTTAGAGTTTTGGAGTGGAACCATGATTCTCGGCGGAAATCTGGTTGAGAATCTGTCATGGAAGCAATTAGGGTCACATCAAGGAGGCTTTCCAACCGCAAAGAACTGACCCTCATCGTCACAGATACATCGTCTTAATACCAGTGTAAACAAATTGGTCTGTATTTGTAAGAGTTGATGACTGTGAAGATTGTTTTCCTTTAATTTTGAGAGTAATTTTCTGAATTTGTTAAAATATGTAAATGAAAAGGGAAAACTTTTTTCAGAATTGATCCACCATCTACATTATTATGTTTTGAGAAATGCCTGTCACATTTTCTGTTATCTTTGTTGAATTAAATCAAATCTGCCATGAATGATTTGATCTAGCAAAGATTGCCTGAATATTGCGAACAGATGGATGGAAGTTTTAATTTGTATGACAAAGCCTCCTTGATTCTGTTTTGGTTTTATATCCACATCAAGAAGTAAAACTGTGTTGCGTGACCTTCTGAACCCTTTCAGGATGAAATTCATCTCTTACCCAATCACAACTCCTCTGCAACCATGAACAGAAATATCAACATTGAAAATTATTGAAATATTAAGTGAATACATTATTTTGTTGATGAAATTGTGTAAATTGTCACAAGATTTAGATATTTTTCAATGCAAAACTTAAAATACAGTGTATTAGTCTTAAATGTGCTTGTACAGTCATAATAATTGAACCACAGGTTAAAAATATACTTTTTTCTGCCATAAATTTTGAGAATATATTGAGCCACTCCATTCTCATGCTTCAGAGGAAGTTCATTTTCCAGGGTTACAAAACACCCGTAGAGACCCAAATGTTAACTCAGCAGTTCAAAACTATGCAAGAGACCATGGCTTTGGGTAAACCAGACTTTCTATCTTCACTCGTGTCACAGAGGACACATTTGGTTCATCTTAAACACTTTCTCTTTACATGATGATGATTAAATCTCAGCCCCAACCACCATTCATCCCTGCAACATGCTTTTTGTAGTTTTGGTTGTAGAATTTTTTTCTGACTTGTTGAATAGTTATTGCTCGGGTTTATAATAAATAAATAAATAAAACTGACACAGACATAAACGAACAGAACCAAAGGTTGCAGAAAGATTATTTCTTTCATTATTAAGATTACGAGCCTTAAAGTTTGTGTCACTGAGGGAGAACGAGGGATTTTAAGATCCTCTCTTTTTGAAAATATTCCCATTTTGTTGTTTTTGATCTTAGTAGCAATCTTAGTTGCTACATGAACTATTCATATTTATTATTGAGGGAATAAAATAAAAATGAAATAAAATAATGCAATGACGATGAAATCTGATAAAATGTTAAAATAAAAAGTAAAATAGCCACAGAACATTTATATTCCTTCATATAAAAAAACATAACAGATTTCTTTCATATTTTGAAGAATTGCATTTTGCTGTATTTTTATCCCTTTTCTCCTTACAGATCTAGATTTTTTTTTCTAAAACATTAATTTTATGATTTTTAATCCCAATCGTCTATTTGAAATATACATATGTGACCAACTTCATCTCTCAATAATGTCACAAGGTGCAGGATCAATATATAATCTCTGTCTTGCAGTTAAAAAGTGATTAGTTCTAGTAAAGCTAATTTTAAAAAGTTTAGAAGTAGATTTTTAAACAACGTCCTCCGAGTTTCAAGCATTTTCCCAGAATCCAGATTCAGAAGCAGACACTTCTGCTTCTGAAGTGTCTGCTTCTGAAGCAGTTCTCAAGGTTCACAGTTACACTGAGAACCTTGAGAACCTTGAGACTCTTGTGTCTATTCATCAAAAAGAAACATTTTCCTTCTTGCAGAAGGGAACCAAAACCACAGGAAAGGAAACAGCTCTTTTCTGTATTCCTCTTCTGCCACCAAAAGTTGTTGGTGTGAGCATATCAACGGAGGCATCATGTGATTTGGAAACACTTCAGGGCTGAAGCCACTCTGTGGTCAGTTCAAAGGTGTCTGACAGATGAACTGATCACTAACTCAGGAGAGCTCTGCAGCGTGATTTATGTAAGAATGAGGTTCATCACTTTGTGCTGCTGTCTTCTCTTTTGGGTGAACACAGGTAAGACAATCATTAAGGAGTGTTTTATTTGACAGCAGTGGACTTTTCCTTACACTTTCTTTTTGTTTGTGTTTTAGGTGATGTCTCTGCAAACACCATAATAACCACAGTGGGAAGAGATGTTACTCTAAGATGCACGTATGATGCTGGGTATTACGGCAAGCTGCCTTTCTGCTGGGGCAGAGGAAATATACCTCAAAGTGGCTGCGCCAATGAGGTGCTCAGGTCAGACGGGACCAACGTGCTCAGCCAGCAGTCGGAGCGCTACGCTCTTATGGGTGATCTTGGCGCGGGTGAGGCTTCTCTGACCATCAGGCAGGTTCAGGAGAGCGACTCGGGCATATACGGCTGTCGGATAGACATACCGGGCTGGTTCAACGATCAGAAACTTGAGATTACTCTCACAGTAAATCCAGGTACTCTTCTGACTCTAGAAAGCATATTGCTGAAATAATGCATGTTGCATATATCACGTCAAAAAATCTGAAAATTGACAATTCACAGTGAATAGTAATTATTAAATTTGTTTGTTTGTTTTTTTGGTACCTTAGTAACTGGTAAAATACTGCATTTCTATTTTAGGACGGCCTTTTCCTCTAAAGGTGGAAACAAGAGAGGTGAGGGAACGAACTATCACTGTACGCTGGACCCCTCCATTTAATGGTGGTAGACCTATTACAGCCTACAAGGTGGATTTAAAAAACAAACATGGTAAGGACAAGAAAAGCATGTTGCTATGAAGCTGCTACCAACAGTTTGCAATGTCCTGCTAATGTCTTGAGTTGGTCTATAATATATTTTTATTTCTGAGGAGATTTGTTTTTACAATCTTCAGATTGCTTTTCAGTGGGTTTTCTTTGGGCGTTTGCACAACACTCTGAATAAAGAACATTATAGAAAAGATGCAAATTTGATCTCATTTCATTTCTGTCCAACAGCACCTTGGGATACAGCCAAAAGAACTGAAGTATCACAGGCTCACCTGACTCAGGTGACTTTGGTTGATTTACATCCTGCCAAGACTTACAACCTCCGCATGTTTGCGGTCAACAATGTGGGACTGAGTGAACCCAGCAATGTCCTGATATTTACAACAAAAGAAGCAGGTAAATCCCCGGCCTTCAAGCCTTCAATATAATCATGTCAAACTCAAAATCCATAATTTTGAAGACAATCCTCCTTATACTTTGACCTCTCTACAGCACCTGAGGGTCCCCCGGTTGATGTGCAGCTTGAGGCCCCCAGTTTTGACAGCATTCAAGTTACTTGGAAGGTAAAGTTACAAACTATATATATACATATATGTGTGGGCGTATGTGTGTGTGTGTAGTATGTCATAGAGAGAGTGAGTGAGTGATAGAATAAGGGAAATATGTTTCAGTAAAAAAGATTTCCTGCATTTTCTGCAACTTTTGTACCAGTACTCCCCTTCACCAGAACTTGTTCACCTTAAAAGTGAAATTGATCATTTTCCTAATTATCACCTGGGCAAACAGCCACAACCAAGGCTATCACAAAAACTCAAGAAGTGGGCTAAATCGTCACACAAAACAACAAATCACGCACCGCACATGAAAAACAAAGTTGGTTTTTGGCTCCAGGGGAGAAAAAAAAAGGCTCCATGGGAGAGTTTAACTGCTGATCAAAATGAACCCAAGCGCCTATAAAACATTCGCCAAAAAAAACCCATCTCAATGAAATCTATGAGATGATCATGTAACTCAAAACTAACATTAGAATTTAGAAAAAGAAACACACCTGAGATGCTGTCATAAGACCTTTAAAACATTTCTGCACAGACATTTAATTGGAAATGTAACTTTGTGCTATTGTAAATGCTTGTTATTGCTGCCAGAGGTGAAATAACGAGGTCTAGGCAGAATTTCCTGTTTCACATAGCGTGAGGTTAGTTTAGTTTTAAGCCTTACTAATTAAGAAAAACAATAAAATGTTTGGCTCTTTATTCACTAAAGTTATCTTTGTCCATCATTAATGTTTCCTATTTTGTTTTTTCTGAAACATTTATGCGTTACAAAAATTGCAAAGGAAAACATTTTTTATAGCAATTCATGAGCAATGTGCTGCACCTCTGATGCATATTTTTCTTTATAAGGGTCACCATGCTCTCAGCAAGAAGGAGAAATTTAATGACTCACAAAAAAGCTGCACTTTGTCCAACAAGGCCCTCAGCTTAAAAATAACAAATGCTTAAAAATAGATTGCAAGACAATGGTCTTAGGGCTGAGCTACATTCAGTCCATCATATAAAAAACTGCATTGCTAAATTCAATGTTCTCATTTTGTTTTTGCACAACACACACTGAGATATTCACCTCATCACCTTCACTGGTAAATGTGTTTTTTTTCTTCTGATTAGCCTCCGAAGGTTGAACTCAGAAATGGCGTCCTGCGCAGCTACATCGTCAACTACAGAGAATTTGACCCAGCAGCCCAACAACTTCCAAAGTGGCAGCAACTTACTGTGACAGCCATGAGTGAAGGACAGAGCATCATCCTGACCCACCTGAAGCCTTCAACCCAGTACACTGTTCAGGTCCAGGCCAAAACTAACGCAGGAAAAGGACCTTTTTCAGCTCCAGCTTTCTGCACCACTCTTGACAAAGGTATGCTGGAAAACATGAGACATTAAATTAAAGATCCAGTTGATGTCAGATTAATTTTAAGTTTTATTTCTATTTCAAGTTAAAGAGACAACAGTGGCAACTACTTTGTTATCTTCTACTGCTGCTTCCACAAAGCTGAGGGAATATACAAGCTCTACCAATGGTAGGTATTATCCGATGGAAAAAATAGACATTTTTAAGAAAATGTTTTTAAAACTGTGAAATAAACAAAGAATCTTAACTTGAATTTTTTTTTCTGCTTTGCTATAAGCTCACACAACTTCTGCTGGAACTATTTCTACATTCACAGTTTGGGATGAAATCTCTTTGAAAAGCACAACCCTCACAACAGGTTTCAGCCATTTTTTATATTTTTTTTTTTTACATAAATAAAAGTATTTATTTTGTGTTATGTTAAAGAAGAATTAATATTTACTAGTTCAGACTTATACTATCATTATACAAGGTTATTTATTTTATGGAAGGGGGATATTTAAATACATAAATGCACCAGGTGAGTGTAAAACAAAGTCTGGTAATGAATGTCCTGACTGTGCTGCTCCTAGTGCCACCAGATCCACCAGTAATTGTGTTAAAGGAGGTGATAGACAACACAATTTCACTTTCCTGGACTCCTGGCTTTGAAGGTGACAGTCCTATTACTGCTTTCTACTTGGAGTATAAAGCAGCAAATGGTGAGAAAAGAGTCATTTAGAACAAAAATATAAGCACTTTCTCTTATACACTGTTGATCATGTCAGCTTTGAAATATATTATTTAGAATATTTGTTTTCTTTACAGCTTCATGGGACTACACAAAGGCTATTATAGATTTCAGCTCCAATGAGACAGACGCCACGATAATAGAGATCAATCCTTCAACATACAACATCCGCATGTTTGCTAAAAACAGTCTGGGCACCAGTAAAGCCAGCAACATTCTCACTGTGACCATCGAAGATAGCGGTATTGCTTTCTTACCATTCTCACTTGAATGTGTTTTAATGCTGAAGGAGACGTGATATAGATATTTTCCACATAGATGTTTATGGGAAAGCTGAAATAGATCCAAGTGAAGACTTGCTCTGTTTTCAAGAAAGCAGAAGGAAACCAGAGTTTGAATTTCACCCCTCAAAAACATGCAGCTTTATCAAAACATGGTTACAGTTCCTCAAGTAGCAATTTCCTTATCTATGTTTTTCTAGTAATTGTTTTACTTCTGCTTGTTTGTAAAAAGAAAGTTGTATAACTTCCCTCTGTTTAATTTCTCATTTGGGTGTGCCTGACAGATCAGCAAACGAGTAACATAACATCCACCACATCCACTGCTACCAAAGTCTCTGTGAGTATTAAACTAAAACCAGTAACTACAAACTGTGTCTGTTAGTGCAAAAAGCAAACAATGACATTTATCCCTGCTGCTGCATCTGAGTAATATTATTGTGCACATGCTTTGTTTTATCTGTACATTATCACATTTTAAAATATATATTTTTAAGTGGGAATAAAAAAAATACATTAAAAAATAAGGGAAATTATTGTCTGCGGTAGTGAACTGAACAATTACAATCTATATGAGACACTTGTTGATGGTCTAAGATATAGGCAGAAATGTAGCCATTTCATGGTTTTCACCATCTATTGATTGAGAAATCTATAGATGTAACCTAATCTCTGGCCTTAAAATAAAAAAGGAAGGAGGTTTGGAAAGAGGATTGGAAGGAGTTTTGGAATTAGGGTTGGTAGGAGGATTGAAGAAGTGATGGAAGGAAGGTTGGGATTAGGGTTGAAATTAGGATTGAAAGGAGAGTTGGAACAAGGGTTGAAATTAGAGTTTGAAGGAGAGTTGATATTAGGTAAATTGTAGAATATGTTAATACCTCAAAACATGTTCATAATGTCCTGAATGAGTAAAAGGTTGAAATAGCACAAAGTATGCAGATTTAAGATGTAAAAAAGTGCACAGAAAAAAGTGGAAAAACTCACTTTTTATTATAATGATATTTATAATAATGATGTTGATGACTAATTAATAAGTTATTGTTAATTAGTCAGTTTATCTGCTGAATCTAGCCTGCATTCTGCTGCTTTACAGAGATTTCACTGGTGGCTTGCTAACATAAGTTTTCAAACAAGGGGAAAAAATAGTAGTAGTTTTCTTTGAGCAGAACTGTGATGTTACACTTTTATGTTATCATTTACCTAAAGAAAATAGTTACTTAAACACTTTCTCTTGAATCCTTTTAAATTTGTTTACACTGTATGAACTGCGTTATGGGAAAGTTTTGATATTTTTAACGCATGCCTTCTGAGAACCTCGGCCCACCAGAAACAGGCCCCAACCTTGTCTGCATCGCATAAGAGCCTGATAGTTCTGTCATTTGGAAAAACTGCTATGCTTGTCTAGTAAGTGATGATTTTATGAAAGCAATGCCTGAAATTACTGCAGTGACAGATTGGGTAGCCAACTGTCTGAATCGCTGTGCATGTACTTAAGTGCGAAGCTATCAGTATTTATGTAAACTACGACCAGGATAAGAACCATCTTAGACTCCAACACTATTTGAAACATAAAGTTAGTTTGAACCATTAACAACGATGATCTTTGTCTCTCAGTTGCGTTTCCTCCTGTTCAAATGTACTTTATTACCACCTGAGGACATCAGATGAGCGTAACCGACGACAACAGTGATATCAGACTCTTGATTTTATTTCAGATCTTGTTGCTGAGGTATTTTATTAATAAACTGGTGTAGTGAATTTATCTTAATTATATATCTTGTCTGACAGAAGATGGAAGCAAGAGGTGGTGTTCACACATCTGCTATTGTTGTGCCGGTTGTGCTGGTACTATTGATTGTTGCTTCTATTACTATTTGGCAACTTCGACGTGAGTTTTTTTCTTTCCTTATTGCTTTTTATAACAACCAGACACATTTCTTGCACTTCTTTGATCCTTATTCTCTATTCACAGGTATAAAACATAGAAACGGCAGCCTGAACATGTGAGTGTTTGTGGTGGTTTATTCATCTGGACAATTAAGGTACTTAAAAGAGATTCTGTTGAATTGTCAGCCAAGTTAATCTTAGCCATCGTAGCCAGCTGGGTGAATGACCTCAGTTTGGGAAAACATAGAAAAGGGTCAACAGGATAGTTGAGCAAAAGGCTAATTTACATCAGGCTTTGTCCCAAAGGCTGTTTCTGTCATCTTTATTTTTTTAAATGTCGCTCTCTGAAGTTATTATCAGTAAGGATTCTTTTTCTTGTAGTGGATAAGTATCATTTTCATAGTTTATAATACCTCATATTGAAAATTCTACATCTGTGTGATTAGCAGATATTATTTTTTATTCTTTAAGAAGTTAATTTTACTGATGTTTTCTCAATGAAACAATTTTTGCAACTTTTGCAGTAACAGGAAATTGTGTTTTTATGACCTTCAATCATTGATTTAATTGTATGGGTGCTCTTGTAGGGGAGGTGTATTTTGAACTGCATAGCTGCACAAGCTCTGCTTTGCAAGAGCTCATTATTTTCAGTACATGCAGAGGGAAACATGTTTTGTTTTCTGCACCCAGCTGCAAATGGCTAATGCCAAGTCAGGTAAATAAGCGCAATCTTAAGAATGGTCTGATTTATATGTTTAATTAGTTTCTAACCTCTTCGGTTTCTTCAACCAGCAGCATTGTTGCCAAGAGTCTGCTTCAATTACATATAAGCAGTTAGTGCAGACATTATTCATTATTTTATCTTATTTTTTTCACAGTACCAGTTGTCCTTCAGATAGTTACCCTGTTTCATTTTGTAGTACACCTGCTTCATGAAACAGTCTTGTGGGTGGATCATAGTCCTCAGCGAAAACAACTGTAAACATTTCAGCAAAAATATATTTTCTAAAAAAACAATAAAAACAATAGAAGTGATCAGTTTTATAAAATCTGAAATAATATCTTTGAGATTGTGGTTGTTTTAAAATGGTAAAAAAAAACAAAAAAAAAACATTCCAACTCTGTTAACTCAGCTTCCTCTCTGAAAAGACTCACTGCCATCTACTTTTCGGCGAGATACTGACTCCACTGATAACAACTCCACTGAGTCCATTGTTTCAAAACCCAAACAATCCCTTTCAGATATATTCAGTAGCTCTTCTAAGCAATTATTTTCTATTGCTTACAGGTGGCTGGCCAATGGAGCAATTCATTACAAAGGATCTGAGCCACTGCAAGAGCTGTGAAACTTACTCTGCAATCAACATTTGGAAACTCATTATGCCGACTATATTAAATATACCAAAGTGTATTTTGTTATTGGAGATCATTTGCTAATATTACCTTTGCGTGTATTTGAGTCTAATAGTAAAGGAAAGTTAAAAATACAAAGGTCCTTTAAGATTTTTATAGCGATTGGTATTCTGTAAATGGCAGTACAATTTCTCCACTATAGCTTTATTTTTTATTTTTTTAACACTATGCATTTATGTTGTTTGTCCATTAAAATGTGCATCAATGTAGCATATTTGTCCAACAGTGTTTTAAATATTAACTGAAAGCTTATAACATCCAACTTCAATTCAGTTTTTGTTAAATACTGCCACCTGCCGGAAGTACTTCATATAGTACATGATGAAACAGTTTATCCCTGTTTTATAGTGCAAAGTAAGCTAAAAATGCATTTATTAAATATGCATTTAATCATATTTTTCTGTAGCATTTTTTTTTCAAAACTAACAGTTCAAATCTGTATGGTTTAAAAAGTCAGTTTAGTAAACTGTAATTCTCATTTAATTTGATACCTACTACTGCAGAGATGGGTTGATATTTTTTTCTACAATCCTTAGAAAATAAAAAACAATCCTTCCCTCTTGAACTGTATTAATGAGTCTGAAGCACTTCGTTGTTCTTTGATACTTTGTTTATTTTTAAGTCATCTAAGTCTGGAGAGTCGAGCTAACGACTCTTCAGTCAGACAGAATAAAATATCTCCAGAGTTATAAATGTTGTAGTAAATCATATTGTGTTTCACAAATCTTTTCATGAAAATACTGATTCAGTTACACAAAAGCCCATGTTTGTTTGTAATGGTGTATTTTATTCTGAATTATTTTTCTGATAGACAAAACAAATCTGTGCATAGCTTCTTAGTGAGATGACAAGAGTAGCTGGATATGTCTTTCTAAAGTTTTCTCTAATAAAATCAGTCATCAGTCTTCCACTACATAATTATGCACTACTTTGTGTTGGGCTATACAATATCAATAAAATAAAAAGGAATTTGTGGTTTTAATTTGGCAAAACGTAAAATAGAAGTTCAAGGTGAATTGATACTATTTCCAAGACCCCATGACATATATCACTTTAAAACAAAATAGAGAAATAAATGCACAATAGTGAGGTCCTTACTGAATATTTTAGAATAAGGCAGTTTGTTATTTTTGTTAAATACAGAGAAAAAATCCTAATAAGGTCTATATAATAATCTCTACGCACAGTCCTGGACTCTCCACTGTGGTAAAAAAAAATCATTTTGAAAGAGGTAGAATAGAACCTGTACTAACAAAGGTGGGATGTTTCCAAAATCCAATAAAAAGCTCTTTAAATTATCATGTTATGGAATTATTCTACTAATTATATTATTTATTGTTATTTTGAATCTGTTTTGGAAACCATCAGGTTATCATATAGAACATCAATGAATTAAAGATCCTCATTTTCTATTTTCCTTCCTGTTCCTATTTTATGGGATTTTTTTAATGCAAAAAATATTTTTCCCCTCCTATTCTGCATTTGTGCAAATAATAATAATAATAATAATAATAATAATAATAATAATAATAATAATAATAATAATAATAATAGAATTTACATGTTGTTAGTGTATGAAAAGTTATTCTTTGTATTTTGAGTGGTTTTATAGGTAAAAGTATGCAGGAAGTCTCTCCCTATAAAGATGGTTGTCGTGTAACACAGAACAATGTGCCTATGCATTGTTCTGGTGAAAAGCACAGATTAGCAATCTGATGATGTGCTGATAACCTTTTCTAGTTAAAGGAACAACATTTTCAGTAGAAGGAACCTAAGTCGAAGAAGAGGAACTGCATGTTTTTTGCTAATGCCACCAAAAGTTTGATGCTTGAGCATATTGAGGGAACTCAGACATAGTTAAAGGCTGAACGCCACTGGGGTGAGCTGACGTAGTGAGCAGATAATAAAATCACTGATCCAGGTATAAGATGGCTCATTTGGGAAGGAAATTCTTTGCTTTCTATTGCTTCCTTCTCCTTTGAATTCTCAAAGCTAAGACAGCTGATGTCAGATTGAACATTTTAATAAAGACCAATTAAAGGACTTCATCTTTAATCAGTCATCCTCTTTTCAGGTTGCACCTGTCAATACTACACAACAGCAACAGTGGAAGTAGACGTTTCTCTAACATGCACCTATAATATTTGGAAAGACGGCACGCTGCCCTGTTGCTGAATGAATTTAATGATTCTACTATGAATCCAGCCAGCTGGGATCAACACACTATGTGTGAGCAATTATTATGCAAGCTGTTTGCAATTATTCATAAACTTTACATATTAGTAAAAATCATATACGACATTCTGTCAGACAGTCTGCTGAGGTATTTACACAATTAGGCCAAACAAATATGATCAAATGATGTATTATCAATTAAAAATGTGTATCTTCAAGCTTTCTTTCCTGTGAACGCACACCTCCACTTCTCCCTATTACCAGTACAATAAGCCAAAAAACACAACCCATCGTCCTTGTGTGTCCACCAGAGGGCACCAGAGTCCCACCATTTAATTGATGCAATTCTGTCCAATATTCACAAACATCTCATCATCATCGGAGAAGTCCTCCGGGGCACACACTGCAGCCAGCTGGATTTCAGTCCATCTGTCCTGTAAATCTCTTAATTGTCCTAATTAAGGAGATGAGGAAAAGGGTGAGATCTGATACCTCTGTGGGGCTTTGAGACAGCTGCCTTTGAGTGTCTCCCATCAACAAAGAATCACAGCAGGACAGCAATGATTTTAAGTCACTTGGCTCAGAAACAAAATGCATTTATATATATATATATATATATATATATATATATATATATATATATATATATATATATATATATATTTATATATATATATATATGTGTGTGTGTGTGTGTGTGTGTGTGTGTGTGTGTGTGTGTGTGTGTGTGTGTGTGTGTGTGATTGAAGTCTTAATGACTTCTTTACTCCCTTTTTTGCGCATTTGTGTCCTCTAAATATATACTTTGTATTTTATGTTCATCTGAAGTGCCACACTTCCTGACAAAAAGGGCTAATGGTCTACATTGATGTAAATAGTGCTTGATTGTTGGTTAGCTGTGGTAGCCCATCAGCAAACTCAGGGCTGGCAAAATCCAAAGTTACAGTAAATTGTGTGACCGTCGTCTGTAAACACAGCTCTACCACATCCCTCCCAATAGTCCTGTCATTTCCGCAGTCCACTTCCGTTTTCAAAGTTTTTGCCTGCTCATTCTGGCTTTGCTTACTCAAATACCAGTCCCTGTTCCTGTCCTGGTGCTTCCCTGGATGCCAAGGACGTCTCTGTCCTCCTCTCCTTCATTTGTCTCTCACTTCCTGCTTCCGTCATGCTGATTACACTGTGTGGCACTTATATAAACGGAAGAAAAGAAGCACAGAAGGTTGTGGGATGCATTCGCTGCATGTCTTTGATGAGGTCCCTTTGATTGGCCACACAGCCAAAAACCAATTAACCCCCCTTCCACCTCCACCCGTACAGCCATTGGTCTCTTCTTGCCATAAACGTAGACAGCGAAACAAATCAGGAGTCAATACACAAAGCGAGGAGAGCTGACACAGTAGAAACGGAAACAGCTGATTTTGCTGACCTGCACTCACTTAGCAATCTATGTCATTGCCCTAACAGCTTTGTCACCTCATTCACAACTTGAACATCCACCTCCTTCTAACGTCTATGACTAAACATCCATTAGGGTGACAGCACAGCACAACTTATGTAAGTTTTTCAGAACTGCGTCAGCGGTTTCTGCTGAAGGCTTCATGCTGCAGGTGAGAGACTGAGGGCCGAGGAGGGAAAGCCTGGTTACAATAACGGCAGTACCGGCAGCAGGGACGGAGAGCTGTAATTAATCATGCAATGTGGTTCTGGCCACATCAAGGCACCAAGAGTCAGGAAATGGAGACTCAGATCAGCCCCACATACACCAAAGGCTGAGCTCCACAGCAGGGGTTGATCTGCAGGCCCTGTTACCCCAGAAACGGATGCAAGGGCCTGGACTTAAGAAGCAGCCAGATGTTGGCCTTTCCAACGCAGCGTATGAAGTCAAGAGAAAGAGAGCAGATGATAGAATTGAACAGGACTGAAATGAAAAGCACCAGAGGTTGAGGTGGAAGAAGAAAAAGGGGGGGGAAAGGAACTGAAGTATGGCCTATTTGTTGATGAAAGGGCCACTAATTGATTCAAGTCTCTATCTGAACCCCCTGCAAACTGCAGCAGCTCAAAGGAAACTTTT
Source organism: Xiphophorus maculatus (assembly GCF_002775205.1). Classification (NCBI taxonomy): domain Eukaryota; kingdom Metazoa; phylum Chordata; class Actinopteri; order Cyprinodontiformes; family Poeciliidae; genus Xiphophorus; species Xiphophorus maculatus. The sequence goes on along the minus strand of NC_036465.1, from coordinate 18,878,842 downwards.
CATCTTGTTAGAGCTGGAACATTCATGTTGGCCAGAAATGAAAAGACGACAGTGTTGAAATCCCGGAAGTGAGACCAAAAGGTAAATGAAATTTTAAAAAATGACTAGCTGACAAGAAAATAATAGTCAATTACGCCAGAGGTACCAACCTTAAGATAGACGGGAAGCAACACATCTATAATCAGTTACCATTGAGTCATCAGCAGGCCAAGCATAAAAAAATAAATAAAAAAAAACTTAAATGTTACAATAGTGTTCCTCTGTTGCCATGCACTCTTTAACATTAAATATTCTACCTTTTCGGCATACGGTTCTGACACTTTTTACTAGTTACACTAGTTTGACACTAGTTACTGTGCAGGTTTTGCTAAAACTCGTATACATGAATATAAACCAGAGTTTTACTACAGCTGATGCAGCCAGGAAGACAGATGCCTCTGCCTTATGGCATCCTACAATCAACAAGGTGTTGAAAGGAACTATGCTATCAACATTTCATAATATACTGGGGATTTATGCAAATATTTGGCAGGTATTTATGAGGACATCATAGACTCAGGTTTTAGGACTCAAGATCAGGGTGTTAAGCCACATGTAAAACGTACATTTAAAGGAAGATGGTCCATTTATGACAAACATGTTGAACCATGAGACTGATGCTAACTGGGGCTTTGTACATATTCTTTTATTTGACAGCTAATGGGCTGCACAGTTGTCATGAAATTGCCTCAAACCACAACACAACAAAGGTATCTTATGTAACCCACTAAAGACTGATGATGCATTTTTAGCCTAAACCAAGGATGTTGCTTGAAGCACTTTTCAGCTAATGGGTTAAGCTCAGATTTGCATAGTTTTGCAGATTTCTTCATTTAAAATTAAGAATCCATTCTTAGTTTTGAAAACTGCCTTGTTAGTTGTTATGTAAGATTTTTGATATGATTATTTAAAAAAAGCTTAGACAGGAAAAGAAACCTAAAGTGATGACCACATTATGGCTGATAGATAATCTTAGTCCAGCCCGTTTTGCTGAGTCAAACCCATGACCCAACCCTGTTCTGCTAAATAAACCCCAGGGCCAGTTCATATTTCACCCAAGGATGTTAGTAAAGTAATTCAGATTGTATTGTTTTTAACCCAGGAGTTTTTAAAGTCTAAGGCATTAGATTGACTGCAATCAAAATAACTGATCAAAATATCTAACAGAATGAGCTTAAAGCAACAGAAGATAACAAAATAAAAAAACACAACCCACTAAAAATATAAATAGATAAATAACCATTACATCACATAACTCCTTGGAGTCTTTTAAACCTTTTTATTCATATCCACATAAACACATATCCATGCATAGTTAACAAAGATCTATTTAAACTGTATAATTACCTGTGTTATTTCTAACTGACTGCACATATAAAGTGAATACATAGTACAGTCTTATCATAGTATGTTACTGTTGAGCAGATTTTGAGCTAAATGGCAAATCTGAACCTTTTTGGAGGTCTAAGTTTCCATAGAAACACACTAGACTTTAGGTTGATGTAGCGAGTTTATCAAAGGCTGAAAAAAAAATTGCATTTGGCAGCCAGTTATTGAGGACAGAAATAGCTATACTGACAGGCTTGTTGCTTCCCTTTGCACACCCATAATCCTTAATGCTTGCAGATATTTCCATAAACGTTCGAACATCCAAAACCATATCTTGCACGATTCATATCACACGTCACCTCTCATTCAGACTGCATTAAGTGTCAGGGCTTTGAACAGAGGCATGGCTCTTAATCTGCTTAAATTTGCTGCCTTTTTCTGCACTAACACCACTGACTTTTTTTTATTTTTTTTTTAAAGATACCTGCCCAGAGGCTAAGTTCTGGTAAGGAGAGGCGTCAGATTGGAGGCGCTCCATCGTCCTGGCAGCTGAACACAGTGGAAGTCTTGGATGTGTTCAGGGGATTGGGCCAGCTGAGCTCTGCCATGGAAGACAAGTAGCTGGCGCTGCTGAATGGGAGAAAGAGTGGCGGGATGGAGGGAGACAGTGGAGAGAAAGGGGGGCTGAGATGAAGAGGTAATCACATCAGGGGATTAGTGGCTGTTATTAATGGGGGGATTTGTCTCTCTGCTGTCACTCTCACACTAATGCACACAGAAACCTGCTAAATCTACTTTTATGATCTATCTATCTATCTATCTATCTATCTATCTATCTATCTATCTATCTATCTATCTATCTATCTATCTATCTATCTATCTATCTATCTATCTATCTATCTATCTATCTATCTATCTATCTATCTATCTATCTATCTATCTATCTATCTATCTATCTATCAGTAATTTGATTACTCTTCTTACTCGTCCAAACTCTGGCCGATGGCAATGCATTCTGATTTTGGTTTGTAATATTCTTGCTACCTACTTCATGAGGGAGAAAAATGAGCTGCTCCAGTGTGTCTGTGTGCGCTCGTGCTGGAATGCCACCCCCTTGAAAGATGGCCATTCAGTGGCGAACAAACAAGACATTTGTCTAAAGTCTTGCATCACCTCGGGGAAGAATCTGTGGAAATGTGCTGTGCCAGGTTATCGCTCGCTGTTATTTTCAGCCTCCCTGTGACGCACAGGAGACCAACTTTGCAGTGAAATTTGTGAAGAAGAAATGAACATAAAAATTGGCACATGCCGTTTGTGTCGCATGCCCTGAGACATAATCCGACGTGTGCCTGAGGAGTTTTCCTAACCCAAGCAACCATGCAATACGTTTGATTCCAACGTTTCACTGCAAGGACTGCGATGTTGTTCTCTCTCGCTAAATGAGTTTATGTATGCAGATTTACTGGCAAATGCTCACCAGGAATTTTTTTATAAAACCTATTTTGCTACAAATTTACCTACACCTCTGGTAAAGAAGTTTAGAAAAAAAAACTGGAAATAAATGAATAGCTTATTATTCTAAGGTCACTTTTCTCTGAAATAAATACCCAAAAATGTAATTAATTTGATTACATTTAATCAGTACATTAATTGTTGATCCATTTTCTCTTAAAGTAATACTTTGTGCAACCTCGTTTTTCTAATATGGCAACACTTATTCTTCACCTACATCATTTTATAATGTGGGAACAAAGCAAAAGGGATCTTTTCACACTATATCACGATGGAACAGTCTCTGAATTGGTTTTGAATAAGTATTTAGAATTGTTTAACAGAGGTCACCCATTTTTTTTATTTCAAAAATAAAAATCGTCCTACATTTTAACACATCACCCATGTTTTTATAAGAGAAGCAGGCCCACAGCATCACAAATCCACCGCTGCACTGAATAGTGTGGTTTTTCTGCACTCATTTATACCAGTAGAGTTAAGCTCAATAAATTTATGTTTGTGACAGAAGAGTAGAAAATGTTGTTTTTAGCATTCCTCCCAAACAGCTGGTATCCGCTCAGTGTCTGAGATCAAGATGACCATAGATCCTCTTCCAGGCTTGTAGGCAGTGACTGAAATAAAAGGTCTTTCTGACATCATATTTATAAGCAATGGAAACAAAAAGTTAGGAATGAGTTTGTTCTTTAAAATTCAATTCAACTTAATGCAACAATGTATATTTTTTTAAAATACTCAAATGATCTTTATTTTAAACAAAGTGGTAGTACAAACAATTGTGTGACCATTGATTTAAAAGAACACAATCAGTTATTTCTTATGGGGTTTTGCTGCCCCTTAATAAATTCTTCAAATCAAAGGTTGGATTTTTCTAAAAGCTTTAACGTGAGATTCTGCTACAGCCATTAAATTTATTTTTTTCATATTCTTTTACATATCTTCACAGGGTAGTCAAGGAACGCTGGAGGTGCTGGACAACAAATAAAACACTGGGGTTTAGAAAAAAGATAATATTTCCAAACTATGCCTTAAAAGTCGATGTGTAAGAATTTTTTTTTTCCTTCCAGCAATGTACAAATATAGTTTCTAAGGTGTCGCAGTCCAGATTTTTATGTCTAGATCATAAGAGGCAAGACCCATTTCTTTGAAAACTCAAACGCAGACGCATGATGCAGCTAACAGAGGCTTTTCTCTGAAAAGATGTAGGGGCCAGGGCTAAAGAGGCACATTTGCAGACTCTTTCATCAGGGAGATTTCGCCTCAGTCTCCCAGTGAGCTGCAAAGACACCAGTGTCCCACCGTGAGCCGCCGCACAGTTTCATCATCTGAATCGAGTTTCACAGCAGTAGCAAGAGAACTGAAGTCCCCAAGCTCCATCACATCACCCGAAGACCCAGGAGGGGCAGTAGAATGTCAGAAAAGCTCAGGGGTGAGACAAATAAGTAAACAGACTGAATCCACGTGCAGAGCGAGGAGAACTGGACGGATGGATGGGGAGAGGCAGTCAGCCGTTCCTCATGGCCAAGCAGTTAAAATATACTCTGTCCTTATTGTTTCTTCTTTGCTTCCTTTTTCACAGCCTGACTGTCAGTGGAGCAGAGCAGCTCAACTTGTGTATGAACTTTGTTCACAGGTGTTGGACATACTTACCTGAATACAATGCATCAGTATTCCTCTTAAATGCTTTCACGATGTTATATCACAACCCCAGGCTCCGAGGTATTTCACTGGGAATTTATCTAGTAGAATCACACAGAGAAGCCCGTAGCAACAAAACTTGTACAAACATGAAAATGAAACATTTGTGGTTTGGATTTGTATTAAGCAGCAATTTCAAATGATAGCCACAGGTATTTTAGTTTTTACACATGAAGATAATGAATTTTCCCCCCATTCACCATTGCAAAATAGATCAACTCTTTCTTAATTGGACAGAGTGAACATCAACCTTCAAATCTTACCACAAATTCTCAATTGGCTTTTTTATCCAGACTTGACAGGCAAAACTAATGCATGAAAATGTTTGATTGTTTTGATTGTACCTCTGGTTGTATTTTTAGACTCATTGGCTTTTTGGAAGATGAACCTCTGTCCCTGTTTTTAATCTTTTTCATCGTCCTGCAGGCTCTACCAGGATTGTCCTGCATGTCCTGCATTATTATCTTGTCAACTGATTCTTCCACCTGAGCTGTGGATATCTACAGCTCTTCCAGTGCTCTTGGACGTTCCTTAGTCAATCAGTCTGTAGGTGTGCCAGCTAGTTACACTTGATTTTATTTGGGGGCATCAATGTAAAGAGGGCTGAATACAAATGCACAATTTATTTTTTCATATTTCATGGCAAAAGTTACAATCTGGTTCCGTTTTCCTTCCATTTCACAAATTTTCCCCGTTTAATATTAGTTGTTGTAACGTGACGAAATGTGAAAAAGCTCAGGTTATTATATCTCTGCAAGCTTCTATAAATTGGTACTTTGTTGCTCTCATCACCAAAAGTGTGAACAATGTAAATAAAAGTGTAGCAGGCTGCTCGTTTTAACACAATTGTGACTTTTTAGGTTGGTCTCTGTGAACAGAAAGAGTTGAGGGCCCCGTGGGAATAGATCCACACACACCCTCATATGTCAATCTGTCTGTCAGCTCTGTGCTCGTAATCACATCCCAACCCCTCCTGTTCCCAGGCACACAGCACCCTTACTTTGCTTCACTGTAAGGGGAAAAATGAGAGATCCCCCTCCCAAATGCTCTCTAAGATTAAGGATTTGTGTTTTACATGTGTTATCGTTGCTTCCCTTCATTATCCCCCTGCTTTTGTCTCAGCTTCCTCGTCTAATTAGAATCTTGTCCCTTTCATTCTCCCATTTGCCTTTCTTCCACCTGTGAGAGCAAGAAGTAGAGGAGGAGAAGGAAGAAAAAGAAGGAGGAAAACGAAGGAAGGAACGGGTGGAGGAAAGATGAAAAGCGCGCAACACAGAGCGAGTGGCGGAGCGTCGTGGAACGCTGCGTCTGAGGGGAAGATGAAGGCGATTGTCACGTCTCATCACGCGAAGCTGCACACACATACACAACCTGGCTGCGCCGCAGCAGAGACACACGGTCCCGCTGAGCCGAGCTTTGAAAAGAAGAAAGCGCAAAGAGAATGAAAAAGAAGAAAGAAGAACAAGCGAGAAGAAGCCACCGTGTTGGATGTTTCATTTTGACCCATATTTGTCCTGACATATAAATCAAACAGGCGCTGAGGAGCCCAGTGCTGCTGTCACAACGGGGTGTTGGAAAACATATCTGAGCAGATCCACACGAATGCACACACTCCTGGTGGCATGAACAGCAATTAGGAAGAGCAAATAAAAAGAACAATAGAAAATATACATGTTAAAGCAAGCTAACGTAGAAATATTGGCTTCTCTAACAAGCATGAAATCCTTCCCTTTCCTGTTCCCTGCTCCACCCCTGCCCTTCCTTTCCATTCTATTCTGCCTCCAGAAAAGTTCAGCGCTCTCTGTGCCTCCTCTGGCCCACAGCGTGGCCTCCTTGGCTGTTTATGAGCAAGGTGAGGACAGGCTGGCGCTTCGCCTCAGAGTGTGGTCAGGCTGTGTTTACGTCTGTCTGGCCCTGGAGCCTGGGACCTGGAGTCGTGCACCGGCACATCCTGGACATCACACAAAGCTCTGCTGATGTAGCGTGAGGAGGAACCCTCTCAGACACTGCAGTTCGTACTAATAAATAACCCAGAGCTATTATTTTCAGACTTTATAGCACACCGTCAGGCAAAAGTGTTCATACCCCTTGAACTTTCTCAAATTTGATCAGAACCACAATGTGTTTTAATGCAAAGTTATATGACAGATGAACATAAAGTAATGCATAAACATGATGTTAAGGAAAAATAATCCATGCTTTTAAAAGTGTTGAGTGCATTTAAATTCATTCCCCTTGAGCCCATACTTAGTTGAGTGACTTCGCTGCACTTACATCTGCAGGTTCTTTGAGGGTGTGTCACTAACAGAACATCTGGAGAATAAAATAAGATGTTTTTCCCTATTCTTCTTTCCAAAAATAATTCAAATTCAGTCATTCTGGATAGATAAAGCTTCAAATTCTCAATTGGATGCAAGTTTGAAATTTGACTGGAATTAAACATTTGGATAAATTTATGCCCTTTAAATGTAGCTCTGATTGTTTATTTGGCGTTATAGTTCTGATAGTTCTGCTTTTGCAGTTTCTACCAGCTGTATGTTCAAGAATTTCTCTGTTTGCCACCTCTGTGTGGGATTCACAGGGATAATGTGCTCAGGACAATCTGAAGTACAAGTGTTGCATTTGGAGGTAGGTCAAAAGGTCACTCATAGCTGACAGGTAACTTTCTTTTAAATGTATCTTCCTCAAATAACGTGATGGCAACTTCAAATGTTTTTTTTTTTTATAGTTTTAAGTCAACAATAATGGGTCATCAGATTCTACAGATTTATTCATCTGAGGCTTAGATTTCTGTATCTCCTCTAGAGTTACAATGAAGAAGTTTATTGTTGTAATAAAATTGTGAAAAAGTTCAAAACATCAATAGATGTTCCTCTACATATACTCCACATGTTATCTAGCATGCACTAGTAGCTATATTTGACGTTGAGCTTATCAATTAGAAAATCGTGCCTGTGTTCATTCTCTGGAAGTAGGGGAAGTGCAGGATGCCGTTCTCGGATCAAAGCTTCAACATCAGACAAACGCAGCAAATGGAACTTATTGTTTACTTTTTCATATTTTCTCCAATGCAGCTCTTGTTAGAGAAGAAAATTTGATTTTGTTCAACTTACCGCTTGTAGTTGTTTACCCTGCAAATACTACTTAACATTTCACCACTAAAATCAGCCCAAGTATCACCCTTGATGCATGTAACCCCATGGCCTGCAGGAGTCTGTCCCTTTGCATAACCAATTCACTCTCCTACTATGATGGCTTTGTTGCTTTATTGCCCTTTAACAATCAGCATGCTCCAAACTCTTTCTAAACTTCCCTGCATCTTCTGAGACAGAAGCATGAGGAACTCGTGTTGTTTCTCTGATTGAACGGCTGTCAGTTAGCTCTTGGCATTTGCTCGTCTGAGATATGTTTAACATGACTAATCTGCTAAAAGCAGCCGAGAAGGGAGAGAACTGAAAAGCCGCGGTTGTGGAACACGACAAACAGTGTGATCTGCCTTTTGTTTTCGGTAGCTGATGAATATGCATGTGGCCCTGGGAGTGACTGAGTCTGGGGTGGGATGGGGGGTGTGCTCAGAAGAGCATGTTCAACAATAGAATTACATCTCTGACATGCATCCACCGCAAGGCTGGGATTAAGCACAACACAGAAAGTGAAAAAAAAGAAAAAAAAAGGAAGAAGAAAAAGGATGGAGATGGAGAGTGAAGTGATAAAGGAAAGATCCGCTGCTTATCTACTGAAGAAGAGGAGGCCTCGGGGAGGAAAGGAATGGAGAGCGAGATGGGGAGGAAGGTTGTGGTGACAATGAGAGGAGCGAGACAGGAAGAGGAGCAGGAGATGGGGAGCGGGTCTTCAATCCAAAGTGTTTAATTTCTTTTGCTGTTAGTGAATCATCACGGGGATGATCCAACAGTGGATCAAAAGGAGAAGCAGAGGAACGGGGGGGGGAAAAGATTAATGCAGCAGAACAAAGGCGCAGTCCCTTCAAGAAGATCACAACTCCTGTTTTTCTGTCCTACTCTACCGCCTTCTCATTTTTCATCCTATTAAGTAGTCCCGGTTTAATTTATCATAAAGAGACAAACAAAAAAACTCCAACAACTTCAATTAGGAAAAAAAAAAACTTGAATAAATCTGGTCAATCTAAAGTCTCCAAAATCATCCTGAATGGAAAAATTGGGAAAATTCTACCATCTGTCATGGAATGTCAGCAGCTTCCCATGAGGCTTTCAGCAAACCGTTTGTTTAGTCTGCGCTGCCCTTGCTGCCCAAACTCAAACAGTTTTGATGAAAAGCACACAGATCAGCGCTATGGAAGTCCAGGCAGCGTGTCCGTTTTTATTTTGAATCCCTCGACCCGCTCAAACTGTGTTCATGTTTATAGTAAAGCTGTGATCTGAAACTATGCAATCGTTCCCCCTGAGCGGTGCGGGATGGTGTTGGTGTCTGAAGGGTTTTCATGAGGTATTGTTATTGGCCCAGGGCTGCTGCTCCTTCTGTGTTTCTGCCACTGAGAGAAAAGTGTTAGAGGCCATATTTCAGGAGTGTCATCACTGTAGTGCGAGTCTCCAACTCAGGAGGAGCTTGGATGAACAAACTGTTTGTGTGTGCATGAAAGTTTGAGGGGTGGAATGGGCAGTTTTTCAACGTACATGGCAGTAATGGAAGAAAAATCCTGAGGCTCCAAAAGACTTAAGGTTGGGGCAAAGGTTCACCTTCCAGTAGCAAAATGACCCTAGACGTACATCCAGAGCTATATGGATTGGCTCAAAGGATATTCATGTGTTAGAAAGTGATCTCTAGACCTCAGTTAAATCAAAACTTTTTGAGTCCAGATGAGCTATTTGACTTGTCTGGTCTCAAGTAGCTGAGTCTATGTGAATGACAAATGTCATTCACGCAGATTTTTGTTTGTAAATGTGCTTGAAAATCATAAAAATCTATTTTCCTTCCACTTTACAATTAGCCACTACTTTGACTTGCTTTATACTTTGCGATACACTGAAGTTTGTCCATGCAACATGAAAAATTCAAAGGGCCTTCACTGTAAATGATGAGGCACCCTCATAGTTTTTTTCAGGAAAAACAGATAAATGATGTCTCAACAACATTTAAACCCCTTTTCTACATTTCATTGCATCCCTTGCAGTTTTTTTCTTCTCTGTTTTCCTCCCCCCTCTCTGTCACCATGTTTGTCACACTGCCCAAACTGCCTCAACGCCCACTCAGTTCACAAAAAAACCTCCTTATTCCTCATACCTGCCTGTCGACTCCAGATTGCAGACTGAGGCTGGCATGAGGGTGTTTCAATAAGAGTGTCTGAGTTGTAAGTCCCTATCTCATGACTTCTCCCCTTTCCTCGCCACCAGATAAAACAAGTTGACCTGAAGACTGAAAAGTCAAGCGGTGTCCAGCCAAGCTCACGGTTGGTTGACAGTCAATATTGACCCTAGGCTAAGTGTCTCTTGGTGGAAACGAGGAATGACCCCCTCCCCTTTGGTCACCTTGACTCAGACACACACACATAGAAGAGTGAGATGTCGGCAGCGGCTTGACCCGTCCGCTGACCCCAGTCTGGGTATTTTCTCATCCACCTGCTGGTTAAGAACAGGCTACAGGAAGGTGTGAATCTGTTCCCACCTCTGTGAGCCAGCAGCGAGTGATGGATGGGAGTGAGATGTTGTCACTGATGCTTCAATTTGAAGGTGCATTGTTAACTGCTCCTTGCCAAGCGACAAGGAAGCAAATCATCAGACTCGGGTTTTTCAATAAATGTTCAGCTTAAGCAGTGTGTGTTGTTGCAAAGAGAAAAGGAGACGGTAGAAAAGGATTGCAAGGTGCATGCTTCCGTGTACCAGTGTGACGCCGTGCACTCGCTGCTGTGTGTTTGTCAGCACAAACACCTAACATTGAAGAAGACAAGCTGCCTCCTGACAGTTATTTGCTAGTTTTGGTCTCTGGGTACTCTGTCTAACTTTCTGTCTCTCTTCCTCCCCCCAAATTACCCCTGGAGGACTGAGAGAAGGTAAACACAACCAATGAGAAAAGCATGGTGACACACAGCTTGTTATTGTGAGAAGTCTCCATCTTTTTCCTCCTCTGTGACTCGGATTTCCTTCTCCCTCTCTAGCTTTAACCTGTACTGTAGCCATGGAAAAGTATTTGGTCCCTTAAATTATTCCTGTTTTTGCTTCACTGAGCCCCATATGGGATAATTGAGGACAACGGTATGGGTCCCAGAAGGTTTTGTAAATGATTTCCATGGTGGAGCTACATTTCTGGTTTCTCATTTTTGTGAACAACATCCATACAAGTGATTATGTAGAATTCCCCTTTTCCTACATTTTCAATTGTTTTTGTCACGTTGATCAAGATATATATTTGGGTTGAAAAGTCTAAAACTCACAACATTTAAGCATAAGTTTGTTGTATAAGCCTTAACATGCTTGAACAGGTTGTATTGTACTGTACGTACAGTTTCCTTAAGGAGATTGTCCTTGTTCTGCAGTGCTGCAGACCATTCACATGGTCTGTCAACAAATTACAATAAAATTGTAAATCATGTCCAATCTTTTGCCATTTATCTCCCACATTAACAATTTTAACACTTGTCATCAAACCTCAGCCACAGTTTACAACAGAACATCCTTCCAGAGTACACTGCTATATTGACAACATGACTAAGTCATTTATCCATACTCAAGGACTGATGGCCCCAACATGTTCATTGACAGAGAAATTTACTTTTGCGATGCTAAGCGTTTTAAACAAGAGACCGACTTTTGTTTTTAGGTGTTCTGCTTTTTGTACAAATTGCTTTAAAAGAATGCACCTACTGTTTCGCAAATGTCAAGGATGAGTCGGTGAATGTACCGAAGCGACTGAGAAAAAGTGTAAAAGAAAAAGAGGCTTATTAACATCTTTGTGTATGTAATTAATTTATATAGGCTAATATGTTCCTTTGTGAAAGAAAATAAAACTGAAATAGAACTTTTCAGTATTTTGGTTTATTTCATAAATAGGTTTGTAAAGATTAGATGGATAGATAGATAGATAGATAGATAGATAGATAGATAGATAGATAGATAGATAGATAGATAGATAGATAGATATAGATAGATAGATAGATAGATAGATAGATAGATAGATAGATAGATAGATAGATAGATAGATAGATAGATAGATAGATAGATAGATAGATAGATAGATAGATAGATAGATAGATAGATAGATAGATAGATAGATAGATAGATAGATAGATAGATAGATAGATAGATAGATAGATAGATAGATAGATAGATAGATAGATAGATAGATAGATAGATAGATAGATAGATAGATAGATAGATAGATAGATAGATAGATAGATAGATAGATAGATAGATAGATAGATAGATAGATAGATAGATAGATAGATAGATAGATAGATAGATAGATAGATAGATAGATAGATAGATAGATAGATAGATAGATAGATAGATAGATAGATAGATAGATAGATAGATAACCCTAAAAAGAACACCTGAGTTTGCTATAGCTACACATGTGTCACGTTTCAGTGAATACAGAAACTATAATCACAGGCATCTTTGCTTTTCATCAAGGCCCCTAATTTTCACTGTTCACTTCTTATAAATCCACCCACGTCTGAGTTTCTCTCAGCACACCTGCATTCAATATGAGCTCTCTCAACTCTCCATATTACACACTGACGCACACATTTTGCTCTACCTGCTCATGTGGTGCTAACTGCCCCCCCGGCCTCGTCACCACCCTGTGTCATATGTCCACTGACAGGCATGAGCCCCCCCGCCATACAGCGACCCACACATCTTTCTTTCATCCAACCTGCAGTTTCACTGCAACAGGAAATCCTGAACATTTTACATTTCCTTCAGTTGTGCAGCAGATGTGTTTGAGCTCAAAGCAAAAAGAGAGGTTGAGCTGGAAGTGCTCTCAGTCAGCCAATGAACAAGCAGCTCGCGACCAGGCCACATTCCTGTGCTTCTTCTTTTCTCTTCATGTTAACTCACGTCTGTTCACTTCCGCTCTGCTGCATCCCCAAGGTGACGGCTGGCTTCTGCTGCTGCGGCTCATGCCTAAAGGCTACAGGGCGAATGGGCCCGTTGTCCTCTGAGGTTTGTGACCAGAGGCCATCCGTCCCCATTGATTCGGACCAAACCTCTGCGGCATGTTTCTTTGATGAGCTCTGTCTGATTGAGTTAGCATGAGTTACACTCCATCTTGATCAAAACTTATTCCCAGTTCCAGGGAGAGAGCAGAGAAACACTGATGAGGAACTAAATGAACCTTACTGAAGACAGACTTTTCAGTCATACACAACCCACGTAGCTTTCTATTTGCCAAATACAGCATGTTTCAATGTCCCAAAGGACTAAAAAAACAACTTGAAAGCAACACAGTCACACTACACTTAAAATATCATTTGTTTACATCCTCCTCCAAAAAGTCCCAGTGTCCTGGAATGCGAAGGAAAAGCGATCCGAAGCCCCAGTGTGTTTGCAACCCTATAAATAAAGGTGGTGGTGGGGAGTGTGGTTGACCATAATTACACAGGCCCTGTTAAAGTTGGGCTGCGCTCTCTTTCTGTCTGACTCTGCGTCCCGTTAGCATTCATGGCTACTCCCATCCACATACAAACACGTTCACAGGCGGCGCACACATTCACACAAACACATGCAGACAGGATCTGGGTCAAAAGTTTTGTTTTCTACATCTGTCTGGACTTTTAATGCCTTCTGACGTTCACAGTCTATTACATAATTTAAGTGTTTAAACAAACATAATTGTGTTGGCTTTTTCATTTCTCTGGGAGACTTGTTTGAACTGCCTTACTATCTATTTTTTATACATCTACGATGAATAAGATGCCTTGTTTTATACAAGACCTGTGCAGTTATCCACAGCAGAAACAGCACGACCTCTGTATGACCTCAGTGTCCAAAGATTTTGTAAAAGGATACAGGGTTACTACACATCATGTCAAACATCCACTCATTTCCACCTTCTTACAGACAGCAAAACTTTAAATCACCTAATGCAAAAAGGTTTTCAATAAAGTTATCGCTTTGCAAATATACCAAGAGAGATCAAACTTCAAATACAGAATTGGCTAAATTTGAGATCTTTATAAAGATCGATGAGTCGACGGAAGGATGGACGGACGGGTGGATGGACCTTTCCAGACTATTTATGAATAACAATTTGTTTCATCTTCATAAAAGCCGCTCTCTGTCAGTCCTGATAAGAGCGACAAGTCAGTTTTTAGTCCCCTACGCGACGTGTATTTCCATCCCTGCGGTGTGCATGCTCACATGCTAAATCTCCATCTGGCTGCTGCGAAATAAAGTTCACAGCATTGGAGTCGAGATGTAAACACACATTCACACACTGTTCTCTTTCTCGCTAAGCTGCACAGACAGACATTTACCAAACTATGCTGTATGTCGCGTATCTGTACCAGCCAAAAGTGGTCTGATGGTGAGTGTGTGTGCGTGTGTGAGATCATGCACCTGCATGTGTGTGAATGTATCTAAGTTCACACAGGCAGAACCACATACATACACCAGCCAAGACTTTCCTTTGGCTGCCAGAATAACGGAGAAAATTCTATACAAATTCTCTGCAGCGCGGTACAGTTTGTTCCAAAGCACTTGTCTCAGCGTACAAATCACAGCCAGGCAGCCAACTATAGCTAGCTCGCTCTATTACTGCCAAGAGGAAACATATCCAAAAGTTTTAATACCTTGTTTTCACACAAGCAGTTTTTTTATTCCAGCTCATAAAAGCCAAACGACAAAAACAATAGTATGTACAAGAAAAACAGCTCCTTCTTGGTGTAAGCTGAAGTCTCCTCAAACTGATTATTAGAACCAGTCAGCGGTCCACATTTCCCCACCCTCGTTGTCCTCCTGTGGTTTGGCACTGGGAGCGTGCAGACTGGGCAAGCTGCACAGAATGGCCGCGGTTTGATGTCTTAATGCTGTTTGTCTGCGTTGTACGAGATGGGTTAAAATAAAAAATGCTTTAAAACTGAACCAAATGTAAAACACTTTCCTGGTCACACCTTTGGCTTTACTTTAAGATTCTTGCACACTGAATGCTTGCGATAAGAGAGGATGGAAATAGCAGAGGAGTGTTAGGTTAGTGTGATCACTCTTCCCTCCTCGTTCTGGTCCATTTTTCTCAGAGATACCGTAGAGCAGAAAGGCAGTAATGTACTTTAATGCACCTCTACATGATAAAAGTTGGCTGTCTGCTGCTACATTCCCCCTCTGCCTTTCTCTCTCTTGCACATACACACACACATCTCTGACTCTTATGCACCGCTGTGCCTCGTAGCATTAAACATTAAGGAGAAACAAATGAAAGGCTCTTTTAAAAGCTTTAACCAATAGGCTTTTACAAGCCGACTGGCTGCATTTGAATAAAAACAAAGACTAAAGTGGTCTAGACAGCAGGAAATCCAACTTTGAAAGAATACTACTACTGAAGTTAAATGGTTTCCCCCTTTGGTGGTGGCAAATGCATTGCAATGTACCACATATATACTCATTTGGTTTATTGCTGGAAGAAATTGAATTGGTGCCACAGAGATGCAATATTCAGATCTTATGGGGGTTCAAGGAGAGCGGCTGGTTGGCCATAAAGACAAATGAGTAAGGGATGGGGATCTTGTGGAGTTTTTGATGAACAGTTATGTATCATCGCATAACATAAACTGTCTCCAGCACTCAAAATCAACTCTGGCTATCACAAACAAGGACAGGGACAGTATTCACAAAGGAAATGTGTACAGCTATAACATTTTTTTCTGAGTTTGGACTTAGAAATGACATTAGCGTTAGGGGGTAAGTCATATTTCTACACACTATCCCCAGTGTGAAACATTTTGCTAAGTTTGGGAAGTTGAAAACATGTTAAGATTACAAAAGAAAATCCCAAGTTTTCAACCACACCCTTTTTCATCCACCATTCAAAAGTAAGATGCGTGTAAACCTAGGAAAATGGTGTAGGTTTGCAGGACAGCAGTCATAAAGGCTGCGTTATATCTGTTTGAGCTGCAAAGTTCAGATGGTCGAATGCAACAGCACAACTATTAGCTGTGTACCCCTAAAATCTGGCTTGCTTGAAAGTGAAAAGACGAGTGTCATATTTATCACAAACCACGTAGACTACGCAGCAAACATCTGGAAAATTAAGTCTGATTGGGTTCTACCAAAATGAAACAGTTTAGACTACGTGGAAAAAGCTGTGTGACAGGAAACCAAATACATTGACGTTTGTGGTTATAACGTAACAAACCATGAAACGCTTCAATGGATATAAATGCCTTTGCAGGAGACTGTAGATCTTGATGGATTGTTTTCTATCATTGCTTAACATAAATTGTCTCTGACACCAAGTCCAGTTATTAGAAATAGGAGAGGTGACAAATTTAGCAAAGAAAATGTGACCAGCTATGAAATTCCTCTGTGATTTGAGCTTGGAAATAGTATTAGTGTCAGATGCCTTTCTCTATCCATCTTTTCTTTCTCTCTCTGTGGCTGTCCGTCTGTTTCTTGCAGGTGTCCTCTAGGTGTCACTAGAGATGTTCATGGGGCAGGCCAGAGGAGGCTGACTTATTAGGAGTGTGTAGAGGAGTGTGTCCACGTGCGAGACTTTGGGAGAAAAGGAAGCTGCAGCCTCTCCGGTGCACTGACAGCCTCAATCCAGTTGCCGTGGTGATACCCTCTCCCAGGTGCATCGGTCTCTCTCTCCCTCTCTCTCTCTAGCTATCGCACCCCCCCCACACACACACACACACCCCTACACGCGTGCACACACGCCTACACACCCCCACTTCCTCACATACCTCGACACCAACAGCTGGCTGTTTGCGCCCTTCCCTCCAGCAGCTCAGACAGCCATCATTAGCACGTAGTGTCCCTGCGCTGCGCTGTCCCTCTCTTCTCCATTCCCTGAACCGCACACCATGCACCCTGCTTTTCCGCAGGTGTCCTACCCATTCCACCCCCTACCCACTCACCCACCCACCACGTACTCGCTAATGAGAGTGAAAATGAGAACAATAGGGAGAGGAGCGCGGGGCCCGCCAGCTCATCTGGGCTCCGTTGATCTTGTTAATTGCGTCCGTGGACGCGCTCCGCTCCCTTTGAAGTGTGTCTGAAGAGCCCGCTTCAGAGACTGGCAATTACCGCACATCATGTAATTGCTGCAAGACAGGCAGCCATATGAGAGAATTCATGTTACTGTATGGGTGCGTCAGGGGCGTGTGAGTGTACATCTTAGCAAAGTGTGGGCGTGTGTATGTGTGTGTCTAAGACGGAGAGGAAAAGAGCTGATGGAGATGCTTTCCAAGGTGTTGAAGCAGCTCAACCAACGTCCTGTCAAACCGCAACACCTTCAGAACAAAAATCCTAACAGCTTTGATGCTACAGACAGCTGCATTTTGCAAAATGACTGCTAACTACTTTGTTAAAATCAATTTGCACAGATCAAAAGATATTCTTCCTGTTTGGAAATCAGTTAATCATTTTCTCTCTCTCTCTCTCTCTCATAAAGTGTCTTGGCTGTGGTTTCAGGAGGATGTCTATGTCCTGTTTACATCCCCAGATTCTGTTCATGCAGAGTGTGTTTTGAGGTCAGTAGTGTGCTGTGTTACTTTGAAGCAAAAGTCTCTTTGTCTTCAAAGACTATGTAAAGTCCCTTTTTGTGGGTTTCACTCCTCGCGTTTGCTGTAACACACTAAGCTGCTGTAGTTTTCTTTTGTTATGTCAGCAGGTTTCCACAAACTATCAAGGCATCTTTTTCAGCATTGATGCGTCAGATTAACGTAGCAGAGAGACGACATTCTCAAACTTCACACTTCTGCATCAATGAGCAGAAATGTCCAGTCAACACAGATGTTAGCAAATTCTCTGGCACAAATATGAGTTAATAAAAAGGATGTACTGTATGTGACCATGTATCCAGTGAGGAGAAAAGCAGCAAAAATCCTGTTTGGAACAGTAACTTAGCAAACAGGTACCCCACGGAGTTAAGAGTGCTCCACCTCAAGACTAATTGGCCTCTAACACGTTACTGTACTAAATAATTGCCTGTTATAAAGCTTTATATAAAATAGAAATGTTCTAGTAGCATTTACACAGACATAGTCATGTCTGCTTCACTTCTGACCAACAGAGGCATTCGCCAACAATATCTACTATCCATAGTGTGAAATGGGTTGTGTCCTCTTCCATCAGGTTTAAGTTATTCCTTCCCATTTAAACCCATCGGTCACAATAGTGACCAAGAAAGTAATTTCACTTTCAAGGACTCCAAAAAGCTTACTGATTAAATTTTCAGTTAATGTTCAGCAAATATTGAAAGTTTAGAGTGTTTAGATAATACTGATGCAGCATCACATGTTTAGAGTAAATTATCACATGACCAGAGCTGTTTATATCTTGGTTGCACCTTGATGAGAGGAAGACTGCCACAAACCTCCCAAAGAAGAGGCTAGCAATGTACGTTTAAATAAACATACAACAAAGATTTTGGGTGCACGTCATATTTAAAGTGTCTAGTTATGATATCCACCTTTGCATTTTTAAAACTTGTTTTGCTGTGTGAGCAGGATGTGCAAACATGTTGACGGTCACAATAGTGACCGGTGGGACAATACATTTGACCTAGGTAAGCTTATTTAAATACAGACCATATTCTTCCAATTCCAAACTTCTCCAAACTTCTTCCTTTTTAAGATTAATTTTGAGTGTGGTTCTTGATCTATTGGACTTAGTGATGGCCAGACAAAGAATACAACAATGTAGTTATGAAAAAGATGGAATCCTTACTGAATTTGGTAGTGGTGGCTAGACAGGGATAATCTATGCCCGATTTTGAATGCATATGATCAGTTCATGGGAAAAGAGGATGATCTGTCCTTTCACCAGTCATGTGGCACTTTGTTACCACCTGCAAAGTTTGTGATGAAGGGACAACTGTCTCTTTGATGTACCCTTTAAAACTAAACAGGTTCCAAATGAGGGTACAAATTATTATCATTAAATACATATTTTCATATGTTAGAAATTAAGATAAAAAATAGTGAATACAAAATAAATTGAAATAAATCATTGAAAATTTTTATTTATATAAAAATTGTAAAGTATAACATATTGTTTATGATTTTATATATCATTTTAGAACATATTGTTCACAATATATTCATTGGTTTGTCACAACTTTGGAGAGTTAAAAGAGCTGAAATCTCATAAATTAAACTGTTTAATACATATTCCCATATGTGGACATTCATTAGATGCATAATGAGTTATAAAATGTCGAAATATATTATACATAAATTTATAATATTTTCTCAACAATGTCTTAATTTCACTTTGACACATTTGGTTCAATTTAATTAAAAAAATAAATTAAGGACGTATTGCCAAAATCAATGAATAAATAATTACAATTGAGAACAAATGCACCATAATATTTAATTAATTAATCACAAAATCCGACTCGCTCATTTTAAATCAACTTTAACTGTAAAGCAGCCTGATGGGTATATTGATACTAGACAGACTTCTGTATGAGCACAGACAAGAAATTAATTGGCTGTCTTCTTCTCTCTCACAATTAAATCAAGGACAAATAAAATGCTTCCCTCTCACCAAAGACTTTCTGTTTTCTTCACTCATGCTTATCTGGATTTTCCAACACTGGTCTGCTTATTACAATAGATAAGACAGCCATAGGCTGTGAAAGGAAGAAATAGACAGAAATTAAATATCTGGAGTCAAGACCTAAAGCACATTTTCTTATGGTATCTTTATCAACTGGAATATTGGATAACAATCTACAGTTCACTTCAAAAAATGTTTTACTTTGCCACACAATAGACACAAACTGCATAGTTGTAAAGGAAAAGAACAGCTATGCATGGTTGTGGCATTGCTTTTGCATTTAGCCCACCTGAGTCAATACTCTGTAGAATCATATATGTATCTCTACAGTCGGCTGCACGTCTCTTTTGGAGTCTGTCTCCACCAGCTTTACACTTTGAGAGATTACATTTTTCTCAAATCTTTGCAAAATAGCTCGGCCTCAGTCAGACTGAATGGCAAATGTCTATGCGAGTCTGTCATCCCTTCAGCTCTGAACAGTTACAGAAAAACATCCTCACAGAATGATGCTGCCACCACCATTTGTCTCCATGGGTGTGTGATATTAACGTTTTAATTAGCAAAGAATCTTTAACAACCCATTCCAGCCCATTTCACAATCCATAAATCTATCCACCCCAAACATCAATAAAATAAACACGGACTCTGTCGTTTTGAAAGAAGTGATTGATGGAAACTGCCAACCTACTCTGAGCTGCAGAGCCTCTCGCATGCCCTCTCTTTTGCCATAATTTCAGATAATGTAACAGTTTTATGCCACTGTGCTTTGAGTCAGATACAGATATAGCGAGGCAACCCTTTGCTCCCACTCCCACGTCTGAAGCTGAAAGTGGTACAGATTAAATGCACCACTCGGGGCTAACTACAACTGCAGCATAAATACTGACTGAAATGCTGATATGGTAGCAGGCATGGATTTGTCTCCCTGTGATGTGGGATAGACCCAACTGTGAGCATTTTCAAATGCGTACACACACTAAAAAAGAAAAGAGAGGCATGTTGCATGTGACCCCATGCACATTAAGCCGGTTAATAAAAGTAAGCCTACAATATCCTCATTCTCTTTCCTCTCATTTGAATGGACAAAAGCAGAACATTATTGTAGGAAAATGCTCCACCTTTTTATGAATAAAAATTGAGAAACACTCCTTCTTGTCCATAGATGCAAACAAATACATCATTTTTTAGCAGTGGGGGTTGTTATTTATTTTTTTGTTATGCAAGAACTTTTAATTTAAAAACAGACATGCCTGTCCTATTGTGCTGTCGCAAATAAAACCAGGCGATCACCTTAATCTCTTTGCTTTATCCTCCTAACACCAGGAATATAGGCAGACTCTAATCCAGATACATCAGTATGCTCCAACACGTTTAACAGAACATTTATGGAGACAGACCACTAACAGGGCGGGGAGAAACTGTCTTTCCCTACAAATTTTCACAGCTTATGAGGAAAACCACCTCATGTCACTGTCAGAGTGACAACAGCGCTGAATAAAGACAGAAGACAGCAGACTTGGCCAATTATTGATAATATGAACACCTGGGTGTCATAACTGGTTATACAATATCCCATACACCGGTCTTTAGCTGTAGCAAACGCTGGAGAAGACTACATAATAAAAAGGGAAGTGCTCACTATGTCCGTAGCTATGTCCTTATCAAACGGATTATTTTTAAGTGTTTTGGGGTTTTAATTCTGGTGTGAACATTTGTGCATGCTTAAAATAAATTTCACGTCTATGGTTAACTCAAATTAATACCATCAGCACAGGTTTCTGACTAACACTGTTAGCAAAAATAACAGAAAAATCCTTAGCCAGCTTGTTGCTAGGTGTGCCATATTTCATGCACAAAAGTCAAGACGCCTACAACCCATGCTCCTATATATACAGACTATTGTCACAAGAGTCTGACGCACCACACCAGTGACTTTAAATTATAACTTAAATCAAGGTTAGATTAACTTTTTCTTTATGCCTGTTTTTCCTTTATAAGCATAAAAGCAAACCAAAAGACAATAATTTTAACCTAAACGGAAACTGATTAGTGTTGATTTACATCACTGGCTTATGAAATTAAGAAATAGTAACAAAAAAGAATAATTGTAAAAGATGATAGTTCATATATTTTAAATATATGTATTAATGTGCAAACTAACTAAATTTCATTAATATATCATTCCTTTTTTCGCTAGTAGGCTTGCTGTGTTCTGACAAAAGTTTGTATTTAAAAAAACGGTTTTGTGTCCTTTGTAATAAACTTATAGATGCTCTTTGTATTCAAAGTGGCACTATGTTTTAATTTATATTTTCAAATGTTTAATTAACTAAGGAATTGTTTAACTAATTTGTTTATGACAGTTTTAACTTTTTCCTATTTTGCTGTGAATGCTCTGTAAACTCTGTGCTGCTGCCAGGATTCACTTGTAAAAGAGATTTTTAATTTTTAGAGATTTTTAACTTTTATTTGTCCTGGTGAAATAAAAGTTAATAAATTAAGGTTAAATATTTGCCCCAATATGAAATTAAAAATTGCTTAATTTTTTTAACTTAAGAATTGAAATTCTTCTAAGGACAATAATTCATAGAGCAAACGTTTAGGAAGTAGAAATCAGCTTGTAGTAGAAAGTTTTAGTCATTCAGTTACAAAAAAAAGTCCATCCATCCATCTGTCCGTCCTCCCGTCCGTCCGTCCATCCCCAGAGTTTTGCATGAATGTCTGCATCAGAGTGGTGTGAAGACAACTGGCCTGTAGTTCTGCTGAGGTATAATGGCAGCATGTTGCTTTGATAGCTGCCTTCAGGTGATCTGCATTGTTGGGTCTGGTGTCTCTCCTTCTACTCTAGTCAATACTCCGTAGCTTCCCTACGGGGTTGAAGGTCTGGCCAGTCTGCTGACCAGTCAAGAACAGGAATGCCATGGTCAATGAATCAGCTTTTTGTACACTTGGCTTTGTGGACAAGCACCAAGGCCTGTTGAAAAATGAAATCAGCATGTCAAAAAGAAGACGTTGGACCACTGAGCAAGAGGGCAGTTGCTTTTCTCCTTTTCCCCCAGGTAAGATGCTTCCGACATTGTTGAATGGAATCTGCTTGACAATCCTTCCAAAGCTGTTGTCATTCCTAATGCTAGCTTACCTTTTTTTACAACACTTTTTCCTTCCACTCAGCTTTCTTTGAACACAGCACTGTGTGAACAGAACTCTGTAAAAAGCTGTTGTGCTGTTGTATTCTTACATATTAAGACCAAAATATGGTATGGAACATTTAGGTTAATGTTTATGTATTTAGTACTTGAACTTTGACTATAAAACCGTTTACATTTTTAAGAAATCTAGTAAAACTTTTAGCAACTGGGATATGAATAAAACAATATAAAGGAGAGCCTCATTAAGTGACATTCCAACATGTGCTATAAACTAATACAACTGCATGTAATTAGAGTTCATTCCAATCCAGCACCACCCTTCTTACCTCCTAATGTAGGATATGTAATTGCTGTATTTGCCTCTCATTTAAATTGTTCCTCCAGCTGGCTTACCACACCACTACAAAAAAAGTTAATGTGATTCTTTTAAGAAAATTACTTTTATAAGCAAAACTGTAGTTTTCATTGTTTTGCTGATGAAAGCAGCAGTCGAATTATGCTTCCTCCCTTTCCACTACAAAGTTTTTCTTCCTAGCTAATTTGTTGTTGCTGTCCAGTTGTTAGATGTGTCAAAGGGGGAGTAATGTATTTTACAGACAAGAAGTGCCATTTCACAGGACAATCAAGTAACTATGTTACAGTAAATGCTGCATATTAAACATAATGCCTTGATCTGATGCATTGAAATTGGATGTCTGTCTCTTTACAAATGTCATGTTGCTTCCGACACTCCGTCTTCAGCACATCATCACAACGTTTCTCCATTATGCCGCTCACTGCCGTTAGACTGAAAAGTAAGTCATATAATAAACTAAGCAAACTTGCAGTTCCAGTAGGTATTTGCTAATTGCTGCAGCCACTAGTCTGTAGGAGCTGAGTGGGGGAGGACGGATACTCTGTGAGGTGGAAACTCGGCTGGAGACTGCAGCTCCAAGGAGGAACTTTGGGCAAATAGGAACTGCTTTGTATGAGCAGGCATTAGGCATCCCTAATGGTTGCCACGGGAGATTCAAGGATTTCGCAATATCTATGTGTTTAATAAGGTAATGAGATTCTAACTTTACATAAAGCTCAAAAACATCAATTGTGGACACCTCTTTTAAATAAGGGGTATCCAAATCCAGTCTACTATCTACATGCAGCGCTTCTTCAACACACCTGACTGAAATAGCAAAATTCCCTCAGCAGCAGTCATTCCTTATGCAGAAGTCTACAACAAGCAGTTTGTTTGATTCAGGTGTGTTGAAGAAGTGATGCATCTAAAAGTCGCAGGAAGGGATCGATGATTGGACTTGAGCACGCCTGCTTGAACTTTTCATCTAAAAGCTAAAACCTTTTAGAAGATTTACTCTTTTATTTTTCAGAAACTGTCTTGCAATGGAACACTAAACTACCCTGAGGAGTGAATGTCTGCAAAATTGTTGTTTCTCCATGTTGCCCAATGGCCGCTGGAGAAGGGTACCAGTAACAACCCACCGCCAACCTGGCAAGGATAAGTAGGAAGAGAAAATGGATTAATGTATGGATGTAGAATTACAAGCATGTTTTCATCTTATTCTGCATGGTAGGACCTCCAGAGAGTTTCAGCATTAACAATATGTCAGAACTGCAGAGCAAGAAGATTCAGTGTTTATATTTTACTCATGAGGTTGCTCTCAGTTGCAAACAGGTTGACGACACCTGATTCAAGCAAATAGTGAGTTTTTGTTTAAAGCTTTGAATGTCTCCTAGAGGAACTGGGATCTCGAACTGAACCATTTCAGTTTCATCTAATATTGCTGAAAATTGTTCAAGGTACAGGGAGTTTGCATTTAACCTCAGCTGTGCCCTCGAGCCTTTAGTCATTTTAAAGGTTTGTGTTAAATCATAAAAGGCAGAAGGATTTTGTCAGCTGTTCTCTCAACATACACAGGACACTGTCTGAGAAAATAAAACTTTATGACTGCCATGCAACATAATGGAGACTTTAACAGTGCTGTAATAAACTATTACTTTGTAAGTGACCAGTTTAAAATATAAACACACACACCCACATTGTAACACAAGTAGTAAGAAAGAAAGGAAAAAAGGCTCGAATTGAGGCAGCTTGCTGAAGGGCAGCCTGCCAAACGAGTGGGAGAGAGACACAGCCACACAGACAAAAGGAGAGAGCAGGAAAGTCCTTACATAGCCCACAGGAAGAGCTGTGTCAGGGCAGGAAACACCTTGTTTGGGCATGGAGGTTTCCTGGCTGGCTGGGAGACTGACATTTCCTCTGCTGGTTTGCTTCTGGAGTGAGGATCACATGAAGGCTTGAGGGAGGCTGCAGGGGTGATGGTGGTGGGCCGCCAGCTGGGAAGGGCCAGACTCAGTCTCTGGTTTCACCTCTCCCTCCCTCCTTCTCTCTCTCTTTCTGTCTCTTTCTCTGCTTTTCTCTGCACACCCTGCAGCTAGCGGCTTATTGCTGTAGCAGACACTTCACAGGTCAGCTTTCAGTCATAGCCACTAATGACAGTAAACCACAGAGCAGTGAGGAATACAGCATGGTGTACAATTATATGTGCGATACATTTAGTGGAGCACTCACAGAAGGATCTGAACACAACACAATTACCTTGAACAACTGTGGTTGCCTGTTGTACTCTTTCATCAAAGCTATTTCATGGTTTTACCAGTTATGTCATCTTGAGTAAATCAATGTTGCATCTTGGATCTGGGCTGAGCCTGTTTCACTCTTTACCCTTAGATTGTCTGACTCTTTCAGAAGGCAGCCTTTAAATAAATGATCATTCTTATCTGCTAAAAGCTATTAAAATGTTTAATGTTTTCTAACTTGCTATGTCTGGACTCATTTATAATTTCACTTAAAAGTATCATTGAATGCACAACAAGCCAAATAACCAGTTATATAACAAGTGATTATTTTTTTTGTGAAACTTGATGGCACATCATCAACTTGAAGCATATTAATCTCATTTTAGATGCAAAACAAAATGTCCGTTTTTCTATTTGCTTTACCATTTCATTATAACTTATTTAAATCTGAATATTTGACTGGATAAAAGGAACCCTTATTATGTAAATTGCTCATTTATTGCTAATTGTTTGAAAGTATGAAAAAACTAAAACAATTTGTATCTTCTTTTTTTTTTAGCGTTTGTATCCTTCTTTGGAGTTTATCCAGCAAAACCACTGAGATTTATGTAATAACTAAGCGTAGATTTCTGAATAATTTGGCACAAAAATAGTGTATGGAAGACATTCATAAATTGAACCGGGAAGGCCTAGACAGAACATAACGCTTTAAATTTTCAGCACCAAGTAAAAGTCCTGTTGGGACCCACAAAATTGTGACAACTGCCAACAATTACATCAGCTGAGCCAAAGCCAGAAAGAAGTAATAAAAAAAATGTTTCTTCAAGTCTAAACATGATCTGAGAGTAATTGCAAGATAAACACTGATTTGTTTTGTAGCAACTAAACGACCAAATATCAAGAACTTGTGTTTAACGTATATAGAGTTGTAGTTGTCTGACTGGAATATTAACTAAAAATAGCTACAGCAGTATTATTATGGCAATCAAAAATGGAGGAAAAATTTGCTTTTATGTCAAAAACAAATATATGAAACATTAATCTGGGTAGGTTTGAATCAGTTTAAGTTCCAAAATTGATTATTATCCTCATCATTTGTTTCAGCTTTAGCATCTAACATAGCTTTTGAGTCACAGTCTGACTCAAACTTGCAAGGTTGCACCCCTTGCAGCTGGCTGCTCCCTCTGTCTGAATTGTATTCCTGAAGGAATACAATTCAGAGATTTTCCTGAAGGAAAATTTTCCTTCAGGAAAATCTCTGTCTGACTGAATAAAAAGGCCTCCAAATTCATGTTAGAATCTTCTAAAAGTTGCTCATCCAGCAAATCTTTTTCTGATGCCGAAATATCACCCTGAGACTCTCTTCTCTGTGGCGATGCTCATTGGGCTCAGCCAGCCTAAGCTCAGAGAAGCATCAGGCAACTATCAGCAAGAAGGAAAATCTGTGTGAGTGGGATGGCAGGTGAGGGTGAGGTCTACCAATCCCCTTCATTAAGGTGTTCATTGTTCAACCAAATCCAGAAAGTTGTTCTTGAGCTTTTCTTAGTAAGTCCTCACCTTAGAAACATTTGAGCCTCCTTCGAAGTGTTGAAATTCAAATTCAAACCCTGATACTTGACTCTCAGTGGAAAAAAAATCCTGTTGCACTCTCATTGCTTCATTGCTTAATGATCCACCATCTGTGCATTTGTCTTAGCAATGAGTATCAACTGTGTCCAGACAAAGAGAAACATACACAGACATATGTTTCCTGGTAAACAGCTAGCGCTCCAATCAGACATAAATCTGGAAAGTGACAAGATAATTCCTGCACCTGCTCGGCCTCCCTCTTCTTTTCCCTCACACACACACACCCACCCACCCCCACACACGTACACAAACAAATTCACATGTGAAGGAAAAGCAACAGACAGAGGAAATAGGATGGACAGTAGACCGACATAGTGTCAAATAAAACGACAGACACACATCAACACTCACAAGCCATGTGTGTCATACACTTATATTATTTCTGCTTTCATGTTTTTCTTGGAGATAATACAGCAGAGAGGCAATTCTGCTCTGCTGCTTCATAGCAACACTGCTCTGGAAGGAGCGGCGATGGTGATGGCTGCCAAGAAAAATGTGTGAGCACAAGCGGTCAACAAATTCGAACTAAGGCAGAGAGGTAGAGTTTAAAATGTGTGAATGCAAAGATAAATGTGTGCAGCACTTAAGGGAGGAACCTAATAGCAACTGAATGATGGTACAATTGGAAAAAAAGAGTGTGTTCGAGAAGAGTGCGTGCTTAAAGTAAACAAGTATTCATTTAAACTAAGATTTTGTCTCATTTTACTGCTTTTGAATAATAAAGAGACCCTTTTTCCCATCCTCACAGCAGATTTTAGCCCGCTGGTCTGGATAGAATAACAGAAAAGCACTAGGGTCATTACTCTCAGTGAAGGACTCTATTAAGCAGCAGTAGTGTTCAGCGCTATATTCACACGCGTACGAGCACATGCTCTCACACCCCGAGGTGCAGAGCCACCGCAGCAAAGTGTGTGGATGTGTGTGTGGTGACGGGTCAAACGTGTGGCCCTTTTTGTGCAAATTACACTTAACTGCAGGGATATTTCCTTGCTTTAAAAACACATACACGCACGAGCCATGCACACTCTTTGTAATCTAGCACCATTACTGCCAGCTTTGCGTACATTAGAGGATAAAAATGATGGAAAGGAAGATGATATAGGGGGTAATTTTACTGAGGGGGCATTGGAGGTATTTATAGCCAAACAGTAGAAGCACTGAAAGCATGCTGGGTTCATGATCTGATCATTAATGCGTTCTAATGGAGACACAATTGCCAAAGAACAGCAATGCACAGCTCAAGCCGAATGTTTGAGGGCACTATAGGGGGTTAAAAAAAAACTGCACTTTTCTATCACCTTGTCAAAGTATTTGAGAGCTGAGCCAAAAATTTCCCAAGCTGAAGTTGGGTTATAGCTGTGGTCAAGGCTCATGACTGCACTTTGGCAGTAATAACCTGTCAACTGTTTCACATTAGGAAATGTAAAAAGTCTACATACACACTTGACAAAGCTGACAGATGCTGACAAGCCACTGCATGCAGTCACAGGTCCTAAATGAGGACCTAATGGTGTGGATGTGACAGAGATGGGGCTGTGTTCAGCTTGCCACAGCACACTCTGCTTACTGTTAACTAGCTGTTAGGGAGACAGACGGGAGGCATGCAGACAGGGGAAGGGGAGAAAAAATTATATTTAAAATTAGATTGATTTTATTAGATGAAAACTCTTCTTAAATGTTGGAGTCGTTTTTTTGTTTTTTTTTGTTGTGTTTTTTAAAATATACCACAGACTAAAATCTCACAATTGCATTGCTTGTAAAAATAATCCATGATCAGTGCATAAAGTACAAGCATGTTTTCTGCAATGTTGCATCAGTTTGTTCTCTTTTTTATACATATATAAAAGGTAAGTATTCAAGTAATAAAATTACCACTTTCTGCTGATTTTATATGAAATCTTTGTTTATGCTTCCTCAACACAATATTTCAGCGGTTTCTGTTTTGAAGCCACTTTTATACCTGCATAATTTCACTATACATATAAG
Source organism: Xiphophorus maculatus (assembly GCF_002775205.1). Taxonomy (NCBI): domain Eukaryota; kingdom Metazoa; phylum Chordata; class Actinopteri; order Cyprinodontiformes; family Poeciliidae; genus Xiphophorus; species Xiphophorus maculatus. The sequence continues at coordinate 18,850,230 of NC_036465.1, read as the reverse complement.
CACATTTACAGCTATCAAATATTTTAATAATGATCCTTCTATAACCAGATGGAAACACATACATTTATGTGTTTGCACATCCACTAGGATGTCCTTAACATTTTATTTGTTTAAAGCCTCCTTGAATTTACAGCAACTGTACCTCCCCAATAAATATGCACAAGAATAAACCAAAATAAATAAACTGAACTGTTTAAATAATAAATAATTAATTAATTAATAAACTGTTTATAATATATATAAACACCTGACCTCTAGAACCCGACGGACCCACCGGTGGGTCCGTCGGGTTCTTTAACAGAGACTGAAAACTCCAATGAGTGAAAGAGGTACAAGTACTCAAAGATATGCGGGGAATTACGTGAAGAAGATACCAAGTTAACACATTCTTTAACTTAAAAATGTATCTACCAATCTGGGTATTGTCTAAAATGGTTACTGTTTAAAATGTTCTTCAGAAAAATAACCCAAATTTTCAAGAATTAATGGTTTTTGTAAATCTCTATAAAATCTCTCGGTTTAAGTGTTCCTGTTAAAAAATAGCTTCACACATGGCTCATAAAAACTATATCAGAGCCTAAAATTCTCTCTATATTTGACAAGCATTACATGGTCTGCAACATTTTGTGATTCTGCCCAACTTATTCATTAATATTAATGTTTAGGATGCAGGTATTTTGAAATCGACCAATGTTGTGAGCTTCTGGGTGTCTCCTGGGCTTTAACACTTTATCACTTTATCAAGTTTTACTATTTATTTAATTGCCTTTGACTATAAAACGTCTTCAGTAAGCAAACATCTGGCACTGCGTAGGATTTTTGTCAAGGAAGGTTTTCTCTGAGTAGTTAGGCGAAAGGTAGCTTAGATGAATTGAGTCATTGATAATCTGGCTTACAGTATGTTTTTTGTGTAGTTCCATTTAATAATTATTTTCTCTGTTTCTCAAACCTAATTTAAAAGAATAAAATAAAAGTGTGTTGTAGCCGTGCTCTGCTGTATTAGGTCTTTCTCACACACCTGTCAGTTCAGTCTCAGCTGAAAAAATAACATAAAATGAAAAGTTGTGGACTGGATTTAGATTGACTTGATGGTCTAGATATAGAAAGACTAGACCTTGAAAATTATTGCTGTATTATATGTTTGCTTCTGGTTTGTTTATTACTGTCCCAAACGTAAGCCATTCCAGAACATTATACAACAAGTTCTCGGTTTTCTTATAGAAATCATATTAAACTAAATCTGCTGTTGAATATTGTGCTGAACTGGTACTAGGAAACTGATGATCAACTTGGTGAATCAAACCAGAGGTTCAGAATATGTGTTGCTGTGAAAAACAGGTAGAGCTGCAAAAAGAGGACCAATAACAATGAAGAGACACGAAGAAAGCTGAATGTAAAGGAAGCTTAAGCTGTTCGTATATAGATAGTCATAGTAAATCATCAAGCCATCTAAAACATTTTTTGTTTTCTTTCTTTTTTTTTTACTACTGCTGTCTTTGTGCAACAATTCCTACTGTTTTAAATTTTTCTTTGTCTAAATGACCATTAAAGATAAACCTTTTGACCCCTTTTAGTCCAGAAGGCAGACAGGTCATAAATGTTGGAGTTAAAACATGTCGTGGTTAATTAGTAACGTTAAACAGTCGTTTAAAAAAAGAAGGAAAAAAAAACTTAGATAAGTGATCTGTGTATGAACATAGATCTACGCACACAGTAGCAGAATGATGCATTCTGCTCTCATGGTGAATGATGAGATCTTTTTGGAGATCATTTGTCATTTTTCTCTATTCTTTAGCTTCTACCAGGAAAATCTTTAGCACAGTAAGTCTCAGAGGGCTCAGTTCTGCTAACATATCTCAAAGTTTTCTTGAAGAATGAAGTTACAAGCAGTGGGACTCGGTTAGGATCAGTAAAAAGGTTCAGAAGTTGATACAAAGTAGTTCTTCTGCTGTATTTTTCATTTTTTCAAGGCAGTGATCAGAGGTGGAGCTTTCTTTATTTTGATCAGTAATCTGTTAGCCCAACATGAGCAGATTAGGGTCACAGTATAAGTTACCATGGTGACAGAACCAGCTAGAAAGTGAACAAGCTTTGTGAAAATGTCAAAGTGAACCTAAAGTTATCCTGATAACTCGCCGATCCTCCTTCAGACGATAGAACCCCAAACTGTTTTTGTTAGATTTTCTTTTCATTGTCTCCCATCTTTCTCCATCAAATTTAATAGAATCAAAAATAATTTGTGCAAGCTTAACACAAGCTTTCCCTGTGAAGTACTGCTGACCACTGAGTAGTTTGCTGCTACATGAGATAAATCAACTGCGAAGACTTTTCTTTGTGCCTGAAGAATTCAGTTTAGATTAAGTATTTTAAAAACAAGATCAGCATTGTCTTGCTGCAGAGATGTAAACAACATCTGATAGCATATGTTGCTTTAAAACTACTGCTGTCAAAGTAGGATTTTATTTCAGTCTTACTGCAAATCTGAAATAGACGTAGATTTTAAAAAATCCTTATATAAATATATCTTATTAAACAGTAAAAATTAATTACTACAAAAAACTACTTTTACAAAATTGATACAGCATCTTAATGCGTGCAAGTGACCATGGATAAATTACAGATTTACATAATCAGCATTTTCCACTGTGTCAGAGGTGGACAAAATTAGACCAAGTTCTGAAGTGGACTTTTTGTTTCTGTGATCTGCTGACTTTATTGGTTAAGATAGCACTCGTTTCAGGTTACTTTGAGGCAGCAGTACTTCATGTGCGTTGATGCTAGTGGATAACAGACGTACCCAGCAGGTATCCCACCCCCCAGCTTCCTGCAGCACCCTGATGACATCAGCTGGTGTGGAAAGTAGCCATTAGTTCCACCTCATCACTGGGGGACAAATATAGCATCACAAGACTCTCATCAGACAGGGAGGACAGCTGTAGTTAGGGGGCGGAAGAGGAAACCTGGCCAGATGATGGTACACATTCAGGGCAACTCTCCTTTATCACCAGTTCTCCTATCTCCCTGTCACTCGTAATCACGCTGTCGTGGCTGACAACACCTTAAGACTGCTTCCAAAGAGGATCATGGATCTTGTGCATGTTTGAAGCATGGCCTGTTTCACACGTCTCCTTTAAGGATGCAGGATGTACAAACCTAATTCCAGCCAATTTTATACCCATTGATGATACATATATGGTCATAAAGACTTTTCATTCTACTCTTCTTGGCAAGATAGTACTTTGTAACATATTAGATTATATACAGATGCAGCATTTTAAAACCCTAACAACGCTTTCCATTTTAATACACATTACCTACTGTGAATCTAATACATTTGTTAAGCAATTCTTAATGCAGACAGAGATCACCAAGCAGTCTCCAGTCTCTAATACCTACATAATCCTTTGAAAATAGCTGGCTCATTTGAAGGCAATTATGACACTACTGCACTCTTGTTTTCGCGGTTGCTTTCCTGGCCATCTTTGCACTTGCTTTTAAGTAGTTTCCTGACTGAAGAATTTCTTTTAAGTATAAGTAGTTTCTGCTTTTGTGGTGTGGAGGAGAAACAATCAGTATTTTCATCAGATTATTGGCAGCATGAGATAATGCAGAAACACGGAGTTTCTGTACAGAGCAGAAACTATACAGAAACTCATAAATTAAGAAACGAGAAACGCTCTTTGTGCATATCTTATTAACTGAGATCAGACAGAATTATATATTGACCATTTGAAGGTGACAACTCTGGGACTGCATTTTAAAGGTAGCTGTAACCCAGAAATACATTGCCAAGTTTTCCTCCCTCTACTCCTTACAGCTCAGTACAATGATTCAGCACCTCTGCATTGTTCAACAAATACATTTTGCCTTTTAACTGCATTCTGAAAAACTCGCCTCTTTTTGATAGACAAACACCTACCCAATATGCACAATTTTGAGGTGTGTGAGCATTTCCCCACTGGAATCATCTACTCAGTCTGGAGAATTGTCTGGCGAGATACTTTTGGGTGCAGCCAGTGCACTGGCAGGACACAACATGCATAGCAGCCACTGCAACAATGGTGTTACAATAAATTACTTTGAGCGCTGCCTTCCCTGTGGGAACTGCTGCCCGGCGAGTATTGCTTCAAATTCTCTGAATGCCAGTGCCTGCGGTCCACACTAAATGAGTAAGCTACCACTTCAGCTACCAGGCTCTCCCAGGACCCAGATATTTTGCAAACACAATGATGAAACATCACAATATCTCAATGGGAGGTATGTGCATGCTCTTTAACATTTTGGAAGCTACTGTGCTTCGTCCCACATAATGAGAAATCACCCTTGAAGAACTTTCCAAGACACTAAAGAAAAACTCCATATTGCGGCTGGTTGTAATTTGTTGTTGTTGGACTAAGATCTATCTTAATCCAGTTTTTAACATTTATAAAATCAGTGGGTTTGGTTTTTACAGTTTTCCATTTTAGCTGGGATCTATTTTCATTTCATATGTGATTAGGCCTCAGCATTTAAATGAGGCTTTGCAACAAGCAGATAATGAGAGCTGCTTTTGTCATCCCTGGTACTGCATTATGAAAGCACGGCAGTCACAACACACACAGCACCACTGTCAAAACACCAAATAATGTCTCTTTCAAGTCATGGCAGTCCTGTTTCTATTATGTTTGGCCCTGAACTAATACCGCTTTATATTTCAGATAGTGTGAGTGGGATTTCTGTGACACACCACATTATTTATTATCTAACAAATAGGTTAGGGATTATTATTCGGTTGCTCGTAGACCAAATGCGCTAGGTATTATTAAGTTCCATTGAACTGTGGTGTGTGCATGCGTGTGTGTGTGCATGGTGAAACAGGTGGCCACGGAGTTGGTGCAGACACCTGGCCTCCATCTTTTTAATGACAGGTGTTGAAGTCACCGCAGGTCACATCTGGAGGGTGGAGGGAGAGACCCAGATTTTCTCTTAGCTCTCTTTTGATGTATCAGAGCGAGATGCTGGATCAAATCACAGGAGATGGCTTGTTTTTAGCTTTAAAATACACAAATGTCCCCCCAAAAATCAGGAAAATACAAGAACCCTATTTGTAGTAAATCTGGTTTGAGTAATATTGAGTCAAAGAGGCCCAAGACATGCACATACTCACACATCCAGTGGCGCTCACCTTTAATCTGTGCCGTTGTGACAGGCTGGCGGTTGTTCTGAACTCTTGAACTGCAGCTTTAAGTGAAAGTGGCTGCCCTGAAACGCATTCCTGCTGTTTCATGTGGAGAGCCAGTTATAGAAATGTGAATATTTCGGGATTGTTAAAGAAAAGGCCAACAGAAGCATTTAGAGTAAATAGATTTGCTTCAAAATAAAATCCGGGCAGCTGAAGAGAGGAAATTTTAAGGCACTGCTGGATATTTGTTACAGTCTCAAATAGGTGCTGTTTTCTTGGCAATAGGCTTGTTCAGGTTCCTTTCCATGAAAAAGGTAAACGGTTGAAAAAAGCATCAATCATGATCAAATACATGGAATGGATTACAGTGTTTTGCAAAAGTATTAATACCTGTTAAGTCACATTTATAAGGTTTGGTGTAATGTAACCAAAATTTCTAATGTATAATATTTGATAGATTAACATAAAATAAAGCATTATTGTTGGGTGAAAGTTAAAAGTAAAAGTTAAATTAAAGGTATTCTGAAAGGTTTGGTGTGTTTTACTCTGATACTCAGATAAATAAATGCATGTAACCAATTGCCATCAAACATCACCTAACTGGTTAATGGAGCTCACATGTTATCCACATAAATAAAATGAAAGTAGAGCTATTCTGTGAAGGCATCTGTTATTTGCTAGAAAACATTAGACAAACAGTATCATGGAGAGCAAGTGACTCACCAAACAGGTCAGAAAGAAAGTTGTGGAACAATTTAGAGGGTGCTCAGGTTATAAAGCAATATCCTGAGTTTTGAACACCTCACAGAGCATTGTTCATCAAAGAAGAAAATACTAAAGCACACATACAAAGGCCTTGACATACCTCTCTGTATTAGAGCCACTTCAAACTCACAGGCCTGCCTCCATCCTATTCACACTACTGTTAGCAACCTGAAGGCCTTTGCATTTAGAGATAATCATTTATGATGCGTTGGTATGTACACTCAGGAGAAGAGAAGAAGAAAAGAACTGAAAATAAAAGGTAATTTTCTCACTGCATCCTTTTTGTTGATCTGTGTTCACTGTATATCTATAAGTCACACCAGTTTTCTCTTTCCTTCTCCTCATGATCTGAGTCAGTGTTTTCTCAACTTCAATGTGTTTGGAGTTACATTCTTGCTAGGCTTGTCCTTACCAGACTGCACAGCAACAAAGCCACAGATATGGAGATCCAAAAAGATCTTTATTAGATCCTAGTGCAAGGGCACATATCACTAAAACTGACTCAGCTTTGAAAACAAATATGTAGGAGAGGGCTGTACAAAAATTAGGTTGAAACCAACCAAGACATGGCCATCCAATTAAACTGATACAGCATGAAAAAAATTTATTGGTCAGAGGAAGAGGGTTAGAAGGAAATGGTAACCCTAGAAAAACTCCAGTTCATCAGCTTAGATGGAAAACTTAATCAACAGGACCCTCCACAAATATCTTTATGGAAGCATGCCAGGATTGTTGGAAGTAATCCTTAAGGCCAGTTTGTAGTTTGCCAAAAGTCAAACAACTAAGAACAAACTAAGATAAGGAAAAAGTCACCCTGGTCAGCTTTAACCAAATTTTTTCACCATGAGTAGCAGAAAACTAATGCCTTGAACGCATCATTTCCACTGTCAATAGTGATGTTGAGAAAATTGCTTTTAGTTCGAAAAAAATACATACTGACCATTTTGACCAAATTTGGTCATTAAGGTTAATTATCAGGGCTGCTTTTCGGCTGAACTCAAATCCACATTTTAATCATACTCTATTTATATTCTTTTTAATGCTATTTTTATTCATGAATTAAGATTTTACGCAGTTCCCTTAGAAGCTTCTTAAAAGCTGTTCATTACAAATCTACTGCACAACCCACATCCTTCAAATAAGAAGAGAAAATCTGAGAAGAATTTCTACATTTATTTATCCAGCTTCACAAAGTCTGTTCAGCGATCGCAGACAGAAAAAACAACAATAACTCAAACGTACTTACAAGACTTTTAAGGTTCTGTTTGCATTTCAGAGCCACCCAGGTGTCTTTTGTGGAGCTGTAGTGTACTTGATGCCGAGTTGAAGAGGTGTCATATTTGGAGGCACTTAAGCATGTGCTGTTTTTGTTGTCGGTTCAAAGCCACTTACTTCAATCAAGCAAGTCTTATTAGGTAGAGCTAGAGTTGCCAGGACACCTGTAGATCATTACGGAGCTGATACGTCAAAAGTCTGCTTTGAATCATTTTAAAGATAGCTGCTGCAAGTTGCGCCTCTCTTACATCTCACGAGTTTTGAACAGTCTGAAAAAAACACAATCACACATTTTAAACAAGAAATAACAAAACTATTGTGTTACAAAAAATGTGACACGATGTGAACCTATTAGATGTCTTTAGATCAGGGGTCTCAAACTCCAGTCCTCGAGGGCCGCAGTCCTACAGTTTTTAGATGTGCCACAGGTACAAAACACTGGAATGAAATATCTTAATTACCTCCTCCTTGTGTAGATCAGTTCTCCAGAGCCTTGCTAATGACCTAATTATTCTATTCAGGTGTGGTGCAACAGAGGCACATCTAAAAGTTGCAGGACTGCAGCCCTCGAGGACTGGAGTTTGAGACCCCTGCTTTAGATACAAGGAAAGCACCTGTCAATCCATGAGATGTTGGATTATAGAAGGACTATAGCACAAACACACACAGGCACATGCAATACAATGTTTTCAGAGCCCAAACGACGCATAAATATTTAAACTGTTAAACATAAAAAAATAAAAAGCAGGTATATTGGATTAAAAGTAATTTCTAAAAACAAAAAGATATTTGAATCCACATTTTTAATAAATTCAGAAAGTGAATGCAACGTGTTGGAAATTATGTCTCAGTGGTAGAGTGGATGTCTTGTGATCGGAGGGTTGCAGGTTTGATTGTAGTTTTCTCCTATCACGTGTTGATGTGCTCTTGAACCAAGTAAATAACCCCAAGTTCACTACATTACCTAATGAGCTACACATCAGTGTGTAACTGATACATTTCTGGTGAATGTGGTGGAAATCTAACTACTTTGAGTGGTCAGAATGACTAATGATGCTTCATGAATTCAATCCATTTACTATTGCATAAATGAAGTATGAAGTGGACCCCCAGTAGGCCTTTTTCATTAAAAGCAGACTTATTTAATAGAAATACATTGAATTTCTGCATGGTCACTTCTTAGCAAAAGCACAACAATGACATATTGAGCACTTCTTATTTATTTTTAATATGACCACATATGTGGTCCATAGATGTGCTTGTAGAGCTTTGAATAGTTCAGCAGGTGGGCTCATAAAAATAACGTCTTGAATACAATAATGTACCTTCAAGAATAAAATACAGACTCATCATCTGGAGTAAAACTAAGAAGTAGGCTTCTATCTGAATGCTGTCAGAATTTTTATGTTTTTATTTACACATATATGTTTTTTCAGAGACAACCATTCCTCACAGTGGTGAATTACAGAGAGTTCAACACAGAGCTCTTTTAAATCCCTCTGTTACCTGCCAGTTTGTCACATCTCCAAGCTATTGGGTTTCAGAGAAAATTTATGCTGACTTCCCCCTTAACATGGGAAAAATCATTATTTATATTTTCATGAATTCAATTTCAAGCTCCTATTTTGCCCTGTTTGTTTCTTTATTGACAGCCAAATTCAGCATTGCAGACATACCAACATCAAATTTTATCAGCTTTGTCCTTGGCATATTTGCACTAATTTTCCTTTCACCCCTTTCTACATATTGATTGATTTCTATCATAGAAATAAATGTACCTATTGTGAGTCACAAGGCTGAACAAAACAGAACAGGTAAATTCATAAATATAAGCTGTTTCCTGTTTAAATGTTGCAATTCACCTGAAATGTACCGGTGAGGAGACTGGAAATCAGTCAGTGGATCTATCAATGCCAAAAAGTGCAACAGGTGTCATAGAACAGGGAAAAGCACCTGACGACTGTTTTCGTTAGATAAAAAAGCCATCCCAGCAAGGCAGATGGGAGCTTAGAACATGAGATCAATGGAGCATATTTAAAAGACATTAGAGAGCAGTCCTACTGTCACAGTTCTGTGATAAAGCACAGGAATCTAGCCTTCAAGCATACAGCGCCACTTTTCCCTATGAATGTGATCCTCCAGTGGCTATCCTCCTGTGCTTAATCTCTCCATGTCTAGATGAAAGATGGAGAAAGGCCAGCAATGTCTAAGCCAGGATTTGGTTTGTCCTACCCAACGCCGGGTCTCTCCCCAGCGACCCGAGGGACATCAACGGGTGAGGACGGAGGAGAATGGATGGCTGCTGGCTCCAGAGTCCCTCATTCACTCTCTAACTTGCTCACATTAAAGAGAGCTCTAATCACTGCAGGGACTTGGCCAATGATGTGCTTATCAAACGGCATATTTCAAAAAGGCATCTTAAAAGGCCTGAGGGCGAAGAGGCAATAAGAGCACATTTGTATGTGGATGAAAGGGAAAAGTGTAGACAGACCTTGCATCAGAATACAGCGGGGGGAGATCATTAACATCACTAGCAAAATATGCAGAGAGAAGGAGAGGGTGAGGTAGCGCTGGGATGGAGTTGTTGGGCTGTGGGAGAAAGAACAGTTCCCTTTGCTGTTCTTTTTTTTTCTGTTATACAAAGTTCCCAAAAAGAATATGAGAACAAATACATTTTTGAACAAAGGATGGTCTCTTGAAGTGGAAGCCCACTGGGGTGCGTGAGGTGGTTCCACTGTGGGTTACAACAGAGTGAAGCCACAAAAGCATCTCCTCTAACTCTCCGCTGACAGAACACACCCAGCACGTGAGCTTTGAAATGTGAGGAAGAGCCTCGAATCAAACATGAAGCTACACAATCCCACCGTTCATTCAGTGGCAGTGGCTGCATATCTCTCCAGCATTCTGGTTATGGACTCTAACAAATTCAGGCCACAGCCCCCCTCTGTGTGACAAACTGGTTAAAATATTGTCTCCTAACAGTGAAAAAAGGGCTGAGAGAAGCATTGTTTGTGGTTTCTATGTAGAGACTTTCCAACAGCGTGGCAATATGAGAAAGTTTTGATTTGAAATCTGCTGAATGGCTCTTTATTTGCTGCCAGACACCAAAATGATGCTGCAAACGATAAGAAGACGTGTCAGATTTCAGCAGTTTAAGCCACACAAGGAGTCTTGAGAATTCCCCTCCAAAAAAAAAAAAAAAAGCGGGATAAGCTTCTGTCATGTTTTAAACATTGACATGATTTATCTGAGCGTAAAGATGATTTGTGTTTGTGTGAGACAAACAGTTTTTTTATGTGCTCATTTGCAAACATTTATAAAAGAGCATGAGAAGCACTGAGCTTACAACGAACTGAGGTAATGTGTTTTTATTTTTTGCTGCATCGTTTTGAATATGTTTTTGTTGTGTTTCTTGTTCTGTTACCAGAACCCTTTTACAAGGATATTATCTTTACTCATCTACACTATTCACAATCAAATAATTTTCAGCCAAAAGTTGCAACTTTCAAATGAGAAAGTTCTGTAAAAAATGACAAAAAAAGGTGCGAACTTTTGACAAAATATTCTTCTATTCTCCTTTACATATTTTGCGTGTTTCGGTTTTTACAGATGTGGACAAATGTGTCTTAAAAAAAAGCCTAAAATTGAATTAGTAGAATAAGCTCATATTAAGAAATAAAAAAAAAATCCAACATTTAATTTGAGAGTTAGTAAATAAATGGTTTTAATTGAATCCTCAGTACTATAGTTGCTATTATCTGTGAATCATTTATAAAATGAATACTTTACTTTTTGAAGGTTGTAAGACTTTCTCGGAACCTTGAATGAATAATGCAGGACATCCTGTTTCTTTGGGGAATAAATAAAATGTGACACAGAGGTTTATTACTTTTAGCCGCAGGTCAGTAGGCTGCATGAGGACTCATATTTATGCAGGATGAAGAAATAAAGTCTCCTGAGCTCAATGTTACAGAAATGGAGTAAAAAGTGGCATTTTGGGTTCACCAAGTCTCCATAACATCTGTTACGTGCTATCCACTTGCCTTTTGTTTTGTTTTGTTTTTTTGTTTTTTCTCTGGGAGGAATGTCAGAGTCTTTTCAGTTCTGCTGCTTAACTCTACTGAGACATTAATTAAAATCTTTAACTTTTTATCAGTCAGGGCATAATTTGAGCTTTTTTGGGGTTTGGCATGAAATACAAGATGAGTGTGGAAAAGCACCACTGCTGAGTATGGTGGAGGAGCTGTGATGCTGTGGCTCTCTTAACCTTGTTGGTGTGTAAATTATTTAGCTTTTGTCAGTAAGCTAAATTTTGTGTTTTTACACTACGTTTAAGCAGGGTGATGACTAAATAAATATTGCCTAATAATGTATTTAGGTTTGAGCTATGAGGTTTATTTTTTTTGGCCGTTTCAGTGTCCTAAAAATCCTGTGGGATCAGCGATGAAATCATAAGAGAAAACCCAGGATTCTGGATAAAGAAAGTTTGTGCTCAGAATGAAAGATGATGCAGTGATTTTGTTTAAAACAATTATTTCTTAACCTGATTTTTTCCCCATTGAAAAAATGTTCTAGACGGTTTTAGTGTGGAATTATACCACACCATTCTTCACATAAAATAAGGACAAATGCATCCCAAATAAGGTGACCAAATACTTCTGTAACCGACAAACATCCAGGGTTAAGTTCATAACATTTCCAGATTTAAAACAAAGAAGGACAAAAACTGATATATCTGGAAAAAAAATTCATGTAGTTATACTCCTGTACATCGGCATCAGTGCATCCTACAGTTGTAGCTACAGCGAATGCACATGCACGGATTTGAACACAGCTCATCAGACTCAGTTTGGAAATTCAGGATCAAGAGACCAATTATCTTAATTATTCTCCTTTTCCCTCCATCACTCTTGTCTGCATGTTTTTCCGCTTTCTATTTTAGCTGTGTTTGCATTTGTGGGTGTTTGGGTTAGTGCATTACACAACACAAAATTACTCCAAATCTCACAGAAAAGCAACTTTATGTCTACACCAGCTTTTTTAAAAAAAATAAAAAATCAGCACAAGAAATCCAGCTGTCTTAATTCCAAAGCCAAACATGAAGCAAGAATATTTTTGACTTGGGAACATTGTGGTCGTTAAATAACGATGGTGCAATGAAGCTGGAAAACCAAAAGAAGCTAAGTTTAGAGCTCCAGGGCCGGCTTGCCTCCGCTGCTCCCATGAAGCAGTTAACACCACAACCTGCACAGAAATTAACCAGTCAAGTTCTGCAGCTCGCCTGCTAAGAGCTGACAGCGTCTCGTCTGCCGTTTGCGGAGAAGAGGGGCAATTATTGTGTGATGGATTTCACCTGCACCCAGTGAAAATAACTTGGTGCGAGTCTCAGGACAGTGAAATACCCATCCCGGAAAATCATTCTTCTGTCACCCTATAGAGCCAAAGACATTGTCATTTTTCCTCAAATATCAAATCACTGAAGGTATGCTTGCCCAGTAGTGAGGATATGAAATACAATAAAACAGAAATATATATAAATTCAGTCTCTTCAAAAAAGTTTAATCTAGTTAAAAGTTATTGATCTTGAGAGTTTGGAGGCTTCAAAGCAATGGACTAGTGTTATCATTATAGGACTTGGTTTGTATTTATAGAGATGCAGCAGATGATTTTTTTATGGGTTTAAATCCCAATTATAATCAGAGTTTGATGAGAAAATATGATTTTACTCACATGATGTTTTTATGATTTAGTGTGATGTGCAAAGCAGCCTGAAGTATCTTAAGAAACAGAGCAGTCAAACGATAAAGTAAGAAAACAACTCTTCATATATATTCATATTTTTATTTATTTATATTTCATTTCTGGAAGGATATCTTGTACACCAAATATCCCACTGGCAGTTAAGCGCATTCAATGTGTTTAGAAGCCAGAAACAGTCACTTGTTTTAACGAACACAAATACAAAATAAAGATAACCACAAAATAATGAACTGCATGTATATAACATACAAAAGAATCCCATGCCTACTCAGTAGGTAACTTCAACATTCCAGCTCTTGAAGATGTGGATATTTACACTTACAAAAATATACTTTATAATTTTTTATCTTTTTTTTTTCTTTTTTGCTTACATTCTGATAAAATGAAGCGGTGCCCTCATAGCTCGTCCCTTTTTCTTCCTCCCTCTGAGTGCGTACATTCTGTAACAAAAATATTCCCTCAATCCTTAAGGCGAGATGCAGTGCATCCACTCTCGCGCTCAGCCGAGTCGCAACATCTGCAAGGCTTCACGAAAGGCACCGAATAACAGGAGCGTTTGTCTTGTTTAGGTTTTTTTCCAAAAAAAAAAATTTTTTTTTTTCCATTTCTCTGTTTTTCAATATAACCAAGCGATATGTCACATGTGAGAAAGAGATAGTACCAGTGGATGATATTTACAACAGAAACTAACATCACTCTTACTCATGCTCGAATACTTAAGTGCTTCTTTTTTTTTAATCTCAAACAATGTCAAAACATATCACAGCATCATCACTACATAATAGAGAAAGTATGTAGAAAATATGGCCCTGCTCACTTCAAATAATACAATGCAAATATGCAAATAATTGTTCACATCAGTGGTACCGAGGAATGATAAAAACGAAACATGGCACATGTACAATATACATATATGATAGCTTATGTATATCATTCAATGTCTTTTGTATAAATGTCTCAAGGACAAACGTGCCTGAGGAATCTTTCTGTCTCTTGGCGTGGGATTTATTTTTTGTTTTGTTTTTTCGGTCTGTGATAGAACAGACCCGCCGGAGCCGTTTTCTATCTGTCTCAGGAGTCCTATATGCATTTGAAGTGCTGCATTTGTTTTACAGAGACAGTATGAAAAAAATCCTTTTACATGTTACGCTGTCCTTGCCCAGTCCTTGACATGTGTCTCTTTTCTTTCTTTCAGGCAAATCTCAAGATTCACCTGCACTGCACCCGGTAGCAAAAAAAAGTGCTTTTAGGAGGAGGGAAACTAAGTCCTTTTGATGCTGATTTCTTTCCCCTCTAAAATGGAAACCTTGCAGAAGGAGAAGTGCGTTGAGAGTACAAAAAAGTTTTTCTGTCTGCTCCTTTCTTAGCAGATCTCGATTGTCCTCGGGGAAAGAGTGGTCTGCATGTCTGAAAGAGGGGTGGGCACTGGGGAGCTGTAGATGTTGGATGCAACTGAAGAAGGGAAGGAGTTGGCGATTTGAGACTGGAAGGTGGTGGACATTGACGCCGATGGATAGGTGGTGGCGATGGAAGGAGAGGGATAGGAAGTGTGGACGGGAGAGGAGTAGCAGGAGGTGACTGGAGACGGGTAAGAAGACACTGGAGAAGGATAGGAAGTGATGGGAGAGGGGTAACTGGAGGCAGGTGAAGCAGAAGATGCTGGAGCCGACGTTACTACAGCAGCTCCAGCCTTCTCTGCCTTCTTGTCCTTCTGCCTCAGGTGGATCTTTGTGTGCCTCTTTCTCTCGTCGCTGCGGGCAAACTTGCGTCCACAGATCTCGCAGGCAAAGGGCTTCTCCCCTGTGTGGGTGCGGATGTGTGTTGTCAAGTGGTCGCTGCGGCTGAAGTTTCTCATGCAGATGCGGCACTGGAAGGGTTTCTGGCCAGTGTGGATGCGGATGTGACGTGTCAGCTCATCAGACCGCGAGAAGCGACGATCGCAGGTTTCCACGGGACAAGCGTAGGGCCTTTCGTGTGGCGGTGTCTTGCTTGGTCGTGTGGGGTACTTGCGCATGCGGCTGGGCTTTATCAGCTGGGACTGGTAGATGTTTTTTAAGTCCTGGGAACCAGTCTGAGTGGCAAAGGCCTTGATGGTGGACAGAGGAGTAAGTGATGGCTGGTTTGACTGACTCTGGAAGGGCTTTTGGTCTGGGGGCACCAGGCTGATCTCTCCCTGTTGCTGGGGGAAGAGGTAGTCAGGAATCATGGGCACAGGGAAACTTGTGCTGCAGGTCTTGCCGTTGGGATATGCAGGGGGTGGATACTGCACTGATCCAGCTGAGCTGGCGTACCCCTGACTCTGGTCTGGAAAGATGTCAGAGTTGGGGCTGGAGTATGTCGGGGCAGCTGAGTAGATGGGATTGGGCTCGCTGTGGTGGATTGAGGTGTTGAGGCTGGAACTTTGTGATGAGGAGGAGGTTGAGGAGGAAGAAGTGGAGGAGGACGGGATGGTTGATGAGGAGGATGAAGAGGTCTGTGACGAAGCTGAGGAAGAGCTGGAGGTGGGAGCAACATTGCTCATTAAGCCGGTGAACAGGCCCAGGATGGGCTCCGCCCAGAGGCTGTTGCTGCATGTGGTGGCAGGTTCAAGGGTAAAGCGGCCAGTGTAGGATATGGGGGGCAACCTCTGGGTGGGGTACGTTTGCTCCACAACTGGCTTCTCACAGGAGAAGGGGATATCAGATAGCGTATCTGCAGAAAGCACAAGAAATAAGAGACATTAGTCAAAATATCAATATGTAAAAAAATGAGGGTACTGCTGCCAGAAAGGTGGGCAGCAAGTCACCCCTCTCCTCTGTGATAGGTCAGTGAGAAACACTCCGCAAGCAAACTCTTCACCCTTAACTCCAAAACTGTCTTTGTATCTTAGAAAGCAGCTTTGCAGGCTTCCTGAGGTCACATTTTCCTCTATGAACAATTTCTCAATCTTTCTTTCATTTTCTGCTTTCCTGTGTTGCACAAGCACACACAGAAACACACAGATTCCTAAAGACCATCAGAGCCAAAGGCAATTGATTACCAAAAGCTACAGCTCAGCTGATTTTAGTAATGTAATTTGGATTGAGCAGAATTAGCATCTAAAGCATGTGGTGACAGAACAACATTTTGCTATTTTGGGGCAAATCATGTGAAGATATATTTTAATTGTATTTATGTTTAGCTAAGTTTTGTGAGGCTTCATAAAAGCATCTAAAATTGTCACTTAATTTTAGTTTGCAAAACCACAACTCTTAACATTTAACAGCTAGTTGAATATCAAAATGTAGCAATGAATCTAAGTTTGTATGAAATGTTTTGGTTTTTTTGTAGCTTAGCAAATATAATCTAAACTTTAATACAGCAGTGAGAAAAAGAAGCTGAAGAAGATCTTGTCTTACCTCCAGGAAGATGTTCGTACTGCTCCCCTGGCTCCCCGGAGCCAAAGCCTGCACCCTCGGGTGCGGAGGCAGTGAGGAAGGGGGTCCCCGCAGAGCTGAGCATCATCACCTCCTCCAGTTTGGGGTAGTTATCCATGGGGGAGTGAGGGAAGCTCAGAGGCTCTGAGATCTGCAGGGCAGGGAGGATCATCTCGGTCTTGGCTGCAGCCATCCTCTGCTGGTGCTGAGGCTGCGCTGGTGGCTGCTGCGGAGTCGCTGTATGTGTGTTGGCAGAGCGGTGCCTCGCAGGTGGAGGGGATCACTTAGCCCAACACTTCAGTTGATGCAGTGGAAGACCTTGTGTTCAGCTTTCCTCCGTAGCTCTTCTTCTCCCGTTGCTGTTCTTCTTTTCCTCTCAGAAGTGAGAAAAATCCACTCGTCTTTTCAGCAAGAAGAATCTAATCAGTCCTCTCATTCCCTAAGATTAATCAAAAATGATCAACTGATCACTCTTGATTTTTTTGCTTTGAATTAGGTTACCTATCCAATCAGGTTCTGACCGTCTCGGACGGTTGTTGTTTTGACTTTTTTGTTTTACTTTTGCAGAGATGTTTCTCAGGCAGAGACTTCTATGTATCTCTGTTCTAACAGTTGCTCATGTGTGCTCTCAGAGCTCTCTCTATGAGCTTCGAGGTTTCCCCGCTCTTATATACACTCTTGTCGTGACGTAGATGTCCATATTTGGAAGGAGAGGAAGCCCATATTTAGGCATTGCAGTGGAGAACACACGCCGGCCTGAGGGACAGCAGAGGAGCGACTTTATATTAAGCGCTTGCAGTAAATTTGCGAAGACAACGGCGCTCACCCCTCCTCTCTGGTCCCGAATCAATGCGTCTTCATAACCGAGCGGCTCGGGCTGACAAGCGGCGTGATTCTCGCTCTCCCCCGGTCCTTCGATAGATCTGATTCGGATTTCCCATCTGTGCAGCGGGCTGCTGGCTGCTCCCGGAACCCTTTGCACCGCCGTGCCTTATAAGGTCGTGACTACATAAGGACCTATTCCGGTGGGTTTCCATTTCCCATGTCCTTATTTGGAGCTTCCTGAGGCAGCGCCGATCGCTTTTTGGCAGAGAATGAGACCGAAGTGCAAATCATGTCCAGCGTTCACAGTAACTAATACTGGCAGCAGAGCTCGACTTGTCTGTGTAAAAGCATATGCTCGGACTCAACTGAAGAGTTTATATGTGGAAACCTGAAATCTAACACAGAGTTATTTACATTTAGAAATTTTAATCAGCTTTAAAGTAGCCTTCAAAGTCAGCCTGACATAAATATCAACGCATTTATTTCTAAAAGATTACCGTTTCAAACTAAATATAGATATGATTTATATCTATGTATATATTATATTAAATATATATATATACGCAATGCTTCAGATATATAATATTGTGCAAACTCTGCTGCAAACTTCCTCTAAATTAACTTTCCGTCTCCCTCGCCTGTGCCATTGATTTATGGGCGCGCAGATAGCCGGATGCTGACGAGGTGCGGGGCGATCCGTCTAATTGAGGGGTGTCCCCCCTCTGCTCAATATTCACGGGATCTCTCTGCCACTCAGCGGCCTAATGGGCCGCATTAACAACGCAGCGCGCAGCTGCGAGGACGCCTGCGGGATACCGATGTTCCCCCGGCTGCTCCAGCTTCGCCCCGGCGCGCCAGCTCCGCTCGGTGCGGTGCTGACGAGAAATCAATGTGTTTCCCTCGGCTGCTGACTGGATCTATACGAGAGCGGCCTCATTGGGAAACATCGTGGGCTGGAGGCTGTGAGGTGGCCCGAGAGAAAGAGAGAGAGACGCTGAGAGATGCTGCTGTTGCGTTATGAAGCTGGTCAGACCCCATGGTCTTAAAATGTAAGAGATTTGGGCTTAAGTTGTAAACTGTCATGCTTCATTTACTAGTCTTGCAGCAACAAGATAAGAAGGAAGATGAGTAAAGATGTCTGATAATACACTAATTAGCCATGTACTGCGTTATTCGGGTAACGCAGGGTAGATTTGTGGTCTTTACATCCCATTCCCATTTCTTATTCAGCCTCTGGCAAATCTGCATGTTACTCCCATTAGACTGATAGCTAAATGTTGTAATATATTATAAATGACCTGGGAAACTCACTCCTTCACAAAACCAAAACATTCTGAATAGTGAGATGTCTAATGTTCTTTCTTCATGAGGATGTTTTAGGCATAAACGATCAAATTAATTTCAGACACATTACCACTAACTTCAGTTTTATTGGGATTTTATGTGACAGACCAACACAAGGTAGTGTGTGATTGGGAATGGAAAGAGTAGCAAGGCTGGATAAAAAGGGGACTGTAAACAGATTCTCAGTGGTGTTTAGGGCTGGGCTTTGACTAGGCCGTTCACTTTGGTCTGAACCTTTAAATTTTGGCTGTATGTTGATCGTCCTGCTGTAAGGGAACCTTTGACCCAGTCTCAAGTATTTTGGAGCTTCTAATACAGTCTGTTCTTTTTCTGTTTTGCTGAAAAATTATCTGTTAACTGTGTGTGCTGCTGCCAGTCTTGGCCAGGATTCTCTTGCAAAATCCTTTAATCTCCATGGGATTTAAAGGTTATTAATAATAATAATAATAACCTACCCTCATCCATATTCTCATCAGCTCTATCAAATGTCCTTATCTCTGCTGAAGAAAAGCATCCCCACACTCCATGATGCAGCTGACCAACACTTTTTTTCTGCGTGGATGAGCTGATTTTATTCCACACAAGTTTTTTGTGCAAGTCCAAAAGTCAAATTTTGGTCCCATTTGTGGCAAACTGCACAATTTCACTGATGCTCTATAGCAAATCTCAGAAGCTTTCGCTAAACCATTGGAGACTCAATAACACACATGTGGACTCAGATGGCTAATTTGGTGACTTCAGAGGGCAATTGGTTGCAATGGAGTCTTATTTTAGGGTGTCATATTAAAAGGGGTTGGATACATATGGATGTCAGGGATAAAACAGATTCAAAACCATGTATTGTTTTTCTTCCAGTTTATAAGCATCCATTTCTTTGTGTTGGTTATCATATAAAATCCCAACCAAATACACTAATGTTTGTAGTTGCAGCAAAGCAAAAGAGAGCATAAATTCCTTTAGGCACTGTATAAACTGTTTAAAGTTTTTGTTCTCAGCAAAGAATGGATGCCACTCATTTATCGAAGTGCTTTCTAACAAAACAAGGGGTCAGACAATGACTGTAAATTAGATAACACTGGCTTTGTCTGCGAGGTGAGTTGGTGAATAAAATCTAAACTCCTGTCTGCATCTACCTTCTCTGTCAGCGGCAAAGCAAAGAAGAAAAAGTAGAGCATGCAGAGGAGAGAACTCATCATCTGATAACAATGTAATAAAATCAGGTTAGGGAAAACTCTGAAAAGTAATAAAGTAATAAAGATGATAAACAGTTCACAGTGACTGTTTGGGCCCCCCTCCTTCCTGATGCATTGGTTGGCGAGAGGGGAGGGGGAAAGATGTAAGGGCAGGAAAGAGGAGGATGTAGGTACTCATAATCTTTGTGCGCTGTTGGATGTTAATATATGTGTTTGGGTCAGATAGTTCAGCCTCCTCGGTGTGTTTCCCACTGCTGCCCACACAAACCTGCCAGAGGAGTCCTTGCCTGATGAAACTCTAGTGCAGCGGGCGAGATAAAAAGGCTCTCCTGTTTCCTACGCTGCCACCACTGCCC
Organism: Xiphophorus maculatus; assembly: GCF_002775205.1. NCBI lineage: Eukaryota > Metazoa > Chordata > Actinopteri > Cyprinodontiformes > Poeciliidae > Xiphophorus > Xiphophorus maculatus. The sequence continues at coordinate 18,830,156 of NC_036465.1, read as the reverse complement.
TACTCCGACTTACAAACACACCCTGCATGATCTCTGGTTAATATTTGATCATCCCCTGATCTGGAGAGAAAAGACGAAAAAAGTAGCCCAGAAGATCACAAGAGAAAAAGAGGTAAGGAGTTGGAACAAAACATGGGAGGAAATGGGAGAAATATGCGAGGAAATATAGTTTTTATGGTGTGGTAAGAAAATTAAAAAACTGGATGCGCGTTAAGAGATAGAAATATGTGGGAAGGAAGGGTGAATGCCATCAACAGAAAATAGAAAGTCTGAAAGAGAATCCTCACGCCCACATGTACGTGGGAGCAGATCCCAGCTTGGGGCTGGCATTTGTCAGCAACCAAATATGCCAAGCAAGTCAGTCTGGGAGACAGGACAGACATGCTGGTGTTCCACCTCCGCACCTGCCCACTCCAAGCAGTGGTGCAATCCCTCTCCATTAGCATACAGGTGAATTCAGCCTGATGGTGTGCTCCCGTGATGGGCGGAGCGAGACAACAGAGTGGGTGATGACAGATACCAAAAGCCTGCATGTTACGTCATGTGACAGAGAAAAACGCGAGTGTGGGACGGATGGATCGTGTAATAGCTGAGAGAAAACAGACAGGAGCAGGTTATTTTAAGGAACACGTTGCAGCCTTTATTAAGGAATAAGAGTTTGCGGTTTAATCGTGGCCTTTCGTGTTTTACGTGTCTGAAGATCAGAGGTTGGCGTCTTTTGCCCACAGTCACAGCAGTTTTGTTGAAGATTGGCATAACGATACGTGATAGGACGATGTTTGCTAAATGTCATTTTCTACCTAATTTTTAGCTTGTAGGAGTGTGTGTCCTGACCTTTATTATTATAATTTTTTTTTTTTTTTTACAGAATACCCAATCCATGTTTTTGATATGCACCATATGGGCACTTATACAGAAAGAAGTTGGAAAGGGAAGCAGATAAAATAATAAAACAAATATATGGTTTATTTTTTTAGCTGTGCCTTTGAGTTTTTTTATTGCTGTCATGCGTGTTCAGGCAACAGTTGCCCTGTGCTTGCTGCTGAGGATAGGATGGCTATTTACATGCTTTGTGCATTTTATCTAGTAATGAGATGCTTTCCTTCATTTTGAATGATTGTTGGATGGCAAAATCAGGATTTCACACAAGACTGCTGCCAAATTTCATCCAGAGAGCCAATTTCATCATATACTCTGTAAATGGAGCTCTTTTTATGTAAAATAGCTCTTCCTACTACATGAATTGTTTTTTGAAAACAGTATTTTGTTTAATTTAAGAGAAATTTTTGGGTGAAGATAAAAGCTGCAACACAAAGTGTCCTTCACCTCATCCTTCTCTCTAAAGCCCATAGCAACAACAATGTTGGCAGCTAAAAGCCTGAAAAATGTTTCTGCTTCTTTAGAATCATGGCACCACTGCACAACAAGAACTGTGCTATGCAGAAATGAAAATAGTTCAAACACACACAACCTCTTTTTAGTTCCACTTAATTCGGTAATAATAAAAACACGATTCTGGTGAATATTACATTTCTGCCAACGGAGCTCAAACCCTGAAGAAAAGTCAAGTCAAAAGTCAAATTATTTCAGTAGTTTTTAGCAGCTTTTGGAAATATTCAAAACGTTGTCTTTCCGTCTGAATTAATTAGGTTTTGTTTTTTCCATATCCCACCTTTAGAATCTCTAAATACAGAGCTTGTTTTTTTCCTGCACATTAATTACTGTGCCAGCAATGTGTTTCCACACACTCTATGCAAATCCATTAGAGGTCCATCTATTCCTATGGAAACTTCCTCAATTGTATGTGTACATTTGCAAAGTTTCCTCTTTGTTTATTTTTTTCTGCAGCAGGATTTGAATATGCTTATATAATACTCAGGGGGAAAAAAACGGTTTAAAAAAAAAAAAATCTACCATAGTCTTACAAATGCTGACAATTTAGTGATTGCTAACTTACTGAAAAGTTGAGGACAGTTAGAAAACATATCTGGCTAATATTGGTTTTGAATTGATCTGGTGGCACGCACGTGTAATTTTTAGATGCATTTGTTTTCAGCCCCTTTTACTCTGATTTTCCCAGCCACTCTCCAACCTCTCCACTGCTCAGACTTCGCCTTCTCACACATCTATGCTGCCTCACAAGACAGTAAGCTGTTCCATGACCTTCCATTTGATTATTTACCCTGTGCAATACCACCCATCTGACGGCGCCTGCCTTGCTTTACACCGGTTCCAGGCCCGAAACCCTTTAAAATGCATTCCCTTTAAAATACATCTGTTTTCCTTTTTAGCTTGTGTCCTGTCTGTGATTCTGCATGTGGGTCAGAAAACCACCTGGAAATGTGACACCACCTGTATCTAATCTCAGTATAAATGCCTCCGACCTGTGAAGGCCCTAGAGGTTTGTTAGAGAACATTTGTGAGCAAACAGAACCGAGGAATACAGCAGAGAGGTCTGAAGTAAAATCACAGAGAAATGTAAAGCAAGGTTAGATTAGAAAACTATAAACCAATCTCACAGAGCTCTGTTCAATTCACCATCTGGGAATTTAATAAAAGAAGCAGCTAAGAGGTCCATGGTAACTCGGCAGAGACCCAGAGAATCTGTGGACAGGTGAACTAGTGTACTCAGCAAAGCTGTCTAGCAGAATGAGACCAAAATTAAACATTTTGGCCCCAATTCAAAATGTTATGAGGGGCAGATGACTAATACTGCACACTATCTCAAGGTGGTGGCATCATGCTGAGGGGATACTTTTCTCCATAGGAACAAGTTCATTCTGTAGGGTTCATTCTAACATTGTAATGTTGTAAGTCAAAAGCTTATATACATGATATAATGGCATACTCAGTGGCTTAATTAAAATTGAGAATCTGTGACTAGACCTGAATTTTGACGTACACAGACGCTCTCTATCCTCTGACTGGTTTGTTTTCCATGGAAGAGTGAGCACGATATTTCCGTTTGGTAAAGGTTTGTAGAGACACACCTCAAAAGACCAGCGGCTGTTATTATGTAAAAGGTTGCTCTAAGGAGAGCTGAGTCATTGAGCTGAAACAACATATTCAAGATTCTTTTGTGCGGTTTTAAAAGCCTGTATCATTTTCCACCTTTTGACTTAACAAACACACAGTTTCATGTTCATGCATCACATTAAAATTCCAATAAAATACATTAAAGTTTGTGGTCATCACATAAAACGTAAAAAAGGCAGAGGGGTGTGAATAGTTTAGTAATGGATTGAATACCAAGCAAATGCTTCTGGAGTAGTTTTATTATTCCATTCCAAGCCCTGAGTTGAAAACAAATTGTTTAACTTTCTATATTCTATAGATTTGCATATTAATAGACTGCTATAGTATTTTAACCCACACTCTGTGTTAAAATACTATAGCAAAGGCTTCAATCACAACCCATTTTTATTTACTGTGGAATCCCAAAACACATCTATATGCTGCTCAGCTATCCTAAACCTCAGCTCAGCTACGTCAAACACAGCCCATGACCATAGACTGAAGAAGATTTCAGCTTGGCATGAAGTCAAACACTATTTCATCTTTTTCAGAGGAGTTGAAGAATGCCACAGAGGAATGCAGGCCGTGTGTCAGTGGCATATGAATATCCTTTAACATCATAAGTTTTATTTTACTGTGAGAGCTGGAAAGCTTCGGGCCCCAGTGACTTTTGAAAAACAATCTGCTTGCACCTCACAGTCAAAACACACATTCTTCCTTGTAGAATAACCCCCAGGCTGTGCAGAAGCAATGGTGTTAGAGTTTCACATAAAAAATCTTTTAAAAAGAGCAGCGGCATTGAATAGCAGTTCCGTCTGCCGTTGCCTTGTGAAGGTGGTAGGTAACACAGGGAAATTTACTAAACATATAGCCCACCCTGCACCAGGAGGCCCCATCGTGTCCCTGAGGACATGAACTCACTGAGTCACCAGACTGGTTGTTTGATGCTAGTGACAAAAGGCCTGACCCCTGACCTTTCAGGTCCCAATGAGTCACTGGTGCTGCGCTGCACCCCCTCACCATGCAGAATTCTCTGTACATCATCTTTGGTTAACATTTAAAGGTTGCCAAAGTGTTTGAACTGTGTACGCCACAACCTGTTGCTTATTCCATCATGTTGCCAGAACCAACATGAACAAAAACACCCAAGGTCTGAATTTATCATCTTATGCCCTCAAGCCGTTTTTGATTAATTGTTCGGGAGCTCAGAGGCTAAAGGAATAGCTTAGCAGATCAAATGAAAGATCAGGGAGCACTGAGGATACTGCTCACAGTAAAAAATCGATTTCAAAACGCTTTCAAATTTTACCTGTCTGCATGAGTGAAGATACCTGCTACTGATGGATGAGAGATGAGATCTGGATCAGCTCACTTCGTAAAAAGTGTTTTCTTATAATGTTTTTACAAAGTGAGGCTCTTTCAGAATTTTTGTCTTACTAATTGACAATTTTGATTTGGCTGTATCATTCTAGAGTTGAAGAAAACACTAAGATTTAAAACTGAATTGGCTCCAAATATTATCCAGTGATAGTTTTGCCATGAGTGAAAATGTCATTATGGGGATGACCTGACATTTGAGGTTTCACTGATGCAAAAACCATATGTGCAGGTGTAGAGAGATGTGCCAGAAAGTGAAATTATCAAACGAATCATCCTGAATTCTTGATAAGTCTATATGGAGAAGAATGATTGATAAAGCATCCAGTAGTTCTGTTATAATATTGTTGGGAAATAAAACTAATATGGTTTTGATACAGAACTTTCTTGGAGAACAGAGTAGCTTCAAAATATTTATTTGATCACCCACTTAATGATTGCGTTTGGTGAGAAAAACACGATTTGTCAAATCTACTAAAGCCAACCAAACACATTCAAACACCCACGGAAACTCCCACAAGGACAATAACCCTTTTTTGTTAATTTATGTACTTTTTTTTCTTAGCTAGAAATGAAAATTAAAAATGCAACACACACACTAAATATTGAACAGGTGATTACAAGATGTCTCTGTTGCAAAATAAGAAAAGCGAGAGATAATATTTGCTTTTGAGGTTTAACCACTTTCAACACATTCATATCTGCAAGTTTAAAAGGGGGAAGTTACCATAACAGGTGAAGGTTACGACACTTATTCCTGAAAGTTGCTGGATCAAAAGGCAAGACTGTTTGACTGACTGGAACTGCTACTCAACGTACTGACGTATGGCTTCATGTGGGCTGGTGGGCTGTCTTTATTCAACTTATGTCAAAGTGACTCATCAGAAGAACTTGGAGAAAACGTACAAATCTGGTTTTATTCTTAGCGGTTCTCAAATTTCAGCCCAGAATTTCAACTTTGCCCTGCACCATTGTCATGCGCTAAACATTTCAATGTGAAAGAGGAGCTCTCACGAATGTAGGTGTAATGCAACACTGGCCATGCTTTTTTTTTCTGTTTATTTAATGGACTTTACTCTATCAGTTCAGAAGAGAAGATTTGCAAGAGAAGAGAAGTTCTGATTATATATAATGAAAAACTTAATATCTTAATCTGGAGAAATTAACTGTCTTAGTGTCTTTATTTAGTTTAAAGGGGAGGCATAATGTATTTTCCACACACAGTGTCATTTTATAGCATAATCAAGAAAGTTCATGACATTTTGTTATAAACATATTGTATGTCTCAAACATAATTTAAATTTGAATTTGCGATTTCACACCTTGAAATTGGGTTTCTGTCTCTTTAAGAAGCTCATGCTCTTTCTGACACTCCGCCTTCAGCACGTCGCCACTACAATGCTTCTCATTATGGCGTTCACAACCATAAAAAGTTGCAATTTGGTAAAACATTTGTGGATTTTTTCAGTCCTGAATTTGTTAGCTGGTTTTAGAAATTTGTCCAAGGAGTCATTATTTTCAGTTAGCAAAAGCCTTACTGTGAGTTTCATGGTTTGGCAATGGTTTTTCTTCTGTTTTAGGTTTTTAGGTAAGCAAAATGCTTTCCCTTTTTTGTCTTCATCATGTGTTTTACCCAGGAAGGTCAGAGGTGGCAGATTACCTCCAGCTACCATGCATTTCCCATATGAATAATCATACATAGATAAATAATAGCCCACTGTAAATGTGCAAATAACTTAAATACACATAAACTAGCGCCCAGTGAGATATTTTTCGACTGGAGTTATTTTAAGACCAGTCCACAGCTATAGACCTGTCAGTCTGGTCCATAGCTTTAGCCTCTAATCTTGAATTTTCTTAACATGACGCATGCATATTTTGGTCTTGGCCATTCTCGGAATAACTCTTAGCACCAATCTCTAGGACCAACTTGAATTGATCCAAGATAAAGACATCAAAGAGTTATGATATTAACTGATTATGTGATTTTCACAGAACCTCACTTAAAAAATCCAGAACTGATGCTTCTATTTATAACAATAAAGAGCATAAATCTTCTGCTGAAACAAATTTGTGAACCAACGTTAAAACTTCCTTTTCCTTCTAAGAATGACCTATCTAAACACAATTTTACGTGAAGATGTAAGGTATTAATTTTGAGTTGATTAGACATTGTCAAATCAACTAATAACCTTGAGGTCCAATGACCAAAGCTTGCTGTGAGGTAGAAATGGCAGAAAGACAGACATATCTGTTGAAGTGAGAATTTGTTTTGTAGTGTCAGAGCAGATGCAGAGGGAAGGAGCAGAGAGAGCAAAAAGCAGGAGATAAATAGGTAAGAAGATATTCAGAAGTAGAGTACGTGATAGAAAAGAAGAGTCAGAAAGCAACAGAGAGTAAAAAAGAAAGAGACTGTTAGTGGCTTGTTGACAGGTGGGCCTGAGGGCAGGTACGACAGGTTGATTCAGGTAACCCCCTCTCTTCCGCTGCACTCTCTCCACACCCTCAAACTCCAAAGCCTCCCCTGTACCCTCAGCTGGAGACTGCGGCAGTGGGATAGCCTACAGGGTTGGGGAGACAGGTCTCCATCAGAAACCCCCTCAAACCTTTATAATCACACAATAATCATTTAACTCGGAGTGCCACGTGTCAACAGGCATGACAGCTGATGAGGCGGATAAACAAGGCAACTCACAACAGAAACTGCAAAGCAAGGATCGCACGTTTCTAAGAAAGAAGAAAAACAAATAGCTGGAATGAGTGGAGAATAAATAAATGAGTACCTGTCAGGAAGGCTTTGCTTATGGGACAATGGCTTCCAGGAGCCAATGCGTGAGGGCCAAATGTCACTTTGGGTCACCTGGACTGAAAATTTGCAAACAGACTTCACTCTGCCGCACTCAGACAATAAAGTATCTCCAGTAGTATATAATTCAAGCTAATCTAATTTGCACCGATTCTTTCTATTTAGATAATCTCTTGTAAATTAACAAGGCTAAAGTTGGCTTTCTTCAAGCTAGGCATTGGAAAACGACCGTGTATGCAGGTTAATGGTGCAACTGGATTAAGGAGACAAGATTTGTACAAGAAGCAGCCATTTACCTTAATGGGAGAAACGTGACTGGAGAGATGTGTTTACATTAAAGGAGGGTGAGAGTTCAGCTGAGCAGAGGGAATATTTTTCTGCCTACGCTGGCGGCAGACAGTGTAATGAATTTCTATAAAGCGCACTGCAAATAAAAATAAAGACACACAAAGGAGATTGCATGTTGATGGTTGTCAGTTAATGCTGACAAGAAAAAAAAAATGGGGCGAGGACGCTGTTGGAACTTGCTGCCCTACACAGTTTGAATAAGGGATCCAATCATCTTGATTCAAACTATAAAAAAAAAGAAACATCAGCCGCTAAACTAAGATTATTGAACAATAATCTAATATAAACAGAAGCTCTTGACAAATACACAAAGAGACGCAATCAAACATGGGTTGAAACCTTTTGTTGTCCACCTTTCAACAAGGACATCAGAACAGGTTACAACAGAGACGTACACCAACACATTCCATTATTTGTGTTAGTTTTGCTATACAAACAAACTTTGCACATGGTATACTGAACACAAACACCCAGTTACACACACAATCATATCTAAAAAGGACTGATACAAGTACATGTATCTACAAGAGAACTGGCAGCACACACCCAGCTTGGAGCTTGACAATTAAAATAAATCCTGTGGAAGGCCACACTGTGCTTTACAGCTAAACAGGGAAACGACTATGTAGTACTACTGGAGGACTGTTTACCTAAGATAATACACGGATTTGTACATAAACAGGCTCAGCATGATCATTTAGTTTGGTTTTCTCTTTGTATCGACTCAAAGAGTGATTGGAAGAAAATATGTTGAAATGAAAAGTCATGAACTTCCATTTTCTTCACAGTGGGACTGTGACATTGTGTGTTCTCATTACGAACACACCGTCATCCCTCCATGGGTCTTACTCTCTGAGTTTCTGTCTCTTTCCCCATCTATCTCTGCATTCCCAGACAGCTTTAGCAGTTCAAACCCTCGCACTGCGGCATTGTCACACACCACACTGGTTGCCATGGAGAAATAGTCCTCCTGGTCTCCAAGGTACCCAAGTCTATTGTCTTTGGCTTCTTTATTTAGATGAAAACATGATTTGTTGGAAGGGATCTACTTATTTTTCTTCCGCTGCTTCTTTTTGCTGCCTTTTCTTTGGTCTTTGCAGCGCTCATGAGCATCAATGCAAAGTTGCGTGATGCGTATTGTTTCATCCTTCTTCTTTCCAGGAGTTTGACTGTGCGCATGTGTGCGTCAAGCTCGTCTGATGTTTTGTAGCAATTAATTTTAGTGTGTCTGCATGTCAGCGCCCCAGGAGGGGGGCTGTATAAAAGTTTTCCCCACTGCCACAGCTCTCGCCAGGGCTTATAATTGCCTTCTATTACCAAGGCTGGGTGTCACAGCGCCTGCCTGTCTGTCACCAGGAGACTCTCAACTAACAACAGATGATGAGGTAAAGAAGTTGGAGTTTTCATACTGCTGCTCTTTTTGGGTGAAGAAAAAGAATTGTATGTGTATATATATATTTATTTATATATATATAGTTTGTGAAACAGGTCCTAATCCTCGCATAGCCAGATCATGACAAGAAGCGATGAATTGCAGTGGTTCCCAAGTGGAGCAACGATCAGCCAGCTCTTCTATAGAGACGACAAAAAGACATGTGCCAAGAATGAACGAGACATCAGCTCACTGATCCACCTGATTGGAATGTCATTCAAAGTGGATAAATGCAGCCTGATATCCAAGGTGATCATAGTTGAATAGTGAAACTTTCAGAAGCCAATATTCAAGATTTCAGGGCATTTCATTGTACTTAGCACTGTCCAGGCAAATGGTAACTACAAATCCGGACAGGAAGTCATAACCAAGCACCTGAAGTACAGTACAAGAGCTTTTTTCAGCAAGTAAAGAGTCAGAGACATAACCAGTGTCTAAATGTTTACCCTTTTGTTTCAAGAGCACACAATAATCCTCCACTACGATTGACAATTCTGGTAAAGACGTATTCAAAAGTCTTAAAATAAATGGTTGCTATGGAGACTTGGTGACCCTAAGATTGCTTCAGTTTTCTAACATTGAGCTTCAGAAATTTATTTTACCCATTTACCATCGTCCTTACTGCTTGTAGTGACAAGACAGACTTGGGTCTATGCCCAGCCTTTGCTGACACGGTTCCAGTTTTACATTGCTTTATAATTAGGCTGACTGTAGATATGGGCCAAGTTCCCAGCCACCATGTGTATCTGTGCCCCATTTGGATCCTAATCAGGCTAGATGTGCTCTAAGTGGGCTTTAAATCACAATGGACCTCAAGAATGGGACTCACTTGGGTTGACCAATATATTTTTGACAATCTGCGGGGCTCACTATGTACTTCTTAGCTTTTTTTCAAGTGTACATAAAAAGTATAGTCACTATGGCCAATTAACACAGGGCCATAAAATCTGAGCCCTATATGTACATGTTAAACTAATTTAGGATGACAGAAATATTCCTGTAACAGTTTTCTTACTTTTGAAGCTCAGCAAAAATCTCATTTTCTTGAGTGGTTTGCCGTCTTCCCAATTTTCAGAGAAATAGATGTCTAGGCCACTTCCTATTAATAACCCAGAAAAAAAAAACAGGAAATCCTGTATTGCTGTTTAAAATTTCAGAGACTCACTGACAACTTAAAAAATCAAAGCAGAAATGAAAAAAATTAATTATTCATATTGTCAACACGTCTTTTTCTATTATAGTGAATGTAAGTGATGTCATTTTTAATTTAGTTTACTTTTTGCTAATTTATTTATTGCATAAGTTCATCAGAACAAACTGAGGTCATAGCGTGGTTTTGAAAGACAGCTGTGAAAGCACAAACACCTAAATTCGGCACTGTTCCAACCTTTGACCCTGTTCATTTGCATGTTTCCAACAGCACACCACAGCTGTCAACGGGCTGCTGCTTCTTTAGGCGGCGCAGCTGAAAACCAAACAGGAAGTGACATCACTGCTCTGAGTTGGAGAGAAACAACCGAGTTAAGAGAAGAAAATAGACAGAGGGGCTGAGAGCAGCATGGCTGATGCGTGGAAAGAGGAAGTTGTCTGTTTTGTTCTCATTCAGTGGCTGTGGCTCAGACATCCCACTCTGTGGTCTTGTTTTAGACGCGCCAGACAAAAATAAAGATTCAGTTAAAGTTATTTATTTTCCCAGTCACACATGGTCTTCATTTCCTGCTTTACTTTTAAACAACCAAATGAATATAAATTCTTTATTCTTTATAATCATATGAATGTTAAGTTTCCCCTGACAGGGTTTTGTTTTGATGACATCAGCTGTTGCTGGAGAAGAACCTTATGCTTTTACTTCTAACGTGTTCATTTCTTTCTTCTTATAGAATATGTAAATGTTGCTGTTGAATCGTAAAATGAGTAAGATATAAATATAACAGACAATTCAAGACATAGGTAACTCTAATCACTACGCTACGCACATTGTTTTTCTCTCATATTAACTACTGTTTTTAACCCTACAACACCAGTTGTGTAATTTTTCTTATATTTCTAAAGTCTTTTACAAAAGTTATTTTTTTCTAAAATTACCCCTGTATCACATAAATATCCTTATAAATAAAACTTACTCTGCAAAAATTCAAAAGAAGGCGGAGTGTTTTTATTATGGTAATTACATGACTGTTACAATCAGTCATGGCATAAAATCATACACATTTATTTTTTGCGGTGTTAAAAGCAGTAAAAGTTAAAATTCTGAATTTTTTATACACAATTTGGAAATGTTTAATATTATCATAATGAATATTAATTACATCAACAATACTTTAGTAAAATTGTGAAAAACAATTAAAGGAAATGGTTTTCCACCCCGAAATATAAATACGCACTCAAGTAGTAAAATACAAGAAGCTCATTTCTGATGCAAAGGCGCTTCAACATTTTTTTCTCTCTCTCATTTTTTCTCTTTCTTTTTTTTTTTTTTTTTTTTTTAAACAGGCACAATGATGCAAAGGGGAAAGGAGAGGTTTCGGAAACTGTGACGCTGTGCTTTGTCAGCCCAGGGTGCAAGGAAGGGTTAGAAACTGCTGTGTGCTTTTGTGGCAGCAGCCTGCAGCGGCTTGTCCTCGTGGCACAGGGCTGTGCGTTGAAAGGAGTGGGTGCAGGTAAACATGCTAAGACAAGCCGTCTCAGCCGCCGTGCTGCATTGTTGACACCTTTCACGCTGGTACGCCTACTTTTCCCTCATTATCTTTCACTGCTACTTTTTCTTGAGTTTTTCTGTATTCGGGATCCGTGGAGTTTTGCAGATTCTGGCTTCTTCACAACACCGAAAAGCGAAGACTCACCAGAAATGACTTATATGTGCATCTTAAATGAGCAGAGTTTACCTGAATCTCATAAGTTACTGTAAATCTTTTTGATGAAGGGAACTGAAAGTATCTGCCCACATTAACAATCTCCCCTCCAGGCTATGCTGCAGAGTTTGAGAAAAGCGTGTCATCATTCATTGCCCAATATTTGTTGCTGTCGTGACGACAATTATCTTGATGATGGTATTGTGACTGGGCTAGGCCAGAGCCACAAATAGACACAAGTTGTATGGAAAGCTGTTATTTCTCATCTTCAGAAAGGGAAACGAGAAAATGAGTCACAGAAGATAAAGACGTTGCTGCATCAGTCACTGAAGCTACTAGCTTTATATATACACCTTTTGAGCAGAATCAGTAGCCTAGTTAATGGAAAAAAAGTATTTCAAGCCGAGGAAGGGTGGGACTGAAAACAGGAAAATGTCAAAAGGAGACGACCTGCTGAGAGCATCGGACAAATAAACCAGCAGTTGGCTCTGTTTTGTGCTGTTGGGGAAAATCCGTACAGATTCACACACATATATCTCTCAGATGTGAAAGAATCAGCAGGGACAAGGGGAGGCGGGTGGCTGAGGAGGGGGGCGAAGGAGGGACAGACTGTGGGATAGAGGCTGTAAGGAAGGGAGAGGAGGTCTGGAGCGAGTCCAGGGGAACTCCAGACTGCTGTTACCCAACACAATCTCCTTCAGCGGGGGCTGTGAGACTCACTGCTGCTGCTGCCGCTGGAGGAGGAGGGTGCCAAACACACACATACGGTCAGAATTCATGTTCGCTCTCACCTCTTCATACACACATGTATTCCCATGGCCATGTCACCATAGTAACACGCTGACCCTAGCCTTTAAGTTGCTCTCCTGAGCCCGATTGCCTGCCAAGCTGTGAGTAAAGGGGTGGAGTAAATCTGCCTATTTATAGCAGGCCCTTTGGCTCATTTTTACTTAAGACAATAAGAGATAATCTCTCACATCCACAGTCTCACCACATATACTCTTCTCCAAGGAACAGACATGGTTTTGGCTCGAGGAGAGAGTTCATTTTCTGAGTGAAGCAAAACGATTCAACTGTTTGTACAAATTGGCACATGTTTCACATGTAAAAGTTGGTGTGTGCATCTATGAGTGTGAGAAACTGCCTGGGTAATTGCACCACCACTATGGCTGTCTGTTCCCAGGCAGGAAAAGTTAACAAGGAGAATGAGTAAGTGTAGCTGGAGTAAAACCACTTTTCTCCTGGCTATGATCCAACTCCAGTGGCCTGCTTCTCACCCGTGATTCTGAGCGCTGTGGAGGGTTCAGCTGAGGCCTCACAACACCAACAACACAAAGGCAGAGACCTGCTTTAGATAAGAGAGCTGATATTGATACGGCTGCAACTTTTTAAATAGTTTCCTGAATATGATCTGAATATTGATGGTATTTTCATTCATATATATTAGTGGTAATGAATGATGCTGTAGCACAAGATCTTACAATATTAAAATGACAATATTTTCCATGAAAGCAAAGTATGTCTCACAAAGTGTTAGCCAGCTGACATCAGCATATGACTGTATAGAGAAGTTATTGAAAGTTGTTTTTAGTATTGGAAATGAAGAGCAGTGATTTATCATTATAGCCACGTATCTAGTGGCACTAAAGTCTAATTTTTAAATGAACTGCATTTGCAATCTGTATTTTAAAATCTAAAATAATTTGACTGGTCAAGCCCGAGCAATAGATTGTGGTAGAAGATCTCATAATATTATAAAGTCCACAACTGTTAATGCCATTAGTATTTCTATCACTGCCTCTCTAACTCTTAGCATTAACACGCAAACTTTATGTTTGCTTATTTATAAACTGTTGTGTAGTCTGGGATTTCAACATATTGCTAAAATCTTGCTTCTTATTGTTTTTATTCCTGATATATATATATATTTTTGTCTTGTAAGATGTATGTACTGCTACATCCTACATTCAATACTGTTTGACGTACGAACATATCAGGAGATGTGTTCATACGTAAAACATTTTAAATTTAATAGGGTTTTTTGTTCTACTTTCCATCTCTTATTTTGCATTTTCCATTCGCTGGGCACATTTCTCTTCAACTTATTTTTAGCTAACGTCCGCCTTTTGGTTCCCCTTTTTTTCTGGTACAACGTAACAAGAGTCACATGTAATTATTATCACTGGACATATTTTATTTTTAAACTATCATACGAATCTAGATCTGAAGGTATTTTGTGGTAGAACAGATTTCAGTTCCTTGAATTTTGTTGTTTAAGAAACTGAAACTCAGACTTCACTTACTTTTAGCTTTTAGTCTTACTTTAAAGCTGCTTTCTTTAGGAGCTTGTTGATTGTATCTGGTTTGAGAAATCTTTTAACCAAAACACAGCAAAGTAATGCGTTGGCTCTCATCTGGATGCGACTCAAACCACAGAAAATCATTGGACTCAAGCAGCTAGTTGTCCTAGCTTAACTTACTCATCTCTTACAGGTTAGCTAATTGGCTTAGACTGTTTCCTTTGCGGCATTCTACGTCACACAGTAAACTTAAACCGAACACATAAGCACATTATCATGGTGGTGTATAAATAACTCGGTGTAGTTAAATAAAGACCCCGTAAATGTGGAAGTGAATATTTTGGGTAACTGTGATCTTGTTATTGGTGTTAAATTTAGCCCTGTGGCCCTCTATGAGGAGTGGAAACAGTGACAGGGACCTGTTTTGCCACAATACACTTCCTGTGCACAGAGTATAGTGAGAAAACCACAACGCAGTGACGCAACGCTCGGAAAAAACAAAAAGAGAGCTTCAGAGAGGCAGGGAAAATGCAATGAGGAAGTTGCGGCTTCATTTGAAAAAGGAAAATTGTCGACTGAACTCTCAGTGGATACTGTAAGTGAACATGTTTCCTGTGCGTGGACTTTCCCCTTTGAGATAACAATATAGGTAGTGATAAGGTGAGCAGCACACAGAACACGAGAGCTAGTTTTACTGCTGCTGTTTTGTGTGACTATGAATGATATCCACACAGAAAATCACACGTTGCTCTTTTTTTTTTTATCCTTTCATTTTTCCAAAAATCTTATCCTTTTGTGGCTGCTCTCATTTCATGATGGCTTTTGTTTGCAGTGGCCCACGCACACAAACACAGCACATTCAGCACAACATGCAACCTTTCCAGAGCCACAAAAATAGAACTTTGATCTATTGTCACAAATGTGCTGCAGCATTTACAGATAAGGGAGTAGAGCATTAAATTAAAGATGTCTAGTAGTTATTTTCCAAAAACAGGGCTTATTCAAAAGGATAAATTTTTATAGACAAGAGAATCTGTTTTACACATGTTATAATTTATTGTTATGTGATTAATTTGTGACCACAAGCTGCTAGTCATTGGATTTGGAATGACTGAATGCGACAGATATTTTTGGTTAATTTCTGTCAGTTAGCCTAAAAAGCATAAACGAACATGCACTTATTTTGTCTGTTTGTGTGGGAGTTGGAACAGTGTAAGCAAGAGGTTTTTGTTTTTTTTGCATGTGCATAAGGGTGTGTGTGCGTGTTCAAGAGTGTGAAACAGAGTGTTGGAAAGACGCAAATTTTATAGTGTGAATGGTTTGTTTTTTTTCACTCACTCTCTCTTGCTCTGCAGCAACAATGAAACTCATGAATCATCTCTACTGCACAGGTTTAACCACAGGAAGTAACCATGGAACGCACACACTCATATGCATGCACACTTCATATACAAAACGTAACCAAATGCTGTGATCCAGTGGAACAAACAAGAGGCCAAAAATATCACTTAAACAGACTTTGAATATCACCAGAGGGTAAATTTATCAAGTTTGTTTCCATTGGTTTCATCTTATCGATCACAGGCGATCTCAGCGAGGAAGAACAAGATTTTTCTCCAGAACAGGCATCAAATCATGTAGATCAATACACTTTGGTCATGAGCTCGTCAGAACATCCCACCATTTGCTGTGGAAGACAAGATTGCCATGGTGACCTCTACACACTGGGGACATGTGTAAGGAAATTAGAAAGTGTGTTTGAGAGTGTACAGCAGGTGAGAAAAGCTTGAGCTGGATCTCTGCCTTGACCCCGGAGAGTCGATCTTTCTTGTAAACCTAGTTTGGTTTGCTGCAACAGAGCAGAATAGTTGCTCATTATTCCTGCTGCGCGAGCCTGGTCCAAAAGGTGACAGTCAGCCTTGGTGAAAGAGTCCCCTCACAGACTGGAAGGAATTCACACTAACAAACAGAGACAGAAAGGAAGTTAACAGCTGGTCAGACTTCGGAGAAATTCAGGTGAAAGCTTCATTTATCTGTGACCTTCTTTGGCATCTGGTTACAAACAGAGGTAGGCCCCGTCCAATCTGGTGTTGTTAAAAATGATTTATGTTTTTTATCCTGTTTTTTGTTTTGTTTTTTTGTGCAGATACAATCAAAGTTGTCAGTACATACCAAAGAAAGTTACTCTCACTTACAGAGAAAGGTGTTGCTAACATGCCTGAAATGCTTCATTTATAATCTGGACTTTTCTTCCTTTAAACACTAATTTCACTGTTAAAAGGAATATCAAAAATCAAGTTTAGTAGGTCGTTTTCCCCCATTATATCAAAGAAAGACCATCACTGAGTCAACTTTGGTTAGTAAATTGCTATTTGAGTTATTGCTTTATGTTGGTTGGTCTTCTAAAACACACTTCCAAGTTTCCTGTGCTATCAGTTAAGCATCTTCTTAATAGTAACATTATTTACCAAACTTATAATACACTTTCCAGTATGAGAAGCATCTAACTTCAGAAAGCTTAAAAGAGAAAACAATCATTTTCTTGTTCAAATGTCTACTTTTAGGAACCAAAGCAATCACCTCCTGCTGGTCAAAGGACAGAATGCAGCTCTATTCAGTTCCCTTTGACTGAATTTTGAGTTGGTGTCCAATTTGATCAGCCTGTTCTAGTGTGACTTGAAGATGCAAAAAGAAAAATAATGGATTCACAAAACTGTCTTTTCCAAGTACATTTTTGCAATCCATGAGTGACACAAGATTCACTGGATTGTAGAAAAAGATAGAGGCCGCCAACAATCAAAATAAACTTTTATGTGAGTTGAAACACTGAAATTAATACCATAAATTTCAACAGTATACATACTTGTTGAACTTTCCCATATTTTGTCACACTACAACTACAAACTAAAATCTATTTTATTTAGTTTTTACATGATAAAGAAGGGTATAATTGTAGTAACCTTTAGATTAAGGTCTAAATAGTGTGTTTTCCTTTCCTTTTCTTTCAGCCCCGTTTACTCTGATAACTTAAATAAAAGTCAATCCAAGCTGGTTTTTTTCTCAATATGTCTTTGTGAACATCGCTAAAGCTTTCCTGAGATGAGTTGAATGGAAGATGGATGGAGCTACCGTAAAACATTTGAGATAAAATTAAAGTTCTGAAACAAAAGTACACTCTCTAAAGGATAAAGTTGTTTTATTTCAATGCAGAAATCCTCAACATCAAGAAAATAATGCACTGGGTAAAAGTTCAAAATTGCTTTGCATGTTATCGAGTCCAAAATGACCAAAGCTGTGAATCACATAAATCAGTTATGTACCATTATTTTGCACAAATCAATTTCTCAATACACAGAAACTCCTGATCTGAACTTTTAATGAGTATAAAGTGGTACACATAATCAGCTTCTTCAGGCTCTGAGAACAGAAGCTTGATGGGAAGCTGCTGGTGAGTTTATTGTGAAACGAAGGAAATATAAAATAACTAAAGTAAGGATCTTGTCTCAGGGGGTGATGATGACCTTGAGAAAATTGCAGGATCAAGTCAAAGCTGCATAAGAGGAGCTTGTCAATGATCTCCAGGTGGTTAGGCCACAGTTCCCAGAAACACACAACACTGCAAGGGAATGAAATCTTGCATCCTCCTGCTGCAGATGGCACATTTACAGTCTTAGACTTTCCAGGAAACATCTAAACGATTCAGGCTCAGGAGAAAATAAAATGTGCTACAGATAAGATTCTCTCTTTTTTGCATTCTCTAAACCCATGTTGATAGTAGGAAGAGAAAATACATGATCTCAACTATTATGGATGGAAGTGGAAATATTAAGCTTCTTGAATGTTCTTGACTGTCTTGCATAAGTACTTATCTTTATTTAATGCATTTCCCTCTGATTTATTTGTTGACATGTGAAAATTTCTGAATATTTTTGAGGCAGTTTATTCCATAAAAGTTATTTATATACTGCCCAATTTGGTTTTTGCCAGATATATATATCATACTATTATTATGACATAAAAGACCGATAATTACTCTATTACCAAAATTGATTATAAAAAAAGAAGGAAAATATCTTACCGATGTCCTTTTAACATCCCACCTTCATATTTATTTAAAGAAAGAGGGTCAGTATGAAGGCAAACACATGATTAACTGTTTAGAAATGTCAAATGACAAATTATGACGCACCATTAACATCATTCTTTTCATGATCTACAGTATTCTGCCCCAAAGGACGATTAAAAGAAAGGAAAATTAAAAGAAGGAAAGATTATTTGCTTGGCCTTTTAAACAGAAATCAAACTGATGCTGGTTTTAACCAATTGGAAACCTTCCTCAACAAATAAGATCATTTGGGTGGAAACCATGGGAAGAAATGGAGCTGGATCACAATCCCAGTTTTGGTGCTGACTAATTGCAGAAGACTGTATTTTTTAGGTCTACTGTTTCTGACAATGCCAAACATTGCTGCACCCGTGTGGAGCATATAACTGGAAAAATAAAAAATTTAAATCTTCTTTATGTAAAGCCCATAAAAGGCAATAATTTTGAGGGTTTATACTGTGGCTTCTTGACGGAAAACCTTGTTGACTCATTATGTTTTAGTGTTACACCAAAATTATTTAATACAGATAACTCTCCAAGTTGTAAAAATTTCTCAGCTTTGATTCATTTCTTTAAGAACTGAAGAAATGGCAGTAAAAGTGTGAGGGGATGATATTTCTCCTGCAGGCCGTGACGTCGTGTTTCAGCGTTCTGTTCTAGGAGCGTGCTCAGAGGCAGGTGGAGATACAAAATGTTCCCATCTTTGTACTCGCTCCCAGTTGACGACGTCGCTCCGATCTCTCAGATTCAGCCACAGGGCTGGCATGCTCGCTTGTCCAGGTGACGGCCGCTGCGGAGACAGAGGCCCTGACCGGTTTTTGGCCCACTCTGCTGCGCCAACTCTGCCAACTCACCGTCAGCTGGACACTAACTGGAAACGACGCGCACACACACCACCTTGCCGGGCTTTATACCGAAGGCATAGCATCCAAACTTGAGAAGCGGTAAAGCAACAAAAAAAAAAAAAAACGAAGAGGAGACAGCGCAACCACTTGAAATCATGAAATCTGAGCATAGCTCTGCCACCCTCAGACACAACCACATCAATTGAAAGAATGCTGAAGTATCTGACCCAGCATCAGCGGCGAAGAGAAGAGGACTGGTGGAGGGAGGAGGGGAGGTGTTGCTGGTGGGCCCAAGCAACTCAGAGAAGAGATTTGCAGAGACAGCCCATAACAGCTCCCTTGGAACCAATGACTCAGATATGCAGATGTGTTTACTTGCCTTCTGTTTCCCACCTCAGCCGGCACACAAAAAGGAGAGGAAATGAAAGAGCCTCATAATGTCTTTAAGTGTTTCAATTATATATTTATATTCTGCTATAAAGAACTCATTTTTTACTAAAACTTAGACAAGCACTTCAAATGCCTCTTCCCCTCTATTCCCTCACTCCCTTCTGAGGGTATTCATCTTTAGTCTAATGTGCAGCTCTGCTCTCTGTTAGTTTCTTTCTGACACCATGCCAGCAGAGTCATCTGCAAAGGGACTCATGTAGGGATTAAAAACCATCAACAGCTCCCCTTTAAGAGCGAGGTAGAGAGAGAGAGAGAAAAGCACAATGCTAAAAAATGAAATACAGAAAACAACTCCAGACAGTTTTGAGAAAACTTGCGGGGAGAGAATGCAGATTGTCACCTGACCCTGAGGCAAGGCAGCTCTAAATATAATAAAGAGAAGACAAGAGAAGAAGGCGAGGCGACACAACACGGGTAATGTGTTTTCTCTGCTGGTGTCGTCTGGCAGATCTGGGATGATTGAGTGCTGATGCCTGCCTGGGCCGCTTTAGAGAAGATCGTCTACCCCCCCGACACCCCCATCACCCCCTTTCTTTCTCTCCTTTCAGCTTGTACTCACAAGGCACAGCCCTCTGCATGATGCATTTATGCACACATGATCTCGCAGATTCACATGTTGTCAGAACGGCAGAAACATCAAGGTGTATTACCTGTCAACGAATCTCTTCATCTCCCTGCTTGGGAAATTAACACTTATCTTTGTGTATGTGTGTGGTTTGCTCCTCGCTGGATGTGTGTCTTAATTATAACAGGGCTTAGTGAATTAGGCCAGGATGTGTAATAGACTCACATTTGCATAATCTCTGTTGAATAAAACCTCAGCGACAAACAAGCGAGCGGAAAATCGTACCTACTTGCCCGCACGGCGCAACTTCAGCTCAAAAGACTCAGAGAGGCGTGTTGGTGACAGTAATCTACAGTGTTTACTTGCTGAATTTAAGCATTAATCTCTATACATTTTGGAAACGCATTGTGAAATAAGACAGCGGCAGATACAGACAAACAGGTGCTGGTTAGAGAGGAAGTTGACTGGCCTGATTCCATGATCCATTTTCCCAAGGCTTCCACACCCCTGCAGCTGTCCTCCACAATATGAGAAACATGTGTGTGTGTACTTGCAGATGCATGCAGGGGTGTGTGTGTGTGTGTGTGTGTGTATTTCCAATACATACTTGCGGTTATGACAAATTCACTCCCCACTGTGTGCCAATAGCCACGACAAGGGTCTCCATTGACAAAAGCAAAAACAAAAAGTCATCACAAGTGTGCTGTAGTTAAATTTTTAGCCATTTAGCAAACATTTACCAGGTTGAATCTAATCTTTAGAGTTTATCAGAGTTTGAAGTCGTCTGCCCTGCTTGTGAATGAGATTCCATGGTGTTCAAAGAGAAGTCGTATAACAAGTTTTAGGGCTTTTGGCTGTTTTGCATGCCAGAATGTTTTGAACTGAGCAATGACAGCCTCACAACTCAAGAGTCTACTTCAACTCCCCTCATTTCTATCGGAAAACATTCCCAGTCTCTTTTCCTCTC
Organism: Xiphophorus maculatus; assembly: GCF_002775205.1. Taxonomy (NCBI): domain Eukaryota; kingdom Metazoa; phylum Chordata; class Actinopteri; order Cyprinodontiformes; family Poeciliidae; genus Xiphophorus; species Xiphophorus maculatus. Next base: position 18,809,094 of record NC_036465.1, on the reverse strand, counting down.
CCACTGTGTGTGTGCGGGGGGGTGTGCGTGTGTGTGTGAGCGTCTCCCTCACCGTCCTCTCTCTGAAGTTGCATATCACTTGAAAAAGAAAAGGGGAAGGAACATGAATAAAAAGTGAAGGCACTTTTCTTGGATATGTCTCTTGATGCTCTTCAGATCTTAAGGGCTTCATTACATGTAGGGTTATTCCAAAAAACTGAAGGACTGTGACTCCTCTAATCTGCCGTACAGGACAGGAATTCGAGAACATGTGCTTTTTAATGTCATTTCTCCTCACAATTTTTTTCTTTGTTTAAGGCTGAAATTTAGAGGAGCAGCATGATTCAAGTAAGTATGCTTTTTTTTTTAGATTATTTTATAATTTTTTTATTATTTCAGGAAATAAAAACAGCAAACATAAAACTCCAATACGTGAAAGCATTAGAAAATTTTAGAAATGAATGCTGTTTCTTTAATTCAAGGTCTGTTGCTGAATTTTAACATAACTTACAAAATTAGTTTTGTGTAATTTTCATTGGTGTCTGCTTTTGCCATTTCAGGTCAGATGAAGTGATTAATGTGGGGAAAAGATAACTTGTTTTCAAAAGGACTTTGATATTTTTGCATGTTTAATAGTGATTGGTTTTTTTTGCACTTCCAACAAAATCCTAAATGAACTGTGAATTTCATTAGGTTCATAAGGTTTCTGTGGCAGCACCAAATTTTGCTTTTGCTTCTTACGGTTGCATGAATCCATTCTGTATTTTCAAATATGTGGAAATATCCTCTCAGAGTTTGGCACTTGTTGTGGGAAAGCTGTGGCCAACATAAGTCCTACCAACAAAAAGCCCTCCATTAGTGTTTTTTGTGCGCAAGAAAGAGTGAAAAGTCACAAAATAAAAAGCATTAAATGATGGTTCTGGCCTGAGATTTAAAACCACTTGTATGGCTAAAAGGCCTGGAAAGAGGAACTTGGGACAACTCCATAGCACAAGTACCTACAATGCCTGGCCAAAGTATTCATATATCAGGCTACATCACAAAACATCCATATATTTTATTGAGAACAACACAAAGTAGGTCATGAATTTGAAGTGCTTTTCTTTTTACAAAAGAAAATCCAAAACTGATCCCCATGAATAAACACATCTTATAACTATCTTTGGCTGCTTTTATGACTGCAAAGTCTTTGAGACTCTACCAGCTTTGCTCATTTTGAAAATCAAGTTTGTGCATGTTCTTCTTCAGAAAATAGGTTTATATCTCAACCACTGTAGCTCTGTCTGTTTGGTCACTGTCCTGTTGGAAGGTGAACCTCTGACCCAGTGTCAACTCTTTTGCAGCATCTGACAATTTTTGCCCATGATTGCCCTGTATACGTCTCAGTTCGTCTTCCCATGTTGTGAATCTATAAAATAAAAAATATCAAGTGATATTCATCACCCAGTTATTTGCTACTAAGTTAGATTTTTCTCATAAAATCACAATCCAAAGTTAAGGTCTGTGGTTGCACCTTGACAAAATGAGAAAGGGTTATGTTATATTACTTTCATAAGGCTCTGTGTGTAATAAAACCATTATCATAATTGAATATTTCTGTTTTGTTTGTTGTCATATTAGAACAAACTAAACAAGGTACACTCATAAAAGGCAAACCATACCTGTGACCTTTACCTACTCTTCCCCCCTGTTGTGTTTTAAGAGTATTAAATTTAAGACAAGTACAAATTTGGACCCGTCTCTAGTTGACCCTGAGTTTCCTTTGCTGGTGGGGATTCGCAAACATATATATGGTAAGGTCACATCGCCTACTGACTCATATTCATCACCACAGAGTAAAACAGTAACACTGTTCACCTCTGAGTCTCTAGTTACCGTGATAAGAAGATGTGGAAACAGCACCCCCTATTGGTGAGCAATACCACTGCTTTCTGGGGCAGTGAAAAATGTAGGAGATCCCGTTTTCTTTTTTCCTCTTGCTTAGAAAGTTTGTCATTTTCATATGAACACTCGTGTTTCTTCAATTAGTCTTTACTTGAGTAAAAACTCCTGACCCTGGTCATCACTTTCTGACTCTGTGAGAGAAGATCTCTTACTTTCTTTCATAACTTCACATGTGGGCTACTGCAGTGGAGCTTGGTTGAGAGTTCACACTAAGGCTCTTAAATTACATCAAAATCTCTAAATCTCAGCTGCCAGGGTTCTTAATTGCACCAAACTTTGGTAACACATGAGTCCAACCCTATTATATTTACTCACTGTCAGGTTTCACACTAATTGCAAAGTTATTTACTGTTTACTGTTCTTTGTTTATGCATATATTTATAAACTCCCAAACCTTTACTGATTTACTAAAACATACAATCTAACCTGATCTCTTCTCCGTAGCTCCAACTCAAAGAGTTGCAAATTTATTCCGAAGAGGAAAATCTTCAAGTGAAGTAACTGGAGCTTAGCTGCAGCTGTGAAAACCCTGAAAATGTTCCCTCTTAATAAAATGTTTCATTTTGGCACAAAAACTATTGCAACATCTAGTTTAAGGTATTCCATGACATATTTTATTATAAACAAAATATGCATTATTGATACCAAAAACCACCTTGTATTTCTTAAAGAAAATAGTTTACTTCCAGCAATCTTGGTAGTTCCTAGTTTGGTACATCTTGATGTACATTTATTCACTTAGCTTTTTCTCGAATAGAAATGGAAAATAACAGATGTCAGGATCTGAAGCAGATCCTGACATCTGCTCCAGGTTAACGTTTTACATCGACTCTCTACACAGCAATATCTAGTCAACCAATTCATCCACATAACTCTGTTCAAGGTTACAAGGTTGGAGTATAAACCACCCTTTTTCTATAAGTGATAGAGTCCCTGCATTGATTTGAAGGTAGTTCAAATCAATTCATCAGTCAGAAGTAGAACTGGCACACATAGCCGAGTTGATCTTCAATGGAGCAAAAGCCAATGGAGGTAAAATATGTTGTTTAGAGATTTTTAATTATGTGCAACTAATGAAAAGCAATCTGTTTCTTAATAGACAATGAACAAAGACCTGTGCAGTTCTCTGAGCTGCAATGTCAGATTGTATTCATGCTGCCAAGCTGGATGGAAGCAGAGTATCACGACATACATAATGTCTTATTTACTGAAGATGTGGATTGTGAAATGTTTGAACATAAATGAATTCATTTTAATTTGCTGAACAAAATGTAAAACTAGTTCAGGTCAACTGGCACAGAAACGGTAGATACAGTTTGTTTGTTTTTTTTCAAATCTGGAGGGAAAAGATCCAGTGTGGTAAAGGTGAGGCCTGCATAGACTGGCAGCTGAGACCAGATTGGCTTCTTGAAGTGATATTAAACCATTTTGTGACGCTGCAATAATGTTATTACTGTTATTAAGGATGCAACCAGAAAGAGTCAAGAAAGGGTTTCTCATGTCCTGCCTGCTGGGTTTAGTTTTTATTTTCTATTTCTTTCTAACTTGTGATTTCCTGCTTTACATTAATAGAGCTTACTTGCTGTAACTTATTGGCCCAAAGGAAAAAGGAAAATGAGGCTATTTTCTGTCAAAGGGGGATGCTTTTTATTTTCCTACTGGTCCTCTGAGGAAGAAATATTACACCAGACAATTTTGTTAGGCCATACTGATAATGAAAAGAGGCAGCAAATGGGTCTTTATATCAGTCCTATATAGGTGATGTTACAGTCTATAAATAAAAGCAGAAGCTGTTTTGTGAGAACGATCAGTGGTTCATGTTCTCCATTGAATGTCCGTCAACCCTTCCTGGACAAGGGTCCTGGCTGGTTGCCCGGGAAACTAGCATATGACTATTCTGAGAGCCTCGGTGGAGACGGAGAGAGGAAGCGAGAGTAGTAAAGGTAAGTCACTCAAGGCCTCTCCGCTCAACCTGATAAAGTGTGATGAAAATCAAAGGCCACAACTTGACGATGCTTCTAATTCAGCAGAGACGGGAGACAGAAAGAAGTTGTCTCTTTACACAGAGCTCTGAAAAGAGTTGAACACAAAGGAGCAAATACTGTACTGCTCCCAGAGCACGTTTTTATAAAGTGAGCGGATCAATAGGATAACCTGAAAACGGATTTTCTTTTTCATCAAACGTGCAAACAAACTCAATGCAGCAGATTACAACAGATGTCACCACAGTCCACCACAGTTGTCATACATTTATCTTCGTTATTTACATGAATACACTTTATCACTGCATTAATAAACAAAAGCAGCCCTCCGTGCATGAGCGCAGGTTGGGCTTGCACACTTTTTATCCATGCGATTCAAGGAGGCTGTTAGAAGTAGTTGCAACAATAACATGCTGCTAACCAGTGTGTCTGAATGCATCTCAAATCTCTCTCACCTCAAAGCTGCGAAACGATGTTTTGAAATGTTGCATTGCAAAAGCACATGCATGCAGTGACGTAAGCAAGCAGGTGACTTTAGTTGAGCAAAGGCAGCAGATGGCAGAAAAACACCTCCCATCAGTGACCTGCTTTTATGGATTTACAAAAGTAGATATGTGTTTGAGAAATTGCTGCACCTATTATTGGATTCATCGTTTTAATCTATGTATGAATCAACCGGGTTTGAAATAGTAAAATCCATAATTCCTTGTAAAGGTGTTCATCCTCTGAGTACAAAACACTGCAGTGCATTTCACTGATATTTTCTGTGTCAGATCTACACAAAGTAATGCATAATTGTGAAGTGGGGGAAAAAAATTAAATGAATAAAAAATCTGACACTACCAGCGTTGCTTATGTATGGTGACAGCAACTATTTCTAACATAAACTCACTTTGACTATCTGTGGCTGTGTGTTTAAGATTTCTTAATGGAGCATGAACATCCTCCCTAGTCCCAAGTCTTTTGCAACCTTTAAAGGGTTTTGCTACAGGACTGTTCTGTATTTAGCTCCAACCATCAAGTCTGAACAGATTCTTCAACACCTGCTTTTGGGAGGTATAAACTCTATCTACACCTTAGTTCTAAGCATAACCCATAATCCTAAACATTACTTCTTCTTACGGGGCCCCGGGTCCTCACAATGTACTTTTATTTTTAGGAAAACTGTCCTTACAATGTATCAAATACAAGGCCACACACACATGCATACTTATATAGATACATCACCCTCTGGCATCTTTAATAACAGAAGTCTAACTCAGGGACTGACTGCAGATGGGACTTCCTATTATTTGTTTTGACAATGGCATTCTGCTTATACACTCCTTCAACCTTCTTTACAACCGAGCTCCGCATCTCTGCAGCTCCTCTAAAGTAACCATAGGCCTTATCTTGTCACAGCGCCACTCAGGCTTACTCGATTGATTAACTGGGTTACCTCCTCCACTGGAATTTAGGAGGTGAATCCAAATGCACTTCAAACATGTTAAATTTTTATTAGAGAACAATTTCCTTCATCTAAGCTCTAGTGCACCACTTTGTGTTGATCAAGCACAAAATCTCCTCCTAAAACACATTGCTGTTGTGGTTTTATCATGACAAAACGTGAGTAAAGTCATAAGGTAATAATAGGTTTGTAAAGCCTATTACAAACCTATTATTTGTATCCAGGCGACCTCTTCATCTTGTAGACTCACACATGACCAAACAGGCTCCCATGAGGTCAGTGTTTGTTTTCCCCCTTTTGTCCCGCTCTTCATCATTCGGTTATGATCCAGGGTGACAGGGCAGAGCTGGGGTGGATAGGCTAAGCAAGCATGAAGCGTAAGGGCAGAGATAGTGGCCTGGGCAGCATGGACGAGAGATCTGAGCCTGTTGGTGACAGCACAGCGGCCTCACAGCAGCTTGCATAGCCACTCCTCGGGGGAATAATTCAATCATAAGACAAGCGTGATTAAGGTAGAGAGAGAGAAAGAGACTTGGGGGGATAAGCTGCGAGTTAAAGGCAAAGGATAAGAAAGAGGACAGAGGCATGAGGAAAAGAGTCAGATTACCATGCTCCTAAAGGGAAGCCGGGGATGACACTCATCCAACCTGATTTAAGCGACAGAAGCGTAAGGAATGAAGTCCTCGGCCTGTCTGTCCCCTGACCCTGCTGTGGAGGCATGGGATGGTGAGAGGGGAATAGAAGAATCGCTCATGCTTGGAGTGAGATTGTGCCTAATCGTCCAGAGATCTAGACTGAGTAACTGTGACTTCGCAGGGAGGGGTGGGCACAATCTGAAAGGCTAAAAAATCTTAATCAGGTTTTTTTTTTATGCAAACAGGCAACCCCTGGTCAGTTGCACGGTTCGTTAAGAGCTCTCTCTGACGAAATGTGACACAAGTCATTTTACTTCAGCTCCGCTCCGTTCGTGCACATTTGCAGGATGAGCATCGTGCACTCCCCATCTACCGTCTGTGTGAATGAAACACATTTGTGGAACTGGTTGTCTGCTTTGATGCTTTTAAGTTTACCTATCTGAATTGCTTTTTTTCCCCTCTTCATCCTCATTTCCACTTACTCCGTGCATCTAGGCTGTCAATTTTCGCCCCTCTCTAACATTCGGGTGGTGAAACGCTATGCGACTTCTGAGAAAAACAGTTTTATCCCTACAGTAAGAGCATTGTGATTATAGTTGAAGGGTTCAGATATTTTTCCCCTTTAATGTGTGTGCTTGGCTGGGTTTGGGGCTTTTTCGCTGAATTTCTGCCGGCGTGCATGCCCGTTTGTGTTTGTTTCCGCAAGCTTGTCTCAGAGTATCGATTTAGCAGACATTAAATGAAAAGACTGAAAGCTGAGGCCAAAAGAGAGAGATGTGAAGAGTGATGGATGTCAATAAAAAAGCTCGAGGCATGTAGAAAACGTTAGCTTTTTGCAAGCAAAATAGAGATAATGGCTTTACATATTTTGCTAAGGACACAGACACTGATGAAAAACATGATCTGGTCAAACCCACAGATTAGAAGGCATTGGTACTTGACTAGAAAATCCCCAGGACAGCAACAGTGACTCACAAACTGGACAAAAACACACAGCAACCCCCTGCGACCATCAGCAACATAACACACACACATACACACAATAAATGTGCTCTTACAAATCAATTTTGCTCTAGTATACAGACACAACCGGACTGAAGGAAGTGGCTCGGAAATATCAAAACAACCTTGGGGAGCTTGAGCTCGCAGTGAGCTCTGTGTGCCTCCACTATGTGGGTTCTTTATATCTCTCCCATTCAATCAATCCGCTCCCTGCTCTTTCATCCATTAATATGGCCTCCCTCCTCACGTAATATTCAAACCATTGTACTGTTTGTCCTATTCGCCAGGTATCACAGGAGGTGGACGAGAACATACGAACATGACTGTGCGCGGCTCTCGAGGACGGCAGCGGAAATGTCACATTAGAGAAGTCTGTCTACTGGAGAAAGATGAATTAACAGCAAACCGTCTTTAATTTATCCCCTGTTCATATTTCACATGTTCTGCACACACAAGAAGGAACAGACACAAATATAAATACATAAACATGAAATAATCAAAGCCTAAAACAACATATTTGGCACATTGGGTTATAATTCGGATAGTTTCTGAACAGCTGTGTTAAAAATTAATCAATGTATATGTTGATACACACTGAACATAAAACAATGATTGCAAAAGGCTGATGACATTGCATCAGACACACACACACACACACACACACTTTTAAAATTGCTTCTCACAATCATGGACACATGACACATAGTAGTAGTAATTCAGAATGTCATAATAAGGATTCAAACATAAAAAAATAGGGAAGCCAGTGACAATAAAAACACAGTTCTTAGGACACATTTGATGAGGGGAGGACACACTGATGTGATGACCTCCAAGATGAGTTGCCAATGTTTACAAGCATGCTTTGACCACTCTTGCTTCCTTTTTTGCTTCATGCACATGCATAATGTGTTTGGAGATAGAGTGCTCTGCAATGGTAAATGGAGCCAGGTGGTGCAATAATGTAAAAATATTTAGTTCTGGATTGTTGTTTTTTGTTTGTTTGTTTTGGGCTGGATATGTTACATCTCAAGATTTAGTGGTGCTTTCAGGAAGAGGGATGACAAAACTGTACCTCTTTTATATGAGTGTCCTGGTGCAACAAAAAAAAGAAGCATAAAACATGTCGGTACCAAACCAAACACTATGAAAAAACTTAGTCTTTATGCTCATTGTTTCTCTGACATTACATTACGTTTAATTTGTAACACAATTTGTAACACAATTTATAATTTGTGTTAGAGCCCAAACACCTGAGGGCTCTAATAACCTGCTCAGATTTCAATGAAAAAGTTGCTGTTATAACATATCCTCATCTAAACAAATATTACTTTTAGATATCAGTTCACTCTTTCACTTTTTGTGCTTCTATCCATTATCGTTTCTTTTGTAGAGAGAAAAATTTTGGGACATCACCTTTGAATGTCCTCTCTGACTTAAAGTAAATCTACTCTACATCCAGGTTCTGTGTATTCACATAAAAACAGACACATGTGTCCGTTGTTTCAGCTTATGTACACACACGCCCACACGTTGCTCTCACGGGAGGTCAAGAGCACCATCTGTTCTTGTTCAATTGTTAATTAGATTCACAGTTCCTGAATAATAAATTGGTGTGACCAAAATAGACTGAAGGTGTGGAATACCTCAGGTTAGAAAATGGAAAGAAAGAGGGGCAACATTTTTAACAAATTCCAAATACCTTGGAACTTCATCATGTTTTTATATCTTGTTTCCTGCACAACCTTCATGGTTCTGAAAAGACCATTGAAGGGGAAATATGGGGAGCACACAAAAGACAAATTTAAAAGACAGGACTGTCCTATTTCTAAAGTATTGTATAAGAAGAGAAGAGTCACAAATAACAATTAGAACTACAGTGAAAATGACACCTTAGGCTAAATGTGTCACAAAGAAACAAAATGTTTAAAGGTTTGTACAACTTGATTTATTTATTTATCAATCAATAAAATTTTATTTGTATAGCACATTTCAGCAGCAAGACATTTCAAAGTGCTTTACATCATTACAAACACAGAAACACAATGCAATATAGAATCAATAATCAAAACAAAGCATTAAGTCAAGTTCCATCCATAAATTTGTAATTGATTACATTTCAAATACAATTCTAAACAGGTGGGTTTTTAGTTGAGATTTAAAAGAAGTCAGTGTTTCAGCTGTTTTACAGTTTTCTGGAAGTTTGTTCCAAATTTGTGGTGCATAGATGCTGAAAGCTGCTTCTCCTCGTTTGGTTCTGGTTCTGGGGATGCAGAGCAGAACCAGAACCGGAAGACCTGAGAGGTCTGGAAGGTTCATACAACAACAGCAGATCTTTAATGTATTGTGGTGCTAAGCCGTTCAGTGATTTATAAACTAACAACAGTATTTTAAAGTCTATTCTTTGAGCTACAGGGAGCCAGTGGAGGGACTTTAAAACTGGTGTTATGTGCTCTATCTTCCTGGTTTTAGTGAGAACGCGAGCAGCAGCATTCTGGATCAGCTGCAGCTGTTTGATTGATTTGTTGGACAGACCTGTGAAGACGCTGTTGCAGTAATCAATGTGACTGAAGATGAACGCATGGATGAGTTTCTCTAGATCTGGCTGAGACATTAGTCCTTTAATCCTGGAAATGTTCTTCAGGTGATAGAAGGCCGACTTTGTGACTGTCTTTATGTGGCTCTGGAGGTTCAGTTCAGAGTCCATCACTACTCCCAGGTTTCGGGCCTGATCGCTGGTTTTTAGTTGTAATAACTGAAGCTGTGCGTTGACTCTAGATCGTTCCTCTTTAGGACCAAAAATAATAACTTCAGTTTTGTTTCTGTTCAACTGGAGAAAGTTTTGGCACATCCACACATTTATCTGTTCTAAGCATCTGTTCAGTGATTGGATGGGCTCTGAGTCACCTGGTGACATCGTAATGTAGAGCTGTGTGTCATCTGCATAGTTATGGTAGCTAATATTATTATTTATGTATCTCTTGATGGTCTCCAACCAGACAGAAGAGCAAAGAGGGTTAGAAACACTTGTGTTTTTATTAACATGAAAAATTCACTATATTTCTGACAAACATGTTAGATAAAGTATAATTATTGCTTCTTTACACTGTGTAATTCTGACACATTTCTAATTATACTAATTTCTTTGCTAAATTTGATCAATTCTTCTTTCTGGAAGATCATGACCTGTGACTAATAACACAATAATAGCTTCCTTTTGGTGTCATGAATGAGTCAAACGATCACCATCAAACTCATAGTGTGCCAGGGCAAAAGTTATGTAAAGATTGGATTGTGCCAAAAACCATGTCGATTTGTGCTGAAAACACACATATTGTAGCAAACGCCTCTGAAAAGAGAAGCTTTGTAACGCTGATGCATCTTCTCGCTGTCAACACCGAAGCGCTCGTAAAGCACAAGGCCTCATTTTAAGTCAAACAGGAAATAACCGCACAATCCTGGGAACAAACAGGGGGGGACAGCGGCGCGGTTTGATTGGGCTGCGAACAGTTGCTGTCGTTACAAAGCACCACTGTAAGCTCCATCGATTATCAAAGGCCTCCGAGCTCAGACGGGGAGTCTACTGATCTTTCCCGAGCTCAGACATGAAAAGCTGCCAGTGACAGCTCATAGCCGGGGCTAGATCACACTGTGCTGAGGAGGGGTGTGTGGAAGGGGGCTCTGCTGTGTCTGAGTTTTAAACACCTGCTCCACGGGCCAAGCTTGTGTTTTCTTGTTTTCTTCCTCTTAACGTCGCTCTCTGTCAGGTGCGACAAGGATGTGCTTTCATGTGAACTGAGGCCCCACCAATAGCATCGCAGGGCAAGAGACACTTGGTAAAAGAATGCCAGACAAGTTTTTGTTATGGCTACGCCTCATTACTTTTTAACCAGCGTAATCGTACGTGCTGCTTCTCATGAATTATTCACAGGTGAGCACTCATCACAACGTGACAGGGGAAGATGGAAAGCGCTCCAAATGAAAAATAACGCAAGCACAAAAATAGAAAAAAACAGATGTCAAAAATGAGATGGAGGGATACATGTCTCTTTTTACCCTTCATTCACTTAAAGTCTTTCAGGCACAGGTCAGCATTTGCGTACCTGGGTTTGAAACTGTTGAAGAAGATCCAAATACAAGTAGAAATTAGATTAAATTTAAGTAAATAAGTTTTATAGCTGCTTCTCGTCATGTGTCTTTTGAAAGCTGCATGTTGTTAAAGGCCAAAAACTATAAATCTCAGCGATGCTCCAGCCTGTATATTAGAGGCTTATGAGTTACAACAAATTTATGCATTTACACCAGAAGTCACTTAAAATTATACAAAAATGCATTCAGGCCAGGACTGCCGAGACCTTGAAATGTGGGTCAGAATGAACAATGCTTTTGGGAGTTATTACAACTTCCTGTTCAGCAGCAAATGGTGTACAGGGTCAGTATTTTGGCATTTACATGTTCTTAGGAGAGAAGCCTTATTGCATTAGCTAAACATAAAAATTCAATGACCTGAAAAAGTTAAAATTTACCCTGTAAACTTCTATTACATTAAAATTACACATTTCAATACACACTATGTGGACTTCTGCCACCTTTATAATCCAATATTGTAAAGATTACAAGAGCTACATTTGCTGTCAGTCAGGCTAAAGAAGATTTGTTTAGAGTTGTAAACGTTACATGAACTTGTAAAAAAAGACAACCTGTCATTTTTTAGAAATATCTCCTTCAGGAAATGTGTTATTTTTAAACACCCCATTTTCTGTCTGTGTTTAGGTTTTAATTTAAAGAAAAACTAAAAGCTTTTGTGGAAAGGATGGATAAATTTCTTTATGTGTGTGAGGGGGAAAAAAGCACATAGTTTCTAAATTAATGACACAAACAATAAATCTAAAACATTGTCACTAGTATTTGTAGTGTCATTCCATAGTGTAAAATCAATTTATGACATAAAAAAACAGGTAGAACAAAAATTTGTTATAAATTTATATTTAAAACATTAGTTGCTCATCATTTTAAGCCAGAGTTGTTAGCCAGCTCTTTGAACATTGTGGAAAGTTCAAAGAGCTGCTTGCTGTGGCTCTGGAGACACATGTTGCTAAATCAACACAACGCAGGGCATGATGACATAAACTTAAATATTTCAAATTGCTTAGTATTTAAACTAAGGACTTCAATGGCAAACTTACTTTTTAGTTCAAAAAAATCATCTTCCAAGTTTGATTGTTCTGTTACCATAGCTACAGCCCGATGCAATCTTTCCAGTTTGTTCACAAATACATCTAAGCCAATAATAGCCGATTATGACTACTTGTTTTTGAGCTCTACCAATGAAACTTGGCCACCTCTCCCATATTCGATCAAATCTGTACTGAAGCAGTTAGTGGAAGGGGTGATTTTGACAGAAAGAGAGGCCCCTACATTTTATTCTGCTTAAGGCCCCATTCAACGTAGGTTTTTATAAGCGACACAGAAACTATTTGTTTTGTTTAATCTCCTCTCTACATTGTCAAGTCCACTCGCTGAGATCTCCCTGACTGGAGAGGAGGGGAAGCAGAGGAGGCATTTGATGTGTCATAGTCTGAAGCATCTCAAAAAGGAAAAACCTGCCAAAATTCAAAGAAACTTTTCAGATCTCTAGACTGCCAGGAAAACTATTGATCAGGGTTATTATAAAATAGGTTATTACTCACAGAAAATATGCAAGTTGCCGAAACAGTAAGTAAAATCTTATTGTTCCCTGTTTTTAGCAGCTGCGTTATTAAATTTAAAACTAAAAGCTTTTGTGAAAAAGAGGTTGGATACATTTCCTTATGTGTGTGAGGAGAGGAAAAAAAGCACATAGTTTCCAAATTAATGACAAAAACAATAAATCAACTTCTGCTGACTCTGTGAGTCTTCTGAGAATCTCTTGGTGCCAAAGAAACCGAAGGTTCACAGCTTTACAAAACATCCACAATCAATTAGACACCAATTAAGCAACGTGCTAATGAACTGCATGATGACTTAACAGCCATATTTCCTCTGTGAGCTTCCTCAGCACTTGTCTCCCTCACAGATAAAGATGGCTGGTAGACTTACAAACTCTCTTTTCACTCCATGCCTCTTGCTCCTTATCTTTCACCCCACATCTAAGGGGGAAGGCAACGTTTGGTTTGAGGAAGAAAGTAGAGGATGAAGGCTTGGAAATCCTAAAAAACTGAGATGCTTTTAGTTTCAAAACCAAACAGAGGCAACACAAAGGAGTATAAGGAGTTTTTCTCCATTTTCATTTTTAGCAATCATGTAAACTGGTATTACTATTGACAATAAGCATAAAATGGTTTACACAAAATTATCAATTAAAAATATGTTTGCCACATAAAAAAAACGTATAGTACTTCTTTGTTTGAAAGAGCTCACAACACACATATTTCATCTCATGTATTCTTTGGCATTGATGCAATAAGTATGTAAAATGTCAGTATGCTTATACAAAAATACCATAATAAAGTTTGAATAGTTCCATATTCAAAGTCTTAATCCCTCTTAAATCTTTTTGTATTCTGTCACAATTCAACCTCATATATGATTCAAATTTTCCATCAATGTTGACCGTCTTTACTTTAAAGCATCCCCACAGCATGATGCTGCCAACACTAAGTTTCACTGGATGGTGTGTTCAGGGTGCAGTGTTAGTTTTCTACCACACAGCATTTTGGTTGTAGGGTCAAATGGTTGATCTGGTTTCATATGTCTACTAGTTTGGGAACATGAAACATGTTCCCAAACTAGTAACTGAATCAGGCACCAGAGGATAGAAAGTCGATATAGGAATTAAACTTTAGATCATGTTTTATCCCTCATGTTTTATGTCATCAATGGGACTTTTCTCCTTCTTTGGAGTCTTTGGGATCCAGAAACCTTCTAGCTTTGGCTCCAAGATGAACACATAGCGAGTTATTTTTCTCATCAGATCAGTCTGCTGAAGAGACAACAATCGAAGCCACCAGAATGCGTTACGTCAGAAATGAAACGGCCTTTACCATGGCAACCGCTTTGATTCGCTTCATTATCTGCATTTATTTATTTATTCATTTATATACTGTATATAATCCAATATTTGTCACTGTGGCTCCTGAAACCAGTGCTTGCCCTTGGTTACATAAGCTGCTCTACATTACTACATCTGGTGACTGTTGAAACCATACATGACAAATCAGCACATAGGTTTCTGTCTCTAACTCAGATATGTGACAAAGATACATATCTGAGTATCTTTATCTGAGATAATCTTTTAAATTAAAATATTAATTTAATCTTTAATTGTTAATCTTTAAATTAAAGATTAAAAATGTTTAAACAAAAAAAATTAAAGATGTTTTTTGTTGGTTTTATTTTTTTCCATAGCCTGACCCTTCTTGTTCCCAGGCTCCACTCCTCCACTGTCTGAGTCAACCGCCTGCTTCTTCAGCCTTTCATCCACAAAGTGCTGAGTGAATCATTGCGGTTGTATCGCTGCGTTTTTTGCCAAACTTTGTTTAAGAAGTTTAAAATGCTAATGCCACAAAGAGAGGAAAAAGAAAGGAGCTCAGATGGAGATGACCCACTTAGCGTAATTATCGCTAACAAAGAGACGGGAGAGTTGCGAGCTGGGGAAAACACACAGGCCTAAATGCGTTAAATTAATCCAGATAATTCAATAGGCGATGATGAAACGCCACAATCAAGCCCCCTCTGGCTGTGGTGTTTGACTAATAGTGTCAAACACTATTGGGCTGTTTTATGCAAATAATTTTCCATAATCTTCCTCTTGTTCTCCATGTCGGGAGGTGTGGTTGTGGTCACTGTGGCTGGGCTCGTCTGTGGAGCACCACATGAGCACACGAGGAATTGAATGCACACACATGGATAGACACACCACTGTATATCGTCACCCTTGGACTTTTTCAGAGCCTCATGTGAGATTCATACGATGCGCTCAACCATGGCTTAGCCCCAGGGGCGAGGATGTAAGCGCACTGTCTGAGGTTTAGTAACAAGATCATTAAAATAATCAAATTATGATAAGAGAGAGTCAGTCGTGCTGAAAGTACTTGTTTTGAGCCCATCATTGGTGCATGTGCGGAGCGACAACCGAGGAGAGGGCATCATCAGCATTAGCTGACAGCATGGGAAAGGGCCTGCGGTGTATCTGAGCAATAATAACATTACCAGCGCCGTCTCACAAAAAGCATTCAGGGAATAAACAGAAAGTTTGTCTGTGAGTTGAATGTTGTGATTTTTATGCCCCAGCAGTAAAACAATCCATGAGGATCGGACCGTCTTGTCGGAGAAGTCTGAACGTCTCACCTCCAGTCACCAGGATTCTTGTATGTTTCCACGGGCAATGGAAAACAGCATCCCCTCTAGTTTCCTGAAAGAGTCCTCCTTTTGCATTGCTTTGCAATAGTATGCAGACCATACAAACTTCACCAGAGCAACAATAAGAAGCCAATGGTTTAAAATTTTGACCAACAAATATCTGAGCATTTGAAGTGAACCACCAAATCAAATCAAACCAAACCAAAAATCAAATCTAATTTGACAATAGTCGATTTTTTTTTTTTGTTATTTAGTCTCAGTATAAATGCAGTTGTTCTGTGAAAACCTTAAATAAACAGAAACGGAGCTGAATACAGGGATGTACTGGGGTAAAACCTGTTGAGGTTGGAAAAGATTTGCAACTGAGATGGAGGTTCAATTTCCAACAGGGCAACACTAAACATAAAATCCAACTTAAAATCTGTCCACAGTCAGGCGCAGCTTGAGATATTGTGCAAAGGATAACTGAACTTGAGTCTCTTTCAGGTGCAGATCTGGCATCTAGAGATGCCAGAGGAGCATCTAAAGAGTTTCTGCAACTGCAGCAAAAGAGTGTCCACAAAGCAGTGACTAAATTCCTATATACACCCTACTTTCCAGATTATCTGCAAATGTATCATGTTCCTTCTGAATTGAAAATTATGCACCGTTTTGTGTTGATCCATCATGCAAAAATACTAAATATATCTAGGTTGTAACCTGAAAAAATGTTCAAGGGAGGTGAATACTTTTGAAAGGCACTGCATCTCTGAAGCGACATTCGTCTCCGGAACAAACATTTGTTTAATGAGAAAACTATTATTCCACCTTTAATTACAAATGTGTCTCCTCTTTCTGCTTGCAAGCATCCCCTCTGAGACGCCATCTTATTACAACTGCAGTTTAATCTAAAAGGGAATTAAAGCAGCGGTAATTTGTTTATATATGAGTCTAATTTTCTTACTGTATTAAAAAAAAACATTCCTTTGTCTCCTCGGGAACTTTGAAAGTAGGATAGTGTTTCTCCTTTGCAACTCATAACCCCCAAGCAACAGAACTATTCATTTAAGCCAATAATCTTCAAGTCATTACCACTTATCAAAAGGACTCCAAATTAATTATATTAACTAAAAGAGTTTTCATTTGATCTTTAAAATGCCTTCACTTCATCAGTTCTGAGAACTCAGCAATTCGATTCCAGCTGATTTCTTTCTGTTTTACAAAACAAGCATTTCATTTTCTCCCGTCCTTTTACTTCGTCTTTCTTTTTTTGTATACTTTAATTGGATTATGATCAATGCAAGCTTTAGTGCTATGGAAAACTTAACCGTAGCTTCTATCTACCATGACATAGTTTTTGCGTTGCAAGATTAGAAAATGCCATATCTTCATTCGTCAATTATCACACTGTCCATCCCTAACAATGTTAGAATAAAACGCTGCTAATCGCTGCTGACGGAAGCACGGCGCTGTTCTACAAAGATAATGAGTCTGCCGGAGCAGAGAGTGGAAACAAACAGCTGAGGAGAGCTTAGCCGGGATGGGGGGGAGAGGAGAGAGAACTTGACAGATCAACAAAACACAGATCGTACAAGTGCAACTTCAGACTGACAACTCGTGTGGTGAAAACTGTGAGACAAAAGAAGAAAGGACAGGGGCATCTCAGGAAAAGAAAGGGAAGGGGAGATATGTAAAAGGGTGTGAGAGAAGTGGGTAGACCGTCACATTGTTTCAGGTTCGAGGGCTGACCTAAATGGAGCAGTGAGACAGAGCAGGAAGAGACGGAGTCAGAAACATCCCCGAGACACATGTCAACCACCACGGGATGCAAGGTGTGAAACAGAGAAGCAGAGTGAAGGAGGGCGAGAAAGGGGGGAAAACTGAGTGAAGATGATACGCCAAGGAAGAAGACGAACTCACCGCACTTTGACAGGAAAGAAAAGACGGCCAAGAGATCTTCCTTGCAGATGTGAAACTTCTGAGGCTGAAAAGTTTACATTTTTCAAAATGCATTAATTAGATCTGCTGCTAAGAGATGCTAAACATGTTTACATTTACACAACACTATCTTGGGTCAGAGTTATTTATGTCATTACGTCTAGATGCAGCACTCGTTTTTTTAGTAGCTATGATTTACATGCCTTAGCAAATCTTTTTGATAAATAGTATTAATTTTGACTTTATTTTTAGAAAATAACCTGGAAACCAATAATTGCTGGAAGGTCTCATTCTTAGCTTCTTTAAATCACACCAAGTTGTTGTTTTACAGCTATTGAGAAACGTTTCAGTTGTACCACCAGCCAATAACAATTTTCAAGATCAAGAACAGTTTTATTGTCATTGTAGCACATTTATTTCTGTGACAACCCCAAGCTGCATGAGAATAAGGCGAGATAAGAAATTAAAAGACTAACACATCCAAGTAACTATAGCAATGAAGCAATATAAAAACACAATAAGATATATAAGCTGAGCAATTCTTTTTCTCTGATACCAATCTGAGTGATTAGACCTTCAAAGTTGAAGGTCAGAGGAAATAAGATATACTGTATTTCCTCTGAACTAGACATTTTAGGATTGTGAATGTATTCCTTGGCTCAATCAGCAATGACATTTATGGCATTAGAGTATGTTTTGTCCATCTAAACCGGAGGTCGTGCAAGACTTTCTTTTATTGTCCATCACTTTGACTGAAAATGTAAAAAAAAAAATTTTTAAATCAATTCAACTCTGGATTCTTGTTCTGATAAAACTAGATGGCACTTTCTAAGTTTGTTCTAGATTTGTAAACTAAAAGGAGTTTCTCTAGTTCTTGCTCAAATATTAAAAGTTTAATGCTAAACGTTGATCTAAGGTAATGAGTAGTTTCTCTAGACAAACTGAAGAGATTTTCAGGATTGTAAGTTTGTTATAATTCCTGCTCTGGGTTGAGTGAGGTATACAAACTAGATGCTCCTGTTCTGGGTTGCTAGATAAGCATAAGTACTCCATAATTTATAAGCTACAAGGGGTTTCTCTGGATAAATTAATAGGAGTCCTAAACCTTGTGGAAAGCCTTTCCAAAAATGTTTAGGCTGTTATAGCATTGAAGTGTATAGCATTAAACCCATATATGGATTGAGAGTGGTATATCACTCTAGTTCATGTGTGAGAAGGCAGACGATCAAGTTGTGTTTATGTGACCCAACACAAAGAGCTACAGTCTTCAATAAACTCTCTTCACGCAGAGCGGTAAGCTGACGTACATTTCTAAAATTAGCATTCTGATTATCTGCTTTGAGGTGACTTGTTGATAGTTAGCATCATTCTGTATTTTTGTTCTGTTCCACAGGTTGTCATGTGTGAACAAAAAAGAAAAAAGTCCCATGACAGGCAGGCAGTGAGCCGTAGTAGCCAAAATAGCTTCTCTCTTCCTGTGAACACCATAGTAAAGGGTGAATTGTTGAGACTCTGAACAAAAATAATAATGTACAAAGCCCGTACAGCAAACGTGTGAGTTCCTGCTGGGGGACATTGAGAATACACCACTAGCAGGTATGCAGGAGTTAAGTTTTAGTTAGGTTTTATCATAGATTCCAATGGCAATCGACAAAGGCCTGGGATCAGGACATCCCTGATCAAAACACAAACAAAACATTAAAACCGTAATGTATATTGTACATAAATACTTTGAGCATGCGCATTATTGCAGATGCACGCATGACAAGCAATATTTGATTTCTACCACTTTAGATGTAGAAGTGTAGCAGCAAAAACATTATTTGAAAACAGCATATTTCTCAAAAGAGTGATGAGTAGGCCAAAGTGCTACTCAGATGCAATCAGCATATGACTTTGAATAAGCATAAGCTTTGTGATCGTAGTTGGAGGTGAAGGTGGTGCTTTAAGTTTGAAAGACTTCCTCCACGTTTGGGAGTTTTATTTGGACGAAAAACAGAAAGCAATTATGGAGTTGTTGCTGTTGCTTGGCTGAGGTGCCAGACTATGCTAATAAAAACTGCTTGTTGGTTTGGCTGACAACTCTATTATAAATCAGCACCGCCATTTTTAAATCGTTTGACAGCTTTTTTGTTACGCAATAAAAAAAAGTAAGTGACAGACTACAGCTGCTGGCTAACTGCAAGCAGCTAATCATCACATCAGCTTCAGAGCCTCATGCTGATGCTCAATTAAAGGGCTATTTCAGTGTTTTGATGAGCATGGATTGGACCCACGCTTATACAGTTCAAAAATTAAAACACTTATGTAGCTTTCACACCTGATAGCCAGTGGATTCTGTTCGATTGGTACCAAAATTGCAAAATTTGCTACATTTCAGCTGGTGCATTTCAGTTTTACACTTTCACTTACATCTGTTCCCCTCAATGCTTAAGGGGAATAGGTGAATGAAACAACACAAAAATGTCTAAAGAAGACATGAGGGTAACTTCCTTCTTCACGAAATGGATTGGCTTACCACGCTTATTTGTTTAGTTGCATTTCCCAGAATGCCCTGCGCTTCCTGCTTTTGGAGCAGTTTCTGGTACGCTTGGCATTCACATGTCCATTCGAACAGTGCCAGAGTTCACTTCAAAGGAGCCCAGAACCAGGTTTTTAGGGTTTGTTGTTTTTTGGTCAGTATCAAAGTTTGATTGCCCATTCACTCCTCCCCAAATGAACCAGACTTTCTAAGCAACGAACTAGAGTTCAATTAAAGCGGACTAAACAGAACTGGCGTGAATGTACCCGCAGACTGCTCAAACCTGAACTGAGTGCCTGTTCTATGTAAAGATTGTTTTTTTTTATCATGCAGTTGATGGTTCATCAAATAGGTATTCTCAAAACGAGGGCATTATAACCATCTCAGAAATGCACTACCTTAAAAAAAGTACATTTGGACCAGTCAAAGTTGGACTCAATGGTTCTCCACTGCTCACACCTTCAATAACATACAGATAGTGATTCTTTTTTAAAAACATTCACTATAGTTGTGAAAACTAAAAACAGACAGATTCTAAGTGTTACGTAATTTTTGCTGATATCCCCTTGTCCTTTAATCTACTTGTATCGCCCAATTATCTATTCACAAGGCTTGTCGCTCAATGTCTACATGAGCCACACAAAGTAATTTTAAAGAATGTCTGTAAAATCCATCTGTACTTCACACACTTTGGACCTGGAATGTCACAAAGATGCATAAAACACACACACACACTAACAAACACACCAAATCAAACACAGGTGCTGCTGGGTGGACCGTGGGGAAGAGGTGAGCGTGCTCTCGCTCCACTGGGTGGAAAACCGGATCTTCTTACCTCAGCAGCTTCAGATGGAGCAGCTCAGCAGAGAGACATCTGTGTGTTTGAGAAGGAGAGCGGCTGAGGAGGAAGCGAGAAACACGCAGACTAACATGGAGACAATGAACAGGTGTCTCCTTTTAACTCAATCAATCCAATCCAGCTAAATGAGCTAATCCACTTTTATGACATAATCTGCTTGAAACCCTCGAACCTCGCCCTATACCCCATCGGGTCAGCCACCTGCCCTCTTTCCCCCATCTATGGTCAAATGGATTTGCACAGTGCTGCACAATTGAATTGACTCCCAGAAGAACCGAGAGAGACATCTCACCAGCCACCGCTGCGTGTGTGTACGACCACCCACCATCGTCATTAGCATCTGAGAGGCAGAGTGCACCGTTTGTGTGGATTACCAGCGCCACGCATGCTATTATAATAACAGTTAGGATAGCTGTGCTTTGTTGAAAGGATAATCAGCCAGGTATTATGTGCTGTGATAATAGCAGCCTGCGAAAACTGGTGATGCGCTCGCCGCTAACATGAGCGCAGAACCGTCCCGGTTATTACGAGTAGGGTTCACGCTGCAACCTGCGCATCAGCAGAGATCTGATTACAATAACAACAGTGTATTTTGCAATGATGATTATTAGGGCCATTGCAGAAATGAAAGGGGTGTTCTTTAAAGGGATGAGTATACCTTTGTGAGTTTCACCGCTTTGCATGTGTGTCTGAACATCGGTGAATGGAAGAAAAGTTATTTTCCGAGTGCAAATCGTGTAAAAACGATATGATCTGTTGTATTTCACACAATCTCTTCCCAAATAGCGCGTGTCCTTCTGGTGAGTTATTCAGTTATGGGAAGTGGCAAGACGATTATCTCACGTTTGCAAATTGCACATATCTCCATTTCTGCATGACACACCTGCACCTGTGAGCCATGTAACTAATGTTAGCAGCTGTCATTAGGAGACACTGTGCACTAATTATCTCATCACTGTCAGTCTCATTGGGTTTGAAAGCAAAAGCAAGAAATACATATTCATTTCAACTTTTTATTGGCCCTACTCTGTCAAACAGAAGCAGGCAGCCTTAATAATGGCAAAAGAAACATGACAAACAAAAGTGGTTAGCAGGCAAAATCTAGAGACTTGCGCTTTCACAATTAAATCTGCTGAAACATGAGGTCTGCTCTGCTCCATCATTTCCCCATCTCATTTAAAGAGGGCAGCATTTTTTTTGTTGCCTTATATCCCCCCGATGCTGTGGGCATGTACACATCATTAAGATGCCCGGGCCCCTCACTGACACCTCCCTTCTCCGTCCCTCTTTCGCCGCCCTCCCACCCAGCTCCCCGGAGACGATCGGGAGTTGAAAATGAAAAGTCAGAGCCATAAATCAATATCCCCACAGAATACACCTCACTATCCCTTCCTGCACTCCTTCCTGTGTCTTACATGGACAAACAGGGCCTTTGATTGTTCAGACTGAGCGAAAGAGACACAGACATGCAGAAAGACGGAAGAAGGGGAACATGGGAGACAGATCGAGAAACGCAATCGACTGAGTAATCCGGGATTTCCACCGTGTGACTTCAGCAGCCTCTGTCATCCATCAGGCTCACATCTGTGTCGCAAACATTCCTGGGCATGACTGTGTGTTTGTGTGTTGCAATACTACATGACTCAGATGCAGCTGGTCTGCTCTAGGTTGTTCAACTGGACGTGCAAGGATGGCCAACTAGTGGGGGAAATAAAAGAGGAAATAAGAAACATGATTGTTGGATGATAGAATGCACAGATGCAGAGAAATTATGACGACACACAATGTCCAACAACAGTTTTCATACCCCATGTTTTCACATTTTGTCATATAACCACAAACCAATATTTCAAATGGATTATATGTGACAGTACAGTCATGAGGTGGAAGAATGGGTTAAAATTAAAATGTGTAACAGCGTTATTTTGTGGCATACACCAGCTTAGAATGTAGCTAAAAAGTTTAATTTTGATAACTCTTTCAGTCATCAGAAATGAACATGGAGTTTTTAAGATGCTCTTAAAAAATTTAACAAAATGACAAAATTAATCTAATTATTCTCCTAATCTTAAGATAATAATAATTACAGGTATTTAGCATTACTGTATATTGATGCTGTTTGTGTTGTCACTGTTGGCTTGGCTCTGTAGAAATGCCTGTATGGTAAACTGATAGTTGGGGTCATGAGTGTCCTTTATCACGGGGGTTAGAAGTGGAAAAGGTTGGAAACCATGGCCTTAAAAGATTTAAGGCACACTGCAAGCATCCTAGTAAAATACCGTGAAGTTTGTGGTTGTACCATCTGTAAAGAGATGAATGAATGACGCATCCTGTCTGATGAAACGCTTCCAAAAACAGAACTTTTTTTTCCTTCTCTCATTAGGTACAACACAATATATTAAATTATGGAAAATCAACTTAGATTGAGGACTGGGATCCAGCATGATCCAGATGTCTGACGGTACAGCAGCTGATAGCAAAAGGGAAGGCAAAAAGAAGACTAGAGAATGGAAGGAGGGATAGAAGGAGGGAGGGTATGTCTCCCTCCTCCCTGGCCTGTCAGTCAGTCACAGAGGGGGAGAACGACAGGCCACAATGGGGCCCTTCAACGCCTGGCTGAAAGTTGTAATTTAGCATGAAGAGCCATCGAGGGGCGAGCCTAAATATAGCTGCACATATACATTGTCTCTTGTAGAGAGAATAGCAATTAACAGCCAATTAAATGAATGACTGGGGTCAGCAGCAGCAGCAAACTAATAGAGGGTGTGTTGCTGCTGTGCTGGATAATCTGGAGAGACAAAGGAAGAGGTTCGGGAGCAGGCAGGGGCACTTTTCTTCACTTCTCTTTTCAGCAAGGCAGCATAACAAGGTTTGAAGTGTTCTGATCGAGTGTCACCTGCACCTCACAAACACCGCATGTCTGCGTAAAGCACACAGACAATTATTAACAATGCCGTGCATGTGTTCAAACATTCAGAAATACCTGCTCTCCTCACAGCATGGGGCGAGGGGAGTGTGTGTTTTTGCTAGCTGGAGAAGCTCAGCGCGCCATGTTTGCAGCACTCTCATTACGTCATGTCACTGGATGCATTCGCGTTCAACAGTTACCACTGTCCGGCAATGATTGGCCTGCGGATGACAGCTTTACTAAGTCACCGCGGTAACCCAAGCATAATAGAACAAGTCCCCCACTAATTGCCTCACGTTTGAAAAAGCAACTCCTCGCTTCAAAAAAAACAAGGCGAGTCATTAACGCCGTTCTGGCTGCTTTCCCCACCACCCCTCCGCCGCCCCGCTCCCTCTCTGCTGCAGCTGATAACACCTTGTTCAGAGCCAGTGATCAAGGCAGAATCATCTCCTTCTCACCCCCATCTTTTCTACAACTCCACCTGCGTAATTGCCGCACCTAACCTTTTCAGCGCTGCCTCCGCTGGGAGTCAGCCAGCCAGCCCAATTGTGCTGCAGGTATTAATAGAATCTCATTTCATGCCTCCATCGGATAAAACAAAGGTTGGGTTTCACCAAGCAAGTTTGATCTTATTAGTGCGACTGTAGAGAAGGTAACAGTGAAGTGCGAAATTCAGACAGGGGCGTGTTTGCATGTGTACGAGCCAGCAGGGCCAGATCATAGACAGCGAAGTGTGTAATCATAACAACAACCCATCAGATGTACTTGAGATTAAATTACAAAATACATAAAGGTCTTTGCCCTTTAAGATCACACATCTTTCATCTGAAATCCATATAGAGAGGTCTTCCTGCACCATTAAAGTGAATTTCATGTACAAGACAAAACCATGTTTTTAATTTGGAAAAAAACACAAACATAAAACAAATGAAAACTTAAGTAGAATACTTTTTCATTTCACATGCTACTGAATCCCCGTTAGCTATATTAAAATCAATGTAGAAATATATTACACTACATATTACTACTGTCCCACTCACCAGTTTGTTTCAGGATGCCGCAGCCTATTTTCATCCCTTTTTGAAATTATTTGTTCAGTGTTTGTTCAACACATAATCAACAGTGTTGATTATGATTTTATTTATTAAAGGAAAAAAAGCCTTCTGAACCAACGTGGTATCGCAGCGCACCAATTCTAATAAGTGACGGCCAATAAAAGCTGTCAAGTGTTTCTGATAGGTGTCAAATAATCTTTTACATCATTGTGGAGACATTTACTCTACAGAATTGTTTAAAGGGTTTTGAAATGTTTTTGTTTATTTTTGTGTGTGCTTTGGATTATTGTCGCTCTGCAAAACCCAAGACCTTGGACTTAAAGTCACAACGGAATGGCCAGGCACAGAATTCATTGTTACATCAATTATGGCAAATCATCCTGGTTATGAAGGAGGAAAGCAGGCCCATACCATCACACTACCAGAACCATATCACCATGATGTCCTTTTCTGCAATGCTGTCTTAGTTTTATGCTAAATGTGAAGGAATGCACAACAAGTTCCACTTTTATCTCATCAGCTTACAAATATTTTTCCAAAAATCAAGAAGATGTTTTCTGGCAAAAGTGAGACGGGCCTTTCTGTTCTGTTTGGTCAGCAGTGCTTTTTGACTCAGAACTGCCATTTTCACCCCAGTCTCTTTCATTTTTGTTGAATCATAAAAAATAACCCTGACTGAGGCAAGTGAGGCTTGCTGCCCTTTAGATGTCGCTCAGACGTCTGTGCATGTATTTCTCCATTTGTAGATAGTGACTCTGCCTGCGGTTCGCTGGAGGTCCAACGCTTTAGAAACGGCTCTGCAGGCCTTTCCAGACTCATAGATGTCAATAACTTTGTTTCTCGTCTCTTTTGAAGTGTCCTTAGATCAGGGAATGGTGCGTTTCTTTTTATGATCTTCATGCTCAGATTCTATTTAAGGTATTTCGTCATTCTAAAGGTCTGGCAATATAGAAAGAGGTGCAATTATGCTGTATATTCACATAGAGTCAGGTTGGTCTAGACAGCTTTTGTCCTTGATGATTTAATCTGCTTTCTATATTCACGCATGTTATCTTTATCTTGTATTAAAATGTATTTGTAGATCAATCAATCAATAAAATTTCATTTGTATAGTACATTTCAGCAGCAAGACATTTCAAAGTGCTTTACGTCATAAACACAAAAACACAAAGGCAAAAACACAGAATCAACAACCAAAACATTACATTAAGTCAAGTGCCATTGTTAAATTCGTAATTGATTAAGTTTCAAAAGCAATTCTAAACAGATGGGTTTTTAGTCGAGATTTAAAGGAAGTCAGTGTTTCAGCTGTTTTACAGTTTTCTGGAAGTTTTGTTCCAGATTTGTGGTGCATAGATGCTGAAAGCTGCTTCTCCTCGTTTGGTTCTGGTTCTGGGGATGCAGAGCAGACCAGAACCAGAAGACCTGAGAGGCCTGGGAGGTTGATACAACAACAACAGATCTTGAATGTATTGTGGTGCTAAGCCGTTCAGTGATTTGTAAACTAAGAGTATTTTAAAGTCTATTCTTTGAGCTACAGGGAGCCAGTGGAGGGACTTTAAAACTGGTGTTATGTGCTCTATCTTCCTGGTTTTAGTGAGAATGCAAGCAGCAGCATTCTGGATCAGCTGCAGCTGTTTGATTGATTTGTTGGACAGACCTGTGAAGACGCTGTTGCAATAATCAATGTGACTGAAGATGAACGCATGGATGAGTTTCTCTAGATCTGGCTGAGACATTAGTCCTTTAATCCTGGAAATGTTCTTCAGGTGATAGAAGGCCGACTTTGTAACTGTCTTTATGTGGCTCTGGAGGTTCAGGTCAGAGTCCATCACTACTCCCAGGTTTCGGGCTGATTGTTAGGTTTTAGTTGTAATAACTGATGCTGTGCATTCACTCTAGATCGCTCCTCTTTAGGTCCAAAAATAATCTGTTTTGTTTCTGTTCAGCTGGAGAAAGCTCTTAATATTTATGTGTGACAAAAAATATGGTGTATTTGAGTATCAGAGTGGTGTATTTGACAAACACCCACGGTCTTCAATAAAGACACACAATGCTAACGGTTTGATAAAGTCCTAGGCTAAATCTCGCATGTTTACTTTCTGTTGTGATATGTTTCTTTGATTATTTGCTTATGAAATATTTTTTATGCAGTTCCAGTTAATTGTGTGGAGAAATCTCACAGAAAAACTTGTTTTCCTTACTCAAAAAGTTTTAGCTTTGAACCTCGTGAAAATTAACAACCAGCATTTTAGCTGTGATAGCAGCTCTTGTGGGACGCCGTGGATATTTGAGCTGTAAGATCTGGCCAAGGTGTTTACAGTATTGCCAACTTATCTGCAAGTTTCCAGAAACCTTGAAAACAACTTCTTTTCAAAGCTAAAGGCAACTAGCTTGTGCCTAAACATAGACGTGAGAGATTCTGTTTTAGCTCTTTTTTAGTTCAATTTCCTTCTCTATTGCAGCACTGCAGGGAACATTTTCTTTGTCTATCTGATTGTGAATAAAATTATGTGTTTTTATGCAAATATTGAATTAATCAGCTATGTCCTTCAACCCCCATAAAAGGGAAATAATGTACTATGAATTCAACTAGTAGTTTTACCTCATTCTTTGAAAACCAGGAAGGTTCTTAAAAGAATTGATTTGATGACGCATTTACAATAACTTTCCATAAAATACATTTCAGTATTTAAACATTTATCTAATTATTTAAAATTGTATTTATTTACTTAATTTGATCCCTTTAACCTTCAGTACTGCAGAACAATGCAATAATGTTGACAGTCTCAATCTTTAAAAACCTTTACAAATCACCTTGGCAATATTTTTTTTTAATTAATAATGACCTATTGGACTCTGTGGTATAAGACTGAAATCCTTTTACAACTTGAAACAAACCAGGTCATCTATACAATAACCTTTACACATAAAATAGTTATGTGTTTTTATAATGATAATAGATGTACAGCATAAAACTACGCAATTTCTTAAAGTGGTAAAGAATTTATTCTTCTACAGATCAAATCTGATGTTTCGAGTTTATACAACCAAAGCTCTTTCTGAAACGCGACTTCGTCTTTCTATTTCAAACATTGTTGAGCAGTCTTTTCCTTTAAAGGAAACATCCAGATAAAGAAAATTACTTTTCAGTTTAGTTTTTAGTATATCGAAGTATGAAGAAACAGTTCTGCACTCATGTTGTCATTGCTGCGTACGAAGGAGCTGGTGTGCAGAAACAGGTGGATTAATTAATCGTCAGCCCCCTTTAGATTTAGGAACACTACCATGTAGATCCTATCTTTGTCATGTTTTCATATGGTCCAATTTGGTCTGTTGCCCTTTCTGGTTTTGTCATCAATCCTGGCTTACCTGCATTGTTAAAAATTAATCCATACAGGTATTTTATTGCACACGGACCCACACTGAGCTCCCTGACCTTTCTTTGCTGCGGTTAAATGAAACTCATTAGCAGCTAAATACCCTGTGACGCATTCGCCCGCCTAGCACATTCCTCAGCCTTTTGTCATTGGGGCCTCTCTGTGTTGCCCACCTTTAATTAAGGTTTATGAACGTGCCATAAATATCTAATTCTGCCTCAAATAATTTAGGATTTTTTTCCCCTTAAAGATCATGACATTAAACATTGCTTTGAAAGGCAATTATTTTTGCCAAAAGGAATTTTTTTAGGCAAAAAATGTTTAGTTGTGAGATTCTTTGTGTATGGTAAACAAAAGTATCGGCTGTCGGTAGAAACAAGCAGCACAGAACAGAATGCCATTTGACAGCTCTCGAGAGTTGAATACAATTATACTTAAACGCCCTATATTCAATGTGGAGGCATTTTAATAGTGTTGTGCTGCCATTTAGGAATCAGCGCAGGCCTCGCCACACACATCGATGTGAGCTACTGAGATGTATCTTGGGAAATCTCTTTAATGAACAAACACAGTAAAGAGGGCGTCAGAACAGGATTTCTGCTTAGCAGTCACAAAGATGCAAAGGAATGCACGGCCAAGTCTGCATTTAAAATGTTAGTTTTTTTATCATCTGTATCCCTTTGGTTTTTGTTTTCTGCCTCGTCTTTCTGTCCTCTGTGCTTTGTATCTTTTAGCTGTGCAACCAAAGCTATGGCAGACACTTTGCAGCCTGTTTTTCCAACCTTAATAATGCATAGATGCTGTGGGTTGATGTGGGAAAAGGCATCTTTGTTCAGGGAATCCCTAGTGTGGCACAAATTGATGGAGATCTATGAGAATCCGGCTTGTTATGAGCGAGCCGGCGACGTTTATGAGGTGGGGTGTGGGTGGAGGTGGGGACGGCAGACAGAAAACGGAAGGGGAGGGAGGGGCGCAGCAGGTCACCGAAGACCAGCTACCAACTCTCATTTAGAAAACGATCAAGAATGACAAAGGTTTGCTTTCATCCAGGGCTGGGGGGAAAGGGACAGAGCAGGAATCATTATACAACATTTACAAACACACACACACACACCCCCACATCTCATTGAGTCTGCTACCCTCAGCTCAAATCTCCGTAAATGAAAAAGTCTGACCAGAAAAAGCATTTATGTGCAATATTTGCAATGAGGAGGTGTGTGGGTGGGCGGGCTGCTGTCTTAATTAGGAATTAATGAGGGGGACAGGGTGAGCGAGGAAGAGCTGGGGAGGAGGAGGTGGTGGTGTGAGAGACGAAGAGGGATTACCTTGCAGCAATATGATGAGTAGGAGGGATTCTCCGGTCGGTCCCACCCTCTGGTGGACCGACTGGACGGGGACTCCCTAGGAACAGGTGCCACACCCTTCCTGTGCGCTGTCTTACAAAAATGTTTTAGAAAGGCAAACTGGAAGGTTTTAGCTACCAAATGTGCAGGAATCATCATTCATTTTCTGCATCACTTACAAGTTTTTCTATTGTAGCAGTTCCCAGTGGTAAATGACTGTCTGGTGCCTGAACTGGTTCTTCAAGTACAGAAAAGTGAGCCAGAGAGTCACCTAGATGCCACGTCTTTACATCCATGAAAACAAATCTTGCAGTGAATGTTTGATCCTCCCTCTCTGTTGTGAAACCACATCATTAGTCTCGCCATCCCTGGAGCAAATAAGAGGGAGGAATCCTTGAACATTGCACAATCTAGATCGTCCCGATCTTATGCTCTCGTCTCTTCAGCTCACCTTAAAGTGTTTTTCTGTAGGATTCAAGATGGTTGATTTCATGTCTTCCTGTGTACATTAGACCAAATGTTTTAGATCATTATCCTGCAGAAAGATCCAATCATGACCCACTTTTTCTTTTTTTGGCAGACATCACTAAAGTCTAAGATTTCTCAGCATTTCAAAGGGCTTATTATGCTCTTTTTTAAAGTGAAACAGGCCCACAGCATCACAGATCCTCCAACATACTTAACAGTTTGCACGTCACCCCATATTTATACCGCAGGGCAAGGGAAAATGATTAATCATTAAGGAGAAGTTACAAATGTTGATCAACTAAAATGGTAAAGCATACATTTTGTACAGAACTTTAGTTGGTTTCATTTCAGTCTCATTTTTTCTCTTTGATTGGGTAAAGTGAAACGGCAGTGCCCTGTTTTGGTGCTAGACTCAGTAGAAATTGAAAAGCCTGTGAGCCAAGAAAAGAACTACCACCATTCTGGAGATGGTTTGTGATCAAAATGGGTGTTTTTCAAACATACTTTTTTTCTTTCAGTAGAAATCATTTTTCCACTTTTGGTTGAGGGAATTTATTTGTGAAACTGCTGCAAGGTCTGCTGGGACTGCTCCACTTTTAACCATAATCTCTCATTTTCATTCAGAATACATTAATGAGAAATGAGACTCCTCCGTTTACAGCATGATTTCTAGGACTGCTAAATAAAGTATTTTTTCTGTCAGTCTCACAATCTTTTTCCCCCTTTCTTATTTCTCTCCACACCATCGTCTTACATTCTTTTCTCTCATCTATATTTATGTACTCCATATTGAAAAGTTCTTTCGTCTGAGGAGAAAAGCTGTGCCTGGATCTTCACTACAATTACTGATTAATTACAGGGAATTAAAGCAATTAGAACTGCTGAGATATACAATTAACGAACACAGTCTTCACGATGCCACACACCGGCTGTGCAATCACCACACAGCGATGAAAATTCTTCTGTCTTTTAATCTCTCGCTCTAGTTTTTTTTTTTCTTTCATTTTCTCATTCTGCTCTCCAGCACGTACTCCACAAATACACAAACAGGAACACACCGACAGCAGCAGGGGTAGGTTTTCCAGTTCATTAGATACTATTTAATTTAGAAATACCTCTGTGCTGAGGGAGATGTGAGACCCCCCCTGAGGGAGGGAAACTAAAGTAGGAGTGGGCAGTGAGAGAGGGATTCCTCCATCTGTCCCCCTCGTTCCCACAAGGCAAACACCAGCAGCTCCTTAGAAACCAGGGGAAAGTGGTGAAATGATCTCTGTGACGCCGTATGAGCTACAAATTATAAATACATGCAAGTGACGGCATTATTTTTCTGCATAAAACAGCATTCTGAGCAGATCATCCCAACAGAGGATGACGCTTCCAGGACAAGCCTCCAGTCAGACACACACACACATATGCTGTCGTGCACCAGGCCAAAAGGTGTCACAAATCAACTCAGTCTATGTCTCCTCTACCACATAACAATAATTAAATTAATTTATTCACAATACCTTACAAGTGAGCTTTCAGTTTGATTAAGTAAAAAATCACTTTGAAATGTCTTGCTGCTGAAATGTGCTATACAAATAAAATTTGATTGATTTGATTGATTGAAATAAAGAAAAGTCACCTTAGTTTCTAGAACAGTGCTGATATTTCCTCTGTTACAGGGTGATGAAGTTACTGCAATGGTTCGAATGTTAGATGTGATGCTGCAGAATTGGATGCAGCAAAAAAACAGCAAGAAAACAAATCATTTCTCTTGTGGCTCCCAAACTAGGATTCCTATGTAGTCTTGAAAACTCTGGAAAAAAAAGAAAGATGAGAAGTTTTGGTTTCTAGACTTCAATTTTGTATAAAAAGGTAAAAACGTGAATTGCTGGAAAGCTGGGCCCTTTTGACTGACACTGAGATGACGGCTTCAATCTTTGATTTTTCTACATCTCAACTTGCATTTTTGTTCCACTTATTTAAACCTTTACTAAAACTGCAATGTGAGGTTATTCTTGGCAATCCTGTCCAGATCCTTTTAGATAGACACTTTAAATGATCAGAATTTATCCACATGTCCAGAAAATAAAGTGTTCATTACCGTTCATTGCTGAAGTTGATCTAATTGCAGGATTGTGATCGTCTCCCACCACAACTCAAAATTCAACAAAAACTGACTTAAAACAAATGATTAAGGACATAAAGTGTAAACATGTCATTTCCATTTAGATCTTGCTTTAGCCACATTAAAACTATGCCTTTCTTCTCCAAAAATGTTATCTTTTTACCTAACCAGCAGTCAAGATGGAAAGTATGTTAATAAATGGCTGACAAAGAAAGTGTACACTTGTAAGGTTTTAGAATGGACAGGTTGGTCGCATGATTTACACCATTTTAAAAAATGCCCACAGGGTTTTCTCCTGAATTTCTGTTTTCCTCCCACGCAGCAGGAAACATGAGTCTAAATATGATAACTGCGGTGGCTCTGTGACTGACTGACTGAATGACTAACTGGCGATCTTTTCACAGTCACTGCTGGAGAATGGACTGAGCAGAGGTCATAAATTAACATTTCTGTTTTTCCTCATAGGTTGGACATTGTACAAGTATTTGAGTCATGTTTTAGTGCAGATCAGGAAGATTTAAAGTTTCAAACCCAGCCGTCGCCTTTTCTGTTGAATTGCGAGAGGCCTAGACAAACTCAAGAGCTCAGATGCACCTGAAAAAGAGAGCACACACTAATAAACACACACTGTGCTCATGCAAGGATGAATTATATGGGCGTTTCAAGACTAATGAAAACTGACAGCAATAACTTTGGTAGCCTGGAGACAAAAGAAGACGTCTTTATCTTGGGGGATGCATGTCCGTCCTCTAGAGTTTCTACCGCAATAATAACATCCTTTCACACACAGGTAAGCACAGTTTTGAAAGGCAGAGAGGTTGAAGGAGAAAAATTTGTGTAAACAGGAGAAAAAACAGTAAAACAAATAAAAGCAGAAGAGGGAAGATTGATAGGTGACAGACGCAGCTCTGTCTCCCTCTTTCTTTGGCACTCTGTGTGTGTGATGCCTTCAGGCGATGCCCACGGATACAATCTCCCCCCCACCCCAACCCCTTTGCCTTTATTTAAAAGCACACATCTCCACGATTCTTATCAACTTTGAGCTTCCTCTTAAAAACTTTTCTGTGCCTCCACAAATGCACCTTTTTGCCTTTACACCTCTCAAAACTGTGCATCGAGTTTAACCTATGCAACCAGACTTGGTGCTCCACAATGAAACCTCACATCTCAAAGACATTACATACGTGCTGTAATATTTATGTCCATACATAGTTTTTCGCTTCATTTTTTTTTTTTTGTCCAGATTCAAAGCAGAACATTTTTATGCACTTTAAGGTTTGCTATATTTATGAGGGAGGGCAGTGTGTATCCTCACCGTGACTCATCCAGAAGTCCTGCTGGAGAACAGAGGAAAGCCTAAGTAAACACCTCCCCGCTCCCTTCTATAGGCTATGTATTCTTAGAAGGAAACGCACTCATCGGGAACACGAAGGAGGCGATTTGGTTAGGCACGGAAAGTTAATTGATTGACCCGATTTCCATTTTAATTGTAGAACAGTGGATGAGTTGACAAAAATACAAGAGACGAAAAAGGTAGATAAAAACAACCAGCCAGTCAAAATGAGTTAAACATCTATGTGGATATAATTCAGATGCTTTCAGAGCAGTGAGTCCAAACAAACTAAAGTTAAGCAAAGGCTGACCACCTTGTGTTGGGGAGTGACTTGATGGGACACTTGCACTCTGCTGTGTGAATCCAGTGCAGAATGAAGCTGATGGAGGAAAAACAGCCGCAAATAATAACGGGGACTGCAGCGTTAATTTTCTTCTCTTTTATTTGTTTATTTATTTTTCAGCTCTATGTAAAAATTTGTAAAAATGAGTGCGAGTAAACAGAATCATCTGTCCTATTGCTAAGAATGTGATAGAGCTGTAAATTGCCGTTTGCTCCAGTGATCTGACGGCTCGAGTCACAGGACCTTCATCTTGAATGTTTTCGGTTTAGTGTCATCTTGAACGGAAACCACAGACAAAAAGTGTCACTGTGAGAATTTGGTGGAAAAAAATGTGACGTTTGTAAAAACATTTTTGCACAAATCCCATTACAATTCTGTGGAAAAGTTCAACTGGTTATCAGACACTCACTACAAGCAAGAGAAAAGCAACATTCTTTCTGACGCAATATATTTTATTTATGCTGACAACGTGAAGACACAAAACTATTTTTTATCCACAGTCTGTCTGAAGCTGATCAGAGGAGGAGTCTGGGAGCCTATTTATAACCCTGTGTTTCTTTCCTATGGCAACTTTCAGACACTTTTCAGTCATCACTTTCTGAATAATACTGTTAATCTCCTCCTTTGGTTTTTATTAAATGGTGCAGTATTCATTTGTCACCTTCTAAATATAAAAGGCTAAGCCGTTTGTGTGCCTTAGAGCACACAGGAAAGCATCAGTAGAGCTCAGTATGCTTCAAATGTGCAGTCCATCCTCCTCTGCACCATCTACTGCTATCAGATTCAGAACTAATAGTTGATTTTTATCAAATCATAGCATTTTAACAAATCACCTGTAAGTAGTTGAGCACAATGTGAATTTTAAAAGAAAGCCAATGTTGCACAATGGTCTCTGTTCTCATGCAGTTAAATATTTGCAACTACAAAGGCCACAATGTCAGAGACGTGCAACTTTAAACCTTTATTCTACCTCGACGGCTTCAAAAAGGAATGGTAGCGTACAACAACGTATCAGTGAGCTTCCTTTAGTAAACACCAAAGGCTGAACATTTGTTTGAACGACAGATTTTGCCTCTTTTTTCCCCTAGTTCATCTCACCAATCCAAACCACAAGCTATTCCACAAATTCACGCAGTCGGCATCAGATGCAGCCCATGAGTTATTTACAGCACCCACCTGGGCTGGAGCTGCATCTCTGTCACAGGTGTGACTAAATAAAAAAATCTCTGTCTGAAGCTCACTCTCCCCTGGCTTCCTATGCTTACATTTGCTTTGCTGCAAGCACCCCCTTGCCATCTCCGCCATGCTGGGTAAGTGCAGCACGCGAATAAACTTGCTTCACCCCAGAATGGCTTCTGGAGAGGCACCCTAGCTTGGAGGTGTTGAGCCGGATTAACACTGGCTTTTTCATATTTTTCATCACAGGATGAATAAGTTGCTGATTGTAAAGACACGGATAAGCCAATTTCCCAGTTGTTTCGGTTCATTCAGGCACACTGACACAGCAGGTCGCTGAAATCAGAGCATATTGCTTTGACCCAGGCAGCAATTTTCTGTGATTGTTGAACAGAAACACTTTAGAGTGTCCACTCTCTCTGTTTGACCTGTGATTCTTGCCAGCACAGTGCCTTGCAAAAGTATCCATAAATGGTTTTAATGCTAAAAAAAAAAATGTATAATTGACTTCAAGATTAAGACAAAGTAGTGCATGATTGCAAAGTGGAAGGAAGGAAATGTAAAGTTTTATTTTTTTATTTTTTATATACAAATTTGAAAACAAAATGTGCCACACATTTGTATTCAGCTAACCTGAGTCAGTACTTTGTGGAACCACCTTCTGCTCCAATTACATCTGTAGGTATTTGGTATGCCTGTACAAGCTCTGCACATCTACAAAAGGAGATTTATGCCCATTTGTTTTGGCAAAATTGTTCATTTTCAGTCAGATTGCTTGAGGAGCATCACATAGCCTCAATTAGATTTAGGTTTTAGCTTTGACTGGGCCACAAAAATGTGGAAATGAGAAACCAAGTCATCACAAGACTTACATACTGTAATGCTCTGTGTGATAGATACTACAGCAAGTCTACAAACAAGCAGCCAGTTCTAAATCTGCAAATCTCTGTACAATCTGCTGATCCATCAACATGGGACGGTTTAAACTAATACGACACACATGTCCTCCTCAGTATTACGCTGCAGATTTAACGCCAATTTCCCTTTAAATCAATCAGTAACAGATGCATCGTTAAGTGACCCAACAATCTCGTTCCTGCATTGCCAAGAGTCTTAAAACTGTAAACACGCTTTTAGCCAAATAGATTTGCAGTAACTTTACTGTTCCTGCAGAGAAATCAGGAAACACTTACTTCTTCTAAATATAAATTCCTTCTGATATTGGGCATTTATCAATGAAACCACAGACTGATATGAAAAGTGATCAACGGATGTGATTTTCAAAAGAAAAGTAAAATATTATAATGTAGATACAAGGTTTTTGTCCAATGGCGACAACATGCAGATGCTCCAGAGAAGTAAGATGGCACAGAGGTTTGGTGGCAGCTGCTTTTCTGGGATTACATTGCTCAAGGCCTGTCCTTGATACACCATGCCACTGATTCCTGCAGGTTTTATTCTGTCATCTTAGTTTATCCAGAGACAGCATTAGTCTGGGCATTACTTAGATCTTCAGTCTTCTCAATCATTTAACTAAATCAAGTTGGGCAGCCACCCTTGGGGCACTGGGCTCCAAAGAGTTAAGTGTATGGAGGCAATGAAGATGATGGACATTGAACACATGTTACACATTTGTTGGTTTGAGGTTTTGAAAACTTGCACAAATCAGATAATCTCTTGCTAAGTGTACTGGGATATTTTCAAAGGTTATTTCAAAAGTCTGGATTAATCTCAGACAATAAAGATTTTTGTTTTGGACTTTGTCCTGGACAAATTTTACTTACATGACAAATATATTTTGGAGACACACAACATAAAAATCCTGAAATTGTAAAACAGAAATAAATACCTATCATAAATAGCAATCTTTCTTTCAAACAAAGAGCATTTAAAACCACAACTCCAATATGAAAATGCACCGAATCAATGAGGATGATCATCAGAAGACCAAAACAACAGAGCATGACAGTTGATTGTTGATGATCGGTTTTCTTTTTTATCAACCCAAAATGGACCTTCTTAGTCGTAATGTGCTAGAGATGTTTGTCTAAAACACAGAAAAAGAGCGGGAAGAGCTCTGTTATTTTTTCCCATGCAGCAAATGTAGGCACATTTTGAAAAAGTAAGCAGAAAAAGAAGATAGGTTTCTTGATTAGTTTTTATTGCAAGCCATAAGGGGCCTTTAAACACTCTCATATGAAGCTGGTTTATTGGGGTATCTAGTTGCTGCAGCTTCTGGAACATTTTTCATACTTTTCCCTCCTCACTGGACAAATCGCCATATTAATCTTCATCTCATGAGCTCCTTCGCCATTGCTGTATGGACTGAGGAGTTTCTATTTCACAATTTAATTTTTTCAAAATTTGTATTTTACAATTTTATTTCTCTCCCCCCCTCCTTACATTAAACACTACTACTTTATATTTAATCACATTACCTCCAGATAACTGGCATGAAGATCTTTAACAGCTATACAAAATATTTTAGTATATATTTTAGTTCAGAATAAAGAGAATGTAGACCGAGACAGGAAGTTTTAGATAATAAAATTGGGCCAGAATTGAACCAATAATTGGTATTTGGTGTTGGTAGCTGCTTTCTTACTATAGCCAGTGATAATTAAAAACTTTAAACAGCTTTTTTGCAGTTTCATTATTTAATGGAGATCTGTTGATAAAATAAATTATTTATCTATCATTTTCTAATCATACCAACAAGCACCAGATTCACCCAATCATACTTTCATTCATGCATCTATATGCAGATCAGTGGGTAACTTGCCCAAAAGCACATCAGAATGTGGTACAAGGAAACTAGAGTCAAACCCACAACTCTCAGGTTTACAGGATGACTACGCTTCCAATGGACCCACAGTCGCCTTTAAAAACCCTCAGTTTTCAGCATGGTATGGATGTATGCAAAACTGGAGAAAAAAAGAAACTATTTTCATCTCAAATTTTCATCTCTCTGTTAATCATCTTTCATTTTCTGGACAAGTATTTAAGTCCCTAAATCCTCTCTCCTTCTCCCTCTGTGTCCCTCATCTCCTCTTGTTTCCCACAGAATAGTTTAACACGTAATGACCGCACCGTCGCGCTCTCACACAAATGACATCTAATGCATTCAGCTCTGATAATGCGAGGCTTGGCATGTTGTATTTCCATACTGCTGCCTAGTACATCACCATAACATGGAGCCATTATGGTAATACAGCACCTGAGGGAATGGAGACGGAAAGAAGGAGGAATTTGTCAAGAAGGACTTGTCAGGAGGCGGAAATATGGAAGAGAGGACGAGACGGACTGTGTGTCAGATTAGTGAAGGGTTAATGGGCACTAACTGGTGGAACTGGAGCGCCCCGACAAACCCATGTGATGTTCTGATTTGATTTGTGGCCTGATAAAGTACTTTGGCTTACAGCTAAACAATAACTGTTAAATTATACATTTGAATTTCAATATGGGAGCTACTTTCAAGGCTCCCAGAGGAAGCTGTCTGTAGAAATACAACAATGTACTTAGACTATGCTTAAAAGAATAAATTCATGAGCGCAGACAGGGCTTGGCTTTGTTCAGATGACAAATCTGTCTTTTTTTTTTGGCTACTACTATAAGTTTGAGTAGAGAGTTTGGTTCCTTCCAGGATTCATCAAGATGAACTCCATCCACCATGATTTCTGCCTCTTTTAATAGGTCTCATCAAAACATTCGACACTTCAGTCATCAAAACACTGTTTTTTATCTCCATTTTAATTTAGTAATTTATGAATAAATGTGAGAACTTTGCAAGGTTTTATTTTTATGAGTAATCAAGTGTTGCAATGGCAGTTTGATTTATTATTACTTTTGTAAACTGACTTTAATGGCAAATTTTAAAGTTAATTAAAAGCTAAACTCCTTTATGGATTTATTACAGCGGTTTACTCCAATAGGTGACGGCCTGTTCTCTAATAAAACTTTAGTGAATTATTTTGTATTGCCTTGGACTGTTTGATTTTATTTCTAATTGTTCACTTTTGTTGTTCAAACCAAACATCCAAACTAAAACTCAAATGTGATTTTAACTAGATCGCAAAAGTGTGCACAACCTTGTTAAAATTATGTAAAAAAAAAAATAAAGTGAACTAAAGCAAAGATAAGTGACATCTCTGTACGAATTCATGGGGTTTAGTAAATTGCAAGTCCACCTGTGTGGCTATTAAAGTTTCAACTCTTCTAGGGAGGTTTCCCTCAAAGTTTAAGTGCACATTAATCAGACTTTTTGATTATTCTTCCAGGCGTTCATTATTGAAGTCAGGCACTGATGTTGCACAAGAAGGTCTGGCATAGAGTCTCTGTCCTAATTCATCCCAAAAGATACTCAAAGTTTCCAAACTACACTCTCTCATCCAAGTCTTTGCCTCATTTTATGCACTGCTGCACAATCTGTGCCCACAAACTCAGGACCATAAGATTGTCTAAATTTACTCGGCATACTGAAGCATTATGAGTTTCATAATGCTTCAGTTTTTTATGAGTTTCATAATGCTTCAGTATACCATAGTGCTTGTGCTGCTCTTGGCATGGTGTTTTTTTGATGATGTTCTGTGTTGTTTCTGTATCAAACTTAGCTGTTGAGATTGTGGCCTACAATTCAGTGCTGGGTTTATGAGTCTATTTAACATTCTTACACAACAATTGGCAACATTTTAACCAATCCTGCAGGCTTGAAATAGAAATAAATTACTTCTGTCCAGAAGTCATTTCCAGAAACCCTGTTTCTTAGTTCAGACTCATGATTGTGAACATGTGGAAAGATACCAGGGTATACATAATATTGTGACTTTCTTCTATAACCTTCGTATTGATACCGTCGTACAATCATCATTTAGATAATTTATAGTCTTATCATTTCCACCAGTTGGCAAACTGTGGCTTACAATCTCACAAAAATTGTGCTGAACTTTTTCATAAGGCATTGGATCAGTCACGTAATCACAAACTTTATCCATAAATTACTTTTAAAAAACAACTTTATCAAAACTAAAGTTTCGTTTCTACTGTGACAAATGCTTGCATGCAACAATCAATGCTTTAAGTTCTTTGTAGGAAAAGTGGCAGGCTTACTTTACCGTTTACCACTTTTAATGCAGAATCGCTCCACATAACTCGAGCATAATCCTCTCCATCTACTTTTATTCCACACACCATTATCACAGTTTCACCTTTGCTCTCTCCCTGTTTTTTCCTGTTCCTCGTCTCTGTTGCTCGCTCCATCAGTCAATAACACACCATGACAGCTTATGTAATGTGCCAAGTTCCAACCTGAAGTCAACTCTCCTTGATCTGCAGCCTTTTCCTTCTCCTAAATGACTCACTTCTGTTATAACACTTCAGCCGTTGCGAGAGACACAGCGGAGAAGGGCGGGAGGAGGGGTGGCAGACGGAGACCTGACATGAGAGGAGAGGAAGCGCAGAGTTAATTATTCATACCTACTGCAGCAAAAAGAGAGCCGGAGAGAGAGACGGGGGGGATCTGAGGGACGTGGGGATACGGAGAGAGATAAAGAGAAAGTGGAGGGATTGACCCACATGGGAAGGTATTCCTAGTGCAGCAATGCTCTCTGGGAGCTGGGGCTGTGCCACCCCAGGGCCATGCGTGTGAGGGAACTCCTCTATGAGCGATCAGAGGGCCACAGAGGGAAACAGAGAGGGAAGGGATATTCATGAATTCTATATGAAAACCCGTTGGTTTTCTTTTGCTTCCTTAACGCACTTTTGCTGTTATCCGTGTTTAATTCACTTTTTGCTTTCCCTCGAGTCCACCACACCCTTCGACTGTGAATACAGCAAAGACAGGAAGTTTTATTTGTAGAGTTCACAGGGGACCATCTCCTTCAAGGTGTATTTATGTGCATGTGTGTAAATGTGTACGATGTGCCTATGAAGGAGGGTAAGTGTGAACCAGAGAACCCCACCCTGGAGATGTCTCATCCCAGAGATGACTAGCGCAGAGAGCACAGGGCTTCTCCATTCAGCTCCAGCTCTCCCCAGAGACCGGCTCACTTTCATCTTCTCGTTTCCTCAGGGTGCCCAACAACAAACCTCCGATGGAGAAAGCACGGAAGAGGAGGAAGAAGAAACTTGTGCCCAGAACGGGGATGAAAGTTTATGGAGTCCCAGCTAAGCGGTCAGCATGTTGTGTTTATAGTAGTTGTGCGTTTCACAGAAACCTTTTTTTTCTTTTCTTTGAAACCTGAGGTTATGAATGTGAAACTGAAACAGTTTTTGTTTATATTTTTGCATTTAAGGTCTCATACCCCTAAAACTTTTTCACACTTTGTCACGTTACGACCACAAATTTCAACTGAATTTATTGTTTTTTAATTTGATAGATTATCACATTAATGACAGTTGGAAAGAAAATAAGTCATGCTCTTCAAAATGTCTTCTAAAGTGTTTCATGCCACTAATTAAAAACAGCAAATTAGTGCCAGGTCTCAACTAATATCAACTGTAAAGGACTCAGAAGTTTTTTTAGACATTTAGTGAACAAAAAACAAATAGAAGACCAAGTAGCATGGAGCTAGGCTAATAGGCTACTTCACAATTGTGCACTACTTTGTGTTGGTCTGTCACATAAAATAACATTAGAATAAATTCAGCGGATGAACTGATTGTGGACAGTTTAGCAGACGAATAGTGTTGTCTAGCATTGTAGCAGCAACCATTGAGGAATATATTAAAGCTGGGCATATTATCTAAGATGAAGGAGAGCAATGGAGGCCTGAGCTGTAACCCTGACGATGATCTGATGTCTCTTTATTGTTGGCAAGAGTGAGGAAGAGTTGGGCACAAGGAGGAAAGGGTCGGACTTTCGCTAAGATGACTTGTGCCAGGTGTTGGACAATGACGGGAACAAAAGAGAGATTTGAACACACCACTTCAAAAACTTTCCCTTTTCTATTCTGTGTGAGCCCTGCCTCATCCACCGCTGAGCCTTTCTTCCTAGCCGTCTTTCCTCTCTTAATTGCTGCCTGCTGAATCCCTTGTTCTTCCTCCTCATCCCCCCTGTGTTCTGCTTGTCTCCCTCCACGGCTCCCTCTGTCCCTGTCTATCTTCTACTGCTTTTTTTTTAATGTCATCCTCTTGAAATCTCTTCCCCCCCTTCGGTTCCCCCCATCAGTCGCCATCCTCACATTTCTAACTCTCTCCTCTCCTTCATCCTTCTCTCCTCAGCTTGCCGGTCCTCTGCGATGAGACGTTGGCACGACGTTTATCAAGGAGGCAGGCGGTTGTCACGGACACAGTGACTAAACTTCCGATAAAATCAATGTTTAATTCAGATGACTGCAGGCCATTGACAGAAAAAGTGTGAAGCCTTTCATCTATAAAAAGACTGAGGAAAAATGGGAGGATTGGGAGAGAAATGGCAAGATTAGTGGAAAAGTCATCAGTTGTATCTATGACAAGGAATCACCATCAGCCCTCTGTTGAGACCTCTGCACTACGAGAGGGTGCACATACTGCCTTACAGAAAATATTCATACTCTCACACTTTGACTAGGCCAATTTTGACTATTCATTATAGGTTTAGTTGTATTTTGACTTTCACCCTAATCTAATCTGTTCACCTAATCTTCTGCTGCCTCTAACAGATTTTCTTCAAAGATTATCCTGTAATTCATCTGCTTTTTCATCAACCCTCATCATTTCTCTCATCTCTGTCACTGATGAATCTACAGTAAAAAGTAGATATTGTCACTACATTCGTATTTAATAAATGAAAATATACCTCTGATGAGTCTCGCTTTATCAGACTAAAAGTACCTTTCAAAAATAACCTTTAAGCAGGTCAAACAAATTTTTTTTCACTATCCCACATTTCCGCTTTTGTTTTTTTAATTGGCCTGATATTAATATTTTAATTTTAAATGTCCTGATGTCATTAATTGTATATGGGAATAAAGGCTTTCAAATGTCCATCTGTGAGTGACCTCTATAATGTGTTCTTCTTACTGTAGTGAATGGTATTCAAAGCTTTCTGTCAGTAAAAAAAACTCATTTCTTAATTTCTTTTACAATTAAAAAATTGTAAAATATAAACGTTATTATAGATTTTATTCTTTAAGATACCAGAATTTTAAATTATAATGCCATTCTTATTTGAGTATCCAAATCTGTCAATCAGCAAATTTCCCACCTGAGCTGTTGATCTCTGCAGCTCCCCCAGAATTACAATGGACCTATTCTGTGCTTGCCACATCTGCTGGTTCAGATCAGTTAATGTCAAGCCCAAGCCCTGTGGCTCAAATCTAGAACGAGAACTAATTTTATTGACTTATTATTAATGGTGCATCTTTACAATGCTCCCACCAATCTCACTTCATACGCAATAAAACACCGCAGCAGAAACGACAGCTCATCGCATTACTGCTCAAACTGCACTTGAGGGAGATATTTTGAAGCAACAAGAAAACTTATGGCACTTTCTACATCGCAAAGCTATGACAAACCAAGTAAACGCTGCTGTGCCATCGAGCACACACAGTGAGTTCGCACAACACTTCACTGACTTGAGGTGAAGAAAATTATATGGCACAGTCTTATAATCCATTTGGTTATGCTGGAGAGAGCTCACCTGCAAACATCCAGATGGAGCTTAAGGAACTGCTGTGCAACAGACAGTCAAGGCACAGTTTTTCCCTTTCATCGCTGACATAATGTCCCAACCCCACCTCGAGGAAGCTCAAGTGCTCCAAGTTTGGTACCAAGCCTACATACCTGTGGAAGGAAAAAAAAAACTGCCTTACTGATGCATACCTCCAAATTATTCAAAGAGTTTCCACAGCGCAGAACTTTATACCAAACACTGAATCCCATCAATGGCAAGAGAACCACACAGATACACTAATCACAAAATGAACAGAATATCAGTACATAGGATAGGATGGATGAATATATTTGTAGGGAAAAACAGTTTTTTCTGGCTGTTCAACTTGGAGTTTCTGATTAAC
The DNA here is from genome assembly GCF_002775205.1 of Xiphophorus maculatus. Lineage (NCBI taxonomy): Eukaryota > Metazoa > Chordata > Actinopteri > Cyprinodontiformes > Poeciliidae > Xiphophorus > Xiphophorus maculatus. The sequence continues at coordinate 18,765,356 of NC_036465.1, read as the reverse complement.
AGTTTTTTTTACTCCTTTAATCCTGTTTGATGGTTCATGTTTCAAGTTTTGCCTTCTTGCCTTATTGAGTTCAACTCAACATGTCACAGCCGTACCTACTGAAACATAACATTACACACAGGATACATTTCTTTGTTAATTAAAGGAAATGCAATTTCATTAGAGAAAAAAGAACTGTATACAAATGCCTTTAACTAATGTCAGATTTTTATTTATAATGCATCAATTTCCTTCCAGCTCAAAATTAAGAAAATTACTTTGTGTTCGTTGGTGTGCCTCACAAAATTCTTGCAAAGTGCACTGAAGTTGTAACTAACATGACAAAATGGAAACAATTCAAGCACAATGCACACTCTGGCAGGGATTGTTAATGATCTCTACTTTTATAGCTTTTTTGTAAGTCATCCGTTTGTTTCCTCCTGACATTACAGAATTATTACTCGCTGCACAAATGATGGACATGCAAATTGACTGCGGAGTAAAGTTGCAAAGCTCTTCAAGCTCATACGTCAAATATGAAGAAACGCAAGTAGTAAGAGCCATTTATTTAAGGTCACAAACACTTGTGCACAAATGCCCATACACATACAATACCATGCATGCAAAAATGCCAAAACAGATACATGCGTTTGTCTGGAGAACGTCACTTGCATGAGAAGATCAACCCTTCTGGCTCTGAGCTCAAATGTCAGACCTTTACCCTTTTAGATTTGACCTCTGGTGGTGTCCAGACCTGTCAGTCGCAGACAGATATGTGCTGGAGACAAGAGAAAGAGAGAGAGAGAGGTGGGGAAGGATGGAGGGGGTAAAATATAAAAATAAGATTAAAATGCCAACACTCAGATCTGCTGGAGAACAGATTGAAGTGTCATGCTGGGAGAGGAGAGAATCTGTTCCCATACAGGTGGCGAACAGAAGGTGAGGGCTGAGGGGAGAACGGGGCGAAGAGAGAGAGAGAGAGGAGGTGAGAACAAGAGGAGAGAGGAGGAGGAGAGGGAGGAGAACTGTTACTCCTCTTACATAATGAATGAGGCGAGAAGCCACAAATTTGCTGTAGAGGCTTTATTCGTTTTACCCGGCTGTGGCCGGAGATCATGAACCCGCCACGCTTATGCACCCAAGCATAAAATCAAACCAAATTATGAATCAAAAACCAACAGTTGACTCCTTGTGTTTTCATGCCTTGTTTCTTGCTTTGCGCCATGTGTACAGTTTCCGTGCATGTGTGTGTGTCGGACGTGTCGGCATAAATGATTAGCTAACAGGCAACTCAGAGAATGACAGGTGACCACACTACAAAGATAGAGATGTCAAGCTTCGCCGGGCGGGGGGAGGACGCCCGGAGTGATGAGTACATCGCCGCAGCCCTTGTCACTTCCTATTAGCAGCCCATACACACAAACACTCAGGCTGCGAGTGTAATTAATTCATTAGTCTGCTTTAGGACGGGTGTAAACGAACGTGTGCGCATGGCTGTGCATGTAGCAGTGAATATTCACGTGTGTGTGTGAAGGAGATGAAAATGTGTGTGTAGGATGAAAGCTGACAGTGTGTGTGATGGCATGCTGGGGGTTAAAGCAGCAGGGTGCTGCTGCACACACTGAGACACACATTACCCCTCTATACATCCTGTCACCACCACTTATGCGTCGCAGATTACCGACTGGTCAGCGCCGCAGTGTGTACCGAGAGTTTATGAGAGCAGGTATTTCACCGGAGACGTGCTGACAACTGATTAACCCCACTGCCGTTCAGAGTTAGCTGCTTCCGGTCTTAGTTACACCAACCTGGTCAGCTACCATTAGGATGCACCGCGGTGACTCATTTCAGTGACGAGTGGCCTTTTTCTTAAGTATTTATCGGGCTTTTCAAGCTTTCATTTTCTTGTCCTTGGTAACATTCTCTTTATACCTATTTTCTATAAAATCTCTGACCTTTTCATGGAACAGACAGAACAAACCAGGGGAGAGGCTTGCTTGACCCCTTGCCTTCCAGCCCATTAAGTGTTTCAATCGCATTATTTATTTATCTTTTTAAAAGTAACAATACAAAACCCTAGAAATTACAATTAAATGTCAAATTTGAGAGCTTGGACAGAAAATTGGAAGGATGTTAGCATTCAGGGAGAGACATTCTCATCTGGCAATTAGATGCAATAGATAAAAAAAAAAAAGCTTAGTTTGAGAGACACGTGACAACAGTTCACTAGAACAAATCAAAGCCTAAACCCCTACAGGTGTATTACAGGCCAATCTAAATAAATTACAGGATCATGAAATAGCTCCGTTTATTTTTCACTAATTCAGTTCAAAAAGTAAAACTCATGAAGTGCAAATAATAGGTATATACTTCCTTCCAGACTAAAATGTTTTTGCTTTAAAAAAAATTCAGATAATCACAAAAGATTCATTAGTATTTGCTTCCTAAGCCTCGTTATGCCACCTCTCATGGCAAAAGTTGCCATTAAGAATTTGTGGTAATTGACAGGAAGTGCTTAATGGCATTACACCAACAAATTTTTGGCCTACTTGTCTTTGCAGGAATCTTTTAATTAAGTCACCCTCAAATAAAATCAAACCTGGGCTTTGACTAGACCACTTCTATTAATTTTTTATATATATATTTTTTTTTAATCAGTCCGAAGCAGATTTGCTGATGCGCTTACTGTCAGTTCGGCAATTGGACCAAACGCTCTTGGTCCAGCAGCCCAAGAGTGTTTCAGCTTAAGATGACAAACTGATGGGCAGACATTTTTTTTCAGGATTTTTTTTCTATTTAAAAGTGAATTTCATGGTTGAAGACAGTCATCCAGATGCTGAAACAACAAAGCAGCTCCAGATCATCACACCATCACCAATTTGTGTTGGTGATGGTGTGATGGCAAAGTAAGTTAATTCCTTACTCATCTTCAGGTGTGATGTGTTGCTTTTGAGATCATTTATACACTTCATCTTGTCAGACAGGTTCTGTTTAAGTGATTTTTGATTCTCCAGGCAGTAGTCATGCCTGGGTGTGTAGGTGTTCACTCCACACTCCATCTGGGTGCATAGTGAAACAGAACCAAGGTAACCTGACGTAATGTGGTTAATTACAGTCAACACGCCATTTAACAAGGGATGCAATTTAAGTTAGCATATTTGGATAGCTGTTTTCCCTTAATAAATGCAATCATTTAAAAATGTTTTGATATTTAATGGTGCTATAAATGAAACCTTGAAACAACAAATATGCAAAAACAAGCAATCTGTAATGGGGTGAAGACTTCTTAACAGCACCGTATTATCCCAACAACTCAGATTTGAGGGTGACATCCCCATTTCCTGAAAGATGACAGAAACAATGTGTTACCACGGCGTCGCTTCGTAGCAGAAACAGAACCTCTGTGTCAGATCCAGGTCTGCCCAGATACCTGTGGGCGGTGCTTCACAAGTGAGGCCGACTAATCTGAGAGCGGGCTCTGACCCAGATCTCACTGAGTGGGAACCACCCCGACCATCTGTAGGTCTCCACACCCTCCCTGGCACCTCACACACTCACACACATTCTGACACTTCACCTAAACCGACGCCGGAAAAGGAGAAATCAGAAGGAAGGAGATCAAAGCAGAGAGAAAAACTGAGGATGTGTCAGAGGAAGAGAAAAATATCTCCAGTCGTCATTTGCTGTATCATCTAGAAAAGTTTTTTTTTATTTTTTTTTTAAGTCTGGTTCTCTCTTCCCCCCCCCCTCAGCTGTTGGTCTGGAAAGCAGCGTCGCAGGGCAGGCGGGCAGCACGGTCGAGCCGACCTTCTGCAGTAGCTGGGTGGGAGGGCAGGAGGAAACCCTACGCCCCTGCCCAGGCCTGCCGAGAGGCCATCTGGACCGGGGAAACACATGCAGAGTACCTGGCCAGACCTGGAGCTCAACTCTGACTCACGATCTCACACACACTCACACTTATGCACGACACATCGACATGCATGCATGCACAATTAGACCCACGCACGTTTTATTTTGGACGCTCGAGCAAACACTCCTGCATACAGAATCATTAACATTAAAGCTGTGCTGTCACATATTTGCTGCTGCAAAAGTGATAAATGTATGCATATCAACATTTATGGCGCACAAAATGTTTGGTTTTTTTACGTTATACTGTATGTAGTAGGATCAAGACTGTATCCAGCTTGAAACTCCCACTCAAACCCACACACTCTTCCCACAGAGGCACTCGTCAGTCTATGGTGATGTTAACGTTAAGCCCCTCCGATTCAGACCGCCAATGAGACTTTTACATTTGGTTAAAACAGTTTCTGCCTGTGTTGCTTTGGAGAGTGCTACATTTGGTTAAAAGCCATTATTATGGTAATGTGAGGGTGCTTGAGATAATAGCAAGATGAGAGCAGCTCGACTGCCTCTGACATAACAACCCTACTCTATCTATCTCTTCAGCTTCTTCTCTCTATATATTGTATAGCCCATCCTCCCTTTCTCTATACTTCTCTCTCCCTGACTCACCTCTATTACTTATTGCAAAGCGTTTTATTTTTTTTTTTTATCTGCTTCTCGCAAAGCTATTTAGTCATTAAAATGAAACATTACCATGTGAGAGCTTTTGCTGTGGACACGTTTCGATTATATTTAAAATCCTTCCTTCTTATATATTTAAACTATTGTTGAAAATTGGCATATCTGGCTGCAGTCTGTTGCTACTGAGCGCTGCTTGAACTTGTCCACAAAACAAAGTAAACCCCTTTATTCTGCTGACTCTAAACGAAATGAACAATCTAATCTACTATCTGAAAATTAAATGATAATGGCACAAATTATGACTGTCCACCTAAAATGACAAGCAGCCAAAAAAAGGAGCTACAGAGAAGCAATGTGTGGAGAAAATCTAACAGTGGGCATCATTCTGAAGACACCATTACCATTAAAAATATGATGGCAGCAGCATCCCACTGTGGGAATGGTTTTCTTCAGAAGGGACAGGGAATGTTGTCAGAGAATAATTATACTCAAAATATCTTTTTTGACTAACGGTAGCGTAAAGACTCAAGTATAAATATGTTTAGACGAAACAAAATAAGGATGAAGGAACAATATGTACATGTGTTTGCAGCCATTTCATATAGAAAGAAAACAAAGGTTTGATGTGACCTGAAAGCAGATCTTTAAAGAGTTTGTGTCCAGCATGTGTGGGGGCGAAGATCAGCCCTAATGATCATCTCTGCAGACCTTGTTTGTTGCGGTCTGGTCCTGTCCTCTTTTCAGGATGAACCAAACCACACAGTGACGGACATGCACAGGACAGACTGAATAACTAAGATGTAGAAAATGACCAGCAGGTGCTTTGGTAGGTTGTATTTCTTGACTTGCCAGAGGAAGTAATGTATCTGCTAGGTCTTCTGAAAGCCATCTCAGATCCCAAGATAAAATGGTTTCTAGGAACTCAAAGTCATAGAAGAAAACTTGAAAATTGTTAGTTGCTCTCTATCCATTTGCAAAGAAGAATAAAAGTCTGTATACGAGAAATACTTTTAGAGACACAGGCCTAAAAACTTGGTTTGGAATCCATATTCAGCCACTTTCTGAAACTAAAGAATTTTCCTCCCCTCCACAACTATGCACTAATTTGTTTTGGCTTACAGACTAGATTCAAATAAAAGAAATCTAAATTTATGATTTTAACATGACAAAACAGGAACAAGTGCCACAGTGTAGAAGCACCTATGTAAGGCTTTGTACATCTAAGAGAGTTTGTCCCAGTAGGATGTACACAGCGCCATTACTAGTTGCAGAGAACAGAAGATCAGCTCAGCGTAAAAGTCACTGGCAGAGGATTTTTTAGGTCACTAGCACAGAAAAGTCAGTAAGAAATGGAGTAAGAAAGTCAAAGAGGGAAGAACAGGAGGAAAAAGCAGAGATTGAGAGCAATGTAATGCCTCGCACATCGAAATTCCCTTAATATGATTTTGTGTTCTGTGTCTATTCAAGTCAGCTCTGATTTGGTTGTGTGTATAATCGCATCAGAGCAGGGATTTGCTCTGGCTTTTTCTCCACTGTTGTTGTGTTGTTGGGTTTTTTTCCCCTCTTATTGGAGTTGGCATCAGCCTTCATGACACAAATCCCCTCTGATAAATTAAAAATGATTGATTCAGAGTCAAAGATGGAAACAGCAATGGGAGCGCGTCCCCTCTCATGTCCACGTTTGAAGTGAATTGCACGCGCACGAGTGTCGCCGCGCGCTCCCCCCGTGCTCATAAGCTGCCGCCGGAGACAATGTGTGAGCACCGTAACGCGTGTAGCACATTCGTGGGTAATGCGAGGCGAAAGGATGGGCTTACAACACTGGTTTCCTGACACTTTTAAAGAATGTGAGAAGACTGCAGATATCCGACGTGTGAACCTCAAAGCCATCAGTGTGCATTTAATGCTCTGAGATTCACGTCTGTGCCAGCGTCGGCTAAAAGCGTGAAATTCTGGACCAAAAAAATGTGTGAAGATCTTACCGAGAACACGAAGTGAACTGCAAATACCTACATGAGCTCAATTACTTACATTTATACATCAACACACGATGTGTAGGCCTAATTAAGTGAGCATATATGATTCTACTTTGTCTTACATTCACTTATTCCCTCCTAAAACAGATACGCGCACTCTCTTTGACGCACAGACACCCTCGTTGTGAGCTCTGGCTCTCCCAATTAAGCAGAGGAGTGTTGCGGCGCATCGGTGTCGGGGGGATTCTGCTTTCTTCTCCTCTGTCAGGACCCATCACAAAGGCTCCTCATTAGTGTCAACCTCAGCTGTGCCACCACTTTCTCCTATCCTCTTCCATTTCTCCCTCTCCGCCATCGCTTTGACTCTTCCTTTTTCCCTCCTGAACATCTCCATCTCGCTCCCCGTTTGACTTATTCAAAATCTTATTGATTGCTGAACGCCTCTCCACGGCCCTGTTGCGTACGCTCCTGTGAATTCCCAGCCTCAGCGTCGACAACAGGTGTGCGTCCGCCGGCGCTCCTAATAGCAACGGGAGTCGAGGCGTTGGGAGCAGAAAGGAGACGCTGCAAACATAGCCTCATCATTAGACTGGCAGAAATGGATGGAAGCTGATTTGTGACTCGGCACGCCGCATCACAGACACATAATGATGTTAATGATCAACGCGCCGAGCGCACGGCGGCGGCGGCAGAGTGTAAACAAGGCGGCAGGGGAGTTGGCGTGGAGTTCAGAGATCACTAGACGCTAGCGGAGGACGAGATCTGGAAGAAAAAGGCGGGGAGATAAAACAGACGATTGTTGTTTGTTTGTTGTTTCAGTTGTTTTTTTTTTCTCCCCTGAGCAACAGTTCTCTCTATACCCCTTCAACCCCTGCTGCTGCTGTGCACCTACATCCCCATTATCACCCCTGCAGTCCGACTCCATCTCTTATTCCGTCTCAGTGTGCCTCATTTTACTACATAATGAAGAAACGGAGCTTTGACTTCAAGGTAAAGGTTACAGGAGCCAGATTGGGATGCAGTATAAACTCCGTCCCTGTCTGATCCTCCGTGTTGCTCTGACTTGCACTCCTTTTCTGCACAATTCGGTATCAAAGACATGATAATTAGGCTGAACAGAAGTTCATCGGGCTTCTATTATTTTTCTTTAATTAATAGTGTATAATAATGACAGAGTTACTCCAATGCACTTTCTGACTTCTTGTGTGTGTGTGAGAGCAAAAAAAGAGTAGGGAATAGTGTGAACTCGCGCCTGTGCACGCATATCTTTTAGAGCATACATAACTTTAAACCCTGAGACGCCATGCAGATAAAAGGCGCCAAGTGTCAAAAGCTCGCAAACTTTTCTCTCCTTTCTCCTCGCCTCCTACCCCCCTTCTTCTTTCTTCTCCTCCCTTCTACTCTCCTCTCTCTTTTTCCTCTCCTCTTCTCTCCTCCCCCCTTCGTGCTTCAGCTCCCTCCTCCTCGCAGCATTTGTGGAGACCTAATGAGGACATTTCTGTCACGCTCCTCAATCACACGCACAGCTGCCAAACCCCAGCCAGCTATAAGTCCCAGGTATCTGAGACTTCTGGTTTTTTTTTATTCCTCCCCTCCTAGATGAAAAACAACAAATAAATAAATAAACAAATAAAAAAAGACACATTTAATGCAGCGTGGTGATGTGAAGAAGAGGAGCAAGGGGGAGTATGAGAGAGAAGACTTAAAAGGGAGACACAGTGGGAACAGAGCAAGGTTGAATTCGCTAATCTCTGAGGATGCATAAAGTGAACATGCCAACCACCTTCGGCTCTGAGGGAAAAAAACTCCAATGGTTTGGTGATAAACAGGATTTAAGTTGGGGTGACAGCTCCTCTGTATGTATGCATGTGTGCTTGAATGTTGTTGTTTTTTTTGTGTGCCTAAGCACATTCAAATGATACGCAGCAGTGGGCATTCTTCCAGCGAGCCCCGGATGCTTTGCTTGTGACTTATCTCTCAGAAACAAAGATGGATGTGTCAGTGCGCTTATTAAAACACGCTTTTAGCCCCGGCCGCCGCTCTTCAGGAGGAAATCGCTTTCCCGGCAGCAGATTGACAGAAGAGAAAAGAGAAAACAACATCCTCATTTAGGCCCAACATCTCGGACATGATTGCTCGCTTTAAGCCGGGCGTCCCTACTGAAGATTTTTAATTGTTGTTTGCTTCTTTCGCTCACTGCCGAGGCAGCCATGGCTGGAATCTTTAATTACCTTCGCTACTTGTCCCCCATATTTCAAACAATTGCATGATTAAATGCGGTTTGTTGTTGTTGGGGGTTTTTCCCCCCCCACACACACCCTCTCTCCATCTGCATCTTCAAAAACATCACATTTAAGTCAACAATTTTCCCCCCGTTGGCTGGCTTGTTTGTTAAACTGTTGAGCTTTTTATTCTTAAAGCCACAGTTGCAACAAAGCCTCCACTTGTGCAGCAGGCAGAGCAGGCAGCCCGGCTCAGATTCAATCCAGCTTCGCCTCTATCACATTATCGCGGCGACGCGATGGTGTCAGCTTACAGAGGAAATGAAAAGATTGCGGTTGACAAATCATCGCTGACAAGAGTAGCTGAAGAGATCCCTCCAGCTTCACACAGGATTAGCTGCGTGGCATGTTAAAGACAAACACAGTGGCCTATGTGTTGCTATTTCCATCAGGGATAAAAACAAAGACAGACGAGTAAAGTGGGGGGGCAGGTGGGGGTTGGAGAGGAAGGCTTGTCTTAAGTCTTAGCGAGATGATGGGCTTTCTTCATTCAGTATTAGCAGATTAGACGTGTTTCATGAGCCAATCTCTTCGGATGATGTGTTGGTGTGTCGGGGTGTGCGTGTGTTTGCGTGTGTAAAAGCGGGAACAACAAAGGAGGGCGCTTCGCTTTTTGGATTCATAATTAAAGATGGAAAACAATATGGAACGGGAAATGTTGTCATCTGTTGAGATACAGCCTCACAGCCATGTATCTGCTTCGACTTGATCTTCTGAACAGACTGTCAGCTGAGTTTGCATTATGCTTGATCTTAAATAGATACTTTATTCATGAACTGCACAGTTTAGCTGCCATTTGCACTCATCATCGCTGCCAGTCCAGTTCCTAGCATCGTGAAGAAAAAAAAATAGCAGAATATTCAATGTTTCATTGTTTAACCAAAGTATCTTCCACTCTATAAAATAACACTCGCCCTGTGGCTATGATAAAGCTACACTTTCAGTCATGCAACAGTAATTCTTTGGTTTCTTCGTCCCCGTTTTCCTTCTGATGTCTTGCCAGAGTAATCGAGGTAATCTCTAGCACGAGAAGGATGGAAAGAGAGGAGATGAGGAGTGTGGAGAATAGACAGGAAGGTTCTGCCAGCGCTTATATAAGTACACCCAAAACTCCTTAAATTCACCTCTCACACAAACTCCTGGGACAAGTCTGGCCAACGACTTCCAGTCGGTGCTTTGGCTTTTGTTTCAAGTGGCATGTAAAGTTGTCTCCCAGTTGGAAAGCATTGCAAATTTTATTTAATCATATTATGAGCATGCAAGGAGCTAAAATGTGCATCTTCATTGGTTATTCGAGCATGACAGACATCTACATTTTTAGAACCAAGTGAATTTACCCAACAAACCATGAACCCAAGACGTCCAGAAATCATCTTATTTAATTATCTAATTAATACTCTCATTCATGACAGTCATTCTCCAATACTGAAGCCTGGTCTAAACACTCCCTCTTTTCTACAGATTCTCAAATTGTTGACTGTGAAGAAATACTCATTCTACACTGAAGGAAACAGCCATAATGCCATCATGCTTGGCACAGAGAGTTTGTGTGCTCAGTTCATTGCTTTTTATAAGGTTAACACACTGCTGTGCTCTTAAAAATGAAGAAAGTCCAATGATTAAACTGAAGATAGTTATAGTAAATCGACTCACTCATAGAAACAATGAATCAATGAACAGAGATGAGGTCAAATGAACAAGGCCTGGTGTGGAGACAACATCCTGGCTGCTCAAGGTGGATAAAATGAAGGAGATGATGGCCAACTTCTGGAGCTCACAACCAGAGCATCACCAGCAATATGGTAAATATTGTCACCTACTTGAATACCATAACTTTAGTCTGATAATATGGGCCAATTTATGACGAAACTAAAAACAAATGTCATATTTTACAGAGTTGTATCTGAGATTTTATTGTACATCAGTTTGGTACTCCAGCTGCAAACAAGAGCACATTTAGATGCCATTGAGATTGCCCCAATCTTCTGTCTAGGATCTATTTTAGAGTTATTCCAGGAACTAGGATCTGAATAATGTCATCCTTATTCCTTTCTCCATGAACTCTCTGAACTGCTGTAATGAAGCAAACAGTACTGCAACGTCAAAAGCAGAACCACCAACTTAACAAAATTCTTAACTGCTGCCAACATTAGGCACTTTAAATTACTGCACATAGATTATATTTGATCTCTTTTGTGCTTTTATGCATGAGCGTTTTCTATTGAGATCTATGGTTTTCAGTCCTCAACCTGTTGCCCCAGCAACTGGATGTTGAATAAGCGGAAGGCAAAGGATTGGTGGAAATCTATTGAATGAGTTTTTGCACTGCTATCGATGTCTTGCTGCATGGTATGCTATTTAGTAGCCACAAAAATTATAATAAATTGATTTAAATCCGACCTGACAAAGAAACTACAGATGACTTGGCTAAGCAATAGTGAACACAGGGCAAAATTACTCTGGTAATTTACATTATGTTTTTTAGTGTCCCATAAAGTCAGATTTCTCCAAAACAACCCCAACCTGCAATTAAACCACATTTAATTCCAGTAATGCATCTTTCCTTAAACTTAAAACAAGTTCAAGGAAATTATAAATTAAACTATTGCAACAGTGCTGGCTGACACCAAAATGATGCATAAAAAAACTCTTTGAACCTGAAAAGACTCTGGAAGTTAGTTGCAGTTCTGATCTGCAGCTGGGCTTGATGGTAACACTTTGAGCAAGTTCAACACTACTCGACTTATTTGGTGAAGACAATTTGTTTTTTCTGTCAGTTTTGACAGGAGCATTATGCACTTTTATACATTCTGTCACTCACTCCCTCGCTCACTTTTGTGCTTCCATTCCTATGAGGACATTTATTTTACTGTTCACTTACAGCCTAGTAACCCCACCACGATCATCATGTTCATACCTTCACTCAATCATATGTGATTAAAGCTACAGTATATGTAACTTTTATTTTTTTTAAAAGTTGCTTTTTACATATTGGTTAAACTGTCACCATTTTGTGACAGTATAGTTTGAGGCAGATATTCTGAAAAAACATAAAAATAAGCTTATCCACCTCCTCCCTGTGCTACCATTGCTCTCTGCAGAAATGCACCGTTCCACCAATCAGAGCCTGAAGGTCTTAGCGCTGTCAATCACACTTGTGTAAGGGCTAAGAATTGATAAATAAATCTCTAAAACAAGAAACAAAAACAGAAAACTAAATAACTTCACCAGTAGCGACCTTTAATGCTGGAAATGTTGCAAGTGGGAAGAACGTCCTGAGAATGACTAAAGCAGTTCCAGCCTAAATGATTGTAGCTCTTGTCTTCTTTCACAGAGTTTACCTTTTCCTCAGAACCAAGTTAATCTGAAAAACTCAAAATATGTCTTCATTGTTGTTGAGGTTTCCAGAACAGAAAGAGAGAATCAACATGTCGCAGTGGGCCACTTTGTCACTCCAATGATCACTGGATCACATATACAGCACAATGTTGTTTTTAATGCCTTCTTTGAAAATCTGAGGAACCATTCACAAACAATACAGAATATTTCTGTTTTTCTAAACATCCTGGTGGTGTAGCGTACACTCCAGAGAGCCAATGACTCTTCATATGTGCGACCATTTGAATGAGGAACGATTTGACTTAGTTATGACTTAGCTAGACAGCAGCTTTTTCTGGAGACCAAAAAGTTCTCACAGTTAAAATAAACTGCAAGAAAACGCACACAGCTTCACCAGACCATCACCAATATCAGCTCATAATAAAATTTGTCAGCCTTTAATATGAATCTGAGTTTATGAGATGTAAAGTGGTGAAGGATGCAGCCTGCCACCCATGATAGAAACACCTCTGTCTGCTTCCTGCCATATCCAGAGGGGACAGTCTCCAACAGCCAGCCCTGGCTCGTCCCGTCCCGTGTCCCCATGTGCCACCCTGCCTACTCGTGTGGACATCTGCCATTCTGACTGGTGTCAGTGCACGTTGCTTCTGCTTGGCTAATGGCTCCTGACACTGCGGCACCCCAGGCCCCACGCTGCGCTGAGCACTGGGCATCTCATTTGTGTGGCGCACATACAAACCAGCAGACACATTGACCTATTCCTTTGGCTTTAGCGTCAATGTCAGACTGCAGCTCTTCGCTTGCTCAGCCCAAACACCTCCAGATGGACCCAGACGCCAGATAACCCTTTCTGAGGGAAACATCAAAGAGACAAATATGTACACCGCCGAACACAGCGATCGGGGAAGATGTGGAGTTTAACCCTTTCAGCCGAGCACCTCTGGGAAAACTTCAAACACTTAATGATGCCATGGGCAGGAACAGCTACTGATTACCACAGCAACTGCCTACAGTAGTTGCTATAGAGACAGCTTGAAGAAAGCAAAAGAAAGTCTAAACAGCAACGCAGGCCTGTTCGTGCCGCTGCAGCTTCTGACTGGAAACTTTCAGAGAACTGCGATCAGCAAAAGTTTCTCCCAAACTTTTGATGCAGTGGGAAAAAAAACTGTGGGATGCATATGCAAATCAGCACATCAAGCTCCTACAGGCCGGGATTTAAATGACTCTACTGTTGACCAACAGTAGTATGGATCCTTTGTGTGCCATCTACCCCAGACATATTGTTATATAAGTATTAGCTTAGGGGCAGCTTGCTCTCCTGTCTGTCTGCCAGTCCTCCCTTCACACTCACCTGGAGCCTGAACAACATGATGCACTTCTATTTCTGCACACTCTGGCTTGAAGACATTTTTTTATGCTTCTGTTCTCTGAAGAGAAGCCTCAGCACAAACACACAAAAAGATGAGGGAAATAAACTACAGTTGTGTCCTATGTTGCTCATGTCGACAAAAGAAAAAAAAAAAAGAAAGCGATCCAGTCAGGAGATTAAAAAGAGCATTGGGTCACTGAATATTCCCTCTGGTTTCAGGACTATCAAGCCCTGCCATGTAGCCTCTATATTAGATCACTGTATACACATTATTAGTGAGAGGGGAACAAAGTGTATTTGTATGACTCCCAGGTATGGCAAGTTATGATTACCTATGGTGGAATAATTCTCAGCTTCATAAAGACAGGAGGTGTGGAGTAACATCCTGTGGTGCACGGGCACATGTGGAGGTGAAGATGCACATATGGATCAGGGATGTGTGCAGGACATAGGAGAGCTTTGCCACTTGAAAAGGATCCTTTTGAAGGCAATATGATCGGTCTTTTTTTAGGTAAAACGAGGGAGGACATAGAAGAGAAACGAGGAGAGACAAGGATAGTGTGTGTGCACTTAGAAACCTCTGGGCTTTTAACAGATTACAGCCTTATTGCTTTGAGACTATCCAATCTGACATCAGCGATGTAGCGCCAAGAACAGCTGACCACACGCACGGACACAGCAATAAAGATAGAAAGATAAATCAGGGAGAGCGGGAAGAGATGGGGGGGGGAAGCACATAAAACTGAGTCTTTTAGAACTAGAGAAATATCTTGTTTCGCAAGAGGTTTATAAGATAAGAGAGCAGGACAATGATCTCAAGTTTGAGATCGGCAATTTGTCCCCATCTTGTTACAAAATCTGAGTGCGTGTTGGAGGCCTGGCCAGAGAGTAGACGTAGACAGAAACTGACTAATGACTGGAACTTTACAATGTTTATGATTGACTGAGAGAAACTGGTGACTGCACAACAGATCAGAAAATAAATCTTTTTATCAATCAGTGAATTCAGCAAAATATAACAGAAACACTACAATCTTTAACGTGGAAGTTGTGAGTGAGGAAAGAAAACTGAAAGGGACCCAATGTCAGCATTTCCCCACTGAGGAACAATATACGTTATTATATAGTATCAGTGGTTTTCTACTAAGGCATGAAACCATAAAAGCAAAACTTAAATAAATAGCATGAAACTGAATATATTGCAGGAAAAACTTGTTTCACATTTTTGAGACCATTTCTGTCTGTCAAAAAGCAAATACTGGACTAGGAAATCTTACATTTAAAGTCGGCCTACTTTTCAGGGAATATACAGAAGAGGTGTGAATTGGTTACTATTTCACGATTCGATTTAACTACGATTCATGGAGCCATCGATTTCTGAGTCAAAAAAAGTATTCATAATGATTTTTTATTATTTTTTTATCTTTAATGCTGTGCTCATGACCTAACCCTGTCTGCTTCGCAAGGTAGAATGACAAATGAAGACTTAGTGTTACATATTTAAATTTTAAATATTAATCCATGCTCCCTCTCTTCGTTGTTTTTAGGAAGAGACACAGAGACAGTGCAGCGCCACTCTTGAAATAGCCTTCCTTGGACAACAACCTAAGCAATTTTCATCCCGTAGTTTTTAGTCACTTCACGGCATTGTAGGTATTTAGTGAAGAGTCGTTTTAAAAAATTACACAAATCCTCACTGTGTCGGAAAAACGTTCACTAGTCATGTCGCCGAATATCAACATTGGTGTCTGAGCGCATTTATTTATAAAACGCGGCCACAACCTTATGACCAATCACACAAAACACAGCTGTGAGGGGCCGGGGGTCTGCATGGCGTACCTTGACTCAGCTGTAGCTTGTTCTCGGCTCCATCCATATCCGGTGCTCCTGTCGTAGCTACGCAATCTTCAGTTTGCGAACCTTGCACATGGTGAAGCTCATTTCAAGCTCGGTCTTCCGGGGCATTCGGTAAAAAACTAAATTAGTCCAAATGTTTTCCTTCAACGAAAACTATGGCAGAAAAACTCTCCCATAGAAAACAGGCCTGAATCCCTCGCTCTTTCTTCTTCTTTCCTCTATTATTTGCGGATCGCAAGTAACTTCAAGGTGCATATTGCCACCTGCCGTACATGAGTGTGCAGCAGCATTAACTCACAACCCCCTCGCTTCTGCGTGGTGACGTCAGAACGCCACGCATAGTTACGAAGTGGAGGCCGAAAGACAGCAAATTTGTTTTATTTAAATGTTTTTGGGATATTTTAAATCAGTTCTGATGAAAATCGGGATTTTTATGATAACCGATTCTTTTGGAACACCCCTAATAGTGCTAACTTCACAGCGATCATATAATCACTTTAGTAATGAAATGTCTTGTTTTGAAATAATGAAATAATCTTGTTTAACTGCAGAGCTCTGTAGCAGGACTATTTTCTCCCTCACACAGTGCAACGACACCGTTTTTCTAGTTTTTATAGTGATTGGTCACTGAAGGAGAGGTGGGGTATACGAAGGTTGCCAGTTCATCCTATGGCAACGCAAGCACACGCTCATAAAGGTAAAGTAGAGACCAGTTAACCTAACAATGATGTTACTGGGCTGTGGGAGGAAGCCGCAGTACCCAGAGAGAACCCAGGCACTCACAGAGAGAACATGCATACTCCCTCCAGAAAGATCCCAGATCAGGATTTGAAGGAGATCACACTACAGAAATAAAATGATAATTTATTATAAGGGTCTTTACATGTCTACTGCGGTGCTGCTGTTATTTAATATCTTAAGAATGGCTTGATAACTTAGATATCATGCCAACTAAGGCACTTATTAAAAAGGGCTTTCTTTGCTCTTCCCTGTAATTCCAGTAATTGAGATTCTTTAGACTGATTTTTTAAAACTTTTCATGAGCAGAAGTTTTAAACAGAAGAAACGTCTGACCCTGAGTTTTTCTGCCACTCAGAGTAAAGTTTTTAAAATATCATCTGAAAACTAGAGAGTGGGAGACAACCTAAGGAAGGGAAGAAAAACTGTGCTGAACTGAAAGGCCACATCGCACAGAGAATCAATGTAGAAAAGATTGAGAAAGATTGTATGAGCAGGAAAACATTTTAAAACGCACAAGGGAGGGATGAGAGACACCGGAAGGGGGCGTGGATCTGAGCGACATAGAGGAAGTCCTGTCCATCGCCCCCTCAGCCCAGCGACAGAGTCATGAGCAGAGAGGAGAGCCTGGATGCTGGTAGCCACCCACAGAGCAACAGTAACTAGGAGAGCCCTTCTTCTGCCAGCCTGCCTCCCACTCCACATCCAGTAACATCCAGCACCTTTCCTCCCACCACACTCTACTTACAGGCTCTACTTATTACCTCACCCACACACACACACACACACACACATCACACCCAGTATCACTCCACACACTGGCATACCACTGCTTACTCAAGGATGAAGAGAACGGATTGGAAAACAATCTGGGCGCATATTGTTATACGACACGAAGCCGTAGGAGCTGGAGGCTCCTCTGGCGTTTCAGGAGTTGGTCTCTGATGTTGCAGTTCCTGCTTATTGTTCTGCAAGCAGAAGTACTTCACAGTTGTATTAATTTTGTTACATATCAGATAAAATTCACATGCAGTTGGAAATCACAGCAAATAGGAGATTTTTTGGTGTCAGGGGGAGCTTACTGTATGAACTCAAAGATTTAGGATGCATGAAGTTGTTTTAGTGAAACGTATCACATCTAAGAACATCTCAGTCTTTATATATTGGCAGAGTTTATCTATCTTGAGAGTTTTGTACAAAAATTTTAACACTGACTCAGCTGATCAAACTGCACTGTAGGATAATTATTCAGGTGTTCTGCATTTATATTTGACAGCATCTGTAAACCACTGCAACACTTGTAAATATGCTATACCACAGACTCATGCAAGACTACAATGCAGATTATACTGAAAGTAAATTGAGATTTAAAGAAGTAATTGATCTGTGATCAAAATCAGCTGATTTGCAGCTTAATCAATGCTGCCTGGTGACTAGAAACTGAAAATAACTGATCTTTTCACTGTCAGTAAACATACCATTTGGACTGAAAAGACAAAAGTGGAAGTCATACATGTGAGAATCAAGCACGGTAGCAGTAGTATGATGGTGTGGGGCAGTTGTGCTGCTCCAATGACAGAACACATTAGACAGACCTGAAAATAGCAAGTACAGATATTCCCTGGGAAACTATAAGGAATACATCAAATCATAATGACCTCTACACACAATCACTGCACAAATGTCCGCTGTTGAAGCATGTTGAAGCTTGTTTAAAGATTGCAGCATAAAATTTAGACAAGCTAGTGAAATACTGAGAGAACATAATCTGGTCCAATACGACCAAAACATATTTTAACTGATCACTGTGCCGGGCAAAACCATTTAATTAATCATTGGAACGAATCACTTTTTCTGGCTTATAGTTGAAGCTTTAACAACCTAATTGATGCTTTACTCACCCTTTTCTTTCTGATAGTTTCTTTCTCGAGTCTCTTGAGTGAATCATCCAAATGAAAGTGTGTGGTTTGGCAAGAAGCAACAAAGATCAGAGGAAAGACAAAATATTTGACACAGAGGTGAATCTTTTCCTTGTTATCCTGGAAGTAGGATCTGTGTCAATTTCTAGTACCAAACATGCACTGGAAATATGGGGGTAAAATTGCTCTATGTTGAGTAAAAGTCTCTGCAGGTGTTTGAGAGTTGCCACCAGTTCTCCTTCCCACTCACCTCCTCACATGCTTGAGCTGCACAATACATGGGCTGGTGGTGAGGCAACAGATATCGAGGTTCATCTGTGCCTTTGGGTTGTGAAACACAGAAAAGAAAACGCTGATACAGATTTTGAAAAACGTCAGAGAGAAAGGAAGAAAGAGATGTGGGGGAGAAAGATAAGAGAAAGACACAGAGCGTTTTGAAATCCAACAGCTTTTGTCTTTACAAGGGATGAACATAACACACGCACACAGATATGGAGAGGCAGGCGGTGATGCACACAGGTATCCAGAAACAATGAGTGGGTGGAGGTTAGCCCTTGGGCTTTTCCCAGAAACCAGCAGCCTAATTACAAAAGTAAACACACACACACACACACACACACACACCCACACACACACACACATGCACACAAAAGCCTTCCCAAAAACTATAACAGCTGTGAGGCTGGTGATTAAAAAAGCATCTTCAGTTGATGGATCTCAGGTAAAACAAGCATCATTCACTGACCTCACTGCTCCAACACAGTGTTTTAATTCAAACGTAGCGATGCAGTACGCACACGGTTTTATACTGTGAGTAAAAATATAGGATCAAACATGAGCAGCGATGTCCTCACTGAATTCCCAACTTTCTGCTGTTTGTGTTGCTGCTTTGAGCAAATAAGGACAGATTACAGGCAGGGAAAATGCATTCATGCCAGAACATTGATGCAATATTTATGATGCCAAATTAAAAAGGTTGTGTTCATTATTCAAGGCGAAGGATCTCGTAGCTTTTTTTTGTGTGGACTTCAGGCAAATGTGGGTGGAAAAGGGCTTCCCCGGTGCCACAGAACAGAGAAACACTCGCTGCTCTTATATAAACATGGACTCAAAGGATTTTACTGTACAGCAAACACCTACACACCAATACACAAACACAAGCTCAATCTAGATTCAACTCAGCTGTTCAAAGAGTGTTACATAAACACAATCGAAATGCACAACTTAAATAGCTCAAGGTAGAATCACAGACATATGCTCTTACTGAAAATCTATAGATGTAGAAAACACAGAGCAACAAAACAAAACATAACAAAAAACTTACCAAGCTGGCTTAAAGTGAAAGAAACATCAGGAACTTCAATGGACCCTAAAAAGCACTCTTGAACTTTTGTACAACCATGAACTTTTGTGTATTTTAATGAGATTGTATGCAATGAACAAACACAAAATTAGGTACTCTGGGCAGAATATATGTGTGGTGAAAAATAAACATTGCCCAAAACCCTGAAGACATCATTACTACTGGCAATGCGGTAGCATTCCCACTGCATTATGCTGTGGGAATGTTTTCCTTAGTAGAAACAGGGAAGCTGGTCAGAGTTGATGAGAAGATGGATGGCGCTAAACAGCAGATGAACCGAAATCTCAGTACATTCATGTTCCCTGTTAAAGTACAAACCTAAATCTGTGGCAAAACCTAAAAACTTGGGCCCCAAACCTGCTCAGCTAGATTTGGAACATAATATGCTCCTTCACAATTTGACTGACGGTTTCAAAATGAAAATAGATATGGTGGTGTCCAACTGTGAAACATTGTGCAGTTTGTCATGGTCTTGTTTATCAAGGGCACTTCCAGAGAAAAGCAGCTTCCATTTTCCAGGTGCATCTTTATGACACTGACATTTCTTCACCTTCTAAGTCCAATATTTACTACTTTGCACCCTGTCAGCTCCAAAGGGAAATATCTCTCCAAAGAGCCTCTCCGCTGCCGTATGTTTATCCTCTCACTGCAAACAAAAGCTGTCTGCTGCTTAATGCAAGTCCAGTTGTATTCAAATGTGTTTTAGATTGTTTTCCAGGTTTTGAATTTCCTGAGCAACAGTCATGAATATAACATTAAAATAAAAGTTAAACAGATGTCCTCAAATGGATGTGCAGATTTATATAACTAATTCATGCACATAGAGTTAAGCCCAGAATGAGTCATACCCTTGGAAGATATAGATAGAAAATATTTCTTTTTTTCAGCCAAGATTCTGAAAGATTATTTCTGAAAGAAATTAAGGAAGAAATGTCTAAGAAGATACAAATGTAAAGGAAGTTTTTTTTTTATCTATTTTTTATCGTTACAGTAATCACACCATCAAACCAATGAGCTCCAAATCTTTGAGTTTGGACATTCCCCTTTCCATCACCCTAGTCTTCAGCTTCCTCCACAGCTTCTCTCTTAGATTCAAGTCAGGATTCTTTCAGTATCAAGTTAACATTGATTCTAATCCAAAGAAACATGTTAATATCACAGGATTACGTCCAGACCTATGAATAATAATGGGCTTAACTATACACACTACTACTTAAAATGTTTTTACTTAGCTTGTCACCCCAGGGACAGCTGACAGTGTTCACCCCAACACTGAACAGCATACCTCTGAAAGGTTGAATATTCAGAAAAGTCCAAGAACAACATGAAATTCAGATTTTTTTTTTTTTAGGGTGTAGATACTTAATTCCATTGAATTAATATAGATTTTATAACTTCCAGTGTGTTTGATTTTGATTGAAGGGTGTAAATTTTACACCTTGGTGTCGCTTCAGGATGGAGTAAGTAACCTTCGCTAAGATGTCACCATCATTTTTTTGTTTGTTTCCCATACATATTAATTGCATCATCTGAGGATGGGATTTCAATGCTAAATGCACAGCCCGCCACTGAGGTCATTTTAAGCATTCACTATGCCGAGGTGAGTAACTCTTCTTCATTGTGCAGAGTGAGCACCTCTTTGGTTTAATAGGAGAGTAAGTTGCATAATTATCTGGCGAGTAAGGTGAGCATCTCTGAGTTGTGATTGCTCAGTTTAGCTAATTGTGAGCAGACAGATATAAAAATGGATCCAAAGTTTTATTCATGTTTTATCTGTAACTCTAACAACGTTAAAGACCGAGTTCATCCTCTTAAGGAGTGGGTTACCTCATTAGTAAAAGTGAACAAGGTTAAATTTAAAACTGATATGATCTTAACAACAAATACAACAGGCAGGTGTGAGTGCAATTCTTCTGCTCTGGGTATAATTCACTACAATTAATTTGTTGCGGTGTCCTTGGAATCTGGCCGTCATTGTTGATGAAATGTGTTGTGGTGCAGGGAAAAAAAACAACCTCTACGCTCATGTTTGTGTGTGGATTCAACATGCAAATGAAATGCCCCATAGTATTACCAGCCTTATTAAAACACAGATTATGTTTATTGTTAATTATGCTCCACTCTATCTTTCATTAATATGTATTTATGCTATAACCAAGCACAGTATATCTCCCTCTGTAATCATCTGCCACTTGACCTCTCTCACCCTCATCACTTCTTAATTTCTTAACCTCATCTTCACTTCTTTCTTCTCCACCCTCCTCTTTCTGCTTCTTTCATTCCTGAGTATTCCCCGGGGTTTCCTGACTCACTCCTCCTGCTTGTGTGTGTTCACTGGTCTGAAATGAGGAAATAAACCGGGATTTTTTTCAAACCGTTTTTTTTTTCAAACCGTTTTTTTTTTCAAACCGGTTTTTTTTCAAACCGTTTTTTTTCTTTCGAGTCACTTAAAAAATAACTTCCTAATTCAAACAGCATGAGTAAAGTTAATTCCTCATCCAGCTGTCATGATTACCTTGTCATTAGGAGTGGTAGATATGTATTAGGTGTTGGTTATTAATTAATTAAAAGCTCAGATCAAATAGATAACACATATAATAAATTATATAATTATGAAAATATATCAGGTTAGGTTGATTGGTTAGTTCAATCACTAGTTTTTTTTTGTTACTTGGTTGTTTGGTTAGTTGGCTGAATGCTGTAGTTTGGGTTGTTACTGGCAGATGGAGTCCCTGAAAGCTTCATTTGCTTGTTTACTGGTTGTTTTTTTCCATTGCTTGGTTAGAAATGGACAGTTATAACAATTGTTTAACGATGTCGCTTTGGGGTTTATTATTTTTTAATTGGTTCGCTGGTTTTGTTAGCTGGTTGTTTTGGTGGTTGGCTAAAGACAGACTGGCAGGCTTATTGGTTTGGCGTTCTGCTTAATTTTTTAACTGGTTGGTTGCTTTATGTTTTACATGGAGAGGTGTCTGCTGCACTCAGATAACAGAAGAGACATTAAAAAAAACATCAAGAAAAAAAGACCAATAAGAAGAAAATTAATTTTTTTTTCCCTGTAATGTAATATCACAGAATTTTATTTATGCAGAGTTTAATGGCATCTTCTCCATGGATATAAATTTTGACTCTAAAACCAGAATACTAAGTAAAGAAAAACCTCAGTTATCGTATTAGAAACAACCAACAGAGCTTAGTTGACAAAGTACATTTTACTAACCTTCAATAATATTAGAAAAGCATCTGTAGTCTTCATCTGTAAATAAAACGATTTTTTTTTTTTTTTGCATCTGATGCTTTAGCACAACGGAGACAGAATATGAATCAGTTTTATTTGTGCCAGTATGTGTGGCAAAACTCTAATGTAGCACCATCGTAACACAAATACCGTTTTGTACAAAAGATGAGCCAAGTATTTTACAAATCTGCCAAAAATACTTGACAGATGTGCCAATACAAGCAAGTCATTCATGGTATTAAATTAATTTTCTTATTAAATATCTGGGGCCATATGAGAGCTGGTGCCCATGAAATGCTGTTTCCCTCTTAGCGCAGGAAGAAACAGGAACCTCAGTGTGGCCTGTTGTCAACCTTCTTCTGTGTGCACAACTCGGCGTCAAGAGAGAGGGTATCCTCATGTCTGCACACCCATTAAATCACACACCACACCTCAGTCTCGGCCAGTGGGCCCATGTCTCCCCCCCACCACGCCACCCAAATCTGTGTCGGTTATGTAAAACGTGGGGCGAGGAGTATGAGAAAGGTCCCCGGAGAGCAACGTTCATCATACATTAAACAGCACCCCAGGTCTGACTAAACACCGGCTCATTAATAAGTAATGAAGGCAGCGGTTAAAAATAGATCCCCCACAGCTCCTTCCACCCCGGTTCTTCCCCATCTGACAGGAGACTCTCCATGCGGGGAGCAGCGGAGGAGGCCTGTCCTGATGTGCTCAGAGCCAAACTCGCTCTGGTTGGGATCAGCACCATGGAGAGTACCACTGTAATAGCTCACCAGGTGTTCTCTCAATGCAAGCTCCTGAGTGAGCAGCCGGCGAGCTGTAAACACAGACTGTGACGACTGTAGACATGCTCCACTTGTATTCTTTTCTCTAGCCCAGATTTCCCCACCGTTCATTTTATTCTACTTCTTTCTCAGAATCCAGGACTCTCTCCCCTTCTCTCTCTTTATCTCATAGTTGACCCCCATTTTTCCCAATTTTATCCATATAAGATATGAAAGCTAACTCCTTTTCTTTTCATCAAATATTTCAGTGCATTTTCACCTCGCCACTCGAGTGAACTCTTCAGTTTCCTCTGCTCACCATGTTCCTCTTTTCTAAAGACCTCTATCCGTTTTTCTGTCTGATTTAAGCTACAGGACTATTTTTTACTCTTCCCCCTAAAGGCCAGATGGATTTCTTTTCATGAGCCTGGAAGAGAAGAAATATGAGCAGAATCTGAAAACCTGCAGAGAGAATGAGGTAGAAAAAGGGGGTGATGGGTTGAAAGCAGCAGACGCGTTGGCAACCTTTAGCTCTGAGGCGGGAGGGGAGAAAACACACAGAGTCTAACTCCACAAGTTCAGTACAGGAAGATGTTTAGGTCAGGTGGATAAAACCAAGAATTATATTGGACAGATGATGATGGAAGCATATGAAATGTGAAACTGAAGAAAAATACATAAAAGAAGAAGAGAACATTTTTCAAACACTTTGAAAAATGTTCTCATTCAGATATGCGTCGGAAAATGTTTCATTCTCCTTCATAATTATAAACTAATCTGTGCAGATCTATCACAATAAAATACCAGAAAGAGCTAGCATTCTATGAAACTCTGCAGAATTGGTTTGCAGATCGGTGCGAGTAAACCACATCTAAACTCTGTATTTTGCTCTCAAACGGAACTTGTCTAGTAATTTCGACCTTTGTCTTCTGTTTTTTAGCCACACACTACACCACATTCATAGTCAAGAACTCAAAAAACATTTGTCAAAAAGCACCAAAGTCCAAAGAGAAAATGTTAACTTTTGAAAGCTTTAGGATAATTTTTAACAAAGACAGGAAAGTCTGGCTTTTTGAAAAGAAATTACAAAAAACAAAACAGGCATGGGTCAAGATGTCCGCACAGTATTAGATGTAATTAAAGCAGTGTAATGGGGGTAGTAAATGGAAGTAAATTGAAGAAAGAACCATTTGAAACTTGTCATTCACAAACTGATCATAAAACCGATACAGCTTGATTTCTAATGCAGCTGCTTTCCACAGTTTAGATTCCAAACATTGCCACAAATCTCTTCCATCCAAATTCTCTGTTCTGTGGACATTTCCAGGTAAGTTAGTTAGATGCTGCTGTGGACTCCTGAAGGCTCTGAAGGTCAGAGTCTCCACCTCTGGTTGGCAGCCAGTTGTCACTCTGCCCGGCCAGGTAGAGCAGGTGAGAAGGCTTTAGAGAAGGCAGCCAAAAATTATTCCAATAATATTCTCATCCAAAACGAGACAAACGACAAAAAAAATAATAATAAAAAAAGACAGCCAAGAAGTCGGAGTGAGAGGAATGCAACAACTCTGCTACTGTAGAGGGAGTGAGGAGGCTGAGTGAAGACAAAGGGCAACAGGGGAGGAAGGAGAGAAGCAATGGAGGTTAGGTACCGTGGTGAAGATGAAGGAGCAAAGTTGTGAGCAGAGGAGAAAAGGACCGAGGGGTGGCGGATGATGCAGGAAGGTGAGCCAATCGTCCTGCTCACTTGACCCTTCCAATTACCACGGCGGCGGTTAATTAGCACCAAGGTAAGCTCCAGTAATTACCACATTGTGTCTCAGACAAGAGGCTGCTCACACAGAACACACTCGCACACACGCCGGCACACAAATGTGTTGCTATGGATACCTGCAATCCTCTCCATCACTTTGCCCGCAAAAGGAAGAGAGAGACGAAGATGGAAATAGATGAAATACATGAGAGGAGATAACGAGAGCAGGAACAGGAAGCGGAGAGAAAAGGCAAACAGAAGCCACACAAAGTCAAAGAAAGTCGGAGCAGAGTTTTGGTTTGAAAGGCGGCGACTGATTCTGTGCGTCGGCCCCAGTTAACAACTCCTGCTGTCGAGGAATGGCAGATGGGAAAAACAAACTGATCATCAAGTGCACAGGTAAGCTTTGAAAACCGAAGACAAGAAGAGACATGAGCACCACTTATCAGCTTAAAAGAGGAAATGCTGCCATCTTCTTGCAATTATCTCCTTGACCTTATCAGATATCTTCAGTCAGTCTCATCGGCGGCACCTCCTCTGCAGGATCTGATACGAGCCACGGCGCTGCAGCCACCTGCACGTTTTCACAGATGGCTGCCCAAACAGGCACCGAAGCGACAGATGGGTCATGGCACCGTGACCCTGACCCCTCACCTCTGCCAACACCTTTACCCCCTAAAAGCTCTGATACTGTATGTGGTGAAACACACTTGTGCACGGACACACACGGCCAAAACGTCGTCCCGGTTTAGCTGACATGTTGCATAAGCTGTCCAAAACAATATCTCTCAGCACTAAAGTGTAGCAGAAGCAGAACAGTAGCCACTTTTCACATCACTGTGGAAGAAGTCGCTCTGTGACCCCGGTTTAGGTAGAAAGGTTTAATCTTACTTGTTTTGCTCTAGAAGAAAATTTAAAAAAAGAGAATGGAAAAAAAAATTGTGGAGAAACATTTATATGAAGAAATGCCATTTATAAAGGTTTTAAGTTAAAGACGAACTGCTCTGCAGTAGTGAAATTCTTTAATTCACTTAAGTTTTTTTATACTTTCAATTAAAACAGATATCACATAAATCCAAATGATCTGCACGGAGTTGCCTCCTCTTCCATATGCTGCCATGTGCCGCAAATCAACCTCTTTACATCTTCTCTCGTTCTTTAAAGGTCAAATAGCTCCACCAAGTGTCAAACATCAGTACTGCGCCTGTTTATGACAAATTGGCAGAAGATTGCTATGAAGCGCTTGCATTTATGCCATGCTTTTCAGTGTCAGCCGTAATTATCTGAAATGACTAAAAAATCTTACATAAAGAAGATGGTGGTAAAAGACTCAGTAAAGTCCGTCCGAATACTTAAAAAAGCTTTAGCAAATCGCCGGTAAGTTACATTGTGATCAATTGCATAATTTGTAGAATGGCAAAAATGGTAATACAGGGAAAAACAGAAAATCAGGCTTGTTTTTCAAAGGAGTTTGTGGATTTTATTTAAACGTTACATTTTGTGACCCTGTGTTAAAGTGAAGTCAAAACCAACATTTATTTTCTTCTTTCTGTTCAGCCATCATACTGTCCAGGAACAAGATCGGTTCTGTGTCCCAGAGATAAACGTGTTGTGGTGTGAAATGTTTGTATACAGCTTAGGAAAAAAAGAGCGTTGTAATTGTGTCTTTTTTTTTTTAAAGATATCAATTCAAGACATAAAGTTAAATCAACAGAAATTGTTTACCAAATACAAAATCAATTTTCAGTCACAGGGCTCTAGTCACCGCAGCAGGACACTGGACGATCCAGGAGAAACAATCGAAGATCCCTCTCTATGCAAGTTTGTAAAATGTTAGACAAAAATGTGTACAATTATGCTACTGCAAAAATAATTAATCATTTCAAAACTCTTCAGGACCATTAAAGATTTTGCAACTTATATTCTATTTTGTTTGCATGAAATGTGATATTTCATGCAGCTGAACTGAATAGTGTGTAGAAACTGGAGCTTTTTTTTTTATTACATGGTTTACTTAGAGACAAGAGTGGCCAAAAAGAAAAGAAAAAACAGTTTTCTAGGGCAAAATTATGAACACTGACAGAGCTCACAAGAAGTTGATCATTTAAAAGAAAAGTAACAAACAAAGAACATGAAAGTATAATGAAGATATTTTCATCAGAAAGAATTTTTTGACAAATGATAAATTACTAAAAAACAGAAAATATTTAAAGACAAGAGCGGCTGACGGGGACTAGTGTAATGTTTTAATAAAGATGATGGAAAGAGACAGCAAAAAGAATTTTAAGAAGTTTATCCTCATTTTCTGAAAATAAATCAGACTAAAGGGACTGGATGATTAAATAAACACATGGCACTTCTCTCCCAGGAACTGTTTGACTTTCTGTCTTCAGGTTTGTTTGTTTTTTTTTCACAAATGAAACTTTAAACTATATGGAAAAATATTCTAATTCCTCACACATGATCCATCTTTTTAATGGCTTTTTAAAAGTATAAACATCTGTATCATTCTCCACATCAACTACTTCCTAAAAATCCTTTTTTTTTTCTTTACTTTACTCCATAAATGTAGTACTTCCTTTATATTCTGAGACCGATCGTTGATTTTGATCATGACCTGTAGAGGTCGCCAGTTTTCGTGAAGTCTTGCTTGCCTTTTGTTTTTACAACCGATGTATTCATTCAAAATGCATCAAATCCACCTGGACAGTTTATGTGAAAGCAAGACTTATTGCTTGTGAACACATTTGTTCTGTTATTTTCTATCTGCTGAGCCTTTGTGCCATTTGGAGTACAAGTAAGCATACAGTAAACAGTACATATTGTCTCTGAAAGCACTTTGCACTGTTTTTATATGTACATAACCAACTCTAAGGATTGGGATCAAAGGTTTTCTCAGACGTTATTTCTGCTCAAATATCATTTTGTAGTAGTACATGTATTTTTACCAAAACCCTACACATCATTTCATACTTTGTCAGTATGATTACATCATTTTCACTCATTAAAATCAGATTAAGCAGAATCACACAAGTACCCAGCACTGAGCTAGGCTCTTTACCATATTTCTTTTTACTTTTGAGTAACTTTTTGGATGACTAGTCTTTACTTCTACTTGAGGAAAAAAATACACTGAAGCTGTGCTACTATTTAACTTCAAACATTCATGTTTCTTATTAGGTGAAGTAACTACAGGAGCGTAGAGCATCCATTGTACTCAAGAGTACCGTTGTGTCAAAAATATTACTTGAGAGAAAGTAAACATCGTTACTCCTACAAATATTTTCTTCAAAACATTACTCAAATGTCACTAGTTACTACCTACTTCTGACTATATATCAGCTTTATTAAAGAATGGGATACTGTATGCTTAGTTTTGCTCATGTCCATATTTTTGTTAGGACTTGCAGTCATCTGAAGAGCATTTTTACTTTGAGAACCATTTCTTTTCTTCTTTTTTTTTAATGTGTTGGATTTCTCTGTTATCTTCCAGCAGGACTCCGGTATAATGTAGCATGTTATTGAGCATGAAGAAACAGCTTGGATGCAATAATGATAAAATAAAACTAGGAAACAATGTGATTCTGCACAGCTTAGTAAATTTATAGTTTACATTTTCTACAGATTAAAATAAAAAATAAAAAAAATACACCCTTTCCTGGAAACACACCTTAAGCAACACTGTACTTCACATTCAACCACACTTTAACCCTGAGAGTTGGATTTAACTTCCTTTATTTTATTAATTGCCATTTCTTTACAGATGAGCAACCTTTTTGGAAAGCACTGTCCCAGCAGATACTCTGCTGACCATTTCACACAAAGCCTCTAAGATTTGGCACAAACCAAATATACAAATTAGCATCTTTGTATGCCACACTAATAAGAAACAAAGTAATCAACAATAAATATGATACAAGATAAAATGCAGCGATAAAATGAAATGTCCTTAGATTATGTAACCCCTTCAGAGCAAAAATGTAGTTTATTTTTGACTTTGCCATAGAATACTTTGTAATCAGGCTGATCATATTCAAGCTTCAGTATTGGTATTAAAGACTCATTGGAAGAGTTGATTTCCTTAAAAAAAATTAAAAAATAGTTGCAGAGGAATCATCTTAATGAGCTAACGTCTGTTCTGATAAGGCCTGAGATTCCTCTGTTCTCAGTACGTCTGATTTGTCAAGGCCAGGAAAGGAAGTGAAGGGAACCCAGGCAACAAGCTCATGATGTATGTACAGTCAGGGTTATTTATGTGCCCCATAGTTAATGTGGAGTTTGTCTCCCCCTATTGGTTAAATCAAGTGTAAGCAAAAAAAAAAAATGTACAGCATCCAGAAGAATCCATGCAGTTTGTTGGGCTACTTCAAGTCTGACTCTCCCTCCACATCTGCAACTACAAAACCTGGATCAGAAAATCCAGCTGATGTTTGTCCTGGTTTGACAGCAAGTTGCAGAAATGTGTCTCCTCACACATCCGGGTACGACCATAAAGAGAAAGTGCAGAGTTTCCCCTTTAGCAGTGAAAACCAGCCATCACTGTGGTGGAAGCGGCTGTGTCACGTTATGGCGACTCGCTAGAGACGCATTCTAGAAACACTCAAATTAGAGGGAAATACTAAGAATGGAGTCTGAATAAACAAAGTAAGCACCTGCACTGACCTGAAAGTCACTTTAAAATTAAATGAGAACCTGAACATATCACAGCCAGGCTCAAATTAAACGGTGTATTTAAGGGGACAAAGCAAAAAATATAGAATAAAACAGTCCAAACCATTTCAGGGATGAGAGTCTCAGGTTTGCAGCAAACTGTATTTTAGCTGGAACTAGAAGACGCCGACGAAAGCGTTTCCGCTGGTCTCAGTACCTCCGTTTCCACTGAAAACTCCTCTGACATCGTGTCGTTTTGCACGGCTAACCGACTACTCGTGGTGCTGTGGCTGAGTCAGGATGAAGGTGCAAACCGTGTCTGAAGAATTCACCTGCAAACGCTCCGCATCGACAGCCAGGAGACGACCCAACTTTAGGAAACTTAAAGCAAAGGATGGTTTATTTAAACAGCACTGCTATAAATAAAAGCAGCCTAAATCTAAAGGAGAACACACAGCCTAAACTGGGAACACAAATTAGACCTCGGTCTGCAGGAGTACTTCTGAGCAGATGACTAACTTTAAAACAATCTAAGAAAACAGCTTAAATTGCATCTAAACTGCCCCTAAACATTGACCCAGAATATGCAGCTGGACAGTTAAGCCGAAGCTTTCTTTGTGACTTGGGGGGGGGAAAAAAAAGCGCCATCCGCACTTTGCTCTAGAAACCAGCAGCAGTGACAGTTTCAGTGCTTAATGTACAAAGCCAATGTGTTTGTGGAGACCCAGCAGGAGGGACGGCAGGCTGTGGGTGGAGGCAGATGAGGGATCCAGTGGGTGAGGACAGCAGGACTCAGGGAGGCGTCTCTGCGTTATTAGTGGTGGTCTTTTTCTTTGTGACCTTTTTCACTGTCTTGGTTTGAGGCTGGCAGAAGGAGGGAAGAGCGAAGAAGAGCTCAGTTAATCAACTGAAAGAGTGAAAGAGAAACAAATAAAAGAAGAACCAAATCTTTAGAGTCCCTACACATTCAATCCCTTTGCAGAATGAACTTTTCAGAGCTCTGAGTCCTTTTTATTACATTGTTAAAAAGCATAAATAGTGATGTTCACTACTGATTTTCAGCTGACATGAACCTGGCAAAAACCAAAGAAAGGGAGGATAAGGAGATGGACGGTTCAATGGACGAGCAGATGGAAAAGGTAAATTGACAGACGGACAGAGAGATGGATGGAAAGGATGGATAAATGAATGGACAGACAAAATGAATGGCTAGATGGACAGATAGTGGGCATCTTATCAAACATGCGGTTCGATAAGTGGAGAGATAAACATACAAAAAAAAATTTTTAAATTCAAATACTTTTTTATGTTTTACTGTTTATTCATGCTTATCCAGACGTGAAAAATACTTTCCCAGATTGTTTATGAGCCGCCCTGAACAAGCAATTTAAGTTGAAACATTTGTGTTTCCTTCTTAGTGATCTGTGATAAACCAAAAGAATCCTGACAAACGCACAAGAAACTGATAAAAAAAAAAAACTTCCTAGACAAGCTATCTGAAGTGTGTTCTTACCTCTGTCTTCACAGCCGCTA
The DNA here is from genome assembly GCF_002775205.1 of Xiphophorus maculatus. NCBI lineage: Eukaryota > Metazoa > Chordata > Actinopteri > Cyprinodontiformes > Poeciliidae > Xiphophorus > Xiphophorus maculatus. The sequence continues at coordinate 18,734,069 of NC_036465.1, read as the reverse complement.
CCTTTTTGGTTGTCTTGGCGACGCTGGCGCTCCGTTTGGGACCCCTGTCTCCCAGATCATCATCCGAGTGTTCGGTCCTCGTGTCTGATTGGTCAGAGCCGTGTTGGGACGACGCATCATCGGCAACAGGTGCTGACGAGCGGGCTGGACAGAGAAGGTTAGTTAGACAGGAGCTTTGGATTTTACACTCACATCAGCAAACTATATAAAAGAAAGACCTGTTTCTGATTTCTCCTTCTACCAGACTAATTATTACACCTTGTTTATTTTAGAATGAGGGAAAAAAAAGTTGTAGCAGTTCAGAAAGTTGATGTTGTTAAGTTTATGTTTAAAAACAAGCTCCTGAATAAGAAAGCTTTCAGGCAAAAAGAAAAAAAAGATTCAGAGATTCAGAAATCACTCAACATGGAGAATGTTTGTGTTAACTCCAACCCCACTATGGAAACCTGTTGTACTGAAAAATAAAACCTGAAATAATTTGATTTGTAATAATTAAATTATTTCTACAGCAAACAGCGAAATAAATTGGACATTTTGCTTGTTTTGCAGTTCTAGTTTTAGAAACTTTCTGGGTGTCTGACCGATATCAGACAGTCCTGTAGCTTCAGTGTTTCAGTATAGAGGACAACATAAACAGCAGTGAGACAAAAGAGTCCTCATTCCGAGCCTCTCTTCCCTCCAGAATCACATGATCCTCCCCACCTCAACCCCGCCCCCAACTCCCCTCTCTCTGGACTGCTTTATTATCCTCCAGCGGCAGAGTCTGAAGAACCTATGACTCCTCGCAGCCCAAATACGACCCGCCCTGCTTTCAATGAACAAAGTCCTTAAAGTCACTCTCTAGCACAGTTAATGCTTGCTAATATTTGTAAATGTGTGCACCACTTCCTGGCTGATGGGATGTTTGTGGGCTTACTGTGGCGGGCAGAGGAGCTGCGCGCCCGCGGCAGCGTGCTGGACCCCGAGCTCATCTCGTCCATGTGCTCTCGTCTCGTCCGAACCTCGGCTGTGTGCAGGTCCAGCTCGTCTTCCGTGTTGATCAGGGTCAGGTCCTGCATGCTGAAGCTGCGCAGCTTGTCAGAAAGCACACCCTGGCCCTGGGCATTATGGGAAAAGAAAACAGATGTTAAGAGACGAATGCATCTTTTCTGCCTTCTGTAAAGGAGACACTGAAGTTGACAACAACAAAAAAAAGATATTAGATGCTTTGCATAACCTTGCAACATGTTTCACAATTATAAGAATCTCTGATAAAAATAACCTAGAAAACCTTTAAAAAAAAAAGGCAAAAGGTTGCTATGGTGACTTTAAGATGCAATCTCTTGTTTTACCGCTTTTAAAATCATCTTCACTACAGCAGGAAAGATAAACATGGTGGGAAGATAAACTTTGGTTCATTTCAACACTTTTGACTGAAAGAGTAAAAGAAAAAAAAAAACTGATCTCTGTGTTCTCTTGAGAAATAAATCACATTTTTAAAACACAAGCTGGGAGGCAACCTGGATTCTACAAGCAACAATATATTTTAACAAGAATAATATAAAGACAGTTCACCACAGACTGGACGCTTCACCTTGGTGGCTGCGGTGACGGCTGCATTAGCAGCGAGGTTGAGACCCCGTTTTCCGAACTTCATCATGGTCTCATAACTCCTGTCTTTGGCCTGTGCGATGTATTCGTCAATCTCCTTCACCCAGCAGCGGGAGGAGGAGGATCGGTGAAAAACAAAAAGTGACACACAATACAGGGTGTCAGGATGAAGAAACCACGAGCGTAAAAGACACTTGAATCAGACATGAATATTTTAACGTGGATGTGGATTACATTGTTGTTGTGCGACTCAAGACGTCTACCTTTTCTTTGTTGGAGAGGGTCGGGTGGACAAACTTGCGGTAGAGAACGCTGGAGCCCTTGGTGTAGGGCGACAAGAGCCAGATCACGAAGGCTATCTTTAGCTCGAAGTAAAATGGAAACCTGAGAAAAGGAATAAAAAAGTTGAAACTTCAACAATAGGCTGGATTAAAAGCTTCTCCTGTAGGTGAGCTCACAACTGAGATTAAAAACTCTGATGTAGGGAAAGGGCTTGATTTTCTTGCAAAACCTAAACCATTTTTTCCACAAATGTTTAAGTACTCAATTTTAATTTCTTTTACATTATTATAGCTACAAGTGAAAACATAAACACAAGAGGTGCTATAGCTTGCGTCTATTTTTGTGTGCATTCACTATACCATCAAAAATTGCTCATAAAACCTGACATAATATAACCTTTACTTTGAAATATATTTGATATAATCGGGGGGGGGGGGGGGGGGGGAAATGCTGCATTTTCAGTGAATAAAAATCTTCGCAAATGTTTGGAAACAAAATGATCTGCATGGCAGCAGAAGGCTCTCAAGGTGATGTGGTCACTGTTTGTGATTATTGTTCTCATAAAACATTTGCAACAGACCTAAAATGTCCATCACTTGTGTAAATATGACATGTTTGTACCATAACACGTTTTCTTCTTCTAATAAATACTGCAGATTTCAGAGTTTAAATGCTTTCATGAATAACTATTTTAATAGTTATTTGAAAATAGCAACTTTTTCAGGGAAAAATAGTTATTCATGAAAGCAAAATTAAATAAATTTAAAAGAGGCCAGTAGAAGATCTTTGTCTGAAGAAAACACATCCAGTATTTTTGCTGGGGTTTCCAACACTTTAACTCAGATTTCATTTGAAAATATGAATAAAAGGAAAATCTAATTCCTATGAAAATACTGCACCACATAATGTGTTTGGAGAAGCTACTCGTGAGCTATTCTGGTAGTGGCAGCTAAAATGCTATTATTAGCCCGTCTGAGCTGAATCATCAGAGTGAACACTTGTCTTTTGCACATCAGTAACTGCTTGGAGTGAGCTAATCTTCCACTCTGAGCAACTTGTCCATTTATCCTTTCTTTGCACACTAACCTTCATCCCTGGGAGTTTTGTTTCGTCTTAAAAGTTATGTTTATTGCACTGTTTTACTGACTGTGCAAGGAAAGAGAAATTTTTTTTGTCTCCAGATGGTCACAGTGGAAGATGACCTGCTTAGAGCTGCTAGAAATACATCAACCAGCTTAATTTCTCCTCTTCAACTGTAATAAATAAATGAGATAGACAGAGATAATTAATTTAATCTTATGATAGAAGTGATATCTGTCTAACCTAGGTGGTCTCTCTTTGAGGTACCTTCTTTGAGTTAGTTTTAGAAAAATGTTTACAGTTCTCCCCAATACCTTGGAGCAATTTTCTGCAGCAGACAAAACTTCAGCAGTGGTTTATATGAAAAGCAGCAGCTGGCTGCTTTAAAAAAAATAAAAACTTTAGAAAGAAGATTACCGTAAACTAAAACTAACCCGAGCACTTCAAACGTCTCGTCATGCAAAGCTCGTTATTTGTTACAAGCTTCGAAGGCATGTCAAGATCAAGATCCTCGCTCACCATGACAGGAGCAAGTCTGTGACCGTCTCTGCTGTGCTGAACAGGGCGAATACTATCCAGTACATCATCCATTTTACCTGCAGAGACAGACGCACAGACGTGAGAAACGAGAGGATATCGGAAAAGCAGCACATGTAAACACACGTGTTGGAACGCGTGACGCAACACAGAGGTTACCGACATGCCAAAGCTGAGCAGCAAAATACATTTTCATTAATTCACACCAGATAAGACTCAAAAAAAAAAAAAAAAAAAAAAAAAAAAAGATTACTGAAGTAAGCTTTAAAACCAGGAAGTGAAGGCAAATTAGCACTGACGAAAAACATGAGGGTTCAGATTTAGTGGCAACATCAGTGCCGTGAACCTTTCTGTGAGGTGGGAGAATAAATGTGGCTGTTTAAGAGCATTAATGGGAGTCATACGGACGTGCAGCCACAAGACAAAACCACATCAAGCGGCTCATTTAATTAGTCAGACAGGGAAGGGAGGGAATAGAACCAAAACATCAGCTTAAAAAAAAAAATTTTAAATGGTGCCACCCTCTTTCCTCTTTCTCCTCCCATCACTCGCTACTTCTGCTTGAGCAGCAATCGAGGAGTTGCCATAGTAACCTGCCGGGAGGAGACTGCACTCCAGTAGAAATGTAGGCTGAGGGCCAGCTCCTCCTCCCGACTCCCCCCCCTCATCGCCTACTGATGCAGCGATGAGGTAAGCAGGAGGAACCCCATTTAGCTGCCACACCATCCGCTAAAGGCAGAATGGGTCTCTGCAGCCCTTTTTGTTGGGTTCCCCTAGTAACGCTTTTTAATTCATTAGCACCAGCGTACTGAGCCCCGACTGGATTCTGTTTTGTTTTTTAACGACACCACACAAATACAGGACAGGAGGGAAACACACAACTAATAAATAAATAAATAAATATAGCTTGTTTCAACCTTTTGCAATATTTCAATCTACAAAAGATTTGGTGAGATGGAAATTAAAAACAACATAAAGCAGGACCTACATGGGACCTCAGATTGCGCGTGTCTGGGTGTTGACCATTATTAGATCATGAATCTGCCAAAGAAGTGAGGTCATCTGAAAACAATGGTGACCAAACTTTTCAGCAATAACAATGTAGGAACCTCAGAAATCTGACTATTGGTTGACTAAACAAGCGTTATCCTCAATCAGCTAAACTGGGGCATAACAACAACACAGAACACCAACAGTTTCTCTGTTGCTTTCATTCATTTGTAAGTTTTTACAAATAAACTTTTTGTCTCTTCCAACATATGTAGCATAAATTTGCTTTACCAAGACCAATTTGTTATTATGTTACACCAATAGGCTTATTAATAAAGTGGGGTGTTGTGAACCAACTAATAAACATTTTATTCGAAGTAATACTGTAAAATTTAAGTAAATTGCACATACAAAAATACTTCAAATAATGTACAGAGCATTGAATAAATGTCTTCATTCGGGAAGGACTTCAAGGTAAGAGAGAATTAATATAATTTGCAATGTTTGCTAATATTTTAACATGCTAAAGAGAAAAGTAAAGTAAAATCTCAGTGTGTTTCAGTTGTCAAGGTGAAACTGGATGAGATAAGCCTTACAATGTAAATGTTACCATAGATGTACGTATATATTGCGTTACCGTGTCTGTATGTAATGCGAGCGAGTATGTGTATATATATGCCTATTTAAATATAAATGTGTGCATACGTGCTTATGTATATATGCATATGGACAACAGATACATTTCACTATTGTAGACTGCTGAGATTATGAATAAGGTAGGCAAGTATAAACCTTAGCTTCAGCCTATTCCTTATTCGGTAAGTTATGTGATTTGCAAAATAGCGTTTCACTTCGTTTCCTTTTTTGCAATGTTGTAACTTTACCAAAATAAAAGTTAATTTGAAGCTGAATGTGTCATTTACGAGATCCAGGTTTTGCCTGCTTGTGACCTTAATAAAAAGGTCTATAATTCCCATCAACAGTGTGATGAAAAAGTTAGTGGGTTTCTTTTAAGACCCTGTTAGCTTTTTATGACCAAACAGAACAATGTTTTAGCAATTAAAGAGCGAATAAAACCACAGTTTTGCTTATTTGGGTCCTACAGTGCATTACCATTTGAAAGATTTTCTAGCCAGAAATCTTTTTTGTAGATTACAAGGAGAAAAAAAAAAAAACACAACACTGAAAGGCTTCAACAGAAAAGACTCACTCTTCAAGAGCTGACCTCATGATTAAAAAGAAAAAAAAAACCAACATCTTGAAAAGCTTTGAGAATAAAACCGTCCAATTCCTTTTCCAAACATTTTCAAACAGCCGACACCCTGTTTCTTCAATTTACCATCTTCACCAGGGGTGGGCACTCCTGGTCCTCGAGGGCCGGTGTCCTGCAACTTTTAGATGCATCTCTACTTCAACACACCTGAGTCAAATAATGAGGTCGTTAACAGGACTCTGGAGAACTTGACTGCACTTAGGAGGAGATTCAGCTGTTGGATTCAGGTGTGTTGGACCAGGGAGACATCTAAGAGTTGCAGGACACCGGCCCTCGAGGACCAGGAGTGCCCACCCCTGATCTTGACTGTGTCATGCATTCAGTCTTCAACACACTTTACTATAGAGTGTGAACTATAGAGAAGTCAATAAAACATTCAGGTGGCTGACATTATATAAAAAACAACACTGAAGTGTCATTTCTTACCAAGCAATATCGTCCTATTCCGACCTAAACCCTAAAATGTTACTAGTGTACAATAACTCTTTGAATTTGGGACGATGTCTGTAAAAAGAGCAGGCAGCAGCAGAGGGCAGAAACTGCCAGGAGGAAGAACTGAACAGAAGGAGGTCACGAACGGCCCGCTGCCACTCGATGACCAGAGGTGATACTCACATATTCCTTCACGTTCTTCGTTTTGACAGCCTTGTAGGAGGAGTATGCTGGGTACAGAGTCCCAAAGGCGAGGCTGGAAAAGAAGAAAGGAGCTCGGGTCAGTGTGAGGAGACTCACCAGGAGAAGATGACCTCTGGGTATGGATGCCCACAATCATGGAGATGAGTAGTGTTTGCACTGAGCTTATATAAACAAAAGACGGCTGCTCATTCTGCACCACTTGTCCTACTTTTTCTTGAACGAGCTCAGCCTTTTTTTTTTTCTTTGCTGCTGAAAACCAAAAAAAAAAAAAAAAAACAGGCTGCTCCAACAATCAGTAATGGAGATCACACAGTCAGGAAGAGTGCAGGGAGATAAAATGGAAAAACACACAGATAGGGCTGTCAAGGGTGGGAGGCCATGTGTTGGCTTGTGCGCAACTCTGGGACTCTGAGCTCACAGAGCTGCGTTTTTGATGTGCATCTGGTTGCACCCTTTGTTCTTTGTGCGGATTTGTGCTGATGTGACATATGCTAAACGGCAGACACAAAAAGGGCTGTCACCAGTGCTGGATTAGTCAGTTCTTGTGACCTTTTACTAAATCTAAGGGATTGAATGTGTAGCAGACTGAGTCTCGGGCTCCCAGTTTGAGCATATTTATCATTTCTCCCCCTCCTTACCATCTCAGATCTTCTGTCCTATATACAGTAGAGTCTGAGCTGCTCAGTCTTGTGTGCAAAGAGACTCGAAGCAGACCCCAAGGATAGTGGGTCGCCTGAGCTAATACGAACTTCTTTGTCTCCATTTCACAAGCTCACCTCACTGTGGATATACAGCCGTTCTCGTCCAACTCAAATTCATAGAAGCTGTATTGCCTATTCAAATGGTTTGACAATTTGCAAATGTATTCATTCTGTTATAGTCACACCAGAAATATTGGAAAATATTCATAATGGAAACTTTTTTCCATCATTTGAACAATGCAATTGAAAATTGCGCATCATTTTCCTTCCAGCTACCAATTTATGTGCAACTTGGAAGTGAGTCATCTAAAAAAATATGTTGAAATGTGCAACTGCAACATAAAAAAGCTAAAGCAGTATAATCTTTTTTTTTCCCTTTGCAAAGCATTCTGCACGTTCAGAGCCAAATAAAGAAGAGAAACGGTCGACTGTTTGAAGTGTTGACGCTATTATGATGCATATGTGGTCACACTGCCTAATCATTGCATGACTACCTGAGGCACAGCGGGGTAGAGGAGTCAGCTGGAAGCAAACTGTTAGCAGTGTTATTGTTATGTAATCCAGGAATATTTATAGGAAGGATAATTATTTCTGTACCAAAGGCCCCTTTAAATCCTGAAGAAACCGTCAGTATTACTGACATGTAAGGAAGGAACTAAAGCAGCCAGAGCCAGACACCACCAAACTAATCTGCTGCCGAGACAGAAGTCGGCTTTCAAATGCGAATTCTATGAATCATCAAATTTGATATACTTCAAAATTTAATCTGATTAAGAAGCTAAAATTACCAACTGATAATTATAAAAAGGAGGTAAATATGAAGGTTTGCATTTAAATGCTGCACTCTAACTTGACTGACAGATCAATCGAGTTAGCCCACAAAAGATATCGTTTTGATCATTTATGCAAGGCCATCTATTTAATAAATTATGTCAAGTGCATGTGATGAAAAAAAACATTTTCTTTGTGAATTAGAAGATAAAATTACATTTGTGTTTGATCTATTTATTTCAATCGTGATCTCGTTGAAAATATGGGAGACTATGACCTCAGGATAAACCGAGGTAAGTCTACCACGCTTTATAGAGTCATATAATCATATTTGCTTACAATAGATTACATCAATCATTAGTTGTCAAAGTAGGTAGAAATATCCCCCTATCTTGTTACAAGCTGATGTGTGGTCAAGTATTAAATATGCTGTAATGTTGGGAACCCAAAAAGGTTGGGTAAAAAAACAAGTAAAGCTACTAAGATACGATATAAAGAGCTAAAACTACTAGCACCCTTTCAATGACCCGTCAGTGGTGGGCGGTGTAACCGGAAGGTGGGATCCCAGGCAAATTCGGGCCCCAAATACTCTTGGGCCTGCCCTGGAAACAAATCAGGATGACTGAAGCTGCTGGCTGTGGTTGAGTCATCCACAGTATGGGGATGTGGTGTGTCCAGGTGGAGGAATGAGGCCCTAGTTTATGATGCTACACAGATATATCTTCACAAAAAATAACTAAAGGTGGATAAATGAATTTATCCACCTTTACTCAGTCAACATTGAGTTCAAGGGCACTGAAGGCTGTTTTGTATGCGTTTACTTGTCCGCAGCGAGGTTTGCATGTTAATCAGGTTGGCTAACGAACGGCTTCTTTTCACCGCCAGCACAACAAAATCTCTCTTTTTGGTTTGTTTTTAAATGGCCAGCGTCGTTAGCTTTGAGCTGTTAGCACGCAGATTGTGCTGCATCATCGCCCTTATTAAACAACACAGCACAAGAGTTGGGAAAAGTGAGCACCCACGGCAGCTTTAATCGGGTTTTAATCGCCAGGCTGCCCACGGGGTTTTCTTATTTACAAAGTTTCAGCTGCATTTGGGCAGAAACGGACGGACCTTGCTGAGCATCAGATGGCGATGAATGGAGCAGCCGTTGACGATGATGATGATGGTGTAGCTAACGTTTTGACACAAACAGATGGAGCCCAGCCCATACTCACACCACTATCCTCGAAATAATCCAGGACACCATGCTGCTGGATAGCCGAGTCGTGAGCCTTCTCCGTGTCTAGGAACTCTGATTGTGGCTAGCAGGCGGGCTCGGTGCCCCCCATTCCTCCTCCAGGACGCGGTGTGTGCCGCTGCGGGTCCGGCTCGGTCTGCCACGCTGCTGCGCTGTCAGGTGAGTGAACGGCCACAGAGGATGTGGATGAACTGCTACTGCAGTCTGCTCTCCGCCACTGCTGGGAGGACTGGCTCTTAAAGCGGCAGCGTCACGCTGGTTAACGTCGCTTTCTCTCTATGAATGCCCCCCCACGTTTTCCCCTCCTCATGCTCTCACAGCTCAGTGTAGGCAGGGCCGGCCCAAGCCTTTTTGGGGCCCTACGCATATTTTCCATTTGAGGCCCCGTGTAGCAACATGTCAGAAACCAGATGCTTCATCGTTCCTAAGATACTATACTAATTTGTATGTAATATATTGGCTATCTATTTTTTCCAAAATGTCTTGTTGGCTCTAGTGGCCTTTATCTCACATTTGTCAGACAGGAAGGTGGGGAAAACGTGCGGCAAAGGTCGAACCTGCGACAACCATGTCAAGGATTAAATCATCCATACGCTTAACCCCTGTGCCACCGCGGCTATCTTTAGCTTCATATGTAATTAGCCTACATCATTCCAGTGTTATCGTGGCTGTTGATTTTAACCTTGCAGAGTAGCAAACAAAAAATAGCTATTTGGATTTTGAAACGCAGAGTGGTATTTAATTGTGCCATATTATTTTAGCTACTTGAAAGTAACATCAGCAGAAAAACACTGAACTTATAATAAATGAGTTGAGAAGTTTAATGTCTTATATTTTCCCAACATGGGCAGCAGCCAACAGCAGGAAGAGTTTGACATATTATTTGTGTATCAACTAAATAATAATTTTTCCATGTGTATTTGCATCTAGTTTCTATTACTCAATAATGTTAAAGAAATGATCATGTTAGCTTAGGGTCCCCTAGTCGTGTTGGGATCCTAAGCAGCCACATAACTCATATTGCCTTTAAATAATCTTAAAATAGTGGTACTTAAAATTATTGTCATTCAGTAAACTAGATTATAGAAAGTTGAATTTATTTCAGGAACTCAATTTGTTAAGTGAAACATATAGGTTCATTAGATATTTTTTTCCTGTTAATTATGATTTCCCACTTACAGCTAAGCACATCATTATTATAACTTCATGCTGCCATGGTGATGCCATACTGATATGGTATTGCCCCCCCTGGCAAAAGTTGCAATATAAAAATGTTCTACCATTTATCAAATAAATTGCCTCAAACTATCAAATTAATGCTTACAGTAGAAACATTTTAGTGTGACTTATTTTACGTGGGAAAAGGCCAGAAAAAGAGATTTTCTTCTTGGCCCTGCTTTGGTTATAGATTCATTATGCAGGCTCATTTTCAGGTTGACAGCTTAAAGAGAGTTAGCTAGAACAGGATTCTGCTAAGGATTTATGCAGTTTAAATGTTTTTGTGAATGTAACCATTTAGGAAGACTTAGCTTCTATTTATAGATCAGTCCAACTTATTTCCTCCTACACTGTACAGTCCAGTAGGCGGCAAGCTCTTTATATTTCTCATAGTAATTTCCGATGACGTGAACCAGAATCTTTCTTGGAAGGTTTTTTGCCAGATTGTCGTAGATCTTCCTCTTCTTTCTGCGTCACCAAGATGTTTCCAGTTCATAAGAGCTGCAAGATGTGTCCAGCCATTCTCCCATGTAAGAATGAATCTGCTACCTAATTAGTTTTGCCAAAATGGAAAATTGGCAGTATTTTGTTTGTATGAATTATAAATTAGCCTCAGTAAACTTTTACTTCAACCACTGTTTTTATCAATTTCACAATAACTCCATTCAAAATAAATTTTGTAAAGATACACTTTCAGCACGATGTCAGTTTTATGAATTGCTCCTATTAAATGTCATAAGCTGTATTAAAACAGGCCACTTTATTAGGTATGCTTTGCTAGTACGAGGTGGTACCCAAATTTTAAGTTTAAACCAGCCTTTAAGAAGGCAGTTGTTGGGATTGAGATTCAGTTACTATGGAGATCATTGTTGTCCTTGCTTTCATAAATGCCAAATTTGAGCCCTATCTGAACATTGTAGCTGAAATCTCCCTCTCGTTGGACCAGGCATTTGTATTATCTGTTGAGTCTGTGTGAACTGTAGCATCAGTTTCCTGTCTTTAGCATCGGAGTATTAATTGGTGTGGCAATGTGTTAAACAGGGATCCATTGATTAAAGGCAACATTTGTGAGACATTAAAAATGAGACCAGAACATGTAACCAACAGGAATCTAAGAAGCTGCTTCCAGCCTGGGTAAAGCGTTGGACTTCTATTGACCTGTGAATAGTTCACAAAATGCACTGTCATGATTGGTTAATCTCCAACTGGGGTTTCTTCAAAGACCAAGCAGATTATTTTATCCAATCAGCTTGTAAATTTACCACCGCTGCGGTTTATCTGATCTAGAGTCAGTTTCTCTGAATAAATAACACAATAAAAGAAGAACAGACAAGGGGATTGTATGTCTGGCTTTTCACCAACTTGCTACAAAACAATAAAAGACCACATACAGAAAAGGCATTAAACAAAGTTATTTTTGTAAATTTTATTGTGAAAAAAAAAATCCAACTGCTAAGATCAATATATATATTGATACAATGTTAATGGCCAGTAGTTCTGTTCAGCTGCAACTGTGATTCTTGAACAATATAGATGGAAGTCCGTAGTTTATCAAACCTCCTGAACAAAGACGGATTAGAAAAAAAAAAGAAAAAGAAAAAATTGCCGCCTCTGAAGCTCATCTAATCATCAGCTTGTTGCGTAAAAAAGAAGATTTCTTACTCTAAATGAGAGAAATAAGAAAACTAAAAATACAAAACTTTGGTCAGCTTCCCTTGATCGGCTGCTTTGCAAATTCATTGCAGCCACAGACGGCAAAAAATAATCAAATGTTTAAAAAAAAAGAAAAGAAAAATCTACAAAAACTGGTTAACCTTGCTTCTAATGAAAAACATAAGCATGTCATCAAAATAAGAATGTTACCCAGTACTCACATTTTGTGATTTGCTTATATTGTAGCTGAACCTCTGCTCTGAAGGCACGTCAGCTTTTTTGCCCTCCCTTACTCAAACATTTTACATTTACAACAAAAACAAGAGAACACACTGACCTTAAATACAATGTTAATCAAAAAAGAAAAAAAAAAAACGTAAAAACAACTGGACAAGTTTAAGAGTACTGCGACAAAGGAGTTCCTTCATCAAAGCGCTGATTTGCCCCCTCCCTGTCTAATCCCGCCCCCTTAAATGAAATGTTATTTCCCCCAAAATTCAGACCTTCACTGCCCCAAACAACACACACACAATCTGTACTTTGTACTCTGCAGTTTTCATTTATGTGTGGATATGTGGTGTGTGCTGTGTGTGTGTGTACGTAGTAGAGTGGCATTGAGGACTAAGGGCGAGCTAGTTTAGGTTCGTGAGCCTTCAGTGTCCCGACGGCATCCTTCACTGCGTGATAGATGATGTTCTTCACCTGAAGAAAGCAGGTCAAAGAAGGAAACATCAAATGCTAGATCGTCAACATCGCAATACGTGTGCAAACATGAGTAAAACCAACCTGTAGCTTGTCTTCGTGGTTTGTGTGAGTCGTAGAAAGGTGTCTGAACTCCTGCGTCAGTCTGAAGCAGTGCCTCACGTGCTCAGGAGACACAAAGTCCTCCGCCACCTTGATACAGCTGTACAGGTTGTGTACCTGATAGGAACACAGCAGGAAGAGAGCTACGTCACTGAAGGGGATACACCTCAGACTGTTAATTCCTATAAAAAAACTCCCTCATGTGTCTGACCTGGTGAGGCGCTCCAGCAGGGATAAACACAGCATCGCCTAGGAACTGTACGATGGCCCACCCCTGGACGCCGTACTCCTCGTACAATCGGCGCCGGAGCCCCTGGTCCAGGTACCAGCTCTGGTCATGAATAGGGTCGTGGTCTGGAGGGTTCTCTTGACCCTGCTCTTCTCCCACCTGACATGGGGCACAGAGAGAAAAAAAACAATTAGATGTTAAGAAGCTTTAAAAAAGTGTTTGACATTTACTTTATGATCATTTTGTGAATAGAGTATCTTGAGGAACCAGTGGGTGCTAACCTTGCGGAGTAATTCACGGATCTTCTCGGCATCCTTGGCTGCGTAGATGTGCCAGAGAGCTCCGGGTTTCTCTTTCCCCTCGTGTACCCGTCTCTTTGTCATGTCGTCCACATCGCCCTCCTCGATGGTGGTCATGACCTCTGAAGAACCAAAGAGAGGAAACAAGACAGAGACATACAGAATGCCAAACGTCCATCAGTAAGATCTCTACATAAACATATTCACATCTGAGTTCTTTCTGTCTGACTTTTGCAATATTAGAGTTTTAAACTTTAGTTCTTAGCGATTCCTTGAACTACGGCTCTAGTCCTACATGTCGGAATAACCATCATTAAGCTGATTAAGAGGGTAAAATCCACATTTATTTTCTGTTAAAACATTATTTAGAAAAGTATTTAGTATCCATTTGTCGTACTTTTGAACAAGAATGGTGCAAAGATGTAGTTCTCAACTGGTTCCTCCTGACCCAATGGGATTTCTCAGGCAGTGCTAAGTCAGTTTAAGCAGATGCCTCTCAATAAATTACATTATTGTGTTAATTTATACTTTTTTTTCCATTTCAAAAAGTGACATTTTATTATTATTACTTTGTGTGGTATATAATATACATCCTTTCAAGTCATTTTATTTATTGTGGGTTTCAGAAAACGTGAGCCCTAAACTCAATTCCTCAGAAAATGTTAAGATTTTTAATATAAAAATGATATGACCATTTTAGAACAAACACAATCACTGGTTGAATGTTAACAGCGTCCGAAATGAGAATAAGACACTGATGATCAGTGTTTCAGAAACTCCCTGTTTTCAGTATCCAAGCACCTCTAGAACCCGACGGACCCACCGGTGGGTCCGTCGGGTTCTAGAGGTTTAACAGAGAGGAAAAATACAAACTGAGCACAGATCCAACATTATGCAACCTTGATGGGATTATTGAGCAGAAACAATTTCTTAAGTTTCTTGTAGCTTACCAAGGGGTGAGCTACAGCTGGATTCACAGCATCAACAACCACACTCAGAGATCCAGTATATCAATAAAACATATCTTGTTCCGATTCACCAGAGACGACATCAGAGACATCTCTACTAGCAAAAAAACTGGACTGTTACTGAATGGCCCAAATTTGTCTTTTCATATGACCAACAGTATTCGTTTGTCCAGATACTGTTTAGAGCAGCATTGTGTGGTTGTTTGCATAGAAGTAGCTCTCTTTTAGCCACAAATAAATGATACCAGTTACAATAAATGACATAATTTAAGCAGGTACAATTGCTGTGGAAGCTTAAATATCAGATTTTTTAAGAAGTGTGACAGTTAAGCAAAAGATGTTTGTGCTTTCATTAAAAAAGAGGAACACCTACAGCAATCTTTAATTAAACAAATATTATCCCATTAGGAGTTTCAGGAGGTAAATGACCTAGAAAAAAAAGGTACTCAAAGTCCTTATGTGGTTCAGACTGGAGATCATGTGTGCCACTTCGGGTATAACTAAAAAATATTGCTGATTTTATTTTTATTTTGTTGCACTTACTGCCTTGTAGCGCTATAATTTCAGTTTCAAATACAAATGTTACCTTATGTTAAAAATGTATTACAGAGCTCACATGTCAAGGAGACACTCCTAACTGTTAATGTTTTTAATGCTATTATGTGCTCCGTCTATGAGCAGAAATGAAAACTCGTAAGGGGATTTGATGTTGACATCAACACTAACACCAGCAGAGGAGAAGCATGAGGAGGAGGAAGATGAGGAGGGAAGAAGGAGAAACACGATGGATGCCTGCACAGACTTTCTGCTTGGTCACAAAAAATACTATTTGTAAAAACAAAAACTGTCTCAGTAGCATCACAGGACTGAGGAAGCCTTCCACACGCAGTATACCTTGACGTGTGAAAGCCAACCTGGATGAAGGCTAACGCTCCAGTTTGTGAAGTAAAATTAAAACAACTATATGTTTTGAAGATTTGTCAAATATATATGTATTCTGTGGCCAGACCAGTTGAGAACCACAAAGGCAAAAGGACAATTTACAGACTACACAATCACATTTACTGACAACTTTCATATCCACAGTCTACTCTTGATTTCTAGATGAAACTACAGCCTGTTAACATGACATTTTGACTGAACAATATTTTTGGAAAGAAGTAAAAACATTTAATTTGAAATTAGTGAGTAACAATGCCCACACTGAAGAGTGTTGTGGTTTGCACAACTTGATTTGGAAAAAAAGAAGAAGAAAAAATCAGGTATCGGGAGTTTGCAGCTGGTGAGTAACGGGTCTGTAATTCATCAATTATCATATAATAAACTTCATACTACCCATCAGACCATTTGTAAACAGAGTGATCTACCTTTTATTTCTGCTAACATCCAAAGTCCATCTTTTGATGTATGCGAGCGTGTTTTTGTTCGTGTAAAAAAGGTTGCAAGGAAACAGGAATGCCAGCTCTAGATGCCCTTCGTTCATACTACTCTCCCAGTCCAAGGACCAGAGCACTGTACACCCAAAGTAAACAGGAAGAGAAAACAATCCCACAACAGCTACAGAACATCTGAAGCCAGACCAGTTCACTTAACTTGTTTTGCTGTAAACGGGAGTTGAAACCCAACCCTGAAACCAACATTAACCTTTACACGGTTCTCCAGAAGCACATAAGAATCTTTACGTCCGCTGTTATTTACCATAGTGACGGTTGCATCACACAGAAATTTACAGACATGCAACAATACAAACTGAGGGATGAATCCCGGTGCTCTGGCCCCTACTGCACAACAATACAGGAAGATGAAGCGCAGGTGTGAAAAGGGGGAGTTAGTTGAGAAGAAGGGCATGCTACGCAAGTGATACAACTGAAAGTCTACAGACCTTGGTATCCAGAGTTTTCCGCCTCTGTGAAGGAGAAATTTTACCACAATGTAAATAAGTGAGACCCACTGGAGGGTGCCTCCAGTGTCCTTTCCAAGCACATTAAGCCTGGAACCACTAAATGTTAAAATATCCTCAACAATGGATTTTAACAAAGCTTTTTCAAATACACATAAAATACTATTTTGTCCACTGGTGGGAAAAGGTACTTTGAAATACTGTAGAATCAATTCTGTTTGCAACATATTTTTAATCAACAAGCATTTTTTATGAATAGTTCGTAGCTCAGCTGTGGTTATGGTGTCTACTACTAAAGCAGTGAGTGTCTGTGTAGGGGGGAAAGGGATAAAGAAACAAAGTCCCCTTAAATCTACTGACCTTGCTCCTGGTTTTCTTCTCCATGAGGAATGCCGACATACACCATGACGTTGACAGCATCAGACACATCCAGATGGAGGTTTGTGGTTCCGACCTTCCTGTCCTCAGTTGAAATTAAGCCTAAAGACATTGGGGGAGTTGAAGGAAGAAAGAAAGAAGGTGAAAAGGAACGTAAACTGCACAGAGAAGAAATGTCACCAGGTGATCATTTTTACCATAGGCGTTGTACATCTTTGGTCCAAGGTCAGGACGCACGAAAAAGTTGGGCAACCGTGAAGCGAGATTAAGACGGCCGTCTCTTTTTGTGTACTCAGGCAAAGGAAGATTGTCCATCAAATCATCAAACCTGGAAAAAAGAAAGTGGAATATCTTACAAAGTTGTTTTACTGAAATATGTATTAGCTGTTATCTTGTCTACTGTTTTGCAAAAATAAATATTGCATATTTATATTGTACTAATTACATATTTTCTATCAACTTGAAAGAAACCTCTCTACCTTTAAAAATGTTGCAGTGGTATCAAAATTGGTAAAGTAGTTTTCTTAGTATCAGTATAGAGTTTCAAAGTTATGCATCATGACAACCCTAGTCAGAACTTCTCTGAACGCAATACAAATAATTAATGATCACTATTAGTAGAAATGCTAAAAACAGTCATAACTATTAAAGGGAAATCAAAATCAATGAAAATCATCATCAGCAAATCCAAACTTTACAACTACCATAACTTGGAAATAATTATTTAGTAAAAGCCAATTTGCATGGCAATTTTTAAATGATCAAAATTCTAAAACAACTACCAAAAATTTTAGGATGAAAAACTACATGTAAATATTTTTTTAAATAAAATGTTACATATCCAAAATTTCTGGAACTAAAAAGCAACACAGGTTTAGTTTCCTCACCTTGTGGGCATCATGTCTCTGAAGTCTTCACCTGGAGGCCAGTCCTTTAGTTTCAACACCATCGGTCTGCCATCATTGTCCTGCAGTCGTTCTACACTCAGAGGAGACATTAAAGACATTAAGACAACATCCACTGCATGCTTCACCTATTCTACAGGTCATTTTAAACTGATGTATGAGAAAAACACACTGTACTTTTGCACTCACTGGAGATCGTCTCAAAGCCGTCCCAGAAGTCTCGCACCTTTACATCAGAAATGATGGAACAGTTTCTACAGTTGACCAGATCTACATCCTGGTTCCCAAACTCCTCGCTGAATGCCTCGGGCCGCCACAGTTCGGATTTTAGCCGTTTATGTATTCCTGACACCAACACAGGCTGGAAAAGAACCCAAACATATCAAGACGACCTGTCAGCCCATCTTTCACCAACAGGGATGATTTCCATTTCAACTATTTTATACTCTGTGATTCTTACCTGTCCCTGCTTCCAGCACTCTCTGAAGATCTTCCAGTTGTTGCTGTTGCTAGGATCCTGTAGGCAGAGGAGTCGCCCATCACAGAGCCAAGAGTGTGAGGTATGTGGTTCCAAAACACTAAGACCCATTACGCCGTCTTTACGGGCTCCCAGCACTCCAAGTTCGCCACCTTCGGAGGTCACAGAGCGCCGGCCCTCTGCTTTCTTGGTCTCCACAACAGAGGCGATGATGTGATCCAGGAAGTTTGGTAGGCTGCTCTTCATCTTGTCACTCTGTATCATCAAATAATAAAAAATTTGCTTTTTTATTAAGGCAGGACATTTGAAACATTATTCGCCAGTAGGTGGCAGTGATATTTTCCAATCTTGTAGGTGGCGTTTAAATTAAAAGCATTATTTCTGCACAAGGAAGATCAGAAAACCTGGACATACACTTGATGAGGTAAAAACAGAGGGGAATGGTACACTGCTCTCTCCAGGCCCCTGAGACAGCTTTCCCGGTCCAGAGTTGAGCAGGTCACGGAGGCTCGACCCCTCCGGTTTGGACTGGGTTATGCTTGGTCCGAGCAACAAGCTGTTGAAGAGCTTCGGACTGGAAGCAGGCGGCTTTGAAAGGGCACTAAGCGAGTCCAGCCCAAAGGGAGGCCGACTTTCTCTACTCATCATGGCGCGAAGTGAGCCGGATTCTGGAAGAAGAGGATCGTTAAAACTGAAGCCGATTAAGGATTTTTTTATCTGACTCCTGGTTCTGCGTTTCCTATGTACCCTTGGTGTCATCCTTGGCTTTCTGTGTGGCCAAGTCTGCAAGCCAGTGCAGAGCAGAACTGTTGCCCTCTCCTGATGGACGGGTGTCCTTGGCAGAGGACTGTGTGACAATACAGGGAGTGGATGTACTAATAACAGAGTTACTGGTACTACCCACAGTTCCCCCACCCCCGCTGTCTGAAGGTGTTGCCGTCTGCATGCTCTCCGTTTTGATTACTGACGTTTCTGCCTCTGGTTTTGGAGTAGCGCCAGCACCAGATAAAACTGTAAGGCCACCTCCGCTGCTGGATGTAGACTGCTAAAATAAACAAAAACAATGCATTAAAGTTGAAAAATTAAAAACAAATGCAGAATAAAACAAAACAATAAAAACAGTGGGAGAAGGAAACACACCTGTGAAATCCCATTGGGGGCGGTAGGGCGGACTAGTGACTTTGTATGTCGACTAGCACAGGGGCAGTTGGCTTTAATACCCCACTTGCCCCTTGCTGCATGCACCATGTCACCTATATTATAAAGAGCTGAAGCAGAAAGACAAAAAAATCAGTCCTTGCATCTCTTTCATACCTACAAGACATGATATTTACACAATAGGTTTAGAATGTGTGAGGATGCTGATCATTCAAACACCACTTTATGACTTTTGCACTTCACTGTCCTTTGGGATGTTAAAAATAACCTACTATAAAATACTCAGGTCTACTAGGATTATGTGTCTTCAATAGACATGTGGCAGGCTGTTTATTTTACCTGTTCCTGGTATAATTTGCGTTGGCATGAGGTTTTGAGGCTCATGAGGTTGGCCTTTGGCACACTTTAACCAAGAGAAAACCTCGTCTTCTGGGGTTTCATCCACATCTAAAACGAGGTTTGCAAAAAGTCAAGCAAAGCAAGAATATTGCACAAAATAACTTGAGTGAACATACGTTTGTTCCCAAAACTCTAGTTAATAAGCTACCTTCTCTTGGCCTGTTCCTGCGGAGCCGATAGCAGTCCAGACACACTCCAAAGCCACACTTGCGGCAGACCCAGTGGATGTTGAACAAGGTTGTCTCGCATACGTCGCACATTTCCCGAACACCTCGCACGGCACGTTTCCACGCCACTTTCTCTGAAAAACCATGGAAAAATAAGATTTATTTAAGATCACAGACAAATAAAACAAGAGGACAAACCTCAAGATGAGGTGTGAGACGACTTTCAGACTCACGGTGAGGTTCCACCATCATCATGGCCTCCTTCTCAGACATCACCAACTGGCAGAATTGGTCTCCCACGTTGGCCAGGATGTACTTAGATGTGTCGAGGTCGAGGCCTTCTTGGACCGCTGGGGCAGGTAACCAGAGACCCATCGCCATGGCATCGCTCTGCTGAGGACTGAGGAAGCCTTCCACACGCAGTATACCTTTACGTGTGAAAGCCAACCTGGATGAAGGCAGGAAAAAAAAAATTTAAATTTAGTCCCAAGATGGAGGAAACAACATGCCATCAAACCACTTTGGTCTCACCTCCTGAAGTGAAAGAAACGGCAGGCCACATTCGGGTCATCTTCATCCTCGCTGTCATCCTCCGTGGTTCGGTACTTCCGATAACGTTCCAGGCGACACTCACGGCACTTGTGCAAGTGAGGAGCCACGCTGATGCAGGAGCCATCCTGGAGGAAGGACTCACCTGACTGCTTCAGACGGCGCACTTTGCTCTGGTCTTTCAGTACAGACTGGCCCACTGGAAAATACAAGGCAGTGTTAACTCTATCACCAACTTAGCTTCTGATAAAAACTTTAAGGTCTATGAAAATGAATGAGAAGCACCTTTAAAAGATTTGTTACGCGGACGGCTCTTGGGAGCCACCTGGACTTTAGATTTTTGCTGGATGGATCCATCCTTAGCGGGAAGAGATAGCCCTGGGGGGATCTGATCTTTCTCCAGGCCCTCCTCGTTCTCGCTGAGGTCCGACAGGTCGCTGTTGGTGCTGGAATCAGAGTCGCGCTTGGATGACTGGCTTCGGTCTTCGAGGCTAAACTTCTGTGGCTGACTCTGGTCAAACAATAGAGCTGTTTCCTTCATTTCTCCAGAGCTGCTACTTCCCATCATCAGACAACCTGATGTAGAGGGTGGCATCTCTACGACTTCTTCGTCCTTCTTTGTCATGGCCATCTCACTCTGCAGAGTCTGAGGTGGCATTGTTGTGGTGGAAGAGCTGACTGAAGCTGCGGCTGAGGGTGCTGTGAAGCTGGACAGAATGCCTTTAGGTGGTTCGGCCATAGTGAACAGGTTAGGCTTATTGTCCACAGAAACACCCAGAGTTTGTGGCTCTGTCCCAGAGAGGCCAACAAAAGGTGATGCAGAGTTTTTGTCCCCATAAGCCAGAAAAGGATTAGTAGACTCTTTAGAGGCCTGCAGAAAAATGTTCTGGTGATCTGAGGAGTTAAAACTGGACTGTTTCCCTAAACTCCCTTCAGCAGTTCCATTATTATTGTTGTTGTTCTTAATAGCACTTTGGGCTCCAGAGGCCATCCCAAGACCACCAATCGTTAGGCCAGGGCCCCGTGCACCTGCAGATGCGCCTTGGAAGGCTGATGGTATGTTGAAAGCACCATTTCCCAAAGGATGGGCCTCAGGCACTTTGGGCTGCTCAGGCTTCTTCAGCCCTTCAGTAGAGGCTGCAGGCATGAAAAGAGCTGCTGGCTCTTTACTCAGACTCTCAGACACAGCAGTGAAGTAATTAGTGTCCTTAGTTTGAGTCTGACCGGTTGTCAGATTGGAGCTGGTGCCAGAATTCTGGGTCATGCACTGAAAAAAGAGGTTCTGGTCCTGCGGCGGTCGGGTCTCGTTCTTGGCTCCACTGAAGCCGAAGCCAAAAGGCTTCGTGGTGTCGTGGGAAGCTGTGGTAGTGGTGGGAGCGCCGTTGGTTTGGGAAGCAACATCTCCAAATACTGGAGCCGTGGGGGTCGCCTGAGACAAACGGAAACTAGGTGTTGTTTTAGAACCCTGGGAATAAAAATAAACCAGTGAATTACTATATTGTAGTTGTAATTACAACGTATGCAGTTCCTTGGAGAAGCATTCATGTCCCTTGAATCTTTCCTCACATCAGGATACTATTGCTAAAAACTGCAACAAATATATTGATAGATTAGAAATCGACCAATATTGTTCTGATTATTTTCTTTTTGTATCTTTACAGTCTTTGATCATTTCATGAATTAATGTTCTTCATCATTTCAAAATGGAAAGAGTGAAGCATAACCACAATCCTACCCCGGTACATCACCAAAATGACACACGGTGGTGGCAGCATCATGACAACACACTGACTCTAATCTGAGTTTGAGCTAATTTATAAAGAATGGACAATTTTTGTCAAGCAATGTGAAGCTGTATGTCACCTTGCAAGACTTGCAGAGGTGAATAAAACTGCATGTCGCATCTTTCAGATAATTTTAAGAAAGAATTGAAATCATGCACCTCCTTCTCCTTTCACATCACCTTTATATGTATTATGTTGTGTTAGTATTCCACATAAAAGCCAAATAAAACACCCTGAACTTCATGGTCATAATGAAAACCAGTAAAGTTTAAGGCATATGAATACTTTTCCAGGATAGTGTAACAGTGCAGCCAGCATTAACCTCATGGAGCCGCTTACCTCTGTCTGGCCTCCCCAGGTGGGAGCTTTAGAACTGAACCCCATCGACGTAGACAGAGAAACGCTGGGTCTGCTGTCCTGTGACCAAGAAATGGTGACGGGCCCCGGGGAAACGAGAGCAGCTGTTTTAGAGAAAGCCGACTGGGGGGCATCCTCTCGGTCTGGCTGGGGGGATGGAGAAGCCTTTGGGGCTGGAGCACCATGGACCAGGACTGGCATTTGCCCCAGTGAGGGAAAAGATGTGGTAGAGAAAGGGGAAGGAGCTGGTTTGAGAGGGGGAGGGTTGGGAGGATGAGAAGTGTTGTTGGTTGAGTCTGCTGCTCCTTGTGGAGAGAATAGGCGCCCATTTTCTTTGACAAGGGCAGGATACAGAGGTGAAGAAGCATTAGAGTGGTCCAAGTGAATCGAGGAGTTTGTGTTGGGAGAGGACACGCTTCCTGGAGGAGAGGTTCCCTCTGAGGGGTTTCCGTTTTTGGTGGAGCTGCTGACTCTTTCAGAGTCTCCGGCCCAGATCCCAACGCCTTCCTCTGGAGTTTTGCTGGAATCCCCACAGTTTTGAGTTCCTGCTTCAGAGTTTCCTGCTCCTTTAAACCGTTTCAAGTTCAAATCGTCACCATCCTCTGAGGCAGTCCTACGTCTGCGTCCGTCTCCCTTCATTGCTTCACTGTCCTTCTTTCGTTGTCCATTGTTACCAGGCTAAGAGGGGCACAATGGGGAAATTTAGTTCTTCACCTGACAATACTGGATTCAGTAAACCAATCACAATATAGGTATTTTTAGCCAAATACACAAAGTAAAAAATACCACTAAGAGAAAGAAAAGTTTTTGTTCACATATTTTGAACAGACACAAAAAGCAAATAAAAAAAATCTTCTCTAAAAAACCATGCAAAATACAAGTTTAAAACTTTATGTAAAAAATAACCAATATGACAGAGGCAGTACTCCGTACAAGAAAAAGAAGCGAAAGCAGAGCTGACTTCATGCTGTAGAAAGCTTCCCAATAACACTAATGACAAACTTACCTCCTCTTCTGCTAGCATGACATGTATTACACGAGGATCTACCATCTGCTTCTCTTTTCCCTGGAGGGGAAGAAAACAGTGTGAGATCCTTTCACAAATTAACCCCCAGCAGACAGTCTGGCTGGAGTCAGACTTGTTCTCAGGAGTCCTTACAAGAAATTAAAGACTTAAACTAAACATAGCATAAAACACAAGGCTCAATTATGACAATTCTTTATGTCAAAAACAAATACTTTAATAGAAAGTTTGAGTTTTAAGAATTTAGCATTTCTTTTCAGCTGCAATGCTTACCGTTTTGATTGAAAGGTAATTATATTCAGTTTTTCATAAATATCAGTTTGGAAAAACTATTCAATAAATGAATTATCTCTCAACAACACACATATTTGTTAAAATGTTCAGTTTATGACAGGAAGAAATTACTGAAAGACAATCAAAGAACACTTCTGAATGTTTACAAAGGTGCATTTGAACAAACAACAGGACTGAGGCAACAACATACTTTGAACAGACAAGACTATGGGAGAAGTGTTTGCCCATAATCTGAAGGAAATTTTACAGAAAGCAACTATCATATCACCACAAACAAATCACACCAACGGTCAATCACGGTGGCAAAGGGTTGATGATTTGGACTCATTTTAGCACCTTAAAGACTTCTCTGTACACCAAAGGATTTGCAGAATTAAATGAGATTCACTAAGTTTAGAAAAATGTGCATCATGTAATAAACAAACAATCCTGCAGATCCAAACTATGACAGACAGAAAATGTTTTGTGTTGCATTGACTTTAAGTTTGTTGAACTGTTATATGAATAGCATCAGTTTTAAACACTTAAATGAACAAATTGTATTTTTCTACTTTGTCTTGCTGAACATAACCAAAAGACATGTTCAGGACTTCCCTTGTGCTAAAATTTAAAACAAACAAACAAAAAAAAGAATTACAAAGAATTTAAAACTGGTTTTACCATGAATGTGTTAAAGTGTGTCACCTTATCCAGCGTAATCTCCATAACATGTGAGATGAGGTCGTGCTGTGAGACATGTCCAAAAGCCCAGCAATCTTCAAACTCAGGCTGGTACACGCGGACTCTGCGTCCTTGGATGGGGAACGAGCCTGACAAGAACAATGAGATAAAAATGAAACATCATCAATGAATTTAGGAGAGAAGGTTAATTTTACTCTACAAAACTCCTTTGCATACAACTTTGCCATTTTAGTTACTTTATATATTTCTATGAAACCAACACATGATTCTCAGTTTTGCAGAATGATTAAATGTTCAGTGATAAAAAAGAAAAAAAGAAAAGAAACAGAATGAAAATTAATTTCCAATTTCTGCTGAAGACAAAAAAAAAAAAACACTAGCATTTTTGTGCCCTGAAAAAGATTGAGAAAACCTCAAATGTGTTTAACAGGAATGGCAACTTTTTTACAACAAGTAGCCCGACTGGTTCTGCATTCTGCTCTCCTTAAGAGGCGTTAGAGAGAAACCTATTTAAACACATGCAAGGCTTCAGACTAACTATTGCCACTATTACTGGTTTTAATCACAGAAAAATTATAAATGGATAAGACAACCTCAACCATTTTTAGCAAATCCCAAAAGAAAATCTTTTAACGCAAAATAACATCTGAAAAGTTCTGCTTTATGAAAAAAACAACAACTTTAAATAGAGATGACAATTAAATGAACCGATTAAGTCGGAGCACCTGGCCGTACTGCTGCTTGTTGAACTTCCTCAGTGCTCATGTTTCACATATGTCATGAGTGAAGTTTGTGTGAACCTGTTGTGAACCTGTTAATCTTTACAGGTACCAGGTCTGAGAATGAACATCATTTCTTTCTGTGGAATAATTTACAAGAATCTGAATTTAGTGTTGTAGGGAGTTAATCATTAGCTTCTTTCAATCCAAGATGAGAACCAACTTTATCCAATAATCAGCAGTTTCATAAATGTGCTGATGAGCAAACTGCTAGCGGACTGAGCTGCAGTAGAACATATATTTAAATTTAAAAAATGCTACTGCACCATCTCCAAAATCAATTATATAATGTCATTAAAGTGCTGCAGTCATGGAGCAAGTTTAATTTTTATTTTATTGTTGGGGAAGGGAGATGAGGGAGGTCAAAGGAGAAAGGCTTATCTTTTGTGAGGCAGATTGTGTCTATTGCTCTTCTTGTCTTGTGCACACTCTGTTTTATTTTCCTTTCCATTCTGGGCAGATTCATGTGGTATGATAGCATGTTGTTTGAGTGGGGGGGGGTTAACTTTTAGATTTCAGCGTGGCTCCAACGTCTGAGACCTGGTGTAAAGAGTCAATCATGTACAGGTTGTCCAACTTGAACAAATCCCTGCAGAAATGTTCCTAACTATATTATGCTGTTTATTAATATTTCTACATAGTCTTGAGAAGCAGAAAATTAAATGTAATCATTTGCCCAATTTAGTATATGAAAACAAATGTTTAGAAAAATAATTTCTAGACTTTTTGCAATAAAATTATCCACAAAATAAAAACATCATGAAAACTTTTTTTACCCCAATTTATATAGAGAGGACATCTTTTATAGTTAATTTGTCACCTCATAACTTTTGTTGTTGCTCTGCTCAACAATAAATACCTACTCATCTAAAGATTAAAAAAGTAGGACACGGTTTTGACACTTTTTTAAAATTAGAAGCATTTGAATTCAACAACAAAAAAAAAAAACCCTTGTTACAGATGTGCCTTGAAGAATCTGTATTTAGTTTAGGATTTTTCAGTCCTAGACTCTAAAACATAGATACACTAAATTGGTCCAGATGCCAGAGAAGTTGTGAAAGAACCCTCAACTCTCCCTGCTATCCATTAAACCAACAAAGCAGGTTGTTAAATGCTTTGTGAACCATGCATACAATATAACCTAACTATGGTTTGCACTCAAAAGTCCACAATTTTATCTAACGTATGAATTCTGAGTTTAGGAAATGTGGGATTTTGAAACAGAAAATGAGTAGAAATTGAGTTTTTATGCACATAGATTATGATAAATTGGTGCTTTCAATGTAAAATAGTGTGATCCTATTTTTTCCATTTCATTCACCCTCAATTCATAGTCAAAATATTTCCTAAATTGCCAACAATGAAACGTGTAGGCCTAGACACTGAAGAGCCTTCTAGACGTCTCCCACATTAAGAAAGGACATTCCAAGCATTCAAAGAATTTGTGCAGCTCAGCTCAGACTAACAGCTCAATATGTAAATTACCTCTAATGTGTTTCACTGAGTCTTTCATCTAAGGACAAACATTACCTGCATTTATAGAAACCTAATAATACACTAACTAATGGAGAAAGCTAAGCACACAGAAAGAATTGTGTTCAATACTTTTCCTGCCAGTAAAGGAATTTAAAGTGATTTTGCTTATTTTGTTTTCTTGAAACAAAACCAATAAACAACGCTAGTGAAGACTTACAAATACTGAGGAAAGTGCTGAAGATTAAATTAAACAAAATGGCTCCTCCTATTACAAAAGAATTTATGAAGAGCAACATTTAGAAAATTAAGAATAATCGCCAGCCCCTCCGAACAAGGTCCTGTAATGCGTCATAAAAACATTATAACCGGGCCAAATCCTTTTTACTTGTGCCCAAACATTATAGCTCCACTGTTAAGACTGAACAACCCAGAGACCACATCAAGCGTGAGTTTGATTCCTACCCTTCCTGAAGATCTCCTGCAGTTTAAAGTCAGTGTGCCAGCTGGAGAAGGCTGACAGCAGAGACGGTTGCTCCAACAACACGGGGTGTCTCATGTCCTTATCAGCCTGCACAAACACAAAAACACAGTTATGGAATACTTACATTTATTTTATCCTCCGATTATATTAGAAAGTAATATTAGGTTTGATATTAGTAAATGGTGAAAAACAACATTTTTTAATCAACCATTAATTGAAGGGGAAAAAAAGGTTTAATGTAACTCCCTTGTTTCTACCTGTTAATTCCAGATCACAGTACAAGAAATACTCACCTCAAATCTCTGGAAAGCTTTGTCATCTGGCAAAAACTCAAAATTCTTTGTTCCAAAATACTCCACAGGAACCAGTGATCCTAAACCCACTCTGTCCACCAGCGAGCGGAAAGCCTGCACAAGAGAAAAGCACTTAGAAAGTCTTCCTGCTCAAGCACAACCCAAAACAGAAAATGGTCAACAAACTGAATTAAACATGCTTTCAACTTTCAACACCTTAATTTATTCGAAATGTCATAAGCTTGGAAAAATGGAATGGCGCCTCACCTGTCATCATGGAAAAATAATATATAATGATAAAATAATTTATATTGGTATTTTCCCCCTGTAGTTTGTACTATAAAGCAGTGGTCCCCAACCTTTTTACCATCACAGATCGGTCAAGGCTTGGCAATTTTACTGCTTAATGCAGCAAATAGAGCGGCTGCTCACACCGTCATTTATCCAACGCCTTTTCTCTTTGTTACGTCTTTTATCGCTTAAAATGAGTCCACAAACTATCACTGTTGGGGATTTCATGGGATTTTCTTCTGGAATCGGGATGTTTATGACTGGAATCGGTTCGTGTGTGGTGTGTTGTTCCTGCCATGTGGCTGGACACAAGAACCGATCGAACCTCTTGTACAACAAGTGCAGCGATATATTTAAAGTTTTCTCCTCTTACCACAGCAACCACTTATTAATAATCGCAAAGTCAACATTAAGCCTAAAACCATACTACTGCAACAGACTGAATGTTCTGCTCTTTGTGTGGGAAATATTTGAGTGTTTTTTTGTGGAGTTGTTGTCAGTTGCTAAGGCAACGAGTCTGCACGTAGCTGCGCCGATACAGAAAGCCAGAAAGAAGTGCTATTGAGTTGTACTTTTAACAGTTTTTCCCTTTGCTGTGGAGCACAGCGCGAAATTAATAATATCTACATGTCCAAGTTTGATTGAGTTAACGGAATTATTCTACGGCGGCAGCGCGGCTATGCGTGACATGTAGAAGAATAGTTTTTTGCCCTCCAGCTTTGTCCACATGTGCGAAATTTCCTTATGTAAACAACAACATGCAGGGGGTCTATATTTGTAAATCTGATTATGATTAAGTCAGTGCCTCGCCAGCTATGAACCTCACCGCATGTCACTTATCATTAGCAAGTTGGCATTAGGTGATTTACAGTAGATCTGATTCTTGCTTATTGTTTCATGTTATACTTGCTTATCCTTTATAATCTCTAACTAAGCTCAACTGTTAATTTGTAGTGTTGATTTTAACCTTTCATTATCAATCCTAAAAAAAATTGATGCAGTTCTCATTTTAACTGAAACTACAAACTCATTGCCCTTCAAAGAAGTTTTAATAGGTTATAAGACTGCTCAGATTTAGTTTTGATGGCTATAAAAGATATCCTTCTTTGCACAGACTGTAATTATTTTATTTTCAGTAATATACTGAGGGTATTCTGAAAAATCTGAAAAACTTGGAATTTATAAATGAACAGCACTGTTATCAAGTGAATGCTTCCGTTGTGTTGAAACAACGAAGGCAACCAAGAGCAACTGAGGCTATAAGACATGCAGGACAAGGTGTCTCCTGTTGTCAGAGCAGCTAATAAGACTTCAGAGAGCATTTCATCTACACGATCATGTTGAAGCCCCAAAAGGACATGATCACTACTTATGGAAGCAAATATTTATGTCTATAAAAACACTTAAAAATTTGAGTTCTAAGTTGCAAAGTTTGTGTCGTCTTAACCAGCACCAAATTCCATGGAAGCGGGTGGAAAACAATTTAAAGCATCATTCTCTTCTAACAAAAGCTATAAAAACAACAGAATTAGATGACTATTCATTTCAATTACATGGATTTTGGTAAGCTAAAGTATGAATGCAATTATCACATTTTTTTTACATTTGTGCATTTCTAGTACACCTGTAAATATGATGCAAAAGGCAACATCCACAAACAGAGATGTATGACAAGTGGCCCTTTAGGGGATAATTGCAGCATCTGGTGCTGATGCTGGAAAGGACTGTAGTTGTGTGCAAGTTAAGCAAATAAGAGATGGCCTATCACTGAAGCTGAATGGGTATAATAACACTTTGCACTAATTCGATGGTTGAGTAAGCTAAATAACAGATTGAAAACAATAAATGTGTTGTTCTGCTCATGTTCCTATTTATTTGATTATTTAGCTGCGAAGAGGGTTTTTGAAATCAAAATGTTGCTTATTTGATCAATATTGCCATGGTTTGTATTTATATTGTTTTTTAGTATTTTCTGCCATTTTATGATGGTCTTATTATTTTTAACCAAACTTAATTTTATTTTTTGTTTTACCATTTATCTGTAATGTGATTTTTGTGAAAGCCTTTGGTCAGCTGAGGTTGTTATTAATGTGCTATATAAATAAACTTTGACTTTGATATATAGCTTTTGGTTAAAATTCAATTAGTTGCAAATAATTATAGACCACAAAATTAACTCGGTCTCACCACGTGTGCATATTATATACACATGACCACCTTTAGCTGACTCCAAGCTTAAACTTCAAAATGTTATACCAGTGAAGACATTTTGTCAGATGTTTTAAACTAAAAAAGCCCAAGTTTCTTCAAAATAAGCATGCTAGTTAAAGTTGGACAAACTCTTTCTTCATGACAATCTATTAACAAAAAGAAAGCAATATGCCCGCCCAAAGAAACAGAGAAAACTTTACTTTAGCTCAGAGCTAGAGGACACATCAACAGCATTCATTCATTGGTCAGAAAGAGTCAGGTCAAGACTAATATGGTAAATGGACTGCACTTGTTTAGTGCTTTATCAAGTCCCTGTTTGAATAACTTGTAGTGAAAGTGACTTGACACACAACACGTACTGCGATTTTCTATCTCCAACATGAAGTAGTAAAATACGTTAACTGTCACTCTCAAGTATAATTCATTATTTAATAATCCCACCTAGCAATGATTTACCACAGATAAAGCTGTGACCATGTGCAAGCACTATGCAATATGTGGCTAATACAACTTGCAAAAGGTACAACATGTAGCCCATCCAAAGACACACCAAGGGTTACTAATTGACCAAACAGCACACAACTTCTACTCCTTCAATGAGATAGGCCACATGAATTGTCTGTTTCATTGAATTTTAAAGCCCAACATTATTATTGTTCTTAAGTAGTCATATTATCTGAAATGCCAAACTGTCCACTCACCAGAGCCGGCCAAGGCGTTGTTGGTCCTGGAACTGCACTGACCCTCGTACTGTCACTGGGGCTGACCCAAACGACCGAGTCTTCGACCAACACGGCTTTCACTCCGTCGCCATACACCTGCACCCACGAACATCGCTGCGATCCATTTTCGAATTCAAGAAATACCTGCAGTTAGTGAACAAGAAGGACAAACAAATATTAGGACTGGTGCTCAGTTTCTTATTAAGAAAACCAGAACAAATTTACGAACATTTCCACAGAGATTAAACAAGAGGGTAAAAGAAGAGATAATTACATAAAAAAAACATTTGAAGTTATTTAATAAGGGGCCATGCATATTAATAAACATAAGTACATTAAACAGTTATGTAATTATGCCACATTTTGTCACAAGAGCTAATTTTTAACTGTAGTCTTATAGCAGGTTGATGGTAAACAAATGACACCAATGTGGATAAACGCACCCACAAGACATTACACGAATTGGTCAATGTTGAAACAAATAGTCAATTATAGAAATATATATATTATAAATTAAGACCAGCAATACAGTATATTTCTCCTGTCAGTTAAATTCTGTTTTTGGTGCATTTCCATCAATTATCTTCCACTTATTCGAGGTCGGGTAGCGAAGGCAGCAGCCTAAGTAGGGAGACCCAGACTACCCTCTGCTCAGCCTCTTGGGCCGGCTCCTCTGGGGAAATCCCAAGGTGTTCCCTGGCCAGTTAAGAAACATAGTCCCTCCAGTGAGTCCTGGGTCTTCCTCTGGATCTCCTCTTGGTGGAGCATGTTTGAAACACCTCACCACTGCAGCGTCCTAACATCAACTGGTTGCTCTACTCTGAGAACCTGCTGGCTGACCAAGCTTCTCACCCCAAAAGCTCTCCCATGCCTCATCTGAAGCCCAACAGTCAACGTTTGGTCACAGGATGTTCAATTTCCCACACACCTTTCATACACAGCTCAGACCATCTGGGGAACGCCCTCCCAGCAACAAACCTTTCTGCAGCCGGCTTCCTCTGTGGCACTGACGCTGTAATTTCCAGGAGTTCTTAGCCATTTGACAAACTTTGTAGTTATTTAGTGAAGAATTGTACAAATATGAACCATTCCTCTCCACATTAAACAAAACGGATAGTGGAAGCAGACTAGTTGAAGAGTAATATCAACATTGCTGTCCAAGCAATTTCTGCATAAACTTCTGACCAATCACAAAACACTTCCCACAGAGCTCTGTCGAAATAGTTTGACCAGGGCCTGGTGTTGAGAAGGGATGGTGGGTGCAAGAAAACCAAATGACGCAATTTTTGTCATGTGACTATGTCAATGAGAGCCGATTTCAACACTTTCGAAGAAATAAGGAAGAGAACAGAGACTAGAGTTCATCAGGTTCTATAAATTCAGAACCTGCTACTGGACTCTCGTTTAAAGACAATACCAAACTTTGTGTTATTTGAAATCAAGTCACACAAATATTTACTTAAAATACAAAAAAGTATTCAAACTGACCACAGAGTTTTACACGGAGTTCTTTATTGCTTATTAAAAGGTGTCAAATGCAAACTGATCAGGTGAAACTGCATGCTTCGTTAGCGTTACACATAACACTAAAAAATAAATTACCAGTAAAAGGCAACAAACAGAAGAAAAAACTATCAACGTGGGAATTCTTTATGGAGCTCTCTGTCCCCATAAACAGAGCAACACACATTCATCCAATACTTGCTTTGAGGGAGGCTCTCCAGTAAAAATCCCATTACACCGTGTAATCCCCAGAGTTCATTCCTGTTTGCCATGGCAATTTAATCCAAAATATTAAATTTTTAAAGCAAATTACTTCCTAAGGCACAATATGCATCCAGAGGCAAAACAATGTTTGTTGATTATGCAAGATATGCTGATACAGACCGATCATCATCTAAAACTTGATTTTTGAGAATGACTGCATTTTAATCTGAGAATCAAGTCTATTCATGTACTGAGATATTGACCTGGTCAGTTAAGAGAATGGCGTTGCTAATCTGCTTTTGTGTTAATACTGTTACCAACAGATGCACTAAAGCAGTGTTTTTCAACCCTGGTCCTCCAGGCACACTGCCCTGCAGGTTTTAGACGTTTCCCTGCGTTAACAGACATGATTCAGGTAGTTGCAGTTCAGGAAAGGCCTGTTAATCAGACATCAACTGAAATCAGGTGCGCTGAAGCAGGGAAACATCTAAAACATGCGGGGCAGTGTGCCTCCAAGACCAAGGATGAATGAATATGCATCAAAGAGCCAAAATATGGGACAATTCCCAATTTTATAGTGGAGGATGTTTTTTCTGCCTTATGTTTTGTTTTTTTCAGACTTTTTTGTCACTTGTTTTAGATTTGGCTATAGTCAATGTCAATACAGTTAAAACAATATTCTGCACAATAATTAAAATTTACTAAATTTCACAGTTTTTTTATTTTCTTATATTCGTCAGCTTATGCCCATGTGTCAAAAATCAGTAATAGACAATGGACATAGTTCATAACAAAGAGTAGACTTGTTCTACAGATACGCTTCCATATTACACAAACCTAAATGATAAAAGTGAATAGTGCAGATAGAATGGAGCAGTCGTTTCTCCACAAAGTTAAATCGATTTTTTTTATATATAATCCTGTCTGTCATATTGCCTGCAGTGAGTTTTTGCTTTGCATGGAGAACTTTGCACTAATGTGGTTTAGGCTCAGCAAGCCGAAAGATGGATTCTCTAACAGTCATAATGTTTGTGGTTAGAGACATCTGTGATGGCTCAGAAGTCTCTAAACGATGAACAATTTCACTTCTTTGTTTTCTTTTTCCCCGTCCTCTGGAAGGATGAAGAGTAATAAAAACCCATGCTAAATGCAACTTCTTTTGATGAAAAGCACATTCCCTGCATAACTGCCCTCTCAGTTGTAGCCATTTTGTGCCGATTTGCCTTTGAAGATTTCTTCTTGACATTTAAGATTGTAAAATGCTTAATATCTGTCAGCTCTGCCTCAAGTCGAACTGCACTGGAACTTTTAAAGTGGTGATATTCTGATATTATTATGAAAACAAGGAGGACGCATGCATATCCACATTAACCCGAGGTGTTGGGGTTTCTGGGCCATGATGTTGATAAACTGTAGTTGAGCGCTGGCAATACAAAATATTAATATGGTCCAACAAAGATATTCTGTAAGACTTCAGTGTGCAATTCATTTTGTTATTTATCCCCCTCATTTCTTATATTACATCTGCATACTAAATTCAGTCACTTTGATACAAATATTTGGGTTTAGAGTTACACCAATCAATCTTGCAGAGACCAGAGCTTTCATCTTAAATTCTCAAGCTAAAAACTGAGATTTTTTTCCCCATCCATGCATCAAAACTAAGAACTCCCAGAAAGTCTGGTGAACTAAAAAGCTTCAACAAACATCCTGTATTCTATGCACCTTTCTGAGTTTATTACGAGGGCAGGTCAGACCTCGATGGCAATTTTTAAATCAGTATCCGCCAAGAAAAGCCTGACTGTTGAACCTCCTGCTGCATTGTGATCTTTTACCAAGACTAAATTTAAAGCAGTGCAGGATCCAACTAAAAATAGCTCTGAGTTATTAGGCCTCTGGGATCAACATTCAAGACAGGCCCTACAACTTACATCTGCTGTATTATGGTTTGGATATGGAATTACTAACAAATTTATGAGTCAATATAACATTTCTGGATCGATCTACATCAGTACACATGCCACAAGGACAGTGGAAAAGGGAAAAGTAAACTTTAAGCAAAAATCACCTTCCCACTGAAATGACTCCTAGTAAACTATAACTCTTTGGTTCTTTAAAAGCACATTACTGGCTTGTGAGTTTAAAATGATTTAATGGTGAAAAGACAAGCTAAATCAATGCAATTCGGAAAAATCTCAGTCACAAATAGGTTGAGGTAAAGTAAAAGCTGACTTGCATTTTTGCCTTACAACTCATGAAGAAATATGGGTTAATTTTATTAATTTGTTCATCATTTAAAGAGGGAGCAGAAGGCTTTGCAGAGACGACACAAAACTAGATCAAAATGTCATTTAACTCACAAATTAAGATGTTGAAAAATGAATTTAAATCACAGAAACAAGCAAAAAAAAAAAAAAAAGCATATGTTTGATCAACTACTGTAGCTTGAACTTATTTCAATATTGTGGTGAATTTCCTAAATCTTAATATCACCTGGTTTGGTATTGGTTGGCTTCTTTGCAAATATTTAAACCCATTTCGTATTCCCAACCTACTTCCATACTGTAGCTCTAAACAAAGTTTTTCATACCTACTGACTTTACCGTTGCAAATCAGTTTATTTCTCTTGGCAGGTCAACATTTTACTATATTTTGGAGATAAGTAACCATCCATTGGCTATAACAGCTTATTCTTGCAGGGTCACAGAGGGGCTAGTCCCTATCTCCAGATATCAGGCGAGAGGTGAGGTACACACCAGACATGTCACCAGTTCATCACAGCAACATAGAGACACACAGGAGAACCAACCATGTGCACACACACTCACCCCTAAGGACAATTCAGAGAGATAAATTAATCTAACAGTCCTGTTTTTGGAATCTGGGAGAAAGCCAGAGTACCAGGAGAGAAACCAAGCATACACACAGGAGACCATGTAAACTTCTTGCAGAAAGTACCTAGGCTGGGATTCAAACCCATAACCTTCGTGCTGCACGGCAAAAGTGCTAAAAACTGCACCAGTAGGCAGATTAAAAAAAATAAAATAAAAATCTTACATATACTTTAGTTGCTCATTATTTTTTAAAGACCTTACATTTCAAATCACTGTGATTCTGATCACCACTTGAGCACTTTTACGAAATGTGACTGATTTTTACCCCTTATCAAACAAACACAGCTCTTAGCAAATAAATTATTAGCATTCAAAATTTGCATGCGTAATATCCTACCAAGTATTCCATCAGGAATTTTGCACATGTTGGTAGTATAACTCCATTTACAGATGCACGTGGGTCTTCATAAGATGTAAAAAAATCAAAGTTGAACATTTGTCTTTTTTGAACACTCCGTTACGTTACGCTTTGTTTCCTCTGAGCGGTACGGCTCGGCGCGGCTCAGTACGCTACTTTGTTTTAATTGTAAAAGTAGTCCATACAGCCGACTGGTACCGCAGCCTTCCTGGATCCCCTTCAGTTGTATGTCCTTAGGACCTCGGTATGGTTATAGTGGAGCGACTAGCGCAACACAACTCAGTCTGATCATTGGGAGACAGAAACACGGCTCTGCTTGCGACAGGTTTGTCCTTAATACTAGTAAGATGCCACGTTAGGTGTTTGGGTTTAGGCCCACCTGCCCAGTCAGAGTCCACAAAATAGCGTACCAACGCATGCTGCACCGCTTAGTGGAAACGAGTTGCTGTTTGTTCTCCAATCACCAGAATATGCTTCTTTCTTTCTACACAGTGACCTAATAAACCCCAGCTTTTTAGCTGCTATTTTGGGTTGCAGTTTTCAAAATTTCCAATAACGTATGCATATGAACAATGTTACCGTACTTCTTTCATTTCTGTTATTAACATAGTCAGGACTTGTTGTTGACGTTTGTAAATCAATCAAATAGTCTGTCGATATTTGCCAGTACTGATCTGTCATACAAGCACTTGCTAAACTGGCGCACACAAGGTCCAGATTCAATCAACAGTTCAAAATAACTTGGACTTAACTTCAGAATTTAACTAGAATGTTTAATTGGGAAAAAAATGCAAGTTGAATATAATTTTTGTTTAAACACATTTTGTTGTTGCTTTTCATGGTGGAACTATCATCTGTAGCAACAAACATGACCTTTGGCTGACAAGGACAATTACACATCAACTAACTGATATTAATTGTGATAACTAAAAACGCAGACATTTTCCTTATTGGCAACAACTAATTGAATATTTTAGAGATAATGTTTATTCTGTCTTGATATAGATTCCAAAATTTCAGCTTTAAAGTCTTCTTATTTTAACCAACACAAATCTTCATGGTGTCATTAAAACGTCATTTTAAAGCTCTTTCAAACGAATTTAACAAATTTTTAGAAAACGTGGCGACCCCATCTATTCCAACTACTAACTTTGGCAACAACTTTCGTGGAAGTTCATCACATAAGATGTACAGCAAGTTGATTGAAAACTATGTCATGATGCAGCATTCTTCCCTGTATATACTGTTGAAGAAAATAACTCACACTTTTAAAAGACCAACTTTTTGAATCCTATATTTGAGCAGTGCCATCAATTGTTTATATGATTCTGGATAAGCATTAGTTTGACTTCCCTCTGTCATGTTGGTCTACAACCACCACCTTACATTGGCTCTATCTGCAGTGTTGAATCAACACAGCTTCAAAATGTCAGCGTCGTTCATTCAGATTTTTATAAGCCGTGTCATACTAAATAATCTAGGTCAAAAAACAAGGTGGGAGAGATTTCAGGTTCGCCCCTTCATGAACTTCTTCTGGCCTTCAAGAGGACTAACATTAGCTGACGGGCAGAATTGATCGCCTGTAATGGTTGCACAGATATTATCTCCGATTTACTACAAAATGCTCGACGCTTCTCTTAACTCTGGATCTTAAGTGTTTTAACAGTAAATGCTGCAAGGTCACACACAACATTGCTTGAAGCTAGATATCCAGAAGCTAAGAAAACCGAACAAAGCAAAGGCCAGAAAATCCCCGGTCTCGATTTTAGCTTCGCCTCTCTGCCTGCAACACGCAGCGGGCTGAGATCTAAATTTATGCAGCAGGTAACAATAAATCTCCCGATCCTGGTGGGTAAAAACAAGCTCCACTAAGCGGAACACACATTGAACCGCTTAGCACACGTTGCATTTTAGAAAATGACTGATATTTAGCTTCGCAATACGGAAACGCCTGAATGTAAATACTGACTGTGAGTCCGGCAGCCGTGCTTGTCGTTGTCGCCTCCCCTCCTTCGCTACCCTCCGGAGCGGCCAGGCCGATGACGCTCACCGCCCGCACCGTTCCTCGGAGCCAGTCCCGGGCCCAGGCAGGTTGTTCCGTTTCTGATCCATTGGCGGGCCTGCTGTCGTCGAGTAGCAAAATAAGACGCTTCCCGATCAATTCGAGAGAGTCCCCCATGGTTTGCTTACAAAGCGCTAACAGCCTTCAGTGAGCCACCATGAACAGTTGAACTTCTCCGCTCGGGATGGGAACTCAAGGAAGCTACCGTAACAAAAAGGCGAGGAGAAACCAGCTGCGACTGCTTTGTAGTTCAAGCTAATGCAAAACTGAGCACGTTTTGGTCGCTGTTCCCGGGGATACGCGGCGGCGGCGGACCACAAATCTCCCAGTCGAAACGTTTTTGTCCTCGGTGTTAACGCGACTATCCTGCTCTGTCCGCCATTGAGCCCTGCAACAATCAAACGCACTCCTCCTGGTAGACTGGCAGCACTGCGGAGACAGAGAAAATATGAAGAAACACTGACCCCTAGTGGAAGACGAAGGCGTTACTTTCCCGCAGTGGTTATTATTCAGGGAGCCTCTCACCTGGAATCAAAGAAAGAAAATCCTTGATTTTCCACGTTAAGTCCCTGAACCTCACATTGTACCAAAATGGGATTTGGATGTAACGAGTAACGCGACGGTTTTGTAGAAATGTAGTGAAGTAGAAAGTACAGATACGTACTGTAAAATGTAGTGGCGTTAAAGTCGAAAGTATCCACTGCTAAATCTACTTAAGTAAAGATACATGAAAATTGTACTTAAGTACAGTGACGAAGTACTTCGTTACTTCCCACCACTGGTTATAAGCAATAATAGCGTTAATTGCAGCAGTACGAATGCAGTTGTGATTATGGAATGCTATTGATTGTGACCACTAGGGGGTGCTGTTTTGTTTCACTGATTTGTGAAGTAAGCTGCTAACAGAATAATACAATAAAATGGCAGATGGCAAAATACAAAAACAATACACATTTCAAGTTTATTATGTAAAAAATATATATATATATTGACAAATATAAGACATCTTATCCCTTTTATAAAGGGAGCTTTATTAATCCCAATTGTTGTCCTACAAGTAAGGATCAGTACAGGGGCTGAACATGGAAGAAACCTCTTAAAATCTCACCTGGAGGTGAAAAGCAGCAAAACCTTTCCTCACACAGATGTCAGAGACTTGTAGATGGTTACAATAGCCTCCTAACTCAAGCTATTTCAGGCAAATTGGGTAACGTTAGCTTTTAGGGGGTAGGGTATCCTAACTTTTCTTAGCAGGGAACTGGAGCTGATTCCAGGCTGTAGGAGCCATCACACTGAATGCTGGCTTCCCCTTTTCAGTTCAAACAAGTGGAACATGCAAAAGAAAAATGTTATTAGAGCGTAAAGAATGGGAAATAACTTACACAGAGCTGTTATTTCCCATTCTTTACGCTCAAATAACATTTTTCTTTTGCATGTTCCACGTTTTGGAACTAAAAGGGAGAAGCAAGCATTCAGTGTGATGGCTCCTACGGCCTGGA
The DNA here is from genome assembly GCF_002775205.1 of Xiphophorus maculatus. Lineage (NCBI taxonomy): Eukaryota > Metazoa > Chordata > Actinopteri > Cyprinodontiformes > Poeciliidae > Xiphophorus > Xiphophorus maculatus. Next base: position 18,694,951 of record NC_036465.1, on the reverse strand, counting down.
ATCAGCTCCAGTCTGAACTCTAGATGTCAGAACTGATTTCACTGGATTTATTTTGAATGGTTCTTAAAAACAGGCAAAGAGATTCTATTAAACAGTGTCACTGCTTTTAAATTGTTTTCTATTGTTTTACACTTGTGCATATATATTAATTAGTTTTATTTTGTAATCAGGATGCTGTGTATTGCAGACTTCTGCCCAGGTCCCTCTTGAAAATGAGATCTAGATCTCAATGTTGTTTACCTGGTTAAATAAAGGAAATAATAAAAAGATATATATTTCTTTTCATGTTTGTTGCTTAGTGAGTAAAACGAGGTAACTCTCCATCCTTTAAGTGCAGTTAAGTCACTGTCTTTCAGTAGCTAACTAGAATATGCATCAATCTGTGAGCTTTTCTCGTGATTATTTAATGTCAAATTTCTTTACATGACTGTGTGCCAATCTGACATTCTTTTAAATATCTGCACATTGGTCTTTGAAGAAGCTTCACATATCAATTCAGCCTGTTGGTTAATTCTTATGGCAGGAGATATTTATAAATATGGGATTACAGTTACTTTAGAAGAGATTTACAACCCAAACATGTGTAGGTTATTCATGTAATCCAATGCTGCTATAGTCCAGTGAAGGTATGCAGTAGGTCAAAGGATCTTAGTGTGGATCTTTCTGTGCACATGTAAGAGCAGTACTCACGTAAGAATGTAGTTGATGTGAACTATATCTGTGCAGCAATAATATTTTTACATTCCATCATTTTGAATTGGATACAAGCAGCCATTTTTAAGTAAGCAGGCAGCCATGTGTCTTAATTCTCACAGAGCATAAGTGAGTAAAGGAACGTTTTATAAACATTGATTAAAAGGTGCATTGTTTTATTTGTCCGTATGATTTCCACTGCTTGGCTCCTCTTTATTATGTTTATTTGTTGTTAATATGAGAAATGTTCAGGCAAGTCACATAAAATCTCATAAAATAACATGAGGACTAGTGTGTGTTTTTCTTAAACATGTACTACTTGTTAAACATCAGTGTTTCCTTTGTGGATGTTGAATTACTTCTGCTATAAGCATCAAACCATCACAGATCCTTAAACTTAATGATGAGAAACAAGCATCATGTCAAAATCATCCTATCTGGATCTCGTTAATGTCAAGAAAGAAAAGGGGATTTATCTGCTGTCAGTCAGATACAGATTGTCCTGCCTCAAGCAAAGGACTTTAAGTATCTTGGTCTCTGATGGTAATAGACTAGAGAAAGGATAATCAGATAAATGCTTTGTTTGCAGTAATGTGGGTGCTGTTCTGGTCTGGTGTAGTGAAGAAAGCTGAGACAAGCAACACTTTTCAATTTACCGTCCGTCTATGTTCCAACCCCTCACCTCGGATGCTGCAATATGGGTTATTATTGATTGAACAAGATCCCAGATACAAGCAGCTGAAAAAAAGTTTTTTCTGTAGGATGACTGGATTTGGCTCTAGAGATAGATATACTTTTAGGTATTTTTGTTCACGTGTTTTAATTGGATTTTAGTTCACTGGAAAATCTTCACCCATGTTTGTCCCAACGTTTTTAACACAGTATTGGCATGAACGCTACAACAAAATGCGCATTTATTTGAAAAAATGAAAAATGGTACACAAATTCTTTGTTTCAACCCAAATTAATTCATATTTCTGTTATATTGAATAAAACATATATTTTTGGAGATAATTTACAAATGGTTGTATTTCACTTTTATTTACATTTTACAAAACAACTCAACCTTTGTGCAAACACAGGTTGTACAACAGTTGCAAAAATAAAGTCAGACTAAATAACATTTTAGCTCTTTAATCTTCATCCACCAGCCAGTTTTTCCAAGAGACGTCTGTTTTTTCTTAGTTCTGCTGATTTGCAGACGTCTCTTTTTGTGACAATACACATTGAGTTCTTATTGCTTCACTTCAAAAATCTGATAAATTCTCAACATGATAAAATGTTTTTTTTCAGTCCAGCACTGATAGCATGAGAGTCCAATGTTCATCACTGGTTGTTTTTATGCTCCTGCTTTGACAATTACTGGCGTTTCTTTATGCAGTTGTGTGGCACACATTCATCCTGTTCCTCCAGCTCAGGGCAGGGGCTGCCAGCGTTTGCTGGCCGCAGAAGTATGTAACGTGTGCGGTGACGAACTCCACCTCTGGAGCAGGGACCAAGACACAGACCCCAAGATGACCAGAGGGAGACTTCGCAATCCAAAGGTGTTGCTGGGTTTAAAGAGAGAAGAAGAAAATGAAGAAACACTGCCCAAAGAAATGCCTGTTCTGCAGCAGTCATATACATGCAGACAGACAAACAGATGGATTATATTGTTCTGGAAGAGTAAACCTATGGTCTAGTCTTTCCCAGGGAGGGTGAGAAGTGTGATCTTTCAAGGGTTGGAATTCACTCTTTGTTCCCTGTCTTAAAAAGTGTGACCACTAAACTATCATGCTACTCTGGTGTTGCCCCTGTGCCTTTTCAATATGCAGCACTGAAGAGGTCTATTAACTATGATGGACCTACGCAAAATCTCATCCTTGTAGGTTGACATCCTGCCAATGGAGAGCTATTTAACTATCTCAGTGGCCTCTGCTACTGTGATGGAATGCCTTCTTCCGAGTCTTCAGTTTCCGACTCTCTCACAGTAAAGAGACAAGATTGAGGAGATTCTCAAAGTGCTCTTTCCACCGGTCTACAATAACATCAGTCTGGGTCTGCAGTTCCCTAATTCAAAATCAGACAAAACACAGATGCTGCAGTCTGTCTTGTTTTTTCTATACCTGTGCTATTTGACAGTATTTAGAGACAACCAACCCTTCAAGGCCTTCTTCAACCCAGCAGGTTCCATCACCTCTGGGGTCCATCAGCAGATCCTCTGGTCACCAACACAACAAATGGCAATATATTTTAGGCCATAGCTCTCGAAAGCCACGTCTGCAGTGAAGGTCCTGCCCCATTCTGATTTCATGTCCCCAACTTCCCCAAGGGAAGTTGGGGACATATGCCTGCTGGGGACTCCAGCAGGCATAAGTTGAACAGGTTCCTCCACCAGATGTTCGCAGCTCACTCTCAACATATGTTTGGTTTTACCAGATCTGTCTAACAAATCGCTGCCAGTGGATTCAGCTCGCTACCAGGTGGCAATGAGTTAATATCTCTAGCCCTCTCTTCAGCCGCAGCAGGTCAAATGATAAGATTACAACACTGATCATCGACCTTTAGCCCAAGATGACCTGGTATCAAGCACACTTATGATCAACTCATGCTCAGTTAAATTGCAAAACATTTTTTGGACTCCAAGAAGGCCGGGTAATCTGAACTGCTGTTCAGTGCAAAAGGTCAGAACCTTCCCTCTTGCAACTTAATGCCACAAAGAGGTGACCCCTCATGCTAGTAATCTCTAAAACTGAGGCAATCAGCTGAGAGCTTGTGGGTAATCCCCACACCCTGGGAAGCCCCTCTACCCGGAGTTGGGTTCCACACTGTTGTGGTTCAACCTCAAACAGCAACTCCAGCTTCTTTCCTACCAGTAGCTGGTAGGAAAAAGTCTAAATACTTTCAGGGGTATAAATATTTTTGTGAGGAAAAACTTTGTGTTATTACCTGAGAAACGCTGAGGATTGATGGAGTTTGGCAGAATGTGATTAGAAATAGAAGTTTGGCGGTCTGGTGTTCGACGCTGTCGGGTAATCTTTATGCTGGCAATAGGTGGAAGCTCCTTTAGTCGAGGGTAGTAGAAGGAATTGGCTGGATGGTTCGGCATTTGTGACGTGATCTGAAAAGCAGTCAGCGAGCAGTTCATCAGAAAAAGCAACAGATTCTCAGTAGAACCCCCAGTGCACATTAGCCAGCTTTAAAGCACATGCTGCAAAAGGATGGATAGTCTGTTATATAAGGGGCCCCTTTTTATTTAAATCACTTCAGGTCAGACGTGAGGGCTGCCAAGCAATCATTCAGCCACAGACAGCTAAGAATGATGCCCTGTTCCCATTCTGCTTACGTACTCCAAAAACAAGACAGAGACACCAGAATTTGAGGCAGCAACAGCTTAGTGAAGGACATAAACAGATGATGGTTTCTTCATACCTTTGTAATGTTTTCAGGGGGGCTGGTGGGAAAGTTGGGAGAAGAAAAAGTGAATCCACTGTCCGTTCCTGCATCATAAGGCTGGAGGTCGACGGTCACTTCCTGTTTCCACCGGTTACCCTCACAAAGATTGAGACTGTCCACACCGACAAACCAGTCAGGGCTGGGGATCATCTTCACCATCAAAGATAGCTGTCAGACACAAAACACTGATGTTAGACTTCAATGTCCAAAATAGAGAGTTTAATTGAAAAACTATGAAACACTAATTATCATAATTTTGTAAAAAGGGATGACCAGATTACCAGGAAGTTAAAAATACTTACAGTTCCTTGCAAAGGTACTCATAAAAGTTGTGCTTCACATTAAAGCCACAACCTTATTGCACTTTGTTGGAATTTTATGTCACAGACCAACATGAAGTAGTGAACTTTAAAGTGGGAGAAAAATTATACATGTATTTTCACTATAAACAAAAATCCAAAAGCATGCATCCTACTGTGATACCCCTAAATACAATACAGTACCACCAATGGTTTGTGAAGGCCTCAGAGGTTTGTTATTAGAGAACAAACAGCAACCAAGTGCGAAACAGGTGAGGTTGACGAGAAATTTAAAGCAGAGTTCAGTCATAAAACAAAACCCCAAGCTTTGAACATCTCACAGAGCTCTGCTCAATCCATCATCTGAAAATGGAAAGATTATGACACAACTCCAAACCTAAGCAAGACATGATAGTCCACCTAAACTGGCAGGCTGGGAAGGAGAACATTAATCAGAGAAGCAGCCAAGAAGAGGATTGTTGTCACTATGGAGAATCTGTAGTGTTATCAGCTGGGAGAGTCTGCATACTATTAGCTGAACTCCACAAATATTAGCTTGTTAGAAAAGAGGCAAGAAGAAAGCCATCGTTAAAAGAAATAGATCTAATTTGTAGTATTCTAAAACCATGTCAGGAAAGTGGAGGCAGAAGAAGGACCTCTGGTCAGATGAAACCAAACTTTCTGGCCAATACAGAAAGAATGGATAGAGCTAAAGTGCAGAGCAGTCCTAGATTAAAAACACGTTTGAAGCTGAAAATTGACAGTGGTGGAGGTTCACCTTCCAACAGAACAATAATCCTAAACAACACATCACATACATTAACCTGAGATTAACACGACCCGGTTTGACTCAGCTTGAGTGATTCTGTAAGGTAAAATTAGTAAAAATGTCAGTCTCTAGACTGAAGTGTGAGGTGGCTTTACCCAGAAATCATAAAAAGAGAGCTGAATGCTGAATGGACAACACATTTTATAGATTTTCTTTGACAAAAAAAATGTACCTTTTAATTTAACTTCTAAATTATGCACTGCTTTTTGTTGGTTTATCACATAATATTTATATAAAAAATACACTCTGGTTTGTGGTTGTAATATGACAAAATCTGAAAATGTCCAAGGTGTAAAACTATTTTTATTTTCCACCAACGACTCAAATGGTTGCTACCATAATAATAAACCACACATGCATCCTCAATACCATCCAAGACCCAAACTGTCTTGTTCCGTCACATGTAAGGTGATATAATGTCTAGTCAGTCTTCCAACATAACCCCATAAAAAACCTTGAACTCTATTTGAAGCTGAATAAAATAACTCTTATCTCTAATAAAAAATATTTTATACTATGACATGTAGATTGAAATGTAATGAAAACACTTGCTATTTTAATATAATAACCATTAGTCCACTCTGGACTGTGCAACTTTAAATCCTGTGGAAAGTGAGATGAGTGCAGAATGAATGAAATTACAGAGATCACAGTAACATCAGCCAGGACAATAAATGCAATAGGCCTGACATCACACACACGAGCGCCGATGTAGGGATTTTGCGACTATAAAACAGTCGGCATGTGTACACGTGCACCCCGTCTGTCTCCTGTATGATGTATGTTTCCTGAGAAACGGTGATCTCATCTCGGAGAGTGGATTTAGGGTCAAAACACACTGAAGTGATGGCAGAAGACCAGACAGCAGCACTTTTGAAAACTTCTCCATTTTTGGAAAAACACATTTGACAATTGCTGCTCATCTTGTCAGTCTGAGAGTCGGTTTTTGTATGGGCTTTGAATGAATCGCTGGTGTTGAACCAAACAGAGAGCGGGGACCAGCAGATCTGAGACAAAGGAATGAGATGAGTCAGGAAGACATACGAGTGTTCGTTTTTCTTCCAGTGATAAATGTTAAAAAGTAAAGACTAAACCAGAAGAAGTCTTGTGGCCTTTTAGAAACATCAACGTCCTTCCTTTTTGTTCTTTGAACTTCCTGCCTCTTACGCTTTTCATCTTTTTCTGAAACTCTCCTGAGCTAATCTGAAAGGTGCCGCCTCTCGGCTAATTTCTTAATTATTAGCTGAATGGAAGTTTGCATTACATAGGACCTGGTCAGGACCAATCTTGAAACCCTGTGTCCATCTCAGAAAACCGTTTTCAAAGACCAGAAGGCATCCAGCAGAAAGCCTCTCGAGCGGCTTAAAATGGATCACATTCTGCGTCTCCATCTGGTTGAGCTCCACATTAAACAATAGCTGGATATATGATGACAGAAGTCATGTGTTTGGGATTCCTGGCGGATGTCGTATAAACCATCGGCTGTCTTCAAAGGAATGATACAGTATTTATAAATGAGAGCGCAACAGACAGTGCAACATACTCACAGATTAAGTTATCAGCTGGATCACGTCATTAAATCATGTCCAAAACAACACACTCAATAGCTGGGCTTTGCTTTGCTTATCTGATCTAAAAACAGACCAGCACACACGTCACATACCTAGAAGACAACACGGCGGGGTGCTGTACATTACCTATGCTTACAGAAACAATGCTCAACTAAAGAGTGTTCAACTCTTTCTTTTTGCCCTCTGGTTCAAGGACTAGTCTCCTAATGTAGTTGACAATGCAAGCAGGAGACTCTCTAGACATGATAATCTTGAAGAAATGCCACTTTTTACGGGTAATTACAATAAAAATTGAAATGAAAAAACAGGATCTAATTCTTTTTATTTGAAACAGTAAGGCACATATCATTGCACAGATTGGCGGACGGATAAAAACCCAGATTTTATTGCATATGGGTGTGAAGTATAGTAGACGCAAGAGGAATGGACCTTCTCTCTCACCTGAACATGCAGGTAAGAAGCAAAAAAGCCCAGATAGGAACAATTTTATCAGCTGGCGCACTTAAGCTGAATCTGAACTTTATTAAAGATAAGCAGCAACCTTATATCGCCTCAAAAGAGACCACAGATTTAATTAGACAACTTTTTACTTTACATACACTTTTTGTACTCTGGAGACATTGGTATGATTGCCTTCTGAATGGCTAGGAGTTGGTTTTTTTATTGTACTTTTTATTCTTTTATTGTCTTTGCTTTCCTTTGTATGTAATCTGGACTCTGAGTCTGTAATAAAATCTATCTATCTATCTATCTATCTATCTATCTATCTATCTACATTTCAGATTAATTTTTTTTCTTGCTGGTATCAAAACTGTGAAATGCTTGTGGATCCCTGTGTGGGGAATTGAGCCACAAAAAATCTAGCTTATAAGATGAAAGACAGCTGGGCGGAGAAAAGAGGCAAAGACTGGGTTCTAAATACTAGACGATGACATCGTCTATATTCTAATTGATGAATAGTATTGTTACAAGCAGTTAAAACCAAAATTACACATAATCTCTGGTAGGTTTAGATTAAAAATAATTTGTATTCAAAGAAGAAGTTAATTTTTGAGAGGAAATGTAACAGGAAATAATAAAAACGTGTGAAAGAGTTTACGTTTTACAACAATTCATCTGTTTTTATTTACCTTTTCTTCTTAAAAATTATTTATACCTTTATCAATAAGAAGTGTAAAAATCTTTAACAGCATGAGGATGAGCTGAATTTAGAGCAGTTCTTGTTAAGGGAAAACTGGCTCAAATATGCACACAAACTCCTATAAAAGCTCCTGTAAATTTCCAACTTTTGTACTCAAAAACCAGTCGAGCATATGAGTTGTATTGTTCTAATGAGCTGGTGGTCTTGTTGCATTTTCCCCCTTATCATATTGACAAATATTTCGCACAGAAAGTGGAAAGCGTCCATGTTACTGTTTTACATGTGTTTGGCTAACTATGAATAGTTTACTAAGCTGATAAAATCAAACTGGGTTACATACAATTAAATCTGAATTTGACCTGCTTGTCTTGTAATGTGCCTTGTGATAACATCTGATGTGAATAATCACTAAATAAATACAAAGTGAGCCTAGCTAAAAACAGACAATTAATTCAACATGCCAGATGTTTGAATTGCTTCACAGAAGAGCATTAGTAGCATTGAGGTTTTTACTAAGAAAAGTACCAGACCAGTCAAAAGTCAGAAAAATCTTACATGATGTTGAACATAATGGGAGGTAATTCTTTGTTTAATTTTTCTCAACTTAAAGCCACTCTGACCAACAGACATCTTCATAAATAATATTTCAGAGGAAGGGAATGTGTACATAGCCTACAATCCAACCAGCTCCTTTTGTTAAATGACATTCTTGGATTAAAAGTTAAATGTGTTTTTTTTTTCTATTTATTAAAATTAATGAACTATGAAAGATTTCATTGGCTCCCCCAGCGGGTCAGTACACGACATATCATACTCACCAAATTGCATCAGATTATATCTGCTGTATCTATTCATACCAGCATCCAACATATGAAATGTTTTAAAATCTAATTGAAAACAAAGGAAAAGTAAGATGTTTTTTTGATTAAGCATTGCAGAGTGAGGATGACCGAAAATGGATTTAGACATTTATGTTGAAACCACGATCTGGTTTGAAGCAACCTCTAATCAACTAAAGGCCCCTCTCTTGCGTTGGCTTGCGTTAACGTTCGTGAGTCGACCATCAGAGGAACTCTGAGCAAGGACGATGTCCACTGCAGGGAAAAGGCGATTACCGTCTGAGAAGAACCCCACTGCCCCATCTGCGGTTTGTTCCCAGCCCAGATTGACGATGAATAAACTCATCTGCAGTTTATTAAAGATCACATGCAGAAGAACAGGGACTGTTGGAATTGTGTTTTGTAGACAGAGAAGACCAAACACTGAAGTTTTTGGTTCAAAGCAAAAAAGGATCTGTTTGGACAAAGGAAGCACTGCGTCCAAGCAGGAGAAACTCATCCCAGATGCGCAACCCTAAACGACAATAATGGTTTTGACATGTTTTGTTACTCGTGAAATAATTTCAATCAATCATTACAACAAATTTTGACCAACAGTGTCAGGACATTCATTCACTGACTTAATCTCTAAAGGCAAGTGAGGCCTGTGGAGCATTAAATGATGTTCTAGGTACTTTATGACCTTCTGGATGTATCATCTATGGACTCTTGGAGTAATTTTGGAAGACTGGACAGTTTTCAGATGATTCACCACAAATCCATGTTTTCTCCATTAGTGAATGATGACTCCAAGTGTGGTTCACTGGAATCAAAACCCACTAAAATGCTTTTGTTTCTTTTCTCTTTTTATTCAGGCTGAGAGATATTAATGACTTTGTTCCCTAACTATTCTTGGATATCTTTTATCCCTTGTCACATTGTCAAATAGATTCTATTTAAGGGATTACTGATTTCTACAGTAATTAGGCCTGGGTGTGGCTGGTGAAACTGATCTATTGTGGTTAAGCACAGCTAATGCATGACTTATTTTTGTGCTTGGTGATAATAACAGGATACATTTTATTTTAGGTTGTGTATAGACAAAGCACGCTAGCTCAAAGTTTAACAAGCTAATTAACAAAAAGCAAAAATCACTGGTGGGCCAATTTTCTCTTCCCTCAGACAGGAAAACTGTAGCTGTTTCTACGCGTCTGCAGTCTTTATGTTGAGGTAACTGGCATTTACTGGTATTTACCTTACACAGATGGGCCCCTCCCTCGGCTCCAGTTCAGCCTGAGAGCAAAGTGTGCAGGATGGATGTAGGCGTTTGCGGCTACTGAACTCAGGCACTTGGTCTAAACAAAGTCTGACAGGGTGTAGTGGAAATAAGTAGGACATTACTTGGTGGGTGCATATGCACGCTGTAATAGACCCAGCTCAAAGTGACTGCGTGAGTGTAGATGTGCTTTTTGAAGCGTCATCGTCTCCTACCAGTGGGTTGCGGGGCACCATGAGCATCTCCGTGGAGCTGTGTCCGATCCCATTGGGAATGCCGGCTGTCCGGTACATAACTCCGATCGTGCGCTTCTTCCGGGCCTCCTTGGCTGCTTTCATCAGCTCCACCGTCACACCAACTTCAGCAAAGCTCTGCACCCCGGGACTGGCTGAAGAGCCCTCCTCCCAGAGCTTAAAGTGGTGGTTGTGGCTCGCCGCTATTGAGAGAGAAAAAGCAATTGAAGAAATGTGAGATGAGAGAAGTGAGATGCATGCTCACTTGACTCCTTTTGAGTGTCAATGAAGCTCCGCAGAGTCCTGAGCCAGACGATGAGATCATTTCCACCACGGAGCCTGAGTGTACTTCTACGGCTGCCTCCTACTTCCTGCATTTAAACTGATAATTCTGAGGGAATTGCTCATATGCATGTGTTATTGCAAGGTTATATTCTCCGTCTTTTCCTGCAGAAACCGCAACACAGGCCGGAGCTGCCAGGATGTAGGTCAGGATCCTGGACTTGGCAGGCAGAAGTTGGACAACAATTTATTTTAACAATTCTGAAAACCCTTAATGATGCTTTTGTGCAGCCTGGGCCAGCAGGCTTTCTCTTCACATTCTTTGAAAAAGTTCTGGCTATCTCAGAAATCTGTTAAAAATCAAGAGCCCAGTTTTAGATTTGAACCACAGGTTCTGGAGACCCACAAAGCCACTGACCTGGACCCGTGGTTTTAAGGGCAGAGTAAGGTTAGCCAGAAACACGCTGACAAATGCTCTGATGGTTCTGCCTTACCTCACTTTTCAGAGCTGCATAAAGACACTCACACACACATACAGACTCAGGATTTTAACCTTAAATAGTCTTGACACATGTATGAGCGCACACTTAGTTGCACAACTTGCCTAGCACACTTCACACACTATCTTGTTTCTCCCCATACCGCCGTTACTTGTGGACCTTAATTGCATTTCCATCCTAACTAGCATCAAACCCCCGAAATTTGATAATGCATCACACTTATGCCCCACCAAGACTTCAAAGCCAACCCTTCCTAAATTGCTTGAGTATTTTTTTATTCATGACAAAGTCCAGTCCTTCAGAGTCCTCGGCCCTATTCCCTACTGACGTTTGCTGCAGCTTTTTTTTTTGTCCCCTATAGTTTGCCGTCTGCTCACTGAGGCCCTTGTGTTTTTGTTCCCTGGTGACAAAGACCATCTCTTTCCATGCCCATGGAAATAATTATGTCAGAACCGCTGGTGCCTGTCTCTGTTAGGAATAAGTAGGGCACTCTCCTCTTCCATGGCATCACTGGGCCACCTGGAAACCAGACATCGCTGCTACTATGTCCCCAATATTTTGTGATATTACTCGCTTTAACCTTCTCCTATTTTGACACATCACCATATCAAGCAAGAAGGGACCACTGCTTTGGCATGTTCTTCAAAAAAAATCTTTATTATTTATTTATTTGATTTTTAAATCTCAGCAACAAGACGTAAAAAGGTTTTATTTGTTTTCTTGTGCTTGAAAGCACTGATCAAAGCATGAGATGAGTAATTTCTCTTTGAAAGCTACTCATTGTGTGGCCTATCTGTAGATATGTGAATCATACTTGTAAACGTGCAGTTCAAATTTCAGCTAAGGCAGTTGTCAAAAATCTTAAGTCTCCAAAATTGGTGCAAGCACAAAAAAGAATAGTGATTTTAAACTGAAAAGGGATTTAACTGTGTGAAAGCTACATTTGTCCACGTCATTTTTCCATCATCAAAGTCTAATTTTACTGTGTTTAGGATTCAATTATGTTTTTCATTGTTTTTTTTTTCACAACATTTGCTCAATGTAGCTGGATATAGTATAATGTACCTAAGAGTTGGTGTAGGGTTTGTAGTCGTTCTATGTTAAAAAAAAAGTATTTTAAGTATCACGTGTTGTTGGTCATGCTGGTTTTCAGGTTTGTATATTTCACTGAATTCTTGTGTTTTCTGATCACCTCATTGTTTAGTCACGTTCTTTTCTGCAGCGTTTCCTCAGATTTTGGTTCAAACTTTTGTTTTTGTGATCCACTTTGAATTCTCTGATCTCTGTTCATGGTGTTTCCTCCTCCTTACATCTGCAACACATTCAGTTAATCAGACTCACCTGTTTAGGTAATCATGTTTATACTCCCAACTCTTTTCAGCCCCATTTTGGAACCATGTGATTTGTCTGACAGCTGATAGAAAAACAAAGAGAAACACCATCTGGTAGTTTCTTTGACCATTTTTTTAAAAAATTCACCGGTAATAAAATCTTCTACCAGTGTTACGTATGACGCTTTTATTTCATTCCAAAAACACTCTAAAGAGAAGCCATATCTTTCTCACCTATGAGTTTGGACCACTGCGCTGGGGGTCGGAACAGGGGATACTGCTTTGGAAAAGCCTGCGGGCTCCAGTGACCTGTAAAGACCAGGATGTAGGAAGCGGGACCCTTGGCTGTGCAGCCCGTTCTGTTGAGGGGTTGCAGAGGCTCGGCAAACGCGAAATGAAGCTTCACCAGCAAAACAAGTAGCTTGTGCAGCCAACCGCAGGCCGGGTGCTCTGAAGACATCATCTGCAAGGAATGAAAAATGAAAAACCGGGTTATTCGTCCAGCTGCATGTTGGAGCTGGAGATGATTCCTGAACAAAGTCTGATAAGGAGGTTGGAACTGTAAACTGGGAGGCACCTTTTAAGATCAAATGTGTTTGGGCACATAATCTTGGTTTGGGAGGAAACAAAAAGGAAGACTAGCCAGAACATTTAGGAAGCCAAGCCCTGGACAAACCTCGAAAATAAAAGGAGACAGGGAAAATTCCACATCCCTGCCCTCGTATCACAATACAGACGTTTCATCTGAGAACAAAGCTTGTTGAACCTTCTGACCCTTGAGCTTTCAACTTCTGGGCTGGGCACAGTGTGTGTGTTGATCTCCAGCCAATCTCTAGCTATGCGACAACAGCTAATATTCAGCAGGAATGTGTGTTGCAGGAGCTGCCCTGAAATAAAACGGCACATATGGATGTGAAATCTATCTGACCTCACCGACTGACCATCCACTGACCCTCAGCTGAGTCAGACAGACTCGCACTCTATTTAGAGGCAGAGAGGGGAGGAGGGCACGTGCGCAGCCATCACTGCAAACACTTTTCACCTTTTATATATTTTAACAGGGCTAAGGAGAGTAAAGGAGGGAAAATGTGTCTTTTCATTGCTCTCAAATTTTCACCAAAGTTTCTGCCTTATTTAGATGGTGGCCAAAAGTTAGACTGCAGTGTTAAGTTCACAATGTCAATGCTAAGCGGTCAAATCACCATTAGTGAAAATTGCAAATATCGTAAATCACCAACTTGAATTCCATTTTATGTATATTTGAGGTTAAAACCTTTTTTAAGAGCATGCAGGGGTTTCTAAAAGTATTGATTCTTGCTAAATTTTGTCACAAAATGCCTATATGTTATCAAAAATCTTAAGTCTCCTAAATTGGTGCAAGCACAAAAAAGTATAGTGATTTTAAACTGAAAAGGGATTTAACTGTGTGAAAGCTACATTTGTCCAGGTCTTTTATCCATCATCAAAGTCTAATTTTACTGTGTTTAGGATTCAATTATGTTTTTCATTGTTTTTTTTCACAACATTTGCTCAATGTAGCTGGATGTAGTACAATGTACCTAAGAGTTGGTATAGGGTTTGTAGTCGTTCTATGTTAAAAAAAAAAAGTATTTTAAGTATCACGTATTGTTGGTCATGCTGGTTTTCAGGTTTGTATATTTCACTGAATTCTTGTGTTTTCTGATCACCTCATTGTTTAGTCACGTTCTTTTCTGCAGCATTTCCTCAGATTTTGCTTGCAGTGTTGGCTGCTTTATGTTTGATTTCTTCCTTTGCATTATTTCAACACATTTCTCCACTTCTGAGGCAGGAGTGAATATTTTCCTGCCATTTCTCTCCGTTTTCAGCTTCATTTCCGAATTGCATCACAAATAAACACAAAAATGCAATTTCAAGGCCACATGTTTGATTTCTCGTTTTACTGAAAGCCGACTTAAACGTGAAATAAAACTTGAAAGCTGAGAGCAGAAGATTTTTCTTTCTATTGACATTCTACAAAGGGCCAACCCGGTGTGTTTCTATAGTATTGCTAAACCTCCAAGCAGCTGCAGAATGCAGACAGTTAAATTTGGGTTAGTCAACACACACACACACACACACACACACACACACACACACACACACACACACATGTCCACACCCACACACCATCAACACACCTAACACCCATGTCTTGCTGCATATTGTCCCTGAGGTCTATTTCCAGAGGTCAGATTGAATTACTCAGCCAACATAGCTCTAAATGTCCAACTCTGACACTTTTTTCTCACCGCAGCCTCGCATGTCGCTGATCTTTTGATCAGTTCCCCATCTGTACTGACTGCAGATTAATCATTGCAGAGTTTAACAGCCACCCATAAAAATACCTGCAGTATGGAGACACATAACCCAGCCTTTATCACTGCAGGGAGAAATATCAAGGTTTGGATGTCCAACTAATTCCTAAGGTCATTTCTCTGACTTCTGCAAAGGCTTACAAGTTTCCTAAAACTGGTTCTCCTTTTCTCTTACCTCTTCAACACTATTTTGGTTTAGTAAACCCTCTGACCTTCCTCCTGAACAATTTTTTGAAAAAAAAAAAAAAAGTATTTCCTTTATTCAACCAGGTAAACCCCGTTGAGATCTAGATCTCATTTTCAAGAGGAACCTGGGCAGAAGTCACACCAAAGCTGCAACACACTTCCGATAACCTGATATTTCTTGAATTTGCACATAAATATTAATACAAATAAACCGCAGATGGATTAATGAGAGTTCACGGTGATTCTGACGTGCAAAAATACACACTTGCACCGGCAGCCCAGGCCCACTGTGACCTCATCAGCCAGCATAGACTCACACGGAGGAGAATTTTTTTATTTTTTCCTGTAAGGCATAAGAAGCAATAAAATCTTTCAGGCACCTTTCCTGTGCTGTTAGAGCAGCTTCATGCAGCGATAATGCAAACATTCAACCTCGTCCCATTAATTTGGTCATTCAGATCTGCACACATACACAGATTTTTAACAAGGAGCTGACAGGGAAGGTAATTTTCTGTTTGTTTTTTTCCTTGAAAATCTTTTATTGGGCAACAATAGCAGAATCAGGAGTTTGTTCAGGACGAGAAAAAACCAAAAAACCAAAGATGCAACCATCTGTGTTGAATTATCCTTTTCATGCATGCCTGATCCGTGTGCAGATTTCTGGTTGAGCTACAAGGAGAAAGATGGACACTTAGACAGGTGGGGACATAACAGGAGGTGAGAAATTTAATTAAGGCAGCTAAATGTTGCGTGCAAAACCTGATTATTCTAAAGTATTTTTAGATACGCTACTGACGGAAAGCGTAGAAAGGATGGACATTTGGACAATTTGTGGGTAGAGTTCAGTGAAATGCCATGTAACTCTAAGGAGGAATATGTTATCAAGGTTTCCTAAAATAATGGCCTAAGTCACTTTTATGCCAAAGGTGATTTTTGCAAAATAAATAAATGAATAAATAAAAATATTCTCTTTATTGTTTGCCAAAAGATGATTAAGACAAAAAAATTCCTTTTGGCAAAAAACAACTTTTACAAACATTATTTTTATCAAGGTCGCCATATGCAAAAAGTCTAAAGGAAAACTGCAAAAATGTGTAGATTTTTTGTTTTAAAAGACATTTGATTCATTCAGGTGAAAGGATAAGAAAAACAATTTGATATTTGTCAGTTTTCGGCTGCTTCTCGTCAAAGTGCAAGACAATATAAATGCATACAGAAGCTTACTTTAAAGCAGAAAAACACAAACATATCTCAAGAAGAAGTCATGTTCACTTGAATTGTTGTGAAAACTATTCATCTTCTGCATTTGGTTTCCAAATTCGACCACAGGCACGCTCAGTTGTATTTACCTTCAATTACTCATAAATTGCATGTTGACATTGATTATTCAAAGTATTTACATAAATACGTGCTTCGTTTAGCTTACATTTACAATCAGTTTGTTTGGTTTTTTTTTTGTTGAAAGAAAAGACAGAAACTTCCTGGATGCTTCCTGACAACCAGAACATAAGGGCCAGACTCCTGCAGGCTCGGTGTGTGTTGAATGGATGACGGGTGCTCTGTGTCTGTTCCCTACCTGCGTTGGGTCAGTCGGAGAAGCAGCAGCACAACCACAGGGAGGATTCAGCTCTGCTCACTTTCCTCTCCACTGAAACTGGCACAACCTCATCACTCTTTTTCGCTCGGTGGGCTCCCTTTATCTCTTTCCAGATTTCTCTCCTCCTACCTTCTCTCTCTCTCATTGTCTCTCCTCATATTACCCTCCTCTCACTCTCTTTCTCCTCCCCCACTCGCCCCTCACCTCTCCTTGTATGGAAAGGCAGTTAACAGTCTTTGCTCCTCTCTCGTTTTCTCTCCCTCTGTCGTTCAATGTGCCTCAATTCCCAGAAGGCAGTTAACATCCCTCCAGGCAAACACCCCAAAGCATTGTCTATTTTTTTGGTGCTCAGTTGCTAAAAAAAAAAAAAAGGCAGTAAAATTGAAAGAGTAACGAGGACTTCGGCTCCGCAGACAGACACGCAACCTGCCTGACAAATGAGGGGAGTCTGGACAGAAGCACTGGCTCTGATTTCAGCAGCTAATTTCAGTTTGATTGGAAATCAGAGGGAATCAAAGGGGTTTAAAATGGTTTCCGTATCTTTTTTTTTTTTTTTTACACTTCTTCTCTGTTTTAAACCACTCCATCTCCAGATCCAGCTGTGATTCGAGCATTAGGATCCCCGTTTCTTCAGGTTAGAGTGTGTAAAACGTCGTGTTTATGTGCAGCAGCAAAGAAAAGAAGAAAAAAAAAAAGCGATTCCCCACAGCTGGGACGCACATGGACAACCAGGGAGGTTTCTGTTATCAGGAGCTACTTGTGAATATGTTGAAACCGAGTATAATAGAGACACTGTTTGTACATGTTAGAGTCTTAAAACAGCCACTTTAACCGAAGGCTTCAAAAGGAACAAAGCAGCTACCTTTGTGCCCTCACATACACAGCCTGGCAAGGAAACGTCAGTGTGTAAAAACTCAAAAACCTTTCCCAATTTCTCATGTGTGGCTAGATAATGTGATACAATCCCCGTCATATGTTCATATGAGAAGAGACATTTACACAGTAAATGCTGACAAAGACCATGTTGGAGCATCAACTTTTACAGCAGGTAAAAGTAAACAGGAGCACACATTTTACCTTTCCAAGCCTGGAGGGATGAAATGAAGACCCGGACTCTGACTACATGCGCTACAGACAAGAGAAGACAGAAAATCTGATCAAATGTGTGTGGTTTCTATGTATTTCAATTATTGAGAGTTCAGTAGTTGTGTAGTGCGTTATCTTCCGATGTGACTTGCGGATGCGACTATGGATTGCCATGATCTAATGAATTATTTCAGATCATGAAAGGACTCGGGTTGCACAGTGGTGTGTTTGTTAGGACTGTTGTATCACAGCAAGAAAGTCCTGGCTTTAAATCCCAGCCTTTGGTCTTCAAGCGTGGAGTTTGCACGTTCTCCTCTGGGTTGAAACAACGTTTCTGTGCAAAACCTGCCATTATGGGAAACATTTCTGGAGAGAGACTTACACAGTTTGAGCGGTTTGAAGGATGTCTTCAAAGCGTTGTTTTTACAGCTATGTTGTTGTAGCGCACATAAAACCTCACAAGTGAGACATGAAATGATCACATGGAGAAAGTGGAGACTTTTTGCCACTTCTGTTCACTGCCTCTACATTTACACAAGCAGTCTATCGCAAAAACAAAACATCCTGACGGTGATTTGGGCATGTGGTCAGGATGCCTCCTGGACTCCTACAGACACGTTGATGCCTGTGCTGAGAGGAGCAAAGATATTCTCAACCGGTGCAGAAATTACAGACCTTCCAGGAATAAGCAGCTGATGATGACGAGCAGAAAAGGGAAGAAGGAAAAGCAGACATATGGGTATCCAGTAACAATTTAGTTTTTATGTCCTGCAGTCTAAAGGAGTTGGTTAAGTAGATATATGTCCCTCCATCTGTTTTCCCTTCATTACGGGCTTGATTCATCTTTTTGATTTGCATGCAGTCCTGCATCCTTCACCCAGTCTGTTCTGCTGCGATGCAGGAAAACTCCCCTGCTTCCGCTTGCTGATTGATAACAATGAACTCAGCGAGTAGGCAGACTGATATTTAGTTTCAAACAACAGTTTTAGATTGGTCAGGTGTGCATGCGACACGTAAAATCACCTAAGCTCACAATGGCAGATAGAGCGTAAGTGTTTCTGAAAACTGGAACTAATGATAGCTGTGATTATTGTAACACACACACACACGCCCGCATACGCACACATGGGAGATTAGCATTAGGACACCAGATACAGCAGCAGATCTTCCAGGCTGACGCAAAACTCCAAGATAGATGGAAGTTTTCCTCTCGTCCTCATCAGTCAATCATGAGCAAGCGTCAGCGTTACTCCAGTCAGTGAAGTCAGAAGGGGAAAAGCCATGAGCTAATCACAGAACGCCTCCACCAGACAGACGCAGAGAAGAGAAGGAAAAAAGCAACATTAGAAAGAGATCAGGCATTCAGCTGAAGCTCACATTTATGCCATTTTTGGTATCAATTTTTAACGGCATGTTCTGATCTATCTAGTAAGAGAGATGGTACGGTGCCTCACCAAAGTTCTCACATCCCTTGATGTTATTTTATATTTTTTGACATTTTGTCACAAAATGCCAGCTATATCCATCCTCCCTTCAACTCTGACCAGGTTCTCTGACCAAAGCCATCCCCTCCGCGTGATGCTGCCTCACAAAGTAGTGGCAGCGCTACACGGGTAAGACTTTTATTCAGCTGTCTTTCTTCTTAACAGATTTGTGAATTTATACCTGTCATATGCAGCAGTTCTTCCACCTGAGCCGTGGACCTCTGCGTGTCCACACAGTCGGTTTAGGTGGATAGGAATATTGTTCCATCCACCTGTGTCTCTGACCCGCTGCTGAGGTGTCTGAGGCCAGGCGTATAATTTAAGTCAATTAAATTATACAGCTGTTGACTCGCTTTACTTCTTACAAGACTTTTGAGGGCAACTGGTAGCATTAGATTTTCTACAGGTGGATCAGAGGAAAAGTGGGCAATCTGAACTGATCATGCAATTGCATTCCACACACGTTAATTTTCTTCTTGCACATTTTGAAAACTATTTATGCATTTCCTTTCACAACCAAAACTATGCGCCGCTTTGTGATAGCCTGTGAAATAAAACCCCAGTTGAAACACGCTGAAGTTTCTGGTTGCAACGTGACAAAAACGAAAAGCTCGACAGGTATGAATGCTTTTACAAGGTGCAGTTTGTGTCTTTTGGAAAGTACAAGTTAAACCTTATGAACCTGAGGATTTTGAGGAGCTATCCTCAGCTCAAGACTGTCAACAATTACAGTGCACATTTATGGAGTGTGTGCTGCAGAAGTGGGTCAAACAGAACAAACACGGCTGAGATAATTGTAACGAACACAACCCGGTGAAATCATTTCTGTAAACTCGGACAAGCTTCTCAGGCAATTTAGAGATGATCTTAAGTGGCTAAGAGTCCATAAAAATCAGACACAGATGTGTACAGATGGTCAGAGAGCTGAATACAGATCCAATCATTTAAACAAGGATGTGAATCACCCGCTTCCTGGTGCTCCGTGTAAACACAGTGATGAAAACCAGGTTAAACCCCAAACCCAGGATGCTAATGTACTCACAAGTACACTCCAGAGACAAAAAGAGACTTCTTACACTAGACCACACATGCAATATCAATCATTTTTGCACTGATTACCAACTACGATCAGAATTAAACCAGCAGAGAAAAAAAACAATCAATACAGATTAAATGAGCAGTTTAAGTGTATAATAGGATTGAAAACCAAGCTCTGAACGGGACACAGTATTCGAGTCCTTTATAGGCTGAAATAATATTCGATCATTCCAGAGACAACCCAAGACAAATATTTATCCCGCTGCCTTCGGGTTGGTAGTACGATCCCTCCAAATGGGATACTTTGTCTGCCTGGAGACTAATCCATCACATGGGCAAGTATGCAAAAGCATGCCATACACTACCACACACTCTGATCTGTCAAGCTGCCCCCATTAAGGTTCAACGCTGTTATTTTTTGTTGACTTTCTCATGCCAGAGTGAGGTTATTTCGGTTTTAAGGAGAAAATCTGGAAACTAATACTTGCGGTTGAAAACACTTTTCTTCAGACAAATGGAAGAAATATTAGGCTGAAAGAAAAAAAAGAGACTGTTGGCAATTAAAAGATATGTATTTCAAATTGGAAAGGTCTCAAGTGTTTGAATTTGATTTTTTTTTTTTAAAGAAAGACATCATGTTGTATTAGTTTTCTAACACAGAATCAAACACTAAACACATTTAAACAATAAAAAAAAAACATTCTGAAAAAAGAAAAAAGGCAGACATCTGGAAACTAGCAGAAGCAAAAAACCACCTTGTTTTTTTATCCAAAATCTAATGCACATTGACCCATTTTACAGAGCACTTATCTGAATTTACGGACTCAGAAGCAGTGTGGGAACCGAGGGTTCACGTTTTACTGGTTTAACTGTGTTCTCCCAGAAGTGATGAGGCCTCAGTGTCTACTCCAGCGCTAAATGAACAAGCAAAAAAAAAAAAAAAGAATAAGCTAAAATCCCTGGCGGTGCAGCGTGGCAGCTGACGACGTCAGATTGAAGAAGGAGTTGGACGAAGTGTGTTTGAAGTGTTAGTCACGTCCTGTGAAACCCAGCTATCATCCTGGGCCTCTTGTAACTTCTGAGAAGTGGACAAACACGTGATTGTGCAATATGGCTGTTCCCCCCAACTTCAACAAAAACGGAGATAAAGGCTCCAGTATGTCATGGTGTAAAGATCAAGGTACTTATGGACAGAAGTGCTTCAACTACTGGACTCATTATGTTAATCAGCTGGCTTTTCTTCAGGTGCTGTAGTGTAACTCTCTCACATCCATACACAAACAGTCCGTTGCACTTATACAACATAACCATCAACTTAAACGTATTTTATTTGGATTTCTTTTGTATTCAGTCCCCTTTGCTGCGATTACTCTAAATAAAATTCAGCTTCACCAGTTGCTGTCAACAGCCTCTCAATTAGTAAACAATCATTTATTCTCTGCATAAAGTGGAGCGATGCCAACTCTGGAGGAGCAACACATCTGCTGACAAAAACAACGTTGTGCAATCAATACATCTTG
Organism: Xiphophorus maculatus; assembly: GCF_002775205.1. NCBI lineage: Eukaryota > Metazoa > Chordata > Actinopteri > Cyprinodontiformes > Poeciliidae > Xiphophorus > Xiphophorus maculatus. The sequence continues at coordinate 18,673,296 of NC_036465.1, read as the reverse complement.
CCTTTCTGAATGCGTGCCAACAGAAGAGGAATTGCTGAAAAAATGATTTGCAGTTTGCCAAAATCGGCGTAGGAGACACAGCAAACATGCGGAAGAAGGTGCTCTGGTCAGAGACAAAGATTGAACTTTCTGGCCTACATGTGAAAAGCCATGTGTGACGTTATGACCCACAACACCCGTTACCCACATGCGGTGGTGGCAGCATCATGCCATGGGGAGTCTTTTCTTTATCAGGATAGGGTATCAGAACTGACAGCATAAATCATAAGCTTAAATCTAAATCGAACAGCATGGAGGGCAGAGCAAAACTCAGGGCAAAACTGGAGGAAGCAAAAGACTTCAGATTGGGGTCAAGGTTCACCTTCCATCAAAGTACAAACTAAAGAACCCTAAAAGTTAGAGGTGTGTGATACTGCATTTCATGGTACACAGTACAGCTCCAGTATCGCCGATAACGATTCAGATGCTTGATATATTATTAAACTTCTGACCTTTAGGTGTTTTATGACAAGCAGAAACAGTAGAAAAGCAAAAACGCGTGCATGCATCTGCTCCTGCAATAAAAGGGCAAAAACATATAATTTGAGAACACATCGAAACAAAACTTTTTTGAGGTAGAGTTCAGTGAGAATCTGAAACTAAAGTATCGATCTTAGCATGCCAGTAAGATCGGAATGATCCCAGTGTCAATTTTATTCAAATACTGACTTAATATCAATATTATTAATATTTTAGGTCGATCTGCAAATTCACCCACAGGGCTAAAATGAAATGGTTTAAGATTAGAGATCCTGATGTGGTCTTATTGACATATCTGCTTCAACACACTTGAATCGTATAACTCATGAATTAACTGGTCCCTGTAGAACTTGATTACATGCTGTGGAGGTAAATCAGCCATTTGTCTCAGGTGTGTTGAACCAGGGACTCGTTTTCAAAGCTGTTAGACACAGAGATCCAGGAAACATTCAGACTTAAATCTAAATCGGATTTAGATGCTTCTCTCTCAACAGGGACCGACTTCCCTCGGAGAAAAACTGAACAACTTGAGAACACCACCATAGAGATGGTCGGTAGTGTAATTATTCCCCTAAACATTTTTAAAAGCAAGTTAAGAATCTCACTTTTTGTCCCATCAGACCGGTGTGTCCCCTACACCTTTACAATCTGCAAACCAGACGTCTCTCAACATGGCTTTCTTTTTGCCTCTCTTTCACAAATGCCAGTGTTATGACCAAGTCGTCCTTTCAATAGTTTTTCCCACCTCGGCTGCTGATCTGTGCAGCTCCTCTGAGGATATTATGGGGCTTCTGATTACTCTCTTCTTGCTTAACAGCCATGTCTTGGTAAGTACAGTCGTGCCAATCCACTGACTGCATTAGATTTTGTGAAAGGATGATTTAAAAGGGGCAGAATTCAGATGAGCCATATCACAGAATTTTATTTTTTTTTTACATTGAATGCAACATATCTTTTTACTTCTACTTTGCAATTATGTAGCACTTTGTTAGTACATCATAGAAAATACCAATAAATACCTTTATGTTTGTGGTTGTAATGTTAGAAAATTAACTGCCTTGCAATTTTAGTTTTGCAAGGCACTAAAATTGCCTCGGTGTCAATAACTGGGATAAAACAATCCTTGGAAGTCACTAAATAAATACCAACAATGCATCGCTGACTGTTTAAGAGAAGTCTCTTGGTCATATGCATGTGGAAGCAATTTTAAAGCCCATAATCCCCCCACCGTCCCGTCTTTTAGCCCTATGGGCCTACACAGCCGTCCTGGCACTGCATTGCTCCATATAAAGAGCTGCCAAACTGCGGTAAACAATTTTGTTTGTGGCAAAACTTTGCTAAACACAGCTTCACGTCCTCAGACCACAAAAGCAGTCTGCAACACACTAACCACTAATAATCAGGCAAGAAGCTGCTTTAAAAAAACTAAATAAAACTCAAGAGTTTAAAGGTTCAGCAAGAAAAACACTAGGATTTAGATAGATAAAAACGTAGGCGCCAGATGTTTAATTTTTTAGGCTTTTATTAAAATACGGTGTTGAGTTTACCATTGGAGGTTACCATCACAAACATGATTGTTTCTAATAAAAAAGTAAACAAAAACAAAAAAAATAAAGCTTAAAAGCCTAGTTACAGATTTTTTTTCTGGTGTTTTTGTTTTTGCAGTCTGGTGAAAAAAAAAAAGAAATAAAATAATTCACAATGAGAGTGATTGGAGGAGGGGAAAATTTTTTTCACATGTTGTAAAAATACATTTCCCAAATTCAACATTACACACAGTCACTTTCAAGCATTCATTCATTCCTGGTTAGATGGTTAGATGTCAGTGCCAAAAAGACAAATAAAAAGACAAAAAAACGGTTCGGATCTGTGCACAGAACGAGGATCGAGAGTCTGTGAGGACGCAGGCAATCGGGGTCAACAGTCTGAGGGAGGAAAACCTCGGGGGGCGAGGGACAGGACACGTGGGGCGACTGCTGGAGGATATGTGTGCATTTGAACCCTGAGAGAGAGAGGAGAGACAAATGACCAACTCTCGCTGAAACTACGTCAGTGTCCACCGCACCGTCCTTATCGAGCGCAGTGGGCGAAGGTGGCGATTCGGTCTTACGAGAGTTAATTATCAGCTGCTGCAACTGACAAGAGCTGGCTGGATCTGATTAAACCAAAACCAGCAGAATAAATGTGGTCCATCTAAATGCAAAGTCAGTGCTCACACCGGGTGTGTGTGTGACTGCGGAACGAGCGGTGCGTGCTTAAACAAGGCTAAATGTGGTTCTTGACTGGAACAGGAAATGCACGGTGCAGTAATTTCAGGCCTGTATGGGGGTGGAGGGAAGTGAGGAGTTTTAATTCAGAGACCCCGGGGCCCTGCTGTCGTCTCCTGGCTTCACCTGCTGTGGTCGACTGTATTAAGGCAGTGAGTGGCTCCAATGGCAACTTTCTATATCAGCTACTGTAACAGGGAGAGAACGAGTAAGGCCCGCAGGATATAAGCCAGAAACGACAAATTTAAGAGAAAGAAAGGAGGAAGAGGACAAGGACGAAGGAGGGGGGGGGGGGGGGGGGGACAGGCAGGGATCTCGTTTTCTCTGAAATGTTTCAGTACAACATGTCAAACACGGAGAGTTAATCCTTTAAAAATAAAAACGGTTTTAAACAACAGTGCACCGCTGGACTGGAAAATATATATCATCACCAACAGGAGATTTTAAGATTATAATCCAAACTATGGGGTTACTTTTTGTTTTTCGTTTTTTTTATTTAAAAATATATACTTATCACATGACAGAGGAGCCACCTGTTGCTCATAGACTCTGAGGGGGACAAACTGTACATCACTGGAAACGGACTACGACTGAAGAAAAGAAGGAGAAACACTTCGATGGAGAGGGACAGAGGGTTAGGGGGAAGTCTGATTCCCCTGTAAAAATGACTTCACATGCACTATAGACAGCAGCTTGATGAGAAAGGTGGTCAAACGCAACGCAAGTATGTACTACCACCGTCCTAGTCCAAGTTATTTCACTTCATCGACTAATTTTTACATCACTTTTTAAAAGCCTGAAGTCTGACAATTGTGCTAAGCTGAGTGAGAAAGGCAAACAGATGCACGTTATTAGTGACGCCTGAGTAGTTTTCAAATTTATTTCAACTGGGATCTTTTGTTGTTTTTTTGTCTCCGCTTAATTTCGTCATGACTGCTACAATTTCATCTAGAAAATCTGTACAAAAACAGAAAACAAACAAAAAAAAATAAAAATAGAAGGGTATGCACGGTACATTCAATATCTGTTAATGAGGTACTAGATAGGTGTTCCCTTCACACCAGGGCAACAGCATTTTAAGAGTTAACTGTAAGGGACGACTCCTTTGGAACAACAACAACAGAGTGAGAGAGCAAACACTCACTCACACACACACAAACACACACACACACCACTGTCTTGAAGATGCAAGCATGCAGGAACGCTAGCCGCTGTTTGCTCCTGCAGAAAATCTGACCCATACTGTCCTGTCACACCTGAAGGGACTGGTGGATGCGAACTGGTGTGTGCAAGTGTGCTGGGAGAGCCATGATACGAGAGGAGGATGAGGATGTGCAGGGTGGTGAAAAATTTTAAGTCAGTTTCTCCGTGTTTGTTACGTTGCATCACTTAAAGTAGCATCAATGATCTGTTACCGGGAGGCCAGATAGAGAGCGCCCTCTGCTGGCTTGATTTAGATTTCCTTTTGGGGACCAAAACCAAATGGATTGGTCTCTAGCTGCTTGCTAGAAACCTTTGAGCAAATAAAGGGAGAAAAGTCTCAAAAGGGGGATTTCATTCTTTAAATGGTTTAACGCTATAGTTTCACAGTTAAAAGAGCTCCACACAGACTACATTATAAACCCTCTGCTAATAATGCCAAGGAGGTTTAAGGGATGGAGGGTGGCTAGATTCTGACCGCCTTACTGTAATAAGCAGTTTCCCCCAGTCATAATACAAGCAGATAGGGGCCAGGAAAACAAAAATGAAAACAACAACAACAACAGAAAAAGAAGAGAGTAGTAACACGAGCCATTAATGTACAAAGTGGAGCTTCAACTGTTCTGTTCCTGCTGGAGGCAGCAGACTAAAGCCTCATGTCGGAAAAAGCAAAACAGCAATACCTAGAACCACAAAAGATCAACTTTCATTAAAACAACAGCCAGCTAAGGAAGTAAAACCAATCCAATAATTGAATCCTTGAGAACACAGTTATTGCTGACATTGTGGGGGTGGGGAGGTGTGAGGGTTGGTGCGTGAGATGAGGATGGAGGGATGTGGGGGTGATGGATTGGTGTAGATGGGTCACTCCTGGGCTGGTTGTCTGATCAGACGAAGGATCGGAGATCCAGGAAGGGTCAGACTGGTGCTTCCCGTGCACCGGAGCGTCGCTTTGTGTCCGACCCTGAAGGGGCGAGGTGAGGCAGCGGGTGGGGTCGACGGGGGTTTGGTTTCCAGAGATGACGGAATGTGCCAGAGCTGGCAGAGGGGGCTATTGGTCGGAGGGGAGGTCTCTGTCGCCTTCAGCCTTAGTGGGCTGCCCCGGGGAAGGGGCGTGAGGGGGGTGGGTGACGGGGGCGATGCCATGCGCCAGGGTTCCTGAAACCAGGCTCTCCACGCCTGTGCCTGATCCTGGCAGGCCCCCCGTTGCTGCGACGTTGATCAGACCTGGGGGGAATCTGGAACAGAAGGAGGAGGAGAGCTTGTTTCCTGTCTGCCAACAGGGCCCCGTGTTGTCCTGGTCAGCATTCACTGCTCTCACCTGTAGGCAGCTCCATTAAGCTCTGGGTGAACAGTAGCTGCCTCCATGGTGGGCCACTGGGAGGCGGCCATCAGATACTCCTTATTCACACAGTTCTTCAGGCTGTCAGGGATACGACCTGGAGCAACATCACATACAGGGTTCCTAAATATTTAATATTTAAATATTTTCCCATTATTTAATTTACTTTTCTCATTAGTAATGTGGAATTTTAGAAAATGGAAAAAGCAAACATTTTTTTTACGATCAGTTATCTGTTTTTCAAGGTTGTAGGAACCCTTCAGAAATGAATGACACTGGTCAGTGAGAACTGGTTTCTCAGATTGTAAAAGAGAATATATTTTCATACTATATTAAATCACAATCACCAAAATACAAAATATGAAATATTGCAATTGGAAAAAATCCTTTTGTATAAAATATCTGCCAGGAAGTTGCACATTGCACTGAACCAAAATCGCAATATCAAATATTGATGGCAGAGGACTTGGTGAGGACAGAGTGATGAAAAATGTGAAGGGAGTTAAGAGCAATCAATAGTCATCGCAATTAAATTTCTTCTGACATCATGTAGCCTTAATTGTTCAGTGAGATCCCACAATTTATAAAGTTTAATGATTGTGCTCCATAGAAAGCAGTGGAAACAAACATCATCAACGTGGCATTCAACAACACCAGACCCCCTCCTAATCATCACTGAATACTCAGATTCACCCATCTTTCTATTTTTCTGTGGAGAATATCTAAAACATCTGAAAGAAAATGCAGCAACTCAATACGCTACTGGCTACTATTTGCAAAGCAGCAAATAGCTTTTGCTGCTTTGCAAATAGTAGATACTATTGTCGAAGACCACCATTTATTTTCCTAGCTGCCGATTGGCTGAACTCCGAAGAGGGAGAATAAGGAAGACTGTGGATGTTAGCTTCTATGGTAGTACTAAGTAGGTTTTCATTGTGCATATTAGGTGTTTGGACTATTAAAATAGTCAGTTCTAAGTGTATCTAGAAGGAATCTCAAGTATTGAAGGATTTTAGCTTTTCGCTGGCGGCTCTATTCCATAACCTCCATGAATATCAGGGGTCCACTGTATACTTTTTTACATTTAAATGTTTTGTAATATTTAAATGTTTTGTATGCTACCTATTCAGCATGTACACTCACCAGTGATGGCCCGGCGCACTTCTCTGGCTGCTTCTTCACGAGCCTCAACTGAAGCCTGCTCGCTGTACCAGGATGTGTGAGGGGTACAGATCAGGTTGGGGGCATCCTTCAGGGGGCCCGTTGAAAAACTTGATGAAGAGTAAGAACTTGTTAACATCCATTGATACTGTGTGTATAAGTAAGGCAGTAACTCAGGCTCTGGTCTTCATGCAGCGCTCCTACCTGAACGGTTCTGTCTCATGCACGTCCAGGGCGGCCCCACGTATCCGGCCCTCCTTCAGGGCCTGAGCCAGAGCTTTCTCATCCACCAGCCCGCCTCTTGATGTGTTCACCAGGAACGCTCCTTGACGCATCTGTCAGAAGAGCAACAGATTTAAACTATCTACAGCAAAACTCGCCATAAAGGCAGGGGAAAAGTCAAAACCTCAAACCCCTGAAAAAGGTTTTGTCTAAATAGGAGGAGGCAGGTGAAACTGTGGTAGTCTCACTGTAACGCTATTATGCAGTTTTGCTGCTTGAAGCAGCAGATACTTTAATACCTGCAGCTGCAGTTTGAGAGGCTGCCAAGCAGGGATGAGTTAATTAGTTTTCTGCTCATGAACACAACTGGCAGTGTTTGTATGATACACCCTCTGATTTACCTGTAGGGCCTTGGAGACTAAGCAGTTTTCATTTATCTGCTTTATATAACAGAAACACATACATAAACATCTAGTGTAAGATTAATTTCTATAATCTACAATGACAACATGTCTAAAGGACCAAAAGCAATATTTAAATCATTATCAAACAACTGAAGTGGGTCTAGTCAAATTCTTACAAATGAAATACATTGGTAGACAATGTTATTTTGATTTCTTATTAATAGAATATTATTTGACATTAAAAACACATTGCAGTAGCTTAAATTATATGTAAATCCTACCATGATATCCCTGAGGGATCAGTTCTTGGACCTAATTGTGCTCTGTATGCTCCTTCAAGGTTTGATAAGCCTGACTTCCGGTTGTATTTTATGTAAATAACATACAAGCTTAAATCTAATAAAATATGATGCCAGAACTCATTTTTATGCTAAGACGTTAATATGTGGATGGCGAAAACAAATGGAAATCTTGTGTTTTGGACTTTCTAGACTCCAAAAATGTGACCCTTTTTTGAGTTATTCTAGACAAAATTATAGGAAACATTCCTGCCTAAAACCCAGAGGAGTATATTAAGCTATTAAAAGAGCATATATACAGTACAGACCAAAAGTTTGGACACACCTTTTAATTCAATGAGTTTCCTTTATTTTCATGACTATTGACATTGTAGATTCACACTGAAGGCATCAAAACTATGAATAACACATGTGGAAATATGCACTAAACAAAAACAGTGTAAAACAACTGAAAATACCCCTTATATTCTAGTTTCTTCAAAGTAGCAACCTTTAGCTGTGATTACTGCTTTGCACACACTCTGCATTTTCCTGATGAGCTTCAAGAGGTAGTCACCTGAAATGGTTTTCACTTCATAGGTGTTGCCCTGTCAGGTTAATAAGTGGGATTTCTTGCCTTATAAATAGTCATGAAAATAAAGAAAACCCTTTGAATTAGAAGGTGTGTCCAAACTTTTGGTCTGTACTGTATATATTAATCGAAAGGCACAAAGCGCTGATAGTGAACATTCCCACTTGAAAAAACATGCACCCTCCACCCATCTGTACACGCTTGCCGGAAAGTTGCACTCGCTCTCTGTTTAGTGGGTGTATGCGACAGTTAGGAGCGGAGACTTTTAAGATTGATCTGATAGGCCGAATTTTCTGTTAAAAGCAGGTGAAAGCCAGCAGGGATTTGGTCTAATTAGAGAAGAAGACGTTTAGGGGACGTGAAGTGGATTCAAACTGTAGAAGAAAATATGGCTACAGCGGTGGAAAAGGACCAAGAAGAAGAAGAATGACTTCATCAGTAATTTTGATTTGATCTGTTGATATTGATTCTTTTAAATGTTAAAATAAGGATGTTCCCCTCTACTGTTTCATTACTATCAGATCTCATTAATGTGACACTCAAAATTAATGGAGTATTAAAAAGCCCATCCCAGTTTGATGAGGAAGCGGTTTTGTATCTGCTGACCTGTTTGATGGTGAAGTCGTTGATGAGGTGGTGGTTGTGCTCGTTGAGGCTGCAGTGCAGGGACACGCAGTCAGAGTGTATGAGCAGGTCCTGCAACGTGGCCATTCGCTGGAGGCCCAGCGAGCGCTCGACGCCGTCAGGCAGGTATGGGTCATAAAAGATTACGCTAAATCCAAACGCCTTAGCTCTCAGAGCCACAGCCTGGCCAACACGTCCTAAAAACAGCAGGACCGGGTTAAGGTTGGGAACAAATGATCTGACTCCAAGTCATTATGCTTAATTTGGTTTTATATTAACTTTGGGAACCATGTTCACTCACCTAAGCCTATGATGCCCAACGTTTCTCCGCGGATTCGAGCAGCACCTCCAGCCACCTCCCTGATCTGCTCCACACTGGAGGCCCGGGTCCCCTCCCTCAGGGCTTGGTGCATCCAGGTGACCCGCCTGTACAGGTTGAGAATCAGACATAGCGACGTGTCGGCCGTCTCTTCCACCGAGGCTGCCGGCACGTTACAGACAGCGATGCCTGCATGATGGGGGAAGGAGGAGATGTTAGGCTCGCCTTGTTGTGCCATAAAGCTGCTTGTTTCTGACATTATTCTGCAAACCTGACCATCTCACCGAGCTCAGCAGCTGCTTTGACGTCAACGTTGTCAAAGCCGGAGCCGATCCTGACAATAACCCGTAGGCCTTTGAACTTTTCCAAGTCATCTCTGGATAAAGTTATAGTGTGATACAGCAGAGCAGCCACAGCTTCATTTAACACCTGCAGTGGACAGATTTTTATTGAATTATCTGAATGATCAGCGTGTTAAATTGTTCGCCATAAGTGAAGTCACTGTTTTAAGACAGTCATTATGTTTTCAGGTCATAAACCAATGATGTTGGTAGCTGATCTTGTTCTACCTTCTCATGTATCTCCTGTGTGGACTGAGCGTCGCAGAAAGCCACGGTCGCCACGTCTTTGAGGATGGGCATTTCCACAGTGCAGTCGCGCCCATCCAGCAGGGCCACCAGGGGCCGAGGGTGCATTGGCCCATTCAGGATGGGGGGTCGGATACCTGAGTTAATCAGAACCAGAAAGATGTTTATGGAGGATCAAAACTGCCAGGATCCACAAAACATTAAAGTTAACATTTTGTGATAAATTAACTTAGAAGTAGGATGTTAATATATTTACATCTGCATTGTAAAATTCATATTTTACATAATATAAGTTATTTAGCTACTTAAGTAATCATTTCTCAGCACAGCTGGACTTTTTTATGTGGTCCATTGCATCAAGTCCAAAGCTACACTGCTAAAGCAAAGACGATTTGTTCCTCTCTGTTAACTTCAGATCCGATTGGTCAGCTGATTAAAGTTAAAATAATTTCAAGAACTATGAAATAATTATGCAAATACTGAATCATATATGCCTTTAACACAAACATTTAATTATTTCAATATTTATGTCAATAAATGTATAACTATTACTGATACATTTAATTTATTTCTAAGTTATATGACAATGTATAAAGTTTTTTTGTAACATTTATAACCCTCTAAAGATGTGGAAGTACCTACTAAAAGTTTATTAATACTACATAGATGATGATTTGAGTTCCGTACTCTGGGCTTAAAAGGCCAAACACACAAAAGAATGAATGAATGAAAACAAGACTAAATCTTTCCAGGCTTCCATACAATCTACATCTTTTTAACAATACTAGCACCTTATTAATCTGGATGGCATGCAACCACTTGTTTTTCAAAATGACTAAATAGACTTAAGGTTAATGAGTCAGTCTGCATTTTCCACGTCTGGCTTGCTCAATGTGATGTACAAAAAGAAAATCCCCCTGCACAAATAGCTGAATGCTTTACTCCTTAGAAAAACAGCGTATGACTCTCTTTTTCCAACACCAACACAGAGGAAAATGTATGACTGCATGTATGTGTTGATGTGATTTAAGGTTACGAAGTTACGTGTAACCAAATCTTTAATGGTGCATCCAGGAGTCTGCTCGTCCTTGCAGTGAACATCTGGGTTGAAGAGTCTTTGCATAGAGGAAAGATGAGACTCGGGTCAATGAAGTGGTCCAGTATCGTTTCTGGGAACAGGATCGGGGTACCATGTGACAGTAGACACACACGAAAGAGCCTAGAAGGTAGCAGCAGAGGTGATGGTGTGCTACAACTGGGTGAGGGGTGAAAAACTGATTGATGTCTGGAAGGAGGTAGTGAGGGGTTCATGGGTTTATAGTGGTGGGATGTGGGGGCTGGCAGGGGGGTCAGTTGTGACCTACATCTCATGTCTAGAAGAGCCACATCTTCCAGTTATTTTACCCTCTCTTCCCAGTATAAACACAGAACTTGGTGGCAAATCTCATCCATAGTCACTCTCCATTCTGCCAACCAAAGCAGAACTGCCAAAACAAATTAATGCTGCAATTCTGCCAACACACTGCAGAAACACTCATCACAAACTGTCTTTTTTTTTTTTTCTTTTACACCTCTTCCCTATTCTGCTTCATATGAGATTATTTTCTGTGGCCGTTATCTTGTCACTGCCGTGTGAGAGGTGTGCACTTCATTGGAGCTGGAGTGCGGTTTGCTGGAACGGTTTTACTTGGACAGAAGGCAGGACGAGGTGGCGAGACTGCTGGGGAGGAACGGGAGCTGGTAGCTGAAGCTGGAAATCAAGTATTCAGGGTTTCTGCACATTTTCCATTTCAGGGACTCCAGACTTTCCCAGGCTCGGATTTTTAAACACCTCAGCCAGCTTCCAGGCTGCGTTGGAATCCAGGAACAAGCAAAGTGGCATTTAGGATGAGCGCACACCTAACACGAAATTCTCTAAAATTGTTCACAAGTTGCATTTTATCACTGAACGGTCAACCATGACACACGTGAAGCTTATTTAGATAACGTGAACGAACGACCTGATGTGATCCATAACTATTTATTTTTATGCTATTTTGAGCCGAATTGTTCATCTCATTTTAATAACCATTACAGCTTGAGCTTGTTTTATTGTGACTTGTTCTCTCAAATTGAAAAACCAGAATTTATCACATTGTCATATGAAGACAGGCCTCGGGCTCGTGTTCTAACGCTTTCATGATGTAATTATTAACTGAATCAAGATTATGTGATTTCAAGATATATTATGACTCTAAAGATCTTGAGCTAAATTTATATTTTAAAGATCTCAAACTTGTGTTGCCGTGATGACTTCATTATAAACTAAAAACTGAATTTAATATTTAATTATATTTATTAAAATACAAAGATCTTAAACTCATTTTGTGCCATGTATAATTTATTGTTTTTAGTCTTGCAATTCATTATATTGCTATATCAATATATTAGGGTCTCCAGCTCAATTTGTTATAGCAGCTTCATTTTTTTTACATGATGTTAATATCAAATTAAATTACAATTGCAAATCTCAAGTACTATGTCGGTAAACAGATTTAATAAACTCCTTTTAGTCATAACAGTTTCAGGATCTTAAAAAAGATTGGGCTATTAAGATTTGCTATGACATATTGTGTTAAAAGATCTTAAGCTTGTTTTACTGAGATCACAGTTTGAAATAGAAATCTTAAGCTAGTTAGTCCTGAAACTGCATTTTCTTGAAATAACTGAAAATAATTCATTAGAAAATTGCTGATTTTGAGGAAGAATTAATCAAAATCTGGTTTTGATAATAATGGAACAGGGGAGAGTCTGGAAAGACAAATGTTTCTCCATACAGTAAGACTTTCTAGTAAATTAAGCTCACATAAGAATAAAAACAAAGGAGAAAAATACAGGCCTGCATGTCCGATACAGTCACTGGATATGCATGCTAGTGGACTGTATTAGGCAGTGTGATTCACATTAACTGCAGATGGCTCAAAAACGCTACCATGCCAACTGCATAACACACAAAGGGACAATTGCCACGCAGAAAAACTTAAAGTGCTCCATCACAAAGAGCTCTTCAGAAAAAATATACAACCAAGTTGAGACTGCAGGGAAAGTAATTTGAGTAAAGGACACTGGCATACCCAAGGCCTACGAGGAACAAGCATGGCCAGACACACAATACAATTCATTCAGTGATTCATTCATTCTCCCTCTCTTTGCCTTTCTTCCCTCCACTCCCTCCTCCTGGTCGTATTTAGAGTAAGAGGAGGGGGGGAGGGGCAGCAGCCGATGATAATGCAGCAAGCAGCAGTACTCCACCCAGACGCTGCTAGACACACGCTTATTCAGTTCCTTCAACGGCTGCGACAGCACCAACCCACACTGAGCGTGAAAGAGAAACAGAACACGCACACGTTTCAGCGCCACACCCAAACCATACATATCTCTCTCCCCCCCCCCCACCGACACACAGCACTCACAAATCTTTTTTTTTTTTTTTTTAAATCGAAAACGCACGCAAAAAAACAGAAAACACATGGGCAGTGGGCCTAACCTTGCATTGTGAAGTCTGTCAGCCTGTCTTCCTCTCTACGGTTCTTATTTTTCCTCCCTCTCTCCTGCCAGCCTGCTCTAGGCTGACTGGATCCCAGCTGTCATCCACGCCCAGCCCCTCCCCCACGGCCAGCTTCCAATCACAGGCGGCCCCATACAGACTCGGCCAACCAGCACTAACCTCATTAGCATAGCTGAAGCCGAGGCCTGGGGCGGTTTGGGCTGTTGTCATTTTTTAAAGAGACAGCTGGCCCGTTTCCCAGTAGCCTCCGCCGCAACCCTTCACCTTGTCCTCTCCCTCTCACAGGTCTCTAGAGACTCTCCCAAAGGGCTTCCTTCATTTTTGTGCACAGTTATGTCTGATTCACATCACCGTTATACAACAGCTTAAAACAATAACAATCACAGAAGGATGCACATTACCGTCCCTGAGTGCACACTCTGGAAACGGAAATTATTGTCTGTCACCTTCACAATGAAACAGCAACTTAAGACAAACACTTCATTACAAACACACAAAAGGAAACTAATCAAGGTTACGACATTAGCACCGCACCCATCAATCAATTTTATCGCATAAACCTAAAGCAAACGAACCATTCGGAACAGTCAACATTCAAAACATAAAAGGTAACTTTATTAAAAAAATGTAAGGAATGTAAAAAAAAAAAACTTTAAAAATTATTTTTAAAGTTAAAAGTAAAATCTTCACTTAGTTTGGGCCGGCTAATTTACAAGTGATGCAGCACTAGGCTAGCATGGTTAAGTCAAGATTATTTGTAAAGCCCATTTCAGCAACACAGCAACTCAAGGTGCTTGACATGATAAACAAGTGTAACCACAAACAAGTGTTGTGGTTTAAGAACAATTACAGCTACAATTAATTCTAAGATCTAAGCTACTTCATAAACCCTCCTGCTTTATATGCCAATCTACATTCTTACCTTCACAGATGCGGTCAAGTCTCTGCCGCTTGACGTGTTTGGTTTTGTCCATCAGAGCCATAGACCAAGGAGTCTTAACCTGGGACAGCGAAGAACAAGTCTGGGAGCTGGAGGAGGCTCTTTAATGATGTCCACCTAGTATCACCTACAGGTACACACAGATAATCCAGTTGGTAAAGACACAAGGAGAGTTCACTTGCTAGGAAACTTTAGAGCATTAAACACATGACAAACAAGCTGACAGAAATGTAATTTATACCTATGAGTTTGATGGGAGTTTTTCAGACATAGGATGACTGTTCACCTCCTGGAGTAGTGGTTGTTTGTTGGATTTCAAGCCATTTTTTTCCAGCAGTTTTTAAGACATCTATAATTTTTATGACAAAATATTTACCTCCAATTGACCAGCTCAAGAACTAACTCTGACATTCACTTCCAATTTGGCAGAGAGGTAAAGGGTACTTTTACTGCTTTGTTGACATATTTTGCTTGGCATCTTAACAAAACCCAGTTTAACAACGACAGGTCCAATATAAAACTTTGATCCTGAAGGGTCTAAGGCTATGTTTACATGAAAAAGCTGTCTAGAAACTGCTGGTATAGTTGATTGCAGAAATGTTCCACATTTAAACTGTGTCACTGTTTAGACTAGACCGCCTAGAAACCTCGAATCCGCTGTAGTTGTCATGCAAAGGCACTAAAAAGCGCTGTAATTTTAGCATAATGTCGAAACGCGCATGCGCTTTAACCCTTAACCTCCACTTCATCCTGCAGCCCTGCTTTCTGTGAATGTGCTTTCACACCAGCAGAGTACTTCACACCTCCGCAGGGGGTATTCCCAAAAGTTACACTCTCAGACCTGGCTTCAAAAAGTTCCGTTGTTAAAGACTCCCATCACTAGAGACGTGTAAACGAGTGGCTGGATAGCCACTCGTTTTAAAATGTTCCGGTTTCTCTGAAAAGCAGCTCTATGTAAATGGGGCCAAAAGAAGCCAAACAAAATCTACTAAGTTTTGTTTGGTGATGAGAGTATTTGTAGATTAATTTAGTCAGAAACCAAAATGATAAAAGAGCAGGATGAAATCAAAGCTGGATTATGGCAAATCAGAGGTGAAGGATCTAATTTAAATATAAACTTGATTAAAGTAATAAACAAATCAACTAATCCTAAAAAGAAAAAGTAGGTAAAGGGATAGGGAATAAAGTCAAAGTCAGTAGACCCCGTGCAAAAGCTTGATAAATGATTAAATCAATGTTTTTTTCCAAACTTCACAAGACTGCATAGGAATCCTATAAAGCTAATTGTTTAACATAGCTATTTTCAGACCCTCAACAGTACAAAAGAGTGACAGTATAATCTGACTTTCTGAGATATAATATCTGCATTATATCTCACTAGTGCACAGTTTTCTGTATACTTATACATACAAATCGGCTACAGTTTGGTAGAAATGTATTTAAATAAAAAACACTGCTGAATTGTGGGAAGCAGCCCCGTAGTAGGTGGGAATCAGTTGGCAGAATCTTCTTTTTTTGTTGCATGTTTGAGCTTGTTAAGAAGGTGGAGTAATAATGGTCTCTAACCTGCCAAAGTTAAATTGTGCTCTCAGTAACAAGTTTGGTCTTCAAACGGAGGAAAAAAAGTAGAAATTTTCCTCTTACATGGGTGTAAAGTTTTTGCTGCTGACTTATTGTTGTGCGACAAAAAGAAGAAAACATTAAAAAAAGAACATAAAGCATAAAGTGCTCCTTTTCTATGAAAAGGTTGGTGCTGAAATAGGCTTTGGAAGTGCACCGAAAAGTAGCACAAAAAAGCAGCATGAAGAAAGAGTGTTTGATATCACTGCTGATTATTTAAATGATAAGTTGTTGGATCCCTCTGGAAAGCAGATCGGATTGGGATAATTTGGACTGATATGAATCAAATTTGAAGTAGATTCGATTTTGACGCAATTGTAATTGCACGCTAGAGCAGTTTGTCTTCCAAAGAGCTTTTGGATGACATTTGTTGTTAATAGGCATTCTATAAACAAGCTGAATTCAGCAGATGTTTATTTTTTACTGAATCAATCACACCTCCCTCGTGCATCCTTTTAGTCAACAATACTCCACCCCGCTTAGACTTATGTGACATAAAAAAATAAAACAAAAACAAGATAACAAACATTTAAGGTTCAGCCATTAACTGAAGATCCAAGTAAACGAACAGATATAAAAATGTGTAAAAGAGTCAAAGAAAACACCCCCCCCCAAAAAAAAAGAAGACACCAACTCACCTGGAAAACGTGTGCCAGGAAGGTTGGCAACTTAGTTTAAACTGTAAACGAGGCAAAGACAAACAAACATTAAATCTAACAAATGCCATGCAGTTCGCGTCTCTGCAGGCAACTTATTAAGGCAAGAAATTCTGACAAAGCTTTAGCATTTGAATTATAATCATCTAATGTTATATTTATTTTCGTTTTACCGAGTAGGTTTTCACACTTCATATTAGCGTGCTACGATTTAGCTTAGGAGTTTATTCTAAGCGAGGGTTTTTTGGTCATGTTTCACATTGTACGTTATGCAACTGAACTTATTGCAAAAACGTTTTTCCCCCAAATGCAAAGTGCAGCAATACATGATTTAAACATTGGCAAAATAAAGCAATAATACAACAAAACAATTTTTAAAATCTCCATCAAATTTATTATAAACGAGCAAGTTAAAGATTGTATTTCTGAGTAACATTAAAATGGCTTCACACTTTTAAACAGCATTATTATATAGTGTGCTTTTTTTTTTTTTTTTTACCAAAATAATAAAATGAATCGCTCAGGTGAGTCATTAATTCTTAGCCAAGTAATGAGTTGTGCTGTAGATACAGAATTGAGCATGCTTTAATTTCTATGCAAAATGGTCAATCAAGCTTTCCCCCACAGATAACAATTTCCTGTTCTCTTGCTGGTCTTATCTACAGATTCAGATTAAGTTCTCCTAAGAAGGAGAACATAAAAAAGAGAGAAAAAACTGCCCTGTATTTTCTTTGATATGATGGCGGTACTAATTGCAACAGAAAATTAAAAATATAAGATTTTCTTAATTTGTGCATTAACGCATATGTCCATCACCTTTGTTTGATTTTAAGTAAAATAAAAGAGAGCATTAGAATATATGGTCATTTCGCAATGAAATTAACTTTTTATATGAACAATCGGATCACACACACAGCGCTGTCTCTTTACTTCTTACCTCAGTGAAGTAAACTTCTTCGTAATCTCCTGATCAAGATGGTGTGATTAAGTAGCAATTTTTCGCCAATATTCGCTTAAGTGTTTTTGGCCTCCTGTTCTTTACTGTTAAAACCTCAATAAACTTTATACTAACTCAGTGCAACTTTATTTAAAGTGGAAGCAGATGTGTACTCTGGCTTTAACCGAAATTTAGATTAAATAGCAGATAGTGATAATGAGCGGATAAGTTTGTGTATGACTTCTGCTAAAATTTCTACTGATAAGGTACCGTTAACCAAGTAGTTAGCTGACGAAGCTAGTTAGCTCGTTTCTCCTCTTTCAATCAGCGGGGTAATTCTAATGAATGGTAGAGATAAATATTTACTTATAGTTCAAGTTATTTTACAATTTCTAAAAGTTATGTGTAAATATTATTTTACCCCAGCGTGCCCACTGTAGCTTGTTCGCCAAATACAAACTTCTGAATCGCTATCCAAGTTAACTCAATACATAGCACGGGAGCTAGCTACCCGCTAACCCAAACACAAACACTCCAGTACTACAAGTGGCTAACATTCTCAAAGAGCCAAAAAACTTTCTAAAGTACTGAACAAATGACGTATTCCATGACATATTGCTGCCATTAAGTTAATAAATGTAAGTATTTTTTTTTTTGTGACGACATATGTGGGGCGTTTAAGTGCTGCTAGCGTTAGCTAGCCATCGCCGTTAAGTGTGGTGTGGCTGGGTCTGCGGGAGAGATGCAGGCGGAGGGGGAGCCCATTTCGTCCGATTTGTTATCAGCGAGTGGCGCTACAATGTGAAATGTGTGACCCAGAAGCTGAGCAAAATCCTCCCATTTGCAAGGCGATTCAAACCACCGCGAAAGCGAACGCAACTCGTCGTACTTTGCCGCTAAACACGCGAGTTGTGAGGGGGAAAATGGCAGTTATTTACCCCAGATAAACTCTTTCAGGAGTGCCGAGGCAGTGTGCGTCCGTCGGTGGTGTTCCCTCTCTCCCGATCGCCATGAAATTAGACAAAAGAGGAAGTGGCTTGTTGATGAGGGGGTCAGACTGTCTGTTTTTTTTAAAAAAAAGCGGCCGTCTGCTAGAAGGAGCGCCCTCACCTTCCACGGCGGAGCGACAAAAAAAAAAAAAAAAAAAAGTAAGACAAGTTAGCAAAGACTGCTTTGGTGTACTTAATAGGCCTTTTAACATGTTTCTGTGAATTTTACAACCATGAACGGAAACATGTATACACTTTTTACACAAAAGAGGCCGAGTTCTACAGTATCTAAAATATGCTAAATAAAAAGTAAATAAATAATAATAAAAAAGAAAGGCAGAAAAAAGTATACATTTTTTTGCATAATACATGAATCATTCTCATAATAAATTACTGACTGCATTTTTTTAATATATTCATTTTGTCCCCATTTTTAATTTTTGCATATCATGGCATTAATTTTTGTCGCAGTATTTTTTTTAGTTTATGTCCAGTTTTAGAGTAAATTGTATGTAAATCTAGAGGTAGGTAGTTATAATTTTCAATATCTATTTGAAACAACTGTGTGTGAATTTTCTTTTTGAAAGTAAAAAAAAAAGCTAACCTTCTAAGTTATATGTAAAGTGTATAAAGGTTGAACATCAGTCTTCATTGAAATGTGAAAGCAGCTTTTTATCTTCAGTTCCAAAACTAAAATCCACAAACTTTCAAAATTTATCAGGGATGTTTGACCTGAACAAGAGATTGATATGTGAAATACATATTATTCTACATTTAGCATGGTGCTGCTGCATAGCAAAGATGAAATGATTAAGCATATTTAACAAGGTGCTTAATGATATTAGGGATCTAAACTGAACAAATGAGTTTTGACACTTAGTTTTTTATTTAATCATAAACTTGCTTGTGTGGCATTTGGAGAGGCTGAAGCAGCCTGTTGAGATGCTGTCACTGCATTGTGTTTTATAGAAACGATCTGAGCTCTTCTGTTACTGACAAAATGGAGAGCTGGACCATTTTGCCGTCTACTGTATTTCGTAAAAATGTCTAAATTTTAAATTAGGCTATTGAAGGTGACATGTAATATATCACAAGGCTCACTGGGCAATTTACCAACTAAACTGGAATGTAATTGCATTTCATCTCTTAGAGCTGATCAGTGAAAAAGTTTTGGCACAGTTGTGCTCTACTGCATTGCAGAGAGAAAGCTTTTGGTCTAAGAGCTTTCTACATAGAGTTTGAGTACTCTCCCTGTACTCCATCTTCCTCCCACAGTCCAAAAACATGACTGTCAGGTTTATTGGTCTCTAAATTGACTTTAGATATGAATATGTACATGAATAGTTGTTTATCCTTTTGGTCTTTGTGTGCTTGTCCAGGGTACTCCACCTCTTGTTTACTGCAATAAGCTACTGTAGCATAAACAATAGATTTAATTTCTCTAACATTATCCATTTTGACATATTTGTCATTCAAATTAACTTATTAATTTAGATTTAGGAAACCAATGTTTTTCTGCCATAGCAAAATATTGGATTAATAATTTATATACAGTACAGACCAAAAGTTTGGACACATTTCTCATTGAATTCAATGAGAAGGTGTGTCCAAACTTTTGGTCTGTACTGTATATCTTATATATACAGTGTATCCATCTGTGAAGAGTTTTTTTCATGCTTTTCTGGCATCAAGACAACTGTGGCTTGAGACAAATGTGAGTCATTAAATCTCCTATTCCTGAGCGCAGAAATAAAAGGCTTGCCCATTGCTACATTCCTTAAAAAAAACTGCCTCTGTAATTTCATGTTGCTCTGATTTTAAAAGAAGTCTTTTTTAAATTTCATCTCTACAAACTGAACCTGCTTGATGCTCCTCTGTATTTATGCTTGGCATAGCTTGTTAGCTGCATCAAAGTGTACCAAGGACTTTATAAACTATGGTTTCCAAACCGTTCAAGTCTTTCTGCCATGCCATCCTTGTGCTTAAAAGTCCTTTATGGAGAATGCAATAGAAATTCCTGGAGTGACCAAAGTTTTCTTTGCCTTTGTGGAGTGCAGAATGACGCTGCTTTGGTTGTCCACTCCATACATTTCCCTTTTTACAATGAGCTGAAGTTCAGCTGTTTTGGAAGCTAATATTTAGCTGTTCTATTTTAGTAGAAGTGGGAATAACCAATTTAATCTAAATTAAAGTAACAGGTACTTTTTGTCAAGTAAGAATCTTATCAATACATAAGGGTCTCAGTCAATAACAGTCTTTTTATCTACTGAGGTAAAACACCCGTTCCAAATATTAACTTAAACAAGCAACACGACTTCAAAGACACTCGTGGATCTGTAAACTACCAACGGTGGTGTCAAACTCCACTTGTCAAGAGCCAGTCTCCTGCAACTTTTAGAAGTCTCTCTGCTTCAGCACACCTGGATCCAATATTAGCTCACCAGCAGAGCTCTGCAGGGCCATACTGCACACTAGTAGTGAGGCAGTTTTTCCATTTAATTCAAGCAAGTAGGACAAGGAAGGGACACATCTGAAGGTTACAGGACTGACCCTGGACTAGACTTAATTTAGCCACTAGATGGCACAAATGATCATATCGTACCTTGCTCTAATGGCTGACTGGAAGACAAAACTAAAGTTTTTCAAAAAAAAACTTTGAAAAAAAATATTAAATTTTATTCATACATACATTGTGCAAGAGGATTTTTTTTTTTTTTTTCCACCTGAAAACATGAAAGATCATTTCTGAAAGGCCACCAAATCATCTGCATTACTCCAAGCCTTGGTCACATACACTCAGGACTGGTGAGGAAACGTGCACTCACTTTCACCGCGGTACAGTACATTATGGAGTGCCACAGGGAGTCCACCTGCAGCACTGATTCAGTTATTCAGTTAGCTATTGTAGTTTATGTGCCAGGCATTCAAAAATATCCAAATCAGTGCAAACAGAGACCATAAATGTGTCTGGCTGTGAAAAAAGGGGTCCAGAGCACCAAGGACTCCATATTTTAGGTTTAAGGCATGGTTAACAGTATAATCATTATTACTCTTGATGAGGGGGGCTTGCTTATTCATCAGTTAAGCAATTACAATAGAAAGTTCCCTTTGTAGCAAACATATTTTAAGAGCACAAGCTGAAAACCGATGCATTTTAGCAGGGAATTAAAAAAAGGTACAGTGGATTCTGGAATGTTTCCTGTTAAATATACAGGAGAGCACTAAGATATGGATTTTTTTATGCACATAGTAACATCAAAACGGCTTGTGCGCATCATTCAGATCCAAGCAGAACATTTTTGTTCACTTCCATGTGCAGCGTCAATCAGGCTGTGAAAGACAACTGAGATGTGGTGAATAACATTAAGACTAATGTTGATTCAAAATGGTTAAAAGTGTGCTGCTCACATGAAAAACTGCTTCTTTGCTCATGCGCTTTTCCCATAAGGAGGGCTGAACAGGCAGGCACTAATCTTTTTTTGTTTTTTGTAAAAGTCTGAGAAGCGAGTTGACACACAATCACTGCAATCTAACTGGAAATTGGCTCCAACTTCCCTAGCTCTTAATCATTAACTCAGGACAGTAAGAGTAGGTTGTTCCCAAAAGGCTGTGCCAGAAGCCAACATGTGTGCTTTACATGGTTATGAACACAGTAGTTACTGTAAGCACCAATTAATGGTCAGTTTTCTTCTATGAGGCTCAAGTCCAAATCTGTACAGTCTCTTTCAAAAATAAATTTTTTTCCAACAGCTAAAACAGTTCTTTCACACTCTTCTTCCTCCTCCTCCTCTTCTTCTTCACTTTCACTCAGCGGACCGATGCTGGTTCTTCCCAGGAATTCAGCAGGGGAGAAGGCCAAGCGCTGCTCGGACTGAGAAGACACTGGAAATATGCCACCACCTGTTCCACCCACCAGGCTCTCGTAATTACCCATCTGCACAGGAGAAAGAAGGTTCACAAAATCACCAGACAAATTCTCACAAACAGAGGTGAACAACAGAAAACTAAAAAGCCTGTGCATTTAAATGTTGTTCTATGAGGACCAAAGAACACCACAGATAAGTCCGGCATGTAGTTAGAGAGACGGTTGGGTTATAAAATATTTTCACGAGCTTTGCTGAAGCACTATTCGATCAAGTAGAGTTTGGTGCAACTGTAAACCTATCAACTATTGTCCATCAGGTGAGAGAGGAAATAATGCACCTGAATGTAGCGTCCCTATGAGAAACAAGATGGTGGCATGCTGGGTGTGCAGATTACTGGATGTCAGTCATAAATAGTTTTAAAAGCATCAACGCTTCTGACTATAACAGGCCCAGACAGATCGCTGGGTGCTGCATTGTCAGCGTTCTTTTTTTATTTTCTTTTATCTGAAATAGTTTGCTTAGAGACTATAGGATTTTTATTGGAGTCCAGCTTTTCCAATCTGAAATTTTTCAGTCAGCACTTTAACAAAGGCCTAATATGAGCTTAATTTACACACTCCCTGTCTGAGTCTAATGCCTAAAACATGTACACTCACTCATCTTTTTGACTGCTGTTGTAGCAATACAATCTTTACAAAATAACCCAAATGTTTTTTTCCTCTTAAATGTTATTAAATTGCACATCGTTTTGTTTTATTTCACTCAACAAATCAGCCATTGATCTGGGCATTATGGAGTCCCAAAAGTTCTAAATTCCCAGAAAAATAAAATTAAAAAATTCTCTTTTATAAACAGTTCAAAAATTATATTTATCGCAATTTATGGGTTGTGAATGAGAAACTATGGGTCGATTAACAGTTACTGTGTGCAGTTTAGTGATACAAATCACACATCTTTATATGACTCATGTCCTAGAGAAGCATTTGAGGAAAACAAAAAAACAAATGGATGTTTGTGAGACTATGATTCCTGTGACCTGCAGTCGCAGCTGTGAACTTTCCTAAAAATGGAGTAATAAATTGTTCTTTATTGCTTTCACAATAGTACCACAAAGCAGCGCAAGTACACACATCACACCTTTTGGATTAGCTAAAATAAATAAATCTGCTTCACAATTAAGCACTACTTTGTGTTGATGTCAAGTGAAATCCCCAAATACATTAAAGTGTGTAAAAATGACCTCAAACATGCAAAACGCACTGTGCTCCCAATTGGTTTGAGCAAGAGAAAGAAGCTGACAGAACAATCTTTCAGTAGCGTCCCTGCTTTCCTCACCTGTGTCATTTTGCTGAAGTCCAGCCCTGGCCGGGAGCAAGGAAGGACATCTGGGTCATGGCGCCTCTTCAGCCGGGGTTTGCGCATGTCGCAGGGCTGCGAGTGGCATCGTGGCAGTGCGGGGTGCAGGTCCCGCCGGGAGCAGGATGGGGTACTGCAAGCTGAAGTGGGAGATGGACACAGGGAAGGATGCTCTGGGCCAGAAAAGCTGTGTGCCAGAACATGAGCTGGGGAAGGCGGAGGGTGCAAGGACGCCACAGAGGCGATCTGAATGTGCACGGGGGAAAGGGAGAAGCGACGGTGCAGGATAGAGTGAGAAACCAGAGGGGCTGGTGAAGAGGAGCAAGAGGAAGGTGTAGCAAGAGAGGCAGAGCAAGCACCTTTCAACGTGTCACAGGGATCCCATGGGAATCCACAGGACAAAGAAGAGTCAGAAGACAGTGCTAAACTAAAGAAGTTAGGGCTAGATGATGAGTGTAAAGAGGAGGAGGTGAAGGAAGAACTGGGACCACAAAGAAGCAAAGAACTGGCTCCAGAGCCTGAACTAGATGCTCCTCGACTGTGGCAGCCCCGTTTTACTGGAGTCCAGACCTTTGATGCGCTTGGGTGCCAAGTGGAGCGGCACTGGGACAGGTCCTCTGGAACAGAGAGGGAGCGGCAGTGGCGTTTTGGAGGTGGTGGTGGGGAACTTTGGAAGGATTTGTTTGTGAGGGAAACCTCTAGTCCCTGGAGTGGCTCTCCAGAGCACGAGCGGGGCCAAGGATCACACGAGTCAGCCAAAACATATGCTTTGCATGACTGGTGTGTGTCTGAGCTGGCTTCTAATAGTGAGAAAACAAAGATATAAGACTAGTGACCATAACAGTCAAAGCATATCTTCTATGTTGTTCTGACTTACCTTGCGTTGTTTTGCCAGAATTCCATGAAATGGTTGGACTTGAGCCCACTGCAGGCAGAGACTGTAACAAATGCAACAACTTAACTTTCAAAACCAATACCCAACTAAATTGCATCAAAGCCATTTGAGTTCATTATTTCTCAACTTACCACACTGGCATTGAATGTGAAAGCCTTGTGATAAGGTTCCTCTAAACTCTGCTTACAGAGCTGCTCTGTGATAAGTGTAACCATAATTGCAGTCCAAGGAGACGCATGGAGACGGCAGATCCACCGAGGGTAGAGATTTTTAAAAAAAAAATTTCAGTCAGAACTCTGGCGTGGTCTGTGGTGTCCCCTCCACACCTCAACCAGCCAGACTGACCAGCCTTCTAACTATACCATTCTCATGTCTATGCCACCTGAAGGGACAGAGAATCATAGATTGGAACAATCATTAACCAGAACAGTTACAACAGAGAACGTGCAATTAAACAATATCTTAATAAACCCACACAGAGGGGAAAAGAATGCATGAATGTCAAATGCATATTTCTGCACAAAATCTAAGCTGGGATCTGTGAGCTGCGTCATTCACTTCACACATGAAAGGGAGAAGTTCATGTTCACAAAGGCAGAGAGCACACGGGGACATAAGGAGGCCCTGAACAAAGGAGTACTTCACATTCCATCAAAGAAAGCGTGCACGCCCATTAAAACAAAAGAAAAAAAAAACAAGGAACTCAAAATAGTGATATCTAAGAATGAGTAAAAAGTGGAAAAACTAAGGAGTGATGTAAAGGCTAGTCATGTTGGTTAGGTAAAATAAACTTAAATTACTTCCAAGAGTTGTGGTGCTGCAGAGTTTGGAAGGGGGAGGGAGAATCCAAAAAAGGAAAGGATGGGGTGGGGGGCCTGTAGAAAATGAATGGGACACAGATTCGAAATATGTCATAGTATCTCTGCAAGGCAAGGAGGAAAAACTGACCAGGTGGCACAGATGCACTTAAAACTGAAAAAAAAAAAAAACAAGGCAAAATCAGTAGGCCACAAGGGACTGTGCATCCTATTCGGTAGCACATTCCTTCCATGTCACCTTTTAGTACAAGTTTTAAACCACTGAGTGTCAATGAAACAACTTCTTTTCCTAAAGATTAATTTATGTTGGCACAAGAACAGAAATTCGACAAATCTTCAAGCAACTTCTCAAACTAAAAGTAAATTTGAAAAAAACCAATATGGCAGTTGAATTGAAATAAAGCATGGCCTTGTAGCATTTACCCTGGTGTTTTAAGAGTGCAAAGGCTAAAGTACATTTAGTGCCTAAACTAGTGCCAACAGAGACAGAATAAACCGTTTCTGTGTAAATACTTTAAACTTCCATAGTCATAATAAAATCATTTAGTGACATTCACTGCTAATGAAACTTTACAACACTGCTGACTTTGTAATTTGGCCTCCACCGCCTGCCATCTCATGACAAACCTAGGTGCTACATTGCTAGCCTGGTTCCACATGCCACAAGTCAAAAGGTTTCACCAGACCTAATCATGTGGCAACAGCTCTGGGAAAAAAAAACGACAAAAAAGACATTGCTGCAAGCAATCATCAGCTAATTCAAAGTTAGCACATAATTCATTAGATCAGCAAGTTTGAACATACACTTAACAACAACAGCGTGTGTTTAAAATCGTGATAGATGTGTAGAAGAATTAAAAAGATACTTCATACGTAAATGTAATTTGGGGTGTTTAATAATATCCAGAGATATCAGCTTTTTAACGTGGTGGCGCAGGTCGCTCATTTCTTAAGAAAAACGGATCCGATAGCTAAAATCGATCTCTGATACGAACTGCAGTATAGACTTTATGCAGTTGATAGATTTTTTTTTTCTGGGTAAATCTACTACACATTGTAGCTGGGCAGCAAGCTAGCTTAACACGATGCAGACCGTGAGACATCAAGTTATTAGCCGGTTACGTTAGCAAGCTTATAGGATAACAAGTGTGCCAACTTCAATGACTGGTGTCATTTCTTCCACCTCAACCATTTACTACCAACAGAGAACCGTTCATTCGCTGACATAGTTTACCAAGACTGTGAAAACACGCTGTTCCTGAATTTACCGGCTCATAACTCGGTCACGCAGCCGCTCTAAGAGCTAGCAAGCTACAGCTGACCTGATGCATTACCTGCTTTCTGTGGTTCCTTAGCAACCGAAACCAGCACGGCCAAGCGAGCGACTGAGTCGCAGGGTATTTATAGCCTTTGGGCGATACCAATGCAAAAGAACGTATCCGGACAATGTTTCACCAAAATGACTTTTAGCAAACTAATGAAGCAAAATGTAGCACACGATTATTCTGATTACACATTACGTTTGGTATTTTTAGAGTAACAAACATAACAAAAGTTATTACCGTGTAAAAACACCGTTTTTACACGTCGGCCCCTAACATCTCAAAAGTTATACCGTTCGAATTAAAGGTACAGAACAATTTTTAAACTTACTCGAAATCTCTCTGTTTTCTTGTATGCCATTAAAAAACTAACAACACGAACATTCTTTTTAATTAGCGTACAAGAATTTGTTCGTAAAAACATGCCTTTGTCAAAACTGGGTTAACGTAAAACACCAACTGGGCATCTGCGCATGTGCGGTGGCTGTTTTGACTTTGCACACCACTGGCGATGGCAGAATGTTTTGTTAAATAGTTTAATGAAATGAATCATTACATTCGATAGCTGTGGGTATGTAGCAAACCGTTCATTGCTTCAATAGTTGCTTTGTGTGTGTATAACTGACGAAACAAGAGAAGACATGGCTGAGGAAAGATTCAGGAAAGAAGAAACCCTCGAAATGAGGCAGCGGTTAATTGGGTATGTAAAATCAAAGCTCTTAATGTTTTAATTTATTGTTGGTAATGGGTAATATTCTACGTAGTTCACCGCTGACTTGTGCTTTTTTTTAATCATAGTCAGTCGTGCAGACTCTTCTATTCAGAAGACCCTGTGAAGATAGTAAAAGCAAGAGGACAGTATCTGTTTGATGAAAATGGCAAACGCTATCTGGATTGCATCAGTAACGTCCAACATGGTAAAGTTTTACATTTCTGTATGTTGATCTTTTCTATACACGTTGTACTACTGTCACCTGGTGGCAGGAATCCCTCTAATGTAATTTTTAAAAGTTTTGTCAAAAGTATTTCCTCATTCACAGACTTGTGGAGTAAAGGGTACTAAATATAAATGTATGGTACAATTTTCATATTTTATTTTTTGTAAAAAATAAAACAAAACACAAACAGCCCTGTCCCCTGAAAACTATTTATTCTCTTCCTTCTACTTCTTAATTATGCACACATACAATCACAGTAGATAAATTATTATTGAAGCTTGTAAAGAATAAAGTAAACCAGTGCAAGTCAGTGTTAACTGTTAATTGTGTTTCCGGCAGTGGGACATTGTCACCCCGCTATAACAAAGACTGCTACGGTTCAAATGGACCTCCTGAATGCAAATACACGCTTTCTCCATGACAACATAGTCCTGTATGCAGATCGCCTGGCAGCAACCTTGCCCAAGAAACTGTCTGTCTTCTATTTTGTGAACTCTGGGTAAAATATCTATCTGAAGCTTCACTGAATCACATCCCAGAAGTAACATGTCAGTGATCAAATTCGCTTCTCTGACAGGTCAGAGGCCAACGATCTAGCCCTCCGCCTGGCAGAGCAGTACACCCAACATGAGGACGTTGTAGTGCTAGATCAGTAAGAATCTTAACTCCTGAGCAACACATTACAGAAAAACAACACGCC
Source organism: Xiphophorus maculatus (assembly GCF_002775205.1). Lineage (NCBI taxonomy): Eukaryota > Metazoa > Chordata > Actinopteri > Cyprinodontiformes > Poeciliidae > Xiphophorus > Xiphophorus maculatus. The sequence continues at coordinate 18,645,197 of NC_036465.1, read as the reverse complement.
TTTTGAATATAATAAACATTCCTTCCACACCAGTGCATACCATGGGCATCTAAAGTCACTCATCGACATTAGTCCTTACAAGTTCCGGAAACTGGCAGGGCAGAAAGAATGGGTTCATGTGGTGTGTAAATATATACAACTCTTAGTATGCAAACTTTAAAAGAAAAACATTGTATTTCTGCTTGTCTGAGATATTGCAATTTGTCCTCCCAGGCTCCCTTACCTGACACCTACAGAGGCATATATAGAGAGGAGCATCCCAATCCAGGCCAAGCTTATGCTGATACAGTAAAACACTTGGTAGAGGAAATCAATAAAAAAGGTCGAAAGGTACATTTTAGTCCCTCTTCATGTTTCAGTGGTAAAACAGGCAATATTTTAAAGATTTACTAATCTAAACATTGCCTGTTTACAGTGAACAACACAAATATATGCCCTTTATGTTATGTTTATTACTCTTTCTACCTTAGATTGCGGCCTTCTTTGCCGAGTCCTTACCCAGTGTTGGGGGACAAATCATCTTGCCCCAAGGATACTTCTCTAAAGTCGCAGAGTCAGTACGGATCTACTTGCTGATGTATCTTTGCCCCAGTCCAGATAGGATGGTGACTCTTTACTTTTACCCTCCACAGATACGTGCGCTCCGCTGGTGGAGTATTTGTTGTAGACGAAGTTCAGACAGGTTTTGGACGAACTGGGACTCATTTTTGGGCTTTCCAGCTTGAGGGAGAGGATTTCTGCCCAGATATCGTGACCATGGGGAAGCCGATGGGTAACGGCCATCCTCTGGCATGTGTGGCAACTACTGTGGAGATAGCCGGAGCTTTCACTGCTAATGGAGTGGAGTACTTCAATACGGTGATCATTCAGAAATGTTATAGTGACAACCATCTTACTAACTTACATTTTTAGAAAGACGCAAAGATGCCATTAAGACTGCTTTCCTAACAGATGTCAGATGAATATGTCCATTTAGGTAGTGTTTATTCCTATTTGAAAGAGCTTTGTATTGATTTTATGAAATGTCTCTATTATATTGCAGTTTGGAGGCAATCCAGTGTCATGTGCCATTGGCTTGGCAGTTCTTGATGTGATTGAGAAGGAAGATCTAAGAGGAAATGCTATAAGGGTGGGAGCACATCTCAAAGATTTGCTAAAGAAACTACAACAAAGACATGAAATAATTGGAGATGTCCGGTAAGGGTACATATTCTTCCATTTTCTCACTGTTTGGACGTACAACAATAAAATGTCTTCTACGACTAATAACACACATTTAGTTGCACAATGCCTGCTTTACATTTCATACCATAAAACTGTTGCACAGTACCAACTGTACAATTATAACTTCAAATCGAAGTTACATAAGCTATTTTTTTAAAACATCTGTGCTTCATCTGTCTTCTGCTAAGCAGAGAATCTAAAGACAAGTCAGATTTCATTTACACCAACCAGAAGTTCAACAATTACTTTTCAAAAGTATTTATAACACTTAACTTTCTCACAATTTGTCACGCAGTATCCATAAACTTCAGTATATCGTACTGGGAATTTTTTGTGAAATAGAAGGAAATTGACATGTTTTTTGTTGTTGTTTTTTTTAAGTTCCCAGCTTTAACACTTTGTAGAATCATCTTTACTGATCATGAGAAAATGTTGTGCGTTCTTTCAGAATATCTAACTGCTAAATTGGATAGCTACTGGGTCATGTGTGGGTTCTCTCTGGGTACTCCAGCTTCCTCCCACAGATCAAACACAGATTAGGATGAGGATCACTAAATTCCCTTTAGGAATGTCGCTGTGTTTACCCCCGCCTCTTGTCTAAAATGACTGTTTCTGCTTTTTTACTTTTAGCGGGGTCGGCTTGTTTGTTGGACTAGAGCTGGTTACAGACAGACAAACTAAAACTCCTGCCACTAAAACTGCAGCGTGGGTGGTAAAGAGGTATGGAATGATGCTGTCTTCCATGTACCTGATAATTGGCTCTCTACTTAAAACATGTTTCAGATGAAAGTTGGAGAGCTAAATGGAGTTTGCCTATTATTGTGCTTAATGACTAAGCAAATTATTAATAATTTACATCAGTAATGGATTTACAGTTTTGTTTTGTTTTTAAACAGTGGCAACAAGGTTAGTATCAGAAATTGAACTGTGCGAAACTGATTTAACAAATCGAAAAGTAGGAATTGCAAATAGATTTTTCTGGATCCTCCTGAGTATAAAAGGAATACCAACAAAGAGCTGACTGTGCTGTCGTATTTTAACCTTCATCTGAGTCATTTGATGTCCTCTTTATACCAGGTTAAAGGAAGAGGATCGAATCTGTGTTAGCACAGATGGCCCCTGGGAAAATGTCTTGAAGTTTAAGCCTCCCATGTGCTTCAGTTTGGAAGACGCAGAGCTGGTTGTTCAGTGCATTGACCGCATCCTCACTGGTTTGTAGCACAAGCTCCACTTCTACATTAGCAGTAAACATGTTATGTAAACCAACAGCTCATTTACTGAAGGTCGGCAAACAGGCTAACTGCATACATTACAGCATTTCCCTAGAATAGGGGCAGTTCTGACATCGGCCACGTTATTTTGCGCAACATAAAAGATGCATTGCACTAAGAGTAAAATCAGTGTGACACTGATCTTTATACAGGTTCATCAAGCCATTGCAGGGATTGATTTTAAAAGTTCTACAGATTACACAATGACCAATTTCAAATGTCAGTTTTGACGATTGTGGCTTGCAGCTAATAAAATTCTGATCCAGTTAATCAGAAAATCAGTTTATATTAAGTTGGTATGTAGAATAAATCTTTTTGCATGAATTACTGAATCAATGCAGTGCAACATGAAGGGCATCCGCCTGTGTCCTATCATTTAAATTAACTGAAGTTTAACTGTATTGCTGGATTCACTGAGGTTTCACCATTTTAATGAACTTTCACTGTTATCTAGTTGAGATACACCTGTTTACCAGTAATGTTAACACAGAGGAAAAGAAAGCCTTCAGAATAAATTGATCTGCTATAAGTGATTTATATTGGTTTTCCTCTTCACAGATATGGAGGCCAAGAATCTCAAACTGGAAAATGAAGACATCTAAAGTTTGCCAAACCTGTAGAAAACCTTTAATTGCATTCAACATTGTCAAGATGTCACATTCATGAAGTTGTTCAGAGGTAGAGATATCCACACTTCAGGCTGCTGCAGATCTGACAGGCTAGCAGGTCATTTCAGAGGTGGCATTTCCCCCCAAACACTGACTGCTGTGGGACTTCAAGACTTTTCTGGTACATCAAGTATAAACTGTGGGTCAAAGCCCAATGGAAATGCATTGTAAAGGATTTGGGCGTTGAGTTCTATTGAAGCTACATTTTCATGGTAAAATATTGTTTTGGGTGTTCAGCATCAAATTCATGGTATAGATTTTTGCAGAACATGTGATCAATCTTTCCTCTGACATCATTACCGATCATATAACCTTTTTGTAAATTAAAAGAAAAATGTCAACTCTAAATCATGGAAATAAAAGTTTAAATTCTTAATCGCATTGCCTGTTCTTTTGCCCACAGCAGCCATAATTTAAATAATGCAGCTTCATCATACGTATCCAAAACATGTCATCAATACACAGTAGGCCCAGTTAAGCACTTACCAGACCATCTTTAACTGATGGATACATTGTTACAAAAGCTCAAGTGTTCCAGGTTCACATTAAGTGCCGTTGGGTATTAACAGGTAGAGAAGCCCTCTGCCACATCTCCCCAAACAGGAATCCGAGGAGATGTCGAAGCAAAACATGCAAGCCAATTTACCATTAACAGTACATTAAACAGGACAGTTAACATTAACTTTACAAAAAAATAACCAAAAGATCCATGTGTAATATAAACCAAATTTTTATTTCTATCAATTTGCCCAAGACACTAGAGGAATGAGTTTCCAGTGACAGAGGGGTTACCCTCTTACATTATAACAGGCTTGCGTTCAAGTTGAATAACACTAATAAAGCCACTTAAAAATTGCAGACATGGTGGGGAGAAACTTCCTTAAAAGCAAAAAAAACAAAGAAATAAAACAAAATTGAAATAAATGCTGGTTGTTGTTTTCTACAAGTCCCCATAGCACTCACTTGACATTTTTTAAAGAACCCTTTGATTAGTGTAAATCCCTTTTTAAATCACCTCATCCCCACATCTGAAGCCATGCAATTCATTTCCAACACTCAGCATGGGAGAACATAACTAAAAATCTAGAAACACACAGAACAAAAAAGCAATATTGTTTTATTTGAGAGCTTTTCAAAGCCCTTTGCTCCTGCTCGTCTGTAATTCCAGTCGACATGTAAAAATACAACCATACAATACATTAGATTCAAAAAGGGTACCAAAAAGTACAGTAAAAATAACACTTCCATCACTGGAAATGTAAATGGACACAAAACAATATAAAATAAAAGAAAAAAAAAAGTGGAAAAGTGACATTTGCTTCCCCAGTTCCTCACTTGATCTGTACAAATGGAGCATGAGTCCAAATTTCTGCCAACTCCAAAGGAAAAGCCAGAGCCCATGTTCGCTGTGGTCAGACCATGGATCTCTTTTTCTTATTTACTTTAGACCTTAGGAGGAAAAACACGGTGCTTTACGTTACTGAGAATTAACCGAGCGTGGCATGCAGTAACACAGAGACAGACAGGTGCATGAATGAGTTCGACAAATAAAGTGAATGACAAACATTTTGGGACGGGAAAGGGGCGGGCAGGGGACACGGCTGCTAGCTGATCAGATCAGTCCTCATTTCTTTTCTGGACCACCACAAATCCTTACTGATCAAGTAGGCTTTGTAGAGATGCATCTCAAGATGGCAGACAGGTGGAATGAATCCATCTTTAATGATCCCAGACCCCTCATCACGCCCTACTATAACCCCACCACAATGGTTGAATGGATTTAGTGTAGATGGAGCTCTTTGTGGGGCCAAAAGGCACTAATGGTTATAGCTACGATCTCATACTACCACGGATGATGCAAGAATGCATACCTGCACTACGTGTGATCAGTATGGCTTGTAGCTACTCTGGTGGCCTCCACGTCTTGGAGTTTTCCCATAGCTTGTATTGCCCTGGTCTGGAGGACAAGAGAAAAAGGGACTGAGTTCTTCTGTACAACAAGGAGGACCAAGAAAATAAAGTTTCTCTCATTCAGTGTCTTTCCCTGGGGGCACTTATCGCTTACTGTAATCGTAGCCACCCCCATAGCCGTAATAACCAGCAGAGTAGTCATAGTTGCCATAGCCACCGTATCCATAGCCCTGCTGTCCATAACCATAGCCCTGGTTGTATCCCTGGTTCCAGTAGTTGTTGTATCCTTGATTCCAGTTCTGGCCCTGGCCTAGAAACAATAGGTGAGGCCTTTGTCACAACTCAGTTTCAGAGCAGATGTAGCTATAAAGAGAACGAGGTTTCATCAAATGTGATGAAATGCCTCACCTCCACGTCCCCTGCCACGGCCTCCGTATCCCCGGGCACCGTACTGCTGCTGCATGTAGACCTCTTTGGGCTGGGCAATTTTTATTTCACACTGTAAAAACAATAGCACATGTTTTTGAGAGGAGGGACATTTTTTAAAACGTAGCCACCTGACACCAATCACCAGTAATCTGTCATCGGGTTTACCTTGCTTCCACCGACGGTATGGTACTTCTTCTCCATAACCTTCTTGACAGAAGGCTCCTCTTTATACGTAATAAATACAAATCCTCTCCTCTTCTCAGTCTTTGGATCTTGTGGGAGTTCAATGGTCTCAATCTACAAAAAAAATGAAATAAAAAAATACTTTGTGAAGCAGCCAGCAATTTCATGCTTGCTTACATTCTCAACCATCTGAAGTCAACAGAATACTCGTTGTACCTCTCCAAAGGTCCCGAAGTATTCTTCGATGACTTCCTTGGCGGTATCCGGGTTAAGGCCTCCAACAAAGATTTTCTTTACTGGCTCCTTCTTCATGGCCATGGCTCTCTTGGGGTCAATCTGTCTGCCATCTAACCTGTGCTCCTTCTGCTCAAGAACCTACAAAAGACGAACATTTGACGTTAATTGCAACCTGGAAATCACACAAGCACTTCCACAAAGAACATTGCTTGTATTTTAGATTTATGATATTCCCCCTTCCCCATAGCAAATAATCTGTTTCTGGAATTGGTTCATTTGAGTATTTTTGAGGCAATATAAATCAACAGGTGTTTGTTATACTGTCTGCCACCAACAGCTTTATTTACTAGTACATTTCAACAGCTGGTTATCAAAATTCATTGTGTAGTTGCCCCATTTGTTGTTTAAATGTGTTCAAGTTAGATAACACTGATGTAGAAGCAATGGACTCATGCCAGGTTAAAAACACAAATGTAAGTTAAAGTGTTTTTATAATTGAAGCAGGCGTTAAATTTAAATTAGTGATTCTAAAATGTCTTGCATTAATTCTAGTAGAACGCATCTTGTGTCCTTCCTTACCTTGTCTACACTCGCTGAGTCCTTAAAGAGAATGAAGCCAAATCCCCTTGACCGGCCCGTCTGCTGGTCCATCTTAATAGTGCAGTCTGTCACCTCTCCAAACTTTGAGAAGTAATCCTTCAGATCCTTTTTGCTTGTGTCCCAGCTTAGCCCGCCAACAAACATTTTGCTGAAAACAAAATAAAACAAACATAGTTAGCCAAATACACAGTGTGAATTACAGTGAATAGAGGATTTGGCTTAAACTTGGACCACATTTCCACAAAAATAAATAAGAGGTCAGATTTGTCAAACATTTAAGCACTCCATATTACAGATATGCTTTCGGTCACTTTACCTTTCCACTAAAGACCATCAAATTTGCCAGGAAATGAACATTTCTTCCCCATTCATTCTACTCTGCGTGGCTGACATTACACCGATACCAATGTAAATAGAAGTATAAATATTTATAAAAATATAAATAAGAAAATTATTTATAATCAAACCAATGGCTGGTTTTCTAACCAAGTGTTTTAGTAAAAGACAAAATTCATTGATTCATAAATCATGGAAATTCCTGATTGCTATGATTTATGAATCATGACAATCAGCACCAAAGTAGCTCCAGGCCATCACACAACCACCACCAGGTTTGGCAGCAAGATCCATTCCTGAAATGCTATGTGCTAATGTCTACAACAGATGTGACACGCACCTTTCAGTTTCTCTTTAGTTTAGTCAGTCCACAAAACATCACTCCAGCAATCTTGGGGGGATCGTAAATATGTCTTTTGGTTAATAAGAACTTGTGGATGCCATTTATCGCTTGTGTTGGGAGGCAAGTGAAGCTTTCAGTGCTTTGGGGTTTTTTGCCCCCCTGTGTTTAAGTTAGTGATACTCAGATTTAGTATGCTAATTTAAGTAATTTCCTAATTCCACCATCTTGGCATTAATAAGGCAAGGGTGTGGCTAATGGAATTAAACTTGGTTAGTAACAGTTAACAGAAGATTTAATAAGGGGAAGCAAAACTTCTCAAATTCTTTCACACAAAAATAGATTCTGTTTTATTTACTTATCTTTCTCTGATATTAAAACTTCCTTGAGAAACAGTTCTCAGGTTTTGACCCTTTTTGTTTAATAATTTACACAGTGCTCGCTCACGTAGATAGCAGGAATTGTCCTAGGAAGAGGGGGCGGGGAAAAATATACATTATGTACACTATGTTCCAGCACATCTGTTGATCCAGCAACACATGGGGGAGGGGGCACACTTAGATGAAGCTTTAGAGTACGTTTACGATTACGTTTCAAGAAATTAAAAGTTTGGATTTGGGCAGAATATCAGACATGTAGCTGTAATCTTTCATCAGCTAGTATTGAATGGTTTAATGTCTGCTGTAACGCCCATCCCCCTCCCTCCACTCGGCACATGGCGCCAACAAAAGGCCGGCTGAACAAAGAGGCACAGTAGGAAAGCAACAGTGCTTTTTACGGCTACCTTTTAAGCTAGAAAATCCCTAAAATATCTATCTAAACTCACCCAGCATCTTCTTCGCCCTTGCTGGCGTCGATCTGGCCGCCGTCCTGCGAGTTCCCGTCCGGATCGGTCTCCGCACCTTGTCCGCAGTCATTTTCGGCGCTGCCGTCGTTTCCTCCTCCGTTAAAATCGTCCTCCGCTTCGTGGCCGTTTTCCGACGTCTCCATGTACTGCTGCTCTGCCTCAGACATTTTGAACTACTATACCTAGAAAGCACAGAGACGGTACGCAATGAGTTGCTTCATGAAGCGACTCTTTCACAAACAGTCAGCCCTTGCGCGCTTCGCCATTTACTAGATGCCAATTTACGCTTTTCCCACCATTTTGACCGGCGACACTGCGCTTCATGCACTCACACAGGAAGACCGTCTGACTGACATTTTAATGGCTCGTTTCGTGGCATTAAAGAGCTGCCACCTACCATCTGTAGTGCTGCCCGTCTGGTAGCAAAGATTAGAAAACCTTCGGAATCATACTGATAAAAGTCTGAACCGAAATTCGCAATTACGTAAGTCTGAGGCCGTGCTGCGCGAAATGTAGGCCATTATTGCGATGCAGCATTTATTTCATTGCGCTCGAAAACATTGAACAGTTGGAAAAAAATACACAACAAACTATGCGATATCTGTCAATATCAAATACAAGCATGTTAGGAGAGAAACGAAGGTGTACTTACTGGTCGTACGGCCGAGGAGCTCTCTTCAAGATGGATTCTCCCACACGACGACAACTCGTGGTTGGTTTTTTAGAAGCGGCAAAGGGGGGAAAAATGCATTTATGCAAAGGAGCCATCTGATTGGTTACATTTGACTGTCACTCCCAGCGCGGACCAATCATAAACGGTGCTTTTTTTTCTTCTTTCACAGAGTCGTTAACGCCCTCTTACAACACAGGAAGGAACTCGATGAACCTTTTTGAACTGCTGGAAATGAGTTCCCCGGAGAAGAAGTGAAAAAGCCATCCCTATTGTTTTTTTTTTTTTAACATGAAAACTTACAAAATACATCAACATAATCAATTTCATTTGACAAAAGGCACAAACCAATAAGGTGTTGACATTATATCAACCGCACTGTAAGAGTAAAGAGAAAGCAAATCAAGACGGGGCAAATAAACTGTAATTAAAATGGATCTATTTGTGTCTTTCATAAAGCCGATGATGATGATATGCATATATGGATTGAAAATGATTGCCACTTCTCCTTTAAAAAAACTTTCTAATGTAAGTTGATTGGATTATGAGAGGACACAATTTATTGTTATAGTATTCATACCCCTTGGATGTTATTTTATTTTATTTTTTAAATTTTCTCACATGGCATGACAGACAGAAACTTCACTTAATTTTATTGAGATTTTATGTGACAGACCAAGACAAAGCAGTGCAAACTTGTGGAGCAGTAGAAAAATTATAATTCATTTTCAAAGCATTGTGAAGTGAACATTGAGACTGAAGATTTTGACCATTTTTTGCACAATAGACAAAGTTCTCTCAGATTGGATGGAGAGCATATATTAACCAATTTTTAAGTCTTTCTTCTGATTTTCAGTGACATTTAGATAAGGGATTTGACTAGACCATACTAACATTAAGCGGCATAATTGTGAAACCATCATGTTTCAGGATAGTTAGTTTTCCTTCTAATACAACATAGTTTATTTATATAACATCAATTCATCTTAAGACATTTCAGCAAAATAAAAAGAGAAAAAAAAAGAGTCTGTTTGGATTGGCTGTCCCTTCTCTGATACTAACAGCCATGACTGGATCAGTGCTGATTTTGACAGAACATATTAATTAGTTTTAATCATAGAGTTTTGATTCAAATCTTTTTTTAGTTTTAGTGAGATTGGTCAGCTAGATTTATTGTAATTTTAAGGCTCTGTAAAGGATTATAAAAAGAGTTATTGCAAAACCATGTCAGTTGAAAATATGTGACAGTGTTTTATCTATTTAATTTTACAATATTGTTTTAGATATGGAGTTTAAACACACTGCTTAATCACTAATATCAACATGCTTGAAGAATTCTTTGATCTATAAGAGAAAATCAACAAAGCTCTCTACTGCTACCAAGTATCCTTATATTTACATATATGATATTGAACACATGAATTTGCCAAAAACAAACAAAGGGAAAAATAGCAATCATGCTCCCTGGCTGTCACTTTTTATCTTCCAGAATGTCTCCATCATTTATTTGAGGTAGGCTTGGATCATTATTCAGTAGCCAGTCAGCAAGCCAAATCTAATGAGATGAGAAAAGATGCACAAGCTCACAACATTGTACTTATAATATACAAGGTTTTCCACACACTGAGCATCAGTACTTACGCAGGGGTGGAGAGGCTTTTCTTTACAGAGCTCAGTAAGTCCATGTAAGAGAACGGGGATTACATTCGTGCTCAAGTACTCTTCAGTTTGTTCTTTAGAATGAAAGGGTTCAATTACAGCTGCAGAGAGAAATCACATGGACATCAGCACTTCATATGTTTATGAGCAACAGTAATTTGGACAGAGCAAATTACGTACTGTTGGGAAACATAAATCTAATCTCCCTCACTGCTGTTAAGAACGTGTCGCTGCCATGAAGAGCGTTCTTTAGGTCAGAAGTTCCGTATTTTGCTCGAAGGCTGGAGAGAAAGAGACAGTAAGACTTCAAAACACCGGCAGCACATGGAGTCGAAAGTAAAAAGCATTAGGCGAAAGGAAAGTCAACAGATCTTCGCAGCATTCAGACAACAATTCTGAGTACCACACTGCTGGACAAAAAAAAGTATTTTCATTGACTATGTGATATCTAAATTATTCAGGAAAACTAAAGTATAATAAATTTACCTCAAACAACCCTGTTCTTCTAAAGAATTTACATTATTTATTTATTTATTTACACTAGAATTATTTGAGACTGACCTCTCTGGATGTGATTCTTTGGCTACGGAGAAGCTGTCAGGGCCTATCATGGACCTCCAGTGATTGATGCCGTTATGCCGAGCCAGCGTCATGACAACAATGGGGCCGGAGCTCATGAAGGCCGTCAGGCTGGGAAAGAAGAGCTTTCCGTACTGGTGTGCGTAAAACTCACTGCATTGCTCAGGACTCAGCAGCAGCCTGCGCTTCTATCACAGGGAAAATTCATTTCCAGGCAGTTCAGCAAGACACATGGTTATGGTTTGTTCTCAACTTTATGACACTGATGCAGATCGATTAAATGTCCATTTAGACAGATGAGACGTTTCTTTTACTATTTCTTTAATTTATTAGATATATTGAATTAAATTAGGGTTAGGGTAAGTATTTTTTTCCCTACACAATTCTGATTGATTTCATTTTTTTTCTGTTTGGCTTTCAGCTCTCCCCTTAAGTGTTTCTTCTTTTATTATATTGAAGGGGAAAAAAAACATTCAAATAGAACAGCTTACAGTCACTTGCAAAGTGTAAGTGGGGTTGTTTATCTGAAAAGAATTTCATCTGTGAACATGTACAATTTCTTTAAAATGTAATTAACCACATATTTCAAAGCTCCACATTTCTCTACATTGGTTTTATATAAATATTAAGCTTGGACAGAGACTAAAGAGAGTAATAAACATGTTGGAGGTTACATTTTAGGTCACAACTAATAAAAATAAATACCTGATTTTTTAAACATAATTAATTGAAAACAACTAGGAACAATCTTAAGTTCAACCAAGTATATATTGCAGTTTGAAATATTTTTTTTCAAATGTCAATGCTCCTGTATTTATCATGATGGATTTATTTACTGTCATTTTGACTGGACGTGCCTCCCAGGCACCTGCCTTTGGAGGTTTTTCAAACCTGTCCCACTGAGGGAAGACTATGTTTTGGACCAAGAAACGGCCTGAAAAACAACACATCCTGGCACATCCTTTCCTTAGACATTTATATTTAACATAACTGATCACCTCTGAATCATTTCTAGGAAAAATTAAGCACCCTGTGTCTCTTTTACAACCCCAATGCCCGTCCGCTGAACTAGCTTAAAAATATTGGTCACCATTGCCCTCTAGTGGACAAACGGTATAAGGATTAAATAAACACTAAAATAGATGATTCTCTTTTAATATGTGATTAGACTCCTACCCACAAACGTCCTAAATCTTTGATATTTCTACTTACCTGAAGGATCAAAAAACCTGCCTTCAGGATGATTTTCTCGATCTCCTCGGATTTATGAACTACATCAGGTTTGATGATTGCCAGGGTTCTTTCAACATAAAGACGTTGTGAAATCTCGTCCATTTTCCTCCACGAACTGACGCGAACTTACAACCTCTGCCGCTCTCAAACAGAAAATACACGTTTAACACAAAGTCTGTGAATAATTCCGCACGAACTACGATTTGTAGCTAAATAATTGGAGATGCAGACACAGCAAAAACAGCAGCCGAATTTATTCGGTTGTTTGATTACTTTCTGGGTAATGCGGGTTGCTATGATACCAGACAACTACGGTATACCATGTAGGACAATCCATGCCTTTTTCGAAAGACGTTTTTTCTTATCTTGTAAGTAAAAATGTACAAGTTGAAATATTCAATAATAAAGCGTCATACAGTTTTAAACCTCCCTGCACCCAGTGTTTAAGAATTCTGGAAAATGTGTAATCTTTTGTGGGCAGGTGATTTAAATTTGTCTCGAAAAAGGAGAAACAAAATGTAATTGGCACTCTGAAGCTGCTGTTCAATAAGTTTTTGTTAAACACCACAGTCCTTGAAATCTGAATAAAAATTTGGAAAGCTGGCAGGTCTCTTACACATTGCTAGCTTTTTAGTATCACAGGAAGTTTATATTACATTTCAATACACATATACGCTCCAATAAGGTCTGAACATATAAAAATTCAAGATACTTTCTTACCGATAACATCCTAATTTAGAACATAAATTATAGATCCACTTGGTTTGGTTCTTTAATTTATTCTACACATTGCAGCTAATTTGCTTCTCATTTACCTCAATGTCAGGGTTTGAGAACAAATACGACAAACAGGGGCAAAGGGCCACCACTAGTGGGAGGAGGTCTTACATGTACCGTACATTCAGATATCACTAGCCAATCTTCATTGACAAACTGGATGGATTGTTTTTAATGTTCCTTTATTGCTAACTAGTTCCGATGGCCAGGCCAAGTGGTACAATAATGTTGTATTTTCCAATTTGTGCAGCTCTATTTCCGTACTGAAATGTACATTTACAAACAAAACGTTGAGACCAGCACATATTTTCTTAAACAGTCTTTTTATTCAAAGTTGCTTCTGCAAAGGGTTCTTATCGTGTTCCAATAGTGACCTGCCACACTCTGATCAGGTTGTCAGTGTAGCCAGCAAACAGGGTCTGTGGGGAAATAAAAGGGTGAGAAGTTAACACTAGATATAAGAACAGCTTGTTAGACAACAGTGTTTTCTTTTCCCTAGCTCCCCTCATATTTGCAGGACTGTCAGCAGTGAACATCAGAATGAAAAGTGAATGGGTATAATCACCGGGGCCACAAGACTACAACAAACTTACAGTTAATCTGCCTGTAAAGTGCCTGAAAAGCTGAGAATCAAATACCTGTCCATCAGCAGACCAAGCCAAGGAAGTACACTGTGGGGGTTCGGCCTTGCTGTTTGTGCTGATCACTTCCTGTCTCAGCTCATCCACAATGATCTTGCCTTCCAGATCCTGCAAGAGAACAAGAACCACGAGAGAGAAGATTTGGATCAGTGGGAACGCACCACATCCTCCTATAGAATAAAACTCTTTTAGATCCAAGCTCAGAAACAGCCTCTGATTTCATCATTAAATGCAGCTAGCATGTAGAAGTTTCATCACCGCCTATTCTAATCGGGAGATGCTTATGACGAGGACTCACCCAGATCTTAATGCTGGGGCCAGTGGCGGCACAGAGCCAGTAACGGTTGGGGCTGAAGCACAGGGCGTTGATGATGTCACCGCTATCCAGAGTGTAGAGGTGTTTGCCCTCATTCAGGTCCCACAGCATGGCCTGACCGTCCTGAGCACAGAAACAACACTTCAATGAAAGATTCCCACCAACTCCACATGACCTTCATCACTCTTAACATCCACAGGTTTCACCGTCGCTCAGAAACAGCCTCTGGTATCATCACTATTTAACAGATGCATGTATAGTTTTCCATCACAGCAAACCTGAAAGCTTAGTTGGATTTTCCGATCAGAATGAACACAGTAAACCATCTGATGACCTACAAGTAAAGGCAGGTTACCTTTCCACCAGATGCACACAGGGAGCCATCGGGAGAGACGGTCACTGTGTTCAGGTAGCCGGTGTGGCCGATGTGGTTGGTCTTCAGCTTGCAGTTGGCCAGGTTCCACACCTAACGGGGTCGGGACATCGATCAGCTCGTTCACAATGACAAAAAGATCTGAAGTAGTTGAATTTTCTGCTCTCATTAACTTAATGATCTCCTCAGAGAGTATGTAGGATAATACATGCAAACTGTTTTAAATCATTGAGCTAATGTGACATAGGCAGAAGAGAATCTTCAAATAAATCCACCCACCTTGACCATCTTGTCCCAGCCGCAGGAGACGATAATGGGGTTGCTGCTATTGGGGGAGAAGCGAACACAAGACACCCACTCAGTGTGGCCTTCATCCTGCAAAATAAAAAGAAATCCTCAGCACACATCTAACATTCAAAATAAAATAAATTTTAAAAATCTACTTGAGTTTCTTGTTGAACAGCACAACTAAAATTCCACCTGAGGTTTCTGCTGACTGTTCCAAGTTGAGAATATGTTTGGTAAAATGTCAATTCATGCAAATTCTACTAAGGCTTCTAGCTACCCATAACACCAGCTGGTCGCTCACCTGAATGGTGTACTTGCAGACTCCAAGCGTGTTCCACAGCTTGATGGTCTTGTCCCGAGAGCCAGACACAATCTGGCGGTTATCAGCGGAGAACGCCACGCTCAAAACATCCTTGTTGTGTCCAACAAACTGGCGGGTGGTGGCGCCACTGAAGAGAGGAGCAGAGCAGATCACGATATATGGTTTCACAATTCAAGACATCCAACGAATTGTAACCAAAAAAAGATCACTTGTCTCTAAAATCCCAAAATATTGTTGTATTTTAAAAGGCTACACTAGAAAGTCAAGCATTTTTCTTGTGAACAATTCCTTCTTTTTTTCCACCACCTATAAACTAATTCAAATGATAAACAATAAGCATTCATTACATATAGTCAATCTAGTACAACTTACAAATCTTAGAAAACAAAAGAAAAAAAGACTAGAAAGTTGAATGCCAGACATTCTTTTTAGATCACTGCAACAAATGCAGATGCACTGAAACATTTTCTGTAATTCACCATATTTTTAAGTTTCAACTGCTTCATAAACGCTGTACTTCAAACTTGTGCTAGGCTAGGATAAGGACAAAGGCCTTTAACTGTTCTCAATTCTAGTTTCCTAAGCTTAGTGAGTTCTAACAGGAATACAAAACCTCTCTTATCAGTGATTCACACGTTTCTGTTTTGCTAGAAAATACAAGGACAATATTCATTAATCAAATAGTATTTGTCCCGTTATATTGAGTTAAAGTAATGCATTTGTGGACTTAAGTTACAGGAAATCCATGGTCTCCCACATTTAAAAACAAATAGTCAAAGATCTAGGTCGAACGTGTCAAACTAAAGTCCTCATAAGCCAGGGTCCTTGTGTTAACTTCTGCAGAGACCTGCTAGTAAACCAGTCACTTGATTCAGGTGTGTTAAACTAGAGGAACCTGTGAAATCATGCAAGACACCTACTACTGCGGACTGGATTTGGACCCCTTGGGTGTAGGTGGATGAGAACTTACGTGGTAAGGTCCCACAGGCGCAGGGTCCCGTCCCAGGCTCCTGAGAGAGCAAACTGGCCATCTGAGGAGATGACAACATCACTCACGAAGTGAGAGTGACCCCTCAGGGAGCGCTGGGGGATGCCATAGTTGGTCTCATCACGGGTCAGTTTCCACATGATGATAGACTTGTCTGGGAAACAAAATAAACACACGGGATTCTTCACTCATGGGTGATCTCGCAGTACCTGGACACATTTGCTGAGCTAGCATGGTTTATTAGCTCGTACGGGGCCGGCAACAAGAAATGCTGTACGATACAAACATCTATTCAACAGATGTGGTGAGTTTATATGCATGTATCAATCTTCAGTCTGTTGAAGTCATATTAAAGTAATGAAAGGGTAATTTAAGTTGTTCAATATATGACGCCACATAGCATATGCTAACCAACATGGAACCTTATCGCCCCTTCATTTGAAAAGTACTGAGTATTAACAGAGATTAAATCTTTACAGTGCTGTTTTTACTGTTCACTTGTCACATGTAATTCACTCTGTCTTTATACTGTTTTACCAAGCATTAGTTAAATGTGTTGCTAACTGCACAATGCTAGCTGTAGCCATGTTGGCGGAGCCGGCGGGGGAAGCCTCACCTCGGGACGCCGACAGAATCATGTCGGGGTACTGGGGCGTAGTGGCGATCTGGGTGACCCATCCACTGTGGCCCTTCAGGGTCCCCCTCACTGTCATCTGCTCGGTCATTTTGGCGAGGTTTGATGGTGCCTATCACAAGGATGGATTCGGATTCTTGGCAGGTTCGGGCAAACCTAAGTCCTCATCGCATCTAGGCACGGAGGAAAAGGAAGAACGCACCCGGATGCAAACGCTATCAGGGGGTGAGGACTCCGCAAAGGCCTCTGGGATATGTTGTCTTTGCTCGTTTTGAAGTTGAATAAAAGGGATAGTTTAGAACTTTTTAAGGCGTGGGCTTACCCTAACATAGTTTTTTTTTATTTCAAACGCAGAGAAGCAGTATTCAGTTTCTATACACCAAAAATCTGTGTAAAACTGTCATAAAACTGCAAAGATGCTGAAACACTGAGTTCCTTTAAATCAAGCCTAAACCCCCACTTGTTTAGAGTTGCCTTTTATTCATAATAACTGGAACATTAATCAATATATTTTATGTATATTTGCTTGATGACTTTGATGATAGCCTTTGATGAAATGTAATGTTTATTGATTGTTTCGTCATTGGTTAGTGTATTATGATTTTATGATGTAAATCACTTTGAAATGCCTTTGTTAGCTTAAAAGAGTTCAGTTAGGGGCATTATTATTAAGTTTATTTAAATTTTATTTTTAGAAAATGCAAGAATCTGAAACATTCTGCAGTATTACAGGTTACTAATAACTGAACAAAAACAGCAGAGAAAAATATTATGTGTTTACTTGACTCCTCTTGCTCTCACAACTTTTATAGTATTGTAGCAAGTTCAGTCTCCTCAATCGTCACATTACCTTTCATGTTCATTCACAGTCCGTCACCGTCTTCTGTTATCTTATTTAATTTACTATTTCTGTTCTTTCAAACTTACAGAAACAGAACCATATTGGGTGCAGCTTGTATAAATAAACAACAGTATTATATTAACTTTAGTTCTTGTCATGCAGCCTTTAGCATTTATATCTCAGAATCTCTGGGATTACTTAGGGGATTAAAAGATGATTTAGTTCAATCAAGTGTCATCTGAAGGCATTTTAAATTGGAATAAATGTTGAGAGGTCCTTATATATTCTTTGTTTAAAGTAGGGAGGAATCCATTGTTAAAAAGAAGTCCAATTTGATATTTGTCCCAAGCGACAGGGGACACTGAAATTAAAACCTATGTGGTGGAAAACTAACACTACAACTCACCCTAAACACCATTGGGAGACATATTGATGGCAGCATCACTCTGGGGAGGCTTTTATTCAAAATGGTAACGATAATCCAGTGTAATTTTGGAAGAAAACCTGTTCGAAGTGTACACTGGATTTATTTACGTGGAGTAAATGGGTGCTGAATGCAAATACACCCCAAATCGTTCAGATTTGTATTTGTAAAAAAGAAAACCATGTAGGTGTAATTTTCCCTCCATTTCACAAATAAGTGCTAAATGTGTAGGTCTATCACATAAAATCTCAATAAGCTACCCAGTAGCTACCCAGTATTTTGTGATTCTAATGTGCCTAATTCTTTTGCTTGGTTTTGATTTGGTTTTGATGCCTTCTTCATCAGATATACTGACCTTACAGGTACTTTGATGCATGCATTTAAAAAAGAAAATCCAGTTTCATAATGGTTTCCTTGATTTTGCATCATTTATTTTATTATTAAATATGAAAAGTGTTTCTTCTTGCTATGTTTCTGAATAAATGACAAAACAATCGTAAAACTTGATTTTATTTTTGTCTACATGTTGGACTGACCATAGGTTGTTCTTTTTTTCATATAATTGGACAAGTAATTACAAAAACAGCTGAAATCCTTTACAACCAAATGCACAACCAAGCAACAATGCTCACAAAGACAAGCTAACACTGTAGGGTAAGATTGGATAAAATATAAAACTTTAATCACAAATCAACTTCATTATACCAAGAAAATAGTGCTGGAAGAATCTGTGAAAGCAAGAAACATAAAGCAGATAACCACCAGCTTATTTTGGCATAACATAAAATAATGTTTTTTTTTAATTGACTGAAGGTTGAGTACTTGAATAAAGAAAAATGGGAGGACTTCTCTTGAATCGTTTCTCAGTTGTTCAAATTAAGATGTATAAACCTGATGCTTCCAGTCAAAAATCTGAACAGACTGAAATGATAAACACATTCAAGAAACTCTTGAATGAGTAATTATTGCATACTCAAGCACTACAGATCCTATTACCTATGTGCATTAACACTTTTAAAGTTCCACTCAACACACATTTCAAATACCTCAGATTAATACAGCTGCACAAATGCTCATGTTTAATACCGTGTGCCCTCTCATTTTTTGCAAATCTGTTAGGGGCAAAAATGTAACAAAACACTGCAACAACCTGGTTGTATAAATGTGAATGTCCTTAATCAAATAATCCGATTAATCTGAAATACAGTTCAGATGTTCTAGAATTGGTTCTATAAATGAAACTTAATCATTTGCACCCTTGACAATTTGTCACGGCCCAATTTTTTTCCATCACACACACACACACACACACACACACACACACACACACACACACACACACACACACACACACACACACACACACACACACACACACACACACACACACACACACACACACACACACACACACACACACACACACACAAAAAAGACATTTTAATAAGAGTGAGAGCAACTTTTAAATCCACTCAAACATTTCCACTTCCAAATAAACCTGAACCAATTCAGGGAACTCTCCTTAAAACTGTAGTAACACTGAGACAGAAATATTTGTAAGTGTTAGAATACTGCATGTAGTATAATGTAAAATGAAGGCAAAACATCAAATAACACATATCAATATACACAAAACTCCACTAATGTATATTTGTGTGTTCTGTCCACATTCTGATTATATTTCCAATATGTTTCCAAACATATCAGCATATTTCATGATCTATAAGTACAAGGCAGAACAAGCTCCACTTAAACAGGTTGTTGAAAAGTCTGCAGATGTGTGTTTTAAAAGACAGTGGATCAGTGGCGTTTTTTTAAAAAAATCGGTCATATTGGTAGTTACCCAGGGAGACATTAGAAAGGGGTGGCATAAGCACCTGTTTTCTGTAGGTTGAGAATTACATAAGTTTATTGTTTTTATATATTTACTGTCAATGAAGAGTTCTCCCAACTGCTTGTTGCTGAAAGTAGGAGTATTCTACATGCTTTGTGCAGGACTGTATTTTATCCAGAAAAGTAAGTTTAATGTTCTTGATTTTGATTGGTCTGAGGTGGGAAAGGGGGGGCCTTGCCCTGGGCGCCATGCCTTCAAAAACCGCCACTGTTCATGATAAAGATTTGCAAAAAAAATGTACTGAAGCACCAAGAAATGAGTCCGTCTGAGAAAGATTTGCTGACAATATCACACAAAATGAATGTCACCTGATAACAAAGATAGTTTTTGTTGCAAATAAAAAAATCCATACAGCAAAAGAAACAACAATATCGCTGAGATACAGTCAAAGTTGAGACCAGTGAAGAATTATTGCATATATAATTGTTTCAAATGACGTTATTAAGTACTGGTTCTTCTTAAATTCAAAGCTAAAGATGATTCACAAATATATAGAAAAAAACAAACAAAAACACATTTAAGTCAGCAGCAAAAAACTTCTACTGTTGTCCAAAATACTGTAAGTAGCAATCTTCGATGATTCGAAGGCCATCAGCTGAGGGCGCTTATTTCCCACGGCAACACTGATTGATCCAAAATACTGCAAATGGTTCCTTCAAATTTTACTCGGCAATCAAACCAATACACAGGAATGCAAACTGTAACTGGAGAAACATAAAAACAATATGCAAAACTAATACAACACACAAAATGTAAGCTTTACATTAGTTGACTTAATTATATTTTGAAGGGATTTTATATGTAAATAATGCTTACTGCAAATAAAAATGAATATTCTGTCGCGTCAGGGTTTGACTGGAAGTCCCACATGCTGTCAGGGTGCTAAACAACACTGCCATGCACTAATATTTTACAACAATCTCATACGACATATTATTATTATAACAAATTATCTGCACAGTAATTCCCTTCCTTATGTGCCAGGGACGTCAGTGACTCCCAGAAAACTTCAACTGGTTATCAAGCTACCGCGCAACATCATCAGCAACAGGTTTCTTTCCCATCAGAGGTGAATGTGGAAATGCAGAGTTCTGTCGCCCCCTCCTGGAGAGTCTCTGTAATGCAAGATCTGAGTGTGACGTAGAGGCATCAGAAATGAAGCTCTTCTTCAGTAAAAGCCCTTTTGTTTCACACTCTCTGCCCATTTGTGTGTCCTCTCCCCGCCGGGGCTCCATTTGTCTCAGGGCTGAGAGAGACGCTTACGTTTGAGCTTCTGCCTCACCATTTCCTCCTTGTAGAAAACACACACAGAGAGAGGACAAGAGAGCACTGACTCCAAACTCCTCCGCAAAAAAAAAAAATCCCATCCCTTCGAACATCCATCCATCGGTGAGATTTGCACACACCATCACACAGCCACTATGCCACTTGTGGTTATCACACGTCAGTCACACTTTGTTAGCGAGGCACTCTTCTACTCCAACAGTGACATTTGGACTGTCCGTCAAGCTAAAAGTCCCACTGCCAGTTCATGGCTGCTTTCACACTGCATTGTGAGTTTACAAAAAGGCTAAAAATGTCCTTGTTCTTTATCTTTCAATATATTATATAATAGGATTTTATTTTTAAAAAAAGGAATGAAAAAGAGGTTGTTGGGGTAGTACACAGCTGCAAAATATACCATATCAATATGTACAGGTCCCATGCTGCTGGTTAGTCATCACTGCAAAAACAAAAACAAAAAACAAACACAAAAAATAGCAAAGAGTGATTAGCTTTTAAGTTGCACAAAAATTAAGCAAGGTATACATGCTTTATCATTATTATAAACTCAAAAGCACAGATTAATATACTTACAAATTGTCTCTGTGTTAAATTAGAGTCAGTATGTGTAAAATCAGTTGAAAAGTCATTTGTATATTCTTTGACTGTGCTTCCTACTCCCTAACTGCACCTTTAACGAGCTCAAAGGTGACGACACAGAGCTGCATAAATGATTAAAAATGAAAATTCAAACGCTCACCTTATGCAAACAGCCTGGTATTGGAAGCCCATCATGTCCCTGCAGGTGAGACCAGAGGTGGAAAGTTAATGTTTGCAACACAGTGGTTTTGTCAAATCAAACCACTGCAAATCGTTTTAACCTTAAATGGACTGAGCTCAAAATAACACTTTATTTTGGTAAATATCAGAGTCTAAAGCACCTTCCACAGTTCCTGGTAAAAATGTGTAGAAAGTCCTAAAATAAACACATTTTTTAGTGTAGAAACATAATATTGCATTTAAAATGTCAAAAAAAATTTCAAAGGTATTAATTTTATACATTTAATTTTGATATTTTTTTTCTCTATTTGAAAACAATTCCATGTTCAAAAATAATTTCTTGCTTAAAAAAATCCATATGCCACAATCATTAAATCCATAATATATATTTATTAATATTTGTGTAATGTCTACCATCTTTTTAAGTTCAGACAAGGAATGTTTAATGAATAATTAATCTTCTTGTTACCCGCAGTTATAGATATGACATCAGAAAGTCCCATCTCTTTTAGCTGCTGTCAGGTTTTATAGTTCAGTACTTAACCTCAACATGTAGTCAGTGCATATTGCAACCATAACTTTTTACTACCTGAGAATAGATAAGGTTATGATGGTATAGGACTATGCAGGTTATAGTTTGACTAAAGAAAAAAAAAAGTAAAAATAAATAAATAAAACAAGACATGATAGATGAAGTAAGTGAACATAAGGAGGTAGAGTAAAGAGAGAAAGATACTGTACCACAGGACAGGGGGCCACAGGGCCAGAAGGAGGAAGAGGAGCAGTTTCAGGAGAAGAAAGCCCTGCCTTCACAGAGTGACCTTTACTCTCATCACAGCCCTGTGAGAGGATGCCAGTTACACATTAACAGCCATAAGGAGGAAACTCAGAGAAAATGACAGGAAAAACACTGAGAGCGACGCACGGAATACAGAAAACACAAAAGGTCTTTAAAGAAGAATAGAGGAGATTGAGAGAATATCAGGTATCACAGAGCATGTGTCTGGGTGTGTGTGTGTGGGGTGTGTGTGTGCGTGTGTGTGTGTATCCATGATGAGGACATACCACAGGACAGGGTTGGTCCAGTCCTGGAGGACCTTGTTCTCCCTTGTTACCCTTCAGACCTCTCTTCCCGACAGTCCCTCTGTCACCCTGAGGCATGAAGAAGGCAGAAGTCAGACCCACATAACGAGAAACAAACTAAGTTGCATAAGCTGGAATTATAGCACTAATGTAACAAAATATTACATTGGTAACTAAAAAAACCCCAGAAAAACTTCTATTTCAGTAAATTTATTTAGTGGGGAGAAAGTTTGGGATAGCTTTTCAACAGGAACAACCAATGACAACTGCTGGTTTCTGAAATAGGTTGTGATGTGATGATTTATAACAAGGGTCTATTTATCCAGGGTCTTTGAAAGAAAGAAAAAAAAACAGGCCCACAGCATCACAGATCCTCCACCAAACTTAAAAGGTGCAACAAGGTGCTTTTCCACATATTCATCTTTTGTTGGAGGCCAAACCCACCTGGAGATTAGTTAAAGAACCTCAGCATCATCTGACCAAAGGAAACGCTTCCAGTTAAAATCTCAGTAGCATTTAGAAAACTTCATGGTTTTATTCACGTGTGGTAATAGAACAGGAAATATTTTTCCCAATGTCACCAAATACTTCAGTTGCATTTAATGTAAAGGCATTATGAGGACAAGAAATAATTATGGCAGCTGTAATTTAGCTAGAACGAGCCATTTCTTTTTGAGGGATTTCTCCTCTTCTCAGTAAATGTTCCAAATTTAAAGGTAAGCTACGACTATGTTTTTCTAAATGAATCAAAAATATGTCTGCGTCTGTACAATCTAAACTAACCTTGTCTCCTTTTTCTCCTCGTTCACCTTTGTCTCCTCTCAGACCCGGAAAACCCTGAATGAAGAAAAGATGAGAAGGTTCAACAGATGTTTGAGTCGAGGTAAAAAGAACCATCGACTAAATTCACTTCGACAAACTCACATCTAGTCCCGGCTCCCCTGGTCGGCCCTGAGGACACCACATTTGAAAATCGCACTTGTTATTTTGAACAGAAATCAAATGAGGTTTATAAAACATATATTGCAGCTTATTATTGATTTACCTTTTCCCCCTTTGCACCTGGAAGGCCCACTAACCCAGGAGCCCCCGGTGGGCCCTGGTGGCCGTCCAGCCCCTGCAGATGAAAGTAAGCAATCGGTGCTGCGTGATACAAGCGACTTAATTGTATGAATATTGGCAAATATGTCATTTACTTTGTATCCAGGAGACCCGTGCTCCCCTTTCTCTCCCTTGACCCCAGCTCCTGGTTCGCCCTGTGTTGTGACAGCACAGCGGTTAAGATCCCAGCATGTTTTCTCAGCCTCCGTTCCACCACAAAACACACAGGCATCTCAGGCTTACCTTAGGACCAGGCATACCATGCAGACCCTGAAAAAACATCACACAACGTCAGCGTCCGTGCCTACAGGAATCCAAGTGCTGGATTGGGGTGCGGATGTAGACACTCACCATGGATCCTGGGGACCCGGGTATTCCTGGAGGGCCAGGAGGGCCCGGCTGAGAGATCATCTGAATCTGATGAGTAAAAAAGTGAAGAGAGGGCGGCGGGATTGTTAACGTTTATGTCAAGAGCAGATGTGATTAGAAGTTTGAATTGTAGCTCTGATGTAACACAGCACAGAGCAGCATTTTTGTTTCCATGGCAAAAACAAAAAGCTGACGAGGAGACGAGGTGGCGCTAAAAACAGGACAAGCCTTTTGAAAAACCCCCCAAAATTGTTAGAGGCTGCCAATGATTGATCTTAGAACATTCAAGTGTCTGAATGGCCCAGTACAGACTGAATACAATAAATGAGAATCCATGAAAAGACTTAAAATTTGCTGCTTGCAGACGCTCTCCATCCAGTCTGACTGTGTTTGAGCTTTTTTGGAAAGAAGGATGGAAAAAGTATTGAGATTATTTGTTTGGGCTGCACACTAATTTATGTCAGTTTTCTTTTTTTTTTTTTTTTACTACAACATACCTTTAAAACTATTTCCCCTCCCACTTTAAAAAATGTTCACTACTTCTTGTTGGTCTATCAAATAACATAAAATATACTGAGGGTTGGGGGACACAAAGTGACAAAATGTGGGGAAAAAATCAGAAGGTGTTAATATTTTTGAGACTATTTAAGGTATTTAAACTGAACGTTATTTTTAAACCTACTAGAATATATAAAGCAATAAAAATAATAGCTTAAAACTATTAGTTGAATTCATGTCTGTGTTAATTCGACTCAAACATCAGTGTGTTTATATGTGTGTTAAAAACTAACCAGGTTGTCATCCAGTCGGCAGTCTCCTTTTTCCCCCTTATATCCGTCCATCCCCTGAGCCGCACAGAGGCAACAGTTATTTTCACTTTTCACCATTTGAAACCTTTTTTGAGAAAAAAAAAAGTTTGTTTCTGTCACGACTTACAGAAGGTCCAGACAGACCCATCTCTCCTTTCTCTCCTCTCTCACCAGGAGGTCCCATTTCACCCGAATCACCTCTGGATCCCTGAAGGTCGTGACACCAAACATAATTCCACTTTAAATATTTTAACATTAGTGCATACGCTGACTCTAAAACGTAGATCATTCTTGAAAACATCCAGTCCGCATGTGTGTATTTTGTACCTTTTCTCCATCTACTCCTGCAGGCCCAGGCAATCCAAGCTCTCCCTAATTTAGGAAAAAGAGACACAAATGTTGGTTATTTAGTGAATTTAAGGGGCCTCATAAATGCACAAATATTTAAAGTGGATCTTAGTAAGTGCCCAGATCCCTGTTAAAATACTCTTTAGGTTTGGTGCAATTCCACTGAAAAAACAAACATGAAGTGCAGAATTATCCGCACTCTCAAAATGATATTTTGACAAAGCTCTTTTGGCGTTAATTTCATCATTCATAAAGCTTTGCTAGGACTCTTTCAGCATCCCACATCTTGACTTGGGGATATTTATCAATTCAGAATCTCTCAGATATCCTCCAGGTGACGCATTTTAACACAAATGCATCCACTCCTCAGAGCAGAATACTGATATATTTCCATTATAACATATGAGGACTTCATCTTCACTTACCTTTTCCCCTGGAGGGCCAGGAGGTCCTGGTGGTCCAGGTGGGCCCTGGAGACAGACAGACAGATGGGATGCGTTTAATTTTTACTTCACATGAATCAAGTTGCAACAACCTTTTTTGCTGCATTCAAACAAGTGGAGAGAATGCAGCTCAGCTTCTGTAGAGACAATACTAACATCCTGTGACCCTCTTAGTAAATAGCAGTCTTTAAACAATCTTACTGAAAAATGTTAAGTGACTCAGTTGGTAGGATAATGATATTTTGTGTTGACAACAGTGACAACAGCAGTCTCTTAATCTCTTAAGGTCAAAACATCCTGGACAAGACGGAGGTCAATGAAGTGTTGTAAATGTGGCAATAAGACAGCTCTTTCTCGATATATCGAGAAAGAGCTAACTCCCCTATTTACAAGGAAAGCAATGAGGAGCAGCATATATATATAGATAAATGAAAATTGTTGTTAAAAATGTTTTATATTTACATATACTACTTTTTTCTTACTGCTTTTTAAATCAAATTTTCATAAATCAATATATAAATCAATATATAAATCTATATATATATATATATATATATATATATATATATATATATATATATATATATATATATATATATATATATATATATGCTGCTCCTCATTGCTTTCCTTGTAAATAGGGGAGTAAACAAATCCTCTGCTGATCGCGAACAACTTGAAGCCATTTCATCCAGCAGAGATTGTAAAACACAACAATCTGGCATCATTTTTCATGCTGTTGATTGTTTTGATGCAAACTGAGGCAAAGGCAGGGAAAGCCAAGCATTCATTGGACTTTATGTAACACCGGATGAGAATTAGCACGAACATGATTTCCACATTCTCTCAGTGTTGTCTGCTGTGTGTAGCAGGCCTCTTCAATCATGTTCCTTAATCTCTGCGTCTTACACTCTTGAAGTAATAAGAGGAATAAAAAAATAAAACAAAAAAACATGCTGCCTTCCTGATCTGTGTTACTCCTTTTCCATTTTCGACTCTGTGAGAGCTACAAAATCCTTGGAAACCAGAGATGTTTACACTATTGTGCGACACTATTTGATCTGCAGTATTTCATCAGAGGTTTGTGAGCTCTACTCATGCAACCAATCATATAAAGAGCTGCAGAATGAAGACCAGAGACTAACCAATAACATTATGGCATTACTTTACACCAAATTCATCAGCACAAATGAAACACGAGAACCCGCTCCTCACACAAACAAATGCAACATGGGTGGCCAATGAGTGAATTATGAGCATTCGGAGGTCTGCCAGAGGCCCAGTGAGCAGACTTTGTGCAGACTGAACCTCTTTGACGAGAGGTTTCCGATAAGATCTTTATTTTGTGTTTCTACCATCTGCTTTGAAGCTATTTGAGGCTATTGGGCTGTGACTTGGTTTGAGATCAGAATCCAAAGGGAATTGGCTCATACAAGTTTTTAATCAAATGCAAACACCACAGTGCAGATAGCCATCTTTCAGTAGCATATATTCCCCATTACGAGGCAGGATGGAGATCAAGTGGATATAGGGAGAGCTGTGACTGTAATGAATGTAGAGTTGCCCTTCCTATCGTCAAAATTTCCTGCTCTTTTCAGCAGGGGTTTACACAGAGCACTTTTTTATGACCTATATATTTCATTCAAATTTCTAATGTGATAAACCAACACAAAGCAGTGCATAATTATGACTTGGAAGGGAAAATAGAACTTGCTTTAAAATGTTGTTTTTTTCCAAATAAAAATCTGAAAAGTGTGTGCGTTTGGATTTATATTTAGTCTTCTTAACTTTCATAGCCCTAAATACGATTTAATACAAGCAACTAAAGTTTCCTACTTGGTAGGTACAATTCACTTGTGTACAACATGCATCCAGCTGGTCTGTGAAGGTTTGGGAGATTCACATTAGTGAACACAAAGCACCATGAAGACCAAGCACTAGGGAGAAAGTAAAAAAATAACACTGCAGATCACTGAAACATGGTGGCGGTGGCTTCATGCTGTGGGGAGGCTGTCTATAACTGCTTACTTTGTGTCATTAGCACAAAATAAATAGAAGAAGAAGAATGTGTAAATGGTCAGATGAGACCAAAATTACAGATGTTTTTGCCTAGAGACAAAAAAGAAGCACAGATTTCAGCTTCTCGATGCACAAAGCTGACAGATTCAGGCTGTAATTGCAACTGAAGGTGTTTCCACTTATACATCATGCTGACTCAGTGGCGCCAAACAGATTTTTACATGTAAAAATAAAAAAGAAAAAACTAATCTTGTATTATCTCTCCTTTTACTTCACAGCTGCAGACAACACTGTTGATCTGCAACATAATGAAATACATAAAGCTTGCGGTTGTAACAAGACAAAAAGTTCAGGGAATATGAAGACACTTGAAAAGCACTGTATGGGAAAATGCCAATACCAGAGCAAGCACACCATGCTGCCCTCTAGTAACATACACACAACTCCAAAAGTTGCAACGAGCCCTTTAGATTGTTCTGCATGGTTAAACGAATGTCCTCAGGCTACATGTTATCTGATAAAACAACACAGCTGTGATGCATTAACTGTGGCTGCGTGTTGCATCCCAAACGAGAACGCAAAGCACCAGAACGCAACAGACCCCGGCATTCAGAGAGTCCCTTCAGATGTGGCCCGTGCCGTGACATCTAATACATCTGATGTCGCAAATCTGGACACAATATACACACAGAAACGACTGTTGAGGCAGGTGTGATGTGAGAGGTGGTGGGGGAGGAAACGCACAGCGTCTGTGCTGATGCAAGCACGTAGAGCGGTGTTAGTGACTCGTCACGCCACCAAAAACCATGCAGCGACAGCAGCGGATTACCGAAACACTGATGGTTTTGATGGCCTGTCAAGAAGAGACAGTAAGGCAGTTCACTTCAGAGGTCTCTGGCTGAAATACTCAAGATTTATTTTCTACTACAAAGGCTTTCACATAAGCTTAGGTTTCCCTGAACTCTATTGTGGGATTCAGTGCTAAGTTTAGAAGATTAAACTCACCTGGAAAGCATCTAGGAGCTTTCCGTTGAAATCGACAATATCTGAGGAGCCGGCAGCGCCCTTTTCACCGGGATAACCCTGTAGCAGGAGTTTGAAATGAGAAATGCATATCATTTACATACCTGGCAATAAAAACAGAGTAAATATGGAGGATTTATGTTGTAAATGAAAACACACCATAGGTCCCTGTGGTCCTTGTTCTCCTGCTTCTCCTTTATCACCCTGTGTGAGGAGCAAATGTCACGTCAAATGACATATGATGCATCACAAATGTGAATGTTACATGAATTGTACTTAAGTAATAAGCTTTGCCATAAAACCACTTCAGATTAGTTTTACCTTTAATCCCGGGACTCCATCCATCCCTCTCTCTCCTTTCTCTCCCATACCTGGCTCCCCCTGGGGAATTACAAAAAGAACCATAACTAATGTGTTAAGAACATGTTAAAAATTGTGATACTAACTATGTGAAAAGCTAATTATACCCTCTGCCCTGGAGGGCCGTGCACTCCTGGATAGCCAGGCTCTCCATCTTCTCCCTACCAGTCAGTAGATTTTAATGAATGTAAAGAGTGAAAAGCTTAGCAGCGAGAATAAGTCAGATGAGTCCAGGTGGATAATTGATTCTTAAACTTTACCGGTTTCCCAGGCGGTCCCTGTGGTCCCTGATGTAAAAAATAAACAAATAAATAAATCAGATAAAGAAAAAATAGATGTCTGTTCTGAATTTTGGGAACATAAAAATGATGAACTCTCACCTCAACACCATCCCGACCTGGCAAACCCTGAGGAGGATACAGAGGAAAAACTCCGTGAGGAAAGCAATGACAGTTACTTCAAGAGTTTGGCCACTAGATGTCCGTGTTGACCAAGGCCTTAAAGGAAGACCTACGCAGCTGTGTCAGAGGTTTATTTGCACTCAAAAATGACTTGAATGTCAGAGAAGATTTAAGCTTTTATTGATCTATTTGAACTGCTCTTGATTGGAGCAGGATTTGATGTATAATTTATGTCTCTAATCCACACAAAATCCTACACACAGGCTCTAATAGATACACAGGCTCTAAAATCTGTGAATAAGTGTTGCTGAATGAGTGATCATGAGTGACTGCAACAGATAGATGCTCTTTATATTAACCCTTTCATGCATGAATTATGATCCTTTGTGTCAGAATTTGTTTTCCATTTTTAAATTTTTTTTTCTTAAGGCATAAAAAAGGTAGGAAAATTTTTTTGTAAAAAAAAAAATATATATATATTTATTGTGATCAATTGTAATTTTGTCCAAATACAAAGTTGTTATTTGAAAAATACATCAGTAGTATTGTTCCTTAGGGGTTATCTGATGTCACAATATTTTTTTTACTTGCAAGAGTCATCTACAGTAGAAGGAGGGACCGGGTCGGTTCTCATGCTTTTTTGTCTGTCGGCCATATTGTATTTAACAAAAATAATTTCTTGCATTTGCAGCTGATGGCCAGTAGTTGATGGTATATTTTATGATGCATTAGTGTCCACTTCAGTGGTCTGTGTGCATTTATAACATAAAAATCCACAGGAAGCACAAGAAAATGGCTTTTAGATAGCTGTCCACTGTAGTGACCACTATGCATGAAAGGGTTAAAAATAAGTTTTTTGACAGCACTCACTAAATTGACCAATGAATCAGGATGATGGAAAAGACAAAAGGACCAAGCAAAGATCTACAGAGGAGAATACTAGATTTGATTTTACAGTTACAAACCAATTTGTAACTGTAAAACAAAACTAATTTGGTTTACAGTCAGAGGAGACAGAGGTTCAGCTATATGGGAAGAGGCATGCTTGGAGTTGCCAAGCTCTGGCTTTCTGAACCTAAAAAGCACCGACTACCAAGCACGGTGAGGGCGGCATCATACTGCGAATCTGTTTCACTGCCTAATATTGTACGAAGTGTTTGGAAAGCAAGCCTCCCATTTCACCTCAAATCAGGAGCAAGACAATAAAAACTTGGATATAACTTGAAGTCAATAGAAGTAAAAAATAAATACATAAATTTAGAAACCCATCAAAGTTTGTTTTAAAGCAGATAAAGCTGGCTAGCATAAAGTGTCTGGAACAGTGTTACCACTATTCTCAGTTCGAACCAATTAAACTAATTTCCACCGACTCCAATAAGAAAAGTGGCTAAGCTTCCTGCCTCAGTCCTGGCTAAAATTACTTCTTATTGGAACATTCAACCAAGTGTCAGTCAGGGTGTGTGTATATTTGAACTTGTGTGAACGGTTTTCGCTGCCGTGCTGACTAGTGTTCCCAGGTTTGAAATTCCTCACAGTTGTTTGCTGTATATTCATTGAACTCTTAAAAGAAGCTCAAGCAAACCATTAAAAGTCCTAATTACTATAACATGCATGCCATGATAAGTACATGTAAATGTCTCACAGAAACTGTCAAATATGTAAATATGTCAAAAGGAGTAAATCAGTGAGCGCTTTGATACTCAGAATAAGGACGTTCCGTCCTTCCCATAATGAAGTGATTGTTTTTTTTTCCTAGCTTTTCATTCAAACAGTGGTTACTTCATTTACTCAACCACTCTGCTTTTTAATCCAGGAAAAAAAAAATCCTTTTTATCTCCTCTTTAGCAAATACAACGATTGAATTTGAAGCCCTGGAGTCTGTATGTGGTACAATGAGCTGCGGCTCCAAACAACATCAAACACCCACATTTCATGTCAGCTTCCATGTCTTTCTCCATCTGTCTATCAGTGATTTGGCTCATTTAGGTAAACAGACTTATCGGCTGTTTGCTGGGACCAGGTGGACGGCTAAATGTCTGCTATGAAGTCATCCGTTACAAAGGAAACTTAGAGGAAATCTGCGCTAAAACCCGTTCTTGCACGAGCCACACACACACATGGCAATCAAGCAGTGGTGTTTACTTGATCTCTCAGTGCACTCACATAAATGCATATACATGGGAGGGTATTAACTTTCCATTTAGCGCTCATATTTTACAATATTTTGTAGGGGCTACTATGATGTTTCCCAGGTGTTTTTCCTCTTCTTGCGCTCTGTCTGCACATACAAGCTGTCATCCTGATGCACAGAGCTTCTCCGTGGTCCGGTTTTGTTCCCATCCTCCTGCCGTCTTTTAACCTCTCTTCCCACCCCTCTTACCTGGGCCCCATCGTTTGATCTGTCCTGCACAGCAGCGGGAAACAAATCGCCGTTGCAAATAATTTTTAGCAGCGCTTTTTATCTCGAGTACAGAACAGAGCCCGGTTCAGATGTCAGATGAATTTGTGATTACGGAGACCAGAATTTATGTAAGCTTTGAATTAAGCCGCTAAAGCAAATCTCACATTTTTCAAATTTGAAAGCTGTGAAATTGATTCCCATATTAAACCAAAACTCCCTTCTTGTTTTTCCACATTTTTCCAGACAGCTCAGGGATGAGGCTGTGGGGAAGTTTGATGTTGGAATATTCGATTCCAATTATGTAACCTGGAGGTAGTCAAATCATGCTGTGGGGTTTACATTTTTTCAGAACCATAAACAAGTTGTTGTGATTGGATAGGAAGATGTGTTGTAGTAATTTCAGAGCAACCCTGGAAAAAAAACATCTTAAGAGGCCATGAAAGACCTGAGACTGAGATGAAGGTTCCTCTTTCAGCAGGACATACGGTGGAGTGGTTCAGGCCCACGTCTAATGGAGAATCAGAAGCTGGGTCAAAAGTATTGGGTGATTACAAATGACCTATTTGTTAGTAATCTAAATTAATATAATATTTTCTCTTTACAAATTTGTAACAGTCTGTGTTGGCACCAAATTACAGGGAGCAAAATAAATGGGTTTCTATGGATATGAATACTTTTGTAAGCATCAGGTGTTAGAGGACACCCATGTTGGCGGGCTTCCTCACTTTCTCCTGCTCAGTACGCTGAAACATCTGCCCACAACATGGAGCAGCTCTCAGCACCACTTTGTTTTGCTGTTTTGGGTTTCGCAACGCCTTTAATCAACTTGAAAAGACCATTTGCCGTCAACTAGGTTAACCGATGGCCCCCTTTTCGTTCGGCCCGTCTGTTTCTTGTCACTTTTTGAGCTGATCCGACTGCTCTCTGCGGTAGCTTCAGCGTGTGTTCTCAACTCACCCACGTCAAAACCAACATCTTTCACGTAAAATTCGTCGCAGTCCAGTGCCAGATGAGAGTAATGCGACTATTATTCCTTCAAGTAGATAAACAGAAAAAAACTGAAACTTTCTCCCCTCAAATTCAGGAACCACAGCTTGATGTTGCCACAGTGGATCAGTGGAACGCTGTGGGGTACAAACTTAATTCTGAACAACAGAAAATGCCTGAGACGAGGAGTGCACTATTGTTTCCCGCGGCCAGCGAACTGCCCATGAACCCACCGCAGCGCCATATCTGTTTCAGTGTGCACGGCAACACAGTGGTGGGAGAAAGCGGCGTGCTTTGGAGAACTTTGCGGCTGCTGACTTATGCAAAACAGATGAGGGTTGAAGGAGAGTTGCTATTTTGGGAGTTTTTTCTTCTTCTAGGTAAACCACAGCTTACTGGCTAACGCTGAAGAATGAGGTTTAGGGTTCAGTGCTTTTTACAGAGAAGACCCTTACCCAAGTGACAGACTCACACAAAGCTCGGTGTTTGTGGTGCAAACTTAGTGAGATGTGAGCAGAGTGATGGAAGAGCAGTGCAACATGGAGTAAAAAGGAGCTTCCTGCACACTTGAGATGCCCTTACCGGCTCTCCACCAGGCCCATCCTTCCCGGTGTTTCCTGGGGGCCCACGGGCACCAGGAGGCCCAGGAGGACCAGGAGGCCCCGCGGGTCCAGCTTGGCCTTGATCACCCTGATGAAAATAACAATAATATAAAAGAAGAGTGGATATTAGAGAAACTATGTTTTTGATTCACAGAAAAATAAAACACAACTTTCAGTCACACTGAGTCATTTTTAGATGCAAGCAAAACAAAATGTGGAGAATGATGATGAAAACAAATTAAAAATGCTCTTTATCTCAAACAATAATTTAAAATACTCAGAGGTGCATAAAACATGTTTGGCCAGGTGGTGGCAGCAGACACAGATCATCACCTGACAACATGTCTTTAGGTAGGTCAGGTTTTATTCTATAAAATGGCATCCATAGCAAAGATGCATAATATGCTCTAAAATAAATTCCAAGGTATGTCACGGTAGAATAATCTCACATTGAATAATTTGATTTATTTCCCTAAAATTGAGATTTTAGTACTTTTAATACGCTGATTGTTGTCATTTTGTCAGTTTTCAGTGAAGGTTTCAGGAACATAAACAGAAGGTGGGTTCTCACTCCAGCTAACCTTACAATTTTCTTTACAATATTAATCTTTCACTTAATTGAATTTATGTAGAGTCTCTGCTGCACACAGAGAAAAAACATAAAGAGTAAAAAACTTTTTTTTTTTGCAAACTAACTAGTGAGCATTGCAGAAGTGGGAAGAACTGCAAAGTCTGCCATCTACTTTGTTGCTTTGGATAAAAATCCAGATTAGAAAAAAATATCTAATTGTTAAATCAAATCAACAAAGGAACAATCTTTGTCGACTTCTTTTGAGAGAATCAAACTTTGATTGTGATCTTACAGGAAGAATGATTCAGGTTCTTCTTTGAGTCAAACGGATATTTTGTCACACAGCAAAAAATCCAATCTGGTCTGATTTATATTTTAGGGTTTATTTTCATATTAAGCTTAAAAGAAACAGTCTTGTTTGTCCAAAAAACTAATTTGTTTACTGTGTTATTCCAAATAAAAAACATTTTGACAACCTCATCTGATGCATATTTTCCATTTGTGTTGAGAACAGAAAACCATTAATGTTCCTAAAATTTCTGAAAATTATAGTGGAGACACTTTCTCTACACCCATCTGGAGCATTATGGTTTGCTTTGTTGAGGCGAGTCAAGTGGTGATTCAAGTCATGCAAATTGGAATAATGTATTTTGTCAGCGATTATTTTGTTCATTTTGAAGCTGTCCAGCAAAACAAAAAGGAAATTAGCCTTTTAGATAAATGTGGATTCTGATAGTTTTTAAAGAACTGACAAAGTTTCCATCAAATTTAGACAATTAAAACTTATTTATTCTTTTAAAAATAAACAAGTATTTTCTTGAGAACCTTTAAAGTGTGTTCCTAATCATCCCAGTTGCTCTAAAAATAAAAAAACCTTTGCTTCACTAATATGGTTAAAATAAAAAAGAAAAAAAACAGCACAATCAAATGGTCACAAAAATCAAACCAACATGAACTTATTACACGTAACAGAACCAAAAATAGTGAAAAGAACAGAAATAATTGAATTAGAGCAGGCAAACGAGAGGCAGGTTAAAGAGTTAAAAGAGGAAGCACATGCCTTTTAGTAGAGGTCTACCTTCAGAAAGCGTCTCTGAAAGCTGCTGGACTGCTCTCCAGCGAGAAAGCTGTGATCGTATCGGGGGAAAACCATCTGAGGTGCAACAGATGTGCAGTTGAGAATAAGGGAAAAGAGAAAGAGAGAGAAGAAAGAAAACGAGATAAATGAGCAGAGAAAATTGGAAATTTGTGTTAAACTGGGAGTCCAGGCGCAAAGGACAGGGCCGCTGTAGGAGAAAACCGAGGAGTCGAACTCTAGCAGACTGCAGAAGAAAAAGCTGAGAAGAGGAGCGATGTGATCTTCTCTCTGCAGAGATAGTGACAGATTTGCAGCAGGCGGGGAGAGGTGGCTGCTGGGAGGATTATAGAACATTACAGTGGGAGTAACAAACCTTGACAGCGATCTGATTACTGTGCAGACCTGCGTATGTGCTGTAGGTGGGAGGACCCTGAGGAGAGGAGTCGCACAGTGAACAAAAACTCACAAACCAGCGCTGGCATAGCATAACATAACATAACATAACATAACATAACATAACATAACATAACATAACATAACATAACAAACAAAAATGAAATAAAACACATACACCCAACTGAAACCATAAATAAAATGGATTATGTTTCTGCAAACAAAAACATCCCTGCCCTTCAAAAAATATTATCATCA
Source organism: Xiphophorus maculatus (assembly GCF_002775205.1). Lineage (NCBI taxonomy): Eukaryota > Metazoa > Chordata > Actinopteri > Cyprinodontiformes > Poeciliidae > Xiphophorus > Xiphophorus maculatus. The sequence goes on along the minus strand of NC_036465.1, from coordinate 18,609,223 downwards.
GAATGAAAATAATTGATTTCATTTAAATTTATCATGAAATTAATTGATTATAAGTTCTTTAATCTTTCCTTCTTTCAGAAAGAAAAATTAAAGAAGAGCCCCATGTTTGGTTCTTCCTACCATCTCATGAACTCTGACCTGTTAAAAAAGACAAAAAGAGCCTCATAGCATGATGCTGCCACTACACAGTTTTACCTTGAGGTTGTTGAGTTCAGAACGACGTTCAGTGTGGGTTTTCCACACCATATCATTTATTTTTGGTATCATCTGACCAGAGCACCTTCTTTTGTGTGTTTTTCTGTGTCCCACTCCTTCATAAAGGCCCTCCAGCTAATCCAGGGTCATCATGTTTAGCAGCTTTTCTGATTCTTGTTCTTCTTGCCAGTCTTTTCAGATTAAGTGGGCGACCTGGGCTTCGTGAGACGTTCAAAGCTTGGGATATTTTTTTATAATTTCACCCTACTTTAAACTTCTTCACAACTTTCTCCTGTGTCCGGTGGTCTTTGTGATGCTGTTTCACTAATGTTCTGTGACAGACCTCTCTTTGGCTCTAGTCTTTAATATAACAGCTGCATTTATACTGAGACTAAATTACACACTGATGGACTTTAATTACTATCTTCATGACTTCTGAAGCTATTTGGTTACACTGGATATTATTTAGGGGTATCAAAGTGGATAGGATTAAAATAAAGCAGAAAAAATGCAAGTCTTTCCTTCCTCTTCCCATTTATGCACTACTTTGTCTTCATTTATTGCACAAACTCCCTATAAGGCTCACTGAACTTTGTGGTTGGAATGTGACAGAATGTGAAAAAGCTCCTTTAAAATGCGCTGCATGTGCATTTTATTATGACGAAACAGTAAAAATCTGCAAACTGCAACCTTTGCCCTTTTGAAATTTATGCCTCAGTCATCCATCCAAGGATATATTTCTCGGTGAATGTGTACGTGTGCTCTGTGGAAAGGCTTCCCATCTTTCCCAACCCAAACAGAGGTGGCTTGGCTCTTTCCAGTCAACAGACAGTAATTGTGTTGATTGTCTGTCAAGCTGAAAGGAGCAGAGTTTGTCTGCCGCCACAGAGCTTTGAGCCTCCCTGGTTGAGCTCCCGCAAAAACACAAGCAGGGTGCAGGGAAGGATGGAGAGATGTGATGAGGAGGTCTTGGAGAGGGAGAGCGAGGAACAGCGGGGAGTAAGGAGAGGTAGAAGGAAGGGAAATCTGCTGGAGAAGTTTCTGCTAACGACCAGCGCCGGACTGCTGAGGTTTTTTCCGAGACCACAAAATGCTCCCTCCTCCTCTTCATGCCTATATACTCCTCTTCTCCCCTTTGTCACATTCACTCATTCACACCGCTCCCACCATGAAGACCACATATGCTTCTTTAAACATCTCATAACAGTAGAGGCTGTTTCACAGTGGGGATCGACTTTAGCTCATTCCCATCAGAAAAACCAAGAAAAACAGACATCCCCCCTCAGAGTCCGGCTTCAAGTTGAATTTTTACTGCTGTTTCAAGAGAAGCAAGGAGAGAATTTGGCTGCGGATCCTTGCAACTTGTCTTTAACAACAGAGGTGCCAGATAAACCCAAAATGCAGTGACAGAGTCTTCTATGAATAAACTGGAAGATATGGATATCTTCAGGCTTCCTTTTGATAAAGGTTTTCTTAGAGAAAGATGCAAAACCTGCACATCCTTTTGTATTTTGATGGTTCTATGACACCCGATTTGGGTTTAATACACCTCGTTTCCTGTGTTTGTGACCAGAGTCTGCCTGACGTTAGCTCTGAACATGATGGATCGACAGGAAGTCACAGGTTGACAGAGATTCATGGCCGCTTCCTGTTTTCACATGTATTCTTTCATCCTGAATAGTTCAGAGGTGAAGCAGAGCTCGCTGTCAAAAAAAGGGCAAAGTGATAACTGAGCTTATGCTGGAATAATACAAAAAAAAAAAAAAAACTCCCTCTGCAGCACAAATCAAGAGGCTCTTACTTGCTTTCCTATTAGAGTATATCCATGAAACTCCACATGGATGAATCACTCACAGCGTTTGTTTTGAGCCGAGAAAGCGTTTCCAAGCAATGTCCTGAGGTTTTGGGGAACTGCAGACTTATCCAAAGGCATCAAAGCAAGAGAAGCCTCAGCCAAGAGCAATATTCACCATTTGGAAAAACTACCAACAGCGGATGCCAAAAATATTTTTGAACTATTGCCTCAGAATCAAAAATGCATAGGTAGGAAAATGTAATGGCCTACGTCTTGATTGAAATCAGGAATTCCTGCAATGTTTCAGAATTGCATCAGAAATATCTTTCCACTGGGCAAGCTTTGCAAATGTACACTCCGTTTCAGCTCTGCTTTACTACAGGAACCACTTTGTGCTTCCAGTACACTCACTCTGTGTTTTGCTAAATGTTCAAACCTCTTGACCTTCTTCACAATTTGTCACTTTATACAAACTGCTGCATATTTTGTTGGAATTTCATGAGCTCAACCAACATAAAGTAATGAATAGCTATGAAGAGGAAGGAAAATTGTGCATAAGAATGAGAAAATTGCGGTGTGCATTTGTACTCACCAACCTTTTCTGCATTTTGAACAAGTTAATTGGGGTAAATCTCATATTTCCTGTAGCAGGAAAGAATTATGCTGCTACAAATTCTCAATTAGATTTAGGCTAGGCTATTCACAGTACCATATGGAGATAAAGTAAAAAGAATGTTATTATCATTAATCATAGCATAAACATGTCGATATGAAGAACTCTATATTTGAAGTTTGAGTTTTAAAGCAAAAGAAAAACAGCTTCATTGGTCAAGAAGACACATACTGTGTGTATTCCCCACACACAGACAAGAAACGTTTCTAGCACAAAAACAGCGATCTGACCTATTTTTCCTAAGGATGAACATACACAGGATTACGGGGTTTGTGACCGTCCAAATAGAATCTAATATTTACCGCTTTGCGTTGTATAGAAAGAGTTTTATTTTCAAACCACACTGGATGAAATTAGAGATAATTACATATTTCCCGTAGATACTCAGCTAATATCACACAAAAAGAAAACACAGACCAAATGCATAAGGAAGTTATTTGATTATGTAAAAAAAAAAAAAAAGTTGAGACTGGATAGCAACTTTCACACTCTTTTCCAACCATTGAGTTTTGATGGGGATGTTCAAAATCATTCTTTCATTGCATCATTTCCTCATTTCTGGCTAAAGAGATATAGGCAGCTCATCCAAGGAGTGAGCCACACAAGAAAAACACACTTTTCTTTCTTAACTACCAGATGACTTTAAGTCACTGTTAAAAGCAATGTGGACAGACACAGACATGAAAAGATTTTATTTTTTTATATTATTTCTTCATCCAGGCCCAGATTGCTCAAACTGTTTGTTATGTTTTATTCAATCCTTAACCTCCAAAGATGGCAAATTTCTGCTCCCTTAAATGTGATTTCCTCTTTTTGATGGTCTGTTACTTTGTCTGGTTTCAGTTTAACTCATTACTCAAACTTTCCCTTTATAAACATTTCAAGTAGGTGGACAAATTCTGCTATTGCAAAATAACTCTTTTACACAGGTGTAGGATTGTAATAAACGTCTAAAATGTTTAAGCCTTAAACCTTCTATGATTCTAGTGAATGCAAGTGGTTCTTGGAAAAAAAGGGAAATGTTTGAAGAAAGTTTTCATTGATTAATTAGTAGACTTTTAATTGTATATAAAAAGTGCCTATATAAACTTTGAATGAAACAAAGAACGTAACCTTCCAGATATCTGTAAAACAAATCTAACTGCAGTAGATGTAATGCTTTTCTATGGTAGTGATGAATCCACAGACAATTATCTTCTCTTATAAATATTTTATATCACCACCAAGGCTGGGCTTTCAATGACTAATGATTATTATTATTAGTTTTTTTCTCTTGGTTTTGAGGTGGAACTACTGTTGTGTTGTGAGTTATTTTAGGTGAAAAGGTTAATCTCCTGTTAGACTTTAGTTTTGGGACAGATTTTATCATATGATCTTCATAAAATTATCTCTAGATGAAGAGAGAAACATAATAAAGTTTTCCATCTTGGGTCAATGAAGTTGAATTTCCACAAAAAGAAGAAACATAATAACCACACAAGGTTTAGCTGCTGCTTATTTCTAAGTTGAGCTGAATGAGTCATCTACTTGATGTCTAATATCAGGACATAAAAATAAACTTTTAAGCCAGATTTAGATTAATTTTAGCCTTGACAGCCCATTCACCAATAAATGTTTATTTGTAAATTAAGCAGCTTTAAACCACCATACTCCCAGCACAATGCTTAGGTAGCCATGGCTTTGTTCTCTATTTTTACCACTTAGTTCAACATTTTTCAGTGTAGCTTTGATTAAATGCTTCTATGGTACAAAGACTTTCCCACTGCAAACATTTAATGAAGGTCACCATAAATGATCTACATCTGCTGTGGAGGTTAGGCAGCGCTATTTTGAGGCTTCTTCAGGACTATTTTTAAATTGCTACAAATGAAAAGGGTCTATTTTTCTCTTATCGACTTTCTTCCTTTCTGTCTTGTATTTAAAGATCCCCTTTGCCTATATAGAATGCCTTAGTTTTATGTCTATATTTGTATCATATCTATGTGAATGTGAAGTATCCCCTTTCATCCTTGTTTAGAGCTCAAAACAATGAGGATATTCCAAATATTTTTCTATTCACATGTTTGATTGCAGGAAATAACCCATAAAAGTTATTTTTAGACAGTGTGTAGCCTGGGTTTCACGTTTGTATTTGCTGATTAATGGACAGGGACGAACTTCCAAGCTGTTTGCAAAGGTAAATCATCCTCTCCACCCCATGTTGCCTTCTATTCAGTGCCTTAGATTTCCATGTCCTGGAAACATAGGAATGTACACCATCATACATCCTGTCCCACCCTACAAAATTAGATTTCCCTTGATGACAAGATGAAAACTTTTTAGCTTATTTTAAAACAACCGTATAGTATAAAACTCTGTATTGAACTTAATATGATAATGACTTTAAGTTTATATTATATAGAGAGAGCAAAATACACACAGTTCTTTGCAAACGTATAAAACCCAATTGAACCTTTACATATTTTGTCAAATCATAGCTACAAACTTTGGTGTACTTTATTTGGATGTCATGTGACAGAACAAAATAAAGTAGAGCGTAACAAAAATCTCAAGGGTGCTGTGTGTATTTAAATTGTCTTTACTCTGATACATCTGAACAAAAATATCTGTAACCAGCTACTTTGATAAGTCACTATTTGCATGAATACATTTCTCTTCTGCATGATTGAACTTTAGTTAACATACAGCTGCTCTATAAAGTCTTCAAAAGTTCACATTAGTGGACAATAAAGACCAAGGAACACAGTTCAGAACAGGGACAAAATTTTGCAGAAGTTTAGAGCAGAGTAAGGTTATAAAATCATCTTCTAAACATCTCACTGAGCTCTATTTAATCCAGAATATGGCACAGAGGAAAATAAACCAAGGCATGACTATTCCACCTTACAGGCCAGGCAAGGACAGGGTTATTTCCAAGAACCAGCCAAGAATTTCATGCAAACTCTGGAGGAGCTGCAGAGATGTACTAGTGACTAAGAGTTGATGGAAAAACAGACAGAGTTTAATACAGGGCCATTTTGGAAGAAAAGCTCTAAAGATGATACAAAACCCTTGAGGCCAGGGCAGAGCTTAGTCTTCTAGTAGGATAGCGACCCTAAACATACAGCCGGAGCTACAACAGAGTGGTTTAAATCAAAGGATATTCATGTGTTAAAATGTCCCAGTCAAAGTACAGATCTAAATGCAACTGATAGTCTGTGGTAAGAATTGAAGAAATATTTCACAAAAAAAAGAACTGTGCAACAACTGCACTGAAGAAACACCATCTAAACTGTGCAAACGTTTTCCCAAAAATGTCATTTAATCTCTCAAGGATGATAAGAAAACGTGACTTACCCTTGGCCCAATGTCTCCTTGGTCGCCCTGATAGAAAAACAGGAAAGTAACAATTGTCAGTAGTTCGCAGAATTGTAAATGTACAAATGGCTAATAATTCAAGAGCTACTGTGGTGCCGCAATGACAGACAAGCTTACTAAAATAGTGTTTATAGGAAGGAAGCAACTCAAGGGTCATCTGTCCAAACCACAATGGGATGTAAACATTTACTGGATAAGTCACTTGATAAGCAGATACACTCATTGGACAGGATGAGATCGGGGTAGTAACAGTGGGTGTGCGCAGGGTGAGGATTGTTTTTTGATGAGGGCCGAAAGGTCACGCTCTCATTATTGAGCTACTATTATGACGACACAAAGGAAAGCGGTTTTCTTTTTTTAAACATTCACATCATGTATCTTTTGGAGAGAACGCACATGGATGAGTCCAGCCTTGATGAATCCTGTTCTGAGTTGCGGTGCGTTTCTGCTTATCTGCAGCTCTGCCATTTGAGGGCAAAAGAAAACACTTCAGCTCGAGTGCGGGCATCGATAAGCACATGCCAACCTCAAACTGCTAGAAAGTTTATTTTGTTTTCCCGCTCACTGAGCGGGAAAACATCTGGCTATCACCGAGCATCACGGAACGTCTGTAAACCTTCTCAGAGCAGTACATGTTATCTTTTTCCTCATTTAGTTAGTGAATGGCAAAAACTTGAAAGACTAGAGCAGGGGTGGGCAATCCTGGTCCTCGACGGCCAGTGTCTTGCAACTCTTAGTTCCCTGGTCCAACACACTTGAATCCAACAGCTGAATCACCTCCTAAGTGCAGTCAAGTTATCCAGAGTCCTGCTAATGACCTCATTATTTGACTGAAGTGTGTAGAAGAAGAGATATGTCTAAAAGTTGCAGGAGACAGGCCCTCGAGGCCTGGAGTTGCCCACCTCTAGTCTAGAGCAATCAAGAGGCTACATGCATCTCTGTGGCTTTACAAACAAAATAATGTTAGTGCCAGCTAAGCACAGCTGGAACTCAAGTTGAAGCATACCTTCTCTCCCTTGGTTCCGGGCAGGCCCTGGAGGAGAGATAAGAGAGATAATCAGAGACAGTTGGTGACAATAAATCAGTGACACACCGTAGCGCATTGCATCTTCTACGTGGCCTAGGCACAGAGTATTAAATCAAGCAATAAGGCAACACGGCAACACCACTTAATTATGCGTGTCACAGAGATCGCTTAATCCTGACCCGCTTTCTGCTGAATGTAATTCCTTGTTTGAAGTAAAAAAACATGTTTCAAGTGTTTATGTAGGAGTTAAAAAATGTGGTGAGAGATGAAGCTGAAAAGCAAAGATGTTCCTTTTGTTCCTACATCAGTCTTTTTGACAGATGGGAACTTTGAAGATGTTGTAGCGCAAGGAGTCCATGGGTTTTTGTGTTCGGTTCTGTGGGTTTTGTTGTGTCTTTGGGGTTGAATGTCCCAAACACTAACAGAAAACATGAAACTTTAGTGTTCCTAGGCTGTATATCAGATAAAGATACACAGTCCTGCTTTGTGTTGGACATTTTGACATAACATTTATAAACGGGGGGCAAACAGATGAGATTAGTTTGCTGGCCGCCTTTCTGTCCCTGTCTGTCCACTGTGCACAAGTGGCACAAGGATGCCACATGTGGTGCCACCACAAACGGAAAAGCTCCAAAGTGATAGAAGAACAAGAAGATGGAAATCAGCCAACATCTACAAATGTAGTCATACTCCTTGAACTTTTTCATATTTTGTCATGTTACAACTCCAAACTTCAGTGTATTTTATTGGGATTTTATGTGATAGGCGAAGACAAAGTGGAGCATAAGCGTCTAGTGGAACCAATTGTCTTCAGAAGACACTGCATTACTAAATAGAAGCAAGAGTAATAGAGTCCAGCTGTGGGTCCCCATAAATCTAGTTGTTTTGTGACGGACTTGGATGGTAAATGGGTCACATTTTTATAGTGCTATATAAAGTCAGAGGACTCCAAAACTCTACACTACAATCAGTCATTCATCCATTCAATCACATGCTGATTGTGGTGCAATACATTGTAGCCCCAGGTCAGCTGCCCTGGGGCAAACTAACAGAAGTAAGGCGGCCATTCAATCAGCGCCATTAGGCACGCTGACCACCAGCAACACACAATGCAGGTGAAGTCCAAGGACACGACGACTGAAACAGATGTAGCAGGGGATTGAACTGGCTACCATCCCGTTACAGGACAAACCTTGAGCCACCATTGCTCCACAAGATCAGAGGTTTATAGAGTAGATTACTAAACCAAACGCAACAAAAAGACCCAGGAACACAGCGGACAGATCAGGAATAGAGGGATGGCTCTGTGGCGAGACCTGAAAACTGATGTCCACAGACACACTGTATCCATTCTGACAGAGCAAGAGCAATTTTTCAGTGAATAATGGGCAGAAATTTCAGCCTCCAGATGTACAAAGCTGGTAGAAACATACTACAAAGGAGCTGACGCTATCATCGCAGTAACAGGTAGTTCCACAAAGTACTGATTCAGAAGACCTGAACACAAATGCAAGCCAAATGCCTTTGGCTGAGTTTTGTTAGTAAAGACTTCTGAAACCCTTTCTTCATTATGCATGACTTTTAGTTTATTCCAATAATAGCTGAAAAATATGAAAGCAATAGAAAAAATATAATTGATTTCTTATTTAGAGAATAAGAAATCAATGTTATGTCTGAAATGTTTTAGGATATTTTGCTCCACTTTGTTTTGTCTCATCACATAAAATCTCAACATTAAAGTGTGTGGGGCAAAATGTGAAAAGGTTCAAAGAACATGAGGGTATTAAAGCAGTTTGTTTTGACCCCAGGGACCTAAAAGTGACACCACAGTTCAGATCATAGTTTTTCTTTCTAATCTTCTTCCATTCATTGTTTGACTAACCTTGTGTTGTACTTAACACTATGTCCCCTCTGGCTGCTTTGTTGAGTCTTTTGACTGTAATTTTTTTTCTCCACCTTCAGACGGAGCTTTAAATTTTACCTCTGTTTTCGTTTTTCTTTGAGCCAAATATCTTGTTTGTACAGGAGCTCCTATTGTTTTAGGGAGCACAACTTTGACGAAGTGGGCAAAGTGGAGAAAGGCAGCTAACTGCCTCAGTACTTTAGGTCAAGGTGAAAGCTGAAGGAAAGTTGTGTGATTTTGCAAAAATTAACTTGACAGATAATGATCTCCATTTAAGAGTTATCGTACTGGAACGTTCTGCTAACAAATCAATCATATTATACTTTTTAAACTTTTCTTCCTGCCTTCTCTTGTTTTAACCTTGTGCTCTGTGAATTCAGAAGCGACCCTGGTCAGGAGGTCTACTCCTCTCCCACTGTGGTTTTACGACAAACCATTGGTGATGGAGGAGAGTCCTATTAAATGACAGACTGAACTTTAAGTCTATTTTAACAGGAAACAGGAGTTTAATAATGTTTGGAAACTATTTAAAGGTCTCCAATTAGGCTTTCAGATGTCAGGGAAAGACCCGTTCTAGTTGCATGTAAAGGAAAGATATTTCCTATGCAAATCAGGTGCGGTAAATATCATTTAAATGTTATTTAAAAAAATGTCAATAAATAAATAAATAAATAAGATAAAAGGACCGGCAACACGATCACGGAGGTCAGCCAGTGGAGGAGCAGAGGACATCGTAATGACTTTTTAAAGAGCTTGTGTTTGGGGTTGTAAACACCATTCTGGCTCCTTCTTTCCCACTGGTGTGTAACCCATTTGCTATGCTTTGCCCGTTTACACGCCACACCTGGGTGTGCCTCGGAGTGCGCAGCGTTTCATGGAAAGGTTGATGAATGGGAGGGCAGAGGGGATTTTTGAATTAGCTTCACTTGATCCATGACTCCCCCATGACTGCGAGCTCTGGGACGACTTAAGATGCGGAACAGCGATGAAAATAGCTACCATGTTTTCTTTTTTAATAGGAACAGTAAAAATGATTGATGTGCTACACAAAACCCACCTGTCTTCCAGGCAAAGTACCCATCTCGAGTCCCCGTTAACAAAGTCTGTATGTAGGAACGTCTTTATGTTAACTGATGGGTGTAATTAAAGAGCTAAACAGATGTGTAAGGAGGTACCTGACTTCCTTTGAGACCTGGTAAACCCTAAAATAATAATAATAAAAAAAACAAGAATTTTAGTATAAAAATGAATCCTTAAAAAAAGACATTGCAAAAATCTGTTTACCAGAGTACTTACTGGTTTGCCATCCAAGCCAAGAGGCCCCTGGTGGAGGGAATAAAGATAATTGTGAATAAAAGAAAAATAAATCACTGCATATAGAAGTGTTGGGATCATCACTGTGATACTTTTTGCAAAGAACATTTATGTCTAATGAACCTTTTCTGGCTGAGTTACAAAATTGTTTCTTTAGAAAAATCTGAGGCTGTTCTTTTAGCTACAATCTTTTTTTACACCAGATTGTTGCTTAAATATAACAGATTAGAGAGGAAACAAAGTTTTGGATTTTGTGAGACCAATAAAGCATTAAAATGCAAATAATTTCCAAAAAATACAGCTTTCCTAACAACGTCCTTGAATCTCTGTTTTGTTCTTTGTTTTTAATATAACTTTACATGAAAAGCATGCCAATGTAAACTTTTCAACCACATTTACACTCTGTTTAATCTAAAGGCCAAGTTATTTCCATGTTTTATCTAAAGGCATAGAAGAATTTATGTCATACTGGTCCTATCAACCGTAGAGCAGATATTTCTGTGTTTGCCATTTTGGAAATGAACCTTAAGGACCATACAAGTGGAAAATGGGTTTCCAAAATAAAAGAAGCCAAAAAATGCATGTTCGACCACTGTAACATACAATATTAATATGTTTATTTCAGTCACAATGACAGTCATTTAACAAAAGTATCTGCAAATAAGATTCAATATAAAAATATATGAATGAAGTAGAATAAATAAATGTGGAACAACTTTCAAAATTAGCAAGGAGTTAGAAGAAGATACCTTTAGCCTTTAGTTACCTTAAGGCTAATATTTTATTTGTAGATAGCACTGCTAGTAGTAGTCTGCTAAGCCAAGATTTTCATGCCTTTATCTTTCATAGGCAGACATGAGATTGAAATCTTTTCATCCAACTCTCAGCAAGAGAGTAAGGGATAAATGTTTTCTTCTAATGACCAGCTTCAAAGACATCAAATGAGTCCTCTGTGGATAAAGAATGTAATTATTACACTGAAAAGACACTATTTGCTTTAAATCCTCAGACCAGACAGACCATCTTAAAAATACCCTGCAGCCAGCTGTTACCGATTAGTTTCTCTTAATGTTTGAGTCTTCTGTTCTTATCTCCCACAAGACAACGTAAATTATTTTTGTCCTCAAAGAAACAATGAACATCATTTGCAAATAAAATAAAGAGAACAGTAAAAAGAGGATTTATAAGTAGCAGAAAGAGTTTGGAAGAAAGTATTAAGAGAAGAAAAAAATGAAACAATATTGATGCATATCCTGCCCCACTTTGTGTGCGTGCATCACTTTTGGAAATTTCGAAATCGAAGCTGATAGCTTGTTGGATGTATGCAGTAATCCCCCATCTGCTGTGTGGTTTTGTGGTGATGAGATAACCTAAAAAGCAGTTTACTGTAGTGAGACCTTCCTGAAGCTAAAGTACTGAAGCAGCAGTTGACTCTGTAGACTTTGTTTACATCAATAAAACACAGCCAAGCAGTCATTGAACCTCCTCCTCAGAACAGCCCTCACTTCAAATATGGAGACCTTCAGCTCCTTACTTAAACATAAAGGAACACTTGGCTCTGGAATAAAACTTTCCAAAAACACTTAAATGTGATGTATGTGGTAAAGGCTAATGTTGACTTCCTCCTTAACGACCGTACTCCATGTTAAGCTAACAGTTTTTACAGGGTCCCCTGAGTAGTGGGTTGGTGGACCCCTTCACAGCCCTGGTGGCTTTGCAGACTAAAAGCTGTCATTAACACTTCGCCTGTCTGGCCTTTCGCTGTTTTGCCTCTTATGTGGGCCATCTGGCCTCAACTCCTGCTGTGGAAAACTCAGCATTGTCATTACTTGATGAATGAGCACTTGATGCAAAAAGATGGAGGCTAGATATGAGGTGTTTACACATAATGTTTAATGTTGTGGCTGTAAAAAAGATTACATTTTCAAACATTTGAGGACATTTATTAAGAAGATAGTGAAAACCTTTTGAGGCAATAATGTTCCATTGAATGTTATGGCTGAAACCAGCCAAAACAGTAAGGAAGTGATGATTTTTTATTTGTACAACTCCTCACTACTTTCAGCCCATGACAAGTTGTAGTTTTGTCACTCTATTAAAAGCAACATGCTGAGTTTACCATGTCATGAATCTGAGAAATTAGATGAGGCTACAGACGTCCCGCTGAATTTTCCCTGCTATCAGGGTCCAGATCTCTGGATGTGTGCCAGATGCACACATCCAGAGATCCGTCCGTGTGTATGCGGACGGATGTCCGCATACACACGGACATCCGTCCGTGTGTATGCGGCGCTATCCCTGCATCTGGGAGCATTTACTGTGGTGCAGCTCCTTCAATAATCGTCAGGATGAGTAGATGAGATGAATGCTGTGAGGTCATCTGCTGCTGCAGAGTCTGAACCCGTTCAAAAAGAGACTGATTTATGGATGCTTACAAGCGACCATAAATTGCTTGTAAGTCTTGGTAGTCTATGTCTTTGCTTTTGAAGGTGCGTGTGAAAGTTTTACTCGCCATTATAAAACCCAATATGAATGCCTGGTTCCTATGGCCTCCATAGTAAAGATGGAGACTGAAATGTAGAGTTTCTTCTGTACTCACAGTTTCAGGGGACACTATCTAAAATAACAGTGCAACAGTTGATAAATCTCTTTTATGGAAAAATGGCAATCAATTTGGACAGTTCAAGGCAATTTGGGAGACGAAAAACAGTATAAAATGCCTAACAAATGTATTAATAACCCTGGAACTTTTTCACCATTTGCCTTACAATTTACAAAAACCAACTTGAATCCACTTTGAAGTTATTTTGTGATGGACTAACACAAATTGGTGAATAGCTATGAAGTGGATGACTGATGGTTTTCATTATTTTTACAGGTGAAAACCTGAAGAGTGTGCGGTTCCTTTGTCTTTAGCTCACGTGAGTCAGCACTTTGTAGAAACACCTCCCACTGACATTACAGCTGCACGTCTTTTGGTAAATGGCTCCACCAACTTTACAAATCCAGAACCTGAGAATCTTGCTCATTATGTTAAAGACAGATCAATTCCAATTAAACTGGACTGGGAACATCTGCAAACATCACTTTCAAATCTTGCCAAATATTCTCAACTTTGACTAGGCCTTAGCTATTCTAAACATGAATTTAGTTGAATCTAAACCACTCTATTGTATATACGGCAGTTTCTATTTTCCTGTAAACTCTGATCGTCTTCCCTGTCGCTGTTGAAAAAAAGCACAACACGATGCTACCAACACCTTGTTTCACAGTGAGAATGATATGTTCAGGGTGTTAGCTTTTTTCACACATAACACTTTGGGTGAAACCATTAAAGTTCATTTTTGGACACTTTTGGTACACCACTTGAATCTATTTATTATTATAAAAAATAATAATAAAGAAACACACATACATGTATACATTTTCTTTCACTTTCACTTCACGTCAATCTTATAAAATTCTTTACAAGGCATTGTGAATATCACAGAAGCCAAGGAAAGATTTTCCCTCTGTGATGGAAAAATAATATATTATCTGTGTTAAATGTTTGTGAAGCTGCAACATACCTACAAGGCAGACAAAGAGTCTACGCATAGAAAAGCTGGAATTCAAATAAGATCAGGCTGAACTAACAGGAAAAAAGCAAACAAAAATATATGGGGGGGGGGTGCGGTGAGGTTTTGTGGGTCGGAATTAGGAGCTGCTAGTAAAAACCTCTTCATCTCGCACCACAAAAGGATCTGAGAGCCAAATACAGATTGGAGAGAGGCACAATGAAAGGAAAAAACTGGGAGAAAAAAAAAACGTGAGTAAATATCCCTGATAATAACCACTGAAACCCCAACTAGCTGTGGAGAAAAATAAAACAATGATTTCTTTTAGTGCATCTCTGATTGTATTGCCTGCCGGCATCTTGTTCTACAGCAACCCTAGCCAGAATAAAATCACATATTTACATAAAAATTCCTGGTACAAGTTGGCCTGCAGGAGCTCACGTGTGTATTTCTTTCTGTGTGAATGCAAACGTTGATTAATGCAGGTATGTGTGTGATCTGTTAATCACAGAGAATAAGGGTGTGGGGTGTCTCTGCTGGTTTTATTGTGTTCTTTGTGGTGCAGACTGGTGATTATCCAGTGGGGTGTAATTGTTGAGGATGCAGCTCAAAAAGCATGCTGTCTGCACATCAGCGCAGACGTCTCGGCTGGAAACACACATGGTAACATGTTGGGAACATTAGCTGTTAGCTTGATTTCGGTCATAAAAGTGAAGCTGATAAGGCTGATGAGTGGATCCCTCTTTTCCTCCTTTCTCTCTCAAGATGTTTTTTTCCACTCTTATTTTCCAACATCCACTGATCGTTTTATTTACCTCCATGCTGCTGCTATGGTGGGAAACACTGCAGTGCTTCTACGTTTGTACAATTTGCGAAACATGACTTTAAAAAAAAGAACACAGTGGCTGGAGCAGAACCAAAGAGAAGAAGAAAGCATACCAGAGGGCTGTGTGTTTGGGACAGAAAATTACTGACATGTTGTTGGGTGACCGTCTGGCTTTAATCTGCGGAACAATGGAGGCCTTAGCCGGTTTCGGCAGAGAAATGTCGGCTGTCTGTCTCAGACTGGCACTCTCACATAAACACACTTATAGCTGGGTATGCTGATCTCTGTCAATATGAACGAAAGTCAGAAGCTGTGTGGGGGTGTGTGTTTATTGTGTGGGGCTGTGGTGCTGTGGGGCTGTGTTGCTCTGTCAGTGTGCCTTACTTTGATTATTTGACAGCGGGAAGTCTCTTTTCAGAAAGTCTCCTTGGCTGTGATTTATGAGAGGAAGGAGAGACATGGGTTGCATGAGGAGAGAAAACATACCTCAGCACACCCCCACACACTCCCGCACATCCACACACTTGTTGAGAAGTTATGCTTGAAATACTCACAAACCACACTTCATTAACACTGTTTATCAAATCACTGATGATTCAGCCGTCTGCTGCCTGCACTAGGCTGATGAACTCAATATGTGTATTTCACCTGAATGAAGTATTTGACCTCCTGTGTGCACGCAAATATGGACACACAACCTTATTGTTAGCTGTGAAGTACACGACTAGCTTGTGTAAAAACATTTTTGGACATAAAAACATTACTGCACATCCATTGTAAAGAGGTAGCTGGAGCAGCTTAAAGTTACTGTAAAACCAGAATAGCCTATGTAGTTGAAACCAGATGTCTTAGATCGGAAAAGTTCAGTCTGATTTGATGTCAGACTGGAAGAAAATGTGTTTTTTTTATATTGCTGGCAGAATTGAACTGAAGAAAAATAAACCTTTATTGTACCGAAATTCAGGTAAACCTTACAATGGGGCCGTAGCCTATGTCTTTTTTTACTCAATATATGTGCATTATGTCTCAAGGTGAGACATTGCTCATCTTTAAACATGGTGTCAAACATAAATCAAATTTATTTAGTCAGGATTAAACAGTAATTTTCAGCATCACTTTAGGGCATTTTTAAAATATGAAACCAGGAGCTCGATCTCCTGGATTTCCAGAGGCCCAAATGAAACCATAACTAATGTCTCCACTTTATGACTTATGCAGAGTCACTCCAAACCTCATAGAGTTTTGTAACTTCAACAAACCTAAAGTTAATTTTTTCAACTTAAACTTTAATCAGGGGATGTAGGTTGTTTGTATACTGAGCCAATGGGTTGTTGTTTGAATCTCCGCTTTGTTCGCCTCAGTCAGTGTTGGTCAGAGAGCCAAGTGGTGCCAATTGTATGGCCGTCTTGCTTAAGTCAGTCTGTCCCAGGTTACAGTAGCCACCATTAGTGTATGAATGGGTAAATGACTGATTGTAGAGTGAAGCACCTTGGACTTGATAAAGCACTATAGAAGAACCAGCCATTTACTCAGAGCTGAGCAGATGAGAAGATGGTAAAGGAGAACTGGCTCCGGTTGAGAGAAATAACTTGTAATTATTTTACAGTGGTCACATTTGATGTCATTTAGTCAAATTTATTCCTATAAATCTTTAATAATTAAAGCCTGCACAACATGTCCAATAGGAAGTCTAACCACACAAACTTGCAGCAGCTGCAGCCACTTCAGTGTGTCCGCTCCTTTCTAACATGAAATTGGTTAATGAGAAACACCCTTGGGGAGTGGTAATTGGCTTAATTTGTATCGTGGAACAAAAATTCTCCAAGATATGGTAACATTAGCAGTTTGTACAGATACCTGTCCAGATCTTTAAATGAAGAGTAGACTAGATGAGGAAATACTGATCTCAATGTTTACAGTTTTCACCATAAACATAACTACTGTGGAGATTTTTTTTCCTAATATTACACTAACAACTTCTTTATGCATTTGCTTTGGAAAAGGCATGAAGTTCAAGTTTCTTAAAAAAAATAATTTAGCTGATACGTGATCTTAGATGTTTTTTTATTAAGAAAAACATTGTATTTTAACATTTTTATTCTACAGAATGCCAGAAAAAGTCTAATTCCGCATTGTATCTAGTAGCATATAATGTATTTACATTTACTCACCCTGGCTACATGGTAACAGGCTTTATTTACAAATTATTCGCATGTGATTTAATTTAATAACTCAGAAAGTCACAAGTCACATGATGGAAGAATGCAATCTCTCCATCTGATTAAACAATCAAAAAGTGAAATATTTCACTGGCACAGTAGAGTTTACTGAATCACTTGAGTCGTTTGTAGTGATTTGTGCGCAATGGAAATGTGAGCCATGAACATGAATAAAATGGTCTAATAATGTATAAAACCCCTCTGGCCTGTGATGCACTGTATCTACAGTAACTATTGGTGGTTGGAGGAAGTTAATCCACATCTGCAGACATGGATAGATGCACAAACAGCCTCTACAGTAGGGAGAATGGTCGCTTTTAAGCTGCATGGACGGAAATTCAAACATCTCTACTACTAAAAAAAATTATATTCTGTCTATGGAAACTGTCAGAAAGATTAATCTACTTTGATTTCTCATTCACTCAACAGGAAGATGCCCTATAAAGGCATCAAACAAACCTCTTCCAGTTGCAACATGATTTCCTCTATCTGCAGATACACCACAAACAGATTGATTGCATTCTGTGTCCTAAATTGGGACAGCTTATCCAGAATAACCACCTTCTAGTACACAATTCCCATCCAAACATCGTTACACAGTAAGCATTCCCAAAGAAGACAGTGGCACAGAGGATCAGAGTCACAGGGAAAACAAATGTGCACACATTTATTTGTACACTCTGTCCACCTGTGTGCAATTAGCAGCAAGCATTTCCCGTCAGCAGAGCTGCGCAGTGCCAGACGGACTGCATGGGAATCTGCCCCCAGGGCCAGGCCCCAAAAACTCCCGGTGGGAGACAGACAGAGAGCAGCGCCCCACCAGAACCAACTGGGCCCCGCGGAGCACAGCAACAGGTGACTGCTCACGGTCACCATGACGACCTAAACATTCACAGGAGGCAAGCAGCACACACGGATCTGCACCCCAGGAGGAGGACTAAGATGAGAATTTGATGATGGGCAAACCACAAACCATCAACAGACGATGGATGAGTTGCCACACTTTATCAGAACTCACCACTAGAGGCCGCTATTTCACTGGATAACAACAGAACTGGATATTTATTTTACAGGGCAAATCAGAAATGTTACCGCATTTGAGGACCACGTTATCACCTGTTTGGTTTATGTTTATAGATATCTCATTCATATCAAAATCGTATATTCTATAGATATATCATTTTGTCCTAAGATGTCTGAATTTGCCTATGTGTGAATGTAAATGTCTAGATTTTACATACTTAGAAATGGGGCAGGATACACACAATACATGGTTAACAACTTTTAAAATTTACAAAAAGAAAGAACATCCAATTTATAGATGTAAAAGCTCAAAAGAAAAAAAAAGGAAGGAAAATAAAGAATCCCAAGATATCAGAGCAGAGACTGGATTGAAGAGTGACAGGATGAAAGAAATAAAATCCAAATTACCGGGTATCCATCCCGTCCAACCTTGCCCTGGTGAGGTTAGACATCAAAGCACAAAGCAGTGAGACAAATTTGAACAAAAATCAGCAGCTGAACACAACACATTGCATTTACACCATGTCAGCATGGGAGGTTTTACACTGAAATTTTACTTTTGTGGGGGTCTTCATGACAGAAAAGCACAAAGCAGCACTTAATTGTAATGTTGAAGGAAAAAGGTACAGGATTTTCAAACCACAGTTATAATAAAAAAACGATGTTTTGCATTTCTAGAGTCAGTTATGTTGCTTATTTGGTCAAAATCGAAAGATTATGGCACATCTGCAAACAAATACTTGTATTTGTAACAAGAAATGACATGCATTTGCTTTCATTTACAAACATGTGATACACTGTGTTGGTCAATCACATTAAATTCCAGTAAAATACATCAAAGTTTATGGCTGCAATGTGATTAAATATGGAAAACGTAAAGAAGTATGAGCATTTTTTTTATCCTTTCTTATCTTTTTCTTAAACCTTTACATTTAACTGAATGTTTGTGGCTGTTTCATTGTGCCTGCAATAATACTTTACTCTGCGCTGACAGGCTATTCATTTTGACACCTTCAGGCAAATTTATAGAATCAATACTTTTGTACATGTTCAGTAGAAATCTGCATTATTTCATGGACATTTAGTGCAAAACCAATTGCACAGACAGTTTTCTTCCAATCAAACTACTCCCAGGATTCGAGTAACTACTACCAGGCCAGTTTGTTCTGTTTCCATGTTTCCAGAAAATGTCATGGTGGTTTTCAAAGCCAATAATCGCTTCTGCACATCTGATCAGTGCCACATGTGAGCATAAAAATAAAGGATAAAACTTTAAAAATTGTTCCTGGTCAGATCACGACATGTCCAGTGCAGAGGCGAAGACTGTGCTGGCAGCAGTTACGATACCTTTGTTGGTTATAACCATCATCAACACACAACACCTGGAGATCTCACACACTTCTGTAGGTGGTCTTTACATTCAAGTTTTATTGCTGTGGGAGAAGAGCTCATATTTGGTTTGACTTGCAGTTTGTCCAGCGGTGCAGCCGGGAATGACACGTGTGATGTGTGTGCATGGCAAAGGTCAAAACCTCTAAAATGAATTCAATACTACCTGGATGAGATGAAAGCATACTTACAGGAGGCCCTGCAACAGAGAAGAGAAATGAGGGAGAGGGATTAGAAAGCCTGCGCGTTACATGTTTTCTGACAGATGAAGCACAGCATGTATGACTGAGAGCAACCTCCGCTTTGTACACCAATCACTTCCTCCGTGGAGCACCCACAACAAAAATCCTGTCCATGCCATGTGGTTGGTTAGATAATGACCATAATTAACCCCCTAAACATGGCAGAGAAGAAGCTCATTAGAGCTGCTGCCAGCGCAGTTTGTGGCGAAGTCGTTATGATAAACAGACTTCGACATGAGCTGTGTTTTAGATTAGGAATATGAAGTCATGTCAAGGCTTTGTTTCTCAGGAAGATGTGGGAGCAGGAGGATGGAGGACAAGCGTTGAGTGAAAAGGTCAGGAAAACCATGCTTGTCTTTTAGGAGAGCAAACTGGATGTCTCTGACATTCCTACAGGGTAGCCTTTCACTTGTGATTGAAACTCTCTGATGTTGAGCATCGGCAGCAAAAAACATGCCTTCTGTTTTTCATAATTTGTTTAACCAAAAGCAACAGTAACGATCAAAGAATTCCCCCTTTTTCTCAGCGATCATAATTAAATCTAAGAAAAGGCAGGGGCTGAGGGCCCTGTTGAACCACATAAACCTCCACAATGTGAGCGTATTATTATGCCAATTAAGGCATTCTTTTTGAAATGTATTTTCTTAAGTGTCTAGCTTGACTTTCTACCCATGAGGATGCTGATTTATCTGATTGGTGAAACAGTCACAGTGTATGAACCAATGCAGAGCTCATAAGCATCAGGCCAACAATAAAAATCAACATAACATTGAGAGCAGGAAGACAAGTGTAATATCTGAGGTTTTTCATTACAAATTAAAGATACCAGAATTGGTCAATTTTGGAAGATATGGAAAATTAAAAATAAGAAAGGGTAAATAAAGATGTGTTAGAGACAACAGCCATCAAGTCTACAGTGTAAGGCAAAAGTTTAAACCCCTTTTAAACTCCTTCAAATGTAGTCATTTTTTTAAATGTACTTTATTTCAATAGTATTACATAACTTAAAGTAGCACATAATCAAGCTATGAGAAGAAATCTTTAATTAATGAGAACCTGAAAGTTGAGGCACCCTCAGTGCCTCAATCTTTTGGGGTTGATATTTTTGTGGGGTATATCTTTTGGGATATCGGGTTTTCCTATAATACTGCCCTGTAGGAAACTAGATCCACCTTAACATCAACTCTAACCAGGATCCATGTCCCCACTGCAGAAAATCCTCCCCACAGTATGGTGCTGCCACCACATTGTTTCATCGTAATGCTTGTGTGTTTAGTGTAAGGATAGTTTTCTTCTACAAACAGAATTACGCAGGCAGGACAAAAAGTTCAGTTTTGTTCTTGTCTAACCAGAACACCTTAATCTACTTAATCTACCTTGATTTCACTCGCAATTCTTATGGCAAACTGCAAACTTTTCTTCTTGTTTCTCTGCGTAGAGACTAGATGTGAAGTGCACAATAAATAACTGTGCTGTCAGTGTTGCAGCCCCTCCATTGTTACCACGGACCTCTTGGATGCCTCTCTTGTTCTCTCATGAGGCTGTTTGATGACTAATGTTCACTAAACTTTGCACTAGAGGTATGAAATTAAAGGGGACTTAAAATGGAGATGAAATTCAGATTTATATTTGTAAAACAAAACAAACAATAAAATATGATTTTTATTCCACTTTATATTTAAGGAAAAGTTGTGTTAATCGATTACATAAAGGGCCCATAAGGTAAACTGAAGTTTGGGATTAACACTGTGACAGATTGTTGAAAATTTCAAGAGGCGTAAAGACTTTTGCAAGGCACTGTAGCTGCATCCTGACTGTTTGATGAAGACCTTCTGAGTCAGACAGCAAGGTAAACACTCACTCCGGTTAAAGAGCCACACAGTTAGAGCAGCTTTGTGCTCTAGACGTGAGGCAGGTGTGTTTGTGTGTGCAGAATAAAGAGAAAGGAAGAGAACAATAGAAAGAGAGGACAGTTTGTAAAACAAGAGTGAAAGGGATCAGGGAGAGCAGGAGCAGGACACCAGATGATGAGCTCAGATTTAAGATGCTTAACGAATCCGTCTGAACTCTTTCCTGTTTTTCACGATTGAATTTTCTCTCTCTTTTCTGCACTCTCATTTATTTTCCTTTTTAGTTTCTGATAGAAAAACATTCTGGTCTTGTAAAACAGAGGTTTGGCTGTCATTGAGACAGAGCATGGTGCAACAATCTCTTCGTAGGAGCAACCCACACGCTTAAGCTGCAAACAAAATGCAGCGGCAAAAAACTCCGAAATACAAAGACAGAACCTAAACAGAACCACACAGAGCTTCTGCAGAAACAGACCGCTTTTCGACTAAATGTACTAAATCCCCCTGCAAAACACCAAGCAGATGGCAAACATCTGATTTAGTAACAAACTAAGATGATTAAGATATAATCTGAACAATAAACAGTAAATTAAAGTTTTGGAAAGGTCTGATGATGTTCTGCAGTTTTCATGCCAGCAGTTTCAACAAACAGAACGCTGGCCCGGATCATTTTCAGAGAAACGTTAATCCTGCTGTAAAAGCTCACTGCTACTCCAAAACCTGCAACTGAAAAAAACAAGCCATGACAAATTGAAATCTTGTTTTAGAAGCCATTTCCAAAAATAACCATGTCCAGCTGTTTTGGGAACACTACCAAGGTTTTGTGTGTTTACATTTAAGGAGGGAAACAAGACGAATGCATTATGTGATTGAAAACAACTTGTACATATTTGATGCAGTGCAAAACTCTTGGGTCATCCTTCATTTCTTTTAAATTTCTTGGACTCAGTTAAAGTCCCCCTGGCTTTTGAGGTTTTTTTTTTTTATTAAAGGTTTTCTTTGGAGCTTGGCTGCTTCTTGTTCATTGTGATTCAATTATTTTTTGTTTGCTATGCTGTGCAACTTCTAGACTTAAACAATTGTTGCTTTCTACTTTAAGTGAATGCAATGAGATTAGATTAAATGTCTTTGCTAAAAAATGTTGCCATGGTAACATAACATAGAGAAGGTGGTAAGAGTTTAATTGGTGAGTTGCTGGTTCTCAGTCACTGTGTTCTTTAGTAAGACCCTTCACCCGCCTGGTTCATGGCTGTGGCTGTAATTCAGTATCTTGCCACCATGTGAATGTGTGCATGAATGACTGAATGCTTAGTGAAGCGATTTGGTAGTGCTTTGGCCTTGACAAAGTACTATACAAGTACAGGACATCTATCAAAAATACTCTGCTTATTATATCATGAGCATCTTCCACCTAGATGCATGGACTGAAGTGCTGAAGATTTGGACTTTGGTTATCTACCTAAACTTACCCTCCAGGGCCTGATTGTTTTCGGTTTGCTTGGGTTGTCATATGTTTAATTTAACTTGGAAGATTTGCATTCAACTTGTTTCCTCATACACATCGGGCTGATTACGTACATAACATTTTTATTACTTAACTTTGTTCTAATTTTCCTTATGGTGGATTTTTTAAACCATTTTTCAGAACCTAGTGGCCAGGTTGAAGTGTAAAACAAGAAAAATCCAAACAAAAAAAATCACAAACGTCAGCATAAAGGGAATGCAAAACTGAGTAGATAATGGGGAAGTCTTAACTTGAACCAGAGCATAAATAGATTCTAAGCTAGTCCATTTCAATATGTATTATGATATAAAATAATGTATTAGCTGTAGTTTATATATAAAGCGTATCAAAATATCAAAGCAAAAGCATAAGAGACACAAAAATCAAGTAATGATAAACCATAAGTTGAGTGTAAGTGACAAATGTTTTTTAAACATGAAAGTGTGAACACAATTTGAAACATTTATAAGCAGGATAAAACTGAATATGTACATTAGAGCCTCTTTTGCTCCTTTAAATGCACAGTGGTCACTCCATCTATGTGAAAGTTTGTGAGTAGCTATTCAGATTTTTTTTTCTGTTTTTTTTTTTCTGTTTTATACTTCTTCTGTTCACGTGCACATTGAAGTTGTATAATGAACCTAATATAGGCCACAGGCGGACACACTGGCCTTTAAATCAAGTTATCCCTTTAAAAAGTCTGGAGAACCTGACTTCTCTGAGCGATCACAAGAAAAACTTTCAGCTCTTCTCCCTCTAATTGGAGGTAGAATATGAAGAAATTAGTACTGGTTGAAAACATTTGCACAATACTGCAGCATTGCCTCGATGTGTGTTGACAGAAGGATCTGTATTACTTAACCATCGTATTCACAAGTATAGCTCTCATCTATTACTCATCCACAACAATGACTTATCGGTAAACTGGAATCCTTCCCACTGACTCCTGCAGTATGAGATACCATGACCTAATTCTGTTTTTGGCGTCTCCGCTTCCTGAGAAACATCTAAAATCAAGATGAGTCAAACTTGCAGAACATCTGTCACGGTGACCTTTCTTCTGGCAAGAGTCACTGCGTTGGTTCCATAATGAGCATTCAGTGGTTTGGACAGAAACGAAATGATAACGTCGAGTAGCGATGCTGGCGATGGAGACTCATTAGGGTCGATCGGCTGCAGCTGCTACCGCTCAGCGACATCGACCAACATCTGGGCAAAGTTACCGCAGCCACATGGTGGAAATTAACACGACGCTGGCTCATGATAGGTCGCAACGAGGAGAACAAGCAGCCCACCACCCTGTGACCTGAGTCATGGATCACTGCCTTTACCAGCCCTCAGCTAGAGCCTGTCTGCTCACCCGGAAAAAGGAAAGAAGTTTACTGGGAAAAGAAGAAGTGAGTGGTGAAAGAGAAGGAGAGGAAGAGAACGAAATGAAATGGGTGATGGATTTTGCTTACCGGGTTCCCCTCTTCTTCCGATGCGTCCGCGTTTTCCTGGAGGCCCTGCAGAGACACAGAGAGGAACAAGTCTCCTAAATCAGCATGTCAGAGACAAGGAGAAAGCAAATTGGGGATTTTATGACTTTTTATTCCCAAAATAATGAAAAGGCCTTTAAAAAAAGTGCTGAATTTACAACATACAGTAGGTTTAATTTCACAAGTTTCACACACTGACTCCGAGCCCCCATCGCTCCCGTCTAACACTAGCGTGGCTGCAACTCGAAAGTTTGCCTTCCTGGTAAAAAGATTTCTGCAGCTGATAGAGGAGGAACGCAGTGATATATAGCAGGAGTGCTGCTAAGGGACGAGGAAATAAATTATTTGCCCCCGAGCCAACGTCCATCTGCTGCAAAATCCCATGCTGAAGCAGGAACATGAATCACTGCTGTACAGATGCTGATGTGCATCAATTTATATGCTGTTACTTTACAGAGATGTTTTTTTTTCACTAAGAGACAGTTTTGTGAGAACTGAGGCCAATTCAAGTGACCAGTAAGGAGATGAGCAGCTAAAAACAGAAAACAGAGCAAACAGGTGAGGAATAGACTGAACATTGTGTTTTTTCTAATTAGCAAAGCAAACATGAGGACAATGAGGCACAGCAGTGAAGCTAACAGCATTACCCTGTCTGGCAGAACAGAATTAGCTGAGCAAATCTGTGTGTCAAGATACTTTAAGAAATCTGCTTTCAAAGATTAAAACACAGTCGGTTCCTGAAAGCTAAAGATAATATTGATGAGTTGCTTTAAAAGCATCTTAGTGTATTTTTGTAACAATTGTAGGTTATAGTTGGATTCAAAACACTTTACAAATAAATTAAAAAGCAACACTGTCATTTAGGGAAAAAAAGAGAATATTAAATTAATAAATTGCCAATATTTTTAAACATTTATTTGACAAATAGCACGTCTAGACAAGCTCACATAGCATGTGGCTACATTAACATTGACCCCTGTGCTTACACAGGAGGGTGCAAAAGCTCAGGAAATTTATTAATCTTGATCTGGAAGCATAATCAGCTTGAATCAACATTGGAAGATACATTTTTAAATCTGGATTTTTAAAAAATGTAATGTAATGCTAGCTGCATGAAGTCACATTTACTTCTACTGTATAGCATTGGAGTTATTAAGGGTCCTTTAAAGCAGTCTTTAATATAAAGCACTTATGACAACAATGAGCCCAAGTAGTTAGAGGAATAAATGTTCAGTTTGCTTCTCTATGGACTGAAACGACTCTGAAACATTAAAAAACTTCCATATTCCCCTGCATTCATAATGAAATAGGAACCATCCAGAGTTCCGGACACTAAGTGCTTGTGGCTGCAGACATG
Organism: Xiphophorus maculatus; assembly: GCF_002775205.1. Lineage (NCBI taxonomy): Eukaryota > Metazoa > Chordata > Actinopteri > Cyprinodontiformes > Poeciliidae > Xiphophorus > Xiphophorus maculatus. Next base: position 18,583,514 of record NC_036465.1, on the reverse strand, counting down.
TTTTCTCTATTGTCATTATTGGCGTTATTGTAGCAGCCTAATCATTTCCTGACTCTGCCAGCTATATCAAAGAGCTCGCTTATTCTCCTCCACGTCTCCCACTTTAATCCTTCTTTCCTTCCTTTACGCAACATCAACATCCTATAAATGGTTTTGGAGCCAAAGGATTACGGAAGTGGTAGAGGAACAGCTAAAGTAAACTCAAGTTGATGATTGGCTCAGGCTGAATCCATTTCAAAATCCATACTTTCCAAATTAGGGTCTTTGTTAAAATAATCAAGTATGTTTGAATGTTTAAGTTTCAAGAAAACTTTTTTGGCGATTAAAAAAGTGGCAATAAGTGGATAGACGTGTGTAACACGACATTAACTCGTTGGAAACAGATTCAGTCCTTCGTTAGCAGATTCAATCTTATTAACTCACACAGGTGATGTTTATATTAATGACATCCACAATTAATAGTTTGGCTTACTTCCACAAAAATACATTTAGATTTTTTGTTGTACAAGACATCTCTGGGTTTTAGTTGGGAGGAGATGTGAAGTACAAATAAAGAGAAATAAAACGCAGTGACTTAAAAACCCATTTCAAAAGCATAATAAAAAAAGGAAAATATGTTTAAAGATGCAGGATTTTGAATAAGGTGTATATTTGTTCATTATCCTTGTATGTGCTTGGCATTTAAAGTGCAGGTATGGGTGTTACAATATGTAGATCAGCAGGCACCACCCTCGCTCCACCGTATTTTTTGAGACTTTGACAGCGGCAGACCGCATGCCAACAAGTTTTTTGGCAACTTCTGAAGGAGCAGGCGTCAGATTGACTGAAATGTGGGCGTGTGATTGGTCCTGAGTGGCAGATTTGAGGCCGAACGAAGGTGGGTGATGACAAACTGATGGAGAACTGGATCAGTTCGAGGGATTAATGGGAAAAACAGTCTAGCTGGAATACAGTAATTGCAGACATAGTTCAGATTCCTGTTCCAGAGCAGAACGTTAAATGCTGAAATACAGACTTATCGTCCTTGCTGTTAGTTTTGCTGTTCATTTGTCTTTAATTGGGCAATGCGTGAGCCAGAGAAGGATTTATAACTATAAGAAGCAAGGAAAAGTCCTTATTTCTGCTTTCTCTCTCTTCCTAGCTCCTGATTATTTTAAGTATGTATAGAGTTTACAACTCAATAGCAAAACTTTGCCTGATTTTAAGCAGATGTGAGGATGTAATAGAAGGACACATTAGGAAGACATTTTTCAGAATCACTGCTTTTTGCTTTGACAAGCAAAAGTTGAACATATAACAAACTACTTTTTAATCAGCATAATCATTCATTCAAGATTTCACTTCTCTAAGTACAGCAGTTTTCAAACAGGACCCCGTTTAAGGTGGTCCTAATGCCAGAAACAGCAGGGTAATGATCCTTTTATGTGCTCAAATTGAATAAATGTTTAAGTTATGGGTTTTAATAAATCTCTTCCCAGCATAAAATAGTCCCAGTTCAAGTTTATGTATTTTACAGTTTGCACTAGAGGTGATCAGATGAAGTCCAAATTAAAGAAGGAACTTTAAAACAGCTCTGCAATTTCAGAGCAGAATACGATTATATGTTTTAACAAGTAGAACTGCAGCTGCACAACGTCAAGACGATATGCACAGTAACTGATGGCATTTCTCGAAAGTGCATTCAAAATACTAAGATTAACAAACTTTCCTATGACTACACAATGTGTTCACTACTGTGTGTGAGGTTTATTATTTCAATCACTCAAAATACACCTCAGGCATGTGCACTGAGGCCAGTTTGAGCTCATTCATCTGGCCAAATATACGATAGACATGCAGGGTGTGAATGCAAGACATCTGAAACATAATATCCTACTGAGTACTGCATCCAGGCCGCACATATCGCACAGACTTATATTGTAATGTGACTGCAAAGACATCTATTTTGGAGCAAAGGTTTACCAAAGTGTAGTTTATATTTGAATGTTTTCTGAGTGTGAAGTTTTCAGTTTAGTTTTTATCAATAAAAATATTTTACATATTGAACTATTAACGAGAAGCTTCAAGTAGGATGCCAGTGTCACTGTAAATAAATGAAACACTAAGTTCCCTCCAAATGGAACCAAAGAATAGCAGATATGGAGAGAAAAAAAGGGTTCCTAGTGTAGAGCCGTGAGGCACCCCACAGTCAAAATACACTGTAGACAACACAAACCTACAAAAACCTCTGTCATGTAAAACTAAGAACACTCTCTCTTCTTTCTCCTCTTAAGAAAGGAGCAAGAGTTTGGAGATTGGTCCAAATTAAAAATAAATGTATAGATCAAGACCCTTTTTTAATAAAAATGTGGTATTGTTTGAAGCCACAGGGACCAAACTTCTAATACTGCCAATTAACAACAGTCACTTGTTGGGGACCAGAAGGTCAACCCCAGCGTATCACTACTGTCCCATGTGGTAAAAAACAATTAGAGATAAACCAAGAAATCAGCTGATGACCAGAACTGGGTGATTTTGAGCCTGATCGCCCTTGATCCAAGATTGGCCATTTGACAAATCAAAAATGTGATTTTTTTTTTCCCCAATCAGTGAACCATCACATCTAAGCAATACCTAAACTAATCAAAATGATCTACTTTTAGTATAGGTACATCAGCATAGTTAGAGATACAAGAAGTTGTTCAAAGGAAACAATATTCGGTAATATTTCAAGACAAGTTAGCGGTTCATTTAGGCAGAGACAGAACGAGATATTTCAGGGTACACACCGACCACACTAGGTAATATTAGATCCTGAAGAAAGTTAAAAATTCCAACTTTGTACAGTCTATCATTGTTCTTAAAATACTAACAACTATCTTTTATACTTACTTACTCCTTATATATCTAATTAATGTCAGGAAAGTTAGAAAGCAATATTTTAAGTGTGGCTTTTAAATGTTGTTTTATGGTTTTTAATAACAAATCAGAACTGGTGACGAAAACTCAAACCTTAAAAATGAGAAAGTTACGATGGAAAACTGCATCTGGAATGTAACTTTCTCAAGCGCTCTCTGGTAAGCACACAAACGGCTCCTTGGGAACAGGATGGCAACATAGAGCACACAATGAACTCCATCTGAACTGTACCGTAGATGTGCATGTGTGTACGTGTGTTTATTAGTTGGCCTGAGGCGCTGTATCTCAGACTCCACATATAGCTCCTCCTTACATATAAGGGGTACAAAATCACGCAGTTCAAGGTCTGACAAAGGGGGGCCCGCAGGCAGACCCACCCTCTTTGGCTTTGTATGCGTGTGAGAAAATCCAAGAAAACCAGAGGAAAAAATACATGTTTTGGGTAAACAGATCCAAACTGAACAACACAATTTCTAGACACCACTTCAATAAAAATAATCTGCTAAAACCAGACTGTCCTACATCAATCTTTGGTCTCAAAACCGCTTCATGCTCCTTGTGCGCTAGCAGTTGATTTAGCTACTGTGACGTTTCTGGCAAATGAAGAGTTTCCAGGGAACAAAGTGTCGGGAGTTCAGGAAGCAACACCCCGACCTTTCCTTTTTCTAGGCCCCACTTTATTTAGTGCAACAACTGGGAGCAATAAGGAGTCAGCTGAAACTAGAAGAATGTGATACTTTGAATGCCCAACCGCAGGACTTACATCCATCTGTCCATCAACCCCCAGCTCCTTCTAAAAGACACACACATATATGTCCACCCCCCCACTCTTACATGTTCCTGAATCCTCCTGTGACAGAAAAAAATCTAATTTGAGTGGAGGAAGAGGAGAATGGCAAGAGGAATGGGAAAAATCATGAAGGCTGGCTTGTTGCTAGCCGGAGGCGATGGGTCTCTACAACGCATTCTCTATTCCTGTTATTTCTTTGGATTTCTTCCAATTCCCAGGAGCGGATTTTTGTTCATTCCTCTTTAATTACAGACACTAAAACTTGAGTTTCCCTTCATCAAAGCTGTACTGTTCTCCATATCTGCAGATTCTGACAGAGAAAAATGCCCCTCTTGAGTCCAGATTATCTATTCTAAACATGCAAACTTTTGTTTAAAATCGCTAAGAGACTTGTTTCCCGTATTTGTCCAAGAAATAATTTATTCGCTCATAAAGATTTGTGTTGCTGGTAACTGATGTAAGACTGTATTAGCGTGAGGATTCCCCCTCCGTCTGTTTGTCTCGTCGCTGACAGCTGCTAAGCCTCTTTTCCTCAAACAAAACAACTTCTGCCTGACTGTCTCCTGGATCTGTCGTCGTTCACCAGCTCAGCCTTTTCTGGCCGAGTAAGATGGGGGACACATGCTGTGGAAGTAAACAGCGACAGAACGAGAAAGAGACAGCGGATGTGGTTCACGTGGCGATGATTGGTTCTCCAGCTGCCCTGCATCTTCCACCGGGTCAGACGAGGTTCAGTCGCTCGGATGGTTTCTGTTCAGCCTTATTGTGGGTAGAATCAGATAAAGAGACGAGGATACTGAACTCACAGATCAAATAAGTACCTTGGTCATCACTGTAAAGTTGAAACTGCGTCAGTGTCAGTGATTGTGACTTTTTGAAGGCGCTTTAACACACATTCCTCACATTCTTGATTTCAGTTTTGAAATATTGTTCTACAGATATTTCCCCATTATTGAATGTTTAGGATTCATTAATAATCTAGTATAAGATACTAAAGTTTTGAGGTCTTTCTACTGTGAATAATGCTCTCCATCACTCTGCTGAAATGTGGTCATGGACACACAGGAAACATCGTTCTCCTGCAAAGATAATCTGACTGAGAATAAGACACCAACACCTGTTTGAGTTGCAGGACAGCAGGGTGACACTTTGAAGATGTACAATGGCCGAGTACCAAAGAATTTGAATTCTTTTTTACACTTTTTTGATTGGTATGAACATGTAGTTTTTCAGTTGAAGCTGGGTGGCAATGCCTTAAACTTTTTCAGATGAGATTTACTGGTGCTAACTATAAAAATCTCAGGAAGTCAACTTTTGGATAGAAACTCATTGAGAGCACAGGGAGAAGGCTGTGAGTTCTCTGTTCTGACATCTTGCAGGTAGTTTGTCTGACAATCTGCTACAGAAACACTGAGCAGGTATCCAATGATGTTAAACACATTGTTCAGTCTGGTAAAGTACAGCCATATTCAATAAATTACAATATGCAGTGAGGCTTGTTTGTTAGATATAATGTATCTTCTAAAAATAACGACCTTAAAAGAGGTAAATAATCATGCTTTGTATTAAACCCTTTATTAAAATGTTTTCATTGGTCTGTTGTTAAACGTGTTTTCATAACCCTTTTCTATTTTTCTTCAGCTCCACAGTTACACGCAGGACAGGAAAACAGATCACTGAAGAAGAAATAATAAATATTCTTTAAAATGTAATTGAAGTCTACAGCTTCAGCATTTTGTAACATCCTGTAAATAAAGCTAATATATGTTGATTAAATAATCTAAAGCTTGAACATTGGAAAAAAAGTAACAGGAGCTCATGCAGCTTAATCCCAGTAAGGCTTTATCTAAAGAAAAAAAAAAAGACACTTTTTTTCTCTTAACTGAAGAAACAGATGGTATAAAACCAAAGCCACCTACAGCTTTGTCCTCAAAAAACCTTTGAAATGAAAGACTCCACATTTTGACTCAAGCTTTACAAATTTATCTCACAGTGTAGGGATCTCAATACAACTGAATCAAATGACTGAATTTCATCTTCAGCATGCCATTAAATTTGGCATAAGCCTGGTAAGGAGCTATTTATTTGATTCAGCTGTGTTGGATCAGGGTTACATCTAAAAATATTAGAAAATAAGTTCCCAAACCAGACATGCGCCTATCGAGAGCTTCACCTTGATATCGGTGACAAACCACAAACCAGATCAATAACATTTGGAATAAGCTTGGCTTTTTGCCTGATGTGGTACCTAAACTCAGGTACCCTGAATTACAGCAGCACCCCCAATAAAATACCATGAAGGACAAAACATATGATGACTTGACAACAAAACTCTCACGACCCCATCTATCTAGTCCAGTTTAACGACCGGGATGAAAGTCACACTGATCCTCTTGAGTCCAAGGTTCAGCAATCAGTCAGAGCCGCTTTTCCAACACTCTAGAACAAGCTTTTCCAGGGAGGCTGAGTAGTATGATCCCTCAATGGTAAGAAATCACTCCCAACTCCTGCTTTTCTCTTTATATTTTATTTTTTCCTGTGAAAACTGTCCTGATGTGCCCCTCCACATTCTACACTGAGCACATGTGACAACCCTACAGGCTCCATATCGCTAGGTGCAGGCATCTTATTTGGATGCCTCTTGGGTACATCTCTTTGGAGGTTTTCCAAGGTGATCCCACCGGGAAAAGACCAATAATTAAACACAAAGGTAGCTGGAAAGACTATAAATACTTTCTGTCCTGGTAATTCTCTTCTGGCTTCTCCTGCTGGTCCTAAAATTGGTTAATTGAAAGTTAGCCAAACATACTTAACTGATGCATTCATGAGAACTGCCTCCATGACTTAGTCTTTGAATGAAAATAAATAGCATGAATATCAAATAAAACACTTGACTGAAAATGTTGGTCATTTGGCCAGTTACTATCATTGAAATGTTCATGTATTTCACCAACTCAATTAACAGAGTGAAACACGTTGCATAGATTAATTTTTAAGAGTCTGGTGTTTTCAAACTCTTATTTCTGGTAATTATGATGATTTTCTGCTACAGCTAATGAAAATATAAAGCTTAGAGATTGGAATATTACATCAGATGAATGAAAAACATGTTTTTAACACGAAACTGGGTTTATATTTACTACCTGCTGAAAGGTTGTTATTTTCAAAAGGCCCCTTTTGACCAATGAGCCTCATCAGAGCGCATTTTCTACCTCATTAAAAATGACTGAAGAACAATCTGTATGTAGATGACAAAGGTTTTTAGGTAGAAACCAGTAGTGTTTTTTATTTTGATGTGCTATACTCAAAAACAAAAAAGAACAGCTGGAAATATTTGTCTGCAACACACTGAAATAAAATGATCTCTTACTACAAGTAGAATGACTACATTTATTGCTATGTTACCTAATTTTCTTAATTTCGGTCACTGTATATTTATGCATTTGCATATTGGCCATATTGCCCTGCCCAGGATTGCCTGCAGTAATTGAAATGGGTGGCCAAGATGTTGGACAAAAAAGCTTTTCAGTGCTGCAAAGTCAACATTACATTCTCTCTGCAGTCGGAGAAAGTCTTAGTTTTACACAGTCAAAATGTTGTTTAGCAGCAGGGAAACCTCTGTCAACACTGAAATGTTTAACAAGAAGATCTACAGGTTAATTACTGTTGAAGTAATTTGTCATATTAAATTAATTGCCATCCTTTCACTGGTGTTGTTTATCTGTTTAAGTTTAGATTTTACTTGGATCTTTCCAAGGTTATTTATGCATAATTTCCTTTTGTGACAAGTAAATTAATCAAGTCATGGATGTTTTACAGAAATCAGAGAACTGCTCTGAAATTTTCACCTTCTGGCTCAAATTAGCTTTTGATTTTTGAGCGTTATTCTATAATTTAACATGTTTGGAACACATTTAATAGAAGAGTAATCAAAATTAATTATAATAGAAAATCCTTTCATTTTGTTTGATGAAGACTGTAAATTAAACTTTTTTCTTTTTCTCTGGGACTTTCTGTTTGACAAAATTATAATTGCTGTGTGAATACAAAGACAAAGTCTGTGACATCTCTGTTATTCAAATAAGATGTTTCCTTTGGCTTTGGCGCTCTGCATTGATGGGAATAGTTAAAAATAAATACAAACAGAATCAAATTAATTTATAAATTATGAAGAGAAAATCAAACTTTGTCAGAGATTTTCTAGCCAAAAATAGAACAAAGCTGCATATGTTTAGCAGCACACAATTTCCTGTTCATTGACGGTTATATTTTGTCGATGATTTTTCTTCAGTTCATAATTAATTCACTTTGCTAGTTTTATTGCACAAATCTACCAACGGCTAAGCAAAGCTGTGTCACAGCTGTAAGCTAAAGGCTTAAAAAGAAAAAAGGAAATATTTTTATTCTACGTTTACAGAAGACCAGTGTCCAGAGTCTGCTGATATTTTTGGATGTAGATAAAAGTTTCACGCTTAGAAGAGTTCGCAATTTAGTGGTCAAGTCATGCCTGACCACTAAATGGCGCTGTGATTTTAGCATGTCGTCTAAACACGAATGTGATTTTGACTCCTAGCAACCCGTCTCAGATTAACTAAGTGCTGATCTAACACATACAGTACATATCCCGTATCAGAAATTGTGTTAAACTTACCAGGTTGAGTAAAACACCATTTGTTATTGTTTTTGTTGTAATCTGTCCATGCGTGAGTCTGAGAGACTACAATCATTGAAGAACAAGTGGCTAGATCCCAACAAAAATGTTACAGTGTCACTGAAAACCGACTCTATGTAAGCGGGGGCTTATAAGACCGAGTTCAAGACTTCTCAGGAGAATGTCTGCTTTATTTTCTCCAACATCACTTTATGAATGTGAACTGTGTGATTAATTTCCAGGTGTTTAAGTCAAAGATCTGGACAAGCACCTGGAGACTGAAAGAGTCTGTGCAACCCTGTCTGAAAACTGAAGAGACTTTTTAATATAGAGCGATGAGTGACTGTTAAGTCCACTTTACCTTCCAAATCATATTATTATGGACTTATGCCAAAATGAATAACTGCATTTTGATGTATTTGTGCAGTGGGGATTTTGGAAGCTGGAGCCTATGAGGGAAACATGTGTTCAGATTGTACAGTGGCACTTCGGGTCTATTGAAGCAGAAATAAGTCCATCTTGTATCCGCTGGAAGAACTCTGTAATCTACGCCCATGAAAATGTGGAAGTGTATTTAAATATTAACCATTTCCAGTCACCGGATTTACCAAGATCCTACTAGAGTAGGCTAAGTTCGATAAGTCATATGTGGAGTTTATCCCTTCATTTCTGTAGCCAAATCTACAGTAATAATAAAAGAAAAAAATAAGGAGATGTTATTGGTATGGAGTTATGGCTAAATTTATCTCATCCCTTACAAAATTAATGTATTTGTGTTCCGATCTCAACAAATAAACAAACCAAACCAAACTGTGTTGTTCTTTGTTATTTTCTCACTTGCAGGATCTGCAACCACAAATGCTTGGATTTTGGTACCCAAGAGGCCTTTGAGCAAACAGACTCACACGGACAAGAAAAATCCTGGTTTCTTTACACACTAATCTACAGTCTAGGTTTGGGCTCAGAGGGAGGTTCAACATGTGTGTTTTCAGTAGCCCTTAGTTCGAGATCTCCTCAGGAAACTTTGAGCTAATCACCGCTTTTAGACGTGGGAACCAATGGCTCCCATGATGAATGGAGGCTGTTGCCTTCAGTGGGGGTCGGTAACCATTGGTGGCGTATAAAGTGAAGAATGAAGGTTATGTTTGTGGATCAGATCAGATTGGAGGCCATTTGTTAACCTCCCAAGATGTCGAGATGTGTGAAACCCACACACGCATGACCTACAGCGGCCTCCACCCAAACATTAAGACAAAGCACCTTTAACATTCAGAGTTTCATGCATCAATTTGGGGCCTTTTAATGTGATAAACTTCATGTAGAAGAGTGGTAATTTGACAGGGGTATTCCGGCGTTTTTGTTTCATTCAGGACCAGACTATGTTGGGTGAATGGTGGTCTGAAAGGGGGTAAGAAATACTCTTTTATCTCTTTGTGCTTTATTCATTCATAAAATGTGGTTTTAGTTTGATGTTCTGGAACATGTTAGAGCGAAACGCGGAGACTTGGGGATGGAGAGGGCCTTCAACTATAAAGGCACACAGAGAGAAGCACAGTAATCACCATGACTTTAAACTGCATTATATATATGTGTGTGTATGTGTGTGTGTGGCTGTTAAATAAGACAATGTGTGGACCATGCTTGGGAAAACATGGTGCGAATATTCAAAAGGAATCTTTAACCCAGATGAACTGCCCTGGAAAGGGTCCCACACTTTTCTCCTGAGTCTTATTTAAACTAAAATCCATTCTTGCTTCTCTATGCTGCTTCGGCCAAGCTGAATCCAATATAATTTTTTTACTACTGCTACTTTGAACCTATTTGCAGGTATCTCACCCCTGGGTCTTTTAGCTCTCACCTTGGGCCAGCGCCTTGCTCTGGTTTTTCTCGCATCTTTTTCTGGCACTTGAAACAGACAGGCAAATTACAGCGGCATCGGAAACCGAGGAGAGAGCATGAAGTCCTGCAGCGACTAACCACTTTCTGAGTGGTGCTGCACAATATTGGCTGATCCCGGGGTGTCCAGTATTGGCCAATATTGGCTGATCCCAACCAGCCACAAGCATGTAATGTTTGTGGCTGGTTGAGAACGTTACAGATGAGTGGAAATAGGATAACCTGAGAAGGCTAAAAGGTAGTAACTGCTTTATCAGATTTTTATGAAGCGGCTGGTGATAAAAGGAACAATGAAACGCTCTGTTCCCTGTTTGTAACATTTATTTCTCTTGTATGTCAATATTCTTTTATGCCCATGCTTCCGTATTTTCTTCCTGCTTTCCCTTTGATTTCCTGTAAAGCTGTTTGAATTGCCTAGCTTATAGGTGGCGCTATGTCAGCAAACTTGTCTTACCTTCAGTACAAGGCACCTCTTTGTAATTTATCTCCTCAGCCATCTAAACAAATCTGATCTAAAGGCGATTACATAAAAACGTACCTTGCAAATGGCACAAAAAAGGACTTGTTACACTAACCAAACATTAAACAGTGTGAAGAATTATACACATAAGCTCTATATATTATACATGTAACTGTTGTTCCTTGTGCTGGGAAAATAAATTTTTTTTAACACCAATCCAAAGAAATCCAGTCCGATACACAAAAATAACCAGAACCAATGTGTCTGAGCTCTTCACTGTCCTGAACTCCTCAAAGGCAATTTTTAGCTCACTCACTTCACATACCACTTTTTGTGTATGCCTCTCTGAAACTTGTGAACTTTACATTTCTGGGTACATTACAGTGCCTTTGCAAAAACTAAAATATAAAATGAGAAAAATTTAGAGTGCAGGTATATTCACATAAGTCAATCCTTTGTAGAAGCAACTTTTGTTGCAGTTACAGCAGCAACCCTTTTGAATTTGTCTCTACAAACTATGCAAATCTATAAGCTGAAACTTTTTTACAATTTATCTTTGCTAAATAGCCCACAGATTCTATTCTCAAGCAACTCTGAGATGTTCACAAAGCCTAAATTAATAGTGAATGAATGAATGATCGAACGAACGAATGAATGAATGTACTTTATCAATCCCAAAGGGAAATTGACATATTTCAGTGAATTGACTATCTCCTCACAATGTCACTTATGAAGGCAATTAGTCCAACTGGATTTTATTTACATACTGAGTTGATAACAAGAGCACATAATTCGTTCCAATTTTGAAAAAGTAATCAAAAGAATTTCCTAATATTCCTTTCTCTTATTAATTGTCTGCCATTTTGTGTTGGCCTATCACATAAAATCCCAAAACAGCACCGTAATCTGTGCTGCTGCAATGTGGGAAAACAGCAAAATGTTCAAGGGATATAAAGACTTTCACAAGTTTAACAGAACTTTCCTGAAACCAGTAAAACCAGGGGTATGTGATACCAAAAGTCTGACTAATGACTAAAAAGTGGCTATAAAACTATATAAGACTGACTCTCACATATACCTTTACCTCAATAAAAGATAAAATACCAGTATGGAAAATCCAGGTGGGGAAAGTTCCAAGGAAAAGAGAAAAGCTGTGGTTATTTGGAGCAAATAACCACAGCTTTTAGACTTCCTCAGAAAGGACCGGAATCTTTGATACAAGCATCAGGGCACTGTGTGTTTCTTTCTTTCATCAACTCTGCAAGGGTTGGTACAGGGAAAAACTGCAAATCATCCAACTTGCTCTGATAGCCATGGAAATAAGAGGTGTCAGCCAATCTCTTCATCTTCAGGGTACATTTTAAGAGGCTTGAGTTATTTCAGATTCAAGTGGGGAGGAGGGAGAGGTAATGTGTTAAAAAGACTCATTTCCAAACATGTCCTTTAAAACTTCCAATGTCTTAAAAAAGGACATGTGAAAACTTTGGACGAGGAGTGTTGAAAGAGCATGTCATTGTTGAATGTCACTGTTCGTTAGCTTTCAAATTTTTCAATAGTGTTTGTTGAAATTAGAATAAAATATGCTTTTTAAAATGTTATTTCATATTTCAAGAGAAAGAAAAGAACTCCCACAAGTTATGAGCCAAAAGTAAACTCATGTGGATCTGGCCCTACTTTACTGTGCTTCAGTTTTGGTAATATAATTGCAATCACAAAGATGGGAACAAATTTACCTTATGCAACAGTAAAAATTGATTTCTGTGACATATTTTCTTATTATAATTGTTCGCAGAAACAGCTTAGAAACAACCCCTTCAGTGACAGATTAGAAAAGTCAGTTGATAAAATTATGAAATTCTTGTGGTTTACAAAACAAGTTGCAGACTACAATTCTGCTTTCTCTAAGACCGACCATTAAGTCTTTTATTTGTTTTTATTTTGTAACCAGGTTGCTATGTATTGCAATTTTTTTTGCCCAGGTCCCTCTTGAAAATGAGATCTAGATCTCAACGGGCTTTACCTGGTTAAATAAAGGAATATAATAATAATAAAAAAGTCATGAATATCAAAAAATAGTCTGAAATCTGCTTCTTTTAAGGATGATTGACTGCTTAGATCCAACTCTGGGTACCAGGAGTATTTTAACCTGTCATATTAGAGTATTTTGAAACATTGATGCCAACATTGTTGAGATTTTGAACGCTGTGACGTTACCAGTTTTAAAAATAAACATTTTCATCAATGAGCTAAGACAGCGTGCTGTATTAAATCTACTTGTGTGTTTTTTTTTATGCTGCCCGTGTAGCAGGTGCAGGCTTGTCCCAATGTGAACTCTAGAGGAGCGGGTCATGTGTCACTTTATCTGATTGTTGGCCTCCTTGTTTGGTAAAATTGGCTGCTCGGGTTCCTGGAGCTGGCGCATGGCTGGGATGGCTGTCGAGCCTTTCACTCAGTCGGCGAAGAACTGGGATGAGTCTGACGTTTCAGTTCACATTCAGTCATTTAAGGGACTATCTTATAACACATCAACTTTACTAAATTACATGACAAGATATAGAGCTCTTAAAATTAACCAAATAGATACAAAATGTAATTTTCAAATCATTTCATTCATTATGGGCAAAGTTATGTGAAAAATAATCCACCGTTTGTTAAATTGTGACTTGGCCACATTAGCCAAATCTCTTGGTTCAGTTTCTGTCCCTTAGAATCAAGAAATCCCTTAAACAGAACCGGTCTGACAACATGAAGTAGGCAGAAAGATCTTAAAATGCAACATCATGTCTTGATCTAAAGTAATTCAACAACAGATGATAAACAAATTCAACTACGAGTCTGTTGTTTCTAAGGGTTTGGGACGACAAAGAAGTACAAGAACAGCCATTAACCACAAATGGAGGAAACAAAGAAAAATTGTGAAGCTTTTCAGACTCGTGATCAACACACCAACATTACCTCAAGAGCTCATCAGCAACTCATACAGGAAAACTAAGAAATCTAAAACACTACAGGTCCCAGTTAAGGTCACAATTGCATCTTGGCAGAGTTCACAGGCAAAAGCTAGAACACAGACAATATCTTGATGATCCCAAAAGATTTGGGAAAATGCTTCTTAGAGTGATGAAACAAAGGAAGAACTTTTTTGGATAGTTTGTGCGGTTCCTATCATTGATGGAACCATAAATTCTGATCTATACCAGAAAATCCTGATGGAGAATGTCCCGTCACCACTCTGGTTATCAAGTGTATGTGTCTTATGCAGAAGGGCAATGACTTGTATCACTGGTGCAATGCAAATCCAGTACAAAGAAGCATTTGGAATGTCCTAGTCAAAGTCCAACCTAATCATGATTGAAGTAACGTACTGTAAGTATCACTTGTATAGGAAGTTCATTCTTGAAAGCCCTTCATTGTCATTAAATTAAAACAATTCAGCAAAAGAAACAACGACATAAGAAACTGAAAGTAAAAATGATGGCGAAATCATTTAAGTGCTCATCTATGTTTGTGTAAGAATCGGTCGAGTAAATTTCATTTCCTCACACATATGATTAATATTTGATGTAATAGGATTTATTCTTCCAACCTAATGTGAAGCAGACTTTTGCTCTCCTGCTCTTCCAGGTTCCTGGCAAGCCACCTGAGCAGCTGCTGGCCTTAAATTCAAACTCCCTCTCCATGAGAGGATAAAAGGGAGAATAAAAATTCAAGTGCATGACATGTCTGTTTGGTTGTTTAATAACAAAAGCTCTAATTCGGGTATTTGGATTAACACAAATGCTTACTGGACATTTAAAATCAATTTGAGGTGCTTTGGAAGAAAAGCTCCAAGATGTGAATCAGGTTTCAGCCTCTTTCTGAAGTACTTGTGGGCGTAAACCCTTCTCTAACCATCAGACAGGTTCTTGGACTTCATCAAAATCCCAGATCAACCGGTGTTGCGGATAAACTTATACGTCACTACAATAAATTCACTTTGTGGTCACTTTGAATGTGATTTACAGCCCACGTCGTCCACTCTAAGCGGTGGCTCTTTTCAAAAATATTTTATGTTTTTATTTCCGGAACCGTTCCAGCCTCATAAATCAGTTGCTGCAGGTTTAAAGTAAAATTATGTGGGTCTTCCAACAAAGGAAACTTTGTGTGCAAGCACCTTTCTCATGCAAAGCCAATAAGACATTAAACTAAACCAAACACGGTGAATCCAAATAGATTTCCTCCTGCGGGAGTTTCTGAAAGCATCCATTATGGTCGAATATCCAGGTGCAGTAAGAGATCAAATGTGTCAAGTTTATTCTGCTTAGTGGGATGAAGAACAAGACTGCTGGCAGGATATGTTATAGTTACAACTAGAAAAACAAAATTTCTGAAGAAATTTAGCCGGGGCCTGCCAAGGCGCACCCGTCGGGCTTGGGCCCGGCGTCGTCACGCCACAAATTGGCGTCGACGCTAAAGAACGCCGCAACGTAATCAGTGGCACGCGGAGAACCACAAGAACGTTAAGCGAGGCGGACGTGCACCATTCAGTACGATTTAAAATGTTGTCAAGGCTTTTATTTTGGAAGTTTTGTTAAACTTCATTTCAAAGGGCCAAACTAATCCCATGCGTAATAGTCCTTGGGTTAAAATAGTTATATAATGCTCAAAACACAAGTAGCTGATGTAAAAATATTCAAGGCTTTTATTTTGAAATTTTCAGTATGCTCCATTTTAAAGTTCCGAACTAATCCCATGTGTAACAGTGCTTTGGATGAAAAAGTCATATACGGCCAAAAAAAGCAATTACGTCATGTAAAATATTCAAGGCTTTTATTTTGAAATTTTCAGTATGCTTAATTTTAAAGTTCCAAACTAATCCCATGTGTAACAGTGCTTTGGATGAAAAAGTCACATAAAGCCAAAAACAGCAATTACCTGATGTAAAAATATTCAAGGCTTTTATTTTGAAATTATTATTATGCTCCATTTTAAAGTTCCGAACTAATCCCATGTGTAACAGTGCTTTGGATGAAAAAGTCATATACGGCCAAAAAGAGCAATTACGTCATGTAAAATATTCAAGGCTTTTATTTTGAAATTTTCAGTATGCTTAATTTTAAAGTTCCAAAATAATCCCATGTGTAACAGTTACTGAGTTAAATCAGTTATATACAGCCCATAGCAGCGGGTAGTTCTAAAGGCCAGTTCTCAGTCCTGATCTGTTTCAACTGAGGATAGATAGAACTACAGTGATGCGTATTTGTAGTCCAAATCAGCAGCCAACAGCCTCTTGAGTTCCGTTGCCATGGTAAATAATGGTCTCAGCAGGTGTGAGCTGTGAGTCATACATGCTCAAACACACAATTGTGTGTTTGAGCCAACACGGTTTACTGAAAAAAAGCATTGGAAACAAATCCTTCTTGTTCGGGAACCGTAATACATATTCGAAAAGCGTTTCGAGCGTATGAGAGGCCTATGTGTCTTCTGCGATAGTCCCGAGATTCATATCTGTACCTCACTCAGAGCATTTACAGTGATGAGAGAAAGAAATGTTGTGCCCAGATCTGAAATTCTATTCAAATACATGGGAGAGAGCCTCAGACAGCCTCAGAAAATCCTGTCGCATGACTTTGCTCTGAAGCACCGTGACAGAAAACCGTACGGTCTAGATAAATTTCGAAAACATTTTACCGGAGCAGACAGGCGTATCAATGTCAGGACCGATTGTGATACTAATCGTGCGATATTTGTGGGCGTGATGGCAATTTCAAAAATGATTTGGGCTGAAAAAGTTGTCTTCATCTCTCACTCTAAGCAGCCAGAGACGCACTCTAACTTTAGGAAAAATGAGAAACTTTGGGTCGCTTAGAGGCAAATTGTGGACAAACCGTAACTGGTATCGACGAGCCGTCTTCACTTTCGAAGAGATCACAGACGTATCTACAAAATGAAATTTGAATGGCATTTCTAGGTGAATTTGTGACGACACAGAAAATCCTCAAAAATAGGGTATTTCTAGGATTTTTCCCATTGACTTATAATGGGGGTTTTTTCGTAGTTTTTTGCGAATTATGTCGGCACGTTAAGCCCAAATCCCACCAGAAGTAATAGCTGGAATGGCGTGAATTTTCTGCAGGTTTTGATACCTCATTTGTAGGTGTGCACCAAGCGGTATGAGCCGCATTAACGGTTACGGAAGAAAAATAAAGAATAAAGAAACACTTTCTCCGACAATAGCAATAGGTTCCTGCCATTGCTTTGCATGGCAGGCCCCAATTACAGTGGTATGCAAAGTTTGATTCAGGACCACTTCTAATATCTAAATTTATGAGAAGGAATAATGAATTTATCTCCAAGTAGCAGAACAGATATTTCTCAATATCAGAGAATCCATATAGGGTATTAATAAAAGTGTAACAAGTATAATAGAATTGTAACAAGCTCATGAAATGACAATACATAAGAGTATAGACAAGACGAAAGTTTTAGCAATATTTATGGAGAAAAGTATGAAAACACTTGTGTTTATGAACAGAAAAAAAAAATCCACAAATTACAAACCGTGCTTTAAAGAATCTGTAAAAAGAGAATCCAACTGAGTAGTCCATATATTTTCTGAAAATATTTATGTTAAATAAATATTATTACTATCACACATTAAACATTAGTGCAAAAAAAATGCACCAGATTTGATTTGATTAAGTATTTTGAATACAGAGATTGTAATTTCGGGCCAGGCTTGTTAGAAAAAAGGTGAAAGAGACTTTTAGTTTAGCGCTAAGTTTAGATGCAAACTTTAACATCATTATTGACTAAAACCAGGACATCATTTGCAAGAAAAGATACATTTCTTCTTCCAGACAAAATGACACCAGTCTGTTCTTGCAGCTTGTTCTTGACATATAATCTGGACAAAGGTTTTATTGTTCGACTGTTCAGAAATTTGAACTAGCTGCAGTTAATAAGCTCAAAGGGCCGTATGAGGACTTCCCAGGAGGTACCCAAAATGCCAAAGTGCTTTTTCTTACTTTAACTACTACTTTTCTTTCTTTCTCTTATATTTTCACAAAAAGCAAGATCATTATAAGGAATTAGGATTATAAGTGTCTGTTGCAAATTTGGCTTCACTTTTATCTGTAAACTTTCCTCTTTTATGATAAGGTCTGCTCCAGCTCACACACCACAGCTCTGCTTTTTAGAAATGATTGCAAAAGTAGGAAAGGTCAAACTGTAAGGCCTAAATCTTTTTTCTTCTTATGCAATAGCTTTCACAGCAATACTATTTCCCCTCTTTTAGAGATTGATAAAGAAGTTTATCTCCTAAGTAAGCCCTGTGTCAGCCATGGAAAACAAACAGGCAAATCAGGGCAATGGAGTAGTGGACACTCCATTGCCCTGGAGTGGCAATGGAGTGTCCACTCCATTTAGTTAGTGAATAAACTAAATAGTTGAGCTCTAAATTAATGTAAACTCACTTGATTAGGCTTGAATAAGCGCTCTTTAGGTCATGACAGCGGAAGTGAGAGAGATAATGAATGTATATGAGGTAAATGAGGGCAACAGGATCACCTGGAGAAAAACCTTTTCTCTTTATTTTTCTCTGCTCTCATCCTCTCATCCATCCAAGTCTGACTGTTTTCAAACCCTGCATTTATCCTGATGGGGTATTAATGACACGGGACAACATGGCCCAACTTTGCCCTTTGCAATCTGCAGTCCGCAGCTTACATCTCTGCTGATCAACGTCTCTTGTCCTCTGTCTTAAATGTGTTGGCTGTGCATCGTCCCAAAGCCAGCTGGAGAGCTCACAGATGAGTCTTGTTGCCTGCTATATCTGACCCTTCAAACCGAAGACACACATGCATGGCATCATCTCGTATTTGTGTCATTAATTTCTTTGTGTGTGCGTTGGTTAGGGCGTGAAATAAAATCAGCATGTGACCTCCAGTCTCCAGATTGGCGAAGCCCATAAATCTACTGGTGTAGTTCAACAAAGATCACCTTTGACCCTCGCAAAACCTGCTTGCATTTCTGCGCAGGGAGGCGTGACTGCTGAACACGCAATTGTTTATTAATAAATAAACTAGGCATGGATTGTAGTAGTAAAATTAAACAATCATGTCATGCAGATAGCTGTAGTGCTTCACTACATCTCTGCCTGAGCGACGGATTAGGAGCTGGTGTCAGTCTGCAGAGGATCTCTGTGTCCGAGTCACGTCTTCACGCCTGATTCTCCACTTCCGTCTCTCGCTCCTGTTTTTGCTCTAAGGAACATCTCGGTCTCAGATGCCTTGCTTCTGTCTCAGATTTAAAGCAGCCGACAGTTGTTCTCTGGTGCTCTCTTTCCTGGTAAACACCACTTGCTGGAGTTTCACCTTTCCCCCCCGCCATCACTCCATCCATCGGACACCCTCCTCCTTCCCACGTCAACATATGGTACACAACCGCTTCAGCTGCAGATACACATGCAAACACTTTTCTGAATCCTTAAGGTAGTTTTCATGTTCATCAAGCAAATATCATAAAGGGGGGAGCTGGTGGTTAACTGAGCCACACTGACTTTAAAAGATGTTCCTGAATTTGTCGCTCCGGAAAACATTTTGCACGTAAAGAATGATTTATTGACTGCTATAAATAGTTTAGTATTTTACAATCAATGTGGAGAGAAAGGCTGTTCACTACACTTATTTTAAAAGTAAAACAAAAATGATCAAGACAACAAAATTGACATCTGATTTAGGAAGAATACTAACTATCTATGTGGCTTTATCTCCCAAATAAGCATTTTTGGGCTGAATAAATTAAAATGTTTAAAAAAAATGTACAAAGAGGCTGAAATTGGTCTAAAGTTGCTCCAGTGAATATTTAGTGAGTATTTGTTTAAAACTGAAATAAAGAGTAAATTAAATGTCTACAAGACGTGCATTAGACATACAAATGCCTGAAGGAACCTCTGTGCTTTTAGGTGCTACTTTTTTGTTATTGTTGAACTAATTGGAGACACAGTAACAATTATAAACCAGTAATAAACGTATAATTCAAGCTGGATGAGTGCCTTTTTCTTGGGTGCAAAATGTGGTTAAATTTGATCAATTTTCTTGATGCTAGTCTTTGATAAAGACACTTACTTCACAGAGGAAGTGGGGACCACCCCTAGCACTATGTCACTAATATAACCTACCTGTCACTAATATAACTAACCTGTCACTAATATATGCCGCACATCTAAAGTCTGTGAGGTTCTCAGATATGTTTGCAGTCAATAAAAGGAAGCTTACATGAGGTGAAGCACACATTAATCTATCTTCATCTTTATAGCTTTGTGTACTCAAGACTGAAAGTTGGAGAAACTTTTACAAACCAGAAACTTTTCTGGGGATGTTTAGATCACAGAAGCAAACAGGAAAAGGGAAGAAGACTGCAGCAACAGGGAAACGCTATTTGGCCCAACAACATTTGTTTTGTGGAGTTAGAGTGAAT
Organism: Xiphophorus maculatus; assembly: GCF_002775205.1. Classification (NCBI taxonomy): domain Eukaryota; kingdom Metazoa; phylum Chordata; class Actinopteri; order Cyprinodontiformes; family Poeciliidae; genus Xiphophorus; species Xiphophorus maculatus. Next base: position 18,563,360 of record NC_036465.1, on the reverse strand, counting down.
TTCAGGCTAAGCAAAACGTTGTGTCCAGTAGTAAAAACAAAAAATAAAACTCTCATCAGATTAGGCTTTACTGGAAGATACACACTTCTGAAGAAGTTGGAACTTTCCATGTATGCAGCCACAATGGTTATAACCAAAGTTTTTAGCCCACAAATAAACCCCTTTTAAATCTTAGTAAAATCACAGCTGGTCTTCTTTAACACACTTGTGCTGTGAGTAGAAGAGTAATTTATGTGTATTAAAAAATCTTAGAAAAGGCTGAAAAAACATCTGTTGTTTATTGGAAGGTTAAAGTTGGTCAGTTAACTCAAGTGATTGGAAAGATATTTTACAAGGAGACAAGGGGTATGTTAAGTTATCATTTATCCTAGGGGGAGGATAAAATCCTTGACTAGGCTTTTATTAGAAACCACTTGATTATTTTCAAATCAGTAAAAATAAAACCTGCAGACTTCTTTAAAAATATGTATTTTTGTTACTGCATTCACCCTGTCGCATGTCTGTCTGGATTTTACTTCAACCCGACTAATTAATGAGCTGTGACTGTTTATTCAAAGCAAATTTTGCACAGACTTTGTCTAGCTCTCCGAAAGTGACGGATGTCTCAAATGGTTTTTGCTGAAAAAGACCACAGCTTGTGTCATGAGATAAAGCTTCTCAGATTCCTTTAAAATGTACAAACCTCTGACATCTGCGCAGAGAAAACAAGCATATATCCAAAAAATACCAAAACGCTCTCCTTGAGTCCTGTCCACCTAGACAAAACAAACCCACCAGAGCACTGGGTTTCATGCAGACTGCCTGTTTTTCTTGGTGCCACATGTCATCACAACAAAGACACCCATGGGAAATTGGGGATTATGTGTTATGATGGGAATGAATACCACAAACAAAAGCAGTTTCCTCTCCCTTTAGCTACTTTCTAACAGCAGAGAGTGAGATGACAGATATGAAAATATTATGGAGGGGTTTTATGGGGCTCTAACAGTGTTTGGACATGGAGCAGCATATATAAAAAGAGGCGCTTTTAGGCGTAGAAGGGCTGACTTTACCATAACGAGGGAAACGGTTGGCCTAAATTTGCCTTCGCGCTGTCAACAAGAGTAAAATTCCCACACTAATTCTGCAGCCGTGTTTTAAAAGACCCTCTATAGCCGGAGTTGGCCGTGCAGTTGTTCTGCCAATGCAGCCAGACATCAGTACAGAAATAAACACTCGGAACACGCTCAGAATAATTCACCATCGCATAAATATTCCTAGGAGGTAAACACAATTGCTTCCAGGTGCTCATGCAGATTCCACCAGCACTCAAATGTGCTGCTGCTAACTGTCTCCGACCTCAAGCTTCATGCGGCGCTTCAATCATTGTGACGAGTTTCCATCAGTCTCTCCAGCAGGAGTTGAAAGTGACAAGCAGAGTGTGGGTTTCTTATTTAAACTGCTTTCTGGACTTCCTCTGAAAACAGCAACTGTGTATTTTCTTCACTCGGCGGCTTCAGTGAGGCCCCCCGAACAGAGAGACAGAGCTTTTGAAGATTCAGGAAGCCTTTGCCAAAGGGAGAAAACAAGTTGAAGTCATATTTTAAAATGAAAACCTGATGACAATAGGGCATCGACAGACGATGTCGTACTGTAAATTGTGCAGATTAGAGGATGGAGAATATCCAGTCTTTGTATGTTATAATGCTTTCTCCTGAATTTAAATACAGTAACAAAGACATCCTCAAAAATACACAGACATAAACACATTGTATATAATTAGAAATGCACCAATATGAATGTAGTCAATTTCCAATTTTGTTTTCTTTTTAAGAACTAAAATATTAGACAAGAACAGCAGGTGACGTCACCGTGCGAGAGCAGAGACTGTAAAACAGGATTTTACTAAGAAGTAGTAACACGGCAACTTTGCTTTGAAATGTAGAAAATACAATTTAAGAGCTTCTTATATCTCTGTGCTTCTTCTAGCTCAATTTTAAAAAAAGTTCACAGATACTGAAAGTGATTAACTTTGAGTCTCTTTCCTCAATAGCTGTGTATGTTGTTGTTAGTGTGACCTTGTAGCACTTAACATTGGTTCATTCACAGCAAGGTAAAATATTAAAGTTTCCAGTTTGCAATCTGCTGGATACTGGATGGAAATCAACTGATCTTAATCTGGAGCTGAATTATTGGTGTATCTTTTGTGATTAATTAATATCTGCTTAAACAAATCCTAACTGACTGATATAAATTAGTTTCTAGAATTAACTACACTGCATAAAGAGATGGACATTGCCAGAACAAGCAGAACCTTTTATAATTAGCTTATTACAGTATTGCTATAAAATTTTCTTGGACAGAAAAACAAGAGCTGAGCTGTGGTTTGTAGTGGACCAGTTATTTACAGGAAACTGTTGGATGTGCCCAGTACCTCTGTGGAAAAGTGGACGCACTTTTGTGACTGCAGTGTTGACTGTAAGCACCATGATGGGCCCACACAAGCAACAAATAAAGACCCTCAGTCAAACCACAAGCAGAGAAGGAAAAAACAACAGGGCATTTTTTCCATTGAAGTACTGCATGGCAAGATTTATGTTTTACATTTGGACAATTTCTTCCTAAGGGAGCACAACGAGTCAAAACACGCTTCAAATTTCTGCTTAGGTCCAGCACATTCCCAATTCTTGGACAAATACAGCTGTCACACTATCACACAATGATTTAAGTACATTTACAATAACACTCCAGGATTGCATTAGTGCATATTTAACACTGCAGCATTCATAATTGGATCACCACACAAGTCAAAAGGTTATCCCAAGCCTAAAAGGCTTAACTGTCTGAAGAATTCGCAGCAGCGGAAGAAAAAGGAAGAAGAATTTAGATGCTTGATGCCAATGTTTTATTGTTTTTGACAGCAACTAAACACAGAACAGTTTCTCTCATTCAAGCTGTTTGAATGGAAGAAACATCCATCCAATCATCCATTTTCAATATCTGTTAAAGTCATTATACGAGAGGTGAAGTACACCCTGAAAAAACTTCCAGGACACAGTCGTACCAAAGTGAAATTTAATAACCATGTGACGTAACAGACATGTTTTTGGGCTGTGGGAGAAAGCTGAGAGAAAACTTGCCCATACAGGTGGAGACCAAATAAACTACATGCAGAAAAACTCCAAAATGGGTTTGGATTCTAGGACCTTCTTGTTACAGGGCACTAGTACTATGTCAGTGTAGGGCAGAATAGCTTTTGGTTGTGCTTTTTGGGGTAAAATAATGCTAACAGTTCAGGTCTGGATAGTTATTTCACAACAAGAAGAAGAATATCAAAAAGGTAACATGTGTAGACTATTGCAGGCCAGCCTTTACCTTGCCACGCGACTCTCACGCCTGTGCTGAACAACGATGCTTTTAAGAAATCTGGTCAGATGAGGGTAATTTTTTTTCCACCCCTTTCCTAATTTTTGGTCATTTTTCTAGTTCCCTGTGGTCGGAAATGTCTTGTTTCCTTAATGGCTTCCAGTAAGGTTCCCAGAGTGCTTAGCGTTGATCGTACCATCCCTCGAGGGAGCTTTTCCGTGTGTCCAATTAGGCCTCGAATTCAGCGGATTTTAATCGACACGTGGCGTGATAATCCTGAAACACAGACTGAATCTGGAAGAAACACTTATTGGAATGCAATTCAGACAAATTTTACTAAAAATAAACAATATTCTAAGCCATAAAACATTAGTTTTATGGTTTGTGAGCCCTCTCAGCATGGATCTTCAATGGATTCAGTACGATGGAGGAGTGGCGTACAAAGCAAGAGTTCTTCAAGACCGTATCTGGGTGCTTTATGTGCTTCCAGGGCAGGTTTTAGCCTGGACCAACATTTCCTGTTTTTCCAGTTTGAGGCTCCACCAGCACACTCTGACACTCATTAACCAGATGTCCTGCTGAGGGGCCTCTGTGCTGGGCTTCACCTCCATGAGCTCCAGAGTAATCACCAAACATTACCACCTGAGGGAACAAACTGCTCTGCTGCACCACTGCAGAGCTAAGCAGACATAGTTTAGCATTAGCCTCCGCCCCCGGGGAATATGGTCACAATAGCATTAAGTGTTAGCATTCCAATAAATGGGTATTTAATGACACTGAATGCAGAAAGACATTAGGTAATGTAGGGATTATTAAGTTGGGTTATTAGCAGCCATCCTTAGTGCTTTGGTTCAGTGGGACCTGTCCAGCTGTTAGGAAACACACACACACACCCCGTTTGGGGCACGTTACATGAAGCTTGACTGGCTGACTGTGGAGAGGAGGAGGCGTCAATTTGTGGAATCCAAGTTGGAAAAAAAGAAGAAGACATAATTTTCTTCATTCATCTTTGGATATTTACATGGATACACTTGAACGTTTAGAGCTCAAACGTAAGGAAGCAATTTAGTTTTGCCTAAGGTAATTCTATTCATCATCTGGGCTTTTCGTTTGTTAACAAGTCAGCTCCTTTAAGAGGCATAGATTTTAACGGAAAAAAATTCAAGAAAATAATTTTAAATGGCCTAAGTGGCCCTGTTTGCATTTTCGGGCGGTTTCCAGATCTACAGTTTTTTTTTTCTTCAGGAAATGTATACCATTGCACCTGCTTCTTTCTGACCGCAGAGTCCTCGTCTCTTGTTGATGGATTTCCTGATTATAGCTCTGCAGGCTTCACAGTCATGCAGATGTACTCCTGGCGAGTGTCACCAAGTACAGCTGCACAGTCAACCATTTGCTCTGTATAACATTCAGAAACATTTGTGTCTTATCCTTTATTTAAAGTAAGCAACATTTGGCATAAGCTAAAGAAAATCTGTATATACTTCCCTTTCTTCATAAACATATGATGACTAATTTGCCTGAACCATTCCCCAATAAACAAACAAGCAATGAAAAAAAAACACTACATCCTGTGTCTTTAATCTATGTTAAACATAACAGATGTTGCTTTTGATTGTTGAATCAGTTGAATAAATTAAAAATAATAACAATAAAAAAAAACTGCCTTAATTTTTTGTCGGCACCTTCTGAGAGAATCAACAGGCAGTTTGGTCCAAACTGAGAACAAACTGAGGAAACAAAAATTGTATAACTAATAATTTAACAATGTCTTGTTGGCTTTCTTTGAAACAACCAGATTGTAGATTATGCATTACTTTAATAAGCCCGATGAAGGCGCTCCTTCAGTTTTCACATCTTCAAGGTCTGTGCTTTTTGTGACTGGGAAATTTTCAAAACAGCCAAATTGGTCAATTGATAAGTATGGAGAAAAATAGAGTAACCTTCCTTCTGCCACCTGAACAGCAGTGTGCGATATGTTGGGGTGTAGTGAAGAATTTTTTTTAATACCATACGATAAGAAAAACTAAAACCTCTATATACTTCAGTATCTACTACATGTCTAGTGTCCACACTGCAGTATTTAGATGTTTCTATAAATCTTCAATTGGATTAGGATCTGGGTATTGTAATCCCATGGGATTGTAAACATGGGATTGGCTGAAAAGCTTAGATTTTGGTTCATCAGAACAACAGGTAATCTTCCAGAAACTCCTTAACAAGCAGGACTTCAGACAGACAGGTCAAACAGGTGCCTAACATTTTGAATGCGCTTTTTCTACCCCTACTGCATGCATCATCCTCAAAAAAGCAAAGACAGAACCCTGAGGTTCCAGGAACCAGAATCCCTCCTTTCATAAGCTACACCTTCAGATTTGGTCTATGAACACCACAAACATTACTGGTGATAAGCTTGACTGTGTGCCAAGAATGCATGCAAGTTTTTGCTTTGGTTATACAAGGACTGGATGTCCCTTGGGGGACACGGTCGTAAGCCTTCTGAAAAGCAACAAAGCACATGTGGACTGGACGACCAAACTCCCATGAGCAACTCTGAAGCATTGCAAAAATGTTTCTTTTAAAAATTTAATTGTTTCGTCTATCATATGCAAACCATTTGCAGGTAAACCACAGAAAATTGCTTTTAATGCATTGACTTTTCAGGTTGCTGCTTTTCTGCTCTCCATGCTGAAATGTTTCTCACTGCAAAAACACTTTCAAGTAGTGTCGACAAAATAAGTGTTAATATATGTCCGTTTTTAATTTAGCTGCATGTTGACATATTAGACATGTTTCTAAATGTTGGAAGTAAATGAAGCATAAAACAATCTGAAGCTTTTCACATCAAAGGCACACAATCTTATGCTCCACACTCGATTTTGCTTTTGTTAACACGATTGTGGTAACTAATTATTTCAGTTTTTTTCCTGGAAGTTTGCAAACCACATACGAGTCAGGAATTCATCTGCAGACACATGTCATCAACCCTTTGAAATGATAATAATGTATGAACTGCTCCTAAAATAACTAACAGTGTTACTTATTGCCTTCCAGATCTCCTGGACTCTGCACCCTGCTGTCCCACCATGCACTCCGCGTCTTTCATCCTCTTATTCCAGACCCTCTCGGCTCATTTCATAGCGGCAGCAGAAATTTCACTTTGAAGAAATTCCAGCATCTCCCAGGTCTTCACCACATGACTCGCAGACAATGACACAAGTACCTGCTAGTCTTTTGGTTGCACACATGCAAACGTTCATATGCAACACACTCTGACAACCATTTTCTCATGTACCGTACAGGTTCAGCCACATAAAAAAAGCCAGATTCATGCCGCAGGCATGTTTCATAATGAAGCCGACTCGCAGCCTCTTGGCATGGCCTGTAATCCCACTGAGGTGTGTCGGTTTCCCAGTGTACTGGATCAGTGGGAACAGGAAAGAGGTAGGTGTGCGTGTCGAATCGAATTGGAGAAGCTCAGAAGTGAATGACTCAGGTTAACAGAATCAAACAATTCCTTCTCTGAGATACACAGACTATCAAATTGTTTAAACTTCCAATTTCTTTGAAGTTTGTTTGACCGAAGCTGAAGACTGAGCCACTGTGCAACCGCCCTTGAAGGGGGTTCAGGAACCATATGTGTGTTTTGATTTGTTTTTTATATACTTCGGTAATCCATCTGACACTAAAACACAGAGAGGACGGAGGAAGTCTTACATTTCTTTATTCTCTGATGATGTTCTTAAGTTACTCTTGTTATAAATACAGGGCAGAAGAGAGGCCGCTGTTAATTCGATAACGAGTGGGTTTGGCTTTCAGAGACATCTGTGAGGGCCTTTGATTTCCAAGCTGGTGAAAACAACAGTTATGTCACACATGAAACAATCTTTTTCCATTTATGGCCTAGTTCAAAAGGCTATCTACCTTCTCACTAACTTCTCCGTTTACATATAAATGAACACTGTATGCATATATTTTTCTGACTTCTTCATTTAATATTGAAAATATATTTCTTTCTCGACACATAACATAAGGAAAGTAGGGTCTCGTTCAAAATAAGTTAAATTTAACCTAATACATGTACATGCTCAATATCTGTAAAAAATTTTAAAAGGAAAACAATTGGTAAAAAAACAGTCATAATAAATCCTGTTTAGTTTCCCACAAATACTCTCACTTACAGTTGTTTTTGCAAATATACATAAATAACATCGAAATGGTCCATAGAAATCTAAAGTAAAATTGGCATACACTTAGCATAAAAGTATTTTTTATGTGGTTTTGGATTTGTATAAGAAGTCCAACTATTAATATGATTTATGTGACTTTGATAAAAATAGGACAGTAAACCTATTCTGACCTTATCTGAACTTCAGACCTCTCGATAACAAACCTGTATCGCTACCAGGTGATCAATATAATCAAACTGTTCCTAGGAATTGATATGACTCATGAAAAGTGGAAGTAAAACAATCATTATTTTATGATGTTTGTTTTCAGGAGAATTTGTTTGAAGAGATGCTGCCTCTGTGTGAATGTTTTGTTCTGGTTGGAAACTATGATTCATGTTGAACAACAGATGATTTCACTTTTATAAAATCAAACTAAAGTTTGTCTGTAATAATATCAAAGTGCCAATGCCTGAAATGCTGAAAAACACTTAAAATCTGCATTGACTCCATCCATCAGAACAGTGCAAATATTAAAATACGTCATCATACCACAACTTCTCACTTAATCTGTGGCTCTTAACTTTTTTTTTCCCATATTGATATTTTAAAGGAAAAAAGTGAAAACATTTTTTTTTCCCCAACACAATTTGGTCTACTTTGCCATAAAAATTTGTGATAATATACATGTATCATAAGAAAAATGTGAATGAGGTCATGAGATGATCCCTGACGTAAACCTGGGGAGACCCAGCAGCAGCAAAACGTACATTGCTGAAAAAAGGCAATGTTCTCATGCGTCCGTGTGAGTGAGAGGGAGGGCAGTGAGAGATAACAAGCTTGCAGAATGGTTTCTGTCACGAAGCACAGAAGCCCTTAAAGATAAAGTCTCTGTAGTTATAGCAGTTACAACCCTCCTCCACAGTGCTCATCCTCATCTCTCGCTCTTCCCCTTTTCTCTCTGCAAAGGAGGTCAGTCTGGAGGTGGAATGTTGACAGAGGAAGATATATTTGGGACGAAAATTCACAGACACAAGCAATGAGTTCAAAAGGCGAGTACAGGGCTCAACATAAATAACGCCAAGCCCACGACTGTTATCCCATAGCGGGTCAAGGACAGCCGAGGAGGGTCACAGATAATCACACACCTTTCTAAAAGCAACATCTTTTCTACTCTCTGAAGGACAAAGGGCTAAAAAAGGTAATCTCGAGTCAAGGTGTGCATGCTGGAAAACATTGACTGGTGCTAATTTGTAGTCTGAGATTTATTTGTTTGTGGTCTTGAAGGAGAGTGGAGGAGGAAGAGGAGAAGGGAGAGTGTGTGTTTACAAAAGTTTCTGGATCAGTTTAAATCTGCACCTGATGTTACAAACACACACGTACAAGACTTAGCAAGCCCATCTGGAAAGAAGCTCTTAAACCGACCAGGAGAGATGAAAGTGCTTTCACTAAAAAACATACACACTTGATTATATGATGTAACTCTGGTAAATCCTTTGTCACGTTTGGACTGCACGTTGCCAAGTGTACACAACAAGCAGATCCTTTCTAGGAGTACATGGACAGAAGGAAACTCTTTCAGGATATAATCCACTCATTTATAAGGAACATCTTCACAACGGTGCCACAGAAAACCTGTTGGCATTTATTACTGCCTGCCACAGAAATACGTTGACCGCCACTGAGTCACATATTTGGCTCACACTGTCATCATATGAGAAAAAGTGACCAGCTGCATTCTTTGAATCACCATGGGAACCAGGCAGTTTGTACCGAGTGCTCCTGTAACAGCAGATGCTCTTCAAAATAAGAGACTTTACCTTTACCTTGTGTATGTTGCCCTTTTACTAGAGGATGCCTCAGACACCAACCAACTAATTGTGACTTTCAAAATAAAGATACCAACCGGATTAGTTTTATTTTTTTTTTAAATTACGCTTACAGGCACGCATCACGTTTTAACTGAAATATTAAACAAATGAGCTTTGTTTTATAATATTGTGATTTATTGAGTTGTACCACTATTTGCAAACTTACTTAACTTTGCAGCTGCCATCACTACTAAAATATGCTCCCAGTCGACTCTACAGGAAGCAAATTGCTGACCCAGCATCTAAGTTCAAATTTATTGTTTAGAGGCATGGTTGACTAAACAAAATCAAATGCCGTAGGCAAACATGTTTATCGTTGTTTCATCGCTGTGAATGGACTGTAACCCTCCACTTTAACACCACCACATAAACGCTTCTAGGATGTTCTTAAAAAGGAATAACTATGTCCACCTGTATGGGAATCATCACATGTGATTAAAACCTTCAGAACAGCTAATAAATGAGGCCTGGGGTGCATGTCAATGGCTTCAGTTCTGAAAAAAAAGTTGTGAAAACTGTAAGGAGGGATAAAAAGAGCTGTTAATGAAGATGTGGCTAGTGAAGCATTAAAGTTTAGAGGCATTTAGGGGGACAATGGGGGCACATCTGCATGCTCCCCGTCTTTCCATGATCTAATAGACACAAGCACTCACCACTTTTTCACAGCAGCTCTAACACTTCTGCAAAAGGATGGACCTCTCCACTGTCTGAATGAGTGTATGACGGGATGGAGGTGAAATGGGGCCACAGTGTTGACTCTGATTAGCTTGTTTGCTTTTTGTTAGCAGGGGAGAAGGAAGCTTCCCTGCTGTCGCTCCGTGTCACTAGTCCACCCCCTAAACGCCACGGCCAGAAAGTCTCCAGATGCATCAGAGATACACGTGTGTGTACAGGGAGGAAAGTAGACCTCAGACACAAATGGAGACAAAACATCAGACCTTCACTCCCTTTGCATCTTTCACCCGCCAACGTTAAAACCCAGGCTAATGCTGGAATCTGGTGAAACACGCCGCAGCACAACCACAAATAACTCCTAATAGTGCTTCCCATTATCTGTACCGCTGGAATGTGCAGCTAATGCACAGAGACCAAAGCCAGCCACAGTTAACATACCTGTGGTTGCTGCATGGTTAAAAACTGAGGGGAGCATCTGTCCACATTTTCTGTTGCAATTAGCACAAACGACAGGAACAAAGGCTGAAGGTATAGTGGGATTATGTGGTCAGAGTTTGTGAGGATAACGCAGATTGATTTAATACTCAAGCAAAAATGTAAATTGGTGTTAGAAATGTTGGTCCTTGTTTTCTCATGATGCCCACAAACTTAAAGTTTGTAATATTCCAGAGCGTTATGGAATGCTACAGTAAATGCCAAAGATATTTCAAAATAAGTGAACAAATGTTGCATGAAGATATGAAAGAATTATGATTTCATGATGGACATCTGCTCATCAAATGTGTGTATTGTGTTCCAGTCTTTCATATACGTAACTAGCAAAAATACTTCACGTTTTTATTCATGTGTCAAAGTGAGTTGGATGACTTTTCTTTCTGGATAAACAAATGAATATACCACAAACACAAATGATACATTATTAATGTTACCTCATTTAACTCTTGGAACTGAATGAGTTAACATTATTAAAGCAGGATGTAACTGTGAAGTAAAACAGCCTGAAGAAACAAAGCTAATCAAAGAGTTACCTCAATGTGCAACCAGCTGACCAGGAAACTGTCCTTGAGGTGCTCTCTCAACTATTTCACTCAGTGCACTCCAACTATTTGTCATTGCAGCTGCAGTATAAATAACCATCCCACATGTGACTGCAGGACGATATCATCAGCCTCATTCTGGCTCTGGGCTTTCAGCACTTTTAAGATAAATTAAGATAAATATTCCCTTCCACTTCCAGGGACTTTCAGACTTTTCTCCCCTTGTAACATCCATACATCCCTGGATTTCTCTTTCTTTGCCCTGGGGTTTGCTCCGCTGGAGCACTTCATTAACATCTCAGCGAAGCGGACCACGCCAAGTCAGCCATATTGTGTCTTGTTTAGCAGAAGGAGGTGGAGTGTAGAATTACAGTCGATTTGTCACAGGCCAATGCTTTGTTTCAGGTTAATTATGAATCTGCAGTACAGTCTAAGCAACAGAGGCAGATCAAGCCCCTGGAGCGGCAGTGCGGTCTGAACATGGTTAAATACAGTCCCAAGCCGAAGATCACATGAACGGCCGACATTCGACTGAGATAATATTATTGTAGCTGACACCAGAGCCAGGAATGTGAACAGGAGGGTAATGCAGAGCTGACAACTGAGCAAAACACTTAAAGTAAACTAAAGATGGAGGGAGCATGTTCAGCCTGCACAAATGAGGGAGGCCTAATAATAACATTAAGCTTGTAGGACTAAATATAAAGCTCTATTCTGCTGAAGGCCCCAAAACCTGAGAAGATCCTGCTAAAGCTGATGCGACTGCTGCACTTCTCTGATCCACAGATATTCATAAGCTGAAAGGCGTGCAATAAATTAGGCTTAAGATTACATGGTTTCTTAAAATCTTGAATGACAACTTTCTCAAGATGGAGACCGACGTGTTGAAATGAGGTTAAACCCAATGGGAGGAACACGCAGATCCTTGAATACCTATTGCTCTGAGTAAAAAGTGCTCCTCCGGCACATTTTTGGAAAATTACATCTGTAATAATGTGGCCAAGTGGTAAGATGAGAAAATGGTTTGCTACTTTATTGGCTATTGTAAAATAAAAGGAGAAACCATCATTTTCTTGTCTAGGCAAAAGAACACTTTTTTTTGTTCTGACCTATTTCTTTTCTAGAACTAGTTTTCTTATTCTTCATTTTGTCACATTTTATTTTATATTTGATTTCTTACTGGCTTCTCCTCTCGCATACATTTTATGCGAGAGAATACATGCTTGTCTTCTGATTTCTGAGAGGACAAGAAAGAGCTTTCGGTTGTTTGAGAGAGGAGCCACTTATCCTGTAAGTTTTGGATTAATCTCTTCTCTGTCACACCTGATTCAAGTGGCTGCAGACCTGCATCAGAATGTGATTCAGCTCGAGGTCTGGACATGAGCCTTGCTTTTGATTCAGGTGTGTTGGAGTTGGGATATCTACAAAATAGCAGCTCTCCAGGTTTGGACTTGTACCTAATATCTGAACCATTAAATTGAAGCTCTGACTATATGTTTGGGTGCCTTTTGCAATCTTTAAAAAGTTTTCTATCAGAATTTAGCTTCATAAATCTTTCCATAAGCTCTGACTGGCTTCACTGTAACTGTTGGAAAATCATATCGCCACAGCCTGATTCCAACACCATCATGTCTTACTGTGGTCATGCTTTGATCATGCTGATGTTTAGCAAGTAAAACGTAAAATCTCATCACCAGATAACCTTCATTTCCCATGGGTGGTTTGTCTCCTGCATGAAATCTTTTTATCAATAAGGCAACTTGTGAGGTCAATTGGCCTCACCGGATTCTATATAAAGGTATAATAGAAAAGGATGAAAACTATAAACTTTTTAGATGTATTTTTCTTTAAAAATGGAAGTCACGTATAGGTTTTTTTTCCATTCCTCCCTCGTGTGAGTGGTTTTAGCATCAAATACGAAAAAGTTCAAGGTGTACGAACACTTTTTTAAGACGTTGTAATAACTGCTGAAGTAAGCGATGGTAGCAAAATGCTGCCCTTTTCACTTCCATTACTTTTATTTTTCCACCACCTGGCAAACTATTTTCTGTGCCCTGTTCAATCCAAATGTTAAAGTCCACCTATTATATTAGAAACATCCTGCTAATAGCAGCTGGACTGTCCATCTTTGTTAGGATGAAGGGCAACATATGGATAATATTACAAAGATAAGTGTAGCTAGTAATCATCACAATAAGTAAAGACGTTGCAAAGCATCATAATCTGTCAAAATGACAGAAAGAAACAAATTATATCCATCAGCAAATCTTCTCAAACGACCATAATGGCTTGAGAATACATGCCCTTTGTAATGGCTTTTAGTGACTCTGCATGGCTGAGCCTTGGAGGAAATTGCCTCTTTGGGATTGCATGAGTGGCAGAGAGGCTACAGGTAAAGTTTCTGTCATTGTGGCAGAGGACAGAGGTGGCACAGGAAACCTGAGATTATGTGAAGGTTTAAAGGAAATTGACAGCTTGGAGAAATGAAAGCATCATCAGATGTTTGAAGAAGACAGACTTGGAAAAGTGAATGATCAAAAAGCAGGAAGTAGTTTGCAGTCTGGGATGGGAAGAAAATCGAAATCATAAAGTTTGCTAATAATTAGGATTCTCTAAAGACTTATTCCCGTCTTCTACAATGAAGGTTATTAATTACTAAACAGTCAACCCATGCTTCCTAAAACACATTTTCATTTTCATCTTAGCTCAATTTTGTTCCTTTGGTTCTCTTTATACTGAACCACATCTATTCCCTCTGTTCAGGGTACCAATGCTGATCGTTTCAGCTTAAAGTTATATTTATGTTTTATTGCTGTAAAAAGTAAGAATAACGAACTTGTTGGAGATGAATTGTGCTCTGGCTTGGAGCCAGCAGGCGGTCACAAAAAGCTGCAGCCAAGCCAGACAATTTCCAGTCGTTTTCAGTCTGGACAGGAAGTACCAACAACACTCACATCCTGTTAGTCCTGATACTAATTTAAGACAATGCTGCCAGAACATCAATGTGGCCCTGCCTCCAGTTGCTTTAACTGTGACAAGAGCAGCCTATTAAAGCTCTGCAGTTGATGGTTCCACCTTTATTTTGCAGGTATTTTTAGTGGCATTCAGCCTAATATGTAGTGAGAAGTTACATCCACTCAACATAAACATGAATTTTATGTTAATGTATGGAGCTAGTAGGATGCTTGTGATCTATAAATATCCAATTTCTCACTGGATTGTGTAAAAATCCCTATTCAACACAGTGAATATCCACACTTATTTAAAGAGTTTCTTGGAAATGGAAAACAAATTTTAGTTTACATGACCATTAATGAGCTGCAGCAATTGCACTGGGATTATTTTTGTTAATAAATTAGATGGTTCAATGTTTTGCATGCAGTCAGAAGCCATTAGCAGGGACTTATTCTTAATAATCTCCTGCAAGCTAAGTTTTCTATTTTGGGAGAGAACAAAACCACCAAATGCTAAGTAACCCTAAGAAAAGACAGAAAAGATTATAAAGCGTAGATCGGGGTGAATCTAAACCTTCAAAACTTATGTCTGTTGTAAAAACTCAGAGTATTATCGCTGATGAAAACTATGTCTACCAGGAGCGAGGAGCTGAACAGATGCCTCCAGGAAACTTTGAAAAGGAAATTCAAACCTCTGTTTTAACAATTATCCTAAAGACCAACTCTTGTTTTCCTCTCCTTTCCCCTTACTTACTCCAAACGAATAAAAATACCTTCAGCACAGGTCATGTACCTTGTCCCGGTCAGCACAGCACCACAGAACCAGATGAAGCTGTTCATTGCCTAAAGGAAGAAAGGTTTCTTTGAAGAGGAATGTCAGTCGGACTTTTCTCCAGGGAATCGGACCCTACGGGTCTGGAGCTGGGAAAAATCACGAAGCCTTTCCAGACATCTTGGTGGCGTTAGATTATCTCTGTAGCAGGCTGGCTGCCAAAGTCACCAGCACAATGTTATCGTTGGTGCCTTTCGAGGCTCTGCTTTTTGTGAGTGCCAGCTCTTACCATCAACAGAACTGGGTCAAACTTCTCTAGAGCTCTTTGCTGTTTGATAAGAGTTAAACGAAAAGAAGGAATAGGATGGAGAGTTTAGAGGATATCCTGATAAAGCTTCTGAAAAATTACGTTTTTTTTATGTACAGAAGCATTGGCACATATATTTCAACTGATTTGTATTTTATAAATTAGCACAAACAATGTATGGATTACATTATCTTTAAAAAGTAACAAAACAAACAAAAGAGCAAATAAAGTCGTTTCTTTCTCAGCTAAAACGAGTCAAACTATTTCTTGTTCTGAAAGTCTTGGTTGTTTCTGGACTCTGGAAAAGTGAGTTGCAGTTTTTTCCCCCATCAAACAAACAAACAGGAAGAAAACCCACTCAGAGATAACTGCACTGACATAAATTAAAAAAAAGAAACTTGACTAGGAGCAGAGATGACACATATACTGCAGTTCCTAACCTTTTAAATATTTGCTATGTCTGTGCCTTATCACTCCTGATATTTAAACTAACATCAAACATTAATTAGAAAAGAACATTTAGAAATAGGGAAAAAAGATAAAAATGTGTGCAGATGTGGAAAGATTATTGTTTTCACACATGAACACAAAGTAAGGATCCCCTTGTCTCATTTCTGTCTTAAAACCTGATTTTAAAAGTCAAGGGCATCATTTTCAGGGCTCTTAATTAATCTTTTTTTATTTTATTTTATCATCTATCATCTTCTATTAATACTCTGGTAAATGCTTCCATAAACATATAACAGCGGATTGTTTCACATTGTGCACAAAAGCATGATATCATATCATCATGCTTTTGTTAGTAAGTGATATCATATCACTAATGTGATATGATATCTCTTCATATCCCATTATGGTGAATATTGGGTGACAATATTCACCCATTGTCTGAGAGCAGACAATGGGTGAATTGACAGCCATTGCCAATTCTCCCACATTTCACAGTATACACTGTGAAATATTCCCTTGAATATTTTAGATATACGAGTCTCATAAAACGCAATTTACAACACTGAAACTCATTCAGTGTCAGTAGAGAACAGAGCAAAACAGGAAGCAAACTGTTTTGTGTTATAAGGATAGAGCCTGGCTGTGATCTCAGCATGTTTAACAATTAAATAACTCTTTTGTTGGCTGGTTTTACCATCCTGTGGTAGCTGAGGGCTCTTATGGTCAGCATTTAAACACAACAAACAACAGCTGAAGGGATCAGATCTGAGTTTATTATAAAAAGAAAGCTGGATATCAGTCAAAAGGTGAGCTAGCTGTACATTTGGAGCTTATTTTGAAAATAAGACTAAACAGAGCTGTTGTTTTCAGGGTTATGATAAAGCTTTTAGTCACATCCTGCTCCAACAGATTGGTCTGTACAATCAGCTACATCATCAGACAGCTTGCGTCAATAAGAAACACTTGCTGCCCTTTAAGCCTCGCTGAATGAATCTGTCATCATCTCACAACCGGCTCTTCTTTCCCCCCTGAGGTGAAAGCGTAATTCAGTTAGTGGGAATGTAGCCAAAAGAGAGGTGCTCTAAATGGAGGAGTGGGGAGGGACGGCCAACAGAGAAGCTTCTGGCGGGGTCAAGGGTGTGGGAATGGGCCGAGAATGTCCGGTCAGATTCACTGATGCACAGAGCCAAAAAACCCAATTCTGGAGGGCATATGGTGCTTCCTCTTAGCAGCTAAAGGACACATAGGCAGTGCCAGAGGTTAACACAGCAAGGGTTATGAGGTTGGGAGGTCAGGTGACCTCACCTGCCCTTCTCTTCAGTTCCAGCCAGTGGAACAAACTTATTGCAACGCTTCATCAGGGACACCTATAAAACTGCAAAGCTCAGCTAAGCGAAACTCACTGTGACTGAGCAGATGTGTGCTGAAGCAGGAGATACCACACTTTTACAAGTATCTGTTGGTATGAAAGCTTGGGAAAGTGCAACCAGAGAAATACTCTGTGTGTGCTCTTGGCTCAAAATGTCTTTACAAGCCTCAACATTTAATTGCCTGGCTGCCAGGATTGTTCACAGGCGGCTGGAGACTTTAGGGATCTGATAGTTTTCTTCTAACCTGGTTGCTGTCAATAAAACTGGAACACTAACTATGATTTTTGTTTCTCATCAAAGTACAGATCATTTTGAATGTCGGAGATGGACATTTGAATTTACAAGAAATGTATGATGTGTATGAATGGATGACTTTAACTACAGCTAAATCATACTCTGAGATTAACTAACAAACTTAATTCACCTAAGCATTTTTGGAAAGCCATCATTTAATAGCATTTAAATTTAAAATGTAAATTTCAAAATTTATCTCGCCCCTAAAGAAGGTGAGGCTGTATTTAAAAATGAATAAATTAGTTTTCTTTTTATTAGTTGAATAAAAAATGGAATAAAGAACAAGGTGTCAATGAAGTTATTTCAGCCAAATGGGAAAAGGGGAAGGTTAGTGAGATAAGTTGGATTTCTGTCATTTAAATGCAATTAAATCAAATTTTTTCCAAAAGGTAGATTCAACATTAACAGCTGAACATTTCTTAATAAAGAACTAATGTTCAATGGGGCATCCTATTTGTTATTTACAGGTGTTTCCCTCACAAAAATCACAATTTGTTGAGTTTGTCAGTGTGCTATAGTTTACCTAAACTTCACTGTATATGTGTGTTTTTCTGATGAATCCATCACTAGGTGTGTCAAACCTAACAACTGCATTTGCCCAGCTATCCATCTCACTAATCCAAGGCCTGCTGATGTCGTGGGGCAAACGTCAGATCAGGACGACGGTAATAAATAATAGGAAAATAAACATCTTAGCCAGCTGTCAAGCAGACAATCAGACTGCAGCCAGCAGCAGAAATCTTTCATCGCAACTGCTAAGGACACGCTCTCACGGGAGAACAAGAGCGATAGAGTGGGGAAAAAGAAAACAGAGGGATATAACTGAAGAGAGGAGAAGCCGTATTCTTCATTTCAGGGAAAGCAGATGAAAGCTTTAGGTTAACATGTACTGATGGATTAATTTACCGAGGTGTAAAAATACCTCCCACTTTTTCTGCTGGGGTGCTTGAGATGTCAACAGCTTTTAATCTCCACATCTGTGTAGTTAAAACTGACAAACTAATGAAAACTTCTGTGGCCCACAGATGCTCTATTATGGACAGTAATGGCTTCTCTTCTCCCTGCGCTTCTTGAAAGGAGCCCATTGCCTCTGACAGGCCATGTAGCGACCATAAAGCCGACACTATGCGGTGTGTTAAAACCCGCGTTAACACGCTGAGAGCTGCTGCAGACAATCACCACAGGGATCAGCGAATGTTTTACTGTGCAGTCGTTCATGAAAACTGAACTGCATGTTTGTTTACTGTCTTCAAATTAAATAAACAGTACCCTGATTTTAATAGGTATGAGCATGTAGTGCCCTTAGAAGGCTTTCACTTTTTTTTTTTTTTTTACATTTTGTCTTGTTACAGCCTCAGACGTTTGGATGCTATGTGATAGACTGATACAAAGTGGTGTGTGATAGTAAAGGGAAAGAAAATCGATAGCTTCCAAACTTTTTCCATTTCATTCATCTCACTTTACTCATAGACCTTCAATAAAATAGTGTGAAGCCATCTGGCTTCAGAAGTCTACCTGTATGTAATTTAATCTCATCTTAAATGCAGCAGGCTTTTTTTTGAAGCCCTCAGAGGTTTGTATGAAACCCTTTAATGAGCATAAAGCGTCCTGAACATCATGGAGAGGAGCACACAGGTCAAAAATAAAGATTTGGAGGAGTTTGAAGTTGAGCAAAGTTATAAAACAACATCCTAAGATTTAGACCTCTTACACTACACAAAGCCTTTCTAGAAAGTGGAAAAAGAAAAAAAAAGTTTTAGGGATGCCTTGTGAGTGTGAACAAGGAAGCTGGTAAGAGTTAATGGGAAGATGGATGGAGCTGAATACAGGGCAACCCTGAATGAAAACTTGCTAAAAGCTGCAAAAGACTTGAGATTTGAGGGTCATGTTCCAGAAGGACAACGCTAATGCAGCCAGAGCTACGGAGGGCTTAACCCCTTCACGCCTCACGTCCACTGGAATGGACATGATATTTTCTGGGATTAAAAAAAAAGAATTGGGAATTTGTTATTTACATGACGCTTGTTAGAGTGGTTTCTTGTTAAACGAAAACAATGAAATTCAGACTCTTAACTTGATACTAGTGAGTTTCACGTAAGTTTTCATGACATTGTATGATTACTTAGTCGTTTATTTCGACTTTTCCGCCTTTATTTCTAATCTTAAGAAGAGTAAAAATTAGCTGAGTAAAAGGATTTTGGCTCACTAGAAAAAAATCTGGTTTGAAGGGGTTAAAGAGAGATTGGGTCTCGTCCAACTCTAAATCTGTTTGAGCAGTCACTGAAAGAATTGAAAAATGTGGCTGAATTTAAGCTATTTTGCAAAACACGTTAGGTTGAATACAAGTACAGCATCTATCAGATTTTTGTCTGTCCTGTTTCAGAATTGTTTTTTTATTGTAAAAAACTAGAAAACCATGCATAAGGTTCCTTCTGTTAACAATTATGCATCACGTTCTCATGGTCAATTATATAAATTCACAATAAAAGTAAATAAGGTTTGTGGTGGCAATGAGAAAAATGTTTCAAGGTATTTTACTTTTGGAAGAATTTGAAAAGCAGGTGCTTGTACAAAAACCCCAATCATTAGCAATTAGGAAATGAATCGGATATTTTGTGCAACTTAACAGCCAATTTTAATTTGTTTTCCACAATAAAAACAAAACAAAACAAAACAAAAC
Source organism: Xiphophorus maculatus (assembly GCF_002775205.1). Taxonomy (NCBI): domain Eukaryota; kingdom Metazoa; phylum Chordata; class Actinopteri; order Cyprinodontiformes; family Poeciliidae; genus Xiphophorus; species Xiphophorus maculatus. The sequence goes on along the minus strand of NC_036465.1, from coordinate 18,543,436 downwards.
AGTCTTCCCTTTTTGCCCACAAAGCTTTTAGTGTGGCTTTCACAGCAACAAATGACAAAGATGAATAATTGAGGTAATTGAATTTCTATGTAGGAAAAACTGAGCTGGAATAAAAGATGCAGAGAAAGAATGGTTAGTTAGGGCAGAAATGTCACACTATGAAAATAGATTATCTTGAGCGTAAACTAAAAACCACAAATTTTCCCGGCCTCCTCCTTTAACCAAAGCGGTATTTTAAAGACCAAGACAGCTCCTGCTGTGTAAGGAGCTCCAGCAGCACAACACAGACATATTAGCCTCGTCTTAACAATTTAATCATTATTTAATGTGGATCTTCATCCTGGAAACAAAGCCAAGTCCTGTATAAAACAATGAATGAGTCACAGTTACAGATGGTTTTCATTGTAAAGCTGAAGTTATTTAGTGGCATCCACATCTTACCATTATTACCATCATTATCCAAATGATCAAAACTGAGATCAGTGGAAACAATGGCGTTTAAAGAAGAGATGGTTTTCACCTCTGAGATTGGGACACACTTCTACAGTTTTATTATCTGTCTGCATGTGTTTGGAAGAAACCAGACTGAGGTCACTTTCCTTGTAAAATGAGTCAAAAAAAGGCGGATGAAATAAAACATATTAACCAGACTCAGTTAAAAGTCTGCTGTGTTTGATAACAGAAAAATGCAAAGCAAGAATAGTTGTCAAGTTGTCTTTTTTTCCCTTTCTCTTTAAAGTCTACATATGGTCAGTCACAATGCAATGCAGGGCAGAGAAAACAAATCAACAACCAAACTTTCCCGCAAAAAAAGAAAACAAACAAAAAAAAAAGAAACATAGACGAAGTGCTAAATGATGTGACTCATTCAGGTAATATCCCCATTTACAGTGAAAGCGCATGGCTGATAATTATGGGATTCCTTATAGTGTGACATGTGGCTGCAGCAAGTGCCAGTGGATGTGCAACAGTTTATTTCAACCACAACTTTATGTCTTTCTTTAAAGATCAAATTAGGAAAGAGACTAAAACCTCCCACCCGTACCGTCCCCGAACCCTCTGGAGCCTCTGATTGTGGTGCTGGTTAACCATGCTCAGATCAGACGCCCCAGGGAAGAGGCAGGGCTGGGAGCAAAATGTGGCACTTGATCCAACTTCACCCTACAAATCTATCTGAGCCACCTGGCGCTGAAGGCTTCCCAACTGTTTTGCAGGTTGCGTATCTTTTAAATTCAACACCAACACTACATAACGTCACAATTTATAGCAAGAAAATCCACCTGCGTAACCTGAAACCTACTTTAGATAGATAAGACTGTAGATGTTGCACGTTGGCTCCCAGCGGGCCCTTTTAGTAGATCCAGATCCGAGCTGAATTTCCCTCACTGTCCCTCTTCTCTGTTCGCTGTCTGCATCACCTGCTTCGTTGCTTCAGAAACACATCCGTCAGGATGAAGGATTTGCCTTACTGGAAATGATTTAGCGACTCCCGTGAATGTTTTTTTGGCATAACTGATACAGAGTTTGATCCAATTTATTACTGTTGTTTTATTTTCTGCATATTTGTTTGAAAGCTAATTACACACTGCTGAGTGATGTAAAGAAAATGCTGAGCTCGGTTCCCCATTATGTGGAGAAACATCTGGAAAAGAGAAGTGGTTACCTCATCTCAGTTCCTGTTCCGCAGCATCATTAAAAAATAAAACAGTCCTTTAGTAAAACGTGCCCTTTCAAAGTATCTGATTCCTTCCTGTATAATAATGTGGAAAATAGCTATTATTTATACTGACTGCCTTGCAGATGCATTCATGCACCTTGAACAATTCACATAACTAAACACAAGCCTTAGTGTTTTTTTATGTGATTTTGTGAGTCTCATCAACACAGGGTAGGGCATACTTGTGAAGTGGAGACAAGTTTTTAAAATCCTTCACAAATCAAAATTTGACATGGGAAATGCAAATATACTTAGACCCCTAAACATTTTGTTGGTATAATTTTTACCAATATTCTTGCAAAATAGCTTGACTGGATGGAGAGCATCTGTGACTAGAGATTCTTTTTTAGTCTTGCCAAAGGACTGGGATTTGACTGAGCCATGCTAACACACAAAATTAATTTAATCTATACCATACTACTGTGGTCCTGGCCTCTTTTACGATTTCTTCCAGGATTATGAAGGTTTGTTTGCATGAAGTACCATTTTGGAGGCAAATCAACTTCTACCATGTGTTTAATGTGTCTGCTACATTTATTTTTGGCAACAAAGAACAATCTCTGATCGTTTTCTTGTTGCCACTCTTCCATAGATGTGTGCAGTGCACGGTTTAAAGTTCTCCTGTTCATAGATTCTGAGTCGACACCTGAGCTGTGGTTCTCTGTTGTTCTTTCAGAGTCACAACGAGATCTATTGGCTGCTTCTATGATTAATGCTCTCCTTGCCTGTCACTTTAAGATGCTGTAACAAACTTCAGAGCCCTTCATAAAAACATATCTACACTCAGATCAAATTACACTTAGGTGTACATTTGTATGTAGCCCAAAGGTCATTGTAATATTTAAGTGACTTCTCAAAGCGATTGGTCCCATATGATTTTATTTAGGGGTATCAAAGTACAATTATATATATTTTTTTGTAAAATATTTGAGAAGTTTCTCTCTTCCACTTCATAGTTACGAATTGCTTTGTATTGTTCCATCATAAAGCACAATAAAGTTTGCTGCTGCAAAGAACAAAATGTGGAAGAGTTGGAGGTATACATCCAACTCCATCCAACTCTTCTTTCAGAAGACACAATTGCACAACTCCACACAAAGATCTAATTCTTCATAGAAACTACAATTCCTTATTTTTGAAGTTTAAGTGAAACACCATACAGAGCGAGGTGAAGGGAGCAGCTTGTGGCATCAGCACCTCTGGCTGAGCTGTTTTTACCAACATCAAATGACTTACATTTGCGAAGAGCTTTGGGTTACACACTGACCAAGAACTCTCTGCTGTGGTCTTCTTTTTGCTCTCTGGTGCTATTTTTCTCCTCCACATTTTACCTCTTGCCTTTAATAAACACCATCCTTCCCATCCTCGCTCCGCCTGTCCCCGTACGACTCTCCTTCTTTCTCAGACATCATCCTTTTTTTTCCCACCACTTCGTTTCATCTGGACTGGGCTAAGCAGCAGCAGGTCTGCAGCTGCTCTGCACATTTACCGTACATCACGTTACTACATGAAAAAAATAATAATAATAAAAAAAATGCCTGTGTGCAACCGACTTTAAACCTGATACATCAGTGAGGACGGTTGCTTTATCGGATAGCTGACTTATTTTTGCCGTATAGAGGGGCCTTCCTGATGCAACAAGAGCAAAAAAAAAAAAAAAAAAGTCTGTCTTGAAAGCGTGGAAGCCGCTGCTTCAGTGTTTAAGGAAAAGTTACATTACAAATAACTGGAAACAAATGACTGTGTAAGTAGAGGGAACTCAGTGTAACAAACAGTAATGGGACATCTGGATGAAGGTGATACATCACTATCTGAGCACTTTCCCAACTAGCCCTCAGCTTTCTTTGTAGTTGCTGGGAGCAATATGTCGTCAAGTCTAGCTTCGGTGTGAGACGAACAAGGCTTGAGGATTCCTAATCAGGGATGAAAGAGCAATCCCTCATGAGCCTGACTGTAGGGACATGCAGAGAAGAAGAGTGGCGATGCAGCTGGCTTCAATTTACAGGCAATGCAATCAATTCAGACCATAGAAATATTGGCACACACATGCACGCAGACACACACTCGGGGCAATCCAGCATATTGCGAAACAGAAATGAATGCTGCACTCATTGCGGATGTCATGCAGCTTTTTGGGGATTCACAGACATAGATGATTTTTTTCTACATATAATTTATTGTTCTAACATCCTTAACCAGCTGGATGGGTGGGTTTTCTTATATTAAATGTTGCTAAAGAAACATAAATCTACTGCTTTCTGTTATCACATTTCTATACAGTAAAAACACTCGACATACACCTCTTGTACTGTTCATATTTGACAGCTTCCAGTGATATTTTTGCTTAATATTCAGCTAAAATGTCAGAAGAAATCAGGACATAATGCTTTACGGGTGAATAAGACTGAAAACTGACTTTAATAAGCTCATTTCCTCCAGTAAGAACAAGAGCTTCTCATTTCCATAAAGGATTTAGAAGCAGGAATTACTGCTGTATCAGGAGAGTTTTAGGCTGTTTAACAAGTCCATCAGAGAGCAGTCAGAGGCGCTACACCCTTCACACACCGACTGTATTAGCCATTTTTCCACCACATCCATCAGTGCAGACATCTGTCTCTGAGCCAAAACACAGCTCAATTTCTTCACGCACATCTCTCAACAAGTTTGATTTAGATGCTGCCCTGACTCTCACTTCACTGATTTCTTTATCTGCGGTATTTTGAGATTTTGTAGCTCTTCTGTTTTGTTTTTTATTGCAAATGGGCATGCCATTTGTAATAAAACATATTTTCTTTCAGTAATAATACTATTCTTACATTATTTTAGTATCTTATGGTAAATTTCCAATCAGATGCAAACTTTGTGGTTAAATTTTGAGCCTATATGTAACGTAGTGTGCATTATGCATCTTTTTTTTATTCCTTTTTCTCCGCAGGGATAAGCTTGCTGCCCGGAGAGTGAGATCATGTTGACCTTCTTCACATATCAAGTGGAAGCTGATTGCAACTGACATGAATCCATAGGGGCTTTTTAGCTTTTTTAGAAAACCCTATTACTTTATATTCTGGTTCTATTCCACAGAACTGACCAGAACCGCCACGTTTTAGCTGCAGCACCGCTTCCCCACTGCAGTAAGGTGGGTCAGCAGGTTCCACAGGTCACATGACATCGTGACATAATGCAGTGGCAGGAACCAGAGAAGTAAAACTGAAAAACAAGGCAGGAAAAAAAACCCAAAACAAAACAACTCAGGAATCGATGTATCCACGGATAGAATGAACACATGGCAACGAACGGGTGCTGAGCCAAAAGAATCGGCCGTGGAGTGAGTCAGTGAGGTTAATTTGTCCCTGCTGATGTTTTTTTCTCTGTCTGTGCCTAGGGTAAACACACACATAATTACAGTATCGGTTCAGTGTTGTGTTTCAAGGTCACCTGTGTATGTCTCCACACTTTATTAATCACAGCCATTTTTTTCTGCTTAGCACACTTGAAAACAGGAAAAAGAAAGAGCAACCAGATGTATACAAACGTGGGACCACGCATACATTATCTACAGTTTAAATCTTCAGAGTTTGAATTTTATTTCCAAATGATCATTTAGAGTTCATAGTAAAAACAGATGAGTTTTGATTTGTAAATGAGAACAGCGAAGATAATACTGAGGCCAAAATGATGGCAAGTTCAATGCAGATGAGACCAGATGTGGAAAACACCTTTTCCAGATGATTTCACGATTGTTCACACAAACCGAGCTTTAGCTGTATCAATTACCTATCAGTGTTTGTTTATAAAAGTGTGCATTTAGCACATGTGTTCTGGAACCACTTTGCTGGAGAGCTCTGGTTAAATATTTTCTAGAAGTTTTCTCTTTTTTTATCTGTGCAATAAAGTGGATTTGAATGCTGGGTTGCAGGAGGGATTCCAGTCGATCTTTACAACAACAACAACAACAAAGTTCAACTCAGCTAGCACCAATTCTAGCTGAGAATAGCCCTTTTCTCTTTCCATCACGTTTTTTCCATGAATGTGTAGCCAGAAGTGCTGGAAGGTGGGTTCAGTAAATTTCTTCCATGACTGAAGCCAGCTTCTTAGAGGAAAGCAGCTTTGTAGAGGAAATCAGAGAAACTACAAGCAGAATGTGCTTCTAACCGCTCTTAAAAGATTAGCCAGGTCGGCTAATCCTTTGCTTTCTCTGGCCAATGTTTTGATAGAAGGGCAATATTTTCCTGGATATTGCCTGCATTCAGAGGATGTCCTGAGTCCAGCTGCTGAAATAAGTCGCATTAAAATAAGTCAAAGGGGATAGTTCAGATGTTTGAATGGGAAGCTTCTTGCTTGCTTGGATTTGGGGAACCAGAACTTGATGGAGGGACTGTATGACTGCTCTGAACATCATGGTAAATGCCACTGGAACGGAGGCTGCCCTGGTTTCCTGATACTTTTACAAGTTGAGATGAGCAGAAAATGAAGCTAACCGATAAAAGTAGGGCATAGCGGTGGAGTGTTAGGACATTGATTGTTTTCATAATTATTCAAAACTAAAATGGATCTGCTGTGTACTATTAGATACACTAAGAATAAGCGGCAGGACTGATGTTTCTTAGGAGCGCTCCATCCAGTCTGACAGAGCTCGATTTATCTAGCCCAGAGACAGCCCAAAAGATTTGCAGCTCTAACTGCGGCAGAAGCGTGGACTCAAGGGAGATAAATCTAAACGTTTGGCACCGTTTTCAGATTTTTTTTTTTATTTGTAAAACATGTTTGAAACCATCTATCATTCCCAATCCAGTTCACAATGCTTTGTAGCGTCTGATGTATAACATCCAAATACAACACACTGAGGTTTGTTGTTGAATCGTGACAAAATGTGAAGAAGTTCAACTGGTGTGAAAAATTTTAAAAGGGAGTGAAAGTATACCATAACTATGGTGGTTTGATTTATTAAAATAATGTTTTGCCTGAATGTTATATGATCAGCTGTGGTCTTGTCAAAGCTCAACTGTGGCTTCATAATTAAATGTGCTATTTGTCTGATCTGACAAACCGCATAAACTCTTTTGAGTAAAACCCTCCAGCTTGTGCTTAATTTGCTCATAATAAGTTCAGCTTATATTGGTATTATTAATGTTATTTGGTTTCTGTAGAACTGTGACTGATGGGTGCAATCCTGAAGGGACCAAACCAAACAACGAGTTGGTCTTTCTGCTTTGATTTCTCCCTCCTCACTTTTGGGTCCTGCCAAAAACCATTTCTTTTCAACTAGAAATTGAGACTTTTGTTTCTACACAAGTGCCGTAAATATACATATTAACACCCGTTCACTGCTATTAATTGATTTGGCATGTTTTATTGGTATCACAGCAGAAACATGCCCATAGGATCTCATTGAAAATCGACAACTAAGTGAATCTTTACGATCATGTCAGGTATTCGTGCGGTTAGGGGCTCAGGTCTGTGGTCCAGAAGCTGAAGCTGCAAAAGGTTTTAGCTGGAGACAATCCCCATTAAAATTTCTTAGAATGTGTTTTCTCCTTCTATGTAATTTGATTACATTGATGAAACCAGGTTGTAAGTGTGTAGCAGTGTAGAAAATCCATTTCTCCAGCATATCATTTAATTCTAGCAAATACTTTTATTGAAAAAAAAAATGAGCCACTGCAGCCAATCCAAGGTTTGGTCATGGAAACACACATCAGGAATGAAAAACATAAGATGGTAACGTTTATTCCGGTTCCCTGCTTTGGCAGTGTTCACATCCCCATTATTAGTTCATTAAATCATGAGGCGGCATAATTTATTCTTTACAAGCTAAATTAAGGCATTAGGAAAGGGCAGGGCTCTAACTAGGAACGCATCCCATCCCTCTCATTTCTCCTTGTCTCATAGATGTTCCTCCCTTAGACTCTGCGGGATCCTTTGAGTGCTTGGCAAGCGTCTCAAACCCAAAACCCTTCAACATGGTTGCCATCAGGCATGAAAGACCAGATGTCCAGCCATTTCAAACAACATTAAAAGACCAAATCCTTCACACACAGCTCCTCTAATTTATTAAAAGAAATTTTACCCTGCTCTGCTTTATTTTTATTTTTAAAGATGTACACACAGCAAGGTAAACAAAGCAGACAGAGCTGCTGGTGCTTGAAGCTATTTGATGAAGAAAAAGTAAAACAACAAAAAATGGCAGTGATCTCAGCATGACAAAACCAGCAAGGCAAAACACATAAACAACTCCAGAAAGCTGGTTTCAGAGCGGGGATCAGGTTTCCCTGCTTACATGCAGACTGAAATAGGAAATATAACCTGATTTTCTACAGATAGAAGATTATATTTACTCATATATAAGGTGTGAGAAAACAAAACAGATGCTCGCCTTTCCTAGTAAACTTCTGTTTTGCTATTCAGCTTCAGTCAAACTTAATATTTCTTCTGGCGTTTTGTTCTTCATAGCTCCAGCCTGCAATAAGTTCAGGACTGTTTTGTAGACTAAACAGAAAATGCTCTAATCCAAGTTTGTGTGTGATTGTATCCTCAGGGAGACTAAACCAGGAAGTTACTTAGAGCTGCATCTTACCCCCATGAACAAGTCATTTATGTCTCTAAAGAAACAAGGTTTGAGTTATAGACTTTGACTAGACCATTCACTTGCTTATTGTAATTCTGGCTGTATGTTTAGGGGAGTTGTTCTCTTTAAAGCTGAACCTCAAACCTAGTCTCAAATCTTCTTCAGCCTCCAGCAGGTGTTTTTGAGCTGTATTTATCCCCATTCACCTTCCCATCAACTCTCACCAGCTTCTTCGTCCCTGCTGATGACAAGCATCCCCACAGAATGATGCTTCCAGTCCTTTGCATGGAACTGTACCAGCCATAGATATTTAATCTTAGTTTACCGTCTCAAAACACTTTTTTTTTTCACTGAGATTGCTCCCATCTCCATGAACACATGCAAAAGAACATTTTTTCATTCAAGAATCCAAACAATCTTATTCAGATCTTCCTGTGATAAACAATCTGATCACTTCACTGTTAGTCTTTGTATTGTAGGCCTTTAACAGTATGTGTGTTTGCAATGGAAACCTTAGGTATGGCCTTTTCAGTTCAGCAGGTATGCGTACCAAATTAATGCAACACCTGAACACGTGCAGAACGTTAACATGTGGAACTAATGTGTGGAATTCAGCATTCCAACATGCACCTGTAATGATGCCAAAAAAAAAGAAAAAAAGAGGATTCCCAGCGATTATCAAAGTCTGCTATTTAGGAACATTATGGTTTCTCATTTATCTACATTGACGATTATTTTAAAAAAAAAAGGTATATCTCAGTTTTTTTAACTGAAACGTATGTTACATATAAACATCACTGGTATAGAAAAAAACCCTCTGAAGTCAAAATCAAGCCGTCTGTAGATTCAACCAGTCCTGAATGCCGTGGGAATCTTTACAGCAGGAATGCTAGAACATATTCTAAATAATTAAATAAATCTATAAAATATATTTACTGTCACAAAATGTTGGCAATATTTATTCACTTTTGAATAGACTGCAAGCAAAAAGGTTTCTTTTGATTGAAAAGCATCAAAAACCTACTGAACTAAGGGTTTACCTTTTGGTACATCAATTTAAGATTTTTATTAAACTGTTACATCCGTACTGATACATTTAAAAAAGTTTATGTACTAAAAATCTTTAAAAACATAGCGTATGTTCATTTAGCACACACCATTTGCTGGGAAAATGTAGAGTGCTGACTCAAAAAATAAACCGAAAGCCTGAACCACCTGTGAAGCAGCATGATGCAAACTGGCCTGGGACGGCTGCAGCTGCAAAATTACACCAATAGAACAGGGTGATAATTATACATTATGACAAAAAATATTATAATCTGCTATTTAGGACAATTATGCCTCATGGCATTATTTAAACAGAATGGGAAATGAGTTAGTTATCCTTTTTATTTTTTTTTTTACTTGTGGGAGTTTAATATAGCTAAAACAAATACATAAACGTGAAGTATTTTTTTAATAAACTGTCAGTGTGGTACTCATTAATTTAGCTAAAATAGAAAAAAAAAAGTTTTATATTTCACTTTTTGTGAAATATACGATTATGCCAAAATGAAAAAAAAAATTTACTGTCTTCTCCTGCTTCTTCTTCAATGTTTGCTTTTGTGAGAAGAACATCATGTAGGACAGGAGACGCATTTTGGGTGAACAACATGGAGGAAAAAAAGAGAGTGTATGCAGTAACGTTGGTGTCATTAAAGAGGCTACAGTATAAAGATGAATCACCAACTGAGCCTGCGATTTCAAAAAAATTGAACCCCAAACCAAGAGCTCACTGTTTGGAGCTGCTACATGCCCGTTTCTCTGACGACCACAGTGTGGGTTTGTGGTCAGCACAGGGTCCATTTGAAACCTAGGCTATGTTTGGCACCGAAATCCCAGATACACACATCAAGATTCAGACTTTTGAACCTATGTTTATCCTCCCACTCCTTACCGCGCACACATGCGTGCGGGCCATCAACACATGTGCACGGAGGCTTGTTTGTGCAAAGCATTTGAGTGTGACGCTTTCCCGGCACATTAAAGAGCTCACCCCCCAGCAGGCTGAGCTGCGTGCCCTCCCCCGGCACACATCCAGGAGAGCCAGGAGAGGGGGTCCAGTTGCTTTATCAGCTTTGTTTTGATTTTGAAGAGTCTATATCCAAAAATAGCTGCTGATGCAGAGCTCTGAATTTGTAATTAAGATGCTTTTAGGCAGTAGCACCACACTTAATGCTGCACTGACTCAGCTGAAATCTCCCAAATGACTTTGTGTTACTTGGAAGTTTAAGATTAGAATCCAACAGGATGCTTTTTTTCACATTTTTCAGGAAAGGAGGAGAAATGAAAATGACACAAAGCATCATTTCCCTCCATACCCTTTACAATCCAAACAGCAACAACAAAGCTGATATTTGTCAGCCTTGCTTTCTTAGTAGATCCCAGACATCAATCTAATTCAGCAGATGATACAAAGGTAACTGGTGTTTTGTTGAGGAAGTATTTAAAAGACTAACATCTGCTTAGATAAACTATTACAGAAGCTGCTGTCTGGATATTTTGCCCATGAGCCAAACTGAAGGCAGTTCTTTATGGCTGGGTGTAACTTTTTAGCTAAAACTATATGATGATTAAGATCAAATCACATTCATGTGAAAGAATGTCCCAGTCGAACTCCGTACACAAATACAATTTTAAAAACTTTGTGTTGACAAACACTCCCTATCCAATCTGATAGAGTTATTTTGCAAAGCAGAAAGGTCAACAATTTCTCTGTAGATGTGTAAAGCTGGTGACCAAGATGACTTGCAGCTGAAATTCCAATAAAAGTTGATTCTTCAAACTATTTGCTTAAGGGTATGATGTTAAATGCATGCCACACTTTCCAGATTTATATTCATATAATACATTTGTAATAAAGTGTTTTCTAAACCATGAACCATTGTCCTTCAATTTCACAATAATGAACAACTTTGTGTTACTCTTTCACATAAAATCCTAATAAAATGCATTAAAGCGTGTGATTATAGGTAGTCACTACAATGTATAGACCGGTTATTTTGCTCCCATTTGATGCACATACTTTGAATCACTGAGACTCTGGTGCAGACTGAGTGAAAACACAGACGAATACGATTACATTTATCGTCGACATCATTATAGTGCCGCTGAGTCTTACAATGACATAGTCGACCCAATTATTGCCATTCGATGTGTCACGGGTGAGTCACTTCAGGCTAGACATGTGGTAGTCTGGGAACTGTGATGCGGTTCCCTCTCCATGTCGCTACTTTCACAATATCAACTGGAGCCAACCAGTAGAGACCCCCCAAACAGAGGCCTGCAAAAGTCTCATCCACAGATGGTTCACAAATATGTTATTTCCACAAGTGCTTCACACAGCAACAGAAGCTTTAAAATATGCATAATACTTATGTTTTGATGAATTTATCGTCAAAGTCTGCCACCTCCTGAGAAAACGAGGGGCTGGAGCAGGGCGGAGAATATATTTCTGAGTAACTGCCGAGTCATTCAGTGAGCAACTCTGACTAAAGCAGAAAGTAAGGAAAAACATGCACAGATACGATAAAAAAAAGCACAACACAGTGCAGAAACCATGATCCTCAGAGATCGTAGGCCCCAGAAATCACTTCCACATGGCGGACTCTGAGAAGCCTAAACAAGATGGTGATTAATGGTATTTACAAGCACATTGTCAGAGCGGGCGGAAAACGCAGCTTTAAAAGCCCCAGTCGATAGAAATTATTCAGCCGCGTGTGCTGAGTGTCTTGAAGGTGAAGTGGTTTACTACTTCAATGAAAGGAGGACTAGTTGTGAAGTGGAAATGGAGACAGAAAAAAAAAACAACTTCTGCCACATACCTGATTTTAGGAAGAAATGGAAGTGGAGCCCAGCAAGACGTCAACATGGAGGGAGAGAAAAAGAAAAAAAGCACGTTAGAGGTAAAGCATTGCGGCACATTGAATTCAGCAGTGAGCACATGTCTGTGAGCTTGCATGCATCTACGGTCAAACACGATGCATGTGGCTCAGTTGTGTTGATCTGCATGCGTGACGGCGGGCCTGGAGCGAGTCAACAGTTACAAACCGAAGCCGTCCGCCAGCATGTCAACACTTCAGGCAAAACAAAAGTCCAACAAACCACAAATCACACACTCAGATGTTGGTGTACCTCCACACCTCATTGACATCAGAATAGTAAACTGATCTTAACCATCACACCCACGCAGGCTAACCCCCGAACTTCTAAACCGACTGGGATATCACTTACTGGTTGGTTAGCTGCTATGCTGAATCCCACAGTTGGGAACCATGACAATGACTAGGACCAGCTTAGTTTTTGAAATTTTAACATTGGAATACGATATTTGTATTGAAATTCCTAGAGACAAGGACGCTTGCAAATGAAGACTTTAACAGAGGACAACATTTCTTTAATCAGAGGTTTCAACGTTGTAACAAACATTTGAAGATTTCAGGCATTGAAATTACTCTAGGTCAAAACAAATACGGTACAGATTACAAAGTGTGGAAGACACATAAGAAACAATCAAACCAAAGTCAAAATCCCATACGCCAAAAACTTGTGACAGAATATTTTCATTTTGACATATTTCATCTACCTGCTGACACACTCTATGAGTGGAAACACATCTGAGAATACAGCAGCTGCTCCCCACAGTTTGATCTGTATTTTGTATTTATATTTTTTATTTAGATCAATTGTCCAGCATGTAGTTCTGTGGGATACTCATTTTATGTCTAGCTATGCCAGGCTGCCACAGATTTGGGGGATACATTAAAATATTCTATAGCATGAGTCACAACTATACTGTATGGCATACAGTATACTGTATATACAGTATATAACATTACCTAAGCTCATGATACTACCATGCAAACACTCTATCTGCACTGATGAAGATTCACTCACCTCAGCATGTAGAATGCTTGATCCAACTGACCTATTTTCTGATATTCAGCTGCTAATAAATATTTGACCATGTGCGGATCCTCTTGAACTGGTTATAGAGTGTTTCTACTATGGGAACGTTCAGTCCAAGAAGGTCAGATCAGTAGGTACAAGGTAAAAAACAGACACATTGACATTAGTGTGAAACATAACTTGCTGTGATACACACAGTCGAAAGCTAAACATGACCTTTATAGTCATAATAAGACTCATTTCACAAATTAGGTCCGATTTCTTCACATTTGTACCCTCAAAAACATATTTTTAGGTACTACTATATGTGAGGCAATACAAAAACAAGTGACCTGGTAATTATTGCTTTACTCTTAGCAGCAGTGGCACTTATAACTAGATATTTCTGCTCAATCAGACATCAACAAACAAATGTATTGTCTTCTAAAAGAGGCAGAAGTATCATTTGTTCTCTAAAATTTTTGCTTGGATTATATCAGAAGCCAGACACCACTGAAAGAGACCTCTCGGCTATTGCTGATTCCTGAAACCTGTAAATCTAAAACGGAGCCCTAATGAACAATCACATCTTTGAGACATCCGAGTTGAGTCGCCACAACTTAAACCAAGCAGTCCTGAATACAAATACCGAAATGCCCACAAGCCAAAACCAAAAAGGACCAGAAAAAGCTGCCAAAACAATTATATTTGAAACCATTTGGGTAATAAAAACAAAAACAAAAAAACCCTCAAATAAAATTAAAGCTTTAAAAATACCACTTTATCGACGATTTTTTGTAAATGAGAATGAGCAAAAAAAATGGTAGAACACATTTCAGGGCCAAACCACAGTGTGCAAATACTTCCAGCATCATAAATTTACCCAAATGATAAATTTAACTCCATTTTCAATTTTATGAGATGATTGAGTCCTGATTCATCCAGAAGTGAAAGCTCAGTTAATTCCCCAAAATTAGCAGTGTGGTTTTAGTTGGTGGTCTGAGAGAAAGTCCTGACTGTAAATGATATCCAGGAATGTTCAAACATGTTACAAGACACACAAACTGTGCAGGGATTTGTTAGAACAGCCAAGTCATCTACTGGAAGTACCCGGCATCCTGAATATTTCTGGACACAAGGGGGAGCCTTTTGGCAGCCGAGCAGGTGAGAACCTGCATTATCCATCAGTCGCTCTCCCTCTAGGCACATTGACATCTAGGAGCGGATCTGACAGGGCCATGTGGAAAGCATATCTGAAGTCCTTTTTTCTGTTGTTTTGGTGAAACTTCCATCACCTCATAAACACTGCCCCAGAACACTTTACATGAGAGATCATTCATTAATCAGGACCACTGGCACTTTAATGGCTAGTCAAACCCAAACGCAGGGTTGTGACTGATTTATTGGCAATTGAAGAAGAAAGTTATTCTTTGGTGAAGTGGTGCTTTTTCACAGTTAAAGGAACTTAAACAGACACCAAAGAGAATACTGTGATCTCAACATCGCCACCTGCAAATAATAACAGCCGGACCGTAAACATTTCTTTACATCATTTAACAGCCTCAGAAGACTGGCACTGACTTTGCTTGGACTATTTTTCAAGTTTTGTCTTTCCTTCAGTTCTTTTTTTTCCCCAGCCATCTCTGCCTCTGTGTTTTTCTCTACATCAAATCATTTTTCTCCAACATTGCAGACCCACTTTCCATGGCAGATTGGTGTTTTCACACATGGTGCTGTGATGGGAAGCTCGGTTTGCACCAGAAAGAAGTTAGCTTATATTCTACAAAGTACAAGAGGAGATCAGCAATATTGTGGGTTAATGTTTCAGCTACTGCTACAGGCAACATTTGGTTGAGAGGAATAAATTTAATTACATACAAACACCCAGTATATTAAAAATGCAGTCGATGAAACAATGTAAACACCTCAATATGAGCAAATCAAGGGTTTATTTTGGCAGTCAAAGTTCCTGAACTACACATTGGAGACTAGACATGAAAAGAGAACCCAGATGTAATCGTATAGCACTTTTTCCAAGAGAAGAAATTACTTGTTCTCACGAAAACATCCAAGTATAATCTAAGATTACTTGGATTATTTCAGATAATTGTTTGTCTAAAAAATTAAGAAATATCTTTTTTTTTTTTTACCATTTCTCATCAGGTAAACATTTTGTTGTTTTATTCGATTAAGCTTCATATGAGCAAACATGCATTAAAAGGTGATTACCATAAGTGTTTAATTGCATCACTCATTACAAGCTCAGGTAATGTTTTAAATTTTTAAAAAGTCCATATTCCTTGTGCCTGTGAGGGTTTTCTCCACCTTCCCCCCACATACCAAAACATGCCTGTTAGGTTAGTCGCAGCTAAATATGTTCTAGTAGCTTCTCTTCTGTGTGGATATATCGACTTCAGGATTGATTAAATGACTAATTGACTGCCAGTGGACACAAGAAATTACAAATCAGGTCCTAATTGAAGAATAATCATAATTTTCCAGCACAGAAACCACAAATTTGAATAAAACAACAAAATGGCAGCACTTTTCTACATCACACTGGTTTCCCTAAATCTTAAAGGTAAGAGAGAAACCTGGATATTATACATAACACCTTATTGAATAGAAATGGCAAGAAATATAGACAATTATAAAATTAAGTGTCCATCCATGCATTTTTCCGTCTACAAATACAGAAACTTTCCAGGATGGAGGGAAGAAATTAAAAAGAGGTGTGAAATCTTTAAGCAAACATGCAGAATGGATGCGTCCTGCAGGTAAGATAAGAATAAATCACAACTACATCACAAAAATGATATCATCAATCAACATTGACAATCACACACAATCCAGAATGTTAAACACAAATAAAAAATTTTCCTTTAATACCCTTTCTCTCAAATATAAACTTCACAGGGGATATTAGACTAAATAAGAAATAAATACAAAGTTTTTTTATATAGAAATGCTGGATGGATTGCTTTGTGGAGGACATGAAGATGGATTTAGTCTCAGAGGAAACAGTCGGAATAAACAGCAATAACGAGAGGGTAGCACCAAAAACAAGTTTTGATCATTACTGAATAATAAAACCATATTGTCATTCAATGCTGCTTAATATTTTGATAGCAGATGAGATAAGTAAATCAATTCTTGTCATACAGTTTAACTTTGTGAACTGTCTGTAGGAAGGAAATATTTTGCATTACCAATTCAGGATGTAGAACTCGTGGTTTCATAAGAAACAAGACAAGATAAGATTTTATCAATATTCTGGGGAAAATTAAGAATTTCCGTTTTGTTTAGATTTTTACCAATAAAGTAAAGGTTGAGGTCTCCTGCTTGCCTTGTTTCTGGAGCCATGCTGTTCTCATTACTGTAACTTTATTACTACTCGTCTCACATACACAAACACACACCTACACAAGCAGCACAAAAGCACACTGAGCAACTGTAACTTTAAAGTTCATGTCAGATGGGTCAATTATGTTGCTTAGTAGGGTTTAGATGTCCAAATTGTTATTTTCTGTGATTTATGAATGACCGTTCTGGAGTGCCTAGGTGAGACGTGTAGCTGAGAGCTCAGGTGATTTTCAGGAATGATGGGTGCCTTTTATGAGGGAACAGATTAAAGTGTTGTTGGGTACAGGAGCCGCTGAGCTGCGGTGGTCCTGCTGTGACTGCAAATCTACATGGACCCTCGGCTGTAACTTAAGTAAGTCAACGCAACGATTATTAAATCCTGTAAAGCATGTGAAAACCTTCTCCTGGGCTCTTTCACTGTCATACCTGATACTTACAGCTCATGCATGTTATTCATGGTAACATAACTCAAACGAATCAATGCTGCACCTGAACTGCACTCTGATTATGATTTAAGACCTTGAGTTATATCCATGTTTTCTTTACAATAAATCATTTAGAAGCTGGATTTCTTCTTTCTGCGCTTGCCTTTTCGCCTTTTCTCACTCTTTCCCTTTTGATTTTTTTCTGCGTCGTCTTTCCAGCATACTGACATAATTTCACTGAACTGATGAAGGGAAGCACACACACACACACCCACGCACACACACCTGCACGCCCACACACAAATATGCTTGTACTTCTATCTGTCTTAGAATTTTGCATTAACTTACATCCATTTTAGTTACAGAATTTATTCCTAACAGAGACATTTCTTTAACATAAAAACAGGACTTCTTGTTACCACTGTGTCACATGGGGCCTGGGTTTTGGGTCCCATAAGGAGCTGTGGGTCCTCACAATGTAGTAAAAGGGCCTTATAAGGTAAAAAGTGCTAAAACACACACATGCACACACAGGGACTGTCTGAATGATGGTGACTGACCAAAGTCCACAAAGATCATTATCTGTTCCCTCTCCCCAGAAGGCTAAAGCAGCAGATCAACATGTGGTCAGTTTCTTCTCCTCTGCATTGTCCAGGCAGCAAGGAGGGAATCTGATCGCTGAGATAGGGAGCCATTAGCTAATAGCTTGTCTTCAGGCTGAAGGTTAATCCTTTCAAGATAAATATTCCCCTACTCAATACGGGTTGTCAAGCAGTTTTTCGCAGAGCTCTTTTTTTCCCCCTTACAACTACAAACCTCAACACATTTGATATGACAGACCAATGGAAAGTGGTTCGTGATTGTGATATGGAAGGTTAATAATAATATTTGGGTTTCACTTCACATACAAAAATGTGAAATTTGTGCCAAGCATTTCTATTCAGTCTCTAAATAAACCTAGTGCAAGAACTACTCAGCCCTTTTGTAAACACCTCAGAAAACATGAGTGAATAAACAACATTTAAATGCTAATCACAGCAGTAATTTCAATCAATCATGTAAAACCTGAAGAGATGTAGGCGTCCAAGTCAGCAGATTAATGTTCAAGCCTATAAAAGCAATGTATGATGGAGGGAAGCTTGAACATTTCATTTGAATTACCGAAAAACTTAAGAACAGCTGCCACCTACCAAAGCATGCCCATCATAAAGGACCACTAGAAGCTGTAAAAACTGTAAACTGGGCCAGACTTGTTCCTCCCAGCAGGACGAGGATAATAATCATGTAGTCAAATGTACAATGAATGGGTCAAATCAAGGATCCCAGCATTAGTGTCTTTAGAGAGTCTCCTGGTAGAAGACATCTAAATCAAATGAATTGTTCATTATCAGCAGAAGTTGATGACAAACTGTGCTGAGCAAAGGAGATGAGTAAAACATGCCAGACTTACAAAATACTAATAAAAAGAGAGGAAAGCATGTATCATTTTCCTTCCATGACAAAATTGTCCACTACTTTGTGTTTACTTTCACTTGAATCTTCAATAAAATGCAATGAAGTTTGTGGGTGTATCAAATAAAAATCTAAAAAAAGCAAGGGGTATGAATACTTTTGTAAGACTGTAGTTTATTCAAATCAGAACGTAGATATTAAAAGAATTGCGATATTTGGAGAACTTGGAGACCACGCAGAGCCGACTGAGAGAGGATCACAGGACAGACAACACAAAGGGGAGAGAGGGGAGTGGCTGTGACACAGGCTGCTTTCATTACACAGTTTGTTAGTGATGGAAGGAAGGATGAAACTTGTATTGATTGAGTGGCTGGTTATGGTTGCCTCAAGGAGATGATCTGATGGCTATTTATGTGAAAAAAGGATGACACATGTGAGCTATAGATGAATACCAGAAGTCTCTCTCTGATCCTGGTTCCCATGCCATAGTCTTTGAATCCACTATTTGTCATTTGCCCATCTCCTCTTCATCTTCTGTGTCATCATAACCATATCTTCTCCTCTGCACATTTACATTCCCCCCGCCCCCTTTTCTTCCCATGTCCTTAAAGCTTACGGAGGCAGCTGTCACTCTTATCCCATAGTGAAGGGCCAGGTCACACATCTGGCATCTCCTGGCAGGGAAGTGCCCCCTCTTCCCCACTCCCCTGTCCCGCCTCCACCATCGCCCCCCACCCCACCCACCTTTATACAGCAGACTGGCTCGAGATCTTTCGCTGGCTCTTCGTGCCTCCTGAAAAAACAAAACCGATACAGAACCAAAACACCAAGGGGAGGTCTGTCTTTCATCTCGGAGCTGTGCAGAGGTTACACATGCTCTTGCTCAAGAGTTTTTCAGCGCGCACTGGAACCCAGCATTTATCAATTATCAATTAACCAAAGCTTAATGTGGTTATCAAACTCTAATCTCTGGTTGGTGATTTGAAAGCTGATGCTCTTTTTTAAAAAAAAAAAACAAATTAGACACAAGGATAGTCAGGTAAAGGTCATTTCTACTTTGTTATGCATTACCTGTTTTCTCTCCCTCGCAGCACTGCCCCAATTTGTGGGTCATGCGGTGCTAAATATTTGAGCTGCTGCAAAACAGTTTGTCAGCCAGTTGTGACAATGCTAAGACCAAAACTAACACAGCCCATTGAGTGAGCGGAAGGCCGCTAATCTCCCTGCACCGACACCCTGCAGACTCATTCACTAAGTGCTGCGTACTGCAGCTTTAACATGGACCAACAGAAGGCTGAGCCGCGATTATACGTACATAGTCAAGCTGCATTTTAATACTTGTGCTGAGCTCAGACTTCAACAGGCGACTCTAATGGTCTTCGAAGCCAGTTTATTGATTTCACTTGTAACTGAAAGCAGCTGTTTCCACAGCTTTTAGTCTAAAACCACTTGTAACTTTTAATATGAAAAGCTGGACCGCAATGCAGTCACTTCAATTTAATTTATTGCAGAGGAAATGTGCTGCACAAGTGCTCAAATGATTGAAATGTGTTATCTCAAATGAGAGAATAAACCCCATTAATCGATTATACAGAGACGGGGTGTGAAATTGACCAATGTGGAATCAATCAAATTGTCTAAGACTCTCACATGTATAGGAGGACAAATATATAACGTGCACTACTTGTAAAATATTTATGCAGTGTTTCTGAATGAAGCAGATGGGGTTGATAATTGGGCGTTTAAAAAAGACCACTTTCTTTGGCACAGTTTAGAAAAGGCTGAAAACAATCTAAATAGGTAAAAAATGGATGGCTGGTTTATTTAAAGCACCATGTAGAAAGGTTATCAGGCTTGATGGGACCTAAATTGAACTTTATAGCCTAAATGAAAAAAATCTGAGATAGAAAACAAATTGAACAATACCACAAAATATCTACATGGCGATGGCAGCGTCAGGCTGTGGGGATTCATTGTTTCAGGAGGGACAGGAAGGCTGGTCAAAATTGTTGCGATATTAATGGAGTTAAAACAGAGCAATCTGCAATTGCTGTTGCAATAAAGCCGTGCATTTACACGTCTCCAGTGATTAGACTACTGTATTCAGCTACATGAAGTTGAAGCTAAGGGTCAAAAGCCAAGCACTTTTTGATGCCATGCTAAAAACCAGTGTTATATTGTGTCCTGGGATGATAACTAGAGCGGTTTCAAGGCGTCTTGGCTATGCCGTCTAAACACTGACCTTTTCCCCAATCAACATCCAAAAATACCTTCAGTTTCCAGGCGACAGTCTCATGCAAACACAGCTTGAGAGAAAAACCTATTAGCGGCTATAAAAAAAAAGCTTTGCAAAGAAGGGGCATAAATTTCAGTCTGTAGATGAGCAAAGCAATTTGAGACATACAACAAAAGACGGTTTATGTTCAGAATAATATCTAATGAAGGCTACTGGGTGGACGGTGAAACATTTTAAATAGCTTTTAAAGAGATAAAATAAGTTAAACTAGAGGCAGGGGGAATGAATTGTAGCTGCGTGTTTATGGGAATGGGTAGGGGGAGTGCATCATCACTGCTCCGACAGCTGAACCCATTAAAGCAAAAGGAAATATTTGTACCTTTATGTTCGGCAGTTAACATCAGGATGCAACTCTTCCCTGACAGCACAAGATGTCGTCACCCACTCATCCTCACCTAATGATCCATTACAACATCGATTTATCTTTGGTGAGCATTTGAGAATGACTTCTGGCTTCAGTTGTCTAAACATGAACATAAAATGATTCAAACAAATTGTCTTATGGAGAAAAAGTCATTCTGACAGTAAGTTCCTACAAGCTTCCTGAGATAATGCAGCTGTTAAGCTACTAAAGCTGAAGTATAAGACAGGATCTCAGGCATATCACTGCACAAGTAGTGGGAATAAATTTAAAGGGAACGTAAGTATGCGTCTGTTATTGGGTGTCCATGATTGGCTCAGAATGCATCTGTTCTTCCCACAAAAACGCTCCTCGATGGAGGGAAAACAGAAACTGTTGAGCAACTGTTGAGTAACTGGTCTGCAACGACCTCGTCTTCACCTTTGCTTCTTTCATATTTCGATTTATAGTTCTATTCTTGAACTTTTGAGAGCTTAGTAAAAAAAAGGTTTTGTCTGATTTAAAGCCAGACAAGCCCATTAGGCCAACACAGATGTATTGTACATGCTGAATGGGATCTCAGTTGGTGCTGTTGCAAATTGCTGCTGTCTGTTGCAATTTCTTCAGATTCAGTTGCCACTTTTGCACATTTGGGGGGGGGCAAGCAAGAGCAGACATTTTAAATCTTTCCACATTGCATCACGTTATAGCTATAAACTTCTATGCATGTTATTGGGATTTAATGTAAAAGAAAAGCATAAAGTAGTGCATAGAAATTATGAATAAAATTTAGAAAGCTTGCCTTGCATTTCAACACCCCTATGCTATGCAACCTCTAGATAACTTAGAGAAATCTAATTAGCAAGTAGCCTACTATTTAAATCTACCAGCATTGTGAAAGATGTTAACTAAGAAACATAATTGAATGAACAGCATCACAAAGTCCAAGGCACACTCTAGACAGACCCGTGATTAAGTAGTGAAGAAGGTTAAAGGAGGACAAATATTACTCTTGCACTCCACAAATTCCTTCCTGGAACAGCAGCAAGAAGAAAACATGTTTTAAAAGAAAGCAACAAGAAGTCATGTGTATAGTTTGTGAAAAGTCATGTTGGGGACACACAGGAAATATGAGGAGAGAAATGTTGTGGCCAGGTAAGACAAAAGAAAATGTATAGGAAAACTAAAATTGACTTGGTTGATGGAAGATGAATAAGTACAGACAAACCAATTTGGGGTGTTTCCAGTTTAATTATTTTGGATCAATAATGCCTCTGGTTTATGTAAAATGTTAGAGTTTTGAGGTTTTAAGGCAAATATCATCCCTGGAGATCTGTGAGAAATGCCTTATAGGAAGATGTTTCCATGACTCTTCCCTCTCTGACTTCCAGCCAGAAAGTTCAAACTCTGGCCTTGGACGATGTTTTCTAACATACTGATTGTTGACATCCTTCCTGCTGTATTTTCTCCTTTTGCTGTTGGTTGAACCTTGCCAACATTTTCTTTTACTTGAGGCTGTAGCCTAGCATAAAATGGGACTTGATTTTTGTTTGCCAGAATACACTGGAGAGTAAATCTTCAACAATAACCAACAGCAAACTTCTTGTTTGTGCCATGAATGTGTCTGGGAAAGCTGTAATCCAAGTACACATTAAAATAAATTAAAATTAACTTAAAATAAATTTTAAGTTTATGCATTTACTATAAGTATTTGGAGCTAAATAAGACATCTGGTCCTGCAGAAAACAGGCGACCACACTGAGCAGGTCATCTTGCCACCAGCTTTTTAGATTGATCTTCTGATGACTTCAACACAGAAGCTGATTTAGATGCACAGTAAGCTCTTCCTGCCTTATAACAACAAACCTCTGGCTATTGTGTCTGCGTGGTGGACAATCAAATGTGAGGTCAGTGTGAGCCCATGTGTAAAAAAAGCCAGATGAGTCTATTCTGACCAAGTGAAATCAGCTGTGTGAAATCAGCACAGAGACTGAAACCCTGCCTCCATGCCTTTGGGCTCAGCCGGGTTCCCAGGGGCCCAATCAAAACCCAGAGCCACCCAGCGACCTTCTAACCCCGGCTGTAAGCGCCCTGATTAAGAGCTCATCAACACTCTTGTTGCTGCACACAAGACCAGCTTTGTCAACCGTCAGCACATATTCACAGCTTTCAGGTCTGTAGTGTCCAAACTCTGGGAGGTAGAGTCTTTGTCACCTTTAACATTTGTCACTTATTTAATCTCTTTGATTCATGCCGCTGAATAAGTTTGCGGGCGTGTGCGCATGTGTGTGTGTGTACGACAGTGAAACGGTGAGGTGAGAAAGGAAGGAAATGAGCATCCAGATAACAATAAGCCTGGACTGATATCCATTCACCTTCACAGCGTGAGTTGATATTGTGCGTCTGCTGAGTTCACAATGTTGGATCAGTTTGGAGTTAACAAAGTGGCAGGAGGCAGGAAGACCGTAAGACCCAGGTTTCCAAATGAGGGGATGCACCTTGTAAGTTCAGCTTAACCCTGAGGAAGCCTTGTAACCTTGAGAGACCTGTGGGATGGCCCTCCCTTTGTCTTTCTGCAGAAAAATTGCCACCACATGCAGCATGCTGAGTTGGGCATCGGGGCTTAAAAAGCTTCTGAAACCAACTGGACATACTATTGGAGTGAAATATTTCTGTACAAGCAGTAAAAACCAATATCCTGAAGCTGGACTGCATTTCTAAACTAAAACCAAGAATAGTAATGTGGTTGAAATTGTGAGCCTTTGAGTCATTATTTAGTACAGCCACTTTTCTCTGCAATTACAGCTGCAAGTTTTTTGTGGTATGTCTCTTTCCACAGAGAGACAATAAAATTGTATTCCCAATTGTCCTCTTTTTAAAATAGCTTGACTTGATTTATTGGATTTTCAAGCAGATACTGAATTGGATTTAGATCTGGACTTTGACTGGGCCATTCTATTACAGGAATATGGTTTAATCAAACTGTTCTGATTTAGCTTTGGTTGTATATTTAGAGTCGATGTCCTCCTGAAAAGTAAACATTTGTCTTGGTCCCTGGACTTTTCCAACCTTTAACACGTTTTCTTCATGTTTGCCCTGTATTTCAATTCATCCTCCATCTACTCTCACAGGTTTTCTTGTCTAGGGATGGTGATGTGCATTGTGTTGTGTAGTGATGTTTTTTTTTCCACATGTATAATTTTGGATGTCAGCCAAAAGGTTTCAGTTTGGTATCATCTGACAGGAGCTCCTTTTTCCACGTTTGCTACATATACCAACACTGGCAGACTGAAAATATGCCTTGCTGTCTGGCATATTGTTGACCTGTTTTCAACAAACACTTTCTTCTACTCGTTTTCCATAAAGCCCAGAATAGTCAACTCTATAACTAAAAGTGCTGTTGTCAAAAACTTCTAACAAACATCTGACGCCTTGTTCATATGATCTGTTTTGAGTACAGATGACATATGAAGACAACTTGTGGTTTTTACTCTGAGGTATTTGAGTAAATAAGGCCTGAGTAATAATACATGTCACAGATTTCTGATTTCTGGGGAAAAAAACAGGTATCATTATCGACCACTTCACAGTTATGTTTTACTTTTTGCTGATCTCTTTAAATCAGAATAAAATACACTAAGGTTTGCTGTAATGTGTGAAAATTCAAACAATTTCACTAGCTGTGAATTATTTTGCCAGATACAAGATGAAATTATAAATAAATTACTTGCTGCTTTGTCAGCTGTTAGCCATTTGCAAAACTCAAAAAAGAAACATTTAGAAAGAGAAAAAGGGACATTTTTGATAACATGACCTTCTTGAAATGTTATCTTCAGCTCTTATTGATAACATCCACCAACAAACTTAAATCATGGGTGAAAGACATGGGATCAAGCTGTGGGAATAGGACAAGAATCAGCAACAGGCTCCAAGTAAAACACAGAGCTTCTCCTCTGAGTGTCCTGCCAGCTATTTAACACAAAGTATTCATAAATTTACATCTCATTGCAGCTTGTGACTGAAACTCTTAAAAGCCTTTAAAGAGGCTTCATGCAGATGAATGTTGTGCAAGTCCTCACACTGCCATGCAAACGGCAAACAAATTCAACTTAATGAGACTGGAAGATCCAAAGAGAGAGAAGACAATGGGATATTTGGAAGTTATTAGAGCCCGTTGTTAAGGCTCAAAGAGGGAATTCGTGCAATAATTTTATTTACAGAAATCCAGAAAGAAACTTCACCACAAAGACCATCAAACATACTTCTGAGGAATTCAGCTTGGATTGTCAGATCAGTTCATCTCTTCAAGGAGTTTCACTGTGACAACTGAAGAACATTATTACATGTCATTTTTGAAAAGTCACATAATATATAAGGATAAGAGGGTTTAAAAACGTAAATATGCTGTTTGTGTAAATGTCAAAGCTTTCACTGAGCTGGACTAATGAGGTGAGTCAAGACTCCAGGCTATACTTCAGGCAAAACATTGCTGCTCAGTAGACATAATCTTTCCCTCTACCTGTTTTTCCTCTAAGTAGCATGACATTACATTCCCCACAAACTTTATCTCATCTCTTCTCATGTAACTTGAACATGCATGCAGTCTCCCAAAGCCATAGAATAATTCAAAGTTAACCCCACGCAGGAGGACGTTTACTGTACATATCCACCCTCCTTTTAATTTTTGGAGAAACAAACCAGAGTACAAAAACCAGTCAGAGATGCTTTTGGCAAACAAAAAGCATGTGCTGTTTATTAGAACAATTTAACATTCAAGGACCTTTATGGAAGTGCCTGTTGGGAGGGGCAAGATTGTATTTGTACTCTTCACCACCACTAACTACGTCCAGACGGCGAACATTCATATCAGCGCAGAGCGATTGATAATCTACAGGCCGTTTTGTTCTATTCCAAGCAATAAATACGATTGATTAGCCATTAATTACAGAAGATGGTAATCACTTTAAAAGTTGGAAGGACGGTTGGGAAACACTTGGACCAGTAAACTGAGTAAACGGCAATCTTCCAGAAAATTAAAGCTCCCTTTATGTCAGGGGCTGAAAGTAGGAGATTTTCAGTTCCATCTGATGAACCATCCAGTGTTTCATGACACCAGTGTGTTTACAAAGGTAGAATTGACATGTGCTTTATAATCAGGAGGCCAACAAACAATGTAGTTTCATGGAATGCTTCAAAGTCATTTAAAACATAACTTTTTTGTCCATTATGCAACTCCTGGTTTTCACAGATAATGTTGGTTTTACAAACAACATATCATTGTTTAAAGAATCCATAACTACAGCTGAGTATTTCAGTCCAGTATGGACTAGTCTTCATGTTTTTTATGCTCGAGTTGCCATAAAAGCATTGGAGAAGATTTTTTCTTTGGCTTGCTTCAGAAATATAATTGAGAAAATAATTAAGCTTGGGCGTGGGACTGGTTCAAGTGTGACCAGTCTAAATAATTAAAATGCTGAACTAGAGGTGGAGCTGCAGCCCAGATATATTACCAACAATGAAACTATTTAGCACTAATAGGAGGCTTTGTGTGTAACTTGAATATTGTTAGCACCTTTAAGACCTAATGACTAGTCAATGTACAAGTCTGATCAAACCTTGTACTTATTAAATAAAATAAACATATCTTTTCTAAAAAGCAACTATTTCAACAGCACTTGCAATCATCACAAATCACTGACAAAGAGAATGAATTAAAAAAAATTCATTCCTATGTTTTGGGCTGTGAACAAAAACAAAAGATCAATTTCAAAAGGTTTTGGCCAGTTTAATCCAATATTTCATGCAATTTTCCTGATTAAAGGATGTTGAGTAACTTGGAAACTGAGAATCAGGAATGTATTAATTGCAGAAATAGCAGTTTGATGAAAATCTCACATTCAAAAGCACTCAAATTTGATCATATGGAACTGTGGTTGTTATGCTGTGGATGCCAGAGAAAGTGTCAAACTTCCCACAGTTTCCCTAAGGATTGCACATAGCAGCAACCCACCCTGCCTCCTGTTGCTGCTTGCTGTTAGCGAGCTCGCTAATATAGAAAAGAGAGATTTACCTGGTTGCAAAAAATTAAATTTCCATTTTTAAAACAATAGCACCCACACAGCTGGGTTGCTATCAGCTTGAGAGAGCCAGCATGTCTGTCAGTAAAATAAACAGCCTGCCACAGGCTGGCTACTAGCACTAAATTTACATTGGCTTTATTATATATTTTTGAGTGTGTTTTGAAAAAAAAAAAAAAAGCACCTTGTGGCAATCTATTGTATTATTCTAGCTACAAAAGCCTTTTTTCTTTAAATAAAGGCAACTATAGGAATTTCTTTTTCATTTTTTTCAGTTATTTAGTGAGCATCTTACAACAATGTTTGTAGCTTTATTTTACCATTGAAACCAAGCTACTTCTGAACACTTGAACAGAGCTGTCCTCACAGAGATCAGGTTCCTTCATCTCCTCACCTTCTCTGTATTTCCATAAACTCTGAGAGGCACGTCAACAGAGGAATAACAGATGACTCATGGAACATACTCACCGGAGCACTTTGAATGTTTGTATACGTGTGAACGTAATACTCCTTGAAGAAAATCAAATGTATTTGTTAGCTAGGTTGTATAATGTGAATCTGCCACTAAAAACAGATCAAGAGTAAACATTTATAATATCCGATGTGTTTGAATTAGGATGAAGAGGATCTGTAAATAGTTTACAGGCTTTATTCTAGTCTCAACATCTTTCATACAACAACAGTATGAGCAGAGAAGACCACAGAGGAGGCTTAAGTGTTGCCAGAAGTCTTTATGGTTACTTCTGATCCGGCGTGTCTGCAGGGTCTTCTGTTTGTTTGTCAATGGTGGCTCTGTGGTAGAGTTAATCAAGTTCAAGACTTTATTGAAATCAATAATATAAATGGGTTTTACAAGGAAATAGGTACAATTGTTACAGCAGCAACCCATTATCTCTGTTATTAAAGAGATCACTTAGTGGGCACTTTGTGTCATCAATAACACAAAAGCTTTAATAATATATTTTTTTCCACTTTTAGAGAGAATGCCACGTTTTGTCCCTCCGCTAACTGAGCATAATGCCATATTTTTGTCAAAGTGATCAGTGAAAAAGCCAAAGGTATGAGTTGCTGAATATTTTTTAATCATTATTTCTTCATCTATGCTGCACCAAAAGCTGAGACATGAAGCTTTATGATAACACTGACAAGTCTATCTAGTATTTTCAAAAGACATATTTCATGGGAGACATTCCAAAAAGGTGCTTTGGCATTAGATTGCTAAAAGAATCTATAGGTTTTAGTTTTTCCTTTGGTAAAAAGAAAAAAAAACAAAAACCGAAAAAAATCATTTTCAGTCAGTAGCAGTCTCAAAGCATCAAGTCAAACTGATACTGAGTGAAGAAAATCCGAGTTATGTAGTTTCCATATCAGCTACGCATTTCTCAAAATAAGATTTAAGATGCAATGCTTGACTTTTTAACTAAATCATTTTTGTCTATTTTAAAATATTAAAACTCTTAGTGGTAAAAGTGCCGTCTCACACATGTGGCATGGTGTCACCTCTGCTTTTAATTTAACTGATTAATGACTGCTAACGGCAGGAAGAATTGGAAAATGACTAACATAAAAGCCAATAGGTTATCTGAAATATGTATTTGGTTCTGTTCCAATCTATACACAAACTTGAATTTCTGATTCAGGTTTCAGATGATGTTGCCTCATGAGGCATGTTAAGGAGAGCCAGATTCAATAGATGACCTGAGCTCTGAGTTAGCGCTCAATGTGTTTCCACTTCAGTCATGCTGCTGCAAATTGATGTCAATCGGAGGGGGAAAAAAAATAAAAAAATAAAAAATAACCAATATACTAGGGGAACTCTTTGCATCTGGAAATTTGCAGATGGAGATAAAATATGAAAAAAGCGGAAAAAAAGAAAGAATGTTGAAAATGTAACCGAAACATGAGGTTTGAATAACAGCATAAAAAGTGTTTGAAGTGACACACATGAGCCTCCTTCCACCACCACAGGCTCCCTCCTCACTACCGCCCCCTCCAATGCATTACCTGACCCAGAAATAAAAAACAGAGTGTTCCTACCAAACCATATCAGACACAGACATCTCCACAGAGCCACAAAACATGTCTCATCTGACACAACAACCACAGGCTCTCTTGATCATATGCAAGCAAAGTCAGGCGTCTTTGAAGCCTGCCAATCTCTGGAAGGTGAGCCTGCATTAATGTGTGGATGTCCTGCGAGATGAAGCATGAATACTGCTGTGGCTGGCAACGTCTGACCAAAGCGGAGGAATTCTTGGAGGGGAAGGCGATTAGGGTTGGAGGAATATTTAAAAGCTAGTTAAATCAAAATGGTGGATTATCTTTTTGGGGAAATGAGCGGAGAAAGAAACAGAGTCTGAATCCAAGGCTAACAAAATCCATCAGGTGAAATCTGTTAGGATCATTAAGTGAGACAGATGGTTATATTACATAGTTTCTAAATAAACACATCTTTCTTCTTTTCAATTTTGTTGGGTTTGGAATAGTGTCATTTAAGAAAATATGTTTGCAAACAAGTTATAGCATGCAAAAAATAAATGATCATAATGCAAGTCTAGAAGGGTCTATTTTTTTTCTTAAAATTGACTATTGAACAGGGATTCTGTAATGCAATAAAAAAAAAATCTTTGGCTACACACTTGATTGCATGTCTAAAAAAATCAGTGTAATGGTTCTCCTTCTATTCCAAGTCCATACAAGCCATCCAATGGCCAATATGTGTAATAAGCTAGTGTCAGATACAAAAAAATTATTCTTAGATAGATAAACATAAGAAAATCTAAAAAATACATATAATGTGAAGCTTTTTTTCAGCCCACTTACAAGCTAACGTTTTTTCCATTTGTGCACAAGTTATCTCAAATGTCAATATCCTGTCAAACAGAAATGCTTGTCTCCAAAGTTACTGGATTTTTACAATGCAATCGAGCCAGTGAGGACAGAAAGTCATTAGCCAGTAATTTGCTGATAAACAAACTTGAGTATATTGATGTGATTGCAAAAGCATTTATAGGCACTTGTTCTATGCCTCTGTCTGAGCTCAGATCAACTCAACTAAGATTGCATCTCTAAAATAACAATGCTTCAATCCCCCTTAACAATCTCCTTATATTGACTAAACATATTTAAATTACCATAACAGAACTGCTAGTACTAACCTTGTGTTTATAGGACTATAAAAAATAAAATAGATGCACTTACAAAAGTGGGAGGATGATTCTAGATATACAACTATCAAATTGCCAGACTGTAAAAAACTCAAAAATCCTTTCTTTATTCATCCAGTGAAAACATCTCGCTCACCGAACTTCAGTGTGGATGCAGTGACATCACGCAGTTAGCTATTTTCAGTATTGGTATGGTTTCAGAGGACATGAGGAGACATACCAGTGGTTCAATTGAGCTGTGGACAGCAGAAGAGACCAAAACTTTCAGCAGATAACAGATTTATTTGACCAATTAGAGATATCGATCAAAAACCTGATTGGTGCGTCTCTGTAAGGCTTCCTGCAGAGACGCACCAAGGCCAGTTGCTAGCCTCTGAAATTACAAACCTGCTAAAAGTCCTCCAGAATCAGTCATGAGTGTAAGTGAGTAGACATACACACACTCCTCTCTCTCAGACTTATTATTTCATGTTCCCCTATTTCTCACTCTCATACAAAGAGTAATAACTTAATTAGTCACACGTGTTGCCAGAAACTGAGAAAACATTACGGCAAGCTCAGGGCAAAATGAAAAAGCACGTATGACACACAGTATATCCACGCCACAGTTTGAAATTCAGATTGAATAAACAGACGGTCCAAATATGCGCACCTTTTGGTAATTTGTTGAGGACTTTCTGCCTGAAGCTCTGTGAAAAATTAATAGCAGAATGTCAGCAAAACAAACCTCCCAACCATCTCAGTTAGAGAGAGTTTTGATTTGATTATTATGCTTTGAGTGGGGCATTTGAGCTTTTGAAGGGTGCTTCATTTGTGTGGGAGGGCAGAAGTTTAATGAAGTCTCAGATATAACGCTTTCAGAATATCAAAGATTTAAGAAGTAGCACCCTTACTTTGGCCTGAACCATGTTCTATCGTTACCCCTCTTTTGCCATCTGTTTGTTGTACCTTGGGAAGCTCAGGCCAGTCTCTCTTCATCTTCCTCACACATGACCCCTGACATGCCCTTTGACCCATCTGGGGCTTTTCCCCATGGACCCTGAACACTTAGGCTCTGCTCTGTCACTTATCACCCACCAGGAAGCCCAGCTTGTCTGACATGCAACAGCTTGGCCCAGTCCGCTTGTTCCTCTTTCAGGGGAAAACTAAAAACCGAGTAGTGGTTGGAAAAGAAGACATTAAAGGCTTCAATTTGTGTGAGATTTATCTGTCAGCACATTGGGATATATCGCCTTGCTTCTTTTATATTTCTCTAATCATTAAAAGAATAGATCAATAAAAGATCACATGTAATTTGGATTGTGATCATTGCTTTGTACTTTGCAGTCATTTTTTATGCAAAACGAGACAAAATTAGATGTAAAAACTAGAGTAAAAAATGTGTGACCTTCTAGTTAACAGGTTGAATTGGACAGAAAATACATTGTTTAATTAGTTTCAGCAGGTTCAGCAGTAAAACATACTCCAGTATGCAGTATTAAGAAAATGTCATCTCAAAAGCCAGATTTGTGTGTATTTAATAATTTTTTAGTTCAATTTTTTGCCATTTTTCGTCAGGCTTTTTGAATGCACACCCCATGGGATTTAACAGCGAAGGTAGCAGCCAGGTGCTGCTAATCAAATACACAGGATTAGTGGAACACTGGCAGAGTGACCACCTCTATAAAATGATTTATTACGGCTTGCTGGTCTGGAGCATGCAGGTGTGCGTTAACAGAGTGTCAAGGAGCAGAAACACAAGAACCAATCAAGGAAGGGTTTTCTTTTCAAGCAGATTTCATGTCAATAATTCTTTAGTGAAAAACATTGTGCAAATGTTGAAGACATCTGAGATGCAAATCTTCCATGGAGAAGGCTTGTATTTGAAAATTCACCAGCATTAAGACCATAAAATTCAGAGAGAAAAGGCAATAAACCCAAAAGCCCCATTCCAGATGTTACAACCTCAGCTACAATCCTAAATATTGAAATACATAAGAAAAAGATGGAACAAGTATGGCTGCAATGGTAGAGTTGTCAGGAAGAAAACCTCTTTTAAGTAGACTATGGCAGTACAAGTTTTTGAAAAATGTGTATCTGTGCGAACTGCGAGACTTCTGGAATAAAGAACAGGGGACAAAATAGGAGATGTTTGGCAATAGAAGAAAAGTTCAATAAAAAACAAACTCAGCATATCAGCAAAAAGATATCATGCCTATTATCAAACATGGTGGTGGAAATTTGGGGGTGCTTTGCAGTCACAAGACGGTGGCACTTTGTATACCAAAGCATTTTTGAGTTTATCCGACAGCTACAGAAAAATGGTTATGCAACAAAGCAATGATCCCAAAGACACAGCAGAAAACCTTAATTATAAATGTTAAGGCAGTGCCTTAAGAGTCCTCTACAGAAGTGAACATCTGCAGGAGTCACTGAACAGAGCCAATGAAGAGTAGGTCAAAATTCCTTCACAATGATGCAAGAAACTAATAAAGTCGGAGAGCGCACGCTTTTAAATGTGTGCTGCTTAAGGTGATTCTGTAAGTAGTTGCAGGCTTTACTTAGTTAGGTCATTACTATCTGTGGCATTTATCAATGAGTTCCTTTAGACTTGGCATCTTATGCTCATATAATCAGAGGTATTTTGTTATCAATTATAAGAAACAACAAAAAGCAATTGTCTTTCACAGCAAGCTGTCAGAGTTTCAACCCTTTTGGTGTAAAAGCCCCTCAAAGTGGGTTCAACCTTTCTGTGAGAGTCACAGCATGAACTTTTATCTCTGTCATACTAGACTGATTTGACTCGTGTCTAGGTTTACTATCACATTCCCTCTCTTTCTGCCTAGATGAAGGGGAATGTCTCCTTATGTCAAACAATCCTGAGTGAAATCTCCAGTTGCCTTCAATAATATCTCAAGAAAATAATGTGTTCCAATGTTCTGCCTCAAATTCTTGCTCCAATTGCTTAAATAAGTGGATCACATTGTTTTTAGTACATGTGGGGTACCAACACCAGAAGCCTGATATTGAACTTTATTAGAGGGGTTACCAAGTTCAAAGGTCAACAGAGCTCCACATCAGAAAGCAGTTGAACTGAGTACATGGTCAAGAGGACAAGCATATAGATGAAGACAGAGGAGCACCACTTTAAAAATTTGGTTGATTATGAGGAATGATCTGCCCCACGAAGAAGACGTGTCTGTCAAATGGATTGTTGCGGTGATTCATCTTCTTCAAGAAAACCAGTGCATGAAGAAACGTTTCCATTAGTTTCACTTACAACCAGAACAAAATTCCTGCCAAAATGGCAAAATGTGAAACCAGTTGGTCCGGTTGTTTATGCTTATTTCAAATATGGTTTCCTTAAAATTTGGAGTTATGACCATAGTTTAATTATTTACAATATGTGATATTCATACTAAGTAGGGCCGAGGTTTTAACACATTAAAAATTTCCAGCCAAAACCTTTATATTCATGCATTTCCAGTAAGCTTGTAAATCTGACACATAAGCCACAACATCGCAAACAACAGCGATGGATGAAAAAGACAATTCTCTTGGATCACTAGGGATTAATTTTTGCTTAAAAAAACAATCCAGTGGGCCACTGACAGATTATTGTTGTTTGTGCGTTGAGCAAAAAAGAGTTGGTCTATCACCAAAGCTATTGAAGCTTTCAATAGCATCTCAATGAAAACCGTGTTGCAGCAAACACAGATGTCTGCAAAGCTAATGTTGGCCTCCACATTTTTCAAAGAAGTTACATGAAAGAATATAATACCACTTTGCACAAATCTAATGGCTGAATAATCTAAATAACATTAAGAACAATAAATATCTTTGTTATTGAGTTCGTATGTTTACTTATTCAATAATTTAGCAGCAAAAATATTTTTTGAATTATGCTTGTTTTGTTTATATGTAGTTTTCAATAAAATTGCAAAAACAAAAGAGCTAAAAAGAACATACACATTGCCTGTGCTGCTGTTACCTTGAGCCAGATGTGGGGTCAATGTACTGAGAAGACATCTGTCTTCACGGTGTAATAATACTGTTTCCTTCTTTCATGAAGCATAAGTGGCATATTTTTGTTTGACAGTTCATCACAGGATTCACTTTCAGACTTGAAGCCTTTCCTATCCAGGTGGAGGACTGTCTCCAGTGGAAGACAAAGCGTCGATAATTCTTTAGGGCAATAGATAATGTCAAAGCAGCAACACAAATGGAGACAAAGAGAGAGAACAGCGGGTAACGAGGGACGATGGGGGCAAAAATGTTTTCTTGCCAGAAAAAATAATATGTGAGACGAGCAGAACCTCCATCCCCTGCCAAGGTAACGTTGGAGCTGTATTCAGTACAAGCAGAGTATTTCATGCACCTTTAAAGGACAGATTGCAAATAGAAATCATGTGGGCCGTGACAAGAGAGCCATGTGACAAGTGTAAAAGCCTTTAATATGACTGTATGACTTCTATTATAATCATATTACAAAATGAGGTAAACACAAGTCATCAGGTCTTATATTTCTGGACAGGTGCACGATTGGGAGGGGTCGGGGTTACGGTAAGAAAGTTTTCCATTAAACTAAAACTGTAAAGACTGCAAGCTCTGAGATATGAGGAGTAAAGGGCACGAGGGTGGCCTGGTGCGGAGAGAGGAGTGGCACAAAAGAGGCAAGGACAGGGCACGAGAGGCATCAAGAGGGAGGCATGGAGGCAGAGGGCAGCCTACTCCCAAAACTACTTCAAACACATTTCAACATCCACAAGGAGACGGCACAAAACTCACCCCAAACATTCTGGACTGAAATGCAACGACGCAAACGAGATAAAAGGGGCAGTTGTTTGAGTGGGTCGGAATCAACTGGTGAGCTCAACACAGATGGAAAGCAATAAAAGACGTGGTGCTTTATAAAAGATACAGTGATCCAAGCTAATTCGAAGTGTTTAAAGAGTCAAATAAGACATCACGCAGAGCCTGTATCCATAATTCATCTAATAAAAGCCCCCAAAGACAGGTTTCTCTTTTTAGTCCCATCCGCAGCAGGGTGTTTACACACAAACATCTGCTTATGCAGCAAAAAGTACACATATCTAACCTTCTAGCAATGCCAGCTGCTATACAGCACTTATGTTCATTAACACAGTGAAACTGTAAACTGTTTGCCATGGAGTCTTTAAATTAATAGGTTTTAAATCCCCTCAGTCCCCTCATAAATTATAAACACATGGCAAAGACAAAAAGACACAGACACAGCATTAAACACATCAACACAATAGAGAAAACAGACACAGGGAGACATGAAAGGTTTGATGTCCTGTTTTTTTTTTTTTCCTGGCATGCAGATAACTTAATGAAAACTCCACACAGATATGCTTCTGGGACTCAAGCACAGCGTTGAGAAAAAAAATATGCCCCCTAAACCCAATAAGTGGTTTTGCCACTTATATCTGCAGTAATTCAGCCACATTTGAGCCAATCAAAAGTGGAGTTGCTGACATGCTTTGAATCAATGTTCTGCACCATAGTTCGTGTTCTGACATTAAATTACCGCCTTTACGTTTGACTGAGTTTTCTCTGATGTTTTTATAACCAGTCACTCGTTAGCAGTGGTCTTACCCATGTAAGTTTCTCATTTAACCCATTTTTACAGTGTGTCTGTCTCATTCAACACTGAACATAACTGAAACAAGTAAATAATGCAGTGTTTTAAATGTTGCCCAGGGTTCTTTAGAGATCTGGTAAATGAATGCAGCCTTGGAGTAATTTTGGTGGACTAGTCACTCCCGTGATGATTCAGGTTTGTTCCATGTTTTCTCCATTTTGGGATAATGGCTTTCACTGTGATTCACTTGAGTCCAAAAGCTATAAAAAATACCTTTTTAAGACTTTCCAGACTGATATCTGCAGGTTAAATGTATGAGTCTATATGGAGGCAAAAAACATATTGAGGTAACAAAAAAAAAGGGACTTGAAGAGGTGTAGGTTTTTTGTGTTTTTGCAGATTTTTTTTAGAAAAATAATCCACATGTTATCTCTACATTATGGACACCTGATTTGTCTTTGGCCCATAATATGTCAATGAGATCTAGCTTAAAACAAATGTGAGGGTTAATCAGAAATAAATGCTCACTGCAGCCAGGGTAACAAGCTTGTGTGTGTATATACCATTATGTGTCTTTAAATAAACATGTTTTTTCACGCTCTACTGGAGCTGGCAGAGCTGGAACTAATGACATTTCTAATCACAGTGATAGGCATCAGAGAGCGACTGCATGCCAAACACACTCTGTACACTTTACTGCAACATGCCAGGCCACACTGAGGTAACAATTTGGGATTTCCTCAGAAAAGTACAGTGCAGAGCAATCTATAAATCAGCATCCTGTCCAGGTCAACAAGGCCATGAATTACTCAGCAAGAGAATATGCTGAACAGATACGAATAGTTTTGTTTTACTTTTGCCATATTCTGCAAAAAGACAAAAAATAAAAAAATAAGGCGCCTCTGCTCACTCTTTTAACCTCAGCATAATTGTAGGTTCATATATTTCTTCTGCACACATAAATCTCATCAAAGCCAAATATGTAGCTGAGATTTAGATATGTCAGAAAAATGTGGGCACTGTGGTCTGTGGAAGCAAGACTTAACCTGGAGATTATTTTGTAGATATTTCCAGATACTTTTTTACAGACACAGAAGGCTTTTACCAGAATTTGTTTTAAATTCTCTGTTTCCATATTTGTGGAGGATATAAGGTTATGGTAAATCATAAAATACTAGCCAACTTCTCTTTTCTATTTTCACATAGAAACAATCTATAAAATTCAATTACATCATATTGCATAAAATGTTTGATACCCTTTAACTTTCTTATTTTTTCACCATTTGGCTTTACGACCACATTTTCCAACTCATTTAGCTTTTATAACTTAACAGCCAACAAAGACTTAATTTTGCATGAAATATAAACTTGGAGGCAAGCTAACCCAAGTTTTCATAATTTAGGACTCCAGAGGTATTTAAACTACCAATATTTCCCCTCAATTTTGATGCCAGAAATAATCTAGATCCTAACATTCATTTAGTTGGATATACAAGAAATCACAAGTTGTTTTTTTTTGCTGTAGAATCCAGTAATTTGCTTAAATAAATGACTCCACTAAGCTGCTTTATTCTGTTTGTTTAGCAACACTATATGTAAATTTACAAAAACAGTGATAAATGCATGGCTGGCAGAGATGACTGAATACGTCCCCTGCTGGCCGAGTTAGCATTGTTGTTCCTGACACCACTTGTTGCTGAGACCAAGATTAGCAGACATAAATTAGGCACTGGAAGGCATTTTTTGTTGCTAGAAAAAAAGTTTGGTCAAACCACAAACTTCTGTTTTAAAGAATTTGTATTAATAATAGAGTAATTCAGTACTGTAGTTTTAGAAATAAAGTAAATCTATAGTGTAAAAAGAGGTGCTTTATTAAATTAGCTTGTCTTAGGTGCAATGCAGTTCAGATTTCTAATATAGCTCTTCATCATTGCATGCTAAAAACAGCGTTTAAATTGTTTCTTGTGCGTTTTCAAAAACAGGACAAAGATCTAATACAAAGCAACTTCAGCATCATCACCCTTGGTGTTCCACAGCATTTTCTCACAGTGAGTCCAAGTTGTTTGTGCCTGCGCTGTCTGTGATGGTTCAATTTTTCCACTAAGACTTAAAAAACAAACATTGTCGTAAAGGGACGGGGTCTTCTTCAACACTAGTTAACACACAGCTAACCACAGCTGTAGCGTGTTAACAAGACACTTGCTAAAGGTCTTTACACTGCTCCAAGCAACAACTTTCAAAGTTATTAAAGTTTCTCCAAAATATTCAAAGCAAGAATATTTGCTTGAGGGTGGCTTGAGGCTTATTACATGTAAGGGGAAAACGACGCTTTGTGAGGCATCTCTCCCCACAGAGAAACCAAGCATTTAGATTCACATCACACGCAGGCGATGGTTGGCCACACACAGACTGAGTCCACATTCCACCTAACCAGAACAATTATTCCCATTATGGGGACATTTAGGTTTACTTTTGACAAGTTGTGCAATCACAAACACAGAGCAGAGCCAGCAACAATGGCAGTGACATTTAGCTAACTGAAAGGTTATCATTTGCTCTCCAAATCCTCCGTTGCCCTTCTCGGTGTAACATAAGCGGCTCTGCACTTGCTCAGATTAGTAGTTCAGACAAGAATAGCTTGTGTGAGTAAGTGTTTGTGTGATCACACAAATAATCACACATCTCTGAAGCAAGAGCAACATTTAAATCGTTTGCAGAAAATGACAATTATAATAAAATTATCTGTGTCTAGACTATCTTATTTAATGGTGCATCTGAACCTAAAGTGCAGGTTATCTGGTCTGCTGAATAAATAGCCAAAAAAGGAGAGAAACATAAAAATAAATTAGATCATTTCCATCCTACTTCTTGCAACACAGATAGTTATTCTAACAAGGAAGAGGCTTGAGAATAAATAACTGCTTCTGAGTCAGAGTTGGGTTGTTTGGTGTTGTACTTTAAAGGAGGGGATTATGGGAATGCAAGTAACTCCAGCACAGTTAACCTGACACCATGATATTTGGTCCAGCGGGACAACAACGGGCCAAAGCATTCCATGCTCGTCCAAACATGGTCTTCACTCCTTCAGCACAAGGCTCTCCACAACTTCACAGTTCCCAAAACTGACCTATGTCCCACAGCCAGAGTTTACTCCTCTGTGGTCTTTTCTGCAGTTCAGGTTTTTTTCTCGTGGTTTGTCTTCTTAACAGATTGGGGGCATCGCCTTTCCAGGAGCAGCCAATCAGTCAGGAAGCAAAACCCCCAATAGCTCTGATAAGAGCATGACAGATGCAAAACACCAGGGCCAGGATCCGCTTCACAAGAGGCATAAATAACGGACAGATCCGAGACAAATTACTCCAACGCTGCTCTGAGAAGATGGAGCTGTCAACGTCCAGTTCTGGGTTGCTTTAACCTGTGTTTTATTGACTGTTAAACTTTAAAGGTTAACAAAATTGAACTAACACGCCAAAAGAAAAAAAATCAAAAATACTTTAGGAAAATTGCTCCTGAGAGACGCAAGGAAATTGTCTAACCAGTGAATGGCTTCAAAGTCAAAAAAACTGATAATTATTTTGATCAGTGAACGCACCGTGCATATGTACTAAACCTCTGGGTAACTTTGTTCTTTTACAAGGTTGTATCCTTATTTTTACCAGTAAACCAACTTTTCCAACACATCCACTTGATCTATGATGTTCGACTTCCTTTGTGGTTGCAGTTGAGTATTTTGGAGATCATAAAAATGCTTAAATCTCTCATAAACATATTTCAGTTATAAGTATTTAGGTGGAAGTTGACTAAGATATGAAAGATTACGATTTCTTATCAAACAAATTAACTCTATGTAAAGTTCTTCAATCAACCTGTTCTGTTGATGTTCTGGTCCTAATGTTTTCCAAGCATCAGTTCAAAAACTGTGACTGTGACAACAATGAACATCTTTTTGCTTAGTCACTACTTAGGAACTACTTTCATCAGGAGCTTCAGGAAGGTTTATAGAGGCCTTTGACCAATTAAAATGTTATGAGTGTCATCTCACTGTCTAATTATGTTTTCTGCGTTTTAACATAGTAATTCCTTGTTTTACAGTTAACCAAAGTATGTAAATCAGAATCAGCTAAAATATAAACCACCAGCTCAAAGCTTTACAAAAAATGAAAAATTGGCTCCAAAACTCTGATTTCTGCACCTCCGTTCTGCTCTCGACTTCAGGGGTGTCCAAAGTCAGTCCTCAAGGGTCAGTGTCCTGCAGGTTTCACTTCTCTCCCTGGTTCAACACCCTGGTGTTTGATGACCTTAGCATGTCAAAGTTCTGTGAAGACCTGCTAAAGAAGCCGTCATTTCATTCAAGTTCATGCAGACGGAGAACTAAGACATGCAGGATATCAATCCTTGAAGACTGACTTCATACCACATGTTCAGTGTCCAAAGCCAATCCTCCTCCTTTTTCAATTAGATGGTTTACAGACCAGAGAGACAAATATAGCTTCAATAAGTAAGAACTTTAATTAAAACTTAAATTAGCTTCTTTTTAAAGCCCACTTATGAAAGGTTGCATGCCTTAGAAATGAAACAGGCTCTGTATGACAAGTCTCTTTGCAACACTAGTCATGGAAAATGGCTTAACTCATTTAGCTGAGCTCTTAGGCGGTACACTTTAAACTTAGAGAGGAACAATACACACCTATTTAGTTTGGACACATATCTCTCCAACATAAATATTGTATTGCAGTCAGCATTAAAGGGTGTCTAGGATTCACAATATTCCTAGAGGTTCCTGCAATTTTGGTTAGGAAGGATTCACCAGATTATCTGCAACAAAACTACATTTCATAAGAGTCTTCAGCATCCAACATATTTTACATTTATGAAAGAATTACCTAATAAAATGTGAAAATTAATCTGGCTTTTATAAATTAGTGGTGCCCAAACTTTTCAGCTTTCGATCCACAGAATCTCAGTGACAAAAGGAGACTCTATTATTGGTTTAATATTACTAAAAAGGCCTTAAAGAGGAGAATAATAAAAATACATCTGCTACTATCTTGTTTTTTCTTTTTTCTATTATAAAACTGTAAAAAGTTCATAAATATCTTTTATCATTATAATTTGTGGTGTACTGTTAAAGAAAATCTCAAGATCCCACACTTGTTCATTTGCAACCCCAGCTTTGACAACCTGATTTAAATTAATGCAGTGTTCAGTATTTCTGCCATTCTCTCTTAGTTTTTTTGTATCATAAAAATCAGCAACAAGGAGTGAAAAAAAGTCAAAGAAGTGGTGAAGGATGGTTTTTCCTAATTTTGGCATCAGATAACAATAAGCAGCATGACTCCTAAGTCAGGACAGATCTCAGCTTACACTCAGCTGCGAAGTATATTTGTCTTCTTTGGTTTGGCTAGTGAGCCTCTCATTAATATCAGTCACATAATACCACATATAGATGTGAGTAAACATTGGATAAATCAGATTTGTGGAGTGACGTGCTGGCGTTCTGAAACAAAAAATGTTTCAGGACAAGAAAACAGCTAAAACCCAAAGTGGAAAAAAGAGATTTTGGAGCGCATGTG
Source organism: Xiphophorus maculatus (assembly GCF_002775205.1). NCBI lineage: Eukaryota > Metazoa > Chordata > Actinopteri > Cyprinodontiformes > Poeciliidae > Xiphophorus > Xiphophorus maculatus. Next base: position 18,501,951 of record NC_036465.1, on the reverse strand, counting down.
TTTCCTTCTCACTGTAACAGACTCACAGCAGGAGGCAGGACTGCTTTAGTGCTGATGTGTGATATACTCCTCCAGCTCCTTCTTTTTACCCTGTCTTTATCTGTGACTACCCCATCCACCGTGTGCAGCTGCCAGGATCACAACCTCACCAGGTGCTTTCATTTCACACCTCTAACTGCCTATCAACACTTCTATCTATAAGGCCATGTGCTTCAGATATTCATCTACCTATTACATGCTCTGTCTCTCAGTCAAGGTGATGATACCCCCGCTCATCTCCAGACCTCTGGAACTAATGGTCGACTCTGACTTTACACCACCTGTACATCATACATGAGCTCAGTGTGTGACAATGGCACAACAGGCTAAGAACCAACCCCGAAGCCTAAATTTATCACTGCTGTGATCCCCATAAAGCAAGTGGCTTCATTGAAAACTATCACAGGAATTTGAAGACGGCTATTTAGCGTGCTCGAAGGCTAACATGCATGCCTGTGATGACTGTGTGCTATATGGGGGAGTAAGAGAGATCATGAGCAGATTTCTGGACACACAATCCTATAAGGAGGGAGGATCACAATGAGAGTCATGGATGAAATAAGTGGTTTAAGGCTTATGTGGTTCATTGAAGGAGTAAGTGAACATAAAACAAGTCATTCAAAACTTAAACACTATGCTAGACTCAACAGCACATCTGCTCCTAAAATACAATTGTCGAGCAAATAGCATCTCTCTGCGCTGGTCCGAAGTAAAAGTATGAAACTTCAATGATTGTCCGCCCATATTTACACACATTTATCTAAGTTACATCCAGGATGTCACATTCTCAAAGGCCAAAGCTTTATGCACTGTGCAGATTGTATGAAACAAAACATAGTTGGCTAAACTGTAAAAATACACATTGTTGATCTTTAAAAAAAAACTAACTTTATGATTGTGGGACGTTCCAACAGACTTTATACAAAGATTAATAAAGAAAATGGAAATAGGTTAACTATCCAGTGAAAATCTGACAAAAAGAAGAGGATAAGAGTATCCTAGTCATTAAAGTAAAGTGTGAGTAGGCCTGTCACAATAACAAATTTTGCTGGATGATAAATTGTTCCAGAAGTTATTGCAATAAATGATAATATTGTTGTTTTGAGACCATGTTTAAGTGATGTAATGGTAATATGGCAAAAATAATAATGCAAGAGGACAATCTAAAAGACCAATAAGCTTTAAATACTAATGAACTGGAACTGGAAGGCATTTTAAATATCCAAAATAAATAAATAAAACAACATATGAAATGAATTCTGAAGTCTTTGTAAACAAAACTGTCCTTCATTAGTGTGAGACCAAAGCACCAAACTGCTAAAACTGAACTTTTATCATCCAGTTTTTGGTAGAAAGAGAGAAACAAAGAGAGACACAATAAATCATACCAATGGAAATTATTGAGTTTGTTTTAACTTATTATGCGATTAATTGATTTATTGATTATTGTGACAGGCCTAAATGTGAGGACAGATCAGCTGATGGTTGATGGTTTGTACATTTCCCTGAGACATTTACTCTCTCTATTTAATCCATCCATCCATCCATCCATTCAGTTTCTGATGCAGAAATTGTTTTAAGCATATGTTGCAACTTTGTCAGAACAAAAAAACAAGTAACTGATGGAAAATGAAAAGCATGAAGCAGCAAAGTTGACAGACTTAAGATAACATAAAAGATACTTGATTAATCTAAAAACAGCCACAGCTTTCTGGGCTCAATCACACCTCCACACTGGTACAGGTCTCTAAACGAAAAATCTTGACTTCATCAACATACCAGAGCAGCAATCAAATAACAACCGAGATCAAGTTGATTGAAAAGGACAGAAGAAATTTAGGCTTAAGCCTGCTCTGCCTAAATCAAACACATTTTGAAAAAAAATTTTTGACTAATCTAAAGGGATTCAGTCTGAGATCAATTCAACCACCAATGTGGAGACTCACATAAATGAAAAGGGATTGGGGCTTTGTGGAGCAGTTAAAGCATGAAGAGTCTATTAAGGGATTAAGTCATTATAGCGGATGATTAAAGTGTGAAACTTTTTGTGTGTTTGTGTTGTTGCAATAATGTCAGCCCATCAATCAAACCATAATTCAAAACCAGAGATCTATGCACATGGCGACTTTATTCATCTTCTTTGGAGTTTTACACAAGTTGAACATGACATAATGGCATAACTGCAACTTCATTTTCACTGAGGCTGGAGAACGATCAGTCAACAACAGCTAGCTGCAATTTTATGTAAGCTATGACGTCTTCATTATGTTCTGTCACTTGATCTCTGGGAAATCTATTACATGAACACTGCAATGAAACTGCGATTTATGTGATGAAGAGCAAACATGGTGGCAAAACGCTACGCAATAGCTATTGTATCTTACAAAACTATTCTTCCTTGCTATTTTTACAATTTGTTGCATTGCAACCACAAAGGTTTATGTGTTTTGATGGCATTTCATGTCACAAAATGATACAAATAAATGCATAACTGATAAGATGAGTAAGAATATAAGCAGTAATCATACATGTATTTCACCCTCATAAGCCCAGAACCATCTTTGTGGCAACATTAGCCGCTAATTTGGAAGTATGTCTGTAGTAGCTCGGTAAATGTCACTTTTTGGCCTCTCTTTATGTTTTTTTTTTATTTTTCAAATTAGTTTGATTCCAGTCTGATTGGATGGAGAGCATCTATGAAAATTAATGTTCAAGTCTAGCCATAGATTTGCATTGTTTTCAGGTTAGGGTTTTAACCTGAATAAAAAATGAACATGCTTCAATGTACACTATCCTGTTGTAGTTTAAGGTCATTGTCCTGCAGGAAGGGGAACCTCTGCAGGTGTCTCAAGTTTTTTGCAGCCTCTAACTGTTTCCTTCCAGGACTGGCCCGTTTTTATTCTTAGAAAAAGAAAACATTTCCACCTAAAAATGTTGCCATCATGTGGCTCCTGTTGGAAAATGGCAGCATTTGAGATTATTTAAGAGTATCATACAAAAAAGGGTTTCAACATATACAAAGCTTTGTCGTATTGAAAAAGCCATAAAATGTTCTTTTATTATTATGCTCTACTTTGGGATTGTCTATTGAGTAAAATCCCTCCAAATGTCATGAATTACTGGTTTGTATTTGTAACCAAATGTGAAAAAGTTCTGGCCTATAAAAACTTTGGCAGAACATTGTATTTTCAAAAATCTTAATGGGTCGCAGCACTAACACAGGCTCCATTTGAAACTGTAGGCTACATGTAAAAAGTGATGGTCTTTCATTCAGACATTCAAATATCTTTCATTCTTCAGTAGAGTAGGCACTGCTGTTCGTTATGACAGCCAGATGCAGCTTCTTTTGCTGAAGGCGTAAGTTACTGATGCTTTCCTGGAGTGCTGTGCAGCGAGTGAGCAGCGCACCACCAATGGCAAAGGTAGCGTCATACCATGCACACATGGGCTGCATGTGCAGAATGCATCTAATTGGACACAGCGGCATCCCGGAGTACCTTAACTTTGCTCCCATGCGTCTGTTTCTGTACGTGTGAATGCAAAGCAAGATTTTATTCACACTGAAATCTTTTTGTCACTTTGAAGAAGAGCGCTGTTTAGCCTGTCAGTCATACGCTCCTAAAGGTTGACCACAAACTCCATACCACATCGAACAAGTGTGACAGAACGGTATACAAGACAAAAGAGCCAAATACCACAGACAATAACAAACAGCAGGAGAGAGGGCCTGGTGAAGCTCTCCAATGTATGAGGCCAGATTGTTTTATCCACACATCAATCATGTATGATGGCTCAACCATGTGAAGAGCTGAGGGATGAAAAACAAGACAAATAGATGAGGAAGAGAAGACAGACAATAGTTGCATTCTGTGGACGCTGTTGTTCACTGCACATGTTTAAACCCAAAGATCATCCTCAGGGGGGTTTAGATTGGACTGCAAATTTCACCACATGACTACACCATCATTTGCATATTCTTTTGTGCACATATTGTTTGCCTATAGTGCTGCGATAAAATGTTTACAGGTTTCATCCATTTACTTTTCAACTCATCTACATTCAGATTTTTGTAGCTTCTACGAATAAGTCTGAGATGCTTTTGTTGTCATTTTAAACCAGTTCAGTGAATTTACAAAAGTCCACCAGATAATTGCCAGTATTTCTTTTCTTCTTCTGCTTCAATATTTTGCAGGCAGTTCCTGTTTTATTCTGGCCTTGCTGTCACTTATGCAGATGTGCCAAAGTGAAGAGAAAACTCTGCGCCATCATTTACTTTTTTTGCAAATGATTAGTTTGGTTTAGTTTGCTGTTTTCCTTAATAAATAAAATCATTATTTAAACATTACTTTTTATTTGCTGTGGTTACTTTTGTCCCAGGTTACATATTTTTATTTTTTATGACATTTAAGTGTCATACAAAATGAACACAGAAAAAATCCGAAAGGGGGGAAATTATGTTTCACAGCACTTTAGACCCATCCCTTTTTAAAACATGTTTCTTCCTCAATAAATTGGTTAGATTTGTTTTTTATCACGCGAGTAAGATAGTCTCTTTACTATCAGTGTCAGAGGACATCAGCATCTGTGCTTTAAGCTGTTTTAGTAGGCATACGTGTGTGTGTTTGTTCTCACATGTGGGATACAAAGGAATGAAAACTGACAGTTGGCAGACCTGTAAACGGTCCAACATACTGAAAGACTGACAGGTAGACATACAGACAATGCCAGATGCATTACAGCCATGTCATCTGATCTGTTTTTTGTGAAAAGGGCCAGGAGAGCTGCTGGGAACCCACAACACTAACTACCAGCCCCCAAGAACCTCCCCTGGTTCTTAACGTCTATTCTCCTCTATTCCTGAAGCTTGTATACCTGATAATGCTCATTGCTCGGCCGGTAATTGGAATCAGCTTCACATAATTGCCGCCAGATCCAGCACATAAAGATCTGATTTACCTTCTAACATATGAGCAAATCGTAGCAAAGTTGGTGAATTTGAGCCACGGAAAAGCACATAATCGGTTTCAAATTTTTCCTGGGTGAAGATTACTCATCTTTGCTGTTTGCTATTTGTGTATGCATCCATCCTTTGTTTATACCTGTTTCTCTTTGCAGGGAGCTGGTGCCTGTCTCCAGCGGTTAGTGGGGAAGTACACAATGGACAGTCCATCATAGGGCAACACAGAGACAAACGGGTCAAACAATCATGTATGCACATACTAACTACCAAAACAACAATAACCTCCATACCAAAGTCAGCTTGTTACCTCTGCAAGGGGTTGCTCTTTTTAGTTTTTTAACATGGGTGTTCATTAAGATGTTTGCAACAGACAACAGACTATTTGGATTATTTTTAGACTGAGTAATTTGGTTTTACAAGAGAAATGTTTTCTGTTAAGTGTTCAAGAATAAGAGCAACATCTTGAAAAACAAGGTATTAAACACAAGAAATCAACCAAATGTCGCCAAAAGAAATCAAATGGCAAAAGGTTTGGGAAGCAAATGGCACATTGTAGTCAAATCCAGATGTGCCTGTTGACAAATGTGTGTGTCACAGATGTGTAGTTATTCTTTTAGCATGTCTTTCCAGAGGGACACGATTTTCACAGAGGCAGTAAATTAGATCACAATCAGGTAAATGTGGTCACAGCAAATGGGTGCTTAGCATAAGCACTCTGATAAGATTAATTTGCCTTCATTAGAGAATATTTTAATCGCTCAACTCGTGCTCTCATTATTGTCATTAAGCGACATTACAGTACCTGTGTGAATTATGGCTAAGTAAGATGAAGTTACATTCTCCTTTTCTACTTAACGTGGAATAATAAGTGACTAATAGCTAAAGAAAGGTTCCTCTAAAAACTAGCTACTATCTCAATATTCAGTAAAATACTGCAGTGCCGTTCACATGTATGAATAAATGTAGAAACCTTTGGCCATTTTCATGCCAAATACTTGAAACTAAGTCAGACTGGAACAAGAGCATCTGAAATTGAATTTTCAAGGCTTCCTGCAAATTTTCACTTGGATTTAGGTCTGGACTTTCACTACACCATTCTAACACATGAGTATGAATTGACCTAAACCATTGTAACTGTGGCTGCATGTTGGAAGCTGAACTTCCACCCCAGTCTTACGTCTTAGGGGAGATTTTTAGTTGTAAAACATGTTAAAATCATCTAGAAGATTTTTCTTCTGAATTACAATCACGCACTACCTTGTCATGTTGATCAACCCCACAGAAAGATGACAGAAGGTTTTAGCTGTAAATTGACAAAATTTGAAACATTTTGTCAATTTAGGAGTGCGTCAGCTTCGCTACAGCTTTCCAGGCTTGTGCACAGTGCTGTTGAGAAACAAGTTGTGGGATGAGAGATTCCACACAGAAAGATTTATTTCAGCATTTGTCACACATTTATTTGTCAGAACGTTTAAATATTTAAAGCCATGTCACATATTTTTGGCTCCTGCTTCCCTGACCCCTCCTTTTCTCATCTCTTGTGGCGTGCTGCTGCTGATGACCTTTTGATACCTGAGGGACTGGAAAAGTGTGAGCGGATGGGCGGATGGACGGCTGGTTAAGTTTGGGGCTGGGAAAGACGGGGAGTTACACACACTGCTGAACGCAAACAAAAAGTTTTTTAGAGCTTGAAGCTTACAGAAGGAGAAATTAGGGGGCTCCGGTGTTTCTAAAAGGTCAGGAGGTGGTGAACTTATATGATAACCGGACCCCGCTGCCACTGGAGGGGGCCGACAGCAAACATCTCAAACTGAACGCGAGGGTGAGTTCAGTTAATTTGGGTTATTAGACCCCTGATGTCTGGCTAGTATTATTAACAGAAGATTAGATCTCAGATGTGCAGCGTGTGATCTGCCTCACAGCCTGTCAGCAGCACAGACTATTTACAGGAATGGGTCTGGTTATGGGTCTGAAATAGAAGTGTGCTGGCAACAACAGCTGTCTTTGTGTCATCAACCAAAATGCTGCTAAATTTATGCAACAATTACAGCAAGGGGAAAAATGTCCCCCATTTTCCCTCATCTTTCCTTCACATTTTGATCATGATGTGGAAATAATGTTGTTTTCCAGCAGAAACAGAGATTCATGCACAACCAAACTCCTTACGGCTTCCCTCCGTGGTTTTAAATTATGTCAAAAAGAATAATAAACACAGCTGCTCTGCACTGTTTTTCCTTTGCCATAATCTCATTAAACACCCAGACACACACATGTAAATTCAATGAAAAATCCTACATGTCCCAGAGGAGAGCTCCTCCTTTGAAATGTCACGTCTGGGACACGACCTGGGGGAAAACATGAAAGGTGATCGGTCAGTTTATGGAGCCCTGTATTAATAAACGGAGTCAAAGAGCAGCGGAGAGACAAAGGAAAGATGTAGCGTTACAAGCTGAATGCTGACCCCGCTTTAATGAAGTCCTGCTGAGTGGGGAACAAGAAGGACAGGGAAGATGGAGAAGAGGCAGCAAAGTGAGGTATGGGAGGGGAGAAAGGCCACACAGAGGGGGGAGAAACCGATCTGAGGAAGCTCCAAACATATGGATAATGTTTAGAAAATAGGGATAATGGATGGAGTGAGAGGTTGAGACACTGGGAGGGAGCTGGGGATTGACACTACGCAGGGAAGAGATACTGGCAGCTAAGACAAGGGCATGAGATGAGACCTGGGACACAGAGGGGAGAATGAAGTCTGAAGGAATGTCAGAGAGGGAGAAGAAGGGGTCACAACAGGAAGGCTTCCAGCTGCGCTCCCTTAGATCACATCTTATCTGGCTTGTTTGCTTGAGGTACACACAGGACTTCCACACCCTCCTCACCCATTGATCTCCTGTAGGCTGCCCTCTGCTCCTGCAAATGAATGCCCAAAAATATACAAGTACAGTAATGTGCAAATGTTTAAAATCAACTCAAATGTGTTTGTTATTGCCTCAGAACAGCCACACTTTCTTGTATATGTTTGTGGTCCCCATCAATAACCTCCATACCCATATCCATTTAAAGTTATATAACATTAAACTCAGCATAAATATAATCCCCCAACTTTCCATGGGCTGCATGTCAAGTTTTCAGATAACAGCTCTTTGGGAATCAGTATATTATATTATCCCCTTTCTAAAACAACGGCCTAAGTTTTTTTGATGTTGTTGCCAAATGTGATCTCCCCAACCCCCTAAATTATCTTTTGGCAACAAATGAAAGCCCTGCTGAAAAATCTTTGAAAAAGTTACAGTTCAATTGTGCAGCTTGAGGCCTGTTTTATATGCAAAGCTCCTTTAGTAGCTAACTATTTAGACACGGGAACTACATTTCTTTGTTGGAGCAAATTATTCCAACACAGTTGTTTAGGAACTTTAATAAGTAAAGTCCTAATAAGGTTCAGGGAGAGATTATGGTTAGAAAACAAGCAGGACCATCTGATTTAAGAAAGAAAATCCAATAAATTCTGTGTTTCTGTGATGTTTAATGATGAATATTATGTTTTGCAAAGTCAAACTTTTGTACATAAGTAGTAGTAAATCAGACACATAATGTATGTAATGATGTATTGGACACTTCAAATACAATAACTATTTTATTGAGTGAAACTCCAGTAGGTTTCTAGTCACGAGTTACTGATATTTTGTTGCACCTGACCAGTCTTCTTTATAGCAGCATGAGATCAACTAGGTTCAGTAAGCACAACTGTACATTTAAATAGACTTAAGTCTTGTATGTATGTACTTGAATGATGTGCAAAAGTTAGTTTAAATGGTAGGCAAACATCACCAACGTTCTGGTTTGAAACATTTCTTTCCATTCTAGATAATCATGCACAGACAAAATGTTCAGAAAAAACTTGTTTTCATACCTGGTTAGCAGTCTTTCACTTTGAACATCCTAATTTTTAAATAACCAGTGTTTGAGATTTTCTCTGTCACATGGAGGAATCTTTAAATTGAGTGCAGAGAGAAGCAAGGAGTCAAAGGCCTTCACTGCGCTCATCATTGTACAAAATGAAAAACACTTAGATTATTAGAGAAAACCTAAATTTGTTCATCTATGTTAGAGTTTTGCAAGCTATCCCCATGAAAATAAGCAGTATTTTTCTTATTTGTGACTGCAAAACCCTGGATAAAATCATATTGGTAACAAACATGCCGTTTCCAGATTATTTTTGATGACTGTCAGATTGTGTTAACATCACTATTTGATCATTTCAACTAAAAAAATAAAAATTGCATCTTTGTGACTTTGCAAAGAACAAAGAGAGACTGGCTGCTTAGAAGCAAAATAAAAAGAAACTTGAAATGACTGAAAACTGCTGTACAGCATTTGTTGGTAAATGGCCTGTATTTGTTTGGCACTCCAAAGCGCTTCACGCTAGATCCAGTCATTCACCCATTCACGAACACATTCGCACAATAATGGTGCCAACTACTGCGTTGTAGCCACAGCTGGCCTGGGGATTTTGTGTTTGGTGTGATGCAAAATACATAAATATAAAACAAACCCAGACACTCAGATGTGCACACAATAAAAGTCCGAGACAGGAAAGATAAGTATCCAGACTCTTGTGTTTCATTTCCTATTGTCTGTCTCTGGGATTCAGGAGGAAACAGAGATGAGAAGGTATCACATTGGGAAGCTGAGTTAAAGAGATTTATAGGATAACAAAGAAATATTACAATTTCTGCAAAACGTTTCCAGGAAAAATAATCCTAAATTTTCTAATTTGACTAGCAAAGAAAAAAAAAGGCACACCGATTAATAATATTGCTATGAAATGCATCAAGATGAATGCCAAAAGACAAAGAAGACATGACAAAGCAATGGAAGGAGTGAAAGATCAATAATATCACCATTCCAGGATTTGTAGATTAAAAACATACAGGATGTGCCCTTTGTAAGTATTGTGTAAGTGCCGCAGTTAATCCATTTGCCTTGTGAAGCCTGGTGTGGATCCCAGAGGGAGTCAGTCTCTTTTCTAATTCACACAGAACAAATTTAAAAATGCAACCACATGCCAGAATTTCCACCTCGGACCTGATTGACGATCTTATTTCAGTCATACTTTCAAATTTGATTAGATGCAGGCCTCTCTAGTCAGTGGCCGCTTTTACTACCATGACATACGTATGATAAAATCAAACATTCAGCAAATTTATAAATCAAAATAACAGAGGTTTTTTTTCAACAACTTCTTTTGCTTTAAAACATTTCCAAACAAATTACTCATTCTTGTAACGAGGAAAAAGCAATATAGACTTTTTTTCAGACAGCTGACCAGCAGTCGCAGCAGGTGGGGGACTGGGTGAGTCTGGGTTACTCTGGGCAGGATTTAGCTGTAGAAAAATGGTCACTCTCAAACTGCCCATGACTAGCAGATGTGTGTTTTAGGTGCACTTCAGTTACTTATAACTGTGTGTACATATTTCTGTGGTGTAATCAGCTTTTATTTAGAATGTAAAAGGAATCGTATGGGGCTTGTGGTTGAAACAAGCTTGCAGTAATACCATATTTGCTTATTGTTGCAAGATGTGAAAGACAGACAAAAAAATGAATGAGGAAAAAAATTTAGATTCCAGCTGTATATCTCACATTTATCTCCAATTTCATTCACTGGAATCGTGTTGCACGCATTAGCCTCTTTGACGCTCCCCTCCCACCGCTCTCAACTCTCTCAACTCATCCGTGTCTTTGTCTTTGTTCCAAATCACACAATCAGAACCACATGGAAGTGAGACAACAATCCGAGTAAATAAACAAAGCAAGAAAAGAACCGAGCTTTGTTCCAAGGGTGTATTAAGGAGCATTAACGGCAAGGACGAAGAGTGACAGCGTAATTAAAATGTGTGCATGCCTCTGGCTGTCTGCTTGAATCACTTGCACATGTCAGCTGACTGATGTATGTCAATACACAGTGATACAGTTGACAGTCTTTTGGATCAGAAATATGCAAACTGACGCCTGAAAAAACATGCCTAACCATTAAATGACTAATGCTCCAACATGTTCCGATTTCATTCAAGCTGCAGCTATCAAACATGCGCATTGTATGTTGACTGTCCAGAAGACCAGATGTGTACAAAAGATAGGGAAAGCAAAGAAGGGGAACAAAATTTGGATGCAAGCAAGAGAATGAATGAGAGGAAAAAGATGGTGGACTTGATAGGTTGTCCACATGTTCGGGAAAGATATTTCACGTGAAACCCGAGCTGACAGGACATCTGTGGTATACTCTCCTGGCTCTCAAGATGCACTCAGGACTCATTTTATTATGATCCCTGAGTGAAACGGCGAACATGCAGATAAGAAAGCCCAGAAGAGGACGCAGGGCTCTCAAACGGTCCGCAGAGATGGAGGAACACACAGAAACACACGCCATCGCTCTCTCGCACATGAAAGCTATGGCACATGTGCAAGGTGAGTCAACACGCGAGCCACAAAAATGCAGACGCACACAAATGTTTGCCGAGAATGTACAAAACAGATGGGACGCTGATAAAAAAAAAAAAAAAAAGTTTCAACATGTGCATTGTTCTGTGTTTCAGTAGAAGCTGCTGCCCCCATCTGTGCCTCCGTCTGGCCTGTTGCACAACGAGCAGCAGCATGCGACAGCGTTCACAAGTGCTTTGCTTTAATCGTGGCAAGAAAGGAGCATGTGTCCATCAGTGTGCAGTCGTTAGTACTAATTCAGCTGAAATGATCACAGAGGAAACGCATCAGAGCGCTGCAAACAAGTTGGTTATTAATACGAGCCATTTGGAGCTAGACTGACAGACACTCCAACCAAACAACAGCAAATGCAGTGTGACAGTAATTCTGGTGCCACATTATTAGGAGTTATTAGCTAGTCAAATTGCTGGTAAATGGCTGTCTTCTAATCACTGGAGAGAAACTTCAGAGATGTTGTCTCACACACGCGGATGTTGATAGTTTAACTGCAGCTACTGTGGTTCAATGTTGAGCCAAAGATGTGTTACATATGGTTGGAGACATGCGAGCGGAACAGCAGCATGTCTCGGTTAAGCTGTCCTATTTAAGGTTTCCTTCTTGTACAGACTTGTGCGTTTCCTTTTGACTGGAAAAGCAACCAATTGAAATTTGGTTATTCTATTACATATTTTATTACATCCCAAACTTTTAATTGCTCAGTGGGTGAAAATTACGAGCTGATCTTCCGCTTGGCAAAATCCGAACCTCAAAACTCCGGTCTTTCCTCCCACACTTGAATTCACAGCAAACACTTAATTTTATTACTCAGTAACATTTAAAAGCCTAGCAATCTGTGTACAAATGTTTGTGAGTTTGTGGTGTAAACCACTCTGAGTGGTCAGTATGACTAGATAACTTCAGCCTATTTACAAAATGTGTCATGTGCATTTTACACCTATCCAATAATATTTGGCTGAGCCCTGTGTAGAAATACAGCCAGTGTTTCAAATACAAGCAAATCTGTTGTATATCAATCGCAAAATGTCACTTTCCAAGGTGAATCAGAGATGTACTATTTTAGGTTCAACGTTCCCCCTCATTGTGTGTCAACCTCCGTTTACAGTGTGCATGTGAGAAATAATCATCTTCACCCTCCTCCAACCTCATTCCCAGCTGAACTCTGGGTTAATGTATACAACCTGGGAACAAACTGAGCCTCTCTGGAAGCAGCAGCCACAAGGAAACCCAGATTCCAGATCCAGTGCAAAACATACACACTTCTGAAATCATAAATAAGTCAGTTATGATGAGAAATAGTGAGCTGAAAAAGCAAGAAACAGAATTAAGACTCAGGGGGGGGGAAAGAAAATTAAGGACAGATGGAAATATATGAGCTACGGTAGAAAGTAAAGAGAAAGGAGACCCAATTTGTGATACCTAAAATGCTCATGGAAATTGAATTGGTGATTTTAATTATTTTTATTACGATTGTCTTAGGTTTTTATTTATAGCTTTAATAAGGATATTATATATTAATAATAACAAATGTAACTTTGTTTTCTTTTAAGTTTTCTTCTTGTATTAATTGTATTCATGATGTTCTTATGATGTTCAAGCATGTATGTGTGGATAACTCAAGAAGAAATGAGAGAGATGCTGCCATCCATCTTTTGAAGAACAATGTTTTCGACATCTGAAATAATGATTTCACATAGATGTCATTCTTGTGCTTTTGATATATTTTACTTTCCTTTGCTTTCAGAAGATATTTAAAATGGTACAACAGTTTCCCTGAGAAATGGTTGTTAAAATATATTTAAAATGTCAGACTGATGACTTCCATGCAAATGTCAAACGTTTTGTTGAGGTTACGGCAATATGCCCTTTCGTGTTTATCTTGAAAAATAATGTTTTAACCAGTTTTATTGCTGATGCAAAGGGCTACATTTTAGAAAGCAGTCTTAGAGGAATAAAATAATTAATATCTGCAATGAAGATCCTGTCTATTATGTGACAAATTAACTAGCCACAGGTGTTACGTTGTTGAAAGCTTCCTAGCACTGCCTCTGCCATGGCTTTGCTGAACTGCCCTAAAACATACATACTGTAGCATAATATGCACCATTATTGCTGCGGGCATATTCAAAGGTCTCAGGCCCAGTTTTATGATTCCAGTTCTCATTAAAATGGTGCTGGGAGAGTGATGAGTTCATCCAGGAGCTTTTACCCCACACAGAAACACAATCTGCACAATGAGACCATTTGGATTGCCTACACCTCTAACAATATTCCCTCGCTATGAAACAGAGAGATAAGTCTGCTTCATTAATTCCTTCCTGCAAACGATATAAGATAAACGACCTTTGACCTAATGTTACCTCCTTGCTATCTCTTGAGTTTATATCCAAAGATGCTATCTGCCCAAATAAATCCAGGTGTGCTCACAAAAGTCCCGTCCTGCAGCTGGTTTTAACATTCCTGATTGAATAACGGCGTTTTGGAGGCCAAAGAATATACTGGGAACTTATTTCTGATGATCCACATCCATAGTGGAAATCTTATCACATTTAGTTAGAGCCTGCTAGCAAACTTCATATGTTAAATATATTCAAGGAACAAAATTATTTTTCCTTTTTAAAACAGAAGCTGATAAGACTTTTTAAATTTCTGACTGAATGCAGACAGGAGAGAACCAGTTTGACCTCAGCATGCTGTTAGCCACCTGCTGGTGTTAAAGAGTTTGTCTGCTCCTCTATTAAAAAGCTGTTCACCTTGTCACCTGCCACTTGGGCTAATTAAAGAAAACATCATAATAGTTTCCACATTTAGGTCTGCATCTGCTCAGCACTACCATATAAGCCCTTTTACCTCCTGCTTCCAATGCCACTCTACCTCACCCAGAAAATATGTCAACCCTCAAATAATTTGAGGCGCCTATTAATAATTAAAGATCTGAAGTACATTGTGCTGAGAAACATATTAGGGACAAAAAAAAACAAATAATACAAATATCTATTATAAGTCCATGACAAGAGAAATAAGAATAGAAAAATTGCCTTTTCAATGTTTCAAAGGGTCTTTGCCAAGTTAAAAGCTCCAGAAACAGCAGGAATAATTTTGCAGCAGTTCTCTTAAATCAATCCAAGGCTGAGATGTTGAGTTATAACCCTGTGGTTTTCACGCACCATGTGACGCTTTTGATGCTCCCTCTGGTCAATTGGAAACAATCGGTGCTCGGAAAATTAAGAGCATCAGACAAATCGTTGTTGTTTGAAAGGCAGCAGATCAGATGTTCGCATAAATCACATTTTTACTTTGATGCAAAGAGTATATACAGTGACTGAGGCCTCATTTTGGATAGTGAGTGTAAATATTTGTTTAGCTGCGGTTCATTAAACTCAATCTCATGGCACTGATTAAACTAACTCTTTACTTACATTGCACATTTTAAAGTTGCATTCGTTTCCCCATCAAATTATGATCAGTTCTTCTTTCAGAATCGTTTGCCTGTAGCAGTATGTTTGCATTCTTTAATACAATATGCTCTTTTTCAATGAATCTGTCAATGTAACTTCTGATGCTTGAATTTCCATAGATTATGTTGATCTGATGTTCCTGTGTATCCAGGTCTTAATACACTTAGAATATTTTACATCCTTAAGAAATGTCTTTATGTGTGATATAAAGTTGTCTTCATGTGCTCAGCAAATTTTGGGCTATTGATTTATTTTTCTAGGTGACATGATAACATGAGAAAGATCTTCATTGTTTGTCAAAAAACACTTAAGATTCAATGACAATATTATTTAATCCACACATGGCTATGATTACAAAGACAAGTTCAAACATAAACTGTACACCTCTGCTCAAAGATGATGACATGTTCTGAAGTTGTCCAATTGACACACCCAACTGTGTCCAAGCTGTTGATCTGAGGGGAAGTTGAAGTTCTGGAAGTAGACCTCCTTCATTATTTTATCCAACCATAGGCAACATACCAATCAAACTGTCTGAAAAAAGCCCCCATAGCATAATTCTACCACCCCCATGCTTGATAGTTGGTAAAGTATTCTAATTGGGTCCTCCAGACCTGTTATTATTCTGGCTAAGAGTTTCCTCTGTCTGTAAGACTTCAGTTTAGCTTGAAGGTGTTGATTTTGGAGCAGGTCATTCTTTGTTGACCCAGACCCTTTCAGACCCTGGGAACCTGAAACTGATTTCACTGTGAACAGAGACTGGTGTTTCTAAACATCCTACCCTTTCATTTCCTCTGGTAAAATTGTTAAAACTGGGAGAATGAGATGAGCCATCAGAACAATGATCAAAGACACATTAAAGCTGGTTCTGGAATGGATAAAGCAGGTTAACACCAAGTTTCTAGAATGTCCTGACCTCAATCCCATAGTCCATGGGTCTGCTAGTGCAGTCCTCAAGGGCCGATGTCCTACTACAACTTTTAGTAAACTCCCTGGTCCAACACACCTTAATGAAATGGATGAATTACATCCTCTGAGTTCTTCAGAGTCCTGCTGATGACCTAATTATTTGATTCAGGTGTCTTGAAGCAGAGTTCAACAGGAGAAATATAACCAAATATTAGAGGAGGTGAATGTATACATAGTACATGTGAACTTTCTAACTCTTGTGGATGCAACAACATTCATCTTTCCATGTTTATGTTGGCGTTGTGCATAAAAACAATTCTGGTTTCCATGTCCTGGCATCACAATAAGGAGTTGGGAAAACTAATTCCTTGCTACTTCCTGAGATCTCTGACTTTCCTGGGAAAGACAATGACATAAACATAAACATGTCCCTCGAATAGCTGTTGCTCAATAGCTGGCTGTATTTGAAGAGACTATTTACACTCGCAGCCAAAAAGAAGCTGCCAGCAGTTTGATTTTTAAATATGAACATATGGATACAAAATCATTTAAGAGAAAAAAAAACACCACAATATGTGTTTTTACCAACTCAACATAATATCCGGCTTATTATGACTTGAATTCATTCTGACAGCTTGTATGATGTTTTGCAACTAATAATTGTAACCAGCAATGTTTACTTTGAGTCAGAACTACAAATACAGGATGATTTTTCTTTTTCATACAGTTCCTTGTTGCTGTTCTTTCAAGTTCTGCATCATTTGCACGTTGGTGCGTGGCACACAATCTTTTTCTCATCTAAGAGTTCCTGAAGTCCTTCTGGGCCTCCATGGGCTGCTGACTGGCCGGCCTGTGTCCAGCTGTTTATTTTTTGAAAGGAAGAATGTCGGCCCTGCTGTTAAACACTGCGGTTTCACAAAGCTAACTTTAATAAGGACGCTGATGAAAGACAGAGAGGGGGGAGGGTCTAAGTGGGATTTCTGGGCGAGTGGGTGATGTGCATCATTTAGATAAAACTGGTTTTCAAGAGAGGACTCACACACAGGTGCAAATAAGCTCACCTGAAGGAGGTTCCACTGAAGTATTTGAGTAAAAACCTCTGAGTTTTAATGTGATTTTTTTGGAAATTAACTTGTACAACATGAAACAATGCATCAAATGAAATCTGTTCTTTATTATGGGTGAGATTTGCTGTTTGATTTGACAGAAAATAAGCAAAGGTTTGACCATTTCTCCAAACTGTAGTGTCATTCTTTACACCAAGAGATTTATGATAGTGTCAGAAATTCATATCAGCCAGGTAATGCTGCACAACACTGAATCCCAATCATCATCACAATATCAATATTTGCAATATCACAACCATAAACAACTGCTTCGATTGGATATTATATTTCTGCAACCCTGTGTGCCACTTAAGCATGAAAATAATATATCTGGCCTATCAGATGAACTTTCCCTGACCTAATTTATACTTGTCCACTATGTCATAAAGCCAGTGTGATGTAAAAATAGATTTCTTAAAACTGTTTGATGCCACAATCTGACTGAGAGTATTATTTTTCATCTTTGGTGCCTGGTGTCAGCATGGGAAAAAAATCTGGACTTCACACAGATGTCCAAGTGGACAGGCACAGATAATGAAATTTACGTCTCACAGGCTTTGAGGTCAAGTGGACAGAAGAGCAATGCTGAGAGGAATGAATTAGCCTAAAAATATATAAAAATTTGCATCTTCTCATCAGCCTGAAGAGTTTTTAAGGGCTTTTCATGGATTTTCAGGAAGAGTGAGTGTTCAAACCACCGTTGAAAATCTTTGTTGTCACGTCTTAATAGCAACCGCATGTTTTACATTACAGAACATAAAACACAAGTTGTTTTTTCTGAGAGTTGCTCTCTTCCGAGTCATTTGAACACAGACAACAGCACCGTGTGTCAGAAGATTTAAAGTCATTGTTGTTGCTCAAGTTACCCGAGGACAGTAATCAGCTACTAATTACCATTTACTTCTTCAAGAAACAAATCCAGTTACTTCACTAAATATTTTTTTTTTCTAAATTAATTAGTTATTTTAATAATTACTTTGCTTAGCTACATTTTAAAAACATAATGCACAGAGATAGTGCACATCTAATACAGTCCAAATTTGTTGAGAATAATAAATATGCTATGTTGAGGGTTTATTATTATCATTACATTGTGTTATATATAATGTTGACTGAGAATAAGCAATTGATGGATTTACAGTAAACTTGTTAAACTTTATACAGAAGAATTAAGTTATTTATCCAGAAATGCCTCTTTAATCCAAATTCAAAGCCCAAACTGAGACTTCAGAAAAATGGCCTCATGCAAAAAAATTCCAGCTATCACCTTTCCTGTGACAAATGAACTGAGCACACTTAAGCCTCTCACAATCCTCACAATAAGAAGAAGATATCATGAGGAGTCAGTCACTTCTATATTCCCTTCTTAGCGTAAGAAAAGAAGATGTGCAGACATATAAATTGAGGGCTGGGTGTAACCTGAGAAGACGACGTTCAAACAGCTGTGAATCTCAGCTAAGATTCAACGCAGAGCCAACAGATGACTGTCTGTCAATCAAGTCGCAACAAATTAATCAGTGAAACTGATAATAATTCTTAAATAAATAGAAACTAAATGTTTGAACCCTATTCTCTAAGCAGGGCTTATACATTTTCATACACAGAAACTTGGCTTATTGCAGCAGCAGGGTAGAGAGCAGCTTGCCTTTTAAAGATTGTATATTTAACTCCCCAGTTTGAAATCCCCATCCCCCCTGCAGCATAAAGCAATAAAGCCACCTGGATTTTGCGCCACAGGGTACCCTCTTCATAACCGACCTCATACATCGTGAATGTGCAGCCGGTCGCTTTCGAAGCCTTCACTAAACATGCGCCTGCGGACATCAAAACAAACGCACAGGTAAAATTCTCACACAGAGCTGGGTGTGTGCTCTGGTCTGGCGCTCTGAACTTGCCGCGGGCCTTCGTGAAACTAATCCAAAACGAGGCCACTTAGGGAAACAAATTTCCTGCTGCTATTGTTTTAGAGTAGCCATTAATGGTTCTTATATGTGCTGTGTATTCTTCCTGTGGCCATAGGTTCCTGTAGGTAGCAGCAAGCTTCCTGTCTGATTTACAACGGCATTAAAAACAAAACGTTGCCGTGGGGGATGTCGGTCAAATTGTACAGCTTAATCTCTCCCCCAAAAAAGAGACTCTTTCCTTTCTTTTCAGGTGGGAATGCAGGACATGGAGAACTTGAGGCTCCCTCTGTGCTTCCAAGGTGAAAGATGGATCTCCAGACAGGTCCGTCAACACCACCAACAACATCACATAAATAAAGCTGTACTTTCTATATTTTCTGTTATCATGAATAGATTTTTGCAAGAGTATTCAAACTCCTACAGCATTCAAAAATGTCTCATATTAGAACCGCAAATTTTAATGTATTTTACAAAGATTTTATGTGACAGACTGACATACAGTTGTACCCAATTTTGAAATGAATGAAACCTATACATCGTTCTTAAAATATTTATAAGAAACACATTCCATCACATTTACAGCTGATAGGTTTTTGATGTACCATCCTTGTAAATTAAGAGACTAACGTTGTTCTATTTTGACAACCCTCCAAAACTCGGTCAGATTAGATACAACTAGGATTCCAGTAAAATATTGCAGTAGCTCGTAGAAGAATGGCTGCCTTTATATTTTCCAAACTTTGTCTCTACTAGAATAGCACAGCGAGATACTAAAAACCTGTTTAATGTTCTTCCAAAATGTTCTTTTTGTGAATATCAAACTTGAAGTCTTGTAACAGAATCTAAATTGAACTCCAGTCTGCACCGTTCACATGAGTTCAACACTTTCACCTAAAACTCAAAACGTTTGCAGGCTCTTAACAAGTTTTCTTGAAGTATTCTCCTGTATTAGCCTCCGTTCATCTTCCCATTAACTCTCACAAGCTTCACTGTCCCTTCAAGAGAAACACATCCCCACATGTATGGTGTGTAGAGGGTGATGGGCAGTGTTAGTTTTCCACCACACACAACTCCAGCCATGTTCTGGAGTGCAAAACTAATATTTTATAAGGTAACTGAACACAATTGCCTGCCACTTCTAATCTTTTTACTTGTAAAAAATTAAACTGCCATCTTTTGATTTAAAATTATGCACTAGTTTGTATTGGTCTACACTTCTGAAATTGGAAGCATGTCCCCTTCAGTGTCCAAATGACCCCATATCTAATTGAAAGTGAACTGATTGCACAACAGCAGGCCTGACCTCATAACCTTATTTATACCACCAAAGACCGATGCATAGCACACACTTAAGCTCAGCCCTAACAATTTAAAGATGGGCTCTAAAGATCATGTAATTGCTTGTTTTGTGTGACCAACTGTATAAACAGACACAAAAGGCAACCAAGGTGAAGGTCCTCACTATGAGGAGGCTGTAAAAGGAGGATCCTTTACTTTGTAGCTTCCTCCCAGTCTGGTATCAGACTTGTTAAACAGCTTCTAAATGCAAGCTGGAGAAACATGACAATACACCCTGTTCTACACAGGACACAAACAGCCTCCACATGGCTCTAATTACTGCAGGCACCAGAGAGGTGTTCAAGTGCAAGTAATGAGGGTTTGTATGGCAGGCAAGCTGTGTGTAGTGTGTGCGAGCCAGTCAAGAGACCGGCTGGGTGCTAACTGCAAACACCTGAAGCTTGTAAGCAGAGTTGTTCTCAGTGACAGTTTGCCTGAGAATTAACAGCTGCTGGCCATCTTGTATCTCAGAGCATAAAAGTGTCACAAAGTGAAGACGCGAGGGGTGAAAAGGTTCCTCAGATGAAAGTGGTGGATCTAATGATGCCGTCTCCACATTTTTCTTAGCCAAGAAGTTTAAAATTATAAGTGAATTTTTCTTAACAAGAGCAAAAGTGCCTCTCAGAGTCATCCTTGAAAAGCTTAATACCTCATCATCCCAGAATCAGCTGCAGAAATGCTGCCCCCTGTTGGTGTACAGCTTTTCATGCACATTGAAAGCTGAGCACCCTGATGTGTCGGGCATAACTCCAATGGCAGAAATGCCTCTCATGATGTGTGGCAGCGTGGTCTCGCTCACACAGACAGGCAGAAATACCTCAGCCTGTGATACCGGGGGTGGAAAAGCTTGAGTTTCAGATGCTGGGAGCTGGTGCTAAAGGGAGAGGAGGGTCTCTTCTTACAGAGGCGTATTGGGAGGCTTCTGTCGGTCCCCTCAAAGGCCGAGGGTCCAGAGCTCTGATGTGTGCCACTCAGGCACCCACATGCCTCCGTGATATGAACTGTAAACTTTCTCACAAGCATGCAGATGGGATGTAGACATGTAAGCCAAAGCACACTCAAATACCTGCATATTATTGAGTAACTGATGTATCGTGCACACACACACACACACAAGAGTGTGTAGAGTGTCACTTTGTTTTCTTTGGTAACAAATCCTTTTTGTGTAGAGATTGTAACAAGAATGTATTGGGCAATCTAACTGCAAAGGCAAAAACAAAAACGTTCACAAGCAGACCCTCGCATCAAAGCCGAAACAAACAACATGGTCCTTTGTTTTACTAAAGACAAAAAGAAACCACATCGCCAGACCAGCAACTGAGAGGAAAGAACTTTAAATAGACTCATGAATAGTTGAAATAGGAGATAGGATTTCAATGTAAAAATCGTTCGATTCATCAACAGTTCATGAAAACATTAAAATACAGTCAAGCAAACAAAGTGACATTATGTAGTAACTGGCTCTGAATTAAAGGGGCAACATAAGGTCAACCTAATCAGAAAACATTATATCACAACTCAGAATATATTTAAGTAAAATGTAAAGTAACAAAGTATTAGATAAAAAGTACAACACTGTAAACATTTTTACATTTTGCGACCTTGCAACCACAAACTTTATATTCTTTTTATTAGGATTCTATGTGACAGACCTGCACAAAGGGATACATTTAACAACTAAAAATATCTAAAAAGTGTGATGTGAAAAAAAACAAAACATTGTGGAAATTAAGCCGAGAAAAGTATTGTTTGAACTTAATCTCAACCATTTAGTGGACATGTGGTGTTTGGGGGATACAGTACATAACACTAAGGCATGTGAGTGGAAGAATCATGCTATGCATCACTTTGATGGTCCCCCACATGAAATCACAATTAAATATGAATTAATTTTTGTTTGTAAAAGAAAAAAAGTAAAAATGTTGACAACAACAAGATGCAAACGCAGCTTTCGGAGTTTATTTGTTTTAGAAATAACCTTTCGACTGTAAACACTGCTGCAGAACTGAATATAATTAATCCAGCTAAGTTTGCTAAACCTGCAGAGAAAATGTCTTAAAAATCTATATTAAAAAGCCGGACTGTCTGAATGACAGCTTCAATAAAACATACACTTATTCTCTCACACTGCCATGCACACCCCGACACACATCCTGTTGCAAGAAGGCAAAGAATTAGGCCTATACGGCTTCCCCTTCCATAGGTCAAGTAAAATATGTAAACTATCAAATACACAGTTGGTCAGTAGGTCACTCAAACAGGAGCTCAGACCTCACCCGTATGTGTGGGCACCTCTCAGCACGTACATCACACCAAACCAGCAACTTAACCCCAAATAAGAGAGATAGCATCTTTCTTAAAACCACAGGCATTACAGGGAACTGTGTGTAACATGATGTGGAACACACGCCGTTCCCCACTGGGGGAACTATCACAAACCCCCTGTAATACACACCACAAGTCCAGCAGAGCCTGTTCTGAGACAAATGTCAGCCCCCAACCCCCCCGCCCAACGGACATAAGCCTGGAGGGATCAGGCTGGAGGTCACAGATGTCCAAAAGTGATGTTATGAGACAATTCATTCAGACTTCACAAATCCTCCAGTTTAGGAGCAGATAAACTGTTTGCCCAGGCTAACTTTCAGCATGTTTTGTGTGTTTTCAGCATGCTTTGTGTGCTTTGGTAATGGCAGATATTAAAGAAAAAAAAACAGATACAGGTACCTGGAGGACAGGAGCACTCTTGGCCAACATCCCTAGCGGTCCGCAATTTCGGCATCAGAGCTGCCACTTTCTGAAAATACACAAAACAGAGTAAGAAATAGAATATTTCTAACAATGAAACTTCTATTTGCATGGCCATAGGATGGGTTATAATGTTGCAAGCTCCCCGTCTCTCACATACAGTCCTTATCTATCTTAAATGAAGACATGGGTTGATGTCTACTACAACTGGTTGTACAGATGCACTGATCAGGCTTTTCCTAGTGGGCACCAATTTATGGTTTTCTTTGAGGTCTGACTTGAAGATTCAAATTTTGTTTGTTTTTTTAAGAGGAAAAAGTATGTGCTACGTGAGTTTTGATAGAAATAGCAATTTTAAATCAATCACAAAACAAGGAATTACAGGATCACAAATATCTATGCAGAAAAGTCTCATGTCTCCATGTCCTTTATTCAACTCATAAAAAGTATGTGTTGTTGGTTGTGCTTATAAAACAAAAAAAGGTGGAAGTTATTAGTTTGATGATTTGATAGACTGATAGACTATTTTTCTGTATTGTTGATCATCAGAGCCGATCAAGATAAAATTTATGTATTCCCACATATGGCTGATTGATTGGTCCATCTATAATTTATTGGAGAGCTTGGCAGTAGACTATGTCCTCCTTCGATCCCTAATGGCGCAGACCAAGAGATATTCCCAACCACCACATATTTCTTTATAAAAAATAATACATTTTGATCATGTACCTCCTCCACAAGCTTTCCCACTGGGGCGCTGAGCTCTGAAACGAGAGTCCCATCCTCGTTTTTGAAAGACCTCTGCGGAGCCTGGAGGATGGACGCCTTGTCCATCTCCGTGTACAGCCGGTGGGTCCTGAAGCTCATCAGAAGACACACGGTGACTGAGCTCAGAGACATGAGCAGGCAGAGAGCGATGGGAAAGCCAGGCAGCCACCGCTGGACTCCGGACTTGATGGCACACTGACACACCGGTTTGCTTTCCCCGTTAGATCCGCTGCTGGCTGTCTCCATGCTTGAAAAAACTCCCAAACGGTGACCAGAACCAAACCGAAATTCCTTCTTTTTGTTGATGCAGTCCTGTCAACAAGTCGCAATAAAGTTCGGTGAAGTAAGTGAGCAGCGCTCCTTACTCAGTAACACCGGACAGCAGCACAGTGGGCTCAGGCTTCAAAGCGCAATCCTAAATTTGTCCTGGAGTAAGAGGCAGCAGCAGTGCGCGCAGGGTTTGAAGAACCACGGACAGATGGGAGCAGTGCGGAGACCAACCAGAAAAGACTCACATCAGAGCTTTCTGCTGGGATAAGATTGGATCAGATGTGTTCCTTTCTAAAAGATGCACGTTAAAGTGGTGTGGCTACGCCGCCCTGCCTGACCACGTGGGAGGCTGCAGATTGACAACTGGGTGTGAGAATGACCCGGAGAACAAACGAAGCCCACTTAAGACGCACAGCTCATTATGCGCCGATTCTCCCGAGACTGATTTACTAATGAATCTCTCCATTTACGGAAGAAGTAAACCTTCTGAATTAACATTTATTTACGGTTGTTGATAAAGGTCAGTACCAAGCTTACAATATTCAGTTAAGGTCGAACCTGCCCACAGAAAAAATAAAATGCTTTTGGTAGAAAACCTTACATAATTTTCCAAAATCTATAGCTTTGATAAACTCACCACCGCCATACTTGAACAAAATCCGTCCTTGATGGGAATTAGGATCTGATTTAATTCAGGTGATCGTCTTTCAATAGAAAGACTCCATGCTGCCATCATGTGGATTACTAAAGGTACTGCTAACAATGAAAACGCTTACGCATTCTTTAGTTCTTTCTGGTCACGTTTATTGAGACGTATAATGCAAAAAATACATAACCAGTCAATGAAAAATGGAAACAAAGACTATGTACAAGTTTTCACCCTATAATGCAGTTTATACATCTACAATCCAAATAAAGCACTGTTAAGCAAGAATTAGTCTTTTACCCATGTCAATTAAATATACAAACTAAAAATCCCATAATTTAAAGTGGTTCCACTGGTATAAATGTAATTACAATTTAAATAAACAGAAAACAAATGGCTGAAATTGACATCTAAATGGCAAAAGTAATAAGAACTTAATGAGTAAGACCAAACAGCAGTTTAATGGACAAGACAGCAAAGCAGGGCAGTGACTGATGCAGTCAAGAGTAAATCTCTCCTGGAGAGTCAGGATATAGAGGCTGATTGAAACACCGTAGATGTCACGGTAACAGGTAGGTCTACATATTGAGAGGTTCAGCCTCATTTGCTACCGCCACTGCTGCTGCTAGAGCTCCTGGTGCTGCTGCCTCGGCTGCCACTCTTTCGGCTACTGCTGTTCTTGTTGTAGCAGTCGAAGAAGGGATGTCGAAGTGCCTGCTCCAGGCTGAGGCGCTTCGATGGGTCATATTCCATCATCTTCTCTATCAGGTCAAAGAGCAGCCGGTGGTCTTCACTTCTAGATACGATGTAATGCTGTGGAGGAGGAGGAGTTTGAAAGTGATTACTTCTACTACAATAGCAAAATGAGGAAGTAAAACTGAATTTCGGCATGAAGAAAAGCCTGTACTTGCTTTTGTTTTAGATTTATTTAAATAATTCTATTTCCACAATTAACCATGTACCTTGAGGGGTTTGCAGTGTTTCTTGACGTATCTCCCGGCAGAGCTGTGAATGTCCCAGTCCAACTTGTTTCGGTGAACATATCGTCGTTTCCTATATAACATGCAAATGTTTAGACTAAAGTAAACATCCCATGCTTAATCTATGCCACTTCTACTCCTGGTGAAAAATTCAATGAAAGAATAAAAGTTGAACATAAAAATTTAAGAGTTCACTTAATCCTCTCAAATTAAACGCAGCTTTAAGCTATGGTGAAAATGTAAAACTGAAGATAGATACATTTTACAGATGAGGCAAAATTTTGCCATTTTGATCAAGAGTGTGTTCTCAATAAAACCCAATTGTAATACTTTCCTTTTGACTAAGAATAATATTTTAGGTGCTTTTTTGCCAGAATAATCATGTAGTACTGTACTGAACAATTTTAGAAGTAAAAATTATCGGTAATATCTTTGATTATTACAAAATGTAATATTACCCTTGTAAAATGAGTTGTGGAAACAGAAAGTATTTTTGATCAAAATTAGAATGGCACAATCCAAATATTTATTGTTAGAACAATAAATGAATGCTTACTTGGTTTTCTCCAGGAGGTTTGTAGGGATCGGACCCAGGACTCTCTCCATCATGGCAAGATGCTCTTTACTGTCATGTGTCTAAATGGGAAGACAAAGTAAACACCATCAGGTACTGTAACATTCAAGAATGCATATTTCTGCTCTCTACCACCACCTACCTGGAAGAGGGTTGTTCCAAGATAATACTCGATGAGAATACAGCCAATACTCCAGACATCACAGGAATGGTCCCAGCCCAGGTCTGAAAGACATCACAAACCAAGTAAGAAACCAGACAGATTTGTCTAAACCTTCTGTGCTGCTACAATACTAAAACACTTACCTAAAATAACTTCCGGAGCACGATAGTGACGAGTTGAAACTACAGACGTGTGGTGCTCATGATCATAGGTGGCATTCCCAAAGTCTACAATTTTCACATCAGGGTTCTTGAGTGTTCGTTCATCTCGTCTCTGAGAACAGACATTGAAGAAACTTGATTTCTATCTCAACATTTAAGTTGTCCATCATTACCAGGCATAACTATAATCAATTTACCTTTTCACGGTTGTATTCCATGTCATAGTCTGAATCTATCAGTAGAATGTTTTCAGGCTTCAGATCTGTGTGAGTCAGTTTGTTCTTATGCAAAACTGCAAGATAAAAAAAGTGAAGAAATTATAGTCAATGTAACCGTTTAACAACAAATTCATGTTGTGTGCACAAACAGTGAATGCTACTTACATTTCACAGCTCGAATGATCTGGTAAGCCATATGCCTGATTTGTTTAACAGGAAAAGGCTGAAAGTTGTTCTCCTTCAAGAAATCATATGTGCTGAGGCCAAGCAGCTCAAAAGCGATACAAACGTGACCGTGGTAGTCAAACCAGTCCAGCATATGGACACAGGAACTTAGGAGAAAGAAAGACAAGAATAATGTTAGAGAAGCTGCATTGCCAACTATAGTTTCTTTTTTATTTTGCTGACACAGTTAGGCAGAGATGTAATTTGAAAAGATTTTGAGATAGAAATATTTAATTATTTAATTTTATAGGAAAAAAAAACAAACATCAAAAAGTGTCATTGGTGCATCTCTGCTATAATGAGAGAACTTACTATCTTCGGTCAGCATCGAGGGTTTTCAGGCGTTTAAGAACCTCTACTTCAGACATAGCTGCCTCTCTGTAGCGGTCTATATTTTTAATGATCTTCAGAGCCACTCGAGCCCCATGACTGAAATTCATTCAAATTTTTATATTAGAATAGCAAAACATTTTTAAGGTTTTATTAAAACCATATTATTAAGCTTGAGAACTTACTTGTCATGATCAATGCACTCAACAACTTTTCCAAAGGCACCCTCTCCTAGAGTACACAGAATCTCATCTATGGGAAATACAGAGGAGAAATTAGACAAACAGCATTGAAAAAGGGAAAAACAATCACCGCCTTTCATCATATTACATTTCTTTCTAGCTAGACAATTACAAACAGGATTCTGATATCTGGCAAACAACTTGTTGCTTAAAATTTTAACTGGCAAATTCACCATTAAATAAATTAAAATGACAAGAAATGTAGTTTAACTGTACTGGGCCAAATATCTGTCTCTAAACTAATGTTTGAAAATATCCAGAAAACCAGAGTGAGAGAGACAAAGTGTGATCAACAGTAGAAAAAAAAAAAGTGTATATTCTATACATCTCGCTTTCAGCATGTCTCCATTGTGATAGATGAGGTGACCCTCGTCATCATCCTCAACACTCCTGGATCTTTTCCTGCGCTGGTGGCTCCTCCTCTGCACCGGAACCGCCGCAATCCGCCATCACACCAATAACCCATCAGCCAGCACCCGGCCACCACAACGCGACATCGTCATTCATTCAACCAGGCCAAGGGGGGAGGTGAAGGGGTGGACAGATTCAGGCCGTTCAGTAACACCACCAGGCGAATGGGCGGAGCAGCAAATTCAAATTCAGCCCCGTCAGAGAAAATGGGCGGCGGCCACCACATGGTGTGTGTTACAGAAGAAAAACAACATGGCAACAAGATTTTCAGATGAGAGATTTTCTCAGAAGTACATAAACACTTCAACTTGATTGATTAAACTTAATGTACATGAAGTTCTTTGCAATATATCAAACAGTTTAAATTGTCTACAATCATGACCAGTGATTGACCACTAGGCTCAACTCAAAGATACTAAGTCCACTTTCTCTTGTCTATTTCTAAACACTCACAAAACCCTTACTTTCTGAACCCAAAAATATTTTACTTGACATTTATGTAAATCATACTAAACTGTGAAGTATGACAACTATAAAGAAACAAAGAGACGGGTATTTAAGCACTGGCTAAACACCCATGATAATGAGCCATTCAATCTGGAGAAATAGAAGAAGGAGGGAGAAGGAGTTTCCCGTACCGAGGAGGACCCATGTCGAGAATGGCTGCGTCTGTGCCTTCTGTCTCTGTGCCTGCGACTGCTTCGCCTGCTGCGACCACTACGCCCAGAAGACTTGCTGTAGTGGTGCCAGTCAAGATCTCTGTCCTTGTAGGTGTCATCATAACTGTCATCGTTGCAGGCCACATCCAGACTGTGTTCACAGGTATATTTCTCCTGAGAATCCAGCCTCTGGTTTAGACTGCGGGCCTCCAAGTAATGCCTGAAATAAAATAAATAATTAGTACCAATACAAAACAAGCACTTGAATAGGCAAGTCGAGTCAGGTACAGGTCAGGTTCTTGACAGATCGAGCACTAAAATCAAGACTGGATGTGATGGTGCTAATGGTCAGCCTCTTGCCTGACACCTTATCCCTGAACCTTTTATGTAACATTTACTAATAGCAACGTGCTGATTTACAGCAACCAACTACCCTGAATCTAATTCAATGAGTAGCTCAGTTCCAACATCCAGTTTATAAAGAGATTAACACGGCAGAAATAGTCGCGCGATGGGTCCTGAAGCCAATATGTAACTCCACACGTTTAGGCAAATACTCATACTTAGCCTGCCCAGTGTTAGGCATTGAAGGTTGATGGTGCGTAATATAATCTGTGATTTATCTTGGTACTTAGGGAGGTAAACACTTTAGTGAGCCCATATCTGCAAATACAAAACTGCTGATCAACCATATGCATAGCAGCAAATTTAAATCTGTTTAGCCTTCTTCTTACATAAAATTTTGATCTTTAACTTCACCTTACTCTAGGACATAAAATGCATTTCTAAAAACTTGGAACAAACTAAACCCTGCCTGCCATGTTCACACCCTAAAAAGACCAAGAAAGTCATGGTGACTTAGCACCCAGTTGGTATCAGTTGTCTGCCAAGAAGAAGAAGTCTGCCTCTCTACAGAATTAAAATTAGAGTGGATCAGGAAACATCTGATGCAACTATATGAACCTATGTCTACGAAAAGATCTGCATTACTACACAGAAACCGCAAGAAGGTTTACTAAATGAATAGATACTACCCCATTACTCTGCTAATCTAAGAATTAAATGCGCACACAAAATTACCTAAATTGAGTGTGTACGGATCCTTATTTTTAAAATGAAACATATTTCCATTGGAGGAACCATCTGAGAAACCTTTTACATTTAATTACACTGAAAGAAAGGCAGAATATAATAGTTTCAAACATTATTTGGCTGTACATATCAATATATACTTTAAGCCCAATAATAGATTTCCTCCAAAATTATCGCAGGCTATAATTTCAGGACTTTAAAACTCTACTAAAATTGTATCTGTCTCTGTCTATATTTCTAATATAGACAAATATATAAAACAAACCATATTATTCAAACTATATAAAGTTTAATCAACTTAATGGCATAGTATTTTAACATGAGTAAGTGGTTTCATCTGCATCATCTACTTTAAAATTAGAATTAGTCTGAAAGACTTGCTAATAAACAGCAACATTTGGCCAGTTAAAAAAAAAAAGGTGATTTAATAGGTTTTCTGTTCCGTTTCATAAAGCCAATACTGCCCTCAGGCGTTCATACAAAGAACAACTGCTTATCCGTCTCTGTTGACAGTAAATTGAAATGTGGATTAGCAACTCTGGCCAATGTGACTTTGTAAGAGCAGACAAACAAATAAAAGACAGTTCTTGGAAGAGGAAACAAGTATTTCAAGCTTGTTAGACATGTGAATATGCATGTGGGATCTCCTGTCTATTTTATAAGCACTAATGAACACAAATTCGTTTCAGCTGAAATTGCTTCATCAGTAGCTTGTTTATTGCAATACTGAGATGCAACATACCATTAGTAAAATGAACCACAATGCCAGTTTGTGGGATTTTTATTTTATTAAATTCAAGATGTCTGTTGAGACTATACCTGTCAACTGATCCTAAGATGACGCTAATCACAGAGATATTTACCCGTCATGTGTCTTGTTGTAACGAGGAGATCTCCTGGATCTATTCTCTCTGTCACTGCTAGGTGAATCTCGCTTTCTGCGTTTGCGACAATCCATTCTTTCTTCCCAGCCACACTCGTCTAGCCAGACACCTGGTGAGCGCAATCGCTTTGAGTGACGCATCTGGGGAATGTGGAAACAAAATTTACAAAGTTAGATAATCTGGAATTCATTTATCCTTTGTGTGTTACAATTTTATCGCTATTTAATATCAGGAGGTTGAACTGTACAGTTAAAGCAGAAAAAAAGAGAAAAAACAATAGTCCCACAAATTATTAAAAGACCAAATAACAAGCATAACTTGGGTGTCCAAAAATAGAAGGAATCAATGCAAATTGCAACAGAGAAATCTTTAAACTCAACCTTTTCGGTATTTTCACAAAGGAAGTCCTACCGTGGCTTCAACAGAAAGGAGGATTTGCAGTTTTGCTTTTAAATGGGGGAATTGCACTGCACACCAGCCTAATGTGGATGCAAAGACTACCATGCTTATACCCGCGAAAATATGCAAAAAAGAAACATATGTATATATATATACATATATATATATATATGGGTGTGTGTGTGTTGTAACGGTGAAGTAGCCAAAAGTAATCTGAAAAAAAAAAAAAAAACACAAAAACTTCCTAAACAGCAATTTCAATTTCATAAAACAGCATTGTCACCGATACAATCCTCGTATACTAGTATAAAGAGTGAAAAGTTTAACTGTGCAATTGCTTACGAAAGCAAAATGTTTAGGCCTCGGATGCAAGGCCGGTGTCAACTGACGTAATCTCAAAATGACATTTATAATGCCCAGAAGTGTTCGTTTGCATTTAAAAAAAAATATTTCCTTGCAAGGTTTCAACAAAAGCAACTATGCAATTTAGTAATAACCCGATTAAACATATATTTTCATAAAATAACTAAAGCAACGATGGCCTACTACAGCCTTTTGTTGGAGCAGTACCTTTTCGTCAGTAGATTATACAACAGAAAATATCAAAAGAAATAATATATTCACCCTCCAAAGTCTTAACTATACTCCCCTGAATCTGCACAATAATTTTGCTAATTAAAACGATTAGTTTTAAAAGACATTTAAAAAATCGTAACAAAGAACGGTTATGTAACCGCAGAGAATCAGCCATGTTGGCGAGGCGTCGAATTTCTCAAAAACCAAACGGTCGAAATTTGACTTTAAATGTGTGGTAAACTGCGTCTAATCACCATGAGTAGAGAATATATTACCTTTTTTATAGCTGTGAGGTTCGAATGAAAGTCAATATCAGTTGGATAAGGATTACGAGCGAAGAATCTGGAAAAACGTCTGCGACTTCCAATCCTCAAAGATGGCGACTTTCTGTAGAAGCTGATGGAACTTTCTTCTTCACCAACTATCCTGACGTAAGACACATAACACCCGCCCACCGCAGTGCCTTATGGGAAGTAGAGTTCTGAACAAATAAGCGGATAAAAGTTATTGTATTTACACATTTTACCCATGAACATCCATTTTTGAGCACAGTCACATTCACATCTGAGTAAGGTTTTGTGCTTCAATTATATTCTCGGTTTTGGTTGAACAGAAAGCGGATTTTCTGCCCGGATTTCATCCTAAAATTATTAATATTATGATAAAACTCTTAAATAGCCTTTTCTTACACATTGACTACAAAACACATGAAGAAAGAATAAGAGACTTGTGAAAAGACTCAAGAACATATTATGTTTTAAAATGTTCATTCATTTATGCTTTAAAATAGTACCTTACACTTTATGGAGCAATTTTAAACAGCTCATTTATCTTTATGACTTTATGAAAGAGACAAGGACAAAGAGAGGGTAGAGATAATGAAAACAAGGAGAGAACATTGAAAGTCCATGCAATATATTGTGAAACCTTCCTCCTATTCTTCCTAAAGTTAATAGTCACATCATTGGGGTTATACCTAAACTTTTGGCAATGTTCTCTTAGCTAAAGTTAAAGTGTACTTTATCACAGAGTTATCACTGGCTGTCTTTGTCTCCTGTTAGTATTTATCTGAAACATACCTGAAACATTTAAAAATAACAGAAAAGCAAACAGATTAAATCTGTAAGATTGCTAATATAAATCTGGTTTTGGAATGGATAAAGCGAATAGAGATTATGCTTCTGAAGTAACCCTGACTTGAACTCTATAAAATATTTATGGGCTACCCTTAAAAACAAAGTCGCAGAAAAGCAACCCATTTAAACTCATTTACTATTTCTCATAAAAGGAATGCCCAAATACACATACAGAATTATAACAGCTTTTTAAAGCCTACAAAAAGGGATCTGTTTCAAATTCAACCTTCTAAAATGCATTTAGCCTTGTATTAATGGGGTATATAATGCATAACTTGGGCCATGGGTGGATCTGCAATGAATTCAATTTGTTCATCCACTTGTTTCGTTTTTAATCACAGAAGTTGCTTATTATGCTATCACCCTTCTATACTTGCTGTGTTTTTGTAAGTCCTCATGAGCATTTTTTGAGTGTAATTCAAAATATTTCCTTATGCAAAATATGCTTGTGTAACAACTTTCAAAACTATGTGAATATACGGCACAGTTTTATCTGAAATCTTATAATCTTTCATTGTCTTTTCCACAGTCATGTTCCACACACTTTTTTAATCATAAAAATAAAACATAACATAGTAGGGAGTTCGTCGTCATCGTAAAATTACTGTAAACAAGCCTACCAGGCTGTGCGCAGGGCCGAAAAACCCACGTTGCATGAACAGGGAATTGTGGGTACAATATGTCTGCGCCCTATCTTTAACCTGATAACATTTTTATAGTGCAGTTTGTCAAAGATTCCTGTTATTAGAACAGGTTTGTTGTGGCTTTCATTGAGAGGATCATGTCTGAACACGCCGAGCAGAAGAGCGGACCGGGATTGTCCAGGGCCGTGATTGCCGAGATGCTGTTGAAGAACTTTGAGAAGCTGTCTGACTCTGATCAGAAGTTATTCACGCACGGACCTCTGTACCTGGGGGGAAACGCCGGGTTTGCGGGGCTGATCGCCAACAGCTTGTACCGGAGGGCTCTGAACGTCCACGCGGCGCGCATCGCCTCCAACCTGCCTATGGCGGTGCTGCCCTTCCTCACCACCACCGCCCTGTACAACGCGGTGGTGTCGCAGCCGCTGCTGTCCGGCGATCTGAACTGTCCCACCTGCTCCCTGATCAGAGGCGCGCTGGTCGGGGCGGTCGGTGGTGGAGTCTACCCGATGCTGCTGGCTTTGCCGTTGAATGTCGGCCTCGCATCCAGATACAGCACGGCTCCGATGCCAGAGAAGGGCACAATGCTGCGGTACTGTGTGGAAGTCTCCAGACCCGTCTTTAACAAGATGAGAGCAGTTTTCCTGCTACAGGCTTTCTTTGGCACCTACCTGGGCTCCAGGCATTTCGAAAGTTACGCCAAGCTGGCCCAGATAACCTTCAGCAAGGAGGAAGGACTGCAAGAGTGAAAGGACTGGACTGAGAATAACCAGCTCGTTTTATACCGATGAAAATCGGATTTACCTCTGGGTGTTTCCCAGAAAATAAAATGACATACGAACTAATATTTATCACAGCATTGTCTGAAATTATTTTGTCACATCACAAAACTGAAATGAACCTCCCTATGACAAACAAACTCCAGGAAATTCTGATAATGCTTAAAACAGATGACCAGTCATAAGTTTTGTTTTTTAAGACTGTGACAGTGAAGAAAAATATAGTTTAGTTTATATAAATGGCGTTTTACTCTCCATATGTTGCTGTTCTCCGTTTCAACATGGATCATCTATTGTGTCCAAAATAAAGTAAATGATTAATGATTTTGTGTATCATGTTAATATTTGTTATACTTGAGCAATTAAGAGTGGAAATGGACATGTAAGGGTAGGCACATATAAGCTGAATTGCTTCAGTATACACCTTTGCAATCTATACAACACATGAATTATTGCTATTTGACTTCATTTTGAATTTCATTGTAGTTGGAGTGTTGATTGACTAACAACTATTATAATTTTGAGTGTGTGTTTTAGCTCGAATAAACAAAATCTTAATCAGACCACATGACACAGGGAAGAGTAGGCATTTGTTTACTTTTATTAAAGGCTTTGTAGGAACCGGTCACAGATTCTGAACTGATGTCAAAGCCAAAGGTGTCCCTGTACCAAGAAGGGCAACTCCTGACCGCTCACATACAGTATTTATGCGACAAATAAAACCTGATGGAGTTGGCAGTCTGATAACACTTATAAAGATTAAAACTGATGGCAGGTACTGTAGGTGATTGTCATTTAATACATGTTTTAATAGCACAGGCAAATGATTTATTTAAATTACCGTGGATGGTAGGTTTGACATCACACCCTTGTCTTTCTACAAGCTTATTGGGGCAAAGGTTACAGGAAAAGGTTATTAGATGAGAAATAAGTTAGGAGGAGCTAAACCAGTTTGCTATAGACATGGCAAAGGTGCTTTTCAGGGAAAACACTGACATCAATCAATAACAAACTAAATCAAGCCAATAATTACAGTGCACCCACTTCTTTCCTTACAGCAAAATTCCCAAATTCACAATTTCACAAACAATAATAATAATAATAATAAAAAACACTTCAAGTCAAATAAATTGTCATGATAAGCAGTGACTCATATGGAACATGTACATTATCCTTCTCTTTAATGCAACAGTGCATTTTCACTGTAAAGTACTGTTTTATTTTTTAAACACTAATGCCCCTGTGAAACCACCTGACTTAGCATGCCATCAGACTTCATGTTCTGTAAAGGAAAAGTCACAATAAAAACTTTACATCTGTCAGCACAGAGGCCTCCAATAAATATATGAGACAACTGAACATCAGTCAGAGAGAACTTCCTGAGGAGCAGAAAGATGAGGGCCGAACTTTCATCTGTACACAGTCTCTACAGCTGACCTATAACTTCTGCAGTTACACTATTACAGTAGGTTTCTGAGGATATTAATGGCACGATACATTTAAAAAGAGTAAACACTTTAAAAGGCTCATCCTCCCGGCCCAGTTTGTTCCCTAAAACAAAATAAATAAAAATAACAGGATGAAACATGGCCTCCGGTCATTCCAGTGCAACAGACGTGAACACATGAAACAGCTTTCCACAGGCACAGCCATGATGTCTTTTCATTTTCACCTCAGTTGGGATCTTTAAGTGTAAGAAAGGGCTAGCCAGCGCCCATAACATCACTTTCTGTTTTGTTACAGTACTTTACAGATAAAAGTTAAATACTTAAACAAGCTTCGAATAAAAGGAGGAAATGGAGAAAGAAAGTGAGAGCAGAGAAAAGTACACGAGACGGCATCAGTAGGAATTACTATAACGTGATTTTCCCTGTAATTGTAATCTCTAAAGTAGTAAACTTCTCCACAGAGTAAACACGCATAAAGGGAAGGAGGAAGGAGACACGATGTCCCTCTCCAACGTACCAGTGCTTCTAGTTAGTATCCAAAAGGAGAAAGTTTATTCCAGTTTTCATAGCTTAATATTTCATTTTTCCTTTCTGAACATTTTCATTTTTTTTCTTCTCGATGAATCCTGTTCATCATGGTCGTTTCCTTTTTTTTTTTTGCTCTTAATGCAGTTTCTTTGTAGTAAAACACCAAAGTACCAGCTTCAGGTTCCTTCACAGTCCAGTTTAGTGCAAAGAAAACACACACATCTCCTCGTCTGGTGGTGGGAGGGTTAGATCCCACCCCGCCTCATGTCTTTGCCAGAACATTCGACCTGAGGAGACAAAAGAAGATTATGAAACCTTATAAGAATTTTTCTTTGTTGCCATGCTGGTAAATTTAAAGGATTACTTTAAACCTAAAGTTTCCTTTCTGCTTGGGGTAAGAATAACTTGTGCTGTACAGTATGTCGTTTGTAGGTCATTAAGCCTCTGTTGTAATGCTAACTTCCATCTGAGGGAAATTACTCTTTATTTTACCCTATTTTGTTCACCAACATTGCTCATTTTTTCGGCAAAATTCCTAAAATATTTTGGCGGTTATTCTAGTTGCCATATATATTAAGGCATGATTAATTGTATGCTAGTATCAGAATTTTACACCATTTCAAAAATCCCACATGCAATATTTCTGCACCTGTTTCTGCCAATACGTAATAAACTTTGGCCTAATGTGTTTATACACATCAAGGAAAATCACGTTCTACAGTCTAGACTAGTGGTTCCCAACCCAGGTCATGAGGCACTCTGTCCTAAATGTTTTAGGACAAGGTGCTAAAACATTTAGGACAATGTTTTAGCACTGTCCTAAAACAGTGCTGAAGTGTTTTTGCACTGTTTTAGCCACACTTAATTCAAATCACTGCATGATCTCCTCTGCATGCCATCTAGTGCTTCTGAAACCTGTTAATTACCCAGTTATCTATTATGGGACAACATACCTGAATCAATTAATTAAGTTATTAGCATGAATCTGGAGAAGTTGACTGCATGCTGAGGAGGAAATTTAGCCATTTAAACAATTTGTTGAACGAGGGACACATCTAAAGATTTCCTGACCCTTCTTGGCTGTAGCTCAGTGAGAAAAGTAGCTGTTCCAGAATGATATATTTGTAGGTTTGATTCCAGCTGCCTCTGTTGTCATATGTCCAACTCCTCCTGAGTTGTCCTACCTGAGTGCTTTCCACCTGTCCTTCTCCACCTGGTTCTCAGGACTTTCACTTTCATATGATGCAAGGTAGAGTCCTGGGGAAGGGCAAGAAGATAAAGAAATGTATTTAGAGCATTATTTAGTTCAATAAAAAAAAAACTGTATGCAGCCAAGTAACTCAGTTTGCAAGCAGCAGCCTTAAAGAACATTTTAATGTTCAGAGAGCTAGCGTGTTAATCTTTGCTTTTAGCTCTGAAATACAAATTACACCATGTTTAGTATTTGTTGACATTAAATGTAGAACGTAAGGAGATCAATTAAACTTTCTGCTTCTTGGATTTTTTTAGCACTAGATTTTGTTATTTTGTTTATGCTTTATTTCAAGAAGAAAAAAACAAAATACATTTTTATTATTTTAACTCGATAAAAGTGTTAGCAACCATTTAACAGTACAGTAACTTTTATTTGAAGGGGTGTGCATAAGACTGACATGACACTGTCATAAACATGACATAACACGTGTTATGTCATGTTAACGTTTACAACTGGTGTCATGAAGTGTCTTTCAGTAAATAATGACACTTTTAATGCAAAGTTTCACTAAAAGTTGCATTAAAAGTCCAATAAAATTGTAAACTTTGCATTATTCTGTAAATAATTGCATTTTTAATGCAACGTTGACAATTTTAATGTTTTTTTTAATGCATGTTTCAATGAAACTTTGCATTAAAAGTGTCATTATTTACCAAATGACACTTCATGACAATAGTTGTAAACTATTGTCACGAAGCCTCCTTCATCTTTATAACATGTCATGTTTATGAAAGTGTCATATCAGTTTTATGCGCTCCCCTTCAAATAAAGTATTACCAACAGAACAATAGGTCTGGGATGTTACAATAGTAACAAATAAATGTCAGTCAAGAAATTATCTCAGAGTTTTAATTGCTGACTCACGAACATCAAATTTCTCTTTTATTCTCACGCTTAAAAGAGAGCGTGAGAAAATAGGGCTGTCCGCTATTTGCGTAACTGAAATGTTTCTCACCGTCCTCGCTGAAGATGGGAGCGGTGTGGAGGTAGTGCAGGATGGCGCGATCCTCCTCAAACGGACACTCCACTTGTTTCCACGTCATAAACTCTCCAACTTGTCGAGCCAACTCCACAAATTTCTAAACAGCAAACCAATCATACAGAAATATTGGGTCACATGGAAGAAATTGAATGAAAAAAGGCGGGGGAATGGGAAAAAGCTCACCTCGAAGTTGACGTGGCCATTGGGCAGTCGGTTGGCACAGCCTTCATTCAGGAAGTAGATGTCTTTAATCAGCAGGCTGAAGAAGGGAATCACAATCTGAGGAGGACAAAGACAGGAACACAGTTTACATTAT
This sequence comes from Xiphophorus maculatus, assembly GCF_002775205.1. Taxonomy (NCBI): domain Eukaryota; kingdom Metazoa; phylum Chordata; class Actinopteri; order Cyprinodontiformes; family Poeciliidae; genus Xiphophorus; species Xiphophorus maculatus. The sequence goes on along the minus strand of NC_036465.1, from coordinate 18,463,317 downwards.
GGTTAATTCATGACCAAAGCAAGCAAACCTTCTGAATATGAGCAGTCATGCTGATGCCTCACCCTTTCTCTGTTACTGTTGGCAGTCTGAGAGCGATGGGCAGCTCCCCTCAGGGCGGTCCTGTAGTTATAAAAGTTTCCTGTGGGATCCATCTGATGCTGCAAAAACGAACGGCAACAACACAGTCAGCTTGAAGGTAGTACCTGCTTATTTTAAGAAGTCTGTGAAAGGATCTGGGTTTACCTCGAGAATAAAAAATTTGGCAGTTTTGGTTTTGCTCCAAGTCTTCTTCAGTCGTGACACAGGAGTCATGTTCATACCAGCTGCCGAGAAAATAAATTTTACTATCTAAAAATCAAGGATAGTACGCAACATAACTGTCCATTTGAACAATTCACAAAATCCAAAGTGAGCAAACAAAAGTAAAATAGAAATCTAATAAATTCTTGCTGTTACCACCTTTCTAGCATAAATACTTATAAGTACAAGATTATAGTCAAATATGTGGTCCACCAATTATAACAAACAGGGATGAATGGTCATGAATTTCACACCTAGGTGAGAATTCATTCTGAAACAAATAGCTGTGTAGTTGGCTTTGCCAATCTCTGCTGCCAAACTGAAGTTGTGGAAGACCGTTTTTGAGGGACAAGCATTTTTTTGTTTGTTTACAGTCCAAGCTAAAACTTTTGCATAGCACTGAATGCACTGTAAAACCGGGAACTCACAGATGATCGCCATCAGGGAGTTAAAGTTGCCAATGTTGAAACACTCTCTGGCCACATCGATGAAGAACTCAATCACTGTGGCTCTCTGCTTCTTCTTGGCTGGCTGAAAGAAGTTCACAAAATACATTTGTTTTCCTTTAAATTTCTCAATTTTGTGTATATTAACGTTTTCTGACACAAGACATTGTAGTTATGTAAAGTATCCACAAGGGGGCAGTAATGGTCCGTAAGACACCGATTGGTTTTGTGATTTAAATATTCAAGAAAATTGAGAAAAATTTAGCAAATTACAATTTTTAGGATAAACATATGAGTATTCTGACATTATCTTCATATAATACAACTACTTAAATTTATGGAAAAAAATGCTCCTCATCAGAACAGTATAACATTAAGTGGTATTTCCTCTAAACTCTAGTGACAGAATAGGCAATTGCCATCATTCTCCCTCACCATGCAGATTTCTGTTGCTACCAGGTAACACAGTCTGTTGAACCATCTGACGTAGGCCTCAAGGTTGGAGGTTTTCTTCTTCTGCTCGCTGAAAGATGGCTGCCGTCGACATGCACACACACACACGCACACACACTAGATGTGAGCCACCACAGTGATTTATACCAACACTAATTAGCTTCCTACGTGCAGGCTGACCCCCTCTGAGAGTGTAAATGGCAAAGACTGCGAGCGGCAAGTACACACGACAGGATTGGTGGAGAGAAATGGAAAATAACCAGCACAGGATCAGCAAGGGGAACAGGAGTTCAAGAGATAAGAAGAAATCTCAGTGGTTACATCAAAAAGTCCAACGTTAGATAGAAGAACAGCTTCATGTTTGTTTGCTGTTTCATACAACATTCACTGAAGGTTGACATACATATATAAATTTGAATGTACTGCACTACCAACACAGTTTTTGTGTTGTCTTATTTGTTCAAGGAGTTAATTTTCTGACTAATTTGAGATCAAAATAACCTTTCAGTGTTGATGATGTTACTCGTCCTTGGACTAATGAGATTAGATTTACTATTCAAGTATGCATATTTGGCATTACTGATAATGAAGGTTCAGTTACATATATTCCTCACTCAAACTCAGAAAAATCATTCATCCAGTTCAAGATACATTTAGCTGTTATAAATCTAAAATGGCCTCTTTTCAATGTCTTGGAAAACAAAATCATATTGTTCTAAGTCAGTGTAGCATTGTGGGTGTCTAAAATTATGATTAATCACTAATCTGCAAATAATCTACTTTTAATCAGTTAATACTCTGGTTTGCACAGACATTTTTAGCAATCATGGCTTACTTTTATGTGCATGGTTAGGGAATCCAAACAAGCATGTATTTTTCATTTAACAAATCCAAGTTTTCCAAAATATATAAGTGTAAATATTTTTTTGGAATGACATTCCTGGTAAAAGAAATGTACTATACTGTAAAAAAATGTTTGTCTTTATTCACACATATATGAATTTAGGTGACATTCCATTTTTAACCTATAAGGCTATATGGACAGAACACACAACTTGTAGCTATAACAGCTTCAAATCCAGAAATCCACAAGGTTTAGATGTGTGTTTATGGCATTTTATAAACATAGTTCTGGAAGTGCATTTGTGAGGTCAGACATTGATGTTGGGCAAAAACGTTTGGCTTGCACTTGTCACTTGAATTCATCCCAAAGGTTTCAGACCAAACGATATACCTGTTTACCGAGTACGACATGTTGAAATGATCTGGATATTTTATTTAGCAAATTTGTGGATTCAAAGTAAAGTGTAAAAGTAATAGACCATCTTGGGGTGGTACAGAGCACATCTAGTGATTATTACTAATCGTGTAGCAAATGTCTGAACTCTAGTTCATTAATTATTAAGTCTTATTTCTTACTAATATAGCTGTTTATTTTTTTTTCTTTTACTTTGGTAAAAGTAAAAGATGTGCTGCAATTGTGAAAATATAAACATATTTATAAATACAATAGCTTACCTGTGTTCCATCCAGAGGATCTTTCTGAACAAAGGCTTGGACAAACTCCTCCGGTCCAATACGGCTTAAATGCTCCTGTAAGACAGACAGTCATGTTTTATGGATTTTCATCAGTTTTTCTAATTGTATTTATTTATTTATTACAAAAAAATCCACACAAAATGCTTAAATACATTAAAGCCACAACAACATGGAGTGTACAACTAGGCACAGACACATGGGCTGGAGCCATCTGATTAATAAGTCTTTCATTTCAGTAATGGAGGCAAATCAATAGAAGGAAGTAATGACTCACTGATGTGACTCACTGCTATCATATTTCCAACAAGTGACACTAGGGACTTCTATTATCCACTTCTATTAAAAGATAGTGGCAAACTTGCAGTCATGTGCAACTCAAAATGACTCAATAGATCCATCACGCCTCGAGATCAAACTCAGATCTGTTAAGGAACCAGACGACCAGTTGTTAGCCAGTACCAGCATAATGTTTAAATCCTCATAAGACATCATAAAATAAAGAACGAACACGCCTACTTGTCTGTCTCTGCCTCTCTTCTTTATTTGTGTGTGGGGGTGTGTGTCAGAGTGTGAAGCTGTCAGGTCATATATATCTGCAGTGGTTTTATCCCCTTTGTTCGCACCCCCGGGCATTTTGCTGACTTCTGGGGTGATGTCACCGCTCAGACAAGGGTGCAGGTTAACTCAGGCATGCTGACAAAAAAAAAAATCCACTACGGAAATGCAGCCAAACGTGTTAATGGACGCTGTGGTTTTTATTTCTATGATATATTGTTATATATACTTACTGTATATATATATATAGAAAATGGTTCCTATAAACCATTTTTTTTCGCCATACCTTCTAGTCCCTTTCTTTTTTAATGATTCTTGTCCAAAGCTCAGGACCCTGAAATGGGCTAATGCTTCATCACCCTTAGAGCCCTCACGCTTCCGAGCATCCACTCTCCTCGTTACCTTCTCTTCCCCTGACCTCTGTCTGACCCCTCCGTACTACTCGGCCTCCCTCAGGACTCACCAGCTCCACGTGGGTGAGCTGCTGTGCCAGCGTGTAGGGGTCATTGCAGATGGAGAGCATGTCCTTCTGGATGGGTGGGGGCTTGGTCTTGAAAGCCACGAGCTTGTCGGAGATGGAGGAGGCGTTGAGGGAGACTTTGACGATGCTCTCTTCCCCCTGGCTCATCAGGGCCAACCTCTGGCTCAGCTTCTGCAGCATCTGGTTCAGGGTTTTCCAGTACGCCTGGAGAGGAGAGGAACAGGGAGGGCAGACGAGCAGATGAGTGAGGAAGCTATCAATGACATCTTTGATGAATAATTTATTAATGGTCTTGTAGGACAGTGATAGGCATGAATCAGAATGACTAGAGTGCCACGTAGTGAGGATTCTGAAACAGCATGGCGTGTTTAAATAAAAATCATAGCTCTTAAACATTTCCTCACTTCAAAACCAAAAACTTTAACGTATTTCATTGAGATCTGCTGTGACAGACCAGCAGCACTGCAGAAGAGACATGGTGATCTGTAAACTCATGAAAAGTGTGAGAAAAGCATCTGTCTCACAATTTTCTTCTTTTTTCTTTTGCAAAAAATGTAATTATTTGGTATTCAGCCGCACTGAGATAATAATGAGAAAAACCATCTTGTGTTGCAATCACAACTGCATTGTGTTTCCCAGCTTTGTCATTATTCTCTGTAAATTAACTGAAGCTCAGTCAGATTTCATACCAGGCATCTGTGAACATCATTTTTCTAGTCTTTCCACTGATTCTCAATTGGATTTGTGTCTGAATTTTGACTGGTCCATTATGTTTGACCTGAATTATTCTTGCTGGAAGGTGAACTTCTGCGCCATTCTCAAGTCTTTTCCAGCTTCTAACAGATTATTGGATTGTCCTGCATTTACAGTAGCTCTTCCCATCTACTCACCAGCTTCCCTATTTCTGCTGAATAAAAGTATCTGCACAGCATGATGCTGCCTCCACCATGTTTCATCATACAGGTGGTGTGGTTCAGTTTGATCGGTCAACAGATTTTCCACTTTATGTTATCATGGATCTGATTAATGCTGTCTATGCCGAGCTTGTCGTGAAAGTCTTACATTATGTCTCTGCCACTTTAGTATTAAGCTCAACGTTGTGTTGATCTCTCGCATAAAATCCATAGAAGTTTGAGATTTTATTGTAACAAACTGTGAGATAGTTAAAGGAGCATAAATACTTTTGCAAGACACCGTAGTTTCGAGGAATTAAGGTATAAAATGCATGCTAATTTAGCAAAGAAATAAAATACACAGAAAACATGAAATAAACTGAAAGAGAAGCTCAAGAACAACACATCTAAAATGTTACTCGTTGTTTCACTGTTTCAGTGATTTGCTCGGTGTGTTGTGTTCAAGAATGCCTGAATCTCGGAGCCCCTCCTTGCAGATGGCGCCACACAGAGGCCATTAGGTCAGTCTGTCTCACAAATGACCCAGAGCCACAGCTCCCACATGCATGCACACGCCCATGCCGAGGACAGCCAGCTGTAAATAGCAGCGCATTCATCAAAACCTGCTGAGCCTCCCTCCTCCTCCTCCTTCTCCTCTTCTGCTTGGACTTCATCTCTCTCCTCCTTCACCTTTTTTCATCTCTCTTTCCTCTCTGTGGCTCTGCATCCATTTTCTCCACCCATATCCCTCTCTCTGTTCTCCCTCACAGTTACTCCTTTAATAGCCTTCCTCCCTCCCTCGGCTCCACTCTCCTGCAGTAACATTGTACAACAGCTGGGCTCCTCAGCTGACACTGACTCTCTCACTTTTTTTTAATCAGAGAGGATAAGAAATCTTCCTCTTCATTAATTCTACTACGACAACTCTTCCTCACTCCGAATTTGTCAAATATGGATGATGGGTGTTCCTCTTGAAGCCAAAGGGTCCCTCTAAATGGTGACATTTCTTGACATGCAGGGAAGCAAAAAAAATCCCAGTGTGTCAGCGACGGTTCCCTGAGGACATCTACCCTCAGGGTGAAGTCTTCTGGAGAGCGTGATTCAATATTCAACTTTTAGACTTTTTTCAAGCTCCAAACATTAAACACTGATTCTGTCAGTCTTCAATGTGCCAAACTCAACTGCAGATCAGTCCCCTGCTCACCGAAAACAGAAATTCAGTTAACCTGTGACAACAGGAGATTCTGGTCCGGGTGTAAGATGAGTGGGGATTATGAGAAAAAAAACAGACATAATGGCATCAAGGCTGTCTGTCCTCGATATATATAGAGCCTTGCAGTATTCAGAGCCAATGAACGTTTTCATATTTGGTCTCATTTCAGCTCCAAGGTTCAGAATATTTTACAAGGATTTTATGTGATAGACCAACACAGGGTAGTGTATAATTATGTAGAAAATTAATTCATGATGTTCACAAATTTCAAGAAGTGTTGTGTGCATTTGCATCCAGCTCATTTCCCCCCAATACTGCTAAATAAAATCCCATAATAAGGAAAAATCCATCGATCCATCCATCATCTACAGCTGCTTATCCATGTGAGGTTGTAGGGGGGGAGGTGTCCAGCTCCAGGGGAAACGCTGGACAGACCACCAGTCCATCAAGGCGCAACACAATCATGCACACACTCATATTTAAGAGCAATTTAAAGAGACCAATCACCGGAACAGTCTTGTTTTTGGACTGGGAGGAAGCCAGAGTACCCAGAGAGAACCCATGTATGCACAAGGAGAGCATGCAATCTACATGCAAAAAGACCCCAGGGTCAGATTCAAACCCAGGACCTTCTTGCTGAAAGAAAACAGTATTCTTCCATGCAGCCATAAGTAAAAATGTCCATTTTAAATTGCAAGATTTTGCTACATCTCCGAAGAAAGATAACATTAGCGTACCTCATCACATGGAGCTATCCTGTGGATGATGTCTTTAAGGTGACCAACCATCTTCTCGTCCCTGAAGTCTGATGGGAACGTTTCCGTCCATTCTGTCAGCAGCTGCAGGATCTTAGGACCAAACTTGCGTACCTTAACCTGTTGGTCGGCAAATAAAAATGTTTTAAAGAAACGACTGCCCTTCAGATTCCCTGCTCTTTAACTGCGTCGGGCACAAACAAGAGTGTGTAAAAATGTCTGGCGCGGCGCTGACCGTGTCGAGCGGGCTCTGATCCAGCTGCTGCTGCTTGATACACAGCTCACACACCCTGGAGAGCAGCTCCGAGGGAGGAATGAACAGACGGGCGCTCAGCAAGAAGGTAAACACATAGGCTTTCTGTGAAAAGAGACAGGAAGACATTAAGCGAGACGCTCCCACAACAGCATCTATAAAAGCAGCCCTGCTGGCTGTAATTAAACTACGCAGGGACTTGGGGCTAATAATCAAATTAGCACGCCTGTCACTGAGACTGTAAACTGAAACAACTCTCTCAGGCCGCACTTCAGTCTTTTAGTGTTTCGGGAGATTTTTATCTGAAAGCTGATCACAGAGAGGGTTTTAATCAAGCTGACACGGAGACACGCGGATGCAGGTCATCAACAAACTGAGAAAAAAGACAAAAAAGTTTCCTGTCTTCGGGGGTTGTGTGAACTCTGCCAAACAAAGTTAAAAGACATATTAGGAATTTAGAGTACAGAGTTTTGTGCTGCTGAATCACTGATTCAGGACAACATTTTCACATTTTAGCAAATTAAAACCTTAAATTTCAATGAATCTGCTTGACTTTTATGAGAATTAAAATCTTAAAGTAGGACAATTGCAAATACAAAATACAACAGCAAAAGTTTGATTTCATCCCCACTCAGTAAATACTCTAGAAACCACTGATGCAATGTAACCGTTCTAACACCGAAATATGTGAATCTAAACTGCAATATTGCAGCTCTGATTTTATGTTTAATGTCTTTGGATTAGAAGGAAAGTCTGTGCTCCACTATCAAGACTTTTGAAACCTTTAATAGGCTTTTCCTCCAGGACTGTCTTGTATTTAGCTCCATCTTTTTCCCCATCAACTCTGGGGGAGCCTTGCTGCCCAAACTGAAGAAAAGCATTCCCATAGCATGGTACTGCCAGCACCATGCTTCACCACACCGAGTCTTGACTTTAGGACAAAAAGTTCAGTTTTAACATTGATCTTGTTCTGCATATTTGCCCTGACCCTCTACGCAACATTTGGCAAACTCCAGGCAAAAACTTTTTTTCAACAATGTGTTTGATACTAAGACCAGAAAAAAAGAGTTTGAATACAAATGGTCATCCCAGTTTTTACTTTTCTTTTCAATGAAAAAAAAAGAAGTAAAAACTGAAGTCTGTGGTTGTAATAAAAATGGGAAAAATATGAAGCTTGATTCCAGACTCAGACATCAGTCCTATATAGTAGCTTTAGGAATATAAAAAGAGCAATCATCAGGGAAATGATGACTTCAGCTCTTGGATGGAGTCTGAAGTAATGCCGGTCCATGTCATCAACCAAAAGAGTTCAAACAGAGTTCATTTCTCAATGCAGTATTATGTAATTACTTTTGGCCTCTGTGTTTCTCACTTTTTCTAAACCTTAGTCATCTTACTTTCTCAATATTTAGTCTTTCAACCATTTAACGTTCTTCTGGGGATTAGTAAGACATCATTTAATTCAATAAGATAATTCTTGTAATTTAGTTTACCTCAGGGTAATAGTCCGCAGTGGGCACCAGGTTCTGGATCAGCGTCTCCAGGGAAGCAGAGGTGATAGGAGGCCCATCAGCTAGACAGGCTGCTGGCCCCGGGCCCTCCTGAGGGGCCCCATCCTCTTCCTCCTCCCCAGGCTCAGCGCAGGCCAGGTGGGGGCTGAAACCACTGGAAGTGGTAAACATGGTGCCTGAGCACACAGTCTGGGGCATTCCTGACTACAACACAAACACAGAAAACACACTGTGAGTGAAGCAGAATGAGGAAGAGGAATAAAGGAAATACATTTCATGTAAATGTAGGCCTGTCTCCACATGTACTTTCCTAGCAATAACAACAAATACTAACTAAAACATTGCGCTGTTAGATTTGTGGACATTCCCATTATCTACAGTAAATCTGGTGTCCAAAAACGGAAGTGAGTTAGACTGAAGATAAACTCCGATTCACGGAATAGTGAAGAATAAATGATGACCCATTCAGCTCAGCATCCTGATTAGTTCTCCTCTGCTTTTTGTAGCCCTGTGAGATTTTATTCATAGGAGTAAACAGCTGCCAAAATTGCTAGAATAATTTTTGTTCACCTGAATAAAATACTGACAGCTATGTTGCACTGAAATCCCATAACCATTTGCACAATGTTATTCCGTGGTGTTTTTTTGAAGATGGCTGGCTGCTTCTTCTTTCTGTACTATAGTGGAGAAAGAAGAAGCATGGATTTGACAGAATCCATGCTAAAAAGGCTAAAGAATTCAATTCAAATTTTACATAACACAGCACAGCATACTTTGGTGTTAATAAAGTTCAACAGTAACTAATACTACTATGTACATCTTCTGTTAAAAATAATATGAATAAATCTTTTTTAATTAATTAAATCTTTTTAATATAACACATTTTTTAAATTTAAAAAATAAGAATAAATGTATTTAGAAACAGGTTTCGATGCTGAATATAACACAAAAGAACAACACTTGAATTAAAAAATAAAATGATTTAAAAAAGCATCAAAGATAAAAAAAAAAAACCCAAATAAGAATAAATAAATTTAAAAAATGCAGCAGCACACTAAATAAGTTTGTGGTTGTCATAACAACAACAATAGGTGTAATAACACCTGTAGTTAGATGTAATATTTGGTAAACTTTTTTTTAATGACATGTATTCAATCTCTGCATGTAAATGTCAAATTTAGCTCAGTGGAGAGACGTTCACTGCCCTTAATGCCTAAACCTGATACAGAGTAAAATGGATGAAATGCTTAAACTGGTCAAATAATCTACTGATTTCCCATATATAAAATAAATGCATCAAAACTAAGAACTCTGTTCTACAACCACATCAACTGAGATCGTGCACTTTGATGCACCTTTTTGAGTAGATAAATTATAGTTAAAGGATGGGACATAAGCTTTGACAGCTTTATGGGGATCTTGTAATTCATTTATCTTCTACTGGATTGAAAACTACCACCTCTTTTAAAGGAGCTGCAACATATGCATCAATCAGAAGACTGGTCAATGCATCATTAATTAATGAGAGGATTTATTTGAACTTTATTTATATTTGTATGTACATAAAATGTTCATAAATCATATCTGATGAGGTTAAGTCATCATTTTACTTTCCTCACTCTCCTCTCTAGTTGATCTGCTTGGGTCTGTATTGACCTTTATTTTTACTGATTAAATTTGAGCTTTTTCCTATTCAATGTTAATCTTCGCAGCAGATATTCTCAAACCGAAACCCCAAAGAGACGGGGAAGAATGAAAATGGGTCACTGAGTTGCTTTGGAGACCGTTTTACCCTGCGAGCACTTACACAGCCCCAACGCTGCCCTGTACTTCTTTGTCTTCACGAAATCAAAAAGCTTGGCTCAGTGCACACAAGCTACCAAACCAGAGAGCATCGTTATCCTCAGAGTGGAGGTTTTATCACTTTCATCTCACAAACAGGAGAAACCTCCTTTACTACAAGAGCTTTGAACAAGAAAGTTTCCAAAAAAAAGACATGCAAAAGAATCTGTGTCCCTCGTCTGTCAGATGAAAACTGATAACGTCCACCTGCATCTTTAGAGTTGGTTTCATTCTCTAAGTAACCAGAGAGCCTAAAAGCAAAACAGTTCTACATCAATGCGACAGAAGACAGCAAGTAAACTACCAATGCTGATGGTGCAATCTTTGGTAATACTGATTTCAAAAGTAATCACGATATCTCCTTCCTGCTGTTTGTAGTCAAGACAACAGCCAGAGCTGATTCAAAATACATGCAGAACTTTCAGCTCCAACTGCACCATTTGTGTCTCTACAAGTGTTTGAAAACAGCAGCATTTATCATTTTTTCATCCATGTTCCAGTTTTGTTCTACTTTGAGGCTTTCTGTTGCAAAAAAGAAAAAAAAAAATCTAGAGAAAATAAATTTAAGTTTCTGGTTGCAAATGGTTTAGCAAGGTGGAGCTTTACTAAACTACAACAAACCAAAGAAACATTAAATTTTTGAAAAAATGCACAACCATTTTGTTATTGTTCTAGATTTGCTACTTTGATTTTACGCTCCTATCCTTTGACCCCAGGCGCTGTGGGCTCCAGGGGTGAGAGGTCAAACACAGTCCCATGCTGAAAGGAAACAAAACTCATGTCTCAATTTTTCATCAGGGATTCATCTCTCCACTGGCCCTCTACCTTTTAGCGCTTATTCATGCACTTTTGCACACCTAGACACAAATACACACAGACAGGCAGACAAAGGGCTGGGGGATGGGAAGCCAGTCTTCATGTTCGCTGTTATTGTGGTGTTCCTTTCTACTTATAGCTACTGTTGACATTATATCTATAAGTCTCATAACGTCTGCAGTCAAAGAGGGCCGACACTGCATCTGTCTGCTCCATTTTCTGGCGAAGAAAAATACAGAACTAGACCAGAAAACTTCCCTGGTAACCCGAATGAACTAAATCAGTTTAGTTGAGGCATTATTTATTACTTCAGTTGGAAAATCCCAGTGATATAGGTTTAATCTGTCCATTTGTAAAGAGTCAGTAGAAACCCCCAAAGCAGCTCTTAAATTTGCTTATTAGAGCTGCAGAAAAGCTGCTCTCCTCTCATAACAGTACAACACTTTTTCTCAATTAAATTTTCCCAAACTGCCAAGCCTGGGGTGTCCTTGCAGCAACCTCCCCTGGATTGGATTACAACATGCATCTGTAACAAAACATCACCATCAAAAATGCCCAGACATGATCAAATCCTCTTTGACAACAGGAGCATAAAAGTAATAATTTATGGGAACTAAAAGAACCTTCCTCATGAGGATTGACGGCAGAAACGTCTGCTCGCCTCTGATTGTCTCTGTGATATTATTTTAGGTATTTCACGCAAACTTCCACACTACTTTGCGTCTAATTGTTTCAACGCATGTTTTTGAGCTTGATTCTACGTGAGCACAACGTCAATCATTTCCCCTCTTTCTTGTAATAATCTGCAGACGATTTTGTATTCCTCAGCTTTCCACACCTCCCCCAGTAGGTGGGGGAATTACGAGCCTGAATCGTAATTCAGGCTCTGATTTACGATTTCATCACAGCTCTGCCAGCCAGCCTGCAGGATGTGAGCATAACTCAGCTCAGTTTATTTATCACTGAGCATGTAAATAAACCAGTCATCATATTGTGACCTTGTCTGCCTGTTTCGTTAGGATTGAGCCTCAATGATTTCATGGTTCACATAACAGAGAACAGGATAAACATATATGTACTATTTAAGTTTTAAACAGGGAGGCCTGAAACACCTTGACTGTGGTCTCATTTATTCATTCAGGTGCAGATTTGCTGACATAATTGTGATATTTTACCTGGAACATGTCAGAATTTTGAATTTTACAGTCACTAATGAGTCCAAGGAGTCCAGATTGAGTAAAGATAAGCCGAATCCATAACCATGCTTAAAAGCTGGGATGAGACATTTGTGCTGCTGTCTTTTGCATTATAGGTAAACATTTCCATGCCACTCCATTCTCATTTTAATCAGCAGAAGGTTTTGCATATAAAAATATGTCTACATTCAACAAGTGGTGGCAGAGAAAGAAGGTGGAGGAAGTTTGTTCCTCAAATTACTACTCTGACCTCGCAGTTTCACCTTCAGTGTTGGCTTGGGACATAAATATTCTTTTAAGATTATTTCGAACAGTCCATGTGCTTTCAAATGAATTCCTTTCAGACGCTACCATGCCGTTTTTCCTGTTTGACAAACAGTACTCGCGCCATGAATGGAAAGTTACAAAAATGTCGACATGGACGACCGGCGTTTGTGCTGTTGTGTCATTTGCCATATGACATGACAAAGATGGTGAAAAAAAATTCCTCATACAACTAAGCTGCTGAAACACTTAGACGCATTTTAAAGATTTTTATTTAAAAAATACCTTGTCATGTTTGCAATACATTTCTTGTTGCGTGCCACATTATTTGTTATACTGAAAAATTCCTGTTACTTCTAAGTGACTGCAAAATGAGCCAAATTCATCATTTCCTCACCACCGTGACTGACATTTGGTATGAGGTGTTTGTGCCGCTACATTTTTCTCACCCAGCGTGACATCATACATTACAACAACACATCGCCACCTTATGTGTTCAAAAGAAACCATGTAAAAGTCTTGCAAAAATTTTTCTTCCTTGGGGAAGTATTTGCAAATTGTTTCTTCGGATCTGAGTCATCCTAGCTTGCAAAATAAGTAATGCAGGAAATAAAAATGCATATGTAAAAACTCAGTAGAGACTAAGTGTTAGAAAAGCGTAGATCAGGCTTTTTCCTGGCTGATAAAAGGTTCGTGAAGGACTGAACAGCCAGCTAAAATCAGACTAATTCTAATTTTCTTTCTAAGAACTGAAGTACATTCAAGAAAAAAATCATAATCTGACAATGTAAGTAATTTTGAATGCAACAAAAAAGAAAAAGAAATGAAAAGATTATTCAGATTTTTTTTGAGAATATGTTTTCTACTAAACTCAGGAAAATGTATTAAACTATGTGTTCTTGGTTGATGCTTTCATAGTTGAAAATTGCATTTAATGAAAAGGAGAAGGAAATTCAGCTTTTTGAGGTCATGCTTAATCAGCACTGATTAAGCATAAATTCTTTGATTCTACTTTCTGGCTCACTGATTGCTAAAACTACCTTCTTTATTAATTTTTTTCCATGGACATAAACCTGAACACTGCCGAAACAAATCTCCCAGTAAAGTTATGGTTTTACCCCAGAGTAATTTCCAACTTCCCCATGGCCGACTCTCAGCTCAGTGCTCGGAGTGACAGCCACGATACTCCCACCACTTTTCTTGCATTGTCAAGAATCCATCCAAACACAAAGCTGCACTTTGTATATAACTTGTTTCCATACCACTCTATGCTCTGAGCTCCCATTATGCCCGTCACACTGCATCAACAATGCATGAAAAACACTGAGAAACAAGCAGCTAAGAACAGGTGAGCATGGCTGAAAGTGCGCCAATTCCCTCATGACATCTCCAGCTGCCAGCCAATGGAAAGCGTCTCTGCATTTAGTCTAGACAGCTGAGTAAGTGTCATTGTTCAAGCTGTTATCACTGCCATCGGAGGGGGAGAGATTCAACCGCTTTGTTCTGTCAGCACCCTTGACTTCGGAGGTCTGTGTGTGTGTGTGTGGCATGTCTTGACGGAACAATGGCATTCCTGCTTGAGCTGTCAAGCAGTGCCCTGACTAAGTTAATCTCTGCATTGTAGTAGCTTCAAATTTAGTATCTGTAAAACCTGCCTCACCTTATAAATAGCATGGCTACAAATGACACCGTAGGCGTAGATGTCAGGATGCAAGACTTGATGACGAACTGGCTCTTTCATTGAGGCGTTAATGGTTGAGAACAATCAGCATTAGCTCTTCATGCCAGCAACCTTTTGACCTTTTCCATTAGAGAGTCAAAGGCCGAACAAGGGCAGATGTACAGTAGCAGCTCTCTAAAGCCTCAGGAGATTTGTTTTTATGGTAGAGCCGCCTCCACACACAATGAAGAAAGCAGCATGCGTCGTAAAATCACTTGAGATATGTTCTAATTTCGCTCCTAATTGACTGATGCTGAAGGGCAAATCACCCAAAATCTAAAACTAGGAGATGTAGAGTCACTGCAGGTTTGTTCTCTTTTTATAGTTACTAAAATCCTTTACACTTAAAAAAAAAGACTAAATAACTTCTTTAGAGTAATTAAGTAAATAAGAAAATAAGAAAGAAAATTTCCTTAAGAGTTTAGATTACAACTTATTCCTGACCAGGTGATAAGAGGATACACATTCAGTTAGATGGAATGAAAACTCTCTGATTGATTCACAACTTCAGCTCATTATTATTCAGGGGGACCAAAGTTTTCAATCGTTCTTAAACATCTTAACATCTTCTGGGGGTGGAGAGGACTGGTACCAGTGCTGGAGTGACTGGCAATTTCACTGGTAATACAGAGCACAGACCAACGCAGTGCAGCTCAAGCTGAAAGTTAAACACAAGCCATCACTAATTAATTCAGCTAATAATTACCTAACATTGCAAACCTGGTCAAACTACAGTGGGATTCTATGAATTTCCCCACATTTATCTGCACTTTATATTAATTGGTGGAAATTACACTTGATGTTCCACAAAAATCCTTCATTTCTTCACATTTAGATCAAAATGTAAGAAATCTTCTTCAAATCAAAGTGTAAGAGCAGTTTAATAAAACAGGTCCTAAACTCTCTTCTTGTATTCCTGTTTGGAAAGATCTCTAATCTAAAAAAACTGAGGCAGAAGTTGTGTGGAAACTAAAACAGCGCCATTCATCACCTTTTTAAAGTACTACTATTTGACTTTACTACTTTAAAGCTCTAGCTGCAGACCTTCTAATTGAGTAGACTAATTATCCCTCTATCATAAATCTGACATATTTGTGCAATGCTCTAAAAAGCAAAACTGCAAAAGGTGTCAATTTTGTTATATTAAAACTACTAATTTATTTAGTCTTAATTCTGTTTTTGCTCATCAGAATCAATGAGAATGGAGATAAGGTTAAGTTTTTGCAGCACAAGTCATTAGTGTTGTTTAACCCTGTTAAATAAAGGCATCCAAGTCATGTTATTCAATGGAAATACCATTACACTGCAGTATTACTCAAGGTTATCATGCCCCAATTATTGCATACCAGTCCATTACTTATGTTTTAAGAAATTGATCTCCTTATGTAACTACACATTTGTATGCATTGCAAGTGTTTGTGTATATTCACTTTCAATTTTATCTAGCTGTTTGACTTCTATGTGTTTGGAATAAAGTATTTCAGAGAAAAAGACGACTGATGCAACACGGCTCTTTGAAGAGCAGCACGTCATCTGAGGAAAGCGACTATCCGGCATTGGGTATTGCAGCAACATTGTTTTGTTTTTGTCGCTGTTTCCTGGTTTCAGCAGCAGTCACAGCTGAAGCGAGGGAAAAAACAAAACTCAAACAAGAATGTGGTGAAAGCTGCTACCTCTAACTCGCTCAAGAGAAGAAGGCACACCTCTGGGTGTACTGTAGTGCAGATACAGTAGTCTAGACTCTCTACTGTTACACGTGTGCCTTGTCAGACTAAATAAAGTCGTCTTTTCCACTGCAGTCGGCATACGACTCCCCACCAGCTCCCTCCACTACCGTCTGATTTACATGCGCTAACGCTTCCTTTCTAATTTAGGATCCACATGTTTCACCCACTTAACACGTCACAACTTCTCCACTTTAGCTATTTTGGAAGAGTGCTCCACAAAAACAGATCCTTGCGTATTTTTGGGGCCTGACACTATTTTGTGTACCACAGGGAAATGCAACTTTGGCCTAAATTTTCCTCTCAGTTCTTTGAAAGCTGAAGTGTAAAAAAAAAAAAAAAGAAAAGAGAGAGAAACACATGGCAGTGTCAATTAAGGTAAAGGTAAAGGAAAATCCCTCTTTGTCATCCTTCCTCCTCGATTCTTCTTCCTCCTCCTCCTCCTCCTTTTCCTCCTGAATCTTCCTCTTCACACCCTACTTTCTAACGTGTCCAGTACAGATGGCCCTGCAGGAGTCTGCTCCCCCAGCAGGAGCTACTGGCATGAGAAGCTTTCTGGCTGTCCAACAGTCTCCACGGGAGGCCAAATGTGTTTTGGCATCCAGACTGAATGTCGTGGCATCCGAGTTGAGCCAACCTGGCTGCTAAACCACACAGTGACTCTACAGAGAGACCGCAAAATACCACGCATGTATCTGCTCTGCGCACTACCACCCCAGTACACTGCTGTTGGGTAACAGTCAACAAATGAGCTCTTTGTGTATTGGGGAAAAAAAACAAAAAAAACACAAACACATGCATGCACAGTTGCGCCCACCCAGCAGCTACACACAGGACTGAATTACATGCAAAGTATTCCACTCATTCCTCTGATTCTCCATGAGGTCCACGCCTGACAGAAGCAACAATCACAGTCGACCTCAATCCTCCTTACTGGAGTTCCCCTGTAATTCCCCTTTACTAACTGAACAGAGACACACTCATAATGTGGCACCTGTTTCACACACACGACAGCTCCATCAGTGAAATCCTCCCTGGATAATTGCGCCCATGGAGATGATCTTTGCAAGTGTGTGTTTGTCCTCATTCCCTTCATGGCCAGCTGTGCGCATCCAAGCGTTTGTGTTGGTGTATGGGCTCACTGAAAGGCAGGCCCAGTCCAAGTGCATCTTAGTCCATGTTGTGTCATCTATTACCTGTTTTTTTTCTTCATGTGGTGCCCCATGACTCCATGATTTCTTTTTTAAAAAGTGTCTGAAACACAATTAAGTGCAAATGTGACAAATGTAATAAAGTATAAAATCACAGAGCCTTGCAAAAACTTTCATACCGCAACATTTTATCATCTTACAACCGCAAAATTCAATTTATTTTGCTGGATTTTATGTTTGAGTGAAAGGCAGATATAATACATATCTCTATATAAGCGCTACTGAGAAAATAAATTCTGCATGATTTTCATATTTAGGTAAAAATAAAAATTTAAAAAGCGCAGAGTGGATCTTTATTTGTCCTCCTTTCACTCTGATACTCGCAGCTTAATTCAATTAGAAAAAAAAATTATTTAGCACACATGCAATTAAAAGCCTTTTAGTTGTACAAGTGCATATTTTTAATCTCAGTATAAATCCTCAGTTTTTCTAAAGCATCATGAAGATCAAGGAACAAACCAAACGGGTCATATGTAAAGGGTTTAAAGTATTGGTCGTTTAAGAAACAAAATTGCCATCTTAGAAGGAACTGTTCATCCAAAAATATAAATAGTATAGCCAACATACAACCCTACAAATAACTGTCCACCTTAAGTGAGAGAGATGCAGAGAACCATAGCTCAGGTGGAAGTACTGTTAATTGAGAACTCAGGAAATCTGGTCTCAATGAATGAATGGCAAGAAGAAATCCACTGTTGAAAGTAAGCCAGATGAAATCCTGCTTAGGAGTTTACCATAAGCAGGAGGATAAAGCAAACATGCAGTAAAAGCAAATGTGTGCAAAACTACGAATAGTGAAAATCTGAACATCATCTCCACAACACACCATCTCCACTGTGAAACACGGTGGTGGCACTATCATGGTGTGAGGATGCTTTCCTTCAGGAAGAACAGGGAAGCTTGTCAGGTTTAGTAGGTAAATGGATGCAGCCATGTTTGTCCCAGGTGTTAAACACGAACAAACGTCTATAAACAAACGTTTTTCTATATCTTTTTATATTGTGTTGTGAGTCCCATGCAATCCCAATGAGACACACTTGAATTTGTGGCTGTAATGAGACAAAATGTGAAACATCTAAAGGGCTTTGGATACTTTTACAATGCAGACCCAAAACAGCAACTAAAAAAATGATCAAATTTAACATTTAGAGAAAAAAATACCACTAAATCCTGAACTAAACTTTTATTTAGTTTTCTGACAGTTTTTTGTAATTTTGCACTATTAACCCCTGAACCAGCTTCTGAAACCCCTTCACATGTGGAGAAAAAACACTTATTTCAATTCATCTTCTGGTGCATTTAAATGAACTAAACACAATGGGTTTAGTCAGTCCATCATGTTACTTACAGATAATTACAGTTGAGCACAAATTTGCGCCATGTGTTATTTATATTTAAATTTGCAGTCAAATGTGACTAACCTGTTTTGTGATTTTGTCTTGCTCTTTACAAGACAACATAAGTCAGCTGTCCCTCCAAACAGAGTCGTCAGCATCTCATTCCTGTTCCTTGACACAAACCTGCACAGCGAACCGCCACGAGCTAATGAGCGAGACTGAAACAGATGCACATCTAATAACCACACGGTACTAATTTCATCGCGGCTGTCTCCTTCCCTGTTAAGCTACATCCATCAGCTCATTACAAGCAGAGAGGCCAGAGGCTATGCACTGTGTTGACGCTGATGTATGGCGTAGAAGCATGCTAATTAGCGGCATGGCCTGCTTCCTTCTCCATGCAGGCACCATGTGTGTTAACATGATTATGCAAACAGTGGTCAGGGTTCACAAAAACATAACTACTTCCAGGTTGGTATGTGGACAACACAATATGCCATGATAATCCCATTTTTTAATACCATGAAACAGATTAGAGGTGAGGCAAATCAGAAAATCACTGTGCACTTCAGATCCTGTTGATCCAGGGAGGTTCAGAACAGACTTTGGAGCTCCTGAACAATTTGTTGTAGACCTGCAGCATGATTCATCTTACTCATGGAAGCTGCTGTCATAAATTAGGCTGGACACATGGATGGGTGGGACAACAGCTGCGTGAACAAGGCCTAAGTTACAGCAAAAATGTCAGCTGCCAACACTCCCTTACAAATAATGTATTGTAGCAAGGTGATATACGGCACTTACAACAAAACACTTGAAGATTTCCAAATAAGTTTGCCATATAAGCAGAAGCCTGTCAGCATTTGCAGGTTTACTTCTAGAAACCTGGTTGTGAGATCAGTTCTTACTCGGCCTTTATGCGTTGCTAAGCAATACATATGATTTCAAAGTTGAGTCTCTTTAAGTTTTGATCATTTCTGGCAAAGATGTCATCACAGTATATCTCAGTCAATTTTGCTCAAGTGGGATAATTTTAAATACATGCACAACCAAAAACAATCATGGCCAACAAATAACACAAGATCAGAGTAACACTCGTATTTCACTATTTAATGAAATTAAGCCTGAATTTAGCCTTGAGATAAAGAACCTATTTAATATTTTTTTAATAAAAAGTTATTTTTTATTAAAAGATAAAAAGAGTCAAAGTATTTCAAAATTACTGCCACATCTCAGTGCACAATTTATCGTCAGCCTGACATTTAAGATGCAATACAAAGAGAAATGTAAAAAAAAATAACAAATATATATCTTTGCTATACTGACAGCTATTATAAACTGATAAAACAGACGTGGCAGTACTTGCATACTAAGTTGTTATTAGGTTCAGTAGGTTTTGATTTGGAATATTTATCATTAACTGGTGGAACACCTGAGCAAAGAAAATGGTACAACTCTATAGATAATTTTATTACTATGAGCTTCTACTGATTGGAGTAAGCTAAATGCTTACTGCAATGGTTTACTGAGCACAACAGGGATTTAATAAGCTTCAATTGCTTTGGTGACCCCTCTAAATCCATAGGGATTGACCGCCAATAGCTGCACATAAGACAGCATACAGGGAGGTGAGTGCAGCTCTGGAGAGCACAGGCAGTTTCCATGGAGTCAAAGCTCATATTGGGAGGTAATTAGATGCCTGTTGTGTCTCTACTGTGACGCCCACTCCTTTCTCTTTGTGTTTCCCCAGAATCCCTTGTTTGCCCTCCGTCTTTCGGTCTCCTTCTCTTTGCGTCTCTCATGACAGAACGATTCCAGACTTGAAGTCCATCTGCCGCGACCCTTCGGCGAAATCAGCCCCATCATCCCTGTGTCAGAGGCAAAGCTGTCATGGAGCCAAAGCCCATTTGAAGGCCTGTCAGAGGCACAAGCCATCACAGTGTTGGGTTTCTTACTCTGTCAACCTTTGTACAAGTTCCCAAGCATTGTAGTGAGAGAGCAAAAAAATACACGAGGAAAGGATAAATGATGCAAAATGTCAGATCTTTCCACAGGTTTGAACTGCGACAAGTTATTTTTTTAGCACTTGCAGTGGTGTTTTTAAGCATGTTAATGATAACCAGCACTATAAATATATTAATATATTATATATATATGATATGTTAAATTATGACACAGCACTAAACTTTAATGGCTGTTGTGATTGTGGAATATATTTGCTTGAAGGTTGAAAGCAAAATAGCTGCTGCTTGGTAAAGTCACCCCATTTCCCTAAACTTGCATCACAAAACACACTGGGACGTCCTTTGATTAGAGCATCAAAATATCAGAGGTATTGCCAAATGTTACTGGAATAATGGTAAAATTAGAGATCAGCTAGCAGAGAAGACCTAAAAACACACTTTTGATGCGCAAGCTGCTCCTGAGAGGAAAGGACTCATTCAGTGTCAGGTATTTTTAATGTCAATAAGGTGTTTAAAAATACATTTAGAGGAAGCACAAAAAACTGCTAGATGGCTTTTTACATTCACAGACATCTCAGTTCATCTCATTCCAGCTGTGAGAGAATAAGACTTTCAGAAGATAACAGGAAGGCTGAATGTATTCCAACAAAGCTGCTCTGTGTTATGCTTTCCAGCTCTCAGGCTCTTTCTGTCATCAAACATACTGGATTTAGGAACATCGGCGTTAAGGTAAGGAGCTTCACTCTAGAAAATACCCATACAAACTACTGTTTTAGTAATGCTAGCTCGCTAATCACTAGGATAAGATGTAAAAGCCAATTTAAAATGTCAATACTGTAAAAACTTTTATGTTATAAAACTTTAGTAGGACTATGTCAGGGTTTCCCCCAGAAAACTTGCTATGCCCGGTGCTCGGGGCACTAGGGCAGTCATCCAGCCAGCCACCATTTTTTGAGTTAAAAAATGTTTAAAGTTGACAGGAAATTTGAAAATATTATTTGATAGTTATGCATTTTTGGGAGATTAATACCTAAACACCAACTATAAATTCTTAAAAAAGGCAATAATTTAAAAATACCTAAGATAAATTAACAATGCAAAGCCTGGTGGGGCAAGTAAAGCCTGGTGGCCTGCCAGGCTTATAATACACTGAGGGAAACCCTGTATGTAGTGACTGCTCTCTCTCACATGGTATGACATCATCTCTACTGCTAAGAAACACATTTAATAATTACTAAGGCAAGCTGGAAAAAATATTTAATACTGTTATTATATTTTCTTATATTGTAGTTCTTAAAGAAACTGTTTAAAAAAATATCTAAGATCTGAATTAAAACACAAAATTCAAAAATATTTAGCAATAGTACTGTGATGTCTTTAACAACAGCATAAGTTAACCTCACCTCTGCACAATAAGTCCCATCCAAGTGAACCAAATGAATCACATTTCCAGAGAGACAGTTCAGCCACAGGACAACAGAAAAATCCCATGATGTTTTCAGAGCAGAATACAGTAGTGAGATTTTTTTTTTTGGCAAACACAAAACTCTTTCCCTACACAGACACAGCTATAAACCCCCTGATGACAATAAAACTGTCATATCTACCAGACAAACAGCTTCTGGGTTTACCTCCACATTAATCTGCCCTAAAATTATCTTCAAAGATTGGCCTCACTCTCCAAAAACATTTCTCTTTCACATCCTCATCCACCAGGCTGCGCTTATTCCCTGCAGACCCAACTGCTGCCTGTACCTGCTGCGTTCTTGTTACCGCTGACTTCTGACCGACCCCTGCTTTCAGTGGCTCGTATCTGCATGACTCCCTGTCTTCAGCACCGCCGGAGCAAGCTGTCTCTTTTAATTCATGTCTGTTCTTGCTGCTTAGGGAAGCAGGCTTTCATGGTCAGAGCACAGACAAGGTCAACTGAAGCGGTGAACCCAGAAGAGCCCGAACAAAGAGCTGCTTGATCACTGGAGAGCAGAAGACGATGATGCGACAAGAGCATGATTTAATTTTAATCATTGCAAACAAGCATCACATGTAATTCTGATTAGTGTTATTTATATACTACCAAAACACTCTAAATGGGCCCTCAAACAGCAAGAAGACATGCTGCAGAGACTTTGACAGTGGGTGTGTATTGCAAGTTCCAACAGCAGAAGTAACATTAGGAGCAATCTGGATAAAAACATGTTTCCACCTGACTCTTCTTTGGACACAGCTGCTTTTATTTTCATTCACTTTGCAGTAAGCTGTGAAAGGCAGATGATAAATGCTCTATAAGCTACTGCTGCATCATCGGATGGTAAAAAGGCTGAGCTCCTCCAGTAGAGCATGCAGAGGAGGAATGCATACGACTCCTAGTACAGAGACACATGCAGCACCGGCTTAGTGCATCATGTCCCCTGTTAGCAAGTGTGTCCTTTGCAGTTTTCCCACTAAATAAACACAGAGTTGAAACGTTACTCTCATGTGAATCAAGCAACCATGCATCTCTTGCATCAGAAGGAGACATTCACGTTCAACAGTGATGCTCAACTGGTGGTCCCTGGGTCACACTGAGGCACAGCTCAGTCCATCTGCCCAGGAAGTTCTAAATTATTAACACCTCCCACAATCTGAAACCAGAATAAGTTGCAGCCCGCCTCAGATGGGGTCAACGACAGCAACGCCTCAGTCAATCAGAGTGAGTGCAAGTGAAGCAGCTTAACCCAGATGCTGCCATATACTAGCATAAGAAACATGCAGCTCAACAAAAAAGTCTTGTTTATCAGATCAGTATCATACAATAAGCCACAGACCAGAAGCTTAAGACCAAAGCTTTACTATATTGGCAGATCTCTGCTCTATATGATCGGAAGGTTTTGGTACAGTTGTTTTGCAATTTAAGTGTAGAAAGTGTGTTACTTGGTGAAACATTTGCTTTAAGTTTGTGCCTCATGTAGTAAGATAAAATACACTATTTCTATTACCAAAACTGCTTTCTGTTTTGGTAAGGCAAGCAATTAAGCTATGCTTTTTTGCTAATTATATTTAATCGAGTATTTCCTCTGTTTTTTTTTAAAAAAATGTTTACCTTAGCGCAAATGATGAATTCCGAAGACTCGTGGGGTTGACATTAATGACAAGATAAAAATAATAATAGTGATATTAGTGTGTATTTTTACACATAATAATTTGGCAGCAGGGCGCACAAACAGCCCCATACCGTCTACATACACTTTAATTTACAAATAAGAATAAATAAAGAGAGAATTATGCTTTGTACAATGTGAACCCAGACCTGAATCCCCAGCAGAATAGCATGTGACATCTGTTGAACTTGTGTATTTCTGCTATGTTGTTGTTTTTTTCTGGTCAGTCATGCTGTTTGCTTTTATATAAATGTATTGAAGGTAGAAGACACGACGACTCGCTCCCCTTTAAACAGGCTTGCACGCAGCTGACTCACGGTTCACCCTGTGTTTTTTTTTTTTTCCACGGTAGTAAAGTGATGCAAGGCGCGACACATTATTTACAGCAGAATGACTGATGAGCTCATGCATAGTGTGTCCAGTAAAGTTTCGGTCGCGAAAACACGGCGATTCATCCACAATGTTACCACCTCATAAACACATGCACTAACTAATACACTACACAGGCTGAGGGCGTGAGCGCAATCTTAATATGCTAATATGGTTAGTTGTTGCTCTCCCAGTATACTCACCACAGTACTAAACTGGGATCCTCATCCCCGGTCCGACTTGTATCCAAAGTAAGAATCAGTAGATCTGCCGTGACTGATATTCCCAAATTAATCGGTGATCGATGAGTTTATTCAGCCGGCATGAGTGGGAGAAGTAGAGTCCAGAAGCGCCGCAGCCGGCTTGATAAAAGTGCAGCAAATGACAGCTGGTAAGAGATCCTGGTTCTGGACGGATTTGATCAGCGGACAGGGACAGATGCTCTGAACCCGGGCACAGCGCGTCCCTGACGGAGCGCTGACCCTCCCGTTCTGCGCCACGGAGACACGGAGGACTGTAAGGTGCACCGGTACGTCCTCTAAAGCCAAGTGGGTAAAGCAAAGCGGAGGAGAGAGAGGACTACACACACAGGCGTCAAGCTGCAAATGATACTGCTTCCTTTTTAGATTTTCAAAATAAGATACCGACATTCTTATAAGAGTAGACGATTTTGTTGAGAAATCATGTAGCCTGTGGTTTATATATGTATATTTATAAACTTTTAAATGAAAGTGGGGAGCTTGTATACAAAGAGCTGATTATTGCATGAGAAGCAGGTGGCTGCAGCTGAGAATGGAGCTCAGGAAGGCAGGCTGAGGGAGAGGCGTTAATGGCACAGGGGGAGCTGAGGAGGAGTAAACACTAACTGGAAAATTAATCAATAAACAAGGAAAAACACAAGTCTAATAGGAAGAGCAAGCATGCCTAAGCTAAGAAATAGGAATAAATAAACAAGAATAAACTAAGAAGAGAACAAAAGTGTGAACTAATGAGATCTAGGCTAAGCATAAATACAAATACAAACACAGAAAAAAGTTCAAACACCTCCAGGATGTGATAATGCTAACCTTTTGAAAGCTTTTATAAGGTTTCAGTTTCAAAAACACAGACATTATCCATAACACTGCCTCCACAGTGCTTGAGTGACAGGACTGTAAAGCTTGGAGTGACAGCGCTGCCCCTTCACCACATGCTGCTGGACATCGATCATCGGCTGACTGAAAGAAGGATGTTGCAGTTTTCACAAAATACATTCTACCATGTGGAAACATTTCCAGTCGTTTCCCTGACATTGATAAATGTATTAAGATGGGGTGTGTTAAAACTACTGTCACCTACTTTGTTGTGCTACAAAGAACAGAACGGCAAAAGCTGAATATATTCTGAGCAGCACCCATTGAAAAAGTACTGGTAAATTTAATAGGTGTTTGTATTATGAGTTTTCTTAAGTCAATGTGTCAACACGAAAATCACATTGGATAAATAAGTAAATGTAAACATCATTAATCACAACTATAATTATCAATATTTGATTTAGTTTCAAAAGTAGAGGAGATAATTGTTGCGATCACATCTTGCTAAACATTTTTGTATAGAATTTTGTGTAAACAGTGTGAAACAGTGACGCTGGTTTATTTTTGCTCATTGTTATAGCAAGAATTTTATACAGGCAATGCCTGAAAGAGTAGATGAAAATAGCAGATATTTGTAGCTGAAGTAAGGCTTGCAGAGGCTGTTTGCTCTGACATTACGGCCTTAAAGCCTGAATGAAGTTGTTTCCATCATATCTCTGTCTGACCAAAGAAAAGAGAAAGCATGCATAAAATAGAGTAGATTGGCAACAAGTTAGGTTTATTAATAACTTTTTAAAAAGTGGTGAATAAATAGGAGAGATTTTTGTTCTCACAGTAGTCAAACAGTAAATGAACACCCTGTCCATGTTTACTTTGGGACTTCTGGCATTTAAGGTGCATGAATTTGGAATATTTCCCCACATTTCCCAAACAGGTTGTCCAGATTGGCAAACAGAAGGAGAAATTTTATTATGCTTATTGGTCTGTAGCTGGTTTGGAATCAGTCCAAGCCTGTGTGCTTTTATTTTGAAGGCAACCAATATTTCTGGAAGCATAGTGTACCGTAGTTTCTTTGGTTAATAACATTATTCCACTGTGATAGAACATTGTATTATATGTTGTTGTAAAGAAAAAAAAAATACTGCATGATTTAATGATAACATATAACCCCTATCAAAGAGAGAAAAAAAATAAATTTATCTTGTAATCATAAAAGTTCTTCGGTTTGCTGATGAGTCATCTCTTTACTTAATGAGGTTTTAAGGCAAATTACAGGACTAAATTGGCTTTATTGTAACATTTGGTCTCAATCTGGCTGTATGACTCCAGCCTGATTGACACCTTCTAACCACGACCCCTGAAAGATCAGGCCATAGCTGAATATGGAAATGAGTCTCTGACATTCATACTGTTTTCCATTTAAACCTGAATAAATTAACTCTATCAATACAAGCTAAAAACAACAATTGGGATTGTGCAAACATCCTGGAGCTTGTCTACAGATAAAATATCTCAATTTGTGTTATCTTTGCTTCCATTGTCTTAGACACAGTTTTTCCCAGGTTGCGTGCTGTAATTAATTAGAGATGGGGGAAAAAAATGTAAGGAATATGTTGGGAAAAGTGAGACAGAGGGGAAAGGATGGATTTACACACACAAAAAGGGTATAAAATGCAGAGCTACTGTTTCTACAGCTTTTGCACTTGCTGCTGAGTCTTATAGATGAGGGGAGGGATAGGTCTGACATTGCCCTAAAGGACAAAGATAAATCTTAGCTTCTTTCACAGACTACACTCACACCTACATATAGAGGCAGATGCTCTGCAGTGAGAGGTGAAAATGAATGAACATGCACATATGGTGTTTGAAACACAGTATCTTTTCAGTGTTACATGAGCAAATTATACTTAAAAAACTAAAAATAAAAGACTTTATGTAGAGGCTTTATTTTGTGATCCTGGGTATAATTTTTCAGTTATGGTTTAATTTAGAATTTAAAATTAGTTCCTTCTACTACATGATTCATGTAGTAATCATGTAGTAATCATGTAATCTCCCAGAATTTTCTGAGTTTTGAAATGCAGTTTTTGTCAGAAGCATTAAACTAACACCGTGATAATTTAGACTAAGCTTGCAACAGAATGCCTTTAAAATCCAGGGTTGGGTGCCAGTCTGTGAAAACTTCAAACTTGTGCAGTGTGTGTGGAAGTACTCTGCCTGCTACTGATGTGCAAACACATGTGCTACCATGACAGATTTGAAAAGAATGCTTCTCCTCACGTTAAACCAGTTTAATTCCGTGAAAGAGGTGTACGGAGCCTCGTGACGAAAGAAAAACGGCGAGTGACTGAGGGTCATTGCGCGTAACACAAACCCTGTAAATTCTAGACACTAACAGGTACCATAGAATTGCACAAAAATCCTTGAGGGACGGCAGAGTCCCAGCTCAAAATTCTGTGAAACAGGTGTACGGAGCCTCGTGCTGGAAGCCCATTGAAAGGTTGTTTACATCGTTTTAAACTGCGTGACTGTGAGTGGGAATAAAAATACCAATACGTATTTCGTTCCATACAGTATAACACAGTAACCTGTAAACCTTATATGGATGCAAAAGCAAGAACCCCCCACTTGATGACTTTGTGTTTCTGTGTTTGATATGATGTAAAGCACTTTGAAATGCCTTGCTGCTGAAATGTGCTATGCAAATACAATTTGATTTGATTTGATAGATTCAACCAGCTCTAACAATCTCTCAATTTACAAAAACAAAAATGTGTCCACTCAATTTTAGCATAACCATCATTTGTTACCATATTCTGTCAGATTTTTTATTCTCACAAATCAGCAAAAATGAATCTAACTTTGTTTGATTACTATGTGACTATATGTGACAGCGCAGAATGTGATTTCAGATCTCACAAGAACACTTACTCTGTGAAGCTAAATATATTCTCAAAAAAAAAAGCATAAGAAAAAGCACAAACACCCATCTACCCCCAGTAGACCTCCCCAAAAAACTAAGACTCACATTTTTTCATGTCTGCACATTTTGAACTTGTCTCCTGCAGTACAACATTGAATAAATCACATGTTATTCAGGATTGGTTGGAACTTGGCCTTCCTTGTTCTGTAGCATAATGCACAACAAGCACATGAAAAAGCATGACTGGTCATGTTATTTGTGAAGCCCCTATACCTGTATGCTGTGAAATTGATGGTGTTTTTCCCAAATGGAAGGATTCCTGCAGTGTGACTGTACAAGCAGGCATTAACACATTCAGCAATGAAAACGAAGATGGAAACAACAACTTCATCTGTGTAGCTCATCATAGTTACTCTGTCTCTTATAATCATCTGTTTTGTTGTCTTGTCATGTTACTCTTGTTGTTGTTCTTCCTCGTGTGTGTTTTTTGTTCCTTGAACCTAAACCGCAGTTGATGATTTCACAAAACAGGGTGTGGTGTCACTAAAGAATGTGAGAAAATGTCTTATTATGGTTCCCAAAAGTCCTGACAAAAGCAAGCATAGGCATAAACGAGAACAGTTAAATATTTCACATTGCCTCTGCTGATAGATGTCGCCTTGCAGCTTCACATCACCAGTGAGGGCATTAATCCATCCTCACTGATGGATGCTTAAGCTGTAGCAGCTTGCACACTAAGAAAGTCTTAAAGTTTGTTTGCCCTGCCCCCTCCTCAGAATCTGCATGCTGTTTATAACACCTGCATTGCACCTTTAAGGGTAGCTGTTGCTTGGTACCGCCTTGAGAGCTCGACATCACACAGAGGTGCTGTTAATAAACCTAAAAGTCGCAGATCGAATCTTTCGCTAGCAGTCAGTGTTAGTGAGATGTTATCTTCGCACAAGCTGCAGCATTCAGATGTTTTAGAGGTGAGAAGAGGTTAATATTAAGACTTAGCATGATTAAGACTAAGAATATTAATATTAAGAATATTAAGACTAAGCATGAAACAGTGCAAACACTGTTTCATGCCAAGGCCATTAATAGTTTGACCAAAAACATCGAAGGTCGGGTAAATACGGTTTGAAAATAAATGCAAGACGGAACAAAGACTTTATTTCTGGGACATGGCCTCTTTTTTTCCCTCTTTCTCTTCGTTGACATGTAGTAGCTCTTAAGATTTGCTGCTACCCTTGTTTCAATGTCTCCTTACTCCTCCCAGCTCGTTGCCTTTTTTGTTTCTCTAACAACCCAGTTTCCCCAGCTCTCCTGCAGGGCCCAAAGTGCCTTGCCAGCAGCACATTCATTACTCTTGTCTGTTCAGACGTACCAAAACAATGTAAAATCACTGTGGCTCGTGTTACAAATACAAATCACCTGTAAATGGGGCTATAACTTCCACTAAACAAATTAGGGCTTTGGTACAAGTCCACAAAGACATCAAGCTGTGCTGCGAGACTTTTTTTTTTTTTTTTCATTTTTCAGCAGTTTAACAATGATAAATTTTAACCTGGTAAAGATGCTTAAGAAGAAATTGCCATGCAGCTTGTGTATGCATGACTACAAAGAGAGAGAGAAAAACGAAGAACAAAGGTTTCATCGGTTCTGGTTGGGTTCTGAGAAATCTTAGCGACTGAGCCTGGCTGTCCTAATGTGGTCCACTGCTTCTTGTGTAAAGTATATGCAAAAAATGTTGTTAGCCAGGGAGGATACATTTCCCCAGGCACCTCAGTGTCTCTGAAAGGCTCTTTCTGTATGCTGCCCATCCCATGACCTCTTCTTACAGAAAAAGAGCAGGAACAAAGTGAGATGACACACCAGGACAACATTTTTGTTTTGTTTCAGGAGGAAGGGGGGGGTTGTCTGATGCTCTCAGCAGTAGGCTTTTCTGAAAGGTAAAACAGGAAACTAGTAAAAACTGAAGACAATGGCACAGCCTGAGAGTAGAAATACTCACAGTTTGGGAAAGTTGTGTGTGGGGATATTACAAATTAATGTGAAATGAACACATTTTTGATGCCATTACCATGATGCTGGTAATATCATGGTTTGGAGGAGGTTTCCTGCATGCTTTGCCCTGTGGTTATTAGCTTGAGACTTTCAAATGAGTACAATAAATTACATTTTTGGATAGAAGAAGGCATCTGAAACTAGCTGAGGTGGCCGTGTACCTGGAGGTTGTGAAAAGCAAACACACAAAACTCTACGCTACAGTAAAAAGTGCCTTATAAAAGTATTGATCTACCTTTGGTCATGTTCCCACATTAAAACTTTTATTTTACTGCAAATTTTATGACAATAAAAATGAGTGCATAATGCCTAGTCTGTAACATGTTCTGATTTTACAGAACTGATTTCATAGCAGAAGCATTCCCATAGCATCATGCTTCCACCACCTTATTGTGTAGTGATGTGCAGTGTCAGTTTTCTGGCACATACGTATTCTACATGTAGATACATTTTTTTGTTTGTTATATTATCATCTGTCAAGAGCACCTTCTTCTGTCCTAATGCTGTGCCCCCTACATACCTGGTGGTATGTAAGGGGCACTGACCTGTCCAGTGTGTTCTTTTGTCTTCTTGTTGATGTTTATTCACAGTTAAATTAATATTACTAATAAATTACACATTGGTGAACTCTGATTGCACTGGATTTTATTTAGGGATGCCAAAAGAAAGGCGACTGGATACCACTGCTCTCCTATCTTTTTAGATTTTGGTAAAATTTTTGAAAATTTCCATTATTTTTTTTTAATTAAGAGATACTTAATGTTAGTCTATCACATCCTTAAAATAAAACTTTGCAGATGGCCACAGACAAATTGTGGCCAAACACATTGGTCAATCTATAAAACAGATTAGCTACACAAAGGTAATATTAGAAAACAAATTTAAGAAAATCTCTGGTTTAATTTAAAAGACTTTGAGTCTCCCAAGGGATGATTAGACAGAGAATCATTGTCTTACTCAGTTGATTAAAGTAACTCGTCAACTTGTGAAGTGCTGTATCATCAGATGACTAATAGAAAGTAAAGTAACCACAGACCACAAAACAGGCAGAACCAGTAGCACCAGGGCACAGCCTGCTTTTAACATCTTAGCAGTAATTAAGTTGTACTGGTCTGTTTGGTGTGGTCCAAAATTACTTTAAGATAATTTTTACTGCCTGTGTGAACTAAAAAAGCACATAAACACAACCTGAACTGAAAACCGTTAGCGTTTAACCTAATTACAGGATAACATATTTCAGATCCTAAATTTAAAACCAGGCCCTACATGTTTGCTTTAGTGAAGAAAGGGACACAATTTTCTAGATTCTTCGGGTCGATGATAGAAGTGAAGTTGTATTAAGTTTTATTGCCTTAGTCATTCTTTGTTTTGATTAGATCGGCGTTGTTTCTATTTCTCTTTAAATAAGTCTATTCTTAGTTACTTTATTTAGATTGTGTTATTTATTTCTTGTGTTCAGTTATTCTTGTGCTCTTTTATTCTTTATGTTTTCCAGCTCCCCCATTAGTGTTTCCTTCTCCTTCCTCCCGGGTGCCGTCTCTGTCTCTCCTTCTCCTTCATCCTCTCAGCTGCTCTCAGTTAGTAATCAGTCCTGGTCCATTGTTCCAGCAATCACACTTCAATTATGTAACCACTTTTTGTTCTCTCAGTCCTCACTGGTTCCTTCTGTTTGCTTCAACTTAGCCAGAGTAAACGGCTAACTTGGAGCCAACTTACTGCACTCTAAGTTGGGTTTTTTTTCCATATATTTTTTTTACTAAAACTATTTTTGTCAGTTACCTCCTGGATTCCAGTTTGCGTTTTGTTCCACTTCATTCGTGCATCGGGACACTCTGCTGCTGAACCAAACCTGCAGCACTTCAAAAGGCCCATGGGTCACACTTTGGTCCCCTCTGTGACAAACAGAAGTAAAATGGTGCATTGTTTGGTTTTACTTAACACTTGCAAAGTTGGAGCTTCATGGACATTGCAATTTTAATTGTTTTCAATTCAAAAGTTTATTTTCACAGTGACTGTTTTCTTTCTGATATTTTTCTTTCTCTTCCCTGTCATCCTGTGCATCAGATTAATAAACCAACTGTAATTAAATAGACATTAGGTACGGTGAACAAAACTGTCACATGTAGACACGAAGCACGCAATGAGGTATGTACAGGTGTTAGATAACACGGAGACAAGAAGAAAGCAAGAGAAGAGAAAAAAGAAAGGAGAAAGAATTGATTGCAGCTGCATTATAAAAGGACTTTGTTAGAAATTGTCTTGATGATTCATATTGACATCTTTAACTGTCCGCAGAGTGAGCGCGAGCTTCTGTGGGGGCGTTTGAGATCGCTGCAGCCTTCTTGATTTCTCTCTCCTCACCTGCACATCCTGGCTGTCACAGGAACCAACAGTGACTGTGATAACAAGCATCTATTCACAGACTGATCCTGCTACTTGGTGCTTACTCCTTCTATTCTGTCAGGAGTGGACAGGATAATTAATGATGCTGTTGTCAGGTACGCCTGGACGTCAGTCACATGCTGAGTTTTCAAGCAGGATCCATAATCCCTCTCATGTTTGCTGGGGATTGCCAGGTTGGGAGGGTCTGTGTGTGATCATCACATACAGAGAGGATTCAGGCCTCAGCTGGTCTCAGTGGGATCAGCTGGGACCAGGGAATTACATGGCATCATGCAAGGAAATGTGCTGTCCACTCAAAGATAGAACTTCATCTAGTTTTCTCCCCCATCATTGTATAGGAAAGCATGTATTGACACAATAAAATTATATTTTATGTATTTTATGTAGCACTTTTGCAGCGCAGAGATGTTAACAGGTCTCTCTCATAAATGAGACAATGAGTCTCAAGAGTTTTTTCTGCATAAACCAAGAATTGATAACAATAATAAGAGCCACTTTAATTTTATAGTATATGGCCACATTACAACCACAAATCAGAATGTATCTTGTGATATTTTGCAGTAAAACAATAATATAGTGCATAATTGTGACCTGTAAAGCAAAGGACACACGATATCCTTCAGAAGTCACCTAATTTGTATAATAAACCTATTGGTACTTTAATCTGAGAATAAATAAAGATGTTTTATAAAGGCCTCAGGGAACATTTAGCAAATAAACACTATCAAGCAGACAAGTAAGAGATTCAGCAGCAAAAGGGGAAGGAGCGTATTAATTATAAAATGTTCTGGTAGCACCCATGATGGGGACTCGGGGAACATGTGGAAGAAAGTGCTCTGGTCAGATAATTACAAAATGTAACTTTTTGACTTTAATTAAAAATTCTGTATTGAGGAAAACTATTCATCTCACTGTTTTTATCAGTAGGGGAAGCTGTTAGAAAATACAACTGTCAGTAAGTACGCAAGTAAAATTTCATTTATACGGCACGTTTCAAGAAAAAAAATTATTAAAGAAGAAAAATGAAACACATTAAACATTGTGTATCACTTAGTATAGTAGCTTTGCTAAAGCAGTTTTAAAAGGATGGGTTTTTAGTTGCTCAAACTGACAGAGGCCATTACAATGTCCTCTTGATGCTGCTGTTTCCAGTCTGTCCAGTATCCCCACTCGAAGGTTTACCTTCGAGTGGGGATACCTTTCTAATGAAATCAAGCTGAGTTACAGATGCACCTTTTACCAGTCCGCTCTGTCATCATCTTTGCTGCTTCTTTTCTGTTGCTTGCTTGGAGAGTAAAGAAACTCTCTGGGTGTATTTTGTTGCTCTGACATGGCTGTGCCTGACACTTTCAGACATGTGTCAGGTCTTGTGTTGACATTGGAAAGGGAAGGGATATGGGCCTGACTGGCTCACCCAAGGTCACTGTGACGATTTAGGAATCCATGTTGACAGCTTTGGTTCGGGCATCATGCGTCTCCCAAGGCTGTAGAGCACAATGTGCGTACGTACTGCATGCCTCAGGGGAAAATACTCACTCCAAAGATTTCTTTGTTTAACATCAAATACGAGGAGCATCCGGTGTTTGTTTGAAACAAACGTCTGTCTGTGCGTTTTGCAGCAGAGTGAGTGACAGAGTAAACAAAAAGCTTTGCAATAAAACAGAAACCTCCTTTTTTCATAATCTCACCAAAACAGCAGGGTGCTTTGTCAAAAAGCTGCAGCAGGCCTTTGAACTATACGAAAGGTATTTTGTGAACGATTAGTGGCTTATGAAATTATAGTTGTCATCAGGTGGTTTCAAAAAGCATTCAGTCTCTCTTCCTCTTACCAAACTTATAGAAATATTAGTGGGGTGTGCAATGAACCCCTGGTACTCTAAAGTATTCATGGATTTTAACTATTTGTGGATGGATGTGGTCTCTACACTCCAATCACAAATACTTGACACCTCCCTAAAAATACTTATAGCTGCTTATTTTAAAAGCTCAAACATCAAATGTATCTTGATGACCATGGAGCATTGCATCCCAGCTACCCAAGCTGCATTTCTTTCAACATTTTATATATCATCTATAAGAAAATAAGCAAAGAGGCACAATTTCCACAGATAAATTGAAGCTATACGTTCCATAGAAAAATACGTGAATACTAAAGTGGAAATAGGCAGCGGTCTTCTGTATATATTTGTGCAAATATGCATCAATTTTTGCTCTGTAGAAATTGAACAAAAATCCACATCGAATTCAAACTTTGTGTTTTCCAAAAAATGTTGAAATTGCTTGTGTGCTCAGTCCATTTGGGGTCTTCATATTTGTGCAGTTGGTAGCACTGTTGCCTTGCAAAAAGAAGGTTGTTGGTTTGAATCCTCAGCTGCATCTTTCTGCATGAAGTTTGCATGTTGTCAGTGTGCATGCGTGGGTTCTCTCCAGGCGCTATAGTTTCCTCCCACAATCCAAAAACACGTAGTATACTACGTGTTTTTGTTTCATAAGAAATAACAGAGGAACAGCTGACCATAAAAACTTCTACTGCTTACAAATTCTGTTTTTCCTTTTTACTTCTTCTGGCCAGTTTTATGGATAGGCACCAAGGTGTATTTTAAGTCCTCCTGAGTAGTTGTGACAGATTGCCCTTCACTTTTTTCTCCCTTTAATACATCAATCAACTTTTTACCCATTCATTTTCATTTCATATTTATTTATGTCTCAGCTCGAGACCTTCAAATCAATTTTTCTGACTAAGCTATCAAGAAAATGTATTTATTATCAGAATGTTGTTCATATATTTTTCCATCTCAGAAAAAAATATACACTTCTTCCTGACTTTGGGGAAAATTATTTAACTTTTTCTTTTTTTAAAATTTGGACAAATATCTGTTTTGCAGTTTTTTCTTTCGGATGGTGATGACTTTGTTTAATCTGTTTTCAGTTTCACCCTGTCTTCTTCTTCTTCTTCTTCTTGTTCTTCTCACTTAGATGCTGCTGGGAGGGATGTAGGAGTGATTGACTCTGCTGGATGTTAGTCTTCCCACCTCTCCCGTTGCCAGGGTGACAGATGGACCTTTCTCTGCTGAAACACTCGGCTTCCATCTTTGTCACCTCAGATTGGTGAGTGTGTGTGAGATAGAGCAGGGCTGGCGCCTGAGACTTCCCATGACAGATGACGGAGGTACAGACAAACAAAGAGGCGTTTGTGTTTGAAGCGGCGACAGCGTCGTGTAGTCAATCACACTCTGCACAACACCAATCTTACACTCCACTCTTTGACTGGGATTGAGGCTCACAAAAAAACAGGACATTGCCTGTGAGGGCCTGTCTGTGATTCACAGTGGAGATAGTACCTTTTTATCACTCTCGTTCAGCGTTTTTGTCCGTCTGCTTTGTCAAACACGTTTGAAAGGTCTTTGATATAAAACCAAGAGGAGCAAGCTAAAATCTGCCTGGAGGCTACTTTCCCTGCTAAAAGTGGATCTCATTTTACTTCAGCCTCCCCTTGCTTCATTTCCTCCGAAAGACTCTCTTTGTCACTGAGTATCAGCTCCGATAATGTTGCCATTAGTGCAGATCATCACTCACGCTGGCTCTGCCCATGGCACAACTGGGCCACTGCCAAGTGAAATAAATGACATCATTCATCGTGCTTGTTGCCCATCCAGTCCCGCTTTGAGGCTGGGACATTATTAGAGCTGAAGCCATGCCATCATCATCCTGCAGCCAGTTCCTCTGAGGAGGCCCTGACATCATCCATCTGAGTCAATTATTACAATTGCTGCTGTCTCATAATCTGCTTTACAGTCTTGAGTACAAGTCCAAATCACTTCGGAGCTAACGTATTCATCTATTACACTGAACCAGGTGTGATAGATAGGTGTGAAAGGTGTGACGCACTCCTTTTTTTTTCAGTTTCACAGGTGCATTCAGACTGTCTCACCTGCGTGTGGGAACCTGTCATTCCTGCTTTCCTTTCTGCATACGTAAAGTGCTCAAACTTCAAAATCCATCCTTGGTTTTGAAGCAACTTTAAGCTAATTAACGAGACTAATAAAATGGCCGACTCCCAATTACCAGCATTTTGACAGGATCTTCCAAGTGTATTGAAAATCTGCCAAATAAAATGGAAATTTATGCGTCTTCCTTTCCAGTACGTCTATGTGATAATTAAGAGTTGGTTCATGAAGACGAGCAACATGGTCCCAATTCTATAGCCAGGACAAAAAAAAAAAAAAAGATGCCAGTGAGCCTCAGTAGGAATTTTAAACAAAACCACAATCAAGGAAATCAGCAAAAAATATGTGCAAAACTGAAATTATGGGGCAGATCTTACTGAATTGAACTAGTCACAACTCTTTTATTTCCAGTGGCATATTCTTATTATCGTATACATCCATATGTTATGTCTTAAAATAACACAGTGGTACCTGGTGATTGGACACTGAAATAGCCTCTAAGATAATAAGAGTAATGCATTAAGTTGATATGGATTGACTTTTTTTTGCACAGTATACTTTAATGGAAAATCAGTTCAACATTAAACCTAAGCTATATTATGGACCACCTGGTAGAAAAAATCATTATTGCATTTTTTTTTAAAGAAATGGTCAGGGTCTAGTCATGACAATACTAATATTTTTTACCATGAATCAAACTTTTGATGTATTTAATATTTATTTCTATTAAATTTTTTATTTTCTATTGTACAAGTAGCAATCTGTTAAACATTAATTCAGATTAATATAGTTATTTATAATATAATTATTTCTTTTTCTGGCTTACTATGCTCCTGTTGGTCTGAGAAATATGGATCTTGAAGACCTGATTTATTTATTTTTCCTCTGGTAAATTTATGTTAAAATTTGTCTCCAGTTCTTTCCTTCATCAACCCCACTGTGCAATACACTTTGTTGTATTTCAAAGTGTAAAAAACAACTAAACTGAGAAGAGAATGTAATGGAAGTGTATTCACAAGGATACAGGCAAATGCATTTTAAAATAATGCATTTTATATTCCTATAAAGAATATAGGAGTGTGTGTTTCTTTATTAGCTGACCATTCACCTCATGCTTATGGAAATATTTTAATAATTATATTAGAAATTATCTATATATATATATTCAGTTTCAATTCTATATTTTCAAACCCACCATTTTTGTTTCATCTTTCCCTTCCATCCGTCTCAGCACAATATTAGTTTTAAAAACTATCTTTCTAAAGATTTGATCAGTTGCAGAGCCAGATAAGCTGATTTCAGTGTTAAGAAATTTAAGACAACGCCTCTGCCTACTTATTATTTTCTGCTGCATGTCTGCAGCAGCTACCCAAACCCTGAAACAAAGTCTCCAAAATGCCACAGTTTGATGTTTTCCTTTTCACCTAACTTGAAAAGCACAATGGGACACTGAAAGCTCAAAAAAAGATTTAAAAAGAAATCAAAAGAAGGATTCAGAAGAGAGAAAGAGGCCATTTTTCCCAGGGAGCTGAAATGCACCACTGAAACTCTTACAAAAATATGGGGATGCAAAAGAAAATCAATATACCCACTGGAGTTATTCATGTTTGTCACATTTCAATCATAAACATGAATGTATTGCATTTATTGGGACTTTTAATTTTAATCACAAGTATGTATCTAATACATATCTGAGAAGTGTAGTATCCTTTTAGTATTCAGTCTCCCTAAGTCAATACTTTGAAGGACCATCTTTCCCTGTAGTTACATCTACTAATCTTCTGGGATAATCTCTGAATTTATTTTGATCCAAATCACTCTAGTTTTGGGTTGTATGTTAAGGGTTTTGTCCTGCTGGAACATAAACCTTTTTCCCAGTCTGAAGTCTTTAACATGTTTTCTTCCAATGTTGTTCTACAGTCAATACACTGATATTTATATCCAACTTTTATAATGCCATTTTGTGGCAGTATTCAGCAAGCGTCTACTATGTTGTCATCGCCCTGGAAGTCAGACATGTGAATGAAGATTAGGTAACCACATGAGACACATTCCTGTCTGCAGAGATAATTAGGAAAGAAGTTGGACAAGTGTGACCGAGCAGTCAGTCACGTTTCACACACACAGAGTCAGAAACACCTGAATCCCAGCCCACCTGAAAGCAGCGAACACGTTCTGTTCCTCAGGTATGTAGCATGTCAAATTATGAGTGGATAACAAACATCATGTTAGTTTCTCAGATGTACTCTGTTGCAGCATGAGGACGACACTCAGTGACTCACAGAGCCTGCAGAAGCTGGCACAAACAAAGACAACAGAATCCAGTCTGAGATGTGGAAAAACTAAGAGACATTGCTGCCAAGTAAATCTGAATTATTTGTTAACTTTTATGTTTTATATATTTAAGTTGCAATGAGATATTAGTGCAGCTAAAATGATCATTGGTCAAAAAACTATGACATCCCAAAACAAACAAAAAAAACCCAGCATATGCTAAATTCAGTGCATTTTAAACACCAAAATAACTTTGACGATAGTTCATTCAGTTTACTATAGTTTGATTCGTTTACAGCCACAATCCAGATGAGATTAAAATATGCTTTGTGCATTAGATATTGTGGTGAAAAGAAATAACACCTTTTTTATTGTTTTACATATTTTATAGCTTATTTAATATTGAAATGTGGCTTCATTTTTTTACATCACAGGGCAACACAGGGAGACATACAATTTTAAGTATCCAAAAGCCTAATATGCATTTTTGGACTATGGCAGGAAGCAAGACTATCTGGACAGAATCCAAACATGCACAGAGAAAATATACAAATGCCATGCAGAAATATTCCAGGTTTGGACTCAAGGTACGTGCCTATAATTGTGCCTTGCTCAAGTTCAGTGCAGTTGAAACTTGAAGTTTATTCAAACTGAATAAATATAATATATATATACATATACACTGTTTTACACACGGTCTCACGTGAAATCAGACCAAGCATCTGCTGTTTTAGGTCAGTTAGAATTACCAAAATTATTTCTACTTGCTAAATGCCCAGAGTA
Organism: Xiphophorus maculatus; assembly: GCF_002775205.1. Classification (NCBI taxonomy): domain Eukaryota; kingdom Metazoa; phylum Chordata; class Actinopteri; order Cyprinodontiformes; family Poeciliidae; genus Xiphophorus; species Xiphophorus maculatus. The sequence continues at coordinate 18,423,886 of NC_036465.1, read as the reverse complement.
ACAGAACACAACCCATCTCATTCCTGACTGCCGGGATGGTTGAACGTTCCCATCATGTCTAAACTCGTGTCTAATTGTTTGAACAGATGAATGCAGCACCTCCAGTCATCTGGAATTTGTGTGGACTTGTGCAGCTCCACCATGGTCTTCCTGATACCTTGGCTGACTTCTTCTGACTTCCTGATTGTGTCTAACAAGAAAGCAGTGTGCTCCTGGACTGGCCTTAAAAATACATCCACAAGTGTGTCTCCAATTAAATCCAATGTGACGGTTAACCTATCAGATGTTTCCAAACCAGTGACATCATCATATGGGCTTTCATTCATTGTTTAAAAAGACTGTAAGCTTTCTATATTTAAACTTTTGATTTTGAAGACATTAATAATTAAATCTGACACATTCTTTCTCACATTATTGTGATATTTAGAAAATAAAAATAATGCTATAATTCTAACTGACCTAAAACAAAAGATGTTTGGTCTGATTTAACTTCAGTAAGAAGAAAAAAAATCTGTCTTTTTAACTTCTGGTTTGACAAAAGTCCAGCATTCATTAAGAAAATCCCTTTGATGTAGGGAAAATCCTTGTTACACCAAGGATTTTTGAGTATTTCATTACCCCGGCAAAGAAATAAAGACAGCAATGTATTGTGGTTCACATTCACAAAGAATCTATTTTAAATAACATGAGCCAAAGGAGGCATAAAGTGTAAGCACTGCATTGTAAAACGAGCTTTAAGGACGACTGAGTGGATGGATGATATGATCCTTTAAATAAAATTTCTCTGACGATGAGAGCACTGGTATGACTCATTGGCTGTGAGTTAATCTTTAGTGGGAGTTGTGTCTACAGCACATGCTGCAGTTCCTCATCATGACACAAACATTACATTCACACGCATAACGAGCCACAGTCGATAGCGTCTGACGCTGCTGTAAGGGAATCGTAGTCAAACAGGAAAGATTTGCCATTTTTGAGACCCACTATTCTGCTCTGTGGTTGTGTGAAAAGTTAGAGACACCCTGTACTCATTTGGACTGCAGGACATAATTAGTCATTGAAGAAGAGCTGCAGAAGCACTCAAAAAGGATGGAAAGGCTGTCATTATATTTCTTTTCTTTTTTTTTTCAGGATGCTATTTTAAATTTTCCATGCAAATCCTTCCTGCTTTTGTCAGGAGGTCCTGCTGCATTTCTTTTACCGTTCCGTCGAGCTGGAGAACACCCAACTAATCTTATTAGAACAAACGTATTATTGTGTGTCAGAGAGCTTGAAGGTGGGGAAGATGGAAAACAAAGGAAAACCGATGAGCGAGAGCAGTGCAGATACTGATAAGATGTGTGAGGAAGAGGAATCTCACCTCATTATGTTTGGTAATTAACCCGTGTTCCTCTTCTCTCCCTAATTATTAACACTCTGCTCCATTGTTAATGGGACTAATGCACATTGTAGAGAATATATGATAACCTTGACATCACTCTTTAGAAAACACAAAGAAAACACAACATGAGCTATTTCCTTCCTCTGTAATTTTTTTAGTCTTGTTTGTTACATCTGCTCCCAAGACTTTCCTGGAAAACCAATTAAAGCTACAATTTTGCGCAGAAGAATGTATCATGGCCGATTTTAAATTTGTTTTCTTATTTTGTTACATAAATGGTGAACAAAGTTATTTTCAGTATTTTCATTTTAGACTTATCCTGTTTTTATCTCTTTGAATTGTGTTAACATTTCTTATTTGAAGATGTTTACTTGCAGTTTTTAAAGGCACCACAAAGTGTTTGGCCAGAATGTGAGAATACTGCATGCATTTCAGGATGAAAATTTACTCATTTGACCAATTTTTTTAGGGTCACAAATGTGATGTAGCTACACTTTGGGCACCTTGACCTGATTGTTGTTCTGATACTTGGTTTGAACTTCAGCAAGTCGCCTTCATCCTTTCCAGATGCCTTAATGCCTTGAGTAGCTGCCACGAGACAAGCAATTGAATAGATGGACCAAAGAAGGTGGCTGGTGTGTATACTACTGGACAGTATCGTTAAGATGACTTAAATTAAATTAGTCCGTGCCTATGATGAATGCCCTGCCTTTTCTTAGTCAATACTGGCCGCCGGGATGACTCATTTCATAATAACACGTGTCGCCGGTTTATTTCTAGAGTTTACTGAAAATAGGTCTGCAGGTGGGTGAATGAAGTCGGGTCAGCTGTAGCTTCATCCTGATTGATTTTTAATCACACAAATGGAAAATCTGTCTGGAAATGAACCCCCATCTGCTCACAGATCCCTTCCCAGAAAGGCTGCATATTTCCTTCTACTGGGACCATATTAGCAGAATTTGCTCAAACCTTTCTGGACACCAATCTTTCACACAGCATATTATTGTATGCATGTTAGCATACTGAGATAAGCACTCAGCGAAAAGCACCTGTGTATGTTGGACTTTTAGAGCTAACAGCGTGACTACCACAGAAACATTTGTAACACTGTACACCTGCCAGGGACTCACAGAACATTGAGTTTACTTGAGTCATTTTTAGAGGAGATCTGGTTGCTGTGAGTCTAGAAAGTAATAGACATTTATGGGAACGGAGAGAAGAAACGCTGAACAGATAAGATAGAGGAAAATTGCAGAGGCAGAGGTAGGAGGAGGAACAGTGAGGAGCAGAAGAAAAAATTATATTTTGCTCTGCACAAAGAGGTCCATGTGGAGAAACAGAAAATGCATTCCTAAATTTGTAATGTGGGCATGGATGCGTGTCTTTCTCCGCATTTTGCATTCACATTCATCCCACCTGTCATTGTGTGGGTGGATGTGTTGAGTTCCCTGGAACAAGTTGTACACTAATAAAAGATGTTCCTTCAGGCTAAATACTCACCTCAGTGCCTGTCCTGCTCTTTATCAGCAAGACTGAACTCATTTCATATTAAAGGCTTTGACACACTAACGCTGCCAAATCCCTAAACATCAGCTTCAGTGTGACAACTCTCAATGAGTAGCTTAAAAGCACATGCGACATGAGCCAAAGACTGAGCATTTATTCTCCCAAACCTTATTTGGAAATTAATATTAGTTGCCCTGCACTAAAGATTCCTGACAGATTTGCTTATATAACAGACATACTTACAATTCCCACTTCCCAAAGGCATAGTTTGAAATGCAAATAAACACTGGACAAGAAAATAAAATTCTGCTAAATGCCCACTGATCTGTTCCAGCTCTGCCATTTGTTTGTGTCATTTCCTCTCAGCCTCCAGCAAAGGCCACCTTCCTCCTGAGACAAAAGTGGTTACTATGGTGAAAGGCTGAAAAACAACATTCACTGATTTTGCATTCTGTTTCTTTTTCTCTCTCAGTGTAACAGGACTTCCTAAAAGCAACTCACCTACCATCGTTTTATAGTGACGTTTTAGAAAGTCTTAAAATAGAATATGAAGCAGCCCATGGTGCCACACATTTCACTGCAAAAGTGTTCAACACAAAATAGTGAAAGATTATTAAGGAAAATGGTACCCATCCCACTGATAACCCTAAATAAAATCCAGTCTATCCAGTTGCCTTTACTGTAGAATAATAAATCCAGCTGTTCTGTGAAGGCCTCAGTGGTTTGCTAAAACATAAGTGAACATAAAACATCTTGAAGGAACAGAGCAGACAAGTCGAAGCTAAGGGGGAGAAGTTTATGGAGCAGATGGATTATAAACTAATTACCAAAGCTATGAACATCACAGCTCTGTTCAGTCAGCCATTTAAACACTGAAAGAGTATGGCACAACTGCAAATGGCTGCCCACCTAAATGGTTCAACGAATCAAGAGAAGCAGCACAAGGCTTTTGGTATCTTTGGAGAAGCTGCAGAGGTCCAAAGGTGGGTAATACGCTCATAGCACAATTAGTTTTTCTCTCCATAAATCTAAACGAGTAGCAAGAAGAAAACTGTTGCTTAATTTCTCCAGCAGTTTCCCACAAGACAAGATGTGACAAAAGTTGCTCTTGTCATTTTTTGTCACAGTTGTTGGCTTACTGTGACAAATAGTGGAGGCAGCATCCTGCTGTGGGGAGACTTTTCTGGTCAGAGTTGATTGCAAGAAGGATGGAGCCAAAACCTCTAGTAGGTTTGAAAGAAAACCAGTCAAAGACCAGACTTAGATCCAATTAAGAAAGCTGTAAGAATTTTTACAGAAGCTTGCAGTCAAATCTGACAGAACAAGATCTACTTTATCAAGAATAGACAAACATTGTTGTGGAAAGCTGGTGGTGACATTGTGGTGAAATTCTACAAATTATTTTTCACAGTCTTGTAAAGAAAGATAGAAACCATCCAAAATTTCCTGATACTTTGCGCTGGTTTGTCACCAACAAAATGTACAGAAGTTTTGTGGATATTTGCAAAACTTGGTATCTGCTTTACGTTGATAATGTCTACGCTTAAATGTTGTAGGAGAATCAGTGTGGTGCTGCTGATGAGTCAGAGCGTGTAGGCCTGCTGTGGCAAGAAAAAAGGTCTATGTATAGAGAGTGTGTTAACAGCTAGCTACAGACTCTGACAACCTCAGAACACGTCTGATTACATAACAGCATAGCTGTCACAGCTCTACAGAAAGATGTAAATGTGTGGGGGAATGAAACACAAACCATTTTGGGGGATTTGCTCTCCCATCACCGAACAATGAGTCTTTGAAGACGCTCTGCCTGCTGTACCCACTCAGCCGCAACAATCAGTACGGCCGGCTTAAACAAAGCACTGAGCTAACCTACTCACGCTGCCATGTTGGTTGTGTCACTGAGGGATAGAAAAAGATGTATGAGTTTATTTCCTATTCCTTATATCCTCTTTAAACGACTTCCATTCTTTACATGCAGGTGTGCTTGTCTAGGGTCATGCTTTAGGTCGTCAGAGAGTACAATGTGCATTTAGGATGTTGTGACTGAATTTGCATAGATCTCTGCATGTGCAGGATCATTTGTATTTTCTGATATTTGCATAGCCTACTCTTTTCCAGGCTCCTGCCCTTGCTTTGTTCTAGCTGGGTACATTTCTAGGTGTGTCTTCCTGGGAGTCCATAACACAGCAGTGAGGAGTCAGATTCCCTGCAAAGGTTCAGGCCACAGTTATCTGAGGATCGCTCTCCACTTCCTCAGTTAACTGGGAGCCAATTTGTCTCGGTGGTGTTCACAGCAGTGGCTGCACAATTTGATTTGAGTACAACAGAGCTGGGGATTACCAGCACAAATGTGAGTGAGCGAGTGTATTCCTGAGCAATGGGTACACCCGGTGCTTGCATGTAATACAATAGTGGTGTGTAGTATTGTCCTGCGTGTTAATGAGCATGCTCAGACCTCAGGCTCAGAGAGGAAAGGTGACACATCTTCCCATAAATATTTAACCTCCTGTTCTTTATGTTATTCTGCAGTCTCACAAAGGGTGGCAACTGATGCACAATCCTTGCCGAGGTGTTATGCTGGAAAATGCTAGCACAGCCTGAAAATGTTGGGACGGTAATAATTTTGTTTTTAGTGTAATGTTGTACAGTTTGTTGCAAAAATCATTTATACCCTTGTGTTGTCTTGAGGGTCAAAAGTGACCCATTACCATGTTTACCTGTAGAAAAAATACCCTAAACTATCTTTTTCTGGCTTGAAATTGTATGACTTTTCCTAAATTGACTACATCATTAGAAAAAAGTGATACTTTGTTTTTGTTTATATTTCCATGTGAGCTGTACACCACTAGGGTACAAGGATTGTCTTATGGGTAATTTTTGACCCGTGCATTATAAAAGCATTTAAGCACCAGACAAAAAAAGTTCAAAGGCCACCCAAACTCTCTCTAATACACCCCCACACACACATATCAAAGAAACTGGATTGATGTACGAATTGAACTTCCATTTGACCTGCACTTGCCCTCTCAATCTGCAGCTAACCCCTCACATCACACAAGCTCCCAAACACAACATAAAACAATATCAGACATAATAAAAACAAATTAGTTATAGAGCAGGGGCCTCAAACTCCAGTCCTCGAGGGCCGCTGTCCTGCAGTTTTTAGATATGCCACAGGTACAAAACGCTGGAATGAAATGGCTTAATTATCTCCTTGTGTAGATCAGCTCTCCAGAGCCTTACTAATGACCTAATTATTCTGTTCAGGTGTGGTGCAGCAGAGGCACATCTAAAAGATGCAGGACAGCGGCCCTCAAGGACTGGAGTTTGAGACCCCTGGTATAGAGGATATGAAAGTACGCTGAATCCGAGTACCGCTAGTTCAGTGCTTCTCAATTCCAGTCCTCAGGCCCCCCTGCTCTACATGTTTTAGATGTGCCTCTATTCCAGAGCAGCTGATTCAAATGATTGCATGACCATCAAGTGCTGCAGAAACCTGTTGATCACCCATAGATTCAATCCAGGTGTGTAGCAGAAGGGAAACACCTAAAACATGCAGGGCAGGGGGGCCTGAGGACCGGAATTGAGAAACGCTGCGCTAGTTGGTTCCTTGCTGACGCCATGAGTAGATGTTTCACAGTTCAACAGGTCCTGCGCTTGCACATACTGTCCTGCATGGGATCTTCAGCATAAGATGTTGAACAAATTCTTGTGCTGAAGAGGTTCAACATAGTAGCGTCTTCATATAGTGAAGAACATCTTCATGTTATGAAGATTTTCTTGAACATCTTGTGATCAGTGTGGAATTATCTTTGTCTTATGTTGAAGATGTTCATCATGAAAGCATCTTTATAAAATGAAGAAATTCATCATAAGAACATCTTATAAGTTCAATACCTTATGTTGAACAGAAGATGTTCTTCATCTTGTGTTGAGGATGTTCAGCATAAGAACATCTTCAGGAGATGAACATCATCTTCTTCTGTTAGGGTTATTTCAAAGTTGTTGTTTTTTTCATGGGAGAAGGACGATGCAGTTCAGTACTTCAATGATACAAACATATATCGTCATTAATGTTTTTGAAAAATCCCTCCTCATTCAGCAAAAATAGCAGAGTTCATTTAAAAGTGGTTTCCCAGCACAGATTGGACTTTCAGACTTACTTTATTCATACATTTTTAATATAGTTGAGGAGGCATCCAAAACCAGTTTGAATGTGTTTGGTATCATTTTCACACCAAACAGAGTTGAAGTTTCAAACATTTGAATCAAACTTCCCTCTCAGGTAAAAAGGAAATAGTTTAAGATGTTTAAGAACAACACAAACACTGAGGCCCAAACTTCAAATAAACCAAAACGATGCTGGAATGCTACTGTTCACAGTGGAGTGAGCCAACATCTACATTTTGAGGGAGACATTAAAACTAAGGACTGCTCCAAAGGAGACACTGTCAAGCTCCACTGAAATGAGCAATTTCCCACATTGGAGAAAATATTTATGATTATATAAGATCACTATAACAAGCAGTATGTTCACAAAAGGTGAGGCTTTGAAACATTTGAATCATTGTGGTTGCTTTATGTAGCTGCCATCAACAGCAACAAGGCTCAATGTTGGACCCTGTGTTACCCTGCAACCTCGGATGACTGAGAGTAATGTAGATGGTGATCTTCCCTCAACATGTGATGCTGCGATATAGAAAAGACGAGACACACATGTTGAGCTCTTTTTAACTTCAACAGGAAGATTTATTCTTCTTATGATGACCATACTCCATATACAATACTTCATATCAAATACTTCAAGTATCACTGTATAACTTACACAAATAACCCTTCGATTCATTACATTACAAATGACTGCAATATCCCTTTAAACCGAACGAGAATTATTGTAACATGCTCCATCATGAATTTTATTGAATGGCAAAATATTTTACGATAGCTTTTAATTATCCAAACCAATTAGCTTTGTTTTAACTCAAATATCTTGTCCCTTTTCCTCAGACCTTTTGTATTTTTAACTGTCAAATTAAAAATATCTGGATTTGCTTTTAACTATTTTAATAGCTTTAACAATTTTTATTCTGCACAACATATACTCATTGAGTTTGACAACATTGTTTCTGTGTTATTAAAATAACCCATAAAGAAAAGACACCAGAAAAACATCTTTTACCGTTTCAAACGTGAAAAATACAATAAGTTCAAAATGAACTCAATCTCTAGTCCTTCAACTGTTTCTCAGCTCAACACGTGTACAATGTTCGCTAGCATTAGCATTAGTTAGCCTCCAGAAATACGTCCCGTTTTCTACACATTATCAATCCAAAGCTATGCAAAGTGACCCACCAGTTGACTCGAGTCTATAACGTCTTAACTCTTGGACACCACATTTATGCATCAAAATACATTTTTACTGACCTGCGATATGGAAAAGACGAGACACACACGTTGACCTCCTTTTACCTTCAACAGGAAGATTTATTCTTCTGGTGTGCTCAATCTTTTCTTGGTCACCAACGCGTCAGCGCCCCTAGCGGCCATGTGTAGAATTGCATGGACTAACTGAAATAACACTACAGAACTTATTACGATCAGAAATTAAAGATTCAAAATGAAAAATTATGTTGGGGTGCCTATTTTCTTACTTCTTGGTTTTGTTTACTAACTTGTTTTTCACCCCTCTAACACCTGCTTAGTATTCTTGTGTTAAAACAATCCCAAAACCATCAAAACTCAGTTTAGAATGGACAAAGATGTGAGACACTTAGCTTCTGCAAAGGCTTTGATTCCAATCGTAGGTAAAATGTCATGTTTGATGGATTTATTTACAATATGTACAGAGAAGTTAATCAGCGAAGGTGTTCCTTTCTGGGACAGATTCGAGATTTGTCTGGTGGAAAAGAGACAGTTTAGCGGCTGCTTCAGAGATGGATTAGACAATTGCAAGTCAAAATGTGCTTATGGTTCCTTTCTGGGTGAAGGTGATTGGTGAACTTAGGTGAGTCTTTGAGATCAGGGATATCCCAGCGGAGAATGGAGCAAAGGAGTGCAGGCAAGCAAAGCTCAAACTACAGTAAACACAGTTGATCTGATTATAATTCAAACTCATACACTGAATTTCCTATGTGAGAATTTATTGAAGTTTGTAGAAAAAAGGTTAAAATGCATTAAACCCCACAAAACTCCAAACTCCACAAAAATGTTTGCAAATCAATCTAGACGTGAGGGTGCTTTGAAGTGATTGAAATCCCTGAATTCAAGATGAATTTGGATAGTACTTTCTCCATTTCCTCAACTGATAAATCCACAGAACAATTTACTTGCTTCTGGAAAATTATTGCATCTGCTAAAAAAATTATTATTTCCGGTCTGGCAAGCAATTTTGATTTAAACTGTAGCTCTATTCCAACAGATAGAGTGACACAAATCACTTCAAGTTATAAATAATTTTTTTATGGTTTCCTCCCCATTGGGCTCCATAGCCCTCTGCAGGAACCTGATGTTCATGGTTAAAGTTTGGTGAAACGATCTGTGAAAACAGGGCAGCTCACCACTGCCAACCCCAGCTGTGCAGATGCAATGAACACAGACCAAAATATATTTCCATAATTTCTTAAGACAGTGGAGTTTGCTTTAAAAAGGGGAAGTGATTCTCCACAACCTTACTGCCCAAGCACATTAATGTCTATTCTGTCAAATGAATACCTCTCACTGGTCATAGTCACGACTATTATCCCTTCTCACTGCCGGGGCTTCGGCGACAACTGGTAGAGCAATATCGAGTGAAGGATTAGTCACCACCACATTCTGCTTCCTACACAAAGTCCCACATCAACAAGTGGATAACCAGCCACTGTTTCTTTACTCGCCCTCACTCTCAGATCAATCTCTGAATCATTCCCATGAGTCTGCATTAATTCACATTACACCTTCGTTCACTGAGACTTCTTCCAGACGAGCCTTTCTGTTAAACACACTTTATTGAAGAGGGATGACAGACAAGTCAGCTTTACAAACAGGTGACGCTAACAAGAAGACGCCACACAAGGAAGGACATTTTCTTCCCTATCTGGAGGCTGTTTGGAGATTTATTTTTGAGGAGTGAAGGAAGTCTCAAATTGCTCTATCTGGATGATTGTGTCTGTGTCTGAGTAATTACATGATCCAGCATCAAAGGTTTTCTCTTCCATTAGACTGGGCAAGAGGTCAGAGAGTGACCACAGTCACACTGGATTAGAAAATCACATGTCTGCCCGCAATGTGAGGAAAAGAGAAGTGAAAGCTGAGACTAATTATACTTTTAATAGTTCTGTAACCTGAAAGAAGCTCATTTAAAAAAATCTTAAATACATTTACTTTATTTAAGATCTTAATGAAAGTTTCTGTATGTTTAACATTAGTTTTTACCGTAGTTGTTCATAATGGCATGTACATTTTTTTTCTGCTTGATTTTCTTTAGTAATGAAAAGTTGCTGTCAAATTATGTAAACTGACTTATCTTTGTAGAGTATTTATATTCATTTTAACAATAAAATAAAATTTTGATGTAGAGTTTTATGTTGTACACAGAGAACTACACACTGTCTTTTTCTTCCTATGAGAAATCAAAGAAAGTTGATGATTTAAAATTTCTTGCAAAGAAAAATTTCAAAATTGTGGTAAGTGTTGTAATCACAGGTGGAGAGATAGTTCGTCGGGAATTTTGGCTCAAGTTATTTGATGGATATTTACCAGCTTTCCAGATCTAGGAACCATAATATATAACAATTTATTCTTTGCAAAATAGTTCATCATCTGTCACTAGATTGGAAGGACCTTGTGACTGGAATTCAGGCCCATATCTTCATAAAGTTGGGCATGATTTTTTTTTCTTGCAGCACCAAAAGCTCACAGATAAAAATTTCAAACATCAAAACAATTGTCAAAAAATGGCACCGGTTCTTGCTCAATTCTGTGTGAATGTTGACATGACCCAAACTCAAAGTGTCTCCTTCCTCATCAACTGAATCATACTCAAACTCAGAGCGCAGTACTTACTCCTCCTGATATTAATGACATCGTTGCATGTCACTCCACTTGACATGTTATGCCTTCCAGTGCCCTTTGAAGCAATGTGATCTTTATTGAAAGTGAAGCATTTATACCACCACTGCTGGTTATACAAGTTGTGTTCAAATTGGGTCAATCATTTTTTGGTGCTCATGCATTTGTCTCAGTGATTGTATTCAGTAATGCATCAATGGAAACCTTGGACGAGCCTCATTTCAGTGCCTCATACAAAACCAAAGAAAAAATATTTTCCAGTGCAGCTCATTGTTTCCACTGTAGACAAATTGAAAGATGTTCCAGGAAAATGTTTGATTGCATTGTCAATCTTTTCTTTATTTCATGTAGAGTTGTTGAAAAATCTAAGTATTTCTTTACAACATCTGCCTCCACGTTTGACTTGTCTGCTTAATGTGCTTTACATGCTTGTCTAAACGTAACGTGGTCCTGATGCCGGGAAAACATTAAACATGAGCATATTTTTGTTTTTCCAATTAGAGTAAAGGTTGTACAGTATAAACAGGAAAATAGTTTGACCAGTCTAAAAACGTAAAATTTTGAGTTAGATATCATCAAATCTAATCAAAACTTCCTTGCCCTTCATGTTTCAAACACACCTGAATGACTTCAGCTGGTCATTTTTCAGGTTCCTGTGGAATCTGTCACAACCTGAGGAGATAAATTAGATATTTCACCCAGGTGTGTTCAAATCATGCAGGCCATCATTGTTGACACCCAGATTGTTCACCTCTGTTCCAGGCAATGCATCCCTTGGCAGAAAGCCACATAGCCCGTATTAAAAGCTAACATTGATGCTGCTAATATGAAGATGGCTGCATAACAACCAGAGTATGGACACCATTTTAGTCCTTAGCAGGTTGGAGGAGGGATAGTGAGGCTGCTTTAGGCTATAATCATTAAGGTTGACCTTTTCAGACACGCTATGGCCTATAAATCCAATTTAAAGTTTCCACTCTGTTCTGGAAGAGACTGTATGTGTCTCAGGCATTGCAGCAGGCAGAAGGCCAAATCATTTTATTAGGTCATGTTTTTAATATTGTAGTATGCATCCAGCTATATATCCACCCATGTAAGACCACAAATCTCACTAATGCTTGATTTGGGGATTTAAATAGTGCCTAAGGGTATTTTCTGAACATCATACTAAAAACAAGGGTGAAAACAGTGAATAATAATCTGTGTCTGCAGGCAACTGTTTAAGTTTGGAAATTAACAAATGAAGAAATGGGTTAAATGTATTTTAAGACAACAAGCCGTGTTAAGCAACAAGCAGTCATTTATTCTAGTGTTTAATGACTAAACTTACACTTTAATGTTGCAAATGTCAATAACAGACAAACAAACTTTTAAACCTAATAAGTGATCATTTGAAAACTGCATTTTGCTTTTACTTATTTTTATTAATCATATGAAACATTTAGTGACATAAAATTTAACTGTAGCATCTATAGCATAATAATTAGATTATTTTTCATGACAATCCAACATGGCCAATAAAAATAGGGCTTAAAATATTTTTCAAAATCTTAAGACTGCTAATATTTGCAGCTTTTTCTGAAACAAGATGGACTGGATATTATAACAAGATTTTTACTTCTAGGACCAGAGCTGAAGCTGTCTATAATAAAAGATGCAGATAAAACAACACAACCCACATGCCTATTATCAACAGATAATATCACTGACAATTAAATGGATCCTAATCAATTACTCTGGTCCAGTGAAAGACGCTTAAATTGCTTTTTCCACGGGGAACTACATCTGTAATCTCATCAGCTAACTGAGAGACAGCTGGGATGTACCTCATTTCTCCTCTGTCAGTGGAGTATTGTGTCTTAAGTGGAGCTGCTGCAGAGATGCAATGATTCTTTCTGGTAGAGCCAAACGTTACAGCTGCTTGGAATAAGCAAAATAAAACAGCAATCTAATCTCAGTCCAATGCATTGTATTGCCCAAGCAGAAGGAGAGGAAGGGAGTGGAGGGGGGTGCAAATTATAAATGTGCCAGTGTGACTGTTGACAAATTGGCTTACATGCTGAAGATGACATATACGTTTAAATAGCTTGAATCCATTTAGCATTCTGTCATGAACATTTTACCAACACTCTGTCTCTATTATTGAGACCTGCTGTGAGACATTCGACTGCAATGAGGTAGAGACACGGAAGACATCGGCTTCATGTGTGACTTTGTGTGAGGATGAGAGAGGGAATAAAAAAAGAGGTGAAAAAATCTTCTGAGAAGTGAAACATTGAGGCGAGAAATAGGAATGAGTTCAACTTCAATAAAAAAAATAGCATAAAAATCTGACAGAAGCTGTCAGCTACAAAATTTAACATTTGTGCTTCTTTCTTTTTAGTTCCTTCAGTTATTCATATTTTATGTGAAGGACCAACACAAAGCAGTGCACAGATGTGAAGTGGTAGTATAATTATGCTATTTTTTCTAAATTCTTTACAAATAAAATTCTGAAAATGTTGACATGTTTTTGTAATTAGGTTCAACTTTCTTCCTCTACAATCACAGCTGCAAAGATTTTGGGGTATATCTCTAACAACTTTGCACATCTAGAGATTTTCACTTAATCATCTATACAAAATAGCTCAAGTTCAGTCAAATTGACTTTTTGTCTTAGTTTTGATGCACAGATAAATGTGATTTTCTCATTTTTAATAACATCTCAAAAACTAGAAACCATCTGTGGATCTCTGCAGCTCCTCCAGAGTTGCCTCTTGGCTTCTTCCAAGGTAGGTAGTAGTTGTGCTGTAGTCTGAATTCAACTCTGGATTGAGCAGTGCTCAATGAGATGTTCAAATATACTGGAGTTTGTATTATGTGGAAAAGTTTGAGAGGTATAAATATTTTTGCAAAGCATTGTATGCATATTAATTTTTGGTGCTACTAAATAAGTAAAAGTTATAGAACTTATTTTTAGAAATAGAACTAAATAAACTTCAACAATAAGGAATGCTCAGTTCACAGCAAGTTAGTGAGATTCAGCACAGTGGACAGGGTGAAGGTTGATGCTCGAAATATGTTCTTATCTGGCAGGGCATAGTCATTGCTCTGACAGAGAGGAGTTGTGAGAGTTAAGGCCACAGGGGAGGAAGAAGAAGCGATGTTCGAATGTGGGCGTATGGAGGAGAAAAGCAGAGATGCGTGCAGACAAAGGAGAGACTGAATGTGTAAGAGTACAGAAGTCAAAAGGGAAAAAGAGAGGAATCATATGAGGTGGTTGGGAAATATTTCTCTATCCATGCAAAACCCAAGAGAGCCTCTTACAGGGCCGGTCAATATCCTTCAGCTTAGTCTCCATATGTACTAGACTTTCTTTATGTGTGTGGGCAACACATGATGCACACAAAGGCAGAACGGAAATCTCAAACACACTCAGAATGATTCTTAATGTCACAATCTTTAGTTTTGAGTTTAGTTTGATCCCTTTAGTCTTTTGTAGCTTCTAATGTTGCAGTAGTTTATACTAGTCTACTAGCCTCAGGTACAGCTGTTCCCCATCTGTTCATTAAATCACCTTTGTAGCATTCAGTAATCAAACTCCCATGTGAAAATACTCTATAGTTCAGTTACTCCAATGTCAGAACCTCTGTTGTCTTCAGTCTGCTGGCGGCGGACTGTTAATGTCTCTTGGGCTGTTGTTGAAAATCCTTTATTCCTCCAAGCTCCTGCTGAGCTCATCTGTGCAAAACCAAAAGAACCACATGTAAGGTTTTATACCCTGTTTTTTTATGGACATTTTATTCCCCTATTATGATAATTTACATCGAGTTTCTTTTAAGTTTGCATCTTTTCAGCATTGTGTCTATTGACTATTCTGTGATTTTCACTCATGCTCCACCCCAGGACTCTGCATTTCAGCAGGAACCTGGTGCCATGTTTCAGTATTTTTTATTTTATTTTTAATTTTTTTTGCATGCAGCACTGCTTTTTTTTTTTTCAAGTTGTTTTTCTTAAACAGGTCGTCAGCAATGCAAATGCCACGTTGTCATAGCAACTTGTCAGAGCGAGAATGAGCCTGAACCCATCATCGTTCTGGGTTAATATACCCTGTTGTACTTCATTACACATTCACAAGCACACGGGTACTTCGAAGGGTTTTAATTTCTCCATTATCAGAGTGTCAGAGGGAAAAAAACGAGAAGTAAGACTAGCTTGACCAGGAGAATTTATTTTGTACATTTATGAAATGAAAATTGCAGTCATTAGAAATCCTGAAGAGACTCTCTGAGCATTCAGTTTGGCATTTTATCTTTTTATATTAGAGGAGGCTAAAAGCATCGGGGCCAAAGAGGCACACAGCATGTGACTGGAATCTGAACCCAGATTTACATCTACAGTAGATCCAGGTCATTCTGCTGTGTGAGAGTCTCCATTCACTTTTTGCAGACAGTTACCTAGCCAATCTGTCCATTTACATTGTTTAATATCTATTGCTGCATAAGTAATTATTCGACATGCTGTGAAGTGATATTACATGTAACTAAAGTTGAATAGGATATGAACACCCGGAGATTAATAGTTTCCATGTCAGCGTCTTATTCTTCCATTAGATATGAATGCTGTTCTCTGCAACCTTTAGTTCAATATCATGAATTTAAATGAAGAACGAGATTTTTTTTTATTTAATAGAAGCTGTATTATTTGCTCATGCAAACTTTTACATTTGACATCATTGTTTTGGATTTTAAAAATATCTATAAAAAAACAAACATGACAGAATATTTGGATCAAACGGATTTTAATCCACAAGTAGTTTTTGCCAATTTCCTTCAAGAGCACTTATAATAATTCACCCTGTGCCCAAACTGGTTTTCCTAAACCAAACAAATAATTTATTTAAAGGAAAATTACAACATTAATTGTGCAGTTCAGTGCTCTCTTTGCATGATGAGAACAGTATGCAAATTTGTCACAAATATAACTTCAGCACAGATGTTATACTTACTAGCTCATACAGGACTTCTGCTTGAATAGGTTGCTTGTTATCAGGAATAGAGACCTAGATGTCCGGCACTGCCAGTCCGTCCGTCCGTCCTTCCATCTTTCCGTCCATTTTCTAACACCCTTATCCCTAATGGGGTTGGGAGGGGTACTGGTGCCTGCACTACCACTCATAAAACATAATTTTAATGCTTGTTCTGTCTTAAACCTAAAAAAAATACTTGATCTGCTCATTGTATTGCTGATAATTATTTTCAGATTGTGTGTATTGGGATTTTTTATGATTTATCCACTCAACAACAAGAAAACATTTTAAAATTGCAGTACAATGGAAAAATAATCTTTTGTGGAATATTAAGTAAATAATTATAGATCTGAAACATAAAAAGGCCAAACCATGTTGTGCTTATTAATGGAAAGTAATAGAATGCCCTTAATGTCATCATGCGCGGTATGTAGGAGGTGAGGTAAACCCAGTGGACCCAGGCAGTAGAGAAAATGATGGTTTTAAGGATAAAATGACAAGAATGCAAAGTCCAGGCAGCACAGATGAGCAGAAGGCAAGGCGCACAGAAACTGGTTGCAACTGGAACAAATGTAGAGACATGTGACACAAACAAAGACTGGGTAGAAGTGGACCCGACAAGGAACAGCTGGGATCAATCACGGAGTAGACGGGACAACACGGAGACTCAACTGAGACAGAAACCAAAATAAACACACAGAAAACTCAAATTCTCACACTTAATTCATGGATTCAGATGTTTTCTATATTCTTTTTTTGCACTCATCCTTGAAAAACTTCTTGTATTTGTCAAAGTTAAGTAGTAGATTTACTGCTAAATCAAAATGACTGCAAAAAAGTCAGGTTAATAAAATGGAAAATGTTTGTGCTGTAATTAACTTTCCTTTTTTTTTATCTTTGTCAGTAAAAATTCTTTCTCTAAAAAAATAAAAAAATAAATGTACAATATGTCCCACATAAAACACCAGTCCAGGCATGCAAAATTTGCACCATTCCTCAGTGTTTTTATTTTCCTTAGATAAGAGTATCTTTGTTTGCTCCTAAACTGTAGCTCTTAAACCCTTTCTAAAACAGACTCCTTTCATTGTCACACATTTCTTTTTCAAGTTGTTGATGGAATTAAAGCCTAAACCAAACATCAAGGGATATAAAACTGATATAATGTATTAAATTAACTCACATTAGCTGGATTAATTGTCCTGTTAACAAGGTATTTCCATTAATAAAAAGTAAAGAGCTGCTCTCTGAAGAACAAAGTACAACCAGAAGGCAAGGATTTGCTGGAAAACATGGGGGGAAAAATACACAGAGGGAGCTGCAGACTAGCAAGGAATAAGTCTGAGGACCAATTATTAAAATCTGAAGGATGTGGAAGGCAACTACCAACTTGGAAAGTCGTGCATATGCAAAGCTCAGAAAGTTCAAGAAAAAAAAAATCAACAAGAAATTCAACTAGCAAAGGCTTTTTTTATTGCTCTGTTGTAGAAAATTTAGACTAAACAGACAACTAGTCGGTGACCAGTAGGAGGGACGTTTTCCCAAAGAGATTTAATAACCAACGTGGAAAAAGTGGGTCACAAGATATTATTTTTGCCGTTGGTGCAATCTGTCCGTCCGTCCGTCCGTCCATCCATCTTTCTTGGCCTTTCATTGTTACCTCGTTCTCACTGCCTGCCTCCCTCCATTTTCTTCTGTCTCAAAGAAAATCTCTTTAGCAGAGTGAAGACCTTTGCCTCTCCTCCTCCAGGCCTCTATTTGGTGAAGTTAATGGATAGTTGAGAAATGACTGCCAGCAATGGGGGGAGGAAGAAGGACCGAGAAGCGAAGTTAAGGGAGGCAGGGAGTGAGAGAGAGAGAGACAGAAAGGAAGGTTGGCGTGGGTTTCTCGTTCGTCTGATAAATAGCACTGATATGTCAGGAATTATCACAAATCACAGCACTTCAGAAACACTCTGGACACATTATCGTAGTGCACACACTGAGATATGCTCTGCTGAATTTTAATTTTTCCACTACAAAGGTTCCAAATATTAAACTGAGAAGTGTCTAAAATTTTAATTAAAAAATATTTTTCTCACTGTTTCACCTGATCCCCTCTCCTGGAGCCAACTCTCTTTGGTGAATATGAAGTTTTACATCACTCTCCAGCTTTTATTTTCTCTTTTCCATCCGTCTTACTTCTCCTAATCTCCCCATCATTATACTCACTGTGTCTGCAGTACTGAACCAGGCTTCTTTGTTGGCTCCTCTCTGCGTGTCTCCATGTGGTTCTAATGGTTAAATAATGACTACACATCTCATCTTTAACTGCAGGATGATCAGAATAAGAATCCTCCATAATCTTTCTCTCAGTCCTCATTGATTTTCTAAATACGAGGCCTAATAAGATCCAGGGGAATAGTCATTATGAGAGGAAGACTGGGTGTTGCCTGTCTTTTAATGAATCCCCCTCATGAACACAGAAAGTAATTACGGACCAAAAACTGATGTAAGAGGCTATCTCTCAACACGAGGAATAAAATATCCTGTGAGGATTTGGAGAGAAAAATTAAGATGTTCAAATATACAAATTTGAACCAGTTCATCTTTAAAACGTGACATTTTTAACAAAGAAAGCTTCCACTGCTAGTTGATTAAATCCCTCAGATATCCAAAACACCTTATGTTATACCAAAGATGAAACAAATGTTTAATTTAACTTGGGAATAGACAAAAAAAAGGTTCTGTTGATTGTGCCAAACAACATGAGCTCAACCTGCAATCAACACTACATTCAATAAGCTTCATATTTTTATTGTATTTATTTTTACCCAGCTTCCCGTCACTGACAAGAGTACTGCCATTTCTGAAGAAACTCCTCCCAATAGATGAAATTGCATTTCCATTTCAAATTTTACATTTCTCCAGTAGATGTTCAAAACTCAGGAAACAGTGTTGAACCTTAACCTTGCCCTGACTGCTACGCTGCTTGGTTTTAATGATCCTGTTTGTTCACTAATGTTCACTAATGAAGTATAATTCACCATATTCGCTGTAATTTCTAGCTGTGCAGCCTTACTGGATACAGAACCTAGGGTTTATTTGCAAGTGACCACTTTCCCAGTAAAAATTCAAAATTCAAACATTATTCTGGTTCTTCAAAATGGGAATTTGGAAAATCTGACTTCCGAGTAGACAGAGAACGCAGCCTTATTCTCCTACAACAAAACACTGATGGATGCTTTGTTCATGAAAATGGATACATTTTCATGATACGCATAAGTCCAAATGTTGTCATTTTAACAGGGTTTTTATGCATGTGAATGAAAGGAAATGTTAGCATGACTTGCTAATTCTGCACATGACTTAAAAACAGATGATGCAGCTGAGATCATTAAAGTCTGCATATTCCCCTGCTGTTGTGGGATTTTCTGAGGTTGTGTTTATTCTTTAATATTTTTTCTTAGTTCTTGTTACCAGCTAAAGAAAATAAAATGCTTTACACTCAAAATATAGAATAATCCTCCTTTATGCAAGGTAGCCAGTTATGATTCTGTAATTTTCCCTTCCAAATTGAAAAATGTGCACACAGATGGAAAATCACAAATCTTCCACAAGGCATTTCATGGATATCAGGAAATAATGTTTGGGAGGAGAGAAGAGTAAGAAAAAAACTCTTTAATGTGGGAAGAAAAAAGGATTGAAACACAGCAGGGAGGGAAGAAACGTATTATACTCAAAAATGTGATTTTCTCTGGATCCTCTATAAGCTTGAATGAGCCTATTTCCCATCTTTGTGTGAGATAATTTGAAAAGTATTTGAGTGTGAGTCCCTGCAGCTGCAGGTATGTTTAAAGAACAGGCTCTGCCTATTAAAGATACGTTTTATGGTCTCTTTTCTCACTCTTAACCACATCGAGTAGAGGACAAGGCGGTCTATACCTGGATTTCTTATTGCAGATAAGCGTTGGAATGTGACAGATGGAGTATTGGGCTTCCCTTTGAGCTTCATAAAACCCTCTCATGTCCTCTGTGGCAGAAGTGGATGAGTATTCAGAGAGGGAAACAAACGACTGTTCTGCAAATCATTCATTATTGGCATTTGTAGCACAAGTCTCCGCTGAGCGTGAACTAAAGAGTAACTGATCTTTCTATAGATAGCATATGTCTGCGCCTGCAGGGCTGCGATTGATAGGTGAGCAGAATCACACACAGGGGCAGAACGTGGAGTGTGCAATCATCAGCTCCCCCACCGAGGGAGCAGATAGTGAGAAGCAGGGAGAGTCAGCTCACGCCTCTGGCTCTTCTCAGTGGTATTTTCACCCAGCTTCATCTGTACTTATCAATCATGCGCCTCAGTTTACCAACTTTCCTTCTCGACACAACAGGCAGAGGAGAAACCGGAAGCAGTACCTGAAGAAGAGATGCTATGAGGGTGAAATAAAATAGCTAAATGTTTATAGCAAAAAGGAAAACATAATAAAATAAATTAGACCAAGCTTTTTTAATAAAACCATTGAAAGAAAAGTCAGGGAAAGTTTATTGGTAATACAATGTTTGGTTTGGTTTAACTTTTTTGGATGTAGTTGAGTAAAAGATGGTTGAAACGAAATCCAAAATATCTGCAGCGGGAATGAAAGTGAAAAGTGAGGTTGAATACCAATGCATCCTTTACTTCCTACTTTATTTATCTTGTATCCAGTTAAAATACATTGAAAAAAAACAGCTGTATTTATACAAAATGTAAGGACAAATATAAAATATGAATACTTTTAGAAGGTATTGTGTTCTTGTAAAAAACTGCATCCTACCATTGACTTTTTTTCCCCATATTTTTCCCCCAAAATAAATGAAGTCACTGACTCAGAAAAGCAGTTTAATGGCACCGTTTTTCTTTTGCTGCTCTTAAAAGGAAATAAGAAATAAAGAAATGATGGATGACTCAAGATTTTTCAGCAGTGCTGCATGCCGCTGTTATCACTTGATTTTAGCAACAGTACTGTGTGTTCACTACAATAACACCAGCCAGACGCAGCTTCTGTCCTTTTATGGTATAAGCAGCACATAAAGGCCTTCGTTGTCTGAGCACCCGCCCAGGTATGAGTACAATCATGAGGTCTGAAATTAAAATAAAGACAACAGTGACATCTGAAAGAAAGTGATCAATTCCAGAAAGCAGCTCATATTGATAATTATTGAAGTAAAAGTGAGCAACAATATGTTGCTGAGAGATGCCTATTAATTTGTTTTATGTAAAGGACATTCAGGATGAATACGGAGTGCAGTTTTATATACACTTGTTGTAGAAAATGTACAGCCTGTGTTTGTATAATTCACTCTGATGACATTTCCCCCCCACATACTGTTGCTCACCCTGCCAGAACCAATCCAATGTCTCCCAGAGGAACGGCTGCCCTGGCCAATGAGCAGAGTTCTCTTGGAGTTTGGTGCAAGCTGGACGAGTTTCAAATGTGCCCCCCCCCCCACACACACACACACACACACACACACACGCTGGGTGCCTGGGAGCCAGCACTGTGAGCCCAGATTGTCCTGTTAAACTGAGAAACCATCACACCTCGGTTTGCCTGCTCCCCGGTTTGGATATTTTCCCAACAGCACCATGGAAAACTTGATGGTCCCTGCTATGCATAGGGTGCAGTTGTGAGACTTCCCATATTTAATTATGCACTGTGGGTGATATTTAAATTATGATGAAGCATTTTAAATAGATGAAGCTTTTAGAACACAGTTGGAAGTGCAGCCTGTTTTCGAAGGCTGTGAACTTTGAATAAAAAGTTTGCCATGCAACCAAACCAGGCCCTTCTTAGGCCACAAGAATAAACCAAAACTATTTTGGGCAACTTAAGCAAATTTGAATTTTTAAATATTTACAAATTCTGATTTTATCATGCCTTGTGTTGCTTCTATTGTTTTGGTTTCAAGCTTTTTAACTGCTTATTTTACAATGATTTTCCTTTCGTATTTTGTAGGAGTTTTACCTTTTCTGTTCTTATTCCATAGGTCTCTTTTGTCTATTTCATAATTTTGATATCTGCCTCTGTATTAAGCTACATCAACTTTACCCTCTTTTCAATGCAAGCTTTATAATTTTATTCTTATTCTTGGTCATCTTCTGTTTTTCAGCAAATTTGGCCACTTTTTCTCCCACCTCACACAATTTGTTATCCTTCCTCCACCTCCTATGGACAGGCAAACTCTCACATCTACAAACACTTCTAACATGTTAGTTTTTAAAGATTTCACAGGAAGAGAGTGCCATAGGAATTGTGTATGAGATATTTTCTTTAATATCTCCTGCCCTGAGTGCTCGACTCACGCAAACATTGCTCCCGGCTTGGACCACCTCTCCATTTTCCTCCATTTATTTCCATCATTCTGCTTCTCATTATTTCCTTCATCCATTATTTCTTGTACTAGCCTAAATTATTTGTATTAGGCTAGCCTATGTACTGTATTTGTATTACTTTTTAATGCAGTGTTTTGCACAGACTCACCATTCCTCTCCTGATGCAAAGTCTGGTTAATTTGCTGTTTGACAAATTAACCAAACGGCAAGACAATGGAAGGTGTTTTGCACTTAGATTAAAATTTAGTCCATTCATTTTATGTGTGAGTTGAATGAACATCTGTCAGATATCTGTGTGTCACATCATTGCTGTGTGGTTAATTATAGCATGGAGCTGTAATTAGTCAGATGCAGTCACTGCATCTGCGTTCCTGTCCTTTTTTATCTGAAAAGAAGTTGTTCTCATGGTAACATTTCAATTGTCAAAGTGTTAAAAAATTCTGCAAATATGAACCATCCAATTAGTCGAAAGATAATCACATTACACAGCTGCTGTAAAGATGACACATGAGGTAACAAAGGAAGGACTGCTACCTGAAAAGCCTTAAAATGAAACAGTGACACAAATGGATAAATACAAAAGGACCTAAGTCTGTCTTTGATTTTAATTTTGAGTTTCTACATTCAGACAAATGTGAGGATTAAAATCCTCATAAAAATGAGGATTAAATAAAATTTTTTTATTATTTGCAAATAAAAATATTTGCAAATATATATTTGCAAATATTTGCATTTATATTTGCAAATATAAATGCAAATATTTGAGCATTTATTTGAAATGCTCAAATAAATTAAAATTTTATTTGAGCATTTCAAAGTATATTACTTCAGGAAATATTCTTCAAATTTGGATTTATAATATTGTGGTGTTGTAAACTCAGAAAACTTTGTGGAAAAGATCACACCTTGATCTATCCCCGTCCATTTTCCTGTCTCAGTTCAGGTAGCAGATATAAACATTTATTTTACCAAGTTATTTGTTGCAGCTACTTGCTTGTTTTAAAGAGAGATCTGTTAAAAAGTAATTTTAGCAAGCATACCAATGATCAATATTTAGTCTTATTTTTCACAGGGATATTGGATAACTAAAGTCTGTTTTTAGCAAGGAGAGATATACAAACTAAAGAAATTAGAAATTGGTTCCTTTGCTAGTTTATAAATGGAGATGCGGTTACATTTTAGATTTTTGTACAATGCAGTAAAATCTCATAGAACTTGCATATTTTCATTTGAATTCCCCATTACTTAATTCATAAAGGCTAAAAACACTGATACATTTGAAGATAGCTGGTTAAATCTAAAGTATTGGGAGAGTCTTGTCTTTTGATTTTTCATATTTTGGAGAAATTACAATTTATAAAATTTCTAAACCATTCAACAGATACTAGTTGAAATCATTTTACTTGCAAAGTAGACCTCACTGACTTGGTTTTGTGAACACTCTGATGTCTTTTAAGATCTTTTTATGCATAATACACAGAAAACTCACCTAGCATGGTACAACATTTGGGTTAATCAGAGCCATTAAGGTGACACAATGACTGCCTGCAGAAAGCATTAGTGATCAGAAAAAAAAGCTGCATACAGCAAGTTAAAACAGATTTAGATTTGCACCCTTAAACAGAGAACAGCAAAAAGTAAAGGCAGGTGGCTTCATTCACATTGCCTGTTCACTTTTCCATGTCACTCAAGAACGCCTTCTATAAGCCTGACCTTTGTCTGTTGCTTGCCATTTTCATGGTCACCCTTTTCATTTTCTTTTTAATTCCCACACAGTCATGATTCTGTAGAATCGTCTGATGCACTAATTCAAAGAAAAGAGCGCTGTTGCCTTTGGTTTTGTTGCCTGTTATGCACGCCCTGACTCCTGTTCACAAAGGCCCCACTCAATTACTCTCCATCAAGATACTTTCTTAAATAGTCACAGAGACCCCCTCTGTACTGCCAGCACATCCACCTTTATTATTTAGCACCATGGGGACCTTGTTACCATGGATTCTGTCGTCATGACTACAAACAACTACGCAGACGAACAGGAAGCAGAGAAGGATGGAGCGAAGAGATGATGAGAGGTCCTCAAGGGAGCCTCGGTCTGTGTGAGGTTGGAGATCAAGTGGGGCTGAGTTTCAGTGTCTGAGGGTTTTTTGGAAGAAGGGTGTGATGTTAGCTTCCTTTTGTTGAATGACAAATAAGAGGTCAGATCATTTCAATGGGGATATGACAGAGTACGTTAGGTCTTACTTTTAAGAGCAGAACGAGTCTGTCTGGATCTGCTTTTATCAGAATGACATAGAGATGGTTTGTGGTATGCATAAAAGCGCTTTAGGAAGCGGCATTTCCTGCATCGCAGATAAAAAATATGTTTTCTCATCTGTGCAGCCTTAAAGGATGCAGGGGTAATACAGGCAGAAAAAAGGACAGTTTTTATTAGTGTTGACATATAGAGAGTTAATGCTTAGAGAGTAGTAGCAGCGCTGACGTACGCAGAGCATCTTGGATTTGAGAGACACTGCAGTGACACCGCAGAAATTTTGAAGAAACACTTTCAGCAGGTGTGATCTGTGAAATCCTGATGTAAAGAGAACCACCATCTGCAGGTGGTTTGAAGAAAAGGTGCAACCCAGCCCACGTCCTCCAAAAAAAAAACATTCTCCTCATTGCTGATAGAATTTTTTTTCGGATTATTTAAACTAAAAAAGAAAAAGCCTGGTTAATGGAGTTCTAAAAATATACATTTAGAAAGCTAAAACGAGCACCGTGTCATGAAACAGGAGTGGAAGAGCTACTTCAGTTTAATTTTAATAAGTCCTGCTCATCACAAACTGTTCATTAAAAGCTGTAACAAAACTTGCTCATTATGTTGTCTAAAGCGCCCCCTTGTGGTTTCAAACACACTGAACGTGAAAACTGAACCTGCGTTAAACTGTTCACTGCCTCTTCACTTCATGACAATAACAAAATTAGAAATTTGTCACATTTTTGCAAAATATTAATTTGTTATGGTGCCTGGAATATGACAAAGTGAGGAGGCAGTGAATCAGTGAATGCAATCACCAGAAGATTTTTTTTTCAAGTATTAGATTAATAATGACAAAGCAGTGCATGTTCAGGAAAGAAATTAAAAAACAAATCAAAATAAATCAAAATATCTATATCATGCAGTGATAAACCATTCAACAGATACTAGTTGAATCCTTTGAATGTACAAACATTATCAAATAATGTTGGTACTTTTTGCTAAAGAAAAAAAACACACCAACAAAAAGCAAGCCATAACTATGAGTTTTTACACTTCTAATATTTAAAGATAAGTAGGTGACATTTTGTGTACGTTTATAATCAGCTGTTTCAGACAACACAAACTGTTGAAACTAATGGTTAACTAAGTGAAACAACATGAGAAATCAATATATTAATATCCCCTGTTACATTAAGGTTTAATGACTCTCTTGATCATGCACCCGAATCAAGAAAACTGGCAACCAAATCCTGCAAAACAGTCACAACACAACTGTTTCCACATCTCAAAACAACCACAAACTTTAATTTATGTTATCATGATTTTATGCAATGTACTAACATAAAGTAGAATGTAAATGCCCCTTGTACTGATATACTTCCAAACAATCCAAGACGTTTGCTTTAGACATCACCCAGTTAGTCCATCTGTGAATGATTTAATCCAATTGATCTGTGAAGGTCTCAGAGGTTCGTTAGTGAAGAAGCAGCTTCATGAAGACTGAGGAGCAGAGCAGATGGGTCAGGGATAAAGTTGTCAAGACGTCTGAAGCAAGGTTGTATTATAAAAACAGTATTTCATACTTCTGAAAATGGAAAGGAGAAACAACATGGACATTCACACCAACTGATAATACGAGAAAAGTATTAGTAAGACAAGCAGCCAAGAGGTCGAGGAGCTGCAAAGATCCTTGAGTCAGGTTAGTGAATCTGCTGACAGAAAAACTGCTCATTGTGTGCTCCACAGCTCTAGAGCATTATACAGATCTAGAGCATTTTAAAAGGGCAAGAAGAAATTAATAGGCTGCGTCATCGGTTTGTGGTTGCAATGTGAGAAGAACAGAACATTTTAAGGGGTTTACATACTTTTACAAGTAGGAGTACTCCAGTGGGTTTTATTGTATCTGTAAACCAATTTACAGAGAAATTACCAAGGTACAATTTAAGTGTTCAACTAGCAGTAGCTGTAGTCCATATACTTCATACACTGGAGGAAAAACGAAGAAAAATTTCTGAGCAACAGAAATGTAAAATTATGATCCTGCAGGTTTTTGTCACATCTTACTTGTCCAACATCTTATCAGATTTATTGTCTGTGTTTCACACTTTGTGCCCACAACCAACATCTATTTCTGTGGTCTCAGTTATGTGTGACTGTCTTCAGGAATGAGCCGGACTATATTACACCCTGGTACCTCCCCCAGGAGCTGTGCTAAAGTAACGGCTGATGTCACGCCTGCTTAAAGACACACAGTCCCTGGTGGCTACACCCACACTATAACCTGTCCAACAGTATCTTCAAAGACAGAGCAGAGAGGGAAGCAGGGCCGCTGCACCTTCCTCTCCCCACCCCCCACCCCTCCCGGAGCATCAGGAACCTGGCACAGGGAAGCTCCATGCTGCGCACACAAACCCACAATTGCAGCCTTTAATCCCAGTTTTACAGCAGGCAGAAAAGGGGAGGGTTGACCACTGCTCTTTGCAACCCCATGTGCCTGCTTGGATCATGGAGTTACCCTGTCTTCCAACTGAGACCCCCACCTCAGCCAGCTCCTGCTCCACGGATCCCATGTACGACAACTGCCCACCTTTTGGCCAGCGGGACAGGGCCAGGGAAAAGGAAATGGAGAGCAGGGCTGTGTTTCCTTTAGTAACCAGACTCCTTGGGTCCAGCAGCCCTTTGGTCCCAGCTCTGGCTGAGGTTCATACAGTGGTTGTTGGAGGAAGAGAGCCTGGCTCCTGGCCAGATCGCAGCTACTGCAGCTGTAGAGGGACCCTGGGAGGACAGGCCTGGGAATCAGAGCTTAGTTCTAGCAAAAACAAAGGAGGAGGACAACAGGGAGTGGTATGGCAAGCAGAGGATGGGGCTTATCGGAGCCAAAGCCCCTGTCCGTCGCACAGCGAGGAGCATCGCAGTGCTTTGTCTCTGTATGATAACCTCACCGACACAGGAATAGCTGACAGCTTGGAGGAGGTCTTCGACATAGAAATGAACTTGCAAGAGCATTTTGACGAGCACGCATACACCTCATGGGCCCCTGAGCATATCCAAGGACTGATGCAGGGCGATCCTCTGGGCAAAGAGAAGAACCTCTGGTTGCCTTGTGACATCCTCCTTACCGAAGGTTGTGGTAAGCAGCACCAGAGTCCAGACCAAGACAAGAAGCAGGAGCCAGAGCTGGACTCAGGATCCTGTGCTCAAGAGGATCTGATGCTGTCATTTCCACAGCAACGCCTCACAGAAGGTCCTCCGCAGCCAAGCCACAGCCAGGATCTGTGGCCCCTTGCTGAAACCAAGCACTTAAAGGAGACACCGTTGTCTGTGAGGGTGCCCCCTCCGGTTCCCTTGGCTGACCCTTCTGCTAGTGCTCTGCGAAGCATCCTGACGGGCCTCCAGCAGCAGATAATCAAGCAGAGGGAAGAATACGAGGAACGAATAATCAGGTGATTTAAAATTAGATTTTTGGCTCAAAAACAGACATAATCAGCTACTTGTAGTGCTTTACAAAAGCTTTAATACTCCTTTAGCTTCCACAAGTTGGATCACCTTAAAATAGTGTTTTATTGGGGCAAACACAAAGCAGTGAGTGGCAATAAATTGAAAAGATGGTGATATAGTTTTCGTATATCATTTTCCTTTATGATGTTATTTGAATTCAACCTGTGTCAGGCTGTTTACATCATCAGATTACCCATTCATAATCTGGGTGAAAAGCCAGAATAACAATTAATTACAAACATGCAATAATTTATTGTTCATTTATTATTGATCTCACCAAAATGCAGCAAACCAGTATAACTACAATTTATAAAACCATTTCTTCATCAACAGTGAGTGTAAATCTGCTTATTGAGTCGATCCCTTCTCCATATCTTCTGCTATTGTCATGAAGTGCGGTGGTGAAAGCGGTGAGGGAAACGCAGCAGACCCAGATGAGATGAATGATGCAAGTTTAATGATGAAAATAGGCTTAAACAACTCCAAAAGTCCAAAAGACCTGGCAGCACAGTCAAGCGGAAGGCTAGGGCTCAGCACTGGTAGCAACAGGCTACACGCATGGACAAGAACGCATTGACAAGAACCCGACAGAGACGCTGAGACACAGGTGACACTAAATACACTGGGGGTAATCAGGGAACAAGAAACACCTGGGAGTAATCGAGGGGGAGACAGGACAACACGGAGACTCAGAGCCACAGGAAACTCAAAATAAACACACAGAAAAACACGGAACATGACAGCTATAATTCAATCTGCAAGGCTGTTAGGGTGTGTGTCCAACAGCCCTGCGTATGTTCAGAATGAATTTGTTTTTTGGCAACTCTTCGGTGTCTGTGAACATCATCTTTCAAGTCTCTCTTTACAAATTCTCAATTGGATTGAGGTCTGGAATCTAAAGTTCTTGTTAGCAGAACTACCCTGTATTTAGCTCCCATCCATCTTCCCATCAACGTTAACCAGCTTTACTGTCCCTGCTGAAGAACACCTTCCCTACAGCATGATGCTGCCACCACCGTACTTTACAGTGGAGTTTATGTTAGTTTTCTATCACTATGTACCTTCTGCCAGAATCTATGATGTAGATCTCAACAGTACTTCCAGAATAACCACCATCCTCTTGACCGTTTGTCTGATTAATCAACACGTTCTCACTCAGGCCTGTCACTTTAGGCTGGCAGCCATGTTTTAGTAGGTTTGCAGCTGTTCCATACTCTTTTTCAGATGATGGATTAAACAGAGCTCTCAGAGATGTTCAAAGCTTGAGATATTGTTTCATAAACTAAACAAGCTTTAAATGTCCCCCTAACTTTATCTCTGATCCATCCGGTGTGTTCTTCACAAACACCTGATACCTTCACAGAACATCTGGGTTCATACTGAGATGAAATTACACAGAGATGGACTAATACGTGACTTCTGAAGCCAATTGGGTTATTGGATTGTATTTAAAAGGAACTAATTGTGAATGCTCTCATAAGCTTTTAAGACTTTTATTTTAGTTCCCTTCTCAATTCTTTTCTATTTTGAGTTTGCCTATCCCTCACTGTAAATCACATCTGCCTAAATGCTACATTTACCACTGATTTACGGCGCATTTCAGTGAAGGGTAACACAATGTTCCAATATCCATAAAGGGTGCGTCTACAAAAAGCTGCGCTGTTTTGGTTTCCCAGTCCACTCCAACTTTCACCCTACATCCTGTTCAGCTCACAGAGCTAAATTTTCCCACAGGTCTCTGATAACACGCCATGATCCCAACACTTCCTGCATTAATGCTAATGCAACATCAAGTTTCCTAATTTCCGTGAATTCGGCGCTGCAGTTTGTGCTTCCATGACTTAACAGCTGGTGGGTGTAAAGTGGAAAAAAAACATATATAGCCTGACTTGCTGACATATAGAAAACAGCTCATGACACTGGAAAGAGAGCTAATTTAAGGGGCCATGCTGCTGACCTAGACACAACACATACCTCATTTATTACCGATATAGATAGAGCATGTCTCGGTGTAAGGTCACGCATTGGAACTATCCGGTGAAGACAAGAGGCTATTGCAATTCTTTTAGCTTGACAGGGAGCGTAAGAGGACAGCACCAAGGGTCAAACGTTTTTGAACACCTGCAGCCGAAGTTTTTAATCTTTTCCAGAGGTCAGTCGTCAATGACATAAGGTAGGAGTGTCAGAAATTAAGCTGATTAAGCCGAACTGTCTGCATGAACCTTTGCTGGGAGAAGCTCTTAGGCTCTGATTCAACAAAAAATTAAGGAAACTATATCAGATACCCATGATAGATGTGTGGCACTAATTAAATTTCATGGTGCTGTTTTGTGGCAATCAATAAATCTTATCTAATCTTAAAATATGAAAAGACTTAAGGAACAGAAAATCAGGCCTTGTTATCAACAGGGCACACAAAACCAGGACTAAAAGAATAAAACAATGCTTTAATAAGGATAGTGAGGTCTGTAGCTTTGAGACAAATAAGCCATAGATTTTTTTGTTTTGCTATTTTCTTTATATATTTTATATTCTGACCTGAAGCTGAGTCTAGTGAGATGTCGAGTCCTTGGAAGATTGGCAAATGTCCTAAAATGTTTTCACTTGTAAATATTCTCTTTCACTGTTGAACGATGTTTTTAAATTGTTTTGTATTGGTTTTACGTTCCTCCAAGCGATGATGGCTGTTTTAAGGTCATCGCTGATGTTTTTTTCTTCTCAGTATTGTGCCAACACCCACAAAACTCCTGCTGTTTTAGAGGTGTGCACAGTTCTCGATTATAAGTTAATCAAGTGCATGTAATTAGCAGGATTTTTTCATGATGTACCTTTTACAAATTGTGGTTGGTCACTATTGTTTTAAACCTCTTCAATTTCAAAGAATAATCAATATATAAGATGGTTTAACACAATTCTATGCTGTATTTTAGATAGATAAAAGTGTTAATCCCTTTTCTTTCCAAACTACTAGAGGCAGAATTGAAACACTGAAAACAATTCTCTCACTCACTTTTAAAAGCCACTGACCTCTTACTTTTTTTTTACTGGTCATTACCATTGCACTTTTCTTCTTCTCTTCTTACTCCCATCAGCCTGGAGCAGAGAAACGAGGAGCTGGAGGTGGAGGTTGTTCGCCTGAAGACAAATCTGTCGCAGCAGCGCCACTGGTACCAGGTGGTCCAGGCTAAGATCGTGGAGTCAGAGAGGGCCAAAGTTGCTGCAGAGCTCCGTAACGCAACGCTGCAGCGGGAGATGGATCAGTTCTTTGACACCTTCGGTGAGCTCAACAATGAGGCTAAGAAGACAGAATACATCGTCAAGAGTTTTTGAACCAAGTTAAATGTAGCGGGTTTGATGGCATGACCAGTCGAGAGAGACTGATTCCTTTAAAGCTTTTCTGATAATGTAGCAAAGCAAAACATGTTCTTCCCTGTAACAGGAGCATCTCAATAAATTAAATGATCAAAAAGTTTATTTCAGTAAAATCTCTCAAAAAGTGGTACTTGTGTAGTCATTTCATACAGAAGTTGATGTGAATTAAAGTAAAGAAATGTGCATTTAAGCAACTGAAAAATGACTTCTAATGGAGATATGATCATGACAACTTGACAATTATTCAACAAGCTATCATTTTGCACTGCACTGGGAAGGTGAGCCATAAAAGATTGTTGTTAAACAATTTGGCTGTTCAGAGAGCTGGATCCAAGTACATTAATGGAAAGTTGAGTGGAGGAAAAAAGTGGAAAAACTTTTTTTCCCTTGAACCTAAAGGCTCAAAGGGAATGTGAAACAATCTATTCAAAAGAAAAAACTAGAGAGTGAACTGAGGAGCATTTTTACTTTAGCATAAGAGAAAAATAAACACTTGCAAAATGATGCATTTCACTTGGGAATCAAGACCGAAAGAGAGAAACTGTTGAGATAAAGATTATTGAGACGCTGTGAAGCACATAGGACTTAGATTTCTAAATTTAAAATGATTTCCTGTCTTATTATAATTAAGTATTTTGTTTTAAGTTGGTTTTCTATTAGTTGTGAGAAAAATTATTAAAACGAACATAAACACTAGAAATTCAACTCTAGTGTAAAGAATCTAACATAGTTTCACATTTTGATATTTGTATTTGCTGTGATAAGAAAGAACGTCACAACCAACAAGAAGAATCACTGATGTCCACTTTATTAGATTTTAGTTTGGGTAAAGATGTTGGCCAAGTAATATTGTGGTCATTGCAGTCACACATCTCAGATAGCTCAGAGAAGAGCTAAGGAATTACAGAATGAGTTGGCCACTCGTCAGGTTGTTTAAGGCATGACAGAAAGAATAAAAACCATGTTGGTGTACAATGTGGTGCTTAAGTCCTCAGTGGCTCTGTAGTGTCATAATTCTGATTATTCAACACACTGCGCAATCATTTAGGCAAAAAGCAGCTCTGCAGTTCATATAAAAGGCTCTTCTTCGAGTTGCAGGTCTCCACGGTCTCTTAAACAGGCCCTTGTTGCTGGGCAAACTTCTCCCACGAACTCGTCCTCTACAAATGGGGCAACTGCTGTCTTAAGTGATGATTCATAGGAAATAAGGACAGCACTGTACAACTTGTACATCACACATACAGACTTAAAATAATGATTAAAAAAAAACAAAACAAAGCAAACAATACTCCGTCGGAACAATATGCATTGTGATACTGCAAGTGAAAAACACAGATCTGGATGGATTTCTCTCAGACCCACAGTATCCTGAAGGTGTGATGCCTTCATGCAAGGTAAACATCTTCATTTTGTGCTGCCTTTAGGTGAATCCTACATGTGTTCTGGCTTTATGACTAATTTGGTGACTCTCCCAGTACTAAAGGAATGCTTTAGAAAAAGAGCAGCCCATGCCTTTATTTGCCTTTTAAATGTTTTTAACGGGCTATAATGTGGCTTGTGTGCAAAATTTTGCAAGAACAAAAAAAATATACATAAATACATGTATCACTATGCCTCTTTCAGATTTATAGGATTATGATCCGCTTATACACATTTGTCATCAGTACCTTAAATTGAATTTTGTGATTCTTGCTCTACATACAGTACAACAAATGAGGAAACAAAATTGAACACTGAAACTACAGCGGCCTGGAGTAAAAAGCTCAAAATCCACATCACACGTGCCGGTTCATGAAAAACAAACAAAAACAAAAACGTTTCAGCGCAGATAGCACCACCGTGGACATCTGCAATACTTTCAGCGTGCTAAGGGTTCTAATTCATAAGATCAGCATTGGACCATCAGATGAACTTCAGATGGTTGAGAAGCTTTTGTTCTTTTTGGCGTAACATGCAACAGAGTGGCAAACGGTTGTTTAGTCCTTGTTTGCCCTTATTAGATGACAATAATGACGTTTTCTAAAAAAAAAATAAAAACTATTAAAACACAGGCATACAATGCAAACCTCTAGTTCCCCACCTACACCACAAACTTTATAGATGATCAAGTTAAACATTCACCAAGAAAAAGAAGAGTGAATGTTTTTCGTTTTTTTTTTTTACACAAACATAACTCTGACCTCCAGGCAACAGTCGCAAACAAGATCCACCTGATCACAAATGGGAAACCAACAAAAAAAAAACCTGCTTCACTGAGAGAAAAGAACCGAAACGCAAGTTAGAGGGGATAAAACCTAAACAGAGGCAGATGAAGAGCTGTGGACATTGAGGCGTTCACTGACTCTCGTCGAGCGGCCCTGTCAGCGTGTCGATGCTGCTGCTGTCTGTGTCCGACGCCAGCGTGTGCTCTGTGGACATGGACGAAATGTCGTTGGCCGAGGACGACTGGGAAGCGGAACCGGACGCCACATCTGAGACGCGACACGTGAGACAGAACCAGGACGGTGATTAAAACCCTCCAGGTGAAACCCTTCTGACAGCAGCTCATTCCAGCACACTTCCATCCACTTTAAGACAGAAACGGTGGCACATGATCTGAACCAACCTGAGCAGTCTTCTTTCATTAGACCATTCTTGTTCCTCTCCTCCCAGTCTATCACTTCTTCATAAATAAGTTCTGTGCAGAAATAGAAGAAGTATGGTCAAATGTTATTTCGGGTCTTTCTGTTAAGATTTGTGAAGCTGTAGGTAAATAAATGTTATGTCTGCATTTCTAATAATAGTAAACTACACAAAAACATAAAAGCTTTTTTAAAGCTTTTGCGTTTCCAATGGTGCCACACAAAATTAAGAGCTTGTTTGATATTTTCATCCCGTCTCTTTTACTAGCGGGATATCCATGCAAATGACTACAATCAGAATATTTCATGAGAAAATGGGCATATAATTTCTGTGTGTTCCTTCAAAAAGAATGATCAAAATATTATAAGACATAATCCAGATTTCAAATTTATAGATTTCAGAGGTTATTTTTCTACTTCAGGGTTCAAATGTAATGCCTGCAAAAAACACGAAATGTAAGAAAGAAGGAACAGATGGATGTGTTGGCAGATTAAGGGATGGATATATGGAGGTACACACTAATGGACGGAAGTGTGAATGAAGGAAGAGAGGGAGAGACTGATGGAGATAAAGACAGATGGAAGGCTAGATGACAAATGGATGGATGGAAAGGCAGATAAACTGATGCAAAAATGGATAGATGAAAAAACTAATTAATACAGGGATGAAGGAATAGATCAATGGATCAACAGATAACTGGGGAGACTGCAGGAGGTATGAATGGACTGATGAATGGATAATTCTAATAGTTCATTTGCAACATATATTGAAAAAAACTGCATAAGAGGCAGGTTGTCAGAAGCAGCTTATTTTTTTTAAGCTTTAGATATTCATCATGCAAACAATGAATCTGGAATTACAAATAATGTTATACTCCATTGTCTCTGTAATTTCTGCAAAACACAAAATTTCCAAATTCCAGACTTGGAGACTGCAGAAACCCTGGAAATAATCTAATGCTGTTTTGCGTCCCTAGAGGGCGGTGCACCACCTTTCCACTGCTCGATGGTGTGCTCTCTCTCTTCCAGCTGCTTATCTGAAATCTGAGGAGGAGGCTGAAACACAAAAGGGAACAGATCCATCAGAGTAATCGCTAGCACTGTTCCTGTGCTGAGAAAGTCTACCACTAGTTTCCTCACCGCGTCCGCCTCTGCAGGGTCGTACCACACGTGGATGTAGGGGTGATGAAGGGCTTCCTCTACCGAGATACGGCATTCCGGATCAATGACCAGCATTTTGGAGAGCAGATCCCGAGCTTGAACAGCTGGTTAGGCAAAACAGGACAAGCATTACCGTGTCTGTAACATCTCTGGGGACAAATTGGTGACTTTTGTTTCCCAGGCCAGCATTTATGCAAAGTAT
The DNA here is from genome assembly GCF_002775205.1 of Xiphophorus maculatus. Taxonomy (NCBI): domain Eukaryota; kingdom Metazoa; phylum Chordata; class Actinopteri; order Cyprinodontiformes; family Poeciliidae; genus Xiphophorus; species Xiphophorus maculatus. Next base: position 18,388,500 of record NC_036465.1, on the reverse strand, counting down.
TGGTTTTGTTTAAGTTCCCGAAGCTCTTACTTTTCACTTTGTCTTGTTCAGATTCAGAAGGGAAAGCCCAATCCGGGAACAGCTCTGTGAAGCTGACGCCTGGATACTGCGGCTTGTTCATCACATAGTTCCTTACGGTCTCCATCAGTCGGTTCATAAACTCGAGACTGGGCGTACCCAGAATCTCAATCACTTTATTCCACTGGTCGATGTCTGGACAAAGTCGTTTGTTATGGAAAATTGTAGGCATGTACACTACAATTATAAATGAAAGTGAAAAAGACAAGCCTGAAAATTTAAACAAAGAATATAAAACAAGAAATCAGTGCTAAGATTTTAGTGGGCCATAAAGTGGTTAAAAGTGTCAATAAATTTAATATGAACAAAAAACCTAATTAGGAACCATAACCTTTACAGTGTTTTGCAAAAGTACTCACACCAACTGAACCTTTTTACGTGTCATCACTTAGACACAATGTTCAATATTAACATTTTATGTGACAGATCAACACAAATTTGTTGATTGATTGTGTCATTATTGAAAACAGAGATACACACGTATCCATTTACATGGATGTAATGTAATAATTTAAATACCTTTGTATATAGCCCGATTTATTATGGTACCCTTAAACAACTCCAGTGCAACCAATTGCTTTATAAGCCACCTGATTAGTAAATACTCAGTGTGTCTCTACAAACACTGTGAAACCAACCCCTATAATAAAGCACAGTAGAGGCAGCATCATTCTGTGGGACAAGGAGCTGGTCAGTGTTGATGGAAAGATGGATGTAAACACAGGACAACACTGGAAAAACAAACAAACAATAAACGTTTAAGGCAAGTAAAAGCTTTGAGACTCCAGCAGGACGACAACACTAAACATACAGATAGAGCTACAGCAGAACGGTGTGGAGCAAAAGCAAATTATATGCTGGAATGACCTAGTAAAAGTCCAGGTCTTAAAAATCTGTAAAAAGTTTTCATTCCCAGATTTTGCCAATTTGCCACTACTAAGAATATGTAAAAAAAACACAACTCTATTATATGGTTATGCAAAACTAATAAAGAACATACTCCCGAAGACCTGCAGCTGCAGCAAAAAGTGGTTTTACAAAGCATCCGGTCAAATACTTCAATATTCTTTTCATGTTAAAATATTTTTTAGTATGGTGCCATCTGACTGAATCAGTGGTAGAGCAGATGCTTCACGTGAAGAGGCTAAAGTCCCTGGTTCGATTCTCAGGCTAATTTCTTTCTCTCTGCCCTTTTCCTGTCATCTTTTGTTCCTTTTCTGTTCATTAAACAAATGAAAAGGCCAGAATAGTTCTTAAAATAAGCCAAGAAAAAAATGGATTCATCATCTGATCATTTTAGTTTGCTGCTGGCTATATGGTGCAGTGCTACATCAAGTAGGCATCTGACAGTCTGTACTTAAATGTAGGCATTTGTACTTTAACAACTGATAAATATCAAGGAGTGGAGAATCCATCTAGCTCTCCATGTTTGTCAGAGAAATGGGCTGGGCGGGAGGCTCAGATTCATCAAGTGGATCTTGACATTTTTCGGTTTGGTCCCCAACAGAACATAAATACAAGCGAAGGCAATTATCTTGCAGGACGAAAAGCGATATAACCTGGTATCACACTTGTTGCCTTGAATCCATTCAAAGCTACTCGCCTACAACGCAGACCCTGGTAAGTGAGAGGTGATAATTAGAAACAGAGACAAACACTATAAATGCTAATGATGTGAATTATTTCCGTCTGATTCCATCTGTCAATTAGGGAAACTGCAGTCGTCTGAACCAGAAATTGTCTGATTAATAAACATTGGCGGGAACACATAAAATCTTAGCTTAAACCCAGATCTGCTCTAAATAGTAGGGTTAAATCTACAAATATGAAGATCTATGACGTCAGACTTCCATAGCGCTTTTCAGGACTCAAGGTTGCTTTAAAATGAAATGAATTTCTATGACAATAACAGAAAACATCTTGATGTGTTTGAAGGACTACAAGACAGAACGCTCTGAATGTTAGACACCAACTGGCACAGAGACAATGAGAAGAGTGAAGGATACGATCGGTGCCCTGGAAGATGACGCTGCCTTTTACCATCTCTCCCATGATGCACCCCACTGACCAGATGTCCACTGGGAACAGAAAACACACACAAATGTGACACACAAAATCCCACAGACAAAAATTATTGCACTGAAATGATAAAAAAACAACAACAAACAAATACACAGTAACACGTCACAGTAAGGCTGTACAGATGAAGTACAGACATATGGTTTGCTCTGACTGACAAACACTGAGATGTAAAAATGCCACGCCTCATTGTTTTCAGAGAAATGTTCTGCTGATTTCTTCATGCGGTGCACATCTTCAGTCTGGCTTCAAACCGGCTGCTGCCTTCCAGGCCTTTTTCTCGCCTACGCTTATCAGTTTACACAGCTGTTGCTCTCTCCCTTACTTTCTCTTTGTGTGTGCATGCGTGTGTGTGAGTGTGTGTGTTTTTAACAGAGGAGGACGGAGTTTGTCTTTTACCCTCACTCTCTTGAGTTGCCTGTTTGCTCGGGAGCGTTATTAAGTGGCAAATGGCCATTTACTGTTTCCTCCGGTCCACTTTCCCTCAAGCTGAAAGCCCCCTATGCCTCTGATAAAATCTCCAGAGCCCTGCACATAATTCCAAGTCGATTCTTCACAAATATCACATGAATCATAAATGTAAACTTTGCACAGAGTACACCAGGGATTTTTTTAAGGCTGTATGCATCTCAACAGAATGTGGGGGGGGGGACACACCCTCTCACACTGAGTGTTTTCATCAGTGCCTCTGAGAGCATGACTGGGTTATATAACACAGCAACAATTAGGCAGTGATATTTGACATAAGTTATGGCTGTGTAACAAATAAACAGATCTATCTAAAACGATTTACTTTGTGTGGATTGCTCTTAAAGCATAATCGCAATGTTTACATCTCCTTTTGCTCGACTGACTGACTTTAATTTTTCTATCACCTGTTCCAGTCCACAAGAGACCCCTGCTTTCATCAACTGCTCATGTACACATCCCCAAAGGTGCATATGGGTACACACCACATGATAAGAAGTGGAACCATACAGACACACAGCATTTCTAAAATCTTTACAATGTTTCACTGAAAAAAAATGTCTACATAAATGATTTTCTTGCAGTCAGTTAAAAAAATTCCCCAGTGTGAAAAAAGAAAAGAGCCAAAAAAATGTCCAAGTGACATTCTGGATTAGGCAGGAAAATAATTAAGATGGCATTGTTTACGTGGCTATTTAAAATAATGATAAGAAGAAATTCAATGCACTACAAGTTGAATTTTTTTTAGAAATGGTCAAACATGAGGGGACCCTCATCCATGTTAAAGTGACATATTGTGTTCAGTTACATGTTTTTAAGCAATGTCACAGAGACTGCTGGCGTTTTCTGACGCACCGATGTCCGTGCTCTAGTTTTGGCCGGTCAGGAGCAACTTGGCTCCACCGGTATAATGCGCAGCAATGACGCATGTAGTGTAAATCTGAGATGATATAGATAGGCGTTTGTATTGCATGAAATGGTAACACCAAGAAGCCCTGCAAAGTCACTTTTATTCATCTCCTTGGCAACTACCAGGGCATGGAGACATAACATAGTTTTAGTGTTTAAAAATTATGTGACTGACTAAACTACTAGGTACAAAATATATATCTAAAGTATTTCTGAAAGAATCCTAAAAGAGTCTTTCTGGGATGCGTTTCAAAGATAAAGAAAAATAAAACAGAAGAAAAACATCAGAAACATTTAAATGAAGGTTTTCTTGAAGTAACAAGGAAGGATACAGTCCTTTCCAGGAAAGAGGACTTTATGACAGATCATTTCAGCCATTATGCAGCCAACTGACCACAGGTCCACTGAAGCAGAGTAGTTGCAGATTGAAAGCATTCAATGACATTGAATGGCTAAAATTACCACACAGAAAACTAACAGCATAACTGGATCAACAAGAACAGGCAGTTGAAATTGTTTTCAATTGTAAAGCAGAAACTTGAAAACTATAAAGATACGAAATATATTTATGTTCCTGTTTGAAAATTATTAATTTCTGTGAAAATCTGGTGGGTATTTTTTCTCACCATTCTCCTTATACTTCATGCCCAGAATGACCTCTGGGGCGCGGTAGTATCGGGTTACTACATAGGGGGTCATCATGAAGTTTGTGCAAGCTGTCCGTGCAAGACCGAAGTCAAGGATTTTCAGAGTGCAATCAGACTTCACAACAATGTTGCTGGGCTTCAGATCCTGAAGAGGAAAACAACAAAAGCATTTTACAGGGAAAAAAACCCACATTCACTGGAAAAAGACTGTCAAGAGATGCTAGGTAATGTTCCTCAGAGTTTACATCTCAGTGACTTTACCCAAAGAAAGTGTAGGCAGTGAAATGCTCAGAAAAAAATTTATAGGGAACTTGGGAGCTCCATCTCAGGCTCTACAGACTCCAGTCAGTGGGTTAAATGTGAAAAATCATGAAAACAGAATAAGTGCGGCTTGTTTGGAAGACAGCAGCAGAGCATTTATCTTTAATAATTCAAAATATGGCAGTGGAACATACAAAGCTGCCTCTGAATGAGCCATGAAACATCAAAAAGAATGTCAGAAGAGTTGTCTCCACCAACTATCAAGCAAGGTGGCAGAGGGCGCATGATTTGGCCCTTGTTTCCCATAGGATATGGGCATCTTGAAATAACGGAGTTGACCATGAACTCCTTTGCATACTGAAGCATCCAGGAGTCAAACTACAGAATGAACAAGAATTACTAAACTATGGAGTTTACATATCTTTCCCCTTTTCCTTCACATTTAATGACTAGGGAGGAGAGTTAAGGATATTTTGTATTCAGGCATCTCCACATTTTTTCTTAATACTTTTAACAAAAGAGAGGGAAGTAAAATGCACCATGTTCTGTGTCGATTCAGCTCAAAGCACAAACACCTGGACTTACTCTGTGGATGATCCCAGCTGAGTGCAGGTGCCTGATGCCACAAAGGATCTGATAGAGCAGGTAGGACATCCTCTCGTGGTCCAGGTCCATGTGAATCACCTGACATAAGCTGGCATCCATCAGCTCCATCACCAGGTAACTAAAGGAGACGAGGCGTGAATGATGCAAGCAAAGATTTATTAGAAAATCAAACCAAGAAACAATAAAAAAGAAACTGGAAAAAAATGGACAGAAAATGAAATTTGGATAAAATATTTGGACTAAGCTCTAAAGAAGCCTCCGCTGTCACTCACAGATCCTGGAACTCCTCCAGAGACTTCTGAGGCGTGAAAACATTGATCAGACGGATGATCTGCGAGCACAAAAACAGGCCATTAGTTCACTCTGTTACTCTCCCATCCACTTCACTGCACAGAGCTCACTCTTTTCTCCTCTCAGACCTGTTCATTTTTTAAAGTATTTTATGCAGTGACTTCCAGAGTTTCTTCCCAAAGAATGATTTGATCTTACACCAGCTTTATCCTGCTGCATAACTAATTAAATCACATATTTATTGAAGCTTATTTGCATCTTTACATCAAAAATAACATTCTGTTGCCTTGCATTAAATCTTACATTTTTGTGGTTGACACATTTCAGCAGCACCAGTTCCCTGTAGGCCCGCTTTGCATGGGTCTGATTCTGAAAGGGCCGACACAGCTTCTTCACAGCCACTGGTATACCGAGGACTGTATCCAGAGCAGAGCTAGTCACACATTTCATAAAAAATTAAAGAGAAAAAAAAGGTTAGAAGCACATATGTGACTCTTACTGAGAGAAGCACTTCCTCGCCTCAAGGCAGAAAGAAAAAAACAGCCAAGTTACATTTTTACTGAGTTTCTCTCATTTTAAACAAGAGAGATCAGTGTGCAGCCCTTCAAACAATGGTAAGGTTACTGGTAACAATCCAAAATAGGATTACACAGAAGACGTGTTCAAGCTGAGTACTGAACCAGCTAAAATTATTTTTGACTGTATTAATAATGTAATATTATACATCCATTAAGATGTAGAGCTTAAGTTTCTAAATAATAGCACTTCTATCTAGGCTGGCTTTGAGAATCATTAGAAACACATCCAAAGTTTTCTAAAGCTAGTCATTTGAAACTTTTTTATAATTACTCTTGTTAAGAAAACAAATCTGAAATGTCAGAAATTTAAATAAAAAATCTGGGGAGTTTTCTAAGCGGAAACATGTTGCGGTAACAACAACCCTTTTATGTGAAAAATTGACAGTAAAGTGTTCCTAGAGGAATCACAAAAGCTGTAAGAAACTTTCAGAAAACAAGATTTTCTATGGAGGCACATCAGTTGCTGTTTTAGGCTGCAAGTTTCAATAGGGAGCAAAACCACAACAAATAAAAGAAGAGCTGAAAATATTACAGAAAAGTTGCTCTGCAACCTGTGGATCTTGACTTTGGACAAATTGCTGCTGCTTTTAGCACGTTTGCAGTGTATTTCTATAGCACATCTGCAAAGAATTTCCACAACACAAAAACTCAAATAGTTCAAAGAAATACTTATTGTTTTATAAATACAGAAAGTTCCAGTGTAAACATTTTTAAGTAAAAGTTAGATTTAGGTTTCTTTTGGAAAACAAAATATAGAAAAAAAATCTTTTTAAATGCAAATGTAGCAATTAAATGATGGCTTACTTGTGTTACTTATGGTAGCAGCCGCTAATAAAGGTTTTTAAACACCACTCTAGGTGACAACTCTGTAAAAATATCACTTGTTTTAAAATGAAACTAAAAGGCATTTTAGGGTGACTTTTCTCTCAAACACATTGCATTATATCTTCTGTGCTGTGACTAGTAATGATTGTTCACAGCAGAAATGCAGATCAGCTATAGTTGATCAATTCATCTCTACTAATAGCATCATCTTGGTCTGACGCTGTTCTACATTTTAACATTAACTGTCTGGTATCCCTGCAAGATGCATTTAATAACCAAAAAATGTTTCATTTTTCAAAGACATCAACTCAAACATTTTATAAAATGAGGTACAATAACTATTCATAATATAAGAGGAAAGTCTTGGCTGTAAACACCAACTTGATATTTTGAAGAGTGCTAAACCTTTTTTTTTTATCAGGAATAGATTGCTTATGCCTAATGACTTTATAATAACTGCACAGTAGAAAAAAATACAAAATGACCTAAAAACAACCTGATTATGAAAGAATTAGGAACAAGGTCTGGAAATTTACAGCACTGAGATACTTTCACAGCCAGCAAACAAACTCTAATAGAATCTCACCAGACAATGCCTTGGGCCCCTGAGCCAATGGCACGAAGCTGCTGGTAGCGCTTGAGCACAGTGAAGGTGGAGTCCCCCACCTGGACACTGTAGAACTGGCCCTCCGCCTCACTCATCGTGCTGAGAAGTCAGGACCAGCAGCACAGTCTGTCCACACACACACACACACACACACAAAAACATGTTATTAACACTCAAACAAGAGGATGAAGAACACGCAAAGGCCGGTTAGCTTGAGATCGGGTTACTTGTTCCTTTTCCAGAGCAGTCTAAAACCCAACAATCATGTCTTGCTGCTCTCTTTCATCATTTTACAACAACAGAAGCAGAGTAGATATGCTGATGCTGAAGCTGCTAATGTTTTGGTCTGTGACTGTATGTGAACATCAAGGTCAACAGAGAAGGCTGAAAGCTTGATGAAGAGATCCTGAGGCCCTTGATGCCATCTTCAAACTCGGACTGACACGCTCATGCTAAATAAACACAGACAGAACACACTGACTAGCAGAGGCAGCCGTCGGCTTGAACATGTTTGTGATCTGACGGCAGATTAACTGTACAGCAGGAGTACATACATGTTAGGAAAACACACAACATGCTTGTGGGTTTCTAACAGTCGTGATAGCGCTGATTCCTGGGGCAGGAAGTGGAGGGGTGTTATTCTTGGCAGTCATTTCTGTGTGTGTGTTTGCATGTGGGCGAAGACACACTATCGTGTAGCTATGCAACAGCAACGAGTCACGGCTGTTTGCCATTCCCTTAAAAAACAGCCACAAGTTAAATGGAGATGGATTTTTTTTTTTAGCTCTTTGACATCAACTGGCTGGTCTGGATGCTCCAGATAAAATCCACACACAGAATCAGCAGCGCAGACCTTATGGAGACGTGTTGTAATGCCACACATTTTTTAAAATTGTAAAAATACTGGGCCTTTCCAGGCAATCTTTGTTGACTTCTTTACTTTCGTTTCACAATATTTTCACAATGTTTCTACAGTGGAAATGTTTTAAATGTCCTGAAGATCCCAGAAACTAAAAGCAAGGAGGAAAAGATACTACAAAGAAAGAAGGAAGGATAGACAGGATGACAAAAACAAGCAAAACAAAGGGAAGGATGAGATTTAAACATATATGATTGGAAATAAAGGCTGGAAGTACACAAATATTTTCTAGGCCGTTTTCTTTTTCCCCTCTTAGCCAGACCTAGAAAATATTGAAAAAAATTCAGACTGTGTTAAAACCCTGTTATATTGTTTGTTTTCACACAGAAATACACAGCTTTTTTAAATATATTGCCCTGACTAACATTACAACTTTGATAACATAACTTGCATATATTATTTGCACAAAGACAGTACTGTGTTTAACAAAAAAGCACAGTTTGTTTGGGAATAGAGATGAAAAATAATAAGCTCCTGTTATATAAAACAACACAGTGATGTCTGGTTGGCCTCTGTGGCTTTGAGGCAGCAATCTTTCTCAATCGTTCATCTTTGACAATTCTTAATTGTTTTTCTGGACATGTTGGCATTTTCAACAAACCTGAACAATAATCCGGTTTGAATTTCCCGTCTCTTTTAGTGAAACTTTGATTTCTCATTGTCTTCTTCACATCAGCTGAAACGGGTCATTGGATTGGCCACACACTTTTCTCGTAAAAATATACTGCAGCGTTCATGTGTAATAACGTAGCCCTGCAACATTATTGCTCTTTAATTCAAACCATGCTGTGAAGCTGGTCTGGTTCCTAACAAGGCTGGCCAGTCATTTTCCCATTTGGGTCACAGGAGATGTGGGAAATTGAGGGCCGGATTAATGACTGAACTCAATCACTCCAAAAATATGTTGATAGAGATAAACTCTAAATATTATCAATAATGAAATTTAACATGTCATCATGACAACTAAAGCTTTATTATAAAAAACCCCATAATTTTCATATACATGTACTTTAGGAATATGCTGATTCTCATGATAAGATAATTAAGTAAAAAATCAAGTCAACAGTGCACTTCTTAAACGCTTAAAGTTATTTCTAAACAACTTTTACCAAAAGCAAGATTTTCTAATATCAAGTGAAGTGGAGCCCAAAGCAATATTTAGGGTGAATCCTGAATCCTGTTTATGCTTGTTGCATTTGAAGATGGTTGCAGAGGCAAATGATGTTTCCTAAAAGCCATTCCTCATTTGGTAACCTTTATTTGACTAAATTAACTACACTCTGACCCTATAGACTTTCTACCTTTATACTTTTGCATAAATCTTTCTTTCTCTGTTTCATTTGCTGTATGGATTCTTTCTCACATCCATTTAGCTCCCTTCCTACACCTGAAAGGAGAGCTGTAAATAACTTAGCCGCCTGTGTTCCTCTGTCAGGAATTTGTCATGATGGTTTTTGGCACTGGGATCTCTTCACTCGTTTGGTCTTTTCTGGATTTCCCCAGGTTTCCTCCCAGAGAAAGGCTGGCTGATTTATTTTTCTCAGCACTCTCATTATAGCATGCCTTCTGAGGTACTTGATGAAATAATAGCATGGGTAGGAAAAGCCAAATGCTAATGGATTGACAGTACTCAATTACAACATTGCATTTGCTTTTTAAGTATAGAAGAACCACCTCTAAAATACAGATATTTATATTTTTATCCTAACAATTTAGATTCAGTATTGTCTAAAATCTGAATTTAATCTTAGACATGTGTGCATTTCCCATGATAAAACCTGGACTACTTACGATATCACTGGTCAATCTATCCGCCAAATTCTTATATATTTTTTTGTGTGTGTTGTATTTATATTTATTTATATTCTATATTCTTATTCCTTGTTTCTTGCATAATTTAAGGTTTTGGTTACTCACATTTAGTGTGTACCTTAGTATTTAATTTGTATTTTTGTATTCTTTTGTATTTTTGCTTACTGTGTGTTATCTTTGTCTTTTGCCTGGGAGCTGCTGGTAACTTCAATTTCCTGAGGGAGTCTTCCCAAGGGATCAATAAAGTACAAGTCTAAGTCTAAGTCTAAGTCTAAAGCCACCCTCCAAGGTGGATGAGTCACAGCATCAATTATGATCACATTTCAGGCTCTCAGTGGTGACTACATCATGACAAAGCTGCTGCTGCAAATGTAGTCAAAATCTGAAGCACACCACAAACCTCATTCCTTTGTCAAAAAGGAACAGCTAAAGAATTAAATTACTAAATGAAGTCAATATTTTAACCATCAAAAATCAACCTCACATAAAATGCCATGCAAAGACGTTTACAGAGGTTTGTTCCTAAGCAGCAAGAAAGCAGAGACCACCACCAACCATTCACTGTCTTGAAGCATTTTATGACACTAAAGAAACGCTTTAGTTAATGTTTAGCAACTTAAACATTGCTAAACATTGATTTAAAGGATAAAAAATATCTGCTCTGAGTAAAGTAATAAATTATAAATATTCAGACCTATTACAAGATGATGATTATTTTCTAGACTAATGACTGACTTAAAAAACCTGGTTGTAGAAATAAAGAACATTTAAAATACTTTTTTTCTAGTTCACAAAAAAAAAACATCTGTTACTCAGTGAAGAGTGAAATGAAAGAAAAATACAGTGATTTGTGCAAGAAGCATTTGTGAATTAACATTAGATTAACTGGGATTTTACTGATGTAACCGTTTAGATCTTGCTGTCATATTTTATTTTTGTTTAAAAAAAAAAAACCCAGATACGATATTACCTCACACTAAAAATGTTTCAAACTAAGCATTATAGCAACAAAAGAAAAAAAATCGCCTTAAGTCGACCATTTCTCTCTCAGCCGTAGACAGAATAGATCAGCGTTACTTCATCCTGGTCCTGAGGGCATCCTGTTCTGCATGTTTCTTCACACACCTGATTTAAATGAATGCGTGATTAGCAGACATCTGAGTAGATGTCTGAGGAGGGTAATGCCCTCCTCAGACATCTAATAGATGAAGAACTGTGAGCCCTGAGGACCATGAATACATCACTGCAATGTTCAGCTTTTTTGTCTTAGTAAAAATATTGTATCATAACTGCAAGTCAGCTGCAAGAATCCTGACAGAGAGTTCACATCTCTGCAATTTCTAAGTTTCTACATTGGCTAACGGTAAGTAAGGTGCTTTTCATTAAGTTTTTCATCATAAATAGTCGTACCCCACTATATATGACTGATTTTATCATACCAGTTTTTCAGATTCCTCAGATCTTGTGAAAAAGAGATGAGAAAAAACTGCAGGATGAGGTTTAATTTTTTTTAAATCGACATCAAACGTAAATGTCCAGTGTAAACTTTGTAATTCTTAAATTTTAACGTCATCTAAGATTCCTTGTATCTTCAGTTTTCTCATCCTTCATTTTACCTTAGATTGGTTGTATTTTATTATTATTATCTTTTTTTTCTTTTTACATATTTGTGGTTCTAGTGGGTATTAATTTAGGATTCTGAAATTGTTGAAGTCTTTCTCTAACGTTTCTCCTCTTAATAATTATTATTCAATCAGTCCTTGTAGCCACCATAATCTCTATTTACCTAATTTATTCTGTACTTTATTTAGAAATTGCATCCAAGTGTCAACATCTAGTTTTTGCTTTGAGGTTGAGGGACTTGGAGCCTACCCACTTTGTGCAATGAACCATTACCACTAGCAGGAAAAATGGTCCTTAGCATGATCCTACTGCCACTATGCTTGACACTTGGTGTATTATTCTTTGGTGTGAAAAATCCATCTTGATTCCAAATATTGTTACTGTGGCCAAACAGCTGAATCTCACCTGACCATGAAAATATTCTAACATGACTTGTTATCAATCCATTTAAATATTTTTGCTTAAGTCTATCCATTGAATAATTAATATCATTATTATTAACGTAAGAACAACCACTCAGTTATTTTAGCCGCAGTACGTAAGGAATCACTGCTTTCCTGCACATAAACTGTGATCATGTGAAACCAGAGTATTCTGCCTCAAGGTAACCATGAACCTCATACTGGTATGCCTAATGGTGACCAACAGGACTTTGTGGATATATGTACTTTTTTCATCTTACCAGTTAAAGAGCAGAAGAGAGCTGTGACCTTCACATAATCATCAGCATCCTCCACAGTAACTCATCATGGCTATTGTCCAGCTCATCATGAGCCTAGCCCAGCTTTGGGGTCTGACGTGGCTCTCAGTAGGGAGGTGGATAAGGAGTCATATCAGATTAACATGACCTGAAAAGTATGTCTCATTGTCATGTAGCAGCGTTATAAAACAGCACACATCTACATCCAAGACTCTGCTGCTGCTGCTGCTTCTGATGTCAATTAAGGATGAAGGGAAAGTGGCGATAAAGGATGAAGGGAGTGCTTCTGTGATTCCTCTACACATGACAGGTAAATTCACTGTATACAAGCTCAGCCTCAGTCGCTGACAAGTATCTGGCATACCAAATAAACTAGATGGGGGTGAAAATAGTACATGCGTTCATCACATCTGCAGCTGTGTTTGTGTTTAACAGCTGTGGGCATGTTTGTTGGTCTGATCACGTTAGGCCCAATGAAATGCAACTCATATGGGTCATTTGTGAACGGAGTGAATTGATGACATGATGTTAAAGCAGAGGTACAACACGGAGGTATGCGAGCAATAAAGCGGTGTGACACCGGGTACCGCTGGTATTCACAGCTTTGATACAAGAAAGCGCCAAAATAACCACTACCTGAATTAATCAAATGTTTAACCGGACACACAGTCGGTGGGGCCTAAACCACCAGCCTGCCTCCAATCTATGGGCAGCAATGCGGTAGTCGGGCCGCCGGGGCTGAGCTGGAAGCCCCGACAGTCCGAGAGGGACGACGACAGGAGGCGGTAGCTGCAGCAGTCAAACCTACCTTCTCCTTTCGCCGCTCCCAGGAAGCTCCCATGCATCCAAAACGCGAGTCAAACTCTTTCCCACTCCTTTAGGAACGACGGTGAAGTGGAGGGGGGGGGAAGTTTAAAACACCCAGAGTCGTGACTCTCACCACTGACAAACAGACAGACCCTGGTCCGAGCTAACTCCAGCGGCAGCGCGGCGCGGAGAAGCCGAAACAAGCAGAGACAGAGGAGCGAGGAAAGAGGGTGACGTCATTCCGCAGAGTCTACGTTCACAAAAAAAAAATAAAATAAAAGAAAACACATTAACTTCCTTGAGAAAGTTTGTTTAGCATTTTTATCAGAAATATCTAAAGGTACAGATTAAACCCTAGTTTTTAATCGCTACATGTTTTGGATCTGGTCTAACATAGTAGACGTGTACTTTGGTTTTCTCACTTAGCTGTCAGCTTCTGGCACTGGATTCAAAGTAAAGAAAGATACAATATCTACTGAATTATGCACTCATATTAACATCTGACAGAACGTCCCATTAAGAATTCTGTGCAAACCTTTTCAGTATACATTTTGACTGTAATATGTCATTATGGTACAATTCTCTTTAATCTTAATTTCACAGTTGGGGTGTATTTTTCGATCAATTTGTGTGTAAAAAAATATTTTGTAATGTAGCTTTAAGGCAATTTATCATACTAATATTTCATACACTAGCACAGGCTACTTACCAGACCATTTTAATATGGATTAATAAGGAAATCCTTTAGCCATTTAAATGAACCGAAAACTGGTTGGATAAGAAAAAGCATAAAATAAGAATATCTTAGTAGTACACAGGATGCAATGTCCTCTTCATTATTCTACCTTTGTTTAACCATAAAACCAAATTAATACAATAAATTTTTTATACGATTTGATCAACACTAAAAATGTGAATAAATTGAAATCTATACTTAAATTAAAAAAAATCCAGAAACAATGTAGACAGCCTACATGCTTCGTGATGATATAAAAAGTTGGTAATATTAATTTAAATTGGTTTCCATCTTACAAGTTACATTTTCAATAGGTTTCCTGAAGAATAATGTTAGTCTGCTTTATCCTCCCAAAACCAGTCATGATATGTGTTTGGGAACGTTGTCTTGTTGCGACACCGACCTAATAATTTTCAAGTTATAAACATTCTGCTACTGATTTCAGAAGGTTTTGAATTTAGACGCCCTCCTCCATTTTTATTATTCCATCAACTGCAATGCAATAGTATCACTGGCAGCAAAACAGACCCTCAGCATGATGCTACCAACGTCATGCTCGACAGGTGGTGCAGACACTGTTCTTGCCATTTAGGTCAAATAGCAAAACTTTTTATCTCGCTTGATGTGACACTTGACTTCTCCATGTGGAAAGCCTGCAAATTCAGTGGCTCTTAAATATGTGGAGTTTTCCAATTTCTTATTTTGTTGGTTAACACTCAGTCATTATTCGTATAAAACTTCAGTGTAGATGGTGAGACTGGAGTTCCAGCAACTTTCTATATATAAAATTTATTTTTTGTGAATCAACATATCAGGCTAACATTTAGCCTGTTAAAAGCCTCAAAAATACCAAAAATGTTTCAAACTAAATCAATTAAAAACACACACAATGAATTGTCCAATGAAGAAATACAAGAAAGAAAAAGAAAAGAAAAAACAACTGAACAGCCTGAAAGTAATAATTCATTAATTTATTGATTGGTAGTGCTTATTTAACATTATAAAACATACAATATCAAATACAATCATAAAGATGTCAATCACGTTATCTGCTTAGCCCCTATAAAAACAAAATAAAAAAATTCTGTTATATACAGAATATCATTGCCATAGGACCCATAAAAATAGTTGTCAAATGTAATAAAAATGATTTGTAATAATTCGTTTTTTACTGCAGCATTGCAGTGCTTTTTGTGCTTTTACATATTCCCCATGGCAAAAAGAAGTAAAGAAACCTTAAAAAAAGACCTGGATGAACACCTTAGAACTGGCCTCAAAACAAAATATTTAAATTAAAATATAATTATAATATAAAAAAATAAGATTATAATTCACTGGTTCTTCAGGCCCAGTAATTTGATGATTTTACAATGAAATTTAGAAAATGACACTATAATAACAAAATTTTTGAATTTTACAATGATGTACAACATAGGGGGAGAATTAATGACCTTGTCATAATGTACATTCAAAATCTGAGTTTGCGGTCCATATTGCACAATAGTAAACACTTCAGTGTACCTTACGGTTATTCATATGACAGGTTTTGGCTCAACTAACAATAAAGAGGCACAGAAGGTTTCTTTGGCTGTCAGCATTGTTGAGAAGGCTTTATGGATTGTTCCATAAAGCTGTGGTCAGATTTCACATTTCTGATTTTCTGTTTCTTTTTTCTTTATAGTGCCTTTTAAAACCCTTCTTTGCTCTGCAGCTTTCTCTTTAACTCACAGTATAATCCAAACACACTATGGTCCCCATTTTTCACCCCAACCCTTCCACACACACCCGATGTTTGATTGCACAATTGCTCCGTAAATCACCCAAGGCCACCTGTCTCCTCTGCTGAGCTTTGTAGACTGTAATCATTCCACAGTCACAGACTTGGCCAAGTTTCTGGGACAGTCAACCTGGAAAAAGAGAGTGTGAGAGAGCAGTTGAGAAAATTACATAAGATCAATCACTGCGGGTGTACAGTAAAATGACCAAATTTGGACACTGTATTACAAAAGGTGAGTTGTACAAGAAAGTCAAGTTCCCATGAATTCAGACATAAATCTTAACCTAGAGAAATGTACGCAACAACTAAGAAAAAGCTCCTTCTCTTTTACATTGGAAGGAAACACTGCCATTATATAACGAGTTGCAAAGCCAGTTTGTTGCCACACACCAAAAAATAAAGTATCTGGGAAAAGAAGCTTCCTGAGGCACACCTCACAGACAATGAATAAATTCACAGCCAGATTTAGGTCTGAACTTTGACATCCCTATGCATAATGCTGCTACCATTCTGATGTCCTGTGTGTTTTATTTTTGCACCTCTATGTTTTGCTATATTAAATCGCACTGACCTACAGGAGTCGGAATATTTGAATCTGGTACAAAATGTCTGATGCATGTCAAAAGTTCTTGTGCGTAAGAAAATCTGCTACTTACATCATATCCTCGCAGGACAGCTAGGTGGAAGGACATCAGCTGTAGGGGGATGACACTGAGGATGCCCTGCAGACAATCCACGGTCTGTGGCAGCTCAATGGTCTTGTATGCATTTTTCATCAGCTCTGAATCATCCTGAGAGCACAGAAGAATGGGTCGGCCCTGTTGGAGAGAGAAATCAAGACGTTGCACAGCGTAAGGATTACGTTTTACCACCTTGAGGGCTTCCTCTAGCAAAATGTGTGTGTGTTTATTTATTTTTTTATATATTCTATTCAGGGCTTACCGATCTGGCAGTGACTTGTTGCAAAGCATTCTGACACTTGGTGTAGCAGCCGTCACGCATGATAACCATGATGACTGGCATGTCTTTGTCGATGAGTGCCAAAGGACCGTGCTTCAGTTCTCCGGCCAGGATGCCCTCTGAGTGCATGTATGTGATTTCCTTGATTTTCTACAATAAAATAAGGAAAATAAAATTTATTGAGATTATGTTAAATATGTGATTATAAATTAATTAATGTAACTTCTCTACTCTAACATTTGTTAATATAAGGTGCATAAAAAGTGCACATATTTATAGCATGTATAATATTTATGTAAAAGCAGGGAGAAATTAGTTATTCAGAGGCTACAGTACTACGAAATCCTTAACTCACCAGCGCCCCCTCAAGGCAAGTGGCGTAGTTGTACCCTCGTCCCATAACCAAAAGTGACCTTTGCTGATACAGCTCGTTGGCTATGGTCTTAATCTTCTCATCCAGTGACAACACCTTTTTTATCAGGTCTGTGAGAATGTATAAAAGTTAGTCATGGTCACATTGATATCTTATGGATTAAAGATCTACCTTTTCACACAACTATTGCATCACACTATTTTTCTAACATGATCTAGAATCCTTAAACATATTTGAAGAGTTATTTCTGTTTTGGTTTTTAGATCCTGCAATTGGTAATACTAACCTGGTAGCATCTTGAGGCCGTGAATGATCTCCAGCCTTCTCTTCTGCAGTGAGAGTCTGTCTTCACTCATCATCAGGCCAAACATGATGAGGGACACAAACTGACTGGTGTAGGCCTGAAAGGGAAGCACACACTCAACACCTGAGTAAAGACTATCTGGTTCAGTAAAAGCAAAAACAGTATCAAATTGCACAACTCTGTGTTCATATTCCTTGACCTACTCTTTTCTTACTTAGCAATTAATTAAAACAGTTGGTTTGTGTATAAATGAAAATCATTTGATTTGTTGATGGCTATTCATGTTAAAAAAAATCTATACATATGTGGAAATAGAGCTTTTTCTCTGAAAGGAAAATGTTTATTTTAGTGCTGAGCTGTGCTTCCTAAGTATGACTTTTGCTGAAAGGAAGATTCCAAATTGATATTCTTTCAGTCTCATAATCTGTAGCGCTGGAGAGAAGTTTACACACGCTCCTCTTAAGCTTAAATGCCAGTTTATGACTGATAACTTAATTTCTTCTGAACTTGGATGCAATATTGGAAACTTGGAAAAAGGTGGAGGGCAAAAACACAGAGAAACTAGTTTGGAATGGACAAAGGACACTAGTGTTATTTTCCAGAATAGTCTTGACCTTTGGTCTGTTAAATATTTATGCAGTATGCTTAAAATCCAGGAAAGTAATCAGTTCAAATGAACTCCACCAATTCTGATAAGAAAGCTTGCCAAATATTTGGTGAGAATTATGCCAGGACCTCGTCAGTGGCTAGAAAAGCCATGTAGTTTCTCTGCAACTTGTTAAAGTGACATGTGGGCAAATATTGATGAATATGTGTGAATGTAATGTAAATAGTTTGGACAGTGTGCATAATGACTGTGTGATTAGATACAATCAACAATAAATTAAATGTGCTCCTACTTAGTTTTCAGAAAAATTTCTGGAGTTTGTTTGTATGTTACTTCATCCAGGAATAAGATTAGTTCAAATATGTAATGAAAAGTCCATGATGAGCGTATGTACGCTCTGATTCAAATAGAAGAAAACCTTCAAAATAATGTAGTGATTTGAAATGTGGTTAATTACAGACTGATTATGCTGAGGGGAGTGTACCTTAGTACTGGCCACTCCTATTTCCGGTCCTGCATTGATGTGGACCCCACAGTCAGTCTCTCTGCAGATGGAGCTCCCCACAGTGTTGGTGATACCCACAGTAAGAGCCCCTCGATCCTTGCAATATCGCAGGGCCATCAGGGTGTCCGCTGTCTCCCCTGAAGGGGCGGAGAGAGTGAAACATTATAATGTATAATTATAGAACACTAAGGTCAAGCTTAAAGCAGAACTTGGCATGAAGTTGTTTCACATGAGAGGTGAGAAGTTATTTTAAGATATTTTTAGGATCTAGGCTTTAGTGACAGAAAGAAAAGTGAAAAAAAAAAACAACAAAAAAAACACAAGCTCTGATGGAGGTTATTTTACCTGACTGACTGATGAAGAAGCAAACGTCGTCTCTGAAGACTGGGGTGTTGCGGTCCAAGAAGTCGCTGGCCAGCTCCACCATGACGGGCAGTTCTGTCAGTTCCTCCAGGATCTGTCTGGTCTGAGCAGAAAAAAAAGAAAAACAGGCGCTTTATTAGCACTGTCATGGGTATTTTTGAATTTTGACCATGAAATGTCATGAGATCTTCTAAAGGCATATATGACAATTGACTAGCTGTACTTACAGCAACTGCAGCGTGGAAACTAGTGCCACAGCCTATCACGATAAGCCGCCTGCAGCGTTTGATCTCCTTCAGGTGGTCCTTCAAGCCTCCAAGAATCACTTGGGAAATAAAGGAAAAGACAGTTTAATTTATTGGAACAGTTTATCTCGACAGCTGTTTCATATTTGAAACACTGGAAGTTTTAAAGAAATAATCTACCAAATTCCTAATGATTCTAAATAGGATTTCTGCTAAGAAAGTATGACATGATTAAAAACAGGACTTTTAAAAAAACCCATGTGATCACCTGTATTAGTGTCAAAACAAATCCGGCCTCTCATGGTGTTAACTACTGATTCCGGCTGCTCAAAGATCTCCTTCTGCATAAAAGCTTCAAAGTTTCCTGCAGAGATTAAGAAGACATAAGAACGATACACAATGACAATGAAATTTTTCTCCTTAAAAAAAAGAAGAAAAGATAGACACTTTATTGCTAAAGGTATTGAGACACCACTCCAATCTTTAAATTGAAGCAACTCGTCATGCTTCTGCAAACATTTGTGATAGAGTGCATCCCTCTCAAGAGCTCATTAAACTCCAGCATGGTGCCGTGCATTCATGTAATTTCCTCCGCAATTAACATTTCTTGGTCACCGGTTAGTGTTGTCATAACAAAGTAGATTAGGAACAGCAGCAACTCAACTGCCAGTGGTAAGCCCTGTAAGATCAGAGTGAATATGGGGCAAGTTGAGGCATCGTCTGTCTACAGCTGGCTGCAAACATTACGACGGCTTCAGACTAGCTCAAGAATAACGAGCGCAGAATAGGTTAGCATAGCTGAGCTCCTGCATCCAAACCTGGCATAACCAGGTGTAATGCAAAGTGTTGGCACACTAGTGTTGGAGGTTGGTTCTTTGGATTGGAGAATCATGCAACTGTGGGAAATAGTTTTGGGAGGGTGTTTTCTGTCCACAAAGCAATATCCTTTTTGGGATATTCTCAAAAGTTATGAGTGTAAAGCCTACTATTTCAAAACATTTGGCAATAATGTGCAGACAACATTAACTGAAAAATTACTATAGGCATAGTGTTTCCCCCTATTCAGCCAGCAGAGGGCGAGCAAGTATCAGTCTATTACATTGATCTGACCCAATATCATAGTGCAGGCAGCCCCATATAAGCATTTATCTAAGTGTTACTCTCTTCTAGTGGAGTTCCTGTCAATTAAATTAAAACAAAGGCAATTTGACATGGTAGAAACAGTTTTCCAACCTTTCATGATCTGCTGCAGCTCCATCTGCAGCGTCTGAATTGCTCTCACTGGATCGTCACCGGCCTGCCGGTTAATCCTGTGGATGGAAAGTTCACCTCCTTTCACAACTGCAATGTCATCATCCTCCATGTACAACACCTTGTTAGTGTGCTCGATGATGGCACTGTGGACGCAGAAACACAGGAAGGAAGCAAATGAATGCTGCAGCAAGCAATAGAAATGTGCACTAGGCAGATGTGGGGACAGATGAGAAGGCATAATGGCTGTGAAAAGCTGAATAACATAGCTCCATGCTTGATTCACAAGACAAATTCTTCCCCACCTAGCATCAGAGGCAAAGTAGTACTCCACAGCCCTGCCATCTTCGTTTGAGTTGATGGCGTTGGGCGAGTCCGTGCGATTATGGCTGTTCTTCTCATGAACGTCTTCCTTTATGTGACCTACAGAGGTTTAATTCAAGAGTTAGTGGGTTAAATCAGATCTTTAGGAAGTAAGAAATCTTTGACTAAGTTTCCAGTTTCACTGTCATTGTACATTTACAAAAAAGAAAATATCCTAGGATGTCCTTTTAGATGAAACAGCACAGAATCACGAGACTGTAGATAAAACATGTAGCAGCTTTCCAAGACAAGATGACTGCTTCATCTGCTCAAAAACTGACACTGATACATTTAAGTACAACAAACTATTACTTTCTATGATATATTCAGAACTACTTTGTATATTACTGTATATTTTTAAATTAAAAGCAACCTTTAGAAAACTGGTGAATTTTAAGCGAGTGAGCAAGAGGTTTCATACTTAGAAAAATAGTTGAAGAGCAGAGATGGTTTGGTTAGCTCTATAGATCTTCAGTCTAAGATTTAAACTCATCTGCCCTTTCAGCTTAAGGAAGCAGGTGACAGAAACAAAAATTATACTGAGTTTAACTATGTCACCGTAACAGATTCCTTACTAATGATCCCATTAACTAAAGTCTCACTGTGTCCCACAGAAAAATGTCTGTCTCTCACGAAAAGCTCTTTCTTCTATTGTGCAGTCTTTACTCATACTTTCCTTCTTCAATTAATCAATTTATTAATTAATCAATTTTAAAACAATTCAACAACTATTATCTTCCATTACACTTACAAAACACCTGGCCAGAATTTTCTGCGTCATTTAAACAAAATAATTGTGCTGCTTTGGACTTTGCACTTCTCTTATATAGATCATTAATAACCGCATGTTCTGCTGATAAGATAGTGAAGAATAAATTATAAGCACAAGAGCAATAAAGCAAACAGATGAAGTATGCAGTTGTTTACACTGCTCACATTTACAGAGCATAACTGAGTTTGAAGTAGGCATGTGCCAATTATAAAGTTTTCAAGGTGTAATAAAGATTTTAAAGTTACAGTTGCTAAAGGAAACATCTGATTAGGTGGAGTTTTTCTCTGGTTGCGTAGCGTAAAGAATAGAGCAGCATTGGCCGTCCCCAACCTGTTGCAGGACACTGCCAGTCAGGTGACAGATTAAAAGCTCCCACACATTGCCTACGCTTACAAGACTAACAGTGATAATGGGGAAACTAAAGGAATGCTGACCGGACTTCTTATGAACGGTAAAACTGTTTTAAAACTAGAGATAGGGACATACAAACAGCAGCTGGCAACCTGTAGCAGACAGGCCAGTAAATTAGCTAATATTATCTCAGTACTTGTCCTTCTCTAGAACAAATAGAGCAGAACACCAAGAAGGTGTAACGTTCTGCAAAATAATCATGTTTGCTTAAAATTATTCAATAGTTTCTCTAGTGTTTGTTCTATATTTTTTACTTAGGTTAGTTAATCAAAATAACCAAAATAGAAGTACTACATTTAATATTTCAATATGTTACATTTAATAACACCTAAAGCAATTTTGTTACTTTTCAGTTTTGAATAAAAAACATTTAGATCAAGGAAGACATGTTTGTTAAAGAGTTTGTTTAAATGTGGCACTTAGGGTTATCATACAGAGAGGGATCACAGTGTCCCATTCTTAAGCAAAGTAATGAATGAAGTACAGAAAAGAAAAACTTTCTTTACGGTTTACTCTAGCAAAACCTGCAGAGGTGTTCAACAGTAACTCTTTAAATAAAAACATCTTTCAAGGAAAGTCCTCCGAAAAAAGTGATTGCGTAATAATTATCATTGACCAAAAACATCTCATGTTACTCCAACACAATGTCTTTTGGCAGACATTGTGGGCTTGTTTCTGTTGGCAGCAGCAGACAAAGTTCAGAAAAGCAAGTTGAAACTTTAACCCACAGGAAAAGAGACCTTTATCCAGAAACATAAGGACATATTTTTTGTGTGTGAAGTCCACTGGTGCTGGTTTCATATTTGGTGTTTTAGTTCCAATCAAAACTCTGTGTAAAGATTGTTTTACTTAATTTCTATACAGTATGCATTTAATGAGAAAGTGTGTTAATTTAGTTTCTTATGGACAGGGATGTATTGATCTTTCTTGAGAGAACTATCTCTCCAACCTGAAAGAATTAGCAAGAAAGCTTCAGGCCCAGACACATAAAATATATTAATGACTGACTATTATATTCCCAGATTCTTCATATGAGCAGCTAAAAGACAAATGACAAATATTTGCTGTTTATTTCTGCTTGAATTTGCTAAATCTATTGTTAATCTGTATATTATGCTTAGCATTGAGAGAACAGTACCCCAGAAACCTGAGTACAATACTTGTTTATTCTTTGTATTCCTTACATTTAACTAATGTATGTTCTTGTATTCAGCCTTTTTTTTTTTTGCAGAATTATAAAAACACAATGCAAACAAAACTGCAATCACTGAATAACATTACTTTGTATAATCAATGATAATATAGATGCTGGTTTAAGAACTTGCTCCCTTTCAGTTTGTTTCTTATTCTAATTACTTTTGTGTAGCTTTCATTTTTATGGTCTATCTAAGGAAAGGATTAATTTAAAGAATGTACCCTTTTCTTATTTAATCTAATAAAGAAAATGAATTTATTTTAATTTCACAATAAAAACTAATTTTAAAATGGTGTATAACTTTAAATCTATTAATATTTTGTATTAGTTAAGAAGGTTTTGTAGCTATAGACATTTTATTTTGTTGCTCAACCACAAAAAGGCTCTTTGTGGTTATAACTTATAAAATGTTTTCGAAAGAAGGGTTACATCATATACAAAATCTAAATAACAAAATATAAGACAAAAAAATGAAGACTGATCCTATAGAAAATACAGTTAAAAATAAGAGAGTCTGTTCTCCACTCTTAGATTTTTTTTTTAAATCAGCAACTTTTCATAAGTTGTGCAACTGATGGAAAAAAAAGATCTGGAGGATATTTCTAAATACAACCCATTTGAACAACTGTGATCAGGTGATGTGCTGCTGCTGAGGCAGTGAATTTAAGATGTGGTAAAAGTGGATGACAGCAGGACAAAAGGAACAGAGCTTACCACTGTTGTACTGCACAGGGATTTGCTCGGTTGGCAGCTCGTGCTCACTTCGCACACCGATGAGCAGCGGACTTCCTCTCCTGCCGAGATGAGAACAAAGCAGGCAAGGCGGAAGAGATGGAGTCGGAAAGAAGGAACGGGAGAGGGACAATGGTTAGGTTTTTTAAACACAAAGCCATGTCAGATACAATAACATGCTCTCCTTTATAGCCTGATACCTGATCATGTTGTGTCATTGTAAGTTAAAATAAAGTTTGTCCCCCTATCTTCAATTCTGTTTGTTTACTTTCTTATCATATCAATTGTACCAAATCTAATACATTTATTAACTAAAGTTTTGCAGATATTAAAGGTGTGTCTGCATCATTTTAGGATGTAAAGGTTTACTCAACTATTAGTTTGAATATATTTTATCGCTAGCACTTTACTTTCATAAAAACAGAAATAAAGAGAGTTATCTTCTGCAAGTATGATATTAATGGATCATAACCTTTAAACAGAGCCTCACCTCAAAAATCCTCAACTATCCCTTTAATGCAAGTTTGACACCACCTGTCAAGAAACAGCAGCCTCTCCTTACTTTTTGTTTTTCTATTGTACAGATCAGTCTTTTCTTTCTGCATCAGTTTTCTCCTGGGCCTCACTAATGCATGCTCTTTAATTGTTCTAGAGGGTGTGGGATTTGACAAAGGAGACATGCAAACAGACACGTGGTCAGTTTCCAAATATGTTCTAGGTTGAAAACTATACACTAAGTTGTCATCGTCTCCACACATCATTTCCTTATTAATTAGAAATGTCTCAGTGGGTTAGAAAAATAAATATGTGCAAACACTTTAAATGGATGACTAACAGTGAAAATAGGTCAAAGAAGCAAAAGTAGAAATTAAGACAGCAGTTTTCCTGCTGGGTGGCTGATCTGTGATACCACAAGAAGGGTAAAGGCCGTAACATCAGATAATAGGGCCTTCACTCCACCTTCATCAACTATGATGAACATTTAAAACATGAAGATCATGTGTGTAGCCATAGGCTTTGCAAGCTAAAATAATTGGTTTGAATGTTTCCTTCAAGCTCATGTTGATAAACAGGAAAACCAAGCCGTTGGTTTAATCAGCAAGTGAGCCAGCAAGTTTTGCTAGGTGAACTGTTTGCATAAAGCACAAGTTACACCCAAGCCATCTCAATTTACCAGCCCTGCTCCCGTAACTCTTTCCTCCTGATCTGTGACCGCTCATTGACCTGGGAATGGTATAACGCAAAAAAAAAAAAAAAAGTTGATAAGAAGTAATTAACCTGGTGATTTTTGCCCCTTCAGAGTTTCCCAGAGCTGAAACAGGAAACTCTGTAGTCTTTCTGTAAATGAGTCAGAAAGGGGGGCGTTGCCCTCAAAGCTTCGGAAGAGGCCCAGGAGGGAACAGCAGTCTGAATTGAACCTCAGATCTTAATATGCAGAACATACCAACTCACTCCACTGGACAAGGAGCTACTCACATGACCACAGCTGCCCAGTACTGGAAGCAAAAAGGATTCCAGAGTAATGCCATAATTAATAAGCGCGGGCTTTGTCTCCTAATCAGTCCAGATATTGCTTCATTGTGTTAATAACAGCAACGACTCATCTGGCTGGATGGATGATATGTGAAGCCTAATCTCAGCGTTGCCTGTGAACAAGTCAGTGAGTTCTGACTAACCTGGTGGACACAGCCTCTCCAGGGTAATGACGGCTTTTGAACACGAGAGAGAAGGCTCCTTCCTAAAACACACAGAGACAGAGACGTTGTGTTAACTGAACGAACATCCTAAAATAAACACATCTTGCAGCTGCATGTTAAAAGAAGGGAAGAGAAGCAGGTGTCACTGTCAGATAAATCAGAAAAAAGTGAAACCTTTTTATTTTAAGACATTTGCTAAATATGAACTGGAGTGCAAAAAGAAGTAGAAATCCTCAAGGTTCTGTTTTTGGACAACATGTAGTTATTATCTAAGTTGTAATCCTCGCTCCGTGAGTACTGCTACATGCTTAAACATCTTTAAGCTAATTATAAACAATAATGTATTTCTGTGACATGCAGAAATTGTCAATTTGTATGTGTTCCATTAAGGACAAGCCAAGTGCTTTTGTGAAGCTTTTGACTAAATGACTAAAATTTCCTTGTGCATGAATGGACAAACAAATTTGTCTTGCCTCAAACACCTTTAAAATATACAAAATCTTATTTTTTTCCTCACTCTGTGGGGTTTAAAAGATGCGGGGGGTGACTTGGGGAGGCCTGGGAGTATTTAGGTACTGGAGGGAAAGTCTAAAAGCAATAGGAGCTGTATTGTATAACATCAGCTATGTTTCGAAAGTGCTGGCCACACAGCTGCTCACGGTGCTTACTGGAAACAGAGCTGGCTGAGTGTGGGACAGTGGTGGGGAGGAAAGGGGGTATGAGTGAATGCAACAGGAAGCAAAAGGAGGGTGTCACTAGTGTAAGGTTGGACTATCTGGTTTCCATTACTTCCAGTCCAAAAATGCACGTTTTAGTTAAGCCTCACTGCAGACTGAATGAAGCTTTAGAACATTACTCACACAATGGAAAACGTAAAACAGTATGCTTCATCTAAAAAAAAAACCCATCTGATTCTATGACTAATGATGTCACATGTGACTCTGTTGGGACTGCTTCCATGGAGACATTTTTTCACAACGTTTTGTTTCACTCAGTATTAGAAGTGTTTTTGCTCATATAAATATGTCACTTAAGAAAGAACTTTACGAAACAGAGCAAGTTTCCTTCACTTTCAGCTGAGGAGTGGAAGGTTCTTGCATTAATAACTAAAAAGAGTTGAGTTTCACCAGAAGAGCAGGACATAACCTACTGTACATGGTGGTGTGAAGTTAGATTGTGGTTTTACTGTGTGAGAAGCTCACCAGTTGCTGGATGACTCTCTCCACCAGTGTGGAGAACGTGATGCTGTTGTTTTCTCGATTGTCATACAGGTATTTGATCAGTTTTGGGATCACCTCTGTATCTGTCTCTGACTCAAACTCGTATCCTTTGGTGATCTGAGGGAAGGAAAGAAAATGGTTTAACACATGAAAATGGCCTCAGGGAATGTAAGGATTTAACAGATTTTTTCCCCCTGATAATTAAACAACACTGTATTAATCAGTCCGGAGTCTTCTATGAAATAAGTTTTTGACAAAATATGCTACCAACATGTAAGATTTTGCTGCCATTTTTAACCTCATGAACTTTTTTCACCATGTCTTAATCTTTTTTTAGTGTACGTAAATGTACATGTGGTGGATGTTTTCCACCACATGTTGTGTTTTGCAGGTAGGACAGAAAGTTACATTTCGGTCTCATCTGACCAGAACACTTTCTTCCATGTGTTTGCTGTGGCCTCAAACTGAAAATGGGATTTCCTGTTGCCTTTGGTTTTGACTAATTTGTCTGAACAACAGATTCTGCCAAATGATTCTGCCAATTGTAGTACTCTGTAAGTTCTCCAGAGTACCACAATGCTCCATTAGGTGTTTAAAGCTTTAAATTTCGTTTTATAACCTAACTCTGCTTTAAACTTCTCTACAACTTTGTTAACTAATGTTCTCTGACAAGCTTTTCAGACCTTTACAGAACAGCTGTAAAGCTACAAAGGTCAAATTAGATATAGGTGGGCTTTACTTAGGTGATCTTCGAAGCCCATTTTCTTGCATTGGGTTATTTTTTAGAAAGAAAATGGGAGAATATTTATACACATCACACTTAAATATTTAGAAGAATGTGAAATTTCTTTTCCACTTCACAATTATGTGCAAAACGTTTTGCTATATAACTCAAAAAACAAGATTAAGCAGTTTGTATAGTTAATAGTTCTACTTTTTTTTCCAATTTGTAGTTTTTTTATTCATCATAGTTACAACTTTGTTACTTCTTCAACGCTAAAAGCTCCTTGACTTTGTTTTTTAAAACAATGTGATACAAATCATATAATTTTGGTCTTCAGATTTCATTCAAGAAATCATCATGAAAGTTTTCCTTTGTAACCATAAGGCCTCCAGTAATAATATAAACTTTGTAGTGGAGGGCAGGTTTAATTATCGCACTAACCTGTTTCTTCAGAAAGAAATTTATGGCAACTCACCAGGTACTTCTTCAGCTCTTTGTAGTTGGTTATAATGCCGTTGTGGATGACGACAAACTCTAAAAAACGAAACCAGACATAAGTTCTTTTTCAAGGCTTTTCATGTTTTTTTGTTTAAGGAATTCAAAACACAAAAACTAGAGTTCAATGGAAAGCTGCCACACCTTCTCGGAAATGCAAGCTTGGTGTGTGGTAAAGCAAGTCTGGCTGGCTATTTATAGAATAATTTGGCTTTAGCACTTGCACAAAGCAACAATTTGGAATGTGCTAACAAAGTATTACTACATCGCAAAGATCTAGAAGGATAGCTTACAGGATTACAATCTGTTTGCAAAATTAATGTGATTTTAGAGTGGAATCATTTTGTTTCATTTCAGACTTATGAGGAAAAGCTAAGGGACATAACCAACACACCTTAAAAAACCAATAAGACAGATGGGTGTGTCTTTTACTGCACTGTGTTCTTTCAAATAGGATAATTTTAAAAGCAGTTTTATAAGATTCATATTGACACAATTTAAACAAGTCAAGCGAGAAGTCACTACTAAGGAAGGTGGAAGAGAAATTCAGTCCTTTCATATGATTGATGATCAGGTCAGGAAAGGACTTATTACCATTGTTTTTGTCGGATCGCTGGGGGTGACTGTTGACAGCACTCGGCTCTCCGTGCGTAGCCCAGCGAGTGTGAGCCAGGCCAAAGTGTGTGTGCAGAGTCTCATTGATGTCCCGGTCTTTTTCTGAACAGCAAAGAATAACATGAGAGAATAATGCTGGATGTCTATCAAATTCAGCAAGTTGGTTTGTGTTATTTATTACTAAAAATGACATATCATTAAAGGGTTTTATGGAACTTCAAGAAATGAAATCAATCATATGAGAACTCACGGTAGATCTCCTCCTCCAGAGCCTTGACCTTGCCCTTTTTCTTGATTAAGCAGATACTGTTGTTGTTGTTGAGGTCAGTGGTTGTCTTGGTGGGGCCGTCTACGGCAACACCTGCGGACGGAAAACCAGAAAATGTCAAACTCAGGTCACTGGAATGTGAGTTATGAATGTTCCCGTGCAATTATTGCTCCTGTGATGAATGACAACTCCAACTGGTTTTTACAAAACCACATTCCCCAGACATGTCTTACTCATGGCGGGCAGAAAATATGTAAACAGTGTGATAAGGCTCGAGACGCAGTCAGATTTGGCTTGTGGATGTGAAGTAAATACAGTTAAAGTATCTTTTGCTAGTTAATGTCCAAATGAGGAGTCTGTCTATCTGCAAGTGTGTCTAAGCTAAAGCAGCTCATCCTGTTCAAATAGGATGGACAAACACAAGGTGCAGTAAATATGGGTGTGTCTTTTTGGAGCTTATTAAGCATTCAGGTAAAAAAAAAACAACCATCTGTCAATTACACTTTTTATTCAATTGTAATTTTAACCATATAACCTAACTCCAGAATGATTGTACCTTTAAAAATTCTCTCTCAAACTATAAAAGATCTGAAACATTTAATCTTCCAAACAAAACTAAATGAGTAATAACTGAAGTACAAATGCTTTAACCCTTAAAACCTAGATAAAAAGATTTGCCGATTTTTGGGCAATGTTGAAATCAGTTATTTTAATAGACTCAACCTGATAAACCAGTTTTTACACAATATCAGTTGTGAGGTCTGTTTTCCTATAACATTTCTAAACTGATGGGGGTGTTTATAATCAAATCCTTGCAGCAACAGTCTGCTTCCTGTAGCGTCCTATGTTGGAAGACCGTGACTTTTTTCCAATTTTATGAACCTGTAGTTAGCTTCTATGAAGTTATTATCATTAATAGTTTCCCTCAATGATGTCTTAAGTTTAGAGAAAAGCGGAAGGCCAAGAGCTATTCAGAAGGTTTCAGGTGATTTAAACTATTTTAAGCAATTTAATCTGAGAATGCCCATATCAATGTGATACAATGCAGAATTTCTCTGCTAAAGGATTTGTGTTTTATTCATCAAAGTGACATTGGATGAGGCTGGCTCCTGTGACAATCAACCTTATAAGCTGCAACTTGTCAGTGATCCAAGAATGGAGTACATTTTTGAAGTGTGCAACATTCTGTCACTTGTGCAACGTCATCAAAGATCAAACATTCCTCTGCTTTTCCAGGTATTGGAAAATTAGCCTGGTGGATTGATCAAGCTGATAATCTCTTTAGGAAAGTAGCTGTTCATCTCCCCAAACTTATTATGTTTATAATGTGAGGTTTAGATGTTCAAGGTCTGCTAATACGGAGTTCCATCCGGTAGATATGAACATTTTCTGTTTGTGAGTTGTTTTAAATAGCTAAAATCAGCTGGAACACTCATGCCTTATGGTCTATTAGCCTTCCACCACTATAGGGATTTATTTATATTTTTACAATCCTAGTTTAATGGGGCATCTTCCCATAACATCTTCACAGAACCATGCTTCAAAGAATCCAAACCATCTCTTTAATGATTGAATTTGAGTAAGTATTTCCAAAGCTGTTTTCCTTAAAGCTTTACGTATTATTTATTCTGTGTGCGTGTTTCTGTGTGAGTGCAAATACTGTGCAACTGTCTCACCTGCTGAATCGTACCCTCTGTACTCCAGCCTCAGCAGACCCTTCACCAGCGTCTCAAATATCTCCTTTCGGGTGCGTGGCACTTGGTAGTTCAGGTAAGCAAAAATCCCTTTCAATAAAAAAGAGAACCAGAAATATAACTCAAGTCTTGGTTGCAGAGCACAGTGCTCCTCTTTTATTCAAACTCAGGCTTGGCACTATAATTTTGCTTAATGACATTTTGGACACAGTGACTATAAATAATGCAATAAAGTCATACAAACAGGCCTTTTTTCTAGATTTCTACCTTCTATCATCAAGTATATGACCACTTGTCCCGTTCAATCTTTACACACATTTTTCTTGCTGGTGTTGGAGGTAAGGCACTACACAAACTGTGAATAGGCGTGTGTATTTTCCTCCAAAATTGTGTGCGTGGGGGGTCTGTTAAAAACGTTTTGTGAGTACACAGCTAACCCATTGACAGGACGCATACTGCGCGCAGTGTTGGAGCAGACAGGCAGAGGCAGGGTGAGGTTAAACATCGCTGATCCTGCCTTCTTCTTCACATAAACGAGGCGAGGCTGGGGAACGGTTAAAGATTTACTTTCAGTTGTAAAAAATGGTTTTGTTGTAACAGCAGACAGAGGCGCAGCGCGCACTATGTAGCCTATAGGTATTTGCCAATCAATGGAGAAAAGTTAACATCGGGCTTCTAAGTCATCTCTATACAGGATCAGTCATCTGCAGCTTCCTTGCTCTTGAGTATACAGTCAAACGACGACACTGACACGTAGCAGCTGTGCGTAAAAGTCCTTCACGCTTCAAGATCCACAGCGAAAATGTCGGAAATCACAGACATTTAAACTCAAGTTTTAATCCTTAGAATTACATCCAAATCAGAACAACAGTAGAAGTTTATCAGCATATCGTGTGTTGCTTTCTTCACAAAATGCGCGCAATAGCTTTTTTTTTTATTATTCAGAAACAAGAATGATAATTCACGGGTATTAAGAAGAAGACTTACCACACATGATTCAAGTTTCCTCTTCACCGGTCGACTCTTTCTGAAACCGATTTTTAGTTTTCCAGCTAAAATGATGCTTCTGTTTCTCCGCGGTGAAGTCTCGGATGTAGTGCACACTCCCCCTGGGCTTTTCTATTTAAATGCAGTTTCCTGCACAGGGCAGCTGCCCCGCCTCCTCTGACGTCTCTTATCCCATGTCCTTTCAGGCCATCCTGCGTCTATCTGTCAGGTGTTCACTTCACCTGTACGTGATGATTAACCGCTGTTAACTTTCCTGTTTCCCTCCCTGCAGTTAACCTCAATCTCGTGTTCTCAATACAATTGTAGGTATTTATTAGATATGGGTATGACCGGTTTTTGATTCCTGTTTTTGTCGCCCAAGCTTGATTGGAGGGTGTGGAGAATTCCTCAACTTCCATTTCGTCTTTTCTTTTACTTACTTCCTGGATCTTGCTGTTCTGTAAGTAGGCTATTACTATTTGTTAAAGTTTAACAATGTGTATTTTTTTTTAACTTAGGTTTTTCCAATACACATCAGCTTTTGCTGAGTAGGTGTGGAGAAAATTAGTAGTTTCACTTTTTTTGAAAAAGCTTCTTAGGTTTCATGAACTTGAGGCAGGACATGTTGCTAGGCCATCACAGGACAAACAACCAATACAACTAAGAGTAATCAATTAACATAAAAGCCGTTGTACTGTAGGAGAAAACCTTTTGCATGAGGAGAAAATGCAAATTTCATGCAGAAAGACCTCAGGCAGGACCTTGTAGCTGCCAACCACTGCACCACCGTCCAGCACCAAAACAAGCATAAATATCCATCCATCCATCCATCCATCCATCCATCCATCCATCCATCCATCCATCCATCTTCTTCCGCTTATCCGAGGTCGGGTCGCGGGGGTAGCAGCTTCAGAAGGGAGGCCCAGACTTCCCTCTCCCCAGCCACTTCTTCTAGCTCCTCCGGGGGAATCCCGAGGCGTTCCCAGGCCAGCCGAGAGACATAGTCCCTCCAGCATGTCCTGGGTCTTCCCCGGGGCCTCCTCCCGGTGGGACGTGCCCGGAACACCTCACCAGGGAGGCGTCCAGGAGGCATCCTGACCAGATGCCCGAGCCACCTCAACTGGCTCCTCTCGATGTGAAGGAGCAGCGGCTCTACTCTGAGTCCCTCCCGGATGACTGAGCTTTTCACCCTATCTCTAAGGGAGAGCCCAGCCACCCTACGGAGAAAACCCATTTCGGCCGCTAGTATCCGCGATCTCGTTCTTTCGGTCATGACCCAAAGCTCATGACCATAGATGAGGGTGGGAACGTAGATCGACCGGTAAATCGAGAGCTTCGCTTTTTGGCTCAGCTCTCTCTTCACCACGACGGACCGGTACAGCGCCCGCTTGACAGCAGACGCTGCGCCAATCCGCCTGTCGATCTCCCGCTCCCTTCTTCCCCCATTCGTGAACAAGATCCCGAGATACTTAAACTCCTCCACTTGGGGCAGGACACCCCCCCTGACCCGGAGAAGGCACTCTACCCTTTTCCGGCTCAAGACCATGGCCTCGGATTTGGAGGCACTGATCCCCATCCCGGCCGCTTCACACTCGGCTGCGAACCGCTCCAGCGAGAGCTGCAGATCACGATCTGATGAAGCCAAAAGGACCACATCGTCTGCGAAAAGCAGAGATGAGATCCTAAGGCCACCAAATCGGATCCCCTCAACACCTTGGCTGCGCCTAGAAATTCTGTCCATGAAAGTGATGAACAGAATCGGTGACAAAGGGCAGCCCTGGCGGAGTCCAACTCTCACCGGAAACGAGCCCGACTTACTGCCGGCAATGCGGACCAGACTCTGACACCGGTCATACAGGGACCTGACAGCCCGTATCAAAGGGCCCGGTACCCCATACTCCCGGAGAACCCCCCACAGGGCTCCCCGAGGGACACGGTCGAACGCCTTCTCCAAGTCCACAAAACACATGTAGACTGGTTGGGCGAACTCCCATGCACCCTCCAGGACCCTGCCGAGGGTGTAGAGCTGGTCCAATGTTCCACGACCAGGACGAAAACCACACTGCTCTTCCTGAATCCGAGGTTCGACTATCCGACGGACCCTCCTCTCCAGGACCCCTGGATAGACCTTGCCAGGGAGGCTTAAGAGTGTGACCCCTCTATAATTGGAGCACACCCTCCGGTCCCCCTTTTTGAACAGGGGGACCACCACCCCAGTCTGCCAATCCAGGGGAACTGCCCCCGATGTCCATGCGACATTGCAGAGTCGCGTCAACCAACACAACCCTACAACATCCAGAGCCTTAAGGAACTCCGGGCGGATCTCATCCACTCCCGGGGCCTTGCCACCGAGGAGCTTTTTAACCACCTCGGCGACCTCGCCCCCAGAGATTGGAGAGCCCAACCCAGAGTCCCCAGGCTCCGCTTCCTCAGTGGAAGGCATGTTGGTTCGATTGAGGAGGTCTTCGAAGTACTCTGCCCACCGGCCCACAACGTCCCGAGTAGAGGTCAGCAGCACACCATCCCCACTATAAACAGTGTTGGTGCTGCACCGCTTCCCCCCCCTGAGACGCCGGATGGTGGACCAGAATCGCCTCGAAGCCGTACGGAAGTCTTTCTCCATGGCCTCTCCAAACTCCTCCCACGCCCGAGTTTTTGCCTCAGCAACAGCCCGAGCCGCATGCCGCTTCGCCCGCCGGTACCCATCAGCTGCTTCCGGAGTCCCACAGGCCAAAAAGGCCCGATAGGACTCCTTCTTCAGCCTGACGGCATCCCTCACCGAAGGTGTCCACCAGCGGGTTTGAGGGTTTCCGCCGCGACAGGCACCGACAACCTTGCGGCCACAGCTCCGATCGGCCGCCTCGACAATGGAGGCACGGAACACGGTCCACTCAGACTCCATGTCCCCCACCTCCCCCGGGACGTGTTCGAAGTTTTGCCGGAGATGGGAGTTAAAGCTCCGTCTCACAGGGGATTCCGCCAGACGTTCCCAGCAGACCCTCACAACACGTTTGGGCCTGCCAGGTCTGACCGGCTTTCGCCCCCACCACCGGAGCCAACTCACCACCAGGTAGTGGTCAGTGGACAGCTCCGCACCTCTCTTCACCCGAGTGTCCAAGACATACGGCCGCAGATCCGATGAAACGATGACAAAGTCGATCATCGAACCTAGGGTGTCCTGGTGCCAAATGCACATATGGACACCCTTATGCTTGAACATGGTGTTCGTTATGGACAATCCATGGCGAGCACAGAAGTCCAGCAACAGAACACCGCTCGAGTTCAGGTCGGGCGGGCCGTTCCTCCCAATCACGCCCCTCCAGGTCTCACTGTCATTGCCCACGTGAGCGTTGAAGTCCCCCAGCAGAACAAGGGAGTCCCCAGGAGGAGCACTCTCCAGTACCCCCTCTAAGGACTCCAAAAAGGGTGGGTAATCTGAACTGTCGTTCGGCCCGTAAGCACAAACGACAGTCAGAACCCATCCCCCCACCCGTAGGCGGAGGGAGGCTACCCTCTCGTTCACCGGGGTAAACCCCAACGTACAGGCGCCGAGATGGGGAGCAACAAGTATGCCCACTCCTGCCCGACGCCTCTCACCTTGGGCAACTCCAGAGTGGAAGTATGTCCAGCCCCTCTCAAGGAGACTGGTTCCAGAACCAGAGCCGTGCGTCGAGGTGAGACCGACTATTTCTAGCCGGAACCTCTCGACCTCACGCACTAGCTCCGGCTCCTTCCCCACCAGAGAGGTGACATTCCACGTCCCAAGAGCCAGTTTCTGCAACCGAGGATCGGACCGCCAGGGTCCTCTCCCTCTGCTGCCACCCATTCCACACTGCACCCGACCCCTTTGGCCCCTCCCACAGGTGGTGGGCCCATGGGAGGGGGGGCCCATGTTTCCTCTTCGGGCTGAGCCCGGCCGGGCTCCATGGGTAAAAGCCCGGCCACCAGACGCTCGCCATCGTGCCCCCCCCTCCAGGCCTGGCTCCAGAGTGGGGCCCCGGTGACCCGCGTCCGGGCGAGGGAACACCAAGTCCAAAGTTTTCCTTCATCATTGGGGTCTTCGGGCTGCTCTTTGTCTGGTCCCTCACCTAGGACCTGTCTGCCTTGGGTGACCCTACCAGGGGCATGAAGCCCCAGACAGCATAGCTCCTAGGATCATTGGGGCACTCAAACCCCTCCACCACGATAAGGTGGCAGCCCATGGAGGAGCAAGCATAAATATTTGCTGTATAAATCTGAAATTGTGTTGCTAATCGCTTTTCAGTGATACAGCTTGAACTGGTAAAGATCTAAACCAGGCTGTCATTTAAAAAAAAACAAAAATAAAAACAAACAAAAACCGTCAAATGGTTCTCTAAATTTGTGTGCCTGTCTCATAGCTGCTCTGACAATTAACAATTTCAAGCAGTCTTCTGTTTCCTATTCATAGTCTACTGTTCAGAGAATAG
Source organism: Xiphophorus maculatus (assembly GCF_002775205.1). Classification (NCBI taxonomy): domain Eukaryota; kingdom Metazoa; phylum Chordata; class Actinopteri; order Cyprinodontiformes; family Poeciliidae; genus Xiphophorus; species Xiphophorus maculatus. Next base: position 18,352,548 of record NC_036465.1, on the reverse strand, counting down.
TCATACATGTCTAGTTAATAAAAAATATATCAACAAGAAGCCACTCAAGAGTTTGTTTTAAACTGAAATTGTACTCTGTCATATTCAATGACAGCAGTAACCGATGGTAAACAGACGTGAAATCTTTAAAAATAACTAGTAATTTGCAGAAAATAATAATACTAAAAATTTCAGAATGAGATTTAACCATTTTTATGACTAGATCCATTCATTAAAGTTTTCCATCCCAAAGAGAATTACACAGAAATGCAGTGTTTTATTTAAATTGACACAAAATTATTTACTTATTGGAGCAAAATGGAAGTAGGAGGACATATTTTGGTAGCATATGTTATTGTTTTATGTTTTTTAAGACCCACCTTTACTCTCATCTCACTCTTTGCTTTGTATAAAGTCAACAACTCTGGTTATTGTTTTCATTTGTTCGTAATGAATCAAGTGCAACAGAGATAAAACAAAAAAAACACCACAATCTTATAGAGAAAATTATTGGAAATAAATAAGGAGACAACTAAGGACAAATCTATTTGTTTCCATGAATCATAGTAGTGTTTCTTATTTATTTTCTGCAGAATTAACAGATAAATTGACTATGTGCTCATTTGTTTGTAAATGACTCACTTTACAGTGACTGACCAACCTTTCTTTACCTGCCTGCAAAAATAAAATCACAGAGAAATATTAGTCACAGTTATAGCAAACAGGCAGAAAGGGTGGGTAACTTCTTAAGAAACTTCAACTTATTTTGTGTTCCTATGAGTCAACTGTTGTTCATCTTCATTTTCTTTTCTAAGTTTTTACTCGTCTGAAGAACTGTATGAGTACTTTTTAAGAACAACAAGGAAGTTGTGGTGGATCATTTAGATGGCATATTTCTTTCAGGGAGCCAGCAGCTGTTATCCGGGAACTGCATATTTTCTATATTTCATGCTGGGTGCCAACATCTTTAACAAGATAATTAGTTGACATAATTGGTCCCTTTAATTAAGCAAACATAAAACCAACCATTGTACTCCCACTCATGTTTTACTCATTTTGCATTAACACATAATTATTGGTTGGACTTGAAGAATTTTGTATTTCTTTTAAATTCCACAGCAATGAATGGAATAAGACCCACCAAATAACAACAACAACAAAACGAAACCACTAGGTTTTTTCTTAGACCAAAATAGTTGGTTTTGCTGTTGGAATAGAAATTTGGAAGATTTGATTATAATTACATTAGACAAGAGACTATAAGGAGTATCATTGGATCAGAAAATGCTATTTTGACATAAACAAGTTGATCAGATTTCACTCTCTCACTTCCAAAAGAGTAAGAAATGGTAAAATTACAATAATGTTAATGATAGTAGTTCACCATAGATAATTAATTTCTGATAACATTATCTTTTGTATATTATGGCCTCTATGGCTTTTGGTATACAGAAGGTATGCATCGTCTGGTATACCTCTATTGCCAGACATAATGCAATTTACCTTTTGTACAGTTAAATAAGAGTAATGTGTTATATTTTGTTTTTGTTTCTTTGGGAGGGTCATCAATCTGGCAAGGGATAGCCAATAGAAATTAGCCAAAGCCTGAAGTTTGAGACGCTTACATGTACTTTTTAACTAATATGTGCTGTCTCTATTGTAATTGAATTAAAGTTATTATGTGGTTGAAGGGTCTTGCTATGTTCACCATTCAAACTTTAATAAAAATAATTGGTCATTTTATTCTACTTCTTTCCTTTTATCTTTGGTTAATAACGGTCTCATTAGACCTTATGAGATTGTTGTCTTTAATTTTTTCAATAAAGATTTTTTTTTATTATTATTTTGATGCAGAATCAAATTAAGAATAAAAACCATTCGGTGTTGCATTGTGATCCAGTTATAAATTTGTTCTGGGTTCAAATTCTGATCAGTGTCTTTCATTTTTTTACCCTCTGGGTACTTTAGCTCTTCCAATCATCTTAAAAACAGAAATCTTTAGTTAGCTGCCCACTCACTGGGGTTTTTGGACTTGTGATAATGAAGGGATCACTGCATAAAGTTCAAAGGGCACTAACCCTACAAGGTTAGAAGGTTACAAGGAAAGAAGGGAAATAATTCTCTATAGGCAAAGAATATGGAGAATCCATATCCCGTTCTTTGTTGAGGAGATTCAACAAAGAACTGAGCCAGGATGATGGGGAACCACCGACCTTTTTGTGAAAACAGACAAAACAAGAGGGAAAAAAGTGCTGGGGCTTGAGTGTGTGTGACCCACATACAGATACAAGAGAAAGGACAGCATGAGGAAATGCACACACTCTGAGATGGGTGGTAGTGTGCAGCAATAGGTTTTGTTTGGCTAAGAGCAACAATAACTGCAACCAGTAGCTTATTAACAAAATGCTGTATTTCTTATTAATAATACTGAGCTGGGGAACCACCTGATTATCAGGAAGTAGGAGAAAAAATGTTTAGTGAATGCCACCTGCCTGATGCGGTCTAGTATTAAATAACAATAGTTAAAGGATCGTGTTTGCACACTGATGTTCTCAAACAGCAAGCCCTTCTCACATATATAGAATAAACACAAACATCATTTATCCAAAAATCATTTACCAACAAAATACTTCAACCTTCAGGTAAAAACTGGAAGAAGTCCCACAGCTTGGGAGAAGTGCATGCTCCTTCTGGACCAGCAGATGAGTTGCTGCAGTCTGTGACCCGAACGGTCACAGACGTACTCCAAAGCCTCCTGTCCAGAACTTTTAAACGTGCTGTCAGCTCCCAGAGAGCGAGATGTATTGAGCACAGGGTCCAGATCTGAGATGATACTCATTATTAATTATTAATAATATTAATTATTATTATTAATTTTTGATTGATTGTAAAGTTAATTTGTAAACTTCAGATTGTATTGTTTAAAAATAAAATGATGAAGTAAAATATTCAGTTAACCCTGTCTCCCATATATATGAGGCATTTCCCTGTATTTTTATGTTTATCTGATGAAAACTGACACAAGATCTCACGTATATTGTAGTAGTACTACTGACAATCCAGTAAGAGGGTAAAAGCTTTAAAAAGGCAGGAGTTACTGTAAATGACCCTTTGACTGCATCACTCGTTTACTGAAGCTTATATCACTCTGATTACCGCTGAAGGCTCTATGTCTCCTGTGGTGCAAAGGTCCAGCCTGCTCTTTAATCTGATGCCAAGGAAACATTCAACTTAATAATGAAAGAACCCAGGTGAGCTTGACATGTTTAAGTGCATTTAGATCAGCTAAATGAGAAACTATTATTGACTGAATTGTGAATATATTTTTGTTTTTGAGAAATTCAGAAATTCATTTTGTTATTAAGAAATAGTGAATGCATGTGTAATTACCACTGACACATATAAATGTTCAAGACAGTCTCAGAACAGTGAAAAACTGTAGTTCGTGTGCTTTCCCCAACCACATCACGTCCGTTTGCAGTTCATGTCGATGGAGCAGGAATGCAAACTGTCTGGCCAAGTCACACGTCTTCTCCTTGACTTTTTTCCAAACTGCGTCACCCCATATGTAGCCATGAAGCGGGACAAGAGGAGTCCACAGTTTCGGTTTGTTGTGTTTAAACACAAAAATTTGTTAGTATTTGTCCTGAATTACCCCCTTTGCCCCACCCATGCAGAAAAGGCAACTCAAATCTCGAAGGCAACTAAAATATTAAGACATTCATGCCAATATTTTTATCTTTTTATCCTAAAAAGATAAAAATGTAGAACATTTTAAATATTTTTTAAATTCTTTGAAAATTTTCTAAAGCTGCGTGACTATTCTTGAAGAAAAAAAATCAGTATTTGATAAAAGTGTAGGGGTAGAATCATGACGATGTGAGAACCTGGGCTAAACATTCGTTTAATTTGTCCTTTCTAAAAATGTGGTCATTACAAAAAGCCTTATTTTATTTTTCTTTTAGAAAATTAACCAAAACATCAGGTCTGTATGTGGTGATGTGGCACACTCACTGAAATACAACCAAAACAAAGAAGGAAACATGGAGAATTCACTTACATTTTTTTCTCTGAGGTATTTAAGGTGGAACCTTAGGCTAGATAATAAGCACTACTACTTCTTTCAAATTGTTGCTAAGCATGTGAAAAAACACCAAATAAAAGGTAAAAAATAAGCAATATTCTTATTATGGGAATTTCAAATGTTGTTCACCGTTTTGCTCCTAATTACTACTTTTTACAGTTCCTATGTTAATTTGTCAGTGTGTGCTAAGCTCTTTTTACTTCCTGTTCATTTTGAGTCTTTTGTCATTTTTGGTCTTGCATCTCTAATCACTTTTGTTTTTAGTCATACCGTTTTTAGTTGATTTCCTGTGTCACCTTGTTGTATCCGGCAGTTCTTCATCTCACGGCTTCACCCCCAGGCTGCAGCCTGTTGTTTATTAGACTCCAAAGGATTTAGCTTCACATTTCAGTCTCATTTGTCTGATCTTTTTGTCCAGGACGTGTTATTATTCTTTGCATCAGTTTCAGTTTTTGGCTTGATCTTTGGCTTTTATATATTTGTAGTTTACTACTATGTATGAACTATGGTTTGGTAGTTAATAATCCTGCCTGCACATTGTCCTCATTCGGGTCCTACTCAGCAGCAGTTATGATGTCTTTGGAAATGTATCCAATGCCATATTTGCAATATATGGTGTTAAATAAATTTTAAATAAATATTTCAAAACCCAGGGGCTCGGGTCAGGCCCTGGTAAGTGCTTGCTAAAGTCCAGGCAAGCTGACAAGTGTCCAGTTGTGATGTAGATGTGCGTGAGCAAGGACTAGCAACAAGAGCCAAAAAATGAATTATCTTCTGGCTTAAGGCAATTTTAATTAGAACGCTGTTATCCAACAAGATCCACCCCAAAGATCAAAGGTTCTTATATAACAAGGGCCGATAATGTTTAAAGTGAAAGAAATGACTTTACTTAGTCTTCAAATTCAGAAAAATGCGCTGGATATTATCTATTTTGTTTTAAACACCCCTCTATTTATTTCCAAGGTATTATTGAATTGACTCAATTACAGAGTTTTTTATTCTTTTCAAGTCATAAAAAGAACAACGTTTCATTTCATCAATCTCCTTAACCTTAAAGAAGGAAGCTTGTAATTTTCTTGGGAAAATGAAGCGCAATAAAATGAAAATAAAATAAACATCTTATCAGGAAATTACAGGGAGTTTCAACAACTCAAGCTGATCTTTTCACCTGTTGACCTTTGATTGCTATGATTTAGTTAAGCAGTTTATGATTACACGCCTACTCCAGTTGCCATCCAAACTGAAAGTCAGAATTACATCAGAGCAGTAACAGCGTTAGAGATATAAAGAAGGAAACAGGAAGATTAAACTAGGCTTTAATAAATGTCTGGGTCCACCTTACATAAAAGCAATAAAGATTTTGCAACAATCCACATCAAAGTTCTGGATCAAAATTTATGATTGTGAACAATAGATAAAACTGGTCAGTAGCCAGAGAGGATTATACATTAATCTTTTACTGCATGAGGAAACATATCAGCTTCATACACGTCATCTTCATCAGAAGATTGTCAAACACCATAGTCAACCTCACACAGCATCTTACGATTTGTAAGACATGTTTGGGTTTTTTTTTGCAAAGTGTAAAATCCAACATCTGAGTCATCCCGTGCACGCATGTCTTTTTAAAAAAGTACGTACACACAATATTTTAATGTTTTCCTCTTTCAGCTCTTCCTGTTTTCAGACGAATGCCCACAGCCTGAGCACATCGATTGGACGTGGAACTGGTGAGCTGAGCACCTCGACCATTTGTTTTTAGGGATTCTCTTCTTTCACATCTGCTTTATGTTAGAGCCTTGAGGCCACCACAGCAGTCTTTCACAGTGGGGGATGGCAGGAGGAGGCCTGTTAAATACTACAGAGACCATCAGCACTGTTGGCTAGAAGTCACAAACAATGGCGGATGTAAACTGTCAAAACCCAGAAAAAAGAAACATGAGCCCTTTTTCCCAGGACACACAGGTCAATGTGTTTTAGATGAGAAATAGGGATTTTATTTCCAAAATATCTGATTCATAGCAATTATTTATGTCAAAACCTTCAAATTAGATCAATGAAGGCAATTTATCCCCTCAGTTTAAGATGTTTTGATTTATCTTCTTGTTTTTTGTTTTTAGTACACTTTTAGAAAGCTGACCATCCACAGGGAAAAATTTGCCTTAATGACTTTTACGGGTTCTACAATGGATACATTGATATTGTACAAATTATTGCTGCCATTTTTAAAATACCTCTCCTATAAAAAAAAAAGATCTACATTGTTAAAAATAGTTTGTTCAATATCTATAGTCTGGAATTGGAAGCTATTTTACGTTTTGCAACCACATAAAGACTCTCATCCTTCTGTGGTTTAGGATTTTTACTGTTGGTGGAGATTCCTGCCAGTGACTTATTTCATTAGAGAAAGTCCGACCGCTCTTAAGTTGTGCAATTTTCTATGACACGTTGTGAAGGGAAGTCTTACTCATGAATAAAATATGGTTAAAAGTTAAATGTAAAAAAAAACAAAAAACACTTATGAATGATTTGAGAAATCAGACATGGATACACATATTGAGAAAATAAAATACTGAATCCATCCATAAACTGTCATTCACAAGAACAAGCTCCCAGCAGTAATGAATTGACACATTGTTGATGTAGTTAGGTACAACAATCAAAACTGCAAAATACACAAAAGCGAAGGGATGAATTGACTAACACATGCTTGAACTTTTTTTACATATCTTCTTTTACCACAGGTTATATTAAAGTAGAGATGAGTGTAATACACAGACAGCAGTAATCCACTACTAGAAGAACTATTGGGGGAATCTTTTCTTCTTGAAGTTTGTCCAAAAATATTTCTTTACAACCATTTTAATCAATAAGCCATAAGTTCAAATTCCATTGGCCAAAAAAAAAAAAAGCCACACCCAATGCTGGCACACTTAACTCTTCATAAATGAAAAGGCACATTGATATAATTGTCAGAGACATTACAAATTTGAAAAATATGATGAAAAAATATATATGATAAGTGAATAAACATATAAATGCCAGTACAATGTTACTACATTTTTTGTTTTAGATATTTTAACATTTTTAGAGTTTGTTTCAGATTTTGACTGTTCGGATCTTCTAACTACAATGATCAGCTTGGTGGTTGAAAGCGCCCAGCCCAGCCAAGCCCATACCTCCAGGGCTCATGAAATCAGATGAGGATACTTTCTTTAAGTAGGACAGTTCCAACATCTGATCTGCAGTCACATCTCTATCCTGCTCACACACACTGAGACCAAAGTTTTCTCTCTCTCTCCGTCATCATCTCAGTTCATCTGAGGGCCAGTTCCCTGTGAATCACTCCCATATGTGTTTGAGGGGTTCTGGACTCGGATATTGCAACACAAAAAGACGTCAAAAGAGACCCCTGTACGAGTATTTCTTTCCATTTTTCCGTCACTTGTGTGAATAACCACATTTACTCAGAAGTAAAAGTCTGTCTTGGTTAATTTTTAGTGATCATTAATGACCTTGGTTGCATAGATAAAAGGAACTGGATATGTAAACAGAAAGCAATAAACAGATATCAGTATTAGTAATAAAATCTCTAATTTAGAGTGCAAGTATCTTATCACATCTTAAGTGTACCTTTGCCTGAGTGGACTATTCAATTTCATTGGTTCTTAAAGGAATTTATATTATAAAATGTAGATTGAGACACTAAAGGAACTACAGTAAAAAAAAATAAAAATTTAATTATTTAGTGCAGATCAAGTTTTAGTCATAAATATGGACTTTATTTTCTATACCAGCCTAAGAGATAATCCCTGTTAACTCTTAAGTGTACACAGGAGCAAATAACTTTTTTGCAAAGTACTTACACACATTCAGTTTGATGTGCCTTTGTATTCAGCCCAGTTACTTTGTTCCCCCTTGATAAAATCCAAAGTAACAGCCCTCTGAAGTCACCTAGTCAGTAGCTAGAGTTAGCTGTAATGTACAGTAATTTCAGTATAAATGTTTCATACTAAATAAACTTCTCCAGAGCTTTCTCCCTGACCTGCTCTGTTCTTTGGTCTTCATGGTGCTGTTTCTTCACTAATATTCTCCAGGACCCCACAGAAAAGTTGCATTTCTACTAAGATTAATTTACAAATAGTTGAACTCCATTTATTAATTATGAAACTCCTGGGGTTAATGGATCGCCCCCAGAAGTTTTCATTTAATATATGAGATTTCATTTAAAGGTGACAGAGAAGATGGTACCATATGCAAAACAACAACTCACATTTTTCAGCTTTTTAGTTGTGAAAAAAGAAATTTCCTTCTACTGCACAATTTTACATTGCTTCATGTTGGTTTAGTCCCAATAAAACCCCGGGATACATACATATATACTGGATAAAAGCTCATTCATGTCATGCTCCTAGCTGACCTCTATTCCCATTTACACTTTAACAACCTTTTCCCAGACGTTTTACTACTGACACACGTGCTTCCGGATACGTGTAGGCAGCTGATACTGGATGCCGTGGTTTCCAGTAAACTGGTACACAGACTGGTAACGGTAAGTTGTTTCATGCTCAGGGTGTCACCAATTTGAAGTCACTGTTTGGAGGTTGTCAAGGAAAGATTTTAGCCAAACAATATTTTTCTTTTTCTAAACCCATGGAGGTGAGTAAGTGAAGTGTCTCAGACTGCGGAGGCAGCAGAGCTGTTTTGTTCGGAGCCGTGGTCACTCTTGCTGGGTGGTGCTCTGATTTGTGTGGGGTGAGGGGTATGCTGCAATGTTATGTCGGATCCAGTGAGAAAGAGAAAAAATTGTATTACATCATGATGGCTTGGGCACTCCACCCATCCCTCTCAGTTTCCCCATCTCCATGTTTCTGTTCCTCCCAGTCCCCCACCCACTTAGCTTTGCGGTGCTGCTGTGTGTATGTTTTTGTTTTAGTGTTACCGACACAGACATTGTGTCCCAGCAGTATGTGCTGTCTTTCATGTCTCAAAACAATGTATCTCAAGATGGAATACCTTCATCTGTCATTGTAGTTTTACACAAACGCTTTCTTTCTCTTGCCACAACTTCACCACATTTCTGCCGTTTGCTTTGTGTCCGTCTACATCACTTCTAGCCTAAGCCACAACAAAACATACAGACTTTTTTTTCTAGCGTTTTCTTCTTTTTTTTTCCTTTTAGCTGAGTTGCTTTAAATGAGTTAGGTTTTCTTTCCAGTGTTTGCAAAAACAACTAAAACAGAGACTGCAGGCACACCCTTAATTACAGACGAAGACAAATTTATTGGCACCCCTAGTAAATATGGCTAAAAGCACAGATTAATCTCAAACTTAGAAGTGACAAAAGAAAAAAATCCAACCTTTATTAACAAAGGTTTTATTTACTTACTTTGCAAAACAAAACCACAAAGAGCTTTCTAAAACAAATCTTAAAAATCAAAAACACAAAAGCTGAAGAAGGACATAAAGATAACACTGAAACAGCATAAAAAAAAGAACAAAAAATCATACTGCCCAAATCTACTTAAAACAATATCTCATTAAATTAGTCTACAGTATGAGCAACTTTTAACCAAGGCATCACTCACGCAATTAATGGTAGCACTCTTTGCTGTAGCCCTCTAACATGGGGCTCTGAAGATGTTTTATCTCCATCAATATTGCGCCTTATGGATTACCAATTAGTGTTCTAGATCAACTACAAGTTCTCACCTATATGAATTAAAATGGGTTTGAATTATGTTTATTTGAAAAATTTTTTTTTTTTTTGCTATCTTGGGTCAGCAAGTCTCCATTGTAAACCAGTAAGTGCTATATACAAGCAAACAATTCCTTGGGAGAGATGGCTGAAAAAAACACTTTTCTGCCCCAACATCACATGTGTAAACACTTGGAGTTTGCTAAACTGGACGAGTTTAACTGAAAATGGAACCTTAGGCCAGATTAGTCCAGGATGGGCTTTTCAGTATTCTCCGGTGAATGTAGAATTAAAGCAAATAATTAATATGTTGAAGGGTCTGTGGTGATGCAAGCCTGTTTCTCCTTCAAAGTGCTCATTTGGCTCCTTAAAGGGAATCTTATTTGAGTGCACAGTTCCACAAACGCTTTGAAATACCACTGGATTTTAAACAAAAATCTGATGGAAGTTGCCAAAAAATGGAAAAGGAGTCAACTCTCAAATGATTCACTGGACACAAAATGAATCTTTTGCCATTACCAGAGTTTAATCTTTTGGACTGAGCTGAAGAGACAGGAGCATGAAAAAGAACCCAGGAATGAGGATGATTTAATGAGATGGTGGAAAGAGAGATGCCTCTTTATTCCCAAGTCTGGGAAATTTTCCAAAGAAAGACTAAGTGATTGCATATTGCAAAAATTGACATACAAAGTAGTTGATAATTGTACTGCCAAAGATTTAAAGCAATTGTTTCCATATTTTATTTTATTTTTTTTGTTTTCACCATTGAAAAAAAGGCACGGAAAGTGAAAAATGTGTTTTCTAAAATTTCAATTGTGAGACTAAGCTACTGCAATAAATGGTTAATATATTTTCAGGCTTTTCATTAATCTTAACTAAGAGTATCAACAATTTCTTCTCACATCTGTAAATAAGCTGCATGTACACATATATGCAGGATGTGAACATTGACTGCAAATTTTAAAAGCTGTAACTCAAGCTGAGCTTAGAAAGGTAAAACTGATTTATGCTGACGTTTTCTTCTGGCTCGTTTCTCTGCTCATATTTGCTTCGATGGGAAGATATCAAAATAAATGATACTCGCACTAAAACTGTCAACAGTGTTATTAATGCAATAAAATTTCTGATGACAGAACAAAACTAATTAAATGTTTGAGACTGGTTCATGAAATGAAAGCAAATATTTACATGAGCTACTATTTATTATTACGCAGGAATAAAAAAAATAGGACAGATATTAATTAAACTGAGTAACTGGGTGAAACGGGTCTTCTAAAGAAAATGTAATCAGAACATACGCGCATAATAAAAGAGATATGTGTAATTAGGTCATTGTCGTGGTCTGATTCTAAAGTGGGTTTCCTGATTCTTGAACTCATAGCTCATAATTACAATAAAAATGGGAGAGTCTAGTTTTCTATTTAGCAGGTAGTAATATAAAACATTTTCCAGGTAGTTGTGACTAAAAGCAATTTGAAATTCTTCCCTATACATGAAGAAGTATATTAGATTTTCTGTGTGTCATTGTTTCAGCATCAATGAAAGAAGAGAAATCAAAAGATGATTTTGATTTCCCTGCCACCTTATTTTAACAATTTGAACTCATCATCAATGAACGCCATAAGGAAACATGAAGTCATGATCTCTCAGAGCGCTCACTTTGGACAAATTGTGCCATCTTCTGGTCAAAAACTGCAAGCAAATTTAGTCAGAAATTTACTTGCAGTAATTTCTGCAAGTAAATTACTTTCTGTATAGAAAGTGTCAAAATCCTGACACTTTTGTCAGGATAAGGTCTATAAATTAATCTGGGCATGTGATGATGTAAAAGAACAAGCCTTAAGTCCATCTTTATTTGCTTTGAATGATTTATTATTCAGACGCCAGTAGGGGATTTGCTCCCTTGTGCAATTACTTTGCAAAATTCAACTTCTTCCCATTAATCCAGCTCAGTTCTTGAACACACAATGAAAAAAAAATATATATGGAAATGAACCACTTCAATGCAAATGTGCGGGGTAGCTTGTTTTGCATTGCAGTAGTTTGTTGCTGTGCCATAAATCCAAAGTATTAATACTACCAGCTACCTTAAAATAAAATTGATTTAAAGCAGGACAATATGAAAATTAAGGAATTAAAACAATATAAAAACAATTCACAACAGTCATATTTCAGAGCACAATAACACACTCTTTCAAATAATAAAAAACAAAGACCCAACTCTTCTGCCCAAAGCAAGCACACTGCATGTTTAAGCACATTATCAGTCATACACCATGCTATACTCTGCATGCTGACAGAGAGAAGCACAACATCAGTAAATCTATCAGCTTATTTAACATTACAACAACAACAAAATTATAAAACAGGCATCTGAGTATTTTAAACTAAAAAAGGAGTTCCATTTTAGTAAAGGAAGCAATGTAAAGTGACTAATTTTTGCAAAGAACCAGAGATTACATTTAACTTCCAATCTCACACCATTGCAAACAATGGAACCAGGTCAGTTCATTCCAATGCACCCACAAAGTGACACATCAATTAATCAAAGTATCGTAAAGGTCACAAATTAAATCGCTTATTCCATTTTTTTTATTATTTAAATTGCACATTAAGTTGGTAGGCCAAGGAAGAAAACTACCTAAAAGATGGACATATGAAAATGTCTGATGGGAAGTGTAACATTGCGGTGGCGTCTCATGGGGGTGATGAACCAGCACTCTCAGGTGGTCCTCATTCCTCTTAGCCTCTCAAGGAATTTGCAGGGAAGTAGAGGAGGCAGAAGAGGACATGAAAGTAAATTAGCAACCATGTAGGAGGGGGGGTAAGAGAGAGAAGGGATGTAGACATCTGGGCTGGCCTCAAAAGCCTGACGGTGTCAAAACATTCATATCCCGAGGTTTCAGTTTGTGGGGCCGTGGAGAAACCCGCTTAGACTCAGGGTCTGAGATTTCAATCTTGGGGGGCATGAATTTGGCAGGCTCCTCCACTTTTTGGCTCATCTGTGTGTTGGTGCCATCCATCGTAGAAGACTTCTGCAGACCGAAGTAGGACTGCAGGGAGAAGCCTGGAAGGATGTGGTAGATTTTGATTAATAAACAGACCATTCAAGTTTAAAAGAAAGAGCCAAAGAGTTATTTTTAAATATTTGTTGTTGCTGGAAACAAGCAATTTCCTGTTAGTTTTTTTTTTTATTAAATGTTTACAACATATAACAAAGGTTGTTTTAATTTAGCTTGCCAATTCACAATTTCTTTATTTCTTGTAACTCGTTAACATCTAGGGCCTTCCTGCTTCCACAAGCAACAGTAAACAAGCCATTTTATGCCTATGTACTTAAATCTTTCACACCCAGGTGCAAATTGGGTAAACAGTTAGCACTTGTACTTTAGATTTTACTGTCAGCAACAACAGACATTATGAGAAGGTATAATTAAGAAGAATGATTATATAAACCGTTAGATTTAAACAAATAAAAACACCAAAAAGCAATTAAAATATTTCTTACATGAATATGTGATAAAATATATAAATCGTGGCGTCTTATTTCCAACTCTCCCATGGTCTTAAGAGACGGGTCCATTACACCCTGCGAGCTTTTTACCCCATGCATGCGCTTTTACAAGGTTTTTATTTTTGCATGGTTTTGGGAACTGCCGGTCTGACTGGTTTATGTTGTTTCAGGTGCTAAAACTAAAACATGTAACCACCAGAGTCTGATGGTTTGCATAACATCACTCACTGTGTACAAATGAAGTATTTGTCATTCAATATGTCTGATGAGGGATACATGAGGAAAAATCTGGCTTCACAGCTGGAGGTAGTGTCATTATCATAGTTAAATCATGATGTCTCAAGAGCTAGCATCACAGTTAGAGCAACATTGTTCCCATCCACGATGTAGGACAGTACATTTAAAGCTCCCACCTGTGCTGGTTTCAGAGCCTGGGTCCGTGGGGGACTTGTGGACCACAGACCGGGTTCCAAAGAAGTTCCACTTATCCAGGCCTCCTCCTCCTTCGTTTCCTCCCATGTCTATGTTAGGGTCGGGTCTATTAGGCTCAGGTGCAGTAATGTAATGGGTCGGACTCAGCTGGAACCAGTTCCTGGATCCCCACAAACCAGAAGTGTAATTTGAAAAAAACAACAACAAACAAACAAAAAAAAAACAGCCAAACAACAATATTCAAAGTTTTTTTTCTACTGTTTTAATATTCAGGTTCAATCAGTAATGTCTAATTGTGAAAATAAGAAAATGTTTCACAGACAAACCTCACCTGCGATTAACAGCTGGTGATGAGAGAGGGGTAACAGAGGGGGTGACTGAAGGCGTGCCACTTGGGGTCGATTGTGCAGATGTTGAAAGCCTGTCCTCCTTGAAGTCCCCCGGCATTCTCAACTTCTACTCAGGAGAGCAAAAAAACCAAACAAAATAAAAATAAAAGACAGAAAAAAACAACACTCATTAAACCTGCTAGTCTCTCAACAAGCTTATAAATGTGAAAGTTATACATGTTTTAACAAGTTCAAATCAAGGATGTCAACAAGTTAGATGGAGGCACAGCACTGATCCTATTTAGAAAGCAAACATTACTGAGTACACAATGCAAAAGGGCGGAGGTCGTTTAACTGGGCACTCAGGTCAAAACTAATGATAATGTGCGTCATAGTTCACTTGTTGTGGTGTCAGGCGTGAGGTTAAAGGGGACATGACTGACATGAAAAAAGAAACAATAAACCACTTGAAAAAAATTCAAACACATAAAGATAAAGCAGGTTCTTTATCAAGGTGATTCTGTTGAATCCAACAGAAAATATTGGAAAAAATTGCGCTCAAAGTTCCTTTGAATAATCACCGATTATTCAAAGGAACTGTACATTGCATTTATCTGATTTTTAATCAACTCATATTTAGGCCTGTCGCAATAATAAATGAGTCAATTCATGCATGATAAATTAAACAAGCTTAATAATTTCCAACAATGTCATATATATATATCAACTTACATCATAATGCATCCATAGTTAATACCACACTAAACTTCAAAACAACTGGAATCCTCTCAATATTTGATTCATTAATGTCTGGCAGCCATAAATATCAATATTTATGGTTGCATATACTGAATGGCCAGGTAGATTTGATTTTTTTTTTTCTCACTGAATACACGGCTTATCCAAGATGCCAAATGTCAGGATCCATCGGGGTAAAATTGTGAAAAAGTGGGGATCATGACAGTCATTCTCACCCAGAGATTGACCACCACAGAGTCAGGATCTTATCCCCATTGAGATTTTTAGGGATGTACTGGAGGCTTTACGCAGGGTTAAGACTTTCCTCATCATCAAAATAGGATCTTGAGGTCAATGTAATGGAAAATTGTATAATGTGCTCTTTTGTGCTTTAGATTGTGTCTGATGATGAGATCATGTGTCTGCATGATCTTATCATGAGATTGATCAAGCTGCTCTCCTATAGACTTCTACAGTGCCATAAAAAAAGCAGGGGACGTCCTTGATCCTGGAGACTATCTTGTGTTAATTCTCCAACCCAGAACTTATCTGCCCCCTTTAGCATTAAAGAACAACCCCCTTTCCTTATAACTACCCCTTTCCTTACAATAGACAAATGGCAAGACCCTCTGGGTTGGGCTCCACATAATTCTTGGTACTAACAATCAGGGATTCACACCTATTGTCCAATAAAGTTTCTCTTCTCTGACCAGAACCTATAAAAGGAAGCCAGATCAGAGCACACTGACAGACTCATTTGACTCTGTATTTCTGTTCTCACCTCGCAAGGTTTTAATAAATTTCTTATTTCTTCTCATCCAGACTCTTGTTAAAGTAATTTCTTCCATGACAGTCAAATGAAAGAAACTGGGTGGAAATAAATCTTATGTGACATTGCAGCAGCTTATCAAAACAACCAGAGTGTGTGACATTTATATGGTGGAGACTGTTCTGGCCAGGTAGTGTATAAATGCCTATATTATTAAATTTATGGCATCTAATTTTAATTACGTATATTAATAAACGTGCTTTGTGTTAGGAAGGTTGCATTTTCAATTTCCATATGACTTACACTGCTGAAAGTCAGAGAAAAGAAATGCAAAGCACAGTTACATCCCCTTATTTTAACCCAATAAAATAACACGATTTCGACCTTTATACGTTTTCTCCTATAACAAATGCATTTAGTTTACATAAACAATAAAAGCATAATTGATCTCCAGAAAACAACAACATTTGAAGGGCAAATGTGAAGCAGAAGCTAAACTAACCTTACACGTCTTAATTTTCAACATTCTCAATTGATGAATAGTAGTGTAAGGGTTTTGATAACAGTAATTGATTCAAAAGCGTTTCTAAATATTTGGCCCAGTCGGGTCGTAGTAAAAGCTTGTAGGCGACCACATGAGCAATCGACGGACGGTTATCTATTGTTACAAAATTATGATTACTTAACCAACAAATATGCGTCTTTAATTAATCAATCCCGTCCATGTGATTTATTGTGGCATAACAAAATTAATCAGAGAAACGTCTGGATAGTCTGTTTTATCGCGTTAGCTCTAGCACTAGCACTGCTACGTAGCACAGCAGTTTGCAATGGCCTCCTTTTGTAAGAATGTAGAATTCTAGAAATAAAGTAAAGCTAAATCAGGACCGACCTTTTTATGATGAGTTTTCTTTGACGCCGCAGTTCGATAGCTCTCTTCATTTTGTCCATAATTGCTCGTTTCGGTGTAGGATTATTTCTTAAAAACACGACGATGTCAGCGTTATACACCGAAAACGGCCTTGTTTTGGGAGGAGCGCGATGATTGGCTCGTTTCGCTGGAAGAGGAGGCCTCGCCTCATATGAAGGGTGTTACCTAGCAACAGCACTGATAAGGCATAGAACCCGTTGCGTAATTTGTTTATCAAGATGTTGTACACCGTTTCGTTCACTTCAACATCATCATGGTGTTTTTGCTGAACATTTAGTATATAATTTTGCAATAAAAGTATGTTTTTGAAGAATCTACGCATCCGTGCAGGGAGAATCCGTCTGTGTCAGGTGATCTAGCAACAACATTAAGGAACAATGTGGATCTGGAACAAGTCATTTGACAGCTGGTAAGAAGGAATCTATCAGTTAAAATTAGACCTGTAAACAGAACAATTATGTCCAGAAAACCAACCACACAGTAGCAGGCACTCTGTGAATGTCAACTGTTATCACTCAGTTTTTATGGATCCCCCAAATAATCCAAAAATCAAAGATCAAAGCTTAGTAAAACATTTTATTTCCCATTGTTCTCAGCTACAACCTACTCGACTATTAACACCTTTTGAATGTTGAATAAATAACATGTTTCCAAATGAAATGTCTTATATAAGACAATTTATACTCACCATGCTGCATTCAACTATAAAAGGTCCATTATTTTTCATGCTACATCAATAAATATAATTGTATTTCAGTGGGGATTGATATAACACACCAACACAAAATTAAATCAAATCTACGCTTGATTTGCCTATGCCATTCCTATTAAGACACTTTACTGCCCATGTAGGCTTGGACAATTCTAGACACTTACAGAGTTTTACATTGACAATTAATTAATTGGGGTGCTGCACGTTCAACTTCAGGAATCCACAATTGGCTCTTTGACTCATAATACAATATTAGCATGTTTTTTTGTTTTGTTTTTGTTTTGTGACAACCACATGAAAAAGCACTGACACCCCATACCCACCACCTGGTAAATATGCCCTAGAACTGCCACTGCTTGTAGGGAATTTTGTCTCAGACTCTAGAGCTGTTACAATAATTGCTTTGGGAATGTGGCACAACACAACATAATTTCATTTGATGATGCTGACACCTGCTATGGTGGTTGTGTACATGTAGGTGTACCAGACTTTGTAAATTGTATTTTTCAAAGAAACTGAAAACTTTATAGCCTCATCTTTTAACGTCCAAAGTCCAATCCTCAAGAGCTACAATCGTTCATCCTTTGGATGCTTCCCCACCGCAGCACACCTAAATCAGATGACTGGGTTCTTTCTGGGAAAAGAAGCCAGTCATCTACTGAGCTGCATCATTAGCAGCTCAATAGATGCCTGCTAATGAGTCCTTCATTTGATTCAGGGGTTTTAGCCAAGGCACACATCCTTTCCAAGATAATAGCCCTTGTGGACTGGACTTGACCACTCTGACCTATTCTAATTTGTGTTGTTCTATTAGGTAAAATCTGAATGACAAACATTAAAGTGTGTTGTAATTTGAAAAAATATCAAAAACTCAAGAGTTATGCATATGTTAGAAGAATTAATGATTCAGGCTTGGACTTGCAGTAAAGTAAGGAAATGCAATTCCTTATTTTACAGAAGTTTTGACACTCTTTCCATACAACTATCTGCAACAACGCTACTGTATTGAATTATTTTTGCTTTTTCAGATTGTTGTGGTGCTTAGGGACAAATACTGCTGCCCACATTTGTTCAAACTTACTGGCAGTTTGCCATCAGCTACTCTGTGGAACTGGGTCTCCTCTGCAGTGAGGCCCTTGTGGGGGGAATAAACAGCCTCAGTCAGTCCTGCCTGGTGCTCAAACTTCTGAAGGTTTTCTTGGGACTTTCCTGATTGCAAATGGAAATACGGAGAAAGAGTCAGATAGTTACATATTCTCTTCTATTGCTTCACAGACACTCTTAAGATGGCATAGAAATTTCTGTGATATTCAAAGGACAGTATGTATTTGGAAACAGAAACACAAATAATTTTTAAATGCCTTCAGTTGACTTACTTGACATAAGGGAACTCATCAGTGTGGTGGCTTTGGCCTTTACAACAGGCCCTGGGGACTTGGGTGGTAATGATGCTTCACACGTTATCTTGTCACCATTCTCACTTACCTAATATCACAGGTTTAAGGAAGAAATTAGAAACTAATTTCTTTTTAGAACACAAAGTGAGCAAGAGCCTTCAAATATGCATGACCAGTTTGGCATGAGTTCAAGCAAAGAACATTAAGTACCCAGCTAAAAACTATCTGGGCTTAAAAGTGTAAACAAACAAGGAGCACCTCTTTGTTCCAGAACCTGTGCCGAGGAATGACAGGGTCTTTCCAGAGGTTTACTGTCATGCCTGCAGGAGGGTGATGCATGGGGATATCCATGTGCTCATCGTAGCTGATGTTGTGGCGAGGTATTCCAGAGGGAGATGATAAGGCAACACAGAGGCCAGACATGCCAGACTCAAGTGCTGAAAAATGGCAACAAACAAGCCAACGCTCAGCATAAATAGATACAGATTCAAGTCTTTATTAAAGTTAATGTGTTGTTTCTAAATACCTGGGATGTCTCCTTGGCCTGTGGCCATTTTGACACCAGAACAAGGGGTATTACCACAAAAGACAGAAGGCTGGCTCTCTCTGCTCAGCGTGACACACCTGCAAACACACAACGTCACACTGTGTTGAATGGTTGTGCAGCAATCAGTTCTGGGTGATTTTGTTGTGGCATACTGATGTGGGTGCAATAATCTCAAGTGGCATATGTATTACAAAATAAGTCAAAAGCTATTTCTCTTCTTTAAGCAAACTTAGTAACATTTGATCCGCTCCAGTTCAAACTCTAAATCTGGGACCACACCTGAGGACTTTCACAATCTTGACAAATTTTGAATAGACTGGGCGTTGACACTAACAGACTTGTTTTTGTTTTACGATTGAAAGACTGGGGATTTACACACTTAACAATTTCGTCTGCTGCTGAATCACAGATTATTGGATTTTCCAAACCAACTAAAGCTCATAAAACATGTGGAAACTCTCTTGACGGCAAGGCTTTAAAACAAACTGTGGAAGTTATAGGAGCTATTGTCAGGAATTTGACAAAATTTACCTGCATGGAATGTCACCTAAAAATGACAGAGAAACTATTTAGAATATGTTAAGTGAATATAATTTGGATGCTGTTGATTGCATTCTTTGTTACACTACTGGTGAAAGTTTGGAACATTTATTTGAGTTTTTTGTGGGTTTTAATGTTGGCTGCAAAAACATTATTATCTCTAACATAACAACATAATGTTTGAGCTGGAATGTGTAAATAAAAATTAAGAATGCATAATAATATGGGTTTATTCTATATAGAAATTTTGCCATTGTGAAATGTGATTTTTAAAAATTAATTCCTATTATCTTTATGTGCACTTATTTGGTTTACTGCAATAAGACATTTCATTATTTACTGTATTTTATTCATACATATCTGACAAACCTTTTGTTGTCTCTTATCACTACGTGACTCTAAACAACAGTAACAATATTTACATCATGAGAGTAGAAGTGGAGGTGGTTGAGGAATTTAAATACCTCTGTGTTCATTCAGACAACAGGCTGAACTGCAGTTGCAACAGTAACACTGTTTTCAAAAAAATTTAATTAGTTGTATTTTTGCAAATGAAGTCTTTAAAAAAGTTGATTCCCCGCTCTCATTGTGTCTTTTAGACAGAGAGTTAGAAAAGGACAAATAATTATTGATAGTCAGGAATAAGTAATTCTCTCTTGAATGAACACAGAGCAAAGCTTGTCTTGTTGGACATGCTTTAAATAGAACTGCAGAGTCTGATTACTGTACAGCACTGTCATTAATATGAATTTCAGTCAGAGACACTCTTGTATCAGCCTCCCTCAGTTTTCTGCCTAGAAAAAGTGGATGTTTTACTCAAGCAGACTGTTATCTATATGGACACTTTCTTTTTACCCATTTAACAGTAAAAGCACACTTTAATCTTCAGGAAAATCCCAGTCTGTCATGTAAGATCTCCAGTTTTAACTATGCAAGCTAATTTTAGTTAGTTAAATAATAAACACTCAGAACTGCAATGTATAATGGCACATTTAATGACTTATTCCATGAGCAGAGTAGCAGCCATTGCATGCATGAAAAAAAATGATAAATTATGAATATGAACTATGAATAAAATATCTTTGGCATGAATTCTGATCTACTCTAAGATGAACTGACTACAAGATCCTTGGATTTAGACTAAAATCCATTTCTTTTTCAGATAAGACAAAACATCCTACGCAACCTGCAGTTATTTAGAGTTAATCTGATTTGCTATCAGTGGTAGCCTGTTTTATTATTCTGCTGCTGCCCAGACAGCTGACTTGTTCACGTCATAAATAAAGGAAGCCACTTACAGTGACTTGCAAAAATAAAAATACATGTAAGCTATCGTAAACGTGCTACAGTAATAGCTTGTTATTCTGCAAAAGCCGGAGTTCAAATGACCAGGATCCCTTTTAACTTTTGCATTCAAAATCTTCTCAGCAGATTCAATCCTCATTTTTATGTGTGTGTCTGTGCTAGGTCCCGTACTTTTCATAGGTTTACATGTGTACGATGCATGTTATAACACTCACCCTTCTGTCAGTTTGTTAAAATAACTCAAAGGCGCTGATTTCTGTGCCAATGTCCCCACGATCCCGCAGCAGCAGATGGCAGGAATGAACGCTGCATGTTTGTTCACCGGTTAGTTCGTCCATGACTTTTGGTCGAACAGCAAACAGAGACTAAACACGCGGCAGCAGTGGATGGAGCCTACCTTCTCTCTCTCTCTCCCTCTGTATCGTTTTCGGTGGCAGAAATGACCGTCTGAAACTTGAAGCCCCGCACGGGAGAATCGGCGCGGGATAAAGGGCAGAGGAGAGTGAAACGACGCTGCCGTGGTTTACAGTTCTTATTGTTTGATGCAACTGGAGGACAAGTGTCATTAACCCGAGATAAATAACTAGGCCATCCTGTTATCAGGGTTTAGCTCACATAAGTAAGGAGTGAATAAAGTAGAGCTAGTGAGTTTAAGAAGTACTCCTTGCTCTTGAATCTTTTCATTATTTGTCATATTAGATATGTATTTTATTTGGATCTATTGAGACACAACAACAAAACACATTGATCTGAAAAGAAAAGAAAGCCATTGTTTTCTTTTTTTTTTTTTGCTGGAAAAATTCGAAAAGATTATAGTGGGTGGAGCCAATTTTAATACTCCATAAATAAAATCCAAAGTTCCCTTCAGAAGTAATCTGATTTTATATTGTGAATTACTTTAATCTCGGTGTTAATGCAGCCATACTGTGAAAATCTGAGATTTGTGAGAGAATATCAAAGAACAGCACAATGAAGACCAATTCCCAGCTAAACTCCAATTTTGGAGGCAAATTTCTAAGACAAATCGAACATAGCATTACAAAAGAAGCAGCCAAGAGCCTCATGACTCTGGAGGAGCTGCAGGAATCAGTAGGCTATGACTAATAATCTTACCCAGCAAAGACTCAGCAGATCTAAACATACATTTATTCTACACTTTTCACATTTGTATTGATAAGAGTTGTGAATCCATGGCTATTCACAAACATTGAGCTTGTTTATTTGTAACCCTCAAAAGACATTTGAAGGTTAAAACTTAGTTTCAAACTAAGTGATAGTGAGTATCATGTTGCAATTAATATAAAATGTAATGGTTAGTATTTAGTCCTGATGCCAGTGTTAAGATTAATTATATGTTTGTGTGTGGGTGTGAAGGTCAGCAGCCAATGGGAGTGAATGAAGCAGTGCCACCCCTCGCAGGAACATGTTGCATTGGTTGGTCATTGACCCCCTAAATGTCCACATGCAGCTCTGGTGTCAGCCGTTCATTGAGGTTATCCTGGAAAGCAACTCCTAACACTCAATGAAAGATATTCTGAGCATGCCTGAAAGCACCTGACATGGAAAGTGACGTAACACAGTTCAACTATCTTGTATTTGCAGCCTTATACCACATGGGGGAGCTGTTGTTGCAGGACCCAACGGTTTCAGGTTTCAGAAAAATTCAAGAATCAGTAACTTATTTGGTTTCTTTTTTTTATTAAAAAAAATAGCCATGAAAGACAATAATAAAAATAAAATAATTATCATAAAAATGTCTTACTTCAGAACAGTGGCGCATGAAAACATGACATTCAGGATTGCTGTGCTACATACACACACATTTGCATAAATAAAAACAAATCTATATAGTTTAATATGCTTAGGCTTCAGCAGTCTTTGTCGAAGGTGCATTTGTTGCTGGAGGTGAGGGGAGGTTCTTGCTCAACGTGAAGAATCAGATCTGAGCTGTGGTTCTGCTGCTGACTGAGCTGTTGCTGAGACTGGTGGGCTTGGAAATGGAGGCGGCCTTTCTCCTTCTAGAGATGACAACAAAGCAAACAGGATTTTGTTTAACACAGGGTGCAATTCACTCTGAAACTGAAGTAAGAGAATGGTGGGTGTATGGAAAAAGAGAAAAACCCAGATTTATGTAGTACTCACAAGACTCTGGTAAGCATCTTTTTCACAATTTGAAGTTCAGGGTTCAGACAGTAGCGGCCGTTTGCACTGGTCACACTGTGGGAATAGAAATAGAGAGATTAGCATAAAATTGAACAGATGAACAAACATTCAACATCTAATTAACATACGTGCATAGATTGTGAATCAAAAATAGTGACCTACGTTAAAGAATTGTTTAAGTGACACTTTTTCTCATTATTGTAAGGTGTTTATGTGATGTTATTATATATTTATATATATATAAATTAAATTGCAAATTGTAAATCTTTGCAAATTGTCTATTTGCAAAGACAATTTTAACTTAAAAGATGTAACTTACACAATCTCTACTTTGTCACAGAAGATAGAAGCAGGGTAAATCTGGATGTCCCTTATGTCAGCCTTTGAGAAGACGCCGTTTCTGACACGCTGACAAAGACAGCTCTGTCCTGGTTCATTCACTAAAAACAGACAAAAAACAAAGTTATTAGTCCAATTTGACAAATTCTTACAGTTTTTGAATTTCAAAATGCTAATCACAAGTAGAAACTTACGCTGAGCTTTAGAGATGCAGACTGCAACGGCCAGGAGCAGAAACACCTTCATGATGCCAGACATCTTTGGTTTCTTAGTTGAGATAGAGCCGGTGGTCAAGATGAGAAAGCAGCAGGTTTGTTGACTTAAGAGCTGTGAAGGATAGAGGCAGTGGAAGCCCTCTTTAATACAGTCTTGAGATGCTTACCTCATCTCTCCTGTGACAAAAGGGAATTTTTTCAGACTGGAAAGTGAAACCCTAAAACCCACAGGAAAAAAAAACAAACTTCCGCTCATCTTATTGCCCCCTGCTTTCAATTTTGCGTTTGAAATTGGACAGTATTGGGCAAATAAAAACTAAATTAGCCAAATGCATGATTATAGAACTGAGAAAAACATAAGTTGGTAAAGACTGAATTAACAGCTAAATAGCAAATATATTAGATATTACATTTAATTATGTATAATATAAAGACACAGGATTGAATTACATTCAATTAGAAAACCTATAACTAGAAATTACCATTTATCTCTTCTTGATTAGTTTTTGTTTATTAACTAAGAACTTTATTAATCAGTCAAACAAGATATATTTTCAAGTCCTTACATTTCTTGCTGTACAATCATGAAAATAAAGTCAAATGTATCATTCTTAAAAGGTGAGATGATGACTCCATTCCTTGTGAAAAAACTGTAGTTCAGACATGTGTGGATAATTGGCAGACTAAAGTGTAGGCTGTGATCTTTGCAAAGTTTTTTCATGTCTATACAGCAAGCAGCAGTGGTTAACACCTCTAGCAAATGCAACACTGAATAAAATGCCAGTGGCCCCGGAAAAAAAAAAGAAAAACCAAAGCAGGCTTTTTATTTCTTTCCACTGCAAACGTGTGGGATTTTATCTTGACATTTACTTTTATATGTGAGAATGTGGTCTCTTATCTGATAGAGTATTATTTCAATTTCCTCCACAGTTGTTTGATATTTTCCCTCTTATCAGACACAGATTTTTGATTTATTTTCACACCGCATGCATTATCAGAAAAATGGTTGATTTTAGAACATAGCTTTACCCTTGTGTTTCAGTTTTAGGTCCTCTTTCACTTTATCCAAGTCTCAAAAGTCAAATAGGATCCCAGACTCTGTTTCCTTCTCTATTTCTAACTGCACTGTCATATACTGTAGCACAGGCTTTACAACCACAAAGTTTCAGTGTAACGAAAAAAAGAGGTAACCAAACCAAGTTTAGCAACTTTTTACTAAAAGTTGAAATTAAAAAAATGACACAAAAACAAAAGAACAATATGGAAATGAATAGGACTCTTTTAATTCCAAGCAATTAACAAATACATAGTGTTCTGTGTTGACAAAGGCAGCCGTGTTACAGTAGGTGTTAGGCCTTTATGTTTTAGATTTTTTTTTTCCATTAAAAACATAGCTGGATAATGATGAATTTCTGATGTAGGATTTTACAAACAAAAAAATACGTACTTGTATAAACCCTTCTAATTTTATTTTGGGTGCATTCTGGCTAATGACATCACACAAGGCATACAGTATGAATTAAGATAATCAATAAAAAACAAACAATAAGGATATACACAAAACAAATCTGACTAGTTGCTCATGCCTTACATGATGTCATAAGAGGCTGTCTGAGGGTAGACTTTTTTGGATGATTCAATAATGTTTCATGACTGAAAAAGCCAATACAAATGCATTTGATCATCGCATCTTGATCTTTACTTGGCAAACGTTAAAGTGGGTCTTTGATGAAATGTCTGGCTGATATCTTTAACTGTGCTACCAAAAATGATAGGTACTTTTGTTTACCTAAATACCAAGAAAGGACCACAGACAACGTTCATGAGTTTTCAACCAAGCTTCTGCAGAAGGAGAAAACATAGCAAACCACTTCTGCAAGGTGTTTACCATGCGTTCTGACTCCCTGTAGCAGAGCCTGTCTTTTTGTTAAGAAAGGAGAAAGAAGGGAGTCAGGAATGGAATGTGGAGGTAATAAATCAAGGGGTGGTTATTCTGAAACAAGGAAGAACTACATTCTACACACAAGCAGTTTAAGGAGTATCCCAAGATAAGAAGCAGCTGTACCTTCAAGGTTTAGGGAAAAGCAAGTTTTGTCTTTCACACGGTTTAACAAATTCCTCCTCTCTGGGGTGTGAATACTAACCCTTTAAATGAAAAACAAACTGGTAACTACTTATGTAAGAATGATAACAAAACATAATTATTCTAACAAAAAATATGCCACTCTTCCCATAGATAAGAGTGGATAAGAGAGGCTTAATTCTTGCACAATAGTCAAATATCAATTGGTTAAGGTCTAATGGTGGAGTTCAAGCAAAAAACCCATCATAATTATGAAAACTATTCTTGGTTTGCCCTCTGAAACAAGAATTTCAAAGCTTCCTGCAGGAAACCCCAACAATGTCACAATTATTACTTGGACAGTCACAGATTTCTCACCAACCCCAACCTCAGAATCCAATATGGCTGGAGGCACGCACGCACACAGATTCATGACCTACACTTTGCACACCAGAAAGTCTTTTGGTGAACATTCCTCAGCAGATTTTGAGTCTTTTGTAAACTCCAAATGATTTTTTGCTGTTCTTTTCCCTGTATTTTGCTCCATCCTTTTTCATGTCAACTCTGACCAACTACAACTGTTCCTGCGTAATAAAAGCAACCCATGACATGAAGCTGCAACCAACATGTTACACAGGGATTTTCAGCAGCTCCTCCAGAGTTACCATCTGCTATTTGACCGTTTCTTGTAAACATTCTTCTTGGCTGATCTCTCAGATCTAGCCATGTCTTGGTAGGTTTGCATTTGCACCACATTCACACAGACATGATCTCTATTTATTTATTTAACATCATCTAAATTCAGTTGGTTACTGTGAATGTTGTCTGACTCTGAATTTTTGAAATTTTGAAAATTCTTTGCTCTTTTTTTCAGACCTGAAATATCCCAAAACTTGGTCAACTCTAAACCACACATGTGACTAAAGGTTTCATCTGTAAATAAGTTAAAAATGTCTTACATGCCACTTTAAAATGACAATTAAGTATGATTGCAGCATCATATTAAAAAAAAAAACTCTTTATGTACAACGACAAACCTTAAAAATATTTATTTGCATATTTAGAGGGGTACATATTATAATATTAAGTGTAAATTTGAGCATAACAAATATTTAAATCTGGCATTTCTGCAGCAATGGTCTTGCCTGACATTTAAAAGAAGTGAAAGGGAGTTTTGTGTATTGCAGCATAGAGCTCACGCTCTACAACTCTGATGATCCTGTGGCCAGAAAGTGTGATCTGAAACCATCCTCAGTTTAAAAAAAATGCAGGTGCTGACTGAGTAATTTTAATACTTTCTCATAATGACTATATATTATTTAATGGTAATGTCTATTTTTTGCCACTCCTATTTAGATTTTTGTTCTGACGGATTGACAGCACCTGGAAAGTTTAAATGTTTTTTTGTTTTTTTTTAATCTTTTGGTAATACATTATAGTTTTTGCATTTGTGGGTTTGGACTGTACATATCAGTAAAAAAACACTTATTGAATATTTAGACATGATGTGTGGAGGATGTTATATCTTCCATTTAGAGTGAAAGGGCCTGAGTGGCTAATGCAAACTTTTCCTTTCCATTTTCTTTTTCCCTTTTGGTGACAAGCTAAATCTAGTGGATGTACCGGGGATTGCCCACCTCACGTGTCTTTATTGGTTTGTGTCCTTGTGAGTCAGACCACATTTCCACCAGAAGCCCCATGTAGCAATGAGCCGAGAGGAAAAACATACGTCGGCAGTGCTTCTTCCTCTGCAGACTTTTCGTGAGCCGTCCAGTTCAGTTACACTTCTCATTTTTTTATAAACAACCTTTTTGAGGGAAAAGCCTGAAAAATAAACAGAAACTAGACAACTGAAATGCAACTAAATTGAAACATGGACAATGAAGTTATACCTCTTGTTGCATTTTATACATAAACTGAAGAATATAATGCCTACAGTCTCAAAAACTTAGCCTTTAGTTTGTGTGTACACTTATTTAACAAGTTAAAAAAGGGATATAATTACTTTAGAAACAATAATCAGTGAGACTCATCTAAGATTACTGTTCTCAACACTTTGCACAATCCCCTGTAAATGAGTGCTTGGTCTTCTCCTATGGGATTTCACATGATGGGAACATTGAGAGAGAGAGAGGCCTTTACTTCCCCCCCCTTCAGCTCACCTCATAGGTTTTCTACATGATTTAAAGGAGACCTATTAGGCAAAATTCACTTTCTGCACATTTTGGTACTTCCATTCTGGTCTGTAGGGCTTCTATAAACAGTCCACTAACAAGTACACTGCAGCTTTTTTGTCGATAATTAAATGCTCAGAATGACTTTTTGCACAAAAATGTAATGGACATGTTTTGTATAGTCCAAAGACCTATCCTAACTTGTTCAAGGAAGCATAGGTCGCCTGTAACTCAGGGAACTGATATGAAAGAAAAATAGGCCCACATGCTCATACATGTTCAACTGTTCGTAACAGTCGGTGTGGGTTGCTTTTCAGTATATTTCTCCTTTGTCTCAAACCAGATCAAATTGAAATACCTAGCCACAATGCTACTTTCCATTACTATTGGGGGGGATTTGCAAAGCAAGCAATCCAGAAGTGGCAATAATTTTTCTTGGCGCTGATTAGCTTTACCCCCAATAGGGAGATAGGAAAGACCTTAAATGTTAGTGTTTATGGTGGTGTCTAAACCATGTC
The DNA here is from genome assembly GCF_002775205.1 of Xiphophorus maculatus. Classification (NCBI taxonomy): domain Eukaryota; kingdom Metazoa; phylum Chordata; class Actinopteri; order Cyprinodontiformes; family Poeciliidae; genus Xiphophorus; species Xiphophorus maculatus. Next base: position 18,324,102 of record NC_036465.1, on the reverse strand, counting down.
AATTGTGTGTATTTATGTACATTAAGGTATATTTTGATAGATTGAATAATTAAAATTGTAATTTTTTAGAGGGTGCTTCAGGTATCAAGGATTTCAGCTATTGACAGGCAGCTGTGGTCTCTCACCCCTGTGGATACCAGGGGTTCACTGTCGTAAGTGAAATGCTCATCTTTGTCATACATGTTCACCAGGAACATAGAAAATAAAAGTTTCTAGAAACTATGATCAACATAAACATGCAATTTATGTTTTAACAACTCTTTGCTTACATTTATTTGATAAAAATCATATGAAGCACCACTAATAAGTGTAGCCTTGGTGATGTTTTATTTCTTAGGCTTTACATTTTTTGGCTTGAATTAAGCAACTGCAATGCAAATTAAATTGCTCTTGAAAGATGTACTGTACTTATTTTAGTCCATTTTTTAATGACTCAGAGTTTTAAGATTTTAAATCTTTATGATACAGATAAATAGTGACAAACAGATTCAAGTAGCATATTTTGTTCCAGTTACACAGCAATAACTTGTTACTCTAAGCTATTGTGCAAAGACAGAAGTTCAAAAGGCTAAAACCAGTTTCACTTGATATTTCAAGAAATGCTCCTTCGTGTGGCTCTTGACGGTGGCTCAGAGCTACCACAAAATTATTCAAAACTTCCTGTGTCGTCTTTGCCTCCGTTCATCCGTTTTACATTTTTGACTTTGTAAGCCACACTTTGTGCTCGTTCTGTTGTGGTCAAAATGTTGTGTCTTATGCTTATTTGTTTTCATTTATATTTGATGTACTGGTGTTCCTAACACAGAAATAAGTTTTTTAAGGGAAGTTGTGTTTCTGACATTCTTATAACTAAACATTGCTGCATCAGTTAGAATGAAGGAAGGGACTGAAGTTAGAGTCATTGCAAAATGTGCTTTTCACCTAAAAATCCCCTTCAAAAAAATTATAGCAGAGGAGACCAACATTATTCTCAAAAGCATCCTTCACATGCGATTCAGGTTTGACGGGCTTTGCGGTTTTTAAGAAAAAAACCTCCTGAAGTAAGTGTGAAAAGCAACACTGCACAGGACCCCATGATCTCCTTCCTGTTTGACAGAAAAGGGCTTCACTAGAACATACACATTTCCAACAAAGCTTCACACCTTTCTGCTCATACATGTTCTCTGAAAATAATAAATTTCGTGGAATGAATGTAAAGATTCCAAACCCTTCTAAAAAAAAAATCAGATACGTGTCAAAGAAAATGAATATTAATCCATTCCAATTGTGATTTGTAATAAGGAGACCATAGAAGTTAAAAAATATTAAAAGACAGACAACTGTAAAAATGTTAATCTATGTAAGAGTTTTATTATTCCTCAGGCTGTTACATACTTTTGTCTTTTTAAGTGCTGCCCATATTATTTAGATCAGCTCATTGTTCCTTGCTTATCATGTTCCCACCTGCTTATTGATTCACATTAGCCCAACTGTATCAACTGAGTCATGGTATATATGTATATATACTTCCAGGTTGCATTATTTGTAAAACGATCTGTCAGTAAAAGCACCAACTTTCTTCACACCGTCACTTTCACAGACATGTGGCTCACAGCTTCAACCAGAAGCTGGTTGAAGCTGGTTGAAGGTTTTAATATAGCCAAGGTGCTGGCAAGGCACTTTGTGTGATAAATGAGATTTCACAGCATGTCAAGTGACATCAAGAGCAGTATTGGTTAAGAAATCTCAATGTATCATCTATTATTTTCCTGCCTATTATCTGAATGAGATTATTCCCTTTGTTTGAGCTGTAAATGACCACTAATCATATGAAAATTCTGTTTCTATGATTATGTTAGCTGAATATCACAAAGTGGTTTAATGTTGTAATTGGGACTTTTTAAAGCCAGGACGGCAGCAGTGGACTGGCTTGCAATACCATTTTTTCAACATAATTTAACTTTTTAATTAACTGTTTTCTTTTACAGCTAACTTAAAATAAGTCTAATCAGACCATCTGGTATTTTTTCTAGAGCAGAATAATAGTTTCATCACTCTTTGGTTTTGCAATATTTGAATTAAACTGCTAGAATAGGTGACCAAATTGGCAAAGTAACATTCCTTTGATTTTTGGGATACAATGGCGGTAATGTAGTGAATAAATCCCATAAACAATAATCAATACGTTACCATACATCCGTATATTATCTACACCCGCCTTTCCTTGCAGGGTGACGGCAGGAAGTGGTGTCTATTTCCAGCATTTATTCGGTGAGAAATGACACACACAGTGGACAGGTTGCCAGTCCATTACGGAGGTTACTATATGATAAAGTACACATAAATGTAAATGCAGTTGAAATATGTTGATATGTCGTGAATTGTGAAACATTAACAAGAGGTCCTCACTTCTTCAGTATTCTGTTAAGCACCTTGATGGATGATAAAACAGAAAATACTTATATACTATGTATTTATATAGTATGCTAGGTATTTTCTGTTTTATCCACCATCAACAAATAGTACATTTCCGCCCTCTTGTGGCTCAAAATAAAATTACTTTCTGTTTGCTGATAAAATGTGAAACCTATCATAGATTCAGATACTGCAGGTCACTCTACAGTCATTGTCAGACCTGTCTCATAATGCCAACAGTAATATTAATGTGCTGTTGCATTAACATTAATATGACATTAATATGCTAGTGATAGCCTTAGCTAAGCTAATTAGCTTTAGCTAATTTTAGCATGTAAGCCACTCTGCACTAGATGAGCTAAAACCATTTTCTTACTCTTTATATTCTTCAACATATGATAAGCAGAAAGTTTTGCTTTGAAAGGATATAGCAGACTGTTTTACTTTTTTAATGTTTCTGATTTATACATTCCTGTTTTTTTCCACATTGTTGACCTAACAGGAGTAGGTCAACATAGTGCTAGCTTCAATGTTATCATTATTATTTTATCTAGTTTTAGTTTTAACTGCAGCTTTTAGAGTTTTTTTTCACTCTGCATAGAGGATGTTACTGGTTCTAGTCCTAACCTAGAGGGTATCATTCATATTTCAGCAAGCTTTAGCTTTTTAGCTTATAAACTTGTTATGACTTTACATCTGACTTTACACTATTTGTAAATAGTGTTCTGCACGAATGTCTAATAGTCTTTGGGTGAAATTTTTGCATAGCTGAATGTTTTCACTCCTCTTCTACAGTTTTTCTATTTGCATTTTGCGGGCTTTTGGTTTTGGCTGCTTCTGTCTATTTCTTACATTTCTCCAAGTCTTCTGACTTCAATTGCTTCTGCAATTTCACTAAAAATATTCAGCTTACAGCATTCACAATGCATTTCGCAGGAAATACAAATCTTTCTAGTTATGTGTAGGTTAACTACGACTCGTTGACAAGAGGAACCATAATGAGTAGGCTCAATATGGTTGCCCTCGTTTTACATGTTTGTCTTCTCTTGCCATGCAGGAGCAGCAGAGCAACAGCCTGCATCTTGCATGTGTGGGTTCACTGGTGTCATTTGTGTTCAGCCTGTCTTCCTCCACACTGATGTTTACCAGTACAGGATCCCACGTCAGTTACCATAGAAACTCTACCGCTTGGCACCAGGCTCAGCCGAAAGGCTTGTTATTGAGGGGTTTCCACCGACAAGACCATGCAAAGATGTAACAGAGAGGAAAATCACAGGCTGCATATTAAAAGACAGGTTTATTTGTTTTGCTTTACAAGTCATTACACACAATATATAAAACAAGATTGGTTCATGTTCGTGTATTTACAAGATCAACAGCAAACACTAAGAGTATGAAACATTGACAATATTTCTTTTCCTCTGTATGTTTTCAAACACGTATTTCTACATATGTCAGAATCAGAGCCTGTCTGAGGCATAAGCTGCTTTGGGTCTCTTGCTCACGTGTGGGCTTCAGTTTCAATAAAGAATAGCTGAAAAATCAATAAATTGCTAAATAAATTGTAGAACCATTTATTTAAACAAATCCATGATTAACTACTCATGATTTATTCATGTCCACTGTTTGTCTCAAAGCTGGGAATATGCTTCATCATCTCAGTGTAGATTTTATCCTGTAGCTTGTGAATGTGAAAACATCACTGAGAGTACTGTTAACTGGGTTTGTTGGTTTCCACGTTATGGTTGAAAACTGGTTTTGCATTTTACCTCGGCTCCTGTACGACTGGGGACCAGCTCTGCCCTGAATGTCTCATGCTCTGGCTTGAAAAATATTCTGTGTTTATTTTTCAGGAATTTTCCAGTCACTGTCCCTGCACTCGCTACACTTCAGCAATAGCAGGCAGCATGCAGGCCCGAAGACGTGCCTCTCTCCATGCTGACCGACAGTCTGAGATCCACTGGGAGATTAAGGATTGTTGGGTGGCTGGATTGAATCTTGTTCCTTTTTCTCCTTTGTCCACTGGTCCGACTCCCCTGACCTCTGACCTGGGTAAGCTGTGTGTTGGGCAACTACTTGCAGTTGAGGTGTTGATGTCAGAGAGAATTTCAGGGCAGCTGCTCTTGCGCTGGAATGGTAAATCTGGGCTTGAAGTGTGGGGGATGCTGTTTGCTCTGCTTCGAGCTGGGCCCTCCAGTATTTCTCCATGTTGACCTGCCAACCTTCCCTTAACAAACGCTTTCCTCACCCTTCCTGGAAGGGCTATAAGGTTATTCTGATTTCCATAGAGATACTCCAATGGGTCAGAGTTGCAGCACATAAGCTCGGCGTTCAGTTTTTTCTCTTCTATCTGCAGTGAACCACTGCCATTTTCCTCCTCGTTGAGACTAAACTCCAGCGGAGACAAAGCAGTCGCGATGAGTCTCTGCTGCACCGTCTCCTGACTTTGGGGGAAAACATCTCTGGCAGGAAAGGTGGGGCGGGCCAGGTGACAGATGGAGAGAAAGTAGTCCTCTGATGAGACACCTTGGGTGTTGTCAGCAAAATGAAATGTGTTAGCTTCATTTAGGTCTTTCACCATCTCCTCCATGCCCTCTCTGATTGTGGGCAGCATAACTCTCCTCTTCCTCAGCAGTCTTGACCTTGGCCGCATATCTAAAAGCAGGAAGGAGAAAATGTTTTTACATTTAAAACAACCTTAGGGATGCATGCAGGGAGTGTGTTTGACAATCAATACAGCTATTTGGTTCACAAGACTGAAATGAGGCAAACAGTTATTTTCACTATTATTTTCTTATTTTGAGAAAATGAATTTCAATTTGAAGCCCAAACTGTGTCTTAAAGACTATAGTCAGGGTAAATTAATGAAACCCAGTTTAACTGGCCTTTATGTTCATGCTTATCTCTATTACAGGTTGTACCAATGACAACTCTGAAAATACTGAAAAAGCAGCTTTTTAAATATAATTCCCAACCTGTCTGTAGAAGAACCTATGCAGCATAAAATAAGCCAGTACAGGTTTAGGCAGTCTAGTTTAGACTTTGCACAATTTTAATGTTGTCCAATTTTCTTGGTCAACACATATACACATGTCAGATTTTGGAGTTTAGAAGTCAGATGTTATGCCACAAGCAAGCGTTGTATAACCCTGATTAGGGTTAAGACCAAGTCAAAAATTGTAATCTAGCCTTGTAACCTGCATAATGCTTTAATGGACCATTTCCAAAATGCCATAATCTTTGGACATGACCACAGGGTATGCGTTAGATTACTGCCACATCTTTGGTGGTGTTTCCTTCATACCTGGTCTGACTAACCAACTTGGACACCAATAAAAAGGATAGAGAATTTTGAATTGAATCTCATCTATGAGTTTTTACGAAAGAACAAATATTCAGTTCCCTTTCACATAAAATATGTGAAATGGAGCGTTGCAAATTAGCAGAATAAATCTGAATTAACATACATGTTTTGCAGAAGTCTCTTTTTGTTTGATTTTTAACTCTCCTCCTTTCCCCTCATTAGACTAATGTGTTTTTCCAGTGACATAATCTGAAAGTTGCTCACATGATCCATAGCAGTCCAGAGACTGCGTTTCAAAACAGCTATCCATCAAGCCAAACAAACAAGTCTCTCTCTCCCTCTCTTTCTGCCTCTCTCTCCTGTTTTGGGCATCATCCTCTTGCTTATTCTGGAACTGCATCCCCAAAACACAACCGATCTTGCTGGATAAACAGACGACTATTTTAAATCCCCATCTCAGTCATGTCAAGTCACAGATCATGTCAGGCTGCGTTTTGCTTTCAACCTCAAATGAGGCTCGCAACATATTTTTGTCTTAACCTTCATGACCAAAAATAGAGTAACGCCTCAAACCACAAAACGCCAGCCTCTCCCAGTTTCTTCCAAGGTGTAACCAGGGCTAAATTTAAGTCCCTCCTTTGATACACAGTGGCTAAAAATGGCTCCACGCTCGGAGTTCAAGGCTGAAACAACATATTGCCTTTACAACTCGTGCATGTCACACTCACCTGGTAACAGACGGCAGCTGTTGGTGTCCCTTTAATCCTTTCTTTTCGCTGCAGTTGAAATCTGAATCAGTCAGTTTTGCCTTGTTTCAGCTCCTGTGCTTGAATCCAGTAGTGCTGCTCTGAAGCATCAGCTGTCTCTGAGCAGAGGCAGAGGCTGAATGGAGATTTATCTCCTCCACACATCCCTCCTCCTCTCTCTTTACTCCCCCTCTCTCCATAGCTTACTTTTGGTTTGCCCTCCTTCCCTGCTTCTAAAAATAGGCACACCGTCCATTTCCTCAGCTCCAGCACTGACTGACTGTAATGATGGAGGGAAGGAAACAGAGGCAGGGAAAAAGAGGGAAAGTTAAGGAAGAGACAGAAAAGAAGAGGACAAACAAAAAAAAAGAAAAAAATATATATATTGTTGTTTTTTGGCAAACATATCAATTCTTAACTTGATAACCTTTGTCTAAATAAAAGCGGACAAGCTTCAAAAACACCTGATGTGCATGTGTACAGCTTGGAATGCTCGAAATGTTGATTTGCTGACGTGCATGTGAGAGCTCTGCACATGGCTGCTCTGCCTGGGAGACCAATGTGTGCACATGCACATCACGACTGCATAGCAGAGATCTATAAGAAGAATTTCATGTGACTCAATACATGGCACATGAGTCACCCATTCCTCTTCAAACACACATTGTTAGCCCTTTAATACTCCTGTAAGCCTCATTTCTTTTTTCACTGAGATCTAAAGTGTCATGCAAAAGTTAGCAAACTGCATCGTACACACAAGGTTTGTGTGATGGACCAACACAAAGTAGTACAAAACTGAAACAATGTTCACAAACTAACAGATGAAAAGAGTGGGGTGCATGTGCATTCAGCCCATCTTACTATGATGAAACTAAATAAAATCCAGGGCAATAATGTCTGAAGAGGACACCTAATTAGTAAATTGTCACTTGTGTGAAATCTATTCAATGGGTAATAATTGAAGAAAACCTTTTAGAGGATGCAAAAGATTGTAAAAATACAGCGCTCCAAGACATTTTTATGTATTAGAATGGCTCTGTCAAAGTCCATACCTAAACCTAATGGCAAATTCATTGCAAGAGTTTAAAATAGCTGTTTACAGAAACTTTCTATCCAATCTGACTGAGTTTAAGCCATTTTGCAGACAAGAATGTCCAGCCATTCATTTTTTTACACCCTAGTGGGGACAGGAGGGCTGCTGGTGCCTATTTCGAGAGAGAAGTTTCGGGCGAGAGGCAGGGCACACCCTGGACAGGTCGCCAGTCCATCGCAGGGAAACACAGAGAGAAACAGGACAAACAACCATGCACACAAGGAGAATTTAGAGTGACCAATTAACTTAACAGTCATGTTTTGGGTCTGTGGGAGAGAACACCTGTGTAGGGAGAACATTAAAACTCAGTGCAGAAAGCCCCTGGGCCGGGAATTGAACCCAGGACCTTCTTGCTGCAAGGCAACAATGCTAACTGCGCCACTGTACAGCGAACAGTGAAGAATGTGACTTAATGAAGTCTCTGGATGTGTAAAACTGTTGTTTTTAAAGAGACTTAGCATATCATAGGACTACATACAGGCATCTTGGAAGACATGAAAACGGGTGTTAGCAGCTCTAGTTGCTATCCAGTCTGACTGAACCAGATTTTTTTGCAATGAAGAATGAGGAAAATAGAAGTATAAAGCTTATAGAGATATATAGCTCAATAGATTTGCAGATGTAATTACAGAGAAATGTTGCTCTACAAAAAATTTATTCTAGATAACTGACAACATATGCTGCCACACTTTATTACACATGAAATCCTAATAAAATATTGTTGTGTATTATAGAAAAAAAAATTACGAGTATGATCATAAAATACTGGAGAAAAAAGGTTTTCATTTGTGGACTCAGAACTAAAAAAACATTGTGGTTACAAACGGGGAGAGAAAAAAAATCCCATTTTCAGGAATTTGTGCTGTTATACAAAGATTTATCACATTGTATTTATAGAAATGCAAAGTGATTTATATAACTTTGCACCAAAAGTACAAAGTTATTCCTATAACTTCGTGTTTTTTGTGGCTTTTTATGTGGCATAGAGACATGATCATGATGATGAACATGCAAATGGTACAATTGTTTTTTTTTATTTTCTGTGCACCATTATAATTATTATTTTCATTTTCTGTGCCTGGTTTTTGATTGAAATTTAATTTACAGGACAGTCTCTCCAAATTTTGTGGTGTAAGTTATTTTGAATTCATGTAACAAGCTGCTGGTTAACTTGTTTTTCCATGTAACAAATTACAAGGATTTCTGTGGAGCCTCTGCTCACATCAAAGGTCAGTCATGGGTTTTCAAACATGATCAAATATGACTCCTAACTGCTTGAGAGGAAACCAAAATTTTCCCATTCGCAGATTTAACAACCAGCTTTTGTTGGGATGTTAACACAGTTAGTGGTAATCAAATTTCAAAGTAACCTAAATCCCACATATAGAATAAATGTTTCTTTCAAGTTTATGGAGAATGATGAACTGTTTTTGTGACTCTGTCTTTAGGTAAAATTTGACGTTCTTGCTGACCTAACGGCACACTGTGGTGGCAATTATAGATGAGTAAATAGACAAAGAAGTAAACAATGTCTAATATTTGTTATTCTCACAATCGCCGGCATGAGAAAAACCAGACCTTGGCTGATTCACTATATCACCAAAGTCTAATTAAAGATCATTTTCCACTTCAAATGCTCGTCTAGCAGGTTAACCTTCACCCAATATTCTTTTTTCATTTATTAGCTTTGATACAGTTGCCAATTACTACCAGAGAGGACAAAAGCATCATCAGGCAGTATAAACACAAGCATGCAGATTTATGTGGCTTACTGGCCTTTACAATGTTTGCAGAGACACTCTCTACACTAACATCACACAAACACCAAACCTGTTTAGTGCAGACTACATTCCCACTCCCGTGTGCCAAGCTAACAAATGCTCTCAGAAAAGCTAACTTTTATGAATACACATTTAAAAGAGGGTAGAATAGTATACTGTCCCCTTTAGTTTGACACCCCCAAATGAAATCCAGTGGAAAGAATTGTTTTCAAAGTCACCTAATCAGCAAATATAGCTTAAAATGTTTTACATTTATTTTCATTTTCTTCAAATAATCTTTTATTGCAGTAGCATAACCTCACCTGGAAACTTGAGAAACAATGCCTTTTAAACTTGAAGTAGGTAACTTTTATAAAAATTTGTTTTATTCCACATTTGTTAAAACTGTCACCATGTCCTCCTGACAGTATGAGACAGATAATCTGCTTAAAGGAAATCAAGCTCTTCTACCTCCTCCACCAGATCTGTTGTGGAAGAAAACACTTAAAAAAAATTTAGACATTTTTAAATAATTGTTATGGATATTCTCTGCAGACACCCCTTCTCCTGTAAAATCAACTGCTTTTTTTCCCTATATATGGGCTGAAGGATTCAACTATGAAAAAATGGTGCTTAGTGCATAGGTGTGGGTGTGGGCTGTACAGGGTAAAGTGACCTGGGTTGATGCAGATGAGTCTGCGGTTTCTGCATCCATTCCATCAACAGGCTCCTGTCTTTATATGGCTCTCTAATGGAGAACTCACAACAGCAATCTCCTCAAACAAACAGACACAGAGATTTACACACGCAGGCGCATTGCTTGTTTTGGATAGCAGACAGACTCTCAGGCACCACACTGAAGGCTCCCATCGATGTGGATGCCGCTGATGACAAACAACAACTTCAACATTAGTCTGGCTTCACTACTCCCCACCTCTTCAGCAGAAAAAAAAAATATGGAAAAAGCAACAAACGTGGGATTGTTTCAAACTGGCATTCTTTTTGTATCCATGAGATTGTGCTTAAAGGGAAATGTCTGTCTTATCAGTGAGCTTACTCATCGCTAATGATTGATTGTGGTGTTTTGCTGTGGATCAAACTTGAGGGGGTGTTGATGCGGTATTTGTCCTAAGGAGACTAACAAATTCCATTTAAAAAATGACTCCATTAATGCATAATGTGATTAAGTAATACACCCTGCACAATATAACAGAAACTTAAACCAGTTCCTATGGGGAAATTGCATATGTACTAAATGAAACAAGTTCAGTGACCTGGCGACAAAACTGTACACAGCCTTAAACTAATCTCAACCAAAAAGTTGCAATGTTCTGTTCGCAACTATTAATGCAAATTCACTCATCACTGACAAAATGTACCTACAATTTTCACATGTAATCAAAATTTTTACAGTTATCTGTTCTGCTTACACTTTTCAATTACATGGCTGGCTGAATATTCATCATCACTACATCGACTCCTATAGTCCGCTGATGTAGGCCTTTGGAAACCTTACTTAACGAGTCTGGGGTATGACTGAGGTGAGCGGACTTCTACCTCCCTTAGTGTATTGTGGTATATTGGTTCTTTAAATAATAATAATAAAAAAACAAAACAAAACAAGGGAAGATGGCAAAAAAAAAGTCTCTAAATGCCACTTAAAAGTGTTTTGTGAAAGAAGCTAATGATAGATACGAATTTGTCAGGAACTAAGAAGTATCTAACTGATGTGATTTATTGTGATCTCTATTTTTACGTTATAAAAACCTGACATATTGTCAATGATGTGCACACTTTTAAGATACACAGTAGGTTTTTCCATCTCCCCACACTTTGTTTGAAATCTTGTCCTCTTCCACTTAGGACTGTTCAGCCATACGGCATTTGTGGTTGATAAAAGCTTCAGCGTACACTCCAGGTCAAAACAACTGGACATCTTAAAGCGAACCATTTTATTGATTTTTATCACTCAGTTCCCAGCTGCCAGAGAGATTCTGAGAAATGATCATCTGTCCTCCAGAGGGCAGACATGGATGTTTCCTTGAAAAGAGGGGCACTTCCAGGAGACATTTGTTTTGAAACGTTTGGAGGAAATTGAATTATAGCGGGGGGAACAGACAACTAGACCTTTTGTGATTGGGTTGAATAATTTTTACATACATAACTGTTTAAAGGTTAAGGGCTTTTATAACCAATTCCACTTACATGTTAAATGTGGTATAAATTAAAGGATAACTGCAGTAAGTCATATTATAAATGTCAATATTAAATTCATGTATTTGACTAGAAACTAGGCTCCTCTTCAAAAGATTTTATGTGATTGGTGTTTCTGAAATGCTTGAAATGCATTTATTACTATTTACAAACAATATTTTGCGTCATACAAATTTAATATTATCCACATAAGCAACTGAATGAACAAGGTCTTATGTAAAGTATTAGTAAAAACACAATGTCCGTTAATTCTCCCAAGAAAAGCTTTTTGCAAAATAAAAAAAATTTAAAGTCTCATTTCTCTCTACTTGCAAAATGAAAACTATCCCAGTGGTGTCAAAAGACCCAAAAAACAAAACCTGAGTCTATTGGGGACAAAAAAATAAAATATGACAATTTGTGTTCCTTCCTTTGCCATGTAGCCTGAAATCATAATGGATTTAGATTTTTTTGCATGTATTTATTTTTCCATATGGTGATACAAGACTCTTTAAAAATTCTAAAGCTTCATAAAAACATTATAAACTTAAATATAGAGAATTTGAGAATTAATTTGTTGCTTTAGATTGTTTAGCATCAACTGGTTTTTATGGTTTGTTCCAACTTCAAATCATGGCAACAATAACATTTTTCCTTCAGCAGTTAACTTTTTTTTTTTAAATTACCAAGATAAATAAGATAGACACAAGTAATATAAATAACATTTGGCGGTACGTCATTTTGTCGCCGTAAAGCAAGGCTTAAAACTCACTGATGTGAGGAGTAGCATCAGTGTAAAGAAAGACTGAGATAACTACGTTGCTCTGTCTCCACCTGGCTGTCAAATATTGCATTACCATTAAAAACATGAAAGAAAGAAAAAAAATCCAGAAATAAAGTATATTTTTCTTCAAGCAAAAATCACACAACTCAGATAAATTGCAACATATCAAAAGCATTTAAACTTTAATAAATATTTAACATTAACTTCTTTTTCATATGTACATATATAGTACAGAAATATAGGCGATTTTTCAGATGATGTAACTTAACATGTACAAATAATACAACTTTAAGAGAGAAAAACACACTGGTCCTCGGATGTTAAGCTAAGAGAATCTTTTTTTTCTATATGTATCTTTTCATAAATAAATGCATGAGAAACATCTTAACTTTTGGCAACACTGATGAAAGAAGAACAATTTCATTGACCAAAAAGCAGTCAGTGAATGTTTATTTCCTTTGTGTTTTAACACTTTTTATTTGGCTTTGTGGGAAAGTTAAGCACCAAATATTTTCAAATGCCTGTAAAAAATCTTTCAAAATTAGATTCCTGAGAACTTAGAAATGTTACAGAAAATGTTTGCTTTGAAAATAGCACTATTCTAACAAGTGTAAAGGTTTAAATCACATCCAACAGGAACTTTGTAAATGTCTAATTTTACCAGAACTACTTAAAAAAAAATATTTAATCAAAATGACCATTTCATGGGACGCTAACGTCTGAGGGGCTGGCTGCAGTCACTGGCAGTAGTTTAACACTGTAACTTGAGACAATTGGTGATAAATTCTGTTCTCTGTGTGCGTAGAAGAACAATATTTAAAAAATACATTACATCTTATCTACATGGTGATTCAATTCTCAGACAATAGCCTGGTTATGAAGAAGGAAAACAACTTGGCTTTTCAAAGGCCCTGTGCAATATCAAACCTCTTTATTTCTCAGTACAGTGTCTACATGCCAAATTGCACCAACTCTGCAACATTCAGCAAAAATATTTTTGTCTGATCTTTGCGTTTCACTTGTTTTCTTTTTTTCCCTTTGGGAGGCCCGATATAAAATATTGTTGGACTCAAGAAGAGTTTATCTCCGCTGTTCTATTGTTCTGTGTTGCCCCTTTTCATTCTGAGGAGAAAATTTCGTTTCTCCTCCAGAAGTTCTTGTATTCGTTTGTTCCTGGTTCGTTCTCTGAGGTGCCTTGGGATCAGATTGTTTTGAGAAATGTCACTTTCTGCAACAATGACTCTGTTATCAAATGCAGCGATTGAGTTGCTCTCATTATTCTCTGCAGCATTTTGCAGAGGTTTCAAAGTGGAGATGATTTCAGGGCTTACTGTCACTTGTTCTTCCTTTGTGTGAGGGACCGCAGTGGGAACTGGGGAGGCAGGAAGGTCTGAGGTCATTGTAGAAACGGGAACACCTACAGGGATATAGTCAGAAAGGTCAAGCCAGGGTGGAAAGGCTCTCTCTGTTGTGTCCTCTCCGTTTGTAATCGGGATCACCATGGAGAGGCCATCCTCCAGCACAACAGTTTCTGTGACCACTCCCGAGCTGCTGTAAGACTCTTTATTGTCATCACTACTTGGATAAGTCCAGCTGGTAGCTTCACCACTACTTGTCACTGTGATTTCACTAGATGGAATAGTTCGTGTGTCAGCCTCAGTGTTAATATCATTAAGGGGTGTTATGAAATCATCAGAAGGGTCTGGTGTAAAAGACTCTCTCTCTGTGTTGCTATAGTGCATGACTGGAGTTCTGTCTGTGACCGATGCATCCCTGTTGATGAATGAAGGACTGACTTTTGAATCAGAGGGAGACAAGCTCACCACTGTAATTTGTACAAAGCTGCTGGAAGGAACCATGGAAGACAATACCTGATAAGGGGTGGAAGATGTGGTAAAGTAAGACGCATTCTGTTTTCGATTGGTCTTTATCTCCTTCACTTTATTCTGTTTAACATTGACCTTTGACTTAGCACTTTCTGGGGCTTTTTTTGGGTTGTGTTTAAGGTTGGTCTTTGTTTGAGGTTGTTTTGTGAAACTTTTCTTTGGTTCAGTAGTTTTTTTGGGATTGGCCTTTAAACTAACCTCTTTTTTAGGTGAAGATTTTGTTTTTTTCTCTGGAATGTTCTTTGTTGGAGCTGTCTTTTTAGAAGTGATGTTTGGAGTTTTCCTTTTCGAAGGATTATTAACTATTGTAGTCTTTTTTGGAGTTGTATTTGGTGTAGATGCATTTCTGGTACCACTGTATGGTGGATTAGTCTTTTTCAGACTATTCTTTGGGACAGCCATTCTTGGCGTAGTATTTGCTGGAATGGACATTTTCACTGTAGAGTTTGATGGATAAATGTTGTTTGGTGTATTATTTAGTGGAGTTGTCCTCTTTGCTGAAGGGTTTGATGGGGTAATATTTGATGGAGTCTTCTTTGCAGTTGGCTTTGCAAGGATATTCTTTTTTGGATTTATGTTTGGCGGATTAGTCTTTATCACTTTAGTCTTTGGTAGAATGCTCTTCTTTGGAGGACCAGTTTTATTGGAACTGGTGCTTGGTGGGCTAGTCTTTATCACTTTAGTGTTAGGTGCAATGCTCTTCTTTGGATGCCTATTCTGTAAAGTATTCTTTGCAGTATTAGTTGAAGGAGAAGGCCCTTTTGATGCTGTTGATGTTGTATTTGTTGGAGTGGTCTTTTTTATGGTTGGGTTTGAAATAGTTTTTTTGACACTGGTGCTTGGTGGGTTAGTCTTTGTCACTTTAGTGTTTGGTAGAATGCTCTTCTTTGGATGCTTATTCTGTAGAGTTTTCTTCTTTGGAGTATGAGTTGAAGGAGAAGTCACTTTTGATGTTGTATTTGTTGGAGCAATCTTTTTCATAGTTGGGTTTCTAAGAATGTTTGTTTTGGGACTGGTGCTTGGTGGGTTAGTCTTCATCACTTTAGTGTTTGATGGAATAGTTTTTTTTGGAGGCTTATCCTGCAGACTTTTCTTCTTTGCAGTAGGGGTTGATGGAGAAGTCTCTTTTGATGCATTTGTTGGAGTGGCCTTTTTCATAGTTGGGTTTGGAAGAATGTTTTTTTTGGGACTGGTGCTTGGTGGGCTAGTCTTTATCACTTTAGTATTTGGTGGAATGGTCCTCTTTGGAGGTCTATTAGGTAGAGTACTCTTTGAAGTATTAGTTGGGATCATGTTTGTTGGAGTGGCCTTCTTCACATTAGAATGTGAAGCAATAGTCTTTTTGGGAGTTCCAGTTTTTGCAGTGGTACTTGTTTTCTTTTGAAGATTATTCCTTGGTGGAACATATTTTTTTGCAGTATTTCTTTGTGGGATTTCCTTTTTTCCACGTTCCTGTGATGGAACCACCCTTTTCTTAGTTTGTGGCTGAATTTTCCTATCAGGATTGTATTTTGGCATGGTGACTCTTTTAGTAGTGCTTTCTATTGGACTTGTCACAGGAGTGGGTGTTGATGCAAGGACTTTGGGACTTGCTGTCCCAGCTGTTGAAGTAGTTGAAGTTTTCTGCAAAAGTGGCTCTGTGATCTCAGCATTTGCATGACTAGTAGAAGGTGTTGTGATTGCATTAGGAGAGATGGTTGGGAGGAAAAAAATGCTTGTTTGAGCTGGTGGATGAGTGGGAGTCTCTTTGGTGGTAGATGATGAAGATGGGATGGAATAAAGGGCTTGAATTGTAGAAGCTGGATAATTGGTGCTGAAGGAGGGAGAACTCACTGTATCCACTGGATGAGTGGAAATTGTTGTTGAGGGTCTCAGTGAAGATTTGATGGAAAAAACATCTGGGGTTGTAGAGAAGTCTAAACGAGTGTTAGTAGAAGGTGAAACAGATCCTGAAAAGACAGTGGGGATGAAAGGAATGCTGGTTGGAAGTAACTGATGAGTGGGGATAGTTTTTGTTGATCTTGATGAAGATTCAGTGGAATCAAGGGCTATGGTTCTTAGGGTTGGGGCGTGAGTGGTTGGTGAAGTCGAGGTAGTGGGGATGGCAGTTTTAGTGGGTTGAGCGGTGGTGAAGATGGAGCAGAGAATGTTCTTGGATGGAGTAGGTGTGACAGTGATGTTGAAGGTGGATGTAGCAGTGGAGTTGGGTTCAGGTTTGGTGCTGTTGATAGTGCTGCAGGTTTTGCAGCATAATCGCCAGAAGTCTGGGAAAGAGCAGTAGCGTTGCAGAGTCTCCATACGACAGAACACAGAGCGATCTCCTTTACATGGTAGGCCTGTAAAGAAGAGACAAAGAACTCAGACTGGGAATAGAAAAGAACATGATGCAATAGGGTAATATTTCTAAGGAATGTATTCTAAAAAATAGTAGCATTTGTGTGTGTGTGTGTGTGTATATGTAATTAGAAAAATACAGGAGAAAAGCCAGATCATCAGCAGAGGATGCAGGAAGGAAGAGAAAATTTTAAGAGCAGTCATCAAATTAATCCGGAGCAGCTGAAATACAACAAAATGATTGCCAGTCTTTAGTTGTCAGTAAAACTTTTCTTGGGTGTAAGAACAACTGATCATTAACTTAAGATCTAACATTCATTTTGATAGTTTAATGTCAAACTCAACCAATCAGAATAAACAAATTAGGGAACTCAAGATCCACCTGCTGATATGGGCTTCAGATATTGACATTCTTAATTAATCCATATTGGAACTCCATCAGCTCCCCCATTGCTGAGATTATGTCAGCAAGGTGCAGGGAAAATGTCAGGGTTAGCTTAGCAAAAAGAAAGACATAACTTCCAAGACCATATGTACATGTCTGCAGTCATACAGTGTACATATTTACAAATAATTGATAACATGTGTTTCATGTGATGTTTTGCCAGAATATTAAAAGTGACTTTCTAAGTCATGCTAATCCACAGTGGAGCAGCATACTGAGGCTGATCTGTAGAAACTCCTGTTGTTACACAATGTCTGTTGCTATCCAAAAAAGAGAAACCTAGGTGATACTGAAGCATTCAGACATTTATAATTGAGTTAGTTGTAATAATGAGGGAATGTAGAATGGCACTATACTGCAATCTAAAGCTACAGTTTTCAGGAAAGTGATATTTTACTAGCTTTAACAACACACTTGATTGTCAGTATCAGCCAATGTTCACTCAGAAATGACATCCCTAAAACATGATGTGTATCAGTGACAAAAAAAATCAGAAATCCCTAGTGAAAATATCTATACTGTGTCACTACCAAACAGCATATTTTCTATTGTAAAAATTTTTGCAGAGTGAAAAGTCACACTTTTTAAAACATTTTTATTGATACAACTTTGCTGTTGAGAATGACAGGAACTGAAACAATGAGATGTACGCCCCCACCTCCAGCTCATTATATAGATATATAGATTTTTTTTTTCTTAAGAAAAATAATTCAACTGTATCGAAAGTTACAAGTTCACAGTCACTTTGGTAAAACACTTGATTACTTGGAAATCAACAAGTCAACCTGTTAGTTGATTGAGAAAAGAACATGAAGTACATAAATTATATTTGCTTTTTAAAGAAAATACAGAATTTCCATGATGATGTAAAAACTGGAATGGCACATTAAGTGTCATATGAAACATTTACAAAACATTAATAAAATTTCCCTGATAAATCAAAGTGCATATAGACGCAGTGCACGTAGTCCATCTGAATGTTTCTTCGAACATTAGCCAGCCCCACGCAGCAGGCCAGTGAAGCCACGAAACAGTTACCCAAAGTATAGAATATTATAGAAGAAGATAACAGTCATGAACATTATTAAATACAGTCAACACCAATTTTATATACAGTATCGCACTGCTAGGTCTGGCATGGTCTCGTACAGTCCAACTCCAGCAGAAGGAAACCTTGGATAGCTCGCTACATAGTCACAACAGAAATATGTGATCACAATACAATGACAAGTCTGAAGTGTTCTTTTTTTTTGTTCTCCAAGATGCCAAATGTGTCAGTATCCTAGGCCCTTTGAAAATCCTTTCCGGTAGTCGGACACTGGTCCGACATCAGCTTGGTAGGTTTTGATGATTGGCGGGTGTGAGTTTAAGTTGGTTTGAAGCTGCCTCTATTCCGAGTGAAACTTTGAATGAGTAAAGCCATCTCTTTCACAGATAAATGCCATTACATTCAATCCAAGATAAGGCATTGTTCATGTTCGACAAAAACATAAAGTGAGACCACCGGACGCTCTCAAAATCAAAGTTTATGAGGTATTTCTGTAGCTGATCGCAGTGTGTTAAAAGCCCAAATGATTTAGCACCCTCGCACACACGCTCGTACATGACAAGACACACATCCACCCTTGCACACGTACTCGTGGACTTGCACGTGGACAGGTGCAAGCTCGCACAGACATGTGTCCAAACATCCAGGTGATGGATGCAAATGTGCATGACAAAACATGATCCTATCCTGAAAGAAAAAACAAGAAGCAACAGGAAAACCACTGATCCATCTGAGCGAATGGAGAGGCAACTAACTGACCAAGTCCTGCATAATATGGGTCAAACCCGTTCCCCACAAAACACTTTGCCTTTATTAAATATTTATCTGTATTCATGTAAAATCATTAAAAAAATACACATAACAGTCAAGGATCTAAGCGATCAATAGCAGTCCAAAGGTTTTAGGCAAATAAGCTACAGCTTATTCATGGTAAAATGTTATTAATATTATTGGTACTCATATAGATTTAGATTTATAGGTATATATAAATACAAATATATTTATAGATGTATTTGTTTAAAGTATGCAAGCACAAATAAGCTGCATTTATTGAACTTTTGTATAACAGTCAAAGAGAGGATGGCTGATGAGGTGGAATGGGAAGCAACCTCAAGTGGTCAAACTACCCTGTATTTTTTATTTTAAATTCTTTTTTTCTTATCATACTTCACAATTTTCAACTCCTCAGTTCACTTTGCAAAAATAAAATCAACCAAAACAAAACAAAAAAAGATCCCCTTATATCTTTTCACTGTGCTGAGTTCTTGTCAATCTGGAAATGGGAGCGCCATTTTCATCCCCGAATGGAACCGAGATGTCAAGATGAGCACTTTAGCAAAGATGTCCTCAGATCACATTCACAATAAAGCTTTCATATTTTTTTCAGATATAAATATTTTTTCTATATAGATATTTATATACCATTTCTGATTTTTTTTCACATCTCTTTTTCTCCCACACTGACAGTGCGCTACAAAAGGGAAAAAAAAGAAAAGCCCTGCTGCGTCTCAGGTGTGGTAACCCATAACATCACGCAAAACATGGCTGCCAAATGCAGAGAGGAGAGGGGGTCCCCTCACACATGAACGGCCCTTTGACACATCATAGGAGGTGTCAGTGAAAATCTGTTTGCCACTTAGAATCCTCTTCACACCACATTTTTTGTTGATCTTTTAAGTTTTCGACTGGCCAGCGGTTACAACACAATGCTCCATAGAGGAGAGATAGATAAAGAGAGACAGAGCAAGAGAGAACCAACTAGCACACACAGGAGCCAGAGACCTCCCCCGGTCAGAGCCGCCTCAGACACAGAGAGAGAGAGAGAGAGACAACATCCCCCCCCCAAAAGAGAAGCGAAAGCTTTGCCGCTCGCTCATACGGGCGTGGGCACAGGCACAAGGCGCAGCAGGAAGGGCAGGTCAGGGGGCCAGCCAGGGCCGGCCCTGCAGAGACAGGAGGATAGAGATGGGCAGGGCCCAGCAGAGGACAGACATGCGGCTGCGGCTGTCGCTGTGAAGGCCGGGCTGGGAGCTATAGAGGGAGGTTTTACGTGATGAGATCCTTGGGTAGTTGGGGTTGGGGCGGGAAAGCCACTGGATCAGAATGTTGCCATTCTTGTTGAGGTCTGATGAGCCCTCTGCAAAGGGGACACAGAAATGGTAAGATAACTCAAGGACAATAAAGGGAGTATTCTACGAAGGAGCGTCTGAGACATTTATCACTTTTATCAGAAGTTAGGACATTTTTGCACATGTCCACACTGGATATTTTCACTTTGACTTAGATTTTCCTTCACTTGATTGCCTATGCCCACATGTCCATCACCTTCAGGACTAACTAGTCCTGGATGTATGGATGTAACAAAATCTGAAGAAAAGTGATTTGTTTTGTTCAATGGGTTGCATTTTTGAAGTAACTGGTTAGCAATTTAGCAAAATGCCATTTTGTTTGTCCACAACAATAAAACAGAGAAAACATAATACAGACACAGATGCTACAATAGTTTGTTTCTTTTTCTTTTCTTTTTTTTCTGAATGACTAAAAAGTCTGTTTTAATGTTTGATATTTTTCCATTGTCCTCTCAAATATCCATTAGGTTTATCAAATATTACAGTAACCTTATGTACTGTACGTATTTAAGTGTAGCAAATATCAAAATGTTCATACTGAACATTTCTGTTTCACTACTATTGAATAAGTAACATGCAAATCACAACAGTAGCTCTAAATACAGTTGACAGAAGAATAGTGGAGTTTGTTTAACACATACTGCGACATGGTTCCAGGCGACAAACTCTTATGGTGTCAGGCTTGCTGTCTAGACAGAGTCCTATGGTGTTGTCCCTGGTGTGGCACAGTGCCTGCCTCTGCTGCGTCCCGTTTCCACAAGTCACTGAACACTGGCGGCACAGGACCAGAACATAAACGCAATGCAATCAAATATCACACATAATTTAGGATAAATACAACATTTTTTATTCAAAAACATTTGTTCATATTTTCTATTAATGTCTTGGGTGCATACTTGTGACCAGGGGCCGACTCTCCACTGCGTGGGGCAGGGATATCGGTTACAGGACCTGCGGGACTCAGGACGGTCATCGCTGCAGTGTTTATTGTGAATGAGGCGTGTTGTGTTGTCCTCTGAAGGCTGAACACAGGTGACGGAGCGTACTTGCATCCCTGTCTTTCCACAGGGTTTACTGCAGTTCTGCCACTCTCCTGTCACCCAGCTGCAAGTGAAATACCAAATTAAAAAAATACAAAAGAGAATCATCTAAAAGTGGTAGAAGCTTAAAGACAGTCTAAACATACATGATCAGGTATAACATTATGACAACCCAGCTCACACTATGTTGGGTTCCTCTTTGCTGCTGAACTGGCCTGACCTGTCAAGGCATGGAAACCACTAGATCCCTGAAGGTGTGCTGTGGTATGTGACACCAATATGTTAGCAGCTGATCCTTCAAGTCCTGTAAGTTGTGGGGTTGGTGCTCATGGACCTCATGCTTTGCCCAGTTCATTCCAAAGATGCTCGACTAGATTAACATCTGAGGAATTTGGAGGTTAAATCAACAACTCAAACTTGTAAACTTGAACCACCTATACTTTGTGGCAACCATCAGGGAATACCATGCATTACATCTATGTGACGCAAAAGAATGCATGATTTTTCAGGCTAGTCCCTCTTTACACTGTGCTTTCGTTCTAATGACTAGTTGATCATTGGACTCAGCAAGGGGACTTGTCTGGGGCTTTGCATAAGAAAATACGTGTTGAATTCTGTCACTTTTCCATCAGAAGCAGAAATGATGTCCAAAAGAAGACAGCTACACTACAATAGTAGCCTTTTATTGTTTCTCTCCACATGTGCCTTACTCTGACCCAGTGACTGAGCCATCCCAAGTTGATTCTTGTCACATTAACGCACATAGTTAAGGGCTCGACACATGGAAGGCCATATTGCTCCCTCTTAATTCATTTCCTATGGGACTTGCACTTTCAGGCAACAATCTTTTGCCCTCCTCCAGCAAAGTGACTGACGAAATCCATGCATGTAAAATGTTCAGCTCTTACGCATAAATTTGCACAGCGACACTACACAAGACAGACAAGACAGCTGATTAAAGTTTTTTTACTATTCCTGACACTGGTCATAATAAACAATATCTACCTTCAATTTCCGGAAGGAATTACTGAATACATACATGGGTGGAGGGCAAGGCTTCTGGTTGCAGTCTCTTATGTCTCCTCTGGGCTTCATGTTGGACTTATTACAGAAGCTTTTGTGAACCATCTTACTGTCAACTTTCCTTCTGCATCCATATCGCAGATACTGCTTCCCTAAAGAGAAGGTGACAGCCAGCCGATTGATAATTCTAGGATATAACAAAGGAAAAAATACATGTGACAAGGGAGGCTGTGAAGTCATTGGCTTTTTAACATACCTCCACCACAAGCTTTGGAACAATAAGACCATCTCTTCGGAGCCCATTCATAGGCACTGTCCTCTACCAGCATGTTGTCCTGAATGTTCGAATCACCATCCATATTCATCATGTATTTATACGACAAATTGACATCCTCATCGCCATGCAATTTCATCTACGAGAGACATCAGCAAAGAAAAATCAAAGGAAAACTGGTTTAATTTAGGATTTATGATCATAAAAACTAAACTTTTAATTTGATCCTGTTGTTTGTACCATTATTAGAATTCCATGTCTGAGGGGCCCTGTGGTCTGGACGGTTTCCTTGTCGTTGTCATTCTCATATTCCCATTCTACGCCCTTCTCTATCACAGAGCGTGACTCAGGGTAGTCGTTTTCACCATTAAGAAAAAACAGTCCTGATGCCACATTTTTAACAGCTGTGAATGAATGAGAAATAATAATTCTTTATAAGAAAAAAAAGGAAACATATACAGACGTGCATGACAGAAAAAGGACCAAGGGAAGGTTTCATTTACCAAAAATGTGTGAGGTGGCTTTCAGCTCCTGAATGAGTAAATGCCTCGCTCCTCTGGGGATTTCAAGAACCTTAAGGAAGCCTGAAATGACAGACTCAATGAGTTTTTTTTGGATCTAAAACCTCCAGCGCCCCCTTCAAAGAGCTCAATTTGTAGTTTCCAGATAGAACACCTAAGAAGAAAAAATGCCTCACTGGAAACTTTTTTATTAGCTTGAGCCTGAAAAAAACACTCTTCCAGGAATTCAGCTCTCATGAGCTAGGTCTGCGCAGACTTTAAGAGTTAGATAATAGACTCAACATTAGCTCATGAACTTTGACGTAAAGTCTTGGCAATGTTCGCATGGAAACATATGGTCAAATTTCCCTGAGGTTCAGGGTCATTTTTAAGCATCTTCCTCTAGAGGGCGATATTTATTTAAGCATAAGAACGAAGAGAAGACGTGAGACAGAAATACATTCCAGCAGTTTTTCTGCTAGGATAGAATCAACTCGGCTTTCTCCGTTTACCCTGCTTTTTAGCAGTCCGCATGATTGTGTCTTTAAAGGTTTTACAGCTGGAGTTGTCGCCTCCGCACACGCCACACTTGTCCTCCTGCTTCGAGGAGCCCACCACGCCATCACAGCCCACCTTCTGTTAATGGAAACCAAGGAAGCTGATAAGAATAAGTGCAGCTGTTTTACTTTGAGGCACACAAACACACATATGAAGAACCTCACCTCACACTCTCCACGCACACACACACTGTGCGGGTCCTTGTAAGAGCAGAGTGTGCCATCCAGCACCAGTTTCTCCATGAGGACCACGTCTCTGGTCTCCTTTGACTGGCAGTACAGGTGGCAGCGTTTGTTAGCTAGAAAGCAAACATATTTTCACATGAAATAAAAAAACTCCATTTTACCTTGATTACGTAATTGCACTAGTTGGCACTGTTAATCCCATAATTACTCATTCTAGTGCAGTTTTAAAATCTTCCTTAACTTGACCAACACGTTTTCTTTCTTTCAAGAAAGGATGCACTTATGTATAAAAATATGATACAATGATGTGCTAAAGATTTTAGCAGAAAAGTTTTGGTTTGACTTCTACTAAAAATTAAGTAACATATCTGAAATTAATACGACTGTGAGTTAGCGGTAAAATTCAAAGTTTTGCAGGATTGAGAATTGACTACGCTGTTCTGAAGCATCCGAATAAAAATTATTAATTGAATAGAAAAACACTAAAACTCACTAAAACACTAAAACTAAAGAGCTCAGTAAAAACCCATGTTTGGACATTTTGTCAGTTTAAGACTAATGAATGGGGAAAAAGGCCATTTTTAATTGTCCTCAAGTTCCAAGGGCCCTGGTATAAAGTCATGTTGAAACACTACAAGAACTTAAACACTGTAGAAAACCATGAAGGTGTTGGCTGTAAGTCATAAGTGACACCTTTTCACTGCCAAGGCTGATGGTGCAGTAGGTGAAAAAGTATCCTAGGAACAAGGTCGTTGTGATGAACGTGTGGCGTGTTGGTGGCAACACCTCAAGACAGACAGTCCAATAGACTGCTGGACACCATTGATGTAGAACAACAAACAAAGGCTATTCTTAGACTAAGGCCTATAAAAGCCCACTTGACTTTTGGAAAATCTCACCAAAGCAAAGAACAAGATGTTATGATCTTCTGTTTTATGGCAAGATGAAACATGTTTAGTTATTTAGCCACAATTAGGTATTTTATTTGGCATACAAAAGAGAAACACTCTTTTCTTAGCATTTGCAGCCTAAAACAGTAGTGAAAACATAATGATTTTGGGGGTCATCCATGTCAGGATTCTCAACAAAAAGTTCACAGACGAACTTGGTCTTAGGCAACACATATCTAAAGTAGTGAAGAGAAGATTTACTAAATAAAATATTAACAAATTGGAGTCGCAAATTCAGAAACCTGATTTGACTGTGATAGACAGTCTATGGGGGTAAAGGTAATGGCAAAGAGGCCTTCCAACTTCAAACACTTTGAGCTCATAACCCAGTATGAATAGTCAAAGATATTCATACTGGGTTAATAGTGAAGATATGCAAAACGCTTGCTGGTAACTATGTAAAATTTTCAAAGTTAAAACATAACTTTAAACCTAAATCCCTAAGGCATATAAATACATTTGGTCTTAATTGTTTGTAAGTAGTTGTAATAATCTGAATGAGATCTCAGTGAGTCAGCATAATGATGAGTCTTATTGTGTCTCTTAGTCACACTACAACTACGTGAGCCCACAGAGACAAAACCTGGCAGACCGTCCCGGTGAGAACGAACACTCCTACTTTATCACACACACACACCAATACCTTGTCTTTCAGAGCTTTGACTCTAATGAACAGGTGGCAGACATGCAACTAATCTACCTCAGCTAGCTTCACAAATACTGCTATCCCTGGTAAACACGTGTGAAAAGCCTTAAAATATCTTTTCAAATTTATCAGTCTTTTATTGCAGTAGGAAACAGTAATTTCACACAGAATTAATTACTTTGAGTACATTTATTCAGAGGGAAAATAAATCCCATGTTCAGAAATTATTATTTTAAACAAAATCAACAGCGGCAAAAATATTGGCAAATGAATATGGACCAACCTTTTCACCAGGTTTGTGCATTAAGAGATTGCGATATTTGACTTGTCCTGTTGGCTTAATCACTCTAAATTGCCCAGAGTCCTTGGTCCTCTCTCATTCTCTATTGTCTTCAGCTCTCACCACAGGGTTTGTGGATAATTTAGGTCTAAGGTTTGACATTGTCAGGGAAAAATGCTGATTTCGTGCTCATTGTAGAGCAGAAAAACACAATGGTAGCTCACATTGTGGTGTTTATGATTTGTTCATTATTTTGTCAAGATTTCTACTTCGTATTCTGTGAATTGCCCAAATCCTTGTCGTTTATCAGTTAATGAAGTTTGTTTGAATATTACGCAGTTAAAGTTGACATGTTTTTGAGTACCGCATCCTGGTTTCTGACTACTTCTGACTTGCTTACACTGTTACTTGATAAATCTTCAGTTTTCTAGATGATTTCACCCGATCCTGTTCAAAATGTCCTGATATTTTACTCTAACAGGCCCAGAAACAGACCTACGGCATCACCAATCCTCCACAATACTTAACAAAAGGAGAAGAGGTCCTTCACCACATATTTATAACATTGAATAGATGTTATGAAGAACTGGTGACCCTGTGATAATCCCCCTCTTAGTAGATCTGTACAACATTAGGAAAACATTTATTTTATGTTATTGTTAGTTCATTGCAAACTTAGGCTTCATAAAAATACTGTTTTATAGGAAGAATTTGGCTTCATTAAAAGAATTGTATGCGGCATTAGCTGGTGTATAGACAAAGAAAAAAATCTTAGTTATAATTTCTCAATGATTCTTATCAACAAATCTATTACGGGCATACAGAGCCTGAACGTTTGGTGCAATACACACAGTTTTTTTGTGATACAGATACTGCATACAGGTACATTGCTTTAATTACACATTTCTCACAAATTATGAAGTCCTAATCCTTACTTAAGAAATAAGTATGGGTAGAAGGCTTTTTTACATGTATTTACAGGGACACTAATATGTGTGGAAGCTCCTAATAAAGAATCCTCCACAGTGTGGTGACACCTGATCAAACCAGTGTTGTTCATGTGCATTCAGTGCAGTCAAAAAGAAACACTGCAGAGGTTGAGTCTGTATTTATAGCATCAGCATGATATACTATTCATAAATCAACCCGCTCACTCAGAGCCAGTCTGTTCTTCTCCCAGTAACATTTTTACATGATAATAATAACCATAACATTACAGTTTAGAGCAACAGAAGACAGCATCTTCAGTTTGTCAAGACTTGCTCTGAGATGCTGTGGGGGGTCAGAAGGTGTTAATCAAAGTGTTTTGCAAACACTGCTGTATATGGGAGACATGTGATCTCCTCTGTGCGAGAACATAGAAAGCTTCAGACTGCAAAACCCAAAAATTTGCTGCTTGGCTAATACCTCATGTTTCTCCTCTCAGGAGTAATTCACAGTACAGCTGTCAATACAAGGGAAATCCCAAAAGGGGGAATAAAAACAATTTGTTAGACAAATATTATAGTTTCAGATCTGCAGTTGACATTCTCACACTTATCATGGAAGTCAAAGATGATAGATCGTGAATGGAATTCAGTTTCACCTCCTTCAGAATCATTTTTCTCTCACAAACACACACTGGTTGGCGTGTTCACACAAAGAGAGGTAATTTATGATGCTGAATGCTTTAGTGAGAAAAAATATGGCATTTAGAAGTAACAAGATTGAAGGAAAAACAATTTAGGAAGGTCATTTAGATAGGAAGTAAGCACAGTGCTTTGCTGTACAGTTGCCCTTTAGGTGGATGATAATTTCACGTGTATTAAGATGGAGGTGACAATACAGCTCTTAGATAGGTTGGAGCTGTCAATTTTATGCATGCAGCCATGTGGATGTTACTATTTCTTCATTGTAAAGAGTTTCTGTGTATTAGATAGAGAACTTAGGGCTTATTGTTTAGTATTAGTGGGATTATTTACATATGGTGAATAAAACCTGGAAAAATTGGAGGATTAATGAGATTAAGATGTCAATGGGTAGAGGAGGCAAAAACTCCCAAATCATTTTCAATTGTTAAAAATATGCCATATCTTTGAGGGGTCTGGTTGTACCTTAAAGCTGTGCTCAAATTAATCAAATAGCACAACACCACATGCTCTAAATTGCATAACATATAGGTCCAGCAGAACCTAATCACTCCTGGTTTGCTACTGTCAAGCTGGTTCAGAATCTACTCACGGTCTGGGTGTTCATAAGGCAGCCAGAGGTGCTTGTTGATGTACTCTGAGGCGTGACACTGCTCCTCCCTGGGATCACTGTAAATGTCTTCACATTCATTGGTGTTGCACATCTGGAACTGGTAAGTTACCCCTCTGCAGGGCCGGCCACCATTGGCTGGTCTGGGAAAAACAAGAGGCACAAAAAATGTTCTTGCCGTTTAAGCGGTAATTTGCTCTTTGGCCTTTTTTATTACACTTTAAAGTAAAATGATCTCTTTAACCAAGTGTTGCTCAATTCCGGTCCTCAGGCTCTCCTGCTTTGCATGTTTTAGGTGTTTCCATTCTGCCACACACCTGGCTTGAACCTATGGACGATTAACAGGCCTCTGCAGCACTTGATGGTGGCACTGGAGGTCATGCAATCATTTGAATCAAGTGTTCTGGAACAGAGACACATCTAAAGTATGCAGGGCAGGGGGGCTGACGACTGGAATTAAGAAACATCCTGTAAGGCTGCCTGAAAAATACACAGTGCTGGTAATACATATATATATATATATATACTGTATATATACAGACAACTCGCAAAAATGCATTGCTCCTTGTTGGAAACAACCAATCAGGGGCAGGAGGGGGGCCTGTGTGAGTTTAAAAGGAACTATGTGTGCTTAACACTAGTTGGTTGTCAGTGAAAATATAAAATTTTTGATGTGATCCAGTTGCATGTAATCATTTATTACTATTGCTATTGCAATAAATGATTACCTTATTTTAAGTCTGTTTACACACCTTCACCTCATAGTCGTGGTGGACACTAGACACAAACTAGAGAATAATGTCATACTTGGGATTGTCACAGTTTCTGGTGCGAAACTGCACTCCTCCCCCACAGGTTTGTGAGCACTGGCCATACTCGCTCCATGATCCCCAGTTTCCATCTTGCTTCATGATGTCAGGAGTCAACCAGATGCAATGACCTTTAAAACAGTGCTGCCAGAGAGCACAAAGATGTGCCTACTTTAGTACCTACATATTGTGCGTAAAATCTTTTACAATATGTTTTTTGTAAAAATGTAGCAATACCTTTCCATTCCCACACATGGTGCCATCAATGGGTGGGCCCTTCTTGGTTTTGCAGAAGAACGGATTGTCTGGGTGACTGCACCACAGCTGCTTGCAGGGGTCAAACGTACGGTACTGTTTGGGAGCACAGAGATTTCAGCATAGTCAAAAACAGCAGCTCAAAATAAACATTTTGAATAACAGGTCAATCAAAATGTAAACTTATGGGAAGTTTAACACTTAATAAAGTTAAGATGGAAGGAGAAATGCCACAACAGTAGCAAAGACAGAAACATACCAAACAATACCAACACTTAATCTATGCAGTCATTGCAGTTTACACTGGGACCCATTGAGAAACACACAGCAGTTCATGCAAATTCTGTTGACAGATACAGAGCCCTGCAAAAGTAATCCTACCTCTTGTTTCACATAATCTCACTGTACAATGACTAACATGTATACATTTTAATAGGATTCTAGGTGACAGACAAACACAAAGCAGCACTAAATTGTGAAGTGGAAGGAGAATGATACTCAGCTTGTAAATCCATTTACAAACATAAAATTCTGATCAAAATACATTTGTACTCAGACCGTTTCACTATGATAACCCTAAATTAAGTCTATGGTAATACAAATCCACCTGTGTGCAATTTAATCTGCATATACTGTAAATACAGTTCTCTTAAAGCGTTAGAGGTTTTTGTAAGAGAAGCTGCTTGTTCCCTACAAATAGCTTCACATAACAAACGAACACAGAAAAATAGATCAGAAATAAAATAGTAAAAAAAACCTGTAAAGTTCATAAAATCATATTCCAAACTCCGGTTAGAGGGAGACTTTACAGTGGAAAAGCAGCTTTTTGATGCCCAGCCTGTTTGGTTCTACCCCCGTTTGGAGCGTCTCCATTACGATCTGCTCCTCACTATTATGGGTGTGAATATAGTTAGGAGCGTGGGAAAGCCAATGGTGTGCAGGAGCTGCAGTCAATGGTCCAATTATGTTTTCAGTGACACTCAGCAATGGAGAACCTCATGGTTATGGTTGTTATGGAGCCAACTGAACCAGATATTTCATTTTGTCTTCTAGAAATCCAGTGCTGGAGCAAACATAGTGAAAACCATTCAGATTAGCTGATTATTTTCCTATGAACATATGGTGGTACTTTTATTTTTTAAATGTGCAACCTTTTGGATATAGGTAATGTAGTCAAAACATATATCCCAAAGTGAAGTTTATTTAAAAGAAAATTTCAAAGAATTAAAGGCACATGATGCCAAACCAATCTAGATCCAGAGTTTCACACAAAGCTGTAGCTCAGACAAAATGTTGACCAGAGCTGCACAGTTCCTCGCTTCTTCATTGCTGCCCATTCCTCAGAAAGACTTGCTGCTTGCATCGCTGCAAAATCACGTTCATTCTGCTCCAAAATGCAGAATGAGCCAGGAACAGCGCAGTGTTCCTGGCGCTGCTCGTGATTAAACTCATAATTACCCTAGTCCACACTGTGCAGCTCTTTGATAGCAGACAGGATGACTGCCCGTCCACAGTGCTGGTTGAGAGGTTGTTTGGAGTTTGCAGTGACGTAAATCAAGGGCCAATCAATGAATGCAGTCTGTTCTCGATCAAATTGCTTGCATGAAAGGCATTTCTTAGAGTGACTAGTACTACTCCTGAATTAGGTACAAAAAACGGAGAAGAGCTCTGCTGAGCCATGTCCGCTAACGGAGATGAATCTGGTCGGGATGGACTGAAGCAGAACTGATTGAAGTCACTCTAATGGAGAAGTGGGCTCTACTGAGTGTTGCCCAGTCCTTCATCTGAACAAAAGTATGACACAACAGCAAACCTCTCAATGTACTGCAGTTCCCTTAAATGTACAGGCCAGGTAAATAAAGTTATAATAACAGAGGATGCCAAGATACTCAGGGTAATGTTAAAGGAGCTGCAGAGATGCACAGCTCAGGTGGGAGAATCTGTTTACAGGGCAAGTTTGAGTTGTGGGCTCCAGAAGACAGACATAGTCAATAAAAGCCACAATAAGTCCAATGAGTAGCTTACCACTGCAGGAGACAGGTGGAAGAACATAATTTAGTCAGAGGACACCAACACTGAACATTCTGACCTTCATGTAAACCATTCTTTGAAGAAAAACTAAGTGCATACATCACTGATCATTAAATTCACTGTTCAACAGGACAAACACCCTAACAAACACCCACAGAGCTGCAACTGTCTGGATCAGTGCATTCAGCGTTGGAATCTGATTGTGAAACTGCGGAAAAAGTAGTCTATACAGACATTCTAATATTTTGCAAAAACATAAAAAATAAACATGAAAAAAATGGGCAATAATCCCAGTTTCTAGTTTCCAAAAACTAATGAAAAAATGACCAAAAGCATTTGCAGCTATAATTGAACCAAAAGGTGATTCTTACAAGTCAGAGAGGGCTTAATAAAAATCTACATCAAACATAATATATGTATATAATTTTCCTTCCACTTCACATTTACTTTTTGTGTTGATCTATCACATGAATCACACAGCAGGATGTGCCTGTAACAATTTTAGAACTTCAGGTGTCATATATACTTTTGCAAAGCACTGTAAGGAGGGTCAGAGGGCAGAGTGTTTCAAGACAAAAGGTGAGATATCTGTGACTAATGAGATGTCTCTCGACATGGCTTGAGAAGTAAATTCAGCAAATTCCCCTCGTCTAAAATGAATCAAAATGCCATCAAACAAACCAGCCTGCCCTCTTCTCTCCTCTCCCCAGAACCTCCCACCTACCATGACCCTGAGGGACTTCTACAGGTCAGGAGTTGACTTACAAACATCGGCTTAGACTGTGGTAGGTAATCGTCAGCTGTATATAGACTGGAGGATCCTAAAATACAGGGGGAAAAGGGTCTCTGTTCTGGCTGAGCCCTCTCCCCAAGGATGGGGAAGACTTCTCGCCAATCTTTTCCACTCGTTTACAGTCATAAACGTGCCAATATAATGCGTCTCTTACTACAAGATGTGCAGTGATTTACCGTCAGTAAATCACTGCACCAGTGACTCCAGGTACAGTGCTGGACAGAGCCATAAGGGCCACACAAATGAATTGCAAGTGTCCTGTTGTTTTGGAGGATTTTGTAGTGGCTTTCTCTTAAAGCACAAGCATTTTAGAATCCTGCAGACCAAATCCTGACAAAACTGAGACGCAGAGTACAATCAAAACAGAAATGAAGGAGCAACATTACATACACGTGACTTTGGGGAACAAAAACAACAAGAAAACCTAATAAAACAAATGACACGTCCACACGTCCTCCTGGAGGTGGGGTGGACTTACCTGCGATCCTGTCTGGCCCACCTTTTGTAGCTGAGGGGAATGAGTTTGACAAGAGAATAGAGGGTAATCTAGCAACGTGTGCAAGCCCCTGAGCAAACCCTTAGTCAAAAAACAGCTTTGCAACAGCGTGCCACAGTGGCTTCACAGTCACAGAAAAGATGATACTGACTGTAAAGGAAGTAAAGATACCAGAAAAGATGCTGCAGCTTGATGAAACTTCTTTAGTGATGCTTTTGTCTTTACAAAATTTTATTTCTAGCAGGTTCATGTAAAGGCACTGTGGTATTAAGGCAACTGAGAAGCTATAAAAAGAAACTTTTTTGTAATTAAATTAATGACATAAAAAAGTAATAGCTAACAAAACCAATTACCTGCTTTTAAGCAAGATGTCAATCCCACCAGAGGCCGGGAGAAGAAACAGAGGACATCAGAAAATGTCAATGGCTACGTATGTCACTTATTTTGGTCAAAGGTAATACACTAGTAGACAACATTGGGCTCAGTTAAGAAGCCCAACTCTTAAAATTTGAGAAAATACTTAAATAATTCAAGCTATTTTACAAACCACAGTGAAAAAAATCACTTTCAAACTCTGTCTATTGAGGCTTAACATTTACCTGTCACTTGTGCTTAGAAGCTAAAGTAACACTAAGCTTTGACTGAAGATGCGCTCAGTATGATGATGAGTGAAAGTAAGTGTTGATAGACTACAGGGGTCTCTTACCGCGGTGCACATGGTGTAGCCCACACCGAAGTCAAAACGACACTGTTCATTCATGGAGTAGTGCAAACCAGGAAGTTGAGGCAGCGATGGCCAGTTGTGGTCAAACGGGTCGTCCCGAAGACAGTCATAGGACCTGAAGAGGAAGTGAAAAGTCTTTAATTTTCTTTCCTTGCCTGTAATGTTCCTACATTTTCTGGTACCTCTGGTATAGATGTACAAGTAGAGCTAACATTTTTTACATTTTTATTGTTAAGAAATGTACTAAAAAATAAGTTTGAAACTGAATATTTTGCTCAGATTTGCTGACTTATCTGATTTAAAAACTGTATCCAACTAGGACAGATAAGATTCTGTGCCCTGTTCACACTAATATGAATATTTTATAAAACAGACACATTCTGCTCTGTTGGTACCTCTTGACAATAGATAAAACAAGATCTTCATGAGAAAACCTAAGATTTTTAAACACTCTTTGTGGCGCTTGTCTGTTTGAGCTGGATATGTGGAGATTATTAAAAACAACGATGATTGTGCATGTCAAATCTTATAGCAGCTGCATGTAAAAAGCAAAAACACTGAGATCACAGCTGACCATTAAATGTACATGTAAAGCCTCCTGCATGTATTGATATGTTCTAGTTTTCATGTCTCACTGAAGGTAGCGTCCCAGCTCCTGCATGCTACATCTGGACCACTGAAAGCGGTGGAAGGCAGCTTGCACCAGAGGAGCCATGATGCTGCCCATGGGGACCTCGTCCCCACAGCGGTTTCCCTGGCCATCGTGCTCCATCCCAAGCCTATGGATGAAGAGAAGAAAAAGAAGAGTGGTGGTGGAGAGGACAAAGAGCAGTAGAGACAGAAAGGGGAATGTGTGGGAGAAGTAGATCAAGGAACAACAGAGGGAGGATTCAATTATTGCATACTGACCACTTGAACAAAACTGTGATGAATTAGTAAGAGACTGCTTTGCTCTCTGGTCTACTTTGTTACTGGTAACACTTACACGTGCCCGGTTTCATGGGCCACCACAAAGGCAGAAGAGAAACCATCCTCGTGGTTCAAGGTGCAGCTCCTCACCGGATGGCACATCCCCGTCACTGGAGCATAACCTGAACAACCAGGGAGAGAGAAGTAATGTTGGAGATTTACTGACTTACTGTTGCAGTAGTGCTGAAACATAATCATAGACAAAATGATAAAAGGCTATATTAGCTATGTTTGATCCTCATTTAGGTGTGCATTCTATGAATAAATATGTGTTTTTTTTATTTGGTCAAGTAGACTTCCTTTATCAAATCAAAAACACATATCTGTTTCAATTTTGCTTTATTAATAACAGACCAGTTCTATTCATCTTAAGATTACTTTACACACACAAGGATTCTATCTCTTACTCTTTTAGCTGTTTGGTTTGCCAGAATTTTATTTTAGGGGTATCACATTTTGGATGTATAGTTCAGAAAAGGTCACTGTCGAAGTGTAAGCCACAAACATTTACGTTCATGTGTCTAATCTTAATTCCAAGATGTTGGCTTCTCTCTTTGCAAATGCCAGTCTTCAGCTTCCTGTGTGTGTCCTGCACTCTCTTTAATTGTGGAGCTGTGGCTGCCTCTTCTCTGTATATTGATTTTCTGCTGCTGAAGGCTGCGCCCAAGGGCAGCTGAAGGGCTTCTGGCTAGCTAGGCCACTGGCTTTAGAGGCCTCTCCCCTGGGCCTGGCTGTTAGCTTGTGCTCTTCTGCACAGAAAACCATCAACCACTAAAGCCACAGTGCACCTTGCAAATTATATGAGGCAAAAGGAAGGAGGTACACACTTCTCTATGTGTCTAGAATCTTTTTAAAAGTGTGAGCATGCAGCAAGAATATAATGCACAACAGCATTGAATGTGTTCATCGTGTCTTTTAATACCTTGCATGCCAGTGGGCCCAAATTCTTGGCGTGTCAGGAAAATGGCATGATCATGATACTCAGCGTCCCCCGTGTCTTGCTTCTGCTGCAGAAAGGCCCAGCGACACACGTTCTCCAGACTCTGAGATGGATTCCCAAGTTCAATCAGGCTCATGGACTGAAACACAGAGCAACACGAACAAAGTGCAGGGGTTATTTAAAAACAAGAACATCCCTATTTTAGTTTATGTATGTACAACAATTTATTTCACCCTGTAGGGGGCAGTGTCACTGTGTACTTTTTTTTTTTTTTTAAATTTGATCTTAGAAGATCTCACAAACTGCTGGAGCATTTCTTCCACTTCATCACACAGAGAAACACACAGTCTCAAAGAGATGCTCGAAAGGAGTACTCTGTTAATGAGTTTTACAAAATATCTGCTTATGGTTAAACAAAAACCCTAACCAAGCTCCTTTAAAGCTATATTTCCCTATCTAATATGTTCCCTCTATGATCTTGATTTAACAGTCTGATATCAAGGTTTCTCTTCATATCTCTTGCATTGCCTCTTTTTTGCTCAGTGTTTGAACACATGCCTAAGGTGCAGTTGGTTCACAAAAGGAATGCAACATGAGCGAGACATATGGCCTGCCTCTGCACACTTGATGGAGTGCTAAGTATGCACTCGGCTCAGCCCTCATTTAGACGGTGTAGCCTGTACGTGTGCACCATTTCCAAGTTGCTTACGTGTGTTTGAGAGCATTTTTTTCATGATTCCAAAAATGTGTTTCTGCAATGGGTGTAAATGTAGCATAGTGACAGTGTGTGAGTAAAGTGTGGGTGTATGAGTGTGGCTGCATTCAGGGTCACACAGTCAATCTGCAGGCTGTCTGGGTGCAGCTCTGTTGCTGTGGTAATTGGGAATGATGGACAGCCAAAGCTTTGGGTGAAGCTGCACAGGGGCTGGCCCTGAATGACCAATGCATTGTAGCCTGTGTGTGTTGTTCCTGACTTCTATTGGGGCTGTACGGGCAGGAACAGTGGAAGAACATCGGAGAACACCTATCCACCAATAAAATCATATGTGCTATTCAGTGGGTAATCCCATCATTCCTGCATGGCAGGATGCCATTCAGCATCCTGCCATGCTTCTCAGCACAGGCATGCAGATAAAGTTACAGTGAGGAAGAAAGAGATGCTGCCCCTATTGCCATTACTCTTTATGAATGAAGGAGAGCTGTCATTGATTACTTACCTTTGTCTAGACTGGAGATGATTCTGTGAGGCAACCTGCTAGGAAGAACAGTGATTGCATAACGGCCAGAGTTTCTGTGTGCTTTGGTGGTGAACTGTGAAGGCGTGTGACTTGGAAAAACTCCCCTGAGATGCTGCATGCTTTTAGTTCCTCTTTTGCTCAGTCCACTGGAATAACAAGCTCTGGGCATCGGTCTGTGTGTGTGTCCTGATGACTGGATGTGTGTGTTGTACATTTGTTTATAAGTTTGCTTTAGGTACTTAAAGGAAGAGTAGTGAAATCCTTATGTCATGGATAGTGCTGACATAGACACAAAAAGACAAACAGGATGAGCCCAAATCCTGTTGTTCTAAAGTGTAAGTGCTTCAGGAACTGCGGTTCAGTTGTTTTCTCAGCAGGACTTCGAGTCCTGTCAGGTCTCACCTTGCCATAGCCCAGCATGATTATCCGCACCAGCACCACATTGATTTTTGCTCCCAAAGAATCGTCATGGTAGATTTCGTTCACCTGGAACCACAAAAGCAAACACAAAAGGCAGGAGCTATTAAATGAGATGCACCAGTAGATAAAACGTTGGAAAAACATTTTCTGTCCAGAAGTTATATAAGACTAATTGGATTCACACTGTTGTTCAGATGAATCTAAGATTGAGCTTTGCAGCGACGCAATCCTCTAGCATGGTTAGGTATAAAAACAAAATATTAAAATGGAATAGCACTGCATGACCACTGTTAGGTATGCTGCAGGCCAACTTTTCTGTCAATGGATTTGGGAGACCTTGTTAGAGTTCATGCCATTAGGATACCAGGACATTTTTAATACAACACTGTGACCTCTGACAGAAAACTGAAAATTGGTCATCAGTGGGTCTTTAAGCAGGGAAATGATGCATAACATCTGGTTAAAACAATAGAGAAATGGTTCACCAAACATAATAACAACCCTCTTGACCTTCACCGAGACTGTAAAATCTAAAGCATAGAAACATCAACAACCTGGAAGCGAGTGGACCCCATAGGATCACATTTTTCTAAGCTTAACGTTAAGTGTGACACATCTGGTGTCAGTTTATCAGTTAATACATTCATAATAACAAAATAAACAAAAAAGGTGGTGCGTTTTGATCATTTGATGTGGTTTGCGTTTTAGGTGCTATTATAACAACAATTGTTTGGTTAAGAATACATTTGAACTTTACTTTGTATTTTCATAAAAATCAATACAAATGGATAAAATTTTCCACTTTTAGTCATATCTAAGTTCAGTTTCACATTTGTAAATTAGTTTAACCAGACTGAAAAATATTATGTCACTACTTTTATGACTTTATGGTCTTCTAAATAACCTCTTAAATATCTTTATTTCTAAATATTGTCAATTTTATAACCTTTAGGTTAATATGCTGCTATTAAAATCAGGTGAAAAATAAGGATGTCTTTAATAACAAAATATATTAAAAAATAGTGGTCATTGAGCAATTGCCTCACATGTACAGAAAGGTTCCAAGCTCTGCTAGATAAATGCTCCCACATACGAGGGCGTACTCCCCAGATCACTCACGACCAAATATGAAAATTAAACAATGACATTATCTGGTGACTTGTAATGACTTTTGAGACATCCAATAGCTACTTTTCTTGCTGAGGAGTTGACAACAGTGTCATGAAGTTTCTAGTTTCTAGTTGTAACATGAAAAAATGGTCTCTTGTGTACCGAAGGACAGCTTGGATCATCCAAAACAGCCTTTACAGAAGACTTGTGATTCAAAACTGCTCAACTGGCCAAGAAGTTTAAAATAAATTTTTATTAAAATAAGTCAGTTAGTGGCATATTTCAACTTTTTTTTTTAAGTAACACCCTTATAGGAGGTGATAAATACCCCCACTCCAAGAAATATATTATTTAGGACTAACAAATGTGGGAGAGAAGGGAACAAGAAACAATTAGGAGATTGTAAGGAAATTTGGGCTCCCATGAGCAAAGATGAAGAGGAGATGAAGAAGATGCAAAGGATGGAAAGTGCCTAATGCAAGGAAACAAGGTAATGTGTAACAAGGGAGATGCAGAGAGCACTCTTCTGGCACACGCACTCTGACACACAGAGACACAAAGCCAAAGAGAGAGAGAGGGAAAATTGGCACTAAAGTCAAGGCCTGCTGTCCTCAGTGGCTGTTTGGTGCTTAATGAGGCAAAGGGATGTAAAAACAGACAGCCATAATGAGATGGCTGATGGACATGCTGCAGAGACACACACACACACGCATACGCGCACACAAACTCTGCCCACAGAGAGGTGCGGCGATAAGAAGGAAACACTGCAGAGACATGGAGCAAGAGACAGGTATGAGCGGAAGCTGAGGGGAAGCTGTGGAATGCTTCGAATGTAGACCGAGAGGCAAAGGAACAGAGGAAAGAAGCTGAATGCAGTGGGGAAAACATGCGGAGAAGAGCTTGAAAAGGAATGAGTTCTTAGAAAGCAACTATATCTCGAAGTAGCAGAGAAACAATTACTGTTGAAAGAAGAGGATAAGAAAAAAAAAGCTAGATTTTCCTCCTTTTGGTTTACAAAAGTACATACCAAGCTCCAAACCTCCTATTGAGAATGACACAATAACAATAAAATCTATTTGTTAACAACTAAGTGAAAATAATTCACTTAATCATATCAGCATGTTTGAACAAGAAAACAAAATAACTGAACTGTAATAAAATGAGTCATATTCTTGCAACCACAGCTAAAACTCCTAAAAGTATATCTGAATCTATCAAGGTCTCTTTCACATGAAAATAAAAAATAAAAATGCATCAAAAACAAACTTACAGAATGCTTCACCGTATGGGTTTTGGGGAAAGCAGGCCCATATGAATGTCCACAGGTGCATGGAGCTTAAACTTTTTCTATCACCAGTTCAAAACCAGACCCGGGTTACTGCAGACAGAAAGTCCCAATTTGTGTATCCATTTCTCATGTTCTGCACTGGTAACAAGCTTTGACCTTTTGAGAATGATGTCACAACTATAACTTTGGGTAAGCAATCCACCTAGAAAACGTTTCAAGAGATATGGTTGAAAACCTTCTCCAAATCTACAACAGCTATTTGGGCCAGAAAAACAAACTTCCATAACTACATTAGCAATTGGTTAATTTCAGAGTAAGGATTTAGTCAACTCATCCTCCTAATCTCAAGCTTCAACAATCAGTTGGAGTGTCCTGTCCTACGGTAAGCTTTCACAGGCAGTCTGACAATAGAGATTCCTTAATGGCTGTAACACACTCTCAGGTTCCCTTACTTAAAAACTGGGACCACCAACCTGGTTTGTCTCTCTACAGGTGTTGTTGTCTCAGTCTTCCATGTAACACTGAAGAGGGATATCAACAACTTTCCAGCAATGTCTGCAGCCTTAAGCATCTCTGAACAGATCTTGCCCACCCCTGGTCCTGCAGCTAGCACTCAAAGTTACTTTGCAGCTGTTTAAAGAATTAACTCTTCTGAGTGCTTTAAATCTTTTCTGTCTTCTGGGACTTCTGCTTCTCTGTTTTGGGTTGGCTAGAAATCTTTAGAAAACAAGATTGCTTAAAATACAGTATTAGGGAGCAAGATTTTTATTTGACACACATGGGAAAAGCAAGCAAAGAGATAGACAAAACAAGAAAACCCAATTTAAACATGACCTGAAATAGCGAGAAAAGCCAAACAGGATTCATATTCCTGTGTTCTGGTAGAAAGTTTGATATTTGATGCTTACTTATCTCTTTAACTGATGATGCAAGCAGTGTAGAATGTTCTGTAGCATGGAGTCGTTGTAGCCAACCTAATTAAAAACGGTGGTGAGGGTATTTTTTCTGGTTGTTATAATCTAACCCAGCAGGGGCTTGACGCAAGACCCCTGCTGAGAGACGCACTGTATTGAAAGTCCGAAATTTTTATACAATATACAACTTCAGAGTGGACCTTGCCTCTCACACAATGACTGTTAAGATGCTTTGCATCCTCCTCCGAGTCAGTACAGGATAAAGTGGATATAGTGAAAGCTTGGAATAAATATTTTATCAAGTGTCTTGTTTGGGTTTATGTGAGGTTTTTATTCTGTGTTTTGATTGCCATGTGCAATGGAGCTCAGCAAGGACAAGCACTCTTAAGTGTCATCAGCAGCAAAGTTAGCTCTCTGTAAAGCAGTAAAAATGCAATAATAGTTGTTTGGGTCTTGTAAACAAGTAGAGAACATTACATATGCTTTTACAGCCTTTACCCACTTTACTACTGCAGAAGCATTAGACCTGGTGCTCCTAAAGCGATTACGGTTTAGCGGGCCATTATCATCACTGTCACACATTCTTTGTATGTACACTTAGTATTGAGCTCAGTATTTACTTACATTTCCTTAAGGAGTAAATAATATTTAGCATAATTTCACAATGCACTTGAGATCTACTCCTGAAGTGAAATGTCTCCCGCAAACGTATTTGTACGCATGGAACTTCTTAGTTTGTGATGGCACAACTGCAACTTTTAAGATGTTTTAATAAAATTAAATCCTTGTGCAGTGCAGAAGATTCGAGTCATTTCTCATTTGTTTATTTTAAAATTTAAAACAGCTTTGCCTTGTAGCAGTTATTTAAATTACAATAGTGAACAAGTCAAACTCCTGATTTGTGAAGCATTTTGGCAGATTCAGCTGTTTGCTCAGTAAATCAAATTTGAATTGATTTGGCTAAAATTAGTCTAATCAATATTCATTCAGGTAATCTGAATGTCTTTCAATATTTAAAGTATTTTAAATTAACCAGAATTGTGTCTACACATATTAGACACCTTAGGAAAGAACCATTATTCCTATCTTTTCCTAACAAAGACACCCTTCACTCTCATTTTGATCATTTGATTAATGTACAAATGCAACACAGTTTAACAGACAGATCATGCATGTGTTTTGCTGTCTCTCTTTTTCTGAATAAGAAGGTTTTCTACAAATCATGTGGTCCTTTCAACGTTCATTCATCAAATTTCAGACATGATATTAATGGAAAAGAAACCCTGTCCTACATCTTTGCTTTTCCTTTTCTTAGTCTTTTGAGTTTAACATAGATGTGTTTTTCTGTAGCAAACATATTCACTGTGCCATAATGAATACTTATTTAATTACGTTAATTAGTATCCCATAATAGCTTCAAAATTAATTGATGAAGAACCTGCATGTCCGTGTTGTTCATGTTTTGTCCAACCCATCTTGGTATTGCTGCCAGGTTTTATAACTTTTCTCTCACACCTTGTCATCTAGGGAGCTTAAAAGTATATGAGAAGTCGTACAGCATCTGTTTGTATGTCGTGTTTGTTTGATAGAAGTGGACATCTGGGTGGGTCAGTCTGTGTTATGCCTAATTCAACGTGTTTCCTTGACAACTGCTAAGCCAGTTAGGCCCAGTTGACTTCCAGTTGACCAGGGTAGCATCGATTCAAGTCTAACAAGAAAGACATTTCTACTTAAAAACATTCTGAGCACAGTGAAAGTACAACATCTTATGTAACCAACATGGTTTTTTGTGTGCAAAGTTAAACATAAATGTCTGGCACCAGAGCACAGGTGTAAATCAGAAAAACCTTAATCTGAAAATAAAAATAGACAAAAACTTTCCCGCCATACAATGCCTGCTTATATACGTAAACATGCATTTTTTTATTTGGATTTTAATTTTGTTACCACTTATGGTGAACAGTTTAACAGGTAGAAATAGTTTCATTGTCATTTTGGAAAATTTGGAAAATATGTTTATTAATACAGTGCTTTAAAACTTGGTGTCACTGTTTTTACTGTTGTCACTGAAGGTGCAAGATGTTTTATTTAGTCATTTTGGAAAATTTGTTTTACAAATTACTGTCAGCTGCTGATGAGACAGGGCGGAGCAATCAAAAAAACCTGGCAAAAGTGTCACATAAATTAGATAAGGCTTTCCTTAATATTCTATCTCTTATAGTCAACACATCTGGGAATACTATGCTGAGCCCATAAACTTTGGTGGCTTTTTAACCAAGTATCTGTCACAAGCTAACAAGTCTATTTCTACCTGTAGTGCACTCGCTTCCTTCATGTATTATTGTGTCTATTCACCGGCTCCAGAAGGTTTTGTAAAGGGAAAAAAAGGATGATTTTGATCTCCTGCAACCTTTACACAAATGATAATTACCACACATAACAGAGGCAGACAAAATGCAGATCAGTTTACTAATAGGGCTCATCAAAATTAAAAATGCACAGATAAACAAACCACCCTTTTCAGCAGTGACTATTAATATACTCGGAGCGAGTGATTAACGCGTTGTGGCTCCCTTCTAAAGGTCTTACTAATGAGTGAGAGACAGGTAGACAGACAGATTACCTCAACTTCTTCAGTTTATCACTGTTTTGTTTAGCCCTGGAATATAAACACACATCACATGAAACATGGTTCCTACAGAACCCAGAGCAGCAACTCACTTCCATTTTTGTTTTAAATAATGCACACTGTGCTAAATTCAGTGTTAATTTGAGAACATACCCCCCAGTAACAACCCTGTATAAGTGAATGTTCAAGAATAACTTTAGTTCAAATCAAACTTTACATTTATAATTAACACAAATGATCTCAGGGTGATTTACAAGAAAAATCAAGTCAAATCTAAGAGGTGTGATCCATCAAGTCAATGGTTGTCATCATCTTGATTAACATGTGACATTTTTATAAGCTTTTAAATTAGATTGGCAACAATTTTTAGAAAACATTGATACGATTCTGTGGCATAAGCATCAGAAAATACAGACGGCATACATACCACCATTAGGCACTACTGCTATGAAATATATGTAATTGCTACTCTATCGTTGCAGCAATGACCCAATATTAGCTTTACTCAGCCTCATGTTAAGCAGGCAAATTCTTTGTTTACACTAATGAATTTCAGTGACCTCAACAAAAAACTAAAAACAAAATACAGTCACTGCAAACATTGTTTGAATTTTCATTTGGTTGGAGAAATTGTCAGCCTATTAATACAGCAGGAAAAAAAAAAGAAGAAAACACATGGGAAATTAGTGGGAAGCACATAATACAAACAAAGACACATTTAGTCTACCATGGACATGCAAATAAACACGCCCACACACAAACAAACACACGCACACAGATTTTGACACTCCTGCTGAACTTTGCAGACAGGACTCAATGGTTTTCAGTAGGCGTGCTTTGATGTCCTGCAGACAGCAGTAATGTCAATTATTTTCTGCACTTCAACAGACACAAACACAAACAGATGATCCACCTTGGCCCTTGGCTCTCTGCAGAGTTCATTTAACACACAGGTGAAAGCAGCAGAGCTGGAAAATGATCGCATTACGAAAACATGCAAGACGAAAAGGGTAAAAATAATTTTAAGGAAAACAAGATTTTTAAAAATAATTTTAAAGGCCTTTCCAAAAGATTATATTATAAAAGTTGCCTTATGAAAATTTTGCTCAGATTTGGTTAATTTTTCATGTTATCAGCTGCATAAATAATGTTGCAGTAAATCTTCTTCTGCTACCATTTTTTACTGTGCAGAGCTATTATTTTGTAGGTATTGACCATTGCTAATAATGAGGGAAACTGGCAATTGTCAGTAAGAATATAACTGAATTTGTTCTGATATTGAAATATCCTTGTGAAATGCTTCTATGTAACTAAATTCAGCCAAATGTAAACTTTAATAT
The DNA here is from genome assembly GCF_002775205.1 of Xiphophorus maculatus. NCBI lineage: Eukaryota > Metazoa > Chordata > Actinopteri > Cyprinodontiformes > Poeciliidae > Xiphophorus > Xiphophorus maculatus. The sequence continues at coordinate 18,280,336 of NC_036465.1, read as the reverse complement.
GTTGAAAACTCAAAAATGTTAACCACATACCAAAAGAAAATGACCACCTCATGCACATATTTAGCTAATTTTGTCAGTTTTTAAGCCTTTTTTCATGATTATACCTTTTTAAAAATTTTGCCATTTAATGTAAATACATTAGATATACTTACTTCCAAAGTAAACGAATAAAGGGACGTAAAAAATAGGCAAATTACCCATTGTTCTATTGTGTTTATGGGACTTTGTTTCACTTTCGCAATAGCTTGTCATTTTCCAAAATGTTCTTTTCACCAAAAGTGTTCCTTTGTAAACCTTTCCTACCTCTTGCATTATATTTCTAAAGATTTTTTCACACTGATGCAGATTTGTTGCCATAAAACTACCCAAGCAGTGCTGCTGACAGCCGGGGAGAGAGAGAGAAAGACAGAGAGAGGGAGAGAGTCAGACATCGCACACCCATCCTGAAGTGAGCAAAGCAAACTTTCAAGAAGAAAGTCGCCCAGATGCCACGCGTGGGAGGAAACCCTTATTTATTTATTTCTGTTTATCTGGCTGTCAGTAATTTATTCCAAATGCGCTGTTTAAAATACTCCTCTTTCCCCCTTTCTCTCCATCTCTTCCCCGCAGATTAAAGCAGGGCTGCGACAGGGCTGCGTATTCCCTTCGCCTATATTGTCTAACAAATATCTAAAAAGGGGAGGTAGGGAGCAACGGCAGCTCTTGTTCTTTTCCAAGCGCTGAACTGAGACAAAGAGGTGTGGTAGGATTTGCAGCTCTGCGCCTGCACCTGCTTAACAGTCGGAGGCTGGTTCCTGGCGCAGTGGGGTCGCAGTACAAGCAAAAGCAAACAGCGGCACTCGCACAAACACACACATAAATGGATGTATGGAAACACCACTCTCACCACAGGTTTAATTTGCAAAGATTAAAGTGTGGAGTGGGGAGTGTGACACTCAAGCTCACGCACACACCTACACGCACACTTGTGACAACACCTGGGAGCGTGAGTGCTAAGTGTTGTTGTGGCCCGGAGCAGACTACCTGCTGTTTCTGCATCTTTCTCTCTCTCTCTGTCTCTCTCTCTCTCTCACACACACACAGAATGATGATATGACACAAATCCTGATGAAAATATATGTGGAAGCCCCTTTAGCACAGACAGAGCACCTTGCAGACACACACACTTATACACAAATGAAATCTCATCATATTCAGACAGAGAAGAAAGGATTACCTGTGGCTGATTGCAAGTAATCCTTTCACGTGTAGGAGGGGAATTGAATCCTCATTCATTGTGTGTGTGGGTGTGTGGGGGTGTGTGTGTCTGTCTATGTTTCTTTGACCTCTCTGTGACTTTCTTTTCAACTCAAATGGAAGAATATTTTAATTTAATTCAATCTAAAGCAGGAGAACAGATGTGGGTTTCAAATATCTGGAAACCTTTGTGTGATCCAAATAAAACCCAGAGACAAGGACACTTACGATGTTCATGAGTGTGAGCAGGTACTTTTGCACATGCTCCTTCCCGTGAAACTGGACCACGGAGTCATCGACGCCCAGCAGCACCTCGATGTTGTAGGCTCTGTCCAGACTCTGTCGGCGCACCCGTGAAGCCCGTGTGTTGTTGATGCTCTGCTGCACGCCACGGTACAGAGACTCCAGGTCCATGAGACCACCCAGGTCTACACCTAATGACAGGGAGCACACAAAAACACACCTTTTATACTGTACTTTTACTGAATCTCAAATCTATACATACAAATGCATTTTAAATAAAATTCCGGGTTTCTCAGCAGGACGGAAACATGAGGCCAAATAACTGGAGAAACTATTCACTTGGCTCAAAATCCAACTTATTTCATGTCCGTCTCAGCTACTAGATGCACATCTTTAAGAAAACATTTTGAGTACACTGAGAGAAGAATGTGTAAACCAAACAAGTATAAATCACATAGAAAATTTCAACAAAATATATTTTTGTTAAGTAAGCACATTCCCATTTTAAGCAAATCAAAAATGTTTATGCATGTTTATCCGAGTGTACATTTTGAAGTACTTGACACAAACCATCTTAGAGGAAAATACCCCATTTTTGAAAGCATCTACATTTGCAATAAAAGACAAAAGTTGACCTTGTTTTAACGCCTGACCTAAATAACACTGATAGTAATAAAAAACACGCTATATCTCTAACCATCTTACTGTGTAACAATCACATTCTCTGTGCAGTCTTGAGTTGTTTTGAACACTTTTGCATCTTGTGTGTTCAAACTGGGATACAAATGTGATGTCTGTGTCTGTATCCCGTTTGCTCTCCAAGACACCAGTTGATGGAATCGAGCATGTGTGTCCTTTGTAACCATTGGTAACGGTGCGGCTATCCTTCACAGATCCTCTCCTAATCAACCAAATATTTCTACTCCCATCTGAATAAAAGGAACAGATGGTGCTTGCTAAACACATGGATTAAGACAGCTCCTTCACACAGGGGCTGCCCACTCTGCTCTTTCCTTGGCTTACTAAATACATAAAAAATGCAAATTACACAGGAAACTCACTCTGAGGTTACATTTACTCGTCTTCTTACAGGTAAAGTATGTCAGAAAAGCATTTATGTTCCTTGCCATTTTGCATATTTAGATAAGTTCAACCATGAACTTCACTGTTTTTTTTTTGGTATTTATAGTTGTGAAGTGGACGGAAGATTTTCAGAATCAAAATCTTAAAAATGTGGATTTATTTCAATCCCATTTTATTTTATTACCTGAAAAAAAGTGCAATGAGTTGTCCTTAGCCCCTTAAGAGTAAACAGAGTTCACCTGTGTGCATTTGGACTTCAGCAGATAAAATGTTGAAGTTAAAAGCCTTTTAAAGAGAGCTTGAATTAAAAATAGCAGTCAAGAGATTATAACTGTGGAGGAGTGGCAGAGATTTACAGCTTAGGTGGAACAATCTTTAGACAGAACTGATTGTTTTTTTTGGAAGAAAGGCAAGAAAGAAGGATCTTTGGTGGAAGATTGTTGTTTTCTGTTTACCATAACAGAGGTATGACACACAGCAAGACGGTGTTGGGTTATACGAGACCAAAACTGAACATTTTGGAAAATTTGCAAGATGGATATTGATAAATACATGAAGATCCATAAATAAAGTCTATAATCTTGATGTGCAAAACCTAACAGACATTTTACTGTAATTGCACTTAATAGAGGTTCAATCATGTATTAAACAAATATGCAAGACACAATTTTCAAACTTTTATTTTAAAAGATATTAAAAAATATGCATCTTTTCTTTTTCCTTTGCAACTATTAACTACTTATGTTGTGTAATCAATTAAACCGTGTGTTGTAAAGCAAACTACATTTTAAACTCCAGTTTAATCCTGTCAAGTCAGACAATAAGCTAAAGCCAGTAAAGAATATAAAGCGTCTTGTCTCCTGAGCCAGGGCCATCATTCCTTTACCTGCTATTCCTGTGCTCATGCAAAGGCCATGGGCGGCCAATTCATGCAATACAGGTGGATTTAATAAAGCGCCATCATTGTTGACTTCAAGGCTTCAAAATGCAGCTCAAAGAGATGCTGTGTGGGTGTGTTAGCAGGTGTGGGTGTGTGAGCACTCTGTGAACAAACATTTCCGATTGGGCTATAAATCACTGTTGCAGCATGAGCTTTAATTTAGCTGAAGCTGGGCAGCAGGACCGACTGACCATGAAGCTTTATTAGGAGGGGGCGAGGGGTTCAAAGTGCAACATTATGGGACCAACGGAGCTCTGACACCTTGAGTTGAAGTGAGCGTCAAATGGAGCAAAAAAAAAAAAAGAGAGCCTCAAGAGAAAGACGGGTGGGGTAGGAGGGGGAGAGGAAGAGAGAGATCCGCCACCTTGTCTCCCAATCAGCAAGGGGCATCCTGCTTTCCCACTCCCTCTTATGCAACGTTTCCAAGACAACAGGCTCATGGGTAAAACAACAAACACGTGGTTAACGTTGGCTCCTGAGTCGCGAGCAGAATTAATTTGAAAGTCTGACTATTATCCCATATCTGCCCACATTCCAGCGAGTGAAACAACACCAGCACAGAAGCAGAAAAATAGGAGGTGGGGGCAAAGAGAAACAATATTATACAGACACTGAATGCTGCTTCTGCTTGTTAGCACAGAAATTGGCATTTAATGTGGTTTACATCACAACAACTTGGCTTTTTCCTAGTTATAGCTGCCTTTAAGGAGCCTGATGTCATAACCTCCATATTTGCTTCAGGAAACAGGTTGAGATATTTTTACCTCTTACTTATGTAATGTGAAAGGGGCAACAAAATAAAATAGTTCTGTCTTTGAACTTCTTAACTTAGCACCTTGAAAACAAATCAGACCATATTATGCTGCATAGCGTAAGGCCAAAAAAGATTAGAATTGGAAGCTCGCGTAAACTAACGCATACACAGCAATCGGCTAACGTGTTAAACCATCAAATATCCCCATTTCATTGCATCTATGTCCTTGCCCAGACTTGCAAAAGCACTATTTTCTATTACTTCAGCTGTTTTACAGCAAGAACTTCAGCAGGAAAAAAAATAAAAATCATGGAGCAATAAGGCACAAGAGAGATTGAGGGAGGTGAGAAGCAGCGTCGAGGGGTTTGATGGATGAGAGATGGAGATGAGAGAAGAGCAGAAGGACCTTGGCTCTTGTGAGTTTCCATTCAGGCTTTCCGTCTTCATCCGAGTTTGATATGGTGACTGGGGGGTGAAGCAAAGCTGTACTGCTTTGTTTCTTACTGCAACGACTCACATTAGCCTCATATCACTGACAGAATCCAGATACAAGTCCTTGCAAAAGTGTTTAGAGACACATTTGATCAGATTACAAGTAAAAAGACTCAGTGTATTTAATTAGGGATTTTATGAGAGATTTCCACACAGAGAACACCATAATTGAGATGTGAAAGGAAAATAATATATGTGTTTATATTTTTCTTACAAACAAGAATCTGAAAAGAGTAGCATGCATTAGCATTTAACCCCTATGATATCAATACTTATGGCTTTTTTCTCAAGACTTGGGAATCAACCAGCTTTGCAACAGAGGGGCTGACATTTTTCTACACCCTCTTTTCAATATAGTACAAGGTCAGTAAGGTTAGAGGAAAACGATTTGAAAATCAATAAATTTCTGAGGCAGATTCTTAGTTATATTAAGTAGACTTTGAATGAACCATTTGTGTATGTGGAAATTATTTAATCTTAGCTACTACACAGAGACTTGTATGCATGAGTTGATTTATTGCTGAAAAGTGAACTTCTGCCTGAGTGTTAGGTGTTCTTGTAAAGGATTAGCTTGTGTTTAGTCTCATCTATTTTCCCATCCGCTCCAACCACCTTCCTGCATCTCTAGTAACCTTTCACATTGTCTTTGGCAAGGTTCCCTGTCCCTGCTGAAGCAAAACAGGCCCACAGTGTGATCATGCCTCCATCATTTCATATTGCAGGCCTCTTGGCTTCTTTTTTGATAACAGTTCTCCTTGTAAAACCTGCCAGCTTAGGTGGGTGTGCCATGCTGTTTCCAGTTTCACATGTTGAATGAAGCTTTTCATATTGTTTTACAATATCTTTTTTTAAAGCTGTCCACAACTGAGTGGCTGAGTGGGGTGGCAGACTCCCCTCATGCTGAGGTTACAGTTCTTGTTCCAGGTTTGATTTCTTATCTATAATGTTTAATGCAGGGCTTTACCTTCTATCTTTGGCTTTATCCTGTCAAACTACTAATACAAAAGGACATCGGTGCCTTCATTCTAGGTGCAAATCTCTGAAACTTTTAAAGAAAGGATGAATTTGTGCTGTGATTAAATTAGCCACAGATGATCTTTCCTAATCAGGTGGCTTCTGCATGCACAATTGTTGCACTAATTTAGGAGAATCAAAGTAAATAGGACTGAAGATTATGTTTGGAACAGGACAAAATGCAAAAAACGTTCAGAGTTAAGGATACTTCTGCAAAGCACCGTCAGGAACTCATGGTAAAAATAAAAATAAAAGTCAACATTAGGTGGGATTTGTAGCCTAAAACCTTTTCTCAATCATACACAAACCCTCATTTCCTTTTCTTAAGAGCAGCTTTTATTTTCATTTATTGCTTTGCAATGATTCTAGTCTTTACCCCCCTAACCGTCTCACACACACTCTCACCTTACATGTAACCCTTCTCACACACACTGCTCCTGCTTGCCCTGTGTTTTCATTCAGGTGGGGTATGGAGTGTGGCCTTATTAGGAGACAAAGGTTCTTTGTCTTTTCAACCTTTACAAAATGTCAAGAATGTCTGGTTGCCTGCTGAATACTATGCGGGAAGAGAGGGTTGTTTGACAGAGTAACAACAGCATAACAGGAGACGGAGAACGGCGATAATAATTTGGGTCAAGCAACACTTTACTCCTGAGCAGCGACCTTTGGTAAGAAGGTGTGGACATCACTATGATTTGCATGCAAGATGACTGCCTCTGACTCTCGATGGTGACAGAGTCATGGACCTATTTGGTATTTACAACACCAAATAGGTCAAAATGCCTTTTGACTATAGTGAGTGTAACTCCACGGCAGAATTGTCACCCTGAAATCCTAATTCTAAAAATAAGAAAAGAAATTAAGGGGATGAAATTTAAATAATATGTGAACACTTGAGGGTTTTGTGCAGCCTAAAATAACATATAGAAAAACACCACAGAAGTGTGGCCCCAATTCCACTTGAGAATGATTCAGCAATGAGGTAATGTTACAAACTTTTCTAAAACTAAAGTTAAGCAACAAATTTAAACTAGGGATGTGCTTAGGGGAAATCTATGGACAAATTGTCACAGAAGATTGGAAGAAAGAGTTTGAGAAGAATGGTGTGGGGGTTGTGAAACCAAATACATCTCTTATTTTGCTTGCTCTACTATACATCCAGCATAATGACTTTCAACTTCATCTTTCCTTTATGCCCACTTCACTCTTTGACACCCTCCATTTGAATAAGGTGCACCACTTTTGTGCCTGCATTAATTGAACTATCAACTGACTGCATGCAACACGGCCACTGACTTTGGCAAACAATTTCTTTTTTGCTCACTGACTTAATGCTCCTTATTTTTAATTTTTGTTGATCAATTCCTACCAACTTTTCTAATTCGAGGTATGCATAAACCCAAAACCACAAGATGCACTCTAATATAGAAAAGACAGTCATTAAGCTATTTTTTTATTTAGTTAGTATTCTCTCAAAATTGCAAAACACTCATTCAGATTCTTCCTGTCTCACCAGTGACGCACTAATGGAGACGTGATATATTTCAAGGTCCAAAGTGTTTCAGAAGCTGTTCACCAAGAAAACCTTCAGCAATATGCACTTCACATGAAGTTCTTTGTAAGCTTTCTACATTATCTCATTCACAGTGTTGGCTGTAAAGTTTCGAAGGACTTTAAAGCAAACAAGCTGAGAAGAAAAGATTGTATAGACATGAATGAGTGGGGGTTCAATCTGCTCCAGATTAAGGATTTAAATGAAATGTTATTTATTGAGCATGAAGAAATACAGCAGAAAACCTCTATATCCCATTTTACATCCTGAAATTGAAACTTGTGTGACTTTAACACACGGTTTCCCAACAGAGACCTATTAAAATTATTTTGTGTATTTCTTTTAATTGTATTGCTTTGTTATAGGAGTGGAGTAGACCTTGAGCTCATTACTCACTGCCTGAGCTCAAGGCTGTATTTTAGGTGAAGACGCACACACTTGCACACACCTTTTGGTCACATACAAGAACATTTTGTCTCCTCAGTGACAGCTTTATGGGTTGTCAAGGTGATAAGAAGCTTGGACGATGGATTGTTAATGCTGCGGCTGCTGCATTTGGGCCTGTAGCAACATGTCACGCTGTCCAAAACAATGTCTCCATAATGAACGCTCATTATTTCTCAGCTACCAGGAGACAACTCTAAATGGTTCAGCCTGTGGTTCACTTTCTGACTGTAGATCACATTGAAATACAGCTACTTATAATCACATGGTTGTTAATTATTTAGGATTGCTATTAAAAAATTTCTATGTAAAAAAAAAATAAAAAATACAATCCTAACTGCATTTATTCACACCCTGGTAAAGATGTGTAAAAGCTTTAATGGATTCCTTTTGTGCTTTAATTTAGGCAAGGATTGAAACTTTTTGCAATAAAATGCATCCTTTAGAGTTAATACATTTAAGGACTGAATATTAAATAGTGACACAATTAGTAGTATACCTAACACTCACTTTGTTTCTCTTGGATGTAAACAAGATCTGGCAAAGAGGCTAATTTCTTTCAGCCATTAGACGGGATGATGATCTATTCCTCCATAAGCATGCCTGATATTCTTGTTCAGGGTACATTTTTAAGCAATTAAAATTTTAAAATATTTTGGTGGACAAATAAAGGCAGGGACTTGTCAATCCTAATGGCCATTTAAAAAATCTGTTGTATTTCTACACTACAAGCACTTTAATAATGAATCACAAAGCCTCTGTCCCTAAAACTGAAAAACAATAAAGTATGGTGTAATAAGGTGCTGCTCATTTTTCCATCTCATACCAATGCAGGTTTGGTCGTTTCCTACCAGAAGTTTTCGGGTATAAATTGAGCTGTTTGCCTCAGGAGGTTTTGTTCTGACTGCAACAATTCACTTCTGCCAGGAGAATGTTTTGTACCCATTTTGACAGCCAATAATTTAAAGTAATTTTCTAATATTTATCAGCAGGAAGTCCCTTGGAGGTGATCAGGAGGAAAAACCTGTCATATTTCATAAGACAAGTTCACTTGTCTATACACGATTCAGAAAATAAGCCTTTGGTGTTACTTTTCAATAATACACACACCCATCTCTTCTTCTGACTGCTGAAATCCTAAATATTCTTCCCAAACACTTGAGCAGTAGACCACAACAACAAAACAAATCCTTCTGTGTTTCAATTAAGGTTCTGAACAAAATGATGCTGCATTCAAGTTTTTGTTCTGTATTCCTTTTAAACAACATTACCATTTGTGCCGATCAATATGACCAGCACTTTAATATCAATAAATAAAGGACAAACAATAAGAAGCAACTTCTGGGATCAGCAGGTGAACGGGCCACCTATCTGCACCGCTGCTTCACACATCTGTGTGGATTTTCTCCTGATTCAGAAGACATGGCAACCTTTCGCCACATCTTCCTTACGTAACTGTCTGTCAGAAGCACACAGGGTTGTTGACTGCTGCAAAGGTGAGGTGGTGAACATCATTTCTCTGTGTGACCTGCTACACCTCAGTTTCATTAACTATGAAAAGTCCCACCTTCACTCAGTCTGTGATGTATACAGCCCCCCTACACATTCATGAAGCAAAGCCGCAAAATTAAATAATAGCTTTTGTGCTTCAATACTCAGAGAATGCAAACAATCCACAAATGCACATAGTTAGAAGTGACTGAAAATACCTCTTATGGTAAACATGAACCACCTATTTAAGCACCCTAAAGACATCTCTAAATGCAATTATCCAATCACATGTATTCACAGAAGAGGGAATATTTCTGTAAAGCTTCAGTCGGGCCCTCCAAGTCTTCCAGCTTGCTCTGTGCTTGGATCTTTGGTGCTCAGTGTAAACCGATAACCTCAGTGTTCAATAAGACAGTAAAGCCAGGCTGATATAAGGCTTATTGCAGGTCTGGTACACTGAAACTGGCCCATCCGCCTGTCCTCCCCCTTGTCTGTCTCAAGACATTTATAAAGGTCTCTTATGAAATCAGCAGAAGCCAAAAAAAAAAAATCTCTACTCACAACAGGGGAGAACAAATAAACTTTTAAGATTACTAGAATGTAGATCACAGCATTTTGAAGAAAAATAATCTTTATCCATGATTCCTGCAGACTTGCTTTGGTGACATATGAGCCATAAAAGATGAGTTTTACTGGGAAACTGTGTGTGCCTTAAGATGAGGAAGGCTGACAGTGAGCCACAAGGTTCAGCTTTCAGAGTAGCAATAAATCTCTGCGGAGACGGCCTCCTGCTGGCTTGAAGGGTTTGTGGCCCCCTCGCCACCTCTCTTCCCAACGGTGCAACCTCTCCCATCACTTCATCCCCTAATATGAATCATCCATCCTTTTCTACACAAGTCCACACTTTTAATCATCTCTTCCTTGTAGAAAAGAATTTCTGTAGTGAAAGCCTATCCTAAAACAATTGTGACTTTTTAAAAATATTCTAACAAGCATTTTCAACAGCTCTGTTCAGTTTATTTAGCACAGTGATTCTGAGACAAAAGGCAATGTAGATCTTTTTCTACAGGGTTTAAGAAAATTCCTCTTGACACATGAAAACGTACATCTCCTGCATGAAACTGCAGATACACTCCTGAACAAAGCTCTTCTTCTTTTCAGTTTTTTTGTAATTTTTCTCATATAATAAAAAAAAGCTAAATGACAAATTAAGTCCCACAAAATTGGAAGATGTTCTTATTTACACCCAATTTAGATCTAGTTTGTAATACTGAAGTGTGGATATAAAAACTAAGCAGTGTAGATATGACAAGTTGTATATTGAAAGACTTACTGTTCTTGGAAAAATTCAAACCTTGGTCTTTTTCAGCACATCAATAAATGTACAATGTTTACAAGTTCTTTATTGGAAATTCCCACATCATCTTTAATTTGTCAGCACTGCTTCTAGGAACTCATATTTAAGATATCGTACAGAGAGATGTCTGTAAAATCTGTCTATGTTTCCACAGTTTTTCCAACTTTCCACCTCAAGGTTTATTGTATTTCATTAGGATTTTAGGGGCTAGAATATCACAAAATAGAACGCAGTTGTGATGAGGAAGTGAAATAAAAGTCAGGAATGAGGGGTAGAAATCTGTATTTGTCATTCATTATTCTGATACCCTTAAAGAAAATCAAGTGGATAGTTGTGTATACTTTAATGACTGTGTAGATGTAGCTATTTTCTAAGAGCCTCAGAGTTCTGTTAAAGAACATTAAAACCCAACAAAATCACAAAGACCAAAGAACCCAGCAAACAGGGCTGAAGAAAGTTTAGACCAAAGAAGTCACCAAGATGGATGACAGATGATTCTGCAGTTGCTGGATGTATCAGGGATGGACAAGAAGTTGAGAACAGAGAGCAGGTGGACCACTTTGTGTCATGATGTGGCAACAATCATCTTATATTGAACGTGAGCAAAACAAATAGTTAAAAATTTCAAAGAAAATATAAATGGTCAAACACTACTTTCAGTATGAGAAAATAAGTAGAAGTGGTGGAGGAGTATAAATGCCTCAGTATTCACCTGCACAAAAAGACTGGAATGGGGACATAACAGTGAAGATGCCTACAAATGGGTTTAGATCATACAGTATGTAGATCATGGAGAAACCTACGTCCTTCAGAGTGTGGAGCAAGGCGCTGCATTGACTCTATAAGTCTCATTTGGAGAGTATTAACTCTTCTGCCATCATCTGTTGGACTGAAAACATCAGACCCAATGACTTAAAATCCTCAGACTAAGTTAAGATGTTTTTCAGAGAACCATGATCAGTCTCTAAACAGACCGGAAACAAGAAGGTCATGGAAGTGCACATGTAAAAGTCTGAAAACCTACCAACACAATTTTCCCTTTAACCAGCAACATCTGGTGTGATGCTATGTGATTTCAATAGCTTAACATTGCCCCCTATCCTCCTTACTTCCTGTCACTTCTGTGACATAAAGGACACAGCGCCATAAAACAAAATGAAATAATGTCTAAACATAATTCAAGGGTGGGGAATTCCTCTATTTGCATTTTCTATTTTTCAGCCTTTCTTTAGTCCTTTTGTTCAAAAATGCATGTTGGTGCTTGAAAAAATGTTGCAATAACAAACAAAAAATTTAGCTCTTCTTAACAACTTTTTAATGTATCATATGGTGTTAGTACTTAAACATAAATGGTTATTGCCAAGGGTACCAATATAAATACAAGGGTTTTGGACTTGTTTCTCATAATATACGATCAAAAGAATGATGTGTTAATTTTTTTCAAATCATAAAAAAAAGGGAAAGAAAACACAGATTACATTGGACCAGTTTCATTTCTGATGGTCCATTTCAAAATACCCTGACACCATGAAGTTGACACACTCCTGTTGGAGAGAGGAAATATAGACACTATATTTATTTCCAGAATATTTGATATTTTGTTGATGATTTAAATTGTATTATCTGACAGAAGAAGCTTTTCCAAAGTAATCCCACGTCCACGTGCTCATATCACCTCCTGATGAATTACAGTTCTTGATGCAAAGCCTTCGGAGGGATCAGAGATCACAGATGTCCAGCTTAGGCCTTTCACTCTTGGTCTTCAAAAGCTAAAGGTGCTCCAGATTTCTTTAATCTTTTAGTGATATTAAACAGCACCAGGAGAGGAATCCGTAAATCTGCTTCAATCTTAATTTGAAAACCTTTTTACTCAATTTCTTACATAATTTTGCAAGCGAGTGGTCATTATGCTTCTGTTTGCTTGAGGTGAATGCTCATTGTTTTTACACAAAGACAAAAAAAAGTACTTTGTGAGATCTTATGCAGAAAAAAAATGGAATCAACCAAAACACAATGGTTAGGTTTGTCCTCCTTGTTCCTCTGCTCCTATCCTCATCTTTCTGTCCTTCAGCTGTAACTCCAGACTCTTGTCCTGTCCTGGCAAGGAAGTGCTCAAAGAAAATCCACCACTCAAGACACACAGCTCCACAGTTATTATGACAGGCCAGCCAACCAAACATCTGTCACCCTAAGCAGTGTGAGAATGGAGGGAGTAGTGGAGGCTGTTGCCAGGGAGAATGACTGGAGAGGATGAGGCAGAGGAAAGACAAAAGCAGAGCAAAGTAAACATGAAGGAGACAGAAGGATGTGAGAGATGGGAAAAGATAATAGGGCGTCTGAGTTTGAAACTGGGCTTCAATGAGCCAATGACTGCAAAGAGGATCTGTTCGAATCTGTCTGGACCTGAGGAAATAATTAACTAGTGTTGGAATTTCATGCTGAGATTTGAAGATGTTTAATTTGAAATGCTTGTCCCACAAGCATTTCAAATCCTTACAAATAGATTTGGCCCAGGGCTGCACAGTTTTAGGAAAACATAATAATACTGATAAATGAAGAATAATGATAAATAATAATAAATAATGATGAACAATAATACAACTTCTGAGACAGAAAGGCGACCTGTCCAGGGTGTACCCCACCTCTCGCCCGAAACGTTCGCTGGAGATAGGCACCAGCATCCCTCCTGACCCCACCGGGGACAAGTGTGTAAGAAAATCAATGGACGGATGGATGGATGGATGGATGGATGGATGGATGGATGGATGGATAATACGACTTGTCACAAATAAATATTTAGGCAGTGTTAATTCTGATTGGGTTCAAAGCAATAAAAAAAACCATATAATGAGTAGTCTCTCAAGCAAATTAAATTAAATTAAAATAGAACTCATTTCCACTTTTCAACAAAGTCTTTGGAAAAGTTGCTTCTGGCAGACGTCTTCTGAAACTCCTTAGTTGGAGTGTCTTAATGGACACTGTAACTTTCTATATTAAAAAAAATGTTAATGCTATGCTAAACTATATTTGAAAAACTGAATATTTTTAGCACAGGGAGCTGAAATACTTTGTACTAAAAGTTGCTAAAATGTTTAAATTTACTTTCTTCATTAGCACCCATGATTTGGCAGCCCTGTGAGCTTGTGAAACCAGCTGGTTTGTAACACCTTTCTAAAACAAACTGCTGACAAATTAACATATTTAGGGATCAGAACAGGCTAAAGCTAATCTACACTGGGATGATGATAATCTCAGAGTTGATGTTTCATACTGCAACAAGGTGAAGTCTTAATAGGGCTTCTTTTATCCATTTTTATTTTTGTGATTTACTGTCAAAACATATATGTTTACATAATAGGTTAATATAAAATTGAAAAATACATTTATTTTAATAATTGGATAAAAATTATAATATATTATGTACAGTATATTCATTTCATATTCAAGTAATATGTCTCAAAACTATTTCAGTAAATTTTATGATTGTGGCTTACAGTTAATCAAAAGGCCAAATTCTTGTTTCTTAGAAAATGTGAATATTACTTTATTTCATTTACAAAACAGATACAGAAATTTTATGGTATGGCCTACACAATAATGAGTCTTCCTCCCTATGTGCCACAAGAAGAGTAAGAAGCGAAAGGTAAATACTGAGGAAGCAGTCTGTTCACAGATGGCTGAATCAAACCATAACAATGGAAAGTTTAGTGGAAGGAAAAATCTGGTAGAAACAGGTGCAGAAACAACAGACATAACCACATCATTTAGAGGACTGTGAAGTAAATCCAATTTAAGAGCTTGATTAAGATTCACAAAGTGCTCAGTGCTTCAATAATATTGAAAAAAGGTAAATCACAGTTAATGTATCAATTAGCAATGATAGCAATAATATTTTCACATAGATCCAAGTTGGATCTATGTGATGGATCTATGGATAGCTGCTCTCTATTTATTACAGTGACTATCATTTGAAAATTACATTTTGCATTTACCCAGTGTTACGGCCAGTGGCCTTTTTCTGTGTTTGTTGTTTTTCAGTGGCTAATCAGATTGACTCCACCTGGAAGTGGGTGCTGCCCTGCTTGTCCTGTGTCACATCCTGAGGCCTACCGTGATTGGGTCATCAATTGCCGGCTCCACCAATCACTGTTGAGGCCTCCCTTTAAGAACCAAGGACATCCTGGGAGAAGGCGCGGCTGTTTCTTTGTTTAGACAGCTTGCCACTTTGTTAGGGGTTTGACTGCTGTAAACTTGTTTTGATAGCTCTGATAACCTTTGTTAGCTCTGACAACCTTTGTTAGCTTGGACAGCTTGTGTCACTCACTTTGTCCCTGTGCGGGATCTTTGATTCTCTGTTAGAGATTTGTAGTTTGTTTTGTGTACCCTGTTCTGAAAGTCTATTTTTGTTTGGTTAAGTTCTTTGATTTACAATTGTTTGTTTTGGGGCTTTGTTTTGTTTAGTACCCTTTTTGTTAGTCTCTACATTTTGACTCTTGTTAATTTTTACCCCTTTATTTTTGTTGAACCCTAACAATAAAACCTCTAAACTGTTAAACCTTACCACCTAGGTTTCTTTAATGTTACTTCCCTTTCCCCTGGCCGAGCCGGGTCGTAACATTAAATGGGGGCTCGTCCGGGATATATTTAATACAATCCCGTGGCTACAGTTTAGGGAAATTTGTTTGTCTTTGCTGCCTGGAGGTGCTGCTGTAAAGTTTGCGGTGTTAGTTCAGAAATGGCTCAGTTTAATATTGACCAGTTCTTGGAACAACCTTCTTTTGAAGAACTTGCATCTTGTCGTAAAGCTGATTTAGCTGAGATTGCAAGTTACTTTTCCATTTCCTATTCCAAGCACCTGCTGAAGAAGGAATTAAGGGATCTAATTGTGAATAAACTGGTTGAGTTGAATGTGTTATCTTTGCCTTCACAGATTCCAATCTCATCTGCTCTACCAACTGTTGCTGTGCCTGCTGCAGAGATGGAATCTGCTGGCCCCTCAAACCTTGCAGAGAGGCCTCAGGAGCTAACACCAGAGGGGGACCTGAAGGTGGTTGGTGGGATTCAGACTCCTGTCACACTTCCTAGGTTTGATCCCCTCTCGGCTTCCTCTGGATCTGTTGGGTCCAAAGTTGATGCTCGCCTGAAGGTTCGTCTCGCCAGATTGCAAGTTGAGGCTGAGGCTGAGGAGAAAGCACAACTCAGGCAATATCAGCTTGAAATTAAACGGTTGGAAATTGAGGCTGAAAAAGCTATAAAGCTTCGACAGCTAGAGCTTGAGTATAAGGCCAGATTTCCAGTTCAAACAACCAGTGAGAGCCCTACTAGTAGTTCTAGGGGGCCCTCTTCTATTAGACCCTTTGATGTTACCAAGTATGTCTCTTTAGTACCTGAGTTTCGAGAGACAGAGATTGATTCTTACTTCTCTGCTTTTGAGCGAATAGCACAGGCTTTACAGTGGCCACCTGACGTTTGGTCTTTGCTTCTACAGTGCAAAATCTATGGTAAAGCTCAAGAGGTTGTAGCCGCCCTTCCTCTTTCAGACACCCAAAAGTATGATGTGGTTAAAGCTGCCATTTTGAAAGCGTATGAGCTTGTTCCTGAGGCTTACCGGCAAAAATTTAGGTCTTTTACGAAAAGCCCCTCTCAGACCTATGTAGAGTTCGCCAGAGAAAAGGGAAGTCTCTTTGACCGTTGGTGTGCTTCAAGTAAGGTGACAAATTTTGATGCTCTGAGAGAACTTGTTCTATTGGAAGAGTTCAAAAATTGTCTACCTGAACGTGTTGTTGTTCACTTGAATGAGCAAAAGGTAAACTCACTGTCTTCTGCTGCTGTGTTAGCTGATGAGTATGTGCTTACACATAAGTCTACCTTTCAGTCCGTGCTCAATAAAAGTGTGGTTATAAAGTCAGCTGTTGAGCAACCCAAATCAACTCCTCAAAAGAATGACAAGGAGTGTTTCTATTGTCACAAAACAGGTCATCTCATTGCTAATTGTTTAGCCTTGAAACGAAAAGAACAGAACACACAAACCAAACCTAAAGGTGTGGGGTTAATAAAGAGCCAGTCTCATACCTTAGGAAAGGCTGAACTTAGCTATAGTCCCGATCCATGTTATGAACCTTTTTTGCTGACTGGATATGTTTCATTACCAGGAAAACTTGCAGATCCACATCCAGTTCGTATTTTGCGAGACACTGGTGCCTCCCAATCTGTTATCTTAACCGATTCCTTACCATTTTCTGAGTTGTCATCTTGTGGCTACAGTGTTGTTCTGCAAGGACTGGAAATGAGTTATGCCCCCCGGCCTGTACACTTGGTGCAGTTACAATCAGAACTGATTTCTGGTATTTTCCCCATTGCTGTTTGTTCTGCGCTTCCAGTTAAAGGTATTTCCCTTTTACTTGGTAATGATATTGCAGGTGGTAAGGTAACACCATCCCTAGAAGTATTAGATGTCCCCTGCTCCCTTCCTAAGGAGGAAGACGCAACACAGACTACTGTCTCTACTTCCTGTGTGCTCACCAGGGCTCAAAAATTGAAGGGAATCTCAGAGGAAAATGTAGACTTGTCTGACAGTGTGCTTATGTCAATCTTTTCAGAGGAGAAAAAACTACCGGCTACAACACAGTTGCCTGCAGTCCCGCAGCTGAAACCAGATGTGCGACAAGCTGATTTTGGTTCTTCTCCCATCTCCCGATCACAGCTTTGTGCAGCTCAGAAGGTGGATCCAACCCTTACAAGGTGCTTCTCAAGTGTTGTAAGTGCTGACAAAGCTAGAGTTGAACCAGTAGCATTTTATGTAAATGATGGAGTATTGATGAGAAAATGGTGCCCTGTTGTCCTCCCTGATGCTGACTGGAATGTGGTACACCAAATTGTGATTCCATCAGGTTACCGCAAACACATTTTGGCCTTGGCACATGAAGGAAGCTGGTCAGGACATTTGGGAGTAACAAAAACTTATCAGAATGTTCTGAAACATTTTTACTGGCCCGGAATAAAAACAGATGTACGCCAGTATTGTCGCAGCTGTCATACCTGCCAGGTAACTGGTAAGCCCAACCAAGTTATCCCTCCTGCTCCTCTCCATCCTATACCTGTGGTTGGAGAACCTTTTGAGCGAATCATCATGGACTGCGTTGGACCTCTTCCTCGCACAAAATCTGGCAATCAGTTTCTGCTCACCTTAATGTGTGCCTCAACTCGTTACCCAGAAGCAATCCCACTGCGTAAGATTACCTCCAGCTCAGTAGTAAAAGCGATGATAAAGTTTTTTTCCACCTTTGGCCTTCCTAGAATAATTCAAACTGATCAAGGCACAAATTTTCAGTCTAAACTTTTTAAGCAAGTCCTAAAAGAACTGAACATACAGCATACAGTCTCCAGCGCTTATCATCCTGAATCTCAAGGAGCTTTAGAGCGTTGGCACCAGACGTTAAAGTCTATGCTACGAAAATATTGTACAGAAACAGAAAAAGACTGGGATGAAGGCATACCTTTTGTTTTGTTTGCCGCTCGGGAGTCTATTCAAGAGTCTCTAAGATTCAGCCCCGCTGAGTTGGTGTTTGGCCATACACTCCGTAGCCCTCTGAAAATTCTCAAAGAGAAACTCTTAGAGATAAATGTTTCTCCCCAGGAAAACATTCTGGATTATGTCTGCAAATTCAGAGAAAGACTGCATCAGTCTTGTGCTATTGCGAAAGAAACACTAGGTGAGTCTCAAAGGTCTATGAAAAAGCATTATGACCAGTCTGCTCTGTCCCGTTCTTTTGCTAAGGGGGAAAAAGTCCTAGCTTTACTACCTGTTCCGGGTTCTACCCTTTCTGCCAAGTTTTCAGGACCTTATGTGGTTCAGGAAAGGTTGAGTGAGACAGATTATGTAATCTGCACTCCGGAAAGAAGGAGGAAATCTCGGGTCTGTCACATAAATATGTTGAAACCATACTGTTCTCGAGACCCAAACGGTAATCCTGACCTTCAAATAGGTCAATCCTTACCTTCAACTTGCTCCTCAGCATTGATTGTAAGGGATTGTTCTGACTCTGCTATAGAGGATGGTTTAACATTGCGTCCCATTTCTTACCAAAGCTCACGATTGTCAAACTCTAAAATGTTGAAGGTTCTGCCTAACCAGCTTTCACATTTAACAGAGGAACAAAAAAATGATATTATTGTCTTGGTCAAAAGTTTCCCAGAACTATTCCATGATGTGCCAAGACAAACTTCAGTTCTTGAACATGATATTGATGTTGCCGGGGCCAAACCAATAAAACAACATCCGTACAGAACAAACCCAGTTAAAAGAGTTTTGATGAACGGTGAAACAGACTACATGTTACAACATGAGTTTGCTAAGCATAGTTCCAGCCCATGGAGCTCCCCTTGTCTTTTAGAGATGAAACCTGATGGTTCTCCTCGTTTTATAACAGACTTCCGAAAGGTAAATTCAGTTACTGTTATGGATTCCTATCCACTTCCCCGTATAGAGGATTGTGTTGATACCATTGGCAGTGCCAATTTTGTAAGTAAACTGGACCTGTTAAAAGGATACTGGCAGGTACCATTAACAGATCGTGCATCAGAGATCTCTGCCTTTGTGACACCAGACCAGTTTTTGCAATATACCGTCATGGCGTTTGGCATGTGTAATGCCCCGGCCACCTTTCAACGGTTGGTTAACACTGTTCTGTCTGGGTTACCAAACTGTAATGCATATCTTGATGATCTCATTGTGTATACTTCTACCTGGGAAGAACACATTAAAATCTTAAGAGATGTGTTCACACGGCTTGCTGAAGCTTCGCTTACTGTAAACCTAGCAAAGTGTGACTTTGGTAAAGCAACTGTCACTTACCTAGGTAGACAGGTCGGCCAGGGACAAGTATGCCCTGTAGAAGCCAAGATAAAAGCCATCGTTGAGTTTCCTGTCCCTAGCACCAGAAAAGCCCTTCGCCGTTTCCTTGGCATGGCCAGTTATTACCGAAACTTCTGTCGAAATTTTTCGACAGTAGGCCACCCTCTCACTACTCTGCTGAGCCCAAAAGTAGACTTTGTCTGGACTCCTGAATGTCAGCATGCTTTCAAAAGTATAAAATCTCTGTTGTCATATGCACCTGTCCTCTCTTCTCCAGACATGTCAAAGGTTTTCAAACTTGAAGTGGATGCTAGTGCTGTTGGAGCTGGTGCTGTACTATTACAGGAAGGTGGGGACGGAGCTGATCATCCCGTCTGTTATTTTTCCCGTAAATTTACACCCAGCCAACTCAATTACTCCATCATTGAGAAAGAAACTCTAGCCTTGCTACTTGCACTTCAACACTTTGAGGTTTACCTAGGGTCTAGTCCTGTGCCAATCATAGTGTACACCGACCACAACCCCCTTGTTTTCCTTTCTCGCATGTACAACCACAACCAGAGACTCATGCGGTGGGCTTTACTGGTACAGGATTACCATCTTGAAATCAAACATAAGAAAGGTGCAGACAACTTCTTAGCAGATGCTTTATCTAGAGTGTAGCTTATATACTTACCTTCGGTTGGGAATGTTCCTTTCAAACACTTTGGTTTAGGATTTTAAGGGGGGGAGGTGTTACGGCCAGTGGCCTTTTTCTGTGTTTGTTGTTTTTCAGTGGCTAATCAGATTGACTCCACCTGGAAGTGGGTGCTGCCCTGCTTGTCCTGTGTCACATCCTGAGGCCTACCGTGATTGGGTCATCAATTGCCGGCTCCACCAATCACTGTTGAGGCCTCCCTTTAAGAACCAAGGACATCCTGGGAGAAGGCGCGGCTGTTTCTTTGTTTAGACAGCTTGCCACTTTGTTAGGGGTTTGACTGCTGTAAACTTGTTTTGATAGCTCTGATAACCTTTGTTAGCTCTGACAACCTTTGTTAGCTTGGACAGCTTGTGTCACTCACTTTGTCCCTGTGCGGGATCTTTGATTCTCTGTTAGAGATTTGTAGTTTGTTTTGTGTACCCTGTTCTGAAAGTCTATTTTTGTTTGGTTAAGTTCTTTGATTTACAATTGTTTGTTTTGGGGCTTTGTTTTGTTTAGTACCCTTTTTGTTAGTCTCTACATTTTGACTCTTGTTAATTTTTACCCCTTTATTTTTGTTGAACCCTAACAATAAAACCTCTAAACTGTTAAACCTTACCACCTAGGTTTCTTTAATGTTACTTCCCTTTCCCCTGGCCGAGCCGGGTCGTAACACCCAGGTTCTCTTTAATCTGAAACATTTGAGAAAAACCGAGAAAATCTGTGAGAGGGTGTTTATTTTTTCATTCCTAAAGCATAATTTTGCAATAGGGTGTTTCTTTTCTCCTCATCTACAAATTGCCTCAGGTTGACAGCAAGTCCAAACTACTGTAGGACTTGCTGTAAAATGAAACAAATCTTAAAATTTGTTTCTATATTACCTTACATGTGCAAATATTAAAATGGAAGGAAAATGAACAAGAAGGAAACCATAAACATTTAAGTGCAGATCTGGGTTTCTTTTTTTCTTCCTCCGCGCATTAAAGAGCAATATATGTGCGTTGCAGTTTTCCTTAAATATACCTCAAAATTATGGAGAAGTCGTAAAGGAAGTAAGGAGAAAGTCTATCTGAAGGTGTGAGACAATATGTATGCAAATGTTTCCTTTGGTGGAGCTGAACCCACACGCCTGCCATGGAGAAGCTGAATGAGGATTTATCATCCAATATCATCTCATTACAAATGATTACAATAAACACATTTGCACATTTGTAAGAAAAAAGCCTGTGCATCATCTGTAAGCAAGCTACCTAAACAGAGAGTGAATCAGAAAAAAATCTGTTAGGTTTGTTTTTAAATATTAACACGTGAAGCTCTACAGACAATCTGAAGACCTGGAAAGAAACAGTTTTATAAAAGTACATCTTTTCACCTGAAAACAGGCTTGATACAAACACACAGAATTTTTTTAGTAGTGAAGGTGCTGCAGCCAGAAGAAAGAGAATTAATAAGGAACTGCAGTGTATCAGTGTTACAAGATCGGTGGTGTTTCATAAAGTCTTTCAGTGCAGATAAAAATTAGAGACAATTAAAAGACCCATTCATCATTCTCATAGAGCCAAGCTCTTCTGTGAAAGCAGAACAAGTGGAGATGCTGATAAAACATAATGAAAAACAAAATCATTTAGTGCTTTTGAACAGAAGCTAATGTTGACAGGGCTGAGGTATATTTTCATGTAAAGATCACACCTCTGACTAGGTTCGCAGGACAAATCCCTGAGCATGTCTGTCAGATGAACACATGGCCACTGAAGCGGAGTTTATGCAGAAAAAAAGTGACAGGATGGAAGAAAAACAAGAGAAAAACAAGTTCAAATTCAAACGGTGAAGCAACTTCAAAACAGGCTGTCATAATTCACAGAAACAGCTACATCCTGGGACACCTGGCAAACGCCGGAGACGCACAAATATTTTAGCGCGGACCCGCCAATTGATCCTTCTCCACAGAATCGGTTGCTTTATACACAATTTCCCACTTTACTGGAAGATCTTGGCCAAGACTTTATTGACTATATTGAGATCCATTTTATCAAAGCTTTGCTATGAATAAACATGGTTAAGGTCTTAATACAAAGATGCAGTTGGAGGGGGAGCAGCCTCTATCTAATACCCACGATATCTCCAGTCCTGAGCTCCCAAGAGGTGGTTGTGATGGCACACAGTGAAGCTACAACCTCTCTAGCCTTGCAGGCATATGGCTAATCAATGCGGCTTCCTCCGCAGAAGCGTAACTCTACACTCAAACAGGGAAGATAGGGGAGCTACCGATGTGGTCTCCCCTGTCTTTCTATCCTAATGAAGCTCCAAGGTAATCAAATCACTGTAAACACAGGCAGATGGCCAATAAGGGAGCGACCACCATGGCTCCTACTGGGAGTGATACCAAGTTTTTAAACTTATCTTATTCATCTCCCTTAGCATCTAATTAATATTAATAAAAAGTGAATGAACATGTGGCTTCATTAATTCAATATGCAGAACATATTATTTATGCCCATGTGTCCTTTCTGTAACCCCTAATCTAACAGATTGACCTCTAAATATAGTCTGTTTATTTGTTGGAGCAACTGGACTTAGATAATTAAATCCAGTTGGACTTAATTATCATTTATAAAACAGATATAAACCAGACAGTTCTGGCAACCTTTATAAGCATTTTAGATGACCTATAAATAAAACATAATCCTAAATTTTATTAACCTGAACTACGTAATTCATAAAGCCTTGTACAATTTACTACAATAGAGTAATAAAAACTTTGTAAGTTTGTTACATCCACCTAACTAACACAATGATGGTTAAACTTGTTTATTTATTTCTGGATCTCTGTTATAATGTGCCACCAAAATAAGCAATATATTAACTGCTCACTGTCTTTTATTTGAAATATAAAAGAATCGAACTAATTGAAAAATTAAAAGTAGTTGAATTTTAAGAGAAAAGAAGCAAACTGCTCTTTCACTTCACTGATTCCCCCTCCCTCTCCCTTGTTAATAAAAAAACCTCAAACAACAAGTTTAGTTTTTACTATTTTCTACCACTGACATGTCAAGAATACTCTTTTTATGTGCTTAGTGTATCAATCCATCCATTGTTCTCCTCTTATCTGAGATTGAATCACAGGGGGAAACGGGTTCTACGGGCAAACACAAGTCATCCCTCTTCACAGCAAACCATCTCTGGCCTATTTTTTGGGCTCCTGAGAAATTATCCATCCAGAAGGAATATAGTCCCTTCAGAGGATTCTGGAGCTGCAAAAGGTTCTGCTCCCAGTGGTATGTGCTTGGAAAACCTCTAAAAAAAACCCCAGCAACTAGGGGGCATCCCTATCAGATGCCTCAACCACCTCATCTGACTCCTTTTGATGCTGAGGAGAAGCGGCTCTACTCTGAGCTCCCTATCTGTCAATTCCCAAGCTAAAACAATGCTAAAGGCTTACATTACAAAGCATTTTGAGAAGGATCTTTGGCTCTCTGAAAAGTCACTATAACATCTGCTCCTTTACCTCCCTGTGAGCCTTATGGCTTAACAATGTCTTTTATTTATTGTTGGAAAAAGTTGTTGGAAATGTGCTCTCTCCAGACTGCCCTAGCACGCAGTCATAGCTAAAGCGACTGGCAAGACGCGGAAAATCGATGTTTGGATTACAGCACACATGGAGAGTTATTGAATTTTCACATTTCACTCCAGCACATCTGTAAAAAGAAAACAGCTTCAGTTCTCTGCTGCGCTGATGTTTAAATTCATGCCGTCTTGGAGCTGTAGTATGTTGAGTAATTGTTGTGACTGTATCAGTTGGAACGTCTCGCCAACCACATGGCAAACAGAGCGAAAGAGAAAAGTGGGGTAGTCATGGAGAAGGACTGAGCAAATCAACAAATTATTAACTTGTTTATAAAGCAATCAAAACATAAGGATAAACAACATAAAATTAATCGCTCTCTGTTGGTACACTTTTAATCACCGAATGAATCTGAGGAAAGCTACTGGCATATACACATAGGTTCACATCATGCTTGATTTAATAAGCGGAGAGTTGATTATGAATGGATGTTTTCTGTGCTCGTCTAATCAGGGAACTGGCTGTAAGACCTGTCTCACTCTCCTTGCTCCGCAGACCAAGAAATACCCACTTACTCAAATCAAAAGGACTGTTGGGAGGAGGAAGAGGGGGAAGGATCGAAAGGGCAATCATTTTTTAGGTCCAGTGTTAGTCCTTTTTATCAACCATTCACACAATGTCACTTTTAAAAGTAAGAACTCATTGAAAACAGAGTATGTCTTTTGTGCTTGTGCATACATATGTGTGTTATTTCCAGAGACAGAAGACTATGCAGAGTAAAGAGTCACAATCCCCAACAGTGTTCATTTAGTACACACACACACCTACACAGGAAGCTCCTAGCCTATCCTATCCTATCCAATGCTATGTAATGAGATATCTGCTGTTTCCAATTTGAGCCTCTTCATCCTCCACAGAACAGAAACAACTGATAGGGAAGAAAGGAGAGGACAGGATAGGAATTTAAGGACAGACTGCAGGATCTGAAACCTGTTCCTCTCCAGCCCGTCTCATCCTTTATTGTTTCAGGCAGTAATGTGTCTCCATCGCTGTCTATTTTATTATTATGTAGTAGCTATGGCTACGCTGCCTGAGGCAAATTGCCTTATGGCCCCTCTTCTATATGTGGGACTCACAGACAAACAGATCACACATACTATCATGGCAGTGGCCCCAGTGACACTGATTAAATATTAATGACCTGATTCTATCTCATTAATAATAACTGCAGTGCTGATCACTCTGGGAATACCACAGAGGGTGTGTGTTTGTGTGTGTGGGTTGGGGGCGGGAGGCAGGTATCATGAGTCTGTATTATAACTATGCACCTTTCCAAAAAGGAGATAAATATATTATATCATAGCAGAAAATGACGTAGTATAATAGAACAGGATATAAATGATAAAACAAAAGAATATTTGAAAGTGATGGCTTTCAATAGTTTTTGCTAACAAAAATCTGAAAAGCATGGAGTGTATTTGTGTTTAGAGCCCCAGTATTAATACTTTGGATTACCATCCGTTTCTACAAGTTAGTTTTAAGGGTGTGTTTCTGATTATAATATAAACATAGTGCATTTTTTGCTCATTTTATTTTTTTAAATAGCTCAAGCTTGGTCAATATTGTAAGGAGAGCATCTATGAACATCAATTTTCATGTCTAAGTGTCAATGCTATTCTAACATGTGAATATTTTCTGATTTAAAGCATTCAACTGTAACTCTGGCTGTGGGTTAGGATTATTGTGATGGAAGTTGGATCTTCACCTCCAGTCTAACAGATTTTACTTCAAGATTGCCGGGATCGCCATACATCTTCTCACCAATCCTACTTCCCTGGTTTTGCAGAAGAAAACATTCTTCTGCAAAACTGTGGCAAGGGATTTAGAAAACATTCACTTGAGCATCTTGCTGCCAACACCCTGCTTCACCATGATAGTGCACTTTAGATAATGTGCAGTGTTCATTTTTCTTCACACACAGTGATTCCTTGGCCAAAAAGTTCAACTGTGATTTCCTTTCAGAGAACTTTTTTGCATGTTTCCTCTACATGGCTGGTGCAAACTTTGAAAAGCAATTTGTTGTTACATTTTTTATAACACATGGATATATTTTCTCCACTCTTTTATAAAGATAATTTAAGTGGAATGCAAAATTAACAGACGCCTATTCAATTCAATTGCATCAATTCACAGTACATCATCTCAAAAGTTGCGTCAGTGCAATCATACAGTCATTCCAATTGATCCTAGTGATCAAACAATGCAGTCAAGTTCAGTTTATTATTCAAATTGGTTTAAAAAAGTTTTCTGTACAAGAAAACCCAGCAGATTGCATCAAATCATTGAATTGCAGCATTCACTCTTTCTGGACAAACACGTAGCAACAGTCGGCAACAGTCCCGCTTGCATTGTGTTGTTCACTTTGCAGCAATCCTTCATACTGAATGTAGCGACAGAGGAGATGAAAACTCCCCTTTAGCAGGAAGAAACTTCCAGCAGAACCCGGCTCAGTGTGAACAACCATCTGCCACTGAAGACGGATCATACACACAATGAGAAACAGAAGAGCTGATCTGGGAGTTGTTTAATAAAAAGTTAGTGGCAGCAGTATATCCTTTAGTAGAGCCACTACTAAAACTTCAACAGAATATCCCACCGGAGACTTGAATCTCTGCAGTTCCTCCAGAGTTACCCCGGCTTTCTTTGCTACTTCTATTACCAAAACATGTGGACCATCCTGTTTTGGTGGTTTTGCAGTTGTGCTTTTTCCAGTTGTTGAAAACCTGGCATATGGTTTTATGACATTAAGACCTCCTTTTCCACATTGTTCCTGGCCTGTCTTATGCATTCATTGATCTACACGATGTTGCATTCTGATACTGACAATAAGCTTAAATTACTCACTATTGTGAGTTGGACATATAAGGTGATATTAAAACATATACGTATAGGTGCAATTGAGAGCATGACCAAAATCCAGAGATTTGTAATGGAATGCTACACATCCCCTTTGCTAAGAATAGCAGTAGCAAGCCAAATAAGAGAAGAGAAAGAGAGCCAGCAGCTGAGTGTGACAGGATGAGCTGTGTGTCCTTTACTACTGATGAGTCAGGGAAATACAGCAACACAGGACAGTGCAAGGCAAATTAGAATGAAGCATCCACTAATCCAGAAATTTCACATTGAGTGTAAAAGCTATAGTTGTTGTACTCCTACTCTAAAATATAGTTAGGTCTTTAAAATGAAAGTATATCGCAGCTTTCTGTGTTTTGAATAGACATACCTTGAAAAGATTATTTTGCTTTGTGTTTTCTTTGTTGCTTTTTCACCAACCTCTAAAAAAAGCATTTCTTACTTTCCCTGATGAATTACATGAAACTGCATTGAGACAGAAAAATGTGGGGAGGGAAAAAAACAAGTAACAAAAAGAAGGAAATCACTGTTTCACTCTATGTAGCTTGTACTGCATTTAAAAGACAGTCACATCAAATATCAAAATAAAGGAAAAGCTCCTTATTACTGCAAACAATCAGATGCACGGAAAATACCAAAGATCCAGTTTCCTGATCTATACAACATAAGCTATTGCATTATCCTGCTTTTGCCCATCCAGTCTGATCACTCTGCTCCTTTTCCTCTACTTGACTAAACACAAACCTGACTTCAGCAGCAACCACAGGACTTTCTGTCCCTGTCTGTCGTTAATCTGTGATGTCTGGCTATGGCTAATGGAAATCATCTTATTAAGCCTGAGATAATGTCTGCTCTGAATTCCTGGGACACTTCGCCTGCCCCCATTTTAATTGGCTGGCTTTATTAATATTTCATTTATTTGAACGGCACACATCACCTTTCCCTTTGCTGACTCTGACCCTGCAGAGGACCGCTTGCCAAGTTAGTCAGGATGGGTGGTTATGGATGGGGAAATTGTTTTCACAGAGAAAAAAAATTCAATATATATTTTTTATTATTTTGTATTTAGCCTTTTGAATAACATGCAACTGTACAGTGGATACACAAATATGCATACTTTTAAATGTCTGACAGTTTTTAACTTTAGAACCACAAAGTTTAATACATTTTATCAGGATTTTGTCTGAAAGAGCAGCTGGAAGGAAAGAGTAATTTTGAAGTGGTAAGAAAAGAGTCTCTAAAAAGTGTCTTGTGCTTCTCTGTTCAGCTCTTTTGACTCTGATATCCCTGATTATCAGAGTGCAACCAATTAGCTTTAGGTGTGGCAAAAGCAGTTCCTCTGTATTTATTCTGTATTTAATTTAATCTCAGCAGAATCAAGTTGTTCTGTCAACAAGTTTCATAGAGCACATTAGCAAATAAAAAGCTTCATAAAGATCAAGGAATACACCTGACAGGTCAGAGATAAAGCAGAGCTGCATTATAAATAGTAACTTGAAGCCAAGAGGTCCATGGTAACTCTTGGGTTTATAAGCAAAACTAATGATGCACATCAACCTGAACAGGCCTTCTCAACTGTGGAGTGTGGTGGTGGCAGCATCATACTGTGGGGATATTTTACTTCAGCAGTGACTGAATGAGCTAAGTAAAAGGGCAATTCTGACAAGTTGTAAGTGAGGTTTGTCTGTATGTTGATGATTACTGCAGCGAGTAAAAGCATTGTCTATGATAGTTTAATGAAACTAAACAATCATAGGTTCTAGTTAAATGGTTAACAGAAGCAAATCAAAACTGTGCAGAAACTCTGTAAAGCAGACTGGAAAGAGTTTGGCATGGCATGAAAAACTTCTTTCTTCAGATTTATAAAACTCCATTAGCTGTAATCTGCAGAAAGTGTTATTTCAAGAAGAAGTAATTTATAGGAAACTGAGAAATACCAAACCAAGCTTGCCACAGGGAGTATTATTGCATATTGATGGGGGAAAAATCTGATCTGCTACCGCTAAAGTCTCAGAGAAACACAGAAATTATCACCCGTGTTTTAGCTGCTACTGCAGATCCTTCTTTTTTCTGCTTCTCTGTTGTAACAAACAAGAAGAAATACTATTTCCTTTCTATTGTAAGCCAAATCCCTCAACTGTAGTTTTGTATTTAAGTACTTTTAATGACCACATATCAGAGCTCCCAAGGTAGGAAATTGGAATCCTGCTTGATGGAAGCAATAATTCAGGAACAATTAAATGACCCATGAAAGGAACATCTTTCCCCACTGAGGACTCAAGATATACGGAAGGAAGAAGGATAATCTAACTTAAATGTAAGCAGATAACGGCAAAAAACTTTTAAACTGGAGTGTGTTTTTGCTGTGCCTTAGTTGTAAGGTGAACATGTTGCTCACTCTGGAATGAACACATCCACACGTGCATGTGCATATACAACCACACACACACACACCTGCCAGCCCCGAGGCTACCTCCAGGAAAGAACGCATGATGGAGCAAGAAGAGGGGAAGGAAAATCACAAGGAGCAGAACAAGTTGAGAAAGCCTACATAAAAAAATGGTTGCTCTAATTCAATGTATTTCATTTTATGTCAGCTCTATAACTTCCATCTTTATACTGTAACAAGGATATGTCATTTTAGCTGAGGTTTCGCTAACTGAGTATTTCAGTTAATTTAGAGCGACGAAACAGCAAATCCTCTACTCAGGGGTGTCAAACTCCAGTCCTCAAGGGCCGGTGTCCTGCAACTTTTAATTGTGCCTCTAATGAACACCAAACTTTTTTCCCCCAATAGTTTGGAAAATTTTCCTTTCTACATTAATTCATACTTTACCCTTCCTCAAAGTACATTATGGCATCCATTGCATGTAATTATGGTCTGGCTTTACAATATAGTTTTATGATGATGCAACATACATATATATATATATATGTATGTTGCATCATATTTCTGTCAGTGGTTGGTGTGTGTGTTTGAGTTGCAAATTGTTACTTTATACAAAACTTAGATCAGTACAATCAACAGAACTAGAATATACATCTCCAATAATAGTTTTCTTTTCTGTTTTAATTAAAAAGAATTAGATGATATGATATATTTTAGTAAAAATGTGTTTACAAATGCTATGATGCTGTCAGAATTGGGGGGGATTTATAATAATGATATCATACCACAAAAATCTTAAAGTGAGTCATGGATATCCTGAATTTTATTTTTTAGCCCTGAAGGTGAAATTTGGTAAAAGGGGATTGTAAGGTAGGGTTTTATGACAGCTTCGGCAGCCAGAAGTTTGTGCACAGACATACGGTGCGTATCTAAATCATCGCTGCTCCAGTGGCCTTTAACACCCATCTGTCATCCACAGGCTCAGCTTTACACTGCTGACGTCTCAACAGCAGGAAAAATGTTGCACTCACACACGCCCACGCCCACACACCACTCTCACTTTCTCAGGGTTTCTCTTTTTTACACGGACACACACATAAGTTTGACAATGCGCCACAACAAGCGCGACCGCTACAGAAAAACACACCCAGTGTCCTCGCAGTGTTCCCTTATTAACGGGATGGTTTGTTCTCTTTCTCCGCCCTGGGCCAATCAGGTACGAGGACACAAATCTCTCCCCGCTGGTGATGCTGAAGGCCACCGGCCACTATTTATTGGCAATTTCAGCCCTAACTATCCAGACAGAGAGAGCGACACGCATGCCACAGGCAGACATCACTATCACATCTGCCTCTGAGTGTGCGTTTTGCTGCAGAAAGTGTGATGGCAGGCATGCGATAAATTATACCTGTTAGTATAATGTAATAACTCACCAAAAAACAAATATATAGTGAGGGTAGTTCTCATTTTAAGCCTGTGTTGATTGTGTACATGTATCATAGCCTCAACAGATGTGTGATTAAAGCAGATTAGACTTCTTTATCTCCTATCTCACAGAACAATTTCTCCTTTTCTTCTACCTTTAAAGCTAATTAGGTGGATTTAGCCAGCTAATTGGTGTAGCTGCTCAGTTAAATATTCGTAATAGACATGCTTATCTGCTGTGTGAGTAAAAATAATTCACCAAAATATGTTGTTCTTGTTTTTTCTCACTAAACCCACACAACAAAAGAACTTTATAAAATATATTTATAACTTTAAATGTTCATATTTTTTACACGATAACTGCAACATCATATTACCAGTTAAATTACAGATAATCCCTCCTTGTTTTAACTTAAAAAATAGTTTTTTAAAAATAATCTGTTCAAGTTTTATTTTACTTCCATTTAATAAGTTTCATGTCTTTTCTGGCCACAGCTCTGGTTCTTGTGTCTTCTTAACTTCCTTTAATGAGCTGACACATTAGATATAAGATAAGGTCATTATGAATATATATTAAAATATGTTGCATCTAAACATTGAATCTGGTAAAATCATAATGAGCCTGTCAAACATTTCTAAAACTTGGTTGAATGATCTGATGAAGGCGTCTTTAGTTAATTTACACAAATGAATCCAAGAATATTTATAAAGAACATCCTAACTAGTTACTACTACTGGGGACATTCGGCTGCTCCTGGAGGCCTTGAGAGAGTTAGAAAGAGAAAAGAAACTAGGGAGTAAAGGGACAGATGGTGGAGCATAAAGAGGAAGAGAGGAAGAATAGAGGTCAAAAGGAGAATGCAGATGGGAGTACAGGGGAGTGAGCTACAGTGTAAAAACTAAAAGCACACATACACACAAAGATGACAAGGAGCCAGAAAACTGGGGTTGGTCAGCTTGATTGGGAATCCTTTCAGAAATCTCCCAGAGTTAGAGTTCTGAGGACTGATAGAGACGGATCATGGGGGATTGTGGGGAATATGCCAAAGAGAAGTTTTCACTGGCATCAGCACATGTGTTATGGAGGAAGATCCATCTCCCTCTCCTCACTACACGAACACGCATATGGCAGGAGAGGAAGAGTATGTGCACAGGCACAGGCACTGAAGACATGCCAGCATGCTCTGTAATTGTCTCAGTGTGATTGTGGCCACAGCTGTGGAAGACACATTACATAAAAGCAGACCCTCCTCCATGGATACTGTCCACTGACTGTGTAAACTAGTGACTTTATTGGATCGGTTTCACACGCCTCACAGATAAAACTGCTACCACAAACACACTTCAGAGACATTAATCTGTTTACTATAGCTTCTTGCATGATTATTGCAAACCCATAGAGAACGGTAATGAACTTAAAAGTGTGACCATCCAAAACTTGCATCATCAGTTACATTGTGCAAATAAAATAAATTGATTTTTTCATTGACACAACAATACCCAAACGATCTGAACCGATGAACAGCCTTTGAGACTATGAATATAATCATTAATAACGCCCATGAAGCAACTGGGAGCAGATGTTGGTGCAAGCTAATCCCACTCAATATTTATTCACATTTTTTTCTATTGAGTAATATATGTTTGATGAGTACTATCAATAGGATTACTTGCAAATTAATGTTTATTGCCACTTTAAATTAATTATCATAAACCCACATTTGTGCAAGCAACAGATACATTCTCCCCTCTTTGTTTCATTGTGCTGCTGAGACAATGAAGTATCTAAGGAAAAAAACAAATCCTGATTATAACACATAGCATCAAAAGGAGTAATGGTAACATTAGCGATTTTCAAAAATTCCCATCTACAAATCAGAGTTGTAACAATAACAAATGCAGGAAATTATCATTTAAATTCAAATCTGATTTGTGTATTCAAATACTTCTATTATGTTTTCCTTTTTAGTGTGAAATTTATTAATAATAAAAATTGGATGACAGTTCAGTTTAAACTGATTATATTTTAACATTTCCAATATAACATCTATGCCTGTGTATTTTAATGATCAAGTAAAACATATACAAAACATATAACATAATTAAACAAATCTGAAAACGACCTAAGCAGATATTTCAAAGAAAACTGAGAAAGTTCATTCTATCAATTAACACATCTCTGCTATTCAAATGCAATATTTTTTCCCATCATTTTTAAATACCATTTTTAAATCTGAGGGAAGTTCTGACCATAGAGAGTGCCAGTTGTTGTTTGGTTTCTTACAACCAACCTGGGTTTCTGCTACATGCTCTTTGTGTATTGTTAAAGTTGGACATAACATTTGGAGCATTTTCAATATATGATTCTAAGCTAAAAAAAAGAGACAGTGATTGGCCTTCACAGCAAAAGTATTTTCCTACTGAGGAGCTTTTGCTCCTTTTGGGAAGCTCTTTCAAAGTCTGAAAGGTTCAGATGAGGGTAATTAGAGACATGGTAAAAAACAAAAACTGATAGTCCTATGGACTGAAGGCACTAGAGCATAGTTAATATAAAAGCTGATAAAATGGTGGTATATTATCCAACTGACTGTAGCAAAGAACAAGTGGTTTCATTATCTGTATGCCATTGCCAGGAACACGGTGACTGAAGTGCCAATCAGATGAAAAAACACCAAAATCAAGGAATAATAATAATTAAAAAAAAAAGATTCCCTCCACCTGTGCAGTTTGTCTGAGCTATAAATGTGTGTATCTCATTGAGTCTTATGAGCTGCAATAAAGCATTTGTTGAATGAGAAGCCACAGAGCAGTGTTTTATTCAATTAAACTCCCGGGGGTGGTGCAATGGCAAATAAACTGGAGCGTAACAAACTCCCACCACCACACATCACTTTGCTAATCAGACAGCAGCAATGAGGCACACACGCCGCACATGAACTACAGTGCATATACATAGCCAACTGGAGTGAAAAGGTCAGTCGGAGACCGTATCCTCCGGGGAGATTTCTTAAAAAAGACGATTAGCATTAAGCTGAACCTTGAATGTACATTTAAACCCACATCATCAACTCTATAAATGAGAAAAGAGACCTACATTTAAAACAGTATTGACAGGCTTTACAGTCTTTATTTTGCAGTTTCACTCCTATGGTGCATGTTTACAGCTCATAAGAGGCTGAAAACATAACAGACATACATTCACAGGACGAGGAAACTGCTGTGAAAGCCGTGTAATTGTCAGACTATCCTGAGTGATAAAAGCCTCATTCACATGAGAGGCTCCATTAACCTCCAAATCAGTTGGCTCGCTATTACATCCTCTTTACACACACATCTACATTACCCTCAGTGCTGTTTCAGTGAACTGTGCCTCATATCGTGGATCTGGATGGAGGCTGAAGCTTTTTTTTTTCTTTACACCAACTCAGGTATACTGCATTCAGCAGCTG
Organism: Xiphophorus maculatus; assembly: GCF_002775205.1. NCBI lineage: Eukaryota > Metazoa > Chordata > Actinopteri > Cyprinodontiformes > Poeciliidae > Xiphophorus > Xiphophorus maculatus. Next base: position 18,246,459 of record NC_036465.1, on the reverse strand, counting down.
ATTAAGCTTATCAAGTTGATGGTGCATGGGCTGAGCTGGAAGACTCAAAATTCACACTATAATCTAATCTATGTGTCATGTTTATTTAACAGAACAACAAAAAAAAAGAAAAATCAATTAAGAATACAATTATAAACAGATTGAGATAAGGTTATAATCCAGTCTCAGTGTACCATGTTTTTTAAGTACAGTTTTTTGTGTCATCATACCTCAAAACGTGTAGATCAGGCTTTTACTGGCCTCTACTGGTTCATGTTTTTCTCCGTGGTTTGGCCTATGATCTCCGACTTTGGCTGGTTTTGATTTTCATTCTAAGGGTAATTACACTCACAAACTTATTTGCATAAAGCATCATTTTAATTTAATAAACTTAGCAAAATGTGGCAGTGAAAGAGAAGAAAATTGCTGCAGGACTACAGGTAGTGGTGGTATTTATGAAGAAATAACTTACTATTCCAGTTTATGCATCAAAGCATTTAACAACAACAGTATTCAAAAAACAATTAGGGGGTCCATAAAAGAGGTAAACTAAAGACTCTTCTCAATAAGTGACTTAAAAATAATAACTAACCAAAAAAGTATGCGCATCTTAGCTTAAATCTTTAGTAAATGGACTGTGATTCTACAGTCTATTTACTAAACATCTATACTAACAAAGTTATACGTTTTCTTATTTTTGCTGCAATAAAATTATACATCAAAACTCACACCAAAGGTCAAAATAATGACCCAAAACAGAATGTATTAGGCTACTGCTAAACTTAAACATTAGAAAGCACAGTAATTTTCTGAAAGTACTGCTGCTAACTTTAAGGAATATTTAGCAGTGGCTACAGCTGCTATGGTTCCCTTAGCAGTGCCAGATTTAACACAACATATACGTGGGTGGGTGTGTATGCTTCAAGTGTGTTTGCTGCAGAGTGACAGTAGTGGGAGGAAGGGAGTCACACACCATCTCATCTTCCTCGAGCTTCTGTCCCTTAGGTTGGCTAGTTGCATAACGGATGCTGAGACAGAACGTGGGCCAACTTCATGGAGCTCAAAACTGCAGTCACTCAGTACCAGAGGCTATAATTCTCTTAAGAACATGTTTTGATTTACGGTAACACTTAATGGTGTAGATTTGATTTGATTTTAGGAGCAAAATCTCTACCTCAACTACACTCTGAAACTTTGCTTTACAATCTTTGAAATATCATGAAAGTCAAACTCAGTAAAACAAAAGCACTTTCTGGATGTGATTTTTTAGAAAAATAAAGTTAGGTGAACACATGTCTGTCTCAAAAAGGTTTGGATGTCATAAAAACATTTAATATTCCTTGTCAATCATTTTAGAAACTGAAACTCATATATAATAAATTCATTAAAAATAAGGTGAAATATTCTAATACACAACATTCAAATTCTTATATTCTATTTTTTGAGAAAATTTGAATAATACATGAGATCAATAAAAAAACTAGAACATCAGCATCCATCCATCCATCCATCCATCCATCCATCCATCCATCCATCCATCCATCCATCCATCCATCCATCCCAGACTAATAGATTTAGTGTGCTATGTCTTGAAGCTCTTTAAATCGCTCCTTTATCCCAGTAAAGATCTTCTATTTTCTTTCTTTCATTTGTAAATGAAAAGGTACTTTATAAACCAAAGTGTACTAAATACTGGGCAACATGCAGAAAAAATATACACACAAAAAAAAAAAACACGTCTGAGAAAATGAGCTCAGCCATGGTATGTAGGCCTAGTGATATTTCAACAACAAGATCAGCTTCTAAAAATATGAACATCACATCAGAGGCACCACAAAGGTGCTAATCTTGTCAGTGCTATGATCACCATGATTATAGTGACACTCTCTCAATCACTGGGACTGTAATAACACATTACCTCTTCAGTCATATTCCATGGCTTCGATTCCAGAACTCACCCTCTGCTTTTTTTTTTTTCCCCAAACAGAGAGACCAAACCCCAGACATCCACACACACAAGCTTCATGAGGCTCAGTGCAGCATCGCTGGCTGCAGACTGGAGCAGAGGTCGGCCACACCCTGCTATTATCCCCAGAGACTTGTTCAGTTTAAAGGCAGCGCTGCGGCGTGCTGACTGACGGCTCAATGGAGGGCCTGCTGGGAGTTTACTAGCAGGTGAGGAGACTGACAAGCAAAAGGGAGAACACACACTGAGGGATGTACAGTAAAGGCGCACTCATAGACACACACCAGCAGATACACAAATGCTGTCAGTCAGCTGTGAGTAAAACAGGCATGGAATAAAACCGTCAAATGCACAGGGAAACACACAAAGTGCAAACAGGAATGCAAAGCGCTGCAGTGACACATACAGAGGCACATAGAGTGTGGTAATAAGGCAGTGGTGGTCTCCAGGGACAGAGCCAATGGCCACAAAGAGCGGAGAGCGGAAGCAGCTGGCTGCTGAAATGCTTCCCCTCCTGTAATTTCCTCCCAGAGGCACACCTGGGCCGTTCACACACATGTGGAGTGTCTATGTGTGTGAAGTTTGTGTTTTGCGTGTCTCTTGTGTACATAAGTAGGAGTTGTTTTCTTTTTCTTTTGGCCTACAAGAATATGACTTTACGCACTTTGATTCAGAAATACAAGAAAGGATACAGCTGGAACAGTTAAAGTTAACTGTACCTGCTGTACAGTTAGGTTTGACTGGTCTTGGCAGTGATCTCATGCCAGTGAGTGTTTTAATCTTGTATAGTCCAGTAAGGTTGAGTTTATTATTGGTGTTTTACTTCCTTTTCTTGCCACAAAGTTACATAAAGTAGCCCTAAAACATTCATAAATGTTCGGTTTTCTTATAACTAATGTCAGCCCAGCTAAATTTGGCTAAAGTATTAAAAAAATATAATAATTGCCTGCAGGAGTAGTCGTCCGCATCAAACCCCTGACATTCATAAACAATTAATATTATTATTTTTGGTGCTTCAGACTTAAGGGCTCACTTGAAGAGGGAAAAAATAAAAATAAAATTTTTTATTTTTAAAAATAAAAACTATAATACTATAATACTATAATACTAGATAGTTATGCCAACTATCTAGTATTAAATTATTAATTGTTAAATAGATTAAAATCAAAAGCTTACTGATTTCCAATTCAGTGAAAACTAATGAAGCAATACTTTTGCAAAGTAAAGTTTAATCTTTTGCATTGGGAAATAGTATCTGGAATACATACCAAGTTTGGTTTGGCCTGTTTGGTAGCGGCTACCTTCTCACACACACACATTGAAACATGGCCTCTATTCAAAACAAAAATAATGGGTTTTGTGTGTCGCCAAAACCCATAGATAAAACTGACACCTGTAAGCAAAGCAGCATCTGGAAGATATCATATAATATAATAATAACTAACCCAATAGTAGATTTGTTTGCAGCATTTCCTTCACTTGTCTTTGTAGTAAATAAAAATTTAAAGTTTGATTAAAATATTCCAAATAAGTAAGAATGCCTCCTTACGTAAATATAATTGTATGAATATGAGATAAATATAAAGCTTCTCATAAAAGCATAACGGCAAAAAGGATTTATTGACAATAAAAAATTCAGATTTTCTGCAAAGGACAGCAAATTTGTGCTGAACTCTGTTGCGTTTGGCTGCTCAAAACTGAATTAATTTGATGGTGGTGGTGCAGGAGTAAAATGCACGGCCCATCTATGGAGGCACCGGACCTCTATGCGGCCGTCACGGCCCTTTGACCTTTTCTGCATCTCCTAGCCTCTCTCATAGTCCACTATTCTGTCATTTGCTGTCAAAAAAAGGTCACTGCAGCCAAAAAAAATATTTAAAAAAGTTAGCTGGTTGATGCCATACATCTTAAATACAACTTAATATCCCCACATGAAGCAGATTCTGCTCAATTTTGTTTTCCACGCAAACTATAAAAAGTACAGAAAGATGCCCTGTGGCTGAGAAATTGAGGCATTTAAAGTCTCAATACCCTTGAGTTGGAAACACACAGAAACAAGAAACCAAGTCCTATCAGACAAAACACTAACGCTGCTCTCTCTGTTATGGTTGTGGGATGAAAAAGAGCAGAACGAAAATCAGCTTGAGCCAAGAAAAGTATCAATAACAGAAATAAAAGAAAAGAAAAGTGAAATAAAAAATGGGGACAACGATCAAAGCTGCAGATGGAATAGTATAAAATACAATTTTTACAAAAGAGAAGAGACAGATTGAACGATGGAGCTCCGTCCGCTGTGGAACAAAAAAAAAAGTCAATCTTTTATTTTCTATCGCTGCAGCGATTAATTGATGAATGTACCACATTAATAATGAGGGTCGCTTTCTCCATTTAGAGCATTGATTCACACCTCCCTGGCTTACGGTGCAAGAAAGCAATCAATCTTGCTCCTAATTCCTTCTGTTCTTTTTCAGATCCTGTATTGCCTTGCTAAATATAACTTCCTTCCTTCTGACTTTGCTGAGCAAATAAGTCAGGCTGCGGATAAAGCACGCCTAACACGGGGTATTAACAGAAATGAGTGATTGATCTTAATTAATGATGTTAATGTTCCTGATTGATCTGCAGGAGTGATTACCTGAGAAATAAAAGGCAAAAAAGTATAAAAAGAAGTTAGTTTGGTGTTAACTAGAAGTCAAGCTCTGCATAAACTCTGCAAGGTGCTTTCCTATATGTCTGATGTTACAACAACATGATGCAACAGCTGGAAGGTAAACTTTGTGTTTACATAATGTTTCTAAAATAGCAAAGACAAAAAGCAAAGAAAAAAAAGTGATGAGACGTGAAGAGACATCCACATGAAATACCACTGGGAGCAGCACATGCCTGCCTGCTTGTCTGTCTGTCTATCAGTCAGTCTGTCTGTCTGCTTAGCCTTGAAAATCCCAGCTCTCAGAGCCAGACGACCACAGAACTGATGCCCACGCTGTATGTGCACGCACACAGACGCGCGCGCACACCAACACACACACACAGTGGCCTGTTCTATCCTACGCTATTGATCTGCACCCCACTCTTCATTAGAAAGACAGATTCAAAGGCAACAAGCAGCAGTGAGACGCACTGAGAGAGTGTGTGTTTCCTTTGTCTGCACACACACAGCGTGTGTGCGGGTATGTGTGCTCTAAAGTGTAAATTCACAGTCAGGGGAGTTGTGTAAGCTTTTTGGTTACATCCTTTACATGCCTGTGTTCTCAATAAACTTTTCCCTGTTCTCCCCAGCGTGTACATGTGGTCAGGCTGCAGAGACGTGGCTGTAAGTGGATGCATTGCCAGGTATTAGTAACATTGGGAGCAGATTTATGTTACTCAAATGCAGCCTGTCCTTGCTGGGTGTTCCTATGGAAACTCTCTCACTCTCTCGGTATATTATTAGACATTCTCGAGTCAACCGCTCAGAATAGGAAGACATAGATCTCATCTGTTGCAATGTATTCATTATAATGAGCTTTGACTCACACCTGTATGCTCCCCCTTTGTGATTAGTCATAGTAGTACAAAACCATCCAAATATTTTTGGAAAAGAAAATCTGGAAAACATATGTGTGTCAAAGTCTGAATGCTGCCCAGAAACTGTTCAGAAATTATAATGTCTTTTTGGACGATGTAAAGATTTTACTTCCTACTTTTTGTGACAACTAGTTCAGAATTACAGACAGATGGTTTGCCACTGGAAGGGTGTCGGTCTGTTAGGTGCTGATCTGCAGACTTACTCCACCTCCATGGACATTTTAGATACTGAAGCTGCCATTATCAGTAGACCATGTGTTGCTCCATATGTCACACCTTTCTTGTTGGGACGTGAATACACCAGCAGCAGGGTACATTTGAGTACAAGTTTAATTTTGATAGCACCATATGACACACTGCTTTTGCATATTATAGTTTGATAAAAAACAAGGTATGAGAAAGATAGGGAGGGCACCATATGTTATTCAGACCGAGTTGAGTGCATTATTGTCAGAAATTGAAGAACTAATAAGATTTGACAATTGTTATGATCCGTGACCCGACTAATTATTTACTAGCAACATAATCTAATAACAATCTTTCCAATTTTCCTCTACTTTATGCAATGAAAGATTATAGAAACAAGTAAATTCTTTTAATTTTAAGTAGAAAAAAATTCACCTTCCAGGACAATTACAGCATACTATGAGATAATGAGCGTGTAAATTTACACGATGCAATTCACAGCATGATAGTCAAACAAACTCGGCTTTTGTTTGGCATGAAATGCCCCGAATGACCAGACGGAGTATGCCAAAAGCAAAATAAAAAAGTAAATATGACCATATGTGTTATTCAGGTGTGTGGGACTCATTATCTGCTTTGTCCACATGGTTTAAACATTTTGTATTACAAAATATATGGAAAACATTGACTCGTGTTGTTTGTGTCAAACTTTTACGAGCAGAGCTGGCTTTTTAATTGAATCACTCTTTATAGCTCAAGCGGCACAGCAGACTTTTAAAATAAAAATAGCTAAGCAAATAAAATATTTAGAAGTGAAAATACTGATGAGAAAAGCTTTTTTCTGTAATTTGGCAGTTTTTGCACCAATACTGTGGGACTTTGCTTTGTCCGTAAGGTGTAAGTTCAAGGAGACACAGAAATACGAGAATGGTGCTGAAGTGTGCATGAAGAGCTTTAAGTCAAGGATGTATAAAAGTGGAGGATAGCACCATGGGAACCACAGACTAACCTCTGGAGTGGTAGTCCGCCGCTGGGCTGCTGATGGGCACTTTCTTAACAGCTGACGAGCGATAGATGATGTGTGTCCTCCCTCCTCCTCCATCCTCCTCTTTTTCTATTACTCCATCGCCCCTTTCCACTGGTTCAATAAAAAACTCCTCTTTCTCTGTCCTGATCATGCCAGCCTGAAAGAAGAAAATGGATAATATAAAGATAAAGTGACCTCTGAAACGTGATAAAAGATGTCAGCAGCTGGTGTACTGTGCTTGACTCTCTTCTTACATCGTTCACCTATCTAATCCTTTACAGACAGAAATAGCCCTTTGGTTAATCCTGTTGCTATGTTTGGGCCATGCTGGAAAGAAAGAGAAAAGAAGAAAGGGAGGTGATGCTTTCTGGGTCCCCTGTGGTGGTCCAGAGTGACACCTGGCATCTAAAATGACCAGCACACAAGAAAGAGATGAGACTATCGCTCTCCCATCTTCAGCTAACACATCTTGTCAGGTAATTCCTCCTTTTTTTTTTTGCTTTTCACACACACATCAGTTGTGCACAAACTCACATGAAGTTGGTGAAAGGAGGAGCGACATAAAGAAGGAAGAGACAAGAAGGAGAAAGGAAGCGTGCATACAAATAACACAGGCGCAAAAAAGGAGTAGCGTGCACAAATATGGGGAAAGCAGACTCTGGGAAAATTGCCCGTCACTCTCTCTTATTCCATCTGTCTGTTTAAGACAACTGGTAATTACCAAGGCAACGCACTGCTGTAGAGGAAAGCCATGGGGGAGATCACACTGAGGATTGAGAGGCTTTTGAAAGGAAGAGAGCAAAAAATAAGAGCGACTAATAAATGAAAAATGGGAAAACATCAATATGATCAGCACTTGCTTGTCTGCTTCTGCTTTGACATGTAAGAAAGGAATGATGAGCAAGTTAAAGAGAACAAAATGAGCAATGTGAAGAATTTGCAGGATGCATTGCAGAGGAATGTGCATTGTAAAGCTGGGTGAGCTTATGCTACTGCACTGAATAGCAACATATAAACTCACTTCTAGAAAATTGTATTATTATAAAGTAGATGAAATTTAGAGCTGCAGAGTGGCGTGCAACAGGAGTGCAATTTTACATAAACCAGAAATAGAATATGGAACTTGTATTTCAAACAACTACCTCAGAAATATGAAATATTGAATGGAAAAAATAATATGCTTGGCTTGAAGGGTAACAAAGCGTTTTTTTCCTCTCTGAATTTGAGTTTCAACTATTGTTAAAAAAATAATACTTTGTAGGTAATATTAAGTCATAACTGTAACAGATCTCTCTTGTTAAATCAAAACTTAACTGTGTTAAATAATGTTTTTAAAATCAGTTTCACTAACATTACTGATGAATGATTACCTCTAAAATTAAGAAATCTGAACTGTCACATTTCTGTGGCTTCAACCGATCAAATTATTACAGCAAAAGAGTCAAGAGATCTTCTGTAATATAGTCTGCTAAAAGAAATTCTCTCCGTCTGCAGGCTAAACCATGTACAATGACCCTCAAGGAAATTACACACACACACACACACACTGTATGTATGTATATACATATATATATATATATATATATATATATATATATATATATATATATATATATATATGTATGTATATATTTCTTTTCTTTTTTCATCGACACAGTTGCAAAATCTGTAGTATTGATTTTTTTCAATTTTAATAACTCTGAGTTAGTGGGTGTTGATTTTGGAGTTGCTTCAACACTTGTTCTGATCAGGAAGCTCTGTGAGTATTGTCAATCAAGCAGGTTAAATATTAATCCCTGTAGTTGAGTTAAATTCACTCCAGGTGAAATAATCACAACATCTGGTTTGTTAACAAGTTTGTGGTTGACCATTTTCATGCTTACAAAGTTTTTGAAAGTAATGAAAAAGGTGTTAAAGCAGATAGTCTTGATTTATAAACCCTTCACACACATTGGCCCCCCCACACGCCCACACACACACACGCACATCACTCACAAAGTGCTGATGGTGGAGATGAGAGCCAGTACCTTTATTTTCTTAAGGTAGAAGTTGCGCCTCATCTTTTTGTACCATAATTCCCCCAGAGAGGGAATATACATAGAATTTATGTTTATTATTAATCATTTTAGTTAGCTATTTACTGTTCTTTTAGTGATTAATCTAATCTTATTATTTTAGTTTTTGTGTTCAATCTAGTAAATTATGTGTTCAATATAACACAACACAATTAAGAGTGCACTTAAGAGGTGCCATAAAACAAAATATCTACCTACCTACCTTTCTCTTTCCTTTGACAAACCACTGACCTATACTCCACTAACCTCAACCACTACACACAGACACACTTTTGTTTAACCATCTCTGTCTTCCCTCTGCTCACATCTTGCCATTTCATAGAGTCATGGTGCGGCATTACTATCGGATCTGATGGATCTGAGATGGTGCATGCATTCCAAGCCCAGAATACCAAGCAGAAGGCAGAGGAGAGCCAGTCAAAGAAAAAAAATGACATGTGGGAGCAGGGGACATGGCTAGATCGATCCGAACAGGCATAGTCAGGGTGGGAGGGTTACACAGAGAGGGACTGGGAGTATGAGAAAAAAATGGACACGTTCTTTAAAAAAAGTGACGTGAATAAAGCATCAAAGGCTGTGCTCACATTTACACAGTGGGAAGAATTGTCTTCATCTCTTCTAAAACAGCAGCAGCCAAGTCCCAGGCAAGAGGATTATGGAGATACTTGTGCAAACACTGTGTCCAGGAAAAGTGAGAGGAAATCAGACTCATTGGCAGAACACTAGCAGCTATCACAGGCCAACACAAGCAGGGTCATGGATGGAATTGATATAAAGAGAATCATGTCAGCTCATTTGCAAATGAAAATCTGAAAAAATGTGACTTGCATTCATATAATCTTTACTCTGATACCTCTAAATGACAACAAGAAAGATGAAAAAACTAATTGTGTAATTCAGTCTCAATATAAATACAGTTCTGTAAATGCCTTGGAGCAATGTAGGAGAACAAGCTTTAAACGTTCCTCAGAACACTAATAAAACCATTGGAATAGAATATAAAGAGCATGACTCCAGGTTTTACTTTGAGAAATGGTGTCAAGAAGTCAGAGACTTCATCACTAGAGAAGTGTAAATAAAAATGTTACAGTTCCACTGGAAATCGGCTCCATGTAAACGAGGCTGTAGAGTTTTAACTACAGCCGAACGTGGCTCCACAACATGTTGACTCGCAATTTCAAAACCATGCATCATTTCTCTTTCACTTCACAATATTACACTACTGTATGTTTTTCTATCCTATCAGATCTCATTAAAACAGATTTAAGTATGTATTGCTGTTTTAATCACTATTAACCATATTCCTAACAATAATGCAATATTCACAAATAATCATTCAATAATGATGGTTTATTCCAAGTGGTTTTTCTCATATGAGTTTTTCTGATTCCTCCTGTGTAATAGTCAGATTTTTAGTTTAATCACTCTCTTCTTTAAGGAGTACTACAGCTTCAGATGCTTCTGACTGCTACTCTCTTATTACTCTAAATTCATTGTGCTCCTCTGGGCGATGAGTCGGAAGATGTTTTATTAAGTTTGACATGTTAAGATTTAGCTTATTAGCTTCATTTCCCTCATGAGCCACTAAAATCTAACACAATCAGTCTCTACACTATATCTTCATCTAAAAGCATTTTGTCAGACTAGTCTATGAATATGTTTCTCCCAGACTGAAATTTAATTCCTTGCAATGAGAAGGTTTCAGTATCTGATCGAAAATGCTGCAGTAAAACTACAGTGAGGAAGAGATTCCCCAGATGTCATATTTTTTACATTAGTATCTACGTTTTTTTTTTCTTTGTACATTTCAAGATAACGTTTTAAATATTTCTCACAATGGGGAAAAAACATCTATTTTCCTGAACTTGAGATCTTCAGTATAGAAGGGTGAACTCAAAACTCTGATGACGTACAGCTTTGGCTTTTTGTTTGGAGATGTCATGGTTCTGCAAAAGTAATCAAATATACTCCTTTAACTATTTCACATTCTGTGCTGTTGAAACCACAAACTTTAAAGTAATTTGGGGAGATTTTATATGCCAGAGAAACACAAAGTAATATAAGATCTTTAATTAGAAAGAAAAAAAAAACGGTTTAGAAAATCTTTTACAAATGAGACTTTGAAAATCATGGAATACCTGTGTTTGAAGCTCTTCATAGAACCACCTTTTGATGCTATTGCAGCTTTAAGTCTTGTGGTATGTCTGCACTGCAAGTCTAGAAATTGATTTTATTCCTAAAGGTTAATTTGCAAAATATCTCAATTTCAGTCAGATTGGACAGAGGGCATATTCATGACATTTTGTTCACTAATGTTCTCTAACAAACCTCTGAAGCCTTCACAAAATAGCTGCTTTTTAATGATATCACATTATACACAACTGAATCCTTTTTAATTATTAATCAAGGTGAGTGCATGTGGTGAAACTGGACTTTATTTATTAGAGGTGTAACAAGCTCCATCCATCCATCCATCCATCTTCTTCCGCTTATCCGAGGTCGGGTTGCGGGGGTAGCAGCTTCAGAAGGGAGGCCCAGACTTCCCTCTCCCCAGCCACTTCTTCTAGCTCCTCCGGGGGAATCCCGAGGCGTTCCCAGGCCAGCCGAGAGACATAGTCCCTCCAGCGTGTCCTGGGTCTTCCCCGGGGCCTCCTCCCGGTGGGACGTGCCCGGAACACCTCACCAGGGAGGCGTCCAGGAGGCATCCTGACCAGATGCCCGAGCCACCTCAACTGGCTCCTCTCGATGTGAAGGAGCAGCGGCTCTACTCTGAGTCCCTCCCGGATGACTGAGCTTCTCACCCTATCTCTAAGGGAGAGCCCAGCCACCCTACGGAGAAAACCCATTTCGGCCGCTTGTATCCGCGATCTCGTTCTTTCGGTCATGACCCAAAGCTCATGACCATAGATGAGGGTGGGAACGTAGATCGACCGGTAAATCGAGAGCTTCGCTTTTTGGCTCAGCTCTCTCTTCACCACGACGGACCGGTACAGCGCCCGCTTGACAGCAGACGCTGCGCCAATCCGCCTGTCGATCTCCCGCTCCCTTCTTCCCCCATTCGTGAACAAGATCCCGAGATACTTAAACTCCTCCACTTGGGGCAGGACACCAAGAGCTGTAACAAGCTCTTGTATTATTAAAACATTACATTACTCCTCATTAAGGTGACAGAAATCATCTGAGCACTAGCCAGTGGCAGTCAATATAGCTTTGTCTGATGAAGTTGTAATATAAGATGCCCAACCTGCACCTAAATCATTTGTTTGGCACCATGTTTGTTTTCTGCTAGGAACTATAAGTGGCAACAGAGTGACATAAAAGACACAAGCAATGTTTAAGTTCCCCAAGTTGTTCAGACAAAAAAATTCAAAACGCATCACATTAACAACCAATGGATGGACGTCTAAGGGTAAACTGAGTTACTGAATTACAGTGGACTCAATCAAGAGTAACCTGGAAATGCGTAATAGCATCGAAGCACTGTCCTAAAGTCTGAAGAGATTAAAAACTTCAGAAAGAGAAAGACGAGTTTGTTGATTTTGTGGCAAAATCTATATAAAAACGTATATGCATGTTTTTTTGGTGGCATTTTATTTTTATATTATATTTGTAGATAGCTCTAACTCTCTTCCAAAAGCTACTGACCATGCTTGAGTAAGGATGCTAAACACCGAGTGTCCATTTACCACTGTTGGATACTGTTTTCTCAAAACCACACTCAGCCCTATTTGAAGCTTTGTGAGAAGTAACTTGAGACCAGGGCAAGAGACCAGAGGGGCACATGAGGCAGATGAGTAGCAGAAAAACAGCATTGGAGCAGAGGAACGGATGTTGTGGTCAGGATCAAAGTCACACCCAGTCAGAGCCCTTCTGTTCAGTCCAGCCCAGGCAGCATGCATGTGCACGTTTGATCCGTTGTCCCTGTGTGTCACTGTGTATGTTTGATCCGATTCATAACCCTGCTACTGCTGGCAAACACACACAGTTGTATACGTGCATCCACAGGCAGGCAGGGCAAGCACAGTCACACAAACACACTTCCGTGCACAAATATAGCTTTGATAGTGACTCACTCCTACTGTGTAACCCTCCATTCATTCAGCGTTGAGTCATAACAGAATCAGCCTCGTACAATAGTAAGTCTGATTAAGAAAATTAGGCACACTTCAATGAGAGAGATTAAGAAGACACGTTTTACTTAATCGCATCAGCAGCAAATTACTGTTTCGTGCAAACAGAAATTAGCCTCAATAGGACAAGTTTTGTGTTCAGATTACACATATAAATTAGCATGAAATTTATGCTCTACAAGTATAGTTTCTAAAGTCTTTTGAGGATGCATACACTCTGCTACTCTGTAAGTTATAAAGCATGAGAATACAGAAATCTAACCTTGATCATATAATCAAAAGTTTGTTTACATTATGCTTCACTACGGAAATGACACAGGTGTTTTTGCCTTTGTGATGATCTGTCCTTATATTGCCTATGCCTACATTATAAATTGCACTAAAAATGGCTTGGAGAGTTTTTTTACGCAATAGACTTAATAGAAAATAGCTTTATGCAAAGTGCAAATGGTGTAAAGGTTTATGAAATTGTGTTTGCATGAGCTGCTGTGAAGACTTTGATAATAGGAGTTGTTTTAAAAAAAGTTGAAATACACTTTGTTCTAGGTCCAGCTTTGACCAGCCTTACTGCTCACAACTCCTTGAAACAATTCAGGATATTCAAACTATCCATTTAGCAACTAAAAAATAGGTCTGACTGCAGAGTTGGACTACTCTTTTGCTTTTTGTCTCCCTGTGGACACCATAGTTCTTTTCACTACCACTCTCTTTCTTGTTGCTGTCAGCCAATCAGAAAACACTTTGAGCTTTTTTTCCAGTTGCCTTCACATGGTGCAACATTGTCAGACTACATCTTGTTAAAAAATCTAATTCTTTCTCTACCAGAAATCTTTTTTTGTAGCTCAATGCAATTAAAATTTAATTAAACTTGGAACCAGTCAAGACAATGTGAGACTCCAAAAAACAGACCATTCAAGGATTTAGTTATATCCAGGCTTTCACTTTTCTTTGTGCTCAACCAAGGTTTGGTTCTTAGGATCATATTGCGGTCAATGGGAGGTGTCAACACTGGCATTTTTGGTTTTGCTAAATTGACAATAAGTTCAGACAAAAATAGAACATTTCAGGTTTTAGAATGAAAAGCAGCTTTTTACTCTCCTTCACCAAAAAATATTTTATATCATGTATGTGACAGTGACAAGACTTCAGAAAAAAAAATTTTTTCCTCCTTTTTTCCACTGTTCTCTGTAAGATATGAACGCTATCCACAGGTTTTACATCTGTGAGTGGTGTAAGCCAGATTTCAGGGCGATTTAAGCCAAAGAGGACTTAGTGATGACCGCTCATCGCCGTCACCACGCTCAGCTCATTACACAGAGTGGTCTCCATAAATCATCTCTCAAGAAAACAATTGGGAACAAAAAATAACTCTAAGCACCATACATCATTCTCATAAATACACACGCGTGACATCCCTGTCCTGGCCACTCTTTATTTCTGATTTTGTGGCTGCTCCTCATATGACCTACATTTCTGATCATAGTATTTCAACAAATAACACACTCTCCATTCTGTGTTTCTCACAAACACTGAAATAAATATTAAATGACCTCAGATCTTAACCTTCAGTCCAACAGAAATTAACTTCCCTCAATGAATAAAAACAAAAGAACTCAACAGTAAATGTGCAGCATGTGAAGGAAACGGCGCACCCACTTGATGTTCTACTGTAACTTCAATTTTAAGCAGATCTTTCTGCAGAAAACCGTTCTTCCTCTTCCATGGCGTGAACGCATGCATTCGAATGAGTTGATTCATGAGGTGCATAAATATTTCCTGGGAATTTTGAACCTAACAAGGAAGCTGCATCAAACAACTTTCTATTTGGTTGTGGATATGATTTTGCAAAGTAAGAAACTGCTATTAAAATATGTTATATAGCTATGCCTATATGCTGTGGTGTATCCAACCATACAGATGCAGTCAAAAGCACTGCACAAATAAGCATAATTTAAGATAAAATAATACTGTAAGCATGATCTAATTATTTAAAACAGTATAAGTAACTGAAAATTGTCTAGTACATGTTAATTATAATAAAAGCTTGCTGTGAGTTTAAGTTATTCCAACTTTTAACTCTTATAAAAGCTGAACTTGCGAACAATTTCTATCCATCAAAACCTACTTAAAACTGTCTTCATATATTAGCGATATATTCTGCATTCTTCTTAGCTTTTCTGTGATTCTTGTGGTATGTTTCCAAATGTTTTTTGCACTTCAGTTAGTATTCCTTTCCACCTTACACCATCTTTTATATTATTTATTTCATACTGCAACAGGTGGAGTGGCTGTAAATAAATAACTGAAGACAAATCCAGGAATTAGGAAAAAGAAGCAAAAAACAAAGAGCGCGATCCAAGTCTAAGAATAGCTGTTGTATGCCAAACCTGGTTAATGTGACAACTCGATCTGTGGAAATTTCAGCTCCCAGAGAGAGCGCTGACAGACAGAAACATAGTTGATAACAGTCTGGCAGACAGAACGCCAGACAGTCAGTTTGGGTCGCCTCAGTATCCCGTTCTCGCCTTTTCTCTCTCTCTCTGTCTCCAAATTTCCATTGTTATCAAGAAGGACAGAAGCTCCCTCCCTCTGTTTTATTTCCAAACAGAGATTCTGAATCAAAAAAACAAAAAACAAACACAAAACAGAGGAATGAAAGTGGGCAAAAGAAAATATAATCTCACGAGAAGGGATGAAATGTGATACAATATCGGGGTTATAATGAAAATTATTCAATTTGTATTATTAATATGTTCAATTACACACAGGTCTATTTATTAAATAGGTGACTTCAGACCTATTTACCCCTCCTCTCCTGTGATTCCATCACTTGTGTGCTGATCGGTCACAAAAAATCCCAATCAAAACACTAAACATTACAGTTGTAATGTGAGAGAACGTTGAAATGTTTAAGGGGAAAGTGAATGCTTTTACAAGGCACTTAGCAAAATAAATAAGCAGTGATGCAACTGAAAGAAAGAAGAACATGACAGAATTATAATTATGATTATAAATTTACTTGCTCAGCTTTCCCAAAGAGCCAGATGTTCTCGGCCTGACCAACATGGAGGAGCCCGGGCAAGTCTAGAGATTGTTAATATGTTTTAGTTCATGAAAGCATGTTCATCTTTTATTGTCTACACCGATTCTCAGTATTGTTTCAATGCAGGCTCCAAAATGTTTTCTTTGACGAGATGACCTATAGGTCCTACCTGCTCCAATGCAAGCACCCTCTCTTTCTCACACACACTCACCCACACACAAACAAAGCACCCATCAATCCTTTTTACCAGCCCAGCCGTGTCATCGATCAGGGTCTGCAAGTGTGTGTGCGTCTGTGTATTTTACCGTGCTCACATATGAGTGTGTGGTCTTCCAGATTGATAAATGACCACGATTAGTGGCGACTGACCACTCTATGATTGCAATCCAAGTCCTGCGGAACAGCTGTTCTCAGAGCAGTGCAGTCTGGAGCAGTCTGTAATTAATACAACAGCACTTTAATGAATTACAAATCTACCACAGGCCTGGGATCGGCTGTCCAGTAATAATGACACAACTGTACCTGTAAACTCAGAGGAAGTCAGAGGAAACCCATGTAGTATTTGTTTTGTGAAGTGATTTCAAAAAGTAAAGCATGAGGGCTTTAGCACTTTTAGGTTTTTGTACATGTAATCAGTTTTAGATATTAATAGGATCTATCAACATGGTACATAGGCTTAACATAATTTTTCAATGAATAGAATCCACCTTTTTGTCTTTTTTCTAGGAAGCTCTTTGTCTCTGCCCTCAAATGTCAATTATGCTTCCACCCTCCTGACCTATCTACCCCTCCCCTCCTGCTAAAAATCCCTCACACATGTGCAAATACATTGCGACACATCTGCACACGCACACACACACACACACACACACTGATCCACACCCATCCTCAACCTTATCTCTACTCTATCTCCATATCTCCAAATCTATTGGGTATACCTGTAACCTAGCAACAGAGCAGAGTGAAGAGACCCACCCCTACCTGCTCGCCACACTGACAGCTGGACTCGGCAGCCAATTGGGCTGCTTCAGAGCAACAGCAACAGCCAATCAAATGTCTGCTTTATCAGGGAGTTGCTGCCTTGTTCGCCACCTTTCTGACCCCTCATGTGAGGGAAGAACAGGCATCTGCACGCACATGTAAAATGAACACACTACTGCAACCATACTCAAGCACAGACACGTCGATCTGTTGAGGTCATTGGTCTAACTTCACGATTGATTAAATAGCAACCAATCAATTATAACCAAAGACTTGATGATGAGAAGACACATCATATGGAAAAGTACAAATGTTGGGAGCTTTCTGAATAGAAGAAAATTGTATCAGACAGGCAGTTTCTTTTCTCAGTTACAATGAAGTTCCCCTATTATGAACAATAAATAAATTTGTCTTCTTTGTGGCCAAATCAAAATGCTAAACTATCCATTAAATTTTATTTCACTCTAAAATAAACTGGGATAAACTTTAACGTGTGAGTCAACTTATATGATATATAATTTATATTGTATATTTCATGGTAGAAGATTAATGCAAAAAAAGAGAGAGAACCTGTCACATTGTGCAAGTAAATGTTGGAAACCTAACAAGTTGATGTTAGATAGTCTGTAACCAGTCTGAAGTTTTCTGTTTATTTTACTGACAGACATAATAATGGCAGCTATTCAAATTACCAATTTGTCATTTTCTACTGTTATAGCTTTGGTACCCAGTAAAAGTTGGTTTTGGACAGGGGGCTATCTGAAATCTGAATGTTTGTACCAATCATGGGATATTAGGAGTATATAAAAATGCACATATGTAGGTTGATTAATGTTCTTGTAGTTTGTTGCATAGAAACCATGATAAATAACTTTAGCAAACTGTCATAAGGATGCTCAGAATAACTTTATCTCGATTAGCATCCATAATTGGTCATAATTGGTTAAATGTCACAGGTGCAAACAAGGATCACAATCAAAATAATTGGAATTATAATATGGTACAAGTAGTCAGACAGAAAAGTACAAAATAAATTACTTTAACAAAACATGAATTGTGGTCTTGTGGTAGCAAAAGAAAAAAGCTTTGACTTTGTCTTCTTAGAGGAATGTATCTACTTCAGCTACACAGAAACACTGAGTGTTTCAAGCTCAAATTACCGTGACAGTAACCTGTTATTCTTTTTTTTTTTTTTACCTTATATAGGACTGCTTTAACATTATCAGCAGGTGTTATGACACATGTGTCAGGCTGGTGTGAAACAGTTTTTCCTCAACTTTCTGTCCCTTCCCTTTGCCTCTCACTTCTTTTATTTTCACATTCCTGCTCCTCTCCACTGGAAACTGTCAAAACCAGTGGAAGGTGGTGGGAGTAAGGTAGCGAGATGATCTCCCTCTCACTGTGTCGGCAGCTCAAATCACACTGCTTCTAAGGAGGGCGATCAAAGCACGGAAATTGTAAGGATTAATTAGACTCATGGTGGATGGATGGGGAGGAAAGACAGTGGAAAAATAAACTGAAAAAGAAGGGAAGTCATCTTGGCTTTTAGAAGTTTACACAAGTGTACATTTTCCAGTCTTACAATCAGACACATGTCAAAGACAAGACTGACATTTTATTTTCCTCCACAAAAATGCATTTGCATTTCCAAAAAGGGAATAAAAATGCATCCAAGGTCTTAACGTAGAATTCAAAAAATTCAAAGTATGCAGTCGAGTGGAGCTCTATCTGGACCACTGTGTGCGTATGTACTTATGCACAGTAGGCCTGTCTGTCAGTGCTACAGCAAAGTAAAAGCAGATTGTCTCCTTGATGTGTGTGGCCACCCTCTACAGAAATGTGTTAAAAACCAGTAACTACAATTCCTGATGTTATACTGTATATATATATATATATATATATATATATATATATATATATATATATATATAAATTCCCTTCTCACCCACCGCGGGTGGTTCTTATCCTCTGAGCTCGGGTCCTCTACCAGAGGCCTGGGAGCTTGAGGGTTCTGCGCAGTATCTTGGCTGTGCCAAGGACTGCACATTTTTGGACTGAGATGTCTGATGTTGTTCCTGGGATCTGTTGTAGCCATTGGTCCAGTTTGGGGGTGACTGCCCCGAGGGCCCCGATGACCACAGGCACCACTGTGGTCTTCACCTTCCAGGCCCTCTCCAGTTCCTCCCTGAGGCCCTGGTATTTCTCTAGTTTCTCGTGCTCCTTTTTCATCATAAAAGAAAATTATTTGTGTATGACATTGTAGAACAATGCCTCTCTGAATTAAAATTATTTTTGCATTTTGACAGAATGACACTCCTAAAAAAACAACACCTGAATGCCTCAGATACACAGCCATATTTACTCTATTTAAACCCAGACAACAAGCTCTGTGTAGCCAACGTTTCAATAGCTTCTCAGACTAGAAAACCAGAAAAGAAAATTAAATAAATAATCGGGTTTTTAAAAATGATCTCAACGTTGGACAAACAATGAACATTATGCAATCAAAGAACTTGCCAATATAGCCTTTCCACTTTTTAACTTGAGAAGTCTTATTTATTTTAGCTAACTTGAAAATAAGATACTAAAATAACAATTTTATGACCTTTGTTCTGGTAAAACTGTATTTTGCAATGTATGCATTGTATATTTGGCTGCAAAGGGTCAAAGAGGACAGAATATAAGATGAACCAAAAACAAAAACAGAGTTTCTGTATCCAAATCCAGAACCCTTCAGCTTTGACTGTGCTAATCAATTAAAATATCCACAAAATATTTTTTTGACTTTTAAGCAGCTCTGCAGCTAAATCACACAGGAACTGACTGCTCAGTAAACACTACTGTATTGCTGCTGTTACTACACCCAATATGTTTTCCACCTCACAAATGGAGTGCTAGCAGTGTTACACTCACAAGTTGGCTAATGGTCATTCTGAACAGATATATTCTGAAAAAAAAAAAAAGGTCTTCATTCTTAAGCCAATGCTTGTTGATTCAAAAGCCACAGTATTAATTTTGCTATAATTTAAGCATCCATCCATGCATCCCTTTTTCTAACACACTAAGCGGGGTTGGGAGGGATGCTGGTGCCCATCTCCAGCTAACGTTCTGGGCGAGAAGCGGAGTTCACCCTGGACAGGTCGCCAGTCTGTCGCAGGGCAAGTTTAACCATCTACATGTATTTATTTGATTAATTTGACCAAAGTTATTAACTTGACTTATTTAAACACTCTAACCTCTGAGCATAATATGCAGGATGGATGGATGGATGGATGGATAGCAACCTGCAATACTGTATGACAGGCTTGATTTGTAAAGGTAGCAGTTGTGAATGTACTTCATTCAGCATTGAAAAAGGTCTCACTGTATGCACAATTGTTAAATGTCATCCTATCGTCTCCCATCCATCCATCCATCATGGATGGATAGATCCATCTATCATGAGGGAGGAAATTGAGTATCTTTAGATTTAAACCAAAGACCTTTTTGATGCAAGGCAACATTGCTACTACCTGCACCACTGTGCATCCCACCTAACAGTCCTAATGATCTTAATACAGCTTACTGGTGTAAAACGGTAAACTACCAGTTATTGTTCTTCATGTTTCTGGATGTCTCTTCTTACAAAGCTACACACGGGCTGTGTGACACTCTCATGGTCACATTAAGCAAAAACATGACAAACACACAAGGTGAATATTGTTGCTCAAATGGCTTAACCTGATTTGAAAAAAAAAAATTATTGTTTAACATTTATTAAAAAACAAACATGTCAAAGAACTATTTTCAGGTGTGCCCTTTAAAGAGACTACCAGCAGAGGGCAACCATGGAACTGCAGGTCCACCTAATCTGGGCAGTGATGTTTGCAAGGTCTGTCTAGTAGGAAGAACAGGGAGAAGAAGACAGAGTCGAGGGGAAGAGGCAGAATGTGTGTGGGAGAGAAAAAACACTAAACAGAAGGTGAGGCGAGACAACTGAGTGGGGGGGCCATGAGACTGAGAAGTACTCAGAAAGTGTGTTTGTGTATGAGTGAGTGAGCAGGAAGCTTATGTGAGATCTTGCATAAGCACAGGTGTCAGCAGGTGCATGCTAGCACTAACACAACGCGGTGTATTGGCATTTATGCGCGGGCGTGCATGTGTGTGTGTGTGTGTGTGTGTAAATGAGAGAGAGAGAATACTTGTGTGCCTAAAGACAACCTGCTCCCTCATTACCCTGTTTCCTCCAGTCCAGTGTTAATGAGGAACCTCACCATCGCTGTTATAAGCAAGGTCAAGCCTAGGCCAAAACACAGAGACAAACACACAAGTACGCAGGGTTTGAAACTCGACCAGATTGTGACTGTGTATGCTTGACTAAAATCAACAATCCATTTTGCTAAACAGGTATAGCACCAAGAAAAGTAAAATATCCCATTTGTAGTTTACATGGGACCTAAAAATTTAGTGCAGAAAACAAAGAAGAGGAATGGTCCATTAAAAGCAGAGTAAAACAAAAAATGTGGAACCAACAAAAAAATAAATAAAAAATGGGATGAAGGGCCAAAGAATTGGAGTGGGGAAGCAAGGAGTGATTAAAAAAAATGGAAAAATGCCTAGAGAACCTGGAGGTTGAGATTGCTTTTGTTTGGCAGAGGTAATTAAATTACACGAACAAGACTTGGTTCTTTACCCCCATCCTGTAAGACAAGTCTGACACTCAGTGCTAGGTAATGTCATAGCAACAGGGAGAAGAAAAAGCTAATGGGTGCGGCACAGGAAAGTAAAATGCAGGTACAACAGAGAAACGTGGCGGGGAAGTAAGAGGTTAAGTCAGAATAAAATATGATGGAGGGAAGAGAGATGAAAATGGTAAAATATAGAGAGATTATTGATGGGAAATCAGATGGAGGAACACTGGTCTGGGGCTGCTGGGAGAGTAGTTTCTGAGGCATAAAGGCTGTAGGATACCCTTATGCCCCAACACACACGCACACACACTCCGTTCAGATATTGCGGAGCTACCTGTGTTTGCTATTCTTTCTACCTCTAATTGTCCCTCCTGAATAATGCATCACTGTATCAATAATTTAGCTTTAATTACCCAGGACAGATAAGACATGGGCTATGCTTTACCATTGACAGAGCAAACATTCACCAAAGCTTTATTTCAAGGGTCATTCAAAAAAGTTGTGCAGGATATGGGCAGAAGTGCTAAAACTGAACAAAACCTAGCAGACGTAAACACCAAAAACAACATCTAATATGCAGCATACTTTTCACTTTGACAATAAGTGGGTATAGACAATAGGCAGACTTGTGGGAGATATTATTAATTATGGCAGAAATCAGAAAATATTTTTTTACATTTTGCTATAGTTTAAGCATCTATCCCTGCATTGCTGGACTTAAAGTGTACATCTATTGAGGTATGCCTCTACTAGTTTTGCACATTTAGAGGTAATTTTCAAGTTTTCATCAGATTCTCACACAGATTTATATCTCGGGCTTTGATTGGGATATCCTTTATCATTGCCAGTTTCGCTCTTGCTGTATGATTAGGGTCATTTTCTATTGACCCAGTTTCAAGACTAGACCTTCAAAAACATGTTCTAACATGACGGCTCTGGATTTTCATCTGCAATTCTCCTCAGGTTCCCTATTCATCCAAAAGAAGAAGCATCCCCACAGCAGGATGCTGCCACCACCATAAAACACTGTTCTAGATCAACCATGAAACCCTGCTACATCTCGTTGCTTGTACTTGTGACAGTGCAATGACAATAAAGTTGAATTCTATTCTATTCTATTCTTAGCTGCTTCTCTGAATAAGCTTTGTCCTGTCTTGATGGGTTTGGTGCATGGAAGATGTTCAGAGCCATTCAGAACTTTACTTGCCTGGTCTTCCCTTGGTTTTTATGAACCTAGTAGTTCACCAGTGTATCATTTTTCTTTCACAATTCACAATTATGCACTACTTTGTACTGGTTTACCACATTGTGGTTGTCATGCGACAAAATATGCAAGAGCACATTTCTCCAACACAAAAGAAGAAGAACATTGCTTAAAGCGAAATTAAAATATGAGGTGAGCTCATTAATAAATTAATGTTTAAAACACAACAATTATCACCCAGCTAAATTATAGCACCTTTCAGATGTCATGGATTACACTAGATTTCTATTCAGCACTTTAGAATGATTATTAAAAAAATCTATTTTGGACAATGCTAATATTAATTTATCAGCCAAAGAATAATGAACACATAGATTAAATGACTCCATGCAATGCTCCTGGCTCATAAATCTATAACAGTTGATATGCCCACTTACCTATCAACTCCTGAACAATAAGATCGCAAAATATTTTATGGTGACAATGTTCATCAAATAAGCCACAAATTAAGGAAATAGCCAGTAGATTTTTATAAAAGCAGTTGAAACTTCTGTGTAAGAAAAATGATTTGTATCTATGTTTAAATGTGTGTGTGAGTAAATACAGTATATGTGTGTTTGTGTACTAGGCCAAACAGAGAGAACACCAATAAGATCTGCCTTCGGATCGATCAGACTCAGACTGTGCATGAGTTGACAGACTGAGCTGGTTGTTCTTTTGATTGATCCACCTTCTGTATTATGTGGGAGTGCATAAACATTCATGTCTCTGGGTATAAAAGACAGAAACTAGCACAGTATAACATTTAAAAAACAAAGTCATGTCAAGTTCTTTCTCACACTGAGAAACCACCCTCTGTCTTCTGATCAGAAGCGCCAGACTGAGTAACGGAAAACGGGTGAGCCTTCACATTTCCTCCCTTCGTGTAATGCAACTAATGTCATCTGCTCTGGAGCCTCTGCTCTAAAACAAACAAAAAAAAAACCTCTCACATTTAATGTTTTTTAAAAAATCCAATGGAAATATTTTAGAAATCTACTCTTTCTGAAATATGTAAAACTTTTGGCTCAAATTAAAACAAAATCACTTTTGATGCTGCTTTTTATGTGCTAACTTAGTGAGGAAACAATGTGCTGGAGAGAAGCACAAACAAGTTACCGTGTGTGTTTTTTTACATTATTGCCAACACAGATCACTGAGTTGACAGACAGATTTCAGAGCCAGAGGAGGGCTATTTGTCAGCACCACAATCTAGCTGACAGATTTCACACCTTATCAAATAAAACAGGTAAACACACCTAAGGTTATCTGTGTAAAAATACCTCCTCGAGTGTTTCGTTCAAATCGGCTCGAGTGGGAATCATTTCCCTACAGATTTCTGATGTATACATTCCCACATTTTTTAAAGGTACAACCTTCCAGATTTCTTTGTCCTTTTTTATTCATTTAAAATACAAAACACTAATGTTCACTCTGACTTCATAGCATTTATTTCTACAGCAGAGAGATTTAAAATCTAGTATTTGCACAAACACAAACTGGACAGGAGGACAGAAGTAAGACATGTGGGACACAGAGGGGAGGAAGGAAAGAGGAAAGGGGACATGCAGGGAAGGAAGGAAGAAAAGACACTAAGGAGGAAGGGAATTATACAAGAAAAGAAAAAATAAAGGACACAAGGAAGGAAGGAAAGAAAGGGAGGGCAAGAGGGAGAAAAGATGGGTGTAAAATATGAAAAGAGGATGGACACAAGGGAGGTTGGAATCAATTTAGGACAAAAAGGCAGAAAGACGAGGGGAGTGAGACACATTAATGGAAGGACAAAAGACAGGAAAAACCCAAGATGGGAAAAAAGAAAGGACACTAGGAAAAAAATTTTAAAAGTGACAACACGACAGAAGGAAATACACAAGCCAGAAGGGAATTCATAGACAACAGGAGAGGGAATAAAGGTCTAACAAAGCAAGTTATTTTTCAAATTTTTTTTTTCATACTGGTCCTGACATGGAACATACTGATACAAACTTATATAATTCTAAAACTGCTTAAGACTGTAGAAACCCTGGATTTCTCATTAACATCTCATATAAAATAAATCACTTTTTTCTTATTCTATTTTTTTTAATTGGACGCACTGTAAGAAGAGAGGAGAAAAAAAAACAGCAAGGGAAACGAAGTTGGAAGAAACAAAAACACAAAAGGACAGAGGACCAGAAGCAGCAGGTCAGCACTAATGGTCAGTGACATGGCACTGTGGCTGGGCTTGGCGCAGGCGTATGAACTGCTGAAATATTTACACAGCTTACAGAACGAGAGGCTCATTCACTTCAAATCAGCTGGAGCAGAGAGAGGCAGAGAGCTGGGCCACTCTTCCACCTCTTCACTTACTGAGGAAACAGCATGAAGTTCAAATGGATAGCAGCACATGAATAATGTGCCTGTGTGACTTTTTTTGTTTTACTTATTCATTTTTGCCCAAGTGTGTTAGGATGCTCTCTTCATTTTGTTAGAGGTTTAAGATGAGGATGTACAGAGATGAGTATTTTTGACCCTGTTACATTTAAAGGCTTATTTCTGCATCCATAGTCAGGCTTTCCTGAATTTTCTGGATTCCAGCTCAAAACCTTAATCAAGTTTCTTGGAACAAATTTTCTTTCCATCTCTAGCTAAACACTAAATCCATCCAGACCTTTTCATAAGTCCAGATATAATGTAAATTGGAGGACACAAAACACAATGAACCATGTCCAAATCAATTTAAATTCCTGTACTTTCACAACCTTATCCTCCCCAACCAAACTAAGCAAGTGCAAAGTTAGTTTGTGTTTGCATGCAAGCAATTCCATTTCTAAGCAGGCAAGCCCATGTGGGTGTGTGAAAATGAACAATCCAAGCTCCAAGGAACTTTTTGGGTGTGTGTGTGTGCTTGTCAGCTTCAAAAAACACAGGTCAAACCAGCAGGAACCTGACACAAGCCAAATTCACTTTCTGTAACTCTGACAACAGAAAACATAAACAATAACCAAGAACTGTCTCGTTTTCTTAATAATAGTTCTGGTAAATTCCTCTCTTTGCTGATGTTTGTTCTCAGCAATGAGATCTTGTTTTTTCTCTTTTGTTTTCTTCACTGCTAGAAGTCCAAGGTAGACATAGCCACAGGCAAAGTTTCTGCTATGCAAGTCTAATAACTTCAATTTAATATTTGATCATGGCTCCATATACAACCATGTATACGGTCCACAATGGGGGACTGGGGACTGGACTTGGGCTAATTTCAACTGGATGCTGTTTGCTGATTAGTGAGAAAAACTAATCAACTCACAGGAATGATGCTCTTTGATAAGTTGTTTCTGAGTGAAAAATAGTTCAAGATAAATATTTTCTCTATCAGCGAGGTGTTTAAAACTTAAATCTGAAGAAGCATGGAACAAACAGAAAGCTCTTAAAAAGAAACTGACTTAGAAAGGATATCAACTTTATTTTTATTAAACGTTCAACCTATGTCATTTTTTTTATTTTAAATGTTTTTAATAATTAATGATATTCAAAGCAGTAATTCTATAAAGTATATTTTGCATGCTAATGTCATTTATATGTAGACTGTTAAAGAGAAATTGGACAAATCAGTATTGGCAGGTCAAAGCTGTAAAACATCTGAGATCCCAAATCAGCCAAGAAACTTTGAATGGTACATACCGAATGAATGCACTCATAAACAGACACTTGTGAGATCCCCTGTAAAAGTTATAAAGTTCTGAAATAATGTTGGTTGGTCCCCTTATTTTTTTCTCAGCACAGATGTTGTGATAGACAGACAGGACAAAACTTTCAGCCCGGAGGTAAGAGTCAGTAACACTGTGGTGTTTGTGCCCAGCTTGGAGGACAGAAGCGTTGGACATATTTTGTGAGCAAACATATCAAATGTGTGTTGCAGAGTTCACTCAGGTGAAGTCAGTCTATGGTTTCATATACATCTGCACCACTTTGCCATCTATCTCTGTCATAGTCCAGGGAATATGCCATGTTTTGATTTGGCAAGTTCTTCTTTTTATGTATTTTTTTATTAATATTTTTGTTTCCTGCTTCCATGTTTAGCATTGTTATCTTAATAACAGGGCTAAACATGTTATTAAAATAACTGCATTATTTGTGTAGTTTCTGAAGTTGCGCAGCAGAAACTATTTGCGCAGGTTTGTAACCAGCTTATTCCTTCTGAACATTCTGACACCTTTACACAGGGCTACGTAAAGATGTCAGCAGACCTCTCAGTATCCACATAAGCGAGCTGTTTGGATCTGACACACATGCATGTACTGCACCAGCCGTACCAAACCAGTTGAGTCATTAGGCTGCTATTTTCACTACTGTCTAATAAAGGGCAATTAGCCGTGTGGTACTTGAGAGCGGTCTGCAGAATATATTTTCGAAGTCTCGGTCTCAGAAAAGCTAGACTCAAGTTGTTTATCCAAGACCAAAACCAAAACCACAGCTGCAACATCAGTTTTTACTGCAACTTAGAGTGAAAATCTAATCTAATAAAGTTTTTTACCTTGGACATTTTGATGCTGCTTCCTGTGCCTACATTCTTAAGTTTGTCTTTACCTAAATGTTGCAACAGTGAGTGCACTTACCTGAAAGAGTTACACTCACTAGTGCAGCCAGTTAGTCTAGAGCCCTGTTATGGATTAGCTTGCTAATGAACTGCTACCAACAGATCTTCTTTAAAGATCTGTCTGTAGCAGACACTGTAATAACTGTGTTATGGTGTTCATAATGGCTTCACATTGGGTTTGCTTTGGTCTTGGACAAGATCTTTCCTCTCCCAAAGTATTGGTCTTGGTATAATTTTGTGGTCTTGACTAAATCATTAGTGGCAATAATGCACTATTTTGTGATCTTTCTAATAGAAATCAAAGAAAAAGAAGGTAAGTCTAAGTAAATTCTCAATAGTATTCAATATTCTCAATGAAAATGTGTCCCTGGGCTCTCTGGTAGATATATTATACAAAGGCCTTTTTCATTCTCTGCTCAAGCTTTTTTACTCCTGGTCTTTCTTTGTCTGCTATATATGTGGCACCACCTTTTAGATATCACATTCTTTGTCACAAAATTCTGAGCTGCATGCAACCACCTGCAGAGGAATTATTTGGACCCTGGCAAACATGAACAGATGATGTAGGCACACAGTGCAGTTTACACTCTAAAGAAGAAAGATAAGTAACTGTCTTGTGCGTTGAAAATTTGTTATAGAGGGTAAAGCTTCTTTATCAAGATCAGCAGTATAACCGTGTTGAGAACACAAGGGACATTATGCGTGTCATAATGTCCCATCCATGCAAAAAGCTCTGCTAAAACTTGTTGCGTGGTTCATGTTACCTTTCCATTAAATATAGTGTTGGATACTGACCGTTATACTCCTTCAGCTAAACATTCACAATGATTAATGTTTCTTGTAAGTGATACAAGTCAAACTAAATTACCAGGAAGCTTTTGGTAGGGTGCTGTAAATTGAGCTGTTTTGTTGCTCCCTAGGAAAACTATAGATGGATTACTTCATGGTATTGTGATCTAGCAACAATTGTACAACACTTTCTGTTGATAATGATGCAATCATTACACCTTTCTGAATAAAGGGAAGTGCTACTTTCTCAGTGTTAAAGGAGTTACATTGTTTGGATTACAGCTTTTTCTGCTGTGATTCTACTACATTAGCTCCAATAAGCTAACCAGTGGAAGCATCTGAGTGAATGTGGCATTTGATTTCATGCCTTTATTAAACAATTTTTTATCACACCCCGTATTTATATATATATATATATATATATATATAAATAAATAAAACTTAACATGACTGTGGCTGATAGCCTGCTAATAACAGGTTATGTTCTCAGCCAAAGCTGCATGAGGTCGTCCATTATCCTTCTCCCCACTGGCCTCTTCCTCTCCTACCCTCCCACTCTTCCTGTCTCCCTGCCTTCCCTTCTGCTGTTCTTTCTCTCACTTTTCTTTTTAATTACCTGATGTCTCCTCTTTTGGCCCTGACGCCAATAGAGATGTGAGCAGCAGCGCCTGCACTGAATGGTCTCTGTGCACCCAATCATGGAGCTCACTGCTGTCTCTCTGTGTGTACAGTCAAAGTTTATATGCGCTTCTTAAAGAAAATAAAATAAAAAAAAATGTTGATACTTTTTGTCTGTAAATATTATTTTTAAACACTTTATTTGCTGCATTAATTAATTCCAATATGACATATGTATGCAATTTATATGTACAAACCGAAGCAAACAGAATAACCCATCAGCATTTTTTCACAAATTCTGTTGATTATTTTCTTCATTAACCTCTAAATCTTTTACTCAGACTTCAAACAATAAATGTAGAAGCACAAACTTAATTCCCCAAGCAGCCATGCTGACATTTAAAAAGCCTTTTGGTTGATAATTTCAAAATGTTAAAGCTATCATTAAATAAAGACAAATGATAAGTTTAACTTGAGATATTAGCTGGAAAACACAGCAGAGAAGCCGTGGCAATAAATCACAGTCAGAAGAGAAAACAAAGTCTAAAAGAATTTGGCAAGACGATCATAAACCAACTCATTGAAAAGCTCCTCACAGAACCCACAGCAAAGGATTTGGAGGAAGTGACACCGATGCTCAGACTGATTTTGGCTGCTTCTCAGTCCCCTCTGTCCGCTTTTGCAGATCACAATAAGGCTCTCTGTGTGTAAGTGCCATGCACTTTTCCTTTCTACAAGTACATGCTTTTGTACTCTTTTCTGTTTCCTTTGGGTCGTCTCCCGGGGATGTCCCTTCCTTCACATAATGCTCAGCTCAGGTTCCCCATCGGTGACTTGTATGAGGACAGAAGCAGCTTGTTACACTTCAAACAACTGAGAAGCCTCTGGCACCCTGGCATTACAGCAGAGACTGATGACAGTGATACTAAGACAGAAAGTTACATCCCACTGAGTGTCTGTGTACATATGGGTGTACATATTTGAAAAGCATTTAGGGACCCATCACTCCTCTTGTCATTGTTGGCATGAAAAACATTATATGATTGTGGCTTACACTGTGTTTGAGGCAGACAAAATTCTCTTCTGCATCATATTTAACATCGATGTAGTTCTTTACAGAACGGATATCCGCTCTCAAATGTTTTCAGCGAGTAATGTCTGAAGCTTTCTGATGTAATGTCAGAAAGCTTCAGAAGTAAATGTGATCCTTTTAATTTGTCTAAAATTGTGTTTCCTTGATGCTCTCTTGTGTAAAGGTGTAGTTCCACTAATTTCTGTGTTTCTCTGTGTCTATTCTGATTGGTCAATTTATTCTGTGCTCCCCTTTGATATTCTAGCGATCTTCCTTCCAACAAAATCTCCCACAGATGATCCACTTTTAGCTAAGTATTTTCACCTGTCTCTTGTTCCAGTAATCACTCCCTCTCTGTTTTTATTGTCAGATCTCCCTGCTTTTTACCTCATGTCTCACACCAACAGTCATTTGCTGGTTTTCTTTCCATATTTTCTACTATTTTATAAGTCTTTTTTCTGCTGTTTATTCAGACATATCAATTTGACTGAATTCTTTCTTGCCAACTCATTTAGGAATACGTATTTATCTGCAATGCACATAGGCTACACCCATTTGAAAATGGATATTGAAAGCAAGCTTTTGTGACAAATGACTCAAAAAATTATAATTTAAATTAAACAATGAAATATTATTGAAGTTAGTGAATTGTATGACCAAATTACACAGGTTACTATTGAAAAGAGCATATACATTATATACATACAAGCCCTGCTGAAGATATTAATATCTAAAAACACAAGAACAATGTGGTAAATTTGAACATTTTACTCTAAAAGGGAGCATTAAGCAAAATAGAACAAAACAAAAATAACCAAAACAAAAGTTTTGGTTATTTTTCAGTGAGTTGATATGAAATGATGTTATATCAGAAAGCTTCAGGAGTAAGTTTGGTTTGGATACCACTTTACCCAATGAAGTGGGCCACTTTGTTTATTCGGTAACACTTTATTTGACAGGGTGTGAATAAGACTGACATGAAACTATCATAAACATGACATAACATCTGTTATGAACATGAAAGAGTCTTTATGAATGTTTATGACTGTTGACATGAAGTGTCATTTGGTAAATAATGACACCTTTAATGCAAAGTTGCTTTAAAAGTTGCAACTTGGCACTTCTAAGTCCATTAGAAGTGCCAACTTTGTATTATCTTGTAAATAATGACACTTTAATGCACAGTTTATGTTTATGCACACCCCGTCAAATAAAGTGTTACCGTTTATTCTTCTGTACTTATGACGGCGATATATCTGGCTGTGTTGCTGTAAAATTGTTCTGCAAGGTTATTTAGAAACAACAAAAGGGAAGGCACTTAGTTAAATCTTAGTGCATCTTTAGGTGCTTAAAAGTGCTAATTTGTTTGCCTACATGGTACTTAGAAGATGTAAACTGAGATCCATTTATGATCATGTTTTGATGAATCAGACCTTTAGCCAATGAATTGTAATCTAATCAAATTCTGAGGGTTTCAAAGATTTGCATATCTAATTAATAAACCCAATGTTTAAGTGCTCCTGGTTGTTATGCTAGCACAGGGGTCACTAGAAAAGTAACGTGCAGTTTTAGAATTGAGTGATTATCTTAGTTTTTACTTATTAATGCATACATGCTCATTCGTGTGTGGAAATTAGCATAATAATTCCTAAACAGGTAAATGGAAGATATGGCACATTCCCTCAAATTGGCTCACAATTATTTAACTCCCACATGGTTAGAACGCAGAGGCAGGGGAGGCAAAAAGGGATCATTCTTTGGGGCGTCCTGTGGAGAAAAGAGACGGGATTTGGCAAAGGGCAACCACATAAAAATGTCTGTGTTGTTAAGAAGTGGAGCAAAAATTGATCTTTCCACTCTCTTGCTTCTTTTTACCAGCATGTGCAGCACCTTATCAAGAACATGCATGACCAGCATCATGATGCCTGTCTTTAATAACCACAGATATTTAGGTAAATCTGTAGGTATTTTCAAAACACGAACCAATCCATAGCCTAATTTGTCGTTAGACATGGCCATGTGGAAAACTGACAGACTAAGTTGTGGTCCCCAGAGGATGAAATATGAGATTTAGTCTTACACATTTTAAGGGTGAATTCAGGGATTATTTGTTTTCTGAATGCAAAATTTATTTTGCTTTCATTTTTTGCATTCAGAAAACAAAAATTCACAAAGCCCCGATGAACTCAAGGTGCAATGAGATGTTCATTGTGGTAAATTTTGATATAAAGTTTTACATTAAAAATAGTACTCACTATTTAAGTTTTATTACATAGCAGGAGGGCCATCCTGCTATGTAATAAGTTTTATTATTTATTATATAGCAGGAGGATAATAAAACTTAAATAGTGAGTACTATTTTTTATCTCGTATTTAGGCTCAACTTTCAATTTCCAGATTGAAGTGTTAAAATGTTGCTTTCATATTTACACATACTGTCCTTTTGTTGTGATGCCATCTATTTTTTTAAGAGCACTCCTGCAGTAAAACATCCCAACAACCTTATGCTGGCACCCCCCAAACTTCACC
The DNA here is from genome assembly GCF_002775205.1 of Xiphophorus maculatus. Classification (NCBI taxonomy): domain Eukaryota; kingdom Metazoa; phylum Chordata; class Actinopteri; order Cyprinodontiformes; family Poeciliidae; genus Xiphophorus; species Xiphophorus maculatus. The sequence continues at coordinate 18,214,011 of NC_036465.1, read as the reverse complement.
ATTAAAAATGTGTCTTTTAGGCTTCAGTACACCCACATTTTTCTTGTAAACGTAACAGTAGTCAACAAGTACAAATAGTTGCTTTAGTTGTTCCTCCAGACCAGAGACATGTTTCAGGAAATTGTGCATTTATGATTTGTAATTTGGCATTTTACATTGCAAACAGATAATGACTATTTATTGTGGATGCTATTGTTTCTAGGTTTCATAGGTCATTTCATACTGAAACCATTTCATCTCTGGAAACCTATGTTCTTCCTAAAGAGCAAAGTGGGTGTGGATTTCTTTTGAGTTTACACATACTCAGTTTACACATACTGTAAACTTGCTTGAATAGACAAAGGTGGCACATTAAGGCACCTGCAAAGTGAATCAAGGATTGACCAGATTTATGGAGGTCCACAATTTTATTCCCGATTTCCTGGTTGATTTTTCTTAATTTTCTTATGATGTCATAAAGGACAGTATTGTGGTTGTGGTGTTGTTTATTATTAATAATGTTAAAAATTGCTCAGAAGCTTACACAGTTGTGGCATCTTCATCTGGGTTTTCCCAAATTGTCTAATCCCTTCGTAATTCAAGCACACGTATGCTTCCAAATTCAATAAATGTTTTTCTGGCACGTAGCGATTAGAAATAATTAGTGGTGAACCAATAGCAGTTTTCCGGCTGATTGCCAATTATCAATCTTTAAAAAGCCTGACCTGCCGATTCCAATTTTGGCTGATACTAATTTTTTTTTTGTCTGAAATGTTACGAAATACAGCAAGGAAGTTGATGAGTCAGTGACTGTGGAGTGACTATTGTTAACTGCAAATGTACAGACATGACCTTGTGGTTGGGTCTGTCAGTCAAAACTCTTTCACAGCAGAGAAAAGAGGACAGTGGTTGATTGTTAGACCTTTGCAGAGGTAAATAAGCTTGGCTTCACATGGAAGTATTGGTCGATCTCAGATCTTGCCAAAATTAAGGAAATCGGGACCAATTTATTGGTGCATGCCTAGAAATAATTCTGTTTATCCTAACTGACCAGTGCACATGAATATTTAATATCAGTTGTATATGTACATTTGAAAATATAATAACAAAATATCACATACTTCCTGTTAATACATTTCATTAAAGTATTCTGTACCAGTTGCAGTACAAAAGATCATTGCATGTTTTTGGAAAGCTAATATTCCTGTGAGTCAACAGCTAACGTGTGTTTCACACAAGAGTAAAGGAAGTGCTTCATTTGTAAAATAATGGGTCTAACATAAGAAATCACAATTCCCTCTACATTTCATCTACATGGAGTGGGCCACGTTACTGTGCATCTGTCGCATACTGATTCGCTAATGATGTTCAGAAATTCCTCCAATGTTCTCTCCTGTCTGTTTTATGACAGCCATTTTCCCCCATCCCCAGAACCTCTGCTCCAGATTTTACTAAATGTCAGAATTTCATAAGGAGAATACTTCCTCCAACTCTCATTTGGTTTTTTGTTATTATTATTTATTTATTTGGAGGCCTGCCAATGAATTAACAAACACAGCTAAAAAGTATAGTACTAAGGAACTTTTGTACAGGCCATGTGGGCAGTTTCCCAAGGTGGCATTAGACAGGGTGGTGCACTGCAATTCACCCTTCCTGGAATGTCAAAAACAGCTTGCATCATAATTGTTTGGGGGATGGCAGAAAGAGTAAGCCACCCGCGGTGCCATTCATGCAAGAAGTTCCACTAAACCAAGACATAGTTTTAACCAAAACTTTTCAAAACACAGTTTGTGCCTTCGCATTCCTAGCATTTCAATATCTAGCCTAACATACATTTTTTAACACAAGGGCAGAGGAATACTCTCTTTTGGTTGTTTTTTCATGCATTGTAATGAAGACTGTTTTGCATGTGTGTTTTCTGTTGAATATCAAGCAGCCTGTAGTTGGAATCATCACATTTCTTTGGGCATATCACAGGAAGAATGAAAAATACATTTCTGATTGTCCAGACAATCTACGTGCTTTAGTGTGGCTTACATCCCACGTTAAACAAAGCTGTCTGTTTCCTGAGTCTCAAGTAGTCAACAAACTACAAATTTGTACACAAGTCCACACTCACTCCTTCACTGTGCGGTTTCAAAGAAAATATCAACACAGTTTCTTGTACCGAACACAAAAGTGCACATGCACTTACACATCTTGCTGACAGCACGGTGATGAATTGCAGAGAAAATGAAAAGGGGAACTGGTAATCCGACACCTCCAGAGCTGAGCAACTAGTAATTAAATCCCCTCATTAGGTCAAATATTTGATTACGGAGAACCTACAGGGGGATCTAGTAATGACCTCTTCCTCTTGGGGGAAGAAGCAAAAGAAGAGAAGAGAGAAACCACAGTGGGAACTAGAGATGGAAAACGAAAAGATCTCAGTTGAGGAATTTTGACAACAGTCATTGGCTTCAGTCATAACAGACATTATTTTGTCTACGGCTGGTGAGTAAAACATTCTCTCGACTCCTCCCTTCAGAGTCGAGGTAAGGCCTGTGTGATTTTGTAGTAAGAGAAAAACGCTGCCTGTAGCATATTGCTAATGTCTTGATGAAGGCAGCCTAGGCCAAGGGAGTCTCTCTGGTGCAAGACAGACAGTGTGCGTGTTCGACAGATGAGTGAACATCGATGGCCTCCGCCTCAACCCTCTCTGGGAAGCTAGTAGCTTCACCCCGCAAAAACATCTCCTCCACTCTGGGCTCTCCTGTTTCTTGTAGATTATCCTGGGATAATGTGGGAAGTGTTTCTAAGAAGTAAAAGGAAAGAGCATGAAGGACATATAAAGGGTAGCGAAATGAGGATCAGTATTTCATTTGTTTTTAATGACAGATGCACCATTTACTGTCAGCTTTGGATGATTGTTATTTTTTCTTTACTAAGACTAAAAACTTTTTTTTATTTTTTATTTTTTTTCCCTAATTCTTGTCGGAATTAAAGTTTTAGAGCTTGGCAATTAAATTAGTTTAGAGAAGGGATAAGTAAAGGTGTTCCCCAAAAGGCCTAATGAGCAAAAGTAACTGTTGGCGAATGGACCCTGTTGAGTTTATCATACACATTACTTCTCAGCCTTCTTTAGAATGGTTGTAAAGGGCATAATGGACAAACACTGTTGTGATGGCGTGCTGAAGGCGGAGTGTCGGAAAAAGTAAGATCTTCTTAAAGAGACAGAGGCTAATTCAAGGCATCAAATCGCAAAGTTAAATTACTTTTGAGTCATGTTTGATATATACAGCATTTTCATAACTGAAAATATCATAGTTACTTGATTGTGCTAAAAAATGGAATAGAAAATACATACCACCGACAATTTATGAAACCAAAGACAAAACCTCAAGACTAAGTATAATTGAAATAAAATTTTTGCTCAAACAATTGCCTTTCTTAGTGCAGCTATTCAAGCTGAAACTGCAGGTCACAAAATGGTATAAAAGATGCTAATTTATGTATTGATTATTTTATTATCCAGTCATAGCAGCCTATCTCCACTTTAGTAGTGATACTGTAGGTGTGCAATAATGTTGATTAAGCCCAGTTATTTGGCCATAAATCACATGCAGAAGAGTCAATCTTGATACACACAGGCCTTAAAGGCCCAAAGAAAGACACAGAACCACTAGTTTATCCAGCAGAAGTGCATAAACTATCAAGAAACACTTAACATCTTCCCTCACATGCTGCTGGATTCCTCTATTAATTAATCGATTTTTATACAAGTGTGTACCTGAACTTGGATGCTCCCGTTTCATATTTTTGCAGCTTTTCCTCATGTCTACCCCCCCTTCTCCTCTCCTGCGTGTGCATTTGTGGCTGCTCGAATGCCAATGCCGTCATCAAAGGATATGTCAAAATGAAGGCTCTGGCAGGGGCTGCTATCAGAATCTCAGACAAGAACACCCCTAAACATGCATGCACACGCGCGCACACAGAGATCCGGCTATGCTTTCATATCACGCCCTGGCAACGCCCACTGACTGCAGCATATCTCCACCGGTATCACCAAGGTTACCAGCGGTAGCCAGGGATACCATCGGAGCCGCTTGTGAAAATGTAGAAAAGAAGGGTGTGGCTGAAGTCCAGTTTGTCGACGTTCACGTCTTTGTGTCAAAAAATGAAATCTGGAGGGCTGACCAAACCAAATGACGTTTTATTTCCCAAGTCTTTAAAAGGTTAGCAAGATAAAAATTAATCAGAAACAATACTTTACATTCACCTGACCTATTCCATATGTCAAGTGTGCAAAGTTAGATTGAACTACTTTCTTCAAATGATTTTAATATTGTGTTTTTTTTCTCAGAGAAAACTGATTCATTTTCATATTTAACACTTCACCTTTATCAATTATCAACCTCCTTACTGGTCATAATACTTACACACTAATTTATTATTGCCTCTCTGCACTCCTCTTCTCCCATTACAATTTCTGCACTCTCCAATGTGCCAGACGTCTTGCGTCCATCCATTATGCCCGACTGCATTTATTAGTCATTGAATTAGTTTGCTTATGTGATGTGTTTAAAGATCCTAGATTAAAAATTGATGTTTCCATGACACAGGAGGGCATCCACCAGCACCTTTGCATTCATGGCACTCAAATACAAATTGAGAGGGAATATTCCTAGGCATGCTCTGAGCTCTGCGACAAAACAAGGAGGTAAAATCACTTGGCTCTTCATCTGTCATAAATACATGAAAATATTAAAAATCTGTCTCCATATCAAGGCTTTGCTGTTTGAAAAAAAATGCCAATAGAAGTCTACATTTTACTCTTTTGTGCTTTGTATGTGTAAAGTTATATAATTTGAACATCAGATGACCTGTTCGTTCATAACGTGCCAACTCTTTTTTCAATGTTTCACATCTGAAAAAAGAAACAGCAGATAGTTTATTCTTGCAGATGTTTAATGGTGACACATTACGGTTCCTGCATTTTTGTTCTTCATCACAAGCCATTCTATTTTATGTCATTCTTTAGAGGAAGTAGAAGGTATTTGATAAATGCAGAGATAATTACATTGACAAGACGACCCCACCTCAGAATATGAAAATCAAAGAGTCGTAGTGAAGGATTTTTTCCTGCTTTTTTTCTTTTTCAATTTTAGATGACAGAATTTTTTTTTAACCAATCAAATAAAAATGACTTGAGCTGATAGCTCAATGATAAGCCCACAGCTGAACAAGAGCAATTGTTTACTTTAAAATAAAGTTTTTAGCAGCAGTTGCCCTTCATCTGTTGTACAAATATTGCAATATCCAAAACAAAAACTTGAACAATCTCTAAATTTTACAAGCAAAATATACTTAATATGTAGGAAACAGCATGAAGTTGAACTGTCAGTTTTAACAGGTATAAAAGACCACCTGGAGCATACTGCATGAAGACTACTTGTTGTGAGATCATCTCACAACATTGTTAATTTGTTTGAGATGGAGTTGAAGTTTTGAAAATGATAAAATTACATAAAGAAAACAAATCTTTACCTTAAGTTGCATTTTATGAACTTTTTTCCACATGACAGCTGGCATGCAGTTTGGTTTCCAGACAACTCGGTGCTGTCTTCATGCTTGCCCTGCTCAGAAACATATTGTGCATTTTATTTTTGTTGAACTACTCTATTCTCTTTTTCTTTAGAGTCTGACCTATAACTTTTAAACCCTGCTGACTGCCAATCCACTCTGTTCTGTTTGTACATCCATGTGCAAAGACAATAAGCCTGTGACAGACAGCCTCTTGTCTATGATTTTTTTCCCCAACTCTGCAATAACCACAAAAGTGGAGCTAATGCAAAAGGAACTCACAACTCTACATGAGTATTATATTTTCTTTTTTTGGTTCCTATTATAAAGAGATTCAACAGCTGACTTGACACCCTGACAGTTTAATTACATGCATATAATGTTTTATATGTGCGTTAAACCAATCAGATGTAAACACCTGCATTTTGCTGGAAAGGGCCAGCAGCAGTCTTTGGGTAAATGTCCTTTCTTTTGTGCCAGATGGAAATGAGAGAAAACCTAGAATCCCCTTTGGTTTTTTTCACAAAACAAATTCTCTTAAATCTCAAAGCGAGTTTCAAAGAATATTTGCTCAGAGTAGTGTTGTTCATCCAGTTAGACTGGATCAGATTTGGTATTTTTAGCATGAAATAGAGCGAATGCTGCTTTTTTTAAACAGTGAAAACCCCATTAATGTAATAGCGTGCAGGAATAAAATAATAACTTCAGCATCATAAACCAGCTGTGGCATGTCGCCATTTATTTTAAAACAGCATTCACACCATGTGTAAGGAAGACGCCCAAGTCCACAATTTACAACTTCTTTTTTTTGGGCTTCTTTTCTAATATGCCAAATGGTGACCAGTCATACTTTCCATAATAAAAACTACCATTGGCAATGGCCTCCAATTATATCAATACAAAAAATATGTCATATGGCTCCTCTAACTTTCTAAATGACACCAAGCTACAGCATGGATCAAGCAGTTGTTAACTTGCAGCTAGCATGGATATCCCCAATAGAAAAAAAAAAACATTACTGCATTGAAACAGCATGCAATTGGCAGGCAGCTGGTGCGAAGTCAGCCCTAAATGAGATGTAAAAGCATTAATCAACTGATGTATACAGTAGAGATAGATGTAAGCACATTTAGGGGACACAGAAGACGGTGTAGATAGCCTGAGGCAGTGCAAGTGTTTAAATAAATGCATGAGTGTATGTTTTACTGCATATATTTGTGGTGCCAATTAAAACACTGATACATCTACACAGCATCCACATATTAACATCTGAGCCACAGGATTTAACACGTACCTCTATTCCCAAATCTACAAACTGTACATGCCACATATGTAAAAAAACAAAAAAAACTTATTACATCTTTTCCTCAGAGAAAACTCGCCAGCTGAAAAATAAAAGATGAGGAAAGCTATCAAACTGGCAATCACCAGGGAAACCCACCACTTTTTCAAACAAATAAATATGTGCTTGTGCACCCTTACACTCTGAGAGACACATATTCACAGACACATGTGCATCCTTTTTCTCTCTGAACACGCCAAATCATCGTTCCTCTCTTCTAAAAAGAGATTTCATCCACAGGGGGAACACCATGCTCCTTTATTACCCCCAATTATGGGACCTGGAACAGAGTCAACAGCGACATTTTTAATACAATCACATTGTCTGAGAGGAAACCAGACGCTTTTTACTGCTGCTTTGAGATGAGCGGTGCCTGTTATGTTTCAGCACTTAAACCATCATGTTCTAAAAGAAAAGGAAAAGTGACCTCAGTTCCTGGTGAAAAAGGATCTTATGCAATTTTGCTAAGAGATGTCCTCCACGTCCTTCTTTTTCATGTGATACTTTGACAGAGATCAAACAGACACCTTAATCCCAAGAACGCACACAGGCCCGCGCTCAGCACTTCATTCGGTAGTAGGAAAGCCTATAGGTTCAATTTGTTTGCAATTTACTGTGCGCGTGTGCACAATTGTGTAGTTTGTGCAACGCATTCTGCTTTCTGCAAGCTCGCTCGTATTGCCGTTATACATCACGGCATAGCACCAGCGAATGGCTGTGTCAAAAAGCCTGCCTTCTTCTCTGCCATATCTCATAGTTACCTCCTCTAACCAAATTACCCCCAACCCCTGCTTCATCCACCCCCTCATTTTCTAGACATTGAGAGATGAGCTTCAGAAAAAAAAGAAAAAGAAGGCTGTAATGTCCAGCAGCATTTGAGGAGAAATGAGAGTAAACAAATGCATTCCACAAGGAGAGATGGTGCACATATTTCTGTTGTAAATCAAAAGCCATTTGCAGCAATATAGTAAATACAACTTATTTTTCCTTCCCTCCGTTAGTATCTAAAAAAGGACTCTCCATAGACAGTTTGCCACCTCTTTTACGCTTTCACTTAAAAGGAGATAAAGAATTTCTACAACCAAGCCTAAAAATACAATCACTAAAGAACTGAGCCTTCAACGTGAAACAAATTAACACTCAACAACATGAAGAAGAAGCAGGTAGAAATGATACCTTTTGGAGCACAGCAGCATGTGTCATCTAGGGTTAACAAATTAAAGTTTCACCTTCCTCTCTAACAATGATAGGATCAAAATCCAGCAGCATTTCAGATGGTTCAGGATACTGAAACAATGCTTGAAATTAGAAGCCATTATTCAGTAAATTTACAGGAGATGCTATGTTGTATGCATTGTCAATATGCCACATATGCTGTAAATCAGCTCAAACTTTTAGAAAATTCCATATCGTAGATGAATAAGTGAGGCACATCCTGGCTTTGGATGTAAAAGTATGCATATAAATCATTTTAAAAAGTAGGTTGTATCATTTTATGGTTGGATGCAGTAAAAGTATTTGACATTTACAAAACCATATTTTGAACAAGAATGTTTAAATAAATCAGAATTGTGAAACGATATTGAGATATAAACTCCCTTTCTGCAGGAATAAAGGTGAGTGAGTTAGATTTTTCTTCCAGAGAGTGTGAGAGTAACATTGTAAACTGAGCTCTCTGAGGTTCGGGCAGCAACAGCTTGTGGCTCAGTCGGGGTTATGACCTCTACACACTGTAGTGGGAAAGTACAACAGAAATAAGGAGAGGGTAATACTGAGATAATGATTGATTTGGCAGCAGAGGAAGGAAAAAGAGAAAAAAAAAAGCACATCAGACAAAGAATTACCATCTCGCAACACTAAGTTGGTCTGAGCACCTTTCATGCAGTCTCATGCTACCTTCACACATGCAATAAGTAATAGGTTGTTTCACTGAATTAACACTTGACTGAGGAGGTCTGTACAGCTACTTCCACAAAATCCACACTCCTGGTAGGATGTGCAAAAAGCTTAAAATAAATTCACCTTTGATTGCAATAGTTTTGGAAACTGTTTTATTTTACCAACCATCTAGTTTATTGTGCATGGATAGAATATTAACTCAGGTCCTCATAAAGCAGTGTTTGTCACATTGAGAGCTGCTTAAAGTTTTTATTTATGCTCTGACTCTGGATATGGTTAGGTTTAGATTAAATACTCATTTTCTTTTTGTGATTTCTTGACTTATGAGAATTATAACACATCTGCCTCAAAGGCAAAAATAAACCCCTTTTATTTAACACTAAACAATGCACAGCAGAGCTGTCTGGTCTGCTGCCAGAGCTCTAAGGATCAGTGCCCAGCAAATCTTGTTTAGCTTGATCTATTAACAAGCACTGATGCTTCTGATAAAACCAGCCATGGCTCAACGCTGTAATATGTTCTGTCTCATAAGGCTTCAGCAAGACAGTGTGTTAGAGGTGCCTACTGATATAAATAAATTAATGGGACCCATCTCTGGGCACCCTATGTGCATTCACCTTTACTCAAATAGCCTGTTCCCCTCTCTTTCCCATTTCTGCTGATTAGCTAACAGAGCTGTGTGACACATTATGCTACAGAAGACCAGAGATCATGATCTCAGGTTAAAAGCTTCTCAACACTCAGCTGCTTTCTTCTTCTACTACTCTGCATAATTTGCAGTCATTTTCAGTGTTAACTTTGTTTTCTCTTAGTGTTTTTCTCTCCTCATATACCTGGCCTGGTAATCGTTTTAGCTGCAATGCATTCTTTAGGATGCAGATTGGCTGAGATATAAACGTTTTCCTTCTCCTGCTGTGGACTTTTCACTTTTCTTTAACAGAGACAGTTCTTGTGCATCAGTTCTCGTACCGTTGCTTTTGTGCATATCTGCTGTTTTCTCATACCTAGTCGGTGGAGTCAGATGTCTGCTTATACTGAACCTGGTTCTGCTGGAGTTTTCTTCCTGTTAAACGGTCATTTTTCCTTGTGTGCCAAAACTTTGTGCTAATGAAATTTATACATTTTATAACAACAATACTTTAAAACAACTGAAAGATGTGGAAAAAATACTGTTATCCACATAAATTTGAGCAAATGCTTTTGCAAATGTAATAAAGGACCGAATAAGAACAATAACAAAGGACTTAACAGTTGAACAGAAGTTTGAGAAGCCCTCCCATATTCCCGTCCTCTACAAAGTCTTTATGTGATTCTGCAAAAAAATAAATAAATTTATATATATATAATTTGTTATCCACTGCAGAAAATACATGAATAGTCTAATAAACATTAACTACAGTAGCTGGTTAAAGCAAACCATTTGTGCACCGCAGCCAAAAGCCTCCTTGATTATACAAGCGGATACACTCAGCCAAAAAAGTGTAATGGGTTTACACAGATTCGAGTCATAAAATTTTATGTCCGTGTTCTAGAGACAGATGTTAACTACAACCTTTCCTCAGCCAAAAAAAAAAAATCACCATAATTATCCTATAACCGACCTCAGATTTGGGGGTGTATTCTTCATTTATTGAAGCAACGTATAACTGGATTTATGGCACGTCATGGTAAAAAGCAGTTGAGCTGTTCAAGTCATTTATCTACAATCACGTTTATTCTACAGGAAAGGAATTTACACAATTAACACATCTGGGATCTGAGATAAAAAATAAAAGGCTGGTTGAGGCTTAAATCCCAAAAGTGACTTTTAAAAGTCAATATTTTCTGACGGTCAATGTAGCTCAAACTTCGGCACCTTTACGCTGTGTAGGAGAACTGATCTTGGTGGACTGAGAAAGTCCTTAGTTTACAACCACGATGAAAAAAAAATGTCCTTGCTATTAAAAAAACAGTGATTCATTAGAACCTGGGATGAGAAATTCTTTGAAATCCTCATTTAGTACAGACAAGAAGTAGATTCTGATGAATGTTTTCTGATGAAGTGAAAATACTAGAAAGCCTCTTTGACGCACTTTTAGAGTAAACATAAGCTTTTCCAAGAAGTCTGTTTCTTGAAAATTGAAGGTAGAGTATTTGAGACCTTCTCCTGGAGCATTTATTAATAAAACTTAATTATCACTATGTTTTAGCAACACACTGACAAGGGTAAACGTTGAGGAAAGTATAGAAAAGATTTCACAAATGCAACATCCATACAATCTAATCATTCTGGATGGACTCCAGTGCTGGTAGAAACCTTTAAACCTGCAGCTGTAAGAAATAAAGCAAGGAATTGGGAAATAAGACACAACTGAATGACAGCTTCATTCTGTCATACTCAAGTGAGATAAACACAGAGAAGGGTCCCTTCACATCGCATCAGTCAGCTGCAGCCACACCCGCCCTGAGAGGGAAAACCCCACAGCTGGGAGAGGAGAGAAGCTCAAGAGTACAGAACAAATGGAAAAGCCTCATTCTGTTTTTATGTTACTCTTTCTTCTCTAGTCTCATTTCAGCTCTTCACTACACATCTAACCTTCTCCCTGTCTGAACAGCTCTGTTCTCTTTCAACCACGTTTTGAATCCCCCAGATTTAGCTTTGCACCGGGTGCTAGTAATGTGGAATCCCTGCACTGGGCCAAAGTGACTGTTTGTAATCGTGAATAAAAGGAGAAAAAGGAGCAAGAGGATTAGAAATGAACTGTGGAGATGGTGCACAACCTGACAAAAAGTCCATACTCCCCTGTGTGTCAATGTGTGTCAGTGTATTTGTGATAGAGGCAAAAGATTAGCTTGAGAGAAAAAAAAATATATTTTTTTCTTTGTCTTCAAGCAATGCTGTCAATCACTTAACTACAGGGAGACCTTTGGGCAAATGTAAATTGACCTTAAAAATATAAATGGCTTTTAGCAATAGCCAAAAAGACACAAAAGGGCTATTAAAACAATCATTATTTTATCAGTCCCATTTTTTTCTATTAATGTTTTCAGATATGACTATATTAAATATACCAAAGCAAACATACATAATGTACGTAAACAGAGCTTCATTATTATGATGATTGGCACTCCTGGACAAGGCCAATGTAATCCTTAAGTTTTATGCAAAATAATTTGACAAAGTTTGGGAATTTCTTGCAAGAATTTTTGCTCCTTCTCTAAAAGATTATTAGCATTTTCATAGGGTACAAAAACGTCTCTGCTCCAACAATAAAGGTTAACAGTAAATGTGCATTTAAATTAAAAAATAACATTTAATATATGAATGAACACTGACTGTAGTCTGAGTCAGGATTTGGAGATGGTCAATTAAAATGTTTTATATGTACCCATTACTTTTACTCTGAATAAATCAGAATATATTTTCTGCACCTTAAAGTTTGTGCAAACAGAACTGAGAAACAAATCATTTTGACCAAAAACAATGTTTGCCAGTCTATATATTAATCACAAAGTAGAATTTGATCCAAAAACTAAAGGGAACAGTGAGTGAATACAAAGATTAATGTTAAAATGTGACAAATGTAAAAAGATATGGAAAAAAGATTCATGCTGGGCCATGAATCTTAGAAAAGTACATGATGTTCCATGATTTATGCTTTGAACTTGTAGAATAAATAAAGATATGGAATCACCTATAATTCTCTAAATCCTACAACAAATAAAAAGTGAGTGAAACATGCATTTTATCTTAAAAGGAGTCTCCCACCATAGTGTGGAATGCTAGTGGTTTAAGAGGGCAGATTGATGGGAGGTTTTGGAAAATGGCACTGGACGGCACGTCTGCATCACTGGAATCTTTTTATGGCTGAAGATGTTACTTTTCGCAACAGTTTCAGAAACTGCTGAGAGATACTATTGGCATGTATACATGATACATCACGCTTAGTAGTACAAAAACAACAACAAAAATAACTAACAAGTAAAGCTGGGGTGAATAGTTAAATAAACCGGGGTACACAAACTGAGTGTGACATTATGTGTGTGTGTTTTTTTCTTTTTGTTTTTGCTACTGTTTTTTTTTCTAGAGAAAGATCTAAAAATAACATAGAAGCACCCAAATATGAAGGAAGCAATAATAAAAGATATGGATGCTTTGCTGTTTGCCTTTTTCAAAAGCAGTCCACAAGAAGAGGAGGAAATTGAGTATTTTTGAAAATCTTAACTGTAATTCACACAAAGGACACATTATCACCAAAGAAATGCATTGCATTAACCATATTGGTAAATGTGATAATTTCCAATTTAATACTTAATAAATATTAAGTGTTATTAGTTAACATTTAAAAAGCATATTTAAGATTTTGCTATTAAAAAGCTTGTCTTTCTGGATTTTTTTAAATCTGGAACTTCCAAGGTATCATTTTAATACCAGCAAAAATATAATATCGTCTTTTAAAGATACTGTAGTAGAATCTTAAATCCTGAGTGCAGACTCAGTACAAACGACAACAAAACAGCTGCAATGCAGTGCAAGTTTCCCCTGTCTGTCTATAGAGTTGTCAGTAATTTAGTGATTCTAAAATGGAGCCTTGGCGAAAATTCAAACTGGGAGACTCGACCAGCTTCACCACATCATCTAATCACTACGCCCGACCGCAGCCAATCCGGACCGGAGCTTCACGCCGCTCCAGCCAATCGTCGTCCAAAGACACCTTCAAAAGTCCAAGCTACCCTGGGGTCTTCCTGCTCGTCAGCCGTGCTTCGAACCTACGTGAACGCTTCTCCTACCTCTCCGACATTCAGTCAACAAGTTTCAGCTGCCTTCAGTCCGCCCAGATCCAGGGAGTATCCCTCACCGACCGGCTGCGCTCCTGTCGACTCCCCGCTACTCCTCACCAATCGAACCGCCCTCATCACGCCTTCCTTCGGCCTCCATCTGCGACGACGAGCGGAATTTTCCGTCCTCCCCTCGTTGACGTCTCAGTCCTCCGCTATCTGCCCGGTTCCCCGCTCCGGCTCACCATAGGCTGCTGCGGCTCATAGGCGCTGTCCCCCGCAGCAAGCGCTGGTTGTCTCCACGATCCGCCATCGCTGCACCGACGCACGTCGGCTCTTCCTGCTCGTCCCACCATGGACTCGATCCGTTGCCCGATCGTCTCTCCCAGTTCACCTCCGAGAGGACGTCGCATCAGACCGCTGCGCCCACCTCCACCTATCTCGGCTCGCAGCTGGCTTGTCAGCCTCATCAACCCGCAGCTTCATCTGCGCCCATTGGGCGTCGTCTAGGTAAGACGTACCTGCTCCTGACTCGTTCATTTTCCCTTCGCTTTACGTCTCTGTCAGCGCACCAGTGCCTTTAACTCATGTTTACCACGCCTCCTATAGCCGGTCAGTCTTGGCATTTCCAGGGTCGCGACTAGCTCGTTCCGTTAGTTCCCGCTCAGGCCGCCGTAGCCCTCTCTGCCCTCTGTTGCTAAGATCGCTCCAAATTCTGTCAGTAGTTCCGGTTTGCATTTCAGCTCATTCTGGCCTCCGCCCCAGCTGCCGCTGGTCTCCTAATCGCAGCACCATTTTCTTAAAGCTTTTCATGACTAGTAGAGGGGATCCGCCTAAAGTTCCATATAAAACGCACCTGAAAACAAACGGAGTTATGGGCAATCTTTTATTTACAATTTCTCTTTCTGTAAAAAAAAAAAAAAAAAAAGCCGTGCTGCCCCTTCTACTCCAGATCCATGCAAGCAGCCCATCCACACAGATGGCAGAGCGTCCGAGCACTGCAGCTCCAAAATGGTGCAGTCATCAGGTGTCTGAAAGAGAAAATACCTTAACTATGGACCCAGCAGGTAGATTACCCGAGAGCAGAGACGCAGCCTACCTAGATCCGCGCTTATCATCTGGTGAACCAGGTGGAGACGTAACAATGCTGCAGGAACACACGAATGGCTTCATTAGTAGGTCCAGCATCCACAACAACCGCAATCCCAGCCATTGACCGTAGATGGCTTGACGATCTCAGTCGAGCAATCAGGAACACAAGCCACCCAGGCAGCCGACATACACGGGGAGAAACAGTCACGCACACACACCTTAGCAGCACCATCAATCACGGGGCCGCTCCTGGTGCACAATGCGGGGAGGATGGTTCTCCTTCCCCCCCAGTCGGGCCAATGTCGCACCCCGAGTAGTCTGATCATCAGAAGCCGCTCGTAGGCTCTCTAATTTTGCAGCTTCATCGCAGCCAGACCGGATCTCATCTGCGTACTTTCCAGTCGTCAATCTTAACCTCCACCCTCGAACAGTTAGCTCACCTGCACAGCGATACAAACTTCACGAGTCCTCTCTCAAGTGATTCATAGTTCACAACGCCGCTCGCTCTGACAGCTTTCTTTCCTCGTCATCCATTGGTTCCGACCCATATCAAGGAGGCATACACACAGTTGGTACGCAGCCATGCGCGCTAGGTGGTCAGCGTCATCTGTACGGCCGTCAGTTCGATTCACGCGACGGGATAAAACCAGCCAACGTTCTTCTGGTAAATGAATGGTCAGTAATTACCGCTGGAGCTAGTCGTAGCCGACCACAAAGCTCGCTCGTTTAAAACAAGCCTCCCGTTCCCCGATAATCCGACTGCTTACCACCAAGCCGGACCGTCGCTGGCAATATGGCTCACGAAGATCTAACTTCCCTGTTATGTGGCCGATTACCTAAAAGCGTCTCGGTAATCCCTTTCTGTCGGTCGCTACCAGCCGTTGGAGCAGGACGTATGGAGATCCTCATTGGCAGGAAACTAAACTCCGGCCCGACGTTGACTCTCGGTCTCGTGTACGTGCTCTAGTCTACCGCGCAGTAGGAATCCTGACTTGTTCTACCCCTTTTCCTTGCGTTCTCTAAAGAGCTTTTGGGGGATTTACAGGCCCCTATTATTATTTAGCGATCCAACTTCGTCTCATTGCCCCCAGCATAAGATAAAAACAGTCCAGGATTTCGAGAATTACATCCATGCATTCATCTGTAGTTGCATTAATTAATTAATTAGTTAAGCAGGATTCGTATATCCGTACAACTTAATCATATTACAGCAGATCACAGGCAGCCAGTCTGCCCCTCCAGGTCCAGTTATAACTCCCACATCTGCCTCCGTGCAAAGCATTCCTACAGCTTCTCTTCTTCAGTTCTTTCCTACATCCGCAGTCTGCTCGCTGGAAGCAACTTTCACGCTAAGCTTTAGCAACCTACCACATCATCTAGTCTAGTCTGGTCGTCTAGTCGAACCCCGCTGTGAATTTCTTCTCAAGGGATTTCTAAGCATAGCTCCTCTAATCCTGATAGCTGGAAACCCATCTCATTCCCATCACTTGGGAATCTCATCACTGCACACCAATCCGGCGCCTTCGTCCCCTACATCAGAGCTCCACTCATGCGCTTTCCTCCTAGCCTTCTATGGATTTCAGTTACGGAGTGAGTTCACACTGCATCTAAAGTATTCAATCAGTTAGAGACTATCTAACTCGATACTAAATTCTTCCCTGACCACTACAACCGCTGCCCGTTTCATCTGCCACCTCAGACTGATCTCAGCTGAGATCCTCCCCCTTGCCACTTCTCGGGCCATTCTTTTAGAATAGGCGTTGCCTCATCACCATCGTCAGGCGTCCCTTCAGCTTCTCTCCTTCAGCTCGGCCGCTGGTCATCCCCGGCCTTCTCATCCTATATCCTACCAAATCTTTCAGCTGTGCTCGAAGCTCCACATGCAATGTCTGCAGGTGAGCATCTCTCCAAATAACTGGTGGTGGAGCCCTAGTCACCGTAAATAGCTACTAAATGGTGAAATTCTTCTTTTTGTTCATTGGTCCCACAGTGACACTTAGTGGTTGATTTGTGCTTTATTTTGAAGAGCGGTAGATTTCTTCTTTGCGTATTTTGTGTTAGGCACTTCCTGTTTTGCTAACCACGCAGAGTCAGCGTTAGAGCCTGAAGAAAAAGAAAATTTGTAAAATAGCGCTCTTGGAAAGCAGAATGAGTTTTCACGGTGCCTGACAAGAAAGGTCAAGATTAAGCTGCACCCGTTCGGAACTCCCTGCATCTGGCTGTCCATTCCGAGAGGCCGCTACAGTCACCTCTAACATTTATTTCACACCTAGGAAAGCTAGCAGGGCCCAACAGGCCCTCAGCCCTGCCGGCTTGGCCTCGCAGTCCATCACGCTGCTTCGCCATCAGTCCCGCCAGCGTGCGGGCCCTATCGCCTATCAGTCTCGTCAGACTGCAGGCCCTGACTGACGCCTATCAGTTCGGCAGACTGCAGGCCCCGACCCACGCCTATCAGTCTCGTCAGGCTGCAGGCCCTACCGACGCCTATCAATCTTGTCAGACTGCAGGCCCTACCGACGCCTATCAATCTTGTCAGACTGCAGGCCCTACCGACGCCTATCAGTCCCGTCAGACTGCAGGCCCTACCGACGCCTATCAGTCCCGTCAGACTGCAGGCCCTACCGACGCCTATCAGTCCCGTCAGATTGCAGGCCCGACCGACGCCTATCAGTCTCGCCGAGCTGCAGGCCCTACCGTCGCCTATCAGTCTCGTCGACTGCAGGCCCCGACCGACGCCTATCAGTCTCGCCGAGCTGCAGGCCCTGACCGACGCCTATCAGTCTTGTCAGACTGCAGGCCCAACCGGCGCCTATCAGTCTTGTCAGACTGCAGGCCCAACCGGCGCCTATCAGTCTTGTCAGACTGCAGGCCCAACCGGCGCCTATCAGTCTTGTCAGACTGCAGGCCCAACCGGCGCCTATCAGTCTTGTCAGACTGCAGGCCCAACCGACGCCTATCAGTCTCGTCAGACTGCAGGCCCAACCGACGCCTATCAGTCTCGTCAGACTGCAGGCCCCAACCAACGTGGTGCGCCTATCAGTTATCCGACTGCAGGCCAGCCAGGCCTCGGCCCGGCTCCCTCTTTTGGGGGGAAGACTATCCCGAGCTCGCCGAGCAGACCGCCTGCTCACGGCGATCCTCGGCTCACGGTCTTCTGCCGGGTCCGAGCGCCAAAGAAATTGTACCATTAAATCTTTTTAACTGCTATTTTCTTCTCTGTGTGAGTCTCTCCAGATTGAAATGGAGCCTTGGCGAAAATTCAAACTGGGAGACTCGACCAGCTTCACCACATCATCTAATCACTACGCCCGACCGCAGCCAATCCGGACCGGAGCTTCACGCCGCTCCAGCCAATCGTCGTCCAAAGACACCTTCAAAAGTCCAAGCTACCCTGGGGTCTTCCTGCTCGTCAGCCGTGCTTCGACCCACCTCCTCCCCTTCTCCACCTTCACCATGAGGGTCGTCCTCCAGGATCCCTTGTGCTCTTCCTCTCCAAGCTCCGCTCCACCACCAGTTTCGGTCCCGGGGGGAAGACTATCCCGAGCTCGCCGAGCAGACCGCCTGCTCACGGCGATCCTCGGCTCACGGTCTTCTGCCGGGTCCGAGCGCCAAAGAAATTGTACCATTAAATCTTTTTAACTGCTATTTTCTTCTCTGTGTGAGTCTCTCCAGATTGAATTGGGTGTAGGTGAGAAGCTAATGGCCTTGTCATTGTGTCAGCTCTTAAACTGACCGTCAGCTTGTCCAGTGTACCACCAACGTCTCTTCCAATAAGGGCAATGCTGAGCTCTGGAGAAGCAGGAACAAATAAAGACATGCTTTCCTTTGATCAGTCTGAAAGTTTACATTTAATATGTAAACTCTTGGAGCTTCAAATGTCCTAGTATTTTGTACAGAGACAATTAAAATTTTAAACAGTCTAACAAGATTTGCTTAGTTTGATTATGTTATTAAAGAAGTGTACTATTTCATTTACAGTATACGACGATAAGTATTAGTGATGTAACAATCAATTGGCTAAGGTTTGAAATGGGCCAGTTTTCCCATAACTGGTCCTAACTACTAAATCCACCAGTCAAATGCAGAAAATTCAGATAAATTTTTGTTCACGACACAAATTACACCTGAAAATTTCATCCATCCATCCATTTTCAAACACCCTTGTCCTAGTGGGGTCGGGAGGGGTGATGGTGCCCATCTCCAGCTAACTTTCCAGGCGAGGGGTGGGGTCACCCTGGACAGGTCGCCAGTCTGTCGCAGGGCAAAACAGAGACAAACAACCCATACACACACACACACACACACCTAGGGAGAATTTAGAGACCAATTAACCTAACAGTCACGTTTTTGAACTGTAGGAGGAAGCCGGAGGGCTGCACAGTGGCGCAGTTGGTAGAGCTGTTGCCTTGCAGCAAGGAGGTCCTGGGTTTGATTCCCGGCCCGGGGTCTTTCTTCACCGAGTTTGCATGTTCTCCCTGTGCATGCGTGGGTTCTCTCCGGGTACCTGAAAATTTCAAGCTTTTCTTTCTACAAGTACAAGAAACATCAGGAGCTTCGAAGAGGGGAAAATGGGGATAGGTTTACAATTGCTTCCTTTTCCAGGTGGTTTAAAAACTCCCATCTCTTTCAGAGAATTTGAAGGATTTATTTGTTGGATAAAACAATGTTTAAACATATGAGCTTCCATAATATACAATATTTTCGCAGAAAAATCAGAATCAGCAAAAGTTTGGAAAAACAAAACTTGCTCCAGAACAGCAAAGCCTGGTTGTTGCCTCCTAATAACTAAGCGCTGTCTTTTCCTTGCCATAATTGAGAGGATGCACCAAGAACGCATTAATGTCACACTAAAAAATATCCCACTGTGCTTTACATGTTAAAAAAAATAAAAATCTCTCACAATGTCCATTTTTTTCTTGGCAAACAGGTTATGTAATTGTACGGCCGTATCCAAAGCTTTCCATGTACACGTTGGCAAACAATAAGTCAGACTGATCAAAGGAAAGCATGTCTTTATTTGTTTCTGCTTCTTCACTGCAGCCCCCACAGTGTCAGTTATTAGAATACAACATGTCATTATATAATATATTACATATGCCTGTACTGTTACAATTCCTGAAGTCCTTATGCACAACCACAAAGAATGTGTAATGTTTTTGTTACAGAAAAAAGCAGAAGAAAAGTAGAAAATCCAAATGAGAGACAATAAAACAAATCAACAGTATGAGGGCAGCAGTACAAAGAGCATATGAGGTAGGAACAGCTGGCAAACATAACATACCCCTATGATCAGGCACTGAAGTTTTCAAGCTTCTTAAATCAAGGATGTAACCTTTGATTTGAAGTGTACATGCTAATTATACCTCCATTACCAAAAATAGCTATAAACAAGTGTCCACACCTTTCACATTTTCGTACGCTCTCTATGATGTTGTTTTGCGGGGAAACATGAAACGGGAGGTAAAATAAGCTCCAGATGATGTGGGCAGGGTCAGTTGGAGGTGGGGCTGAAAGACAGCTTGTTAAGACGGTGGGATGAGAGGATGATGTCTCGTCTGGTTTTCTAACAAGCCCTACGGAGGCTGCAGAGATCTGCAGAACTGCTGATGTTGCGAGCATCGATCAGTTCTCTGCATGGCTGTGCAGCCCGGGGGACTCCCATGCTTAGAACTGGTCAAACAGGCACAAAAAGCATTTCATGTTTGTGCCTTGTACATTTCTAAATTATTTCCCTATTTTATATGCACATTATTGCATGCTTGATAAGACAAGTTTGCAATGATGAAGAAATATGACGGAAAAAGAAGTCTGAACTATCTACATTTTTATCTACATATTTTCCAGCTAAAGGAATCACTACTCACTAGAGGATCAGATGTTTGGCCCTCAGATATTGGTGATTCATACTATTTAAAAATCACTCTTCATAAATACATGTCATTCCTTTGCGACTGTCTGTATATTAACAGCTGTTGTCCTGTTGGAAAGAGAAAAAAGGAAAAGGATGCCCGCAGCATGATGCTGCCACCACCATGTTCCATAATAATGAGGTCTCAGGGTTACGTAACGTTTTAGTTTTCTGCCAAACAGAGTATTTTATGTTCTTTTAAAGGCCTCCAAACGTGGGTCGCGCTAACCCCTGTTTCAAGCAAAGGTTAATCTGGACATTTTATGGTCATCTTCTATAAAGGCCAAATTTATGATGTGCATGACTGATAGTGTCCAAATCAGCAAATTCTTCCACCTGAGTAAAGGATCACTTTCGCACTGTAAGTAAAGGGTCGTATGTTGGCAGGTTTTATTTAGAAATATCTCAGTGAAGGGGCTATAAACAAATGTTCACTTCAGATTTCCATTTGTAACAAAAAGCCACGAAAGCATGCACACTTTCCTTCCACTGCAAATTTACCAAACAGAGACAATGTGCATGTACATTATACAGATTATAGCCAGAAAAGCTTGTGTCCACCTGCAATCCCTGGACAGGTTGATGCAATCGCATATGGTTTAATATATTATGAATTGATGAAAACCCAGTTTAGTAATCAATTACATACATGTCTGATAATTAATTATATAGACCACACAAAAAAACTAATTATTTTGTTCTTAGTTATGTATGCACATGTTTTATCTGTCCTACTGATTGCTTGATTTCTTGTTTTTAAAAACCTGCTTGAGATAAATAGATCAAATCAAACAATTCAAAAAACTGTTTTTTGCTATCATTAATGAGTACAAATCTGCTTATTAGACAGCCATATTTACAAGAACATAATCTCATTTCGGTAAACTATATATATACAGTATCTATCTATATATCTATACATATATATATAGATATATATATATAGCTGCCACATCAGCTGTAGAGTATATAGTATAACAATAACCCACTTGTATTATGACATCACACAGGCATTTCCTTTAAATTGCTGGGGTTCCACTACTCTATTTTCTGTAGAGAGTCCTATTATTTGAAGCACTCAGATAAACGGAGGCAGCCCTGTGTGAATGACAGAGCGAAGGGAGGAAGAGCGGCGAGGGGGCTGGTTAAGTGCATGGAGTGAGTGGCAGTAATCACAGCTCTGGTAAAAGCACTCGTTTGCTCAGTGTAACATTCCTCAGAATGAGTTTACTCTATGTCTCTCTCGCTCTCTCTCCGTCTTTTCCTCTGATTCTGATAATAGCACCAGATTGAGTAATTGTATGTTTGAGTAGAGCTAAACTGCAATCAGATACTAGGGGGCATCTCTCTCTCTCTCTCTTCTTCCTCACTTCATTCATGCTGTATACTGGCCTCTTATCCAGTGTACCAGGCTCTCCCTCCAGCCCTGTGGTTCCTCTAGGCCTCACTCCACTGTTTTTTTTCTGTTCTTCTTTTTTTGGGGTTTGTTTTACAGTCAGTCAGGGCTAGGGTCAATAACAGCTACGTGTTGTGCTATAATTGATGTCATCATTTCAATTTGAGCTGATTATAGCTGAGAGCTGCTTATCGTGTGACCCAGGGAGGAATAACACACTGCAGGGCCCAGAGCTGCTACGCCTGACCAGGCTTAGCTGCTGGGTCGGCTGGATGGATATTTTGATTTGGCTCGGCACACAGCTGCCTTTTCTATTAACTCCTAATGTGGAGGTAATGGCCGAGCATGCTCCATGGGCTACAGGCTGGGGCAAGTGGCACTGACACAATTTATTGCGATTCTGATTATTTTAAAGGAATCGGCGTTCACCTCCATCTATAAACTGTGGCTTGATTGAGATCTCAGCAGACAAGCAAGCAAGTGGTTGAGGAAGTATATATTAATAATATTTAATGTTATCTAAACTTAAAATTCGCTTAAGATAATTATGTTCATTAACTTATCATGTTGTAAATCTTTGAACAAATCAAAATAATCAAATTCAGTGCAGATTCTTACCAATCTTATCAAATTTCAATCCAAGTCGCTTGCCTTAAAACTAAATTCAGAAACAAATGTAAAACTTATATGCTTTTGAAAAAAATAAATAAATGGAGATAAATACATCATGAACATATCCGCTTGGTTATTAGAGAGTAAGACTTTCAGTCGATAACAGGAAGCCTCAACAGAAAACAGCAAAATTACTCTTATCATTTTAGGCTTTCATTCAAGTGTAATAACTCTTGCATTATTAATATCTGCGTAGAGGTGACACAGTTACATTTCCTTCACAGTGAGCCCTTCTGTTTGGTAGAGTGACTCCATGTAGGGTAGCAAATCACCAGAATGAGTTTAAATACAAGTTTTTATAAGTTCACACCACCATTGCCACAATCTAAAATGTATTACAAATTTGACTTGTTAACTTGTTTATGGGTATACTTAAGTATTTGTATAAAAAGCAGTTTGTATTTTAGTGCAGCTGTATAGCAGCTTTATAGATAAATACCACCAAACGTTTATAGCCGTTAGGTTTTATAAAAAAAAAACAAATAAATTGCTGGGTAGGAAGGTCACATGAGAAAAGAAGAAGCTGAAGAAATGCTTAATTTAGAGAGCTTTTGACTGACAAAGCTGATGACCCACTAAAAATGTACTTTCCCTTTAAGTGCACCACAAGTAAGCTGTCAGATCAAGTCTTTAATACGCTAGGAAAGTGTGCAAGTCTGCAAACTTTGCTGCTGACATCTGGTCAGGCTCAGATGATGGTGAACTTTTAGATGTGCCAAGTTGATTCAGAGATAATAACGTTTAGTTAAGCAGACTTGTACTGCATATTAATCTAATGTTGAATCGCTCTAATGTAAAACTTATGTTAAAGTTTTTAAAGGTATTTACAACCCCCCTAAAGTGCATTGAGTAAAAAGATATGATAATTTCAGGTCGATGTTAACACTGTTGAAGAAATTAAGATATAAATAACACTTTTCTTAATGCATGCTATAATTAGGGTCAAACCTAAACCAAAAGAACAAACTAAGTGAAAGCCAAGTATCAAGCAGCTTATACACCTAAAACCTGAAGCTATGAGAATGGGGTCCTCATTTTTTTTATTCACTTCATAATGTTTTTTTATGTTGTGACTTTTTTTTTTTGTAAAGCTACTTTACATATTTCAGGGACTTATTTTCTTAGCACCGTTTTGATTTCAAGGATTTTACGGCAGGATTTTTATTTCATGATCTTGTATTCAAATTTGGGGGTGGAGTTTTAATGAAATTCAGCACATCTGCATGAGAGCGTAATGTGCAAGTCTGCATCCCATTAAGGCTTGAGTAAAATAAATAAATCTTCAAATAAATTAAAACTAAACAAATAAGGTGCAAAAAATGCTTAATATTTATTTTGCTTAATGGAATATGTATTAATAATAATTTTTAAATAGCATTATTTAACTTGAATGAAATGGCTCCCTATATGAAGCAACACTTGCTCAAACCCAAAGTGGAAATATTCAGTAAAAAAAATGGAATCTAAGATTTATGAAATATCCTGCATAAAATAAATTCTGTACCTGTACAGTCTTAGACAGGAGTTAAGAAAATTTTGGCCTCATCCATCTTTGTGACATCGGCAAATAGGCAGCATCTTCCTCAGGGCCTGTATACTCCAGAAAAGCTTTGAAACACTGAGTGGGCTGCTTCTGTGTGGAACAAGTTAAAAACAATGTTTCCAACTCAAAGAAAATGAATCAATAAACAACCTGTCAATTCTTTGGCATTTCTCTTTGCCATTTATGTCAGAGTGTTTTCAATGCAAGCACAAAGTCACAGTGCTGCCTTCCAGCATTCATGCTGTGTGCTAATCAGACACACAAAATTCGCAGCAAGTTAAAGAATACAAGAGTATCACCTGTGTGGAATAAGGGCTAAAGAGTAATCAACTTGAGGTAATTTGTCCTATTGAAAAACTGTTGAAAAATTTCAACAGCTGTAAACTTTAGATGGGCAATAGATGATGGGCAATACCCTTAACCCTGAACAGCACTTGTCTGATCATTGCACAGGAGAAGAGCTGTTGCTAAAAACAGACAAAGAGTGCTCATAAAGGAACACTGTCTCTCCTCTCGCTGTCTCTCTCTTTTTTTCCTTCCTTTTTTTGCTGAAGCTCTGAATCTGTGGGTGTGAGGAAGCAAGAAGCTATCTCTTACATTCTTTTGTCTTTCACCTTCTCTGTCATTTTCCTGACTCTTTTAATACCATCATTAGGAGAGTCCTTCTGCTTTGCTGCTGGCCAAGACACAGAAAGAACGAGGGGAACTGCGGGGCGAATGCAACAAGACGAGTGAACGACGCTTTGATTTCTGCACCCATGTCTGAAATTTGATGCACATATACTGCGCATTTATTTAGGGATGCAACATGCAGCAAATGTCTGCACCAGAGCAGTATTTAATCATCCAGGTGTGCACCCACCTGGTTTGCAGCTGTAAAACCGAGGATGAGATGTAACACACTTCCTCTATGAAACACATTGTTAAAGATATCAGTCCTCTCCATAGTTGATTTGTGCAGCCATTCATTTCCCTATAAGACTCTGTTCACACTGTAACTGGCACATTAACGCTCAGAATCTACTGATTACTGTGGTCCATCTAAAAGAACATAAAGTCCTCAAAGTATAGGTTGATATCTGACGAATAAGGCACTGAGAAACAGAGCTATTTTCTTTATACAGAAGTGGACTATTTTGTAGGTACTTATGGTAAAGTTGTGCACAAAATGCCTTTAAACATCATCTTTAACTGCAGTAGCATAAGCGTATACAGAAAATGTAATAAAAGCTACACTTTAATTTTAATATATGTATTCATTAGGCAAAACATTCAATGTTAAGAAACAATTTTTATTTTTTGTTTTTTTACAAAAATAAGATGAAATACATGTTCTGTTTAAACCAGTGGCATAATTATTGGTACTCCAGCTATTAATACTTTA
Organism: Xiphophorus maculatus; assembly: GCF_002775205.1. Classification (NCBI taxonomy): domain Eukaryota; kingdom Metazoa; phylum Chordata; class Actinopteri; order Cyprinodontiformes; family Poeciliidae; genus Xiphophorus; species Xiphophorus maculatus. The sequence continues at coordinate 18,188,476 of NC_036465.1, read as the reverse complement.
TTCAACTTCCCTTTGGCAAAAGGAGAATATTGAGTTATAATACATTTCACAAAGTTGAAGCATACACAAAGTGGGGTCATTGTCCTCTTTGGACAATATATAAGTTTACAGAAGTTCCCAAACTGTTTTTAAAAAGTAGCACCTAAATTAATGCCAGATTTTTCAAGTACAAAAAGTACTTTGACTTTTAAATTTGATGTAATTTCATGGAAACAACAGCAAAAATAAATAAATTAGGAAAAATATCTCTAGCCATCATTGGACAAGAGGTGTAGACACCATGAGAAGGGCTTTTCGAAGAAAAACACAGATCCCTCATTATGGTTTACAATAAACCTAATGTGGTTTTCCACATAATAATTTATTTCGTTGATGCTAAATACCTTTGTTTCATTTTCATCTATATACATACATTTTTATGTTAGTAATGGTAAGACAGAAAAGGCTGTTTTTTCTGCTTGGCTTCACACAGAAAAGCTCTGCTTGTAGATATTTTCTGTTGGTCTCATGGAAACTTGTTGACCACAGTGAGCATTAGAGTTTTCTTTTAACCCCTTTGACCAGCCTCCTGACTCAGTGGAAACATAATTATAGGCCCTCTTTCTAGTGTTCTAGTGACTAAGATGAATTGGTGTATGCCGTGTCATTTATTCTCAAGAGAAGCTAATCAACTAATTAACTTCAAATGATTCAAAGATATGAATTTTAAAAAATGCCTCAGGATCGTTAGGAGCATCTGTAATTGTCTCACCAGTGTTTCTGATTAAAACAATCATTTCTTAATGTAGGATTTTTCCACATTGCATTGTTTGAAATCAAAATAGATATTGAGTTTCTCACAAGTGTTCAACTCAAAATTATAGAAATGCAATAAAATATTATTTTAATGTGCACATTTCACTTGTCAAAGTCTGTACTAATAAATTGATCAATTCTTATTCTAGAGTTAAAGCGTGAAAGATGATTCTGTGGAAATTCAAGAGGTTGAGTCATGTAACTCTATTACTTACTTGCCTATTCAATTCTTGTGTTTGACTCATAATTTATTCTTTTTTATATCAGGTCAAATACTTTGGAGTTCATAATAAATCAAAATATAGTAATATACTTATGTCTCTGAATAGAGCATCTCTCACTGTGCTTTATCGACTTCAAGGATACTTTACTTTGAAGAGTCACGACTACATAATGGAGAAAACTTAACAATGAGCTTGGGGAACATGCTCTAACGAAATGTTCTCAGAAACTGGGCAAAAAGGACATGGAGCAAAACTTTAAGTATAATACAGAGTTCCTTCAAAGCAGCACAAGCCTTAGAGGAGTGGAATGAAAAAAGATGAAATGTTTGAAGTGAAAATGAATGCGTCATTTTCAGCATGTCGAGATGCAGTAAAATAAGCATCTGTCATTAAAACATAAATTGCAATGTTGTCATAACCATAGCCATCAATCCAATCTTTGCGATAAAAGATACAAACCCAAATGTGCACAGAATCAGGCCAGAACAATCAACAGCCTCTCTAAACAAACAAACACAGAGCCGAAAGAAATTCAGGAATTCAGATCCTGGTTTTGGTCCAATTTCTCTTCACTAATCCTCTTCTGTCTGCAATCAGAAACGATTTCTAGGATTTCATTATTGTTTACATGTATCTGAGACTAACTTTCCTCAATTTCACAACCACACAATTCCACTAAACTGTTTTTTTTTATTAAAGATAGCTTCTTTTTCCTTTCTAACCTTGAAATATATTGCTTCTCATCTACTCAAAATGTATAAACCTTCATTGAATAATACATTTTAAACATTGAGAAGCTTTTGTTGGTGACTTCTACGTCATTTGTATGGAGCCGCTAACATCACTCCAAAAAAGCAACAATTTTTCTAAACCACAGAAAAACACATTTATGAAAGAGTCCCAGCCAAACCAATCTTTCTTAATATTGCTACAAACTTTAATCAAATCCATTCAACTTTGTAAATAAGATGTTGTGGAGCATTTTATTTTTATCCATTCATCCATCCAGGCTATGTTTCTAGAGCACTTTTCATGCAGCCAAGTGTAACACCAAATGATTTGGACATTTAAGCACTACAAACACAATTGAATAACCAAAATGAAATGAATGAGTTAAATAAAAAGACAGACAAGTAATTATTGGTAATAAAATGACTTGGAATTAAAAGTGAGACAAAAATCAATTATAAATAATGAGGAACTGTCATGTGTAACTGCATCTTTACACATTACAGGGCCAACACAGAGTCATAACAAAAGATGCCCACGAATATTTGCTGTTAAAAAATTTAAAATTGATAGTTAAAATCTAAGGTGCTCTGGCATTAGGTAAGCCAGAGTCTCAAAGAAAGTAAAGCCCTCACATTTTAAATAGTGAAACCTCCGTAACATGAGCCCACCTCTAAAGCCCTGCAGCCAACATGTAACAGACGACAAACAAAAACTGCTGACAAAACATTTAAATCCTTGTTTAACTCAACATCCTGCATTCAAAGATGCTACATGCTTTTGAAGCAGTGAAGCCTGGTCCTTTTTCCTGTGCCCATAACCTCTAAAAAATGCTTCTCTGCAGACATTTATACTCAGCTGAACCTGTTCTTGCATGCAAATGATAGGAAATTTACATGTGTTAATAAATCCTTTGGATATGTGGAACAAGAGTGCAGTTAACAAACTAATGATTGGTACTGACGGATCTGTGATCTGCTACAGCTTTGCTTTAGCAGCAAGCTTTTCCAGACATTGCCAATAAGGCCTGAAAGGACAATGCAGAACAAGAAGCAACAGCGGTGAGGTGCCGCTGGCTGGTATCAAGCTAAGTGGGCATGTCAGACCAGTCCTGTTCTGGCTTCTTGCCTGCTCTCTCAGCTGCTCACTCAGTCCCCAGTGTCCTCAACCCTAAATCGATCCAGTTGCTGCCGCTCAGCTTCAATGGTGGGCTGATCTGACTGACTAATGAACCATTTCCCTAATGAGAGGACCACCCCCTCCCTCCCCAAACTCAACATTTCCTGTACATACCCTCCTTTTTTTGCATATTGCTTCCATATTTACCTTCCTTTTCCCTCCTGCACTGCCTTAGGCTTATCTCGTACAGTCGTCCCTTCCACCTCTTCCTTTAGCACTGGGTCTGTCTCTCTTCATCTTCTCATCTCAGTTTCTGTGCACAGTCTTCACACTGTGTACATCTCACTTCGCTCCCTCACTGACAGTCATTCACCAACAGTTTGCCATATCCTTCCTTTTTTCTCCTTCCATCTATTAAAAGTTATTTGAGCAACTGTTGGGCAACAAAACATTTCATGGAGGCAGTTTAAATCCTGAGTGTTGTTGGACTGATAGTTTTTAGTCTGCTCTCTCTGCTTGCATCGAAATGAAGCCAAATACAACTCAAAAAGCTGAGACTGCATATATTCTAATTCACTCTTTTTTTTTATTTCCCCTAATTATTTACCCAATTTATGCGTCAAAGCATTCTTTGACACATAAATTGGGTAAATCTTTTAATTCTTTCATTTTTGTTGGATTCAAAACTATAATTTGGAGGGTAGATGAATACATTATTGTCTCTCTGCCACCTGTTACCACCAGTTATCTGGCTGAGACAAGACTATTTGTTTTTTTTAATGTTTTTAATCATGGAAGACAAGTTCTGCTTTTTGGAAATATTTCTGGTCACAGAAAAACATGGACACTCAAAGTGAAGGAACTAAAGAAGTGTCACCCATCACTTTTGCTAATGCTCCCATCACACTATTTCATATTTTTTCTTGCATTTCAGTTGTTTAGAAAGGCATGCTAACTTAGGTAAATCACTCAACATCGATTTAGGACGCATTTGATGCAAAAACATTTGATCACTAGTAAATTTGTTTAAAATGTTTAAAATTTCCATCACACAGATACACCATGTATACTGCAAATGTGTGCCACTGCTACAGCAATTGCACAACTGCTAATGAAACATGGCATCAAAGACCCAATAAAGAAAAAAATCATGTAATCTCATTCAGGACTATGCAAAACTTCTGTCATTGAAACTGTGATTGAAACTGAAAGTTAAACTGACAACATGACCTACTTTCTGAGTTTTTCACAAAAATCATCTGACCACTAGACGGCCAACAAAGAGCATTCAAATTTCCCTCCAGGGTGGAACAAACAGTCGATGCTAACATAGGTGAAAAAACAGGGGTGTCAACGCAAAAGAAATGTTCTGATGCAGGTTAACACTCCACATCTTTGATTCCAACGTACACACACTATTCAAAGTAGGAGGGCATCAAAAAACATGACAGCATGTTTAAAAAAAATTTTAAATTCCTTAAGGCATATCAATATCCTAGCAAACCTTTCTGCAGTATTAAATTAATGCAATTACATTATACATTTTTGTTTTGGATGTTTGGGCTAATAATGTGATTCTGTGGCAATTTTGCTCAAACTGATCATAAGAACCTCATACCTGTTTATGCTTAATATGAAATTATTAGAAAATATTGATGTAGTCCTTTGAAAACTCCTTCAGTATATTGAGAAGACTGTGAAGAGGCTAAAACATGATTCAGCTTTATCTCATGGCAGGTCTAGAGTAGTAAGGAGTGAATGTGACAGGAGAAGGAGCTCACACCACAGAGAAACCTAGGAAAACATGCAATATGCAGTAATATTGGTGAATGATGTGATAACTATATGACTTGAGATGAATAATTAATAAAAAGTAATAAAAATATTAATTAAAATGTGTTAATGTCCCTAAATAATCAGTGTGCAATTCAGCTACTGGAAAAAAGAAAATTTTATTTAGATTTAAAGAAGAAGGTTTTATTGAAAAAGTTCCTTCCAGACAACATCTGCTGTTTTGGCCTCGACACAGGATAGCTGTAGTTTCTAAATGGCTTGATCACCTTATCACTTTATCTTCCTGTTTTAATGATATACTTGTGATGTATTATGCAGCCCTAGAGTAACCCAATCCATTTGGATGGGTTTTGCGCTCTCCTGTGTCACCTCGTGTTTTGCCAGATGCTTTCGTGGTGAGCCCCACATCCACTCGTAACTGCTTGTCCACTCACCAGTCCGTCACAGTTGCTGAGAGCCACGGTGCCTCCTGGTGTGTCTGTGATGTCCCCCACATACAGGCACTCATTATGCAGGGGCTCAGAGTACCGAATGCTGTCACTGTCGTCGTGCCACTCCATCTTGGCTCCGGGGGCCACCAGCCTGGCGTTGTGGCGCAGGCGCAGGTGGAACTCCCGGCCGAAGACGGTGACATTGTAGTAAAGCCTCTCCTGACTGGCATGGTACTCTCTGTTCTCCTCGGCTCCTCTATGTCCTTCCCACTCATCGTTGCCTTCTCCTACCTCCCTCTTCCGGCGCCTACGGGACTGCCCCGCTGCCACGCGACCACCCGAGACGGCATGTGACAGAAAGCGGCCCTCTGCATCCACACTGATCGGCCTTACCAGTCCATAGTCCCCCAGAATATGCTGCAGGGAGTCTGGGAAAAAGGAAAAGCAGTGTTGGATTAGGGAATCAATCCAGTAGAAAGATGTAAAGAATGTTGTTGGGTGAAGAGGAGAGGGAAGAACAGTAGGATGGGGAAGGAAACAAAGTTATAGGACAAGTAATAAAAAAGTAAGAAATCAAGCAATAAAAGTTACAAAGGTAAAAATTGTGGAATTGTACACTATTATGTTTTGGTGTAGCTAATGATCCACTTGCAGAAACCAGGATAGCAGAAGCATTGTGGAAATAAAGATGACTTCAATTACCAGAACTTATTAGCCAGGAACAGACTGTAAACAGCAGGGTGTGAATAACAGAGTCTGACATGGAGTACCTGAACCAAGAAGTATTTATACTGGGCACTTTGATGCTACACAGATGAGAGAGAGAATGAACAGATGGGAACAGCTATTAGAGACTAGGTAACTCAGGCACTGAAATAAAAGAGTAACACTAGTAATCAAAAACAGAAATAAAAGGAAACATAAGATAGTGAAACCAAAATTATCAAGCTAAACTCAAAGTCCAACAGATTAAAACACAGAAGGGGTTTTGACAAAAGATGAACCAATCAGTTGAGAATTTGCAAGTTTATGTACATCACACCAATTCACAATCATTTCTGGAGCCGCTGTTATTAATCTCCTAACGTTATCTATCAAATTAGCTACAATTTGAAGTTATATAGAAAATGTATAGCATTTAAGATCAAGCTTTTAACTATTAAAAGTTGTATTATGTTATTAATTTTACATGTATATTTCTCAATGTTGTAAAACTGAAAAATGAAATACTTAGTGAAGATTTTTTATTTAAATTCTCTAGAAATCCTCTGCCAGGTGAAATTACTCAGCCATATTTTTATTGACATAGAGAAAGAGAGTTGTTGTAAATGTGTGCAGAGAACATCTTCCTCTATATCTAGTTGAAGATTTTTTTGGTGTTATGTAGGTCTGCTCTTTTCTGCTGTAGACAGACTCTCAACACATTGTATGTTCTACCAATTTTTACACATGGATAGTTTGCAGGTGTCATACAGAATAGATATATTAATTTGCGGTTTATACCCTTTAATTTACTGGACTACATATGAATCAAGGTGATCTATGTAGATAACATGACATTTAAACAAGGACTACAAGATTAGACATTAGTTTAAAAATATGCCTGTAATTCATAAATCTTGAATGTGTTCAAATTTAGTTGTGTTTTAACCATAAACTTCAGTGTAGCTTATTGTGATTTTACATAGTATAGCAAAACAAAGTTTTGCATAATTTAACTTGTTTTAAACAGAAAATTTTTTAAATGGTTGTGCATTTACTCTGATCTCCCCAAATAAAACAAAGTGGATCCGAGTTTTAGAAGGAAACAAAGTCCATCTGTGTGTCATGAAATGTTTGAATAAAGCCAGCTGTTCTGTGAATGCCTCACAGATTTGTTAGATGACTTTGGTGGACAAACAGAATCACAACGCTCCAAGGGTGAGAAGAGCATTAATCAAGAGGCTTGTAGTCATAGTGGAGGAGCTGCAGAGTTTCATAGCTCATGTGGGGGAAACAAACTGCAATGTATTGAAGAGTGCAGAAATCCAATGCTCAAAAAAAGATCAAAAGAAATCACACCACTTACACTTTAAAACTAGTAATTTAGGATACAACGCAAGCACATAGTCAAAGGTGCTCGAGTTTCTGCTGTAGTCAAACTCTCAATATATTTTATGTTGAAGGTCTGTGTTCTACAAAACTGGACAACTGGACTTTCTGTTCTGTATACAAAACACTAACGGGAAAACTAAATCTGCTCGTCACACTGAAAACACATCATCCCCACATGAAAGCAAGGCGTTGGCAGAATCATGCAGACGCTATTCTTCGGCAGTGACATTTTCAGGAAGCTGGTCAGTGCTGATGGGAAAAATGGGTGAAACTATCAGGACAGTCCTGGAAGAAAAGCTGAAGAAAGGCCAAAAAAAATACTTGAGTCTGCACAGGACATTCAATCTCAGGTAAGACATTGTTCTAACCCAAAGTCACAATAAAAATTGAATCATAGGATATTCATTTCTTTAGAAATGCCTAGTCAAAGTCCAGACACAAATCCAATTGAGAAAGATTTGAAAATGTCTGTTTATAGTTTTGTCCATCCAATTTTACTTACTTTAAGCTATTTTGCACAAAAAAAGAAAAGAGAAAGATGGATAAAAAATCGAACGTAGTAGCACAAAGGATTTACAGCAATAATTGCAGCACAAATACGAAGGACTGTTTGCAAATGCATGGCACACTTGTCACATTTTTCTAGTAAGAGGAAATGTGCAAAACCATGTATCATATTCCATCCAATTTACAATCATGCGTTACTTTTCATTTGCCTTACAAAGCCCCCAGTAAAATGCATTTCAATTTTAGGTTGCGATTTGACAAAGTATGAAAAGGTTCCGGGGGCGTGAATACTTTTGAAAGAGGCTCTGCTCTGACTTTGTGGGGTATGAGGGGACTCGAGACCCCCACTCCCCACCATCATATTATAATCCCCTCCGATTGTACCCCTTCCATATAGACACAGGAGCAGACCCCACCCATGCACCCAGAGGCGACCCCGACGCTCAGGTTGCGTGCATTTGGAAACGGCAGCCTCAGCAGTGCGCGCTGCGCTCCTGACACCTTCTGTGCCCTTCCACCGACAACCGGAAACCCGGAGCAAGATCAAGGTGCTAATTGCAGCTTTCTCACGCTGCTTTATCACTGTCAAACTGCCCGACTTATAAAAAAAAGAAGAAGAAGGAAAAGCATTCGTGCAAACACGATACTAAACCGACCTAATATTTCAGACACGTATCATCTTTCTTATAATAAATAGTTTGCATTTAAAAAAAACGTTACTTTGGATACATTACAGATGCTCTTATGTTATTAACCGTAGTTCACACGTGACAGTGACCTTAGGTACACTACAGAGATGCTCCCACACCTACTGATACACACGCAAACACCGTGAGCCAAGGCCGTTTCATGGTGCCAGTGTTATCCATGAGTCAGGTGTGTCACCTCCTTACAAGCATCTCCCCGGCGCACTCATCAAGTCTAAATGTATAAAGTTTGCTGACTGATAAAATCAAGCACACTCTCTTAATCCCTCTTGGACCTCTCTATGTTTGAGGAACGATTTGATAATAGTGTGATCAATAGGCTGACATCCGACTCCATGCGTCCTGTCACAGATCGATAGATGCGACAGCGGCCGAATCAGATAACGTTACGGCTACTTCCCTGCAAAACCCGACAGTGTGATCGGTAAATCTGGTGCTTCTCTAAAAGAAGAATTTAATCCAGTGAATGGATGGGAGAGGAGGGGGGAGGAAGAGAGCAAATCACAACACTGCTTGCAGTTGCACCGCCAAGGGACCCTCGGAAAGTACGCGCACAACAGCAGGGCGCACAGAAGTTGCAAATTGTGTTATTTTGGGGAAAGAAGCTGAAAAGGCAGGTCTAAGATGAAGCAAGCATGAGAAAACCGGACAGTTTGGAGCGGAGTTCTGGGGAGCGCTCAGAGGAGCCCCGCTGATAAGAGATCAGATCAGATACGGAGTATAAACACTGGCCACGTTTGGCTGTACTGTACTCACCAACGCTACTGGCGATGTAAAGGCCGCTGGTGTGCAGCAGGAAGGCCGGCAGAATAATTAGGACAGTCAATCCTGGCGAGAGAGCCATGGCAGCTCCGAACTGCGCAGGTGAGAGAGTGGGACTCCGGGCTCCAGTGTGGTGAAGTTCCCCCGCCTGGCGAGACCAGCCACGCCACGACAGCAACAGCACAGCAGCCCGCAACTAGACTGCCAAGTGCACCGGGAAAGACAGAGCTCTCCTCCTCCTCTCTCTCTCTCTCTCTCTCTCTCTCTCTCTCTCTCTCTCTCTCTCTTTCCCTCGGTGTCTCTCTCTCTCCCTCTCGCTCTCTCTCCTTCTTTCAGTCGAGGTCTCTCACTCTCTCCCCCTCTCTCACTCAACTCTTCCTTTTCTTTCCGCTCCACGTCTCTCTCCCTCCTCCCCTGCCGCCTTGACACTCGCACCGGGCACTGAGCTCCCACCCACAGCCCGTGTGTGAGATGGGGAGATGTTTCACGGAGCGCTGGCCCACTGACAGACAGGCCCGCTGACAGCTCGCTGCTTCATCACACCTCCAGCGCGAGAGGGGCCTCGGCCTAAAGTCGTTTTTCACAACTTGGCCACTCTTTCCAGGTTCATAACTACAGTTCAGCGCTCCGCTCCAGCGGTCCCTGACATGCTGCAAGCCTTTTCATAAACTTTGAATATTCAGCTAGCCGTCCTGGACTGGCTGAGCACCAGCGCCTCTTGCGGCCGCCTGCGGGAAACGTGCTGGGTATTAGCAGGACCCAAGGGTCCAATTTACAGGCAGAGAAAGGAGAGCTCCTTCCAGTCCTTCCTAGCATGCATTGCCCTCATTTAGCACATCATTTACCCTTGTTGACTACTAAACTCTTAAACACAGATGTGCATTATAATTTAGACAACAGACATGAGCAATAAACTATTAGTGTTCCCATATTTTGTGAACATTTCATAGGAGTTAGATGTAATGGAGTAACATAAAGTAAATCTGTATTTGAAGTAAAATTTGAAGTTTTTCTTTGTTTTTTTTCATAAAGTATACAACATCCTGCAAAGTGTGCAATGATTTCAGGTTCTGCTACTATAATACTGATAAAATCCAGAGCAACCCATCTAACACTAATCACTAACCTGAACACACCATGCCCACAGTGAAACTTGGCAATGGCAGCATCATGCTGCAGGGAAGCTTTTCTTTAGTGTTCCTAGGAAAGTAGAATAAACTCATAACTTTGTGGAGCCACAATTCACTGCAGTTGCATCTGAAAGTGTTTTAGGCCATGTCTTTACCAGCCTTGCACATCCAGAGACTAAATTTCTCTCCATTTTTTATACAATAGATGAAATTCACACTGACTGGATGGGGAGTGTGAGCATGAACAACAATTTGCCAGCCTTGAAACGGATTCTTAATTTAGTTTATTTTAGGTTTTTTACAAAAAGTTCCTAACACTTGGGTAAGTTTAGCTCAGACCCATCAAGTTGCTGCTCGGTCTGTATGCTTGCAGTTTTCCCTAGAAGGTAAATCGTATTCCCAGACTCAAGTCTGTTGCAGCCTCTAACATGATTTCTTCCATCATTTCTCTGTGTTTAGCTTCACTCAACTTACTGTCTTAGTGTCCCACAGAAAAATCATCCGCTGTCATCACAATGTTTCACAATGGGATAACAGATGTACCGTGTGAGCTTCATTCCCATGTAGACTTTTTATGGGAACTAAAGAGTAAAATTCAGCAAACCTTCTTTTTAGAATATTTTTACTGTAAAAAAAATGTTTAAAAATGAAAACTGTATAACAACTTTTATACTTTGTAATAATATTATATGCTGGTCTATCACATCAAATCCTAGTAAAAATGCAAACAGGTAATGGGGTTAACATGAGAAAAGTGTGAAAGGGTTGGTTAAGAATGCAAAGCCTTTTAAGTGAATTTATGTATTTAAAACAAATAGTTGAACACTAAAATAGATAGATATTACAAATAAAAATATCTGTTATTGACATATTTAAAATATGCCATCTGAAAATCCAGTCTGGATTTATCTTCAGCCTGTGGAGCTCATTGATTTTTGCTAATGTACTGAAAGCCATCGGATTTTACAACACAATAGACAGTGTAATACACAAACAGTAAATATTCAGCGCCATCATTGTATCACTCATCATTATGATCTCAGAATTATTATTATTATTATTATTAATTTTATGTAATTTTTATTTGTCTTTTTTGGGGAAAATGTCTTGGTCTCCTTTTACATTTGATATACAGGAGGGGAAAGCATCCAAAATAACTAATTTCCAATTATACTTAATAAACAAAACAGCTAAAAAATAGTCTCATTCATAAGTAATTATGTTCATTAACAAAAGCACAACTTCATTTTGACATAGAAACAGAAACTTTTCTAGTCTTTATTGCAACAATAATACACAACAATAATAAAATATTGTTTCATGGAGATGCAGTTAGTATACATATTAAATTATGTCATTCTAAATTACAGAGCTAGTGTAGCAGTCCTTCATTAATCTTTAATTCTACTTATAAAAATAATCATATCCTGCAAACAGAACTAAAATAAAGAAATATTAAAAGGAAAATATATTTTTAAGGTAGAACACAGTTAAGCTTTTTGACAAATTTAAGTTTAGCTCAAGTTAGTGACAGAATTAAATAAAATTCCATAAGATACATTGGGGACAAATGCAATCTAATTGCTTCTGCATAGATTAATCAGATTATTATTTAGCTTTTTGTGACATACAGAACACAGGTTAGCGATATACAACCATATTATATTCAATAAATTAGGATACATTCATTTACTATTTGGTTTCAAACAACATTAATATTTAAACAATATTTCTTTTTTATTTTACACTCCATAATTTTCTTGATAAAACATCTGTGGTTTTCTTTAGTTATCCTCTGTTTGAAATTTGTTATGAAAATGACTAAAACTTGATTTGGGAGAACATTAGAGTTTTTTGCCGTCATCTGGATCAGTAAGGTAACTTCTTACTGCTGCAAACAGGAAAAGTATAAATCACTGTAATACACTGAGATCCATCTACAATCACATGAACTTATTTCAAATATTGATTTATTTTAATACAAGAAGTGGGGGGTTTGATATAGGCAATAAGGGTTTCTGTCCTGAGCAATTTGGCTTGGACAGGTGTGTAAGTTTTGCATATTTGCAAGTGGGCATTGGGACTAGGAACTCTGACATGCTAAACAACATGTTAAGACTGTGAGAAAATATGAGTTAGCAGTGCGGGTGGCTAATCGACATCTGATTTGTACTGTGAATTGAACACTAAAGTAAATGGCTTTTTACCTTTTTTATTGTATATGGATTTTTTTCTATTATCTAGTTGAAAATGGAAGATAATTCTATCCAAACAGAAACCATGTTATTCTGATTGCAGATCATTTAATCACATTTTGTGATTTGCGAACTGGTATTCAATTTGTGAAGTGAGTGTACTCAGTGAGATTTTTCTTCTGTTTCTCCATCTCTAAAGTTATTTTTATTGTTCAGTCTGTCTCACTTTTTACATCCATCTCCTAATGTAAACTTTCCAGTTGTATCTGTTAAACATCTTTACAAAAACCTTAAAAACCTAATGAAAAATATTTGATATTTGTGGTTGTATCTTAAAAGTAATATGAAAATGTTTCAAGGGTGAGAATATCTTTAGCAGCCAAAACAAGACATTGATAAATTGAAAAGAAGGGCTTCTTCCAACTTACAATTTGAGTTTCTTCTATGTGGCCATAAATTATAAATAACATTGTCACGAATTAACTTGCTGTGTAGGTGTTTCCATACAATTACAGTTTGAGAAAAGGCAACCAACATGGGTAAAACGAAAAATCATCTTCAGACAGATGTGAAGAGTCAGGAGAGAAACAATTCAAGAGAAATTTGCTCTCTAAAACGTTTGTAGGTTTTTTGTCATCCAAGACAAAGAGACAGCCAAAAGTGACTGCAGTAGAATAAAGGTCAAATTAAAGAAAAAACAAGAGAAAGAAAAGAAGAATCTACAGAGGTGGACAGTTCTGGGCCAACGTGGACACATGTACATGTAAACACAATCCAGTAATACCTGGAGGTCTGTGCCTCACAAACACTGACCATCAAGGGGGTGTGTGACTTACAGCGAGAGGTCAGCCTTCACCAAGAATCAGGATTATACCTGGGCTCTGAGAAACCAGTTCTCCTCAAGGTTGTTCAGCAGCACACATGCAAAGACGTCACTAAAGATGCACACAGAAACCCTTCCAGAGAAAGCCACTCCCTTGTCACTTTTATTTTCCGCTGTCACGACACAAATGTCACCGTGTTCCCAAGTCTCTGTGCCCTGCTCGTCTGTCTGAAACCAGAAGACCAGCCGCCCCCCATATGCCTAAAAACGTCCTCCCATGTTCCCTGCCCACGATTAAATCCCACCCGCCCACCTTCTTCTCCCTCCCCTCACTCCTGGTCGCTTTGCTGTTTCTATGGAGATACCAAGCCCTGCACCTTGAAAAGTGCACTCGGAAGGCAAATGGGAGAGACAGACAATAATAGCCCTCTTCTTAGACAAACAGCCACTCAAACAAAGTCTTGCATGACTGTTTGGGAGAGTTTGTGTGCAGTTGCATAATTTGTGTGATTGTCATTGACAATAGTGTTCAAATGTCCATTGCCTGTGCATGTGCAAACAGGTTGCATGCAGAGACAAGGAGCCATCTTGTTAGACAAGTGGGGGGGGGGTGGCTGTTCTGTTGGAGCATCATGCATTGTCACTATTGTATCCATTTTCTTTTGGAGGTTGTAAACTTTGTTGGCTTGAAAATTTTGATTCAAATTCAGAAATGCTTTATGTATTTACATAAGTTATGAAAATACTTTATGTTCCACTTCTGTGAATTGCCATTTGACATGAAATCCTTGACATGACGCCGGCTCCATCCCATACGAAAGTAAAGCAAACCTCCGACAAATAGTGCTAATGACAGACATAGTGGAACTCAATGCCTTACTCAAGACAGTTTTTGAGTCATTTTTGCCTTATCAGTCAGCACAAAGACAACAGGCAAGAAAATTCTCCAACAAGTACTACATCAGGTTTGTAAGGTTATTTTCAGGAAACAGAGAAACCAATGTTAAAGTCCAAGTCTTTTGCAGCCAGAGGAAGAAAGAGGGTCACAAAGCCTTGACGCATTTTGCAAAATCGGGTGAGTAATGACTTAAATAATACAGGCTTGTGAAAATCTGCCTTCTATAAAATGATTAAAATAAACATTAGCATAAAAAGGTGCTTAAATGTAAATGCTGCAGTTACTGCAGTTCATGTTTTCATGCTGCCATAGTTACAATTAGAATTTACATACATAAAATCAATCATAGCCACCTTCTGTTGTTGAGCTTCCATTTGACTATTAAGTAAATAAGATGGTGCATTATCTTTTTAATGACTTAATGGCTTTTAATGACTTAAAAACACATTATTCACATTTGATTTTAGTTGTGTTTCTTATTTAATGGGGAATTACCTTTTTTGACAATGGAATATCGACAAAGTTTTGCACACATTTGTAATGGAAACACTGCTACTGTTTAAGGTGGTTCAGCTGAAGGAAAGGGGTTGGAACATGAAGAGAGGGGGAATTGTGGGCTTACCATGACCAATATTGTCACTGGAATATTTAACAAGCAAATTGCGGCTATATTTCCAATATCATGCAGTCCCATGCAGGAGGGTTGTAACTTGAACACATTTAGGTGTTCAAAAAGGATAATGATTACAGACACATTAAAAGTAGCTTAAGAAAAAAAAGAAACATACACAATAAGTCAACTTTTTGGAGTTTTAAAAATTAACTTTCAAACTTTCCGTAGCAGCTAGCTGTGCTACATGAGTTGACTCTAGCTTGTACATAAAACAGTTGTTGTTCATTCACAATCCTCTCTTTTCAGTGCAACAGCCACAAAATCTTAATTACCTTAGCCATTAAAAAATGCAATGTTTATTTTATTACAGTTTTCCATCTGTGTTGTTACATATACAACAACAATGCCTCTTATAAGGGGCATTTGGCCATCAAACAGATCTTTGGCCAGATTTGTTATATTTCCTTATTCTGGTTTTATACAGTGTTTGCTTATACCAGCAAGCAGCTTTAAACAGCTAGCTCACACTGGATTTGTTAAAGACTATACTGAGTGAACATATGCCAGAGAGTGTCCTGCAGCGCGGTCACCACTATTCTCTCCAATGACACAGGCTCTCTTAGCAAGGTCAGGCAGCGGGCCACCATGTGTCTGCATGTATTAGCATAACTTATGAGTGCAAGGACAGGTGTTCCCCGTTTCTCAGAGAGGTTACATGATGAGGCATCAAAACCTCACGACAGCGCATCAGGCCAAAGCGATGAACTCTGACATATTCGGCTCCAGAAAGTTAACTCGCATCAGCTAGATATGTAGGAAGTTTGATCCTGAAACAAGGCAGCTGAACCATCACAAAATTAGAAATTAAAAACGTCTATTTTGTTCGATTTACAAGAGATGTCACTTTTCCAGAAATATAAATACAAAGAAAGATACAGAGTTCTTGTCCAGATATGGAGGGTCATTGTGATGCAACAGAAGACGACACATGGACTTGAAGTCTGCCAGTGGGTCTCCTCCTTTCTGTTGCCCACAAAATGACCTGGGTGGAAATGATGATGAACACCAAGTTTATCTTTAAAGTGAAGGAGCCACAGTTTGGATGGAGGGGCAAATACCACTCGAAAACAGGGGATGACCTGCCTCTTAAATTTTGCCTTTCAAAAATTATCCGTTTCTATTTTTGTCTTATGCTGGTGTGGAACAAAGCATAAGACAAAGCATGGAAGGAAAGAAAAGACCAAAAAAAGTATTTTTTTCATCATAATAAATGACATAATTATTTGTAGAAGATTTTTATGTGACATACATGTACATAATTATTCTGATTTTTCAGAATGCACTATATTAAACTCTACTTCATGCATAGAATATAGATAAAATACTTTACAGTTTGTTGTTATTTATGACAAAATATGAAAGAGTTCAAAGGGTATGCTATGAATACTTTTACAAAGCGCCACGCATTGCTAAATTTGTTTCTTGCTAATTGCAGAAATGACCTTTCCCATGTTGAACGAATATCAAACATTGAAGAGTTAAAAGCAACAGATAGATAGATAACTGTCTCTACAAAAGGCTTGTGTAATATGTTGCATTTCAGTTATCGGACTCAATACCTCTTACAGTGCCCGCACAAAGCAGTCTGCTGTTGGACCACCAGGTGCGTTTATGTTTTCCAAATTATCCTCTTGATCAAATCTAAATTAATATTCCCTAATCTTTTTCTCATATAAGAAGATTATGAGGAATCTCTTTTCCAGATGATATTAATCTTTACACTTATTGGAATATTGCAGAACTGAGAGTAACAGCCACTTTGTCAAAATGAGCCTCAATAATTAAAAGTCTGTTTGGACTGTAATTCCAACAGTGGTAAATGGTAACTGACTTGTACTTGCTTTATCAAGTCCATAGGACCTCAAAGCACTTTACCTTACATTTAGTTATTCACCAACTCATACACACATTCATATACTGATGGTGGAAAGCTACTGGATAGTAACTACAGCTACCCTCTGGGCAATCCGACATCCCACTAAGATGGAGAAATAAGAGGCAGAGTTGTCTAAATGCCACTGACCACAGGAAGCTAAAGGTTCTGCCCAGTAGTAAGTGTTGTTTTCTATTATAATTACAAGAGAGAGCCAAAGACTGAAGCAAATGTTTTTCGTTGATCTCATGTTGATGCACAGATGTGCTTTCCTAAACCACATCTGTGAGGTTGTGATCACAACTGGCAACTTGACAGACTTGTAGCACTCAACTAAACCACAAATTTCACCTCCAAAAGCCGGTGGATAGGTTGAGGATTTATTCTACACATTTCATTTCTTGCTATACCACCTTCATGTAACTTCTTGAATTAGGAATCATTCAAGTTCTTCTTGTTTGTAGGGGCTTTTTTGTTTAACTGAGTGTCACAAATGTCAAACCATGTTCATGTTCTACAAGTTTTTCAGTTCTCTTTCCATTTCAGAGCTGGCCAACACACCGGTGCAGAGCTGATCATCTGATCAGCCCACCTGCCCCTGTTGTCTAATAAGCTCCAAGTACAGGCAACAGCTGTTCATAGCTTGTTACAGTGAATGCTTCTCTTTGCTCATCAGTTGCAATTTATCTGTTTGATTACCTCTACTGACAGTGGGTCTTTTTGTCGCTTGAGCAGTAACATGTTCACAAAGCAAAATGCAAATGCATCTACTTTTTAATTGTTTTGCTTGGCAGTGATTAAGATGTATACCATGCACAAATAAAAACAAAGAAAAACATCATGCCATTCTGAACCTGTTTATTTTCACACAGGGTGCTAGACTACCCAATGGACTATCCAATAGTCAAGTGAAAAATCAACATAAAGATACTTTTGGTGTGCACAGAATCATTTTGTTGGGAACTCACAGAAATAATCAGATCTTTGATATGTGATGGAGCTTTATTATTCAGGGTTTAAAGTGCAAGAAGAACATTTTCAGGTCTAGTAAAGTAATTTCATAGCATCAGTAGGATAAAATTTCCCTCCATTTGTTTGACAGCTCGCAATGTTGATCAATTCTGACATGCATTTTTTTCACAGTGGTTCGGTATGCATCAGTAGTACATTGTTGAAATATAACAACGTACATTTGTTATATTTCAACAACGTACAATCAGAGGAAATATTATTAAATTTTGCTGTATGCCACCTGAAGCTTGGAATAGTAACTCAAACATCACAACTTTGTTAAATGCATAAAAGTGCTTTTAAAAAAAATCTAAATTATGCAATATAAATAGAATATTTTTTGAGATTAGCTAGTATGCCAAATGATGAGTTCAGCTATTGCAAGACAATTACCTCATCGGATGCTTTCTGACTTATCAAAATCAAGCTGAATGCCTTTTCCCCGGTTCCATCTCCAAATTCACTTTGGCTATTTGATACATTCCAGAGGATTAACATTTGGAGTTTGTTGACATGTTTAATTTGTAAATGGCGACTATGTATTAGATGTTTTCCATGATTTAGTCTATGAATTTTGTTTTTCTGCTTCTTCTGCAAAGCCTATGTGCATTTGAACTCAAGGTTGTAAACTGATGGTCAGATATTTTTGTCTGGGATTTTTCTGGATGATGGCAGAATTCATGGCTCCATGAATTATGACAAGTCATGAAGAAGCATGGCAACCAAGACTATGATACTACCACAACCCTGTTTGACTTAAGTGTAATTTAACACCAGATGCAACAGATTTTTTTTCAGAACAGTCTACAGAATATTGCCCCCAAAATCATTGATACTTTTGAGTTTTTCCTGGGAAAGCAACCGTGAGTATCATTTTTTCCCAGTCCCTCTCTTATTTTGAAATTATGAACATTGAACTTAACTGATGCAAGGGAGACTTTATATTTTGTCCTTTGTTCATAAGCGGCCTCTTGGATCAGGGGGGCTCGAGTCCAGTCCTAGAGAGCTACCATCTCGCAACTTTCAGATGCTTCCCTGCTCCAACACACCTGAATCAAATGAATGTCTCATTACCAGGCCTGTTCATAGTTGATCAAGGCCTGTTGGAGTAAAGATGCATCTAAAAGTTACAGGACGGTAGCTCTCGAGTACTGGATGCGAGCACCCCTGTTTTAGATATATCCTCGATAGGATCTCCGAGTAATTTTGGTAGGCCCGCAATCCCAGAGAAAGTTTGTTTTCTTACTTTTTGAACAATCACTGTGGTGTACTGAAGTCTAAAAGCATCAGAAATGGCTTTGTGACCGTTCCCAGACTAATGGATAATTTTATCTTAATCTGTTTCTTAGATTGTTTTTTTTTTTTTGTTTTTTTTAAATTGCTTGGCCTACTTTATGCAGTCAGATTTTCTAAATTGATTTATTGTTTGGCAATAATTTGGCCTGGTGATTTACTGTTCACTGAACCAGAAATATATGGATAGTCATATCCATATATGGAAATATATGGATATGACTGGATGAAGGGTGAAGACACCCTTCATCCATCTGTGTCTTGATGAAGGGGCAAATTAGATTTTAGCAAAGTAAATCAAATGGAAACCCTCAATTTCCTGCCAGTAACTTTAAGCTACTTTAAGGGCAAACTTTAGGAAACTCTAAGAGTTATCTTTAAATATTTGTGATCTTCTCTCTACGATGTACAACACTGACAAAATCTTAATTCATGCTTTCACCTCTGGCCTCTGACATTCCTTGAGTTTGAAAGAAGTCTTCAACTTGTCCAAAATTCTGAAACTAGAGCCCTTGCAAGAACATAAATAAAACCATATTTCTTCTACTGTACAATCTGCAGTGGCTCCCTCTACAAGCCAGAACAGATTTTCACATTCTTCATTGCACCTTCAGAACTCCCAATGCCCAAACCCCATCAAATCTTAAAGATATCCCAGTCCCCTGTCAACCTAATGGAGTACTTTGAAATGTGAATGCAGGATTTCCTGTAGTTTCCCAGTCTAGCATAGCCTTCAGCTATTATATCCCCCTACTACGGTGCTACCAGCATGTTTTCATTAAAGAGTCAGATGCACTCTACCTTTAAATTCAGACAAAAAAAAAATTATACTTAAGACTTATAGTGATGCTTCCAAGTCTGACCATAAATCGCTGCATATTTTTGTGATCCGTTTCTTTTATCTTTGCATCTGCCTTCTGGTTGATAGGTACTTGGAATTCTGATTTTGTTCTATCCATTTTACAACTCTAACATTTTTATTTTTACTTGACTTTATTAACTTTAGAATTTCTATCTTACTTTTATTTATGTGGATATCTAATCCAAGCAAATTTGGCTGCATTTGTGGTTTTCGGTAATTAAACCACTTATCTACACGACTGCTGAAAGCGGTCTATTTAATTAAAGGCTGACTGATTGATTAATCTCCTGCTCTGTCTTCTGTCCATTTTTCTCCTGTTTCATCTCCTCCTCTGGAAATGGTGCAGAGATTTATTTGAGGAATTATCCAGGCTTTGGAAAGCTGGATCAGTTTCTCCACACAGACAGGCATACAGAGCTGAGATTCAGACAGGAAATCTTGCTGTAAGCTCATGGTTCTGTACCCGCCACCATCCATCACTTATTCACTGGCCTTGTTTTGGCAAACTCCAAGTCTGTCACTATCAGAAGCTGAACTAATGTTGGTTTCAAAATAATAATAATTTTAATTGTGAGAAAAGCTCAAAATAGATTTTTATCTCAACTGATAAATTATTAATAGAATCCAGTGTGTTGGATGGACATCATAGTCTCTTTCAAATTGAACATGATTTTATTTTTACTTTTCAGAATAAAACAGAAAGAGAGAATGTAAGGCTGGAACTGTAAACATTTTTCTTTACAAATTAGAACACGTACTGTATAAACTGAAGATTTGGCTTTCATATTAACCATTGAAATAATATTTGATAATATATGCGTGAGTGTAAGGATATGCAAAGCTCTTATCAGTGGAAGGCAGATAACACGATCCACCATGGCAAAAGAGGAAATCCGAATCCTGAAAGTTCCCCTTTTTTCATCAACAGAAATAAAAATCTCAATGACGGCGTACATATAAAATATAGATTTAAAAAAGTAGTATTACTGCTGTTGCAAAATAGTGAGAGATATCAGATATCAAGTTAATGCATGAGTGTGATTGACAGAAAATTACCCTGATAGCACATGATGGTAATTCAACGTTGAATTATGGTCAGAATGGTTGATTTTTGGTTGAGGTCAACAAATGATGGTGGATCAACCACCAATCAATCATCCAATTCTAGCCAAGTAAACAATGTTGAAAATGTGTCATTGAATCAATGTTGTTTCACTCATATTGTGCTGTCTGGGTACAGTCATGTTCTCGACAATGCAAATACTTAACGCCAAAAAAACTAAATATGAGCCTAATGTAATCATATGTTTGGTCAAAATATATATTTTTTCTGGATTTTCACTTACAGGCAACGAAGACTGCTTCATGACATGAAAAGCCTTAGTAAAGTTGAAACTACAGTCATAATCAGTAAACTAAAATGTATGTAATTTATTCTATGGATGACGTGGTTGGGGAGAGCGACGTCTGTTTCTCCTTACTTAGGCTGCTGCTATTGAACAAAGGGACATTTTGTTCCAATCCTTGTGTTTATGGTCTGGTTTTCATTTGTGTTTTGATTACTTCCTTCATGTTTATTTATGTTGGATAGTTCTTGGCATATTTAGTTAATTTCATTGTTGGCAAGTTGTTGTCACATTAGTTCATTCATTTTTAGTTTCTTGTGTTCTGTTCTTTGTACATTTGGAGTTAGTTCTCTAGTCTTTTCCCTTTGATTTTTGAGTGTTTATTCAGCTCCCTTTTTGTTAATTGGTCTCCCTGCCTCAACTTCACCATTTTTGTCCTGCCACAGCTGTACCATATCTCTTCTGATTAGTTAATCTGGTTCCTTTGTTTCCATCTCTGTCTCAGTAGCATGTCAAAGGAGCAATTTCCCTTTGAGGATCAATAAAGTATATTCTGTTCTCTTCACTAACCAATTCTCAGTCATTTAATTGACTGACCTCAGTGTTGCTACAATTTTGAACATGTTATTTTAAAGAATATTTCAAACAGAATTAGCAGTGTACATAGCTGTTGGGTTTTCTATTACTCTGTTACACTTACTAGCAAATAATCTGGGGCAAAGGGGATATTAATTTCATTTCATTTTAAAAACCTTTGTATATGGAAGAGGATTAGGGCCACCGAAAAAAAAAAAAGAATTCTGAGAATAAAGTCAGAATTCTGACTTTAATCTCATAATTCTGACTTTAAAGTCAGAAATCTTTTTTTTTGTTTTTCCATGGCCGTAATCCTCTTCCGTATTTGTATTTCTTAAATTACTAAATTAATTTTTCTCTTAAAGTTTAGCCTGACCTTATTTATGTTTCTGGAAATGCATTGAAAGAAGTCATTGAACAAGCAAGGGAAGTGTTTTTGCATTGTGAATTGTGTTTTGTAGAAGTGCACAAATCTTCTTCTAATACCTTAACAACACACAAGCTGTCATTTCATCTGTTTTGTTAGACGCTCATGTGTTGTGCTGGGATTCTGTTTAACTAGTAAATATGGCAGATAAATTGTCAACTAACTTGAAATACTCCCAAACTTCAAACTCTGTTTGTCTAAAAAAATATATATATTTTTAAAAACTTTTGTTACCTTATTTCTTATTGAAGCAGTCACTTTGAAATTTTGCATAAAGTAAAATGTTGAAGTTAGTAGATAATTATAGTCAATGTTGCACTGATTAGATTGTGTGTTTTTTTGTTGTTCATTTTCTTGGAGTCAATCTTCTTGAAAATAAATTATCCATTTGTGATGATGTAAAATGCTCCAACAATCATGATCTAAAAAAGTAGTATTTTGTGACATCTTCCCCAAGCATTTCAACATTTGAGGGGAAACTACTTTAATGATTTGACCATAGACTTTAGAAAAACATTTATAAAGCATGACAGCATGAGTCAAATTTGCACAAGAACATCCATGGTGATGGAGCTTGTCTATTCACTTGTACTTTTTAAGACAGGAAACATCTAATGAGTAGAAACAACTAAAATAGTACATTTCAGAACATCAAACACAGAAAGTTGACAGCATTTCTCCATTTCAAATTCAGTCTGGATGCAAGCCAAAACACTTTTCCCCTATAAATATGATTACTGAAATTTGCTGCAGTAATGAACCAGCATTCCTGCTAACAGACATAAAAGAAGTTAATTTTGTAAAAGGAAAAATTGAAGGATGTAATGATTTTACTTCTGTTTTTAAAACACATTAAAATGAAGTTTTAAATCATGAAAACTTGATTGTGACATTTTTTATAATAGTTTCTATCACGTCATTTGTCTCTTTTTCAAATCTTGCATTTAGCATCCAGGGTTGGTGATGGTATGATGGATGAACTTTTAGTTTTGTGTAAACCCCCGATCACATAAATGTTAACATCCATTTGAAAGTAGATATTTACATACACGGCATAAAAGAAATCTAACCTCTTTTCTTACAGTTTTGAATCAGCATCCTTCTAATATTGCTTCAGTATTTTCAAATAACGTTAATGTTCTTTTCTTTTTATGTCTCTATAAGTGCACCGGTCCCTCCTGCAGCAACACACCCACACAAAATGATGCTACCGCCCCAAACTTCATAGTTGGGACTGTGTCCTCAGGGCTGCAAACTTCTGTCTTTTCTCTTCAAATGCAACAATGGTCTGAATGCAAATGCATACCAGAATTTTTGGATTCTTTATAAATAAAAGATTTTGAAAACCAAGTAAATTTCCTTCCAAATCACAATTATACACTACTTTGTGTTGGTCTTTCATATGAAGTCCTCACAAAATACCTCAAAGATTTGTGGTTGTACTGCAACAAAATGGATGCAAATTCATTTTCAACATGATAATTTTACACTGTAAAGTAATTTGTTACCCCACAGAAAAGAAAAAAAAAATTGGATGAATTTTACTTGCTTCTGTGTGTAAAAGCGTGTACAATAGAACATGAGGTTGCTATACATGAACAAAGAACCTTTATTCACTATATTGTTCATGAGGTGAGATAATCCCTCTGAAGCATGTCTTGCTTTCAGAGGAATGAGAGGAATGATAGCATTGTGGCCAGTGTGCAGACACCCACACATGGGCGCATACTGTAGGTATATTATCGGCTCTGCAGAGCGCGAGGGGGCAGAAGGGTCTAGTAATTGAATGGAAACCTTTTTTTGTCCCCTGTGCATTGTGCAGGTTTCAGAGTCGATACTGCGGCAGTCTAATGTGAACCATCACAAAAAAAAGAAGAATAAATAGATGTCACACTGGTTCTACGGAGATATGGGAACTAAATGAGCATAAATGCACAAGAGGTGAAGAATATGTCTTTCTGCTGCAGTGGCCAATTAATCACATGAAGAATTGATACCAATGGGGAGGATGTCAGGTAGTGTTAATAATTGCAGAAGTCTAAGTTTGTTATATTACCAAATTAAGCTCAGCAGAAGTAAAATTATTGAAATGATTTGTGATTTGAAGGTGTTGAGAATGAACTGCTGCATCTGTTTAAAGGTATTACTGAGTGTTGTGTTTCAGGTGGAAATTAAGCAAGACCGAAGCTGTTAATCATCCTCTGTTTCTCACATCTGAAAACTGAATATTTAATATGTTTGATAATAAAAACCACCATGGATGATCCGTTTCAGCTTGGAATCTGATTTTTTTTTTTTTTTTTTGGTGTGTTTTTGTACCTTTTTATTTTTAGATTGTTTGTATGCAAACCTAAAAGGACTGATAGAGAAATAAGATAATGTCTGATGAAATGAGAAAGGTTTGTAGAACATATGTAATAAAAACAAAATGCCTGCTGAGAAAATGCATAACTTTTGGAATGATGTCTCTCTAAAACCAAGAGTAGCTCCACAATTGCTTGAGCCATGGAAAAGTCTTTAAAGACTCAGGTCCGCCCTCCTTCACCAGTAGTTATTTATAATTTTTCAGTACGCTGCTAACTTTTGCCATGTGCAGACACTCACCACATGAACTGCATCTGGACTGGATGTGATTTCTATAATTATTTTCACACAGAAACTCTCTGCAGAGAACATATATGGAAACACCATATGGAAGCCATGTTTGCTCTTACTTACTGGTCTTCATTTCTGGTAATGTGAGTATGCAGAAAATATGGCCTGACTGCAAAAGTAACCCGTTAAACAGAAAAAAAACAACAACAAAAAAACAGGTCCTCAGGTCCAGGCGTTAATTAAAAAAAACAGTACGACAATAGGCTGCCTAAGTGTTGTAAACAACTCCATGTTCCAATCCTGTATTTGTTACAGTATTATAACGACTTATCCACAGATTAACACAGCTAAATATAAAATATGCCATACTATTATTGCTATAATAATAAAACATAATCACTGCTCAAATCCTAATTAAGCTCTTGGCGTGTTTTGACATGATTTTAAAATAAGCAGAAATTGCACTCTGAGCCATATTGAGTGCTACAGAAAAGCCTTTGAGAGGAATGATCCAATATCTTTATTCTGGGGTTCACCAGAGACAAATTTACTTCTAATTTGCAAAGAACAGGGCTGGAAATATTATGCAGAGATATAGGAAGACTTGAATTGAATCCAAAGTGTTTAACCTGTGAAAAACGGGTTAAGTAATAGTTATTGGCTAAAACAATTATGAGTACAAACCAATTCCATAACAAATCATAAGGTTTATATTTTTTTTTAAAATGTTTGTGTCTCTAAAGCAGATATCATTTAAGAGAACTTGGAAGGACAGATGTATTCTTTTGGAGGCCAGTCTGCTTTCAATTAGTGATGCTAATGAAGTATGAAACTAAAGTAAACTCTATTTAATGATGTGAAGGTCAGGGTATCGAGGTATTTATGTCCTGTAAACATGCACTCGTTTAATAATTCCAACTTGCAATCTCACTGAATTCTCTCAATTTAATATTTTTCTGTATGTTTTTTTTAGTTTTGCTGGGTCTTTATGGGGAATGAAATATAATTCTATTTATCTAAACTACATACATAGATATACTAAAAATAATATAATACAATAAAAAGTTAAATAAAATAAAGAATCTTCTATTCTTATTTTATGCTTATCTGGCTCAGTTCAAGTGTGGTCACCATTATTGCTTCAAAAGAAAAAGAAAAAAAAGGGGGCGGGGTTGTATGTTTGTTTTTTGAGACTAACATGTGAACTAACCCAAATGAGACAAACTGAGCCTCACTCTAGAGGGCATATACAGCGTAAATCAAGTTAAACCTTTTCCTGTTTTATTACACTTCTGTAATGTTGTTATTGCATATGCAGTTTTGCCAACTGGCAACAAAATCACACTGAAAAGCAAAAGGTATGGTAAGCAGTACCTCTGTTTCTCAAAAGAGGGAGTAAATGAGCCCACATGCTTATGCTGTTCTGATCTTATTTTTTACAGAACCAAAATATCTTAAAAAATAGACTCAAACTGAATCCATGTCAGGATTATGGTTTGTACAAGCTAAAAAAAATGCATTTAGTTTAAAAACTAAAAAAAAAAAAAAAAATAGCTGACCTTTGCACCTCAGCATAAAATTAGAAAAACATTGCAAAATATTTGCATTAGACTTTTGTTGAAGAAAAACCTCTTGCTCTTTATTGAAAAGTGTAGTTAAAGATCTGGGCATTTTATGGCTGCTTCATTGTCCATTTAAAGGCACAGATGGCAAAAATAATTATACAACCTTGACACACATAAGCCACTAAAAGACAAACATCAGACTTGGATTTAAAGTTGCACGACTCGACTCAACTTAGCTCGTGCTTGAGGTATAGGATTTTAAGTCACCAACAATTACAGTTCAATAAATTATTAACATCTTCTCTGGAATACCACTATTGTATACAAATGCCTGGTTGTCAGTCAGTTTATGTAAGTTTTTGTCAAGTTTATCTGTTTTTATATAGTGCTTTCATCAAGTCTATTTAAAGGAAGGAAACCACATCAATGCACTGTTCATGAGGGGCATTTGGTTTATTAACCTAGAACATTAGACTGTGAGCTACAAAAGATTCTTACTAAGCTGTTCATGTTTGTAAAGCTTCATAATAATAATAATCATATGAACTTTCTCATAATGAAGTCAATATAAAATGATTTTGGTAGCACTTTAAAACTAAGGCCCAAAACCTCTATGTGTCATTAAGACGACACATGGAAGTACTTCTCGAAACATTCTGACCTCTTCACACATTATGTCATCAACTTTTTGCACTTGATTAATGCTCACAAGATCAAACTAGACAAAACCGTATGGACTCTAACTTGTCACTACATGTCACCTGCGAAAGAGATGCCACAATTTCAGTCGCTTCAGCTGCGCTGCATGTATTTGCTCTGCAGCACAGAAACGTTTTATGCACCCCAACACAATTTAATTTAGTTTAATCTCAGGCCCTCTACTGGGAATGCAACATATAATTAAACTTTATGGAACTGCCCCTGCAGCTCATGCGAAGCTGCAGATTGTCTCACACACGCCAAC
Source organism: Xiphophorus maculatus (assembly GCF_002775205.1). Classification (NCBI taxonomy): domain Eukaryota; kingdom Metazoa; phylum Chordata; class Actinopteri; order Cyprinodontiformes; family Poeciliidae; genus Xiphophorus; species Xiphophorus maculatus. The sequence continues at coordinate 18,161,083 of NC_036465.1, read as the reverse complement.
TCACAAAGACTGGATGCAAAATAATTTGTGTCAATGCATAATCAAATCATTATATAAGTTGTGATTCAAAATTCAACGGCTAAAATAAATATTGATAGAGCCAACGGGTATGCAGTGTGGATGACTGGGAGGGCAAGCATGACTAACTGCATAGATATATAATGCTTAATTTCTATGACATCAGAGTGGGCGGGTTTCATTCATTGGATTGTTTGTTGCATTGTTTTCCAGTGTAGATGCAACACAAGTTAATCAGAAAAGCACATAGAGTGCTTAGAATTTTTTATATTCCAACTCTCCTCAATGCTCTGGTTTGTTCCTATTGTCTGAGTGTTATGTGTTTTTTTTCTTTTTTCTATTAGGTTACAGGGACTCTAACGCGGTCATCTGTCCACATAGATGGGGGTTAGTGAGGTGGACGCTTATTGGGCTTTCTGCAGAAAAGGTGTGATCAGACCAGTAATGCCTCAGTAATTCAGAGACTAGGGGATCACAAGAAATAGGCTCAAGCTGGATGTTGCTCAGATTTTGTGTAACATGCGGTAAACATGTGCCTGTTTTCCTGTTTTGTTACAATAAACAAAAAATGCATGCTTGAAGTACATGTTCTCCTTTTGAATAGGTGTGCATTTTTGTTTTCATAGTGTTCTGCTGAACTGTGACCAGGTATTTTACTTTTAACATAACTATTTTTATTTTACCATGAAGACTAAAAAGAGTAATCTGTCACTTTGTGAAATTTTTATGCTCCTTGAGAAGCCGTATTGGTCATGCAATCAATTTCATTTTCCGTTTCAAGCATCCAGCATGCATAGGTGAGTGAAGTGTTTTTTTGTTTGGCCATTGCTCAGAAGGTTGGGATGCAGTTGTGTAAATGTTGAGTAAACCAGGCATGTGAGAGCAATGACACTCATGGCAGAATTGATGCCATTTTCAAAAAAATAAAATAAATAAATCATTGACAGCTTGCCTTATATGGTAATTAGTTCAGACAGACCTGAACTAATAAGGAGGCTGTAATAAGATGTTTACCAGAATGCAATCCACAGTCATATGTAATAAAGTACAGAAAATAATGTAGTTTTATTGTGAAAACCATCATCTCTACAGCGAAATTGTGTTCACTGCATAAACAGTAAAGACCTGTTGTAAGTCTAATTTTACAGTAAAACTAACATTATTTACAGTTTACTCATCTGACCATATTCATATCATGTACAAACCTCAAGGTTGTTTTTGGCAGATCAGTTTGGTCAAAGCATCAACACAGTGTACGCAAACAAATCTGAATTAGGATTTTGCTTTGACAATAATTTGGTAAGGAGTTTTTCCTAAACCTAATTCCATGCAAGTATAAAGCAAACTTTAGTGAACACAAGCAGAAAACAGCTTTCTCTTGTTTACCTTCTCTGTTTATGTCTTTGCTTTTCTCTGGCTTCATCGCCTCCTCGCCTAAACCCATCTTTAGCACAAGTGAATTCTGACAGCTGACGATGCAGGACAACAACATCTTGAAAAGCAGATCTGCTTTTCTATAAAGATGTAGCAAATTTAACAAGTTTTTGTACGCCAGTCCATTTCCCGAGCAACATGAGTCTTTTCTTCTCTCCAAGTAACCTTAGTACAGTCCATCTGGGCTCCACACGCGCACATGCACGCACACAAACTCTCACACACACACAATTACAGAGTGTACTGCCAGTACTGCTCCTAACACCCCCTTCATGTCCCTTTGGCCTTGCAAAGTCTGTTTCTCACACAACCACACTATTTATAAATTCTCTTATCTTGCTTTCTTCCCAGTCTGTGTCTGATCATCACAACTCAGGATGATCGCAAAAAATCCAAATAATGATGCTCCATCCTGAATGAAGTATTTGTTCAGTGCTAGAACCAAAAATTTCAAGATACCCTCAGTGTTAAAGAGACTTAGAACCTGCAGTATTGTAAGAAAACACACTGAATAAGCTTCAAGAGAGAATAACAAAACAATAATAATCATTCATACAAAAACTAAGGGAAATAAACAACCCTGGGCTGGGTTTTAAAATAAAATACTCTGATTATCATCTGGAGACATGTTAAATCTATTATTAGAAAATTGAAAGAATTTGGCTCAACAACAACCCTGCCAAAAAAGGGAAGACCTCCAAACCTCATGAACCAAACATGAAGTATTAATAATGGAATAAAGTCAAACATAGCCCTGAAAGAGCAACAGAATACACCAAAAAACTTTGTCTCATAACTTGGCTCAGTTTAAAGCATGCTCATCTTCATCTTCCTGGTGCTCTGCGTTCACAAGTACTCTAACAAACCTCTGATGTCTTCATTTAACAGCTGGATTTTATTGTATTTTACAATAGATTACTGACAAGATTATTTTACTAAGTGGAATATGGGTATAACCCAGGAAAAGTATGTACTGTATTGTTTTTCTTTCTCTTCCTAGAAAAATAAAACCTGATGCATTTCATCCTCCATCCCAGAAAGAATGTACAAATCTATGCACATTCATCAAATACAATCACAAAACTAGTTTGTGATGGTAATGTAGAAAATGACATAGCTAACTGGGTATGAATGCTTTGGAAATGCACTGTAGCTTTGTTGTTTTTTTTCTCTTTTGTCTGTTTGCTTTTTACTGCATTGTTTTTAAAAGATTGAAAATGATAGAAACAATACCAGGATCTATTTCTACATCAATGCAGAAATATATTGGGAGTACATCACTAAAAAATGGGAGTGATGAATTCTTCCCCAAGATGTACTGTACAAATTCAGTGAGAGAGACATCTTGGATTGTTCCATTTCAACATGTTTTAGAAAACACTGGATCCACAGTTTCAGTAAGACAGGCTGAGTGTCTGAGCCGAACTGCTGTGTGAAAGCTCAAATCAGGGCTGTCATTCGTGATGAGGAGCAAGCAGACAAGAAGTACGAGATAAAAAGTAGTTGAGCTTTTGTTGTTTTACACATACCCTGGTGCTTTGTCCTCACAGCATGTGTTGATTATAAGAGTTGTCTGTCAGAGTTTGGTGGTTCTTCTCGCATGATAGCAAGAGAAATACTGTTTATATTCTGTGGCCATACAGAGAAAACCACCGATGAGGAACATACAGAGTGTGCCATTTAAGCTAGTAACAGCATATGTTCTGAGTTCCTTGAATTTGCGGATCAATTAAGTAAAATTAGTTGTGATGATGCCGAAAACAACACAGTAACTACTCTATAGCTTCAGAAACAGAGCAAAGTCTTGAAGTCTTTAAACATGGCCTCAAACTCCCAAGTCTCCGCTTCTGTTAAGCAGTCTGGGTCTAAATGATCCGTTTAGGGAACTTGAACAAAACCTGCCCCAGGATGAATGTTCTTGCTTTGAAATAAGGAAAATCACATTAATGTCACATTACTCCTCCTGAATCCACGATTCATTGCAGGTCAGACCTACATTGTACAGCGTCAACTGAGTGTAGGGTTAGTGACGATTATAACTGAGGATAATAAGCCATCTTTTCAAGGAACAAAAGCATTACAATATATTTCAAGTTGCATCTTAAAGAAATTGAATGGCAATATTGGTGCATAATTAATGAAGAATATTTGTGTTCATTGCTGGATTTCAAATCAAGATCAGAAGTCATGCAACAAAGCAATGCTGTACTTTGTTTTTTTTTTAAATCAAGATTGAATCAACTTTTGAATAAACATTGAGAGATTTAATTTTTTCCCCATTACTTAATACAAAAAATTACAATAATTTCATTTGAAATATGTTTAAAAAGCAAAGATGTAATAATAGTCAGAATATCCAATAAGTTAGTGTGTGAGTGAGCGTTGTAAACCCATGACGTGGTTTCGCTAGTGGTGCCGAGGTCTCTAAAGGTCCCTCAAGTTGTTCCAAACGTCCCCAAAAATCTAGGCCCCACTCAAAATGAAGTTAGGGTTTTGCTGTGATACTGGACACTGTCTGCCAGAGCTTAGAGTTTTCTAGACACACAAACAGGCTGTGAGTCATTGGATCAAAAGGAAGAATTCACAGCTAAATAAACGTAGGCCACAAGCCAGGCCAACCCACTTTGCTGGCAGTCAGACATGCACATGATATCACTAACCCACATATGAGCATGCATATATTTTACATGAACTTCACAAATATAGTAGTACACTTAAGCTTATGTGCCTTCCACTTATGCTCAAATGTCACAGTAAGAAATAGTTTATTACTCTCTCTCAAGCTTTCTGATCCCATATGATAAATGTTATCAATGTACTGCTGATCTTATTTGCATTTCTTTGAGTTGCTTTTTATCTAGTTCTTATCAGGTATGATGGAAAACTTTATTTTCTCTATTTATAGAGAAATAATAATTTCATAATGTGTAGGAAATGGGGGAAAAAGCCATATATAGTTAACTAAAGTAACAAACAACAAATACCATAATGGTGGCTATTATTTAATTCCTCTCACCTCCATCAGTGGAAAGAAGCAAAGAGCACCTTTTAATCTTGATGGGTATAACATATCTTCACTTTTCACTCTCCATTTTTGCTTCAGCCAACTTACAACTTAAATGCAGGCCATTTATTTAACAGGATTAGGAGATAAGACTGCTTTCAACTTGACCAGGCCATCATCGCCACATTGAAATCCTCCCTTGCCTCACAGCCGGAGGCAAAAACTCATGCCAACTGCTAATACGGACATCCACACAAAGAAGAGATGGGATCATCTCTGCAGAAAGAGATGATCCCAGCCACTGGGCCTCTAGCCTGGATGATTTATCTCCTTCTCAGCCTGATGCTCAGGGAATGTGGAGAAAGGAGCATGTGGCCTGCACAGTCCATTGCAACATCAAAGCATTGATGTTGATCTCAAACTGGGTCTAATTAGGAAAGCAAAACCAAGGGAATGAAGCATTTTTTACACATACCACAATTCATTCAAGGTTTTTTTTTTCTTGCATTACATGAATAGACTGATAAAATCATTTTTGGGGAGGGGTTTCTTCATCCTTTTAAGTTTTTCTCGCTGGCCTGATGACGGTTTTCATATCAAACTGATCTGGGCATGGCAAACTTGTTGGAAGGTCACACAATGTTCTTTCTATTCCAGATTTGTTAATTCAACTTACAAACCAAAGCTCAGTTTTGTTCATAAAATCCAGCTTTAGTTTGTCTTTAGGTAATGATCACAATAACGCTTTGGAGATGCATACATGACAGATTTATCCTAATGGACCAAGACTCAATTTCATCCGAGAATCTCTGGTAAGTAAAGCTGTTTCTCCCCCCGTTTTCACTGCAATTACCGGGGAGTTGCTGCCTATGTTGTTGAACCAGCTAATTTTCATGTATTTCTCAACCCATTCTATTTTGTTAAATTACTGTGAAAGGCTTGTTTTCAGTTTATAATTGATGGTAATTAGTGAGGATTCATAGCTTTCAATTTGGTTTCCTATGCAGTTAAAACTGATCCATGTGTTTATGTAACTTTTACAATACATCACAACAAAAAAATACGTATGTACATTTGTTCCCTTAGAGAGTCATTCAGTTTTGCTTTTGTCATCTGTTAATGTGTTAGGTCATAATTAAATTTTATATCAGAAAAAAATAACTAGATTAAATACAGAAGGCATTTTTTTAAATAAACAATTTCATTTAAAGGAGAAAAGCTTTTCAACCTACCTGGTTCTATGTCAAAAAACAATCACTTCCTAAGCTTGATAATCCTGCTTAGCAGCAACATCTATCAAGTGTAATCTACATTACTTCTATGTGTTCTCTCTATAAGACAGATCTATGCTGCTGCTTCTGGGAGTGATATCAACAATAACTAAATCCAGCTTGTGCTAAATGTCTTGGACCCAGGAATGTCTTTGCAATGTCAATCAAGCTTGTGTATGTGCTGCTCACCTCTCTGGTGCTTGTCATCATTCAAGCTTAAGATTGCTGGTGCCCAGCTGTGCTAATTGTGGGCAAACAACCTAACCTTACGAGAAAATTGTCAATTTCTCACATTTCACAGCAAGCTCTGGGAAGGCTGCATCGCAGCAGACAAGGAGAAGACATGCAAGATGTGCTTGTTCAAATTTTAAAGCCAAGTCCATGTTTTTTTCCCCCCAAACTCCCAAATGTAGCTATTAATCAGCATCTCTCACAACCAAAATTACAGCACCAGCCTTATGAGCCGTGCATAGTTTTTGGAGTAGACTCATGGTCGACCTACTGACACACCATTAAATTCTTACCATTTCATTAATGGAAATGTATCAGATTATCAAAATACTCCCAAAACACATCTCCATAATACATTCACAAACGATTCTGTGATTATTTTTTATGTTTTAAACTGGACCGATAGTGCTAATTAAGCTAGCTCACCTGAATAGCTCAAAGTAAAGAAAAACTCTCAGCCTTTTCTGCACCCTGTTGTGTGACATCAAGGGGTTTAGGAACAGATTCCTCACAGTCAGAGGTGGACATTGCCACTATTTAGTCATTTGCCATGTTGCTCAAAAATGCCTTCATGCGTATAATGACCAGAAAGTATGCGGGAACATCTTAATGCGGTTAAACACCTTTTAACATGCATTGTACATTTAATAGCAGGAGACTGTTGCCGCTTTCTTTGATAAGTTGTTTTGTTTTTTTCTTATTACAATGCAGTTCTCAGATTTTCCATGCGAGGGTGTGACAGAGGACCCAAACGTATGGCAGAAAAGAACAAGATGCTCCATCCCTGACATTATAAAAGATCAAAGAGCTCTAAAAGGTCGCCGTTGCCATATTCTCATTCTCTGCAGTATTGACACTTGGTATTTCTCTGATCTTTTGCTCTAATTAAAAAAAGACAGAAAAACAGTTGCCAAGGCTGCAACTCAAGAGTATTTGTGAGTTGTGAGAGGGTTGCTGTCTATGTTGTACAATGTCTGTATGTGTGTTTGCATTTCCTTCAGTATTGACTCTTAAGGACTCTGACAAGAATCTTTTCTGCTTTTCTTATAATGCTTTGCCAAAGTTTATGCCAAAAAGTCAAAGGGTTTTTGCCAAAAATAAGCAGTGTTAATGAACAACAGTAAAGAAATCTGTGGGACACATTGGTAGAAAGCAGCTTTCTCTAATTTCAGATTTCATCAACAAATCTATGAGGGACAAAATGTGACTCTTGTGTGCTGCTGGTGAAAAACTCCTTGACTCTATTATTCTTTTCTCAAAAATTGTCCACTGTCTTTTCATAGTGGAAACATTAATGTAAAACATGATTTTTCAACTTCAATTTTACCAGTCAGCCAGTCGATGATCAAAATCGTTCAAATGCCCTTGATCACTGATCAAAAGGACTAATATTGAAAATGTACAATTTGTTCCCAGTTCATTAAAAGTAGATTTACAGAACATTCCCAGGATTTTTGGAACAGCATGTTCTTTGATGCACTTTAAGTGAAATCAATACTCTTGATTCAGAAGTATTCAAAGTGCTTCACTTTTTGCACATTTTAAAGAGTTATTTTAAATTGTATTAAATTCAACACATAACTACCTCATTATGACAATGTGGAAAATAATAAGTATAATCTTTATTTCATGGAACATGGGCATGCAGTTGTATAACAAATTACCACCATACCGTTTATCATTTATTGTGACACATTTATTATCGTGATATAATTGAATTATTGTCATCACGATAATTAACGATGTTAAAAAACTCCAAAACTGTCCGTATTGTTGGGATTGTTAATTTTACTGTTCAATGAGTGCATCAATAAATATCAATACAATTGACAAGATGATTAAATCCAGTTACTGTGAGCAGTTTAGTAATACAAATCACACTTATTTATGTCCTGAAGCAGCATAAAAATGGGTATGTTTTTCAAGAGCAGTATTTGTGTTTGTGTGGACTGCTGTGTCATGAACTCACAGCTGTACAGCTTGTTAAAAAAACAGTAGTATCTCTCATCACTTTTATCACAATAGTACCAAAAAATATTGTGATAAAACTCTATGTTGCCCACTGCTTGTCCAAAGTATATGTATGACCTAGAATATCGACAGCTGTAGACCATGTGTTGAAATTAAATCCTAAAAACAATGTGTAAATCCATGTTTACGCCACAGAGTACGCTTAAACTACGACATAGTATTAATGAAGGAAATTACAGGTCAACTCAAGAGCACATCCTTGTTTCTTTTCCCCTCACATCCGTCAGTGAATTTTCTTCCTCAAGTATTAATCTTAACATCTGCATGCATAACTCTTAAAATTAGGCGTCAGCCATTTAAAATGTAAAAAAACAATACAGCTGTTAGAAGCATGACTAATAAACTCCCAGATCCCACTGATAAAACGAGAGTTCAAATTCAGTTTAGTGTGTACTTCTACTGAAAAAAGAAAAAAAAAACTATCAGTGTGGATCAGGTAAACCTTGTAATCTCACTAGAGCCCCTACAAAATCTGTCTCTAATTCTGCAGGAATTGCTTAAATTCAGGACAACCTCTTCATTACTGCATCTGCACATTGCCAGAGATGCCTCACAGATAATCAGAACCTCCTGGCTTCTTTAGACCAAGTGAAGAAGCAGCAAAAGATAATGAAGACATAAAAACTTAAACGTAGAGCCAATCTAAACATGAAGAAATGGACAGACTTGTGAGCGCTTCAGTTTTAATAAGTTCCATAATCATAAATCAGGCAGACAAACTTAACTTGTTTCCCCATCTTACATTATCTTACTTCGTCATTGTAGAGATGACTGTCACAACTGGATCCCAAACAATAATACAACAAATATAGTGACATTTAAACAAGGTTTTAGTGTTCTGTTAGGTTATGACCTCCATAACAACATAAAAACAAGTACATCTGCCTTAATGTACATCTTTAGACAAATGTCTTCAATTTCTTGTGCCATATGAGCAGTTGGCAAATTGGAGCAAAAACAAAAACCCATAAAGTCAACACACACGGGTCAGTGTTCAGTGAAACATCTGCTTTCTATACACACCATTAGCACATACTGTTGACAGTGTACAATCTCTACCTTCACTGCTTTTTTTTTATCCAAATGCATCCAGCAAAGAGAAAACCTTTCCAGAGGTCAGACCTTCAGCTACTGAACCCAAAGCCCATCCTCAACCCCAATTGGCAGACGGTTACATCACTTTACCCATGAATCAATGTGCATAAATAACTCATGATCAGACCTTCTTCCACTTTTACTATTCAGTCTGAACATTTTAACCATGAAATCAGTGTTGTGGTTCATTGGTAAAGTCTGAGTTAATTAACCTTATGTAGAAAACTCATTTCAAGATGTTCTACAGCAGAAAAAAAAAAAATTGGAGCCACCTTGTTAAATTTTTGAACATCTGAAATTAATACTTGTGCTTTAATATACATTTTATGTTTGAAGCATTAACTTGTCCTCAGAATCTCTTTTGTTTCTCTTTTAGATTACGCTGCCAATTTAGCTATTCATCATGGGATTAGTACTTTGGAAAATATCATCTTATAGCCCAGATTTCAATATTGTCAGCTTAGCCTCAACAAAGATGTTGAAAATGAGGGTCAATTTGCCTGTTTGATGTGGTCCAAATAGCCTTTATAATTTAGATATAAATAGCCTTCATGCTTAAAATGATGTGGCCTGTAGAAGAAAACCAAGATTTTAAAAAGTACGTGTGAAATTAACATGAAAACCATCCTGGACATAGAGCGACGCAAGACATCAGTTTCACTAGACTGCATCAGGCCAAACAGCTTTCAGCCTCAAACCATCTAAGCATGAGTGATGTATTTTGGTAGTTACAGTCAGTTGTGTGTAACTCCAGAGGAATGCAGAAAGTGAAAATAATTAAAGTTTTTTTTTTTTTTTTAAACCAAACTGAAATGACGGGAAATCCAAAAACCAAAATCCAAAGCTTTGGATAAAGTGTGGGAGGAAAGAAATGGTAAACCCGATACACTGGAGTGCGCATTAAACAAAAAAAAAGTTGGAAATTTGAGGTACAGCCAAGAAAATTATGTATTTTAAGCTCCAAATCCAGGAGTTTATAATCAGTAAGCACAAATAACCACAAAGTTAAACAGCAAAGTGACACTGGGTTAGTCCATCTATCTTGTTAATGAGTAGCAACAACTAAGATATTTTTAACAACTTCCCCAGTTTTATTGTATCATCTCCTCCCAATAACATTTTTCCATTTTATTGTAGATTGCAATGCCTCCCTCACCACTAAATATTGAGTTCAAAAAGTTCATTTACATAACTTGCAAAAATTTGGATCTACTAAAGCAAAATAAAGATATTGTTAGGAACTAAGAAAAATACTACCTTTTTTTAAGTTATTTTATATCGTCTCATGTAGAATTGAGATTTTTTTACCAGTACCCTCTCTGATTTATGTTTAGTGTGTAAAAGACTTTTGTAATAGAGGATTTAAACAATATAGCAGCTATGCATATTGGTTGGTGTAAATGGATACTACCCTAAATTTGACAAACACACTTTAAATCAGGTAATTGACCATCAAGCTAGGAAATCACTATTTGTACTAATCAGACGCAGTTTATGTAAGACTAATTTAACGAGAATTAAATCAAACAAAGTAAATCAAACTGAGGAAAGAAATTGGCCTCACATTTTGCTTTGAGGCCTGTGTTGGGAGTTTTTTTCATGTGAAATGCCAAATCTGGGTAACAAAAACTACTCAATCAGATCTGAATAAGCATCAATTAGAATATTAGCCATGCTGTTAGGCAGTAATGCCACATTATTACCATTGGCCGACGTCCATATGCCAATAAGAGATTGGCAGGTCAGAAATAGACAGAGGGTGTGTCCCAGTGAGAGAAGTACTGACTGCCAGATACACCCAATGCTGCTGCCAAATGACCTCTGGTCCTTTCCAGTACTACATATGCCCACCTGCCAGCACTTTCACAAAATAATAGTAATAATAACAAAATGAAAAGATACCTTTGTTAACATTATATTACAGTTCTAAATGTCTTTGTACCAACATGGGCAAGTGCATATGACTCCTAGCTAATGAGTCTGTTTGAAAACAATGGAAACTGTTTGTATTCTTCAGGCAAATACACCTCATTCCTAAATGTAATATTTTCCAGCTGTTTTAACATTGACTTAGTGCCGTTACTGACTCATCATGATCCAAGTAGGAAGACTACTTATGCTATGAATTAATGTATGGAAAAGGGGTATGATTATATAAGTTAAACTTCATCATACTCCTTTTCAGACTTACAGTCACCGAATAAGTGGTGGATTTACATGTATTTGAGTAAGTAAATTTGATAGTAAGATATTGTATTTACAGTTAGAAACATCAAACCCTTTTTACGTTGTGTATCTGACTGTGTTTAAGGTCTTTGTGATGCTGAAAGATTAACCTTCATCCCAGTTGCAAGTACTTTACAAACTCTGAGGTTTTTTTTCCAGAACTGTCCTGTATTTAGCTCCATCTATCTTCCCATTAACTATGACCAGGTTTCCTGTCTCTGCTGAAGAAAAGCATTCTCTACCCTTAGATTTCATTGGTGTCATCTGGGCGCTGAACAGTATTAGTTTTACATTACACTCAGCTTTTTGGCATTTATCCAGAGCACCTACTATCACATGTTTGCTGTGTTCCTTGTATGTCTTGTTGCAAATTACAAATGAGTTTGTTATGGGTATATTTTAACAATAAATACTCAGGTTACATCACACCAGTAAACTCAGCTTACAAAAATAGCTGGCATCTTAAGGCAACTGATTGCACATTAATTAATTTAGGGGTATCAAATTAAAGAAGGCTAAATTTAAATGCATACTAAATTAAGAATATACATATATTTAATAGCCATATTGTACCCCATCACATGCATGGATTCACATATTGCCACTCATATATGAGTTGCATGCAGTAACTCTCATCACCACTAGACGCTGCACGTTCTATTAATGCAAAAGTAAACAAAATTTATTGTTCTCCACATAAGCTTTCATGATCATATTGTGGACTAACACACTGGAGGGTTTAAATTCTTTAGGTTTGTAGGGTTAATGTACCGCAAATTGTGAAAATCCACAGACATATGTGTATTTTGTGAAAAATTCTCATTTCTCTCTCTTAATCCCTCTTTTTCTTCTACATAAACACACAGACCCCAACAGTGCAAATAAATTCCTCCCCTCATTAGTGTTGGCCATTTATTAATTTATTCAGCTGCACACCTTCAGTATTTACCAGTTTCCAGGTGGGTGGCATTCCCTTTAAAATGAAGACTATAAAAGGAGGAGGGGAGAAGTGGTGGGTTCTTTCTGCAACAGGAAGACCACATAGAAATTTCTGCCAGACAGCGGAAGCTCTTCGTTACAGCTTAAAGAAATTGGTGCTGAAAAATATTCATTAAAATTCAAACACACTCCAAATATGACACAAGCAGAAAGTTATAGGATATTTGACCAACATGTGGTTACAGGGACATAGGAAGTGAACTAGATATTTCTCAGTATTTAGTGACGCCTCATCTTATTAAAATGTATTTTTAACGTGGGTTGTTGGAGATTATAAATGTCTATGCCTGCAATTAATTTATGATGTGAGACCAGCGGTTAATTATCCTGTTAATTCAAGATAACCTAGCTGTTTTTATCTCATCTTTTTTTTTTGTCAGTGTGACACGTTTTGTTTTGCACACAGAAATAAGTGCCTCTTTTGTTACGACCTATTAAAAGCTGTTTTAATATTTCACTTACCATTTATGTCTCAACACTTATGCGCAAGCTATCCCACACAAACTAATTCAAAGTTTAGCTCACAGAAAAAAAGAAAAAATATTCATACTCAGGCTGAATTTAAAGTCCAGTTACATTAAAAATATCAGAGCTGCTTGTATTTTTCTTTACAAACTCAAACATGTACTTTGGGGCTGTGCATGGTGTAGAGGTGGAATAGGTGTCCCATACACAGAGGATGTAGTCCAGCAGTCTGGGATTCGATTTCCAACCCCGATACCTTGCTGTATGTCTTTCTTCCTTTGCGTATTTTCTGTCTGGTGACTAAAGGGGACTAGTGCCAGAAATTTATTTGACCATTTATCGCATAAGCTGAAAAATATGTGATGATTCAAACTTTCTGTGACTAATATGTAGTTGTATAACAACTGTTCTTCACATCTGCATGACGCGTAGTTCACCAAAATGAAAAGTTAATAGCAGGAGGAGAACAATGAGCTGGGAATTTTAACAGCCGATGTCCTCCTATAGGAAGGTACCATAACATCAATCTTGAAATACTACAATCTCATTACAAAAATTTTGTGCATTCTCCAAAAAGTCAGGGGCCACTCATGCTTTATTATGTGAAATGAAAGATACACAGTGTTATTAATGAACCCAAAATAACTCACTAAAATCATCCAGCAAACAGGAACAATTTTAATGTCATGTACTAATCCAGATTATTATCTTAATGTTGTTCTCCGCTAGTTCAAGCTCCACAAACTATAAACTAGCCTCTTTAACTTAAAACAAAACTTTAACAATCCTCAAAAACTAACTCTGAAGCATGTTTGTGGACATTGCAGTTTAAACAGTATAGTATTGTGTCCCGTTTTAAAATCACAGGAAAAACAACAAAATCAGAGCATGAATCCCTCTCAGCATCTAAAGTATTGTTTTGGGAAAACATGGCCAGCATTTATTGAGGCTGTGATCCTTATGCAGAAATGGTGTTGCTTTCTTTTTATGCTTTACATACACAGATTATATATATGTATATTTTAAACAAAAGACTCAAACTTGTACACAATAAATACAATGCAAACACACATCTTTGGCCCCGGGGCCATTTTCTGAGGCTGGTCCCAAGGTTATTAGAAGGCCATTTAACTGTTTTTGGAGGGTGATCAAATTTCCAATTTTTCCTGACCTCGCTCTTCACCGCTTCCCCCTGGGCTCTGCTAACAATGAACCGGCTTGCCACGGTAAAACAGACCCCACCCAGCGGCCAAATTGCCAGAGGCATCTTCGCAGTAGATTTGATCTAATATATGTGGAGCCAAAAGTGCAATAAACAGCACATCATAGAATGATTGGTTTTATGTCTGTCACCATAAAATAAGTGAGGGGGATTTAGAACCCCTTGCCTCACGCTTAGCAACAGCTGGAGAGACCCTCTGTTTCTTAATTTGAGGTTTAGATGAGTGAACGTGTGAGATGAGTTCATGGTAAATGAAAAATCTCTCGCCCGCATGTTTTGTGTGGAATAGTCTTAGTTTTTATCACCCATCTCCATTCACACTTCTGCCCCTTTTTGAAACAGCTGTTGACAAACAAATAACCCTGTAGGAGATGGTGTGAGGAGCAATCTGCAGACAGTGCTCCTAGGAGGTCTTCCTCAGAGATAAATCCATTATACCAACCAGGAAATGTACTGTTTTACAAATGCCAGAGGGAGATGGCTGTCTCTTTCTGTTGTTCTTATTTCACCTTTACATGTGGGCTTTTTGGTTCTGCTGTAGAAAATACACTCAACTTAGCTGCTTTTTCTCTTGAATATAATAAAAAACAAACATTATGCCTGCAACTTAAGCACAAAAAATTATTTGATTTATGCAAAGATATATGGAACACGTACAAATATGTACCTCCTGTTAGGCCCGCAGTCAAAGTGAGAAAAAAAGACCAAAGTTGGTTGAAGACAATGAAGTTAAGATCTTGTGGAACTTCCTGATCACCGCTGATGAGAATAAGGTGATGGCTAACCATCCAGACAATGTGGTGATGGACAGGCTCACAAAACGCAGTAGTGGCAGACATATTGAATCCCAGCAAAAATATAGAAAGCTTGAGAAATACTACGGGCTCAAGTAGGACAGAGATTTTGGAGAAAGGCAAGTCCTCATTGGCACCAGTGGTATATGATGGCGCCTGATTGGAGGAGTTTCCATAGCAGATCTAGCTTCAGAAAAGCACAAACAGTCGAGATACGACTCAGAGTCCTCAAGCTCCCAGGCCTCCCAGACTTGAAACTGCCTAGCTGAATATAGCGAATTAAGTCATATTTATATATTAACATATAACTAAATATGGTATGTTTCTTGATTCATCTAGTTTTATGACATTTCCTCATTATTTATTTCTCTCTTATATGACTTCATCTGCAGATTAAATAAAAATAGTTTCTTGTAAAGGTCTAGTATCAACCCAGAACAATGACTTAGACACAATCCAAGTTTCAAACTGCGCCCATAATTTTCTCTGCAACATTTTATTGTGGGGAGTCGACTTGCGGTCTACTAAGAGGATGATGGCATGTATTAGAGTGGAGCAGAAAATAACTTGTGAGGACCAGCTCACTCACACCACAACGCTCATATTGACAATAGTAGTACCTCATCCAAATAAATCAGGACAGACCAGCTGTTGATGTGCAAGGAGTCACAGGCACATGTGCAGGAATTACATTTGTGCACCAATCCAATAAACAAACAAGGATGTGTTCTAATCCACACAAAAAAAATTCTCAGTTTTTTACTTTAATTTTTATATCTGAACTCTGTTAACCACTAAAAACACTTTGCTGCACTACATTCAGCTTTGCTGGTGGAATTCCATTCATTAGATTGACTATAAATAGGTGTCAATATTTGTAACTATCCATCTGCTTCATTGACATTAACCATGTATAAATATTTGATATCATCATTTAAAAACACATGAAAAATATCAACCCCTTTTTAAGCTTAAGATAAGCATACATTTATTTCAAAATCTTTGTAATGCGAGATTAAAACTTGGGGGTCAGAAGGCGATTTCTCATTGTAGAGATAATCTCTTGCTGTCATCTAAGGGGATTTTTTGAGTGGACCAAAGTACAGACAACAACTCTGGATAATCATAGAGTGCACATTTAATGAGAAATGGAATAACTTACGAAACTGGTGGCACAGCAGGGAAGATGGAAAATGACGGTGAATTTCAGAAAGAGTCAGTGGGGAACAATACAGTGAGCTTAAATATTGAGGTGGAGGTGACACAGGAACAAGAGGAGCTAATCAGAGGTAAGTAAGGGCAGCTGGGGAAGAGACCACACTGAGGGAAATAGGAGATTGAAAGCAGCTGGGAAAGTGAGCAAAGTGGCAGGCTAAGGTAGTGGTGCTCAACCCTGGGACTGCTGTCCTGCATTTTTTGATGTCTGTTCCACCAAAACCTGATTCAAATGATTACATGACCTCCTCTGCATACCATAAAGTGCTGTTAAGCCTTTTAATGACCCATTCATTTACATCAAGTGTACAGCAGCAAGTAAACACATTTTGCAGGTCAGTGGTCACTGAGGACTAAGGTTGGGAACCACTGGGCTAAGAGAAGGAGAAAGGGAGACATGAAACCTGCAGAAAGAATAACTGATCTAGGAAAACAGATCTAAAACATAAACTATGAGAATAAATGCATAAATAAATTATACTGCCCAGATATAAGTAAATAAGCAACAAGGAAAAAAAAAAAACTCAAACACAAATGAAACCTAAAGTTTCAACACTCGCATATCATGACACTTGCAGGCCTTGTGTAAATTCTTTGCTAGAAAGCAGTTCACAGTCTAATTGGTCTATCATTTTTACTTTAAGAAGTTACAAGGGCTTCTTGCATTTGCTGCCAATGTTAGGGGTGGGAGGGATAAAGTAAAGATAACTATGAATTTGTAATGTTAGATTTTCTTTGACTTTATCTTGGGTCTATTTGTATGTTAAAATGATCCATCATCTATCCCCCTCTTGTCTTTGCAAAGTGGCTGGTATCCATCTTCAGCAGTCTTTGGGCGAGAGGGAGGGAACACCTCAGACAGGAGGTCAGTTCGTCACAGGGCAACACAGACATATAACCATGCATGCACACACACATGCAAAAAATGTAACAAATAACCTGACCTAATGGAGAAATTGTATGCGACTTGAACCCAAGATCTTCTTGTTTAAAGGCATCAACAACCGTGTGCCACTGTGCTACCCACTGTTGATATGAGAATCAGACAATGCTTAAAGGAGGAGCTAATTAAAATGCAGTTGTTGTACAAATGTGCAGCCGCCTCAGTTCAGTACGCTGTCAACAGCTGAAGTGAACTTATTCCCAGCACTGAAGCAAACATTGGATCTCGCAGCATCATTTGTGTCACAGATGTAGCTCTCAACCCTTTTAATCAGCATTCCAAAACTTGAATACCCTCCTCTGGCTATTCCATTGCTTAGACTTCGTATTCTGCTCACTCTACCTGGAGCATATCCTCTGAATAGCATGAAATGCAGCTTCCCAGAGGGGGTATTTAGAAACTGAAACAAAAGTCAGAGCTTTTCTATGTTCTGTAAAAACACAAAAAG
The DNA here is from genome assembly GCF_002775205.1 of Xiphophorus maculatus. Classification (NCBI taxonomy): domain Eukaryota; kingdom Metazoa; phylum Chordata; class Actinopteri; order Cyprinodontiformes; family Poeciliidae; genus Xiphophorus; species Xiphophorus maculatus. Next base: position 18,143,687 of record NC_036465.1, on the reverse strand, counting down.
GGAACAAAAAGAGCTTTCCCAGCAGCACAGAGCACCTTGGTGGTGGTGAACAGTAGTTGGATTTTTCTGTGCCTGTCCTCTCTGCTGCCCAAACTTTATTCTCTCACAAGCCGATTATCTTGTTGCCACAGTGTTCAGAACACTTCTCGGTGTCTCAGCCCGGTGATCAATCAGATGAGGTTCGTTCTTTGGTTTATTGCTTTGTATTTTATGACAAACTTCAAGAAAGTTGGACACAATAAACTTTGAGTCTATATAACTTAGAAACAACTTTGATGATGATGATAATAATAATAATAATAATAAGAAGAAAAAAGTCCAGAGATTAAAAGAAATTTATATATATATAAATCTATATATATATATTGAAGTCTTGTGAAGCTCTTTAGAGTCTTTGCGAGTGACAGCAAAATAAAGTTTTTGAACTTTTAAATTTTACACCATCTTTTCTTCCTCTTGTCGACATTTAATGATGGTTTTTACTGTTGGATATTCCATGTCCATTCAATGACTATTTCCACTTACCTCCCATTAATTGACCAGTTCTATGCTGGCCACTTTTAAAATGCTGCAAAATGTTGATACAATTAGTGGCAGACATTTTTTACATTTAGAATATTTTCAACAGTGCTGTTTAAAGCAAAGCGAGTTTCAGAAATACAGGAGTCCAAACAAAAAAATTACCTTGATCTTAGTGTTATTATTTAATTATTTGCTCTATTTAGCAACAACATAACAGGTTGCAAGATTTTCATCTTTCATCAAACATACAATGCTTTTAGTTGCTGCTTTTATTGAGTTAATGTAGCCCAAAGTGCTTCTCCGCCAGAAGAACATTTGCGACTGCTCAGGCCATCACTGATGCTTTCATATGGCTTTAAGAACAAGTTTAGCTTAATATAAAGTGGTTACACTAAAATGTAAGTATGCATACATGCACATCTGGTCAGAAAAACTCATTCAACCTAAGACTTAAAGCCATCCACTGTTGTCTTTTACTTGTCAGCTTCTCGTGTAAGTGGACAATTTGGGTGTTTCTTCTCCCTTTAATTAATAAGTGCCCCTGTTATTATCATAGTCACACCCATTGCTTACAGGAAGGAAACAGTACTTCCTTTACAACTTATAAAAAACATGAGTATAGGTGGAGAAAGCACACATCTGACCTGGAGAGAAAGCTGCGGTAAAGTTGCAGCCCTGAGTTTGCAGTCGTTTCACTAAAAGAAGCTTCTGAATGTTATTTGTTTTTAGCACACGCCCTCAGATTTGTTTGCCTTATTTGCATGTGTATGTGTCTGTGTGAAGGGTTGAGACTTGAGTTTAATAGCAACCTTGATGCTGTGCTCACAGAGGCCTCTGAAGTTGCTTCCACTCCATCAAGTCAGTGTGTGGTTGCCTGGCAACCCAGGGTCCGGCGTTCCCGAGCGGCGTTGTTTGTTCCCTGCGAATGATCTGCCGGAGAGAGGGAAGACGGGCAGAGGTGAGGATGAGTGTAGGAAAGACACAAATTGGTAAATGGAAGACGCAGCCTCAGGGGCCCCCCGAATCAATGCCTGAGCAAACAGGCTTTGTCTGTCTATCTCCGCCAGACACCATCTTTCCCACTGCTGGATGGTTCTCATCCTCTGTTATCTTCTTTAATCTTATTTTTAGCTTTAAATACGTAAAAGTATTCATCATCAACTAATTTTGGAACATTCTTACTTCAAAATGTTCTTTATTTCCCTTAAATTATTCAAAACCGTGACTCCTCTGTCCTCAGGCTATTGACTTAACAATTCATCTGTCTCCTGCTATGCATTTTCAGCTCTATTTCCCTATTCTGTATGCATTAATACATTTATTAAAAATCTTATAAATGTGGCTTAATACAATGCATACAGAAACACATATTACACAAAAATCTCATTTAACTTGGATTGAGCATATTCTCTTATATCAGCGACTTTTAAAGTTTTTTTTAAGCTGTGGTGACTGTCTTTGCTAGTGTTTCTGTGCTTCACAGGCCTTTACTAAAAATAAACCTCATAATTAACTAAAAGGTAAAAAGACCATTTTGGTATTATAAAACCTTGCTGACATTTATTGACCCATATTTGCCCAGTTTTGATCTAAAATCAAAGGAACTGGGATTTGTAACTGCACATTCTGGCAAACCAGCACAATAAGATTTTTTTTCTTGATATCCAAGTTACTGAGAACTACACTGCCTGGCCAAAAAAAAAGTTGCCACCAAAAAATGGTCACACACTCTAATATTTTGTTGGACTGCCTTTAGCTTTGATTACAGCCCGCATTCGCTGTGGCATTGTTTCAATAAGCTTCTGCAGTGTCACAAGATTTATTTCCATCCAGTGTTGCATTAATCTTTCACCAAGATCTTGTATTGATGATGGGAGAGTCTGACCACTGCGCAAAGCCTTCTCCAGCACATCCCAAAGATTCTCAATGGGGTTAAGGTCTGGACTCTGTGGTGGCCAATCCATGTGTGAAAAAGATGTCTCATGCTCCCTGAACCACTCTTTCACAATGTGAGCCTGATGAATCCTGGCATTGTCATCTTGGAATATGCCCGTTCCATTTGGGAAGACAAAATCCATTGATGGAATAACCTGGTCATTCAGTATATTCAGGTAGTCAGCTGACCTCATTCTTTGGGCACACAATGTTGCTGAACCTAGACCTGACCAACTGCAGCAACCCCAGATCATAGTACTGTCCCCACAGGCTTGTACAGTAGGCACTAGGCATGATGGGTGCATCACTTCACCTGCCTCTCTTCTTACCCTGATGCGCCCATCACTCTGGAACAGGGTAAATCTGGACTCATCAGACCACATGACCCTCTTCCATTCCTCCACAGTCCAATCTTTATGCTCCCTAGCAAACTGAAGCCTTTTTTCTGGTTAGCCTTACTGATTAGAGGTTTTCTTACGGCTACACAGCTGTTCAATCCCAACCCCTTGAGTTCCCTTCGCATTGTGCGTGTGGAAATGCTTTTGTGTTCACAATTAAACATACTCCTGAGTTCTGCTGTTGTTTTTCTTCGATTTGATTTGACCAAACGTTTAAGTAATCACGATCACGATCATTCAGGATTTTTTCCGACCACATTTCTTCCTGGAAGACGATGGTTCCCCACCATCCTTCCAGTTTTTAATGATGCGTTGGACAGTTCTTAACCCAATTCTAGTAGTTTCTGCAATCTCCTTAGATGTTTTCTCTGCTTGATGCATGCCAATGATTTGACCCTTCTTAAACAGACTAACGTCTTTTCCACGACCACAGGGTGTGTCTTTTGCCATGGTTGTTTAAGAAATGAGGAGTTACTCATTGCATCAGCTGGGGTTAAATAACTTGTTGCCAGCTGAAAGATAATCGCCTATGCAGTACTTATCCAATAGGAGGCTTGTACCTATTTGCTTAGTTAAATCCAGGTGGCGACTTTTTTTTTGGCCAGGCAGTGTATAAACGCTGCCTTGTCAAGAAATAACTTGCATGTGGATGAAATCTTGCCTAGAAGTGTCCGAAACTTGTGGGCTCATGTGCAACTCACCCAAAACATCTTACTAGTTTGGGGTTTGGGTACACCACAGGTGTCAAACTCCAGTCCTCAAGGGCCAGTGTCCTGCAGTTTTTAGATGTGCCACAGGTACAAAACACTGAAATGAAATGGCTTAATTACCACCTCCATGTGTAGATCAGTTATCCAGAGCCTTACTAATGACCTAATTATTCTATTCAGGTGTGGTGCAGCAGAGGCACATCTAACAGTTGCAGGACACCGGCCCTTGAGGACTGGAGTTCAACACTCCTGGGGTACACATTTCATTAAAAGTGGCTTAGTCAAAGGTTTTAAGACTGAGACGCTGCATGTGACTTTAAACAGGTCATTCAATTCTGCAAAGAAGAGTGGCCAGAGTTAAAGTTTTAGTTTGGAAAAAGATTGAATTGACTTTTTGGTCAATAAAATTAACAGTTGCAAACTTCTCAGTTGTAATAAGAAACACAATTTGGGTATTAAGAAAAAGTAATTACCCCATTGGATTGATAAATAAAGAAATTGTAAAATTTCAAGTGATGAAAAGCTTTTTTTGTTGAAATGTTTTCATGAATTGTTTGAACGCTGCATCACCTGCAAGACAGATTTAGGGGACTTTTGAAAATGATCTACTATTCTGTACAGATTGTTGAAGAAATCCTGAAAAATGTTGAAACTTTTTTAAAACAATACATTTTATTATACTGCAAATTTATTTATTTTTATAACATTTCTTCTTTATAGATCCAACTGACTGAACTATGTTTTTCAAGGATTTAAATATGTTTGATTTTAATAAACCTTATGTATATTGCATCTAGTCCAGGAGAACTGGCTCCACAGGCATGCAAGGTTTTATGCCAGTTGCTTCTTATTTTGTTGGAAGTTTTTATTAAATCTTTAATATTTATCCTAAGGTCCCCATACTGTGAGGCTAGTGCACATCATATCTGTCAAACCTTCTTGTGTGGCTTCATAAAGAAATGAAATGGCTTTATATGAGCAATATCTCTCATGCAGTATGAAGTGTGAGAAATCAAGTTGGGCTCTGCTGACTTTCACAAGTCAAACCAAAAATAACTCTGGCTTGACCAAATCATTCCACAAGTCAGGCAAATTAAACAACAATCAAAACAGATTCATTCCCAGTGAGACGCCATGTGGAAAATGTGTAGTTTTCTTTCGTTATGAGCTCTGTTCCAGCTGTATGACATCAGCACATGTCTTCATGACTTTGTGAAACCTCAGATTCACCGTTAGGCATGCTGACATTTTGGTAGTCGTTATGAAAGCGTTGCACTGTACTCGGCACTTTTTTCCCCCCCTTTAGAATAGAAAGTTAATAGATCCTGACAGATCTTGTTATGCAGTTGTTGAGACAAAATCAATTTGTTAAGACTGGTTCCAGAAGAGTAAGCTTCAAAGCAAACAGTGAGTGCACACTGGAGCGTGAGCGCCTACCTGGCATTTCTGCTTCAGTTCGACTCACATTAGCTCCCAGATGTAACCAGTAGGGGTTGAGAACACACACGCACACACCCACACCAAGCCTCTCAAAGGACACAATGTACTCAACACTATAACCTGCTCTTTTTGTCCTTTTTACTTCTTCCCCCTTCCTTAACCTAATTATATCTGTCCTTTCCATTCCTTCTTTGCACTGCAGCACTGGCGTTTTCACTGCCACTAATGACACGGTGTGATCTCCGCAGAGTCCCAAGCCAGCGAGCTGGGGTCACATATGTTCTATATCATCTACTGAACACTTCCATATGGAAGCTGTGCCACCTATGCCAGGATCCGACACAAACAGAGAGCCCATGCAGGACGTGGGAGAGAAGCATGGCGAGATTGACTGAGGGAATAAACAAGAAAAGAAACACAGAGAAAGACGTGCAGACAGGGGGAAGAGAAAGGGAACGGTAAGGAAATGAAGAAAGGCAAACAGAGAGAAGGAGCAGACGGGAAGATGACAGCCAATTAAAGATAAAACACGGAGAGAGGGAGTGTGATGGAGGAAGAATGCACACCAGATCTATTTTTTTTCCTCTGTCTGCCTTTGGCAAGAAGAAGTCATAAACAGGAAAGTCTAAACTGAAGAGGTATACTACTGCTTGCCTCAAGCCAGTCTTTTTAGAATGTTTTCCTTTCAGTCGGATATTTAAATCACTGTGTTAAGCCAAAGTTGACATTGTCTGTCCTGAGTGTAAATGGTGGTTAACCTGTTGACTTGCACCTTTCACTTTCCCTGAAGCAACTTTAAAGATTTTTATTTTGCAGACACTTGTTGCTCTAGTTTTAGGTTACTAGGTTATCATTCGTCCAAAGCTCTTTAAAATTTACTGCCAAAGCAGCGCAGTTAACTTGAAGGCTGGGACAAAAAGACTAGGCCGAGTCTTTACTACATCTTTGTTTTCTACTTCTCAGCCATTTTGTCACAGATTTGCCGTATGATCCAATCTTTAACACGCATCAGTTGTCAGACAGCCTCACTTTTGACTAATTTAGAGAAGTTATTTTTTTTCATGCGATGGTTAAAGAGGTGCCCAGGACTTTGTGGCTGTAAAACAAGCCATCAGCCTTCCACTACTATGCTGACAATGCGTGTGCCAAGATCTTTTACTTCGTTTTCTCCATTATGCTACTGTGCTTTTTGGTCAACAGCTATCCAAAAAACATTCTTCTGAAAAGAAATTGTAGATTTTCTTCAGTCTGTCACAAATATAAAACAACACTCACACCTCTTCCAATTAAGTTTAAGTACCACTCCCGCACAGCTTTAAAGCTGCAGTAGCTCATTTGTTTTTTTTTCATTTTTACATATTTGTCACTATGTTGTGACAGAGGGTATGATGCTGTGCTAATAGTGACAACTGCTATCTAACGTCATCAGTGGTCATGCTAACTAACCTGTGTATTCACAGCAGGCTCCACGTAGCAGAGAGCAAGATGCAGGGGTGAGCAACATGTAAACAAGAATGATGGACAGTGCTAAGACATTCCTCCAGGTTGTTTGAGCCTGGGTATAACTCTCCAGATAAAAGTAGCAACAGAGAGAAGGCAGGGGAGCTCCATTTTTGCTTTCACTAACCTCCATGTATATATATACACAGTATATATATACATATACTGTGTGTATATATATATATATATATATATATATATATATTAAAAGCTACTTACTTTGTTTGTTACAGCTTCAAAGTAGTTTTAGTTTTTGTCCTTAGCCTTTTAAAACTACTTTAAGTATCAGAGATCAATTTGACCCTGATTTCAAATTATCTAGATGTAGTGAAATTGCTGGAAACACTGATTAGAAACTGAAAGTTTACTTTAGAATATATCTAGGTATTTTACAGCAACTAGGCCACATCTGGCCCTTTACAGGAGCCAGACAGACCTAGAAAGATAAATAAACATTTTATGCTATATTACGGCACACCTTACGTAACAGTCACCTATTGGAACATGATGAAATAATGACAAAGCAGTATGGCAGGGGTTTTCCACACAAGTGAAGAGAAAAGTTTTTTAAGTAAGATAAGCTCAAAGAAAGTATTGGAGGGATCAGATTCACTCTAATCATTAATGCGGACTATGTAAATGAGCAATACATGAAACTAGTAGGATCCAATCAGCTTTATGTTAATACTAGTCATCTATTTAAAAGTGACTGGTTATCAAAAGGAAATGAGTTTCAAAAACCTGGGATAGCAAGATAATTACTCCTTTAACCTAGGATAATGATTGAAATATATTTATAGTGGGTTTGTTGCTTCCATACATAAATGTGCACACCTTAAACTAATATTCTTTTGAGCCACAACTTCTTCTTGTAATCTCAAGAATAACTAATGCGTTATAAGTGTGACACTGAGTTAATGAGGATGAACAAGAGAGACAAAGAGACAAGTTGCTTGTCATGCAGATGTGTTGAAGAGGTGAGAATCCCCCAGTTTTCAACCCATCACACAGGAAAAATAAATAAATAAATAAAATAAAAAATAGAAAATCAAGCCTTTTAACTCTGGAGTCACACCAACGTTGGATATATAGGACACAAGTGTGATGACAGACTGAGGAGTTGGGACACACAAAACCGTACAGGTATACACCCATCGTTACATGCAAGTAAAACCACAGTGTGTGACTTCTGTATTGCGGTGTTTGCAGCATGACACAGAGAAAACTCACAGTCGGAGACAGCAGTGTGCGATAGCTGTTCCTCCAGGGGTGACATATGGTTTAGAGTGCTATAGGGGGGCAGAACAGCTTGTGTATACATTTGTGCATTACAGGAGGTATGCAGTCCCTAACATTGAGAGCATAGTAACAAGATCAACCATTGAAGATAGGACAAATACAATGACAAATACATTGTAAAGTAGTAAGGTTATTCCCATCACTTAGTTACCTATACATTTAGTTTACAATGAGACAACTTCAGGAGGTTGATAACCATATCAAAATGCATTTCATTTCTTTTTTAGAACTGAAGTGACTTGTGTTTGGTAAAGTTACACGCTGCATCATCTGATGTCCTGTGAATGCAGCGAAACATTTTCATTCTTATTAAAGTGCAACAATGATCACACGTTACACAATAACAAATGAAATTTTAAATAGCAATATATCCCTGTCACAAAAATCACAATCAGAGGACTGATCCATTTATGTCTTTTAGAACAACTCTCCCCTCAGTGTGAAATCTCTTATTTCAGCTATGTCTGAATTACAGAGGAATAATTCCAATGTAAGCCTAAAAAGTATTTTACCCCAAGTTCAAGTCTCAAGTCTTTGTTAATTGAAATTTTTCAGGTTAGAAACTTGTCATAAAGTTTGCCTGCAACACAACAGTCTTATGGGGAGTGAAATAAGATCAATAAATTTAACTGATGAGCATATTTATCTTTTGGAAACAAAGCTAATCATCATGTATAATGTTACTGTGTGAGTTACTTTAAGATGATTAGCTTAGACTTCGTGTTGGTGTCGGATAGATAGCGTTCTATCCAAATTTCATATTTTGCAAAGATGTGATTTATTTTGATTTGTTTTTTTTTTTTTTAATTTGATCTGTCTTAAGTACTGGAACCTGTAAGTAATGTGATATTTTCTCTGGTGTATAATTACATTATTTTCCTAAATTAAATCAGATTAAACGGGGTTTTTGCCTCCTTGAAATTGAGCTATTCTTACTTGAGTGCATTGAAAGCTTAGTGACAAACTGCAAATGTTATGTACTTGATGCAACTGTTCTCCATAGCATCACGTTTACATTTTCTTTCTACATTACCGTTCTTGTTTGGTTGTTTTTATGTTGAGATTTAAGTCGGGCAGTCTGCTCTCCTAATCAGAGACCATATTGGAGCATGTCTGTGTTTGTGTCTGTTCTTGTATGTGGAAGCAGCCAAACATGTGATCCACACACGCTCTCACTCACGCAAGCAAACATGCAAACACAGCATGGACTGCAGATGTACAGAACTTGCAGCAGGCCAACAGACAAATACCAACATGTGTCATGTTCTTTGAATTCTACACTTTCAAATCTCTCTCACTTTCAGACAAACTCAGCCTGCCTTTGAGAATCATGGCTTGTGGTGTATCAGTGGACATATAATGCTAGCAAAGTCTCATATAATGCTAGCAAAGTCTCATTTGAAAACATACCTGTCCTTGAATTCTCGGGTCCTTCACCATGGAAACCAGGGAAAAGCAGGGAGATAGTGTGTGAAGGGGTGTTTGTGCCTGTGTAAGAGCTGGCATAGAGAGAAAAAGCACAAGAGTGTATGCAGGTAAGGAAGTGCTTGCACCTTGCAGTCCTCACTTCATTTTTAACACCTGGCTGCTCTCATTAAATCCAAGTAAAGAGAGATTTTAAATCATGGAAAGATGTACAAGATAAATAGTGTGAAATTTTGATTAAACAGATACAAAGAACAAATGGCTTAGCAGAGGTTAAATATTGTGATAAAAAGTTGCAACTTTGCCAACATTAATCACTTTCTCAAGGGACCTTAAATGAACCATGGCAACAACTTGATAGCAAATCAAAAGATCAAGCATCTAAATGAGGAGCTTAGCCTGACCCAGTCCTCAGCAGCTAAAGCAATACAAACGATGTATTTAAAAGTGGCAGTCAGAAGTCCCAGTGAATTTTTAATGATCGCTCTGTTTGAAATTTTGAACAAGCTCTAATTGAGTCATGATTTTTTCATGGAAGCCCCCTGGAATCTTCCAGAACTGCTGATTGTTTCTCCCACATTGAGCAAACATTCAGGAAGCAGAAGGGGGAGAGAGAGGGAGTGAGGCCATGACAGGCAAAATTTCCAACAGTTTCATCCTCGCTTGCTTAAGACTTCATTCAAAAAGGTAATGTTCTGTCTTAATATTAATGCATATAAATTGATGAGGAAGAATCTCAGACATCGTCTTAGACATTCTGAAAAGACTGGTTAGATAACTTCAGCACGTTGAACTTCACTTCACTCTGATAGAAGTCAGATTTAAGACTTAAATTTGTTGCTTATCTCTTGGTTTCTTGTCTAATGTTGTCTGTGAAAATTTACAAAGACAGTAATAGTTAAACCTTTGAGAGTCCCCATTATTAATTGTATAAATCATAAGCAATACAGATTAATGCAGCTAGCCAAGTAAAAGAGTACACAACCAGCCAAACTCTGTTTCAAAATAGCATGAACTATATAACTAAAATGTCACAACGTTAAGGTTTTGTGCATTTTGAATGAGATTTTTTTCATTTTTTGTGTTTCCAAGTAACAATGCTGGTTTTATCATAGGCCAGATAATCCACCTGTTTCCTTAACCAGCTCCCTATGTGGATTCATCACAATTGCAATAGTAATCTGGTACATTTAATTAGAAAAGAAATTCTGAGAATAATGACTCATCCAGAAGAAAGGATAAACATGTTTTCTTTTTTATTATTATTATTATTATTATTCCATGTGTAAAGAATCATCACAGAAATTGAGGAGATTTATATAGTGTCTATGTCTCTCCACACCAAAGCAAAACAAGAATGATTGAGTGCTCGGGAAAGTGTAGTTATAGGGTCACAATTCATGGGATTTTGCCACACTTGGTGGCTTCTAATAAAATGATCACCAGGTATTCAAACAGTGTCACAGTGGTGTGTGTTTGTTACCTTTAGATTTGCTTTGTTTTTTAATGTTTCTAGTTTTATAGTGAAGTTGCAGCAAAACATGGTAATTCAGACCCCTCTTCACCTGAAGGACTGTCTTTACTAGAGAATGTGGACACAATCATGATCAACTCTAGATTGGCAGACATTTTGTTCCAGAGTGAAGTACTTCTTCAGGTTAAAGCACTCAGCAGATTGGATTTTCTCCTGAGATGGAACAGGACTAAAATTGCAAGTCTTAATCACCAGTATTATTAATACAGTCTCACTGGCTCAGGATTTATAAATATGGTGAATTGGCTGTACTGATAAATCAAATAATTTCTGCATAAAAGAAGAATCTACTTTAGTTTTTAAGTTCTTAAGAGTTGTAAGGAATCCTTGATTTGCTGTTTTCCCCATCGAATAAATATATCTCGACAAAGGAGCCTATTTATTTTAGCCAGTGGCCCATATTTTTCTTCTCTCCAGTTACTGCAATATCCTTTTTCATAATTTGAGATTTTCCTCTCTCTCATTAAAGGTTGTATTTTTCTTAATTTTTAGTGGGAAATTATGGAAATTATTTTAAGCCTTTTTGCAGCATTGTTACAATCATTTGCTGCTCATTATTATCTTATGGCACTTCCATTGTTAGTGCACCTTTAAATGCTTGAAACCTATTATGCTTCCTAGAACAAGCTAGGTCAGGTCTGTAGACTATATAAAACATGGTCATTGCATGAAATAACCAAAATCATTCTCAGATATTGAGATTTCACCCGATCAGTTCTGACCGTTTGGAGCTCATTTATGAATATGTTGTTTTAGCGCTGTCACAATTATGCAGATAACCTGCTGTTGGCAAAGCCCTCCCATCTCAGCGTTTACGTTTGCATCTCAAACACCTGAAAATGGCTACAACAAGCAGATGCACAATGGTACAATCATATCTCTGATCCTGAAGCAGATTCAGAAGCAAACGTGGAGCCTCCAGATCAACCATCAAGCCACAACCACTGAAGGATGAAACACTGCGGATCTGATGCACATTTATGTCACCATTATTCCAGCACAGATGGGGGGTTTTTTCCACAAATACTACCTTTTTTAAATGTATATTTAAGATTAGAGGGGAAGCACTTATCTCAACACGCAAAAATAAATACATTCAGATGATATTGGTAATGTCCGACACAAAAACATTGCCATCATGTACAGATTTCTGACGATGATGAACAGTAGGAACAGAACTTTCCTTCAGTTGAAGTATTTAACAAATCTTGCAGTGTACTGTTGGTAGTTTAACTTCAAACTTCCAAACAACTCCTCCTTAAACTGATTTGCCAAAACTACAACTTTTTTTGGCAATATTGCAGGGACATTGTAAGCAAAAATAAAATTAAGCCATGCAGTTCTGTTCTCCATGACTGAGAAAATGCATGGAAACAAGCTGTGTCTTGGAGCAGACAACAAAACATTGTTCTTTTCCAGCAACTATTGTACAGCAGTAAAACCAGCAGAACAAATGTAGCGTTGCCTTAAAGTGAAGTGGGTGGAGCTCCACTTGAGTTGACTGGTGAAGGGTTAGGGTTAGTAGCTCAGCTAAAAATAAATTGTGGCAACAACTTAATGGTCTCTGAAACTGGTAGTTTAGCAGACACCAGTAGAACATTTACTTATTCCCAAAAAACAGCTGGAGCAGTAGATCCCCATTGGAAGTACAGAAAAATGCATAAAGTGAATTTTGCATAATAGTGAACCTATTAAGATTAACATTCTACATGAAGTTAAAACAGGAGAGCTGTGGGATTTTGAATTGAGCCTTGCTTCAACCATCAACAATAAATCATGCGCTGCTAAAGTCAAGCTCCATCTATTGCTTCCCAGGTTCAGGTGTCCATCCCTTCCCCTCCCCATTCCACACTTAATTTATATTACAGGTGTAAAGCAGTCTCTGCTCTGCTAAAGGTCTCCTCCAAACCCCTCAGGGCCACAGTTCTCCTTGGCTTGCAATAATTTATGAACAGCGTTGCTAGGTTTTATGAGACAGGAGTGTCAAGTTTGCGATACCTTCATCTATTCTGGACACGTACTCCGACTGTCTAAAATATAGATCAAAGATTGTGTCCAGGGTTTAGATTAAGACAAAGGACTCAAGAAAATTTGATTGGAATTCTTTGTTTGCCTATCCTCGACTACAAAAGGAAAAATGTGTATGATTGTAGGGTTGTGTGAGATTTTGAAAATGCTACCTACTTTCAGAAATAAGACATCAAGCCTGCAGGGTGATCATTAGACCAGGAAAAAGCCATGGACCATCTTTCAGCGCCGTGTGAAGACAAGAAGCTTGACAGAGCTGAGATCTCTCTTCTCTGCCTCTCAATGTCACACCATATCTGCTCCATCCCTGGTGCATTTTCTTTTTGTCTCATCTCATTTTCCTCCTCAAGTCTCCCATCGTTTTTGTCAGGCTGTTTGTCTGCACAGCTCTGTCTTTTTTTTTTTTTTCCCCCAGCATCTACAGAACATCCGAAGAAAGCCACATGAGACAACCTGGCACAACGTATGATGCGAGCAGAGGCCACACATCATACAGCCCAGGAAGATATTTGTTCTCTTTCAATACAGAAGGGCAACACCATTACACTGCTTAGGGCTATCCATCACCTTCCACTCTCATCCTGCGCTCAGTAACATTTCTCTTTCAACTTCTTGGAGGTCACAGAGAAAGAGGAACAGAGTGAGCCATCTGAGTGTTACCTGGTATTTACACTGGCTACTGGGATTTGCAAGGCTGAGCAGCAATATGATGGAAAAGGCTGCCATTTCTGCAGGAACAGACCAAAGGTCAAACTAATACACTGCTGTCTGAGAACAAACACTCAGGTGTCGCCAAGCACAGGTTAAAGACATGGCAGGACAGCGAGTACAGGTGCCCTCAGTGGTTGCGCAACAGGAAAAGTTAGTTCAAAGACTCCCCACTGCTTACACAACAGACATTTCAGACCTCTGTGCTGTCTGTAACCGCATTACGCCGCTTCAATGCACCGCTGTAGGAACATGTTCATTTTTAAAAGAATCCGGTGATTGCTTTTACCTTCCAAAGAAAAAGTTTAGAGGTGTACATTTTCAGACAGCAAATAATTATGATGTCCTAGGGACCCTGTTAGCACCTTATATTGCAGGTGTTTTTAGTCAGAGTTGTTTTTGTGTCAGAGAATGCGCCAAAGTTCCAGGAATTAGTCATTTCTATAACCAATCTGGGTTTAAGTTTGATCCACAAATTCATAATTCATAATGCAGCACTACTGATGCTCAGAAAACAGGCTCTTTATAATGATGTACATACACAGAGAACATTTATATCCAAATCTGACCATCATGACAGAATACTAAGATGGAATAGTCTTATATCTTACAGATAATGACACTAAATTCCAAAGAATATAAACCATAACCAAATAAAATGTTTCGGACAATAAGAAGCCTGATTTATTTAGATGCATGTCAGTATATGTCAAAATAATGCAGTTTAAACTAATTTTCTTCAGTATTATCAGTATATAGAATCTTTCTGCTGGTTTTAAAAAACTCAGTGAGGTGTTCCTGCTTTATTTCAGTGCATCTTAATTTAATTTAAAAATGCGATATCCACTTCTAATCAGCTCTTTTTACTATCATACCATAAACTGCATGAAGTGCAAAGAATTTGCCGTGTAAAGTAACCTGATTTGTAAATCAACCACAACTGTTTGTAATTTAATCTCAGTATAAATCTAGTCATTTTGTGAAGAGCTCAGAGATTTACTAGAGAACATTAGGGAATAAAGAGCTTCATGAAGATCAGGGAACACAGCGGACTGGTCAGGGGAAAGGTTTTGGCAGGGATAGGTTATAAAACAATATGCCAAGCTTTGATTATCTCAAGGAACACTGTTAAGAGGGCTGCACAAGTGCAAACCTAAAAAAGACATGACCCAAACAAACAAGCGGGACAACAAGAGCATTAATCAGAGAAGCAGTCACGAAGCCTGTGGTTCTTCTGGGGAAGCTGCAGAGACCCCAAGATGTGGCTTGAGTGTCCATTGATAGGAATGTTATTAGTTGTGAGCACCATAAATATGACCTTCATGGAAGAGAGGCGAGAACAAAACTATTGATGTAAGGAAGCAATAAGAAAGTGTGTTTGCTGTCATTTAGGGAACAGAGCAAACATGTAAAAGAAGATTAAACCAAAACTCAACTTTTTTTTGTTTTACAAACATGCAAAATACTATGTACAACACTAAACATTAATTTGAATATATTGTTTTCTCATGCAGCATGGTAGTAACAGAATTACGGATAGGGAAACTAAACGAAAGGCTTGGTGAAAGCTTACCTCAAAAGATATGGAGGATCAGAATATATATCTTTAATTATGTCAGTTTTGGTCCTTCATAGTTTAGATGTATTGAAGCCATGTATAATTAATTTTGTAAAGTTTAAGCAGTAAACTTGCCAAATATGTCTAGTAACTATCAAACAGAATTGATTGTTGATCAATTCTTAACTTCTACTCAACAAATCAGCTCTTTTATGTTTGTAACTCAGTTTAGATTTTTTTCCCCTCTGAAGTAATGTGTCTTGAAAAACTAAAATATTTGTTTGTCACATTGATTTTCAATTAAGTTTTGTCTCAGATCAATGCATGACGATTAATATAATCTAATTGAGTTTTAACTACATTACAGCTTCATAAATTTCCCACTAAATCCCTGATTTAGCTGTGGCCCATGAAACAAACCTCTCACTGAATGAGCTTGTTGATGCTTAACAAATTGTGTTCATCTTCAAAAGTGCCCTTGAGCAGAGTCAAGGTTGAGCATCTGCCACTTGCCAATAGATAGGAACAGAGGAAGTATACAGATTATTCACACTGTATCACAAATAAGTTTAAGGATTCAATAAAAAGAATTTCATGGCTTAGTGAGGTTAATATTTACTTAGATTGTGTGTAAGCGAGAACTCAGTGCTGCACAATGTGTAACATAATGGTAAAATGTAATAATCAGCAGATGTTCTGAGTTTTATAGAATTGTGCTTCCACAGACAATCCCAGAAGCAGCTGGCTAACAAATGGATAAATCTACATTGAGCAAATGAGATCAGCACCGAATCAAAACAATATCATATTCTAGAAAAATGTTGAAGGTAAGAATTACTAATCAATGCTGACATTTGTCTGGTGTCAAAGCCTTTTACCTGCTCTCATGACAATGATGTTTACATGCAATTTCTGCCCCAACACACAGAGGTGCTTTTCCCAGAAATCTCAGGGGCTCTCACACACACACCAGCTTCACATCATTATTTCTTGTCCTGTTAGCTTTTCTGCTCCTCTTTGTCCCACTTCAGTTCATCATCTCAGCAGACGACTTTGAAATATCAACTTGGGCTCATCATAATGAAAATGTTCTTTGCTTTACTTAAAGTAAAACTTTTGTTTTCCACAGCAACAAAAGTCAAAAGGAGGGAAATTAATTACAGCCCGCATGTTGTCCGTCTATCATGACCAAGGTTTTGATCATTGTTTTAGAACTAAATATCAAACACCAGATCTGGTACACAAGTTACCAGCACAACATCAGAGTCCCAAAAGTGAAAAGTTTCAACCTCATCTTTAGAGTATCACAGAGGTTGCTTCAGTCATAAAATTGACATCAAAGCAGGTCAGCTCTACACCGGAAATGCAAATCATACAAAAAACCCAGAACTCCCAAGATTTAAACTGAATGCCTTCCTGCTGTGAGGCAATGGTGATACCCAATACAACCCAAACTCTAACTTGGCTTAATTCAGTTCAGCATTATTTTTTATATACTCAGGGCCAATCCAAGGTATATAGGGACTTTGCAACTACTGATGTGGGAGTCAAAAGTCATCTTGAATTTATACAGGACAGGTTGACAAAGTTATAATGAGAGTTATGATTAAAAACTAATTTAATAATTTAAACTGCTTTGAGAATTTGCTAGATCAAATTACAAATTAATTCAAACACTGGTATTCATCCTCGTTCCTAATGCAAGGTTGTTTTTTTAACAGCCACAATAACCATTCAAATGAAGTAAGCATTATAACCCCTACTTTGTAAAATCCAATTATTTTCTGGATAAATCAAAGAATAAAAATTACAAATCTAATTTTTAATTTTGGAACAAAGAAAAACAATTTTATACAAGAAAATAATCATGAATGAAAACAAGTAGCATGCAGCCTAGTGACGAAAAGAAAGCTCCAAGCATGCTGCAAATGAATGAACCAGTAATTATCTGTGCCAGAAATAAAGTATTTTAACTTTATTTTGAAGCTCAAACAATGATAATGAATTTTAATACCAATTAAAGTTACCGGTAATAATCATTTAATGTATGAAAGCATGAAATGTAGAAAAGTAACCCAGCATACTGTACATTCAACTAAGTCAGTAGAGTATCTCAGACTAGATTGTTCCAAACACTGCAGCTAATTATTACATAATGATACAAAATATAGGCATGTTTTATTTAAAGTAATTAATCACAGATTATATTTTCCATGTTTCAATTCTTCAAATTTCCCAAAAGTCAAAATCTCAATGTTGATACTCACTTTATAACTTTTACACTTTTCAATTATGGTAAATTGCTGTTTTGATAAATATTCAAACCACACTCAAATACTTTTGTGAAATTTGTTTAAATACAAAAATGTACATTTCTAATTTTTAGTGTCACCAATGTCAGAGCGTTTGACATCTCTTCTATAAAAAGTTTTCGTCTGGGTTGTTCATGTGTAAACACAGAGGCTCTAGAAGTTGTGAGTTTGAAGCCAGACAGGGATCTAAATCACCAGCTCTAACCAGACTGTTTTTTTTCCCGTCAAACCTTACTGACCTTTCCAGGACACTCTCAGCGTGGCTCGCAGCTGTTCTTCCAAACTATATCAAGAACATACGTGCTCCAAATGTGTGTGTTTTCAACTGGATCTGGCCTGGTTTGCCCTGCATTGTTGTGCAAGAGCTCATCAGAAATGTTTGCTGTTTACATGTGAGAAAACACAGCAGTGACACACTAACATGTGCATTAGTTAGAATGTGCAGTACCTGCGAAAGCCTCCATTGCCCAATAAATAACTGCAGTTAAGAACAGGAATCGAGGAGAACAGCAAAAATGAAACATCCACATAGAAACAGAGCCCCACATTCTTCAACTCCAACATCAGGCTAATGGGGCATTATTATGTTGCCGTGGATGTTATGATAAATGCAAGTTCTGCGGGTGCTGATATTGTTTAGTATTTTACACATGGTGTGTTTAGAGACCCTCACTGTCTACGCTAATGACACTTTGAACTTGTGAACCTGGAGCGAGGATTAACAGCTGACCTTAGAGCAGCAGAGTCTGGGAAACCATAATTAAGGTTGATTAAAGAACATTCCTGGCTTCTGTTTCTGCATGTTAAGTGAGCTGTGGAGGTAGTAAGAGACCTGTGCCCCTATCAAATGGGCAATTTCAAAGCAGTGCATGAATTATGTGTTCTTATAAAAAAAATAAAAAATACTAAACGGCGCCACTCTGAGGTAACTCAGTGAGTTGGCATGAATCAAGGCAAAAACATATGTGGCTCCAAGCACGCAGGCAGATGTATGTGCACAGGAATGTCTAACACAAACCGAGTTGCTGAAGTTGGGACTTATTGTGCAAGGCAAAATGAACAGAGAGGAAAAAAACCTGAATTCTTTGGGAAGCCAACCATTCATTACTGCAATTATCCCTATGGCATCCACGGTATAATTAGCTGAAACAGGCAGCAGAGAATCTATAAATACAGGAGACTAAACAACAGTAAACAAAGGGACAACCGCAACCAGAAGCTTCTCACATCAGACTTCAGCCCTCTCCCACAAACCCAAGCAGCAACAGCAGCATCAGCGCTAACGGTGACAGCAATGACAGCAGCAGAAGCTAACTCAGCAATCGGATCCACACAATTAAACTTGGCTTAAACTTACCTTGCTCCAGAGAACTGCTTGCATGGATGAAGTCTGTTTCTATCAAACACAGAGTGGTTCTCTGATTTTACTTTTGCTGCTGAAGTATCTGTTTAATGTATCTGATTAAATTGAATGCATGCCAGTTTTGAGATTCTGGCAATTCTACAATCAAAAATTTATGGAAAAAAATGCAACGCCACCACATCATGCAGACTGCCTCCAGAGATATGCCTAAAATTACCAGGTCCAATTCGTCAAAGTCATAAGGCCTCCTTATCGCCACCGTAATCTTTAGATGCCTCCATAAAATTGCTACCAGATTAAAGTGAAGACTTTGACTAGGGCACTCTGCAATGCGAAAATGTTTTACAGTCAAAAAGATTTTGATAAAATCAAAAGATTTCTTCAAATCCAATTCTCAAAAAGATATAAATAATTTTGGGGTCAATTGTGTAGCAAGCAAGTGTCAGACTTACAAAACAACTTGAGTCACAAAAAACACGTCTAATGGTCCAAGGAGTATTACTTACTTCCTGCACAAATTTGTCAGCACATATTGTGTTTATTGGCAAATGTCTACACATTCTTCAGTCGTAAATTGAGTCCAGCTGCTGGTAATACTCTATCATGACTTAGCTACAATAAGACATATTAACCCAAACAGTCTAATGAGCTATCAAAAATAAAATGGTATCAAGATCTCAAAAATCTAAAGGACAATCACCTTTCCACCAAGCAGTTTCTATCCACAAAAATTAAGCACAAGGTTTCTGTATAACAATAACAGCTTTCTTTCCGACAAACTGATGCGCAACACAATCAAGTTTAATTATCTCAAAAACAGACTTTATGTTATGAATTAAATATTTTTCTTGATACCATGACACTGTATGACAGTTTAAAAGCAGACATTTTAAATCCGTTGCATTTTATCACTTTCAGAACATTTTCAGTTTACTGAGGCACTCAGATTTGTCAGAGAACTGTACTTATTAATTTTATGAAAACAAAGGAATACAGCAAACATGTCATTGCTAAAGTTGTGGAGAGGTTTAGATTATAAAGTAAGATTTCAAACATTTAGCATCTCAGGATTTCATTCATCATCTGAAAATGAAAATAGCTCAACTGCAAAGTCTGGGGTGGAGAATCATGCTACACTATGGCGATTGTGATTTTGTTATTTTTATGTCCCTTTTTGTGTCCTGCATTGGGCTATCACAGATATCGCCTGTATGAAAAAAGTTGAAAAGATATAAATATTCCAGTGAGAATAGCTTCATAGTTTCATGTCTTTACACTGCTGGATATAAAGAGGTGATGCAGTCATATGGTAACAATTTGCTGCAGAAAAATTAAGATATTCTATCCTGCTACAATGCAAAGTTTCAGAAGGGGGCCTACATTTTAAAACACATTCGTAGACTGGAAGAAATAGTGGTATAACAGAGACTTTACCCATTCCACAGCAGTCCCAAAGAGTCAGAGCCATAGGATAACTTCATCTGCATGTGTTCCTTCCATGCAGGCTTTCATTACCACTATTAACATCTGGTAAAAAAAAAAAAAACAACTCTTTAATAACCGTCATACATGACCAAATAGAATAATGACAAAAATGCTTTTCCTATTTGACCGCTTATCATTTAATTACAAACAAACCACGGTCACATCATATTGCACCAATTAGACACAAATCAGAGCAGGCAATCTTATTTACGTTTTCATGAAGTTCATGCTGTGAATTCCTGGCATGACTTCACAGATAAAACAGCCTCGTTTTCTCTTTCTGTGGATTATATGTCAATGGCAGAGTTGTTGCTGTTCAAAAGGTTGCAGGTTGTGTGCAGTTTGCAAGGAGGTGGGGTTGTTTGGTTACCAAATCCTCCATCTTCATCACATCCGTCTGTTCCACATGTTTTGTCATTCCCTTAATGTTCTCCTGCTAAATGAATTCTGCAGGTCAAGGTTAATTTACTCTTCCCTGCTAACATGAAACTCTGAATTTTAAAAGATAACCAAACTGGGTTCTGTCAGATGATTTAGTACTCAGAAGACAACTTTTTTTTTTTAATAGCTTTAATAGCTAATGAGTGCGAGGAGGACTCATAAGTTTAATTTGGCTAAATTAGCAGAATGGTATACTTTATGTCAGAACTGACAGCTGAAAACATTAACTTCTGCAGCAAAGCTGCCCTGCAGGAAACATGCTTAAGCTGTCAGCTTCGTGCAGACATTTTATGATGCTTTTATTGCCTCTGTCATAAACAGCACATGACTTCAAGAATATATTTAAGAATGTTCATCCAAAATCAGAACAATGAAGCTCAGATGGAAAAATAGCCTAAACATACAGTAACTCTTGAAGTTTATATCACTTCCCATTAAGCAGTAAATTATTCACACACAGCAGTTCACACTAAAGTAGCATCTCCCATTTGCGTTTTAATTGTTTTTAGAGTTCTGATTTGGCGAGGTTAATGACATTACTCTGACAGCTCACGCCTACTCACGATGTCGCGTGGTCGGCTTGGTCTCTGAGAAAATGCCTTCAAACCCACAAACATAAAATGTAAAAGATGATAAAGCAAAACTTCAGAAATGTTCTTTTTTTTATTAGAATGCATGTTGAACACAAAGTTTAAGGCATTCCAGGCTTCATTTCACTAAAATTTCTGTTACTATAGCTAGCTATGTTTAAACTAATGATAATTACAGAGAGAAAGAAAAATATACAATATGAAGATAGAGCAATTCCATTGAGTTTCTAGGCGATCTATTAATGGGTGAATATGAAACTCGGAAAATAGCAATTTTTTTATAAACTGATGAGCTAGTTCTTAATTTACAAGTTATAAGTAGTTTTTAATTTAGATAAATTAATAAAGTATATCGCCTCAAATCTAAACTGTTGAGGCAGGCTTAAGTGAAAAACTTTTTATCCAATTATTTGTTTTTATAAAAATGTTGAAAATGAGTGAACAGAAGACAATACATTATTGTCAAATTTGTCAACAGACATCCAAGGTCCTAAAACTCGAAAAGCACATTTGTTTATTTCATGCTTTTATTGTGCAAAATACCCAAGAGGTTGCATTAAGTCCTTTACTTAAATCTTAGTGAAAACATTTTCCATATTGTAGGTTTACAAGGGGCTAAGTGTCCACCGCCCATACGTTGAATCCACCTATTGCTACGTCTGTGTGTGTTTCTGAGCGCCGTGCAGCAGACTGGCAATGCATCCTGGATGTTTCCCACTTCTCATCCATTAATCCCTGGAGATAGTTAGCCTTAGGTCTCACCTGGTGCAGAAAATGGAGGGATGGCGTAATTGATTTTATTAAATACAACTTGCAATAGACTTCTCGATCTTTTAAATTTACATAAGAAATTTCCCAGATTTCTAAGAAAATAGAAACACTGATTTATTAAATTTTTTTCTGCAGTCCGAATCTGTATGCAAAGCTTTTTCTGTCCTGGTGGCTGTCAGGTTTTACTTTCTCTTTAATAGCACAAAGCCACACATAAGCATGAACATGTGGTGTCTGCAGAGAGGCAAATCATCAAGTGTTATTCCATCAGCAGTAAAACCTTTTGGTCAGATTGGCTACAGATTGCATCAGTCTCGCTCTTGTAGCACAGAGAGGTCAACTTCACTCGGTGAAAAACCTCAGGAACATTTCCAGCCAAAATCCCTCTGTGTTAGAAATGTCTCTGGCTGGCTCTTCCTAGGCCCAGTTAGACATGCGGAGCTACAGTTTATGTGCTCTTTTTTTGAGCCTTTATTGCTTGAATCCACAGCCATGGAGCCCAAAGTAGTTTAGTGAGGGAGGAATTGGCTAAACATCACACAGGAAACAGGCCTAGTAGTTATCACAGCACACACTCACTACAGAAACACCCCAGCTGGAATTTTGGAGGAATTTACTTTAAAAACAATGGTTGAAGAAGGGAGGAGTGAAAACATCAGATCCAAGAAAAGAAGCAAAAAAAAAATAAAATAAAAAAGGAGAGATCGCAAGAGAGCGTAAAAATTTATAGTGTCTGAGGCCACGTCAACACCAGACAGACAGCCCGGTAACGCCAAAGGAAGGATCTGGTTTCCTCTTATTTTCTTAAAAAACTGTCAATAAACTGACGCTGGATAACATTTGGCTCGGGGAAAAAATAAGTAAATAAAAATTGGATTTAAAATAAGAAACAGTTCATGGCCTCAGAGGAACAGCTGCTTCTTGGAAAGTTCTTGATGTCGTCTTCCAACTTCCGAGCTCTCATTTAAAGCAGATTAACTCCACAGAATAAAAACAGCGTCTTTAAAGCCCCTCTTTTTCCACTTGAGCAAATTCAGGTGAGAACTGCATGCAGTGTCAAAGTCCATTTCAGGGGAATTATGGGAAACCATGAGTTTCTCTATGTACATGTTCTGTGAAATAAAGTTTCATTGACTTTGTGTAAAGAGCTGAAACCAGAACATATTACTAACAGTTATATTGCTCTGCAGAGCAGTTGCAATCTCATTATGAGTTGGTGTCTCTCCTGTGGGCATCTGGTAAAGGTCTGCTTGCATTTCTTGGATTAGTTTCCTCTCTTCTTCATTGTGCACATCGTCGATGTAGGAGAGATGGTGGCTCACTTCCCTCAAGGTCTGTTCACCGGTGCTAATTTCAAGGACGCAGCTGCAATTCTCAAGCATTGGCGTTTATGTGTGCAAAATGTTCTTCTTAGCATTTGAAAGAAAAACACAAAGTGGAAACTGCACAGATCAGAGGTTGATCGAGCAGAGCTCTCACTATAGTCATCTCTTTTATTAAATGGCATCTCTTTACTGATGCGACATGTAAACAGACTGTACAAGTGTTTCCAAAAGGACCCCTGGTTTTATGCCTATTCATAGTATACCAGTCTGAATAAGAGATGCAGTATCAATTTGTGTACTTAGGGTTAGGGTTATATAATTGCTTGAACTGATGAATTTGGCATCTGCAGTCATGTGGACTAGACTTATAAGGATCCAAAGGTCTCTTCCTGATTACAGATTTTCTTTGATTTTCCCATGTGGTCACACAACAAAGCTGCATGTTTGAGATGTTGTCTGTAACATGTAGAGATATTTAGGTCATCCTGACCGATCTAAAACATGGGGGGAAATACCTCTGGTTAGTATCTCAATAAATATTTTATCGCCTTTACTAAAAACATAACATTTGTATAGAACAAGAAGACGGAACAAAATCCATCTTACATATTCACTGATTTTCTATTTGTTGCAGTGATGACTTTTATACAGACTGATTAAGGGATATTGAATGTGCTACATATAGTATTGCTATTCTGTAAGATATATGACATATTAAATGTGACGAGTGAAAAGTACAAAGCCTTAAATTGCAATGATAGCTTGTGTAGATGGTCTAAATTCTTTAATAGAGTATATTGATATAAGAACAATTCAATAAAACTGCCAAAACTTTTAAACAAAACCTAAAAGGGGGCTGTCTTGTCACTTTCCAAAAGAAAGACCACAAAAGATATTGCTTTTATGGTGGGGCATTTTAGGTTGTAGTCACTTTGAAGAAAATGTTGGTATAGAGTTCAGGTCTTGGGTAAGAAAGAGTACAGGAATGGTTCAGAGAGCGTGTTTTTTTGCTTCGTTGTTGTTCCTCTCATTTCTGAAACTCTCCCTCTAATAAAATAGAGACATTGAACTTTGTTGTGGGCCCATGACCCTCAGGCTTTGTACATTTACCAAAGAGGCATAATCATTTCTACTCCTGCAATTTTTGTTAAAGAAAAAGAGAAATAACTGGTAAAATTGTTGTAAAAATATTTTAAAAGGTAACGTCTCTCTACAAAACCTCTCAAAATTAAAAGCCCAATGACAATCAATTCATTTCAGTAGCAAAACTTTTATATATGAGCTTCACTCTCTTCTATGTCAATATTATGTTGCATGATATTATAATATTCTAAAATTGGATACAAATTAGACCTCTATATAATGCAGTGGCATCTAAGTTGCATGGTGGAGAGTGTATGATGCTCTGGGACTTGAGGTTTCTTAAAGCAGCTCAGATACCAGATTAGGAGGGCTCTGTGAGCTGTAGGCTTTGTTTATGTGAAGAAAAACCATCGACCAGAACAATATAAAAACTCCAAAGTCTAGAACTTCAGTTTTTGAGGAGATCTGTAATGAAACACTTTAAAAAGAGTTGCATATTTAAGACTATGGCTATCCATCCATCAGCTCTACTTTGAGTTGGGTCATTTCTCCTGCTTTATGAGCGATTTCATTCTTTCGGTCATGCTGCATATCTCATGACCAGGAGTAAGGGGCAGGATGTAAACTGTAAAATCCTGAGCTTTGCCATTTGGCCAGGCTCTTCTTTACCACAAGAGACTGCAACAGCACCCACATTACTGCAGAAAAACTCCAAACACGCCATCATTCACCTGTTCCACCTGACTGATGGCATGTAAAATGGTCCAGTCACACATTAAATTACACAACCACACAGCCTTTGTATCACTTACAAATTTAGATTCACTCGACCAGCATACCAAGAGTTATTATGGATCAAAAACGGAAAGCAAAAAACATTACAGGTGAAAAGCTAAACTTGTAGTAATATACCGAACAAGATCTGGAGGTTTATTTGTTAATTAAAGAGGACGACTTCTAAGAGCTCAGCATGACATTTTAACAACATTAGGCTGAGAGTCAGTCATTTTCTGCAAGGAAGCAAAGCACTACTTCACACCACACGATCGAAAGCAAGCAATAGAAAATCTCTTGATAGATCCACCAAATTCACCTGTGCTGAATACAATATACACAGAAAACTGAATTCTACACACTGCAAACATAATTTATTTATTTTTTTATCTTCGATGTCAAAAAGAGCAGCTTCCATTGAATGGAAGTTTTGAGGTAAGACAGTTCTCATTTTTTGATGAAAACCATTTTTTCCAAGTGTTAAAGGTGAAAAGTCCCAACTCTTTCATACCTGTCAATCTGAAAAGGTCAGCTCTGTCAGGGCGACGCGCATGCAGACCGGATCCCGCTGCTCGTCTAAAGCTGATCCTCTGGCTCCACCATGCGACCACAAAGAAATCACCCCCAGCCTGCAAAAGAAAGGTGTTAAATATTTAGCCGAAACTAAAGGGAAACATGTCCATTTTCTGTACAGCTCATGAAAAGAAAGAAAGAAAAAAATAATAAAGGTCTGGCTCGACGTTTAGCTTAGCATTGTACTATTTGACGTCAAGACAACTGGTGGAGTTTATTTGATTTTTTTTTTTTTTTTACAATGAGCATTTTTTTCGTCATATTTTACTCACAAAGTTCGTGCGGTTCGCTTTAGAGGGGCGACATACCTGGTTTTAAACGCTTGAATAAAAGTTACATGAAACATTCAAGCATGTTAGCCTGTTCAAACCACGAACATGTCACCATACACCGATAAGCCATCCTACCTCGCAGGTGAAGCGTTTCAAGATGCACAGGTCCTTGTCCCCGTTCAACACGCCTCATTCAAATGGTCGATTTACCTCCTCGGTGCAGCCAAGTTCTCCACAGTCCTGCTAATTACCTAATTATTTGACACAGGTGTGTCGAAACAGAGACGTCTACAACTTGCTCCCACAGCCTGGATTTGAGGATCCCTGGCCTAGTCCAAGTCTTTACTCCAACTGTGTCAAAACTGGAGAATCCAATCTTATTTTACTTCAGCCTTCGATAAAAAGCCAAAAAAAATTAAACCTGTATAGATGTGGGAGAGACATTGTGTCAAAAGAAACAAAATATAGATTCAGTGGGGTTAACTAGAAATGCACACATTTTAAGATTTTTATTTGTAAAATATTTCCAAAGCCATGTCTTTTCCATTCCACTTAAAAACTAGGCACAAAATTGTGTTGTTTTGTCGAATAAAACCCAACAAAAGGTTTTGGAAATTTAGGTTTCTCACCTGTTGAATCATGAACAAGTTCATTGGGTTTGAGGCCTGATATTTGAGCATCTACTAAAATGCTTAAAAGACTAAAAATGCAACTTAAATGTGTATAATGAATGAAGGCGTAATGCATCCATTGACAAAATGAGCCTTGGAGGAAACAAAATGAGAATGAAAACAGGCAAGACGAGGACAACAGATATAGAATTTATTCCCAATATCCATTGCAAAGAATAGGAGGTGACACAGCTTGAAACAGATAATACAGAATTTATTTTTCAACCAGAAGTAGGAAAATACATAGATAGGTGTAAAGGAAACAAGCAGAACCTGTAGTCAAAAGAAGAAAAAAAAAGTATAATAAAAGAATAAAACTAGTCCAAAGAGAATAAAAAGGACGGCTAAAGGATACAACAGAAAGCATTGTTTACCATTCAGTTGCAGGTTTAAACAGTATGTGTTGATTTGAAAACAGCTGCCTTGATTTCTCATCTGGGTTAATGGACATTCTACAACATTGTGCAAGTGTTCATCTTTTTTTTTTCCTTTTTTGCTGGTATTTTATGAATGGTAAACAATAGTTGGTCCAGTGCATAAACACAGTGACACAGATCAATATATGTACTCAGCTGACTACAGATAGACAATCCTGATCATTGAACAACTACCACTAAAATTGGCAAGGAGATGAGCAAATATACAAAATGGGTGATAAAAGAGAGAGGAAGAGTGGGGGCGGGGGGGGCAAAAGGGTTCAGGTAGGCAAATTTAAGATGCGCAAAACAGTTTTGAAGGATTAAACAGCTACATTTTAAAGATTAAAACAAAATGGCTGAATGTGAAAGTTTCCAGTTATTATTGCCAAGTTTAGCTGATGGAAGGACAAATTAAATGGGATCAGAGAGAAAACGACTGTTTTTCTTACAGCCCTAATTTGCATGAAGATGGAGGTTTCTTTGTTTTTTTTAAATAAGAGAAATAAAAAGGGTTGATTGGTTTAAGAGTTTCCGCTACAACACAACTGTACTACAAGCAGCTTTGGTTTGCACTGTTACAAAAAGATGCAGCCAGCAGACAAAATAACACAAAAACACTAAGCTAAATAAGCCTGAACTAATATAAAGCTTGCAATGTGATGACCCACTAATGACAAATCCAGCTCTAATTTGACAGATCTTTAGAGGAAACAAGAGAAGTAACAAAGAAATAGATTTGTGAATCAATACTATCACTAGCTAGTTTAACAGACTGAACCACTGTAAAGCACAAGATCAGAATGAGGTGGGACTAGAAATACGGGGGGGGAAAAAATAATCACATGACCGGTCTAGCGGCACATCATTAGCATTTGCCGTACAAACACGTTTTTTATTCTTTTGTATATTTTTTTTAACACCCGTCAAAAAGTATTTGCTAATACTGAACTGCAGCAACTAGTAAGACAGCTCTGCTGCCCTAACCTATGGACACCGGCACTCTCCAGCTAGTGCAGAGACTGCCAAAGTAAAGCTGAAAAGCTAAAAAAAAAAAAAAAAAAACATCCGTGTGTCGGGTTTTAACTGATAGTTACTTCCTTCTTGCGACGCATCTTCGGAAACCTTCGACCTCTCCAATCAACCCATCGAGTCAACGTGTCGTGATTTTGACAGAGGATTTGGTTTGTGGTGGAAGGGATAAGAAAAGTCAAAGAAGGGTAAAAACAATGCAGCAGATCATCATCGTCATTGTATAAATCATGATTTACACAAACACCAAAAATTATGTCTTTTTAGAAAGGAAATAAGAAGTACATCTTTTATTCACACTTTTACAAAAAAAAAAAAGGACAAACAAAAAAAAGAAGCTACCCTTTAAATCTACTACAATACTAATGCCATTCAGGAAAGAAAAATCAATTTGGGCACATTGATTTTCACCAAAGGAAAGGGAAAAAACGGGAGGAACAAGAGACAGGGACAAAGTTGACACTTCCCATTTTCTTGCTTATTCGACATAAAAAAGTTCTTGTTGAAGTATAATAAGAGCTGCATTTGAATCGTTTAAGTGCATTTCAAATAATCTCACATTTAACTGATTTCAACTTGTTTTTGAGATGGAACAAATCTGATTAACAGAAACTTGACAGGCTGGCCGTTTTGACAAACAGCAGGAATAAAAAGAACAATGGGCTCTTCCACCCTTTCCAATGCAAAGGCAAGAGGCAGGGGTGGTCCACAAATGGCACTATAGCTGCAATGACAATTGTAGAAAATCTATACAAAAAAAGTGGGGCAAGGGATGTTAAAAAAAATTGAGAAGAGTAGCAGAAAAAGTCTGAGGTTGGATGGTTTATGGTGGTGGTGATGGATAAAAGCTCAGGGCTATTTGTGGCCAGGAAGGGAGATAGGAGGGATCAGGTAATCTGGGGGCAAAAAAAAAACAACAAAAAAAACAATCTGAGTGAATTTATAAAGACGACCCCGCTCATGTTCCGTACAGTGGAGGAGAGGAGGGTGGGTGGAGAAAGCATACCTGATTACTAGAGAGCTCAATGAATAGGAAGGATATACACATCATCATTACATTGTCACATCTCATAAAAAAAATGAAATAAACATTAACAAAAAAAAAAAAAAAAAGGACATAAAATCTTCACAAATGTCTCAACAGTATTTAAAAATAAAAGGAGAGGAGGCTGCTCGAGCGTTCGTCGCATGTAAATAGTGCAAGACAACATCAACTGCTACAGTGAGTACGGGGCGTACGCGCGGGACTTCTCCGTGTTGTGTCGTTTACACTTCGCTTTGGAGCCAGATGAACAGATGCGAATCGGTGCTGCGTGTCGTTTCGTCCAAACCGTCGGCAGCAGCCTGGATCGTTGGCTTTGTTAATAGGCAGAAAGAAACAGGTAAAAAAAAAAAAAATTGACTCCGTCTATTTACATCAAAGCAAATCAGCCTAAACAATACTGATGCGTTACAGTTAATCTCTTGGGAGTGCAAAGAAGTGACAGCGAACGCGGCGAGCAGCCTCCTCTTACGTCTTTTGTACAAGCTGGTAATATTAATTCATCTCAACATTAACTGGATAAAAATTTAGCCATAGTTTACAATACAATCTTCTTTTTTTTCTTAATCTGACCATAATTTACTCTTCGTACAAAAAAATGCCAGAAAACA
The DNA here is from genome assembly GCF_002775205.1 of Xiphophorus maculatus. Lineage (NCBI taxonomy): Eukaryota > Metazoa > Chordata > Actinopteri > Cyprinodontiformes > Poeciliidae > Xiphophorus > Xiphophorus maculatus. Next base: position 18,113,869 of record NC_036465.1, on the reverse strand, counting down.
GGTCTTTTTGTGGTTCATATACAATCATGTAAAGACTGAGTCTAGGTTTCTATTCTGTACAAACACTCGTGAAAAATCACTGCTTCTGTGTGTGAACGTATGGCTGGGGGTGGGGGGAGGAGTCACTACTGGCCTTGGAGACAGTGCTACACATCTGCCTGAAAATTACCTGTGTATGTGTGTGTGTATGTATGTTCGATCTTGCATGAGTGAAGTTGGAGGTCATCTCCTGATAGAGAGAGGAATGCTGGTTTTACTCTTCAGCCATTTTTCGCTCTCTGGGAAAACGCAAATGACGTCAATGAAAAGGTTTGTGAAAGCCCCCCTACCTCCCGTCGCTTAACCGGTTGACCTAGCTCCCTCGCTCCTTGCTCTAAAAAAGGTGATTCTTGGGCCACATGAGCTCCTAAGCACATGACTAGCATAACAACTATACAAGCAGGGGTGAAACTGTTTGCAAACAGGATGGTAGCTGCTCTCAGTTTCTCACTATTTCTCCGAACTGCCGATGTCACATAATTCCGCTTCTTATGCACCAGGACCAGGGGTCAGAGGTGTGGACTATCTTGTAGCACCGCAGGAGGCCGTGACCACACAAAAAGGCCTGAGCACCACAGAATGACAGCAGGAAAGATCCCCTCGGATCAGCTGCGGCGCATCCGCTTGCTGGGATGCTTAGCTAGTCATGAAAAGTTGCTTCTACCCGAAGCCCAAATGTGCGTATCTTGGAGAGACCGAGAATCTACGCCGGCTGCCCAGAGTACAGATGGATAGCGAGCACGAGCCAAACATGGAGGGACTGAGACAGACAAGTCTGCTGTCTTTGCTGGTTTTAGATTTATACAGGGACAGACAGACAGCTCTGCAGCTTCTCAGCTAAATGTCACCCATCCAGCCGCTTTTAAGCTTCCCCATTAAAACCACACAGAGCCTCATGTGATGAATCTGAATGAGCTACCATCCCCTCTAGCCTGAAAGACAGAAAAATAAAAAGTATGCAGGGGTGGGGGTTTGTGAACCAGATGAGAAGAGGGAGTCCAAAACACGTGATACATAAACAGGACTGAACCAAGCAGTTAAAAAAGGACATAAAAAGAAAAAGAAAAAAATCAGAAAGAATAAAAGAAAAATATAGAATATCTATAACATTTTATACGAAATCCCTGTCAGCCAGACCTCACTGTACGAATATTTTACAGGTTGCGTTGTTTTTCGGTCTTCCTCCTCCAGAGGTGGCGGAGGTAAGAGCTGGTAGAGGGGGAAGCTGTGGTCGCAGCTCCCCCTGGTGGCATGGCAGGGTCTCACTACCTGCGTGCAGGCAAGTGCAGCCCATTGACCTGGGAGGGCACATTGGGCAGGAGCAACTCCAGCTGAGCATAGAGGGAGAAGTGGTCAGAGGGGATGTGGGGGTGTGGGCAGCCGCTGACATTGTTCTCTACGAGCCAGTGAGGGTCCAGGGGGCCCAAGATGCCCAACACGTTCAGATGAGGCTTGGAGTAGAAAATATAGTCGATGACACCCTATGAGACAGAAGGATTATAGTGAGCAAATAAAACGCTTTGGGCTGCTCCAGAGTTATACAAATAAACTCACCGCTGGAATTAACATCAATTTGTTTTACTTTTTGTCAGGAATTTCAACCATTTTTTCCATGTAAAGTGGAACGCAACTCTAATGAATTTTAAAAACCAGAATGTACACCCTGTTTGGGTTTTCTCCAACCCAAACAGGTTTAAAATTACACATACAGCCTGAAATACAGACAAAAATTGTCATTTCTCAGCAAGATACAAACAAACACTTTTTGTAGCCACCATCATATTTGTTGCAGCATATTTAATGACTCCTAACGGCAAAAATGGTACCCAATTCTTGGTTTTAAAGAAAAAGGTAAAAGATTAAAGACAAGGGTAAAAAAAGGACAAATTTGTGTTTTATTTATCTAATTACCTTAAAGTCGAAGGTGTAATTGGTGTAAGGCATTAGGCCGTTCTCATAGGCGCTCTTGAGCTTGAAGCCGTGGGTGATCCTGCCATTAGAAGTGCTGTTCTTGCCGTTGCAGTTGAATTTGGTCAGGCTGTCGCTATAGCGAAGCTCCTTGAAATCCTTGTGGGTGCAGTCCACTCCGCCTGTACTCAGGTACTCGACTACACCTGAGGAAAAACATGACGCATAAACTGACACATTTCCCACTGTGCTAGTCTGTTATTTAAATAAAAAATAATAATTTCCATGATAATTTCTTGAATTTTCAATGATCAGGAACTTTTTCTTTTAAATCCAGGCAGACTTTGGGCCGTAAAGTCCAAAGTCCTGGTTTGTTGTTCGTTTGTTGTTTGTGTTTCCAATGACATACAAACTTATATGTTCACGTAAATTATCTCTACTGACTCCTTGGCTCGTCCCTCCTTAAACTACTGCTGCTGTCGTTTCCTGACCTTAGACCTGTACATGTCCTGGATGGAGGGAAAATCAGCCCTGATGATCCACTCTGCTTGTTCTTTTCATCTTGAAAAGAGGAGGTTCCCTACAAGCAGTTTGAGTTGGCTATACTTCGTTTATCTGCATTTCTAATTTCTAACCTAATCTGTCTTAATCCTGGTTTATGCAGTGTAAATAGAGCAAATGTCCCCAGAAGCCAACTTTATTTTGAAAGGTTTACCACAGTTAAAAGAAAACATAGCTTACCTCTTCCAGAAATACAATACCAAATATATATTTCTTACAAGTTGAGTATAAATTGTTTTGTTTAAAACAGAAAACAATAATGGATTGAATGGAATTATACTAATATAATAATTATATTATATTATATATAATGGAAGTTTTTAAGTCCAGCAAATGTTTCCTTTCAGTTATTCTGCTTGGTCTAACCAGACCTCTAGACTGACTTCTTGCACTGGGGCCTTTTTTCTTAGGAGCACCAGAAGAAACAGTAGATGCACCCAAATCTTCAACTGCATCAAATTTAACTTCAAAGTTTTATATATATATTTTTTTGTTATTACTGTCCATAAAGGTAATATTGATTCATAAATGATCTAGTTAGTTATCTAGTAAACATAAAGATATTTTTTTGAATCAGAATTGCACAAGACTGGATATCATCAAGATAACATAAATTAAAATTTAAAGGAAGAAACAGAAGAAAATCTAAATGAGTCCAAATGTTTCAACACTCCTGAAAAGCTCATGAACATATCAAACGGAACATCTTGCTACCGTCAAAACATTTTTAGGTGGAAGAATTATGTCAGACTTAGTAAACTTAGTAAAGAGTTGTTCTTCTGCAATATTGTGGGCAACGTTAAACTTTATTATCATTCTTCCCTGCTGGTCTGCTGCTGCCTGCAGCTTAAAGGGGAAAACATGGGGAGGGCGATGCATGTAATGCGTTTTATAGATGCTTTGTGCCTTTTCAGCATTTTAATCCAAAACTGTGTTTATGACTGGTTCATTAACATACAATTTGATAAATTGTGAATGCAGACGTGGGGTTAAGTGCATTCACTCATGGGTGACACTCACACCCTTGAGAAGGTGCAAGCGCCAGAACACATTTTGAATGAGCGAGCGTAAAAATTTATAAGCAAGCACCACAAATTATTGCTTGTTGAAATATATACATCAATCTCACTGCGCGCTCTGAAGGGTGGCACAAATACAAAGCCATATTTAGCAGCGCAATATGGCGCTACCAGAAAGAAAAGGCAGTTTTTGAATGAAAGCTTTGGGATCTTACGCCGATCAATTAAAAACACCCACATCCCCATAATTATAATGGTCATATAAAACTGTTGCTCTCGCCTACTTACCAGAGTCAGGTAAGGAGTTGAGGTCAGCACACAGCACCAGTGGAATGGCATTGGTCTCACCAGAGGTGGACAGCTTGAAGCTGCGTGTTGCCTTGTCCACGATATTCTTCACCTCTGACAGGAACATCATGGTCTGGACCAACTTGACATCCGAGTACTCGGGATCCCAGTGCATGTGGGCGTTTGCCACCAGCAGGAGCTGCTTGTCCAGGCCGTGGAGTGACTTACCAGCTAAAAAGATCAATCACGAGCATATTTACAACATGTTCTTATAACAGAAAATACATTTTTATGCATCATAGGCCTCTTTAAACTACAATAGTTTGAGTTATAGACAAAAGCCACATAAGGATCAATAGTAAAAAGCAAATCTAAGACATAGGAGGTCAAAATATGCAAGAATTCAAATAATAAAGATGAGGGGGAAAAAAACAAAACTACTCACAAGACATTTCCATCATCTCTTTGCGGACTTCAAGCAATACAGCTACTCCGATGTTGTCCTTGGTCATCACCCTGTTCAGCATCGCCTCTGAGCCCTCGGAGTTAGCCATGGCCAGCTGGTTGAACTCCACTGTGTGCTTCTGCACAGCGCTGAATCTAGAGTGAAAGGAAGAAATAAAAATATTTTGAAGGCAATTGGAAGAATAAATGGTTTTTAAAACCAAGTACATCTCTTACGGTATGTTGTAAAAGGATGCAATTCAGGTCACTGACAAAGAAAAAATATGAAAATTTCAACTTTGCTTTAAATGGGAGCTCAAAATGATTCATAAGGGCTTTTTTCTCCAAATACTTTTGAACATGTTTTGAAAGGAGAAAAGCCTTTGGTTGGCTCTCAATGGATTAATTACTTCTTAACGTACAAGATTTTTAAAATGTGTCAAGTATCAAAATAAGATATAAATAGAGGTCTGTGTGCTCTTCAAGCTCAGGTATTGGCAGCAGCAGAGTAGAAAAAGATACAGAATCGACTGCTGATGAGCCAGAAAAAATAGATAAATTTAATGATGCTTTTCTTTTTAAAGCTGTTGAATGCTAACACGTTTGTTTAACACCAGAGTTGGGTAGAGAGCCCAAAAATTGTACTGAGGTATGAGTGGCACAGCTGTTTGAAACTTTTTACTCAAGTAAAAGTAAATAGTTTCAATTCAAGAAATTACTCAATAGGAAAAAAGTATTTGGTATAAGTGCTGCTTAAATTCTGAATAACTGATAAGAACCTCTGACTTAACATTTAAAAATGTCAGACAGACAAACAGCATAAAATTAACGCGCAAACTTTGATATTTTGAAGACAAATTAAATTTTTTTTATACAATTTTGAAGTACTGTGTAGTAAAACTACTCTTACAATTATTTTCTTCCCAAAAACTTGCTCAAGTGAATGTAAAGTAATGTAACTGCTCACCTCTGCTCCCCATATGTATGCAGTTAATATGTCGACTTTATGCAGAAGCTCAAATTATTTTTACTTCATCTTGCTTACAAAATTACATTTAATATTTGTGAACTCACTGCGAATGCCTAAATTAATTAACTTTTAACAAGACAAATGCCTAGCGACGCTCCTGCAGGCGCCGTTACTACGTGGTGAGTCTGTCCACTAAACCAGGCTGTTCCAAAGCAGGATGAGCAGGAATCACAAAAATGATCGGAGCGCCTTTATTTCTTACCCGATTTCTATAAACATGGCTTAAATTAAAGCTGAGAAAATTCCTGATGTTTGTAACTATTCTCCCTTGATATAAATCTATAAGCGGTTTGGTTTCTATCAAGATACAAGAGAGGACTAAGCAAATTCCTCCATCCTATTTGATGATTATGTTCAAACAAAGGAGGCAATTAGTTCAGTTTTTGTCATTTATTAAGGTTTAAAAATTACAGCAGCTGCAGAGCGTCACAGCAATGGGACAATAGGCTGCAAAAAAGTTGTAAAACAACTTCAAACCATTTATATTCTGCTTTTCCTTGCTTAGTGTCGGCACGCAAACCCATTGATATGACAACCGCCACAACATCTTCGTTAACCCGCAGAGAAGAGTAATATTTTGACTGTAGCTAACTTCCTGCTTTTGAAACTGTCTCTAGTCAGGTTGCATTCAGACAGGTTTTCTACGGTTTTAGGGTCCACTTCAACAGGACCGAGACCTAGGTTTTTAGGCGGATCAGAGTTCGATTTTCAAGTCCGTTTTGGAATTCAAATTTGCATTCAGACCTCCCCAAAAACTCGGACTTTCTAGACAAACGGATTAGAGTCTAATTCAGGACTCTAATCCTGGGTTGGTCTGAATACACCCTTAATGTTTAACACAAATATGTTCTCCTCTGTAGTTGTGTTGTGACTGAACCAGGACTTATTTTTGTTAATTTCTTCTTTGGTTTAATCATATTTACATTTGGAAGTTTTATGTTGTTTTATTTATTAGCACAAATATAATGAGCTTAATTAGACTTATACTTGTTTTCCCAGATACGGCACCGCACGTGTATGTAATTCATAACTTGAAAACCTGTTGACATTTCATTCCAAATTGTGTCAGAATGCCAAGACTAAAGGTATAAAAAAATAATTCAAGTTGAAAAGAAAAATGCTGATTTTTTTTTTCTCCTCAAAAAGAAAGAAATCTATTGTTCCATAGATTTCTTTAAATATTCTGACAGCCCAAGTTCTGGGCTGAAAAAAGATTGAAGACTTTTTTTCAATCTATATTTCCAGCACCTTACAGGAATAATGTTGGCATTACTTACTTTTCTGTTTTGAAGAAGATTGCACATCCGTCCACATGTTTACGATCCGACTCGGACATCGTTCTAGCTCGTGACTTTGGACTGAAGAGCCCGTCGTATCCCTGCTCTTTCAACTCTGGCAAGAAGAAATTGAAGTACTGCTCCGTTTCCACTTCCTGCAAATTAACAAGATAAAACAAATTGCTAATAGGATGGTGCACATTTCTGAAACACCAAACAAATCCATCTGTTTATTAAATGTTAGCTACAGCATGTTTTACTGAGATATTACTATATATTGAAACATGTTAAAAAATTATTCAACAACTGTCAACAAATGTGAACAATATATTTGTAGTGAAATTACATTATTTAAGGAAGAAAATCATCTAGCTCTTGCAAAGTGTTACGATGGCAATGGAGCAGAGACACCAATATCTGGGGGGAAATAATTAAGGCATATCCTCCATTTAACAATTCTTCAGATTTACTTTGGGACAACAATGTTTTAATTTTACAATATTGTTTTGCTATTTGGAAACAAAAAAAATACTGTATTGTGTTGTACAAACTGTGTATATACTTCATTGCATAAATGTGAATAACTTTGTAATCCCTTTGTCTAGTTAGTGTATTCCAAGTTTGAGCTCCTATATAAAGAAACGGCTAGGCGATTTCTCCCTCTCTTTGTGGTAAATAGTTATAATCTCAAATAGATCTCATGTAAGTTTAAACACCTGATTGTGTGTGTTTTATAGTTCTTAGAAAAAGGAACCACAACCTGGGCAACATGACTATGTTAGTTGGTAGATTATTACAATGCGTCCATAATCTGCTGCAGCAGAAACATCACAGGATTGTCTGGAGGTCAAATTCTATTCATTGTAGTTCTAAGCTCTCGCTCTGACCTTAGTTTGATTTCTCCTTTTTCCTTCAGCTTCATGAAATAACTTGTGATACGGGGAAGAATTTGTTACTTATCTTCATAATTACGCTGAAGACAAAATCCTACTAACTAACTAGGATTTAGTTAGTATTAACATAAAATAAAATGCATAAAAACCATATTTAGTTATGACACTAGTAAAAGCTTCAGATTTTTTGATTGCCCATTAAACACATTGTCTCAAACGGAAGCAGAAGACGTTGCCTAAACTAAGGTGGGGAAATTTCACCACCCAAAGAGCATGAACTGTTAAATCTCACTAAACTACACAAAGAAAACGTCAAAAGTGTTTTTTCTTTTATTCTCACTGCAGGGAGAAGAAACAGCAGTCAACGTTAGCTAAAAGGTAGCTGTAGTGTTTAGTAGAGTTGTGCAAAAACACTGATATATAACAACCCTGATTTTGTTGAAGATGATGTGAAAGACTACTGAGGTCACAGAAGATAATTACACTATGATCCAGCTGCTAATGACGTTTCTAAAAGTTACTGATTTGATAGATTTAGCTCACAGACCTTTTAGTTCATTTCCTGGTAGATGAATGTACAAAGTAATAGGTGCTGTGTGTTTATTTCAGAAATTGTACCTACCTATATTTATGAAATATAACAATTAGATTTTTCTGTGATCGTATACATTAAACCTTAAAAATGAACAGGGTGTAATTTTTTTCCCCATCTTTTACAAGTTCTGTAGCAACAATTCATCTGCCCAGGTCACTGATGTGCTCTACTGCCTAAGGCGGTGGTTGGGTGGAGTCCATCCCAGCAGACACAAAGAACAAGAGGAACGGTGCATAAAGGTCCATTACATGAGTCCCACGGAAGTTTATATACTTTTCACAAACTTGAATAGATATTTACAATAAGCAAATATTTGCTTATTTACATTACATTTGCATGTAATAATGTTACATGCAAATGTCTGGACCAGGAAACCAGCTAAAATCTGCACAGAAAGGTCAGAGCTAACCAGCAAACCTGAATGCAGCTTTTTCAAACTCAGAGAACAATATTAAACCCCAGTTGACATTGGCAGATGGAAACAGAAAACTACACGCAGCATTTACATATCCTAATCAAGTGGCTGCTTATGGAACGTAATTAAGCTATAATTACAATAATTCAAAACCATCTGGGTACAGAAGAATATGGCTCTTTATAAACCCCAAAGAATCTGAGAAATTTACAGGAGCAGGAATCGTCACCTAACAGAGTGGTGAGGAGTAAAAATCTTTATCCCATGAAAAAAGCCAAAATGTCATCAGAAATCACACAAAGAAAAGTTTTAGTAAAGTGTCTCAAACTGAATGCCAACTTAAATTTTTATGCTGATATTATGTGAAGACTCATCACTTAACACAATTACTAAACATTGAAATTGCACAATATCATTCAAGTTTACTTTGAAAAAAGTTCAATAGTTTTTAGTTAAAAACCTTCACAGTTTTGTAATCAATAAAAATAAAACTCAGACTTTATTCAAACTAATATGATCCACAACAAAAATATGTACTTTCAAACAAAGATGTTTCAACCAGTGGGTAAAAAGGCATATACTGCCATAACTACCTTTACTTACAATAAGTAAAATGTTTACTTTCATTAGATTTCTTAACTTCATTAGAACTCATTACCAACAACAAAGTCACTGTATGAATATCACACGATCTACTGGAAATTAGTGGGACACATAAGTGACACTTTAATACTAACGTCAAGCTAGTGCCTGGATGGATCGTCTTTGCTTTCAAAACTGCCTCAACCCTTCATGCCATAAATTCACCGTGTCAGAAATATTCCTATATTTTGATCCGTATCAACATGACAGAATTACAGATCCTTGCAGATTTGTTGGCTGAATATTCATAAAACTAATTTCCCATTCCACAACTTAATTTACCGTTCAACATACATAAATTTAACAAAGAACCGCTTGCAGAGGCGTGCCTAATAAAGTGTCAGGTGAGTGTGGAGTGATTTACAGGAAAAGCTTATTTTTAAGCAGATTGTTTGAACAATAAAACAAAGAAAAGGGTTTTGGGTACATTCATTTTTCAAGTTATTCCAGTCAGGTATTAATCATCAAGCAACACAGCTTTCTAAGTAACTGAGTGAAAATCTTTTCTCTCATTCTAACAACAATGATTGATCTATTCATTCCCTACTGTCTAGTTCCATTAAATCCAGAGGGTTATTGTAAAAATATATTTTACAATAGCGAGGTACACTATCTGACTTGTATGTGATGTTTTACTAAGGGTGTTATTTTGAGCAGAAACTCTTGCATAAGGCACCACATCATGTTAGTGTAATCATATGATGTAGGGGCAAAATTGTATCTTTTCACAAAAAGATGCTTTTAAAAACTTTTTGGTATTAATTTAATGAACAAAACAAACAACTTTCTGAACTTTAAGTATCCTTTATTTTTTCTTACCTGCAAACTGATGATGTCTGCGTTGCAGCCTAGGATTTCCTGCATGATAGATTTCTTCCTGTACTCCCAGTTCAGAGCCCAGGAGGGGCAGTAGCCGTACAGCTGTCGTGTGGCATACTTATCGCACAGCACATTGTAACACATAACTGAGAACAGTGCTATGAAAGGGAAACAGAAACCAAAAGAAATGCACTTAGTTGAACAGAAATGTCATATGTTGCTGATTTATACAGAAAATAAGAAAACCTCTGTAGCTTTAAATTCTGCCATAAAACAGAGTTGCTCAATTTAGCCAGAAAATGTTAAATATTAGTATGATAATGTCTTACTACAAGGAAATTGAAAAATTGACTTTGTTATTTTGTTTGTTTAAAATGAAATATAGAAGTAAAACTCTTAACATTCACTTTGACATTTATATATCAGCCTTATTTTTGTGATACATTTTCAACAGCAACAAACTATCAAGGTTTGTTGCTGTTGAAAATAACCTGATTTTGCGTCAACATGTATAAAATGTAAGAAAGGGGAAAAAACAAAAACAGTAATAAAATGAAACAAAGGAATAAAAAACATTTCTAACATTTGTTTAAAGTTACGGTGTGTGTACATCAGCCTTACTTGCTGGACGTGTTCGGTCTGGTTCCTGGAGCGAGATCCATGACCTGGCTGGTGGCTGCTCTGTTGGTACTGTGGAAAAGTAGAAAAACAGGTCAATATAAAAAAGTTGAAGTGTTTAAATTTTGCTTTTGAATGCATACATTTGACATATTTTTTATGCACATAATATCACAGAAGAAAACCAAAAACACACTCCTGGCTCCAGTCTCGGGTTAGCAGAGGATGCTAAGTACTCACTGCGCTTAATAGCCCCTGCCAGATTGTCTAACAAGTAGCTGAGCAGTCTCCGTGTGCCATCAGGTTCCTGATAGAGGCTCATAATTTCTTGTGCAAGTGGGTTTCCTGGAAAGGAAGAGATAATCAGCCTGTATCAAGCACCAAAAAAAAAAAAAAACAGGATTTAAGGCCTTAAAAAAAAATAAAAATAAAAACTTGTGCAAGCCACTTACCTTTTAACCCCAGTGTCTGTAACTGAAAAAGTTTTCCCAATTCAAACGGGAGAACTCGCAACTGGTTGTTATTTAAAAGCAATTCCCTGCAGAGGACAAATAAGATATGTATATATATTAAAAAAAAACATATTATCTTGAAAACAGTTTACCACACTCCCTGTGTTAAGATTTGGACCAAAACCTTCATACTTCTCAGCATTTATGTAATTAAATAATAAACAGAGTCCAAATGCACAGGCAACTTGTGGTGGCTGCCCTCATTATCTCTGCACTAATTGCATTATGTAACCTGGCATCACTGACCTGAGAGACACCATGTTGCCGAGCTCTGCCGGCAGGCTCCTGATCTTGTTGGATGAGAGATCCAGGTACACCAGGTTGTGTAGTTTGGCAATGTCTGGCGGGATGCGTGACAGAGAGTTGTCACTGAGGTGCAGGGCAGTGAGGTGGGTGAGAGACCACAGGGCGGTGCTGAGACTCCTTACTCGGCCTGAAGAGAAAACAAAAAGCAAAGACAAAAATGTAAATGCATTTAATGTGTCTTAAATCTTGTTTGGACACAATTATACATTTTTCAAAAAAAAGGAGGAACTTTACTTCATAACTTAAGATTACTATAATAAAAATAATGGAAAAAAACACTATAAATATTCTAAGACACTCCACAAAACAAGCAGGTCAAAGTTGTGTCTTAGATTAAATTATAAATAACCCACTTCTCATTGTCCTCTCCTGACCTACCAATCAACCTACAAATTGATGTTGGATATTGGCAGATGTGACTCAATCATTATAGAGCACCTAAAAAAATTAAGCAATTATTTTTTTTGCAATGAGGCCATACTTCCCCAGTAAATAAGTAATGTTTGCTAAAACAAGCATCTGGACATTTATTACACTAAGATTTTAGTTGAGATCTTTGGGAACACTGTAATGGTCCATGGTGGTATTATCTGCACAAGCAGGTTTTGCAGGTTAAACCTAAAGGCCAGATGCTGGACTTTGAAACATCAAATCAGAAGGATAATACAGCATTTGGAGAAATGGTTTTGCTCCCCGGTCTTTAAAAACAGACACATATGCAGTAAAGCTAACTTTTCTGTTTACACACAAACTCAGATTCACACGGAAAAATTGGTTATGAAACAAGTTTTTGTAGCGTAACTACCATTATAAATATTTACCATGACAACCCACCTCCCCCAAAATAATAATAAAAAAATCTCCTGAGCAATTTCTTGGTAAGAGTTTTCATCAATATGGAGTTTTGTGTCAGATAAACAACCAGAGCAGATGGCACTCAATACCTCTACAAAAGACACACAGGCAGGCATTGAAATTTAAATATTTTTCTTATTCTCATAATATGCCACATAATCATTTTTATGACAATAATGCAGCATATGGGAAAGCAAAGACCATCAATCACATAACCAGCAAACAGCCCAGATCTCATTCTCCTTTAGGACTTTTGGTGAAAATCGAAGGTAAAGGGGATTACAAGACTCCATCTGAGAATGCTGGAACATGACTGATGAAAAATCATTTCATCAGTGAATTTCAAGTGTTTATGGTTCAGAACTTGACTTTTTCCCCTAAAGATCAAATGATCATATTATTTACCTTCTTGATTTAAAAAAAATTTGATACTTTTTTTCCAAACTATTAAAAGAGTTTTGTGTTGCATTTGTTTTTACAACAATAAATTAAAACTCACTGAACAGCCTCCAGCAGCAACAATTCTGTATTATTTTCATAATGTAAAATAAGCAATAAAATCATAACATTTTATGTTGACATATTAATGGAAAACATTTTAGTATGACAAAGATTGGGGTTTATATATACATGTTCTATTGATTACAAAACATATATAAATAACATCAGTGATGTTATTAGAGGGCTTTTGCCCTCTAATGCGTTCATCGAGGATTATGGTACCAACTGTGACTTCTACTGAAAAACGTTTTATTGGCTAATTTGGTATGAAATTTTGAGATTTCCTGATGATAACAGGAACAAATTCTGTATTTCGCTCATGATTTTTTTTTAAGTTTCGGTTTGGCAAAATTGTGTTCAAATTTACATAAATGGAATGGAATGTATTAAAGCAACTTCTGTGTGTGCCAGGTAATGTTTTCAGTTACCTTAATAAGAAAAAATAAAACTGATTTGAGATATTAGTTCATTAATTTGATGGTATTGGACAGATGTTCAATACCATCCATAAATGGACATAATTTAGACAATGTTAGGATCAATTAAACTGTTTACATTGAATACACACTGAATAGCTTTTTGTATATTGCAGAATATTCTGTTGCTTTTGATCAAAAGAAGAAAATATTGTGCAGTAACAAATATGAATTTTATGTTGAATAATGGGGCTATTACATGTCAGCTCACCTTAGATCCTCTAAAGTAAATGGGACATAAACAATCACATTTTTACTTTTCATATTGTGTGGCTATCAAAATGTTTCATCACACATTCCTGGAATTATGTTGTGTATTTAAATCTTCTTAGTCATAATCCTTTGTTTTGACACAAGTGTTGAAAATACAGCCAAGAAATCAACTGACAAAAAAAATGATTTGCTAATGACAAGAACAATACATTTAACTGAGAAACAATTAAAACCCTCAGTCTTAAAGGTTGCAGACAGAATAAAGGTTTTCCAGGCGGAAGCATAAAACAATCACAGCAAGATTCTCTGCATTTCCTACAGGAGAAGACACTTACCACTAATTTCCAGCTCAGCCCAGTATGACTTCTTCCCATTTGCTGCCTCCTCGCTAGACATAATTGTGTACATCCGCCTGGGATCCGGCGGGTCATATTTTTCCTTGGGCATTCCTATAACACTACAGAAATCGTGTGTAATAAAGCTGTCAGTGGTAAATATAAAAAGTCCGTCAAAATGCAATAAATTGCAAGACATAGCCTATCGTTTTGGCCTGAAACTATAGTTCAGTAACCCCATCTACAGGATGATGTGGCTGTCAATTTTATTATTCAACAAATCTGCAGACAAATGTCAACACTTAATAAAACCGTTCAAAAATGTTATCAAGATCGTGATCTACCTGTGCACCAGAAGCAATAATAATAATAATAATAAGTAAAACGTGCCACAGATTGCTAGAAAGACTGATTTCTTTGTTGTTACATAAGTTAAAAACGGAACACCTAGAGAATACATTATAGAATCTTCCCGCCAGATTTAGAAAAACGGCAATTTTACAACAAAACGAGGTTTTGTTCTGGATAAAATAAAAAACTCGACAGCTATAAAGCCAAGACAAACAACGCTACTCTCACCGATTGTTCCCCTCGGTGACGCTAACTGATTAGCCTAGCTTAACCTAAATTGGCAGCTATCGGACTACATAACAAAGCCAGATCCCCAACTACCTCGCAGACTAGCAATCTGGTGAAAAGGCCAACTTGAATTAGTATTAAATCTCAGTTACCATAGTCCGAAGCCCTTTCGAAAAACGTCAAAAATAATATGCTGGATAAATTTGAAAATATAGTGTGCACTTGTTGTTTACATAATGGCAAAGCACTGAATTGCGCATAAACACAAGGCCACGAATACACGCAAAACACCACTGTCGCCTATTTTTCTTTCAAAAACAATAATTGCTAATAAATGAAAGAAGAAGAAAAAACACCTGCGCTCTTAAAACAGGCCCGAAACGATTAACTTGCAAGCAACTGCGGGCTATTTAGCTTAGCCTGGCTAGCCTACAAGCTAAAAGCTAACACCTCAATTATTTGAAGCTGACCGAGTTCCTATTGAAATACTTTGTTACACGAAGGGAGAGCTGTGTACATTAAAGACAAAGATGTTTGACGAGATGAGAAAAAATATCTTTACATGAACACGAGTACAACACAGAGGGTTTCATTTTACCTGCAAGAGCATACCAAATCGCGAGGACGACTGCGTGTTCTCTTTTGTTTTCTAGCTACTTCTTCCCCGTTTCCGCTGCTGTATCATGGCGACTGTAAGGATTTTTTTTTTCTCTCGCTCGATAACAGCGCTGCATCCTATTGGCTGCCGTCTAGAAGGTCCAACCAGCTGTTGAACCACAATAAATAGCAACCTATGCTTTTAGATTGGTGGACCATTTTGTGATGGATAGACAAACACAGAGATGTGCAATAAATTTACAAATATACCTGAAGGACCACTTTATTCAAAAACTCTGTGTGAAGGTAGTGTGGCATAAACAGAAGACTGAACTCGTAAATAACTTCCTGATTAACAGAATAAATTAAAATTTTAATTTTAAGTAAGTCACAACTTTAAAACAAATAACTGTGCAAATGAACAGGCACGCAAAAAATCAATTATAAATTACAATATGCTTCTCAAATCATGCGATGAATAAAACAAGTGAAAGTCTTTTTTCTTTCAAAATCAACACTGACAGACATCTAACAGGTGATCCTGAAGATAAGTTAGGGACTCTTCCACATGAAGAGGTAAGGCTTCACCGATGTCCTCTTGGGATCGGGACAGGAAAGCATTCACTGCTTCTTGAACAGCAGACTTTGACACCATGTCGTCTGGTTTGTAAACTAATGTGGCCTCTTTGCCAATTTGCTCAAAGGGAGAGCTGGTCAGACAGCCTGTAGACGACAGATGACAACGTGTGAGTAGGGAATAAAGTAAAGCAAAAGGTTGAAGAACAGAAGTTGTAAATAAATGATATAGAATTTTAGATAGATATAGCTGTTAATCAGCTGTCGGTCTATTATGGGAAATGCACAGCAACCAGAACATACATTATTTACGTGATAGTTTTTGCAAAAATTGACTATTAAATGGAAGTCAGGCTGATTGTCTAGGAAAATGTAATTTGACCGCTTGCTTTCCTGCATCAAGGGCAGAATACCCTGATTAAGTTTTTTATGCTCGATACTGATTTATGTTGTTTTTTTTTTCACCTGCCCATTCTAGTTTTGGCTGATTACGATTTCAAATGAAAAATGTTTTTCTTAAATATTCTACCAAATGTTAATTCTGACATCAACCTAATTTTATGTATCCCCAATTCTTTATTAAGTATACAAATATTAAACAGTAAAATATACTTTTTGACCTAGTCTTTGAAGACTTCTAAATATCTCAAATTAAGTTTGTAAAAAGTAATACTAATTGACTTCTTCAAACTAAGAG
Organism: Xiphophorus maculatus; assembly: GCF_002775205.1. Taxonomy (NCBI): domain Eukaryota; kingdom Metazoa; phylum Chordata; class Actinopteri; order Cyprinodontiformes; family Poeciliidae; genus Xiphophorus; species Xiphophorus maculatus. The sequence continues at coordinate 18,097,674 of NC_036465.1, read as the reverse complement.
CACATAACTGTTTAGTGACCATGACCAGTTGGTTCCTTAATACAATCAATATTCAGAAAAGTGGTAAAATTAGCAGCAAAATAGTAACTTTAGCATATATAAATTAGAGTGCATTCACCAGAAACAAACATTGCAGTTTACATGTGAATATATAACAAACCACTTGGCATTGCAAAATTTTATTACAGATAACTGAGTAAAAAAGTAAAAAACACTAAACAAATGCACATAAAGACCAAGAATAGCTATGTCATAACAATATACCACATGCATACTTCTACAACTTAATTTAATTGCAACTGTAACAGGAAGGAAAATGTGGGCAATAAAGGTGAGAGCAGGAAAAGGAAATACACTGATCAGGTATAACATTGTGATCATCTGGCTAATGTTGTTCTGGTTTTTCTTATGCTGCTATAACAGCAGTGATCTGTCAAGATATGGACTCATTAGACCCATGAAGATGTGCTGCGGTATTTGCGCTGACCAAGCGGTCAGCAGCAGATCATTTCAAGTCCTGTAAAATGCAAGATGGGGCTCCGAGGTCGATACTTGTTCGTTCACCACGTCCCATAGATGTTCTATTAGACTGACGTCAGGGGAATTTGTAGTTAAACATGCTCTCATAAAATTGTTACTGAACCATTTATGCTTGGTAGCAGAGGCACATTTTCCTGCTGAAAGTGAGCAAAACAGTAAGTGAATTTAAACACAACAACCCATGATGATCTTGTATGCTGACACCTTTCTATCTGAATCAGCATAAACCTCTCTGGCAATTTGGATCAGACTACAAAGGTAAGTCTTTGTTCTCAGCAGCCAATGATCTGACCATTTGACCACTGTTAGTTCCCTGGAACATTTTTGATTGATACTGACTACTGCAAACTTGGACCAGCATACACAAGCTAGTGTTCTGGAGCTCCTCCAAACTGGCCGTTCATGATCCCTAACCATCATGATTTGGCCCCAGTCAAACTCACTCAAATCCATACTCTAAATTTAAGAACAAAATGTCTGCCTATTAGATCCCACAGTCTGATAGGTGTCTCAATTACAACATAATTAGTGTTATATAACACATCAGAGGTCACATTTGAATGTGTTTAACTAAGTTAACCCAAAAGATCTGACTGATGTTTAATTTTTTGATGTATTTAAATACCAACTCTACTTTTCAGTAATGAAACTGACATTCCAACAGATCACTTTTATGTTACAAAAGCATTAGAGAAGACTGTGTTATGTTAGAAGGACAAATATTTCAAACATTGTTTGAAACACAGTGAACCTGCAGGTTTAAATTCTATCAAAACAGACTTGGTACAAATAGATAGTTTAATTATCCAAAATAATACTAGCTAACTTTTGTTTTGGGGAAGAAAAAGAAAACATTTATTTCACCACTCAGAGAAATACTCCTCACCAACACCACAAGTAAAGTTCTTTTTACATTTATTAGATCTCATACTATACAGTGCAGTATTCTGCAACATTTGCTGTTGAGGCCTTTTTCTACCAGCTCACCTTTCATTGCTTTGCTATAGCTGAGCAGTAACATCCAGAGAAGATGGATCAACTCTTCCCACTTTCGCCAGCGTTCCAAGCCATCCTGGAAAACATATTGATGTTTTAGCTTTATAGAGATTTACTTGTTTTGCCATCTTTATTTGGTTGGTTTTCTCTTTACCCAAATCTAGTAACTCAACTCACTCGATAAGACTTACACGTTCTTGTTTGAATCCACGTAGAAAAACATAGCTGAAAAGGCAGTACACCATTTCTTCTGTCCAACTTTTCTCACAATGAACAGTCAGTACAAGTCTGCAACAGTCTGCTCTACTTGGGTGAGTTCGCACGAAAAATAGTTAGTTTGATGGGGATAAGGTGAAACAAACTACACTCAGTTGCTGTCAGACAAATGTTTTGAGTTGTAAATGGAGGCAGTGGGTTTTGTGAACTGATTAGCAACTGAAGTGCAAACACATTGCTGACAACCAATGAGAGGTGATTTTTTTTACTCTACTTCAGGGGTCTCAAACTCCAGTCCTCGAGGGCCGCAGTCCTGCAACTTTTAGATGTGCCACAGGTACAAAACACTGGAATGAAATGACTTAATGACCTCCTCCTTGTGTAGATCAGTTTTCCAGAGCCTTAATGACCTAATTATTCTGTTCAGGTGTGGTACAGCAGAGGCACATCTAAAAGTTGCAGGACTGCGGCCCTCGAGGACTGGAGTTTGAGACCTCTGCTCTACTTGTAAACGAACTCAAAACAGGGATAAATCATATATTATCCTAGTTTTAGATTGAGCAAAACACACATTAATGATAAACAAAAAAAGGCAAACACCTGCAAAAGTATTAAGAGATATAAATTTAAAATAAATAATGAAGGTTTATAAAATTAACAAAACATGTAAACATTTTAAAAGTGAGGTAAAGGACTTTAAAAATGTAAATGTTATAAATTTACAGAATAAAGACAAGTAGTTTTGACAGTGGTTCAGGTAGAGCTTAGTTTTAAGGAATCTACATTTATGGATGAAACATTTTCCAATTAGAGCTAAATTGTTTAACACAATCTTTTTCACCCTAACCAATATATTGCTGTCTGCTAAAATAGAAACAAATATTTTAAGAATAAATCCAATACTAAAACTTGTTCAAAAACAAACATCCCTACATAAAAGAATAAATTTTTCTCAACACAAGTACTTCAGAAAACACAGTCAATACTAACCAAATGCAATTTTCATTGGAGAAATTCAGCTGTGAGCTAAATAATATTCCATTAAGTAATTATATTGCATCTCTTTTGTTTTAAGAGGGTATGAAAAGAAAAATGTAGTCTCTCTGAACTCTGGGAATATTCTTTTTTTTCTCTCCCCTCCAGGGGGTCTTTTGTGGACTCTAGTGTCCCTGATATGAAAGTAGGCTGACAGGAAAGGGGAAAGAAGACATGCGGCAAATATCGGCGGCGGGTCCAGGAATCGAACCCGCGACGGCCGCGTCGAGGACTCAAGGCCTCCAAACGTGGGTCACGCCATCCCCTACGTCACCACAGCACGCCCAATATTCTTTATTTCTACCGCCAGCTGGCGTGCTTAAATCTCCCCTCCTAAAGAGTTTCCAAGAGAGTTTAATGTGTTCAGGTGGCTTCAGTTGGTTTCAAAAATCCTGTACTCTGTGATCCCGGCAGCTGCAGTTTTGTGATCTCCAGTCTCTCAATTGTGAAACAGAAATCTCTTAGTGTCTTTTACAAATCTTAGAGCTCTCTGAAAGTTGCATTGTGTGAAATTAAGTTCTACTATTAGTAATGAAATTTGCAAACAGTATTAAGTCATTATGATCACAGAAGAAAATACACAAGCATGATATTCACCGTTGGGTCTGAGGCCAGAGTGCAGTTCTTCAGAAAGTGAAGCAGCAGCTTAAGCGACATGGGAATAGAGACTTTCTCTGGGCATGCATAGTCCAGCAACTGTTCCAACAGCTTACAGCTCAGCAGCTTACTCTGCAGGCTCTCCAACAACAACATCCTGCATATCACCAACAGAAAAGTCTGAAAAACTGGGAACCAGTCCCTGTGCAAGTATGGTTGCAAAACAACTCAGATGATTCAGTGCATTCATCTGCATATTTGAATTAGAACGTATTACTTTTCTGAGCATTCATAATGTAAAAGGAAAATGATGAAATAAAAAAAAAACCTCCTTCATTTAATTTTAGCATTCCCTGTAGTTATGAATTAATGGTAGTCCTAAGCATTCTTTGCCTGCTTGTCACCTGTGTGCTCTTAGAGGCATGTGGCTGAGAACCATATGGAAGAGCTCATGGGAAAGCTTGGCAGAGTTCAGAGCAGGAGAACGGTCAACCTCCAGGGCCAGAGACAGCATCCTTTGGAAAACGGACACTATTCTGCAGGGGACAAAGTGCAGCCAGAACGTAAGTGTGCAGAAAGCTAGAGAAGAGTGAAACAACAACAGGTTTTTATTTAAGGTTTTGTTTTTGTACCTCATTTGCTCATCCTTAATTTTGATTCCTTCTTTGCTGTCTTCATTTTCGGTTGTTTTCATAATGACACAAAACAGCCACTTGATAACATCTCTGTTGAGAAGAAAAAGCCAAAACAGACATTTTAAGATTATCCAAATAAATTTAAAACCAACACTGTCTATATATATAGAAAACACATTTAAAAATGTGGTTGCTTCCTAATCATGCAATTGTCTGTTTTTTTTAAACAAAGTGAAAATAAATTAGATTTGCATCCTTTACTTCCACCGATTTACAGTTTCTCTCACTTGCTCATTGAAATGTATGAATGAGCAACATTCATACATTTGAATGTTGCTCTGTTTTGTACTTTTATGTAGCAATAAAAGTACAAAACAAAAAGGTTTTCAATTTGGAAATTTACATTTAAATTAAACTGAAAATATTGTGAGTGAAGAGTACATTGCATCAAAAGAGAGTTAGATCTTACGCAACGCAGAATCAATAAAGTCTAAAAAGACAACATTAACCCATTGCTTCCCAAGCTCTTTTAATGGGATCCCGCTGTAACAAATATACTAGCTGATGCTGGCGTATGTCAGTAAAAATATATGTTCCGGCTGTAATCCAGTGTTGCAATGACCTTGCTCTTTTACTGGCATGATTTATTTCATCTAATTTATGCTTTCTGAGGAGGAAGTTGGGCGATGTAACAAATGGGAACTATTTTAAGTTAGCAATGGTAAAACAAGTTCTCTTAAAACGCTTTTGAAACTGTTACAATTGAAAAAGTTCTAAGATAGACTTTCTACATATTTTTAAGAATAATTTTAGTTTATTTTTTAAGGTGCATTATCCTTTTTTTCATTGGAGAGAGTAACAGGAAAACTGAACCATAACAACTGTATTAGATACTGACCATCAGCCAAAATGTAATTTATAGCATTCAAATCACTAGAATTGAATTTCACAGCCCAGGCATTACATTACACCACGTATACTGTAGTTTTCATAAACAGACAACTCTTACTTTCTGGAATTTGATAAAGATAAGTAAATTGATAAGTAAAACATGCAACACAGATACTATTGCATAATGTTGTGATCATGAGATAAACTCACATTTCCCCAACTCTTTCCGTTTCTCATAATTTATTTTCTGTGAGTTTCCATCCAGTTCCCCATAAATATTGTTACCATATAGAATGTGAATGTATGGCATGGGGAAAATCATATCCAACCAAATATTACATCTAAGCAGTCCTTTGCGATTGTGATATGACAAACCTTATTACTGTGAGTTTTTGTGCAGCTCTAAATTTGATGTACAAAAATTATATAAAACTGCATACTGTGTGTGCATGCTTTTAATTTTTCCATTCTGTTGCCTGTACTGCGGAAACAATACTTCTCGAAAGTACTAAAGTATCTGTGCTTGTCTGCGCACATTTCCTCAAAACACTCCCACTTAATCCTGTCTTTTGATGTTTGTGAGACAGCTCAGGAACTCCAAATATGGGCTAAGGAAATATTTTGGTAACTCTATTAGTCTATTTTCTTTTGCCAATGCATCCAAAGGGAAGCGATGCAGCAAAGTAAATAGATCACATCGTCACAACGGCTAAGATGATAGACTTACCCTAAGTAAGTACTTGGATGGTTTTATGTTTGGGATGATGGTAATCAGGCTGCAGTAGTTAACACAATGGCTGTAATGTGCCCTCTGGGCAATTCTTACTGCACCGTAAACATTTCAGCTGCTTAGTTGTGAAAACAGCAGCAGAAGTAGAAATGCTTAAGGCAGAGGCTACTCCTTTGTAAAATGCAGACCTCGGCTTGTTCATCTTACCTGACCCGAGAAAACTGCCGATCACATGACAGAGTTGCCTTTGCAATGGAATGGCTGAGGGAAGATGAAGAGCATCTGGCAGTAAAGTCATCCTCTAAAGTCTGCACACAGTACTCCAATAGCAGGCAGATAATGTCCCATTGATTTTCCTTTTTGCCATCCTAACAGTGAAAGAAGGCAACAAAAACACCTGCTTATTTTTTACTTCATATTAGAAATATCAACAAAATAGTACAATCTATTTCAACATAAATATGAAATCTGAGATTAATTTATTATAGAATGTTACAAACACTTCTTTTTGCTCTGTGATATTAAGGGACTACACATTCTCACATATTGTTGCTTGCTCTGCTCAAGCTGATTGGACATAACCGAGGTAAGCAACTCCCAATCCCAAGGAACAGAGGATCTATTAGCCCGGTGGTGTCTGGAATACAAAAGCACATTTAAATCAAAGGCTGGGAGTAAAATTCTGACACAAAGCTATGAAATGTTTTGGAAAATAATGTTTCTTGTGCCTCTGACCTCTGAGTCCTCATAAGAAGATTATAAGCCTGCAAGCTGAGATGATGGGGACAATGTGGGTCAAGCAGGATACCACGAAGAAGGTGGGTGGTTATATCTTTGGGAGGATAGAAACCAGGCTGCAGTAGGTCAGACAGCAGCTGCAAAGTGCCTTCTGGGTAGTTCTCCTCGATTGTACTATAGACCAGACTCAGGCTCTGACGACACAGCACCTCAGGAGCTTTAGGGCTTACATTATCTTTATCGATCTATGAAAGAAACATTTTAAAAAGAATTACTTTGTTTCATCTTCTTTTTAAGCTACCCTGTCCACTGTGTTTGTGATAAGAAAATAAACTTGCGTCCACTCCGACTGGTGGCAGGTGACAAAGAGAAATGCCATTCTTACAATCAAGGGAATGTTGAGAATAAATAATTCTGTGTTTTCCTTCTATCTCTTTTAGCTAGTTGCTTAGCTAAAGCTAAGCTAAACCTACAAGAAATGACATGTAAGGAAATGCAAATGATAGCTCTGCTTAGAAGAAATGACACACTAGGGAACGCCCTCTTTGGGGCGTAGCTTAGACAGAGGCCAACAAAAGAAGTTACCAACTGTTGCTGGTCGCCATTTGTCTGTTAGCTCTTAGAGGTAGTAGGTCATTTTGGACCAGCTGTATTTTGTTATTAACAAATGGAATTCATGAATTCAACTCTCTGACTCTTCTGTAACCTCATACATCAAGAACTCAGCATGGAGAACGGATAATTCTCCGGCAGGAAGCAAAAAGCCATGCATAAGTTCATCAAAACACTGACGAACTTAAAAAGTATGAATTACAGAAACACTTCAGTTACACTGATCATAAAGGGATTTATTTTGAAACCAATAATTGGCTACTTGAGATTTTATTTAAAGTGCTTCAATATGTGATTTGGTTCCTACTGAATTAATGAACTCAAATTAAAGGTTGTCTTTGTTTTCAACAAAATCATTGTAAGAATATGGTACTGGAATAAAATAAGAAATTATTTTAAAACTTTCTACATCTTTAACAAGCAGCCAACGTATTTGTTTGCATCTGTATAAAGAAGCTGTGAGAGCTACAGAAAATAAAGCATAAACATGGTGTTTCCTACCAGGACTTGATGGTGTCCAGACATTAATTTCTTAAGAGTGATTGGGCACACATGTCTACGATCCTCTCTACTGGCCTCTCGGAAATTTGTGCAACATCTGCTCTCTTCATTCGTGTCTTCTCTATCACTTTCTCCTTGCCAAGGCAAGGATATCGGACTATCACCTCCGGTATTCTCTTCATAAGTCTGTGACTCCAGCTCCCATTCACACGTCTTTTCAGTAGGAGTGTAGGGAGACCTGGGTGATTGGCAACCTTGGTTTGTATGATTGAGAGGACTGGAACCTGGGTATGAAACAGAGTCAGCTTTAGAACTTTGAGATGAATGAGAGGAAGGATGATCGGAGGGAGATCTTTGTCCAGATTCTGGATATAAATCCAGCTTTTCCAAATTGGAGCAAATAGCTTCTTTTTGTGTTTTATCTTGATATGAAGTTGATGATGGAATCATGTCAGATGAATGAAAGCCATCTAATTTATTTTCTATAGTTTTGTGCTGCTTTAAGTTTGCATCATCATGTTCCGCATTAGGACAGTCAGTTGGAATTTGTAGGTCCTGCGTTGCTTGAGCTTGCAACAGGTTGCTTGTATATTCCTGGGGGTTTTCATGTTCTTTTGTTGTAGATTTCAACATGATAGGAAGACACTTAGGGACAGTAGATTCTGTGAGAGAAACATATAATGTAGAAGAAAATATTTCTGAACTAGTAGCAGATTCTTGTGCTTCAAAGCGATTGTTTGGTTTAAAACAAAGTGACATCTGTGGAGAATCGTTGATTAGCTGAACACAACTGCCTGATGTTTTCAGATTCTTGATATGTGATTCGATAAAAGGCAATTGATCTGGTTCCACATCAGGTGCATCCTGAGAGGGTTGTTTTGCAAGGTTTTGCTTCTGTGGTTGCATCGGAGAATTCAAACATCTCTGCTTTGGACTTTGGGTGCCACAGTCCTGCTGTAGAGGAAAGATGTGGGAGTGTCCGGAAGAGCTTTCTTGTAGCTTAAAACCTTGGCCATTTAAGACATTATTTTTATTCACAATACTTTGGTTGAACTGACTGTCACCAATTTCAAAGCAGCCCTTTATTTCTGGTTTTGTCACTCTTGTCTCAGTCAAGGCAAGGGAGCTCTTTGTCTCTGGCTTTGTCTCCTTTGTCTCATTTGCAGTCAAGTCTACAACAGGGGAGCCTGGGATGTTAAACCTTGGGCGCAGCTTGAGCTCTGGACAAGCCCATCTTGGATCAGTGAGGTCAATGTAATGCTGGGGAAAAAGAGGGGAAATGTCACCAAAATGAGCAAAATACTTGAAAGTGTGACAGAAAAGAAAGACAAGATGGGCAAATGAAATAACAGATATGTGATAAATATGTACCCCTCTTATGTATATAGCCCCTTTTAGTCTCTTCTAAATAAACCCCAGTGTCCAGTGCAGTCACCTATTTGGTAAATCAACCTTATTCCTAGTCCCCTTGAGTCTTCGCATGATATATAGGCATGACTTCCGCCGCAAACCGGAACCGCTATTTGTTTACATATTAGCAACTCGCTAACCGGCTTTCATCTGAGGTTTTAGGCTATAAAATATCTGGGAACACCAGCTATCACAGCTTAAATGTAGTAATATTGTTTTACCGCTACCTACAGCTAATGCGGGGTGGGATGGTGACCTGAAGAAATGACCTCAAATAACCCGCACTATCATATTTAGCTACTTCACTGACTCAGTTGCTTAGGATGCAGATGCGGGTTTTCTTCGGTTGGCTTTTTATCCACACAATGAAACGAGCACACATAAAGCCTTTTGGGTTCTCTTTTAAGGTTTAGAATTTTTAGCCAAACTCTTTTTATTTCCTTATCAGTCGGTAGGTGATGAAAACTACCGCTTTTGTGTTGGGAGCACGTTCAAAACACACTTGCTGCAGCCACAAACTAAACTTGGTCTGATTATTTGAGTGCAGCCACGAACAACACAACAGTTACCCGCACTGAAAGACTTCATGTCTTTCTTCTCAAAACTTGTAACGCTTGTACTGATAACTTCTCCTCCAGCTCACACTTAGTATCTGCTCGGACATTTCCCACTTCATCCTCACATCGTGTCTTTATGAAATCTTCAAAATAAAAACGGGAGCTATCTTACTTTAGACCAGGGGTGCCCAAAGTCGGTCCTCGAGGGCCCGGACCGACTTTGGGCACCCCTGCTTTCGACAGAGTGAAAGAATTACATACAAATAAGAGTCTTTGCCACAATCAATGTTAGGGGATAATTAAAACTTTTTAAGATTTATAAAATCTTGGTTAGCCTTCATTGCGTTGGCTGAACCCCGGTATTACACCAACGCACTGTAGGTAATATTAGCTGGCATTTTGCCGGTGGACATAAATACAGTATAGTAATATTCTATTCACAAAACATAAACAGTAATGTGTCCATTTTCCTTGTGAAACGTTATTCCCCGAGATCTCACGTCAATAGTCCGTAGATATGAACAAACTTATCCGGCAGTGCTGAGGTTTCTGCTACAATCGATAGTAGCCACACAGGAACACAGGCTAGAATGAAACAAACGCACTCAAGCACAACGCTTTCATTCTATTGGCTGAGAGGTCGCTAGGCGTCTCTGCCAAAAAGGCAGCTCCATGTTTTGTGAACTAGCAGAGACTAAGTGTGAGCCTGAGGAGAAGTTTTGAGTACACGCGTTACAAGTCTTGATAAGAAAGGCATGAAGTCCTCCTTTCAAAATGAGCATGTAAGCAAAAGTATTAAAAGTTTTGAGAACAAAACACCTGAAATCCTGCTCTCAAACTGAAAATGTGCGCTCTTGGATTATAGCAGGAAATTTCCACCAAGCTAGCAGAGAATTTCGCAAGCGAAGATTTGCTCCGAGTAGAGGCTGAGGGTGAGCGCCAGGAGAAGTTTGGGCACAATCATTACATGTTTTGAGAAGAAAGACATGAAGTTCTGCCCTCAAAGTAAAAATGTAAGCAAAAGTATTAAAAGTTTTGAGAACAAAATACATAAAATCCTGCTTTCAGACTGAACATGTGTGCTCTTTGATAATGGCAAAAGAATTCCCCCATATGGAATACTGCTACTTCCGGTGGGCGCCGGAAGTAAGACCCATAATCGTTTCCGCAATAAGCCTCCCAGGAATAAGGTGGATAGAGTTCCCACAAAACATGTAGGGACTGGCCACAACAAACATGTGAAAGAAGGAGCTTTAAGGCTTTTGGGGGGGAAAAACAGTATGTGTGGAGGAGCACTAGTACTGTACATCACCCTGAACACACAATGCTGAAACACAGGGGCTCAACTACATACTTTCTGAGGTATATACAAACATGTCATCACCACCCCCCCACACGACATAAACTTGTACAACTCATCTTTAATTAAAGTATCAATAATATTTTAAAAAGACATTTTAAAAAGACACGGGTTGATAGCAGCTCACCACGGCTGCGCAGTGTCCGTCTGGTGACAACAGCTCAGTTCGTGAGGGTTGCGCCACGGGGAGGGTCCTATTTAGGTCCCGCAACGACAATTTAGCTGTCCTTACTATTCCCTGTGTTTTATTTTGGTAATTATTTTTACACTTATTGTTGAGATGTGTGTGGTAGGTGTGTCTATCAGACATTTATAGCAATGGGCTCTTTGCACCTCAGCTTCCGCGTTCGGGGAAGGTGAGTTTTACTTTCTTTAAACTTTGTGGCTAACATTGGCTTTAGCTTATGCTAGACATTTTTTTTGTAAAAACGTGCTATTTAAGTATCTAAACATTTTTCATCCATTCTAACGGACACTGTTTTTACCTTGTGTTCAAGTATATTACGTGGTTTATTGTCGTTAGTGTCAGAGACCAAGTAACGGGGATTTTACAGTTCAGGCTTTTTGCTTCTGAAGCCTGAGGAACAACAACCCGCTTAACAGTAGAGCAGCTCTGGTGTCAGAGTTCTAGTTCAGCTGACTGTTCAGGTTCAGAGTTGTTGCTTTTAGAAAAATATGGCCGTGTATCTCTGTGTTATTTAGCTTTATTAGTTTTGCATGCTTCTTGTGAAGCAGGACGGTGTTTACAGCAGTGTGTACAGGCGGATCAGTAGCTCGGCTGTCTGGCTCTGGTCTGCTCTCTCGTTCCCATAAACTCTCTTTCAGGCTGAATACAGAAGTGATTCCATGGAAATAACACAGGAGGCTCCTTTACCTTCTGCTTTAGGCAGAAGAAGTTGATCCGGAGTGAAGTGAAGGCTGTAAACTTTGCTGTGCGGCGTTAGCTTTAACTGGTAGCAACGCTTAATTCAGGATCGTTTGGAAATCCATGAAAACTTAAAAGCCCATGATATTAGGAAGACAGCAATGTTCATAGTATTGTTTTATTTGCTTCTGAAATAAGACTTTGTCTTGTCTAGCTGTCATGGTAACTCAACGCGGAAAAAAAGAGAGCCGCATTTGCTCATGCGGTTGTGACGTCAGCGCGGCAGGTGCAAAGAGCCCATACGGAATAAATCCCGTCCCGTATTGGACAACAACAACCACCTGTAATTTTTTGGCTAGCTTAAGCTAACCTGAATATTTACAACTCTCTTGTTGATACACTGACATTACTTACCTACTGTCTTTAAACCACTTTGAAAAGCTTTTCTTCGTCTCTCCAACATCTTTATCCTTCCCCTTCTTCCGTTTTTTGTTTTGTGCTCCGGATTTTTTTTTCTGCCGCCCCATCTTTAGCTCCCTGTTGTTGAGTGCATTACTACAATTCCCATTTAAAAGGAAAAAAAAAAAACGCGCCTCGGCAAGTTCTCAGGGACGATGCTTAAGCTACCTGTATGTGAGGGGGGTGGCGCCTAATCAGTGCTGTTCCTCTGTTATTGATCATTTCATACACAAACAGCTGTTAAGCACTTAAAATGCTGACTAGAAAAAAAATCCATACATCGTTTTTGCGCCCCCTCTATGCATACAGTGCATACCCACTTTTTGCGCCACTGGTGAAACATGGTGGTAGAAGCTCCATGCTGTGGCATGCTTTTCTGCAATAGGACAGAAAAGCATTCCACAGCATTAATAGGAAGATGGGTGGAATAGAGCTAAATACAGGGGAGACGTAAACTCCTGCACTGTATATAATAAAACAAGCCTGCTAATTCAAACAATGTGCTTCGACAGACAAACGAGTTACAATATGTGCTGTTATGCAAATTTCAGCCTTTAACTTTAGCACTTTGTGACCTAAGACAAAGAAGTACGCACATTTCTTTTTAGAAATTAAGAACATGTATTGCGCTATAGATAAGTTCTTACCCATTGAGCACCGGTGGTGTGTGATTTTTTTTTTTTTAAAGCTGCAATATTCTGCAATATTAGTTTAAAGGTTCCGCGCCCTAGTTTCTACAGCAACAACTTTCGACGTTAGCTTACCCGGGGGATGTTGACGTTTACAGCTTCGACATCCACTCGAACCTCTGACAGCGGCGGCGGGGGCTTGGACTTAGTGAAGCCACCGTAAGAGCCGACGATCTCCAGATCGGAGTCGTCTGAGCTGAGGGAGATCACTTCTTCCATCTGCCCCGTCATCCAGCGCCTTCACACGGAGCAGAAGGTCTACTAGAGCAGGAGGGCCGCCGCTCACGCAAGCTTCACCTTGTCATGCAGACCCGCGGTAGCTGGCACTGTCCCGAACAAAGACGATCTATCGTGAATGGGGAAAATGCCCATCACGTTTTTCACAAAACACATGACAACTTCTCTGCCGAGGCGTCAAACTGTTAGCATTTCCTGGTTAGAATTCCACGCCACACTCATAATGTTGTCGGCCATGTGTAGCGTTCAAATAAACCACCTCAAAACGTTTGATCAAGCTGTAATCTCACAACAGCAGCAAGAAAATGATAGGTATCGTTTTACCGCTTCCTTGTTTTCCTCCGTCATTTTTTTCCTCTTTCGTATGGCGCATCAAATAAAGCTTTATAGTTGCAGCTATCTCCACCTGCTGTACAGGAATGCAAAGGCATACCCTGCTTTTGTCAGCCTTCCATCCAATGCAGGTATACATAACACCAGGCCTAGAAACATTATCAATTCATATTTAAGACCTCAAAAATCATTAAATATTTACCCATTAGTAAAAAAAATATAATTGTAAAGGCCAAGGGAGTGCAGTTATTTTTTGTTTAATGTAACCACGCTTTAAATGCTGTAGTTTTATTTTTGTAACGGTAGCTATGGTAACAGAGGGCAGTTCTACCTGAAAAAGTTAACAGCATTCAATGCTGCAAAGTAAGGGAACAAGGTTAATAACGGTGATTGAAGTTTATTTGAATGGTGAAATGACTGTAATTTTCATTCTTCCTGATGAGATAAAAGGATTGAAATAATAAATCATCATTATACCATCAGTTCCTGCCTTCTCAATGGACTGGAAGCTATAACGATTTATTTATTTATTCTTTTTTATTTTTTCTGTGCTAGAATGCCCCCTTCACAAAGGGTGGTGGAAGACAGAGGGAATTCTCAAAGACCAACTTCATTCCACGTCATACATGAAACAACTGCAGCTCCTACAGAAATAAACTACTTAAAGGTGCACAAAAGAGCATTATCTCAGATAATTCCTCCCAGAAGCTCCTAGACATGGTTATAACACTATGCCCCCCAGTATTTTTTCTTATATTGTAAAATTACTGTTATTTCTCAGATTTCTTCTTTTTTTTGTTGCTATTTTTTGTGACTCTGCATGCATCAATTTTTCTGTCACTTTGCTGCTGGTACACATAATTTTCTTCTCTAAGGGACAATACAACATATTCTATTCTCTTCTATTCTATTCTATTCTGAGTGAATATGTAGTCTCATTGGTCACCACTGGATGGCACTCGTGACGTTCAAAAGATGGAGAACAAACATGTCTGTAGATCTCCATGCATACACATAATGCTCCTAGGCTTTTTGGAAATATTAAGTTTAGAGTAAAACACTTCCTTCATTCTGATTTTCACTTTTTCTTCTGCTTTTAACTTTTCTTAAGCGCTTCTGTGAATATACTTCCTTCATTTTTCTCTTCAATTTGTCTCCATGGTAGCTATCTGTTGAGAAAGGACTCTTTTTCTCGCATTTACATATTTCACAAATTAATCGCATTTATGTTATTGTCAGGCAAGTATCAACAAGGTGAACCCCACGATTTAAGCTGTAACTCCTGCGCCCACAAAATTACTGCCGCCTTGTAGGTTTCATGTTTTTTGTTGTTTTTTCTTTTCCTTTTTTTTTTTTTTTACAAATAGATGATTTAACTATTATTTGAATTCTATTTCTTCTTATTACATGCATTGTTAAATCCCACTTGGTTTGTCGAAACACAATGATTTTGCCAGTCATTCTTGGTTTTTTTTCGAAGAAATTTACATTTTGATTTCAGCGTCTCATGTAATTGGATGAAAAGGGTTATTAACCTCAGATGTCTCCAACCATTTCACGCTGTGAGGAAATATCAGGCAGGATGAGTCACTGCCATCAGACACATACAACCCTCCTGACATCCATTCAGCATTGTGAAGACTTTATTAGGGTGGTTAATACATAAAGGCTGTGTTTATATCTGCATATTGCGTGTGCCTTGGGAATCATCTTTAGGCTTTTTAGCATTACAAAACTGCTGTACAAATTTTGCATCGGAAATTAGCTTAAAATGTAAATTGAGGAAAATTATATTTATTGCACAGCAGTGTTTTCAGTGGATCAGTTTATTTGGCATGAGAACATAAAGAAAACAAGAAAATTTAAATCCAACATAAATGCAACATTGCTTGATCATTAGAGCTGTGGAGAAAACTGAAATCATCTAACCAAATTGCACTATACCGCACATTTTCTTGTGTTTCTGTGGGTTTAAAGAAATTCACTCAGGCATTGTCTTTCTACATATCTAATACTGTAGCATATAAGTAATTTCATTTCTGCTTGAGCCACATTACTTTCAGAGACCATTCATACTGCATACTGATGCTACAGCTACATATTTTATGCAAATAGTATAAGGTGATTGCCTCATAAATGATGAGGCAATCACCTGAGAATAGTGTCCTTTCAAAGGCCGTATATGCACCTCTTTTCAATATTTGTTGTACTTTCGACCTGTGAATCCCCTTTTTACACTGTGTATATCAGGGGTCTCAAACTCCAGTCCTCGAGGGCCGCCGTCCTGCAACTTTTAGATGTTCCTCTGCTGCACCACACCTGAATAGAATAATTAGATCATTAGCAAGGCTCTGGAGAACTGATCTACACAAGGAGGAGGAGATTAAGCCATTTCATTTCAGTATATTGTACCTGTGGCACATCTAAAAACTGTAGGACTGCGGCCCTCGAGGACTGGAGTTTGAGACCCCTGGTATACTTTGTGTACTGGTTTTGAAAAATAGAAAGCACAAACACCTGACATGGATATGAAATGGCCGGCAGGGCAACGTAGCAGGACGTAACAAGCAGTTGTAAACATCTGCAAACGTGGCAGCATAATAGGTCTCCTGATCAGAAGATTGAAAGGAGGTCAACTACAGACAGAATATCACAATGGATTCTTTTGGAGAGAGATTTGGAGTGTTAACATTTATAATACTATCGTCTGGACTCATGAAGAGTTGGACCAATACATGCTTGGCATACAACAATGGGTACTTAGAGCTGACTGAGAAGCTCAAGCCTTGGCAGTCCAAATTAATATGTTTGTCATTTATAGTAATTTCTGTTATTATGTGAGATGAGATGAGCATTTTGTGGTGTTAAGGAAAATGATTATTTAATGCTAAAAATACACTTAATCTTACGACATGTGTAAAGGGATAGCCAACACTTTATTTGGAACAGTTTTCTGTGGAGCATGGGGGAAGTAGGGCCTTTTTTCCTCCCCCTTCTGACAGACAGAGCAATAAAACTTAAATTCCGATAGAGCAGGAGACTCTTTGGCGCCTCTCCCCGTACCTGGCACGGCCCAAGACGAAGTGGTCCCCCCCCCCCTTTTTTGCTTGGACAAAAAACAGACACCTTTGCCATGATGAGGGGACTGTCCAAGTTTTCTGAGTCCCTACGGAGTTTCTAATAGGTCAAAGAACGGAACGCCTTTTTTGCATATATTAAATAGGGAAACTCCTCTTCTGTTTAAAAATTCCAGGCCAGAAAACGGAGTTAGAGTTTTTCCATCTTTTCTCCACGTGGGCGCCTTTGTCTGTCTCTGTGTTTGTCTGTCTACCCCTTGTGTGTGTTTTTATTTTTATGAGAAAATGCATATCTCTGTTCCTCTGCAGCTTTGTTGTCGATTGCTTTGTATGAGATTAAACTCTGTGATCTGTGACGTCAACACGCTTTGTTGTTGTTTCGTTTTAGCAGCACGCGGTCGCTGCACGTCGCCCATGGAGAGCGTCACTCGTCAATCCCGGGCAAGATTAAAGAGGAAAAGAGCCAAACGTTTTGTCCAAAGCTAGCATTAAATGATCCTCTTTTTTTAATAGTGGGTATTCAGTTGAGAATTGTTTCTAGTGTCTTTAGGTTTGAGACTTCAGTATCATTTTAACTAAGCATTTTTATTGACACATATATCGACCTTGCTGAGCATAATTATTGTCATTCAAGACGTAACAAAGTAAGCCAATTTATTGGATAATATAACCGTTAGCCACTGGACCTGACAATTATTTCTCTTTTTTTTCTTGCTAATGCAGCTTTGTGTCACCCACCCTTTCATTCCTTGCTACTTAATAATTATTCAGGAGAAACCAGGGCTCATTGTTTACTCATACCAATATACCTATAGCTTTTTTGTATGCATAACATGGATTTTCAGCCAGTCTCTGTGCTGTCAACTTTGGAAACAGAGGTGTCGCTTCTGCATCAGAAGACATGCTGGTTAGTCCGTGCATGTACACACTATGTTCCTACAAAACCTATCAACAAAAAATTCTGGCATATTTCCAACAAAGAAAACTGGTAAGCAAACAAACATAAAATGCATAAAAATCACATTTCCTCCAAATATCTCATTGTGCTAGAAAAGCAGATTTTGTTGTCCTGCAGCATCATTTTCAATATATGGTAAAAAATAAACCTTTTAATCACTATTCTCAAAATATGGTAAAAAATAAAACAATGTCAACATAATTATCTTTGTCCAAAATGATTAAAATTTTATTTATGTGTTCATTTTATTTTATCATATTAATCTGTATTTGTTTTTGGTAAAAGCAATTGCTGAGAGAAAACCTTTAATCTCATGTTGCAATATGACAACATACTTCCATGCAAAAACATTCACGTGACTTCAACAGCAGGGCATCCTGACCTATTTTCTAATGAATTTGGATAGTAACTATTTGACCACTTTGGGGCACTTCTGTACTGTATAGACTAAAATTAAACTTTGATATCCACTCGGTAAGGCAATCATTACATTTGAAAAAGATAAATCACATCAGGAGTTCATCATCACTGTCACATAAATGTCATATACATCCAAAGAACTGACATTTCACAAAATGGGTTTAATTTATTCATGTCTAAACCCATGTAAAACCTGTTCATGGGTACATCTGCATCCATGCTGAGATAAGAGACAGTGTGACAGTAGCTTTACAATCCGTTACAATGCTCAGTTTTGCATACATTAGCACACATTGAAGAGGAAATACTTAACAATCATACTGTTTTAGAGGTAAGCAAAGGTATGTTGGTGTTTATCAATGGCTGGCTATATTGGGCATTATTAAGGTTTCATCTG
This sequence comes from Xiphophorus maculatus, assembly GCF_002775205.1. Lineage (NCBI taxonomy): Eukaryota > Metazoa > Chordata > Actinopteri > Cyprinodontiformes > Poeciliidae > Xiphophorus > Xiphophorus maculatus. The sequence continues at coordinate 18,079,421 of NC_036465.1, read as the reverse complement.
GAAAAAAATAGATTTAGAAATATTTCTAAAAAAATCCATGAACAATAAAAAAACAAGTTGTTCGGAGGAGACATATCTTGCCTTCTTCTCAAAAAATGAAATAAATAGAATGAAATGTGAAATGGCCAAAACATGACAGAATTATAGAATAAAGTCCTTATAGAGCCTGGTGTTTTTGCAGGTATCCTACACTCAATATGATCTACTCAACTCCTCTTCTCTCCCCTCTTCTGGAGGTCAGGTGTTTTTGAAGATGGTTGCATAATGTAGTATTCATCCTGACATTTCATAGTACCACATTCAACAAACCAATACTCTGGCAATCGGCAAACTGTTAGAAAAACAGTTATTTATCAAACAATGACACTTTTTAAACCTGCAATTAGGACAGAGATAGTTTGAAACAGTAAATCTTTTCTTAACTTTTAAAACAATGAGTAGCAATATCCTGTCAGCCTACGTTACGTAGAGTTGCATTGCGTAGAGTTGCATTGCAATGAGTTGCGTTGCTTTGCATTGCGCTGAGTTGAGTTGTGTTCTGTTGTGTTGCGATGAGTTGCGTTGCATTGCATTGCGCTGAGTTGAGTTGCGTTGAGTTGAGTTGTGTTCCGTTGTGTTGCGATGAGTTGCGTTGCATTGAGTTGAGTTGTGATGAATTGCGTTGCGTTCAGTTGCATTGCATTGAGTTATGTTATCTGCATTGCACATGTTCATAGTGTTACAACATGGCTTTATCATTTCTAAATTCTGCATCCAACTTGCAATTTTGCAAACCTGCAAACCTAACTACTTAAGACTTTTTAACTTTGAAAGATTTAACAGCAACAACAACAAAAAGAATGATCAAGTAAATAATATGGATTTCTATCCAGGGTTTTAGTTTCCATTAATGGTGTATCAATCAGACTAGGTGCCCCTTTGTGGTTGGCACAAAATAGAATATTGTCATGGCTGATGACACCAAAATTTGTGTAGAATTTGAAGCTTGTAATTTACACACAGTAAAAGGCCATTTTGATGTGCTTACTTGGCACATGCTATCCTATATTGAGATAAGCATGACAAGTTTTCTAGCATAATCAAGTGACTATCTTACCTTCAGTTGTTCTAAAAATGCTGTATATATCAAACATTTCAAACACAAAATTTCGCAATATAACACCTTGAAATTGGACCTCAGCCTGACTGTAGCTTCGGGGAGGAGCTTGTCGAAAATGCAACGCTTGGTTATGCCACTCTTTCTCTGCACCCAGAGAAAGAGTGAGATTAAAGGATTTCTCAAACATGCACGAAAGAATCAAAGCAACACTCCTGATATGTTTTTGATGAGTAACATTATAACATGACGTACAGCTTAAAAAAAAAAGTCAATTTGACATAAGACTGCCTCATTCAAGAACTGCCTCTGTTTGTATCTAGAGTTGAATAAACTCTAAAGCAGAAAGGGCAGGTTTTACATGAACAGATGAGATGCCCAATTTAATTTAAAGAGGATTACTTTCATTCTTCACAAGATAAAGGGATGAGTAAGTAAGACCAAAAATAGTTTAGAAAGTGTCCATTCCACACTGGATTAATTGCGCTTGTCCCATCATGTCACAGACAAACCCTAGACACTCTGCAGCATCATTATGTTACCAAAACCCCTCATTCATTATCCCTTCTTTGCATTCCTCTGTTTGTTCAAAACAGAGCAAATTGATGGCCTCCCACTTTGGGCCCACAAAGAGCTTGTTGGATATTGTAAATTTAATGGCCTGAAAACAGCATTGGTTTGCATGAAGCTAGTACATTTTTGTAATAAACCAAAAAAAAGCTCTGGCTTGAATTGGTATACTAAACTGTGTGCTCCCATTTAAGCTAACACATCATGTTGATTGCCTTGTGCATTAATGCTTCAGTTAAGCATTTAAGCTTCATGCATTTAATCAGTCAGTGCTTTGATATGGTTTTTGTATTTCATCAAATTTCTTAAAACCTTTCTGATGCTTGATCAGAGATTATGGTAAAATAAAGTCAAAGAAACAAACAAAAAAAACACACACAAACACAACCTCTACCAAACAGCAAGTATCAAAACAAATCAGATGCCAAAAGACACTGTTGGCTGACAGCTTGATTCCAGAAAGGAGCTTTGTACATGGATGCTCACAGTGCATTCATGGTGTGTCTGGTGAATTATGTGTAGCTGTTGTTTGTTGCCACAGGGCAGCACAAAAAAGGACTGGCAGAGGATCCCAAAAAGCCCCAGCAGATGGTCAGGGATGTCAGAAAAAAAACACAAGAGAGATAGTGAGATAGATCTGCAGGTAGAGAGGCAAAGTGAAAAAGCAACTTCCAGAGGCATCCGGTGCCAGCTGTCGTGAAGCAAAGAACACCAGTGATACTATCCAGCTGCCACATTCTCAAATTCCTGTATTGCTACTTGAAGCCCCATCATGCTAGTAAGATCTTTAGGGCATGCTTGCCACACAAATCTAGAAGCATGTCAGTATGACCCAATTTTTTGTGCCTTTGCAGCAGCTCAGCACACCTAACAGGGTTTATTTGAATGGCAGAGCATGCCAGATTGGGAGACAGGAGAGGCTAACTGTGGGCCGAAGCCCAGTGACTCACTCCACAATCTGTGACCTCAGAGGGTGACGAGTGTCATACCAGGATCGTTTACATGACAGTTACGATCAGCTAAATGCTATAACGGTAACTCATAGAAACCTGCAATCTATTGTAGTCAAACATGTAAACAACGTGTAAAGGGAATCCCATCTGTTTTAATTATAATGAAAATATTATAAAGATTTTATGTGATCAATATTGTAGATAAATAGATAAAGAAGTAAAAAAAAGTCTAAGTACTCAGTTTTAAAAGATACATAAAAAATAATTCTTTAGATCTATACTTTAAGAAAATTAGCTCAATTCCATTCAATTCACTTTAATCCACATTAGTGTAGTTTAGTTTTCAAATTATCTGCATTAGATTAATTCTGTTGAGTTAATTTTATTTCAATTAGTTGAATTACATTTAGTTCATTGAAACTGATTCAGTTAAGTTTTAGTATTTGAGGTTAAGTTCAGTTCAATTCATTCCAGTTCATTCATTTTGGTTCAGATCACTTCACTTTAATTTAGCTCATTTAAATGCAACTCAACTCAGTCACATGTAGATCAACTTAATTCAATCATTTTTTAACTGAATAAAATCAAGTCATTTCAATTTAATTCAGTTTGAATTGATTCACGTCATTTCAGTTCAATAAAATGCAATTCAAATACAAATACATTTAATTCATTTCATTCGGTTTCAGATTGCTCCAGCTGCAGTAACAGTTATTTCAAGGCCTCTCCAGGACGAAAATACACTGGTACATTTGAAATCTGATCACAAATTCATATATATACCCATATATTTATATCCATAAATATATTATGTATTATGATAGATTTAAATAAAATTGGATCAAACTGAATCATTCCAGTTAAATTCAGTTTAATTTCTGTAACTTTATGTAAGCCTTAACTCTATTCTTCAACACATACAGATTAACTTTGAAAAAAGAACAAAATTTAAATACAGTCCAACTCATTGTACTTGATGAAATGTTGTTTCAAAGACAAATGTGAAAATGAAAAGGAAACTGGAATACAGAGGATGATGCAGAATTAACATGAACTGAGACCAAAGTCCCACTCAGAAATCAGGGCTTCATGGTTGAGTTGGCAGCAGGATTTAAAGAGCTGGCTCGAATACTAAGCAGTCTTTTTAAAGTCAGGCATATAGCAGTCAGAGGACTGTGTAGATTAAAACCTAACAATAGTTGTTTCAAGAGAAATTACTTCACTGTCAAAGCTGTCACTGCTGGACATGGGTCAAAGAAATCTAATTCACAGACTCCGAATGTGCAGAAATTAGACAAATTTCAAACTAAAACGGTTAAAAGTGTGTGACAACGAGTGAACATAATTCACTTTACATTCACGGAACTTAAAAAGCTTACTGAACATTCATTTTAGAATTGTTAACACAATTCCCCTCATTTTCTCTTGAATGGAACCAGCATAAGTAAGGGTGAATAAATATTTATAGACCAAGAAGAGGAGAAATGCAAACGGTCACTGAAAAACACAGAAGCAATAACCAAAGGAAACAAAAACAAGGCACGCAGCACTTTGAAAAGATATTGAGTCTCTCTTAATGTCATATTTTGCTCAACATTTTGCAAAGTTACACGATACATTTCATACCAGAGGATTTTTAAAGCAGTCAAAAGGTCTCATACTAATTAGCATAGTAAAATACTCACCACTGTCACATAACACCTTAGGATTTATACATTAAAGGCTTTTTACAATAATTTGCTTGAGGTTGTGCAGTTTTTGTTTGAATAAAATTAAAGCTTAGTTATGGAGTAAGGACTTACTTTGGTCTCTGTCTTCTGTCTTTGGTACATACAGCTTTTCTCTTATTGTTGTATATTTTGATATATATGTGAGTGCAGTCATCTGTCATCTGACCTGTAACAAAATTAGGACTGCACAATTTTTAATCTGAGAATTTGTTGTTGCTCTTCAACAAATCACATTACAACTGTGATATTTCCTGGTCATGTTGCTGGTGGGCATGTTAGTCATCAGCCACTGAGGTATTTTAAGGACATGATTTGTTCCTCTTCTATCCTCTGGTACCTCCAGCTAAAAGTTATCCCTGTCTGTCCTTAAATTGTGACCTGATCTTTTAAAAAGTACAAATTGGATTTTTGTACAAAATAATTCCTTTTTTACACATTTTAAGATCTTAGCTTGTGGACGAACTTAAAAAAAGGATATAGCTTTAACTGTTTCCTCTGTCTCAAAATCTCTTCATACCCAATTGATCACAGTCAAATCCTTCAAAAGTTGTGCAATTAAATACTACGGTAATTATGTTCCCTCTGATCTTTGGACGTCACAACTCAACTACAATTATTATTTAATACTGACTGCTTTAACTCACAGGTGTCAAACTCCAGTCCTCAAGGGCAGGTGTCCTGCAACTGTTAGATGTGCCTCTGCTGCACCACAACTGAATAGAATAATTAGGTCATTAGCAAGGCTCTGGAAAACCTATCTACACAAGGAGGAGGTAATTAAGCCATTTCATTTCAGTGTTTTGTACCTGTGTCACATCTAAAAACTGCAGGACAGTGGCCCTTGAGGCCTGGAGTTTGACACCCCTACTTTAACTCTTCTGTGTCTTCATGGATAAGTTGTTTGATATATTTTAAAGGTATCTTGGGGAAAATAATGCAATGGCACATCCTACATAAACTGATCAAACAGCTGGTGCCAAAACAAGACTCGCTTTGCTTCACTCACTTAGATTAGCTTCAGACTACTGTTTGCCTCAATTTCACTAGCATTTAATGAATTAAGGAAAAAAATTACCAACATATTCATATATTTAACTTGTACCTGTACCTCTTACCACACTTAACAACAGATGAGTCAGTCAGCAGCAGCAGCTCTAAATCAAGTCCCTCCTGACCTGCCCTCTCCTAAGTAAAATTAAAGCTGCAGAATGTAACTTTTATAAAAAACAATATTTTTTTACATATTTGTTAAAACTGTCATTATGTTGTGACAGTATGGTATAGAAATAATCTGTGAAAAATGTATTTCATCTGCTTTCTCCCAGTACTATCACCCAACCTTTTACTGCTTGTCATTGTCCAAGACTGTAAATTAGTGCCTCAGTTTGTTTTTTTAGCTGATGAGTCTGATACCTGCAGGCCAAAGATTCATTAATACTGTATACAGTTTTGAGGCTTTAAACCTCAAAAATATATTTATGTATTTGTAAAAATAAGCAAATATCAGGAGAGAAGTACCATAGCCAGTTTTTTTGCCCTGTTTGTAACTGCTTTTGGTATTCAAATTTGAAGATGAGACAATTGATTTTTATCATTAATTACATGTGATTGTTAATACATTTATTTTATTTATTTCACAGTCGTCAAATCTGACCTTTGAGGATTTATGAAAATAAAGTCACACGTTCACATTCCAGTGTAGTTTGGTCCTAGATGTGACAAACATCTGAGGATAATCTTGTTTGTTTGGGGCACAATAAAGGTCGTGTCATGTATTTCTTTTGAACTGCCAAGGCCACTAACAGGGAGAGCAGCAGTGGGAGAAGGCGGGAGATACAGAAGAGCGAGATTACTGAAAAAAGAATCACAGTGTGGCTAACTCACAGATACACAGACTCCTTCCCACTCCAAAAAGTAAACACACAAACGTGAGCCAAGAACCTTCTAAATCAAAAATGCAAATAAAATATCTTTACAGTGTGTAAGCTGAGCCAGGATGAATTTTGTCAGCTTGATTGCCCTAAAATTGTTTACAATAGCAGATCACCTGAAACCTGAGCTAAGGTTTCCACACACCACCGCAGGTTGTTTATTCCTGGAAACTTACATAAGGCAGCAGTGGGTTCAGTTCACATCCAGCCAAATAGCCTCCTTTGGAAGGAAAAATACAAGACAGGGAGCTGAGAGGATTAAAGCAGCAAAAAGAAAAATACAAATTGTACCAAACAAGGTGCCCTCCCAGAATATCTCTGGTTTATCTACTGACATGTATTGTATTGCAGAATGCAAAGATACTGATGTAGAGCTCTATGTCAATGGCTAAGAAGCTTTGCTTTGAGTAGATTAACTAACAGGAAAATTTTTTTTGCAAAAAAGAATAGGGTATTTCTCAAATCTGTTACATGACACTCTCCTCTCAATTCCCTAAACTGACAATGACAACTTTTTATTATTTAAACTCAGTAAGATTTTTAACGTGACCCTATCTAACTAAAAAGGTCATATTCTAATAAATTTTTCTTACTTTAATAAAAGCAAACTTGTTGCCTCAAAATATTCTGGTTTTCTTTCAATTTACTGATTAGCATTAACATATAACATATGTTTTAGAATGCACACCTTAAGTTAACTTAAGGTGTAATCATTTAATAGTACCGATAACTAATTTTTTTGTATATCTACAAAAATAGTTTTTGGCTCTTGCTCTTGTAGTGTAGTTTTTTTACACAAATGTCTACAGAAAGTGAAATAATGCACAAGATAAGGTTACACCTGAACAAACTATATTTTAGAGGGACAGAATTATGGATCTTTGTTTCACAGAGCACCTCTTCCCCAAGACACCTCTGGCTAGTCTCCTTCAGACTAGCCAGCTGCAGGCTGAAGGTATATAAATATAGAGAGAACTTTTATAACAATTGAAGGTAACAGTTACTTTGTTTTGCTATAAAAAGGCACCATGTGCCTGGAAAATGCATAATATTGCCCCTTTAAAAAAACTTGATTTAGCAATTGAACGCCTTGAAATAGGGCCATTGTCTCTTTAAGAAGCTCCTGCTCTTTCCAACACTACACCTTCAGCACATCATCAAATCAACATTTCTCTGGTCAACATTTAACAATGCTTTTAGTCGTGGATTTCGCAAACATGCATTAAAGAAGGAAGGCAACAATCCAAGTATGTCTTTAATGAGGGAATAACATTATAACATGATGTAAAACTAAAGAAAATGTATGGTACATAATACTGCCACTTTAAAAGTGCAGAGAAATCTTTTTTAGTCCACAGTGCCATGTCATACTTATTCTTATGCAAAATAATGATATGCTTACACTGCACTGACTTAGGTTTACTCTGATTTGTATTAAAATGCTTTATTACTATAAAGGTACCTGCCAAAAAAATAACTAGTAAGAATAGTGAATGTGCACTGCTCCAAAAACTCTGGACTGCATTTCAAATCAGGCTCATGTTTGATTAACCAACTACATAGATGAAGCTGTGAGGTCTACTGTCTCACCCTAAATATCTTAAAACTAAATTTTATAATAAATGAAATAGTTGTTTAAAAAAATTAAAACTTTCTGCACTCACTTTCTCCATTTATTATTGATAGGATGTGCCATTGCATTGACAGAACTGCTGCCTGTTCAATGCAGTGTGGGATACCTTGCAGGCCAATCCTCAGTATCACTCAATATACATTATGTCAAATTAACCAAATACATTTTTGAAAGATTTTTACCTCAAAAGGCTGTCAACTTATTTAAATTACATGCTAATTATACCTGAAAAAAAGTTAAATCCACTTAATTACAGTCCATACAACCAAGAATTCACCAGACTTTTGTTAGCTAAACCTTGAAGAAAATGAAGTTTTATTCACTTACAGTTACTCCTGTGCTATAAGGTGAAAGAAAAAACATGCAACCATGGCAGATGATTCTACATAAATAATTGGCTCTTTGACTCCATGGCTCCTACTTCCCGTGAAAAGACGTAAAAATGCAGACCAAACTCATCTAAAATTGACTTAAAGGTTTCCGACTGTTGACTGATGCTGACATTCATTCTGAGACCATCAAAATGTGATTTTCTGTCAAAGGCTGCAAAAACCTTGCAGTCAAGAACATACAAATATCAGTATTTTTCTTGACTTAATAACAAATTCTCTGGGTAAAATATTTTCCACCAAGAAAATCAAATGTTATAATTTTCTGTATGAAGAAAAAAGTCAACTCTGATCTTATTCCTCTTTCAGTGGTAAACCCTTTCATCTTTTAACATCCACAATCAAGAATAGGAGCGTTTAAAAGAAGATTAAAAAAATACATTTTTATTAAATTTTTTATTATTTTGCTTCTTTGTCAAGCATTGAACGATTCAGTAATTACAACATTCAGTTTTAATTGATGGTTTCATGCATTTAGGGGAACAAATATTCAAACCAATCTGCTCCATTGTCCCAAACTTAATGCATGTTCAATGCTCGGTGGCAACAACTGCTATTAGGTATTTGTGATGACTTGCAGTAAGTCTTTAAAACTGTTGCAGAGTAATTCTGATTCACTCTTTGAGGAATTATTTTACAGTAATTCAGCTACACTGAAGATTTTTTTTCAGCATGAAAATGTCCTCTGCACTTTGATTTGATCCAAACTAAGGGAAGCAAACTGATGGCTAAACTTTACCTGGTAGGTAACTGAATTCATGCTTTGAAGCACAGCAGATCTGAAGAAGTAATGCAGCCCCAAATCATCACATTACCCAATCCCCTCTTTGACTTTTGTTCTCATGTTCTTTGTCTTAAATGCGGTGTTGGTTTTATGCTAAAGTTCATCTTTTGTCATGTTTCTTCCCCCACATGTTTAACTTACATTATCATGTCAAAAAAATTGTTTGTTTTTTTTATTTAAATTGGTCATTTGTGTTGCTAAACTTAATTTGAAGCATTTGAATTTTACCAAATAAAATGACATCTGTAATCTGGGATTTTTTTTTCCCTAAGCACTGTAGATATTTTTGCCAAATAGATGAACATTAAAGTGTAGGAGTAACATTTTTAGCACACAAACATTTTGAAGCAGAGCCTTCTGGTACATTTGCAGTCCGGTCTTTTCTTTTGTCTCTAACAGCATCTGTGGCTGTGAAATTAAAGTGCAAACTTCTGTTATCCTTTCAGTTTTGGGATTTAAGCTGTAATCGTGATTTCAAACCACAATATAAAGTCCAATGAATATGAACTCTTGTAAAATTTATGCAAATACAGTTGCTGCATTGGAGGAATCTTGATTGCTGCTTAAAAATCCAGCCATTAATATATTGCTTATAACCAGCTGTCTGTCATTGGTTGAGAGGGGTACACTCTGGATGGGTCGTCAGCCCATCACAAGGCAGGCTTAAAAATCATCAATGAATATTTGAGCAATATTTGTGGGTTTGTTTCAGGCCTGCATATTGTGTGCACTTGACTCAGTCTGTCTTGTATTGCCAATAAACAGTGTTATCTGCTTCATCAAGTGTCAGCATAACTACATATTTTTTACAACAATTTCTCCCCATACAGGCTGATAAGAAATGTCTACAATTCTTGTTAATGTCCTGCAGACCTGTACACAATGCAACTAGCTCAGCAGTGACCTCAGAAAGTCTGAGAACATATATGTGCAGGAGTCGCTCTGCTTAAAAAGGATGTTCAGGTCGCATACTAATATGCAGCTCTGAGCTAATGAATAATTTCTGAGGGCAGCCATTATCACTAGAACCACATGACTCAAAACATTACCTGCTGGCAGTTGGGCAAGTTGTCAAATCACTGTGCATATCTAATGATTGATGAGTCGATCTGTTTAAAGCTGATTGAGCGTCTATTTGTGCTGCTTCCGACACTTCTGTGCTGATAATATTTAAAAATGTGACGGTAAATGGATCCGGCATGTGCGTCACACCGAGGTCGTGTGTCTCAAAGATATTCAACATGCAGCATGGCAAATAGCTCATTAACTTTATCTGCTCAAAAATGGCTGTAGTTTTTATTAAAACATGTTCTTGGATGGTATTTGATTTGTTCTGTACTCACTTCATTCGGTGTGATGTTCTATTTAGCCAAACAGATGCCTGAGTCAAAATCACGGGATGTCAGATGTTGCTGTATTATAAGAAGCAGACCCTGAAAATAAATAAAATGAACTTGTATCTAATTCCTCTTTCATGTTTGAACCTTTTTAGGCCTCATGGTAATTTTCTAGGATGAGATCAGAGGTGATTCTTCATGATGACACGCTAGTTAACACACTTGCTGCTTAGCTTCTCTCTCATGTCTTCTGCCTCTGGACTTTGCACAGTAACTTTGAAGAAAGTTGAAGAGTTTCATTTCTTTGCATATACACCAAAAGAAAATAGACAAAGTGTTTTCTGAGTTCTTTTTGAGAGGTAAACTAGATGTTAATTTATTTCAGGTGTTGAACCATATTTTCAACTCTTTGTATTTGTTCTCGATAAACATGCTGAACCCCTTTGAATAATGCCTCATCTACAATAACCATTGTTGTAATGAATACATGTAAAAGGATTTACATCTTTGGAAAACATAAAACATACAAAAGGTGGAACAACTGCGAAGGTAAAATTTGACAATTACCTACAAAAATATCCTATTTCATATATTTTGTATCATCCCTTCTAGCTCTGAGCTAATTTTCATCTGTAGCTGCCCTTTAAAGCTCAAACAAAGCAATAAAAGAACCCATTTTAATAGCTGGCTATCTTTCATCATATGTGCATAACAACCTGCTTGTTATGACTGCACACAATATCTTGGTTCCTCAGGTAATAAAATAATGGGCAAAAATTATAAAATTACATTGCTTTAGATGATTCATGTGTTAGAGGACGCTGGTTACCTGAGGCAGCGTTTTTCTGATTTTACAATGGAGACAAACCCTCAAGGCAGGTGTTCACATACTAGTGATACATAGTGACATGAGCCCTTCTTATGACCTTTACACAATTTTTTTGTTGTTTTATTTTCACAGCAAAAAGTAGAGAAAAAAATGGCTTGATAATGTGAATCCGCCTCCTCTTTCACTATAAAATTCCTTGGAACTGCTTTTTAAGGTTTAATCTCACAGCAGCCAATGTTCTTCTTGAGCCTCCACATAACTCACTCTCAAGAGTGAACGCAACCGTGCACATATCTGCAAATGTTGGCTTTTATGCAGCTTCAGATGGGTTACAAATCCCAGCCCAATAGCCTCATAGCAGATGCTGTTTATGTTAAAAAATATATACATTCAACTCAAAACTGGTGATCTGCTTGCGTTAGGCAGACACTTTCTTGTCAGCTGTAATGTTTTTTTTTCTCTTCTACAGCAACGTTGAATATGGTGATATTTTTTTTAAAGTCCCTGGCAATTTGTATCCAGGCATATATCCCTCTAGCTGTCTGGCCCAGCGGCACACATCTGATATAACTGAGAGCAAACAGATAAAACTGCAACAGGTATAACAGTTGGCTTCAGTGTGGCTGCAGAGAATGACCCCAGATTACACTGCATGAATAATGGAAGACCGATTGTGTGTATAAACAACAGTGGGCTTCGCCTTGAGACAGAAACCTGGACAACCATTCTCTAAAATTGTAATTGGGAAAGACTGTGAGACTAGACGAGTTGGTGACTGAACTGAACCTTCATTTATTTCTTGAAAAGTAATATTTATTTCTTTAAAGTAATTTTTCTAAATCAGTTGTGGAAACAATGAGGACTTTTTAACCACTCTGGTGATTAAAAAGTCACCAGAGTGACTTTTATAGCAAGCTACAGTATATATACTGTATATTATATATATAGCAAGCTCAGCTTCCAAACACTTAGATAGCCGCTTTTATTTTCAGCAGATTAAAGTTTGTCAGTATTTCAGTTTAATTATATATATATATATATAAGGGGGGATGTAGGCAGGGTGTGGGCGTGTGGGTGTGGGTGTTTTCTGTATTGACATTTTCAGTCATAATACTTCAAGTTAAAAAAGGCTGTCTGCATTATTCTGATAGTGAAAGGTATTTGTTATCAGGTAGGCTAAATAGATAAAGTTGTGTTCATGATGGTCTCGAAAATCTAACCCGTTTATCTACAAATCTACTCATATACGTTGCTGTATACAAGGAATTATGTCTATTTAACTGGTACTAATGCGCAGCAAGAGGTTAAAAACTTGACTTTAAGCATATGAGATGGGATCAGCTTTCCAAAGGATGCTCTGCTCTGATGAAGGCCACTCATAATCCTGGGTTGGCATATCAATAGCTAAATTGTACTTAAAACACAAAAAATTGACGAATAATCAATATAATAGGTAAATCCACGTTTGTTGCAAACTGTTATCTCTTATTCTAAATTCAATTTAATGAAATAGTGTATATATAGAACTGTCGGGTTGGGGTAGTTCTAAGTTCAGTTGCAACTAGCAGTACATAAATAAATAAAATAAAATAACAAATACGCCCAGTGAACACAAGAAAAAAATACACACAACTTACAATGAGTGTGGTAAACTTTACTTTGTAACTTATACTTTTTTACTTTGCGAAATATTTCAAAAAACAACACCGGGGACAGATGAAACACAACAACCCCAGGAGAAATGGCATGCAGAGAATGTTATCTGCTCTCTCTCTCTCCTTCTGTCCGTGCTTGAGTTTTGAAGATGGGCTGGTACTTGCTGTGATGTCACCCCACTCTTGTGAGAACATTCATTCCACCCGCAGCGTGGCTCGCCAGCTCCTCTCCAAAGAGAAACAGAAGCAGCCAGCGTTACGCAGGGCAATGTGACAACAAGGGAGCGACTTTGTTCACATGTTTTCTTTATGTTCGGGATCGGGTGGAAGTGCTAGAACTGTGTCCACGAACTTTCATGCAAAACATGCTATTTCAGGAAATCGGTGTTGTTTGCAGCTTTGGAGTCTTCTGAATGATGCGCTGCGTTTGTTCTGAACAGGAGCGTTGCGCACAGCGGAGCACCGATCTGTAGCGACGCAGCATAGCGTGCCCAGCCTCAGTTCTTTTAAGAGGGCGAAAATATATCAAAAATGATCCGAAAGAACAGATTTCAGCCAGAATGGATTTGATGGATTTAAATGTGTTGCTGGAAAACGTTTCCAGGGATGGCAACATCACCGACGCACCGCTCTCACTGCCGTACCCGGAGGCAGCCACGGCACTCATCATACTTGTAGTTATTGTTATGATTTCTGTGACTATTGTAGGCAATGTATTAGTTATTGTTGCGGTTTTGACCAGCAGGGCACTCCGTGCGCCACAGAACCTTTTTCTGGTCTCCCTGGCGTCGGCGGACATCCTAGTTGCCACGCTGGTCATCCCGTTCTCTTTAGTCAATGAGGTGATGGGTTATTGGCTCTTTGGAAGTACTTGGTGCGCCTTCTATCTGGCTTTGGACGTGTTGTTTTGCACCTCATCCATCGTGCACCTGTGCGCCATCAGTCTGGACCGCTACTGGTCAGTGACAAAGGCTGTGAGTTACAACCTGAAGCGAACGCCGAAGCGCATCAAGTCCATGATCACTGTGGTGTGGGTGATATCTACCATCATCTCCTTCCCCCCTCTTCTCATGACCAAGCACGACGAGAGGAAGTGCGAGCTGACTGACGAGACCTGGTACATCCTCTCCTCTTGCCTGGTGTCCTTCTTCGCTCCGGGTCTCATCATGATTCTGGTTTACTGTAAGATCTACAAAGTGGCCAAGCAGCGCTCGTCCACCGTGTTTGTGGCCAAGAACGGCCTGGAGAGAGAACCTTCCCAGTCGGAGACCTGCTTCGTCAGGAAGGACCGGTTCGAGGTGGAGAGCCCCAGCAGCCTGAGCTCCGGCAGCCATCAGCAGAGGCAAGGGGAGTTGGACGACATCGACCTGGAAGAGAGCTGTTACTCCTCGGATACCAAGCCCCGCCATCACCGCTTCACCAAGCGCAGAAAGGTGGAGGGGTCGGAATGCTGCCCTCCGCAGAGCTGCCGCCTCTCGTGGGCTTCGGCCCGGGCGTCACAGCCATTCCCGGAGCAGAAGAACCCCGCCGAGCGACAGCAGCTGGGCGCGGCTAACAAGACCAAAGTGGCCCAGATGCGGGAGAAGCGTTTTACCTTCGTGCTGGCGGTGGTGATGGGGGTGTTCGTGCTCTGCTGGTTCCCCTTTTTCTTCACCTACAGCCTCCATGCGATCTGCAGAAACAGCTGCACCATCCCTGACGCACTTTTCAAACTTTTCTTTTGGATTGGCTACTGCAACAGCTCGGTGAACCCCATTATTTACACTATTTTCAATAGAGACTTCAGAAAAGCCTTCAAGAAAATCATATGCAGAACTTCAAAGCGCTCATGAAGGGGGGTACTATTTATATTTTGCCTCACTCACTAATTAGTAAAGAGATTTGGAAATGTGTAGAGATGCACCAATCAGGGTTTTTGTTCAGGCCGATGCCAATTTCTGATTTTCTTTGAGATTCAACATGCCAGTTCCATTATTTTCCGAAGAGACATGACACATTAAATAATAAAATGTATGTATGGAGATTCATCGACTGGACATTTTCTGGCCAGCATTGTCATTCTTTTCTTGGAATTTCAGATTTTATTTGGGATCTGACCTGTTGGTTCCAGTTTTTACCAATTCTATTTTTCCACAATTTCCTAAAGAGGGAGCTCATTTACTAATTAAAATAAAAGTGAAATGACATTTATGTAGTATTTTTCCCCCAAAATATTATATCAAAGTTTATGATGTTATGGCTCATGGTTTATACATTAAAACTAATGTTAGATCTAGATTTTGATATCTTTAATGGAGAGAAAAAAACACCAAAATTTCATCGTCTGATCTGCGGATAAATGATTCAACTTTCATGACTGATATCAATGTCCACTCACCTGCCAATGCCATATCTTACCAAATCTGATTTATTTTTCTGAAGGAAGTAGTGCAAGTTCTTAGAAAGACTTGGAGCTCTCTCACTCATTAGTATGAGACATGGAAATGCTACTGAAGCACATATAAATATATATTTTTAAGGTCTAACTTACCAATTACTGTTTTGAATTACTAGTTTTGTCTTTCAGCTTTCCCCCACATAAAATAATAAATATGTAGTAAATTCTGTAAAATAGATATTAGTTTGGAATCCAACAGAAGGAATTACAAACTTTTTCCTATTTATGCATGAAAGCATATGTCCCTAGTATGTCTTAGATATTTTTACACTTGAAAAAAGTGCATTGAAGTACATTTTGTTGGCTGTTGAATTTGTAGATCAAAGGTGGTGAACACTTCTAGTTCTGGTGCGTTTAAAGGAAAAGAAAACATAATTTTCAGTATTTCAAATTCTGATAAACAATTGGAGCATATTAAGGAAAAACTAGCCTATTGATTGGTGCATCTCTAAAAATGTGTTAGTGTGGCTCATTAGCCCAGAGTACTGCTGCCTCATCGTTTTACTGTAATTACACAGAAAAAAACACAGTTCATTGTATTTACTGTCTATGAATAAAATTTATTTGGTGGAGCATATATAATATTTGTTAAAAGCTACTAATCTCATATTTATGCCACTCTTTCTGAGGTATGAGAAATCTTAGGTTGCATAAGAAATCTTGAACACCTCCTTATTTCACCAAGTGGGTTGGAGCAGCACACAGGCAGAACATATTTAAAGTAAAAATGTGAAACTACTGATATGAATTCCAGTGCTGACTGTGGGTTCAAAGCGAGCGTTCTGTGTTTTCATAAATACAAGAATAATCTTCACCATCTTTCGCATACAAGCCTGGCAGCTGGCAGGCGAGCTTGAATGTATGTGTCTGGAGGATGAAAGGATGGTTTAAAAGGCAGCATTTAAACTTCCCCACGTTGAGGCTAATTCATAAAGGTGCATCTCTTTGTTTGCTTCTGCAAGCCACCTCAGCCAATTCTGCACAGGAAATAGTCAAACTTATGTAAGAGTCTTTTCTCACCCTCTCGCCACGCCGTCACACTGCCTCATGCTTGAACAATGGCCAGATATGAGGCTTGCAAGAGCAAAAATGAAATACAGACATTTTCACATTTGGTTTCCTTGCAGCAGCTTAATATTTGGACAGTAAATATTTAAACAGATTGGGGTCTCATCTCTCCCGTAAAACCTGCTCTCACAATCATGACGGGTGATTGTTTCTTTTACTCTGGAGTAGAACATCTATTTTTTTTAACAGCTACATACTACATACTTCCTATTTCCCATCATATACCATCTTTAGATACAAACAAGCAAAGAAATGACACAAAAAAATGACTCATATAATCTACATTTTCATCGGTGTTAAATGATTAATGTTGACATGACAAAGTTCATGAAAAGAGGATGGTGTTTATTTATGTCTAACTTTAAACTTGTCAACACTTTTTTTAAAAAGTGTGGTCAGTCTCATATATTACTGGCCTCTTGAGTAAAGGCCTGTGCTTCTCTGGGAAAGTACTACTTAGTGAGAGGAAGACTGGCCACTTCCATATCTCTACCATTGTCTACACGGCGGTGCTGAGGAAAAATACACTATTTATATCCTACTAGGAATGTCTTCAAAGCTCAATGGCACCTCGCCAAAGACAATCACTCGGTCTTAGGGGTGTCGTGCCTGCAAGGATATTTTTCTTTTTTTTTCGGGTAGTATGCTCATATTCATGAGGTTTTTTTAAATAAAATATCAAGAAAGAAAGAGTGAAGGTGGCTGCACATTTGATATTCTTTTACATTTGAACAAAGATTAAAAAATAAGAGGCCACTGTGACTGCTTTGAGGAAGGAAACCTAATCTCTGAGGGGTTCACAAACTCTTGAAATAAATGAAATGTCTGAGCAGAGCCACACTCGGAAGATGGAGTTAAATTAGAGCCTCCAGATTCCTTCTGTGGAAGAAAGGCAATGTTTAATTGCCTGTAACTTATTGGGACGCTATTGAACGCATGCTGTCACCTAATTTCTCCAGAGGATGCAGTTATCAATTTGTGTTTCATTAACCAAGGTGGAAAATGTTTACATTCATTTGTAATTTTCTCACTAATACACTGATTAGCATCCGTCATGACGGGTAGTTCCCTTGTTGGATCTCACATCCCATTTCAATTGTCTTTTTAATCAGATGCTTCAGTGCAGCAGGAACAAATCGTGTCTCCTCAGACGAAAACCTGTTTTAATCTGGAACCCACGCATGTTGTTTTATTTAGCACAAATTTTATTTCAGGGTAAGTTGTAAAATTGTGTCTTTCCAGGCATAGTTTTCACAGCAGTGGCAGCTGTTCAAATGTGTTTTCCTGTGCGAGCGTGGGTCTTCATGTTACACATGCATGTAGCCAGGGGCGCCGCCAGGAATCTTGGGCCCCATGACAAAAAATTTAATTGGGCCCCCCCCCCCCCCCCCCCGCACAGCTGCCGTTGCAATTTCGTGAGTCTATTTGACCTATCAAAAGCGTCACGATTTTAAATGCTTGCAACGGCCTTGCTTTCTTTGGTTCCATACTGATACTAGCACAATATTTACTGCTCGTGAATTTTACATGAAATAGTCCGCATACAGTTTGCAAGTAGGTTGCTTAAATGTTTTCTATTAGTTTTAGATTACTGAAATGTCTCTCCCCATGAGCAACAGTCATAGGCAATATGCAAAATATAGATGAACCAATCCAGACTTCTCAAAAAATGATATGTTGTTGCATTTTATTCAAGCTGCAATATATAACTTTAATAAAAAAATATGTTTTCTCCATATTTGTTAAAGCTGTCACCATGTCGTGATAGTTTGTTATGAGAGATAATCTGTGAAAACAATCAATCTCCTCCACCTCCTGTCTGAACTATTGCTGGCTAAAGCAATACAATGTTCTGGCCAAAAACAACCTATCAGAACCAGGAGGAGGGTCTTAGTGCTGTCAATCAACCTCATTCACTCACTGCTAAATGTGTTAATGGTAGAGAAACAACTTATCATTATTGCTAGCTACAATCATAGTACAGAGCAAGGGGAGGGAGGGAGCAGCCACATGAGATTGTGATTGACAGCACTAAAACTCTCCTGCCTCTGATTGGTTGTTTCTAGATAGTACTGGGAGAAAGCAGATGAAATACATTTTTCACAGATCATTTCTATACCATACTGTCACAACATAATGACAGTTTTAACAAATATGTAAAAAAATATTTTTATAAAAGTTACATACTGCAGCTTTAATTTTACTTGGGAGAGGTCAGGTCAGGAGGGACTTGGTTTAGAGCTGCTGCTGACTGACTCATCTGTTGTTAAGTAAGAGGTACAGGTACAAGTTAAATATACGAATATGTTGGTAATTTTTTTTCCTTCGTTCATAAAATGCTAGTGAAATGGAGGTTTACAGTAGTCTGAAGCTAAGCTAATTATGCTAAATGGTTGATAATTTCACACAGTCTACTCGCTTCTCTTGGAGAAAAACTGGGTTATAAATTGACACTCTTGTTTTGTTCTCTCTCTATTTCTCTATTGAAAACCTGACTTTATTATTTTTCTTAGCAGCATTGCAACAGCATTCAGCAGCAGTCAGTGTCTCCCACTGACTGCTGCTGAACACCATCACCGTCAAGCGCTCCAAGCACGAACGAACCATTTCATGCAGATCCAGGGGAGTTCACGGCAAATATGGATGTCTGCTTTCTGGACTGGGAGGGGCAACATTTGATTTTTACTGCTAAAAACTATTTTAGAAAACACAATATGATTAATTTTGTAATTGACAGGGCCCCAGTTTTTTTTTTTATTTCTATGAAGAAAAAAAAAAAAAAAACATTTCAGAGGGCCCCCTGTTTGACATTGCCAAAATTATGGTACCCCCTCATATATATTTTCTGCTTTTGTTGATTTTTTTTAATCACTCCTAAGTGTTTCACACCAATGAACCAATGTTAACATAAAACTATCACCAGTTTAAATGCAACATAAATTAACAAACAGTTTTTTTTAGGAGAGAAAAACCAGTTCCAGCCAAAAGGGAACCACAATCTATTAAAATCATGAATTTCTAGTTATTAACCTAATTTTTTGGAAAGCTGAGTTCAAGTGCACATCGAGAATGTGGTTTAAGTTCGACCTGTAGAACCAAGAAACTATAATAGAACCTGCCAGATGAAGCAAGATAAAATACTTAGAAAGCAAAACATTTGGCCTCTTCTAGGAACTTGTAAAAGCAGAAGAGAAACAATGTCACAGACATCTGTTTGCCTCATTGGCCTCAGTTAAGGTCAATGTTCATGATTCAAAAATAGGAAGGCCAATGGATAAAAATGGTATCCATGGGAGAGTTATGAGGTGAAATCCACCATTGATCAAACAGAAAAACAAACAAACAAAAGCTCAGTGATTCCAAGATTTGTTAAACCTCATTTTCATGTTTTGAAAACATTTTGCGAACCAGTGTTAAAAACAAAAATCCTGTTTGACTTGGCATAAAAACAACAAGACATTTTAAAAAGAAAACATCATAACATCAGTCAAAGATGAAGGTGATGTGATGATTTATGGTGATTTATGGTGATTTATGGCAGAGGTTTTTAGTCCACGCCTCGAGAGCCATGTAGTGTCCTGCAACTTTTAGATGTCTCCCTGGTCCAACACATCTGAACCAAGTGATAATTACTTCCCATCAGTATGCAGGCAATTTCTCCAGAGTCTTGTTAATCATGTTATTATTTGCCACATAGGCGCGATGAAGCAGAAGAGTTGCAGGACACCATACTTGGACTTGAAGTCCTCTAATTTAGAGACCGATTTTGCTGCTTTAGGATCTGGACAAGTTGCCATAATTGATGGGTTGTGCTGCAGGGCAAGGATCCAAATCTCACCACCATGTCCATCTCTTAATGGCTCAAAAGAAACAAATTAAGGTTTTAGAGTAGCCTAGTCAAAGTATGGATTTAAATTTGACTGGATTTAAATTTGATTTAAAATGACAGAATTAAAACAATTCAGCAATTCAACATTTCTGTGTACCTTGATTAATAAAGTCCTCATTTCATAACTGGTTATCTTTGTAACATTTTTTAAAATACTTTAATAGTCTAATTCATGCAATCACCACAGAGGTTTTGATTTATTAAACTGAATCATTTAGAGTTAGTTTTTTGTTTTACAAGGCTGCAGCGATGTATAACAGAAAGACCTTCAAATGTGTTACTGGTGCTAATATCTAAGTCAAATCAGAATGAAACAGTACCTGTGCAAAAAGTAAAAGGGCTGGGAAAACTAGATGCATTGACACAGGAGCTGAATAAGCTAAAATGTTGACGTTAATTCTGAAGATGACGAGAAGAAGACCTGACACTTTCCAGAAATCTAGTACATAAAAGCAAAAATATTTGATATGGATATTCATTAACATAACTTTTTCAGAGTAAGAGCCATTTTTTAAATTTGCTTGTTGTCCTGTACAATTATCAAAATTTGTGTTGTTTGTGTAGAAAGTTCAAAGTTAAACTATACAGTTTACAGGTAGAATCTAAAGAGTGCAACTAGTTGAAGGGTGACAAGATGAGAGAGGAGAATGCAGAAAGAGCAGACTGAAAAATCTGAGGCTATTATTGTATAAAAAGGTTTATTAGATAAATGCTCCAAAAATTGTATTTATACACATTAATTTGCTGTTGTTGGGACTTTCCTAGTTTGCATTCTATGTAATTCTCTCGCTGTATCTATCTACCAACTATATATAAATACATATATATATATATATATATATATATATATAGTAGGTAAGAAAAAGTTTGATAGATGCTGAGGAGGAGTTGAAGCACTTTTGTGTTCTTCGACCTCCCAAACCCTCACTTGAAGGCTCAGTAAGAGCAGCAGGGCCTACTGCTAAGAGCCTAAATGACTGCCAGAGTGCGGTGATGAACTAGAGCTTTTTTTTAAGCTATAGGAGAAGAGAAGTAGAGAGGTATAGAGGTTTAGGGTCAGCCATGTTAGCGAGCCTATTTGCAGTCAGAGCAGTCAGAAAAGAGACAGGTATAAATGTTTCCAGAGAGGTGCAGTGCAGAAGAGACAGACGTAATGATGAAAGAAGTGGCTTCAGCTTCTTGTCGTCTCCTACATTACTTTGTCAGCCACTGCAGCATCTGTGGGTAATTGCTTTTTTCTGTTGTCTCCAACAAGATAAGGGCTGACAGCGAAACAAGGCCAAAACTGCCGTTTATCCACTGACGCATCTTTAGAAGGAGAGGCGCTTTGTCATTAGTGTAAATCAGCCTGTGTCACGCTGAAGTGGGAGTGGAACTGGCTGGTCCAAGGGACTCGGCAACACTGTAAGAAATTACCTCAGGTGATAAAAGGAATCAGGAAAGTGCAGCATTAGGTTTGAAATGACAGTCAGATTTCAAACCATCTGTAGGGTATCTGTAGGATGGTTTCTTTCGAAACTCATCACTGCATGAGATGTTTTTTAATCAGTTCCTGAAATGGGAGGGAGGGAGGGAGGGATGGATGGATGGATGGATGGATGGATGGATGGAATAAATTTACACACAAAGTAATTTATGTGACCTTACATATTGTTGCTGTTGAGTCCAGCAATTCAAAACAAAATTCAGAAATATGTTAGATATGAACCATTTGGTAAAAAATACAACTCCCATATTGTTCATGAAAGTAAAGATGGGTTTCGGTTCTTTAAATAAACAAACAGAAAATAACTCTGAGATTTATTATCTCTGAACTTTTGATTTCTGAAAAACTGAAGTGAGGATATTGGATTTCTGAAACAGAAAAAAAAAATCCACAACTGAAATATTCATGAAGTGAATTAAGTAAAATCTCTCATTGTTTATTCCTCACTGAGCCTCATTATTTAAAGTGCAAATTCAAATATGTTTGGACCCTGCCTGCTCACTTATCAGTTTCAGAATGACATTTATAAAATCCATAAAGCAGAATGCCTGTTTACGTCCCTGAGAATCATGTTGTATTTGTGAATACTGTGTACAGAAACAGCAGATTGTGGACAGGTGCTTCTTACTCTGAAGAAATTTAGACCATCTAGATCTTTTACTAATGAAACATCTGCAGTTTCAAATGAAGCCTTCAAGTCACCAGGAACTTTGTTTGCTCTTAAGGCTTCCAATAACTGTTATTTCACCAAAAGTTAAATAAATGGCTGTGACTGACAAACAAGGATGAGTTTAATGTTGTGTTTTATGTTTTTATGTAAAGAATAAACTCATGGATAGAGCATGCCACTGACTGTCAGGTTGCACTGTGTATATATTTATTTCACAAAGCCATAATCATAGAAAACAGGGTGGAAGTAAATATGTCAAGAAAAGGTGCACAAGTAAACAGATTTGAGATGCTTGTCCAGCAAAATCTATCCAAGAATTTATTGGAACTTTACAATTAGAGGACCGAATCCTACACAAGTGTTTTTTCCTGTGCTAAGGAGAAAAGAGGGATTGAAATGGCCAAAAGTAAGCTATTTAGAGTATTTGAACATTCTGATGGGAAGTTTTCTGGTAGGAAAATGCATGATACAAAAAAGTGAATAAGCACAGAAATAACTGCAGCTGTTTTGTTTCACTGGTCTTAAGTTACAGAGTCTTTCAATCTTCTGAGAAGATTGAAAGACGGTTCTCACAAACTTCAAGCCACAATCACTAAAATCAGGAGAAGCAGACACCAGAAATATTTTACTCTGCTAATTTGCGAAAACAGTTCTTGTTTTGGCTTTTATGAGAATAAGACTTCAGTACAGTCAACTAGGTTGTGCTTCAAAGTTGTAGTCATGAAGTAGTCTACAGGGTAAACAGCTGAGAACTGTGACCATTCCTATCATGATGGAAACAGGTGGCTGCAGAACCACAAAAGAGGAACTATGGGGGATGTGGCTCTTGAACAACAAGACCACAAACTGCATGACATCATGTCTGCTGGGCAAAGGGGGATTTGAGATAATCTACCCAAACAGATAACCAGTAAAATCAGTCTGGCAATAAGGAAACAAATCTGTATGTCAAAAAGTCCTATAAAAAGGAGGGATGAAAGAGGAAGTATGGGTTGTGTCCTGACAGCAGATCAAGACAAACAAAGAACCTGCAGACGAAGAAGACGACCATGGCCCTCAGATAAGCTGAAGACTCTACCTTGCAAAAGGATTCAACCCTTAACCCTCAAGACTACAGTTCCAGATCAGACATATCTTATAAGCTGAGGCTTGAAATGAACACACTCATTTGATTAAACACTTTATTGATCATGGGTGTTGGAGAGTAATCCCAGTTTGATCACGAGTCAGAGGAAGAAAGCTGTGAAGGATTGGATTAAGAAGCTTTGGGTTTAATGAAGGGTAATTTTTGGAGCTCTGCAGTAAGGTTCTTACTTACCCAAAACAAGATGTACTTCTCAGACTCTAAAGGCCCCTGTCGGCTTGTAAAATGTTAAAGTTTATATGGCTGATTGACTATTAAAAATAACAAGCAATTACATGTGTAAAAAGTAAAGCGGACAATCAGAGTGAAAGTATGTATTCTAGATGTATAACTATAATAATAATCATGCCTGGACAATCTTCATAACCTTTGCATACACTAAAGATATTATGATTAAGTATGCAGAAAATGCGCCCTGTTAGACCGATTTAGTTGCCGTTGTATCTGTACATTTCTCCCGACTAGAGAAGACATTTCACTTATTTTTTTTCCATCCCTTGTGTTGAAGTAGAAAACATAGTGCATATTTTTGGATCACATTGTCTATTTTTTTTAATACTTATTCTTGTCATCATCTGTAAACACATACATCTGTATTCACCTTCAGCACTTTCCAATGTGTTTATCCATTTCCAGCACTGACTCATATACCATTAGAGGGCATCTATGGCCTGTGATCTACGGGAACTTTTATATTTTAAAACAAGTAATAGACTGATTTTCCTGGTACGCCATTAGGGCATTATGCTGGACAGGAGGGGCATGATATAACATTATGGAAGTGTAAAGGTTTTGTGAGAAAAACTTTTCAAACAACCTACTAGTCAATTAAAATAATTTTATTCTACAATTTACGTTATGTTTTTGTGTGTTTCTGTCGCTCTCATTCTTCAATAAGAGATAAGACATAACAAGAAATCATCTGGAATTTTCAGAGGCAGGGAAGATTATTTTGTACTGCTCTCCCATTAAATTAGAGTCTTTAAATGCATCACGTTTCTTGCATCAGTCTTAATGAATAACATGGGTGGCCTCCGATCTTCAGCCTTATGCTTGTCAGGCCTTCAAGTAAAGTAATGGATGGGATTCAGGCAGGGGCAGCATGGATCCACAGCAGGAGGTGATTTCATCATGCTAAAATCTTTTTTATACTCATCAGTTCTGTATTCAGAGTCCTTGCTGAGCCACACACTCAATCAGATACAAATTTAAATTGCTTCATTATCTGTTGCCTCTGTTTTGTTTTTATCTTCTGGATTACAAGAGCCAGTCCTGATGAACATCAGTGAACTTAAAAAAAAAAAACAAAAAAAAACATAAGGCACATATTCAGAAAGAAAAAAATAACTTGACTTTGCTATTTTATTTAAAGTGTCTAACCATATCTATATAGATATTTTAATTATTGTAGTGCAAGTCTAACTTTAAACTTTTCATTTCCTAAGAGCTTCTGAAGTCTCACTTCAAATAGTCTGATACATTTCATTATGTAAATAAAATGAGCTCTTGGCCTCTTCAGAACAAAACATCCTTCTCAAAGCATTGAACTAATCTTTTAAAAATGTGATGTTTTCATGACATTCCACACTAATGTTTTATGTCAAGCCACCTGCAGCTCAGAAAGTATAATTAATTATCTAATCTCATGATTCACAAATGTTTTTGTTTTGTTCTTTTATGTTTCCTTTGGGATCACTTCTCTTATTTTTCTTGTTCTTTTCCTTTGATTATTCCTTTCTATTTCTGTTAATGTTTCTGTTTGTTATTATTGTTTATTTGTCTGCCATTTTAGTTCATTCATTAGTGTTTAACTTAGTTTGTCCATTTAGGTTTAACTTCCTATGTATTCATTGTGTTCGTTAGTCTCTTCTCCTCAGTCCCTTGCTCTGCATTCTCTACTCAGCTGTTCAACATTCCCCTGATCAAGCTTACCTACATGCAATGCCTTTTTTGGTCCTAACTCACTAAGCATGACATGTTAAGGTTCAAAGCTGTACATTTATTGTGAAAAGTTCTGAATGTTAACCTGCTTTTATCTGGTGACAATATTATATGGGCTTAACATAAGTTTAATATCTCTGCAAATGATGCAGCCAACATGGGACCACTCTGCATTCTGCAACACCTCGACTATGCAGAGAGGTTAAAACAAATTTTATACAGTGGAAGTAAACATCTTGCTGTGAACATAACTAGGAATCTCTGCTTTCGAAGTGCAATGAAAAAAAAAACTTGTTGGGAAGCGTAAGAATTCAGGGTTTAGATTGGATTATTGATGAGCAGTAAGCTTGATTGACTCGTGGATATTAATGTTACATGATTTGACTTAATGTCAATAACTGTGTTTACATGTTTATTCTGTTTATTTCAAAGATCACAGGACTTTGCCTGAGCCAAGATTCCTATGCTGCACATTTGCAAAGAAGACTCATGTGATAAAAATATTAAAAAGGGGGCTCTCCCACAAGGATTCACTCGTCATGTGAATTTTCTTGTGTTGTGAAGCATTTCGGAATTTTTAATCCTCCTAAAAAAATGTGAGACCAGCTTGTTGCAGTCATCTGGAAACTATTAGTATGCTGAAGAAGCTTCACATATTTCCTAATCCTGAAGATAGGAGTTTTACTTCTTCCAAGCTACAGTAAGAAGAGGATAACAAGCTTTTTCTTCTGTCTTAAAGATTCAAGTTCACACTCCTGCATGCAAAATGTGAGGCAAACACTCTACTGATTAGTATTTCTGCGATGTACAAGGGACAAACAGTTTCTGAGGGTTGTTATTGCGGACAATATTACAATGCACCGCTCAAGACAGAGAGGTGCTTTAAAGTGCTATGGAGCCAGATAGTTCCTCAAGGAAAAAGAGGTAGTTGGTGTACAAATATTGCACTTCAGATTCATCAGATCAACATGAACATTAATGTGAAAGCAAACTAAAATTGCCCCACAACTATTGTGCAAAAAAGTGGCTGTTTGCTAATGTCATCTCGGTTACTGTTTGGGTTAAAGCATCTGCTTTGTGACACATGCAAACATGTATGTGTATATTAAGGATGTATTGCCATAATCCATGTGTGTCATGTATGACATGATGCAATATCAAAAATGTATTGATCTAGGAATATTATGTTTTAGATTTGAATTGGTTTTTTTGTTGGTTTATTGACATCTGATCTGTATTTTTGGTGAAAAAAAGTCAAAACTATTTATTAAATATTGCTTCCAAATTTGGAGATATTTTGAGTGTGTTTTTGGTTCTTGCATGTGTTTGACAAATTGAAATTTTGCTAAATCAATAATGTTAAAACATACTTGGCACATCAAGTGCTGCTTTGTGTACTGTGCATGGGCTAGAAACATCATCGAAAGAGTTGTTTTGAATGCATTTCAGGATTGTACCAGACACAGTTTATTGAAACAATACTTAAGTCAATTAAGTTTAATTGACTTTAATGTCAATTAAAGTTAGATACAACTTGAAAGTGCACTTTACTTTGATCTGTAACTTTAATTTGATATGTAGCTTGACTTTGATCTGTAACATTAATGTGATTTTTAACTTGAAATTCATTTGATGATTCCTCAGAAATACTTTATGGAATATAGCTATTTTTTATGAATGTTTAGTTGTTTTGTATAGCAGTTTAACCCAGTTTATATGCTAATTTTTGTTTTTATTTATGACCTTATTTAGGTCAGGTTTTTTTCCACCCCTTGTTTCAACCCAGGATGGCGAGCTACGGGATCACCGCAGCTTTGCAGTAGGACTTAATTGAGCCAAACTACTTTATTTTTCCGGACCTATTGCCCTGGATCATGAACTAAAAACAGTCGGATTATTGATTGATGGACCATTAATCACTCTGCCTACAAAAGAACGGACTTGAATAAGAAAAAAAAAACTCTTGGGTGTTATCAGGGTTTTTTTTTTGTTATTGTTGTTTTCCTGTTGTGTTTATTGTTTATACTCATAGGAAAATATAAATATTATTATTATTATTGAATACCTTCCTAAATATATGCAAAAGTATACGTTTGAATGCAATAACTTAAACTTACTTTCTGTCTGATGGTGTTTTATTCACACACTGGTTCCTCAGCCAAACCTTTCTGACTGCCTATTACCATATTGGCAGTAGTCAGGCGCCTAGCCTTAATTACTGTTACATGCTCACATTATTTCTAATCACTTTGCTCGCCGCCATTGTTACATTTCCAAGAGGATGGTAAAAAGATGTGAATTATTATTCAGCAGGATGGTGCTATTAAGACTTTGGTCAAAGGTTACCAATAATTATTTTACAAAGTATTAATGTTTTATGCGGGTGAAATCAAACTAAGGCTGAATCCACTTCATGGCTGTAAATTTTTATGACCCCTAAACTGCTTCTAAGCTAAAAAACAGCTTTAGACGGTTGAGCTAATCCGTGTCATTAGAATCTCAGGGGGATATTGAAGATATGTATGTGTTGGAGTTTTGATGCATTTTAAAAATAATATAAAGGGCAATTTAAATACATATACAGGAAACACTGTGTTAGTCTCTACACATTAATAATAATAATAAATAAAGAACAACTGGCAAAGTGACTGCCATAAAGCAGGCTACTATTTATTCTGGAGTCAAACTTTGGACTAAATTTGTTGCTTTGTATCTGGTATGCATCTATCTTATCAGTGGATTTAACTCTTGTTTTTAGACGTGGTTTATCGTCAGGTAGCGTAGCACTTTGAAAAATAAATTTTAAAATTGTATTGCAAGTTTTACCATATTTTATTGCAAAATCATGCCAACAAAATGCAGTGCATAATTCAGAAGCTGGGGTGAAATGACAGGTTGCTTTCAAAAGAGATATGTGAAAAGTATTCAGCTATCCTTGCTTTGTAACAACTAAAATAAAATCCAGTCCAAACTGCTGCCTTCAAAGTCACTTGAGTAATTTCTTTTAATAGCTCAGCATGAAACAGAGCATAATTGTGAAGTGGGTAAAAATGATACATTAATATTTTATTCAGGCTCTTTTACTCGAATACCTTGCAGATTAATCAAATTTGGCCAGTGCCCTCCAGCAGTCATCCAATTAGTAAAGAGAGTCCCAATAAATCCAATAATCTGTTCTGCGAGTAAAAAAAAAAAACAGCATCATGAAGACCAAGAAGCACAGGAAATAGAGCAGAGACAAAGTTGTGTAGAAGTTCAAAGCTGACATGGAAAAATCTGTTTACAGGTCAACTATTAGTTGTGAACACCTCAAATTTGGACTGCACATCACCCTGAACACATCATCAACATGGTGGAGCACCGAAGTGGCAGCGTCCTGCTGGGGAGATTTTCTTAGAGTAGACAGAATACAAATGCACATCATTTATTTTTATATTTCCACCTTGAATGTTATAGATTTATTAATATATACTTTTTCAGTTTTGAAAAAAATAAATTAAAACGGATCTAGAACAGTGTAGAAGAAGGCACAATTTGTCTTCTGCTTCATGGATCTTTGTATTTTTTTGATTGGACTGTAATTTTCCATCCAGTTTAACCTGGAAACTATCATCTTAGCTCTAAATTAAAAAAAAAAATCTGCTTTTATTTACCAACCTCCTGAGTGATCTACATTTATTTTAAAAATACAGCTTTGTTGTAAAGCCTCCACTATAATGGAAAACTGTTGATAATAAAAGGAACTGCAAAAACTAATGTATTTGCAGGAAATGGAAGAAGATGTGGGAAAAGGCTAGGAGAGAGTCACACAGGTCATGACCTCAATTTCTGTGACCGTGATCTGAATGCAGCCTTAATGAGGCCCGACTCTGTAACACAAATCCCTCTGTATAGGACTTGTAATGTAGCTCTTTAATGCTTCAGCTTTAATCATGTTTATAGAATTATAAGAATAAGATTTGAACAGCAGAAAAATCTCAGCTATATCTCTTATTTTAAGGGCATAAACTCACACGGGTCCACAATTTTGACTTTCTCACTGGCTTGCGACATGTCCGTAACTAGCTCTGTTCAGGCAAATGGAGTTGATTTCTTTTTCATTCTGACATGTTTTTTTTTCTTCTTATCCTCAACTGTGAACTGTTTTGGATCATGCATGGGCCTGGCCTCCCATGCACCCGCAAAGATGTGTTTCAAACTATGGCTGCATGGGGAGTATAGAAGACCACTTTGCGACAACAGGAAGTTTTAACTCAAAATGAGACGCTGATTGAATGCAATTGCCAAAGAGAAAACCACTGTGTGGGATTGAGGCCCCCTCACTGGGTCACAATTCCACTGTTGCATCAAAAAAACAGCAGAGGGAAAACTGCAGGGCTAATGAAACATAAACTGATGGCACCCAGAGGAAATAGTCCTGCAGAGAGAATATAAACTATGCAAACAAGTAGTTTGTTTTCCCTCCTACTGACCCCTTTCTGACTGCATTTCTTTGCGTCTCACTGCAGCCATCGCTTTACAAAATCGAGTTTGGCTCAGAGTATTCATTTTTGCTTTATCGGCACCGTCACAAGGAATTTATTGCATGGATGAAAACAGAGGATGACAATTATTCATTTCTGGATTTTATGCAGCATTTTTATCTCACATCTCAAGTTTACTTCATCATTAATAGTTCTTTGAGTTAAAATATTTTCATAAAATAGACATATTGAGAAAATGGGCTCTCATCTAAGTTTTAGGATATAAGTAACAAATTTTTTTTTTCATACTTTAGTTGAAAGGTTGATAGCATGGTGATAACAGAGGAATTTAAACTCTGGTGTAGGGTTTAAGATTTATTATCATGCACTTGTAGATCTCTCTAGCTATTACTTCAAAATAAGTAGTGCTTCAGTTTTATAAATTAAAATTATGTGATGAATTAAAGAATTATGCAGTGAATTCCCATAGGGTAAAACCACTCTAATATATAGATATCTTGGAAAGTATTGAAGGTTTATTTGAAAGGTACTTCCATTTTCTTAGTCTTTCTTTGATTATTTTATGGCTGCATTCTAGATATGTTGCATCAACTTCATTGTCTTTCCTTCTGCAAATGCAAGTTCAATGCAAAAGGGCAAGCAGCAGTCCTAGTTCATCTATCTTTATTATCCTGAGTTTGGAGTTATAGAGTTCTGCTTGAGTTATTTTAATGAAAACTGACTCCTCAACTGAATCTTGAATAATGGTGTGTCATTAATGGCCGAATACATTAATGACACAAGGTTTCCAGATCCTTTCAACTTTTCCTTATTTTCTTGTGAGCCAGACATATCTTAGAATAGATGGTATTGGATACAACGGAGTACAATGTTCTCAACAGCAGTAAAGCAGAAAATGGGTTTTTGAAGTACTTAGTTATTGGCAAAAATACCCAAACGTCTGCTCTCTTGAAACAGCAAGGATATGGCGGTCAAAGATACTGGTTAAAATACCACTATCAGTGTCTAACTGGGCAGACTGGGGGATGACCTAAAATATTAAGTCTCCACTGCACAGGAATGGGGAAAAAATACATTTGAATTTGGCATTGATTTGACATTTTTTAATAATTGAGAGTAAATTAGCTGTGATGTTGACTAGCTGTATGGGCTAATTTTATGATATAGGTTCAGAATGTGGTCAGGGATGGAAAAATTCATTTCTAGAGCCCATATATCATTTATTCTTAGCTGGGCTGTTAATCCATTATAGAATTTTTTTTTCTGGAGGTCAGTCTACCCCAAGCAAAAATGGGGGAAGGATGTTTTTTATCACTTTTTCTAATTAAAGATGCATCTCCAAACAGTGCAACAGACATACTATAACATGTCCAAGCTTCAAATAGACATGTCCGTAGATGTGAAATTATCTTAACAGACACACAAAGAAACAAGAAACATAACTGCTAATGGTTACTTCACAAATAGAGCTCACTATACATCTAAGTGAACTGGTGAAGCTAAAAATAACACCAGATAGTTAAAACTGTCCTCCAAAACATGAGCCATCTGCTTTGTTCAATATGAAGAAAATGCATTGAAAGAATATGCAACCCCTTTCATCTGTGGTAAGTCAGTGGGAAGTGTGGAAATGATCTTCACAAGTCTGCTGCTCATGTTGCAACTAATTCATAGCCATATTAAAGGAAAGGAAATTGTGTTTCTTTTTTCAGAAGGATATCAATTAAGTAATAATTTCTTCATTACACGCAGAAGATCAAGCAGGACTTGGGAGATGAGCACCTGTCACATCCTTTGATGGCCAGCAGGAGGCCTAAGAATCAGTGTGTTTTCTCACTCAGCAATTTCTGACTGAGAAATTAATTTTATTTTCTAATAAAACTAAACTATTATTAGAAAAAAAAGAATGCTCAGTTTCCTTGGTGACCAACAGTTTTACTGGCTGATGGTTGGATTTAATATTTCTATCTCTGGTACACACCACAGCATAAACTCTGGTTTACAGAACCAGAGTTTACTTCTTCTGGTTCATCAGTTCCTTCAAACATAGTTCACAGATAAAATATTTAAAATTTTTAGTCATGTTAACAGCATGACCGTTGTAAGACCTAGGAAAAAATATCACTGTAGAAGCATTTTTAAAATAATAATTTATGGGATTTCTTTAGTGAATCTGTATTGATATATATCTGTTTTATTTTCCTGTTTGCATGCTTAAATTTTGTGTTATGAACATCGGTAAGGATCCCCTTTAATTTTTGACCCATACTGATTATTAGTTACATTATTATTAGTTACACAGTCTCCACAGTAACTGTTGTGGTTCATAAATAACATATCCCCTTCTTAAAAGCATTTGAAGCAAATCAGACAATGGTTGTTCATGTTGAAGGGTGCCTTGTAAAAATCCCAGAAGAACAGTGCCTGGCACTGGTTTACTGAAGCAAAAAAGAAAGACATTCTAGATGAACCGTATTGCCTCCACTGCTACTACACATATGCACAATTATATTTGAGGCCCATGTCAGATGGTATCACTGATGTTTCTTCAGGCTCAGCTCTTTGGGTGTTTATGATTTTCGATTAGAAGACTGAGTAGGCGTCTTTTAACCTCACATGCCCTGACGCCTCAGGCGAATAGCGCACATGCTTACCCAAAAGTCAGTGCACTGGTGCAGCCTATAAGAATTAGAAATAGTGGGAAATCAGGAGGGAGACAGGGCACATCTGTTAACATCTGTTTATGCTTGTAATGAATGTGTTCTACTTTCTCAAGAGTTTATAAAAGATGATGAACCAGTTAAAGTCCCTGATGTGCCAAATCGGGATCTAGATGATGACTTATTCCTTTTATTTGTGCTCGAGAGTTTGGCTAGCACAGCTCCTAAATGTGTAGCAGTTACACATTTATGTTGTGTATGCCTTATGCATGGGGATCCCTTTGCTATGAAACTGAGTAATCAAATCCAGCAACTAGTTCCATGTGGAGAAGTGTTTATTTAGCCTCTCAAGGGTAACATGAGCAGTTATTTTCATTTAATGTAGACAAACTCCCTAAAGTAATAGCCTGAGGGGCTTGCCAAATTCATTTATTATCATTGTAAAACATGCAGAATACATGTGTAAACAAGAAGCGAGGGAAAACAGTTGAGGTCAGATCAAAGTAAAGGGTGCAAGTTTCCATAAGGGGATCTCCGCTGCACATTTTCCAGTATGTGGCATCCAAAAGGAGTAGTTGAAATGTTTTTGTTTTATGTAGGTTCTTCTAAACTGTGAAAGCAATCAGTGTTTTACCTGCATTGTGTTGAGGGTCACATAGAAAAGAGGATCTCTGCAGTCATAAAATGAGAGCAATTTATGAAATAAATTCAACTGCTGACACTTGTGTATTAGACAGTTGTATAAGGTCATTAAAACTAATATTAATGTATGTTGGTTCACTGTGTGTTACTAATACAAGGATCATATTAAGCTTCCGTCCAATGATAAGTAAAGGGATGCTAAAAAGAAATTAAAAATCTTGTTGATTATTAAAGAAAATTCATTTTTTCACTTTATTTGCATGTTTTTTCATATCGGACTATGTTTTGAATTTAGAGGGATCAGAATTCAGTGGAAAAATTCATAGATTCATACAGTAACAGCATATTCACCTTATATCCAAATCCTACTGTTCAAAGAGGCCCAACCGGATGATTTAATGGCTTGTTTTTCATTACTATTTAGATGTCTTTATCCGGATGGGTTTGTCTGACCTTTAGACGATATAGCCTCATTAAAATGATCCATTTTAATTTGTTAAAGAACTGGCCCTATGCGGTCAAATGTTTATGCTTGTGGGGGTGTTTTCCAAAATTATGACCTTTAATTATCACATCCCTACTGTACCAGCATTCATTTTTGCCCTCTTCTTCTTCTTTTTCTTCCTCTTCTTCTTCTTTCACACCTCTGTCACGAGTTGAAGCTAGTAGTTGGCATCAATTTTGCACCCTTCACAAAAACAAATACATATTCATATAAACCAAAAGTTTTGAGTAAAAATGTGCTGCGTTGATGAGCATGTGGCTCTATTTACACTCAACATTACTATTTACAGTGGTTCTCATCCTTTGGCTGCTATAAGCCGACTTCCTGTCACACATCAGCCAGCTCTTTACTGGTGGAGGTGAGGATTCGTGTCACTCCAGCTTATTACAGGAATGGGTCCCTGGTGCTGCGTATGTGAATTATGCAGCAGTTGGATGGCTTAGAGAACAATGCCTGACAATGACAGAGCTGGAGAAATTTGTGGCATTTTATCCCCCAGTGCCTGCATTCAACACAAAATCCACCAACCAGGATTTGGTAACGGCTCTGGGAGCTCATCCATGCCAAATTCTGCTTCAGATATAAGTGAAAGGGTAGTCTAAATGGTAGTTGTCTTTATTTATTTATTTATTTATTTTTTAATGACAAGAGTGAGTTTGCATTCTGCAATATTAAGATAAATGTAAAGATGATGGGGAGAAAAATTCTGGGCAGAAGTTGTAATAATGCTTCATCATTACAACTGATGAAACTTAATGCTTTACTTGATCTATTCAGTTTTGGATTTAGTGACGGAAATCCAAAACTGACCTGCTGATGCAGGTCTTAGGAATGCAGGTCTTAATAAAAGTAAAGTTGTTTATATGGATTATTTTATCCAGGTTTCTGCTTTCTACAAACTGAAAATGCTACATTTATATCTGACATTATTCTGAATGATAAATTATGCATTTTAAAATGCTCACTGAAGATTAACAGGAGACAAAAAAACTTAATGAAGTTTTAGTCATTAAAGAGAGCTAACATGGGTTATGCATGTCAGTAGAGCTCATGCTAACATGCATTTAGCTCCAATTGGTCTTATCCAGTACAAAATATTGCACCTGTAACCCTAACATTTTTAATAACTGGTTTTTAAATCTTCACTAGTTTTAGTTTTAGTTTTAGTTTTTTCAGTTTTGAGAAATAAACTCACAGAAGCCCCTAATCGATTTCCATATGTAGAATCTTTTAGTTTATGGTAATAATCAAGGTTTAAATTTTAAAAGCTGCTAGTTCAGGCAAGTGAAACGAGGTGAAAATAATCAGCACAGACCCAGAGTTTCCCTCTCACTCCAATTGTACCTTTTCATGGTCACACAGCAGCAGGGGTGGGCGTGCGGGTGTGTGTGTGTGTGTGGGTGTGTGTGTGTGTGTGCGTGTGTGTGTGTGTGTGTGTGTGTGTGTGTGTGTGTGTGTGTGTGTGTGGATAAGGGGGAAGAAATTATCTTGGTTTCCATTGGGGTTAAAGAGAAGGTCTGAAAAGAGGCCAGCTGAAACAAGGAAGCAAATTCGCAGGACTCCCAGCAGTTTTGGGGCTTTCTGCTGCTCAGCCAATTAGGGTTAATTTCAGTGAAAGTTTGTCCATGGGGATGTTGGATTGAATCTTTATAATGACCTACCTGACAACCAGCCTGACTTACTTTTAGTCATGATTTTTAATGGTCCTCATTTAATAGGAAGGGTATTTATGCTTTGGGTGGACATATCCAAAGTTATTTAAATTTCTTCACAAGACCATGAGGCAGGTCTGGACATGTACCTCAACATAGCTGTGTACATTCAATACTTAGTTGGGCAAATGAGAGAATGACACTAGTGGAGATTCATATTCCAACCATAACATGCTAAACCAAACTCATATACAGTACATACTGTATCTCACAAAATGTCAACTATCAAAAGACCATCTTTCCTTTCTGCCGACTTTCCTCAGGATGTCCATATTTTTACATTTTTACTTTATTTACACTCCTATGTGGGGATTGCTGTGAATGCCATAATTTATCAAGGCTGAAGCAAGATAAAATATCCTCGTGTAGGAAAGCTGATTGGCAGAGGATGAGGAGGAGGACAGGTATGTGTGTGAATTTGTACATTTGTGTCATATTTTTAGGTTGAGTGTGAGTCAGATGTTGTTATTAGAATAATATTTTTCTGAGTCCAATCTGACACCAAGAAAGAGGGACAAATATTTTTACTTTCCCACATGGCACCATGTTACAATATATTTTTAAAAATGTAATAATTCAGAAAATGTTTATGTTCATTATTACATTAGAAAACCCACATACTAAGTATATTTAAATGGTAGGAGAGTCTAAAATTTCAAGTTCAACTAATCTAAACATCAGGTTCAGTGGTTTGGTAAAAGTATTATTGGATCAAGTGATATTCTATAAAAGAGTAAAGTAAAGCCTCTGCTCTGCGTCGGGTCGCCTCTGCACTCCAGAATCACAGAATAAAACACTCAAGATCTAAACGCCTACATGCTGAGGAATGGTACAAAGAACTTAATGGGATTTGTTAAGTTACTTGTAGGATTTATGAGTTCCATTTTGATAACTGCATGTTAACCATTAACAAGTAACCAGTAAGGCTAAAGCCAGTAATTACCAACATGATGCCTAACAATAGAAAGAAACATGATCCATTTGTTCTCTGTCAGAAACACTGAGTATATAAAAAATATGTATTAATATTATTTAAAGGTCTTGGGCATAGTTCTTTAGATTCTCCTTCTAGAAAGCAGAATCCATTCAAATCCAGTCATCCACATGAAGTAGTCCCAGATCATCACATTATAATGAACTGACCTTGTCACAAGCTTACAAGGTCAGCTTGTTCACCAGCATGAACAAGCTGACCTTTACTTGGGTAAGCAATACCTGTGTTTTGCTTCAACTTGTGCTCTGGGGGTTTTTTTTTTATGACTTGACACATTGATGTGCACTTAGTTATTTCAGTCAGCACTCGCATTCTGTTCAATGTTTTATCCATTTATAAATGATAACCCTGCAGTTTACCACAGTCCCAAAAACTTGGAAATAGCTTTGCAAACCTTTCCAGACTGATAAATAATATCAGTCGTTTTTCATCTATTCTTAATTTTCTTTAGAGTGGAGCTTGGTGTGTTGCCTTTAGAGATATTCTCACCCCTTTGAAGTTTTCAGACAGGTTTTCTTTAAGTAATTCATTAATTCTAAAATCTGCCCAAATAAAATGCTTTATTACCCTTTCAAACAGGCAGAGAGATTTGAATACCTTTTTTCATTAAAAAAATGACATCACCATCTACACATTATTTTTGTATTTACTCAGGTGAACTTTGTTTGATATTAAAATAGTTTAGCGACATAAAGCATTTAAATACAAAAACAGCTAAAACAAAAGATATCTGTAAATCAGGTGTTTAGCTGTCAACTACACTATCCAAGTATATTCACAGGTTGATATATTTATAATTTCTTACCCTGCAAGATTAAAGTAAAAATTAAACACATTAAGATGATCATGATGTACATATTTTGATAGTGCTTCTCCAAAAATGCTGTAACCGGTTGGACTGAATATGGTTTGGCTAAGATAAAAAAACCAACTTTACTTAGATCTACGTATAAACTAATGCGTCTGGCTATGCAGCCTGAACTGCACTGAACTGTGGTAGTGATTATTCAGTAGCAAATAATAATTACTTACAAATGAAAAAATTAAGCAGTTGAAAATTTGTTCCCCTTAGTTTGTAAGCTTGTTACTGGGATCGGCCTCCTACTGTAGGTGAAGCTTAAACACGGTGGATTGGCACGTTCTTGGCGCCAGGTTGTAGAGCATATTCTAGTCATTTTTCAAAGAAGGAAGAACAGAGCTACGCAAATATAGCTGTAATATTTCTCACTGTCATGAACAAGCTTTCATCCATAATGACTGCAGTGTTACGTATAGATGTAATGGAACTGGGTGATTCACGCAGTGAGGAAGCTTATCAGGGAGGACGGAGTTGCATTCCAATTAAATCTCCAGCCTCAAGTGGCGAGAGTCTCTTTACAAGCTCCCTTCTGCGCTGCATCAAAACAAAGCACATCATTTTACCAAGGAGGTCCCAGAGAAATAAAAGGAAATCTAATCTTTGATGAGACTTTACTTTACTTGAAAAAGTTCAAACTTACAGTAATTAAAATGCAGCATATGAAGCATCTGAACACAAAACCATGCAAAGATCCACATATCACCATCAAAACAACAGAACCTCTGTACCTTTGGGTTCAGCTCAACTCCTATACATTCCCAGTTCCATCAACATCATCACCTAGAAAACTAATTTGGAGTTGAAAAAAAGCAGGTGAATTGTGTTTATTGCCACTTTCTCCCAGATAGCAACTTCTTAAGCTTTTTATCTTTGAACTGTTGCTCTTTCATAACAACGCAGCTCTAGCCTCTGGTTTGATTGGGTTCTGATATCAATCGTCTTTATCAAGAGTTACGAATGTGCAAGCTTAAAGCAAGCATTACCAAAGAGACGTCTTTTTGTTTTGTCCTTGTAACACTGAAAATGAGGCAGTTTCAGTGTTACAAGCCATAGTCCAGACCATCCTTGCTTCTTATTTCAACAGTGATTTGTAAAAGTTGGACAGTTTTAGCTCTAAACCTGCAAATAAATATAAATTTAATCTTAAAAATGACACATGAAACTGGCGCCAGTTCTTCAAGTCTGATTACCATCACCCAAACCCCATCGCATACATCTTTTTTTGGTTTTACTACATGATAATCCTCTTGTTTTTCTGCTTGTTCACTAGGGAAAACCCATTTAGGGGATGTGCTATAAATATTTTCATTCAACAAAAAACATTTTTATTTTTCTTGAATGGCAAATCATTACATTACTTCAAGAGGAGATGGATTTCATGCCGTTTGCCATTATTATGTTTACTGTGGAGTCATTGCCCCTTTGTTTTGTCTGTTTTTGCTTTTTTTTTTTGACCATAATTGAATGTTTGAAATAATCAAACAAATTGTAATACCGGACAAAGCATCTAAATAATTTCAAATTGCAGTTTTTAAATGACAAGTTGGTTTGTTTAAGGAGCAAAGCTATCTAAATCACTCTAGCCCAAAAGGGGGAAGCAATTGCCCCTTTTGTTAAATTATGAATTAAATATGTTATTTGGACAGTCAAGCTTAATTTGACAAGCAAAACCTGATTACTCACAGACATGAAAGACCTTAAATATAACCTCTGACAGAGTAAGGTTTTCTAAAAGATGGCAATAAACAACACCCTAATCTAAAAATAAAAATTACAACAAAATCCCTAGCATCTATCAGTTTTGAAGTAATTACAATGTCACAGCATACAATCAGAGCAATAATCCATAAGTATGAAATGGTGGTGAAATAAAGGTGGGACTTTAACTTTTCAAAAAAGTCTTAATGAATGTTCAGGACTTTCTGAAAAAAAAATAATTAAAGCTTAGATTTATTAAATTGCTACACTACAATTTCTTAGATGATGTAAAATACTTCAGTGTGATAAGACATTTTTTTCACAACATTGTAACTCCTGCTTAATTTCATGTTTGGCATCAAACAGATTTTGATTTAAACATAATTCTGTTAGTTTTGAATGGTTTCTCCAATTATTTCTTTTTCCCAAATTAAAAGTATGAAACTATTTGTTGCCCTACAATTCATCTGTTATTTTGCTATGGAAACTCAATTCTCACTGAGTTAATCAACAGGGAAGAGAAGTTGTAAACCTTTGACAGTTCATTAACAAATGAACAAATTGTTAATAATAATTTCAAAAACAAAATCAGCTTTTATATGTGAAAACTTCTGCCTACTCAACTGCTCAATAAAGGAGAGAAAAGTCTATAAACAGACTTCATCCCACAAGTTGTTGTTCTGCCAGTGCTCATCTGAAGTCAGGCCAAGTGAAGATATTCACATACACTCACACATAATCTCAATCTATTAAGCAAGTGTTCATTCCTCATTGGAAATCTAGCCAGGTATGTCCTTCATCTATTGCTTGCCGCACACAGCTGGGCCACAGTGCAGGAGGAAAGTGTCAATTAAAATAGATTCGGCTTGCTCATTGTGCTTCATCCCACACAGGCAGAGGAAGGTAGAGATGGGGGGATTAGCAGGCCATTTGCGAAGGAGAGGAGAGATTGTGAGTATAGTTGAAAACAATCAGTTATTTAGTGAGGCAATAAGCAGATGTATCAGCGAAGGCAGCTCTTTAGTCTGTAGTTTCACACAAGATTGTGTGGAGGGTTGCAGATTGGAACTGACTCCCAGTGGGATCTTCAGTGGCAACATTCCATCCCCGCTCCTCTTCTCATTTCCACTTTCCTCACCACATTCAAACCACTGCATGGGTTTGTAAGACATTATTATTACTGCTAGTTTTGACACCCACACTGTTAATCTCCAATTAATAATGTGGGTAGCTGCCTGCACTCATGATTGAAACAAGGCTTTTTCAATGGCTTTTACAGTTGTTATCCTGATAATAATTAAACTTTTACACATTTTGTTACAGAAAATGGAGGATTTTGAAGCACTTTAATGAAGCACAAGTCAGTAGCATGTAGTGAGGTTGACTGGTGAGACATTGGCTCCACAGGAGCTGGAAATAAAAATGTATACAGTTCTTGGGGACTATTTATCTTCACACTATTTTGTCACAAAACCAAAACTGAAGAATTATTTTGGAAGGGATCAAAGTGGCTTTTGTTCCTGTGTCCCTAATGAGTTAATTGTAGAAAGAGCTGTTTGCAGCCTTGTGAGAGTGGGAAGTCACTGTGGCTCTTCCATGGGGTTAAAGTGGAAGTTAAAACACCCATCATGCAGTAATTCTGCTACTAAGTAGGAAGGTGATCGAGCAAATTCAATCTAATCCAGAGAAGTTTGCGGATGAAGTTTATGATGAAGTGGAAAAATGTGAATCATACTGACAGACACAGTGTTCATCTGGTTAAAAGGACCTTAAATGTGGGCCCTTTTTATTTCCTTTTAAAAAACATCTTGAGTGAGCAGATGGCTCTAAGAGTAGCTACTAATCTGTCAGCTAGATCAACACGCAAAAGATCACATGCATACAATTTAAATTAGATTTTGGCCGAAAACATAAACCTGTCAATTTTCTAACTTTATTTTTTCAACCTATTGGAAGGTCATGTTAAATTTTTCATGACATGCAAAGACACAACAGAGTTTCCATTGAGAATTATTAACTAAAATGTTAATAGTTAAATTAAATGTGCCTGCTGTCACCCCAGCTGTTGGAGAAACATTAATACTAGTTATATAATTTTCTTTAGACAAGCATAAAAAAGCAATTTCCATCAAGAGAAAAATATTTCAGTCCAGGCTGGAAAACATCCTCTCTTGTGACATCTGGATCTGTCTCTTTTCTTTTTTTTTTTTTTCTTTTTTTGGCTAAATGTATTAAACTCCCCATCAAGCCAAGAGCTGCCAAATATCTGTCAACAACAGGAACAGAGGGACCCAAAAACAGCATCTGAACATATCTGCCTCCATCTGCCTGTTTGCATATCTGCACTGGAAATCGCAGACAGTAGCAGCAGTTGCAACCTGTCTTCATTTGCAAATAGGACGGTAGGCAGCATCCCAATCAGATTGTGACTGATATGGATTTTAGTTATGATCTTTGTGTTATTTCACGTTCCAAAACACAAACTAAATTCTTCTTTCTGACTAGCAAAACCTTTTCTCATTAAGTATCTTGTTTTTTGTTCTTCTTTCTACATATTTCTAAACATTCCTCTTTTTGGAGTTTAACTCACACACATTGTCTTTTTTTTTTTAATTCTTTTAGAGCCACTGTTTTCTTTGAATTTAGATGAAGTGAGTGAGATAAGCAGACACATCCACTTGACCTTTAAAGATCAAACGCCTGTGGTCTGGCCTCTGATCCGTTTGAACGAAGAGCGCTCTCTTCTCACAGGCACTGGATGATATAACAGCACTTGAGCGGTAGAGAAAAAAAATCACTTTAGTAAGGCCTGAGCATTTACACTTCAACGTATGAAGTACTGGAATCTCAATCATAATTTTATCACTGCTCAGAACTAAATCAGTTAAGAGGAGTCTGATTATAACACTCCACATGTAGTTTAAAGGGGAACACAGATTGAACACACCAATTATTATAGATGAGTTTTAGAACTGTAGAAACTCAAAGCAGTTTTTGATTTATTTTGTTACCTGCAGCAGAATTGACTGAAGGTAATAACCTCAGAATAATAACACAGCAAGGGAAGCGGTGTGTGGAATAGTGATCATTTTTCTTCCAATTGCGCTCTTTGCAACCTCTTTATTTGACCTAAAACAAGAAAATATACTGCTATAAAAAAGAAT
Source organism: Xiphophorus maculatus (assembly GCF_002775205.1). Taxonomy (NCBI): domain Eukaryota; kingdom Metazoa; phylum Chordata; class Actinopteri; order Cyprinodontiformes; family Poeciliidae; genus Xiphophorus; species Xiphophorus maculatus. The sequence goes on along the minus strand of NC_036465.1, from coordinate 18,037,161 downwards.
GAGATGCAATAAAAACAGTGAGGCAACAATAAAACGGTAACAGTGCATTTACTGAACAGCCACAAAGGACAAATACACTCTAGCAAGAAACATAAATCAAAGAAGGAGAGATAATAAAATGGGAAACTGTGTGAGGATTATTAGGTTTGGTGAGAAAGTGATGAAAGATTTCAAATGTTATATCTGGAACTAAAAGAATCCTGTTTTAAAGGATTTATCATTACATTACAAAACAGATCTCTTGTGTAACCTCCATTGTGGGTTGCCAAAGACCAAGTGTGAAGCATCAGGAAGAGCACAATGAATCTATTTAGCCTGAATCAGGGCCACACACACCTCTAATAAAATAAATTGCATGTTCTTCGGAAATTCGACATGTTGTCTTTCTCGTTTTGAGCCGATTCAAGCTTTCACTACATGTTTTGTGAAGTTCTTCTGTTTCCACAATGTAAATATGACTTCATGTTTATTGTGTCAAAGAAGACTGGTGTTTCTGCCAGAAGGTGACGCTTAGCAAAGATTTGTGAGAAATGGTTCAGGTTATATAATTGCTAAGATAAAGCCAAAACTATGTTGTGGGTTTTTTTACTCAAAGGCAGGTGAGAGGATTGTGAGGATTTATTCTGACCACTGAAAAATGTGGGAATATGAGTAATATTTCCCAACATGGATGGAAGTTCGAGTGGCCTCTCAAAAAATACTGTGCAAAACTATGTGTGTGGATTATGTGCTGAAAAGGACATCATATCACAAAGGGAATGAAACATGAAGACCAACAAAACTAATAAAAATAATGTTTCTGCAGAGAGGTTATGAGTTAGTAGAATGTTACCTGTGTTAGAAAACTGTTTTGATGACCTCAGATTAGATGAACAGTTTTAGACTTTTATGACAGACTAAAAAGTAGTCAGACCATAACATATTTCTACCATCTACAATCAATACTGTCTCAAAATTTGAACCACTGTGAACGTGATTTTTTTTTAAAGGTTTAGAATGTAATCAGATTTGGATTAGATGGTTTAATACATGGAAATTATAACCACACATTCACACACATTAGTAAAGTACTCATATCATCTGATCATAACATTAAAATCTACTGGGATTTTAGCAATAAACCAATGAAAATAGTGAGCATAGTGAGCAATTATATAGAAAAGTTTAAGGAAAATGAATGAAGACTTGGTATTTAGCTGTCTTTATTCTGATAATAAATAAAATTCAGGGCAGCCATTGCCCTGGGGTGTCAACTAATCACTAACCAATGTTGATCTGAGTGAAATTTGAACTCAAAATAAATAAATGTTAAGGATTTTCATCTAAGTCACTGTTTGCTATCTGACTAAACAATTAAATCTTAAGAACTTTGTTTTCAATCAGTGCACGAAGAGATATGTTTAATCTCATCTCTTATAAAAATGCCATCAACTGGTTCCAAAAACCTTCCGTCAAAATATGATCCAGGTGTTAGAAGTTTGGTAATTAGCTGGGAGATGTTGAATTAGATTATTTTATTAATTCCTTTTTTCTCTATGTTCTAGAAAAAATAAGTCATGTAATTTCTCTGCTTGTGGGGCATAAACAACGTCCTGAACAACCTATTCGCATTAATCTGGTTTCAAAGATCAGGTATGGATATATCTCGTAACTTTAAATGGACGCCAAAGTAAAACAATGTGAGGAGTACCGGTAATTAAGTCATCTTTCTGAAGTCCCCAGGGTTTGTTTTCCACATTCATCCGTACAGCTTGTTCAACAGTAGAATACAATGTTCCACTTAAAGTTATCTTGTCCTTCAGGCAGTATGAGTAGTATATTCAGAGCAGCTCATAAGAAGGGAAAAAACAAGCAGATTTTGCTTGTAAATAGAATAAAATACACATATAAAGCCCATGAACTGTGCACTGCTCAGAATCAGAATGTTGTTGCCTATACCTGATCTCTTTTTATGGTAACAATTAGTAACTGTCATTACTAATTTTAGCTAATTTCAATTTCTCTTTAAATACAATTTGAATCAAATATATGTATTAAACAGGTTCTTTTTTCTATCCTTGCTGTGAGTGGTCAAGAACTATAAATATTATGAGCAGAGGTGATGCCACGTCCATGACAGAGCAGTAAAATAGGGCTTCACCACTATTTAAAACAAAAACATCTTCTATTCAAAATCCAACATATTTCAGTCTAATCTTAGTGACAAAATATCTAGTACAACTCAACCCTAACTGAACTTATGTTTAATTATAAAGAAAATGTGATTTATTGGTTTTTCCAACAAGTGTGAAGTGGATGTTGCATGTTGTTGGAGAAAATGCTTTAAACTGTTAGGACCAATTGCAATGAAGTGATTGTTTATACAGAACTGAGGTATAAACAAATGCACTGTCTGTGAGCCGATGAATAATTTGATGGACCATATGCTCTGATAACACTCATTGTGTTCACCAAATTTCTTTGTCAGAGAAATAAAGATTGGATGGGATTGAAGTTTACCCAGCTGAGAAAAGATGCACGCTTCACTCTACAGTAAGACTATCCTACACTTCAGAGAAAACAACTGAGAGCAGTGAAATAGTAATGCATTCAAAAGATTCAGAACATCAAGTGCTTTTTATACAATGCTGACAAGTTTTGTTGAAAAGGTTTCTGGGAAAGTTAAATTGCAGACAGAGCGCTTATTCTTTCATGCTCTTTTCTTTTTTGCTGTTCCTTACAGTAAGACAGTTTTTTTCTGGAGAGGCAGAAACTGAAGCGTGAGTCTGATGAAAGTGTAGTCAAAAAGATTTGATTGTGTTGGTCTTTAAACATTTCCTCCGAAACTGTAAGTAGTTTTGCACCTAAGTAAGATGTTTTAAGTTAGACATTTTGAAATCCTGTTTCCTGGGTTGCTTTATATATCATTTACCCTTTCGCTTGACTCTTCAGTGAGAACTTCTCCCCAGATAATTGAGATTAATCTGACCTTTACAGCAGGTTGAGGTGTGTTTCCTCTACAGAAATATTTCTCAGTTAACAAGATAGCTTAGATAAGATAAAATAAACTTTAAATGTGTGGGTTATAGTCACTGGCTCCTGCATTATCCAAAGACCTTAACAATCATATTACATTAACACTTAAAATCCATTCTATAATAAATCAACACACACACAGCAATAGAGCTACCCTAGGGCAGAGTTTCTTGATGATAATTTACTTTAATGTTAAATTATCCAGCAAGAATAATTGGTACATCATTTGAAACCCAGTGAAAAATCTGTTTTTCACTGTTTACATTCAAATACATTTATAAAATAAGCTAAACTTTGTGGAAATATCTCAATTCTGTAATGCTAAAAGCAGAATCAGCCAGAACCCAAAACGCAGCCACAACAAGAGGATGGTTAACCAAAAAGTTTTATTACAAAAGTAAATGGTGTAGAAGGGTGTGGTCACACTGGTGGGTCAGGGACAAGGAATCCACAGGGGTCAGGAGTCCAGGAGCCGGGGGGGGTGAATGGACAAAGGGAGATCTGTGGGGGTCTCAGGGGACAAACAGACGACAGGGACAAAATCCACCAACCAGAGGCTGAGTCGTGAAACGGTCCAGGGTCATGCACGGGAGGGTCTCAGGCAGTGAAAATCCAGAATCCAGAAGGCAGGAGGCAGGGTCAGAGACAGGCGGGGTTCAGCAACAGGACTTTCAACAGCAGAAGGATTAAGCAAAAATCTGTGGTCAAAAACAGGCAGGATCAGAAACCAGAAAACTCTTTGGAACATGAGACAACAAGGCTTGAAAGCTGTGACAATGGCAACAGACAATCTCACGCTGAGCTGGTGATGAGCAGCTGTTTAAGTAGGGCCCAGCTCAGTGCAGGTGAGGGCAATGAGCAATCAGCACAGCCAAGGCAGAGCTGAAGGGCTGGAATCATGACAAATTCAACCATGTATTTTTCCTTTCGGTGCACACCGAAGTCATTTCTGGAAACTAAACTGGATGTGATAAAAAAAAAAAAAAAATTAATAAATAAATATAAATGTAAGCAATTATAGGTCCCCAGGATTTTTTGTTGTTGACCAATTTGAAAATTGGAAAAACAGTCATGTAGCTGCTCCCATGCTGCCATCTGCTTGATGAGTGTGTCCTTCAGGCTTTAGCTACTACAAATATGTGAATGTATCAAAATTTCTTGGACTTTAAAGGCAATTCTTTTGCAGAGTGTAACCTCTGTAGAATAATAAAAAATCTAAGTGCAGGGTTATAATGTCAACTGGAGATCTTTCTGTTGTCATCTGATGTGCTAAAATGACAAGTAGCCAGGAGAAAAATACATATTTAAATCATATAAGTACTGTGAGAGAGTCGTTGTTTATAGATTTATTGCTCACATCATGTGAGCAATAAATCTTTTTTCTGTTGACACTCCTCAACTGAACAAGATATTGAGATTTTGGTAGTTTGTTTAAAATCCTTTCCAATTAAATATATTTACATAGTGCAGACATTTACAGTACTTAACATATTTTGAAACACAGAAAGTATTTCAAAAGATACTTAAGGTATCGTTTTTATGTAACCAACATGAGACTATGCCCCCTCCTACTTTTAATAGTTTTACAAAGCAGCAACGCTTCTGCAATGGAAGACAGGTTTTAATTGGATTCATTACATTCAGTTTGAAAATAGTACAAAATGATTTTAGCCATAATGAGCACGACTCTGATGTTCAGGTTCCTGGAAAATAAAACTGTTTAAAGTTATTTGAAACTGGGACATTTGGTGGTTAAAGTATCCCATTCGCTAATCGGTGATAAAAACACCAAAAAACAAACAAATAAATGATCAGTATTTCTACATGTTCGGAAGAATTTTCCTCCACAAAATCTCACATCTTAGTCATAGTTTAATTTTATTTTAGGTTTTTTATGATCATTTATTATAATTATGATTCATTATTACATCATCCATCCATCCATTTTCTACCACCCTTAGTGGGGTCAGGAGGTGCTGGTGTGTATCTCCAGCTAACGTTCTGGGTGAGAGGCGGGGTCACCCTGGACAGGTCGGCAGTCTGTCGCAGATAATTGACTATTAATTTAATATTAATATAGTTATATTGGTGGTGTAGTTATTTCATTTTGTATTCAGACTTTTTCTTTTGTAAATAGAGAATCTAAACCACATATAAAAGGCTCGATGCTGCAGTAAAGATAAGCTTTGTGGCTTAGCTGTGTTTGCTGTTTGCCTACTGCAATCACCTTAAGTCTTTTTCATGCCGACTCACTGCTGTTTGGCCTCAGACAGAACACCAGAAACAGATTTTATATTTTATATTGTGTGTGTTTATTTGTGTTTCCTGCATATATGGTGGTCTAGAACTGACCAATTACCTGAGATGTTCTGAGTTTCCTGGAAAATGCAAAGCAAAACAAACAAGCAAAAATGTAACTTTTGACATGAGAAATATCATTTTAGTTTAGGTTATAGTTTCTGCCTCAAGGAGAATCTGGTGGTAAATCATTACCGTGACTTTGCTGCTTTGTAATATTGTCATAAACAAAGACATTCTTATTTCTAAGGTAATAATATTGGCTGCCTTTGCCCAAAGAAGTTCATGAATCTTGTTCTGTCAGCAGTTAGAAATCACTGATGGCATCTTTGTGATGAATTGCCCTTCTGTTTCGCCATCAGGTAGCCTTTTTGTGGATTCTCACTGCAATGAAACAGTCGTCATCAACCTGCAAGCTTCCTCGCAGATTTTCAGACAGTGAGCTGCTATACTGACACCTGGGCTCAATCAGACATTATTACCTTCATAACTGAGAGTTGGCTGGGTAAATGTGGAATACTGTCTGATGCCGTCGATCCAGACAATGCACTGAGGCAAGGTTTTATGGCTTAGTTGGCTGTGTTGAAGTGAAAGTCTGAGTTTTCTGTATCACAAAGGAGAATCTCTTTGAGCCTGGCTAGATCACCAGGGAAACACAGGATGAACTCCTAACCTGCCTTGTGGCGGGTTAGGAGTTCACTCTCTTTTTAAATTGTCTGGAAGAAGATAAAATAGATGCTTTTAGACAGGTGAATAAGCTCCTATCAACACACAACAAATAAAACAATAAATATAAAAGCTTTTTTGTTTGTTAATTAAATGAGAGATTATAAGACTTCAATTTAAACATAATTTCAATCACCAATGTAATTAAAAGATCTTTTTTTTATGATCTGTTGCTCTGATATAACTTACACCTTGTATGATTTTACTTGTCCTTATCTACTTCTTTGAACTAGCTGTCATTCTCAAACAAATGTTTAGACAAATAAACCTGACTGATTCTCAAAATCTGCAGTATGTCAGAGTAAATTGGACTAATAAATAGAGTAGGCTGTGTTTTTTACACCATCTCCAGATCGGACAAGAATTCCCAAAACCTGTTTTTGTTTGATCCGTGGATCCTCAGATAAGACAACATTGAGTTATTCCATTGAGTTGCTGTAAATGTTGTCGTTCCCCGACCTCTTCCTCCACTTTCTCTTCCCCTTGTCAAGCAATCTATTGCACATTTAATTGAATAAAATCAATTATGGAACAGGCATGATTTCATCCCCCCGCTATTGTGGCATAAATCTGCTCTGACAAAGTAAGGCAACAGGACTGAACATCCATCCTGCCTCAGCTGGGATAGACTGGGGCATTAAAACTAATGTTTTTTCTATTTTTTTTTATCCTGAATTAACCAAGTGATCTAAACTTTATAAAGGAAAAAGAAATCAAACGCTTGCTGAGAAAAATAAAACGTTAGCATTTTTATTTTTATTTAATTTAACCTTTATTTTCCTAGGATAAAAACTACATCAAGATTAAAAACCTCTGTTTTTAGGGGACCTGTTTACGAGTTCTTCCAACAAACATTTTTCTTCAGCATTTCTACTTTCTCCTGAATGTATCTGTTGTATTTTAAACATCTCTTTCCACTCATTACGGACAGGGAAAATGAAGTGAAGTGTCTAGTTTAATTGCTTTTTAAAAAAAAAATATTGGTGATATTTACACACTTTGAACAGAAAGATGAATATGAACAAGCCCGGTTCGTACTTATTTTTTATATTTCAGAAATGCATATTTCAGTTAAACTGTATATTATTTATTTCCATAATTTGTCTAAATAAACTGATTCATACAGGTTATGTCCATAAGTTCAAAGATGTTGCCAAGGGAAAGAAAACAAGAGCCAGTGTGCATGAAATACTGTTTAAAACCAGCACACCTGTAAGGATTTAATAAGTATGTTGATTTGGACCCAATGCTTAGGCCATTAAAATTATCCTTTAGTTTTTCCCAGTTTCATCTTATTCTTAAAATGCTTTTTATGAGGCTAGGTGAGAATGCTGATTTGAGGTTTCTTTGAATATTTAATCAAAGTGTTACAGAGTCACAGTGAATGGTTGAAACTATCCAGGCTTGGATGAAACAAGTTATTTATTAAATCATTAAGGAAGGCACCTCAGCAGCAGGAAGATCAAGGAGAATCCAACTTACTGACAAAGAACATTAAATTGGAGGAATCGATAAGAAACCTCCAGGAAGAGAGACAAGGAACTGGAAGAAAAAATATAAATAAGAAGAAAATGGACTGCTTGGCACAAAGGCAGTTAGTAATAACATAACCAGTTCATCTTCAAGAAGTTTAAATAAAACAGGATATAAACAGGATTTAGTAAAATAAGAAAACAACTAAAAATATCACAGTGACAACAGGTCAGTTTTCCTTTGTGTTAATATCTGTCTGCTAATGTGGTCATTCTTCGCTCAGGTTCAAGTTTATCAAACTCAAAACTCACTGCGATGTGCATATTCAGAAACACCGAATAATGTCGCAGCATTTATCACCTTTGCCCTTGTTTATTTATTTACTTTGAGAAATTTTGACTCACATGCGAAGCTGGCAGAAACTCAGACTGAACTTTCCGAGGGAAGCAGAGGTGAAATCCACCTTTCGTGTCTCCTGTGTGTCCTCTCTAGAAGACATTAACTGTGTTTCTCGTGTAAACAGTGGATAGACCTTGGAAACACAGTCGGCCTTGTGGACTGTGCTGTGTGTAATTTGTTCCCAACCAGCAGGAAGTGTGAGCAAGAGCAGGATATAGAAGAAACCTTTCATTAAAACACAGATACCAACTTATCCTTTCTTTAAAATGAGTTTTAGATGTGAAATCCAGCTGATCTGGATCCAGCTGGAACAAATACGCATTTGAAGAAGACCGCTTCCTTTTTTTTGTCTGTGCTTCATTGAGTCTAAACAGTGTATAATTTTTTTATTCAAGCAGTAACTTTACATGAATAAATGTAACATATCACAGTCTGAGCTAATAATTGGGAACGTCTCGCATTGATTCATGTAAGATATGGTTAATTTAGCTGAGTGTGTGTACTAAGTTGACAGTAGTGCATGCTTGCCTCTTTCTCTGTTTTCTGGCCCAGTAATGGTCTAGCTGAATGTCTAGAATATGTCCCATTTCTCATGCATTGACAGAGTCTAGCCCAGATCCAGCTCAGCTATCATGATGGGATATGATAGCTGAAAGTTCTGGATGAGACAATTACCCAGGTGATAATCTCTTTTAACAGCAGCCATCTGTCTCTGACTATATGCAAGTGAGCAATCCAGTACAGAGATTTGATTTCTATTCAGTTTACTTTTCTTTTTAATGCAACTAATCCAGAACGTAGCTCCATGAATAATATTGCAAATGTATAACAGACTCAATGAAATTCAATGGGAATGTTCAACTTAATCCACAAGATTTGAGCCTGCAGAACAAGTACAGTGCTGTGAAAGAGGTTGATGTTTTGTTGTCACTTTTTTGTCACACTGAAATGTATCAGATTGCCAAATGAATTTTAATGTCAGACATTAAACCCCCTAAACATAGTGCTTGGTTGGACAACTTGTGTAGAAACAAAGCAGCCCCAGACAATCCACACAACCGCCACCATGTCTGACTGCTGGTCTTTTGAAGTCTTCATTACATGCTGTTTAGTCCAGTATCTTTCTTTTTGTTAAATCTTGAACACTGACCCTAACCGAGACGAGTGAAGCTTGCAGTGCATTAGCTGATGATCATGTTTCTTTATGACCTCTGAGTTATTCATGCCTTCTTGGAGTGATGTTGGTAGGCCAGCCATCCAATTGAAGGTTCATCAGTGTTTGATGTTTCCTCCATCTGTGAATAAAAGCTCTTACTGTGGTTCCCTGGAGTCCTAAAGTCACAGAAATGGCTTTGTAACCTTTTTCAGACTGATGGATGTCAGAGACTTTGTTTTTCATCTCATCTCCACTGACAAGAATTCAATTATGTTCGACTTGAGTGGTAATCAGATTCTCCTGGCCTCGTGGTTCTGGTTGTTCTGTTATCTGCTCTCTCTCACTGCTGCATTCTGGCAAAGCACTTTTAGAGTCTCACTTTTTTTTTCCATGAGAGAAACCTTCAGAGTTTCATGCCCGCCTTTCGACCAGACCAACCTGCAGTAATGTTTAGAAACTGCTTCTGTGCGTGTCTCCCGCTGTACTGGAGCTCCTGGTAAAGTCCCAGTGCAACTTGGTCTTCCACCCACACTATCATCTCTACTGATGCTACAGAATAATTTACCAGATACCTGGAAAAGTACTTATCTAAGCCCAGGACAGCCTCCTTAAAAATGTAGCTTCCAACTCACCTTCTCGTAGATGCTCTCCTCCTCTTGGAAATCCTGCTGGATCACTGCTCAAATCTCAGCTTCAGAAGGGACATTTCTGTGTTCACTGCTGCAACATAAAGTTATTATTAACACTGAAACCACTTCGAGGAGTGTTTCACTTATTTATTTCTACACAAAACTGGTTAAATCCTGACAGTTATATATTACACCAAACCATTGGATGTTTAGGAAATTGTTGTTTTTAAAAAAAAATATTTTTCTGTTTTCAGTAAATACGTAATCTGTCTGGTACAAGTCAGTTTATGTTCAGATTCATCAAATTATTCAGAACCAGACATGCCTTAGGAAAATGGAAACAAGACTGTTTTAATTGTCGCCAAACATTAGAATCATTTTTCTCTTTTCCCCATTTAATGTATCAGAAATTTCCTTCATTTCAATAGAGAATATCATAGAGTCAATTCAGATATATTTGCAGGGATTTTTTGTTGTTATTGCTATTGACTCATAATCAGTCAAGATGTTGGTATCCTGGTTTTGCTTTATTGACACACAATGTTTGTGCACTATTGAACTTGTGCAAACCAATACAGAGGTTAATGCAACATGTCAACCCCTAAGATGGGATTCATTGGGGATCCAAGTTGTCTAAATTATTTTCCAACACAGCACAAATTGAGTGCGACCTTAAGGTTACCATAATCCACACTCGATGCACTCACTCACGTACTTCTATGATTTATCACACATTACTGTTGCTACATTTTTTTTGCTTTTAGTCTAAGGTTGAATGGTGTGATATGATGGTCACAAATGGACGTAAATGAGGATGATAACGCTGCACCATTTCCTGTGTAAACCAAGAACTAATGACACAATTTGTAAATGTGGTAAAAAAGGAGTGAGATATCACTGCATTTCCTGGCATTCAGCAAAAACGTAAACAGCCTTATCATCCAGCCTACTCACAACAGCTGCAACACAGACGGCATTAAAGTGTGTGATTCAAATCAACCACCCACCATGCCCTGCAGGTAGAGAGACAGCTTCATTCCCACAACTCCATATTTATCACTCGCTTTCTTTCAACTGGGAGATGTAGAAGCAAAGGTCTCTGGTGATTCTGTTTTTTGGTGCTAGTTATTATCAAAAGCTTGTTTGGGTGTGGTGTGCAGGGAAATCTGTGTCGGTGCAATGAGTCACTTTATTCATGTAAGTGGCTCAGACTCGGTGATTTCTGTACTACAGAAGCAGTGAGGGATTTGTTTCCTCCATCAACAATAAATTTCTTCGAACTCCTGTCATGCTATTCCTAAATCCAGTTCAGTAAAGGGTTTACTTAAAAAAAAAAACAGTAATGGACAAAAGTATTTTTAGATAGCCTGTAAGTGGACACATGTTTGTGTCCACTGACATGTTGCAGGACGATACTTCAACTTAAGTCGGTCAAATTGAAAAAGTCCTGATAGGAATGTTGGAGCTCACCTGCAAGGTTTAGTTTTGCCTTACAAAAATAAAAAAGTTGGCATGTGAACGCTCTGGGATTTCTGCAAGGATAACAGCCAGATTCATGTGTGGACTACCCACTGTCCCCACATGCTCCTGAGGAGCAAACAAGCCAGTCGCTCAATGCAACCAGGTGGGTTTGGTTTCATAAAAAAGTATGTTAGCCGTCAGAGACTGCAGTGAATTAGAACTGCAGTGAATTAGAACTGGGATCAAGTTTGATTTTATTCATTTTCTCTTTTTGTATGTTTCCCTCCATAGTCTGCGGACAAATACTGACTTTATAGATAAACCAAAGTTGTTATTATTTCAGTCTTTGCATGACAAAACTGAACTTGAACTATTTTCAGTAGCTAGATGAATGTCTAAGTTATTATTTTTTTCACTTAACTTGGTCTTTAGCTGTATCTTTTTTCCTTTGAGGACATTTAAAACCATAGAACCATTTCTTGTTTGTTTGGGCCTTTACAGGACAACAACTGCTTTGACTCCTGTTTTTCCTGGAGAAAAATATTTATGCTAAATATTGCAAAGTTCTGGGGAGAATAGATTTTAGCCCACTGTTTTCTGCACAATTGTTTTAATTCAATCATTTAATTTCAGTCATTTTATTTAGTGTTTTCTTATGCAGAGCAGAATTCATGATTCCATCAGTTGTAGCAAAGTCAGACCTGTAGCAGCAAAGCAGCCCAGACCATCACACTACTACCATCGTGTTTAAATAGTTCCCTAAGTTTTGGTGATGATTCAATTTTTTCTGGCAGATCTGGGATGAGTCTTTCTGAGCTTCTCCGTAGATGTAATTTTTTCCCAGCCTCTTTCTCACTGTTGAATCATGAACACCAACCTTTACTAAAGAAAGTGAACACCGCAGTGACTTATATGGTGTTATGGGTTCAACTGTGTAACCCCCTCGATGCACTCTTAAAGTAATTTTGTTCAGCCTTCCACTCGGGTTCATCACTATGCCATGTAATCTCCATTTGTGGATAATGGCTCTTACTGATGTTCACTGGAGCCCCAGCCTCACAAATGACTTTGCAAACATTTCCCAGGCTGATAGATTTCAATGACTTTGTTTCTCATCTATTCTTCCATTTCTTTAGGCTGGAGCATGATGTCTTGCTTTTTGAGATCTGTTAATAATCAGGCCTTGGTGTGGCTTTTGTAATTAAACTGGAAAACATTTAAAAAGGTCATTTTAAGCAAACTTACGAAGGTCAAAGTTAATTTATGATCAAACTAGTGGGACCTACTTGTATGATTTTGTTCCCTTGATGATTGCTTTTCATATTTAGTCAAATATCAACACCTGATAGTAAAATTATTTTCATGAATTGAAATATTTAGGTGTGACAAAATTGTTTGTGCGTGTGCGTGTGTGTGTGTGTTGCTCTGTGATGTGCCAGGTGTGGCCCATCTGTTGTGCACCAACCGGTGCAGCTAGACACCAGCACTGGGCAACAAACTACACACCGACGTTTTTGTTTTCCTTGACTCTTTGTGAAAGAGGCAGGGCAAAACAGAAGCAGAAAGGAACTGAAAGACAGCTCCACCTTTGCAGATTTCTAGCTCAGAAATCCATAGTAAACATGCAACCGGCTGGTCCATTCTGTCATTAATTCAACATCTCAACTTTGTGGATAAAGTTTCAAAGTATAGTTTTTTCTTTCCCATTATTTTTAGTTAAACATCTGTGTTGGTGGATGTCAGGACTCCTCGTTCAAAAGGGAAAATTAGCAACCAACTCTGTACTTATGATGTTTTGATATGAATATTAAATTGTTGAAAGTGTTTTCAAAAGGTGGTTTTAATCTATTTTACAACTTCAACATATCTCAAAGAACTTAGACAGTCGTAAGAAAATGTTACATTTGGTGAAGCTATGTTTTCTGGTGCAGGTAAATTTAGTTCATACTGCTCTGAAAAGAAGCACAAACAGTTAAAAACCATTTCTTCTGTATTCTTTATTTATATATTACAAACTACTTCTTATTTATAGCTATAATTTCATATTTAACTACTTTTTGAAGTGATTTACCTTATGAGAACGTTCCAGTCTTAATGAATAATTTCTGAACTCACAATGAGCTGCATAGTATGACCTTCCTTCAAACTCAGGTCTGTGCTTTTCCACATTTATGCACAGAAAAACACAATAATGACTTTATTTAAAACGTTAAAGTGGTGATTAAGTCCCCATGCATGGGTTTGATTTAAATTCAGGACTACCTCTGACACTTATTATTCCCAGCAGCAGAGGACAGGAGAGGTGACCCTAACTGCAGTACGACACTTTCTCCTGCATTCTTCATGTCTCTCTCAGGCTCTAGCTGTTTAGGTAACTCTCTGCCACATTTTAAGAGGCTTTTAGTCGCTCTTCCATGGTCAGTGAGGTCTGATTCTCTGTTAGTATGTGCAGGCATGAAGATCAAAATTGTGAAAAGTTAAGAGACTAAGCTGCATCTCATTCAGATGCAGCTTCACGATTCAATTTAGCATGGCCACACCTCAGTTATTAGGAAAATCAACTAATTTAGAACAATGTAGAGGATAAACCAACTGTTTTAGTTGCATATTTGATGCATGATAGTCATAAAACATCACATTTTTACCATCATTATTGGAAGTCAAACCTGCCTGAAATGAGATAATCCAGAGAGATTTTACTGCATATTCCCATTTTAATGATGGTAGATGGACCCAAAATATTTCACCATAGAGCTTTTCTGTTTCAGTAATAGCTTCTCTGGATGATCATTTAGATTAAGAATCTTGCCGTCTCTCTGAGAATGTGTTCAAAAGCTAGCACAGCAAGAAATAGCTGTGGATAGAATATTGCTGAATCAGTCCCTGGGTAGTGAACATGAAAATGCTTCCCATGCAAAATCTGTTGGCATTGGTGTTGAAAGGGTTTAAAAAAATTTGTATGTGAAGAATGTGGCTTTACTGAAACCTTGTTCAAATCAGACTGGGCTCAAATAGCAGGGGAAAGAATGGTTACTATTTATGGAGGAAAAGAAACTGATGAGATTGCACACGCTAATGCTCAGAGACGGAGGCTGGACGTGACAGATTACAGGCTCACAGGAGAAACGACATCTGTAAAAAAATAAAAATAAACATTTCCATCTATTCAAAGAAACTGTTGCATTTAATAAGTGAGGATAAAATGTAAAAAAGTAATATCAATTAGCTAAAAATAGTTTCTAGGCATTGTTGTATTTATCTGTATATCAGTATTTATTACTTTCCCCACAGGAGAAAAAATATAAATCCAGAGACGATCACGCTACAGCATTGACAAAAGAGTAAAAAGAAATTGTATAAACATCTGTGTAAAACAAACAGACTAAATGACAAACAATCAAGTCCAACTACATTTTATATTTATCTGTAATAATGGCCTGAGGATCAAAGTTTTATCCATCTGTAGCCATCTGGATAACTTTCCAGATGGTAGGAGCTCAAATTCACCATCAAAAATATGATTTCGAAAGCAGAGAATAGAATGATCCACTGGAAAAATGTAAAGAGGAAACAAAATCAACCTAAAGATGGATCCATGAGGAACTCCAAGACTAAGAGGGGCTGCTGAAGAGAAATTGACCATTCAAACACAGTAGGAGATACTAGGTAATAGAAAGTGAATCACTGAATGATAACACACTTTCCCTCAACCAGATCTCAGAGATGATATATTAGGATGGTGTGACCAACCTTCTCAAAAACCTGCTGTGAGATCTAACAAAATCTCAGCTGCAGATGTGCCACTGTTTGAGGACAGGAAACGGTTGCTGCAGGTTTGTATTAAAGCAGTTGCTGCAGTGACAGGTACGGTTGCCACACAATATCTCCATAATGATATCATACTTAAAAAATACAGATGTGTGCATGAACATTTTTCTTACTGATTTTAGAAAAATGGCAGCTTAGAGACTGACACAATTTTTTTGACCAGTATAACGTTTGTGTTGTTCTGTATTATCCTTTTAGTGTAGGGCCAATGATTACTAGCTGGCTGTGCACAGCGCAATTATTATAATGAGGTCCCAAAAACACAACCATCTTCCTTGAGATAAAAATGATGTAAAAATCCACAACATGGACATTATTTTGTTTGTTTTGTAAATTTAGATAATTTTATGTCATAAAATTGAGCTCTTTTTCTATATATTTTCTGCTTTCATTTACCATATTAATAATCTTCTAACTGCTGCAGGTGTGACACTAAACATTCATATGTATTTTACACAACTCATTGAACGTCATTTCAGAGTAAAATATGAAGATAATTAAGCTTTCATAAAAAGACGCATTTAGGAAGCGTAAAGGAAGAAGGAAAAATCTGATATGAAGATGCTTAATAAAACAGTCATCGATCTTCCAACTTTAATTTGCAGCCAGCATGACAAGACAAACTGAAGCACTTAGAGAGGTGAAAAGACTCACAAAAAGAAAGAATTATGTTTATGTAGGCAGATGTTATCAGTTTAGGTTTTTTTATGTATTTCCCTAATTTTTGCTGAGTCATTTATTAGTCAAAACTAAGAGTGAGTTTGACTCAGGTCTGTCATTATTTTACAGGCTATTCCTGAGCTGTTGAAATTCAAGTGACTAGTGATATGAGAATCTTGCTGCAGCAGCGTATTTCTATCCTGCAGATGATGCTCTGGGATGGGATTCTGCTGCATATGCAATCCTAATGGTGATCAGTTCCTACTCTAAAATAGAATGTGGTGCATTCAATATCAACAGCAGCAAGCCTGTGTCGTTCAGTGATAAACCGCTCGACACAACTTGAACTTGCCTCCTTTTTTCCATTTGCTCACAGTACAACAAACTGAATTGCTTTTAATATGAATTTCAGGTGAACAATGAAGAGCATTACTGTGAAGTGGGAGACAGTTTTCAGAATTCTATCCAAGCGAATATCAGGTGAGCTTATGCTGAAATTAAATTACACCACAGTGGATGTTGTTTTCCAGGTACAATTGGTCACACTAAATTTTATTAAAGGGCATCTACACTTATCAATCATCCACGTTTTTGTGTTGTCTCCAACTCATAACCCAAAAAACACATTTAAGTTTGTGGTTGCATTTTTGGCAAACTGTGAAAAAGGCGTATGAATACTTTTTGCAAGGTGCTATACCTTAAATGACAATTTCTTAACATTCCTAGTGTTGAAACATTAAAAAACATGTTTGAAGAAAATTTGTATATCTTTTAGCCTTTTCAGTGTTCATAAAGACCGTGCAATGTTGATGATCAGATTGCTATAAATAAAAATTGCATGCTTTCAACTATTGCCTGCATTATTTATTTATGTATTCTAGCTTTGAAAGAAAAATGCTTTTGAAATCAAATTTTCTCTCTGGTCAGTGTTTTTTTTTTTTTTCTTGTGAAATGGTTTACTATGAAAATTTCAATAGATCAATATAAATATTTCATCAACCTCTTGCTAGAACTGCGCATCACTAATATCTGGACATTGTCATCACATTTTCACACAGACAATTTGGTCGCCAGTAGTAAAGCAACACCTGTCTGTGGGAAATGATTTGCGTCAACATTAACATTTTGCTGTACAATTAGTGTTTGTCACTGGACCAGTTGGACCAGCTTCACGGCTGAAGAGTCACTGCAAACTAGAGTTGTCGACTTTTCTGAAACACATGATCAATTGTTAGTCTGCAAACAAGAACAAAGCACAAATTCACACATTCTGCAGCACCTCCCAAATGAAATGTGCACACCCACCCACTTAGTGAGCACACACAAGCGCACGCAAAGACACAGACTGCACAGGACACACAGACAGGTTGCTGCAGACATCATTCATGTGAAGATACTCTTCAGTTCCTTTTAGCAGCTGTGTAAATTCATTCACCCAGAAATAACCTCAGATGCAGAACAAATTTTAACAGGCAGCTTACATCATAGCAGCCTTTCATAAGCTCTATATTATGGTGATTGAACCTAGATTTTTTCCTCGACAGATCTATAGATGAACTGCTGTAGATAGAAATTAACTAGGAGAAAAATTACAGAACGATTCAGAACCCTTATGATTAAAATAACTTGTGAACATCACTCACCCAAAAGGAAAACAGAAAAATAAATTACATATTTGTTAACTGCAATATGTTGGTGTTTAACTGCAATAATAAAAAACATGGCATAATGGCGTGCACACTTAACATTTAACATATTCACTACAGTTCACTACAGCGACTGATACATCTCAGTTCCCTGATCCCCACTTAGTTGGTTTCACACCACTTATTTCAGCTTGTTTGCTCATTCCAATGCTTACTGGTGCAGTATTTCTCAGTTTCTTTACCTCGGCGAGTAAATCAGGAGGCACAGGTGCTAATACGTTGAAGCCCTCAGCTGTACGTCTTCTAGCATCTGTTTTTCTTTCTGAGTCCATCTGGTGATTTTTCTCAAGCTTTATCTGGAGATTGTTTGATAAAAATTGAATTTCCAATATGTGTATTTGGTAGTGCTACCAGTTGAGCAAGCAGCCCAGGCATGGAACATGAAGATCTTTTTTGCAGCCGTCCCTAATTTGCATCCTGGCCTCATCACCCTGTGATGGATGTCACTTCTGTCTCTTTGAACTTTTAACTTGCATGTCTCTCACCTCTCACATGAAATCCTTAGAGGCTGCTAACTTCTTGGAAAAATAGTGTTCCTTTGCTTTTGTGTACTCATTTAGAAGAAATCTTTGTAACATTTCAGGTCTATTTAAAAAAAAAAAATGCAAAAATATTGTTCATTTAAAGTTGTGTTTTATTTGATCATGAAAACTGACAATGCCTAGGTACTCAGTTCTTTATTGAGAAATTTTGACATTTCTATGTCTAATCTTAAATTATCTCTGAAAAAAATTGCTATAATTAAAAGGTAAACAATTAGCATGTTTTACTCATTTGTTTCACCAAAAGATAAACAAAATGTGTTTTCTTCAGGGGGAAAAAGTTAGGACACCATACCCCCTATTAGTAAGTGTCGCCCCCTACAGGAAGTGAGAAGAATTGCACATCAATTCTTCAACAAATAAATAAAATCTGTAACAATTTTACAGATTTTTGTCATATTGTGATTATTAATGAATATTTTGATGGCTTTAATCCTCTTAAACATGTTGAGAAAGCATAGAAAAAGCAGCTTTAGCATCTGTCTAAATAACAGTTTAATGTGGTTGAAAAGATGCCTCTTGATGTCTAAATGTGGCAGAAAAATTTGTTAGCTAAATTTAGATTGAACACAATGGGCTATGAGAGCCTAATATTCTTGACAGCTTTATGATTGAAGTGGACATTTAAACATAATAATCTGCATTGGAATAGATTGAAGACTACACCTTTTAAATAAATCACAGCTGAAACAAGCTGAGGCAAGATAACATTTCATATTGACTATTGTTTGACTTCAGAAAAAAAGAAAGCTTCTCTTGTTTCTCCTGGTTAGTTACAAATTTCAGATTTTCAAAGGACAGTACAAAATGCAGTTTGTTGTTAGTCCAACTACAGTGGGGTACTGTTGCACCTCTCCAAGCCTTTTAATTTAAAAACCGGCACACCTGGTCTGATCTCTTCTAAGCAGTCCAGAACCGGGTTATTGTAAGCCAGCTGTTCTTTCTTCTGGGACGAAGCGGACTCATCCTGCGTTCTGACAGACACTGTGTGCGGTGAGATTGGGTCTTCATCCTCCGTCTCTTGGTTCTGACCTGCCTTGCAAGTGAAACTGCAGCAGACAGTTGCCTTCACTATCAAGCGGTCAAGAGGTTTGAGAGAATGCATCCACTTGGGCAGGAAGTCCCAGGTTTGGAGTTTGGTGGGCAGATGCCGGGGACTGTGAGCCTGCATCATATTTACTACAGCAATGAAGAGAGTGATACCCAAAAAAGGACCCCCAACTCCAGCCATCACCTGCCAGCCAGCCAGGGAAAGGCCCAACACGAGGGATGGAAGGAGCAGGAAACACAAGAGAAGGTAGAGGATGGCAAACCAGCGGTATTTGGCCGTGCGTTCCCCCAGAACATAAGCCATCCTGATGGGCAGACGCATGAATGGAACAGGATACCACAGCAGGATGCCAAAAACATTGAAGAGGAGGTGACACAAAGCAATCTAGGAACAAAGGCAAACAGTTGAAAAGCAAGGACCAGACATTTCCTCTTTCTTCACATACATGTAAAACAAAATCCTACCATCGTAACATTTTTGTTTTGTTTAGTTGTCTCTAATAAAACAGAAGCAAACCTGAATGGAAGCTACTATTTTGTTCCCAGGACTGGCCAGAGCTGCAAGTAAGGCGGTGGCAGTGGTGCCGATGTTGGAGCCCAGCGTGAGCGGATAGGCCCGCTCCAGACTGATGACACCAATTCCTAGCAGATAGGATAATAAAACATGTTGTGGAAAGACAGAAAAATAAAATAGCCAAAATTGTGTCAGTGATGTCTCATTGCTCTTCATTTGCAGTTTGGTTTTATTACATAATTCTGCATCGTGTTAAGACAGTGATTTCACTGGGAGCCAGAGCTGAAATCCAATATGCAGGACAAGCAGAAATCTGTTTTTGTATTAAAAGCTGTTTTTGCCTTTTCATTTTAAGCTTAGTTAATTACCTCTGTTGGATGTGAGGATTATTCTGATCTCTTATTTATCACTATGTAGCAGGCTGATGACTCAGTCGTCACCGATTTGATATTCTTCCTTTAGCCGTCCACAGACTGTGCTGGTGATGAAAGGTCCTCGTAAAAACTTCATAAGACTCTGTCAGTGGATGTATGCAGTCATATATGTTTATATTTATCTACGAATCAAACATAAAATAGAAAAATCTGATATTTTCTTCCTTAAAAATAACTAAATATTTCATAAGTAGCAAATACAATACACCTGTATGTTGGCACTTTATTTATTTTGTAGTAAATGTCCTTTTAGAGGCCATGGTGTTAAAATTTATATATGTACAGGAAGCTATGGCCTTGGAAGCAAAAGCTCAGTTTATGGGCTGTCTTGTTTCAGTATATACTTCAAATCTGAATTACTTTAGGAACCTCTGTGCCTTTATGTTGCTGATGTTCTACCTATTTAATCTTTTAATAGCTCAAACATGTGCTATGTTGTTTTTGTCTCTTACAGGAGAGACTCAAAACCTGCTCAGAAAGTTATATGAGTATAGGTTCTTTAATTAATTGATGTATTTTTGCAAGTTTTAAAGAAAATACTGAGTAGGAAAATAAGATGTATTTAAAAATAATAATAATAATAATAAAGATAGAGATTAAAAAGATATAATAATCTTGACTCCAGGTCCAATCCAGCCCTGCTTGTAAGTGTGAACAATTTTAGTCAAAAACAGCTTCACTTGGGGGCAGGGTAGCTCCAGTTTTGAGGTCTACGTGGGAGGAATACGAAAACATATCATATGCTCTAATATCTTATGGGTTAGGAGCACATATGCAGCAGGGCAAAAGAAAAAACAGAGGAGCATGAAGAATAAGAAGGAAAAACATATATTTCTGACAGATTTAGCCTCATAGAAACAGTTTTTTGCTGTTTGAGTGGGAAAATTAGTGTTTATGTCAGTGGTTCATAATATAAAATGTGTGGTGTGGGTCTCGGTTTGCTCAGCTCTTTAGAAAGTAATTAGGAGTTTGGTGTAGATGCGATGATATTCCAGCCCTACCTTCTAAAAAAGCCTACTTAGGTGCTCTCTCATTTCTTTTTTGTTGCATCACATGGAGATTTGTTGCATTTCTTATCTCATGCTCCAAATTAATTTTCCATGCTTCCACTAAATTATAAAATAATATAATTTTGATTGTGCTTTATGTAATCGCAGCAAAAAAACCCCTATTTTCTTGCAAAAGGTTTTTGATTATTAGCCTTTCTGTCATTTCTTTTCACATTTATTCATTTCTGATTCATGATGTGCAGATGTCTCACTTTAAGTCCTGCGTTGCTAAGCACATCTCACGTCCGTTTCCATAATTTCTATCATTTTACATGCCCAGTAAATTTATGCAAAAGTAACCTTGGGGGATTGAGAGTGACTTCAGTTCTTGAACTGAAATAGACTTTGAGTTTTCTTTTATTTGTAATGCAAAGTCGTTCCAGTTCACGAAAGAAGATACAATAATTTGATGTCCCCTTGATAAGAGCATGAAAATAAAGCACGATACTCACCAACTAGAGGAGTCATAGCCGAGGTGAAAACCGAGCTGCTCTGGACGACAAACGTAACCCCTGCGCCTACAAACATGGCGATGTACCCCGCCAGCCATCCAAATGGATATGGCAGGTCTGGTCAGAGAAAAGTGGGAGAAATTAAATGCACCAAAAATTACAACCATCAAAAGAGTCTTCTAAAGGATTAATTACACTCAAACCTGCCTGTAAGTTAACATGGCCTATTGATCAACAAACTGGAATAAAAACCCCAATTTACCATGTATCCTTAGAAAAATGTCATTGTTTTTTCCAGGATTGTTAATAACAGCATGAATATAGCAACATATGAAGGCCTGCAGAGTGAGCTCACCTGTATTAATGACTTTATGGATGACCTTTGCCATTTGACCTTGAAGCAGAGAATTGAGCAGTTTGACCAGAAGCAGCAGACATGTGCAGAGGACGGCCAGAGAGGCTGCTAGGAGAATCAGCCCCACTGTGAGGTCTGACAGTTCTGTAGATGCAAACAAATGTCGGCCTGCAAAGAGACAGATCCCACAAGCTGTTTTATTGCACTGAATTTTTTTTTTTTTTTACATTAAAGAAATAATAATGTGTCACAGCAAAACTGCAAACCCACACTTGACATGTGTTGAGGATAAGTCAGAACCGAGACCACAGTCTTCAGCACTTTTATTGCCAGCAGACTACAGAAAGAAAGATGGAGCTTTATGAAAGCCACATTTAAACCACAGAGTGTATGTGTATCAAACTAGCTATTACCAAGACTATGTCATCCCGGCACCACTGTTTCACCAGGCTCCGGTTCCTCATGACCTCATTTCCCATGGCGATCCCTGTGATCACACATTTGTCCAGCTGATGGGAAAAGGATACATTTTTTCAGCACATTTCAGGGCAGTAAGGTTAAAGAATGAAAAAATGTTTTTTATAACATCTACTGTCAGTATGAGTTCATGTTGCTGTCAATGAAAACGTTGATGTGTCTGCTATGTAAGTATTACCATCTTTTTGGGGAAACAGTTTTCCTCTTTGGAAATATCCAGAAATTAATTCATAAATTTGGAATTTGTATGTTAGTTTGGGATACTAAAAATTGATCTAACAAAGTCCAATCTTGACAGAAAAGATTGTTTTTTTTTATTATTTAAATGGTTATTTGTTACTTTTTAAAAAATAAGAGCAAATTCCTGTCTGGAAAACTTGTTACAGTCATATTTTATCACTTGTGAATTGATTGGCAAAGTGTGTTGGAAATTGGAGTTTAAACACAGAAAAGATCAAAAAATCAGAATAAACCAGATATTGGGATAATGGGTTTATTTGTATTTCTAAGGGTTTGTAACCCACTGGAGCAGATAAATATAAAGTCTATCCTTCTATTCTCTGTTTGCTGGCTGGTTTGAATAAAGCATGACCCCTTTAGTCTGGATTTCTGTTTTTATATTCCATGTATTTGCAGAAAAACAGAGGACAACTCAGGTAAAGTTCATATGAAATTTTGGCATAGAAAATTTGGTATAAACCTTCAAGCCAAATTGTCATCTGGCAATGAGTGACGTGTTAAAAGGTTTTTGTTAGTAATGTGTAATGCTGTAGCGAGATAAAACGATGACAATCATTTTACCAAAGAAAGATGTCATTAATAATCACTTCTCTGCGCTCCATTTCTCTGGTGATCTGTTGCAGCTACCCCTGAGTGAAGAGCATCCTGGTGCTTATTTGTGAGCATCAGGATGTTCCCTACTTTTGTCCTCTTAATATCTCAACACTTTTTGGCCAAAAAACAACAAGAAGAAAACACTCAACTAATGAAGGATGACGTGGCACCATCTGTTTATTGAGCGGGTTATTGGACAGGATATTTGCAAACACGACCAAGCAAAGGTTTTTACCTGTATAATGAGCTTGGTGACTGGCTCAGTGATGACCTTCAGTAGCTCAGGTGCTTCCTCCCCAGGCTGCAGTCTGAAGACACTGACCAGCCACTGGGACAGATGGGTAATGACCCCGCTCGCCACCTCCAAGGGCAACAGCACCAGCACCGACAGCCAGTTGAAGCAGTCGTGGACTGTTGCTCCGGCGAAGGCCCTGCCGAGGGTCGCAGTCATTAACTCTGTTCACCAAGGTCACTCAGCATCAGGCTGATCATCTACTTTGAACAATAGCTTGTTAATCAGATTTTTACAGTTGCAGTTTTCTAGATATGAGTGACATGACGAGCATGTCTGTTTTGACTGTGACGTTGTTTATTGCAAAATGTTGGCATAAATAATTATTTAATCATGCAGATAAAATAATGCGCCATCTGTTCAGTATGTTATCATTTCATAGCAGATTTTTGCCGGGGTGGAATTAGACTGGATGCGTGCCATTATTGTCACTTTCACACTGAAATAGAGCTTATAAAGCAGCAAGCAGCTGCCAGTGCTTCCTCTTCCACCTCCTCTGCTTTCATCCGGGCAGTTTTCCTCTTTATCCCCCCCATATAATAATTACTCGTCTTTTTCAGTTTTCTCTTCCCTGCTCCTGTGTCTCCTTCATTCTTTGACTCACTACTGTTTGCTCACTCACCGTTGAAACTCGTTTCTTTCTGCGGCCTGCATCATGGCTACGATGGTGTTTGTGACAGAGGTTCCGATATTTGTGCCCATGATAACTGGAACGGCCAACTTCACTTTCAACACTGCGAGAGAGGAGAGACAGAATAGAGGTGTTTTCACAGTCTGCATCAAGGTCATTACTATGCAGCACCGCACACATACAAAAGGAGCTGTTTTGCCGTGAAACGTCCAAGTTATCAAGAAGAGCCATTTATGGCAGCAATAATTGCGACACATGACCCTCTCCTTTAATGGTGATGAGAGATGGCTGTGATTTAAAAGTGAGAGGAGGCAGCTTTACGGGAGAGGTTAATGTGGAGAGCATCTTTAATGGGGAGAACAGAGAGGACATACATCATGCAGGCAAACATCCTTACCTTCCTCTAAGTTTGATAATTATCAGAAATCTTATTTTATTTATTTATTTTATCTTTTAGAAGGGGCAGAGAGCCAACTTCTGTAGCATGATTTCACTGATTTGTACAGACTCACTGTGGAGCCTGAGAGCAAGAAATCCTGGACTGAATGAAAGAGAGAAAACTCACAGTTGGGATAGTGTGACTTGACATCATGCAGAGCCACTTTTTCACATTCTCTCACCTTGTAACCACAAGCAACATATCACTTGGGGACTGGTAGACCAACACAAAATAGTATATTTTTATGATGCAGTAGAAAAACTATACATTTAGTATTTTTTTCAAAGACTTTTAATAATAAAATTGAGGCACGCAGTATTGATGCAATACATTTTGCTATATTTACATCAGACGTTTTTGTTTATATCTCTGCACCTTTGCACTTCTACTCAAATGCTTGGTTGGAGGCATCAGTGAGCAACAGTTTTCAGATTTTTAAACTGATTTAGGTCTGAACTTTAACTAGGCCATTATAACATATGAATAGTCATGAATATGCCTTGTTGCAAATCACTCCAGCTGCAAGTTAAATCTACGCCCTGGTCATTTGTAACCTCCAGCAGGTTTACTTCCAGGATGGTCAGCATGACGCTGCCTCCAGCGTATTTCACAGTTGAAATGGTGTGTTCAGGAAGATGTTCTGTTAATTTTGGTGAACATCCTTCAAAAAGTTCTGAAATCCTTGGTCTTTATCTTCGTTCTCACTGACAAACTTTTACCTGGTCTTCATGTTTGTCATAGAGAGCAGAATTTTATTCCTCCCACTTGTCTTCTGTTGTATCATTGTTATCATACAGGAGTGCACATCCAGCTACTATGTTCAACAGCAGAGAGCCTGCTGGAGGTCCTGTTATGACATTTTATGGATTTTGGAGACTTTTAGTATTTGGCCGTTTTCTTTCAGGGTGGATTTGCTTTGACAGCCAAACCCATGTATTTTGACAGCTGTAAACTATTTTCTAAACAGAGGGATGACTGATTTCAAATCCTTTAGAGACATCTTTAAATCCCTTTTACTTTGCTATTCACTTTCACTTCAATAGCCAAGAAAATACAAAACTAAATATCTGAGGATTACAAAAGGTAAACCTCATTTGTTATTACAGAAGGTTTTAAAGCCATTCTGTTTTTTTATTGTGTATTTACATTGCTTCCTCAGCATTGCTGCAATTAATTTTAAATATTCATTATGTCCAAACTTGCAAGAAAAACACATAACTATAAATGTTACATAAACATATGTTTACTGGTAGAAATGAGTTTTTACAGTCAGACCGATTCTCACACCTTATTTTTTTCTCTGAGTTTTAATACACAAGCTAGTGATTTATTTTCTCTGTATGAGGTTACTGGATTTGTTACCACATATTTCTTGGTGTGAACCTAGGTACATAAACATACATTTTGGTACAGGTACACAGTCAGTGCTTTTACACTCACATAGCTTAAACTCAGACAACACTAATTTGGTCAAAGCTAATCAAAGCTTAATAAAGGTGCTAATAGTGTTCATAAATAGAGATTTACTTGCCAGTTTATGTCCTCAATTATTTTCCAAGATAGAAAATGTAATTGGCTCTGTATCTGCTTAACACCTACTTGTACCACTGCATTCATATAAATGTGCACAGAATCCAATCTACCTCTTTTACCTCATACATATTTTAATCCCGGCTGATTTCGTTAAATTAATCTAGATTCCATTATCTATGCCAATAGCAAATCAAAAACCATAATGCCGTGTCGCCTGCAGTCAGTTGGGTTTCAAAGCCAATTTCTGAAAAGCTCTATTGTCGAAAATGTACAAAGGGAGTTTTCAATTCCCAGGGTTCTTTGCTGTCTGAATATTGGTCCATTTATTGTAATATGTATGCATGCAAAGTATTTGCCTGGAGATAAGTACACAATGCAGTAAACACGCAAACTATATACCAGGCTGGTTATCTTTCTCTGTTCCTTCCATTTCAAAATTGTATTTACAGTTTAAACCAGCTCATCTTCCAACACACAAACATTTACACAGGTTTTCATGCGCCTACTCACATCCTGAGGCCACCAGACTGACAACAATGGAGGTGGAGGTGGATGAGCTCTGGACAAGGACGGTGACCAGGATCCCCACCACCAGTCCTGCCACAGGGTTGGACAGCACGACATTGTCCTGGAAAATGTCCCCTGCCACTTTACCTGGTTAAATATCCCACCCACGTACACAGAGGGAAAAATACAAACACAGACAAAACACAAAATTGATTACTCTGAGGAATGACAACACTCACACTGCTTATTTCCTCTTCTTCAAGAAGGTCACCAGATGATGGCTTGGCAGTAAATGATACAGTAGGACAGTGAATTGTCCCTCACTGAGTCACTCTTTTGTCACACATCAGCTAGCTGAGTCACACTCAGCCCACAGTGAGGGTTATACTTACCCCCTGCTAACTGGAAGGCAGAGCTCAGCGTGTCCAACGAGCAAATGAAGAAGAAGAGGAGGATGAAAAGGAGAGGGATCTTTGATAGATTGATAAGACGCTGCTTGATCTTGCCTGGACTCACAGCTGTAGTGTGCGGAGAGTTTTCTGTTGGAAACAAAGACCAAGGGAAAGGTTTAGACTTGCATCAGGGCATAAATAGCTTAAGACTGACCTATTTTCCCCATAAGAAAAAACAGAAAAATAGCAAGTTTCAAGCTAGCGCATCTCCTTTTCATGTGAAATCTGGCTTCTGAATATAAAAATTTCGTACTTGTATGAGAACAAAGCTATCAAATGTACAGCATACACAGCGAAGCACCTGCTGAGTTAAAGGGGAGCCAGAAAATCCCATTGGCATTTTTGCCTCTTTCTTGTAGATGTTTCTTATCTACAAGAATTCCCCTTTCTAAGGAAATCAAGCCAGCTGCCACACCAAGAGATGAAAGTGTTCATCTCCTCTTGATGCCTATACCTTTTTCTGTGTGTACACTGCCTGTATTTATTGACAGTACAGTAGAGAAGCGATTGGGACGTTCATTGTAGCACTCAGAGCTGCCAGTGAGGTCAAGAGTGGATCCGATGCCAGACTCCCTGTCCTCCTCCAGTGAGAGTTTGGGCTGGGAGGAAAGCTGAACCACATTCATCTTCATGCCTGAGAGAACACGGGGTTCACATTTAGGTTCCTAGTGGAGACATTAAAGCTTTTCAAAATACGTACCAATCAGAATCATATACACACCCCCTATGAACATGGATGTTGTCTTGAATTTAGAGGGGTTTTTTATTTGAACTATTCTTTTTTTCTCCGAAGGAAAGTAAACAAATTGCATTTCAAGTGATTTTTGAGAACAATAATTGGGTACATACAGTAGTTTTTATTTTTTTTATTTTTATTTTTTTCAATCCAGACATGGTCAAAATTAAACATACTGTACATCCTTAAATACAGAAAATAATTTGCATCTTGATGACACACTTTTTGCAGTCATGAAAGTAAATCTGATAAATAACTAAAGCCAAAAATCCCTTCCACCATGAAAGTATATTATGGCCTTCTTGTCCATGATGAGTGTATGTCAAACTGTAAAAGGCTGAATGTTTCCACAGTAAGTGAGACCTGTGCCCCGTCCACAGGGCTCTGCAGCTGAGGAGGGAGAAAACATGTGGCACTCTGAGCTCTGTGTAAAGACGCTCAAGTAATTAAAATCACAGGATGGCACCACTGTAGAGGAAACAGATAAGAGTGAATGTGTTTATCAGCCACCTGCAGCAGTAACAAGAAATCAGTGGAGACCAGCATTTCTTGTATATGAGCCCATCTCTCACAGAGGCGCCGAGACCGGCAGCAGACAAGCAATTACAAAAGAACAAAAGCCACCCACATTGTTTCTAAGTGGCACCTTTTCTTGATTTGAGGTCAGATTGAGTGCCACACCTCCTGGCAAACGAAAACGTTTTCAGAATCAGTGAGAAAACATCGTTATCAGTGTAACTTGTCCCCCGTTTCTACTTTCTCAAAGGCACCCTTCACCTCTCAAAGGGCTACGACTGCCTTTAAAGAATTTTCTATTTTAAGCATAGAGTGCCTACTTTTCCCTTTTTGCATATCAGCTGTATTTTACAGCCTTCAAGGCAGAAAAGAATGTGTCCCTTAAAAGCAAAGAGGATGGAAGTAATTACAGCAGGCAAAATCACAGTAATTACAGTCACTGCATCATTAGCATTGTATGCAACATCTTCCAGTAGTTCCTAATGGGTGGAGAGGTCTTGTTAGCATATGTACATGTATGTGGGAGTGGGTGAACCAGCTTCTACAGATCACAGCTAAATAGTCTCTGGTCATATTTTGTGCTGGTAAATGCACACTGAATGTTATCTGAGTGTTGCTGGTTCTCTGGCAGTTTGCCACTCAATCTTTTTCATCGGTTGGCAAATTTTTCTTTAAATCTTGTCAGAGAAAAGCATTGAAATTTCAAAAGTCTTCCTGCAGCAGGGATGCTACAGATTTGCTTGTTGAAAGACAAATAATGAGGTACGTCAAGTTTTAGGCCCATACAAGTATTGTTATAAAACTTAACAATTTATGTCCAATCTGAACTGATGGGACATGAGTTGTAAAACTGTCAGCAGCAACAAAAAGCATCGTATGAACACTGTATCACAACTTTGCTTCTTCTGGACCTTGGACAACCACACATCTTGCTCTGAACCAGAAAGTCCTAAAGAAAAATGTCTGGTCATCGCTCACTGACCTCGAGTTCACGCACACTTGGATTATTCTGCAAGACAATCATTAAAAGCAGCCCAGCAAATCCACCTTTGAATGGTTTCAAAAAAAGAACAAGTTGTCTTGTCTAACTCTGAACTAAAGTTCAAATAAGATGTTGTGTCATTGCCTTAAATAGACCATCATTGCACGCTCTAGAGGGCCTTAATTCCTCCTCAATGATAAAGAACTTATTGCTGATTATTCCAAATGTTTGATGGCACAATAAGTTATTATTTATAACTTCAATTAAATTTTCACATAGGCCCAGATTGGTCTGAGTAGACATTTCCCTTAGTAAGTGAAATCATTTGAAAACCTCATTTGCGTTTGGATTAAAATCTGCACATTTAAGTGCAACCAAAACAGCAAAAACAAGGAATATGTAAGAAAGCAAACCTATTCTTTCACACTGCTCCACATGAGAAAAATATAGGTAAATCAAACTTGACACAAATATCATATTTATTGATATTGTTTCTGAAGTACAGCCTCTTACCTGGTGTCAAACAGCGTCTGTGTGAGACCTGCAAAGCAAAGCATCAAGATGGGGAGTAAATCATCTTTAAATACGCTCTCAGACCTGAAAGTGTTGAGAGGGGCACCTGCTCCTTTGGTGATTAACTTGAGACAACACTGTTAATCAATATCGCAAAGAGATAAGTTAATGATGCATTAGTTAAAAGGGTATGTAGTGCACTCGGTAATGATTGATCCTCTCTCAGACGGTGTAATTTTCACTTGATTTGGTGCCAGATAAGGGGATTTAAAGATGAAGCTGCCAGTTTGATTTGATCCAACATGAAAACACTGAGAGAAATCTGACACCTAGTGGTGACTCTGGAGGAATGCCGCTGACTGGTTTGGTCCTCATGTTCTCACGCAGCCGTTTTCATCCTGCTGTGGAACATAGCAAAGATTGGAGACGGTGTATTAGCTGACTATTTCTTTTTCAAGATAAGCCAGTGAAAGTAATTCAAATTTTTGGAGCGTAATCTGCTCTCAGCTGGTGCAGGTATTCCCCTCAACCTCGGGCGCTTAAGTTTAAGTATGTTTTGATTGGACAAGAGCTATCAGGGGAATTTTTTGACAGCCTCACACACAGAGAAGCACATTTACCCTTACACTCCACTGCTCACACATGATGTTCTTCTCAGAAACAGAGTTGGCCTGTGTAACAGGGTGATATAATTATTAATAATTAGTTCAGCTTGAGTTTTTTCCTGTCAGCAGTTCTCCTAACCAGATCTGGCGAACCTGCTGACCTCATGCCTGCATCCACAAACCCAGTGGAGCAGAATTCAATAACACCCTCAGCAACACTTTTACTTGCCAAATGATGATGAGAGCTGGGACAAAAAGGAAGGAGACGCAGAGGCAAGCTCTGTTGTTGGTGTTTTTCAGTCATTTGTTGACTACAGAGGTGAAATCCTTCAGATTTGGTAACGCTGCAGGCAGAGAAAGAGTGAAACACGGATATCCACTCACATGCAGTCACTTCTAAACCCACACACCCAGCTAAAGCTGTGGAACAGCTCTGAGGCCCTTTGCTTAGAAAGCCCTCCATACTGCAGTTAATCCCCTCTCCAAATGCAGAAGTCGTTGAGAGGATGCTGCCACCTGTCATCCTGGGGATAAACAAACCGAAGTGACGGTGTCTTCATCCTGCCATTCTGCAGGTCAGCCATCAGTCCAGCTCGGCTCTTCTTCAGCTGTGGTCTAAGCTCACTCTAAGGACGGCCAGATAAGGCTTTAGCAAAGCACACATCCCCTTTTTTTGTCTGCAGAGGAGTGATTTGCTGTGTACTTTGCAGCATAACAAGACATGACATTGCTTTGGCTAATAATTCATTGTGGATTGAGGAAGTTAAACACTTTGCTCAAGTGCTTCATTTGTTTTTTCATCCTGAAAAATAACTCAAGTTTAATAACAAATGAGACCCATTAATCAGAAGCAATACTGTGCAAAGGTTTTGCTCTAAACTGTTAACATCTGCATTGCATAATAAGCTGGGCTTACTGTAATGTTTTAAGTATTCTTAATCAAAGTTTATCTTCCAACTATACAATGTTTCAACAAATAAAAATCTAAAAAGTCTTGCATGCGTTTTTATCGAGCCCCTCTTCTTCAGTGCCCTTAAATAGAACCCATCATAATTATTTGTCTTCAGAAATCATGTAATTTCAATTTAAAGTAAAAGTCGAAACAAGAATAGGTGATAAAGTTCTATCTTGTCATAGACTTTCTATAGGATTTGAGCCTGGGCTTTGACTGGGCCATTCTAGCACAATAAATTAGTCCATTGTAGTTCTGGCTTCATGTTCAGAGTCGCTGTTCCACCTTCTCATAACCAATTGTTTTGAATAAAAGAATTCCCACAGCATGATGCTGACATCTCCATATTTCATGTGAGGATGGTGCTTTCATGGTAAAGTGAGGTGTTGGTTTTCTGACACATAAGGAATTTTGCTTTCTAAAAAGTTCTGCTTTGGACTCCTCTGTTGAGAATCCCTTCTTCCATGTTTTTCTTGTCCCATGTATGGCCTTCCCTTCATCGTATTTGCAGATTTTCCAGCTGATCAAATACCACTTTTATTTATACACAAAAAGTTCACTGTTCTTGCCCAGCCCCATAATACTGCACCAAGAGTTTTATCATATCATGTCTGGAAAAGCGGCTTTAAGAAAAAAGGTTGAGTCCCTAAATTGCTAAATTCAAATGTATTTGTACCCTGCAAGACTTGTTGCAGTGAATAAAAACAGAAAAAATCATTTATCCAACAACATCACTTTACTTTTACTACACATATATTTCAGTCACAGCACAATGACACAGCTTCATCAGATGTAGACTTCCGATAAGGTTGATTCAGCCTGAAATTCACAGCTTGAGTAGATTCTAGCCATCTATGATCATAAATAGTAAGCATTTTCTTTGTTGACATATGTACATTTTATATGCGCAACTTTGTGGCTCGATGTTGATGCCATTTGTCACTTCAACTCTTCTGTGGAGGACGAAGGCGTGTCAGAGCCATCGAGACACTCCTGCAAAACCAACAAAACCAACGCCTTATCAGAATAAATGTTAATTACCATTGCAGTGGTAATTAAACCACTATAATGGTAAACATAAAAGAGCAAGTGAACAATTACCAAATAGGAAAACAAAACCTACCTTCACTTTTTCCAGATCAGGCCTGCCTGGCAGTGACTTTTGTGAGGAAAATGCCTGTTAAAGAAGATAAAAAAGTGAGATCAGCTCTAACCAGAGAACAAACGTTAATGCGTCCAGCTGCTGCTCACCTTCCTGGACTGCTGCATCTCCTCTGTGGATTTAGACCTGTTCTTCATGTGCTTCTGAGGAGAGGTAGAGGTGGGACACTATAGAGAGGAAGGATCTGGTTAAGACCAGGTTTGAATAACAAAATGCTGTGAGAGTCAATTGTTTTTACACACCTCATTTGTCTTCTGCTCCATGGCCAAGTGGAGATTTTTCCAGTTCAGTGCTAAAGAGTGGCCTTGTGCTTTCGAAAATTCTTGGACAACAGTAAAGCTGGAAAAAAGACAAATACATTTTTTAAATCTATTTATTTCATTTTATTTGCTTAATTTAAATGCTCAATCAAAAGATCTATAAGCAAGACGCTGAGTGTGTAGTTGCAGGCTCTTGCCACTAGATGGTCTTTCTGACTCAGTTTTTCATTGTCACACTCATTTTAATCACTGAAGCATTACCAAGTGAATTATTTCTGTTGTTTTTATGCTCACAGTCACGATGGGAAGCAAGCAGTTTTTGCCTATATTCTTAATTTCACTTCAGTTTTGTAAGTAAAATTAATGCACACTTTATTATTCATTGAAGTATGTTTTCAATTTAAAAAGACATCTTGTATTATTCCAAGTCCCCCGATGTTTTTTGAGCGATGCTTGTAGCTTTTAGTATGTGAAGTGTATAAACAGCAGCGCTTGAAAACACAGATGAACATTTAAGGTCTAACCCAAATGCTTCTTTTGAAGTGCATGGAAATCTTCATTTTGAGAGGGCACAATCACCATCCTGACTACAGCAAATAATTAAATTCATACATTTTATATACTAATCCAGCCTTTTCAGGACAGCAAACTCTGCCCTGACTTTCACATTCTGCACAGGAACAGTAAACAACATGCAGATGCTGCAGTTCCTCTTGATGTTTCAGCAGGGAATGCCGACCTTGATGATAAAAGCCCAACTTCGCATGGAAGCTTCACAGATGCATAAATTATATAATGTAAACCTTTACACTCAGATGACATGATTCATCATTTCCAGGGCTCTCCATAACTACTTGCACAAGTTAAGATGTGTAAAAAGAAAAGAAAGAAAAAACTCAAAACAAATTTGTTTTGCAGGAGCAAAATCTGACAGAAAAATCAAACATTTATTTGAAGCATATGAGTGAAAGACCTGTTACGCAAAAACAATTTTTAATAAAAACTGAAATGTCTACAGATAGGAAGGGGAGGTTTGTGGAGATAGATGATCGTCTCTTTCAGCTTGTAGAAACTTTTCACAAAGCTTGAACAACGTTCCCTCCCAAATCACTGGAAAAACTCGTCTCCAGCATGTCTGAACACATTTCTTTTTTAAGTAATCATCAAAAGCCTTGGAGCGGCTCACTAACTAGGCCCTTTTCCTGACACTTTTATTACTGCTTTGGATGTTTGATCACTTTGTTAACAGCCTGTTTGAGTTTAAATGTTTTCAATAAATTGCCCGATATGTTCTTTTGTCTCTTGCTCCTCTTTCTTCTACTTTTTAAAATTATTATTTCATCAACATAAGATACAAAGAACTAGACATCCAAGCCCCATATTGTTTTCTCGGTAAATATATTGCTGCTTGTTGTTTTTGCCCAGAGGCTCAGAATGAATTAGTTTTTCCAACAACATGACAGAAGACCAGGTGGAGCAGAACCTGAAAGTCCATGGTACCAAGGCAACGGAACCATCTGACCACATTTAGTTTACTAATCACTCTTTTAAAAAGTTTCAAACCGTCTTGTTCAGTAAGAATCATTGATTTGCATCTTTTAAGACCCATTAGTTTTTCATTGTGTGCTACATTATCTTTTTTTTTTTACCATTATGACACATTTGTTTTTATTTATAGCTACAGTGATTTGTGACAAATTTCTCAGTGAACAATATGCAATAATAAATGTGTTGCTTAACTTATTTTTGCATTCTGAAGTTGTACTCAGAACCGGTCTTCTACCCAGCAGCATGAATTGCAGACACTTGTAAATGTTTCCCTTAGTTTGAAGATTTTCCTCTGTTGCTTATAATGATCCTTTGTTTTATGCCAGATGTGCATCAAGTGTTTGTTAAAAAATAATAATTTAAAAATCAACCTTAGTCTCATAACCGAACCACATCATTCCAGTAAAAGCTTCAGCAGCATTTAGTATCATCCCCAAGTGTCTAATTGGCATGTTGTACCTGGAGACATGGTGAACCTAAGATCGCCCTCCTAGCTGAAACTCTCCAAATGTTTGGAGATTTGCTTTATTCCATCTTTACAATCTACTGCCTGCGCATAGTGGACAGAGAAACATGAATCCTGGTTCCATCTTGTTTGTCACACTTCCAGTTTTTTTAATTATTTTTCTGACTGAAGTTATGGGCAAGTTTATCCATGCAAAAAATGTTTTCTTGTATTAGGTCCTGACTTATAAAGATCAACACATTTGTATCACTTGAAATAGATGTTTTCTTGTCTTTCTTATTTTGAAAGTTGGCTTAGAGAATTCTGCCATGTCACATTTATAAGCCAAAATTATTAATTGCTAATTAAAATTTCCTGGACACTGACCAGGTTATAAACAATTAATTGCAAAAATACCTTAGTCTTTTTTATTATTATTATCAAATAATTGTCAGTGTTGAGTGAGATTGTTTCCCAGGTTCTGGATTTACTCGGGTTAAAGTTAGCATTTGTCTAAATGTTTCAGTTCCTACTTTTACTACAGCAACTAGATATGAATTGGCTTTAAAGCTTTAAAAAAATTCTCAGGGGTTTTAACAATTACAATAAATTTCTGTAATAATTCACAGACAGCTTGAAACTTAATTTTAATGGATTTGTGTCATTTTGGGGGGGAGGGGGGAAATTCTTCCACTTTTATTTTTTGATTCACTTTTAGCTTAATGACAATCTTATTTAACAAGTTCAGACATTACTACTTGTATGTTTTTCTGTGAGCTCGTGAATGCTAATAAACCGTCTGCAAACATAACACCATCACAGTTAGATTTTTGAACTGTTGAGCAGATTAAAAAGGTTTCTGAAGGAGAACATTTAAAAGAGTTAACACACTGCACAAAAACAAGCTGAACAGTGGCTGTAACAACTTAAAACAGTGGTCCCCAAACTACGGCCCGCGGGCCAGATGCGGCCCGCCTCCACATTTGGTCCGGCCCCCTGAACAATACCAGAGTATTTTCATATATGTGCATTTTTATTTGATAAGTTGGACTTTTGCAATAAAATGTTCCTTAGTAATGAACTTTATTTATTATTAACAATTAGTTAGTAACTATTTTATACATGCATATAATTGACCCTAACCCTTTTTTTATGTGGAGAACCCAGTGTTATTTGGTTATTATTTATTTCATAAATAGTGTTATTTCCTGACTTTTGTTCTCTGAAGAATCCAGAAAAGGTTATTTGATTGTGCTTTCTGAAAAACAATAAATTTTTATGTTTAGCACTCTTACAATCGTCACACTTTTTCTGTTACAAACTGACCCCGGCCCCCCATCAGAGAAGGGACAAGTTATGTGGCCCTCACAGGAGAAAGTTTGGGGACCCCTGACTTAAAGGCTGAATACTTAGCACAGTAATTTGTTCCAAAGTTACAGAGGAGAGAAGGTAATGAATGGATCAATCACACATTCAACTTTCCAATTGTATCTGTAGAAGAAAGCTTAAAATAATGCTCACATTTAGTTTAATTACCTCATTAAGAACCTGAAATCATTATGCAAGACATTATGCAAATAGAGAATAGAAATTCTTGAGAGGCAGATTATAATGATTTTATTTGCTTTGGAGACATTTGAAAGGAGGAGAGGTTTTCTAAAGGGGGGGAAAAAGAACATTCACTCATGCACACCAATGCAGCACAAACAATGAGTCCCAGAAAAGCCAAAGTCTACAGTGAATACAAAGCAACAGTCACAGCCAGAGGCACAGCTGGCGTCAGGAGCCCTGCTGCCAAGGGACTAAACACCTTGGGGTTTAGGTCATTATGTGAGAGACGGTTTCTTTATTTAAAAAAACAAAATAACAGACCAACAGTTTCTGTTATCTCTGTCAGTTCTCGTACATCCATCAAAGATGCATGGGTGAAATGTTATTGGCAGGTCTGAGTTCACATTTGAAGATGTGGTTTATTGCAGCCGTCTACAGCATATAGATCTGTTTTACAGATAAAAAAAAAAAAAAAAACTGTCAAAGTAAAAAAATAAACTTCCAGTAAGTCTGTATTTCTACAGCTTTTCATTACAACTTAGGACCAATATTAGCAGATGAAGAATAGCTTCTAAGCTCAGGTTCTCTGCAAAGCTGCTTCGGTGAAAAAAAGCAAACACTTTAGCATTCCTAGAAAGTACAAATAATGCCTTTTTCATCAAAGCGAACTACTAAGTTTTATGAGAAATGAGCCCAACTTGTGCTCACATTTAGAGCATTTAAATCAGTCATTTATTAGGTGCATAAGGTTTTACAGAATAGATGCATCTCTTTAAGTGAGACCTCATAAGAACATTATTGGAATAAAAGGAAAGGATTTGACTAAAACAAAACTATCACCGTGATGCTCTTTTCAGGAGCTCATAAAAAATGAATGACTACTGAGCGACAGGAGTTCCTTCACCCACTGTGACGACTGACGTCAGTGGTCACAGTCGGTTAACATTCGATGCTGCAGGGAACCCCAACACAAAAGCATTCTTGAAGTGGAATAGATACGGACTGGACCTGCCTGCTATCTAAAACATGCCAACACAAGTGACTCAGTGGAGTGCTCCGACTCTTTTTTTCATACAGGCTTCAGTTAGCACACCCAGGGGTAAGGAACCAGCAGCTGAGCTCTGCACACTTCCTCTAAATGTGCATTAAGGGGCTTTGAAGGAGGCAGAGGAGAATAATTTCAACCTTGATGGAAGGGGAGGCATTCAGTAAGTCCTAAGTGCTGTCTCTGGCCAGCTCACTCAGGGAGATGACCTAAATAAAAACGATTTGTTGTTTCACTTTCCGTTTGTCTCAATAAAGAAATTATCCATTGTATGTAAAGCAAACCTACACAGAGGTAAAACTGAGGGAAGGAAAGTTCTATTTTTTAAAAGAAATACAGAAACATGTCACTGATGAAAGCATTTGAGCAAAGTGCAAACATTTAATAATCTCTGTTAGCTTATGAAGGGTTAAAGATTCAATCAATGCTCTGCAAAAGTAAATAAGCGTCTAATAATGTTACATTATAGACATACTGATTATAGATATTATGTTAGACTTTTATGTGACAACAAAAATCAGAGCATACTTTTGAAGTGGAAAGAAGAAATTACACTGTTGTTGAAGATTTGTTGTAGTTATGGTCTAAAAACAATTTATTTCTACTGTGCCCCAATTATTCTGATTACTCCAGAAAGAAAATCCCCTTTACAAGTCACCTAATCCACCATCTAGTTCTGTGTGAAGTACCACAAGTTTCATGTATCATATATTTTAAACCAATTGAATATTTAAAGTGGCAACACAAAGGTGCAATTGGTAGCAACGGTGCTTTGCAGCTGTAAGGTAAGGAGTTTGAATCTCAGGTCTTTCTGCATGGAGTTTGCATGTTCTCCTCTTGCATGTTCTCCTCTTGCATACATGGGTTCTGTCTCTCAAGGCACATCCCTTAGCTTCATTGGTGTGTGTGGAGGGATGCGTTTGTGTCACTCTAGCATGTACCCTGGCTCCTGTCTGACGAAGGAGACCCTACAAGGACAAGCGAGTATAGACAATGGCTGGAAGGAATATTTACAGCTTGCCCTTTGATAAAAATGCTTTACAAGTTTTACACAGAAGCTTTGTGACAAGCTGCAGATGAACTGTGAGAATATGGAAACGTTATTGCCTCTAAGAGCCAAATATCTGAAATCAAACATCACTTTGATGTATTGCACTCTACTGTCCAAGACAAACTCAGAAAGGTTGATGCTATCTTTGTCCTTGGAGCATCTTTTCTGAGAATTAATCAGAAACCGTTTTTCTCAGTCAAGAAATGTTTCCAAAATTTGACTTCTGCTTTCAAAAGCTGAAGATGATCATCAATGCCTCTTTATGACTGTGTTGCAACAACCTCTTTAAGTCACTGAAAAGAAGGATCGTAACCATCTCCAGTGACTACAGAATGCAACTGCAAGCCTTTTTTTGAGGAGAGACTCTCTTCTCAAAAAAGAGAGACAGCCCATTAGTCCAATTTTACTCTTCTCACATTGGCTATCAATATATTTTAGAACTTATTTTATAGTCTTAGTTCTCACTTTTAGAGTGAATCTATAGCTAATATCTCTTGCTTTTTAGAGCTCCACACCTCCTCTCAGTCCGAGATGTTCTGGGAAGAGGATCTTAGTGGTTCCACACATATTTTGAGACAAGAGGAGATAAATCTTGTAGAGCGGTGGCTCCAAGGTTGTGGAATGAATTGCATTCATCTTTCTGCCTGTGAAGAAGCAGCTAAAGACTCATTTATTCAGACTGGCTTTTAAGCAGATTGGAGCTGTATCCTTTTCCTGTTTTTGTGTATGCTGATTTACATTTGCACCCTTCTGTTTTATTTTCCTTGTCATGTTTTCCTTGCTTTTTATTGTTATTATTGTTATTTTAAGGATGCTATGCTAACTACTATTCTGTGATGGCATCAAAGGTTTATTTTCCACAGCTTGTGGGTTACTGTTCAATCCATCATAAAATAAAAAGAGTATGGCACAAATGGCATCCAAGTCATTACCGTCGACCTTTACTGACGAGGTGTTCAAGGAAAGCGTTAATTAGAGAAGCAGCCAGGAGCAGCTCGACGTCAGAGAATGTATTAACAGGATATTTTGGAAAATGGCAAGACATGCAGCCACAAAGAGAACAGCAAACAAACAAGGTCAATAAGACTGAAACATTCAAAACTTTGTGTTGAAAAACTACTGCACATCACCTTGAACACACCATTCCCACAGTGAAAGATGGTGGTGACGACATCATGCTGTAAAGATGCTCTTGAGCAGAGATATTGTTGGTGGGGATGGAATGATGGAAGGGTTTAGATTAAAATATATGTTGAGAAAAAAAAAACATTTCAATTTGAGCTTGAAATATCTCAGAAAAGAATTCAAATGTAAAGTGTTTTTATGCTGAGCCCGTATATCCTTTTCCTCCCACTTCAAAATTCTGCCCAGGGTTGTTTCATTACATAAAATCCCAATAGTCTGCTTTGAATTTTATGGTCTTGACAGGTAAAATTTGGAAATGTTCAGATGGTGAACATTTCTTTAGTGGCACCAAATGTTAGAAAACAGCAGTCTTTCTGGTTAAACACTTCCTCCTACCACCACCACTTCTTCAAAGACGCTTTGAGGAAGATAAAACTAAAAACAAAGTAGAAGCTTTAAGACTCTTAATAAAATACTCATAGGATGGAAACCTAATCTGTTCCAGAGATATTGTCCTATTTTTTAAAAGAGTAAGGTCAGCAGTATTTAACTCAATGGCCACGAATTAAAATACGAAAGGAAGAGGTTGAGCTTAAAATGCATGATTAGCTTCCTGTAGTCATAAAACTATATTATAGCTCCTGGCGGCTTTGGAGTAGCTTTGCCTTAAATAATTTTTCTTAAATAAAGAGTCTCCCAACATGCAACCTTCTTCATACCCAACCAGCTAGAGTTCATTTTATTAATCAAAAATAAGCTTTAGATTAAATTATCAAGACAAAGAGCTCCTAACTTCAGTCTGACATTATTACTTCACAACGAACAGAGATGAACGAGTTCCAAGGTCAGAAGGTGGCCAGTAATTCTGATAACATTGGAGTTGTGAGAAGATAGAAACAGAGTAACTAGACGTCTGTTTTCCCACGTTCAGGTGAACACTCAGCACCCTGACCTCACACCCCAACAGGATGAATTTAGTCGGTCGCCCAGCACAGCTGCTCCCTGTCCGACTAACAGCTGGGCCACGTGTCTTTCACCCGAGAACTGCTAAAAAGAACGTGAAATCATTTTAAATCAGTCATGATTCCGTCACTAAGCGCAGAATAGATTTATTTTCTTTGAAAACCCTTATGCATCCATCATTAATATTTTTAAGTATTGACAGTTTTAAATTCAATCAAATAAAGCATGCAATAAATTCCATCCAAATGAAGCAGTGAAAAAAAAAAAGAAATGACAAACCATGAGGTTCATCAGACAGGATAAATGCATTTCATCAAGCTCAGTTATGTGCTGTCTGACAGACAGGCAAGAAGGATGAAAGATGGGAGTGACAAGGACAAACAAATACACTCTGCAAAAGCAACCTTTAAAAATCCTGTTATAAATTAATAAATAAATAAAACATTCTGGGGAAAAACTCAAAATGCTCACCTCCTTCTCTCCCCCTTTGTCTTCTTTCCTCTCAGCAGCACAGCAGACGTGCAGTAGAGTAGATGGCACTCCTCATCCCAGAGCTGTGACGCTGTGTGTGAGAGAACACCCCTCTCTGCCCATTCATAGCTCCACCGACGCACCACTCACGCACGACTAGACGTGCAAACACACAAACACGCAAATGCCAGGTGTGCTACGGTGTCTGAACACTTTGCACATTAATGTAGTGCCGTTCATTCTCTCGAGCTTAATTGCAACCATAACAATTGCATGTAATGGTCTAAACAAGCATGTTAGATGGGATGCATTCCAAAACCACGTGCTGCCACATACTATGAAATATATACACTGCTGACGTCATCCAGGGGGATGAGATCATCCATGAGTCATCTAATAGGTTTTGTAACTCGCATAATGCCTAGCCATCACAGAAAAATGGCAAACCCACATCCAGCAACAAGTCTTGGGAAATAAAAAGCAGTTCATTCGCTACAAACTTATCCAAGGAAACAATCATAACTCTGCAAAGATCATCATCACTGACGTTACATGTAGGAGGAAGTTTTCCTTTATCAGGATAAACCAAAAAAAAAAATGGATATATAAAAAGAGTTTGCAGGTACTCGGTTGGATCAGTCTTGTATTGTTGAGCATGACTCATCCAATCACTCCACTGAGCTCGAGTCATCTTACAGCACGCTGAATGTATAATTTAAACCAAATCACGAACCAGTTCTTTCAGGCAGAAACCGACCTCGGATTTATTGAAAAATATAACGCCTTTCCTTGCAAACAAATTAACAGAGTCGGTTGAAAGTTTTGCTAGGTAACATAACACTGAATCTGTCACCCTTTAACTTTAGGAATCCCGAAATGCAATTGGAAGTGGCAGGGAACGAGGCATGACCAGAGCTTCACAAAGTGCCTTCACAACAAACAATGCAAAACATGCATTACAAATAAACAAGTGCCCACACAAGAAAACACATATTTCAAGTAATAAAAGCTAATCTTCATAAAATATTTAGAAATCATAAGACACAGACATGCAAGGCACGTTTAACAGGGCTACTCAGAACAGTCCATGCTTCCTCTGCAGACATACACGTATGCTTTAGAGTCGACTGCAGGTTCGAGGGTGAATTAATCTGTACAACATGTTTCAGGGTGCAATTTTAAGGTCAAACGTTTTATGCATTTATGGGTGCAGTATAGATTCGTAGCAAACATTCTCCAGGGAAGATCTGTAGTGTTTTAAAAATTACACAAATGTTTGCCAGAATGTTTTCACCCATCTACACTTGCCTTCAAAAGCCCATTTGATCAAAGGCTGAGGCCAAAGAAAATACTGCCAAGTGTGAGCTTATTCATTAAAGAAAGTGCATCTGGACCAACAACTATCTTTTTACATAAATCAGATCATATTTCTGTTAGATATGCAATGGGTTTTAAGACTTTGTCTTTCCACACAATTCTGCGTCAAACTGTTGTTTCCCTCAAGTCTTTAGATTCAGATTTAGGAGCATCAGAACTTTCCTCAGATTTATTGGCTGGAGCTGGAGCTGGAGTTGAAGCCGGAGCTGGAGCCGAAGCTGGAGCCGGAGCCAGAACATCTGCATTGTCCCCTGACTCTGTTTTGGAGTCGGTAGTGGAAGAGCTGGTTACACTTGAATCGTCTGTATTCTGTCCCTGGTCTGAAGAAAGCTGCAGGAATGAAGGGATCTCTAGCTGTTCTTTGGTCAGAAGGCCTCGCTGGTCATCTACTCTGCAGCACTGAGCTCTGGTCAGCATGTCCAGAAATCCTGATTCAAATCAAGACAATCATGTTAATTTTGCAGGTTATTTTTCAAATGCAAACAGTGTTGAGCAATGTGCATCAGAATCATCACTTGGTAAGATGTAAGTGATGCAAGTGGCAAAGCACTCTGCAAAAGTATTCTATTGATAGCTTAGGTGATGGAGAAACATAACAGTGCAAGATTTTGAATTGAGGGGAAAATTCATTCAAAAATATTTTACAAATAAAAATCCAAAGTGTGCAAAATTGTATTTGCCTTCTAAAACGGCTGCTTTAATTACAGCGGCGACACTTTTGAGATGTAATATTGCCAACTTTCATGATAAGAGATTTTTTTTATGCTACACATCATCCATACAGTAAAAAGCTGGTAGAGAAACCAGCTCTACCAGCAGGAATCATTAATTCCAGAAAAAAGATGGGATGTACTGCACACCACACCTTTCTTATTTCTAGTTGCACTAGATTTTGACAAAACATAATTTGCCTTCAGCTTTAAAATGTGCTCTACTTCATGTCAATCAATGTTTTTAGCTGTAATGAGAATTAAAACTTCTGTAATCCATTTTTACAATTTCTTTTCAATGGATCTAATCTTGACCTGACTTTGATTTATTGCTTTAATAAAGGCAGTAAAAATCACTAGCATAACACACTTGTCTATAAATGAGCTCCAGTGATCCAGGTGTGAAATCCTCTAACAGCATGTGGTGTAATACCCAGCTACACCAGACACTGGTGAGGTGCCCTACCGTCCATGTCGCGGTTCTTACTGGGTCTCTGCTGCGTCCGGACTCTGTCGGTCTGAGTCGATGATCGAGGCTCCAGGCCTCCACTCCCTGATCCTGCCTGAGGACAAAAATAGATCCCAGAGACATGATGCACCTTTTACATATAGAGAAATTTATATCGAAGAAGAATACACAAGCATCACATTTACATCACTCTAGTTCTAATTTAAAAAATAAAAACAACAAATGAACATCTGAACAAGATGTGACCGAGATTTACAATTAAGGGTGTGGTTCCATGAAAACAGTTTTAGAACATGCTGATATGTACAGTCTCACTAAATATTATAAAACAACTAAGGCTTTATGTGTGGTGGACAGAAAGACCTGGGTTCTTGTCTACTTTTAATTATCAGTGAGGAAGACGATAAGGGGTTGTATTTTTTATTTATTGTTTTAAAGCTCGCCGTTAGTGAACTGCTGAACAGCATTGTGGGTCTCCAAACAACAGTTTGTGTTGCTTAGAGACAGCTTGACCCATATTTACTGGGATGTTCAATAATTATGGAGGAAACAAATAATTTGATCCATCAGTCAGCAGCCATGGTTCCTAAAACTAATCAGAACTTTTACCCACAACAAGGTAATAATCTGAAGTGAAGGACAGAAAGTTATTTAGCCTTCTAATTCACAAAAAAGTGAAATGCATTAAAGCTCTGATAAAATGGTAATAATTACATTAATGGCAGTCTGACCTGTGCAGTAGGAGAAGAACTCCCTCCTCTGGGAATAATGGTCTGCTCTTTACCTATTTTCACAGAAAGATAAAAATTTGTAAAACCACTTTGACGTAAAATCTCTTTGCTCTCCCTGAAGCGCAGGGAAAGGAGCTGAAGCACAGACCGCGGCTCTGATGTGATGTTGGGAAATGAGATGAGAAAACTGAAAATGACACAGCGTTAAACAAACCAAATTCACTGCGACACATCAAACCCATAGAAAAGGAGAGCAGAGA
Organism: Xiphophorus maculatus; assembly: GCF_002775205.1. Classification (NCBI taxonomy): domain Eukaryota; kingdom Metazoa; phylum Chordata; class Actinopteri; order Cyprinodontiformes; family Poeciliidae; genus Xiphophorus; species Xiphophorus maculatus. Next base: position 17,992,777 of record NC_036465.1, on the reverse strand, counting down.
AAAATCTCAGCAAGTAGTCAGACTAAAGAGAAAGAGGACATGTATAAAGGGATTTAGAGAAACCAGGACAGTAAATTACTCCAATATATTCAGAGAGTGAGAGGCATAAAAAAAAACAGAGAAATATAAGAAAAATAAAGAATCACAAGTTAGAGGAAAGAACATAACATGATGTGTGTTACCAATAACATATGGAGACCAGTGTTTAATTATCACTTTGAAATACGGTTCCTCGACTACACAGGCTTGTTTTCTTTACTGTTTTTCAGAAAGCTGAGAAGCGTACCCTTTAAATTATTGGAAAAGGTCAATTTTGAAGCAAAATGATTGGATTTTCAAAAAGTAAAGTCCAGCATGTTTACCTCTGGCTCTTTCCAACCGCAGCGTCTTATTGGCTAGTCTGAACACAGAGCAGTTCAGGTTCACAGGCTCGTCACTTCCAACCTGAAACAGACAGCAAAAAAGAAAGAGATCCTGTTGAACCGACAGCCAGTACTAGCAACCTGAACTCAACATATGCAGTCATAGTCAGTAAATTAGAATATCAATGAAAGGTGGAGTCCTTTCAGTAACTCAATTCATTAAATAGAAGATACTTAAGCAGATAATTATATTTTGAAATCTAGATTTTTTTTAAGTTAGGGTGACTAAAGATGTGACTTTAATCATCCTAACCAAATGGCTGAGGATACCGCATTTAAAATTAGAATATTACACGAGACAAAAAAATAAATAAAAATATTTGGAAACGCAGAAATATGGACTAATAAAAATAAATTACTTATAAATTTGTTAAAATTCTAAATAAATAATTTATAAAATACACAAAATAAAATTGTATTATGAATTAAAACTAGAATTCAGTTTTAACTCTAGGAATTAAAACTGAAAAAATACTTTAAAAAATATAATTTATTTCAAGATTTATTCAGTTATTTGTTTCATTTTTTATTTACTCATTTCATAATGGTGTTTTAGTTAGTGACACTTATTTTGTAAAGCTACTTCATGGACTTATTTCTTAGCTCCATTTTTATTTCAGGCTCTTTCTATTTCACATTCTTATAGTTAAAGCAGGGGCCGGACATTGCTCAGGCTCAGGTCAGAGGGAAGAGAGTTGAGAGGCAGCGAACTGAGGCTGAAAATTTCTCCTTCCGTTACTGCACTGCTCACCAAAATAGAAGCGGGTCCTTTTGACAAGACGGTTGGAGAAAAATATGCTGATGGACTATATAAATCTTTACTGTATGAGCTAAAATTAGAGCTTGAGACTTTGGCGTTATTACTTCTGTTTTGGTTTCCCATGGCGCTAAAAATTTATGCCCGAGTTCAATGTACAATGAATGACACTCGGTCAGTCTTTGGGAAAATGTTGGCTGCTTTGTGACTTGATTAATGAATCAGTAAAGGGGGTAAATTTGACAAAAACATCTCAATGAAGGGACAGTCATTACAAAAATGTCTCTTTGCATCTATCAAAAAATACTCTCTTTTGAGATCTGAAGTAAGACATGAAATATGTTGAACAATTATTTGTCACCAAAAAAAAACAGTTTTAAAGAAATACATTATTGTAAATGTTCTTTTGACATTTAAGTTTATCATTTACTTCAAGCTGGACACTACTGGAAGAGCAGACTAAACGCATAGATTTGTCAGAGCCAGGACTGCGTAATATGAGAGGAATTGCGATACTGTTTCTGAAAATTGTGATGACAATATTTATTACAATTAATCAAAATTTTCCAAGCTTTTTTCTTTGTCTTTTCACATGTATAATGTTCCTACCTCTCCACAAGTGTTTGCCTTTTCACCACTATAATTGTACACCCAGTGGGACCAGTAAGGGCAATTTATCACATATTCATACTTAGTATGAAATTTTAAGTAGTATATACTACCAAATATTGTAGAGTATTGCAAAGCACTGCTTGTATTTCAGTGGCAGTTATGACTCAATAAAAGTAAAAAATGCAAGTATATTTGGCATAAGTGTAAATTATGTTCTGACAACTGAAGAGGAAACTGTGTACTGCTAATTCTAGCAGGTATCTATCCATGGCAAATTCTTTTATAACATTTAAAGGTTTAAAAAATATAAAACTAATTGGTGAGACTGTTAAGCATAAGTAACCATTCCTAATAAAAGACTGGTTTATATATATTAAGGTGTCAGACATAACCTCTTACCATGGTTACCGCTGTCTCTTGCGGCTTTAGATGGTGCTTTTGCATCACTGAACAGAGGGCGTCCTGCAGTGTTTTACTGGACTTCACCATGATTCCCACTGTTTTACCAGTAAAGGCATTCTCCAACCTGGGACATGATTGCATTTTCAAAAATAACCCACACAAATCCTACTGAAAACAATGCTGATAGATAAAATGAATGTCAACACCTAATGACCTCTTCACATGAAGCGGAAATTTGACCTAATTTGGTCATGTGTTTGAGGAAACCCAACTAGAAGGCAGATGATGTGTCCCAACAACATCAGGATTTCCCCCAAATATGGTGAGATGTGACATGTTGTGGTGGTAGTGTAGTGGGTGTGAAAGTCTGCTAATGGTGACTAAAACGGCAGACAAAAAAAGAATAAAAAGGAAGTGACTAAGATGACTCACGCAAATGTCACCCTGAGCTCAAGAGAGACCTGTTGATCTCTCAGCACGGAGCAGTCCTGGTCCAGTGACAAGGGCTACCAAAGAGAGAGAGAACAGTACACGAGACAGGGAGAAATGCCAGTGATTTTTTATTTTTTTTTAAACAACAGCATCAGTTTCAACAAAAGGTTTCGGAAACGAAAGGCCGAGATGAGACTGAGAGGATGTTGGAACAGGAAGAGGTTAATCGTCTCATGTTACCAAACATGGTTAAAGATTGGCACTGCAGCCGGTAGCTTTATCTGAAACAGCAAGTGCTGCAGCACACAGAGGAGAAGCTCTCACCTTGTCCTTGCCATGAAGGTAAATCATCACGTCTTTTAATGGGAAGCCCCTTTTCTCACACAGGCTGGCCAGCATGTCCTTGATGGGCTGCCCATTACGTGTAGGGGCCAGGGAGGCGCTGCCGTCGGGCAGGTAGACACAGCAGTAACCCCCCTCCACCCCCATACGGCTCCCGATGCCAGCAGCCTGATCGCGGGAGGTGGGACCCGGCCGACCGTTCTACACAACAGATGAAGAGTAAAAAGAGAATATTTAGACAGATTTCCCAGCTTCAGGTCTACATTTTATTATTGTGTTCGTTTAACCATAATCTTACATAATTAATAATTTATATGATCTGCAACATGCCCAGAATGTTTGTCACAAATGTACTGACCTCCATCTGTCTGCAGAGGGAGCCAAGCTCCACACTGCTGGTTGATTTGATCGACATATTTGACTGCTTCAGAGGACCTGAGCCGTTTGATGCATCTATAGTCAAGACAAAAAGAGAAAAACTCAAAATACGGAATTTAAAAAACAAAAAAAAGAAACGATTTGACATATGACCACTACTACCTCCCCAGGATCCTCTTTTCTGTCGCTGTTTCTCTGAGACACTAGTACCACTTGGTAGACTATTGGAGTCGGACTTCCTGTTCTGTTTGACAGATTTATAAAGATAAATCAAGGTTTAAACGGAATAATGGGTTGTTGCCTTGATCTTTATGTTATTCACCTTCTTGTCACTTGCGGGGCTCTTGTTGGCCATGTCGTCCCATGACCCCATGCGGACGGGCTCTGTCGAGAGCTGAGGTAGATGTTTACCTTCTACACTTGCCAAGCTGCATCGCTGATAGAGAGGAGAGCGCACAAAGCGCCGGTAGCTGTCCATCTTCATCAGTTTAAAAATCTGATACGAGAGAAGCAGTAGAGCTGAACTCAGAGTTAAGCAATAAATACATGTACCAGTGATTATATGGGAGAGTAAACGTTCTGCTAACCTGAGCCTGAGCTCTGTTAAACATGTCAGGAGTGGGTTTCTCCAGATCCTTCTCCTCTGTCTTGGCAGTGTCATCGATGTTCACACTGTAGGGAGCGCTGTCAGACAGGTAAGTGCCATAGATGGAGCGAGCTGCTGCTTTCAACTATAAAGAACAGATAAACCACAATGAATCAATGGAGATTACACACACCATTTCTCACTTACTGTATTCAAGCTGTTGGATATGAAAATAAATGTCTATGCAACATGTTTTCTACTTTGTCAAATACAGGAAAACCAAACATTTTCAGTGGTTTTACCTGGTAGAGAAACAGTAGAGCTTAATCAACTGCAAAGAAAATGTCATTTTCAAAGTATTCACAAATAAAAATCTGAAAACAAGCATGACGTGCATTTGTAGGACGCTTTCTCTACTTTAATATCCCGAAGGATCTGTCAGTCTAACCAGTTACCTTCAGAAGTAATTAGTAATTAATATACAGTGCAGCTGTGCATAATGTAACCTGTGTATAAACAGAGATGTTCTGTGAAGGCCTCAGAGGTTTGTTTATGTATTATGAATGTTAGGGCACACACCAGTTCAGGGAGACGTTGTGGAGAAGTATTAAGAATATTAATTGCAGAAACAAACCCATGATAAGGTCTGTTTGTCATTTCTCACAAACTATATATAGGACACAATAAACATGAGGAAGAAGGTTGGATGGTCAAATGAGATCAAAAGCTCAATTTTGGTCTCATCCTCTGGTCATGGCACCATCTTACTGTGGGGATGCTTTTCTTTAGCAGTGGCAGAAACTGGAAGGGTGGATGAGGAGGTGGGCAGAGCTAAATGAAGGACTGGTAGAGGTTCAACTTCCAGCAGGATAACAACCCTCAACATTTAGCCGTGTGCACACCTGAGTCCAGTCCTCGAGAACTACCATTTTGCAATGCATCACTTATCCCTGAATCAAATGAATGACGTACTACCAGGCCTCTGTGGTATCCAGCTATTTGACATTTGATTCAGGTGAGTTGGAGAAGAGATTCATCTAAAAATTGCTGAGTTGTAGATCTAGAGGACTGGATTTGTGCATTCCTGACCTAAATGATGTAGCAAATTTCTAAAAAAAGATGTTTACCATCTATCTTTGCTATATTTGACAAATCATGACCATTGTTTTGTGAGACGAATGGAAGGTAAGATTGCTCTCTGGATGTGAAAAGTTGGTAAAAACATACTTTAAAATTGCATGTAGCTGTAAGTAAAGTGAAATGTATTTACATGATCACAGGGGCACTGAATACAACAAACACACACTTCAGATTTTTTGGTATATATTTTTTTAACCCAATCGTTTTTTTCCCATGGCAGTAATTATAGATTACTTGAAAACAGTCAATCACACAAAAACTGAATAAAAATCATTAGTTTGTGGTTGTCAATTGAAAAGGTTAGAAAAAATACTTAAGGGTTATAACTACTTTTGCAAGACACTGCAACGGCCAAAGGCTATTACCCCGTGTTAATTTTAAAATTACCCACAAAAACTTTAAAGGTGAAAGACGAGGCTTCTATAAATAAGATGTGTTTTACTAAGAGGCTTAAGCTTCCACAAAAGCAAAAACTTGTGATTTTGCATACCAATTCATTAAATGCATTTCTCCTTGTGAGTTGGTTTTATCTGATTAATCCCTCTTAAACCTGAACAATTCTTTTTCAACATTGAAATACACTCTCAGCGTTATCTATGTGATTTTCCTTATTTCTGTGGAGGCTCTGCTTTAACCAAGCAGTTTTATTAAAGTGAAAGTAAAACATACATATTAGAAAACAGAGCAGTAGACACTAAAAGAAATGAGTCAAATAAGTACAGGAGTTAAAGAGTGGCACCATACCTGATCCAAAGATGTGGCTGGAATCTTCCTGAACTTTTCACATTCTTGCCAGAATAAAATGTTCTCTGCACTCACTTCGGACTTTAAAAAGGCCTGTAGAGAAGCGAGCAAGAAACATGAACAAACATGCCTAGCTTAGCAGGAACACCTTCAACAAAACACCAGTGAACAGCCCGAGCGTTAATATCCAAATAGTCTGTCTCACCGTAAAGTAACAGACCCCATGGGGGTCTTCCAACAGCTTCTCAAAAGAGACGGCCCAGCTCAGCACACTGTTGGCGGAGTTGACGTCCCCTCCTGGGGTCCCTGGAAGGCTGGAGCTGCTGCCTCCGCAGCCCCGCGCAGTCATGTTCAGCTCTAAAAGCACAATCACACCTACTTTATGAGAGCTAAACAGAAAGCTGGAGCTTGACGCTTAATCAGATCTTCTCATGCTCAAACATGTTGAGATATGTAAAAGGTTGGTCATGTGCATGCTTACCTCCATCTGACACTGCCTGACTCTGGGAACAAATAGAGAAGTAAGTCAGGAGACTTCATAAAGCAAACAAAATGTAGGAAAGAATATGTTACTGCAAATCAACCTGTCTTAGACTTACAGTCTGTTCAAAAACAATTTCTGAAACAAGCCTTTAAAAAATGTGGCTCCAATTACAATTATGCTTATTGTCTAGCTTAGACAAAAATTAACATTTCTGCAACACCTAGAAAGTGAATTCAACCGCATACAATAGACACATTTACAAAAGGAAATGTGAACAACAGCTGCATGTTTTTCTGCATGTTCTGTCAGTGTAGCGCAATCAGCCAGGACAGTTTTCACAGGAAGTGGTTGCAACACTGATGACAACAGCTCTCATTCAGCTTTCAGAGCACACAAAAAATTCATATCTTGCAAAAGTTCTCCCACAGTAGCTGACAGACAAGAGTTTTGTGAAACTAGAATCAAGAAAACAAAGATCTGGCTAAGAAATTACTTTTCAATTTTATAAAATGGTATTTCTATTAAAAAAAAAAAAGAGAGATGAGGTGAATTTGTGAGAGGCATTTATGTTTTCCTGTCTGGGTTTCCTAATGTGGGGGCTCTGTTTCCTCCCACAATCTACACATTTAGAGGCTGGTAAATTAAAATTACTCAGAGGTGTGAATGTAGCCATGTCTACTCGTCTGTACATGATATCACTAACAAATTTTAAAAAAAAAACAACTTCCTTACCGACTATAAAGGTTGATGTTCTAATTTATAAATACACTGATATAATTACCATATATTATATCTCACTCTCAGTTCCCCATCATCGTTTGCTAGTAGTCTAAGCTAAAAATCTTAAACTGTACAATCAAGAAAAAAAAATTCTGTTTGTAGTTTTTTAACATTTGCTTCAGTTTCTTATATCTTCCATTCACTTTAATTTTTAGTCTTAGATTTACACCGAGCAGCCACTTTTGTAAAAACACCTTGGTAGTTACAAACTAGACCCCCTTTTAGACATTTAAAGTGTCTTAATTCTTCAAGAAAATAATTCACCATGACTCTCAGATGAGATGTCATGGTGGTGAATAGATTTCAAATTACTCCTCTGAGAATTTGCTTAATCTTGAAATTATAGCATCATGCAAATGCTGGAGATTCCACACCAGCTTGAGATCATTTTTGTGTCATTTTGCATTTCATGAAAGTAGACATCATAAGACACCTACACTGTGGTAATGACGGGATGTACTTCCCCAGCAAAATGATGCTAATGCTGTGCTATTAGCATCAATGACACTTGTCCTAAAACATTCAAAGCTCTGACCCCATCATCTGAATGTTGCAACCAAAACAGACCCTTGCTGAACCAGGTTTTTCAATATGCTATTCTTTAGTTTTGATGAGCTTGTGTATGTTGCCGCCTGAGTTATCTGTCCTTAGCTGCCAGGAGTGTCTGCTGCTGTACATCATCTGTTCCAAAGTTTGATGTGTTGTATGTTCAGACCTGGTACTCAATATACGTTGATTGTAACGAACGGTGATGTGAGCTACAACTCCCAATATTCTTGTCATCCAAAAAATAATTACATAGTAGACATTTTCTCCTTTTTCTGACCAGTGTGTGTGAAACATTCTCATAGATCAGCAGTTTATAAAATTCCAGAAATTCATTGCCACCTAAATCCATCCATTAACCAACAGGTTCATCCTTGTGGGATTGCGAGATGTGCTGGTCCCTATTTCCAGCAGTCAACGAGCGAGAAGCGAGGCACACCATAGTCAGGCCGCCAGTCCATTGAAGGGCAACACAGAGTCAAACAGCCATGCACACACACACATTCACATCTAAGGAAAATTCCACAGTCATGCTTTTGGACTGTGGGAGCAAGCTGGAGTACCCGGAGCAATGCAGAAAGAACTGTTGTAAATGTTTCATTTATACGGTGGTCACATAAAATGACCACAGTGTATTTTTACTTAAAAAGACATTTTTAACCATTAGTGTAACTGTAGCTTAGCAGCCTTAGTTCATGATGAATGAAGCTGGTTGGACACAGTTGTGTTTAATTTGAATCATTATCAATCATTGTCCTGATAGTAAAAGATTAAGCTAGGTGTGGGAGGATTTCCTTAAATTACAGCATTGTGTATTTTGTCTGTATCCGCTGTTGTTTTTATTTAAAACAAAAAGCAGCTTTTATATTAGTCTAAATTAAGTCTCTTGTCAATAAATAAAAGGCTAGGAAAAGCAGAAGGGTTGAAACCAGTTTCAATCCAATGAATTTAACAGGACATATTGCATGCAAGATGTGATATAAATCACTTTTTGTGTCAAAGATCAAATTACCAATATAACTAATCACAATGTGTCTGAGCTATTAAACTGCTTTTAAGAGCATTTTTCAACAGTAATATGCTGACTTTTGCTACAACTGCACTCCTCATTGACTTCCCCATTTAAATTGTTGTCCTTTTTTGTCTGTTTGATCTGAAAAGCCATCAGTCGTGGCAGAAGGAAGTCAAAAAGAAAAGTCAAACAAATTAAATCAAATAAAGTGACATTATCTGGCTTGCACACCTCGTGTTTTCTGTATATCAAGCAGAAAAGGGACTGCAAACATAGAAAGTAGTTGCCAAATTATAAAAGAAATTCTTGCATTTAATGCTAAGCAGTAATTTGTGCTAAACATCCAAGACATTCGAGGGCATCTACAAAAAGACATTTAAGAGCTGAGCCATTTTAGGAAATGGAGAGTGAATTCAAGCCAACTCAGCCTACACAGGACAGATTGGACCACATGCATGACTCGCTTTATGCTTCTGGCTCATAAACACCGGCCTGTCTTCAGCGGCAACCAACTGTGGCCACACAGCCTGACCGGTGCTGGCTTTGCAGGGAAGGGTAGTCAGGCAACACAAGCCAACATGGGACAGCTGTTCATCAACCCGCTAAATGTCGACTGACACTGGTATCAGGAAGTACTAAAATGAAGGCTAGCACTTAAACCGATAAAACCTACAAACACAAAAAGAACTAGGCACAGATCAAATCTACAGAAACCTGTTCAAACCTAAAAAAAAGAGTTGTACAGGCTTACCATGTGGGCAAGAGGAATCCCTAGAGAATTGCAGTTCTTCGCCATTATAGCCTGGATACCAGATTTAAAAAAAACACCAAAAACCTCTGTCCTCTCCGTCAAAGGGATACAGCGAAGTGCTCCACCCAAACTTGATGAGCACTCTTCACAACAAACACTCAGACATCACTTGGGTCTTCCTGTCACTTCCTGCCTGGAAGGGAAGTCTCGCCATAGCAACAAGCCGCAGAAGAGGAAGTATGGTTACTATGATCAAACTGTTCTCAACCTACATCTTGAGAAACTCTGTGATGTGGGCTCATACGCAGACTCACTATGCTTTTAGTGCAGTTCAGCTGCTGTGCACTTTGAGATGCATGCAGCTGAGTTTTAGTTTTGACGCACCTCACAGTTATAGTTCCCCCGCAAGGCCGTTGTGTGTTTTTGGGAAATATTTCACTTCGAAAAGTCTGCATACAATGTAAATACAAGCAAATGATCCCAGTTAAAATGAAAATATGTAGTTTATATTATCCAGGTATATTTTTATTCAAATATCAAATTCGTTTTAGAATAAGAGACCCTAGAACATTGAAGTGGTCAAATTTCACCTGTTTTCTGGGTTCTTCTAATAAAGCTAAACTCATGTAAGGAAAGTTCATAATGAGTACAAATAATGCTGAGGCGATTTGATCAATATATATGGGGACACCTGTAATTAACTCACCTTTCTCCCCTCTCTGTTACAACAAACTAAAATACGCAATTTCTTGTACGTCCTGTGTTGCTTCAGAGAAACGCTTTTTGCCAGGCGAGAAAACTTGTGAAAAAGTCCACTGAGAGCCACCATGTTTAGTGAGAGGGAGAGGAAAATGTTTAACGAAACCACAAAGATGACAACGTCCAACACCTATTCTCAAGAGCGCAACAAAACCACGCAGGTGGCACTTAATTAATGGCGGCCAATTTAGTCTGGCACTCAGAGAACAGTTTAATTATTTTTCTTTCTACAACATTAGAGTCGATGCTGTAAATATGTGGCAATAGAAGATAACTTATGTTCAATTGTGCTTAAATTTCAGCAGTATCTGTTCTTATATCTGAAACCTGGAAAATGAATGTGACTCATTTGGTCTCAAATGAGTCACATTTGGGATCATGCAAATCTGCCAAAACAACTAAGGAAAGAACTGGAATGAAACTTCAAAATATAACTGGACACAACACAATTACTCTCAAAGATTCTCAGTGACACAAAATGAAATGCTTACACAATAAACCCAAAAACAACATGCGTAGTAAGAAAGGTTCTGGCTGCTAACCTTTTCCCTATGCAGTGTGTCAGAACTAACTCCCAAATGGGGCACTTAGATCACTGTAATGAGTGAAATGAGCAGGATTAAAGGTCCCTCATAAGCAGCCAAAATGATTGTAATTAACAGAAAGCTATTTCAAAGCTTGTTGAGGCCTGTGCTGTCTCAATTTACTTCGTAAAGACTGACAGCAGCTCTTGATGTAGTTATTCCTTAACCCCACTCATTATTTCAGCACTTCATTGTTCCCTGTTGCAGTATGGAAGATGATCACAAAATCTGACATAGAAAAGTTTCTTTTTAACCAGCTTAGCTGTAGAAAGAAGTAAAGCATCACACTTTCGCAAAAACATGTTCCCTCTTTTCTGTGCTTCCTTATATTGTGGGCTTTTTGCTGGTGAAAAGACATGAATTGTGCTGCTGTCTGACACGAGTTGTCACTTGAGTAGATTTTTGCTTTCATTTTAAAATGTCAGAGCACCTAAAACTAAAGAGGAAATGGCAGCAGAGTGCAGTATGTATTCAACATGATTTTCATCAGATGGACCAAAGTGTGGCGATGTGGCTCGCATGCAAATTGCAACACACAAAGAAATGTCTGTTAGTTTCTGTGTGGTCACCTTCTCTGTGTGTTGTTTCTTTAAAACAATCTGGTGCTTAAATTGTATTTCAGTGAACTTTTGCTTCATTTCCACTCTTTTGAAGCTGTCTCCGTCTCTATTGTGCATTCTTAAAAGAGCTCCTTAAAAGAACCCATCCACTCAAAGAAGTAACAAGGAAACAAAAGATAATCTACAGCACTCTCTAGTGGCCACTTTATGAATAGATATCTCACTATGAAGACCAAGTATGCCTTTATTGAATGTGTGTACTTAAAATTAAGTTATCTTTTGTCAATGCTTTTATTTCTAAGTAGGAGTATCCTTGATGTGAGTCTCTTTGTATGCTATGTGCTCAAGGGAACAGGCTTTTGCATAAAAAACTTTTTTTTTTCTGATAACTGGCTGTGCTTAAGTACTCCTTTGTGAGTGCATGTCTCACTTGACCTCACATTTGTCAAATTTTTTTTTTTGTGAAAAAAATATACCATATGAAACGCGAAATATTTGAACAAATTTGCATTAATCAGCACCCATCCTGCGATGGCTGGCTGTCATCTCCACCTTCGAAACAGATAAACAGTGGCAGTGTTTGTGATGCCAAGTTCCAGGGACGAAATAATTTACATCCCTATCTGTGTTTATAATATGTTCTTCCAAGCTTTTTCTATTGCAGAGACCTTTAGGCTAAGCAAAGCAGAGCCGGTCAATGCATGGGTCTGTGCCTTGAGCAACAGAGCAGGTAAAATCAAGACATTTAAGCCTTATAATAATGTAATCTTGGGCAATATTTAATTGTTTATGTCAATGTATCATAAGTATAACATTTATTAGATGTTCTTTGCACTTAAGTCTTAAATTGATCACTTTTGGTTGACAGAGAATGATCAGAACAGGGAGAGAGCTTTTGTTTGGACTTTTTCTGGGTAAAAACTTATAATATTTGGTTATTCACTATTTTGGCAGTCTGGGTACCAAGTATTTCTATTTGATTCTGCTTAATCTCCTTTGTATTCTATTTTTTTGTAGTTTGTGTCTTCTCTTCCTCTCTTGCTAGGGAATGTAATATCACAAAAGGTAAAAATAAAAGTTACTTATGGTCATGATTTCATCAAAATGTGACAGAAGTGTTCTAAATGAGTGTTTTTCATTTGTTATTTCTCTGTAGATTGCTGTGAGGAGAAACTTAACATCACTGAGTGTTCTAATGGTATATCCACTCTTTCGTATTTGTTTATTTTAAGATAAGAGCTGGAAATTTTACATATGATTAGAAATGCTGTAGTTTTAACGTCACAAGTTCAGTAAAGTCAGAGGTCAGCACAAACGTGGTAAACACAGGAGGCTCAAAATATTAACTAAAAATGTGTAACTGTTGATATTCCTTATAAATATTGACCACATAGACAAAGAATGAGCTGAATACGTTGGGATAGTAACTTTCTAGATCTTACTATAAACTGCTGATCAGAAGGAATATCATTAACATCCAGAAGTAAGCCAAACAGTATACCTATCTCTTACAGATCACTGCAAGTTATAAACTTTTCAGATCCTCCAAGACTATCACTACTAAACTCTGTTTCTTCCCAACAGCCTTCAATGCACACGTCAATAGTTCTTTAACCTCCATAAAAGAGGGTGATGACGTAACTCTAGATTGCACCCACAACATCCCTGCTCTGAACCTGAGCTATAAATGGTTCCAGGACAACAAACATATTGATGGCAATAACAAAACAAATCTTTTGAAAAAAGTCCTTTCAAGCAAAAATGGCAAATACAAATGCTTTGTGAATACCTCATGTGGCCACTGTGAATCCGATGAATTTGATTTCAATATACCAAGTAAGTAAATGTCATGATTCTACAATGGCTCTCAATTTTATTATTTTTTTTTTTTTTAGAAAAACAAGGTGAAAGGTTTTAACTTTTGATATTTTTCTTGTTTTTGTTCCCTGTGACTCTCCATGTGCTGTCATTCAGACGAATCAATCTTGATCTTAATTGTCTGTGGGGTTTCAGCTTTGGCTCTTGTCTTAATAATGGGGGGGGCTATGAAGATTAAGCTGGAAATGGACAAGGGTAAGAGCTTTATTTGGATTGTTTAAGTATTTAAATCTCTTATTTCTTTTTAAAATGTTAGACTGACTGAAGGAGCTGTAGTCTTATTTAAAGAAACATGGATGTAGTCAGCAGTTGCTTAGCATAACTGCACAAAGACTAAAACATGGGTAAACACATACACTCCCTCTATGCAAACATAGTAAAATTCCCAGAGGCTTGCTAACAAAGATGTTTTAATAAATTTCCCATGGATGGTGTGTCTTGGATTTACAGAGCAGTGTGGATTCATATGACTACAGCCATGCAAATCTGAAAACAACCCTTTACACTCTGAAATAATTTAAAACTTTATCTAAAATAAATTTATTGTGCTGGCCAGCAGAGACTAAATTAGGTGAACTTTGAATATTGCACAAAAATTGATACAAATTTAGATGTTAACCAATTAGCAACATCAGTGGTTAAATAATGAATAATGCTTCTAAAAACAGACATGAATAATGTTACTGATGATGCTGTTATTGCTACACGGACCTCTTAAACTGATCTACAACATGTTCCTCTATTTTGTTTACAATTCATTCTGGTCCATAACAGAATTTCAAATATAGTTTTAGAATGGAAAACCACAGCTGAGAGTTGTTCAGACTCACCACTACATGGCAAGAGTTTCTATTATGATCCAGTGTTGACCCGGTTCATCGTTAGCAAGAACTAGTTCTTAACGTAGTTCATCCAGGTTAAAATACACACATCGTAAAAAACACAAACTAGCTCTTGTTTATTTGTCATATTTTGTCTGATGTGTTGAAAAAATGTAGGTAGATCATTAAGAAATAAGCAAATGGATTATCCCACTGTCTCACACCTATTTTATTCTGTCTTATTTTCTTTGCGCACCTCAACATTATTTTATAATTGTTAAATGTTCAAAATGGCTGACATCACGCCCAAAAATAGAGATATAGCCATATTCCACCAATTTAAAATAATACCGATGCTGCTTTGGAAAGCTAAGGTAAACAAGCAAAGTTGATGGGGTTTTTTTCACGACCTGGAACATTTGACCAAAGATTTTCTTTTTATGCTTCAGATTATTTATTTTACTGTTAATGTTGCCTTTTTATTACATTTTGATTGCATTTAAATAAAACACCTGCTAGTTATTTTAAGCCATACCTCAGACTCCTTAGAACATTCCCTGTAAACGTTATTTCTCAATGCACAGTGTTTCATCTGTGTTATTTTTCATCATTATCAGTTGGTGAGCAAACATGTTTTTATCAAAAGCAGCGTGAGAAGATTTATGACATTTTGAAGTTAACACTCATTGGTCTTTTCGCCTAGAGCTTCATTGTAAGATAACGGTTTCAATCAGATTTGCACATGTTTTAAACATTAAACTGGAACAAGACCAAACAAACTAGATATGATGTGACAGTCTGATGCTTTTGAAGGTCTGGCTGATTAATTCCTTTAGTTTTGGTCTCACTTAGCTTTGCTGTTTCCTCCCTTTGTGAGTGTTTGTTTTTATTTAGAAGAGATGGCTATTGTAATTATGTTTGCAGATCTTGAAGCTACATATTATGAACTTACTCAGTGCTTATTAATCAGTGTTACCCTATGCCTATTGGCAGCTCAACACAAGGAGAGGATGAAGCAGAGGGCAGCGCAGAGGGCACAAGATGCACAGAATGCTGGTCCAATCCCATTTCCCCGAGGATACTGAAGAAAATGGCCTATTGCGCATAACTGTGATGGATTCTAAGCTTCCTGTCATAATGTACTTCTACTATTTCCTTATGTAAATAAAAAGTCTCCTGTTTCAGTTTGTGTCACTGTTGGCGGCTAAGAAATTCAAAGTTGAAGAAGACATCAGTTTGGTTTTTTTTTAGTTTTGTTTCTCAGATTATATATTTCTGAAGAGGTTTCTGTCAACATTCCCACTAAATGTTTGCAAAAATCCCAGTAATGAACTAAAATTTGGTTTACAATGTTAATGTGAATTAAAATAGCATAGAGTTCAAATATTAAATGCAAGAGTTGCAAATATAAACAAAAAGCTAAAAATCTAACTGAAATCTGTCAAAAATTAATTTTGATCTGTGTAATGTAATATCAACTGGTTTAGTCCAAAAAAAGGTGTCTCATTATCATGGTATGCCCCACAGGGAACCATGTCACTGAGAGTAATAACAGGCTCTCAATACCTTCACAATGTCATAGTTGCAAAACATTCTGATGTCTTTTGTTAGACACACTTCTGAACTTCTGATAGTTTCAGTCAGTACTGTTGTGGTCATAATCTAGATGTGGGAATATCTTTTCACCATAACCTGGCCCCAACCAGTTGATCTTGCAACGTTTCTCTTCAGACAAGAGAATCACAATAATGTTTTCAAAGTTGTTGTGTTTTTTTTTCTCAAAGCATACAATTAGTTCACTCAACCACAGTGATGTGGATGTGGACTAACTGCAAAAATCCACTGCTGAAGAAAATGTATCTTGTTTAAATCTTGTTTAAAGTTATCAGTAGAAGATTTGGACAAACCAGTAAACTACAGAAAAAATAACACATCAAAAATGTTATACCATCAGTGATGTTTGGAGGTGAAAGCATCATGTTGTGGGGTTATTTATTTTTCAGTAAATGGTACTGTCAGACTTCTAACTGAAGGGAGGACAACTGGAGAAACGTAATCAAACATTTATGACAAAAATTCGTTGCCATATACAAAGTGATGAAGACAATAATCCCAAATACTCTGCAAAGGAAACAGCGTATTGGCGAGTTGTCCGCAAAATGTTCAAGATTTGAGTACAGCTTGTGTGGAAAAAATGGACAAAATAAATCCTGATTAATACATCCCAACTAGTCTGTTTTTTTCAGTACAGTTTACATCTTGAAACCATCATTGCTAAAAAAGTAAAAATGATGGCTAATAATTGTGTTTAACTAAGATAGTTCAATATTTCTAACATCATTCCACTGTTCCAATATATATTTTGATCTCTGTGGGTTACATGTTTTTTTTTTATCATACTTCTGTGGGCCCATTTGAAACACATAAAAAGTGATGTGTTAAATACTTATTTTCCCCCACTGTATGAATATTTTTCATGATGTAACGCTGCTTCCACATTGCCCTGTTTGGTTGAGGAAAACGAGTCTAGAAATGTTTTAATCCAAATACAGGATAGAGATTCCCACTAATCCTTCTGGATGCTCTATTCACAGAAGCACACTCTACACAGAGCAGCTTAACAGTGGCTAGCCTGTAATGGATATATTGAACAATAAATCCATCCAGTCCCCCTCTAAAAGGCAACCATATGAGGAATCAGACTAATGACAGCAAAAACAGTCTCCTGGTTCAACGCTCTGATTTACCCCTTTAATATTTACATGTTAACCTTGCCCACACTAAGACCACAGAGTGTCTTGCATTAACAGCAGTCATATGGGTGATATTTTTTTTCCAATCTGTGTATGTGAATGGGTTGGGAAGATCTGTTCATTTAGCTGCCTCCTACAGCAGGTGGCAAACGGATAATCCAGGTAAAGCCACTGCAAAGTGGAGAGGGAGGGATGGTCCAAGGTGCGGGGGGAAGGGAGGACGATGGAGCGGCCTTTGCTTGGACGGCTAGGGCTAATTCTGGCCTCCTAATCCTAGTCCCCATCCACCCTCCCCCTCTTCCTGCTCACAGTGGCACTAAGGAGCTGTTGACGCCCAGGTAGACATTATCACTTAAACACATAACACTTAACCTAGACAAGTTTTCAGAGAAGGGGAGAAGGTAAAAAAAAGCAGTATTTGCAGGTTAATTATCTGGATAGATACTCTGCGTGATCTGGATTGCTTACACACCTGTGTGAGTGTCACTGGAGAATGTAGCTGCAGCCTGTTAGCCAGGCCACAGGACACACACCAACATGGGAGAAGCTCAGAAGGTAGGTCAAATGTGAGCTTATATGTATTTGCTTCTTTAGGTTGGTTATAACTCGTAGAAGATGAATCATTCAGGATATTAAATTTTTTCTCACTCTGTGTTATTCTCAGTCAGAATGGATTATCCAAATTCCTCAAGTTGTGTCAGTTCAACACCAATTATACCGTTACATTTGTCTCTTTTGTGTGGAGTAAATCCCACAAGAGTCATTATACGCATCACTTACAATCAAATGTTGAACTCTTGGTGCAAATTTTCAGCAATGTGGTGGTCCTGCTACACCACATAAACTGTTGTGCAACCTTTCAGACTGATCACATTAAACAAGGTTCTATTATATGAATGGAGCGTCTGACGCCAGCGCTTTTCTAAATGTAGCATCAGATTAATTTTTCTCAGAATGGGAGTTGGGGAGAGTGGTAGTCACAACGAAACCATGAACATGAGTTGGAAGAAAAGCTTTAACCACAAATCAGAGAGGTCAGAGAGGGTTTATCAGTTTACTGATAGAAGTCATGTTTGTTTTCTCATTAGCTGTTCAAGCAGTTTCTGCTCCTTGACTCCCATTACAAGCAGAAAAAAGATGCGTTGTTGTGTTTCAGGTGTAAACACAGTTCACTCCCTGCCATATTTTTTCTGTTTGACCTCCTGACCCTGACACTCACCACCTTGCAGGGCTTACTCTCTGTCATAGAGAAACTGAAAGGATCCACAGAGCAGGAGGTCAGGATAGTGCTGCTGGGTTTGGACAACGCAGGCAAGACAACACTGTTGAAAAGCCTTGCCTCAGAAGACGTGAACACCATCACACCAACGCAGGTACGAGGAAATGATTCTGAGCTAATGACATGCAGACTGCATGGCCTGCTTTCTTAAAATAGTCAGACTTTTTTGTGTATGTAGCAAAAGTATGACATGGATGTCATCTTCCCATCCTTTAAATAACCTTTCATAAGAACATAAACCATGTTCTGATTTGTATCTCCCCAGCACGCTTTCTTGCAAGATATACAAGACCAAAGCAGAGTTCTCTTTTTTTTTTCCTATCGTCTCACTCTGATGCAATTATCTAATCTCTAATGTCATTATCTGATGCCCTTATCTGACTCTTCCAAGAAAATATTTGATGTACTGCCAGGTCCTCGACCAGTGTGACAGCTCTTTAGGCAGGGAGGATGTCAACCAGTAAGATGTGGAGACAGTGGCCGTAGAAGTAAATCAGACTTGACACATCAGCCCATACTCCTGGTTTGATCCTTCTGGTCTTATCCTCAGATTTTCTCCTCGGCTGCCCCTCGGGATAACGTTGTTATACAACTTTGCCAAGTGAAACTCGGGCAAGATGTTATGAAAATCAGCTGCGGATTAACTGTGTCTTTCTAAAACACACGTCACTCTCTCACCGATGCATAACATGTTTGCAGCTAAGAACGACAAAGAAAAGAATACTTTATTTGTGATGTATTTTAGGAGGCTTCCGCTCCGCTTTGCATATATTTTGAGTTATAGGTTGTGACACACTGCTCCCTGTGGTTTCTTCCAGGGCTTCAACATAAAAAGCGTGGCCTCTCATGGCATGAAACTCAATGTTTGGGACATTGGAGGACAGAGGAAGATCAGACCATTTTGGAAGAAGTATCTGGAAAACACAGACCTCTTGGTGAGCAATGTTGATTTAACTCAACCTATTCTTACATTTCCAACACCAAACAGTTTGTACATAATTACTTACAAAGGATCATGATGTCCAAATGAAAAAGAGTGTGTGCTTTGATCCTGTGTGATATTATGATTTATGGTAAAGCTAGCAGTTTTGTAGATATTTACCATGAAAGGGAAATCCACAAGCAGTTGCAGATTGAAATATTTCAACAATGAATGCCGCATATAACACATTCTAGTTTCTTAGAGACTGCATATTTTTGACAATAAAATTCCTGGTGATACTATTAAGAGAAAAGACAACTTTTTATGTTTTCTTTTTTTAGATTTATGTTATTGACAGCGCAGACAAGAAGAGGTTTGAGGAGACGGGATTGGTGAGCTTGGAAATTCCTTTTGATTCCCACCCCTCAAAAAAGAAGCATCACAGTGTTTTAAGATATCATGTTTGACTTTTTATGTGTATTTAAAATTCCTTGTTGATTTTCAAGCAGTTTCTGCAAAACCCGAGTAAGATAATCATTTCAGTTTGCTTAGTGAGTTGCCCACTTTTTAATTGAAATCTTGAGAAACCTGAAATACAGGAAAGAATATCAACACAACAATAATACATGTATTGTCTTGTCTTAATGATTAATGTCCTCCTAATTTATTGATAAGAATGATAAGGAATTGAAATAAAAATAAAAAATCTAAGGTTTACTGTTAGAAAACTGCAGCAAAATTGTTCATTGTGAGATCTTGCTACTACACTGAATGGCGAAAGGTGGAAGATGCTGCTATCGTAATTACACTGACTTGAAAGAATCTTTTGGGTTGTTTTGAACTCTTAAAACTTACAACGACAGAACGATTTCAGAAAGCAATATTTCAGTCATTCTCTGACTACAATACTATGTCATGTCTGATTATATAAAATTAACTTGTCATTTTCATGCATACTCTGTTTTGTTTGCTGTCTTATAATACAAATCCTGACTAATCCATCATTGAAAACTGTATATTAGTTCTGGCAATTATTTACCAGGATGAAAGCTAGCATAGCTCTCATCCCTAACCAAGGAACTGAAGATCGTTATCTGTGTTTAATTTACCACTTTGGGATTGGTGATATACTTTAAGTATTCTACCTCATACATTTTATTTAGACAGTCTGCATGACTCACAAAAGCTGTTTGTGCAGGAGCTGTCTGAGCTGATCGATGAAGAAAATTTAAAGGGTGTTCCAGTGCTCGTCTTCGCTAATAAGCAAGATCTGGAGACAGCGTCACCAGCTAGTGAGATTGCTGAGGGGCTCAACCTGCACACATACCGGGACCGCGAGTGGCAAATTCAGGCATGCTCGGCTGTTTCTGGGGAGGGAGTTCAGGTAAGGATCAACAGTTGCTTATTTAGTTATTTTGGTCACATTACAACCACAAACGTCTCTTATCTCATCAGGATTTTATGGGACATAAAGTAAAAAACCTAAATAAGTAAATATTTGTGAAGTGAAATTAAAATAGTATATAGTTTTCATGATTGCCCACAAATTCAAATCAGGGTTAGGTTACAAATCAATATCAATAGCATTGAACATACTACTGAGTTCTTTTCAACCTATCATATGAAGAAGTGAAGAATATCTGCGAAAGCACAAACACATGAAATATCACCTAAACCCACAGACTGGATAGGAAGGACATTAATTAGAGAAACATTTAGGGAAGAGTGGCAAGAACACTCAATTGACTGTAAGTCATGTACAGTATAGGAGAATAAAGTGTTGTGCTCAGATGAGACCAAAGCAGAACTTTTTGACGTGGAACACGGAGGAGGGTGCATCATAATGTGGGGATACTTCAGCAGAGATTTTTAGAGGATAACAGGGCAACTATAGAAAAAACCCTGATACTGGAAAATGAGATGAAGCTTTCCCTTCTAGTAACAGCAACTTTAAACTGTTAGGATCAAAGCATACTCATTACATCAAACTTCAGACTTCAGTAATATTAGAAGTTTGTGATTAGACATGAACCTCTATGTTGACAGCAGCTTTCTGTCACATTTGACAGCAAATCTTAATTTGCAAAGCATAATGAGCAAATATATATATATATATCGTTAGATGTGAAAAGCTGGTTAACACATTCCTAAAAAGAGGTTTAGCTGATCGCAGCAATAGATGGTTCTGTAAAGCATTGACTAAAACAAGAATGAAATCAAATATATGCCACAGTTTTCAGATATCTTTTTGTAAAACAATTTTGTTTGGAAAACTGTTTTATTTTCCTTCTACATCCCAATTTTGAACTACTTTCTATTGGGCAGCTATATAATATCCATGCAAGATATATCAAAGTTTGCGGTTGCGATGTTGCAAAATGTATGAAAGTTTTACTGGTATGACTACTTTTGCGAATAATTTTAGAATAAGTATCTACTGAAAAATCAGGACAACTCTGTTTAGACACTTGCATAAAAATAATTTGCACACACAATTACTGTCTTAATTTTACCAACAGGACGGCATGAACTGGATTTGCAACAACATTGTGAACAAGAAGAAGTGAAGACCAATCCCAAAATAACACTGACCAGTATGAATCAGAGCATCAGCATCATAGAATGTGATTTATATCTTGTCACTTCATTTAATTATGATGCATTCAGCTGACTTCATAGATTGGAATAACTCTGTTTTTATGAATTTTTATTGTTATGAATGTTTTACAAAGGTAGTCAATATAAAGAAGTACCTAGTTCTCATTAGTATCAGTATTTTAAGAATTAACATTGTTTTGAAATGAAACATTTTGGCTTCATCCCAAAAGATTCTGTTGAATCTGTCTGCGTTCCTTAATGCTGCAATTACCAAGGAAAGTGTGTAGCATTGCAGTAGCAGTTTTTGTGTGGATGTGTGTAACGTGCACATTTTGACAATAAAATTAATCATTTCTGTTGTGTTGTTACTTGTTTTCAGATAAAATCTGTCCCTATATAATCAAAGTGTCTTTACATTTCACATAGGACAATACGGAGACAGGAGGTACAATCCCGTTAAAAAACACTGTCACTGATGGACAGAAACTGCATTGATGTCAATGTACATACTTCATTGTGAGACAATTACAAGCTAATCTGACAAGTGCTAACATTTTGCTGTGAGATGGAAACAATCTGAGCAACAAGACTTGCAGAAAAGACAGTTTAAAATTACACACTTACATGGCATAGCAAACAAGATATCAAATCTTAATGGCATAGCAGAGCAAACAGTGCAGGAAATTACACACAGAGCGAGACTGGGTAATTTCGGCATAGGCTCTTTTCCATGAAACGTTTTATATGTTAATTTTGAAACTATTATGTCGCAGCACCATTTCTGTCTGTCATCATCTGTTTTCACCGAGAGTTTGCCACATGACACCTCTCACTTCTAGCTGTGAATGCCGTTTGTTCCTCAAGCGTAAATGCAAATCCTCAAACAAAATCTGAGCAACTGGGAGGGAGAAAACCTGTTTTTACATTCTTTGTAAGATGGGGTCAGACCATTGATTTTTTTTTCAGAGCTCTGTCTTTGTCAGCTGTCTCTTCTGGGAGGATAGCTGTCAGAGACCCTCCAGGCATTAGGGCTAACACACTCCTGTGATTATTCCTCATGTTGTGTTTTGTTTGACTGACTTTGGTGTGTGCCCAAATCCTTCATTCATGCTCCCTTTTTTTGGTTCTTCCTAACTGCATTTGGATGTAATGGATCCTTTGTTTCTATTGTGTAAAGCTGCAATTAACCACCTGAAACCACTCTGAAATTAACAGCTAGCGGGGTCCATTCTGTGCTTTTACCCATTAAATTGTGCTAATGAATACTTTTATAATTTTTTGTTGTTGTTATTGCTTGAATCTTTTGATGTAGAACTTCAGGTTTCTCAATAGATGTTCACGAATTTAATGATTTTCTTCTTGCAGATTTTAATCTGAGGCAAGACTGAACATTTTCAGTCCTCAGTTCCCTTTGAGCACCCCCTGGTACTTCACCGGGGGGTTCCGCACCAATTACAAGTTGTGAAAAATGGATCATTATGGTAGTTTGAAGGAGGCAGACAGCGAAGGCACTGGGGGAGGGGAGGTAAGCTGGTATTTTGCAATGTGCATTGAGAATTTTTTTTAAACTAACAGGTGGCTGCACCAAAGGGTCTGAATAATCTCTTAGCCACCAAGGAATCTGTTTGCTCTTATCCTGGACCTTCTGGTTAGGCAAAGCTTTAATTCCTGACAGTGTCAATAAATTATAGACTTCACTGAAGGCCACATTGTTTTAGCTTCCACTTTGTTTGTGCTTTAACTATACTCCTCTTTCTTTTGTTAAAAGTTATACGTATATAAATCACGAATAAAAGCATGTTGGAGGGATGTGATGTCACTGTAATACAGGCGGCCCCTAAGTCCGCGTTGCCATGGCAGCCCTCCCTATTATTCATGGTCCTCCAGCCACCTCTCATCTCTCCATTGCTCTCCAGCCCTCCCTCTCGTTTTTTCCTTCATTTATGATACTTCCCGACCTGTGCTCACCAAAAGAAAACCTCGAATCCTGCAACGGAAAGATTGAGTACGGCAGTACGGCTTCTGAACGCAACAGGTAAGCCCAAGAGACAAAGTCAGTGCAGTGTTTTATGCAATGAATAGAAAATGTTCTAAAATGAATAGTGTTACGTGTTAAGCTTAATTTTGTAAAATATGTGAAAGAGCTAAGGGGGTATAAAATTGCTTTATGCAGATTATCAGCATTTTAACATGCTTCACTTAATACCAAATTTAATGTTAATGTTGTTTTGCTTGAAGATGCATTTTCAAGCAAATATGCTTGAATATTTGCTTGAATATTCAAGCAAATACCTTTACTCTTCACACACCTTTTCTCTGGTGTGTGAAGGATCGAGCAACTGAGCAAAAGCTACACAAGTGGTGACAGAAATTACTGCCCACTTAGCTACCAGCTAAGCAATAAAGCTCAGCTAGCTTTAACCAGAAGTTAGAAAAGTGTCCGCTCAAAAGTGTTGAGTCATTTCTTCATACATGTAGTAACTCCAATTCTGTACAACCATCTAAAGACTGTGCGCAGGGCTATATTATTGTTCATAATTTGGTGTTCAAAGTGGCCTTTATTATTCCAAATTAAACGAATACCCTTCTGTAGCAACCAGACTCTTCACTGCCCTGTCCACTTTATTTAAAAGACCAGATTTTATTATTTAAAGTAGATAAAAGAGACTCTTAATTCATCCAATCTTTTTCGATGTTTGTCTCTGAAAATATTGAAAGTTTTTCTTACGTTTCAGACTGCGTTATTTTGTTTGTACAAAAACGATCTGCAGCTGTGCTGGACTAAAGCACTACATAAAGAATGATAATCATTGGGTTTCTGTTTGATTAACACTGTCCATAATTAAGTTTGGTGCAATAGTGAATTAAATGCTTTTTTCCCAATAAATAATTTTCTTTTCCTCCTTTGTGAATGCAGTTTTTTAACTTCCTTAAGAGGTCAATAATTAATCTTCAGCTGAATTAACCTTATTGATAATCAATGTGATTGACTGGGTTTTGGACAGACAGTGAGACTGGTTGGTGTCTGGATATTAAAGTACCTGGTAGTTGCTACAGTCCACACTCCACTGAGTTACTTTCTAATGTTCCTGTTTGAAAGTGACTTCAGGTAATCGAGCCTTGATTCTGCTCATGTGGTAAACTGAATTATGTGTGTTTTCCTCCTTAAGGTATCATCTACAGTAAGCCTGCCGAGCCTACAAAGGAAGCAACCCTTCTCATCATGTCATCTGTGAAGTCGTGGTTTCCCAGTTTCAATGCTACCCCAACAGCGTTGAGCCTCATGACCCCAACCACACTCCTCCCTGAGGAAAAGCACCACATGGAAATACAGACCATTGTGATTATTGTCATTTTCTGTGTTGTCTGCTTCCTTCTCCTGCTGGCCTTCTTTTATGCCTCCTGCTTCCACTTTTCCATCGGTTCATCTCGGAAGGAGTCACGGTCGGCTAACGGATGCAGCCTAGAGCCAGAGGACACCACATATAGGCACAGCTCATTTGAAATCCAGTCAGTACAAAACGTAGTCTGACTGATAAGAACAGTAAAAGTAATAACTATAAGCTTTCTTGTCATTTTGACTATAAGCTACACCAAAGAAAAACTTTGAGACAACTGAAAGGCACTGTTTTGATGTATTATAGAGCTGAAAGAAAATTACACACAAAAAAATTTTCAATGAAATTAACGTTACTTTATCCCTGTGTATATATACAACATTTATCTAATATTAACATATAGCTGAATATAAAAATGCAAAATAAAAGATATAAATCATATGAAAATATAAACATGAGTGAATTATGTTGTCGTTGAGGATCAAGAAAAATAAATGCATCTATACAGAGATTCATTTCAGCCTCCAATATCCTCAGTGAAGTGACAAATGATTTCCTCTTATGAGTGGATGAGCTTTTGAATACATATGAAAGATAAGCAACAGAGATGGAGAGGAGAAATTCATAATGGTGAAATGATAGCATCCACAAGGTGCAACAGAGCAAACAATAACATATTATTTGTGCTGTGCAGCTACATTACAGGGACATATAAGGAAAATGTAATAAATATTACCTAAAGAAAGAAATGTGTAAAAAAAATTTGATTCATGTATCTAGATACAACCCTTTAAGAAAATAAATTATATAGGAATAAGTCCAAGTATCATAAAGCCCAGTGTTGCAGCCAAAAAGGTCAACGATTCTTTAAAAAGTTCACGTTGCTTTCATCACGATTCTGCAAATTGCCTTCATACTGTCTGGCAGTTTTTCAGGGTAAATTGTTTTTTCCCATATAAATTGAAGCCAATCACACAACAGCTGCTCATAAATGGTTTGACCCATTTGACCAAACAATTTCCGAGGGTTGAGGCTGGGATACAGAGTTGGCCGTGACAAAGCTGAGGGCACGCCATCACTCTCTTTCATTGCTAAGTGGGTTTCTCCTGTCCTTGGTGATTGTTGAGGTCCATTTTAATCAAGCAATACATGTTTAAAAATTACTTCCTAAAGTTTTTTGTGACACTGCAGGATGTGAAACTTCATCAATTTTGCTTGAAGTGATTCACCTACAATACATTCACTGTTTATTTCACACACTATAGCTCGCAGATTATAAAGTAGTTATTTATCTGTTGAGTTGAATCTGATGTTAAACATCACCAACCTTTTCTGTGAGGAGGTCGTTTGATGTTCGGTTCAAAAAGTTGCTTTTTTTTTTTTTTTTTACCCATGAAGCTGTAGTCGAATGCCCTGAAGCCCTGTTCTAGTTTTCAGCTGAGTTTCTCCAGGTCCCCTTGAGTGGACTTTCATCCAGGCCTCCTCTAGGCATATCTGCACTGCTTTTACAGAAACTATGTTAAGTCATAGGTGTTTTATTAATATAAACAGTCTGGAGAGGAAAAATTTACCATCTATTACCCAGACTAGATGAGGAAGTTTACCCTTTCTAGGAGGTTTCTCTGGGCTTCACACCATACAACATTTTAAACTGTATATATAAGGTGATCTAAGTGAAAGACAAAGTGCTGTGAAAAAGTATATGCCCTCTTACATATTTAACACTTTTTTTGATGGGTGTGCATAAGACTGACATGATTGTCATAAACATGACAACATCTGTCGTGAACATGAAAGAGTCTTTATGAATGTCTATGAATGTTGTCATGAAGTGTCATTCTGTAAATAATGACACTTTTAATGCAAAGTTGCTTTAAAAGTTGCATTAAAAGTCCATAGAAAGTGCCAACTTTGCATGATTTTGTAAAGAATGACAATTTAATGCAATGTTGGCACTTCTAGTAGACTTTTTGTTTCTTTTTTCACGTAGATGTTTGTGAACATCTACGTGAAGCCAGCCGTTGTGAGTTAAAGCATAATAAGCTTGTGATGAAACTGGTACTCAACAGCAATCACCAGATCCTGTCATGGAGACTGTCCAAATTTTGGTGGGATTTGTGGAAGCAAAAGATGCAAAGATGTGTCATCTTGCCACATTAATTTGTCAAAAGTAACAATAAAAGTTAACTGTAATTCTAGCAATGTGGACATGCTACAAGACTATTTTTCTACCCCTATGAAAAAAGATTTCTTTCACATAAAACTCTGCTTCAGGTTTCTTCAAAAAATGGAATAAATTCTCTATTTTTGATACGATATGTTTCTCTTTACTGGTGTCTTTCTCAGACAGAGGGAACCTCGAGCAATCAGAGATTTTAAAAAGTTGGTATTAGGTCAAATGAGATTGCTTGCAGCTCAGGGATATCTCACTTGTAGCAATCATGTGGTGATAGGACCTTGGAAATAGATATTATTGATGATCAAGGTTTAGAGACTGAAAATAATTTGGACAATATTTTTACTTCTGTTCCTCACAAACCACATAACATGCAGTGCATATAAATAAATACACAAACTTACATGCAAAATGCGGTGTTCGCTTTTCTATTCCCTGATGACAGATGGATCACTCAAGTGTTTTCTAAGATTGGCACCTGCAATCAGCTACCTCCAACACCTTCGGGAGTCGCTTTGCTGTTATCGCTGAATGTACAGTCACAGGCAGAGTCAGGCCTGCTGATAAAATGTCACATTGACAACCAAGCTGCTCACACAAGCAAAGAATTTTAAGTGCACAGGGCCAAAAGATATCTAACTATTGATTATAAAGATTAGGTTAGATTCTGTCTGCAGATATGAAAAAAAACAACATAAAGTCTGAGTCATGGAATCATCCTGAAAATGTTGTGTGATGCAAAAATGTTACTAGTAAGGAGAAATATGCACTAATGTCCATGTTTTAAATGTGTCCAAGTATGCTTAGGATTTAATGTGTGTTGTCCCACAAAATGCTCTGTGTTTAACTAATTAATTAGGTTCCTTGATAGAAACTGAAAATGGTTGTGTCATGAAGTGCGGTAGAGAGATGATGAGGCAGACGCAGAGGACACAGGTTGGTGTGAAGGAGAATGATGATTTTAATGATGAAGTCACAGATACAAAGTCCAAAGTCCAGGCAGCACAGAACGAGCAGAAGGCCAATAACTTACGACTGGTAGCAACTGGTAGAGCCAAAAGACAACAACAGCAGGCAAGACAACTAGACTAGGCTAGATGGCAAGACAGATTAGACACGACAAGGAACAAGTAACACAGGTGGGATTAAATACACAGGGAGACAATCAGGAGAAACAAGGGACAATTGGGGTGGACAGGACAACATGGAGACTCAATTAACTGAAAATGACACAAAAACCTAAATTAACACAGAGAAAAAAGCTGAACCTTACAGGTTGTTCTTTTAACAGGACTCATTAGTATCCCAGTAGCAAAGCAAAAAATATCTGTAAAAATGAAAGAATCTGCATACAAAATAAAGCACAATGTATAAAAATATCACTCATGTTAAACAAATAATACAAAATCTTGAGTCAGATCGTTGATTGTAGTCATAAAGGCATGAATCAATATCTTCAATGATGGTGATTAATCATGGCTCTTTTTCAAGGATGTACTGCCTTCCTTGGGAGTGCTGCTGAGCAAAATGTTCATCGGAATAAGATCAGGTCTGTCACAACTATTCACATTAGAAACACATCTCACTAAATTAGAATTTCATCAAAAAGTCAAATTATTTCATCAATATAGTTAAAAAAGACAAACGTAAATTCACTAAACGGGGAGACATTCAAAGCTTTTATCTTAGCAAATGTTGATGCTTGTGGCTATGCTCATAAAAATGCAAACATTCCACTTCTCACAAAGTTAGAATATAGCCTCAAACCAATAAAAAATCATTTTAATACATAAATGGTATGTTATGGTCTTACACAGTCATGGGGAAGACTGCTGACTTCTCAGTTGTCTTGCAGACAGTCACTGACTCCCCGCACAAAGAGAGCATTTCATTTCATTTTTAAAACTTGCTCAACTCACGGTTTGTTTATTTATTTATTTATTTATTTATTTATTTATTTATTTATTTATTTATTTTTCTTATGCTCATCTCGCTGTGATCCTCCAGTGCTGTTTCTTTTTAATAAGCACAAAGATACAACGCAAAACATTTAGATGATCAGATGATGTATATACCTTTGGCACTGTATGCAAAATTAGCAGATACAAACAACAAAAGTGTCATCACGGGAACTACACTCCTGTCTTCACAACAGACATGCCTTGTCTATGATCTGGCTTCCTGTTAGAATTAATTTGGGCCAATTAAAGTCAACCATAAGGGGGACGACGATGTGCCTTTAATATTTTAGGCAAGAAAACTTGAGTCCAATGAAGACGAAATAAGAAGAATGTTAAAAATTGTAACTTTGATCCAGATTATCTATTATTAATGACTGCAGACTTTTGAAAAAAAATCTTCAAGAACACTGCACAATAGATATACTTAAAAAACAAGCCAAGGAACTTGGTTTGGAAAAAATTGCAGCAAGAGTATGAAAAAAGCGCAGAATGCAATTCAGACCGCACAAGCGTTGACAAAGAGTCCTCCTTTGCATGACTTTTTATCCAATTTCACAGAAATCATCCTGGACTGGACTTTAACCAGATCTTTACATCTTTCATTTCAACA
This sequence comes from Xiphophorus maculatus, assembly GCF_002775205.1. Taxonomy (NCBI): domain Eukaryota; kingdom Metazoa; phylum Chordata; class Actinopteri; order Cyprinodontiformes; family Poeciliidae; genus Xiphophorus; species Xiphophorus maculatus. The sequence continues at coordinate 17,963,150 of NC_036465.1, read as the reverse complement.
GTTATGTTATTTACCCAGAATGAATGATGAAACAACAAATCATTAACTTGGATCTACAGGATTTTGGACTGCAAACAACCACAGACACACATGGCATAAAAAGCTAATCTAGACTGCCAAATGGGCTGATCAGACATCAGAAACTGCACACAGCGTGTGGACACGCAGTTTACCCACTTTTCTTTTTACGTCTCTCCTGAAGCCATGTGTGAGCAGGTTATTGATGTTCAGGCTGGTCTTTAACACATCAGAGAGCTTAGACCCTACTGTCTCACATGAGAGAGCACAACAAGATAAATCGATCACAAATAACTCAATTTTATAAAAAAGAATAAGGCAAGTAGAAATCTAATATAACAACAGAAGCTCTGCCCACAGCATGTAATGTATAAAAAGACAGGTATGGCTGGCTGCATCCCGTTTGGTGAGCTGCAGCATCGATAATGTAAAAAAAAAAAATGCATGTCGCTGTTAACATTTCTGTAGCCTGGTCCATAACAACCTTCAGAGCTGCAGAGATTTTTGCTTGCATGAGAAAATGTTTTCAAAGAGGAAGGAGATGTTTTGGTAATGTACTCTGAGGAAAACACTCTCACTTGCAAATGGGTTCCCATTAGGCTCACAAGAGCTGCACTGTTTGATTACAAGCTAATTAGCAGCTCATTTCATGCATGGTAAGTGCTGCTAGAATGGGCCCCTGATTTGATTCACTGCCCGGGCTTTTATTTCCTTGCTCCTAATTCACTTTAGCTCTTGCTGCATTTTTAGAATGTTTTACTTTTCAGCCATAGCCTTTTTAATAAAGATCTGTATCACTATAGTGTTTGTGTGTGTGCGTGCAGGGGTGTATGCGTGTGTGTTCATGTGGACCGCTCATACACAGTTGTTTCCAAGAAGATGATGGGTTCCCACTCTGGTATGTTTCTCATTTGTCCTTTTCGTTTGAAGCCGTGGCTCCACTCATTCCAGCTCTTCTAGATTAGAAGCTTTAATTTTATTAGGACCAAGCGAATGGAAACAGGACAATACTTTATGAAGCGTGCTTTTTAGATTTTAGCAGGTCATAATAATTGGATTGTGTTAATAGAACCTTCGTAGAGGATCTAGCTTTTTAAAATGAATGAACTGTGCTCAGTAGCTGGGAGCAGCTGCTCATTGGGATAGTTTAGTATAAAAAATATTTAAATAGCTGGACAGGCTAAATCAAACTGTAATAAATATCTTACTGCATCTGAAACTTCCCAAGCAAATGTATTCAATGAATTAAAAAAAAGAGTTTGATCAATTTTGGGATGCGGTTGATTCTCATAATGAATATGAAGCATGTAAAACAAGGATCAAGTGTTTAAGATGGGTTAAGTAAGATACTGAGTATAGAGAACACAGATATGCGATCAGTTTTGCCGAAATTCATTTCTACACATTGCTGGAAAAAGAGATCCAGCTACCTGTTATAGCCCCACACAAGCACACCCAAAATTATCAAGCGCACCCAGTGGAATACTATCATTCTATTGGCTGGAACGGTTGCTAGGCGACGGTACTCCTTGATCCGGGAAGGAGCAGAAAATGCTTCGCAACCGAGCAGTGAGGTTTTCGAGTGCAGATTTAATCCGTGCAGAGAGAAAGTTTGCGCACAATGAGAAAATCTGAGGGAGAACAGAGAATATTTGAAAGAAAGCAGATGCTTGTAGTCCAACAAACATTATAAGTTTTGAGAGCAGAGATGAAATCCTACGTTCAAACTGAAAAGGTAAGTACAATTTCCACCATAAATATGGGGTCGAATTGCGTCGAATCTATGTCATTAAGAATGAAATTAACTCTAAATGTAAAAGAGAATCAAAACCCAACAACAGCAGAAACACGGCAGATAAGTTAATCTTAAGGCTTTCATAGACATCTTTACCAGGGATGCCAATAGTCATGTGCTGCAGAACCTTTGACCATCTAATCTCCATGGGTCAAGGTTAGAGAACCATAACAATTTTCACTTAGTGAGAATGTTCCCCAGCAGATAAACATAGAGTCAACTGGATCCTTCAACCCAGGAGGGTAACCAGTTTGAATGGTCGGTAAAAATAAAAATCTGGAGGGAAACAAAACTGAACTGTCTCCTCCTATGACAGCAACTCCATATCCTTTTGTTTGGAAGAAAAAATCTTTTAGCTCCTCATCAAATATTTTTTTAAAATGCATTTATATACATACTTTCTTTATGGTTTCTTCTCTTCCTGCACACTTCTCATATTAAATTAATTCTCAAAAGAGTAGAAACAAGGAACCCTTTTGCACAATCACCTGCTGTACAACCATTCGATGTTTTTATTCATATCGACTTCTTTTTAATGTATGTAGCACACGTTTAGAAAGCACTGAATATTTTCAACCTTATGGATCATTTTATAAGCAAACTTTCCTTTTAACCTGAGGAATCCGATTCAGCAGGAGTTCATTAGCTCATTGCAGAGTCTCTCTCGCGGCTGTCTTTGTGTTGCTGGAAATCAAACAGTTTTTGTACACCTGCAGAGGAAAACACTTTGAAAACCAGGTTCTTTCATTGAAAGAGTAAAATGAAAGTTAAGACGTTGCCGTGCCATACCGGGTTGTAGACACACATCAAAGAGATTCATATTCCATGCATGTACATTATATAATTTCTCATTGTGAACGTTTTACCTGGTAGGTACCTACTCTCTCTGACAAGCATGCAGACATCATCTCTGTGTGACTCCTTGATGAGACTCTCACACAGCAGTTCGCACATCATTCGGCTCTAAATTGAAGCTCAAACTGAGCACCGTCAAGCCGACTCCCCATCTGATTGACTTCCAGCCGTTCTCCCAAAGGCAGTGAGGAAAAGTTCAGAGTATGATGACTTCTTCAGTGCTGCAAATAAATTTTAATGAGTTTAGCTCTCAATGCGAAGAGATAAAAGGCCCACTTAATTTTTCAGCTTTTGCTCTCTCCTGCTCTCAAAGCAGCCAATAAGGTCTTATCTCATGGCCAGCAGGGCAAATCCTTTTAAAGGTGGTCTTATTGCAGACGCTTCAGTCTCATTGTTCTTGTGTCAGATGTCGGTGCCCGGTGGCTTTTCACTGCTCTCTGTGGGACATGAACAGAGAGTCCTATTCCTTTTCTATATGCTTATTCTCTGACATCAAACACATTGGCTTTCTCCACTAAATGCTGTATGTGTTTGGGTTTTTCTTTTTCTGGTACAGAGATAAACTGAAAAGCATAAGCTCTTTATTCTTTTTGTGAATAAATGTCATGCTAAATAGATGCAAATTTATTCAGGAACAAACTCCGTTTTATTTATTTTATCCTCTTGTGACAAAACATTGCAAATTCTCATCTCTTACAATTATGGCCATAGTTAGATGTCAGCCAAGAAAAGACCGATCCTTCACAGAGCCTTGCTGAAGTATTCTGTGTGAATTTTTTCTCGTTGTCTCATTACAACCTCAACTGTCAGTGGATTTTATTTGCAACTTATGTGATTGAACAAAACAAAAAAATGTGGAAGGAGAGTAATTTTCTTGTTATTTTCTATCCGTTCACCCAACAGCTCCATTGTCTAAACTCACAGGCCCAGGCAGGTTGCAGGGGGGCTGGTGCCTCTCTCCAGAGAGATGGGGAGCCAGACCCAAACCCATAGACACACATAAATATGTTTACCCATAAGGTGATTTTATTTTGAGGTTTTCATATTAAATTTGGGGTTGAATAAAACCCAAGATATAGATTGTATTTGCAAAAAGTACCTAAACCTGACTCATTTACCATCTATTTTACAATGGTGCTGCTTTGTGTTGGTCTATCACATAACATTCCAATAGAAGGCACTATGAAATCCACAATCTCCTCTCAGCCGGTGATTTTTTGGTGCTGTCTCCGCAGTTCTTCCAAACATCTACCTTGAGTTTCTGCCAATTACGTTCCAAGAGCTATGTTGGCTCCAGTGTCAACAAAGTGCCTTTTTATAGCATGCAGTGCGTTGGTCAAGCTACATCTGTGTTAGAGGCTGTCAGTAAGCTGCCCCTCATCCGGGGAAATAAGGAGCCTCCTCTGTCATATTTAGCATGACTGGCATGGGAATGTCCATAAAGCCGGCACTCATCGCCGTCAGTAAAGATCATCTTGGTTATTCCATGCTTCACTGAGGCCCCATGCAATATCTGCCAAGAATGTGATCATAAATATTTTAGTTTATAAATACAGAAGGAAATATTTTTTGAAGCAACTCGTCCTATTTTGTTTAATTGTTACTTTGTGTTAGTATTGGCAATTATTAAGCCTTAATAAAATCATAATTGAAGATTTAACCTCTTACACCCTCAGGGGGTATAAATAAATTTCTGCCTGACAAAAACACACAAAAGTAAATCACTTATAGCCTCACAGCTATTAGATTTAAAGAATAGAGGCAAGCCAGACATCAAAGCTAATTTCTTAATAGCATGCATCGCTTGTACAATTTATAATGGAATCAGTGATTTTGTTCAAAACAGCTCTTTTTAGTGTTGATTTATTCCCCTGTTAGTCAAAACTAAAGCCAAACTTTAAAAATAGAAAAACTGTGTGGGATTATATCACTACAATAAAATGTTAATTTATTTTAAGGCTTCACATATTTATCAGGAATGGGAATGAAATTTTTATGTGCCCAATTTATGACGCCTGAGGTTGGTGACACCAATGTTTTCAATTACAATTTTATGAAATACTTAGCTTTGTAGAGCCTTATAAATGCATTGGAACCCACACAGTGGTTGGAAGAATATGTGTTTTATTTTCCTCCGATTATTCCCTCAGTGTCCTTCTCAGGAGTCATTTTCTCAAACATTGAAAATTCAACAGTGATTTGTCGTGAACACAATAACTCCATGTGTCACAAACTGCTAAACAATGAGTCTGAATAAGCTGAAGAGGAAATGACTGATTCAGTTTGATCACAAAGGCAGAGCTGCACAGAAGCTGGAATGTTCTTTCTCAAAATGCTTTCTCTACTAAACAATTCTCCTTAATAAACCATTAAAGAGCAGCCGCCTCTCGGCCTCATTTGTGCATCAGCAGATGAATATTTGTGACTAAGGATGACTTAACGTTTACTTTCCGAGGCCAGGAGGCTTCCCACTGGGAGATAGAGGTAGGCGAGGAAAAAATCAATTTCCAATCTCAGCAGAGATAAAGACAAAGTTTTTTTTTTCCCCACAAGGCTTCTGCTGAGTTCAGGGAATCAATTTGTGAGAAAATACAAAGTGATAAAAAAAAAACCTCACTTGAATTTAAACAAGGCAACCAAATGTAAAAGTCATTACTTAAAAGGTGAAGCTAAAGCAAATTTGGAGGTAATCTGCATTTGTTACATGGTGGCCTGTTTTGCTGCTTCACACCCACTGAACAACTGAGAGCTTTGTAATCCCAATAACTCAGGGTAGGAAAGGTCAGAAAATGGAGGACCAACCTGCTGCTTAGTTCAACTTCTGGTTCTAAACAAGAAAACACAGCAATGATGATGATAGCTACCTCATCAATTTCAAAGGTCCCTCCACAAAAATACTTGTGTGTTTGTTTGCAGCTATGTTTGCAGTGGGTATGCTAGATGCTTGGCCTTCCTTTGATAGTCTCTGGACAACTGCTGCAAACTCACACAAGCACGCGCACAGAGGAGATCCGGTTTTTACAATCAAAGCAGCCCGAGGTCAGGATGTAAATCTTTGCACTTGCCCCCACCCTCTAATCACCTTTTTATAACCCCACAAAAAACACCCCCTCATTTTGTCCTTACTGCCTTAGCTCTCTGCTAAAATAAACCCAGTGAGGTAAGTGCCGGAGGCATCCTGAGATGAGTTTTATACAGTCTGTTCCTTCAGGGTTGAGGAGTGTCCGAGTTGAGAGGAGAAGCATCCCAGATCCGTAGTGGGACGAGGAACAAAACCAGAAGAAAACGAGAAGGAAACACAGGTAAGGCTGGAAATAAAGACTTTCTAATCATTTATACGCTTTGACATGAGACACGATTAGACTTAACAGAGTGTACTGTAGCAAAACACACTATATGTAATTTTTGACGCTATCTGATCAGAGAGATGATAGCTAACAACATGCATAAGTCATTAAATAAAATTAAAACTGATATACAACTTCATACCTGAGGCAAGTTTTTGGCTCCAAAAAAATGTAATTCTTCTTGAAACTGTTAAAACGATTTGCTCGTATTGATTACTCAGTATTTATGTAACATAAATCCCATTTTAAAAATTTTAGTTTGCTCAAATTATGCGTCAAGGTATCAAATAAACTGTTACCTGCTCACATACAGAACATGTTTTTGTAAGAGAAGGAGGACATAACTTAAGGGGCTATTCAAACTTAAGGATTCGTAATATATTCACAACAGGAAGGCGCTTTTGTATTTCAATTCATGGTGTAAAATCATGGAACAAGTTAAATGAGGAGTTAGAACAAAGCCAAAATTTAATGCAATTTAAAAGGAAATATAAGGAAGTTATTTTCACAAGATATAGAAATATGTGTGAGAATTAGTACCAATGTGTATATATGTAAATTGAGGCATATGAGTGTGTGTGGGTATGGATGTACAGCATATTTAGACATGTAAACACAGATAAAATGGAAAATTAATTAACCTATGTTTATTTTTTATTTGATTTAATAATAAGGGTCCATCTGAAAATATAGTATGAGTTTATGGAGTAGGAGTTCATAAGTTTCTTACCTCTTCCTTCTCCTTGCCGAGCATTTTAAGATTATCGTGGTACAAAAATATGTCTTTTGCATTCTTTGTTCATGTGTGTGATTTTATACTTTTATCATGTTTGAAATAAACAAATGAATAATTATTATATAGCTGATCATGATTAAGGGAAAACCATTGGAGATGCATTCTGGAGTGGATGACTTGACCAGGCAGAGGATGTTGCAAGCCAAAGCTCTGTCTCAGGAGGCCAGAGGAGGTAAGAACTTAAAGGAGTGACACAAGGGGTTTATGTTCACCGTTGGGTTTTGGGACAATATGGCCAGGAGGGCAACAGAAGCACACAAACACAAAGAAGTCCTCTCTCTGTTGCAGCTCAGACAACTTTTTAAGACCTTATGTCCACATCAGGTCAGTAGGAATATTTTATGTTATGCAGTTTAAAAACTTTCCAAACTGAGGATACATGGCTGTACACCACAGCTGGCTAAGATGATGTTGTTACTGGAGCTTAATTAATGGAAAATTACTTATTTTTTATAGAGACTGAACTGCCTATGGTCATTGTCGATTCAAAAGTTTAAAAAAATTAAAAATACATAAACTCGTCTGTCTCTGTCCTGAAGGTTACTTTTTGTAAATCTAAAAAGCCAAAGCTGAACAGGTCAACATTTTCAATGCACATAATGAGGGACTTGAACCACAGCTGCCTGTCAGCACATGTAACAACTTTACACTAAAAAGGCCACTATTTATTTAACTTTTGTTCTGCCAGACATAAAGTGAGATCACAGGTGGGTGTGTCAGGTGTAACTGAACCAAACATCAAAGTGTGTAGCTTGTTTTCTTGGAAACAAGTGGACACTGATACTCTGAAATCCTTGGAGTGGTAATGTGTGGATAGTCAGCTGGAACTATCCCAGCTGGCTGTTTGCTACTCCCGTCCCGTCCGCTTGTAAGGCCTTGAAAATTATTCTCCTAAACTCAGCAAAACGTGACTCCCACTGCTGAATTATACACAGGCTGATCAAAGGCAGCTCCTCTAGGGTGGCATGGACCCAGACTTCTCCCAACACTTATCATGTGCGAGTAAAAAGGACCATCTGCTCTGACACAAGTATTTCATCCAAAGATCCTATTTATATGCCCAGTTTCCCATTTAACTCTGGAGCACAACAAACATTACACACCACTTGACATCATCTCGAGGCTATTTCAGGCCATCCATCATGCCGCAATACAACCTAAGAAGGGACCCCCTGAGCAAAAACTGCATGGATACTTAGTGACGGCACACATGCTTTAGCTTTTAAATATCAGTCCAGCTCAGCTGTTTCATGTTGACAGATGCAAGAAGAGCACTTGGGACTTCATGACTTGCCAAGTGTCTGTTTTTTTCCTTTTTGCTTTCCTTCTCTTTGTAAATTGTTGGAGTTAGAGCTGATTCAATTTATAAACTTAAATTTGGAAGTACTGGTGATATGAGAAAAGTCTGACTTTTTCAAAGCTTTAAATGATTTCAGACAAAAAAAAGCAATTTTAATCCTGTCATTTGATTTGTAATTTTTTTTTTTTAAAACTGTTTTGCATTTAAGATAAGCAACACCCTCCAAGAAAGGATAGGCAAGAAATATACTATTCAAATGGCTTATTGAGTAGTAAAAAATCTGTGTTCTGAGAACAAAATGGACAGAGAGTCTTCAGCATATGAGTGAATAAATAAATAATGATACAAAAACAACATGAATGAAAAGAAATGAACAGGATTTCTACATATCTATTACTGTATAATGACTAGAAGTAAAACACTGAAGGAATCTGGAGGCACAAATAGAGCATGAATGAACTTAAAACCATTAGTTTTCAACCCCATAACAAATAATGCATTACAATAATCATATGGACAAAGGATTAATGGGAAAACTCTTTATAAAAGGCAACAATAAAGACATAGATTTACATTAACTACCATAGATTTAATTTTAAAAAGCACATGTTCACCTTAGCCAAAGAATTAATTCTGATGCATGAGAGATGAATGAACCATTAGATGAAGTTTAAAATAGACCATGCTTGTTGTTACGAGTTACATGCCCACTTACTGTTTGGGTTAAGTGTTGGTTTGGGGGAAAACACATTACAGATTACTTGTAGATCTTATAAGCTCTTGCAAAAGATTGAACATGATCGTTTCTATTTATTTGTGGTAACCTAAAAGCTACAAATAAATGAATGTATGCATTTCACTCACAGAATGAGTCACGTGAATCACTTACTACTGTGTTCCCTTCTGACAGGTCTGAACCTGGGGAAGAAGATCAGTGTACCAAAAGACGTGATGATGGAAGAGCTGAACCTTTCCTCCAATCGAGGCTCTCGCATGTTTCAGGAGAGACAGAGGAGAGCCGAGAAGTTTACATTAGAGAACGTTGCCAATGGACCTTATAATCCCAATGTAAGAAATAGAAAAGAACAGACACATTGTAAAATGCTAAAGTATTCTTTTTTCCCTGAGAGTTTATGTGATAAACTACACAAAGAGCATTATTATTGTGATTTGAGAGAAAATTAACACATAGTTTTCATTCTTTTTGCTCAAAATAAACAATTTTAAGAGTTTGTTGTTCACTCCATAAATCTGGTCTTTATGCGAGAGAAGACTAAAGAAGACTAAAATAATGGATAAAATATTTATTTCATTTACACAGAAAAAATCTAATAAATATATAAAATAGGAATAATAGTCAAACATAAAATAAAACTTTCTTATTCAGCTTGAAAAGGAGCAGGGAGAAGCCAATGCTTGCTAAATCCTATCCTTATCTGACTCATCCAGTATAAATGATGTATTTACGGCAAGAATATCTCAGTATTTTCCACATTATTTACACTTACATTTGTCCTTCATTTCACCATTATCCAGTCTACACTATCCACAAATGAACCTATACTATTAATTGCTTTTTATATAAACTACATCTTCTGCACACTAACAGATTGCCATCTAAAATCTAGCTCTGCCCTTGACTAGTAACCTGCCTCAGTGTAAGGTATAAATAATTGCCTTGCCATTATTTCAAAAATCGTTTTTATATTTTTTGGTAGATTTCTTGTTCTATACGCTATGTGACAGGTTTTGAATTTGACATGAATTTCGAAATTCACCTGTATCCCACCTCATAAACTATCTGTTTGGCTTTTTTGTTCAAAGTGGATGATGTGTTTCTCCAAATCTCCACACATTTAAAGTTAAGTATGATGAAACCAATGAACAATATAGAATAGAGCTGATGCGTGGCTCAGAAGAAAACCATTATTCCTTTCTCAGCTTGTAGCATGCTATGTCAGGACACAGCAAGCTCCAGTACTCTGGTCGAATTAGCCCAAAATTAAACATTGTGGTCAAAATGCTATTTATGGTAGAAAACTAAGTCTGTCCATCACCCCCACCATGGTGATGGCTACGTCATACTGTGGGTATTTTCTGTCACAGCAGGGACAGTGAAGCTGATCAGAGTTGATGGGAAATGGGTGGAAGCAAGAGGCTGCAAATGATTTAAGGGTAGAGGTTCGCCTGAAAATGATGAGATCAAAGCTTAGTCATGTGTTAGTTTAGTCCAGTCAAGTCCGGACATAAATCCAATAGAGAATCTGTAATGAGACTGCACAAATGAATTCCAAGCTGATCTTTAGAAGTGTGGCATGCACTGGAGTGAAAACCATGTGTCATTTTCCTTTTACTTCACAATTGCAAACTACTTTGTATTGCTTTATCCCACGAGGCTCTAAATGTTGTTTGGTAGCTTATTATTAAAGTTGATTTTTTTAGCTATGTTCCAATCAAATATTCAAATAATAAAAAACATACAAATATACATTACACTCAGTAGACATACTGTGTTCCCAAGATTAAACATTTGATAAGTTTTCCCACAATTGCTGTCTCAACCAGAGTAGCATTACTGTTACAGCCAAAGTATAAAGCCGGTCTTGTATTGCCATTTGAGGATTAGATACATTTACAGGAACCTTAATCAGTGTGTATCCTGTAGGCTCATCTTGAACTCAGTCCCCCCCTGCAGTCAGTCTCCGTGCCGCAGGGAGGAAAAGAGAACCAGGCTTTCTCCATCCCCGGTAAGCACAGCCTGGTCATGAACCTTCAGAAGACTGTAGCAAAGAAGGGCAATCCCAATGTCCTGGCTCCAGGTAAATGGTAATACACTGCAAAGAAAGGGCTGCCACAAGCTCAGACTGGCTTTCAGCATTGCCAGCGCTTGAGGAATGCATGGACACACTTGCACCATGATATGCCAGAACTCACCTTTCCAATCGCACTCCCAGCACATTAATTTGTTTTATTCTAATCAGAGCCAGGGGAGCTGGCAGTTTGTGGAAAGCAATTATCTTGTGAGCATCTTTGCTGAGGGCTGTTGTATATTTGGCCTGGCAGAAAGCACTGCTTCCAGTCTGACTGATGAGCAACTAAGCTCTGTTTATTATCAGGGATTCACACTGAGATCTCATTACTGTCATTCCTATTGCTGACAGGAGTGGCATCAGAGAGATTTGTATGTAAATTTTCATCCCTATGCGCTTCGAAACAGCATGTTATTTTTATTCAGAGGGTGGGGGTTGAATTTAATTGAACAGTTTCTCAACTGGAAAGTATTGAAAATTACTCAAACACGTCTTTAACTTTACTTTGGGTTGGATCCTGCTTATTGCTATCACGTTTTTTTTCTTGGCCAGGCTACTCTGGGCCCCTAAAGGAAATTCCACATGAGAAGTTCAACACGACGGTAATCCCCAAATCCTACTGCTCCCCATGGAGGGAAGCTTTGGGAGGCAGCGAAGAGCTTCTGAATACTCTCAACACCCAGCTGCCACAACCCCCACAAAGACTACAGCCTGCTAACTACAGGTGCTTCAACAGGTAAATCCTTTCCTCCATCACCTGACAGGTCTCTGCAAGTGAATCAAACACATACGTTTTTAAGCATGAACGCTGAGGCCCGTCTATCTCCAAATAGACCCACAGATGACCTAACCAAAGAGATCCATTATCATTTGTTCCCCCGGCTCCGGTCCATGTTTCCATAAGTTGAAAATGAATCCAGTGTCTGGCTTTCAGCTCCTTGGACTGTGGCAGCATGATGGTTATTTTCATCTCTGGGCCTTGACAGATGATCCACAGGAAGGAGGGGAGAGGGGTCTGCAAGCTTTCATGACCCAATAAGACATATAGCACACGAAAAGGGAGTCATCTTTCACATGACATACGTGCAAGACAGAGCAAATGTGAAGCCAAGGCAGATGGGGAGATGAGGCCGGCAGGCGAAACAAACTGAAACAAACGCTGTCAGTCAAACTGATTCAGTCCGCCTGTAAGGAACTGCACCCCCTGTGGAGAGATCCTCTTACATCCTTAAGATTATTATGAAATTACAGCATCTTAAAGCTGAACTCTAATCGTCGGGAAGAGAGGTTGAGTTCAAGGCGCACCCAATTTTAATGGTGTTAAACCCTGGTGGGTTTAAAAAAAAATAAAAACCTTGTTTGAAGCAGTGCATATCATGTGTCATGCAAAAGATTTTCCCTGTTACATCAAGGAGAGTTACTTGATATAACCCTCTTTCTTTCCCCCACTCATTTTACAGAACTCCGATGCCATTTGGCGGCACAATGGCCAGCAAGAGAGTCATCCCAGTTATTGGCTTTGAGGCCGTGGAGCCCCAGAAGCTTCCCGGCGTCGCCCTAGACCGTATGTGTAGACGGCCAAACTTCAACAGAGCGCCAAGAGGATGGGGAATAGACTATAGCCCTGAATCTAATGAGCTATGAGAGAGACTTTATGAGATAAAACCTGAAGCACAAACCCTCTCTCTTTGAAACGGTCCCTCTGTTGATTGCAACAATCGAAAGGAGAAGTTGGAAAAAAAAATAAAACTCCAGCATAATAGTGGTTTGCTACTAATGAGTGTTGTGAGCATACAGAGGCAGGCGATTATGGGCTGAGTCACAGGCTCACAATGCCTTGCAGAAGTATTCACCTCCATTAGTGATAGGTTGAAAACTAAATCCCAAGTTTTTGTATGTCCAACAAACTCTGATCAACCCACCTTCTGAAAATGTAAGAGTTGATCTATCAAGACACGGCCATCTACCTAACCCAACAGGCCATAAGAGAGAAGTACGATTCAGGGAAGCAGCAAGGAGTCTCATAGTAACTCTGGAAGTGCTGCAGAGGTGATGGCTCAGGTGAAAGAAACTATTCACAGTTTAGGTCATGAGCTGCACATCTGGCCTTTAAGGAAGACCAGCAGGAAGGGGAGCTAAAGTAGCCAAGTAAGAATAAATAAGAAACTTGTGGAAGACCAGGCTCTGGTCAGATCAGGCATGGAATATTTTTTCACCACAGTCAAAAAGCTATTTTTGGTGGAAACCTAACCACCAATCCCATGCTGAGACAAAACTATTTTTATCTGGGATATCGAAACCGGATAGATCCTAAATATTTAGCTTTAATGGTTTAGATTAATGCGTATTCACGTGTTTATAACAGTCCAGTCAATGCTCAGGACTGAAACTAGTTGACACTCTGTGGTAAAATTTGAATATTGCCATCTGCAGATAGTTTCCAGCTACTGTGACTGTGCTACAAGGAGTAGGCAAAGTATCAATATCAAGATGTGCAAAGCTAGTTTCTGTCATTGCAGTACAAGGTGGTCGATCAGAAACACATGCTCCATTTTTCAGATTTTATTTGTAAAAAGAGTTTAAAACCATTTATCAACTTCCTTCCATCTCACACATATAGTGTTGTGACGGTGTATAAAAATTGCATTACAATAAAGTTCATGGTTGTAACAAAATGTAAACATGTTCAACAGAAATGAATACTTTTGCAAGGTACTGTAAGAAGTGATCCCAACATATTTTAACTCATCAAAACCCATCTGTCCTCTCGTTTTTACTTTGTGAATTTAATTCTGTGAATACAGTCATAAACAACATGTAGTAATAAATGTACGAGAAGATAATTATTGACAAGGGTGTCATTTTAATGAGAAGTGAAAATATATAAAGAAAATTTTACAATAAAATCAATATGATGTTCAAAATTGAGATGGTGTCCAATAAAAAAAATAACTCAAACTAAATGAAAATGAACAGGTTTAACAATGCTTCTCAGTATTCAACTCCAGGTGAAAAGAAGCAAAATGAGACAGAAACAAATTTACTCCAAAGACTAAGTTCTTATATGTACAATGGTTCCATGTGGTCCTGGTCATATCGGCCTCATGCCCAGAGGCTGTTTTAACAGTTTGCTATTAGTTATTATTCCTTAGTACGACCAAAGTCATCGAGTTAAACTCTGACTGTCACCTCTGATGGCACAGAATTCATTTGCAACTCTGTAGGTTGTATTAACTGGAGATTACTAATTCCTGGGCAGCGTGTTTTTTCTGGAAGCAGTCCTCTGGCCCATAGAAGCCTTGAACATGCACGCAACCAACCAGGTTTGACATGAGAAAGCCAGGGAAATCTAATCACAGCCTAACGTCACTCTACTCTCGCAGCTATTCGGTGTGGCGTGCGCCGTGTGCCGAGTGGGCACCCATGCGCTGGGGATCCTGGGACGGGTAATGGATTGTACCAGGGGGTCTCATTGTCATGGGAGGGGGGACAGGTGGAGCCATGGGACCCATGGGGTGAAACATCGGAGGGCCATAACCTGAAGAAGAATAAACAATTTACCATCTTAGGCATCTGCATTCACTCTGCATCAGTAACACAATTCATGGACTCTTTCTACCTGGTGGAGGGGGGTTTATGCCTGGAGGTGGCGGTAAAGCAATGTTCATGATGGCAGGTGAGGAGCTTGGATCTAGGTTGAAGTAGTTTGCTGGAGCCTCTTCATCGAGAGCTGGTGGTGGAGGAAGTGCTGATAGAAAGAGGGGAAACAAAGCCTCTTTGTATTAGGACTGTATCTAATGATTACTTCAGTAATTGAGTATTAATGATTAATCTGGAAAGAAAATTGCCACATTTTGTACAATATTAGAAATGTATTAAGAGATCCAAATAAACAAATTCTTTATTTAAACAAGATGCCCAGAATGCTGTAATACAGCCTTCCACAAGTGTGTGCTTTCTGCTTGATTTATTAATACAGTGAAAGGCAAATCTAATGATTATTTTTGGATTAACTTAATCTCAAAGGAAAAAATGATTAAGATTATTATTTTTTTTTTTTTTTTGCAGAATTTGAACCATATAAAGCAAAACTTGTGCCACTTGAGTTCTGGGTAGAACATATTTACAGACAAAGTTTTTTTTAAATTTTTTATCTTAATTACAAAATGTGCATATTTTTGTAGTTTTGGCTTAATTACTGCTCTGAGTATGTTGCTTTTTCAGCAAATGGCCTTTTTAGAGTTTGCATACTTTAATGATTCATTTATTACTAAATTAGTGGAAGATTACTTAAATAATCGACTCATCACAATTAATCGTTTAAATCTTATATATATGTATTCAAATTCTTCCGGTGGCTGCACTCACCTCCAGGCAGGCCAGGTACAGGATCCAGTCTGGTTCCCATTTCACTCACTCCCTCCTTCACGCCATCTTTTCCTCTGGCTGCCTGAGACCTAAAGGGTCACACCATCTGCATTAGATGCCCTTTTATTAAACACAGTGTAGCAGCTGAAAGCAGCATTCGCCATAGACAATCTTTGTCTCCAGCCAACTCTCACTGCGTCAGTAATAGTCACCTTTTAACAGCCCTGTAGTTACCAATTTACTGACACTTGTAACAGCAATGCTGGGATTAGCTCAGGCTGCTACACTCATTCTCCTTGAAAAGCACCTGGCATTTAACAAGCACATTATAGCACATCCCTCAAAGTGGCTCTGCTTGATGCGGCTGCACGGGAGTTCAGAAGCGACTTACCTTCCCCACTTGACAGTGAGTCTCCGTCCATTAATGATTAGTTTGTTAAAGGACTTTTCTGCAGCCATTTCTGCTGCCTGCCGAGTGGCGAATTGGATGAAGGCGCACTGCTGCCTTTGGACTATAGTAATGGTGCGAATTTCTCCAAATTGGTAGAAGTGACCCCTGTAGTGATAAAGAAACAGTTTGCTTAACAAAAGACAATGTAACCTAAAGACTATGAATATAAAATTCACTATTTGAAGTTGCAACAGCGCTTGCAATAAAATACTCACTTGAGATCTCCGTCTGTTACTGTATCTCCCAGGCCGCCTATGTAAAGAGTGCTAATGGACTTGTCCTCTGGTGGGTCCAGTCGGGGCATAGTTGAAGCCCGCTTCAACAACTTGTCAGCAACTGGGTCATTGATGCCATAGTAACGATCTTTAATGTTCTGGTCAGCCAGAGGGTCATCAGGATCTGTAGGCTTCTCGTGCCTGCAGGTAAAAAAAAGAAAAAGAATGTACCACAAAGATAGAAAATAAATGTCAGACTGAACACTACACACATCAAAAAAACATTTCTATTGAACCTTTTCTACAATGCTAACACAACAAAAAAGATTAGAAACAAAACAGGACACATACTGCTCAAATGAGTGATCAAGTTAAAAATAAAACGAAAAAAAATAAAATTAACAAAAATTACTTAAAAATGATAATGTAGATGATAGAAGTAGTGTACTTATGTATGCTGATAATTTTATAAGTGAACATGGTTGAACATAATCAACTATAAAAAGACCAACAAAAAATGTGCATAGCAATATTATAAAGTGAAAATATAGAAATAAGTTATTTGTATAACAAAATAAATAAAAAAACTAGTTTCAAATTGACTAAGAATTACAGATCTAGAGAAAAAAAGTTAAAAAAATAAATGCATGTTATTTTATTCAGAAAAACTACAATGCTTCAATCCATTATTTTGTCTTCAGGAAGGACATTCAACAAATGGTAAAGAGATCTCTCCCTGTCTGTTTTAGTTTGGACTTTTGAAATATTTAAAAACATGCTACCTGAAGAAAAGATTGTTCTGAAGGGCTCATACAGTAAAAAAAAAATCTGAAAAACAAGATAAACTAGCTAGGACTACTGAGAGCTTTGTAAACAAACAGACTTTAAAATCTTCAACTTACCAAGTAGCAAGAGTAGAGACTTTAAAATAGGTTTCATTTATGACAATTCTACCATTCTTTGTGATTGTAGTTAATCACAAAGAAAGCCTAATTGACTACTCAAAATAGTAAAAAGAATAAAAATAAAAAAATAAGATTTAGCCATAAAGCCCACCTATAGGGACACTCTTCTCCTCTCTTACACTCCCCCTTCACCCAGAAGGAGCAAATGTGAGGCCGGTTCCTCTTGTAATACGGCGTAGTTCGGGCCAATTTGAGCAACATATCACTGGAGCTTGGAGCCTTACCAAGCTGGCCTACTGGTCGAGTGCCATCAGAATTGGCTATCTGTAAACACATATTTAAACAGAATCAATCACTGAAAACTGAAAAGTCAGCAAAACAAATGACAAATTGTAAAATAAAGCAATTTTGACAAATTATATTAATATTATATTAATTATATTAACAAATTAAATTAATGATTAATGAAAATCATTATTGAACAGATACTCCAAAGTGTTTCTCATAACTTGGAAGGAAATTATGAAAAATTCTGACACTGATACTACATGGTAAACTATATACAACAATTAGGAGAAAATAAATATTTTGCTTAATTATAGTTACTGCATTTATAAAAACTTGTTTTAAAGAGAAGTTATTTTGCAAGGCTACCTCTCTCTCCATGTTCTGTGTGTAGTACTCTTTGTTCACGTCAGACCTGGGAATCTCGTCTTTAACAGTGAGGCCAGTGTCTCTGACCTGGATAGGCAAACCTGAAAGCCACAAGATAAAACAGAAGGGTTACAACCAACTTATGTTGCATAAAACATGTCACACTGGTCAAACTTAGAGCAGATAATCAAAGACTCACCATACTCCAGGTCAAGAAGGCATGTCTGACAAACGTTCTTCATTTTACTGCAGGTCTGACAGACCTCCGTCTTCTTAAAACGCATCCGTGTTCCTGGGCACCATCTGAACACGGTGAAGGGCCGAGCACAGATCTGATGGTTGAAGATGAAAACCTCAGGCATGTTCTTACAATCCAAATGTTGGTTTATGAAAATGTCTCATTACATAGTGTAACACAAGGTCAGAGTTGCAAAACATACCTTGCATTCTTTTCCATATTTCTCCTTGGTCTGTAAAAATGAAGCACGAACATGTTTACACCTCTAGAGCTATAAACATGAGTTAAATTAGCACAACATCCAGAACATAAAATCTTACCATACGGATGTAAGGATTTTCCCCTAAACATGTCTGGCACAGAATTGGGAAATCCTGTAACAGAAAAATCACAATGGATCTTCTTTGTGAAAGAAAACAACCACATTTTGTATCTTTATCTCTACTATGGACTATGATTCTGTCTTTAGCAAAGCTAGAATTAATGTGTACGTTTCACCCGTTGATTTATTCATATTTTGTAAATACTCTTGAGCTCACTTTTTGCTTCAGTATTGAGGCATATTCAAATGTATGAACAGAACGAGTCCTGATTCAAGCTCTCTCCCACTTTGCCATCTGTTGAAGGATGCAGTTTCAGTCAAAGTGCTTGCAGCTGAACATGACTAGGATTTAATCCATCCATTTCACACCATCAGTCAAACATCTAAATATAAGCGGCTCTAGTGATTTAAAACGTCGACTACATATTCTAAGGTTACACCCTCAATAGTCTGGTGTTTTAAAAAACTAAGATGTCAAACACCTGGTCGCTAAAAACAACGTATTTACTGCTGTATCAAGTACTGCAACAAGCGGAGAGCAGGGTATTGTTGTGTTTTATGCCATAAACTAGCTTTAACAAGCTTAAACTCGAGATCTTGCTTAGCTGCTTTATCTGAAAAGTTGGTGCTAATGCCAAACTGTTAGCATAGGTATTTCCCTCTGAGGGCCACGCGGATATTATATTTACATTTCTAAGTTAAAATTATTAATTCATCTGACTAAATTGTAATACCACTGCAAAGGTGTGAGGTCAGTATTTTAAATACAAATTCTGAATGTAAGATTTTACCGGATTGCGACTATTTTAGCCCTGTCAGCCTCCTAGCGCTAACCTTTTTAGCTTAAGTAGCTAGCTCTAATACAGCCCGTGTTCATATGAAATCCAGAGATATTTCTTTAGGGATCGATCTGGGAAGTTATTGCTTTGCTAGTGTATCACTGAGACAATGGACTCGTTTTCATCTCTATTCAGTTAACATTCACATAGCAGCCAACCGCGACATACAGATAGATGCTAAACACGATAGCAGCCACGCTACAATAGCTAGCCGACAATGGCTAGCGGAAACTACTACTCAAACCGAGGTGGTTTTAAGATCTACTAAGTGTTGAGTTTTGGCTTCTACATATTTCATTCATTCCTACTCACTGTTGTAGAAAAACATGACACTGATTGAACATACCGCGTCTTCCCAGTTCTGTCTGTTGTAGGTGTTAGAGCCTAGGGAGGTCGCCATTTTGGAAAGTGTAAGGCAAACTTCACAGCTAACCAGCTCAAAGCTAAAGAAATCACAGCCGCAGTACCTGACATTGCCTTCAGGTGTCGCTCTGGTTCCAAAATAACTGTACAAATATGGCTATTTGAAACGTTGAATTAAAATCACATTACATGTCAGTTTTTATAAGCACGAATTTATGAACATTATCCATTGTTATAAAAATGTAATACAAATAGGAAAAATTACTAATTCTAATATTTTTTCCAATCTGTCTGTCTACATATTTGTATCTTGAAAGAGAGAGAATGAATGAGTGAGAGAAAAACCTCATGGGACATTGTCAGAGCAGTGTGTTCATAGGAGCTTCTTTTTTTAATTGGATTTCTCTTTTTTCTGATAGTGTACAACAATGCAGCAGAACTAACAGAGACAAATGACAAGCTGTCCATTGGTGACAAGTTATATAAGCTAAGTTTAGCTATTAGAGAGAAATCGGGCTAGTTTTAAATAATTTTCTCAACTTATGGTTTAGCACTCACATATTAAGGTCTTAATAAACAATTTATTGGTATACTTTGTTGTATTAGTCAAATAAACATTTCAAGACAAACACAAATAACTAAAATATAACATGACATAAGTAATTCACGTTGACACAACAGTTTACTTAGACCAAGAATGTGAAAGATTGTGATTACATTGTTTTTCAGTGGTATATATTTTACGTAATTTTAATGGGTTACTGTTAGGTAAATACAGGAGAAACACATTTAGCAAAGTCAAAACTAACATCCAATACAATTTTACGTATAATTTGAGGCTTCTTTTTCCTTTCATTCAGCATGCAACTACTGATTCAACTTTCATGCAAGTGATAGACAAGAGGAAGAGATGGATTCACAGATCCCTCAGAGGTAATGTCATCTATTTTTAATTTATCCATCCACTTGCCATTGATCCATCCACCTGACTTAATTCAGGTCAGAGTGTCTTTATTGTGTAAACCTCAGATTAGAGGGGCAAATGATGTCAAAGATTACAGCCGCAGGGCATTAAATCCTGGAAGTTTACTTAAGTTTAGAGGAAGGTTGTCGAGTCAAAGGGCAGCAATTATTAGATACAAACCCAGGGAGCTGTCAAAGTCTTCTCTCTGTCAAAATAGTCTGCAAAAGAGACTTGACAACTGTCGGTTTTACTGTAAGAACACTATAATGACACAGAATAAATAGAAAAACAATTTCGGTCTCATTTTATCGTGGCACCAAAATAAAAGTCCTGGGAATTGCCTTCTCCAAAAGTCATGTGATGCTCTCCAAAGTGTCATGTGACATGGATGAGACAGCCAGAGCTGTTTTCAAGGAAGACTTTGTCTGGGACTTAATCTCTTAATAATGAAAAACACACACCTCTTTAGTCACAAGGTTTGTTGTTTAGGTATTTTAGAACCTTGTGTTCATTTTTTTAAGTGAGGTTTATTTGTATAACACATTTCAGCAATAGGGCTTTATCTATAAAAACATTAGACCATGTACAAACAAAAAAAAACATTACATTACAGTAGCAAAATAAGGAAGAGCAATAAATAAGTACATGCTATTTAAAGGAACTCAGAGTTCAGCAATTTTGCAGTTTTCTTTAAGTTTGTTCCAGAATATTATAGCATAAAGGCTAAATGCTGCTTCTTTGTGTATAGATCCAATTCTGGGGATGCAAAGTAGACTTGACTCAGAAGGCCTGAGTGATCTGGAATGTCGATATAATGACAACAGGTCTTTAATGTATTTTGGTCATAAGCCATTCAGTGAATTTAAAGTCTATTTTCTGAGCTACAGGGAGCCAGTGTAAGGACCTTAGAACCGGGGCAGTGTTCTGGATCAGCTGCAGCTGTCCCATCGACTTTTCAGGCAGACTTATGAAGACACAGAGTTTGGGCCTGTTCAGTAGTAGCTGCAATAACTGCAACTATGCACTGACTCTTGCTTGTTCCTCTTTATGTCCCAAAATAATCATGCCAGTTTTTGTTTCTGCTCAGCTGAAAGTTGCTATGACTTGAAGAAAAAAAAATATATATATCTTTTTCCTTTTTCGAATCATATAATATTTTCCGTCATTGTTTTTAATGATGAATTCATATTCTGCAGTCATGAACATGAACTTTCAGCTGAATAAAAGCACTGTTCGTTGTAATTAAATGACATTCTAACTCTACGAAAATGGACCAAAACCCATTTTTTGAAGTGGTCTCGGTCCGCTTCCAAATACACACTGAACCATCTACAGGAAAAATAAAACTATGGTAAAAAGGAGCCCTTCAGTGTTGCTAGCACAACCACTGCATGACCTGGTTGTGCTGAAATCGTACCTCATCCTTGGTTTTCTGCTTAGCGATGCTGCTGCCAGCGTGTTGTGGGTCAGGACATGCAGAGCATCTCGTCTCATTCAGCTAGCAGAACACATTTGCTGGCACTGTTCCAACATTAGATATATCACATTGCAAATCCTGCACTCAACGAGCTCCTCTTGACATTCAAAATGCCATTGCAGTTGTAATTACGGCACAAATGTGGACAACAGAAATTCAGACAATAGGACTTTCAGAGTTTGTTTTTTTCCAGGAATGTGCTCTCTCCCGCACCCGTCATTTCTGTCCCGAAGAAGCAATGGTCGTCACCTCGCATGGCTTTGTTTACAAATTATAGTCTGCTTGCAAAAAAGTACATTGTGAAAACAAAGCAAACAAAAACAACAACAACAACAACAAAAAAACAGATATAAAGTTACATCGATAAACTAGATTTATGAAAATTTTGCTGACATACAAAGTATTGGTAGCCCCCTTTGAAACTTTCTGGTGGCGCCCCTGACTTAGTCTGTATATTAACGCACTTTCAAGAGAAACACAAATGTAAAAAAAACAACAAAAAAACCCCCAAAACGTTGGGGGTAATTCCAGAATTCATTTGCGATGAATGCTTTCCCACAATAGTAGGACACACAGCACGTCCAGGCCCCAATAATCTGAGCAGTGACGAGGAGCGGATGCAGATAAGCCCAGTGCTCCTGAGGACTTCAGTGTGCTTGCATGCGCGTATGAAAGGAAAAATGTGCCGCGCTGGCGCCTCCTGAAGACAGTTATGGGCTACTGCCGGTGCTCAGAGCTGCAGAAAGAGAGGGGCTTTCTCACATTTCCCGATCTCTCCCGGCCGAGACCGCCACTGTGCCGCTTCCACAACACAGCCGACAGCGAGCCGAAGCGACGACCTGCTCCCAGCGTGCTCTAAAGCCGTATTCAACCAAGCCACCTCCCGCCCGGAGTAAAATCTACTTAAACAAGGTGAGTACATCGACGCACAAGGCGAGCCCGATCGGGGTTGCTCCTGTTTGGCTGCTACAGCACGGAGAAGCTCCGTCGCTCCGTCTCAGAGGCCGGGGCTCGTGTCTGGCGCAGACGGAGATGAGGCCAGCTTTTTTCGGCCCGACTCTCCCGGCTGCAAACACAAAGCCCCGGCGGCACGGTGGAGGCTCGGCGCGGCTTTCCGTTTGCCTCGTCGGGCAGCGTGAT
The DNA here is from genome assembly GCF_002775205.1 of Xiphophorus maculatus. NCBI lineage: Eukaryota > Metazoa > Chordata > Actinopteri > Cyprinodontiformes > Poeciliidae > Xiphophorus > Xiphophorus maculatus. The sequence goes on along the minus strand of NC_036465.1, from coordinate 17,940,293 downwards.
CCGGTGGAAGCTAGCGTTATTGTTGACGCTTTCGTCTGGTCGAAGTGTCTGTGCCCCGGGATAGAGCTGCGCGTCCGGCTGCTGTGCTCTGTGATTTATCGTCGGAATTCCTTTATGGAGTCGAGTCCCCGTAGTGCAGCCCGGGCAAAGCAAAGCGACACCCGAGCAACTTGTTTTTGTAACTTTGTTGCAGCCTGGACGTGTACAGCGTTATCTGCTCGACTCAAGTTAGGGCTAGGAATCCGAGACATAGTGTAACCATATAGGTGGAGAAACTGCTTTGTGTTCATATTAACATCCAGTTAGCCTGCAAATGAAAGAGGTGGACAAAAGATTAGAAAAGGAATGCAATGAGTGCTGTAACTTTCCATTAGGCTCAATTATCAACTGTGATAACAGAAGGGATGTTGGCTGCATTTTTAACAGGGTCTTATGTCAGAACACAATATTTAATTCAAAGGATTATCATAACTCCCAAATAATACCAAGATCATACAATCCAACACTTCAAGATAATCATTCATTTCTAGTATTGCCTTTCAAATCAGTGTTTGCTTGTTTTGAGTTGTAGAACAGCACCGTTTATAAATCAATTGTTTTTCTCCTTCTAAGGATTGTGACATCTACAAGGAGAAAAAAAAATCCCGTAGATTATGTGACAAATGAGATGGTAGTTTTGGATCCAACCATCAATTGTTATAATAATTGTTATAATATTGGCACCATTAGAGTATCAATCTTTCTTGTTTTTATCACACACAAAAAATAAATAAATAGACAGACATTGAGGTATTGTTGGTGGTGGATGTGTTTATTGACTAAAAATAGATTAGTCAATAAAGTTTTTAATGGATTTAATGAAAGTGAAAAAGAAACATGATTAGAGCTAAAATGTGCTCACATATCAAATTTTTTTTTTTTTTCTTTTTTGTGGAGATGCGTTGATTCGAGTTTCCCGGTCGATACCGTATATAGATTTTTTTTTTAAACTGTGACAAATAAATGGGAGAAGAATGTGCTGCAGATTTTTTGATTGAGAAAGTTTCCGATCCCACAGAAAAGGAAGGAATTACAAGCATGAGAGCATGTGTCTCTAATCTTTATCTGGTCTCGGCTGCATCAGGCCACACGGGGTTGATTAATGTATTCATTAACCGAAAATGCCTCCAGTTGTTAGTTTTGATGCATTTAATAAATAGGAAGCCAAATATCAGATTTTTCAGAACCTGATTTATTGGCCATGATTGTGTGGGGGGGGAAAAAGACAAGGAATTTCTGATTTCAATTTCATGTGCTCACAGTACACAGACATTAGTTATAAATACATACACTAAAAATATAAAAGAAAAAGCAGACTGATTGGTGTATCTCTAATTTCTATTAGTAAAAGAATGAACAAACTATCCGATTACTCCTGGAATAACATGTGGATTACAGCGTACCCACCAACTCTGTGCTGCTGAATAGTCTTATAGATGAATTATGAACTTTGAGAACTTTTACACATTTATTACTTAGGATTATAATTATTGAGATTGAGTTTCAGTTAAATTCCCTGTATATGAGCAAGGCAAAATCAGACATAAATGCTGTTTATAGAACATGATTCCCCTGCATGAGTTTTTCTTTTTCTTTTTTTTTTGAAAGTAGTGTTGTTTCTCAAAAGAAAACCCAAAAAACAAATCCAGTTTTAATATGTTTATTGCAATCTCTTTCCGTCTGTGTCTCTACAGGTTGATAAATACCTGCTGTATGGCTTTTTTGTGGTCTAAAGTAGGAGCAAATGTTTGCCTCCACCTAGAGCTGCATTTGTTAAACACTACAAACACTTGACTCTGCTCTGTAGGAGGAAAAAAAAGGGCCGTCCAGACCTGCTTGAAATCTTTTGCCTTGGGGGTGTATGCGCATGCAAACGCGCGCACCCAAGTGAGTAAGAGATTACTGAAGAAGAATGACTCGCGCTCAAAATGTATTTGGCAAAGTCACAAGGACTTTTCCCTGCGTTTTCGCCTTCAGCAGCAGAGCAAATTCTTGCAACCACGACGTGCTCGTCCCTCTGGTTTCAAAAGATTTATTATTTGATCAGTGTTTCACATTATTGTTATCCTCCAGCCATGTGTCGTATATCACATGCTCCTCCCTGTATTTGTTAGTGTTGGGGCTGGAGGGGATTGAGCGGGATGGAGACGGGGGGGGGCATGTGGGCTTATTCCATTTGGAGATTACTGTCATTCGTTTGTCAAATTTGCAGAGAGCCGAATCTCAAGTTGTGGTCTGTTTATTCGTGCCAACTGTTTGTCTGGTCGTTCTAAACCTCCATCTGACTGCTCCCGCTGGCTGCCAAGCATGCTGTGGTCTGGCGCTATTAGTTGATGAAGGCTGCCACTGCCGCTGCTGCAAGCATTCGATCATATATTGGCATGTTTTTTACTTGGATAGACCCGCGATGTGATGCAATTGAGTTGCACCGTCTTACCTAAACATACAGGCTGTCAGACTTTGTAGACATGACAAGAAATTGATGTTTTGTTGCTGCTGAAAGGGAAGCAGAATAAAAAAAAAATGTCTGTCATTGTTATCTCCACATCAGGATGTCAGTTTAATCGCGTGCAGGTGCAGTAATTCTACCATCACATTTAATGCTAAGCAGAGTAATTGTTGGGAGCTACAGGGCCCACAACATGCCAGCTCTTGTATTTTTCCATGTCACTGCCCCTTGTAGGCACTCTCAGTGTGTGGGGAGCAGACCTCTCTACAGAGTGTGGCTAAAGCCAGGCATCTATCCAAAACTTGAACCCCCTCCTTCGTCTTCTCTGCTGGGTATAAGTGCAGCTTTGTGCCTCGCTACTCCTCTCCGATGGGTCTTATTCATATACTACTACAACACTTCTTGCTCTGCTAGATAGTAGTATCTACAACTGGAAGCTCTCCCAAAATATCCCGCTGTTTGACAGACAAACTTAGATGTTTCCTCATTAAAAATCAAACTCTTGGATTAATCTACCAGAATGCAAGAGGCAGGCTGTAATATTGTTCCCTGTGAAGCAGCTTGTATTTCAGTTCCTGAGCATGGGCTTAACAGTCGTGAGGGGTGCAGAGGAGTAAATACATTTCAAACAGCTCAGCAAAACCCAGTATTAGCCAATGATCCGATAGCATCTGTAATCCTCAGGAAAACCTGGAGAGTTGTCTTTTTTTTTTTTTTTTTGAATGGTGCTAGTCTCCACTAGACAGTTGGCAGGCTCTAAGGGGGGTGTCCACATGTGTGACCGGCTGGCCAGGCTAACGGCGAGGCTGAACGCCGCAGTATGCGGGCAGATCAGATTACTGAACGATTAGCTGTGGCCTCCTATCCGTGGCCCAGGGAAATGATTTTCCACTGTCATAATTCCCTAGACTGAATTACGCAGGCCAGTGACTCACAGATACTCCATACTATGGGCCAGAGTACAGCGTGGCATAACTGTTGCTCTCTGGAGAAGGGGAGATATGCTCTGCCATTGTTGCACCAGAGAGCAAAGTAGTTTTCAGTCATTGTGAGCTTCCTTCAGCAGATGAGCAAAGGGTACATTTTAGAACCGGAGCAACTAATAACAACTTTAAGTAAAAATGCAATTATGATATTATATTGATATTTACACAAAGGTATAAAACAGGAATGTATCATATTGTGTGATTAAATTTTATTGAAACATGAAGTCTACAATTATTCATATTGTTAATCAGAGATGCACTGTTCAGAATCCTGTTGCCATTTTCTGATGAGCTGGTTTCTCGTGAAGCTTTGACCTGCTGTTACAGATCTTAGCCGATTCTGGAGCTGTAAGAACATTTGCATTTAGAATATATTTTGTCCGTAGCCTTCGTGCTGTGAGTGCTCATTAATTATTTGCGTTAGCAGCAAAGGCATTCTCACACTGTGTGTGTGTATTGCTGAAATATGATTTATTATTACAGTGGTTGCTGAGTTGACTTGTTAAACTGGCTTTGGCATCTAATCGTTGTGATTATTTCAGTTTTGATTGCTAGATCAACAATCTCTGTGTGTAGATGCTGGAGGACGCAGCTCCTTAACTGGAAATCCAGCATTCTTCATGACAGTAGTTAAAAAGTCAAAAGAATAAAACAACAAAGCAACTTTGCTGTACTTAGGCCTGTCACAATAACTAATTTTGCTGGACAATAAATTGTCCCAGAAGTTATTGTGATAAATAGTAATGTTGCTATTTTGAGATCAATTTCAAGTAACGTAATGGTAATGGCATGTTAATGCATGTACGCCCTGTCAAAGGTCAATACAGTTTAATTTCTAATGAAAATTTAACATTGGAACTGGAAGATATTTTAAACATCCAAAATGAATAAACAAAACAACACATAAAATGGATACTGAAATCTCTGTAAATAAACATGGACTAGTTGAGATCAATGCACCAGACTTAATCTTTTTGTCATCCAGTCTTTGATAGAGAGACACTCAAGATAAACAGTCATGCAAATGGAAATTATTGAGCTGGTTTTAATTTATCATTTGATCAGTTGAATTATTGCTTGTTGTGACAGACTTAGCTGTACTCTCCTTAGCCTTCCTGTTATCTGCTCGAAAGTCATGCTTGCTCTCATTCTCTCAAAGCTTGTATAAACTAAACTTCTCATCATGTCGTAGAAAATGAAGTTTAGTTTCATTTTAAAGAGCTTCTTCTTCCAAACTTACATTTCTTTTTCTCCCCTTGCCAGCTAACCGGCAGTGCGCAGCAACATCCGGGAAAGCAACAACAATGTGGTACTTCATGGTGAAAACTGGCCACTCCACCAGTTTTTGTGGCATCATATTAAAGGGACTTGTAAATCAAATGAAAGGCATAGTATAATGTTTTAGCAGCTTTGCCATAACGTTAAGGATGGAGATGAAGAACGGGGGGGAAAAAAGCATGACAACTGGGTGATGAGGCAGATTAAATCTAGCTGCCCTGTGGTGTCATTTTGGTGAATGGAAGCAAGACAGAAAGAGGTGTGGATTTTGACAGGCTAGCTGTTGGAGATGGGACCATGTTTCCAAGGTGCATATCCCCTCCCTGAGGCAGGAATCTGATACATTCCATGGGCTCCTGTATCCAGACCAATAATGGTGACCGGGGTGTAGCGTTTCATCAGGTGCCACATGACTAGAGCTTAAGTGCTGGGAAAGTAAGCACTATGTCATGGGGCTCACAGTTGGCCAGCTCTCGTTGCTTCAGAGATCAGGAAATGTGCCAGGAGAGGTTATGTGAGATATGGATTAATGTTTGTCAGAAGAGGATCTGGTGAATACAGCAGCTCAGCTTATCACATCCATTCCCCCTCAGCATTGTTAGGTGCATTATGTCACCCATTAAGGTGCGCTATTTTCAATATTTCTTTACCGCATTAGCCTCCATTTTGTTTAAATGAGGCCCTTAGTGGCAGCCACATTGATCAGTATTTCTCCAGCCAGTGATGTCAGGTGAATAACAAAAAGAAGCCACATCACTGCACTTTATAGCTTCACCTGGTTTTATGTCACCATTTCACATATAATTCTGTGCTTCGAGCAGAGTTTTCTTTGCTCTTGAGCTAAAGGCTATTTTTACAGCGAGACAGGAAAAAAAAAGAAGAAAAAAAACGCCCCATTTTATTTAGCGGTCAAAAAAACAAGCTGTCGGGTGTTAATGGACTTCACCTCAGCCATTCCAACAGACCCTCGGGCTACTGCGCGTTCATGAGCTCGGCTAGGGAGCTCTCGGCTGTGAGCCCTGTTAATGAAGCCATTTTCAGAGATGGAGAGATGCGGTAATGGGAACACACCACTCCACTGCAGGATATTCTAACCCCGTCCTCATCGTAAGTACCATCATTCAATGAATCCGATTAGATTCTTTTTTTTTTTTTTTTTCCTTTGTCCTTCTAGCTGTTTGGAAGGGTCCTTTTTTCAGACGCAGAGTCGGAGATGTTTATCTGAGAGATGCTTGAATAAAGATTTCCCTAGCTTTTATTTTGGCGAGCATTATACAAGTCGCATATTGGGTGCAGATTTTCCACTTTGTGGGAAAGGAAGCTTTGATAATGTAGTTGTAGCAGTGGATGAGCAAATATTTTCCACCACTGCGTGTTGGACTTGAACCTCATATTATCAGACCTAAAGTTCAGTGAACTGAACATGGGGAGAAGATCGGTGGAGGGGCCTTTCTGTGTTTATGCAGTTGTCTGGTGGCCTCGGCCGAGTGCAAATACCACACATATGTTCTTACCCAGCTTCAAACTGTGTGCAACCTTTCCTGTCCACGCCTCAAGCTGAATGCAGTGTTATTCCAAATAGGATGCTGGAAAAACTCACACTAAAAAAATGCGATCCTGCACACACGAGAATCAAAGTTTAAAAGCAAGTGAGTTTTAACTAAACTAAAGTAATCTGGATGTAGTTTTTAATCTTATTAATGTTGATCCACCGATCAGCTGGAAAACAGTTGAAGTTGTTATGGCTCTTGTTTGATTGCAGAAAATACAAAAATTAGAGATGCACTGAGAAATAGGCTGGTGACTGAAAGCATATAATTTTTCAGGTTCTTTTTTCCAATTGGCGAATAAACCATTCACTTCCTGGTCCTGGCAACACTCTTCATTGTGGAACATATTACTGGGAGGAAAAAGACTCATTGTTAGTTGACTCTGTCTTAGGTGTTTTAAAATAAAACCGTATGTAAAAAGAAACTATTTTAGAACATGTCAAGATATTCAGGGCATAGAGAGCAAGACCTTCCACAGATAACATCAAGGCTGATATAGATATAGCAAAGTTGTTCTGTTTGTGACTTTTGAGGGTTTTTCTTTTTAGTTGAGTTTTTAAGCTGTCTGTTGTGAAAACTGCATGGTTTGAAAACGTTGGCAGGTTTTTGAAATCTCAGAAGAATCTACATTCTCTAACGGATACATGTAAAAAGTGCAATTTTAATTATTCTAGCCATGCATGCTACGCAAATTGCTAAGATAAGATGACTAACAGTGTCAAATGTAAATAATTTTGTCTTCTTTGAAAAACATATCTGTAAAACCTGGGAGGCAAGGCGTTTGAAAGTGCAGTAACGTCCTTATAATTTTACATCGGTGCACCCTTTAATGCTTTCAGTGTCCCGGACAATTAGTTCATGAGCCATTCCTCTTCTATTAAAAAAAAGAGGGTCTCACATGTTCAATGAGCAACTGGCCATAAAAGTGATCAAAGGCACACTGTGGAGTATGTGATAAAATATTTACAATGCTTTTATTTTACATGGTACTTTGAATAAAATCAGTAACGAACAATGTGTTGTGTCCAAGGTTGGACTTCATCAGGTTCTTTATCCGCTGCGGCGTACACTCCTGCTCTGTTACACCTTAAGGCTTACTAGAGAATTAACCCTTCAACAAATGTCACATTTGATTACGGTCTGGAGGGGGAAAAAACAAATAAAATCCCCCCCAGAAAATCAGAAAAGGGAACAGAAATAAAAATGAAAACTTTCCTCACACAGGTTTGGTGAAGTCAGCTCTGTTCTTGATAAAAAATAAATAACCACTTATGGCAGGAAGGCTTAACTTGAATTTTAGTATAAAAAATATGTATATTGGCCAGGAACAGCCAGTTTTATGATTGGTGCAGTTTTAATATATTTGTGGTAGTCATTTTTTGCTTTATAATGTTTTTTTTTAGGTTGATCTAAAGATGTGAAATACATGTTTTATTTAAAGGGGAAAAAAATCTGGTTCACTGTAACTGGACTGTTCATTGTAGAGTATACCAATGGATTTTTTTAGATGAAATATTTTCTAGTAAAGAGGAAATAAATGTTGTGACATGCTCTATATTTAGAGATTCTCTAATAGAGACATGAAAAAAATGGTGTCCCAATATGCCACAAAAAATGAAAGCTGCAAAAAATACAGTTTCTGTGGAAATTCAGCTTTTATGGCTTAATCAATGAAGAAAATGTATAAAGAACTACCAGCACATCTTATTACGGTATCCTTGTTTACATGTCTTTATCAATAAGCAAAATAGATTATTTTCTTAATAACTTGTAATGAGGCAGGTCTTTGAACTAAACTCTTGTATTGTATTCTTGTACACCAAGAAGTGCTTTATTACACAGTTTTAACCTCTGTGATTTTAATGAATTGGGTCAAACATTGTTCTTAGGGATTACACAGCACCACAAAATGCAGCTGCTGAATGTAACTTTTTGTTATAGTCTTCAATAGTCTCAAAGGCACACTGTGGAGTATGTGATAAAAGGATGCATTTCAGTGTTTGTAAAGTTATTGGATTCCAAGAACTGTACCTGGTTTAGTGAGAAGTGAGAGTGTGACCAGTCTTCCTATTTTGCAGTTTTGCATTGTTTGACTCTTTATCCTGAGGCTTTAAAGAGCTCTCCGATATGAACGGATGCTGCTTTGGTGGAAATTGACGCTCAGTGTTTACCTGGCAGTTAGTTCGCAGTGATACTCAGAAGAAAGCCAGGAGCGGACGCCTACGCAAAGGTCAAGCAGGGGTTTCGGATTTCCTTTGTTAGCCTGCGATGACAGAAACTGATTGTCTGCAGGACAACTGCGCTTGTTTAAAAACATGCATGTCTCTGACCTCACTCAGTTTCTCATCTGCGAGTGTTTTTACGGTCCCACCAGGGCTGTAAATATGTAGCTGAATTTCTCTCACTCACCCTTTCTTCCCCTCTCTCTTGCCTCTTTGGGCCAAAGCACCAGCTAGCTGGTTGATGTCCAGTCGGCTGTTGTTTCTGAGCGAGGTTGGTTTGTGAACAGTGGGAGTCATCCTGGGATATAAATGGATATTAATACATATGAAGAGCTCAGCCTTCAATCTAACCTAATTGTTGTGTTGCAAAGATAAGTGCTTAGCCAGAGATATGGATCATCTCCATTTTAGATTAGTGTATTTCATGAGCAAATGGACCTAAGCTGATGACTTACCCGCTTTCTAGCTTGAGTTGCTGGGGTGGAAAGAAGTGCAGACCCCAGGATCGAGGTTCTGGCAGCTTGAAGCGCACCCCTCCAGTGATCCGCAACAATGCTGTCTCATCCAGCCTGGGTGGTACTGGTGTGTGTGTGTGTGCTAATGTTTGTGCAGTGCTTGCCCCTGTCTCTGCGGGACAGGTGCTGGCAACCTGGAGGTCAGTACAGGGACAGATGGGGCAGAAGAAAGACTGGAGACTTTGAAAGACAACAGCAGGATGAATGAGAGTCGCTTTGCCAGGTTTCGAACACTTTTATTCAGAGGGGCAGCTACAAGTGGGGTCCGTCGTGACAGTCGGGTGAAAGAACCCAACAGCAGAACCTTCCTGTCCTTACAGAGGAGTTCTTAGGCCGTGCAAAGCTTAACCAGAGGAACTTCAGTGAGCAGTACAAGCCTGCAAATACAAACAGCAGTCTACCCCCTCTGTGAAGTGTTAAGTGGCCGGATATAAGCTGTGAATGGAACACAGGTGTCTGGACCAGGCTGTGTGAGCCCAGCCAAAGGTCTGTGTTTGTTTTCTCTTGGTAATGACCCCCCAACTCTCAGCTGCAGCCCAACCTGGGCTTATTGGATCTCAATGGGCTGAGGTGAAGCTGTGGAAGTGATTCAGAGATCGGATAAACTAATTCATTCTGTAATCCCACAACCTAACTCTGTGGCTATTTGAGGTGGGTAATTATTAGATTGTTTATTGTTACAGGGGGGAAAAATAACTTTTGTGATTACTTTTTTACCAGTTTAGATGGTTTTCATTCAAGTTTAAGAACAATGAGAAAGTAGCTTCGGGTGACGCAGTTGCAACAAAAAAAGTTGAGTTCTTTCTGCATGGAACTTGCATGTTCTCCCCTGTACATGTGTTGGTTCTCTCCAGATTCCACACACAGTCCAAAAACACTACTGTTGGGGTCCGCGCCTCTGACCCAATGACCACTGCAGATAGACACCAGCAAATGTTCAGCTCTGTTCTTAATCCTGACACTGAAATTCATGTTAATATTCCACAACACATTGCTAAAGCGATAGCATTTTTTTTCTTTTAACATTCCTCTTTCTTTTCTCCCTTTATTCTGCTTTGCTGCTCATCTACCACAGTAAAGCAGCCTTTTGAAGTCGGAAAGACTGCGGCTTTACTGTTTTAGTTCTCCGAGTGCTTGTGTGACAGGTAGTGAAAAGCTAGAGGCAAGTAATGGGACTCGAATATAATCCACGACTGTCTCTATAGTCAACGCCCTTACTTCTTTCTTTTCTCCCCAACAGAGGCCTCTGTGCTGCCGTCCATCCACTAAGCTCCTCTTTGTCAACTAACAGCCTGAAGGTGCGCTGTGGGGTTTGAAGAACCAACAGAGCTCCATCCTGCGCCTCCCCCCCTGGGAGAGCAACAGGGTGAAGTAATGGCTTGTTAACCCCCCAGCTACCTCTCAGTTTGATCGTTGCATTGTGAGGAGCGGCAACTGTCCTCCACGCTGATGTGATTGTTTGAACAACCCCATGGCCTCCCCAGATGGCCGGGCCTCAGAGCCGGTTTATGATAACCACACAGTTAATATCTGGCCTACATAACTCTCCTCCTACCTACTTACCCCCCACTCCTCTTAAACTCCGCTCTCATTTCTCCCAGCCACCCTCTGTGCCATTGTCTCCAAATGCCCCTGTTTTTATTTCCCTATTTCGCTCAACTTTTTCTTTCTTTTAAATTCCAGAATCTATTTCTTTTCGGGCCCCCAGGCATAGTGGGTGATAGCTAGAGACAGTGTAGCAAATTAAATTTCGTCTCACCCCCCTCCCTATTTTCTTTCACTCCCTATGGACTTTGGCACGATGGATCAGTGGAAGGAGAATGGGAGTGTGCAAAGATAGAGGAAAAAGCCCATTTCCACTGCATTACTGTCTCATTCCTCAGGGTCTAGAGTCGAGCTACACCAACACTTCTATTGCTTTTCTCTCCCTCTTTAATTTTCCTTTACTAGCTCTATCTCGCTGCTGCTGTTCTTCACACGGGGCCCTAACCTGAAGGTCTCTGCGCACTCGCTACCACTGCCAACACACAGTCTGACCCACTTTATTAGTTTGGCTCTAGTGAATCATTAATCGAGGTTATCTAACTGTTCCTGTAATGATTCTGCAGCGACTCCCGTGTCAGCCGCTCTGTGTTCTTAACCAATCAAGCCGTACCCCGGCATGCTTCTCCCTCTACACATTTGTACTCCATCATAATATCTCGCAGGAAAAAGGGGAAAAAAAGCATTGTTCTTCATGCTAGACTATATGTTTAATAGGTGTGCCATGCACTGTAATATGTCATTGTGTCAGAACACAATACGAGGACTAAGTGCCCTGAATGCAAATTAATCTTGCGGGATGGCAGCGGCTGAATGGAGTGTGGTTTTTGGGGGCGATGAGGAGAGAGAGAAGGGAGGGACAGAAGGAGGGCTAATAGTGGTGACAGGGAAGCGAGAAAGAGAAAAGAGCATGTGAGGAGGAGGAGGAGGTAGGTGGAGGAAGGAGGGTGATGTGTGGGATGTAGTCATGCCAGGCCCATTCATCATGCAGTGCCTGCTGGGATGCGCTGGGGTCAGTCCCGCACAACACAATTACAGCCTGTTCTGGTGTGTTGTGCTCGGCACCGCTGTGTTCTCACTGTGTTCTGTTGCCTTTGTCAGGGATTTTTCTCTTCTAGCTCTCTTGTTTCCCCCATTTGCATGTTTTCTTCTCTGCTCCACTTTGTTTGCGACCATTATTCTACCTTCTCAAGTTTTTCTGAGCTCAAGTTATCGCTGAAGCATGTCTTTGAAATAAACGTCTCAATTAGCTGCACGTTTGTTTTTTCTCTTCAGTGTTCCTCATGCTCCACTTTCTTCTTGAAGAAAGTTAGTTTTTCTTTTGGCTCATGTACTTCCTGCAACTTGCACCATGCAACGCTTGGTCCTCTTTGATCCACAACCACAACCTTGTGATTTATGCATTACACGGGCTCTGGTTATAGAGGTTTGAGATGCTTGAAAGCATGTTGTTTATCCTTCCTCCCTGACAATCCTCCACAAATCCACAGATGTTTCCAGGAGGCTGTACATGTCTGTTGTGCGCTTTAATGTTAGTTGACAGCATATCGCGATCATGAGGATGTCTTTCCTTTCCCCTCCATGTCTGTTATGAGAGCAGTGAAAGGGTTTTCTCCTGGTGGTAGCCTTCCGGTGGTCTGGAGGTCTGAATGAAAACATCCCTGAGAGGTCCAAGAGAGAAAATGAAAATCTTGAAGGCTGTTTTACACATCTTTGTTAACGCTGTGTGGAGCAGAACTTTGTTTTACTGCACTGTCAGTCTTCGTTTGCTGAAAACAAAAGCAGAAAAGAGCACAGACTCGGTGTGACAGGTAGATCATCTGGCTGTGTTTTTTTAAGCATGTCTGTACATAATTGGTTATATAATACAGTAGCATTCATTCATTTTTTTTTTTATTATTCATGACTTATTAGTTTTGAATGCTTGTTGTAGCCTCAGCTTAAAGATTTCAGGTCAATTATTTTTCCACTGATGCTCTTTTAATCCCCAATACTGTTTCCCAATTGTCCTACAGTGACGTTTGCTCCGGCTTAGTATCGCACAAACAAAACAAGTCAATGCTAGAAAATTCTAGACCAATATAAACGTACGCATTTTTTTAGACTGATTTTCCCATCACACATCCTGTAAAGCTCCGACCCCCTGATAATGATTTTTAACAAATTCAATCATTCAATCTTTCAACTTTCTTGACAATTTGAGAATGTAACTGCTAAAACAATGAAATGTTTTTGCAGATAAAACAATGTTCCTCCTAACAGCCTAAGGTTACAGAGCAGTCTCTGCATCACTGAAAATCAACTGCTACACTAAAACCCTCCAGGTTGTGGAACAGAGGGATCTGTGCAAATAAAGCTCAGTAAAGAGAATTCTAGTAAATCTCTTTTTCTCATAAACATTATTTTTTTTCCATAAACATAGACCAATTCCTACAAGTGTTGTTCATAGTAACGTGCGTTTAAAACAATATTTGAACGGAAGAAAAGCTCAGATTTTTACAGGAGCCTGAAGAACCCTTTTTGTGATAAATTATTATTTTTGCTAGAAGCAGAAGAGACATCCTATCTTGTGCGAGAGCAGTCAGTGTTACACATGTCTTCAATTTATCATGATTTCATTTTTATTTCAAAATAAAGGTGCAATGATTATAAGACAGATGGTTTAAGCTGTCTCTAGCATCTTATAGTACTAGCATTGTGTATTTCATAGAAAATGTGCCCTGTGTCCTCCATTACTGGTAGATTTCATGAAGCCTACTAACATTTCCACATCCAGCATGTCCCATTGGACTCCATCACAGCTGTCTGTATCAGCGTGTAGCATGTGAACTGCATTTCAGGGTGCACGTCCCATCACCACACTCTGCTGAGGTTTTGCACAAAACTTCTATGACGTTTGTTGAACAGCTGTAGGGATGAAACTGTTCACAACATACCTTGGATCCTGTTTGGATTCTCAGCCTTATGTGTAATTGAATTGCCATGAAATTACAAAATCCTCACTCTGGAGATGTGTTCACTGTCTTAGAAGAAACAGCCAGGTTTTGCTATAAAGTTGAGCAGTGTGAAGATTGTATTTTGTTTTTGGTGTTTTTTCAGGCATTTGATACAGAGCATAAACTGTGGTTCAGCTGTGCCTTTTTTTCTTTCTTTTTTTTAAAAATAAAAGACAAAAGTACCCAAAGTTTCCAGTGGTGCAGTCAGTCTCAGAAATGCATTGGGTGGTGGCTTGGCAGATGAGAACTAATAGGAAGCCCTAAGATTGAAAGAATGGCAAAATAGGGCCAAAATATGCAAAGCAACTGAGCATCTGGAAGCAATTTGAAACTATGGATTGTTTTCAGCGGGATCCATATCAAACTACATTATTGCCTCTCATTTCTGACTCTTTTAGGTTTTGTCCTACTCCTTCAAACATCGGAAAGTCTTCAACTCTTTAGACTATTACTTATTTTAATTGGAAAATTAATAAAAAGCCAATCATTGAGTCTTAGTCGTAGTTAAACTTTATTGGGTCATAGACTTGGCTGTACTCAATTTTCTATAAGCTGCTGAATCTTCCTAAAGTACTCCAGCAATCTAAGGTATTCAATAACTCCCTGGAGAGCCATTGATTGTTACATTAAAGATGCACCACATGCTTCCCCAACCCCCCACTCAAATTCCATCAGAGAACATGTTGATCTAAGCAAACGATAAAAAGGTAAAGGCTTGGTTTTGAGATTCATGATATTGGAGTAAAAGGCTTCCTGTTCGATATTGACCTACCAGTGCATTAGACTCATCAAATGCCAGCTGGGGTCACAGCTGGTGGCAAACTTTCCAACTACTGATCCAATCCAGAGATGGTTTTGTAGCAGAAGTGGAGAGAAGCTGGTGGTGAAACACAATTCATTATTTTCATTTCTTCTGTGTAATTTGCCACTTCTGCCACATTTTTTTATTTTATTTTTTTTACATTTTGCTAACATATTCAGGTTTTTGCTTGCACTGTAATCCTTTAATTTTAGACCTCTGATGGTAAGTTTGTAATGGTGATTAAAAACCCCATTGTGATGAAGAATTAGGCTTGCACAATTTACTAAGGTTCTGTTATTAAAATTACTTTAAAGGGATAGACTAGAAATATTGATGTTTCTAGTTGATTGATGTTTCTACTATGTGAAGTAACCATTGCCCGTTTCCTCGCCTTTTAGTAAAAATAGGTGAGTTTGGAGAAAAGTAAAGAAATGACCCTAACCCTTTTTAGCCAAATGGACTCCCTTTCTAAGCTGTTTTGCCAGCTTGTAGCAACTAACCACAAATGCTTTGGAAAAAGACTGTTGGTAAGCTGGAAGCTGTTTCCTGAGCCCCAATCATCTGATTGTTAGTCTGTTTGGATAATTACCAAAGAACTATGAGACTATGCCTCAGCAAGAATGACAGCCTGGCACAAAATTTAAATTTTTACCCTGTTCGACTTGAAAGAATTTGGATATGGAGAATGTATTTTTGACTTTCATATCCTTGATTGAGGCAAGACATGACAGAACATGCTCTCAACCTACAGTTTGTGCTCTTGTATCAAGAAACTGCGTTTTTGTGAAGACAAAACCAGTGAGTGTAAAACCAGTTGTTAAGGTGGACTGATGAGTTGCAGCTAATTATGTAGATTCATACAGCCAGCAGCGAAATATTGTGCCATAGTACCGACCTTGTGTGGTTGAAAAAGTAGACAAACTTAGATGTAAATGTTTAATATTCAATAATACTGAAGTTTACCCCGCAAATTAGAATAATTTCACATTGAGTAGGTTTAAATGCCTAAAATTACCTACCTAGGTAGCACCTAGTCTTCCTCTGCTCTGAAGACTTGTTTATTTGACTAATTTGACTATAGCTCAGTCTTACTCAATTCCAGTCCTCACGCCCCCTGCCTGCATGTTTTAGGTGTTTCCCTTTTGCCACACACCTGGATTGTATCTGTGGGTGATTATTAGGCTTCTGCAGTACTTGATGGTCATGCAATCATTTGAATCAGCTGTTCTGGAATAGAGGCACATATAAAACATGCAGAGCAGAGGGGCCTGAGGACTGGAATTGAGAAGCACTGCAGATAGCCTAACTGTGACATGATGTCTTTCTATTACAAGTAAGGGATCTATCTCTGACTAAAGACGTCATAGAAACTATTCAAACAATCTGATTGTTTAGATACCAGGAAATAGTCGTGCAATGGCAGCTAAGTAGACTAACTGGGGAGCCAACATGTTGGTGACTATACTTAACCATTACTAACTGGAGTCTCATCTTTCGATGATAGGCTGATACTTGAAAAAGTAACACACCTTCACAGAAGGAATAGGTTCATAGTGAATTTTGACCAGGAAGTTAACACAAATTTATCATAATTATAACTTGGTTGCTTAAGGCTAATAACAAATTTGATGCAATTTTTAAAGACTGTACATAAAGCACTAATGTTGCATTGTTGTTACACCCTAACTGAACTCTATTATTGTCCAAACCTACTGGATGGAAAAACCTTTCGTTTATGGTGGTAGACATTATGATGCCACTGAGGTCAAATCACTGGTAAACAAAGCCAAACATTGTCTGCGTCTGACATTAACAGGTCATTCTGCTCCTTTTTGTAACCCCTGCAGTCAACAATAAGCCCAGCGATATTGTATTATCTAGGACAAGCTCTGCCTAGGTTCCATAGTAACTGGTTTGCTAAGTACACCTGCTCAGGCTCCTCCCAAATCTGCACACACAGCGTCCCGTCTGTCATTTTCTTGTCTTTTTGCGAGCCCTAATGAAGCTCTTGAGATGTGATGACGTGCCTCACATTTCTCTCCATGCCTAATTGTGTTGATTTGGAAGCTGATTTTTTTGTGCGATGGTGGCTCACCTTCTACATTTGAGGAAACAAGAGTTTGTGATGGATAGAACCCAAATAAGAGGTGACTGGGATTGTTGTCTTCGAACGTATGGTTGGGGTGTGGTGATATCTTTGAAAAAATACTGTGAAAGAAATTACTTTTTTTTCTTCATGTACAATTTTTGTAAAGTGGTACAGAAAGTAATTTCAGATTCTAGTCTCGAATGTGCCATGTGCTTAATCAAACCATCCACTTCTGACAGAAAATACAATGGAAAATGCCAGCATTCATTACCACCCTACATGCTCCCTTCTCAGCAAATAATCATTCTGAATAGTCTGAAATTAAACTTCAGCTCATTACTTTATAATTCCTTTTTTATTATTATTTCAACTTCCTCCAAAAGAAAGCTGTTTTTGGGCTTTCACTGATCTCCAGTGCTCTGGTTCACAGTTCAGCTAAAAACAAAAGCTCCAACCCTTGCTTCTGGAAATTTCTTGGCAATGAATTAATGATAAAGGTTTTAAAGGCAACACCATTAGAGAAGCTGTTAGCAGTGGGCGGGCTGCTTCTTCATTGCATTTTGCAGAGCAGGTAATTTGATGTGCCAAAAAAGTGAAATGCATTGCACTCACTCTACGTCCTCTCATTTTCTTCTTTCTCCTTCCCTCTGGCTACCAGTAACAGTAATATTAACCTCATCACCGCTTCACTGTCCTCACATGACCTGAATGTCATTTCATATGAGAAGTGGTCAAATGTTTTACTGCTCAGGGTCTTCAGCCTCACTGGAGTTCTTAATGCATTATGGCTCCATTACTCGAGGGCAGGTGGATCAAATAATATATTCATAAAGTGTTGCGAGCTGTCACACCCCACTTGGGTTGAAAAGTACTGTGCCAGCAGAATTTTCTGCAGAGTAACACCCTGATGGACTTTTTTTTCAAAGTCAGCCCTAAGGCTTGTTTGATTTTATTTCAGATTCCACTCCATTGCCAGTGACATCCACACCACTCATCCCAAACGCTGACCGCCATCAGCACACACAGTTCCCATGCTCATCCATCTGACAGAGCCATCCTGACGGCCTGCGCTCATCTCTGTCGCCGAGTGGAGCGCAGATTTGTCACCTGAGGGATAAACTGTATGATGGAAACTTGTATCCTCTGTGGTATGCGGGAGATGCTTAGGCCCCACGTTGCCTCGTCTGACGGCTCCTGTGCAGACAATAAACCCGAAGCATGTCTCTGTTACTGGAGGAGTTATGTGGCTGGGAAGGATGCTTACTGTTCGCACAGAGCTTTTTATACCTCTTTAAATCTAAATTTGGTTTCTGGTGGTTCACTAACAGTGGCAGTTTAATGTCACTGTATGTAAATGTGTTTGCATATACAATTATCCAATTTAAATCCAGAGCTTCTATCTCCTGTGGAAAAAAAGGGGGGGGGAGCTCATCTTCAAACTCTTGCATTTTTTTTAAGACGCTGGTTAGTGGTCATGGTTTTAATGACTATGGCAGCTTGTCTGAGGTCAGCCTCTTTGTAATGTTTATGGCTGGGTGTCAGTTTTTTCCCCTCACTCCCTGAAACTCTAGGCTTGAATTTCTTCAGCGCAGAATCCAGTCGAGTGCATTGCAGTTGACACAAAACATCATATAAATATACATTCTGTTCATTGTGCCAGCATTTTCTTTGGCCAGTATCCACAACGGGGGATCTGCCAATAAGTGTCACTTATGATCGCACAGATGTAGATACAATTATGTTAGTCAGATTTACAAACTAACCACAAAGTAGTTACATCATGTGCACAGTCAGACAGGCTGCAGCCTACCAGCCAAAGTCTACTGGCAGCATTAGCCCCCAGACAGAGAAAAGACGGTCAATATATGCTTTTACAGTAGGTTTTATGAGCCAGTAAATTGTTTACCTTCATGCATCTATAGCTCAGATCAGGTATTAAGTATAACCAGGTGTGCTGCCAGGAATCTTGGGCCCCCTGACAAAAAAATTAAATTAGGCCCCCCCACACAGCTGCTGTTACAATTTTTTGAGTCTATCTGACCTATCAAAAGCGTCACATTTTTAAAGGTTTGCAACTGTCTTGCTTTCTTTGGTCCAATACTGATATTAGCACAATATTTACTGCTAATGAGTTTTACATCCAACAGTCCACATACAGTATGCAAGTACAGTAGGTTGCTTAAATTGTTTCTATTTTTAGCCTACTCACATGTCTCTCCCCACGAGGAACAGTCCAAAGCAACGTGCAAAGTACACATAAAGAAATCCAGACTTCTCAAAAAATGCTCAAAATATGTTTTCTCCATATTTGTTAAAGCTGTCACCATGTCGTGAAGGTTTGTTATGAGACAGATAATCTGTGAAAACAATCAATCTCCTCCACCTCCTCCCTGAATTACTATTGCTAGGTAAAGTAATGCAACATTCTGGCCAAAACAACCAATCAGAACCAGGAGGAGGGTCTTAGTGCTGTCAATCAACTTCATTCACTCACTGCTAAATGTGCTAATGGTGGAGAAACAACATATCATTTCAGGAAAAATGTTTATCTGCTGTCAGCTATGCTAACTAGACTAAGCATTTACAACAGCCTATGCTAGCTGCAGCATAGCACAGAGCAAGGGGGAGGAAGGATGAGCAGCCACATGAGATTGTGATTGACAGCACTAAAACTCTTTTGCCACTGACAGGTTGTTTCTAGCACTTTGAGAAAGCAGAGGAAATAGATTTTTCACAGATTATCTCTCATACCATACTGTCACAACATAATGACAGTTTTAACAAATATGTGAAAAAAATATATATGTTTTTATAAAAGTTATATACTGCAGCTTTAATTTCACTTAGGAGAGGGCAGGTCAGGAGAGATTAGAGTTGCTGCTGACTGACTCATCTGTTGTTAAGTGGTAAACACTTACCACTTAACAACAGATGAGTCATTTTATTTTAATGAAAATTAAAATATATTTAATATTCATTAAATATATGAATATCTTGGTAATTTCTTTCCTTAATTCATTAAATGCTAGTGAAATGGAGGCAATCAGTAGCTAAGCTAATTATGCTAAATGGTTGATAATCTCACAGTCTACCCCTGTCTCTTGGAGAAAAACTGGGCTATAAATTGACACTCTTGTCTTTTTCTCTCTCTCCCTCTCTCTATTTTTTTTTTTTGAAAACTTGACTTTATTATTTTTCTTAGCAGCATAGTAACAGCCACAGTCGTTTGCGTCTTCCACTGACTGCTGCTGAACACTGTCAAGCGCTCCAAGCAGGAACAAACCATTTCATGAAGATCCAGTTCAGTGCAAATATGGACGTGTGTTTTTTGATCTGGGAGTGGGAACATTAATTTTTTACTGCAAAAAAGAATCTTCGAAAATACAATATGATTAATTTTATAATTGACAGGGCCTCAATTTTTTTTATTTCTATGAACAAAAAATAAATTAATTAATTGTGGAGGGCCCCCTGTTGGTCAGGGGCCCTTAGAATTGTCATAACTTTTCTCCCCTATAGTGCGTCCCTGAGTATAACCTTTCCTGAAGCATGCAGATTTACTGTCACTGAACAATAATCTGCAATTGCAGGTGTGGTTGAAAGCCAAACAATCACTGAAATGCAGCTGGGGGGGTCAACTACAAATCCCCATTGTTTTTATTTTATAAATTGATTACCGTAATTTCTCAAAAATCACAAACTGTGTTTTGAAGAATCTGCTATGAAAAAAATTAATTACAGTTTGAGTTATACATAATTTATTTCTCATAATCTGTTTCTAAGGAGCTGGATCTGGCACATATCTGCCAGAGAAAAAACAAAGAAAATGTCTTAATCTTTTCAATTAGTTCTTAAATGAGCAGATTTATAAGTTGCAAGTCAAAATTTCTATATATGGTAATAAAGTTGCAAATGTTTTGTTTTTTTTAAAGATTTGTAAGATATGTCCTGGAATTGAGTCTAAAACGTTTTGGTTTTTAGTGGAACGTGTTTGCCTGCCTTTGCATCACAGTCTGACCAGTATGTTGCACTTCTGTCTGTGTAGGTCATGATGATCTTCAATTTGCAGTTTTATCAAACACTGTGGCAGTGAAAGTCTTGCTCCTCATTTAGAACAAATCCCTGTGACGAGACGTACATACTTATCTTGAACTCTCCGCCCAACTGTTGCTTACTGTTGGAATTACAGGACAGTAAGCACAGTTGACGATAAGGTGACGATTAGGTCCACTGGCATGCATACGGTCCATGCTACTGGTCACACTGCAAAGGCATGTGCTCATTACAAATTAGAGATCTGTTGGTTATATTAAGAGCAAAATCAATAAATATAAAACGTACAACTTGTCTTGTATAAGCTATTTGCCAGTTAAAATTGGTGTTAAATGTTTTTTTTCTTGCTACATTTTGTGTTATTTTGTGTCTTGACAGACTTCAACGTTTAGGTGAATTCAATAAAGCTGATTCTGATTTTGTTAAACTGGTAAAGGTAGTTCTTCTGCAAAACGGCATGTATTACAAATCTGCTCTGATGCATTAAGAATCAAAATAAACTCCACATTTTTATTTTTAGTTTACATACAATTTAAACTTCCCACTATTTATCTCCAAAAAACAAAGATGACTTTATAACTGACTGGTCTTTTTGTCTTCTTTCTCATAATTTATCTAAATTACAGGATTTTATTTTTAATTCCAGCGAAACATTTGCAATCACAAACATCACCAGAAAAGAAAACTTTGTTGTGTCTGACTCAAAGAATCACTACTTCTTTTTTATTATGAAAACTGCTAACTTAAATAAAATTAGATAGATTTCTAGGTTGTCCTGTTAAAGCTCCAGAAGAGGCTCCGAATTGTTATCAGTTGTACGGAAATTAGCTCATCAACAAGTAGTTGGCATTTCCTGTAAGATGGTCTCATTGTCTTCTGTGTCATCAACCAGAAGAGAGCAATCAGTAAAACCTCAGAGGGAACAGTCTGGTTGTAGATTCTGGCAAAAGTCAGAACTTCCTATCTGATATCTCAGTTCACAAACTTCACAAATAATCAAACAGCCCAATTCTATTTATCGGACAAAGTTTCCTCTAGACAATTTTGTCTGAACACAACATTCTCCTGGTACACTCAGTTCTAACAGCATTTATTCCGGCCATAATGCTAAGATATGGAGGCGTAATCACCTCAGCATGTTAAAAGTTAGTCTTCACTTTACATAAATTATGTAAAATAAAGTGTTTTTTTCTGTTGCTTTGAATATATTTGTATTCAGATTTTAGAACTAAAACGTGTCATTGATGGCTCACAGCTTAATATAAAAATGTATAGAAAAAACACATATTTGGAAAAATAATTGATACAGTATTTTATCTCCTGCTGTGGTACTAACATTAGAAGTCTACCAGTAAAACATTTTAACATTAGCATAATTTTACTAATTGTGTCAAGTTATGTTGCTGTTTGGTTTGCACTTCAAACCAAACATAGGTTTGTAATAAGTTCCTCCTGAACTTCTGCTATAATAATATTACTACTGAAACTGTTGATGACTTTGCAGTCTCTTAGAAATTTCAGGGATTGCCATTAATTTACTTTAATTATCATTAATGCGATCAACTTACCTGCCCTTCTTGTTCATGACCTTTTAAATTAACAGATGTTAAAAAGAGAAAAATGAATTGGAGAAAGGATTCTTAAAATTTATTTTGGAATTTCAGGAGTTAAGATTTAGTCAGTCAAAGACACTCATTATTCATACATAAAGAAATCCGACATGTTAAACAACAAGCTTTAGGTTTAGGTTTGCAAGCTGGCTTTGAGTGCATGAAAATGGCTTTTTTAAGCTTGATTCCATATTTAAATGCTTCATCTTTCAGAAACAGTGAACATGGCAAGACGTTCTCAGTAATAAATGAACTCTGACTAATTTGTTGAGTCTCACTGGAGTGCAAAATACAATTAAGATGAGTGAAATGTCCGAGCACGACATTCATGGTACAGTTTTTAGAGTACTTATCTTCTTCTGGGAGAAGGAGTGACAGTTAGATAAATGGTGAGACGCAAGATCTCTCCAGCCACTCTGCGCAAGCAAAGTGTCACAGATGGACAGTGAACATCACCCTGTCACTTCTCTCCACCTTTCCGCAGCCTCGGCCTTTCAGCAGATATGACTGTGACATTGCCTCCACCAACCTCCATCTCAGCTCTCCGCTCTCATCAGCTGCTCAGCTTTAATTAGATGAGGATGATTTCAATAAAGTTACTGCCGTCCTCACTCCCATTAGTTATATTAACAGTCGGATTCCAGCTTCTGGAGTCTCCGATCCGCCGCGTTTCACCGGGGGGGCGATCCTGCTCTTTTCATGGATCTGTGTAACCTAGTTACTGAGGCCCAGCAGGGGAGGCCAATCAATTAATGAACAAAAGGAGCCCGCTCAGTGAGCAGCAGCACAAGTCTGGATCTATAAACAGGGCGCTCCCAAAACATGGTTGCTGTCAATTCAGTGCTCATCTGATGGATGTTGTTTTGCTTTGTTATTTTCCCTGTGTGGGTGTGAGGCACTGTTTCACTAGTGTCTAATAAAACTGGAGAATATATGTTACTTGAGTGCAGTGCAAAAATGAGATAAATGTAGCTCTGCTCAGTTATGTAAAGAAATTAGAATCGCAATTATATTGATTAGTATTGAAATTGTTGTCCAGAATGGTTACACATGGAACTTAGAAAAAAAACAAAAAAACTGAACAGTCAGTTGTCTTATATATTTAAGCATGTTATGTAAAATTATACAAAATAAGGTTATTTTGATACATAAAATGTAAAAAATATATAATAAACAGTAAATCAATTGTGCATGCATATATTAAGTAATTGCTGGAGAAGAACATTATACTTGTTGATCATTATAGAGTAACCTTACAGACCCTTTTTTTTACTAGTACCGCTACAGCACAGCTCGACTTGACTCAACTTTATCTCTTCATGGTTCGAGTGGTTTTTCATTACAATTGAGTAACAACACTAGCAGGTGGGGTCATGATATAGTGGGCGGCAGCTGACTCCGACAAGTAGCGCAACTTAACCTGTACGCGACACAAGCACAGCACAACAATGGCGACTTGGAAGCTAAGTTGAACCGTCTGTGGCTTTTTGTCCGACTCAAAACAGAAGAGAGCCAGAAAAGACTCAGAAGCACAGGAAAGTGTGAGAGTGGCACTTATGGCAATACCACCGACTCCACCCCCCAGACAATCGGTGACCAACAGCCTCTGAGGTGTTCGGCCCATCTTGACTGAACCCCAGTGAAATAGGTTCTCAAAAGAGGGTGGTACCTTGTAATAGTACCACATAGTATTTTCTAGTGGGAAACCTTTACAACCAAGTGGAGTCAAGTCAAGCCACGCTGAGTAGGCACTATTTCGTTTCTTTCTTTTTTTCTGCAGACAATCCTTTAGTAGCATAGATTTGGAAAGAATCACTGTGGATAAACCTCCAAGCTTCTTATTTCAAATTGATCCTGAATATAATGCGAGCATATGTTTAGCCTCTTATGCTATTTGTATGGAAAGCCAGTCTGCAGTCTGACTCTTTTTGTTGTTTTCCATAATTAGAAAAAATTACAAACGATTGAATTTGTCCATTTCATATTAGTGATAACTGCTGATGGTATTGCTGAAAGTACAGGCTCCCTTCCTGCTGTATGCAGAGTCTAAATCTTTTCCAATAATTTTTTAAAAGAATTTTCAAAAGACTCCCAACATCCATATCTCCACGCCTGACTGAGACCTTTCCAAACAGACTCCATGCTGTGAAGCCCAGGGTGCTTCTAATAAAACACTGACTTGAAGAGTTGAATGTTTATGTAATCTTATTTAACATTCACATATTTTATTTTGTAAAAATCAGTAATTACGTTGGTATTAAAACTTTTCATTTTGTCACAAAAGACAAACTTTGTTGATCATGGTTAATTTGTAAAAATAATAAAAATAGTAAAACATCTAAAGTAGTAAATACTTTGCAGAGACACTGTAACTTTCCGTCTTCTTAACTCAGTAACTACATCAAAGGTGTCTTCACAAATATGAAATCAATGGTTATTTGAGTTAAAGCTGAATATCAGGCTGTTCCAAACACCAGCAAATTTCTCTGAGCTACATCTTTACTCTAAACTACAGGAAAAATTAAGTAAACTTTCAGCAGGTTTAATTGTTTTTATTTTTTATTTCTGTTAACATGTTAGCTGTTAGGTTAGAGATAGGGAGTTAAGCTAAAGAAACAGATATGTGTTCACAGGTTAAATGTCTATATTGAGAAATTGCCTGAGGGCAACAAGCTCATTTTGATGGGCACCTCTCTTTTGTGTGTTATCCACCTGTGCTTGCATGTTATCTTTCACCACTTTCTCATCTTTTCTTTTTCTCAATACCTCTTTTCATACCAGAGAGGCACATTTTTTTCCCCTTTGCAGCTCACCTCTCTACCCCCCATTCTTCAGGTCCACCCCATATTCTGTGCTATCTTTTGTCTCTCTAGCCTCCTGGTCTCTTTATCATCTCCTTTCTTAATCCGGCTTTCGTCCCCAGCGTCCCCCCGTCCTTGGAGTTTCCAGCTCTGTCTCCTAGTGTGTGAGATCAGGGAACAAGCTGTTGTAACAAGCTGCTGAATAATGTAAGCTCAGGCTATAGGCCAGAGTTTCAGTTAACCCTTTGATCTCTGATCACACGATGGGTAAGGTAGACGCGTCATAGACGAAGCCAGACAGCAGAGGAAAGCTGCCCGGAGGACTTTTTGCTTCCTCCTGTTGGTACCAAGAGGCTAAAGTTTCCCCATCCGGTCTCTTTGTCGACGCCTTTGTAAGCAAGAACGCGCCGAGTTTCCCCATCCTTTGTTATTCTAACACTGATGTATAATTAAAGGGTTAGAAAAGGCCAGGCTAAATAATTTATACCACTGCAAAGAGGCCGTGGCTTTCTGAACTTTATTCTACTATGTATTTTTACTTGTAGAGCAGATTAAAAAAAATCACTAGTTTGATTTCTTTTTTGTATGGTCAACACTGATTTAATATGGTGAAAGAATGATAATGTTATTCTTTCATTATCTTTTGTAAAGGAACATATTTTTATAACCTATTCCTTTCCAATTTGGTCAGGTCACAACAATAAGAAATGGAAAAGTAATAGCTGAAAACTGCCTAAACATGAAGATTGGCATCACTGGCTTAGCCCCGTGGGCTCAATGCGTGGTCTCTAGCTCCAACATGAGCTCATGTAATGAAGTCTTGGCAATTGGTCCAATGAGTGGGAGGAAGTAGTATCCTGGACATCTAATATTAATTCTGTTTAGAGGCTCATGGCATGGAAACTACAGGAACATTAGCCATTATTGTTGTTAAAGTAATGTTTTCTCAACAGTACAGTTAGTTTGCTAAGAGCCTAATACAGCATGTCTGTCCAGCACCAGATGACAGAGTTGCTATGTAAGTAGCCTGGCTAATTAACTAGCTAGTATAAGCAGGCTATCAGTTTCATTCTATAAAGAGCAGAATAACAAAAAAGGACAATATTCTGTGCCAAGAGCTCTAATAAAAACTTACAGCGGAATCACTCTAGTTAGTATTTTCCTTGAATTTTACAATAGACTAAATTGTCGTCATTTATATCATACACACTTCTTGTTTTGTTTGATGGTTGGCTACAAAGACATTTTGCAGTTCAAAAAGGTAATTTGAAATTATTCTTCTGCGTTGTAGAACACTAGAATTCAACTTATTATTCATTTGGTCCATTCTCACAATATTTATAGATTCCGTGGCTTTAAAATGTTGACCATTTTATTCTAAGATTTTAGTGTTTTGCAGTAAATCTTTAACTTTATTGGAGCTGTACACTGGTTTGTATCAATGAGCTGATCGAATTATGCCTTTCTAGTCACAAAAGACCCCAGCTAGCACATAAGGCCTCATTAACTCTTTGTAATCAATACAGATCCCCCTCTCCTTAAGTGCTCCTAGTTAGCTTTCAAGCCTCATGTCCCGAGGCTAGGGTGTATTGATCTGTCGCTCTGATTGGAAGTTTCCCCTGAAGAGGTGAAGGATGACATTGGGACAGAAGATGTCTTGGCAAGATTGGAGACTTCAGGACTGGATCGGCTTTCTTCCTCTCACCCCCCACCCCACTTCTGTCACCACACCTGTTACAGCCAGGAGGATGAAAAAAAAGTGTCACAAATCTGTCTGCCTGTGCAAGTCTGTGTGTGTGTGACAGAGTGGAAATGGCTGTTTGTGTGCTCACAAGAGCGAACGGCTGAGAGGCGTATCAAATGAGAAATGTGTTACATGGGGTTTATGGTGACGGCTTGCGCCTCGGCGCTTTGACTCAGGAGGCTTCCAGTCCCGTCATGGATGGCTAAGAGGAGACGGATTTCAGATTTTACAAGGCTAACCCGCGAATTAACCGTCTGCTTTAGCTATCAGGTGGTAGGACCCAAAACCATCCGCACGCACATGCTCGCACACATACGTTTGTGGCTCTCCACACATGAGAGCACATATACATACAAGCCATTAAACTGTCAGGGATGATGTGTGTCTGTGCGATGCTGCTCTGCAGCATTTAATCCATAACTCTGACAGGCTGCTCCCAGCCTTGAATGGGCTGGGAAGTGGATTGCTGTCTCTCCACACTTAAATGCAAGAAGTTTTGCCTCTTTCGTTCCCTGATTTTACCATTTTGGCTCCAAAGCGTATAAGGCCAATACGTACACCAAGCATGCAGCCTGGTGAGAAGTTTGACCATTTGCACAGCCTCCAGCTAACACCCCCCTTCTGTAAACTGATACATGTGTATGGTGTCACAGTTGGATACACAGCAGCTGTAGAGGCGGCAATGAAGAGGGGAAATGGGAATAGCCAGCACAGTAGACAGAGCCCAGATAGACCTGTCAGCTCTGTGACACCCACGCATACCTCACACTCTGGTCCCAGAGCGGCAGCACAGGAAGGGAAAGCAGGGCGGCTGGGCTCAGGTAAAGAGCTTCGGAGAGTGCCGGTGGTAAAGTTTAAAATAAAACTATGAAACAGAAAAAGGTGGGCTGAGGCAGAGCTGTTTATTTCAGGGAAGCTTGAAGGACCTATGGGAGAGGGATTTGGAGACCTGCCATAAACAATCTCTTCAATTATTCAGCATCTTTTAGCTTTTTGTTGTTTATTGTTTCCCGCAGATTTTAAGGAGATGTCCCCTTAAAGTTTCATATTTAGTTCTAGATCTGATGGACTTGAAAGACTGATGTAAAAACAGATTTGTCTGTGAGTCTGGACCTTCTTCCTCTTTTACAATCCTCGCCATAAACACCAAAGTTGCTGGTCTCTGCCTCGTTCAGTTCACTGTTGTAGTGTAAACACTGACTAATTATTGTACCTCTTACTGAGCTTGCCTTCTCAAATGTAAAAGTAAGCTAAAGTTAGGGATTCTTTGGTACATTTGAAAATACTTATGCTTGGGAAGGCAAAAAACATTGCCTTCACCGGCAATATCTTTTGACACATATTTTCTTCAAACGCTGACCTTAGTTTAAAAAGGATTACTATGGTAATGCTTTCCATATCAACATTTTACCAGAACAGTTATTGTTTTTGTAAATGGTTATGGTCTATATATCACGTAAAATGTGCACTGAATGCTGGGGAAATTATAGCATACTTTAGCTGTGTGTCCCAATGATTTTTTTAAGAAATTATTTTTAGTTTTGTTGTGCCTTTAAGAATTGGCATTAAGCTGATGCAGACTCAAAGATTGATAATTAATTGAATTTGCAAATCAGAATAAACTACGTAACCTTAAAGGACAGAAAAATAACCCACTACATTTCTTAACTATTGGACCTTACTTACTTGACGCTATGCCAAAAAGATGATACAAAGTCCGGACAACATTGCACCTAAAATTTAGATATAATTTGTTTTCACATCTGTAACACATTGCAGAAGTTGTGAGCTAAAATAAGTTTCTTCTGTTTTTCTCTGTTCCCCATTTCAGTTCTATGATTTAAACAATAAATGTATCTGCTCCTAATGAGGCTATAAAATGATTTAAATCTAATCTGTGTTGCAACTAAGCTGCACACCACAGACCCTCACCTTGTCTTTGTTTAATCACCACAGATTAAACCCAAAATGTCTAAGAAATACTCTCAAAACTGTAGGAAAGTAAAAAAATAAATTGGTAAAACCATAAAATTAACTCTTTTGCTACAGGTAGACTACTTTCTGACTTAATCATTCAATGGTTGTGTGACCAATGATAGCATTTAGTGACACAGCCAGTAAATACAAATTTTGAATCTAGTTCTCATCTCCCAACAGATTGGTGAATCACCCAGGCAGCACTTAT
Source organism: Xiphophorus maculatus (assembly GCF_002775205.1). Lineage (NCBI taxonomy): Eukaryota > Metazoa > Chordata > Actinopteri > Cyprinodontiformes > Poeciliidae > Xiphophorus > Xiphophorus maculatus. The sequence continues at coordinate 17,911,432 of NC_036465.1, read as the reverse complement.
TAAATGCTCAGTCCAGAAACCCTGTCGACTTTTGGCCTCTTCATTGCAGAGGTAATCAGGTTTTGATGATGGCCTTCTGTAAGACAGATGCTCCTCTCACTTACTGGAAAAAAGGTATAATTTAGATATTTTCTGTGCCGCTCTTCCATACATGAACAAAAAAGCATCAGATATTGTTTTTCAGTTATTTGTGAGCTTATTTTTAGCATGCAAAATCATTTCTGAATACACTTTGTGATGTTGGAAAATTATTGTGATGACACTCTTGGCCCATGCTGTTATTATTTTTTGTTATGTTTTGCTAGTTTCTGGTTACAGTATTAGCATAGAAAATAACAGATTTAGCGGAAAGTTGAAAAGTGAAGCTGTACGGTTACCTGTAGTTTGTGAGATGGCAGAAAATCTTCTCTTATGGCCAATCTTCAAAAATACACATGATTATTTGTAGAATTCATTACTGGACCTACGACTGGGATTGTAATGGTGTCACTGCAGTAAGCTGATGATGATACTGGTCCTTCCTCTGCACTTGAATTGTTTTTATGCATGTAGTGTCTTTGCTTTGTTTACCTCGGTGGGGGCTGTGTCAAGTGTGTGCTGTTTATGTAGAGCACACTGTGGATAAATTTGCACTTTCATTCGGTTATCTGTTGTTCTTGATTGTGCTTTGAAAGCGAGCCGATGATTGGGAGGAGTGTGCTTTTCATGCTGGAGGAAAACTCCTTATCTGCTTGATCTTGCAAGCAAAAATATGGGCGGCCCAACAGAATATCATTTCTTGTGTCAGCTTTTCTTCCGCGCCGGGATGTTCTCATGGGAACGTATTTCTGCTGCGCGAATCAGACGGATCAGTGCGGGCCGTTTCTTATCTGGACATGAAAGCGCGGGAGATGGAAGAGGTAGGCGAGAAAGGGAAAAGGAGAGGAAGGGCTCCCCTGGGTATGATGGTACCTGAATTTTGCGCAGCAGCCTCTTGAATCTAACTCATCATCATTTCATGAGCACGTATTATACTTATCTATTTTGCAAGGCAGGATTTGCCTGCATCTCTGCTGTTGTCCATCAGACTGATTGAACAGATTAGACAGTTATATTGTTTATATCGCCCCAGCAGCCTTTGTTGCAGCTTGCCTGAGGGTTTTTATAATTAGTTTAATCGTTTTCAGCTATTTCTCTTGCTTCTAACAGCTGCATTTCTGGTTCAAATGAGGGCTGCAAATTGGCTACTGAAGCAAATGTAAGAGTTGCTCTCAAACTATGCAGAGCTCTGCACTGGTTAATCCTTGCAGGGATGCACCTATCTTAACTTTTTTCACCAATTTCCATTATCTGGTCATTGCCAAACTTTGATCTGCCGATACAGATTCTGATTTCCCTTAAAGCTCCCTTCAGATTTTATTTGTATGGGATATCAGATGTCATCTCAAGGCATCTTACAAGACAAACTGATGCAATTTTATATACGGAAATATACGACCAATCATATATTCTGTATTTAATTAAATACATTCCAGTTTGATCCTAGTTATAATACAATTCAGTCAAGTCAAGTTCAGTTTGTTATGCAAGAAGTGTTTGATTTTGAAGCAATACTTTCTCCTTAGGGAGCATGTGGTGACAGTGAAAAGAAATAACTTCTTTTTAGCAGGAAAAAACCTCCAGCAGAACCTGGCTCAGTGTGAGAGGCCACCCGCTGCCAACAACTGGGGGTCGCAGAAGCACTGATCTATGTCGAAGAAAAGGTACACAGGGTTAAAAGAGGCAGTAGCTGCTTTAGTGGCTTCCTTTAGAAAAGAAACACAGCTAGCAGATGAGATCTGAGCCAGTAGTACAATCTATAGGGTGAAAATGAGTCATTTAGTTGCAGCAGTAGCTCCTACAGTGACTTTATTAAGGAGAGAGAACTACTGCAAGAAGATGCAACGTTGTTGTACAATTTGGTTTATATTCTTTAGAAAGTGATTTAACCCTCCCACAGTCCTATGAGGGGTTGAGTGGATTCCACGTGAGCGTTTTACCCTGTGTGCGGTCCTTTTGAGCTCACATTTACCCTGCATGTGCTTTTATGGGGTTTTTGGTTGTAGAGGCTTCGGGAACTGACAGGTTGACGGGGGAAACCCCCATTACTTCCCCGTTGTTTGACCGTGATATCTGCCGCTCTCTTCCTGAATGTTGCGTTAATACTGCAGGAGAGTAAACCAGTCTTTAGCATCACATATTATTTATTAGTTCAGCTAGTTTTACATTTCTGTATGTATTCCTCAGAAAAAATAAATCCTTATTTTAATTTAGAGATTTCCAAAAGACTGCCAGCCTTTTCAAATCACAAAGGTTTCATACCAGATGGTTAAGGCTCAAAAGGATCACACAGCAACTTTGCTGCAGTACGCAAAGCCTTGCTGTTATCTCCTACAAATCCTGCTCTCTCTCATAGCCTGGACAAACAGCAAAATGACTTAACATGTTAAAGATCATAGTTTCATTTCTTTAGCTTTTGTACATCTCTGTGCTTCATCTGACTTCATTTTAAATATCACACTGGAACTAAAATTAACAACTTGGGCTCTCCTTCAGTAACAGCACACCCACATAGAAGAGTGTTGTTACCATTACCCATTAACTCTTAATGCATTCACTGATTAGGATAAAATAAACTTTTGGAGTTCCTACCCAGCATGTCACTGGTTTGTGCCGATTCTGGTCTTTTTCCAATGTCTCTGTATATCTTTACACAATCCAACTAAACTGCCATTTGGTTTGAGTGACTGCATAAAACTACTCTAACAAGTACTGTTCTTTGCCATTGGCCCCTCCACCCAGATCCCAAAACCCCTCCAAACGCCTACACCAGCGCTCTCATTCACAGACAGACACGCCTTATCCGCACCCAGTTTGACTTTCACCTCTGAGTGATGTTTATTATCTACATGAGGAGGGGACCCATTATGATTCCTCTGTCCCAGTGGAGTCATTGTACTGCCCGCCATGCTCTCTTGTCCTTCAGTAGTGTCCTGAGATGACAGTGGATAAACAATGGGAGCAAACAGTCACTCCCTCCAGCATTGATCTGGCTCTCCCTCACCCCCCCTTGTCCCTGCTTTCACCAGCAACGCCACATTGATTCCACCTACGCTCAATTTATATGAAAGCAACCCCCTACTTCCACGCACACACTTGGACTTCTTTTTTTCCCCCCTTTTTACCAAGACTGACAAAAATGATAAATGACTAGCCCATTCGTCCTGCTGCCACCACCTCCCTCTGCCTGATGCCGGCTGTCCGAGTCACTACAAACCTATTCGAGTCTCTTAGAAATTCAGTTGAGTGAGCAGCATTTTCTTTCCTCTCAGGGAAGAGTCTGAGGGGCCGCCCTGTAATTTTCAACACAAATAATGTCGCTGCCATAATTTCATCCCCGCAGGACATCCATATTCATGATGTCTAACACTTTAAAGAAAAAGACAAATGAAGGAAATGATAATGTATTTCACTGTAGGGGTCACTCATTCTGTGGCTGCTGCCTAATGGTGCGCAGTGTCACTCAAAGATGAAGTCATGTGCACCGTCTCCAAAGCGAGGTCAATTATTTCCGTCCATTTGGCTGAATCGGTTCGTTCTTTTGTTGCGCCGTCATTATCTGCATGATTTGTCCACTGTGTAATCAAATGAATTAAACTGTTGTTAATTTAGACATCACCCTGCATAAAACAATGGTGTGACTGTCCATCTCCCGATGATTTTTACTGCACACATGCAGTGTCCCCATGTCTGTAAATGGGCCACAGAGGGCCTATAAATAGAGAGACTGTTGCTGCTAGCAGACAGCATGAGAATACGCAAATGTTAAATGCAGCCATCGGCCATTTTCTGATGTCGAGGTTTACAAGAGTTAAGAAAAAAAAATCTTTTAGTCATCCTGCTCTTACTGCTTTGTTCTTTTTTAGTTGAAGATTGACCAAAATCAGAATGAGCAGATCAAACCTCAAAGAAAACAATCAGTAGGGATCGGTCAAGAAACGATTGATTGTTGCAGCTTTGCTTCTAATGCCACAGGAAACATTGGATTAACTGGTGTTTTCCCCAGCTGTTGATTACGTAGAGTAGTGCTGTAGTCCTCCACCTGCTGCTGTGAAAGACCTCTACATGTCTCCCTCCGCTAGAAGAAAGACAAACTTAACTGTTGGCACAATTTCTAAACCTGCTTATTATATTTCTTAAAAGGCAGTACAGCAACCTGCAAAGTTTAGTGTTATTAAGTCATTCTTGTTAAAATTAGAATGAATATGAAATATTCAGCAAATAATTGGATGAAGATCAGTGACTGGCAGGGTAAATGCCACAAAATCATGAGTGCTTTTTTTTCAGCAATGTCTTGTTTTTTTTGTTGTTGTTGTTTTCTGATGGATTCAGAAATCCTACCTCTACCAGTATCATCCAGGATGTTGTACTTTGTTTCTCTGCTCAAAAATCCCACTATCAGCCACCAGTATATACTTTGATGCACTTTTCTGAGTTTAAAATATCAAATAAAGTTTATGGACATATGAGTTCATGATGGGATGATCCTGTAATTTTTAAATTGGTTGCTGGTGAACTGACTAAAAAAAAAAGACTCCTTTACTTTTTCTTGTATAGGAATTTTGTTGCTGAAGAAAAAAAACACTTGAAATTATTGGTTGAGCTTTGAAACATCCTTGCAACAAATTTACATTTAAGCATTAGGTTTGTAGCAAACAGGGATTATGTTTATTATGTTTTGAATAAAAGTAATTGGATTCAGCTGTATATTTTTATTTTAGATTTCTGTCCTTATACCACACAGGCCATAATGGACAAAATATACAAAACTTTTAAGATGCTAGAACTCAAAAATGTTTCATCACATCACTTCTAAGGTTTAAAATAATTTTAATGAGATACCAGAAGAAGAGCTAGAGTGACTGGTGTTTTTGTCCTTTACTCAAAGTTATCGTACTGTGAGAATTTCACACTGACCATTTAATAGAACTGCATGTTTCTGCATGTGGAACGGGGTATTGATGAAGTTGCTGTTTCTGCTCTGCTCTCCAGTCTTTCTCCCTCCCATGCTCTCCCGTGGCTCCTAATACTCATCCGTGCTGCTTTTCCCACTCTGAAATAATCCGTTCTCCACTTCCCAATGCCCTCTGATCCTTCTGTTCGGATACCACCTGCTTGAGATTTAAAGAAGACGGCAGGTTAGGGAGCCTATTCGGGATTAAAATAGCTCAGCAGTGCCATGTATATTTTATGTCCTGCCCTCCCTGTTTTTATTCATCTTGGCCATAATCAGCCTCACATGATATGAATGTGTAGTCAAACCATTACGCCTGAGCCTGCTCTAGCTATCTTTCCTGAGGACGATATCTATGTTGATGGATTGTGGCATGAACCCTTTAATGAAAGTCTAAAGCTAGGATCTTGCTCTGCCCTTTGCAGAAATTACAGAACAGTTGCAGTGCAAAGAAATGTCTCTAATTGCCATTGGACGCAGTTCTGCTGTCTTCCCATTCTCTTCATTATTGCTATTAGGAGAAGATTGCTCTCCGTTGTCTGTGTTTGAAGATGATTCTTTCACTCTTTGTCCCATTATTGTGTCAAAGAATAACATTGCAATCATTTCAATTACGACAGTGCTGGGATCGCGCTCTTCAAGTAGGGCCTTGAGATGTAATTGGAGGGGCTTTGGCGAATAGAAAGGCATTTTCCCCCCTCCTCCTCATGTGAAATTGCCTCTGTCCTGGGGACAGTAAATTGAGTTGCTGAAAAATGATGTGATAATTCTGCCACATGGCTCAGTTGGGCAAATTGTCTGAAAGTCACTTTCTCGAGAATTAGAAGGCAAAACAACATTTCCCTCCCGAGTCTCCTGTCCTTCACGCAGCAGCATGAAATGAATTGATGAGACAGAGAGAGAGGGAAGTGTCGCTGTAAATGTTTGGAGCTGAAATGAAGCCGCCTGCTTGTGCATTCAGATCGGGTGGGAGGCAGAAGCCGGAGTGAAGACACGGTGCCTCTTTTCCTCACTATTTCATAGCCTAAGCCTTTAATCACGGCAACCACAATGGGTGCATAAAATGGAATTCAAATTTCAGATTGATTGATTTTATATTGGTGATTGCCAAGGCTGGCTTAAGAGGGGAGGAAAAGAATAAAAAAGGGAACACGACGGTGGCTTTTAAATATACCCTCTTTAAGAAGACTAACTCTTGCTCCCTTCCTGCGCTTGTTTGTCGTCTTAGATGTGCTTCAAAAGAAAAAATGAAAATTTGTGCTTTTTGAAGTTTAATCTCCCGCAAGACAGGGTAAGAGTCTGAATGCAAATGAAAAATGTACTTCGGCTTTGCTTTTTTTGCTGCTTTTGATGGAAGCTCAGCGGTTTTAGGAGTTGTGGACTGTCAGCATCACAAAAATATAAGTTTGTCGTCTCACGTCTCATGAATGAGCAGAGCGCAGAAAGAATTTAAAACAATCGAGAGAATTAAAAACTTGTTTTCAGGAAAGGTCTGGTAGGAGATTGAGGAGTAAAAAAATATTTTAATTTCATAGTATTAAAATAAAAACTGGAAGATGTCCACCAATATTTAATGACTTTTTTATTCACAGAAAAATACTTTTTTTTTATTTTTTATTGTTGTGTAGCAATAAGCCTGTTACTGCTAATAATTTAAAGTCAGACTGGTTTTTGTACCCAGAGAAATTTTTTTGTGCAACTTTAATTAATTTGATTGTTATAATTAAAGGTTTTCTGCCCCAATGAGTAACAGGCTACTTTTTATAAGAAGACATGCCAGCTCTTGTAGCTTGTTGCTAATGTCTTTTTTTCTTTTCCAGTCTGTCATGAAAAGATAACCTGTGGGGCTCTTTTGATAGCCAAGCCATGCCAGTCTGCATTTTTTGTTGCTGCTGCTGTTGTTCTTTGCTGTAGAAAGAATTATTTTTTTCTTCTTCTTTCTTAATGAGAGAAAACGTTCAGTCGTTATAGATAGCTGATTGACGAGTCACTGCAAAACATGAGGAAAAGGGATGCGCTATGTCTTGACTGACTGGAGAAAACCATGCTCTGCCTCTGTTATCACGTTAAAATACAGTTTACACATCAAAACCGGTGTGACTTAATAGTTTTGTATTTTCAATATTTAGAAATTAAACTATGATTTCTCAGGACTTTGAAAATAAACACCAGCCCATGCCTAGTTTTTTCAATCTGCGCCCTTCAAGTCATCTTCCACACTAGCAGAGCTAGCATAAGAACATTTAGCACTGTTTGCAGTGTCAACATTAACAGGATTACAGATTAGGGATTACATCTGCTTCTTTCTTTTCCATTTAACCTTGTCCTTTGCCCCGTTGAAACATTTCAATGGTCAAACTAAACTCATTACCATCTTTTTTTTTTCTTAAAGCCCTAAGCGTTTGAACAAATTCTCAGGAATAAACAAACAATCAGACCTTCAACTAATGAGTCTCCCAGGTCTGTCTCTTTTGCAGTCGAGCCACTTTGGTACATCCACATCAATACACAGAGACAGAAAAGTGATAACGGCAGCAGCAGCCTTTTGATGAGTGTCCTATGGATTACTGCCCCCTTTCTGTGCCGTTTCCATCCGTCTGATCACGATGCATCTCCAGAGTTTCCATGGAGAACGTGTGGTTGCCAAGGCCTGTGGTGGCTGATCACAGAGGGTCATCGTTTATTTCTGTCAGTCAGCAGCAAGGGGAACAGATTGGCAAGGAGAGATGACAGAAAGGAGGGCCTGGGGGAGGGGCGAAGGCACTGCCGGATCCTGAGGGGGCAGTGAGGGTCCGGCTCTCCTTTAGAAGTTTATTTGTCCAGGGGATCACCAACATGTAGTCTGATGGTGTTAATGTACTGACTCTCCTCGCAAATCCCCGTGCCACTTAGTCTTATTCACACTTTAAACAAAGTGCAGCAGCAGTGCAGAGGTGGGAGGGAGGTGAAGTAGGGAGCAGGACGCACGAGGAGGCTACATATGGCCAACTGCTGCGTTGTTTATTCCAAGAGTTGTTACAGCTGAGGAGCAGCCTCAGTCTCCCTGCTCCTCTTCATCTCTCATTAATCTAACAGTATGGTTCTGGCCTGCTGCCCGTGCTGTTGAGCGAGCAGGTTTGAAGTGACCACCCACTTCGAAGAAAAGCATTATTCCGTCTTCTCGTCCGTCACCTGCTATTGTTTATTCTCTCTGCGTTTCTCAGCTGCCATAAAATAATGAGGGGAACATTTGAATTTTTCAGATTGATGGTCACCCTCAGGGGTCATTCTTCTTCTTTATTTCCTCCCCTAAATTAGATTTTCCGTCTTTTAGCTCGCTGTTTTTCATTCTCTGTCCTTTACTGTTTTCCTTCCTGTCATCTCGTGGTTCTCCCCGCCCCCTCTCTCGCCAGCCCTCCTGCCAGACTTCTAGTCCACGTGTGCAATTACATAGCTCACATTCAGTCAGGGCTCTTTCCATCACAGAGAATGAAAAGGTTTGTTAACACGCGCGTTCCTCTTCCTCTTCTTCTTTATGCATGAGTTAAGACTGAGTTTCTTTGGCAGTCTGAAACACTCCGTTGTGTTGAAACCTTTTGGCTGGTTCTTGCCTTCCCAATATGTCTGCCGGCTATACCTCTCATTGGCTTCTGCAAAAAAAACCCATGAAATATTCATGCTCCTCTTTTCTCCTCTCTCTCCGTTCGTGAATCAATTATTTTGTAGAACAGGGATCTCAGACTTTCACGTGGCTTCTCCAAAGGTACCTGCGGAGGGTAAAGTGGAAGACGCATTAGGTGAGATGGGCATGCAGACATTTGAGATCCATTAGCCATTATTTTGTGCAGTTGATCCAATATTCTCATCATGTCCTAAAGTATCCTGCTCTCTATTTAGCCTTCCTAATATCACTGCCTCGCACTCTGGGCCTTGAGGTTTCCATTAATTTATCCCCGCGGCTCTCACCCTCCCGTCTCATGCCATCACCCTCCATCTCTCACACCGTCTTCGTCCTTTTCTTTCAGCTGCACATCACTTTCTGAAGGTCAACATCGGGAGGCAGTCATGTCTGCTGTGAACTGGGCAAGAAGCGAGGCATCGGCTCTCTGCGTGTGTTTTGTCACCATTAAGTCTGCTCCCAAGTCATGTCAGCAGGGTCATTAGAGTCGCAGTGGAGCTTATTGGGTCCCTGCGGACATCGGCCAAAGATAGCACATCTTGAGCCTGATTACTCATGATCAAAATATAAATAAATTAGAGACTTTTTCCTAATCAACCTAGACAGGAAATGAAGAAACTACTTTAAAAAAAGAAGAAAAAATATATGTGTTTTCCTGTTTCATTAAATAATTAGACATAATATGTTTATAAATGTCTTTGTGGACAAATAATTGATTTTTAAAGAGAGAGTTTCAGGTTACTGTTAAAGCTTGTGCATTTACTGTAGCTTATCCTCTATCATAGACATTGATCTCCAGCTTGTTGCAAAAAGCAATATGTCCCTCACTTCCATACTATAAATTAGTAAAACAAACACAAAACTACTAATTGATATACAAACATCAGATGTCGGAGGAAGGGTTTCTGAACTGTCCTCAGAATAGACAATGTTAAATAGGATTTGTTGTGTATTCTGTTTTAATGGACGATGTAAAAAGAGTTTTTTAAAATTATTATTATTCTGTTGTGTACTTTTAAAAATGTTAGTTTGCTGAAAGCTGATGATGGTCTTTAACAAGTCAAGGGCTGATTGTCAGTATCAGACAATGACAAGGTTTCAAACAGTTATGATTTTGAAATGTGTAATATCTTTTATCATATATTTTCTAAAGCTTAAAGTCCTTAAATTGTAATACCAGTGGAAGTGACCAGAGTTTTCCCTCTAAGGAGCATGAAGCAGGACAGCTTTCCGCGATGGTTGTTGAGCACTGCTTTTCAGCAGGCTGAAAGGAGGCTGGTGTGTTTCCTTGTACTCAAAAGAATACAAGGAAATGTGGGTTGCACCTCCCTCTCTTCCATAACTTAATTATTATGACTTGCAACATAAAAGAGTACCAGTCATCGGTAATATTATGACAATAGTTGATTTTAAAGTTACACTTGCAAAGCTGTGAGTTCTCAGTCTGTCCAGTAGCTGACTAGCGAAGTAATCAGAACAACTAAATTACTAAAGTTGTCACTTTGTAAAATGCAAACATCTGAAAAACATAGGCTATGTTGCCTTTTTTGTAAAGCTTTGAGCTCCTGATATCAATTGCTTCTTGAAAATATAGTACAAGATTCGAGAAGACTAATCTTTCTCTATATATTCCAGAAAATGCAGATCCTGACGTTGACTGTGATTTCCCATAAAGGTGCCAACATTTCCAAAGCCAACATGTTCCATGACAGACAGATTTAGAGCATCAGATGATGAAATAGAGCCGCATTGCTTTACTCTTTTCTGTTATCTACTGAAATCGTGTATCTATCACAACATGATTGGTCCACAGACATGCGTAGATGTATTGAACATATGGCTTTCTTTAAAATTTTCATTTATTCTACAACATCATTTTAGACCATTGCTAAAAGTGGTTAGTCTAGTAGTAGTCTTTTTCTCTCAGTAAAAGTGCCCACACCACACCAAAGAGTGTTGTCAATGTTGTTTTATTGTCATACCACCTTGATAACCTTGATATAGTTCCTCAAACATGTTATACATTTTCTGTTTTAAAATGTTCATGGAAATACTGTGAAACTGGTATTTTTACCTAAGGTTAAATCTGAAAGCAACCCGTGCTTGTTTGCTACTCTCTCTCATTTTTGCAGCTGTGTGAGTTTGGTTTCCTTTAAGTAGATTCAAGCCCTCTTGCCGCAGAGGTCTGAAGAAACCCCTCCTCGGCTTCTGTGTCATGTGAAGTTGTCACTCTCGCGTGGCCGTCTGCTTCGCTGTTTCCAGCAGGAGTCACTTCCTGCGGCTAATCATACTTTGATATGCTGTGGCACGAACCTCGACTGCCTTAGAAATGAACAAACAAGGCGCCCTGGGAGATCTCTAGGCGACCGGAGCTGTTGGTTTTTGTCTGTTGCACCATGATACGTCCTCTGTACACCCACCTATTTTTTTTTCTTTTCACGGTCTTTCTCTTTACATTAGTCTCTGTATCTCTGTGAAGAGGAAAGTTGGACACCAGTCAGAGAAACAGAAGTGTGATTTCTGCCTTTCCACTCGCAGCGAGATTTAATGCGTCTTGTTAATCTTAGCTGGAAGCATGGAGGCTGTAGAGAAATGCCAGAATGAGTCTCAACTGCATTAGACGTATACAACCGTTTTCTCTTCGCATGTCCTGCTGCGTCTGCTTGAATTATTATTTTGGTAATCAATAGAATATCCTTAAAGAGTTGTGCAAACTTATATGCTTAATGTTATTCACCTTTAATTAAACCAGAATGCCATTATTGCATCCTTTTTATGTCCATTTGTGTCGGTCGAGATGAGTTTTGGTGGTCAGTGTTTATTGCCTTGGAGTTAAGAAGGATGCGACTCTAATGTGGTGTTGAGGGTTTTATAAAGAGGAGGCGTTGCACCACAATAGCTCTCCAACTTAATGGTCAGAGGATTTTCTATGCAAAGGTAATGATGCTCCGTCTCGTTTCTCCCACCAGCACTCTAAATGGACAAAAGATGTTTTTCTAAGTGCCGAGCTTTACACTGTTCTCGCGCCGCATCCTGGGTCTTTCACACTTGGCTTGATAGAGATAGTCTAAAAAGGCTGAGGTATTATGTTCGGTCTGCAGAGAGTATGGAAATGTATATTGAGTGTGCTGAAGGATTTTGCTACAAAGGAGAGGGTCTGATTGTTGCCAGGTCTGTCTGTCACTGTTTTCCACGCCTCTGCGCTCGGATTGCTACCCCTCCTTCGGCTTGTTTTTTTTGTGGTGCTGGTTCTGTGTGGGGTTTTTAGGGCTTGATGGCTTCACTCGTGTGCTGTCTCACGTTTTCACTGGATTGAACTGTGAACAAGCTCGTGCTGGATCTCTCTTTCTCTACTTCCTCCTATGAATTGTGTTGTGTCTGTAAGACCTGGAATATTTGCTTTATTTGTGTGTTTAGGGTTGCAGGCACACAGGCTGCATCGCCTTTCAGGATTCTGTAGTAAAAGTGGAGGAGCTGCAGGGAACCTCAGCTCAGGTGGAAATAAATGGCAACAGGACAACTATTAATGGTGAACTCCACAAATCTGTCTTTTATGGAGGAGTGGCTAGAAGAAAAATAGTCATGTTTGTAATTGGTCACACACCATCTGCCATTGAAACATGGTGGTGGCAACATCATGCTGTGAAGATGCTTTTCTCCACTTGTGTACCTCCTTCTTCAGTAACTTTTCTTTCTTTTATCCTTCCCTGTGTTTACTGCCTTTCTTCCTTCTGTCCCACATTCTCTATCTCGTCTTTAATGCCTTCATTCGTTCTTTTTCTCCGTTTCTAGCTTCATTTTTACTTTCTATCCTTTTATGTGTCTTGTCTTCCTTCATTCACATTTTGCTTTGTCCTTAAGGTCTTGTCCTTCCCTCCGCCCTGCCTTCCATCCTCACTAGTGTCAATTCTTCTTTTCGATTTGTCCTTCATTCTCTCCTACATTATGTCCCTCCACCCATTCATTCCTTTGTCCTTCCTTTTGTTTCTTCTTTTTTTGCTTTCTTCATTCCTTCCTCATAACTTTCTGTCACTATGTCTCTGTTTTTTTTTTCTTTTGCAGGTTTCATATGTAAAGTGAAACCCTTACATAGAATTTCACAGCAAACTTCAGTGTTTATACTATAAAATTAGTTAAATTGACTGAAGAGGGATCAGATTTATTTAAAAAACAAATGTGTAGGAACCGTGATTGAAGTACATTGGTTGTTGTCGTGACGAGACAAAAAGAGAGAAGCTGTAGGGGTGTAAATACTTTAGGTGTGTGTGTGTGTGTAGGGTGAATCTGGCAGCTGTTTCTTTGAGTAGGATTACTTCGGAGTGAACTTTCTGATAATACACACGCATCTCCCACACGCCATCGAACCCACACAGCAGCCAAATGCAGCCTGCTGTTTGTTCTATAGGAGCTGGTATCGTGCTGCTGGATTTCAACTGAACTTTTTTCTCTTTTTCTTTTGTTTTTTTCCTAGGAGTGGAGTGTACCCTGAGGGAACGATGCTGCTCTGATGACCTGCTCGGCCTCGGCTTCCTCTAGAGATTATTCTCCAGTCAGAAGAGCGGGGCAAATTGTCGGCAGGATATGGTTGGAGGATTCACGTGATGGATAGGTGATGGACTCCTCCACCACCAGTCTCCCCCGGTGACTCGCCCTCTTCTGCAGCTCGCGCTCCGGCACGAGTGTGTACCGGCGGTCCACGAACCCTCCACTTCTTTGCCATGGTGACATAAGCGGCACTGCAACATGAGGGAGCGCCAACGTGACCGTCTTGTTTCCTTTCCCAGTAGCTGCTCTTGCTGCTACCTCCATGCTTAGCTCTGTAACAATCCGGACTCTGCTGTGAGAAATTTCTGCCTGTCTCTTTGTTTCTCTTTTTTTTGTTTTCTTTGCCTGCGCTGAGTGGAACTGTCCCCTTGGCGTGTTGCTGGGCCGGTGGGGCGGAGCAGTGCGGCGAGAGACGATGCTGGGATGCGTGACACGCCTCCGTCGGCTGGTCCGCCTCCTTCCCTTGCAGACCTCCCTGCTCATCCTCTTCCTATTCTGCACTGTCAGCGTCTTCATCTTCTCCTACTTCCTCTATGGCGTCAAGCGAGAACCAGAGCCTTCGGCGGTGGGCTTGTCCGGCCCCGACGGAGCCTCCGCAGACTCGGACTACCCAAGGGTGGTTCCGTCCCGGCTGCTGCCCGTGCGGAGCGTCCCGGGAGGGTCTGGGGTGGACCTCGGAGGGACCAGGACAGATCCTGTGGTTCTGGTGTTTGTGGAAAGCCAATATTCTCAACTGGGGCAGGAGATCGTGGCCATCCTGGAGTCCGGCCGGTTCAAGTACCGGACTGAGATCTCTCCTGGGAAGGGGGACATGCCCACCCTGACGGACAAGGAGAGGGGGCGTTTCACGCTGGTGATTTATGAAAACATTCTCAAGTATGTGAACTTGGACGCTTGGAACCGAGAGCTGCTGGATAAATACTGTGTGGAGTACGGAGTGGGCATCATCGGCTTCTTCAAGGTTAGGACAACACCACACTCCCTGTGCCTCTCTCACCTCCCTTCCCCCTCTCCCTTACACCTTCTGCCCTGTCCATCTGGCTCCCACCATCTCTAAGGAGATGGGATTTAAAGAGTTGGAAAGACCTGCCTTGTTCAATATCACTCAGTTGCTTTGCTCTATCTTGCGTTTCTCTTCTCGTTTCTTTATATCTGTTTCTTTCTCTTTTTGCAATCTGGCCTCCTTTGCTCCTCTCCAGCAGTCTGTTAATTCTTGTTTTCTGCTCTTTGTCTTTGTAGTGTCTCTTGCCTTTCTCTCCTCTATTTATGTCTCAGTCTATAACTCTTATTCCCGCGTTCTTGCTCTCTGAGTTATCCCCAGAGGCCTCTGTTTGCCTGAGGCCATCTTTCAGGTCTTATGGTTTTAATCACCCTATCTGAAGCATGGAGAGAATATAGAAGTGTGGAGGCATGGATGGAGATATTTGGGGGGCGGCAGATGAAAGTTAGCCTGGTGGGATTTTACTGCCAGTTGAGAAAGAACAAGGATGTGCATCTTAATGTATCTGTCACATAAAAGATGTGCTTTCTGAATTGTTTGCACAGAAACATTTCCTGTCACATTTCTAAATTTATATATATATATATATATATCTATATATATATATATAGACATATATATATATATATATATATATATATATATATACATATATATATATATATATATATATATATATATATAAATTCCCTTCTCACCCACCGCGGGTGGTTCTTATCCTCTGAGCTCGGGTCCTCTACCAGAGGCCTGGGAGCTTGAGGGTTCTGCGCAGTATCTTGGCTGTGCCAAGGACTGCACATTTCTGGACTGAGATGTCTGATGTTGTTCCTGGGATCTGTTGTAGCCATTGGTCCAGTTTGGGGGTGACTGCCCTGAGGGCCCCGATGACCACAGGCACCACTGTGGTCTTCACCTTCCAGGCCCTCTCCAGTTCCTCCCTGAGGCCCTGGTATTTCTCTAGTTTCTCGTGCTCCTTTTTCCTGATGTTGCAGTCGCTTGGTATTGCTACATCTACCACAACGGCTTTCCTCTGTTGTTTATCCACTACGACAATGTCTGGTTGGTTCGCCATTACCATTTTGTCTGTCTGGATCTGGAAGTCCCACAGGATCTTAGCTCTGGCGTTCTCCGCCACCTTTGGGGGTGTTTCCCACTTTGATCTCAGGGTTTCCAGTCCATATTCTGCACAGATGTTTCTGTACACTATGCCTGCAACTTGGTTATGTCGTTCTATGTACGCTTTCCCTGCCAGTATCTTGCACCCTGCTGTTATGTGCTGGACTGTCTCAGGGGCCTCCTTGCACAACCTACACCTTGGGTCTTGTCTGGTGTGGTAGATATGGGCCTCTATTGCTCTGGTGTTTAGGGCCTGTTCCTGGGCGGCCAGGATGAGGGCCTCTGTGCTGTCCTTGAGTCCAGCTTTTTCCAGCCATTGGTAGGATTTACTGATATCAGCCACTTGGGTTATTTGCTGGTGGTATATCCCATGTAGGGGCTTGTCCTCCCATGATGGTATCTCTGGCACCTCAACCTCCGTTCCCTGTTGTCTGAGACATTCACTGAGCACATTGTCTGTTGAGGCTTTGTCCCTGATGTATTTATGGATCTTAGTTGTTTCGTCCTGGACTGTGGTTCTCACACTCACTAGTCCTCTGCCTCCTTCCTTGCGGCTCGTGTACAGTCTCAGGGTGCTGGATTTAGGATGGAACCCTCCATGCATTGTTAGTAGTTTTCTAGTCTTAATATCTGTGGCTTTTATCTCCTCCTTTGGCCAGCTAATTATTCCAGCAGGGTATCTGATTACTGGCAGGACATAGCTGTTTATCGCACGGATTTTGTTCTTGCCATTGAGCTGGCTTCTCAGGACTTGCCTCTCTCTCTTAGCTGGCTGGATAGCTCGATAGATAAGGCATCAGTATATCACCCGAGAGGGCGGGGTTCAAATCCAGTCTGGGTCCTTAGGCAAGACCCTTCAAGCTACTGCCTACCTCATACTATGAGAGATACTAATATGCATAACATGCCGGCTCAGACGTCACCCGGCCAAACAAGGTCTGCGTCAGGTGTTGGGGAACCAGAGCACCTTGATGACAAATGGGCTACTGGAACAAGACGGAAATGGGCGAGAGATGAAAATGTGGATCTGTTGGAATGCTACTACTCAAGTAACCCTAATCAGAGAGGTTACATGCAAATACTGGTGAAGGAATGGTTACTTCGACATCCCCAGTCAACACTAAGTGCTAAACAACTAGTAGCTCAGTGTTCCAACATCCGCAAATGGCAACTGCTATCACAACTTGAGATTGACGAAATACAACACAAATGCTACGGCAAAAAGGAGGAACCTGGATGTCAGAACTGTGGGGACTTAACTACAAGTCCCCACCCAGTCAGGGGATACACCATAACAGAAACCATATATATATATATATACAGTACAGACCAAAAGTTTGGACACACCTTCTAATTCAATGGGTTTTCTTTATTTTCATGACTATTTATATATTTATAAAATCCCACTTATTAACCTGACATGGCACACCTATGAAGTGAAAACCATTTCAGGTGACAACCTCTAGAAGCTCATCAAGAAAATGCAGAATGCAGTCTTATTCACAACCCGTCAAATAAAGTGTTACCAAATTTTTTTTATTTATCTATGCTGAAACCATTAAATCAAATTTAGCAGCATTGATCATCTCAATAAACAAGTGTTACATTTATGTATCTGTGGTCTGTGTTAAAATATTAGCATTTATGGCCCCCGAAGCTCTGGGGGCTTGATGGCGCCGCTGACTTAATTTGGATTAAAATAATTCATTTTAATTGGATTTTTTGATGTGTTGTTTTTAAGACTAGTAGACAGTTTAACCCACATTTGACAGAAATGCCAACTATACCCATTAGATTGCATGTGGCTTGTTTTAAACAAGCCCTCTTGTCTTCACGCTTTCTTCTAGCCGCCAGACTTTCTTCTAATCTTTTGAAGTTGTTTTGATCAATATTTCTCCAGGCTTTCTGAAAGTCTGTCTTTTCTCTCATTTCTACTTTTTTTTTAGACACTTCCCTCTGACCTATGAGTCATTCATGCATAAAAAGTCTTCTAAACTGAAAAGGGTGTCATCAGCACAGAACAGACAACTTGACAACCAGCAGTCTATCACACAGACAAATACCAATCTCAATTCTTTAGATTAATCCATGAAAAGTACCACAGTTTGGCAGAAAAGATGTGTGGAGCCCCTTCTCCGGTTTTTGATCTGAATTCTTGTATTTTAGTGGGATTTTCTACGTGATAGACCATCCACAATGTAGTGGATGATTGTGAAGTAGAAGGGAAATAACACAGTTTTGAAAAGTTTGACAGCTCTGACCATTCTTGGCCAAAGCTTGGTAAGATTAGATGCAGAGCGTCCGTAAACATCTATAAATAAGAAGACTAGTGTTGAAAATATTTTCCTCTGCTCTTTCCGCTGCCATAGTAATTTATGTTAGGAGCAGAGGTGACGTCAAGCTGCATGGGAAGGAGAGAAGTTATTGTCAAATAGGGTTTCACAAAAATAAAAAGCTTAAATAATTAGAAATATGACAAATTTCAACTCTTGAACTGTATTCAGGTTTTTTTTTTATATTATTCCTATGTTTAATCTATCTGTCATTGGATTTCACTGGTTTGTTTCACATGGAGGTTGTACATCTTTAATTCTGTGTACTGTAATACTGTAAGCATTTTCAAATCCAATTTCATAGAAAGATTGAGAGCCGACCAAGCTGACAATTGTCAGATACCGTCAACCGATTTCTCTGTGCATCTCTAGATATAATATTTCTGAAATGCTGAGCTGAAAACGTGGCTTACAATAGATGGTCATCTGAAACACTGGGTCCTGTTTCAGGTCTCTGCTGGATTGTTTTTCTGTTTATTAAATACAGGGCTACCAGATATTGATATCAGACATATTTTCTGATACCAATCTGAAATCTGTTAGATTAGACACCTAATCCTATTTGAATACTAAATTAAAGTTAATAAAATTGGAATGTTTATTATTTTTTAAAAGTGTTTCAAAGTTTTGCACAGGGTTATTTTTGCATTCCCTCTTGGATCAGGTTCCCCTCTGCCTGCTCACAGTTATGCTGAACATTTCTGTTAAGTTTTGGCTTTCATTTATCTTTCATAGGAATCTGCTATGCTTCAGGAGCCTCCTGTTGAGGCACAGGCATCGTCTCTGTTCAAGGTGTCAGACTTGAGCTGTAAAACTAAGTGAAGGCTCATTGCCTTTGTTGCTTTACTTCAGTTGTGCAAAACACCTCTACTCTTTTTGTTGTTTCAAAATAATTTGTTAAAGTTGTTACTTTTCAACCGTTTCAATCTGCAAATATATATGAATTGAAAAGATACTGTTTGAAAGAGAATCACTTTTGGTCAAATGTCAACATCAAGATTAAGGCAGTGATTTCAGCACTGATTTTCATATTTAGTGTCACTTCAACCTACGAGGGTCTAATCTACACATCTTGGTAGATAAACAACAGTAACTTTTAGCTTCATTCTACACACCATGTAGTGTGTGGAGGTTCTGGCTGTGCCTTGCTAACGTAGTAATAATACTTAAATCTTTACACATTCGGTCACTTTACAACTGAATGCAAAGCAGTGTGACCAACGCACAGCAGTGTGATTGTGAAATAGAAATTTGGACAGCTTTTTATTATTATTAAGCTTCAGCTAGTCAAATAGCTGAAGCTTAGTAATATTGTTTGTTTGGGACAATCAACTTTCTAATCCTCTTAGAAATTCTCAAATTGATTTACATCTGGACTTTAACTGAACCATTCTAACAGATGAATTTGTTTAAAGCTAAACATATTCAGGTTGTGCATTTTGTTATCCTGCTGGAAGACGAACCTTCGGCCCGGTTGTAGGTGTTTTGCAGCCCCAGCAGAGATCATCCAGCATTGATAGTTGGCTCCATCCATCTTCCTATTAACTCTGACTAGCCTCTCTGTCTCTGTCACCACCACCATGTTTCATCATGACAATGGTATATTCAGGGTAATGTGCAGGGTTGGTTTCCATCGCCTTCATGGCTTCTTCTCTGATTATTGCTCTTCTTTCCCATCCTGTCGACAAACCCCCAAGACCTCCACAGAACAGCTGTATTCATACTGAGGTTAAATCACACACAATTGAACTCAGTTTATTGGGTGACTTTCTGAAAGCTTTGACAGGTTTCACGGGATTTTATTCAGAATTATCAGAGCAAACGAGGATGAAAACAAACACATCACCAAGTATGTTTGCATATCAACTCTGTCGTGATAGCAAATTTTGCTGTTTGCTAAATTGTTCCAGAAATTATTGTGATAAAAAATAACATTGTTGTTTTGAGACTATTTCCAAGTAATATATTGATGATTGCATAATGTTGCAAGTTTGCCCTCTCAAAGACAAATAAACGTTTAATTTAGTGAAGAACACTAGATATTTATAATATCCAAATGAACTCACAACTAAAAACAATAGATTAAACAGAAATAAAAACACTAAATAAAATGGATTGTGATGTCGGCAATCACGATAGCTCTTAAAGACATTAACTATCAGAACAGAAATGTTCGAGCTCGTTTTAATTTATCATGATGTAAAGACTTGATATGAAGTCTTTAAAAACCATCTATCACTTTCCTTATGTACGACTTTGTTTAGAGTTATCAAATGAAATCCAAATAAAATTTTCTTTTTAGTTATGTGATGAAATATTGACACATTGAAGGGCTGAGAGTCTTTACATGACGCACTGCAAGTAGCACAAAGGGCGAACGTAAAGAAAAGACAACAATCAGAGAATGATTTGTTTGTTACTAATGCGTCAATCTGAGAGCAGTGGGAGCTTTTTCATTGTAACACAGCAGATTGAGTGTTAGCAGGTTGGAGCGGCTTAATGCCTTCACCCTTGAGTAGGCCTGACACGCCTTATTTCACACACGCAACTAAAGAAAATAGGGAGTTATTTGCAATATGTAATTAATTGTTGTCATTTCTGTCTTGTCTCTCTGTGTCAATCAGGCCAATGAAAACAGTCTGCTGAGTGCGCAACTCAAAGGCTTCCCCCTCTTTCTTCACTCCAACTTGGGTTTGAAGGACTGCACGGTCAACCCCAAGTCGCCGCTCCTCTTAATCACCCGGGCGGGCCAGACGCTGCCCGGTCCCCTGCCGGGGGACGACTGGACCGTGTTCCAGTCCAACCACTCCACCTACGAGCCCGTGCTGATGGCGAAGACCCAGTCGGCCGAGAGCGTGGCGTCACTGGGACAGAACGCGGCCTTGCTGCCCTCGGTGGTGCAGGACCTGGGGCTTCACGATGGCATCCAGAGGGTCCTGTTTGGCAATAATTTGAATTTTTGGCTGCACAAGCTGGTGTTTGTGGATGCCGTGGCTTTTTTAACTGGGAAGAGGCTCTCGCTGTCCCTGGAACGCTACATTCTGGTGGATATAGATGACATTTTTGTGGGCAAGGAAGGCACCCGCATGAAGGTGCCTGATGTAAAGGTGAGTTGCAAAACAAGCCTCGCTTATCTTCTCATCTGGCTGTGTTTTCAACAGCACTTTGCTATGATTCAAAAATAAAATGGCCTCACACAAAGCATGTCCTATCCTCTGCCAGTCACACAGAAACCCCTTCTTCTCTCTCCTCTTTTCGTTTTTGAATGGATCCATCCCAGCAGGCTGCTCAAAGCTGACAGGCCCCGCCGCTCGCGCTGTCACAAAACCTCTGCGACGATGAATATTTCAGGGGCTCGGAGGCATACAAAGAATGTCGAAAAGCTTCTTGCTTTCGTCCCCTCAGAGCAGAAAAGCCTCCCCTCGCATGCAGAGACGGCGGGTGGAAGGGGAAAAAAAAAGTTACGGTGGAGGCTTCAAGGCCTGCACCTCCGCAAGGTTTTAGGAACGAATCCCACTCCCCGACAAGATTGAGAAGTTTGAAAGCGGGTTGGCGGAGGGGGTCGTGTTGTGTGCGGGGAGCCTCATCCAGCATTTAGATCAAATGAAACAAACACCCGAATCAGAGGGAAGCGAAATATCAAACAGAATGGGGGAGCGGAGAGGCGGCAGCTGGGAGTGGATGTTGGATGTTTACCGAGAGAAACTCGCAGAATTAAAGATATATGTGGGCACGCGTTGCTCATTAACGTACTCATGCGCCAGTTTGAGCTCATCATCTGTTGACTCATTCTTCTTCCCCTCCCACCGTTTCAGGCCCTGCTGGAGACGCAGAGGGAGCTGCGCACCCATGTGCCCAACTTCACCTTCAATCTGGGCTTCTCAGGGAAATTCTTCCATGCTGGTAAGATGCTAGTTAGCTCATGCAGAGCCAGAAAACTTCCTAAACTGAAACACTTTTTTAAGGCTTTTTCTGCTGTTACTCTTTGCTGTCCTTTAACCTTTGATTTCTTTTCTTGCTGTTGCTCATCCTTCACTCTAATACGTGAACGTCTCTTCCTTTTGCTTCACTGACTTTCATTTCCTCCCTTTTTCCATCGCTGCTCCCACTTTACCTTTGTCTCAACTCGTCTTGCTTTATTTTTATCTCTTCAATTTCCTCCTAAATCCCCTTTTCCTGCCGACCCCTTTGGCTTGTTTCAATCTCTTGTCTTCCTCCCCCGCCCCCCGACTCTCTGACCCACTCAGGATCGGATGAGGAGGACCTGGGAGATGACCTGTTGCTGTCCCATGTGAAGGATTTCTGGTGGTTTCCTCACATGTGGAGCCACATGCAGCCCCATTTATTCCACAACCAGTCGGTGCTGGCCGAGCAGATGTTGCTCAACAAGAAATTTGCCATGGTGAGTCATAATGGGGGAGAGGAGGGGGAGAGGGCAAAGGTCACAGCTTTGACTGAAGGCTGTGAATCAGAGGCATCCTTGTTTATCCCTTTGTGCTGGATGTTTCTTTGATTTTTGTTTAAATGAAAAGCAAATCTGTTCCAGTTGAGTTTTAGCTATATCAGTCACTGTGAGAGGAAGTATGATTTCAATTGTAACTATTATCCTACTAGTTTGTCCATCAAACAAACCAAAAAACATGTACAAAACTTCTCATTTATCTAATTCATTAGTAACATTCTTGTGTGGTCTTAAAAAGTACTTACATTTATGCATCTCATTTTTATCACATAAAAGGTCTTAAATACAGCAAGATTTTCAATCATAGGTTGTAGAATTATATTTATTATCATTTTAAATTTGTACAATCATTCCTTCAAACTTTTGCTTTATCTATACTTCATTTTTGTTATTTGAGAATTGCACTGAAAACTTTAATTTAATTAGTTTCAAGTAGTTTTGGCTGAATAATTCAGCCGTTTCATGCTGCAACAAAACTCCAGAACTAATTCAGCCTTTGAAATTGTAGTTTTTATGTTTGTTTAGGGAACTAATATAAAATTAACAATTCTGTTTTTGTTTCCTAATGTTACATAGTATTTATTTATTAATTATTATATTATAATAATTAGTTTTTAAGTTAACATAAGTTTTTGTTGTTTGTAAATTCTTGTAGATCTTAAGTTGAAATCATGAGGAACAAAGTTTATTCTTACAAAAATATCTCAAAGTCTCAAATTTAACTAAGTGAAATTTGCTCACACCCTGTCTTTTTTCTGTGTATGCTGACTCTTAGAACCTTAATATTTTCAACAAAGAACAAGTGTGGATTATTCTCTCATTAATGGACTGTGAATAATAGTAGCTTTGGATAATTTAGCCTTCAACTGGCTGTAAAGATCCAACCTCAAAGTTTAAGAGTTCATTACCAAAGGGCAAATCTTTGAAAATACCAGGGGGGAAACATGCAAGATGCAGTTAAGAAAGTTACTAATCATTTAGACATGCAGTTGTAAAACAAAATATAAATAAAACCATATAAATGTTTTTACTACTCTCTTATTATTTTAGTGGTTTTCAAGAGATATGGGTCTCATTTCCTGTCAAAAACAATTTGTTTGTTGATCAAAAATGCCACGGGCATGACTTTAACTGTAGGTTTACCTAAGATTAAATGGTCAAAGCTTATGTTTTTACTGTCTGAGGCAAATAAACAACAAATGTTGGTTTCATTTTCTGCAGCTGAAACATTTCCTTATTCAACTTGATTTTTGCAGCACTGTTTTTCGTAGTTAGGCACAACCTGATTAAAAACAGATGCAGAATCGAGAAGGAAAATGCAACATTTTGTGGTGGAGAACATCAGCTTCTAATATAACAAACATCTATTATTATGTACATGGTCTTCTTTTTTCTGACATCCATGGATCCATGGCAATTAAGAAATACTACACCCTATTTTATTTGCAGAGCTTATGCACTCAAATTTTTTCCAAGGTCTACATGTATTTAAATTTAACCTCATTGCTGCAAAAATACACACCAGATTCCACACTGTTGTTATTTATTAACCTGAAATGAAGAGAAATTGGAAAAAGTGTTGTGTGAAAACTGAGTGCAATGTTGCTACTTTCATTGGATTTAAAGGGGAAAGTAGCTGCCTGGTGCTGCTATTCAGATGTAGAAGATTAGATGATCATCGGTAGCTTGTGGCCGTCTCTTTACAACCAGGAAGCTTGGCTGTTTGTTGCTGTGAAGCATGAATGTTTGCCCCGCATAGCGTCAAGCAGGAAATATACTAACCGTGACTTTAAGCTGAGTTCACATTGTCCAAACATTGACCTTGAGAAAGGAAATCTTTTGTTGGAAAATAACTAAGACTGTGCAAAGGAAAAGTATTAAACTGGATATGATGAATTCAGTTTTCATAGACACTTATTTGGTAATTGTCATTATAAAATTTTTCCACCTTTATGAGCTTCTCATCTGCTAAAGATTCACACTTTTTTTTTTGAAGAGTCCAGCCCTAATAATAATAATGGTAGATTTAACATCCGCGACTTGACGTTCTAGAAAGTTTCCGAGTCAATTCCACTGCTCATATTCTCTTGCATTTTCCATGTTGAGAAACACTTGTTGCCTATTTACAGGGAAATGACAGAAACGGTTTCAACTGAAAACAATTTCAAGTCAGTCTTTTCAGTAGAAACATTATTCATAAATGAAAAACATCCAAGGTAGCTGCTAAGTCTTAGCAAATTCACCCAAAGGTCACACTGTGCAATGCTCAGAAAAATTGCAACACGCTTAGGAGCACTTCCGCAGACTCAGTAGGCCTCAGTTAACGAGTTAAACGTTGCAGTTCTTCACCGGGGTGTTAGTAAAAGACCAAACAAGTTTGACTTGTTGGCTTGAGTGTTGCCAGGAAAAAGTCTCTTGTCTCACAAAACAAAATGGCAGCATGACTTGTGTTTATGAAGCTGCATCTGAATAAACCACACGACTTCCAGATATAAACAGGAACATGAAAGGTAGCTTGGCATGGGTAGAGAACTGAACACGGCTCTTTAGCACAAACTTCCAGCCATCTGTCCAGCTTGGTGGTGGAGGGTTGATGATTTGGGTTTGTTTTGCAGCTACAGGAGCTGGGCACATAGATCTCGTCATGCGTGAACTTCTCTGTATGTTGTAGCCCTAACCCTCTGGCCAAGCTTTTGAGATTTCTTGATTGACTGATCAGTCTTCCACTCCTCCTTGTTCTCATTGTCACTCGCATCTTTGAGTTGAGGTCTGGGAAGGCAGTGGTTCTGTGATTTAGAGTTTTCTCCTTATCAAATAACTTTAAACAGTTAAATATGCATGTATTTTTCTCTGTAAGCCTAAAGTCATAATTTTAAAGTCGTGTTTCCATACTCAAGTATAAGTGTGGGTAACTTTATTAAACAATTGGGGATTTATCTGATTAAAACTCAGAAATGCTGTTACTTGTCTTCTTAATCCTCAGCAGAAAAAAGAAAATCCCAGAACAAACTTCCAAGTTCATTTGTTCTGAATGAATTCTGTCTGCACACGCAGCAGCTTCAACCCGCGATCCACTTTACTGCTTTTTTGTGATAGCTTTCAAACATGAAAAAGTAAAGAAGGAAATGTGGGTGTGAGCATTAAATATAAAGCTTAAGCTAAAGCCTTAATATCACAATATTCCTAATACTTGATGTTAAATTATATTTAGGTAATTCTTAAATCTGTATAGTTTTTTTTCTTTGCTGACATTGTTCTAGTTTTTTTATATGGTGGTGGGGCTCATCTGTTGTATCATTTGAAGCTCTTTGTGAGGAATACAGCATTTATAAAACTGATACTGGGAAACAATGAAGAATTTATCTTTCAATGAAAACAAATTGTACACCTTGAACTGACCTATTATATGTTTTAACTGTCTATTTACTCAAGCTTGACTTGAAGATAAAGATTTTATTACCAAGCTGGTTGGCTGTTTAATGAAATATATTGGTGTCAAATTTAGCTGTAAAAACTCTTAAGTCTCATGCTGAAAAACTCGCAATGTGTGATGAGACTGAAATTGAGCATATTAAGTAAATAACTTAATTTTTAGTCATAAAGTTGCTGCATTTAAAGTTTTGCTGCATTTCTGAAATTGTTCTTGCCTGTTTCTTAATAAAAATGACAAACTCATTCACCTCTTCTTAACAAGCTCCTGATTTGGTTAAAAGTAGAAATTCAAGGCAGCTGTGTTTTACTAAAGTAGCCAGTTTACACAGTTTTCTCTTGTATAGTTATTTTTTAATGTCTTGGGAAAGCTCTTAAATTCCTTCATTCTTGGACGGCAACACACAAGTACAACTAAAGTGAAAAGCACGAATATTGTAAACACTCCACATTCCACCTGAATCTTTTTCTTTACTCTTCTTTCAGACAGGGTCGTGTCATCTCACATCACTCATTTTCTAATAATTAGTATTAGTATTATCGACTCTTTGTTGAAGGCAACATGAAGTGAATGAATACTTGATTTTCTTACATTACCTCTCTTTCTTACTGATGATGTCCAAATAAGCGTTTTGGTTATCTTCACTCAGACGACGTTCTCTGAATTACACGCCTCAATGTGTTTCTCTGAACGTCTCATGCATGTTTAGGTGGCGCATATCCAGCTGATGATTAAATGTCTGCCGTTTTCTTCAGAGAAAAATACGAGTTTCTAATTTTAACTCGGACATGGATGTTCAGGGTTCTTACACAGTCTGGAAAAGTCTGGAAATAGATGAAAATGTTTTTCGGATCTAAATAAGCATAAAAGGAGAACGTGGCGAGAGAAAAAAATATGCGTGTCTCTACAGTTTGTTCCTCATCTATGTCTATTTGTTTTATCCATTTCTCTATTCATCCATCTGTCTGCCAGTTATCTAACCATCGATCCTCAGTCCTTCTGTTTCTGTCCCTTCTGTCTATACAACCATCACTACCTGCCAATTTATCCCATGGGTTTGTCTGGGTATCTATCCGTACCTCAGTCAATTTTGTATTTAAAGCCTGCCCACAATCGAAATATCTGCAGTGAATTCAAATATAACTTTTGTATTCCTGTCTT
The DNA here is from genome assembly GCF_002775205.1 of Xiphophorus maculatus. NCBI lineage: Eukaryota > Metazoa > Chordata > Actinopteri > Cyprinodontiformes > Poeciliidae > Xiphophorus > Xiphophorus maculatus. The sequence goes on along the minus strand of NC_036465.1, from coordinate 17,884,695 downwards.
TAAAATGTATTATCTGTGAAAATCTAAGTCTATGTACGACTCTAGATGCATCATGTACCCTATCACCTGCCCTCACCTACTCATGCAATTTCTTCCTCAGGAGCATGGGATTCCCACGAACATGGGCTACGCAGTGGCCCCTCACCACTCTGGGGTCTATCCTGTACACATGCAGCTGTATGATGCCTGGAAGAAAGTTTGGGGCATCAAAGTGACCAGCACCGAGGAGTACCCTCACCTAAAACCCGCTCGCTTCCGACGGGGATTCATCCACAGCGGCATCAGCGTAAGACCACTTTAACGCTAGTAGCCATCTTTGAAACACCATTATGTTTGCGAGCATCTATATTTTCAAGTGCACCTCCTATTATATTTATTTTTTGTTGCAATATAATATATTACACTCCGTTACAGTGACCTACTCAGTGTGTCCCCAATATCGACAAGTTTTAAGCCAAATAAAAGCTGTAGTGTTTTGCTTTTCTCTGGCATTTCTCCGTCATCTGTGTCTCTATTTTAACCATCGTTTAATACTCTAATAGATGAATAAGAAAACATCTCAACTGGATTGTTTTCTGTTTCAGACCTCCCCATTTGAACTTTTTGTTCCTCATTTTCTTGAAAATCTCAAGTTGATTGGCAGAATTGTGTTTTATTTCACCTAAAAGCAACAAACATCCCCTAAAGAGGCAGTCCATCCATCTGTGTTGTTGGGTTTTGCCTCCTTCCACTGAGAAGGAGATAATAACGTGGTCGAAAGATCCAGCACTGCATGAGACACCGGCAGGCAGGCCTCGGCAGCAGAAAGAAGACTGACATCAGAAAGCAAGTGTCTGGAAAAAGTGAAATGTCAACAGCCGACTAAAAAGATCAGGCTTAGTTGGTTTTTGAATAATTTGGTAAATAAGGTAAAATGGATTTGAATGTATTCAAGAGGTTCAGAAGAAAAGATATCTATTTCTTCCCAAGTTGACCTTCAGTGCTGATAAGCCTCAGTCCACTCTCTTTGTTGCACCTGTGTTCGGTCGGCCCAGGTGGTCTCAGAACTCCCTTCCCGTCCTTGAGATATAACAGCCTGAATGGACAGCGTTCACCACGGACTGATGATTGATATTCGGCTCCCCAGACACCCCTCACTGTACATGCATTTCCATGAATTACCATATAGACTCAGAGCGAACCGGAGGTTTGCTTTGGCTTGATGAGCTGAATAATAACAACATTATTGTGAACAAACAATGTGTGTGGGGGTAAACCGCCCGGAGGAGCGGCGGCTCGGCGGAGAGCCGGTGTCGCGTTTGCGTCAGTGCTTCCAACTTTTGTTGTGATCCTCTCCGTGTGCTCTCATCGCAGGTGTTGCCCCGGCAGACTTGTGGTCTTTTCACACACACCATCTTCTACAAAGACTACCCAGGCAGCCCAAACGAACTGGACAAGCTCATCAATGGGGGGGAACTCTTCCTCACTGTTCTGCTGAACCCTGTGAGTCAGCCGCTCTCCCACACAGAGCATTTGCCTTTGTCTTGCACACTTTGAAGCCCATTTAGATGCTGGTGCAAATTGAAATTTAAACAGGGTGCGGGAAAATGACTCAGATATATTTTCATTTCACTCCAACAAAGAACGTTTTTAAAAGAGTCGGGACGCAATGGTGCAAATACCTCCTATTCTTCACATACTTTTGTTTGAGATTGCAGAAAAAGGTCACAGAAAATGGTCTGCAGCCATCTCTGCATAGGCTGCAGACCATTTTATTCACATTACCGTGACCTTCCCCAAACAAAAACGGCACGGGTTGTTTTTGCAGTGGTTTTATTATTGTTTGATCCTAATTACTCTGAGTCGGCTCATCTCTTAATAGGTTGCACAAAACTGCTGCGCTTTTATCTTTTAGCAAAAGGACAGCGCTTTAATGTTGTTCATTCATTATTGATTGATGTGCTTGGTTTTACTTGATTTAATGAATCTAGGCCTAAGCTTACTGTAATATGAATAAAAGCACAAATTCTCTTTTAAGAAAGTGAACTCCTGAAATCTTGGGCATTTTCAACAGATGATTCGAACAGTTTAATCAGCTAGTTGCACATTTTAATCAAGGCAAGTTTGTGGTGAAAAGCAGCCACTGTTTCTCTCATTTCCTTGTCCTTTCTTCTGTTTCAGTAAACTTCTCTCTGCTTGGTATTTCCATTCGCAGATCAGTATTTTCATGACCCATCTATCCAACTATGGGAACGACCGTCTTGGTCTGTACACCTTCAAAAGCTTGGTGATGTTTGTGAAGACGTGGACCAACCTGAAGATGCAGACTCTGCCGCCTATCCAGTTGGCTCAGAAATACTTTAGCCTGTTTCCATCTGAGAGAGATCCCCTCTGGCAGGTGAGGTCATGGTTTTACACCACCTTTATTTTTTTTTCCATCACCTATTAGTCTGGAACCGTTTCCATGGTTCCAGGCTCCACGGTTCCAGGCTAATAGGATTCCTTGAATATTCTCAACAAATTATGTACTTAAAGTCAGGTCTTTGTAGAAATCTGTGCAGTTGATTGATTATATAGGTTTTACATTTTAAAACAAAGAGAGAATTAAAGTGTGAAAAAGTAAAGAATCTGGGTATAAGAAATGTGTAGAAGGTCTGTACATTGTTTTTCTGTGGGTGCAGATGGATGTCATCATCATCATTTAACTCATCTGCATTTTCCTTTGATTTCTACACATTAAAGTGAAGTTTAATTAATCCCACTTACAGCATTGTATGTGTGTTTTTGTGTGACTAAAGGATCCTTGTGAGGATAAAAGACACAAGGACATCTGGTCCAAAGAGAAAACATGTGACCGCTTCCCAAAGCTGCTTGTCATTGGGCCTCAGAAGACAGGTGAGTCACAGCTCTACAGCGCCCTCTGCAGGCCAAGTTAGAAATGATAATACTAAGAGTTTGTCGCTCAGAGCAGACCTCTTACTCTGAATTATAGCTCTATTTTTATCCTTTAGCTACTACATTTTGGATTATAAATGATGCTGTTTGGTGGAGTATATTTATTAGGACATTGCCATAAAAGTTTTTTTTTGGTTTTTTATCTCTTCCCTTCCTCCAGGGACAACAGCACTTTACCTATTTCTTGGCATGCATCCTGACTTGACCAGCAACTATCCCAGCAAGGAGACGTTTGAGGAGATCCAGTTCTTCAATGGACACAACTATCACAGAGGCATTGACTGGTGAGACATGTGTTCAGATGTTTCGTCTCCGACCTCCACCTGTTGCCTCCACTCACTTTTTGTAGCTAATGCCGAGTTGGTTAAAATTATGCTCGCTTTAGAAGCGTCTGGTTTGTCTGCTTAACTTGTTTAACAGACAAGTTAGATTGATTTATTTAAGTATTATAAACAATTAAAGTGTTTCATTTTGGTCGATGTCGATCATTATTTATTAGCTTTTTGCTTTAAGTGTCTCAAATAGTGCCAAACTGGTGGCATGACTGCAACTCTTGTTTTCACAGTTTTCACTCTATGCCGTTGTTTTTTCTTTTTAAGCAGTTATAAGGCATGCTGGAGAAACCTTAAACTACTGCTGCGCAAGTTACTCAACAGGTTGTTGCTAGGTAACCAAAGAGTGACTGGGTTAGTTTAACCTTTCTTACCTGGCAATGAGAAGTTGAGTGGCTAAAACATCCCCCAGAATGCTTTGTGGTTCTGGATCGGAGTTCAATGAAATTATTGAAAATTCTATCAAATGTATTATCTATTAATACTGATCACGTGTCTGTATGTATGTATACATTGTTATTGGTTTATTGTCCAGCCCTGCTACAGGCAGATTATCATAATGGGAGCAAATGTCTTGAAATATTGTTTTAGTCTTTGACTTGGTCTGTAGAAAGTCTCAGTCTTCTCTTGGTATGATCTAGTCTTTATTTCTACTACATCTTGGGTTATGTGGTCTTGACTACAACACCAGGCTACTGGACAGTAAACACCCAACACTTAGGTGTATGAAATAAATGCATCAACACTGCAAATCATCACTTGGTGTAGAAAATTCACTCTGGAGCTCAAGCAACTTGGATTCTGTGCCTCTCCATTCTTCCTCCACACTCTGGGACCTTTAGTTGTATTTAAAGGATAAAGGGGATTTTGGACCACTGAGCAGCAGTTCAGTCCTTTTTCTCTTTAGCCAGATAAGACACTTCTGACGCTGTCTGCTCAGGAGTGTCTTAACACTAGGACTGTGACAGTTGTAGCCCATGTAGCTGGATACAGCTGTCTGTGAATCGTCAACATATTTTACAATGAGTTTTCCTGTGAAAGGTTTCAGTGACTGAAACCTGTGACTGGACAGCTGTCAAGCCAGCAGTCTTCCCAATGACTGTCGAGACTGTAACAGAAGTTACTTGTATTAAAAATCCTCTGTTATGCTTTATTCTACTTTTCTGAGAAACTGAATTTTGGGTTTTCATTGGCAGTTAGCTATAATCATCAAAACTAACAGAAATAAACCTTTCATTTACATATTGCTGTGTGTAATGACTCTTAGCATGAGTTTTTCTTTTTGATGTCAAATTACAGAAATGAACAAACTTCAAATTGATGCTCTAATTTGTTGTGATGCACAAGAAAAATGCTTAGATTGGCAGGTCTGCAAATCTACAGTATAACCTTTTTTTATTGAGACCAACATTTCTACAAAACAAGTGGATTTATTCAAGTTTTATTTATGTTTAGCGTTAATGTCTTTCAAGTTGAATAAATATAAGGCATTGTATTTTCAAAAAAATACAAACAGTGATTTGTTTTATTGCTAATGGCTTTGCATAACACAACACGATGTTGGCTGTTTTTCCACCAAGAACCACTTTATCAGAAGTTATGGCTGCTACAAATCCTTCGCTTTGTGTTTGTTGCTTGCTAGGTACATGGAGTACTTCCCTCTGCCCTCCAACACCAGTTCAGACTACTACTTTGAGAAGAGTGCCAACTACTTTGACTCTGAGGTGGCTGCTCAGAGGGCTGCTGCTCTTCTGCCTAAAGCTAAGATCATCACCATCCTCATCAACCCAGCGGACAGAGCTTACTCCTGGTACCAGGTCTGTCATGGTCCTCACACCTGCAGCCAATCACTACATCTTTCACAATGAACGCCATCACAGTCAGGAAGTCTTTTTTTTGTTTTGTTACTGAAACCTGAGTCGCTCTCCCACAGCACCAAAGGGCTCATGACGACCCGGTGGCGCTGAAGTACTCCTTCAATGAAGTCATCACTGCAGCCCGCGACGCTCCAATCAAACTACGGATTCTCCAGAATCGATGCCTGGTGCCGGGTTGGTACGCTGTCCACCTGGAGCGCTGGCTGAATCACTATCATTCCAGCCAGGTAGTTTGTTTTCCACGTACAAAGTGGTGATTGGTGTGTAATCAGCGAGCAAACACAAGACGACGAGTTTCCTTAGATACTGAAGTATTTATTAAGATTCCCTGCAGGGAGTTGGCAGTGAGGGGGATTATTCTCGCCTTTGGATTCCTTGAAGAGAGTATTCTAAATCCAGCTGACCTCAGTGGATGAGAACTGACCTTTACGAACACTCGCAGAGGAAAATTTAACCTTTAGCACTCCAGTCTGTCTCGATTCACAAGCTGTACGAGCAAGCAGTGATTAGCTGTGGGTTCAGTGTTACAAAGCAAGATTCTTAGTAATACCGTGTTCTCTTTAAATTAAATGAACCACGTTACATTCTCAGTTCAAGCAGCCTGATTTCTGCTTTCAAAGCTAAGCCCTTGACAATATGTGCACAGGATAGAAGTCTTTATACTGGCAGAATGTGTCCATCTTCAAACACACTGGTGGTTTTAAAAGCTTTTGGGGGTTTCTGTTTCTCACTCTCTCACAAAAGTATGCAAAAAAAAAAGAAAGAATACACACACACAAAAAAAAAAAAAACACCCCAGAGGAGAGAGAGCGATTGAAGGCAGAAATGTCATAGACAATTGGGGAAAATCCATGTTTTTTTAATAATATTTCTTGGCAAGAAATTAGCAATTAAAATTTTAAAACCAGGATGGTCAGCCATTGAACATCTGGAGGACAGACTGCTCAAATAAATTTGTGAATCAGTGATTTATATTTCAAGACCTATACCACAGAAATAATCAATAATGCAGTGGTGGGAGATATTGACTACTTGTTATTTTACTCCCCAATGGGTTTTATTGATTCATTTACCAGGGCTTGCACAAGTTCCAGGGGATTTCTGTCAGCAGTTTCCACAGTTCAACAAAGATAGATGTGAAGACCTTACAACTGCAGTTTGGCTACCTGATGAGCTGGTTCTATAGGCAAAACTCTAAAACAATTTATAGACAAACTTACAGTTACTGTATTTAGTCCAAGAGCTAATATCTGTCCTACATTTACTACTTGTTGCTCTCTCTCATTAATTGTTGACCCCTGTTTAAGGATTGCTTCCGACCTGAGGGCTTTAGGGGAATTGGTCTGAATTTAATTATAAAAAAGAAGTTAAAAAATGGGGGAAGAAGATCATGTGGGCGTAACTTCTTTTCTTATGTTGCACTGTTGTATGCACAGCTGTCCCTCTTCTAATTCTTAGCTTCCTGTCTCCCTCCAGTTGTTGGTTTTGGATGGACAGATGCTGAAGACAGAGCCTGCCTCGGTCATGGATAAAATCCAGAAGTTTCTTGGCCTCCCCAACGTCATCAACTACCACAAGATCTTAGCGTAAGTTTCCCCTCTTTCGCTTCAGATGCTTTTCTTTTCAAATGCCAAGATTACAACCTAGTTTGCTTCTTCATGGTGTGCTTTTTAGACCCCAAATAATTTTTTTCTTTAACTAGGATGCTATGATCCAAATTTCGAATCTCTGCTTTTTCTAAATCTCTGACTTATCTCCTTATCTCCTCAGCAATTTTAGCTAATTTTTGATTTCTCTTTTTAGGTCTGTAGCTAATGCAAGTTTGTGTTTAGTAATTAATTGTATATATTTTTTATGTTAACATGTTTAAAATAAAATATAAATAAAACTAGATATTTTTTTTTAACTTATTTTACAGTTTTATTGTCTTTTGAGAGATACCCATCTAGGTTCCTGTCAGAATCAAACTACCATGAAATGTCTATCTGCCTGCGGCATACACAGAAAAATGTATTACAGCATAACACACTATACTGTGTGAAAGAACAGTTGCTTTTGAAACAAAATCAAAATAATTTAAAAGTAGACATTTTAGACCATCTTTACCATCTTGTATCAACATGGCTGGAATTACATGTTTATCTTCAAAGAATGTAGGTCTTTAACTCTGACATTTCCAAATCCGTTATTATTCTGAAAAGAGTCTTAAATCTTTAAAGGTTTAAACAGATGTTGTTGTTTTGCTTTCTCTCACAGCCCAATTAAACCACAGATGTGTTAAAATGTGACAGGAATGTCCTTATCTCCTTTAAAAAACTTCCTACAGCTTTATGCTTCCTCAGTCAACATCTCACATATACTCGAGATATCTAACTTCTTCACTCAGTAACAGCGTCCACATTGAAGAATGTTTGTCAGCCTGATCATTTGATCCGAGCAGAATGGTTTACTGTAAAAGCGTTTGAGTCTTGAGTGTGTAGCATTCATCTAAATCACTTAAACCTATAACCTATTTATTAGGGTAACTGGCCTTTTCTGATTTTATTAGGCACAAGATTACCTTCACAGCAAAAGCCTCATTAACTCTTTATTCTTTTTTTATCTTGCACCCACTGACTATTATTAGGCAAAAAGAGCAATTGTGATGTTCACCTTTTATTGAAAAACAGTCGGACATGTGGAGTGGAAAACCTGCTTTATCTTCCTCAGTTTCATTTATGTCATTTAAAATATTTCCATTGCATGGATGACAAAAATTTTGCATCTACTGTATGTTTAACTTTGTTTTGCAGTAGTTTCTGTAGTTGTGTATTGGATTTTACTTTTATTTTTATTTAGCATAGCAATATAATATGAGACAACTGTATCGAAGTTTCACAATTAAAACACAAAGAAAAAATAATGAGAAATAGATAGCATGATCAAAGTTTTTACAACAAACAGTTACATGTAATCGAATCATTCTGAGATGCTCTTAATTTGAGTTTGATGCTCCTTTTTTTCCTTATTTTTTTGGACTCACTACACTTGAATAGAGTTTGATTTGATTTGTTTGAAACCTGAAAATTGTACCTCAAACGTGAGGTCAGATTTTGACGTTCAGGATTTTCTGTGTCCATCATGTGTAGATTTGACCCCAAGAAAGGCTTCTGGTGTCAGTTGTTAGAGGGAGGAAAGACCAAGTGTCTGGGAAAGAGTAAAGGACGCAGGTACCCTGACATGGACCCTGAGGTAGGATCCTCTCCTAGAAAGAACTGTTATAGTAAAAGTCAGCTTGCTGTGAGTTGCCTACATTTAGTTCCATCCTGTTTCTTTCAGTCCCAGGAGTTCCTCAGGGAGTACTACCGTGACCACAACATTGAGCTGTCTAAGCTGCTCTACAGGATGGGTCAGCCGCTACCCAGCTGGCTCAGAGAGGAGCTGGTCCACACCAGGTAGCAGCACCGCTGCAGGGGAAAACCACAGCTCCACGTTCTGAAACACGGCTCCACCCTGCAGGGCTCGCCGATCTGAAAGAAACCTGAAAGATTGGAGCTCGGGCCTTGAGATAAACCGAACAAGAACTCGAAGCTTAACGCTGATCTTCTTAGTGGAGAGCAGACTGGCTTCAGGGCTGCCCTGACACTGTGTCCTGAGGATTTCAGTAAGGAAAGACTCGGTGGTGCACAGTGGAGTGGGGGGTCCTCCGGTGTTCGATAATCCCGGTCCCGTTGATCGACGTGTCATCACATAAACTTTGTTGCCTGAGACTGAAAAAGGAAACACAAATGAACTCTGAGCAGTTTTACCTGTCAGTTCTGTAAACAGGCAACAAATGTAAACACTATCACATGTCCTCTGTGATAAGGCGTGATGTTTGGAGCGGAGTAGGACAGTATTGTCTCAACAAACGGCAGCATGTTGGACGTGTCCAGTCGAACTACTTTTGATAGGAGTATATGAGCAGTAAGTGAGGACGTGAGGAGTCCTGACTCAGGCTGCATCTTGTAGCCTTCCTCAATAGGCCTTGGTAGAATCTAGTTATTGCATTTACAAGTGCCAGGACAGAATCTTCAACAAACTATCAACCCCTTGGATATCTGAGGGATCCTTCTTTTTTTCTCTTTTGTTTCAATCAGCTCCTGTTTTGTTTTCTTCTGTCTGACTTAACGTTTCTGTAGTGCTGATGGAAATGCATATTTTGTTAGAATGTACCAAAACTAAACCTGTTAGAGGTGTTGTTCCCACCCAAGCGGGATGAGCAGCGCTGTTGTCGGCCCGGCCTGCAGCGTGGTGACCCCCGAGCCGGCCGGGGCGGGAACAGGACGGACGGACGGACACAGAAAGCACAATGGCACTCGAACGAGCGTCGACCCTGATCATACAGGTTAACTGGAAAGCACACAGAGTTCATGGCTCCTACTACAATCTGTGAAGATCATAAGCTAGCTACTGTATGCATGGTCCTACAGATTCAGATTGTGTACAGAAGAAAAAAAAGTGCATTTCAAAATGTTATCAGCGTTTTTATTTGTTAAAATTGTATATTTTTTTGTGTTTTATGTTTAATTTCATTTACAAGCGAGTATAGACCTGGGAAGAATAGAAAAACAAAAAAACTGACCAACTGTACGCCAGGTGTTTTCATACGGATGTTTGGGTGTAGGTCAAGGTGTTACCATTGCAACTAGGTGTTCATCGGTAACAAAAAGCTGCTTTTACTGCAATAGTTTTGTACGTTGTTCGGATGTAATTACAACGCACACGACGGTTTGTCATTTCCTGACTTTGTAATGTACATAAAACCCTTCGGTAGACCTAAATTATTGAATGTGTTTGGGTTTTACTCTCCCATCAGCCTGTTGTCGTAGCGTTTATAAACGTCAGTGCTGCGCTGAGGGGGAGTTTGGATCCTTTCATCATGCAGAAGTGTTTCCTCTCACATCCTCTCACTGCCAACTGTTGTACAAAAGTGCAGAGTTTCTCCATATATAAAGTATTAAACACATAACAGCAACGATGGTACTAATCTCCTGGACTGTATGATACAGATTTGTAATTGTTGTCAATAATTTTTACAGTGTAACTAATATTGTCGGTGCTTTTTAATTTGCAAATAAAACACCACTGTATTTTTCATTAGTTGGATCTTTGTTGCCTCGTTTCCTTATTAGAGTTTCTGCACTTAGGCTTGGAAATACAGAGCCGCCCACATCCACTGGCATGCCCTGTAAAGATCTGTAAAAAACCTTGGAATAACTGCAAAAAGTCAGAAATATCCAGCATTTATGTAGAATATTTTATTTAGCCGGAGAAAATCTTGCAAACATTTTAATATCCCTTGAGCAAGTTGTTGAATTGCCACCACAAGCTGTATTTTAATGATATTTTTTGTCATAAGCCTATGACAAAAAAGGTAATTATACAGCATTGTATAATTGTGAAGTGGATGGTAAATATATATTTAAAAAAGTGGCATGTACTGTATGTAGCCCCCCTGAGTAGACTTAGACTTAGACTTAGACTGACTTTATTGTCATTTTGCATGCACAGGGTATATACACCGAGTAAAGAACCACGTTAGCTGCAATTAAATTAAATCGTGTGCACAATTATTAACCAAGCCTTATTTTTGATTTTAATAATCACCAGCTACAGTGCTCTCAGTTGAAGCTTAATTTTTTTTTTTTTTTTACATATTTGCTGAAGCTGTCGCTAGGTTACGGCAGTATTAAATGAGAAAGATAATCAGTGAAAAAAACTGAGTTCCTCCCCTCTGTGGTCCTACTGCCATCTGGGGAAATGCACAACTTGGTCAGAAACAACCAATCAGAGCCAGAAGGAGGGTTTTAGTGCTGTCAATCGCCTTTGTGTATGTGCTGCTCACACCCTCACCCTTGCTCTCTGCTATGCTAATTCCTCACAACACATCCAGCCAGGGAATGCTCAGGATATAAATTCAAGATATGAATTCCTAAGAATTCATATCTTTGAACTACACAGTACAGGCTCTCAGGATTTGGTCTGGGTTCCTTTTGCATTAATTTCTGCATCAAGGTACTGGTGTGGAGATGATCAGCCTGTAGCTCTGCTGAGCTGTTAGAGAAGCCCAGGTTTGTTTAATAGTGGCCTTTGGCTTGTCCTGATTATTGGGTCCAGAGTGATTTTTCTTCTTTTTTTCATGGATTCTGTGCCTCGCCACTCTTCATCCTGACATTGCAACCTTGATTTCCAAATGAAATACAAACTTGACCTTCAGCTGAAATCAAAATTTTGAACTACTGAGCTGCAGTTTTTTATCTACAATTTTTTATTTTCATAGTACCAATAAGACATTTTTGAGATCTCTGGGTCCAGAGATCCAGTAGTGTAGCAGCTTTAGTCCATCTCTGGCATGTATCTGTGTGTGGTGGCTCTTTATGTACTGGCTCCAGATCCAAACAAAGGCTTGTGAATTTCTTCTAAATCAGTCAATGGGCTTTGCTGACATTTAAGCCCGCTAGTTTTGCATTTTTCCCTCCACTTAATTTTGCATTAAAAAGAATGAAGCAGCTCTTTGAAGAGTTAGCTTTTTGAGAAGTTAACCTTTATGGTTCACCCTCCACAAGTAGTGCGGGTCATAAAGATGGTAATGAGCACGCAAAGTTCAAATTCAAAGAGTGACTTTAAAGGGGGATTGTTTGCCAGAGCTCAGCAATTGTCCAAATTAGAACTTTTTCAATATGGAGATCAATGTAGTTCATAAATCAAATGTTATTCAACAATTTTGGGGCATTTTCCTGCTAACGATTATGTGTCACAGTAAACCATAACATCTTGATAAGTTGAAATATTGCATGAATCACAACGAGTACGAGACAAAAACCCCACAAATGGTGGAATTCGAATTTAGCACTAACTCTCAGTTCATGCCACGTTTCGCTTGCTCACAGCAGAAATAACAGAAAAAGACGCAACAAACTAAAACTGGCAACACATCAGAGGATGAGAGTAAAGGATTGTGAACATGAAAAGAATTTAAAATCATTTTTCAAATGCATCTGATGCTGCCTAAAGAGTGGATCCCCTCACAGAGATTTATAAACTATTTATTTCCAGTTGGATGAGAATCAATCTTGCGAAAGCCTTGACTCTACTTTACACTAGTATTTATTAAAAACTGGAATTTTATTTTGGTAAACGGATTCAATAACAGATGTGACAGATATATTATCTTAGATGTCATGACATATGAAGTTAAAGCAGGCAGGGCAGGCACGACTGCACATGGGGGAAGATATTTCTTGTCTCTTGACAGCCGGTTTAAAGGAAATGTAGTTTATCTTTTGTTTTCAGTTCCAGCTCAGATAACTTTAAGAAGTAGACCCAACTCATTTCCTCAAAATCACACAAGAGACGTCAACACCAGACAACACAAATTAGCGTCTTATATTCTGACGTTTTTCTATCGGCTCACAACAGTAAACGCACTGCAGGAAGTTCACACTCTGCAAGTTTGATTCCTTTTTTAGGGAAAAACCCCAAAGCAGGCAAAAGCAGAACAGTGACATGAAAACATTTAGTTAACCAGGAAGTCCCTGTACATACGTTCACTTTTTGAAAGAGATCCGTCACAAACAGCTTCACGCAACACAAAATAAATCTGCAATACTGTGCAAAACGTTTAAACCACCACTGATTTCTTGTTTCTTTGCTTCCAAGAGGACGGTATTTATGTAATCCTTTAGAGGGGTCTGCATGACTGGTTCTGATTTTCTGAAAGTCTTCCATAATTTTCAGTAGATTTTTCCTGCTTTTTCACTCATTTTTCTAATGATGCATTTATATTATGCAGATCTTTTTTCTTGAAAGTACAAAAGAAGGCAAGTGAAGAACAAAAAAAAATTTGATAAATAAAAATAAATTTCTGTAAAAATAAATTTACAGAATGCAAGTAGTTTCTGAAAGTCACAGCTTTATGAAGTTAAAATATAAAAATGAGGCTAAGATGTGGCACAGGAGATGTGAGGGTTTGTTGGAACTTATTTAGAAATAATCTCAAAATTATTCATTTCAGTGGAAGAATTAGGCTGAAGTAATCTATTAATTTTCCCAAAATGTTTCTTCTGACTGGAAGAATATAAGAGTTTTGGAGAGAGCCATGTTCTCTGAAGCCAGAACATGGATTTGGTAATGACCCAACTTAACCACCTTCCAGCTGCATGCTGAAAAACCAGTGCTAATTGTTAGTATTTCAGTAACAAAGTAACTAATGCTGGCAATAAGTTAAACACCATATAGTTTCGCATTTTATGTCTTTAAACACTTAGAATACAGTACATATGATCAATTTAGTGAGATACAAACAATCAGAGGTGCACTAAGCAGTTTGTTTCTGCACCTTAGACTAAGTTTTAGGAGCATTCATAATTTAATTTTTAGGTTGGGATTGGTGAGAACTATCCAACTTTCCCACATAGAAATCAGATGATATTCATGTTTACTGGACCCTGACAACCTTGCAGAATTTTAATAGAAAGTGGAAGTTTGTTTTTTATTTGTTTATGTCAGAAACTGTTGGGAAAAGTTTATAAGAAAAACTTTAAAACAGCTTGCGATAGTCTAAGAAAGTGTATGAAAACCACTTCAAAAGATTAATAGAAAGTCTGGCGAGTATAAAAACATCAAAAGTGACTGTGGACTTGCACACATAGTTTTAGTTTCCAACAATTGCGTTTCTAATATAGAGCACTAGTTTTGATAGCAAAGTGCCATAGTTGTTATGATATTACAGGCGTAGTTTAAATTTTTATTTGCTCTTTGCTTCCTTTTCTTTTGAACATTCAGAAATGTATGACTAAATAAAAGCACATCATAGAAACTTCACCAATTTCATAATTTCTCCACTATTCAAGTGGCATTCACAATACTAAGCTATTCTATAAAGCTAAAAACTCTAAAACCACAACATGGAATGAGAAGTAATAGAAAGCTCTAGATCTTAAGTCAAAACCACCGTCCTCTCACTGATATCTGCCTCTATCAACTGGTGATGATGTAGAACGACCAATCAGAGCTCACCCCACTGATCCATCCCACAAGTTTTTTTATTTTAGTTTTTTTTATCAACAGTGGTTTCTTACCTTCACTGGAACTTATTTAGTCCTCCTTCCTCATTCTGAGGGCAATTTATACTTTAGAGTTCTTGGATAATTCTTCAGATTGATTCTCTGAAGGAGAGCAGACATATTCCCAGAGAGGATGGCCGACAATCAAGAACATGCTCCCCTGTCCAGAGGAAGTGTTTCTGGCAGCCACGAAGTCCTGGTTAACAATGCAGGGCCCAGAGGGTGAGAGGAACTAATCATGCATTCATTTTTATTTGCAACACAACATTTTTAATTTTGTTTAAATTAATTAATATTGTTGTTTAGTTGAAAGGGGTATTTGTTCATTTCTCTAAATTGGGAGGATTCATTGTATAATATAACAATGAAGACCCCAGTCTGCACATTTCCTTTTCATTTAGAGGGTTGCATACAAGAGATACAACATATTTCCCTTAATTTAACGGAGTTTATATTGTACTAAATATAAAGTGTAGGTTTCTGATTTACTTTTCAGGTCTTAAAAACAAAGAAGCCCCTATAGCTCTTTTGATATATCCTGGAAAATCTGTATGTTTTAAAAATCTTTGCAATATTTTAGATCATTTTAGCTCCAAAAATGATCTTTACTGAAAGATTTTTCTATATGCGAAACGGCCTCTCGAGATCTGAGTTCTACCAAGTAACTAGTGACGCTGTCACTCGGATTGGCAAGACTCTCTTTTTTCACTATTAATATATTTTTATATATTAAAAGGGATTATCGAACATTTAAAATATAATCATTGTCAAGTTGAATAAATGTTATGAATATTTAATAAAAAAAACAACTCCTATCCATCTGAGGTAGACCTTCGAAAATGCTTACATAAACTTCCGTGTTGGACCAGAGAAGGAAGTCTGCCTAGTAACTGCTGATGGTTACCTGCTATTGGCGGACCGTGAAAAAAGACGAACTGAACGGAGACCCTACGTTTTCATTTTTCTTTTGTTCATTTTTGTTTTTATTGTATATAAACCACTATATTGGTAATAGTAATGGTTTTACTGTTTATTATTTATTTATTTATTACTTAGATTGAGAAGGTGCTCTTCAATAAACAATACCTTTTAAAATAGAGTAGTAAAACTGAATAATGTATAAACAAATGTATAAATTAAACCATTAAAAATACCCATAATCTAAACAAGTATGAGCGTAATAGAGGCAAATCACAGAACTAACTAAAAGTTTCTGTTTGGGTTATTTGTTTATTTCATTTTTAAACAGGCTTTTTAATTTTTTAGCTTTACTTAAAGTTGCTTTGCTTGTATTTTATTTATTTATTTACGTTTGATGTACATTTCTCTCCTAAAGTTAAAGTTAACAAAGAAAAAGCTACAGTCACATAACAAAAAAAAAAAATAAGAAAAAAAGTTTGGCTGACTCATGCAATGGGTTTTTTCTATGTATTCTGGACGGTCCAAAGTTCTAATACCATCCTTTGTGAAAGTGTCTTCTCATCTCCCCAGCAGTCAGAGCACTCTTTTGGAAATCCCTTTGAGTCACTTTATTATTTTTTATGTGGGCGGTTAAAATACGCTGTGTGTTTTTTCTTTATTTGTTTCCTGTTTTTTTTTTCTTCTGTCATGGTGTGATCCTCTTTTAATGATCAATATTTGATTTTTTTTTGCAGTGGATCCAACAGCCGTGCCTTTACGATCGCTGGCCTGACCACGCTGGCATGCCTGCTGCTGGCCAGCCAGGTCTTCACCGCATATATGGTGCTTGACCATAAGCAGCAGATCCACAGCCTGCAGAAGAACTCTGAGAGGATGAGCAAACAGATGACTCGCGTATCTCAAGGTAGGAAATGACTATGTGAGATTTCTTATAATCAGACAGAGTGAGGAGTAAATAGCTGAAAAGGGAAGTGAGAACTTTATTTGGAAAAGCGGTTTTATTTATTTATTTATTTTTAATGTGGCACAAATAAAATTGGCGTGATGATTCATGAAGGGGAAAAACCAACTGCGCTGTAAGCCAAGTCATTTCATATTTGACGTTATACTAATACTTTTTTCAGCCATTCTAGGTAAAACTCATTTGTTTGTAGTTAATAGG
Organism: Xiphophorus maculatus; assembly: GCF_002775205.1. Classification (NCBI taxonomy): domain Eukaryota; kingdom Metazoa; phylum Chordata; class Actinopteri; order Cyprinodontiformes; family Poeciliidae; genus Xiphophorus; species Xiphophorus maculatus. Next base: position 17,868,383 of record NC_036465.1, on the reverse strand, counting down.
AAGACTAATAAAAACAGGGTCAGTAACCAACAGTTTGATTCCTGGCTGCATAGCCTTTCTCTTCATAGATAATTATCATTTTATTCATATTTATCTTCTGATTTCAATGTGAGGTCTGTAGTACTTAAGATTGTGTTGTTTTTTTTGTGACCCCCTGGAGTTTTTAATGCCTTCTTAAAGAAGGTTTGATAGGCTGACCACTCCTGAGACCACTGTTCTATGTTTCCCTTATTTATGACTCTCAATGTGGTTCATTGGAGTCCCAAACCCATAAAATGTCTCTATAACTCTCCTGACAGACATACGAGAACAACCTTGTTTCTTATCTATTCTTAAATTAGATAAGAACAGATCATCACAAGCTTTTACAATTTGAGCCCTTTAGCCTACTACATGTGGTCAAACTAGTTCCATTAAACTGATTTTATTTAAGAAGTATTTATTAACTTTGCTCTAACTGGAATGGTTTTGTCTTGGCTGTTCCTCAGGTGTTGCCCCAGCCAGGATGGCCATGCCCATGAACAGCCTGCCTCTGCAGTTGGACTTCACCGAAGACGACACATCTTCCAAGACACCCTTGACTGTGAGTTCACGCTAACATTTCAGAAAAAAAACATCTAAATGTGACAGAAAATACAGTTATTAGATACTTGAGTTTTAAACACGGACCCTTATTCCCCACAGAAGGTGGAGGACATTGCCATAGTCAGTGTGGAGAAGCAAGTCATGGATATGATGAAGGTACGTTGCACTCAGAATCTTGTGGTTCCTCTCACTGTTTTAGGTGTATTTTTAAGCGCGTGTCTGTTTTGAGCAGGACATCAGCCTGCCACAGTTCAACGAGACCTTCCTGGCCAACCTGAGGAGCCTGAAGCAGCAGTTCAATGACAGCGAGTGGAAGGTGACGCTTCCTGCTTACCAATGGGGAAACCCTCCCAAAAATTGTGGTTATTTAAATTAAACAAACTTTTCATCATGCATTTTGGATGTGCTGTCCTCTGCAGAGCTTCGAATCCTGGATGCGTTACTGGCTGATCTTCCAGATGGCCCAGCAGGAGCCTGCAGGCCCCACCCCTCAGCCAGGTTACTGCAGCTTTTTTGCATGCAGTATCTACTCAAACATCCATTTGACACACAGTGTTTAATAATTTTTTTTTGTTGTTTTGACAGCCTCTACGATCAAGAGCAAATGCCAGATGGAGGCCACACCTGGAGTGGGAAAGATTGGCGCATACAAGCCCCAGTGTGACGAGCAGGGCCACTACAAGCCCATGCAGTGCTGGCACGCTACCGGCTTCTGCTGGTGTGTGGATCAGTCCGGCAACCCCATCCAGGGCACCACCATGCGCGGCCGCCCAGACTGTCAAAGAGGTAGCAAACTCAGATCAAAGGCCAGATTCATATGTAGCAATTTTGAAAGATGACATATTGATTACCTCTTCTTTTCATTAACTAAATGTAGGTGCCGGATTTCGTCGCATGATGGTCGCACCAAGGATGATGCAGAAGACCTTCCTTGAAGACGGTGCGGTGCTTTGATGAAGTTGTTTTATCTAGTCACCCTAACGTTTTGCATGAATGTCTGGTTGTGATAAACTGTGTATTTTTTGTCTTTCAGAGGGAAAAGCAAATTAAGAGAAAGCCGGAAGCAAAGCATTTCTTTTTGCTATTACTATCTTTGCAGACTCGTGAAACTGGTTTTTTTAAATTGGACGCTACTTTCCGAATCAGAGCAGTTTAACTTCAAAACGAGCTTTATTTTCACGTAATCACTTCATGCTATACATTTTACTATCTGCTTGGAATAAAATCAGAAGAGGCCTGTTACATTAATGCTTTTAATATCTTTTTTTTGGGTGCCTTGATTTACGTAGCATAAAATTTATCAAATCCTGTGTATTTGTTTGAGATGAATGGTTAAATGGTTGGTTCACCCAAATAAAAAAAAAAAGAACATATTTGATTTATAGTTCCAGTTTCACCTGCCTAACACTGAGTCAAATTATGGTTTTTCAACCGCAAAAATGTTTAGTTCTCGTAATTTTGGTGAACCTGCCCTTTAAAGAGTGGAAACATGAAGTGTTTTTTTTTTCTTTTAAATGTATAAGAAGTGGCAATAAAGATTTTCCTCTAAAACAATCACATTATTTGTCCCAATGTCTTTAGATCAGACAGCTGTTAAAGGTATTAATGAAATAAGGCCTGAATAAACATATTAGTGATTAATTGCAATTGCATTGTTACCTCCTGGATTCTGTGTTCTGTTCAACTGACATTATGCAACAAACATCTATCCATTAAATCTGCATTTCAACCTGGAAAGACTCACACAGAGAAAGAGAGTGGTATTAGAAAGTTTAATTGACAAATGAAAGTCTTTGGCGCTCGGACTCAGGAGGAAGACATTGCGCTGGTAACCGCTGTCAGAGAGAATGAGCCGCTGTGTATGAAGATTACAGACGTCTTTCCCCAGCTCAGGCCCTTCACCATCCTCTCCAACACTGGTGGTGGAGAGGATGGTGAAGACTGGATGGATGTCGAAGAAGCCACCGGCTGAAGGCGGAGGGGGGTTGGAGGAAGGTTGAAGCTCAGCCAAAGAGCGGAAGCAGATGAACAGCTGGACCTTATCAAGCTTAGTGATTGGAGGAGGAGACCATCACAGATAGGTTGGAATCGAGGCGCATGGTGAGATGGATTGAGTCTTCCAGTTTGAATTTACGCCTAGGTTTCATATCTAAATTTAGCCATAATTTTAGATGAAAGCTTCACCAACAACCATTTCTATGAATGCGCAAATGAAACCGTTTCCTGTGCCGGAGCCTCCTCTGCTGTCTGCTAAAAGAAGACTGTTCAGCTACTGAATGAATGCTCACATTTCACCTCCAAACAAGTTCTTTGTCCTCAGTTGTAGTGATTTTTACTGACGTCTTGAGTAGTGCTTAAAAATTTTTTTGGAGTTGAGAGACAATGTTCTCACTGCATGCTTAAGTGGTCTATTGTGTGGAGAGGAGCCCCAGAGTCAACAGACAGATGCAAGAGAAACTAAAGAGAAAATAGCACAGAAAACAGCTTTGTTTCCCTAATGAGTGGACATGTTTTGCAATGACTAAAGGCTGAAGGAATTCTGATATTTTAGTCAACTTTAGTTTAAAAGCAAATAAGCTCAGTCCTTGTCTGTGTTAGAAAATATAGAAATTAAACTGCATTCGTTTTGGTCTTCTTGATACTTAATTCGCACATAAAGACCATTTTCAGGATTGTCCAAAAATAATGTAAGCGTATGAACAGGACAATTTGTGACTGTTAGCACCGACCTTTGATTTGACTTCAGGCAGGAGTTTGTGGCTCATTAAAACTCCCACTCCTTCCAAACCCTACATTTTAAAAATGAATTTTGTTAGGAATTAAATTCTAGCCGCTACAAGTAATAAATTGTACACATGCATACTAGGCTGTAAATGTAAAGTTCAATAATAAATACATTCTAACATCATTAATTACTTTTTGTAACAAATCCTATTTAAATATTTTAATTAGAAATCAATGTTAACAAGATTTTACTCAAATTTGTCTTAATAAAATGACTAGAAACTGTTAAATCAGTTTGTTTTTTTTGTCAGTGTATCCAAGAACTAATTTATGGTGTGTTTTAATTCATTTTTATTTCATGATTTTCTTCCGACACAAAAGATGAAGGTATAATATTCTCTCTGATTCAATGTTTAAGTGAAAGCAATTCTTAAAATCGAAACACCAAACTGTTCTTATGAAAAGATGCTACATACTGAGGAAAGTATCTGCTGAAAGTCAGCCACACCTAGAAACTACTGTCCAAATCCTTACAGTGTTTCACTTATTCATGATGTACCAACTCAGAAAATATTTCCCTCTCTCTTAGAGTATCTTATATATTTAACTCAAAACAGGCGTTGATATTTCAAAATCTCAAAGTTTTCTACCCTGCTGCACACAGAGCATAAAAAAAAAAAAGATTAGACAAGAAGAAATTCTTGTCTAATAACATTTATAGGATTTAGAGATTTAAACATTACAACAGCTTGGATGCTCCCTATGCTGAAAGCTGCACTTATTAGTGAAAACCCATCAGGTTTGTGGACAGAGTAAGTAAGTCTGTGGAAGGTTTGCCAAAAGACTTTGGGTTATGTCATGTGGTTAAGATCAAATGTATTCAGGACTAACATATTTTATATATTTATAAAGCATTTTCCATTCATCCAAGAAGTTTAATTTTCATATGAAACGGTACATGTCTCTAAAAATAATGAAATAAGGTGAAAAGAGCATCAGAACAAAGTTTTCTCTGGTATTGTGATGATTCATCTTTGATGATGAGCTGATTTGAGGTTGGAGGGCCTCCAACTGTTTAGCAACCTTCACAATTTGGATATTAGATTCAAGTAAATATTAATATTGCTTCTAGTCAGAAGAAACCTGGTCTGTAAAATTAAAAGACTACTTTCAATCTATGTCTGCCAGGGTATGGATAATTTTGTGCATAACTATGTACTTATCCGACTTCTGCTATAAATAAATAAAAATAATGAAATAATTTATCTTTTCAAGAAATGAATTACCATATATATATATATATATATATATATATATATATATATATATATATATATATATATATATATATATATATATATATATATATATAACAGATTCCTGCCCATCTCGAAATTCATAGTCCCCTTAAAAAATGTATCTTTTGAAACTGCAGTCCCATGATTTAAGCCAGTGAAAGTAGATTCTGTCTCATTAATAATTCACCCTGCTGTAATAAAATCCAGGTCAGAAAGTGGCTGTGCAAAGCCACACGTTCAGGATGGCCACAGAAGTCATAAACACACCTGTAAGTATATATTTAATACAGTACTTTAATATATTGCATACTTTTTTTAGAGGCATAGAGATATTTAAGATGAGTAAAGACTGTATGACGTATTGGCTGAATTGTTACTCATCTCCATCCACTGTTAGATGAGTGGGGAAGTAGAGACAGTGAGAGTGGGAGTTGTACTCACAACAAGCCCAGGTAAATAAATCACTTTAATATGTGCATTTATTTGGTTTTGAGTGCTGAGTTGAAGAAGGTTCACGTGTTCTTGGACTCACAGAACATAAAGACGGTGCAGCTTTAGCAGTTGAAGGATGTGAAATTAGCCACAAATCTGCTACGAATGAGGTAAACCTATTCCTGCGACACAATATTTAAGATGTTCTCTAGAAGGTGCCACAAATCAGACGTGTTTTTTAGGAACCAAAGTCCTTCACATTTGATCAGGTTGTAACAGCCGACTGTGTAGAGGTAAAACACTTTCTAATCTGTTTTCATACACTTTCTGTTTGCTATTAAATATTTTAAATCTTAGAAACTAACAATCTGAACCGAAACATGCAGAGTCTTCACTCTGAGCTCCTGCAGCCTCTGACCGAGTCCATATCGAATGGCTATAACGTAGCACTGCTGATGTGTGGAACTCCCACGGAGATGGTTGGAGACGTGACAGACAAAAGTATCCTCAGACAGGTGGACAATAAAATCTTTACTCTATGCATTACAGGATGTTCTGTTTTTGCTTTGACCGGATTTTGAGACTCTGACTTTGCTTTAGCTCCTGACAAGGCTGTTTAGTTGCACATCAGAGGAAAAAGCAGAGTCCTTCACCTCTGTATCATTTCTTCAGGTCTGTCCTTGTGTTGAAAGGTAGAACCCCAAAGCAGCTTAGACGTGACATGACTTGGAATATTGTTTCTCTGACAGTTTTACCCAGACGGGAGCGCAGTGGATCTCCTCAGCCTCAATAAAGAAACTTTGCAGCTCGTAATCCATCCTGTACTCGGAAGGTATATTACTATTATGTATTTACATTGATTTGGATTTTGAAAAGATAACCTAATATTTAGTTTCCCAGTTACCAAACCTTCTTGGTATTATTTAAAGCTGCCTTGATCAACAGATCTGGCAGATCTGGAATAAAATGTTTTGTGTCCATCAGTGATTTTATCTCTTTTTCTTCTGACCTCCCATGGGGGAGTCCCATGGGGTTTCATTTTACACCGTTTTTGTCATAGTGCATTGATTGTCATCTTTATTTCCCACTGAAGCACACTGGAGAGCGTTCTGTCCTGAAGTCCTTTTGTTGATTTTAGGAGATGGATGGCACAAAATGTCCAAAATTCTAGTGAGAATAAGAAAAAAGGTTTTGCTGTGTAGACATAAAGACGCCAACAAGATCACCTTTTAACTCTCTTAACTTCCTGTTCCCACATGAGAAAATCATGTTTAGATGTGAAACTTGACTCTCATCCTAAAGATATACACCCAATTATGGTTAAGAGCAAAACATCGAACTATTCTGAACTGGCCTTCTATAAGTCCTGATCTAAATCCTATTGAACATAGGATACAGTTCTTTAATAAAAAATATATATTAAAGAACCAATTTAATAAATTCTACCCTTTTTAGGCAGTTCTCCAGACAATGTGGCGACATCCTTCCCACCTCAGACAAGTGGAGAAGTTTGTTCACAAAGAATTAGTCAAAGCACCTGTGGCAGGTGCAGCAGTCTGTTTGATAATCAAAGGAATCGCTTGATTGCAGTTCCTTACTCAAATAGTTGCATAACAAAATCTTATATCATTTTGTCCAGGTCTGTTTATATTCTGTTAACCCTCATTTCAAAATCAGTATTCGATTTTCATTGGTTAAATTGCATCACATTTTTATTCATCATTTCTTTTGTCAGTTTCAAGTTCTTTCAGTGACCATTGTGGCTTTTTTCGGTAATTAACAGAAGTTTGCCAACAACCTTGTTCACGTGTGTAATAGTTTTGTAAGAACAAAAACAGAAAAATCCAGGTTTTTTTCCACAGTCTAAACAGATTGTAGAAATCACTACTATATTGTCAAACGGCAACCTTGAGAAGCTAACGCATGCTTTAATCACCTCTCGCAAACAAGAACACATTTTTCTAATTTTGAATTCCTTTTACAAATAGCTTTAAAAAAATTTTTAATCACTTTTACATTCTCTTAGTAGGTATGCTGCATTTCACCTGCCTGACTTGCTGTACCTATTTGTACTGTTTGTCTCAGGTCAATGTGCCAGATGCGTTTACCTGCATCTGGTAGAGCATTTGTTGTCCCAGACTTAAAACTGTGGAATGCTTTCTCACTGCCTCAGGCAGATTTATCTTTTTATATTAAGGGACACTTTTTGAACCCACTGCACAATGTAGTCATGGTCAGGTGACATGAAAAAGCAAAAAATAAAAAGACAGTCAGAAAGTGTGGAGAAAAATCGATCATCACCACTTTAAAAGATTGCAAGAAATTTTGGCCTGATGAAAGCAAAGCATTATCAAATTAGTGGCTGCTATAAATAGCAACCACTATTTATTTATTTTATTTTTTTAAATTACGCTATATACTGGGGTACAACCATGATTTTAAAAATCCTTTTATCTGAGGCTTTAACATATAAATGTTCTGCTCTTTAACAAATCTTAAAGTAGTTTAAATCTGACATCAGATGTACAAATGCACAAGTGAGAGATTCCTTTGCCGATTATTAAACAAAATAGAGGCAAGGAAATAATAAAGTGCTCCCTAAATAATCATATCTACAAAATATATAAAGCCCAAGAATATAAAAGAATGCAAGTTTAAAAAAACAACTAATGCCTGTGTGGCTGACACATAAACCACATATCTATCTCTGTTTTGTTTCTCAGTGTTGTAGAAGGTTTATCTGAGGTGTGTGTATGTTCAGCAGAGGAAGCCTGTGATGTTTTTAAAGCCTGCAGGGAGTCAATGAAAACCAACGGAGGAAGCGTTTCCAGCCGGTAGGTCATATTTCGTCAATGCGCTCCAAAAGACTTAAACACAGAGGATAGAACCAAACATCTTGCATTTCCTTGATTTCCTGAATTGTCAAACAGTCTCAGTGAGCGAACTTGCTTTCTCTCCAAGACATCTGAATAAATAAACGTGCTTGTTGTCCGTGTCACATGTTTTCCTCAGATGCAGTTCCCTGTTCTCAGTGACAGCTGAGTGGAAACTCCATCCGGAGCAGGAAGAGTCGGATGTCTGCCGCAGCAAACTGCAGCTGTTCAGCCTGGCAGGAGGAGCCAGCAGGACTAACCTCAGAGGGTCGGTGACACACAATCCCAACCTATCAGTTACATGAGTCTGAGTGGCTGATCAAATATTTACCTACCAATGCTCACCAAACTGTAACAACCTGTCCAGAATACATGTGGCACACTAATATTTGCCGCAATTGGTACTTTAATATCTCTACATTGCAATCCAATTTATGCTGCTAAACTGCATCTCTTAAATAATGTATCATTTCGGTAACACTTTATTTGAAGGGTTGTGAATAAGGCTGTCATAACACCTGTCATAAACATGACATAACATCTGTCATAAACATGACATAACACCTGTCATAAACATGACATAACATCTGTCATAAACATGAAATAACACATGCCATGAACATGAGTAAGTCTTTATGAATATTTATGACTGTTCTCATAAAGTGTCATTCAGTAAATCATGACACTTTTAATACAAAGTTGACATTATTTAAAATGTCTTTGTTATGACAACTTGACATTAACCAAGAAATCATGATCTGACATGAATTTGTTATAAAAGTATTACTAATTAAACTTTAGCTTTAATAACATAAAGCTATATAATTTTTAAAGTTTAATCAGTAATACTTTTATAACAAATTCATGTCAGATCATGATTTCTTGGTTAATGTCAAGTTGTCATAACAAAGACATTTTGAATAATGTCAACTTTGTATTAAAGGTGTCATGATTTACTGCATATCATTACACTGTTTATGACAGTGTCATGACAGTCTTATTCACAACCCATCTAATAAAGTGTTACCATAATTTCTATTGTAAATTTAATCTGAGATATATTAAACATTTAGTCTAAACTAAGAAGATAATGTACTGAAAATCATGTACATAATTTTATGCTTGAGTTCTCCCCAAAATTAATAACCCTTTTGATTGAAACTGCAGCTTTCAGTCTTACTGAATTAATTTCTCCAAGATTTCTTAGATTTATTATATATATTCAGTGGCTCATTGCCATCTGTCCAAGAGCAGAGTGTGTATTTACATAAAATGACAACGAAGTAAGTGACATAAATCAAGACAATGTGTTAACAGCATGAGCTTTCTTGTAAGAAAACCCTCCTGGCTTGTTTCTCCCATAAGGCCTGTCATGTTCCTGCAGCGACAATATGTCATTGTCTCTGACAATCACACCTCTTCTTAAACTTCATCATATATTTATTTTCAAAATAACCAGCACAGGGATGAAAGTCTTCAGAATAAGCAGCCATCTGCCATGTTGAGGGTTTGTGGGAACAAGAGTATTTTTATGGGGAAGGTAAACAAAGAGAGGGGGAGTTAATGACAGAGTTGGTCTCTGACTAGAAGAGAAAAATTCCTGAACAAGAAAACTGTCTCTATGTAAAAGAAAAACAGACCACACAGAATTTAAGGTAGCAAAAATTCAGTCAATAGCAGCATCGAGGAATGAGACATTGCTAAGCTCAAGGGTATTTCAAAAGGAAAACAAGCTGTTTATTGGCTATAAACAGTAAATGCACAGAAACACTGGATCAGGAGCTCTTTATATAGAAATAAATACAGTATAGACAAAACGAATGGTTTCAATAGCTATATCTAGGGCTTGCTCTAGGAACAAAACACAACTGAACGCAATAAAACACTGAGCAGGAATACTTTCTCATGAATAAAGACAAAACACAATTGTAACTCCATCTACTCTGTTCTATATTTACTTGAAATACTGACACACATTTCTGTTCAAACATACAAAGAACAATAAAACTAAGATGTATTCTCTTCAGCCAAAGCTTGAATGGACAACGATTTGTCTGCGGTAGGGATTTCTGTGTGCAGTCATTAACATGGTGATGACAAATTGGCAACAAAAAATTCCAACTTGCTGCTCCTTATTTTCACATCAGATTTGCTAATATGAGCATTTTTTTTTCCCCAGAGTCATCCCGCTGTTGAAGGTCCTAGACCAGACACTAAACTCTCCTCCTGTAGTCAGCGACAGCCTCCTTCATGAATTGCTTAAAGATGCACTAACAGGAACCAACAGGACATTTCTCATCTACTGCATCAACCCTCACGGTAAGTGAAAGGAACATATAAGTGGGAGGTGGTTGAATTAAATCTGACTCTGGGTATTACTTCTTCTCAGGTTTCCTTGATGATGAAACTCAATCTGCTTTACATTTGGCTCAGAAAGTGAGGGGATTAGTTACTAAACCCACTTCTGTTTGCTGGAATCCGAGGACAATTGAGCAAGAGCTTCGTGAAAGGATCACGGAGCTACAAAATGTGGTACTGCTAGGGGAGAGTGAGGTACAGAGCATTTACAAGTTAGCTCAGCTGACTCAGAATCTGAAGGTAAATAAAACAAAATCAAAGCTACAGCATTCAATACAGCAGCATTTCAGTGCAATAAAAATTTATTCTGCCATCTCGAAAATAGATAGTGAAACATCAGTCGTGGGAGAAGAGGAGAGAGGAGTCAGAGAGAATAAAAGCCAAAATTAAGGTCTGGTGGTTGTCCGCCATAATATAACGTAGCTAAATTCAAACTATGCAGGTTAACATTTGCTTTTTAACGTGACAGAAATCATCAATCAGCAGCCAACAACTTTCTGTAGATTGTCTCATGAAAGAGAAAGGAAGTACAGAAACAGCTAAATATCTGCAGGAAAAGTTGAGACAAGAAATGGAGGAACACATCAGAGGTAACAGGATAAATGTCACAGTATAATTGATAAAGATATTCTCGATTGAGTATTTTGTGTGTCTCTGGTATTTCCAGAAGGTAAAGGGAGCGCAGAAAAGGTCCAGGAGCGGGTAACCAGAATCCAACAGCTGAAGGAAGCTCTGAGAGAGGAAACACTGAAGAATGGGAATGTTTCAGTAAAGGCCCAATTCTGTCAACAAGTAATGTACATTGTCTCAAATTTTGCATTGTTTATGTTGTCCACTGATCAAGCTCAGGTACTCAATTTCTATTTCCAGTTTAGATGGATTGAGCCATTTATCTTAAAGCTAGAAACATGAACGGAAAACCAGAAATTTGCCATTTACAATTATTAATGTTTTGGTCACTTAAACACAACATTTTCAATGACTATTTTTGATCTATTCTTGATTTCTTTCAGAAAAATCTAACATATTTTCGCTGTTAATCAAAAGTTTCTGCTGAGAAAATGTATGCACTTTTGCCACAATAATTTGTAAAAATTTACAACCTCACTAACTTTTCTGTCTGAGTTTATGCCTAGTCTTTATAGCATCAAGCTTTAAAAACTAAAACCTACATATTACAGGTATTTCTAACATTAAGAAGCATAAAATGGTGACATATTTTCCTGGAGTCTTAGTAAAACAGATGTCCTTGTGAGTAGGCTACCTCGCAGCATGACATCATCAGCTTTACCATAATGGAGTACCAGTATAGTTCTGACAAAAATAATCTTTTTCTGGTGTAAGGGTTCTTTCAATCTGGTCTGACAAACTTTTTACATGGTGTATCATTAAGAAAACCTTCCATATGCGACTTTGTCGCATAGCCTAATTTTAGAGGGAGGGATCTTTTTCGGGTCTTACTCAAAAAGGTGAGATCGACTCATAAATCGTTTAGTCTGGTTTTAAGACGCCTATAGTGATCAATGCTCAACACTGTTTCACTGTGACGGCATAGATAACTTTGTAGCTGTCACTCTAGCCTGGTTACTTATTTTCTTCTTTTACCAGGAGTGTCTTCGCCCCTACCTGACTGGGGCCTCTCCTGAAAATAGTTCTTAATGCCCCAAACTTTCACATTTTAGTTAATATGTTTCCCCATAAACAGCTTAATTCTTTGATAAGAGCATTAAGGGAGAGATGGGAGAAAATCCCTATGAGCTCAACTTCAAACATTAACCCTGAGCAAATCTTCATTGTTTCATTTACTCATTTCCTTTCCAACACTATTTTCTCCACTTGAGAAACTCTTAAGCCTCCCAAATGTCATCCTCGCCACTCCTGTAAGTAATATCCCGCCTCAAAGCTTTGTGAAAACCCCCTTCAGCAGGATCTTGTTAGAAATCCACTGAGAATTTTTTAGAAAGTGCTGTAATTATTGCCTCCTAGGGTAACTCTTTGCAGAAAGCTTTACGTACCCGACCGCTGGTTTGACAACACATTTACAAAGCTTAGTCCAGTCTTTTCAACATCTAAACAAGATTTATGCTTGGATTAGTGGGCAACACACACTAAGACGTTAATTTTGCCATTTTAATGATTAGCCTCAGTTGGAATACAATGAAGCGCAGGAGCGGAGGAGGCAACTTAAGGAGGATCACACAAGATTAATTCAGGAGGAGGTGGCGAAGATGGAGAGAGACTTGGCGCAGGAGCAGCCGCCGGTGAGATAATGAGATACCCTGTTGTTTAACATTCTGTTTGTGATCTATCTCAGCCGAGAGTGCTGAGTCAGTTTGAATAAGTGCAAGGCTGAATTTATGGTGGGCAGAAATGGCTGCACTTCCATATTAACTCTGGTATTTCCTTGAACTTTTTTTTTTTTTTTTCATTTTAACCACTGTTTTTATTCATTGCTCCATCAGACAGAAAGCCCTCAGAGGGAGCTGCTGGTGCTGAGCAAAGAGAGGCAGGTCCTGGTGATGCAAATAGAGGCGCTTCGTGCCGAGGCCCAGCAGGCAGAAAGCGACCTTCAGGATCAGCATCACAGACACCAAACGGAGCTGCATTGTTTGAGGGAAGAGAGCCTACAGGTGGGAATTAATTGGCTTTAAATCCACGCAAAATATAGTTTCTTGGTTTGGAAAAAGATTTGCATAAAAAAAAAAAAAGAGAGCACAAAAAACAACATCTTAGGTTGAGAGAGCAGCGAGTGCATAGTTTAGGGGAAAAAAAAATACACCGAGTTGTTACAATGCAGAGTAACATTGAACTCTTTTTCCTCAGGATGTGCATCCTGAGGTGCATCCTGAGGAAAAAGGATTCTAACTAAATTCTTAGTTAGAATTTTGTAAATTCTACCTTTGAATTATTTTCTTAAGGCTTTTCTTTAAGAAAGTTCAGACATGCATATCAAGATAAATTGATTGTGAATATGTTATGGTTTCTACTACTACTAGTCTCCTCATTAACTTAAGAGAATCTTGGGTGCATGTTACTAAACCTAATCTTAGCTGTTATTGTCTATAATAGGCTCAAACGCTTGCAATTTTGCCCTTACTGTACTGTATTTATTCAGTTGAAGGCCCCATTATGAGCTGACCAAAGCATATCTGGTTGTCATTTCTCTTTATTGTGAATATAGTTTATTACTGTCATAGCTGAGTAGATTATTTGTATTCAAATCCAAAAAATAAACAAGCATAAGCATAAGCTAACCCCAATGTTTGTAGGCTTTTGTAGTGCCTAGTAATTATATAATTTTACAGTCAAGAATCCAATTGACCCAACACACATTTAACGGCGTCACCCAAACATGCTCGTTATCAGTATTCCTGCTCTGCAGGTGTTCAGGGCGTTTCGTCAAGTTAGTGAGGAGCAGAGGAAGATTTCAGAGGGAAGATATAGGAGTGTGCTGCTGGAAGCTGTGCAGGATGCCATCTACCTGTCGGCTCAGAATCAGCAGCTGCAAGCTGAAAACAAGGAACTTCGAAAAGGTCAGTGTTTCCCAGCAGCCGGTCACATAACTGGAAAGACTCTTCACAGTGTTCTCATGTTTTTCTGACTCTGCAGCACTGGGGGAGATTAAAGACGCTCTTGCTGTGCGAGGAGATCCTGTGACTGACCTGATAAACCAGCATCAATGAGTCTCATACTGAAAACGCGTGTTGGTAAATGATTCAGAAACTTTATTGGTCATAAACGCAACATGTAACATTTTATCCCTGATGTTGTGCTTTAAAGATGATTTGGTTTATGATTATGGATCCTCGCAGCATGTCTCTGCAACAATGTAACTGTGTAGCAGACAAAACCCAACATTTGATTCATTCTGTCAGCTCGTTCTTTGAGTCACTTCTCAAATGTATAAGTGATAACACGTCTGCATCTGCAGTAAATAAAGTAAAGGACTAAAGGAGTTCAGTTTTAGAAGGCAGATAACATAAAGGCTAAATAAAACACAAACCAGACAATGCCCAGCAAAAGTGCTTATATCCCTTAAGATGCTCCACATTTTTTCACACGTCAGCTTCAATGTCTGTATTTTGTTAGGATTTTAAGCAATGGACCAACCTCGGTGTGAAGATTAAAGTTTTGGAAGTCTGATGGAGCAGAACTTTGATCAGAAAAGCAGTCAAGAATCCCATTGTAACTCTGGAGGAGCTATAGGGATCCATAGCTCAGGTGCAACAACCTATTAAAAGGATTTGTCATGCACTTTGCAAATCAGGCCATTTTACAAGAGAGTTTCAGAAGGAGTCATTGTTGAAATAAAGTTATAAGAAGTATAACATAAGCCACTTGGGAGAGAGAGCAAACATGTTTAAGGTGCTTTGGTTAAATAAAATTATTTGCCAAACACCATGATTGCACATCAGCTTTAAAACAAGATCCTCATGGTAACCCACACTGTTGGTGATGCTTTAGTAGGAGCAGGGATGATGGTTAAGAGTTTTTGTGAAAATGAAATGGAATTAGATAACATACCAGGCCTGTCAGAGGCTTTACAATACCTGAGACTGAAGAGGAGGTTCCCAGCTGGACTAAAATCTCAAACCTATGCATAACAATGTTCTACAAATGTATATAACGGTCCAGTGAAAGTCCAGACCTAATTTGTGGCAAGCTCTGCTTCTGATCTGAGTGAGTTTCAACTAGAGAAGAGTAAAAGTGTTTCTAGATGTAGCACTGCTTGATAACCCCAAAAGAGCTGCAGCTGCCCCAAAACGTGATTCATTTATTGAATCACGTTTCAAACAAAAGTCCTACCTTTCATATTTTATGTGTATAATAACATTACATCGTTTTCCACTCACTTCACTCATTTGATAAAATGTGTTCGAGAGAAATGGATACTTTTAAATTGCACAGTACCAGTAAAATAATCTCAAACGTTAAGGACCACAACTGGCAGCCTTTGTTTGAAGCTCCTCTGAAGCCAAACACGCAGGTCTCTAATGAACCCTCTGCTATCCGTAATAAAGGTAAGCTGCCAAGCCAATCAGAGTACAAGGTAGAGGAAACAAAGCAGTGAGCTGTAAGCCTAAGATGGCCCAGGACAGCAGCGCATTAACCAGCATGGAGCAGGAAATGACAAACAGTCTGGTGATGCCGCTACCGTGTTTGAGCACCACAGACATCAGAAGTCCATTTGCTGCCTGTCCTGCGATGATAGCCCACACCACCCCCGAGTAGCCCTCCAGAAACCCTTGGTCACTTCCTATGGAGGAGAGAGAGGACACCCCGTTGATTGCCACTCCAAACATATAGAGGTAGAGGTTCTGTACGCTGAGGGGCAACCTTTGGCTCTTCAGCACCCTCTCTGTGTAAACTGCTGCCAGCCCCGACACACCGGCGTAAACCAGCACAAGGAAAAGTCCCCAAGCAGTGATGTGAAGTCTGGGACCTTCATCGACATCAATCGTCTCAGGGCCTTGTAGATCCAGGCTGCTGTAGCTGTGGAAGCCCCCCGCAGCCATGAGGAGCCCCAGGGCGAACCACTGCTTAGACCGCAGCCTCTTCCCCAGACAGGCGGAGTACAGCAGAGCGGTCGAAGCTATTTTCAGATTAGAGAGTATTTGAAATGAGCTTGGGTCCATGTAGGCCTGCATGATGACAACCAGGTTGTTGTTTAAGGTGTACAGCACAGCAGGGATCGCGTAAGGGGCAATGAGACGTGGGGGAGACCACGGTATCGATGTGGAGCCTGTGAAAACGAGGCTCAGCAGGGAGATGAGCAGCTTGGCCAGCTCAATCATGAGGACGCAGGAGGAGGCGTTGAATGGGACTTGACCGTCTACTTTGGTGAGAGTGATAAGCGGCGCATGAGAACCATAGATGAACACCATCAGGCCCAACAGGAAGCCCCACTTGATCCTGTTCGCCCGCTGTCTCTTAGTCCTGACCGGGGTTTGAGACCCCACGTTCTTAATTACAATCATTCTAAATGACACAAAACAAACACCAGCTTCAAAAAGTACAGAGGATAACTTCAGTGCAAAAAAAATAAAACAATTCAATCAGTTTTCTTTAACTATTATTTCCAACACATTCTAAGACTAAATTGTGATTATTTTGAACAGAACAGTAAAGTTGTGGGGTACATGAGGTGGGGAAAGTTTCTGCCTGTTTTCCATATTAAAATCCAAAGGCCTTAATATAAATATAGCTGCTTTAATTAAGCCCTAAGCCTTGTAGGCACAACGTCATGCAGGTGCAATGTGTTAACAGTGGACAGTAGAAATTAAAGCAGGATTAAACTGAACCCAAAGCAAAAGTAAAAACGAATAAAGTTTCTCTCTTTAGGTCCCAAGTGGAATTCCAGTCAAAAGAATGCATCCATAATCCTCCTTACTCAGAAAAGTTCAACTCCAGTCTGCTGTGGACCAGTACCTCCAAGAGCACTTCTTCATTTAGTGAACGTCAGCCCAATTTACTTTGGTCCCTTTTTCATTGTGCTCACGTAATCTTTAACGGTCCTTTCAATGTTAGGCACCTGATAGCTCTGGGCTGCGTAAATGCCAGTGGCAGTTCCCAGCAGCACTCCCAGGAAGGCCGAGGAGCGCAGCTTTGCCACCACATAGCCGACCAAAAAGCCCTTCAGGAAGGGTGATCCCAACACCGTGCTTCCCTACAGAAGGAAAAAAGATGCAAAGACAGTCATTAAAATTTGTTAGCATGTTCCAGTTACCAAGGTGATAAGGTACAAAACGTTTTAAAATGTTATATTTTCAAGCCAGCTTTAAGTTGCCATCATACAGCTCATTTGCTTTAAATTACCTTCAATTTAGATGCTAAAGAAAGGGTTAATGTTGTCCCAGCTGAATGGAGTAGTTATTAAAAAGTGCAGCTCAGATTTTTTTCAGTAAGTTTCAGTGAAGTTGTTACCAGTAAATGGTTCCCTTACCAGTACTAGAAGGATATTGCTGTGAATTTGTATTAATCAAAAGACTCTGGTGGCAGGCCAACAGCATGTCAAACAGGGCAACAACTTTAGTTGATTTTACTTTGACATTAAAGGTTTTCTTTTTTTTCTTTCAAAAAAAATCCAAATTTGGTGGATTATGACTATTTTGCAGTAAAGCAATAAAAAAGGAAAAACATTCTAAGAGGTAAATACTTTTCATAGGCGCTGTAGTGCTACTATTACAAATTTTGCTATGCTACCCAACTCTATTAGAGATACACTAGGACATCAACTTTGAATCAGACAATTATTCACAGCCTAACAAGTGACAGGACAGTCTGAACCTCAAATATCCAAACTATTTTAAAGCTGTGCATGCACAGAACTAAATCAGTAACAATGATGTCGAAGTTGATAGTAAGGAAAAGAAAGTATCAACGTTTAGACTGTATGACTAAAACTATTTTGAGTTTCAGGGAGATGATTTAAAAGTACATAAAGTGTCGTTTCAAGGTAAGTTGTATTTTCTACAGCTAGAAAACAGTCCCTGTAAAACTTTGTTTTGCAGCAGTTAGGTAGTTCACTTATGAACCTAGTATAAATAACTGGCAGGCTATGGCAATGTTTTACACACTGTTTAATTGTTTTACTCAACTAACAAGAAATCAAAAACAGTTGAGATCAGTTTGAACAAAACTAGAGATCGGAAATCAATCACGAATCTCCAGCCTGTTTGTGCCGCTCTTGGTTTAGAAATATATGCAATTAATCTTTTGAGGCACTGATACGTTTCAGAAATATATCTTACAAAAGAATATGTAAAAGTGGACGAAAATGCCCTATTTCAGTGGCATGTGCCCATTCGACCTATATAAGCTCACCTGGGGAAATTCTGCGGATACCTCGGTCTCCACTCTCCTCTGAATCGCCTCCAGCTGATTTTTAAGCCGAGTTAGATCCTTTAACTGTCTCAGAGGATCCTGAAATAAACACAGCTCATGTGAGATATATTTAAAAAAAAAAGAAACATTCACAAACCATACTGAATCCACAATACGTACGTGATTTTAACAGACCGTGGTGTACAGTAAAAGCACACTAGCGGCAGTTTGGGTCATCATCACATACATACATAAGTTTCTCTGAAGGTTTTTTCTGCATGTTCTCAGGGTCGGCTCCTTTCTCTCCCCTCGCTGAGAGCTTCCCAAATGATTGTAACACAGAACTAACATTTTCTGTGGGACACCATATTTTATTGCTCCTCTAACTATTGCTGTCATGAGCAGCAAAAATATTATTTATAATTTAGAAGCCAGACACATCTCACTCACCTTGTCATCCGCCATTTTTTCGGTCAGTCTACTTCTTCTGGAACAGACGCAGAAGTTGCATTAGCGCCACCTGCTGGACAGGAGATTGGTAAAATAGAGGAACGGATAAAAGCAGGATATGTCAGCTGTGAACTCTTTAGAAATAATGTTGTTGATGAATGTAAGGCCTTGTTAAATGTAAATGTAAAGCGTGTTTTCCTTCTACTTGTAAGAATAACAGAACTATTCGTACCCTGTTTCAACAAGATATTATTTCTGCACCTTCATCTGTTTTCTATTGGAAGAATTCTGTCCCTGATTCACTGTGGAAAAAGGTGTGGACTCATCATCAGAAACTTTTCATAAACAACTAAATGAAAAATGCCTCTTTTAAACTGTTACATTGAATTTATCCTATTAATCAATACATAATGAAATATACTGTATTAAAACAATAGACCCCAACGGTAAGTTCTGCAAAGAGTATCCAGAAACAATTAGTCATTTATTCTGGAATTGTCGTATCACAAGAAAATTTTGGAAAGAGTGAAATAACTTTATAAATTGTAATATTGATACTAAATGTTCTCTGAGGTATGAGCATATTATTTTTGGCTTTCATGGTAAGAATACTAATGCAGACAAAAGACTGGCAATCAATCTAATTATATTTGGCAAATTTAATATTCATAAATGTAAATTTTCATCATCGTCACCCTTTTTTTTTTTTTTACAGTTTTGGTTAGGGAAATCGAACTCTATTTATCCACTATTTCCAAGAGTATGCACAAATAAGCTGTAAACACATATATACATTTTGTAGATCTCTGAATATTTTTAATTTGTCATATCTTCTTTCTATTCTTTTTGTTTTTCGTACCAATGTATTTACTGTTGAAAGCTACACCCCTGGTAAACTTTATAATATATTGTGTTCTGTTTTTTGCTTTTCTTTGTACTTGTAAACAAAGATGCTCATTAATAATAATAATTTTTTTAAAAAGACTGCCAAAAAAGGCTCTGTTAGCAAAAACTCCTTTAGCAAAAGCAAATCTTCTCATTATTACTATTAATTGTTATTAATAGTAAAGTTAATCCTGCTTTATATATATATAGCTATTAATTAAAGCAGGATTAACATTACAATTAATAGTAGTAATGAGAAAATTTGCTTTACAAAACGTCATAATGTTTTGCACAGGCTCAGAAATTACGACTGAATTAGTCTTTGGAAACAGCGCCTCCATGTGACTGCAATGACAACGATATTCGGGACGCAAGAGTCAATTTCACGTGTTAAAAACGTCTTACGTGATTGGATCGGACATATCTATCGCAAAATCTGATTGGACGAAGCCCATAGCAACAAATCGCCATGTTTCTTCTCGCCAGTCGTTTTGTCAGCTAGGACTATTTAGCTTTTGCAGTCGTTTATACGTGGTAAATCTTCGCTAAAGCATAAAAATGAACATAGAGGTGTTCCTCACCATTTATGCAATGACAGGCTTCTCCCAGTAGATGCTTGGAACAGTTTCTTAAAGGTCGGAAGATAGTAGGTAAGGCTTCAACAAGACGGCATTTCATTGGATAGTTGACTAGGCGTGCAGGCAGTATGAACACACGCCATTAAACCAGTGAGTTTCACATGCACGTTTTTTCAGTGTAGTTTAGTTGGCGATACTTTTTTTCTGCAGTACTATGTTCAGTGTTTCGTCGCAATTATGAGTCTGAGCTTACTTGCTCTGCATCATTTCTTTCCTTTTTGCAAGCAAATGCGTGGCAAATGCACTGTAACGTTGCATAAACAGACCAACATGCATTCTGAATGTTTAAGCAATTAAGCTGTAGTTTCATTATTCTAGTGTTAATTGTAATTGTCGGTAGAGGGAGGTAAAGTTGCACACTCATCCTGCAAATAAAGCATCTATTTGAAGGTTTGGTAAACTAAATCCATGCGTTTTATTAGCAGTGTCCTTGATCCATGGAAGACATGGACAATGTGGAGGTGTTAGAGGTTGTGAAAGTAACTGAAGAAGTTGAAAATGTGTACAGCCAAGTGGAGATGACGTCCCCCAAAAAGAAGCGGGGCAAGGCTGATGAAAACAGTCATGAAAGACCCAAGAAGCCCCGGTAATGTAATGTGGATAACTTGAACTGTCTTTTTATGGACCTGTAGTAATTCTTTTGATGTATTAATTTGTATATGTGATTTATCATCTGTCCCAGATCTGCCTACCTGCTCTACTACTTCGATGTTCACCAGGTTATGCAACTCGGAACCCCAAATCTGCCTCAGTCTGAAGTCAACAAACGAATCAGTGAGAGCTGGAGGAGGCTGAGTGTAGCTGAGAAGAGCTACTATCTGGAGAGAGCCAAGTTGGAAAAGGAGGGGATAGACACAGTAAGTTAGACATATTAGCAAAGTCATGGATCATAAACTAATTTAGTCTTGTGGAACTTTCAGGACTGAGAATTTATAGACATACACATAAATTGAGGGTCTTCTTTTAATGTGAACGGCAACATGTGAAAGAATAATTTGCAATAACCTGCTGCGTAATTGTCAAAACCACTTTAAATTATACTTTTTCTTTATGCACCGTTTGATTCAATATCAGTGTTCAATCTTGGTGAGTTATCACCCATCCACCATTTTACTGAATCATTAATCTGACAAACTTTTAGATGCTCTTGTGGTACATAGACATGTCTCTGCGGATGTTTTCACAAAAGCCCCAGCATTATATACTATCTATGAATGTTTCCACATTCTTAGAATATTCTAAATAGCATGGGTAATCAGAATCAGAATTCCTTTTATTGCCGTTGTGCACAAGGAAACACAATAAAATTTAAATAATAACACTAGAGAAGCTGGAAATTTTTTCGTCATTGATGGAAAGGCTTAATGCAGGGGTGTCCGAACTCGGTCCTCGAGGGCCGGCATCCTGCATGTTTTAGTTCTCTCCCTGGTTTAATGCACCTGGATCAAATGATGGCTCATTAGAGGCCTAAGAAGAACATTGACTGCATTGAATGCTTTATGTGAGACAAAACACAACTTGAAACCACCACAATTGTAAGATGTACTTCTGGCAAAAAACACACTATGAAGTCTGAAGTAAAACATGTTGTTTTCAGCATCAGGCTGCCAACAACAAAGGAAGGTGCATTCATCTTGTTTTGCCTGGAACTGTTTCCCCCCCTTTTTTATTTGTCACTGTTGATAAAGTCACAAATAGTTCCGAATACAAGCTCCTAAGCCAGAATCCTTAACTATATCCAGTAGATATTCTGTGGTTTCTTCTAAGGATGGCTTTGAACAAAATATGTCTTCATAATCTGTTTTATTAAAGAAAATCATGTAGCAATCCCCTAATCTCCTAGTCTCCCTCCACAAGTCCTTAAAGAAAGACACATTTCTTTGTTTTCATATTTCTTCTAGAAATATATCTTGAAAGTCTTTGAAAAACTTTTGTAGTTTTTGACAAACCAAGAGACACTACATTCCAGTTGTCTTTGAATTAAGTTCTTAGAATTAAACAGACACTAGGGAGAGTATTTTGAGGTAGTTCTTTCTGGTTTGTCAAGTTTTGTCAAGTATTTAGTATAGCCACTTTCCCTAAATTCACAAGATTCACAAGTTTTGTCTTGATATATATCTTAAGTTTGCTACCAGCTGAATGAATGAGACTAAACTGATTTTTCCTCATCTTTTTCTCTGGTGTGCTTTCCGAAGCCTTTAACAATTTCCTTACTTGTGAATTTTGTTTTCCTCAGACATCTCAAAGCTCCAGTAAACACCTGCCGGGCTTCCGCAAAATTCTCCCCAGAGCCAACTGCTTCCTGGTGCCCAACAGCGCCTCCTCCAACTATCAAGCTGTAGGCTCTCAGTCAGAAGTGTGCATCGAATCGATTGATTTTTCAGCTGAAGGAAGCTTGTGCTCGGTCGCCCTCAGGGTCCCCAAGTCCAAGGTAGCACCTGTTGACTTGGCCGCTGAAATGGAAATTTCAGAACCCCCCACTGTTCCCAGTGATACAGCAGAGGAAACAGTGGTGCCTTCTTATGTGACTCCCCAAAGAACTTCGCCATGGTCTTCATCCAAAACCCTGACCTCCACAGACATCCAGGGCTCACAGGGTTCTGTTGATGAGATGCTGAATGATGTATCACTGAAAACAAAAGCCAGTGGAGTAGCAGTGCAAATGATGCAACGAGAAGCTACGCAGATGGTGACCATTGTGCCCTCCCAGGTGAGATCTGTGCGTAAATGATTTATGACAGGAATTTAATGTTTAAATAAAATGTTTCAGCAAAGCAGTTTATTTCAGTAAGTGTTTCTCCCAATTATCCTTCATTCAAGAATCAACTGGAGCCTCATCCTTTAGCAGGCATTAGTTCCCTGCAGCCAGTCATGATGATTTCTGTAGGGGCCAAATCAAACCAGATTCCCAAACCTTCATATAAAATGGTAAAAAGCCATATTATTTTTTGCAGAATTTATTATAAAATAAATTTTGAAAAAAAAAGTGAGTTATTTCTTCTTTACTGCAGTCTGTAAAGACATACACAAGGAGAGGTCGGGGGAGGTGTCTAAATCCTGGCTGTTCTTTTGTTTACGTCACTCGACACAAACCACCTACCTGTCCTGAGTGTGGGAGCCACTTGGGAGGAAAATGGATACCTGCTGTAAAGGTTGAGTTGCTTTTAGCAGGCAATATTTGATATAAGGTATTCTTTACAGCTCTGATTCAGTTGACTCAGTTGGTTTTGACTGCATTTGTGTTTCTTCTAGGCTAAAAGGACACAAGATAAAGCTGGTGCTTCCAAGCTAACAACTGACAACAAGAGTAACGAAAGCTGTCAGGCTGCACTGCATGTTTCTGCAGACACCAGTGAAACAAAGTCTGGTGGCGACAACAAGGAAGGACAAGCTCATCGGAGCAACAGAAAACAACCTGCACTATCAGCTGCAGCACCACCAGAGGGCAGCAGCACCACACCTCTGCCTCAAATATGGTAAACGTCATAGTCAAGTGTCTTATCAAGGTGTTGGTCATTTTACTTTTCCACAGTTCGGTATCTTTGTGATTTTTAATGTGGCGTTTTTAGTTGTAAAATTAGACTTACAAAATAACAATAGTTATAATAACTGATTTCAAGGATTTCTACTGTCCTCAAAACTGATATAAATTCTTGCATCTGAAATCACAAAACTTGAGGAGAATATTACAGACGTTGCGAAAGAAAGATAGAGGTGAGGGAAATGTTTAATATTCTGTTCACAGTTATCTGTAAAGAAATACAGTTATGTGACTACTATTAGGAGAATGCCTAGTTATTCTGATTGACTCAGGTGTCATTGTCTCTCATAATAAGACTCAACTATATAACTCAAATAAAGGAAAATAATGTGTATTGCAGAGTCTTAGAATTTGATTAAATTACAGATGAGATTTGGGCATAACTGTGACTTTCTATGGCTATAATTCATAATGATATTTAACTGTAAAGAGGAAAAAATGCACAGTGGCTTAATGACATGGTTATGTACATGTTTCTTTACTGGTGCAGAATGGAAAGAGGAGGTGACATAAAACTTTGTCCAGGATCAAGTTGACCATGTTACATATTACATATAAACAAGCTGACCCTAGGACAATTTAGAATAAATATAGAACCTTCAAACATCTTTATTATTAGTTGTTCAAAATCTTTAGAAAATTGTTGTTTCATTTGAACTTGAATATCTACATATTTCTGGTTGTTTAAAGGAATTTAGTGAAAAAAAAGCTATTGTTTTTTTCTATCTTAGAAGAATTTTGTCAGTGTAATCCATTGGTCTTTTCACGTTTGTTTGTATTTTTTTACCCCTCCAGGGGTCTTTTGTGGGCTCTAGTGTCCCTTAAATGAAAGTAGGCTGACAGGAAACGGGGAAGGAGAGGGGGGAAGACATGCGGCAAATGTCGTCGGGTCCAGGACTCGAACCCGCGACGGCCGCGTCGAGGACTCAAGGCCTCCAAATATGGGTCGCGCTGTCCCCTATGCCACCACGGCACTCCCTTCATGTTTTTTTTTAATGAATATCTGACTGCACTCTTTTATTTTTTTCCTTTTAAAGTAAACAAACAAAAGCGACTACTAAAAGCACGCATCAGAAACCAGTGAAGAGCTGTGCTGTTGTTCAGAAGAGGCCTGTGAGACCCATCCTTCCTGCCGTCTGTAACCCAGGTAACACTGGACAAACGTCCCGTGGCATATACGTCAGGTAATAAGCTGTTCTTACCTGGGTCAACATATTTGCTTGTGTTTGGGTTGATTCACAGGCAGCACTGTGATTCAGATCTTAACTGTTACACCAGAGAAAGAAAAACCTCAAGGTGTCTCTAAAAGCAACCATACAGCAGCAGGTACATTCACCACTTGGTGCTGTGAATGTGTTCACAACACATTTGAAATGCATGAAGAAGAAATGTAATTTCTAGATGTACTAGGTGTTCATCTGACGTGGTTGTGCTTGTAGCCACAGTGCCTCAAGAGATTCTGTCAGGTCTTAAACCCAGCACTTTAAAGCAGCTTGGCCAGACCGTCCCAACAACAACAACCATCCAGGTGAAAACACACCCATCAACTCTGAAAACACAGAGTGACAGTGATGAGGTCAAGTTTCTTCACTCACTACATCCCCTTCTGCAGGATTCCTCCGTCTCAGCAGACAGAAGTAAACATGTGACTTCCACTCCTGACACAGGTGTGAATGTTTTGTCCCTAGTGCCTTTCAGACACACGGTTTCCTGTTTTGTAAGTAAACCTTGTGCTTTTTATGGAAAATTTGTTTCTCTGTGGTTTCTTTTCTGTTTGTGTGACAGATTTATTTTTTTGCGTGTTTCAGGATTTGGGGCTATCCACAGCACGAGGCAGAGGCCGCTGTAAGAACCCGGCCTGTGACTACATGTATAAGAACCGCCACAAACCTGCTGTGTGTCCAAAATGTGGCACCGAGCTGACCAGAAAGAATACCAAACCTCCAAAGGTAGGAGAAACACAACATCCAGATTATTTGCAAGGTGTAGTTGAAATGGAGCTCAGCACAACGACGGCTCAGTGACAGCTGCTTCAGTAGACCTATGACGGATAACTGATTTTTTCTCTTTAGGGCTTTCACACATTTTACATTTTTTATGACTTAGTTATTGACCTTTTTAATGTTCATCACATTTTGATGCTATAAGGTGTTGCCTCTTCTTTCCCTCAATAACAACTTCCACACCAAAGAGTGCTGTCTATGAGTAACCGATCAATAATCAGGTTTGGTCAAGTGCAAATCAGCCAATTTCACAGCACTAATCAAATTATTTATATGCAAACACGGTTTGATGATGCTGACTGCTGTGTGCATGAAATCCTCTCACTAACTTTCTGTTTCCTTCCTCAGTCTGAGACTTTGCTAGATCCCCATCAGGACCTGAGTCCTGCTCAGAGGGACGTCCAGCGCCAGAGCACTTTGCAGCTAATCCGCAGCACCCTGCAGATACCTGAGAGTGACACAGAGCTGCAGGAAACATTGAGCCTCATCCAGGAGCTGAACAATGTTAAAATAGTCTTGGTTAAGAATGGTGAAGGAAGTGATGCTGAGACTGAGACACTGTTGGAGACTGGGTGGCCTCAGTTTTATGAATCAGCAGCTACACACTGTGGCCTGTGTAGCTGCCATCTGTTGAAAGGAGGGCGGGGGTAAGGCCATAGATGATGACTTTTCCCTCGTTTTGCCTCATCATTTTTGCAACCTTGCCTCATGTTGATTTCTGAGATTTAATGTAAACTTGTGTACATGGTTATGATTGGACCTTGTAGTACTGTTGCCGGGCAGGAGGACTGCTGGTTGCTCACCGAGACTCTGATGCAGACGGCGTCTCTGCAGCTCAAAGTGTGTCCCAACCTTCGATGTTTGGCCCTGCACAGCTTTGCAGATCTGCATCCAGGTAATCCAAGCAAATTTGTATAATTCTGAGCATTATTTGTTTTAATTTCGAGGAAAAAACTGTTTTAAAATGTACTCTTTGTGTAATCGGCTGTTAGAATAGGGCTAACCTGGGTTAAACTCTGGACCAGTGGTGAATGTTTCTCATTCACACTGTTTTACCAATTGGCCTCAAGAGGGCGCTACAGAACAACATAATTTGTTTCACAAACTAATTGGATAACTGTAGTATAATTAGTCTTTCTATCATGTTTTTCTCAGGTTCATTCAGAGTGAGTGTGTTACCAAAATCTTTATCATTTTTAATAGTCTGGTGATTATTACAGAATAAAGGATTTGCATGTTAATTTACTTTTTCTAATTTTAGCAATCTTATGCAGCTTCTCCATTTAGCTATTAGCCCCATTTCAGCTTTGTTTTTTTAGTTTTAGGAGCAGATCAGTGTATAATAAATAACAATGCTTCTTTATGTTGTTTGACAGAAAATAAAATTTTTATGTCTAAGCAACAGATGTTTCTGTTTTTAGTTATTTTTTTCTCTGAAATGTGATTCTAGTTGTCTCATTCTTATGAATTAGAGTTTCTAAGAAGCACCTTACGTAAATTCCTTCAAAACTCAATCATTATCTGAGGATCCCTGCCAACAGGACAACCTGAGAGGAGCTTTTAATTCGCCTTGCAGAGTTTCTCTCAACTCACATGATTAAATGGATATTGTATTAGCTGAAGGTCTCTCTTTCTGTATCTCGGCATATTTAGCTTGTTTCCTATTTTATGGCATCCATGGAGAGTGAGCCACATGCTGTGTCCATACAGGAACCCAACATAACCTGTAATACTGTGTTAGAATAGTTAATCATTTCTGTCTAATAATTTGCTTACTGGTTTGTTCAGGTTTGTTCAACGTTGGGAATCGACTTCTTGTAAGTCTTGACTTATTTCTGAAGATCAGAGCCAACATCAAACTGGGCCAGACACCATCTCTAGCTGCTCAATCTGTGTTTGACCAAATCCAGAATCATCCAAGTAAATTCCAGTTTACCTCTTCATGCATTTATTCAACAGTAGATTTTTTTTGATCAGCCTTTTGATGTGTTTGCTCTTACATTAGTCCATAGTCTTACTCCAGAGGAATCATCTCAAGTTCAGGAGCTTTTCCTGAGCGGCTACTGGGCCTTTGAGTGTCTGACGGTGCGGGATTACAACGACATGATCTGTGGCTTTTGTGGTGTTGCCCCAAAAGTTGAGATTGCACAAAGACACAGAAACGACGTACTGGAGCTGAAGAATGTGGAGGTGACAGACTGTTTATGTAATCTGTAACATACCTATAATTTTTCAGCAGATTCGGGAAGGTGATGCGCCTTTTTACTCTGCAGTTTACCTGGCCGGAGTGTTCAGTCTCAGACGAAGTTCATGTGGATGACTTCTGGCTGACCATGGAGGGGGAAGCGATCGAGCAAGCGGCTTTCCCTGCAGACATCCCCATCACACGGGTGGATGCTTCCATCATTGCTCCTTTTGCACCACCTTTGATGAGGAGCCCCACTGTCATCAACACAGAGAAGGACAAGCTAATGCCACAAATACAACAGCCTGCAGGTACACACACATGCTGAATTATGTTAGTTACACTTATAACAGTCTCAGACTTGAGAAATAAACAAATGTGTTAATATCGCAATAGCTATTTGCTTTATTTATAGATTAGGAAAATGGATCATGTGTTTATGCTGATGGGACCTTTCTTTCAGTGGGTTGGTTTGTTGGCTATCAGAAAATTTTCTGATGTTTTCAGGAGATCCGTCAGCTTTGGTTCGTCTCATCCATGACGGTCAGCTCAGACTCGACAGGGTCGAAGATCACAGTGAGGATGAGTTGAGAACCATACTGGATAGCTGTGGGGTGGGCCTCACCCCTGGCTCCACGAAGGTGTGTGTTTGTCTGGGAAGGAAACAAGTGAGCCACAACAAAGAGCCTTTTACCAGAGTTTACTGTACTGTTTGAACAAAACCGTTTACACCCTTTGAACTGTTTCATATTTTCCTTCAGAGTTTTTAGCGGGATTTTATCTGATAGACCAAAACAATGTAGTACTTCTGAATTAGAAGGAGAATAACAATTCTTTTACAAATATATGCATTTATATTCAGTGTGTCTTTACTTTAACACCCTTCAATAATACACAGTGAAATCAGAGTAGTACAGTAATATTATTTCAAACAATAGAAAAACTATAACGTTTACTGTTGCATTTAATGCACACCAATCAATTTCTCTCTAAATAAAAAATATCTTTCACGCAAAACCTGCGCCTTTAGGTTGTCTGGGTTAAATCTCCTCTTCATATGTTCATTTGTAATTTGGCTCTTTAATTATTCTTAAAATGAGTGTTCTTGTTTCAGTAAGTCATGTTTTCTGTGTCTCACTGCTAGAACGAGCTTCTGGCCTCCCTGGTCAACCTGTACACACATGTTCACAGTGGCCCTCCCACGGCTCCACAGCCACCCCCCCATCTCACTGCAGGCAAGCTGTCCAAGGTGTGCCCCCACAAGGTGAAACATTGGTTCTCTTATTTGTACATTTTTTGCATATTTTTGTGTTCAACTTGTACCCTGCCCCTCCTATACCTTCTGTTCTGTTTCCATTTATTTATTTTTATTACAAATCCCCTCTCTGTAATAAATGCTGGATGTCATGTTGGGATGAGCTAAATAGGGCAGGTCAGCTTGAGTGAATTTAGGTTCTGACAATCGACTGCTAAGATGATAAATTCAGTTGCCATCATTGTTGTATTTTTCCCTTCGCTATTCAGCCACTAAGTTAGTTTCAGTGAAACTCAAAATGGCTCTGATTAAAACAAACCCATAAATGTTATCATGTTCCCAGACATAAATTAAATCAATCAATTCGTACTGAAGCCATTATAACTGTGTGACACTTTAAGCCTCCAATACAATCCATTGTATGCACATAATCCATAAGCAGTCTGGAAGTATCTTCTACTTCTGGATAGGCATTATGTCCATCCATCCATGACACATTAACTGCTTCATTAGTTCCTCCATCCAACTATCAGTCCATTCAGAACTTGCTATGTTTCTTGTGATTTTTGTGGCCTAAAATTACAGATTTTTGTGGTACCTTTTTCTAAAAGTTGCAGATTTCTTAGATTATTTGCCATATTTGAAATAACACCTTTAGTGCACATAAAATACCATCATGAGGAGTCGTCAAAGACAGTAATACTCCTTGTGTTTCCAGACTCAGAGTAGATAAATCTAAAGTTTGAGATCATGAGTAGAAGAACAAAAAATAGCAACATTTGTATTAAAGAAACAATGGTTAGAGGACATCTGCTGTTTTTTCCAGTGTGGACAGTTGTTTTATGGACAGAACGGGTACAAATCGGCATTAATAGCAAGAAAAAAGTCATTGTTTTTAGGTTATTTCCTTGATCTCCTCTTCTTAGTATCTAGTGTATAAACTAAACTAGTGTATCATCACTCCCAAAGAGGTTGTTGTAAGAACTCTTTTCTTCAACTGTGTCATGGTTGTGTACTCGCTCACATGCAGACATAGCGGTGAAAACTTTACAGGTTTTACATTTAAACTTTATAGGTTTTACATTTAAAGTCTGACCTTGATGAAATAATTTGCTATTGATTCAATTTAAAAGTGGAGAAAGAGTTCAATTAATTCAATTCAATTAATTGACGTATTGATTATTGCATAAGGATTTTCACATTATTTCTGGTTGTGTGTTATGGTTTTAGAACACTAGATGTTGTTTGCTCAACCCGCCTGTAGGTGGTGTGTTCCTCTAAGTACTTGGTGAGAGGAGAGACAGCTCGAGACCACGTCGATCTGCTCCTCTCCTCCCGTTACTGGCCTCCAGTTTACGTTTGCGACTGTCCTCGTCAAGTGGCGCTTTGCACTGATCTGCAGTATCCAGAGTTGGCAACACAGATGTGGGGCAGAAACCAGGGCTGCTTCTCTGACCCCTTTGAAAAGCCAGAAGTAAGTGTCTCCAGAAAGTCTACAGCTCAGAAGCCTTTATTCAATTGGCATTTATTCAATTAAGTCAATAAATTTACAGGAATACAAATAAAGAAGATAGAAAGACTAACTAATGTTCTACACTGACAAAAGCATAATCTATGTATTGATTGAATACACAGCTCAGTTAGATGCAGATTTGATTTAAATCTAGTGAATAAATCCAGTAAATGAAACGTTTTTTTGTTTTTTTATAGCATTCTGTGACTCTTATGTTTTCAGTACGTTTCTGCCCAGACAAACTTTAGTTTCTGTTTCAGTTTGTGACATGCCCTGAGCTACAGGACCAGCCGTACACCGCTGACCTCTCCTTGGTAGCAGAGAACCAGCTGGTTCACCCCATCACAAAATCCTCCTCTTGCTGGCTGGTTTATCCTCCAGGAGCAGCGCGGGACACTCCCGCTCAGGAACACCACTGCATGATCCGCTGCAGAGATCTGGAGCCGTATATCAATCTGCTAACAGAGCTGGACTTAAAGAAAGAGGAGCATCACAAAGAGGAAAGTATAAAGGAGCAGACTGACATACCAGAGAATGACTGTTTTAAAGAACCAGAAGACAATGTGAACGCAAAGTCCATAATTTTCAACAACACAGCTTATTACTACTTGTACAACCGACTTGTAGACTTCCTCAGCAGCAGAGACATAGTAAACCAGCAGATCAACCAGGTTGTGAAGGCTTGTCAGCCTGGAGAGGTGGTCATCAGAGACTCTCTATACCGACTCGGAGTGGCACAGATAAACACAGACGAAGATGAAGGTACGAGATTAGACGCACAGACAGAGGAAGAAGGAGAGAAACAACTAATGGTTCTAAGCAATTAAAAAATAAAATCTTGATTGGACTTTATAATGCTATAAAAAGAGACTTGGGGGCAAGGATTTCAGAAGCAGTGTAGGACTAGAAATAACTTTTATATTACGGAGGAGACAGAATAAAAAAATGATACGGTGCTGGTCACATGTTGAAGGGTGAGTTGAAATCTGTAGAAGTGAAAGCTGTCACAGACTGTAGAGATTACTGTTAATATATTGAGTTTTATTAAGTTTTTTAAGCGTATGAAATGCTTTCCAATGCTTTTTCCAAGCATAAATAATAATACTACTGAAGACTTTAAAAATTGATGCTTTGATGCTTTTTATGAAATTGTCAGTTGTAAATGATGAGTCTAGTTTTGGTTTCATGCCAAGATGTTTATGAAATAAGTTCATATGGTGACAAATCCCAGGCCCAAGTTTTGACAGCAACTGATAATAGATTCCTATATTATGATAAAGCTGCTTTGCTTTCACTTTTTTTTACACAAAAATATAAAACATGATCTGCTTTTGTCTTAAACATAAAAGTAGCAATTTCTTCTGCTTCCAAAAATAATGCATTTACATGTAATATTGGTCATTACATGTAAAGTTTATTTTATATTACACAGTTGTTTTGCAGGCATAGACATAGCAATTATTTATTTTGATATAAGCAGAAAATATAAACATGCTAAATTTGTCATTTTTCGCAGCATATGGTCCTTAATATTCCATGTCATGACAGTTTTTAAAAAATGATTTCATAATAAACTGAATTTGTTGTACTTATTGCAGGAACAGTGATGTAGCTTTCTTTCAGTCAGCTGATCGTTTACAGAGAAAACTCTTTGGTCTTTTCCCTGACATCTCAGTGAAAGGACATTTAATTATAGAAATTGTATGATGGAGAAAATTCGTAACTTTGAAACCATAACTTAAAAACGTTGGTACAGTATACTGTGGTCCCACTAATCGGTCTCCTTCTGACTACAAGAATGTAAACTGAGCTAGTGCAAACCTTGTTCTGCATCGTTATTCATGTGCCATATTTATAGCATTTTTTATATCAAGACATTTCTGCTTTGTGTTTTACAGGCTTACCTCTCTATAACTTTGTGAGCAGATTTTTATAGCTATATTGCGTATCTGCTTTTTTCCACTGGGTTATAATATAAAAATGGACCTCAGAGAGTAGTGTTTAATTTGCATGATATTATTTTGTGAAAAATATATATTTAATGTGGGCTGCTGTATGAATTGATATAATATGTATGAATCCATTGGCCTTTAAGAAACAACAAAAGTTATGTGTACTTTTTCAGATCTTCTGCTTGGTGCTTATTAAAGCAGAGCAAACATACATTTACCTGCCTAAGGTTGTTGATGTTTGTTCACCTGTATGTCAAAAAATCTTCAGGTCACTGACCAGGCCCTGCCTTGTAGTTCTAGGCTTTCTCAGGAGCGTTGATGTTCCATAAGATGAAATCTTAAATGAAGTCCCACTTCCAGGGAGATTGACAGTCATCTTGAGTTTCTTCCAGTTTCTTATAATTGCAACAAGTGTTGCCTTCTCACCAATCTGTCTGGCTATTGTTCGGTACCCAATCAAAACTCATCAAGCAGGTGCGGTTAATAAAAGGTAATCAGTGGAAGGTTAGGAGGGATTCTTAAACATGACAGGTTTGTGAGAGCCACAGTCCTTTCTGGTTGGTTGGTGACTAAATAAATTTAATTTATTAGATAAAGATCATACAATGTTATTATCAGATTTTATTTTCTACATTCTCTGCCTCACGATCGAAGTGTACTTAAGAAGAAAATTACAGACTCGTGGTGCATTTCTCTCGGTCTCTTTGTGTCTATATATATCTTGTTATGAGATAAATTAGCAACACAGCTAGCAACTTCAGGAAGACTGGAAGCATTGTCCTTCCGTGCAACTGGTTGACAACTTCAAATAATCACTAGAATTGATTAACTTGTGCAATTTTGAAACTGCAACCAAGAATCAACATAGAAGTCAAGGTCAATTGTTTTTCTCTCATCAGCAAATGGAAAATTAAATTATTTAGATATTTGTTTTGGACATAAGTCATAAGTCATTTAGTAAAATAAATTAATCTGCAAATGATGTGTGACTTGTTAATTTTAGTCCCTGGTAAAGCAAAATAAGCAAATGGTTGGTACTTTAAAGTCTGAAAATGGTAAAAAAAAAAAAAACAACAACCTAGAACATCATTTAGATTTTTAGATACATCTATTAATACAATTTCAGAGTTTGGCAATATTCAGGGTTATTGTGGGAAACATTTCAGATGAAATTCAGATTGGCTCAAATCCAACTGAAAAGAGGAAGTGGGGAGAGAGGAAGACAGAGGCCACAAAGTTTCTGTTTGCACAGGAAATCAAAAACACAAACTGCAAAGTTCTTCTGAGGTTTACCAACACTGAAGTAGAAGCTGGACTTTTATTGGTAAGATTTTTTTCAACAACTGCATCTGCACTGATTTAAACAAAAACACACTGAAATACCGATGTGCTACAATCTACAACATTTCAGTGAAAATAAAGATATCTTAAGTTTGTCTCAGATATATACAGTATGAGACATCTCATTCAGACGCAAACACGTACAAAATGCCTGACATTGCACACATTTTCTGTCTGTATCGCTCACATAGCTTATAAATCATTCTAAAAATCATCACAGTTGGCAGTGTAGGCTGGCTGCTACATACAGACATTAGTGAAACGTTTTTTATCCAAACATTCATCTAATGCCAGGAAATGAAAAGATCCAGTTGTCACGTACAAAATGTACATAAAAAAAACGATAACAAGAAGTTCACATTGTCAGACATGAAAGGCCCAGAATAGATCCACAGATTCTCTCTGCTACTAAACTACGCTGAACACCGCTAAATTAATTAAAGTGAAGCAGAACAATCACATGTTACTAACCACTGGCGAGCATTGTAAATGTGTCGTAAGAGATAGAGCCATGACCGAGGCACAGAGAAAACAACATGGTCCTTCTTTTGCCTTGTCATTTCAGTTGCTTTACCGCGTACAGCTTAGGAAAGGACATATTTTTTCACCTTCACCTAAAGAGCGAGAAGAGAAATTGACTAACTTTGAGAAAATCATAAATCAAGCTGTTTTAGTCCAGTGTTTGCAGTTATTATTGCACATGCAGTACACGCAAGCTCATATTGCACGTGGTGGCAATAAAACCAATAAAAGGAAGTGATCCTGCTGATTTCAACCTCCACAAAATCAAGACTGTCTTCTTGCTACAGTAAACAATGTAATAAAGACGACGTACAGCAGATAACCGATAAAATAAACATATTATGTAAGACAAAGACCGATGAACAGTCCACCAGTGGCGATGTTTTCAATAGAATAACAGCTCTGGAAACTTGGATGCTTGTTGACATGATTCCTCCCTTCGTGTCTGCAGTCGAGGTTAGAATTGGCAGTTTCTAGTCATGGTCTGCACAGAAGCGAGTCACATGCTTCGCTGCAGCCGGCCGTCTGTCTGGCGAACAGGCACAGCGGAGCAGAAAATAGCTGAGAGGGTAACAGTCTGCAGTGCCGCAAAAAAAAAAAAAAAAGACTCAGCCTTGAGCTGCAGCAATCTATAGTTTTTTTTAATCATTATATTATTTTTTTTAATGGTCTGTGATAATTTTTTTTTACAAATGTATTGTTGTTTGGGACTCTTTCAACAAAACTGATAGTTGTTTGTCTTCATCAGAGGCTGCTCCTCTTCTTCGTGGTCACAAGACTGGTCACAGGGGCCATCATGACACTTCGGCTTGTCATATGCATCAGCCTCTGTGACCTCCTGCTGCATATTCTGGTAGATTACCTGAGGAAGGAAGCATTTAATGGTTTGATAGGTGCAACATATTTTATTTAAAATACATCTGCTGATTCCATGTTTCGTCTGTGACAGAGACCTTTCTTAGATTGTGACGTCCTCCAGTCTAATTTAATTCCTCTTCTGGTTCTCAAACTATGATGCAAAAGTACCAACAGTGGATCTTAATCTGCTTTTTGTGGTACTGAGACAAACTGGACAAACCCAACTAACCTAAAAGATGACCGCTTTAGGCACATTGATCTGTGCCTCCAGCAGATGCTTTCAGTGGAGCAGATTTTAAGAGCACCTGCCAGATTTCTTCCAATTTTACTTCTTTGATATTTAAAGGGTTCAGACAATCAAACTGATCTCAAACATCAAAGATAACCAGAGCAAATACAAAACACATTTTCAAAATTATAGTACTTATTCAAGGAAGAAAACTGTCCAAACCAACTGTACCTATGTAGAAACATAATCCATTTTTAAATCTAATAACTAATTGTGTATGGTGGCCATAGAGGCTATCAGGGATTTACATCGCTATGGAAATAGTTTAAACACATGCTTCATTGTTAATTGTTTAAGTAAGACATACTGGAGAGGTTTTGGAGTCCTATAGCTTTAGAAAAGGATGCAGTGCCTGTTGAGATTATAAGCCTACTGTGTGCTGCCAAACAATAGATACATGATATAGTAGTGATCTGATCAGGGCATAGATAGTTTATGATTTAACAACTTATATTTTCACAAAGGTTGGTTTGGATGGTTGTTTGCTCTTAATGAATGAAACCATCATTAAATACACATTTAGTATTTTCTGTTTATCTTTGAAATTTTATTTGAAACTTAATCTAGAAACTTTAGTTGTTGAATTGAATTGTTCAAGTGTTGCAAAATCTGTGAAGGAAACAAAACCATGTGATGCTCCAGACCAAATGTGTTTACTTTAATTTCATTTTCACAGAGACGAAAAAGTTTGCTCCTTAGCCTAATTGATTTGTTTCTTTTTAAAGGACAAACAGAGGATATTTGTAAAGGGGACATTGTGCATATGTAAAGATTTAGAGAGACTCAAATGATCGGAATGTAAATAAATTGCTTGTTTCTCCAGGTATCACTGAATTTCAAACGCCAAGCAGCAATTTTTGAGGTTTGGGTTGGTAGGAAACAAACTACTATCTTTCCTTTTAGGGATTCTGGGTCTCCTTGAGGGTCTCCTTGTTTTTTTTTTTTCATTTTTAAAATTCCAAAACTTCCTTCAAACATATAGCACAAATGAATAAGAACATTCCCAGTCTAACTCTTGTTATATTATCAGTTTAAAATTACAGTTTGATGGTATTTGGACCATTTGTATATAGGTAAGTGATACTTGATGAAAAAGATTTGTGAACTGCTAATGTAATCAATTAGGCTAAAGAGCAAGCGCCTTTGCCTCTGTGAAAATTAAGTTAAAGTAAACACGTTTGGTCTGGAGCATCACATGGTTTCACAGATTTGATCAATCCTGCCTGGAATCACACTAACTCACCTGCTCCTCCTCGAGATGGCCCCCCAGTAGCTTTTCTATCATTTGTCTAATTTTGCTAAAGGTCGGACGCTTTGTGGGTTCCAGATTCCAGCACATTTTCATGATGGCGTACCTGGAACAGAACAGAAAGAGGCATCTCAGTGTGGCACAAGCTAAACTATGAAACCAACTCAGGCAACACTCGGCGAGGCCAGTGAAGGTAGTGACACAGTTCAATAAGAGAGGCTTGTTCATAAGAATCACTGGCCCACAAATCCCATTTTGAGGCTGTGAAATAGCAAGTTACACGGCTTCCTGGCACTGCGATCATGTGGCTAACAGGCAGAACCGAGGCCTGACTCACAACAGGACAACAGATGATCAGGCCCTGACTCTGATTCAGTCCCTTCCATTTCCACAGCTCAGCGATTCCGACTTGTGTGACGACGGTGCTAAATTGGTGTACATGGATGTTGCGGCCCCTCCAGCCCCGGGACACAGAGCAGTAAGCCTTTAGTTTTTCACTCCTTCACTTTGCAGTCTAAGCTCACTGAATTTGAGAATGAGTGAAGTAAAACCCGACATAATGGAAGTGTTTCATCTGGCTATCTCCTGTGTCAGTTATTTCAGATATGAGACAGGCCCGAGGTCATCAGACTGGAAAGAAAAAGCCTCTTTGTTTGGCTGCGATAAACATTTGCACAGCTGGCTGCTTTGTCTGTGTGTACTCGACTTAGAATTAATGATCAATATTAATTTTATCATTTTAAAGTCACTTGCATGTTATTTCATCAGTTACATGCAAGCCAGGAACAAAATACTATTATCACTGCTCATGCACCGATGAGCTGAGTGCTGGGAGGCAAATATCATGTCTGAGTTAATTGTAAAAACCCTGCTGATAGTCACCTGATGCCCCACTCAATCCCATCTGATAATGAGGTAATGCTGAGCAGAGCTTTATCATTGGAAATTGTAAAAGCGGGGCTGAGCCGGTTTCTATAAGCAGAATCCTGCAGACAAGGTGCAAGAGCTTACATTTCTAGTGGAGCAAAGTCAGGCTGGGACATCTGATAGCCGCGCTTCACCATCTTGTAGAACCTGGTGTCCACAGCCATGCTGGGATATGGACTCTGGCCTGAAAGAAAAGCCAAAATGTTTGCCGCGTTTGCAGGTGCATCATGACTGGAAAGGTGAATACAAGGTAAACTCTGAGATTATTCCTACCTAAAGAGAAGATCTCCCATAAGAGGATGCCGTAGGACCAGACGTCACTCTGCACAGTGTAGACACAGTCAAAGATGCTCTCTGGGGCCATCCACTTCACAGGCAGACGGGCCTTCACACACACACACAACAATATGTTAAATCAAACAACTCAGAATGAATAAAGTAATGGCTCTTACAAGTGAAAACAGATATGTAAAGACACAAACACTTTTTTTTTGTCTGACATGACAAAACTTGTCTGATTTCAGATAATGTAGAAATACAGCTGTTTTCATTTGTTAAATTCCAGAATAATGAGATATTATGTCACTTTCTTCCAATTCAGCAGTTTATAAAGATTGGTGTAACAATGTAGTGACTTTGTAAGTTTCAGATTAATTTGCAAACTTTAAAACAACATGAGAATGTATAGCCCTTATACTATTCTGGAAGGAGACAAGTTCTGAGTCCTAGAGATGAGCATGTTTTGGAGTGAAATGTAAATATCAACCACAAATAAAAAGCCACTTTGAAGATGCTGGCGAAAGCCAATGTCATTATCCACATGGGCTGAAAACCCACTCAGTGATAAAGAAGGCATTACTCTAAAAGCCACACAGAACGCTAGAAGACAGTTCATAAATGTCCTCAGGAACAAACACCTCAATTTTTAGACACATGAAATGTGATGAAACTTGAAGACAGACATCATAGACATGTTTGTGTATGATGACAAACATGAACACGTGGAGTCAAAGTCAAAGATCTGACTCTGTTCCATCAGTTCTGTCAGAAAAAATGGGCCAAATTTCTAGAAAGCTATCTTAAGAAGCGTGTGAACAAACATGCAAAACATTTGACTCAAGTCATACACTTTAAGAGTTATTGAACACTAGGGAAATGTATGGTAACTTCTGAGGATAAAAGTAAAAAAATCTCAGATTTTTTTTTTTTTAATAAAAATTATTTGGTAATCCTGAGTGACCATTAACAGGGGATCTTCTATAAGGCTTTATTAGCTCTAGTGGCCTTTATTCGAGAGCGGTCATACAGGAAGTGGGCAATGAGAGGGGAGAAGACATGTGGCAAATCTCATCAGACCAGGACTCGAATCTGTGATGGCCGGATCGAGAACTGAGGTTCCTGCACCAACACAGCACCAACACACAGGAGCTGTTTTGTCTGATTTAATGTTAGTAAGACAGAAAAGGGTTTGAGTCACTTGTGGGTCATAATAAATGTCTAGTGATATAATTAAATACATGTTAAATGCTAAAAATATCTGTTAACATTTCAGTTTGCACAATTTATTTAGGAACTCAAGAACTGTAGTGAAGTTTTTTTTGACCCAATCTAAAAATAGTAACTTACTGGATCTTATTTAAAAGAGCGAATCCTACTTTAATTAATGATCACCACAGAACTTTTGGGAAAGCCAGATATTAAATAAATATCTCTAAGATCTTTGATAAAATTAAGATTAGCTTATTTCAGCAATTTCTTTAGTCTGCTAGTTACCATAAATGACATTTTTATAAATGTTTAGTACATCTCAACTAATGTTTCCAGGAAAGGTTGGCCTCATTTATTCATAATTCAGTGTTGTCACCTTAATTGTACTTGTTTTTTTACTCAAAGTTTATAAAATTTACTATTTACTGTTATTTTATATGATACTTTTTTACTATAAGTCTTTCAGGAACTCTTTACAAGTTGCTTCACACTGCTGGTAAGCTGCCTGGAATGAAACTACTTTCTATTGTTTTTGTCTGTCCTGAAATAAATCAGGTATTTAAAAAAAATAAATAAAAAATGAACAGTCATCTTATGAAAACTAATATTTAGCCAAGACTGGTATGTCTGCTAAGCTGTGGACTGCAAAATCAACTCTATAAAGTATAATATGCCGACAGGAAGTACTCAAAAGTCATTCTTGATTCAATGTGTTGAAATGAAAATAAAACTGGATAAATGTGTTAGACAACATTACGCAAAGACATTTTTGTTTGAGCATTTTGGTGAAAGGTGTGACACCATCGGACTTTTGCATTTTTCCTTAACGTTATCATAATGTGAGACTCACTGCATGGGACAAGGTTAGGTAGGGTTACGGTTAATCAAAGTTAGCACTTACGTTGCCCTTCACAACATAGTTGGAGTCATTCATGATGTCTCGGGCCAAGCCAAAGTCACAAATCTTTGCCTCTCTGCGGCTGGTCAGGAGGACGTTCCTGGCAGCAACGTCTCTGTGGATACACTGAAGAAAAACAAAGCCACACAGTTTGTGTCCTGTTATAATGTCTTGCAACATAAAAAGCAATCAGTTTAGTGTGGTTCCTTAATATAGCAGCAATTGTACGATGAAAAGCTTCAAACTATTATCAGTAAATGGACATAAGAAATGCAAAGAGGGAAATTCCCACTCTTAACACCCAGTGAATAATTTCACAGGCTTCCTTTTAAAGTGGAACTGTCATCAGTGGAAGCGCCTTCGCTAGTGTCTGTGACCCTGTTCAGGAAGGGAAACGAAGCTGCTCCTATTAATATTTTACAGAAGTGTCTCCTAAATTTTCTATATTCTTACATTTTTAGCAGCAAGAAAGTCAAGGCCCTGCGCGACTTGAAGGGAGAATCTCAGCAGGTCGTCAATGTCCAGTGGCCAGTCACCAGTCTCCTCGCAGTCTGATTCTGAACGAGAATCAGAGAAAGGTAATGTTTAGTGAGTTGTTCTCTCTATGCTATTGTTTGGATACAATCTCTGGAGCTGCTTGTACCTCGAGATTGTTCTGTATTTGGCAGCTGACTGGGTCTCATCTCCAAGTAGCTGCTTGAGGCGAAGCTTGAGATCCCGCTGTCACTGTGAATCAATTATCAGGATAAGTGGGTTTTTCTTTAAATTCATTATATGCTATTAGGTCCCGTGTTTGGTGACGAACCTTCTGACAAACTGCTTCTGAATGCAAATATTTTTATAATCATTCGAGCTCTCGTCGATCTCGGGAATATTCATGAAGAAGTTTACAAAAGTTTCTGCTTTCTGGCGAAGGAAGTTCAGTAGGTCACCGAGGCTGCAGTACTCAGTGATCACAAGCACTGGTCCTGGAGAGGAAACATAGTTTAAAAGGGTTTTCATGCAATTTACTTTGTAACACTTGATTTTCCATGGATTCAACAAAGTTTCATAAGCATTTTGTTTGTGCCGTCTGACCTCCATAAGTGCAGGCCCCAAGCAGATTGACTATGTGTTTGTGATGCCCCAGGTGACTTAGGATCTTCAGCTCAGACATCAGAGCCTCCCTCTCATCTGAATGGGCGCTGGCTGCAGACAAACAGTACGGGCCATAAAATAAAAAACAATTTTTTGTGGTATTTAACCTTTATAGAGGTTTACTTGGAGTAAAATATCCTGTTTCTGATAAAGCAGATCTCACCTTTTAACATTTTCACAGCCACACGCATGACATTGTCCTCCTTCCCCAGACCGTAAGCCGTTGCTTCAACAACTTTTCCAAATGCACCCGCACCCAAAATCTTTCCTGTTAAGCGACAAAGCACACAGGCGGATCATTTCTAATCCTTCTTGCTGTGTTATTCATGGTTCTACATCATTCATTTTTATTAAGATCCAATAACTATCTTTATTTATAGCCATCCTACTGCTAAAGGTTATGTTGGGTGTTTCAGATGATTATTTTTTCTGAGTCTGGTTCTGCTGAAAGTTCTTGTTAAAAGGGAGTCATTCCTCTCTACTGTCACCATATGCTTACTCAAGTGAATGACTCAATGTAATCAGTTGAGCTGCTTTTTTGTAGTGGCCCAATGTAGACATTTGTTCTAACTTGCTGATTTATCAATACACTTATTTCAAGTGAATTGAGTTAAATCTAATCAAAGATAAACATTTATGATTATGTGTTCAAATAAAAATAGGCACTTAGGTAACCTAGTTTTAGCTTGTCTCTTGGAAACTCCCATTTCTCGTTGTATGGCAGCTGTGTGGGATCGATGAAAGTGTAATTGTTGCCATCCCTTGCTTCTATGATCTTCCAACGGATTTCGTAGCGGGGTTTCTGCAAATTAAAGTCAGAAAACACCTCTTCAGTTCAATTAAATCTGTAAACTTTCCCATAGTCCATAATTCAGGATGAAAACCAATCACCATATGGAGCTTTCAATGTACCTGCTTGTATTTGTATAACAGGATGGCCAACAGCACCAGGAGGATTGCTAGAATTCCTGCAGCTCCACTCAGGGTTGTCGTAAAGAGCTTGTCTGTCCGATTAGAGAACAAACAAACAAAGTGAGAAACTGTGATTGCAATCTGTAAGATCTAGA
Organism: Xiphophorus maculatus; assembly: GCF_002775205.1. Classification (NCBI taxonomy): domain Eukaryota; kingdom Metazoa; phylum Chordata; class Actinopteri; order Cyprinodontiformes; family Poeciliidae; genus Xiphophorus; species Xiphophorus maculatus. The sequence goes on along the minus strand of NC_036465.1, from coordinate 17,826,091 downwards.
AGAAAAGTCACATCCTCACCAGACACTTCCATGGCAAGTGTGTCTCTGCTCACACCAACAAGGTTGAAGGCTACACACTCCACCGTCATCCTCTGGCTGGACGGTCCAACCGTGAGGACACTCTCCACCTCCACAGCTCCGTACTCTTCCCTCTGGACTTCCACTGTGGGAGCCTGGAGAGGGATGGCCAGCTGCAACCCTGATGTATTTTCATTACACCTATGCCACAGTGAGAAAACAATGAAACATGAAGAATCTCAATGTCAATCTCAATTAGGACAAACTTAGTGACAACTTATTAGTTATTGTCAGGTTGTACTCACGTGGGTCGTATCCCCAGACACTGATACCAGATGATCCTCGGAGCCGGATAGCCAAACGAGGTACAAGTCAAAGTAGTTATATTTTCCCATCTGACCACTGCATTAGGTCTCTCTGGCATTAGTTAAATGGAGAGACAAAAAAAAAACACTGCAGTTTTACACATTGACTTTAAAGTGAACCCTTAGAGGAATAGTGGAGACAATAAAAAATTCAAAGTAGTTTAGTGAGATTCTAAGTTACATTTGAAAGTTCTTGCAGCGGTTTTCTTAGATCCTAAATTACTTTAGTGAGATGCAATAAATGTTTTCCAAGCTTTTGAGTTACGCTCGTGGCATTTCACTATGGTGCATTGGTTGACACTTTTGCCTTGCAGCAAAGTGTCATGGGTTCAAGTCCTGGCCTTGCCTTTGAGTGTGCTCTCTGTGCATGGATGAGTTCTCTCAGAGTACACCAGTCTTATCCCATGATCAACAAACATGACTGTGAGGTTAATTGGTCTTTCTGAACTGCCCTCTGGACTGAGTGTGCACATGGATAGGTCTATATGTTTTCCTATAATGGACTGGCCTGAAAGGAAAATTGGGAGTAGACATTTGGAGGATGGAAGATCCTGAGTGTGAGATCTCACAAAATATTTAGCAAAATCAAATCCTTAGCTTCCCAACCCCACTATGAACAAGGGTGTTAGAAAATGGATGGATGGATGGAAATCCTTAGATATTTTTCTTAAGATCCTCCAATAATTTTATGATATTCCACAAATTCTTGTAGGATTTTAACTTATCTGAGATCTCCACATCATTCTGACAAGAAATACAATGACATTGATTTATATTCCTTGTCATTTGCAGATAGTCTTTGCACACTGCCAGCTCCACTGTTTACACCTCCCAGTGGTATTGCTGCCGTTGCCTGCTGTTATGCAATTTTAGACATTTTTACTGGACCTCACAAGTCCTTTGATTTTTAAAACCTTTGCAGGATCTCCTAAATGTACTTTTTAAAACAAAATTATTCAGCGTCACTTGCAGGGTTCAATAACTTTAAGATCTGTTAGGGAGTCAAGGACATATTTTTGCAATCAAAAAAACAAAAAAAAACAGAGTTTACTTTAATTTGTGTCACTTACGATACATTTGAACTTGAAATGAGATGGATGCATCGGTCAAGTCACTCTTTGCATGGAAAGTATATTGTCCTTGCTCCTGTATGTTCATTCTCTTCACCTGCAGAGTTGCGAGGTATCTAACACAGAACAAAAACAAAACAACATAAAAAGATATTTTAACTGAAAAACAGAAACACTTTTAGAGTAAGAAGAAGTGACTAATTCTGCGGTTTGTATTCAGACAGTTCCTATGTATCACTCCTTCGTAAGTCCACATTTTAAAAACAGAACTTTGTTCTTCCCTTTAAAAGTTTTTTTGACCCGAGTGGAGACATGATGACCTACATGTTCCTGGTCAAATTTACACAAAAATGCACTGACAGCATTTCAGTACAATTTCCTCTTCTGCAGTACTATCTAGCAATTGGACAAAGCTCCTTTTATCTCCAGGCTTTGCACCTGTTGTTGTATCGGATGAACTTGTGCTCCTGTGTAGATGTGTTGGGCGGTGTCGGAGTCAGCCATCCATGCTCTGTTATATGAGGGTAGGCTTCAATGAGCAAGCTGAGCTCAAGGTCTTCTCCCTCTTTCACCACAACAGAAAGACCCTTGAGGGTCAGTTTTGGTGAGAGCTGGGGCAGCAGCCTGATGTAGGGTTTATCTGAAGAAAGTTCAGAAAATCAGCAACTTTGTGCATAATAAAGGTGAAACATAGGAGATGAAGCTGTTTTGTTTCTTACCCACAACCAGCAGGTATGTAGTTGTACTGTTCACTCCGGCTTCGTTAGTTCCAATGCAGGAGATGTTTCCAGTGTCTGCAAGGTCCACAGCAGAGATTGTCAGGATGCTCTGGATGTCTAGACGATTTTCTCCATTTGAGCGAACTGTCTCTTCTACTGTTGGGTTCTAAAACGAGAAACACAAATCTGAGCCAAAATCCAGATAAATGCTTCAGACAAGATTTCAAGGACGCCTCCCACTGACCGATTTGGTGATGTATTTCCATGTGACGTTGTAGTTGAAGTTTGGATTGTGTGTTGTGCAGCGAATCTTAATTTCTTCCCCAACTATCCGTACATATTCATCTGTCTCCAAGAAGACATATGGAGGGAAGCGAAGCTCTACAGCAAAAAATAATAATAAGAAGAATACATTTGTTAGTGCTTGGCATTTAGAAGGTTTTAGTCAATCAGTTTTGCATGGCCAAGTAATCTCACTCTGAATGACGTTGATGGAAAAGGCCTTGGAGGTCCGCTCCGCCCCATTAACCATGGCGGTGCAGACGTAGTCAGCGTTGAAGCTCGGGTGGAGGCTGTGGATGAGGATGCCACGATGCCTGTCCACAGTGAAGTTCATTCCGGGTGGCACAGTGGTGCCGTTGTCCATGCGGAGGCCCAGATCGGTGGCTGAGGGGTCTGTTAGCAGGCAGGGCAGTAGGAAGTTCTCACCCTCCTTAATCACCACACGCAGAGATGTGCTGCTTGTCCAAAACACTCGCTGTGGGTCTGAAATGGGGATCAAAATGCATGTAATCAGCCTTAAAAACTACTGTAACACAATCATGCAACAATTCTCAGCTGATCTCACTCACCTTTCACATACACATGCAGTGAGGAGGTCAGATTATTGAAATCGGGATTAGCAGTGTAGAAGCACTTGTACGTTCCAGTGAATTCTGCCGAGGAGCGTTCCACCTTGAAGATGCGAACGTTCCCGTTGCCCCTGGATACATAACGCTTGTGTTTGGGCAGCCTGGGTTGCCAGTTTACAGGTCTGTTGCCTTCACACCTCAGATCCAAAGGCCTCCCAGCCTTAACCACCACCTCGGGGCCCGTCACCACCTTGGAATTGACTTTGATTATCGGCTTCCATTCCACTGTTTTAGCAAAATAACATATTTTTCTTTAGATCACTCAATCAAGCTTTAGTAACTTTTTTTAGTTTGTTCATTCCATTGTCTGATCAATGAGACAGAGTTAACTTGGAATATAACCTCCTTTCTGCTAAATTCTCACTTCTGTTTTACATAGTCTGGGAACCAATAAATAGAATGGATTCAGGAACTGTTCCTGGTATTAACGCCTGCGTCTTCAACAAGCAAAGAACACAAGAAGCACATTTAAGGAATTCATACATTAAATGAAAGCCTAACAGCTATATTTAGAGAATTGTGAGCCAGTAAGTGTTAGAAGAGACCATGCTGAATTAATTACTTCTGTCTTTAAGAACAAGCATGTCTTGGACTTCAATATTAACAGTCAAGTATTATGAATCTAAAGAGGGCTCATTTTAGAAAGACTAAGTCACTTCTATTCTGGATTTTTCTTTCAGTGTCCGTACTTTCAGTATGGTGACAAAAGTTTCCCTTTAGAACGCTGTGTTATGAATCTGGAAGGAGAACTGAGATTCCAAGTTCAGCATTTCTCTATTCACCACAATATTTCTCACAGTAACTGGGATTCAAATGTTGTTTCATGGCAATCAGCAGTTCTGTGCTTATTTTACGTGTCTGTAAACAGCTGCCTCTCCATCCCTTTTGTTTAAGTGAGTGAACTTTTCATCCAAGCTGAAAATAACCCCAATTAGATCTCATGAAGTGATCCAAGAGCAAGCAAAGCTAATCCATTCAGCTCCCTTTCAGACCAAAATTAGAGGATTTCACATGTTCAAATTTAAATACTTTAATCTGCAAAATAATATCTGGTGGGTGATAACCATTTATACCAGTCAAAGCTGTGTTGAAATGCAGCAGGGAAAAAAGAGAAACAATGTAAAGAATGGCCCCACAAACAACTCATGATGTTTTTGTCAATTGTTCTGCTCATTAGACACAGCATTGTGTACAATTTCTACAAACCACGAGCGAATGCAAAAAAGGTTCTCATAGAAAAGTCTATTATTTTGCATTTTATAAAGTTGTGGAAGCAAATTAACATGTTCAATCTGGATTTGACTAACTGGATAACAGTTTCATGCATTAATCTGCAATATCAAACCAGTGCCACTTAAATTGCCAAATTTAAATTGTGGAATACACACCAAAGCTTCAGCAGACAGGAACAGAAATAGGACAGCAAAAAGTAGCATTTGTCCCGTCTTACCTGAAGCTGCAGAGGCCACAAGCGCCAGCAACAGTGTGAGATAGGATTGCATCATGGACAAACTCCAGACCTGCTGGTTAAAAAGTGACACTGGCTGCTAAATAGTCCACATTTAACTTATTCAAAGAGAAAGATGAAGAATTCAGAAAACTGTCTAGGAAGTTAGATAATCACTGCATCCCTTCTTTTACTTCTCTTTTCTAACCACTCCGAGAAGCTTTGTTACTTAGAAAGCATTTTATAACTTAGCAAATTGAAAAAGCTAAATTTGACATTATTGAATGTTAGTTTATGTGAAATATTCTCACCTCTAGATGTCTTCAGCTTGAAGGAGGGATGGAATAAGTTCCCTGGGTTTTGGAAGTTCCCAGCATCCAAGCACGGACATAAGAGTCCCTTCCTCCCTCTTCCTTTGTCTGTGCCCTTATTCCTCCTTTCTGCTTGTTTACAGTCACACAGCAAACATCAGTGAGTGAGGGCTGGAGGGTGGAGGGAACTGTGCATGTGTCAAGGAGAAGGCGGTCCAACTTATCATGCTTGACAAATTAATGAGGCATTTCAAATTTGATAGAGAGAGGCCCAGTAAAGACAGCTGTAGAGGTGGGACTTTTCATCTGTATCAGTGCTAAACAGTGGATACAAGGCTGTTTTGCCTGGTAGTGAATGGGCAGATATGATTGGGTCAGATTTCAGACTCTTAAAACATTTAGAAAATGATCCTGTAGAAAATTCTATTCAATGAAATTTACGTGATGCTAATTCACAACAACGCCCATCTCAATGCAAGTTGAATCTACAGAAGGCTATTTTCAACTTGAATCAAATTCAGTCCAAACTGTAGTCAAATATATCCAGCACAATTTAATCTTATAGTTGGATTTATACAAATTATATTCAGTCCAATCTATTCTGAACTGTCAAACAATAAACTCAAATAGACAACCAAGAATGCCAAACAATCTATAATGCGATACTGAAGAGGTGAGTCAGCCATGACATCCAGAGCCTCCAGCCCCTTTCTACTTGTACTCTTTCTGCTTCCTTCCTGGGGAGGATTTTAACCATCACCAGCATCCCCCCACTTCATACCAACTCCAGGCTGAGTCATAAAAACGTGTACTAGGTCTTGCTCAGTGGCAATTAAAAGTCCTTCTCAGTTGCCTTTCCAAATTCCTTTTAGACTTGTGTTGCCTCAGCAACCAGAAAAGTGTGGTCTTTCTCTCCATCAAATAACTATCCATTGCTTCATGAGTGCCCAAGGACTCCTGAAGACTAAAAGTTTATTTAGTTCTCAGTCCTTCCATCATTGCTGGTGTCCATCAATAGGTTCTGTAGCTGTGGTTGTGACAGGCAACAATGTTTTGATACTGGAAATTGGATCTGCAAAAAAGATTCCAAATGTGGTTCACCTGGACTCCCCATTGCCTACTACTGAGGGGGTCATATGAGTCTGCTTCTCTGGTCTACATGTGTTTTAAGGATCTGGAGAAAGGGTACAACCTTGAGCCCTAAGACATTTTATGAGAGATTCTTTGGGAATATGGGGTATCTGGATGGCATTTAAGGGTTAGCCAATCCTTGTATGCTCAAAGCAAGAGCTATGTCTGCATTCTCAGCACAAAATGGAGCCTGATTCAAGTGCATTCATTGGTGCTGCTCCTTATTGTCACTAGTTCTGTTTGTGTTGTTCATGGAAATAATTTCAAGGCTCAGAATTGGAGATGAGGGTGTCTGGAAGTTATCTTTGCTTTTCACAGATAATGGGTGTGGTTCTGTTGGCTTCTTCAGGCCATGACCTCCAACATACCCTGTAGCAGATTGCTGCTAAGCATGTTGAGAGTCAGCTCCTTTAAGTCTGAGGCCATGTTTCTTAGCTGGAAAAACTTGGATTGATCCTTTTGGGTTGAAGGTCAGTCTCTGCCTCAAGCACAGGAGCTGAAGTATTTTGGTATGTTGTTCACGAGTGATTATAGGATGTGAGATGGACAGAGGAAATTGGACTGTGTCTGAAGTAATGCAGCTACTACTGTGTGAAGAAACAGATGAGCTACAAAATAAAGCTCTCAATCGAAAGAGATCCATGTCTTACGGTCGTGAGACATGGATCATGACCAAAAGGATGAGATTCCAGATGCAAGTGGCTAAAATGAGCTTCCTCCAGAGGGTGGCTGGACTCAAGAGATAGTATGAGGATCTCTATTATCAGAGGGAAACTCAAAGAAGAGCCACAGTACCTCTAAGGAGTACGTTGATGTGTGGGGCATCTATTCAGGGTGGCACCTGGGCATGTTTCACTGGGAAAACCCAGATCTAACCTTAGGAACTACGTATCCCGTCTAGCCTGGGAATGCCTTGGGATCCCCCATAATTAGCAGGAGTCATCAGTGGGAAGACGGAAGTATGTAGTTCCCTCCTGGATCCGTTGCCCTGTGACCCAGTCTTGGATAAGTGAAAGACAATGCATGGATAGATATAAGACCAAAATCGATTGAGCCATTGACTGATTGTGTACACCCAATTAATGGAGGCCATATAGCTGTCTGTCAATGACTCTCCATGAAAGAGTAGAGCCTGAGCACAGAAACAGAGCCAGGGGTACTTTCAATGCAAAATAAAATGATGTAGTACATGAAATCCATGTTGCGACTGGTTTCAGTCCTGAGAAGACGCAGATTCATGTAATTAAAGGTCTATCAGAAAGACATCAAAGCCTCACTCTTCTGTGAAAATACATTTGTTCTGTTGAGTATTTTGTCTCACATTTGTGAGCTATCTAGATATACTACTAAATAAGTAAAAGAAGATTAATTTTTTTTTAAATATAGTGATATCATTGATTTATTGACACATTTACAGCATACAAAAAAAAAACAAACAAAAAAACAAACATATAAAAATACATTTGTAAAAGTTAACAAGAGCTTTGGTACCATAGCTTGTGACATAGTGATTGTGTGCTTTTAAACTGTCAAGAAATAAAGATGTGTTCTTTAAATGGATATGCTAAGTACTGAGATAAAATACACCATGTAGCAAAAGTCATCCAAAGCAACAGAAAGTATTATGTTTATGTGTGCACATTAGGTTTTCATGGTACAATGGATAAAATAAAGTCTACCCATAAAGTCTAAATGTGATGCTTTTACGACACAATAAAGTAACCATGATAAATACATTTTTCTCGCCTTTAATGTGACAAGTTCTCCTTAATTTCACCCAAAAATCCCAACAAATTAAAATTGAAGGAAAAATATAAAAAAAATAAAGATCAGTTATAACCTGGTTGCATTGATGTACACACTATTAAGCATCAATTTGGTCAAGCATCTTTTAATTTAATTCCAACACAGTCTTTTGTTGCCATTATCACACACTGCGAATTTAATATTTCCCCTCTTTCAAACTAAAATCTCTTAAATTTAGTTCTGAACTCTCGACAGATCATTCCAGATATTTAATTTCTTCTGGCACAGCAAGTCTTATTGAGATTCTGACACTTGCTAAAAACAATTAAATTCCAAATTTATCTTGAATTATTGGTGCGTAGTACTGTTCAATATTTTACCTAACTTAAAAATAAGTTAGTTAAGATAAGATTAGTTGTAACCCCAGCACATAATGCTGCCACCGCCATGTTTCACAGTGGGCATGGTGCTCTTATGGTGATACTCAATTTATTGCTTCTTTGACGAACACTGAAAGTATCTAAAAGCTATAATAAACCTATGGAGACTGAGCGCTGAAGTTTATTTTCCAAGTGTGCACAAATGTGTGCAACCAGGTTATTAAAACTTTTATTTTAATCTTTTTATCTGTTTCAATTAATGGATTTGCTTGTTTATTTTTTTGTTAAATAATCGATTCGGAGTATTTCTCACATTAAAGGTAGAAAATGTACTGAAAGGATTTATCAGTTTGACATTTTAACAGTAATTTATATAATGTACATTAAAGCAACCTTTATGTAACAGCTAGGGGGAAAAAAAAGTCTGTCAATAAAAAGGCACTCATGTGTGCCATCTTGTGCTAAGGCAGTGATATGCTGTTTGAGAGTTTCCCCTGCTTTCACAGATATTAGATTTGATTCGAATCAATCTATTAGTCCCAGTCTAATGTGGCTCTATGTTGTAGCTTTCTAACATTCACTCAGTAACATACAGTACAGACCAAAAGTTTGGACACGACTGTGTGTCCAAACGTTTGGTCTGTATTCAGTACAGACAAAAAGTTTGGACACACCTTCTCATTGAATTCAATTAGAAAGTGTGTCCAAACTTTTGGTCTGTACTGTAACTTTAATGCAAATATCCTCATTTTCTCTAAATAAAGTGCAACCCGATAAAAAAAACTATGACATAAGCCTACAACAATGAAAAACAAAACATCAGATGTTAATAAAGACTCAGGCACAAAAATACACTGAATACCACTAAAAGGAATAATAGAAACATATCATTTTCAAACAGTGCACCAACGTATCTGCATTTCTGATTCTTGAAATGAAACTTTATAAACATACTACCACGAATAAGGTTGCTAATAGTACAATGCAAAAATAAAAGTGTAAATTAATAATAAAGTGTCTATATCATGTTTTCAAATTAGTGTTAATCACTGTTGTGAGACAATGTTCTGTTTTAGATTGGTCCTCATTACTTTTCTCTGTGAAAGCTAAAAAAAATATATATATAACCCGCTTCCCCCCCCAAAAAAAAGAAAAAAAAGTCACATACTCTCAGATAAGACAGTCAAAAAGACAAACAGTTAGTGTTACTACAATAATAAAGTACAATCTGAACCGCCTAAGGCTTTATAAGTGTCTGACAGAACTGGCAACTACAGTAAACATCAACACTACTTTGGTTAAACTGATTGTGTAGGAATGTGACCTTATTCTTCTCCTGGCAAGCTCCCAGAAGAGTGAGAAACATTGTACCATATTTGTAACTTTAGATAGAAAACAAAAACTCTCAAAGGAGGAAGCAGTTTTTGAGAGCTCAGTGAAACTACAGAGAATGTTTCTCAGTCTCAGTTTTTGCTACATTTCAGTTTTAGTCGGGTTTCTTCTGAGTCTACAGAAAGGGGTTCGGTTTCCTCGGCTTTCCCACACAGGGCTACAGGAAACTGTCTTCTACCTCAGGCGTCCCCATGGAGCCCAGCAGTGCGTCCCTCTCACTCGTGTTCTCCACCCGGTCTTCCTCCGGAAGAGTTTCCGCCGTGTCCTGAGATGTGGAGTCAGCCTCCTCCTCCACAGCCAGAGAGCTGAGAGCAGAAAAAAACTCATTTAAATTGTACAGAAAGATACAGTTTGTACTGCAATAATTATTTTAGTTTAGCTCAATGAGAACAGAAACTTGTTTTCGGTCGATCTTTTTACTTCCTCTTTTAAACAGTAAGCTTTATGTATATTATATGCTGTAAACACAAATTCTAGTTACAAATAGTTGTCGTGTTTGCACATAATTTTTACTTATGGAGCAAGTACAAATATTTGTTAATTTTAATAATAATAATAATAATAATATGCTGAGCCTTTTAGATAATGTGGATGTTTTATGTCTAAACTTTTACTTTATTCTGCTAGATCAAAGTGATTTGGGAGATATTTAAATAAATGGGACTCTGTTTTTTTTTCTGTTTTATTTTCGTGAGGGGTTAAACAACCTGAAACCAAACCACAGAACTAAAGGCAGACCTCAAGAGCTTTTTCATAAGCAAAAGAAATTTCAAATAATCAAAAAATGAAAACACATTCAGACCTACATCTTTGTTTAAATATCTCTGTTTAAGTTTGCCTGTTTAAATTCATAATGAAATATGACAAACAGCTATTTAAAATGGGAAATTACAAACTACTGTAAATTCATGTGGCTAAAAATTTGCCATATAAAGCCGTTGCTTGGCTCTGTGTTTGTATAAGTCATAAAAACACATCTCTAAATCCACCTACGTAATACAACGACTGTCTGAGCTCAACATCTGGATGTGTGGGTGTGTGGTGGAAAAAACATAACACACAGTCATTTCTCTTTGAGTCTGCTTGATTCCTGCAGGAGGGTCCGTACCTCGCAGGGCTTTCCGACGGCACTTCAGTGAAAACGTCGTCAGGCTTTAGGTCTGGGAGAGGAATGATGTACTCGTTGTATGAAGGGATGACTTCCTGTGTGTCTGCCTCTCGCCCGCCGTCTCCAGGCCTCGGGCTCTGGCTGTGGCGGCCCAGGAAGGACTGAGTGATTGGAGAGGGAGAGCCGAAGGCTGGGTTGGCAATTGGAAATGGAGAGGAGAGCCGAGGTTTGGTGCGAGCCACGGCAGGGTGATCGCTCTTGAGGAAGTTTTCATTCACTTGGTTGTATCTCTGTTTGAAAATGGGGGGAGAGATTGTCAGTCAGAGGAGTGTAGCATGAATAGGAGGTTGGTGCAGTGTGTTTACACACATAAACACAGACGTACAACGTGAAGTTGGTACTCGAGTCTTTTGGAAACCAATCTGATGTCAGGTGCCGTTTTGAAATGACGTAACTCTTACAGTGTTACCCGTTTATCACAAGTTACATTTCTTAGGGACTCCTAAATATTTTTCTTGTGAAAAGGGATGTTTAATTTAGCATTTGAGTATTTTGGGTTATTTTGCATCCAGAAAAACACTCCTCAGATTTTTCATGTATTTATCTTATGAATATAGAAGCAAACCTGGAGCTTCAACATTCGCCAACATTGAGGTTTTTAATAATACTAATGCTTTCCAGTCATTCCAGCCAGATTTATTTTATGAGTTTCCTTCACATGTTTATGAATGCTGTTATGCTGCTAAACAATCTGGAGGTACTAGTGAAAAAATATACATTATCACACTAAGAGTTAACAGAACAGCTTTACAGGACAAGGTCTCATTATGGAAATGTCTTTTTTTATTTCTATTAAAAAATGCAGAAATCCAACAGTTTTCTGGCTGTCATTTAGAGTCCATCTTTTCCTTGAAACAATCTGTTGACAAGACAAGATGTTAAAAAGAGATGACTTAAACATTGGAAAGAGGCTCATGTTCTTCATGCAATCTCCATTATAAGATCCATTTGATTCCATCACTCAAAATGACTCCACAGTCCATGACTGTTTCTCTTTAGTTAACCTAATAGGAAGAAAACAAGGTTTTCTTCCTATTAGAAACCGATTAACACCTATTAGGTGTTAATCTAATAGGTGTTAGGTGTTAATCTAACACCTTTTAGGTGTTAGATTAACACCTAATAGGTGTTAATCGTGGTTTAATTCTCTGGTATGTAAAGTTAATTCCCTTCATAGGATTTATTAGTTTGCAGATAAACAAACTAAACAAACCGACTTCCTTTAGAGAAAAATGGATTTTCATTTCCTTTACATGCATCTTATACCTGCAAAGTGTTTGCACAGGTTTTAGTTTTCTGCCTGGCACTGCGTTGTGTTTCCTCGTCTACCTGCTTCTTCTGCAATTTATAAAAACAACTGGCTTAGAAAATAAACCAGCAGGTTCTATTTGCACTCTGTGTCACATCTTATGACCAGTTGTAAAATTTTGTTAAGTTCTGCAATAGAACTGCAAAATATATCGAATTGCAATCATCGTCATGTGAAAGGAACCGTTTGAAAGCCGTATTAGGCAGGAGATTATATTTCAAGTGCCTCACTTGTAAGCTATGCATTCCAGTCAATGCATGTGGTCTTGATGACCATGCTGGATGTATAGTTTTTCATGACAGAGATGTGAATGCTCCAAAAAATTGTTTGGACACTGCAGTGAAGTAGAAGAATGAAAAAGTAAGGAGAATGTGGGTAAATCATAATTAAAATCACCTTTACAGAATTCCCAGTCTGAAATCACATTGAACTGCAAAGATAGGACTTTGCAGAAAACAGTTTTAACTTTCTTTTGGTATATTTTTTCCCGCACCAGAAGGTTTAGCCATCATTTGCATGTATATATTTTATATATTGTCTTGTATGTATACTATACAATCTAAATCTGTCCTTAGATGTGAGCAAATTACAGGAAGCATATCACTGCAGCTCCTTGAAAGAAAAGTGCTTTTAGCAAGGTAAGTCATATTTTGCAGCGAAATCAAATGATTGGATTTAACTCAGTGACTGGCAATTTTTAACCTTTATGCAATTTTCATTGTACTTGTGGTTATTTTTCTTTCTTCACATTACAATAAAAAGAGAGCCTTTGCATTTGTTTATAGCTGACCAAAAATGAGAATGAGATCAAATAGTTATTTCCTGAATGCACATAAATATTTGTTCCTGATCAAAGCTTGAGACAAGAATAGAAAAACTCTTAGCAACAGATAAATGGAACTAAATGCTACCCTCCACTAAGTTGCAGATAATATTTGATGGAATGTTTTAATAAAGTCTTTACAGCAGGGTGCCTAAGTCCAGCCCTCGAGAGCTACCGTCCTGCAACTTTTGGATGCATCCATTCACTAGCACACCTGAATCAAATGGCTGAACTCCCTCATCAGCATTTCCTAGCTCTTAGAGACCTAATATAAGCCATTTGTTTAATGCAGGTGTGCAGCAGCAGGGATCCATCTAAAAGCTGCAGGATAGTAGATCTTCAGGATTGGACTTGACCAGTGCTGCTCTACAGTTTAAGAAGTAAAATCTAGTACAAATTATGTACCTTTTTATAGCTGTCCATCAGCATGTTTCCCACATTGTGCACCAGGAGGGAAAACTCGGGCCTCTTCTCAAATTTCTCATCCCAGCACTTCTTCATGATCTCATACCTGCAACATGACCCACATAAAAAAGGTTTAAGTCAGGAAGAGGAGGAATTTTGGGAGGAACAGTGTTAACGTAACTCACACTTCGTCAGAGGCGTGAGCAGGCTTGGCCATCCTGTAGCCTCTCTTCAAAGCACTGTAGAAGATTTCATTCATGGGCAAATCAGGGTAAGGAGTTCCTCCTGCAGGGAACGTTTAAGATAACAAAAAAAAGAGATTTAGTTAGATTTAAAGAGTTAAAATATGAGTCAGATTTTTATAAAACAAAATAAAATTTCTAGAACGGATGTCTGGCAAAAACAGATCACAAAAGTGCAGCCATATTGAAACATAAAAGAACAGAGGATCTTTCTTTTGCACTTACAGAGGCCGGATTGTGAGCATGTTTTTACCAAGCAAACAAGCAAAAGATTGTTAAAAAAAAAAAAAAAAAAAAAAGAAAACTAAACAAAACCTACAATACCCTGAGCAAGGAAATGCTGATTTCAATGCTTGACTGTGACTAATAAGAGTTTGACCCGATATGAGTTTTCAGACAGATAGTTATGTACATACAGTCGGTTGCAGGGTTTGAGATTTGCCTCAGTTTAATGTAGCAGGAAAATTCTGGATCTGACTAGAACTCTGACAGGTAAAACTAAAAACATGGTTACAGATCATTTTCTTCCTTTTTTCTCTTTTGCACATTCTGAGTGTGCATAGTTATGCAAAATTCATACTGACCCAGAGTGAAAATTTCCCAAAGAAGAATGCCATATGACCAAACGTCGCTCAGGGTGGTGTACAAATTGTGGAAAATGCTTTCCGGTGCCATCCACTTCAGGGGCAGGAATGTCTAAATGAGAAAGAAAGAAAAAAAAGCACACAAACACGCTTTCAGAAATTAAAGAACATTTTAAAACATGATGAAATTAGAAGGGTAGGAAGAGTTTGCTTGTAGTTTTTCCTCAGTATTATACAGTCCTTCTGCTTACTGTATGACGTTTCAGTACAGTAAAACGTTGTTTTGGTTTGCAGTGGAATACAAGATAGGCAAAAATGTCTTGTTAGTTAAGAAATGTTTTTGACAGACATTACATACACATAAATGAGATGATGAATAGAAATTAACTTCTGTATGTTTTAAGACTATAAGTCAGCATAATCTGTTGGATATTTTTTTTGTCAGTTTTTGTTATATTGTAGCACTAAATGTTTCAACAAATTAGTCTCTGTGTATCCTTAGTGAGAAAGTGGGACTTGGCAGATTAGGTGTTAAATTAAAAAAAAAACATTTGGCCAGTAAAAAACTGATCTCTAATAATAAAATTTACTGTAACTGATTAATTTGCTTCTTACGCTGCCTTTGGAGATGTAGTTGGAATCATGCATGATGTCCCTGGCCAGGCCAAAGTCACAGATCTTCACCAGCTTGCCCTCACAGATCAATACATTCCTGGCTGCCAGGTCACGATGGACACACTGTGGTGGAAACATCACAGGGAGTCAATAGAACCTTACCTGTCAGTACATCAAGTTTCAGACCTTATTTGTACTATTTAATTTGAAACACTATGTTTAACACCCTACATTCTTTGAGGCCAGGAAGTCCATTCCCTTTGCAACCTGGTAACTGAAGCCTAGGAGATCGTCGTAGGTGAGGGTGGGAGAATCGCCGATCACCAGATCCAGTCTGCCCCCACCTTAAGGACGAAACAGGGAGAAGCAATCAATGGGAGACCAAAGGAGATGATTCGTTTCAGGCGTTATAATGGCTGACCTTCAGTGAGATGCTGTGATTGTGTGATGTGACGCTCGTGTGCTTCTTATATTGTTTAAATCTTTGTACGCTTGGTCCAAAATAAACTGCATTGTCTAATGTATAAAGAAATTTCTCAACTATGATGAGCAACCGGAGGTTACTGGATAACTCTGCTTTATATCCGTCACAGTCGTTTATCAATTTTTTCTTTTTGCTTTGTGCTCATAATCCAGAATTCGTCATGCTTTTGTGTGACTGGAAAACAGATTTTCCCCACTACTCTCCAGAGTAGATTTAATGAAATGATTTACGGGACAGGCTGCAGTCACACCTTGTTCCTGGTAGAGGTCCTGTTGGTAGGGGGATTCATACGGGGACGGCTGGATGTCTGCATATTTAATTGTGTCCAGCTGCTCCTGCATAGGCACGTAGAAGGAGGGCTCATCTTTGCTCATGTCCATGTATCCTCCGTCGCTCTCACTTCCGAAGGACACATAGCTAGAAGGAAAAATGACGTGTGTGTGAGGGGTAAGGGAAGGCCAGTCAAGTGACACAATTAGCAGCCACCCCATCACATGTAACATCTGTAACAATTCCAGTCACGAGATAAGAGGGGGTGTCCCCGAGCTATCTGGAGCTATATCACTTGCAACGACAGAATTTTATGGATAATAAAGTAGAGACTGTGCAGCTCTGAATGCATTTTCTCTGCTCCTCTCACCCTTTTCTCTGGCTGAGAGGGGTACTTCCTCTGGAGATGATGCATCCGCTGTCCTGGTTCTTCTCAGCGTAGTACTGCAGGAAGGTGTGCTTGTTCCTATGCAGGTAGTCCACTAGGTCACCATAGCGACAGTACTCAGTAACCAGGTAGAGAGGGCCTGAGAGGCAGAAGCAGAAAGAAAGAGGCGTTGACATAATACACAAAGAAAGGCTCTTGTAATGCAGTGTTTAGTAAAATAAAATACATACATCTTAAATATTTTGAACCAACACAAAGTAAAGCACAACTCTGAGCAGAAGCAAAATAATAATCGTTTTTATATTTTTCTACAAATAAGAATAATCAAACACCTACATAGACTTCACAAAACAACCAGTGTTATATAATTTTATTTGACCAGTTGTCATAGTAAAGGTCACCATGTTTGGTGCAGGCTCCGAGCAGGTTAACAATGTTGAGGTGAGGTCCCAGGTGACTCATGATCTTCAGCTCGGACATCAGGGCCTGAGTCTCACTCCTCCTGGCTGTGGCTGAATGAGAGCAGACAGGAAACAGGAGCGAAAATATGTTTAAAAGTAGAACAGTGTGAGATATGAGAACCTAGCATAGAGAGAGCAGGAGTCGCTGTGTTTTTGCCAAACAGCCTCAAAAACCTGCGAACTAAATCCTAAATGAGTCTGGCAGCAAAACTAAAGCTCAGCGGGCCTGCTGATCTCTCTGAGCTCACAGGAACATGGAGCTGGTGTCACATTATCTGACAGCCACACAGGGGTCTCCTGTTGTCGCTCTCACAAACTACGCACATGGTTCTGCACTGTTTTTTTGTTTTTTTTTTACTTTGTGTGTCTTACATTTCAGCATTTTCACTGCCACCTTTGTGCTGGAGTGGGATTGCGTGAGACCGTACGCAGTTGCCTCGACCACCCTGCCAAATGCTCCTGATCCAAGCGTGCGACCTGAAACACAAAGAAGGGCTCAGTGGGACGCAGAGTGAATGGAGCACACATCAGACCAAAAGGAAAAAAGAACAAAAAAAACACTTCATTATAATTTCAGCACAAGTAACTCTCTTTTAATTTTTAAAGGAAATTGAATTTTAATGTGTTTATGTTCGATTAAAGAGGACTTTTCATCGGAAGGGGATGTCTAACTGAGAAGGGATCAGATGTTTTCGGCTAAGCAGCGCGGTTTCTAACTTTTAGAGAAAGCATCCGACAAGAAAACTTTAAAAAAGCAGCTTAGGAGTGAAGATGGACTGAAGCCAGTGAGACAGGTTTCAAAAGCTTCATTATGTATGCTGTAGCTGACTGCCTGCAGACAACCCAAGCCACCAACATAACTAAAGCCTTGGAGGGACACCTCCAGTTTAAGCTGTCTGTCTTCCTTTGAGCTACAGGAAGAATAAGAGCAGTCTGTTTAGAGCAAGAAAAGGGAATGGCAATATTTTTTTTTTGCAACCACAGAAGACGGAAACATAAGTACAGCAGATTTTTCAAACAAAAAAAAATCTGTTTAAACCCCCTTTTAGTAAACCTATCAACAATAAAATTGGGAAGGAATATTACACTTTCATTAAATTATATTGATGTTTCTAATAAATTAGTTCAATTATAAAATGAATAATCTATGACAGTTTGTAGGTGTTCAAAGTTATTATTTTAAAAGGCGTTTTTACATTTTTGCTGTCTTCACTTGGATCTAATCCAATCTTAAATAATACTTTTGATTATTTTTTACATTAGAAATGGGTCTGAAATGCATAAAAGAGTACATAACATTTTAACAAAACAATTAGTCTTTTGTTTTTTGTTGTTTTATAGATAAGAAAAAAAATCAATTTTAGAAAATCCCTCCACTATTTTCTGAAGACATACAAATTTTATTTTTTTATTTATATTTTCAGAAAAGCTGAAAAAAATAGCTGATAATTGCTGCCTAAAAAGGTTTGGAGTGCCTAGATACTAATATAGTTTTTATATCACAAGCCCTTTTCTGGGTAAGATAATGAATAAAGAAAGCTAATTAGGCCTGAAACCTTAAAATAAACAAATATGTTTACTTTACAAAGTCATTTAATAGCCCATTTAGTTCTCAAAAGGCACCAAGTGTAAATGACACCTCCACCAAGGCTGAACATCTTTAAAAACAAAGCTTAATTTAACTTTTATGTTGTGATACTTGCAGTTATAATGCCTTGCATTACCTCAACTTACCGGAGGTGTACCCTCATGTCTAATGATTATTAAAATTAATTCATCCGTACATCGTCAGTGTTTAAGCAGATGCAGCGCTGCAGGCAAGACTCACCCAGCACCAGGTTTTCTCTGGGCATCTCCCAGGCCAGGTCATAGGGCAGATGGATGGGGTCCACATAAATGTACTCATGTCCATCCTGGCTCACAGACTCTATCACCTTCCATCTGATTTCATAGCGAGGTTTCTGGGAGAAAAGTCAAAGATGGAGGAAAATCTCACATATCTTTTATAATCTTTACTATATTCTCTTTGAGAAATGTGTACTGGGAATAATTGGATTGGAATAAGTGGATTCATGAATGTCGTACCTTCCTCCATACAGCGATGAGGATGATTATCGACAAAATAAAAATGACCACTAAGGCCAGAACAGCAGCCAGCACTGCCACCTTGGAGAACCACGCTGCAATAGAAAAAGAAGCACCAGAAACATTTGAGACAGCGCAGACAAAGTGGTAACTTTTAACAAAAGTTGGTACCAAGGGTGCCATTTCGGTGATTTACTATTGCCTTGTGTTTTATTTCAGTTTTTTACGATGTATTTAGTTAATTTAATGAAAATAAATAAATAACATTTCCCAGGGACACCTACTGCTGGACACAAGTTTGACGTCCCTCGTGCTGACGTCACCGGGCTGGTTGGAGGCCTCGCAGCGAACTGTGATCTGCTGAGGATTATGGAAGATCACCTGGCTCCTCACCACGCTGACTTTACGCGCCTGGCTGTTGTTGACATTGGTTTGGATGCTCACCACCTCCGGTTGTGGCTTCAGCGGCTGCCATGCTGCTGTCCTGTTGCTACACCTAAAGCCGGACAGCACAGAAATCACGCCAGCTGCATCAACAAAGAGCTGAAATCAAAGCAGATGCTCTGAAGCGAGCCGTGTAAGGTCAGCCCTCTAGTGTTTGTTCTGTGGCATTACAGGTGTAGTGACTCACTTGAGCATGCCGTCACAGCTGTACCATTGTATGATCGGAGCTGGAAACCCTTCAGCGACGCAGGTCACCACGTCTCTCATCCCTGGGAAATGGTGGTCGGTCAGGTCTTTAATCTGAGCAGGAACTACACGTAAAAGATTGAAGCAGACATTATGTATCAGCAAAACTTATTTTAAAACAATTTTTAAATAGTTGGTTTTATTCGTGAGAAAAAAAAAACGTATCAAATGCATCTTCACACCTTGGACTTCCAGGTCAAAGATAATTTCCTTTCTGTCGTCTCCATTGGAAATGATGACCGTGTAGATGCCATTATGCTCAGTCCTCACCCTCACCAGTGTGAGAACGGTCACATACCTGAGGCAAAACAAGCATGAACAGAACATGGAGGATTTTAAAGCACATCACTGGTCTTCACTGGTAACTAATAGCACTGAAAGTGAATAGCAGGTATGAGAGAATTTGTACTACATGACTTCATGTCAGCCTCCAAGCTTGCATTCCAGCTCCACTACATTGACATTTAACAATTTAGGTTGAAACCAGTCTTGTATTTTGAAAATAATATCAATATTTTAGAGTAATCAAGGAATCCTGACTTAAATCTGAAAGAGAATCCATGGAGGGAGTGAATGATTAGGTTGATAGCAAGAAGTCCTTTCAACCTCAAAGACTTAGACAACTGCAAAGGTTTGTTCATTGTGTTGCCAATAAAGATTTTTCCATTAATTATTGAGAGGAGAAAAAATATTGTTGCTTTGTATCCTTTAATGCAGTATATGATTTACACATTATTGAGATTACTTCTTCATTTGAGAGTGTGTAAAATGGGAAAAGCACAGCTCCTTGTGGGCCATTTGTCTGAAAGGCATTAGGGAGTTGTGACAGGTATTTGGTGTTTATGGTTCCTGTGTGTTGACAGATGAAGTTCTTCCCTCTGGAGAGTATTATATTTCAGTGAGGAGGTCTCACTGTGTGCTGACTGACAGGACCTAGATGTGTGGATTGCTTAAATCAAACAGGATATTGAACACCTCATATTGCGGCTTTGTTGAATTTGTGTTTCTAGGAACATGGCACAGCTGCAAACTCAGGGTGGATGTTCTACCTTATTTCATGATCCTGTCTGATTGTGATAGCTTTGTCTCCCCTGATGGTGGTCCCGTCTTTGGTCCAGCGAACCTGAGGGGGAGGGTAGGCCTCAATGTCCACTCTCAGCTCCACGTTCTCCTGAAGCTTGGCTGAAATGTTTTGCCACTGAGCAGGTTTCACCTCCACAAAACCGTGTTCTGATAGAAAAACAGGTCCGCGGGTGAATGATCTACAGTATGACAACTTAAATAACAGAATTATTCTGCAGAAATCAATTTAATCTATTAAAGCCATCAGAAATTTTGCTTGTCAATTCATCTTCTGAATGATAAACATCTGAGGAATAGTACCTCCATTGGTTGCTAGGCATATTTATGGCAGGTCACCAGTTCACTGGATCAATATAAGGCAAATAACTATGCATACAGATACTTACACCTAAATGCAAATTTTATTCATACCTAAAATAACATGCAAATTGCACCCAAAAAAGCCTTCACAGGGATTTGAACCAAGGTCCACCTTGGAGAAAGCTCATATTGCTGCCTTTCAGAAGAACTCATTTGCAAGTCTTTACTTTTGCAAAGTTCTGCATGCTAATATTGGTCCTTTGTGTGCGTCAGTGGCTCTCAAAGTATAAAGAAGTTAAAAATACTTCACAGGTATTACTGAAAAAATATTTAAATAATAATAGTGCAAACCTTTCTGGTTAGCAGGGCAAATGGAAATAATAAGATTTTAAAGCCAATCTGTCTACTAAATTATTCATCATTCATACTAGTCATACTATTTGTCATGTTACAACTAGAAACGTAAATGTATTTTATTAATATTCCACATATTTGTGTCCCTATTGTTTTTTGTAAAATTCAAAGGACATACATACTTTTCAAGAGCTAGTCTGAAAATATTCATTAGGAGTCATAATGGACAAAAGTCACTCAAGTCTGATTTTAGTATTCATCAAATTCCAGGTGTACCAGCTGAATCCTTTGGCTCTGTTCGGATTTTTTGGCTTAAAGTACTGCTAAAGTATATGTGTTTCTGGCCAGAGACACCTAACTATAATGTATTACATACCAGAAAAACTCTACAGGGACAGCAATAGACTTCCTTATGAGGTGTCTTTCATCCCAACAGAGCACTAAAACCACTGAAAATAACAAATGAGCTAGCTGTGTTAAGTTGGGTCTATTTCTATTTGGGTCTGTTTGTGTTTCTTTACTAAAAACAGTAGCTGGTGTCCATTGCTAACTGCTGCTGTCAGGACATGGTCTTCTTTTCCATTAATGTGTCCCATTAAAACTAAAATATGTCCTGGTCCTCTGTCTCCATTGAACCTGAAGGTTCAAGTTATTTAAAGCTTTTGTACACACTCTATGCCTCACTGCAGACGGAGTAAGCATTCATAGACCCCAAGCGTATGCAGTGATGGTCAAGAGACAAAGTCTAGAATAAATTGTGCAGTACGAGAAACCTTGTTTTTACTGGCTTTCAATCTGCTGTTGTAAGTAGGTGACTTTATATGCCTGGTTAAATACTTTTCCACCTACAGTCTATATAAAGCTGGTGTGTGCTATGATTTGCAGGTGTGTTTTATAGGGCATCGCTCTGGGATCGCCCACTTTGTCAAAAAGTTTATTTCAGATCCAATCCATGAAAAATAAATAAAAACGCTCTTTGCTTCTTTCAGACACAGGTCATCTCTACTCTTTACCTCCCAGTGTTGATAATAACAACTATTCATTTTGTGGTGAGTGAGGCACAATAATAATCTATTCAGGATCAGTTTGTTTGAATTTTGTGTGTGTTTCTAACCAAGCACGTTGATGTTGACGCTTGAAGAAGCTTTGACGCCCGCTACCATTTCTTGGACGTGGCACACGTAGTTTCCACTGTTCTCCACCGTAGTGCGAGGGAAGGTCAGGCAGGAGTGCATCTTCGGGGAGAAATACGTTTGTGGTTTAACCTTAACAACCTTTAAAGGGGAGGAACAAAACAAAACAAGACTGTCATTTCATTCTCATTTCCTCTCATCTAATGCCTTGTGAGCAATCATGTTCTATACTGGAAACATAAAAGCTAGTAAACTGTTTGTTGCTGCAGCTTTCACTTTGTTTCATATGCACAGAAATCATTTTAGACATTAAACACGGGGCTCATTAAACATCTTTGACTTTTTAAGGAATTCTGAATTCACTAATGGTATTTGTTGTCATTCTGACTGAGAACTTGGAGAATCTAACTTTCAAGTACAAATACAATCAGCAAAATCATTTCCAGAAAGAAATATGATTGAAATATGTTGTTTTTTTTGTGAGCTATGACAGCAAAAGGGAATCTGTTGGTGGTGACTTGTACAACGCACATCTGCATGAGACAATCACTTCAACCTTAAACACAATGGTTCGCTAGGTAAAGCTGAAACAAATACTGAAAACTCTATAGAGTTTCCCAACAAGCAACAAAATGTTGTGTGAAGAAATGATCACTTGGTCAAGTACACATTGAATGTTTTTAAAGCAATATTTAATCCAAACTGAGGTGTGTCGCTACATCTTGTTTCCATTTGGGCTTGGTTATGAGGCCGGAGAGAAATTGCAAAGGGGGATTTGAACAAAAGCGCTTGTTCTGCTCCACTCCTACTCACCGCAGTGTGTGGAATATCCCAAGAAAAATCCACCAGCTCCACTCCGTGCACCGTGCAGTTTATAGTCAGCGGCTCGCCCTGCTTCAGGACCGTCTTTGAACTGTTGATGTAAGGGTTGATGTCTTCGGCCACTAGGACGGAAAGAGAGGTTGCGGGGCAGAGTAGGCATGATGGCAAATTGGTTCAGTCACCAAATTATTTGGTGAAACAATTTTAATAATTAGAAATTAAAACAGATAAAATGAACATCTTAACACAATATTCTCATCTAATGATTTATGCCAGTGTTTGATATATGGCTGCTCCTGTTTAGTTTCTTAAAATCTTTTTTAAAGAAAGTACACAATGACCTTCAAGAGCTGATCTATTCATCTACATAATTAATGACAGCGCTTTTTTAAATCATTAAAACAGCTGTAATGTTGGTATGATCTTCAATCAATGATTTGTAAAACTGTCCACACAGAATTTTACCTAAAAAAACATACCAAATACAAGCAAAACACATTGCTTCTGTGACTTTTAGGGTCAATAGTTTAGATTTCGATTTGGACTGAATAAAAATGCGAGTGTTAGTGAGTGTCTGGTAGTGGGTGGCGCTGTGAGCTGCACTCCAACCTATAATGCTGATGACGTTAAACTCCTGAGACTCTTTGACCTCCCCATTCAGCTCTCCACGGCACACATATGCTCTGTCCTCCAGCTGCGCCCTGTACCCCTCACTCGGTACATAATGCCCTTTGATGGGCCTGTTGGTGTCCCACTCATACAGGATGACAGTGATGTTTGGGTTGGTGGCCACACAGGGGACGATGCTTTCTTCACTGGTCTTCGTCACCATGCCGTGGGCGCTCTTTACAAACCAAACTTCAGGATCTGAAGAGAGAGGTGACTTGTAAGTTGACAGTCGGAGTTAGTGCAAGAGGTCATGCTAACGAGAAATGAGGCGCACCCTACCTGGGACAAACACTGCCACTTCCTTTATCATGTCAGCAATATCATCGACGCACTGATACACGCCAGTATGCACCCAACTCACACTTGTTAGGTTCAGAGCAACCGACGTAGTATCAAGATCAAAGATTTTGTATCTTGATTTCATGTTCTCATCTAGCTGGTTCAGGTAGTAAGTTGAATCGTCCCTCTTAAGCGCCCACTTTGCGTGGCTGGAGCCGGAGCAGATTAGGGTGAGAGATGAGCCTTGAGCCAGGACAAACTCTTTGTCATCAGGGGTGATCTCCAGGCTGCGCACTTCTGGGCAGAAATGCACCAAAGCTGCAGTTTGCAACAAGACATGAGGTCAGTATGTAAGAGGGGGGTGTCAAAGAGATAGCAGAAGAAGTTCAGAGGTTAAATCAACAATGTAAGTCAGATCCTGTCCTATCTATGACTGTTGAAGGATGTGAGTGGTCTGGAGCAGATGAGAGGGAGGATGAAGACGACATGTCAGACACAGATGGATACAAAGTGAGAGAAGCATCATTTATCTTTTGCATGAAGAATTGAAGTGTTATCAGTTCTTTATTAATTGGGGGAAAGGTTATAGGTTAATAAACAAATTTCACCCTACTTTTTGGCACACTGAATAATTTTCTTAAAGTAAGTGTAACTGAGTAAATTGTATAAGTTAATGCTTTGCTTTGTAAACTGATCAGACTCTCCAGGATCTTTCGCTATTGTTATTCTGAGGTATATATATGGTATTTCCAAAAGGCCTAATTCTTCTGCTCATTGTAACCAGGCTGGATACGGATGCATACTTAACTTACCAGCATGTGAGGAGTTTGGGAGAAGCGGTAAAAAATATTCCTCACAACCACAATTAAATGCCACCCATCTCTCAGCTGCCTGTTCTTTAGCTGGAAAATGTCTTTTCTGTTCCGCCATCACAATAATATCTATAGAGTTTGTCTTACTAGAATCAAAATGATCAAATGAGACTGATATTAACCCTTCCGATGTGAAAAAGATGATCTTGTTCACTGTTTTATATGGTGGAGGATCTGCGGGCCTGTTTATTCTAGAATATCTGAGGGATAGTCTGGAGAGACAAGAGTACATGAACTAATTCAAGACTTTGGAGGATCTAAATAAACTGTGCAAAGATGAATGTGCAGAGATCCCTCTTTATTATCTTGTGAAGTGATATAAAAAACTATTAAGATTGCAGGTATTAAATGGGGCATTAATGATGAGTTGGTAAAAAAAAAGACATTTATCTCTGAAAGCAGGATGTGTTTTTTAACATTTTAGTGAAAGTTTATGTTGCTGGAATAAATAATGCATATTTGCACATTTTATAAAGAGTACCAATAAGTATTTTCTGTTTTTCACATCCCATTTATCATTTCTGGAAGAAAAAACTTCTGAAGAATCTTTTTATGCATTTTCACTTCTTGTTTGTCAAGTGAAACTGAACACTAACCCGTTAAAGCGACCATCAGGTGGAGCACAGACGCTATCAGCCTCCTCATTGTGGCTGCCTCGTGACCCCACTATTCTGCAAAAAGAAAGATGGTGCAATCATGAAGTGAGTCTTTATGATTCATGCCGCTCAAAGTGTTGTACACGAGAAAAGCCATAAATGTATATGGTATTAAAATGTGCAAAAATAAAGCACAAAATTAACAAAATATAAGTCAAAAATACTCTTGGTAAAAAAAAAAAAAAAAAAAACTTTTTAAGTAATTAATGGAACAGCTTGTATAACTTGAATAAATAGAAAGTTCCTAAGCTTTGGCGTATCATTAAAAATGCAAAGTGATGTTGGAAAAACACCATAGTATCAGTTGTTAAAAAGCAACTAAAACTGGACTCAGATGCCTTCTCTTTTTGGTTTGGTCAAGCAGCCTAACTACTCAGTTTTGAATAAGCTGAAATCTTCCAACAGCGTCTTTTATATATATATAGGGAGAGAGAGAGAGTTCTAAAGAAAGCATTACCATTTACTGTTTACAAGGTGACTTGAGACAAGAGCGTGGATCAGATTTTCTGCATTTGTTGGAATTAAAAACTGAATTTAGTGATCCCATGTAACTTAGATGGGATAAATGTTTTTGACAGCTTTTCAACCCTCAGACAAATTATGTAAGACTTTACATAGTAATCTTATCCACGTTTTTCCATCACTGCATCTCTTTTCAACTCTTGGTTGTAATAGTAAAATTTTAGTTTTGTTTAAAAAATTGTTGTTCTACTGTTTGTTTATCACAGAAGAACAACATGTGGAAAAAGCTCTAGATGTTCTAGATGTCCAAACTGTTCACCTGACATGTTTACAGTCATTTTACCCCAAAAGCTTTTGTGTATTTATATTACGTTATTGTACATGTTCCACAATTGCTGAATGACTGATTGCAGTGTGAAGTGTTTTGGGATCCTCTGGATTTAATAATGTGCTATGCAAGTACAAAGTAAAAGAGCAAAGCTGGGCAACTCCAAAGAAGATATTATATTTCTCAGACGAGGGATCACCAAGGCTACATCAACTCCTGCACTTAATTCTTGAATAATAAAAAGAACATGATTTATCTAAGGTTGCTGATTGTTTTCATAAGAGCAGTGACCTGTTTTGGAAAGTAATCAGAATCTTTAACAAATATCCATCAAATTGAGCAAAGTAACAGAAAAAAACCAGTTTTGGTTACATTAATGATTACACACAGCTTCACAAGCGTCACAAAACAACTTTTAAATGATGGCGGCTTGACATATGCTGCTCTAGCTCAAATTAAGTGACAAATGTTTGTGAGAACACTCTGTTGCGCTTGTAAAGCTTAAAGGCAAAATAAAACAAAGCATGTGATCCATCATGAAGCTTTTTTCTTTCTTGGCTCCTGAGCTAGTCTGGAGGTATTTGATGCCTCGCTGCACCAGGACAGAGCGACAATGTGCGTCTCCTTTTGTTCCTGGTTCGCCAACATTCTGCACCCTCACAAACCAGTCAGTATGTGCATATCTGCAGCAGGCTAACTGGCAACAATGCTATGTCCAAGTTATTCTGGGGTCATGCTGAGCCATTAATTGGTTTTGGTGTAAACCAAAGTGAAAATGAGGGCATTCACATATGCATCCGACAGAAGCGAACTGGCTTGGGATATCATGTTGTAGGCTGATGCAAAAGCAGCATCCCAGATGAACTGAAATGATTTTTTTACTGCTAAAGACCTTGTAACTTCACACAGCTGAGAAGGCCAGAGGATAAAGCTGGTGAGGGTGTGGAGGGGTGGTTTGTTGTTATGTTTGGGAGGGGGGTTAAGGCCGGCTGCACGCACACGTCTGGAAACAGTTAAGGATGGATCACAGGCCTGTACGCAAGAGGGTGGGAAAGAAAAAGGGGGCGGAAGAGTGAGGCTTGGGAAGAGCGTTGGTGGAGGAGGAAGAGAAAGAGGGAAAAGAAATTGTGAAATCTTTCAATTAGTTTTTTTTTTTTTTTGCTTTATGTTACACAAAGATTTTACTACCTCTATTTTAAGATTTTGTGCTATTTTTATTCGTTATGTAAAAACAACATGTTTTGACATTTACTCAGCTGTCTAATTGATAAGTGTTTCAGGGGTTTTCATAGATATGTTTTCAGGTATAAAACAGCTGAAATCTCCCTAACAGTTTGGCACACAGAAATAAGCCTAAAGTCAGTCTGTTACTCAAACCAGATACAAGTTTGTCTCCCTAAATTAACAGCCTCTGGCACTTCCGTTCCCAAAGCAGAAAGCTCCAAGCTCTTGAGCAGTTCCAAAAAACACGGCTGGTCCATTTCCTCCCCCGCCTCCTGGTTCTAATAAAATGAGGTGAAGGAAAGGCGGATGGATAATGAGCAGAAATGTACAAACTTCTAGATTCTCATTGGCACCAAAAAATACTCAGCATATGGACATACATTAGATTACAACATGGATGTACTCTTACACCAAACACGCACGCACACACACACACACACACACAGACATTCCCTCCTTTTTCTGTTTTTGTCACTGATGTCTGTGTACAGTTCATGTTCCCACAGCATTAATCTAAAACTTTCCCAGGACCACCGATACACATGGGACCCTACTGGTGATGACGGCAAGAGTGGAGGGGTCACTTTGTCCCAGGGGGCCCAGCAGCAGCAAGCTGCGAGGGTCCGTGCCGTGAGGAAGCTATTCGTCAGCGCTCAAAATAAAGCCCCTAACCTCACTGTCAGTGACAAAGGTTTTGAACGACAACAGCCAAGTGACGCCAAAGGCATGTGTTACTTGGCATAGTCAGGGATAACAAATCATATTTAAAATGATAACAGTTTGACAAAATAAGCAAAACTCTTATGGTCTGAGTTTTAGAGTTCATGCTCGTACAGCTCTGTGCAAAAGTATTGACTTTTCTAATTTTGTCTCATTCAATCCACAACATTTAAAAAAAATATTTTATGATGTGATTTTATGAGCAACACAAAGCACCACATACTTCTGATTATGAATATTTTGCCACAGATTCACAACTGGATGTATGTCTGAACTTTAAATGGGCCATTCTGACACATGAGCATGATTTGATCTGAACCAGAAGTTACCAAACCTTTTACAATAAAGCTAAACGATGAATAAGCAGCCTCAGCTAAGACCAGGTTTGAACATTTTTCAATTTGTTGTATCAGACCATTAAAAGAAATAAGTAAAAACAAAAAACACATTTCCACCAACTGGATAAAATTTGATAGAAAGTCCTCCAGAAATCAGCACTCCAAGTAGGGAGTTGGAGGTTTCACACCAGCTCTGGATTAAAAATCCAATACTGTATATGCGATATTTTATATTATTTTAATAAAATTAATGTAATAAAGAGGTTTCTGCAGTAGTAAAGAGGCTTTTGTACATTTGAATGCTCTTATTAAATCTTTCACATTGACAGTTTTACACAGCCTTCTTTAGGACACTTGCTAAATTATTTAAAGGGACAAAATGCAAAGAAACATAGTAACTTGTACTGCAAACAACAATTAGCCTGATTAGTAAGAATACAAAAAGGAAACCCCCACACTTTTTTAAGCTTGAAATGGAAACATGGTTAGGTTAGATTTGATTTCACTCCAAGATCCAGGATCCTAATAATAGAAGGAAACTTTTATGCTTTTATCTAAATCAGTTCGCAGCAGCTCTGGTTGTTTGGTTAGGGGTGTTATTCTGCTGGAAGGTGAAAGTCTTAAGTCTTTTTTGGAGCCTTTAACAGTGCTTTCTCAGAGGATTTAAATTATTTTATCTCCAACAATTTTCCCATCAACTCTGACCAGCTCCCTGGTTCCTAGTGAAGAAACACATTCCCCAGCATGACACCCCAACCACTTTCCACCATGGGAATGGTGCGTTCAGGGTGATGTGTAGTTTTAGCTTTCTTTTGCACAGTGTTTTGAATGGAGGTCAAATGTTTTCCAACAGAGTTGAGCAAAAGGCCTGTTTGCTGTGGCCCCTACAGAGTTTGTAGCACACTGCAAGCTGTGTTTTATCATTTAGAAACATGTATCACAATCACTGGACAACCAGCTTTGCATGGGTTTATTTAATAAAATTAATGTAATACTCATTGAAGATTGAGGTTACAGCTTGACAAAATGTGAACATGTTCAAGAAAACTTCGTACTTTAGCCAGGTATTGTGCATCTGAGATTAAATAGTGGAGAAAAAAAAAATCCATATTTAGCCTAAATGTACAGACTTTTGTAGACTTTCAAAGAACCAGTCAGAGAAGCTTAAAAAGATTTTGGAGCTTAATGACATAAACAGGGGGAAAAATCTGCACAGAAGTCAAGCAGCGTGACATGACTTCTATAAAAAAATGCTTGAAAGCTGTTTGATCTCTTAACCTCAAGGATGCTTTCTGGCTGAGCCACAACAACAGAGTCATTTACAGTAAGGAATGTCCACAGTGTCCACAGTGTCCACAAATAAACCAGGGTCAAGTCAAATCATTTTAATATGAGATCTCGTAAAGTATCTGCAAAACATGTCTCCAAGCCAGATGTTTATTGTTGTCATTTAGGTCTTTGGATTGGGCCACCACGTTCCCGCTGTAATCTTGGAGGTCTGAGGAAAAACAAACTGTGTTTACTCCAGCGATGGCACAGAAATCACCAGACGGGATACACTTCTATTCCTCCACATGAATTTTCCCACAGATGCTGGGAATTTGGCGGTATATCGTAAACAAACTCTCTACACTCAAAGTGTCACCAGCTAACGAGAAAAGATCGCTGATGTCGACCTCAGCGGGAGGCCCAGGGCCCACGCTCTGCCTCAGGATGCAGCTAAACCTGCTCCTGGGATTAGACACATATATAGTGAGGCTGCAATGTTTTACTTAAACATCTGGCACTGATAAAGCGGAGCTCGATAAGGTGGGAACCTTTGTCCAAAGAGCATTTGCAGCCAATTGTGTGAATTAGTGCATCCCAAGAGGGGAATGCTTGCACTTGGAAGAAGAGGGGGTGTGGGGTTGAGGGAGGCAGTGTGATCCATAACAAAAGCAAAAGCAAACTCCTCACAGGCTGCAGCTGGAGGGATCTGACTTCCGGCACTGGGAATTTTCTAGGACCTGTGTGGGTGTGATGCATCCCTGACACAGTGATCCGTCAAAACCGCAAACCAAAGACTTACAGACAATAAGGACGCCACAATGAGTGGAAGACCAACAGTGATGAAACTCAAAACTTCTTCACATAACAAAATGCACCAGAAGAGATTTTGACTCACAATCAGAGGGCCGGAGAAACAAGAAGACCAAAAGAAAGCAAAGTGAAGCGTACCATCAAATGCATGAAACGACCAATGACAGAGCATGACAAGCCAATGAAACAACAAAAGGAATAATGTGCCCTCCACCAGACTGTGGAAAAAAGAGCATGCAGACATATGGAATAGTCTTTATGGGAAAGAAAAAATCAGAGCAGATTGGGGCAGCAGAAAAAGTGCACAAAGAGTCTGAGATCACAGACACTAATGTTTACCCTGCTTAAGTGAGCAGGAAGCTGAGATCTGCAAAACAAACATCTCCAATTTAGCGGGTCATGTCTTTCCAAGAAAAACAATTAAACCTCGCAGAATCTGACACTGCCTTATCAGAAACACTGATGCTATCTGGACATATTTACATGTATAAATACATGGGATATACATCTATAAAATCTAATAAAGATAAAACATTGTAATTAATTCATGGGTATCTACAGTTTGAGAGAGCCGAGCGGCTGTGTGGGAAAAAGATTACCAAGAGTCTTTGTTAAAACAAATCTCTTTTTTTATCTCTCCTCCTGGACTGACTATCCTCCCCCCAGAGGAAAACCTTTTGGTCCTTCAGCAGCAGACCCGCAGTGCACTGTTCCCACCCCAAGAGGCTGCAGGGTCTGCAAAGTGTAACGGGACTTAAACAGCTTTACATTAACAGCACTGCAATAAATACTGAAAATGTGTTAGCCTGGGAACAACTAAACTATGCTGCAAACAAACTGTCAGATTAAGTGCCATATAAGCAGTAGAAACCCTTTCAGGCAGCAGCTGAAAGTTTTAAAAGAAAACAATGGAACGTCCCTTTCCCAAACAAAAGTTATTTGCTTTAGTTCATTTTGTGGAAAAAACTGGCGATTAAAGGACAATGTATTTGTATATTGAGTATTTGAAGCCGTTAATACAAGTTCCAGTTTCTGCCCACCTAAAGATACTAATCAAAGGCAAGAATATTAAAACAACATCGTCTTTTTGAGTGTCATATCTTAATTCATTTTCCATGGTATGTTTATTTCTTATTTATACATTTTTAAAAATAATTTCTAAAACGTTTTTCACAAACTTGTAAGAAACCAACCTTTTATAACACATTTTAGTAGTAGTCACACAATTAAATCAGCTATATATTTTTGTTTCAATGAAGAAATATCCTATTTATTAGTATTAAGTATCTAAAAAAAGTCACAAATTAAATGTTTTTTTTCCCAGCAGTGGTAGATTTTTAGAATAAAAAATGAGAAAAGTTCAACTGGAGAAATGCTGAGTACTAGTTTTTTACTTTTGACATTGATTAAACTGCCTATTAATTTATTAATCAATTTGTTTTTCCAGATATTTTGTTTCCCAACAAAACTGTGAAAGGCCATTTACATAATGACGTTTATTGGTCTCTAAATGAGATGGTTGTGGTTGATCAAATGCTCTACCAAGCTTGACTTGCAATGTTTTTGTTTATATTTGGACAGTACAATTTTAGTGGACATGATTTCCTGTCGTAAATAAAGTCAAGGACAGACCAATCTTAAGTAGCCATTAAAAGAAGGTTTGTGAATGTCCAGTATCTGTAGGGGTCAATCTAAACGCTCCCATATCTACCATCAGAGTAATAATTAAAAGGTTTACAACAAGTGAAACTGTCCTGAGTGGGTTTTAGCATTAGGTTTATACCGCAAAGTGGACAACAGTAAGGGAAATAAGAAAAAGGTAATTTATTTTAAGGCTGTTGCACATATCCTCACAGGAGTGTAAATAATTGTGGAGGTGATTGCAAATACAGTACATGGTGTATATGAATGACAGGTTTGTTTTCATTAAATACAAGAGTTTAGAGTTTACAAAATGTGGTCTAGTAAACCCAATTTGTGTTCAGGGATAAGTAAGACAGGTTGGAAAAGTGTGATGTTTTAGTGATGTTTATTTTTTTCAGTAATTTCTTGGTCATGATATGGTCATTTTGAGGAGGACCCAAAGGGAAACAGACAATTAGGCAGACATTAGAATAAAATAAGTGATGAAGCAGTCCAAAAACACTTACAGAGAACTAGGAACACACAAAAGAGCATGATTAGAAACAGGGTTTGATGTAAGAATCATGACCCAGGTGAGAAGTACATTCACAGAAAGGGCTAAAACAACAGGTGGAAGTAATTATAGAGAAGGGAAGAGACACATGAGATAATGCTATGTTCCAGTTAGAACTCAGAGCTGGGTTTGACATCACAACCAAGTCGTTTTTAATTTTAAAAAATCTGAATTTCAACATGTCAACACCCTTATACAGTATTCGCGTTATCTCTTACAAACATCATTTTAAATTTTATTTTCCATGAGCAAACGCCACTTTTAATTTGATTAGTTGATAGTTGACGGCGCTACATGTAACACTAATTTCAGAAACACTCTTAGCTGTGTGTCTTGTAAAAATAATCACATTTTCAATAGAGTGGCCAAACTGAAACACAAAGTCAGCCTTATGAGCCGTAATTGTTGGTAGTTGGAGTTGCTCCCAGTCTCCCAGTGGGTAATATGACTTTGAAAGTTGTTTTTTAAAACTGGGAAGTCGGAATTTTCCAGTTCCGAGTACCACTTAAATGCAGCATAATTGCCAAAGATAATGAGGAAATAATCAAGATACAAACGCGGATAAAACCCAAACACCCCAGGACTGTGACACCTTCTAGCTCTTCTATTGGTGCAGTTTTATGTTCAGCTAGTACTGACTCAACTTCCTGAATAATTTTGCATTCTGCACCTACGGTTTGTATTCACACCAGATCACACACCCAAGTTTGATTTGTTATTTAAAGCAGTCTTTATTTTCCTACAGTTTCTTTGTTGCCAGTTTGCCATCAGAGGTCATTGTGTGAGCATCTGCCGAGTCTAGTTCAGTCATTGTCATAGGAGAGCTGATCTCAGGAAATAAGCTGCTACCTTCTCAGCCCGATGAGGGCACCTGCATCGCAAAATGCCAAAAATAGATAAAGTGACGTGGCTAGATGCTATAGTGATAAATTTATAATAGAGAATCACATGCTCATTGGGTTTTGCACAAACATCTTTATTAACACGGAGTGATTTGGGGATCTGTGTGTCATGTGAATGATAAAACTTTACTGTGAAATATTGATCCCATCATACAGTCCCATGCTAATATCTTTATATTTCTCAAACTGTAGAATATTTGTCACATTTAAACCACAACATTTGAGGTATTATACTGGAATTTCAACAAAAAAAACATTAACACAATTGTGAATAATTAGGTGGGCTGCACAAATGTGGACTTTATGGAAGAGTGACAAGACAAAAGTCGCCATTGAAAGAAAGCTATGACTTTTTGGATATTGCCAAAAGTCATGCAGAAGTCACAGCAAGCAAACAACTTCTGCATGAAGTTGTTTGCATGAGGCAAACAACTTCATGCCAGATGGCCAAAGCTCATCTGGTCAGATGAGAACCAAACTCACATAAAATGTTATGTGTGGTTGGAAACAAAAAATACTCCACACATGCCACTTCTGTGGTGAAATATGGTGGTGGCAACATCATGCTGTGGGAATGCATTTCTTCAAAAGGGACAGAGAAGCTGGTCAAAATAGGTGGGGAGATGGATGGAGGTAAACATGCAAGACAATCTTGGAAAAAAAAAAGCTGTCAGAAGCCAAAAAGACTTGGAAATGTGGTTCACCTTCCTGCAGGACATCAATCCTAAACATTAGTCAGAGGTGCAATAAAAGGGGTTAGATTTAAGTATTTTCATATTGTAAAACGGCACTTTGAAAGTCTCAGACCTAGATCTAATTAAGAATCTGTGGCAAGAATTAGAAATTGATGTACATGTTGCTTGAGCTAAATGAATACAGACATAAAATAAAATACTTGCAGCTGTTGCTGCAGCAAAACATGGTTCTACAAAGTACTTAGTTAGGAGAGCTGAATCGAAATGCGCACCACACTTTTCAGTTTTATTTGGAAAAAATATTGAAAACCAGCTGTTATTTTCCTTCCACTGCACTGTTAAGTGCTACTTTGTTTAGGTCTATCACATAAAACTGCCAGTAAAACACACTGTGGGTACAACAAGAGAAAACATGATATTTTACCAGACACTGATTGGATCATTGATATATTGCTGCAGTTTAAAATTGGTTTATTTTCATTTGGATAAAAAATATAATGTTCTTTTTTTGCGTCAGCTTTATTTGTAGCCTCCAGTGTTGCCTCAGGGAGATATGTGCCTGCAGCAACAGTCACATCCAACTGTATGGTGATAACAACGTTTTTTTCTACAATCTGATGCTGGGTAGGTAGTGTTTCTGGTAAAAACATTTGCTTGCTGTGGTCGAAAACATGCAAATATAGTAATGATGCATGAAAAACGTACACAAAAGGGAAACCAGAATAACAAAATATCGACTAACTGTAGAGTCCAGTCCAAAAGAAATGAAGACACAGGTGTTAACGCTCCTTGGGTTCAATCCAAGCCAAAATAACATAGTTGTTCTTCTTTTGCAGGGTACAGTATGTAGTTGCTTTTCCATCATTTTAGAATCAAAATACACAAGCTGTGCCCCAAAGTCTGCCCCTTTGGGACATTTTCTGCCAAGTTTCAAATATTTTTGGGAAGGAATGAGGCCAAAAAGGGGTCTTCGTTTGTTTTGACAGTATCAGTCTGACAGGAAATAGTTGGTGGAGATTTGTGACTGAGTTGCACTGACCCCAATTTAGATCCAAGTTACACAGCTGGACACTGAACTTTAAAAGGATCTGTTCATCGCAAAAATTGCCTGTATGTTGTAACTTAAGTGGCTGACGCTGCAGTGAGGCCCTGTCAGGTTTGCATTATCAGCACTTAAGGAAAAGATCTACTGTTATTCCATTTTCATAATGCTATTTTCTTTTTGGTTTAGTGTTTGGGTACAGAGCATGTGAGGTCCAATTTCACAAGCCAAAGTGACTCTGTAGTCATGGCTAAGCAGCACATGTTTAGGAAACTGCTGATTTTGGTTTGCTCCCCTTTCAAACAGAGTTGTAAATGCTGTTTGTAGTGGCAGTGGGGGGATGTTAAGGGCTTTCTGCTGCAGAATGGCATCTTCAGATGTGGTAGCTCTTAGATATCAGCTTAATGATCTAGATTTGAGTCAGTCGGTAACTTAAATGAAAGAATAAAGGGATTTAAAAAATAATTCAATTACCTCTTTTTCATTCATTAAAATGTGGGTTTGCTACTAGAGTGGAATTAATGTATCTTTAGTGGTCAATTTAAATAATGTGATTGTAAGAAATTAAATGTTATACACCACACGGGCTTTGAATTTTTTGGCATAAAATGTACAAACTTCTTCCCAGATTTTAGTTTTTTTTATTCATTATATCCAGACAATAAGACCCCTAAACTTCATGAGAAGTGAAAACCCTTACTCAACTTGCAGTCCCCCTGCACCCACACCCACCAAAGAAACAGAAACAGCTGAATACAATTAGAAATAACTGGTTTTAAATTCCACTTACATACTCAGATACTTTAAAAGAGAGAGCTGGTTTCAAAAGCAAAAGAAAATTTCAAATAGGTCATGTAATTGTTATAATTTCTGTTTATGTTGTGGTAAAATATCTCAAGTTTGTGATTTTCTATTGTATTTCTTAGTAAGTATGGAAGTAAAACAACTCAGCAAAACCCAATCTGTGTTTTATGCTGTTCAGAACCTGCCTGTCTTATAAAAGCATTAGGTTGTTTTTCTTTGTCCTCTTTCCCCATTGCTCTGTATCACTAACTCCAATATGTTTTTGTTGGCCAGAAAATCCCCAAAGAGATTTCAGAGAAAGAAAAGAATCTGACGGACACCAATACTTCCTGTCTCGTTCTTCATGCACTGAATTTAGAAAAAACTTGATGTTTGCATGATGTTAAAACTACACAAGGTTGGTAGTTTCTTCTCAAATACCAATAAGAGGAAACAGATGTTTTCTTCAGAGAACTTGCTTTTGCTTTTTCTGATTTCTGTCTTGCGCATCTCTGACTGTCACAGATGGGTTTTTATTATGGTGCATCTCATATGTACTCACATCACATACTAACCTATGTAACATCATGTGAATCTGAATTTTTACTACAAAAGAGGCCCTACACCAATGTTTTATTTTTAAGTAGAATGATCAAAGGTTCTCCAGATTTGAAAGTTAAAAGCAGTCACTCATGCTAAGAAAATATGTTACATTATTCCAACTTTCATTATAATTTAAAACAATTATTTCACTAACAAGGACCACACCACAAAGATATGAAGTTAAAATGAAGGAAGGGCCTAAGGAATACATGAAAGGGATGAGTCATTAGAGGAGATATGTGAATGGAAACTTGGAAGCAGACTCATAGTGTGTGGAGATATTCAGGAAGTGACCTTTCCTATGCCTTGCTAGGGCTGCCCCAAATGGAGCCTGAAAGAAGGAGGAGTTAAAGGGAGCAGAGAACAAGGTGAGGGTGAAGGTGAGGGGAAAAAGAGGGGGATGAGTGGAAAAGGAGGGGATAAATGGAAGAAAGGGAGGTGGAATGCTGACGTAAGGGAGCGGGAGGGCAGGTTTCAAAAGCACGCAACAGACGTGGAACATGGGGTGAATTAAGTTTATATAGACAGCTGCGTAATTAAAGGAGTAGTTGAGGCGTGGTCCTTCTCCCCAATCTAAGGTAGCATATTAACTCCATTTTATTAACAGACTTTTCTACATTTAATCTTTTTACCTTTAGTAATGATGTGTCACAACATTTAGAACTTAAAAATGTTGTGCCTTACAGTGAGTATGATATTTGTTTCTGTATTGATTCCTGTTAAAAACTGCTGAAATGTCACTCACCAAGGAAGAAGCCGTGATTCTAAACTGGATTTTAAAAAGTTACAGTTTAAAATGCTCTCAGGGACAAAGATCTCAGTTTTTGAGCACATTGTTCTCAAAAAACAAGTATGAAGCCCAAGAATATCATCCCAACTGTCCAGTATGGGATGGTAGTTTCATGTTGCATGAAGTTACATGCTGTGTAGGCATCTCACTCTGGGAAGAACTGCTACACTGCAAAAGACAGGTGGCATTCTGAGGAAGAAATGTGGAACTTTTGAAGCAATATCTGAAGATATCAAGCAGAACGTTAAAGCTTAGACACAAATGGATCTTTTGCATGGACAGTGACCATAAACCAGGGGTCACCAGCAGGTTGCCTTTAAAGGCCAGCAATTCCAAAAACAGATTAATTCAATCCCATCTGACATTTGTGGACAAACGTTCCTTATAATTCTGGGATTCACCAAAGATATGTGATGTCTAAAACAGGAAACATGTTTATGATTTCTTGTCAGGCAGTAAGAGAAAATGATGCCTCATTTCATACATTGTAAGTAAACATTTGGTCAAAGGATTTTGTGTCTATTTCTACTAAAACAACAGTGTTATAGCAAAAGAAGGGAAAAGAAGATACAGTGAAATAAATGCTTCCTCAAAGGCTTGTCTGGCTGAACTTCCTGACTGTAGATGAAGTGCAGCTGCCTGTCAGCTCCCCCTGAGTTGGTGGGGAGGGGGAAAAGCCAGATGGACAGGCGGCAGTACAAGATTGCAGCAACCCAAAGCACTCTTCACTACACTTATGTGATTCAAGTTTAACGTTTGATAGGGTTACAGACAACCAACTGCTCAGCTGAAAAATATGAAGGTTGAATCATAGCCTCTGTCGTGCAACTGACCACAAGGCTTTGAGTCACAGCAAACGTACACTCATCAATCAATGAAGTGATAAGCATGTGATAAGATGTCAGCTATAAGTCGGCATGTGATAAGATGTCCAAACTCAGTATTTCATCCAGATATGAAGAGCACAACAGTGGTTTGGTTTTCATACTCCGGCTGTTCAGCAGCTGTGTGCTCGGCTCTCAGAGAGACGGATAAATCACTGCAGGACAGAATGGGATCAGTATGTGTTTTAAAAACTCTATGTGGAGCCCAAACCTTTACATGTCGACACTGCGGAACACATGTGAGCCCTAAGAGAGTGCGGACATGTTTTCTGTATGGTCCTAATGCGAAGCACATTTTCTTATTGCGGATGGCATGCAGAAAGCCAGGAGAGCCAGGAAACAGCTGATGACTAAGGATTAGATCCAGGCCAAGGGGAGGAATGGGGCCGACTGTGCTGTACAGCATCAGGGCCAGCAGAGGAGCTGTGCTGCATACCACTGACTTGACGCACTGGAAGGAAAGTCCCAGCTTTTCATGAGAGATGTATAACTTTACAACATTTTTAAAAACCTGATACAAAGATGTGCCAGAGGAATAAGTTGTTCTGACATGCATTACAGTCTCTGACAGCTAATGGTTTATCCACGACTTAAATGCTGTTTTCCAAAGATTTCTCTATAGAACAGATTTGGACAGCAGACTGGGACATCTACATGGTTTGTAATCTACATCAAAAACTCCTTCACATAAAAGGTGGGACAAGCTCTTTGAAATCACATGCTTAATTAGAGCTACTCAGTTCAAAAAGGACAATGATCTGTTTCCAGAAGATGGATGTCCTGTTAATCAGACCAACAAGTTCAGGTGCAAAACACGTGGCATTCAAACGAAAAAGACATGAAGGAAACACATGTCTTGGCCGTTAAACAGCTAGCATCTCCATAATGCCCCACTGAGTTACAGACTCAGTTCCAGTATCCAGTATTGATTTAGACATGAATCAATGGTAAGTCAATACCCCAGGTTTAGTCCTACACCTTTTGTAAACCTTTTGTTTTGGCGACATATCGGCAGAACAGTTTTGGGCAAACGATTTAATTAATTCACTTCACACAATTAACCAAACATTTATAAGGATGAAAAATAATTTGTAAAGCATGCAGAAATGTCAGAAAGCAGTGTCTTTGTCTTTTTATTCAAGAGCTAAAAATGAATAATGGTTAAAAGGATGTCATATTTACATATTTGTACAGTAAGGTTTGTTGAGGGAGTTCTTGCATGGATATGCCTTTAACTCCCCAACCCTTTCAAAAACTTTTGAATCCAGCCTCAACCCAATTGCAAAACAATATCATTTTGTTTTTATTGAATCTGTTTGTTGTGCAACTTTTTTTAAAAGCATGAAACAGCATTTCCAACAGAACTGCTCACTTTAACACAGCAGCAGCACATTAGAATCTCTGAATAATCTCACTGAATCACCCTCGTAACACCGAGATGACACAGCACTGAGAGGATGTCTCTCAGACAATAAATGTGGATTCATTTGTATTTATTGAAAAGAACCCTGGCAGCTAAAACAATAAATGTCTACAAAACCGTGACGGTGACACTTAAAAGAGTTCATTAGGCTTTTGATAGTGGGTTAACCATGCTGAAATTTAAACTAACAATAAACAATTTGATTGAGAACTTGGAAAAGTTTTAAAGTTCTGACACACAACAGATTTTTAGCCTTGACATCAATGGACAAATCAGACTTCTAAGTATTTTCAGTCAGAAAATGCTCAAAGGGAACTCATTCCTGGCAGTAAAACTCTTCTCCTCAGATAAATGCCACGAGATTGTTCAACAGATTGCCCGCTCATTGGTTCACAGGAGATCTTAAAGCAAGGGTGAAGCTGTGTTCAATTAAAGCTCGGTATGTATCATCACTGCGAAAGGAATGCATTTGTAGTTGAAGAGGATGCTGGAGACAGTGACGGATGCTGGGTCTGATTTCGATGGACAGCCAGGAGGTTATACAGAGAACATTGATTCTCTCAGCAGCGTTTAGCGGGAAGATTGTTGGTTCACTTCGGGTGACTGAAGAGGGTCGTATAAACAGGCTCTTTAGCAGTGAAACACAAAGTGGAGGGCATGCAAACAGGTTGTAAAACCCACAATGTGTGTGTCTGTGAGTGTCTTGTCAAACGTTTTTTCTCAGCGAGAAGATAAACTCTGTAAAAGAGATGTGTGTGTGTGTGTGCGTGTGTGTGTGTGTGTGTGTGTGCTGAGATGCTACCCCATCAACATGTTGATGTTTGAACAGGTTGCTCATATTTTCATGCTTGTGTATACACACTGAAGCATGCGGGTAACAGACACCCCCTATTAGAGACAGAAAAACATTAGGTATCACGCAACAAAACGGGTAAAGAAGTTCTCCTTAGTCTTTTAAATCTGATTAGATTAAAGTCAAGAAACTCTGGTGTGTGCTCTCTCTATGTCAGACATCTGTGAAATCACATCTGAACAACTTTGTTCTGCCAACATCTGCCATACAGGCTTGACCAACCGATAAGAAACACATCTTACCTTCAGAGCGCTCCTGCAGACACGGTTGAGTCTTCCCTCTCTGACGCCCCTCCCAAAAAAAGGAAAAAAAAAAGCCTG
Organism: Xiphophorus maculatus; assembly: GCF_002775205.1. Taxonomy (NCBI): domain Eukaryota; kingdom Metazoa; phylum Chordata; class Actinopteri; order Cyprinodontiformes; family Poeciliidae; genus Xiphophorus; species Xiphophorus maculatus. The sequence continues at coordinate 17,785,266 of NC_036465.1, read as the reverse complement.
AGAGAAGAGTTCTCCAGCTGTAGTCCCACCAGGGTCCGCTGCTTCAAATGTCCGGTTCTCTCAGATGTTCTGAGGTTTCTCTCTGCTGTCCCAGGAGTCCGTTGGGAGGAGGTACCGCTCTGAGAATGGCTGTTTGTTTAGTCAAATCACAGCAACATGGGGGTCTCTCTCTCTTTCTCTCTCTCTCTCCTCTCTCACTAAACAGCCTAACACTTTGAAAGAGTGGTGTAAGTATGAAAAAAAGAGAAAAAGGTTCCCACTGGAGACATGCAAGACACACTCTCCCTCCCTGACAGCCTCTCAGAGAGCAGAGCAGAGGAGTTAGTGGTCCGGCCCTCAGTGAGCAGAGAGCGAGAGAGGAAGAGAGAGAGGTGGGAGGAGAGGAGAGAGAGAAAAGCAACAGAGGCAAGTTTTACGAAAATGAAAGAAGAGGCAGACAAAACTTCAAAAACACAGATCAGGTTCTGCTTGTTGTTCTTAGGTAGCAGCTCGGAGGTCCCCTGAGCCAGAGCGATTTGTTTATGAATGGAGAGGCGAGCCTGCTGGAGGTGAACTGAGACAGTCTCTACTGGCAACGGCCGATCTGGACTGCGTCTAACCCTGCCATAAAACAACAAACACAATGAAAAGGAAAGAGGACGAAGAGTGAGAGGTTGGGGCAGAGAAGAAGTGGAAAAAAAGGTTATTTGGCAGAGCTCTCGGTGCCCTACTATGGAAACAAACAGTTGTGTCAGTTTCTCAGGAACAGGAGAGTGTTTATATAAGTACACAGCCAGGATGAGGTGTAGAAGCCAGTAAACACAACCTGATTTCAGCTTCTTACTATTTTTCTTAGTAATTGTCTTTCATTAATTACATAAACTATCTCAGCACCTTGCTCTGCTCTCATACTCTTTTGTTTTTTTCTCAGTACCCTTTCATCCTCTCCTCTCTTGCTCACAACACGTCCTAAATATTGGCTCTCCTCCTAATTTCATCCTTTCCCAGGGCAGGAGGGGCTTGGACCCCACTCTTGATGAAGGCTTTCTTTCCTATAACAAGCAGGCAGAGTGAGGGGAGGAGGGAACAGGGCTAAATTGGACAGTAACATGTTGTCCTCTAATTGTGAGGGTAAATCTAAAAGCCCTGTTAGATGTAATTAGAGAACTCCAGTTATTTGATAGAAGGGGAGAAACACCACACAGGGCAGATCACCATCTAATTTTACTCGTGTAATTAACACACCTTGTTAAAACAGCTGCCCTTGAGCTACAGCCAAATTCTGGAATATCTTTGATATTATAAAGTAAGAGTTGAAATAACTAAAAAATATATGCCGGTGAGCTACAGCTTGGAATACATATTTTCTACTTGACGAACTGTATGATAAAAAAAGATAGAAGTCTAGCAAAAAACACCTATATTTCAAGATGTCATTGCTCATCCATCCATCCATCCATCCATCGTTATTTATTTTGCATCTACAACTTTAAAGTGAGCTGCAAAAAATGCATTTGATTGTGGAATCTTCATATGAGAAATCTATAGGAAGCCTGCAAACAGGACGCAGAACTGTCACTTATTTGAATTTCATTATTATATATAATTTTAGCCTGCAGTTACCATGGAGTACAGTTGGGAAGACACAAAGGGTTCATCTATTGCTCTATATTTGGCCGTGGTGCTGAGTGCGGCCTGTAATAAGCTGGACCTCCAAATATTCTGCCAAAACAATGCTGAGTCTATCTGACTGAGTAAAGGGTGTGTCCTCTCACTGCTCAGCCCATCTGATGCTACAAATCAGCTCGAAGACTGTTTACTGTTTATTTGGTATCTGGTTAAACTTAGGTTTAGGTGATGTTTCTGAGAGGCAACAGGCAGGATGAAGGGAGTACGGGGGAAGGAGCTGCAAGGTGCCCATGCTGAAGCCTGAACCTGTAACAAATCCTCTGACTGATGGAGATAGATGATAATGATGAATGGAAAACTGTTTCATCGGGAGTCCCATCAATTTTAGTTTATGCTGATAAAAAATTTAAACAAACAATGACATGGAAATTAAAACCAGAAAATGAGACATGAGAACTGGACACATTCTGAAAACAAAAATGAAACACAACACTTTCTGCATGTGAGTGACAAAATTAAGACTTTGCTTCTTGACATTTAGTAAATGTTTTACTGTAGTTTTAGTGTCTAGTTCCTGGAATCTGATCATTACAGTCCTTCTAGTTTAGATATTAGAAGAAGAAGAATTACTTTATTCATCCCAGCAGGGAAATTATTTTAGCAGAACTGATATGCATTATTTAACAACTCTTTACTTAGTTAAATAAGCAGGATGGTAGTTCAAAAATATTTCATTCCAAGTAAAATACCTATATATAAATCAGCTTCAGTATGCAGGATTATTATCAGTAATCTGCAAAATCTTCTTCTCTAACTGAAGTATGCAAATTTAAATCATTAGTTTTATATTATTACTAACAGAACAAACATCTGTGGCCAAGAAGATGTTTAGTTTTAAAGATGCTTTTCTTTCATTTTAACATTCTGCACTTAGTTCAGTTAATGCTCCCTTTTGTAACCAAACTCTCTGTCAGGAATCTTGCTGTTTGCTTCTCTGTGGTTTGTGTTCCGTTTCTGAAGCGCTAGGTCTCCACTGGAGGGCGCAGTGGGACCGGAACTGTCAACTGTTATTTCTTCTTCTACGCTTCAGTCATTTAAGGCTTGTGATGAAGACAAAACTATTCAGTGTGCTTCTTTATCGCGCATCATTACCTTCTTCCGAGACAATAACCTTTAGATCAAATTTCCATAGCTGGGCAACCTCATCTTTCTCACCCTCCATGAAACCTGTTCCTGCAACAAATCCACCTCTGCTCCACCATTGCTGTCCACATCTCCGCCTCCACACAGACCTCTCCACCTGAATTCATTCTCCCTGTTGTCCTTTCTTTGTGTCATTAAGCTCATTTTACAGTCTTCATTATTAAATAGGGGGTTACTTTTGTGTGAGCCAGGGTTTAAGCACTCCCGAATGGCCACCATGTGAAAATCCATGATTTCTCAAACATGTATAAAAGAATTAAAGCAACACTCCAGGTATGATTTTGAAGAGGGAGTAACATTTACATTTACATAATCTCCCCATCCCTCATTACATTTTTCTTATTTTGGACAGTCTGTTTGAATCAAACTGTGAAGAAGACTACAGCATAGCCCAGTGTTTCTCAGTTCCCGTCCTCACTGCCCTACTATCTCTGTTGTAGATCACCTGATTCAAATGACTGCATGATCTCTTTTGCATGTCCTCTAGTACTGCAAAAGCTTGTTAATCACTCACTTATTCAAGTCAGGTGTGCAGCATAAGGGAAACACCTAAAACATGCAGGGCAGTGGTCCCTGAGAACCAGGATTGAGAACCACAGGCTTCGCCACATGGTCCGTTTGCTCCACTAAGTGAGCCACCCAGCGTCTCCGTGTGTAGGGTTCTAAAGTTATCAGCATATACTGGAATGAAAATGTGACATTTTACACAAATTTTAACTCTAAGACATCTGAAATGATCAAAACTTTCTTGTAAGTTTTCAAATGTCAAAATGGGTTCGACATCTGTAGCACTAAAACTAGAGCCTAAAAACTATTGTATTCGCAGGTGTCACATGCAGTAGAAACACAATATAAATCTTAGTCCAAAGTCGTTATTGCAAGTATTTCCTCTCCCTGCACTCTGCTCTTCTCAACATTTTATCTCATGCTGTATTTTACAGCCATATGGTTAACAGAAAACATGCTTGGTCAGACTCCATACAGGGCCTTGAAAAGTATTTATACTCAAACATTTCCACATTTTTGTCACATAACCATGCATTTCAGTTTATGGCCAACATGGAGAACTGTGTTTAATTGGGATTATAGAAGGAAGAGGAAAAAATGGTTTTCAAAAATGATTACCAATAAAAATCTGAAAACTGTAGTAGTGTGCATTAGATTCCCTCTGCCAAAAGCTATTTGGCATTGACAGAAAGGATGGATGTTTTTAATTGGTGAAACTCACATACTCAATGCTGCTATTTAACCTATGAATGCACTTTTGATACAAATCTAACATCAAGTAAAAAAAAAAAAAAAAAACAGGTTTGCAATGGAATAGGATTTATTACCAAGACAAGTTATAACAACAAAGAAAAAAAAAAGTCAACCAAGCACAAATTTCCTGAATTATTATGTAATGTATTTTAGGAACTTTGTTGTAACATACATGATGAAACCACCTCTGTTTGACAAAACAAACAGAAATCCAGAAACTAATTCCACTGTGACAGAGTGTTGAAATATCTTACACTGTTTGGATACTGTAAACCCCTGTCCATAATATTGTTTCAATCAGATTGTGGGTTAGAGCACCACTTAGAGGAAGACTATGGAGAATTAAGAGCCAGGACTCTGACGGCAGATCTCTGTCTCACACATGTGAGCTCAGAAGTGAACAGAAGTCTGTCATTAGTTCTCCCTCAGTGACCTTTAATGAGAAAAACTATGCTCAACCTACACTGTTTAAACAGAACCTCTATACATGGACCATGGACGTGAAGTAAACACTAATTTAAGTAAGCAGAGAGTGTTCCTGCAACCCACCTCTGCTCTTCGTTTACAGGAAACATCAGAAGCCATTTAGGTGGAGTCTGAATATTAAAAGCTTGAGATTTTAGTAGAAGTTTCAGGATAGAAAAGGTCAGAATTGATATACTTCTCAGTGTGCATTAGCATATTCCTTAGTGTATTCTTTAAGAGGTTAAACCACATTCAACTATTTTCAGGACAGTTGGTTTTTCTGGGCACCAACCTTTAATGTATTTCCAGCTTTTGATGGTATGTTTTTGATGTTTATATTGCACTTAATGCTTGGGTCAGCAGCATTACCGCCTCCATTAACAACAACGGTTCTTGTTAACAGATTGGACATTAATGTTTTCTCCAAGAAAATGCCATGAATCATTTATGAATGTTTGCTACATTCAAATGTATGTAGGCTCCAAGCATAAACTATTAAGAAATGCTTTCTGCAGAGTAGAATGATGGCAGCTGAATGTAGAAAAATATAAAGAAAGCAGCAGGTGATATGCAGTGCATGAAAAAAGTTTGTTTGGTCTTGCTAAAAATAATTCATCTCAACCTGGTCCTGGATATTTATTGCTTTCTTTTTGCTGCCCTCTGGTGGATATTTTTATTCCAACTTTCTTGATTGAATTTCAGCAGCTTGACACAGATTAGTCATTAGGACAACGAAAACATAGTAATTACAAATAGTAAACAGAGAAAAAGAAACATAAGCTGGTTTCTAAAACCCCCCTTAAACACACCGTCTTTTTTAGGTACCAATCATGAGACAGATAACAGAGATCCAGTTCCTGTATCTACACACAGTAACACTACATAGACTCACCCATCCACACAAATAGGCAAGATATAACAAAAAAATACATAAATAAATAAAGTAATTAAAATGACAGAAAAAATATAATAAGAAGAATATATAAATAAGGACATAAGTACAGAACTGAATAGAGACAAAGAGGCCTACAGATAGCCTAGTTTGATTCTGTCTCTACTTCTAAGCAGGACATGGATTGAACGACAAATTCAAATTTTAATTAAAATTTGTCTTTTTTTACTTAGTCAAAGTAAAAACGGACACATTTTTTACTTTTAATAAGTAAAAAAGAAAATAAGTAAAGTCTTTTAATTTTTTTACTAAATCAAAAGACTCTTAAGTCTTTTAATTTGAATGGAAACAGATTTTTAGCATAATTTTGTTCCATTAAATTCAATAGTATGTAGAATCCACCCTAAATACCATAATTTAATCTTTGCACATTTCGAATTCTGTCCAGTAGTGATGATATATATATATTAAATCACAGTACTTTACTGTAATAAATGTGCAAATATGGAAAGATAAGAAAAAAAAAACATATTTATGGACAAACAATCAGATATTTCAGAGCAGCGGTTGCTTTTGGGTAAAGACCAATTGTGGATCTTTTAATTACTGTAAATAAACAATTTCAACCGTAGTGGATGACTTGATCTTGTAATGTGGTAAAGTATGTTCATGGATTAAGGAGATAGTGAATGCTGACATCTCACATATGTTAGCAGTTTCAACTGAAAACCTTTTATTACTTCCTGCTTTCATTTTTTCTGGTCCTGATCCTCCAAAGGGGATCCTCCATTAATAAACCACAGTAACTATTAGGAGCCTCCTGCAGATAGATATGATTTAATGGAATCACATACCACATTCCTAGGGAGCACTGTAATTCAAAAATTACTTTATCTTGATTGTCAACCCAAGTATGAAACGTCCCTCAGTATGGCACCATTCCACACCTGAAAAATTTGGTCATCCAACAATACAAACCACAACATTTTATAAAATTCTGAAGGGAAAATGTAAAAGAAGAATTAACAATAAAGATAGTATCATTATTTATTTACTTTTTAACCCCTTATCTGTCACTCTGAAAACACATAAATGTTATTCAGAGGGTCCATGAGGACGACTGTGTCATCATGACAGTTTTAAGATACAAACGGCATGTCAATTCTTTTATATTCTTTTCAGTAATGAATAGACAAATTATAATCAGCATCACTCAAATGCTCCTTAGAATTGCAGAGCTTCTTATACTTTTTTCAGTCAGTAGAAACATGTCTGTAAAATTAAAGGATTCACTTAAATCTAAATCTACCTGCTGGGTGAATCATTTTGGGCCAATCTGTAAATATGGTTTTTCTTTCTTACTCTGCTGAATGGAAGAACCCGGAAGCAAAGTTAAACATTGCTGAAAACATAACATTCAAGCCAATGCTGGCCATCTTTTATGTGATGTGAAAAGATATTTTTGAAGTTTATAGTTACACAACTATAACAACGATAAAATCTATGTTTTATTTGCCTACAAAGATCTCTCTGGCCTTACAACTACCATTTTTAACGTTCCCATTCCTTGTAACAAATGTCCTCAACAGTCTGCAACATGCTGTGCTGACAAATTTATTTTCAGGCTTCCTCTTTTTTTCTCCTCACTTCTCCTAAATTTTACCTTTCCAAGACAGTGCAACTTAATTTAGAAACTGTCTTGGAACCTTAAGAGTGTAGTTGCACCAAAAGAAAATAAAGGAATAAATTAGATTAAAACCAATTTGCCATGATGACATAGAAGATTTATGTGTATATTCTGATAAACATGTCAGCTGTAATTATGCAGTGTGGGTGAAGTGTTTTTAAGAAAAGGGTGCCGATTTTAAAAGCGCCTCACAAAACCAGGAAAAAATGGAATGACTCATTTGTGGGGACATTTTGATGGATAAGGAAAAAGGAAAGATTTCCAATAATTCCTCTTAAATGCTTGGTTTGAATGTGTAAAATAAGGCCTTGGGTGTAAGAAAGTGAACTGCACAGGAATTAAATGAAGCTTTCCCTCCCCTGACCCTGATCTGATCCACTTTGATTTACAATCACAGTTAAAATCACGAGTTTTTTCCTCACATACTCCTTATCTAAGGGATCTTACGGGACATGGCAGGTAGGTTATGGCCATTGTCCTGGCGTCGCCTGAACACTTAGGTGAGTCTCAGGTAAACCGTGACGTCATTCCGATACTTTTGACCTCCTTGGCAGTAAATCCATAAAGGTGTGTATCCTCACCGCTCAGTTATAGCCCCGGACTAAAGCCTGCTGGATACAAACACAGCAGCCGAACATGCGCCCGGAGGCCTGATTCACCTGAGATCCGACCCCTCCTGTCGAGCGAGGACTCCGGCATGTACCCCAACTCCCAGCCGGTGAGGCACCCGGCTCAGACGCTGTCCCTGCACAGCCAGTACCTTCCGCCTGCTTATGATTTTCCAGGCTACCACCACGCCGTTTCGGGGATCGCCGACCCGTCGACGACCACCTGGAACCCCGTTTACACCCCACGGGAGGAATACCCATTCAGCTTCCCCAGCCCCAGCGCGGGGCAGTCGAACTACATCTCCCCGGAATACAACATCGCCCCCTCAGCCGCTGGAGGAGGAGGGTCTCTCACCCCTTACATCTCCCAGGACCCCTTCAGCTCCAGGAGGAGACCACCTGAGCCCATCAGACAGCCTTTTTCAGGTAGAGCTTTATTCATTCTCAACATGATATTAAAGGAGAAACAATCTCTATTTTAATAGTCTAATATTCCTACATTAACACGTTCTGAAGAAACACTTGCCTCTCTCTCTGACATACACGCAATATGACGCAGTTTAAACGTGTTCTGTTATCTTGCAGCTTATCAGACGCCTTAAATGTCAGCCTATTAGTACAACAGGAAAGGCATCATCTTGATAAACTTTTCAGTCACTACGCAGTGCAGCAACATAAGAAGCAACAGTTTAGCAGAGGGCACGGGCAACTACTGCATGCTTTTTATTTCCTCAGACAGCAACATTATCCACTGTGAGTTAAGTCAGTCTGAGGACACATGCATTCATCACACTGTTCGGCTGTCCCTTCTGGCAGCACGCTTTCAAGTGTCAGTGCAAAGCTAACAGTAAGGGCCATGAAGTCTGCACAGCTACCACTCCCCACCCTCTCTGTCCACTGGGTGTGTCCAACACATTGACAAATCACCCCGCAGGATGGCAGAGGAAGTCAAACTACACTTCCACCGAGCAAGAGCTCAGACTTTGCCTTTATCTCCCTTTGTGGGTGCGTACATGGATCTGCATCAATCGATGCCCTCGCATGCTCAAAATTTTCTAATCAATAACTCTTGAGTACGTGAACATTTGAATGAATGAATGGCTGCCTGTGAAAACACCAATCCAAACAGAAGTCACAGAGATAAGGAGAAGCAGCACGGCGACGCATAGAGGAGTCTTTACATTAGTTAGTATTAGCATGATTAATAGAGCTGATGAGGATTTAAGTGGCGCCTGACCTGAAAGTTGGCTCCAGACATGTTTGGCCACTTCTGTCACCACGTGTGACTCATTGACACATAGTTTCCTGTTGCTTTACAAGTATGGCTAACACAGCTTCATGACCCTGCAAGGGACGTTGTAGAAAGAGAAACACTTTAGTGGGGCAATGCAAAACTTTTGCAAGTTTCTGTAAAGTTTTTCTGCAAGACTCCAACAGCAAGAAGTTTCACCAGCAGCATGTGGCCAATGCATCCATGACCAGAAACATATAATCTGTTATAACAGAAGTCTGTCCACTTCTTACAGATCCTTGTTTTTTCAGTGGTTCTTGTTCATTTGAGAATCATGCAAATACCATGATGTTCAGATGAATGGAACAAGTGTGAAAAATTAAATACCAAACCATATTTGCAGCAACAGAAATGCGGGAAACCTTTGTGTTCTCTTGCAAACTTTTACAAAAGTCCAGTTGCACAACAGTTTTTGGTTAAATAATTTTAATATGCAAGTGAATACTTAACGTAAGTTTGGAGCCCAGTAAGGAATATCCCTCTAAACCTTTGCAGTATCTTGCAAAAAAAGTAGCTCTGGATCCCAAAGAACTCTACCAAGAAACAGTATCAAAAGTAATTTTTGAGAAATCACTAAAACACTTTTCTTTTCACTTTAATCTCTCTTGCTTTCAACAGTGTCTATATTTTTCTAAAATTTTGTGCTATTCAGTTGGAAAGACTCGGACAAAGGACAAGTACAGGGTGGTGTACACAGACCACCAGCGGCTGGAGCTGGAGAAGGAGTTTCAGAGCACCCGCTACATCACCATGAGGAGGAAGTCCGACTTGTCAATGGCTCTAGGACTCTCCGAGAGACAGGTGCGGATAAGGAGGTGACACATTAAACAGCAGCAAATCACAACCAAACACAATGAACAAACTAAGATCTAGGCAGTTTTTGCAACTTGGTGTCATTAAAGGCCTTTTAAATTATATATTTTTTCAGACATACAGTATTTTAAGACTGTAGTTTTAATAGTAACAGAGTTGTGTCATCTCAGCTTGTCTGTGCCAAATTATCTATAAAAATGTGGTAAACGTGGCTACAAAAATTGATCTACATATGTATGTAAATATTTTTGCAAAAATGTACAAAAATAGTTTGTATATTTGTAGTTTTGAAGGCAACAGTGATACAGAACCGTATACACAGTTCTTGCAGCATGCTTTTTTTTGTGCAATTAATAAGATATTTGCTAATAAATGACAATATTATGCATGATTTGCAACAATCAATTTGCCCTGTCAGGAAGATACCAACATATCCGACAGGATTCCTAACAACTTATCTAATAATATCTCTAGTCGTGCAAGTAAAGAAGAAGCTGTTTCAAATTTGGACAGAATGAATGGCTGCCTGTGAAAACACCCAAAAACTTGTGACTTATTTCACAAGTCTTCATTTCTTGCACAGTGTGATTAAGCAATAATCTACAGAGTGACAAGAGTGCCCCCATGTTCAGGTTTTTTAAATAGGTAGGTAGCTGTCACTAATATTTAAATGTTGAAGATTAAATTGTAATTCTCAGATAGATTACAGTACACAAGGTGCAACTTTATTTTTGAATTGTTTGTATTTTCTTTCTGTTGCAGTTAAATGTGAAACTAGAACACAACAAAACTGAGTACATTAGAATACAGATACGTTTGTAACCATGTTTGGATGTCCAATGCTTGAAAATCCCCATAAACTGTGAGTGTTTTGTGGCCAAATGCATCAGTAGCAATAACAGTGCACAGCTCACTCTTGCTTTTTAATGCAGCTCGTATTAATGTGTCTTTCTGCCTGCTCATTTATTTAGCCGAACCCACAGCTTTGTGTAATACTGGCAAAACCCAAAGTAATTCTTAGGAAACTCAACATTACTAAACTTAGCCACAAGTCAACGGGGTGGGGTAAGCTGCTTTAACCACAGAGTTAAACTCACACAAGTGTTCACATCCTTTGAACTTCTCCACATTTTGCCACATCATGACAGATGTTAATGTATTTTATTGGGATTTTATGTGACAGTGAAACAAAGAGTACTGTGTATTCCTAAAGTGAAAGGATAACGATACTGTAAATAGTTTTCAATTAGAAACAAATCCCAAAAGTGAAATCCATCCATCCATCCAAAAAATAAGTCATTTCTTTTTTTCCATATAGTTTAAAGAAAGTTTAGGTTATGAAACCATTGAAAAGTTCAGATAAGATAAGATCCTGTGCAGACCACACAGCATGATGTGGAGATGATTTTCTTCAACAATGTCAACAACTCTGGATCTAATGGAAAAATAAACATAAAGGAGTAATGGAAGAACTTTTAAAGGCTGCAAACTCTTGGGACTGGGATGGATGATCACCTTTCAGCAGGACAACGACCCTAAATTTCAATCCGGAGGTACAATTGGATGGCATAGACTATGTGTTAGAATGACATAGTCACAGTTACTCTTGGCTCGTTACTTCTAATATGATAATATTGTTTTGAAACTATTTTCAAGCAATATATTGCTATGGCACAAGAATGCAAGAACACATTTTCAAAGATCAGTGCAGCTTAAATTCTAATGGACATATAAAACTGGAACTACAATACATTTAAAATAATCAAAATAAATAAATAAAGCAATAGAAACAACAAATAAAATAAATTATCAAATCTCTGTAAACAAACTTGTCCTTCAAAAAAAGAGCTAGATGAGAACAATGCACCAGATTGAAGACTTTGGTCATCCAGATTTTGGTACAAAGGAAGAAAATTTAAAAAAAAGATAAATCATGCATATGGAAATTATTGAGCTTATTTTAATTCACCATGCGATTAACTAATTTATTGCTCATTGCGACAGGCCTAGTCAACAGACTCACAGCTGCCACACTTCTGAGATATTAATTTATAAAACTTGACAATTATACACCACTTTGTGTTGGTCTGTCCCAAAAATCCAAATAACATACGACGAGGTTGGTGCTGGTAAGGTGACAATTTACACGATTACCGATGGAAAACTGTTTGCGTAACAGTTTGAGATGACTAAGTGATGCTACCAAAATAGCATTGTGGAAACATAGCTGAAAGCAAAACAGGACGTGTTGTCATATGGCATTTGCGGCCTTCTATAAGAGATATTTTTATCAACATAAAGTAAAGTTTTCTTCTACTGTTTGCATTTATCAGGTGAAGATCTGGTTTCAAAACAGACGTGCAAAAGAAAGAAAGATCAACAGGAAGAAGCTGCAACATTCCCAGCAAGCCTCCACAACGACTCCCACCCCACCTGTTCTCAGTGCCCTCACTGAGGCCCATGTTACCTCCAGCCCCGGCGCTAGCACCAGCATGCTGTCGGACATAAAAACAGAGGAGTACTAGCTGGATTCCTGATCTGAGACAGCGAGCGTGTCCGGAATGTAAATAGTATTTTGTTTTGATGAGTTCAACACAGAGTGATTAATCGTTCATATCACTGATGCCTCAAATAAATTTTTTACAATGTGAAGCTACACTGTAAAACCTTAAAAATCATTCACTTTTTGTACAAGTATGGACTATTGTCAGATCAACACATATCTATTGTCAATTTTAGAGTCTATATAATGCTGTGAAAAAATATTTGCCCCCTTACAATTTTCTGCTGGGTTTTTATTTGTTTTTCTTACCGGAAAATCAAACACATTTTAATTCAGACAAAGGGAACACGAGTTAATATAAACATTTATTTCATTTATTTTAAAATAATGTTTTCACTTGTAAAGGGGAAGAAAACTATGCAAAACAGTCTGCCCTTATGTGAGAAACATGACCCAATATGTTTTACCTCTGAGGAGATTTAAAACAAATAAAGTTATTGACATTCATCATATCTGAAAGTAGTATCATGTATAAAGTATTTTTTTTTTAAAGTTTTGTGACTCCATCAAACCACAGTGAGTGCCTACAATGCCTCGTCCAGACTGTCAAAAAAAACAAAACAAAAAAAAACATGGAACAACAGCTTAGCCACTGTAGACCAAACTGCATTAGATCAGATTAGAGTCCACAATTCAAAAATAATTAAGTGTCTGAGGATAAATTTAACGGTATGTAAATCCACGACATTTACATACCGTTTAAGAAAGTATTACAGTAACAGTTGTTGCCACCAATAAGTTTTCTGATGATTTGAAAAGTTTTCTTTTTTTCCTTGACAAATGTATTCCTCATTTTAATATATCTGGTGATCTGACACATTTAAGTGAGACAAGAAAGCAAAATTAGTGCAATTTTGTACTATAAAATATGTCATTCCATCACTGTATGGAATGACGTGCTTCTCAGTCAAGAAACACTAAAACAACATTTTCACATGTTCTGTTTGCAGGAACAAAAATAATGAAGTTAGTTGGTTTAAGCTTGGCCTAATGTTAACTTTATGCTGCATTAAAATGTGCCTTGTGGTCAATTTTTATCAGACTTACGGAAACTGCTTACTGCTTTTTTGCATGCATGGGCATGCAACTGAAGTACAAAAATAACTAACTTAGACTTTTAGAGAAGTAATGCTTGGTTCATAGGAAACCGAAAGAGCAGAGCAGAAGGGAACTTAAAGAAAGAAGAAAAAAGAAGTTAAAGTCGGCAGCTGTGAACAAACATTTTAAGTTTCATATAATGTTAGCTTGAAGTACAGCAGCGATGAATTGATGTGAAAATTGTTGTATTTAATAATTCATTTGTATTTAGTCCTTTTAGCCAACATAGCAAATGCTCTAAGGAAGCGAGGGTGTAGCGTATAAAACATTAGCTCAAGGAATGAGAAATTCAGATGAGAGTTTAGCCACATCCTGACAGACTGACTGCTCAACCACATGCCATGTGACAGACAGTCATTGTGGCTCTAAACACAGACATTGAGCTGTGCCACAAATTTGAATTTTTAAAATAAATAATGTGCCGTAAGCCTCAAATAAACCTAATGCATTAAAGTATACTTTCATGAAAGTATCACTTGAGTTTGAGTCGTCTATGTTGTGGCAAAAGCGGAAGATCAAGTGTCAAGTTGAGTCATGCACTGACAACAGTCATGCTATATTTATGGAAATACAAATCTTATCTTCATGCATGCTATATGGACCTTTTTTGTAAGTTTGAAATTACTAACCTCAAAATGTTTCATTTTAGGATAGACCAGGCTAATACGGTTGGCTAGAAATAAGTTATTATGTCCTAACAAAATGGTAGAACAACACAGAAGCTGACTTTGACTTTGACTCATTTTTATGTGACGTTTCTGTAAAATAAAGTTTGAGACTTGCAAAAAAAAGTACCAGCAGCATAATGCAGCATAAAGTCTAGTACAAAGCTTGGTGTTAAGTTATACTGGCACCATGATATAAATTCATCACCAAACCAAGCATGAAGTTAATCAGATGACATCTTGTTAACTTTTTCTTTCTTTGGTCAATTTGTAGACTAACTTTTATCTTCAAATGGAAAACTGACTTACTTGAGGCCCAAAAATTGGCACTGGACTTTGTTTTATAGTGGGCTAACTTTGGCATTGCAAGGTAACATCACATGAGCGTGCCATGACGATCATAATCTCTTGACATTTATTGGAATTAAATGTTTAATTGTCGCTGTTTGAAAGTTTAGCATTTTGCTGTTTTCAAAGAACCCCAATAACTGGTTCTGTGTTTTAAGAGGAAAGAGAGGAACTGACTGAGCCGCATGAAGAGATCTTAGATTGTAGTTTAAGGAGAATGCAAATGGCTTCGATCATAAATGTACTTTATGGCCCTGTATGTCAGCTGAATGATTGTTAACCTTTAACCTCAAACCATAAAACTTAACATATCCTGTTGCTGATTAAACAGACAGAAAGTGAAAGCCAAACTTCTAAAGTAAAATCTGACCAAAAGATCAAAGTATCACTAAAAATCAACAACTGTGGAACAATCTTTTTATACCTGCCTGTTTTGATTATTTATTTTTTTACTTTCTGAGATGTAATAAAAGCTCAATGTTATAAGCACATATATTAGTATCATTCATAATAGTTTTAGAAAACAATAATCTCTGAAATTAGCTTTGAATATGGCTGAGTTCCAGCTTGTTCATAGATTTGCTAAAAATGATATTAAGAAATGAATATTGTATGTTATTAAAGTTTGTTGAATATTTTTCTTTTCTTCAAGGACTCAAAATGATAATCTGTTTTATAATACTTCAATGTATCATATTTAAATTCTATGTGATATAGACCAAAATAAAGCAGGGGATTTTTGTGAAGAGGAAAGTGACTTTATAAAACATTTCTGCAAATAGAAATCTGAAATTAGTTGTGTGTGCTTGCAGTTTGTGATTGAAAGTCAATGCAGCCACTTTAATGTCTGTTTTTAACAGCCATGGATAGAACGTTTTCTAAGTTCTTTGTAATTAAAGCTCAAGTTCAGTCAGATTGGAGTAAAAACTAATGTCAACATAACTTTTTAAGTTTTACCACAGATCCTCAGTTGGATTTAGGTCTAGACTTTGACTGGGCCATTCTCACATATTTCTATGTCTCAGTAGGCTTATGTCTTTTCGATCTCCTAACAGATTTTCTTCATATATTGCCTCATATTTAGCTCAATCTAACTTCCTGTGATCTCTGACCAACTTCGATGTCCCTGCTAAAGAAACACATTTCCCACATCATGATGCTGTTTTCCATCTGCAGCATTTTGAATGTAGACCAGCTGAATTTTGATCTAACTGGATCATATTTTCCCCGTGTCTCTGTGAGGAAAACTACAATCAGTACATTTTCATGAATTTTGTTCAACAATAGCTTTCTTCCTGTCACTCTTCAGTTCAGAGCAAATATGTGGAAATTTGGGCATGCATGACTGTGAGTGTTTCTGGAACAATAGTGTTTATTGATGGTGTGACCCAGTACAGAGGCAGCTGAATTAATTCTTATTTCAGAAATATAGTGTGTGCTTAAAACCAGATGATCCAAAGCAACTCAGAAGTTTGAGTAGAATAC
Organism: Xiphophorus maculatus; assembly: GCF_002775205.1. Classification (NCBI taxonomy): domain Eukaryota; kingdom Metazoa; phylum Chordata; class Actinopteri; order Cyprinodontiformes; family Poeciliidae; genus Xiphophorus; species Xiphophorus maculatus. The sequence continues at coordinate 17,769,280 of NC_036465.1, read as the reverse complement.
TCTTGAGTTCCCAAGTCAGTCACCTGATCTTAACTCAACTGAGCCTGCATTTCACTTGTTAAAGACTAAACTTCAAACAAGAATAATCACAAAGAAACAGCAGCTGAAAGGTGCTGAAGTAAACGCCTGTGAGAGCATTAAAACAGAGGAACTTGATGTCCACAAATTCAGCACTTCAAACTGTCATTGGCAGCAAAACGTTTTCAACACAATATTAGAGGTAGACATTTTATTTTAAGTTATTTAAGTTGTCCAATATCTTTTGACCTCCTAAAATGAAGGGATTGTGTAAGAAATGCTCTTTGACTCACAAAGAACTTTCATTTGAAGTTCTTTGTGGTAATTTATCTAAACTAAATATGAAAAAAACTTTGTCTCTCCAAATATTTATGGGCCTGACTGTCAGTGCTACTACACTTAATCTTTGCCTTCTGTTCACATAGGTACTTGGTAAGGTGGAAACCACACAGGCACATGACTAAATATAGAAAAGATAACCTGAGGGCGTTGAAACGCAACCTTCCCTCTATTATCTGACAAGATGTTAGATGTTGTTTCCTCAAACTGCTGAATATTAAAAGAACGCCACATTTTCAGTTCCTCTGTTAAGTGTGTGCATGTGTGTGTTTGCTTAAGACGGTTTTCCACTGTATTTATCTCACTACATGAAAATTACAACTAACTGGGGAAAATTACAAAAGTTCAGGAGTCAAAACTAAATTGATAAGATGAAATAAATTATGTTTGGTTTGCTGTGCATGGCAACATAGCTGAAATATAATGTGATTCTTTATTCGCCTATGAGGTCCAGTGTGCATAAAAGAACATTTTGAACAACCCAGTGCACCCAATATGACCAAAGCTAGAAACCATTATAGTTTAAACCAAGAATTTAAACTATAATTGTCTTAGAGATAACTTAGAATGTTTGTGTCATGGAAACTTTTTTTTTGTTTACTTTAAACCTCCCTAGAGATAAAGTTTCTCTTGTTTCTCTATCTGCTCTAGAGCCACACAGAGATAAACTCTCTGACGCTGACATCAACTAACTCCCAAACAAGCTGCAAATGCACAACTGATTTGAGCTGAGATTAATTTACATCAATTATGATTAAAAACAATTAATAAATCATTTATAAACATGATATTAATCATTAATTTATCCAGAAGTGTTTTTTTTTATTATTCTGGTTGATGTCAACAAATAATTGCATATGTTGCATTACTTCAGCTTTATAGTAGTAGGTGAAAGTATAAACTCCACTCACTAAACTGGTATTCATCAAACATATTTTAATTTGACAAACATCACATGCAGCTTTTTGTAACAGCATTTCAGCTTTTCAAGTCCAATAAATATTTAGGAAGAACACTTTTAAATTAAAGACATTTAAAAGAAATATTTTCCAGTGCTATTTGGTGTTGCTCACCAATCTGACTTTACATTATCAAGAAGCAAGAATCACATTTAATAAGTTAAAACTTCAATTATAAATGGACTTCTAAAAAATAAGTAGCACAATAAACCTTAGCTGTAAAACTTGATATTTTAAACAATTTTGTGGCACTATTTTCTTTTATTCAGCATCATAGTAAACAGGAATAGGGAGAATTTATAGACATGCAGTGAATGGCCCATGGTTTGAGCTGAAGCCGGAACAGCTGTATTAATCTCCATAAATGGGCCATGACTTGAATTTCAGGAGGAAATTATATACAATAAAAGCTTTTTTCACTTTACATTTCCCACATCATGATGAGGGAAATCATCTCTCTCTCTCTCTCTCTCTCTCTCTCTCAGCCTTTCATATCGTTGTCTTTGTAAGTGTGTAAAAATAAGCCTGTCAGACATTACAAATCACCTGGCTCTTCGTACTTGTGCATACACAGTATCATCCATTGTCGGGTTAGTTTGAGATGTTCTTGGTTTCTTTGAAAATTTGACCTGGCCGTACTCCACATCAGCCTCCTCACTTTTGTCCACTCTTCTCCCCTGCTTTTTCACAATCCTAACGTCAGCATAGGTCATTTCCTGGTCATCATTCTCCTTCTCTACTGCAGAGAAGCAGGAAGAACAGAAACAATGTCAACCTACTGACTGTATGAGATATCATTTTGAGTTAGTTATTGAGAAAGCTGTGTTATTTACCTTTTGTGATTTTCTTATCCTTGTGAACACAGACGAAGACTATGCTGGCTATCAAGACAATTACGAGTGCTGCTAATACACCACCCATTACAGGCAACTGCGCTGTTTGAAAACATCAGAAAATAAGACAAACATGGGTCTTTAAAGTCAGCGTTACTCTGTGGGATTTAAGCTGATTGGCAGGAATGGAGAAAGAGATTGATTATATTGAATCTACCACAGCAGAGTTTAATTTTCACTTACTAATGTACCAAGGTTGATGATTGGCGCTAGGGCTTCTAGCAGAAGTATTTGACTGTGTCTTCTTACCCACAATAGTATATTTAGTTGTTGGAGGGACTGTTGTTGGTTCAACACACAGAGTGTTATTTTCTTTATACACCCATTTAGCTATTTGTGTCCCATTGGAAGTGCAGTTAATGAAAATGAAGCCTAGAAGCAAACAAAATTACAAATCATGTATGGATCATAATAAAAAACTCATTATTTGTCTTTTCTCACTCACCACAGTCATTTAAGTTCATCCATTTGGAGGAGTTACTGACTAGATTCCTGACTGAGCAGACCAGATGTCCTGAGATGTTTTGTCTCAGAACGATGATGTTGGTCTCATTATCTCTAGAGAAGAGCTCAGAGTCTGTCAGGTTGTGTCCATCCAGAGCCCAGCTGTACTGAGGACTGTCACCTTGAGACACACAGGACACCTTCATCTGTCCCTGAGACAAACACTCAGTGACCAGCTGGACAGAGGACACAGCAGCTGAGAGAGAAACACATGAAAAGTAATTAGAGAAAATTTATCCTTTTAATTTTGGGTTGAAAATGAGATAGTACAGAATATAAAGTGAAGAACGTTGTAAGATATTTTTATTTAAGTAAAATGTGTCTCTAATTCATGTTGTGAAATGAAACAAATGTAAAAGAGTAAAAAGTAGAAAAAAAATCAAGACAAATAGCTGATCACCTTCAACAAATAGTTGCAGAGTTTTCCATCCTGTGCTTTTTCCATCTCCACCAAACATTTCAAGTTTATATTCATCACTGTCATTCCTTCTCAGGTCATTGATCCTGACTGATCCATTACTGGGAAAAAAGGGAATTCTGTTGTCCTTTTTAAGAGCTATGCTGTTATTCCTCCAAATCAGTATCAAAGAGTTATTCATTTTCCAAGTGAATCTGGGTATTTCTGACACGTTGTCCATCAGCTGAATGTCTACTGCTCCTCCCAAAACTCCAAAACACTGAGTTCCATTTTGTCTGCCGTCACAGGAAGTTTTCACTGCTTAAAGGAAAATCAAGAACAAGAATAAGATTTAGAAGTAGTGTATTTATTTTGTTAATCTTGATCACAAAAATGAAGGGATTCTTTAAGCCACTCACACATTTATAATATGAAGCACTGTGCATTTCTTGCACCTCACTATGACTTTAAGTGTTTCGTATCAAACAGCAGAGTTTGAAACACAACAACAAAACAATAACTTTAATCAGCACAATTTTTCTTAAACAGAGGCCAAAAATAAATAACATTTTAATGTGACGCCTTCACAACTATAAGTATTAAAGAGAAAATGAATAATTCAAACTTTTGTTCAGTCTGTTTTTTAGATTCAGGGTGTGTTTATGTATTACAGAATCACATTGGTTTAACAAAGTGACTCTTCAACTCATTACCAATATACATAAACTACAAACCTACCATTTTTTACATTCATGATTAGATTAAGATGAGTAAATAGTTTATATCAAGGATCATCAAATCATGAGATCATGGTAAAATGTTTCTGTCAAGCTTTTGTTTGCTGCAGAGATCCGTAAAAATGATCATTTTTGTTTCACTTGATATTGTTTGCCAAAAACTACTGCTAATAATAATAATTACATTTTTCCAAAGATTAAATAAAATAATCAAGTAAATGAACTAAATGATTACGGTAACTAAATTTCCATCTGAAAACTGGGTCCTAACTCAAATAAATATGAAGTGTAATTGTTTATTTGGCTTGTTTTTAGCATTTTGTTTTGACTTTAAGTTTAATGCTAAATTTTTAATAACTAAAAACGAATAGTAAAAATCATCTATACGTTTTTGTAAAGTAACCATTACATTTCTATACTTTTATCAACAAACTTACATTTTGCTATTGAGCCTGAGCTGAAACTTCCACATACGTCAAACATATATAACAAGTTTCCAACATTTCTGTTTTTATATTAAGTCCATATTTATCTATGAAATTATACTAATTTAATTAAAATACCATACAATCAAAGTTTATGGAGAAATCATGTAATCTAAGCATTTTACCACGTTATTCATTTGTAACAGAATAAATTTGGTATCAGAAGAAAAGTTAAAAAACTCACCATGAGCGACTTGGAGCGACATCAGTAAGAATCCAATGACGGCTTTCATCTTTGCTCACAGATTCACTAAACCGCTGCAAGATTTTGAGGTATTTGATCCAGAATGTAACATTTACATTTTATTCTGAACAACCTGCTGTGTGTCCTGTTAGTGATCAGCAACAGAGGAGAACTGGCAAAAACCTTGATCATATGAAATAACTGCAGTGTTCATGTTTTTAACTCACTGAGACGAGGAAAGGAAGTGATATGAGTCTTACTTCCCCTTTTAACCAACAACAAGTCTTTGCTTGTGTGTTGGAGTGAGAAGAAGAAAAAGAAAATGTTCAAACAGGTTTTGAGAAACATTTTTTAAACAGGTTTCTATATAGTAGAGGTGATGAATATTAAAATAATTCTTAAAGGGTGTGTCCATTACCTGAAAAAGCAATTTTGTTATTGCAACTGAATAAAAAGGCACAAACAATATTATAAGTAGTTTCGAATCAACATTTGATAAATATCTTCTTGCTACAGTTTTTCAGTTTCTTTGATTGAAATGGTCAAATTTTGCTGTATGAAATTGTATTTATTTAAAAAAATTATTCAAATAAATATTTCTAAGTTTAAACTAAAATATTTAGTCTCTGTGTTGTTAAACAATTGTTGATAAACTTCCTTACTCCTCCAAAACTGATTAGACAACTTAAAATGCAGAATCTGTATTCTCTCATTAAATAGTTTTTCTTATTTGTGCTTATATTGTAGAGTCAATATATTCAATAATTTTGCATTCACAGCCATTCACACACGATACACTGATGGTGAATTTGGGGTTTAGTGCCTTGCTCGTGGCGATTTGATATGTGGAGGAAGATGAAGTTCAACCCTCAACTTTCAGGTTGCAGGAATCAATATTTGTCTTAATTTTACAGAAATCAAGCAATGAAATTCTGAAAATTATGTGTTTACTAACGATGTCAATACAGTTTCATTATCAGTAACATCAATAAATTGAATCAGGCCCAAACAGTGTTGGATTTTTTTTTTCTGATGTACAAAGCAAGCAAGAAAAAACCGAACACTTGCAACTGGTTGTCACAAAGACTTGAGAATGAGAGAACAATAACTGGGGATAGTCCTGAATGAGTGATTTCTGCAATTTGAGGTAGATTTCTTCCTCTTTTAGAGTAAAGGGATGTTTACAATCAAGAGATTTGGGGCTTGGGATCCTTTTGGTTCCTTAGTTAATTGTGGGAGTTTAAGTATTGACATGTAGAGAAAGTTTATATTTTCTCAATTAGTGTCACTTTACCGGAGCAGGAGAACTTAAAAAAAAACAACCTGAAGTTTCACTGTATTAAATATAATGACCATGTGATGAAACTGTGACTTGACTGGACGTCTAAAGGTTGCTGAGTTAAAAATACCCGATATTACAGCAGAAAAGAGAGAAGCTGAGTGAACAGGATGCCATCACCACCATTTGGAGGAACAAAAGATATTTGTGTTTTATGAAAGTCCCCCAATATGTCTGAAAAGATAACAAGGTTCAGTGAAACACTCGCTATTTTTCCGGATGCTTTTGATATTTAAAAAGAGTCAAAGCTGAAAGAAAAGAAAAACAAAAACAACTTCCATGTTTGCTTCACGTTCAGCTTCTGTTCATTCACTCAGCTGCTTTCAGATGTTAATAACGTATCTTTGTCAAATATCTAGAGCTGTACAAAGCCTATTACACAGAGCCCAGTGTTTGCACTTTATAAATTGCTTCAAAAAACCTGCAAGATTCTTTCATATGCAGAAAATCATGTTTCAACTGCTGTCCTGTGTTTTGGTGTGGTTAACCATTTTCTCTGAGGCTACAAGGTTCCTTTATTACATTTTAGCTGGAGCCTTTTCTGTGAAGTTTATATTTTCCTCTGCTGGTTTTGTATGACTACGACTGTTTACTTCAGTGGTTCCAACACATGTAAGACGTCCTTAGAAGTAAGTTAGTCTAAGTTTAGTGTGATACACATACAAAAACAGGAAATCATGGAGGGGGCAAACACTTATTCACACCATTGTATGTCATAAGAAGCTCATGGTACAACTCAGTAATAGATGAAAGCTAATCCATTGAAAGCACAATAAATTGGAAAATACATTAAAAAAAACTCTGAGACAGAATGTTGACAATATATAACACAAGAAAGGAATTAAGCTAAAACTTTCACTTTAACATAATTGAAATAAGACACTTTGGAATGTTGCACGATAAAACGCTCATGAAACATGGCAGCCAATCCCAGAACTATTTACATGTTTATGTTTGTGAGCTTATGTTGAATTTTTACAAATTAAAGTCATAATGTCATCCATCTAAGGTGCAGAGCTCAGTTGAACCATCAGAATAGAGTCCTCTGGATTCTCCACTGTGGGTGGGATGGCAGAGAGTTTGGCTTTTTCATATTTCTTTTGCTTCCAAGTGAAGTAGAGACAAAGGCCAAATAAAGGAAGAATCACAGCAATACTACGCAATCCCAAAATGAGCCAAGAGGAAGGACCTGTTTAAAGACAAAAAAAACTTCATTAGTTTAATTAAACTGATGATGTCATGATTCCAGCCCTTCAGCTCTGCCTTGGCTGTGCTGATTGCTTATTGCCCTCACCTGCACTGAGCTGGTTCCTACTTAAACAGCTGCTCGTCACCAGCTCAGTGCGAGATCGTCTGTTGCCCCTGTCACAGCTTTCAAGCCTTTGTTATCTCATGTTTCCAAGAGTTGTCTGGTTTTTGATCCTGCCTGTTTTTCGACCACAGATTTTTGCCTGATCCTTCTGCTGTAGAGAGTCCTGTTGCTGAACCCTGACTGTTTCTGACCCTGCCTCCTGCCTTCTGGATTTTGGATTTTCACTGCCTGAGAACCTCCCGTGCATGACCCTGGACCGTTTTACGACTTTGTCTCCGGTTGGTGGATTTTGTCCTCGTCGTCTGTTTGCCCCCCTCATAACCCCCACAGATCTCCCCTTGTCCATTCCCCCTACCCTCCCCCGGCTGGACTCCTGATCCCTGTGGATTCCTCGTCTCTGACCCACCAGTCTTACCACACCCTTCAACACCTTTCACTTTTTGTAAATAAAACCTTTTGGTTACCATCCTCTTGTTGTGGCTGCGTTTTGGGTTCTGGCTGAATCTGCTCTTAACATTACAGATGAGTTTTCATCATAGATTGTAAGATTGTATTTTCTGCTGGTTGATCTACAGCAGTTTACACACCAGAGGATGAGGTAATCTATGTGATTTATAGTAATTTCTAGTTGCTCATACTAAAAACTGATCATTGTTGTCAGGGCTGAAATTTGCTATTTGACTATGTCTTCTTAAACAAACTTCTAATATAAACTAATTATTTATCTTTTCTCACTCACCACAGTAAGTTAATTTCATCCCTTTAGAGGAGTTACTGACTAGATTCCTGACTGAGCAGACCAGATGTCCTGAGATGTTTTGTCTCAGAACGATGATGTTGGTCTCAGTATTTCTAGAGAAGAGCTCAGAGTCTGTCAGTGTGTGTCCATCCAGAGCCCAGCTGTACTGAGGACTGTCACCTTGAGACACACAGGACACCTTCATGTGTCCCTGAGACAAACACTCAGGGACCAGCTGAACAGAGGACACAGGAGCTGAGAGAGAAACACATGAAAAATTGATTACAGAACATAGTTCTTTATTAATTCTGGTGGAACACTGGAAAGTCTGTTGTAAGGTATTTTAATTTAATATAAGTAAAATGTGTATCTATACTACTTCATGTTATGAAACAAAACAATGCAAAAGAGTTGTAACTAGAAAAAATTGAAAAATAGTTGATTACCTATAACAAATAGTTGCAGAGTTTTCCATCCTGTGTTTTTTCCATTTCCATCAATCATTTCAAGTTTATATTCACTGCTGTCAGTCTTTCTCAGGTCATTGATCCTGACTGATCCATCACTGGGAAAAAACAGAATTCTGTCGTTCTTTGGACTAATAACTGTGTTATTCCTCCAATATAGTATCACAGTGCTATTCATTTCCCATTTGAATATGGGTATTTCTGACACGTTGTCCACCAGCTGAACGTCTACTGCTCCTCCCAAAACTCCAAAACACTGAGCTCCAGTTTGTCTGCCGTCACAGGAAGTTTTCACCTCTTAAAGGAAGAACAAGCATTAGGATGACAAATAAGAATAACTGCTAAATTTACTTTATTATTATTTCTTTTTTTTTAACAAAATGAAAGCATTCTATTAGCCACCGGACTAAAAATATTCAAAAGAAAATTAATCATTGTAATATTTTGTTCAGTTGTTTTAGATTCAGGAATCTGTTTTTGTATTCCAAGAATTACATTGTTTTAACAAAAAATATCACAAAGTGACTCTTCTGCTCATTATCAATATATACAAAGGACAACCTACCCATTTTTTACATTTCTGATTAGGTTAAGACAAGGAAATCAAATCAAATTTTATTTGTATAGCACATTTCAGCAACCAGGCATTTCAAAGTGCTTTACATCAAAAACACAAAATTACAAAGTCATAAAACACACAGTGAACAACATTTTGCACATCAGGTTATTGATTAATGTTTCATGATTAAGTTTCAAAAGCAACTCTAAACAGCTGAGTTTTAAATCTAGATTTAAAGGAACTCAGTGTTTCAGCTGTTTTGCAATTTTTTGGAAGTTTGTTCCAGATTTGTGGTGCATAGAAGTTGAATGCTGCTTCTCCATGTTTGGTTCTGGTAAATAACATTTTTTCAAGGATCATCAAATCATGTGATCATGGCAAAATGCTTTTGTCAAGCTTTTGTGTGTTGCAGGGATCCATACAGTAGATTTTCATCATATAAATAGACACAATATTTTGATTTAAAAAAATAAAATAATAATAATGGAATTCTATTTCAATATTAAAGAAATTAATTGAATACATTAATTACTAGACCTATCATCTTAACACTAGATACTATTAATATTTTTTTCACTCACCACAGCCAGTTAATTTCATCCCTTTAAATGAATTACTGACTAGATTCCTGACTGAGCAGACCAGATGTCCTGAGATGTTTTGTTTCAGAACAATGATGTTGGTCTCATTATCTCTAGAGAAGAGCTCAGAGTCTGTCAGTGTGTGTCCATCCAGAGCCCAGCTGTACTGAGGACTGTCACCTTGAGACACACAGGACACCTTCATCTGTCCCTGAGACAAACACTCAGTGACCAGCTGGACAGAGGACACAGGAGCTGAGAGAGAAACACATGAAAAATTAATGACAGAAAATAGCTTAATTTTTAATTTGGTGGAAAACTGGAATGTTTGTTGTAAGGTATTTTAATTTAATATAAGAAAATTGTGTATATAGTCATTTCATGTTATGAAATAAAACAATGCAAAAGAGTAAAAATTGAAAGATAAATAGTTGATTACCTATAGTAAATAGTTGCAGAGTTTTCCATCCTGTTCTTTTTCCATTTACATCAAACATTTCAAGTTTATATTCACCGCTGTCATTCCTTCTCAGGTCATTGATCCTGACTGATCCATTACTGGGAAAAAAGGGAATTCTGTCGTCCTTTTTAAGAGCTATGCTGTTATTCCTCCAAATCAGTATCAAAGAGTTATTCATTTTCCAAGTGAATCTGGGTATTTCTGACACGTTGTCCATCAGCTGAATGTCTACTGCTCCTCCCAAAACTCCAAAACACTGAGCTCCATTTTGTCTGCCGTCACAGGAAGTTTTCACTGCTTAAAGGAAAATCAAGAACAAGAATAAGCTTTAGAAGTAGTGTATTTATTTTGCAGAGATCCGTAAAATTGATAATTTTTGTTTCACTTGATATTGTTTGCCAAAAACGTCTGCTAATAGTAATAATTACATTTTTCAGACATTTTTTCAAAGATTAAATGAAATAATCAAATAAATGAACTAAATGATCAACTAAATTTACCATCTACCATTTGTGGGCAACTGTGGCTCTTTGGTAGAGTAGTCGTCTTGCGATCGCAAGGTTGTAGGTTCGATTCCAGCGGCCACATGTCAATGTGCCTCTGGGCAAGGCACTTAATCTGAGTGCGAATGTGACTCTAGTGTAGAGTGGTCAAAATTACTGGAAAAGCACTTTATAAGTTCAGTCCATTTATCTGAAAACTGGATTCTAACTCAAATAAATATGAAGTTTATTTGGCTTGTCTTTTGTTTTGACTTAAAGTTTTATGCTAAATTTTTAATAACTAAAACATATCGTAAAAATCATCTATACGTTTTTTGTAAATTAACCGTTACATTTCTTTACTATTATCAACAAATTTACATTTTGCTATTGAGCCTGAGCTGAAACACTTCCACATACTTCAGTCATATATAAAAGTTTCTAACATTTCAGTTTTTATATTAAGTGTGTATTTTTCTATGAAATTATACTAATTTAATTAAAATACCATACAATCAAAGTTTATGGAGAAATCATGTAATCTAAGCATTTTACCACAGGTTATTCATTTGTAACAGAATAAAGTTGGTATCAGAAGAAAAGTTAAAAAACTCACCATGAGCGACTTGGAGCGACATCAGTAAGAATCCAATGACGGCTTTCATCTTTGCTCACAGATTCACTAAACCGCTGCAAGTTTTTGAGGTATTTGAACCAGAATGTAACATTTTGTTGTTCATTTTATTCTGAACAACCTGCTGTGTGTCCTGTTAGTGATCAGCAACAGAGGAGAACTGGCAAAAACCTTGATCATATGAAATAACTGCAGTGTTCATGTTTTTAACTCAATGAGATGAGGAAAGGAAGTGATATGAGTCTTACTTCCCCTTTTAACCAACAACAAGTCTTTGCTTGTGTGTTGGAGTGAGAGGAAGAAAAAGAAAATGTTCAAACAGGTTTTGATAAACATTTTTTAAACAGGTTTCTATATAGTAAAGAGGCGATGAATATTAAAATAATTCTTAAAGGGTGTGTCCATTACCTGAAAAAGCAATTTTGTTATTGCAACTGAATAAAAAGGCACAAACAATATTATAAGTAGTTTCGAATCAACATTTGATAAATATCTTCTTGCTACAGTTTTTCAGTTTCTTTGATTGAAATGGTCAAATTTTGCTGTATGAAATTGTATTTATTTAAAAAAATTATTCAAATAAATATTTCTAAGTTTAAACTAAAATATTTAGTCTCTGTGTTGTTGAACAATTGTTGATAAACTTCCTTATTCCTCCAAAACTGATTAGACAACTTAAAATGCAGAATCTGTATTCTCTCATTAAATAGTTTTTCTTATTTGTGCTTATATCGTACAGTCAATATATTCAATAATTTTGCATTCACAGCCATTCACACACAATACCCTGATGGTGAATTTGGGGTTTAGTGCCTTGCTCGTGGCGATTTGATATGTGGAGGAAGATGAAGTTCAACCCTCAACTTTCAGGTTGCAGGAATCAATATTTGTCTTAATTTTACAGAAATCAAGCGATGAAATTCTAAAAATTATGTGTTTACTAACAATGTCAATACAGTTTCATTATCAGTAACATCAATAAATTGAATCAGGCCCAAACATTAAACAGTGTTGGATTTTTTTTTTTCTGATGTACAAAGCAAGAAAGAAAAAACTGAACACTTGCAACTGGTTGTCACAAAGACTTGAGAATGAGAGAACAATAACTGGGGATAGTCCTGAATGAGTGATTTCTCCAATTTGAAGTAGATCTCTTCCTCCTTTAGAGTTAGGGGAGGTTTACAATCAAGAGATTTGGGACTTGAGATCCTTTTGGTTCCTCAGTTAATTGTGGGAGTTTAAGTATTGACATATAGAGAAAGTTTATATTTTCTCAATTAGTGTCACTTTACAGGAGAACTTTCTTAAAATAAACCCTGAAGTTTCAGTGTGTTAGAAAAATTATCTAAGTTCATTTACTTGTGAGTTTATTTGAAAGTTTATGTTTTCATATTATTATTGTGTTTGTTGTTTACTTGACTTCTTTTCTTCCGTGATACACTATTAACTATTTTTAGGATGTTTGCCTGGAAGCTAGAAACGTTTACACATTCCTGTGTTGTCAGCTTTCTGTGAAACTGATTGGTTGCGGTCAGCCTCATGCCCTTGTAAGGGCATGTCCACAGAAGGTTCCAGAAGATCCTGTAGTAAAGGTCATTAGTCAATTCTTTGTGTGACTGTGTGAAAAAGCTCAAACTCCTTCCTTGTGATCATAATAAAAAGCAGTGTGGACAAAGAGCCCGCAGAGTTGATCACAAACAGTGTTTGACGGCGGTTCTCCACGTCAGGCTCTGCTCGCCTCTTCTGCAGAAAAGTAATTTGTGTCTCTGGTTGATTCTTTGCAGGTTAGGAACTGAAATAGACCTTACACACTGTATTAAATATAATGACCATGTGATGAAACTGTGACTTGACTGGATGTCTAAAGGTTGCCGAGTTAAAAATACCCGATATTACAGCAGAAAAGAGAGAAGCTGAGTGAACAGGATGCCATCACCACCATTTGGAGGAACAAAAGATACTTGTGTTTTATGAAAGTCCTACAATAAGTCTTAAAAGCTAGCAAAGTTTAATGAAACACTTGCCATTTTTTCGGCTGCTTTTGATATTTAAAAAGAGTCAAAGCTGCTTTAGTTCTCTAAGAATAGTGTCAAAGGTTGCTTAACTCTAAATAACTAGGTTCCTGTAACATGTAGTTTATTTATTGTACACACATTTAAAACAGTCCAAGTTGCATCAAGAAAAACAAAAACAACTTCCATGTTTGCTTCACGTTCAGCTTCTGTTCATTCGCTCAGCTGATTTTAGATGTTAATAACGTATCTTTGTCAAATATCTAGAGCTGTACAAAGCCTATTACACAGAGCCCAGTGTTTGCACTTTATAAATTGCTTCAAAAAACCTGCAAGATTCTTTCAAATGCAGAAAATCATGTTTCAACTGCTGTCCTGTGTGTTGGTGTGGTTAACCATTTTCTCTGAGGCTACAAGGTTCCTTTATTACATTTTAGCAGGAGCCTTTTCTGTGAAGTTTATATTTTCCTCTGCTGGTTTTGTATGACTACGACTGTTTACTTCAGTGGTTCCAACACATGTAAGACGTCCTTAGAAGTAAGTTAGTCTAAGTTTAGTGTGAGATACATACAAAAACAGGAAATCATGGAGGGGGCAAACACTTATTCACACCATTGTATGTCATAAGAACCTCATGGTACAACTCAGTAATAGATGAAAGCTAATCCATTGAAAGCATAATACATTGGAAAATACATAAAAAAAACACTGAGACAGAATGTTGACAATATATAACACAAGAAAGGAATTAAGCTAAAACTTTCACTTTAACATAATTGAAATAAGACACTTTGGAATGTTGCACAATAAAACGCTCCTGAAACATGGCAGCCAATCCCAGAACTATTTACATGTTTATGTTTGTGAGCTTATGTTGAATTTTTACAAATTAAAGTCATAATGTCATCCATCTAAGATGTAGTGTTCAGTTGAACCATCAGAATAGAGTCCTCTGGATTCTCCACTGTGGGTGGGATGGCAGAGAGTTTGGCTTTTTCATATTTCTTTTGCTTCCAAGTGAAGTAGAGACAAAGGCCAATTAAAGGAAGAACCACAGCAATACTACACAATTCCAAAGTGAGCCGGATCTGTTAAAAGAGAAAAAAACTTCATTAGTTTAATTAAACTGATGATTTTTCACCGTAGATTGTAAGATTGTATTTTCTGCTGGATGAACTCCAGCAGTTCTCACACCAGAGGATGAGGTAATCTATGTGATTTATAGTAATTTTTAGTTGCTCATATACCAAAGCTGATCATTGTTGTTAGGGCTGCAATTTGCTATTTGACTGTTTCTTCTTAAATAAACTACAAACTTCTAATATAAACTAATTATTTATCTTTTCTCACTCACCACAGTAAGTTAAGTTCATCCCTTTAGAGGAGTTACTGACTGGATTCCTGACTGAGCAGACCAGATGTCCTGAGATGTTTTGTCTCAGAACGATGATGTTGGTCTCAGTATTTCTAGAGAAGAGCTCAGAGTCTGTCAGTGTGTGTCCATCCAGAGCCCAGCTGTACTGAGGACTGTCACCTTGAGACACACAGGACACCTTCATCTGTCCCTGAGACAAACACTCAGGGAGCAGCTGGACAGAGGACACAGCAGCTGAGAGAGAAACACATGAAAAATTAATTACAGAACATAGCTATTTATTAATGGAACACTGGAAAGTCTGTTGTAAGGTATTTTAATTTAATATAAGTAAAATGTGTATCTATACTACTTCATGTTAGGAAACAAAACAATGCAAAAGAGTTGAAACTAGAAAAAATTGAAAGATAAATATTTGATTACCTATAACAAATAGTTGCAGAATTTTCCATCCTGTGTTTTTTCCATTTCCATCAAACATTTCAAGTTCATAGTCACCACTGTCAGTCTTTCTCAGGTCATTGATCCTGACTGATCCATCACTGGGAAAAAAGAGAATTCTGTCGTCCTTTTTAAGAACTACGTTATACCTCCAATATAGTATCACAGAGTTATTAGTATGCCATTGCAATCTTTGTATTTCTGACACGTTGTCCACCAGCTGAATGTCTACTGCTCCTCCCAAAACTCCAAAACACTGAGCTCCATTTTGTCTGCCGTCACAGAAAGGTTTCACCTCTTAAAGGAAGAACAAGAATAAGAATAAATAGTGTATTTATCTATGTTTATTTCTTTACAAAAAAAAGTTACTCAGTTTGTAAAAGTAGATTTTCATCAAGTAAACAAACAAAGTATTTCGGTTTTAATTGATGTCAATTACAAAAACATAAAATAATAATAACAGTAATTATAATTGCTCTAATAATAATAATAATAATAATATTTACTTCAAAGATTAAACACATTTTAATCTTTGACTCTTTTAATCTTTAATTAATCTTGTTGAAAAAATGAACCAGATAACTAAATCAATCATCTGAAAACTGGATTCTAACTCAAATAAATATAAAGTCTAATTGTTTAATTGGCTTGTTTTTAGCAATTTGCTCTGACTTAAAGTTTATCTTAAATTCTTAATGACTAAAGAGGAACAGAAAGAATAAGGTATGCTTTTTTATAAAGTAACCAATACATTTACATACTTCTATCACCAAATTTACATTTGCTTTCAGGTAAATAGTAAAAATTAAAACCAAATTAGCCAAAGTTGAACAACTTCCACAAATTTTAATCACATGCATGGGCGTAGGTTTGGGTATGGACGGTCGTGACATGTCACGACCAATATTCAAGGGATATAAAATAGTCCCCACCAATTTTTGCCATATTAATTAAAAAAAAAAAACATATGTATTTTTTAACAAAAACAAAATAAATAAACGAAAATCTACATTGATTAGTTTAATATTTCAATATACTACGCAGTGGTAGCATTCATTTTAAAATTCGCTGTTATGAACTATGACGACCCGCTATTGGCTCACAGAACGTGGATCTACGTTCTTTGATTTGCTGCAACAGGCGGCGGCCAGCTGGCCACACGCGGAACGGAAGCTTGGTCCATGGTGCTGACAGTGAACTCGTCTCCTTCTGAGTTTGACATTTATTATTAGTCTCCGAGACCATGTCGCCACCAAAAAAGAAAAGGACGATAGACATTAGAAGTTATTTCGCTACCTCGGCTGTAAGTACAGTGAGTGGACCCATAAGTTAGATATCTATCACGCAACGCATTTGTGGTAAAGTCCGGTGTTTAGTAAGGTCAGCACTGAATGTGAGGTAGAATAGGTCTGTTAATTATGTAATATTTTTTCACATAGGATGCTCAGACAGCAGAGCAAGGGGCAGAGCAGAACGATGGAGAGGTGGCTGGAGCTTCAGGGCTCCAGGTGAGGTGTTGGATCTTTTTCCTGAAGTGCAAGAAGTCATTTTTTGTTCTTATCTGCAATTGTGTTTGTTGTATAATCAGTAGATCCAGAGGATATTTCTTTTGATCTTACTTGTAATGTCTGCTGAATTTTGAACAGGAAAAAGTAAAATGTTCTTGAACTAACCTGCTGAGTATGACTGTATCCAAGTTATGGTTGGGGGGAGGGGGTTATTAAGCCACTGTGGTGGCTTAATAATAACCTCTACTGGTCAAAAATGGTCGGGGGGGGGGGGTCAGTAAGTTGTAAGGTCCCCACCAAAACTTAGACCAAACCTACGCCCTTGATCACATGTAACAAGTTTTAACATTTCTTATAGACCCTGTGATGGAGACCAGGGACTCCATCCCTATTGAGTATTGATATTTATTTACAGAACAAGTACTTTTAGTTTCATTTCTTTATTCCAGTTTATTTGTGTTGCGTTAATTGGGTTTTACCTTTCTGGTGTGTCTCCTTAGAAGGGTGGAGCATACCATGTAAACTAAGAAGGGTAATGCTCTGAAAGTTATATTAAGTCTGATTTAATTTCTTGATTGACTTTAGGATTAGTTTGTTTGTAATTTGCATGCATGTAAATACTTATTTGTACCATTTATTTTGTGTTGGGTTTGTAAATTATTTATTGTTGTTTGTCACCCCTTCGCCTGGTGTAGGTGGAAGTGGCCCAGGGATAAAGCCGGCTGCTGTGCTTCGCAGTCTAAAATGGGTGTCGGTGTACTGGTGACCTGCAGCACCAATGAAGCTATTTCAATCTGGAGAGACTCAGACGGAAAAAACAGCGATTAAACAGGTTTATTGACATGCATGAATTTAAAGTTCTTTGGCGCTCGGGCCCCGGCTGAGGACATTGAGCTGTGAATTGCGATCAGCTCGGATGAGCATTCCCGATGTAGGTTAGGAATGTCATCCCCCGGGACCCGACACTGGTGGTGGGGGTCGGTGAAGGATGGGAGCCTGAAGAGTGGAGGTGGAGAAGGGGTGGAGGAGGGTTGAGCGCAGCTGGAAAGCGGAAGATGCCATGGATGGAGGTCCTTATCAACTGGGCCTTGGTCGGTGAGTGGACGTGACGTGGCTTGGTCCTGCGTTGATAGGTCGGCTGTGATGAGCGGGACGCGCCGACTGGATGATGCAGGTGGGGCTAAAGAGTCTTCCAGTTTGAATTTGCGCCTAGGCTTCATTTCAATCTGGAGAGACTCAGACGGAAAAAACAGCGATTAAACAGGTTTATTGACATGCATGAATTTAAAGTTCTTTGGCGCTCGGGCCCCGGCTGAGGACATTGAGCTGTGAATTGCGATCAGCTCGGATGAGCATTCCCGATGTAGGTTAGGAATGTCATCCCCCAAAAAGGGAGGCTGAGGCCGGGGCCGAGGCCGGGGAATTAGCATCAGGGTCAGAGAGTAATGTGGGGGAGCTACGCTAGCTCGGGGCTTACAGACTAGGACTTGAGGAGATCGTAGTAGGTGATGTTACTGTGATAGGGGTAAATTATGAAGCTGGTGGATAACGGTCAGCGGGGATGCTGCTAGGCGTGTATTGGCGAGATGCTGGTAGATGAAAGACACTGGGATGGTACGAGGTATGAAATGACGGGATGTGGGTAGATGAAGGCCAGCTGGGGAAGAGGTGCGGCGTTAAATAGCAGAATGCTGGTAGATGGAGGCCAGCGGGGGATGCTGTTATGCGTGAAATGACTGGATGCTGGTAGATGTAGGCCAGCTGGGGACGCCGCTATGCATGAAATGATTAAATGCTGGTAGATGAAGGCCAGCTGGGGACACCGCTATGCTTGAAATGACTGAATGCTGGTAGATGAAGGCCAGCTGGGGACACCGCTATGTATGAAATGACTAAATGCTGGTAGATGAAGGCCAGCTGGGGACGCCGCTATGTATGAAATGACTAAATGCTGGTAGATGAAGGCCAGCTGGGGACACCGCTATGCATGAAATGACTAAATGCTGGTAGATGAAGTTCAGCTGGGGACGCCGCTATGCATGAAATGACTAAATGCTGGTAGATGAAGGCCAGCTGGGGACGCCGCTATGCATGAAATGACTAAATGCTGGTAGATGAAGGCCAGCTGGGGACACCGCTATGCATGAAATGACTAAATGCTGGTAGATGAAGGTCAGCTGGGGACGCCGCTATGCATGAAATGACTAAATGCTGGTAGATGAAGGCCAGCTGGGGACGCCGCTATGCATGAAATGACTAAATGCTGGTAGATGAAGGCCAGCTGGGGACGCCGCTATGCATGAAATGACTAAATGCTGGTAGATGAAGGCCAGCTGGGGACACCGCTATGCTTGAAATGACCGGATCTGGTAGATGTGGGCCGGCTGGGGAAGCCGCTATTTGTGAAAAGACTGGATGCTGGTAGATGTGGGCTAACTTGGGGGCGCCGTTAAGATGAAACGGCAGGAAGTTGGTAGATGAAGGCTGACTGGGGTAATGTGGTGATGCTATGAAATAGTATGTCAATTAGAAATAATATCCCCCCAAAAATGAAAGCTGAGGCTGGGGCCGGAGCTGGGAGTTAGAGACTGGGAGAGTGAGAAAAGGTCGGGAGCTACGCCAACTCGGGGCTTGCGGGCTGGAACCTTAAGGAGGCTATACAGGGTGACGGTACTGATGGTAGGGGAAAATGATGAAAGCCAGTGGATGAAGGTCAGCCGGAGACATAGATGGGCGTGGAATGGCAGGGTGCTCGTAGAGTAGACCGACTGAAATGATGATTTAGCTGTAGGAAAGAGATCAGCTGCATGGTACTGAGATAGCGAGAAAAGGATGGGAGAGGGAATAGATTAGGATGTAAGAAGATAGCTGCCTGCTACTGGAGGTGAGATGCTAGAACCAGGATTAGATTTGCAGGGTGACGTTAGAGGATGCGAGCGAGATATGGGGACATTCTGGAATGAAACTTAAAATAGGGGAGTGAAGGACAACAGGGAAAGATGAGCATAACATTTGCTGGATGGGAGTGTGCGCTTTGCGTGAGGTTGACCAACCACCACCAGTGAATTGCGCAGTGCACGTCGGGCACTGAGGGAAGCTATGAAGACGGAGACGAGATACGTAAAATTATATGAAGAGAATGCTGAAGATGACTATGGAGCTGTTGACGTAAGGTCGAGAGAATACCTGGAAAACTGGTTAAACGTGATCTAAAGAGTTGAATGATGTCGTATATAAATTATGGCCTCGAGATTGAGAGAATGCAGGGGCTTGGAATGATGGATGAGCATGAAGAGGAAGCTAAGACTGGAAATGAGGATGAGAAACTGAGGAACTATAGGGAATAAAATTACGGTGCGAGGCGTGGATGAGGGTTTGAAATAGATTATTTTGTCTAGTAGCTGGACTGGACTGAACAAGGGCTGGGAGATATAGCTTATCAGCGAGAGTGATAGAATGGCAGGATGCTGGAAGATGAAGGCCAGCTGGGGAAGCGAGAGTGTTCGAATGGCGGGATGATAGTAGATGAAGGCCAGATCTGCCATAAGCGGAGGTGATTAGAATGATTAGTGGCAATTAAATTGATTAATGGCCAATGATGGCGAGGAAAATGGTGGAGATTCGGCTTTGCGGGTCAAACATGATAGCTTATGGCGGAGAGCGGCGATGTGGGGACGCTTACGGAAATGACCCCTCGGGAAACAGGCTACAGAAGTGGAACGGGCTTCGTAGAATGCTGAGGACTCGAGCTGCTGAAATGGAGGTTGGAGCTGAACCGGCTGCATGGGGGTTCCCTCTCGAAAGGGTCATGCAGGACAGGCTGGATAGAATGAGAAAATTAGAGAGGAGGTGCCGTCCTATACTCCCAGCGATAAGGAGGTGCTGGCTTTACCCCGATGGGGGTTGAGAAAATGGGCGATAATGAAATCTTTTTTTTTTTTTTTTTTTTTTTTTTTTTTTTTTTTTAAACCGAAGATGTGCAAAGCTTTGGCGCTTGTGAAAGGAACCATGCGAACTAACTTGACTTGGACCTAAGCAATGATGTTGGAGGTTCTGCTCCTCCGGATGGGGCCTTGGCTTCAGAACAACTGCGAGTGCTGGTAGGTCGTTGCTAACTGGCAGCAAGGGTGGCTCGTAGGTGCCTTATGATAATTGGCTCGGAAGAGGGACTGGAACGAATGCGCTAGTGAAACCTGGGAAAGCTAGAGGATAGGCTGCATAGACTTGGAAATGACAGGATGGCCTGGGAATAGCATGCGAATCCGGACAATTGTCTGGTGAGAGATGAAGCTTAGAAGCGCCAGCAGGGACATGAGCTTGAAATGTCGGCATACGAGGCAGTTTACTGTTGGCGGGCCACGGTTAAGCAAGTTATCAGGGGGCATGGACTTATTTGGGGGCAAAATGAATCTACGTAGCTGAACGTAGGTAACGGTTCGGTAGCCGCGGGCTACTTGTTAACAGGCTTAAGATGCTGTAATATTAGCTGAGCATCATTTATCTGTCGATACCTGCATCCGACAGCATTGCTCAACGTGGTCGTTACCTTGGGGGAAAACTTAGCAGGGTTCTGCGTTTGTGGCGTGATTATAATGGACATACACAGCTCTGCGCAACAGCAGCAGGTCTCCTTCGCTGCCGCACCGGTGTAAATCCAGCAAGCATCTCAGAGTTCAAGTTGCGTTTGAGGGCGGCTCGGGAAACAGGTTACGACATTTAATGGATTAAACAGTTTTAACTGCTGAAAGTGACGGGGACGCGGATATGGGAAGCGCGGGAGCCCCCATAGTATCAAATCAACATAGGAATGACGGAGAATTGGCCGTTCTGGGGTGGAAACGGGCAGCTTCCGGTTCAGGGGGTGGGGAGGGGCACTGCTTACTCTGGGCAGGCTATACACTCCGAAGCTCACCCGTACCGTTGGGCCTGGCGGGGAAGCAGGTAAACTCTTGAGACCAAGGATAAACCCAGAAAACGACTTAGACAATCCTAAAACTTAAGCTAGGAAAAAGGGGCACTTTGTTAAAAGGCCAGGTGCTCGAATCCTGACAACGGCATGCAAAATGTCGAGTTTTTTTTTTTTTTCCTTTTGATTATAATGCGCATCCCGTTCAGCAATGCCAGTGGGAGCGTGACGTACTGTCACGCGGTTAAAGACGGCGGGTGCACGATTTAAGATAGTCACTGTTGAAGCAGAGAAAATGAATACGGTAACCATGACGGCTCATGAACGGCTCTACGTAGCTGGGTGCGCATGAGTCTACCGTTTTATGAATGAATAATCCCGCTGTGCGGATAAACGTGACCAAACACGAACGCTGGCTTGAGAGGGGCCGAGAAAAGGAGCAGTAAGTCCAGTGCGGGCATAATAAAGTTAGAGGAGGAATATACGGGGCTTGATAACGGAGGCTACTACCGAGGTCGGGAAGCTGTAGAAAAGAGGTTGGCGATCCACCTTGGGTCACGCCGGGAGGGATGCCACTATTACCAATTCATTTATGCATTCATGCAATTAAAAGCTCTGAAGCACTTGAACCGCGCCCGGATGGCGCATGCGAAATGGGCCTGCAAGTTCGGGAAGGGGATAGACTAAGTTCCGCGTTTCCTAACGTTGCAAACATGAATGAGACAAGTGAGGCTACGTCTTACCCTGAAAGCCCGAGGCGGGCGTAGCGTGGGAAATCCGAAGGGAGGCGCTGATGACCGGGCTGCCAGCAGCTATGCGGAAGTGAGTGAAGCTGTTGAAGTGGCCGAACCAGAGCGGGGAACCGGTAGAAAGGCGACGTGATGAACGCGGTGGAAAGATGATGAACGACGAGCTGGGAGGGCGACGGAGATCGGTGCGGCGAGACCTTGGCGGGCCGGCCAGGGGCCTGAGGCGGAGAAAGATGGCCCAGGGATGAAGACAGTGGGATTATGTGGCCGCTTGCCAGAGACAGGCCGTGGAGTGGGTGGCGCGGGAGCAAGGGACGGTGGGTCCCGGTCAGGCGAGAGAGCGGCGGCAGAAGCTGCTTAGAATGAATGAGGCCGGGAGGAATACTTCTTCCATCCGAGGAGCGACTGAGGGAAAGAAGGGGCCGAGCAAACGGCTTAGCGGCTTTTAAGAGGGACATTAGAGGTGGAAGGGCGAGCAATCACGGAGAAAAGGATCTGGTGAGATAACTGACTGGGAGCTGAGGCGTGCGGCTGAACAGGTTGAGCGCAGCTGGAAAGCGGAAGATGCCATGGATGGAGGTCCTTATCAACTGGGCCTTGGTCGGTGAGTGGACGTGACGTGGCTTGGTCCTGCGTTGATAGGTCGGCGGTGATGAGCGGGACGCGCCGACTGGATGATGCAGGTGGGGCTAAAGAGTCTTCCAGTTTGAATTTGCGCCTAGGCTTCATTTCCACCATATCTTGTTGCCTTGCCTCCCCTCTTTTCAACGCAGTGCCACCATCGGAAAGTGACAGACCCACTTAGCTATTTGTCTCCCAATTGAAGTGCAGTTAATGAATATGCAACCTAGAAGCAAACAAACAAATAATAAACCACTAAAATGAACCAATTTATCTTTTCACACTCACCACAGTAAGTTAAGTTCATTCCTTCGGAGGAGTTACTGACTGGATTCTTGACTGAGCAGACCAGATGTCCTGAGATGTTTTGTCTCAGAACGATGATGTTGGTCTCAGTATTTCTAGAGAAGAGCTCAGAGTCTGTCAGTGTGTGTCCATCCAGAGCCCAGCTGTACTGAGGACTGTCACCTTGAGACACACAGGACACCTTCATCTGTCCCTGAGACAAACACTCAGTGACCAGCTGAACAGAGGACACAGGAGCTGAGAGAGATTCACATGAAAAATTAATTACAGAAAATAGCTTAATTTTTAATTTGGTGGAAAACTTGAAAGTACAGAATACAATATTGAGGTTTGGTGTAAAATATTTTTTATTTAATATAAGTTAAATGTTTATCTACATCCTGTTGTGAAATGAAACAATGTTAAAGAGGAAAAAATGAAATACATTGAAAATTAAATAGTTGATTACCTATAACAAATAGTTGCAGAGTTTTCCATCCTGTGTTTTTTCCATTTCCATCAAACATTTCAAGTTTATATTCACCGCTGTCAGTCCTTCTCAGGTCATTGATCCTGACTGATCCATCACTGGGAAAAAAGGGAATTCTGTCGTCCTTTGGACTAACAACTTTGTTATTCTTCCAATATAGTATCCTAGAGTTATTCATTTTCCATAAGAATCTGGGTATTTCTGACACGTTGTCCATCAGCTGAACGTCTACTACTCCTCCCAAAACTCCAAAACACTGAGCTCCATTTTGTCTGCCGTCACAGGAAGTTTTCACTGTTTAAATAAAAAACAAACATTAGGATGACAAATAAGAATAATTAGTGTATTCATTTTATTATTATTATAATGTTTTTTACAAATGAAGGTATTCTCTTAGCCACTGGACTACAAATAATAAAATGAAAAATAATCATTGTAATACTTTTTAGTTATTTTAGATTCAGGGATCTGTTTTTGTACCCCAAAATCACATTGTTTTAGCAAAAATCACACAAAGTCACTATTCAGCTCCTTATCAACATATGCAAAAGACAAACCTACCCATTTGTTGCATTTCTGATTAGGCTAGGACAAGTAAATAATATTTTTCATGGATCATTAAATCATGTGATCAGGGCAAAAGAATTTTGTCAAGCTTTTCTTTGTTGTAGCGGGTCAAAAAGTAGATTATCATCATGAAAACAGACAATATTTTGATTTTAATTGATGTTGTGTGTAAAAACATGAAAAAATAAAATAATAATAATAATAAAGGAATTCAATTCAAAGATTAAAAATATTAATTTAATACATTAGCTACTAGACATATCATCCGAAAACTTAATACTAATAATATTTTTCTTACTCACCACAGACAGCTATGTTCATCTCTTCGGAGGAGTTACTGACTGGATTCTTGACTGAGCAGACCAGATGTCCTGAGATGTTTCGTCTCAGAACGATGATGTTGGTCTCAGTATTTCTAGAGAAGAGCTCAGAGTCTGTCAGTGTGTGTCCATCCAGAGCCCAGCTGTACTGAGGACTGTCACCTTGAGACACACAGGACACCTTCATGTGTCCCTGAGACAAACACTCAGGGACCAGCTGGACAGAGGACACAGCAGCTGAGAGAGAAACACATGAAAAATTATTTACAGAAAATAGCTTAATTTTTAATTTGGTGGAAAACTAGAAAGTACAGAATACAATATTGAGGTTTGGTGTAAAATATTTTTTATTTAATATAAGTAAACTTTGTATCTACGTCCTGTTGTGAAATGAAACAATGTTAAAGACTAAAAAATGAACACATTGAAAAATAAATATTTGATTACCTATAACAAATAGTTGCAGAGTTTTCCATCCTGTGTTTTTTCCATCTCCATCAAACATTTCTAGTTTATATTCACCGCTGTCAGTCCTTCTCAGGTTATTGATCCTGACTGATCCATTACTGGGAAAAAAGGGAATTCTGTCGTCCTTTTTAAGAACTACTTTATTATACCTCCAATAAAGTATCACAGACTTATTAGTATTCCATTTGAATTTGGTTATTTCTGACACGTTGTCCATCAGCTGAACGTCTACTACTCCTCCCAAAACTCCAAAACACTGAGCTCCATTTTGTCTGCCATCACAGGAAGTTTTCACCTCTTAAATTAAAAACAAGCATTAAGATGACAAATAAGAATAATTAGTGTATTCATTTTAGTATTATTATAATGTTTTTTACAAATGAAGGTATTCTCTTAGCCACTGGACTACAAATAATAAAATGAAAATTAATCATTGTAATACTTTTTAGTTATATTAGATTCAGGGATCTATTTTTGTACCTCAAAATCACATTGTTTTAGCAAAAATCACACAAAGTCACTATTCAGCTCCTTATCAATATATGCAAAAGACAAACCCACCCATTGTTTGCATTTCTGATTAGGCTAGGACAAGTAAATAATATTTTTCATGGATCATTAAATCATGTGATCAGGGCAAAAAATTTTTGTCAAGCTTTTCTTTGTTGTAACGGGTCATAAAGTAGATTTTCATCATGAAAACAGACACAATATCTTGATTTTAATTGACGTTGTTTGTAAAAACATTTAAAAAAATAAATAATAATAATGATAATAATAAAGGAATTCAATTCAAAGATTAAAAATATGAAGTTTATACATTAGCTACTACTCATATCATCTGAAAACTTAATACTAATAATACTTTTCTTACTCACCACAGACAGCTATGTTCATCTCTTCGGAGGAATTACTGACAGGATTCCTGACTGAACAGACCAGATGTCCTGAGATGTTTTTTCTCAGAACGATGATGTTGGTCTCAGTATTTCTAGAGAAGAGCTCAGAGTCTGTCAGGTTGTGTCCATCCAGAGCCCAGCTGTACTGAGGACTGTCACCTTGAGACACACAGGACACCTTCATCTGTCCCTGAGACAAACACTCAGGGACCAACTGGACAGAGGACACAGCAGCTGCGAGAGAAACACGTGAAAAATTATTTACAGAAAACAGTTTAATTTTTAATTTTGGTGGAAAACTGGAAAGTACAAAAGACAAACTGAAGTACGTTGTAAAATATTTTTTATTTAATATAAGTAAAATGTGTATCTACGTCCTGTTGTGAAATGAAACATTGTAAAAGAGTAAAAAGTGAAAAATTTGGAATAGAAATATTTGATTACCTATAACAAATAGTTGCAGAGTTTTCCATCCTGTGTTTTTTCCATTTCCATCAAACATTTCAAGTTTATATTCACCGCTGTCAGTCCTTCTCAGGTCACTGATCCTGACTGATCCATTACTGGGAAAAAAGGGAATTCTGTCGTCCTTTTTAAGAAGTACGTTATACCTCCAATATAGTATCCTAGAGTTATTCATTTTCCATAAGAATCTGGGTATTTCTGACACGTTGTCCATCAGCTGAACGTCTACTACTCCTCCCAAAACTCCAAAACACTGAGCTCCATTTTGTCTGCCGTCACAGGAAGTTTTCACCTCTTAAATAAAAAACAAGCATTAGGATGACAAATAAGAATAATTAGTGTATTCATTTTATTATTATTATAATATTTTTTACAAATTAAGGTATTCTCTTAGCCACTGGACTACTACAAATAATATGAAAAATAATCATTGTAATACTTTTTAGTTATTTTAGATTCAGGGATCTGTTTTTGTACCCCAAAATCACATTGTTTTAGCAAAAATCACACAAAGTCACTATTCAGCTCCTTATCAATATATGCAAAGGACAAACCTACCCATTGTTTGCATTTCTGATTAGGCTAGGGCAAGTAAATAATAATTTTCATGGATCATTAAATCATGTGATCAGGGCAAAAATAATTTTGTCAAGCTTTTGTTTGTTGTAGCGCGCAATAAAGTAGATTTTCATCATGACAATAGACACAATATTTTGATTTTAATTGATGTTGTTTGTAAAAACATCAAAAAATAATAATAATAAAGGAATTCAATTCAACGATTAATTGAATCGAAAAGATTCAATTAAAAGTTTGAATCTTTTCAAGTTTAAAAAATAAGACCCAATGAAAAGATTAATTGACCCAAGATGTCGACTCTTTTGCCATCTTGTCGAAAGAGTCGACAAGATGGCGACGCGAGTAAACGCAGCGTCTTTGTGCTCACCGACTCGAAGTTTGTCTTTTCCACTTTGCTCGGGTAAAAACACCTACAACCGACAAAATTTACTGGCCATTGGTCAAGCAATCGGGGAAAGTCTGCCACAGGAGATTTTCCGTGTCCACAACAACATTCCGGTCGATATTGCACGGACACCGGGCTGTCCCTGGATTACAATCCCAGTATCTACGACAGGTCGACGGCGCAGAGATCGTAAACAAAAGAGGGGGTGTTGTAGCTCGGCCGTGGGACTCCTGCATGATACTATCAGCAACAACCAGAACAAGTACCCCCAGGCTGTTCACATCGTCTCTGGGGACTTTAATCATGCTGATCTGAAATCAGTCCTCCCCAAATTCCATCAACACGTAAAGTGCACAACCAGGGGTGATAAAACTCTGGACAAGCTGTACACAAACATCAGACAAGCATACAGGGCTAAACCCTTAGCACACCTTGGCCAGTCTGATCACGTGTCCCTGCTACTGATCCCTGCTTACACCCCCCTGCGGAAACGTGTCCCCATTACAACCCAGACTGTCACCATCTGGCCTGAGGATGCCTCTCACCAACTACAGGACTGCTTCCAGAGAACTGACTGGGAGGTTTTTGCACATCCGGACCTGGAGAACTACACCTCAGCAGTCTTGGACTACATCAGGTTCTGCACGGACAATGTCACCAGGAGCAGACTCATGAGGATCTATCCGAATAGGAAACCCTGGATGACTAAGGAGGTCCGGGGCCTCTTGAAAGCCAGGAACGCTGCTTTCAGGTCTGGGGACAAAGCACCCTACAGTTCTGCCAGAGCCAACCTGAGAAGAGGCATCTGCCAAGCTAAGGCATCATACAGAGGGAGAATAGAGAAGCAGCTCAGGAGCAACACCACCAGGCAGGTGTGGCAGGGTGTCCAGCACATGACAAGCTACAGATCCAGCAACCAGCCATGCACGGAGGGAACCACTTCCCTGGCAGAGGAGATGAATATCTTCTTTGCCCGCTTTGAGGCGACACCTACCACAGCTCCATCACAGCTGCCTGTCCACAGCAGCTCTGCTCTCACAGTAGAGGAGTGTGAGGTGAGGCAGGTGATGAGGAAGGTAAACCCAAGGAAGGCTGCGGGACCTGACGGTGTGTCAGGACGGGTGCTTAAAGGCTGTGCAGACCAACTGGCTGGAATCTTCACAAAGATTTTTAACCAGTCCCTGTCTCAAGCCACTGTCCCTCCCTGCCTAAAGTCCTCTACCATTGTCCCCCTGCCAAAAAGAACCAACATCAACACCCTGAATGACTACCGTCCAGTGGCACTCACACCGATCATCATGAAGTGCTTTGAGAGACTGGTGCGGAGTCACATCCTCGCTGGCCTGCCTGCTGAGCTGGACCCTCTCCAATTTGCCTACAAAGCAAAGAGGTCCACAGAGGACGCTGTATCCACAGCACTTCATGCTGCCCTGACCCACGTAGAGAAGCAGGGGAGCTACGTCAGAATGCTCTTCGTGGACTTCAGCTCAGCATTTAATACTATACTTCCCCAACGTCTGGTGTCCAAGCTAGCAAACCTTGGGCTCCCATCAGCCACCTGCAGTTGGATCCTGGACTTCCTAACAGGTCGCTCCCAGAGGGTCAGACTGGGCCCCCACACCTCCACTGCTCTGAGCCTGAACACCGGATCGCCACAGGGTTGCGTGCTCAGCCCACTTCTCTACACCCTCTACACTCATGACTGTGTCTCCAACCACCTCAGCAACAAGATCATAAAATTTGCAGATGACACGACTGTTGTTGGTCTCATCTCAGGCAGGAAAGGGGAGCTGGAGTACAGGCATGAGGTGAAGCGGCTGACAGAGTGGTGCAAAGTCAATAACCGGCTCCTCAACACCTCCAAAACAAAGGAGCTGGTGATCGACTTCAGGAAGAACAAAACGGACATCCAGCCTCTCACCATCAGTGGGACCTGTGTGGAGAGGGTCCCAGTGTTCAGGTTTCTGGGCATGGAGTTGGAGGATAAGCTAACCTGGAGCACCAACACCAAGGAGCTGTTGAAGAAGGCACAGCAGAGACTGTACTTTCTGAGAATACTCAAGAAGAACCGTCTCCCCTCAGACCTGCTGCAGGCCTTCTATCACTGCTCCATAGAGAGTGTGCTCACGTACAGTCTGTGTGTCTGGTATGGCAGTAGCACATCCGCGGACAAGAAGGCGCTCCAGAGGGTTGTTAGGGCAGCAGAGAGAACCATAGGCTGCCCCCTGCCCACTATGGAACAGATTTACACTTCCAGGCTCCACAAGAACGTTTTTGGACATTTTAAATGACTCTTCACACCCTGGCCATGGTCTCTTCTAGCTGCTGCCATCAGGCAAGAGATACAGAGAAATAAAAACCAGGACAAATCGCCTAAAAAACTGTTTTTACCCGATGGCAATCATGGCACTAAATTCAAAGGCATAAGAACTTCTGCTCTTGACACCACTTTGTTAAAAATGTAAATTCTGTTGCCACACCTCCAGGTGCTGCGTCCACCTTCTGATGTCTATTTATTTCTCATTTTGTACTATTTATTTCTTTATCTTTGTATATTATGTATATACACATAGCCTGCATCTCAACTCGAGTCGAGCAAATCTCAATCTCGTTGTAATCTGTTGATGACAATGACAAATAAATCTTATCTTATCTTAAAAATACTAATTGAATACAATAACTAGTAGACATATTATCTGAAAACTGGATACTAATAATATTTTTCTTACTCACCACAGACAGCTATGTTCATCTCTTCGGAGGAATTACTGACTGGATTCCTGACTGAGCAGACCAGATGTCCTGAGATGTTTCGTCTCAGAACGATGATGTTGGTCTCAGTATTTCTAGAGAAGAGCTCAGAGTCTGTCAGTGTGTGTCCATCCAGAGCCCAGCTGTACTGAGGACTGTCACCTTGAGACACAAAGGACACCTTCATCTGTCCCTGAGACAAACACTCAGGGACCAGCTGGACAGAGGACACAGCAGCTGTGAGAAAAACACAAGAAAAATTATTTACAGAAAACAGTTTAATTTTGGTGGAAAACTGGAAAGTACAGATGACAAACTGAAGTACGTTGTAAAATATTTTTTATTTAATATAAGTAAAATGTGTATCTATGTCCTGTTGTGAAATGAAACAATGTAAAAGAGTAAAAAGTGAAAAATTTGGAATAGAAATATTTGATTACCTATAACAAATAGTTGCAGAGTTTTCCGTCCTGTGATTTTTCCATTTCCATCAAACATTTCAAGTTTATATTCACCGCTGTCAGTCCTTCTCAGGTCATTGATCGTGACTGATCCATTACTGGGAAAAAAGGGAATTCTGCCGTCCTTTTTAAGAACTACTTTATTATACCTCCAATATAGTATCACAGAGTTATTAGTGTTCCATAAGAATCTGGGTATTTCTGACACGTTGTCCACCAGCTGAACGTCTACTGCTCCTCCCAAAACTCCAAAACACTGAGCTCCATTTTGTCTGCCGTCACAGGAAGGTTTCCCCGCTTAAAGAAGCAACAAGAATAAGTGTATATAGTGCTTAAATAGTGCTCAAGTGCTTTAAAAAACAAGACTATTATTACTTTCTGAGGATGCTACACTGAAAGGTTTAACAAGACTGTAGACATTACTTGTGTTCATGGATGTCAGAAAGAGTATCCAACTGCAGATGTCACAATTGAAATTGAAAGCTAAGCTTTAATGTTGACTGTTGGAGTTTTGAGTCAGTTAGCTTATGATGTTAACCTTGGGGAAGATTTACCAATCCTAGACAGTCTGGTTCAAGAAAACTCTGTGGCATATTCTTGTGCTGTCATCACATGTTTTATAAAAAAGGGCTTAGAACGTCTGCCAGATGCAGATGATTTGTATGAAGGAGAAAATAAATTTAGGACATCAAAACAACAATGTAGACAGGAGAAAAATAAAAACAAAAGCAGGTCAAAACCTCCTGAACCTGCATTGCCATTAACTCCATGTAATGATCTCCAGTGGCAAGTTCCTGATAACTTTAAAGAGAGTCAAGAAAATAATCCATCTTTTAAACCTCTCTTTAATAAAGCACACAAAGATGGTGAAAAAGAGAGTACTGTAGCGTTCAAAAGTTTAGCAGGAGAGCCTTTCATTATAAAGGATAAACTTTTGTATCTAGCAGACATTGATGAGCCCAGACTTGTGCCAAAAGAATACCATTCAGTAATTCTGCATTTGGGTCACACTGTACCATGGTCAGGGCACCTAGGACAGGCAAAGATGTATAATTGCTCAGTGTTTTTATTGGCCAGGATTATATAAAGATGTGGTTGAATACTGCAAAACATGTCATGACTGTCAGTTAGTAGCCCCCACTAAAGTTTCAGACAGTTGCAGACTTTACCAATAATGACTGTTCCTTAAGAGAGAATCGCCATGGATGTCATAGGTCCTTTACCTAAGAGCAGTAATGGCCATGAATATGTATTAGTCATCTGTGATTATGCAACCAGATATCCAGATGTTTATCCATTATGTTGTCACAAGTGATAAAAACTCTTTATGATCAACTGGGTGTAAAAGGTATTCGTACTACTCCATACCACCCAGAAACCGATGGTTTGGTAGAACAATTTAATGGTACATTAAAGCAAATGTTGAGAAAGTTTATTGATGATACTGGCAAAAACTGGGATAAATGGTTGCCTTTTCTTTTGTTTGCATACAGAGAAGTACCCCAAGCTTCAACTGTTTTTTCTCCTTTTGAGTTGCTTTATGGGAGACAGGTTTAGAGGCCCTTTGGACATGCTGAAGGAGAACTGGGTGGCTGGAGCGGCATCTGTATCCAGTGAAATGGCTTCACCAACAACAAACATCATCTCCTACATACTGCAAATGAGAGACAAACTGGAAAAATATAGAGAACAAGTTAAAGACCATATGCAGAAGGCACAACACAAGCAAAAGTTATGGTATGACAGACATGCCTGTGAAAGGGAGCTGAAGACTGGCCAGAAAGGTTTAGTACTTTTGCCCAGTGGACCAAGTAAGTTGCTAGCTAAATGGCAAGGACCCTACACTGTGGTTAGAAGAGTAGGTCCAGTGACTTATGAAATTATCTGTCCAGAAAAACAAAAGTCAAAGCAACTGCTCCATGTAAATCTGCTAAAGGAGTATTATGAAAGAAATGTTCCAGAAATGGATGTGAAGCAGATCCAGATTGTACAAAATGGTCAGCTGAAGACAGTGCCATGTTGAAGGATGGAGGAGATGAATTGAGTCCATGCAGAGAATTGGCCAAAGTAGAGGCTCCAAAGCATCTGACTCATGATCAGTGGGAACAGCTGGGTGAGATTAAACAGTCTCTTCCATCCCTGTCTGCAGATGTAAATGGGCGAACTGATGTCATAATACACAAGATAACTTTGAAAGATACAACACCTGTTCATCTTAAGCCTTACAGGATTCCAGAACAAATGATGGCACCACTGAAAAAGGAGGTCCAGACAATGCTGGAAATGGGAGTGATAGAGCCATCAAGAAGCTAGTGGTCAAATCGCATTGTGCTTGTTCCTAAGAAGGACTCAACTCAACTTCGCTTTTGTTCTGACTTAAGAAAGCTAAACAGCATTTCTTGTTTTGATTCTTACCCCATGCCACGCATTGATGAGCTACTAGAAAGACTGGGAAAGGGAAGGCCAAATACATCACAACCTTAGATCTATGTAAAGGTTACTGGCAAGTGCCTTTAGATCCATCCTGTAAAGAATACACAGCATTTCAGATTCCAGGCATGGGTTTATTCCATTATACTGTTCTACCATTTGGTCTTCATGGGGCACCAGCTACCTTTCAAAGGTTGATGGACATTATCCTTAATGATTGTTCAAAGTTTGCTGTGGCCTACCTGGATAATGTTGTGATCTACAGTGAGACTTGGGAGGATCACCTACAACATCTCAAGGCTGTGATGGCAAAGATCCAGAATGCTGGTCTCACTCTGAATGTGAGCAAGTGTGCATGGGCACAAGAAGAAGTCAAATATCTGGGTTACATTGTTGGCCATGGACAAATAAAGCCACAACTTGAAAAAGTAAAAGCCATTCAAGCAATCCCCAGACCCAAAACAAAGAAGCAAGTGAGATCATTAGCTTAGTTGGGTGGTATAGGAGATTTATACCCCATCAACTTGAGCAGCCCCTCTGACCGAGTTAACAAAAAAGTCTATTTCTAAAATCATGTGGAAGGATGACTGTGAACATGCATTTCAATCTTTAAAGAAACTGATCTGTTAAGCTCCTGTTTTGCAGAGTCCTAACTTTTCAAAGCCATTTGTTGTTCATGTGGATGCTTTAAATGTTGGTCTTGGAGCAGAACTGGCTCAGGGAGAAGCTGGTGAAGAAAAACCTGTCCTTTTCTTAAGTAAAAACCTGTTTGACTGGGATAAAACGTACTCCACAGTAGAAAAGGAAGGACTTGCAATAAAGTGGGCTTTGGACTCTTTAAAATATTACCTCCTAGGAAGGGAGTTTATTTTGCAAACCAAGCACAGACATCTGAAGTGGATGCACTCCAAGCAGCATCAGAATGCACGAATATTACGTTGGTGCCTTGCCCTTCAGCCATACCAGTTCACCATCCAGCATTGTCCAGCTAATAAGAAAAATCTTATTGCTGCCTACTTTTCTCGTTTGCCTGAGTTTTGTGAACCAGAAGGCAGAGGAAATTAGTAAATGTTAAGAAGCAATAAGGTTTTCTGTAATGTTTGAATTCTAGCATGTGTGCATATGATCCTTTGTCTGTGAAATGTTTACCGTTCGGGTGTGTCCTTGTAGGGACCATCTAGGAACCCTCCTAAGGAAGAGGCCTGCCTCAAACCCAGCTCTTTAATGGAGGGAGCAGTGATAGCTGGAGTTTGATTGGCTGGGGGTAAACTGAGAAGGCAGGGATAACCAGTATATAGGTGGACTGCTGACTGTAGCAGGGGCTGTCTGATGGGAAAGCTGCCATTTTGAACTGTGCTATGATGCTGGAGGCCTAATAAACCAGCTTTGATTGCTGTACAGCCAGGTTTGCTCATTTATTTATTTATTTATTTATTTTTTAAACGTTTTTAAATTTTGATTTGTAATTAATTTTGCACCATTTCCAATACATTTGCATGTACAGATGTGATGGAGCTTTACTCAACTTTACTTTCAGACCTGAAACCATTCCACACAATGTTAAAACCATGCCAACCAAGCTTGGAATGGTTCCAGGTCTGAAAATAAAATGAAAATCACTTTTTGTGGTCAAAATAGTAATTACAACATGGTGTCCAAATAAATTTAATGCCACCAAAAATCTTAGTGTGCTACACTTGTCTAGAAAAGATAAAAAGGTTATTTACAGGGGGTCAGCTGCACCGCGTGACAGCACAGCATTTTTACATCTGCAAGGTCCACGTGCTGAAAGTCCTAAAAATATTTTTTTGCGATCAGATGTGTACATTAACACCTCGAAATTTAATACATCAAAAGACGAGAGTAAAAAAATGAGCAAAGACAAAAAAAATAAATAAATAAATAAATAAAGCAAAAAGAAATTAGCAAGCTTGGCTGTACAACAATCAAACCTGGTTTATTAGGCCTCCAGCATCAAAGCACTGCTCCCTCCTCCCTCAGGGTTACAAGATGACCACTACAAGGACACACCCGAAAGGTAACAAACATAATTCAAACATTACAGAAAACCTTATTGTTTCTTAACAGAGGACAAATGACTAATTTTTGTTAGCTACTGACAAAAAGAGCAGGAGATCCAATTAAATCTCACAGTAACAGACAGGTGGCAACATTGGCAACAACTGTTGATGTTGTCTGCAACACACAGGTAGCCAAACAGATCACCAAGCACAAGTAGTTTCTTCAAAACAGTTGGTACAATAACACTACTCCTAAAAGTTTTTCTTTTCAAATTGTTTCTGAAGTAAATGTAACTGAGTGAGAAAATACACGTAGTTACTACTGACCTCAAACTACACATACAACATCGCATTGCAAACACTTTGCTGCCCTCTAGCGTCAGAGTGACGCTACACCTGAATGACTCTTAAGCCATTCAGACATTAAGGGGTTAAAACACAAGCCTGTTCCCGGAAATTAAGAGCTTTAAATAAGCTTGACCATTTCGGAGAAAAAGATATAAAATAAATATATACCATGCTGATGCTGATTAAGACATTTATCTAAGTAATAGTAGGAGGTGTATGCAACTATTTAACCTGGTAGGTAGAATTTAGAACAAATTCGGACTAGAGAAAATCCCCACAAAATTTAAATTTGTATAGAAATTCTTAGTTTTAAACCTTGTTTAAGTTGTTAATTCCACACCAAAAAGAAAAGGTTAAAAGCAATATATACAAACAACATATGCTAAGGATGACTGGCACTGATGCAAATCTAATGCATACAAAGGAAATACACTTTTTTGACTACTAAGTAGTCAAAAATGAACTAATAGGAGGAAATTTAAACATAAACAAACATTAAAGCAGTGGTTCTCAAAGATTTTCTTCTGGGCCACCTATGGATTACAATAAAATCCCCCCCAAAAAAGAAAAAAAAAAGCATCAACTGGGCACACACATCGTTCAACTAGACATAAACCTATACACACATTTTGTTTTCAAACTCCACTGAAATTTATTTCACACTTCAGGTTGCATCACAACAAACAACAAACCATGTTTACAGTGAAACACTTTTGTGTAACTGTTTTATTGTTAGTTCTATACTGTAGAAGAGTACTCTTTGAGGTCAGTGTTATTTCAAGCATATTTCTTTTTTTATTTGTAACGATATTCAACTTTGCTATCGTCAATACATTTAAAAAAGCCTCTGTGCAAAATTCGGTTAAAACATGAACAGCTCCTTGAGAGTTTTTTTTTCTTTTCATTCATTGCAACCCCTTTGCAATGGCACTGCGCCCCACACTTTGGGGCATTAAAGGTGTCACAACTGAATCCTTTAAGGATTTTACTGTCAGCTGTGTTTTTGTTTCTAAAAGTACAGGTTATATTAGAAAATGAGACAAAAAACACAACAATCAATTAGATGTTATGTGCAAAAATTGTGAACCACTCACCACTACAGACTCCTATCAGGATCAACTGCAGCTTAATCACAGCTTTCATGTCTCTATTCACCCAAGTCTTTGTTGATCAGTGACTGTTAAAAACATAAACGTATGCAACAGCTGATGTACAGTATGTCCCATTAATGATTAGCTTCAGAAGAAAAACTGTGCAAATACCTTTCAGTTACGGGTGACATAAGGAAGGAAGCTGAGCAAACCTAAAAAAACAATAAAAAGAAGAAGAAAAAGTAAGAAGATTACTGTTTCCTGTAAGCCATTCTCCTACTAACTCTCTACAGAGTTAA
This sequence comes from Xiphophorus maculatus, assembly GCF_002775205.1. Taxonomy (NCBI): domain Eukaryota; kingdom Metazoa; phylum Chordata; class Actinopteri; order Cyprinodontiformes; family Poeciliidae; genus Xiphophorus; species Xiphophorus maculatus. The sequence goes on along the minus strand of NC_036465.1, from coordinate 17,732,720 downwards.
AATGTATCAGATGAAGTCCCGCTTTGATGCATGTGTATTGCTGAAACACACAACCGATGACAAACAATGCCTCACGTTACACTGGACACGTCACTGCTATATTTTGTGTCAATTTTCAAGATAAAAGAGCTACAAACCATCTTGCTTTGTGGATGGTTGTCAGTAGCTTGGTTAAGCATGAGAAAGCAGGAGAGCAAATTCACAATATAATTCTTCAATTAACTGCCGCCCTCCAGAAATTTCATAGAAATTTCCAAAAAAAAAAAAAAAAGTTTCATCAACAAAGACACATCAGTCTCACACAGCAGAAAAGACTGAAAGCCATTGGATGAGTGAAATTCTGTTTAGTTAACTACAAAGAATCAGAAGAAGTCATAGAAAAAGAGAATTTAGAAGAATCTTAGTTTTTTAGGAAGACAGTAACCAACACAAAGCTGTCTGTCCAATAAGCACTTCACTCTCAACAAACTAAAACATCAAATGTCTTTTTTGGCAAATGAAAAAGAAAGCACAACCACAGCTGGTGGTCAACCTATTAGTAGTACTACCTTGGTTTCAAAAAGAGATGCCAGAGTTAAATAGGTTTCAATAGACCCTACTGTTCTAGACATGGATTTGACAAAAACTTTGTGACAATACTGAATACGCTGACTGTTTTACTATGTTTAAATATTTTAGAAGTATGATTTGTTTATTTGAAAGGGCTGTCAGTTTTAGTGCAGCAGCAGATAGGGAGCAATGAATGAAGCAATGAGTAATGAACTTTTGGGCAAAACAATGGATTGGACAGCCTCATTGCTTCATGAGGTTTACTTTGGCCATCACTACTTAACTCTGCATTTGTGTATTATGTGAACAAAAGGTTTTATAAGCAGTAGGAAAAGCCAAGCTGAATCCTATTGAGCTTGTATGATATTTAATGTAGGTATCAGGTAGATTTCATAAACCTATAGGAACTGCAAGAAATTTTTTTAGAAAAAAGATAAGAGCTTTACCTGACAACCTATTTATCGATGCTGGTTTCCTTAATTTTGAGAGTTCGACGATCGGCTGATATTTACATGTGAAACCGATCTTATCAACCGATTTTATCTACCTCGCCAAAGGTCTAAAAATCAACCATTGTCCTCTTTTGTTCTTCTGTGAAAAAGGTTTGACTGATAGATAAACCCACCAAGTCGTGACTCACATCTACTTTTAACAATAGTCGCCAATGTTGCCAGTTCAGCAACTTTCTTGCTATTTTGAGCAACATTTCAGGCAAAATAAAATTGGTATTGGCCAAAATCAGAATCGGCAGGTCATGCTTTTTAAAAGATCGGTAATCGGTGTTCGGCCAGAAAACTGCAATTGGTGCACTCCTAAAGAGAACCTGAATAGGGCAGTACGATGATATTGCAATACAGCAACCAGCTTGACGAACAGATTGGAAAATCCCTTTACAGTGATGCTACTACTTAATATCCATCCATCCATTATTTCAGCCTCTGACACAGGAAAAAGAGCTCAAAGTACTTCAGCTTCTCTGCTCTGATAGCAGCTAGTTGAGATGAATCAGTGATTCAATCAGGATGTCTACTGGGTGCCAGTTTGGAGGGTATAACTGGAATGTTCTCTTAAGTGGGAGACAATACAGCAGTACCAGAACCTACTGGAAGGATTATACATGTATTTAACCTTTCTAACCTGGGAACACATGGTCATACATAGCATTGGCTAGCATGTAGCCTCAGAATAGGGAAGTCTTTATTCTTTGGTTCTAAATAACTCTTACACAATTACAGGGAGAACATTGGAAATAGAGTAGAAGAATGTTATAAATATAGCATTTATTTTCCCACAGTGGGGAAATTCAGGTTCAATACCAGCATCATATGTAGGTTCACAGAAAATATCCAAAAGTGTTAAAAATATTTTAAATGCCATGACAGCAATAACACGCTGTTCAAGATTTTAAAAAAAATAAATAAATACTGTGAAGTAATCGGAAATGGAAACATGATGAACTTATGATGCAAGGGATGTGCAACTGAGTATGAACTTTTCTTTTTAGTTCAAAAAGTGAATGTATATTGAACAATAAAAGACAACAGTTTACAATATAATATCTCAGTAACACAGTATATATTGGTTTACAATAAATACTCTATAGTATCTTCATTTTGACTGACTAAAAATATTTTTTGATCATTTTGTCCACAAGAACTTAACTAAAACCAAACATACACAATCTCCTCAATTAGCAAAACTGCTTTGAATTAGTCTTTTTTCATGTATTTTAGGTGACATCAATGCAGAGCATCAACAAATTAAACTTCACCATGACCAAATACATTTGTGGCAACATCAGACATCCTGCATTATGAGCTTTTTAATGGTTTGTAAGTTTTTCTAATGTAAAATCACAATAAAAGGGGATTCCAGCTTCTTCATCCGTCTGTTCTCAGAACATTGTACATTATTTCAACTGATATTCAGTTCATGATGTCTGTTTTAAAGAGCTGAAATCAGCCTGCAGACTTGATCTGGCCGTACTCCACATCCTCTTCCACTTTTTGCTTAACTGACCTCCTCACTGGCTTCTGAACTGATGTAACAACAGCGTAGGTTAAATCGGTGGGCTCTTCCGTTTCTGAAAATGAACAATAAATGGTCACTTATAGTTGGTAAAACTTAAAAAACATACCTATAGTACAATGACAGTTTTCCACAAATAAAGTGAGTATAATTATTTTGACATTTGATTTGTACCTTTGCATTTTTGTTTTTTCCTCCGTGCATAGACGACAAGTAAACTGATGAAGAAAAGAAAAACGCCGCAAATACTTGAAGTGATAAGTCCAATTTTCAATGAGGAACTTCCTGTTTCAAAAGTATAGGCAAAAGGAAGCAAGTTAGCATAGAAAGAGAGAACACATCTGTGAAACTGTTCAAACATCCTGAACTTTGTTGCTCTGAGCCAAAATTCAGTTCTGAAATCTGATCAATTAGGAATAAACACCGGCTTCCTCAATTTAAGCTGTGAGTGCTACGAGTAAAAGATGTGTCACTTATTAAAGTGTGAATAAACAGTATAGGCGATAATTTGTTGGACTTGATGTTAAAGACAATTATGCATCACATTAGGAAGAAGGTATGGAATCAAAAATCTTTTCACTTGGTGTTCACAGGACTAGAACCAAACATGAGCAGGCAGCTTTTAGTTTAGTCTTTCCAGTTCTTAGTTATTAATTTGAAATACACAGTTTACTCCTTCATTCTTTGTACAATACTAAGTTCTTTTTTTTAATGTAATTTTCTTTCAGTACATTTACAACTTTCTATAGATCTTTTTGTAACATTTTGTGTATAAATGCTGGCATACAAATAAGCCTGTCTGACAGAAATTTTAAAGAATTAAAACTTAATATAAGTTCTAGTAGAGATCATGAAAAGTATAATTTTACAGAGCTTTAATCAGCTAGATATTATCCATATCATGTCAATTAAACCAATCTAATTTTATTTTCTTGTAAGGTATTTACCTTGAACAGACAAATGAAAAGTCTGATTTCTTGTCCGCTTCCCATCTGGATCAAAGATTGTAAGGTTATATTCACCACCGTCACTGTGTTTCAGGGCATTAATCCTGAATGTTCCATTATTGGGTATAAAATCAGATCTGTCTTTTATTTCATTTGTAACTGTTCCATTTAGCCTCCATCTTAGTAATGTTACTTTTTCCTTTGCCAACTCCAATCTAATTCCCGAAGCGTTGCCAATCAGCTGTAGAAACACAGTTTCTCCCAAAGTCACATTACATCGAACTCCATCATTTCTGGCATCGCAGTTAGCTGACAAACCTGAAATATAAAAAATAAAAAACATTTTTTACAATTAAAATTGTCAGCTTCCAAACACAGAAAAACTGAAATGAAAACAAAAGAATGAGTTTTCTGAGACAGTCAATACTCACCAGTACTATTATGGATTATGTCTTAGTGACAACCAGTCAAAGGTCTTGTCATTTGATTATTTAACTACTTTAATAACAGTGACAACACATGTTGCTTATTTGAACATTTGCATCAGCTTATTTATACAAGCTAAAGAAATTATAAGACATTTTCTACATTTTCTTTTTCCATTTTGCATTTTCCAGTAGATTCTTCAGTCATACTTTCATATTTGTATCAGATAACCATAATTTTCATTATCTACATTTTGATAGCAGTCAACATTTATAGGCAGATATCAGATAACATATATAATAGAGATTAAGAGAACTGTGATTTAGCCTTTATTTTCAGGTCATACAAGCAGGGAAACATTTTAAGCATGCAGGGCAGTGTGCCCAGAGGACCGGGATTGGAAAACACATGTCAAGACAATAACATTATACTTTTGTCTTTCAACATTTCTATAATTAGTGTTATTTCTTTTGTTGATTTTTTTTTTAAAGTCATGTTTGTAGTTGAGAAAACTCCACTAAAACATAAATATTAACTAATAGTATGTCAACATGTTTCAGACATATTGCCCCACATTATTTAAAGAAATGAGGAAGAAGAAGATGTGGAAGATAAAAAAGCAGAAGATAGAACATGGAAGCTTTTTTGTGGTTTTGCTGCTCGAAAACTAAACATGAAAGGATAAGCTGCTTAGCAACATGAAGAACAATGATAAATGTATTTTAAATGTAGTTTTAATGTAGTTTTTATTTAAAGCCGTTTTCTTTAAAGTATTGCCAACGCTGTATCTAAAGCCCTGATAAAACCCTGATAAAGTAACATGAACAATATTTTTAACTCACCTTGAGAGACTCCAAGTAACATCAGCAACAGTCCAACAGCGGCTGCCATCTTTCTTTATTATTCAGGTTTGTTGATTAGCAGCTCTCAGTAATCTTTGACAGAATCGATGTTTATTTGCTTAGGAGGACCGAACTCATGTCACTGATGAACAACTGCATAGAGAGGGAATGGAGAGATCTAAAAAGGAAGTGAACATACGGGCTACTTAGACAAAGACGGAAGCTCATGACATCATCACACAAAAATTGTGACATTAATATTACAAAAGCTGAGCTGTCAGAAAAAAACCCCACAAAGAGTGAATACTTGTATACTCAAATAAAATAATCTTTAAAAAAAATCAAGATGACTGGACATGTGATGGTTTTCTAGAAGCAACAGCTGGCACTTATTTAACCTTTTTTTCTGTTTTTCTTTTTTTCCCTTTGGCTAATACTTAATCAAAAGTTAATTAAACTTCAATAAAATGCTTTCCTCAAATTATTCATGAGTATATTCTGTATGAATTTCTACCAACATGGATATGGAACACCAAAAATATATTTTAAAAAACTACATACAGAGGGAATGGAGAGATCTAAAAATGAAGTGAACATACAGGCTATTTAGACAAAGACAGAAGCTCACAAAATCCACACAGAAAAACTCAATATGACATCAATGACCTCAATATTAGAACAAACCAAAAAACACTAAGATGAACTTCATAATAATGCTCTCCTCAAATTATTTATGAGTATATGCTTTCTGGATTTTGCCACTTTGATAGAAAAGAACACCAAAAATATATTTCATGCCAGGCTAACTAATTAGTCTCAACAAGAGGAAAATATAAAAGAGGAATACGGTTTAGAAAAAATGTCTAACTGATGTGAAAAATTATTGAAATATTAAGTTTAAGAAGAAGAATTACTTTATTCATCCCAGCAGGGAAATTATTTCGCAGTTACAGCAAGAATTTTTTATACACAGATTAACACACACACGACGGGAGCTGCGTCTGCAGGCAGCCAGCTGAGACGCACCATTTTTGAAGGAGGACATGCGGCAAAGGTCGTCGGGACCAGGAGTCGAACCCGCGACGTCCGCGGGTCTAATGTGGGGCGTGCTAACCCCCTGCGCCCCCAACACGCCCCCAACACATGAAGTTTAAAAGTTCACTGCATATCAAAAGGACTTGGCAAAACTAGAGCAGACGTGGGACAAAGAGGCAAAGAGTTGAGCTAATCTAACTGGTGATTGATTTTGTTACAACTTGCTGAATATATTCATAGGATTGTATCATTTTAGAGCAGACAGTTCTACCACAGAAAAACAGGAACTAAGTCTGTGTTCAACGTTTAGCTTGATCATTTTTAGACACCAGTGTTGAGCCATGTCTTTTCAAGTTGGGCTCCTCTAGTAAACCAATTCCCACAGCAATTGTAACTGCTGACCTTTTTTTGCTGTGACGAAGGTAATAACCTTAACTGAATAAAGTTAACTACTTAGTTTTATAGTTGATACTGACATCACACAAAAAAAACAGCCAGGCTGTTGATGTTCCTATATATATTCCTTTATTTAACCAGGTAAACCCCGTTGAGATCTAGATCTCATTTTCAAGAGGGAAAAAAAATTGCAATACATAGCAACCTGGTTACAAGATAAAAACAATTAATACATATGCACAAGTATAAAACAATAAAAACAATGACACTATTTCATAGAATCTTGTTGCCTATCTTTAAGAACTGCTCGAAATAAGTCCAGTGAAATCATTTCCGACATCTTAAGTTCAGACTGCAACTGAACTCCAACACACTGAATACCTACTTCCCTTTTTCAGTTCGAATGCGCGAGACATGCAGAAGAATAATGTTATTGGAGCAAAGAGAACGAGAACTGACAGGTCTATGTAGGAGAGTGGATACATATGCTGGGGTTGGACCGAGTAGAGATTTATATATCAGGATCATTAAATGATTGTTTCTCCGTACACTTAAAGGAGGCCATTCAGCTTTTGCATACAAATCACAATGATGTGTCAAACGTCGACTACCGGTTATAAATCTTAAAGCGCAATGATACACAGTATTTAATGATTGAAGGCATTTGGTCGAAGCATTCATATATAAAACATCTCCATAATCCAAAAGTGGCAGGAATGTCGCTGCTACCAATTTTCTTCTAGCTTTGAGTGTAAAACAAGATCCATTTCGATAATAAAACCCAATTTTCATTTTCAATGTCCGTAGTAGATTTACTATGTGATTTTTAAAAGAGAGTTCATTATCTAGAATAAAACCAAGATATTTATAATTACTGACAAACTCGATTTGTACTCCTACAGCAGTGGTAAGCAATAGGGTGGTTTCTGGTAGTTTTCTAGCATGTGAGAAAACCACTGCTTTTGTCTTGTCCACATTCAAAACCAACTTCAGAGTTTGTAAACGTGTTTGAACTACATTAAAAGCAGACTGCAAATACTGTATCGCCTGCTATAGTGATGCAGAATAGCAGTATATTATTAAATCATCAGCATAAAAATGGTAAAAAGCATTTGACAGATTGTCACACAAGTTATTTATATAAATACAGAATAAAAGCGGACCCAGAACTGAGCCATGAGGTATGCCATTTAAAATAGTGAGAGTAGAAGAAGTGACACCAGCCAATTGAACTCTCTGGGTTCTGTTTGACAAATAATCAGCTACCCACATGGTAGCTTAATGTGAGAGCCCAATCCTGCGTAGAATTGCAATTAAAAGCTTGTGATTTACTGTGTCAAATGCCTTTGATAAATCAATAAACAAAGCAACACAATGTTTTTTGTTATCAAGAGCCTGGATAAGATCATTACAAACCTTTAAAGTGGCAGTGACAGTGCTATGTTTTTTTCTAAAACCAGACTGTACATTTTGTAAAACACAATTAGAATCTAAAAAATTCTTCAATTGATTTGCAAATAATTTTTCAAAGATTTTTGCTAAGATACGTAGTTTAGAGATTGGTCTGTAATTGTTTACCTGTGATGATTCCCCACCTTTGAATAGAGGCAAAACAAATGCTGATTTCCATACACTAGGGATTTTGTTAGAGATTAGATTTAGATTAAAAATATGAGACAATGGCTCTGCTATAAACTCTGCAGCCAACTTTAGAAAAAAAGGATCCAGATTATCTGGCCCCGCTGATTTTCGGGTGTCTATGTTTTTCAGTTCTCTGAGAACCTCAGCTGTACAAATAGGGGAAAAGTTAAAGATGGTGGAGTTACACTCATTATTCAAAAACAGTTCATCAGTATTTACATTTTGGCTAAATGAATTTAAATCATCAAATAGAGAGAAATAAAATGCTCATAAAAATAATTTAAAATTTCTAATTTATCAGACACCATATTACCTTTTTTCCAAACAAAATTAGGAAAGTCACTCAGTGGTGCTTGCTCAGTAGCTGATTTAACTGATTTCCAAAATTTCTTTGGATCATTTAAATTTTTTGTCATTTCGGCAAGGAAATAAGTCGGACTTTGCTTTCTTGATTAATGAGGTACGTTTATTTCTCAATTTCCTAAACCAAAGCCAGTTCTCCTCAGCAGTGTTTTTTCTTGCCCTAGCCCAGGCTGCATCTCTTTGTTTAAGCAGAACACCAATAGCTGGTGAAAACCAAGGATTATTTCTCCCCTTCACCCTAATTTTACGTTTAGGAGCATTTTTATTTATTAGTCTTGAAAACTCTTCATAAAAATACTGCCAGGCAAGGTCTACATTATTAAAAAGAGAAACCCTATTCCGGTTAAAAGGTAGCAAATCATGAACAATAGTTTGTTCGTTTAAGTGTTTTAGATCTCTTTTGAACAAGATACGTGGCTTGGGTTTTAGTAACTTAAGATTTCTAACTGCACCTACTGCACAATGATCACTAAGGTCATTTGCAAAAACTCCTATCCCCGTATATTTATGCAGAGCGTTTGTCATAATTAAGTCTAGGAGAGATGATTTTAGAGGACATTTGTTATTAGGTCGGGTGGGGTATTAACTGGGTGATGTTTAAAGAATCACATATAGTTTTTAAGCTATCTGAAGATGCTGTCAACCAATCTAGATGTAGATCTCCTAATAAAACGAATTCATTATTATTTAGGTCAGCTAAATATTTGTACAAATTAGGAAGTGCATCACAGCCTGCAGAAGGTGGTCGATAACACCCTATATCTGTGATATTCTGAGCCTTAGTGAATTCAATTTTCAAGGCTAGAAACTCAAATTGTTTTGGAATGGATAGAGAAGATACCAGTGTGACATGAAAATTGTTTTTTACATAGATGGCAACACCGCCACCTTTCTTGAGGCGATCACAACGAAAAACATTGTAACCTTCTAAGGAAATATTTTTATTTGTAATGGATTTATTTAACCATGTTTCCGTCAAAACTAAAATATCCATATTAGTTGTTTCAATCCAGATTTTAACCAGGTCTATCTTAGGCAATAGACTGCGAGAGTTAATATGTAATATACCAAGCCCTGATCTGGTTTTGAATTCTGCTGGTGTGTCAAAGTTATTGAAAATTGGACCTGGATTCGGTTGCACATTACCAGATAGTAAGAGTAAAAGTAGAATAAGTCTTTTCCATTGACCATTTACATTTGATACCAAGTCATTACTCCTGTTCTGAGCAAGATGTATAAGAGAAGATTCATTTAACATAAAACAGTTTCTTAAGACAGACAAGCACATTAGATGAACTAGGTTATCTGTTGGCATTTGATTAAAGTAGTACCAGTGAGTAATAAAATCTGAAGGAGTCCAAATTGTCTGATCAAGGGTCATGGACCAGGAATAATTCTTGAAGGAGTGGGCTGAGTTGTTATACAAGTCCACAGAAGACTTTGGCGCATTTTCAAAGGTGTAAACACCTGAGAACAATATCAGAAAGAGTCTCATTATACTTATCTGACCAAATGTCATGTCCTGCCTTCACTTCTTCTTGGCCCTACATGCTAGCTGTCATCTCCGCTTGGTAACACCATCTCAGTTTGTTACATTGTAAAATTTCCTGAACTCCAAGAAGAAGTGAAGGCAGGACATGACATTTGGTCAGATAAGTATCCTGATAGCTCACAACACAATTACACCCAAGCATACAACACAGATTACGTTTCTTTGATTTGAACATATTCCACACAAACAAACTACTTTGACTGTATAGCAATCAAAGTGAACTGTCATGAATTAAGTCCACACAAAATGTTTCCTGCCAAAACCCCAGAATGAGAACTTGGTTCAGCCAGACAGTCTACAAATCCTCGCAAAAACAACTTTAAGAAATGCTAGTCAACCTTAGGATGAATCTGTCAATTATCCATCTATTTGGCTCAAAGGTGCCAATGATTTAATTATTTTGAGAAAGGGTAAAACCAATAACTGGTTTTGTGCTCTAGAGCTCCTGGAACTAAGATAATTATCATTATCCTACCAAACAAATAAAGAAAATACTCACTGTTTTTAAATCAAATTATGATAGACTTCATGCAAATATCTAGTGGTTGTTTAGTTTTAACAATGAATGTATTCAACTGCTGTCACAAAAGTGTTTTTTTTTCATTGACATTTAATTGTTATTACTGCTTCTATTCATGGAAATACTTGAGGCCTTCTCTGAATACCTGAAACACATTGATGTTTCGTAAGCAGATCAGAGAAACATGTATAGAACCATTCATCAACAAGCCTGCAGACATCTAGAAAAAAACAAGTGCTGATTAATATAAAGGCTGTGACTGAACTCTACATTGTTGCAATTAATATGACCACTTAATATTCACAATGAAAATGTGCAAATCAATTATCAATGCATGCTATGTCATCTTTGGCCACATGGAGGCGTGTTAGGCGTATCAGAGCACAGAGACAAGAATAAGTGTATTTGTCTCTATTGGCCAGCAGAGGGAAACCTTGCTCCAACTGACAGGGTAGGTGTTTTGTTTTAGGCCAAAAATTATGAGCCAATTCGTATTTAGGCTGATTTTTTTTTTCAACTAAAAGGCAAAACAAAACATTTGACAGTTTTGAGTCCATAACAGATTCTAATGTTTATTGTTTCAAACATTTTGGTTCAATCAGTAATTGATTACATGTAAAACAGGAGTATTCTAAGTGTCAATATGTCAGTTTAGCATGCATCCTCCATACCTGATTACCCTTGCACGGTCGGAGGAGCCGTTTCCTCTCTCTAGTGGTCACTGGGTGAGAGGCAGGGTACACCACTACCACAGCCTTTAGTTCTTGGTCAACTTGAATATTCTTTAGCTATTTGGTCAAGTGTTTCCAAAACATTTGGGTAAAGCGCAAGTAGCTCAAAATAAAGCTGCAAAACTCGGACCTAATTTTAGAATGAATGCAAAGTTTATGCATCAGCCCCTATTATAGGTGAAAGTCTGCAACAGACTAACATGCAGCCTTGTTCTTTCCTTACACAAAATGTGGACTTCATATAAAACATTTAGCCTTTGTTAATGGCATAGTGGAAGTTTAATGAAAAAAAAAGAGAAAAACCTACAGAACATGAGAAAACCAAACAGGTACTTAGCAACAGGAAATCATGGGAAGAGAAAGAGTTAAATACTGAGGCATATGATTACCCGAGTGAAATGTAGCAGAATCAGTCAGCAGTGATAGTAACATGCTAAGGAAACTGAAGTAAAAGGTGGCAATAAAATTCAGATACTGGAACAACATGACTTAAATTTAAGCAGGAACTGATATCTATACAAATATAACTAAAGACTGCAAGTCAGAGCTGAAAATAAATTCAGGCAAAGAGAAAAAAGGCACAAGGGATCTTAAAACTAAGGAATGCACATAATAAGGAAAGGAAATTAAACAGAACAGTAGCTAAGTTGCTTAGTTATGCATGTTTGTTGCATTTGTAGTTGTAAAAAGATTTGTTTTCCAGTGACCAGTAACAGGAAGCGAGAGGAGGAACAAAACATTTTAATGCATATGATAGCACCCAGATATGAATTCTAAACAGTCTGAGAATCAGACAGCAAACCTTCTAATAAGGATGGATGGATGGAGATTGCTTCACATCCTCCTTGTTTCTGTTGTTTTGCAGTCGCTGTAAACTTCCAAAATTCTTTACATAGGTTTTTTTTCAGAGATTTGCATAGATACTCTCATCCACATTTCCATACACACTGTTGTCCATATTTCCATACGTCACATCATCAGACAGCCGAGGTTGCTTTTTAACTTTGCCATACTCCGCTTGGGTATCTTTTCTCAGCTCCTGTCGCCTCCTCCCCTGATCAGCATTGGTCCATTTTTGGTCATGATTATTTTCTTCTGAAGAAGACCAGCAAGGAGAGGAGAAGAAAAAACATAATAATTATAAGCTTCATGTTTGCTGATGAAAACTTAGCAAATTGAGATAAATGGTACCATTGTGGTTTGGTTTTTTCCTCTTCACACAGAAAATTCCTATGCTGACAACTAGGATAATTAGCAGAGCTCCAAGTACACCACTTATTATTGGCAATAGCACTGTTTAAAAGTGAAGAAAAAAATACATTTTTAAGAAAGGTAATGTGATTTCATAAATATTTGTAATTCAAGAAAGAAATAATACATTATTAAATTCTCTACAAAAGAAGCTTTCACTTCATAAAATACCAACGTTGTTCAAGAATAGATCTAAAGTTGTGTTTCTAAATCTGTCGTCTTACCCATAATATTATGTCTCTCTGGTAAAGGTTCAACACACAGAGTGTTATTTTCTTTAAACACCCACTTAGATATGTGTATACCATTTGAAGTGCAGTTCACAAAGTCTGTATTCAAAAAGAGCAAACAAAAATTATTATTTACGTGGTGATCAGAGTTATTAGTTTCAAATGATCTATTTTTGACCAGAAATGCCCACTCACCACAGGTAGATGTGATTTTCTCTTTGAGAAGAAAACTGAAGTTAGTCCTGACTGAGCAAACCAGGCGTCCTGCAACGTTTGGTCTCAGGACGATGGTGTTAGACTTAATATTTTCAGAGAGAAGCTCATGGCCTGACAGTTTGTTTCCATTCAGAGTCCAGCTGTATTGAGGATTGCTCCCTCCTTCAGAGAGACAGGACACATTCACCTGTCCTTCAGACAAACACTCAGCGAACAGATGGACAGAGGTCACAGGAGCTGAAGGAGAAATTACAACCGCTTTATAAAATATTTAATTTTCATTGAAGAGTAGAAAAGGCATTAGTGGTAGAATCATGCTCCCTGTTGAATAAGGGATACATTATGTGTCTCAGTAAAATATAGGAATGAACTTTGACTCACCTTCAAGAAACAAATTAAATGTTCGATGTTCTTTCTTCCTTCCATTAGAATCAAAGATTTCCAGAACATATTCACCACCATCAGTCATCATGAGGTTATTGATACTAAATGTACCATTACTTGGAATAAAGAGATATTTATTTTGAAGAGGACCCGAAATAACGCAATTCTTTTTTATTGTAAGGATTATTGACGTTGTATGTGTTATTTGATAACTCTGCGATTCTGAGACGCTGTCCACCAGTTTGACACACACAGTTCCTCCCAGAGGTCCAAAGCACAGAGTTTCATTCGGTCTGCCATCACAGCAAGTTTCTACTTCAGCAGAGGCTTAAAAGACAAAAAAGCAAAAATGATCATATTTATGCTTTTGTTCTTACATAAAGAGTTGATTGCTTTTTTCTGCATTCAAATAAGCATCACTTCCTGCTTCTCGAAACCTTTGTCTTACTCTATGTCACATTCCCATTTCTTGTTATCTGTTTTCTTCATTTATGTGTCGTTTCTTTAAACACAACAACTCACTCAGTTAATTCCTTTACCTGGAAAAAAACAATTACAGGACCGATCTTATGCTTTTTCAAAGGAATTGTGATAGTCAACTGAAACAGACAATGCTATGAGACTTTTCTACAAAGTATTAAAAATAACTCCAAGCCAAACATGTATTCGTTTGGTTTGGAGTTACTATTAACTGAATACTTGAATACTATTCAAGATAGTCTTATTTCCTACTCATAGACATTCACACGCTATAATAATGTTCCCATCTGTATCAGATTGAAGTCAAATTAAATACAGCATTTTGAAACTGCCATAAAAAACAAAATACAAACTCACCATAAGACATGAGAAGTAGCGTCATCAGTAATCCAGCAACAGCCTCAATGACTGTAGACCAGTTTCCAGGCCCCATTGTTCAACAGTGAACTGTATAAAATGTTGTGTTGCTAATCAACCTTAGAAAAAGAAAAAAAACGCTGGTACTGACATGAAAAAAGGAAGTGATAAAAACTTAGTCACCTCTAGACTGAAAAACGGAACGCCTTCCTCCAACCAGGTTGTATTATTTTTTGTTAGTGGTAAAAACTAAACAACTTTTAATTTACATTTTGTAGTAACAGAAAATCGACGCCATATAAACTTTATGTGGTTAGTAGGTATAACACAAAGTAGAACATATATAGGATTTAGAGCAGTGGTTCTTAACCTGGGTTCGATCGAACCCCAGGGGTTCGGCGCAGCCTCTGCCGCGGAGGTAAACACACACTTGTGTAAAGTCGTGATGACACGCCCCGCTTGGCCATCGCTTGCTGCAGAGGATCATGTTACATTGCTCGGCCAATCAGGGCTGCGGGGAATTTAGTGCACGCAGTGTCAGCGGCTGTCGTAGTTGTACATCGCGTGGTTTCTTTCTTAATATTTTAATCCATACTAAATATGTCGAGCAAAAAAAGAAGAAAATGAACAGACTTTGCTCTGAAGACGCACTTGCCAAGGTGAAGCCACGCCTCTCTGAACTGGTCTCCCAAAAACAACAGCAGAAGTCACACTGATTTGCAGGCATGTCATTTGTGCAATACTTTATTCTGGCCCCAAAAAAGTATTTTGTGGATTCAAAACGACAAAAAACAAATTAAATTTAAAATACATAAAAAAAATTAAGTTATTAAAAAAAAATTAATTCTTTGAAAAAAATCTAAATTTATTTTTAAATAGTAAAAAAATATTTTGGGGGCTGAAATTCTTTTATGGGGCCGAAATATTTTTTGGGGGCCAGAATGAAGTCATACTGTAACTTGCTGTAAGTTCATGGTTTTGTTCTTTGAGCAAAGGTGACGTTCATGCATGGCTCATGTTGTGCACCAGCAAAAAAACATATACCTATGTCTTGAAAAAAAAAAAAACATTTTATTTATCACTAAAGAAGGGTTCGGTGAATATGAAACTGATGGGTTCGGTACCTCAAAAAAGGTTAAGAACCACTGATTTAGAGGGAGAACAACATGTGGTTCTTAAGACATTTTATGAATAAAATTCTGGAACATGTGCCATATGTGTATTTAGCCGTATTGATACCCCTAAGTCAAAAAAAAAATGCTAGAAAACATACAACCAAAACTAAAATGGAATATTTTAGATCAAAGCATGCACGTCAATAATGAAAAGTCCTGAAAATTGATGTTCAGATAGATGATTTCTATCTAATCTAAGTAATCTTTAGGCAATTTACAAAGAACAATTGACAAACATTTCAGTCTCCAGGTGTGCAGGTTTGGTACAATTTCAATAGTGTGATTGCTTAGGGAAGCTAAATGCACGCACAAGCAGGAGAGACTCCAGACCAACAGATGGTGGGTAAAGATTGGGTTATCTGGTACATACATTGCAATGTACAGAAAGAACTCACGATTTTAAGATTGTAAAGTTTTCTTAAATAAAAGTAACTCTTGCGGGGAATGGTTAAACAACACATTTTGTGAGTGTTTATGTTGTGAACTGAATGATTCTTGAAACTACCGTACTTGCACTGACCGCAATCAAACCGTGTAAAATATTCTCAGAAATTGATGCTTGTGGGTTTTTTTTCTGTAAATAACGGAAGTGTGGGTGACTTATTTTTGTTCCTCAATACTGCAAAGACCAGTAAAAGGTAGATCTTAAATGCAACATAAATCCATAAATCTTCATTTTCTAATAATTTTGCATACTCTATTAATAAATCACCATTCTTTGCAGACGTACTACACAGGAATACACTCTCATTTTTCAGTCAGTGTTTATGTAAGAACCAGTTTGCCCTTCACTATACTTACACAACTGAAAACTGTAAACAAATGACAAACAGGCAATAAATCCTTAGTTGTTTGTTACTTAAGTATTAGTTACACTGCTGAACAGATACATAGAAAGCTTTCTAAAGTTGAAAAAATATGCATAAATTCAAAGTGCAAATCTTATCAATGCCTCTGAACTATGAATTACTGTCTATCAAGAAAACATCTTTCAAAAATATAAATTGAATAATACAGTTCAGTTGAACAAACTCAAATGTGAAGAAACATGAGTAATAATACATATTTGTATTAGGTCCAGTTTACATTTTTTTTATGTTAAATGTCAGGACAGATACGTTAAAGATGTTAAAATAGAGCAGTTATTCTTATTCTGACTTCTTTTTTTTTTCCACATTTGAACTGAGCTGCTAAACTCGTCACATGTTAACAGAGGACACCTACAAAGGTTAGTACTTAAACATCAGCCAAATTACTTTGTTCAATAATTTGAAAGTCCTCTGGATTCTCTTTTATTTGTGGTGTGATGAGCATTTTCTTATATTTTGTATAAGAATTTGTGATTGTTTATGTTGTGAACTGGATGATTCTTGAAACTACCGTACTAGCACTGAACGCAATCAAACCGTGTAAAATATTCTCAGAAATTGATGCTTGTGGGTTTTTTTTATGTAAATAAAGGAAGTGTGGGTGACTTATTTTTGTTCCTCAAAACTGCAAAGACCAGTAAAAGGTAGATCTTAAATGCAACACTTTGATGGAAAACCTAACAAAAATGCTCTGCAAGACAGAAAACCCAAAGAGCATTTAAAAGGGAAGTTTTACTAATACATCTAACGGAGCTATGTTCTGCTCTGTATAAAAGGTGTAAACCTTTGACAGAAACAACATAAATAAAAACAGAATCATAATACTTTAGAGCTGCTATAAAAAAAGCTTTGTGAGAGCATTTGGGTGTGAGCGTCTTTGTTCCTGTTTTTTGTCTTGTGCCTCTTGCCTGTCCAGGATGTATGCTGGACAGGCATCCTGTCCAGGATGTATCCCAGAGCCAGTCTGCTGGCACAGTTCCCTTCCCGGCAAATAAATGGGAACAGGAAGTGAGCGAGAGAGAGAGAGAAAACTCTGAGATTTGCACTGAATACCATCGTTTTCTTTGGGTCTAACCAACTATTTTCTTTTCTTAACCCCAACAAGAACTTCTCTCTCAAATCTCACTTTGTGTCTAACTATGAAAAATACCCTATGAAGCGACCAATCATGCAAGAGCTATGATAATCAAGTCTGTGAGTAACAGCCCGGTTAGATGTTTGGGTTGGTATAAAGTTACTTTTGTAATGTTTTGTACCTTTTTCATTTTTACTGAAATAAGGTTTTCGCACATTTAAATTGATGGTTTACAAATATGTTGAGATGAGCAATGTATAAAATGAAACTGCCAGCAAAACATGCAAGTACTTAGGCTAGTTATTGTTAGGTTTCCCTCTGCTGTTAGACAAAAGGTATTGTTTCTTAGGTCTGATTTTAGTTTTCTTCTACTTTGCAGAGAAAAACTATTTCATGGATATAATTTTTTTATAATGTGATACATTAATTCATTATATTAAAACAAGTAAACTGCTGGAATACTTTGCTGAACTGTCTTCCAATCTCAGTGGTGCTGACTTGTCTGATTGATATAACATATTTTCTATCCTGACTAAAGTACATTTCATTCTTGACATTGTTTCAAGTCAGATTCAGCATGTTGATCTTTACAGTGTCTTGGACAAGCCTTCCCACAATTTGTCTCTTTTTCTAACGGCAAATTATGTAGTTAAATGTTTCTAATTTATAGACCAGAACAAAGTAAAGTACATTTGGGAACAGGAAGAAAAAATCTATACCAGGGGTGGGCAACTCCAGGGCTCGAGGGCCGGTTTCCTGCAACGTTTAGATGTAGCTCTACTTCAACACACCTGAGTCAAATAATGAGGTCATTAGCAGGACTCTGGAGAACTTGACTGCACTTAGGAGGTGATTCAGCTGTTGGATTAAAGCAGGGGTCTCAAACTCCAGTCCTCGAGGGCCGTAGTCCTGCAACTTTTAGATCTGCCTCTGCCTCACCACACCTGAACAGAATAATTAGGTCATTAAGGCTCTGGAAAACTGATCTACACAAGGAGGAGGTCATTAAGTCATTTCATTCCAGTGCTTTGTACCTGTGGCACATCTAAAAACTGCAGGACTGCGGCCCTCGAGGCCTGGAGTTTGAGACCCCTGGATTAAAGTGTGTTGGAATAGGGAGACATGCAAGAGGTGCAGGACACTGGCCCTCGAGGACCAGGATTGCCCACCCCTGATCTATACAGTTAAGCCCTAGCAACTTCAATTAATTAAATCTTTAATTTGTTTTCAACATGTTCTTTTTTTTTCTGTGGAGTGAGATCAAGGTTAGGGTGATGGAAAGGAGGTCTTTTGAACAAAAACTCTAGAGCTCATCACTAAAGGCAAATAACCAAATTAAAATATTTATCCCAAGATTATTGCGAAGGCTGTAGATCATTTTTGACAGGAAAGTCAAGAACACATTATTTTCTAAAACAGGTTTTTACATTGTGCTGTTTTAAGTAGTGCAAAGTTTGACCTTTTGTCAGAAACAAACTTCATAGTTGAATGCAATTATAATTTTTTTTAAAATCTTTTGGTCATGGGTATTAATAACTACGAGTTTAATTGTATGATTTTTTTAAATTAAAATAGTGAAAATTAATGTATGTATTTCTATTTAGACGCCTATTCTCTGAAAGTTTTTTTTAATTCCAGGGCATTCAAGATTACCTGAAATAATTGCTTGTTGGTTGAATAGAGTGTGCAGTGCATGAATTAATCTCAGTAGGTATAGTGCTGTTCTATTAGAGAGCAAACGCCATCATGAAGACCAACAGACAGCAAACAGGTCAAGTCAAGTTGTGGAGAAAGTCCAAAATGTTGAACATCTCACACAGCAGAGCCAATCCATTATCCTAAATTGGAAAGATTAGCATTACTGCAAATTGAGTTAAAAATGTACATCCATCTAACTGTGTAGTCACTGAAACTCCTTATGTCTCTTTATTAATTAGTCATTGATCCTCCCTCACAGCAGAAAGTCATCAGTAGTCGTTCATCTCTTTATCACATCACTAATCATCCACCTCCCAGTTCATTAAGTCAGTTTCTCCTGCGGTGCAACCTGCCTCTCTTACTACCACTTTCTGTAAGATGTCATTTGTTTTCTTCACTTTCTGAACCTTCACTGCTTTTGGATTTTGTTCAAATATTCAGTTTTGTTTAATCATTGACCAGTGATACGATACTATGAATTTTGATACGGAAAATGTATGCAGTTGCCCCAACATCATTAAAAGGTTAAGGTGATTTTTTTTAAAGTACAAGGCATTTGTTAGTTTCACCATTAACAACTTTTATTTTGTTTTTCACTTGCGTAGGCTGTAAGGAGTTGCTCCGGAAAACATAACATGTTTTTCTTTGGACTCCAGCACATTTGTCTCTTAACTTTTTTTGTAATTTAATGGGTTGAGTGGTTGCCAATTTGTCAAGACTTCCTTATCAAATTTAACATTACAGTCATGAACAAATATTACAATTAAAATAAACAAGCAGTTGTTTTTGCATTGTTAAAAGTTACAATGATTAAAGAAGAGTTAAACGTCTTTAGGAGTCCGCATCGTCATCTTTTCTGTGGATCTGCAATGAGTGCTGCAGTCGTCACCAAAGCAGACAACAGTTCATTTAATTTTCATATAGTGTCATTTCTTCTGTCGAATTTGATTAGAATCATCCTGCTATCTTTATTTGGCTGTACTCCACCTCTTCCTCTACTTTTTGACTCACTGACTTCCTCTCTCGCTGTTGCACCACTCTGACATCAACGTAGGTCAAGTCAGCAGGGAGTTCTTCTCCTGTAGAAAAGCAAGATTTAGTCACTCAACAGTGATTAACATATTTTGCCAAACATTCTTCTAACTAGACTTTTGACAATTGCTCTTCTATAAGATATAAACGTGTACATTGCAATAGCTGTAAATAAGCATTAATTAGTACCTTTTCTTTTTTGCCTTTTCCTCTGAACACAGATGACGATTGCACAGACAACGACATGGATAGAAAACAAAAGCAGAGCAGAGATTGCTCCAACTCTTATTGGGGACCGGCCTGTTTCAAATACAAAGGAAGTTAGTGGAGTGGAAAAATAATAAGAAAGCGCCAGACAGTTCTGCTGCAATGCCAGACATCAACAGGTGCAGTTGTTTTTATTTCCACATAAGTCACGAATGGAAGAATTATACAAATAATTTTAAATATGCAGATTATCAAGAGTTTACCAATTCAGTTTGTGTGAATTTACCAATTTGAATTTGTATAGCAGACTTTACCTTCAATGTACAAATGCAGAGTCCGATTTCCTGTTGCTTTTCCATCAGAACCAAAAAATGTAAGTGTGTATTCACCACTATCACTGCCCCTAAGGCTGCTGATCCTAAATGTCCCATTGTTGGAGATAAATTCAGATCTGCTCTCTAATGTGTTCGTCACGAGTCTACTGTTTCTCCAATTTAGTATTGTTGTTGCTTCCTTTGTCCACTGGAATTTTATGTTTTCTGAGGCCTCAACCATCAGGTGAACAAACACAGTTGCTCCCCAGGGTTGAGAACATTGAGCTCCCTCGTGTCTGCCATCACAGAAAGTTTTATGACCTGAATAATAGAATAATGAAAAAGTTGAATGCATTTTAAACAAAATATATTTGTGCTTTTTCAAAAAAGATTTCAAATAACACAATTGTTTAAATTAAAAACTACTGCGCAAAAACTTAGTTAAAGCCTTCATTTCATTTCACTCTTACAAGCCACAAAACACACAAGCTTTGTTGTTGAAGATTTTCAGACTTACTGCCACAAAGTTGATGTAGTTTTATAATACAGTTGAAACCAGAAGGTTACATACACCGAATACAGAGATATATAGAAAAAGTTCACTGTCTGAAGTAAAATTAGACCAAAATTACCAAACTTATTTCTGTATACTAAATGCCTGTCAAATTAGTGAAAATCGTTTTGTTTTTTGTTTTTTTTTTTTAAATATTTTTTGTACATTTCTTTGAATTTAGAAGTTTACATACATTTGCACAGTGTCAGGGATAATTGTCTTTTAAACTGTATAACTTGCTAGTTTTGTGGAGTTCTGGTCCGTTCCACCTGACAGAAATGTTGTAACTTTGTTCAAAATATCTAGAACATTGTTACCAACTAATTACTGATAAATTACTTGTACCCAGACATTAAAATCTGGGTACATTTAACACTATTGTGCTATTTCAACAAGAACACTACTGCATAAAAACACATAACACAAAATTGCATTATTGTGTGATTTTAATAAACATGAAAATCACACAATAGTGACTATTGATCTCTTTAAAAAGTTTTATTGTCTATATCTCAACACAACTCCCTGGTTATATTCAAAAACTCTTAGAAATTATCAATGAAATCAATTTTAGTTTAAAGTTTTCGTCATAATTATTGGAGCAAATAAAATTCACATCTATGTCACATTTTGATGAGGTTGTAAAACAATAAGTTTATCTATAACTTTTTGAACTGGACAGTGAAAAACCTGCTTTTCTGAGTTAAAGTTACACCTCTGTGGTTCAGTATGATGTACTATGAAGACTCTTGTTTTTCAAATCATTTCAAGAACTTTAAAAAGTTGTTTTTACAGCTCAAGATTGTTCTGTAGAAAAATATATATTTAAAGTTTTTAATAAAAAAAGGAGGAATGAAGAAGAAAAGAAAAAGTAAAACTGGAAGGACATAGTCGGATCAGAACTTTACTCCTTTCAATAAAAACAAAAGCCACAGACAGCATAACACTTGAACACTGACAAATGTAAAATTAGGCTTAGTTTTAATTAAGGTCACCAGATGCAAAAAACATTGCATCTGTTTTTTGCATGTTTACATTTTAGAAAACATTTCTAAAATGTTTTCCGCATTTCAGAAATGCGGAAAACATTTTTATTCCACATGTAATAATAACAACTCACCATAAGATACTCCTATGAGCAGAAGCAGCAGTCCAACACCGGCTGCCATGTCCTTTTACATCTGTTTTAACAGCAGCTGTCAGATTGATCATGCTCTGGTGACCATAATCAATCAGAATCAGATGAACAATCAGAAGAAAAGTTTAATATTCCCACTACAAAAAGGCGAAAAGGGAAGTGAACATATCATCACATGAAGAAGTTACTTAAGGGAAACTGACAGAAATCTTACACAACCAGCTGTATGAGATCAGGACTAAAAAAGCAAAAATGGCTGGACTAAAATGCTTAAAACAGAATCAAACCCACAAATATTACCAACTTCATGAAAAGGGACATTTTAATAAAGCAGGTGTTTTGGATGATTGTAGCTGGAAAAGTAAGAAAGCTTATAAGATGAATTTAACTTCCTGTCACTATTCCCGACATTTTTATTTTGTATTTCACTCATTTTTTGTTGATTTTTGTTTTTGTTACATTTGTAATTCCTTCTCAAGTTCTACATTCTTTGTGTAATTATTTTACTGGCCTCTTTGAACGGCTGCCTGTGCATTCTAGAAATAATCTTAAGATGAATTGTTCATTTTAAATGAACTGACTCAGGGTCTACTGTTGTCCTTTTTAAACATGAGTGATAAGTAAATTGACTTGGCTTGTCCTTAGTGTTTCGTGAGTGTTTTTTTAGGATCATAAAGTATCCATGTACCTTGAGTCACAGGCTGAGAAGCTGCTGTTACTGATAATGAAGCTGATGACGAAGCAGCTGATGATGAAGCAGCTGATGGGGAGGAGTGTCGTAAAACAGCAACATATTTAGAAATTAGCCTTTTTTCTGCATCTGCTGCTTTGAGGAAGCCTATCTTCTTAACTGTTTGTATTCTCTACAATTTTGCATTTAAAGTAAGAACAGTAACTCAATCTCTTTTTTGAACCTTGATTAAAATTGATCAGTATATAAAATTGGGTAAAAACTATTATTGAAATGGTTTAGATAAACCTTATTTGTGCTACTATATAATATACATTCATGGTATGAAAATACTCATAGGCTATTAGAATTATACTTTTCACCTATCAATATTGTTTAATATCCATTAGAATTATACTCACCGTTAACCTAAATTAAATATGCTAATGTTGGCTTTTTTGAAATGCTTACCCTTTTTGTAGCAATGCATGTAAATTAACCCACCTGTGTTTTATGTTTGAAGGTTCTTCACCTGTATCTGTATCACATGAATCACCTGTGCAACTGGTCAAATAAGAAAGAAGTGAGTAACCACAGCAACTGAAACATTTGTCAATGCTACTCATAAATAATTCTCCAGCAGAGACTCACTACACATTTAACCCTGTTCCATACAAAGTTTGATCATCAGCTAAGCCTGATTGCCACAGATTTCTGGCTACATAGTAAAACATTGTAGCAGGTTTCAAACACCATATACTATATGTCACATGTCCATTCCACTGCTAAGGAAGTGACTAAAGTGAATTAAAATCTGCAGCAATGACTCAGTTTTAACATTACTTGATCTCATGCTAGGCTTTGGTGTGTGCATTGATAGTCACTTGCCTACGCATACTGAATACCTAAAACTGAAAAGCATGTAGACAGCTTGAACTACTTCCTTAGTAATTTGCCTTTGCTTTTCCACTAGATGGGCCTCAGAGCTCTGGGATTTTACTCCAGATGGCTCCTTGGTCCCTAAACTTGAAATAAAAACAATTGTAGTTGTGATGCAGCAGAATAACGTAAATTCAACAACCTTGATACCAATATTCATTATTCAAAATAAACACGACAGCCACATAGAGACTTCCAAAACATAACAGGACTTGATATCCCATAAATCTTCATTTTCTAATAATTTTGCATACTCTATTAATAAATCACCATTCTTTGCAGACGTACTACACAGGAATACATTCTCATTTTTCAGTCAGTGTTTATGTAAGAACCAGTTTGCCCTTCACTATACTTACACAACTGAAAACTGTAAACAAATGACAAACAGGCAATAAATCCTTAGTTGTTTATTACTTAAGTATTAGTTACACTGCTGAACAGATACATAGAAAGCTTTCTAAAGTTGAAAAAATATGCATAAATTCAAAGTGCAAATCTTATCAATGCCTCTGAACTATGAATTACTGTCTATCAAGAAAACATCTTTCAAAAATATAAATTGAATAATACAGTTCAGTTGAACAAACTCAAATGTGAAGAAACATGAGTAATAATACATATTTGTATTAGGTCCAGTTTACATTTTTTTTATGTTAAATGTCAGGACAGATACGTTAAAGATGTTAAAATAGAGCAGTTATTCTTATTCTGACTTTTTTTTTTTTTCCACATTTGAACTGAGCTGCTAAACTCGTCACATGTTAACAGAGGACACCTACAAAGGTTAGTACTTAAACATCAGCCAAATTACTTTGTTCAATAATTTGAAAGTCCTCTGGATTCTCTTTTATTTGTGGTGTGATGAGCATTTTCTTATATTTTGTCTCCTTCCATTTGAAATAGAGGCCAATCCCACCACATGAAAGAATGGCTGCAGCAAACATCAAACCACATACGAGCTGAGAAGCGTCTGTTCAGACATGAGAAACAAGAGCCGAGAGTTATGTTCGATACAGTACAGTGAAAATACAATACTGTAATTATGTACTAAATATATGGCAGAAGTCTTGGTGTACAAAGTGCAGTGCAATGTATCACTCTGGGTAAAATTGCTGTGCTGGTTCAATCAATCCTCTTAAAATGTCATAAGATATGTTCATGTAAAAAATATTTTTAATGAAATCCTTTTCTAAGCAACCTAAAAAGCTAAAGATTTAAAAGAAGCATTGGGACAATTTTATTCTCACCTTTACACGGAAAAATTAATTCTCCTTTGGAGACACGACTGATGTGATTCCTAACTGAGCAGAGGAGACGTCCTGAGACATTTTGTCTCAGAACGATGATGTTCGTCTCATTGTTTCCAGAAATGAGCTCAGAATCTGTCAAAGTGTTTCCATCCAGAGTCCAGCTGTACTGAGGACTGTCCCCTTCCGCTATGAGACAGGACACCTTCAGCTCTAACTTGGACAGACACTCGGTAACCAGCTGGACAGA
Source organism: Xiphophorus maculatus (assembly GCF_002775205.1). Classification (NCBI taxonomy): domain Eukaryota; kingdom Metazoa; phylum Chordata; class Actinopteri; order Cyprinodontiformes; family Poeciliidae; genus Xiphophorus; species Xiphophorus maculatus. Next base: position 17,707,602 of record NC_036465.1, on the reverse strand, counting down.
GGACACAGGAGCTGAAGGAGAGACAATAAAGTGTGAAATGGTAGTAAAATGAACACACCTTTGGTCTCCTCTTTTCAAAGTTTGCAATAATAAACAGAAAATGCATAAAGATCAGGGTCAGAGATATGACACATTACCATAACATTATCAGAAAGGAAAGGAAATTCACCTTGAACAGTCAGCTGGAGAGTATGCTGCCCTGTTTTCTGTCCATCTGAGTTAAAGGTTTCCAGAGTATATTTACCACTGTCAGCCTTCATAAGGTTCTGTATAGTAAATGTACCATTACTCGGCATTAAGAGATATCTGCTCTGGAGGGGATGTGGAAAAATTGTATTCGTTCTGCCCTTAAAGATTGTTGAGCTTTGACGTCTCCATTCATATTTAGGTATTTCTAATAAGCTGTCCATCAGATGGAGAACCACAGTTGCCCCCAGAGGTCTATAACACTGAGTTCCATTCTGTCTGCCATCGCAGTAAGTTTTCATTTCTGCAAAATTAAAAAAAAGTAGATGAGAGTCATTTTTCGAAGTCCACCCACACTAAACTCATGACAGTGCTGCAGTTCCTGCAAATATTTTTTCCATTTGTTTACAGGCCTTTATAATTGTTTAGTTTTTGTTCATTTTTAAATGATTGTTTATTTTATCAGTTCAACTATAATTTGCAATTAAAGTTTGGTTGTTCTTAACAGAAAACCTCCTCAATTCATAGGTTTTATATGCATCTTCATATGAAAACATGACCAGTTTTTAATATTAAATGCGACAGAAAAACTAACATTTGCGCAGAACTAAAAGGAATTACATATGAAAACTAAAGACATACTATTTTAAAATAAACTGTTTTATCTTGGAGGTTAATCTTGTCTCAGTCGTGAAGCAAAAATATTACTTATTACTTATAAATCGTATATGTGAACGTTACTAATACAGTCTGAGCTTTACAATCATGAAGATTTGGTAACTTTGCACCTTAGAAATTTTTTGTTCTACTTTGATGTTTTCCATTTTGTTACATCACAACCTTATACTTAGATGCATTTCATCAGAATACCGAGTAACAGACCAACACAAAGTAGTGCATAAATTTAAAGAGAAAAATGACAAACGGTTTTCACAGTTTGTGTGGTATACATTTGTATTGAGTCTCCCTGAGTCAAAATGCAGCCATCTTTAACTCGAGTTGTAGCTGGAGCTTCTCAGTTGTATTGCTCTGTCAACTTCACACATTGGAAACTGCAGGGGAAATTATATATGTTCCTTTTTGCAAAATACTAAAGCTGAAGCTCAGTCAAGGTCAATGGAGAGCATCAATGAGTATCAACTTTCAAGTCTGGATTATGTTCCAATTTGTATTGGTCATCATTAAATCAAGTTTATAGTTGCATGATGGTTCAAAGGGTTTAGTGGCTCTAAGTTTGTAAACTACTGTATTTAACAAGACAATAAAACAAATTTTTGGTCAAAGTAAATGATCTCACCTTTACAGACAGACACAATTTGATCCCTGGAGACATGACTGATATGATTCCTGACTGAGCAGGACAGACGTCCATAGATATTTTGTCTCAAGAGTATTGAGTTTGTGTCATTATCTCGAGAGAGGAGCTCAGAGTCTGTTAGTGCATGTCCATCCAGAGTCCAGCTGTACTGAGGACTGTCCCCTCCCTCAGGAAGACAGAAAGCCCTTATTAGTCCTTGGGACAAACACTCAGAGACAAGCTGGACAGAGGACACCGGTGCTAAGAGAAACACACAGAGACAGCTGTTGAAATGATAAAAAGTATCTTTCAAAGTCTGAAAGATTTAGATGAAAAAAAGATTTACCTTCTATAAACAACTGTAGAGTCTGACTTTGGTTTTTATGTTCATTTGAATCAAAAAACTCAAGTGTGTATTCACCACTGTCAGTGCTGTTCAGGTTATTGATCCTGAAAGTTCCGTTATTGGGAAAAAAAACAGATCTGCTACTCAAAGTATTCTTTTCAACCTTGTTCTTTTGACCTGTAAGAATCATTTGGTAGATTTTGGTAGCTGATACTTTCTTCCTCCACTTGTATCTGGGTATTTCTGAGGCGCCGTCCATCAGCTGGAGTTCCACACTTCCGCCCAAAGCGCCGTAACACAGAGCTCCATCCTGTCTGCCATCACAGAAAGTTTCCACTGCTGCTCAAGAAAAGAAAAGTCAATAGCAAAATAGTTTTATATATTTTTTTATTTTGTATTAGTTGCCCCATTATAATAAACTGTATTGGCAGGGGTTTTTTTTTACCCCTCCAGGGGGTCTTTTTGTGGGCTCTAGTGTCCCTTTTACGAAAGTAGGCTGACAGGAACGGGGAAGGAGAGGAGGGAAGACATGCGGCAAATGTCGCCAGGTCCAGGAGTCGAACCCACGACGGCCGCGTTGAGGACTCAAGGCCTCCAAATATGGGTTGCGCTAACCACTACGCCACCACGGCACGCCCAATATTGGCAGGGTTTTAATGGAAAATGAGCACCTGTGATATATTGCCTGATTTCCCAATAAAAGCTGAGCATTGACTTTTCAACAATTTGACAGCAAACATGTATTGTAGAGAAATGTCAAAACCACTTTTCTTTAAAAAGAAAATAAGCAATTCAATGGTTGTCAAACGTGGTACAAAATATCGCCAAGCTGGGTGCAAAGTTTTATCTTGACACTATTTTACTTCCCCATTCTCATCTAATCAACAATGTTTTTCTATTCAGATTAAATCAAGAAATATATTAAAAGAGTAATTTAATGAACACTTAAATTACTGATAAAGTCAAGAAAAGTGTAAACTCTCGAGCTTTTTGATAATAAATTATGGAAGTGGTTTCAATAACAAACATTTTGTAAAACATTTTAAGTATCACACTTAGTGTTGTTAAGTCTGTTTTACCCATCCTTTAGTAGCTTTAACTAAAAGCAGTGTTTTTAGCAAAAATCCTTGTTATATTAAAAGAATATGGCTCTAAAAATTAAAAATAACCACTTACCTTGTGATACTCTGAGTAGCATCACCAGGAGTCCGAAAACACCTTTCATGATAGTGAGACAAATGCAGCACTAGAAACTGTAAGCTGTCTGGCTCACTAATAAATGGAAAGACAGAAACTATGTCTACATTGGTGGAAAAAGGAAGTGATGACTGCTTGATAACTTTTTAGATTAGAAAATGAAACAAGACCTTAGTTGTGTCTCGCCACGCTACTAACAAAACTGGTCTTAGTGCTGCAAAGGTAGCTGACCCCAGCACTAAATGTAAAAAAAAAAGTCAAGTTTAGCATATAAAATAATATGAAGTTATTCAACATTTTATCTACTGCATATCAGTATTTAGTGGCTTTGAACATATAAAAGAAACAGAGAAATGCACTTAGAAGCTATTATTTATTTTATTTTTTTTAATTTCAAACATGATAGCAATATAAAATAATACACATGAACAAGGAAGTGGGATTAGTCAGTGTTATCAAAGTTACTTCAGGTTAAGTTTGTTCTCGCACAGCTGGTTCACTTTTAACTGGGTCCGTCACCATGGTAACCTATGCTGGGAATGGTTCCTGTTCCAAATGAGATCGAACTCCTAAAATATCAGGACTATTGATGGGGATGTTTTGTTGCAGGTTAGAAATAATGTTAAGTCAAGGTCCTTTTTGACAAGATCACTGCCTTGCGCAAAAAAGGAAAGAGATAGAAAATGACAGGAAGTGTTCCAAGAGTAGCTCAGTTCACATGTTAAAGAAATGGCAAGAAGAGGAACAAAATGATATCAGCATCATTTAAGAGTGTGTTTTATGCTTCTTCAAAGTATTGTGTCTGTACTAATGTTTGTAGTCCCATTGCTTGCATAGTTTTTAAAGACTTATTAAAAATCTCAAACATATCATATCATGTTTTATTAGACATTATGGAGTCTAGATGGTGGAAAACAAGCATTTGTCCAGCCTCCCCTGCTGGACAAAATGTTGTTTTCACTTAGTAAAGAGGAGATTAAAAGCTGCTGCACAGCGATTAAAAAATGACATCTGCGGTGCTCAAAACAATTACATTTGCATAGACAAAATATATTCATTTCATCAATGCTTGTATTTGCTGAAATGTTGATAATAACTGGCGCTGTAGTGGACTGTTGTTTTTTGCTTGCTTTATAGTTTGTCCATCTTTCTTTGTACCTTCTGATTGTTTTTGGTCCTTTTAATTCAGTTCATTACCATCTTATAATATGTTCATGTTCAGAGTCACCACCTCTAACCAGCTTTGTGCCAATGTTGAGGTTAGCTAACAGAACAGCTAAGTGGGTGAAAAGTAGCATCCAGTTCAATAATAAACATGATACTGTTTGTGGCATGAGAACAAAAACCACTTTCTTGTCATTGTGCTCATTTTAGTACATTAAGCTGCTGTGATCACAGCTATATAACAGGATTGTACAAGTTGACTACAACTTGTAACTGATGAAACACTCAACTTTACAGTTCATCAACATGTACGGTCATTACAAACAAGAAAAGAACATCAATAAAAGAACATTTATCAACTTTTTGAGGCCGTAGATTTAAACCTGTTCACAGACGCATAGCTTGTTTAAAAAATTGAAGACTGTTTAAAGTCACAAATCCTAAAGACTGAATTATTTGACACGTGGATATAACTTTGTGTCAAATAAGGAAAAATGAAGCTATTTGGTTATGAATTTGTCTCTTCTTTCTTGAATTCAGCATAATGCAGACAACATAAATTTATCTAGCTGAGGTTTTCTTATGGACGTTTGCATACACATCATTGTTATCTGATAACAAAACATCAGAATGCCGAGGTTTCTTCCTCACTTGGCCATACTCTGCTTGGACATCCATAGATTGCTCTTCTCGCCTTCTTGTCCTCCCGTTATCATTGGCCAGTTCTCCATTATTTTCCTCCACTACAGAAGAACGGAAAATATTAGCATAGGATATCAACTGGATGTGTTTTGTTTCAATGTTTAAGGGTCAATGTTATCACTAAGAAATTACCTCTGTTATTGTTTTTCTTCTTCCTGACACAGATGATTGCAGAGCTTACAACTATAATAATTATCAAAGCTCCAAGTGCACCAGCTACTATTGGCCATTGTTCTGTTCAAAAATAAAATATGATTGGAAATGAATGAACACAAATAAAAAAAAATTTAACCCTCGTTAATAAACCCACAGCACTAGAGTAAATTTTTACTTATGTCTGTACTGTACAAGATTGATCAATCCTCTAGGTCTGATTCAAAGTTGTGTTACTACTAAGTTATTGATTTAAAGTTACTTCTTACCCACAATCACATTAATATCAGGAGCATCTGGTGAAGGGACTCTTGTTGGTTCAACACATAGGCTGTTATTTTCTTGAAACATCCAGGAAGATATTTGTGTCCCATTCACAGAACAGTTTACAAAGCCTGTGAGCAAAGAAAGGCAGATCATGAAGGGTGCAATCTTTTTAGTTTTAAATTGGTCAAAATGTATTCAATATATTCTAACTCACTACATGTAGATATTTGTATTTCCCTGAAGAGGAAACTGGCTTGGTTCCTGACTGAGCAGACCAGACGTCCTGAGATATTCTGTCTCAGAACGATGATATTAGTACCATTATTTCCAGAGAAAAGCTCAGAGTCTGTCAGTGAGTGTCCATTCAGAGTCCAGCTGTACTGAAGAGGACTGTCCCCTTCCTCGGAGAGACAAGACACATTTATCTGTCCCTGGGACAAACACTCATGCTCCAAGTGGACTGGGGACAAAGGAGCTAAGAGAGAAACATTTGTTTTATTTAATGATATAGAGGAGTTTTAGTTTAAGTCAAAGAAAATACATGATATCCAGATCTGCAACATTTCACAATTAACTTTTTTATATAATTTCTAATGAAAGCAAAAAGGGAAAAAATGACATCAGTATTAAATATAGCATTTGTTATGAATGCCAATAAAATATGATTGGTTAAAATAATTTAATCTGACAGTAGAACAAACAAATCATTTACCTCCAACAATCAACTGAAGAGTTTTCGTTTCTAATAGCTTTCCATCTGAGTCAAAGGTTTCCAGAGTATAAGTACCACTGTCATTTCTGCTGAGGCTTGTTATGCTTAATGTACTATTACTGGGAATGAAATTATATCTGTTCTGAAGACCAATTACTATGGAAAGATTGAATTTGCCCCTCAAGATATTTGATGTGTTATGTTTCATTTCATATTTAGGTATTTCTGAAATGTTATTCATCAGCTGGAAGAGGACTGTTCCCCCCAAAGATCCAAAACACTGAGCTCCATCTTTTCTGAAATCACAGTAAGTTTCTGCACCTGCAAATTAAAAAAACAACAACAAAGCAAATAAAAACAAAGCACAAGAAATTATGCTCAGTAGTTATACATTGAATAATAAATTATACGTTTGTTTCAAATGTCATGTAATTCCAGTTACACCATGCCTGGTATCCATGAGATAAAGCCCATTTGAAAGGGAATCCAAAGCCAATCAGAAACTTTAAAGGAGTCTTTCTCAGTGGCTATTGGATGATTGCTCACTAAGCAGATGTGCTGCTGGAATAATTATTCAATAAAAGAATTCATATTTTATGAGTCTGAAGCTAAAATTGTTGTGGGATTTCTTAATTTAAAATGTTCTTCACTTTACAATGGTTTAACAATATGCAAGATGGAATCTAAAGATTTTTATTGACGTCCAAACTGAGATTTGGATGTCAAATGTTCTTCCTTTGCATGAGAAATAATGTCAAACTGAAGACCAGCACTACGTTTTACATGTACATAGAAACAACATGGATGATAGAAGAGACTGAAGAAAGGAAACAAAGATTTACAAACATGGAAGGGGAAATAAAATAAAAAAAATCTAGTTTCTTTGTGAATTTTCAGTTTTTTCTCTACATGCATGTGCCATGTTTTAAATTTTTTTCTTTTATTTCATTTCACCAGCAACTGATTTTCCAAACCTAATGAACAGTAATTGATCAGTAGTTAATTGAAAAATACATGTCAGCTTGGTAGATATCAGAATTTTGAACACTAACATCCTTTCTTTCTACAGCTACAAAAAAATAATCCCACAGACGAAGAGCCGATCTTTTCTTCATGCATTGTTTTAAATCAGTCAAAAGTGTAACCCAGAGGTTCTGGATCTAAAGTGTAGAGCTGCCTAACTGTGCGGAGACCTTGATGGTGAGGTTTAGCAGATAGCACGTTTCTGATCAAACAGATCAAATAGAGGTCAATTTGGAAAAAGGTCACATTTGGTCCCAGTGGTGATGTTGTTCTGATGATTGAGCTTAAGCTAAAATATCTTTAGTTTAATCTCAGTCGTCATGCTACAGATCAGTGCCGTACTACTTTCAGAGTCCGGGTCCAATTACACATCCATTCTCTAAGTTCATGCGCTGGTCGAACAGCAGAAAAACTGTGACTCTACAGTTCCTATATAAAATTTTGCAAAATGTAAATGATGTTTATTAAGTTCTCAATGTATAATATTCTCATTTTGTATTCAGTTTATTTTAATATTGTTTAAAATTTTTCAGCCATGTCATTTAGAGCAATTTTTTTTAATCAACTTTAAGAAAAATAATTCTAACTCACCCCAGGAGGCTCCCAGTAGCACCACCAGTATCCCAACCACAGCTTCTGTTAATTTAAACCATCTACCAGAAACCATTGTGCGGCTCAATAGCTTAAAATGCATCCTGTCACTGATCGGCCTGAGCAAAGGAAGTTGTGCAGAGGTGAAACAGGAAGTGGTGACAGCTTAGTCAATTCTGCTGCCCCCCAAGACAACATTTCACAGTGTAATGCAAAACAAAAAACAAGCTTTTCACATTTTTTTATGATTGCTTACAGGCACATCATCTTAAACACTTAACATAGTTTGAACAGCGAAAAGCCCAGTTACCCCAGACCTTATGCAAAATTAGTGTTGTAAGCGAATGCAGGATCATTTACAAATTGCAACTTCTTACAATTTCAAACGAACCCATAAAAGTTCATTTTAGCTGCATATAAAACAATATTTTGTCATCACCTGTAAACATCATCTAAATTATTTTAATCAATTTCACACAAAAGCAGACTTTCTTTTAACACCCAATGTCTTTCTTTCTGAGAAGTGAAGACAACAGAGGAAGTCTAAAAATATACTGATCATGCTATTGTAGCAAACTGATGAAAATATGTTTTTTCTGCCAACATGCTCAAGTCAGTCTCATTGCTGTATGATTAGCAGGCTGCACAATGGAGGAGCTGGCATCACTGTCACCTTGCAGCAATGAGATTCAAAGCCAGTCTGGAGTCTCTCTGCAGGCAGTTTGCATGTTGTCCTGTTGCATGTGTGGGTTTTCTCTGGGTACTCCAGCCTCCCCACACATCCTACAGTTCAAACACTTCTGCTGGATTTATTAATGACTCTGAATTGTCCTTCATGTGTGTCTCTCTGGCAATCTGTCCAGGACGTAGTCAGCCTTACGCTCAGCCCTCCAGCAACTCAATTATATGTGGGTAAAGACCATGGATGGATGGATGGATGGATGGATGGATTGGTGCATGAATGGATGGATGGATGGTAGGTAAACAAGGAGACGAAGAAAGAGCACAACATGAAGCTTTGCTTGGTTGAGTTTGAACTGATTGCTGTCGAGAGCTCTCTTCCTCTATTTGCTTCTTTTAAAGGACTCTCATTTTCATCTTCACTATGATTCTATTTTTGTTGAAAGGTCAGTCCTTAGAAAAGTCCTAGAAGTAACAGACTGACTTAAACGTGTCTAAAATAGATTCATATGTATTTTGTGTTTTATAAAATGTGAGACTTATTTTCTGCTTATAGTTCTGAGCAGTGTCAGTATTTTTTTCTCATTGAGGAAAACTTTTTAAATGTTTCTGTTCAATACTAAAAACAGTTAAACAATATCTACATATATTTTTTAAAAATTCAACTCAAGTGTTTTTTATGTACTCACGAGAACAAAAACATTTATTTGTGTTTATGCTTAATTAAATCAGACTGTTGAATTACATTAAAGTCATCTGGATTCTCTTTTCTGATGTAAGTGACAAAGTCCTTGTATTTGCTCTCCTTCAGTTTGAAATAGAGACAGATCCCGCCACAGGAAAGAATTGTTACACCAAACAGCAAACTGTGTACGAGCAAGGAGACATCTGTAGATGAACAAGAAACAGATGTTAAATTGAAACAAAAACAAGAAAGTCAAGTATAGATGTTTTTAACATTTCTGGACACATTGTACTGCAGAAGATTAACTTGGTGATTTTTATGAATTTGCGATTTATGGAGAACTATTCACTCTTGGCAATCAAATTGCAGAGATTCTTATTTTTAATTAATGATTATGTGACAGAATGGACATTGGCATTATTACACCTCCCTCCCTTTTTTTTACTTTATTTTAAAGACTAGACTCTTAAGCTGCACGTCTCCTACTTGAACTGAGATGTATTAAACTGCAGTTACAGCAGTTCGCCACCAGTTGGCACATGGAGCACGGTGAGCTCTCCTGACTCAGCGGTAACGGCGGGTCATTGGAGGCGCTCACTGTCGCTGTCTGTGTTAACAGCGTTCAGAAAATAAAAGAACCACACTGCTTAATCATTAAGTGTGCAGCAATTATAAAATGACCATGTTCTCGCTTGCTAATGTCAAAAACAAAGTTTGACACATAATCCTAGAGGTCTGGTTACAAAGATAAATTTTTTTCCCACCTTTGCAAACAAATAGAGTTTTTTCCTCAGAGGCGTAGCTGACTTGATTCCTGACTGAGCAGACCAGACGTCCTGAGATGTTTTTTCTCAGAATTATAATGTTCGTCTCATTATGCACATAGAGGAGTTCAGAGCTGGTCAGTGTGTGTCCATCCATAGTCCAGCTGTACTGAGGACTGTCCCCTCTCTGACAGAGACAGGACACTTTCATCTCTAACTGCGACAAACACTCAGAGACGAGCCGGACAGATGACACAGGAGCTGGAATGAGAAAACATTGTCATAAATATTTTTATAGCATTTTTTTTATTTCTTATGAGCCACCATTTTCTATAACAGAAGAACATTTTAAATGTTGCCCTAAACACAATAAGCTGTGTTTAACTTGCAGTGTGTTTGTTTCTACAACAGTAGATGCAGTAACATGTGGAACGTATGTACATGTATATATGAATACATACAAAAAAAGTCTATTGATAAGTTGATTTCAGTCAGAATGTTTTTACCTTGAACCAGCAGTTGAAGAGTCTGCACTGTTTTCTGTCCTTCAGAATCAAATATTTCCAGATTATATTCACCACTGTCAGACCTGCTGAGGTTCGTGAGGCTAATCGTATCATTACTGGAAAGAAAGAATAATCTGTTCGGAAGGACATTTTGAAAGAATTTATGTCCTTCGCCTCTGAGGATTATGGATGTCTTATTTTTCCATTCATGTTTAGGTATTTCTGAGGCGTTGTTCATCAGGCGGATGATCACAGTTCCTCCCAGAGCTCCAAAACACTGAACTCTGTCCTCTCTGGCGTCACAGCGAGTTTCTCCCGCTGTAAACTCTGAGAAACAGATGTCAAAACCCAAAGCAGATATCTATGATCCTTGAAGTTCCCAAAGTTTGTTGCATTACACAGCATCAAAAATCACAAGTTTACTTCAGTTATTTTAAGTTGATTATTGCTGGAGATGTAATTTGATGAAATCAAATGCTTGTTCAAGATGTTTGATTTTACATGGAAGCTGAACATAAAAGTTGTAATGCTGATGGTTGCATATGACAGAAAATCATGATTGTGTTTTGTTTGTTTGGTCATTTGACATACATGTAAACATAACAACAGTGTGTTTTAAGTTAAAATCTCTCACTACCTCATAACTTCAATTCCAAAGATTTAAAGAATCATTCAGCTAAGGAAATTTTGTGGTTTAACAATCTTAAAATAACTACACGACAAATAAAACCAGCATGCTCTTAAGGAATATGTTTATCTATAAAAACAAAAGTAAACTGTGTTTAAGTCAACGTGTAGTTTTTTGTTCTTCCTACCTTTACATGCAGAGATGATCTGCTCTGTGGAGCCAATGCTGATGTGATTCCTGACAGAGCAGGCCAGACTTCCTGAGACACTGTGTCGCAGAATAATAATGTTATTCTCATTATTTGCTGATAGAAGTTCGGAGTCTGTCAGTTTGTCTCCATTCAGAGTCCAAATGTACTGAGGACTGTCCCCTCCCTCAGAGAGACAGGACACCTTCATCTCTAACCGGGACAAACACTCGGTGATCAGATGGACAGAAGACACAGGAGCTGAAAATGGAAAATGAAATTATGAAGTGATTCTTTATGGGTAGAACTATAATAAAGTTATTTATCAGTCAAAAAAAAAACAAAGCTTCACCTTGAACAATCATCTGAAGAGCTCGGCTTTCTATATTTCGTCCATTTGAATCAAAGATATTCAAAGTATATTCACCACTGTCAGTTCTCCTGAGGTTCTTGAATGCAACTGTACCATTGGTGGGAATAAAAAGAAATCTGTCCTGAAGGGTATTTTGAGAGAAATTGTACCCTTTGCCTCTGAGAATTACAGCTCTTTCATTTTTCCATTCATATTTAGGTATTTCTGACACGTTGTTGAGCAGCTGGATGATCACTGCTTCTCCCACAGCTACAAAACACCGAGCTCCATCCTGTCTTCCATCACAGTGAGTTCCTCCTGCTGCAGATTCTGAGACAAAATGAAAAATGTTTCAAAACAAAGCAATAGATCAAACAGAGTCAATACCTGTCCTCATGCTGCAGATGTTGGAATAAAACTGCCTTCTTAGTGCTCTAATGACCTGATCAGACATCTGAAGTGTTTGTTGTACTGTTGTAGGAGCTATAGTAAGTCTTGATGAGGTTTCTTTTTTAAAAAAAGTATATACCAAAATTGGGGATGGAAATCTATGTACAGTAGATGAAAAATACTTATTCTTTCTGCCTTTAAGAAATTTTTTTATTTATATCTAGGTATTTCTGAGGGGTTTCCAATCAGTTGATCAACCACATTTCCTCCCAAAGTGCAATAACACTGAGCTACATCCTGCCTGCCGTCACCATGAAATTGTGCAGCTGTAGATTCTGAGAAAAACAGAATCCTTCAGAGTCCAGTTATTTAAAATAAGTACACAAAATCATGAGTTTGCTTAATTACTAAATGCTAATAGGACTGGTTTGTTCAAGAGGTTTTGAATGTCTACTCTTATTTGGAGGCTGCGTGTGAACATCAAAGTAAATTCATTTACTGGTTTACAAAAAGCCCACTGCAATATTAGACAGTAAAATATGACTGACCAAGTACAGAACTGGTCGTGTTTTTAAAGTTTTGGTCGCTTTAGTGCCCTTTATTCAAGAATCCAACCTTGGACAGCTGCTTATACATCGGGGAGCCTCATGCACTGCCCTATTATCAGTCATATTTCTGCTTTGTTGCTCAGTCTTCTTTTGCTAAGCATGACAGAATAATAAAAAAATGTGAAAAAAGGGTAAAAAAATATTTTCTTTCGTAGCAAAATGACCACAACACCTCACACTATTGCATATCAGTCGTTTTCTTTCACACACTATGTATTGTACCTGCAGAACAGTGACTCAAACATAATAGCATTAATTGAATAATAACATTACTAAAAATCTCCCTTGCTATCCAGATTCTTCGCTCACTTCTGGACGGTTAAAACTGAACGTAAAAATAAAACGGGTGTTTTTGTAAGTAGGTGGCGTGCGGAGTAAGATGCAGTGATCTTTTAAAACAGCTAATGAATTGCCTGTTAAAGCTAACTGGTGTTTTATGGTCTACAACTAATAGATAGAGTGACTTCATTTTTTCCCAAACTTTATTTCTAAACTGCATGCGATTAAAACAGGAGCAGAATGGTTGATCCACTTGTTTTCAGTCATTTCCAAATGTTCAGGGCTCTTCTGGTTGTCTCCTTTTTGAGGTGAACTGATTTGATAAAGTTAATTTAAGTCTAGCTGCAGAGAATTACCTCTAGAATTACACCACACCACATGTTATTTAAGTTACTGCGGTTTTGAACGCGATTGTACATTCAGATTCACAACATGAATTCAGGAAAAAGATTTTGCATCCTGCCATTTAAAATTTGTTTCATGATTTCATAGCATTCATGTGACACTAATTCATGATGTTACCTACTTTACTTATTTCATAGTTTATTCAGCATAGTGACTTACTGTGTTGGTTGTAAGGAGAACTTAAATTAAGGCCTAAGTGTAAACTGTACGCTTCTTAACAAATATGGAATAAACTACAACTCAGTCAGAACTCACATGGCATAAAGTAACCACATGGCATCACACTTACTTTTAAAAAATGGATTCTTATCTCTTATTCACTCACTTCTGCTCATTTAAATGTCATAAAGAAAGTATATGGACTATTTGAAATTCAACATTTTTAAATGGGCTTATTAAACAACCAAAAAACATGAACTCACCATGAGTGAATCTGAGTAGGGTCAGCAACAATCCAACCATGACATTCATGACTTGACAATAGCTGCCAGGTCGTTCAGTCTGACCAAATGCAACTCTGAAAACTGTCAAATGTCTCTCACAAATAATTAGGGTTGAAACAGAAACTAAGGCTGCAGAGGTGACAAAGGAAATGATGAGATCTTGGTCAGCTCATGGTAACTCACACTCGTTTCACTCGTCCACCGACCCCCTCTCATCACCACTCGCCTTCACCACATTCTTCTGCTACTGCAGTGAAAAAAGGTGTATGTTTACCAAACCCTGAGAGGAAACGGATTATCTTCTGCAACATATATGTGGGTATGTTGTGCCACAGAGGACAGACAGATTATGTCTTAATTTTGCCCAAGGTAAAGAAAAGAACTGTGATTGTGATATTTTTATATCTTTGAAAAGCTTTTTACCTTTTGAAAGTATATTTTAGGTAATCTTGTTTCTCAAAAGTTCAGTGAAATTAAACAAAAAAAATATGTTCATAAAAGAACAGATAAAGCATGCCAGCTTATCTATTTGTCTCACATATGTGCATCTCTGGTGTTTGTGGTGAACGTATCCAAGTTGTACCAGCTGTAGGCCTCGTGAGGTCTGGGAGACAAATCAGGCCACTGAACAGAATAAAGAGCATGAATAGAAATCATAGAGTGACAAAAATGCAGTTTTTGATCTGACCAATATGAACCACCCTCTTAACTTTTGGAAAGTAGCTACAAAATGTTCAGGTTCAGTTTCAAAAAAATAGTATTCCCATCTTAAAACAATTATACAAAAGTTGACATTAATGTTTCAGATTTTTTTTTACCATGAGTGTACGTCTGATGATTCTGTTATCCAACAACATTCTCCTGATAAGATTGAATTTTATTTTAACAGCTGCAGTTCATAATAAAGGTATTCAACACAGACTGCCAGAGTTTAAATCAGGCCATAATAGAATTATATTATGTACTTACTACCGTAATTATATCAACTTGATTCACCAACTGTGCTCTGCAGATTTACTTGTTAATTTATCCAAAGTCTTTGATTATGTCAAATACTCCATAATAGAGAAATACAGGACTCTGTAAACTATATGTAAACAATTGTTGGCAAGTTGTTGCTGGTGAGCTTCTCTCTATTCAGTATGATTGACAGCTCTGATTGGTTGTTTCTGACGTCCATTTATCCATTTTCCACTCCTTCTGACATATTTCTTCAGATAGTAATAGGATCGTGGGAAGGAGGGAGAAGAGCTCAAACTTGCTTTCACTGTCTCATCTTATACAGTCAAGATTTGATTACCATTTTAACAAATGTGCATAAAGACATATTTTCATAAAAGTTACTTACGGAAGCTTTAAACAAGGTGAGTGAACTGCAGTTCAGTTCTGGGTTCATCACTGTTCCAAACTTTTGTCAATTGTGGATAATGGCTCTCAATGTAGTTTTGTTGGCAACCCAAAACCTTAGAAAATGTTTCTGTAAGCCATTCCAGATTGATAGACGTCAATAACGTTTTAATGCCATTTTTTTTTGTATGTTTTTGTGTTTTTTATGGGGTTTTTTTCTTTTCATTTCATTTTTTAATCATAATTTATTCTTCCTCATGTCGTCTTTAGCTGGCTACAAAATTTGTTTGATTGTCTAAAACTTGTGACAAAAAAACAGAAATGTATGTTGACTGACTGAGAGGTGTGACAATGTTGAAAGCAACGCATAAAACAAGGAAGACGAGTGATGGCAGGGCAAACTGGCAGAGTAACAGATCTGTAGCTCCAGTAGATGGCAGCATTGAGCAGGCTGCGAGTTAATCAGTCAACTCATACAAATTAAAACTAAATTAAATTAATGTCACTTCTCAAAGGTTACTGAAATAAAACTATAATGTCAACAGTATAGTTCTCTTTTATTAACTAACTTAGTATTGTTATGGCTAATAACTCATTTTACATATTTTTTGTCTCCTGTTCTCTGTGCTCACATGTAATACATCTTAATATGGGGAGAGAGCTAAATAAGAGGACTTCAATTACATTCCATTTTTAGAAACTATTTATAATTTCAATGAGTCTTTATTTTGACATTCTTAAAATGAATTTAAACACATTTCAGCCTAAAACAAATACTTACTGGTGCGTTTTCTCTCAATTTCAGGTCCGTTATGGTTGTTTTCATACTTGCTTTGTGGCATACTAAAAGCCATATCTAAGCGTTGGTATAAAGGAACAATGACGCACAAAAGAATCTTAGAGGAAGTAAAAGCTCTACGCTAACTTTTCTGAACATTTCTGCATTTGAAAAGAGCCCTGTGGGTTAAAAATAGTGACTTAGTTTATATTATCTGTGTTCTTTAGTGATTCTCACCTATGCAACAAATATAAACAAATTGCATTTGAAGCTAAGAGCCAGTGGTCAATAAACAAGGGTGGAGCTCAGAAGTGTTTACCCCTGCAACAATATGAACTGTCAACCACTACACAGTTGACAGTTCATATTGTTGCATGTTGCCATTAGAGTTGTTTTGCATCAATCCTTGTGCACGGTGCACCAACTCAACAAATGTATTTATTTATTTAAGCTTCCAGGCACAAGTAGAAAATACCCCATTAACTCTTTACAGCTGTAGCACAAGTTGTGATTTGGTGGTTTAGTTATACAGTTGATTGGCATTATGTCTAGAGTCTAGACTAAGTTTTGGGAATACAGAGAAAATCCCAAAATTTGGTTTGATCAATAGCTTAAAGACAGATGATGTTCTATTTGAAGTGTGTAGTGCTCACACTACACACTTCTGGAAACCCTGTGGTGAACTTCACCGTTGTCTGAGTAACTTTTTGGGCTTAGAATTAGACTTAATTATGTGTATTCTTGTACATTAGTTTCCCATGGTGTATAATTACAAACTATTTTGGTGTTTTTACTTGGACAAAGACAATGGATCAATAGGCTGCCTGCCTCTTTTCTGTCTTACAAGTTCACTGACCTTCATCTGTGAGACTCCTGGTTTAGAAACTACAAGACGAGCAGTGAAAACAGGCCCATGTTTTCACAACATGGGCCTGTTTTTGTTTTTAAAATAAATAAACAGAGCAAGAAAGTTGTATTTTTTTTTTACTTGCACAACAAACTACATACAATATTTAATTTAGACACTCCATGTAGTCAAATTTTGCAGGGATTTTTAAATACATGTAGAGCATAAAAATGATCCCAATGTTTGCCTGATTACAAAAATGCCATAAAACATTAAAAGGTTTTGTGAACAGACTAGAAAATGTCTTAGTGTATTTTCAGCTTAGGCAAACCCCACAAGCTGAGAAAAGTAAAACAAGCATCAAACTTAACTGCGTTTTGAAAAGTAAACCACATTAATTGAAAGTTTGAGACATTCTGGCATCCTTACTTTGTCCCATCCACCTGATTTCAATAATGTACACTTTGTAAAGGAGACCACAGTAACTCAGGTCACCTAACTTTACGGACTTGTGCATAGATAGGAGCTACTGCCGATACCTCCGCCTGCAGAGGAAGTTCTGAAAGGGTCACTTGTTTGACCTCCACTTCTTCTTCCACACTTTCCTCCGTTTGCCTCTCTGAAAGGGTCACTTGTTTGACCTCCACTTCTTCTTCCACACTTTCCTCTGTTTGCCTCTCCTGTTGTGCCACAATCCTGACTTCAGCATAGATAGGTTCGCTGTTGTCTTTCTCCACTGCAAAATGTCAGAAAGGCATTGTTCAGGTAAACGCACTATTTGTTTTGGGGGTTTATTCAATTCAACAAGAAATATAAATTACAAAAGAATTAAGTATGAAATCAGGTCAGTACCTTTGAAAGTATGTTTTTTCTTATGGGTGCAGATGACTTGTATTCCAAGAACTAAGAGAAATACCAGTGCTAAGAATACACCAGCCAATACTGCCAACAAGCCTGTTTGAGAAGCAAAAGTAAGCAAACATAGATCTTTACAGTCAAAGTTTGATTAGCGGTGTATTTCTAGGGGACACAACATGCAGTTGCCTTACCTTCAACACTGTATGCAACTGCTTCAACACAAAGGGTGTTACCTTCTGCCAACACCCACTCAGATATCTGCGTCCCATTGTAAGTGCAGTTAATGAAAATGAACCCTGGGAGAAGGGAAACAATGCATGATTGTGATTGTGCTACTGTTAAAATGATCAAGTAGTATTTTTTCATAGTTTTTAATGTTGTCATTTACCACATGTAGATATGGTTTTCTCTGTCGAGAGAGAACTGAACCGATTCCAGACTGAGCAGACCAGACGTCCTGAGATATTCGGCCTCAGAACAATGACGTCAGTCTCATTTTCTAATAACTCTGAGTTTGTCAGTATGTGTCCATCCAGAGTCCAGTTGTATTGCAGACTATCACCTGCCTCTGAGTGACAGGACACCTTCATCTGTCCCTGAGACAAACACTCAGACACTATATTGATGGAGGACACAGGGGCTGAAAGAGAAACATTTGATTTCTTTCCAGAAATTTGCAGATTTGCAAAAGAAGTATACATGTGGAATAAGAAAACTATTAAGATGTTAAATGGAGATCTGTCATTGTGACAGATCTTCTCCCATAGGGGGGAAAATCATTTACCTTCAACAATTAGCTGAAGATTCCTCTTTTCTATTTGTCGTCCATCTGAATCGAACGTTTCCAAAGAGTAGTCACCACTGTCAGCTCTGCTGAGATTCATGATGCTGAATGTACCATACCGGGGAATAAAGATATTTCTGCCCTCAGTGTCATTTGGAGCAAAACTGTTCCATCTCCCTCTTAGGATTGTTGTTGTTCTATTTTTCCATTCGTATTTGGGGGTTTGTGAAGTGTTGTTCATCAGTTGAATGACCACCGTTCCTCCCAAAGCTCCATAACACTTAGCTTCGTCTTCTTGGATGTTACATTGAGTTTCATGAGTTTTTTCTGAAAAAGTAGACAGACAACCTTAAAAGTAAAAGAGTAATGCCTAAGATTCCACAAACTAAATTCTAAAGAAAAACCTTAGAACTCTAATTAGATCATTTTTGAGATATGATCTCAGTGGTGTTACACGGTGACGGTGTTGGGAACTGGTACGAATCTGGTAGCTCAGAAAATGAGCCTGATAAAAAAAAAAAAACCTGACTCGTAGTTGTGCAAGTATTTAAGAAAAATGTTTCAGATTTTCATTTGAAAACATTTCTTGAAAACCGTGTACAATTCTTTCCACTTCACCAATATGTGAAGACATTGAAATTTGTCTGAAAAAAAAAATCCAGTGGTATGCGTACTTTTGAAAGACCACCTCTTGCATATTTTACGTTACGTTTTTTGACCTTGGTCTGCTTTGCAATTGCATCTGGTGAATTTACTTGAAAGACAAGCATTAAAATAAGATAAACTGTCACTGTTTGTGGCCTGTGAGATTGTGTTGTGATCTTTCTGTTCTGACAGGTTGTGGTATTTATTCTTGCAAACTAGTGGGCAGCTTAAAACTTATGTACCTTTAAATAAAACATTTAAAAAACATCCTCTATGTGTGCGTGCTTGGGAACAGCAAAAGGAAGATGGTGTGAACTTCAAGCAGTTTAAGAGACTTTGACACTGGTTCACACATATTTTTTATGTTAAAGATCACTCTGTGAGGAAGCTTTAAGCCACATAGGTCACACCATCCATCAGTGTTAATGCCATTGCACCGACTATGCTCAGACGAACTGCAAACATCCACCACTAGAGAGAAAGTTAACCTCAATCCCATAGCTGATCTAGCTAATGCCAAAAAATAAATTATGAGAAGTGTGCAATTGTGAATTATGCTTTACATTAAGCTTCAAAATGAGCAAATCTGACTGCATTCAAAGGTTTGATGCTAAACTGACAGAGTGGATAACGCAGATGCACTCCAATACATGAATAATGTTAAAACTCTGCTCCACCAAGTATGGCCGGGAACAGCTTAGATGATGTGTACATGCACAAATGTATACTCTCAAGTTTAAATTGGGAAGTCTATATATATATATATATATATATATATATATATATATATATATATATATATATATATATATATATATATATATATATATATATATATATATATATAATGTAACAAAGCTCATCTATGGTTGACTAACCTTCACAAAGAGATATCCTCTCCCCTTTTGAGACATGGCTGATGTTATTCCAAACTGAGCAGGTCAGGTTTCCTGGCATGTTTTGTTTCAGAATAATGATGTTATTCACAGGATTTCTTCTCAGGATCTCTGTGTCTCTGGTTGGTTGTCCATTCAGAATCCAGGAGTACTGAGGACCGTCCCCACCCTCACAGACACAGGACACCTTTAACAACCCCTGAGCCACACAGTCCAAGATCATACGCACAGACGACACAGGAGCTGAAAGAGGCATACAGATACAAACACTGAAATTAGAACAGGAATAACATGTTTTTATAACGTCTTATTTAAATCATGAAAAGTTTTTTTACAATGTTATATGCCTAAGGTAAGGTCATATTATAAACAATAATTACTAAAATGAAATATGTTTTTAAAAAAATCCAATTTACCTTGAACATTCAGCTGTAGAGTCTTATTTTCTTTTCTTTTCCCATCTGAATCAAAAATCTCAAGCATATATTTACCACTGTCACTTCTGCTCAGGTTATTGATTTCGAATGTTCCTTTATTAAGAATAAAGACAGATCTGCTGCTCATGGTATTGGAAATAAGCGTATTGCTCTTGACAACAAGAATATTTTGGGTTGACTCATTCTTCATTGATGCTTCCTTCTTCAAATTGAATCTGTGTTTTTCTGAGGTCTCTTCCATCAGCTTGAAGGCCACAGTTCCTCCCAACGCGCCATAGCAGTGAGCTCCCGTCTGTCTGGCATCACAGTACTTTTCAGCTGCTGAAAATTAAAAACATAAAGGTACAAAGAAGGAAAGCTTTTACCCTTTAGTTTCTACAGAATCAAAAACAAAGCGAGCTGGTAGGAGCATTTGTGTGGGAAACCAGTTTGCTGAAGCAAGCCCACGGGTTTCCAGAACTCTTCTTGTGTGAACATACAACCAAGAGAGGACGTTTTTCATTTATGGCTGAGTTTTATCAGTAAAAGACAAATGATACGTGGCATTTAGAGCAAAAACATTGCTTTAAACATGTCATTCATCAGCATCAGTTACAAATCAATGTCTTCAGTCATTTCCTTCAGGCAGAAGTTTCTTCAAATGTAGTGACTTGCTTTTTGTGATTAAATAAATTAGTAAAACTTGAAAAACTTACCGTGAGATACTTCCAGGAGCACAATCAACAGTCCAACCACAGCTTTCATATCTCCCCAGGAGCTGCCACTCTACTTTGTGCAGGCAAGCTACCCAGAATGGTGTAAAATGGTTCCTGTTAGTAATCAACCTGAGAACAGAAGCCGTGGGCGCACAGATGAAAAAGGAAATGATGAGAGCGTGGTCACTTCTCAACCAAAGACGGAACACCTCCTCCCAGCCAATGGTACTGCTTTCTTATTGTAGTAAGAAGAAAAACAAAAACTTTCTCATGTCTCTGTGGCCACAGTGTTTTTGCGTCATAAAGGTGGCTGCCTTGCCGAAGCAGAGATAAAGGATGTTTGCATTAGAATGACGAGGCTCAAGATAAAAATATTGAAGCATCTTCACCTTGAACATGTTTTTAACTATGTACTGGTTGCATCACAGCAAGAATCTTCTGAGATTGAACCTCAGTTAAGACCTTCCTGAGAAATGGTGCTATCTATTTCTCACAAACCAAAACATATATGTTAGGCTATTTACTAAAATCCCATTATGTTTGAGAGTATGCATGCTTGGTTTGTGTCACTGTAATGAACTTGAGATCTATTCACATTCTGTCGGCAATCGGGAAGAGTGGTCGCCATCTTATGTAGAGTAAACATTGGATGACTATTTTTTAATTTGGGTTTTGACCTGTTTTTAGACCTGTTTCCCCCAGAAATCTGTGGCAATATAACTAATTTAACAATCCCTTAAAAAGGAGTGAACAATTACAACAAAGACAAGCATGATGTTCAGAACGTTTTCCATATTTGTTCTTATCCTGTTGAGAAGTGCAAGAGTACTAAAGTTCACTTCAACCATCACGAGGAGGGAAGTGGGCACTGGTATCGATCAGAGGACCCGGGGAGACAAATGGATAAATGTAGTTACCAAGTCACTTAATATCTTGTAAGGTAACAACAACACAGTGACATCACATGTTGACTTCATTTTTCTACATCTCTTTCTCCAGCTTAGTGTTTTAAGCTATACTTAGTTGGACTTCCTGTTATTTAAAAAAGTATTTACAACCATGCAGCTCTTGTTGTTCCCACTAGATGTCCTCATTGCTCACTTTAGATTCCGTGAACATCCGCTCTGCACGAGTAAAAAACCCAATTGTTTCCATTCGCCACCTCATCCTCCCAGTACATCCGCTCAGTCGTTTCATCATGGTCCATTTCTCTGTCTCCCTTGTCATCTTATTTTATTCTCTCTTGTTTTTGCTTGGTTATGTTTCTTTTTAACATTGTGTAATTTTTAAATCAAAAAATAAAAAAGTCTTCATCCTGATCCAGTCTTTAGGGTACCTGCATCCGGATGCATAATAATATTCCTCATAGAACTACAATATAAAGTTTCCACATCAAGTAAATAACATTTTTGAAGCATCTAAATCAGGCATGAGATCATTTTTATTTTAGGTTATGAAATCAACCAATCCAACAGGACTCCACAGCTAAAGATCACAAAGCAAGCCATGATTTAAATGTCATCATGGATTCAATATTGAATTTGAACAACCAAATACAACTTTAATAACTAAAAAAATAACTTGTCTTCACAAAACGGGGCACAGAAAAGCTGGTGCATGCTTCTAATTTCAGTAAAGTCAACTATTTCAGCTTCAGGTTAACCAAAATGGTGCTGTGACTGTCAAAGTCCCGGTTATCTTCAGTAAAATTGGTAATGGAAAACCAGTCCTTAAATCACTTGGAAATACAGAATTTCAAATCTTGGTCTTTAAATCGCTGAAGAGTCTTCACCCTAAATACATGTGATAGTACTGTGTCAGGTATGAACCATGTACACATCTTCCTATAACCAGTTTTTAACAAGAGGAGCCAGCTTTTGGTTTTTAAGTCCCTGAGCTTTGAAAACTTGAGATGTGCAGAGACTATTAGCTTCTGTAAATCAAGACTGAAAACATGCTTTTCTTTGTCATTTCCATAATGGCCATAGATAGCTTTATCATTTAAATACTACGATGTCTTAGCTTTTTATTTGTTTAGATTGGAATTTTGTCATTTCATTTTCAATGTGTATTTTTTGTTTCTGATCTATTTGATTTACCTTTAGGTCTCCCTGCAGTTGCAACATTGAAACTTTATTCTAACTTTTGTTGCAGTATTTTAGCTGGTTAACGCCACGCTTTTAGCAGACGTTTAATTTAAGAAAAAAAATTGCAGCTGGACCAACATCACAGATATTTGATATTTGAAGAAGGTGAGGAGGGTCCCAACAGACGAGAAGATGACAGTCTTTTATTTAGTGTGTGTGCTTAATATAGATCTATAGGAGACAGATCTATTTGCAGCAGTCATTACATGTGGATCAAAACACTTAAGGCAGCCAACTCATACAGAATATTTTCCACTTTTTTACTTCCCAACACTCCCAGTCATACAAGGACAGAAGACAGAAATTAAAATGAACTAAAAAAAAAACAAGTGACAATATCAAAATGAAACAAAGAAAATTAACCGTACTGCAGCACAAAAATTACCTCAAGCTGACTCAACCTATAATAGTATAGACAGAAATTAAGTAAACTGTGGCACTAAAAGGGTCAATATCGAAAGCTCCATGTTTTAGTCACAACAAATGATAAAAGGAAGCTTGAGGTTATTTTGACATGAGGTGACAGAAGTGAAACAAAGTAAACATGTCAACACTCAGGACTTTTTTTTTTTTCCCCATTCTCTTTTTCCTCTCAGTCACCGTCTGGATGTTTCACATTCAAAATTATTCTTATTATTGTAGATTCACATTAACTTTTGACTATTCAATGCGCAGTGGGGGAAAGAAGCACCACAACATAAAATCAAACACATTCACAAAGCCTGAGCTTTTCCAATCCCATTGCATAATTAGGCTTTGGAAACACTTGGGTTTTAGAAATCATTGGTTTAAAACTGCTAATTTATGATAAATGAAGTAATAGAATACATTTTGTCATTAAAGTAGAATGCTAGCATGAGCCTTAAGGATAGAGTAGGAAGGTAGAGTAAACACACTATTTACAACAATTGATGTTGAAGGGCGTATTTAATTTCAACAGTATGTTGATTTGAGGTGATGTAGGCCAACAAGTTAAGAATCAATAAACTAGAAAAAAGGTGTGAAGAAAAATAAGCTAATGTTTAGGTCTCTGCTCAGTTCCTCATTATAGATAAAACAGTTCGTGTGGGTTACTATAAGGGGTTTTGAGGATGTGCACAACTTAGTTTCACTGCGTTTAAACTTTGGCCCAACCAATAAAGTTCAGCAGCTGGTTTGGGCAAGGGTAAACCAGCGTAGAATATAACTGTGTTGGATTTAATCTAATTTATTAATTCTACCCTCAATGTCAGACTTAAACAGGATTACGTATCTGGGATGGAAACCATCTTAAAGATTCCTGAAACTGAGTTTGTGTGGCAAAGGTTTAAAGTTTGTTGATTGAGATGCAGCAAACAAAGTTTCTTGATTAAATCGTAATCAAGAAACTTAGTAAAGGTTCTTTATGACAGTAAAGTGCTCAGTAAAGTGTAAGTATTGGATGTTAGATGGAATAAACAGAAGCATGCCATATGTTTATGATAAGTTTATAAGCCAACAGAAGTGACAAGAATGTATTCTTTGTAAAATATAACATTTAGTCAATTTACATTAAACAGTAACAAACATGGGAAAATAATACATGTTTCAGACATAGAAAAGTATTTAAACTACAATGCTCTAGTTGCTACGTCTAACTTTTAAGGATACCAATGATGGTTTACGGTGGTTTAGACATTAACAATCCAGAGAAAAAACTTTCCTAAGATGCTGTGGTGGCGCAGGGGTTAAGCACAACCCACATATATGGACGCCTTAGTCCTCGACAAGGCTGTCACAGGTTCGATTCCCGGCCTGGCGATCTTTGCCGCATGTCTTCCCCCTTCTCTCATTACCCTCTTTCCTGTCAATTCACTGTCAAATAAAGGTCACTAGAGCCAATAAAATCTTTAAAAAAAAAAAAAAAAGATGGTAAAAACCCAGTTTGTGAGTGGTTTTTAAGAGTCCTTTGGCCTGTGTCCACTTCTGATGATCGGTGTGGTTGAGATTGTCAAAGATCATTCTCATAGGGTTTGTCTGAAGTGTTTGCCTGAAAAAAAATATATTTTTTTTACACAAGAAGAAAAGAAGTCCCCAAAACATTTACTGACATTGACTGATGTCAATGTCAGGTGTTTTAGTCTCTACCTTTGGTATTTCTACGTTTCCTCAATATGCAACAGATGCAGCAAGTTAACAGCACAATCAGGAGGAGGACACCAAGCCCCGCGCTGCAGAGTAGCAGGATAGGATAAAAGTTGGCTGAGGAAGTAAACCACAATAAAAAACATGTTAGGTATTATATACCATTGGTGACCTAACATAAATCCACCATAGCGCCACAGATTATTTTGTTGTTCTACTAACAAGAAAGAAAGAAAGTTTGCTGTGACTTTTCTAACAGATTATTAATTAACCAGGACATTTCAATTCAAATGAGGGCTTTTGACCGACTGACTTAAAAAGAGTAAACAGTCATAACAGGAAACATTATTAGTACAAATTTAGATGCAGCAGATATGTTAATTACAAGTTATTTACCAGCATTTTCTTTGCAAGACCTTGGCACACAACATTGCTACGTAAACCTGAGGGGTTTCATTTGAGATGCTAAATTGAGTTCTGAGATTAGAAATGGTGAACCTAAAACATGAATTACTTCATTTCTTATCTACATTTTGAAATATTTGCTGGAAGAGTGAGCTTGCACAGCGCTCATTGCAGGGTCAGAAACATTCACTCTCAGCTAAATAAACCAAAATTATCCAGTGGCTCCAACTCAAACTGCAATATCACTGAATAAAATTAAAAGCAGAGCTACACACCCAGAGTAACATCTGCTACAAGTATCTGTTAAACCAGAGCCAGTTCCTGTGACTGAACCACACCTATCCACCAGAGGTTTCACAGTTGTGATTGATGTCAAACAAAAGCTACAAACGTCTAGCAAAAGTCTTAACAAGTAGAGGTTAAAACATCAATTCTATCAAACCTCAATATGCAGAAACCAAGATAAATATTATTGGGTGTGGATGAAAATGCCTGTGATTTGTATCATAACATGTGCTTGAAAAGGAATGTTCTAGAAAATTATTGGAAAAGAAAACATATTCCAAAAACTGCAGCAAGAGGCAGAGAAGTAAGACTTCAGAAATGTGAACTTGCCTTGTACTTGAAGGTTGAATTTGATATCTGCTTCTCGCTTCCCATTTTTATCATATCTCTCCACTACATATAGGCCTGAATCATTCCATGTCACGTTGATAATCTTGAGTGTTCCTGTGTCGATTGTGAATTCTGTTCTGTTGTTCTCAGCTACCTTCACTTTTTCTCTCTTTAGAGAAAATATTTCAGCACGATTTGTTTCATTATAAAACTTGAAACAGTGCAACTTGTAGCCGGCTGCATTGGTCAATAACTTGATGTTGACGGATCCTCCGACAACAGGAGAGCAGGAGGATGTAGCCTGGATGGCATCACATTCAGTGTCGGAGGGTGGAAAAAATGCTGTGAAAGATTCATTTAAATAGCATGTAAATTATCTGGCATCACTAACATTACATAATACTTTTATTAATTAGTAATTATTGATGTCCTGTAACTCACCATGACTTCCTCCAGTCAATACAAGAAGAAGAATAAATTGCTCCATGCTGCTCCTTTGTTATGGGGTTTAACCTCTTAAAAAAACTGAGATGTTGGAAAGATAGAGAGATAATGTTATCAACCTTCCATGAAGCTCTGCTGTCAGACTGTGCCAGATACTCACAGGAACTACAAAAGGTGGGGTGTTGCTGATATTTCCAACAAGGAAGGAAATGAATTTTAACGGTCTCACTTCTTGAAAAGTAAAAAAAAAAAAAAAGCTGCTTGGCCTCATGCCATTGCGACATTGTCTTGAGAAATATGTCTTACATGTGACAAAGTCTCTCTTTCCTCTTTACATATTACATCATACATATTATTGTATTGAACCTGGAGCCACCCAAGTGACAATATTTTAACCACATGTTGCCAAAGCATCTTGGATTTTCATTTTGTGCACTTACTTTACCAAAAAGAGGAAGAAAGTCAAAGAAAACTGTCTGTATATATGTCTGATAAGATGAGACGCTTATAATGAAAGAAAATATTCTACTGCGCATGATGCAGAATCTTACTGTGGGAAACAAATAGACTTATGGGTGAGAGTCAGTGGCAGCCTAACATCAGAGCCTGTGGTTTTTACTGTTATATCTAACTGAGGCACATGACTGCAGCACAACACAAGCTGAGGTTTTATTTTTCAGCATTTACTTCGAGCTCATGCAATGTGGCATTAACCTTAAAGGTGAACAACTCCTCGAATTACATGGAGGTGCAATTAACGAATTGGATCTGTTGAAATAAAGAAAAAAAACATATCCCACAGCATGACGCTGCCACCACCATGTTTCAGAGTGGGTATGGTGTGTTTAGTTATAGAAATAGTAGGTCAAAGTTTTCCTCCACATAGTTTTAAAGGTTTACCAGACTTCTCATTAGAGTGCCTTAAACTTGTATTCATGTTGTGTTCGCTACACTCTTTGTGGCAAACAGGACTTCTTTCAACAAATTACTTTTCTTGTCCCACTTTACTATGCAGAGTTTTACATTGCACAACTATTAGGTATCTTCTCTCTTGGCTGCTTCTCTCCTTTCTTAAAAAAATGTTTATGCAAATTGTTATGTTTGTGTAGATTTGCCATAATCTTTACCCTGACATGTTTGTTGTGTTCCCTCATTTTCATGATGTTTTTTGTCAACTAATGTTTTGTAACAATCAAATGTAGCATACTCAGATAAAATTAGTAAAATTTACTAATATGGTTGCTATTGAAACCAATAGGTTGGTATAGATTTTCAATAGCGGTATCAAAGTAACTGAGGCTAATGTGTGCCACACTATAAATTTTTAGTAATTTACCATTTTGAAAATTGTGTATCTTCTCTTGTCTACTCTGGGTTAATTTGCCTCTTAAATCCAAATAAAGGGCATTGACATTTAAGACACTACAGTTCACAGCAGATGTGTGGAAAAATAAAAGTACAACCACACAGGCAGCTTAAGGTGTTAGAAACCTTTGAGCAGAATGAGAGAGTGTGTGGTCTGTTGGTGGTTGGGGTTGGTGGAAACGGGGCTGGCATATATTCAGAGGTTGGAGAGTGTGGGTAGGTGAGGTGGGGGCTGGTTGCTTTTCTACGACATTATAATGTTTAGTAACATAGTAAAACAAATGAAAATAGCTGTAGAAGCTACATCATCAAAAATTTACGGTTAACTTTGAAATATGTCTGACATTGTTGAGTTGAATATTTTTATTCACTTACTAACAATGTAAAAATACTCCCCTAGTTTTAGATGTGAGATGTTTGTCCCTGATGCAGTTTGGAGATTGTAATCTGGCTTTTTTTTTGTTATTTGCTTTAGGAATGATGGTTTCTTCCTCTGTGAGTGGCCTTTTTGTCCATGTTGGTGCAGGGTTCAGCCAGGTAAATTCCTGTTTAAGTAGAAATTTATTTTTGAAGAATGTTGGATGGATTTCTGTTGTTTAACATTTAATATGGAACAAAACACCTCAAAAGAGGTTAAGTACTGAGGTGGGGGAGGCTTATTGCTGGATGTTACCGAAGTGCTTGTACTTGTATATCCGTGTTCTGTTTGGGGGAATTTTTCTGCCATAATTCAAGGGCACACATTTTCAATCTTAAACCAGGACTCCGTGTCTTTTATTCTCAAAACTTTTAATACTTGTAGTCTAAACTTCTGCTCTCTTTCAAATATTCACTGTGCTTCCTCAAACCTTTCTCCTCACTCTCAAAACTTGTCTCAACTCTGATCAAATCTCCACTGGCAATCCTCTCTGCTTGCAGTTTTTGCTCTCGCTTGGAGCAAAAATGTACCACTAGTTTCCTTCTAGTGAGTGTGCCTGAAAATGTAAAAACAAGTATTAAACTTTTGAGAATAAAATACATGTAATCCTGCTTTCAGATTGGAAATTATGGCAGAAAAATTCCCCCATATAAGTGTAATCAGACAAGTGAGAATGTGTCCTTTGGGCACCAGGAGTGCAGCAGACATCTGGATCCTGTCTGGGAAGCAGCAGACATCTGGATCCTGTCTGGGAAGCATCACAAGATGTCAAAACATTTGAATACCATTTTATGTTGTGTCTGGGGAGACTTATATGTAGAGCTTCAAAGACCTGCACATAAAGTGATATCAAACTGTAAACTGAAAGAGGAATGCAGTACCTTAGTGAAAAAGGAACCTTTGAATGTTGGCAAAACCTTAGAGGAACTGAAAAAAATGTACTGTTGGCACCAGAATGAGTGGAGATTAGTATTGTCTGCCCTTGCACCAACAAACTACCCTTGCTCCAACTGAGGCCTGAAAGCTTCTTGTCTTTAGGCCTGAACCTGGAACCTAAGAGAGTTTCCTGCATCGGCATCAGAAAATGTTTGCGGATAGAAACTGAGAAGAGCCAAAAAAAGATGTTGCAATGCGTGTGGCACTGAGTGATTTGAAGCCTCGTCAGAACTGTTTCAGTTCTGGACAACCTACAGTAACACTTCCTGTTGGGTTGAGGGACATTTTTGTGTGACTGGACGAATGTTACAAAACTTTATTTGTCCTGTGCTCACATTCAAATTATTACACACTTTGACAAGAAAAAGTGGCAATGAAAAATAGGACACAAAGTCAACCATTCTGCTTTCATTTTATAATTTATTATAAAATTTAGAAGATACTATTTTATGTAGCAGAGAATGCATACTTTGCAGAAATAAAGTACTCCTATGTAAATAATACTAAACTTTTTGTTGGGAATTATTTTGGTTCAACAGAATGCATGTATGGTAATTTGCCACCCTATGGTATTACCACGTGTTTGCATTACTCTTTAGAGAGTGATGCAAAAATGGAAGAGGTTTTCATTTTTACTGACCGTAAATGCGGAGAGGTGTGGGGCAGTGCTTAAAAATAGACTGTGTGACTGTGACAACATTGTGGCCACAGTTTCAACAACCATTTTGTTTTTACTAATTTTCACTTGCAAGTATCCCTCTGCTCGTTGTAATTATTAAAGCTTTAGCTTTCAGTGTAAATAAGGAAAATCCTTGAGCAGACATTAAGCACGCTTTTTATCATCACCAGGGCGCAACTGCTTGCAGTGTAGCCGTGCAGAACCTTTTTTAAAATTTTTAAGCACTTTAATCAAGATTATATATTTTCAGTGACATGTTGGAGGCGTTTTCCAAGTGTGATGAAGATTCATTTGTATCAGTGTGTGAGGTGTGTGAGGTCATGTGTGTGAGCTTCTGCAAACCAGCAGAGGGAAACCTTCCTCTAACTAGTGAGTCATAATGTTTTATTTTAAAACCACAGTTATCTGTCTGACTCTTTACAGTATAAGATGAATGCCTTTCTTTTCATAATGAAGACACAAAAGGT
The DNA here is from genome assembly GCF_002775205.1 of Xiphophorus maculatus. Classification (NCBI taxonomy): domain Eukaryota; kingdom Metazoa; phylum Chordata; class Actinopteri; order Cyprinodontiformes; family Poeciliidae; genus Xiphophorus; species Xiphophorus maculatus. The sequence continues at coordinate 17,677,170 of NC_036465.1, read as the reverse complement.
TTTGTATGTAGGTGTGCAGGCGTGTGTGTGTGTGTTTGTGTGTTTTTTTTTTCACTGTTAAACACTTTGTATTTATATTTATGGTTTTATGTGTGTTATAAGAATGTTTTTTTGTTTGGTTTGTTTTTTTTTAAATAAAAAATATAAAATTAAAGTGGATATACGAAATGTTTATACTTGCTTTCTTATATATTTGTTATTTTTGGTAAAGCAGACGGTATGGGTGGCATTACATTAGATGACTTCAGATGTTTTTCTCCCAGGTTATGCTTTTCTACTTTAGTAAGTTGATCTACAGGGTCTCGCTAAAGTATTTGTCTTATTTAAGCTTTTACGTTCCATTCCTCTTATTGGTATTTAAGGCATAGATCAAGTCAAAGCAACACATAATTGTGAAGCAGAAAGAAAAAGATAAAAAATTGTCTACCTATTTTTACAAATAGTAAAAATGTGACATGTGTATCCAACTCCATTTACTTTGATAATTCTTATTAACTCTTATGCAACTAATCCTTCTGAGGTCATCTAAATAGAGGGCACCTGCATGTCACATAATGACAACAAAGTTAATTTTATTTACTGCAAAACATGGTGGTGGCTGTGTCACACTGTGGGTAACGGTTTGATGAATAGGAACAGAAAAACTGGTAATAGTTGATGCAGTGAAGAAGAGGAATGAGGAAATTTACTGAATATTTTTTGACCTTCTTTGACATGCAGCAAGACACTTCATGTGCTTTTCAGATTCAAAGGTAACACAGTGAATTATGAACTGAGAGTATGTAAATATCATGCAAATGACAACAATAAGGAAATCCAGTAAAACCCTGAAGGCTTTGCAACAACTGAGAGCTGTGTGAACAGTTTTAGCTCATCAACAAAGCATCAGTTTATTTCCTGAGATTAAAAACTTTTTCAATAAGATTTATAAGCAAGTGGGTAATATTAAGTAAAATAATAAACCGATTTGTTTTCCTGCTCATGGGGGGAAAACTAGGGTTATTTCAGAAAATACTTTTGAATTTTCTATGATTGACTTGTAATCAAATCTTCTATAAAACAATAGCACCAAAGAATAACTGTCTGAAACAAAGCATTTCTCATCTATTAGGCAAATTTTCATAAAAACAAAGTATAAGGAGTAATCACCACTTCTGCAAATGGCTCTTAAAATAAGCCTTTTGGTACTTGCACTATGATGCTTTATGTAGAAGCAGTGTTGTTCAGCATGCTACTTGATGAATCCAGAGGGCCGTCCTGTTTAGTCAAAAACTCAATAGCATATTAAAATTTTGAGTCATATAAATCACTTCACTCTGTTTTGCAATTACATATGATATCTTTATTATTTCTGAATGATTTGAAATGCAAATTAATAAAATAAAATGTGAGAAATCAAGTAATTGTCTGTGTAAAATAAAAACTAAAAATGAACAAGCAACAGTTGTTAGAAATAAAACGAGAAAAGATGAGTACATTAATAAAGAGTTACACAACAACATTTGAATCAGCGATCTTAAAAGCACATCCTAAAGCAAAAAAGTTAGACTTGACCAAAAAGTAGTTGCACTGAATTATCAGACTTAATCATAATTTTTAATCTATATTTAACCAATGACTTCCTCAGCTGCTAAGAGTTCAAACAACAGATGATTTTGGTTTCCATTGGTCAGCAAAAAAACAATTTCTCTTGAGGATCTGAATAAGGTCCAGGTCATGAATGTTGAAATGTATTATGATGGTCCCAGTTTTCAGTGTAACGTCTGGTAACCTGCACAAATAAGAAAAAATGATCAAAATAATGATTAGTTTAAAAAAATCTTCACATTTGTCACAACATTTGACAGTTAAAAAAAATAAATCTATTAATGGACTTTCCTCTGTAATCACAAACAATGAAAGCGGTTTAGGCCAAAAGTTTAAAAGTCAAACAATGATGGGGTGTTTATGAAGCATGCTCTTTCTCTAGAAAATAATATTCACAGATGTTGAATAGTGAACTTTTCACTGCAGCAACATCAAATGACAGAAAAGAGCTTAAAAAATGTTTAAAAAAAATACATCATGCTCCAATCTAAAGAAATGATGAGCAACAAACTGATTAGCATCATTTATTTTGGAAAGGTTTGCAAACCCATTTTTGTTTTATGTTTTTTGGGGCTGTGGCTCTCCATCGGAGAACAGTGAGGGCCGTTATCCATAAAAAGAGAATATTGAAATTCAATATTGGCCTCGACGAAGGGACGTATTCATGATTTGGCAATAAGAAAAAGACTTAGAACTAAGAACTCTTAGACTGAGAAAATTATCTTTATAAATGATCTTTATAATCTGAAAGACTTAGGGAAAATATTTTGTGGACTTCTGAGACAAACCTGGAGGTTTTTGAAAGGAGTTTGTTCCATTACATCTGACCTATGACTAATATATCAGAAAATGACCACCAGAGCTTCAGCCAAACATGGTTGAGTAATATTATAGGATTGATACACTGCTGTAGGATCTGGCCAACTTGTATCAATTCTGCTCTGAAATAGAAAATCCAGCAGGAGAATGTCCAACCATTGGGTTGAGCTCTTAAATTCAAGTTGACTTTCGTTATGAGAAAGAACAATGATTCACAGCACACCAGTGTGACCACTTCCTAATGGTTACAAAACCGAAAACAAAAAAGGAACATGTTGGTAAAGCCAACTGAGAAGCTGTGGGATGACCATGAAGAGGCCCTGCACATGTAAATGAGAGTGAATTTAAACACTTCCGTATTCAAGTTTTTCCACTAAATGGTAAATTGTAATTTTTAAATTTATAAAGTTCCATTCCAGAAAATCATCTAAGATATATGTTGTTTAAAAATGTAAAAAATCACTGGCACTTATCGTAAAGTCTTGAAGGTCATCATTATTGTCAAGGGCTTCCTAAACAGTTATTAGTGTTAAAGGACAATTACTTTCCAGGGTCAAGAAGGCCTGGATAGCCTTTTGTCTTAAGAAATAATATAACCTTTGGAAAACAAAATCAATCTTCACAGGTCTGTACGGCTTTAAAAATCCAGCATTATTTCATATTGTCTAGGTGTTCTTTCGGTGTTAATGGCTTCAAAAATATTCGCAAAAATTAGGATGGCCATAACCATCTAAAAACAACTGAACACAACTTTACCAAACATAGAGTTTCTCATTTGTAATGCTTGCAACAATGAACAGATGTCACCTTTATTAAAAATTACCTGTCTTTCTGCAGGGCTTCCTCTTCCAAACCACACAGCCAACCAAAATCAAAATGAGAACACCCACCACTGGAAAGATTGATATGTTGATGGTTGTAATACTGGATTTTTTCCCTAAAAAAATGTAAAAAAGGAACATGACATTTTGTAAAATTTGTATACATTTTTACTTTCCTTTAGAGCATTGTAGTAAAATGACAGATGCCTTTGAAAGCTTTATGGGAAAAAATAAGAAAAACTTCTTACAATTTTCTTGTGTTTTCTAAATGCTGAATTGTGATTTTAACGTCTATGAAGTTCTATTCCAGAAGAACATCTAATATTTACATTTAATAAGAGGATTTTAGAGGGACAAGATGAACAAAATAAATTCATTGAGAAGCTACAGGTGTCCCTTTTTTTACATAAAAATGGAAATAAAAAATGAAAAAGAAAAGTAAAAAAAAAAAAGAAAAAAGCAAACTTATCAGATTAAAGAGTTGGAATATATTTCTGAAATTTACCTTCGACATTGAGGGTGAAACTGAGCATTTTCACAATCATGCCAATTGGAGTGTAGACATCAAAACTGTACTGGCCTGCATCCTCCGCCTGTACATCAGTGATCGTGAGCGTGCCAGTGTCGATGGAAAACTCGACTCTGTTTCTGTAGGACTCGCGTATTTTCACCGTTCCATTCTTCACAATAAACACTTTTAAATGCTCACTGGGGAGAATCTTTGAAAACACCAGCACATAACCAGTAGCATTGGTCATCAGTCTGAGGTACAAAGTCGCTCCAGAAACAGTATTGCATGAGAAGATTAACAGCCTGGCATCACATTTTGTCTCAGGAGCCACAGATAGTGCTGGAAAAGATGAAGACAATTTACATGTACTTATAGTTATTATTATATTCCTTAGTCTTTGTGATGATGGTTAACTTACCATGGGTTGTTCCGGCTAATATCATGAGAAGAAGTAACTGCTCCATCTTCCTCTGTAAGTCACAGTAAACTACTGAAATTGATCAGCAACAATCTCTGCTGCCCACCAGATGCTGACAGGGAGCATAAACGATTGGGAGGACTCGTGTATGTACAAGAAGGAAGTAAATTAAGTTAGCACACTTTTTTCAACTCAGTCTGTGGACGCTGTTGGTATTTCTACTCTATTACATGTGAAGTAACTTTGTCCCATTCTGTTGATTAAGAATGACAAAAACTAAATCAATAGACAATTTTGCCCAACACAGAACCAGAAAGTAGAATTATAAATTGCTGCAAAGAGATTATCATTTTTTACTCATCTACTTAACATTGCTAAATCATGAACAACAGTATTTCTCACAATAGGTGGTCAAATATTCTTGTTAATTTTCCTTTCTATTATTATAATTGAACTCCTAATCTTTCAATAGTGCCTTTTTAAACAGCTGAAACACTCCAAAATCTTCCTTTGTTCAGCAAACCCATTTGAATAATGAAGTTTTCATCTTCAAATCCTTTTTCTATTTTTTTCAAATAGAAAAAAAGGAGAAGTAAAACACTGTCATCTGCACAAAGACATTTAAATCAGAACATATTTCTATTTTTGATTATGAAAAATTTTGTGTAGACATAATTTTGCATAAAACATCTAAAAAGTTCACATGAATACAAAATAATTAACCAAAAATACTTTAATCATGTTAATTATTATGTTTTACATAATTACTGTTCTATGTTTCTTGTAGAAGGACAACAAACTTTAAAAGAAATATTTTTCACCTGTTACTTTGATACATAAAGTACAAATGTCTCAACATTCACAGTAATACATGCTGCAAAAAGAAGATCTACTAAAATAAAGGAGTTGATGGTGAGTTATTATCTATGCTTTATATGGGCAAAGGGAGATATCTCAGAAACCTAAAATATTTTGGTGGATAAAACCAGTAAAATCAAACTAATATGGGATTAATCTCATACTGTTTTGTGGCAATAATGGTCAAAATGGCACTCGAAATGTTGGTAAAACGTATAACAGGAACAGATTTGAAATTTGTAAGTTTTGGTTGAGGTCTTTGTCTCTTGCTCAGCTAATCAGCTGTGGAAGTGAAGAGGTAAATACAGTGAATTCAAAGATATTTGGGCTGTGACAAAGTTTTCAGAGTTAAACCATTCACTGAAGAACAACTAATGAGACTGTGACAATGAGTTATAACCTCAGTGAAACCCTTTCTGACAGCATTATACAAACACAAAAACAATCTTAAAATCGTATTATCATTGTTTCACATCCTCCACATGCCACTCTCCTTTCTCCTACTTATATTTTATGTCACTACAATTGCAGCATTTTAGCAGGTAGGATGACCAAATCTTTGACAATTACAGCAAACCTTGGGTAAATCAAATGTCCTTGAGTAACAACAAATATATGAACATGTTCCTTAACATCCAACACCGTGAAATCAGTGTCTCCAGGTCTTAGTTGTCTTTTAACTCCTCTTATTTAGAGTCCTCCTTTTAAATGTGACATTTCTTCTATTGTGACGCCAATCAGCACAACACCAGATTACTCCCTCTGTGCAGTTTCTCCATCTTCAATAGATTTTGTTCATTAGCCTACAAAAAGAGAAATACAGATACCATTTTAACAATAGAAATATCACTCTGAGATTTTCCTAAATTTTTATTGGGAAACAATAGCTGTTAGTCATGATGCTTAAGTACCTGACTTCCACCGGAGGCCCTACATGCCTTCAGCTTGCTGCACATGCAGGATAGTAAGACCACAGTCAGCAGGACGGCCACTGCAAATCGCACTGAATTCAGGATAAGCAATATATTTTCTGAGGAAAGAAATCAAATTCTAATTAGTACGTCCTGTATAATACCCATCACCTGTGATGATTCACATATTCGATGTAACAAGGTCCACTTGGGTGGACTATTATAACCCTAAACTTTTTTTTAACATTAGCCTAAAAAATATTCAGGGCAATCCAAGAGAAGATAAACGGAATGAGCATCATTTTTATCAGAGGACTGTAGACTTCACAATCATTGGCACAAAGATGAAAGCACGTTCCCAAATATCTCAGCTAGAATGTATTCATGAATATTTATTGTTACTGGTGTAACTATTTAGTTCAGAAAATACAAGTGGTGAATTTTGAACATAGATTAGTTTAACTTTGATTTATGAAAGGTAAACTTTGAGCATTTTCTTTGACATTTAGGGTTTTCAATGATCAAGGAGCCATAGTCTTAAACTAAATAGTTTCAGAGACAGACATTTTGGTATAGTAATGTGAATACAAGGTAAAAGTAAAAGAGATCCTGACACCCAAAGTGACATTTGCAAAAAGGTTCTTGTGAACCACAGCCAGTTTCTGTTACTGGAACACATCTACCACTCAAGTTTACAAAGGTCATTTGTTTACAGAGACAGATAGACCTCCAGTAAAAGCCTAAAAATTGGTAACTAAAATCTTGTTAGTAAAGTATATGCAGAAGAAAATATGCACTCTAACAAATTGAGCCAGCACACAGATTACCACGCACAAATCTGAGCTTGCCTTTAACTTGGAGGTTAAAGTAGATGCCTTTATATATTCCATCAGGATCAAAACTCTCCACTCTGTATTGACCTGTATCAATCCTCTCCACATTGCTGATCTTGAGCGTCCCTGTGTCGATCAAGAACTCGATTTTGTTTCTATATTCCTCTTCAATACTCAGTTTTCCTCTCTTCAAGGAAAACACTTTAAGATCGTATTTGTAACAACATAGCTTATATCCAGTTGCGTTTCTCAATAGAATGATGTAGGCTGATCCTCCGACTGTAGGAAAGCATGGGGATGTAGCTTGAGTGAAATTACATTCTGTTTCAGCAGCAACCTGGAAAAATGCTGGAAACATTTAAATAACACGTGAGTTGTATGGTAACATTAACATTACAACGCTATCGTATTTGTCTGAATAATATCAGGATCTTACCATGAGTTTCTCCAGCCAACACAAGAAGAAGAAGAAATTGCGCCATACTCCTTTGTCATCTGGTTTAACCTCTAAAACATCTGAGAAATTGCAAACAAGCTTCAGGTAGTAATCTGTCAGAAGGTTTGGCTGTGAAACTCAAAGGATCCACCTAATCTGATACTATGGCATGAATATAAAGGAAGGAAATAAAGTCTACAGTCTCTGTTCTCCTTTCGATGAATCCAAGCTCAGGCCATAGTGAACGCAAGTGAAAATATTCGATCTAATTACGTAACTGAGTTCAACATATATTATCTTGATTCAGTCAACCTTTTTTTCATCATCACTCTAGCTAAGTGTGAAGCCTTCATGTTCTCAGACAGGAGAAATTAGCAGTAGCTGCGGGATTGGTTCTGTTTTTTTATTTGTTATTTTATGGTGGAGCGTATTATTGAGCTCATAAATATTCTACACGTGTAGAGGATTAAAAGAAACGTCATTCATAAATTTGCTGAATGAAAAGGACTACACAGAGAATTTTGGTAGCAAGACCTGTTTCATTACATCTCTATAAGGCGTTGGCCAGGAAACGTGGAAATGGAGAAGAGAATTGACCTATATATAGAAATGCACCACACGTCACGGCATCCTCCATGACGTGTCTTTAAAAAAACGTAGGTGATCTAAGTCATAAAAATATTGTTTCCGTTGGGATAAAAACTGTATTTTTGAATTGAATTGAAACACACACCCCAGCTCATTTGCCATCTCATCATGCTGATGTTACACAAGCTCTGTGTATAAGCACCTCCTGTGCAAACATTGCACAGCCTTGCAATGTTTGCATTTACTTTAATTGCAAACTAGTTCAAAGTAGTTTGCTTTAGATTTTGCTTTAAAAAAGCAATTGGCAAAAATTGATAAATGCATTTATTTTTCTGAAAAAATACAGCCAACAGATCTTTACATATAATCTCATTGTTTAAAACAAAGAAAGTTATTTTTGCTTATCAAACAGCTTTATTTTTGGCCCCTAAGTTATCTAAATTCATTAAATCAACTTTTAATGTTGCTATTTTGCTTAGTTTTCAAAATAAATCTTAAGCATTTTCCTGACAGGGGTCCATATTTTTAACAATAGAAAATGAGACAATTCCTTTTCTGTTGTGGATCAACAAGTACAATGTTGTGTTTTATTAAAACCACCAAATCACTGCAGATTGTTTTATGATTTTATTCATTCATCTTCAGAAGTGCAGCACACACACATAACTTTACAACTATTTACAAAAAGCTATTTTACTTCAAACAGTATCCTATATGAAAAGTAAATTTAAAATCTACTTGATAGCAAAAACATTATGATATGCAAAAAATCTTTGTTTCAGGAGGAGCAGCGCATGTACAAAGATTTACACAAAAAACATTTTTATTATTGATGTCAAATCAAAGTGATATTAAGGTAAAAGAAAAAACAATAGATAGCAATAAAATTATGATAGTAAAAATTAGAAATGAGCTTCCCTAAAAGGAAAAAAAAATGTGTTTGCTGCTAATTTGTCTGAGTCCACTGCAGAGGGTTTTTCCAAATTCAGTTTGCCTTTCCAAACTCTTTGTGAAGATCTTCACTGTGAGGTAACAATCACATAACCTGGATAAATAAATAAAAAACACAACAACTAATTACTAAGACATAAGACTTACATCATTCTACAATTAATAATAGAAAATTATCTAAATCCTTATTTGTGAGTTTTCTTTTTAATCAGAAGCAGATACAGTAATTAAAAAATTACCTGTCCTTTTGCAGGGCTTACACATCCAAATCACAATGCAAACTATAATCACAAGTAGAGCAAACCCTGAAGCAGTCATGGTGGTCCTGAAGTAAACTTTTCTTTCTGAAGAGAACACAAATTAGGTAATTAGATACTGTAAAGTGTCCACCATTACTTATTTGTATTGATAAGTAATTTTTTCAAGCTTTCATCAAAGAGTTGCAGGTTCAAAGGTTGTCATTGTGTCATCTCTCCTCCTACTTGCACATAATAATTACATTTTGAACTTCAGCAACATGGAAACGGGACATGAGAAACTGAATAAGATGGGGAAAAAGAAAAGAATGAGGAGTGCCATTATATTCACCTTTTATTTGAAGTGTGAAACTAAGAGTTTTCACAAGGGTTTTCCTCGGAGTGTAGACACTTAGAGTGTACCAGCCTGCATCGTCCTCTTCCACATCAGTGATCTTCATCGTCCCCGTGTTGATGACAAATTCTGTCCTTGTTCTATATTCCTGTTGTATTTCTACCTTCCCTTTCTTCACAGTAAACACCAGGTTTTTATCCTTGAAAAGCACCAGCATGTAGCCAGCGGCGTTGTTCATCAGTTTGATGTACACGGTTCCTCCAGGAACAGGACTGCAGGGGGCTATGATCTGGGTGGCATCACATTTTGTCTTAGAAACTGTGGCTAGAGCTGAAAAAATACACAGATAAAGACAAAAATGACTTATTCCCAAAGTTAATTTGTTAGTGTGATAATGATCTTACCATAAGTTCCTCCAACTAACATCAGAAGAACACAAGTTTTTTCCATAGTGCTAGTTTATCAGAAATACAAAGAACTAGAAAAATCAAGATAAACACAGTAACACATGTGAGATGACCCGGTGCTGTTTACTTGTGCTAGACACTGACAGGTACCAACAAATATCCAGGAGCATTTTTATATTTCCAAAAAAGGAAGTAACTTAGTTTTCAATTCTGCTTGGCTTTAAGCTGTTGTTAGGAGATCTCTACTATGTATGAATCAAAACATAACGTGACCATGATTTCACAAAATGTTTCAGCCACTAAATGCCTAACCAACTAGGATTTTCATTTCATGCACATTTAATCCCAAAAAATAATGGAAGTGAGAATTACAGTCAATTCCGCCAGTATATGGAGATCAGTGGAAGTACTGTTAGAGGTTTGGGGTTAGTCTGCTGTGCGTCATTGCGTGTTGTGACTTCAATATAGGAAGCTGTAGCAAAAACATGGCCTGTTCAACATTTTCAGCCTTGTGGAGAATAAGCAGAAGCTTGGTCTCTCTGTGCAGGTAACATTCTGAATGTTTAACCTGAGCGATCAAACTTCTTGCAAATGTAACTATTTTGTAGTTAATTAAGTCAGATTATGCAGAAATGTACTTTTATTTTACTCTCTCTCAGGTGTTTCCTTGTGACGCCTTGACAATACCCCTGTGAAGCCCAAGTTCCTGGCTTTCTGGATTTCTTTCCTCGTGACGCCGTGGATTGTTACCCACTGGTTGCCCGAGTCCCTTCTTCGCCTCTGCAGATTAACCATAAACCATTCCTGGATTCTCAGCTGGCAGTCAGTTCGCTCCTCGTTCCTCCTCACCTGATTACCTGTCCGCCCTCTACACCTACCTCCCAAGATCTCACTCAGTCAAGACCTCACACTGGAACCCGGATCACTTCAAGGAAACCTACAAAGAGACCATACCCCCGAACCCACTGTACTACCCCCCTGGCGGAAGTTATTCTTCATTTCAAGTAAGACCAGTCTAATTTTTCCTAAAGTTCCACTTTCCGACAACCTCAAACTCACCATCTTTCTCACTTCTCTTCAGAGTACAGATGACCCTGGTTTCCATCCACAAGGACAAGAATCACACAATCTCACTCTTTCATCATTGTTAAAATAAACTTTATTCATCTGATTATCTGTTCTCCTGGTCTGTATGTGGGTAAAGAAACAAGGACCCATCATAACATGTATTGTGTAACATAAAAACAACTGGTTAAACTTTAATATTACCTCAAAAATAGTACTTTTTTGTATACCTCAAAAAAGTATAAGCTGTAAATGAGAAGACAAGTATCTTAACTGAATCAGAAGAGTTTTCACTTCTGATTCAGTTAAGAAGTGATAGTTTCTAATTCCCTGAATTAGAAACTTATAAGCTTATCAGCTCGCAGCTAGTTGAGGTTCAGGAAAATTGAATAAGTGGTTAAATATTTTTAAAAAGATATAAAAAGCAAATTGCTACAACAAAACTCCTCAAAGTCATCATTAGCCACTATGTTTGTTGCTCTTTTTGGAAAAAAAAAACGAAAATAATAATCAACCATTTTTGAATGGAATAAGGTTTTAATATTAAATACTCAAATTGAAATGAAAGATTTCCTGTCAATGTCTAAGCTAATTAAAACAATTGTTTTATCAAATGAGAATGTAATGTTTCTGATTACATAGAGAACCTGCCTCCATCGGTAATATCCACATTATATGGTTGCCATTTAGGCACAATATGGACAAAGAGGTGTTCAGGTTGTTTTAAAAATGATAACTGCCACTATGTGGAGATTGTAGCAGAACTCTCTTACATATAATAAAAATCATATTGCACATAGCTCCTTCTTGACATTTTGGCTCACTGAAACACTGACTTGAAGCTGGGGAATGTAAATTTTACTTTAAAAAGTTTTTCACATTTGTTAAAGCTGTAAAGCTGTCGTATGTCGTACGAGACAAATAATATGTGAAAAAAAATCAAGCTCCTCTGCCTTCTCCCAAAGCTTCCAGTGCTAATTGCAGAAATACACCTCTCAATCAGAAACAACCAATCACAGCCAGGAAGAGAATCTTAGCACTGGCAATCAAGCTTGTGTATGTGCTGCTCACAGTCTCCCCCTTCCTCTCTGCTATGTGACAGCTCCTCCCCATCAGCAGAGCATGCCACAAATGTTCATGCCCTTAGCATGGCCACTGCTGATGCCATTAGCACATTAAGCAGCGCATACACAAGGTTGACTGACAGCACTAAGATGCTTCTCCTTGCTTTGATTGGTTGTTTCTGAATAAGAGTGGAAATAATAGCACTAGGAGGAAGTGGAAGAGCTTGTTTCTTTCATGGCTTATCTCTCATATTGTCAGCACATAGTGACAATTTTAATAAATATGCATTAAACATTTTTTTATAAAAGTTTCGTACCTCAGTTTTAAGTCTTAGTCTCTTACGATTAAGTGCATATTGTAGGTTTATGTTTAAACCCAAATGTATATAACTGGATCAGAGGATTTGGTCCACTGCAGCAGTATCTTCTCTCTTATTGTGAATCCGCATTTAAAATGTCTTGATCTTGACCTACTTTATTATACTTTATTAGACATCATCCTTGATGATTTCCGTTATATTTTCGGTTTTTACTTCAGTTTTTTGCTTCTATATTTTGTTAGACATCATCCTTGTGTTGAGTCTTCTAAAAATTGACTTGCTTTTGAACATCTTAAACTTTCTTTTCCATTCCATGTTTTCTTTCTTGTAAACAGTATCCCAGTTCTCCTCCTCTTCATCTCCCATCCAGGGACCCCAGGCTCCACCATTTAGTTGGGGGTCTGCCTGTGGGTCCTCTGAGGGATACCTTACGGGTACTGCCGTCCTGTTGTAGTACACCAGTCTGGCTAAGAGCTCCTTCACAACATCTGGCCTCTGTTCAGACAGGTCAAAACGTTCATAGGGATCTCCGGAAACATTAAAGAGCCACACAGATTTGCGAGGTTTAATGTGTCTCTCCAGGTTCCAATATTCCCTAGGAAAACCTGGAAGAATAGGAGGTGGGATCCAATCTCCATAACCAGGGTCTCCGGTCAGAAGTTTCCAGTCTCCTGCTCGTATGGAGGCCTGAATTGCGGTATTCCAAATCCCAAATCCTTTCTGCAGGGATCCATTGCGTGCATAGTTGTACAAAGGATCAATATTGTGGAGTATCTCAAATCTGGGTGACTCTTTTCCTTCACTGATGGCCTCCCAGACATTGTACCCATCAACCCCCTCAGTCAGGGACTCATTGCCACCTGCCAACCCAACCAATGTGGGATACCAGTCAGTAATGTGTACAAGTGCTTTACTAACCCTCCTTTTCTTCCTCAAGAGAGGGCTATGGACAAACCCTAAACCTCGGACACCACCCTCCCAGTAAGTACCTTTACGTCCTCGAAGTGGCCAATTGCTGCCCCCAGACAAAGGCTGGCCACCATTATCAGTGGAGAAAATTAGGACGCTGTTTTGATAGTATCCATACTTGCGGAGAGCATACGTTATGTTGCGAACAGCTTCATCTACAATGGAGACCATTGCGGCGTACTTCCTACGTGCAACGTTCTCCAGCTCCTTATATGGGTGGATGTATTCCTGAGGACACTGCAGAGGTGTGTGAACAGCTTGAAAGGACAGGAAGATGAAGAGTGGCTTGGACAGAGGATCATGGGCCGCTAGGATCTTGCGAACTCTCTGAGTGTACAGATGTGTGGAGTATTTACCCCTGTGTCTCCAGGCAACCAACTCGCCCTCATGGAGATCAAACCCGCAAAGCCTGGGGCCATCACAGGACTCATATGTGTAGTAGTTCATGCTGCCCGTCAGAGAGCCCAAATATGTGTCAAAGCCTCGTCTCGTGGGCAAGCACTCCTTCTTGTAGAAACCCAGGTGCCACTTGCCAACCATGTGGGTTGAATAGCCGAGCTGCTGAAGTCTCTGAGGGAGGGTGACCTGGTTGAAGGGCAGGCAGTTGGGTTGGCGTGGACGGATGATGGAGTGCTGAAGGCCGGTATGAATTTGGTACCTGTAGAGATAGACAATAAGAAGGCAATCAGAAAGGAAGAAGTTTGTTATCAATGTGAAGGAGATCCAAAACACTGTAAAATGATAGTGACAGACGGAGATAGAAAATAGAGTTCAGAGTTCCCAGATTCCAACCTCGACCATTTTATGTTCATACATCAAGATGAAATAAGTAACAAAGTTCAGGCCAAGTTCTTAGGGAGAGAGTTATAAGAACTGGCAGCTCACATACATAAGGTGTAAGAAATACACTGTGCACATTTTGCTTTCCTGTAGGTGCAGCAGATGCTTTGTTTGCGCCACAGCAATCAAAAACAAACAAAAAAATTAACTCTCATTTTTGGCATAGTTGTTTTTTAATGGACTGAAAGAGGTAAATACATTATGCTCCATATTCTCATGAAACTGATCATGATATTCTGATAGGTTTAACAGTAGGTCAGAAATGGTACAGAAGCTACTTTGTGTATTGTGTGTTGCTCTGTCACTTCACAAAGCTACTGGACTTTATCTTTTCACTTCAAGAAAACATGTGAAAAGGTTCCTGCTTTTCCTTGGGTTTTTTTTTTTTTTTTTTTTTTGCATTTTAAACCAATGTAATCTGTTTACAACCCTAAACAACTGACAAAATCTTTAAGGTGCAGTGTTAAATCTACACTAAAACAATGAGACAAACTATTTATCTGCCTGTAAAAATCATAATGGAAACAGATCAGAGCTGATAAACTGATCATTGCTTCCCTTGGCAGAGAAAGACCATATAAAGAGCTCCACAGAAATGTTAAATTTAGTGGTATATTACAAACACAGCTGCTATTTTAGCATTTTAAGAAAAGAAGACTTAATAATTTTTTTTTGAAAGATTCATCAACTAGTGCACAGATATTAATAATTTATAGTTATGAGGAAATCTCTTTGCTCAGTGGACATTTGTGGAAACCATGACAGTACATCAAATACATCACTGAGCTGCACTTGATAAGAATTGAGGTTATCCTTGTCTTCAATAAAAACTGCTTTTACTCTTATAGAAAAACGTGCAATTGCAAATCTATGCATTCTATTTGAAACACACATTCATACATTTTAATATCAATTTGAACCATTTTATTTTTTAGAATGACATTTGAAAGTAAATAGAAACATCTGACAGATGTTTACATATGAAATAAAAATCTCTGTTTGTTTCAGGTGAATAAAAATTAGAGAACTAATAGATAAAACACTCTACCTGCCGGTGATGAGTTGACTTCGGGACGGTGTACAGATGGGCTGAACATAATAATTCTCCAGCTTCACACCATCTGCAGCCAGTTTATCCAGTACAGGTGTCCTAATGTCAGAGCTGTGATAGCCAATGTCGTTGAAGCCCTGGTCATCTGTCATGATAAAGATTATATGAGGAGGTTGCTGGACAGGAGACCTGTCATTGAAAGTTTGGTCAGGCTCGTTTTCCACCTGATTGGGGCTCATCAGATCCCAGCTCATGTAGCCAAGGCTCAGCAGGCTCATCACTGAGAAACCAGTCAGGGTTGTTGTTGCCATGGTTTAAATCAATGAAACTTGCCGATATTTTGTATGTCGTCAGTAAATCATTTTTGCTGTAAGAAAATATCCTCTCAATAGATGCTGCAATCGTCTCCTGTTACACTTGAGTTGGGGCTGAGCAATTCATAACCTTCCTAAAGCCAAAAATGCACCTTCATCCTCGCTGACTCCCCAAACTGTGCCAGCCTAAATGAAAGCATTTCACTTTTCCTAGAGGACTAATCAACCCCGCCCATTTGCCTGACTGGCCCACTGAGAAAACATGAGGCCCCCTGCCTCAAAAAAATCACACAAGCCACATAGAGGTATTGCTGCTGTATCCAGGTGTTCATCCAGACTTTACATCAAGTGTTTAAGTGTTTACACAATTAAGCAATGTAGATATTTCAACATTTTGCTCTGTTCCATGTAAAAACTGTTTTTATTGCCTTTAGAATTTGAGCATTTAAACATTTTCTTCCACCTATGCTCCTTCAAGGTCATGTTAAAAAAATCCAGTCCAATCTCCACAAATTGCATTAGAAATGTTTCCCTCTTGGGTGTATTCGTGTCAGACAGAGAATCTACAGAAAAAGACCTCCACTCACAAAATACCTGCTGGGGGAAAGTTGGTTCTTCGGGTGGCTGTTGGGCCCCAAAGCCACAATCCCGAACACTGTTCCCCACTTTGCTCCACAGCAGTCACAAACACGTTCCTACTATTCCTGCTGTTTTATGGGGGTGGCAGACCTGAGCAGAGAGACAGAGCAGACTCCCTGGCCTCTGATAACATCTCTGAGCAGGCGTAAAAGAAGCACTTTACAAATCACCTCGAGGGTCCACAGAGCGCAGCGGGACTGCAGAGCTTCAGCTGCAGCTCATGAGTGGAGTTATTGCTCCACAACATCTCCTCTGTGAAGCCCTTTACAGTGCTGCAGATTGATTTTGACTGGGATGGAGGGAATTTGTTCTAGTAACACTTTTTAGGTTTTATACTCTTTTTATTGTGTTCATTTTGATACTACACTTTGAGAGACAAATCTATTCTATTTTAATGTGTTCTTGAGTTTCTAATACATTTGTTATGAGACATTTGACACAAAGCAAATAAACAGAAAAAAACAAAGGAAGCAAGACATTTCTGGACAGGTTTTAGGTTCTGCATGGAATGAGACAGTGGTCAAACCCAGAAAGGAACTGAGGAAAATCATTACTCACAACTAGCAGCTGTCAAACTGCTGCTAACTTGACAGCAGGTCCTGTCAAACTAGCTGAAATAAGGTATAAACAAAACTATAAAAAAAACGTCAGAATGTGAAAATAATAGCAAACATGAATGCACACCTTGCTTACATTGCTTTAAATACAGAAAACATAGAAGTAAATTTATATGGATTATATGTAAATCCAACACTTTGAAGAATTAGTGTTGGATTTGTTGTAACTACACTTTTCAATTTGGACATTACATTAGTAAACATTTCACAGCTGCTTTTATTTGTCTTTGTTTAACTATTTCTGCTAAGATCAAAGCTTTAAAAATATATTTTTAGAGGTACTCATATAGCCAATTAATTTCTACTGAGATAAAACATCCTGTATCTCATACAAACTAAAGTAAAAGGAAGCACATCCTGTTGACATTACTTCAAACTTTCTACCTTTATGTAGGTTCAGCAGTGACTATGTTTGAACTATGATAGGAAAAGCTTTGAGTATTTGAAGTGAATTAAAGACTGTCATTGCAGTTGAATGTGAAAGTTAAAAGGTAATTAATACTGAAGCAATTGTTAAAATAAACATTATGGTATTGTTTTCTAACATTTGCCTTCAAAAGCTTGAGCAAAACAAAGTTTTGTAGTGTTTGATGGATGCGGCTTATGGTCACATTTAAATTTAAGCTCATACTATCATCGTATGAGCCTAAAAAAGTGAATATAGTCTTTAGCTTGACATCTATTACACTGTGAGACATTTATGGCCCATTTTATCTTACCACTGTTGTTATTTTACAAAGATATTAAAAATGTAACTGATGTGAAAAGGCTTATTTCTCAGAGTGCACAAGGTATTGGCTAATAGGTAATATAAAGATAAATGAAATACACTAAAATGCATTGAAAATTTAAAGCGTTTTTGGAAAACCTTAACCTCAAATATTCTGGCATGTAGCATGATACAGAGCCTCATATCTTAAGTTCAATGTATATTTAAAATTTGCATAAGACCTGTATTTTTGCACATTTCTGTTTTGATATGTTCTAATACATATACTTTCTAAAACCTTTCTAGCACCTCAGGGTTACTGAACCGATACATTGCTTATGCCCACATAATGATTGATCTGTTGAAGATAGCATTTGGCAAACACACTGGAAGGTAAAACATCATCCCCTGCAAATGTTGATATTAGGACCTGTGGGTATGGAGGTTGTTTGGAAACCAGAGGAGGTATGGGCCCGTGTCCCAAAGAGAGCACAGCTGCGGTTGGACATGTTTTTTAGCAGTTGAGGCGGCATCTTTGGTGTGGAGAGTCCAAGTCTGAGGCATGTCAAACCTGAAAAGAGAAAAGCAAAATCATAGTTGTGCACTTTAAGTTTTATACCATTATGTTTACTTATGCACTTTTTTTCTAGACTGAGACACTCTGAACACAGTTGCAAAAATCAAGGCAAAAACACAGCATTTGCATTTCATGTCAAACGTCATGGTTCTAATATAACCCATCTTTGCAGTAGTTTCTGTTTTAAGCAGAAAACAGCCACACATCAATCTGACATACTCCACAAAAAATGTTTTAGAAACATAATCTGTAATTACTATAAGATACATGTAGTGCTTCGGTCTGTATATCATTCATAAATTGGTAAATGACTTGTGCTTGTATAACTATTTATCAAGTCCATAGGACTCCAAAGAGCTTTACACGCATTCACACACACACACACATTCACACATTTATCGTTGTACATATATGGAAGTGCTTCTTGTTTTGGATGTGACTCAAACATGTGCATTTGTGTCAAAAAGGTTTGTTCCAAAATTTCCTATCTATTTTTCATTCCTTCTAGATTTTCATTTCCTTTTTCTTTACCTAAAAATATGATGACCTGAAAATATGATGTGGAAAGTTTTGAAGTAAGAAACGATCTCTCAGTCTTTAGCAGCTGTATCTGTTTTTGGTATGTTAGCAATAATATCACTCAGCTCTAACACCACAAAAGCAAAAATACTGACCTCAAGCATGTACTCACTCACATTCACTATTTTCTTGTCCTGTTACACATTAACATATCTCCAAAATAGCCTTAGCATACTAAGAACTCCAGCATTTACCAAGAATGTTGTAATAAAAGTATTTTTAGAAAAAAACAACCTCATTCTAACACCTTCTGGGAGACTGAAAAAACAAATGCTAAATATATAAATGTTCGTTTTTGTTTTTTTGTCATTTATTTCAATAAATATTTGTTTGTCTGATGCAAGACTAAAATGTGGGAAGTGACAGATATTCTTGAAAACCTCAGTAGTATACGTATGGAAACGGCGTGACTCAGAGGAAGTCAGTAGCCATGCCAGTTGCTCTCATTGATGTCACTAATGAGACCAGTGTGCAAAGTTAGATTAAACTGACTGATTTTTCACTTTTGATCCATTACATGTCAGTTTTTTCACAATTAGTTAGTCTGATATAAAACATATTAGTTCACATGTAAAGATACTTACTACAAGCAATGTCTTTTCAAGTAGCTAGAGAATGGAGAATGTTAGTAAAGTTGAGTGGGTAAATATACATTTTGCTCTAAACAGCTTTGACTGGTTTAGAGTCAAAATGTAAAAGATATGTTTCACATTAAAGGTGAAGAAAGCTCCTTTCTCCAAGTTTAGTTCAAAACCTTCCTCTAAAGACTCAAATGAACTTAGGCGTACTTTATAAAGTCAACACGTTTCTAATATAATCTTTATATCTGCCTGCAGCTCCTGCTGCTGCTCTGTGTTAGTCTTCACCAGATGTTAGTTTTGGCAAAAGGAATCATTAGTGTTACTGAATACGGCTGCTCCCCCACACTGTGAACACTAACCCCTTTCTAATCTAGAAGGCCCTGCCCGTAAGCCTGGACATTACTCCCTCTCTCTACTAATCTGAGTGAGTCTGGGTGGAAGTGCTTCTTTTTAATTTTTATTTCTCAGCATAGAATCAAAAGCTTTCCCTCATTTCTGTTCGACTTTTTGTCTCCATGTTATGTACAGTGTCGAGTCTTGTTCCAATTGTTGGCAGTTATTTCTTCTTTTTGTCAAGCCTACTACAAAAAAATCTAATGAAAAATGTACTTTATTTTTCAAAATTGTGCCTAAGAAAGATAGCACTTTGTTGTAAATACCACTGCCAGAGGTGTGAGCTCCTAGGTTGCGGCCCAAACAAGGAATCACCGTGCACATGGCGCCGCCTCTCAACTCAACATCAAGTCCCTCCAAGCAGGTGAGACTGCATGTTTTGGAGCAGAAGAAATCAGGTGATACCAGACCTGCAGCAAAGACAGAGAAATAGAGGTTGGAGTACCCCTCCTGTATGAAGGGCACAGTTCTCCCATGAATGGGGTGAGAAACCAGCAAACCTGAGGCATCGTAGAGACATTTCCCCCTGACCCAAGTTCCAGCTCAAGGAAACCTTGTTAAGAATTTCACTTACCAGTCACTATATCTTGAAAACTCATTAAACCGTCCAATCAATAGTAATGATGGATGCTGTGTACAAAGGGCAAACAGACTCACTGACTCCACGCCTCTGTAAATTTGCAATGTGGCAAAATGACAAAGCACAGTCATAAAAAAAACTGGAAAAAAATAGAACCCATTCAAATGAGAAAAATGCAAATTTCTTAAAAACCTTTGACAAGATCAGATGGAAACTGGCAATGGAGGCTTCTAGCATCCTGACAGCACAGTGAACTAGATGTTGGACTTTCTGGCAAGTACTAATTGTCTCTGTAGTTGAGAATAGTGTATCCTCCTAACATCTAGATAAAAATAATATAATGTATTCTTGGAGTTTAATTTGCAAAAAGCCTTGTAAAGTTTGTGTGATTATGAGATAATAGTGTGTGATTTACTATATAAAGACATCCTTTAATGTCAGAAAATTAGCAGTTCAGAAACAAACATTCATGCTTATCTTTTAATCAGAGTTGAAAGATCATAAAGAGTTTACCCTTTCTAGGAATTTCAACATCCACTCATCAGCTGCTTCCAGGTTGGAGCTCAGTTGTGATCCTCTCTCAGATCCAGACCTGGAGCACTCCATGCATATGTTTAACTTGGCTCTCATGGAGTTGAAGCAGCACCTGGCCAGCGAGGCCAGCGGCAACACTTCATTACAACCTTCTTTCCAGTCATCTGGAATTAAATACTACAAGGATCCCACAGTGAAATCAGACGGTGCATGAGTTTGTGTGCTTTTTGTCCACTGGTTCTGTTATGAAATGATCTAAGTGTTCACACATCTGTGCAAGTGTTTTATTTAAACCTGTTTTATAAATTTACTCAGGTGGCTGGAATGGCAGGCTGCGGTAAGCAGATTTCACTGGTGGAAGTATCAGGTAATTACTTGCAAAGAGACCACAGATGAGCGATGCTAAACACCCGGAATGCAGATTTATTTCCTGGGCTAACCTGCATAAATGTATCTGTTATTTTGTGGCCTCTTGCTGTTAAAGCAAAGGGAAATCTTCAGCTTCTTTTTTGTTGTTTCTGCTTCACTAGACTTACTACCTGTTTTGCATCAGTGCTTGAATAAAATTGAGCTATAAAAACGTGACACAGCAAATTGTATAAATTGTTGTTCCTCAGTCTATCCTTTTGACACTGAAAATACAAACCAATTCAGCCATCTTGTCTGGCTGAGCTGAGTATAATTGTATGTGTTAGTGAGGTTAAAAAGGAAAAAAGAAGGATTGTGGAAGGTGTTGAAATCAAACTTGGTGAGACCCACTGAGCACTGACATTGAATTTGGAATCCAGTCTGTTTGCCTTTCCTCCTTTTCTGATGAATGGGGCTCTTTCAGTTTGCAGCTCACAACCATCTCTCCCAGCCTGGCATGTCCTCTGCCCAGCTGGCTTTATTTTCTCCCCAAACTAATCAGAGAAATAAGGGTCACATGTTTATCCAAACACACCTGAGAGAGAGGAGACCAGCTTTCCCAGCAGCTCTCTGATTGGATTGTTTGACTGGGTGGTTTGTTGATTGTCTGGCTCAGGAGTAGGAGATTTTTTTTATTTCTTTTTAGCAAGAGCAAAAAAGGTGAGCAAACGCCACAAAGCTGAAAATGTACCTAAAGGATAACAAGAGTAAGCTTATTTTTTAGCTTGTGGGGTGATATTGTAATCTGTTCTTGAACAAACTCGTGCATGCACTTCACTTTTTTTTTTTAAACTAAGATTTGAAAACTACTTTAGGTGGCATTAATCAGTCTGTGGACTTGATTCATTAAAAAGGTTAATGATATAAATACCGTCGCTTTTCCTCTTGTAGACGTACTGCTCCATCTGGAAGTCGAGGTTCATGCCTCCCAGCTCTCAGTCTCCCCTGAGAGCTTGACATTAGCTTCAAGATGTTTTTTATTGTTAATTTGCAATGTACTCTCTTCTGAAAAGTAAGTAATGGGTTCTGAAAAGTAAAATCTTATTTTTTTTTTCCTAATGGCTAGCTAATTGGATGTGGCAACAAACTCCTCTGACTTCAAATGTTGATCCAATTCTTTTCTAAAGTCCGGCACACCTTTTTAAAATTCTTTTGCCTTGTGTTTGTTACTGCAATGCTCTCTTTCAGAAAGATAAATTTTTATGTTTACAGTTTTCCAGGATCAAAGTACCAATGTTTTTTTAACCAAAGTTGATGATTTTTTCAGCCAAGAGAGAAAGGTGATGGAACCCAGACCAGAAGTCAAAAGCGTTCTGAGATAATAAATGTTTAGGGTTTGACCAAGCCGGAGATACTCCTTCTCCAGCTCAGTGACTTGGATGTTTTGTGGTGGTACTCTAGATCTTCCTCTATTGAATTTCTCACTCTGTCCCAAACTTTCGTTCAGACTTAAGAGCATTACTCCATTGTCTATACCCAGCTATTCTTGCAGAATTGTGGAGAAGCTGGGAACTATGTTTTGAGGATACACCCTGGAGAGGACAAAGGCCAACACCAAAACACACAAATAGCAGGCACAGACTAAATTGCAGTGTTCTGGTGCTTCCTAAACACGGACTGAAGATTGTTTAAAATTGATTCAAAAATAATAACTTGTGTTAGAATTATCTGAATTATTCAGATAATTCAGTTTTTTTATCTGAATTCAAAATAAATTTAAAGCGCATTAATTCAGATCTAAACTTAAAGGAATTTGGTTTCCTTCAAAAATGTGGTTGAATAATCCGTGAAATAATGAAAACTAAAAGGAGGAAACGCCAACACTATGAACTACATCTCCCATGATGCACTGTAGCGGCTAAGGGAAATACGTCCTGTATCAGAGTTCAACATGCGGGTTTCACTTTAAACGAGTCCGTGTACCATGTGGCTAGTTTTAACGACAAAATCCTCGTTTCTGTAGCTTTCTGTCTGTGTGTCTGTCCGTTTTCGTTTTGATCATGTCTGTGAACGCATCACAACTGGAGCTGAACCAGCTCATCTACCGCCATTTGAAGGAGCATGGTTTCCTTTCAGCTGCAGAGGAGCTTCAGAGGCACAGCCCACAGGTCAACACAGTGCTCACAGACATAATGGTACATAGATTAGTAACGTTAGTTGGTGCAAAAAAATGCGCCAAACTCCGCAAAATGCTGCGGACTTATGAAACGCTAATCAGTGAGTGTGTTTTATCATTAGGTGCTTTGCAGGGACAAAACTTGTGCTGGTTCAAGTTTAGCCCTCCGATATTTCAGAACAAATAGTTACTTTGATTAAAAAAAACAATGCTTTCTTGCATTAGCAGTTATTGTAATAATGTCTTACCAGTTCACAAAAGCTGTATATTATCAGTTGCGTAAATGTAGCCTATGTTCTGCAATGATGTCCGGGATTTTCTGTTCAAAGAAAACGTACTGGGATTTGCAGGAACTCTAGTTGGGATGATGGGAACTTGATGGTGCTTGTTATCGGTCAGCGGCATCCTCGGATTGGGATTTAGAGATTTTAGGAGTTATTATCACTCTGCAAAAGAGTGAAATAACTTAACATCCCCATCAACTCGCAGAGCCAGTGTTTTCTGGCAGCTTTAACATGAAATTGTATAGATTTTATTAATTGTTTCCTTTTAGTAGCTTTTTCCTGTTAATTTAATTTTTAAGATTCTTAAGTGTACGGGATCTACTGCAGCTTCTTACTGTGGAAAGTAGGGAAATTATCACTTCTTAAGATGAAAACCATGAACCTGTAAATTTAACACATTCAAAATGAAAAGCTTTTTAAAAGAATGGTTCTCGCTGAACAGGCTGATCCCAAAAAGCGTTTTTTTTTTTTTACTTTTGTATTAAGGACCTAAAACTATTTGTCATTCAGGTGCAATGGAATATGAAGTTGCTTAAAAGAAATAAGATGGATTACAGCGAGTTGAAAGTTGTTCTTAAAAACTAATTCTCATGAAAACTTCAGTTCAATTTTTAAAGGTCCCTTTTGTCCAATATTTTTCTTCGGATAAAAGTGTACTTACAGTTGTGTAAGAGATGGGAGCAAAGAAAATCCTTCATATAATCTTGTTTAAATCAGATCTGTACTGTGTACATTTTTTGGACAGCCTCTTACTAGCTGTGTGCATTTACAGTGACGTTATTGGCATACAGTGCCTGACCCTAATTTTTGGTACCCTAGGAAAATATATTTGTATATTTGAAAATGTATTTGTTGTTGAAATGGCATTATCACACACTAAAATAATAACGCTGCAGTTATGAGGAGTCTTTTACCATCATTATCATCTTCCTCATTAAGGAAACTTTGTGGTCTTGTTCAGAATTTATAATTCATGATTACTCTGACCATTGATGTTGAAAATCTGAGATGAATGGCTATTTTTCTATTTCCTGACTTTCAACCACATGCCTTGCTTGAATGAAATGTTATTTTCTCTTTCTCATGTTGAGGAATATTCATTCATTACCCAGAAAGAATGGAAATTATAAATTATTTGCCAGACAATCTGATGAACTTAAAAAGCAAAAAAAAAAAAATAATTTAACAAATGTGCCAATGAATGTTCTCTAAATTAGGTAAAGCTCATACCAAAACTGAGAACGTGTCATTTAAAAGACTATAATTGAAATATTTTGACACAGTGTCATGATTTGGTTCTGTCATGAGCAATAAGATTTTAAAAAAAGATTTCTTTGAGATCTTCTAGTATTGGTTTTGATTTTTAATCTATTAAATACAGTAAAGCCAATTTGACAGATTAATTTAGTCAAAATGGAGATGCAGTTAGCCTGGGGGGGTTAGAACATTATATCACATATAATTAATGACTTAAGAAAACATCAGAGTACTGCAAGAACTGTTTTATTGAAATAATACCAAGTTTGAAATACAGTCTGTTCAACTGTATTGAATTTGATGTTTTAACTTTGTTTTTTATTTCCTACAGGTGGAGTCAAAACCATCAGTCTCTTTATTAGACATCTACAAATCATGGTTAAAGTGAGCCTTTTTTTATCAAACAGAACGATTATCTCTGGGGATTTTTCCTGCTTTGACATGAACTCAAACTGTTGTTTTTACTCCTGATAGGAACCCAAAAAAGAAAAGGTGTCCAAAATCAGAAAAATGCTCGAAATCAGGAGAACAAAAGACTCCCTCTAAAGGTGCAGCTTTTATTTTTCTCTTACTGGCATTCATATTTTGGAAATTAATGTGGCTAGTATTAATACTATTAGTAAGTATTCAGATCCTTTTTAACATATTTTGTCTGCTTGTCATATTAAGCCAAGACTGCCTCAACAAGGAAGAAGACGGATAAACCAGCTAAAATCCCAGCTTCACCAAAGAAGGTAAACCTTTCATCTCCTTCTGTGTCACCTCTTCAATATTTTCAATCATTTTTATTCTGTTTTCTTTCTCTCTTTTTTTTTTTTTTATTAAAGTCTGTTCCAGCAAAAAGAAAAAAAAGTGACGAAAAGCCAAGTCAAAGTGTTAAAGCAAAGAAATCTAAGCCTAACACAATGGAGAAAGCTTCTGGTGACGAATCTGACTCCGACAGCAGTCTGGATATAGAGAAGTGGAAGAAATTACTCGACCAGTTGACAGGTGGGAGAGTGTTTGTGAAGTTTAGTACGTTTTGGCAATGTGAATATGTTTGCTGTGCAAAAGTATTCCTACTTGCTGAAATGTTTTACATTTTGTCTTGTCACATCCACAAACTTCATTTTAATTAAACTGTGAAATGGGAGGAGTAAAACTTTTTACAAGTAAGACTATGAAAAGTGTGGCATGCATTTATGTTCAGCCTCTCTGAGTCAATACATTGTAGAAATATAACTTGCGGTGATTACAACTGTAGATTTTATTTGGGTGTGCTACTACCAGCTTTGAGCATCTGGAGATGAGTTTATCAGTGTCTTTTCTGCACAATAACTCGACTTCAGTCAGATTGGATGAACAGCATAGGTGTGGACTTTGCCTGAGCCATTTGAAGACAGGAATGTGCGCGTGTGAATCTTAATCTTGTGTCATAAAATGTCAAAAAGTATATTAAAGTTTGTGGTTGTAACACCACAAAATCTGAAAAGTAAATGCAGCTCCCGCTGGTGTTTGAATCATTCAGCCAAAATTCTGTTTGCTGTGTCTCTGCAGAGGTTGACGTTGCCAAGATGGAAACCATCAACGCTCTGGCCTCTGAATCGCAACCCAAGAAAAAGAGAGTCAGAAAGCCGCAAGCCAAACCTCTGTCCGAAGCTGACGCTCCTGTCCAGCAAAATGGTGAGACAATTGGACAGAATGAACAGGGCATAGAGAAAGTTGGGACACAAACGCCGACAAAGAAGAATGCAGCAAAAAGGAGCAAGAAAGAAAGTCCAGCACGTGATTCCTCCCCGACCATGCAGAGTCCGAATAAAAGAGTAAAAAGTGTAGAGGACAAGCAGGCTTCATCCGAAATCCCTGAGAAATTTGAAAAACAAACAGAATTACAAGAAATGTTGGTCCCTGTGAATGCCAAAGATGCAATGGCACAAGAAACCAAAAAAAAGAAGAAGAAAAAGAAAGAAAAGGAGAAAAATGAGGACAAGATAGAGGGGAGTGCAAATGAGACAAATAGTGATGGAAAAGACAGCAAAGAAAAAAGGAGTGAAATCACCGAGCAGGAGGAGGCTGGTAAGACAGAAGGAGCAAAGAGAACGACTAAAGAAGGAAAGATGGAAGAGAGAGGCAGTGACGATGACAACATTTCTGAGTTAAGCTTACAGAAAAAGAAAGCGAAAAAGAAGGAAAAAGACAAATCCAGCAGCGAGGAAGGTTTAGCTCAAATAGACAAAAAGAAGAAAATGATGGTTGTTAGTGAAGAAAATTTGAAACAACCAGATAAAATAATAAAACCTGGTAAACCAAAGAAAAAAGAAAATAACAATATGGAGGGTAATTTAGAATATGTGAGTGTGGGGGAGGAAGGAAGTGGTGTGCAAACCATTGAAGAAATAGAGAATTCTAAGGAAATAGTAACAAAAGAGAAAACCAGTAGTGAGGAATATTCGGCTGAAATGCATAAAAAGAAAGCAAAGAAAAAGAAAGACAAAAGCGTTATGGAGGAAAATTTAGAGCATGGAACTATGGCAGTAGAAGAAAATGTTGAAGATGAATACAATTCAGAGCAAATAGGTGGGAAAAAGAAATCAAAGAAGAAGAAAAGAGAGCCTCTTGGCTGCAAAGAATTCCCAGAGGAAGTCGTTCAAGAAAAGAAAGCAAAGAAGAATGAGAAGTCTGATGAAAATGATTTAGTTGAAGAAGAGAAACCAAAAGGTGACGATGATCATACGAATAATAAATGCACATTAGAGACGGACGAGGGGAGTCTGGAAGTCACAAGTCCTCTGAAAAAGAAGAAAAGTAAGTCATAAGCAGAATGTGATAATGGCAGTGTGCAGTTTTTCTGAGTTTGTTTACCTTAATCTTAATTTTCTTTCAGAGAAAAACAAATTAAAATCAGACGAGGCTCCAGAGGAAGCTGAAATTTCTACACAAAATGCCTCGACAACACAATCTAACTCGGCTGACGTCCACAAAAAGGTACAAAAAGCCTTCAAGATTAGCAGATTAATGAACTGTAAAATGGTCCATTTCTTTACTGTTCAATCATACATGTAGAGTAACTGTAACTAACTCTGATATTAAACTTCCACAGAAAAAGAAATCCAAGAGGACAGAGTCGTGAGAAGAATTGACTCCTTAACCCAGTAGAAGCTCTTAATGAAGCTACGCATCATTTCTAACCAGAACTACATGGGTTAGAAAGTCAGCATAAAAAAACATGTAAATAAAATGGACATTTTAATTTTTGTACTATTTGTACTTTTTTTTAATTATTTTTAGGCACTGTATCACGTAAAGGTGTGTATTTACAACATGTCATGTTTTGTATCTGATATTTGACCTGGGAGACTTCTACATTAAATTCCTGATCTCAGAGTTAACTTCATATGTTGGTTCAAGGACTGCAATTGAAAAAAATGTCCCTGTACATTTTTACTCATCTGTTGATATTTATTCACTCCTCTGCCACTAGGATTTTGTGGCCAAGAAAACATCTCTCAATTATTTTTTTTTTACCATCTTTGTGTTCATAAAAAAATTACTGTTTATTGTTTAAGGTGTTTTTAAAAACTTTGTCAAAAAATATTATTTTGTTTTGGTGTACATTGCACATAAATGTTTTAATGCAAAATAAACATTATAGTTTTGTATTAGACTGTACTCCTCTTCCTTCTGGTGTCCCATGTAGAGCATGCACATAGTAAATTGTTTTAACATTTAATTGCTACAGTATATGTGAAAA
Organism: Xiphophorus maculatus; assembly: GCF_002775205.1. Lineage (NCBI taxonomy): Eukaryota > Metazoa > Chordata > Actinopteri > Cyprinodontiformes > Poeciliidae > Xiphophorus > Xiphophorus maculatus. Next base: position 17,648,812 of record NC_036465.1, on the reverse strand, counting down.
TTATCCTGTATTTGGTTCTGGTATGTCAAGAATATTGTATAAATTTGTGACTCTGCCTGTTTCTCTGCCAAAGGCCCTGGCAACTATCGGGGTGCATAGCATCATGAACCCTGAAATACTACAGCATTCATAAATATCCAATGAACCATGAAAATATTTCACCTGGGTTTTAGCCACATACTTTCTCAAATCAAACATTCCCCTTGTGCATTAAAAGATTACTTTTATACAATAAAAATTACTTTTTTGCATAAGATTGGTCTGTTACCTTTTTTTTTTATTTGCCATTCGTGTCAACAAACCCACTTGTAGCTGTAGCAACTTTAAAAGAAAACAAAAAATTCAAGCGTTGCATTATGTGCTGCCGCTAGGCGGCGACGTAGCCCGTAATGGGAGGTGAAGCGACAGCAGCAAGCAAGAGTCCCGGATGTCATGACTGCCATGGTTACAGTTCCTGGTTACGCCGACATGAACTGAGCATCTGACGGAAAGTTTGTTCTTGTAGTTTTATGCTAAATAGTTTTTTTGCTGCCTGTGGAATGTGGAGATTAAATAAAGTTCGCCATAAAGCTGGTGGGCATGCTAACAACCTGGAGGAGCTCAGGACGAAGAGGAGAGAAAAAGAAAGAGGTAACACTTAGTGGGTAACTCAGCTGTCAGTGGGTGTATGGAGAACTCAGTATACCCAAACTTATTTAGTTTGATTTAAGATGGAAAACCACTACACCCAACAAACTGATCGTCAGCAGGTTTAGCCACCTTTTTAATGGAGATGTTTGGAGAGTTTGCTGATCTCAGGAGGCTATAAGATGCCAGGAAGGAAAGCTATCAGTAGCATTAAAGACAGCTCGTGTTGCTCGTCATGATTATGTCATTAACACAAATGCGTTTCTACAGTTCTTCATATAAAAACAACATCACTTTAACTTCTCTTTTCTGTGTTTGTTTCCATGCAGCTTCAGTCTTGTGTAGCTCATTGTTTTGTTTTTTATTGACTACTGTTGCTATCTTCAGTAAAGCCATGTGCTTCCTTCTTGTGTGGCACCTAATAACTAAAGATTGATTGACCTGAGGAGGGTTTGAACCGATTTTCAAACGAGTCCATAATTCCACAGTGGGGAAAATTGCTTACAAGTAGCAACATTTGAACAGTTGCTAATCTTGCCACTCCAAGTAAATAACATCCCACCAATATCAAAGCAATGTTGAGAAATTACAAAAAGCCTAAGAGCTCAATTTCAGGCTCTATACGGCTTCGTTATCTCTCGCACCTTGCAATAATCGAAGGTACCATGATGCTGTGAAAGATAAATATTGTCACAAACTTGCCCCTACACTGGACAAAAATCCTTAACACAGCAGCAAACATACAAGATAAGTGCTGAACAGAAAATAATGAAGGTGTTGCAGTGGCTTAGTTAAAGTCCAAACATGAGCTTCATTAAAAATGTTGTGAAGCTAGCTTTTGTTATAATTGATGTAAAATCCGGTAAGCATCTGAAAACTGATGGGCTACTTCCAAATGACTTGAGTTTCAAAGCATTGTTGGGGTCTTATTGTCCTTTCTGCTTCAGCCCTGAGGCAAGCCCGCAGAGACAGACAACTTGTGAGCAAGAGGCTCCTTCGTAATGAAGATGAAGAACAGGACACCATGGAGGTTACACCTGGGGAACAGGTACGTTTCATTAGATCTGATTGATTATTTCCCCCTAGTTTGACAATATGAGGATATACTGATTTTCTTCCTCCCCAGGATGTAGTCACCTTGTTCCAAAAACTTCACCATGGCGGCACAGAAAAAGAGGCCTTCTTAAGACCCTTGAGTAAAGCTCTGCGTAACCCATCAGCTCAACTCACCTTCATTAAGTATGGTTTTTACATCCATCACCATAAAAAGTGAGTTCAGTCAACTTAACCTCTGATGAACTGTGTGTGTGGACGTGTCCTATCAGGCTGGAGAACAGCATGCACCTGCTGGTCGGCCTCCTCACCGGCTCTGACGCTCGCTGCCGTCTGCAGGCTGTTCGCTGTCTTCATGAGCTCTCTCACTCCACCCACACCAGCGTTGCGTCCGCCTGTCTGCCCGCTACCCCCTATCTGCTCACATACCTATCAGGCCAGAGCACCAAGTTCACAGTGGGTCTTCACCCATCTCACATGTTCATTATTAGTAGCATCATGTTATTAAAGAGACAGTTTTTAGCTTAGAGTTTGTGCACGTTTCTATCTGCACAGGAGCTGTGTCTGTACACACTGGGGAATATATGCCCGGACAGCGAGACGGTAAAAGAGAGGCTTCTGGCCCAGGGAATCATCCCAGCACTGGCCGGCTGTATACAGGTAAGCTAAAAGTTGTGATGGAAAAGTAACTGTATCTGGAGTAATTTCTGTTTATATGTTTTTGCAAAATCTTTAAGAGCATCTAACCACATTTGGGAAAAAAAAAATAACAAGATGAAAAATTCTATCTGCGTTTGAACAAGAAATGACCTGCAAAACATCTCAAAAGAGCTTTACAATACATAATTTTGAAATTGATAGTTTTGTATCAATAATTATTCCGTTGTTATTTTTGTTAGATTTTGGATCAGTGAGATAATTAGAGAGTTTGGAAAAGTCTGGAACTTGCTTTTATCATTTAACTTTCCAAGTCTGGATAAGCGAGGCAAAAATTACTTTTCTTTAAAATTTGCTTAAAGAAGAAAATTCTTTTTGGGTTTACATACTGAGTTACATCCATTATTTTTTCTTTACATATAGTTTTTTTTGTAAATTATCTTTCATTCATTTTTTTCTTAATTGTGTGACTTGCAAATTAATTTAAACATAACAATATGTTTTTCTCTAATGAAGAAGAAAATAGATTTTCAAAACCTAATAATAATACATAATAATAATGGGGTTTTTTTTGGTTTTTTTAAACAGAGTTAAAGTGTAAAGAATTGCAGTGTGAGCTTTAAAGAATAAGCATCTACAGTTTGGTAATTTAGTCTAGAGTAAACAAATAGAAGTGTTATATATTTTAATGTTGCCACATATAAACCAGTTTTCTTTGCCAAACTGATGAATCACGCTGTTTCAAATTTAATAGAGAAATGTTTTAATATTTAAAGGTCTGTAAAATCTCTGAAATTTGATTTTGAATGTGTAATTAAAAAAATCTGTTTTTATTTGGCATTTCAGAACCACAGACATAACCTGGCAGTGGTGGAAGCTGCAGGCTTCGCCCTCTTTCAGCTTCTGCAGAGCAAAGATGCAGCGCAGAAAGTTATCCCGTCAGTACGCTCAGGGCATCAGTTTCCTCTTGGAAAATTACATGTTCTGAACAACATTACTCTTTAACACATGTGTAAGTTCTGAGTAACTTTACTGTGTGCTTGCAGGACAGTCCTGGCCTCCAGCTTACCTTCACAGCTGCTATCAGTTCTGACTCCTGACCCTGATTTTGGTCTGGCTCCAGCTATAGAGTGTGCATGGTGTCTGCACTCCCTCACATCCAGGTGAAAGCTTTGATATTCAGACACTGGTGTTTTTTTCATCTTTGCACATTTCTTCTTACTTGTGGTAGTAAGAACCAAAAGATATTTGTTTTCTATCTTTTCTCAAACTTGCATTTAGCAGCTCTGAGGATCACAGAGAGCTGTTGGCGCAAGGGGCCTTGAGGCAGTGTGGTTCCTTGTTGGTGTCACTAGGTGGTGCTGTGGCTGATGGAAACACTGACCAAGGCGTGGAGCTGGTGTGTAAATTCTTACTTTTAAGCTTTTATGCTTATTGTCACTTTATACTGGTTTCTTTTAAAGTTAATTTTTACCTTTAGTCCCATTGTACTGTGCATTTTTTTAATAATTGAAATTTTTCTCAAGGCAAACTGGACATCACTGTTAGTATAATTGAAAACGTGCATCATATTCTTTCTTGCATGTCAGTTAAAAAACAGATTTAAAGTAGCCTTTTGTGATTTAATAATTTGTGATTATTTTGTTTTTAGAATATTCAAGTGTATTCAAATTTGTGCCATTATAACGATGAGTCAAAAATATCCTTTGTAGCTTGTGTGTCCCCTGCTGAGGTGCGTTGGAAACCTCTTGTCGTCCTGCCCTGCAGAAACTCTCCACTCTCAGCTGGGTGGTGTTGATCTGGTGGCGCCGCTGTGTGAACTTGTTGTTGCCCTTATTCACACTCTGCCGGCCCTCGCCAGAGAGACAGCCTGGGTCCTCAACAACCTCACAGGTGAGAGCCGCCTCCAATCTCAATCACTGTGACTACAAGTTAAGTTTTTGTAACTGGTTAGGTTTTGAGAAGGAACAAATGGTCTTTAATGAAATGTCTTCTACTAATTTCTAAGTTCACCTGAGGTTAATATCACAGTATAACTACAGCAGACTTTAGATGTTGGCTAGAGGAGATCAGTGAATAAACAGCTTCACTAAGACAAAGTAACACAGCAGACAGGTCGGAGATAAAGTTGTGGAGAACTTTAAAGCATGGGTTGGCTATTTTACTTTTTTCTAAGCTTTTAACATCTCTGGGAGCATTGTTTAATTAATCATCTTCAAAACTGGAAGGCGAATGCCCCGACTGTGATCCTATCAAGACATGGTCATCATCATAAAATGACAAGCCTGACAGGGAGAAGATTAGAGATGCAGTCAGATATGTAAAGAAGCTGCCCAGCTCTACAGATCATGTAGGAGAGTCTGTTGATATGACAACTATTAATTGTGCACACCACAAGTCTGGCCTTTACGAGAGTATGGAAAGAAGAAATCTGTTGTTTAAAAAGCCACAGAAAGTTCAGCATTCAGTTTGACAGTATCATCCTTAATGTACCATCCCCAATGTAGAAACATGAGGGTGTCAACATCATGCGGTGCGGAAATTTTCATCACAAGGGACAGGAGTCATGGTCGGGGTCCACCGAAGTCCTTAAAATTGATTAAATATATTATTTGCAATAAAGCTTACTAAGCTTTGCACAAAATCAACCTTTTGCAATTGAATTATTTTACACAAAATTAATTATTCTTATCATGTATGCCATACTTTACAGATTTTTAATTGTAAAAAAAATTAAATGCATCTGTCATGATGTTGTTTTCTTAGTTATTTAGTTAAAATCCATATAAAATATATTGGATCTTGTAGTTGTAATGTGACAATGTGTACTTTAGCAAGAACAGTAGACTCAGCAAAAAAAAGCTATATTTCCTAAGACATAAGCAGCCGGAAATACCCAAGCGGTGGTTGTTATTGTGAAAGAGAAGAAATGTGTCCTATTATCCTTTACACATCTGAATGTATTTAATCACTTGCAATGTTGCTAACAGTTTAGCAAGGCATTTCTATAAATGTTTGGAATAATTCAGAAGCATTAAATCCTGTAATTGTTGGTCAGTTTTAATCTGTGTTTTTCTCGCCTCTCTGTTCCAGCCCACTCCACAGAATCTTGTTCTGCTCTCTTAACTTTAAACTTGGTGCCGAGACTGTTGGAGCTTCTTCCTTTTTCTCAAGGCATTAATACTATGGTCAGCAAAAACTAAAGCCTACAGCTGGTACTTATTGTGCCTTCTCCTTTATGTCTAACACATAACAGACATTGTGTGTGTTACATTTAGGTTCTAAGGGTTTTAGCAAACGTTGCCCACAAGAAAAAGGAGTTCTGCATCCAGCTGGCGGAGCTTGGACTGCTGTCTGCCATCACTGCTACTTTAAAAATGGCCGACCAAGACATAGTGACTCTGAGTCTGGAGGTCCTGTTCATGATGATCGTTAGCTCTCCGCAGGTATGCGGGGCCTAATAAAATGCTAAAACAATTCACTTTAGCTAAGCTGTTATAACAGTGTTTGCCTTTGTTAAATAAGCCTGTTATTTCCTCCAGACAGCAGAGCAGTTTGTCAGCCAAGGTGGACTTTCAGTTTTAGAAGCCATTCAGTACAACAGCGATGGAGAGGTGAGGCGAAGGGCAACATACCTCCTGGAGCAGCACATACTCAGGGAAAAATAGTATGAAATAACCTTTATTTACTTTGACTTGCTTATATTTGTAGGGGCTACATTATAACAATATAAGCTTTTGTGTTGTAGATGGAAAACGTTACTGGTTCACCCGACCCAATCCCAGGACAACTAAAAGAAAAGGAAAGACTTTAAGGATGTTGAGTAATTTGTCTTAACAGTTGTATTGTTTTATATTCTACAACCTCTATAATGTTATCAAATGGCTACACTTATTTTTTAAGTGTAAATTTTTAAATATTTTTTTTTCTAAATAATGAATTGTACACATTTACTTTTTTGTTCTGCACAATTAGTCAAATCCATGAAGATTTGACAAAATCTAATACGCAGTTTATAAAATTACCTTTTTCTACAACGGGTTTCTATGCTGGTACAGTATGTTCAGTGTAATGTGTCTACATCCCCAGTTAGCAATGTACTAGTCAATAAATTTTTATGTAATGAAAATGTTAATTTATTTAAGTAAATTGTAATAAAAGTGAAACTAAACTTATTCTATTGATTTATTGCTCCTAAACTGATATGTTTCTGTAATTTATATCTGTTCATTTTTGAAAACTGTGACTTACAGCTTATAAAAGCCCCAAATACATTTTCTCAGAATATTACACAAAACCAACAATTTTTAATATCAAACTGTTTTGTAATGGTTATATCGCTGTCTTCATGCTCATGGAGGAAAATGGCTGCTTGGACACTGTGAGCAGTCATTGACTCCCTTCATCAGGCAGTTAAGCCACAAAAGTGCATTATTAAAGAAGCTTGGAAAATTGAGTAGAAGGTAAAAGTGTGGTAGAAAGAGGTGGGCAGACAACTGGGCTATAAAGAGCTTTGAGGGGTTTAATAAGCAAAGAATTTTGAGGGAAATTCACACTGTGTGTACGACACAATTCAGATCTTTAAGCCCCACCACACAAATGACATCAGATACAACTGAATTATTCCTTCTGTTGTACCACTTCAGATTACAAAATGACATGAGCTGGCCATAGGAGAAAAGGGACTGAACGGTTGAGTGACCTCAAGAGATTTCTGGAAAACATTTAAATTATCTTCCATTTTGAGTGATTTGTGTAAGGGAAAACTGCGAAAACTGTGGTTTAAGCACATCATTAAGGACTTTTAAATTAGTTTCATGTGCATATCGATCTTTAATCTGACTGCATTTGTATCTCATTTTGTAAAACCTTTGGTGTCAGCAAAATAAAAAACGACATTTTCACACACACAAAAAAAACAAATGATTACATAGAGCAATAGTTTTCTCATGGGTAATGTCTGCCTTTAGTTTCAGAGTTTTAATCTGTTAGCTGCTTAGAGGAAAATACGCCAGAATTTCACTATTCCTGTTTTTATTCACAAGAGTTCCTTCTTGCAGTTTCACATGACTAATTCACACAAAAAAACGTGTTAGTATCTGCATTGCTCTGTTCTGTAAGATAGTTTCCAATCTTTTCCAGTAGCAGAAACCATAAACTATGTAAAATACATGTAACCCTTTTTTCACTGTCTGACAGTTAGAAAAACTTGAATTATTTATATTTTCTAAATACCAGAAGAATGAGTAAGAGTAAGGAAACTGTATAAAGGCAATTTCTACATAAATCTGTAGGGCCTTGTAATTTAGTGTAGTGTGCATCAGATACCAATTTCAGAGCAATAAACCATGTACAATGTAGCCATGTTTTCTTGGAGTGCTCAAAAACATTGACTTCACACGTGAATTATCTACAAACTTAATTTGGGCTCAACTATAATAATACCTTTGGGGGTTTTCCTCAAGTTTTTTTTGCCACCCAGGTAGTGAGCCATGTTATTCATATTAAAAATGACCAAAGTTTGCTGGATAAAAGCCTTAACAAGCTATGGCATAGTCAGGATATGTTACTTTTTTTCAGCAGGTAGACTTAGAGTTAGTAATTTATTTGTTGGAGTAACTTGTGTTTTCCCTTTCATTCTTTCTTAATTTTATTTTTGCAATAGTTTCTTTCTCTCCATTCCAGCAAGCACAAAATGTTTTTTCTTAAGTAAAAAGAAAATATTTGTGGGTTGTTTTTTTTTCCTTTTGGTGTACAGTATGTTTTTCTTCACAGCTAAAACAAATCCACTGCAACTATCTGCCTGACAGGTCGTTGCAGTGTAAAATTAATATTTTAGTCACAAAATTAAGATACCATAGATTATCTGGCAGTCACCAGATTATCCATGGTATTACATGTTTGTAATGTTACAAACATGTTGTTTTTAATCTCTCACAAAATAAAGCTTTTGTTTTATTTGTTTAATCCATCAAAAATATAAAGAAATTAAACTAAAGTTATTTATTTATTGGGTTGTAATTTTGATTGTTGTGGTCTTACATACTGTTCAGGCTGTGCAACTCCCTTAGCAGTGAACGGTATCAAGCCCCTCCTCTTGTTGGAAAAAAAGGAGAAGAAATCAAATTTCTTGATTTCCTCTGGTGATCAACAACATCCCCTTCCTGTCGTCTTATGCAACACATTTTACATGGAACTCTTGGTGAGTTACTTCGTGCTTTGTATCACAATCAATGCATTCTTTGTTTATTACTGTTCTGTGCGTAGTAAGTGTCGGATTTCGTTTTCCTGCCTTTACAGTATTCCCATGCTGGAAGAGTATGTACAAGACCGGTTCAACAAATTCTTGCTCTCTTTCAGCTGCAGTACAACACAATTGTGTAGCAGCTTGGCAATGGAGGAAACCGAGTCAACTATGGTAGAGAAACCAACAGGAGAAAGTGAGAATCAGAAGTTAGATGAGACCCTGCTGTTGTCCAGCAAACCTCTGCACCGTTTTGTCCAAAAACAACCCAGAAGCTTTGGGGTAAATTCAACTCGTGAAGAAACAGGGGAGGTGTATATTCATATACAACTGTACACGCTGAATATATTTTTGTTTTGGATTTTTCAGATTGTGATTCTGATGTTTGGTTGTGCTGAGATTGTGATGGGATGTGCAATGGCTGGTACTACCATGGAAACCTCATTCAAAATGTATATTCCCTTCTGGCAAGGAACTCTGGTATGTATGTTTTTAAATGCTAAAGCTCAAGAACAGATCTTTAATTGTTTCTAGAACATTCAATTTAAATATATATATATATTTCCCTGTTTCTAGTTTAACTTACCATAGACAAAGAAAATAGAAGGAAACTCCTGACCAAGCTTTGTTCCTGCTAACTCAGCAATTTCGAACATATCATTTTTGAGCTCATGTATTGAGCAATTAACGTTGCTACTTCTATTTTAAGCATTTTTCATAGAATACAAAACGGGAGAAGTATTTTTAATTTTGTTCTGATAGTTACATGACAGCAAAAGTGTAATATATCAAATATGATGTAACAAAATCTGGCATTGTTTTTGAAATGTGTTCTTTGTTTTGTTTGAAGCATTTAATAGTGAGTTCATTCTTCTTTTCTTTTTTTCTTTAATCTGAATTTCCTGACAAATATTTTTTTTGTGTCGTGCTCAAACAAGTTAGCCAACCAGCATTTCAAAATTAGCACTGTTTACATTCTTCGTGGTACATATAAAGTCCACTGTAATACAGGGTTGCCCATTTTGGAGTGGAGCTTGGAGAAAGCAGAAATCAAAGCAAAAATTGTGCAGCTTATTTTTAAACTAAACAATTTTGAAATAATTTTTTTTATTGAAATAGCTGCTTAATGGATGTACAAATTTCAGCCATAACATTGTGGCATGCAAAGTAAATGGCATCAGACGTCTGAATTGGACATTTAAGGTGGCTTAAACCTTCACATGAATGCAAGCTTTTCATAAATGTCCTTTTAAGACACATATGTGTAGAAACGCTACTTACTATTTAGTGCCTTCAACATTTTGTACATTTATAATTTTAGACCCTTTGTATTCAAATCCCATTTGATTGAATTAATAGAATACATTAGAAAATGGAAACAGCCCTTACTGTCCAGCAAAGGGAAAATTCAGGTGTAACAGCAGCATCTGTTACAAAGGTTCTCAAATGAAGTTCTTAAAGTGTTAAAAACAATATATATAAAACAATATTAATAATAACAATTATTTTAATAATAACAATTTTTTTATTATTCATAATAATAATAATAATTAGGACAGAAAATACTGTGCAGTTATTAGAAATAAAAGAGACAGACTTGAGATCCAAGGGATGTGCAAATGATATGACCATAATGAGTTTAGATAAATAGATAAATTTATTTATTTTTAAAACATAGTTTATGGAAAGGCTGAAAGTTGGAGCTGAAGCTCATTACAATTAATTATTATATTTCTTTTAAAAATGTTTTTACCATATTTATTTATTTATTTTGAGGGCTTATGGCAACTTTTAATCCAGCAGATGGCGCCCTTGACAAATAAACAAACACGTTACACTTTAATTTTGAATTAGCTCCCATGATACAATACAAGTACATCAGTAGACATTGCCGAATCATTCAAAACTACCTCATCGTTACCTCATACCTTGAAAAAACACAAAAGAAAAAACCAATTAAAGCAATATTTCCTCCTTGAGATGCAAAGCAAGAAAGAAACCTCTTATCCAGTTAAAGTTGTGCCCAGCACAGCTGCTGCATGACCCAACTACTTCAGGAAACAATAGATGTAGCTCACCTGTTCAGTGGAAAAGCAGCTATCCTTACATGATGTGGTTATGGATGTAACTGGATAAGTAATTCCATATTAGTACATTTGAGCTGAAAATGATTGGATCTTTTGATTGATGTGGATGTTTGTATTTGAAGTTCATTACATGTGGAGCCCTATCTATCTACACTGAGTTACATCCATCCAAGAAGATGGTAAGCCTCTTGATTTTTCTTTTAATCCCTAGTTTTACGATTTATGCACACTTTTATCCAACTTTATTACTGACCATACAATCTCTCTTAATTAAAGTTATCTTATCTATATTATCTTTGTAATCTGACTGCACAGGTGACCGTATCCCTGGCCATGTATGTGGTCTCTCTGTTGGGCATTATTATCACCATTGTACGAAGGATAAGCTTAATCGGTTTCTACACGTGGCATCTTCGGATTTACTTCCACAGTGCTGTAAGCTTTATATTTACGCTCTTCCTCCTTTCTTTTTGCTATAATGTTTGTCTGTGTGGATAAAACCCCCTTTTAGTATTTTACAGCTATTTTTTTTACCTTAGATGCTATTTCTTTGGGTGGAAGGAATCTTGTTTGCATCTTCCCTGCTTGTATCAGCATTTCTTATCTTCTTGAGCGCCATCGCAGGTTATGCATTAAGATCTACGAGAAAGCAGGTAATATGTTCTTCAACGATGTGTTATTTAAAAAATGAAAAGTTAAAATTTATGTTCTACCTTTCAATGCTGAGCCTCTGCAGAGTAACTAACAATGACTGGAGTATAGTATTTCAAAAAGATGATAACCTTTTGGAAAGTGAAAATTTGTCATAATGGTCACTTGCACAAGATACCAATATTTTGAAGCACCATGGCCAGAGTTCAGATTTAAACTGAGAGTAAATATGAAAGAGAGTATTTGGCTCTAAGCAACGTTTAAATAAAAAGCTTTAACATGACAGATGTCTCTGGTTACCCTTATATCAGCTCAAAACCACTAAAATGAGACAGAATTGTATTTGATGCACTTGTTAGTGGAAGGAAATACTTTGTGTGCACTGAAAATGTTTTCACTGTAGCCTGATTTAAAGTACAAGATGACCAATTACATCACACTATGCGTTACTAGTTAGTGAATTGTTTAATTATCAATATTGTGATTATGTGATTCCATTTTTAATTATCTACTTTGAGTTACTGCTGAACTCAAAGTTAAGTTTACATTTCTAATCAATTTAGACTTTAATTATTTAAACTGTTAATCCAATCCAGTCAAATTTTATAGTGTTTAATTGCATACCGTTACTTTTTGGTACAGAACCATTTACATCTTCTTGTATAAAGAGACAACATTTTATTTATGTTACTTGTATTTGGTTTATAAAAATAAAATTTAATACAATGGGTTTACTTGCCTGTGCAATTATGTATATTCATTATAATGTAAATGCATCATTTTCTGATCCTGTGCGACCTAATATGAAAAAGTCATGCATCCCTTTTTTATCAGTAAACAATCTGCATGACAATAATCAATCTCACAAATAAGAAACAGTGTGCATTTTGCAAAAGATTGATTTTTATTTCTACAGTGGCATCTTATAGAATATTGTACTTCATAAACTTCATTTTCTATAATAAACTCTAAAATGATGTTTAAATCTGCCAAAGGTCTAAATTTCTTTGAGTCCACAGTATACATTTTGAAAAATTATAGATATTTTTATCTCGATTAAGAGGGAAATTCAATTTACTTTTATTACATACACAATGAGGTAAACAATTTGTCGAAAAACACCTTAAACTGACATCTATTAGACTATAGCAAATACATGAATGATAGAAGAAACTAACATAATTGTGATAGGAAAACAGTTTGTCACAATGCTGTCTGTCAGCTATTGAGTTTTTATCATTCATTCCTGCTTCTTGTTTTCAGATTACTGTCCAGCGCTTTGTGATTGATCCTCAGAGTGAAGAAAACACAAACTAGGACCAATGTTCTTCAGTCCTATTCTGCACTTACATAACACTGTTTTGTTCACTTCAGGTGTTTTTATCAATTATGTCATATACTGTATATGTTTAACATGTATTTCAAACTGCTAGACAACATGAGATAAATATCTTATTTTAATTGTTGAAGAGGTCACGTGGCGCAGATCAGTTTTCAAATAAAAAGCAACCAGCTCCTTCCTCCTCATATAGCGAGACGTAACAGTATTTATACCCCTTAAACATTTCCGTAATAAGTCACACTAAAAATTCAACATGACATGTATTGAATTGTTTTTTTTAAATTAACATAAACAAAATAACACATTTAGAATTACATTTAGAGCCAGGGTTGTGTACCCATTCTTCATGTAAAAAGACTTCATCTCAATCTATGAAGTATGTGAATTTACTGACTGACATAGATTGGCAAGTTTTACCACAGATTCTTAGTTGGATTAGGTCGGAACATTTGGCCGTTCTTGCACATAAATATCCTTTGGTAAAATCCGTCCTATTGTAGCCATAGCTGTGTGTTTGGTGTGGGTGTTCGAAGGGAAGGTGGATCTCCACCCAAGACTCCAAGAAGGCTTCGTATTTAATTCTATCAATATTACAATCAACTTTGATCATCTTCCTTGACTACTAGCTGTCTTTTGAACTTGAGCTGTAGATATCTGAATCTCCTTCACAGTTACCATGGAGCTCCTGGTTGTTTCACTGAGGAGTGCTCTCCTTTCCCAGCCTGTCAGTTTAGATGGACAGCCATATTTTGGTTGCTGTCTGTCCATTTTCAGGGATATTGTTTCACAGAAAAAACTGTATTTGTGCTGAGTTTAAATTACATAAAGATGGACTCGTTAAAAATTAGGTAATTTTTGAAAAAAGCTAGTTCTTTTGGATTTTACTGAAGGTTTGAAAGCCACGTATCATGTTTCTTCCACATTATAATTATGCATAGCATTGTGTTATGTTGATATATAACAAATAATACAAAATAAACAGAGGCTTATGGTTGTAACATGGCAAAAACCTCAGAAGGTTCAAGGGGTATAAATACTCTTAGAAGAGGCTCTATCCAGTTAATCTCAGATGAGAAAGATTTTTACAACACCTGCACCAAGTTAGAAAAACGAAACTTTTTCATTGTATTTAAATTTAACCTGAAAAATTACCACTAACATCACATCAGTAATATTAGACTAACAATGTATTTTTTATTGAATATTATTAATTAAGTGTTTATTTACTGCTGTTAACCACTTGCTTTAGTTTTTAATCATGTAAAAATGTTTTAACAGCTTTCATGGTGACCAACTTCACATTTTTAATCAGATTACTTTATTTTTGTAATAAATGTGAATTAACTTTATTGCATTAACTGATTTTAAAAAAAATTTGCTTAAATAAATTTGGCTTACAAGTACGCAGATGTATAAAAAAAAAAAAATATGCATCAGCATGTCTTTGCATCATTTCTGTATCTGTATTGTGCAATGTAAATTTACAGTAGATGCCCTAACACTCGTTATACCTTCGGAAATAAAAGAGATATAATAGTATCTAACTTTATCTAGTAATAGTTATGGCTCTAAAATTTGGACAACCAAAAAGAAAGTCAAAAAGTCACATATTTTGGAATTTTCAGTTTATTTCCCTTTGATGTTATCAGCTTTTATCAACAATAGCTCGACATTACGCTGGAAATCTTCTCATGTTATTGGTGATGCAGGGGGACATCAACATTTGGTCCACATGTATTTTTTTTAGTGTTCATAGTATTTAATAGACGTAGCTGGCAGTGTAAAGGGACTGCATAGCAGCCTGGCTGGCTGGGGTGGCAGGCTTGTACTCTCCTTTGGAGGCCAGGCCATTGATCTAATGGGAACAGAGGAGAGGAGAAAAGGGCAAAGTCAAACAGTAGCGTTAATGATCAGCCAAGTTGCATGCGTCACTTGAGTGCAAGACTGAACAGACAAAAAGCTTTAAGAAATCAATCATTCACAAAACTGTGTAAAATTGAGTAATTCCAGATAAGAAATATTTAAAGTCCAGAATGGCTAATTGATGACTTGGGAACTCATTAATGGCTTCCTGTCTGTCTGAGGCTCACCTTGGCCCTGGTGAAGAAAGCGTCCTGCGCAGCTTTCTTGTTGGCATCTTTGCCCACCCAGGCTGCAAGAGCGGAGGCCTGGAGTGCTCGGCCGTAAGAGAAGGTCAGCTTCCAGGGACGGTGGAGGGGAACTTGGTTGATTGCGTTCAGGTTGAGGGACGCCTCCTCCTCACTCTGGCCTCCAGAAAGGAAGCAGATGCCTGAAAAGGTGGCAAAAAAGAAGCACAATTTACAGTTAAAATGTTAAAGTAAGTTTCTATTTAAATGTTACAAACAGTTAATATTTTTCCAGGAGAAGGCAACTCTCCGTCAGGAGCCTGTTGTTTTACTTTCATCAGTTATTTCTATGAGAAAGTCCCTTGGTGGTGCACCTAATTCTATCTACCTACAAGATGAAAATAGTATTTTTCTTCTCTATAAATAAAAATGTAATCTAAACCTAACAACTAGTTTAAACTAATCTGGATTTAGACTGAATGAGAGGGAGAGAGACATCTGTTGCTCCTAACATTTTACTAGAACTTCACTTTATAAATCCTAAAATATTCCTTTAACCTGATTCCTTGTGGTTGGAGGAATCAGCTCCACTAGGCTTACCTGGCACAGCAGCGGGTACAGTGCGCCTCAGGGTGGTTACTGTTGCCAAGGCGACATCCTGGGGGGTGTATTTCTTAGTGCAGGAGTGTCCAGCGGTGACCATGTTGGGTTTCAGCAGAGTTCCTTCCAAATACACATGGTGGTCATTCAGAGCCTTGTACACAGCAGCCAGGACCTGCAGATAGATACATACACATAAACATGAATGGGCATTGATATCATGTAATTGTTATGGAGTTGGTGTGCTTTGTATTATACTAACCTTCTCTGTGACATACTGGGAGCGTTGCAGGTCATGGTTACCATCAGGCAGGATCTCTGGCTCCACGATGGGCACCAGGCCATTCTGGAGAAGACAGGGTTAAAACTAATGACATCTAGTTTCTTCATCTGCTGTCCATTACTGCAGCTAAAACTGTGACACAGACCTGTTGGCATATGCTGGCATATCTGGCAAGAACATTGGCGTTCTCTGCAATGGCGAGAGCTGATGGGCAGCCATCTGAGATCTTGAGCACACACCTCCACTTGGCGAAGTCACAGCCGTCCTTCTTGTACTGGGCGCACCGCTCCGAGAGGCCATCAAGACCTAAAAAGACACAAAACATCTCACTCTGAATCGTTTTTTAGAAATATGCAAAGAAAAGTATGTTAATGGTAGTTACCTTGGGTGGTGGTCTCTCCATCTGTTCCATTCAGACCAGCTGTGCCTTTGTCTACCTATGCCAATTAATCACCAAAGAGTAAGTAAAATCAAAAAATTGTCAACACTCTTTTATTAACAGTCTTAGAAGTTTGCATGAAGATCTCTTCACCTTGATCCCAACAACAATCCCCTTCTCCTTGATAACCTGGGGGAAGAGTTTGCCGCTGTCTGACTTCTGGTAGAGCGTCTCGTGGAAGAAGATGACCCCACCGATGCTGTTGGCAATGGAGGGGTCGGATGAGAAAAGGATCTCCCGGAAGCAGCGGCGGTTCTCCTCTGTGTTCTCCACATTGATTTTCTGCAGCCTCTTCGCCATGGTGCCTTGAGGGAAGAGCGTATTTTCAGTCGAACATGACCAACTTGCAGTTGCTCCCCGTGGCAGAACAACAACCAAGACCGAGACTAACCTGTTGATTCGTCCGCAGCCAGGATTCCCTTTCCTGGAGCGACGATCCTCTGAGCAATGTCAGAGAGCTCCTTCTTCTGCTCCGGAGAGAGGGCTGGGAACTGATGAGTCATCCTTGGAGAACCATATCGGATTATTAAAATCAACTTAACATTTTGCAATGAGAGAGGAAAATGCGTTGCATTTTCACATCTTATGGAAAATGTCTGCTATTACACATCCTGCTTTTCTTGCACCACCTCTCCAGTTAAATATTTGGTCTGCATGGTTGAACTTTGGCCTTCAAAACAGATACGTTATTCTGTTTAGACCTGCGACCTGAGTTCATAGTTCACTTTGCAACAGGTTGACCAGCGTTTTTTTCTGCAGAGCAATGAAAGAAAAACAAGGCACTACAACTAAGATCTTGGTGACAATTTACATGCAATACATTAACTTCCGCCAAATGATATTTGCGCAAATACTTTTGCACTTGATTTCTTTTCACCTACCACCATGTCAGAAAAAAACATCAATGCAAATTCATATTTGAAAAAAATGTAAACATTTCTGTTTATTAGCAGTTAAAAATAGTTAACAAACCGCCTCTAACCGCCTGTGAACATGTGCATAGTCGCATGCAGACCAAACCCACTTATATGTAGCTCTGCTGCAGAAACTAGTCACGTTCTGAACAATCCTCACAAATTTCTCAATTGACCAAATAAAAACGAATCTCACTTGAGTGTTTTATCAAACTGCGACGACAGCTGAAGTGACAGAGGGCCTCCTGTTTCCTCCCAGGGCTGATCGCGATGGTGATGAAGAAGGCAGAAAGTGGGTGAAGAGTTGTATTTATTCCTGTTGAGGGTGGAGGGGGGAGGTGCTCATGATGTGGCGGGAGGCGGGCCCGGGGAGGAGGGTGTCACAATGAAGACGCAATTGGCCCCCGCCAAACCCATAAAGGCGGGCTTCATGGTGATGTCGATCTGCTTCTGTGGACTTCACAGTTCATCGCAGAGCCTGGGATTGAGTTTGGGGGAAAACATGAAAGAGAGCTTTGTGTGAGTGTAAAGTCAAAGTCCGCACGAGCGAAGAAATCAAACAGAGCAGGGAGAGCTCCTCCTTTAGCTTTGCAGAAATGTAACTGGAGAGCTCTGCTGCAATGTTGCAATTCAGGTTTTGCATCACTTCTGGGGGGAATTGTAAACATTCACAAGCAAAGATTTGTATCTTGCAGATGTATTTTAAGGATTCTCAAAACAGGAAGTTTGTTCAAATAAAGATGAAGGACAATCAGGAGCTGCGTGTCAAATTTTGTTTTCATCACTGTGCAGAAAACAAATCAGACATGCATCTGCATGTCTGACCTTTGAAAAGGTGAGACACTTCTCACCTTTGAAAAATCTATTTCATTAAAGTCAATGCATAGATCGGTTTTAAATCGTTGATATCATTACTATTTTCTTTTGCATGTTATATTTTGATTGGGTTGAAATTTCACTTCAAATATGCAATCCATAATCTGAGGTAACTTTCTGCACACACAAAAAGTATACTTGTTACATTCCAAGGAAAACAGCTTTTTAAAACTTGCATCTTCATGCAGTTTATGCTGTACATTGCATGCATATCTTTTTACATCGCTACTTTTTAAAAATAACTTTTATCTAATCCCAAAAGATGGGGACATTTGCACCCAGAGACTGAGATTGATGAGACAGCTTTTACACAACCTAGACTCTGCACCATGTGCAATGTCCTCTTTCTAACTGGAGTTCAGAGTTCAGCCTTTGTGGGTGATTTTATTTTCACATACTTTGTAGTTCTGAAAAGTCATCCAAAGAATCTTGCTTGTCCCAGTGAGTGTACATAAGATAGTAATTAAAACAGATTGCAGGGGACAATTGCTGGTTTGAATGTGGGACTGGTGGGAAAAATACCAGTTGTGTAATACAACTGCTGTGTCATACAACTGGTGGGAAATCCTGAATATGCCTTTCAGATCTGAAAAACTGCATATTTCTTGTGTTATGGCATATATGTATAATGTGTAATATTTGTATATTCGTATAATATGTATATGTAACCTGAATAATGTTGTTTTCGCCAGGGAAAACTATTACAACTGCAGAGCAACAACATATCTTAAAAAAATCTGGAAAAAAGAAAAGATTCCAAATCCTCAGGCAATTATTTCAGGAATCCAAGTCACTGAGGCTCAAAATGCCTTTAGCTCTGTCATGTGCTCTGATGGTCTGATCTAGATGAAGAATTCTGGACTTTGGTAGACTTTGAAACAAGCAAAGACTTTAGATAAACTAACTAGTGAGGTAGAGATTGTTATCTGAGTGTGTTTCAAAAACAGAACGATTTCGTCATGTACTGTGTCATGGGCCTTCTGTCTGGGCCGTCTGAAACTGTTGGCAACTAAGTTTTGGACACAAGCAAATATAATGTGAAAATATCTGCTTGGAGAAATCAGACTTAAAATATTTATTTTAAGAAAATTGAAAACAATTTGCTAAATTCTAATGTTTTTAATTAGAAGTTCATTAAAAATGTTCATGCTGTGGTAGAAGCATCAGTGAGTTTGTTGTGCAAATGAGCTGACTGATTAGTTTTATTTTGACCCTTGCTCAAGCTAAAAAATAAATAGTTTAATCTTTACTGAAGACGGATATAAAAGGTAAACTGGTCCAGTATGGATCCCTGATTAACTGACGGAAGCTCATAATATTCCTTACAATTTTCTATGGCATTTTAATGCTATGCATACATAAATAACCAGAGCAAAAAGTGTCCTCTGGTCACCAAAATGTTTAGCATAAGAACTCTTGCAATATCCCAAGGTACCTCAAAAACTGAAATTATGCAGTGAGCCGTCTTGCTGCACTGTAATGTTTTGAACCAATTGTAAATGAAAAAGGTTGTAATAAAAATAACAATAATAAGTTCTAATTACAGTCACAGAAAGACTGCGATTTAACCAAATCACAGGTATAGTGATATCTTTGGTGATATCACTATATCACCAAAGAAATATATTTAAAAAAAAAAGAAAATAGGCCCAAGTTAGGATCCCTGAGGCACCGGGTGGGTGGCTCCATAAGAAATTGCAAAAAACTTGACAAATAGACAAAAGGTAAACGTTTTGTTGTCCTTTAGAATAAATTCTTATTGTTAAAACCCATTTTAAAGAACTGTGTTACAGGACAGGAGGCGCAGCATCAGAAAATATTGAGACTCGTTCAGAGCGCCCTCCTTTACTGGAGATGGCGATAGAGAGCTGATGGCAGGTGAAGGTTGGCCCCGCCCTCCCTCCACAACGTTAACACTTCCGTTTCCGTGAGGGAAGGAGTCGTAACATCAACATTTCCAAACATATTCAGTCAGTTACTGTTAACATTTAAATAGGTAAGGGTTTGGTTATAACATTTGATACAGAACGTGTCGTCAGACGGTCCCAGCAAATCGTCTGTTCAGCTTTAAATCTCTTCAGTTTCCATTGCATCTGCCGTTAGCAGCTAGCTAACATGCAGAGAGAGTTTCAGGCAGCTTCTCCAGAGTCTGAATGTTAAAACAGCGTTGTTTCTCTAAATATAGATTGTTATCACTGTGGAGTATTTGGCTTAAAAATATAAAGTAAAGCAGTATTGTTAAATTGCATCTCCGGTAATTGTTTGCTTCTTTCTTTTTTTTTTTTTTTTTTTTTTTTTGCAGGAGCTAGAAGATGTCAGGGCAGAAGCGTCCTGCTGACCCCAGCGGGCCCTCTTCCTCCGGTGCCCCCCCGGAGAAGCGGAGGGAGCGGGATGGAGAGGACGGAGGTCCCGGTGTGAGCGCCGGAGCCGGAGGGAGCACCGCGGTGGAGACGGTCATCAAACTGGGAGGAGTGTCCAACTCTGTGAGCCTCTCTTTTATGTTCATCTGCAGATAAGATACATTAGAAAACAGAAAGTGTGAAGTTTTCATTATTTTCCGATCTGAATGAAATGTTTTCCAGGAGGAACAAGACATCAAAGCTCTCCAAGCTAAGAATCGGAAGTTGGGAGAATCTCTCGATCAAAGACAGGTACACTCATTTACTTAAGTGAACATTTACAACTCTAGACACCGACAAAGAAAGCTGCACTGTGCTTCATCTGTTGGCCCATTGGCTTGCAGGTGATTGAGGACGAGCTGCGAGAGCGAATTGAGAGACTGGAGACTCGGCAGGCCACAGATGATGCCAGTTTGCTGATTCTCAACAGATATTGGAACCAGGTGAACATTCAGAGAAGGAACATTAAAGAGGAATGGCTTGGGTTAACTTCTATTACATCTAGTAAAAACGTGTCACAACTTACCCTCTTTCAGTTTGATGAGAACATCCGACTCCTCATCAGGCGCTATGACCAAACAAGCAGCGAACCGGAGAAATCGCCAACAGGCGAAGGACGGAGCCTGAAGCCGGAAACTCCAGAACCTGATGGAGATTCAAACCAGGAGCGGGCCAAAGACAGAGGTAGTTATGGATCGGGCACAGGGACAGAAAAAGGCACAGCATGAATATATTAAACAAATACTAAACCAACAATTTCTTTCCCTGTTTTTCACCCAGGTCACCAAGGAGAGACGTCTAACTCCTTTTTGGCGACTCTGGCAAGCAGCACCAGTGAGGAAATGGAGGCTGAGCTCCAGGAGAGGGTGGAGTCGAGCCAGAAGCAGGCCAGTCGTTTGGTGGAGATCTACAAGAACCTGAAGAGCACCTTGGACCAACTGAAAACAGAGCTTGACTCTGGGGGCGGTGAGGGGAAACATGCAGGAGTTTGTCCAAAAAATAAAAAGAGGCAATGATGGTACTGCAACAGAATGAAACTTAATCTGGAAAAAATTGTGTTTTTACAGACGGTGGTTTGAAGCAAGTCGCAATCAAGCTGAACTCCCTCCTGAGCAGGGAGAACGAGCTGCTTCAGCAGCTGACCGAGAACCTGAAACAGAAACACAGTCACATGACCAGCGAGGTACAAACTTCCTTCTTAGTACAAACTTCCTTCTTAGTGGTGGTTCTCCTCAAATCGAGATTAATCAATCCTGCTTTTTTGATTTTTCTAATACGATTGAGATCATTTCACAGAGATGGTACTTTTGATGGCATTATAAGATCATGCCCATGTATATTCTTATGTGGTGTTACTATTTATCCGACTTTTAGAAAGAAAAGTATTTAGTATTTTAATTTTTCCTTGATGAGTGCAGATCAAGGAAAATGTATCGACTTCTTTGATAATATTTATAGTGAACATCTCTGTTCATTTTTTAAAGATAAATAATTAATCTTGAAATTTGTTGCCTGTAAAAATATGTGGGGCATCTCACTAGAAATGCATAAAATGGTAGGATGAATAATATTTGCCGTTTTATAAACTGTATCCCCTTAAAACCTTGGAGAGCAATCTTAAAACAGTTGGATGCTTGTACTGCAGGGATCGGTACTGCAACTTTTACACAGTTATCTGATCCAATGCAGCATCCAGTAAGGTTCTACAGAATGAGAAACTGATCATTTAATTTGGGTATGTGAAAGAACAAACACATGGAAAAGTTGCAGTACACTGGTCCCTGATGACTGGAGCTTGAAGCCTCTCTTGTAAGGAGAGTCCTGTGGGACCTCCTCATCAGTCTTTGCTCTCCTTGTCCTTTGCAGTCTCGGTCTTTGGGTCGTGCGGCTAACAAGGCGGACCAGCGCGTCAGCGAGCTGCAGGCTCGGATTGAAGAGCTCCAGTGGGACATGGAGAAGATCCGCCGTCGAGAGAACAGGCTGAATGCCCACCTGAGCGAAATACTGGAGAGGGTGAGACTGACTTTGTCAGTAACTGGATTAAGATGTATGTTGTAGTTTGCGTTAAACTACAACACTTGTACTGTCCAGGTTAACAGCAAAGGCTACAAAGTGTGTGGCGAGGCCAGCAGCGTGTGTGGAACAATCACTATTAACAAAAGAAAGGTCGGTTTCTTTTCCTCTTTCATTTATTTTTTTCATTTATTTAGTTTCTCAGATTGGTTCACATTTAATTTCTTTAAATAGTTTGAGGAGATGAACAGTGAGTTGGAGGAGAACACAGAGCTTGCAGAAAATCGCCTCGTTGAGCTGCAGAAGCTCCAGCAGGACCTGCAAAACGTCCAGCAAGACAACAACAGCATGAAGGTATTTCCATTGTTGCAGCAACATTTCCAATTCAGACTTCTGCGTTTCAGCATCAGACCTTTGGCTCCACATTTAAAGCTGAACAAAACCCAGCAACTGCATCAACTCAAGCTCAAAGGCACTTTGTTATGATGCTCAAGATACTAAATGGACCTCTGCTGGCTGACATTTGTATCCAGTCTACAATGCCTTGAAAAAGTATTCGTACTTAAGTTTTTCAAATTTTTCACATTACTATCACAAATTATAACCACAAAAATATTTTTTTTCAACATTTGACTGTGACAGGTTACCAAAAAGGACACAATTGTGAAAGAAAATTGTATAAAATTCTTAATGTATTAGCACTAAAAATCTGTTTTGTGTTTTTATTCCGCTTTCCACAAATAGAGATTGAAATGTTTTCTTATTGTTTGCAAAAGAGGCCAAGCTCAGTCAGACTGGATGGAAAGCCAGTCTGTGCAGCTGTGTACAGCAGTGTTCAGGTTTCACTGTAGAATCTCGATTAGATCCAGATTTAGACTTTGACTAGACCAAGCTAACACATGAACATGCTTTGATTTAAACCCTATGAGTGTAGCTCTGGCTGCATGTTTAAGATTGGTAAACCTTCTCCTGAATCTCAAGTCTATTACTGACTCTTACAGGGTTACTTCCAGTATTAGCCGGTATTTATTCTGACAGCATGATGCTGCCACCATGTGTCACTGTAAGACTGAGAAGTGTCCTGGGAGACTTTCAAGCATTGGGATATTGTTACAAAACCTATCTGTGTTTTAAATTTCTCCATAACATTATCCCTGCACACTCTGGTGTTCTCTTTGGTCTTGGTGTTGCTAATGTTCTCTAACAAACCCCTGAGGTCTTAAGAGAACAATTACTGAGACTAAATTACTCACTTTGTCTTTATACTTCATGTTATTTCGTATTAGATTCAGTTGCACTGGGTTTTATTGAGACGTTGAGAGTAAAGCTGGCTTCAAACTTTGAAGCCCATAAAACTTGTTCTTTTAACTTCAGTGTTGCATTATTTTGTTTAAATTTGTAGCCTGACAAGATATTCAAAGGACTTCAATTTTTCTACGTCATTTCAACTTATTTTCTTTGTCTTCGTTGCCAGACGGAGCTGCTGAGTCGAGCTGAAGGTTTGGTCAAAGAGTCCTCAGAGTACCGCTGTCTGCAGTCTCAGTTCTCTGTGCTCTACAACGAGTCCCTGACCCTCAAGGCCCAGTTAGACGAAACCCGGGCTCGCCTCAACACTACCAGGACGGCGCGCCTTCGACAGCTGGAGCACATGGAGGTGGGTTAGGTTGGCGTGTGTGTGCTCATGTCGGGGTTTAAATGCGTCTCTGTCTTAACCTCTGCTCACTTTCATCGTGTCTTTGTGCAGAATGATGAGGTGGCCCTGCAGAGGAAGGTCCGTACTGAAGTGTTTCAGCTGGAAGACACGCTGGCTCAGGTCAAGAAGGAGTACGAGATGCTGCGCATCGAATTTGAACAGACTCTGGCAGCCAATGAGCAAGCAGGTAATCCACCTCAACAAATGGACCTCAAGTTTTAAATCCAAGATTAAATTACTATGCACCCCTGAGCAATATATTGGTGTTCCACAAACACTATAGACAGTTAATGGCCTGGTTTTATTAAATAAAGTGTGTTGTTCTTTCAGCAAATTCTTTTTTATAATTCTGCATTCTCCAGTTAAATTAGTTGATTATTTCAATAATCGATTCATCATGATTAATCTGATTAATTGTTTCAGCTCTACTTTTTTTTTTTTGTTTTACCGGTTCATCTCCTCATTTTAAATCGCACCTTTTCTCTTAGGTCCCATCAACAGGGAGATGCGTCACCTTATAAGCACGCTGCAAACACACAACCAGCAGCTGAAAGGAGAGGTGGTGAAGTACAAGTTGAGACTGAGAGAGACGCAAGCTGAGCTCCACCAGGTAGGTCAGAACGGGACAGAGTTAGAAACTACGAGGTGAAACACACAAACTAAAGATGCCTCCTTGTTGTGTAGATCCGCGCCTCAAAGGGCAGCGCCATCCTCCAGTCGCAGTCGAGCACAGAGATGGACGTGAAGGACGAGATGACCTCTCCTTCCACCCCAGCTGTTTCTGGAGAACCTGTGGTCAAAATAGAGCCAGATAACGGCTCGTCCACACCCAGCAGCACTGGTAAATAACCTTAGTTTATTTTTACAGTCACAGTGGTTTCATTTTACTGGATTGTCATTGATCATTTGGATCCACTTTGTCCTCCTGAAAGGAATTTCACTGAAAACAGAGCCCGGCGTTGAACCGGATGCAAACATAAAGGAAGAGGAAAAAGATGAGAAAAAAGAGAAGGAGGAAAAGAAAGAAAAAGACATTATAAAGAAAGAGGAGAAAGACAGAGAGAGAGAAAAGGAGAAGGAGAGAGAGCGGCCGACCCGGAGCAGCAGCAGCAGCGGGGTGAAGGAGGAAAGGGAGAAGCCGGGCGTCAGCAGCCAGCCGGAGGAGACGGGCGGAGATCGGCTCGCTGTGATCGGAGGGTCCAAGAGGAAAGAGATGGAGCAGCTGAAGATTGTCCGAGCAGAACTAAAGTACGTTTGGAAAGTTATATTTACCATCCATCTTGTGTTGGACCTTTTAATGACTTTGTAAATCAGCATCTAGAAAGGCTTTGTTTTATGCAAAATTCCGACTGTAGCTGGATTTTTTGTGAAACTTAAAATTTCTTCCCAATATGCATTTGTGACTTTGTAGGAAAGCCCAGGAGTCCCAGAGAGAGATGAAGCTGCTGCTGGACATGTATCGATCGGCACCAAAGGAGCAGAGAGACAAAGTCCAGCTCATGGCTGCAGAGAAAAAGACCAAGTCAGAGGTGATCATAGGCCTTGATCTGTTTTAATTGTTGTAAAGCATTTTTACCAGTTAGTCTGGATATTTTTCATAGTTTTACAAAAAAAAAAGAAGCGTTTGTTGAATGTGATGCGACAATACATCTCCTCTTTGTTGCAGGCAGAGGAGCTTCGGCAGAGGCTGCGGGAGCTGGAGGAGAGGGAGAGAAGAGAGGGCAAGAAAATGGCGGATGAAGAAGCTCTGAGAAAAATCCGTTCAGTAGAAGAACAGATAGACATCCTCAACAAAAAGCTGTCCATCGCCAAACAGGTCTGAGCTCCACCAGGTCGTTTACATTTACGAGCTTTCTGCTCGGTTCTCTTTTCGTCTGTCTCACTTCTCCCTGCAAAACCCTTCAGGAGGAAGACGCGCTGCTGAGCGAGATGGACGTGACGGGCCAGGCCTTCGAGGACATGCAGGAACAAAATATCCGCCTCATGCAGCAGCTCCGAGAAAAAGACGACGCCAACTTCAAGCTGATGAGCGAGCGGATCAAGTCCAACCAGATCCACAAGCTTCTGAAGGAGGAAAAGGAAGAGCTTGCCGACCAACTCCTCACCTTAAAAACTCAGGTGCAACATGAGGCCACACCTCAATATCTCATTTCAAATAAAACGATGCTTTTGTTTATATTATATTTGTTATATTATATAGTAAGGCAGTGAAGGCCTAGTTAGTCCCTAATAGTCTACTATTCACAAATTATTATGAAATCAATTTACTGTTGTCTTTTTCATTTGGTTTTAACTTAAATCATGTTTGAGGGTTATTAGATTCTTTCGGACTTATTTGTTATGGTTGTGATTGACAGGTGGATGCACAGCTGCAGGTGGTCAGGAAGCTGGAGGAGAAGGAGCGCCTCCTGCAGGGCACAATTAGTACTGCGGAGAGGGAGCTGGCTTTGCGAACACAAGCTTTGGACATGAACAAACGAAAGGTAACATGTTGATCAGAAACTTAATCCTTTTAAACTGTGGAGAAATTAAACATTTTAATAAATCCTGGTTTTAAAAAAAAGCCCGAGTTTAAGTTGAATGACGTTTGTTGGGGCTGCAGGCTCAGGAGTCTGTGCTGCTGTCAGAGGAGCTGCGAGCGCAGCTGGAGCAGGTTCAGCAGAAGCTGAAGCTGGTCAGAGAGGAGGTGGTCGAGAACAGCATCTCCAGAGAAAAAGAGTCCTTCAACGCCCGGCGAGCGCAGGTAGCAACACACACAGAGGCTAAACCTGCATTCAGTCTGTCATTGTCTTTATTAAAAATGATTAAATTAATAAAAACATGAAGTTTTTATTTTAATATTGTTACTACTGGAACTGGATGATGACAAGTAACTAGATTATTTCAAAAATAAAGTCCAGCATTAATTATAATGAGAAGCTTTTGTTGGGGTAGGATTATATGGGTTTAAAACTGATCCAAATATCTACTATTTAATTTAACGATGTTTAAAAAAAAAAAAAAAGAAGTATTAAAAAAATCCCTATATTTGACTATAGATCTAAGTCAGTTTCAGGTTGAGCCTGAAAATGACAAATGATGATAAGCTCTTCTTTTATACCAGAAGATGAAGGTCATTTAGCGCCTCACTTTGTGGTAGATTTTTTGTTTTTCCCCTCACAGTTGATTGTTTTTCAGGAGGACATCTCCAAGCTAAGGAGAAAGATTGAAAAAGCCAAGAAACCAGCTGAGAAGATCAGCAACGGAGACGAAATCCTGAACGAAGAAATTAATGAGTACAAGGTACGTGCAAGAGACATAAAAAATAGAAAGCTTACATTTATTACAATCTTGTGCTTGAATAAAACATGTGACATAAAAACAGATGAATAGCCTTCAAGTTAAATTTCTGAAGTTGCTAATGTAACTTGTTTTTGTTTTTCATAACACCAGCCACATTTTGAAATACTTTAATATTTTGACTCTAATAGCAGCGTCATGGTCAGATTTTCCTAACATTTGTCTGTAAATGAGTCAGTAGTTTTGTGTAATTATGACAAGTCTGAATGACTTGTGAAAGCCTTGTTTACAAGATTTATGAGTCAGCTAAAACAACAAAGCCCTAGCTGCTTTACAAACTTGCATGCCTTCATTTTTAAACCACTCAGCCAAGAACCTTAATGGCCTCCATGTTTACTGTTGAAGACATTTCCTCCTCTTCTTCCCTTTCCTCCTCCAGGCTCGTCTAACGTGCCCGTGCTGCAACTCCCGGGTGAAGGACGCCGTCCTGACAAAATGCTTCCACGTCTTCTGCTTCGAGTGCGTCAAGACGCGCTACGACACTCGGCAGAGGAAGTGCCCCAAGTGCAACGCCGCCTTCGGGGCGAATGACTTCCATCGCATTTACATCGGCTAAATCCACCAACTCTGCCCTCCTCCAGTCGGGATGAATAGGAGCCGTTGCCTGAAGCAAGAGTCAGCACTGCAATCATGTGGTCCATCCTTTCACAGGATATTAAGTGCAGCCACAGGATGATTTCAGTGATGCTCCAAGTGGAAGACTTTATTAAAAGGTTTTATTCCCCCCACAATGACTTAAACATTCCCATCCAATATCCACTACTACGCTGATGTTCCCTGGTGCAGAAGGAATGGTTTTATACTGAGTGTCTGTTTGCTTTTAAAAACAGCATGTGAAAGCAGTAGATGAAAAACTGCAGTGAAAAAAGAACATTTCTCTTAGTGTTGTTTATATGAAGTGTCTCTGTTGTACATTTCTTCTTTTTTTATTAGAAATTATCATTTTCCTGATTCTGAATTCTTTAACATGTCCCCTTGTTGTTGCTGTGGTGTATTTTGATGTTCAGCCAGTTATTAAACTGCTATGAAATGTGTGCCGCTGATTCCAGCTCCTAACTTTCCGCAGCGTAGCTTACACTCTACAGTGGGCAGCTTATCCGAAGCAGAGTGTATTTGTGGATGTGTGCTTGCATAGAAGCCATTTCATCAAAGGGGGATGGGAGATGGGTATTATGCAAGATCGTTTTTGAGTTGTATATGTCATGATAGTACTCCTGCATGTGTGAGAAATCCTCACATCTCCCATGGCAGCCATCTGGGGGTGCCTAAATGCGCTGCTAATCTCACAGAGCACCTCTTTCCCTGGGACTCTCCCGCTCAGCTCCTCCAGACTAGCAGCAGTTAGCAAACACCCGGTGGAACTGCACATCTGGTGATGTCATCGTGTGAACTACTTCTCAGTGCAAAGCTAAGAAGAACGGTTGTAAACAGCATAATGAGAAGCCTTGTCATGAGGATACTCTGAAGGCTGAAAAGAGTAGGAGCTTCTTAAAGAGACAGAGGCCCAATTTCAAGGTGTCAGTTTTCTTCTAAAGTTATGTTTAAAACAGACTGGATTTTCATAAGAACTGAAGGTAAAGTAGTTGCTTGATTGTTCTGGAAAATGACACTATATGCTGGGAAAATGGGCAACGTCACCTACTGGCCAATCAGTGTAGGGTCGCAAAATGATCAATCCTGTAATGAGTTAGTGGTTGAATTAATACTGTTATTTAACACGTTAAAACGTTTATTATATGTTATGACTACTTTGTACCCAAAAACATCCTTGTTTGTGAATGAATACATTTCTCTCACTTTCTATAGTCTGTCGTGGCGTTAGAAGTGCAGCACGTGGCAAAAAGACTTCAAAGGAAGATAGTGGAGCTATCACTTCCTGATCACACAAGAGCGAGATGGAGCCTAAATCTATGAGCAGTCCTCACATTTGACTGTGTGTGTGTTAAACAACAAGTCCCAGTGTGCAAATCTCTATTTATCCCTGTGCTGCAGAGCTCTCCTCCCCCTTTTCCTCCTCCTCCTCCTCCCTGAAGATCCAGGCGTGTTTTCTCGTTGGAAACAGTCGTTAGAATCGCTTGAAGGAAGGGAGTGGAGCTCAGGAAGGTGTTTCTTTTATCCGTGAAGATTTGAGCAACATAATCCATCACAGTTAACCGTTTAATGCAAGAACAGGGACACAAGGAGCTGAAGCCGAAATAAGAAGCTTTAGGTTCACTCGGGTTCGCCGCGTCACTCCCGTTTTCTCATAAATCTCCCAACGAAAGGAAGCCTTTTCACGTATTTCCGCTGTATTCTTCTGTTTTCCTGTATGAACCGCTGCGTCCTGACTGCAGATCGTGTGCTCGGACACCCTGCTGGAAGCCTTTCAACGCCAAATATAGCCGCTGTTAATGCAGGATCGCTCTGGATCAGATTCTGGCAGCGCCGCCAAACATAATTGGCTGGATAATTTGAGATCCTGAGGGGATTTTGTCTGATTTTGCTGATCACTTGATGATCAGGACCGTGTTTTCTCACGTTTTCCCGCTCGAGATGCACGTTTGAAGCCCGCTCAGACTGCTCCCCACAGAAGCCATTTTTAATTAAGCGTTTGATTTCCGAGCCTGCCTAAAGCTCCCCGAGCTGCAGCGCAAAAACCTGTGCGCGCACATCTTGGCACGCCGCTTCCACACCCATCCCCATTGTTCTCCGACGGGGCCATGGCTCGGGTTTGGTTTTCTGTAGCTACGCTGGTTGTCGGCGTGTCGCTGTGCTGGGCCGGGGGCCAGCAGGCCAAGGCGGAGAGCCCGCCGGTGGTCACCCTGCGCACCGTCATCACGGGAACCTGCCAGGAGATCCAGCGGTACGCGGAGTCGGTGGTGGGAGCAGGAGTGATCCGCTCCGCTGCTGAGGTACAGGAGGAGCCGCAACACACCATTATACACTCTCTTTTTTTTTTCTCTCTCTATTCGCAAATGCTTGTTTTTTCTTTCGTTCTTAATAACTCAGCTGTAATATTCTTGATAAAACAAACCCTGATTTACTAATTTTCAGCTGTCACTTTTTCTCTTCATCCTTCACGCTCATCCCTCTCTCCGTGCTCCCTCAACTTCCTAATCCTTCTCCTGATCCCCTCAACCTCCATATGACCCATTTGCCCATGCACTCACATAAACTCCCACATCATGACCCTACCCCCACCATGCTGTGGCTCCCTTCTCTTCAGAGTGCTGTGTTGTATCTTGAATCAATGATGGGTCAGGAGAACGTCCAAACCTTGGCTATGGTAAGAAAACTCCTAAACACTCCACCGTGGCATGGTTCCGACTTTGTAAGTGGTGCCACCAAGGGGGGGTCAGGTGGCAAAGGTCAATCCTGTGAATTTGCTGGTTGTCTGGACGTCATACTGACTAAATATTTGTCAAGCACGTATTTAAGAGAGGGAAGTGTAAGCTTAGCTAATTTTCAATAATTATTTTTTGTTGCTTTTTTTTTCATGGAGCCATTTTTAAATGTCTACTACTTCTGTCTACGCTTTCAAATTAAATATGATCTCATAGTTAGGGTTTGAAATAGGAAGATTTGGAGTATTTAGGCACACATACGTTTGTGGGCTTTGAGATTTTTTTTTTTTTTTTCTAAATTTCTCTAAACTGTTTTAATAAAACAACTAAAACTCTGCCAGGGCGTTTAAGTCCATTGCAGCTTCTCACAAGACTCTGGGGCCGCCACTGAAACTTTGGAGCTGGCCAGTTTAGCTTAGCCCATGCAACACCTGTAGTTGAAGCAAAATAACCTCTGTGAAGTCATCACCGCCTCATTTGCAATATCTGCATGCGAGCATGCAGCCTCGCTCCCTGCTGCGTGAAGATAAGATTTTTGTTTTTATGTGTCGCTAGATGATAAGTTGCTCACTGTGACTCAGTTGGCAGATCTCAGAATGTAAAAATGCAGGGTGTATGCGCACACAATCCCTGGCATGGAAATTGCCTCGTTATGCAACCAAGAACGGCAACAATAACAAAAAAAAAAAGAAGCTAAACAACGTCTCTCCAACTGAACCTGGAAAAGCGAAGGTTTTGAGTAATAATAGCAAACACAACAGCTCTGCATGCAGCTCTGACTCAGCACAAGTAAACATAATGTAGCAGAGAAATTTCAAGGTCTGACAGATAAAGTTACTGTATTTAATTCAAGCCTTTCTGTTCCGTCTCACATCAGCTTTTGATATATTATTAATATCATACATTGTGTCCTTTTGTTGATTATAAAACCTTCCTCTGGAGTTTGCACAAGCATTCCTCAGACATTACAGCTACAGTGTCATCTATCTTCCCATGCAGCCCACTGTAAAGCCACACTATTAAGTGTCAGATGTTAGGACTTACACTGTGGACGGTCCATGTGTTACTGTGCAATGCAACAGGTGCAGATAAGACCCCCCCTCACACTCTCAGTCCATCTGACTGGGATACCCTTGAGCTTACAGGATAGGACTGTGCTGCATCTGATTCTGGTGTTGTGAGGAGACACTGTATATGAATAGAGAGGGATCCTATCATGAGGAGCAGCACCTCAAGGCCTCTTGCTTTATGGGCTCGTGCCAACTCCTGCTGTAAATCTCTGTCTCTGCATGATAAACGACTCTATGGCTGGCTGTATCTTCTCTTTGTTTTGCCCCTGCTTGATCAGAATGTTGTCCATCGTCTTTGCTGCAAAAGCATGCCTCTCACTCTTTCCCTTCTCTCTCCTTCCCGTCTCCACCATAGTTTCTGTCAACCGCAATCCGATTCTTGGCTGAGGGAGCAGCCAGCGGCCTGAACGTCATCGCCGTTTACGTCACCGAGATCCTCAGAGTCACAGGATTTGACGGTGGGTACCAGGATTGTTTGCAGCTGAGACACTGGGTCTGTGTTTAGACTCTGCTGCTTTCTCAGTTTTGGTGTATCGCTGATTACATTTTGCATGTTGAAGTGTGATAAGTTTCTGCGCCAATCAGAGTAGAGCTTAAGAGAAAATATGCAGCTGGACTTGTGGGCAGTCTGGCTGCCACACCTTTTTAGGTGTGAGTGTTGGTTCTGGCCTGCTTTCTCCAGAACAAATAAATAGCAAACCCTAAACCGGATTTCTTGTCTTCACAGTTGCAACGTTGCCACGCTTCACGCCGGAGGGCGTGACCGCCGTTGCCCAGTGGGGTCTGGTGGGCCTCATCGCCTACTGGAGTCTGACCATCCTTCTCCGTTTGCTGATTGGCGTCTTCAAGCAGCTGTTTTGGGTTGTGAAAACGGTTTTGGCTCTCTGGCTTTTCGGACTGATCGTGACTGACAAGCACGCCTCCGCAGAGACGACAGCGATTCGAGTGGGAGTCCTGGTGCTGGTGGTCGCCCTGCTGACTCTGTTCACTTCAAGCTCCGAGAAGACTTCTGGTTTGGAGAGCCGGCTTAACAAACTGGAGGGGCGGCTGAGGGCAGTAGAGAAGAGGAAAGAGGAGTAGAGTGGGGCGAAGATTGACGCTCATGCTGGTGGGGAGAAGTGGCAACGTTTAATGATTTCTACATTTGTGACAACTTTGAAAAATAAAGTTATCTCTGAGATTTTTAATCAAAAATGTCCCTTTTTCTACTTTCAGACAGGAAATTGAGTTACAGAAATATTAGAAATATAGACATTATAGAACCTATCCACGTCTCAAAGTTAGAGGGAAACAAACTTGGAATGCAAGAGGTAACTTAAAGATGAACTACAAGTGAAGTGCAGCAATGATAATGTCAGGAATTACAGTACTTTGTATGTTATTGAGTATATTTTAAAGATGACTTAAGACCAATTCATAAACCATGATTCAAAGTGTTATAAGAGTTAAAAAGAAAAATATAACTTAAACATTAAAAACATAATTGTGCATTTTAGAGACATGGCCAAATGCAAACTACAAAGAAATGAAGATAAAAGAATGAAATGAAAGAGCAATCCTTGACTTTTAGCAGAAACTTGCAGTAAACAGAAATGTATTCAGTCAAAACTTAGAGATCATTCAGCTTTTCAGGAAGTTCATTCCACAATTAGCTCCAGCAGATTAAAGGAGTAATGTGTCTGGAAGTATTGTCAAGGAAGTGGTGTGCTAATTTATTAATATACATTAAATGTCAAACTTTAATTATGCTCATTCCTATCTCAGGGTGAAATGTGACGCACGCAAAGCAGTCAGTTGAGCTGGACACAGATGCGATGAGTGTACCGCTTTCTTTTTCTCCACTGGAGTCGGATGCAAAAGTTACAATTTTATTGGCCTCAATTTTGTCTAAATAGAGCAACCAATCAACAGCATACCCTTTCCCGCTACATCTTCTGTGGTTGCCACCAGAATAATGTTTAAAATGTATCTTTTAGATTAAATTAGAAAACAAATAAAATGT
This sequence comes from Xiphophorus maculatus, assembly GCF_002775205.1. Lineage (NCBI taxonomy): Eukaryota > Metazoa > Chordata > Actinopteri > Cyprinodontiformes > Poeciliidae > Xiphophorus > Xiphophorus maculatus. The sequence goes on along the minus strand of NC_036465.1, from coordinate 17,615,113 downwards.
AAGTTATTTCATAGATGTAGTTACATTTGCTTTAACAGAATTGTGAGGAATAGACACAATGGATCAAATAGAAACTTCTCAGGACTTTATTTTGCCTGAAGAAAAGCGTGCACACATCTTCTAGTTTTAGAAGATTTTTTTTTTTACACTATAAACTGACAAATTTAAATATCTGCAAATGGAACTAAAACGTCTTAAATAACCTGATTGTGGCTTTAAATAATGCACTCCGGTCTGGAAATGTTGCAAAGACCTTTTAATCTTTGTTAATGCACTCATGACACGACTTAAACAAGGAGTGCAGCAAATAGGTACTGCTGTGTTCCAACACCACAGTTTGTTGAAAATATGTACAGAAATAAGGAACTACATTAAAGCAAAAAAAAAAAAAACTCAAACTATGTGTAGCTTCCACCAGAAGTCTACAACTTCCTTAAGGCTTTCCCTTTCTAAAGCTTAAAGTTTACCTTTTTAATCAAATCAAAGTTTTGACATGCTTTTTTATATATTGAATGCTTCGACCAAATGTCTTCAATCATTAAATACTGTGTATCATTGAGCTTAAAGATTAATAACCGGTAGTCGACACATCATTGTGATCTGTATGCAAAAGCTGAATGGCCTCCTTTAAGTGTACGGAGAAACAATCATTTAATGATCCTGATATATAAATCTCTACTCGGTCTAATGCCAGCATATTTATGCACTCTCCTACATAGAACTGTCAGTTCTCGTTCTCTACGCTCCAATAACATTATTCTTCTGCATGTCCCATACTTTCGAACTGAAAAAGGGAAGTAGGCATTCAGTGTGTTGGCCCCCACAGCGTGGAATCAGTTGCAGTCTGAACTTAAGATGTCGGAAATGATTTCACTGGACTTATTTCAAGCAGTTCTTAAAGCTAGGCAACAAGATTCTATGAAACAGTGTCATTGTTTTTATTGTTTTATACTTGTGCATATGTATTAATTGTTTTTATCTTGTAACCAGGTTGCTATGTATTGCAAATTTTTTGCCCAGGTATATACACATATGGATTTTTGCCAAGTTGGGACATCATGTTTAACTTCCTTGTAGTTGTGTTGCAATAAAGCTGAGGAATGTGGATCTCAGCTTTGTGAAATGAGGAAGTGCCACTGCTATGAAAACAGTCCCACAGCATGATGCTCCTACCTTCATGCTTATTTGTTGCTACAGTGTTCTTAGGTTTAAAAACCTCACCTTGAATAATTCAAATATTTTTCTTGCCACTGTGTTAAATTATCTTTTATCTCATCCATCCATCCATCCATTTTCTGTTCACCCTTTGTCCCTAATGGGGTCGGGAGGATTGCTGGTGCCTATCTCCAGCTACGTTCCGGGCGAGAGGCGGGGTTCACCCTGGACAGGTCGCCAGTCTGTCGCTGTCTTTTATCTCATCTCACCATTAAACCTTTCTACCAAACAGTTAAAGTTTATTATTGAAAGTCAAAATAGAATATGTACGTTTATGTCCAAGTTGACTGTTCGTGACCAGAACAAATAAAAAATGTGCGATTTCCATCAAAGCTTTCAAGCAAGAAATTTTTTTTACAATTTAAGATAATTTTAAAAGTGCCTAAAGTATCCAGACCAACAAGATCTCAGCAAGATAAGGAAAAATGTCTGAAAATCAAATCATTAATATACTTAAAGATTCTAATCACAAATAGTTACCATTTTGTATTTAGATAAGAAAGTGTTTAACACTGATTATAGAGGGAATGAATTCAGATGCAGACTTTGAAGAAACCAATCAGGCGCAGACGTCATTAGGCAAAGTTCATCTTGAGCGAAACTCTGCATGTTCTCTGAAATCCTCCAGAATTAAACTGAAAACTTGCATAAATTCTTATCAGCTAATTATGTTTTGATTTATTCATGGCAAAGGTTTTATTTACCTGTCCAAGTTGTTCTAGCTGGGCTAACAAAGGGAATGTAGGGCATCACACCCTCTTGTGGTTGACAGAAGGTACTGTATATGCTGAAGATGTGCAAACAAAAATGTCACGCTTGTAAATTAGACTGGTGATATTTTCTCTTATTAGATGACAGGCATTTGATACCACAATAGGCACAAATCTGACAGTGCAAAAGCAAATTTTGGACTTGATCGATGGATCACTGTAGCTTCCCATTGAGGAATGTTTTTCAATCCTTTGTACTGAAGATTGGTTATGATAGAAGATGTTGTTAAAGTCGACCAGGAACACTAAAAATGCCACCAGTGGATTATAAAATTGTCACAGATTATTATTTCTCCCTTTTAAAAGGGGAGAAACAATATTTTGTGTAGCAGGAGGCTCTTTCTGTCTTAGATTTATAGATATTTTAAGGTTAGGACCTGGGGAAGGTAAATTGCTCACAGATGTAGTTCAACTTAGGAGGTTCTGGTGCTGGAGTAGATCTCTAGATAGAAAAACCTGTGTGGATCTGTAAAGGCTTTGAGATGCTTAGTTACTGAAGCTACAAAATTCATCAAAACTCATGCCAGGGCTACGATCACAATGAATTGTTTTGGGAAGTCGTATACTGATCAATGATGTGTGCATATTTCATATATGGGGTATAAAAAATTTGCTTCTTGTGCTTTTTTCTAAAAGATTGTTTTAACTGTTGAGGCTGGCACTGAAGGGGTTAAATAAAACATAAATAAACGTGAATATGTGCTACGTATTGGGAGATCTGGATTTCAGACTTTTGTATAAAAAACTGGAATAAATATCTTTATAGACGCCCTATTTTGTGACGATACAGGTGACGCTTAAAATGAAAGGGACCCATAAGGGCTAATGTGAAGGATTTATCTCTTGTTTGTTCTTCATGCGGGCTGCACAGTGGCGCAGTTTCTGCATGGAGTTTGCCTGTGCTAGCGTGGGTTCTCTCCAGGTACTCCGGCTTCCTCCCACAGTCCAAAAACATGACTGGTCTGGTTGAGTGTGTAAGTGCATGGTTGTTTGTCCTGTCTGTCTCTGTGTTGCCCTGCGACAAACTGGTGACCTGTCCAGGGTGAACCCCGCCTCGCCCAGAACGTTAGCTGGAGATAGGCACCAACCCCACTAGCGACAAGGGTGTTAGAAAATGGATGGATGTTCTTCATGCTGGTTTAATAACTCACATCTTTTGACATGACTGCAATACAGTGCCAAGTAGTATGTTTGAATGTGTTGCAGCTTAGAAAAATCAGTAGTCTGTCGGAGAGTTTGTGCTGCCAGTTTACCACAGAACCCCTGTAAACTAAGTGGTTCATAAAAAGCTAAGTTTCTTGCCTTCTTTAAGGCTTTAAACGTCTGCCCTCAACTGTGACCTAGTTAGCTTGCGTGCCTGTCAGTTGTGGTATTGGTGGCATGACTAGAGAGGGCTGGGTGCTGTTCAGAACTGGGTTGGTGGAGGAGGAGGCCCATCTGTAGAGGCACAGTTTGTTACTTTAGTATTAGAGGCCATCATTGGTCGAGTTTAAAATGTTGGAGGCAGTCTGGTGGTTTCCATGGAGCAGAGCAACATGTAGGAGTGCCTGTAGTTACTGTAAAGAAAGGTAGTCACTTAAAGGAGGCTTTTTCATCCACAAAGCTAAAGAAGCTTTCGTAAGTATTTGATGTGCCGCTTTCTGACTAGTTTTGATTAGCAACAACTCATTTTATTAGGCAGTACTTGTTTGAACATAATTTCAGTCAAGTGCACATTGTTTTGTTAGAAAGTTTTAATATTGTTATTCCTATTAATGATAGGATGATCATGAATAAAGTACATAAAGTACAAGAGGGGGAAAATTTATATGTGAAGTTTATTTTCTTTATATTAACTATACAATAAGAAATCTTAATGCAAATATAGTACTTTATCTTTCTTGATAATAGGCTTCTACTTAATATTAAGCCAGTTTTAAATAGAAAATAAGTGAAATCTGGTCACTCCTACATGCATGTTTAGGAATTGTTGAAATCTCCAGCTATGACTAAGGAGAGGTGGCTAGAGTAGCCAAAGATTGTAGTAGAAGTAAAACGTAGTCATTCAATAAATTACTCAACAAAGAGTAGAATACTTTTTAGTATGTGCTAAAAGAACTGAGTAACAGATCACAAGATCTTATTTTATATTTAAAATAATAGTAGTGAAGGAAGAAGAAAGGTACTTCGTTTTTTAAAAAATAAATTAGGAGAATTTGATAAATAAATACAATCCAAGAAATGACAGTAGTGCAACACTAATGGATGCAAGATGCCGTTAAAATCTAAAGAACAACATGAAGAAAGTTGGGTACTTCGGTGCGTCTTGCAGAAATACCAGATGCAAGCCTGTAGCATATTGTGTACCATAAAAACAAAAGTTCTGCAACTCACCTTGAGAAACTTTCCACATTTCTTTTAAGTGACCCGGTCTTCAGCCATTTAGCCATTATTATTTTTAAACACAATCCTGTGGGAAGCTAAGTGTAGCGTCGCATTTGAGCTCCTGTCAAGGCAAGTAAACATGCAGTACCTTGCCGACCACTAGGGGGCGCCCGCTGACCACCAGTGGTCCGGAGACAGTTAGACATATGAGCCTGGTTTGACATATTTCTTTGTACTCTAGTATGAATGTACAGTTGAATGTACATTATCAAAGTGGATCAAAGTGAAATATGACAGGATCCTCACCTATTACTTCAACGGTAAACGTAGCCACAGTTGTACCATCTCTGTTCCTCTCTAAGTACTGACCACTGACCACTGTGGGTGATGTTATAGATGAAAAAATCACCCTGCTGTCCTTATTGGCTTCAGGATCATCTCGTCGCATTAGAGCTGGACTTTGGAATGAATTAAATGTCTTGAATAGATGGCGGTAGCAGATTCTTGTATGTGTTGCCATACTCCACCTCATTATAAAATACTTTATGTACTTTATAGCCTGAGAACATGAGACAGTAGGGCAGTGGGGTTATTTTAACTCTGATCATCACAGCCAGTCAAATGGCTTCCACATGCAGAGACTTGCAATCACATGTGAAAACGTCATCTTCCACATATGTTGGCCATGGGAGGCTCAGATGAAAGCAATGGTGGCAAAAGGTAGAACATGTTTTACATGTGATTACTTTTGATTCACATGTGAAATATTCTTTGGAAAATATTGCACAAGTGTAAGATTTTTCCATGTGATATAATTTACACCTGTGAAAAATATGATGGCAAATGTTCCACAGACTTTAAGAATCATATGATCAAATCTGTAATTTGGAATTTGTTTGCATTTCACATGTAATTCTAAGGTTTAACAAAGTAAAGCTCTAATTTTTAACGGGATCACAATAATTATCTCAATATTAAATACTGCAATCGCGGCAGACTGCTTTGACATTTTTAATCACATATTAATTTTCAAGTCTTCTGCATTCATATTGTGTATGTTAATATGTACAGCCACCATATAGTGCCATTCATCCTGATCCCCACAACTTGTTGTTTTTCGGTGGCTGAGACAATGGAGCTCATGGAGAGGGAAGGGTGATGAAGGAAAAGAAAGGTTTGGGAAAGTTTGTTTAATCACAGCTGTGTTGTCCTCATACATCTAAGTAGCAGAGTTCATCCTTCTGAAGATTTATCTTATTTTTTCTGAGTTTGGTTTCATTAAGTTAGATAAATATATGATAGATCATATATAAACTGAAACATTTCCAAATCTACATAGACGTACAATCTACAAATTGAACCGAAAGTTATGTATTCTTTCTTATAATAATTATTACATGTGGTGCTTTTACTTGGCTAAACATTTAAGGACAATAACAAACTGCTAAATGTAGGGACTATTCAAGTACGCCATAAAGTGTGCGTATGTAATATCGCAATGAATCAGTCCTAGATTGAAAGATCTTTTAGAAAATTGTGTATGTGTGTGCGTGTTTGTATTTCAGTCAGCAGAAGAAGACATTAGGACTATCGGGATTATATTTTCATAATGTTCTGGAGCCTATATAAACAAATAATTCAGCACTGGGGATGTTCGAACACTAACAAAAAATATGTAAAAAGGTAGTTTTGAAATTTCAGTGCAAGGTCAAACAATCTTAGGCTTCGATCCTCGTAATTTGAATCCTCGGCAATTTAACTTTTTTCTTTTTTCTTCAGCAGTTAATTTACTTTAACATTTTTCGATTCAAACCAAATGATCAAATTTACTTGAGAGCAGTTCATCTCACCAGCAGTTCACGTTCACTGGGAGTTGTTTCCCAGGTCAACATGTCAGATTAGTGAACAATTTTGAAGTTCAATAATTCAATGGAGTAATCGAGGAGGTCGTCCTTCGATCGGTGGGTTGCTGGTTCGATTCCCGCTCTCCTCGCCTCTGTCATTAGGCTATACACTTTACCTGTCTTGCCTGCTGGTGGTGTTCAGAGTGGCCCCAGTCAGACTCTGACAGCCTCACTTCAGACTGAACAGGGGCAGCTGTGGCTGCTATCCAGCTTGCCGCCATCTGAGTGTGCATGACTAAAATAAACTGTGAAGTCCGCTTTGAGGTCCTCCGGATTTGATGAAGCGCTATACAAGTACAAGCCAACAACGAGCAATTAGTTAGACAACTGTAGCTTAATTATGTGAGTTAAAATGGAATATAACTGTAAGTCTCCTTCAAGAGAGTAATCAGGGTTTTTTTTTTATTAATGTTCAATAACAAGTCATTTCATCTCATAATATCAAGTTTAAATTATAAATAGTTGTCAATTGGGCAACTTTTGTAACTTTCTTTCATAAGTTTCAATACTTGTTTTTTTTAAGGCAACAATTGCATCACTTAAGTTTTTCAGTTGAACCACTCATTAATTTTACAATAATTTTATAAGTAGATACATTTCTATATTCACACAAACTCTAAAATCCTTAATGGGGATTTTCACTTTATTGAAAGTGAAAATTAAGTCCTTTAATGTAGCAACAAGTTTCAAAGAACAATAATGTACAGACACAAATTACATACCAATGCTGTACAAAAAAACAGAGTATGGTAAAAAAAAAAAAAAAAAAAAAAAGAAACAGCATCAATTAATCCTAACATCAAAAAGGCTCAGAGAAAGTAGTGTTTGCAGCAAAAAACAAATAGAAAAACTGTAACAAGGGTAAAAAATCTACATCTACCCTTCTTTGGAGGCATTTCTGATATAATGATTTCTTTTAAATATACTTTGAGATACATTTACGGGTATATAGCTGTTAATATGGCAGTTTAAATATAATGTTTTTTTTACCTGAGAAAACACAATTTAAAAGTAAAAATTCAATGCAATGCCATTTTACTAATCAGTGCATATATATATATAAATATATATAAATAAATATATATAAATACCTAAACTATTTTATAGCTCATGCATCAATTATCTTAGTGATTTACAACCTTTTTTCTCTGAGAGTCCTGTTCTTGATGATACCCAGTGCTAGCAGACCTTTTCTAATCTAACGTAAAAAGCTCCACGTTTGACATTTTCTCTGATTGCATTTTTCCAGCACACAAACTGATTATGATGCTGCGTCTACTGGCTACCCTAATTGTAGTGAATCATTGTGTTCGCAGTGAATCGGATTTGCACTTGAAACAGTTCACAAATGATATGAAGTTAATTACATTTTTAAAAACTTCTTTGGACTTGGCCTGATGAGATCTCTACTAAAATAACGACATGTAAACAGAATCTGGCGTCAGTGCATGCTACAGGGGCGGACTGTCCATCGGGTGCACCAAAATATTTTCTGGTTGCCTTTTTTTCCTTTTACATTAAATTAATTCTCAATAGGGAACAAAAAATAACACCACCCTGGTTGTGTTTGTGTATGCAACCCACTTCAAAAACTCTAAATTGACTTATAGAGTCCCATCTCCTTTAACCCTAAAAAAGATGTCACAGGTATGGCAGTCATACCTGCAGACCCATGTTATTCTGCAAAATATGTTTTATGTCATGTAAAATAACGACGTGTAAGCAGAATCTGGTGCATTCTGTGGGTGACCTCAGAATGCACACCGTGCTGTGAGATTGCATGACATGCATTTTCTGACAAGAGAGAAATGGATGGTGCCGATATTTACCTACCCCATCCTGTTTAAGCGGATTATGTGATCTCACACATTCATCACGTAACAACATACAGAAAGAAAGCACAACACCTTGGTGGGTTCTTGATGCAGTCTTGGTGGCACCATCTGTTGCAGCTGTAACATGCAATCTTAAAACTGTAGAGGTTAGATGGTTGCACTACTAAATTTTGAAAAATGTTCCCATTGTTTGTTAGCTGCTGTCTTTCTCTGCTAAATTTTATTTAACTACTTGACACAATGTAGCTCCTTAACCCATCTTAAACTTTGTTAGCTCTATATATGAGGATTATTCCATATGACATCTTTCTAAAATGTATATGAAATATTTTTATTTGCTTCAATGTAAACTCCACTTCTAGTCTAGACCAATAATGGTTTGTCTTATTCTTGATTAAATTTAACTCAGTCTTGGTGGTGGGCTGCAATTGTACCAAATTCCTGGTGTGGATTATTGCCTTAGTCCGCCCCTGCCTATACCTGATTATGTGTGGTTTATGTCTTTTTATTCTAGGCAGTGTGGTCCCTGGATTTGTAGAAGGCCTCTGGAGAAACAAAGCATGAACGTCCAGTAAAGGCTGAAACAGTTCCATCAACACAGTGTTCAGAAGGGTGTTTACAAAAAGCTCAGCTTATCTGAGTTGTAGACATCACAGATCGGTACATCTGAACTGAGAGGGGGAGCTGAGGGAAAAGCCAATCCTTTTAGCTGAAATCTCGGCTCAGCATCAGGGGAGAACATGTCTGAGCTGAACGTAGGAGTTGCTGCAGATCCCTGAGACGCTGGAGGTCCAAACTGAAAACAGCAGTTTCATAGAAAAGATAAAGCAGGAAAACAATTAAATGTGAAATACCAAAAATTAACCTTAGATTTGCAACTGTGTATATGTACCTCAGAAAGGGGAGGATATAGACTAGGTTCAGGCTGTGGCGGGTTTGCACTGGCAGGTTGTGGAGGATAGACACTGGCAGGTTGTGGAGGATAGACACTGGCAGGTTGTGGAGGATAGACACTGGCAGGTTGTGGAGGATAGACACTGGCAGGTTGTGGAGGGTACACAGCGGTGTTAGGCTGCGAAGGCTGTAGAACAAAGAAAAGAATTAGTAAGTCACTACTGCAAAGATAAGGAAAATATGCAAAGATAAATAAATAAAATAAATATTTATAAACAGCAACAGGGATTTTTGTCCATTTTCAATTAATTAAATTAATTAGAGCAATGGTAATAATGTTGAACTACTGGAAATGGCACCGATTTTTTGGATGTTAATGAAAAAGAAGACAACGTAACCATTGTTAGAATAGAATAGAATAGAATTTATTGTCCCAAAATGGGGGAAGTACAATGCTTGCAACAAGTATGTTATGATATTTGAGAATTTGAGTCGCTTTAATATTTCAGAATTTTATGTGATGCTGCTGTAATTTATTGGCAATAATTTACAGTTATAATAATCAGTTAACTTCTACCATGTTTTACCTTAGCTCCTCTCTATAGCTCACATCAAGAAAGTTCATTCTCTTTAAATGAACTCAGCAATGGTTTTCTGAAAAGTTGCTGGATTATTGGTGGTTGCTCATTTAAAAAAAAAAAAATCATGTTTCAACTACAACTAGAGGTTGTTTTAAGTTTACAAACTGCAGCAGAAACCGAGATTTTAAACGTGGTAGATCATCAGAAGACCTTCAGTATCAAACCTACCGGTTGTTCAATGGAAACAGCTACAGTTCCTGTGTAGGCTGGAGGGTTTGCTGGATGAGGAGTGTAAATTGAGGATGTTTGAATTGGGTAACTTGGTCCTGTTGGCTGACTTGTACCCTGCAATTGAAAGGAGAATATTAAAATAAAACTAAGCATTTTATGTAAATTTACTGCCTCTGCTGTGTTTTCTATTTGTGTTACAGAGTTCTCCTTTATAGTGAAAGGAAGTGGGTGTTAGATTTTATGCATTTATGTTATTTACAAAAAATATCTTAAAATAAAGCTATTTAAGCAAAAAAAGAAATGCTTACATGATAATACACGGCAGGTGATGAAGCAGCTGAATCAGACTTGTCCTTTTTAGGGAAATTTTATAAGAGTTATAATCATGAAGTAAAACACCTGATTTTAGAGTCAATTTAGATAAATAAATACATACATGATAAGTAACAGCAGATGTTGCTGTATCTGCAGATTTGTTCTTTTTACAGCAACATTTCCTTTTGCAACAGAAACAGCAACACAGCCCCAAAACGACAGCAACGACAGCAACAACAACATATGTGACCTGGGGATGCGAGACTGTAGGAACACAGAGATGTGAAGGTAGACATTTGTTTGAATGATCACTGATTTCTTTTTTTCAATAAGAAAAATGTAAATGTGTTATGCCTCACCACGGTCATCGACGGACACATGGGCAGAAAACGCCAGGTTGCCTTGTGGGTCTCTGAACTCATAAGTACCAGAATCCATAGCTTTTACAGATTTTATTTTAATGCCATTACTTTGAATGCTAATTCTCCCAGAGAACCTGTTAACATCCCAGACCAAATTGCCATTTTCTATTATTGTTACGTGTTTGGTTTCTACATCTTTAAACGTCACGGTCCAGGGTCTTCTAGTCCATGGAGTCATAATAAGAAGATCCTCGTTCCCTTTTGAATCATAGTAACGAGTTTTCTCTGTTTGACAGATTAAGAGTGAAGAGTAGTATGTAATTTGTGCAAGTAAGATGGAAAAATCTTTCAGAATTCTGCAACAAAGCTTCTAGTTTTACCTTTTACAGTGAGAAGTATCCTTGAACGAAGAGTGCCTTCTTTTTTTCTGAAGTTGTAGTAGCCGTTGTCTGCCTGAGTGACACCAGAGATTGTCCAGAAATAGTTCTTGACGACTCCTTTTCTTTGCTCACTCTGAGGATTGGTTGAATTCCACAGAACTAATGTCTCATCTTCATTGTGAGGTGAAGTATATTCCACATAGTGAATCAGGACAGGTAACCGATAAGACCATTCATCCATGTAATCCTTGATGATCTCTTCAGCACAATCTGAAAATAAAAATTAATAAGTTCAACCAAACATACAAAAAATATTTCTAGAATACGTTGAGCTTTTTAAAAGGTTCTTCTGTTTGAAAATCTCAATCAGGGAATTGATTTTAAATGATCTTGTTTAAAAACATTAGGTGACAGATGATGGTTTCAAACTTGTGGTACAGAAAGACCACCGAAACCTCTAATGCGTGAAGGAAAAAATTTATAACTGGCACAAGACTGTGTGCAAAAACTAGTCAGACATAATGAGAATCAAAAAAGAACTAATTCAATGCAAAACTGCAAATGGATTCGAGTACATGTCCATTTCCGGTTAAAACCCAACAGTAACATGCATCACAACTGATTCACTATAAACAGACAACATTATACAAGCACCTCCTTCACACCTGAAATGACATTCTGTCCTAAATAATCAGATCTCATGACTGGATAGTTTTTTACTGGTTAGGTATGTTCTACAGTAGGGGCAGCTATTAATTTTCACTCTTGTAATATACAGATTTCTATAATCCAATCAGTATAAATTAGACATCTCTGAGTTACTTTTTAAACTACTGCTATTCAGCAAGCCAAATCAGGTCTATAATATGCATTTAAGACTCACCAAGACCATTCAAAATGTAGTGACTAGCATGTTAAAACATTTAAGGAAAAAAAAACACAGGATCTTGTATGACTTAAAACAATACAGCTTCACACACAGATAAAAGTGTAAGTGCCTAAATGGGCAACAGTCAACTCAGATTTAGGTTTTATTGCAACTGAAAGCTAATCATAAACAGGAGAATAACATGATGAGGTTTGTGTGGTAGCAGTTTCCATTGACTGTTGATAAACTTCTAGATGAAATGTAATTAAAAACTAAATTAATGAGCCCTGCCACGAAATGACCTGAGAGGTTAAATTACATCAAATAAAACTTTGAGATTTCAAAAAGTCCATTAAGTCTAATACACTGAACTAATGGGATCAGGCTACCACCAATGTAGAGCTTGCAAAAGGATAGCAGACACCAGGTAATTCCTCACATACAGAGGGGCAGAAAGTTTTTGAAATGATTCTTGGTGATCAAAGCAACTAACCAGCTTTTGTTTTTATCTAGTTTATATCAAAGAACACAGCAGAATAATAAAATCATATGTCGAGTCATCATTTGACAATGTAAAGAATAGTATGAGGTTCTCACCTTTTATTTTCAATTGCAACTCATCAATAATTGTACTGCCATTTGTCAGTGCATAAACTCCTTCATCCTTTTTGGTTAACAATGTAAGGCTGGTGGTAAACTTGCCAACTTTCAGCCGTGGGTCCTTTGCCTGAAAGACAGAAAACACAAACAGGTTTATTTGGGAGAGAGAACACAAACAGCTACACTGCCATTCAAAGTATTCAGAGCCCCTAAATCTTTCCCATCTTGTCATGCTACAACCAGAAGTTTTCCCATTTGCCCTCATTCCTTCATTGTAAAATAGCTCAGGCTCAGTCAGTCTACACAATCGAGCAGCAATGGTTTTGATCTTTTAATACACCTAAAGACACTGTGAGTGTTGAGTTCACTTGACAACCTCACCATCTGCATGCACAATTATTCCCAGCCTACACCAGAACAGCAACAGGTGGTTCACCTTCCCATTTTCCATCAGTATTTTCCTCTTGCCTCCATTGCTTGGAGTAAAATACAGCGGCCCTTGTTGAATATTTCGTTGAATGTGCTCGGGAAATGCAAGGTCCTGGCCATAACAAACTTCTTTCTTATCTAAAGTAGCGGAGGGACCTGATGAAGGAAAAAAAAGTGAACAGAAAGAGGAAATTATGAGTCTCGTGGTAAAAAAATAAGGTTGATAAAACAAAAAACAAAGACAATTATGAGAATTATTTCAAGAATGTTTGATACATTTTTCTGAAGACACTGTAAACTAAAACACATTAAAGATTTTTTATTTATTTATCATAACAATGGTTATATACAACCTTCCTGACACACCCACTAGGGACACTGCAGTAAAGACATTTTTGCTGAGTCATCAGTGGATTATTTTTTTTTAATCTCAAAATATTCTTAAAAATTTAATTAAAAATGACACTTCATAATATCTTTACTAATGTCTTTACTAATTATAAATTCCCCTATTGCAGTCGAGTATGATGTTATTTTGATTATTTTGTTTCTGCAGAAGTACTAATGAGAAGTACGCTGGCTTATAGCTTTTGAAAAAAGCCACTGAAGCATATGTTCACAAAAATATGTAGCACACAGTTTATCCAAGTTATTTCTGTAACTTGGAAGATACACCTATAACTGTCTTATTTTCTACCACTAGATGGCGCACAGGCAGGTAGCAGGACACAATGTCCTGATCTAAATACTTTTTAAAACTTTAAATGGATGATTGTCAGAATTATTATTAACTGTTCAAAGCCCTTTGCATAAATAACTCTTGAACGGTGAACTAAGTTTATCTTAAATAAAACTATATAACAATGTAGTTTGATGAGTAAGTTTTTCTCACCCCAGAGCGCACAGAAGACTGTAACCAACAGTATCAACATGTCCTGGAGAGAAATAGGGAAAAACGAGATTTAGAATGTACTAAACTAGCTTACATTCCCCAAGGCAAGTTTTGTAACACAATAAATAAGTCTTAACAACCATTTTGTGCGGTCTTTTCAGATGGCCAGATCTTCAGAAGGAGTCCAAAACACCTAGCGAGACAGACAAACGAAAACATCGAAGAACATGTCACTCTAACACATATCCCTCCGCCAAAACGCATCCGTGTCTAGTCCCAATTTTGAGCTTCATTTCATAGAAGAAGAACAATCCATTTATAATTAGCGCACAATCGAATAGTATTCATGTTAGGGTCAACATAATAAGCAATGTAAAACATGAAAATAAAGAAGCTCCCCTTTTCGGGTAAACATAATGCCTAAGGTTGGTTATTTTAGCCAACCTTCATATGGCGGCAGATTTTTAAGTGAATATCAAACTAAAATGGAAACAGTCCAACTTAAAAAAAATAAAAATAAAAAAAAAAACGTCAGATGCCCACTTTTAGATGCGACTACGCCCCGCGGAAGTATTTACATCGCTTACTTTCATCAACCTGCGCTGAGACAGAGACGGAGACGGAGAGGGCTCCACAGCGCCACGCCGCGCAGCTCCGGGGATCATCTGGCGCAGAGAGAGAGCGCACAGCTCGGCCGCCAGCAGCGCAGCGAGCCGCGGGGCTGGTGAGGGCGGAGGGATGATGTGATGCGGCGGCCCTCGAGGACAGACTTTTGGGCACCCCTGGCTTACATGGTTAAGAAACGTGATATTGTTACGAATATCTTTAAAACCGTATTTATTTTTAATTAATCTGCGAAATAAAACCCACCGTTTAGGGCTCACATGGTAAAGAAACGTGATAATGTTACGAATATCTTTAAAAGGTCATATTTCAGTCCGTTTTCTCATTAATATGCGAGGGTTTAGAGCGATGCGCGCTCCCGCGACACGGCATGCAATTCTCGACAGGCATGCGTTTCTCGGCATAACACCTGTTTTGAAAGAGGGCAAAGTAATGTAAATATGAACCAGTACAAATGAACAAAAATTGGTGCAAACTAAAATTATTCCAAATCTACGATCACCTACAGGGGGTTATTATGTATGAATCTCTTTCCATTAATTGTCAAGAAAGAATGTGGGGCAATATTTATGGCAGAATAACTCGGCTATTTCACCATCACAAAATCAGATACCTGTCTGGGAATATAAAAATATGTTTTGATGCAGGGCGGTGATCGTGTAATTTTCTGAAAATAGATAAAAAGTTGCATTAATTGATTTTTTTTTCTAGATTAGATTAGATTGATTTATTATTGACTTTTATCGGATTTATTTATATATATTTGTTGGCTGTCCACTTTTACTAAATTTATACATGTTTATTATCCAATACAGATACAGGTGGTTTTTGTTTTGTAAATTATTTTAAATATTCTCTTGCAGGTGCTTCATTTTGCACAGTGCTCTGACTTTATATTTTCTGTAAAATTCCCTCGCACCTCGAATTCAAACCGTGTAAATTAAGTTCGACGTGTGCAGCGCGTTGAACGCATACACCTTTTACGCTGGCGGTGACGCATGAAACGGGATCACGTGGTGCTTTTTGTGTAGCAGCGCTGCTGAGAATCAACACTGAACGGCGGTGTCGATCGCCATCAGGGGAGGGTGGTCAGTGCGCATGCGCTTTCTGCAGACGAGGCTATATCATCCTCTTATCCTCATCCATATTAACGCTGGAATATTTCTGCGTGGGTGTTTACATCCAGGCTGCAGGTGAGCCTCTGAGACAGAGAGATCATTTGTTGACCGTCAGTAATCGGCGTGTTGCTTCGCTGTGAGTGATGTTTGAATGAGGGGGGAAGGGGACATGTTTGACACCTGAGTGCCCGCGTCTCCCAACAGATGATGGAGCCTAATGAGTGACAGATGCTCTGTGAATTTTTGTTTGTTTGTTTGTTTAACGGGGGAGATTGTCTGCGCAGATAAATTCACAGAGCTCGTTAGTCAGTCCCCTCCTCAGGCAGCTTGTTGATTGATGAAGGCATGCGGTGTTCAGACTGGTCACTTGTTTTCAGAGCGGAGAGTGCATGGGCATGAATGACAATTATGTTTACCAACGGAACAACCTGCCTTTTGCTGTGTTTTACAGGACGGACAAAAATGCACCCTTGCGTCTTCTCGATCCTGCTATTTGCCCTTCCTCTTTCTTCAGGTAACATTGCGTTTTCGTTGTGGTTATACTCATTTGAAGACCAGTTTTCAATTTGACCTTTTAAAATAAAAATAAAGAATAATTGTTGTTCATTTACTATGTCAGTGTAGGTTGTTTTTATTTTAACCGATTTAAATTTGTATTGAAATGCAGGGCTGGCTCAAGCTGAATGGGGCCCAAATCAGAACCTGATTTAAAGCCTCCACAAATCCACCCTGTGTAAATAAAAAGAATAGATATTTTATTGTTAGATCATTTTGCTTAGTGGGTGAACACATGACAAACAAACAAAACAAAAAATGATTATGACAGTCTCCACAATGCACTTAACCACGGACAATGTAGAAACAGCATCAACAACAACATCCTCTGCAGTCAGGCCTTCCCTCCATACTACTTAATCATGCTACAATAATATATTTCTTTATTGTCAGGATGAGTCTGAAATTTGTCCTGTATCAATTCACAAACACAAATAAGCCTTAATGATTAACGTTACATGCTTATTTTCAGGATTGACTGATGTACAAAAGCATTTCGCAACTTAACTATATTAAACTGTGGAACTCTGTATATTTAATAGTGTGTATTAATGATTCAGACTGTAGTCAGGATTAGAAGGGATGTTTTTGGCTAATCTCACCATAATGCTGCATATTGTGCATTTAGGATATTGTGTTTTAGAACTAACTAAGTAGCCAACTAACAATTATTCTTCAAAGTGACTTTATCTTCCCAGTCAGTGTGCATTATTAATAAAATAGTCACTGTAGATGGTGGTATTTTAGTAAATGAAAAAGAGATAGATAGATAGATAGATAGATAGATAGATAGATAGATAGATAGATAGATAGATAGATAGATAGATAGGAAATTGTCATATGAAAGAGACTTTATCTCTGAATAGTTATATAAAACAAACGAAATGACAACTTATTGTTCTACACACAGAGTCATTTTTATTATGTTTGTAAGTTTAGTCCAAAAACTTTAAGTTGCAGTTTAACAAAGTTAAACTGTGAATTTTTAATGAAATGTTTTAATAAATGTATTTAACCTAATCTAAAAGATGATTTTGGTCTTTTCCAAAACCAGATCTTAGAAAATAAAGACTGTCTAAGAATTGCTTCTGGCCTCAAGGCCAAATTATGCCTATAAATATCATCCCTAACTTATGTCTTTTGTATGACGTCTTCACTTTGTGCTTGATAACATAACTAATAGTGTTAATAATACTCCCTACAGGTTGGGATTTATTAGGTAAGTGAGTATTTTTGTTGCTGAAAATTGTCACCTACTGAATCCATTCTCATTCTTATAGTTTTTTTGTTTTTGCTCTTTCACAGGTGAAAGGGAGAAAGTTCAGACTGTGTGTGTTGGGAAGGAGTTTCGACTGCCGGTGGACTCCACGTCCAGAATTGTGACGTTTACACCAGACTCTGAGGGGCCGAGACAAGTCCTGCTTGAAAAAACCACAGTGAGTGGAAGTGTGTCACTGCTTGTCCCTGTGCTTAAGATACAAGCAGGTTAAAGTACAGCCAAAAAGTAGATTGCTTTTTCTCCATATCAGAGCTGTGCTTTACTCATACTTGTTGCTATATTCTGCCGGTCTATCTTACATGGTTAATAATCCTCCACAGTTCTTCTCCTTACTACAGAGATTTTGTAATTTCTAAACAAACAGAGGTACTCCATTCCCAAACAGTAAAGCCAGTTAACAAATTAAGTGTAATGAACTCTTCAATTTATCCAACAATCAAAGTTAATATAGTCTATTATTTGTATGAATTATTTAAATAAATTACATATGAATTATTCAGATGACGTGCATCTTGTTTATTTACTTTTGCTTCTGAGAGATGTAGAGGAGCAGAGGGTTTTGACCAGGACTGTTTGTTCTCTCTTTATCTTCAGGTGAAGGATCCACGTTTTGAGTGGACCAGAGATAAGACGTTAGTCCTGAAAGAAGTGACTCTCAGAGATCAGGGACTTTATGCCAATAAACTGTCTGTTGGCTTCACCTATGAGACCGTTCATCTGATTGTTTCAGGTGCGACAACTCTTAGCCTCGGGCTAAATTAATTCATATATATTTCATCTGATACAAGACTCATTAATTATCAGTCACTAGTTCTTTGGATTGATATATTTAAATGTTGGATTGATTTGGTGTGATATACTTATCAGGTCTATTTGTATTCCTTTATTTTAGTAAAACAGATGGGTTTTTCTGCGACATTGAGCTACAGTTCTCCATTAAGCTGACTTGCTTTCTACCTTATGTCTTCAGAATGCATTAAGCCGTACCGCAGGAACTATGGGGAGACCTTTGAGCACAGCATCCCTGAAAACGGCTCTGTGTTGGAGTTCTCCCCTCGTGGTGCGCCGCCTGAGGCCAGGCCCATCGTGTTGTGGAACCGAACAAACCCTGAAACGTTGAACGCGGGACGGGGACGACTGCTGCGTGGGGGTAAGGTCTGGGTGGCAGAGAGAGTGACGCAAGCAGATCAAGGCAACTACACCATAAAAGACGATGACGGGAACATGCTGTCTCGCAGCACCCTCTCTGTTCGCGGTGAGAGGAAACCAAACATGATTTGTTTTTGTTGTTTTTCTTGTTTTTTTGTGTGTGGTAATAATCATGCTTTGTCTTTGTTCTTCCATCCTAACCCTAATATTCTCCCATCTATTTATTTGTCATCCATTCTCCTTTTACTTTGCATACCTTTCCAGGGTACTCCTTCAACATTACACGTTTCACCAAGGAGTCTCTAAACCTACCCTTGTTTCTCCCTGTCCATCATGCTCATCTCATTTTTACCCCAAGTCGAATTCCAGATGAATCCTCTCTGGGTCCCTTCGACCCCAAACCTCCTCGCGGCCCCATCCAGCTGCTTCGTGAGGGCCAGATAATGGACCACGACCTGCGTTACAGAGGTATCATCTCTCTCATCCGGAACGGATCAGTACACGATGTCATTATCACCAGACTTACGCCAAAGAATGATGGGCTGTATGAAATCAGAGATGGGGACGGAAACATTGTGTCCTCCACCTACTTGCATATCATCGGTGAGCATTGTGTGTTTCCCCCATTTAGATATTTGAATTTAAGCTTTTCTCCTAATTTTCCTATTTCTGTGATGCTTCCAGAAAAAAGGGCCACTTGGCGAGCTCTCTTCAAGTCCATCAGTGTCCCTTCTGGCATGTTTGTGTCTCTGGCTGGTTTCATCTTGTTCATGAAACGCTACCCAAACTGCAGCGTCTCACAGATCATTACCGGCATCAGGACAAACCGCACACCTCCAGCTAATCCGCCAAGAGTTAACATCCAGGTAGGAGATTCAGACCCAACACTAAAATCTGCTTATTATCACTGTGACCGCACTGACGCACCACCCCCACATCATTATGGAACATACATGTTCTCGATTTGTGGTGTAAGGATATATTTAGTGATGTACTTTTAAAATAGCATATGGTTTATTTAGCTTTTCAGATAATCTCAAATGTTGGTATTATTGTACTATGAAGTCATGCCAACATTTTGCGCTCATCCTTGACATTCTCTGCATTAGATGCCTCAGCAACCTATTTTAGCATTTAGCTTGGGGAATTGTTTACTGCTTTGAACCTCTCCACAGAATTATCAATGACTTGTGTGCTGTGTTCCTTTTCCCTCATAAATTTGAGGCCTTCACAGAACAGCTGGCTTTTTTCTGACATTAAATTATACACAGGATGGCTGCATTTAATAGTTAACTACTGAAGCTGAATGATTGTACTGGATTTTATTTGCAGGTATCTGAGTAAAGTGGTTTGAATTCAAACGCATGCCACACATTTCCAATTTCTAGCCATCCTTTTTTTCCTTCCTTTCTTCCTTCCTTCCTTCTTTATTTTCTTTCTTTCCTTCATTTGCTCACTCACTCACTTCTCAAGTATTTACTACTTGATTATCAGTGAGACTTAAATATCATATTAATCATAGAGAGAATCAAAAATGCTGTTTTCAAATTTGCTCTTGCAATAAAGCTGTAAAACAACCAACACAGCTAATTAAAAAGTGGAATGAACTGAGGATCTGGACAAATTTTTTGAAATTGCTACAAAGTGAAATCAGATCTAAACTAAAACTGAAAAGAGAAGAGAAGCAGTTCTTTTGTCTGGTCAATTTAAATGTCATGAGTTCATACTTGTCTGTGTTTCTTATTGCAGGAGTACAGTCAGCCCCTTCCACAACCCCCATCCTACTATAGTCACTGCGAACAGCCTCCAACACCAAGGAAATGGACCCCTAGGCCCAGTCCGGTTCATGCTGTAAGGCAAATAATATTATTGAAACTGTTGAATCTGAATGAATATTGAGATTAAACATTTAATCTGAACATTAAATGTTTGTACTTACAGGGTTATACTCCTGTTGGGTCAGGGAGTCCGAGAGCAGACAACCAGGATGTACAAAGACAAACACCTGGAAGCTCACCCCATCATAATTTGACCACTGAGGTAAGGATGAGCTTTAGTTGTGTCTTCTACATGATATTATTTTTTAAAAACATGTCTTTATTCTTCCCTAGTTGGATAAATCCAACGAGGAAGACGAGAAAATTTCCTTTTCTATGCCTGGGGGCTCAGACTGCCTCCACTCATCTGAGGACTGCGTCCAGTTCCAGATCAAGAAAGACGGAGACGAGCAAAGAAGGAGCAAATCAAAAGATTTCTTTTCCATGTTGCCGCTAGACGAGGACAGCTCAGAATCCTGCAGTGTTTACACCTCGAAGAAATTGGACTTTTTATAAAACGGGGACCAAGACCAGGAGTTAAAGATGCAAAGTAAAGATGAAATTCCATTAATTGATTCTAAGAAGACATCATGGCACTATTTGCACAGTTTTAATTCTTTGGTTTGTACTGATTTCTGAACCATGAGGGAAGTGTTGAGTTTCCTGTCTCACTTTGCACTGGTTAATGGTGCTCTTAAAATATCCTACTGTTATCTACCTCTAAATCCTCAGGACAGATATGATCTGCACTGTATTTACTGAGTGTTTGTGTTCTCTCATCTCCAGGGCTATAATATCAAAAGTGTAACTCTAAAGTTGCAAGAGAGAATTCATATCACTTCACATCAATATAGTATGAACTGAAGTGCTTGCCCATCATACTGACTCTTTCCCTATTGTTGCTACAGTAATCGTCATTATAGATATCCCGTATGTCCTGCAGTTTATGTATGTTTGCAGGTGTAGTGGTTTTACCTTTGAGAAAACTGTAGTGTAGACATATGGCATGTATCTCCAAATATTGTAACAGCAAATCAAGCAGTTAATCTTTGAACCTTGTGTACTGGAAAAAATAACTAAGTCTTTAAGAAATCCTTTATCTAATAAAGTCTTATCTCTAAAATAAAATGTATCTTTAACAAACATATCTAAAGATATTCAGTTATTTTTGTGCATGTGTATTTCAATAAATTCTTTAATGGAATGGTAAATGTATTGCTATAATTTATTTTACTAGGAATCTATGATGAAAAGTGATGTATTAGGGTTAGGGTGTTTATTTCTGCACATTATGGTGACTATGGTCTACAACTAATGAAAATCTAAAAATGTATGGCCTACACAATCCTGGGAAGCACTTTTGACTTCTCTTTTAAACCACACCTTAAACCTTAACGTCCAGAAACATCAGAAGCATCTGAGGGCCAAATGAAAAAAGCCCTGAATTGTTGCTCAGTCTTTTGAAGTTTGAAGCCCAGATTGAAGTAAATTTTGCACTTAATTTTTAAAATTTAGAAACAAAATGAAGATGTACAGACCCATTTTGCTTTTGGTCCAAATTTTCATGTCCAACTTTATTCCCACTGAACATAGATTGATAAGGCATATACTGCTTACACATCTGTGTGAAGCAATCCTTTTGATCAGTCTGCTGTATATTTTAATTTTCTGAGAAACTGAGTTAGTGGTTTTCTATAATCATTAAGGCTAGCTAAAATATTTATGCTAAATATGTCAGTCTGTATGCTATGAATCTAATACAGTACAATATTTCACACTTTGAGTTAAATAAATTCCGGTTATATTTTGGTTTGTGTTGATTCACTCTAAACGTGTCGTAACAATTACATTTATCTGACGGTAGAGGGCAGTGCAGAAGCAGAGGTTTGAGTTTTGACGTATGAGGAAAACAGCGTAGAAGACTTAACATCAGTTCCTTTTATAGCGGCAATGAAAGGACAGCGTGCCACTTACGATTTTAGCCAAACATAACTTAGGCATACATTACCGAATTAAAGCTATCAGGTTCGCAGCAAGCATATTTCACTATTAGGAGGAGAGTATCAGCGCTGTGTTGAGAAGATGTCTCTGGTTTGTGCAAGTAAGTAAAACTATCAGTTCGTGAGACGGATTCAGAATGTTAGCTTATGCTAGTAGCTAATGTGGCTAACGTTAGCCGCCATGCAGACCGCCTTCTCCCTCAGAGAGTTTTCTCAGACGCGTTTTATGCCTTATTGTTGCTGTAGTTTGGGTCAGAATAAGTGAATACACTTTCCCCCCAGTCTGCAACGAGGTACCGGAGCACCCGTGCATCTCCCCGGTGTCCAATCATGTGTTCGAGCGAAGGCTAATCGAGAAGTACATCGCTGAGAATGGGACGGACCCGATGAACGGGCAGCCGCTGTCCGAGGAGCAGCTGGTGGACATCAAAGGTACGAAACGGAGCCATAGTTTGGGTTTGGAGGGTTCCGATAGTCTCATAACAAATGTAATGTTGAAGTATTTTACACGAAAAAGCACGTTGAATTAATTTTCAATTATATGGAAATATATAATCAAATCCTATTCATCCAATCCAGGTACCACGATGAATCTAAATACCGCATAAAGTTTATTTTTTAAATAGTTAAATTAAAACAGCCAAACTTGTATGTTGATTCTTTACACATAGGAATATATTACTGTGATTTATAATTAATGGAAACCTGCTGAACTGTCTGAGGCTGCGTTTGCATCAGTGAGATGTGCTGAGGTGTTACGGTAGGTTTTAGTTCATGTGCAAAGTGTCTCATCTTTCTCCTGACAACAGCACATAGATTATCAACGCTGTTCAGGTCAGGCCAATTTACTTGCCAGTTAAGCATTGTGGCGCCATATTGCCAAGGTCTTATTTTTCATTGTCTGTCTTCTGTTTACAAATCCAAATTAAACAAATTCTTCATAACTAATGATGATCGAATGACGTTAAATGTCTAAAATTGTTTATAAGCAAATATGTAAAATGAAAACTGTGATTTTTTTGTTTGTTTCAGTGACCCATCCAATCAGACCAAAGGCTCCATCAGCTACAAGCATCCCTGCCATTCTCAAGTCACTTCAAGATGAGTGGGTGAGTCCTGCAGTCAGATATTGCTTTTCATCACCAATGATTATTTTGCATCTATAAAGTTTTAAACGTAACAGGAAATACAAGCAATTTAATACATGCCCTTCGTAAACAGTACATGTTACTTGAGTTATTTTTGAAAGTCATGTTAGCATTTCCTGTTTGTCAGCAGCTTTTACTAACTAGTATTTTCAGAACCAACGTAAAAGCTGACTCGATCCTGCCTTGTGTTGTGTTGTAGGATGCTGTGATGCTGCATAGCTTCACTCTGCGGCAGCAGCTGCAGACGACTCGTCAGGAACTCTCACACGCCCTGTATCAGCACGACGCAGCCTGCAGAGTCATCGCTCGACTCAACAAAGAGGTCACTGCTGCAAGAGAAGGTCTGTTTATAGTTGGCAGCAGGGTTGTTTTTTTTTGTTTGTTTGTTTTTACCAGCTTTGTATTTTGTGACAATATGTGTTTGATAAATGTGATAAACTTCTTGTTTTGCTTATGAAGATTCTCTTGTAAACTTTTTTTCTTTTCTAATTTACAGCTCTTGCTACGCTTAAACCGCAAGCTGGACTGGTGGCTCCTCAGGCTGTGCCGGCCTCCCAGCCAGCTGCTGCTGTGAGTAGCTTGGAGTTTACTAGTAAAGGGTCTTAATAATAGTCCCTCATCTTCATGATTTATTTTTATTTCAATGAGGATGAATTATTCCTTCCATTTTTAGGGTGGCGGTGGAGAGCCAATGGAGATCAGCGAACAGGTGGGAATGACCCCAGAGATCATCCAGAAGGTAAGATCTTTCTCACTTCAGTTCAGAGTTCAGTTTACAGTTACAGTTTTTAATTTTTCTGATGTTTAATTGTGTTTTCATTCACAGCTTCAAGACAAAGCTACTATTCTCACCACAGAGAGAAAGAAGGTATTTTTGCGTCTTCTTATGTAGCATTTTTTTCTCAAGTGGAGGTGCAGTCAGCGCTCCATGTTGTGTAAGCTCTATACTTTATCTTTCTATTTCCTTCTATTTCACTAGAGAGGAAAAACGGTCCCAGAAGAGCTGGTCAGAGCTGAAGACCTCAGCAAGTATCGCCAAGTGGCCTCGCATGCTGTAAGTGTGGATTTGGTCTCGTCATGAAGCTTGGCGCCCTCTCTGGATAATTTAGTGTCTTTGACGGCCACAATCTCCTTCTGGTTCTACTGCAGGGCCTTCACAGCGCCAGCGTTCCTGGTATCCTGTCCCTGGATGTGTGTCCTTCAGACACCAACAAAGTGCTCACTGGTACGCTGAAAGCATCTGTCGTTGTTTTGCTTGCTTTATTATTTAACCAGTAATTTTAGGGCACATTTTTAATTCCCTGAAGACTCTGACGTAAACCTGTTTTGTTTCCAGGTGGTGCTGATAAGAACGTGGTTGTGTTCGACAAGAACGAAGAGCAGATTGTGGCAACCCTGAAAGGTCATGCCAAAAAGGTCACCTCGGTCATTTACCATCCATCCCAGGTGACTTTCTTCTTTATGAGTTTATGACTTTTATTTAAAAGAATAGTTGGATCTTTAGAGATGTCTGATGAGAATTTTATTCAAACCTATTTTCCTTTCCAGTCCGTGGTCTTCTCTGCCTCTCCTGACGCCACCATCCGTGTGTGGTCCGTTACCGGCGGCAACTGCATTCAGGTGGTGCGAGCCCACGAAGCTGGAGTCACCGGACTGTCTCTGCATGCTACAGGAGACTACCTGCTCAGCTCCTCTGAGGATCAGGTGGGTTTTGCTGGATGAACAGACCTCAAAGTTCTACTGCTTCACTATATTGACCTGGTTGTGTTTTTTCATTTCAGTACTGGGCCTTTTCTGACATCCAAACTGGTCGAGTCCTCACCAAAGTCACTGATGAGAGTGCTGGCTGTGGTAAGTGTCTCTGTGGATGGTTGTATGTGTCAAGTCTCCAGGTGGGCACTGATTATTCTGCTCTTGGTTCCACAGCTCTCACCTGTGCCCAGTTCCACCCTGATGGTCTCATTTTTGGCACCGGTACGGCCGACTCCCAGATCAAGATTTGGGATCTGAAGGAGCGCACCAACGTGGCCAACTTCCCGGGCCACTCCGGACCCGTGACCTCCATCGCTTTCTCTGAGAACGGATACTACCTGGCCACAGGTTCCACTTTGCACTTTATTGATCTTTTGTTTTGTTTTGTTTCGACTCTGCATTAGAACTGGAAAGTTTCAGACACATTTCTAGATATCAGGACATACTTCACACAACACAATGCCTTTTATGCAGCATCTTTAGTCTAATAGCTTAGCAGTGAACAGTTGAAGGCTGTCTGCATGACATTTGATATGTAGTTTTAAAAGATTAAATTCAGAGATCAAAATATAAACAATCTAGCTGTAAGTGTATCTGCTTTTGATAAATCTTATTTAAAGTAACATAACTATGCCATGTCCACCCTATCAAGTATTTGGCTAAAATCTTGCTGAGTGTGTACTTTGTGATTCCTTTTTATGTAAAGATGACCTATGTCTGTTTTAGGAAAAACACAAGTTACACAGTGAATGTTTACTCCCATACATTGTAACAAAGTATCTATATATCTTTGAATGCTCTCTGAATTTTTGCACTTTTTATTTGAAAAAGATTTTTTTTTCTTTTCTTTTATTCAGGTGCCCAGGATAGCTCTGTGAAACTGTGGGATCTGAGGAAACTGAAGAACTTTAAGACTATATCTCTGGACAACAACTATGAGGTAAAAATGGCTAATATTTCTCTTTTCTTAAACAAGTCAGTGTTGAGAAATTGCTGTGTTTGACGTGAAGTATTTCTAGACTTTGTCTGGAGCAGTATTCATTTCTCATCCACAAAGTATGATATTTTGGTTGCTTACAGAAGTACTCATCCTTCATTGTGACTTGGAAGAAAAATTGTGTAGGTTTTCTAAATTAGAAATGAAGTCTTTAAGGTTGTTATTATCAGTTTCACTAACAACCTTGAAACTAACCTAATTACAAACATTTGTAATAAGTTAGACCTGACTATGTTTTAGTCCCAATAAAATATAGCTGCTTTGTGAAAAGATTAGCAAGGCTGTTGGTTTGCAACAAGTCACTAACGCTGTATAAATCAATTCCCCACATGGTGGTGGGGATGATGCAGAGAAAGGGAAGCTGGTACAAGAAGAGAACCATTTTTAAAAGCTTGAAACTGGAGCAGAGGTTCTCTTGGTACCCTGAACACACAGTCAGTGCTGCAGTGGAAACTCTTCTTTCTAATGTAATGTGACCAAATGAGGAGAAACTTTCTTTCTGTGACGGCGCCTTCTGAAAGGCGCCGTCACAGAAAGAGAGATGATTTAAACCTGATTCTAAGCAAGTGGAGAGAGTAGAACATATTAAAAGCAAAAGGAGCCGTATTTAAACATTAAACATTATCTGTGTTTTTCGCATGACTGTTTATTAATGGATGCATTTACTGTTGGAGGTGATGCATTGTGAATGTTTTTTCTTGTTTTGTTTACTTATTTCAGTAAAAAACGTGAAATATTTCAACACTTCATAAGTACACGGCGTAAAATATAGTGCTGTCAGTGAAATCTCTAAATTGGGCACTGAGGCCTTTTAAAGTGTCCTTGGCAGAAGCATTTTAATCAGTTAAGAGACTGAGTGAACTGCTTCCAGTTCTGAAACGATCCAGCTGTTTTCCACTAGGCATGTTTTTATTTTAAGCTCCACACACTCTGCCTTTAGCTCAGTGTTTACAATAAAAATGCTAGGAAAACCTCTGTCCTCTCAGCTGCGAGTAACCAAGTGAAAACGCATTTCGGAGCTGCAGCACTCGACTTTTTGTAGTTTTCTTTTCTGGACTTTTTTTTTTCAAACTGATTAGTTTTTGTTTCTCTTTCAGGTGAAGTCTCTGGTCTTTGATCAGAGCGGGACCTACCTGGCTGTAGGCGGGTCTGACATCCGTGTCTACATCTGCAAGCAGTGGTCTGAGGTGCTCAACTTCACAGGTGAGGAGACGAAATCCCAATCATCTGTTTGTGACAGTAAATCTGTATATTCAAGTGGCCATAAATGTTTCTGTTTACCTTTCAGACCATACTGGTTTGGTGACTGGAGTTTCCTTCGGAGAAAATGCCAAGTTCCTGACATCTGCAGGAATGGACAGAAGTCTCCGATTTTACAGTTTGTAGAAAGAAAAGAAATTCAGGATGAACAGGGGAGGACAGTTGAGAGAGATGTAACTGAGTAACATTTCCAAGCACAGTCATTTGCAAAAAAAAAAGTCAATGTTAACTATACTTCTGATGTTGTGTTTGTCTTCATATCCAGGAAAGCAAGCACATAGAAATACAACAGTGTGAGCAAAACATAACTTGTTTGTTGGTTTTGAGAACAATAGTGAACAGGAAATTTCTGTCCTGTTTGCCAATTGGTTTTATTGATTTTATTATTTCTTGTTTTTGTTTTTAGGGAGGTTTTAATTTGATTGTGAAACAGTTCAGTGTGCTCTTTACACAACTATATCTGGTGATGATCAGCTTTGCTTTTTAACGTAGACCAGCTTCATTACTGTATCTGTAGGGAAAGATCAAATTAAATCTGTAGTGATCCTACAGCAAAACAACACCAACAGATGTAGAAGATTTATTTGTTTTTAGCCTTCCACCTTGTTTGATTTGTCATTATTTTTTGTTCCATTTTTAACGTTTTTTTCAGTTGTACATTTGCCATTACCTACTGTTGTACCTGATACACTTCTGCCTTTGATGATAAAATAAAATATCTTTTTCAAGTTATGTTGTCTACATTTAAATTTTTCTACACAAATCAGTGACTTTATTACTTGCAAGTGTACTTTTTCAAATGGGGGCAAGTTGGTTTGGATAAGTTTTTTTTTTTTTTTCTCCTGCTAATAAATCATTTGAAAATATATTTTGAAATTAATCCGATATTTTTGTCTTGCTGATCTGAAACAAATTGTGACAAAAAGACAAAACAAGAAATCTATAAGAGGGGAGAAACTGTTCACGCTTTTCAAGTTTATATGTAAAAGTGCTTTACAAGAAAAACAATTGCATCCAAAGAACTTCAATGAATGTTTAAACATACTTATAAAAAACTTTTTGAATTTAAGCAGCAATATTTACATTTTTACTAATATTTTCAGTCTTGATTTTTGCAAGGAGCTATAAAGTTTTGCACATATCAGGTATAAGTTATTTCCAAGAGGTGAGAAAGAGAAAGATGGCCTGTTGTTTCATTCTGGTCCTGAGATCACTGAGATTAGATATGATGACCTGAGGGGTCTACATGGTTATTCATACCAACCTGTGTTATTAATTGCGAACCAAATCCCCCCACCCGCAAAAGTGTAATATGAATTGTTCTTGCAGTTCTAAATATCTACACTTTCCATGTGGTGTTAAAAATAAGTATAGATGAGATTAAAGGGAGAAAAACACAAAAGCTCATTACATGAAAAATAAAAGTGACATTGATGAATGTCTTTATAGTTAATTAAATGAGAGGAGTTACTTTCATGTTGCTAAAATTGTGTTTTTTATTGTCCGGAATAAACTCAAAATTATTATTAAATAATTGACCAAGTCAAATTAAACGATTTAGAAGGGCCTGCAAAAAGGGGCATCATATTCTCTTCTTAGGTGACCCATATATTTAAAAATATATTCCACTAATCGAGCTTTGAAAATAACAGGTTTTAAGCAGATCACTGGGTATTAGAGCCCAAATTCCTGTATTAAAAATGTTATTGGTCTAAAACTATCTGATCTAAAGTGTATTTTCAGTACCTGTAAGTGGAAAAACATGTCAGTATGACATTAATTTAAATAATGTTTTTCCCTTAAAAGAATTATTAAAATAATATTCTACATAAAGGTACAGGATGAAGTATGGTGTTGGCGCCATTACAACAGGACAGGTTATATCACTGCGGCAGAAAACGTCGCCTCCTACTGGTGAAACTAGGGAAGGTCAGGAAAGTCCTGGGTCACGTGAGTCCTGGGGTAACGTGACTCTCATGAACGGGAAATGGGAGCCAAGAGAACATAACTCACCTCGGAACCTAGAAACACGTCTCTAATTAGTCCAGGTTTGTCCTTCGGTACCGTCCAGGACTTTCACAGAGAGTGTCCACGGGAGACACAGAGGGGTCCAGGCGAAAGACAGGTGAGACAGCTCTGATTTAGCTTTGTTTACTGCTAACCGGGAGCTACTTTTCCCACCTTACCTGGTGTTATTATCATATTTAAAATCAACGTACTGTAGATTTTTATTCCCATTTTTCTCAGTACGTTAAGAATGCGGTAAGTTTATTCATTTGAAGCTTTTGTTTCATTGCTTTTGTTTCTCTGGAACTGAACTGTGGTGAAAACGAAACTCAAAACTGTTATTTGTGAAAGAAAATGTGGAGAGAAAAAAAAAACTATCGACAAGGTCTTTATCCCCAGAAAAAGTTCATTTTAAGATTAATTTACTTTTTTTTTTTTGTCATGCACCCTTAATAAATTTATTGACTTTCACACAGAGTTGTTTGTTAAATTGATTTCTGTCAGATGATTTCTGTTACCGAGTCAAGCAGAACAAACCAGACCCTTCAAAAATCCATAAAAAATATAAAATATAATTAAAGAGACCAAATATCTCTTGGTAAAAAAAAAAAAATGTTTCTCAAACATCTCAATCCAGTTGAGATAGAATAATATTATATATATATATATATATACAGTATATTCATCAAGTACATGATTGTTTGTTTTGTTTTGTTTTTCCATTTTTGGAGAATAACTAAATAGAGGAATTACACACATCGTATTATTGCCATACATTTGCAAAAATGGAAATTCCACCTGATGATCACCACAGCAGAACCTGCTACTTCCCGTTTGTTAGCGTCCACCCATAAATTGCTGCTTTGTCAGTTGATCTTTTAGTGCCCCAACCAAAGCAACATCCTCTTTTTGGACTTTCGTTTTCACAAATCAATGCCTTTCTGTCCTTTGCTAAATAAGAAGTATTTATATTTTTTGCCCAAACTACAGTGTTTGGTTTTGTGTTGCGATTTGAAAGTGGAAGTGTTATTGGTTTTCTCTCTGTTTTGCAGTTATGGGGTCCCTGTTTCGAAGTGAGGAGGTGTGCCTGGTGCAGCTCTTCCTCCAGTCCGACTCGGCTTATAACTGTGTGAGCGAACTGGGAGAGCTGGGATTGGTGGAGTTTAGAGATGTAAGTCAACTACAGTGATCATTTGTACTTTTGCGTCGACGTGATATAGGATCTGAGTTAATTTTTTTTAAATCTGCGAGTTGCTGATTCATTTTATCTTTATTTTCATGATATTATCTTCTATTAAAACAATTGACTAATATCACTGTTAAAATCATTTTCTTCCTTTCAAGTACTCTAAGTTGACTGGTTTGCTAGACACACCAACATTTTCCTTCCTTCTTTTGTAATAAGGAAGGAAAATGGTTATTTGTGAATACAAATTTGTGAACACAAATAACCCCTCTTGCCATCTTCCTCTTTTTTTGTATCTTTCTAGTTAAATCCTAACGTGAATGCCTTCCAGAGGAAGTTTGTCAGTGAGGTCAGGCGATGTGAAGAGCTCGAGAAGACGTTTTGTAAGAACCGACTCATTTTCCTCCCCCGTCTACAAAACCCTAAACAATTACAGGCACACCGTGGTAGAGATGCGTCAGAAGTCTTAAAATAGATTCATATATTACAACGGGAACATAATCTCACTGAAAAATAGCCTGGGGACAGTCACTGAGTGAGGTTGGAAAAATGCCATGTTAGAAAATAAGTAATATTTTTTTAAATCCCAGTTACTATTAAATAATTGCAACTTAAGCATTTTTAAAAAGTTGAGTTATTCATTTCTGACTTTCTGTAGTGAAATATATATTATAATTCCTCTCTCAACCATTCTTCAAAAGACACAATAGGTAAGACACAATAACTTGCCTGCCAAATAAAGCTGATAAAGTACTACTGACCTGTAGATACACATACAAACTTTCAGAGTAATAATCAATACTTTTAAAACAACTGGAACTGTGAGATCTCCGGATGAGGACCTAAGTCTATCTTGCCACCACTCAAAGTGAACAGGAAGAAAAATCTACTGGAACTTTAACTGGAAATGTGTTCTTTGGTCAGATTAAAATTGAGCTTTGCTTTTCTGTAACAAAATGTCAGGATCTGGTTCTCTTCCAAAGGCTCAGGCATGTGCAAGAAATCATGAAATCTTTGAAGTATGGTGACTTTTTAAATAAAACCATGTTGGGCTCGAGTAGTGAATTACAAAAAACTGATCACAGGGTCCTTCAGCAGGATAATGATCCCACATCAGTTGCATATTGGCCATGCTAAGGCAGAAATAGTTCACCTACCACAAGACCAATATTTCTCAGTGGCTGTCTCAGCCCTCAGATATGAATCCTGAACAGATGTAGTGTGACTCTTATGTTTTGGGAGTTGTATATTTGAATCTATTTCCATCATTTTATGTTTTGACATTGTCCCTCAGCCTTTCTGGAGCAGGAGATCAATCGCTCCCTGAAACCGCCCCTGCAGCGCCCCCTGGCCCCTCCGAACCCGGTGCCCTCGGCCCCTCAGCCGCGTGAACTCATCACCATAGAGGAGGAAAGTGAGAGGCTGGCGAGAGAGCTCAGAGAGGTAAAAAAAAACAAAAACATGACTGCGAGTTGGTGCTGACGAGCTTCTGTTGTTGATGGGGCGTGGCCCGTTTGTTTGCCTCCAGGTGTCCAGGAACAGAGACAGCCTCCGGGCTCAGCTCACGCAGCTCTGCCAGTACAAAGGAGTCCTGACCCAAACGCACTCGCTCACAGCCACGCAGGTCTTTACACACGTGATATCTAGACATTGCTATTAAGAGTTTCTTCAAAATGATGGAGCAAAAGGTAAAAAATAAATAAATAAAATGTCCACCTTCCGTTAACAGGGACCACCACCTGTGTTGGAAAGCCACGGCCTGTTTGATCACCGCCAAGATGTCCGCCTTAGGTAGATCTCTGCTTTTTCTTCTTCTTCTTCTTTTAGCGATGCACAGATCAATCAGCCAGACTTCAAGTTCGGCCAATTTTTCCATTTATTTTATTTGATCTTTGATCTGCAAGTCAACACCTGAAAAATCTTGCGTTTTTTTTTTTCCTACTTCGTAAATGCAATAAAACTAAGAACTCTGTCCATTTCCAGGCAGTAAATCAATCCTTCAACAGCAGGCTTTGGGTTTGAGTTAAATAAAAATCAGAAATGGATTACAGAAACATTTGATGTAGGATAGGGATAGTTTTGTAGTTTCTTAATATAACGTTGGATTGAAAGCTGCTACTCTGTCAAAGAACACACAGGATGTTTTCTTCTGCTTTATGTGTTGTTCTTTTTAAAAAAATGAATCGGCAAGCTTAAAGAAATTTGGATATTAACGTCAACCAAGAAAACCTTGATTGATTCCTCTCTTTTTCCTCAAAGATTTAGATTTTTTTTTAAAAATCCTATCTTCCTCTCTGCCTCAGCTTTGTTGCAGGAGTGGTCCATCCTTGGAAGGTCCCCTCGTTTGAACGGTTGCTATGGCGGGCATGTCGCGGTTACATTATCGTGGATTTTAGAGAAATGGATGACCGACTTCAGCACCCAGACACGGTAAGAGCTTGGAGACAGGACCTCTAATTTAGTTTCATTTAAATGTAACATGTTTCTGTTTTCCCACTGGATCTGTTTTCTGCCTCTCGGTCTTCAGGGGGAAATGGTGCAGTGGACCGTTTTCCTGATCTCGTTTTGGGGAGATCAGATCGGACAGAAAGTGAAGAAGATTTGTGATTGGTGGGGAAACCTGTGCATCTATCAGATTATTTATTTAATTTCAAGTTAAAGTATTCTCTCATTTCTGATCAGGCTGATTTTTTATTTATTTATTTTTACATCGAGCAGCTTCCACACGCAGACATTTGTATACCCAGAGAGTACAACTGAGAGAGAAGAAATTCTGGAGGGCCTTCAAGGTCGGATTGAAGACATCAAATCAGTGCGTGCCTTTTTTTTTTTTTGTTTCGGCATCAATACCAGCATTTCCTCTTTTTGGAAACCCCAAAAGTACCAAATGTGTTTAGACTGTGCGGTAATGTTCCTTCTTCTCTGGTCAGTCTGTTGCTAAACTCCCTGTTTTCACTTCCTCATCGCGTTTTTCAGGTGTTGTCTCAGACCGAAGCCTTTCTGCAGCAGCTGCTGCAGCGAGCCGTGGCTCTCCTGCCTCAGTGGAAGGTCCGGGTCCAGAAGTGCAAGGCCATCCAGCTGGTGCTGAACCTCTGCAGCCCCTCCGTGACTGATAAGTGCCTGATCGCCGAGGCCTGGTGTCCCACCGCCAAGCTGCCGGAGCTGCAGAGCGCCCTCAGAGAAGGAGGGGTGAGATGGACGCAGCAGCAAATCAGAGACATGCGATGCTGCTGGAGATTAGATTTAGTAAAATAAAATAACTGATGCGCCGCTTTTCCTTCCATTTTCAGAGGAAGAGTGGCAGCGGCGTGGACTCCTTCTACAACCGCCTGCCCTGCTCCACCCCTCCTCCCACTCTGTTCCCCCTCAACTCCTTCACAGCTGGTTTCCAGAGCATTGTTGACGCTTACGGAGTGGCCAGTTACCGGGAGGTCAATCCAGGTTTGTCTCTGTCATTTTATCCATCAGATGACTCTGTTAAAGCAGGGATCAAAAGCAACCAATTTGTTCAACCGTTTTCTTTTGTTCCCTTCTCTGTGCCTCTGCAGCGGTGTACACCATAATCACGTTCCCCTTCCTGTTCGCTGTGATGTTTGGGGATGTGGGTCATGGATTACTCATGTCTTTGGCTGCCCTCTGGATGGTCCTTGAGGAGAAAGACCCCAAACTCAAAAACAACAGCAATGAGGTACACGTCATTCTTTAGATTAGCTCTCCTTCGTCTCTGGTAAAACGTATGCATTTAGAGCATAATTCAACTCTTAATTCAGCAATTACGTTTTTTTAATTGATCTTCGTAGAGTCATAGTTGGAAAACAAGATATGAATGTATATTAACCAAGTCTGTTTCTGCTTTAGTAGGTTCTTAAACAGTTTTAGATTTTATCTAAAAATCAGATTAAATGATTTAGTTGTTTTTTTTTTCATGGAAACTAGAACAATAAATTAAAAATCATTGCTATGCTATAGTTATTGAATTCAATATTTCAAAGAAATGCTTTTTTCTGAGTTCATCTCTAGTTATAGCTTATATCCTGTCTGTGTTTTATTCATATTTCCTAATGAATTGAAAATTAGCCAAGTGACACATCCAATGAAACATTGCTCTTCTGAAAGGGGTTTTAATTAATTTAAGACATTTGATGTGGGGCATTCCAAGGTTTTGGCTGTAAGTGAAACGTGTTTCTGTTTCCAGATCTGGAGGATGATGTTTGGAGGACGTTATCTGATTCTACTGATGGGCCTCTTCTCCATCTACACGGGAGCCATTTACAACGAGTGTTTCAGCCGAGGCATGAAAACTTTCAGCTCGGGGTGGCACGTCGGCCCAATGTTTGACAAGAACATCTGGAGGTGAGGACAAGCCATTAAATTTCTCAACAATGTATAAATATTGTTTAATCACCCAGTTTTTCTTTGTTTTATCTCTAACCCACTGTAATTCTTACATTTATGTTATCTGCTTCAGCCCGTTGGTGCTGCAGGGGAACCAGTTCTTGTCCATGGATCCTAATGTGACCGGGGTTTTCACCAGCCCATATCCCTTTGGGATCGACCCGGTATAGCCGTCAGATCCTTAATCATTTCTTTTTAATTAAATACCGAATTGAAGCCAATCTTATTTTGCCTTTTGGTTATTGTTGTCAGATCTGGGGCCTGGCTAATAACAAGCTAACCTTCCTAAACTCATACAAGATGAAGATGTCCGTCATCATCGGCGTCATTCACATGACATTTGGAGTCTGCTTGTCGTTCTTCAACTACTGGTTAGTGATCTGGGTTCTTTCTCTGTTGTTCTAAAAAGTCTGTCT
Organism: Xiphophorus maculatus; assembly: GCF_002775205.1. NCBI lineage: Eukaryota > Metazoa > Chordata > Actinopteri > Cyprinodontiformes > Poeciliidae > Xiphophorus > Xiphophorus maculatus. Next base: position 17,579,770 of record NC_036465.1, on the reverse strand, counting down.
CCTCCTCTCACATCCGTCTGGGCCGGTTTCTGTTTCCTGCAGAGTTAATTTTCACTTTCGTCTTGGTGTCTCTCTTCAGGCACTTTGGCAAGATCAGCAGCATCTTCTTTGTGCTGATCCCAGAGCTGTTCTTCATGCTGTGCCTGTTCGGGTACCTTATCTTCATGGTGGTCTTTAAATGGATCGTCTACACACCTGCTCAGTCCAGAATCGCTCCCAGCATACTGATCCACTTCATAGACATGTTCCTGTTCACAGACAACCCAGAGAACCCCCAGTTGTACACGGGTCAGGTGTGTGCTCCAACACAACAGCCACATATGGAATGGAGGCCAATGTTTTCATAGACATGCACTCAGGAAGATGCTGAATTTATTTGTTTTCCTGTTCAATATAAATGTTCTGCTTATGATCTTTACAGTGACAATATTACATATGGTTTTTTTTTTTAAATATACATGTGGAGTTTTGATATTTACTCTGCTTTCCAAAAACTATTTGCATCACTTTACAACCACAAACTACAATGTATTGAGGCTTTATGTGACAGAATAACACAACAAGGTACATCGTTTTGAATATGAAGCAAAATAATATATGTTTTTCAACATTTTTTACCATTAGGTTCGGTGGATTCATATCCCACTGTCTGGAGTCAATATGTTGTAGAACCATTGTGCATCTAGCCTGTGTCTTCACCATGCTTGAACATTTAATTTTATTTTTTCATACAATGTCTTGGATGTTTATCATTGTCATTCCACTTTGTGCATTTCTTTGTTTTGTTTAATTGCTTAAAATCCAAAAGAGTCATTGCAGTGTGAGGTTGTAATGTGATGAAATTATTTTAAAATTTGGATTATTTTGCTGAAAATGTACAAAATTGTTTGTTTCAATGCACAGAGTAACTATAATGTACTTCATGCCTGTTTCACTTATGTGCTTGAGGTTAGTTTTTTTTCTGTAAATGTGATCCTGTTAGTCAGATTACTGTCAGAGATCAGATTCCAAGTTTATTGCAAGCACATGAATCCAATTATATACTCATCCATAATAGCAAACAGTGCTGCAGTTGTTGCTCAGTTTATTAGAGAGAACATGTTTACTACTTTTCCAAGGTATTTGTATAAACTAATATGAGCAGATTTCTTGCACTGGCTGCTGTGTTGCTGTTGTTGAACATGTTTTTGTTCTCCCTGTGCAGCCTGTAGTTCAGAAGGTCCTGGTGGTGCTGGCCCTGTGTTCAGTCCCTGTCCTCCTGCTGGGGAAACCACTGTGTGAATATGTCGCATTCAAATCCAGACGGCGGCGACACATCGTAAGTCTTAAGGGTTCAGCAAGCTTTATCTATTGTAAGACTGTGAAGTGCATCGTTTGCTAGATTTAGACTCTTTGTGATATCAGGACGAGGAAAGACAGCCATTGGTGGCCGACGAAGGCTCGGTCAACACTCGGCAGGGGGAGGTGGAGGGCAGACCGGCTGACGAGGAGGTAACTGTGATTGAATTTGTGAAGCAGATTCAATTTTCTTTGCTGCACTCATGCTTCTAATTTGACGATCCAAACCGTGTCGCCTGCAGGAGTTTGATGCTGCAGATGTGTTTATGCATCAGGCCATCCACACCATCGAGTACTGCTTGGGCTGCATCTCCAACACGGCCTCCTACCTACGGCTCTGGGCCCTTAGCTTGGCTCATGCACGTTAGTACTAACACACACATGACTTCCTCTTTGGAGTCAAACCTGCCCAGTCTGGTATTCATCTGTTTTTCCAACCAGTCGTGGCTCTGTGACTGTGAGTCACTGGTGTTGTCTCCACAGAGCTGTCAGAGGTGCTGTGGCACATGGTCTTGCATCTGGCGCTGACGTGGAAGGGCTACGTCGGATCGGCTCTGCTTTTTGTGATTTTCGCTGCCTTCGCCGTGTTGACCGTCTCCATCCTCCTGGTCATGGAGGGTCTCTCGGCTTTCCTGCACGCGCTCCGTCTGCACTGGTAAGGATGTGAGGAAGGAAGAGAAAAATGTTTCGCTGACTTTATTTTTCACAGATTGTTCTGGTGATGATTTACCAGTGAAATCAGAGCCATGTGTTGCGCGGCTTCGTTCTTTTTAATCCTTACATCGTCTCTTTTGCAGGGTGGAGTTTCAGAATAAGTTCTACAGCGGGACGGGCTATAAACTCAGTCCATTCTCTTTCAACGCTCTGATCCATGCTTCAGCTGCTATATGATGAGCCAAAAGTATCAGCCAAATCAGTTCAATTAACTGAAGTATAAGTGAATCTGAATGGTATTCTTTTGCCTGTATGCCATGAAATGGTTAAATTAATTTGCACAATAATCATGATGAATAATGCTGACTGTTATTTTTACATCAATAGAAAAAAAAAAGTGTCCACTTGATTATGACATTATTGTATGAAAATATTCTTTCGGATCCCCTTTGTAATATTTTAAACGGTGTTACGCAATACTCTCTAATTGAATTAATTACAAACATGAATTATGAAAAGGGAAAGCACATCTGCAAATGAGTCTGTTTTGCTGTTTAAGGGAATCTGACACTTTGACTTGATGAATGTTTCAGTCTGAATGATATTCATAAACCAAAGACTCCTTCCCTCATGATCATGTCCCAACATGTTTAGTGCCTTAGTGGAGCTGTTTATGTAGGCGTTATGTTTAGATCACCGCTGCTGTTGTCACGCCACTACAAAACCGTTCAGTTGACATTTTGTCTTTTTTTTTTTTTTGCCATTTAACTGTATACATTTAAATAAATTGAAAATTAAATAAAGTTTGCTTTTTGATTACTTTTAGTGGGGGGTTTTTCCAACCTGTGGACTTGCTGTTAATCCACACTTTCTGTTGTAAAATGTTGGTTTTATCTAGTGATCAAAAATGTGGGAAGTGCACAAGTCTGGTTACTGTAACCATTAAAACAAACAAGTCGGCATTGAAAATCACATTGTTCCTAAATGAAATGCACTGCAAACATTTAAAGCTATTTCTTAATGATTTCATTGAAGTTGACAAAGTTAGAGGTTACATCTTAGCAAATTATTAGCAGTTATCCATGTTGCCTTTCCTGTTATTTCTTAAACACTTTAAATTTCACCTTTTTTTTACTCATGTATATAAACATATTCCCACCCCCTGGACTTTTCTTAAGTTTATATTGAGATTTTATGTAATAGTCCATCACAAAATAGCACACAACTGTAAGTTAGAAAAAATATACAACATTTTAAAATTATTTTACAAGTACAAATCCTAAAAAAAGAAGAAAATGCATTTGTATTCAACACCATTTGGACCAATAGCCCTAAGCAAAATGCAAACAGGTGCCTTCAGATTTTGTTGCTTCAAGCTGCAAATCTTTTGCGGTATCCTACTACCAGCATTGCACAAATGGATAAACATTTCGCCCATGTCCTTGACAAAGTACACTTAATCAGATTGAATTGAGAGTATCTACAACCATGATGCCCTCACCACCATGTTTCAGGATAGGGATGGTGTTCAGGGTGACAGCATTTTGCATCCAAATAAATAAATTTGGTGTTAATCTAACAAAAAGGACTTCCTTATTGTCTGAAGATAAATTTTACGAAAGAGTAATTGAATTATTTTTCACTTGTTTATAAACAATTAAGCATAAAAACATACATATGTTACACAAAGTTCTCCCTCCCAAGTTTCTATTTTTCGGAATAATCGACTGTTTCTATCCGTGCTCCTTTTCAAGTAACACCCAGTCAAGTGAACCGGATATTATTGGAGTCTCAAAGATGGCGCTCCCTCTGTCACGGTGAAACCTTATAAAATAGTGTGTAGGAAAAGGGGAGTTGGTTTGAACTTATCTAAGGACACAAAGTGTGCCTAGATGTTCACGGATAAACGGAATTTGACTGTCTAAGCGGAACAGAGGTCAAACAGAGATGGCTTTGAGGGAAATTAATAGGAGTGTTCGGCTGTTGATGGGCCAAATTCAGCGGTGTGGTTCTGGTGTTGCTTCAAAGCACTCAGGTAAGTAAACAAACGGCGCTGCTGCCATTGAATCGCTGCTGTTACTAACTGGTTAGCTGGTCCTGGTACCAGCTCGGTGTTTGAGTCAGGCTGCAGCTCGGCCCGAGCCCACCCCGAATGTAAACGAAGCCGTCAACCCGACCTTCGTGAACAGGAATCCGCGGAACCTGGAGCAGATGGCCCTGGCTGTGAAGGACCGGGGCTGGAAGACCACCTGGCCTCACCAGCAGTTCTACCACAGGTAGAAAGAGATCTTTGGATCCCCCCTTTTAATAGCTTCGTTGCCAGGATGCTGTTTGAATCTACTTTGCCTAAATATTTCTCCAAATTTTCACGGTAAAATACTAATGTATTTTAATTTAAAAACAATCTCAAGCGACTTTTGTCACCTCTCAGGAGCTGAAAAAAAAAATAAAGGCCTTGAAATGAGACGTGAACTACCTAAATGACATTAGAAGCGATTTTAAAATAAAATATTAGATATTTATATAGAAGATACTTCTTTGTTTAGAGGGAACCATCTCTGAGGGGCTGAAAAGAACAAAAGCCTGAAAACTGAAATGATGAAAACAAAGTTAGGGGATTATTTGAGTTTTAATCTTCCCAAGAATCAAAAGATGGAAGTTATAGGAGCCTAGAAATAGGACTTGTTTTGAAATTGGTCAGTAAGGTGTGTGTTGGACACACCTTATTCCTTACAATTTATGTAAAGGAATCCCCAGCTATAGTATGAAACGACAACAACTAATATTCATAACAGGAAAGAAAATATTCGTCAGTATTTGACTTGCTGATCGTGAGAAAGTTAGGCAATTTTGATTCCTGACCGGTGATATTATTATTAATACATTAATTATCCATGTAATTAAAACAACGTATGAAATATATTGAAACAAAAAGGTATGTACCCTTAAAAAAATATATATAAACATTTATGTAAGCTTGCATAGCATGTTTGTGTTCATACCATTCATATTAGGACATTTATGGGTTTTATCCACTCACTGGGGACTCAAGTGTAATATTAATTTTTTATTCCCCCTCATTTAGCTGAACTGTTTATTTTCCAGGTGAAGGATTATATATTTTCTTCATGTGTGGATTAGAAACACCCGTAATAAAAGTAAACTTGTGTACCCAAATTCATTTTTTTCAATGAACAAAGTATGTTTTTTCATCTTGAGAGAATAACATGTTAAATAAAAAATAAATCTTTACACCATCTACTTCTGTTTTGTTCATCTTTTCAGGTTGATGTTTTCTCGCAGTCAACATCACGTCACAGCAGAAGTGTTCTCCTACACTTCACCCGTCCCAGTGCTGACCTGTTCGACCAAAGAGTGGGCCGTGAAGAAGGAGCTGGCCTCCACAAACTGCGTGGCGGCGTGTCAGGCTGTGGGCGAGGTGCTGGCGCATCGATGCCAGCAGGCAGGCATCATGAGGATGGTGTACCGGGCCATTCCCTGGACGTACCGATCCGAGGGAGTGAGTATTGGTTGCAGAATCCGATGGATTACTTTGCGTTGAAGGCCTCATATTTCGTTTTGTCTACTAACTACTTTCACTGACACTGATTCTAATTGAAAATAGACAGGTCAAACTTTCAGATCCTAAGTAGCTATCCATATTTTCTAGGAATAAGATTACAACTTTAAATGACTAAAACTTGAATTTCCCAACTGAGGAGTAATCATTATTTTAGTTTTTCTAATACAAAGGACATTAAATAAATGCAACAGCTTTTAAGTTTTTGTTCTCCAAAATCTTTGTTGAAAAGCTGTTTTGCCATCTAGTGAGTGATGGAATCACTCACTTGCAACCAAAAGACAATTTGTCCAAACTACTTCCTGCTTTCCTTACAATTTCTTTGCACTTTAGAGTCCAGCCTCATCTGTGCCGTGTGAACGAATGTTTTCTACAGCTGGAGAAGTTGTATCAATAAAGCGTAATGGACTCGATTTCAAAACTTTGAAAAAATTTATTTTTTAAAAACAAGTTTGTAGGAAATAAAATCTGTCTGCATGCATTCGTATTCACAACACATGTTCTTAAATTTTCACATGATGACACATGTTCACATTATTTATACTGTATCTAAAAATTTATATTTCAAATTTAAATGAAGATATAATGCGATCTAAAATACAATGACTTAAATGATATTATTGTATATACTAGCTCATCAAATCAGTGTCGGTTGACAGCGTCAACTAATTTGCCTGCAGGTATTTTGAAGGTCCAGCAGGTGTCAGTATTCAGTGAGTTTTTTCAATGTGTCCAAACGTTTCATGACTCCTCATTAACCAATCACTAATTCACACCGTTTCAAAGTAAATGCATATGTTTTATATTTCAATCTCCTTCTTGCAGGTTCAAGCCTTCAGAGCTGCAATGAAGCAGGGAGGAGTCATCCTCAGTGAACCCAGAAGGAAATATGTAGGGACCTAAATTTGAGCATCATTTGTCACATATACAAATGATGTGTATCATCATTTGTATTTGTGATGATATAACACTGTATCTAAAACAAGTCCTGTTATTACTGTACAAATAGTTACATTAGAGAGACTACAGTAAATGACAATATTATGAGAATTTGAATAATAATGTCTTTTACCTGAGATCTTGTGGTTTAATAAAGAGACTAAATGTTTGGAGTGTGATTTCTTTATTTGTCACTCTGAATGTTTTGTAAACAAGAGTGAGGTGGAGAAAGCCAAGAACTTACAACAGACCAGCTTTGGGTGCAACTTAAAGTTACCAATCACGGTACAGTGCAGGGTTGCCTCAGGCAGTGTGAACAGTGTGGGATTATAAAGTGCATGTAAATGCTTTAAATTTGTGCACTTGCAGGTTTAATGAATTAAGCCTTAGCTTGGTTGTACTTAAAGAATAACACCAGCATGAAATAACATTCCACATCAGCATCTGGTGGATAATAAACTGATAAAGTTCATATAAATACACAAAAAAAGAAACCCTGAACAATTTGGTCTTACAGGCTGGTATATAATCACAAAAACATGCACCCAGATCACCAGCAATTATATATGGATATCTATGTATTGTAAATAAGCACAATCTCTGGAAGTCACATTGATGAAGCCAAGTGAGACACTGTAGGAAAAATACAAGATGGGACAATTTCCTCATAGTAAAACCATAAAAACACCAGCAAATATGTCATTCTCAGGTTGAAGGCACTCATGCAGTCCTGGTATACACATTAGAATAAAAAATAAAATGGTCTACAATTGTTCCGTACATTAGCTTTTCATTTAAATATATTCACTGGCATGTAGAAAAACAGTTTGGCAATCAGGCATGCGCCATAAAACTGGCCTTTTAACGTGGTCCGTAATGCACAGCTTAGATACAGTAAAATCTTTCCATCAGAGATGAAGAAATATCTTTTGGAAAGAAAAAGATGTGAACACGTGGCAGTTTGAAACCTGGTGTTTGCCAGAGAACGAGAGATTACAGGTATTGCATAGAGCTCTCTGGAGTGTTGAAGGGAGAGCGCCATTAGGGCAGAAGGAGGCTCTAGTGAGTCATAATGACAGCATTTTATAACCGTAATGCCACTTAGACAGTGACATCATCTTTATGAAATCCTGCCTGCCACAGGTACAGCAATACTGCAGAGAGAACCTCATCAAAACAAACCAGGTATTAGTAGGAGCTCAGATGTGCAATGAAGGGCTGGTGAAACATAAATTACAGCTTCAACAGAACTTCCTTGGCATGTTTCCTGGGTTCATCACTTTTGGGATTTCCTTTATTGATCCCTGTCCCTCTTGTGCGCTCCTGATAGTCCCCCTCCTTGGTCGCTTTAGTCCTTGCTCTGACCGCTGTCTGGCAGGGAGCGCGGCTCTGGTGACACATCAACGCATGCTCTTTGGTGTGTGAGCCCCCGTCGGCCGTGGCTGCGCCTCCGCTGCTTCGGAGAGCGTCTCGGACTGCCAGGAAGCTTTGGACAGAATAAACAGCTTGTTGTGAACGTCTAGTGGCTCAAACCTATGGAGGCCATTGTACTAAAAGAAAAAAATATATACTGAAGTCTTTCAATTATATAAAAATATGGAAATGCTCTATTTGGACATTTTCAAATTACATATTAATGATCAGAAGGCAGAAACGTTTAATGTTTTATAAGCTAATCCTGCTTTAAACTTCACCACAATTTCATCCCTGACCTCTCTGTTGTGTTTGTTAATCTTCATGATCACTAATATTCTCCAACAACTTCTGAATACTTCATAGAACAGATTCATCTATGATGAAATTTAATTACACAAAGACTATTTACTATTTTCAAGGTAATGGGTTGCACTGGATTTCATTTAGGGGTATTGGAGGAAAGGAGCCCTTTTACTTACAAAAAATAAAAACTGTGTATTTTCTTTCCCCTTTTGGAATGATAAGATATTTTGTGTTGGTCTATTTAAATACAGTAGTTCCTAATATATAGTGGTGCGATTTTCAAGTGAAATTTTTTTTCCAAATTCAAAATATTTATATCAGACGAGCTCTGGTAACTATGAGGAACACAGTAATATTCAGTCACACTATTTTTGGGGGCATTTCTCTGAAGAGGAATCACAGGAAAGCTCTCACCCAGAATAATTTCACCAAGTTACATTTCCACAGCTGATGCTGAAAGTTCTTACTTCCGTTTCTGAATTTAAAACAGAAACGTGTCTCTAATTAAATATTAAAACAACTTTCCTTTTGCCATCTTCTTTGCTGCTGTGTGTTGGGGAAGCAGCATCAGAGCCAGCGACTCTAATAGACTAGACAAAATCATCAGGAAAGCTGGCTCTGTACTGGGACTAAGGCTGGAGTCCCTGGAAACTGTGGTGGAGAGGAGGACACTGAAGAAGGTTCTGTCTATTATGGACAATAAACAGCACCCTCTCCACCACATAGTGGACAGACAGCGGAGCACCTTCTCACATAGGCTGCTCCAGCTCTGCTGTCGTGGGGACAGATACAGGAAATCCTTCCTGCCACATGCCATCTCACCGTTCAATAAAAGCTAAATCATTGTTCTGCACTAATCAGTCCAATTTTGCACAACTGCACTGTGGCACACTTACTGTACATATATTTACATATACATAATGTATCTGCATTTTTTGAATCTTTGCAAGGACCGCTCTAAGTTGCTTTTTATATTGACAGCATGTTATTTTTTATTTTTATTTTTTATTTTGTCTACAATTGCTACTCAGTGGTGGTTGTTGTGTGTCTTGTCTCTATGCTGTAACTGCGAAGTAATTTCCCTGCTGGGATGAATAAAGTAATTCTATTCTATTCTATTGTTCTTACACAAAGTTCAAGCATTGTAGGTTCTCTTTAACAATAATTTTATATAAGAGACATGATGCCACAACTGAAAATTTACCCGTCAGTAGAAAAACTGCGTCTGTATGTTTGCAGAAAATTCCAACAAAATTTGGCCCAAAAACACTGTATTTTAGGAAATTATTTTACTGAAACTAAACTGTAATCAGGATGAGAATAAGCATCTTGTTTACCGGTTCGTGTCCATTATCCATGTCATCTAGTTCGCTTATGGACTGCATGAGGGAGAAGAGGTTCATCCTGCCACTGCGGTTCACACTTGGAACAACCTTTGGAATAAAGAGACGTAGTAAACCATCGATGTCTGCAGCTGCGCCGTAAGTGAAAAACCCTAATCGGCTCACCTTGTCTGGTTCGTTTATGGTGATAATGGGACTTGCTCCTTCCTGCCTGGGAAGCTGGAGGTTGTCAGATTGTGGACTTGGTTCTTCAAACACCTGAATGTGTTTGAGAATCAAAAGAGATCAACCAGTCGGTTTTAAAATGCTGAATATTTTTTTTTATAAATTATAAAATTACCTCTTGTTCTTCCTCTGAATTATTTTTCTCATCTGGGCTGAATGAATCTTTTTCATATAGACTATCTACATCATCCTCCTCGTCTTCATCTTCATCCTCATCGTCCTCATCATTGTCCTCCCCTCCTGATTTGTCGACCTGCTCTCCCTTGTCCTTTCGGACTGACTTCTGTCTTGGCTTCCAGAGAGCGCTGTGACGCTGCTGGCTGCAAAGATGAACACATCACAGCTCCTCACTTTCATTAAATCAGAATGGACAAATATTTATATCAGCCCCTCTTTTGATAGAACATGGCGTCTCATACAGCGTCGGATCCCACCTTGCGCTGAGGATACCGCTGTAGGTCTGCAGCTGCTTCAGAAAACCGTCATTGGGCTTGACGATGGACCGCCGATCCCTAACGTAAGAAAGCGCCTCATCCAGAGACCAGTGCTGCTGCTTCATGGCGTAGGCGATCACCGTGGATGCAGAACGAGACACTCCCATCTTACAGTGCACCAACACCGCCTGCCCGCTCTTCCTGTGACACACAGAGGAGGGACAATCAATCACGAGGCTGAGAGTGCTGCAGAAACTGAGGCATAAATACAATACAACACGTTCCGAAGAGAGATGCTGCTTACAGGGGGAAACCTCTGACGAGTCTGCTAAAGTGAACTCAGAGTTTCAAAAATCAGACACTCTAAAATTGAATAAACCTAAAAAAAAAATAGAGAAGTTGTCATTGTCTCTTTTAGTGTTGATGCCTGTTATGACAACAAATTTTACTGAACAATAAAATAGCTCAGAAATTATTGGGAAAAACAATGATGCCACTTTCTGGAACTGGAAGATATTTAAATCTTGAAAATAAAACACAGCAACCAAAATCAATAAATTAAACAAAAATTAAAAGCACACACAGTATAAACAATAAATAAAATGGACTATGATCTCTAAACAAAATCACCCTACAATTTTGTTTTCTAATTTCTATCAGTATGGAAATTATTGAGCTCATTTTATTTTATCAGATGATTAACTGATTAATTGCGACAGACTTACTGATGTGTCAGTCAGGTGAAATTTCAGGTCAAACTACAGAGAGTTCTGTTCATTTCAAATTGCAGAGGTGGCCTAGATAAAACAAATTAACTTCATACCATCAACGTACTTATGTCAAAGTTTGTCTCAGAGATTATCTACTTGTGCCGAGGGTTCAAACAAACCCAGGACAAAGTCCAAATTGCAACATATCTCACCTAAATGTTATAAGCATCAAACAGGCCGACTTGTCACCTGTTATGGAGCTTCTCAATGAGAATGATCAAAGGGCTTTGGAAATTCATGGAAGTATAAATAATGGCCAGATCTACTGGCTAGCTAGAACATATAATTAGGTTTTGTACTTGCCATTTTAAAGCATTAATAGTTTTTATTTTTTGCTAAATACTGTAGTTGTCTATGGTTTGTATTTTGAGAGAGCACACTTGTATGGGAGATATTTTTCCACCATATTTGTGGCAATAGTCAAACTATCCTAATGACTTATCAGGCTTCAAGACAGCAACAAGCAAGTTAAAAATGTAGCCCAATGTTAAAATATTATAATCTGTTTAAAGATGACAAATTCTGCCTAGTAGTCCTCTCAGACCTACTGTTCACATTTTAGTGTGACTTCCAACTACCTAAAATAACAGCAAAAGGAGAAGTGAAAGTGCATCAACACAGAAGATCACATTTAACAATAATTTATGAGTAGATAAATTAGTTTTCTCACATATTCTTGTCTGCTGGTTAATGTGTTGATTCCAGCTGTTTGTTGAACATATTTTAAAATAAATGTAGTACTAAAATTACTCACACACTTGGCTGTTTGAAATTTTGAATGATTTTCTTTCAACCAATAAGTCTTTCTGAAATTAATGAAACAAGAAAGCAATTTAAAACAGATTACTAGTTTTGAAAACAGTAATTCATTTGCTTTATTGCTATTTAAAAACAAAATCTGCACACTGAAAATGATTCATACCTTTCTAAATTACCAGTCAAATTTCTTTTATTAAATAACAGCAATGCAAGACTGCTCATCTAAGTGTCCTTTCCATCACCCTAATCTTTCAGATTCGAGGTAGGAATTTTCTTCCTTAGTGGTTCTTGGAAAGTACCAGATCATTAAAGCCATATTTCTTCCTCTGAGGGTAAAAGTTTGGGTCAGTTTATTGCAATTTCCAGCAGAACAGTTAACCTAGAGATACAACAAAACTAGAATTGAAATAGAGCTGCCTAACATTAAATAGTTCAGTTGAACAGAACAAAACTCAGCTCAATTGAAAATGCATAGACTGCTTTTGAATGCCAGGATGGTGCTAGCAACTCCAAAATTAAATAAGCTTTACCAATTCTGACAAGAGGAGTGATCAATATTCCCTCCCAGCTTTTTTGCTGATGACAAAAAAAAGCATTTGGTTTTTCTGCAGTTTGCTCGGTGGCATTTATCCAAACGATCGGTTTTACGTGCATTTTCAGAGCAGTCTTGATCCAGAGTGGATTGGAGAAAACATAATGTTTTAAAAAGATTTTAGTTATATAATTATTCCACCCTTAAAAAGTCTAATTTAATGTGTTGCAAATCCTCTCTGATGAGCGCACATATGCTTATGACCAGCAAGGAGTGTGGTGGAAATATTGTGGCAATAGCAAACATCCTCACTATCATGCAGCCCTAACTGTGAACTCTAGATGCTTGTTTTTAAACTGTGCACCCTGGAGAGTTTTATACTGTGTTTGGTGAATGAGCTCTACCTTGCAGAGTTGATGAAGTTGTATGTGTCCGGCCAATGAGAGAGCAGGTCAGTAGCCTCCACATCATACACTCTGATGTTCATGTAAGTGAAGGATTCTGGGAAGAAGTTGTCAATCTCCCTTGTGACATTCAGAATGTAGCCAACGCTGAAAAACAAGCAGAAGCAGATTAGTGACTCAGCGAAACAACATGCATAGCTCTGAGTTATACACATCAATAAACAATCTGACACAGAGACATTTAGACAGATCTGTAGGGATAGTTGGAAGTAAGAACAAACACCAACTTGTTTTTCTGTAGCTCCTCAAAGTTAGCAGCATTCCACTCAGAGCCCTGAAATGACAATAATTTAAAAAAGAAAGTTAGTGAAACAGACAAGAAGGCGGAAAGGGCCTGCAGCGCTGTCTTCCCTATCGCTGTTGACACACAATCTCCCACAAAGGGGAAGTTAAGGTCATGTGACAACATTCTGGCGAAAGCTTATTTCTGTCAGTTTGTTGACTCTGCAGCAGGGAAAGCCCTCTTTATGGTGGTAAGCTTTACTACAACCCAAACACTTACCAGGTAAAGGTAATCAAATATTTTTGAGGGTTTGTCCATCTGAGCCATGGTAACCAAGATCTCATTATCAATGTACTCCTTGTAGATTCTCATATCAAACCCTATCCTGGACTCCAACGCAGTGTGCACCTGCAGAAACAAAAAAAAAAGTGCACATTCATTAATTATTTAACCTCCTGCTGGTCTGAGAACCTGCCGTTTTAGGACCAACTTCTTCGCGATCCTCCTCCCACATGTCTTACCATTTTAGACGTGAGGTTGTCCAGGTCTTCGGTTCTCATGATGTCTCTCAGGTGCTCTTTGATGAGCCTTTCATTGGAAACTCTGTCTACACAGCTTTTCAAACAAGGAAAGAGAAGCTTTAACACACTGTGACATATTTGCATTGAACAACAGGAGCAGAGGACAAACAGTATAACTCATTTCAAATTTACAGCTGCATGGAGAGGTGAAACCTGACAAACTAGAAATCAGTTACAAAGCACAATTACAACTAAACGTTAATCAACTTCTATGCAAATAGATCGGTTCAGATATATTTAAGAACGGTTGCAAATGTAATCATTATTTACTGTATCTGCAGAGTAAGAATTGTTTATAAAGGCCTCTTTGTGCCTAAATGCACTTTCTATTCAGATAAGATCTTTCATGCATGACCTACTTGTTGTGGTGCCGTTTAAAACGGCTGTATTTCAACCTTTAACTAAGTAAATAACATGAGGATAGTTTCCTGTTCCACTTCTGGCTGGAGTGTTTCAGATCATTAATCTAATATAAAATGAAAGTAAAAAAAAAAACAGCCCTCTAACCTCTGTCCATTACTGTCCCTGCGCACTGACTCCAGGTCGTTCATAACCTCCCACTCGTTCAGGCAGAACCGATCGGACTCAATGTGCTGGGCGTAGTGCTGGGCCCACTCTAGGCCACAGCCTGGGATTAAGGCTGCTTTGACTGCCCGCTCGCAGCAGCCATGCAGCACCTGCAGGATTGACCTTAAAGGAGAAGAAACGGGTGGAGAATTTAAACCAGTAGTTCGTGCAAGCAGATAGCTCTAAATACAGATGCTAATCTATAACAAGACTATAGTACAATCTATGACTGCATGGTTGTGCCTGTCCATTACTGTCCCATTGCTGCAAATGCATTCACACCATTAAAGTTTTTCACATTTGGTCAGGTCCAAGCGAGGATTGGGATCCTGGAACTGAACAGCTAATCCTTGGAAGAGCAGGGAAATCGCTCATTGGGCTGCAAGCAATCAAAAAGATTGCAGAAACAATTGCCAAAAGTGGAGCTTAACCAAACTTTAATTTCTTCGAAGAAATGACATACAGTAGATCAAAACTACATTTTTCTTCTCTGGAATGTGGTTGCTTGAGACCAATGTGTTGTTACCACAGACCAACGGTCACTGCAAAGTGTGGAAACACCTCCAAAAGAGGTGTAGTTGGGGTTATAGGTATGCACTTGATGGCTCTTTCCCATATGTTTTTGTTATTCCAGTTTGACTCCGTTTTCTGAGAACTGGCATGAAATAAAAAACACTGAAATGCCTGGGGGTTAAAAATGAAATCTGAGCTCATCCTGGCCTCTCCCTACAACTCCTTGCTATTGTAGTTCTTACTTCTGTTGTATCAGCATGAGAACTCACCACATGGTCTGCATTGAAACTGGTTTAAAATTTCTGGTGTCCTCTGCTGACGTCACACTAAAACCACTGCAAAAAACAAACAAAACAAAACAGATATGAACTCTGATAAACTCCAGTGAATACAGATAAGGAGGAAGAAAAATCTGATAAGAAACAAATAATGGAAAAACGCAGAGTGCTAGAAAGGGCAGAAAGACGTTTTCAGTGCAAATTAGTGACATTTCTGGTGAACAAAGTGAAAAATAAAAATGTAAAGGCAGCAAGAAAGAAGAAAAAAACGACACAGCGAGAGGTGTGATCCGGCCTTATAAGGGGTGAACACGCTGGTGAGACATGGCAACCAATCAAAGAATCTTGTGTGACACTCAGCATGTGATGGTGGATCAGTTAGTACACAGCAGACAGTTCTCACACCATGTGAGCCTGAATGTTTTAGCCCGTTTAACAACCCTCCTCTACAGACATTTGAAAACTTGATGCTTTTAATACAAACGGCAGAACCACTAAAGCTTTCAGCTGCTGAACTCTCCGTGAACACATGAGCTTCATGTTTATGTAAGAGTTTTTGAGAGAGTGAGCATGTGTAGTTTATAGCAAATGAGTCAACTCTATAAATAACATGTCTCTGGAAGGAATCCCAAATACCAGACTGCAGACTGGTTTCACTTCAGATCCTTTAGTCCTACATTGTTAAAATGTCTCTTACCCATCTCCGTCCAGATACACTTGTGTGTCGCTCCATACTGGCAGGACCAAGCCGATAGTACAATGAGTGCTGCAACGAGACACAGTGCAGGTAAGAAATTTGGATTTGACAGGGTTAAAGCAAACTTTGTTAGCCTGTGCACTGCTTGTGGAACAGTACACCAACATCTAAGTTACCCTCACCTCTGTGAGCTGGGGAAATCCATGCCCAGCAGAATGCTCTCCTGTTTGCTTGCCAGCGTGGAGACAACGATCAGATACCTGACTCTGACCGAGCTGACCGACTCCAGCTCCACCGCCTGGGTGACAAGAGGAGTCGGGAAGACAGAGTCACAGGACTAGTCAATGCAGAAAAATAAATATGCTTTCTAGGCAACATGACACCTGTTGGAACCAAAAATATTTATCTGGCTCTACATGGTACAAAGTATCATATGCCGACTTCTCTCCTTGAAAAACTTTGAGATAAGGTAGGAAAACACTGTGCTTAAGGAAAGCATGATGAACCATATCTATCATATCCACAGCGTGAGGCTGTCTGAAACATAGCTAAAAATAATATAGCCATTTTCCACAGTAATAATAAATTAGCATCAGCAATTTTTTTTATCAAAAGCCCAACCTTGTAGCTGGTTTGATGCAAAGAAATAAGCCTAAAAATTGAATTTTTAAGGAGTGATTGTAAGCCAAATTCTTCCCATACTTCAAGTTTTAGGCCCTACTAATTACATATATAATTCTGGAAAAAATGAAGAGACCACTGCACTGAACTCGTTTGAAAACCTCCTGGTTATTCTACCAAATATTGATTTCTGAACTCTTCCAGAGTTAAAATAGCAGTACTGTTGTTTCTAAATTAATATGAACAATGTTTTCTTCACATTATTTGAGGTCTGAAAGCACTGCGTCTTTTTTTAATCATTCTGACCATTTCTTATTTTCTGCAAATAAACACTAAATTTTGCTTTTGCTTGCAATTTCAGAGGCATGTTGTCAGTAGGTCATAGAATAAAAGAACCATGTTCATTTTACTCAAACTTACACCCATAAAGAGTAAAATCAGAGAAACTGATCATTTTAAGTGGTCTTGTAATTTTTCCAGAGCTGTATGTAACATGCATTTCAACACCGGGGCTCACCAGCTTGATGGTGTCTTCCGGTCTGAGCTGTTCAAGCATGGCATGGAGGTGTCTGTGTCGTGTCTCTGACGCGCCACTGCCTTTTTTCACAGGAGAACTCCCGTCGTGGGAAGAAGTGTCATCTTTGAGACCCCGAGTATCGTCATCTTCCAGCAGAAGGACAGCTCCTTTAACGAGAGCAAAGCTCTCTCTGGAAACAGACAGACACAAAGTGTTTAGTTTTATATGACTATGTTCAAACAACCATGTTAGGGTTATTGGAAAATGAGTAGATGTTTACCTTTTCTGAAGTCGTCCTCTTCTTTGGAAGCTTTCATCCTTCAAAGTAAATACATTCAAAAGAAAACCTCATAAGAAAGATGGCAGAGTAATATACAGTCAAATTCAACAAAGTAGAATATATATTTCGACGAGACTCATTTGTCAGATTAAAAGCACCTTTTGAAAATAACCTCTAGGAAGGTATAAAATTGTTTTTTTAAAAATAGCTTGTTGCTTTGTTGTAATATTTTAATTGTAAATGTCATGTTTTCATTAACTGTAAGTGGAAAATCATCATAATTAACAAGAAGAAAGGCTTCAAACATGCATCTGTGTAATTAATCTATATAATGTGTTGACCATGAAATAAATGAGCTTTTCAGTGATATCCTAACTTAGTGAGTGGATCTGTATGTATATTTATTATGCTTGTACACGCTGGAGTCATTTTCAGCCAAGGTTCGTGGATGAATGTACATGTGTGGTAAGCTTTCCCCTCTTTCATTTAATCATGACAAATTCCAAGAATAATACTTTTCTTTTGCAGTTTTTTTAAAATTTCTTCCTTCAATCTCAAAGATTTACAGTATTTGATTTAATTACCTTTAATATGTATGACTAAGGGCAAACAGCTCCTTCCACAAGCTCAGTGTGCAATATATCATACTTTACTGGAGTTTTTCCCCATTTGTCCTGACAGAACTGGTGTAACTGAGTGAGGTTTGTAGGCTGCCTCATTCGCACACACCTTCATTCAGCTCTGCCTACACATTTTCTATTATAGATCAAGGCTTTGTGATGGCCACACCAAAAACTTTTTTTTGTCCTTCACCGGAGCTGTACGACTATAGACATGCAATATGGAATGCTATTAGTGAATACTGCAGTACCAATATAACAATTAAACAATTCAACAGAGTTTACGTCTTTCTGCTTTGGGTTTATAGCGAACATAGATGCAAGATAATGAGCAGCCTAAAAAGATACACAATTAAAAAAGTTTAATATTCCTCTAAAACAAGATTTTACTGAAAAAGTTGCTCTGACCGATTTGGGAACTAAAACAACTTACAGTTTTTTCATGACGCAACCACTTTGCCACCTTCTAAAACCTTTTAATGCTGCATTAAACAAATGAGTCAGCTCTTTGGGATAAACATGCTGGGCACACTGATATTGCCACTCTCCCACATGGGCACACAAGACTTGTTTGTGCCCATGTTTTAACTTCATGAATGATGCTTTTGATACCACCTTAAAATTTCCACTTTATTTGATTTCTTCATGATTCAGTCTATTTTGTGAAGTGTGCCAGTTCATCCTGCAGCTAATTGCCCCATCCATCATGATTCTGCCACCTCTGCACTTCACAGTTGGAGTGATGCTCTCAGGCTTCCAAGCTTCTCTCTAATTCCTCCAAATGTAACAATGGGCATTATGGACAAACACTTTCATTTGGTTTCAACAAACCAAAGGACATGTCTGCAAAAGGTGGTACTTGCATTTGCAAACTGTAATCTGGATTTTAAAAATCTTGCTTTTGGAGTGATGGCCTCTTCCTCATAGAGAGGCCTTTCAGCGCATGCTGGTACAGGACTTATTTCACTGTGGGTAAAGACACTATTGCCAGCTGGGGTTGATTCACACCCCAGCTGGTTGTTTTTCCTTTCTTCTTCCCCCCCACACACAGACCTAACAGGTCTCTCTCTGCACAAAACCTGTTTCCCTGTGAAACTGTAATATGGCAGGACATTTTCAGTCAGTCTATTCTTGTCTGAACAGATTGATGTGGCACCTTAAGGAATCTGGAAACCAGATTTGTGGAGGCCCGTGTCTTTCCTGATTGATTTTGAATTTCCCATGCCGCCTCACAGGGAAATAGTCTGAGTCGTGCCTTTACACACATCCACAGGTCTGCCACAATTAATACAAATGTTGTGAATTAAGTTATCAAAAGCAGACAAAGCCTTCCAAAATTGCTAAAACGAAGCAAATCTTAGTGAGTGTAAACTTTTGACTTTGAAGAAAGTAGAATTCAGTTATTCAGTCAGAATAAAGGGATTTATGAAATAAAAATAATTTCAAATCCTTTTTCAAATCCTATCTGGTAATTTGTATATTTTAAGAACGGAGCCCATTGCAATCAGTGCACAAACATTTTTCTGTCTTTTACAGATACTAATGCAATACATATTTCCATATACTGCATTCTCATTTTTATAGTTAGCCCATATAAAAACATTACACATTGATACACACTGCTTCAAGTGACCTCCCATCATACTTTTCTGATTGAAAACAAACAAATGGCAAACTAATGCTGTTGTAGTTTTTCATCGTGAACATTAAAGAGAAACATGTTACTTATACGTAAACATTGTTAAAATGGAAGCTGGAGGTGGGGCTTAACTAAACAGCCAAATTATAGAAGAAGAAAAAGAAAAAGAAGAAGGAGAAATGTAAAGATGAAACATGTAGCAAGAAAAGAGAAGGGGTGAGAAACGAGAGAAGTAGCAGTAGCACTGGAGAAAACGAGTTTACATGGAAAGAAACATGAGACAGTAACGTTACCTTTTACGCAACTGACAAGTCCAGACAGAGTCAAGAAAAGAAAATTAAAGAGAAGTGGGCAGGAGTCAGGAGACGAACGATGAGGAGGGGTTGAAGAAGACAAAAAAAAAGGAGAAAACAAGTTAAGATAATTGGTGATTAGATTCTGTGACAAAATATGCAAAGAATGAGACTTGGAGTCAGAGTTAAGTCATTTGTGGATTAGTGGGCGATGATAAAGAACAGAACAGTCAGACTTTTTACATTATTTCCATGACTGTGTGACAGAGAGTGAAAGAGAGAAGACAGGGAAAAACAATGGTCAATGATGATGTGTTTACATGATTATGTGCATGTATTTAACAGCTTCAAAAAGCACTCAGACAGAAATAACGCTATTCATTTGCTTCTATTAATGTTTTCTGCGGTAAGATCCATCATCGAAATCAAATCCTTGGTTAATGAATAAACAAAAGGCTCATCATCGTCTAGGCAAACTTTGTGCGGGTATTCACAAAGGGACACATTCAGGGGGTTGTTTTTTCTTTCGTCCCCCCCCACAAACACACACAAAGACCTAACAGGTCTGTGCACAAACAGACGCTCTGATCTACATGCAGATAAAGTAAACAACTGCATATCTGAGAAGATAGTAAACATGGAGATGGGTAGAGACTCACAGGGGAGGTGGAGATGGATGGGATCCTGTGCAAGGTCAACAGAGCCATTGCACAGTACAAGTCTTACTCCGGCGGGCCAGTGGTTTCTGGCAGGCTCAGACAGGTTCTGCAGGTTCCTCAGCCAACAGCAAGCCGTTGGTGCTAGGGCACTTCTTTTTTTTCTGAAATTGCAAGAAGATAATAAGATTAGAATAGATACATTAAGTAACATTCTTGCTCATACACATGCTTTTGTTTACTGTGTTTTTGATGATAATATTACACTATCCAGAGCTTAAAAAGGAAATATATCTTTCTATCTTTCAACATGGCCAAAGGTCTAACCTTATAAGAAATGGCTGAACAAAAATGTCTGGGCAACAACACTTCTGTCGCTGTAAAGAGGAAGCCGCTTTTGAAGAACTGATGTCGAAAAAATCCACAAAGCTGCTCAAGACAAATTAATCTATTGCAAGTAAGATGAGAGCAATTGGAATAACATAGCTTTTTATGTCAATGTCAAATTTATTTATATAGGACATTTCAAACAGCTCATGCTGCACAAAGTGCTTCACAAGTTAGATGCAACTAAGGATAAAATACTTGGCAGTGGTGCAATGAAATACGTAAGAGCAATAACAACAACTAAACAGCCGTACGAAATAACTTTTGGGTCAACATGTACTAAAAGTCAGTAGATAACACGAGTCGTCAGAAGTGATTTCATGCGAGGCGAAAAAATAATCCAGAGTAATTAATGTGGTAAGGCTATGGAACATCATTTTGAAAGATCAGATGATGCAAATTTGCTTTCACATCTCTTACTCTTATAACCTCCTTTCATAATGTGCAGCCAGGAGTATCAGAAATACGCTGAATCTGGGCTGAACCAGATTATCAAATTTCTTTGACACTTGACCTGCGAATTTCTTTGACTAGAACAAAGAAACAAATGAACATGCTATATTGTGTTTGATACGGGCAAGGACTATAAATCCAACAGAAATTCAAGAAATTACGAAATCATTCCCATTTATGCAAAGAGCAGATGTCCTAATGTCTATCTGACATTTTTTAAGCTCAGAAAAAAGTGCAGTAAAGTACATGTTGTTTTTCTGAACTGAAAATGGTGGAAGTTCTTACTAAAAAAATCGGCTTGTCAATATTTTATCTGCAAATCCTCTGTTCAAGGGAAAATTTCCAGACTATGAATTCTGGCTGATTTATCAGACTTTGGAAATGTTGGAGCACTTTTCTACTGTAGAGCTATTTCCCCAATACTACAGGTGTTTGCAGATTCATATATCAAAACTCCTAATTGAGTTTGAAAATAAGGGTTGAATAAGAATTTATATGTTATGAGAAATAAAAACAGCCTGTTTGACAACCCTGATTGTACAAGCAGGGTGTTGGTTCTATGATGCTTTGGGGTTGTGTAACAGTTGTGACAGAAGGAACATTATAAGTTGGCAGAACTGACCTGAGGATGATCTTTCAGGGTTTTCCCAGTGTATTATAAGTCTGGCGGGCCACCAGGCTTTACTTGTGCCCCCACCAGGCTAAACATTGCTTATTTTGTTAAGTCTTTTTTAAAATACTTGCATTTTTAAGACTTAATAGTTGGTGTTCAGGTATTAATCTTCCAATATTTTAACAACACATAATTATCAAGTGATATTTTTAAATTTCCTGTCAACTTTAAACATTTTTTAGCTCAAAAACACGATGGGCGCTGGATGAATGACTGCCCTAGCACCCAAACACCAGGTTTAGCAAGTTTTGTGGGGGAAACCTTGTCTTTACCACAATAAACTCCTACCACAAAACCTATTGTGTAAAATAAAATCCAGAGGCTTCTTTGTGAAACGAGCTTACTTGCCACTTTTCTTTTCACAGTTTTCAAAATATGATTGACAATGCAACCATTTCTAAAAAATGAAAAGGTTTTTAGAAAGAAATGAGGGAAATTTAAAAATAGGTTATTCCTTAAAATATTCTACAAATAGCTTGTCATCTTTTGCACTCTGTTATTTGGGATTCAATTTACCTTTTGCATCAATTGCGGGGGGGTTTAGCTTTGACTCACAAATAGGGATAATCTTGTGAATCTTTACATTTGTGTTGGATTTAAAGCTACCTTCTCTATCAAGAAAAAGTAGTTTCTCTTGTTCAAGAGAATAGCTTCTCTATAGCTTTAGTACTGATTTGTTTGCAGTATTTAAACAAATCAGAATCAGTCAAAATCAGAATTGGCAGGTCAAAGAAAATCAGAAGTTGATATCAGCAAGAAAAAAACCCATTTATGCTCACTGAACCTTTCTGGCTGAGTGTCCAGAAAGGTTTGAAGGCTTTAGGGTCAGCTTTTAAATAAGATAATGAATAGTTTCATCAATTTAGAACTGTACCTTTAGAAAAAACAAATGATTGATATAGTATTGTTAAACATTTGCAATTTTACCAGTTGCTATGAGCCAATAATATTTATGTCTAGTATAATGCACTGCAAATACTGCAGTCCAGTATTTTAATGCGCACACTGAGTACAATAGTGATTGCAATGCAACCAATTCATTTATTTATACCTTTTAAACCATTAGGCAAAATTTCTGAGCTTAAACAAACTCAGTTTATAGTAGCCTAAATATAACATTTTACAAATAAAGGGAAGTAAAAAATGGTTACCTATACATTGATAAGTTTACTTAAAGTAGACTGGATAAGCAGAGGAGTGAGTAATATCGGAGGATGACAATAGCTGGACAGCTATATCAACAGATGACAATAAATACAGAATTTCCTGGCCAGCTTTCCCCGTTATTCATGCAAAGCACAGTGTGTACTGTGGTCTGCTGCCCATCACAGCAGCGGAGCAGCGCATGCAATACGCGGCAGAAATTACGTTGTTTTTTTTAAGCCCCGGCTCTGCTGATAAATATACTAATTTTGTATTGCTGACATTTCGCTGTTTCGTAAATAAACAATTTGATTAACAAGTGCGCTAAAAGTAACTCTGGGATTCGTCACAGCAGCAGAACAAAACACGCAACAAATCAGCAGCGGAATCTGTGAGCCAGCTGCAAGCAGACCGAGCTAAACCAGCCAGGCTTTACTGCTGCCGGGGCTGCACTCTCCAAAGACAGCAGAAATGAGAATCCGTCACTAGAAATAAGTCGATATCCTACCTTCCCAGACTGGGTCCTCCGCTCTAATTTCCTGTTTTGGCGTCTGAGTGAGTCTTCCGTACCCAGAGCTCCTTATTCCGCCCTCTGGTGCTGTCGACAGACCATTTACAGCGGAGCGAGCGGCCGCGGCTCAGACGGGCAGGGCAGGAGGAGGAGGAGGAGGAGGAGGAGGTGGTGGTGACGCCACTCACAGGAAGCCTTTAAAAATAATTAACCCGTTTAACAGTCACTTTACTCACTTTCATAAGATAGACGATTCAGAATGTTGAGTTCAAGTGTTCATGAACAAACTTTCATGTATCTTAATGGCATTTTTTATGATTCAGACATTGGAAGAAAAAAAAAAAGTGTTTTCAAAATGTCTTCCTTGAAAATACAAATCTAACGTGATTTAGATTGTATTTAGCCCAATGAACCATCTTTTACAGCTGCAAATATTTTTGGAGTGTCTCTCTGACTGCTTTGTATCGGTGCTTTGCAATCTGCCAGATTTGATAGCGAGCACCAGTGACGCACATTGGATTTAGGTCAGGAATTTCACCCTCTGCTCAAGACAAACATATCCTCAGCATGATGCTGCCACCATTGTGTTTCATATAGGGAAAAGGCGTGAATGATAAGGAACTTACTAACAGCAAAAGTCCACAAGAATGACTGAGTTTAACAATATAACATTTATATGAACGCAGATGACCCATGTTATTTTATTATTATTATTACAAAAAATAAAATAAAAAGTACAGAATTATTAAAAACATCTAATATGATGGCCTGGAGACCAATTGGAACTAATAAAGAAATCTTCAATATGAAATAATAATAAAAAACATAAACGATCAAACAATCGAAAACATATTTAAACGTAAGAAAGACATAAATATATACTTTTCATTACAACTATCTATAAGTACAAAAATAGCCACTTATGTTTATATAAAACAACGTCATTAACTTACTTGCTGTGATCTACATGTACTGGATATCTATGCCACACATTAAGATAGTTTGATTTCTGTCTGAATATTATGTTTCGGAAATTGTTTCGTTTTCTACTCTCATGAGCTCAAATCCAGCTCGTTTTCCGCCTGACACCGTGTTGAGCTTTGCTTTAAAAGAGTAACAGCGTTTTCTATAATAATCAAGAGGTTCTATTTTTTTTTCCCTTCTCACAAACTTCACACACTGAACTAAAGTGGAAGCGATTTGCTTGCCGCGGGACTCTGCGCATGCGCATTAAGCATAAAATTGGGCACTTCCTGTGTCGTGCCCGCCTACCGAAGAAGTGGTGCAGCTGACTGAAGGTTAAATGGTGTTAAAGCTGCAACAATAGGTCGTTTTCTACCCGAAGGAGAGTTCAGATAACCCGTGTTGCCGAACTGTAATGAACGCAGTGAGGGAACTGATGAAGGTTTTCATAACGAGGCGCATCCCTGAAGAGGGAATGAAGATCCTTTCAGGAGCGACTGGAGTGTAAGAAGAGTTTTATAGCAGTCTCAATGAATAAGCAGCATAATAAACTAAAATCCTGCTAGTTAGCGCTCATGTGTATTGAGATAATTTGACCCTAAGTTGCATAAAACTTCAACATGTTTGCAATGCTTTCATACGAGATGATTGTCAACCCCATTGTCTGTGTTCATTTAGTTTATAATAGTGACAAATAAATCCCATTGTCATTTTTTTCGTCCATTTCTGTCTCTAAACAGATGTGAGGTTTCTCAGTGGGACTCAGATGAGCCTGTCCCGAGGGCAGAGCTTCTTAAAAGAGTCCAGGGAGCTCATGGTCTTCTGTGTTTGCTGTCAGACAAGATTGATGCTGAGGTTCTGGATGCTGCAGGTAGGCATCGCTCTGATCTCAAGACCATGCAGTCATCCTCTTTACCTAATCTAAGCAACTATCCAAATGCATCTTACAATAATACATTTGTGTGACATGATACCCACAGTACATCCCCTTGTAGCTCTTTAAATGTTAACCACAAATGATGTCTTTTATTAATATTATATGGTTTTTGCTTTTACTCAAAAGCAAAATTAGTGCAGCTAAACATAGCTAAATATGGTTAAACTTAAAGTTAGACTGACCCATATGGTTGTTGCTGAGAATTGGTTAAAAAACCTAACTAAAGCATTAAAAGAACAAACAAAGCAAAAAAATGTTTAATTGTTTGAATTTCTTTTAGAAATGCAAACAAGTGGGACCCTTTTTATGTTTCTGATATACAACAACTTACAGATCTTTTCTTCAAAAATAGAACTGCATTGTTCATTTCCTTAAACTCTTTGGGTTGGTTTATCACAGTGCCAGATGTCAGTAACTCTGTTTCATTTACATTGCCTTGAAGAAGTGTCCATGCAGTTCTAACTATTCACCATGTTACACACACAGTCCACCATGTTACAGCCACAAACCCCAATGTACTTAAATGGATTATATGTGACTGAGCAACACAAAGTGGTAGGAAAAGAAACTTGTTTTTAAAAAGGATTTCCAAACAAAAACATGGTGCGAATGTTTAAGAAAAACATTCCCATTGCATGAATCTGCCACGTCTACATTTCACAGTGTGGATGATGTTTTCACAGCGACGTGCAGGTTAGTTTCCAGCCATGTATGAAATTTCAAACTCTGTTGACTAGTTAGGTAACAACTGGAGAGAACTGGTTGCACTGTGTTTTATTCAGTGGTATCAGAGTAGATCTATGCAAATATATGACACATTTTTAGAAAAGAAAAAAAAAATTTCGAAATCATGTTTTCTCTTCCTTCCACTTCACAGTTGTGTGCTGCTTCATTTCAGACCTCCCCCAAAAAGCCTATATAGGGCTATGAGTACACTCACAAGGCACTGTAACTTATTGAAGAATTTCGTCATTTTTTCTTTCTGATCCAGTGTTAAAACAAAGTCTGCACAACATTTCAGCTGCTCCCTCTCTGATTTTAGGGCCAAACCTAAAAGTAATCAGCACCATGTCTGTGGGATTCGACCACTTGGCTCTAGATGAGATCAAAAAGCGGTGAGCTTCAGTAAATGAAACCAATACACTGAAAGGAAATGTTTAATTCTTTCTCAGCTATAAAAACTTTTCTTTTTCCTTTTAACAGCGGCATACGTATTGGATACACTCCGGATGTCCTGACTGACGCCACCGCAGAGCTGACCGTGGCTCTGCTCCTGGCCACTGCTCGCCGCTTACCAGAGGGAGTGGAGGAAGTCAAAACGTTAGCCTCATTGGGTTACTCATTTATACTAAACTAGTGTTTCTGTTACTTTTTAACCCAAAATGGCAGCAACTGCTTGAATTTACATTCTTATTAGATAAAGGTGTTTTTCCTTGTCTTAGTGGTGGCTGGAGCTCATGGAAACCTCTCTGGCTGTGCGGTTACGGCCTGTCGGGCAGCACTGTTGGAGTCATTGGACTGGGACGCATTGGTTTGTTTTTCTGCTGCTGCTTGGAAGCTCGAGATCTACGTGACAGATTCTGTGTCATTCAAACAACATGGCGTTATATGACTTGACCTTGTAAACATGATACTTTTGGTTTAATATTTGTGATCAGGTATGGCCATAGCTCAGAGACTCCTTCCTTTTGGGGTTAAGAGACTGTTGTATACCGGAAGGACGGCTAAAGCCCACGCTGCAGAGGTGAATGGAGAGTTTGGTAAGAAAACCATTGGAAATGATACAAAGTGAAAGTGGGAATTATGGAAAGTCTGGTGTAGAGGAAATGGCAGCGCAAAGTTCAATTTTTAACTATAGCACAAAGGATTAGTTTAAAAATTAATTTGTGCATTCGATCATCTGCGTTTTACATTTATTTCCGTCTCCTCTTTGTTGAGCAGTTCCCCTGGACACGCTTGTGTCAGAGAGTGATTTCATTGTGGTTTCCTGCTCACTGACACCAGAAACTCAGGGCCTGTGTGACGAGGCATTTTTCAGCAAGATGAAAAAAACTGCAGTGTTCATCAACTCAAGCAGGTAGACATTTAAAGACTGCACATGAGGGCCAGGCATGCAGATGCAGGCTGCCCTTTGGTATCTTTCCTGCTGCGATACATGAGGATGGCGATGTAACTAGTTCTTTGTTTTAGAGGAGCTGTGGTGAACCAGGAAGACCTGTATGAGGCTCTTAAGAGCGGACAGATAGCTGCAGCCGGTCTGGATGTTACAACACCTGAGCCTCTCCCAACAAACCACCCGCTTCTTACCCTGAAAAACTGTGGTAAGTACAAAAGTACTTACACCCCATAAAGTTTTTCACATTTTGTCACCACAAATTTCAATGCATTTTTATGGGATTTAAGGTAATACAGCAACACAAGGGATTGCACACTATATGTGGGAAAAATTAACACTGCACATCACCTTGAGCACACCACCCTTAAGGAGAAATATGGTGGTGGCAGCATCATGCTGTTGGGAGGCTGATCAGAGATAAATACAGAGAAATCCTGAAAGAAGAACGTCTGGAAGAGACTGTGTGAGACGTTGGAGAGGGAAGGACAATGACCCTAGACTGGAGCTGGAGTCAAGACGAGTATACAGGGGATAGAGGCCAAAACTAAACCAACTAGAGACCATTTAGAAAACCGTTGTAGGTGTTTAAGAAAACATTTGAAGAAAATCTGAAAGTGGCAGCTCAGTATCAAAGTAACCTACAAGCAAGCTCCAGATTAGTGGAATAGACAGAAAAATATCTGTGCAGTTGCACTGGAAAATATTTCTTCCTCTTGTTTTCTCATTATTGTTATCTTCTCACAACACAGCTAGTAGTTTCACACTAAGTTGCAGCAAAAAAGGCTCGTGTTACTGTGGGCTTAACTTATCTTGAGAAAAATTCAGAAACGAAAACATCTGAGACCGCAACAACAACAACAAAAAAAAGAAGCTAAAACCGAGACTTTGAAAATGTGGTCTCAAGGCAGATCTTGAGAACCACAACACTCTCCTTAAACACCCAGCCAGACATCTAACGGTTTACAGCAATTCATTTTCATGTATTAGAATGATTCAGTCAGGCCTAACTCTATCTTATTTAAAAATTGATTTGCACAAATGCTCTTTGTTCAGTCTGCCTGAGTTTAAGCTGTAAGCTTGAGGCCTGCAGGTGTAATTGCAGCAAAGGCAATTCTATTTAGTTATTGTATCAGGCAGGCTGAACGCATACATGCTACACTTTTCAGATTTTTATTTGCATAAGTAAATAATTTTATTTTTACTTCACAATTCTGTACTACTTTGTGTTGGTCAGTCAAATAAAATCTCCACAAAATGCACTGAAGTTTATGGTTTGCAAAGGCAATTGTATCCCACTTTTATAAGCAAAAATGTAAATGATTGGCCTTCATTTTTCTGTCCCCTTTTCCTTGTGCAGTTGTGTTACCTCACATAGGCAGTGCCACTTACTCCACCAGAGGCGTCATGTCAGCACTGACTGTTCAGAACCTGCTGGGAGGGTTGCAGGGCTTGGACATGCCGAGCGAACTCCGCTTGTAGACAGTGAAAAGGAACCGCTGTGCCTGCTGCTTCTTCATGAAGATAAAATGAAAACTGTACAGTGAGGTAGAAAATAGTGGTGGGAGTACTAATGCAGTCTAGACATGTTCTAGCACCTTAAGAATTGGATTTGATCACACTACTACATGTAGTAAAGTTCTTCGAAAGAAGGTTAAGCACACCCTATGAGTCTAGTCAGAGTCTTACTATTCTTATTTTTTTTTAAATAGTACAGATCTTTCATCACTCCATCTGAAATAATATAGAAATAAAGTTTTACTACCTTGTTAAGATGTGTTTCTTATAAAAATAAGCATTGTACATGGTGATCAGTACTTTATTCAGACATTGATGTTGCAGATCTGCACTTACTAAACAGTAAAACACTCCTGCTCTGTATAAAGAGGCCATTCTTTGAAGAAAAGAACTTAACTGTCATTTAAATGTACAAAATTGGTACTTTACCATCTAATTAAGTCATAAAATTAAAAGATGACCAAATACAACATTTCTACTTTCAGTTTTTTTTCCCACTTCTTCTGGTCTGAGTTATGGTGTCTTCATAGCATTTTTACATCATTGCCTTAATTTATAAGAACCACAACAGGAAATCATACAGTGTAGAACAGGAAAAGACATGAATTTATTTTATTTCATATCAAATAAAGTTAAGAATTTTACGAGTTCAGTATGATAAATGTTCATGATTTCGACCAGATTGTGTTTTTTGCTCAGATTAAAGCAGAGAGTCTGAGAAGGCCTGATCATCTTTAAAGTTCATGCAGGTGTTTTTTGAGTGTTTATAGAGGTGGGAGGACTGGCTGAAGCGCTTTCCGCACTTTGGACAGGGATAGGGCTTCTCTCCAGTGTGGACGCGAATGTGCTTCTTACAGTCCGTCAGGTTCATGAAGGTCTTGCAGCAGATCTTGCAGGCGTATTTCTTTTCCCCTTCCACCAGCAGCACGTGGTCCTCAGCAGCTGCTTTCTTGCACTTCGAGAGTACATCTTCAGAAGCTCTAGTCAGGCTTGGCCTATCTGCACCATCACCTGCTGTTCCAGAGGGAGTGTCTGTGCATGATTCTGATCCAGGCAATACTTTGGGGGCGATGCGACGGAAAGTCGGAGCCCCAGAGCTTTTCCCAGCCCTCGAGGGTTGGACCAGCGAGGCGTCCAGACTGAGATTTGGTCTGATGCCG
Source organism: Xiphophorus maculatus (assembly GCF_002775205.1). Lineage (NCBI taxonomy): Eukaryota > Metazoa > Chordata > Actinopteri > Cyprinodontiformes > Poeciliidae > Xiphophorus > Xiphophorus maculatus. The sequence goes on along the minus strand of NC_036465.1, from coordinate 17,549,670 downwards.
CTCAAGAACCCTGCCAAGGAGTTCTGATTGGGTTGGAGGATGATTGTATCACTGAATCTAGAGCTCTGAGTTGGGAGAATCTGCTGCAAAGGGACAGGGGTTACTGGAAAAACAAGAGATGATGAAGAGTCAGAAGGCTGGATAGAAGACGTATTTGCTTCTTCTGCCATTTGACTCCGTGTTGTTGCATCTTCGGGAACTGTAGGAGCATCACTGGCGGCAGCAGCAGCAGTAGCAGCAGCTGTCAGACTAGCTAGAGTATCTTCTTCTGCCAAAGCTCGCATTACACTTTCACTGCTGGGATTGAGAAAGCAGGAAAAGGCAAGTTCAGAGAAGCTGTCCAGGCCTTCACCGTCCACTGTGTCCCCACCCAGATCCCCAGACCCTGTCAACGTATCTGTGTGAACCTCTGTGCACAGCTGTGATGATAATGTTACACCGTCAGCCTCTGCTGGGTCAGCCATGTTCATTTTTTCATCACCAATTTGCGCCTCTAGTGGTGATGGAAGCGAGTTGTTTGGTATTGTGTCTAAATCATTGGAGTAGGAGCCCATATTTTCCATTTTCACCTCAATCAGTATCTTTGGTTCATCCTGCTCCTCTTCTCCAACTTGAACTTTAACCCCAGCGTTTCCATCTGTATCTTCAGCCTTTTTCCACACTCCTGCCCCTCCTGTGCTGCTGTCTGACTGAGTCGGCAGCTGGATTTCTTCCAACTCCCCCTTGGTTGCCTCATATTTCTCTTCCTCCTCATCTTCATCGTCACCTCGGTTGTCCCATTGCCTGCCAATCGTCTTCAGGCAGCCAGATGATAATAGATCTTCTCCTCCTTCCTCTGTGCTCCTGGTCACAGTGGGTGAACACTCTTTGTAGTTAAACATCCTCTTCTTGTCACCAACGAGATCCTCATCTGACTTTCGTTTTTGTCTCAAAGATGGTGCTGTGAATTGTTCACTCCTCTCCGTGCCTTGGCTTTCACCCTCTCCAGATTGACTCACCTCCATTCCCATATCTTCTATCTCAGAGTCTTCCTCTGTGGCTGAGGTTACCAGATGCTGTGGAACGGTTGACACCTGAGAGCACAGACTTTGCTGCAGCTGGTGCTGCTGCACTGACCTCCAGCCTTTAGGTGCTGAGGCAGGAAAGTTTTTCCTGGACAAGTGCAGTTTGCAGGCTTTGACCACGGCATTGAGGTGGAGATGGGATGCAGCCAACAACACGTCCATGTCATTGGAGGCCCCTAAGGAGAGGGTGGAGGTGTAGATCATGTCCAGGAGGGTGGAGAAGGCCTCGGGTGTCACAACCTCCGGATCCAGCTCCATCACATGGCGGGCTCCTTCTCCCTGAGCTCCTGAGCCCTCATCAATGGAGCTGAGGAGAGCCCTGAAGTGAGAGCTGCTGGCAGCCAGGATGGAGCAGTGGGCCTGGAAGCTCTGACCTCCAACCACCACCACACAGTCACATAGTTGGCCATGCAGGCGCTGGTGGTTGAGCTGTTTGAAAATATGCTGGAAATGTCCTGGGAAGTCCATCACAGCAAGTGGAGCTTCTTAATTAAGAATATTCGAGCATCCGTTGCGTTATAGAAACAATATTTATACGCAGGTTACTAATATTGTCCGCATCTCATCTTAATGCTGCTTCCTCAGCAGACTCACCTTCCTGTCTTGTAATGAATAGATAAGTATTGTCCTCGGCTTTCCCGGAGATGCTGTGGAGTATGGGCGGGCCTGGATCAACAATAACACGGAGGGATGCGGTGCAGACGCGAGCTTTACCACCAAAAAATAGGAAAAAAGTCAGTGTGAGCACATTTCTCTCCGCTGCTGCTGAAACATTCGGTTTATGTCAAATCCCATGCCTCTTTGTGATGACATCGCTACTTAATCCAGAGCGCTCACATAATCGCATCCATTGTCTGAGTCTCCCGTTCTTTTTCAGTCTCATTCATTGACTCTTTCAGCTAACAACACCGCCCCCAACTGGTAAACTCGGGGAAGTACAACATCGGGTAGAAGAAATCAACTTTCAAATGGCAAAAAAAAGTAAAAAATAAATAAAATTAAAATTCGACAAATAGAAGAAAAAAGATCAAACTTAAGAAATATGAAATGATAAAAATGTGAAGTTCTTACACTTGTGTGGTGAAGCGCAATATATTTGCAAAAATCTACAGTAATATTTGAATATATGTCCCTTAAGTTTCAAAGAAACCAGCAGGTTTGTGTATCTTCCAACAAACTCCTGGAGTAAATCTGACCATAAATGGATTGCCTTTATCAGAAATGGTAGAACCATAAAACTAGTTTTACTATCAAATAAATGAAAGAATAATTCATTTGACCATAAAACTTTTTTATAAGCAGATATTTGGTTGTCCATGTGGGCATCAGCAAATTTCTTTCTTCTTGTTTGGTACCTTCTCAATCCATGTTACTAATAAGCTGGGTTGGTTAACTGTGGACGACAATATTTTGGGATCTTCCGGTTTGTCAGACTTGAGCTTTGGTAGTTTCTAAACAATGCTCTTTCTTATGAAGATGACAATTCGGGTCAGACTGATGAACCTTTCACACAAATGGGCGTTTTTATCTGATTGCAAACACACATCACAAGAGGTTTATGAACTGGATTACGTTAAACTGAGTTCGTAGAATGATCCTTACTTCATGATCTATGCTTGGAAACTGGGTGTGTGGAAAAAACAAACTAATTTAAATGAACTCTACTAAACCTAACAGAAACAGTGTTTAATATCCAACCAGAATTATAATAGAATCATGTAGATGGCTATTTAGTGAGCATTGCAGATGCAACTTCCTAAGGGACATTATGAAAATGTATGTCTGATCAGCAAAACAACAGAAGCACAATATAAATTCAGTCCAAGAAAGAGTCAATTCTATTCAGTATTACATAACTGCAATAATTAATTTCACACTTTTAAATTGACAAAATCAAATAAACAAATAGTTTATTTGTTGAATAATCACACTGGTAGACACATTAGTAAAAGACAAAGCTTACATATTGTTTAAACTTAAAAAATAAGACTAAAGTTCACAAACTGAACATGAGAACAGCAAGAGTCTCAGATGAAGCCAAGGAAAAACATTGGTGGTTTTCCAGCTGGCTGGCTTCATGAGGAGGTCCTCGCCGTCTCTGACGTAGAAAACTGTGGATGGAGACATGGACCAGGAACTCGACTCATATGCTGTCCAGTTTCTTTAACACATATGGGGCTGTGAACACAAGAAGCATAAAACATAAAGAAAAACGACAAAATATAAAAGCATGACATAAGCTGGAGAAGAACTACGCAGCAGACAGACTCCATCCATCGTTAATGAACGATATCTGGCAGGAATAGTGCTTCCCTGGAAATAGGTTGGGTTGGTTACTGCTGTCAAAAAATACAAAGCTACTAAAATGTTAGTTTCAAAACTCCTGCCCCTGTGGCTTAAAACCTTTGTAATGTGATACCAGGAGAAGTACTGGAAAGAGAATGAAGGGAGTTTTACCAGCTTTGTGCAGCAAAGAGTAATGTGGGGCTACCCCTCTCCCACTTGATGCTGCACCCTGCCAACCAACTGGCAGCCAAAAAAGTACTAAGGTGTTTCTTTGCTCACGAGGACGATAGATTTACCTTGTTTGACATATTTTAGTCAAGAAAAAAATATCAGCTTGTTGACAAAACCAGTCTATAAACATCAGAATGATGGAAACACACCTGCACAATATAACAAATTCCAAGTTAAGTGTGTAATTTCACAATTGCAAAGGACTGCTTGAAAGCAACATTAGGAAACTTCTTATATTTCTGGTGCAATGCATTCAAATTATGTTTACGAATAGTATACTTGACAAAATTGACTTTTCCTCTTCTATGCCCACACCAAACGGTCATATTCAAAAAACTAGGATATGGGTTCTGATGAGGCTCATTTGTTAAATTTAAATAACTTTTAAGCAGGTACTAAACATACTTTTCACTGAGTCCATATTTCTGTTAAAAATTATGTTGTTTTTAAAAAATAATAATTTTTAACAGTGGCTTGATGTAATATTTTAATCTTAAATGTCATGTTTTCATTAGCTGTGAAAGGAAAATCATAACAGTAACAAAGGCTGAAAACATTAGTGATTAATCTGCATATACTCAGTTTCAAATAAATAAATTAACTTTTCAATAATATTCAGATTTCTTGTATGCGTCGTGTCTGTAGGTCTTACTAAATAGCTAGAGTGGTAGGGAAGTCATTATTTGCGGAAAAAAATTTAAGAGCTAGGAAAATGTGGGTTCAAATTCTTAAACTCATCGCAATATTTAACAATAATATCACAGTCACATGTTTTCCCAATATCATGCAGGTCAAAAACTGGTCAAATATTCTGCCTAAATCGAACATATTCTGCATTTTGATTCAGTATTTGTTTCAAAATAAAACAATAATAATAATAAAAAAATTATGTGCAAATATTAAATGCACAAAGCTGCTTTTTGCTTAAATGTTACTTAGAAACCGAAATAGACGGATTCTCAATGTCTGTACTCACTGGCTCTCAGCAGAGCGACGTAAATGAGGAAATTTCGTAACGAAAGGATGACGTCTTCCCGCATTTTCCTCTTCATCTCCTCTGGGTCCATTTTAGGCCCGAGTCCTTCAAGTTTAAACATTTTTGTTGTGGTTTCGCCTCAGATGTATTATCTGGTTGATAATTTCACCTTCTTCTGCCTTCACGTGAAACGGAAATGCTCAACCGGAAACAAGGACACAGAATGGTACGGTGCGCACGGAGGGACAAACTTGTTCCCGTTTTCTTTTTCTGAGAGCGTCACTGCCCTCCTGCGGTGTACACAGTATATTAATAATTTATTTTCTCAACAGGTTTGCATCATGCACGAATTGGATGGGGTCTTTTTTGACTGTTTGGCGTTTCTCGACTTAACCAAGTTTAGTTTTCATAGGTCAACTTGGCTCAGGTTAGTTTGGAAAACTTTTTGTTTGTTTGTCTTTTTGTAATGAGTAAAATCAACGTATAAAAACAGTATTTAATTGGAGATAGCAGATATGAGAAATATGTATGGGGTAAATTCTTTACTGCATTATTGTGTGAAATAAAGTTAAATTGTTACATGGAGGTGGAAAAATAGGCCAATGTGAGGAACTAGTAAAATTTGTACTTTTGCTGACTTTGTCTTCATCTTTTTTCTACATTTATTTTTCAATTCATCTGTTACTGTCAGCGTCTCCCACACAAGTACTCTTTTACATATTATACTTCTTTTGAAGATTTAGCCTGTTCCTAGCAGTTGTTGTTGTTGTTTTTCCCCCAAAAATGCCCAAAGTAGACTAATCCAATTCAACAGTATATTGAGGATTTCTGGTGATCAAAATTGGGATGCTGTGTTTTGTTCTTTTTTTTAGTATTACTTTTGTTGTTCATTATATTACACAGCTACTGGTGTTTTTATTGGGTATTTCTTTGTGTGTGGATAGGCGGTAAATCTCCTTCCCAATGGAGATATCACATTTAGGTTTGTAGATTACTTTGCTCACACAACATTTTTTGAAGTCTTTGCACAAATGGCCTTTAGAACTGAGATCTCTGGCTTTGTGATGACCACTCCCAAACATTGACCTTGTTGTCCATAAACTACTACTGTCCATAAATACTTGCAACTTATTTAGAGGTGTGTTTAGGTCTTTGCTTATATGCAAGTCCCACTTGTCCACAAGCTTTAACTTCCAGGCAGATGTCTTGATATGTTGTTTCAATAAGTCCACATAATGTTTTTTTCTGCGCAATGTCATATATTTGAAAATGAACTCTAGTACCTCCTGCAAATCAACATACCATGTTGCAGTCACCTTCGTACTTCAAAGATGGGAACATGTCCGCAGCCTTAAAGGTTTTCCCCATTTCCTATAATATTATGATAATCATTATTACCAAACACCTCAGTGACAACTTTTTAAAAGGTTTTTATGACAACAATGGCCTTTATTCAACAGAAGCTGGAGAGGAGGAAAGGCAAAGTGAGAATAGAAAGCCTTGCTAAAAATGACCTGAGGCTGGGAATCCAACCGAGGACAACAGCATTGTTGACTGTAGCATGTGGCTCCCTACCTCAGTTATAGTTTTATATATCTCTGTGTCATTATGAGTGCATGTGAAAACTGAAAAAGTAGTAATATAAACAGCTTTGTGTTCAAAACTGTGTTCCTCTAGCAGTCAGGCTTTTTGTTTTGTTTTGCACAAAAATGCTTTCATCTCTGGGCCACAGAGAGTCTGTTTGACTGCTGGATTTTTCCAATGCACGTTGCTTGAACAAATTAATCTCCAGACATTTGGAAATTATGGTAAGAACGACTTGGAAAAAAAACATAAAAGAGAAAAAAAGATGAATCAAATAGAAATAATTTAACTGAACTGAAACATGAGAGATTTAGTCTGACATTGAGAAAAAAGTCTGTGCGGTTTTTATATTATATGCAAATAACTGGTTCCAGTATGCACAGTAAAAGCAAATCATCTCCAGTAATTTTAGTTAGTCTTGAAAGAGATATAACTGATAAATAATAGGGCATCATTCATTCATCAATGACACATTAATGCCGCGTTAATGAAAAAGGGAACTAATTAAATTCAACGAAGCGATTGTTTTTATTCAACATCATGTAACTTAGCTTATTCGTGAATATTTATTCACTATATTTAAAGACTGTTTACTAAAGAAGAGGTGGAGATATGAGGGAATAATATTGCATAGATAAGCATTACAGTTTAAAAGGCATTAAGTTCTCTCAGCAGCATGAATTTTATTGTTATCTTTTGGGTTTTATTTTTAGTGAAGGAGGGGCCCGGGTCCTCCGGACAGACAGGGATGGAGGCAGGGAGGAGAGACGCTGACAGAGGGAGGGGGTGGGTTATTTCTGAGCTCAGGGCCGCGGATTAAAGCCGAGAGAGCAGTCCCAGCGCGATGACAGCATCCAGCGTATAGCCATCACCACCAGAATCATCCTCTGCTCCGGCTGGGCGCCGTGGATTTCTCGCAATCAACCACCATCCTCTCACCCCCCTTTTGAAATTCTCCGGATCACCGATCTTTTCGGGAGGGGGATTAAGCCCCCTCCACCCCGGTCCGTCTGTCTGTGTCCTCCTCAGACCACGAGGTGAGTCTTCTCGGTATTTCCCGGTGTTATTGTCTGATGGAGGGGAGCGCTCGCTCGGCTGGATGTGACGCACCGGCGGCACCGATCGCCTCCAATCCTCGCCGTTCGTTTTAACGTTTACGGCGTGGAACCGGATCACGACTGACGGTCGCTTCCACACCGACTGCGGGTTACACCCGGTGTGTCTCAGGGTTACGAGAGATTTAAATCCGATTAAGATTACAAACGAGCCAACGAAACACTGACCCTTTTTTTTTTCTTTGTTCTGCCCACATTGGGTCCACGGTTGCGCCCACCTGTCTAAGTTAATGTTTGGTCAGTGTGATGGGAAACATATCGATCATTCTAAGAGCATTATAAAGCATTTATGCTTGAACTCGTACTCACATCTAGGGTCAGTTAGGTGTTAAATGTGAGTCAGAATTACGGGCAGCACTGAGCTGACCAATCAACCATATTTAAATCGCCACATTCGCCAACACATGGTTGGTGCAGCAGGAATGGAAACACACGCTCTGCTCTGCGCAGTGAAATCATTAGAAACGCACGGACTAAATCCTGCCGGATCACACATTGTGGGGGATTGGAGGTGGGCGGAGGGGAGGGTGATGTCAGGATCTGGGTTGTAAAACATTTTGAATGGGCGTAGGCGATGTACAGCCATAGTAGGACGGTGGCCCCCGTCTTTTCTCTCCCTCTGTATTTGTAGTCGTATCCTTTAGCTATCAAGTCACATTTTGTTCTTCTTGTGCAACACAACTAGACCGGAACGATGCGTTTTGCTGTTCTGGGGGCCTTCATTTAATGCATGACATGATACAATGTGAGCGCTCACAGCGGTTCAGAGTTCCGCGTCCCCCACATCCTCATCCTCATCCTCGTCGTCATCATCATCAGTGCGCGCACGTCGGCGCTCTTAAAATAAATCAATCAGATCCGCATGCTGTTTTGGTTCTGTCACATACAAAAGTGGAGGCTCGGTGTTTTGCTTTCGTTCTCGTGTTCCCTGTGTGTGAGCGCGTGTGCGCTCCAACTGCTGCAGGCTTTGTGCGGTGTGATTCAGGAATGTGTGCTATACGCAGCATGTGATGGGAGGTCATTGTGCCGAAGGAAAATCACGACGGGCAGAACTTGCACATCAGGACAGACTTGATGCTTTCACGGCAGCGTTATGCCTCAATCTACGAGCGCTAGGTCTGTCCCACTTTTTGCAGCCAGCTCTGCTCTCCTCTCCCCCCCCCCCCCCCCCCCCCCCCCGCTCCGTCTCCCTCCATGTCTGCAGGCCAGACTGTGTAGCAGGGATGATGATTGCTGCTCCAGTCTACTCAGAGGTAGATGAGCACGATAAACACACCATACTCATGAACATTATAAGAACTGGTTGTTGTTGTTTAAAGTAATTTGTTAATCTAATTTATGCAGGGTTAAATCGTTGTATTTAATCTGTAGCACAAACTGTGGCAGTTTGACACATGTGAAGGAAAAGGGGGGAGATGACCTCATTGATGTTGCAGCTTCATTGTGATTGCTGAGTTGACTGGCAGCAGTGGTGGCACAATGTAGGCCAACTCTGTCTATGACTGGATGACATCTAGGAAAGATAAGAGCTTTCACTTATATTGTAAACATTCAGATAAGATAGGTAAAAAAAATAATTTACTAAATTATTCTACATGCATGATTTGTAAAGTATAAATAAGTGTCAATATTGTACCCAACAGCTACGAGGATACCTAAAAGAAGAATTACATTTTAAAAAAATTAATAAAGTAGAGTAACATTTAAAGTTAATTTAAATCAAGAAATTAATATCAGATTTTTTTTTTACACAGACTTATATTTCAAGTATTGACTTGACTTTGACTTATTTATGTTTATCTTGATCGCTAGCTCTCAGCTAACAAAATTCAGTTAGTCAAAAAATTTTGTTATTACGTAAGATAAGATACACTCATTGTTTAAAGACTTCACAATACAAAAACACAATGTTGGTATATCTCTATGACGATGGAAAAGATTGCTGAGTTGACACTTTTCCAACAGATAGTCATCGACACCCTCCACAAAATACGCAACGAAAGGTCATTGCTAAAGAAGCTGGCTTAAAACATACTGCTGTATTCACATATGTTAGTGCAAGGAACAAAACATTTGATAGAAAACAAATCTATTAGTGAAAGACACATTAGTAAAATTGGATATGAAGACTTCAGTTATTATATAAATGAATTGCAATATTGGAATGTAACAAAATAAAGAGAAATGCTTACAGACAAAAAAGTAGACCAGGGGTCTCAAACTCCAGTCCTCGAGGGCCGCAGTCCTGCGACTTTTAGATGTGCCTCTGCTGCACCACACCTGAATAGAATAATTAGGTCATTAGCAAGGCTCTGGAGAACTGATCTACACAAGGAGGAGGAAATTAAGCCATTTCATTCCAGTGTTTTGTACCTGTGGCACATCTAAAAACTGCAGGACAGCGGCCCTTGAGGACTGGAGTTTGACACCCCTGAAGTAGACCAAACATAAAAGGTTCATACAAATGAAAAATGATTTCAATTCAAATTATTTTCCTAAATAAAAGCTAAAAAATAATTTAAAAGTTGAATTATAATAAAGCCAGTTTATTTACAATCCACAAAAAATGTAGGAATGAAAAACATGTCTCCAGTTTACTTTTAAAAATGGGAACACTCTTCAGGGCGGGGTAATAAGACTTGAATCTCCTTGGAAGGTTCACACAACAGAAACAGCTTTAACAAATAATATTGACTGAGTCCAAAAGAGCTTTGCTATCAGGTATCATTACGTTTTTTCTCTTTTTCATTTCTGTAAATGTTCTTGCCGCTGAGGTTTAAAGTACCGGTAGTTGTAATTGTGAAATAATTTGCAATAATCCAACCTGCAACTGATCAAGTCATAAAAGCATGATTCAAAAAACAAGCTCTGGATCACTTTCAGAAAGTAATTGGTCCTATTGATTATAAATTACAGCATGCAAGCAGCTAAGGTCTAAATTAAAAATGACTCCCAGGTCTTTATACTTTATATAATGTTCCAGGGCCCATAGATCTTTAGCTGCCTCCTGCAAACTCAATGGCCCTCATATTTTATTTTCTTAAAGATAAGCCTTTAATGTGCAGCTTTTTAAGGATCCCCAGACTTGAAGGAAATTACCGCTGACTAAAATGAAGACAGGTACCTTAGACTTGCATCCAAAGACCTTCTTCCGACATCAAGATGTTCTCAGTGTGGGTCTGTCTACATGTCTTTTCATAAACACCCAGAACCGCTGACAAGGATCTGTAGTGATATGCATCTCATTAAACAACGCATTATTTAATAGTTAGCTGGGGAAGCACAAGTCTTGCCAGGCAGCCAATGAAAAGGGAAATGAAACAACTGGCATACAGAAAGCTCGCCGTCTTCATCAATCTAATGGAGCGAGCTGACGGACTGAACAAAGAGGAGAAGATGCGATTATGTCTGGAAAGCAACAGACAGGGAAATAAGCTGCAGAATTCAATAAAGCAACAGTGGCAATCTTTTCATCAGTGAAGATACATAAAAAAGGCTCATAAAATAAATAGAGCTCTTTGCAGATTAATATGGTTGGAATAGTTTTGGGAGATTTAATCATTTTCCCTAGAAATGGCAAAAATATGTTCTTCTGATAAAGATAATTGATGCCAACATAATTTATAGCGACTGAGCTATAAAGAAAAGAAAAGTTTTTCACAACCCAAATTGTGAAAAGTGTGGCATGTATTCACGTTTAGCGTTCCTACGTTAATTGTTTTTAAGACGGTATTTCACTGCAGTTAAAGCAGCAAGTCTTTTGCTGTATGTCTCCAGTTGCTTTGTGGATCTTTAGTGAAATGTTATGCTGTTTGGCAACAGTTTTTTCTATAGACAATCTATGGACATCAATTTTCAAGCCTCGCCACACATTCTCAATTGAAATGAGATCTGGACTTTGACTGAGCCATTACAAGACATGAACATGGTTTGATATGAATCTCAAGATTTTTGTGGTCTCTAATAGTTTTTTCTGTAATTGTCCTGCATTTAGCTTAATCTATTCTCCTATCAACTCTGAAACCTTTTTTTTTTTGTGTAATTTAACTACCATTTCATATGGAAAATTTGACAATATATGTGCTTCTTTTTGTTTTGGAACCTATTCAGCACAATGTTAACTTACTCACAGCAATAAGCCTTAAATAAAGAGCAGAAAAGGTGGATTTCTCATTCCTCGATGAGATATTTTCCGTGCCGCCTTTTTGTTGTTCCACTTATGAAATTTGAAACAGCTCAGCTGCTTCACATAAATTTAAATTCCCCAATTCACCTCTTGCGATACGCATATTCACACATATTTTGGGCCAAGCGTGCTGCTTCAGGACTCAATGTTCCCAGAAGTCTGTGTCCAACTTTGTTGGCAACAACTGTGAGCTTAAATGAAATGTTGAATTGCTGAACCAACCCCTGCTGCTCCAGCCCTGAGCCTCCTGTGGCGCAGCTGTGTCCGGTGTGTTGTGTTCCACCAGGGAGGGAGTTTACATATATACGCTTGTTTGTGGGACCTGAAGTCCAAGTTTTATGTCACCATTGGGGTCCGTCAGGTTTGTGGAGCCTAAAAAAACATCCTGCAAGTTTAAATTAGACACTTGCAGGACCTATGAGGGTCGTGAATTTGTTTTCATGTTAAAGGAGATGAGGAATGGATTATACTATGGGGTGTCCTCTCATGCATGCCAACACAAGGATTTCTGTAAGAAACAGTTTGTCAATACCATGCAGCGCTCCACATATACTTGATTAATGTGTCCAAGTCTTGAATAACCTTTACTTCTTTTGAAGTTTGTGCAAAAGGTATGGTTTTCTTCCATGAATACCCAAATATCTCTCTTAAATTTAAATACAGACTTTGAGTAGGCCAAAACCTTCATTTGTCAAAACATTATTTATTTACTTTTACAAATTCAGAGGTGGACTTGCTGAAGTGCTTTGAATTATTTTCCCACCATATTGTGCTTGAACTTAAACTAGTGAGTAGACGTTCTCCTTTTGGATTTTCTGGTTGAGAGCCTGATTTATGGCTTGATCAATTACAGGAAAACGTCCAGATCCTGAAGCAAAGCAAACCAAGACTAACATTACCACCAGCAGCTTTGACTGTCGATATTGATGTTCTTTTTATATACTTACACACTATATCAAGAAACACAACTTTTAGTCAGTGTCACTTTTGCCTCAACCAGTCAACAGGATATTTTTTTCCAAACATCTTGGGGCTCGCCAAAATGTGTTTTGTCAAATGTTTTTGTTAGCAATGGTTTTTACCTTAAAACTCTCCCATGGATGCCTTTTGTGTCCAGTCTCTTTCTCATTGTTGAATCATGAACACAAACCGTAACGATTGCAAGGCTTTTAAATCTGATGAAAAGCTTCTGCAGGAAATACGTATGTGAAATTGAACACAACTTTCCCAAATAAACAAAACACTGCCAATTCCAATTAAGCCCAGATTAAGCAAGGTGGGAAATATTATTCTCATCTAGAGCCAGGTGGTTTTGCATGGCTCTTTTTCCTTGATAAATGAAATAATCATTCAGAGACTGTGATGTGTATTTACGTCTTTGGCTGATAGCAACATTTGTTTACAGTAGTAAAACTGGCAAGAATGATTTTCTTGGAAAAAGGTCACCTCATCATCATATAGGAGGGCTTTTAATAGACTCTACTGAGCAAACAACAAATAATGGGCTTTTTGCTAGTAAGGAATTGGACATTGATAAGTTATTATTATGCACAAACCCAACACTGGTGGTTCATTTCACGAGTTTATAGCTACAACAGTATTAAAAACAACAATAAAAGCAAGATTTAAAAATTAAATTAAAAAAGAGAAAAAAATCTTATCGTTGAATCTGAAGTAATACAATTTCTGAAGTATGTAATCTCAAAAAAATGAGATTGTTCAATCATTTTTACACTACATGTAAGTTTTTTTTTAAGCATGTCTGCTTGTTTTTAGCTATATTTCTTTTATTGCAGAAAATTCATTTAGCCAATTATGGGAGTTGGCTAAGGCTTTGTTTAAGAGCAATTTCTTAAAGTTTTTGCTCATTTTAATGGCCTAATTTTGCTTCCAAAGACCGCGTCCGTACAGGGTTTTCGTGCCCGCTGTGACCCTGAACGACCCGGCAGCACTAATTGGGTTTAGAACAGTTTTCTGTTCAGCTGGCTCCATAGAAACTACACTTTTAGTACCACCTCTGAATCCCCCGAGGAGAGAGTGGAGTTACTTCTATGAAGTGCATGTGTGCCCATACCGGGGGCTGAATCACAGACTGTTTTGCCACAGACAGAGACACATTGTGTGGGAAAACGAGCAGTAAGAGTGGGGGGTTGGTTGTCTCAGAGAAACGAGGCACAGACATAGAAACAAGGGGACTGAGACAAGCTCTGATTGCCGAGGGCAGATCCAGTTTTTAACCTCCATGTGAAGTTACAGGGAGAACGACTGAGGGAGTCTGACTCAGAGATTTACGAGTGGCAAGCTTGGGAACTTTAAGTCCTGACAGCAGAGGACTACATTAAGATTACATATTGATTCAGATGAGGAGCAAACCCATCATATGCTTTCTAGATGCACAAATATACATGAGTCAGGTTTGAAATATAAGAATGCTATCTCTACACTGGAAACATATCTTCCATTTCTGCAAGTTCAGAGGAAGAAAGTGACAGAGTTTCAGTTGCGTTTTTAATGTTTATTTACTGACCAGATGCTGATTTATTAGTTTCTCTTGACAGGCGCTGGTTGTTCACAGATGTTGGAGCAGTCCTCCCTTTCACAACCCCCTTTTTTCCTCCAGTCTTCCTTTGCCTCCCACTACAGAAACTTTTGTTCTTTCCCCCACAATCTCCTGCAGCTTTGCTCTCTCAATTCTTTGCCCTGCCCTTTTCACCCTCTTTAAAATTCTCCCCCCTTTTGCTTTCTCACTCGATATCCTGCCCTTTTTCTCCTTTTAGTTCCCCTAGCTAATTCTTCTTTCTGTGCTGCTGCCCCTTTCCTCAGCCCCTCTACATTCTCCACCTCTCCATCGCTTTTCTCCTTCAAGCCACTGTCCTTGTTGCCTGTCTTGGCACAGGGGCAGAAGGAGGTGGTTGGAGGCTGAGCTAGCTGCATTAGGTCCATGTATTATTCATGTGCTCTGCTCTCTGTGCGCCTTGGTCCTGCACTGGCTTTTCTAGTGGGACACATGGGCCTCCTAAAGGAGTTGTGTGTGGGCCTGATTGAAGAGTTTTTTGGATGAGGCAGTCATTTTCTTGATTTGCACCCTCTTTTTGCACCAAAAATTGACTTCACCGATCAACATCGAAGGACAAAATTAAACCTTTTCAGCGTATTTATTTTTATTCGGCTGCAAAGCATTCCCCAGGCGTGTTTTTCCTCCCCAAACCAGAGGCTAGCTAAGGCTTCAGCCATGTCTGCTCTGATGCTTATGAAAGATTTATCTTCTTTCACCTCTGGCCAAGATTTCTCTTTGCCTGGTAGCTTTCTTCTCTCTAAACTGCATCTTTTTTGGCTTTCCAGAACACTCCCAGTAAAAACTGTTGACTTAAACTGGGTTGTATGAAAATTTAATTTAAGCATCCAGACATTGTAAGACGGAGTGCCTTGTTTCTACAGCGCTGTGCAAAGAGAAAGACAGAGAAGAGGGTGAAGGAGAGAGACACAGAGAGAGAGCAAGCAAGGGAAGCCTTTGGGACTTAGAGGAGGGGCCTCCTGGAAAACCACAGCCACATAGCTGCTTTGGGCTCACATCTGCTTTGGCTTGACATACTTGCATTTCACCATTGAAAACATCAACAACTGGAATGTAGCTTTGTTACTTATAAATAGGATTCAAATATAAATCAGATACACCTTGTCTAGTTCCAAATATAAGCTTGGGCACGCGCTCCATTTATTGATTTTGACGTGTTTTCCTGACAGCCTTTTTGTCCTGCACAGGTGGCAGCGCCAGAATAAGATTGGGCCCCGATGATTGCAAGGACCCCTGTCCACCCTTTTCCAGCCAGTCCCGGAGGGGTCACAGAGCTGACGTCTCAGGGCATGCATGTTTTGGAGTCCTGAAGAGGCAAGCTACATCTCAGTGAGTGACGCTTTCACTATGTTTTAATCAGAATGTTAACCATCGATCTCTTTGGTGAGATATGTAGAAAAATCTGAAGCTTCTGAGAGAATGTTTATGATTAAAATTCCCAAACCAGATTTCATAACCTTCAGGTTGCTCTTGTAATTTATCACAATTAATCTCAGGGACATGCAGGCTGAAATGCTGGGTCAGCATGCATTTCTTATTACTGCAAGTGCTAACTAGCTGCTTGGGTAAAGCTGGTAGTTTCTGAGAACAAAAGGAGTTGAGCCACTGCTGGAGTGCATGCATATAAGAAAAGGCCGGCCGCCTCAGCTGCTGCTGCTGCTCCACAGAGACTGACATCGGAGACGACTACCTGACTCTGCAAGGACAGAGAAGGTTATAGAGCAAAAGGAGAAAATGAAAGACATGGGTGAAGAAACAGCAGCAAAAATTACAGTCTTGCTCAACAATGACTGTTGCATTTAAACACAAAAAAGCCTCTTCTATGGATCACCTTTGAAACGTCTTTCTTGAACATTTTCAGAATTTATCACATTTTAATATATTTTACAGCACTTTTAAGTGATAGACAAACTCAAACTGTCACATAAATGTAAAGTGGAAGGAAACAATGTGCACATTTTTTTTTACAAAAAGAGATTTGGTGTGAAATTGCATGTATAATGTGTCACTATTGCTGAGTCCCAACTGCTTTTTCCTAAATAAAAATCCTGTCTAAACAATTGCCACACAAAGGCACATCATTAGCAAACAGAATCGACCTGTGTGTAATTTAATCTCAGCATAAATCTGGAAGAGCTATGAAGTTCTCATAGGTTTGTTAGAGAACATCAAGATGAAGACCAGGAACACTCCAGACAGGCCAGGTTCAAAGTTGTGGAGAGGTTTAAAGCAGAGTTAGGCTGTAAAAAATATTTTGCTAGTTTCACAGTGTTCTGTTCATCATCTGACAACAGAGAAAGTCTGGGACAAATACAAACAAAACTTCATTGTCTACCTAAAAAACAGGCCATTGAAACAGAACATTAGTCAGAGAAGCATCCATTAGGTCACTGCTAACTAACTGCTCATGATCAATTAGTATATATTAATATTGGATATTTATGTGTTCACTTCTTCATACTTTGAAGTGTAAAAACCACAATAGGGTATTTAACAAGGCCAACGGAAAGAAGTGCATGACTCTCAGGTCAAAGATTTGTTTTTCCTTCAATAAATAAAATCTGAAAAGTGTGGAGTGCATCTACTTAGCCCTTCTGTGACCATGCTTTGAATACCAAGAATCACATTTTGCTGTCTACTAAGTTTGATAGACACTCTAGGTTTTGCAAAATTCCTCAAGCTTAATAAGATTGGATGGAGAGTCTCTGTGAATATCACCTTCTTAAAGTCGTGCCTCCAACCTGAGTGTACTATTTTAAAGATGTTAGAATACTTCTGCAGCCTCTTTGTGCTGATGTTTTTATAACAGTTACATACCATCTGAATGTCTTCAGTAGAAGCCAGGAAGTGTTCTGTGATCAGGTGCATGTAACACAGATGCCATTATTTCGTGCCTCTTGCCTGATTGAAACCGGCACAAGTGTCCATAATTACACTCGGTCCTACATGGCCATCTGTTTGTCATCCCGTCTCACCCAGTCCTCCACATCCACATCAATCTGATTCAATCCGGATAAGCAGGAGGTGCTAAAGTGACACCCTGACCAGTTCAGGCCTGTGTCCTACGAAGTCGCTTAATCCTCTTATGGGACAGGACTACTACTGCTGCTAACACAGGGAGAAAAGTTAGTCAGCATTGGCCTACAACCAGCAAAATGAGTTTAAACCCTGCTGTTTGGACTCACAGCAGCACTTCTCTGCATCAATTATTGACTGCTCTGCAGTGTCTACTCTTTTCTAAGACCTAAAAGCACAGTAGGGTAATTTCACTGAAATACCCCAAGCTTTACTCATTTATTTGAAAAGGCATGTTTTTAAAATGCTGCGAACAAAAGCGGCAGGCCGCCAGAAGTTTGGTGTAAAACTTTCAAGATCTGAACAAAAGGCTTGGCTTGAAGAAGCTGGCTTGCACATTTCTGAAAGCTGATCAAAATGTCTTGGCTGAGTTTCTCCAACGATCGTTAGGTTTCAGGAACACATCCATCATCGTTAGGTCTGGGTTGAGTCTCTCCACTTTTCTGGCCAAATATTCTGGGTTTATTTCATCCATTGGTGTAAAGAGGGCAGTGAAGGCATCAGCAGTAGATAAAGATTAAAAGAAAATAAACATAGTATGAATTTATCCATACATCCAGAGGCCTGGACATCCTTTTCTCCAGTTGCTTGGGTCAGCTCTTCCAGGGAAACCCCGAGGAATTCCCAGGCCAGCTCCAGCATGTCCTGGGTCTTCCTCTGGGTCTCCTCCTGGTGGGATGTGCCCAGAACAAGTCATCAGTGTCTCGTCCAGAGCAAAGCCATGTTTTAGTATTACCCTAACCCTCATCCTCATAAAGAGTTTAAACATTTTGTTACATTGCAAATACAAACATTAATTAATCTTGTAGGTATTTTATTTGATAGACCAACATAAACTAGGGTATAATTTCAAAGGAAAAGATGCACATTTTTAAAAAGATCTGAATATATCTGAAAAGTGTGGAACATGGTTGATCAGTATCAACAATGATACTGGTTGATATGGAAGAAGACAATATCTTCTTCCATTACAATTGCAGCTCCAAAGCTTCAGATGTTCAGGGATTGTACTTAGAAACTGAAAATATGGGCAATTTGTAAAGTAGCTCAAGTTCAGTCAAATTAGATGTTAATGTCTTGCCAAAGATTCTTAATTGTATTTAGCCCTGGACTTTGACTGGGTCAGTCAAATGCATGAATGTAATTTGCTGTGGCTGTATGGTTAGGATCATTGTTCTGCTGAACGGTGAATTTCCGCCCCAGTGTCTAGAGCTTTGCAGTCTTTGACAGATTTCCCTTCAGCGCTGACCTTTAATTAGCTCCGCCCATTTTTTCATAAACTCTGACCAGTGGTCCTGTTTCTGCTGAAGGAAAAAAAACATCCTCATTGCAACATGTAGACATCAGAAGGTTTCACTCCGAGCATGATGTGTTAGTCCTCTGCAACACTTATAGTTTTGTGCATGCTGGCCATAAAGTTCACATTAGAGAAAACACATTCTCTAACGTGTTTTCTCCGTGTCCCCTATGGTTTGTGTCAAACACGAACGGGAATGTTTACGACTGAGTTCTTGCCATTCTTACACAAAACCCTGGTCGTACTGTCAACAGATTCTTCTACATGAGCTGTGGATCTCTGCAGCTCCTCCAGTTACTGTTGTCCTCTTGCCTTCTTCTCTGATTGTTGC
Organism: Xiphophorus maculatus; assembly: GCF_002775205.1. Taxonomy (NCBI): domain Eukaryota; kingdom Metazoa; phylum Chordata; class Actinopteri; order Cyprinodontiformes; family Poeciliidae; genus Xiphophorus; species Xiphophorus maculatus. The sequence goes on along the minus strand of NC_036465.1, from coordinate 17,530,950 downwards.
TCTCTTGTTCATCCTATCAGTCCTTTAGTTGGTGACCACGTTTTGGTCAATTTCATGGAATGGCTGGATTTGTGAGGAGATTAAATTATAGGTGGACTTTATTTACTCAAAAGGCAACTTCTAAAAGGAATTTGTTAACTTTACTTAAGCATACCAGCAGATTTTTATTTGCAAATAAAAATCTAGGAATAATGTATCTGTTTGCTTGCACTCTAAAAGCCACATGATACTTTGTGTTGGTCAAGCAATAAGATCCTCTTAAGTCTGTGGTTTTAATGTGAGAAAGTGTGGAAAACCTCAAGATGTGTAAATAGTTTTGCGTCTGATTTAACAGCGCTGATTTAATCTGATTTAACAGCTCTGAAAATGTTGCTTTCTAACAAAGGCTGAACATAAGCATGTGTAGTGTAACTTGCTTTGTAAAGTATATTTTAAAGAAATAAAGAATGCAAATGAACTATCTGCCCTCTCTGTTGCTGTGTATCAAATGGATTACAGGAGAGAAAAGTAACTGAAGTAACAGAGTTGACTTTTGAACTGAAGTCAGCGCTGAACAGCTTTCCGCCCTGAGGGCCAAACCGAGACCCTGCATCATTCACCATGTCACCACAGCTTGCCGCTTCAAAGGGCAAGCTAAGCATAAAAATGCACAGCTGCTGAGCTGCAGCAAACATGCAGAGTTTGGCATATTTGTTGACATTTCTAATGCAAATCCTACCATTGTGTGACGATTCAGTTGCTGCTGATAGAGTCGTGTGCTGTTGCTCATGCTAAATAAGCTCCACCCAATTCTCCTGATCGGACTCTCTTTTTTTTATATCTTTTTGTTTGTTGCTTTCAAGCCAGACAACATGTTCTGCATATAAAAGAGCATGGAAATTTAAATTGAACTGAAAGACAACCCAGGCACTGACTCCAAAAACAGATATAACAAACCCAATGAGTGGTTTCTAATTGATTTGATCCTTCCAGATTCTTTCATCCGTTCTCCACTAGTGCTTTGCTTCTTTGTGGTCATGTCAGCAACTCTCAAGCATCTCTCCTCACTCTTTTCTTTTTGTTTCAGATAAATGGAGGAGAATGAGCGATGCAGGAGCAGGTCTCCAGCTCGGAGGACCAATCGGGTGCAGCAGGTGGTGGGAACAATAATTCGACGCACTCGAGAGTCTCTGAGCAGGTAATGGGAAGAACAGGAGGCAGAGAAGATTGTAAAAAAATGTTTTTTACACCTGAGAAAATTTCTAGAAACCAGAAAAGAAAAGAAAATAGCTGTGGAACAAGCTGTGTGATGGGTGTGTTTTCAGAAGAACAAACACCAACACGTCATGCGTGTCTGTAGTTAAAGAAAGAAATCTTTTATGTATGCAAAAAATATGGGGAGCTTCAAATTGTCAGTCCTAGCATCATTTGCAGATGCCTATCTTTGAAAGTTTCCTGCTTCGTGTGTGTTGCAATTTAATAAATGAAAGACAATAGACGTGACCCTTAAGAGGCAATTGTTTCATAAATAAATCAAACTTCCCAATTCCACTGTGGGAAAAGAATCCATAAGCGGAAAACATTTTAGAAAGAGGCCTGTCTCCCCAGGAGTGGACGTCTCAGCAAATTCAGAAATTTCAAATCACCCAGGAGGAGCCACATCTCAGCCCCTGCAAGCTTAGTTAGCAAGTTTGTGAGTACAATTAGAAAAAGACTGAGTAAGTAGGGCTTGCTTGGAAGAATGCCTGATGGGAGTGCAAATCTTTTATCTAATTAATATAGCAGCTAGACTTACGCTTGCAAGATTGCATCTAAATGAACAATAAGACATTTGGAATAATGTCCTTTGGACAGACGTAGTAAAAGTGTCTGGTGGGTTACAACCTGAACATGTTGCCAGTCCATCACTGGGACACACGGAACAGCCAATGATGCACGCACACACTCTTACATTGGGGCAATGTGAAGAGACTAATTAACCTGGCCACAAAGCAGTTTGGTAACAACCAACTCAGCATTTCAGTACAAACGCACCCACATGTCAAACATGGAGGTGGTGCAGCCACAAAATAAGCAAATAAATAATGAACAAAACCCCCAATTTCTAACCAAATAATAATGTAAAGTAGACTGAGGTGAAATTCATCACAAACTAATCTATCCTCAAAAAAATGTGTAAAATTGTTGCTGCTTTCAGATGCTTCTAAGCGCAAATTTATTCAGTTTTGCAAAATTTTCCTCATAATGCGGAAAAGCAGAGACTGTTGATATAAAGCTGGGGAATTTGAAGGTTCGTTTCTTAACCTGGTGTACACAGAGTAGATTTCCTCCCACACCCATACAAAAAGACACATACCACATTGCCGAGTACATATTCAATCTCTGACTGTCCCTCTTACACACACCCCTCTGTAAGCCACAAATATGCGTTTAAACGCTCGCCATCCTCTTGCAGTCGGCGAAGTGCTTTTTCTTTCTCAGTGAAGGAGGAAGCAGATACCAGGAACTCCTCCTGGTAGATGCTCCTGGGAAAACTTTGCCAGGTTGTGATCAATTGACCAGAAAAGTAAGGCCCAAAGAGAGGATAACACTGTTAGATTTGATTGAAGGTGTTTATTTGTCTTTATGTGAATGTGAACTTCATTCCACTGAGGTGACCGTATGACTCTATGAACTGCAACATCATTTATGAAATTTAAATATACAAACAGTCAACTTGAACCCTTTGATGGAAAGCATAACAAACATCAGACTCTAATGATTTTCTTCCTTGAAAGTTAAATTCCCTCTTCCTGTGTAACAAAATACTTTTTCTGAAGTTTCTCTCCATTGTTGACTGAAGTGTTGATGTGAGATAAACTATTGACTAGAAGGCGGCTCATTGTAGACAGTCTTTGTGCATGGAGTCATTCTTCTGTAACACATTTAGAATGTGGTTTAGCAACATTTTGCCAAAGGGAAAAAAAAAGCAAGACTTGCCTTTCTGGATGACAACATGTTGCTCTAAAGTCCTGTTTCTGTTGCTCAGCATTAATAAACATCACAAAGCCATGTTTATTTTTACCCTCAGGCATGAAATCTTTGCCCATTTACTGCTTTTGTACAGAGTAACATTTCTTTTTCTTTTACTGATACTACTAATCACAATAAAATCCCCAAACTATGTCTTTTAACACGGGGCACACTGATGTGTTTTTATATTATTTCCCTGTGTTTCATTTCCATGCTTTTGTTTCCTAAATACAAAGCCTCTATTAGATTTTCTGATGTTGCTGATTTGCTAAAAAAAAAAAGTAACCAATAAAATTTTCCTTCACACGTTTCCCTGAGTTATTTTGGAAGATGCTGCTGGCATCAAATTTAAAACAAGAGCTCCCAGAACACATATTCACCCATCCCAAGGCTCAGGCTGCTTTCTGCTATTTGCTTTAGAAGGAATCCTGATTTGCAATGAATAAAAAAGTTCTTGATGTTTATTTTGCAGTAATTCAGGAAGGCTTAAATAATTTCTTACAAAAATGTATTTACGTTTTTAATCTATGAGGGGTTGATTCATGTGTATATTAGTACCACAGACACTTACTCTGAATAAGTGTTTGCGTAAGTATTTTCATTTTTAAAAACAAAATGAGTTAAACTTTCCAGCTTAAACATCCACACACACTAATAATACATATGATGTGGGAGAAAACGAGTGAATACTTATATGGGGCAGTGAATTTATTGCCCATTTTTCTTTGCATTGTGGTTCAAGCCACGTCAGATTGGAAAGAGAGAGTCAGTGAACAGGATCTTTCTTTTTTCAAGTTTTGCCACACACATTCACTTGAATTTAAGTCTGGACTTTGACTAGACCCTTCCAACACATGAATGTGCTTTAATCTAAACCATTCCATTGTAGTGTTAGCCACATGCAGCTTGTTGTCCCCATGGCATGATGCTGTCACCATCAGGATTATGACCAATGTTAGTTTCCTGGAACACATGACATTTGTAGTAACGTAATCTATCCATCTGTTTCTGTCCTTTTATTCCTTTCTTTTTCTGTGTGCATTTCTAAAGGAGAAAAAACAAAACATAAAGTCATGTTCTGGATACTTTGCAATTGGACAAATGGACAGATATTACGAGATTAATGTGGGCTAAAATTTAGATGAGTATTGCCACCTTCAGTCAGATGACCTGTCCTCCTTTCTGACCTCCTCAGAGAGCGTCTCCTCGGCGATGGGCGGTCGCAGCGCTCCAACAGTCTGTCCAGTCAGAGCTTCCAGGCTAAACTGACGCTGCAGATCACCAGAGACCCCGTCCTGGACCGGAGCACCGGACATGGCTTCACTCTCACAACGGACAACCCCCTGCTGGTCAGGGATGTTGCCCCAGGTACACACGTGTGCGTGTGTGTCACATGTTTGTCTATGTGGATGAGTGTAATCTATTTTCTAATTCTTCTCTCCAAATAGCCACCTGCTTTATGAAACTGTGTTCTGCCTGCAGCAAGTCACATTTTTGCACATTTTTGTGTGTTTCTGCACTCAAATGCACACATACATACACGCGATGAGTCTCTCTTGGCCTTCACCCATCGTGTTTGGCATTGTGCCAGAGCAGGCCACTGAAACAGCAGAGCCACCTGCTCATCCTTCCCAAATTCAATCACTTTTCATTTAAACCTCTCTGATTGGAGGTATCAGGAGCAGGTAAAACACGAAGATGCTGATCCATCGCTTTGACGTCGATCTTGTAAAATAAGCTGATAAAAAGCCTAGAGGAGACTCCCACCTTGCCCTCATCTCTGTAATTGCTGTCTGCTGCCAAAGAAAGATGGTGAGAAGGTGAAAGGGAGGTGATAACTGGGGACATCCAACAGAGAGCGGGATTTGTCAGCAGTGAACAGATTAAGTGCAAACACGACACAGACATGAAAAAAAGTGTGCGAAAATGTAAAGGAAGGCAGAGGAGAGAGATGCATATCGCCTTTGAGATTGGAGGAGTCAGAAAAAGAGTGAAGGCCAGAGGAAATTATGAGGAAGAATGATTTAAAAAGTAAAGAGGAAGAAAGCAGAGAAATGAGGATATAGACTGCGATGTCAAGAGAGGAGGGTGGAGCTGCAGTGTGTGTTTGTGTGAAAGCTCGCAGCTTTCCTTCAGTGGCTAAAAAACGAGTTTTAGGCAGAGCTGCTTGAAGCTATGTGCCTGTGTGTTGACAATCCCATATGTTCTGTAGGCTTGCAAGTGACTGTGCGTTTGCTGCAGAGTGAGATGAAACTGCTGTGCCTCTCTCTTGCCTGAAGACAAATGAGTATAAATAACCAGAGTAGGCAGAGCAGAGGCGAACTGGAAGAAACCCAGAATAACTGTAACCCCTCACGTCCTGGAGAGCTCAGCCCAACACTGTTGAGTCAGCCCTGTTCAGTGAGCATGTGTGCCACTCTGTGACGTATGCTTCTTGTGCATGTTGCAGGATGTGCAGCCAGGGTTTATGTTCAGCATGTGTATGTGTGTGTGTACCACAGGGAGCCCTGCAGATGGAATCCTATTCCCAGGAGACCAGGTGCTGCAGATAAATGATAAAGTGATGGAGGATTTGAGTCCAGAGCAGGTGGAGATCATCTTGAGGTAAGACTATCTATCTAAGGTTTATGACAGAGCAGAACGATGACTAAATCCACCATCTGAGCTGTTTCATGGTTACGCTTTTTAAGAGTGTGTGCACCATTCATGTTTACATTTGCGTGGAAGACCTCTTGCACTTTGGACAATTGTTCATACCCCTTGTACTTTTCTACATATCACCACGTTGCAATATTTAATTTCAAGAAAAGTCAAAGAAACCATGGCTTTCTTTTTATAGATGAAAATCTAAAACCTGTATTCAATATTTTATTCTGTAATACCAATAAATGAAATCCAGCATAAACAGTGGCCTTAAGAAGTTCTTTAAAGGGTCAATTCAGTCCACCTGTTTGTCATTTAACCTTTATATAAATCCAGGTGTTCTGTGAAGGCCTCAGAGGTTTGTTGGAGAACATTAGAGTGCAAACAGCATCATGAAGGAGCACACCAGATAGGTCAGAGATAACTCTGTGGAAGACATGGATGAAGCAAGCTGCAGGGCAGTTCTGGAAGAAAACCTGTTCAAATATACAAAAGTTTTTAAAAAGGGGAAAGAGGTCCGACTTCACACAGGACCCTTCAAGTGTATGTCTAAGGTTGGATCAAAGCATATTCATGTGTTTGAATATTCCAGTCAAAGTGCAGGCCTAAATCTGATTGAGAATCTTTGTTGAGCCTTCAAAACTTAGTTCATTCTGACTGCATTTGAACTCTTTATAAGAGCATAAGCATAAGCATAAATTTCAATCCCAAGATGTGCAAGGTGTTGACAGGTGGTTTTAGACACCACCCTTCTAGAACCAGAAGGTACATTTTCAGATTATTAATTGTAAACAAAAAAAAACTGCTTATTAAAAACCTGTGGTTGTACTTTGACAAAAATATTGAAATGTTAAATGTGTACAAAGGTACAGAAAGACGTGCGTGCATCCGTGTTATTTGTTGGTTTTGTCCACAGGGAATTGGAGGATTGCATTAATGTGACTATTCTGCGGCACATGACAGTGAGTACAAAGAAAAATCTCAACACGTTAACAAGGTCACATAAAGTCATAAGACCACATTTGACATTTGAAACAGTTTTTTTTCCTAACATGTGACAGTAAGTTTGCATATTCCCTCATTCTTTAAACTGAATTGCAATGCGAAAATTATGATTTCTTTAAAGCAATTTGCGTTCTCAGACTGCATTTTCCTATTTCACTGCTGGCTATAAGATAAGCTTGTTTCATTGACAGCTCTTGTTTTGCAGAATCCGAAGTCGTCCATAATGTCAGCAGAGAAGAGAGCTCGTCTGAGGAGTAATCCAGTCAAAGTGCGCTTTGCAGAGGAGGTGGTGGTCAATGGGCACACTCAGGTAAAACATTTTCTCTGACAAAAAAAAAAAGAAGAAACCCTACCAAAAAGGAATTAATGAATACATTTTTTCTGGATAGTTTATTCTCACATTTGAAATGCATTTAGTTTTCAACTGCGTACATTTTACTATTTGTTTAATTACATGTCTAACTGCTTCCTCTTTCTTTTTTCCAATAGGGAAACTCTCTTCTCTTCCTTCCTAATGTCCTGAAAGTCTATCTCGAGAATGGCCAGACCAAGGCCTTTAAGTTTGACAATACAACCTCTGTGAAGGTAAGGGTTTTTGTTTTCACCTTCATTAAGTCCCTCTGAGCTCAATGAGGCATTTTCATGAAAGATTTAGACATCAGCTAGTGATAAAAATTTGATCCATGTTGTTGCCCAAGAGACCAAGATGAATCTCAATCTTAATACGAGTCAAACATTTTGAACATTGATGTTGTATGTCATGAAACCCAGTACAAAGGTTCAAAGTCTTGGGAATCAATTCTGTGATTATTTAGCCATATGCTTGGATCATTATTCTGTTCAAAGTCCAATGATTGGCACAGCTTTGGTTTTCTGAAAAAGCACGACTTTCTTTTTTTTTTATCTTTTGAGAAAATCCGGTGAAGGGTTTCGCATGCAAACCAGCATGAGTGGGTCTCTGCTGTGAGCAAGTTTATAAGGGAATGTGGGTGTGTTTTGTAATTTGTAGCATGTTCACTGGCTGCAGTTGCCACAAACTCTCTTGATTATGGCATGATAATTACTAAATGTGTCCGGAAGAGGTTGCATGTTAGGATAATTGTTTCCAAAACTCACCACCAGCGGGATTAAGTTTATTTTCACTTTACAACGTCTCTCCTGCTTGGATTTCACTTTTTTTTATTCCCAGTCAGGGGAAAACTGAGGAGAAGGGTGAGATCGTCCATCTGGCATCAGCAGACTAGGAAAAGCAAGTTTGTTTTAGTTGGTTGAAATTTTGGTTTTCCATCTTTCCAGGACATTGTTCTGACTCTGAAGGAAAAACTGTCCATCCGGGTGATTGAGTACTTTGGTCTGGTACTAGAGCAACAGTATAGCATCACAAAACTATTACTACTGCATGAAGATGAGCTCATACAAAAGGTAAGGGATCTGCAGACAAACCTATATGCATCCTGGGTGAGCAGGGAAGAATGCTCACACTAGCTAAGTGTCGGTATAATGCATTTAGGATCTGCTATGTTTTGTCTCCACCAGGTGGTGCAGAAAAAAGACTCACATGATTATAGATGTCTGTTCAGGGTTTGCTTCATTCCCAGAGACCCCACAGACATGCTGCAGGAGGACTCCTTAGCCTTTGAGTATCTCTTTTTGCAGGTCAGAGAAACCTGTCAACAGCACTACTTATATTTTTTATTCAGCTTTAGTGACTAACTTGGAGAAACCTTCATATATCATAAAGTTAAAGAAAAGATTGTATGTACTTTGTTTAGTTCACAACGTCAATCAATGTGCTTTCTTTCAAAAATCCCCCAAAACTAAGAAATATAATCATCAAAGCTGAAGGATTTGTTTGAACTGTGAAGCTGGACTGTGAATCTCTCTGATTATTTCAAGACAGTCCCAGTCTCTTATGATTCTCTTCTGTCGTGTAACAATTGCTTTACTCTATTCCTGCTCCTCTTTGAATCTGTATTAATCTATATATTTGCTGTTCTAAGCAGTTGCCACTTTGATGATGCGTAGCTCTGAGGCTTCTTTGTAAAACCAACATATGCAAAGCCATACACAGTCTGTGCATATTTTCATTGCACAATAAAAGCCACAGGAGTGCCACTTATGTCATGCTGATTTAATGTTTTAAAAACAGTCTTTGCGTCTTGCTGTGCTTGTTTTCCCTGACAGTTTGGAGTTCCCACTGTTGGTTTTACTTTAAAAGACTTCTAGAGTTGCCTATTTTTTTTTTTTTCAACCTCTGCCGTAAAGTAGATGTCGGTGGTACATTAGAGCAGAAACAGCAGTGCGCCATGCTTTCACATGGATGTGTGTATGCAGTGTCTGTACGCATTTCACTGTGGTTGTTGATGATTTCAGAGTGTTGGAGATGTGCTACAGGAGCGTTTTGCTGTGGAGATGAAGTGTAACACGGCGCTACGGCTGGCTGCCTTGCACATGCATGAAAGACTTGATAGTTGTGGACAGACCCGGACATCTATCAAGAGCATTACGTGAGTCTTATGTGTGTGTCTGGGTCAGTCTAAGGTTACAACATTATGGTCACTACTGGCTGTCCTTTTGAAGCGTGTATGATTTTGATGATCTAGAAAGCGAAGTGCTTTCAGGATTATGATTAGTCTAGACTGAAGATACTAATTTATTGATACGTCATTTATTAATGTGATGGAACATATTGGGCATGTGTAATGAGGACAATAGCCTAAATACACACCAGCTCTAGGGATCTACATTTACTGACATGCATGGAAAGGTTTAGCAGCACAAACTGGTATGCATACTGGAATTCATGCAAACCTTCTTACCTTTAAGGCTGTGCTTGTCGAACAAAATCCAGTTAAATTGCTAACTTCTGATAATTGCCAAGGGTAATGTTAGCTTCAGAAAGCAGACTGCTAACAAAGGGTTTTGTTTTCCCATGTAAGAAGATAGTTGCAGTTTTTATTAAATAAATCAATATTTTAGTATGTTGATGTTGTTTTCAATTATAAAAGTGACTCATAGTTGCCTTTACAATGACATCTTCTTTGTCTTAAGTCCTTTTATAGATATAATTTATTCTTAGTAATAAGACAGATATTGCTGGCAACCAGAGCACTTTTTTCTAAGTTTGATTTTCATGTCTGTGTATGTGTTGTTGGCAGGAAGGAGTTTGGCCTGGACAGCTTTATCTCACCCACGCTGCTGAGCAACATGAGGGAGAAGGACCTGAGGAAGGCAATTAGCTACCACCTCAAAAAAATCCAGGCCCTGCTTGAGCCACGACAGAAGGTAAACAAGGAATGACAGACGAGTGACAGAAAAAGACAGAAAGCCGTTAAAGATAGTGCCTGTATTGTGAAGGTTTTGGGAGAATTTTAGCTGTTAATGTCCTATAAGGTTAAAGTCGTTAGAATCTGATAAATAGTGGGCAGCGGAGCAATTAAGGAAGAGCTTATCTGCTTAGTCAGTCAGAGAATTTCTGATTTTACTATATTTTCTCTCTTTTTTTGTTAACTTGTGTTCCAGGTAATAACGGCTACGCAGGCTAGATTGGCCTACCTTACTCAGCTTGGAGAACTCATTTCTTATGGTGGACGGTCTTACACAGCAACAATGATGGTAAGAACCGTTTTTAAGTTGTGTGAGTCCAATTGCTAAAATACAAGCACTAGACACTTTACTAGGTACATCATGGTAGTACTGCGTTAGGCCCTTATTTAGCCTCTGACTTTTGCTTAACAATAGTAATTATTTTTGGCATAAGGTAAGGGAAACAAATCTCAGAGATTTTCGTCTATGTTGCCATCGTGACATCATGCAGTTGCAACAGATTTGTTAGTACACATCGAGGCTAAGAATATTCCATTTTCACCAAAATGTGCTCTGGATGACTTACATCTGGTGACTATGGAGATTTGACACATGGTACACTGTGCAACAGGAAGTATTCATCAGAAGCTGGGTACTCTGTGGCCGTAAAGGGATAGACATGACCAGCAACAACACTTATGTAGGCTGTAGTTTCTGATATACTCAAACCAGTCTGTCTCTTAAATCCAGTTTCTTACCAATTGTGATATTTGGTTTAAGCTTCAACAAGTTGTCCTTGTGCCATTTAGATGTCTAAATGAAGTGATTTGCTATCATGTGCAAATAAACAGGTGTACTTTTAAACACCTGGCTTGTTGATATGCCTTGTAACTGTGATATTCTTTTATTGTAATTTTGTGTGCTTTCACCTGTGTTCAGCTTCAGGACAGGGAAGTGATGGTCAGCTTGCTAGTAGGTGCCAAGTATGGATTGAGTCAAGTCATTAACCACAAGATCAACATGATATCCACGTTGGTTGAGTTCAGCAGCATCAGCAAAGTGGAGCTGCTATCTGAGTCGGACAAAGTCAGCCTGCTACGCATTTCACTGCATGATATGAAGGTAGGAAAGTCACGAGCGAACCTATTCATCCAGATACTGTATAATTCATAAACATGTTGGCACTGACATTGATAAAAACATGCATATGCACTTACCATTCTATTTTTGTGCCAAATTTCATGCTAGAATAAATATGGGTCAAGTATGCTTCCTCGAGTTCAGGAATACGTAACCTTTGGGAGCTAATGTACATAATAATTCTCTAACACAAAGGTGACAGTGTCTCCTTCTTTCTCCCACTTCTCCACCTTTCTTTTCTTACCCTTTGACTTTAATTGCCTCTGCTTTACCTAATGTTCGCCAATGCCCTCCCCTCTCTCAGCCATTTGCCTTACTGATGGATTCTATGGCTGCCAAAGACTTAGGGTGTCTGCTGGGAGGCTACTGCAAACTCCTGGTGGATCCAAGTGTTAATGTCTTCCGTCTGGGGCGCCCGAAAGTCAGGGTGCACCGGATTCCTGCTGAAGAAGGTGTGTGTGGGAAGTTCGCCGTAATAGAGGGAGTGTGCTATGAATCCCTAACAAGTGAGCAAAAAAACCCTGTTTCACTTTAAACTATCACTTTATGGCTTTGGCCTTTTTGACATTTTCCACATCAGATGTAAATATACTGTAGCCTCCTGAGACCCACAGAGTTGTTTACAGTTATATTTCTCCTCTGTAGAGGCCACTATCCTGAGAAGAACAACTTATTAAATGTGTCTAAACTCTAAAATTATATAAGAGGCGTGCAAACACGTGTTAAAAGGGCTGGTGTTTGTTAAGTAAAAATATAATCAGACAAACCTTTTTGCAAATAATGTGACATTTATCCCCTGCAAATCAACTAAAAACAAACAAATCTGTTTGAAGGAAAACAAAGATGTCACAGTGAATTTTGTCCAGAGTCCAAAGCGATCGGTAATCTCACAGCATTATATTTTTAGAACAAACGAGGCCTCATGATCGTCAAGAAACAAATAAAATATACTTTAGTTATAAATTTCTCACATTTAAAAATAAATGAGCGTTTCTTCCGGGTTTCAGAAGGGTATATCATTAGGCAATACATGTATGGATAAAGATAACTGCTGTGATATCCTGTTATAATTGAACATAATTTTCTTCAATAATGTGCATCCATAAAACTTTACATTACGCTTGTCTTTGGTTCATGCATTAGGTTATGTGTCCCGCTGCTGCAGTGAGTCAGATGACTCCACAGATGATGATGATCCAATGGATTCTCAGAGTTACAAAGGCTCAGACCCCGCAAGTACGGACTGGGAAGAGAGGAGAAGAGGGGAGGAAAAAAAGAGAAAAGAGGAAGAAAGAAAAGAAAGAGAAGAACACAAAGGCAAACAGGAAGTAAAAATAATAGTTACAACAGAAGGCAAGGAAAACGAGAGTGAAGAGGAAGTAGGTGCAACAGGAAGTGGTCTACGTAAATTTAAAGTTGTGGATGAAGGAATGAACCTGGAGACCAGCTGGTATCACACTGATCCAAGAGTTACCAGCAGCTTCTCCAGCTTGTCCAGCAGTTCCTTGAGCACTGCATTGGATGAAAGCAATGCTGCAGCCAAAGCCCCTTCTCACCTGGATGCTCTTTGTGGATCAAGCCCGGGTGAAGATCCTTCTAACCTGGATGTGCACCACCCTTACCTCCTTGAGCCAAAGCGTCAAGGGCCCCTGCGACCCACAAACCTAAACTACCGTGGCAATGATAATTCTTTCCTCTGCTTTGCAGAGCTCTCCAAGGATGATTTCTTACCTAGTCCAGCAGGAGCTACAAGTGATGACGATGACGATGATGATGACGAGGAGGAGGAGGACCTGGGTATCCACAAACTGAGACGCATATCTAAGATCCCTAGTTCAAGAGATCTGAGAATGATTGACAGCACACCTTTTGAACGATTGCCCATTAAAAGAAAGAAAAAGACTCCTCCCAAAGTCCCAGTAAGAACAAGTTCAATTCCTGGAAGTAAATCAGCACAAGTTGAGCACCGCCTGTCTAAAGATGAGGACAGTCTCTTTCTTACTCCTTCGCCAAATCCAAAACCAGCTCTTTTGTTAAAGGACAATGTCTCAGAATCAGAAGATGAGTTTTTTGATGCACAGGATAGGTTTACCCCACCAGTTCCAGATTTTTCAGGTTTGTTCTAGACATTTTTTTCACAATAAGACAACTTTTATTTAATTTTTTACAAAGGTCTATTGATGCAGGCACAGTCGTTTTAAGTGACTGTAATATTTGAAAACACCTAAGAATTATTTCTTTCAAAGACATCTTTTAGCTACATAATAACAGTCTGTGTATCTTGTTTGCTCTTCTCCTCTTTTACAGATGCTGAACTGGCTGATCGGCGAAATGCCAATCGTTTGAGTGGAACCTGGAATAGTCTTCCATCTGTCCAAGGAAAAGAACCATCATCCCCTCTTGCCAGTAAACCTCGATCACCTAAAATGAAGAAGGATTCTGAGTTGCTAAAAGATTCCACAAACCAACTTGTTCACCCACAACCGAGTGCTTCAAAGTCATGCCAGAAACCTGAAACAAAAGTCAAACCACCACTGGCACCTAAACCCCAGTTGCTTCCCAAACCTCAGATGATGCCTCCCAAGTCACCCCAACATGGAAGATCATATGCCCAGTGCAATGGAGATGCCTCTGGACATTTGTCTTCTGAACTTTTGGAAATGGAGCCAGACACAATGGAGTTCAAGTCTGTCACATTAGGTGGATTGCCTCTTCCTTCATCAATGATTACAGCAGTGAGATGTAAAAAACAGGCAGTAACCAACACAACACTACAGTCAGAGGAAAAGACTAACAAACAGGAAAACAACTTGCAACTAAACAAAAATCTGCTGTGTGAGAATGGATCACATGTTCTTACTAGTGACAAAACATTAATTTCGGATAAAAAGGAAACATCGAGAACTGATGAGAAAGTAAATGGATCTAACATTCTAACAAAAAGTCCACCAAGCTTACACTCAATCCCTCGCTCCAATTCGGGCACAAAGCTAGCTGTTCCTCCACCGGTTCCCCCTAAACCTACTTCTTCCATCAGCTTCCATCCATTATCTTTACCTGCTAGCTCTCCTGTGTCTCCCACTGATCCAAATAAAGGGATGTTTAAGGATACTATCAGTACACCCAATGGGATCCACCCATGGAACAATCGCAATGGCAGCATCCAGTCAGGACCTAGGAGGGTTTCTCTGAGCCATGAGAGCCTTTCACCAAAAAATACAGATGCACCGCTCACTATTACCACCTCACCCACCTCAGTCAATTGTAAAGGTGTTGGAGGCCTTGACAGCAGAGAACCTGGTCGATCTGGTTCAGGATCTGATCTGAGAACTAGCTCCTCCAGCCTTGGAGGTAGACTACCAGCTTCTGCTCTGAGAGGAAAGATCCAGTCTTTACCATGGTACATGACTCGCTCCCAGGAGATTTTAGGAAATCTGGACTATCCCTCCACAAGTACTATCAATGGAGACACATCTGGCTTTGGTTCTGGTTTGTCTGTAGCAAGTGGTCTATCAGACTTAAACAAAACCCCTGTGAAGGACGAAGAGTCAATAGCTTCAAAATCAGGAAGTAAAGGAAACATCTTAGATGACGGAGCAGAGGTTGTCATCGCAACCATCAAAGAAGCTCCAGAAGTAAGTTCACATATGAAAAAGGCCAGTGGAACAAATGGCTCACATCCTAATCTGAGTTTTAGAGATAACAGTCCACACAGTGGCAGTGTTTCTTCAGAGCAGCCACAGTCACGGCCTCATTCAGCTGTTGGCCTGGGAGGTGTGACAAGCATGCAGATTGGAGGGGACTCACCGACCTCCTCTGGAGCAGACACTACTCCTCCACAGCAGCATCGGGAGTCTTGCGGCTGTCGCACTGTCTATGCCAACTGTTTCAGTGGAGACACTGAAGATGGGGTTAGCTTTGATGAGGAACTCACAGTTTATGAGTTCTCTCGCCGCATACGCCCCAAACCTGCTCAGGCATCTTCTCCAACAACTCCCTCTCCAAAACCCAACATTCTGTCACTTCTGAGGGACAACCCTCGGCCACTGTCTACTTTCTCTACTGCATCCTCTGAACTGAGTCCTCTGGTTTCATGTCCAGTTTCACCTACAGTTTCACTCAGTGGTCGTCTTCGTTCCCTTACCAACAAGAACTATGGAGGACTAAGGGGTGGCTTTGCCTCTCTGCGGGAAGACATAGATCAACTTCTTCTTGTATTAGAGAGGGGAGTGCTTGACCAGCCTCAACAATTCTCAAAACTGGAGAGCACAGACTTAAATCACAATGGAACAGAAGACAATACTGCTGTAGGACAGAGCTGCACTGGAATAAGTCCTACCATCATGACAGAGCCTGAAAGGAGTCTTCTCCAGGCAGAGGCCCGTCGACTAGCATCTGGATGTCAGCGGGCCACACGTGTTGGCTGGGCTCCAGATGAGGCTCTTCGTTCTTTAACCACTAGCTTCAGCGCACTAGTTCAGCTGTCAGCTGCCTGCCTGAAAACAAACCCCTGTCCTGGTTGTGATGTCTGCCGTAAAGCAAGACTTGTCAACAAGGATGAGGACGACGATGGGCAGCAGCCTATGGACAAGTTGAAGGAGATAGTTGGTCTGTACCGAGAGTTTGTTGGGGCTGTTGAAACAGCTGGGACTGGTGGTGTGAATGGTAGTCGGAGTGTGGGGTCTGGACAGAGTCAGGGAGAGGAAGATGGAGTGAGGTTGCTTGCCAAACGCTGCACTTTGCTCATATCAACAGTGTTTGCACTCACACAACTCTTCCGGACATCCACACTGGAAACCACGGACACACCTGGCCGTGTACCTCTCAATTTTTGACCCAAACCTTCAGACTCCAAAACAATGGACTCCTGAGGTGAGACAAGAGAAACCTCTACATAGCAAATTGGTTTGCAACTCCAGTATTTTTGTACAAGTGCCATGCACACCACAACAAATTACATACACACACTGACATCTCACATAATGCTAGAGAGAAGTCTGCCTCTCTTTGTAACACATGGACTATGCATTTGTACATATGAATTTTATAATTACTTTATTCTTATTTTATGATACAATATGTGTATGTATGTAATGATTATCCATGTACGTATTTATGTATTTATTTTTACAATGTTTGCACCATTATCTGCCATGTACAGATCTCTGGTGAGTGAAACTTTAAAAAAAAAAAAAGGATGTCACTGGATTTCTTTCTTCTTCTTTTTTTTATTATTATTTTCCCTCGTCTTTGAGACAGTATTATGTTATCTTTTGCTGCTTTTGAACAAAATCTTCACTCTTCAAGGTGTAATCTGTAAATTGTCATTTTAATAAGTTTATTATTGCAATCCGGTTACTGACAAGACTTAGAAAATATACTTTATTACAGTTTTGAACTACAATAAATAGCTGTTTTGTTTTTATATGTGTAAGGTTTACACCTTTTTAAGGGTTTGGTTTTAAACCTCACAATCACAAATAGATGTGGTACAAAACTCTATTACACAGCAGGGAGAGCACTTTTGACTGTTACAGATTGCACCTTTTGTGAGACATAACCTTGTATGAAGTGTTTTTTCCTGTCTTTCCCCCCCGTCCAGAATTATGCTGTGTAGTTTCTTTGTAATATTCCCATTATCCAAATATATGCAGTATTAGAACATTCTTGTTTTCATCCAAACGCCTCCATCTATGTATGTTGTCTGGGTATGTTGGGATGGGGGCTTAGGCAGTGAAAAAGTGGACCTTATTTATGTAGTTGGCACAAGGGTGACTGTTAAACTCTGTCCAGATGTAGCAAAGATCCAAAGTCTTAAAAACATTGAGCCACAAATATTCCTTGCTTTGGGTTGCTCTTCTTTGTAAACCACTTTATCAATAAAACACTGACAGATGAACTGGTTAAGGTCAGAATTGTAGATATACATTTGTGTCCTACATTAGTTTACGCCTATGCAAACATAAACCCCTCGGCCCCTGCACGATGTGTGCCATTTTTATTTCTTTCCATTCTAACATTAAAACCAACACCAGATGCGTTATACTTGTGTAAACATATTGGGTGTTTTACTTTGCTTGGAATGTTGGCTTTTGGTCTTGCTTGGGAGAAACTTTCTGCATCATGATTTGCAACAACTTGCAAGATTTGCATGACATTTGCAATTGTCAATGTAAAGACTGTTTGTACTGATCTCTGTCAATCGCCGCTAAAAGGATTACTTTGCCTGATCAGTTCGCTGATGTGAAGCGTTCGCTAATCAGCTCGCCACTTCACAGGACGTAGCCAGCTCGCTTGATGAGCCATCCACCGTGAAGGATTTACTTGAGCTACTTTTGACAACAGTCAGGCACTTAAGACTAATCAGTCAGTAGCCGCTCCTGTAAATATGGTAAGGGGATTTGACAAAATGAAGGCTGCTTAAGCATTCAGTCCGCTGGTGAAGGAAGTATTTCTATTTTACAAAGTGACAAAGGAAAACGTTAAGGGTATGAAGGCAAATCTCCTAATTGAGACTTCCAGCTGCCATTTTTTCTGGTAGCTTTATCAATCACTGCACAAACAAGCCCTTCTATTATGCCCCAACTGTGTTTTGTCTTCTATTTTTTGTTGTTATTCATCAGACCGGCTCAAAGAGCAAGAAGAGTCTGTTACACTCTTCTGTTTGTACGCACAGAGTTTCATAAGAAACACTTATGTGTTTCTACACAAGCTGTCCAATTGCCATATTTACATCCAACAAAGTCAATGTAACAAGAATTGTACTGTTTGGGAATAAAATACACGCTGACCTTAATGTTGTTTGTTTACTCAGTTTGTCTTTGTTGATGTGTGTATCAGCAAATTCATGTGCCCGGGATCTATCGTTATACGTCTTATTTATGATATTTTAAACTTTAAATTGACAAGCAAACTGCGGTCATTTGAAGTGAAAATAAAAAAGAGGAATGCATGCGAGTGTGAACCTGAACTTCACTATCTGCATTGACATGTCTGAACCTCTAATGCAGTTAATGAGGATCACTGTTGGATTTCTTTCCTGGTGTTAACTCGCTTTCCCGTCTGCTAAGGCAGCGTTTATCTGTGAACTGAAGCGTCTCTCTTTATCCTTGATATCCTTGTCATCTCTCACTCCTCATTCTAAGAAATCAAGGCAAGCATTTTAGCCTCTATTATTAAAAACACTCATGACATTGAAGGCAAAAATGTTATCCCTTCAAATTCAAATGACCCCTTAATGACCATCTCAGTGTGAACAGCAACCAGGATCTGAAAGGCTTTGTAGCTGCAGCAGCTCAACCTTCTCGAGCCAAAGTCCTCACATCAGATTGTCCTTAATCTGATTTTTATCTGTTGTCTGACTCATTGATGTAGTCACGTGAAGAGTAACAATCATTAGCGTAGACTCACTGCCAGAACTTCTTCAGTGATTAAAAAACATAAAATATATTATCACAGTGACACTATTTTAGTCATTGTGTCGGGAGTGAGTGCCAAGTCTCATCTTTTCTATAGCACATGGTTGCAGGTTGTGTGAGTGATCAGAAAGCAGGGATTAGAGTGTATCTCAGGCAAAGGGCAGGACAGACAGGAGATGTATTGTACAGTGAGGCTCAGTGGATACAAAGGATTTGGTATAGATGTCACAAATATACAAAAATATTTCATTTAGTTTCACAATGCTTGTCTGATAGTGTTCCATAACTAGCCCATTGCAGTGCCTTGCAAAAGCATTCATAAACCCTTTGACCTTTTTCACCTTACAAATGAAACCTTTTATGGGTATTACTAAGATTTTGTTACAATCAAAAAGTGGTGCATAAATGTGAGGTAAAACAACAAATGATGGTTTCACCAAATGCTTTCCTGAAAAAATATTTGTAAAACATTAAGGAAACTGTGCTACTCTCATGTATTTAGCCGACTTTGCACTGATTCCTCTCAATACAATTCTTTAAAAGACTTCACAAGTCATCTAATTAGTTAATATAATTTACAGCTATTCAGGACCCTGTGAGGCTTGTTAGAATACCTCAGAGGGGCCTGAGGCCTGAGGCTTTCACCAATGTTCCTAAAGGAACATTTTTCATTAGGAACAAATTCCTTTAGGAAGAAGAAACGCAGCTGGCAGGTCAGAAGTAGATTTGTAGAAAAATAAATCAAGGTTAGCTTATAAAACATCTCAAGCACTGTCTAAATCTACAAATCTACCAAGAAGTGGCAAGTTGCCTAACCTGACAGGGAAGCATTATTCACACAAGCAGCCAAGACACTCCTGCCACCTCTGGTGTTGCACTCTACAAATCTGACACTCATGGGAGAGTTGCAAAAAGAAAGTTTAAAGAATAAAAGCTGTAAAAAAAAAGTCCCATATTTAGAAAACAGCACACCCTGCACACAGCCCCACCACTAACCGTGTTAATGTTGCCACTCTGAGTGGCAACATTGTGTTCTTTGAATGCTGTTTCTTCTGCAACTAAAGGGAGTCATCAGAATTGCTAAACGAATTGAGCAAAATACTAGGCGACCCTATAAGACAAGCTTTTAGAGGCTGCTTCAAAAGAAATGGGATTGGGGTATTGTCAGCAGGGTGACTACTGACAATATACAGCCTAAGCTATAGTCGAATGCTGTGTATAGAATAACTGTGTGTTACAATGGCTCAGGGAAAGTCCAGATCTAAATCCAAATGAAAATTAGTGGCAAGGCATGAAAAGTTCAAGTTCACACTCCGTCTGAATGAGCCATTTTGCAAACAGAATAAAAGCCTCTAGATGGGACAAACTGGTAAAACCATAAGGTGACGCAACAAAGGATTGAGACCCACAAAGCCTGAATACAAGTGCATGTTTTAGATTCTTCAAAAAATATTCCAAATCATGTATTTTCTTTCTACTTCACCATTATGATGTTCGTCACATTAAATCCCATTAAAATAGGGTTACGGTTTTAACAAGAAAGAGAAGGCACGAGTTCATTTTTTTCCCAAGAAAATGTAACAATTTTCTCCTTTGTCCTGAAACACCAAGGCAACAGATCCGTTTTTATTTATATCAAAGACTTGATTTATCTGCAGTGAATAACTTTACAGTTTGAACGTAACGTACTGACTTTCAGAACAATTACAAGCAAAGTTATTTAAAACTAGCAGGAAGAACTCTTCTGTAAAACTGGAATACAAAAGCCTTTGTTTGAAAGGAGAAAAAAAAAAAACCTCATGTAACCTTGAACATTGAGGGGAGGAGTGAGAGGAGAAGCAAAACATTTGAAAAATTAGGCCAAACGGTCCATTTTACGTGGCAGCTTGAGCTTTTTGTGCCACTGAACATTACCCTCTGCCCCTGTCTTCACTCTCCGCCATTAATCTTCAGCCTCTCAAATGTCCAAGCAACGTGCCTTTCCTCTTTGGGCTGTCGGGCACGCTCAGAACCGTAGTGTGGTGGCTGAAACTACTCAAGCTTGAAATCTGAGCCCATTATGTCAACAGATGTTACAAACAGGGAGGAGAGCAACCGTGAGAGGAGAATATAACAGCAGGACAAAACAAGGGAGGTTTCAGAATCCAATTGGGGAGAATGGACATTCAATAGTACTTGTTTGAATATGTAGCATTACAGAAGGGGTCCAAAACTACTGAAAGGAGCAAAGGTGCACATCAAGATTATTATGGGGTATACTTTCATGTTGCTCACAAAGTCTAAATATAATTTAATTACTTTCAAATAATAAAAAATAAAAACTGCAAATATGGGTGCGGATTGTTTAAATTCAAAGAACCTTTGCCGGTGGCACTTCAGAAAACAGGTAAAAACAAACCACAGATTAACTACAGACGCACCAATCAGTCTTAACTTGATCTTTAGCGGTTTCATCATTGAGACCTGACCCATCCATTGAGTTTGATTTTGTTTTCCCAGAAGACAATCACAAGTAGGTTTGACTCCAACAGGAAATGAAGGAATTACAAGATTATTGCCATTAATGCCTTGTAGCATTTGTTATCTTTAATCAGAATTGTACATCATAGAGTAATTTGCTAGTTAAAGACTGAAAAATCTGATCAGAGTTTTGATGCACTTAATGAAAAAAAATTTGAATATTTTGCCCTGGTGATGACTGACCAGTTGATCAAGAGAAATGGCTGATCAGAACCAGCCAATTGCACTAATTGGTGCATCCCTAGTTGTAACCCTGACATTTTCATATTTTGTGTCTTATTCCAAAAATAAGTGAAAAAATTTCATAGGCATTAATAATTTAATATTTTCATCATAAGCTTGTAATAAGCGGCAAGTGAGAAATAAACAGGCAAAAGTCCAAGAATCTCTTGACAAATAGTCTCTGGACATTTCAATGGTCAAAAGCACAAAAGTGTTTAAATGGCAGAAATTTAGCTTGACAGAGAAAGTGCTTTTGGTCGACAGAACAGAGGGATGTCACTTTCAAAACTCCACAGCACATAGCACATACAGAGAAACACATTTTTCTACAAAACAGTGAAGGAAATCAAGTGATGCTGTAAAAATCACTCCTCAGACCAAACAAGGGCTTACCATTTTTACCCTGACACAAATTATGTGAAGGCTAAAGTGTGCATCTTGATTTTATTATGATTACAACATTGAAAAGTAACAATGGCAGGTGGTTATCTTACACTCTTAGCTGGCCCCTCTCTTTCTCTCAGTCCTGGAATAACAGAGTCAGACATCAACCACACAGACTTCACGTCGTCAATTCTCTTTCCACACACCTCCCACCTCTTCATGTCGGCGTTCCCTTTGAATACATCTTCTATTTCATCATGTCGATTCCTCCTTTCATAAGAGCTTCAGTAGCAGCTCGTAGGTGGCGTTGATGATCCCCCAGGAGATCAGTGAGCGGTGGTAGTTGAGATGGGCTCCTCTGAAGAGCATGATTACGCTGCCCCCCCTCTCCCTCCACACCGTTAACAACACCTTCCGGCACGGCTGGAAGGCTCCACCGACTTGAGACTGAGCCCGCGCCTTGACCACGTTTAGCGGGTAAAACATAATTCCGAGAGCTGCTCCCAATACCCCTCCACACACAAAATCATTTACCAAGTGACCTGCCTTGTTATTTGCTTGTGGCAACAGCTCCTTGATGGGCCCCCGCAAGCCAAAGAACAGCACATTGCTGGGACCGTTGCGGAGGAGTACGGGCACGAGGCCGCGGTAACACTCTCGGACACCATACTCGGTCAGAAGTGTCCGGAAGGTGTGCGCCGTGTTGTTGAAGCGCGCATGGTGCCGATGATCCTGCAGGAGAGTCTGAACGCGCTCAAACGGCGTGAGGATGGCTTCTGTGGTTCCCGCCAGCGCCGCGGCAAAGCTTCGTGTGACGAGCTCTGGCACGCCGCTGCCACAAACGTGCTTTTGTAGTACTCTGGAGAAGTCCTCATACAGGCCAAACATGATGGCCACTGTGGTGCTCTTCTGGAGCAGTGGGGGGAGCAGGCCCCGGTACAGATTCCTCAGCCCATCCCTCTGCAGCTGCTGCACCGCCTCGGTAACCAGCACACCGTGCAGCTGCTGGCGGAACAACACTTTCTGAATTGGGAAGGTCACCAAAATGTTGGTAAAGGCTGCCATGGAGCCACAGACATAGTGCTTTCCATGAGAACCCAACTTGGCGCCAAGAATCCCATCAGGCAACAGGGAGGAGCCTCCTTTTGTCAGGCCAGCCCCGGGTTGAGGTGTTCGGGTCGACTCGGAGTCCATGGTGCTGACAGCCATGAGAGGCTCAGTGCACTGCCTGATCCTCTGGCATCACATCAACTCTGTACAGCACTGAAACAATATGATAGAAACAGACATTACAACAAGTACATTTATGTGAAACAACTAAAACATTTTAATTAAACCATTGTTTGTTTTTTTTACACACAGTATAGCCTCAAACATATGTATTTGACTGGGATTTTATGTCATTAATCACAACAAAGAAGCACACAACCATGATGTATTGTTTTTATTTTGTATTTTTATATTTTCTTTTTAAAATAAAAATCTGAAAAGTGTAGTGTAGATAATGCACTCAGCTCCATTTAATGTCGTACCCATAAATAAAATTCAAGACAACCAGCAGCCCTCACAGGACACCAAATTTGTAAATAGATGATAGCGTAAGTATAGCTATTCCGTGAAAACATCAGAGGTTTGTTAGAGAACATCAGTGAACAATAATGAAACCTAAGGATCACAGCGGAACAATTGCGAATAAAGCTGTAGGAAACACAAAGTCTTGCTATAAAACAATTTCCCAAGCTTTGAGCAGCATTAATCATTGAACATGGTGATGACAGCATCATGCTGTGGCAATTTTTTTCACCAAAAGAGGGACAGAAAAAAAAGGCATTTTCTGAAATTCATATATTCTGCTCCTTCCACTTCACTGCTGCACATTACTTTGTGTAATAAAACAAACCAACAGGCTGCCTAGCATATCCAGTCACATCTGCAATATAAACCAACAAGTTTGTTATATTACAAAAAATGTAAGGAGTATCAACACATTTGCAAGACACCTTTTAAAAAGCTCCGTCTTTACAACATAAACTGGGACAGTACAGACCAACTCTGGAAAAAATTCTCTAACCTGTTTGGAAAACATTTCAACAGTATTATCGCTTCATTATATTTGAGGTGATTTATTTCACGAGTTTCTTTTTGAATACCTGGTAATAATAAAATAATTTCATGACAACCATGATCAGACAGAAATTAAACTCTCACAACCAGACTAATGCCTGTACAAACAAGCAGCCTCAACAGCCCACTGATAAGGATTATTGCTCAACGGACTGATAAATTAGGGCCAAAGTCATAGGAAGGGGCAGGACAACTTCAAAAGCATCGGCACAAGTACAGAGCTAAAAGCACTGTACATGTGCAGTATTAAATGAATCATTAACAATTTAAACTATTTTTAAACACACTTTTCCTTCTTCCAGAAGCAACAAATCAGCTCCAGTAAATAATAATAAAAAAAAAACACATTTGAAAATAAATGTCTAGAAAAGTGGTGAATTTAGTTACTTGCTTAAAGCACTTTTTTATGTAGAAAAGTACAAGAGGCAAAATGACTTTAACTTATCTATAAACAGATTATGAAGACACCCAAATATCAAGTCAAAAATCTTTAGACACAGTTTCAGATCAGAACAGCATGTGGGTACTAGTAACCATGACAGTAGTTTTCACGCAGGTGTTTTACCCTGAAGATTTCTACTTTCCATGAATAAATACAGGCCAATTTTAATTTCAGACCAATAGTTACATGTGCACTGTTGATGCTGCAATTCTTGCTATGCTGCTTTTGAAAAGGATCATCTTTTGTACTTTGAATATCCGAAAATGACCTGTAACTTTGTCACAATTGGCAAAATGCTTCTTTATATGCTTGCTGATTAAAGAATAGAACTACAGGCATTGTGCCAACTGTGGTAAAAAAAAAATTACACAGAAAACCCGTTTAATATACTGAGACAAACCCACACTCAGATATTGTGTCACACTTGGATCTTTATTCTACACTCTATGCAGAAAGCATTATTCCTCAGGAGTTCACAAACATGTCCAGTCACGCTCGTTTTCCTTTTACGCACGTAGTGAGAACACTGGCCTACCCAAACAGTTACAATAATTCAAAAACATTAGTAACTTTCGTGTGTCTATATGCCAATAATAATAACGAAAATTATAAGCAGCTATCATGGTTATCCCAATAAGCACACAGAAGGCTAGATACTAGCAACATAAGCTAGTTCAACCCTGCTCTTTCTTGCCTCCTCGCATATATTGATTTTCAGTCAATACATACTCAGAAAATATTGGGACAACGCTCAGAAAACAAGCCACAATCCACAGATAAAATACCTGCCTGCTAAGCATGTTAGGTTTGGCACCGTTCAAATGGTCAGGTGCTGATTGACGGCTGCTTTGAAGACTCCAGTAACAGCTTCCCAGTGCCAAGCAGTAAAGTAGCCTCTTCCCGCCAGTTAAGCTTCTAGATGAGAGCTTACCTGCTATGTGCGCTGATCGGTTGCTGCCCTGTACCTGGACAGGTGGGTCGGTTTTGCAAGGTAAACAGGCCAACGCTCTGTAGGTCGTGTCTGGAGTTACAGCAGAAGTACGTGTCGTGACACCAAGGAAGCTTCTGCGCATGCGCATTGCTACGAAATTGAATCTACCGTTAGGGCTCACACAGATTTAAGATAAAATGTTATACTTTTGAAACTCATTCAATTGAGCTTTTTGACATAGGCAATGAGTAGTATGGCTTTATCAATCTATCTACGTGAGTTCGACGCACATATATACATTTTTCGCGCTGTTTGGAGACACTAGCTGACTAGCTGTGCTAACTTGGTAGACCTGCTTGACAGCAGTGTGCCGTAAAGCAAGATTACTGTAACCATAGTAACGTTCCAGCCGTGGCACTGATGGGGTTGTAACTTAAAAAGACACACTTAAGCAGAACTATTGTTTTGTCCATGCCCTCATAAGGAAAAAGAAAATGGATTAAATTGGTAGTTCTAGTTCAACTGCAAGTATTGTTACTTGGAGATTTGGAGTTCCTAATTTAAAGATCAATTTGTTATTTCAGTTGTTTGCACCATAAATAACTCTTTGTGTGATTTTATATATTAATACCTCGACTTTCTACACTTGTTTTCAAATATTTCTCTATAAATTATTTTATATTCATGTGTGTAAATGTTTTAACTGAAGCCTTTTTGAATCACTTGTACGTTCTGACGTCAAATTATAAAACTGTCAACACAGTCTGCGAATTGGACAGCAGGTGGCGGTGGGACACCTTCAGAATCAATTCCAACTGTCTTTAAACAAATAGAAGAAGATGTTAGCCTTCTTCTATTTAGCTAGGCTAAATCAAAGCTAGCTTAGCTTTGTTTGGCTAACTCACGGTGGTTTTTAATGCTTTATTATTTTCTAAGTGTATTATTTGCTTTCTATATTTATGCAAGACATATTTCTAATTTAGCATTTCTGTATGGCTGGTTATTGCATAGATATCAACTTAAATCGGGTAGCTATAGCTAGCTAAATAACGTTTTTTTTTGCTAGTATTTTATTTATATTTTGCAGAGAGCGGCTATATGTCGTTATTCGTCTTTAATACAGCCCTTAATGTATTTGCGCATGTGGAGAATCCGTGTGTTACGCCTCAGTCTTGACTGCTGGTGTGGTTTCTTTGTTTATTAGTCTAATTTGATGAAAAATAATAGATTAATAAAATGTCGGCGCAAAAAGACTGTGAGTTTTTGGTTAAAAGAGCCCGGGAGTTGGTTTCTGATGATCCCTGCGCGGCCAAAGCCTGGCTAATAACAGCCAGAACCCTATACCCAACAGATTTCAACATACAGGTAATATTAAGCGTCCATTTCTAGCAAAACGTACATCTGTCATGTTTGCTTAGAAGCTCAGTTCGCTTGCTGTTTTTACAGTACGAAATGTACATCATTGAACGCAATGCAGAGAGGACAGCTTCGGCTGGGAGACTGCTGTATGACATGTGAGTTACAGCACGGGATTCAGTTACCACCTTATGTCCAGCCTGTGCTAAAAGTTGCCAACCATGTGTTCCCCCAATAGGTTCATAAACTTTCCAGATCAGCCGATTGTGTGGCGTGAGATCAGTGTCATCACAGCTGCCCTCCGCAGTGACTCTCAGGACAAACATGCACAATTTCTAAGAGGTGAGAGAACAATGCCTTGCAACATAGGAATACTTATTGAACTTTTATCACAGTTTGTCACACCACCACAATAAACTGCTTTCATTGGGACTTTTGTGACACACTAACATAAAGTAGTAGATAATTGAAGAGTGGAACGAAAATAATAGATGCTTTTAAGTTTTTTCTTTTTTATATATTTTACACTGAAATACTGAGAAGAGTCCTAAGAACCTATTAAACATTCTATCAGTACTTTAAAGAACTGCCTTTTGTGGCATTTGTAGCTTTTGTAGTATTTTGGGGGTAAGTACCAACCAGGTTATGGAAAGTTGAGGATTTTTTCTGTTCTTCTTTGCAAAATTATTTAAGCTTGTTGTAGTTTTTTAAAAAGTTATTTCACAGATTCTTATTAAGATATAGCACTGTTAACCATATGTGTTTGTCTTTTTCCCTCGCCCAGCTCTTTTTGAGACGCTGCCTGGTCGTGTGCAGTGTGAGATGCTGCTGAAAGCCACAGAGCAGTGCTTCAACACCTTGGAGAAGGCAGAGATGCTGCTGCTCCTTCTGAAACGCTTTCCAGAATCTGTCGTCCAGCACGGGGTGTGTAATAACACCTTCCAGAAACTCTTGATGTTTTGGGATGTGAATCCAGTGTAACCTGTTTAGTGGTCTGCTGTGTGTTGTTAGGTTAATTTAGGAGAGACTTTGTTGGAGGCAGAGGCATCAGAAAATGTGGAGTCTCCTGTCAACTGCTTCAGAAAACTTTTTGGTCAGTTATTGTTATGATTGATATTCATTTATTCCAAGCCATTTGAGGGAGAAGCATTAATTTTTTTAACACAATTTTCTATTTTTGCAGTATGTGATGTGCTTCCCTTGGTCATAAACAACATGGACATGCGTCTGCCTGCAAGCCTAATGCAGAAATATATCCTGAAAGCAGCTGAATTCTACATCAGTTATGTTGCCCGTGGACCTTCATCTGATGTGCAGATACAAGGTACACCTTCCTGGCAAAATTGTGCAGGTCTATCATAGTTTCTATGTTCTTACATTTTTATTTGCCTTGTATTCTTTAGGTAGCCAAGATGGTGCAACTCTAAAGTCTCCTGGAGTGTCTCGTGGCTCCCAGCGGTTTGTGATTGATGGCCTGTCTGAGAAATCGTCAGTAGTTGCAGAACCTTGGGAGAGGCTGCTTGATATCGTCACTGTCGTTGGTGCTCGCTGTGAGTGGCAGGGAGACAAAGGACAAAGGTAGACTCTCTTTGACTCACTCAGAGAAAATCATGAAAAATATCCAGTAAATGTCTGATTTATAAACATTTTACTCTTCTAGAGACTCTTGCGGTGTGTTTGCATGGAAAACACATTTTGGGATGAAAGTTTTTATGTAACTGATAAAATATGATTTCCTTGTGTCTGTGTGTGCTAGGAGTTATATTGACATGCTGCAAAGAGTGAAAGAGCTGTGTCGCTATCTGCCTGGTCTTGAAGGAGAAACCAGATCCCGCTACTGCAGTCAGGTGGTCATTTGTGCTGCACTCG
Organism: Xiphophorus maculatus; assembly: GCF_002775205.1. Taxonomy (NCBI): domain Eukaryota; kingdom Metazoa; phylum Chordata; class Actinopteri; order Cyprinodontiformes; family Poeciliidae; genus Xiphophorus; species Xiphophorus maculatus. Next base: position 17,502,599 of record NC_036465.1, on the reverse strand, counting down.
TCCTTTTCCGCAGTGCCTTCCTCTATGTCTCTGCTGTACAACCGTCACTGTTCCAGGGTCAGTCTCTGTGCTCAAAGCACTTAAAGTTTGCTGTGTTTCTTTATCATCTTATAAGTTTATATGTGCATGTCTTTTTTGAAGGGGTTGGTGCAATGACTTCAGGACCATGGATCCTGGTGGAGGACTTGAGTTCGGTGTACAGTGATGTGGAGGTGGACAGAGCAACGCTGAAGCATGCACATAAGAAACGCAAACTGGCTGACGGGAGAGAGAAAACGATGGTCAGAACAGATTTGAGATTCTCTTAGAAAACAAAGAAAGATTGGTATATTTCTTTAAAATGCTGTCTTAGCACTTAAAGGAGCACATAAACACACTCATGGTGTAATGTCATTTTTTTTTCTGTACAAATTATTGTAGAGCTCCGATGATGAAGAAGGTTTAGGGAAAGGCCGCGGCCGACACATTCTGGTCAACAAGACAGAGATGCCCAACTGGTCAGAAACACTGGAGAGTTTCCGTACAGCGAGGGAAAGTTGGGACCTGCTCCATTCTCACGATGGTCTGGAAGCTGGTAAGCACCACTAATGGATTCCTGTGGTTTTTTTGGGTTCCATAATCTCTTCACCCAGATTGCTCGTAAGATCAAACAGTTGAATCACTATTTGTTTAAATTGACTTTGTTTCTTGATGTCTTTTAGAGTTCAAGAAGATCTGTATGGCATGGAAGACAGAAAGCTGGCTCTGGTTCAGAATTTTCCTCTCTGACATGATTATACACCAGGCAAGGATCTTGCTCAAAACCTTGTACTCTTACTTTGTCAGCTGCTCTGAACTTACTTGCAGCATATTTGCTTATGATCTTCTGTTACTTTTAAATGCAGATATATTGATTTAATATCAAGATTTCTGCAAGCTCCTAAAAGTCATTAATTCAATAGTTCAATCCATATTTTTGGCCTTCAAAAATATGAAATATTTTTAAATTAAATGTATTTAAGTCTTAATTGTGTGTTTTTGTTTATCATTATACTATATATACATGATATGTTTATTCTTTGGGGGTGGTTGAGATATGTTCTGGTAGCATTGTTTTGTTGTATAATTTTTTAGTTCTTGCTGAAGAATTTGTTGTTTGCTGTGACAAAACTACAAGTCCCACGATGTAGGGAAGCAATGAACCCTGGAAAAGAACAGTTTACTGACTACTGTAGACATTAAGTCATGAATAAAAAAACACTTGTCACACATGCCAAGGAATCAGTGATTTAACTTTATTAGGGATTATTTAACTTAAGTAATCAGTGACAAGTTAAATAAATAAATTGTTATTTGGTGATTAAGTTGTTATTATTTTTCAAAATTCCTGTAGGTCTTAATGTAAGTCATAACTGTTTAAAAAGATCTTAGATTCTGAATTTAGCTTGCCATTTGTGTCAGAAATCCTTAGACATATTGAAATTAAGTGAAATTTAACTCACAACTAAGACATATATTTAAATGTTAATATTGTGTAGTGACTAGAGCAAATGTAATAAATTACGAGGACTGGTTACACTAAGTAGATAAACATATTTGCTTCATTATATATCTGTTTATCTTTTTCCGTGTCTGCCTTACCACATTTATTTGTCTGTACTAATTTTGTTTGCATATGGTTGTTGCTCCCAGGGCCATTATCGCAAGGCCGTCTCCAGCCTGCATCAGATGGCGTCAGTGCAGCAGCCTCAGCCTGCACAGCAGAGCCCCACAGGCCAGGCCAGCCTGGAGCACCACAGGGCCCTGATACAGCAGGCATCCTGCCACTATGCACTGGGAGAGTACAGGGTAAACATATGCACACCATTTCACTCTACTAGTGTTTCAGGTGCATGTTGGTAAGCATACATGGGTTAGTTCAAAAATTTGACAGAAAATGCATTCAGTCTTCAGTCTTACCATCTTTTAGCTCTAAGCTCTGGATGAAAGGTTTTTTTTTTATTTTGTATTAAGTTGATTGTTTAACTTTGTGTTTATTAGGTACATTGAGCTAATATGTAACCAGTTTAATGTCACAATAATTCATCAGCAAAGTGCCATGTACTTTGTCCTAGAAAGAAAACTACCAGCATTTGACCTGAAGGTGGCAGTAGAGGTCAAAACTACTTCTTTAAGGTCATGTTTACAAGATTAAATTTTGGTTGAGAAACGTACATAATGCACAATTACATTACAAGCGTAACAATCAGAGATTATAATGGGAATTGTCATCCATTTGGTAAAAATTTTCCTGTTGGTGCACTTGGTATCTTTTTTTTGTACGAAAATCTCTGTTTCGGCAAACATTTTGGAAGTTAACGTTTTAATTTTTTCAGAGGTCAATAGAACACTATATTTCAAGTAGTTTTTGATTTGTCCACATTTTGTGACCTATTTGAAGTGCAGTCACAAAAGAACCGATTTTAGCATTTGAAAGAGCTTGAAAAGGTCAGATATAGGTCGCATTTCCCTGCTGTGTGGATTTAGTCTAAGTGGCTCAGCATATTACATATGTGCCAAACATGTGTTAATGTCACTTGGGCTTGTACAATAGTATAAAATTATGTGGTGGCAATAATATTAGTAAATTTTGGCGACCTGTTCAAGGTGTATACTGGCTCTCGCCTGTTGACTGCTGGACATAGGCACCAGCCCCCTTCGAGCCCCACAAGAATAACCGTGTTATATAATGGATGGATGAAGGAAAAAAAAAATTCGTGTTTAATTTAATGAGCCTTTGCATCTTTATATACATTATGTTGTATTTTGTTGATCAGATGGCCTGTGAAAAGCTCCTAGATGTGGTGAGTGGGCTGGTCCCCCCAAACCAAGAACTGACCAAAGCACCAGAAGATCTGAGCAGAATCAAATCCAAGACCAGGAAAGGTAAGCATTATAGTTTTATCCACATATTCTGTTTATTAGTGGGTTCCAATCTGAATTTCTATTGGAGTTTAGGCCATCGTTTTATTGGTGGAATATTTCTGACTGAAAATAACACAAGTTTTCAGTATTACCACCAATATTTTTAACAAAAACATGTATCACGATGTGTTTAAAACGACTTCCTACCCGTCCCATAGCTTACTAAGTCTATTTTTAAGAGTAAGGCTTTTTTTGTTTCCAAATCCATGAATATCAGTGGTTTTCACTATTCATATTATTTTCTGTAAGAATGGATAAAAAGTAACATATTCATCTTTTCAGCTAATCTACAGTGTGCACTGAGAGGATAAGGGATGGTATTAGAGGAAGTTTTAACCTGATGTTTGTAGAACCTTGATATACTTTCATTGTTGTGAACAGTTTATGCCTTGTAAACAACATAGATTACTTCCTTGTTGAAGATGGATTTATGTCCTGAAATGTCTGTTCAAATTCTGTACTACTACAACCATTCGATAAATTAGATTATAGAAAATTACATTTATTTCAGTAACTCAATTCACTGAGTTATTAGAGCACATTGTACAGATTAATTGTACACACTCGTGTTTTAAAGCCTTTGTTTCAGCTTATGAAAACACAACATTTAGGAGTTGAATATTGTATCTCATAAGTAAATTAAAATAATGGTTCTAATGTAGGAAGTGCTAAATATGTGATGAAAATGTTTAATTAGTTAATTATTCATCCAAACAATTCTTCTATATCTGCCTAAACTAGGTAATGACCTACGGTTGCTTCCCTGCACCAGCAGAGCTGTGCTACCTTTCTGTCTCCAGCTGATGCTTGCTTGCTTTAAGGTACTTAGTAGAATTAGTAGAATCTTTTAAATGAATTATTTAAATCAGTGACAACCACTGATTTCTTTCAAATGAGATGCTTTGATTCATTTTCTTCTTTTTCTTTGATCGACCAGCTCAGAGCCTTCACAGACAGCCGTGACGACCTGTCTCTCGGCCACGTGGTGGTGCTGCTGCAGCATGACTGGCCACAGGGAGAGATGCTATTCTTAAAGGCTGTTGATAAAATCTGTCAACAAGGGAGTTTCCAATATGAGAACTTCTTTAACTATGTCACCAGTATCCTTATCTGTCACTGCAAACACAATACGGTCAAAGTTGATAAGGACACATTTGCATGGCCTGTTTGCTCATCAGCTTTTCTGTCATGTCCGGTATGTTGGTTTACTTAAACTCATTATTACACTCAGATATCGACATGCTGGAGGAGTTTGCATACTTGCGGACTCCAGAGGGAGGGAGAATTCAGCTGGAGCTGCTTCCTAATCAGGGAATGCTGATTAAGTAAGGGGCAACCATAGGGAAGTTTTCCAGTTTGCATGGTGACTCTCCACTTCCCCTTTCTGTTGTTTTTAAAGAAAGCAGGTTAGCTACATAGACTTGGCCTGTGGGGAAAATTGTTGCTTTGGACTAAATTAACTGTTAATGGAGCCAACTTATAGATAGGAGAACAGTCCCTTGCAAAAATATTCATACACGTTTAACCTTTTCACGTTTTTTCTCATTAGAACCACAAACTTCACAAAGGTCTACTAGAAGTCTGATAAATACAAGTGGAGTTAAAGAAAATTGTGCTTTTTGGTTTACTTGCAAAATGCTATGTGTGGAAGAAAACTAACAGTACACCTCACCCTGCACACACCATTTCCCCAGTGAAATGTGATTATGCTGTTTTTCTTTAGCAGTGAAAGGACAGCTGGTCAAAGGTAATGTGAAGATGTATTGAGCTTAGTACAAGACGTCCTAAAAGACCTTGTTAGATTTGGCAAAAGACTTGAGACTCTGGCAGAGTCTCTAGCTCTGCAAAGCTGTTCCAAGCTACCCCAAAAGATTTGCTCCAAAGGATTGATCCAGGAAGACTGAATACATCTGCACACCACACTTCCATCATCATTTCCCTACATTTCACAATTATTCAGGTCTATCAGAAACATACATTGATGTCTGAAACAGTAACCTAACAAAATATGAAAATGTTCAGCTGTTGTTAATATTTTTGTAAGTGACTGTATGTGCTAAACTATAAAGCAGTATTTAAACTCTCTCTGGTTCATTGCTGTAGCAGTTGTGGATTCTTAAGTTAACTCTCACTGACAGAGTTGTTGAATGTTGCTGTCCCTCAGGAACCCTAGCCCCGCCCTGGGGGTGGAGTTAAATACCCTTCTGCTCCAAGGGGTGCAGACAATGGACAGGTACCCCAGGCCCCTCTTCCCACAGTCCCCATCCCGCCCACACCAGTCACCCTTTCTCCATTCCCAGCTTTAAGGCTTGTCATCCCCTCCCCAGTTTTAATTTGGGACATTTTGCATCAAGAGTTGATTGTTCTTTGATTTCCTGTTGCTGTTTGTTAATTTAATTCATTTCCCCTCTTTTCTGTGGTCATCAATGTTGTTATCTGAGGATGATGTCTGTGTTTTTGCACAGTCAGTTTAGTTTTTTACAGTCCATAGCAATCTCATTCCATTTGTGGACATGTTTTTATAGCGTTTTTATTTATAATACTCAACATAAATGGTTTAAAGTAAATTGTCTTATCTGTGTGTGGAAGGAAAGAAGCAACATGATGTTACCATGACTGTGTTTTTGTTGTGTTTGTCATATTAATGCCAGTTTTGTCTATCAATATATTTTTGACCATGTGTATGTTTATTTTTTAAATCATTTTCATCCTGCAGACACCACACTGTGACTCGAGGGATTACCAAGGGAGTGAAGGAGGATTTTCGCCTGGCCATGGAGAGGCAGGTGTCACGTTGTGGAGAAAATCTACTCAGTGTGCTTCACCGTTTCTGCATTAATGAGAAAATAATCATCATCCAGTCTCTTCCTTAACACCTGGTCAGAGTCTTTTTTTATTTGCACAAATTTTGTGCAGTTGGACTTATACAATTGAAATGTTCTCTTCTCAGTCAGTTTGGGATAAATTTGGGTGTCCGTTGTGCTTTTGTCATTTTTAGAGAACCGTAATGTCCACAACCTTCCCACATTTTGTGTAGGTGTTGATGTCGAGTAAAGACTCAAATGCTTTTTGATACTCTTTATTGTTTTTATCAGATTGTATGTTTATATTGATGTTGCCATTAAATGTCTGACTGGTTAAAATGCAGATAATACATTATTTCATGTCATGCAAGCATATCTATATAAAAATGTAATTCTTCAACGTGAAAAAAAAAGAAGCAGAAAGTAAAACCTGCACATTTTTACCAGTGCTTAAGCATAGTCTTTCCCAAACTTTTCTACTATAACAAAATAACAGGAAAAGACTTTTCACAATCACAACCAGCAAGCATTTCTATTAAATCAATTAAACAGGGGTGCGAAGGCAACACAGGACTTTTTTTTTTTTATCTCGTCTGACATTTTCAGGATAAATATGCTTTTCCATTATCACCTGAACACCTCACAGCTGTTTTGATTCATGGCTTTAAGTTTGGCCCTGATGCTCACCTTGGAAAGCACTGTGGTAGTCCAAGTAAATCTTTTTATTACACTGTCCGGTTCACACTTCCTTTAGTGCTCATATGCACTCCGGAAAAGTACGGAATCTGATCAATATATTTTGTAGGACTGGCTAGTATTGAAAAAGAAACACATTTTGGGGAAACATCTGTAGCTCCATCCCTTTTTCCTTGTACCATTATTTACAAGTTCCTTGAATCAATCTGTTCATCCATCTATTAATTTGTTTGTTCATTTAGTCCCTCTGTTTGTCCAACTTTTTTTTCTTTATGTAGAATCTGACCAAAGTGGATATATTTGCCATACATTTATTGTGGTCTTTTGTATCTTACTGTAACAATCAGCTAAACTCATCTGGGTAATTACAGAGTTACTCTTCTGTTTCTGACACCAGTTTACTTGGCAGGTCAGTCTGCAGAGCAGCCCTCAGATTAGCCCAGAACAGCCTGTGTTTGGCTTTGTCCTGAGGCCATTCCAGGTACGTGTGGCGGTTCATCATAGACTTAAGCTGGTAGTACTTGGATGGGATCAGATACTGGGGCAGAGGCTCAAGCAGCACGAGCACAATGCTGTCCGACCCCTGAGAAAGACGTTGATGGCTGGCAAAGTAAAGCTCATAATGGCACCATTCACTCTTGACAAAGTGAGCGGAGAGCACAAACACTGAGCGGCGACTTTTCTCCACGCATGTGATGATGTTCTCCATAATTGTTTTCCCCGGCACAAAGTCTTTTTCATGGTGGCAGATTCTGAGCCCCCCTGCAGGACCCTCGAGGTTCAAAAGCAGGAAATTCTTCATCCAGTCTGAGTCGTGCTGGCTGTAGGACACAAAAGCATGGAACTCAATACCCACCATGTCTTCGGGTCGAAGCTGCCGCATTCTTGCTCGATGTTTGGCTCTGGTCCACTGCCAGATCATGCCCACGTACCAAGGCACATCCAGACGTTGGCACAGAAAGAAAATTGTAACTATCAGTACCACTGAAGGAACCAGGATGGTGGCTGCCAGAAGGCTGGCGCTACAAGAGATCTCAGGAATCTGGAAGCTTTCTAACGTGGAATTCCTGACTGCTTCCGGGTAGATGCAGTGGTAACTCTCTGGCCAGTTTAACAGTTCAAGACCTGAGTGGCCACTCTCATATTCAGTCTGAATGCCAAGGCGAATGAAGTGCCTCAGAGGGCAGGTGCAGGTGAATGGGTTGTCACTTGCGTCCAGGATTTTCAGATTAGGGCAGCTTTTCAACTTTATCAGTGAAGGTGCATGGAGGGAGTTTGACTTCAGCAGAAGCTCAGTCATTTTTGGGAAGTCATCACATACCGGCAGGTCACGGAGCCTGTTGGCATTCAGATTCAGAGAAGAGAGATTTTGCAGTTTGAGGATGAACTGTGGTATTACAGAAATTTGGTTGTTCTGTAGGTCCAGTGTTTCTACTCCTATTGGTAGACATTTAAAAACATTATCTGTTAGACCTCCAGAAGAAAGATTCATAACAGTGATGCTCGGTGGCCACAGACATTCAAAGGAACCGTCATACACAAAGGAGTTGATACTGAGGTCCAGATGTTGCAGAGATTTCATGTACTGCAACCTTTTACTCACTACTTGAAGATTCTTAAGATTATTGCCTACCAGAAAGAGATTTTGTACGTTGCCCAGAGTCTTGCATTCGACTATTTCTTGACCTTCAAATCTGGAGAAGACGGAATCAGACAGCGCGCAGAAAGAGAAGTCCAATTCAAGGATGGGGCTCTGTTTTTTTGGACATGTCATGTGAATCAGTGAAGTCTCTACGATTGCACAGTGCTCTACTGGCAGATTGATGAAAAAGTTGTACAAGGCCTCCTGAGAAAAAAAAAAGGAGGTTACAACTGCTCGTGAGACTGTGAAGGACTGCATTGAAGATGTCTCTGTCAGAGGGGTGTCTATGAATGGGGGGTTATTTATTGCCACATCAGAGGCGCTCAGATGGGCAATGGATGTGTACAGAGTGGCATTTACTACTTGAGTTAAATCGTTCCAATCAATTACAATGTTATTCATGGAAAGACTGCGAGTGGATATTATGGCTCTCTTACTAAGCTGCATTTTTACATATTGGTAGCCCCCACTTATATTCCTGACTTCGACTTCTACAAAGAATGACAACACATCAGCGAACAATTCATTTTGGGGTATTTCTCTGCCATTTAGATCTAGTTGAATTTTTTCAGCACTAACATCCATTAAGCTGTTTGCTTCATAATCAAGTTCCTCCTCCAGAGAAAAGGTCAAGCAGTATAACGTCACGTTAGCGATGTTCTTGAAATCCCCCAAACTGATGACTTTTGCTCCTAGTGTTAAACTCTCCAGTTTTCTTAGGAAACTGAACTCTCTTCCCAAAGTCATGTTCTCAAACTTGTTCCATGCCATGTTCAGCACTCTGAGATTCCCTGTAAATGACAAGTAGTGTTGGTCTGACAGGTTCCTCAGCACGTTGTGTGACAAATCCAGATTTTCTAAAAGTGGCGTGTCATGAAACGTCTCTGTGTCAATGAGCTCCAAACCATTCCACGACATGTTCAGGAACCGAAGGAGGGTTGTGTTTTTAAAGTCCCCTTTGTGGAGCTGCTGTATATGGTTGCATGACAGGTCGATATATTCTGCATCAAGAGGCAGGTCTGTCGGGACAGAGGAGAGGTTTCTAGAAGATCGGTCTACGATGCTGTCATGGGATGAATTACACATCTGCAGCACCACCAATACGGCCGCTGCCCAGAGGAATGCAGTCGAGGGCCCCATCGCCTGTCTGGAGAAATGGGAGATGTGGATTAATACCACTGTGACAGTGTCCCTGCAACATCTGCTTACTTCACCTTGATTAAAGTTTTTAATGTAGGAGAAATGTTTGATGTATCCTGTTTTTACTTAATGCCTTTTGAAACAAACAAAAAAATACTTCCAACTTGAACTTTTTCAAATATTGTCATGTTACAATTAGTGTATCCCATTGGTTCTCCTGTAGATCAAAACAAAGGTGTCCTTAATTGTGAAGTGGAAGAAAAGTAATTTATGGTCTTAATTATTATTGTTATTCTTGTTTCAGAAAATACTGGAAGGTGCAGTTTGTATACAATCGTGTGCACACGTCTCATCCTATGGAAGTCTGTGTTTCTCTAACATCATTGGATATGTGAATATGTAATATCAAAATTAACAGTACTGAAAAAATAACAAGCTTACACACCAGAACTCTCAAAACCAAACAGCATAATATTACCCAAGTAAGAGCAGATACTTTGTGATAATATTACTCAAGTAAATGTAAAACAATACTGTAATGATGCATTTAGTCAAGGTTATTTGCTTTGAGACGCAAGCCGAGGTGTCTCTCCTGACGTAAGATTATATGGGATGAATATTTTACCTTTAAATAAACTAAAGTTGGTGTGGATCAGATAATACAACCCTTTAGTATATTTCTTCCAAAACATTACTCAAGTAAATGTAACTAACTAGTTACTACCCAACTTTCACAGACTCTCTCTCTCTCTCTCTCTCTCTCTCTCTTTGTCTCTCTCTATATATATATATTTGCACACAAATCTGACTGATACATGGTTTCATTTTAGCAAGATCTAGTAACACTAGAGGACGCTATTGTCTCACCTGCAGAAAACTAACACTGTAATGAATAAAAAAGGAATACACAGAATTGTTCTTAAAGAAACTATCACATCAGTCAAATACACTCAAAGAAATGAATCATTGACTTAACATAATTTTTTATACATAGACTTGTATCAGGGCTATATACTATGATCATTACAGGGATTTATTTGCAGTTATGACATCATAGTAAGTTCTTCTGTAGCAAACATTATTGGTACTGACCAAAATCTTCTAAACCTTATAGCTATATATGTAACCATGATTTTCTTCATTCTGGATATACAGTGAATTTTGGTTGACAACCCTAAATATACAGTAAGAGCTATAATGGAATGGTTTAGATTGTAGCTTGGTGTGTGTTAGAATGACCCAATCAAAATTTAGAACTAAACCCAATTATGAATATGGGACAGGACTAAAAAAAAAAACTGCTGTTCACAGAAGCTCTCTGTCCTGTCCTGTCGCACTGAGCTTGAGCTATTTTACAAAGAAAAATTTGGTAAAAACTTCAGTTTGAATGTATAAAGCCGTTGTAGACATAACACAAAACACTATAGCTGTTATAGCATTTGAATTTGGTTGAAAGTGTTCAATTTTAGGGTTAAATACACATACATAACACCCTTTTTTAGAATTTTATGTTGCATAAAATTTCACCAAAATGAAGTTTGCTTGTTCCTTGAAAAAGTTCAAATCTTGTGAAAACTTCTGCAAGTCACAGTGGTTTAATAATCCTAATCCTTTTCTGTGCGTTTTCAACATCTTCCTGGTAATTAAACTAATATACTAAACAGTTCAAATTAATAGCACTTTATACAACAAGATTCAACCAGCATGTTATTGTAAAAACAGAGGAAAGAGTGCACAAACCTCAGCTAGCTTCAGATGTTTTTTAATCCAAATGTTAGTCACAGAAGATTGAATTCTCCAAGATGGGGAAAAAAATTGAGTTTTTTTCACAAAATGGGTGGAAAAAACAAAAAATGTTTTCTCAAAAGATGAGCATCAGCTCTACTGTTGGATTGGCTTCTGCTCCTTATTTGTAAAAGTGTTGCACTAAATAGCCACATTGATGGGAAGCATAAAAACGAAAGCTCCTCTCTAACCAGTTGTGCTTTTTCTCTCACATCCCTTTTTCACTTCCTGTTCTAATTACAGAACAGAGTGACTAAAGAAACTTCTGCCTCTTGACAAGACAGTAAAGATACTGAAATCTGATTATTTTGGTGCTTTTGAACATTCAGTTCTATTTTCTTTAATTATTAAAATAATTCATTTAATATATCTTCTTTCATCGTTTTTAATGGTATAAGATTAAAAGCTCTGGTTCATTTCCAAGAAAAGTGTTGGAACATAAGTTTCACAAATGACAGAGCAACTCAGTTTCAGCAGTTTCAATCTTTTAGCGTCATGGTGACCCAATAATGCCAGTGGGGATAGTAAATAGACATTTGTCACTTTTTAATTAGCTTACGCCTCGATCCCTTGGAGCAGAGTGACTGTTGTTTACCTTACTACAATCTCTTCCTCTGGACAAGGTGAAATAATTTTTTGATGTGTTTCAACTGTGATGGAAAGGTTTTTTTTATTTTTAAGACACACATATCCCAGCAATGTCCTCTGCCACCCTGTGCGTTTTTTGCCTTGGGTGACTGACTGGCACATATACAGAAAGGAGAGCTAAATTTAATAAAGACACATAATGCGGTGTGTTCGTTGTCACCTGGTACCATTGGATCAGATCTGGGTGGGAACACTGCAAATGTCCTTACCACCTCTTACAATAAGAAAAACAATGAAAAAGGAAAACAACTTGGATCATCTCTTGTAAATCGGCTAAAAATTAACTTAATTTGTTTATTTGTCATGAACATTTGGCAACTATTAATTCAAACCTCATCACTAAGAAGGGTTTCCAGAGGAATATTTCTTCAGGATCAGAGTACAAGCTAATTATTGACACGAGGATGTTCTGTGTAGAAAAATACCCCAAAGAAAAACAAGTCATTGATACAGTCACGAAGTGTAATGAGGTCTTACTCTTTGCTTTTACATTTGATGATATAATCAAACTTTTCTATTACTTTGCTTAAGTAAGAATTAATCTGTTGTAAGACAATGATAGCAGCTTGCTTGGGTATGAGTCAACCTTTGTATGTGTGAATCTATGTTGCAGGGAGGGGCTGAGTGGGAGCAGAAGTACACAGAGGGAGAGACCGATAGGGCAGGCTAACCAGGTTGTCAGATGGACACAGCAGCACCTTGAGGCTTCCAATGTCCCTCTCTCTTTGTTTGTCTGGTTTTCTTTCACTTACAATGGATCTACGTTCAGCTAGAAAAGGATTTGTCATGGTAAAACTGACTGACACCTGCTGTCTTCAAAGTGGATTTTAAAGACAAAGTGGACTCCTTCAGTATGCTGAACCATCCTTCCTGTCACACACACCTTTTGGTTTCCCTTCTGTTGTTGACGTTTCCTTGGGACCGGGCGGTCTGTTCTCCTGGGGAAGGCAGGAGTATCTGGCAGCGACCCAAACCGAGCCCCATTAGCAAAGACCAGTCTTTTCTTCAGGACACCTTCCCCCCAGGGTTCATCTGGGGCTCAGGTACATCAGCCTTCCAAAATGAAGGAGCCTGGAACCAGGATGGGAAAGGCGTCTCCATTTGGGACCATTTCACCCACTCCTCTACCAGTGATTATTTTCCCAGAGAGACCGCAGATGTGGCAAGTGACAGCTACAACTGCTGGGAAGAAGATGTAGCGGCACTGGGATATCTCGGTGTAAGATCATACACTTTCTCCCTCTCCTGGCCCAGACTTTTCCCTGAAGGCAATGCCACTGGCGAGCCCAATGCAGCTGCTGTGGATCACTACAGTCGCCTCATAGAGAGGCTCCTGGAAAAGAAAATTGAGCCTATTGTGACTCTCTACCATTGGGACCTACCACAGGTGTTTCAGGATCAATATGGAGGCTGGAAAAATAACACGTTAGTGGAGCATTTTGAGCAGTATGCAACGTTTTGTTTCAGTACTTTTGGGAGTCGGGTGAAATACTGGCTCACAATGCACAACCCATACCTGGTGGCCGTGCAAGGATATGGGACAGGCGTGCACGCTCCTGGAGAAAAAGGGGGGGTCTCCAGCTCTTTCACTGTAGCCCATAACCTGATCAGGGTGAGTCGTGCAGGGTTACTCAACAACTTTCTTTGTACAGTTTATAAGATCACACACACAGTCTGTGAGCAAACTTTGAACTCCTACAGCTTTATCATTTTATGATAGTCAATGAATGTTTATATTTCCAGATAGGTCACAGGACAGAGTAGCAAACACAGACCGGATCACTGGTCTTTTTCTGACTTTTACAAGTCTCTTAATCCAACATAACTACTGCATATAATTAAGGCAATAATCCACAAAACATCCCCACTCACTGGTGGTTTTATCTGCCTGATGATTGGTTGGCTATATTCATATTGACAGGTTTTGTGATAAGTAAACAGGACACTTAAAGAGACACTAGGGTCAAAGTCCACCACATCAGCACTTTTGTGGTGGAGGGAATCTGCGTGTGTGTGTCAGGAAGTCACGGAGATACGCCTCATTAATACTCACTTACGTTTATGCAGTCAAGCACAGCTGGTCTGCTCCCAGCTAACACCAAGCAGATAGATTAAGTAAATAGTGATTTTCCACTTCCTCATACCGATTAATATGCTGTCAAAATGTACCCTTGTTTTTGCCCTATTTAAAAAAAAATTATTTGATACATTAGCATGACATCTTAATATTCATATGCTAGCGGAATATGTATGAATATCAAATCACTTATTTTCTTTAAATAAAGGATTTTATGTAGAGTCTTGTGTACTGCAAAAGTATTCCTCTTGAATGTTATTTGGTCAGAGCAAAGGAGGCTAAATACAAATGCATGCAATATTTTTAAGATGAATGAAATATATTTTTTCCACTTTACAGTTATGTAATAATTTGTGTAGTAATTTAGTCTAACTCAAAAACTCCTAATAAAACACACAGAAGTATGTGGTTGTAATTAGACAAAATATGTTCAAAGTGTAATCATACTTTTGCAGGCCATTGTCTATTAATATGAAAAAAGGTATTTAAAATTTGTTTTGTTTTATCTGTATTTAATATTTTAATTTAAATAGAGAAGTAGAGAACAGAGAATAAAGCTTGTAATATTTTAATATTGTGGGATTTTTACAAAATACCATGAAATATATTCAGGCTGTCACATGTAATAGGTATTCAGCTAAGATGAATTGTATTAGTTGAACTACTTGTGTACTGTTTTATTATGTTGCCAACAAATTAACAACATCCTTACAGAGTCTGTATTGTTGTTTTTAGGCACACGCCAAAGCATGGCAGACATACAACACTCACTTCCGCCCAACTCAGAGGGGTAAAGTATCCATTGTTTTAGGTTCCCACTGGGTTGAACCCCACAGAGGCCAGCCCACAGCAGCCAACGTTGCTCTCTGTCAGCAGTCGATGGAGGCCATTCTTGGATGGTTTGCTGATCCCATCTTTGGTGCTGGGGACTATCCAGTCTCTCTGAAAATAAAATATGCCGATCTCATGCCCATGTTCACCCCTGAAGAGAAGCTCTGGGTGCAGAAAACAGCAGACTTTTTTGCTTTGTCGTTTGGGCCAAACAATTTCCGTCTTGGCCAGAACCTGTTACACAATGGGCAGAGCATCACCCCAGACCTGCGACGCCTCCTGGGCTGGATAAAACTAGAGTATGGGAACCAGAGGGTACTGGTGGCAGAAGGGGGGTGGTTCTCTGACGCCAGTGTTGGAAGAGAAGACACAGTTGCCATCTATCTGATGAAAAGTTTTATCAACCAAGTCCTACAGGGTAAATAGGAAATCCCTTAGATCTAAACTCTTAAATAGCACATCTAGTTCTTAGAAAATAAATACTGAAGTCTTTTTATTTTTATTTTAGCCATCAAGTTTGATGGTGTGCAGGTATTTGGCTACTCAGCCTGGTCATTGTTGGATGGATTTGAGTGGAATTATGGCTATAGTGTGAGAAGAGGCCTTTTCTACGTTGACTTCAATCAACCAAACGGAACCAGGGTTCCCAAGACCACAGCTCAATACTTCAAGCAAATTGTCAATGACAATGGTTTTCCAGCTGATGAAAACTCATCAACAGATGTAAAAGGCCATTTTCCTTGTAAATTTCACTGGGGGATAGCAGACTCTACACTGCAGGTAAAATGCATCGTTTTACGAGTTATAATTAAAGAAAGCAAAACAAATTCTGGTAGATCATTCATTTATTTTTTCTTCTTAATTTTTTGCTGTTCTGCAGGTCCGGTTCCACCCTTTCTCCCCGCAGTTTTCTGACCCTCACGTGTACAGCTGGAACCTCACAGGAGACGGATCGCTGCAACCGCTCCCAGGGGTGAAGCTTAACACCAGAACTGCCCAGTGCACAGATTATCTGGCTATTCGCAATCATCTCCGCTTGTTTGCATCCACTGGGGCATCTCATTACCGCTTTGCTCTTAACTGGTCTCTCATTTTACCCGAGGGAAGCAGCTCAAATGTAAACACCGAAGCCCTGAGGTAGAGCTCAACAAACACACAAACATCTGAGTGTGGAAAGGTTCAGCTTACTTTAATTTACTACATTTTAATGGAAACATTTTTATTGCTAACATTTTAAGTGTCTTACAGAATATTAATATTACATCAAGTTTTGACATTTTGTCACACTACAACCTGAAATGCCTGAGTATTTTTTTTTTTGATAAATGGTTTTCAACATATTTTTTAAAATTAGAAAATGTCTTGCATGGCTTGCATTTGTATTAAATCCTGTTAACTATGATGCTCTAAAATACAATTCAATGTTACCAGTTGCACTGTTCAATCCAACAAACAAGAATGGAAAGAGTAAGGCCACATAAAGGTTAGGCATTGATCAGATAACCAGTCAAAAGGAGAACTCTAACTCTGGAGAAGCTGCAGAGATCCACAATTAAGGTTAAAAAAGGTTACATATAAATGGCCTTTATAAAAGAGTAATAGTAAGAAAGTATTTGTGGAATCAATGCCATGGAAATTCCCTAAAGACGTTTAAACCTCAATCTTAAATTGGTTCACCCCCTTGTAGGACAACAACCTAAAGAGCTGCTATTTGATAGTTTAGATGAACGCATATTAATGAGTTAGAACGTCCCAAAGTATATTTGGTAATGTTTGGTGATGCTTGAAAACTGATCTTCACAGATACATTCGATCTATTATTAAGTTGAGTTATGTTTTTTAGAAGAATGGGCAAATATTCCAGTCTCTGGAGGTCCACAGCAGGTAGAGACATACCCTAAAAAACTTGCAGTTAACAGGTGCTTCATCAAAGTATTTTCTCACATGTCAAGGATACAAATGAGCACCACAGTTTTTAGTTTTATTTTTGTAAAGGATATTTAATACAATATTTTCTGGTCCCTTCACATTAATTCTGAACAACTTCCCAGTTTCCACTGGAGCAGAGCATGCTGACAACATATTGTTGCCACAACTACATATCAATATGGAAATGGTTTGTTTTGCCTCATGTTATTTACATTTATGTTAGTCTAGTGCATAAACTTGCAAGAAATACATTGAAATGTGTGGTTGCAATATGTCTTAATGGGAACCACTTTAAGGGATATGAGAATCTTTGTAAGGAACTGCATTTCCCAACAATTAATTGACCTTCCTTTTACCCCATTTGTCATCCAGAGTGCAAAAAATAACATCTTCCTCTATACTTCCAAAAGGTACTACCGCTGTGTGCTGACAGAGATCAAGAAGCTAAACCTGGAAGCTATGGTCATCCTGTACCACCCAACACACAGAGCTCCGAACTTGGGTTTGCCAGGGCCACTGCATGCGTCTGGCGGTTGGCTGAATTACACTACAGTGGGAGCTTTTCAAGAATATGTAGCACTTTGTTATCAGGAGCTGGGTACCTGGGTTCACTACTGGATCACCATTAATGAGCCAAACAGACTCATAGATGTTTATTCCAATGTCACAGAGAGGCATCAAGCCACTCATAATCTGCTAATAGCCCATGCCAAAGCCTGGAGGTTACATGAGAGGGAGTATTTTGGTAAACAGAGATCACTGGTGTCTCTTGCTCTGCATGCTGATTGGGCCAGCCCTGGTAACCCTTTTCTAGAGTCACATATAGTGGCAACAGAAAGATTTCTGCTGTTTGAACTTGGATTCTTCTTGGACCCATTGCTTGAAACAAGAGATGAGAAGAAAAAGGGGCAACATCCCCCCCCTGAAATGAGGGAATCTCTGGGTGAAAGAGCAAGGGTATTTGGACTTCCCAAAACACCTCTTCCTCATTTTACCACAACTGAGAGACAGGAGCTGAACGGGGCATTGAGTTTTATTGCCTTGAATCATTTTACAACACGTTTAGTTTCTCCAAATCCTCACAAACAGGACATCCTCCAAAAGAAACCAGCACCCGAGCATGATTGTGTAACTTTCTCAGACCCCACCTGGCTGTCTTCCAACTTGGGGCAAGCTCTGGCACCCTGGGGTCTACGGAAGATGCTGAAATGGGTGAATCAGAGGTATGGCAGAACTCTGCCTATCATTGTCACAGCCAGTGGGATTGATGACCAAGCTTCAGTTGAGGATAACCTAAGGCAGTATTACCTCAGGAGTTATCTACAGGAAGCTCTCAAAGGTAAGCTATCTTGATTGTCTTGTGGAATTATTGGGTATAAGAAACACATGAACAGTCTTATGTTGTGGATGTTGAAACAGAAATCTGTCCCCATAGGTAATACTGCTTTAATGACCATATTAGTTTCTACCATAAAAGTCAGACTTAATGAGATGGCATGAAAATAATCAAACCATAAAGGAAGGGAGAGGCAATTGCTGAGGCTACAGCTCTGATTATTGTTTCATATTTTGCTGATAGTGAACCATACAGTTATTTGTTTTAAGTAGTTTGTTCCCATGTTTGATAATGAAGAAGCCCTTCAGAGTTAAAAAAAAAAAATCTAATTTTTACTTTCTCTTTCCTTTACTCTCAGCCTACCATCTTGATGGAGTCAACTTGCAGGGTTTCTATGTGTGGAAGCTCCAAGATCGGCATGCCCCTCTGTTTGGTCTTTTTACCTCAACCCAGCACCAATCCAAAGCCAAGGCCTCAGTCGCATTGTACAGAAAAATCATCGCTAACAGTGGTTCTTCTAACAATAGCACAACACAACTGTGTAGACTCACTGAGCAGCAGGAAAAATGTTTGACGTGTGAGTGGCTGTTGAAGAACAAACCAATGCTGGTTTTTGGGGGCTGCCTTCTAATAACGTCTGTCATGCTAGCTGCACTCATCATCTTCATTGTTATCAGCAAGAGGAATAAAAAACACAACAGAGGGAGGAAGAAGAGGAGCGAGAACCGAAGGAGAAGAAATAAAGCAACAGCATATTGTTTATGTCCTGATATTAGATATTAACTGTAGTAAGGACCTGAAAAATGCAGAGAAGAACCACAAAATCCACCTGAGTGTCCATCATTAGTGTCTACTTTTCTTGCAGTGACAAATGAGTTCACTTGCAATGTGTGTCACAAAACATGTCAAAACAATTGGTCTTAGATAGTCACGACAAAAAGAAAGTTTTAACTGTTTTAACTTTTTCATATTTTGTCACTTTGCAGACATAGACTTCAATGTACTGTGTTTTTGTTCTACTTGATAGACTAGCACATAGTGGTGAAAAAGATGGAGGACAATGTTTTTTTTTGTTTTTTCTAAAAGCAAAAACCTAAAAGGTGTGGCCTGCATTTGTAGTCAACCAATCGAGCCAATGGTTTGTATCATTCAGGGTATCTTTACATGTATGGAAACTGGATGAAGAGCAACTGTGAATATCCAGTTCTAAATCTTGCCACAGATTTTGCATCAGGGAGAGTCAGTGTAGCACATTAATATGTTTTTTTATCCAGACCATCTCATTGTAACTTTGAGTTGTGATCTTTCTGCAAATAGAACCCCTGCCCTATGTCAAGATTTTTCATAGAATCGCCCCAAATTTAGCTTAATTCATCTTCCTACTAAGTCAGCCAGCTTCACTATCACTAGTGAAGAAAAGTATCCTCACAACATTATGATGCCAGCAACGTGTTTCGCCATGAAGATATCAGTTTTTATTGGCATGTTGCTTCACATCCAGAGTACATTCAAGTTTGTGCTTGTGAAATGACCAAACATGAAATCACTGAAAAAGGCTGTCTTTTAACCAGATTCTTTAAAAAATGTGTCTACTTCAAGTGTGTGATTATTTACGCCTTTACAGATTACTATATTGACCATTTCTAAACCTCCCTAAGACATTCAGTACTGAAAACAACATGAAATAACTTCATGAAAATTGTACAATTTATTACAATATTTTGTGTGTGTTACTCTGACATAATTTTTTTATTTAATTGTGTGTAGTTCTAGTTTTTATACGAAGAGGTCTGGTCGTCCTTAGTCAAGCGTTCGTCACGCTGTGTAATTCTCCTGGGATGGAACAACAGTGCCATCTGGTGTTATTACGCGATTCTGAGATGAAACAATCAGTCTGGAAGTTTGCTTTGAGAAAAAAATAAGAAACATGAAATGCAAGGCTATAGCAGATCTTTGAGGGATTTAATGCAACTGCACCGGTGTCAGTCAAGAGTTAAGGCTTTTAATGGACAAAGAAGTTGCCAGAAGGAAACTATGCATGAAAGACATGACCCTGTTGTGTTTGCTGAGTTTTTGTTAGTTTTTGTCACTTTTAAATTTCGGCTATGAAGTGCTGCTAAACTGTACAGTGGAAAAAATATGTGATGAAAGAAAATTTGATTTACATAAAATAGCTTACGTTTCCCAACAAGATGGTGTACATTCTTTTAAAGCCTGTGGGACTAAAAGTAGAAAAAAAAAAAAACATTTAGCCTTTCATATAGATTATTGCAATCTATATTATTATTTTACCTACCTGTTATTTTTTTTACCTAATTTATTTTAATTATTAATAAATAAACAATAATTTAAAAAATTCCACAATTTGGCTTTTTCAAAAAAAATAACATGCAAACTGTTAAACACGTTATTTCCTTTTTTTTTTTTTTTATCTCATTTTATTATTTGTTATATAACGGTTTTTAAAATTTAGGTTTTGGGGGAAATTTAAAAGGTAAATAATAATAATAATAATAATAATAATAATAATAATAATAATAATAATAATAATAATAATAATAATAATAATAATAATAATAATAGTAATAATAATGATGGGTTTTCGTTGTAAACTGGTCGACCAATGGGAGGGAGCGTTGACGGTGTTGATCACATGACCCCGTCTCCTCTAGACTGCATGCAGTTTTTGGTATTAAAATGTTTTCTGTTCTACCAACCATTGTGTTGTTGCTGCATATTTGAGATGACAGACTCACGTTAAGCTACTTCACCCCCCGGATTAAGTTTCCCACCAACTACGGGGACCGACGAGACGGGAGGCGAGCAACGTTTCAGCTGTTATTTTTGAGTCCGTGTAATTTAAAAAAAAAAAAAAAAAAGTCAGGAGCTGTTGTCGGTAAAAGCAGCTAGCGCTAGCTGACTGGTCGGACTGGCGACGAGGCCCCAACCAAACCGGACGGGATCACTGGGGGAACCATGGCCAATATTGCTGTTCAGAGGATAAAACGGGAGTTCAAGGAGGTTCTGAAGAGCGAAGAGGTTTGTTGTCGTGTTTATCTCTCTGAGTCGGACCTGAATTTATTTCACTTTCTGTGGCTGAATGAGTGACGCTTGCTCACCAAAGTGGCTAGCTGTAAGCTAGCTGTATCGGCTGTGATAAGAAGTGGCGACAAACGTCAGCTCACCATAATGTGCCACTGTGGTCGTAAGTGTAGAGAGAAAAGATTGCTTTAAAATGGCCCAACATATTTTAGCTTACGAAGTTTCTTGAGGATATTATTAAGTAGGGAACCTTCTGTGGTCGCTAAGCTAGCCGGTAAAATCCAAGCAAATGTTGTTTGAGAGTTGTAGTAATTAAAGCATACATCACCCACGTGTTATCTTTACCCCCATATACAACATTTGAAATAAATTTAAAATCACTCTTACACATAGAGCTGTGAATATGCAACAAGTTGTGGGCTACCTTTCATAATCCTGATGTTGCATGAGTTGGCAATTAAGGAGGGATTGTTTATGGTAGCATGGATGGTTAACTGCTGGTGTTTTTACTCTGTTTGCTCTTCCAGACAAGCAAAAACCAAATAAAGGTAGACCTGGTGGATGAGAACTTCACAGAACTCAAAGGAGAAATAGCAGGGCCTCCTGACACGCCATATGAAGGTGAGGTAATTTTTAAGAGACACTGCCAACTTTTGGGGATGATGATAATAATAAATTACACATTGCACAACTTTCTTGACAGTAAGGCTACATCAAATGGATATTTTGTAAAGCTACTTTTTTTTTTTTTTAGCGAAAGCTGAAATCTATGGATTGTTTTTAGGTATTGCCATAAATCATTTTTTCAAGGTTTTTAATGGTTAGAATAAAGGACAACTAGAAACTGAAGCTTATTATGCTAATGGTTGTGGGTCACTACCATGTTAGATGGCATTAAACTGTTCAAACTAGTGTGGTAGCAGCAATGTATAAGATGCTAGCTAAAAAGCTACTTTTAGATGAATTGCTGTCAATAGCATGCTTGTAAGTGCGGCAAGCTCTCACTAGTCTAGCCCCTTAAAGCTCTTTCATACGTGACACCTTTCTTCTAAAAATAGAGAAAAGAACATAAAAATAACAAACAGATTCAAAACAAATAGAAAGTGACGGTCAAAAGACTGTGTTACTCTCAAGGTGCCAGACTTCTACAAAGAGCAAGTACTTTCCTCTTTCATAAACTAATTAGTCACTAACCAATCAAAAGGCACCATGTCATAAGCTCAAACACAATACAATTATAGACGCTTATCTTTTTCAAATAACAGAGTAAATACTTTAACTCACATAAACACAAAATAACATTTTGTATTAAGCCCCAAAAAATGTATATATGGCTCCTACAATGCTATCTAACATTGACTAAAATTTATTAGGTTTTCATAAAATGTAGTCAAAACCATTTTAGCCAAAATTTCAACCTTCATACTATCACTCTTTTAGCATGTTGACTAAGTAAATTAATTAATGCAATATGCAAGTAGCAATATATCGGCTTAAAGTATATGAAAAACAAATCTTTATTTTTCTAAAATGCTAACATTAGCAAGAGGGCTATCACTACTATATGGACAATGTGCTCCATCTAGCATGGAAGCTATAGATTGTAAACTAAAATGCTATTGTTACCTCAACAGATAATTGTCAGGTTGGTCAACATTGATTCACTCTATTCTGTTTAGAAACATTTGCCTTTAGGACAGCAAATACCTTAAAACCTAATGAGAGAAAAGTTCTAAAAGTATGCAGGTTTGAAGGAGGGTTTGGAGAAGGGTCGGAGTGAGGGTTGGAATTAGGGTTGGAAGTAGGGACTTAAGGAGCATTGGGATTAGGGTTGCAAAGAGGGTCGGTAGGAGGGTTAGAAGGAGAGTTTAAACTATGGTTCAAAGAGCGGCTGGAATTAGGGTTGGAATTAGCTTGGGCAGGAGGTTTGGTAGGTTGGAATTAGGGTTTCAAATGAGGGTTGGTATTAAGGGTGGAAGGGTTCAGTTGGCGTAGGCTTTGTGTGAATTTATACCTGCCAGCGTGATGCATCTGTCAATCACCGTTCTTCTTTACATTCTAATTTGACGTGCTTGAAGACATGCCAAAATAAATTATGCAGCAAAAAGATTTTTTACATTTTTGGACACTTTATTAAGTGCAAAGACCTATATTTAATCCCTGTCATGATTATCATCATGATGTCAAGGTTGGATAACATTTTTGAAAGACTACAGCGTTTCAAGGGCCACACATTAAAACTGCTTGCCAAAAATATATTAGGCCAATAAAATGGACTGTCATTGTTGCTGTGCAACATTTCCTTTAATTGCAATCAGAATCCATTTTGGAATATTAGATAATTATATTGCAGTGTCATGTTAATGTGTGCGTTAAGAAAATGTGCATGTGCAGCTCTACTATGAACTAAAACGGCAGAATTTATTGAATTGCAAGCCTCTTTGCAAGATCTGCGTGTAAAATTGAATTGCAAAAGTAATTGCTGTACATGTCAATTATAATTTTGAGCAGTTGACAAGACTTTAATGACCCTAATGCTGTTGTTTTTATGTTCATATATACCCATGGATATGTTGTACAATTATCTTCTCTGAATTAACCTACAAATTTACACATTGCTTTTATATATAGTATATTATCTTTTAAAAATAACCCAGTATTGTTTTTCTGTTTGGAGAATATATTCTTACTGTAGAGTATTTTAGAGTTTTTATTCTTTTTACTTTTGGATGACTGCACATGTCTCCACTTAACATAGTTTGCTGCTGTGACACCTGAATTTTCCCACTGTGGATCAATAAATGATAACTATTCTTTGATGTTGGAAAATAAAAGACCGGTGAATAAAATGTGGATTTACTGGAACCACTATCGCTATTGCAACATTCCTGACCTTTTTTTATAGTTTTGTAGCACTACTCTTTACTAAATCAATTTTAAAAAATGTCATCTCTGTTTTAAATTTCCTAGATATTCTAACCTCTTTCCTTTATTGTGCTACTGGTTCTATTTTTGACAGGAGGTAGATATCAACTAGAAATTAAAATTCCAGAGACGTATCCATTCAATCCACCCAAGGTAAGGTTTCATTTGTTTTGTTGCGACTAATGATCTTCCTGGTGCAAAAAGAAATTCCCGTCACTTTGCTCATCTGTGCACGTCTCCCTGCTTTTTTCAATACCTCAGGTGCGGTTTATCACAAAGATCTGGCATCCCAATATCAGCTCAGTCACAGGTGCAATATGTCTGGACATCCTTAAAGATCAGTGGTGAGTAAATCATTGCCAAGATTTTAAGTTTTTTAAATATTTTTGCAACTATGTAAGATGCATGTAAGATAAGTAAAGAATTAAGGCTAAATAAGATAATTGTGACTATTTCACATCCTAAACCCATTAGTTCTAAGATGCATCCTAAATGTAAAAATATGAGTGAAGGAAACACTTTGACTAATTTTTCACTTAAAGAATCGGCAGCTGTTCATAATCTTTGAAAGAGAACACGATCGGATGGACCATGTAACTTACAGCAATCAATACTTGTGGCTCGCCTTTTAAGTAAACATATCCTGTGGAGAATTATGTGTTCTTGCCCAGGTTCCCATCATACATTGCAGCTCACTTTCTAACACTGGTGGAGTAAATCAAAACCTTAAGGGAACAGATGGACTAGAGCCGTGCCAACAAAATGCTTCCCATAGTGAACAGAGCGAACCGATCCCCACCATGCAGAATAACAGGACGGGGACCTGACGTGTTTATTTCCTCTGTATATTAATGCATTTGCACTGCTGATTTGCTTATGCTCCTCAGATGATCCATATAATTAAGTGTTGCTATTGGTAATGCCTCGATTATTGGCAGTTTTCAATATTTTATTACTCAACCTATAAAGCTGATTCAAATGTATCATAGTTTCTGCTTCATCTTGTGTAGATTTGAATGCACCACTGGAGCTTGAATGGATGGTTAATCATACTGAGTGCACTTATGTATAAGCACTTGTTTTGTTTGTCGTTTCGGAGCTCGCTTAGTTTGTTGCTCATTGTGATGATGTTTCAGGGCAGCAGCCATGACACTGAGGACGGTCCTCTTGTCATTACAAGCCTTACTGGCAGCAGCAGAACCAGATGATCCACAGGATGCTGTGGTAGCCAATCAGGTGTGTGTATTTGTTTTTCAGTTTTATGTATGAATCCGTAGTTGCCTAAAATTCACTGTTTGGTCATATTAAAACATAAACTTACCCCTTGTTTGTATTTGTACAGAAAACTTTTTGAGATCAAAGTTTTTTCATTTATTATTTCTGTGGCTTCTTTCTGCACAAACTATTAAAACTTACCATTCAACCTTCAACTTTTTGTTTGACCTCATTACTTGCAGAATGACTTTTAAATTTTTATGCTAGAATGTAAAAAAAAAAAAGTTTGAGCTGCTACATCTTGTTTATCAGTTCATGTATGCAGCACATTATTCAAGTAAGGTGTACAAAACTATAATCCGAGGATTCCTTTACTATAGTCTGGGTTTCAAATTTATTAGCTGAACTTTCATTTTTAAAGGTTTTATTGAATTCTTTCTGACAAAGGTAAAGATAAGAACTTTTCACCGGACGCTTTGGATGTGTTCAAGTGTCAACTTTAATGATGCTCTTATTGCCTTTTAACTGGTTTCTGGCTAAATATGTCTGGCATGCCATTGGATACAAATAGATAGACAAAAAATTTATTAGAAAATTTATTACAAGTAATCAACAGACTTTAAATGCATCTTTCAGGTATTTTTGGCTTTTTGAGCGACACATAAACCGTTTTGTTTTTGCAGCATTTCTCACATTATTCATGTGCTTTCTTTTACAACATGACACTGTATTAATTAACGTGCAAATAAATGTTGAGGACTCACAGCACCAATAACAATTCTAAGTTTGCAAAAAATAAAAATAATTCTTTGATTCACTTTTGAGATGCAGACATGTAGTTGTTTTTGTCGGTAAAGGACATAAATTAATCTATGATTCAGCAGTTGAGCAATTTAGACTTTAAAAGAGCAGATCTGGCTTTGTGCCTGCATTATTTTGAACTGGAGACTTTATCCTTTGTATATTTGAAAACTATTAGCTGCTATAAATGCTATTTGACTGATGAACTGGGTCATTTATGTAAAGAATGTCCAATGTTCCAATACACTTTGGAACTAGAGCAAGATGCATTTACTTTAATAATGTAGAAGTACTCAAGTGTTTATAAAATCTTTACTAAAAAGGATATTACGATTGTATTGCGTAGAACATTTGCTTTCATTATTTTTGTATGACGTAAATAACATGACATGTATCTGTTTGTAAACTTTCTGAATTTGGTGGCATAAAATGAAAAAGCTGATGAGTTTTCCCAACTTGATATGATCCAAACAGACAAAACAAGACGCCTTTTAGTTGTTAACAAGCTGTCTGCTGAGCCCCCTTCCATAAACTCATTTTTTGTTTGTTTGTTCACCCCTCAGTACAAGCAGAATCCAGAGATGTTTAAACAGACAGCAAAACTCTGGTCTCACGTCTACGCAGGAGCTCCCGTCTCCAGTCCGGAGTACACACGCAAAATAGACAAACTCTGTGCCATGGGCTTTGAAAAAGTGAGCATGCTTTAGTAAACGTCAAGTTTCTCTCTTCACCAGTGTGTGTCACAGTGCTGCATGATGCTGCAGATTAAAACCGATCTTTGTTTTTGTCTCCAGAATGCAGTAATAGTGGCGTTGTCGTCAAAATCCTGGGACGTGGAGACGGCAACAGAGCTCCTCCTCAGTAACTGAATTTTGACACCCTTCGTGTTCCTCCTGATCCACATGTCTGTCTTCAACCGTACACACCCTCTTTCCTCCAAACTCCTGCTGTCTGAAGGCGAATCCTGCTCGAGCCTATCCTCTGTTTTTACACCGGACACGTTCCCCTTCTTCTCCTCTCTATCTTCACCGTGTGACATCTCCTCTGTCCCGTCTGCTGTATCATACTTCAATCATCTGCTCTGTCAGCTCTTACCTCTGGTTTCTTTAAGGCCACCCAACATTCCACTTAGTGATACAATCAGCAATCGACATCCACTTTGAAACAAAATAGAAACCAAACCCTACCCACATCTGTCACTCTGTCCCAGTTTTCTGGCTCTGTCCAAAAAGCGGCTGTCAGCGGCTTATCCTTGCCTATGCAGTGCATTTATTTTTCATTCATGCTAACCTTTTCGTTGTAGAGGGTCAAGCCATTTAAAGCAGCTTTGTTTTAGTTTTTGCTCCTGATTCTTATTCAATAAACTTTTGGCATGTTTTCTAAAAAAAAAAAAAAAAAAAAACAGAAGAAGAAATCTCGGTTTTAAAAATTCTTGCTCCCAACTCATTCGGTTTGGTGTCTTTCCACTATTAAAACGAAATCAATTTTTTGACATCAACAGTGCGCAGAAAACTGAGAACATCTGGCTAATGATATATTGCAGTGTCAGTATATTTAATTTGAAGAAAAGATGAGCATCAGAGTAAACCCCAGTCACATTTTTGTTCTGTCACAGAGGAGTTCAGCACTGACTGTAGTACACCGTGTAGGTGGGCTTATTCTGCGTTCTTGAAAACAACTCATTAAGCGTCTTGCAGGTGTTCTCACAGTAGCCATCCTCATGCCAAGTTTCCCCCCCCCTCCCATCAGTCGACATCTGGCAGCTCCTGTTGGAGATCTCTCTCCTACACTTTTGCCACATAGCTTGAAATAACTTTTCTTCATCTGGCCTTCTCCTTTTCTTTTTTTAAAACACTTTTATTTAGGAACATGGATGCATTTGATTTCTTGTTTTTAATCTGAGAGAAAAGCAAACAAAATTGATGTTCAACACAACTTGTGACAAGTCTAGAATTAATTGCATCAACAAATAAATGTCAATGACTCATCTGTAAATAAAAAGATTAAAGTCTGTGTAAATTAATCTGTGCTCTGCTATTTCTTTTCTGATAAAAATGCTATTTGTTGTCTGGCTGTGCAAAAATATTTAAACCTCAAACATTGCGTATATTTAGCCTCCTGAGTCATTACTGTGTAGAATAACTATTTGCTGCAACTACAGAAAAAAAGTCTTTTGGGATATTTCTCGATTGTTTTGCAAAATGGCTCAAACTCAGGCACATCTGTACAATTTTCAACTCTTGCCGCAAAATTTCTGGATTCAGATTTCTAATTTCGACTGCATTAGATCCTATTCATTCTAGAAGGTGAACCTCCATATCTTGAAAGTCATTGATTTGTTTAATGTGAAGATATTTAAAGTATATGAGAACCTATTCTTGGCTCTAATATATGCATTTCCTTAAAGGTTAACCATAACTGTTGATAAACAGAGGATTTATTTATGCTCAAGGCAACCTTGCTTTATACATTTAATTGCTTCTGCATGCATTTGAATAAAAAAAACAAGGCCGATGCACTGCATTAACTCAGGGATTCAACCTGCAGGGGTTTATTTTGCAGCAAAAATGGTGCAAACCACTCGGTTTAAAAAAAACATCCAGTGGCCAAGCATATCATAAATTGTGTGGAGTCATAAAATTGCTTTTGCATTCAGCTCATGTACTGTATCCTTTTAAAGAACTTCAAGAAGATCGTTTGTGAGCTGTATTCAGTTTTCAGGTTTTTGCCTTTCTTTTATTGGAAACAAAGTAGGTACAACAGATGACTTGTTTAATACCAACTTGTGCCTCTGAATCCATCCACAAATCCTGCAAGTTAAATGAACATTTTTCACCTTGCTTGCACCAAATACCACACTACAAAGTGATGAGATGTTTGGATTTAATTTTACTGCTCTGCAAAATTCATCCACCCCCAGGCGGTTTCCTCTGTTGCATACTAGATGTAAGCATCTCATGAGTTCACAAAATTTAGCTTTAAGGCTCAATATTGCTAAAATTTGAAGTTACTGTATTGCAAGTTTTACTTTTGAATTCATCCTGTCCATGAAAAATCTATCTAGAATTTTATATACACTGATCATTTAATTCATTGTTAATGATCTTTGTTTGTTTTTTTAGGCGAGAATGATTTTCTTTGTTTTTTATTTTTAAATTTATTGTGGATTCTTTCCAGTGACTACAGGACCCAAATGATGCCTACAGGCTCAAGTATATATACATTCATACTGCGCAGATGGAATTATAAAGAAGAAACGCTACTTCTAAAGATTTTAACGTCTGCTCAAATCAACATCTATGCTGGTAAAACTTGAAGATTGGGTGTTCCCAACAGGGCAGAGATCCCTGACATACGTCAGTTTCAGCCATATATGACATTTATGATGGCCTCAGAAAGAAGTGCTGCTGCAAATGATTCTTAAAACAATCCGTTAAATTTGAGGTCTAAATTGGAATAGCCTTATGGTGGAGCCCCTGGAAAACATACCAAATGACATCACTTTGAAAGTAACGTATTTCACATTTCTCGCCCTATTTTCTCGCAGGGTTTTATAATGTTGCATGCGCGAAGCGGTGGCCCAGCTGGATGTACAGCATAGTTGAACGGAGAAAAAATTCTGTATGTGTAGTGAGGCGATGATTCGTGGGCATCCTGTTTCCCTCGCTCTGCTGCTGCTATGTGATAGCCAGAGTTTGTTTCCGTGTCCCCGTCAGCCAGACATGCTGCCTCCCCCGCCAAGCAGTGAGAGCTGCAGGGACGGCCAGATGAAACGGTGCCTTGCTATCTACAACTGAGTTCAACTGGGGTTGAACGGGCATCATGTAAGCCTTTTAGGGGAAGGAAGCTGTTGGATTTCTTCTTTAAGTTACCTTAACTTTGATCTGGGAGATATCTAAAGATGTTCAAGATGATCCAGGTAATCTGTTTGACTGTGCTGCTCCCTGAAGGTGAGTTCGGAACATTGTGTTTTTCTCCCTCACATTTGGCTTTTCTCATTTTATTTTTATTTTTTGAATAGCTTTTATAATCAAGTAGGTATAGTTTAATAGGTGCATATTGCCTTTATACCATTTGTTTCAATAATATGTTGTTGAAAATACAATTTGAATATAGAAGTTGGCAACAATAAAGAATACATTTTCCAGCATTATGAAATGATAACAACCCATGATCTACAGCTTGGAAAAAAAGTCAATTGTAATCATCTCATCTAAACCAGAACCTCGTCTTATTTTGTCTCTTCAGTGGTTTTCTGCGCTCAAGGCCACTATGCCCAGAAGCTCCTGAACGACCTGATGGAGAATTACTCCAGTGCCCTTCGGCCTGTGGAGGACACAGACAGAGCGCTCAACGTAACCTTACAGATCACCCTCTCTCAGATCAAAGACATGGTGGGTACTGGGTTACAAGCCCGTCTCATAATGTGCTGTACACTAAAATGCCACATATTCAGAGTTGGGTGATAACTAATTGCATTAACTCACATTTACCTGAGTTACTTTTTGGAAAAAACAACAATGCAATATGTGTAAAGGGGTATTTTTATTGTGCTGCAGTGGGACAGCCAAGTCAAGGATTGAGGCCTCTGTTCATGAATTGCAGGCTTTATCCCTGTGCTGCACGTTTTGCTTTTACTTGAAATTTTATTTTGAAGTACACATTTCTGGACACTTTACCCTCTGTGAGTAACTTAACCCTCTATGGCATGACTTTTTATTTTTGTGGGGAAGAAATATTTTCCTGCATTCTTTGGGAGCTTGGTGGTCCCTAATTACATGTCAATCATAAAATCGGACTCTGACACCTCCTGGAACCAGATTTGGGTTTGTTGCCTCAGGGTAACATTGGTCTAGAACACCAAGATTGTCTACACTGATTATGAGAAATGAAATACAAATCAAACAAAAACTATATTCATAAAAGAACTATTTTTTGGACAAAAATATGTCAAAAATCATGCCCCCCAAAAAATAAAATAAAGGAGCAATGTGAGGTACAGCTATGTGGTTTGTTGCCTGAGGGCAACGCCATGCCATAGAGGGTTAATTGAATGAAGAACAAGCTTGTTCAATCCCAAAATTCAGGTCACATGTCCAGTTTTTTTTTGTTGAAAGTTTCATAAGTTTTATATGGAAAGTTTCATAAGTTTTGCTTTATTCCAAATAAAGCCAAATTTATTTGGAATTTTTTTAACCAAATAAATAATAATAATTAACTGATTTTGTAATTTAGTTATTTTTATTTTTGCCCATAAAATACCAACATTTCCATATAACTTTATGTTTTGGTTCATCTGATTATTATGTAGTTTTTAAATGTTAAATAATTGATGTTTTATCAGTTATTCAGCCTTTTTACCCAATGCTTTTTAGTCTTACTTAATTAATTTCTTGGATGGCTACTTTTTCTTTTACTTGAATAAAAATATTTTGAAATTGTGCTACCCTTACGTGAGTACAATTTTTGCTGCTCTAGCCGCCTTTACACATATTAAAACGTTCAACATATTAAACATTTTTACTCTGAAGCAAGTAAAGTGTTTAAAAATCCCAAATGATCTGTCTTCAAACGTAGTTTTGCATTCAAAATGTGATTGTGTTAAGTGATGATTCTGGGCAGAATGTTTTTCAGTTGCATGACAAAATAATGCCAGGATATTACTCACATTGCTGTAAAACATAATAGTTCTGATTAAGTTAATTTGTTAAAACCAGAGAAAACACAACGAGCTGAGATGAATCACATGGAAATAAAACGGATTATTTGTGCTGAGTGGTCCAGAGTGAGATTTTTCCCTGAATTACTGTCACTGCATTGATGCAGCAGAGCTTTAACCACTGATGGTAATAAATGAGAGGTAGACCTGTAACTGTTAAAACCTCCCTGCATGGTCTACTTGTACACAACTGGTTCAGATTCCCGTTCAGGTTCAGTGACGTGTCAGACCTCAGTGAATCACCAGCTGAAATGTGGATGCGTTTAGAGAGACTGCGCACCATCTTAATGTAATCTATCTACCAAGCTGTGTGTTGCTGTTGGCTTGTTATATCAGAGTACACATGAAAGAGAGCTGTGCAAAACTCTGAGTGAGGGTGTTTTGTTACTCGATGCGGCTCTCTGTTCTTTGCTTATGGGCCCTTTTTCACCTGATATTGATAGATGACTCTGGACTTCTATTGTCTTGAACATTTCAGTGTCTCTTGCCAAGCTGTGTTGATGAGCATCAAGGAAAGAAATTAAGGGCTCATGTCTTTTTGCAGGATGTTTAGGGCACTTCTATTCTTGATTATGATGTTCTTTGAATCAAAATAGATTATAGAAAGCATATCAGAATCTACAGCAGGCTGCTGCAGGGAATGTAATCCAAGTCCTGCCCTGACAGCCCCCAGACTATAAAGTATTAATGCCCTTGAATTTGTGGAAGTGGAAGCAAAAAATTGCTTAGCTTTCATTGCTTCTTATAAGTATAAAATCTGCAACATATGGATTGAATTTGTATACAATATTTCTAACTCTTGATACTCCATTGCTGAGTCAACACTTTGCAAATAAAATCCCCTCTATTGCAATTTATAGCTAGAACGGTTTTAAGTTTTTTTCTCTATCAGCTTTGCACATCAAGAGTCAGACTGGATGAAGAGAATATGAGCATAGATTTTTAAGTCTCTCCCTACAATCTCAGCTGGATTTAGGTGTGGACTTTGACTGGGCCATTCCAACACATGAATCTGCTTATCTAAGCCACTCTGGCTGTTCAGGGTCGCTGTCCTGCTGGAAGGTGAAACTTCACCCCAGTCTCAAGTCTTTTAGAGACATGGTCTGTCAGTTTAGGGGGACAAGCTTGTCTCAGCCGGTTTGCAATTATAAGATGCACTTTACACTTTTGAATAATGTATTGAAAAAAATATTTTTTGAGTTGCTCAAAGTGTGTGGTATTGTTTTATAGGCTAAGGTTGCTTTATACTTCTCCACAGCTTTATTTCTGATCTGTCTGTTGTGTTCCTTGGTCTTAATGACAGTTTTTTTCACTTATGTTCTCTAACATCCACTTCCATGTGAAGTGGACGGAATGGAAGATTCTGTCCACTGAGATTAGATATAACTTATTACACAGATATTATATCTAACTTTAAATATTTTGCTCTCCCCATGTGCTTTTTCACTGGGAGTGTTTTTAAATAGCGTTTCTCATCTTTGTGCCTTTGTGTGTGTGAAGGATGAGAGGAACCAGGTGCTGATTGCCTACCTGTGGATTAGGCAGACGTGGCACGATGCCTACCTGAGATGGAACACAGAAGACTACGATGGTCTGGACGTCATCCACATACCCAGCAGTCTGGTCTGGCGGCCCGACCTCGTCCTCTATAACAAGTACGCCAGTACGTCGTCCAACGCAAAGACATGTTCACACCAGATATCCATCTGAGAAAAATTGTGAAAATGTTCTTGGTGGCCTGTTTGGATGAAATATCATCAAAATTACACATCGAATGGATCATCCATTTTTAGTTTTTTTGTTGGGAGTCAACTTTTCTTTCTACCTTCAGAGCTGATGATGATTTCTCAGGACCAATGGACACCAACGTCAGACTGCGCTACAACGGAGAGATAACTTGGGATGCTCCTGCCATCACTAAGAGCTCCTGTGTTGTGGACGTCTCTTATTTTCCATTTGACAGCCAGGAATGTAACCTCACCTTCGGTTCTTGGACGTACAATGGCAACCAGGTAAAGAAATATGGGTATTTTGTGTGGGATTTATTTTCTGTAGTGACACATTTGTAGATATTTATTTTTTCAAATTTCAGTACACCACTTCTGCTTTGTCACCCACCTCTCCACTTCCAGGTGGATATCATTATGGGCATGGATAGCGGTGACCTCTCTGATTTTGTGGAAAATGTGGAGTGGGAATGCCACGGGATGCCGGCCACGAAGAACGTGATAATGTACGGCTGCTGTTCCGATCCGTACCCAGACATCACCTACACTGTGCTCCTACAGCGCCGCTCCTCCTTTTACATCTTTAACCTCCTCCTGCCATGCTTCCTGATCTCCTTCTTGGCTCCTCTGGGATTCTACTTGCCTGCAGACTCTGGG
This sequence comes from Xiphophorus maculatus, assembly GCF_002775205.1. Classification (NCBI taxonomy): domain Eukaryota; kingdom Metazoa; phylum Chordata; class Actinopteri; order Cyprinodontiformes; family Poeciliidae; genus Xiphophorus; species Xiphophorus maculatus. Next base: position 17,468,682 of record NC_036465.1, on the reverse strand, counting down.
GAGAAGGTTTCCCTCGGGGTGACGGTTCTCTTGGCTCTCACCGTGTTCCAGCTCATGGTGGCTGAGAGCATGCCTCCATCAGAAAGTGTGCCTCTCATAGGTGAGAGTGTATTTTTATTATTGTGGACACTGAATAAAGTATCAGTCTGTTCATGTTGGTACTTGTTCCACAGGGAAGTACTACATTGCCACTATGACCATGGTCACAGCCTCCACAGCGCTCACCATTTTCATCATGAACATTCACTTCTGTGGCGTAGAGGCCAAACCAGTCCCACACTGGGCCAAAGTACTTATCATTGACTACATGTCCAAGATCTTCTTTGTATACGAAGTGGGCGAGAACTGTGCTTCTGGCTCTTCTTCTTCATCTTCTCACTACCTCCAGGACGACTTTTGCCACCCACAGGTTAACTCTCACATTCATGCGAATGGAAAACCCCGGGGTCCCGGCAGCCAAGAGGACCAGCAGCGCCACAGATACCCCCGGCCCCAACCCTCCAAGCAGCACCAGCAGCACAGAGTGAAAGTGCAGCACCACATTACGAGAGAAGAGAGCGGCCATCTCTCCAGATCCGCACCTGGAAGGTATGAAGGCTCCAACGGTAAAATCACAATGAGCGACTGCTGCATGGAAGACCAGAAGCCTCCAGCTCATCTGGAGGACCAAAAGTGTCCATGCTGTCCTGAAGACAAAAAGCCTCCACCTCAGGGTCCCACCGTGACCTTTGGCCCCTGTGTGTTTTGCAGCTTTGGCAGCGGGTTTCCTAACGTGGACACCAAGCTGGTCCGCAACGTGGAGTACATTGCTAATTGTTTCCGAGAGCAGAGGGCCACATGTGCCAAGGGGGCAGAGTGGAAGAAGATTGCTAAGGTGATGGACAGGTTCTTCATGTGGATTTTCTTCGTCATGGTCTTCCTTATGAGCATTCTTGTAATTGGCAAGGCGAAATGACCAACCAGTGTGGCTGGAAATCTGACCCAATGAATGCTCTGTGGTCTGATGCAAATGGATGATAAGACCATATCATGGTAAACATTTGCTGTTATAAATGTGTGGGAGTTGATTTATAGGGGTGGAATATTGATGAAAAAGAAAGAAAATGGCAGAGAAAATTTGTTCTCTGTCTTTAACAAGCAACGTGTGCTATACATCAACAAGAAAAATGTTGAATTAACAACATAATGGCATTTTAGATTTACCCAAGGTTTCTAAAATTTCCATTTTGCAATTCAAGATTCAAATTGTCAGATATCTCTGATCATTACATTGTTTTATGTGATTTGATCTGTTTTGTTTTTTTTCTCACAGTGTTTAGGTTTGAGATCTTTTTTTATCTTTCTGTCTTGAAATAAGGCTTTTGGTTAATTTCTGCCCAGGTGACTTCTTGTAACAGCTCTGGTTTAAGAGTGGCTTACACAGGAGATCTGACCTAGTTGTAACTCAGGTTTTATTCCTGGCTTTTGAGTCTCTGGCCACCACCATGACTTGTTAACCGTCCAGAGGTTTTTATTCAGGATGGTTTCACGAGCCTGTCAATGCTATTATTATCGCTGATGCGTTCGGCTTTTCTGCTATATTTTTCCTTCCACTCAACTTTCCACGGTACAAACTCTGAACATCTGTTTTCGTAAGGAATAAAACCTTTAGCTCTCTACTGGACAACTGTCAAGTTTTCAGGGTTTTCTATGACTGTGATGCCTATAACATGATATTTCTGCATCAAAAAAATCACATTAAAATTTGTAACATTAAACTTTTTTGGGTGACAAAATTTAGAATTTTTGTTCAGCTGTAAAAAATTATCAAAATTAAGAGAAATCAAAGGTTGAAATAAAAAGGAAACTCTTCAGGGGATCCCAAATAAAATTTTCAGTTCACTTTGCTGTTGCAACTATATAATTATATCCATCTCTGAATACTGTGATCTGAAACTCTTTGTTGCAAATAAACTTTCAACATCTTATTAATTTGAGGTAAGGTTTTTCAGCTTGTTATGTTAGGATCACTGCTCAATTTTCTCATTACCTCGAGACATCAAAGCCCTGTTTTCTGAGATTATGGGGTGATTTCATTTTTTTATTTTAATGCAGAAATCGTGATGGTGATGCTGGCAGGTGGAGGAAAACATAAATTTCTGTCATAGATTACCTCTGAGTGTCGCAATAGTGACGCTGAGGGAAGAAGCCACACATTTTGAGACATTAATCAGCTTTTAATCTAATAAGCAATTTTTAGTTGTTCTCAGTTTCAATATATCTGTGTTGGTACAAATGTATTTTTTTAACTGTCTTTCATTGTCAATGCATAGCCAGATTTGGAAAAAAAAAAACTTTTTAGGACCTCTGTTTAGTGCATATTAAATTCTTTGCTATTTTTTTTTTTTGCTTCTCCAGCTTCACAATATAGCCTGTTTATGAAAACAATATATTGATATATTCCTTTAGTCTTATTGATAATTTATTTTCCCAAGCAATAGAGTCCACACATGCAGCAGGCTTTTTGCCACGCAGTGTCTGTGTCGACACAATCATCGTTTTGATTTGAATGTTCGTCATCATCTGATCACTGACTGAACACATGTGGGTGGATCTGCTGTCAAGTTAAAATATGACCAGTGGAGACAGCACATGTCTTATTAACAACTCTGAAATCAGATGCCTCAGGGCTACGAGGTGCTGCGGATCCAGAATCATTTTTCTGTTCAAATCATCCAGTGAATAGTTAATGAGCAAGCTTTGTTTGCTGCTCTGCCAGCACAGCAGCGAGGATGTAAGGCAATAGGGAGCATCAATTATGCAACACAAAGTGTACACTCTTACACCCCTTTCCTTTAAACCCACCCCAGCCTCTACCTTAAACTTTGCAAGTCCTTTAAATGTGTTGGCGGTTGTGTGTTTTGTCTGTGTATGCAAACATGAATCCAAGGCAGGACAATGATAAAAATAAAGGGCTTGAGGGCAGAAGGAATGGTGGAATATGTGGAAATAGCTTGATAAAGAACACAGGAGGTTTTAAAAGTTTGGAGGCACCAGACCAAAACTTAGAGTTATTTTTATTTCGTATTCTCTTGCGGTTTTCTTCATAAAATGTGTTTTCTCTGTGTTTTAAATATGTTTTTCTTGGCTTCAGTGGTCCAAAGAGCATTGCTCCAGAACTCTTGAGGTTTATAACTTTGTAACCATAAGCCATGATGTCCACTTTTTTTTAAAGAGGCTTTCTGTGGGCGTGCCGGATGGCGTAGGGGTTAGCACGACCCATATTTGGAGGCCTTGAGTCCTCGACGCGGCCGTCGCGGGTTCGACTCCCGGACCCGACGACATTTGCCACATGTCTTCCCTCCTCTCCTTCCCCATTCCTGTCAGCCTACTTTCGTAAAATGGACACTAGAGCCCACAAAAGACCCCCTGGAGGGGTAAAAAACAAAACAACAAAAAAAAGAGGCTTTCTGCTGGCAATCATACAAGTAGATTTGTCCAGGAATTTTTTGAATTATATTTTTATGAACTTCAACAATTTAAATTTAAATTGAGGGCCCCTGAAGTCTTAACTTCAGCTATTTACATTTTCACAGTTTCTCTGAGCAATTTTCAATCCGACCTTGGGTCAAATTTATTCCTCACAATAGGGACTATTTTAGCTGTCAGTCTTTTTAGTGCGAGTTGAAATTATTTGCAATAATTAAAACCCTTTTCAGATCAATGAGCAGCAACATTTGCTTCCCAAAAGTTATTGCTGATGCCTTTCCGTTTCGACAATTTGTTGCCACTCATACTTCAGACAAGCAAACTGCAAAAACTTCTACTTTTGCAGAGGTGATTTGATTAGCAGCATTTGGCTGCGACTTTTCCTTTTATGTCATGTTTTGCCAGTTTAATTGCGAAAATTCCATCTTTGAAATAAGTCTAAACGTTACATTTCAAAACATGGACACATTCACTAAAGGATCTAGGATTCTGTCATAAGTATTAGTCATTTCTCTTGTTTCACTATTGCTTTAACTCCCGGCAACAAACAGGAAATGCAATGAAAAGCAAAACCAGCTCGTAGTTATTTGAAAGGAAGAAAAATGCCAACTGCTCTCATTTGAGATTTCGCCACAATAGCCAAACCTTACAGTAGAGGGCGCTCATTTTTCAGGCATTACTCTCTTGCCCTGAGGTTTACTGCGAGAAGCTTGACATGGCACCAGAGGAGCATCAGATTTTCAAATAGTTCCCAATGCCGCTTAATCTTCTAAATTGGCCCATTCATGCCATCTTATTATTGAGAGGCAAAAATAAAAATGGTAATTGTCTGTTCCCCACTTCCCAAAGAAGTTAAATGAGGGCAAATCACATCACATCATCCACTCAAACCGTTCACAAAAACTCTAAAAGCTACAAATGAAAACTGAGTTCATGTGCAGAACATGCTTTGAGAGCAGGCAGTTTGCTGTTTTATTGTGCTGCTGAGTATTTCCACTGAGGGTCTTTCCCTGCAGTAGTCTGCATACAGAAGTGGGAAGAAGCTGTTTGTTTGATTCATCCCGTCCCACAAAGTGATTACTATGCTGAGCCGGAGTGTAAGCTATGTAATCTGAACAAGCAAAGCAGCTCGGTCACTGAGAAAAAGGCTGGTGGGATGAATGTTCACAGCTTTATCATATCTTTATATTTAGGTTTATACTGCATAGTAGCATCACTGGGATGATATTTTACCTTAAAACGCCAAAGCAAACAATGTGTGATGAAAATATTTCCAGGAGCTCTACTTCTTTAATTAAGTAGATTATTTCCTACATTTGCTATAGTGAGTAAGTATATTACTAAAAATATCTTACAATTTTGCTATAAAAATGTATGGAATATGGTGTGTTTGTTTTTTCTACATTTGAGGAAAGATTCGACTAATTCTGGTAAAGATTATATCATTTAGATGTTGAGTCCTATAAATAAAAGAGGAGAAATGTGATGACATAGCAAGAAGAATATGTACCTATATTGTTTTTGACAAAACAAACAAACAAAACATCATTCTTGTTTTCACTTATTTTGTGAAAACAAGAATGCTGTCTGCTGTTTGATAGCATAGAAAGACAGGACACAACCCAGCTAGTGTGCTACAACTTATAATAAATGAAGCCATGCAAAATTAAACATCATTAAGAAACAAACTCCTTTGAAACTACTGTGAAAGTCTGGAGTTTATATATAAAAAGAAAATGCTATATGTCTTTTCTAAAAATCCCATGGACATAAAAATCAACAATTGAAAGAGCAGATAGTGATGCAAACAGAGCATCTTTTGGGTCTTGTCTATTATCTAACAGCTCACCTGTGGGGCACGCTGCAGTAAGCCTCAAGTAAGCCAGGGCCCAGCCTGCCAGAAATGATCAAATTCACAGTTACTGTCTAGTTTTTCAGCAAATGAATGTGCATGGGCTAAGGCAATATTTTCATGCAGCTTAAGTTTGTAGATGCTCAGCTCTGTTCTGCATGTCCTATTGTTGTCCCTGTGGTGCTCCAGGGGATTCGTGCTCGGGGGTGGGAGGGTCTTTGGATCTTGGGTGTCTGTAGTTGGAAGTACTTAGTCTGCGGTGTGTTTGATTTTTGACAAAAATTCTTGACCTACGTTTGTATAAAAATGATCTCCATTTTGTGCATTTTGTGTGTTCTGGATATGAGGGGCCTAACGATGCTCTTATTACATCTTCTATTGATTTAGTTAGACACCCCGGTTTGCAAGTTAAACCTATTTGATTCCTAACAGAATGAATCACCATTTCAAATGATAATTAATTGCTTTGCTGCAGTTATTTGACAGGCTGAATTGAATGTGGATAGATTGATGAAGGGCATGTGGAAGGGACAAAAAAAAAATGCTTGACTGACCAGGGGGAAATGTGTGAAGCTACAAATCAATTTTGCCCATAATCTCTTTACTGGCACTAGGGTGGGGTCTGGGTGGCTGAAGTCACAGGGGTGTGTAATCATCATGTTGATAAGGGGAGGGAAGTGAGCCAACTGCCACTGCAGGAGGAGAGGAAATCGATTTGACGTGATGTCAGTGGATAGAGAGGTCAGGTAGCAGAAACACCCTCATAGGCATGAAGGTTTTCTTTCACACTTGAAATTCATCCACTGAACTGGGATTTACTTGATCTACTTATTCCTCAGTTTATGCAGATCACATGCAGTATTCCTCATTACCTGCTCCATAATCTTGTCATAGTGGATGGACTTTATCAGAATTGTAAGCTTAACAAAGGGGAACTAATTAGGTAAAACAAAACAAAAGCAAACACCTAACAACAGAAGATATATTTGATTCTGAAGTAATTTACAGTCATTAAAAGTCTAAAAGTTGCAGAGAGTTTAGCACCTGACAACAGCCTCAGGTGTTGAACAAAATGGAGTTTCTTAGTTGGATTGTGCCAGATTTGATTTGGGCACATGGGGTCCTGAAACCTATCGCTGCTTGGACGATGTTCTGGCCTCAGCACAAACAGCTATCCAATCAGAGAGAGGAAAAGCTAAACATGGGAAGCAGTCCTGGTCCTGGTGGCACATGGTGTTGGCTTTGTGAACTATAATAGAAACAGACACTCATTTTTCTCTATTTACACTAAAGAGAGAAAAAAAAAGACTATTTTTCTGTTTCTATTGTGAAACAGAAAAATAGTGTTGGAGAAACGTCACACAGTCTAAATCGGTGGAACTTACAACACATTGCTAGACTAGAAGTCAAGAAAACTCCCGTTCTGAGTCTAGAGGCATGCCCACTGGATGGTGATCTTTCCTCATTTGCTCAAACTTTGTTTACAAATTTCATGGTTGATTAGTCAGGAGGGATATGACTTAATCAATCAGATGTGGATTTATAGAATGTGTAAGGTTCACATTTACCAACCAGGAGTAAAAATAGCTCACTATAACCTCAAGTATGTGATGACTTAATTTTAACAAAGAGCATTCAGATCATAGCTTGAGACAGTGAGTGAGGAGCATTTCAAGTTAAACTTAAATCTTAATTATTTAAAACATTCTTGAATTTCTAAACTTAACAAAAATACAATCAAAAAAATCAAAAATACAAGTGCTTTAAAACTATCCTATTAAAATACTTTTTCCCATTCACAAAAGAAACTTCCATTTATTCTGTCAGCCATTCAGATAAACAGCTTGACAATAACAACCTAGCAAGGTTGAATACTTCTCATGATTTCTGATCCTGGGCCTCCACAACACGGATGGTTGTTTGCTTTGAATGGACATTTGAGTGACTTGGAGATTATGTAGGTTCATATTCACATCTGAGGTATGCAAGAATTTTTGTTTCTTGTGTCACACAATTCTGAATTCATTTGGAAAATTTTAAATTGATATTACAACCAATTTATGACAGATTTTTAACTATTTTCTTTGTAAATTTATTGTATGTAGTATTGTTATAGGAACAACTTAAAATGCACTTTCTGCCAGATGGGTTGTATTTATTTATTTATGTTTTCTGTTTGGTCACACATTATTTTGAAATAAGACAACCTGAAAGCCAAGCTTCACTCTTCTTTTCATTACAAATTTCTGTTGCGTAAATTGATTGAGTGATGACATGATCCACCCACAGTGGAAGTCACAACTACAGTAAATGTACACACATGTACACACATAATATGTCTTTGTATCTTTACAAGGACTTTGCATTGACTTCCATTCATTTTTCATTAGTTTCTGTACTCGGACCCTCACGCCAAACCTAACCATTATCAATACATGCCACACCCTAACCTAGCCTAGTCTCAATTCACATCTTAATCTTAAACTTATAAGAAATTAATCCCAAAACAGCACTTCTTTTTATGGGGCCCAAGTTTTGTGCCCCAGATTGAGTAGTGGGTCCTCACAATGTAGGATTTGATGGAAAAATGGGCCTCGCCAGGTGAGGAATGCTAAGATACACTCACACACACACACACATTACATGTCATGCTTCTAGTGACTGATCCAAAATTGAGTTGAGATCAAGAAGAAGTGCTTCAGCAGCAGAAAACATACAGAGCAAATGCTAATGAGCTCTGCTATTGATCTTGTGAGTATTACTCCTATCTACACATAACAAAGGTTGCTGGTTATGCCATCTTGCGGCCTACAAGTACTGGCCTGTTACTATTATCATCTATCTATACAAAAATAATGACGATATTGACTCTGATCTTGATTAGACATTTTTTTTACCTGATATGTTTGTTTGACCTTTTATTTGTTGCATGAATCACTTCTTCCTGCTTGGTGAAGAAGGTCCTTCTTCACTGAATTAAAGGCCGATGACAATGTCAAGGTTTGAATCTCATTAGTTGCTTATAGGACTTGCTCTTGTCCCTAGACGTGTACTCCTCTACACAGCTATGTAAACTCAGTTTTATGAGTCTTTTCCATTTGAAATTTAATTGAGCAAACAATGAAAGTCTCTATTCATTTCTATTTCTTTGTTTCTCTCTTCCTTCTCCTGGTTTCTGTAGAGAGTTTCTGCTTCATTGTTCAAAGTGTCCAGCTGGACTGCCAGACTTTACAGACTGACTGTGGCCGCTGCTGTCTCTTTGTAAAAAGGGTCTTTTTGGACCACTGTGTTTTGCTGGTGTTTATAGCACGATAGACTCTTTTGTCCTTGACCAGAAGCAAAAAATCTAAGACTAGTATGCCTCAGCAGATATTTAATTGCTGGAAGGACTGAGCATTTTAGTGGACAAGAGAATGTGTAACCTAAATCAAAGACTATTTCTTCACCTGTCCGTGTTAGATTATAGTGCAGTGGGTTTACTGAGGCAGAACATTGTGAAACCAAGAAAAAAAAACAACCTGGCAACTGTATCTAGGTTCAGTCTGGCACCAGGAATTTGTTTGACTGCAGTCAGCATCAGTCAGTGTTCATTGTTGAAGAATTGAATGTAAGCAACAAAAAAAATAAAAAGGCACACACACTCAACATGAGCCCCAACACAATACTGTTGGAGGACAGATTTTGTTTTGTTCATTTCAGAGAATTTTCTGTTCTCCCGTCTGGTGAAACCCTGCAGGGTGGCTGCTTGGTGAAAATATCTGGTGTAGGGCATGTAGCTAAAGAAATCTCTGTATTTTATTCAAATGGCTGTTTATGATTCATTGCATGTGATGAACTACTAGAGTTTGGCCTCTATGGACCCAGCTGTCTGGACCTCCTCTGGGGTTTGTTTTGCAGTGCACAGTGAGCGTTTGTCTCCTAAGGGCTTATCCTGAAGACCTTCTGCAGAAATGCCTACAATTATAAACCTAAGAGGCCATAAAGGCAACTCCTAATGTTATATGCCTGTGTTTATTCAATTTAAGATAAGCTCTATCACATGGACACATATATTTCTGTCCCCCGGTGTGTGCGTGTGTGAATGCGTGCGGGGGCGTGTGTGTTCGTGTGTATGGAAATGTACCTGCAAGCACATCTGTCTGTTTGTCCTGCCCTTTAGGGGATGCACTGTGTGCATTTGGCTGGAACCCAGTGAACAGTTTGCCATGATTTGTTGTGATAAGGGAACAGCAGTGTCTCTGGTTTCAGGGTTGTCGTACGGAGTCAGTTTTCTGGTGAAAATAACACAGGAGGTGACCACGCTTGTAATCGCCTCGCTGCATGTACATAATCATTTAATTAATGTGGTTTCACACTTCCAGAAATGCATGAATCTCATTTCCACCTTTTGTTTGCTGCTCTGCGGTAACGTAAAGAGATTTTTTTTCTCCTTCGTGCCCATTGGACACACACGTCGGAAAACCTTTTTCCTTTGCATTTACACTGTGTAGTGAATAAACAGCATACCCACAGAGGGAAGGCAGCTGCTCTTTAATCCTGACATGATACACTACATGCTTTTGCAGTCTCTTCCGTTTTTTGTTTCCTAAAATGGAGAGTCAGATTTTAGCTGTATGGACGGGAAATATGTTTTAGGTGTATTTTAAGAATAAAAGCAGAAGACTGTCGGTAACGGGACAGAGCTCTGGTTTAATGTTTCAATGTAGAAAATCCATGAAAAATTACTGTTTATGTGACTGGTATCTAGAAAAGGACAGGAATGGTACTCTGATATGATAGCTGTCAATAACAGTACTAGTCTGTGTGCTTAAATAAACGTATAATCTAACTGGTTTAGTTTTAAGGTAATATACATCAAACTATCATCCTGCTAAAATAATGAATAACAATTTGCTATTATGTTGACACCTACTGTGAAAAGTTTTAATTTCCATTTCATATCTAGATTTTGATGCATATATACACATAAGTAGGGTGCTAGAACATAGACGACCATATTAACAGTTACTGTTTAAAATTAGTGTCAGCTATATTAATAAAATCAATAGTTATTTTAAATAAATGTTTGCCAAAGATAATTTTCCAGATTGAACTCTAAGTGATCAGTAAGGACATGACACTTACTGCCAACTAAAACACCAGAGAACTGAAGCAGGCTGTTTTAAACTATATTAAAAGTAAGAAGATACACGCATTGGTGAAAGACTCGAAAATAAAAACAAAAAACATGAAGTAATTACCAGCTAAATCCCACTATAGTTCAATATCAATTTGTTATTGAACAGTGTATTACTTCCCTGCCGCAGAGCAGTCATACACCGCTCAGTTACAACCAGAAAAACCCACACTATCTCTGGTGCGGTATGAGATCAACTATCAATTAAGATTTAATAACAAAACACAAAACCGACTGAATGTTGACGAATTGCTTGACCCCTGTCTGAATCAAAAACACAAAGTTTGATTTTATCAGTATCTTTTTTGGTCAATGTCACTTCTAGTTTAATTCTTAATTTGTTTTGGAAACATAAAGATCTTGACCTGTAGAGAAATTATAAATAACCCTAATTCTGTTCTTAAAGTCTAGTTTCATTGATGGGACCCAAACAAAACATGAGGGGAAAAAACAGGAATGATGATAAAACATGAGGACAAGGGAGCCTAAAATATGGTGAAAGTTCAATATAACTGGGTTTCCTTCAGCTTAACTTACCCTAACATCAAAGAAAACACCTGCACTACACAGCTGGTTATCAGCTCAATAACAAGTCTGCTGCTGGACACAATCTGGACTCTGTTGCACTTTCATGTTAAAGAGAAAGGACTACAATAACGGGATAAAGGCAGAATAGCTAAAAAAAAAACAACCCGAAGTGAATACTCAAATGAATCCATTTATTCATATCTGAGCGAACAGACCAAAGCCTTTACCAATTCATCCATCCATCCATTTTCTAACACCCTTGTCCCTAGTAGGGTTGGGAGGGCCTTTACCAATTATGAGAGCTAATTTTATATTAAAAAATACTGCAAACATCACCTGCTGGACAGCAGATAAAGATAACTTGACTGCTTTAAGTACACTTCGTACAACATTATACACAAAGATAAAAGGATTATCTACAGCAGGCTGAAATTGGTTTTCTGCTATCCAGACTCTGTGTACAGGTTCTGACTTCAAACAGTCTTTTGAATACACTGCATACAAACACAGCAGTTTGGACACACATAGGATATGGAGTGAAAAATCTTATTTGGCATGGAGAAAAGGGAAAAATAGGGTTGTTTCTGCTCTGGAGCATATGTTGCCATGGTGACAGACACTGATAAGAAGAGGTTTATGAAGCTATGGTCGCCTCAATAAACCACTAATTCTGCTTCATAGGAAGCTAAACAACAGAGATTTTCGAGAAGGACTGAATGAAAACAGTTTAAATAAGGAGACAATGATGAATCAAACGAGGAACAGGTGAGTGTAATTAACTTTATGTTCTGCTGCTGTTTGGGGAACACGGATGGAGGAGCTGTGGGGAAAAGACTAACTGATTCAGGATGAATGCGGAGGGAAACAGGGGAATCAGTGAAAAGAAGAAAATCCAGTAAAAATGACCAAAGACTCTGACAATTTAAATACCAAAACCTAAGGAGGAACAGAAATAAAAGAACACCAGTGCTGCCATGTGTGTATATTTGTACCATAACAGAAGTTTTGTCATGATAAAAATTAATTTTAGACTGACATTCATTACATACATACTTGTTATATTTGCTGTGACTTATAATTATTTGATGTATCATGTTTATTACGCCTGATGCTGTTAATCTGATCGACCCTTTGATTTCACGCCAATCCAGAGCGAACACAACAAATGACAGAGCGAAGGAGGCAAATGAGGGAGAAGATTAGCTCTAATTAGGGATCATGCGAACTTTTAATCACGAGGAAATTAAACCTGTGATCTCATTACATTATCCTCGCAAAATTAAATCACCATCAATTATGATGGTTTTCAGAGTCTCTCCTGCTGTTTCTCTTGCTAAACGTTTTTTAACTATCTTCTCTTGTCATTTGGTGTTATCATTTGTTTTTAATAGCATAGATTTAAAAACAGACAGGAGCAAATTTCTGTGACATTCCCTACTGTAACTAAGAGAAAAATATTTCTTGCTTGGATCGTTAGATTCTAAGTAATGATGACATACAGATGCATCATTACTCACACAAATAATTTGTATTTGTAGGATCCTCAGATTACTCTGTCACCCTTCAAGCTATCAATGAATTATTTTCTTTCTGAACAAATCAAGAACTGCTAGAGGATATTATGATTGATTGTCTTACTCAGCCAATAGTGAATGGGGAATTTTGTTGCTGCGTTACGTGAAAAAAAAAAACAACAGAAGTTCAGGAGTTGTTAACAAGTTTATAAAATACTTTTGCGTAAATCAAATTATTGTAAAGTGTGATAAAATATTTTGAAAGTATTTCAGTATATTTTATGCTATCCCTGTGTGCTCATTACACTATTATAGTTTATCTCAAAATGCTTAAAAATATTTGACATTCACAAAGTAAACTAATTTCCTCAATTGTTTTGCAAATGTTCTTTTTGCTCTGCTTTTTTTCTCTGTTCCATTCACAAATAGGGAGGAATAATGTTTGGAAGAGCAATTCTAAAACAATAAAATGATGTGAAGTCTTTTAATGCATCTTGCAGACTGTAAAAGCTGATATAAAAGTTGATTTGTGTTAAAAATTTTGCCCTTACTGCACAGCCTTTTATTCTTTATTCTGTTTTCATATCATATTCTATCTTTGTGTGAGTCTATTTGCCGTTATTGTCTGTTACTTCGCTGCTGTTGCTCAGATCTTCCCCATTGTGGGACAATAAAGGATATTTCTATTCTATTCTATTCTATTCTATTCTATAAAAACACACCAACACACCTACACCAAATCATACAACACTTACTGAGTTGCCATTAAATCAACATGCCAGGCTAAGAAGGCAGTGTTTGTGGAACTTAAGTATCTATCTATCTATCTATCTATCTATCTATCTATCTATCTATCTATCTATCTATCTATCTATCTATCTATCTATCTATCTATCTATCTATCTATCTATCTATCTATCTATCTATCTATCTATCTATCTATCTATCTATCTATCTATCTATCTATCTATCTATCTATCTATCTATCTATCTATCTATCTATCTATCTATCTATCTATCTATCTATCTATCTATAGATATACTGTATATATATATATATATATATATTTGCACAATGCATACTGAGTGTGTCCTACAGCCAGTGTGGTGAACGTTATTTCTGTGTCGTAAAAAGGCAGATTCCCTGCAGGGCTGTGAACCAGCTATTAGACATCGGAGGTTTAAGTTGCTACTTAAATCAAGAGGTATCCTCTGGGGAAGATTGGCATGTACTTTCACCCCACATTTAACACTCCATAAAGAAAGAATCTATAGACAGAGGGGGGCCTTTTGGGGCTAGTTCTCTAATGTTCTGGGTGAAGATGAAAACATGCTCAGAATACAGAGCTATTGCATTCCGGGTGAACAGTTTTAGTAAGTGATGTCGACTTTGTACATAGATGACATACAAAATAGTTCCATCTTCAGTGAAGGCCTAAACACAAAAGACACGTTAACATTCAGAAAGTCGTTGGCCGTACAGTTCTTGCATGCACACACATGTACACCCCACTGTTGCCTGGTGAAATATGGCCTCGGTTGGAATGAATAGGTCTCCCCATGTGTTGGTGGCAGGTCGTTACTCTGCATCCGTCTTGCTAGACAATAAAGCGTGAACACAATGAGGCAGTCTTTAGAACGCTCACTCGCCATCTTTTACACCTCTGGCTTCTATAAAGTTCAACCTTGACAGAGAGAGAAGGGGTGAGTGAGAGAGAAAAGGTCGACAATAAAAAAGGGGTCACCTGGGGATATTGAAAAAGAAGTCAAATGAAAAAAAAAGAGCTATATATAGACTTGGATGCCTCAAGCACATTTGGTCACAATGAAAAGAGAAAATGAGGTCTAAATTTTGGGGAAGGTGGAAATAACTGGACTGATGATGTAAAATTTAGTAAGGCAAACACATAAAACATGACATATGACATCACCTAGCTTCTGTCCTTTTAAAAATTGACTTTAAAGGTGCATTTGGTAGACACAGGTTCACTGAATTCTCTTTTGATATATTTACATGTGTTTTCTATTTTAAGTGCAAAAACTATCCATTCCTAAATAACATGATTAGGACGGGTAATTGAGTAAGAAGAAAACTACAACCTCTTTGGAATGCTTCTTCTTCCTGACATCTGGTTAAGCTGTACTTAGGGATGAAAAAAATATTCACTTTGCATTCAAAATAAAATAAAATAAAATGAACCAATGCTAAGTATCTTAGCATTACATTGTTGTTTTTGACACAATATGCATGTTTCTCATGATAGGCAATTCAGCACATACAGCTGTCGTCACTAGTTCACTTACTCTGGGTAAGAATGTTTTTGTATGGAACAGTTTATTGAAGTCCTAAGCAAAAACTACCATATTTATTTGGTTTTGATATGACTTGTTGATCATTCAGACTCTTTTATTTTCAGTTGTAGTTAATTGGGTGTGGACAAAGCACGCAGATTTAGTCATCTAGTCTTTGGTTGAACTTTGCAAAATGTAATGATGAATGTTTCTTTTTTAGTCCTTGTTTAAATCCTCTACTTAAATCCAGGCTGAATTTCAAATTTAATCCTATTGATCAAATGTATCTAACTTCTGGATAGGTTCATTTGTTGGTTAGACGGTTAAGACATTTTCTTTGAGAGTAAATCTGTCTTGGTTTTGATGTGTGACACCTGAATAAAATACTGACAAAACAGAGTTGGCATGTTTACCGTACGCAGTTCCTCCCGGTGGGACTCTGTTGCCTGGCAGCTAGGTGACTGGAAATTTTCCCACACTCAGAGGTTTAAACCCTGGAAAAGAGCAAGTGGAGTTTAAGGTTGTGAAGGGGGCAAGAGGGAGGACAAGTGGATTGCCACAACCTGTCTGGGAAATCGACCTTTGCGAAAATGAAATTTGGGGCTTGCGGAATGAATATTAAGTGCTCGCTAATTCCTTGGCTGCAGCATGAACCCCTTGAAGCATTCTGGCTTTTCAGCCTATTAGCCCAGCGGTGAGGATGTGGCAAGCTGTTGCTGCCATGGAACACCATCTGCCTGTAATGCGACTTGTGCCCTTCAACCCTCCTGCAGCGAACGGTGCTGAGGGAGAGAGAGCGCAGACATGAAGAGAAAAAGAGGGAGAGAGATAATTGTAAAGGAGAGATACAGACATAACTCAAGCTTCCTCCCAGGTTTAATTAAGTAGCAGCAATGAGGTTATGACAGGGCACCCTTGAGCTACTATCTGTGTCATCTTCTGGAGCCAAGGAAAAATCTTGCCTTCTTATCAACCAGATGTGCATTATACCTACAGCAGACTTAAAAATAGGATAACACAGAAGACATGCATGAATGTTTTTTGAAGTATTAGAAAGATCAAGTTAAAAAAGGTTCACAAACTTTGCTTTGAAGAGTGCACATTCGGGGTTCAGTAACCTGTCTGCAATTTAACCAATATTAGAGTTAAAGATTTTTAAACAGAGATGATCTAAATAACACATTACAATACAATCAAATTTAAGGTAAATACTTTGTTCTTAAATGTCCCAAAAAGAGTCCATACATTTATATTAAAACATGTATTTGAAACATTTGAACAGAATAAAGAAATTTGAGTCTGGAAAAAATATTGAAAGAGCCGAGGAAGCATGAATCCGTTGAAGTTCATAGTAGCCATTTTTTTTTAATATAGATATTTTACTTCAAACAATGCCATATAAAAACATACTTTTTTCTTCTATTGTGCTCTGAAAATGTCAGCAAACCACTTAGCCGTATTTGACAGTGGACAGTTAAAACGTGCCTCCCCTCCATCATACCCTGTGATGTCCATGCTATGTCAAAAGATGACAGAGAAAGGAGGAGATCACAAAAGAAGTTAAGGTGGTGGAAAGGTTATTCCTGGTGGAAACATTATTTAAAAGGTTGGCATCATGACTTTTTATACAACTTTTGATTTTCAGATGTTTCAGACAGATACCTTAGAACAGTTAAAGCACGAGAAGAGAAAAATCCATATAGCCAGGAATGCAGCTCAAAGTTACAGAAGAGTGCATGTTTTTAAATGTCAAAGTTGAGAACAATTGCATGCAACACAACTCAAATTTGAGATTATGCAGTGAAAATCTGCATAGCAATTTGTCCAGTGAAGAGGAGGAAGTCAGCATAAACACTAAAAGAAGAAGTAGCTTGGAGATCTAACAAACCGGCCCCCTAACGGATTTAAACTTGCCATTTGACTGTTGACACAGATTTTTAAATAATTTTGCTGACAAATGAAATCAGTAAAAGGATTAGATAATACTTAGATTCTTAAAGGTACCAAATAAAGCTCTTACTATTTTTTGTGTTGCTAAAAATCATCCCCTTATCCAGCTGGAAATATCTGATTTTCTTTTATCTTGTCTTTGTTCTATGTACAGGACTCTGTCCATATATAGTACTGACTTTTTGAGATTTGGCTACAAAAATTGCACTTAAAAAACAATTATAAGGCCATACATATTTCATAGTTTTATATTGATGGGTTTAAAAACCAACATAACATATTGAGAAGAATAAAAAGCAACTAGAAGATGTCTGTCAGCCTATTCCTTTATGCATAGGTCAGTACACTGAGGTGCAGCAGGGCTGAGGATACATGAAATAGAAATCACAAGCATTGTTTCTTTCACTTCTGTTCGTAAACAAGATTGAACTTAAAGCATATAAACACCAAGAGCACCGAAACCCTTCCCAGATATACTTCTAAAGCCAAGGCTTTACCTTGTGGTGCTGCCAGATGTTTTATGGACTAGGTGCCCCACTGACAACCAATTGGACCACTATGTGTATGTGTATGCATGCGTGGGTTGCAGGGTGTGCCACACCACAAGGCTGCTTCAGTTGGGTGTAAATCCTCCTTCTGTGTACAGATTTAATCAGCAACTCCTCTCACCCAGCGATCGGACTGTAAAGGTCACCTGTTGGGACAAATGGTGTGTATTCTCTGTGTGAGTGGGTTTATAAATTGATTTTGTACCGGTTATTTCTATTAAATCAATTTAACACACTTTTATTATCTATGATGGCTGCCTTCCTCTTTCTCCCATCTCTACCCTTGTTTTTTCCCCATCCCTCTGTTTTGGTCTCCTCTAATCTGCGCTTCTTGTTCCTCCTCTCCTTCGTTTCCAGTCTTGATAAAGTCCAAAGTTTGCTGGGGAATACAGGCTTCTCTTTAGTGAATCGATTAGGTTACTGGAGGGTCAGAGCTTCTGCCAGGAACCCCACTGTTGGGAAAAACTTGCATTTCCAAGCTAAGCTAAAAGCTGAGTTGCTCCCCACCAAGCTCCTTCGGGACAAAAAAGAGTTTCCTCTCTGTTGACTTTTCTAAAGCTTGCTATCAGTTTTATTTAGTATTTGTGATTTCACCTTGGTGAAAAGACTTTGGCAACTGAGATTAGTTTCCTTAGACATAAATAATTTTTTGTCCTTTCTACTAACATGTCTGTACTTCACTCTGGGCCATAAAAAACTGTCTGACTGGGAAAGATTTGAGAGTTTAATCATAAACTTAGAGCAACACATCAGAAAAACAAGATTAAATCACGTAGAATTTCAACGCCACTGCCATCTTAATCATCTCTCCTTCTTACAGGCTCATCTCAGATTTTATGCGTTTTAATCAGACTTTACATGTGGATCTCAATAAATTAGAATATTATCAAAAATTTATTTAAATGGATGAAGAGTTTTTAATACTGGCATTTTCGACTGCTAAAAAGTCCATATACTGCACAGTATATGCACTCATTACTTGTTCAGGTTTCCTTTAGCATGAATTTCTCCATTGATACAGCACAGCGTGGAGGTGGCCAGCTTGTAGCTCATTTTCACTGTTGGCTCTGGAGCCTCATGTTCCTTTTAATACTCCATAGACTGCTGTTTGTGTGTGGTGACTCTTGGAGCATTGAGTCTTTGCCTTAAGAGTTCCCAGTAAACCCATTAATGAGGTTTGCCTCTTTGTTCTCTCAAGGCTCCGGTTATCTCTGTTCTTTCTGTGCCTTTTTTGAAACCACAGTTTTCAGTCCACTTAACTTCTCATTAAAATGCTTGGATGAAACACTCTGTTTTACAGCCAACTCCTGCTTTAGCAGTGATGTTTTGTGGCTTGCAATCTTCCCCATGATGTAGTTTATAACATGACCAAAACATAACATTTCAGTCTTAAACATCTTATTTGTGATCTCCTTTAATATAAAGATTTTCAAAGAAACTGAATTTTATCTTTTCCTTAACTGTGAGCCAGGATCATTATAATGAAGAGAAATACATGTTTGAAATATATTACTGTTTGTGAAGGATTGTGAACTGATAACTGCTAAGTTTTTGATGATATTGTAATTTCTTGAAACGAGAATTGCAGTCTTTCCATGACGGAGGGCATCTCTGCCCTCACTGTGACCCACACAGCCTCCGTCATTGCACAGAAACATAAAGGGAGCCATAAAACACCCAGCAATTTAGTTTTTTTCAGCAACTCCACAAATGCTCAAAGTGAGGGGCTAAAACACACCGTCCCCACCGAAGGCTGCAAAGAGTGTAAGACACAAAATTGGAAAAAAGAGACAAAGATTCTGATGTGTATTAAAAACTAGGCAGAGGGAGAACACTTTTTCGGTTTTGGAATGACTTTACTGGCAGTCTTTTTCTTTATCTTCTATTTGAACACAGGAATATACCCAGCACACGACTACAAAGGGAATATCTGATTTTTTTAATGAAAAAAAAAAGGATGATGGCAGTAAATTCCCAGAGACCTTTGTGTTGTATATATCATACAGTATGAGCACGCATTAAACCCGACAGTCTGCTGAAATCTCAGCTGCATGTAAATATTGTTGGCTGAGGATCCACTCCAGTTAATAAAGAGGAAGGAGTCTAAGGTGAGACTTTTTAATAACTGGGAAAGATACCCTTCGGCATGCTATTTTAAACAGAAATATTGCGGAACATTCTGAACAGAATGAAAGCAAAGAAATGTGTGCGTCACTGATAGTTCTGGTAAACTTTTCACTGTATGTGTACGCTGCTTAGATGTGAAGCTGATACACCTGCCGTCTTTTGAGAGCGGCGATAAGAGGCTTCAGAAAGTGTGTCTTATCCTGTTGATCCCCAGGTGTTCTCTATTTGCTGTCAACAACCCTGTGGAGTTCATACTGCAAGGAAATGGAGGCAGCACTCTGCTCTATTGTTTACATACTGCTTAATATGCAGTGTCTTGCTAGGGAGTCATATCTCTTGACATCTTTCCCATTTTTTCATGCTTCAGCCACAAACCTTGAGGGATTTTATTTGATAAAATAAAGCAGTGGTTTTCGAGTGGAAAGATAAATGGACTGAACCTTTCCAGGTATGTTGACCAGTCAAAGTGCTTTACGCTACGCAACATTTACCCCTTTGGACTCACAAATTTATGCATGCAAATCTGTTTAAGTGCCTTCAACACGTGACAGGAAGAAGCTGGAATCAAACCTACAACCTTCTGATTGCAAAATAACTACTCTACCCGCTGGGTCAGAGGTAGGATACATTGGACAGGTCAGAGAAGTTTTTTTCAAAATTCTTCACAAATAAAAATGAACTTTTTTAAAAAAAATTCTCCTTGGTCCTAATGATGCTGTTTGTTTGCTAATGTTCACTAACAAACCTCTGAGGCCTTATTTCTACCAGGATTAAATTACACACAGGTGAACTGTATTTTCTAAAAGAGTACCTTCTGAAGGCAAAGCATTTTATTTAGGATCAACTAGAGGGTAGGAGATTAATTTTATTTGCAAAAACTTCAAAAGCACACACACACACACACACACACACACACATCTTGTTTATTTTAAAGTATTTCATTACTTTGCATAAAATCACATTAGATCTCTAAAGTCTTCAGTTGTGACATGATCAATTACAGGAAAGTTCAAGTTGTATGGATACTTTCACAAGACATTTTATACTGTTAGCTTTAAAAATGCTGTGCAGCACCATAATTGTGAAATCCATAGTTAAACTTACTTTTTGTAAATTCCGTAATATAATTTGCAATTCAAGTCAAGCCTGCCCGTTGATTGCATGTCCTTTATACTGGAATTGTTTACACTCTTCACTAAGGAAAGCATAAAATTACACTCTGCTCTGCAGCAGAACATTTATTTCTTCTCTCCAGACCTGTTGCAGGACCTCTCACTGGGCTCCACAGCCCAGAGCAAACTGGATGCTTTGGTTGCATAGCAGGGGGAAGGATATCGATCCCACCTTGAAGTGTGACTGCTAGACCACCTGCTCTGATGTAGACATGCACACTCGCACTCAAACATCCACACTGTATAGCCGGGAGTCTCCAGCGTGTCTCTTCTCCCAGCTCTCTGACATGATGAGGCTTTACGGATCCTGATTATCTGATCTCATGTACCATTACACTCAAGCCTGTTGTGTTCCTTAGAGATCGTCTGATTTTTAATTAGAAATGTAGAAGATGCTGCGTGGTAATTGGAGACAGTTCTCTGATCACCAAAACCCTACTCTGTTTTGCATAACTGAGTAGGGTTGAACTTGAATTACTACTGAATAAAACCTGCCAAAAAGCGCTGTTTTGTTGAGTTACTTCATATTTTAGGGATAGAGCTATTTTCAATCACCAAGTCATTCCTTCTGTTCTGCATATTGCTTTTCTACTAATCAGTAGAATGTTAATTAGTACCCATGAGCCACACTCATTAGGCTCAGTCCATCTTGTGCTCTTGAATGCTTTTCTGTCTCAGTGTAGGCTCGGCTCTGTTCATCACCGATGGAAATGGAGTCTCTTGGTTGGTGAAAATGTAAACCAACTCCTCTAATCACACAGCTATTGATTGGCTCTTGTCTACCTGTGAGCCAGTACAGATCATTTCAAACAGGCCTTGTAATTAATGAAAGGTATGTATTGAGTACCGTGCCTCAGTGGAGTCATTGGTCTCATTTCAGGGTCTTTATGTAGGCACACGCATTAACAAATGTTCAAGTAAAGATACGTACACACCCGTGTAGCTCTCATTGCCTGTGCTGGAGTAATGCACCCGTCTGAGGTATCAAAAGGTTTTTGCCTCATGTTTCAGATCTATCACATTCTTGTCTTAGTCTGTCTTGCCCAGGAAACAAATTTCTCATTTGTTTCAAGCTAATTTGCCTCTTCTAAGCAGGCTCTATTTGTTATTAGTTGAGTATTAACTGTTTTTGTCTGGCTGTAGTTCTTTAGAAATAGAGAAATCCAACTTCCAGTGATGGAAGTCAAACTGCTGGAAGCAATGAAATAATGAAATCAACAAACATGTTTAAACATGAATGCTTCGGAGTCTGTTGCAGTTCATAGAGAGCGTAACATTTCACAAATATAAAATAAAAAGAAAGAACATTTTTCATCTGAATGTTTTTTTTTTTTTTTTGATAGTTTCCATGGTTTTGATGCTGGTGCAAGTCATCTGTCCGTTATACACAGAGGAGAATGGGGACGTGCTAAACAAAGCCATGCAGAATGCCAAAGTCTGTCTGAATGAGAAGGATGAACCAAATCCAGCCAACTTTATGTAAGCCTCATTGTCCTGGGCTTCCTGCTTCCTTCTCAGCCTTCGCCTTGCCAGGCTGTGTTTTAGTTTTACACTGAAATTTTCTTCAGGGTACAACTGAAGGATATTTGGTAAGAATTCAATCACAGATTCTACTTAGTGTTTTTTTTTTTTTTAAATAATGAGAGAAGGTCATGAAGGAAAACAATTTTCATGCAGTTCGCATTCCTGCTTTCTTCATTTTTTTTTGTCAGTATTTTTTTGATGTGAAGTGCTGAGGTCTTGTTTTACTTGTTTTACCAGTTTTGTGGACATAAATGCAACTAGACTGAATCTTCTCTGCAGCAAGTTACCCTGATGTTCTGGCAGCGCTGCAGGCTAGTATAAATAAAACACAAGTACTATTATTGGTATTGAACACAATGTCTTCACACAGACACCTGTGTGCATTTTAGATGTAAAATAATACACGTGTTCGTCCAAAAACTATAAGGAAAATATTGCAAGTGACAATTTCTAGTCAGTATTTGATTTTCTTTCTGTATGGTTATTTTATATACAGCTGAAACCACAAAATACTGTATAAACAAGACACACAGTGAAAGGCCCACTTAATGTGGATAAAACAGATTAGTTTGCAAAATATTATCATTATTTGCCATTATTGGATAATTTAAACACATTTACTAGTATATCCATCCATTTTCTGTTCACCCTTTGTCCCTAATGGGGTCGGGAGGGTTGCTGGTGCCCATCTCCAGCTACGTTCCGGGCGAGAGGCGGGGTCACCCTGGACAGGTCGCCAATTTGTCGCAGGGCAACACAGAGACATACAGGACAAACAACCATGCACACACACCTAGGGAGAATTTAGAGAGAGAGACCAATTAACCTGACAGTCATGTTTTTGGACTGTGGGAGGAAGCCGGAGTACCCAGAGAGAACCCACGCATGCACGGGAAGAACATGCAAACTCCATGCAGAAAGATCCCGGCCGGGAATCGAACCCAGGACCTTCTTGCTGCAAGGCAACAGCCTTTTACTAGCACAACTTACCATTTACTAGTATATTGTAAAAATAATGCTCATTGAAACTGCTTGCTTGAGGCAGAAAAAATATTTAATTTGCTGCTTTTCTGAGATTAGTTTATCTATGTCTCAGATATAGATGAGTTAAAAACTAAATTAATTTGTTTAGTTTACTTCTTTATGTCACTTTTTTGACAAATTTACACAGCATCTAATTCTCAAGACATTAGTCTTGAGAATTAGACGTAAATTTGTTTGAAAGGATTTGGATTTACCATTTTAATTTCAAGTGTGTAAGAATTTTCTCTTTTATGAACTCGGGTAAATGGGATTTATTGCATTTTCTATTCATAGGGTTTTATCATGTTATAAAACCTCCATCCCTGTTTATTTCACAGAAACAGGTGCTATAATCAGCTTTCATTTTCCTGACTAAGAGACTGCTCTCTATTTTTATGTCCTCTACCTGAGAGGGAAAGTAAGAGCAGCTTTAACTTGTTACAAGCAATGTCTGCTTTTACCGGATCTGCAAGCCTGCTTAAACCTCTAATCAGAACATTTTCAGGAAGTCTCCATGCCTGATCTTTCCTTATATTCTGCATGGCTTATGATGTTACTGTCTCACAATACAAAGTCTGCTCTTATGCCTTTGATGCGAGTTATTAAGCCATCTTGCACCCAGAGGGGGTGACGGAGCTCACTCTCGCTGTTGTGCCTGCTTCTCTTTGGCCATCCATCATGTTTTTATACCTCCGCAGATAGGAATGAAAAGATAATCAAACTGCTGCAACGATACCTCAAACAGGATTTTTTTCCTATCCTCACCCCCAATAAACTCAGCTAATCAAAAGTTATGGTGGCACTCTGAAATGCACCATAAAAACGGCAATTAAATAAGTGTTTGAATGCCGCCCTTCTTATATCAGCTGTCAAAGCTGTGCGCAGTAAAGATCCTTATTAGCCTTCAATATAGTAACACCTGGAGGCAATGAAGTCATTCTAAATGATTTGTCTCTGGCTTCATTTTTAAGCAAGCAATAGGATTCTTTTAAATACAAAATTTGCAAAGAAGTATTTAAAGGTTGCCGTTATTGTTAACTGTTTACAAATCTTGTCACATAAAAATCACAAATGTCAATGCATTTTATTAACAGTTTGCGTGCTGAGTCAACACAAAGTATAAAACCTAACTCTGAGATGGAAGTAAATTGATCAATGGGATTCAAAATGTTTTGCAGTTTAAAAATCAGAAAAGTGTGACACACTGGGATTCAAACCCAGGATCTTTTTCTTCTCTCTGAATTAGACTATTAAACTACTAAAACTATTACTGTCATGAAGAGCGGTGAAGGTGGTGAGGCCGACGCGGTGGACCCAGGTTGAAGTGAAGGATGAATGATGAATTTATCCTTCACTTCACTTTCACTTTTAAATAGTTAAATTGACAACAATTTAATGATGTTGTCAGAAATACAAAAGTCCAAAATCCAGGCAGCACAGATTGAGCAAGAAGGCTAAGATCTCAAAAGCTGGTAGCAACTGGTCAACAAGAAACATCTGACAGCAGACTTGACAAGACAGAATCAGACAACTAGACAGATTAGACAAGGAACCCAGGAGGGTTTAAATACACAGAGGGTGATCAGGGAACGAGACACAGCTGTGAACAATCAAGGGGTAGACAGGACAACAGGGAGACTCAATAAACAGAAATCTAAAATAAACACACAGAAACAACCAAATCCTTACAATTATAGGCTGCAAAAGACTTGTGTTTGGGGTCGAGGTTCAGCTTCTAGAACAATGACCCCAAACATATAGCCAGATATTCAGTGAAAGAGATTAGATCAAATCACATTCACTGGGTAGCATGGCTCACTCAAAGTCAAGAAAAATATGGCAAGACTTGAAAACAGATGTTCACAGGTGCTCTGCTGTCCATCTCACTGAGCTTGAGCTATGTTGCAAAGAAGAATGGTAATAGATGCCAGTTCCTAGACGGGTAAATCTGGTAGAGACCAAACTCAGCAAAATTAATTGCAATAGCAGCAAAAGATAATTTTGCGAAGTAATGTCTAAGGTGTCTGAATTCAGGTGCACTCATACTTTTCACTCTGCACTACTTTTTGTTTGTCTGTAAAATCATCCCCTTTCCAGATCTCCCCAAAAGAAAACTATGCTGTACTGCATTGATTTCCATTGTTATGCTTTATTTAGGGTGAGATTTCTATAAATAGATGTTGTTGCTCAAATGTCTTGGACCTAAACTTTCTTGACGCGGTAGCTACAAGGCGTGGAGCGCAGCTGAGGGGAGTAAAGTGGCAACCAGGTTTGGACTGTGGACGGAAATAGGAAATTTAAAGAGAATGGCGTAGTTAGTTAGTGGAGATGGAGAGGAAGTGAGATTTACTGGGGCGAGGGGGATGAACGGGAGGCAAAGCTGAGTGTCTACTGAATAATTCAGCGCCCCCTGTCTGTACAAGTTAGCATCAATGAAACTCAGAGCTTCTCCACTGACGACTGCATAATAGAGCCACCTCTGAAACCAAGTCTAACTCAGGGCACAGCAACATATCTGTGGGAATACATGGATGCACTTTGTACTTCAGACAACCACCCACACACCTGTGTACACAACTTCTCCTATATCTTCTGTAAACGCTAGAAAGAAATTAGCATTGGAAAGTTCAAACAAGGACTTAAAGAGAGAAATACACACAAAACAAACTCAGGCTTCATGTCCCCAAAGTGTACACTGCGCTTGTGAATAATTCAGGCAGTGAAGAGAGCAGTGGCTTGCAGTGTAAGCTGCCGCTGAGACAGCAGGTGACCCTGCATCCAGCAACAAGGACATAGTGGCTGTCTGCTCTCCTCTATATGCACTTGAAGCCTTCGCATACCAACTGGTTTTATAATGTCCAAAACAATATTGTTTATTTTTGACTCTAGAATCTTCTAGAAGTTTACTGGTGTTCTGGTTTTCCTGAATATGCTACACATCTGATCTCTATTTGCTATTTTCTTCTGAAGCACAGCTCAAATGGTAGGAAATACTCCCTATGGTCACCTTGGGGAGTTACAGTAGTTACATACCATTCATAGCCAATGGGTCTCAAAGGTACAGCTTATTTTTATTTTTCATTTGAACCTTACCTTGAGTAATAAATCCCTCTTCCTTTGGCCATCTTGGCTCCAAAAGGGTCTCAGGATTTTCCACATGAGGATGTTCTGAGATCTTTAGAGAGAGGAATATTCTTCACCACAAAATCAGTACTGGAAGTCATACTCATATTTTAGTAGAGACCATTAACTCTCCTGCCCAGTGTTGAAATTCTTTATTCAGTTTTGTTAAATATTTGGACAGTGCCAAGAAACTCCATCTTATTATTCTCTGACTGCTTCCTGGTCTCCAAAGATGTACCTTAAGTCAAGCTGGAAAGCTGACCCAGAGGTTATATAGACTGGGGGGGAAACTGGACACTAGAATAATTCAGTTTTAAAACACCTGTTTGAGGTTGAATAGAAATGGATTGGTGGACAAGGCCAAGTCCTGGAAGTCTCAGGGGGGACGGTGGTGCACAAATGCATACGCTCCAGAGTTACTTTAAAAACATAGAGAAGTACAATCTCAATTGTTATGGGTACGTTTCACAACAAATAATACATTTTCAAAATCAAAAGGTAACATATCAGCACTTCTGACATCAACTCATCCCTTTTAACTTTATTTATTTATGTTTTTTTTTACTTTAGATTATTCTTTTATTATTTACTGATGTAGTCAAGAATGCATGTTTTAAAAGAAAGTCCCCCACCCCGTCATTCTCATTCTGAGTTATTTTATGTCATTAACATTTGGTATTACTGTATTGATTTCAATACAGTACATATATTAATAATTACATTTTATTTGTTAGCGCCTTTCAAGACACCCAAGGTCACTTTATTATATTATATTATATTATATTATATTATATTATATTATATTATATTATATTATATTATATTATATTATATTATATTATATTATATTATATTATATTATATTATATTATATTATATTATGCCCTTGGTTTCTGCTATGACTGTCTTCTGTTCACTCTGTACGTCTCCATGTTGGCATTTATTTTGTGATGTTTGAAAAAAAAATCAAGTTAATGAAAGGTAAACATGCTTACAGTGCAGAATAATGTTTCTTTCAGCAATGCTCATTAAAGAGTTACACTGGGAATATAACAAGGTTATATTAGCTGGTTAATTAGTCAAATTTCCTCTCTGAGTAAATTCTGCAGCTGCCTGCATTACAGACATGGAGAAATGCTGCTGTGATCTTTTGCTTGGAGTGGAGAGTTTGTCTCTGTTCTTTAACAACAAAAACCTCTGGTCACTACAACACTTTGTCTGGCATCTTATTAAAAGGATGTTAAAATTGTTTGAAGCTGTGGCTCTTTACAATCTCAATATTGATAACATAAATTTTATTTTATTTTAAAATTTTATTAATTGTTTTTATCTTGTAACCAGGTTGCTATGTATTGCAAAATTTTTGCTCAGGTCCCTCTTGAAAATGAGATCTAGATCTCAACGGGGTTTACCTGATTAAATAAAGGAATATGCCGCCTTTTAAATTAATTCAAAGTTGACTTTATAACGAGGAGCTCACCAAAGGCAACATAAATGCATAGACTTCCACTCCATGACTCCTTGTTTCAATCTTCTTTGTTTTTCTTTTCACATTCTTTAGAAGCCACAATACTTATTTAATTCTGAATTGGTTTTGTCCTGTAAATTACACAGAGACATAAGCATTCCAGGAAACATGATTGACTTAATTTTCTTCATAGAAGTGTAAATAACTGTGTTTATAGGCCTCCAACCAAGAACGTGCTCCTTGCTTCCCCCCTAACACAAAATTGCACATCTACTAAAAACACAATCTAATATGCAGCTCTGCACCTTCCATGTCACCCATTTTAAGTCCAAGCTGTCTGTTTCCATAGAGCTCAACAGGAGGTGTTGTCCTGACTCCTGTTCATTTCCCAGCTCCTTTCTTCAAGAGCAAAGTTGGACGGGGTTCAGCCACTGTCCAAAAAGTATAAAAACACCTACTCAGCTTGTGTCATCTTGAAGCATCCTCTGGACAGAAGCACTCCTTTGTATAATTGTTTGGACAGATGAATGTGACATCTTAGTGCATCTTCTCTAAATATCTTTGCAGGTTCAGTTTGTGATGGAATGACGTCACACAAGGAGACAAGCATGTTGTGAAAAAATAGAGATGTTTCCATTAGGACCCCACAAATATTTGACTCTGTGCGCAGTCCGTGCGGGGTTGCACTGACCCTGTGTGAGCTTTTACAAGTTTTTGTGTGTGTGTGGTTTCAGAGACTGACGTTGTAACAGGACAACCCTCCAGGCTCCCCGCTGTCTGATCGGGACATTTGCAGCGTTCCTCCTGAGCTTCGCTTTAGGATTCTTGACTTTGACTAAACTTAGTAGTATTATTTCTCTCAACTTTCTCATACCCTCACTGCGATGTATTCTCATCCCATGAATATTTAATAACCATTTACAGCAAAAAGGCTCACTAAGTAAGAGTATACTCTTACTTAGTGAGCCTAAGGGATTTTGATGTTGGATATGGCAACTTTGAAGACTTTTCTCAATGTTTTTCTCCTCACTAAAGCAACAGAATTTACAATAGTGACATTTTTTCAGCCTGCTCTTATGTATTTAAGTCCAGCTGATATTAGCTGTTTAATTAGCTGGGTTATCTTATTAGGTAGCCAGTCAGCACATAGCTAAATTTAAGTCATCTTCCATCAAGCTGACTGGCAATATGAGGCAACATTTGGGGAATAGGCAGTACTCCGTCACTCTTTACTTCATGTAGCTGCAGACTTTAGTACAAGAACACCAGCGATTTGTCTGTCATTTTGGTAAAGGAAAGCTTTTTAAAACCCTTATGCCCTTGCCTGACCCACTCCTACTCCCAGCAGTCTCTAGTTTGGATTTAGCAGCTTCACAGCTGTCAAAAATTTGTACAGGCATGACAAAAACATGTTAATACCTGATATATAAATATCAATCCTTCAAATATAAATGCAGCAAGGTATGCGTAGATATTGCAGGAGTAGTTGAAGGCACGAACATTGTTGGCTAGTAACAACTTAGGCAAAACTAGGACAAAACATGACACCCGATATTAAGGTAAACTCATCAGTTTTGGCAGATGTTTAAACTCTGACATCAAGATCAAATTGGAAATTCCATCCATCCATCCATTTTCTGTTCACCCTTTGTCCCTAATGGGGTCGGGAGGGTTGCTGGTGCCTATCTCCAGCTACGTTGCAGGCGAGAGGCGGGGTTCCAAATTGGAAATTATAAAGCTGAATCAAAATTCCACATAGCATCAAATGTTTGCCCTCAGAAATTATTTCTGGAGCTAATAATATCAATCACTGTTTCAATTTCTTTGTGTGCCACAGTTAGAATCTAGTCAAACTGCTTATATTTGCAAAGTGGGATATACTGGATTTTATAATACAAACAAGGTGTAGAGCAAATACAAATTACTCCACTGGCCAGTCAAGACACTGCTTGCTGTTCTCTTTTTGGTAATGCATTTATTGTCACAACAGATTACATTTACATGGTGTAGAGATGGGTGACAAACAGAAATGAAAGGGTTCACATCTCTATTGTATTTTGTGTGTTTTTTTACTTAAATAAAACTGCATTCACAGAGCACACACTGGGTGCAGGTGATGGCTCCTAGCCACAGGAGCACCATATAAATTCTTTCTTTTTTTCTGCATATGTTTGTGGTCTTGTGGATTTGAATGTGCATTTTCATGGTGAGCATACAGTAGAGGAACCTTTTTCTTTAGGTTTAGGAGAATAAAGATAATTTTTTCATGTATGGCACATATTTGATTTGTTTTTGTTCCATATAAAGAACGGCAAACACTTTGTGTGCTGTGGTGTTTTTTTTTTTGGCCACAAATTCTTCACATCTACCAAAATAAAAGCCTGGATTTGGAATCATACAATTTCCTGAGCAGTTTGTCAAGTTTAAACAGAAGCAGTTCAACATTCTTGAAATCTTAAAATCATTGTTCTGTAATATAAAAAAATTACAATCTTAAGCCTTTAAATGCACTAAAAACTACTTTGTTTTCCTAACTCATTAATTGAAGAAGCTAAAGAAAAGAAATACAATCTTTAATTTGCATTTTTACACATGGGGCTATAGACTTTCAGTTGGGGGCTGGATGCTCTGGTGCCAGTGTAAATCTATTCATGGACAACTAAGGATGAGTTATGAAGAAAGCATTTCTATTTTCTCTTTTTTTGTGTGTATGTGTTCACAAGTCTTCTCATCAATACTCTCCCCAAACTCATATTTATCATTCCCCTTCAAGAAAACATGCAAAAAACAAACCAATCTTTAGTCCCATCTTCTTTCACCAATCTCTCATCTCCCACTAGTATCTATCTACAAACTTTGTGCTTGAATTTCTTTCTTTCTGCATAAAGTCATTTACATCATTAATACAATCACTTCATTCTACATGAAATGGTTTTTGCTTTTTTTCTCTGTTGGACACATTTTATACCATTTGGTGGGCAGCTGTGGGCTAATGAAGAGTTTCGACCGTTTGATCTTGGATCATTTTGTTGTTCGTATGTAAATCTTTTGTGACAACAGCAAGACAACGTCCTTTCTATGTCCTTGAAGGCTACTGTTGCTCATCCAAGTCAACAAGTCCAGAATAGTACAGAGAAGAAAGAAAATAATTAATACCAATGAGTTCCTCCATAAGCAGTCTGAGAGAAGAAATGTGATTTTTTTCCCCCCACCTGGGTCATCCTCTGTGTCAAGTGAAAGTTAATGTAATCCATCAGGTGAAGATATCCACAACCAGGAGACGTTTTCACTCGGACAAAACTCTGCTTGACCGTCAAAGCTCGAACAGTTCTGCGACCTCTCCAGTCCCTTCACACATAAACAGGACTAGTTTTTTTTTTTTTAATATGATCAGGCGCTTTCCTGCATCCGCCGTCGTAGTAAGTATACTGTATGTACATCATCTCTTCCAATGTCTGGTACTGGTTAAGTGTTTTTGTGGTGGCTGTGAGAGTGGCATCCAGGCTGAGGTGGGGTGCAATGCAGTGAGTAGCGACGGTCATTGCTGGGGCAGTTCTGACGGCTGTTTCTTGGGTTTCAGAGTGTCTATGAGAGACTGGACGCTGCGTTTAACACTAGTGGTCACTCGGCGCGTTACTGAGTCTGAAGAGGGAGATGAGGAAGAGCCAGCACGCTGAGAGGGCGGCCGTGCTACCAGACACTTCTGGTACCGGAGCTGAGGAAGAGGAAGAAGAAGAGGAAGAGGGAGGGTGTGAGTAAGAGCATTTAATGGGAATTCAGCTGAAGACCTTATTTACTTTCTCCTCTGTGTTCTCTTAATTATTTCTCATGTGGTCTATCAGTAAAGAAGAACATTTCTGCCCCCCACATTCAGTTTGTTTAAGGGAAAAGGCTCAGTCTTCTTCATGTTCAATTTTTCTGACTATAAGGATCAGATTTTCTAGAAATAAGGTGTTTAAAAAAAGCGGAGGAAATTTCAGACTGATGCACATATACTGAGGCTGAGAAAAGTGGTACCTGATTCACCACCTTAGTATTTTAAGAAACGGCACTAATTATTAAAAAATGATCAATTATTTCTCAAGATAATGAGATGATTCACGTGGTCACAACAAAACAGGTAATTGGATGATGAAGCTGTTAAGAATCTCAATAATGAGAGAAGGAAACTTAAAAAAACAACAACAAAAAAAACAAGCTCACGTTGTCTCGATAGGGCGAGATAATTAAACTTGTCAAGTCAAATTTAGTTCAAGGTTGTGTTATCTCACTATCCTAGAACTGAGACCTTGTTATATTAACACAAGATGCTGTGTAATCTATACAAAGCAAATTTAAGATTTTTTTTTTTATCATGATAAAAGAAAGTAAAAAAAAATCTGATCTTAATATTATTATAACAAAGCCAGTGTAAGGTTCAGTTATCTTGATATACCAGGATGACAAAACTGTATTTATAATAAAACAAGCTTGAGGTCTTGCTCAAGATCGTGTTTGACATTTTGTTTCTATTCTGGTTGTCTGTGGTTCAGGTGATAAAGTGGGAGTTTCATTGCTTTAAATGCTCAGAACACACTGACACCAAACTCCAAGCATTCTAAATATGCATGTAAATTAAAATTCAACATTTGTCCTTTCTTGCCAAAAATTTAAAATTAAATACAATATTTCAAAATTGGAGTCTGAAAAGGTCAGGAACTCTGACAGATGACAGAAGAATGCTGCAGTTCAAGCTTTTAGTTTCAGAACTTACCACACAAGCTGCCTGCACCGCCTCCGACACGCTGCCTGCATTTGGGTCACACCAGAAGACGTGACACTGGAAGTGCTGGTTCCCAGTGTCCATGATGAAGGCAAACGTATGCACGTCCCGTCCCACCCCCATGAAGGACAAAAACCGCACACGGCACTCCACCAACACCTCCTCCTCTTCCTCCTGTGCAGCCATCAAAGACGAGAGTCAAAGCTCTAATCGGCCTCTCTTTTTAATTGATATTCTCATCTTTTATTTATTTTATTTAGTCACGAAAACCCCCTGCCTTCTCTTTGATGACAGCCACGGTGGTGTCCGCAATACTTAGTATGACAGGGGTCCATTCTTCTTTGCCTGTGGACGACAGGAGGTTTTCTATGGCCCCGTTAATAATGTCCATACCTGGGGATGAAATGCATGGTATCCTCAAAACACTAGACATCTACTAAAAAGACATTTTCTTGTTTGATGAGAAGGGAATTCAGTGTGATTACAGCTTTACCTATTGGGCGAGACACATATGTCACACCAAGATAAAACACATGAAACTTCTGCACCAGTTCAGTCTTTGGCATGGGGAACTCTACAGAGAGAAAACACATTCAGACATTCACAGCAAGTCTAATCAGAGGACAAGATCAGATTTTTCAAAAGAGGAGTGCACACACGATAATTGGCTTAAAGCTGAGAAATAAACAAACACTGAATATTTTAATATTTTGTTCTGCTGTTGACATGATTAGAGCATAAAAAACGATAGAGGAGCATACTGGATTTTGGAGGACTGACTGTGTGAAAGCCCTGCTGGTACCTGCTTATACTTTGGCCTGTGGGCAGAGATGACTGCATAACAAAATAAGTGATCAAAGCAACCATTTGCACTTCAATCAGAGTACCACGTTAAGATCTTCGACTCTCAGGAAGCAAATCGTGACACAATAGAGTTTTAGCTCAACAGGGCTGAGTTGATTTCTGACATGGCAAAATGACAAACAATACGAGCACTGAAATAATCCAAAACTAACAAAAGGGTGTGTAAAAAAATACAATCAATAAATAAAGAATTTTGGAATCATAAATGGCAAAGTTATTATCTGTAGAAAACAGATATTTAAACTGTTTGCTCAAAAAAAGAAAAAAAAAACTTAGCGTAAACTAGCTTGGAAGATGGACTCCGTCCTAAGGAAGGTGCAAAATGGAGAATGAGGTCACTTCTGGGATTTGATGATTGATATGTTTTATTGCTAGACTAACCATTGTTAGCTGCATAACCCTGTTTTACCAACACATTCTTACAGCTTACAGTTTGTGGGTGACCTTGCTATTGAAATAGGGTCTTTGTTATAGCTGATGAAAACACTGACTTGCTGCTGTTCTTAACCCAGTTTGTAATTAATTTGATGGTATGCTTCTTGCCACTGTCCATTGGAAAAACCATTTGTGTCCAGGGTTTTATTTCCTGGCTGATGTCTTGAGCTTCAGTATTTCTGCAGAATGTTATTTTTTCATAATGACATCTATTTTAGTCCCCTCAACATGATGTTGTCGCCCTTGTACCATAACGTTAGGACAGTGTACAGACTTTCAAGCTTCTTTTTCACATCTTCGTCTGGGTTCAATACATTGTTTAATGGCATAGTTTTCTATTCTACAATGCTATTCTGTCAAGAGGATGGAGCTCGTAAAGTTTGGTAATTACTTAGGTGTTATTTGTTAGTGTCTGACAAAATAAGGACCAGTGCTTCAGAAGCAATGATCTGGTTCATCTATTATGAGCTCAATATTGTTCACTGAATTTTAACAAGTGACAAATCTTTAAATTCAAGGATGTGCAGCTTTGAAGAAGCAAGGGATCTTTGGGTTATATTTGATCTTGGGGTCGGGGTGGGAGCTGTGGAGCACAAGGCACTTCCCTAAAGAAACGGTTATTGGATTTTAATGAGGTTGACTGTCTCCATAAGTGAGCTGCTGATATGGTTCTTTTATATTCTGATTCCCTTTGTGGCTTGCCCTTAACACTCAGCTTACATGCACACCAGCTGAGGTTACCGCAGAGGATTGGTTGTGCTGGACCTTTTCCTCTTTTTTCCAATAATTACTTAGGACTGAGACAAACAAACAGTGGGAATAAGCAAACAAGGTTATGAACAGAACTATCTATAGACAACCGTCCTTTCTTTACACAATTCTTCTCTGCTGCTCCTGAGACAAAAGGAGCATCCTTTCCAAAAAATAAGAGCCTAGACATGTTGAAAAAATCTGTAATGGGAAAACAAAAGGCTGCAATGTGGAGATTTTCCATGACTGAGAAATTATATTTTTACATGAGGGAACTACAAAGAAAATGAAAAGAAAAGTAGTCTGCGTGTGCTATGTTGAATTCTTTATGTTGTGGGGGTATAAATCTTTTCAAACGTTCGCATTTAGGATTATCTCTTTCTTCAGGATTGATGACTATAGTTTAAAGCCTTTTGGATTATAATAAGCAAGGGTAGACAAATAAATGGCAATGAAACTAATTATTCTGGAAATGTTATCAAAGTATTCTCTGAAGTAATGGAAATGCGTGTGGGTGTGTGTGTGGGTGTGTGTGTGTGTGTTTACCTTGTAAGGGCACATCAGAGCCATTCTGGGAGGAGCTGCCAGCCGCAGCTTTAGCACTTTTTCTTTCAGCCATAATCTGAAAAGAAATGGATATGTGAAAAAGGACATGAAGTGAGAAACAGCAAACAAAACCAGAAGTAAACAAAAAGTGAAAGAAAGGCCAGGCGGAAATTATTAAAAATTAAAAATGGAAGAATATGACGACCAGAATATAAATTTGGGGAAAGAAAACTGGTTCCATTAAGCTATTTAAAAGAAACATGTTCCAAGAGAGCAGGAACGGGCAAAACGTTCAGCAGATAACAAGAAGGCTAATGGAGAACCGCAAAGTTGCTCTGTTCTATCCTTAAGCTCTACCAGGAAACCAAAAGACAAAACTTGGACACACTCTTATGCCTGCAAAATGTATTATGCAAGGTTTCAGTCACAGAGCTCAACAAGCCAAAGTTATTTTTTTTTAAAACGAAAAGGATTTGGAAAAGGTCTTCAGTCTTTCAGAAATCTAAGAGGACATTCTCTAAAATAAACATATACACAACAAAGTTGGTTTTAGAGTAGAAACAGTCTTAATTTCCCACAACAGGGAAATTCAGATTTTACTAATATTAGCCATCATAACCACTATTTGCTAATATAAAATGCTAAAGGTGGTTTAAAACTTTTTATCATAGCCGAAGCACAAAAATAGAACAGAAATGTACATAATGGCCCTTAGATTGTTCGTTCAATTGTGCAAACGTGCAACAAATTCAACAAATTTGACCAGAGTTTCCTATAAAGTTGGAGTTTTATTCATTACAAATTATGTGCCTCTCTTATTTGTGTTTTATTAATCAGAAATGTTGGTTTAAAGTGTAAGTATGGTACTTCGGTGCTTGCTGAGAATAAATGGTTTGAGTTATTTTCATGCTGACTACAAGAAAATATGTAAACATATCTACTTCATTCGTACGGATAAAATAGATGCTGCCCTTTTTCAGTTTTTGAGGCCACAAATCTCTTTCTTGGAGATGCGCGCTCTTTAAAGAGAGTTGAATATTCTGCATGGCCTCTGCACCGAGCCATTGCGCTCTCTACAGACCCTTGATAAATTGCAGGCGTCATTAATCAAAGTCGACAGTCTGTCTGCAACTCTGCTAACAGGGGAGCCTAAAAGACACACATTCACTCTAAGGCACAAAACGGAGCGCAGTTCAATGTGCTGCTCAGCCACGAAACTCAGGTCACTAAGTTTGTCCCCTGCAGTAAAGAGAAAATCACCAGTGTGTTTAAAATAGATAGTTTGAGGGTATGACTTGTGGTGCCGTGTAATGCACAGAAATAAAAATACTTTCTCTGGTTTGGGATTAGAAATCTAAAAGCATGTAAAAGAATGAAAGACTTTTTTTTCCCCTAAATGGGTCATCATTTCTCTTAGGAAGAACATCTGTCATTCCACAAATTCATCCTTTACAAGGGCAGCGTTGACCAGAGGATGGGCTAGTTTTCAGAGATACTCTTATGAAACCACACACTTTCGCCCATATAAGCTACAATGTTTTCTTGGGTGAAATTTTGTCTTGGGCTAGAA
This sequence comes from Xiphophorus maculatus, assembly GCF_002775205.1. NCBI lineage: Eukaryota > Metazoa > Chordata > Actinopteri > Cyprinodontiformes > Poeciliidae > Xiphophorus > Xiphophorus maculatus. The sequence continues at coordinate 17,431,990 of NC_036465.1, read as the reverse complement.
TAATTTGTAGATCCATTGCTGGCTGTTTTCACACATAATATTTATGTGCAAGTCTTACAGAATCCCATTTCAGAGTTTGCTCATGTAAAAGGATCATCATTGCTTCACAGACTGAAGCAATGACTCGAAGAAGATTTTAATAACAGGCATTAGGATTAAGGTAGCATTCACAGCTTTCTGTTTGTGAGATGAGAAATTGGCCTTCGTTCACGTGAGATCGCTCATACTGGCAGACGGCTTTTTAATAGTTGCACGTATCTGTAGGTTCTACGCAAAAGCTGGAAAGGTTGTGATATCATCAAGGCTTGGTTGCACATTCTAAATGTTTTATGACTTACTTGTTTTTCAGCCCAATGTAAAGGCAAAATGTAATTCTTGTTTCATTAAATGGAACCGATATCTGCTGCAGTCACACATGAAAGTATCTAATAAAAAAAGCCACATTTACTTTCTCCAGCATTTCTTTCTTTCTTTGAGAAACTGCAAAAGCAACATGCAAATTATTCACAAAATGGTTTTAGGAGAATAAACTAGACTGCACACAATAGATCCAAGGTTATGTGGTCCATACTAGAAGCAAATCTTAAGCACAAAACAGTAGTTGCAGTAAGTAAACACAGTAAGTAAACAGAGACAAGTCATCTTCATGAAATTAAAGATGGTGCATTATCAAAGATCTTTTTGTGCCGCTCAGACAGGGGAAAGCTTGTTTAACTCTTTCTTCTCATGAATGTACATGTATGTCCTAGCCAATTCACTGAAATGAGACTGCAATGCTCAAACAAATGGCTAAAAACCAAGGAGCACCATTTCAAACTCTAGAGGCCTCAGGTTATTGCGGGACAATTGGAAATAGACTTATAGACTGAAGTATGGCTTTGTTTTGGAAGCATTGCTAAGGGAGGCCTCTTCTATTAAACTGGAATTTTGGCTTAGATTTGCATAGGTAAACTAAATAAACTACTAGAGCTCTGATGTGCTTTGGATAAATCACAGAACAGATGCTTAACTATAAAGCAAAGCACCATGTTAGAAAAAAAAAAATCAAACAGCATATCACCGCAAACATTACACCAACAGTCAAACATGGTGGTGGAGGAGTGATTATTTGGGTTTACTTTGAACCCACAAGCTCTTGGAACATTGCAGTCATGGACAAAACTATTATCTGCTTTGTAGTAAAAATTAAGTCAAATTTAATGTCATCTGTCCAAAAGCTCAGAAAAAAATGCAACAGGAAGATGCTTTCAAGCACATCTAAACCTGAATCAGTGAAAAGAAAAAAAAGTGGTCTAATGGCTCAGATTATGTTGCAGTATAACCTTAGAAAAGCTGTGCAGAAACCAGTATGAAGATCTCAATTAAATGAAACGTAGTCTTAACATATGGGGAAAATTCCTCCATGACGTTATAGACTTAATAAAAAGGTAACAAGTGGAAAAAGTTGTAAAGTAGCTGCACCTACAGTTTTTGTCATGTCATTCATTTACTATTATGTAAATGTGTAAGGTATGGCTACAGCATTTCTGAAAACCACCACCATGGAAAACTGTTCTCCTCTCAGAATAAAATGCACTGATTCAAAAACGGATTACTCACTTCAGTGTGTGAGATAAACCAATCTCTGTGAATGCAGTAGCAGTAATGATCATTACCTTGGAGCAGATTTCGTGGAGACTTGTGGCGATGGCTGCAGCAGGAGTATCACATCGAAACACGTGGCACTTCAACACCCGCGTGTTTTTGTCTCTGGCCACATAGGCAAAATCCCTGAAGCATGGTTGGAAGACACAAGAACGATCACAGGTGAATTTTTAATGCAGATGTGACAGAAAATCATTATTAGGATCAATTTTCCAAATGCACCTTCACAGTGGGCCAACCAAACACATTTCTTCAACAAAAGGCCAAGAAGAAAAATCTCGTTAATAAAGATTGTTCAGTGATTAATATCAATAAGCTGGCCTTGCTTAGTAAATGACATTTAATCACACTTTGATTAAATGTCTATGAACATTTATTTTGAGTTACTTTACATTCTCCACGCACCCTCAACAGTTTTGAGTAATTATTTAATATTCTATTGAAAACAAATCACCTAAAACATATATTGTTATACAATAAGAAATAGAATTGTGCAGGTTAAATGTCTACAGGTTAAATGAAACGCAGCATTCATTGCCACTTAAAAGTATTTTCTAAAGGGGTCTTCAAGTGGTCATCACAAATATGTGTGGAGTATGGTTTGATTAAACCTTTAATGTCTTTCTGCTGTTAGTTATATCTGGCACAAAAAATTATGAAGTTTGTGTGTCTTTGACTATTTCTTCCTAAACTATATCTACCACTACCCACTGAATCTCATCTCAACATTGCTCTGCATTGAGATTGCCTTTAGTGTTGCTGCCCCACACTATCACTTTGGTTTCACCAAAAGCTGCATGACATTGGTAGAAAAGATTTGTTTTTCAATGGGCACAAAATAAACCAGCAATTTTGCTTCTCAGCCAACAAATAAATTTTTCTTGCAAATGTGGCATCATTTAGGGAAACAGCTTTTTAATAATATAATTATCAAGAATGATTGTTACAAAAATAATCAAATCAACTAAACCTAAATTCAATTACTTCTTGTTTATTTAATCTCTAAGGGTAGTTATTAACGAGGAAACATATTTTCTTATGACTTTATTTATTTATTTACAGCAACCTCCAGAGTTTTTGGCACCTCTAAAAAAAGATGTGTAGAAAAGTCATTCTATAAATAAGCAAAGAAATATTCCATGGCTGGAGGATAATCTCTTACTGAAAAAAAAGGCTATTATGTCATGTTGACTTTTACTTTATTTTTTTAAAAATGGATTGGAAAATCTAGCAACTTTTAATCAGTATTTTATCTTTCTATTTCCCAGAGGTAGAAATGTGATCTATCGCTGATGCTCCTTGTCACTCTACAAAATGGAAAAGAAAAGAGAACATGCCATTCATATTCTCTTCAAGTGTCATAGATATCTTCCTAAAGATGTCTAGGACACCTGATGGTTGCAAGAAAAAAAATTAACTTGCTTCAAGCGCCTTTATCAACTGTCAAGGTAATAATTTTAAAATAAAACGGAAAATGTTGCTAAAAGAAAGATGTTTTTGTTTTCCAAGTGCTGAGGATGGTAGAAGATATAGAAAGAAAATCCCCATAGCTCACACTTGGAGAAGAGTCAAAGTCTTTATAACAAAGGGACTTTGGGCCATATCTCTACCAAGGGGGAAAATAAGGATACTACATATTATTGTTTCATGCAACGTTTGTTGTAAGATATTTGCTATTTTCATTAGACAATCCCTGAAAAGCTTATTTCAGCCCTTTGAAGTAGTTTTTTCTTTGAATTTAAGCATAAAGCAACTAAAAATAAGTTAAAAAACCCCACAATTATAAAAGAAACAATGTCTCTTGATGTAGGCTTCTGGTTTACAAACCTCTTTTTCATCTATTATTCTTCCATAGATTCCTCGATAAACTCTTATTATACGTGTATTGTTCTCGTTTACGTGCTGTCATAATACTGGCACATTTTATTTTTCTCACCAGCGGTTCCACGCTGCGCGGTGACATTTGGTTTGACAGTGGAAGTAAGCGACTTATTCGAAAACATCAAAAGAGTTTGTCCTTGGATCGGTCTTCTGTTTTGATTCAAGGACCTCCCCAACTATTCCTCCTGCATCTGTTTGGTTCATAAATGCTTTAGCAATAGTTTCACCCACTGACTTTAAAAAACAATAAACGCTGCTGCACTTTGCATCATGGAGAGTTTACGTCTCTTCTAGACATTTCTTGGTTAAGGTTTTGCTGTAATTGACACCACTGTTTATGGGAAAATATTTCTTTGTGTCGCCTCATGGAGGCTTTCAAAGAAGTCAAACTTGCTTGATTTAAGACAAGCAAGATATTTAGTCTGTTTTTCTAAACCAAAAATCACAGTTTCCATCATTCTGACAATACAAGCCCACGTGCAGGCGTGTACAAAGGTGTGCATGAATGAGCCAAAGGAGACAACATGCCACGAGCATCGCAGCAGTGTCACATGGCTTAGAAAATAATTTTTTTTTAAAGTGATGAGACTTCGGGGAAGAAACTCCTCTGAGAAAGAAACTTTATGCTGAGAGTGAGTGGCAGATGAAAAACAGCAACACCTGGGAGGTAGGACACAAACGTACACAGACAGAAGATGAAAGATACACACATTTCTTTCTCATTAACAGGTGAGACAAACTGCAAAACAAACAAACAAACAAAAAAACAAAAACAAGTAGGTGGATGTGCTGCCAGCTTCGGACGTAAATGACAATGAGTAATTAAGCAGGAGGGCGTGAGGACATGAATGTGCCAACTGGATGGCTGGGTCTCCAGATGCACACAAACATCTCCTCTCACGCCGATGAAACCACGGACACAAACAGAAATATGGCAACTACAGCTGGCATTTATCACAGCGGGCTCTTTGTGTTTATGAGTCCATTACCCAGCCTGTCTCCGCTGCTTAATTGTGTGCTCACACACTTTGGGTCGATAATGTTCTCTGCCTGTGGCCAGGAAGGAAAGTGATAGGACACATCCCTCCTTCAGGGACGTTTGAGGGGTGTGTTGTCAAAAGCAGTATGAGTGGCCTTGCCTCTGATGCCACAAATGATTCTTTTATGACTCCTGTATCCATCCATCCATCCATTTCCTGTTCACCCTTGTCCCTAATGGGGTCGGGAGGGTTGCTGGTGCCCATCTCCAGCTACGTTCCGGGCGAGAGGCGGGGTTCACCCTGGACAGGTCGCCAGTCTGTCGCAGGGCAGACTCCTGTATCCCCTCTGAGGATTTGCAAAGCAACGAAACAGCATGCGACTCTTAATATGCAGCAGCCTTCAGCCAGTATGACTTGCAGGTGATTTAGCACCTCCAGTAGCTTCTGTACTCTACATGACTTGGGGCAAAAGTAAAGACACTGATTTAACTCCTAAAGCGACAAGCATGGTTCCACAGATGGGTGGTAGCATCCATATAAAGATTATGAGAGGAGATACGTAGATCATGTCTTTAGTAAACCAATGAGAGATGTTACCTTTCTCTGTGTCCCAGGGAAGCATGGGGAAGAGGCGGGGATTTGGGGCAAGAAAAGAGAAGGTAAAGAGTTAGAGAAACATTAATGAAGCATTCTGAGTCAGAAATCATCCTGTCAGTATCACTCAGCTCTATATACTTTTTATTTCAGTGGATTGGTATTATTACTCAGAACACCTTTCCTGTGCAATGTGCCGTCATACCATACTGCTACATACTGCACACAAGATCAGCTTGTTTCAACTCAGCTTCATCTCTTTTATCCACTCTGCTTTCAGTCTCTAATCGTCCCTCGGCTTTCATCCTCCCTCTGCGTCTCTCAATCCTCTGCACACTTTTTTCTTTCCAGAGCAGGAGAAGCTCCAGACAGAAAGGAGATCCAACACAAGATGATTGATATTAATGGCATAATGCGCCACAGTGCACCACGTCTTCTAGTCTGTGATAGTCTATTATCGGAAACACAACAAAAGGTGTTATTGTATGGCAGAAACCTTTTCCAGGAACCACATAGGTTTTCTGGGGATTTTCTTTTTCAGAAAACAGCACCAGGAAAGGAGAAACTACATTTCGGAGGGGATGTTGAAATATAATTGGAACTTTGAGGTTGGACAGCTGACCATTTTTAGTTGGTGGAATAATCCAAGCATTTCGTTTCAGACACCCCCAGTTTCAACTCCTATATTGTTCAAATTATTTGTTAATTTTAAATCATATCACTATAGTTATTGGGTGTTTGTTGTGCGCAAATACATCATGTAAATCAAATAGTGTAAAGTGAAAGTCAAATACATTGATGTGATCTGTGCAATTTTATTGGAAAAAAATAAATAAAAAGCCCTTTTTTATACCAGGACTTTCATGATATTTTACATCTACGTTCAGAGAAACCAACTTTTTCTCACAACTTCACAGGATTAGGGATTATTTACATATTTATGCATAAATGAAGTAGAAATCTGTAGATGTTTACAAGCTTTTTCAGACACCAAAGTGAATTTTCAGCTTCAGATTGTAGCTGCTTTGAAATAATCACAAATTGCGCTTGTTGAACACCAGACTGTAATCCTCGTTCTGATGCGTCCTCCTTCCCTCTCAGTTCAAAGGTGAGTAAACACAGATGTAAATGCTGGCATATATAATTTATAGGTAGTTATACATGGTGTGGAATGACAATACAGACGTTATAAAGTCTAACCACTGTGACATAATCATTGGGTTGTTTGATGAATTATTGTTGTGACCAGAACTCATTTTCTGACTCTCACGCTTTGGAGTTAAGATTTGGGAAGTTAATTTGAAATCTGTTCTGGATACACATTGTCACATAGCATTAATGGACTTTCCTTAACTTTTTCCTCATGGCTGCCATTAAAACAACCTGAAATGAAATTAATGCTGCATTAATTTCATTTCACATCCTGGGCTCTGCTGTCGAGATTTACGTTAATCTGCATTCCCTAGTTATTGATACTAAAGCAGCAACTCTGCAGTGACTGACCTCACCACAAGCAGATGCAACTGAGATAAACACCATAGTTTTGCATCGCAGTGCCAAACAAAAATCCCATGTTGTGTAGGAAAAGCAGAGCTAATTCTGAGACATTCCTGCCTTTGATGATCCACTAAGTAAAGCAAATCTGTGGGTGTAGAAACAGCAGGCATGTACTTTATAACAAGAATCATATCATTAGAGTGTCAAAAGTGCTGCTTCAACAGGGAGTGCTCTGCATCCGCACACACGAAAAAAACCTATGGAGACTACATCGGCATTTACAGCTCAAAAAGTCCACACAAGTTTCTCTCTGTCAATAAACTTTGAATCAAGATTGTGACATTCCATTCGGTTTTACATTCTGAGTCCATGTCTTATTCACTCCCTGGTACTTTTGGTTAAATCAAATACAACTCTGAATACTTTAAATCCTATTTCCCATTTCCCTTAAGACATCCAAATTTCTCCCTCTATAATATGTTTGAAATTTCTTGTTCATGAAAACACAACCACATCAAATCCAGAGCAGCTCTCTGCCTTTCAAACAACCAGAACTCAACCTTATTTGACTTTTGCAGCAAGACTGAGGCAACATTAAACGCACCTCAACATAAATCTTTTTGTACGATTTTGCCATCACTAAGCTAGAAGTACACTCACTTACCCTGGTCAGGCTTATTTTTACGTCCAAGTTACTAGGCCATCGTTCTGTGGCCTGAGGCCTGTGATCGCTCATTGGAAATGCCACTACAGCCAGCCAGAGTAATCCAACACAGTGAGGTGATGATGAAGAGCAGCAGCAAGAAACAGTACTGACACTTACAAGGTAACTGTGTGGAAATTCAAAGCCCAGGAAGGAAAAATTGTACATGATGTCAAAAGTAACCCTGAAAGGTACATATGAATGGTGGAAAAAAAGATTTTAATTAATCTGATATATTAGATCTGAATAAATATTTAGAACCTGGTAAAGATCACAGACATTAAGATAGATTGAGGAACTCCACTTCCACCCACAGGAGTACGCTCTAACCCCAATGCTCTGTTTGCAACACTCTCTTTACACTTGACATTTCAATCTACAGTCTATTTGGCTATTTGGGGTCTGATTTTAAAATCACAGTCTGATTTTATTATACCTTTTAAAATTTTCTATTGTGTTTTTAAATATGCATGATATACAGTATATATATATATTACAAGTTATCTTAATTTAATGGATATTCCTGAAGTTTGTGTATTTCCCCTATGGGAATGAATGAAGGGATTGTCAGTCTATCTGTCTGTCTATCTAATAGTGAATAATTTTCCCCATAATAAAAATCCCTCAAGCAATGATTTGTATGCTCCTCACTGTTTCCCCCAAGTAGGCAGTCTTGGGGAACACTTAAAGGAATCATGAAGCTTGGTCTGCTTTCCTCCCTTAATTGCTTGTTTACGCTGTCTGCATAATTATTCCCCAGAACATTTCAATAAGCAAAAGGAAAAACGGAATCCCAGTTTCACAGCAATAACACAAAAATGGCAAACGTATAACATGATATAATTACCTTTAAAACATTAAAGTAAAGAAATGTTAACTTGCTCCTGCTGTTGAAATACCATAATATATTGAATAAACGATTGCTGAATTTAATAGAAGTTTATAGTTAAACATCCTTATTGAGCAGGATTTCATCCCAGTTTGGATTTTTGTAAACTGGGAGTCTAAAAATCTTGTTTTATTTTTTGCTATGTGCATTTTAAATGAAATAAACTAATTAACTAGTGGTAACTAAATTTTTCATTTACTACAGTTAACTAATACTTGCAAACCACATTTTTAAGAAACACTCCTCTACATATATTTCCCATTTTAATTTCAAGATATTTGGAAATATAACTGTAGTTGTAGTTATATGAAATGTTGTGGATGTCTCAAAATTATGTTTACCATAGATAAAATGATGATTGTGAACACGAAAAATATCATTTTAGGTATTTAAAATATTAAGTTTTAGTTGGAAGAATTAATTCATGGACATATACATTGTATGGCACAAAATAAAAAATAAAAAAATGGCTTAGAGCAATGCTATAGCTGGAGGGAGCTCTGCTCATTCCAGAACTTTCTCTGGCATTTAATTAGTTACTTTAATTAAATGCCAATAATTTAAAGTTACTTTAAATTATTAGAACAACATGTTGAAAAATAGATGTGGTTTTGAAAACATAACCTAGAGACTAAGGCGTAGTGCATGCCAGGAGCATATGTGAACATTTAGGGGGAACTCTACTGTCAGATACAGATAGCAGAGTCAAGAAAAATACCTGCTATTTTGTAAATAAGATATGTAATATAAAGCTAAAAAAGTCCCCCTCCCTCCCATGGCCCTGTAATAATAATGATAAGTGGGGATAGGTAATGGATGGATGACTGATTAGTTTCTTTAATAAAAGTAAAAGGCAGAGTCCAGTGTATAATATAGTTGGCATATGGGAAAAACTGCTAGTTTAAAGTTTAGGAATACTGAAAAAAGTAAATACCATTCAATATATACATATGGCAAATGCCAAAACATTAGCGATTCTCCTGATGACCTGATTGATTGTGATTTGCTTTAAATATTACTGGATATTATGAAGCTCTCTTGAAAGTTATGCCCATCTTTTCAATGATCACTCCAAGGAATTGCACATCCTTATATCTATGAGTTATCAATCTATCTCTATCCAAAAGGAAGAGAATGTTTGTTGGTTTAATTTGGCACTGTGTGGGTTTTAGAAACACAGTTCAACTCCACCTCAGCCTCAGAATGAATGACACACAGACATCAGAGATGTCAAAGGAGATTTTGGCTGGGAAAGTCTAGGGAGCTGAAACATAAAATCTCAAGACAGGAGAGCGATAAAGGCAGGAGGCCAGAAAACTAAAATGAAAAGGTGGGAGTGGAGGAGAGAGAAATGAAAACGAGATGTGAGACCCTCTGAGGCCTGGATGGTGTAGAAGAAGGTGGAGAGAGAAAAACACGAGGCATGAGATGAAAGGTATGAAAGCACCAAAGCAGGGGGATGAGTTAAAGCAACACTCTCTACACACATGTGTCTTTTTTTTTCTTTTTTTTTCCTCTCTGTGCTCCACATATTTCCAGAGCTCAATAAAGGTTGACTTGACTCACTACTACCAATCTCTCTTTGATCCTGACGGCTGTGGGGCAGGCTCGCCCAGAGAGGATGTGCACGAGTCGATGATTAAATGAGGTCACGGCTGCAGATACGCGGGTTGAACCGGGCTTGTGAAAGTCGCACGGGGCTGTCAGCGCATACAGCTCTGACATCAGTCACCCACCACGATAGCACTGACAGCACCGTGTGTAGTAAAACTGTACAACTAAAGGAGAGGCTTGGCACTGCTTACTGAAACACTGAGTAGTCATTGCTTCAGTCATTTCAGATGGCTTAGATTCAGAGAGATTTATTTGATTTTGAATATTTGCACTTATTCAATCAGCAGAAATAAGATTCTAAATGTATGATACACTTAAGAAAAAAATCTAATACATATTTACAATTTCGCAGCATAAACAAACATTTTGAGTAGCATGTTTAATACGTCTTTAAATACAATAGCCACGAGTTTTAAAATATTAGTGTAGCAATTAAACAGGAATGTTATAACTTCTTAAACTGTTATGCTGATACATAAACTGAAACAAAATATTGTCCTTTTCCCAGAAATATCTCTTTGAGCCTTCTCAACTAAATTAATGTAACCTTAATAAGAGTAATATGTGGTGCTCTTTTTGACTACCCACCATAACTGTTTATATTTTGTATCCGAAAATATTTCCAAAGAACCAAGTGCTTTCTTTTTTGTGAGGATTTAGCTTGTTACTAGCCAACTGACCAGCAGTGCTCAGCAATACTTGAAACCACCACGTTATCCTGTGTGCCATCCAGTAAAGAGAAAAAAAAATCTTGATCACTCTGGCACTTGCTTTGGTATTAAAATGACTTTTAAAATGTAGGAGGTGGTTTGGCAAAACTAGTAAAAATATGTATGTCAGAAATAAATCAATGTTATTGATCAATCAAATTTTCTGTTTTTGAAGACCTGATTTTCAGAAAGTCTGGATTTTTTTTCGCCGATGCAGTCTCTTGGTTTCCATGGTACAAAATGATGTCAGCCCATCCAGTAACTACCATCTTGTCTGTCAAGCACTTTTTGTTTTTTTATTTCGACTTTGAGTGAAGTCAACTCACAGCAGGAATGACTGTGATAAATATTTTAAATAAAAAAATTTTTAAATATATATTTTCTTTAATTTGTAATTTCTTTAAAAGGAAAAAAAAGAAAGAAAACTGATTAATTAGAAATTGGACTTCATATAAAAAAAAAAAATAAGATTTTATATTCAAGCCATATCGCCCAGCCCTAATGGTCAGTATTTAATATTGTAAGTTTGATGCTTGAATGTAAATTAATATTTGATGTGGTTTAGTGTTAAGATGAACTTTTCTAAAATTAAATTTGGGAGCCGAGTCGGCAGCAGTAGATTTTCTGAGGTTTTTACATTTGCCTCACCCCAGTTAATAGCGATTTTACTGTTTTCCAAATTAACTTGTTAATGATTTGAAATCATAGCCTTCAGGACTTCTTTGGATTAGCCAGAGAAGATGTTATGCATCCATGCAGCATGTGAGAATGTTAATTTCAGTCATTAGAGACTTAACTTGGATGAGAGGCGAAACACTTCAGACTTGACTTGGAGAAATAACTCTCTGCTCCACTCCAAGAAAATTTTAAACCATCTCAGCCTCTAAATTATATTACCTGGTCTTTCATGTCAGCCCAAAATATGCTCAATAATTTGGACAAACTATTTCTAAAGGCAGCAGAAAAGATTTTTGTGTCACTATTTGTAAAACTTTTTCAGAGGCATGGTCTTAAATATCTGGTGCTGAAATAATGTGGAAAAAAACCAAAACATAGTGAAAACAACACAAATAAAATTGTGTTGTTTTCACTGCAGCAGCACTGGGATGCTTTGGTTTTTACTGGGGGGGAATAGTTACATGTAATTATTCCTCTTATTCCCCACCTGCTCCGACATCTTCCCTCTGCTCTGCAGCTTCCAGAATCACTCAGAAGAGACTGATGTCTCCTCCAAACCATCTGTCACTTACACACACACACACACACACGCGCGCACACACACACACACACACACACACACACACACGCAGTATGTCTTTCTATCTTCACAAGGACTTTGCTTCGACTTCCACTCATTTTTCATTCATTTCTATACCCTAACCATGATCCTTACCCTAAACCTAACAATTATCAGTACATGCCTAACCCCAAGCCTAACCTAAACTCTATTAACACCTTAGTTATAACACATAAGCCAAAAACAGCACTACTTTTTATGGTGCCTGGGCTTTGGGCCCCATAAGGTGCAGTCGGTCCCCACAGCACAGTGTGTTAGGAAAATGGTCCTTACAAATGCAGCAAATACAAGGCCGCACACAAAAATGCATCACGCAGACTTCAGTTATCAAGCTCCTTATCAGCTTGTCTGAGTAGCTTTGGTTAATATGCTAATGCATATACATATGCTAACTGTGCTGGAAAATGCTGATCTGAAATATCTGAGCAGGAAGCTCTGTGGTACTCTAGTCAGCAAAAAAGTAGACAGAAAAAGCAACAAGAACCAGGTGAGTGTATGCTATTGATTGTAGCTAAAGTGGTTATTACTGAGAGTATTAAGATTTTGTTGGCCTACGTCCAAACATGGATCCAATCCAGATGCAATAGTGAAATGTGATGAACTTGCCACACTGAAACATTGGTGTTTTCCATAAATAATCTAGGAGACAGGAAATTCCCTCTCATCATGCAGGACATTCATAATTCCATACTAATAATTTGATAATGTTCTCGATATATGAGTGCAACACATTTACGTAGTTTTATTATCTGAATGTTTCACAAATCATGAAACAGCACACTGTTGAATTAAAATTAACTATAAATAATGTTCGTGGTCAAACTGAAGCACAAGATTTAGAGTGTATTTTAAATGCAGGAACATTTTCAGCCCTCTTTTCTCAATATTTAGTCCAACCAGTTGCCTTCAGGAGTCCCCTAAATAGTGAACACACTTTTATAAATACAGATGTTGTGTAAGAGCAATAGTGAGCAAGCAGCATTATAAAGACCAATGACACAAATTTACCTGTCACTCAAACTGAACATTTTTACCGACAGGCAAAAAATAATGTGTCGCAAAAAACCATCATTTTTCACAAAAGTGAAAAGTATGGTTTACAACATCTTAATGTGGCTGTATTTTTCTCCACCACGGAAAGTGGTCAGGTTAATCCTATAAGAAAATCAATTTAAGATCGGAAAAATCAGACTAGAGCAAAGGTTCACCTCGCAACGTTACAACAACCCTAAAGACACAACCAGAGCTATAATAGATCATGGATTCAGAGCAGTGTTCACAAATTCCAGTCTTCTGGGGCTGGTGTACTGTAATGTTTAGATGTGTCTCTGCTGAAAACACCCCAAAGAAATTATTAGGTGATTAGCAAGACTCTGTAGAATCTGATGACATGCTGAGGAGCTAATTGAGCCATTTTATTCTGCTGTATAGGACCAGTGATGCATATAAAAGTTGCAAGGCAGTCTCCCTCAAGGGCTATAGTTTGAAACCCTTGGTTTAGCCAAGGACATTAAATTTTTAGAAAAATCCAGCTAAAATCCAGACACATATCAAATAGAGAATCTTTGGGTACACTTCAACATCTGGCTAAGAACGGGGCACTTTAAAAAGAAAATGTTCAAGCTCTAGATATGCAAAGCTGACAGAGAAATGTCTTTTGAAGACTTATAATTGCAACTGAAGTACAACTGAGTAAATCACAAAAATCCAAATAAAATACATTGAATTTTGTTTGCAACATTAGTGATGTTGTAGAGCAAATTCAAAGGCTATAAATACATTTGAAAAGCAAAACTAGTTCAAATAAAATTATACATACTGGACTAACCTATTTCCTAAAATGCAAACTACCCCTTAAATGGTAATAAGTCATAGTGACAAGTGGTTAAAGCTGAATTGTTCAGTTAATAAGCAATATTCAACAGTCTACTGTCCATAATGTGATAGCTGAGACCGACAAACCCCTCTGTGACCTGCTGAATTAGTCACTACCCACAACCATTAGCTCTAATGTATATTGTCTGTGCGTAATTACCTCTCTACGCCATAAATGTGTTTACAACCCCAAGATGAGCAGCAAATTGAGCACCTGGGGGCCAGAGGAGGCCCCCACTATTACCCTGTGACACACATTTTCTTTCTCTCTGCTCTCACTACAGGCGAACAGACAGTCACAATCACACAAAATCACAATTATTGTCAAGAGCTGAGAGGAACCAGTACAAAAGTGAAATGGATGCTTAAAACTAAAACGGTTGTTTATGGCATTTTAAACGGCATGCTGCTCTAGCTGTGTGATCTAAGCAAATAGCTGATGTTGTTTACAACAGCAGCCAGTTGGACTCAGATCCTCAGTAACTCTGCATCATTTGATTTACAAATCTGATGGGGAAAAAAGAAAAACAAAATAGTGTCTTATCGAAAGTGGGGGGAAGAAAATAACATACACGGATACACACACACAGTTTATATTGATGCAGCTTTGTGACCCAATTCCAGGGATTCAATGTGGCACTAAGGCAACCAAGACAGGGAGGGGCAGCATGCAGAGGAAGCAGCCATGTGTCAACAATCCTTGCGTTTTATTACATATTTAATAGCAGGGACAGTTGGGTGGGAAAGCTGAAATGGCAGAGGAGTTTAAAGTGAGAGATGTCAGGGGGGCTGGGGGGGATGCGCTGTGTACGTGGGAGAAGGAGAGAGACGATGTCCTGCAGTTTTCTCTGCTCTTGATCATTTATACATCACACCACTCTGGAATATGTGATTTACGTTGTTAAGAAACTTGAATATTCTCTATTCACACAAAGCTTCAGTGAGATGTCATTTCAGATGGACGCCCCCATTCATGTTTCCTACTGATGTGCGGGCGTGTGCGGGTGTGTGTGCGTGTGTGTGTGACAGCAGCAGAGAATGGAAGCATGCAGAAATCTGGAATCAAGTTATTCCAAGCTTGGCTTACAGTGTAGTTTACATCGTATGGTTTGCATGTAACCTAATTAGCTGCGCGTGCCATAAATCATGTTCCCTGCACATGTGTGATGCAGACGTGTTCGTGCTCTTCTGGTCCCCAGGTACGCTGAGTCCCTTACAGTGTTGTTCACAGGCAGATTGCCTGGAAAATTTCTAAATGTTTTCTCTCATTGAGAGAAGTATCAAGCAAGCGTGTTTTTCAGTGAGCAGAGAGTTCTGCAGACTTTGCAGAGCAATTTGGGATATTGTTTTAAATGTTAATATCACAACCAAATGAATTCCACTGGCCCAGATTTTCTGTGAGCAGAAATATGTCTGTATTTACTTATCTTCCTTCAAAATTTACATAACAAGTGACCAGAAGGGTTAGCAGACAGCTGACTGGAAGTTTTCTTATAGAAAATATCAAATATTTAATATGCTAAATCTGCCATGAGCTGCATGTCTGAAATCTGTTCAGTGGCAAATGTACATCTGAGTCGTCATAACATTTTTCACAGATACAAACTTCAGTTTATTTTATTAAAATTTTGTCTGCTGCACCAACACAAAGAAAAGCATAATTGTTAAGTGGAGGAAAAATAGCACAATATTTTTATTGTATTTATTTATTTATTTATTTAGAGAAAAGTGTGGTTTGCATTAGTATTCAGTAAACCTTACTCTGATACCTCTAAATAAGCTGTGACTCCAGGCCTCATGGGCTGGTGTCCTGCAACTTTTAGATGTGTCCCTGGCACCACACACCTGAATCAAATAGCTAAAATATCACCTCATGCATACAGATTCTCCCGATTTCTGTTAACAACAGAATTATGTGATTCAGGCATACTGAACTTTGAACAAAGCCAAACGTTGCCGGCCACCTACCCTTGTAGAGTTTGACACGCCAACTAGAAACAAAACAGTCTAACTTCAGGAGTCATCTACTCCCACGGCAATATGTGGAGGAATGATTTGGGCCCACATGTAAAAGTTATGTGGAACTTTGCCTAAACACAGCAGTGTCTGTGGATGTTCGAAACAGAGTGGTGGCAGGATCATGCTGTTGGGATTTTTTTTTCCTTTACAGGAACAAAGAAGCTGGTCAGAATTGCTCTGAGCGATGGAAAGTGGTTTGGCTTGTGCAGACCCAAACCAATTGAGAATCTGTGACAAGTATTGGAAATTGCTCTTCGCACAGATCCATCTTTCAGTCTGACTGAGTTCAAAAGGAGAAATGCGTTTCCACAAAATGTTTGATAGAAGGAGGAGGATTATAAATGCAAGCAACACATTTCAGATCTTTACTTATGTAAAAACTGCAATCTGTGTCATTTTCTTTCCAGTTCATAATTATGCACCACCTAATGTTGCTCTATCAAACACAATTGAGGGGAATATATTTAGGCTGCTTATAACGTAAAGAAAAAGTTGTCGAGGTTTTACAACCCCTAGGCCAAAGGTTGCATAAAATACATTTTTAGCTAATTTTCCAAAAATGCACATTACTTTTGTAGCAATGAAAAATAATTTCAGAATTAGCCTGCAGTAAGAGTCCTACTCCATTCATTTTATGTTGTATTTAAAAATAAAGCAGAAACACATACAAAAAATAAATGTTTAAAATAAATGTTGATTTTTACGGCACAAATTGGGCCAAGTTGATTCAGTTAATTCATCATTTTTACTTAATGAGGAGGAACAAGCAAATACCAGCAACCCCCTGCCAACACTTCATTCTCCACCAGAAACACAATGTAGCCCAACATATCACTAATTTATAAAAAAATAAAACACATACCATTCAGTCCTCCACTTTGAAATGTGATATAAAACACTACTTTTCACTGTCAAGCCAATGAAGCATCTTGCATGTTCTAGCCAGTATCCAGTAAATTATCAGACAAAAATCAGGGCAGTGCATGGCAGACAGGGTTAATTGACCTTCATTGGAGATGTTCATCTGAGCAACAAAAGAACCAACTCCCTAAATTTCACTCTAAAAAGATGCCACTGTGAGCAGCTGCACAGGTCACAGACCTATTAAACTGTACAAAAAAACCTTTCCTAACTTAAGTTATTCATGTGATAAAATATTCATTCACAGAGAGTTCTGCTTCATTTGAATTTTAAACAGAGAAAGTGATTTTAAAAAACAACATCATTTTTTTAAATTTGCGCTTAATGTCTTCTTGTCAGTTTTAAGTTGTTGGAAAAGCAAATATTCCTGAAATGTTTACCATAAAAGACAAAGAGATGAGAATTTGACTGGCTGTTATCAAGTCAGTGAGATGTCTAAAAAGTTCAGTCTTAGGAAGCATAACAGGTGTAAGAAGCTTCTAGAAAAGAAACTCTGGAGCCAGTCATGGATAGTAAATAACAGAAAGATAAGCATGCAGCAGTAAAGTTTCTGTCTCTTTGTGTTGAAGCTCATTTCTGTAAACATGCCAGATTAAGAAATGTTGAAACAGTAAAGCAAAATGCATGCTAACTCTATAGACGGATGTTTACAGGGAGTAATATTCACTGTGCTAATCATGTCAATCTCGTTTAATGTTAATGTAAAATGCTAAAGGCAGTTTAAAATCTTGACTCTGTTCTTGACATTTTTTATTGATCCTTCTTTGATAGAAGGAACAGAAAAAATACAGAAAAAATCTGTACAACAGTAGAGTTATGAAACACCGACTGCTTTCCTCCTCTAAAGTTAATAATTAACAATTGTTCACAGCAAAAAAACTATCTACAGCTCCTTTCTAATCACAATATGTGAATTATTTAAAAATACAACAGATAGCATTCAATTTTGGAGTTTTATCCTCACATAAAAAAGTTGGAAACTGCTGTTATTTCAAATGCATCTTGTGATTTAAAAAGGAAAAACAAAAGCGACTTATTATCTGTCTTGTAAATGACTGAAAAAGATATGTTTTATTTCTTTTAGATGGATTTCCCACATATTAGCAGATTTTCATTGATGCAAACGTTTACCGTGTATATATCATCGTTAAGAAAATTCTTGACTGGATACCAAGCAAAAAATATATATCTCTAATCTATGCATCTTTAGTTGTATTTGATTATTTTCAAATGGGTGAATTATTCACTGTTGAGCTGCACTGTAATTGTGTTACTGCATCTGTAACATAAATGAAATTTACTATCCTAAATGGATCTGTTTCTACTAGCTCCCCATAAAATGCAGTACTAGAGCGCTACGTAACTAAATGTTTGAAAGGATGCAACAGGGACACAATGACTGTCTACTGGTCCACCTGCATTCCGACACCAATGATCTGCAAACTGTTTCACAAATTTCTATGTGCCACAGCCAGAGAGGATTTTATCAGGAAGAGATTTATTGGCGGACGGGGCTAAGGAGGGAATCTATAGGGAGAGCAGGAGGGGTAATCTTTCAGGAAGACAAGTATTACAGCAGGTGTGCCCCTAACAATGCTAATGTAAGGCAGTGAGCAGAAAGGCTGCAGAGACAGGAAAACTGCAGGAAAACAAAGGAGTTTTGGAAGCATTTGAAATTCAGAAAGGATGTGGTGACATCTGACTCTGAGTGAGGCAGAAGGAGAGGCAGGGGACACAACCTGTACCGACCTGGTGACCGCTGATGAACATTTTCTATCTCGATAACAGCAGCTAGGAAGCTGGAGTGATGAATTGTGGGTAAATGAAAGGAGCTGATGGGAAGGAGCGACTCAGATCGAAGCAGGAGCAGGGAGCAATGGCCATCAATCACTCTGACATCTATCAAATAGGTGTAGGTGTTGAGGCTTTGTCCCTGGGGGTCCATCAGAAGGACATGTTGCATGTTAATTAGGGTTAGAAAGGCCTTGACATCAGCAAATAAAAGCTTGAGGAGCACTTGCCAGCACCCAAACCCCCTTGCAAAAACTCACTTCAGTGACATAGATGTGAGGAGATTGCCAGAATGTGTTGAGATCTTAAAAATTCATAATAGTGGAGGCGTGTTTGCCTCCTCTCCTCTCTTCTTTTCTCCTCTATATGCCACAGCTGTCCACCGAAGGTCAGCAGCTGTGGGGAATAAGTGAGAGCTGAAGGGAATAGGCAAGAGTCCCATTGCTGCCCACTAATGAATATGAATGAAACGTGCAAGTAATGTGTATTTGTAGAAGTGTGGTATTATGCGTTTGCTCACATGATTCATTAGTGGGCAGGGGCAAAGCTTAAAAAGCAAGATAGGTCAACATCAAGTCAACGCAAACAAAGAATTAATACATTTTTAAAATCTTTATAGGAGTTAACTGCCGAGGACACAAATGGTAGCAGTTGCAGTTGTGTGTTGTAAATTACTCCAGACCAGCTATTTGTTCTTTGCATTTTTTCCTATAAAGTGAGGTTCTGTTAAAGCTGCAGTAGGTAACTTTTACAAAAATATATTTTTAACAAATTTGCTTAAACCATCAGTATATCCTACAGTATAATATGAGACAGATAATTTGTGAAAAAAAATTAAGCTCTTCTGGCTGCTCCCAGTGGTCCTACTGCTATTTGTAGAAATACACCGCTCCTCCTGGCTCTGATTGGTTGTTTCTGACCAATCAGAATGTTTTTGCACTGTCAACCAATAAGCAATAATAAGCACTGCTTATTTAATAAGCGCCCAGCAAAGAATTTGCCAGAATGAGCATCTCCTAATATTATACTTGTATACAGTTCTTCTTCTTTTCTACAACAAAAAAATATGATTTTATTTGACAAGGGCAGGACTCATTTAGTTTCCATCCATGATGTTACAAGTTAATCGTCGCAGAAAGTATTTAACAACATGCAAATTTATTCAGCTATGCTGAGTAAAAGGTGTGTGTGAGAGATGGGGGACTTTAGGGCAGTGTTGAGTTTACCTATCTGGTTTAAACAACCAGAGAAGACCAAGCACTTTGAACCAGAATGCTATAATGCACATTTTTAGCAGTAAACATAACATTTACCAAATGTTAACTCCTCTGAAAGTCTTAAAACAACTAAGAAACCCTCATATCAATTTCAGCAAACACTATTTTAAGAACCTTTCAGCTTCCATTTTTGTATCGGGTGGTTACTCCAATCTCAAAGACATCATGGAAATGCTATTTTATGAATCTTTAAACTGTTGTCAGATGTATATTCAGCAGGTAATTACAAAGATACTGTTTATTAATAAACTAGGACGAGGTAGTGTGCCACAAATATTCCCAAATGCACACACGGAACATGTTCAGTGTTCCTTGTTAGAGACACAGTTGATGTGTAAATAAGGCAGAGTAAGAATAAAATAATGGTGTTGGTAAATGCTTTGTTAGCATGACTTTGTTATCTGTGTAAATAATCCTCAGCCTCTTTGTAAATTAACCCCCAAAAGAAACACGATGATGGTTAGAAGTTCGTTAAAATGTGTTCACATGATGTTTTTGAGGTAGGAGTTGTTCTAAGGTGGTAGAAGTTCACTCTGGTCTTGGACCTACACAGACGAGCTGTAAGCGACAACCTTACAAGCGCTAAGACTAAATAATCTGGATATATGCAAAGTAAATATAACATGAAATTGATCTACTACAGGAACATTACCGACAGCTCATTTTCAGAGACTCGCTTTCAAAAATGCAGAAGCTTTCCTTTAAATAAAAAATGCGTTGAAGATTCCCTGTTCAACACCACAGCAACACCATGCATGCAGGAAAATGCACACTTTCACACAAATTTTATACATCCTCACTGAAACTCTATCAGGCTGCAAAATGAAATGCAAATGCCAAAAATAGTAGCACTCCCCAGCACACTAAAAAATAAGCCACGTCTAATATCAAACAGCTCCAAAAAGCCATGACAAACACTTTGAAAAGCCCCCGCAGCAAATCCAGCCTATTTAATCTTGTCTTTTCCAATCCTGCCTCTGCTTTCTTGGTCTCTCTCCCATATTTCTGACTCCCTGGGTATCTTGGTCTTGCCTCAGCGGCTGCAAACCTGCAGCTGAGAGCCAGAAATCACTGTACCTGATGGCTGAATGAACTAAGAGAATGAGTGGGATAGGAAAACACAGCAGGAGCATCTAAAGAGCAAATGAGTAAAAAACATGTCAAGCACTTCTGAATACCATGACATCCGTGAGAAAGAGTGGTTGGAATCATCAGAGAGGAGAGAAGGAGTGATGGAGAAGGAGAATTGAAGGATGACTGAACTACATGGAGTACTCACACTGGCGGACATCCTCGCCCAGATAGCGACAACTACTTTCCTGTCCTCATTAGCTCCACCAGCGCTGTGACACTGCTTCAGCCCCTTTGTCGTATCTCCCCCAGGGTAAATCTCTTCCTTATGCTTCTTCTCTTTTTCTTTCCTCCTTTTTTTTTGGTCCTTTGGGGTTCCTTTCCTTCGTTCTCCTCCCCTCCCCCTGTTACTTCTCCTCCCCTTCCCTCAGATACACCTTTCCTCCCCCTTTTCCTGCTCCTTGATCCACGACTCTTGCGGTCCGAAGAGTCTCCTGCGAAGTCCTGGTGTGTCCAGGTCAGTGCAAGCAGGGAATAATCCCTCTGTCTCTCTTCTTCTTCTTCTCCCTCTCTCTCTCTGCAATGCACACTTTCTGTTCTGTTTTCCTTGAGTATCTATTCTTCTATCCTCCTGTTTCTCCCTCTCTAGCTTCACTGAAACTAGGAGGAAAGAAGAGAGAATGCGTCTCCCTTACTAAAGTGCAACAGCGGGAGAAACAAAGAGAGGCAGATGGGAGAAGAGGCAACGCTTCACAGCCAATGGCAAAAGAGGGGACGCTGACAAGAGCGCTGGAAACAAAGAATGGAAATAGCACAAGAGCATTACAGACAGAATGATGGGATTGTGAAGTGGGGTAAAACACACAGACATACCACACAAACACACACACTGAGTGCTCCAAATATAGACCTATGACTTCATCAATTCAAACTCCCTTGCAGCAACACACACATGTATGCATATGCAAACACGTGCAAGTGCAACCAGGCGTGCACCAGTGAGACTTGCTGAGTGCTACAAATATGGCTTCATGACTTCATCGAGGTGCAAACCCCTCCTCCTCATCCCCCTGGCATTGCCCCGCCCTGGTCTAGAGGCGGTGGGACTCATTCATATTGAATCGAGATGCAGGAGAAACAGAGGGAACGCACTCAGGACCACACTGGGGATATTCTTCAGATGGATGGATACCGGAGAAGACAAGATGACAAGATAGATGAAGGATAGAGCAAAAAGGGAAGATTGTGCTTTGTCCTTGATTTAAAGCGCATTTTGGTTTCTACAATATCTGTTGATTACATTAACATATTTTTCAACCTAAATTTCTTTGTAATTTTTCTATGAAAATCCAAAAAAGGATTTATTTT
This sequence comes from Xiphophorus maculatus, assembly GCF_002775205.1. NCBI lineage: Eukaryota > Metazoa > Chordata > Actinopteri > Cyprinodontiformes > Poeciliidae > Xiphophorus > Xiphophorus maculatus. The sequence continues at coordinate 17,409,859 of NC_036465.1, read as the reverse complement.
AAATCTTAAAATCAGACTTGTTCTGTCCAAACATGTACAAGAAATATCAGCACACAACATAAAATGTTAAATTCAGTTTTAAGTGTTGGGGCCCAAAATTAGCAGCTAGATAAAATCCTAAATTAAATTTTTATTAAAGTGTCTATTCTTACAAAATGTTATTTGCTTTGTTTTCCGACTAAGCTTAATAAATTTTTCCTGGTAGTTTTTTTGTTTGTCTGTTTTTATCTAAATGAACAGACAAAGCAATCAGCATTCCTTAATATATCTCCTTGTAGTCAGAGATATGAATCATTTACTTCCGCCTGTGGCTACACAACTTAGCTAAACCTATGTTCCAACCACATTATTGTATGTGACATTTTTAGGCTTTATGCCAATCTGTGTGTGGCTGAAAAATAACAAAGCAACATACCATTCCTACACTGATCCATGGTGGAGGCAGAATCATGCTGTGGGAATGCGTTTCATAGTGGGGTCAGAAAATGAGGTCAGATTAATGGGAAGATGAATGGTGTAAAATACCGAGTAATCCTAAAAGTGCTTTTCTAGTCATGCCTACCATTAAAAGAGCTTTTGCTTGAGTCTCATACATCCAGCTGCATTCACACATTCATGTAATAACATGCAGACCAGGATGCAACTTGCAGTTCTGTGCCTGACCTAAGAGTTTTTAATACAATTCAGGAGAACAACCTGGAATGAAACCCACAACTTTCAGATTCCAAGACAAATGTTCTTCCAACTGATCCACTGCCTCTCCTATTTCTGTCTCTAGAAGGACAAAGCTAGCAGAGACACGTCTTGCAGGTGGTCTACAAAGTATTGACACAAGGGTCAGAAAAAAAATAGACTTTTCAAAAAAAAAGTGTGAAAAACATGTATCATTTCTCCTCCGGGTCACACAGTTTTTTCTCTATTTTATACAATCCTGGTGAATCCAGAAAGGTTTTGGGGTTATGAGGTGAAGAAATGTGAAAAAAGCTTTTTGGAGCATAAATACTTTTGTCAGGTACTGTCAGCTTCTCAGGAAGAACAAAACTTGATGGCAATGCCCTCTAGTGGCAGGTCTAAGCAAGTGAAACCTTTACTCAGGCTCTGGACACAAAACATTCCATCATCTTTCTAACATGCCACACTGCAACACAAGCACACAAATACATTTCCAAAGCATTTCACAAAAACAAGTATATTACATTTATCAACTATTACAGTCTCCATTTTGTGTGTGATTGGAGAACAAGACCTTAAAGGACAACTTTCTTCCTTTAACTCTGCTCTAAGAGAGAGATGTTTCTTTCCATGAGAATAGCATAACACTGGAACATTCATCCAAGTACATTAACTCAGTGGGGAAATATGTTAAGGAAAAATAGGTTTTCATAAAATCACCAGTGGCACAATTGTTATCATCCACAAAAATCCATTTAAAAATAAATACAACTGTAGCATTTTAGCAATTTCAGATTTTTAATATGTATATGATCATTTAGAAGCACTCTGTCTAAAATAACATCACAGATGGACAATGACTCCCACTCCATCCATGAAGCTATTGGTCAACTGGAGAGCTCCCTCAGTGTCAGCCTGCTACATCCTAATTGCAAAAGGGAGCGTTACAGGAGATCCTTCCTCCCAGCAGCTATTAAAACTATAAAACAGTCACTGCTCCCAACAAACACAAACTCAAAACTGTTGCCTTTATGTAGGGAATTTCCCTTTATAGTATACCATAGTATAGTATGTATATCATTCTCAGTTCTGTTTTAATATTTGTATTTTTGTATACATCTACATGCTTCGATTCCTTGTGACTTTGCTGCTGGTACATCTGAACCTCTGTGGGTTACTTTTATTTTATTCTATTCTATTCTATTCTATTCTATTCTATTCTAAAACCCATCGTGTATTTTAAGTCTCGAGCAAAGCAGAGGGACTGCGGGTTTTAAATTCCTGGTGGGAAGGGGAGGATAAAAAGCGCATTATTGTAATATTATTAGAGTTGACAGAGATCGCAGTGAGGAAACATGTCAAAGGAGGGAGCTGTCTTGGATTGACCCTCTCCTCCTCCTCCGGCTGCTGCATGCTTTATCCATTACCACTGAGAGAGAGAGTTTCTAAAAGTTTCTAAGTCCTCTGAGATGTTAGATGTTGGAGGGACTTTTCTGTCTTTCTTCTTTCCTCTTTATCTCCCTCACACATGAGCAGCTGAGGCTGCAACAGTGTTCAAAAAGCAGAATTAGAAGATGAAGAGGAGAGGGAGAAGGATAAATGAAAGATGAGGAGCACACCAGTGCTTTAAAGATGAAGAGAAAATGAACAAAACAGATTGAAATGAGAGTACGGGTTTCACACAGATGATGTTTTAACTCAATCTTCACCTGATTTCTTTAAGACCAGACACTGCAACATCTACAGATTCTCTCTTCTCTAAGACCATTGAGTGGGCGATCTTTAAAGTGGCTTTACTTTCAGCTAAAAGATTTTCATTGGAGTTCTATACGAGGACAAGGGTGGTTTACATCTGCACTGATGAGAACAACATGCAGTGCTGGGAAAACCTATTGTTCCTTTACAAATTGCCTCTGTTTTGCTGTTCCATCACATTTACATCTTTCAAATCAATAAGTAGATTTTAACATCAGACAGCTATGGCCTGAGTAACTTCACGGTATTTTCAAATATTAATTTAATGTATTAAACAGAAAGAAAAGTCATCAAAGCCTCCTCCTTGATTGCATAAACAGTCATTGGACTGTTTAAGGTTACAAAACATAATCTCAATAAGATTTAAGACCAGACTTTGCCCATGTCACCCAGAACCTTCTTTTTTTTTTAGCCAGTTGGGAAGGTGAGCTACTGCTCCATGTAGACAATGGCTCTCACTGTGGTGCGTTGAATTCTCAAATCTTTAGAAATTAGATGAGTCACCTCAATAAGAGGTGAGTCATCTATCATTGAATTTTGTTTGATCAAACATCCCTGTTGCTTTTTCCAATTTTTTAGCCTAATACATGTTGTCAGATTTTGTGTAAGTACTTGATTCTGCAGGTCTGGTGGTAATTAGGTCTAAGTGTGTCTGTTGATATTAAAAAAGAATGTGATCATTTTCAGTTCATTTATGATTTAACAAGGGAAGCAGTTGGGTTTTCACATTGACCTGGTTGATTTGGACATATGTCTTCCATGAATAAAATTCTCATTCTGTGTTAATTTAGCAAACATTTGTCAGATACAAAAACAGTGAAAACATGAAAGATTTGAAAGATCTATTTGTTTATTTGTTAAATGTTTTTAAATAAGTTAAATATGTTAAATAAGTACTACATGCAGAAATATCCTGTGCTGAGACATTTGACTTAGAAACGAGACCCTCCATCTCCCATTTGCAGCAATGCTAGCCTCAGCACATTGTCAACTCAATACTAAAAAGTTAAAACCATGGGACATTTGTAAATGACTGAGAGTCCCACGGGGTTCTTGCAGGGGAGCCAAAGGCTTGAAGAATAAGAATAATTATGGAGTTTTAAATGCAGTTTGTGCAAATAAGGGTTGAATAATAATGAGGTGAATTCTGTTCTCCTGTGATCTTTCAAAACTCCTGATTCAGTTTCTGTCAGCAGAAATATTACACACACCAGTGACGTGCGGTCAGGGGAGGCAGGTGAGGCAGTGCCTCACCAGCCATCATGGAAAGAAAGAAAATATATAATCATAAAGTAATTTAAATTGTTATATTCATCCGGTGGTTTGTACTAAAAAATATTTATTTTTCATGTAGCTTCACCAATTTCGATTTTTATTTGTTCAAAATCGCTGAATTTTCTTATTTTCCCATTCAAATGCTTGGAAGCGATGCCGGTGAGGCAGCAGCGAGCTCTGCCTCACCTTGGATTGCGCAACCCCTGGCTCTGCGCTGGCTGCTAAGCGGAGAGAGCATGTTGCTGTACGGCGTCAATAAAATGGTTTAAACAAATTTAATATGTGAACTTATTTCCAATAATTTAGCTTATGTATATAATGTACAGTGCTTTTTGTCACCAACTGTGTTTGTGTAACGTGTTTCGTGTAATGAGCGATTATAAACGGCAGAGAACAGGTTCGAGGTGAGGCAGGCAGTTCTCTTGCCTCATGGCAGGGGGCGCTCAAGATCCCAGACGTTCGTCTTGTTCACTCCTCAACTGCCGAGTAAGTGACAGCGAGCTAGGCTAAACGATTGGGGAAGCAAGTCAAGTGCAGCGATAGATTTTGTGAGCTACAGTTTGCATGTGTAAGGATGCAGAAGTGAAACATAACCTGTAAACTGCTGTCAATCTATGCATCTATTTGCAAATCTGATTCTGATGACGTCAGTGCCTCACCAGCTATGAACCTCACCGCACGTCACTGACACACACATATATTAAATTTTAAGAATGCACTTTCAGCTTTGTTTGTTTGGAGATCCTCATGTGTTTGTATCTGTTCCTATTCACACCTCCTTGATATTCAAAGCATAGCAGGTATATTGGAATTTATTAAATGCTGGAGAATTAATGGACCAACATAATCACAAAGCTATCTGGGTTACCAGCAATAGCTAAACTGTAGAGTTTAACTTTTTATGGATTTTGTTCCAACATCCACAATTCTGTGGAGATGATTTTTTTTGTTGCTGTTCATAAATAACCTTGTCTGAATCAGGACATGAAAGCAAAAACATTATTTAAGCTTGCAAATGGGAATATGTTCCACAGAGCTAGCACACTATATGCAAAAAAGTATTTTTGATCATATATGCACTAATTTATTTATTTGCAACATATAGACTTTGTTATTAAAGTGCAAAGCAACTGCTTGTCGATCCAGCTGCAGTCTGACAAATCCCACTGAAGATTAGCCATTTTACCAACCGACTGTGGCACAGTATCTTTTCTAAGGGAGCAAAGCTGCTGAATCCAATGTCTAGGGATGGTAATCATGGTTAAATTGTTTATTCATTTCTTTTTTCCAGAAAAATCATGGTACTACACCATACTGTGCACAAATAGGCAAACAGAATCCTGAAAACGATTCCAATTAAATAAAAATCTGTGTTGTGTCTTCCTACCTGTCGTGATCTCGCCCGACGCCCCAGACACGGATGCTGCTGATCGGTTGAGAGTGGAGCAAACTGCGATCATCTGGGTCAACCAGAGTTAACATTCGATCTTGAAGCACCAACAGCATGCCTTTACCCTGGAATAATGCACACAGGGACACTTTCAACCTGCAGCCCAAAGCTGATTACAGTTTCTCATTGATTGAAAAGTCTGCAGCAGTATTTACTCTCTCCATGTTTTCTGGCTTCACATCAGAATAGTACCAAGGCAAGCTGTTGCGGTGGGTCACTCCATTAGCTTGCAGCAAGAAGGTTCTAGTTTTAAACCTTCAACTTGTAGAGGTTTCTGTGTGGAGTTGTCCACAGCAGTGTTAGCCCTTTGATTGCAGCTACTTTATGCGTAGCTTTACTACATGATATGAATGTTTTCATCGACAATCAGGATTGAGAAAATAATGCAACTTTCTGTCATTTAACATGATAAGCTCAATACCACGCACATTTCTGGGAGTAATAACGATGTTCATTGAACGTCCATGGGACAGTGACGTTGAACATGTTAAATTACTACTATTATCATTTTGTTAAGTGATGTGTTTTATTTTATTTATTCATGCTCAAAATAAGCCATTGCCTTTCTATTCATTGCCATCATCATCTGTAACTCTCCACTTTAAACGTTCAGCTCCACTGCATGCATACATTATCAAAAACGCTTGTTTAGCACAGATATTGGCTGACACACTGACCTCTCCCCAGACTCCAGCTGAGTCTCTTATATCCCTCCTGCAGTAGGACAGTTGTCTGATGCAGTGGTGGACAGCCACACTGCTCCTCCCCTCACAGAGGTCCTGCTCTGCCATCTCCACCCAGCCCAGAGAACGCACTGGAAATGACTGAGAGAAACACAACACTGATCTGTGCTCTTCAAGTGTGATGGTTTTATTAATCTCTGGATGTGCAACATACAGATGTACCTAGAGAAGGATATTCACATTTGAATAGGAGACAGTAATGTTATTAAACAAACAACAACAACAAACAAAAAATAAATAAAGATACCCAATTCACATAAACTCAGATCTGATCCAAGCTGGGATATATTCAGTACATGCACACAATCTGATGCGGACAAATCATCTTAACTAGAAGTAATTGGGTGAAGAATAAAATATGAAATATAAAAAACACTGTGTTTGGCAGAATAACTGCCTGTCCAGAATCTATTTCCACCCTCTCTCATTTTAAACTTTCTCTTCATCTATCTCATCAAAAAGATGAGAATTAAGTAATAAAATTAAGGTTAGTAAAAATAATAAGATAAATATAAAATTGGTAAAGATACAAAAAACTAATAGTATGAATAAGTCTTAATAGTCTTATCCGTTTACATATGCCTTTTGCTGGTTTAGTTAAAGTTCTTCCACAAGCGGGCGGCTAAAACAGTCAGGAACATAAAAATCTTAACATAACTGTTTTCTCAAAACTGACCACTAAGTGGCGCTGCAACAAAAATAGAGAGAAAGAAAGGAAGCAACACTGATCTGGGTTACGTAATTTCAAACACACCCTGGTGAGTTTCTCTCATTAAACAATAAGAAATATATATTTTATCAAAATAAAACATTTAAAACTCTATTATAGTTATTTGAATTTGAAATCTTGTGTTGTAATAATAGTGTCTTTATAGTTTCACATAATTCACTGTTTTTCAGGCATTGCACTGCTGCAAATTACAGTGAAAACCCAATGCTTTACAGTTTCAAACCAAACACTTTGGAACCTTTAATCTTCACGCTGGTAATTCATATTGATTTATTAACAGCTGATATCCACAAGAAAGCAACTAGAAAGGGTAATGTTAATGTCAACTGCTTGTGTTGTTACTTGTGTTGTGTTCAAGACCTTTTTTTGAAAGATTTTAATCTGATGTCAGTGACATTTTTAGGACAAACCTGGTATTTTTGAAGCACCATCAAACGTGCTTTAGGATATATAGAAGTTATTCAGGTCAAGTGCAGTAACAAATGGCCATACGCTGTATAACAAGAATATAATCCGCATTCATTTCTTAAATAAAAACACACACTGTTTTTCATCATGTCAGACTTCAGAATGGTTTTTAAGGTCACATCATTTCTTATTCAAATAAGCCACATCCCAGAGACAGTGCCAAACTACTAGGTTTTGCACATTAGCATTTTTCTGTTCACATTATGCTCATCTTTGTGCCTGGTTACCAGCTTTCTCTGTTATCTTTTTTTCAGTTATATTGACTCAGATTCTAAGCAATTTATCCTACAGTTTATATCAAAGTGCTGATCCACCCCAGATGTTTGCTTTCAAAATATTTTTGGGTTGCTTCTTCAATACAAAACTTGCAAATGACCAAATTCTTAAATTGGGCGACAAACCTTCCAGCTGGAATGTTTATGTTAACAATAAGCAATTATCCCACCAGGTTTGATGCCTTTTTGAAACATATTCCAGGTATAATGCATCACAATAAGCCTATACATTTCAGAAGATTTCTGGTTGGTATGATGCAAGCTTACCATTGCCTCTGGATCAGAGAATGTGCTGTTAAGGTCCACTGTCTCAAGCTGAGCTGGAGGGCTGCAGAAAATTATGAGACATAAGTGAGGTTCATGAGAAGATCAAACTTCTCCAAAGAAAACTGGGAAAATGTACAGCTTTGGCTGTGATACACACACACAGAGATAAATAAATAATAAAAAATGTTCTACATGTTGGTTGTGTGCATATAATGCCTTCAGATGTATTAAAACTAAAAGATAAATCATTTTATGTCTTAACTTTAGCTTCAGAGATTTCCTACCATCCAGTCACTGTGCTCACTGAAAACTTCCGCATAGTTTAATGTGGGTTTTTGTGCAGCTTTATTTGCGACAGGTCAAGAGGTTTTTTTTAATTACTGGTGTGATTTGGATATGAGCAAATTTCTTTAAGCGAAGAATCTTTAGAAACTTTTCTTATCCCTTAGTCACAGGCTTAAGTTATGCGTTTCCTTTTCTTTCCCATTCAGTAGTTTTTGTTTTGCACTTCTTTAAAGTTGTAGTACGCATCTTGTGAGATTGCAAAAAGATACATTTTATTTTAACACAAAATTACCGCTGAATAAATGTGCTCAATTAAGGGTTGCACTTTTTTCAGTGTAAGATTATGCTATTACAAGAAAAGATTAATTTAGCTCACGGCATATACATGTCCTTACCAGGCGTGCCAAAATGTTTGGAGGGTGCCGGTTATCTGTCCATGACTTACTTGAGTCTAAGAGAGGCATAGCGGAGTGTAGCTCCTTCAAATGCTTTCAGACTGGGATCTGGATATACTGGATAGTCCTTCAGGTCCTGAAGAAGAAGGAGAAAAAACAGGAATTGTTGGGGGAAAAGATTGAGTTCTGACAGGTTTTTTAAAAAATGGTTTTGTTTTTTTTTACTTTGTGACATTTATTTTATGTTATTTTAATTCAGCTTGAGACATATTTTCTCTGTTAGTTGAATATGTTAAAATCCAGCAAAAAACTAAGTTGAAATTGAAGGTTTGGCATACTTTTGATGTGGGAGTGGTAGTGCTGAATACTGGATTGGGAGAGAAGAGGCCTTTGGAGGGCGAGGAGCAGGAAGAGGATGGGGAGGAACCAGACGGAGAAGGGACCGGCTCCACTGAGCTGTCAGATATCAAACTGCTCGGGCGCTGTAAATAAGAAAGAAAAGAAAAGATACAACAAAACACATAGAAGTAACGTATCAAAATAAACTGACATTTATCAAACAGCACCACCATCTTGTAGCTTCAACCAAAAGCACCTTGTATGTTACATAAATCTTGAAATATGTTTGAGTCCTTTTCTCTATAAGTATAAGTTTGGGTTTCATTAACATTTCAGAAAAAACAATTCAAAAAGTAAAAAATTAGATCAAACTCAAGTTATATAACTTTATATTTTAGATATGGCTGAATATTCTCCTTCAGAATTTCCTACTAGGAAGCAGGATTCATATACAGCAAGTCATTAAGTACCCATCAAACCGCCACCAAATCCGTCTGTTTAATACTGTCTTTCGCCCATTAATATATTTGTTTTGATTCAGATGCTACAGAATGAGCACCTCCCAAAAAGTTAGTTGAGTTTTGGTGAGCTGTGGATTTTTCTTAACTCGTGATTTTCAAATGTCTTTAGGTCAGGTCATGATGTTTTTCTATTTCAGATATTTGATCCTACTTCACACTGTCAGGCAGGTTCTGTTTGAGTGTTTATTTGATTCTGCAGATATTGTGAAATTAAATTGATCTTTCCAAAAAACTGTGTGTAAGCAAAGAATTACTTTTTCACAAAACGTTCTCCCTTTAACTATTGAAATCATCATTTAAACATTTCAATTTGTAATTCCTACGGTTATAGTTGCCTAAAATTAACATTTGTTAATGCTTAAGAGTTTGATGCTTAAGAGTTCAGGTGTCTCAACAAAAACTGAAGAAATGCATAGGGAAGCAAATACCTATTTATAGCACTGTGAATACACAAACACCATAAAATTCGCCTTATGATGTCTTGCATCTAGTAGTCCTCTTACCTCATTTGGTAGGATAGGAGAGTCTTGTGTTTCTTTTTGTGGGTCATGCTCAGAGTCTGGCACATTGCTAGAAGTAGTATCTTGGTTTTCAGAGGCAACGGGTCGGTCATACTGTGTAGTGCCAGTGGGAACATGCCAGAAATAGACTTCAGATGAGTCTGAGATCTCCCGCCAGCCTGGGGGCAGATCCCCTTCAGCCCATACATCTGCTGATGGATGACAGGAATATGCAGTTACATATATTACACATGAGGATATCATCGAAACACACACAAAAGAACTACGCTCATAGATAAGCTCTATAAGGCCTTGTAATGCAAGTATTCAGTCAATACAAACATCACAGATAGAAATAAGAATGCAGAGGATGAATGTCAGTATGTCTGTGTTCAGTTTCTGTTGTCATGGCAAAGCCTGGGCTCATACCCTGTGGCAAGGCCCAATAGTCAACAATCTGTCTTGCTTTCTCTCTGTTGGCTTTATGTTACTCTGTATACCCTAATATTAGTTAGCTAATGCTTTGACATACATGCCGGAAAATCCCCTCCCCTCCAATTCCTCTCTGCTTTTTCACGCCCTTCTCTCTGCAGCATCCTGTTCTCTACATCGTATTTCCTCTCTACACCATAATGTTGCTCAAGGGGGCCTTTAAGCCTCCAACATTATTGCTGTGGTACCTTGCTTGGTCTTTGTAAACTTACAGATCTGTCAAATGGAGGTAGAATTATTCAGAGCAAGTTGCACCTGGGTCCAGATGCAATTGGGGTATGATTAAAGGAAGACAAAGAAATTAAAATTCTTTAAATAAAAAAATCAAATGAAAGGACAAACATATCAAACCTGTCTCTTTTGGACTCTGTGGAGAGGGTGACTCTTGAGACAGAGTGGTCCAGCTGGAATCTTCATCCTCTGATGATGTGTCAGGAGTCAAATCCATTTTCAGGCCTACTTTAGGAAGGCCCGTCTCTGGTGTCGGTTCCTGTAGGAGCGGAGATACCCAATTCTTGGTAGGGGTGTTTTTTTCAGCAGCTCTGGCTTGCTTAGGGGAAAATGGAGGGTACTGTTGCAAAAACTGGTTCTCGTTGTTGGGGTGCAATTCCACTTTGATCACCCGGGGCTGGGAGGTTCGAGGTGGCTTTGCAAGACTACGTGGACTAGCTTGAACTTGGGGACACAGCTCTTCTCGAATTGGTGCTGGGGCTTGATTCTGGAGGTGGTTGAGGTTGTCTGACACCCATTCTGGGCTGTTTGCAGAAGAGGAGGAGGTGGAGGAAAGAGGTGCTTCAACCACTACCGGCAGTAGGGGCTGTCTTGGTGTTGGGGTGGGCTCGTCTTCCTCCTCATCTTCCTCCACGACAGACTCCACGTTATCCTTTTCCTCGTGACTGTTTTGCTTGCCATTGGTCTTCTCTTCCTTCTGACTGTCTCTTTCTTTAGCAGGGCTGTCCTGTTCTTTTTCTGATGCAGGCAGCTGCTTCTCCTCCTCCTCCTCCTCGTCCTCCTTCCCCTCTTTGTTTTCCCAACTGGGGTCCAGATCCCAGCATTTGCCATGGTACTCCAAAAAGCTTTTGGTTCTTCTACGAAACGGAGGAAGCTGAGAGTTGTCTTTCCCAAACTCTAGCCAATCTGAAGAAGGATTATTGAAGAGATCATTGTGAATTTTCTCCACAGTATTTGCCCTGCTCAGCTGTAGCTGCTGGCTCTCAGCTCGCCTCTGCATGTTAGCTCCATTCTTGGCTAGTTTGGGGTTAGTTGTGTTAAAGAAGGAGGAGGACGATGAAGAAGAGGAAGAGTACAGGGCAGAACTAGATGAGGACTTGGTTGGGAGTCCTCTTCCTCTGGTTACTGGTTGGTACTTGGAGGACAGAGCAAAGTTGTCACTTATCCCCATGGCACTCCGCACAGTGGTCATTGCATACCTCTGACGGCTCTTGGGCAAAGTGGCTGAGCTCCCGGTTTCCATCGACTCCTTGATCACGTCGCGACCAAGCAGCTGGCTGTAGGATGAGCGAAGACTCAGAGAGGTGGGAGGGGTGGCTGAGGGTGTACTGCGATTTGCCAGACCCCCAGTGGAGGGGGTGGAGCCAGAACGGGAGAGGGGTGGAGTTTGTACTGACATCATGTCTGACTAGAAGTATACAGCAAGGATGGAACTGTTGGGAGATGGAGAGCAACAAAAAACTGTCAACTAAATTGAAGCATAAACCTTTATACTAGATTAAGATTGCTTTAATAAAAATAGATAAATAAATCAAAATTTCATAACAGCAGGTCACAGCTGTCCCAAATTGTGATTTAAAATCGTCCACAACACCTCTTATTGGAGCATCTCTGATTATTAATTCAGTGTCTGATATCACATCTCATTGGATGCAGCTTAAACAGGCTTCAAAAAGACACATCAAGACACTGCTAAGATTCTGTAGAGAAAGACGAAGAGCTCAGAAATACAACATCAAAGTCACAACACTGAAATAGACTTGCATGATGCCCAGAATGACTCAGACTCTCGGTCCATTAAATCAGGACTCACTTTCAAAGAGGAAGCTGAGGAGTAAAGCCTGCCTGTGGGGAAGAGAAGTGTTAGGCAGCCTTTGCTAACTAGCTGTCTCTTTTATCTCTGGGTGGATCAGCTCTGCGCTGCAGACTAAAGACGGCTTGATAAAGAGAGTGGTAGAATATTATTCCAATCAAAGACATGACGCATAGAAAATATGGGTTACATCACTTACTAACCCGCCTGTAACCCCTTTGGAAAAGCAGTCAGGTAAACTTGTCTAGACACGCAAACCAAACGGATAAACATCCTGCCACCTAATAACGAACATACCCGGCTCAAACATTGCTGCAGTCATCACAGCCTTTTTATCTTTAAGATATGGAAAACTCGAGCACAGCAGATTTTAAAGCATGACCTTATCATGGGAAAAAGGCCGGGGGAGAATTTAAACGAGAGCAGAATATGTAGACGGTGCATTATGCTGCTGCGGGGCCTCTATCTGCTCTCGTCCTCCTGGGTGATGGCTGTGTTGTTCCCCTGAGCCACACAACAACCTGTTAGTGCTGAATCATCTGTGGGTTTGTGTCTCAAACACAATCAACAGGTTCAAGCAACCTGCACCAATGTCACAACAAAACCATTATTGTCATGCTAGATTAAATGCCAATTCAGCCAACAGATCAGCTCTTGACTTTAGATGAAAACATATTTTGCAAGGCCATGCAAATGTATTTATATACCTTGAACCTTTTCACATTTGGTCACTTTACAACTTCAAACTTCACTGTTTTACTGATATACTGGTTTTCAAAATGTATTACAAATACAAGTCTGTAAATGATGTCAAGTACTTGTATTCAGTTATATTTACTTCGATTCCTCTGAATACAACCTCGTGTCATCAATTGCCTCCGGAAGTCACCTGATTAATAAGTAGTGCCAATCTCTTTTTAATCTAATCTCACTATAAATCCTGCTGTTCTGTGCAAGTCTCAGAGGTTTTTTAGAGATTATTAGAGACCAGACAGTATCTGGACCTGGACAGGTCACGGAGAGATTTAAAGCAAGTTCAGTCACAACAAAATCACCCAAGCTTTCAACATCCCATAGAGTCAGGGGTTCTGAAATTTACGGTGATGCATGTTTCAGATGCATCCCTGCTCTAACACAGAGAATAAATTGATAGAACTGCCCGTTCAGCATGCCATCAAACTTGGCAAAGGCCTGCTAATTAATTTGATTCAGGTGTGTAAGAACAGGAATGCATCAAAAAGCCAAAGGACAGTAGATCTCGAGGACTACAGTTGGAGATCCCTGGTTAAGCCATCACCTGAAATAGAAAGAGTATGGCTAAATTGCAAACCTAAAAGGATATGACAATCCATCAAATCTGAAAGCCAGATAAGAGGAGCATTAAAACAAGCTATCGTCCTAAACACACGTATGCTGGCCTAATAAAATCACAACTCCTCAGATTTCACAGAATCTGCACACCGACAGAAAACCAACTTTGAGGAGGCAACTAGGACTCTGTTTTCTGCTCTTGGTAAGAGAGGATATTCCAGATCTTTCCTGAGGACATGCAGGAAGAACTTCCTTGAGTCCAGACCCCCCAATTCATCTCCCATGATCCCTCTGATAACTACATTCTCTTCCTCGGCCAGACAGTTTCTTTACAATAGCAAACACAATTTTACTAAATTCCAATCTGAAACCTCTTTGCTTCCAAACAACAGAATAATTGTGGCCTACAAAAGGAACAAGAATCTGAGGGATTTCCTCGTCTGTGCTGAGGTAAGGCCCATGGACAAACCATGGGTCAAAGGTCAGGGTGGATTCTTTAAACAGCTGCACTGGGTACAAAGCAAATTTGACAACACAATTTACAAATTAGACCATTTCTGGAAACCCCAAGTCTAAAAACTGTATTTATCTGATCACCTGCAAAATTTGTCAAATTTATTATGTGGGCGAGACAGGTAACAGCCTTCTCACCGGTTTCACCCAACACAGGTATAACATCAAAAATCAAAAGAAAAACATGTACCACTTGTGCAGCATTTTATCAACCATGGCTGGGAAGCACTTTCAGCCTTGGTGCTGAAATGTAACCCAACCTGATCCTCAGCACAGAGGAGAAGGGCTGAGAGGATTTGGATCCCTAGGTTGGACACACAGATCCCTAGAAGTCTGAATAAGAGGAAGGCCTTGGGCGTGACCACCAGCAGAGAGTGTCCGTGCACAGGGCATGGGATCCTTCAGGAGCCCTAACTCTAACCCCAACCCCAACCCTATTTTAACTTCCCTCTGATTTTCTAATTTATTAAGCATTTATATCATGCAGCTATGATAAAATATTGATTTATTTTTACAGATTTTTACTTTGAGGAGGAATTTCCTTCCTCTCCTGTCTGGAAAGTTTAATAAACTTCATCCAGCAACGTTTATAATTAACTTTAAATCAGTGTAAATGGCTACTAAATGGTAAAATTCTTTTGCTTGTTCATTGGTCCAACAGGGACACCTAGTTGTTAATTTATGCCTTTATTTTGAAGAACGGTAGATTTCTTCTTCGTGTGTTTTGTGAAATGGGGCACTTCCTGTCTTACTAAGCACGATGAGTCAGCGTTAGATCCTGAAGGAAACCAAAGAAAATCGTTAAAATAGCGCCCTTGGAAAGCAGAATGAGGTATGAATATGCGCAATTATGATAAGAAATGTTTATTTAAAAGCAGTAGAACGTCATTGGTTTATTTGTTTAAAAACGAAACTGTGTACGCCGACGAGCTAAAGACACAACGTATTCTCTTTTTTGTATATGTGAACATTAATATGTTAATTTTTGTCAACAATTCTGTATCCTTTTATTTCATGCTACAGTTTTCACGGTGTCTATGACATGAAAAGTCAAGATTAAACTGCACCCGTTTGAAACTCCCTGCGTCTGGCTGTTTATTCCAAGAGGCCGCTACAATCAGTATGAAACCAGGCTTAGACAATTATTAAATACACCTGAAGTGTAGACCAAATAGCCTACAGTTGTTTTTATTCAATAAATCAGAATGTAACTGAAAAGTATATCACCAAGTGAAGCACATTAATTAACTAGAAAATTTCTGAAAAAATTTAACCGGGGCCTGCCAAAGTGTGCCTGTCAGTTTGGACACAGCGTTCTGATGCTAAAAATTAGCATCAATGCTAAGCTAAGCTAAAAAATTACAAAGTAGCATGTGGAGAATCACAAGAATGTTGACTAACATGGACCTGCAACATGCAGTATGTTAAAATTAATGCATAAGTTAAATTAGTCAAAATGCTAATGTTAGCAATGAATGCTGTGAGTAGCATGTGGGTATCACTAGCATGCTGTCTTACATTCACTTCCTCCATTGAGTATACTAAGCATAGCTAATGTATAAGAAATAGCTAAAATGCTTATGTTAGGGGAAAGGCTCATAGTGGAAGAAAGTGAAATGCTAATATTTGTGCTAATGCTAACGCATTGCCTTGCTGTGCAAGGCAGCGCACTAACCTGAGAGGTAAAGATAATACAGCCTAATATTATTGCACCGCCTGTGGGGGTGCACAAACCTGAGAGGAATATTGAGGCTTTTATTTTCGAAATTTTCAGTAAGCTTCATTTTAAATGTCAACACTAATCCCATGTGTAACAGTGGTTGGGGTAAATCAGTTCTATAATGCCCAAAACATTCTGCCGTGTCTGTAGTTCTAACATTCAGCCTCCTTCTGTAGTCAGTCAGAGTTCCTCCATCACTGTAGTTTTCTAACTGCCAACTCAGCCCTCCTCTGTGGTAACAGTTATAAAATTATTAAACCAAAATTATTTCTTCGTAGCTCTTCTCCAAGCAGGCAACATTTCTTGTCACATTTTACAACAACAGCAGCAGCAAATGTCTGTAAGTTACATTTAATTTTACTTTTAAGATATTTTTAAGTCATGATTCAAAATTTTAAGCCTGACAGAATGATGAAAAACCCTACTTAAATTAATGGTTTTAATATACCATTGTCAATCTAAACTTAATATTTAACTATTAAAATCCCTGTTTTAATCCCTAGCCTCCTGAAATATACACTTCCAACGTCCATCATGATTAATTATTCGCCTTGAATGATTAAGTGACGCAGTTGCAAAGGGTTAATAGTTTGAGTCATGCAGAACTGACCTAACCGTTTCCATAGCAACGATCAGAAGCAAGACATTCCCCCAGAACTACAGTGAGCTCATTGTAGCTATGACCTCTTCTATGACAGATCTATGTCATAGATCAAAGAACATCAGCTCTTGGACCCTTAGCACGGTGTTTTTCAACGATTTTAGTATGGAAGAAGTCTTAGCCACCTTTTTTTTCCTCCTGACTTTTGGCATTGGATATTTGATTACCACAGGAATGAGGAAAGTTTTTAACCAACTACTTCCAGGTATCGAATTTCAAGCCAGAAGCTACCAGGATGAGTGTACAGAGTACAAGGAGTTTGATGCGTATCTTTTCAAACCTTCTCCGGCTGGAGAAGGTTGCTGGTGAAGGTGAGAAAAATCGGAACCATCAGGACGAGTGCACTGTCTCTGAGTACGACACATTCGATGATTATCTTTTCAGTCCTTCTCCAGTTGGGGAACCGGAGAAGGATTTTCTGGATTCTCTGGCCAGAGAAAATGCAGCAGAATTTTGCAGTGAATTTTCAGAGGACAGTACTCTTGAAGAGTACTTCTACTCTGTAGAAGAGAACGATTCATCCAGTGTTTCTGACGAGCAAACGTCTCCGGCTGGGGAAGTTTGCTCTGAAAAGGAGACAGTGGAGTCTAAAAATTCAACTTCTGTGGAAACAAAAGCGGCATTAGAAGACCGGAGCCATGAAAAGAGATCGGTCCGAGGGGACGATTTCACCAAACATCACAAATTTCCCAAGGTCTCAAGACCACCAATTTTACCCGGCTGCAACATTTGCAATGAAGAGAAAAGACGTCACGCTGCAATGAGCAAACGTTCGCGCAGACGTCATGCTAAAAATCCTTGTTGCTCCTTATTTTGACTCACAGCATGTTCCATCTGTCACGCTCTTCCTGATTTTTGATTTTTAGAGAGACTCACCTGGTATAAAGTTAATTTTTCGGTACTGGAATCACACCGAAGATAAATTAGTTTAATCAAAGTATGTCAGGAATATGTGTGCATGTACTCCATCTTAAGTCCAGGACATACTAGTTTTTTGTTGCTTTTGCCACCACTAGATGATATGCATATAAGATATAACATAAACAGCACCATTCAGAAATGCAATGAGTTTATAGCAGTTGTTCCACAATGTCTGTAGTTCTGACGTTCTGCCATCACTGTGTTCTAAAGAGCAGCTCAGAGAGGCAGACAAAATTCTCTGTCTATTATTTTGAATCTAACTGACATTATTTTGTGTCAGTTATACTTTTGTTTTGAGTTAAATTTGGCTCGGTTTTTTTTTGTTAATTATGTCGCCTCAGTTACTCAAAATGCCAACAAAAGTAATAGCTCCCCTCACGGGATTGAGCCACACGTTTTGATATATACAGTATATTGTGAGGGGGCACGCAGCAGTACGAGCTGCATTAACGGTAATAGGAAGCAGCAGTTATTTTGAGGTGTAGAACAATAGGTGCTTGCCATGCAATGCATAGGGGTTGCATCTGTTAAGGAAATATGGCTATTTTTGATGGTTTAAAATAGTTAAGCTAATGCCATGTGCTTTAAGTAGATCAACATTCCTATTTGGACAAAGCTGATGCAAGGTAGGAGTTTAGAGATAAACTTTCTCCTGGCAAGGTTGTAACTTACAGCAGCAATAAAACACAAAACTCTTGAAAGGCTTTAAATTAGGAGGCCATAAAGAATATCTTCCCCGGCTCGCAGGTCAGAGGTCGGGGGTTTCCCAGGAGCTCAGAGTTGCATCTGGAGTTGATCACAACTTAGGAATCTTGGAAACACTTAGGTTTAATTTCTGATACACCTTCTTAATATTAATAGCAATAGTGTGTTAGATTAAAATATATTACCCAAGTTACAAGTACTAATCTAGTAAATGGAATGTATTTGAAAATGTACTAACTATGACAATATTGGAATCAAAAGGGAATGGTTTGAATGTTATGTTTTACAGGTTGAAAAAAGACTTCTATCTCATTATTGTTTGTGATAAGGTAAAGATTCAAATCTTTGGAGAAGCTGACTGCAGAGGAGCAAGATAGGTTTTGTGAAAATAACTTATAACTTAAATAACTAAAATGACTCTTGATATTTGTCATTAAAACTCAGGGGGAGGTATAAGTTTTTTCCAAGGTAGCTCTTGGTTGGTCAAAACAGAGGTACGCCCTATTTGCATATATTAACAAAGAGAAACGCCTTCACTAGAAAAGGGAATGCTCAATAATAAGAATTCAGACAACTGCCCTGTTTTGCTTTTAAGCATCAGCTGTCTCCAAAGGCGCCTTTGTTCTTTTTCCTTTTAATTCTTTTGTCTCAGGTAAAGAATGTACTTCTGTGTACTCTGAAGTTTCTTGTTAAATTCATATGGTGTTTTCTATTGAATTAAACTCTGCATTTCTGTGACGTCATTGTGCTTCGCCGTCTCTTGCCGGCCGTGACGACATCCGCTCGGGACCCGGGGTAACAGGAGGAAAGCAGAGCCATGCTTTTTCCAAAACTTAAGCTAACCAAATAACTTTCCTCCTTAATACATCCCTATGCATTGCTATGGGCAGGCCCCAATAAAGATGGATGTTTTAACACCTTTATTCCTGTTATTTTGATGGAAACACATTTAACATTATGTTTACCTGCTTAAAGTTTATTGTCAAACTTTTACTCTGACAGATGAGAATCAAAGGGGCTTCTATGCTAATTCATTGAATTTGCTGTAACTCTAATTTTTTACTATTTTCTTACCTACTAAAAACAGAACAAGAGACAGGTGCCTTCCGTTATCATGATGACTTTGTTTTTGTTTTTAGCTCACAGTAAAAATTCATTTAGTGATAATATTAATGGCTCTAAACGGCCTCCCTGTGGTGCTCCATGAAGACTATAAAATAAAAGCTTCTGATGTGTAAAAACTTTTGGGTTTTGACTGAAAAACCAAGTGAGCCAGAATGGCGTCTGTGTGGTACACCAAGATTAAAATCCTTTAGTTCAGGGTGTGATTAAATCCAAGTTTTCTATCATTTTATTAAGAGTCAGACTTGCATCCATTCTGTCCATCTCCCGCTCCAATTTTTCCTCATTCGTGAACAAGATCCCGAGATACTTTTTTTTGTACCCCTCCAGGGGGTCTTTTGTGGGCTCTAGTGTCCCTTATATGAAAGTAGGCTGACAGGAAAGGGGCAGAGGGAGGAAGACATGCGGCAAACATCGCTGGGTCCGGGAGTCGAACCCGCGACAGCCGCATCGAGGACTCAAGGCCTCCAAACATGAGTATCCCCTACGCCACACGCCCAAGATCCCGAGATACTTTAACTCCTCTGCTTGGGGCAGGACACCCCACACTCCTGACTTGGAAAAGGCACTCTACCCTTTCCAGCTCAAAACTTTCGGATTTGGAGGCACTGAACTTCATCCCGGCCGCCTCGCACTGCAAACTGCTCCACTGCAACTCAACCTAGCGTAAAAGCCTTTAGACACAGAGAACCAGTACAACTGGTAAAGTTTACGCACCAGTTACAAAAGATGTCAGTGCTTAGTTTAATACAGTAATAAAGCCAATGACAGCACAAGAAAGGACAAACTAAACAAACATATTGAGAGAAAAGGCTAAGAATGTAGTAGAAGTAATTATTTGACTGCAGAAATAAAAGTTAGCTTGACATCTTCATAAAGAGTCCAAGCTTTTGCATGTACTCCAAAGGGTTCAAGAACAGCAGCTGATTTCATTTGGGCACACCTTTTCAGGCATTTGGTGATTGTGGTATGGCCAGCGAAATAAAGCGAATGATGGCACAAGAAAAGACCAGCCAATCAAAATGACTGAAAGAAAAGGCTAAGCATGTAGCAGAAGTAAATAAAGGAAACAAAAAACCCCAGCCGAAATAAGAAATAAATTGTGCGCAGATCTACAAAAAGGTCAAGAAAATTGTTTCCATTTTGGTGGTGAGTTTCTTGGTCCTCGTTGACTGGCTCTGACTCTTCCAAATCGATACTTCTGCTACATTCTCCGTTACTTTCCTGATCATGGCTGCTCATTTCATCGTCTGTCGTGTCTTCATACACCAGATAATATTTTCTATAGATATCTTTGTTTCTACAGTTCACCACCATTAGCACAGTTGGTTCGATTCCACAGTTGCAATTGTTTTCCTGAAAGCTAAATCTGTCCTATCCTTCTCCGTACTTCTCGTAGAAGTAGATGAATCCTCTTCTCTTCATGTCTTCTACACAGCCCTCATCTGTATCGGTTACCATTTCATCTTCAATTTTATATACCGCTTGTCCACAAATCACATATGTATAAAAATTGTACGTCTGGGAATTTTGGATTTCACAGCAGATGACTGAGGATAGACAGAACAATTGGGTTCCCCTTTCTAAAGGAACTACAATGGTTGCACTGGGAGTCAGAAGCAGTCCGCCATCTTCATCATTGAGCTGTCGATGCAGGAACATGCTGATCACGTCTGTTGTGTCGAGGATGTAGATGTTCTCTATTCTAGAAGAGCTGCAGCATTTCTTCAGAGAACTCGCTGTTCAAAGAGAGATGCCATGGTGTCATTTGGTCTTGTGTTTTTGAAATTAATCAAGACACCTATCTCTGTCAAGACCACCGAACCGTGGCAGATGCAAGGTCATCACGTCAGTGTCATGGAGGAGGACGTTTGTCGCTGAGTTGGATGAGGAGAGGGAACAATCCTTTCTGGAAGCCAAATAAATCCAGTTGTTCAGGAGAGAAGCGGTAGTGTCCACAGGGTTTGTGACCGGCAGGGTGATGATGGGACCAAAATCCAAGATGGCTGGCATTTCAGCACATTTTTCACAGCTGTTATTACTGTACAACATGCACACGGTTTCAATCCCACTCTGGTTCAATCGGTCTAAAATAACCCTCGGAAAGTTTTATAACTTGTTCCTGTTTCCTGAGCCTATATTTGGTTCATTCTCACTAATCTCTCTCAGAACTGCTTTGATTTCCTCTGGGGTAAAAAGTTTACCTCGATTTTCCATCTAGTTTTGTATGGAGAAAACTGGTGCATGATGAAGTTGCTGAAAAAGCTCCAGAGATCTTCTCAGGATACTGATCCACAAACTCTCACTTCGTTGAATGCTGTGCATGGCGGCATTCATCCAGCTGTTGTTGAACGAGTTGGAAAAATTGCAAATGTTGACTGAATAAGGATTAACAATTGTTTGACTGTCATCTTGGTAGCAACGATCTGCCAAATTGTCCTCAGCCAGATCTGAGCTGACCAAAACACTCGCTGCTTCACAGTTACTCGTTTCCATGAAATTTCCCGTCATTCCCACGTTGCTGCTACTGTCCGCATTGCCATGTTCATTCTTCATTGTGCTTATTTCTTTAGCAAATGATTTTTTTTGTCGTTTTTTACCCTTTTGCTGCATAATCAGCAGAAAGTTTGTCAACAATGTGAATATAATTGACCACCTCCGAAACCAAAGCACAGTTGAACAGTCATACAAATTATACACATTACGTTATGGTTAAGGATGAATGTCCTCTATTGAGAGGATTCAATTATTGTGGAGAGAGCTATATTGGTGAGAAAACATTACTATCTAAAAACATTTCTTGAAATGTTTCATTTCAAGAAATGTTCATTCTTGAAGAAATTCATTTCTTGAATTTCTTCTTGTTCTAAACCTTTATTGAAGTTTAAAACAAAAGAAGGTACACATTGTACAACAGCTGAAAATCCACAGAATTTAACTTACACAATAACATACGAAATTAATAACTGCTTGCCATGTGGTTATGTTCAGCGCAGGTCAGTCATAAATTTAGGTGAAGTCAATTGTCTGAAAGAAAATTATGTAATATCTCTTAAGGAATAGTGGCACAAACGGAGCACTAGCCCACTTTGGTTTGTTTTGGAACAAGAAAGGGGGTGGGGGAGGTGACGTAATCGGCCAAAATTATAACCTTTAATATCTCAACAACAAAAGCTGCACAAAGAAAAATTTTAACAGCACTAACGAAGTAGCCAACTTTGGTTTGCTTTGGAGCTAGATGGAGGGCTGGTGACGACATCGGCCAAAATTATAACTTTTAATATCTCATAAACGAAAGCTGCACAAACGAAAATTTTAACTGCACAAACCTGAACAAACGGAGCACTAACGAAGTAGCCCACTTTGGTTTGTTTTGGAGCAAGATGGGGGGCTGGTGACGTCATCGGCCAAAGTTATAACCTTTAATATCTCAACAACAAAAGCTGCACCAACGGAGCCCTAACGAAGTAGCCCAGTTTGGTTTGTTTTGGAGCAAGATGACTCTGGATGACCTAAAAAATAATTTTTAATATTTCAGAAACCAAAGCTGCACAAACGAAACTTTTAACGGCACAAACCTGCACAAACAGAGCACTAACCACTCAGACTATTAGCTGAATTTTTTGACGTGGGTGTGGTGTCAGCTTCACTCAGCTCTAATTTTTTACTATTTTCTTCATTTTTCTTACCTACTAAAAACAGAACAAGAGACGGGTGCCTTCTGTTATGACTATTACTTTGTTTCTGTTTTTAGCTCACAGTAAAAATTAATTTAGTGATAATATTAATGGCTCTAAACGGCCTCAATGTGGTGCTTCATGAAGACTATAAAATAAAAGCTTCTGATGTGTAAAAACGTTTGGGTTTTGACTGAAAAACCAAGTGAGCCAGAATGGCGTCCGTGTGGTACACCAAGATTAAAACCATTTAGTTCAGGATGTGATTAAATCCAAGTTTTCTATCATTTTATTAAGGGTCAGTCTTGCATCCATCTCCCGCGCCAATTTTCCCTCATTCTTGAACAAGAGTCCAAGCTTTTGCATGTACTCCAAAGGGTTCAAGAACAGCAGCTGATTTCATTTGGGCACACTCTTCAACAAAAGAGTCAGCAGAACAACTGGCGATGGTCAACACATGTTCTACGTTTTCAACGGTTCGTCCATCTTTGCAGTTTGTTTGGATCGAACTCTCGTGTTTATCAGATGTCCTGACTGTATGAGCATTAGCAGAGGATTGAGGTTCTGCGTTCTCATTCTTTGAGCTAACGTTTCCATCCAGGTTGCTCCTGTGTTGGGGAACAGTGAAAAGCAAGCAGTTCTTCTTCATTTCACTGCTGTTCTCCTCCAAATCAGCATCAGCAGCGTACCAGCTGCTGAACTTCTTCATTGTAGTAGTAATTACATATCCAAGTAGGAAACCAACATGGAAGAACATGATATAGTATTTCTGAACTGATCGTTAGGAATACTAGAAATTCCTGGGAATTTGTTTGTCTTTCGAAGTTGTCGTAATCGTACGAAGCGATTCGTCACAATGCCGACCTGATCCAACCGATTTGAGATGCAGAGTGAGGGAGAAGTTCTGCCTGACAGTCATATAGAGCCTCTGTGACTGATGATCAGAGGTGTGACCAAGTACTGTGTTGCAAGTCTCAAGTAAGTCTCAAGTCTTTGTCCTCAAGTCCGAGTCAAGTCTCAAGTCAGGAACCTTTAATTTCAAGTCATTTCGAGTCGTTTTTATTTTATTTTTTTTTTATAATTTGCAATTATACATAAAATTCAAATAATAGACCATTTGTTAGTTTTAAAATATGTATTTATCTCAAATGATAGAACATGTGTAGCTAAACACAAAGTATAAAAAACATTTTTAAATTGGACCACTTTATTGCCCAGTTCTGTTAAACTTGATATTCAATAAAAAAAGACGAAAATGCTGACATTTCCACAGCACAATACAAAGAACCATAACAGCAGTTTTTTCCTCTTTTCTCTGACCTGTCAAAACAATATATTGTCAATATAATTTCCCAACGTAGATGTCTTCAAATACACCAACCATCCTTAGATGATACTAGACCCGGCTCATCATCATGATGGGACAGAGAGACTCTGTTCCCTGTGTTCAGGTCCAGAATCTGCTTTTTGTTCCGGAGCCCCGCTCACTATCCACCGGCTTCCTGAGCTAACACGGTGCACATTATTTGTGGAGGCATTTGAAGGACCGGATTTATGGTAAATCATCACCAATTTAACCCGGAGTACACATGCTAACACGAAGTTAGCTAAAGTCAACTATCTTACAGCAAAAGAAAAGTGCCACCTACCGATCTTTGTGAAGCTTCAAATGCCGGACAAAGTTGGACGTCGTGGCATCTCCATCCGATATTCTCTTCTTGCATGTTTTACAAGTTGCAGTTCGTTTTTTAGTCGAAAGTTCATAACCTACGTAGCCAAAAGAAATTACTCGCGGAAGCATATTCGAGCGGTTATTTCGTATTTCGTTCCCTGAGCTCTGTAGCTTTGCCACGTTTTTTTAAACGTCCAAATCCTGTTAATTTGATTGGTTGTGCTCAGCTACGTACACATACATACATAAGGAGAGAGGAAAACCATAGTGACGGTCTGCGCATATTGATACGGAATGAGTGAGATTAATTAATGACGCCACTTTATAAATAATGTGTTTTAAATTTTAAAACTTTGAGTAAAAAATATCAAGTCTTTTCAAGTAAACAGCTTCAAGTCGAGTCAAGTCCCAAGTCAATGGCATGAAAGTCAAAGTCAAGTCCGAGTCTTTGAGCATTTTTTCAAGTCAAGTCTCAAGTCGTGATTTTAACGACTCGAGTCTGACTCGAGTCCAAGTCATGTGACTCGAGTCCCCACCTCTGCTGATGATGTCATCAACAGTCAGCTCACTCTTGAAAAATTTCTATTTTTCTATATCAGATGTTTTATTGATAGTAAGAGGTTTTGATATGAAGCTGAATGTTTGTTTTTACTGAACATCAACACTTTCCTGCTTTATCGGCTTATTGAAAAGAAAACCTGGATGTTAAAGACATGGAGGAAGAGATGAAAACTGAAAAAATGTTTTTAAACACAACCAGACTTTAAACAATTATCAGTAAAATAGTTGATGGAAAATGAGAAAATATTACAAATTTGTTCACAGATTAGAGTTGAGTAATTAAAGTATTCAATTATACAGATTATTTTATTTCACAAAATATTTGAATTAAAGACATTTTTAAAATATACAATGTAGCTTAGTTTACTTTTGGTTTATTAGATTTATTTTTTTCTTACATCATTTAAAGGCTTTAACTTATTCAAGATTTCATATTTTTGTTCAATTCAATTTCATTTTATTTTGCATATCTTATTCTCTAGGATTTTAAATAATTGATATATTACAGTTAATTTGGTTGGATTTAAACATATTTTCACTAATAGTTTTTTAGATCAATTTTATTGTAATGTTAAAATATTCAATATTACAATTTTCTTTTCTTGCTTTTTTATTTTATTATACAATCAGATTGTGTTGCTGCATCTTTATGATATTCTGTACATGTAGAAATTATTAAAGCACAAAGTGAAAAATAGAAAAAAATACAGAAACATGTTTGGGTCAGACAATAAAGAAATAACTAGCAGCTAATTTAGAGATAATTATTTATGAAAAATATGTTTTAATGGAATGAAACTTCATGTTTTATTCAATTTTTACTGCTGATGGAAAAATGACTTCTATTTAAGTAGTTGTTTTTTTTCGGAGTCACCAGCAGGTGGCAGCAGCGCCTCCTCTCATGCATCCAGTCATGAAGTTTGGACCAGACTCGGCCTTTTCTCTCATTAAACCGGTTCGTCTACCAGTTTTCTTCCATTTAACGGAGTCGAAAGACGGTTTGACGCGAGGACAGCTCGCCGGGATAGGACGGCAGCGAGATTGGTGTCTGAGCCGGTATTTCATTTTGGTTTGCGGACGTTAAAAGGGAGGAGTTAGCTGGAAGCAAACCGGCTAACATAGCCAAACCCAGCAGCTCCAATAGGATTTTACTGAAAGTAACTGATTTTTTCCGGCTGTTGTCTGACTACTCGGCCTGTTGATTTACTGCTGATGTTCTGTGATGTTTTTCAGGGTTCATTCAACTCAGAGGAGGCGGAGAACGTCGTCAAAGAGGTAAAAACAATTTATTTCCGTTAGTCTGCTTAGAAACGACCTCGGAAGCTTATTTAACAATTTTATCAACTTTTTCATGCGATTTATGAGAGTTCTTGAGTTCACATGTAAAAAATAGACACAGTGTTTGCGTCATGGCATCGGGAGACGACTACAGCCAGACTCGTGTGAACAAATGGACGGCCGCCATCTTGGAGCAGCTGGTCAAGCTCAACAAGCCCTACAAATACGTCGGCACGCAGCGGACCAGTCAAAGCCTGCAACACCCAGCCTCTGTTCTCACTGCTAAATGGCCATCGCTGCTTTCACAGATTGGTACAAATTCAGCTACAAAACTATGGTTGGAAAAATCCAGCATACCTTCACTCATTGATCAATATTCCCAACAATGACCACACTCACTTTAATTAATAAATTCATCACTTAATCAAAAAAACAGCCAACCTGGAGGAGCTGCAAAGATCTAATGTCAGGACTATTAGTTGTGCTCTTCACAAACCTGACTTTTATAGAAGTGTGAGAAGAAAAAAGAAAGCCATAAGAATACATCCAACATGAAACGGTTGGTCTGGTAAGATAAGGATTAAACTGAACTGTTACTACCTGCAGGAAAACTGACACCAGCCCCTCCCTGAACATAGTGTCTCCACAGTAAAACACATAATGCTGTGGAGGTGCTTTCTTTAACAGGGTTAGGGAAACTGATCAATCTTAATGGGAAAATGGGTCAATCCTGAAATAAAACATCTTAGAGGGCACAAAAGACTTGAAGCTGAGAATGAAGGTTCATGTTTTAGCAGAACAATCCTAAACATGAAGCCAAAGGTATGGAATGGTTTAGATCAAAGCATATTATTCAGTGAGAATGGCCTACTCAAAGTAGAGACATAAATCTAATTCAGAATATGTGGCAGGACATGAAAATGAATACAACGGAAAATTAGTTATTTCACAAAGAATGGACAAAAATATCAGTATCCATTTGTGTAAAGTTTGCACAATTATAATTCATTATTATTATGGACTGCAGGTTCTACAATGTAATATCTCAGAGGGCCTGACAACAAATGCATGCAAACATTTTTAGATATTTTTTTTCTTTACGTAAATTTGAAAATCGAATTTTCTTTCCACTTCACACTTACACAGTATTGTGTGATGGGTGGTCACTTAAAAGCCCAATAAATTATATTTAGGTTTTTAGTAGCAGCTTGACAAATTTTTAAAGGTTCTCAAGAGTTTTGGTTAAGTGACATTGCATACAGTAAATTCCACAAACCCAACTCAAAATGTTAGTAAAAACTATTGTAGCGTCACATTGTTACTGATCAGGTGGACAAACTGCATCATCAACACACAAGCGGCAGCCTTTTCTGCCTGAAACCCTCCCCTCTGCGATGCAGACAGTTCCCTCGTAGTTACGGGCTAAGTAGGACAGAGACAGGATGCAGGGAGAGGAGGAGAAAGGAGGGTTATTACAGGGAGAAAGGGAGCAGAATGACACAGCAGTTTGCAGGACAGTGGGACACAGTCAACACAAAGAGGCTGTTATGATTCCTGCAAAGTCGTCCTCAATAAATCTGCTGTGCATCATGTCGGGAAGTTATTCAGGAGAAGGAAAGATGTCACCAGCAGAATCTCTGAACATCATCTCAGTCTGAGTTTAAATTCTTTTAAACTGTAACGTACATTCGAATTTGAGTTTATAAGGAAATTCCCCCACTGGTCATGACCTTTCTCACAAATGTACTTGAAAAAACGAAATGCAATATTTTTGACGTACAAATTCTACCATCGTCTCTATAACTGTGGAGAAAAACATCAGAATCTTCTGTTGATTCCAAATCAATTTGCACACATAAGAGTGTTTTTACCTGAAGATTTCATTATCTAATATCAAAAACAGTTTTCCTGGATTAATCATAACACATTTTACAGGAAAGCAGCTAGTTATGACGTGTCTACTCCCTCAACTCTGAGCTGCTCTGCTTCTGGGGGAAAAACAGAAATGCAACAGATGAAAGCACAAGCTGGGGAGAAATTGAACTTACAAAAGTCGATGATGTCATGGGTGGAGTATTCCTGCGCCTGCTTTTCTTGCAGCCTCCGTAAACCCCCTCCTTGATAAACCAGGGACAGCCTTATCTAATCTCGCGTACCTAAAATGTCAGGAATTAAAAGTAGATATGGTGTTGTAGCGAAACCTAGGGTCTAATTTTCAGGGCAGACGCAGCAGATCTTTCGCATCTCTTCTCTCTCTTCAGCCCCATCACCACCGCCGCACTGGGAGGGGAGTGCATCTCAGTTAGAGCATCTATTTACATTCACTCACCGCTTCGCTCAGCTGTCCGCGCCTGCCTTCCCTCCTCACGACGACGAGACACAAAGTAGTGGGCCGGTGTCAAGCGCTGCTTTTAAGTGCCAGTCCTGCCCGTAGCGTTGAGCCGGGCCGCCCGCATCACATCATCCCTCCGCCCTCACCAGCCCCGCGGCTCGCTGCGCTGCTGGCGGCCGAGCTGTGCGCTCTCTCTCTGCGCCAGATGATCCCCGGAGCTACGCGGCGTGGCGCTGTGGAGCCCTCTCCCTCTCAGCGCAGCCGGCCAATAGGAGCCGCGAACGGAAGACGCTGGGAGCACGAAGCGGAGGGACTCAGCCGTAATAATAAATCTACCGGAGTTAGTTTGCAACTCAGGTAATGAAATCACACATCATCGGGTTGTTACATCACGCAGCACACTGAACACACACGGCTGCTCTTAAAGAGCCAGGCAAGAATCAAGATGTGTCGTGTGGAGTTGGTAAAGGCACAGAAAGAGATCCTCGTCGCCAGTGTTGTGGTGTTGTTATATTGAAATGGTGGAAAATAAGCAGCATCAGACGTAGTTCAGCTTCAGTTTTCTCTTTACTCTCTCGTGTTCTCTTCTTCTTCCAAGGCTTGAACACATTTTCGTTTTTAGATTCCCACCCTTCTTCAGACCCAATTTCCAAAATTGTCAGTAAACATTTTACAGCGTAGAAAAAAATATTTTCAATTAATTTATAGATGAATTTTTTGGATGATTGGACACTATAGAAACGGTATTGTAAAATAAAAGGTTGTTTACATTAATGTCAAATTGTGAGGCCTAGTTTGTTCATCAATCGTCTTCTGGTGCCCATCTCCTGTGGTCATTGGGTGAGAGGCTGGACAGGTCACTAGTTCATCACAGGACAAACAAGCATGTACACTCGCTCATGGCAAAATAAAATTTAGAAAGACCAATTAACTGTTTCAATTAATTAAAAATAAAGTCATGTTTTTGAATGGGTACTTTGGTGTGGGTGCCAATTACCCAAAGAGAACACATGCATGCACAGAGACTATTTAAGTTTAATCAAATAAGATATCAGACTTTCACAGAAAGTCAGAAACTCAGTTGGATTTTTAAAAAGTTTTTTTTTACTTAAAAATGTGCATTTCAACAGAGTAAACATCCTCCTCAAAATTAACACTGACACAGCTGGTTAGCAAGTTTGGCTGAGGCGACAATTCTGAAATGGTTGCTTTACAATAA
This sequence comes from Xiphophorus maculatus, assembly GCF_002775205.1. Lineage (NCBI taxonomy): Eukaryota > Metazoa > Chordata > Actinopteri > Cyprinodontiformes > Poeciliidae > Xiphophorus > Xiphophorus maculatus. The sequence continues at coordinate 17,379,956 of NC_036465.1, read as the reverse complement.
AAGACACATTAACCACAGGTTATGGGTTTAAATATGACACTGATACAACACAGCAGAGATGAGCATTATTCCTGGTAACTGTAGTTCTTTTGAAGAGATTAATCCTACTTGTGCGTTAGCAGAGAAACCCAACCAAAGGCAATCTGAAGGGTTCTGCACATTAGAGAACAAATAAAGACATTCACAGCCTAAAAGAGCTAGAGCTTTTTCATTGTCAGATTGTTTTCTAACTATCTTTCAGACATAAACTAAAAAACCCCACATATTCAGACCTCACAGTATATACACACAAAACACAGACCCTTTCAGAGATGCCACATTCAAACTGAAATACATTCCTTGTACATGTAGCTTGGCTTTGTTTTTTTCTTATGCCACCTATCCTATCCCTACTGTCCACTGGCAAACTCCCCGTTCTGTGCCGGGTGGATGGAGGTGCACAGGTGTGGAGGATAGTGACGGAGGTGCACACAGGCTGCCGGTGCTCCACGAGTGAGGGAGGAGACTGGACTGGGCATGATGAACCAGAGAAGAAAGCGGCTGGCGCCAGCTGTCGGCCACAGAGAAGCAGGGAGCTGATCGGATGGAGCGCATCGCTACATCTACGTCATCAAGTGTGAGAATAAATACATAAAAACAGCCATTAGCAACAACTATACATCAACAAGGAGCAATACACGTTTTCTATTGATCAGTTGAACCTACCCCCGTATGAATTATTATGAGGCGTCAGTAAGCTCTTTGCTTGCTTGTTTCCTGCTTGTGCGGCTCGCTTGTAAAACTCCACTGCTGTCTTTAAATTCTGCTGCACCTCGATGCCGCTTTCGTAACACTGACCCAACAAGAACAGAGCAGAGTTGTCCTGAGCACAAAAACAAGAGTTTAAGTTTTATAAGTTTCATTTTGGTCCAGAAATTAACAAACAGATTTCATGAGTTATTTGCATTGCAGCTACAAATTTAAATGAACCAACACAGTGAAATCCTGCAAGAGTAGTGATAATAGTGACAGTAAAAGTATATAAACAAAGCTGAAGCAGAAAGTTGTGCAAAATCCTAATAAAGTAAAATATGTCTGTAGTGAACTTTTCCTATGCAGCCTGGTTCAGATAATACACCAGGTTGGGGAGGGTGATGTCTCAGTAAAAGCGACTGATAAACATCTTTAGTGGAATTATCTAGAAGGGGACTCACTCCACTCTCTGCTGCCATCTTCAGGTACTGAATGGACTTGCGCACATTTTTGGAAGGATGCTGAGAGTAAAAAGAGGCCAGGCAGATCTGAGCCTAAATAACAGAAAAGGAAAAAGGTTGTGTTAAGGCACAGGTATCAAACTTCAGTCCTGGAGGGCCACTGCTCTGTAACCTTTAGATGTGCGTCTGCTGCACCACACCCAAATAGAATAATTAGATCTTTAGTAAGGCTCTGGAGGACTTATCTACACAAGAAGGAGGTAATTAAGCCATTTCATTCCAGTGTTTTGTACCTGTGGCACATCTAAAAACTGCAGGACAGTGGCCCTTGAAGACTGAAGTTTGACACCCCTGTGTTAAGGAGTTCTTGTCTTATTATGTTTATAGAATAATTAAGTCGAGAAGCTGCCATTATTAAAAAAGTCATATTTTTATTCTGTGATCCCAACATTTTTCTTAATTATTCAAACTTATGAGCATAATATGGTTAATTGCAATGTTTATAATTCTCTTAGTCAAGTTAGATAACCAAAGATTTTTAAATTAAAAAAAAATATTGAAATTTGGGCTTTTATGAATGCTTTTAAGTTAATTATTTTTGTTTTTCACAACCAAAAGAAAAAGCAAAATTATCCAACCTTCCACAATGGTGTGACCGAGCACACATTAAATCAACATAGAATCAAATTGTCTTAGTTATATTATCTACTGCTGTGCTGCACTGAAAAAGGCATAATTTTAATGAAAAAATTCAGTAAATCTAAAAGACAAGACTATAAAGTAGGTTACTCATTAATTACTTAACAGTATCTCAATACTGTAGCTGCAAAGATTATCACAGAGAGGGTTTGAAGTTTTAAAGAATCCCTGTCTTGATTTTTACCTCTGTGAGCCCAGCTGTAGCTGCTTCTTCCAGTAACTGAATGGCTGTGTTCACCTCCTCTGTACTCTGATGCCCCCTGCTGGCTAGCAGCAGCTTTGCATAGCGATACTGAGCTTGTTTATGGCCACTGATGGCCGCAAGCTTGTAGTAGTGAAGAGCCTTAAAGAGAAAAGACAAACACTTAAAATATTAAAATTAGGTTCATAACATCTGGTATATTTATATTTTAAGAATTGCATTTCTGGTTTTTCTTATGGTCATCTATGACATAGGCATGATTTAATTGAGATTATAAACAATTGTTTTTTTTTTTTTTTGCTAATCTTATTGTGTCAAGATTAGCAAGTATCATAAAAATGAACAATGGTCTTACCTTCTCCTTGTTCTTGCTGACTCCTCTGCCCTTCTCGTAGCACACCCCAGTGTTAAACTGCGCCTTGTTGTAGCCGTGTTGCGCTGACGCTAGAAAGCAGCAGAAAGCTTCCTCATAGTTTTTTCTCTTGGCACTTTCTAGACCTGTTGCATACACAGAGAAACAAATGGACAAAGGTGTCGACACATGAAGGTTTGGGTGATATTCTGAGCTGAATTTCTCAGTAAATCTTTACCAATGATGTTCAGGATTACAGGTACGCTGGTGTCCCCCACACTTCTGAGGTTGAGCGCTGCTTCTGTCAGCCTCTCTTTATGTGACACTTCCTAAAAACATAAACAAAAATAAAGATACAATAATAAAAATAAGATTTCAACTTGATTGGGTCTGGTTATGAATACTTGAAAAGACAATTTTTCCAAAGTTTCACCTCGTCTTTGTTATCTGTGCGTTTTTGGTTGATCTCAGTCTGCAGGGGAGAACTCAAATGTGGTTCCTCTGTGTGTCAGAGACATAACGTATGTTAAACTCCATCCTCATCAAATATTGTACTAAAACATCAAGATTATTATGCATTATTTCACAGAATTTGACACTAAACCACAGAACAAACCAGGTGTCAGTGAATCCTTGCCCAAGAGCTCCTCCTGGTGGTCGGAGAGGGAACTGTCAGTAGTCCCACTGCTGTTGCAGCTTTGAGATGGGGACTGATCTTGATTCTGTCCCTCTGGCACAGCCTGGAGACACAAGACATTTCTTCTTCTGGGCAGGACGTCACGTCTTGATACTGCTGACAACAAACAACATTGCTGTGTTGGAATACTGATTACACAAGGGTATAGGAAAAAGGGGTTATGGGATGGAGACTGTTAAACATCTCATGAATTTTGGCAGTGATTTTAATGTAATAATATCAGAGTTTAGTTGGTGTGGGCGTACTACTACAATGGTGCCAGAAAAACTCACAGATTTCCAGCAGGACGCGGTATCCGCATTTCTGCAGGGACGGGGGAGCTGTCAGGGTTCCAGCGCTGGGACTGGGCTCGCTGCCTGAAGAAAACCTGGAGTGGATCCTTCTGCAGATCTGCATAAACAGCACGGCCACCGCTCCCTGTGGAGAAAGCCACCGTCACGAGAACATCTCCACTGTGCCTGTGCCAGGAAACCCTGAAAGTATTCCAGAAGTGGTCGGCATTGTGGCACTAAGCTCAGGGGCTTTCACTTCCTGGTTTTACGTTGTTTAGTGCGATTAAAATTAGTCCTCTGATTACTGACTTATGTCAAACAGAAAGCCAGACTTTCAATGTGTACACTTTTTACATCTTTCTGATAAATTACCACAAGCCAATTACTACAAACTCAATATTGGAACATATATTTTTTTTAAACACAAACATATCTTTGAGTCATTATTGATATCTAAAGATATCAATCTTTGACAGAGACCTACCCATCCCACAGCATCCAGGGCTGTGTAATTTGGAAGTTCGGCATGAAACTGAAACGTCTTTTCTTTCTTCCTCCTCTTTCCATCATCCTCCTGGGATCTGCATATTAACAGAAGAAAAAAAAGATACATCCCTCTTTATTTTAATCTCACAGTACACAACATTGGGAATTTTCAGTTTGACCAGCCTCGGTTTATTTCTGCTTTCTGTTAACGCTGCTTGTACTAAAACACACACGCCGATGATGCAAGCAGCTGAAAATGAATCTGCATCGATGCAACAGGCTAAAGGAACTGTAACACATAGAGAAAAACAGCTGTGTCTGAGGTTTAAATTCATCCAAACCTCATGAATTAAATAACTACCAACAGCTTTGGAGACAAAATAGAAATGTTTAAAATGCTGAGTTATTATTTTAAAACCAATAATCTTATCGTCAAAGTATGGAGGAAGTGTAAAAACTGAAACAGAAGCAATGAAGGGGAAGGCACCTGTTGTCGAACGAGTGTCGAGAAGTAGAGAGAGCAGCTGAGCCGCTGATGACCTCGTCCTCCACATGGTGGTTCTGGGGGAGTCGTAAGGTACCGCTGCCATGGTAACGATGGAGTGCTGGATGGTGGCAGAGTGGGGAAAAAGCAGCAAGAGTTACTCAGTTAATCTCAAATATCCAGGTATTTTATAGATAAACAGCTTATTAAATCCCCAGAGCTACAACATGCACTTTGTAGTCCTAAATAATGAAACTACAAAAATCCCTCCAGAAGCCATTAAAGCTACAATTATGTAACTTTTACAAAAATATGTATTTCTGTGAAATGAGCTGCTATTGCCATGTGCAGAAATGTACCACTCCCGGTAAAAGCAACAGAGCCAGCAGGAGTGTGAAAAATACTTAGACTGCTAAAATCCTGACAGAATCATCATACACTGCCAAAATATTCCTTACAACATAATTTAGGATTTGTAAAACCCTAATCATGTTTGTGAAAGTGAAACAGCGAAATGTACAACACATTTCAGCACCTGAATCACTTTAACTCCTGTTCAGTCACAACAAAACATAAACTTGTCTGAACTGACTTTTTTCTACACTAAATATAGGCTTAAGATCAATTTTGTGAAAATTTATTTTTTTTTGCAATAACACAAAGTAGCTTAATTCAGTAGGATTTTTTGGCTTTTAGACAAAACTTGCTCTCCATAGCTGGTCTTTATGCTTCTTTGAACCCTTAGTGAATTTCCTTAAAATCTACAATATGTATTTGTTTAATTTGAATGTCTGCCCCTGATGTTTCTTATCACCATCTTTTCTTAAACAGACCTTCAAACCAATGTTCCTCACTCTCTAGTGCTCAGTAGTTTTTATGTTTTTCTCTGATACAAAACATTGTCTTGTTCCTGCTCAGACTCCGCCTCTTAAACTGGATAGAAATTAGGATGAAATTAGGCCTAAAATCCTTAAATTAGGATTAGGATGAAATTAAGCTTGAGGCAGGAAGTGAGCTTCACTGAACAAAAACAAACCTTCAAGCGGATAGAAAGCAAGGCATGACTTGCTTTAATGCAAAATAGTGCGTTAAAAATGCTACATAGAAACCACAATTAGTACGAGTTTACCTCTAACTAGCTAGCAATAAAAATGGCACAAGATAAAAGTGTAAAATAAAAACTTTCATTTCTCTATGGTCAATGACATTTCTCTCACCTCTTCCGACAAAACCTTGAACTCTCCACATCCCGGTTCGTCCTTTGGTGCAGCTTTAACTACTGGTTTATTACCGAAAATACATGTTTAATGATGAAGAATCGCTTCTGAAGCGCTATAAACAGGCAGGAGTCGCTGTTTATTCCTCTTTGTTTGGTGGTAAATAAAAAAAAAAAAAAGCTGTCACGAGATGTGTCGGAAGACTAGCAAACCGGAAGTAGGGCAGGTGACGCAACTGAAAGTTTGAGAAAGTGGTGCAATTCAGAATCATTGCACCACCTATTGGTAAATCGGGGAATATCAGCGGGAAGGAAAGCTCATGAGAATGCTAAAAAAATATACATAAAAATAAAACTCAGACTTTCTTTACACGGTGCAATTTAGTCAGCAAAATTAGTTACACCGTTTTATCAAAAAAAAAAAAAAAAAAAACTTGGCAAGAGAAGTGCTAAGAAAGGCACAATATCCGTTGTACCGCAAATTAACTACATCTGAAAGACATGTTTCTTAAAAAATAAAAAAAAAGCCCTGACACAACACTTGAGAGATTATTCCTCATTCTGTTAGGGTGAGGGTTCATCCACTGTTTGATAAAGTCTCTGTGACGCTAAACCTCTTTGGAAATCACCTCTTTTGAAATATTTTAGCTGAATTGAAGAAATGTTTTAAATTACTCCCTATTTCTTCATTTGTTTTACTTATGAGGACCAGACAAATATAAGAATGACTTGCAGAATTAAGCTAATGTTTGATAAGCATTTCAATATGTTGTCTTCAAGCTGGACTAGAAATAACAAAAAAAAAAAAAACACAAAAATTAATAAATAGCATGTTTATTCATAGTTTTCACAAAAGCTATAGTTGTATACAGAAAACTGACAACTTACAAACACAACTCAAACAATGTTTTAAATCATAGCCCTACTCCAACCCTAACAACATATGTAGTTGTAAAAATATGTGAAAACTACATAAAATTTATTATAAGTCATCTCATAATGGCTTATGACCTTTATTTAAACGGGGTGTACCTGATTAAATAAAGGAATATTATTATTATATAAATGTTTTTTTATGGACATTTTTTGTAATATTTCTAACCAAAATTTAAAAACAATCCTAAAGTAGTTTTTTTAGATGAAATTAAGGATATCTTAGTCTGGAGATATCTTTTTTATGATATTTAAAAGTGCATAGGTGACGTAACCACCACTATTCGAATTCAGTCAAAAAAAATTGGCCAAAATATTAAGAAAATCTTCAATTTCTATCTTATTATTTTGAAGAATTTAGTAAGAATATTTTCTGTTGTATGATGGATATTTGCAGCCCCAAATGTCCAATCCAAATTCACATGTAGATGGGAATATGCATTTTGATTCCCTTTTTTTTTATAATGTTCCATCGTTATTGGTAAAAATAGTAAGACCAGTCATCACTATCTCTAACCGTCTGATTAGGAATAAACCTCCATTGGCTTTGCAAAAGTTTTAAACTTTTCTTCTGAATCTGCTGACTCACAGACCCTCAGGATGCAATGATGCTTATTTCTGAAGATTTTCTTTGTAGATAAAAAGGTTGATGAAGTGGGGTATAATTATAAACCCTCTGATTCATTTCTGGATTGATGCTCACCAGTCTTTTTTTTCTTTGCCCATCCGGGTGATTAAAAATGTGATGCAGTCTCCAACATCTTACTGGAACCACATCGTCTTCCAGTCAAATGGGCCTGAACAAAACAGGACGGCACAAAGGATGAGATATGCACTTGTGATGTCAGGTCCAACTTGGAGTGACTCACTCCTTGCCCTGTTGCCATGGTGACACAATCATCAGGTCTTTCACTTCCTCCTCGGGCGAATTGCCTGCAGTAGAATGTAATGTTAGCAGGGTCTCTGCACTGCCAGAAACTGTTTACTGGTCTGCCTGAGGCCATATTTGTCAAAGCAATATGGAAAACCTCGGCCTGAGCTGAAAAGGGACTCCCACCAGAGCTGACTAATTGAGCAGTTTGTTTTTGCTCCTACTTCCTGTTGTGTTTGACATTTTTACAAATTTAAAACAGCAAAGGGACTCAAGAAGCACTAAGGTATTTCTGAAATCTTGTTTTGCTTTTATGCATTCCCAGTTCATCAGCACACTTTTGACTTTGAACTCTCCTACTTTTTTTTTATCAAAGAAGCAACTTGGCAAACAGTATAGTATAGAGAACCACAACTTTTTCTCTGACATATTTGAAAGGTGCTGTAGGTGAAAATGCAAAGGTCCCTAGTATTCCCTCCTGAATTCTTGCAGAATAATTTCACAGTTACAAGCACACAACAAAACTAAATTCCATCTCACTACAACCATGCAGTTTTAACCATTTGCAGCAAATAATGCCACACATATTCTGGGTAGTGTCTCTACTGGTGTGGTATATCTGAATATTTTCACTGACCTTTTCGAAATTCTTCCAGTGGCATCAGATTTGATGGAGAGAGCATCTGTGAAAATCTACTTTTAAATCTTGACATTTTCCCAAAGTTTTGTTGCAGTGCATTTTTTTTCTTGGTTGTATGGGGCTTATTTAGAGAACTTCATCACATCCCTTTGCAATTATGTGCCGTTTATTGTAACATGATCAATAAACCCAGATTACCCCTTTAAATAACCTTAAAGTGTACTCTGTGTTGTATAGGTGAATTTCAGGGTTTCTTGTACAGTACACCTCTTTGCTTCTCTTCACTCAGACCTCTGAGATATCCAGTTTTCTATTCAGAAGGGGGGAAATGCGGACAACAGCAGAGGGCCAGTGGTTAGCTGGATGAATGTTTTGCTAGCTGTGTGTACTGCTGTGAAGATGATTTTCATGATGTATGCGATTGGCTCTGTGAGCTAGCATGTCAGTATACATTCACATCCTCTGTAGGAGTAAACTTTGGGCTACTTTGGATTTATCAAGAACTGAATGACTCTAGATTTCAGAAAAGATGTTGCTCGAGTAGTTGAAGTAAGTTATTTAAAGCATCTTCGCAGTTAAAGTTATGGCAACAAATTATTCAATGTCTTAAACAGGCTGAAAGGGGTGAGAAAGACTTCAATCTTCCTACCAAATTTAGGGAAAGGAGGCGGGTGGTCAAAGAAAAGACGGTGGGAGGAGGGTTGATTCTGGCCTCTGTCCCCCTTTTTCTCTCACTTGGGCTGTCTCCTTGGTCACACACATGCACAAACACTGACAAGGGCTAAGTCCTGCTACGACTGCCACCAACATCATGGAGAAAAGCTCCCCTGTTTCTTTGGACATCACAGGGCCTCAGCAGCCCAAACTGGAAACTAGTTTAGAACTGGACTCAACAGCAAAGATTGACCCCAGAGAGCAAAAGGAGGATGAGGAAGAGGAGAAAGAAGTACAAAGCTTCACTGGAGAGGATGCAAAAAGGCAAAGCTTGGATCCAGAGTGGGTGGAGGAGAGGTTCAGGATTGACAGGAAGAAGCTTGAAAGCATGCTGTATGGTGAGTGAGATAGCTTTCTTGGTTCTCTCATAATCTTTACATCTTCATGTTCTGCCTTAGAAGCAACAGATTGTTCCTTTTGATGCCTATCACAGTCCTCCTCTGCGTCGGCACTTGTTATCTACCTGAACCAGCGTCACCGCCTCCAGCTGCTTGTTGTTGCCATCAGTAACTGCCATGCATTAAACTCCTGTTGCTGTAGCTTTGTGATTTATGACCTGCGTTGGCTTACGAATTCAGAAGCCCCTTTTCGCTTTTTATCCTTTCTGCCTGGGAAGCGGAGGCAACTGCTCCTGTTAGTTATCGCCTTTTGGCAGCTTTATGACAAATGCCTCTCTCATGTCATTGGGGAAACTCTTTGACTTACTCACAGCAGCCAGAGATTATGTTTGCTCATGATGGTGCAGCTCTTAAAACAATTCGACTCCAATAACTGTAGCTTGTTTGTAACATGTTTGCAGCTTGGATGGTGTGTGTCTGTTTGAGCACTGGCCAGGCTGTAAAGGCATGTTTCTCATGCTTTTCTGTCACATTACAATTCACCTTGGATTATATAGTGTCTTCTTGCCACAGTCATTTTTTGCTTTCTAAAACTGGGGGGTGTTTATATCAGGACATGCCACTAATGTGATTTGCTGTCTAAAACCTGATTTGTAGATGTCTTCCTGATGTGCAACTTTCTCGCTCCACCTCACTCTGTTCTCTTCCCATTCCTCAGCTCTGGCCTGTGTAACCCATAGCGATGACAAGGCGAGGGAGGGGGACTGTTTCTAAAGCTCCCCTTGAATCCTGTAAATGTCACCAAGGAGCAATGGCCTTTTAAACTTGGATATATTTCCAGCAACCTCTTGTTCCACTTGCTTGGCAAAGTTTCAACAATGTTGACTTTGTACACATGTTATGTTCTAAAAAGTTCCCCTGTGAACAGAACAACAAAACATGGCAACCAATTCACCTTCTCATAAACTAGTTTGCAGTGTTATGTCCTCACTTTGCTCAGTTTATATGTTTAAACTGTCAATTTGAATGGTTTACAAGTACATAAAACCCCAAAATCAGTTCCTCAAAAAAAAAAATAATAATAATAAGGCCAAAGGAAAAAAAAATTATACAGAAATGTTAAAACCATGTTATGATATGCACTATCACTGGACATACTGCTTACTTGACTTCTGTTTAGCAGACTGTTATAAACACCCTGCACAATGAGAGAAGGGTACAAAAATAAGCTGGAATCCAAGTTCATTACTGGAAAGTTAAGTGGAAGAAAGAGTGTGGTAAAATAAAAAAGGTGAAGGACTTTAAAGCAAAAAAAAATTCTCAAGATATGCTCAGCTCTGAATTATTGAAAAAAATCAATTTAACAAGTATTTACAACACACATCTGCATGCTGTCATGTTAGGTTTGTCTTTCTGACTGAAAACATATGAAAAGGTCATCGAATTTAAATCCTTTTCAATAAACAAAGCCGTTGACATATCACTCCAACTCTTCTCATAATCTCTGACAAGCTTTTTTTGCAAATGTCAACTGGTATTGAAATGGTTTATATTTGATGAGCTCTAATTATTTGAGGTTAGAAGGCCTCCTTACAATCACCCTAATCATCACTCCTCCACAGACTCAAGCTAGGACTCTGGCTTAGCCACTCCAAAATTTTAATATTATTTCCAGAGAGCAATAACAAAAACTGCCAGGGGTATGAAAAATGGTAGTTAGAGTTCAGCACAAACAACACACAAACTCATACCCTGATCAGCAGGCATCTTGGAGTGCTTTGCCCAAGGGCACATCAGCATGCGGCGGGGAAGAAGCTGGAATAGAGCCCCCAAGTTTCCAATTCCAGGATAAGTACTCTTCCCACTGAGTCACAGCAACTCAAAATCTGGAGGCAAAATACCCTGTACCATAAAGAAGCAAAACAATTTTTAATTTTATTTTTCATTTCATTCACTCAATAATAAATTGAGTGAATTGAGAGATTTATTATTCCCTCAATTTTGGAAAGTATTTCTTAAAGAAATCCTACAAACTAAAAATGTTTTTTGTGTCTTTTCAGCTCCGGAACAAGGAGGAGAGACAGGAGAAAAGTTTTTCGAGCGAGTGAGTCAATCTTCTTTGGAAACTCTTTTATTACTAAACGCATAAAAACACTCACCAGCTCACAGATCACAGAAAATATCTAGTTTCAATATTTGCCCCAAACTCTGCATTTACTCTTTATATTTTTTTTAATAGAGGCGATAATTGCACCCTTTCAAATGCAAATGTGCCTTTGTGTTCTCGGAATGGAGCAATCTTCTGTCTGTGTGACTGTGTGTAGGCGTGTTCCCTCATTACGCATACAATGAGAGTGTCTGCTTTGCTTCTCGTGTAATCTCTCACAGGTAATGAGAGAAACTAGCACTCACGTGAAATGGCCATCCAAACTAAAGATTGGAGCCAAGTCAAAGAAAGGTGCCAAAGTCTTTATGCTCTATTCAAACAAGAGATTTCTTTTTCCTGCCATGCTCTTTACTCCTCCACTCTAATCACCGTTGCACTATTTTACTGCATTACATGCAAATGTGTGAGAACAGTTTGTGATTTCCAACTAGACCCTCACGTGAAGGTGGAAGGGAAGAGAACCGACGTTATGGCAGCCAAAAAGAAGATACTTGAAGTGCTGGAAACCAAGGTAACAGCTGTCAACAATGTTCTGATCAATGCAGAGATGAGGCACAGCATTATGACCACTTGCCTTATAGTGCTGTTTTGCAGCAAAACAGACAGCCATCACTCTTCAGACTATACACTTAACTAACTCTCTGAAGGCGTGCTGTGGTGATTAACGGTGAAATATATCAGATTGACTCAACATAATTACATAGTATCATTTATTAAAGCACTAATATGCCCCACATTTAGGTAAGCGGTACGTATCAAAATAAAATCTGCCTGGATAGAGTGACCCAAGTTTTCAATGCCCAAAGCATCACAGTGAATTGTTCCCATATTCCCTCTTGGTGCCACGTGTTTCCCAGATAAAAGAGGTACATGCACCCACCCAGTCATCCATGAGATGTAAAAGAAAATGTGATTCATTAGACTTGGCAGCCTTGCTTTATTGCTCCTTGATTTAGTTTTATTGCTCATTTGCTAATTTTGGGATCACAGCACAGCCTCCGGGACTGGTCTGCAGCCATGCAGCTCCGTCTGCAATAAACTGTGGTGCAGTGTGCATTTTGACACCTTTCAATCAGAAGGACCATTAACTTCTTCAGTAATTTTAGCCACAGCAGCTTGTCGGTTGGTTTTATGGTTTTATTCAAATGGTTTTATTCACTTGATGCCTAATATATTCCACTCTAACAGGTGTCACGAGAGAGAGATAATCAGTGATATTTACTTAAATTATCGGTGATCATAATGTTATGTGGGAATGGTGGCAAATGCATTAAGGTTTCTTTGTTTCAAAAGTGACATTTCCTAACTTTCTGCTTCAAAGTGAGTATGTAGTCCCTGGATTGTGTGAATAACAGGTGAACAAGGTGACTCTGAAGATGGACGTGGCTTTCACAGAGCATTCCCATGTCATTGGAAAAGGAGGTGGGAACATAAAGAAGGTGATGGAAGTCACAGGCTGTCACATCCACTTCCCCGACTCCAATCGTCACAACGCTGCAGGAGAGAAGAGCAATCAGGTTGAAAGACAGCATCTACTGTCCTGTTCAATAAGTGGGGTTATAACTGGAAAGTTCATTTATTTCAGTCAACTCACTAAGCACATTATACAGATTACACACAAACTAAGCTTTCAAACCTTTACATATTTTAGTTGTGATGTTTTTATGCTTAACATGTTTAATATTACCTTATTATTATATATATATATTATTAATTGATTAACTATTTTAATACAAATATGCAAGCTTAATGAAAGTATGTTGCTTAAGCGTTGACATTTTCTAAAGGTATTTTTATTCTGACAAAAGACTCATCAGAACAGATACTTTTGCTGATTTACTGACAGCACTAAGATCCTCCTCCTTGCTCTGATTGGTAGTTTCTGACTGAGCGTGTTTTACTACAGATGACAGAAGAAAAACAGGGAGAAGGCAGAGAAGCCTGATTTTTTCACAGATTGTCTTATGTTACACTGTCAGGACATAGTGATAGTTTTAACATATATGTAAAACACATGTTTTATAATATAGTTAAATACTGCAGCTTTAAAGGTGACTAGAAATAAATTTAGTTTTGGCTGTCGGCCTTATTTTTTCCAGGTTTCTATCGCTGGCCCCATAGAAGGGGTGGAAGAAGCCAGGAGGAGGATAAGAGTGAGTAGTCAATCTGAGCTGGGACTTTATCTCAGCACTCACTTCTTCCCTGCTGTCAGATGCGTGGATCAATACTGCAATCAATGGGATGACAAGAACAAATAATTCTGCCTATTTGTCCAAATGCCAACATTTTCTGCAGTCTGTCTTGGGTTTACACTCATTCTTTCTTTGACTTCATCACACTGTAGGACCTTCAGCCTCTCTCTCTGACCTTTGACCTGCCAGTCAGCCTGGTACCCCAGGCTCTGCCAGATGCAGGCTCCCCACTCATCCAACAGGTGGCGCAGACTTTGGGGGTCAGTGTGGGTTTCAGGGCTGTGCTGCCACTGCCTCAAGCCCAGACAGCCTTTTATGGAAGCTCCTGCACAGTTTGGGGACTGCATGGCAACGCAGCTGCTGTCAAGGTTACTTTCACCTAAACCGCTTAGATATTTTACAAATCTTGTGTCTGTCCATGTTATAATTTTGGTGTATAAATATTGTCGCCTGACAGAAGGCGACATGCATCCTGATGGAGCTCCTGCTTGGGTCAGAGGCCTCAGGGGAGATTGTGAGCAGCCAGCTGGATGTCACTGCTCAGCAGCATCTCTTCCTGCTGGGACAAAATGGTGCAAACTTTCTAAGTGTTATGCACAAGACCCAGACCCAGATCATTCTGCCAGACCTCAGTGCCCCTCAGAGTCCCCCCTCATTGCTCATTCAGGGCAGCCCTGACGGAGTGTGTCTCGCTCGGCAACAGCTCATGGTACACATGCTTTTTGTTGTTTCAGTCGCACGTTGCTTCTGATACTGCCACCAGAAAAGTCACAGCTGTTTTTGTGTTTTGCTTTTTCTATTTGTTGTGAAATACATGCTCCCACATCTAGGATTGCCTACCAGTGTGTTTGATGTTTGACATTCGGGAAGATGGGGAGGGAGGCCCTTCCAAACTGGCTCAGATGATGCAAAACCTCGGAGTCTTCATTAGCGTCAAGCCCAAAGCGAAACAGACAAGCAAGGTGAGTGTCATCCAAATATATATATGCGCTATTTTCCATGAGACACCATTAAAAATAATAAAATGAAATAATTCAGTTTTTTTTGTTGGCTCTCAGTTCCATCTGTTTAAATCTTAATTCAGTCTAGGACAAGACTGTTATAGTGTGCTCATTTCATAAGGGCTGTTTAACAATGAGATATTTATTTGAAACTTCTTTCTTTCTTTTTTATTTTTCTGTAAAATCCCATCTGTTTAAATTCAGGTGTAAATTAATTCACCACATTAGATCCATCTGCTGCAGCGGGCAGAATACTGATGAGGGAAAAATCTGTGTTGATGTATATTTATCAGTCAGTGGTGGTGAAGGGTCTGGAAAGGAACATCTCCTGCATTTATGAAGCCCGGCGTCTGCTCCTAGGACTCGATTCCTCTGAGACTGCGAAGATAACTACAGTGAACCCTGACCTCATGTCACCTGGTGGCAGACTGGCAAACTACTGGCTCGACATGTTGCTGCAGCAGCTTGCTCTCTCTGAACAGGGTATGATAATGTGAATATGAGTGGATGTCCAGCCATCTAAACTTAGCTTCCACTGTAAATTATTATAAGTTCAGAAACCAGTGGCACAAAACAGGGGAAAAAAAAAAGTGATGCCTTGAAGAAGTTTCTTATTGCTTATTTGCATCGAATTATACTATTGCCTTGTAAAAAGCTGTGGAAGAAAATATTGCAGTTCACCACAGCGGCGAACTGCTGTGGTGATTCATACTGAATCCAAAATTTAAATTGGAGCTTCAGATTAGCTCTGATTTATAGGGCAGTTTTACAATTTTTAAGAAATTTTGACTGCATTTTGGTCATTTGGTGTTTCTGGTTGTAGGTGAGTTGGTGGGAGGATACAATTTGGCTTAGCCAGGTCATCATTCATGCAAAAACCACCACTGTTCAATCAAATAGGTCTGGAGAGTCAACGTATTTGACAGAAACAAAATAAAACAACATAAGGAATATGACACAGATTTAATAAACTGAGACAACCAGTGAATATGTGAATGACATAGATGTGTTATCTTGAACCATGATTTCAAAAACTTGCATGAAAAAAATGGAAAAATATGAATGCATAAATGGATACTCCAATATGACTATTGTGGAATAATTACCATAACTAAGCTTTATTTAATGACTGAATGAATCTCATTCAGAGAGAAAACATACTTTTCCAGGAAGTCTGAGTTAATTGAAGTTTTGCACCTGCAAACATGTCCATCTAGAACAGAAATCCCTCACTAAGGAATTCTGTGTGCACTGGCACAGCTTGGCCACACTGAAATAATGCACTATGCATGTTTCTCACCTTCCTGACCAGGCTCTGCACCTGTTCAAACCACAGAGGTGCTGACTGGAACTAAATCCCACCTGTCAGCTCCACCAGGCCTCACTTCTCCAACAGACGAGGGAAGGACAGCACTGAAGGGAACAGACAGTCGGCAACTGGAAAAGGTGAGTCACTGTTTGTGTTAAAAAGGCTTCAAGGGTGAAAACCGACCGAAAGATCTCTACAGAATACAAAATGTATTCTTAACCTTTCCTATAGATCCTTGAAAGCGAGAATCAGTCTGACCAATCTGAGGAGGAGAGCATTGAGGTTGTGAGAATGTCACCATCTGAGGTGTGCACAGCAGGAAACAACAACATCAGCAGGGTGGGTCTGAATGGTAGGAGGGGGAGTCTCCAAGGTCCAGAAATCAGCAAAATACACAGCCAGGGCAGACGGCATTCCACAGGGCAGGCGCTGACATACAGGTGAGCCCTCAGCACTAGTACACCACCATCTGTTTCATTTATCCTCAGTGTTGTCATAACCAAGATTTAAAAAGTGGAACTCTAATTAGTATTAAAAAGTAATAAATTATAGATCATCTGGTCAACCTTGTGAAAATCAAGATGTTGTTTCCAGATGGATGATGACTCATCACTGAAAGGTTATATTTTACCGAGTGCAGCATGATTAACATAGGCACACATATATTAGGTCTGCTTTTCTTCAGTACAGGGGGGAGCTGAATGTTTTGGATGGTAGAGGGAGGAAAATACAGAACAGTACAGGTGGGAGAGGTTTACTTTATAGCTGACCCTTGACCCTCGACATTCATCTTGTTGATCTGTGAAGGCCATCTAGTTTGGCTTCACTAGATTTCTTTTAGGGATTCCATAGTGAAGGTTGAAAAAAACAGCCCAATACTTTTGGCATTTTTATTTGCAATTAAAAAAAAACAACAACCTTGTATCATCTTCCTTCCACTTCACAACACTTCACAATGTTGTGTTGGCCAATCACAAAGAGTCGCAGTCAGATCCTTTCAGGTTCCATACCACTTGAACTTTTTGACTAAGCAGTATGAATGCCTGTGCAATACACACAAATTATCAACCGTCAGAATCAACCGTGAATTTTCACTTGTGTGCGTGTGTGTGTGTGTGTTCTGAACGTGTCAGGTTGGTGAACGCAGAGACAGAGCGAGGGTGGAGTGAGCGAAGGAACAGCCTGAGGAGAGATGCTCCTCGGGCTCAAAATGTTCACGCTGACACATCTAAGGTCGGGGTGAGGAAAAGCAGAAACTGCAGCCTCTTTTCAACATCAACAACTTATGAGTAACACTCTGTGGACCAACAATCAAATCTCCCTTAGCCCCATGGCACAGAAGATGAAAGAGAATAGACTTTTTATGCCTACAGACGTTGATGAAATAAACTGAAAAAAGCAGGAACATCTCATCCACACTGCTATGCAGTTTGTTGGTTTTCACATTCTTGATCAGTTTGGAATTTGATTTGAGAATTGATTTTTGTGCTTGTTTCCTTCCACTCCTGTTTGTCATCTCTCTCAAATGTTACAGTGCAGTGAAGTTAACAAGTGTACCGCCACAGCAGCAGGAAGTTTCATGCCAGTGCTTATTTCTCCAGCAAATTAGGTTCCTGCTGTCTATCCTCAGCAAGCAAAGAGGAAAAATCAATTTCATGGATTATTTACCTTTTTTATTTGCCGTTTGTGCTTTGTAGGATTATGACTATGAGAAGAAGAAACTGATGGCAACAAGAGGTTAGTGCTTTCAAACTATTTTTGCAGCTAGACAGTTTTAATATTCGGCGTACAGTTAAAAGAAAGTGTGCAGGCAACATATTATTGCACATGTGAGAGGGGAATTTCTGTGGAAAAGAGTTTCTATATTTAGAAATAAGGCAAAATTATTTGGAAATGTATAAGCAGCTCATATTAGCGATGAGCACATTTAGCGTAGAATGTTTTGTAGTTGGATAGAAGAGTTACGATTAAAAGATAATAGCAGAAACTTGTCAATCCAACCTTATACAGTACAGACCAAAAGTTTGGACACACAGTTGTGTCCAAACTTTTGGTCTGTACTGTATATTTGAACCAGAAAACGGTGCCACACAATATGAATGAACACATCTTGTAAACAAGGCCTCAACACAGATGAGAAAGCTAACGCTAGCTCCAAGAAAGTCATTAAATGTATTTGGATCATGTGTTCCCCAAGATAAAAATGCCAAAAACAATGGCAAACTGTTTATGTGTTAATACTATTCAAAATATCAATTGTTTTGTCCTCAATGAGCTAAAAGCTAGCACACAGTACTAGCATAAACAGAAGATACCATGCTACTGCTATCAAAACAGTGGCTAAGACATCATGTCAACACAACACACAATAAATTCATGTCCAAAATAAAATTTGTTGTTATTTTAGTGTTATTTGTAGCTCACCACACGCTGTGTCTGTCGTTTCCACAGACAGAATTAGCCTCTCAATCAGATTAAAGTCTTTCAAGAAATTCGTCTTGGTACTGGCTAGTTTCTGAAGCACTCATCCTTGAAGTGCTTCACGCAAACGAAGAGGGCTTTTTCATCTAATGTGGGTACAACTCCAAGAAAAATCAAATTCAACCAGGCACTTTGAAGAGGTACTAATGATGGGGACCACTAAATTACACTTGTCTGCACTCCTGAGACTCGAAGTACACAACAAAATATATTTAATGGCTAAATATGTAAATTTTGTGACATGCTTCTTATAATATAAACTCATTTTATGTACAAATGTTGTTCTGAGCATTGTGTTGAATGACATCTTATGATTAGGCAAGAAAAAAAACAGTATTTGTTTAGTTCATCTGAGAACGTAATGAAACATACTGATATTCTAAGCAGAGGGAGTGATTTCATAAAGGAAGCTCATTTCAGAGTTGCTTACTGCCAGGACAGCTGATACAGAGGATTTGTTTATAGGCTGCACAGTGCCAAAGTTATAATAGAGAAGTATTGGCACTCCCACTTAACTCACATGAGCTGGATACACAACACAGACACCACACACGGACCCAATCATGCTTGCATATACACATCCATATATACCAGTAAGGAGATGCATTGCCTCATCCGTCATGCCGAATGAGAGATCCAGACTCGATCTGCAGCCAAATGGTACCAATTCCCTTTGTGTTGTTTTATGGGAATATGAATTAGCAGTTTGAATGGGCCATCTGCCTCACAGTCATTAGGAACATCCATGCTGGTGTATGAATGGGGCATTTAGTCACACTGATATGCATGTGCACATACAAATACTGTTCCAACGGTTATAATCATGTTCATCTTTCACTTTGTGTGAAGTGATGATGCAATTTCTGAACCAGATTCATATGTTGAGGAAACCCATTGTTTGCCACAGGCAATTTTGGCAAAAACTAACTGGGCTGAATTTAGTTAATTTTGAAAAGAATAAATTTTTTTATAGTAGATATGTATATTTACAATATTAATTAGTACTATTTCACTACAGCACCACAGTTTTCTGCAAATGTTGCATTAAATTCTCCTCTTAACATTGCAATATCTTAAATTCATCATGTGATAAGCTACATCCTGAGACAAGCAGTAAATTAGCATAGGTCTGCTTTGTTTTGTCTTTGACTTAGGTGGTCTTAATTTTCCCTCCTGCATTTTGTGTTGTGTTGGGTTAACAGCCATGCAGAGGAAACCTGTGGTCACAGAGGTTCGGACACCCACAGACACCTGGAGTGGGCTTGGATTTTCTAAGTCTATGCCAGCTGAAGCTATCAAGGACCTCCGTAGCATCAGCCGACGCAGCTACAAACCTTTCCTGAGTGCCAACACCAATCAGCAGCAGGTGCAAAAAGAGATGGAAGCTAATTTTAAATGAATGCAAATATATCATTAAAAAGATATACTGGCAAATGCTTATACTTGTGGTAATGCTGGTCATCAATGGATCTTAATTTTAGACCTTATCAACTAAGTCCCCACAAGCCCATATCATAATACTACTATAAGATCTGTACGGCTGTATCATCTTTCTTCCACCACAGGTTGTAGAGTAGGACTAATACATGGCAAATCCATATCTTAATACTGGCACTACAGCAAAAACTAAACAGGCCTATGTCATAAAAATATCACCAAATGTTGTATGTACAGTAGTCATGATAGTTTAGCTCATCATTCAGCTTTTCTACTCGATCCATCCATAACATATGGATGGATATATCCATATATGGATGTTAATTTCCATCCATATAGTCCATGCAAAAATACAAATTCAGCATGAAAAGCATTTTTTGATATGGCTGTTTAATGAAAAGTGAAGTTAATACCATTTAAAGTTAAGCAAGACAGATAAAACAACTTGGTGTACTATTATTCTAATGAGCGATTCAAATAAATTTGCTCCACTACATTATTTCTTTTTACAGGAAATGTTGCTGATTTTGTTGCTTGTTTTTTGCCTGTGCTCCAGAGGTAGTTTTCTTTACTAATTTCACTGCAGCCTCCATTTTTGCTCTCGCCCTGTAACAGTGTGAAGCATTTATCTCTCAGCATGAGTAAGCTCAGCCAGTTTGGATGCTCAATTACGTGGAATCTGATATCATTACAGCCAGCTCAGCATTTTATTTCCAACCTGTTTACCTGACTTGTTTTACCTAATTTTCCTGGGATTTTTTACATTATACATGCCAGCTCTTTCTGGGTGCCCACTTTCTAGCAAGGAGGAAGCATACATACTTGAAATAATAACAATGAAGCAAACATACATTTCTAAAATACTACTGAGAAGTTTACATATGCTCATTATGGAAACCAACCAATTGAAATGATCTGTGCCAGTTTTACTAAGGAACATTAAACATTGGTTGGCACCTATTTCTATATGTGAGCCTGGATGTGGAATCAAACTTGTGCAACAAATCTGTTTTTAAAGTTAATCATAGCTGTATGTTATTTTATTACTGAAGCCAGAAAAATATAAACAGAATTATAAAATTTCCCCAAATTATTAAAACATTGGATTGGATGTAACCTTTTGATTGAGTTGAACATTAAATTTGTTTGGTAACATTTTCTGTGACAGGCCAGCCAATGAGAGCTGACTGCTTTTAAACTGGATTCGTTGCCATTTTTGAAAATGATGTCTGGTTTGTGAAAATTCACCACCATTTGATCTGTAAATTAAAAGCAAAAAGGCAGAAACAGGAGGCATGTCCCATTAATGTCAGTGTTTCTTTTCATAGTCTTGGGCTACTCAAAAGGGAAAAATGTGCCTTGGTAGCGACTCTGAGAACTGGAGGGACAGACGCGGATCCACATCTCAGATTGTCTCCTCGTCTTCCCCCTCTTCCTCGTCTCCATCCTCCCCCTCCACACCTCCACCTGGCTTCCCTTCCTTTTCTGTGTTTTCGTCCTCACTGAACAGAAGCAGAAATGAAAAGCCATGTAAGTTACACCTGCTTTTAAAGTTTGGCAAATTTTGCTGGCTCTTAAACTCCACTTTTGACTTCTAGACGAAAACTCTGTTGGCGGATGCTTCTTTGAAGGTGCGTACTCTGTGAGGAGGGAGTCAACCTGCAGTCAGCGAAGCCCCTCCCCCCTCGTGACGGATGACTTACCTGAGCTGCTCAGCGAACTTGGGCTAATCAAATACATTGACCTGTTTGAACAACAGGAGGTAAGGCACATGCAGAGAGTTACAACGAGAATCGCATTTCACACTGAGCTCGTTAGCACTTCCAACACTTCCTCGCTGGTTGAGAGGTTCTGCAGAGAACCATGTGCACACTGATTACTGACCTCTAGCCTAAACTTTATGAATTTTCAGTGAGTATCATAATCTAAACTTCTGTTATTCACACAGATTGACTACCAGACATTTCTCACTCTGTCTGATGAGGACCTGAAAGAAATAGGGATCTCCACTTTTGGAGCCAGACGCAAGATGACATTAGCTATCTCAGGTAGGGAACTGCTGGAGCTGTCAGTTAACAGACGCTTCTCTTTGGTTCATGTTTTGAGAAAGTTTTGTTTCCTCTTCCAGATCTGAACAAGAGCAAAACGAGTCTGTCGGATGCACAACCAGTGAAGCCCGGCTACCTGGAAGGTGGCGCGAGTGGTAGACTTCCACGCATCTTGGATCTGGATGTTGCAGTTCAGAATAACCGCTGGTGAGAGGAGACGGCAAGTGGATCTGAGCAGAGGAAAAAAATGCCCTCACTGCTGTTCATTTACAAGAAACTGACAAGCGAGACGCATCCTGTACACATTACATCCAGGGGTTTATATCAAGAACAATATTCCAAAGCTTTTTGTGTTTTTATACGACTCAAAACAAAAAGGCCTTCCCTACAAAAGCAGGGACTTCACAAAAGCCTTTTGTATGTTTTGAGGTGTTATTTTTACCCATTTTTGTATGCAGCTGCAAATTGATATTTCCAAAAGGAAATGATGTTAGTGATTAGGAAAATCCCGGAGTTAAAGCGTATGGGTCAATACGATGCATGTTTTACTGAAGCGTATCCATACAACTATTGTATATGAAAGGCAAAGTTTAGCTTCATTTATTTCTTTGGCATTCAGGTTAAATAATGAGTGTTTTGAGGGGGCTTAGAAGGGAAAGCATGCCACTAGAGGGCAGTGGTGTCCCGCTGTCTTAATGTCTGTGCTGTATGAAAAATTATGTATTTGTTTTTCACATTAGTATCAGCTTTACAGTCCCAGGTGGATAAGGTGTTAATTTTAAAATGTACTTCAGCCACAAGGAGAACAAGAAAAAAGGGGAGGGGGAAATCTGAAACCTCAGTTACTCCAAGTTCAGCTGATTTGATTTTAATTTATCATTAGTTATTTATCAGCACACTATTGCACCCAAGTTTGCTTTGTCAAACTAGTGTAATTTGCAAATTTTATTACTTTTTCTTGGATTTTTATGGACCCTCTGCTTGCAGGCACAAGGAGGTCTTGATCTGCTCAGATGCTTCACAGGCTGGCTGGTTCAGTGGCAACCAAGCATGAAACACAGAGAGAGAGTGACAGGAAGTGTTGGGCTGTGACAGATTAGGTAGAGATGATCCCTACTTATTACAATGTCTCTGCCAATTACATAGGCAGGCTTTAAAGCACCGATCCACAAATCTGGTCCTTGGGCTCTAGAGAACTGCTGGATTTTTATCCTGCCCGATAGTTAATTGCGTTCCCCTGAGGTCACAGGTCTAAATCAGTCGCTGATCACACGGCTAGAATGAAAACTACCAAGGAAAAAATGAGCAGTACTTTGAACCCCGACAAGTGAGCCACTTGGACTTTTCACTTGAGAAGTGGCAATCTGGGAACGTGACAAGGCTGCATGGTGGAAATGCAAAGCATCGCCCTGAGCGGAAGAGTCACAGCTTCTTTTGGGTTTTACTCAGGTCAGGTTTGTTACTCAAAAACCCCCCAACATATTTCATATTTTTTTTTAGGTTATGTGATTTTTCCAGTAATTTTTTTTTCTTTGCTAGGAGAAGGTTACTCATGAGACATAATAGATAGCTTAAATTTTCACACAGCCTAAATGTGCCATAACGTTCACACATTTTTGTCTACATAAAGTTTTCTTAAAGGGTCTAAAAGTTTGAAACACACTGAACTATTATTGTACACGTAACAATGTGTTCTGTATAACATAAAAAAGTATATTATAAATGAAATATGTCCAATAAAGATGTAGATGTTAATTTAGGTGAAACAATAAAAGACAGATTCCCAAAGGACCCAAATGTAGGACAACATTGGATGAGATTCATTAAACTGGAAAGAGTGGACTTCTCCTTAGCTACCAAAACATTATTATCTATTCAAAACACTTTCTCTCACAGGATAATTAGACAAATCTGGTGCATACTTCAAGGGACAGAGCAAAGGGTTGAGAGTCAGAGCATACCCCACATTTCATGCACTGGTCTTGAGAGAAGTTTTGAGCAGATCAACATTTAGACGACTGCTCTCAGACGTGAGGAATGTTTTAGAGGTCTTAATACGATTACCATTACATTATGGAATTTATGCCACAATCTAATGGTAATCAGGAGAAGAAAAATAGATTTTGTTTTAGGCAAACCTTTCCTTTTTCATATAGAAAATCTGTCTGTGTGTTTGTTGCTGTGTTCTTTAAGAGCTTTAAGGATAATATAAAAGCTCAAGGCTCGTTGGTTAACCCCTTAAAGCCATAGAAACCATGGATGTGTGTTATATCTTGTAAATTTCTGAATGACTTGTTGCGTTTCATGTACAATAACTCAAACAGCTATGAACAAGAGAAATTATGGTTGTAGGTTGGAGATGACCTTTGTGAGAATTAAAGGTATTTATAGCTTTCCTCTCATATGTAAGTGCAGCTGAGTGTTGATGTTCATGCAACAACCTGACTGAAACCTTTTGTCTCGACTTCTTTCTCTTCAAGGGACATATTGCCAACAAAGTTATCATATGAGCTCATATTCAAACTAAAGACTTCACAATCATTGGTTTTTTTTGTCGTGGCTGAAGGAGACTGATATCAGATATCCTTCGACTGAATGCCTGACAACCTTGTTTGGATTTTTTTTTAATGTTACAAATATCTGAATATCAGACAGAAATAATTATAACTGGGCTATAACTGAGCTACAAGCCCATCACGATTAAGTGGAAATGTTTTAAAAAAAACAACTAATTCTAGGCTTTGACCTCCTTAAAGTGCAAATCTACTTAAAAGAACAATAACCAATAACAAAAGAAGAAGACCAACTCCCATTAAAACTAACTACACTGTCAAAGCATCACTTGTCTTCATAGGTTTTGGGATTGTTTGGAGGATCCATCCAGCATGTGGGCCGTGTGTAGACAATAACGAAGGAGCTAATAGAGAAATGAAACAGAGCAACGACGCACCCTGAGGATAAAACATAACCACATATTCCCCTTACTGTGATGAAGATAGAACTCACTCCAGGAAAGTGAGGAGAGCAGGAAGAGAAAATAGAAACTGTAATAAGAGAGTGAGAATGAATGTGTCAGAGTATGTGTGTGAACAGGAAGAATATGAACACTGCAACAGAAGTGTTTGCTGAAAAAAATTGGATACCAAATAATCAAAAAAGGTGATTATAGGGGTTTAGAATATGTGAATGTCATCAAATTACTTCTCGCTGTTATAATTCTTACTCAAACCAGCAATATGACTTCAGAATGTAGATTCCAGCAGCTCCAGGGTTTTTAATTAAAATAAAATTGTATGTTAAAAATGTCTGGACATAAATCTACTTTTAAGTGAAAGAAGAATAAAATGCTTGTCTAGGTTAAGAAGGAGAGTGGGGCTATGGGCGTTTGCTGCTAAGGAAATGTCCTCAAGTAGTGACTTGAGGGCATTTCAACTTAGGTCAACAGTAAATTTACACAAACAGAAACAAAGATTGTCATAATTTGAGAAACTAACAAAAATATAGCTGTAGCACTGGAAAATATGAGTACAGCTCGAGATAGTAATCTCAATTTCTGTTCTTCCAATTGTTTACCATCTGTTTATTGATTTTGGACATGATGCAACCATTTACTAAAGTAAGTGGCTGTGTTTAGTAGTTTTCAATATGAATAAATTGTTAATGGTGTTAACTAGCTCATGATCTAATAGAATAAACGTTTGTGCAGCCAGGTTTACGCCTGTGGATATTTAAGACCAAGGATGTCCCGACTGAATCAAATTCTCAACTCAAAGGGTGTAACTTTTGTGACACCCCTAGCAGGACCTATACACAATTTTAAAAAAAAGCAACCTATGTATTTCTATGTGCATGACTTGCAAAAAATAAGTTCTATCAAAAGTCTGATAAGTGTTGGTGAAAAACAAATAAATTGGCACATTACCAATATAAAAATGGCAAGTATCTAAAGAAATGTTTAAAATTAGTTTTTTATGTAATTAGTTGAAACTATAAGGTCTGAATTTGTCTGCAGCCTCAGCAGCAAAAGTATTAGTATTTGGGAAAAAGCCTGACTTTAAATATGGATCTACTTGTGTGGACTCTGTGAGATTTCCCAGTGGCTGCAGTGTTGTTCTTCGCTTCCACCCAGAATCTCAAAAATTATACATTTTAATCTTTTTTTTTTTTTTTTTACTTTTTCATCACGTGGTTAGTTTCACTATTTCCTTCAAGGATATACGGAGATCCAGCCAAACAGTTGACGACAATCTTAAATGGAAAGTTCTACTAATCTGAAAAGCAAACGGCTATATTCACAAAGTCTGGAGCCACAAGCAGAATAGGTAAGGTCACTCAGTTGACGCACCCTTTATGCATCAACTATGTAAAGCAAATTACTAATTCAGTCTGGCAGTGTCTGCAGAGGACTGCCGACTCAGCCTTTCCAAGCCAAAAGATTCAGTTGTCCTTTTAGCCTCTGATTGTGGGTATGATGTTTTTTCAAAGTGCTGAGCATGGCTGTTTCAGTGCAGTGAGGTCAGCTGTCCCATTAGCCGACGACATTACAAAAACACTCATTAAGCCTCCATGTTCTTTTTGGTCGCTGTCGACTTTGTCATCCTCCTCTCTCAAAAGAGGCGCGTGATAAGAGTGTTTTATTTCGCTACCATTTATCTCTGGCTCTAAAAGGGGATGCTGCTTTCTCAAGGCTAGAAAAGGTCAGAGCTGATAGAGGGCTTTGATTGTTCGACTGCACAGAAATCCAGGCATTAGAAACAGGAAAAGGGACAAGAAAGAGGAATTTGTGTGAATGTTTTTGTGGTTTTAAAGTGAGCCGAGAGACGTGTTTTTAATTCGCGATTTTCTTATGACTTTAGATGTAGCATATAAGCCAACATGTTGAAAAGAAGAGACAAGTGAACATCGACACGTAAGGTTCAAAAGACACTCAAGGTGTCACTTTACTTAAATTTTAAAATAAATAAAAGTTTACGCAGTTGATTTCAATTCACTGAACATATCCAATGTTGGGAGGCAGAGCAGACTCTTGTCTCCGCTGGATGTCATATGTCCTCCCAGCTCAGGAGCAGCTACCTCATCCGGTGTCCATGCACAGTCAAAAGGCCTCAGCAGACCTACGGACCACTTAGCAAAATACGAGTAGGCCGAGGCATACAGATTTGCACTCCAGGCCCGCTATCTCTCTGCAATACAATTTCCTACCTCCTGAGATTGGGAGAAGAACTGAAAGGACACTAGACAGCATCAACATAGCAACAGCAACATATTGTAGCAGCCAAAATAGGCATCACTTTCAGTTTGAGATGCATAGAGCTGGACCTGGCCAGGTAAATCTCTCTTTTACAGGTACAAGATGAGAAACATGCAACAACAACAACAATACATCATTAATCTCATTGTTTCCTGGGCTCTCCGAACACACATAAAAAATAAAATAAAATAAAAAAAATTACAATCCTCCAAAAATTAACAGAGAGTGGAGCAGGTTGGTACTGGTGGGGCATCTCGGAGCTTTAAACTGTGGCAGCAATTTGTGGAAAACACTGGAGGGAGCCCAGCGGGGGAACACAGAACACAAAAATGAGCCGCGAACAAACAACAGGGAAAAGAATCCACAATCAAGCCTTCCTGGAGGAAACATATTTACATCCAATATATCAGCTAATGTGCCTGGGCTTACAGACTTACCAGAGACACCGATACTCACATCAATAGGAGAGAACAAGGATGGGAACAGAGCAAAAGAAAAAAAGTATCTATACTTGAAGGGTTTACAAATTGGAGGGCTTTTTTTAGGAGGAGTAAAAGCAAGGATGTGGACGGAAATGGGCAAATTTCTAACAGGATCTTGACAGTTTTGTTTAAAATGTTTTAAACTCTGTTTTCTTTATCTGAGAAATGAGTGGAATACAAGGAATAAAAAGTTTGAATGAGGTTCAGTGAAGAGGAGGATTGGGTAAAATGCAGGGATTACAAGAGCAGGTTCAGAGTCAAAAGATGGGCCGCTGCCAAGGTAGCCGGAGGAGGAGATGTTGGAATGGCTTCAGATCTGTGCTGAGTTAACAGAGTTTTCTGGTCAGCTGATGGCAAAGTAAAATGACGTAGTGGAGCTACCAGATATAACCAGTTTCATCGTCCTTGTCCTCATCCTCGTCCTCGTCATCCTCGATAGTTCCCCGGGGGTGGATCCGGCCCCGCCTTTTCTTCTGCCTGCTACGTTCACTGTGTGATGGCTCCTCCTCCTGGTCATCGAGGAGAATGACAGCACCGCCGCTACCAAAGTCCCCGGATGTCTCTGGGTCCTCATCTGTGAATAGATTACCAATAATCAAAGACAAGTACAAGTCAAGGACAACTACATAATGGATTCAAAAAGTTAGCCACATTTTATTTCTTTATATTTTGTTTACAAGAAGACCAGACTTTCTTGTAATATTTTAAAATAGTCTTGATCGATGGTTCCTCAGGGTTACGTAATGTATTTAAACGCTTTTCTTTGGACTGGTTTTTCCATTCATTTTCCACTACTTGGTAAGTTGTAGACTAGCCAGATTTTCTAAAGAATATTTAAAAGTTTAATTGTTTCATAAAGGGTGTCATATTTCAAGTATTTATTTATATTCATGTACTGTACATACACTGCTTGGAGACAGAACTCACAAAATAACCTTTTAAAATTTATTTTCTTTTAAGTTGGTCCTAGGTTATATCAAAACCTTCTGAGAAGCTAAATTTTGTCTTCATTAGCTGTAAACTTAATGATCAAATTAACAAATACAAACCCTTGAAATATATCACTGATACACATCACTTTCTGGATTAAATTACCTCAATAAATCTACTTTTCAATGATTTCATTACATACAGCAGTAGATCTTTGGAAATCTCCTTCGTTTTGGAAAAATGGCTTTATCTTTGTTTGACCTCTGAAGAAAATCTTTGTCTTTTTAGATACAACTGAAGAAATGGGAATAAATTGCATATATAGAACAGTCTGTTAGTTGAAAAATGATTAAATATTAAGTTGGTTATTTCCTAAGATGTGTTGTGTGCAGACAAAACTTCGGTTCAATAATTGGGTGATTAAACTTGTTTTGCCCGAATGATTCAGAAATCAGAGTTAAGGAGTATTGAAAATAATAAAGAAAAAATAATAATAAAAAAAACTTTAACTGAAAATGGTCAGAAACTGAAATCAATAGGCAGCAGAAATTCAAATTAGAAAGGAGCTTCAGAAAGCCTTGAGAACCACTGAACCAGAGCACATTAAAAGTCTGGCTTCATAGAAGCAAAAAATTATTAACTGAGAGATGACCCTGTAGTTTTGCACAGTATGGTATTTCCCACTGATGTTCCAAAATTAGGTTCCTCACAGGTTGGGATGTACAGGCACACTCTCCCATTGTTTCCACCTCATCATTTCTTGTATTTAAGCCAAATGAGTGGAGAGCTGCGAGACTTGCTGTATGCATGGGGGAATGGGAGAACTCCAAGCTGCAATAGCCTGAAGCCATTCAGGCTGAGTCTGATGAGCTTGTTACAGCACAGACAAAAGGAGTTCTGTTGTCTCTGTTTGTCTATGTGTGCATCTGTGTGTGTTCTGTGACTGGATAAACACCTTATCAATATTGGAAGCTGCAATTACTGGCTTGGACTAGGCTGGCATTCGACTGAGCTGTAATCTGTGCTTCTGAGTCCACCGTTTGATTGGTAATCGCTATGTCTGCCTGAATTTTTGTTTGTTAATTATTCTACTTTTTTGCTTTTTTACACAGTAAAATCACTCTGGAATTGATTTATGCCAAAGTGTAGTTTAAAAAAAAACAAAACTATTTTCTTTGAGTCTCAGCTGCTGGCGTGCAAATTGTGGTTTTAAAATGTATAAACATTTTCCTATTTATATTTCAGTCTCATTACTCTCCTCCACAAAGTGTGACTCCGTTGCTGTTCCTAAATCACATTTCCAAGACTTTCTTTTTCATATTGCTATCCCCTGTGAGTGACAAATATTTCTATTTGACTTGCAAGATGAAAGTGGGAAAAGATATAAGAAGTAGATGAAATGGGACGTCGCAGAAACTGAGAGTGGCTCTAGAGGAATGTCCGATATGATAACTGATGTCTAGATAGAGGTGAGAAATAAGTACAGAGTGAGAGTCTAACAGAACAAAGCAGCAAAACAAACCTGCAGTAGCTGCTTTCTATGTATTGTTGACACATCACAGTCTGTTCTCTATACTATAAAAGGTAAAATGACCTGCCTTTCTTTAAATATAAACTTATTCAACTGCTTTCCTCCAAGTCGAACTAAATATTCCCATGCGGCAATAGATCTAAACAAAACAACATCTTTTCTACATGAGCCTGCTTAGGTGAAAAGTTCCTGCAAGATTATTTTTTGTTTTCCATCCGTACACACTCTGCAAGCTCAGTCAACTTAAACCTTAACTTATAAAGAGGAACATTGCGGTTTTAACAGCAGCAACCTGCTTCTTTATGAAACTTCATACATCCCAAGTCCATTACCAGACGATGCCAGCACCACCTGCCTACCTCAGAGCGACATTTCAAACTGAACAGCTGCTTGTGCCAAATTTTCCACTCCAATTTTCCAATCTGTACACTTGCAGAGATCCAGTCAGGTTTGTGTTAGGTGTAGGAACCCAGCACAAATTAAAGGAAATGCCTTCACTCCCTGTTCTGTTGTGACAGTTTTGGTGCTAAAATTGAACAGAACAAAATTAGAAGAGTTTCATTTTTCCACACTTTCTTGTTTTAGATATTAGAACTCAGAATTACATCATAAAATTATTCAGCTTAGGCTTAATTACATGTTTAGATAAAGTGTCAATTTGTGTTGATTCTTAATAAAGAGAAACATACAGAAATGATGCTTCTTATGCAACAAAGAACACTCTCCTGGAAATTTGGAATAATTCCAGAAAAAAATTAGTTGATTTTTGATAGATTTTGAGACATATTGGTATCTAAACATTAATAAAGTCAAATTAGTTTAATAATAATGCAAAAGGAGAAGGAAAGGCAGATCTTATGTTTCCACCTGAATCTGACCATCAACACAAAAATAAACATTTTCGGTCAGGAAGACCACCAATTATGCAGTGTTTCTGCTTCAGAAAGATTAATAGTGTACCTATGTTAGTGTAATACATAGATTATTAATAATGGTTTTACCACAGTTAGGGTTGCCCTGTTTTCTGGATCCAGCGATCTCGTTGCCATATTTGTCCACACACCAACACTGGCCGGTGCTGCCATGACACTGGGTTGGTTTGTAGTAGCCCTCCTCAGTGCAGCGAGGAATATAGGAGCCTAGAAGCATTAAAAAAAAGAAGAAAACAAGAAAAGGTAAAAAAAAAAACAAAAAAACAGAAGACAAATTGGAAAGAAAATAAAGTTAAATGAAAGAAGAAGGAAAAGATTAAGAACATTAAGTTTGTGAGGATGGAACATGCTGTATAATTCGATTGCTGCTAGGCAGAGGGTACGCGTTTTCGTCCGGAAGTAGGAACTGAAGTTCTTGTGTATTCACAGGGGGAGTTTAACAATCAATTACTCCTGTGAAGGTTGCAGGACAACAACCATACATCCTGCTTAAGTGGACACAGTCACTCTCAATAACACAGACACAAACACGCCTCCACACTCGCCGTTTCACAAACACACACCCGTTCTCTGTTACCTTCATTTGACCCAGTCGCAGCTTATTTTTCAAGTCTTTCACTGTGAGCAGGAACAATATAAAATCTACCCAATTCGAACAGTGGCATTTAAACAAAATGCTTGCTGACATGCTTTTAAAATCCATCACTGAGATGTTTTGAAATTTAAAAGATAGGAATATGTTTGTTGTTCTAGTGCATGTGTTTTAATGACGGACATCAAAAGTTGAATGATAGCTATAATTTTTTAACACTTACCTATGAGGCTCTTTCTTCGACTCTGATTCTGGATCCTGCTTTTCTCAGTCTGACAAGGAAGTCCTGCAGTGAGAGAGGATAGAAGATGACTTCATTAAATCATTTCACAACAAAACTGAAAACAGATCATCAGATGCAACGCGCCTTCTTTGTCACTTCTTTCATTTTGTTTCTATGATTCTCCCAAACTTCCTCTGACCTATCCTGTTAGTTTAGCCAAACCAGGTGGCAGAGCCAGAAAACCTTCATAAGGGTGGCCAAGCTGGAACTGTTGCTCACTCGATGGTTTTTATTAAAGGACATAAAATAAAATGTATAGCATGACATTTTTTCTGAGGGCAACATTCAGTCACCCTACTGCACAGGAACTAGTCTTAAGCCCCTTAGCTGAAATATCTTCAGTGACACTCTTATGTTCTGCTTTAGGTTTAAATTGTCACAGATGTTCCCACATTTTCCCAATCCTCACATACACTTTCCTGTCCTCATCAGTTCCTGGGGGTGGTATGATGACGGCCAGGTCCTGCTACAGCAAACCAAGACACGTCAAGCTCTAAGCTTCACCGCTGGTTTGATTTTATTTTTCTGGAATGCTTCATTTGCCAGAGATCTGGTATCCAAATGCTTCTATTCTACATTAATCTTTCCAAACAACTAAAAAAAGCACTGCCTTTGTCCATGTTCGATCTGGTAAAACTTCAGCCTGCTCTTTGTTTTTCTTGGAAAGGTTTTCTCCTGGCATAAATCTCATAAAAGTTATACGTATTCAGTCTGTTTCTAATTGCTTAGTTATGCTTTTTTTATATATAACAGCAGCAAGAGCTTGAATAGATGTGGAGGTGGTCTCATTTATTCCTCACCAGGATTTCCATTTCTCCAAGGAAACTAAAGATAATGAGGAAACATTGTAGTGCAGATGTGACACCTGGTGGAGTGGCGTTGTGTTGGAAATGGCCAGGAAATGAGCAAGAAAAACAATATAATAAAATTGTCTATTTACTCAAAATTAAGTCTGCAAAAGCATCACAGTTCCCTTCTCGTTATAATGAGGTTTTTCCAAGTTGAGGGCAATATGTCAACATTTGAACATTCTGGTTTGAAATTAGATTGATTGATAGAAAGTTTTTTTTAATGTTCAAGTAAAGCTCTCCAGAGTAACTTAAGACTCTTTCGCTTTGATTTCTTTATGTGTGTGAGCTTTCAAGTCAACATGTTTTCGCTCCCCTCACTTACCTTCAGGCTTCTGGAAACAGTAGCACCACTCGTTGTTGGACAGCTTGCCATCCTTAAAGGAGTCACAGGAGTTGAAGAGAGGCTTCATGCACAGCTCATACTTGTCTAAATAGATGGCGCTCAGCTCTGATTGGTCCAGCAGCAGGTCGAAGTTCATGTCAAGCTTGTTGAACATCCAGCCCAGTGAGTCCTTACAAATGGGTAATATGCTGGTGTCAAAATCTACAGGAGGAGGAAACAAAAGAATTAACTACTGGAAGTACAAAAACATGTCTGGATCATTTCTTTTTACAGGAGCAAAGCGAGAACTGAGCGAAAGCAAGTGTTGACAGTGACGGGGCTGAGATGTGTTGAGACATGCTGACATAACAGGGAACACAGCAGGGTCACTGTCAGCATCAACATCATCTCTCGCTTGTTGAAGGGGCCTCCGTGTGGGCGTGTGTGTGTGTGCTTGTCAGAAATAGATGATACATTTAGGCACAAAGAGAGAAAAAAAAAAACATCACAGAGGGGAAGGAAAGCGCTCACGTCCGGTGGTGGAGTCAAAACTGTCAGAGGATTTGAGGTCTCTGTTGGCATCGAGGTGCAGGACTCCAAACCAGTCCTTCAGTCTGGCAGCCAGACTGTGGAGCTCTGCGTCTGAGCAGCCTGCACACAAAACGACATAAAAGCACCAAATAATGAGAAGGAATGCAGTCACTCTTGCTGCTGTTATCATTGCAGAAAATAACTTATCGTTATTCACTTCTTATCAGAGATTCACTGTATGAATGTTTTCTTTCTTTTGTTTATGCTCCCCGAGCAAACACAGAAGGCTGATAACACATACTAAGCTTCTGCTATCTCCTGACTGTTAGACACACAAATTCGGTAACTATTTTGTTGTTTGCTTGTCTGCTTTTATTTCCACCCCTTTGGAGTTGAACCCCTGATCAAATAAATGATTTTATGGAAAACCCAGTTGAACACAGACATAACACGGATTTATTTGAAATTCGTTTCCTCTTGGCTTAAAAAAAAAAACAAAAATAAATGGCAATCTTTCAGTGGCGGTTGCATTTTTGTAGATAAATGCGCGTCTGTACATTTACCCTAGATCTCACTCCTCCGTGCAGCCGTAAAGAAGGCTGTGGCAGCAGGGCCATGCATGTTGATGTTTCTGTTCATCATTCTACCCACACGGAGCACCAGCAGAACCATGTATTTAACGACATCTCTGATAACAAAATATAAACAAACGAACAGAAAAAAAAACAAACCCTGGTTGTTTCAGTTAGACTGACAAAGTCTGCGTACAAATCAAGCAGTCTGCCTCGTTTTTCCTTCTCTGTCTTATTTCTCCTTATCCTGCTTGTGATTGACAGATTTTTTTTCGCCTCGTTCTTTTTTCTTTTTAGAGCTTGATAGATGACTCCAAAGGGCAGACTCATTCTCCAGCTGGAACAGAGCCTGCCAGTCTAATCTCTGAAAGTTTGTCATGCAGTACAGTGCAAAGGGGAAAGAGGGTCGGGATCTGAGTTTTCTATGAAAACCCTTGATACACACTGAAGGTTTATTTTCATATGGATAGCTTTTGCCACTTGTTTTACAATTCAGAACATCTGTACTAGCCCCAATACTCTCTCTCTCTTTTTTGCTGCAATTACAGCTGCAAGTCTTTTATGGTGAGCCTCTTCAGCTATTCACAATTAGGGACTGAACGTTTTGACCATTGTCTTTGCAAACAAGCTTAATGCAAATTCATTCTGGTCTTCTTTTAACTTTCTATAAAAAAAAACAAAAAACATGCATCTTTTCCTCCTACTTAACAGTCACACTGTCCCTTGTATTGGTCTATCAACTGAATTTCAAATAACATGCATTCATGTTTATGGTTGAAATGTTATAATATGGAATATTATTAAAAAGTTTAGATGTATGAACATTTTTTGCAAGACACCCTACATATGAGGTTCATACATACTGTTCACACACACAGACCAAAAGTACAGAGTTGTCATTATCTACATAAAGACCCAAATAACAGTTTTTGACAGAGGAACAAAACGTCTTCAGAAGGACATCAAAGATAACTACAGCACACAAACATACCAAGGAATCATAAAAAAAGTTATACTAAGAACTTTACTCATTATGTAAAGTTCTTTTCCTGTTGGGCCCTACTTCTATTTTTAAGTCGTATCCTGCATATACACACACAGAGACACACACTGTATTTCTCAGTAATAGTTTGAGCCTCTGCACGACAGTTTCTATAAAACAGCGAATGCCCGAGGTAACAGACAGGAGCTGCATCAGAGGACAGATAACATTTATCTCCCAGGCGCTCAGAGTGACATTACCTCTGGAATTACAAGGTGGGCTCTCTGTGCATGTGCAAGTGTGAGTATTATAATCCTTCAAGAACATCCAGATAAAATTTCCTATTTCAGAGTTTATGTCTTTATGTATCAATGTATTTACTTCCACACTATAGAGCAGAGGACAAAACAGCAAACAAGAATTCAAAAAATAATTTCCAAAACTAAACCCATTTTAGTTTTTTTTTTTTTTAAACCTCCACATCATTACATCAAAACCAGTTTGTATTTCTACTTCTTCATTTTTAAGGCCTGCTAAATTCCCTCTGGTGAAAGTTCCTATTTTCTTTCCTACTTTTTATTTCATCAGTTCTGCAAGTTTCATTTATCACACCTGGTGCGTAACCTTGTTTCTTTCTTGGACCTAGAAAACCACTTTGATAATTCTCACTCTTTGTTTCTCTTACCCTCATTACTTTGAGAAGTTTATTTCCCACTTCTCTTAAGACATCCCCAACTGATGGGAACTTGAGAGTTTCTCCTTTTTTTTTCCTTTTTAGTCTTTTGAGTAAATTCTCTTGGAGTTCAGACTTTGTTCTCCAAGTGTCTGAATATTTTTTTCCAGAGAGGTTTGACACTTCAGTCTGTTTTAGAAATAAGCTTTAAAAGTTCCCCTTTATTCGACACTAAAAATATTTTTTAGTTAAAATCACTAATGCATCAAGAAAAGTTAATACATTTAATACTTTGTACATCTTAATTTTTTAACTTAAAAAATAATTAATTTTCTTTCTCCAAACCATCAGAAGCTTAAGTCTTCCCATCTTGCTTAGCAGTTTTATATTTGTGTTATATTTGATTCAAAGAGATATATACAGTATGTATGTATGGAAAATAAGTTCCACAGCATTTTTTTATAAATATGTTTCAAATGATACCATCACTATGTAATTTGCTAAATTGATATGTTTCTCATAGTTATTTCAAGAGTTTCTTGGTTTTACCCATCACAGGAGGCTTCTTGTGCGAAATGTTGGTCATGATAAACCTTTCCATAGGACTAAACTGACTGATACAAATAATTTTACATTATTTCTACCATTATTATGATTTCATTTCACAAAGGCATTATCTGAAACATGACTCTGAATCTAATATGATGCAGGAAAGTATTGATCAGCTATGAACATGGAACATAACAAGCTGAACTAGTGTGAATTTCTGATCAGTTCACCATGGCAACCACCAGCAGCACCAGCAATGACTGTGCTGGGGTAGATATCCAAAGGTGATGAAACAGTGTTAAAAGATTATACCCAGTTGTAGGAAAACCATAAGATTTTCTGACCTATATTTGTTTTTCTTTGTTGTTTCTATCAGTTTAAGTGTTAATCCTCATAAATCTGCAACAAAGTGAGGAACCAAAGAAGAAGAATAGAAATGTTGTAGATTCTATCTTTTCCTCTATCTCTTTTAGCTTCTTTTAACTGCTTACACGCACACAATGCAGCTTACATAATCATGTTTATATGTGTCTGCTGGCAGTCATACATAAACAGACTGAAACTGATTAGACTTTAGGGAGGGTACAGATTGCAGAGAAGAATAAAAAGATAAACATGCGCTACAATCTTTCCCTCACTTGGTTCCATCCATAAGGTGAGCAAAGTGTGGCCCCAGCGCTGGACAGTGAATGTAGCTCCGTATCTGTTCCATTTGTATGACATGTATGACTTGTAACATTTGATAATTTTTCGGCATTAAAGCCTGCTTTTATATATAACCAAATCTCATTATTTCTCAAGGTAATTTACATTCGGGGGTTCTGGTCGGGTCCTGAAACTGGTAAACGGACCTGGTGGAGCAAAGAGACAAATGAATAAACTCCAACAGAAAGCAGCCAGAAATCTTTGCTTAAAGCTGCAGTCGTTAACTTTTAAAGTCAATCTTTGAAATATATGTTGATGACACTAAAAGCTCAAGTCCAAAAGTGGTTAGCATCGTTATATGTGTTGTTCTTTGTCTCCGTATTGACCCTCCCCTTTTCACTCAACGACCTCTGTTTAATCAAGTTTGACCCATGGAGAACAAAAAATTTCTTTTGTGACAGCATACAAAAAAAACAATCAGTTGCAGCACATAGTCACAATGAACATAGACAAACAATATATACGGATACACTCAAGTAAAATATTTCTGCAATTTGAGACTGGAGGTTGTAGACCCTGTTATATAACCTGCTGTTTAAAGTTTAAAAAGATGAAAATGACATGCTGTCAAGAATAGTCCTGTAAATGAAAACATACCAAAGGCCAAGCTTTAAAAATATGCAAGATGGCAATTTAATTTAAGTATACAAAAGACTGTGATGCGTTATGGCTCTATAATTTGTAATAAACCTCAAAGTGTCATGTTACATGATGTCCAGCATGTGAAGACACTGAGCAGAGGTATTCATGTATAATACAGCACTCTATACAATATTCAAAAGAAAAGCTGACGCCACCAATTTCTGTTTTACCCTAAAATAAAAGCAATATTTATTTCAAAAATAAAATCCAATTAAAAGCTTCAGCTTCTTTACAGTACACTAGATATGTGTTTTAAAAAGACAAATTGTCATTGATTAAGAACTCAAATATTTGAATATAGATCTTTTTTTTTATTTTTTACCATGACTAGTGATGACAAACTGGTTTGATCTCGCTGTTGTTGAAAAAACACATTTTATTTTGTCAACTTTCAAGGCAAGTTGAAGCTGTCAAAGTTGTACTTGAATTCTATAAAATGCATTCTGCATGTATGCAAACACTTCTGTGGAAGTAGGTGAAAAGCAGCTGCCTCGGTCAAAATAGACATTTTGTGGGAATTGCAGTTTTAAATCAGATATAAAACACTCATTTCATAACTTGGACTGATCTTCTATCCTCCTCTCTTATAATCACACATGTGAATGCAATCTCTTTTATGTCTACAAACTGGGATCCATCAGAAATGGGATGGGTTGGAGGGGTTTGCATCTTGCCAATGCATGAAATTCTGGACTATTTTGAGATGCTGAACCGGTTCCAGTTGCTTTTTATGCTGATAAACAGGTCAGACTGACAAACTACAACAGCCAAAATTGCATCATCCCTAGTCACATCAATCATTTAAATATTAAACTTTGTGGAAGTTTTTTTTTTTGTAGTTCAGTTTCCAGATTCTGTATCTCTGCAGATGTGTGCCTGCTTCAAATACACCATTCAAAACACCATCAGGAGACAGACCTTGAATTTGTCAGCTGTGTTTTTGTCATGTAACTTTGTAATCAACAAAGTTTGGAATACAAAAGACAGTTTTGCTCTATTCCAAATAGAAAAAGTGGGCGGTAATCACCTTGAGACTTCAGTTGTCTGATAGGATCAAAATGAAAGCTAGCGAGGGAGATCAGATGATAGGACGCTGAGATACAGGATGACACTTCTTAACAAGGTAACACAGGGAGAAAGAAAAACGAACTGCAAAAGTCAGGTAAGATATATAAAGAGGATAGAAGGTCAGATTCATTAAAAAGATACAAGGGTATGTCTGATTTTTTTTTTTCTGTGCCCGAAGCTATCAACCTCCCAGAGCAATCCCACAGGCAGTGAGTTGAGTTTAGTCCAGATAA
This sequence comes from Xiphophorus maculatus, assembly GCF_002775205.1. NCBI lineage: Eukaryota > Metazoa > Chordata > Actinopteri > Cyprinodontiformes > Poeciliidae > Xiphophorus > Xiphophorus maculatus. The sequence goes on along the minus strand of NC_036465.1, from coordinate 17,341,095 downwards.
TGATCAGTAATAGACTCTGTGCTCAGTCTCAGAGACAGGTAGAGATAAATATGATAGGGACAGAGGAAAGCCCGTTGAAGTTTCAACCTTTAAAAGGATCCTCCTTTTCCACCCTTTTCACATCAGAACACATTGCCCATGTTGGTTAAGGATTCGTGGGACACCAATTAAATTCTTATTACAATCTAAGAGAATTGTGTAATATTTGTCAGAGAACTGTATGATATTTAGGAAAGCGAGAAGTCTACTAAAAAGTTTTGCTTTTGCTCTTTTTGGCTTAAGCCTAAATGAACAGCAAAGCACAAGAGAAGATTTTAAAAAGTGCAACAAAATCAGGTTACAGTTCACAGTTATACCTACTGGCTGATGAACCCACTATCATCAAATATGTGTTCAAATATTGATCAAAACAGGACATACAGAAGGTTCCCATTAAGACTACATTTGTCATCTTCTAAGGAAAGAGTTCCTGCTTTCACCCCTCAGACCTCCACCCCCCACTGAGCTGGGTGGCTGGTCATAAAGTGAGGAAGTGCCAGAACATCAGCAGCTCTGGGTTGCTAACCTGACTTCTAGCTTCCTCTGGTCTGACTAGCAGGCAAATGAGAAGCAGCATCCCTGCATCAGAAGCCCCTCCCTCTGCGTCAGTGTGTCTCTGGGTTTTCCTATTCTTTAGCATCAGGTCTAAAGAATAGGAATATCTCAGTTTCAGCCTCTTTAGCCACATTCATATGAGTTTGAACACGTCAACACTGACAAGAAGCAGACAAACATTTTCCTAAATAGATCCTAAGCATGTTGACCTTCTTCATTCATGGTTAGGAGGTGTTGGATTCAGTGGCGCCTGGTGATTAAGGCAGACTTCAGACGAAGCAACTTACTATAATTTTACAAGTGAGAAAGCCTTTACTGTTTTGAATGCCTGCTTTGTGCAGAAGATGGCACTTTGAAAGTTAAATAATATTCGCATTCCTTTAAAGGCGGCTTTCGTTTGCTCAGCACTATCTATATAGATTTAATAGGCATTTCAGAGTACATTATTAAGCAAGAGAGCAGTTTGATGCATCAGTGTAAATGGGTGAAGCTGCACAAGGGCAAGGTAAATTTCTCTGGGCAACGATTGGTTCATACAGGAACTCCTTTGATGAACATTAGCTGGTAGTTGGAACATGACGAGGGAGACATGTTACCATGTTAAAGAAAGAACCTCAACAGGGCCTTCCTCTTGGATTCAGAGTTGTTAGGTTCTCTGCGGTTATGAGCACATTCTCAAAGATAGAAAAAAATGCATCGTTGAGGCAGAAAACAGATGAGAAGCTCCTCTGGTATGATTTTATCCGATGATTGTTTACAATGCAATGAATTACCATTCACTTTCTGTCTGTATTTTAATGATCTGTGGTTTATGTTGCATGAAGGTTGCACAAGAAGTGTCTCAAACATTTCAATATAAAGTATTCAGTTTCCTACATTTTTTCCCAAGACAAAAATATTCTTTCTAAACTAAATATTTAGATTCTTGATTTAAAGTCAAGCATCCCAAGCCCTGAAAATGGTCCCCGGGCCACAGTTTGGACATCCCTGTTGTAAAGCATCAGTGGCTCGCCATTTAGAGGGGAATAAAAATTGTCACCAGTTAAGGTAGGAGTTGCAACATTTCAGTGTTTGCTTAATTTATTTGCAATTTCTGGTGAAACATTTATTCTCATTAACATTCAGTATCAGTTTTTGATGTAGGCGATGCAGCTCAGCCCCCAGGGTGGCATGGCAGAGAGGATGCAAAAAGCCTCAAGACGAAAATAGAAAGTCATCTGTCTTTTGAACCCCACCAAGTTTTCAACTGAGGATATGTACTGAAAATTAGGAATGGATACCCCAATTTGTTGCGTAGAGTGTAAGAATATATTGGTACTCCAGCATCATAATCAACGGCTAATGATGCAAATCTGATTTGCAGGTTCTAATTCAATTAAATTACAGGGCATGTTTGAGGGAGGCTGGCTTGCATTTGATCAGCTAATTATAAACCTAACACACTAATGTTGGTCAACGGTGAACTGCAATATTCTACAATAAACAGAGATTCTGTAAAACATAACTTTAGATCTATCAAATCTTTATTATGCCAAAACCATTTCCAGAACAAATGAAGCTCAATGGAATCATATTTGGGCTTTTTCTGGGGAGTGGGTGTGTGTGGATCACTCAGGGGAAATCGTGCACATAAGGATAGGCTCACCCAGGGCATCACTCACACAGGAACCTACACTGTTAGTGTGGGATTAGGTTAAATACGTTATTAGGTTGTGTAATAAGTAAGAGAAAAACAGTTCCTTAACCCTCTGATGCATGTCATATTGACTATACAGTCTTCCATGAGTGGGTCTTTTTGGACCAGTGTTTAAATCAATGTGTTTTTATGCTACTTTTGTCATTTTGATTTAAAATAATGTTTGGATTAGTCTTTTAGCTTAAATAAGCTATTAGCTAATTTTATTACTTATTAGCCATGTTTAGTATACTGAATGGAGAAAGTAAAATACAGACAACATGCTAGTGATGCCCCACATGCTACTGACAGCATTCATGCTAACATTAGCATTTTGGTTAATTTCAGCTGATACACTTACTTTAACATGCTCAATGGTGCAAGTCCATATTTTTCAGCATCAGAACGCAGAGTCCAAACTGACGGGCACACTTTGGCAGGCCCCGGTTAAATTTCTTTGGGAATTTTCTAGTATTCATATTATTATTGCTACTATTATTACTAAGAATAATAACAATTATTATTAGAAACAAGTTAAAAAATTTTCTATTATCCATCTATTATCTAATGTGCACAAAATCTTTTTGTACTGTGGGAGGAAGCCGGAGTACCCAGAGAGAACCCAGTCAGGCACATGGAGAAGATGCAAACCTGCCATACTGAAAGTCAGGAGGAGCGTGACAGATGGAACATGCTGTGAGTCAAAATAAGGGGCAACAAGGATTTTTAGCATGACGTCTGCGCGAACGTTTGCTCATTGCAGCGCGACGTCTTTTCTCTTCATTGCAAATGTTGCATCCGGGTAAAATTGGTGGTCTTGGGACCTTGGGAGATTTGTGACGTTTGGTGAAATCGTCCCCTCGGACCGATCTCTTTTCATGGTTCCGGTCTTCTAATGGCGCTTTTGTTTCAGCAGAAGTTGAATTTTTGGACTCCACTGTCTCCTTTTCAGAGCAAACTTCCCCAGCCGGAGACGTTTGCTCTTCAGAAAGACTGGATGAATCGTTCTCTTCTACAGAGTAGAAGTACTCTTCAAGAGTACTGTCCTCTGAAAATTCACTGCAAACTTCTGCTGCAATTTCTCTGGCCAGAGAATCCAGAAAATCCTTCTCCGGTTCCCCAACTGGAGAAGGACTGAAAAGATAATCATCGAATGTGTCGTACTCAGAGACAGTGCACTCGTCCTGATGGTTCCGATTTTTCTCACAGCAACTTTCTCCAGCCGGAGAAGGTTTGAAAAGATACGCATCAAACTCATCGTACTTTGAAACTTTTGGTACTTTGAAATGTGATAGTGGCTCACGTTCTTTCTCTCTTTTTTTGAGTATGCAGAATCTTTTGGCAACTAGTTCCCTTATTTTGCACTTGGTCATGAAATAATCTTCAAGGTACACTTAAATTAAAGTTTTATGTAACTAAAGAGTTCAACTGCCATTCTTATGTTGGCCCTTGTACTTGCATTATAAATCTTTTTAATAGTTAAATATTAAGTTTAGATTGACAATGGTATATTAAAACCATTAATTTAAATAGGGTTTTTCATCATTCTATCAAGCTTAAAATTTTGAATCATGACTTAAAAATATCTTAAAAGTAAAATTAAATGTAACTTACAGGCATTTGTTGCTGCTGTTGTTGTAAAATGTGACAAGAAATGTTGCCTGCTTGGAGAAGAGCTACGAAGAAATAATTTTGGTTTAATAATTTTATAACTGTTACCACAGAGGAGGGCTGAGTTGGCATTTAGAAAACTACAATGACGGAGGAACTCTGACTGACTACAGAAGGAGGCTGAATGTTAGAACTACAGACACGGCAGAATGTTTTGGGCATTATAGAACTGATTTACCCCAACCACTGTTACACATGGGATTAGTGTTGACATTTAAAATGAAGCTTACTGAAAATTTCAAAATAAAAGCCTCAATATTCCTCTGAGGTTTTCTCTCAGGCAGTGCAATAATATTACAAGATCATTCTTGTAAGTCATACTTTGTTTAGGTCAATGAGCAACATTCCACTGTTACATTTTTATCAGGAAAATTAAAATATTTCTGCAGTGTTTTTTGCTGAGCTTATCAAAATAGCAGAGTTACTCAAGTGTCTTATGTGTTTATAATTTGTTGTCGCCTCAGCAACAGCGACTAAAGAACTTCTAGTTTTACAAATAAAACCTTAACTGAGCACTGAATATGAGATGAGTCACAAATGTCTGGTTAGCTTGAATGTCGACATAATTAATTTATTTTTTCATCTTGTGAAAATTAAAGCTCGAAATACATTATGTTCTCAGTGGACCTTGAAATAAAAGAAATCTACTGTTTAAACAATCAATTTATTGTTTTTATTATATAAAACAAACTGACAATTTTATTGTGCGTTCACAAAGAATTAAGATTTAGGTAAAATAATATTTTATAAAGAGCAAGTTATGAATCAGTGGTATTTACAGTTTCTTGGAAAGTTATTAAAACACAAGACATTCATTAATTATGATGAAGTGTTTAAAAATAATTTTAAGCATGCAATTAACTATTATAGCAAGCTCATCATTTATTGTCTTGAAGGTAATGTCTCAGGTCCCTGAGTGGGGGTGCATGATGGGAGGGGACGCATCACCACCCGCTATCTATGACATTAAGAATTAGAAGTACAAGTGGGCTAGCCATGACTGAAATCATTGTCATAGTATCATACTGGTGTGATAGGAACTTCTAGAGAATCATATTTCCTTAGATGTTTTTTTTTTTGCTGGAAATTTTTGAGTTTCTTAAATTTCCAATTTTGTAACAAAACCATTGCAAAAATAATGTCCTGCATTTGCGTAGCTACCTATTAAGTCCGAGGACTCCAAACACTACAATCAGCAATTCACCCATTTATACACTGTTAGCGATAAGCTACATTGCAGCCACAGCTGCCCAGGAGCAGACTGGCAGAAGCGAGGCTGATATTTAATTGCTGCCAACATATCCTCTGAGAAGGATGAAGTGTGAATGAATGAGACGGCCGGAGCGGGAACCGGCAACCTACCTCCTGATCCACCATTACACAATACAGAAATAAGAGCACAAAACCAGAAAAAGTTGACTTTTTAAGACACACCAAAACTGATGTGCATTGTCTCTTCATACTGGTAAGAGCTCAAAAAATCTCTACACAATTGGCATGTGTTGGTAGGAAGTGTGGAGGCAGAAAAGAGGACAGCACAGTCTGTAATCGTGTGTACTCCCTGTGGGGCCGAGAGGCAGACATTCCAGTAAAAAAAATAAAAAAAATCTAATTTAGTTAGTGGATTTATTCCGTTCAGGCTCCAACAGGTCTCTTTGATTTTTCCTGCGATGCCTTTGCTTCACAGAAGCTGACACAAAAGGAAGTATTTGCACTTTAAAAATCTCACTGACCATAATCAGCACAGACATGGGACTTTCACCTGCTGAATCTCTGTGTGCCAGCTTGAGTCAGTGTTTTACATGGAAAAGTGTTGACGTTCGCTGTGACAGCAGTGCTGCAGCAGGGGAGATGACAGATCAAATTACATCTCAGTGCCATGGTGACAATTCACTAACCTTTGCTGACAGACACAAAAAGAAAACAGCTGAACTGGATTTCAAACACACACATTTATGATTCATACATATATTCAGCTTACAAATATGGTGCAATATTTGACATTCATCAAAATTCTCAGCTTCAGGCACTATTTGGATTTTTCCAGTGCAAAATGGAAAGGTTATGCTTTTAAGTAATTAGTAGTTTGTCCATTTAGTTGAAGAATGAATAGCAGCTTGATCAACTAGATACAGAATGTGTCTTAAAAGCTTTCTTTCTTTCCACGTTATATATCAAATACAGCAGACTCAATAATCACACACAATTTTTCATTTAACACACAACGTTAAATGAAAAATATTATCCTTCTCAGTGTTCATAAGTAAAATACTACAACTAATTAAAGCCTGGGTAATGTCCAGTTTTAATGCTGTGAGCCTTCCTAAAATATACCGGAGGATTCAGCGTTACTACCTCTCTATAGACTTGTAATGCTGCTAAAGAACTGTATGTACTCTAGGGCATTTCAAGGTTTTCTGGTTAACTTAAATTTTATTTTGTTAGTTCAACAATATAAATATCATACCACAAAGTAATCTAAGCAAAAAAAAAAGAGAAGAAGACCAATTGATTTTATTTATGTAGTGGGTGTAAAATATTGAATAAAATATTGTGCTACATGACTGGCTTTATTTTCACTCTTACATTTAACTTTATGACACGCAAAATTACAAGTGGGTAGCCCACATTGTCTCCAAGTGTATTCTGGATAAAATTTGTCACCAGCCGTCCACCAACGTCATCATCAGTCACTTGGCAACAGATGGCAAACTAGGCAGAGCATTTTTAAAGACTAAGTTAACGTGAGTGGAGCTTCATGGCGCGGCAAGGCAAAAAGAATGGAAAAAAGAGAGAGCAAGGACAAGCCAAAAACTGGATGCATATTTTGTTCATCGTCTTGGAGATGAACCAGACTTTTTTTGTTGGTAGTGATTCCGGGCCCCCAAAACTGCAGACACAGCCAGGAAACATGAGCTTTATTATTTGTATATAAAGGGCCCGGTCATTAGTCCTGACCCCAGCCCAACGCTGACTTGTTCAGCTAGTGGTTACTACAATCACTCCACTAAACGCAAAGCGTCATTGTGACTTTGTTTTTACACCTCTGGCAGCAAATCTGCACCAGTTTTTAATCGAAATTATTTAAAGGAAAACCACTGATATTTAAAACAGCCTACTGCACAATTATTCTAAAACACTGCACTTTACCTTTTACATATTTTTGCCTTATTGTTTTATTTTTGCAGGATATAAATATCCAGGAATAAACAGCACGGAACGAAATATAACAGGTAAGAGGTGTTTGGTTTTAAAAATAGGTTTCTGACTCTAATTGTGCAGGTGGGATATTTGTGACTCTGCTGCAAATGTTCAAATCCAGCTGCAACCTGTGGCTATCAGTAAACCCAGAGGATTGATTGCAGATATCACACGACAACAATCATTTAACTGTTTCCATGGGAATGCAATGTGATGCATAGAGAATTTTTTTTTCACTTACTGCTATCCCCATCTATTTACCATTTTGCCTTGTTGATCTAATGTGAAACTGAAAAATCTCTGCCACCTTCAAGTCTACAAACTTTCGAATCTGTTGTCTGGTAGATAGTTTGAAGACCGTCTGTTCTGAAAAGTGTAGAAAGATTTAGCAAAAAAATAAAGAAATAAAATAAAGGATCAGAATTTGAAACATAAATAAAGAGGGTGTAATCAAGGATTAAAGAGGTAAAAAAAATAAAAGTCTAATCATTTGCTACGATTTATAAGTAGACTTTTGTTTCTCCTGTCAAAAACACTGTTTACCCCAATAACCAGGCTCTCAGTAAACTGAACACATAATTATAGTTTAATCTGAGCAAAGACATGTGGGAATTAATGTGACAGAAGTCAAGCAGGTAAAACACTTTTCTATAACAGCATCAGTCCTAGTTATCTCCATCATTCAGGCTTAAACTGGATGCAAGACAAAGTCAGTACTGCCCTTAATTAGGAGACAATTTCAGTTTGCATGAAAATGTGTGTGATGAACCTTGGCACCGACATAAACACCCCCTAATCTGAGGCTGATTAGAATAGATCTGCAATGGAAGGCTGGGACAGACAGACGGCCGGATGGACGGAGGGACAGACAGATATTTACAACAAATTCAGTAACACCACCTCCCCACCTCCCTGCTCAAGATAAAGGAAGCCTGTAAAAATAACAATCCATCCTTTCGGCGCTGCTTTCTTTTAGATTGCATTTCTCCACCACAATCCCTCCATCCATCTGCTGAAATCCCATTTTCATGACAAACAATAAGACACACACACTCACTCCATCACCAATTCCTGCAGCTGTCACATAATGGGGGGTTGCGGGGGCTTGAGATGCGAGAGGGAGAAAATAACACAAGTAAAGGGAAGGATGACAGGGGAGGGGAAAGAAAAGGAAAACACTGAGAATCACCAATGAATTTGAAGAACCAAAAGGAGCTTTACTGGATGGCGAGTGAGTCACAATGGTGAGTTTTTGGTCCTCAAAGTAACTTGGAAAAAGATAAATCTTCTTCAGTCATCCCTTTGTACCCCGATTTCCTACACCGTCCTGAATAATCTACATGCTATGTTCAAAGCACTCACTAAATCACATGCAGAGACAAAAGACAGATACAGAACTGATTAACTGACCTACTTATTTCTCTAACTAGATGAAAGTCGGCCATGGATGCTCTGTACTTACCAGCCTTCTCTGTGTTATGTGATGGTTTGCTGAACTCCTGACCAGGTAAGCAAGGGCACTGTCCATCACATTTAACTGAGATCGTCTTCCCAGACAAGCAACTTTGAAACTCCAATTTGCACTGGAAGGACAACAAAATAGTAAACATTTCTATTAATCTCAGAAGATTAAAGCAACCTTGTGTTTTAAAGACATCTGACTCAGCTACCGAACAAAAATGATGGGAGATTATAAAAAATAATGTGACAGGAAAAATCTGGCTTTCCAAACACTTTCCAAGGGAATGTTTCCTGCCGGATCCAGGGAACATTCAGTTAACTTCTGTCCTACATCACTTTTTAACCACTTGTGTGGCAGCTTTTTGTACAATTAACAAGATTAGGGTACATATAAATAACAATATCAATATTTGGAGCAATAAGGCTTCCAAACCAGAGAGGTTACTTGTGCTATTAAATGGCAGTATTTGCCATGTCTGTAAACATGGCCGTGATAAATATAGAAAAGTTCTTTTAATGCAAATGTAATTCTACTTGCTTCGAAATTTTCAAACTCTAGCCTTGCAAGCTAAATATTAATTTTAATTTTCTATTAAAAACAAAATGGAAATGGCAAAAATCTGGGATAAATAGATAATTTATTGAACTTTTTAGCATGTGAATATTTCATAATCCATCAGCATGTGAGAAGTTCCAAAAATCAATTTTAAGAAAACAGGCAAGAAGAAAATATATAAATGAATCTTTGAATGATTAGAATAAAATTCTGACACTGATAAAAATAAATGCAGTAAATTCTGGAGAGCTCCTACCAGGGAAAATTATTCATTACTACTCAACAAATCTGACTGCAAGATAGCAAACACTTGTGTTGAACTTTTGGAGTTGTGCTGATTACGGGGAATATTTGCTACATCAGGGAAAGTCATTTATCTTCGATGAACAGATGTGTCTATTAGTCAGCCATGTAGACACACCCGCAGACACAGAGATGCCCAGTGACATTTTATAATTTATTGCAGTACAAATCTAATGCAAAGAAAAAGGAAAAGATGGAGCACTTCTGAATGTAATTTAACAGTACAAATCTTATTTCAGGTAAGCGGAGGGAAAGAAATTGTTTGGACATGTTGAAGAAAAAAAAAATCCAATTACAAGACCATTGCAAAAGGAATAATGAAAAATGAAATGAGTTATGTAAATTCTGTTTGCAAGATGATGACGAGGAGATCTGTAAGTGTGAGTCCATGACTGTGCATGAACCTCCATGCACATATCACGGCTTGGCGTTATCCTGCGAGCGCTCTCATTTCCCAATGTTCTAATTTTAGAGCCATCTTTTCCTCCCTGCCACCTCTTTGATATCACTGCTAATGTTGCTTAATGAAATTTGTTGACAAAGGAGCCGTGCTTTATTCTGCTTCCAACATATTGAATTAGCTATCGGAAAAGGAAGACTGAGAAGCAGTGAGAAAGTCCTGGAAATGGATGACCTCTTCTAATCACTGTCAGCACACAGACAAGCCCCATGAATCTTTATGTTTGTCTTTCTCCACAGGTTAATGTGGTTTTGATGAAAGAGTATTTTAACACCTAATGTGGTTGGAAAGAAAACGAGAAAGAGAGAGAAGGGAAAAAAAACGAAGGGGATAGGAGAAAAGATGATTTAGGAGGAGGGAAGTAATGGATTTAACTGAAGCCTCTCAGGAGATAAGAGCACCGTCCTCTTAATAGGATATAGAGTGTGCGGTTGTGACAAAGGATGCATGTAATGTAATAATAAAACATGAATAAGCTTGAGACCAGCAGCTCAATGGTGAACAGAGTTTAAGTTGGACCACAGGGACTCATCACTCCACCAGCCAGCTGAACCCTCCACCTGAAATTGCCGCAGAGAGCAGAGGGATTTCCCAGACCTCCTGCCTTTGTTGCTTCTCTTGTTTCTCCTTTAGCACTTCTCCTCCTCCTACTGAACACACTCTTGACTCGCAGACAGACAGGTCATTAAGGAGGTGTACTTCCTGCCTCTTTTCAAACACACAGGCTTAGTCATTCTCTGGTGGTTTATACTTCTAGGATGACGAATGTGAAAAGGAAGTCAACTGGCATAAAAAAAAAAAAAGGCAAAGCCAGGGTGAAGGGGAGACATGAGTGGTGTGGATAGGTCATCCAGCCTCCATGATGTCACGTGTGTTCCAGTTTCTCAAAGAAGTCATATCAATGGCTTACTAAAGCAGACATTAATTACAATTAGGATTACGTTTGCTACAGTTTGAATATGCTCATCTATGTGAAGTAGGTGCACTTTTAAAACAAAGTGTTGCAAAGTCTATTTAAACCTGTACAGAGACTGAGAGAAATAGACACAGTGGTAAATAGCTAGGATGAAAATCTGTACCAGCCACAGATAAACATAAACCCCAAATGAAATCAAGAGTTGACAAAGGACATCTAAAATCCAAACCTCTGATATGGAGGAGGGAATGAACACTACACTGCATGCGTAATAAATAATAAACTAGGATCGGATCTAGAATGAGGAAGAAGCAGAAGCAAGAGAAAGGAAGAGGTTGTGCATCAGCATAAATCACAATGCTATTGAAAGAGTAATTTATGTGCAATGCCAAGCAAAAATGATCTTTGTAGGCAGTTGCATTTAACTGCGGTACAATGCAAATATTTGTAGAAAATCACTTGTTATTATGTTTATTTATTTAGATGCCTGGTGTTTGAGAAACAGGTTTTATTGCACATTTAGCACCTCCTAAAATCTGGAAAAAGAAAAATAAGGACTCTACTGCCATGTAATATAATCTTTGAAAAAGGGGAAAGAAATGTCAACAAAAATATAACTCATCATCTCTTTCACTGAAGAGTTCCTGATCTTGTTGCAAAGTTAACAAATCCATAAATCTTTTTTTAAAGTGATTTTTATAATTTTTTTATATTCAGCTTATACATTTTTACAATATTGCATCGATCTAAATCCAGATGTCCTGAAACATTGTTCATCATTTGAAGCAAATGAACAATTTGAAGCAGATGACTGTATGAATAAAACTACTGACGTGTAAAATGATGAAGAAGCAAAATGTACTGCACAATGCTCTGTCCTGAATCAATTGTGAGATATTTGTTCTTATTTGTGGATGCTTTGAGATTATTTATGGAAACTCAAAGCCTTTGCTGCATCAATAAATCATAATTGCTATTTGCTTTGTGAAATAGATGCTGACAATAGGGGCAACAACTGAAAGTCTTCTTAGAGGAACAGAAAAATGATACCATGTCTGTGTTTTAAAACAAATGGGGTGGTTTATCCTTCAACTCTATTAAGCATTTAGGCAAAGTCTGTGATTAAAACAACATGAATAACTGAGTAAAACTGAGACTAACACCACTCTGACACTTTTCAAGCTCAAGCATGACTTTGATTTAGCTGTGTACAGCACTTCAGTGAAGTCTGATACTGCTCACTTGTATGGCTTCACTCCTTCCATCCAAATGACTGAATACAAGGACAATACGGAGACGTAAAAGCTGATGTCAATAAGAATTTACAGAGTGTTACTTCAAGGACAAAGCTTCTCTTTTATCTATAATCTTTATATTCGGTATTGGCTATCAGTCTTCACACTTATTCTGATCTTCCTCCTTTCACTGACTTCCTGACTCATCACAAAGGTTAATCTTTGACATTTTTCCTGGATCATGAAATTGTGTGCCTGTTATGTTGTTGGCACAAGATCATGAGCTTTGATTTACTACTTGGAAATAAGAGTCAGGCAGTTTTACGAACTGTCCAAATATGACTTCTAGCAGATGAAAAGACTTTTGACAAATTGTCTTTGTCCTCAGTTACGGCATTTACCAGACTCAAAGAGATTTTCTGTTAAAGCCAACATAGTATGGAGAGATCTTAGACAAATGACACTGAACAAAAACAGGAATTAGATTTTGAAGCGGGAAAAGAGAAGGAGGTGGAAACAAGATGTTACAGGAACATCTGATTGCATATACTTATCAGTAGCTTGATGGATTTTATGTAATTGATTTGTGAAGAAATAGAACAAGAAAAAAATTGAGGATAAAGTTCAACAAAAAATCTGAATCCCAAACTCACTTTAGATGAATAGGTGTGTCCATCAGAGCCACATAAAGGAGATGCCTGGGATGCTGAGCAGAGTCTACATTTCCCAGGAGGTCCAGGTTCAACCCCAGGCCTGTGGCCCACGCTGCCTTTCCTGGCTTTCACACTGCGGAGGAGAGAAACAGAAAAAGTATTTTAGAAGTTAATGAGTCTGAAAGTTTTTTATTTCATAAAGGTTACCAGAATGTACATGAAACCATAGGACAAAAATATTACCATGCTAAATGCCAGGCACTTCAGAAAGGATACATTAAATATATATATGTGTGTGTGTGTGTGTGTATGAATATAATTTTACAGCCATTTAAAGTTTTCAAACAGAATCACTTCTCTACAGAGGAGAAAGTGTCTCTGGCTGTCAGGGTCAGATGAAGCAGATCCTGATTGGTCCAAGGAGACCTCTTCAACACCCACTATAATTATGTTTGATTCAAATCTGGTCGCAATTTTCTATTTAAGTGCTCTACTGAACAGCCTGGTGCTTGATCCATTGAGCAGGGCTGCAATGAGAGCCAAACAAACTTTTTCACAGAGTTGTAAAAAGTGAAGATTAACCACTGCAGCAGGTGACGATGGCTCAGTAATAGGACTATTGTTCTGAATAATCTCTGAACATCTGGTATAAGTTAATGACATGCATCCATGTTTGGTAGATATTTGTGAGAATATGCTGAAAAACTGAGATAAATAATGTACACTGCTCAGTCTAAGTACTTTGTAATCCTTGAACTTATTTATGTATTTTCTCAAGTAACAATGAAAAAACACAATGTGCTTTATGTAAATGTAAAGTACAAGAAAGAGAAAACATGGTTTTACTTTTTCTCTGATTCATCTACTGTATCTGTTTCATTTCTATTCTTACCACTTCGCGTGTCCCTGCAGATGAAAAGCATCCCCACAGCCTGATGCTGCCACCACCATGTTTCAGAGGCATGTGCAATATTGGTTATAAACCACATGTAAGGTTTTGCATGTTGGCCAGAAAGTTAAATATTTGTCTTATTTCCATTGACCCCTACGTGACTTGTAGAAAACTGCAAATTTGGCTTCTTGTGGCTTCTTTGACTTACGTGGAGTGCAAGACTAACAGTTGTCCCATCGTTAGGTTCTTCCACCTGAGCTGTGGATCTCTGTAGTTCCTCAAGAGTTGACTCAGGTTTTTTTAGCTTCTTCCGTGATTGCTCAGAATCAATAAGTTCAGTTGGATGGTCATGTCCTGGTAGGTTTGCAATGATCCTATACTCTGTTTTCACATGATGGATTGAACAGAGCTCTGTGGGCTGTTCAAAGCTTAGGATATGGATTAATAATCTCATTCTACTTTAAACTTCTCTACAATTTTATTCCTACCCCACCTGGTGTGTTCCTTGGTCTGATGCCATTTGTTCAATAATGTTTTCTATGGGAAGCATTTGAGCCCTTCACAGAACATCTGTGAACTCTAAAGGCAACTAGTTTGACCTTTTGCTTTTTTTAGCAAACACCTTAATAGAAGCACATTACACTTATACATCTTTTATTTGTACAAACAAATGTTGAAAACTGTGTGCAATTTTATATGTTGATGCGTCATGTTAAATGTACAGTTTGTATTTGTTATGTAATGACATAAGGAAATACTGGAAGACAGGAATTCTTTTGCAAGACACTAAAAACAGCATTAGAGTCCATGATTTAATTCTTTGAACTTCCTGGTTGTTAAACCACACCTTGCTGATAATGTTATATTAATTTTCTATTTCTGTTGCAAAAATACTGTAAGCAAATCTGCCTTTTATGTTTGTGTTGACAGCTCCTTAGAAAAGACAAAAATTAATCCGTGTGCGGATTTGGGTAGAATTACAAAAGTAGGCAGTGTATGTATGAATGCCTTCAAGCAGTGAATAACATCTAAATAAACATTACACCCGCCACCAGGGTGCAAACCCTCTGCGTTGCACAATATCTCTGCAAATATTTGCAGAAACCAAGTTCAGATTTGTCTTCTGGGAGGACAATAAATATGTGTTATGCTAATTACTACAACTAATTTATCTCATGGAAAAAAAAAATATATATATTTATACATCAAGCTTCAGTGAGTGATACTATTGGGAAAACACCAATTGCAGATGAATAATCTAACATATTAACCGGCAAATAGGACTTGTAATGAATGTAGCAGAAAGGAAAGGAGTAAGACCAAGATTCTAGGGAGCTAATGACTTGGGAAAATCAATTACATTCAATACAGAGAGGGAGAGAAAAAAAAAATAAAAATATGCTCCAATTTCTTTTTTGAGAAAATGCTTGTTGAACTGAGAAATTGAAAATCCTTAAAAATTAACAATGGTTGAAAACGCAAACAAATTGGGTGGTGATGGAGCAAACAGATAGTGTGATTAAAATTAATTGGCGCTGTAAGAAGAATATGTATGCACGCATCCGTCAGTGGAATGCATGTGACTCTCAAAAGATTTCAGCACAAAACATTGCTATGTTTCACACTTTTGTGAAAAGACTGTGACCCAGATGTGTTTAGGATAATGAGCTTCAACTTTTTGCAATACTTCTGAGCAATTTGTTTAACTCCAACTTTTTAAGAATATGATACATCTTCTTTACTAAATTTGCCTTACTGCTACACAAACATTAAATAAAATATAATAAAGTCTTGCAAAAATTACAAAGTATGCATAGTTTCTGTGTTTGTCACCCTATAGAGCTACTTGCCCAGCCATTCTCTGTTTAACTATTTTTCTTTCCAAGAAAGAAAAATCCGGTCCACTAATGGAGCTGCAGGCACAATAAACTCTAAGCCATAAAAAACGGGTCCTAGGCCAAGTTTTTGTTTTTTTGTGTGTTGCTTTCTGTCTGAGATGGAAAATCCCCAGTCAGTCACAAAATATGGACCCTCACACTATGCCTATTCCAGCAGAACGAGTCTCATGTTGGTAAATTGGCATCACTCTTTTGAACCATCGTCACAAGCTCGCTCAGTGTGTGGGATTGCTGCATAGTCAGCTTGATGATATGGCCACTGTTGGCATGTGCTTTCTAAGGAGAAGAGATTGCTGCAAAATCAATGACTGTGGGGAACTGACCGAGCTTCTTTGCATAGATATCAACTAAATTTACATTCAGACTGGACTGTGTGTCACTGAATCTATTATTGCTACAGAGTTTAATTTCATTGGGATGAATTTGATTATTTGATTTTATGTATAGTGCATTTCTGTGATTCTTAAACAATTGCTCCTGATATGAATTAGAACCTTGCAAATTGACAAAAAATTATGATATCTTTTGTGAATTGAGCCCATGAATATGAGCTGAACTGAGATACATACAGGAAAAGAATTTTATAATAGGCTTTCAAAAACCAGAACCTGTGAAGGTTCTAGTTGCTTTAGTGCTGCAGCCACATATGGGACTGACATGATCAATTTAATACTATTCCAGTTTCAAATAAAAAACAAAATTAAAGATAAATAAATATATGAATGTTTGCATTTAATCCCAAAATAGAATACAGATGATTTTGTTCCTAGCAGTGGTTGTATTGAATGAACTGATTAGAGAGACAAACTCGAATGAATGTTATTTATTGCAGCCTCCAAATTTTATACAATATGTGTGAGGCAGCCATATTGGATTTGATAAGAAACCTTTAGCTTCCCTTGCCAAAATGTTGACCCAATTTTCAACCTTCGGGCTATAATAAAGTCATTAGAAAACAAAAACAGAACATCAAGTGAAAGTAATTATTATTGTAAATTATATTCAGAAATGTTTATTCTAAAAACACTGGAAAGAAAAAAAAGCTACACAAAGCTTTACTGTTCATCAAATGAACATCTAAACATCCAGTGTTCAGTGTTTGTAGATAAAACAATTTTTATCATTTGCAGCTAAATGTTCTTAGTATTTTTTTATACTGCTTTATATTCAAAATGTAGTCCGACCGACTCTTACCTGTGTGAAGGTTGCTTGTTATTAGTGCAGATGGCGGTCTGGAAGTCATGGCTGATGCACACTTTGTGAGGAGGACAGCGAACTCTCAAACACGGATCCTTGGTTGCATCAGGGCCTAACAAGGAACAGCAGGGACAAACTGAATCTCTGAGCTGCAAAAGTAAGCTTGCAAAAAAACGCAGACCAGGAGGATCAGCACATTGTGGTTCTGAAGTTAAAAGTTGATGCAGCGAAACATCAAGCTGTTCTCCTGATTTTACAGCTCGCAGACTCTAACCTTCGAATAACTGAAGCAGGCAGAAAAATAATGAGTCAGAGAGAATAGCAAAGAAAAACGGTGAAAGGTATGAGGTAAACGCTCTGCTTTCTGTGTTGTGAGCTGCTTAATGAGGGCTATTTTCTCAGAGCATTAATCTCATTCTGCAAATCAATCTCTAGTGTGACATAAAAGCCATAGCAGACAAGAACGACTGGGTGTTAAAGATAGCTGACAAAAAATTAAAACAACTCACTGACTCTGAGAATTAAAACAACTCACTGACTCTGAGAATTGCGTCCAACAGCAAAAAAATCCCATACTTTTATTTGACTAAACATAGATAAAATAAGGTAAAGGAGATGAAAAACAACAAGAGTAAAAGAAAAAAACCAAAAGAAAGTACCCCAACATTTGCAGGTGAAATGACCACTGCTGATCACAGTGATTTTATCAGAAATGTTTAACAGACATGTGTTACAGAAGTACAAAGGCCTGAACAAAATGTCAATGCTGATAAAATTAGATCAAAGACAAAGTGAGTTTTAAACTGTCCAGGGAAGGCAATCTGAAATGGCTCAATTATATAAAATGCCCAAGTTAAATGAGACCGAGTACAGAGTTTAAAGATCAAAGACCTGCGTTATGTACGAGTCATTACCATCTGGCTCCTAACATCAAGGAATGATACCTGCCTTGACTCCATTAGGGACCTAATGGGTTGTGTTTGAGCTGCTGCTGGTGTCGGATGTGAACATCACCTGGTTTCCACCCTGATCAAACAACCTGCTTATGTTTATTAGAGGCAGACTGGCTAGAAATACAGACTTGAGAGGATTTTGTGCCAATATTTGATCCTATGCTGTAATTTCCTCTCTCACCTTAGAGATGACGCCTAGGTTGTAGACATGCTACATCTGAAGCCGCTTTTTTTCCAACTGTGATGAAAAGGAACCATCAACCGAGTGAAAATGGTGAAGGGGAGACTTTGTTGTGTATATTTATCATAACTGAGCAACACATTTTCTCTTTACAGTCTGCACAAACACGTAAAAGCACATCTGCAAGGCTGTTTGCTCTGTCATATTCCCTTGAAGCATAGAGAAGATAAGTCTGTGGTGCAGTGTGCTTCAATTGCTTGCTGATTTGGACCTGTCCTCACCTCCATCTGTCTAGCACTGGAGAAAACCCATCTCATTTCACTTAGCTGAAAAATGGCATTACTGCTGTGAGGAAATGAGAGCTGAAGACAACTAGGAGACAAAGTGAAAGCAAAAAGATTGAGGAAAAAAATGAGGCTTGTATCTGGTTAGAGGCAAAGTGGAGGACAAGTCAGGATTACTACTCTCTAGCAAAACTAAAAAAAAAGAAGCAAAATGGTGCAAGCACTAAAGCAGATTCAGAGGTTTTGAATAGATTTGTTGAGTTTTAGCAGAGTCTTTTTAGGAATATTAAAATTCATATTTAGTCCAGTTGTTTTTTAATCCTGTATCATTCCAGTATAAACACCTCCAAAACATAATAAAATGATCTAAACATGGTGTTGTGTCTGCAGATAAAACAATTTAGCAAATAACCTATTTCAAAACAGGATTTTTATTAACTTACCTGTAACATGCTGTAAATAATTTGCTCTTTGTCCCCTAGTTCAGTCTATTCTTAAGTAATATTAGATTCTTCCAGCGTGTTAAACTTGAATGAAAAAATCCACACCATCAATGTGTCTTGATATTTATGGTAAAATCTAAAACGTGGGCAAATTATTAAATTGCTATACAATTTATCCCATTTGTTTATCATCCACACATCTCCCCCACGGCGCCTCGCTCAGCTCCCACAGACTAGCGGCAGCAGCTCTGAGACACAAAGTCAAATTTCTTTCAAGTTATGTTTGCTACACAACATTTTAATAACAACTGCAGATTACTTGATTATGATCCAAAATGGAACTTTGTGATTGAAAATACATAATACCCTCACCCCGCTTCATGACATGCAAATGCATTTTGTATTAATTTGGCAAACTTTTCTCTGATGTTAACATTTATTTGGTGGTTTGAAGTATTAAAGTGGGGCAAAACATAAACAGTTTTTTATATCTATTCTAGCTGGGTCCAGGTTACAATACAGCACAGTCAAAATCAGTCAAAAGTGGTCCATCTAAGGAAGCCCAGTCATTTTCATTGACGGGTTCAGTTGGCTGCTTTTCCTCCTCGAGAGCAAGCATATGGCGACAGCAGCCATAAACTGACTCCTTTGCCAGAACCGGACCGAGTATGAGAGGTTATCTGCTGTGACCATATCGATTAATTTTCGTGTTAACAGAACTTAACTTAAAAGACGGAGCTGAAGGTGAAAGAAAATGTTTGAACATCCTTCAGAAACTATAAAGATCAGTTAAAAAAATATTTCATGAAAATTCGAAGTGAAAGAATGTGTAAGGATGAGGGAGAGGCAGCACAAGAAAAGAAGAAAGCAGAATAAAAGCACAGATAAGTGGAGTCAGTAAGAAAAATTAGCATTGAAGGCAAAGGAGCACAGGAAAGGAGATAAATGAAACAGGAAACAGGAGTAAACAGCAGAGCCGATAAAGAAAAAAAGAGAGAGGGAGAGGAGGTGAATGTGAAAGGATGAGGAAGGCATCAAGGAGGCAGGGAGGAGAAGCAACCAACAGAGAGCTGGGTAAAGGAGAGTTTTATCCATCTATTTAAAGCTTCAGTGAGCAGCACTGGTGGTTAAAGCAGTCGATCAATTGTAATGCAGAAGCACTGCAGCACATGCTGCCACCCCTCCTTCACTCTCCTTAATACGATTCTCTCATCTGCTGTCATTCCCCTCTCATCCTTCTAATCTAAAGCATCACGTTATTCTCATCTGCGTGATCAATCAATAGGCGAAAGAAATCTAGCTCGTCTTGCTGCATAGAAATTTGCTTTCAAGTGACAAGGAAAACTTTGTCCCTAAGCCTCAACTAAAAAATTTTAAATTTTCATTGATTTGATAACAGAGCAGCATTTAAAAAAAGCTTCACCATGCTTATTCCCTTCTCACTGATCAACATATGCATGTCTGGTTGATAAAGAAATCGCAACTGAGGCTGGTGTGTCCTTTTTCTTTAATTAGCCTTATCTGATAGGTTCATTTTAAGGACCATTAAGCATATCTGCAATAACAGTCAAACCATTTTCAGATCTGTTGCTTCTTTGATGTGTAAACATAAAGTGCTGTGATTGTGTTGTTGGATCTGAGAACAAGTTAATAGATTTTTATTACGTACAGGGATCCAAAATAATCAACAACCTTGCCATTACTTTCATGAGTACGGCTATATCCGGTACTGCTGGCAGCGTTTTCTTTTCTAGTAAACACAACTACTGGAAATGGCAGCTCCTATAACTGCCTCTTGGTTCTGAAGATACAAGCACAGGCCAAAATACAATAGAAGCTGTTTGGTAGAACCTCTGCAACAAGTATTTAAGTTAAAATATTTAAAAAGCCCCTTCAAAATGCAGATGTAACTAATAAGAGCAAACTAGAAAATTCCGGAAGAAATTTAACCGGAGCCTGCCAAAGTGTGCCTGTCGGTTTGGACACGGCGTTCTGATGCTAAAAATTAGCATACAAGTGCACTGTATGCTAAAAATTAGCATCAATGCTAAGCTTAGCAAAAAATTACAAAGTAGCATGTGGAGAATCACAAGAATGTTGACTAACATGGACCTGCAACATGCAGTATGTTAAAATTAATGCATAAGCTAAAATTAGTCAAAATGCTAATGTTAGCATGAATGCTGTGAGTAGCATGTGGGTATCACTAGCATGCTGTCTTACATTCACTTCCTCCATTGAGTATACTAAGCATAGCTAATGTATAAGAAATAGCTAAAATGCTTATGTTAGGGGAAAGGCTCATAGTGGAAGAAAGTGAAATGCTAATATTTGTGCTAATGCTAACGCATTGCCTTGCTGTGCAAGGCAGCGCACTAACCTGAGAGGTAAAGATAATACAGCCTAATATTATTGCACCGCCTGTGGGGGTGCACAAACCTGGAGGAATATTGAGGCTTTTATTTTTGAAATTTTCAGTAAGCTTCATTTTAAATGTCAACACTAATCCCATGTGTAACAGTGGTTGGGGTAAATCAGTTCTATAATGCCCAAAACATTCTGCCGTGTCTGTAGTTCTAACATTCAGCCTCCTTCTGTAGTCAGTCAGAGTTCCTCCATCACTGTAGTTTTCTAACTGCCAACTCAGCCCTCCTCTGTGGTAACAGTTATAAAATTATTAAACCAAAATTATTTCTTCGTAGCTCTTCTCCAAGCAGGCAACATTTCTTGTCACATTTTACAACAGCAGCAGCAGCAAATGTCTGTAAGTTACATTTAATTTTACTTTTAAGATATTTTTAAGTTATGACTCAAAATTTTAAGCTTGATAGAATGATGAAAAACCCTACTTTAATTAATGGTTTTAATATACCATTGCCAATCTAAACTTAATATTTAACTATTAAAAAGATTTATAATGCAAGTACAAGGGCCAACGTAAGAATGGCAGTTGAACTCTTTAGTTACATAAAACTTTAATTTAAGTGTACCTTGAAGATTATTTCATGACCAAGTGCAAAATAAGGGAGCTAGTTGCCAAAAGATTCTGCATACTCAAAAAAAAAAGAGAAATAACGTGAGCCACTATCACATTTCAAAGTACCAAAAGTTAACAGGACAATAAAATGTGGAACAGGTGGGAGAGTGATGGGAAAATGGAGCCTTGTAATCCTTTTTCTCCAATACCGGCCTGACTGCAACAGCTTAGCAGAGGAGAAAACCTCCAGTTTGAGTAGCTTTCAAATTAAGAAATCTATACTTTGCAGCTAATATAAAATACAATCAAGGGTGAGAGAAATCAAGCATACTGTACTCTTAAGTGCTACAGAAAGTATTTGTACAGAAGAGAAATGGCTTTATTCACACGTGCCACCATCAATGCGCTTTGTGCGTGCCAGATAGAGAAACCTGGCAGAGCCTTAGCTGAAGTTAACAAGAGCAAATGACACAAGTAGGTCATTAAAAAGGGGCCGACACATTCTTTACATGAACTTAAACTGAATGAATTTCAAGAAATGTGTTTAGTTTGCTGAGCTTTTCAGTTTTCACATCAATGAGCCATGCTATTCTGACCTCCAGCCTGCTGCTGAGTAAGTGTTTGTTGTGCCTCTGAGAGCAGATTGATTCTAATGCTGTTTGGTTTGACTGCAGCATGTCTCTTTCACTCTGCAGGGCTCGATAAATACCTCAAGTCTTTGTGATATTTTTGGCTCTCTCTTGTGGCCGTTTATATAGAGACCCAATCCTTCAGAGTATACGAAGCACGCATGTCCACTGTCGCCCCATGCTTGCTTATGAGGTTGTGCTGTTGTAAAGTGTCAAGTTAATGAAATCAGTTTTTTTATGCATGTTTGTGCCAAGAGGAATTTTATGACCGTCTCACTTTGACTCTATTGTTAGTAAATCACTATTAAATTAGTCTGTGCAGAGCTGAGTCTGGTTCTGACTGAATGATTGGAGATTAACTGAATCCTTCTGAGCCCTGTGATGAAGTGGCTACCTTTTATAGGGGCAGCATTATGTAAAATGGACTATTTTGAGTTTGACATCATGTTATGATGTTATTCTCGCATCAAAAATATATCTGGAGTGTTGCCTTGATCCTTTCATATATGTTTGAGAAATCCTTTAATCTTCCGCTGCAAACATTTAATTTAAATGCTTAAAACATTTTTTTATTTTAATTAAATTCATTTAATTTAATTTCACCGTGTTAAAGTTGGAAGTAATTTTTTAAAAGTCATATTTGATATAAATATAGCATTTTTATAACAACTAAAAAGTAACAGTTACTTGATTATGATACGAGAAAACTGCCCCTTTAACGGTTTGCCCCACCTATTTAGCTCTGGGGTTAGGCACCCACCCTCAGGCAACCCAAGGATAAGAGAATTATAGAAAATTGATGGATAGATGAATTACATTTATTTTGAACTGAATTACATACACAGTAATTGTGCAGGATCTATATCAGTTTGCCCTGCAAAGTGTCTTGATGACATTTTTGAATTGGAACTATATAAATAAACTATGTTGACCCGATACATTTCAATGATTGTAACAAGATGAGCCCTGTTGTTGTCATCTCTCAGTGGTCATAATGTTATCGTACGCTGTCAAACTGCTCCCGCATGGCCAAACTACATGACTTTTGCAATTTGACTTTAAGATTCTGTTGCCTTTGCCACGGCATGTCTGATGTACTTTTCACTGTTGTAATAATATTTGCTTTGAACACTCTGCTGTTGCTGTCAACCCAGCTGCCATCTGGCCAGATTTCTTTTTATAATGCTGTGGGGGGAGATCAATATTCGTCTTGGTTGGTAGCTCATGCTTGGAGAAAACAGGAAACGCATAAAAGAAAATACATGTGCTGCCGACATCCAATGTTCTGCTGAGAAAAATAAGATTCATCTGACTGAACAAGAAGACCAAAGATAAAGCCTTCCAGCTAATGCCCAGTTATGTGTAAGTATATGTGTAAATATGTAAGGTTTTAAAAATTTCTCTGTGTACCAAACATTATTATATAATAGCATTTCATGCACATCAGGTTTTTATTCAACATAAACTCTTTTATGCATGGATCATAATAGCTTCACTCTATACCTATCTATTTATTAAACATGTACTTTTCACATATGTTACAGTAAAAGCAAATCTCTAGAATAATGTGCATTTAAATATGTATGTGACAAATACATCATGACATATAATACGTGAGAACTGTCATATAAAGAGATAATGAAAATATTACTGTTAAATGAATGAAGCTACATATTTCACAATATTGTTCAGTGTAATGAAAGTATAAACAGCTTGTCCTGTCCATACTCTCTTCTTGTTTCTGTCCCATCCGTCCATAATTTAGCTTTTTGCTCTTCACCTGTCAGACACCAAAGAATGTGTATTTTAACAACGATTTTTTTTACAAGAACAATATTGTTTAGAGCATTCAGCAAAAATGAAATGACAAGCAAACTCAAAAATATATTGTACTGACAGATTTAACTACAATCTGTCAGTACAACTACAGCACACAAAATAAATCTCTCCTACACTGTCTTTCCCTTTCTGTCAATCAGAGACACTTTCACCAGCATCAAACTGATTTGATATTTCTTCCAGTCATACTGTACTTCACTTTTACAATACAAAAAGAAATTTGATAATTATCTGCAAAAATATTGTTTTTGGTACAACAAATTATAAATTACAGTCTAAAAAATATTTTACTACAAATACATTTGCTGTGGTTGAATTAAATTGAACAGCACTATACCTAAATTGGTGAAAAAGTAACTTACAGCACAGCCAGTGATGCATGATGTTCATTTCAGTCAGCAGAATATCATTAATTACAGTTTCTCCAAAAAAAAAAAAAAACAATACTTAAATATTTTAACAAATGTTAATGTTTTGTTCTGTTAAGTTGTCATACTGTGGAAATATTTGCAAGGTATTCTTCAGGTGTTTAGGATTTATGGTTGATTGCTGACAATTTGTGTTTGAAAGAATAATTTAGAGAATTTTCCCAATAGGGAAACCAGAAACACGTCTCCAGAGGAGGCAGTTTGAGTTAACAACAATCTGACAACACCGTACTTTACAGGGATGACAAACACATGGAAATTTTAAAATATCTGAAGAAGACGTGACGATTTAAATGTGAAGACGGCTCAAAATAGTTCTGTGAAAAACAAAGGCTCAAAATCTGTCCTGCTAAAATGTTCCTCTAAAAGAGTCCAAATTTACACATACAGTTTACACAGTTTTAAAGCCTCTCACATCGTTATTTGCAGCATGGAGTGGCTTCTTCATGAGCCAATGTGCACATTATTAAAAAACAAAGAACAAACATTTTAATTTTCATGATTTAGAGGACTTGTTCTGGTTGTCTAATAGCTGTTCACATGTATACCTTCCCACACACACCCACATGCTTAAAAGGGTTAGTTCAGTGGCTATGGCAGAGACCTAATTTGAAGACCAAAGAAGGCATGGTAAAAATACAAGTTAATCCTATTTCTATCATTTATCATTTAGATAAATATCACAGAGTGAGAAATGTTGAGTGTGCAGGGTTGCAAACAGCAATGGATTTAGTATGAATTGCAGCAAGATTAGAATCAAAACGTTTTCTGCATGCATTGGTTTTCAATGTGATGTGCATTAAAATGTTCTTAACAAAAAAGTTCCTGGGTAATGTCACCTAGCAGAGCAAATATGCTACTTTCTGCACAATCTAACTGGTACAAGCTTTCGAGATGTGTCCCTGGCAAAAGAGCACATTATACTTGTGAGAAACAATGTACTTTCACAATTACAGCCAGAAGTCAATTAGCCTTCTAATTCTTTTTTTTAACCTTTCTCTAGCCATGATATCACTTAAAAAAGTAACAATATGATGGGGAATAATGTTCTCTCTGCTCTCCAATTCTGCACATATACCAGGATGACACACAGTAATTTGATACCAAAGATAGTCAGAGAGGTTAAAGAGCCAACAAGTCCTGTCAGAGTAGATATTGAGCTCAAATTAGTTGATGCCAAGCTGGAAACGGGTCGTATGTTCTGTGTTGACCCCACTGAACTATTGCTCTCCACTGTTTGCCCTCTGTGCTGTTTTTCTTAATGGCAACCAAACAAGTCAGAGATTAAATAAACAAAAGCTTTGACAACCATCCCCAAAGGACAAATTCTGAACTATTATTAGAAAAATGAACTTTGCTTTCAGGCTGATAAACTAATTAAAAAGGTGTTTCTTCTTATACCTGGGGGCTACTGAGGAAGCCCAGACGGAGGAAAAGGCAGCTATAAGACAAACAGATCAAGAGGAGATTAAAATCCACTTCACTCCTCGCTTTGTGAGTGCTCCTCAGGGTCTGGCTGTTTGGCCCAAGAATGGCACCAAGGCGAGGGATGTCAGAGACAAATGATGGAGGGATGAAAGCACAGACAGGGCCTCTGGGAGGACGAGGTGATGGAAGAGATTCACCATCCAGAAAATTAATTATTGAAACCATCAGCAAATCATATTATTGTGGTTGTAACTGAGGAATGGGGAAGATAAACAGACTGTTCCATTTTGAATGTCAGGGAGGAAACCACAGTGGCTCAGGGCAGAAAAATATCTGGAGGGAGACACTATTGACTCTCGGTTATAAGCAGAATATTCATCACAGCCACACAACCAATATGCACACACAGCTGCACATCCATGTTTTATTGTGTGAGTTCCTGAAAGAGGAGCCTTTGTGGATCTCCTGCTTGCAGCGGACCAATTTTAATAGGACAGACACCATGTCAGCAAATAATCAAGTGGTCTTTGAAGACAGCTTCAAAGCAAAAGAGCAAAGATGCATTTAAGGACAACGCGCCTGGCAGAGGACACTCGTTTTAGGTGCAAGTCGGTAATTGTCACGGTTTAAACAAAGGTAACCTGTGTTGCCTGAAGTGGGTTGGCAATTTTTGTCATCATAGTGAAGAAGAGAGCAAGTACAAATAAAACAGGAAATGCATGAAATAGGGTTGGTTAGGTAGAAACATATACACACACAGATAACAGAGCAGGGTAAAGCAGACTGCATGGTGGTCACAGCGTGTACAGGCATAAAGTAGAAAGGGTTTAATTTTGAGTCACATTGCTGCCAGCCAACCTGAACACTGAATAACATTATTTCTCAAGGAATGTGTTTCCCTTTCATTTGTTTCTGATAAGTTTAAGAGCTCAAAAAGAAATTTTGTTTGAGCAAAGGTACATTTTTAAGTCCTGTGAGACTACGTTATCACCCTCAGGTCACAAATTAATGCAAAGAAAATTCTGGCAGCCACTTTTAATGCAGCAGGTAAACAGTAGGGATATACTGGCTGTAGAAGACATGATGGAAAACTGTGATGAATAAAAAAAAAAAATTAAATAAGTATGTCTTTGTCCAATACACACACCCCTCCCCCCCACACACGAGTTTAACATTTTTCTGCTTCTAGCAAAAATAATTCATGATTGCTCACACTGTGAAGCTTACAAAAATATATTTGAAAGCTGTTCTTTTATCCTGTTATATAGTTATTGGTATGAATATTTCTCAACTTTCCCTGCATTTTTAGAATCTTTTTTTAATCAATTTTCTTTGCTGCCATTTGTCTTCTAATTAACTTTTAAACTGACCTTATTTCAATCTGGAGAGACTCAGACGGAGATAAGAAGACAATTAGAAGAGTTTATTGACAAACAGAATTTAAAGTCTTTGGCGCTCAGGCCCCGGCTGGGGATAACGGTTATCGCAGCGTTAGCGATAGGCTTCAGATGAACATCCTGATGCTGTTAGGAACGTCATCCCCCCAGGGCCCGGCACTGGTGGTGGAGGTTGAAGAAGGGTGCGGGCCTCAGGACCGGGCGAATGGAGGAGAAGGGGTGGTGGTGGGTTGAGCTCGGCTGGAGAGCGAAGGACGCCATGAATGAAGGTCCTTATCAGTTGGGACTTGGTCGATGATTGGACGTGACGTGGCTTGGTCCGGCGTTGATAGGTCGATGATTGTGGGCAGGTCGCTTCCATTAACGGGTCGCGGTGGGGATAAAAGAGTCTTCCAGTTTGAATTTGCGCCTAGGCTTCATATTAAAGTAGCTGCAATGTTGTTTGCATATATTTAAAGACAAGGAATAACGATCATGTTATTTTTAGCAACATGTTAACAGCCAGAAGTAAAAGGGTAGCTGCTGTACAACAAGTGAAGGTTTTTCTTTTTAATTACCCTGAAAGAATTTTCGCCCTCTTCTCACACTCTTGTACAATGTCTGTCAAAATGCCCAAGGCCTTTTTCTAACCACGCGTTGTCGCCTGGCAAACAGTTTGTGTCGGTTCAACCTTTAGTTGGTTTCCAGTTAATAGACGTGCTTCTCTTCTAACCTTGCAATTATATTAAAACAAATCCTGAAAAACACAGGGCTGTATAGTGTGACAAATGTGTTGTATCTGAAAAAACTTTATGCGCAACAAATTATTGTGCTGATGTCCCAGGTGTCGTTTTAGGTGAGGTTTAATGTAGTGCATTATATCCAACATATTTAAAGGCATCAGTGCTTAAGTTAATGTTTATTTCAAAGGCTTCAGTTTAACAAAATGTCTTGGGTGTATCCAAGACATTTTTAAAGAGGGCTAAATAGAGCCTATTTAGCCCTCTTGTTTGTGTAATAAACAAGTTGATTTTGAGGTCAACTTGTCTATTCCACTTATAAAGTGGAATGAACTTTATAAAAGTGCATGGCTCATAATATAAATGTCAGATTGATATGTACCTGAATACATGAAACACATGAATAATTCTGATTAATTAAAGCTATTTAGTTCATAAGAAAGTTACTTATCAGGAAGTAATCTGATATGTCTGTCAAAACCTTACAGTACAAAGTGTTTTTCCTTATGCATTTGTCTTTATTTACATGAAGAAAGGCACTTAACACAGTTTGCATTACAATTTATAATAGTAAAAATGGCTGTTGTGCTATGTGTGGCAACCTGATGTAAGATGGTATGCCCATGTCGCCTGACCTTATATTAAGGTGACGCAAACATTGGGAATTTCATATAAAGCTGATAAACTTTGTTACCAGGGATGGTTTTAATATACCTTCTAAATAACGACTGCCGTGAGTGGGTTCAGAGTTATTACCATTTATTTAGTAATTCAGCCTCTGTGAGTACTTACAAATATGCAAAATTGTCTCCCAGTTGGTTGCTTGATGGAATACTAATAGGCTAATTAAACTTTATTAAAGAGGAGGAGAATCATTTCATCCTAGCACACTAAGACACAGATAATAACCTCACTTCTGCACATTGGCACTTACACAGATGTGGTCTACAGCATAGCTTTTTAAAAATATGCCCTATGATCCTGTTGGGTTTTGCTAAGAGCATTGTTTCTTTCTTCAAAACCGCTTTTAATACCTGCTCGAACACAATACAGGTGCATTATTCAGCTTTTACTTTTAGGAGGCTTACGTGACAGACTATCGTCTGTTTTATACATATCAATTTAAACAACTGTTAAACAGTAACAGATAGAAAATGAATCATTAGTCAAAGTATGGTAAATTAGGAAATTACTATTAGGAAATTATCTGGCAACAGAAACAAAATGTACAAACTACCTGTCCAAAAAAATGCACTAAATTTAACAAAGCTAATAGGTAAGACCATTCCATTGGATAATCATTGTATGGATGATTATGTTTTATTTCACAACATTGATGTGTTCAACAATTTAATGTTGGTGGACACATCCTACAGACATGGAAAAAATGACATTGTAAGGATGTCTATGGATCTAAGGAGGCCGCTATATCTGACAAATCATCAAAAACTGAATGGATAGAGGGGAATAATCATCTTAGAGTAGGTGATATGGATGGAAAACATATTTAATCAACAGCAGAACTCATAGCTGGGTTCAGTCATGAAAGTAAGAGCATTTCCATACACGCAATGAGAAGAGAGGTCAAAGGATTGTACCAAACAATTGTACAACTGTTACGAAAACCACTGATGAGTGTCTATAAGAGTAAAAACTGCTACAATTTGCAGAAGAGCACAATAATTGGACTTTGGACCAAAACAAGCAGCTGATGAGTCCAAAGCGAAGGGCAGGTGACAGAACCGTCATGCATGTTATCTACTTTATAAGTCTTCGAGGCCATGCTGGAATCAGAGATCGAAGTAGTAGGTTCTGGCTTGGGTTTTGTAGACCAAACTGCAAGCAACAGTAGTTGCATCACATGTGAAAACTTGGGGTATTTTTCACAGAAGTCAGGCAGCAGCATTTTGAATAACTTACAATTGCTGTAGTGACATTTTGCTAAGACCTGTTTAAAGTGTGTTGCAATAATCCAATCGTGATGGAACAAAAACATGAATAATTATTTCCAGTTCAATATTTCTGACAATGAACCCTAGCTTGGCACTATTTTTCCTATGATAAAACAAAAACAAACCAGAGACATGATGTACATCCAAACTACAATGCAGTTTTGCATTGTACGGATGCTAAGTTCACATATACAAGTATTATGTCTTTTATATACAAGCTTTGGACATGACAAAAGGTAAGAATGCCCACAGAAGTTGAAAGGGATGTGGCCCAAACTCACCGTTCTGTCCAGTCTTCTTGGCAGAGTGGGCTTGAATTCCTTCTTCTCGGATTCTGCCAGGTTCAGCCACTCGCTCTTTATAAAACAGTAAATACAAGCAATTAGTTAAAGTTGTCCATGCGTATCGCAATGCAATGTTGCAAACAATGTTTAAAATAGAAATGAAAACTAAAACCACTGAGATGTTTGCATCAGATCCATGAACTAAAAACAAACAACATTTGGTGCAGTCTCTCTTTAAAGTATAATACCCCTCTGCTGTCCTAGTATGTCTCTCATAAGCAAACAGTTGTCAGATTCAGTACTTTTCACTGAAAGCTTTTAACTTATAAAAACATAAACCGCTAATTAAAACGTAAATTTAACTTTTATTAGCTGACGAGTTGCATGCTGCTAACAAAACACCCTAAAAGAGCCTGCAAAAGAGGCAGAGCTGATGACAGTGATCTCGATAATGACCCACTTTCTCAGATTTTCCAACAGGTTTCATCAGTGACGTTAATATTACCGAGAAGCCCAAAGATAGGTGTCAGGCTAAGTGGCTCAGAATATATCAGTGGCTTAAACAATGGTGAAATGAGCTGTTCCATTTGTAGACTGTAAGTTGCTATGCTTGTTAAGAGCTGAAGACATTGTTGGAAAGAGTTATCCCACATACAAAGCAATTGATATAAAATTCTGAATTTTAAGAAAGTGAAGAAAAGCATCTAAAAAATGCTTTTCTTTTCCTAGTGGGAAAAAAATGTTCCCACCAGGTTTTCTGACATGCAACAAATATATAACATTTTGGTAATTTTAACTAATCCAAAAAAATAAATAAATTAATAAAAAAATAATGGAAATTGGGTGTGATTTAAATTCAGACAAAGAAAAAAAACATTTAGCTGTCTTTATTTGCTGCAAGTAAACTTGTGGTGTCAACTGAATGCTAGTGCTGGAAAGAGAGACAATTTTATGTTTTACCAGAAGTGTCTTGATTTAAAAGTGAATGGAGAATTGAAGGCCACAGAAAAGGCATGCTTCTGAAAAAGAAAATAAAAATTTTACCAATCACATCACTTCATAGTATAGATTAGAGTCTCAGAAACATTCCTTAGAGATTTTGGTCTACATTGGCATAATAGTATGACAATACACATTGGTCAGCTGCACATCCAGCACAGACGTGTCAACTGAAGAAATATCCTAATCCTACAGTTATCCCAAACAAAATGAAGTATCACACAAAGCAATGTGATCCTGTGTCTAACATGGGGCAAAAAAGCCATAAACTCCGTAGATAACTAGAAAATGATAAATTATGGGAACATTAGCCAGCAAACTAAACCAAAAACTATAAAAACAAAGTAATTGTAAGCAAGATGATGCACTGTGACAGGGACTAATCCACCTTCCTCAGTTACTCACTATTTCAAAATACTGCATAGGCATTAACTAGTAGTATCTAGTAGTTAGTAGGAGTCTTAGAAAAGAAATAGTCAGTAGGCTATGACATTAAGAGCCAGAAATGATTAGCTCCCTGAACTCATTCATCTACTGGTATTTATTAGCAAGAATAGTCCTGACAATGGACTGAATATAAAGAGCAGAAAAAAGTGTGTGTGAAGCAAAAAGTTCATCCAACTTTTGCCAATATGCCCTCCTTTCATTACCATCCACTCTTTTTTTCTCTCCCTCTCACCAGGCAAAACTCTTTTCTCCTCATTACTGGATGACTCTCTTATCTCTGAGTTACCCTCTCTAGAGGGAATCTTTCTCAAGTGCTCTCTGTGGGCCTTGTGTCTATATATCTTTATATCTCCCTCTGCCTTCCTCCCCTGGGACACTCCTCTGATGCCACTGTCGCTTTCTCAAGCCCGCATTTAGTCCACGGGTTCTTGCTAGGCTCACAAACAACCAACGTGTGCTCGCCTACCTGCGAAGTTTATTTATCCTAATGTGCCATGATCATCAGATTACACTGGCTATGGAGAAAAAGAGAAGATTCAACACATATACTTCCCTCATTTTTGAGATCTGTTGTCTGTAAATCTCACAGAAAACAGCTTGTTCAGCACTGTTCACACACTGCAGTTTATTGATTCGACAGTTTATTCTGTCGTGCACTTGCTTCGGACCCATCTTTGTAAATTGAAGGTGCAGGACACTAACAATTCACTGTGCTCACCGGGGTCCTGGGAGCCAACAGTTACCCTTTCCTGACCCTTTGTTTAGCTGATATTCCTCAGTGAAGCATTCTCTTATTTCCCCATCACTGCTGCCTGGATATTTAATGCCTTTCTTGATAACCTTGTATCAGTTTATTAAATAAACTAAATCTTTGATGGGGCAGTATTTTTTTCTTTCCTCTCCAGGTATTATTTACAGCCTGTTCTGCAAGGGTGTGCATGCTTGAGTGGTTAATTTACTTTTGAATGTCGGATATCACTGTAGCAAGTACGCGTAGGTTTCAGAAGATAATCTTGTTTATGTGCTCAGACTCAACACTGTAAGTACTCACCCCTCTGAAAAAGCAAGATAAGGTTGAGCTAAGGGTCACAGATATCGAGTCACTCTTTATGATGCGGCCAACGAGCCATTAAAATCAGAGCAGAAAACAATGTTTTAAAGAACGCCTGGAGAGAGATAGAGAGTTGTGAACCCTCATCACATTACTCCGAAATGAGATATTTATTTGCACACTATTTCAAGCAGACCTGAGGTGTTCAACGCCTTTTTGGAGTCCTCTCTGTCTCTTTTCTTATCTTGCTAATTCTCCCAGCTTCTAAAGGGGGAGATCAAACATAGTTTTATGAGGTCGTATTAAGGAGGCGGTGACGAAGTTGGGAAAGATTAAAGATGGACCGATGAGAAATGTGAGCAGACAGAAGGCATATCTACTGAGAGAGGAGGGCTTAGTGAGCTGGAGAAAGAGCTGACGAAATACATAGAGCGACGACAAACGCTCTGCTGGGAAAACACAATGTCGACTCTAATCAGGCTGATTGGCAATTTGGAAGCCACAAATTTTCAAGGCTTTGTTTGCTGCTGGTGTGGCCAAACAAGAGCGAGTTGCAACCAAGTTTGATTTCTGCTGCCAAAATGGTTCCCATACCAACCAGTTATTCATTGTGTAACCTGTTAAGACAAACACTGGGGCAAAACAGGGGTCAACATGACTTTTCAATTTTTGTTTACTCCCCGTCTCCATCTGTATTGTGCCCATCGGTGTTGTGCCCTCTGCCTGTTTCTTGATGCCAGTTAGACTCTCCTGTGTCTTCTGGACTGACTGTGATAATGTGGTCCTTGTAATCCTCACTTTGACTTTCCTCTCTTGATAATGCATTGAAATCACAAGCTCACAATTCTGCAGGGCATGGCCATTTACAAGAAGCCAGACCCAAATAGCTTGAATACAGTTTTAGTCATTGGTCTCGCTGATGGCATAGCTTTTATCTGCTTCCCCCGCTCCGCCTTGCTCGCCCAAAGGTCCTGCTCAGCACTACTCTCAAAGCATCACTGACAGGAGAGAGCAGAACTAAACTATAAGTACTGAATAAAAAGTTTGACTTTGGAAGAAGGCTAAGCTGACCTGCAGGACATAAGGGATTTTAGTTTTAACTTGATGGATGTTGAAATGTAAATAACAGAAGCCACAAAATAGGAAATTGTTTATGTGTTGCAAAGAATTGCCTGTAGCATAATAAGCAGAGATAATTTTTTCATTAAAAATTAAGAAAAGTTGTTTTTAAATACATCTAAAGTACCCAATGTCAAATCCTGTCAATATGTTCTATGCAGTACTGAAAAATATGATTGACCATTACAGACATTTATGCAAATCTTCTAAACTTCCTCATGTAAGCCTCTCTTGGGGGATGCTTATAAAAATACATGCATAGACATGAAGTGCTGAAATTGATTCTGACTGATGTAGACGTGTGACAAAAATTGCACCATTTTGTTCGCCCAGATTGAACTATTTAAAGTGTTGGCTGTGCTTTTTTGTTGAAATGCACCCAGACAGCCATGTTGATATTTCTCTTCAACTATTCCGCTTCCAATATCAGGTTTTTGTATCGGCAGGAGATATCGATACTTTTGGAGGAGCATTTATCTGAAGCAATGAGGAATTGTAGACATCTGTACCATTCTTCTCTGAATAACTCCGATAAAAATAAGACTGGTGAATGGTTAACTCCTGGATAGAAATGTCGCTGTTTATGGAGGAGGCAGTCTACAGAAAAGTGTGGCGCTCGTTACATGACCGTTCTGTAAAAGCAAAAAGAGGATGAAGGGAGGGTAGGGCGTGACGTATACTGAAGCGGGACGGGTGTCCCCCCAGGTGGTCTGCACCGTTGTATGAAAGGTGTGTGCAAATACAAACCGTTCGTAACAATGTTGCTGTGCATTGACTGTTCGGCTTTGGCTGAATTTGTCGAGGCCTTTAAACTGCTGGATGAGAAAAATAGGCTACGAAAATTGCTGTCACTATTCTGTTTCCCCAGTTTTCAAGAATGTAACAATAGCACTTGGTCGCCATAACAGAGGATACAACAAACTGACATTGTCATCTTTATCTGACATGAACTCAAACTAGGGCCTGTACTTCCAGCTCTCCGTGTCCTGCATTGTTTAAGCTTGTGTCACTGCGTGGTATTACACATAAAACGTCACTACCTCAGATCTGAGAACAAAGTAACATCTTTTTCCCTGAAGACAAATATATTAGAGTAACGCGTTGCATACACTTATATACGCTTTGAACTGCATGTGTGACAAGTATGGGTCGCAAGGCAGTAATTACATTGAATAAAAATGAGATGCAATTGAATATGTAATTTATTATTTTAAAAATTGATGGGTAAAAAAAGATTGATTTTATGGTTAAGAGCCAATATTAAATTAACTAAAGTATACCACACTGCTATCTATAAATTATGCTAATCCTTCATGATAGTTGTCTTCTGATCGGGGCTCATTTCTTATTTCTTACTAAATATTCAAGACAATTGCTAATTTTCAATTGCAGTTTCCTCCTTTTGGAACTTCATGGCCATTTCTTTTTGTCAAATTGGTCTCAGTTTGTTCATTATTTTTTCTGTCTTATTTATTTTGAGTCACTTATAACAGGGCAGTATTTATTTTCTCATGTTCTTAGATTTCATACAGAAACGCTGGACTTTCTTCTATTCTGTTACATGCTTCGCGACAGGCATCCTAAGAGACATCCGCTCTTTTATCCAGGTTAATTAAGAATGTATTATTGAGTAACTTATCTTTATGAGTTTGTCTCGCTGAGGGGAATATCATTGTCGCAAATGAGAATAGACCTAGATGATTGTGCGAGCAGAAAGCTGAATGTAGAGAATTTGATAGCTAATAAGCCAACAAATGGAGCATAAATACCATTATTGGGTAAGCTTGGTACAAGAGCCATATTAGTGTGCCTGTTCTGAGTGCTGCTGCTGAAAAGAGTGGAGGTTTCAGACCTTTGTTTTCTTTGCAGTTTTTCAGTGACAATCTTTTCAAAGGTGCTTGGGCCAAATTTGACACCCCTGTTTTATAAAAGAGTATATAAGTTTATACTCTATTAAAGCTTATTAGTTCGACTATTCACAGAGTTGATCGTCCGACAAACATGGTTGCTCCAGGAACTAACAGTCCTAGCAGTTGTTGCCATTTTTTAAAAGTAATGCCATATAATAGTTTTTATTAACTACTTTCTAATGTCCTGCAGCATGTAGATACTTGCATTACTTTGTTAAAAAAAAAACAAAAAAAAAAAAACAGATTTGGTTTGAGCTTTGTTAGTTAGTACATTTTTTTCTTTTTTACATTTTTCTATCTCAACTATACAAACAGTTAGCCACACTTTGTTAGCATCTCTGCTGATGCTAACTTTGACTTTCTAAAGAGAGATTACAAAAAATACTCCGACATTTTTTTAAAATGGGCAATAAGGCTCTTTACAAACAGTAATATTTACTTTTTGTTTATTATTCAATGTTTACTTTTGATGTTTAATTCATTCTCAATCCAGCATTACTCAAAATGAGGCAAACACAAACACAGTAAGAACTAAAAGCCAATTCTTGCTTTGATACTTTAATAAATCTACCCATATATGCAAAATTGCAGAATATGCATATTTAGTTATGCAGTTTATAAAGCCTGGTGTTATAACTTGACCTTCATAACTTTTTCACAATATTATTTCAAATAAACACTGGATAATCACTGGTTAAGATGGACATTGCAAATGCACTATTATGTAAAAAGAGCAAACAATGCCTGCAAGGCTCAATTTCACAGATGGTTTCAGTCCCCTTAAGATGTTAATGAGCTGAGGTTGATGCATCAGAGGAGTAACTGACAAAATCACCAACATAATCATCAGCTAGATCCCAGATAACGGATTCTTCTTTTTACACTAGCAGAGGAAATCAAGGTTTCATTTTGTTTTTTTCATTATGTTGGGTTCATTTTAATTTCACTACAGCCTTACAAATAAACCTGTCACTCCAATTACTGTCTGAAAAAAAAACTAATTTATCAGAGCAGGAATTGATTGCTAGATATCAGGAAGTTTGTGATGCCATCAAATCTGTTTATGCAACTAAGGAGAACAAATGAATTGCTTAATGATTGATCCAGTGGACTGGAGTTTCATCATCAACTTTCCTGCAGTTGCTGATTAGTCTCCAAGGGCAACCATGGATTCATTAATCGAACTGAAATCAGCAGCTGCTGATTAATGTCTGCATCTGTGGGCCGGAACGGACTTCAAATCAAAATGTTATTGTCACACTTATCAATACAGTTTCAACACATCAAATTATAAGAAATGTACAGAATAAATTATATTGAAAAAAACTCCTTAAAATTTAACAGTTGTGAAGCAAGAGAACCATCATTCCTGGAAGCTGTACTCTTGCTTTTTAATGTTGTATCCTGACTAAAATAACCCAAAAGATATTTGGAGCTTAAAGAAAGAAAAAAAACGGAAAAAAAAAGATGGTCAATTTCGGTAAAAGTATTCTGACATTATCCACATCACGAATCATTTTACATCCAAAATCCAAATGCAAGTAGGTTTTAAAAAGCTGGAGTGTGACGCCTACAGTACCACTTGACTGATGATGGAAACTACTGTAAAAGCATGTCAGGACACCAGAAAATTCTCCCATAGGGATTGTCTGACTGATGTCTGTAACTTTTTCAATGTCTAATTGTTTTGCCATCCATTACTCCCAGCTGTGCCGTTTGTGTGGGAAGCAGCAACTCGTTTCAATTCTGCAGCAGTCACATCGTAGCAGTGCAGCACAAACAGCACAGCAAATGCAGGACTTATAAAATGATTTTAGGCCTTATGTTATCATCTATATAATTGGCACAGAGTTATGCATGGACAGACTCATTAGATGGATGCACAGATGTCTCTGTCTCATCTCACTACATCCTGACAAATTGTCACAGTTACTCATGTGCATGTGAAGTATTTTATGCGTTGGGCTGCTTAGGGGCTGAGAAGTTGTCTGTTACAGAACTTTCAAAAATAATTTCAAACAATCTCTGGAAATCTTTAGAACATTTAAAATGATAGATTGAACTATCTAAAAAGAAATTTCTCTAAATAAAACTTTACAGTCTCCCCCAACTGTTAAGTGAAGACTAATGTTTATTGCTCATGGGTTTTTGTTGAACAAAACTGTCTCGTGATCTGGCCGATATAATATGACCGAATTATCTGAAATAATTATTAGGATCTCAGAGTGCTGCAGTATTATTTTTTTTAATCTTCAGTAGGTTAAGAAGCAGGGCAGAAAGTACAAGCACTAAAATGTATTAGAAGTTTCTGCTGCTCAGTTGGACAAGAGAAGAAAAATGTTGCTTGAACAAATTTGAATCTGAAATGATGGAAAGCAAATACAGTCACCACTTTGGGTTGTCAATGGTTTGGAGTTATGCAGCTGAGAGACTTTGTTCTTTTATTTTATTGGCACTAAAATAATATTTAAAACAGTTGATTATATTGGATTTTGAAATTTTTGAAAACATTTCAAACAGTGCTTGTAGTAAAAGCACATCTCACAATTTAATGAAATTATTGTCAGCCTGGTGGATGGGTGCTGTCTTTAGCCTTTCCCCATTTTTTGCACCCGCTTTGTCAAAGCCATCTTCTGCACATCATTTCATACTGACCACACATCAGCTGGTACATTTTGTACCAGCCTTGACAACCAACAATTCAACAAAGCAATTTTCTACTTTCTATTTATAAATACTGTAGGAAGAAGTGCCTACGTGCCTCCAATAAATGATGTTTACAAGTAAAAATCTTATTTCTAAAAATAATACAATTAAATTAAATAAAAAAGGAGATTTGGGCTGATTATTTCCATAAGTACTATTAACTAAAATTTGACATAAGTAGAGTAAATGATGTGGAACTGAAGCATCATTTGTTTATGAATAGAACATAGAAAGGTGATGCGACAAAATGGCGTGAAGAGGTGAATTACCCAAACCCTTTACAGAGATAGCAGTTGAATGTTTCATACATTAATAAATCAATAAATAAAAACAAATAAATTATGCCAAATAATGTATCCTAAAGAAAACGTAGGAAAGATTTAAATAAACATCTCCAACATTGAATATACAATGTTAATGTAATGAATATCTATTAAAAAAAACGGCATATGACCTCATTAGTGTGACAGATTCTATATAAAAAATTAAAATATGCAAAACTAAAGACATCCAAATGATTTCATGTCATTTGTTTCACCCAAAGCAGTGAATGTCACATTTGCTCTCGTTGTTGGCAGGAAAACTATCAACAATTTCCCAATTTTTCTTTTTCTTTAAAAAGATGAAGAAATTATATTTGGTTTTTTGATGGCATTTTATCCAAATATCTATTTTTCTTAGCTAAGAACTTGTGGGAATTTCTCCTTGTTATCATTTGATATGTCTTATTTTCCACCTGTTCTCTTCATTATTAAATAAACTTTATTCACATTTCCCTGCACATATTTACTATCAACCCTCTCCTGATGTGCTTTGCATTTTAGTTTTCATTTTTTTGCAGTATTTTGATATTACCAAGGGGCCGCTAAATTTTAACCATGACACTTTGCCCATTTTCACCTTTGTGGTTACTGATCTGGATTGAAGTTGTACATTTTCCAAGTATAAAAAATAGGACAGTTCTGGCACTGGGGTTTGAATTAAATGAAAATGTACCATTGTTTTAATCAAAGTGATCATACTGGAAGTCGTTCAATTCTTTTGTCAGACTGATGTCAGTACAAAAATAGTGAATTTAGTGTCTTACCTCTGCCAGATTTCTGTCTCTGCAGATAAAACCTAAATAAAACAGGCTGTGTTTTGTCTTTGCCTTGATGAAAAGCAAAATACTGCCTCCACAGTCACAAATATCTGAATAAGTAAATCTTTAAGCATCTAAATCTGACTTCCCACCTCAATGACTTTGGCACAAAGGCTTTATTCTTTTTCTCATGTGTGCTTAGACCCCAGTTAGGTGGGTGCGTGTTACCTTTTCCTTTCAGTCATCTCTAAGAGCAACGTCGGATTTTGACGCACCGAGGCAAGGCTGTTCTCATTAGTCTCAGTATCCGTGAGGAGCTGGCCCAGATAAACCTGCTCAGCAAGTCTTTCCCTGAAGAGTTGCAGTTAGTGTGCTAGATATGCAAAAGCAAGCCAGCAAAGAACAGAACGAGCTCAGTGGTGGGAGGTTTTAAAGTCTGGAATGCTGTTCAGAGAGCTGCAGTTCAATTAAAGCCTCCACAAACCACCAAACTGTGAGTGTGAAGATGAGATTGAGAGTTTGGGTGTGAGGGAGTTGATGTTTGTAATCACTGAGTTTAGTTGAGAGTTACTGTGGATCCAAGAACATTACACACTTGAGAGCTTGGTATTTATTCTATACTCCAGTGGTTCCC
The DNA here is from genome assembly GCF_002775205.1 of Xiphophorus maculatus. NCBI lineage: Eukaryota > Metazoa > Chordata > Actinopteri > Cyprinodontiformes > Poeciliidae > Xiphophorus > Xiphophorus maculatus. The sequence goes on along the minus strand of NC_036465.1, from coordinate 17,300,922 downwards.
CAAGTGTGGGGCGCACCCCCTGGGAGGCAGGGGGGGCAGTGCCATTGTAGAGGGGGCTCGGGAAGCAGTATGGATGAATGAAAAAAAAAAAAGTTTCACAAATGTGTTTCACTGTAAAGATGGTTTCTAGTCTGTTTTGTTGCAACCTGAAGTGTGAAATAAACTTCAGTGGAGTTTGAAAACAAAATATGTTCATATGTTTATGTCTGGTTGAACGATGTGTGTGCCCAGTTGATTTTTCTTTTCTTTTTTGGGGGGAATTTTATTGTAATCCATAGGGGGGAGCAGAAAAATATTTGGGAACCACTGGGGGGGTCCAGAAGAAAATCGTTGGGAGCCACTGCTATACTAGAACACGATAAGCACAACACAGATAAAAAGTTTGCTTCCATCATGTAACGGTTGCAAAACCAAGAATCGGCTTATCCTCAATGGTCAACCAATATTTTTATCTATATAAACTGTTAAAATTTGATTACTTGAAGTCATCATGAAGCTTTATGTCATTAATTCTGGGCTTTTAATTAATTATTTGTACTATGATGGTGGTAGGAGTTCACCCTATTGATGGTTTGATCCCTGCTCCACCAGTCTGTTGTCGTGTCCTTGGGCAAGATACTTCACCCGCTTTGCCTGTTGGTGGTGGTCAGAGCTTCAGTCAGACTGCCCCAGGGCAGCTGAGCTACTGTCTAATAGCTTACCACCATCAGCATATGAATGTGTGAATAAATGAGTGAATGACTAAAAATGTTCTTAGGTTTTAAAACCTTACTTGGTCTCCTCCATACATACTTCTTGCCACTGAGGACAAATGGGTCAATATTTGTTCCGACTGTAATATCCAGTTGATATTTGACTTGTTCATGTGGGCATCTGCAAATTTCAGTCAAGCCTAAAGATGCAAATTTTGTCATTTTAGCTTCTTTTTTTTGCAAAAAAACCCCCCAAAAAATTATTGTTATTTTTTTTTTTTTACTTTTTTCTTGTCCAACTTCATTGTCCATCCCATTTTAAAACTGTGGAAAGTTAAAGCAAACTTGAGCCTCAGTGGATGCAAAGGTGTTTCTTAATATAACAAATGTCCTTTCATCTCAGCGTGACAGGCTAGATCAAGTGACAGTTTAGCCTGGACCAGCCAGGCTGGTCAGGAACCCAAGATGTTCTTACTGGGGGAACAGTGATAATGTAGTATCATTTTCTGATTTATTGTATTACTTTAAGTTTTCAAATTGTCTGACCTATTTCTTGTTTTTATTTGTTACACACTTTTACCAGACAGAGTAAATTGCACATAAAGATTAACTTACCTTGGTCCAGAGACTTGGCAGGAGCCCAGCTTTTAAAGTAGTCATCCTAAATGAAAACACAAGAAACTAGGCTATAAAAATATCTTCAAGAATAAAGAATGTTACAGCCCCAATAGAAACAAGCATAAAACATAAGTGATTTAGATTTTCTTTGAGAACAGAGATAACTTCAGTTTCATTTGTATCATTGCATTAGTGCACATATAAAGACTACAAATCAAAATCGACTAAGTGAAAAAGAATCAGTAACTAACTTTTTTTAATTAAGTGAAAATGAAAACAGATTTTAAGTGTCATATGTGATACTGTTTGAGGAATTAGTTTAAGACAACCTGCTGGTGAAACAGGTGTATACTTTAACATCTTGCAGTCTAAAAAGATTACAAAGCTTTTTAAATAGCTTTGAAATGTTATTAAAAATACCCCTTTAAAGTGTAAAGTTTTTAGACTTGGTTTTAAAAGCCTCTTTTTTATGGTCTCCAGTGACTTAAGTTTAATAAGGTCAACCTTTCTAATAAAAAAGTTCACAAAGTGATTTTTAAAAAAAAAAAAAAAGGAGGGTGAGTGCACAGACACACTCCTAGACTTGAAGTGGTGTCTGAAGTTCAAGTATTTCCCAGAGCGAACCATATGTTTATCAGCGGGAAGTCAGCCAGTGTCAGTGACACGACGTGATGGAGGCAGAGGAGCCTGCTGGGCCTCAAAGTGGGATCTCTATCTCCTTCATTATTGAATAAGAGAGATGGCGGTGGAGGGTGAGTAGGGGGTTGGTGTGATGAAATGGATGGCTGAATCCAAAAGTCCAAAGACTGAAATAATAAATCCTGATAAAAGCTGAAATAGAGCAAATGCTTACTTTATAAACGACAACTCTAAACACTCAACAAAAGGTTTCAGACAGAAAATTTAAAATGCAGTGAGATCCATAGCTGGGTCTGAACCAATATTTCTTGCTGTAAAAGTATGCAGAACAAGTCAAGATCCTAATAAGAATATTTAGACGCTTCTATATGTAATTTATTAATGCAAAATATTTTAATTGCAACCAACATCACTGAAAACTGCTTCTACATAATCATCGAAAAGAAAGAGTTCACCTAGGATATTATGGCTACACAGTCTGGGTCAGTTATGGCATGCACGCTAAGAGGATTAGCCAAATTTGCTAAAGTCCTCAGCTAATTCCCAACAGTCTAAACAGTTTGGCTGAACTTCAGTTGCCCTTTACCACCTACAGAGAGCTGTAGGTGAAGTGACCTTGTAAACGTTTTCCAAGGCTTTGAACTTTGTCACATGTTATCATCTTACAATTTAAAAACTCTGTGTGTTGGTGGAATTAAATGCTTAGCTTAATATTCTGCTGGCAATTCTGCTGGATTGGATTTCATTAGGGGGTCTGAATGCAAATGCATATAACATTTTCTGATTTTTATTTGTAAAAAAAAAAAAAAGAAGAAGAAGAAAAAAAAGTACCTTTCTCTTTTCTTTTCATTTTGTGTAACTTTTTGCTCTTCTTCACATTAAATCTCAAAACAAAATGTTGAGTTGAGAAACTGCTTGCTAATACTTTAAAATGTGGAAAGAATTAAATCTATAAAACCAGTGAAGCAAGAGTTTAATATGCTTAGCTACTTCATAGCAGGCATTAAATTTGATTTCAAGATATCAACTGTGTCTTGTATTTTAATCACTAACTTTTCTCCAGCTCTTTGACTTTAGGCAAGTGTCAGACAAACCCTGCAATGTCTCAAATTACTAAGTAAAACAAAAACAGCATTAAATTAAACAAACAAAGACAATACTCACCTCTGCTTCCTTTAAATAATTGAAGAAGGCAGAATAGAATAGAAGGGAAAGAGAAAAGAAAGAAAGGTTAGTAATTATGGCTCAGTACGGTATGCATCGGATCTATTACAAGCCTGTGTTATTCATTCTGAATACCGAGCTTACCCCCAAAGATCCATTTAATGCGAATTTGATTCAGAAGGTGGTAAAATACCAGAAGACTCACACATTCACCCTCCTTACACTGCCAGCCTTATGAGGCAGCCTTATTTGATGTGGCATGTAATTTAAGACACAATCGGGGCAAATTGTGCGGGTAGAGCAGCGGCACAGCATAACATGAAAAAGGAGGAAAAAGAGGAAGGAGACGAATCAAACTGGTTTAAGAATTAAGGCAGGAGTTTAAATGACATGCAATTGCGTTTTCTTTTTGATGCAAGATAAAAAGATAAACATTTACTCATCTTCATATCTACGCATGCAACTATCCATCCCACATAAACGTATATAGAAATATATATTTTTGCTTAAATGATAGCAAAATAAGGAAGCAAAACAAAAAATCTTGACCTACCAAAGTCACAACTTAATGCCTTTAGTGTCTTCTAGCAATGGAACTGAGCTGCATGCTGATATAATGAACATGCACTTTGAATTGGACTGAATGTCAGCATCTACACATGTGCAATTTTTTCTTCCACTGCTGGGAAAGCAAAACACTCTAGAAGAACTTAAACTATGCTGTTGCATCAAGGAAAACTTCTGAATAATGTCATAATGCACTGATCCGATGAGGTCAGACATGACTGTTGACAGTAGGGTTACGCTACCGTGAGCACACAGGTATAACTTTTAAATTCCAGATACAGCTCAACATACCTTACCTGTCTTCAAAAGTCAGGCGTGCCTGACATTAAACTTTGATTTTATGCCCTGCACCAGAGCTGGCCCAAGGCAACGAGAAATTCAAGTGCATCTCAGTAAATTGTTCCATTGACACTGGTTTGTCAGATTAAAAGTATCTTTCAAACATAACCTTCAAGTATTAAACATGCTTTTCATTAAATCCACAATGCTGTACAACTTTCTTTTCTTTTAGTAGTCTCATGTAATACTCTAATCTTAAATGTCATGTTTTCATTGTTAGAAAACTATCAGTTAAGTAAAGGCTTGAAAACATCATTTGTGGAATTAATGTCTATAATGTATTTCACTTAATGAATTGAGTTACTGAAATAAATAATATTCTAACTTATTGAGATGCCATTAGGTCAGCAGCGTATTGTTACATTTGATTCAAAGGCAAATTGAATGGAGTTAAGAATTAATTAAAAATATTAATTTTCAATTTATTTTGGTGATTAAAAAATAAAAATAAAAAATGTATATAATTACTGTTATGTAATTTGTTATTTCACCTAAATCTATACAGTCTTTAGTTTTAATGTAGAGTTGCTAGGTTAACCATGACTGCTGCTTGTGTCATGGTCACCTTTTATGCACCATCTAACTGTAAACTAATCAATAAATAAACAACTGCCCCCTTTTTCCCAACTCTACACTGAAATATTCAGACATGATGGTCAGACCAAATGAATGAGTGGAAATAATAAGTGAAAAATAACCTTATTTCTACTAGATTATTGTCTTATCTAGTGAGCAAGTGTGTTTGTTGTCCTTCTGATGCCATTAAATCTCACTTTATATGAATGTTGTGATGTAGCTTACCATATAAAACCTAAATCTGACCAGCAAAAAGCCTTTAATTTGTTTGTATTGAATTAAATGACACTGTTAGATTCAATACTTAAATTTTTGCCCATAAGACCTGCCAGTATCATTAAATATGGCGCTGTGTTTGCCCAATAGAGCAATGTCAGATTTCTGTGTGCTTGTGTGGAGCTGTAAAGGTTACATATGGTTCCTCATACATTAATGATGTGCTTAAATGTGTGCCAAGGGTAAATTTGAGTTGGCATGGCTGTGGAATAGCAAACCAAAGTGTAGACATCTAGTCAGGAAATGGAGTGGCTCAGCTTGCCATTTAAAATGGCACTGAACTGAAAGTGAAAAAAATGTAGTCAGGGCAAAGAAGAGTGTAAAGCATATGTTTCACAAAATCCTATAACCTCTTAAAACTTCCTAAAAGTGTGCAAGAAAACACACATTTTTCCTTATTGTATTATTGTGAAAAATTTACAAATCTTGTGTTTCTTCAGCTTTGACATTTGTTAGTAAAACTGAGAACTTCCATATGAATAGGCACATTTGACCTTCCAGTTACTGATTTTTTTTACTTGTTAGGAGCATGATCTTCCCTTTGTTTTCCACATTTGACTGTAAAAATATAAGTTTGAAATTATGTCATATGTGGTTTTGATTGTTGGCAATAAGAAATAGTTTAGGATTAGTGCATTTTGAATAATTTGTCCTTCATATGGTTGCAGTTATTTTTAAAAAAAATATGTTTAAAATATTGTAAAATTATTGGTTATTAGATTATTTTTATATTTGACTAATAGAAATGAACTTAAAACAAAAGTGTCCAACTCTGGATTGCAAAAACCAGGATCTGTGCTCTTACAAAATGTGTTGTAAAAGGACAAAATGTGTGAAAGAGTGGGTTTGTTTGGTAAAAGCATGTTTCCCTGAAGGGCCCCTAAGGCTAGTGTGCAGTACTTCAAATTCCTCTGGGTCTTGTGGACTAAGGGAAATGTTTAACTGTCTATTTACCTCAATTTCTATTCTGTTACTGTACAACAGTGTTATACATACTGCTACTCATTCTCAGGGTATTTTTTATGCAAATAAAATTTAATAGAGTAAGTTAGATACTAATATACTTTCCTATTAAAATTGTCTTTGTTTTTGCTCATCTGTACATTTCTTTTATTCACAGCCTGGTGATTTTCAGAACACAGGTAGAAAACTCTGCCTCAATGACACATCTGACTCATATTCAATAGAACGAACACTTATGGTGTCTTGTTCATTCTTCAACCATCTAGACAGTCTGTAATTTGTGGTACCAGTTGCTATATTAATTCTGACCTGAAGCTATTACGATGTTGCATTCACCTGCAGCGTCTAACCAAAGACCTTGTACTGTATACAAGCTACTGTTATTTGGGCATCACAGGGTTGCTGGTGATCAAATTACTATTCAGCTGAAGTAACAGGAATGACCTTTCCTCACAAAAGTCTCCCATTAATATTTGAATGTGCACATCTCTGAAGCATTAATACCCTGCTTAGCTCACTGCAACACTGTCCCAATGTCATTCAAACCTTTAAAAGAGATTACAAGGAGATAAAACTGTGCCTTTATTATTATATAATCTTTGATAAAAGTGGAGCTGCTACCTTCAGCAGCAAGTGTCAAACTGATCAAAGCGTATTGGTTCAAAGCTAGGAAAGCTCTGCTGGAGCAAAATACGTGAATGACTTGACAGATTATTTTAAGCATTTAATTAAAAATCATTTAAAATAAATTGAATCTGTCAGTGTAAATGGGATTCCTTATTTATAAAACTGCACACAAGTTTATTCCACAATGCCTTGCTTTAATTGGTGTCCAATGCAAGTATGCTATTCAACAGTTCTGAGTTGGTAAGGAAGCATTTTTATCAGGTTTTGCTCTTTAGCAACTATATGATTTAGATTAAACTAGGTTGCAATGTTCAATCAATGAAAGGAAAAGAAGGAAAAAGCAGATAATAAGGAAATGGAAGTACTACATGATAAACCCAATTTCTGTTGTTAGACTTGCTGTTTAAGTTTTACTATATTGTGGCATTTTTGCATGGTTTGCGATATTAACAGATTTTTCCTGTGTTGTGGTTGTGAACAAGAAACTCTGAATCAACAGTTTGAATCCAAGAAACCCTGGAGGCTTTAGTTCACTTCTATGTTTACGGTATATATGAATAAATTTCCAGCTAAAGCATGGATTTCACTAAACTCCTGGCGATGTTCTATGACAGGAGTCTTTAAAACCAGGCCTCGGATTCAGGTGTCCTGCAACCTTCTGGTGTGTCTCTGCTTCATCACTTGAATCAAATACTAAACTGACTACCAGGATTCTGGAGGACTCAACTGCATACTGAGGATGGTATAATTCAGTTCATGTTCTGAGATCTGGCCATTGTCATGCTCGCTCATTCATTAAACATCATCTGGAAGAAGATACGAGCCTCTCATATCAGCCCAATTGTGTTCAGACAAAGTAATAAAGAAGCAAAGAAGAACTGATTTCTCAAATAAGTGAACAACAACAATAAGTCAGTAAGGAAGTGAGTCCACACCAGAAAAACATTCATAATCCAATTCATTACTTCTGGCTCAAACTATTTATTGCACTACATTAAAAGCATACCAGACTCGATTAAATCAGGCATGAATATTTCTGTGGAGCATGGGAGAGGTAAGTGGTACATATTAAATAGAAGTGTGTAAACAGGAAAAGAATATATTGAATGTGCTCTGAATTACATAAACCTATTAATTTTCCCTCAAAATATATGTTTTGTGCACAGGAATCATTAACACAGCATAAAGTAGTAACTGTATGTTATCTCCATTCTAATCTCTATTAAACTGATCTTTCTTTGCCAATATTATTGCACTCTTTGATTTTGTTTACAACAAATCATCTGCTACAATGCCCTCTGGTTTTACTATGAAATGATTTCATGACTTCTTGTCACTGCATTATAAACTTTGAGGCTTACAGATTTTAAAGGAGGTAACTGCAGAAAAGGAGGGTGGGTCAGTGTAAACTGACTGTTAAAGCTGCACTGATATACCATTGATTTTCAAAACATAGTGCAGAGTAAAACATATTTCATTTCTATAAAAACCATGTGCATGTGGTCATCAAGCATTCTGGGTCAGTCCTTTTTCCTGTTTTAATTTGATAGTTATAAAATTTACTATGATAAAAGACCCTTAAGGAAGTTTGTGACAGGAAAATGGAGAGAAGGAACATCGATCCATGGGGGAACTAAAGCGGAACTGGCTTCAATCCAAACAGCTTCTCTCAGCAAAATATAGCATTCATTGGATGTGTGGGTGCATGTGTGTGTGCGTGCAGGGCTGAATGCGTGTCGGGGTGTGCGTGCTCACAAGTGGGTAATTGTGAGCCTGTGCAAATACTGACATTAACATTACAAAAGGCATATCCAAGCCTGCAGTGCTGACCGTAGATGTCATAATAAGGGGATGAGGATGCAAATCTGGCCTCTCTGAGGAAACTAAACAGCATTAAAATTTTACTGTGTACTTTATACATTTTATTCATGACTCTGGAAGATCGCCGAGTTCCTTTCCTTCCTTATCTCCCCCCCATAGTCTCTTAAACTACCCCTCTCCATCTATGTCTTCTCTTTCTCTCCTCTCGAACAATCTTTATGCCTTTCCTTAGGCTACATCGTCTGATCTGATCAGCAGCTGCTGAAGCTGATATATGAGCTTTGTGAGCGGGACATACAGTGGAGGAGAGAGTGGCTTCCAGAAATACACTGCATCAGATTACTGTACTGTTGGGCATCAGAAGAAGTGAAGCATGCTAAACAGAAATGTGTGAATGCTTCCTTCACCCATTTCGCTGTCATGGTTTGGCTTTGATATTGATGTTTGGTTTGGAGGTTTAAACTTCTCCCTGTTGGTTTTATTGTGTTTTATTTGCAGGCAACTGTTTGGACAGCTCAGTGGCAGCACAAGTGGCTTACACATAATTCTTAAGATAAATTTAAGATTTAAAATTAATTTTTGACTAATTTAATTTTAACTAGTCATGATTATGTTCGAGATATCTTAAATTGTAATTACTTATATGTAACCCGTCAAATTACAAATCCGGTGATGTCATTTGAAATATCTGGAAAGGAATTTTGACTCATCAAAATATAATTGAAGATATCTTGAATCATTATTCTTAGTAAAGAATGCAAGGTTCAGATATCTCAAATGACCATTCCGGATAGTCAAAATGTAGTTGGGTCTAGTTTAGTCATTTTTAGATATCTAGATAGTAATTACGGATAGTCAGACGAAACAGATTTTATGTTAAAAAGGCCCGTCATAAACATAGCGGAGTGAAACGCTCTGCGATCTGAAGGTGGGAGGCGTGTGAAGAGTCTCCTTTAAGGAACACCAAAACGAGTTGCTCTGAAATGGACCTCATGACAGGGGTAAAAGACGGGCATGTGGAGCTACAATAATGAGGAATTCAAACCAAAGCATTCCAGTTTCACATTATATTGACAGAAATTAAATGATTTAAATGTGAAAATGAAAGAATTAAAAATATACAGTTTAGAACATCATCTTTTTATGCTTAATCTTTAGTTATGCATTTGACTTAACACAACTGTCTATATTTTGAGGCAAAAGTATTTTACATTTTATTTATGTCTACACAGAAGAAGTTACAGGCAAAAAGTTGATTCAATTGTAATTTATTTTCTAGGTTTTCATATTTTGTATTTCACAGATGAAAAGGATGTAAAATAGGATGACTAAGGACTTTCAAAAAAAGAAAAAAAACAAAGCAAATCCGGAAAAGGAGTCTGTTAATACTGTTATTTGTTCTGTAAGTTATGTAAGGATCTGGCAAATCAATGACAACAAGAACAGTCACAGTCAAGCAAGCCTTGCTAAACAGAAACTAACAAATAATTTTCTTTCTGCTTACTTCCCTACTCTTCTCCCAATGGCTCCATTTTTAAAACCCCTTTCATTCATCATTTTCTCCCCCTTCTCTCCACCGAACACGTCTCCCAGCAGTTCCAGAAACCCAAAATGTGGCTCAAAGCCAACATCATAAAATGTGCTTCCTCTTCAATCTGTCTTTTTTTTTTCAAGTTAATGAGAGGGAAAATCTTCACTGGACAGTCTGTTAATCAAAATATTGTGCCATCTTTCACATCGTTTTCTCTTTCCGATAGGCTATCCAAATGGTTTTCTTTCATTTATTTCCTGTCCAATTTTCTGTCAGAATATTGAACACAAAATCAAGAAATTAGAAAGACGGAAAGTGTTGGAGGGAGAATAAAAAGTGTTAAGGAAAAGTACTTAGAACAGAGAAGAGAGGAAAAACTGAAGCTTTTGAAGAAACAAAAGGAGAAAATTAAAAGCCTCCCATGAAATTCTGAGAAACAAAAATCTATTTGAGTACTTTGGAAATCAACAGCTTTCAGCTGCTAATAACAGAACAAACCGAGTGACAAAGAGACTGAGCAGAAATGACAGGAGCAATTAGTGAGGAGAGAAAAAGAGTCCAGATAGTAAAATGACAGTTGTATTTCTATTCAAATGTCAAGTGATTTTGTTGTTTCAGAAATTGTGCAAGACATGAAATAGAAATGATTGGGAAAATGAATAATCAACAGTGTTGTACATGAGTTTAGAGTTGTACAAGCCGGTTTATGAGAGACACATAGAAAGGGGGACTTTAATCTGCCCCTTTCTTTTTAAGTGCTTAAACAAAATTATACCTTTTCGGCTTTGCATTTGGAAAAAAATATGCTCTAAAACCTGTCATACTGAGTTGCAAACGCTTTTTTTAGCATCCTCAAAAGGTAAAAGTACTTTGAGATGCATCAAGGGTTCTGTTTAAGGGCAGACATAAATGTCTGCCATTAGAGAAAAGTGACATGTAGTAGTAGTCCTTACGTTTGTTAGATCCTTCTCACTGTGAACTTGTTGACATTTCATAGCAAATGAAAAACAAGTACATTTAATTACGTCACAACTGTCGGTGACCTCGTTCCATTGACCGGTGCATGCTGGCTCATTGTCTTGGCTTACTGGGACAACTTAATCGTCCATGTGACAAGCACTTTGATTGGGTAACAAGGGCACATTTAGCCCTCGCATTTAATCAAATCTGTGCAGCAACTTGCTGACAGAGAGGTAAAATTTAGCATAGAAATGTCACATAATTTTTTTTATTTATTTATTTTTTGTTATTATTTCTAGTTAGACTTTCAAATGTATAGAAGTTAACTTTTGCTTCCTGTTGGGCTGACCCAATTTCTATAATATGCTATTTGTAGTATCTTGCAAACCTCTGAAGACCTCAGAGGTTATCAGTGTATTTCTCAGAGAACTAACAGCGTCTTTAAGACCAAAAAGCACAAACAAGTTAGGGATAAGGTTATAGAGAATTTGTATTGCAGGATTAGGTTGAAAAAAAATATACCAAACTTTGGACATCAACTTTCAACATCAACTCAGTCCATCATGGAAAACGGACGATCCACCTCCAAACGTGATGCTGGGACCAGAGAAAACTGATCAGTTTAGCAGGAAATAGGCTCAACGTAACTCTGGAGGAGCTGCAGTTTATGTAGGATATACTGTCAGCATGACAGCTAAAAAAAAAAAATACCGTATTCAGAGTGCCATAGGCCATAAATGAAGGTGGGGAAAAAAAGAGTTTTGGCCTACATGCAAAATGCTATAAGTGGAGGAAGACAAACACTGCATATGATCCTGAAAAAAAAAAACATCATATGGTGATAATGATGCAGTAACACATAGTGCTGGCAGCATCATACTGTGGGGATATTTTTTCTCCAGCAGGAACAAGAAAGATGGTCAAAGTTGAAGGAATATAAATATGGCAACACTTAAAGAAAAGCTGCTAGAGCCTTCAAAAGACTGCAGCAGAGGCCACATCTTCCACTTGGACAACAACCCTGAACGTACAGCCAGAATGACAACTGCATGGATCGGATCAAGACATATTTCCTTGTTAGAATGGTCATGTCAGGGGTGTTATGTGGCTCAGTATAAAGCAGACACTCCATGCTGAAACTATAGTCCTCGAAGCAGCTGTCCTAAGTCGATTTCCATGCCTAGACCAATTACTGCATGTCTTCCTGATCTCTCTTTGCCCTAATGCCTGCTCAACTACTAATGAATAAAGGCCACTGGTGCCAAAAAAAGACCTTAAAAAAGAGCAGCTCTGTCTCTAGATGTAAAAATCCAGCTTAGAAAAAAATTCCAGCTGTAATTGCTGATGAAAGAAAATCTGTAATGTATTTTCTCAAAGGAAGTTGAATAAAATACTTTGATTAAATCAAATCATTTTAAGGTTTTTACTTGGATGAAATATAGAAAATAATTTATCCTTTTCCCTACATGTCACCACTATTCATTGGTCTTTCACAAAAAATACCAATAAAATATTTTAAAGTCTTTGTGACAGAATGTACAAAACGTCAAGTGGTGTAAAATATTTTTTCAAAGCACCCAATGATAGACAAACATGACAGCTATATGTTATCATGCATGTATTTCTATCCTGTTTCCATGTATGCAATGTTACATTTCAAACTTTATCACAACTTAGAGGTACGACGGATATGTCAAAGCTACTTGGTTCTACTTCGGAAAATACTGCAAGACAAAGAGTAAACAACTTGCACATTTTCTACTTGTCTTTCGATGGAAACATATTCACTTGCAGCCTCTCATCATGCTAAGTGTACACTTAATTTATCTTGCTAGTTGTAACAACATTGCTTCCTGTGTGATGAGGCAACCAAGAAAGAAAGCTACGACTTAAAAGAACTAACAAGGAAGAAATAAGGACTTAGTGACGGTAAACTAATCCAGCAGAATCCTGTCTTCATCAGTCATCTTTCACTCATGTCGCCTAATGTTCTCCATCATCATTTCAATTTTCCACACACAGTCTCCATAATTTCTTAATTTGCACTCGCCATTTTATTCTTTGGCTGTGTGAAATAGCAATGAGCAGTCAGAATCTTATCTGTGCTAAATGCTAGTCAGAAGGTTCCCAGCAACTAAACGTTCCTATGAGATGTTCTAATTGCTCACAGCAGGGCCTGTTCAAGAGCAAAGTAACAGAAGCAGTTTAAATGCTAAATAAATGTGACTCACAGTTACATCAGACTAACTGCAGACCAACAGCAGTGAGAAAGTAAAAACGGATGATTGTGAAAGCAAGAACAACTTGACTTTTTTGAGGCCAAACAGTTTGGTACACATTATATAGAGCTAAAACTGGTGGTTAAATATCTCCTACACTAAGATGACTAACAATAGAAAGTTTTAACAATCATTGTATAGCAGATTTACAGATTTATAACCTACTTATACAAAAAAAAAAAAAAAAAAACAGCTTTGGTAGGTAAAAATGTAAGAGCAAATGTGAATTTGAGTATTGCTCAATCAGTAGTATTTAGGTTTACTTTCTAACCAAAACATTTCTCTGATTATTTAAACTAAGATTGCTGCAACTGCTGGTCAATTGACTCACAAAAACAGTTTGAATATTTGCAAGTCAGAAAAAACAGTCATTGTTTGGGAATTACAGAACTACAGTGGAATCCAAGCAGATAGTCTGTCTAATTAACCGGCTAATAGCAGTCTGTTATATTTATGTGCTCTATAAAGGGCAGAACTGCCAAAAGGAAGTGGTGAACTGTCAGGCCTTTTAAAGTATTCAGAGAAGGCTCTCAGTTGTCAAAAAGGATAAATAAAAAACCCTCGAATAGTAACATTTTAAAAGCACAGCTTGTCTACTTGGGGAAAATTTTGCATCTTGGTCTAAAAACCTTTTGGTGTTTGATGCTTCAGATTGCTGGGAATGACATCAGAAAGATACAAAATCTTTGCCGAGTTTATTTCATTTTTCTCCAAGAAAAGTTAAACCATAAAAAGATATTTGTTGTGGGGTTCACTATTGCAATTTATGTCTAGCTATATTCAGTCCTTTGTGTTTAGTTTCTCATTTCCTGGGGCCTGGCTTAACAATGGTAACAAACTGTCATGAAGTATAAATCAGATTTTTACTCTTGTGTTGAATGTCTGTTGTATAATATATTTACCAACAATGACAAAAAAAACCCAAAACATGTTCACTTTTCTGAAGAATTCACCAAATACACAATTCTAAAAGTAGTATTTCAAAAGAGAAGTAGAAATCTTATGTTTTTGAAAAATAATATCTGTTAATCTGTTGCTAAGAGATGAGCGGTTTCTGATAAAATGCCACGATGTAAACATCTGATTTTTACTTTTGCAAAATTTGCCAACTGTAAATTTCTTGTGTCTAAGCAGATAAGCAGTATTTCAAAAGAACTTATGTTTCATAAATAATAACTACTTTGGTGTTGAGAGGTGAGTGTTTTGTTCTGGTAACGAGCTGCCACGAAGTATAAATCAGATTTTTACTTATGTGTTGAATGTCTGTTTAATAATACATTTACCACCGATGACAAACAAACAAAAAAACATTTTCACTTTTCTGCAAAATTCATAAAATGTACAATTCTTGTTAAGTAGTATAAGGTAAGAAGTATTTCAAAAGAGCAATGGAAATATTATGTTTTTTGAACAATAACAATATTTGTTGTTAATCTGTTGCTAAGAGATGAACACGTTTTCTGGTAACGAAGTGCCAGGAAGTACACATCTGATTTTTACATTTGCAAAATTTACCAACTGTAGTTAATTTGGGGTTTTCTGTTTTAGTTCCTGCACAGTACTCTCTCAGCTGTTCAGCGTTCCCCTCATTGAACTCACCTCTTTTCTATGTTGCCATCAAACTTTGTAGACCTTTAACTCTGGTGGTTTTAGACTAGAATAGACTTTATTGATCCCCAAGGGGAAATTGCTTATTTGTTGAAAGATACTCTATTTTAGGTAATAAATACAAAGTTTGTAAAATATATATATATACCTAAGAGTGATAAGTTCAAAATGACTAGACATAAACAAATAATTAAATAACAAGCAGTCACATGCAATAGTATATTTTTCATTTGTAGCATTTATTATACAGCATTTTTCTTGCTGGATTCTTTCATTAGGCTCTTTCCTATGTCCTGTTCTCGTCGTGCCATGATCTGTAGGTCTTTTTATTTCATCAATAAAATTTGCACTTTACAGCACTGACTTCATCTGCCTGCATTTTGGTTCAATCAAATGACATTCTTGACCAGTATATTATTTTATATTGTATGGTTGACTTTCTTCTGATAACACCATGACACTATGAAATCTTTTTTCAATTCAATGTGCCCCACTGTGAGAATCTCATTCCTAAGTAATGCACACCTACCCACTTTATAGAGAATAAACTACTCTATAATGATTAAGGTCAGGAGTTAAAGTACAATGTTAGGTGTTTGGAATAATGCACAAAAAAATATGTTAAAATGTTGGAAAGGCAATAGAGATGCAAAGCAGATTATTAAACTTCATCAACATATTACTAATTTTCCCTGATCCTGCCAAAATACCAGCCTTCACATGTGTTGAGATCTCAGTACTCAGCATTGTAAGACTACATTTTAAAGACATTTCGTTACATATTTTCTTGTTAGCCTCATCTGTTTGCCAAGAATTGTGCATCCCCCATTATTGACACAGTAAACAGATAAACATCTGACTTACTGAAATAGTGAAGGAGTCAGAACGTGACAAGGGTAAAGGGGAAAAAGGTGAGCCCACATGTCAGCTTCACACAGAGTGACAGAAAAATTGTGGCGGATGAAATCAAGGGACGCGGAAGCAAACTGACAAGGGAAAAAAAATTGCTTTGATTCCGACATCCTCGCCACGCACCTCGCTCGTGTTAGAAACAGTTTGCTGTCAGAGCTGCATTTCTTAACTACATAAGCCTTTCAGCAGCTCCCAAGCGTATTGAGATCAGCGTAGATTTAACACATTTAGAGATAACGGAACAGAGCAGTCAGTGTAATAAATACCAGATAAGACAACATGTCACTAGCTTAGCCTGATACAGGTCTGCTTCCCCGCAGCTGTTTGTTTTTTCTCTGCAGCGTTTGACCACATGTCACTTAGTGTGTGTCCTTGATTTTCTTATCAGCACAGAGGGCTTCACCCATTGTGTGTTCAGCCACAAGCGAGATGATGATAAACTCAGTCTGATGCTGCTGTCCGCTAACAGCCAGTCGTGCTTCTGTAACCTTTTCTTGGTGTGAAATACAAAGCTAAAGCCATTTCTTTAGTCCGTCTTTCAAGACCTCGCTGTGAACATTTTCACAGTTTCCCTTCTGACAGCTGTTGCCTTCACATCACTGCAGGAAGATGTGCATCTACAGAGTGGAAATTGCAAACTGTTAATAGCCCACCTGTTTTCATTGGGTTATTTGTACCACAGCTAAACCTCTAATCCTGAATAATGTATGAGGAAGAGATGCAGAAGGTGATATCTGCAGGGAGCTGCAGAACTAGGAAAGATAGAAAAGCTAGCACAAACCAGTACAGTACATCTGGCAAAAGTATTCAGACCCTTTAAACTTTTTTTTATGTTTTGCAACATTACAACCACAAACGTTAGTGTTTTGTTCGAATTGTATGTGTCAGACTGACACAATATAGCGCAAAATTGCAAGGCAAAAGGAAAAAAAAAAGTTTAAATCAGTGCTTTGTGATAAAACAATTTCACAACTTTTGACCAATTTAAAGAACACTGTTCAACACATCATTCCAACGTGGCTAGCGTATGGCACACCTGTAAACCTATCAAGACATGGCTGTCCACCCAATATCAGAAGCCAAAGAGTTCAGATTTGCACTCAACAAATTTAAATTTTAGAAAACAGCGGCAGGATTTGTGCCAATGTGTCGAGAAATACCTACACTACATAACACTCCAAACACACCATGCCGTGTGTTTTTACTCATGGATAACTTTTAATACGATGCTAACTAAATTATTGCACAGGAAAATAGAATTAGAAGAACGCAGACTACATGTGAGAAGTAGAAACGCTTTTGGAAAAAACAGTGATGAGAAAAATAAAAAAGCTTAATGAACAAAGCAAATAAAACCAGTCTAACACACAGGTGTTAAACTCCAATCCTCAAGGGCCGCTGTCCTGCAGTTTTTAGATGTGCCAAAGGTACAAAACGCAGGAATGAAATGGCTTAATTACCTCCTCCTTGTGTAGATCAGTTCTCCAGAGCCTTGCTAATGATCTAATTATTCTATTCAGGTGTGGTGCAGCAGAGGCACATCTAAAAGTTGCAGGACACCGGCCCTTGAGGACTGGAGTTTGACAGTCGGGGTTGAAGGACAGGGAATAAAAGTGTGTTTTTAAGTGAGTTTAGAAAGGGACGTATGTTTGCATGTATGTAAATCATCCCAGATCCTCAGGGCAGCAACTGAAAGCGCTCGTTCACTTTGAGTTTTGTTCAAGCCTTTGGAACGACTTACAGTCTCTGGTTAGCTGGCTTAAGAAAGTGAGATAGTTCATATGAATTAATCAGTCCCAACAAATAAAATAGAACAGCAACAACATCATACAATTTTTGGGACAAAAAAAATTATTTGAAAATGTATCTGGACTTCATTGAAGTTGGGCTAAAACCTGGGCAATACCAAACCCACTGTGAAACCTGGTGGTGGCAGCATCATGCTATGGAGATCTTCAACAAGGATAGGAAAGCTGGTCTGAGTTTATGGCAAAATGAATGGGGCTAAATACAGCGCAATGCTGAAAGAAAACTAGTTAGACGCTGCAACACACTTGAGAGTGGGGTGGAGGTTCACATGCAAGCAGGACAACGACCTTGACTACACAGGTTGAAGTTGAACCTAAGATCAAAGAAAATTCATGTGATAGAAAAGCCTGATTAAAATCCAGCGTTAAAAGCAATTGAGATCATGCTTGAAAACTGATGTTCCACAGAAGTGCTACATTCAACTTTTGCAAACAAAACTGGGCAAAAATTTTAGTGCACAGATGTGCCAAAGCTGGTAAAAGCATCTGACAAAAGACGAAAAAGGCTGCAATTGCAGCAAATGGTGAGTCGACACAATGTCGCACTGACTTTCTCACGCAGATGCCTTTAGTACAAATGCCTGCCACATTTATAACTTTTTCCATCCACATAACAAATATGAACCTTTTCTGTTCTGCTGTAAAACCCAACATACAGACCTTTCATTTCTCACCTTTTAGACTACAGAGTATAACAAAAGACAAACAGAAAGTAACTGCATTAATAAATTTGCCTTCATGCGCCTAGGAAAGCTTCTAAAAAGTAAAGACAAATAGATAAGTACAGGAAAAATGAAGAAAAGTGCTTCTTTATCTTGCAGAGGGTTAATTCTGTAATATAATATATATTTAATGCTTCACAGTTAGAACAGGACTCAAACAGGACCATTGCATCTGACAGAATCCCTCAGCACCTGTCGGTATTCCACAGCGATACAGCAGCAGTGGCAGTGAGCCAAGAGTTAAGCCAATCATGCACAGGCTCTCTCTTATCTATCTGCTCCACTGGGAAAACAAGGCAGCAGCTCTGGAGGACGGAGAGATAAATGTCCTTTCTTTACTCTAAGTGCATTACTCTGCTCCGTATAATCCTTTCCTCCTGTTCTTCTTCCACCTCATTTCCCCACAGCAAGTTTGCAGAAGTTGCTCCTCCCTCAGCATCTCACAGTTGTCCTCAATTCGATGAGTTCTGTGCTCAGCATCTTCTTACTTTTTAAGCAGCTCCATCATTTGCCTTCCCTCTGCACAAACGCTGTGTGGCCCGTTTTCTTTGAACAACAGAAAGAATGATACAAAGTTGAAAAAGTTAGCCTGTTTAAAAAAAAGACCACAGTGTGTGTTTCTGTGTTTGAGCTTACACACCTGTCTTTAGGATTTAGTCAGTCAATTTAAGCTAAATAAATGCATGAAAAATTCTGCGCACTAACCTCTAATGTGCAACCTGTTAATTTTTCTGCAGTGCATTTTTATTAAGTTTGTACAGTAAGAGCTGACATGGTTTAATACAAACCATGTCAGAATATTTTCAACTCTGCAGCCACTGTGAAAAAAAGTACATTATCTTTACTTTTTTAGGAATTTCATAAGTAAAAACAATAGCTGCATTCATATGGATATAAAGCACAGGGTTGTAGCAAGATACTGCTGATTAAATACATTTCTTTAATTGACAATCGCTGTAAAAGCAGGAATGGCTGCTCATGTGTTGCATATGTTGTGCTTTAACACAATTTAAAAAAATAAAGACATCAGAAATTACCTTGCAGATGCAATATGTATGTCCATTTTGTTTTGAAGTTCATTCAACAGTGAAACAAATTACTAAGGAGATTGAAGCATGTAGATCAAATATCAACCCTTCCAGGAGTGCACCAGTCAGCAAATTCACCCTAAAGGTCAGACCCTGAAATGCTCAACGCAATAGTAATAAACAAAAGCCAGTTAAATGCTCCGCTGGCACTTTAAATGTTCAAGACCATACAAACAGCTTGCTCATGTGCTAAGAAAAAGCCTAAGATCAAGACTCTTGTCTCAAAGAATATAGCAGCATGACTTAGGTTGACAAACCTGAATCTGAATAGCCAAGACGTTTTTGGAACAAATGAAACCAATTTCAAGAAGTTTAGCCAAGCTGTAGGGTGACAACTCTGACTTGTCTGTGGCTACCAGACTAAGTTGTCCTCCCATTGTTGAGTCAACAATGAACACCTTTCAATACATAAGTATTCTAGAGTCAATGAGCTGACATTTGTCCGACAGGTAAAGCCTTACCAAAGGAGAATCATGCACTGCAGCAAATCTACACTAGAACTGCTGAAAGAGAAAAGAAATCCGGTGCTGCAATGGGTCAAAGTTCAAACCTCAACCTGAAAGACATGTTCTGGTAGAACTTTTTAAGATCTATGCATAAACAAAGGCTACTACCTTAATGAAGGAAAGTAAAAAAAGTTAAGGTCAAATATTAAGATTTAAGGTTTTAAGAGTTATTGCTACAAAGTGGTTCCACAAGTTGTTGAGTATTATAATGATAATTAGATTTTCACACATACACAAATTTTTATATCATAAGAAGTGACATGTTGGATCTTTTTTTTTGGAATCTCTGTTTTGCTTTTTGTATACTTATTACATCAATATACAGCCCAAAAAAGACCAGAAAATGTTTATTTTCTGACGCATAATTAAAAGAGGATGTGTTTTACTTTTGTCCATTACTGTTAAAAATACATTTGGTAATACCTGAAGCTCGGCACACATATAACATTTATCTCTGCAGCTCAGTGCCTATTTGTGTTCAAACAAATGATGCTGCACAACCACACATTGTGCTTGAAGAAGACTAAACTCTAAGTGGCAATAAACACTTTTCTCTGTACTCATCATTATGAGGTAAATGTTGTTTGCACAGTGTAATGACAACAGAATAAGGACACATCAGCATTTAGATTGGTTCCCTTAAGCTAACAATGTAATTTACTACAGTATGCAATTCCATCTGCCACAGGGTGCGAAAAATCTCCCAGGAAAATGTGGGCTTCATTTACCACAAAAAAAAAAAAAGTTAGTACTTCTTGTTTTGCCAGCAGCAATCACTTTCCCCCTGAAAATAGCATAAGGCAGAACTGCTGCGACACTAACTGATGTAGAGTTGTTAAAAAGTTGTCTTTAAAGTTGCCTTTTCACTAAGCTAAATGTTATTGAAATAATAATGTTCTCAAGAAAAAGAAAAGCAAAACATAGCTAAAGTTAATTGAGGAAAAAATGATACCCCTCTCTCCATGTAGCTCTTTTATTAAAACTGTTATTTTAATATTGAATTTTTAATTTCATAACTTACAAATCAACTAAAGAGCTAGAAACAGCTGTTTGATATTTTTGATATAATTACCTGCAGTTACTGAAAAATAATTTAATAAGTAATATCTGGTTCCTGTCCAAATTTGATTTTTTAAAAGTAAATTTCAGAATTAAACCGTAATGTTTACTTAGAAAGTTTAAGCAAAGTGTCTTTGATTCATGACCAAATTTCTCCCTGTGGTTTCTATTGCAAAAAGTACTTTACAATAATAAAGTATTCTCAGGTTATTTTCAATTTTAAAAAAACCTAGAAGAAATGTTCTATAAATGATTGTTTTGATAACCCCAACCCACCCTATGTCTAGTGAGGATTTCCACAACACAAAATCCTGAGAGTCAACAATCCAACCTTAAGCTGCAGCCAGAAAATCTGAACAACAATCCAATTTTTCTTTGTTTCCATAACAGGGAAAGTCCAATAAACATGGAAAGGTCATAGCTTGTAAAATAAAACAACTGAATTAACCAAAAGTCATAGTCTGAGCTGCAGTGAGCCAGTGAAGCAATACAAAAAAGGAAACAAAAACCTATGAGAAATCTTTATAAGTACTTGATAGAAATATGTAAAATAAATGGATTTCTTGAGAACTTTAGGAATATGTAAAAACAAAATATCCATACTGAAGTTGCTCCAAAATAGGACAGCAATAAAAGGTATTGTACATCTGTTCCATTACTTTGCTATAGTACAATAGAAACCCCAATTACTGAATATCTATTCTGAGTTTGCAGTAAAGATTATAGAGACTCACACCAACTAACACACAAACTCACAAATCTCTATGGCCCACATGAGCCAGGAGCTAATTTCACACTGCCTCATAGGAATCTAAAAGGCTTACTCAGGAACAGAAACAAAGTCTGAGGGAAACAAAAGAAACAGAGGGAAAGGTGCTGATGTAGAAAAATAAAAATGAGACTCAATTGGAAAGTTAAACGCTAAATGAAAACCTACACAGAACAAGGAGAGTGTAAGAGTAGTATAGAGAGAAGGCAAATGCAGATTTGGAGCAAAATCTTTTTTCTATGTCAGTAAAAGCACTAGAAAAAAAATAGTAAAGATGAAGCGACAAACTTCAGTGGAAGGCCCATCATTTTGAGGATGAATGCTGTAGGCATTGCAGAATACGAGCTGTTAAAGCTTCCTTCCACTGTGCTTTTCTATATAAGCAAATCTAGACTAAGACTAAGCAAGCAAAAAGTATAAATTAATTAAACACAATTTTAGAAAAAACAGCTCCTCAGTTTTGACTGTGGTCTTACTTTGTCTGGAAATCTGATGTCAAACACGTACATGACTAAACAAAGCACATACCAACTTCTTTACGTCTTCTTCAACATCGAAGGTAAAAAGGTAAACAAATGACTATTTTTGATTAGCTTGTCCAGACTGAGTATAATCTTTCATCGTTTCTTGAATAGCAATTATTTATCATAAAGTTGTATTTGTAGCACATGTTGTAGGCAAAGAGCAATTTCAGTCAAGTAAAGCCTGGCAGTCAGTCAGGCTTTACTTGACTCCCTTGCCAGGCTAAAAGTTGCTTGTTTTTATTTTAAATAGGTTTTTTATTCATGCTTGGAGGCACAGTTTACTGGCGGAGCGGAGACAATCCTGAAAGGTGGGTTTATAGATGATGCATAGAACAGGACATGAAATTGGGGGCACCCTTGATGGGGTTCGTGCTCCTTACCTTTCACTCAAACTAGATTTTTTGGAAGGTGTTCTTGCAGACCAGATTCACCTGTATCTGCATTTAAATGAACCCCGTCCATCAAGGTAGGTGTCAAGCTTAAAAGCAACAAAATAATCTATAATCATGCTTTTGGAGGTGCGCGTTGAGCAAATTGTGAAATATATATGAACAAAAAATTGTGTGTGACACTCGCCCAGTGCTGGACTCTATGTTTGAGATGAAGTTTGATAAAGTTTATATGCTTCCCGGGCCCAGTGGGCTGGTGCATTAGGGGGCCGGTGGTTTAGCCTGTGGAGAAGCTGTTGGGCTCGCATTGTAGTCACGCAGCACGCTGTTGTTTATGGTGCCACAATGCCCCATATCAAAGCAACATACTAAGTGTAAACACTGATATTTCTCTGCCAAGCACACCAAACAAAGCATTCAACAAAAAGACACCCCCATCTGTGCCGTCTAAAACAATATTAAAAATAAGAATAACTCCCTGCTTGCTTTATTTATCTCCACCTAGTGCCACTGAACCAAAACCCAAACCCTTTGTTTAGATAATGGAAGAGGCATACCCAGGTAGCAGTTTTGTTTTACTCTAACCTGCATCAATCCTAACTCACTCTCTTTCGACAAACAAACATCAGGTCCCTAACAAGCCCACAAGGGGACTGGCTTCTCCAACCACGTAATCACTGTTCTGATTGGTTGAGGGCCGGCTCTCCTCCTCCGGATTAATACAAGAATCTAGTGCAATTATTGCTGTAGATTCTATCAGACCATCAGTGCTGTATGACTGTAAAGAGAGCATTGTGTCACTCTTACTTCAAAATGATTAAAGTCTGAAATGACACCAAGATGTTCTTAACTTTGATTTAAAAGGAACAAAAGATTTAATGAGCTCTCCTGAGAAAAAGATCCATTCGGGTTGTCTAATAAAAACCCTCACCTTCACAGGTCAGCATTAAATGCAAATTACATCCTTTTACAATAAAACGAGGAGATTCAGAACATGCACATTCAAAAATCATAATAGGAATTATACATTTTATGTAACAATACCTGTAGTCACTGTCCAGATTTATTGCTTTGGGTGTTCAGTGTCAAACACATATTTTAAAGACTGACCTTCACTTTTAGGTAGAGGGACAAAGCAAACAGTGCGGTGCTTATCACTGACCACATTACTCACCTGGGTGTTATACAGAAGCGCCATGAATATATTCTGTCACCTAAAATAAATATTTTCCATGTACAATAAACTCATGAATAGCTTTTGTTTAACAGTGTTCATTCATTTGTCAAATTCATATCAAAATATATATGAATCCCACTTTTCACACAGGACACAAAGTCTACGAATAGTCCTTCATGTGAAGCAGGTATGTTAGAGAATTCTGATTCCTTGGGGGAAACCTCAGACAAGCACAGTGCGTTTATGTCCACCTCTAAAAGAAACTTGGAATTTAAACTCCTGCTGGGGTTTATCATTATTTTTCAAAAAAAAGTTTCATATTTGAACTGTGATATGCATGCAACAGCACATTATGTGTACTGCAAGTTGGACCATCTTTGGTGCTAGTTTGGGGAATTAAATTTGTCAAGAAGTGAACACTACACTACAAATGCACCAGATCTGCATGACAAACAATAGTGAAAGATTAGTTTAACTGCAATTTGCAGTCTGAGTGCCAACCATTTGTAAAATAGCCCTGGCAGTTTGGCATCATTTCCACTATCTGCATAGAAATAGTCGTACAAATTGCTTCTGTGAAACAGGTCCCTGGATGTTAAATCCTGTTCAGTTTTACCTTGAACCACCAGTCCCATCCACTTTTCTCTTCATCCATCTTTCAGTGCATCAAGTAAATTGTCAAGATTGCTTTTCTGGATGTGGTGTTTATGTTTACACCCTGCAGAATAACAAGCACAGCTACTCCAACTTGCAGCTTTTTGACTATGTCTGTTTGTTTTTTTTCTTGAATGAACATTAAACTCAACCTCGTTGTAAGTACTAAATTATGTGTTTGGTTATAAACGTAATTAACACATTGTTGCTTTGAAGTATTTTACAAAAAATAATTGTAATAAGACAATACAAGCCGATAAACGCAATGTGATAAGATAC
Source organism: Xiphophorus maculatus (assembly GCF_002775205.1). Lineage (NCBI taxonomy): Eukaryota > Metazoa > Chordata > Actinopteri > Cyprinodontiformes > Poeciliidae > Xiphophorus > Xiphophorus maculatus. The sequence continues at coordinate 17,276,375 of NC_036465.1, read as the reverse complement.
AAAATGAGTTTTAAGGCATATAATACGATGTGAAGAAATTAATCACAATATGATTCAATAACATAAATTAATGCACTTCCAGCCTAAATTATTTATGTCCCTGGCAGATGCAAGAACAAATTTTGCATTTGTTCACTCAGTAATATTAAGACACCACACTTTTTTTTTTTTTTACCCCTCCAGGGGGTCTTTTGTGGGCTCTCGTGTCCCTTATATGATAGTAGGCTGACAGGAAACGGGGAAGGAGAGGGGGGAAGACATGCGGCAAATGTCATCGGGTCCGGGAGTCGAACCCGCGACGGCCGCGTCGAGGACTCAAGGCCTCCAAGGACACCACACATTTTAATATATCATGTAATGCATAATCACGTCATACAATATATTTTGGCATACAACACAATGCAAACATAATGTGATAAGATATGATCAGCAACTTGGAGGTTTTAAACCGAAGAGATACCAAATATGACACCAACATAGAATTCTTTGGAAAAAACAGCAGCTCCATAGAAATATGGCTGATGTTGTGCGAAATGAATGTGGTAAAATATGTGGTTTCTGGGATATTTTTTATATTCTATTCATGTGCAATTCATATATCCAAAGAGAAGATGTTTGTCAAACAGATGGTAGATTAAGAAGTAGTCCATGTGCTTCAGTCTGAAAATCCATGTTAAAGTCTGTATCTTTGATAGGAAATTTTATATCGCTTTATATAGAGATTGTAGACCTCCTAAGATAAGTTCAAGCTCTTAACCTTCTTTTTTCCAAATTGCAGCCTGAATCTAGCCACCTTTCATTCAGTGCTTCAGGGGACATGATTTTACACACATCACCTTGAGCTTCTCCAGCTGTTCCCGAGAAAATCTTCTTCAGTCAACTTTAATAGTCTATTGGTAAAGTTTCACCGTTTCTAATTAGAATCCTTGGTTCTCACATTGTAATCACCAAAATGTGTATAATTAGACTGACAACATGACAGTCATGCCAAAAATGCAGGGAGATAGTAAGACTTAAACAAAAGTCTTATCCTCTGAGGAGCACTCCATGAATCTTAATAGTCATCTTTGCTTAAAGCTCTTAACAAAATCTCTCTGAATTGAGTGTGTGGAGCGCATAAAGAACTCCAACAGCCCTCACACACTTCTTCCGTCATGCTGTTCAAACAGTAATTCAGTAAGGGTGATTGAGAGTCTTAATAACGTTACCAGAAGCCCTGCCGTAAATGCAGATTTGTTTTGGGTGTAGCCTGCGCTCTTCTGTGAGATCTTTTTGTGTTTAGTGGGCTGCTCTGCATAATAACGGAGATCTACATCCTTCATTGAGACAGACAGCTGGTTTGCTATTCCGTACATGGTCTGAAAACTGCTGTGTAAAGCTGACAGGTGGGCTATCTGCAGAATCTTCATCAGACAAGGTCTATAAAGAATGCATAATGAGCTGCTGTCTGCTTTTCATCATTGTGATATATAAACTTTCATTATTCAGCAATATAAAAAAAAATTAAAACAATTACAGTTATTTTCAAAACTCAGTCATTGTTATGACTTCTAATGTTTTTTTCTATTCATTTCTTGTTTTTTGCCAAGAATCTAACATGCTCAAATACATCTACTCATGTCATCTTTTTTCCTCTTACTTCTTTCCATCTTGTCCTAAATGGTGATAAATGAGACATAAATCTCTGAAACTGACAGTAACATTTAGCAGCATGTTCCCCTCTTTCCTGTTCTTCGACTTTGTACTTTAGCCTCCATAAATAAACTGCTGTGATAATAGCTCTTTACTCCCATCTGTGTTTCTTTTGCTATAAACTGCTTCTCTTAGGGCACTTGGAGTTTTTGTCACCCATTTCACAAAAGCGTCAGGTGTGAAAGAAGGTGATGTTCCCTTTCATGGGACCCTTTTATTGGTTCTCTTCTTTTGTGGAAAAAAAGTCTTCTGCTCAGAACAATAAACTTAATAGCTAGCTGATGTAGTAGTGAAGTGAAAGGAGGGAAAATATTCTTCTTGCTCCAACTAATTGCAGCCTGACCTGCTCTCAGATTAATTTAGCTAAATTATTTGACCACAAAGGGACATTCATACACTGTGCATAGACTGAATTTTCACCCACAGATGCTAAGTAAGGAAAGAATAAATGACGTCAGGGTTTAAGCCATTCTGATACAGCAGAACTCTGAGTGAAAAGCAGCACACATACTTAGTAGACAAGACAGAACTTGATGTTTCACATAATGTCTTCATATTATTCATATTTAGACCAGCATAAACATGCTTCAGATATACCATCATATGTGCCTAAAAAAATAAATTGTCCGCTTAATTGAGCAGCGATTTGCACTGCATTTCTGAAAATGTAGATTTTACTTGAAGGTAAGTCATGATAAAGGAACATTTCCTTCATCCTTCGTAATAATAGCACCTTCAAATGTAAATTCGCCAAGCAATGTGTCCTAATTCACTCCCAACGTTCCATGCGGTCTCTGCATGGAACCTCTCACTCACCTCGCTAATAATTAGAAACATAACTTATTTTCTCTTCTGGCTTAAATAATACAATGGCCGAGATTTCCCCAAAAAAATTTTAATCATGTTATATTAGATGATGCCATAAGTTGGTTGAAAATGTTACTTAACTCATTTTATTCAAAACATAAAACAGATGTGTGAATTGAACCGTCACAGATGGGCAAATCATGCGGGATTTAACAAAGCCCAATCAAATCTCTTTGTGGCCTCAGAAAGGGCAAACAGAGGCTGAACTGATTTATCTTTTACCACAATCACCAGGATGTTCAGTGTTTAGAGGGTGCTTTTAATCACAACCTGTACAGGAAGTCATTTAGTAAAGACAAAATCTGGAAGATTATCTTAATTTTTTCCAAATGTGAACAACTTTATTACACAGTGTTCAGCATCAACAAATCCCCACTTAGTCTTGCTTCTGAAAGTTGTTTTCATAGGATTTTTAGGGAGCCTAATGTAATGCAATATAACCAAATGATAGCATCCAGTGTAACATCTGATCAACCTTTTGTTTTTGTCATTATTTTAAACTAAGTGCAGTTCAGAAAAACAAAAACAGCAGAATGCTACTTTTTAATAATGTGGGAACAACTGAATAAGGTACAATGTGTGCTATGAATCTTTTATCTTAACAGTGTATAAGCAGGTAAAGCTTCCATTTGAGCAGCACTTAAAATGATGCACCAATCACAAAGTAACAGTCAATAATAAATCTCAAAGACACAGTCATCATCCACAATTAGCGTCATAATCATAAAGTTGACAGGGTGCTAATCAAAATGCTGTTAGTAAAGTGTTAAAGTAATTGAAATGACTGCAACGGTATTAATCTCTGTTGTAAAGATTGATCCTTTCTTCTCAAATTCAATCCTTGTGAAAGTGAGGGAAGCTACAGAGGTGGTTTTACATTCCTCTGCTGTTGTGACTGCATATTTGCTATGATGTTTGTAACTGGGAATATGTGTGTCAGCACAGTTCAAGTAGTTGAAAAGATAGGAGGAAGAAGGGATGTGTTCTGCATACTAAAACAGAGAGGGAACGTATTATCTCAGAGGAAAGACAGGTGAAGAGTTGAAAATGCAAAGAGAGGTTAAAGGCTGAAGTATTAGTTTTGTCGAGCTGTGTTTTTAAGTACACACCAGTGATTCTGCTGCATTTTTTTACTCTTTCTAAAACAAAACACCAAAATATTCCTTAAGGGCATGATCATTTTGATCCAATGTTTCACATAAATATTGTAATTTAATGTATTTTCAACCAAGCAGACAGCTCATCCTATAGCTTTACATTTTTATGCCTGAATATTTCCTATAAACGATGTACCTCTCTACTTAGTATGAGGAAGAAAGTTCATATACATGAAAATGCATCATTGCAAATTTTCACTCATCTCTTTTGGTGTCAAAACGTTGTTTTCAATGTAAAATCTCTATTCTCTGTTCTTAATGTGAGATATTTACTTCAGATTTCAATATGCAAAGATTTTAGTCATTGTGCATTCAACCCATCTTTGGTTTCAACACATGGATTTGGTCATCACTCTTGACTGAATGTATGATATCAGTTAAAATGAATGGGGTATTTCTTCATATTAATAATGTATAGATATATTTTTTTGCCATAGCCTCTCCTCCAAATTAGATGCTCATCGTCACAATGATATCACCTAGGCATGCACAAATAAAATCGGCTGGTTACAAGCATCAACTGATTTTCTACTTCATCAACCCAAACCAGACCTTGGCCACTTAGAACCACAAAATCCAGTCTTTTCCCAGTCAAGTCATACCAACATAGTGATAACACTCTGAAGTCCAAGTTAGAAATGTAAGAATTAGACTCAAAGTTAGCCATTTTCTGCTCCTGTGAAGTTTTTGAAAATAAAGCTAGCTAGTAAAGCTAGAGGAAGTATAAACATGGTAGGAGCTACTTGAAAGGAAACAGCGTTTTCTGCAATGCGTGAGACATATACATGCTGCAGTTTGTGACAGTGAATGCTACACTGGTGGGATTGGTAACATTGGTAAGATCATACTGGATTGAAAAAATGTAGAAAATGTTCACATTGCAAAGCTAAACTCAAAGTTTTTAAATTGAGGGTTTATAAAACCCCCACAGAATTGCTTTTAGAATTGCTTTTTTTCCTAAAAAAATATTTAAGGATAATTTAAAGTCTTGTGTTGTCTTTGAAGCAGTAAAATCCTGCATCACAGCAGCTGTTCACACAAGGTGCAACATCGCCTGTGCTCCAAATTAAGATAATAAATGGACACTTACAGCAGGAGGGTTACAAAAAAAAATATCATATACCTTCTACATTATATTCCTTAAGTGACAAAAATCAGTTAAACTGTGTTTTGAAAGGTTAAATCCTTACAAAAAAAAATAACAGCTGAAAATAGCCCAAAGGTTTTGATTAATAGTTTTCTGCTCACTTCCGACAACAACAAAGTCGGCTCTGGACCAAACTGAGTGTGATCCTAAAAAAATAAATCTACAGCTTAGATATTTGACCTCTTGACAACAACACCGCCTCTCTAGATGGACTGCCAAGAAGCTGTACATTCATCATATTCATGTGTCAAATCTACAGCAAGCTTGGTATTGTTTTAGTCAAACAAGATATGTCTTACCAAAATGAGAGTTAACAATGCAGACAAAATTACGTACATATGAGTCTCTTGTTGAAAAATATTGAATTTATTTATTTTTTTTTTCATTATTGTGTGGGAGACATTTGTTAGCAGACGAAAGAAACTTCTTGTAGTTTACTTGTACAAAACATCTGAAAGGATAAGGAACACACTTAACTCACTGTACGACAATACATTAGGCTAAGTGTGGCTGCAGGTTAATGAAAACATCTTTGTCTTTCTCGCCACCTCCCAATAACAGACCATTATCTACATCCAGTAAAGCTTGCTTCTGTTTCATGCAGTCGCTGCACCTTGTGTCTCAAACAACTTCAATTAACCCCTAGAGACTCTAAATGGAATACTTTATCAAACACAATCCTCTCCTAAAAGCTAGTAAAACTCGATTGCTTTCATTAAGGCTTCAATAAGCCTGGAGTACATCCAGATAGTCCCAACAATATCATTTGGCCAAGAATGGGTAACTGGATGTTTTTGTTGAAAACCAAAGAAATGTCTCCTGTTGTTAAGTGTACTGGGGCTGTCTTGTATAATAACATTATTTCTGCAAAATCTTTTTATAACATGGGGTACCAGTTGGATGTTTCATGTATTTTTACTGGTATTAATTCAAACTAGTAACACTGATGATTAGCAAACCTGATCTATGGTCTCATGAACGTTCTGGTTCAATTCGCCCATTGTCAAGTTACTACCTTGGTTCCATACCTACATGCAGCCATTTTGTAGCTTCATACTAGTACTTTCATTTTGTAACCACATACGTACACATGAGTACAGAGTACTTCTCCAATTGTAATGTTGATCAAGTATTTTGATGAAATATAAAGATAAGTAGATTATAACCTCCAAGTAAAATCTGTCTTCTCTCAAACAGGAATTTGTATCTTAAAAAATCTTGATGTGTAAAATCAAGTTTCCTCCAAAACATTTAATTCTAACCGCCCATAACAAGCTGCCTGCACAACAATGAAAATCACAATTTTCATCTAGAGTATCATTAATCAGTTTTAAAATAAGTGGTAGAAGTAAAAAGTAAAATAATGAAACAATAATAAATCAAAACAACGAAAAAACACCTGTTTGATATGATAAAAAGATTGAGGTACGTAAATGTTTTATTTTTTCTGTTAAAGTAAAAATATTTCCATTGTTACTTAAAGGTAAAACATCCCAAGATGATGTCCACTGATGCACAGTGCATGTATAATTAAAAGTAAATTTAAATATAACTGAAGATTTTATATTCCACGTTTCCATTGAATATTGTTCTTTTTTCATGTTTTCATGTCTCATAAAAATGAGGTTATGATGCATGATTCTAAGAGATCCAAAATGATGGATGTGCTCTAGTCCTGTATTTTTCCTGTCAAAAAAAAGAAAAAGAAAAAAAAGTGATAGACCATCAGTAAACAATTCAAAGTGCAGCTCACAGCACGCCTCCAACAAGGTCAGAGATCAAGGTAAACTTAAAAACACTGTCGTCAAATGGCTTGGGAGACAGGAAAGCAGGGATCGAACGGGTGCGGGGTTGGCAAGGAGGGGTTACTACGCCTGATCGTAATTTCAAGGCTCCTTTATTCGCCGTGGGAATTTCTATTTTCCATTTTTTTGTCTATCCATTCCCATCCTTTATAAATGAATGATTGAGGCAAAACAATTCAGTTTTGGAATTGAAGGACTCCAAAGGACACGCGTTCAACACACACAACTTGCAGGCTCCAGTGAAAGAGCATGATTAAATCATTTTTTCATCAGGACCCGGGGCTCCCTAGTGACACTCAGCCCAAGGTGGCTTTGTCACAGCAAGCACCAGAACATTCACGTGAATAAGAGACCTTAAATTGCGGACCAACTACCTATTTAACAAATAAATATGATGAAGAATACAAAATCAACAATCATTCAAATATGAGCAGCTCCAGATTTTTTGTTAAAACGATTCAAAACTTTAGAGTGAGCAACGCCATAATTCTGCATAAAATTGTCCTTTTGAGATAAAAAATAATAAGAATTTTCAATGATAGTTTGGCTCATCTTATGCACATTGACAGTAAATGATCATTTCTGGGTCAGTTTAGTCTGAAAGGAGTAAATTTTTAATGTTTACTTGGTGTAGACAGGCACACAGGCATCCATAATGTACATTCACCCCATAGGTCAGAATAAATGGGCAAGTTGTCATTTTAAGTATAAACTCTAAACGTTTGTAAAAATTCTCCAGTAATTGGGATAAATAGTTTAACTGCCTAATTTTCTTTGGCGTTCAGTCCTATTGGTAAGTTGAGCCAAAAGCGATTATAATTGTAACTTTCAATCTGCAGCCTGATCAAATTAAACATGCTTACCTTAACAATTAGCGAGAAAAGATCTAAAAAAAATTGTTTAAAAAAGTACATGCCCTCTGAATGTGCTCATGCTACAGAATAAAACCATTACAAGGAGTTTATACAGAACTAGAAGTAATTTCACAGCATTTGAGAGGTAAAATAATTGGCCACATAGAAAACTCAAGGAAAATAACTGCCACTGCATGTGTTAATCACTTAATTAAACAAGTAATACAGATGGGTTTAATAATGCAGAAGTTAATGTAATTGTAGTTTCTCTGCCTCCAGGAGAAGTTTTTCCAATGACAGCCTGACCCGATCCTCCCCCCCCACCACCATCTACCCAACTCATTAGAAAACTGTCTTCTGCAATTAAATGAGCCGATGTGATTGGTCCATATACTTAAACTCTGACCAAGTATTTTCAGTGTCACTTTACTGAATCTTCCAAATTCTCACTGCTGTCAGAGCACAGAAAACACACCTGCTTCAAGTTCCTAATATATTTAAAGTTTATTGACTTTATGTGAGTAAATTAAAGAATAAAACCCACATGATATCGACTTATCAACTCATACTAAATTACTGATTGAGTTGATTGTTTTGTGAAATATTTACTTCACTAAAACATTGATTCTTGGTTTTCCCAAAACATTTTGTTCTCTTGCTAAATTTATCATAAAGCTCTTTCTTCTGAATGTAAAGTTTATATTTTGTTCAGTATTTCACCTTAACTTTTAAAGTATACCGCAAAGAATTTGTGTACCCAGAATAATCAAGAAAACTTTAGTATATTTTCATTATAAGATGAAATTGAATTTGCCATTTAAATTATACACATACATTTACCCTGGCTGCCTTCAGAATTAAAACAAAAATGTTGTTTCTTAATTATACATGTCTGGAAAATCTGTAATTATATTACAAAACAATGAAGCTTCAACTCATTATCTTTCAACTAAACAAAAAGGCAAAACAAGACATGTGAGTTTAGGTCAAATATTGGACGAGTTATATTAAACAATAATAATGATAAAAAGCAAAGGCATGCATACTCAAAAAGGAAAATGATAAGATAACTTATGAAAGTTTTAGTAAAGCGAAACACATTAAACAAAGCCCACACTACATTGGCTCCTTCTTTCACTCCCCATCTCATTAATAGTTTATTAAACATTCATCACAAGCATGCTTTTGATTGGCATTTGGTTTGAAGCTTTTGATCAGTGCTGCTTATTTGTCTCCATGCACCAGGACTCTTTCGTTGTAGTAATGACTTAGTGGGCTCTTCCGATGATGGAAATAACGGTTGTCATTGTCCAAACTTCAAAAACGGAGTCTCTCTGCAAAAAAATAACCACTTCACATCTTTCTTTTCTCTCTTTATGTTGCTTTCAGTTTTTTGTTAGCCCATGTTCTCATTTTCAAGGATACTTTCTACTCGTGGCATCCACCAAGTAATACATTCCTGCCAGCTTCTCAATTGTCACAATTTCTCGTAGTGCTTTCCCTACAATGCTTTCTGCTTCTTCCCCCTGACCTCTCAACTCACTTTTCATTCCTCTTATTTATGCTAGACTGATGACACTCTGTATGAGAACGGAGATTAGCAATGTGTTTGTTTGTGTCTGTGACACCTGGACTCATTTCTCACACTGATGACCTGGCGCCTCATTAATGAATGACGGAAGTAATGCAGCTGTCACTTCCCAAAGCCATGCTTTTTAGTTTAGTCACTCACTTCCTTAGGCTCCTTCCATATTTTCTCATCTGCGAATGTTGTCTGTAACTGTGATTTTATTTTTATTGCATATTTTGTGCAGCTTCTTTAATTCTTGATAAACAAAAAAGCTTCTTCTACAGAAACTTTCTTGTGTGATTTTGCATAATCAGTGACAGATAACCTGTGGTGGTTAGAAAAAAAACCCCTTAGTTTCTCCTGATGTAGTCTGCTGTAGATTTTAAAGTGTGTTTACAATCATTCCCATGTTGTCTAAGCAATCTTTTCTCATCTGTTTTTATTGATACTTTGAAATATTTGCAGTGAGATTTAGCAAGCAGTTCACAGCACAACACATTTCTCCCTCCATCATTGAAATGTTCCATGTGTCACAGAGCACCATTTGCCTGAGGCAAAATCAATCCACGCCTCTTCATGTAACAATGGAAATATGTTTTATATATATATATATATATATATATATTATTGTACATTCATACAAAACCTCTGACATGGAATTTGGTGATGAGGATTGGAAAGAGGTATTGTTCTGGTGACTTTTTCAATAAAAGGTCATATTTTAAATGTGTGGCTGCAAAATAAAAAAGAGCACTGCTACTCTAGAGCTGGATAAGTTGTACCCAAATGAAAACCCACAACCATCCCACTCTACTCTTTAGGAAATAAGTGCCTTGACCCTCTAGACTTTAATTTGACCTCTAATATCCTGTCAGCAGCTACTCCTCAATAGGCTTAGTAATGTAGGAAGCAGTTAACAGAGGCCGAGAATAGCTTGTTTTTATTCTTCAGCTGTAGTGGATGCTTTTGAGAGCATCCATTTTGTAAATGTTCAGAGTACCAGGCCTCCATTGTTGTTCACAGTTAGTACAAGTTTTGGATCAAAATTATATATAATTTTTCTTCAAATGTGCATCTTCCAGCCTTAGCCAACAGTAATTGTGAAAAATCTCTCCAAAAAAAAAAAATGTTGTCTTTGTTGTATCTGCAATTCCTTTTGCTGGAATTGGAGAACCAACCTAGCAGGGATTAAACCAGGGGTGCCCAAATGCTGCCCTCAAGAGCTACAACCCTGCTACTTTTAGGTGCATCCCTGCTCCAATAATAATCACCCTACATTGTCAGTCGTCATGGAAACATGTAATTTATTAAAGCAAATATCTTTAGTAAATATGGGGATGTACGAACGAATTTTTCATACTCTAGCACACTAAGAAAAACTATATTTACATCCAACATTATTTATTCTTTGAATCAAAAGCAGAATAAAATGAGGCTGAATTTACATAAACTTGTACAGCCAGTGAGGCATATTTGAAGATGTGGTTTGCATGGATTTGTTTGTTTATCAGCCACAGGCTATTGATAGTTTTGAAAGTTTAATGGTACTATGTAGATTTTATTAAAGACGACTATACCAAAATTAAAACAAAGCAGTGAAACTAAATGATCGTTTGAGTAAAAAAATTTTTACTATTACATTAACCTAAATAAAGACACGTTTTTTCTGATATATCCAAATCTAATATTGAGATTTCATACAACTTTAGCAAGAGAAAGGAATATGGATAAAATGCTTTGTATTGACAAAATACACTGAAATCAGGTGATATAAAGTATAACATTTCAAAAGTAGATCAAACAGGGGCCATTGCAAACATCAGATCCCAAATTATCAGGATATTAGGAAGACCACAAAATTAGTCACAAGTGTATATAACCTCCTCTAAATTCCCTTAAATATCACTGAAAAGATAAACTCATTGTGGGAGGATTAGACTTCTACAAAGAGAATATAGTCTGAAGTGGTTTCAATCTACATGACGCCCACCTAAAACAACATAAAAATAAACTGATGAAAGGAGCACAAGCAGCTGATTACACTGTTGACTCAGCACTGGAAGAAGTTGCCACTAACATCAAACATAGGCTAATTAAAAAATTCAAAAGGTGCTTTCATCCGCATATTAATTTTATGGCTAAAATGATGAAAAAAAACAAATTCCAATCTATAGAACTGTAGTAGAAAGGAAGAAAAACAATTAAATTGTATATTTAAAAGTCAGCATCATCTGAAGCAATTATTATGCAAAGTCTCTTGCTTTATGTGTGTTAAGCATTTAAGATTTCTACAAAGGTACAAACATGATGCTCTGCTGTTCGGCTGGCCTAAAAACAGTGAACAAACAAATCAGTAAGGGGAGAGGCAGAGCACAAATACACATAATCCAGTGCAAATATGATGGAGGCTTTTAATTCAACATTATGAGCCATATGAGCCTTTTGCTTTCGCTGCTCAACAGCTGCTCAAGGCCCTCATTTAATCATTGGTCAGGTCAAGTCCTATAATAATGAGCTCCGTTAGGTTTGGACATCATTTACACATAATTATTGGTAGCATATTGGACCATGTTGGTCATTAGTAATATGAGAGAAATGCAGGTTTATTGAGCTACTAAAACACATTGTTCTAGAGAAAATGCACTACAACTACTAACCTTCATTTACTAACAGCTAAAAAATCTTTAGCTGTTTAAATCTAGACTAAAAACCCACTTCTTTTCCAGAGAACAGGTGTCGTCCTTTAGCATGTAGAAAACACATTTCTAACAGCAACTATTCACTCAAAGTTCTGCCCTTTGTGATAACACCCAAATAGAAAAAGATTGATGTGGAATTGAATTGCTTTAGCAACAAGTCATATTTTGACACTCAAACATTTTTTCTATTTACACTGCAGTGAAACCGTAGATAATTTGTTGAAGTGTATTAGTAGAATCTAATGACAGCACATCTAGTTAAAACAAACAATACTCCAGTTTCTAAGTGCTTAAATCCCCATTAAACTGAATTGTAGGTTCATTTTTGGAACATTTCTTTCTAAGCCACTGTATCAGCCACTAAAAATAGAAATCAGTATTTTTTTTTAGTTTAGATTTTACTTAAGAGGATTAAACCATTCATGAACTCTCTTGTATTCAGGAGTGTACTTGTCTTTAAAAACACACTTGTCAGAATTAAATTTTTGGAGCTTAAAAGCCAAACTTTGAAATTTAATGAGCGGAAATTTTCTCCAACTCCTGTTTTTACAGGAGACACTGGCGAGGTCAGCAGCCACTCGGTTCTCGCACAATTGACAGATTACTTGTACATATAATTGTTTATATTTCATCTCTTTTGTTGTTGCTGTGCAAATTATGCTGCTTTTGTGTACCTTACATGGAAGATCTTGAAATGCACTTGAAGAGAGATAGTTGTCAGTAGGCGGATAAACACCGTCAGTGAGATCATGACACCCATCCCAGGGTTATCACACTTTGTGCATTCACATGGTGTTGCAGTGTTTGTGGAGTACATCATCACCTTCGTCCTGCCAGATTGCTTTGCCTGTTTGAACTAAAACTAAAGACAAGACAGTTTTTGCCATTTATGGTGATATTAAGCTGCACTGAAATGAAATGTACAAGGAAGCTCTGGAAGAGCAAAGGAGAGGAGCTGAGTCTTTGCTGTCACACATGAGCCCGGAGGCCTGTGTGGTGGTAACTAAGGCTGTTCTTCCTAAGACACATGATGCACAAAGTCAACAAGCCATGCTGCCAACAGCATAGCGCAAATCCCTCTAGTCACAATTAATGTAACCACAAACTAGTCAACATACACAACAACACAGTTTCACAAAGGCAGTAACCTAGCGTATTTTTTGCCGACACTGGCAGACAAGACAGTGGCAGTTTCCAGGCCGGTCTCTCTCCAGTTGATTGGTACATCACTAAATTATATATTAAGACATGAGTGATGTTTTTTAATAAACAGAAACGGGCATTTTGTCAGCATGTTGAACATCTCTGTAATACAATGGGACAATGCAACTCCAAAAAAAAAAACAAAGTAAAAATAAACCTTCAATCATCCAGTCAACCAGTCACTTAATATGCCAGATAGGAAAATAAAATATTCAAAATAGGAAATCCTATAAAAGCATAGAGCTGCCACTTCAGCAAAATAAAAAGAGAGATGCATCATTTTTTTGCTCCAACAATCACTTTTTCATGTTTGTACAACATATTAGCATGCTAACACAATTTACAGTTCATGTATGGACAATATAATATCAATGTGCTACAATATACATATTTATCATACAATAACAATTTATTTCATTTGTAATTTGTTGACCGAATGTGTAAATGATATTGTTAGCACAAAATGTTTCATTATTCAAACATGAACAATGCTATAAAGTTTTTAGATTACAGCATTATAAAGATCTATTTTTATGGGGAGCAGTTAAGGAATGACAGGAAATTTTCCTCCCACACACACCACCAACACCGTGCATACACTGCTGAAGATACACACACTCCAGAGTAAATGGTTTCTGTCCTAAACGGCACCCCATATATTTTTCTTTGGCAGAGATGGCAGACCCATGCATCCATAGAATTCATCTTATTCACTATGTGTTACAGTCACAACTCACTGGGGTCCCTAAAGAACATCCTCACATGGAGGCAATGCAGGTCTTGTTCGGTCACAAAAGAACCAAATAAAAACATGAGAACAGACAGAATTTACTAAGGCGTACAGTGTCCTAACACACACACACACTCTCACACATTCAAATCTGTCACATTCAGTGGCATAAAGTACTTCCAGATGAAGTGATTCACAGAAACTCTCACCCACTCAGTCAGAAAAAAGTCAGTGTTTGTGTTGACTTTTTCCACCTAAATGTCAGAGCTCTGACCATGACAGGCGGCAGTATTAAAGAGTTACACCACACAAGTAAAGGGTCATAAACTTTCTCATTTGAGAGCATGTATATGAGAGAGCACAAGCATAGAAGAAAGCTAAGTAATTTACAGTGTTGTTCATTACTTTAAATGCATTAATAGGACAGTGGTCCCCAACCTTTTTATTACCGCGGACCGGTCAAGACTTGGCAATTTTGCTGCGGTCTGGGGGGCGAGAGGAACCGTCAGATAAGCCTTTTAATTTATTTATTTTTTGCCACGATTTTCTCTTTACGACTATGTCCCAATGTCCTGCAGTGTGTGGTGTGTTAGGTGGCGGTGTGTTGAATATGTCCGATCTAAAATCGGGCATATTCAACATTGTCTTGGCCCGATTATCGCAGCCTGCGGGGTTTTTACAGACTGGGAGCGAGATCGCAGCCTGTTGAATGTGACAGGTAGCCAATCAGAATCCCAAACTGTTGACATGGCAACTGAGAGTCCGGTGGACATCTGAGGTGATATGTGGAAATGCTTATTACTATATGTAAAAGTAATTTTTATATATGTTTATTATATGTGGTTATGTTTATTCAGTTAAAAATGTTAACTACGAAAAAACACAACTCACCTCCAAATAATAGTGCAACAAATAGAGCGACTGCTCCCGCCATCTTTTATCAAACACCTTTTCTTTTTGTTACAATTTATCGCTTAAAATGAGACCACAAACTATCACTACTGCTTCTACATCGTCATTCTGTGTTTGATTATTCTAAATTCACGTTTGGCATGTTGGGGGTTTTATTGGATTTTCTTCTGGAATCGGGATGTTCGTGAGTGGAATCGGTTCTGTGGTGTTTTGCTCCTGCCGTGTGGCTGGACACACGGACCGATCGAACCTGTTGTATTTTTATTGGCTCTGTGGTCACTGAGGTTTGGAAAATCGTCCAACAATCCTTAAATCCTGCCGTGTGAACCAGACCTAAAATTCACAAGCTCTACTCCTCTCATCTCGTCTCGACCACTACCTTAACGCTCTCTGACTCTGGTTGGAGATAAGATACAAAATGTATCTTATTTTGAAAATAAGATACAGATGCGCCACAAAAACGAACATTTTACTTTTGTGAAAATTTTAATATAATGACTAATGGGAGCCCCGAGCTTGTTTCTCTGCATAAGCAACCCGAAGTGTTGCTTAGGGTGCTTTGTCTCTATGTAGTGAAGCAGTTTGAAGGCTTCATTGCCTCATTAACGAGCCGGTCGCCGCATATCATGCAGAGCGGTCTTGGAATGTGGGAATCACCTACCGGGATAAATCCATTCTCCTGTCTCTCCTCTGGGCCTTTTCCCCTTTGCAAAGAAACTTTTCAAATACATCTGATCTGTTTCTTACTCATTTTGCTGCTTGTGGGCTCAATGTTGGCGAGCAAGACGTAATCGATAGAATCCGGTTAAAGGATTTTCAAAATAAAAGATCCTCGGAAACATTTAATTATTTCTTGAGCGGTCCGGTACCAATTGGTCCACGGTCTGGTACTGGTCCGCGGCCCGGGGGTTGGGGACCATTGCTTAAGGAATGTTAACTATACCACTAAAAATATACTTTCTGGTAGCTTGTAAAGGTACCTCTCTTAAATCCTAAACAAAATAGTTTTAACCATACTGGCTGCCTGCTTCTTAAATTGCTCTATTCCTATACTACATGATAAATAGATATGTCGCACATGAGCAAACTGAGAATATTTTGTTGCAGATATTATTTTGCTCACTCAATAAAATTCTCTATTCAGCCTGTGACAAATATAATATTGTTTGTTTCTTCCAATCTTTCCAATAGCAGAGACCTTATATTATGTTTCAACCGCAAAACAACTCTGCATACATAATACAAATTGATACAGACAGTGATATTAGATGCAACAAAAGTGTCAGAAAATAAGGCCTTTTGTTATACCAACAAAAGGCTGGTATAACTGTTATCGTGGCAATGTTAACTAAAATGTGCGTCACGTAAAAAAGCCTCAGTCCTTGTGAAAGTCACACACAAAAAAAGGGAAAAAGACCTGCATATGTACTTTGAGTAATTTTTTTCCCTAATATTATCATATCTCTGAATTTCAAGTGTTGCCCGGGTCTAGAATTTAAAGTTGCAATGGATTTTGGATGCAACGTTCTCATATAAAATGGGACGGTCCTTTAAAAGTTGATTAGTAATGCTGATAAATCTTTCCTGTTATGAGAGACTCACACATCACACTGTAACATAAACAAACTTGACATTATAGTAATTTTTTAGACTAACAATCTCTGCTGACTAAATTCATATTAAATTTGATTAATAGTAAATGAATACCATCTATATCACCACATTGCTGAAGATTACAAATTAAATTTCTTCCTTTGGACATCTTTCATATAAGAAGACATAATAATACTCAATAATAACTAAATTGTTAGGAGACGCTAAAAATTACCTTGAAAATTGATCACCAACACCGGTGTCTAAAATAATTAGCGTCTTTGTAATTATATACTTAAAACCTGTTGATACCTGAATACATATTGCTCCGTTTTACTGTGCTATTGCACAACTTGAAGTAATTAAATGTTGAGTGCAGTTAAAGAAACATCCATATCAAAGTTTTGAAATTATTGCTAACATAAACAGGATGTCATAAGCCATTAGTAGCTGATAGCATTTCTGACTGATAAACCAAGTACATGCAGAAGAACGTGTATGCGGCGCATTCTTGATGGAGTTGCTTGTGTGTCGTTTTGTTCCCGAGACTTGAGTTCCATACAACAAGTTTGAGTCAGATATGAAGTATTTAGAGTACAAGTCAAGTCAGAAGTCTTTGTTTCTGCAGTCCAAGTCTATGCCTGAAACTAACCTTCATCGCTACAAAGGCATTTGATGCCTTTGTAGCAGACAAGAGCATAGTAAGTTATTATTGTAAGGTTTCTTTTTTTAATTCAAGTGTAACTCATTTGACAACCTTCCCTATGATGCCATTAGTTTGTAGGGGCAGGTAGCTCTTCTCCTTCCCTCTCTATTGCATTTTTTAATGGGCAAAGGATGAGGCATTGCTAAGCAGTCGAGGCAAAGAGCAAAATTAGATTCACCCTTGTTTCTGCAAAGCTTTTTGGCAATATGTAATATGAGAAATTAATAACTTTGACTACAGACTCGTATTTTCCTCTAACTTGTGGCATAAATAGATTACACTATCTATGACAAGCCAAGTTGAGATCATGATTTGGCCTAACAGTCTATTATTCAGCTTCTAATGCAGTCTAATTTAAGGGCTCTGACTAAATAAATCCCATAATTGAAACAGGACAAAAAAAAAAAGTGTCATTCACAGTGACACCGTGTCTGCCAGTAGTAGAAGAAATGGATGAGTTTCATCTGTCCCTTCCAGATAAAAGAAGCTCACAGTGTTGATCAGCAACATCCCAGCACATTTTATTATCAAAAATCCATGACAGGGTCGATAGGAATGAGCCGAAGGCTTTTGTTCTTCAAGGTTAGGAATACACACACTCACACACACCCCAACACACACGCAAGCACAGACAGAAAAGGCAGGCCTGCTTAAAGAGACAGGGTTTATCCCAGGTGGGCTGCAGGGTTTGTGGCTTATTAAAATGAAACTGCAGCCCACAGGCTGAATCAGCAAAGTTTAATTAAAGGTGTCAAACAGTTCTTGTGTCACTGTCCAGCATGCATTTACATGCATACATTTTCTTCCACAAACTCTCTCTCCCACTCTCTTTTTTTTTGTGTCATCAACTGAAGTGTGACACCCACATAATCAATCTTTCCTGACTCATCCTAACACATGACCGGCCGTTTGGCCTCATTCTCATTCTTCCCGTCACTTTCTGCCGGCTCTCCATCCCTCGGACTGCTGGTGTCAACACATACAAAATGTGCATGCATCCCTACTGTGACACAAGGATAAGAGATGAACTGAGGAGTGACAGAGTGAAAGGGAAAAAACCAAAATGTGAATCCATCATTCTTTTTGTTATTACCTGGGTGGAGCTCCAGTCATCAGAAAGCATGCTTCGCTGGACTGTGTAGCTTTCATTTCAAATAAGCATTCGACCCTGTCAGAAATTGTTACTGTTTTGGGTAAGAACTAGATCACGGTTGCTGCTTTTATGTACATTTTGACCACTTTCTTGTAACATGTGGCTTTCCGTGCCGAATGAAGAAAAGAGGAACATTTTACACTTGGACCTTACAGTGAAAAATTGGTGAAACAGAATTTCCATACAACAAAAACCACTATCAAGTGAAAAAGGTTGTATTTATTGTGAATGTATATGAACACTCGGAAAGTCCTTTGGTCCGCTTGTTTAGTCCGAACCAGATGTGGAATTATTATAATTTGTTTGCTTGAGGTGGTTTGTTACCACATGCATTAGCATTTTGGAAGGGAATATAATGTGTAAACAAAGCCACAAAGGTGACAATCGTTGGTCCTACCGGGCAGAAATGATGAAGACTGGATAGAGTACAAAAATCCTCATCATTTCTGTTGCGCACATTTGTTCTGACATTACAACAGCAATAGCATTTGAATGTCAACAGCAGCTCATTCGATCCATATGATCATCCAATTTTAGAGCGGCGTCACCAAATGTGTTCTGCAAGCTGAATGAGACGAGACGCTCCGTGTGACCTGACCCACAACATACTGGCAGCAGCATCGCTAAGCAGAAAACAGCGGATTATGTGTGTTTCACTATCAGAACATAGTAGCATTAGCAACACTAAAGGGCTAGCTTTTATTATGATGCCCTGTAACGGTGGCTTGTGAAGTCCATATATAAGTTAAGTATTTACCGTAATTAGTTTGGATGGAGGTCAGTCTGTGTTCACACCTGAAGCTAAAGACACCAGGGTTCATTTGGAAGCAGACCGAATCTGCTTCAGAAAGTGGGTCTCAGTCTGGAAGTTTGGTCTGCACCAGATTTCAAGAAGATTTCACATTTGTGCAGTGTTCACATCTGCACAAATGGTCTGAAGCAACACTGAAAATAAACTTTGATCCGCTCAATACGGACCAATTGTCTCAGATGTGAATACAGCAAGTCTTGTATACTGAAGTTGAAATTTCAGTTGATTTTTATTTTGCCTGTATTTAACCAAGAAACTCCCCAAAATTAAAAATCTAATATACAAGATGGACCAGACCTAATTTATGTGCCAATAAACTTCTGTCTGAAGGGTATTGATTTACTCCCCCACTCACATCGTTTTGTCCTTAGTTTGACAATTTTCAAATAAAAAGAAAGTGACCTATCATTGAGAAAGAAAAATGTTTTTTATTTTCTTCCACAGAGGACCTAATATATCTAAAATAACTTTAATATTTTTCATGCACTTAAGCCAGCTTAAAAACACAGTACACATTTCGCTATTTTGCAAGACACCCCACAATTACCATCATTTAAAATTATGCACTATGGAAATATAACACCAATTATCTAGCAGATGTCAAATTTAGTCAAGCATGATGCTTATTACTGTAATCATGACTAATCAGAAGCTCTACAATGTTTTAAAGATTTTCTTTGCATGACTGTGGTCTAGTGACCATATAAAATTATCATATGGTCATTATATCATTATAGTGTATTTTCACAAGAACATTATCCAGACATAACTCATTTTTAAACATGAGCAGGGGTGTTTTTTTTTCCTTTTTAAAAAATAGGACATTTTTTTATGCCAAATCTTAATGACTCCCTTGGTTGCCCACGCTGAAACTCCACAACAAGTTTAACAAAATTCAGTCTGTTAATTTATTTGCCCTTTGCTAACAGACAGAAGAGCAGATGGATTAAAAAAAATAGATGAAACATAGACCAATGGTCTTATTTATCCTCCTGATGCACATTTTTGTCCAGACATTTCAATTTAACGTCTTAAATTGAAGAAAAAATATATGCAAACTATACAATTTGAAATGAGGGCATATATAAGTGAAATTTGATGTAGTGCTTTAGTCTAACTAACTTTGGTGGTGTGGTAACAAATCCACGAATGATTGCTTTCTTTTTGCAAGACATTTTATCTGAAAAATACCACAAAAAAAACCTACTGTTATTAGATAACATAGTTTAAATTATTTCTTTGCGGCTTTGAAAATGTATAACATTTCTTTTTAGCATATTTATATCCCTTGACCTTTTCTGTCATGACAACAACAAACATCAATTTATTTAATTAGATTTTCCCCCCCTTTGTGACAGACCAACATAAAGCAGGGCATAATTGTCAGGTAGCAAAAAATAAATAAATCACACATGGTGTCATTTCATTTTCCAAATAAGAATCTGAAAAAGTGCAGTATGCAAATGTCAGTCTTTTTTATTTTACCTTCAATAAAATCCAATCCTACCCATTTCCTTCAGAAGTCATCTAATTAGAAAATACAGCTCATCTATGTGTGATTCAAACAGTAGAAACACCGCTGTACTGTGAGGCCTTCAGAAGTTTCTTTCTGAACATTAGTGAATAAATAGCATCATTAAAAGCAATCATTAAAACTGACAACTCACAGATAAGGTGGTGGTGACGTTTAAAGCGGTGTTAGAGCATACAAGAGTATTCCCACCTTGTGCATATTCAAAAGGGCACTGTTCAATTGAGAACAGTATGGCAGAACTTCAAACCAACCAACCAACATAATGTCATCTACAAAGATGCAAGTTAGTTGCCTGTAGTAAACCTTGAAGGAGCTGTAGAAAAGCCAAAACTGAGAGAATGGACAGCATACCTAACAGTAGCCTGCTCTTTATGGAAGAGTGTTAAGATTTTGGAGTTATTTCTTTAAAGGGGAATAGAGCAAACATATGTAAGAAGGTCCAAGGGTAGCCAACTTCAATTCCCAAGAGTCGAGGATGTTTTTGATGTTTTCTTGGTTAAAAACATTTGAATGACATGACTGGCTTATTAGCAAGCCTCTGGAGAAATTGATTTCATACTGTGGTGATAATTCAGTCATTAATTCAGCTGCGTTGGAGCAAGGACACATGTAAACCATGCAGAATACTCGCTCTTTAAGAGATGCCCACCCAGGCCTTGTCAGATGAAATAAAAATGTAACTTTGTGCCCTACACAAAAATGCTACAAGTGGTAGAGATTGAATACCCTAATAACATCTCTACCATAAAATAGCCTAGCAGCTGGATTATGTCCTGGGAATGCTATTATTTATCAGGGACAAGGTTGGTGGTCAGAGCTGGTGGGGAGATTAATGGAGCTAAAGACAGGCCGATATTTTAAAAAGCCTGCAAATAGTTAGAACTGGGCCAGACATGTACCTTTCAGTAGAGCCATAAACTTGCATAAAAAATTAACCAGTGCTAGAATGTAGTGTTTTACATCAAAATATATATGTGTAGAATGACCTAAAAGGCTAAATATTAGGGATTCATTATATCAGCATCTACATTGGCATCCACCAATATGTTTTTGAATTTTTTAAACATATTGGTACGAGTCTGATCAATAAAACTGGGCCAATATTAACAACCCATTTTTATATGCATCTTGTTGCTGTTTGTGTATGTGTATGCATACAAATGGCATTTGACAATTCATGTGGCAGTGATGCAGTGAAGGATTATGGGGTGTTGAAAGCAGAAAAGCAAATTACATGGAGTGGTCACTCTCACAGTGTTGAAAGTGTAAGGAAACATTACATATAATACCAGTAAGTATTTGTCATGACAGCAATATTAATATCTGACATCAATATTAGTACATCAATGCATTCCTACAAAGTTTGATTAAGTATCTCTGGCATAACTTGAAAACTGATGCTCACAGGCGTACTCCAATCTTACTGAGCTTGAACTGTTCTAGAACGAATCAGTATAAATTTACACAAAATTGGTAAAGGTATTCACCCAAAAGGGTGGACTGTAAATTATTATGCACTACTTTGTATTAGAGTAAAGGGTGTTAATATTTTTGAAAAGCAGTGTATTACAATTTTGTCTAATGTTAGGGTTAGAGACAAAAGTATATGTTTCAAATGAGTGGTTGTTAAGTCCACCAGCCCACTGGGGCTGTTTTATTATTCCATTTTATGTAGCCATGGTCCACTAAAAAATAAAAGATAAATAAAAAGAGCAGTGTCCTTTGCTCAGCCAGCTGCCCTCCATAACAAGTACACTCTTAGCTACATTTACATCACCACATGACATTTAGATTCTGGTTTCTCCTTCAACTCTCCATTTTGAAAAGAAATGTACAGTAAATAAATTAATAAAATAACATATGAGGGATAAAAAAAACACCATCTGGCCTAAATCTGATTCGTCGTGTCTCTCTAGGTTTGAAAGTCAGCCTGAAACAGGACGTCCAGCCAGCTGTTTCACTGACAACGCTCTGGCGTGATTGGAGAGAGTAGTCATATGGTGCCAGGGAGAACAGAACCAGATTCAGCAAAGAAAAATGAGAACTTCACCAAAAGTACCAATGTAATGCAGATCATCATCAACATCCAGCTAAAAAAAAAAAAACATTTTTATCCGCTTGAACTTTTTTTTTTTTTTTTGACACGCAGCTCGGAGCATAGAACAACTCAACACTACACTCAGTGCGGTGCTGACCAGGGTGCTGAAATATAATTCCTTCATTTTAGTTGTAAGTCACATACAGCAGCTGCGAAAACTGGAAGACAAGTTTCTTATCTGCTCCCTTGGAAAAAAAAAGTTAATAATAAAAAATGCCATATTTCCAGTTAAGTTAGCAATACAGCTCTATGAGTAATAGTACATTTCTATTTAATCTGACAAGCACTGGATGAGTTCACATGAAGTTCAGCACAAATATTGCTGGTCTGACCAAGATGCATCCAACTGGCTTCAGAAACAAAGTTTTCTTACCATACAACTGCAATGTTTTCGTTCTGTTTCATGTGTGAAATGTGCCTTAAAACAATTTTAGTGAAATCGTTTTTCCTTTTTCATCAACCTGTATCAGATCAAAACATGATGAGTAAATTGCTTTCACTGTTAGAACAAAAACATATCTGCCATATTGGTTCTCTTAGTTTAGTTTCTTCCCCTTGATGTAGTGGAGATTTTGATGTGGTATTTTCTCAGAGTTCATCAGAAAAACTCTTGTGGACAGAGAATTAGAGAACTTTGTATAAGCAGTTTAACAAGACCAAAGTATTTAGAATATTTCAAACTAAACATATATATTACAAGTAGACAGCAAAAATATTTTTACTCTTGTTAATGCTGAATATTTTACTATTATTGAACATGTCGTGAGAATACAGAAATCAAGACCAAATGCTAATGCCTGGTGGTACTATGTGATTGATTGGCATTCTCTATAAACAGTGAATGTGGTGGAATCAATATTTTATTGTTCTATGTTGATCAAGCTATAGTTTTGCAAAACTCCAAGAAATGATGCCACATAAATTTTGGCTGAAACAAGTTAGGGTGTTTTAGGGCTGCATGGCTGAGTTTAAATCCTAGCCAAGGTCTTTCTGTGTGGAGTTTGCATGTTCTCTCTGTGCATGGATTCTTTCTGGGTACACAGATTTCATTCTACAGCCCATAAATGTTCACATAAGCCACTCTAAACTTCCTTTAGACATGAGTGTATATACAGTATGTGTATGGCCATCCTTGTGTAAACATCCTTTGTGACACTGCAAGGGCAAAACAAGTCCAGGAAATTCATGAGTGAATGAGTTGTTTTAAATCAGGGATTTTCAAATCCAGCCTTCAAGAGCTGGAGTCCTACTGAAGGACACAACAGCAGAGTCAAAAGAGGAATGGAGTGGTGGCCAGCAATCCACCACTAACCTGTAATTCACCTCCTCAGCCACTGCTGCCCTATAACTAATCCAAAACCCTTGTGAAAACTTTTTCCAGATTTTTCAAACTGCACCAAAAGGCAGATACTATATACGAGCAAGTGCCCCACATTATTTAATTTCAAATCAGCCTACTTACCACTTCAAGGCTTCAGAAACTTTGTATTCGATGTTCTAAAAAACAGAAATACATATTAATTCATAACTGCTGGAGTGGGACATTTACTGTAAGCATAAGCAGTGAATTTAGCTTTTTTTCCCCAGGTGCTGATAAAAGCCTTATCACCTACATAAAAGGTACGTGTTGAGATAGCTGTTTTATATGTTGTGTAAAAAATGACTTAAAAAAAATAACAGGTTGTTTTTTCTGCAGACTACAAAGTGCTTCAGTAAAAAATATGAAAAGGCACTAAAAGCTACAAGCTGTACTTCTACCACATTACAGTGTCACACGGTCCCTCCCATCCATGGCTCTTCCCCTCACTCTGTCTCTCACTTTTCCCCCCAAGCATTGCATGAGGTGTAACAGCAGAGACCTTGTGAATTATTGAAGCAGACAAGACAATTGTCAAAATCCCATACACACACTTACACACACAAACAGTAACCCTATCTGTGCCCTCGGCGAGGAAAAATGAGATAATGACCAATTCAATCTGACATGGTTTTAGGGGCCATAAACATGATAGCTATAGAAGAGAACAAGAGTACAGTAGAGGAGTGATGGTGACACTGAGGAGGTGTGAAAAAACAGAGACAGTCTGATTTATCCTACATTGTGACACTTGAGCGGGAAAGGCAATTTTAAAACGTGATTGGTGCAGGACTGCCCACTTTGCCAACATGACCTCTCCCGTTTTATACTGAAACAGCTTGCCTCCAAAAATATGCAGCCAAACAATGTATTCTCTGACTGACTGCCTTCATTTTAACTAACTAACGGCCATGATTACAGGAAACAAGTTGAGCTAGACAATCAGTCTCGGTGTGGCGCTTGTATATAAATCATAAGATACTGTACAGCTCATTATGCAGCACTGGGAAGAGAAAAATGTTGGTCCAAAGAGTGGTGACAACATACTGGAGGACACGGAAGGAATTAGAACTAGGAAACCTACTTTCCACTCACACAAAGTCTTCATGTCTTATTCTGCAATAGCAAGATCTAGTTCACAAGCAGTCCTGCATTAAGTCAACTAACTATTACAAGTTGGTTGATGCGGTGCTGGTATAACAGAAATAGTTTGCAAACAGCAGAAAATTTACCTAGTCCCAATGAACGAATAATTGGACAGAGCTCTGTGACCTTATGACTTAATGTCCTGCACTGCCAAGTGTTGGGTTCACAGTCAAACAGCATTCATAGCAATGTGGGACAGAGCACAATACAGAAACCATGCTTATTTTTTGATTGTGCAAATTAGAGCTGAAAGGATTCCTCGAATGATTCGAGTACCTCGATTATCGAAGAAACTTTATCTGCCTCGAAGCTTTGTCACATTATGTTTCCTTATGTAACGCATCGTGTTCCAGCTGGATTATTATTTGTGGTGGGCAGCGCTTTTACTTCCACCTATGAGTTGTTGTGTAGTGCTAGCAGCATGGTGTTGCATTGTGTGGCGTTTTGTTAGGGTTTGGGGGACAAATAAGGATTGTTAAACTTTGCGGTGCGATGGTTGGACTATGACAGCTTTTCTGGCGTCGGAATCGTTTCGTCATGGATCTGGATCAAACAGTAGGAATGGCGGAAAGAGAGAGAGATCCGATTCCACGGATAATCGTAAAAATATTCTGTAGAGTACTCAATTACTAAAATATTATTTTACAGTAGTCCTAGTGCAAATTGAAGTTAGTTAAAAATAAACTGCGGCTGCAAGTACATTCCTCACCCTCCCATCCACTTAGCAGGGGCTAAAAGGTCAAGGAGAGAAACCCTGACATCCGTTTCCCCGGTGAACTCCTCCATCTTATTTCGGAGGATTCAAAGGTGTTCCCAGGTCAGGAGTCCTTCCTGCGGGATCCGGGTCTGTCCTTGGGTCGCCTCTCAGTGGGACATGCTCAGAAAACCTACGAAGGGATGTATTCTAATCAAATGCGAACAACCTTAACTGACTGCAATTAGAGCAGAGGAGCAGCAACTCTTCGCTGAGCTCCCGTCAGATGAAAGAACTGTATGCCTAATCTCTAAGGCAGAGCCTTGCCACCTTATGGAGGAATCTAATTTCAGCTGAAATTACATACACAGATATTAATAAGTCATTTATCCCCAAGCCTATGCCTCTGCCCAGACAAGAATTTCTTTTTGTAAAACTTAAAACTTTTATACCGTTTTTGTCCTTCATCCACACAGAAACTGTTTTTTAGAGGACATAAAACTTAGTGAAGTTAGAAATTAGAATGTGTGTCCCGATTGGGCTCAATTTACAGATTAGAAGTACCATTTGAAAAGAACAAGAACATATTTTTAAGCCCTTCCTTTATTAATCCAATATAATATTGTAAGTGGTAATTTACAAAAAAAGACTTCAATCTGTGTGTCATTAATCTATATATTATGTTTTCCTTTATAAATTAATTTATTAAATAAATGGACACTTCAATAGTACTCTTCTTGAATAGGTTTGTAAATTACAATATAATGTACAAGATAGTTTGGTAAGTAAATGAGACAGGATGTTGAATTTCTGAATGAATAGAATATGAAGTGCTTTTATTTCAATTAGCTGGAAGGACCTGTGTTTGCAATGACGCAAGTTTAACAGCAACACAGCAAAAGGTCTCTGCATGGCTCAGCTGAACTGTCAAAATAAGTTCTCATTGACACGTAATTTTCTTCTCGGCCTCATGTCGTCCTTTCCTTCTTGTCACAACAGCCCCAGAACCCCCTCTCTCCATGCAAACTTCTTGTGTGATTGGTCTGAATTTCATGGTTGTGTTTATTTATGTGCTGCTCAACTTCCATGAATCGGTGTTCTGACTAACTGTGCAAGGCAGGACAGATTGTCAGGCAGCATAGATAGTCAGAACACCGGTTTTTCCGTCAGAGCAGATTTTGTGGAGCAATTGTTCGAGACTGTGAGGAAATATCTACTGAAATATTAAACTCTCTCTGCTCGGTTCTGGTTTGCTACACTGGGCAAACGTTTCACAAATGTCTTGCGTTTTTTGTTTTGTTTTAACGTGATAAATAATTTTCTCCTCCAAATTTGTGAACTTCATTCTTCTTTGCTGTTGTAAATCACACACGGGAAAACACCATGACGGCCAAGTGTGACTTGTGAACCGTGAAAGTTCTGTACGAAAATGAACACTCCGAAACCATGTGACTGTGTGTCAACAGTTCATCTTTGGTCCACCTATTCTGGGCCTTTTAGATGTTTAAGACAGGTTATTCTTATTTTGTTTCTGGAATAATACAAAGTCAAAGCATTCTGTGTGAGAGATTTCCATATGGCCATTACTATGAAGATGAAGCTAAAATAAATAGTTTCTTAAATACCAAGTTCAGCCTTTTAGAGGAGAATAAGTAGATGCAAAGAGTCTTCTATCAGAACCTTTTACATAAGAAAAGTGTTATTAATGACCCTAAAGTTCAAAACTTTAAATCTAAGTTTAAGAAGTCTTTGTTTTTGAGACTTCTTGGAGACTCAAGATTTGAAACTTGAGTCAAAAACTATTTCTGAAACCTGGCTCTTTCAAGCATTATCTGGTGGACAGCCTCATAACGTATGATGGTTCAACTCTTTCGCCATGACAGACCAGAGACAAACCAACTTTACTCCATCCTCAGATTATGCTAAACTGACTTCCCACGAGTTGCTGAGTAACCTTTAACACTAAAAACACTTGTAAAATAAAACAAATGAAATATTTTTGTTTTGTCCATGTAACAACTTGTGTTTCTTGTTTAGTTTTCTTGTCAGTTGTTTCATTCAAATGATTATAAACAAAGTTGATGTTAAAATTCTGGACACAATACTGGAGACAATGAGCCCCTGTGAGCAATTTAAATTGTAATGGACTCATGCTGAGAAAAGCCTTCTCGCCACATCACACTAACACTACCAAGAACTATTACTACTGAGAACTGATGATTTTAAGATATGACATTTCAAAAACAAGTGGATGAATTTGTGGCATAGAAGAAAATGTTTGTAATTTAGCTGCACAATCTCCATGTGGTGAGCAAAGGGGAGAATTGATGGTACTTTAGAATCGTTGTTAAACAAAAACTCTCAAAAGATCGAAAACCATCAAGATGGTTTTGTACTACTCCAGTTCCAAACAAGAACTGGGGTAGTACAAGCTGTGATACACATCAAACAGATATTAAGCACTCAATGAATCAAAGAAAAAAGACGTTATGCTCTGAACAAAGCAATGCTGACACCCTGAAAACAATGCCCTTGATAGGAAACAGACAAATACGAATGTTATGGCTCATCTCTACTCATGGATTCAGCCAATAAAACACATTAGAGGAAGACGAATAACACCCTGATACAGTATACGGAGATGTAGAGGCTGCCAAACCAAGACGGAAAAAACTACACCATCTAATCAAATGCTTGATCCAGCACACAGCAGGGGTGGCAGCTTCATCAATATCAATGACAAAAAAGCACTCACCAAAATCCACAGATGAAAAAAAATATATCAGGACATGAATCATAACATAAGACTAAACCATTCTTAGTCTTACAGAAAAACAAAAAAAAAACTACGGATGGTTTATACGTGGAATTATGCATAATTTTCTTCATTTGCAGAATATGAAGAGGTGTAAATCAGCTCATTACTTTGATTCATGAACACACACACACCCTCCCCCATAAAAAACAGCATGCAGCTGAAGTGTGAAGAATGAAAATACAGCAGTTTTATAGTCCCACTGCAGTAACAAGGAGATGCCTCCCTATCATTACTATACCATAGATTTTAACCAGAAATGACATGCAGTCAAAAATATGAAGTATGGTGCAAAAATAAAAATAAGATTTTGAAATAAATCACTCTTCAGAGCTGAAAATGCAGACTGAATAGCAAATAGATTAAACAAAACAGTATTTACCAATATGATTTTCACGCTTTCAATTTATTTTGTTATTTTACTTTCCTCTTTAATTATCATACCTAAGCTGCTCTTAAATGCCCAGTATACTGCATAATTGGCCTGCAGAGACTGTATTATTCTTTAATGCTTCTTTACTCATACTTTATATCTAGTCATCATTGTAGCCTGTGAAAGATACTTTATTACTAAAATTACTTAAGTCAATCAGTTGTCTAAAAATGCTGTACAAGTATTTTTTTTCACTGCGATATGAGCATCTACATTTCTTTGCCTAATATTTTTAAAATTCCCACTTCAATATAAATAACATAGATCATGCCCATCACCTTATAATAATGCAAGTTTCGACATACATTGGAGTAAGCAAAAAAAACATCAGTATACATCAGGGTTCATTCTTCTAAGGATTACAAAATCTTTTGATGCTTTATCTAATAGCTACGTTTGACAAACAGAAATCAGCACAGTAAGACCCTGGTTTAAACAATTATAATGAAATAAGGTCATGTTAATTATCAGTGTTGATCATTTTCATCTGGCAAATTCAAACAGATTAAAGAAGTGACTACACAAAGGATGAAGGATATAATACGAACCCTGATTCATTATGAATAAAACAGCAGCAATGTGTTTTTATTTGTCTCCCTCTTTATAAATTAGAGCAAGATATCCAAACACAGAACCCACGGTGGCTTCACTGTCTTGCTAAGCAACATATCCGACAGCATCTCTTCAAAAGACTTTGCAGTTTAGCAGGAGAGCTTCACATCAGCACCCAGAAGGCTGACAGAAAGGCGATTCCTCAAGAGCAAGAATAAAACTTGGAGAGGCTGTCATGACAAAGTCAAGAGAGAAAACACACACCGACGTGTTGTACTAATGACGGATTGTGCAATTCTCACATCCCTTTGGCCTTGTGACTGTACATCTGCTCATAGTGTTGATGGGCTTCATATTAAATTTCATCTTCCTCTCGCACAGTTCCTGTTTTGCCGTCAGTGACCCTGCTATTTCCTTTCTCTCCGTTGTAAACTCCAACTCGCATGCACACACACTCCCAAATACTCTACCAGACAACCTATTTGTCTCAGTTATAAGGGGCAGCGACCTTTATCTTCCCTGTGTCCAAATTGTCCTCTGCTACCTTTTTGTAACTGGCTTCTCAAATGCAAACAAATTATATTGAAACTCCAGTCTGGGTTACCTCTCCCTGTGCATTTAGAAATCAATCTCTCCAAGACTTTCAGAGTAAATGAAAGCCTGAATGTGTTTATGCATCAATACGCAAAGAAACAAGTCAGCAAGTGAAGATGTGGATATTTCTACACTAATATTTGTAAAGTGCAATCACCGCTGTAACAATGGATTTTTACATTTTTTCAGTAGAATTTTTGGAAAAAACAAGAAAAATTTAGATCTTGGAGCAAAATATTTCCTCTTGAATTAGAACGACAGGAGAAAAAGGAGAGATGGCACAGGGTTTTAAAAAGAGAGGCAAGCCAAACCATAAATGATGCATGTTTGGTGGGGAGATACGCTGAAAGGCTTTATACAGGCGTCTAAAAGTTGTGGGGGGTGGGGTTCTCTGAGCCACACCCTGCCCTTCCCCCCTCCCTACTGAATAACAATGCCTGAATAACAAAGCCAATCTCTGCACGTAGCACACCAGGGCAAAGACAAAGATACACTGAGGACAGCAATTTATTTTGGATGCACAGGGGGAGCCGTGCTTCCAGGTGTGAATGTGTACACGACAAGGCCGAAGAGTGCTAAAAAGAACATGCATGCTCAGCAAAACCTTTTTCCTCCATGAATGAAATGAAAAGGTGGGGGCGAGAATGCACAAAACAAGCAACCAGAGCAAGTTGGAAGTAAAAATAAAATGTCAGGTGCTTCCACTGCAGAACAACACCTACTAACACGAATTCCCCTAAATGATCAGTGAGCCAATACTGGTGTTTTGACTGGCAGCTCTGAAGAGGCTGTCATCTCAAAGTGCTGCTGATAAACGATGACAACATTTAATTCCCACTGTGAGAGAGTTGAGACAGGCCGCTCTAATACTCAACACTCACGCTATTATTTGAGCATTTTTTCTACCCGTCACCAGGTTCATCAACTAATGAATTGACAATCTGGTGCTTTGCAGGCATCCCGTGTCCTGCGCAAGTATGATTTAGTGCCTTTCTGTAACCTCGGCAGCACGCAGCAGGGCAAACGGGATTTCAGTCTGAAAACAGCGAAAGTAAGAGAGGGAAGGAAAGGACAGGCAAATCCTTTGAAGACAAAACAAACAATGGATTTAGAAGTGTTAAAACTAATTTTCTACATCTTGACAAAAACAGTGAAGCTGCCAAAATGGTGATGATGACAGTTTGTTTTGGTAAAAGGAGATCAGTGTTTGGACAAATCTTACAAGAAAAACTAACATTCTTTGTTACTTCTGTTAATATAAATTAATAATAGTGCTATGTCCAACCACTGAGCAGTATTTTTGTTGAAAAGACTACACTGCGTCCCATGAAAACAGCGTACAAATGCTGTTAAAATATCCACATAAGA
Organism: Xiphophorus maculatus; assembly: GCF_002775205.1. NCBI lineage: Eukaryota > Metazoa > Chordata > Actinopteri > Cyprinodontiformes > Poeciliidae > Xiphophorus > Xiphophorus maculatus. The sequence goes on along the minus strand of NC_036465.1, from coordinate 17,244,885 downwards.
TGCATACAGAGGCCTAAACATGGTTTAAAAGATGCAAGTAGGGATTTCTCTGTCCAGTTACAAGTATTACATTCCCACACCAATCAATATTTCTTTTTAAATGATTGGTGCCAACGTTACTGACTAAAGTGAACTGTTGCTGGTGGATTACTGTCTTTGAATGAGCTATGTGGCTGCAACTTCTGCTGTCATTTCTTGTTAAATCTGTCTTTTGTGCTTTCCCCTAGGTGTTTGCTGCATACAACAACTTTCACCGTGAAACTGTGCTAGTTGCTGCAGCACCCGATATATCTGTGCTGGCTGAGCAAACGTATCCACAGACAGCTCTCAGTACAGGAGACAGAGCTATGTAGAGAGTTTCTACAGAGCTCTGTAGAAACTATGTAGAAAATGTTACAATGTTTAAAACCAAACAGTAAATTCATGAAGTAGCACAATGTTTTCTGTGAGTTTTGTCTGCAGACAGTGAATTTGAAACATTATTTTACAAGTCAAATCATCAACCAATATCAAAGCAAAAAGTAAATGGCTAAACAACAGAAAGCTGTGCAGGTCTTAGGTGATGCATTGTCAAAATTAGTGGTTTTCTTGACCTAGTGAACTTGTGTACGAGAAGCATTTTGAGACTAAATTGGGACAGTAACTCTCTTATAAGAAATATAGAGACAGTTGCATTACATTGAATGATTGATTTAAGTGCGGTACAATGACAAATCGGCCTAAACTAATGTAGAGCATGTAATACTGGTTAAATGTTGTGTATTATTCTCCACTATTTTTTTAACTAAAAGACAAGAACTGGTCGACATAAAATAGTCATAAAAAGTTGTCCATGGATGTACAGTGTTAGGAGAGCTCCTCCAGGCGAAATGTCCAACTCTTAACACATTTTCTTCAGACTACAAAGATAAATTTGTACCAAACAATGGAGGGAAAGTATTTTAATGATAGTACTTCAAAACATTTGTTATTTAATGTACAAACCTCAGAACTTTAATCCTTTATCCTTCATTGTCTTAATTTGCCTTTTAAAAAAACAAATAGTTAAATCAGTGTAGAAAGCAGCTACAATTTCTAATCTAAGCTCTAATCAGGAAGGTGTTTATTCTGGTACACTACTGACAAATATTGTTTATGTCACAAAGCTACAGAAATGATATTTGTGACAGAGAAAAGCAGTATGTCTGTGTTCAGCGTGCTGGTACTGTGTATGTTACTGCCTCTACTTTATGTAAATCAGCCCGGTTATTCTTATTCTCTGTGGCCTGAACTCTGTCACTAAATTTTGATTGGCTGCTTGAGTTTTCTTTTGTTTATTTTTGCCATTTCTTCCCCACTGCTCCAGCTGTACTGTGCATATCCAGATATTTTCTCTCCTGACCAGAACACTTTGATGCAGCCAAACAGCACAGAGAAGCTGCAGGCTCACAACAAAGTTGACCCTGTCTGAAACAGAAGCGCAGATGAAGTCAGCGTCGCATACAAATGTGACTGTATTCTCCGCAGCTATTCTGTATTAACATAAAAGCGCCTGGAAAATTAAAATGGGAACTATAGCCTGAGCAAAATGACATATTGTTTTCATAAACAAGAACGGGAGATTAGGCAAATGTGGAACAAAGGTGCAGAATCAAATCTGCAGGGTAAGAAACAGATTCTACTTTGTAAATAGAAGAAAAGATTAGGGATGTTTGTGGCTTACTGAAACACAGTTTTGTTTTAGCTTTAACTTACAGCTAAACAACTGTTATATTTTTTGTTAGCTCAGCAAAAAGCTAAAAAAATAAAAAGAACTGTACCAAGTCTTCTCTATGAATCAGAAATATGCTGCTTTAAAAGATATAGTTTAAATATAAAGTTTCCAATAATAATAAAACCAGTTAATCCTTATAAAAAATCCCTATAGAAAAGGCATTTCAGAATGTTACAACTTGCTGAGACGACTCTTCTGATTCTTCTATTTCTTAACAAAATGCATGGAAAGCAGACCTTTAGAAAAATTTGTCTTTGGGAGATTGGAGAACAACACATAAACCAGATTAGTCAAAAACAGGTAATACAAGCCCTAAGCTACTACAACATAATGGTAGATGAGAGTAGACATTAACTCAGAAAAGTGAAACAAATTCAATTAAGACATTAAAGAAATCTACAACAAATGTGTGGTATATGAGGGCACTCTGTTTCATTATTTTTGGTAATATGGACTATCCATACAGGAGGTTCTTCTAATTAGATTGGAACTTGATCGCAGGGTCTTCTTGCTAGGTCTTTACTCAAAGTGAAACCAAAATAAAAGAGCAAATAGGAAAATTGCACTTACCTGGAAATTTATGGATAAAAACTGTATCACGGGATGGTTTGAGGAACGAACTTCTTGCTTATCCCTGAAAAAAATCTCTGCTATTCTCAAAATCCGACACGATCTATTCCAGAAAGTTTGGGGTTGTTTCATAATCCACATGAAGGACAATGATTATTCAGTGAGTGATGCGACTGAAGAGTTGTTGGTGTACCCAGCTAGTTTCCTTTCTCACTGACTTTGTGATTTGATTATTTGTACACTCTTATCTTTGTTTTTCTGTAATGTTAGTTTATAAATCACTGAACGGCTTAGCACCACAATACGTTACAATTCCAGACCTCTCAGGTCTTCCAGTTCTGGTTCTGCTCTGCATCCCCAGAACCAGAACCAAACGAGGAGAAGCAGCTTTCAGCATCTATGCGCCACAAATTTGGAACAAACTTCCAGAAAACTGTAAAACAGCTGAAACACTGACTTCCTTTAAATCTCAACTGAAAACCCACCTGTTTAGAATTGTATTTGAAATGTAATCAATTACAAATTTATTGATGTAACTTGACTTAATGATTGATTCTATATTGCATTGTGATTCTGTGTTTGTAATGATGTAAAGCACTTTGAAATGTCTTGCTGCTGAAATGTGCTATACAAATAAAAATTGATTGATTGATTGATTGATTGATTGATTGATTGATTGATTGATTGATTGATTGATTGATTGATTGATTGATTGATTGATTGATTGATTGATAATGTGTAATGCATGACTCCTGTTCCAATATTGTAGGTACCTGCACATTTGGACTATTTTTTGTTCTGATATTCTCCCCCCAACCCCATTTATGAAAAACTCAGACATATTTCTGAAAAAAAAGAAAACTGGTTTGCTGATGAGACAATTTAAAAACATCTACTAAAAACTTTCCTGGACTAAATTTAGACAAGATAAAAATAGTTTATTCAGAGTGCATCCCAACCCTCCTCCTACACTTCATAGTCCAGTGATTAGTACTCGACAAAAGGATTAATCAAACCCTACTTTTCTTAACTGAACTCTGACTCCAAGTCTTGGACAGGCTCCTCTGCCTGAGCATGGACACTCATGCATAATGCAAGAAGTAGCAAATGGTTTATCAGTGGGGATGCCGAGTGAAACATGGCAGGCAGGGGGAGAGCAGCAAAGAGGAGGAGTCACAGAAGGAGGTGCTGGGAAAAAAAGGGAGAGAGACAAAGAGGGCATGGCTGAGGGACCACAGGATCACAGCAAGAAAAAGACCAGGAGCATAACGGTGGAATATGCACAAAAATACTGAGTTTATGACTTAAATAAAAAAAATAAAAATAAAATAAAGTGTAATGAAGGAAGGCGGTTTACAGGAAAAAGAAATCTAAACTGTGATTTACATGTTAGAGATAATACAAGATAAAATAGTGGTGAACTTTTCTGTGATGTTTGTTATACCTTTAGTATCCTGCATAGCATAAAAGTAATTATTCCTAATACACCAACCAAGCCATAAACGTACTGTAATATGCAATTTTTTCAACTCTTATTCAGCAAAGCACAATCCTCTTTTTAACACCGAGAAGACAACACAAAAACCTAAAACACCTAAAAGTTGCACCACAGAAATCTGTTTTGTTGACGTTGGGAAGACGGTGACAGCACCAAATTATTATTTATGTCTTCCCTTACTAGTCATATTCTTTTTATAAATGCCCAAAGAAGTCAAGAAAACAACATTTTCGCTTAAAATATTCACATCTTCTCAAGATGTGTGTGCAATCACTTCTACAATGCTCTATAGAAACTACATAAAATAACAAAAGAAAGCCGAATTATCAGTAGTGATTATTTATATTGCAGTTGTCAGCTAAAACTACACAATCATGACAGATCTTATCACACACCTGTCACATAGTGTAATGGAAGATTATCAGTTATGATTGATGAAGAACAAAATCACAAATTTCTCATGAGTGCTAATTTTCATTTGGGGCATATGGGAATACAAAGTGAGCTTGTGAGTATGTCATGTCACAATCACTCTTCTTCAGCATTTGTTTGTTACTTGGTCAACAAATTTCCCAGCTTGTAAGCTGAGGTCAACTTTTATTGGCATTGATTTATTCCCCAATTCCCATCTATAATTCAGTCTATGTTGGGAGAGTGGATGGGTAGATCAAAACTACTTAATCTATGCAGAAGACAATATGATTACATCCTACCTTTGTGTAAAGCTGAATGGGTTTCATATGCACACATTTTCAGACATTCATCATGGGCATGAAATAAATAAATGTTAGGAATTTTAGTACCTGTTTTGACCAGCTATTGTTCATCAGAAAAATTATATAAATACAATTTTGATTATTTTTAAAATATCAGAACACAAATTACAAGTTATAATTTAACTTTCCATCCAGTGGTAAATCCAAACTAGACATATAGGCTAAATGTATACATAGGTTATATCCATTTTTCTTTAACCATTTACACACCAGGTCCCCATAAACCCTAGAAGGCCTGAATGTGAATAGTTGTCAATGGACAAGAGGCAGGGTTCGCCCTGGACAGGTCGCCAATTCATCACAGGGCAAGAAAGACACACTTAAACTCTGATGTAGTGGCTTAACATAAAATGCCTGTTTCTGGACTGTGAGAGGAAGGTTTAATACAAGAAGCGAAACCAGGAATGTACCTGGAAGAACAAGAAAATTCCATGCAGAAAAACCCTGAAGCCTTGATCCAAGGACTTGATTATAGCTGCAACCGCGCTAACAACTGTAACAATGTACAGTATTACAGAAAACATCCAAGAAGAAGATTTAGACGCCCAGTATTTTATAACAATTTATGAACATCTGCTGATTACTGTTTAAACAGCTGTACATAACATTTATTCAAATGTGGAATCACTTCAAGATATGATATAATTCCTAACCTGTCACCATAAAATAACAGCAAATTGTATGAGATATTTAGGAAAGGGGAGCTGGAGATGAACTGGACATTGCTGAATTACAAGGGTTTATGTTTAGATTAAATGATATTTTGAGTCGCCAAACTAAAAGGATGTTGACCAAGGGAGAAGTGTCTGGATAAATGTTTTACGGTCAAACAAATGTTGAGCTAGTTGGTCACATTTATAAAGAATTGTGTTTGGAGGCATCATGGTAAGGCTTCTTAAGCTTTCTTGTACAACAAATGGTTCTGTAATAAAATCACTCAGATATGGCACTCTACATACACTGTGAATATAAGTTCATAAACCTCTAATGAGGTCTAAAATCTCTCTCTAGCTTGGACATTTTCAAAAATGAATCTAGCCTGGGTTGGAACTCACAGGGTTCATATAAAGGATATACCACAGAGGGAAAGGATAAAACAATACAGTGCTTCTTATTAGTTTTGGTTTCAAGCATCACTGCTACTGAAGGAACTAATCTTGGTTGAAGTTAAGTAAACTGTTCTGTCTCTGTGCACTTGAGCACATCCTGTCCACTGTTAATCAGCACCAGTTCCACTGGGTTTTTGCATTAAATCGCCCAACCAGCTGGTCACACAGACCATCCACATCCTTCAGCTATGATGCCAGCAAACCTGACTTGAATCAAGTCAGGATAACACTGCGACTACCTCTCTTGGCAGCTGAGAGGCAGAACAGCAGCGGGGTGACTTCAGACCCAAATGTCATGCCAATCCTTTCAGAAAGAACAAAATGGCAAAAAGGAGTCCAAGTCCCAGGTGTTTTATATTAAAAAACGATTTCATACTGAGCTGCACAGTGGTGCAAGTGGTAGCATTGTGCATGTGCCCATGCATGCATGGATTCTTTGCCATAATCCAAAAATATGACTGTTAGGTTAATTGGATTTTCTAAATTGCCCCTATGTGCAAGTATGGTTGTTTGTCTTGTAAGTCTCTGTGTTGCCCTGCAATATGTTGCCAACCTGTCTACTTTCCTTCGCAGATATGGACACTGGAGATAGGCACTATGCGTGACCCTGCATGGACAAGCAGGTATAGACAAAACATGAATCGACTTTTGAATAATTAAAAATATATATATTAATTTGGTGGTGGCAGTATCATCATGTTGTGTGGTTTTATTGCCAGAGGTGGTGGTGCATTGCACAGAAATGAAGTGAAAATAAAGAACGCCTACTTCAAAATTTTTTAACTAAATCATCAGCTACAGGGTGAAACAGAGATAAAAAAAACTGTCCTGAAAATCTGAACCTGGGTATATTTATGTACAGTTTATTCAATTAAGTCTAACAGTTCAGTTTTATTTTGCAGAACTTCTACTGACTTGTACAGATGCATGTAGAAGTATTTAGTTTGTTTTTTACCAACACTCAAATTTACAGCAATCCCTCACCACATAACCGATTTCTAAACAGTACCATGGTTTAATGCTGTTGTACTTTGAGGCACATTCGTGCAAATTTAATTTGGGTGACAAAGAAGAGAGAAATGAGCAGCTAAGTATGGAGGTGGAAAGGAGCCACAGCAGAGCAAGCCACAGCCACTGTTGCAGGAGACAAATTGCAAACAGCAGGTTCCTTCATGCGATAGGTCAGACAACACACACTCGGACACAAACACACATAATCACCACAGCAGCTCCTGCATCTGTACGGCAGCAGAGCTTGAAAAATTCAACATAAATGCCACCCCTATCTATTGCCATTCCTTTCCCCTTCTATTCCTGCTGACTCCCCTCTACTGTCTCCCATCCCCCACTGACAGTTTGCCATTAACAAGTTTCATTTGCACAGGAGACCATAGAGCAGCATTAAGAGAAAGCAGTGGAGAAGCACACACACCAGGTAGTCGAGCTCTGGCTGTCATGAACATCTTTCACATCACAGGTCCTGTGCTGGACCAAGATGGCCACCTCTAATAAGGCCAAAGTTACCCCTAAGACTGCTGAAATGTCTGGGGAACATGTTTGCAGGGAGACAAGGACATCATAGAGTTGAGAGCGTGGAATCACTTCTGTAGCTGTCAGCAGTGAAATAACTTGAGACTGGGCAGGTTTAGTACTGAAGATACTCTCTGAAAAAGGTTCAGAAGAGATTTGGAGGTAAATTTTTCTTACTCCAGCTAGTCAGAGGAGAATCTTGTCCCAATTCTTCAAAGACACAAGTAAAAGCTCTGAGTGCTAGGATTTGTTCTCTGTTTATAAATTATTTAATGTAGTCTAAAAAGCACCCAAGACATGTTGGTCCTCAAGGATTTGGCCGAGTTCGAGATCATGCACTATCCAGGGAAAACAGTATCACAATCAAGATAATTTAACAGAAACAATATTCCTTGGAATATTTCAAATCCAATCCTACTTCAAAAAAATGGCAGCCAAGTCTGGTTTCCGTTAATAAAATGTTTTCTGTCTAAGGAAACCCAATTGATTGCAGCAGTCCTTCTTCCTGAATGATCATGTGGTGAAAGTGGAATAAAACTTTTTTTTTTAACAGCATCTAGGATGGTATGGGGTGGTTGTGTTATGTTTAATTTGTACATTTACAGGATACAGATAATTTGTTACCTCTGAGAAAAAGACTTTCTACATAATTTAAAGCACTTCATCTGATAGAAATCTGATCTGTGCAGTGCATCTGTGCTTGTACAGCACACAAATCCAATGATGCAACATCGTAGAACCAGCTAGAAAAAACACATTCTGCACTATGAATTCTAGCAGACTAACCCAGTTATCCACTAAACAAACAATTGCAAGAAGGAAAATACATCTATTGATCAGAGCTCTCTCTTCCAAACAACACAGTAAAATTTTGCCTTTTTTAAAAGAAAACAGGGGAAATATGTGCTGATTCCAATTTGTCCTTGAGTTTCCTGAAGAAGAATACAGCTTTTTAAATTCAACTTCTACTTTGCTGAATGTTTAAAAAAAGTAAATCACCCATGTTCACCTTTTATCACTAAAAACACTAACTTGACTTAACAGATCTAGAATGTGTTGCATTGGAGTGATACACATATCCCATGTTTGACAGGATAACTGTTCATTACTGACTCTTAATCTTGCCTGGCAGAAACTCATTACTGAATGAACACGATGGCAGTTTTTCATAGACCATATAGCGAACAGAACAACCATGTTCAAAGCGGCGCTCTGCTCAAATGAGAGCATACAAACCTTTTGGCACACATGCAAAATATGTGTAGAGAAAAACAAAACTGCTCATCACACTAACCACACCATCTCCATGGTGACACAAAGTTGGCAGCATCAGGATGGCGCTAAATATTGGGCAATTATGGAAGAAAGCCCTTTAGAGCAAGAGATAAATTGCTCTAACAGCTGAACCATGACATTAAGCATACAACCAGAGCTACATTGGTTTATATTAAAATATGTCCAGGTGTTCAAATGGAACAGTCAAAGTCTACACATACATTTATTGTACATTTGTGGCAAGAAAATTCATCTTCACAGGTGCTCTCCATCCCATATGATAGAGGTTGAGTTGTACTGCAGAATAACCGAATGAAAGAGCAACGATGCGAGAGTTTCAAAGTATGCACAACTTTGTAATGGCCTGTCGCATCAAACCCCAGAACAAAACACAAAAGTTTGTGTCTTTAACCACAATATATTTTTAAGGAAACAAAGAAACATTTAAAAGGGGATGAATATGTTTGAAAGGTTTTCTACTTATTGTAAAATCCGTCAGTGTTTGTAAGTTAATGTTCTGCATGAGCCAGAGAAAGAATAACCGGATAACATGTCAGAATGCCAATACTGATGATGAAAATCAGGCAGCGGGGAAACAACTCAGTCATTCAGACCCGTAGATAATCATTCCGCCATGTGCAGCCGAGTAATGCTGTTTGTCCAAAAGTCTGACTGGCTTTCAAGCAGGGTTCCAACCTGCTGAGTTTCTACAAGGTGGATTACGTCTGCAAGAGCTCAAGTACTCACTGGGTGTATCAAGGGCGACGTGTGCACACCCACACACACACCCACACACACACACACACACACACACACACACACACACACACACACACACACACACACGCACACACACACACACACACACACACACACACACACACACACACACACACACACACACACACACACACACGCAGATCCACGCATTAACGATAAACCCACACGCGCACATTTACGCACAATGGATTTAACTATATGCTCATTTTGGGGGAACAAGTTCGTTATGTTGTTTCTAGCAGCGCAACTCACATCTCTGAATCTGTTCCAGGATCGATCCTTGTTGTACTGAGCCACGGTGCCCGGCCATTTCTCGTGACTGATAGCGTGGACCACGGTCTCTGTGCTCAGCAAGAGAGCCACGGCAGGTAGCAGAAAGAAGAGCATCTTCTGTAAGCAGAGAGAGAAAGGAGGCTGACAGGGAAAAGCTCATGCGGAGGTTGCTGCAAAGTGTAGGCTATGGAGAGAAAAGTCTGATAAAGCACTTCAGAAGATAAAGAAATGTTACCGGGAGGCTCATGGAGAATTCCACATGCAATAATTAAAAAACTTCGCAGGAAAAAATAACCACTGTTAATATTTGGGAGTAGTGTCATAAATGCTCAAACTGCTTATCCTTTGTCTAATCGGATTATAAACACAGAGTTGTCACCGCGACAGATGGGGCAAACAATTACCCCCCAGCGTCCACCACCCCCTTCTTTATTAAGCAATTAACGGCGTTGACATAATTACCACCCCCTCGCAGCTTTGTCCTGGCTTTTTTCTGCTTTCTCCATTAGTCTCAAACTGTTACATTTATTTTCACGTTTTTGATCAACTCTGTCAGGTTCCAACAGCAAATTATTTGCCTACCCGAGATAGTTATTCGGTGTCCGATCTGAAATGAAAATAAGTCCAAGGCGGCAGCGGGAACTCCTCCTGTAGCGCCCGGCTGCTTGTGGGACTGACTGAGCTAGAAAAAAAAAGAAGAGCGAAGCAGGGAGGACAACAGTGGGGACCGGGAGCTTTCTCCTCCTCCTCGGCCATCAGACACCGCCCCCTTTTCTCTTCCTCTCTCTTTCGCTCTCTCTCTCTCCTCAGCCCTCACCGTGTCATTGATTTTCCGCTGGGGGATCTTTTCTACGCTCACACCAAAGCGAAGGCTGAATTTCGGAGTCATGTCAAAGCACTGTTCTGCGTGTGCAAACACCAACACCGGGTTAGTTACGCGCATCTGCTGCACAATCTCACCTCGTGTGCTGTGCCATAATGTACATAAAACAAAAATAAGAGCTTTATTTGTACTGGTGCTCATGGAGGATGGATTTATCTGATAAGAGCACATTTTAGAAACAGGGCAAAGAACGCTGTTCAAAAGCTCATATTTTTAGTTGGCCTCCAGTTATATATAGGCCAAATTACTGGGGCTCCATTGTGAAAGGCAAAATCTTTCATATTTAATCAGTGCTCATCACCCACTTTAGTTTTCTTTCATTTTTGCACATTTATAGTGAAGTTATTGCTCTAATGCTTGTGTTAATGTTTGGGGCAAATAAGAATAATGGAAGCCACTCCTCTGTACTATATCTGTTCTGTTCTATTGATTTGTTTTGGGGGCAGGGGAGCAGTAACTCAGTGCAGTTCTATTTCCCCAAGTCTCACATGAAAGGTTTTTCTGTTTTAGCAGTTTTGACTGCTGTCACTATTTTCTTTGCTGAAGCTTGAGAAGTGCCAGCTGCTATGGATGAATGTGGTTGATATCAGATACAGGAAGAAAACAATTTTTAAAGTTTTTTTATTTTTATTTTTTAAATGTAATTTTCAATTAAAAATACATTTTCATTTATGTTTGGTTTTTAATTTCCTCTTCTCACCATTTTGATAGGTGGTATTTTTTATATATGGGCTCTGTCTAACTATATATGTATCTCATACTAAAGTATTTTATCTTAAGTTGTGTTTTTCTATCCATCTGCTTCCGTCATATTGTACTAATCTTGTTTCTATGTTACCAGTCACACCAAATCTGAACATAAACAGCTATTGTTTCTGTCTGGATTTGCCACATTTGGCTGGGGCAGAATTATGACGCACATCTCACATAAATCACCTAAAAGTCAAATAAAATTCAACATAACTGTTCAAACTGCAGATTCTTTGAGAACAATCAGATAGATGTCCTATTCAGTACCACATATGGACATGGCAAAATTCTGATTTTCTTGGAAGGGGGGCCAGCATGTCTGTATTGGGCCATTCAGACAGTCATCAAAAGTTGAATATCTGTCACATGTAGGCATTCGCCTGTTGCTTAATGTTGCCTAAGGCATAAAACTGAAAGTGTCATATTTCTTAAGAAATCACTTAAATGAAATGAATTTTATACTATTGGATATGATTAACCCTATGAAATAGGATTTACCCTAATGTGTATTTTTTTCTTTTTAATGTCAACAACCCAGCAATACAAAACATGTTGCTTTTTCCAATTAAATTAGCCATGTCAGTGTTTTAACACAATCAGACTCATATTATAATAAGTTTGACTGACAGAGAATGATCATAAAGTGTAACAGACTTTCTCTTACAACCCAAGAATTTGCTTTTGGGTTCAAAATGGCGAAAGTAAATGTTGAACACTTTATAGAGTAGTCCACTTAAGCAAAGTAAGAAAGTAATATATGACTTTCTTACTTTGATTAAGTGGAATACTTAAGCAAATAAATACAGCTTTTTCCGACTGTATGACATACAACAGCCCTGACTGCATTATTTCCATAAAGAACAAGATAAGCAATGTGTCTCTTCTAGATGTAATTACATTCCTCAGTTTGTTATCTTGTACTGTGAAATACTAGAAAGGACTAGAAAGATTGTGTGGTAGACCAAATGGAAAAAGTAGTTAAGAAGCTCAATGTGGACAAATTGAAGTTCTGAAAGAGTTATACAGTATCTATTCATAGAGACATGAATTAGAATAAATGATATTCAAAAATTTACAAGACATCTAGATGTAAGTTTTAAAAGCTTTTTCAATTGTGGGCTAAATTTTATCTAGAACATCTTTCACTGAGCAAGACTCAACCACGTCCAAAATACCAAAGGTTGTATGTTTATTCAATCACTAATACAAAACTTGCAAAAGCAGCAAATAATTTGGTGTTCATAATATAAACTCTTTATTTGCAAAGACATGCTAGTACAAAAGGATCTGTCATGTACTTTAGCCTATTGATAGTGAACCATAAGTGCATTCAAGCATCCAAAACAGGTCTTTGGATTATATGTATCTTCTATTTTTAACTCCGGGAGCTGATGCAATTGTTTTTTCTGTCTGGCATTTTTAGTCAAATTTTACCACTCTTTTATTCCAGTTAAGGCCCACTTCACTCAGATATTTTTCTCAACTTTTTTCTTTTTTTTTTCTTCTGAGGATAAAACAGAAGAGCACCTTTAGGGTTAACCAATTTTAAATAAGAAGATAAAAACTTATGAAACAAGTGAAGGGGAGAAACTGCATCCTAGCAATAAGTTTGCAGCTTTAGATCCTTCACTCTAGAAGTGCAGAAGGCAAAAGAAAAACAACAGAGGGCTAACAAAATGATGAAACAAGACTCAAGTTGAGTGTGTGGATGTGTGTAGGTGTGCCGTAGACAAGAAAACAGGAAGATGATTCTTGAACATGTGCAGAGGTTTGTGATGGACAGTGTCTTAATGAGTTTTATGTGTGTAACTTTCATATAAGTGGCTCCATCCATCTGTCTGAGAATGAAGCTTATAGATGACGCATGTCTGGTCTCCCCTGTTCTAGAAGCTGAGAGAATTCCAGCAAAACATAACATCTCTGTCACACAAAAATTTACATTTATAGTGCTCTTCGGGGCATTCATAAATCCAATTACCAAAGACGTTACACACAAGATGAAAAGAGAAAACTCAAAGAGCATGGAACACACCAGCAAATAGGATAACATGTAGAGAGATTTTTTTTCTTTTTTTTTATAATGCTGTAGTTCAGAACATGGTGTTGATATACCCCATCTAAAAACAACATTCATTCATTATCTAAATAGTAATGAGACTATGTTTAGCATGTAAACACATTAAAATCCCATAGAAGAAGATAGATTCTTTCGGCAAGATCCCTTCAGTTGGATTGTATTTAATTATTATTTTTTGTTTGTTCTGTGCTATTTTGGCTGCTGCTATATGTAAGCTTCAAAGCAAGGAGACGGATGGATTTTGTTGTTGCTCAGCTTTATATCTGTATAACACGCTACAGGAAAAGCCCTAAGAACAGAACAGCTTTTTTTTCTGAAAGAATTTTTCCGTTTCGGCAAATCAGGGGAAAACCTTTATTTCTACATGGATCATGGAATTACCCCTCATTATCTGAGTGAACCATAAAACACACAAACAGACCCTATTTACCATAAATCCACACAATCAGAATGAGTTACACATACACGTCTAAGGAAGTTGACAAATAGAAGTGCTTTATAGCTCAGATTTGAAACTGCAGACTTGAGTATTATCTCAAGACTACTCTTCATTGGTTGTAGCTCACAGTGATGTCAAAAGAAAAAGGAAAATCAGATAAGATTGGCCAAAACTATTGAATGCCATTTTTTTAGCCAAGTTGTAATGGAATCATAGCGCCATCCGAAGGACTACTAAGTTGGACCAGAGACAGTATTGCAATGATCTCAACAACTAAATAAAACTAGTCCTTTTACAAAAACCCTGTAATGTCATTTCATAAATGGTGTCACATTTTTAATGCTGGAAAATGATCAAACTTGTGTTTTTTTCTTATTGTCTTTATCAGAATTTTAGACTACCCTGTGGTAATTTATTTTATTTTCAGACATTTTAACATTTCTGTTTACAAGTCAAAAACATACAATCGAGAAAAAAGTCAAAGGTCATTTTTTAAATAGAGCTTTTGGGTTCTTGACTGTTGTTATTTTTTGGAATTGGGCAGCAGAAAAATCATATTTAATGTAATACAGCACACACTGTAGGGCAACATTTTCCTAGGAGCTGTCTATGGTGCTGGAATTTACCACACATTTTAAAGTTGTAAAAAAAAAATCCAGTAAATCTGGAAGTGACTGAAGCATCTGCATACTTTCTCTTATTTCCCAAGGCAATTGCAGCTAAACAAGAAGAATCAACAAATTGCACTTAAAATTGCTGGAGGACAATTTTTGTTTGTCAAGGGTAAAAGAAAGGTACCTATTTCTTTTCACCTTTTCAACCTTTAGCAATAGTATAAACTCTGTGGCAATGGGGGAATGTTTTAGGTGCTCAGCAAAAACACAAATGATAGAACAGATAAAATATGCATGTTTGGCAGATTTAAAGGAACTTTGTGTGCAGAGGAAAACCTTCGATGGTGATCACCACTGCTGGAAAGTATGGTTAAACCTGTTATTTGAAAATAGAATATTTATTATCCAAAATAATGAACCAAAGTCAACATTTAGGTGACATATTCAACAGAAAAACAGATCTAGTGCTGTTAAAACGCTGGAAATCCCTTGGATGGGGAAAACTGCGGAGCACCATCAATCGTATTGTTAAACCACACTGAGCAAGATGTAGAATTGGGACTTCCCAAAGATGTTATGTAGCATATCTCACACAAAGTTCAACTTAAACATATTCATCACTGGCTGACACTGACAGATATAGTACATTCAAACAACCTGAATGCAAACTAGAAGATGAAAAAAGTAAAATAAAACCATAGCAAACAGGAAAAGTCTGCAATAATAAAAGTTTGTTCAGTCTCAGTTTGTCATTTTCTCACAAAGATGACAGAACACTCAGCAAAGCAGACAGTTAGCCAGTGGTCAAGGACATGAAAACTAAGAGTGAATTTATAATGAACAGAAAAAAGAGGTTTCGCTAATGATACAGAATATAAATACAACAGAAAAAATCTGAACCTGTATTAACATTGCGATCTAGTGTTGTGATCAGGGTTCAAATTTCCTTGGGCATTTGAGCTGATATTCCAGCAACGCAGAGGACATGAGAGAAGAGTTTGGTATTATAAACCAGCAATGACACAGAGAGGTTATCTTCTTACAGCAGCCCACTGTTTGAGAGGACTTAAAAGGAACGTACTGCAATGCAGTACTGCACCGAAAAACCGGGGCCTCCCTCCTGGGTAGTACTGAAGAGGCAACACACAAGGTCACAAAGGTTTCTTGACTCAGGTAGTCAGGAGAGTGTTTATCAGGAGGGAGTTACTTTGCTATAAAAACAAAGTGTTTTGGTCGAGTGCTGACTAATCTTGTCCTTATTTCATTTCTTTATATTTGAGTCCCAAATAAATCAATTTGTAAGATTCATGCTCAACTTTTGCTTTTGCTCTTCAAGATATATGCATATCTGAAAAAGTTGTTCTCCAGACAGTGGAAATAAGGCGTTTCAAAGGTATTTAAAATAATAACTCAGAGCCAGGAAACACAACAATCTCAAATGTACCACTGCTCATTGTTTTTCAAAGCAAACCGTTATTTTAAAATGCATCCTTCTGAAATTCACTACCATTTATGTTCTCTGGAACTGCACATGGAAAACTGCCACAAAAACCATAGAACTGATTCTTTTTTCTTGGGAATTTTTAAAAATGGAAATTCTTAAGTTGGGTAAATGCGTGGGTCCTTGCTGGTGACAAAACAGAAAGTAGTAAATACTGTTCTCATGCAGGGTATGCATGTCACTGACAGGAAACAGTCTCTGACACTTTTTGCCAAAAGATTATGACTCAACTAGAATTTAGAGTTTAAGAAAAATGACTAAACCTAAGCCTAAGGCTATGACACTAATATCTATCCAGCTGAACTGTCTTTTTTTTCTGTGCCTGAATGAAAAAAGCAAAATACCGTAAGAAGAGAACATTTGACTCCAGACACTGTCCACATTTTTAAACTTCCTTTCCATCCACCACATGAGAGGCATTAACTTGAAGTGGGTTTTATCAGAACAAATGACATATTGATGTGAGAAAACTAACTGCTGATGGTCCGATACAGTATGAGTACTGTGGTACGCTCAGAATTATGTTTTGCTACTTTTAGTGTAGTTAAATCCCCTGAGTAAAATAGACACTTGTTATGTGGAGAAAAGTGAGACTTGGACAACAGCTGCATGGCTCACTAATAAAAAATACAGAACAGCTGTTTTTCAAAAGCATCTGTTTGGAAAAGTTGGAACATTAGACTACCATTGGAATAAAATTGCACATGTCTAACCTGAAATATTCCCAGAATGAAAGTGTTTAAAAAGACAGTATTTGCTGTAGACAAATACTGTCTGGACGTTACAGCGGTAACGTACAGGCTGACTGCAGTTGCCACAGATCACTTCATACTCCTTCTGCTTAATGCCATTTTGCTAAATTTCTGAGTTACTGCCCTCACACAACAGTTCTTGTGATTTCCATCACCTCACTGGATATCACGTTTGCACCAAGGTTGGCGCTCCAAACGTGATATTGTCACCACTCATCAACTTTCTCCAGCATCCTTGGTGAACTTGACGAAGGTTTCCAGTTATGGATATGGAAAGTAATACATCTATGATGATATACAAGCTTCAACAAAGTTGAAAAGAAAACATTCTAAATACGTTATGTTCATATACTGTTTGCCTTTCAAGGACAATGTGCAACCTGTTATGCATTTAAATTAGAAATATATTTAAGAACACAAGACTCAAAGAGAAAAATCTATGGTTTTTGAGCTTCTCTTTCAACTCTGATTATTATATCTCCCTTATAACACAGAGCATCATATGTTCCAAAGGGCTTCCTTTTATGTAAAAATCATACTGAGCAGATTCATTAAGAATAAAACTAGTTTTAATTAAAAAATTAGGATGGAAGACTTCAGCTCAGTGAAATTGCTCAACAATCACTATAACACAAACAGTCAGAGCCAATGTATTATCACCTTGTTTTTTTTAAGGAGGAAAGATATATTTTGACAGTTTTTGACAAATTCTCGCTTTGCACAAGTTGCAAGCACACCCCAGGTGAATACTGAACTTTTAACTTGATAAATTTTTTTTCTACCCACAAGAGTTGCTAGAAATCTAGCAGCTGACCACAGCAGTGGGTCCACGGCTGCCTCAGAGTGGGAGGAAAGAGATAACCCTTATCAAGTTTTTCTCAAAGGGAACTCACAGCCGTGAAAGCTAATTACACTCTGACTCCATGGAGAACAACTATAAAACTCACTGATCCACTACATGTTTCTATGTCTGAAAAGAGATGGAAGGTCAATTTGTTTTTAATCAGAGTTTCTTTAAACACATACTCAAAAGAAATCCCTTCAAACATATTGTAATGCATTATCTATTAAGGCATTTCCAGCTAAATAAAATCTCCAAGAAGAATTAATTGCTGAATCCATTCTTCCATAATGTCTCCAAAGTCTCATTGAAGGTGTTGACCCAGTGTTTTCTAGTTGTTGTTGATTTTTTCTCATAATCCTACTGTCTGGGTTTTCCTACAGGCAGTTCAAAAGTTCAAAAATAATTGTCATTTAGTTCTGTTTAAACAACAGACCTTAGAAAGACAGTTTGGTTTTGTTAAAAATATCTATAGTTCCTGAACATTTTCACATTTTGTCATCTCACAAACATTAATGTATTTTATTAGAATATCATCTTGATAGTTATGGTGCACCTTTGTTTTTAGCTTTTCTGTTTCTCCACATTTTACAGCAATTAGAATTGCCCATTTTTTGCAAAATAGTGCAAGCGCATTCAAAGTGAAAGGGAAATTGCTGACAGTATAATTTTTTTCTAACATAGATTCTCAATTGGACTTAGGTCAGATCTTTAACTAGGCCAATTTAACACATGACTGTGTTTTAATCTTAACCATTCCACTGTATTTCACAGTTAGGGAGGTTTGCTCAGGGTTTTGTGTAGTTCCGTTTTAGCTCTATTTAGTCCTATTTCTTCTCTCACCAGAGCAGCAATCCTCCACGTTTGCCTTGTCCCCAGTGATTTCAAACTGAAAATGGGTCTTCTTATGGTTTATCCCGAACAATGGCATTCATCTTTTCACTCCTTCGTAGGTCAAATTTATGGAGTGTATGACTAATAGGTGTTCCATCAAAGATTTCTCCCACTTGAGGTGTGGATTTCCACATCTCCTCCAGGAATACTATGGGGCTTTTGTCTGTTGCTTTGATAAATGCCTTGGTACACACCAAACAATTCAGCTTTTCTTAACAACTCAAATGCTGTTAGGTTTTATCTGGGTTAGACTGACAAAAATTGAGTTAAAAAATTATGACTCTGGAGTTGAAGTCGGCACTGTGCTATTCTTTGAGTAACTCCACAGCTTATCTATGTGATCACGGGAATTCTCCACTATGAAGTAAATCAGTAATAACTTAATTCTAACTGTTCATAAGTGATAAGGTTAATTTTGTTGATTACAAATTGTTTGCTTGGACTAGAATTTAACAGACTTTTGATTGAACAGATAAGACCAGAAACACTTGTAACGAAGAAATCATGCATATTTCTGCATAAAAAAATGCTTAATGTTATGTTTTAGGGTGATGGTGACCCAAACATTAATGTCAGAAAACCCCTTGTGATGGGTTTTGATTTCACCCAATTTGGTAACTTGAACTTTAAACACTGAATAATTTATCCCAGTCTTCAGACAGCTATTCATATCCAGTGTACTGGGTTAAGACCCAGCGCTGTTGAACTGAAACAACGCAGGGTTATCTCCGTCAAATGTTGACCCAGCGCTGTGTGAAAAATTTTACTATTCTTCACTCCGTCTTCAATGTGCGAGTTAATTGTTGATGGTTTTCAAATAACTGAGTAAACTCTGCTCCACAAACATGTTCTAGATTGATTTGTATACAAATCTTCATGAATATACACTTGCTTATAATTTCATCCTTGAATTGTCTTCTGTGTTCATTGGGCTTCATGATGCTGTTTGTTCACTAATATTCTCATTGTGCTGAGATTAAAATGCACTTTATGTTGTCATGTTTAGTGTTATTTAAAGTGAACCCAAAAGTGGGAAGGTAGAGGCAGCAGGTGATTTTGCAAATTTAATGAAAAATAATGAGAAAAGCAAACTTACAAAAATACAGGAAGCCAAACTTGAACAAAAATAATCCATACCAAAAAATCATCCAGGAGACATGAGGAGCATGAGAGGAAACCAGATAAGTAACCAGTGAGTAGTGACTGAGAAAGAAATGCTTAAATAGAGAGAGAGAGAGAGAGAGAGAGAGAGAGAATAAGGATAAACATAATAAACAAGAATCAGTAAGAAAGGACTGAACTAAGACAAACAAGAACAAGAATGATCCAACCAAATTAAGAAACAAGCACAAAACCATAATGACACTAGTCTCAAATCAAACTACAAAACAACCTAAAATCCTAATATTTTTTCAGAAGTGAGTGATTTCTAGAGGCTATTTGCGTACAAATACTATTTTACTATTATTTGGAACCATTATAATTTATGACTTATGTTGAGGATGACCAAGTGCGACAGGACAGAGGCAGATGTGATGAAAATTATTTAGTAAATATCCAAACACTTTCTAGAACACTAGAAAATACTGGAGACACAAAAGGGCAGAACAGGGATTGACTCCAGAATCCAGCAGAGAGTAATAACACAGGTGAGAACACACCTACACACACATGATACAAACATAGATAGAACCCATTGTTGCTTTTGTCAGTTTCAAGTTATTTCTATAGGAGTGCCAACTATTTTGTCAACTTGCATATTTCAGGAGAAAAAAAATGTGAACTTCCTATACAATATCTAAAGAAAAGCTAATAATTATCTAATGTTTCTGCAACCACTGTATGTGTCTTTGTGTTGTGTGTTGAGGAATTTAAATATTGTTTGATGTAAACCAGCTAAATGTCATCTAATTAATATCCAGAAACAGTTACAGGGACTCCTTCAAACCTGTCTTATATTTGAGAGAACTTTCCAAAACTGTCTCTTGCACAGCTGAACAAATCAGTCATTCCTTCTGAATCCTGACTGCCAATTAAAAAGACTTTTCTCCCCTTCCTGTCGATCAGTCCGTTGCTTAGGCAGCTAGTCAAAACTGCAGTGATTTGACGTAAGATTGGAAGGGCATTTAAAAAAAAAGCAAAGCACACAGTTTGTGTTTATTAATTTTAGCAAAATAAAAAGTTAAATAATTATAGCTATAAATTCTCTCTGACTTCAAACTGTAAGAGAGGCAGCACACGTAAATAAATATCTCAATATTATGTACTTTTATGAGAAGCAGTCAGAAAAGATGACAGGTCCCATTTAAAATATATATTAATTGGCCAAAACAAGAACCATAGATATTTACAGATAATCCTCCTTAATGACTGTTGACTCTTTTTTATTTATTATTATTGTTATTATTTAAAAAGGCTATTTTTAGGCACTGGTATCTTTTATTGAACAGTATGTTGTTCACATGGTGTGCATGCTCCACTGAGCCACCCAGCACCCCATGCCTAATTATTATTAAAACAGAAAATATTTTCAGGCCAAGATAGAACATTGTTTCTTAAAGCCAGCATCCAAGACATCAGTTTTTGTCAATACACACCTGTGTTTGCTTTGTCACACACATCTGAGCCTCAAGTCATCCATTAAGATGACCTCAGTGTTTTGTCTTGTGTTAAAAATGTGTCAACCAGTTCAGGAATAAGATCAGCACATGCTCTAAAATGTGTGGAAAATTGGATGGAGCTAATCCAGTCCTCACTTTCTGGTTTTCCCCTGTGAAGTCCTTGTCATCAGGAAAACAAGCCCAGGGGGGACATCAAGTGTCATGGTTTGTTCTCTTCTCATTTGGGTACAATTAAATTTAAACGGTGTATAAATAAACAGCCAACAGGGTAAATTAAAGAACTGTCA
Organism: Xiphophorus maculatus; assembly: GCF_002775205.1. Taxonomy (NCBI): domain Eukaryota; kingdom Metazoa; phylum Chordata; class Actinopteri; order Cyprinodontiformes; family Poeciliidae; genus Xiphophorus; species Xiphophorus maculatus. The sequence continues at coordinate 17,223,662 of NC_036465.1, read as the reverse complement.
CATTTTCTCACAGACTGACTCGTGACATGATAAAACATCCTGGAATTTAAAGACAAAGTAAATAGAAAGGTATTGTTTGTCTTGTTTTGTATGTATACAATAAGCTGTTATTCCTTGGCAGAGATAGGTGGAGGATATTTCCATAAAAACCTTTTTTTTTTTTTTGGTAACAGTTATTCATATGGCCAAACTTCCATCCTGACATGCTTTTATCATCACAAATTAATAATACCAAAATAGTCAGTGAAGAAACCTTTTGGCCATGCACAAGAGGACTAGAGTAAAATCTGAAGGTATTAAACCAAACTCTCATGGCTTGACCTCAGAAAAAAATTATAATATGATACAATTACCAATTTGTAAAATTATTGCGTTTCATTTGGAGAGCAGTTTTCAAATACAACTTTCCACCCATTTTCACTGAAGCATATTAATTCCTTGATAGTTTTTTCCCCTTTTTTTGCTGAATATGAATAAAACTACAGATCCTTAAATTACAGAGTTGAGTTTTATTCACACTCTCAATAACTTGCTTAAACTGGAGCTTGATGACTGTTGTTTCTATTGATTTTTGAGGGTAGAGTACAGTTCCTCCCTGAGGTTACTTCGTGTTGTTTAAATTATAAAAGAGATTTATCACTTCATTTCTGAAACACTGATTTCAGAAGTCAATACTTTCATTGATGTTGAAAGTCCCAGGTCATGAAGCTTCACTATCAGCTATTGGACAGGCAATGATAATTATAAGAAGACAAACATTACACTGACAGAGAGGACTAGACAAAGTCTAGTGGGAAGCAGCAGCATGTAATATCACATTTCTTAAAAGCTGCATGCTATATGTATGTGATTGTTATTGCATCTGTTTTTATGTTTACATGTCTGTGTAGGTGTGTTGGCGTGTACATATGTGTAATTAGAAGTGGAGGTAATGGTATTTTATAGAAGAGTTGGATTAAGGTTACACCCACCAAGCTCTAGGATCAAAGATACACACACACACACACACACACACAAAAATGCAGCGTGGGAGAAATGCTGACTCAATAGATTATTAGAACATTGTTGACTGGCAAAAAAACTCAACTAATGTTCAAGTTATCAGGAGATATTTGCAGAGATTGATCTTTCCAAACTTGAAAGAATAAACTTTTTAAGTTACAGTTTGCACAACCAAGATAGACAATCCAAGAGAGGAGAAAAAACATCAGACTCGGCGAGAGCTTAAGAGCCGATCTGTTATGCAAGATGACTATCCTGTGTGCTGGCCAGATTTGAAGGGAGTGATAAACTCTACAAGGGGCACTGATTTCAATCTTCTGTGTTTTCTTATCACACACAGCAAAATAAGTTTCTACATGTGAACAAACAAAAGCACAGAGTGTGAAATCTAATCCCTATCTCCTGTGGCCACCTGTAAAGACGCCTTTCTCTTGTCTTTGGCACTTTCTGAGGGGAAACAAATGATTCCCGAGTGAAGAGAGATGAGAGAAAAACTGAAAGAAGGGAAACAAATGAAACACAGCTAGGGGTGGCATGTTGGAAGCTTATCAGCAGCTAGTAACTTCAAAACAACACAAGGGGCTCTGAACATACACAGGGTGGTATAATACATAAGTGAGGGAGTGGTAGTGAGTAAAACCAATGTTAAAATAAGGAAAAACAACTCTGTAGCTGGGATGGAGAACAGATAATCTAAAAACTTCGTGTGTATAAATTTGTTTATACATTTTGTGGTTATGTGGATTGTGTTATGCATGTTCAAGCATCTGTCACGACATTTTGTGTTGAAAACAAACCTGAAACTCTCAAATTTTGTCATGTAATATACTATTTTATATATTTCAAATGTCACCTCCTTATAAGCATTTCATTGGTTGTTGTTGCAATCAAGGGAGGCAATGGCATAGTAGTGGGTAATTTTTTTTTTCATAAACTATAACATATATCAAATATAGCTGGCAAACTATCATACCTTCTTTATTTTTCACGTCACGCTGTACTGACACTAATCTTCTCATTTCTGCCTGATTACATATAATTAGAAGCTATTTAACACACATTACAAACATACTGTGTTGTCTGAGAGGCTGTGTAATGAATAATGTATTCTGCATCTCAAATTGTAAATCATAGCAACTCTTCACACTCAAAATGCGCATAGATCGGGCATATTTGCTTACAATTCATTATGATTTGAGCCACATTTTACTAGTTTGTCCATCACTGCTGTGAGAAAAAATATTGTTTAGTTGTGTATTTTTATACTGAGCATTTGAAAAGTCAATCATATCTATCTATCTATCTTGTGCTCCCTCTCTCTGTCTCCACACTTTCTGGCTCCTTCACATGCACATTTGTCTTTTTAACATTTTAACACCCCATTATGCATAAACACAACACATTCAAGCACTGGCAATGTCATGGGCTGTGGTGGAACCAGTGGAACCAGGTTGAAAGTGATGATAATGATATTTAATGAAGAATAAACAGTACCAAATGTCCAAAAGCCAGGCAGCACTGCTGAGCAGAAGACCTTGGCTCAACACAGGTAGCGACAGGCTAAACGAATGGACAGACGACGGACTGAGAAAAATATCAGACGACAACTGACTGTAGGTAGACAAGGACCCGACGAAGAACAAAGGATACAGGTGAGGTTAAATACACAGGGAGTAATTAAGGAAACGAAACACACCTGGTGAGCAATCAAAGGGTAAGACAGGACAACAGGGAGACTCAGACACAGAGACTCGAAATAAATACACAGAAAAACACGGAACATGACAGGCAATACACCACTAACACTGACACTCATGTCCCATTTTAGTTTTTATTAATTTTATCTTTTAATAAATGTTTCCATTATGCACCTTTACTCTTCCTGTTTTTGTTATGACCATCAGCCAGTTGTAACACTGTACTAAGTATTACTTACCACACTGCAGCATTTATAATACTTTAAAATTTTAATTTATGTTCATTATTCAGTGTCTGTTCTCCTAAACAGGAATTGAAAAACACAAACGTCAGTGCATATTAATCAGCAACAGTAAACAGAACAGCTGTGATGACTTGGGGTGTCAGATTATTAACCCAACAGATATTAAGATTTAGCTGCTAATTAATACAAACTTGACAATTTCATAGAAATTGAAAGTAGTTTGTTCTTCATATTCCAGTTAAAAATGCGGTGGTCATTTAACTGCTTTGCTCCTTTTACTGCAGCTTTGAGCCATTTAAACATGTAGCAGAAACCGTAAAACTTCATATTTGGAAAGTATGTAATATCTTATAAATGTGTATTATTCTATATGGACGCTTGAGGTGCATTTGAACGAATGCACCTTTGTACAGAAGTGATGGTTAAGCATAGAAAAGCCAAATATGGAAATCTATTCATATGCTGCCTTCACTGCTATGAAGAGACAGAATTACTGCAGTTTCTTTGTTCCTCCAGACCGGTCTGTACGATAGATTAATTAATATGTGAATTTATTTGGATTATTTAGTATGTTTACTTATTTAAGTTTATCTTAGAGTCCTTCCTTATACATCTCGCAGAGGCATATTGTAGACAATCACCAATATATTTCAATAGTTAAGTGTTTTATTTAAAAACTAAACTTAAAACAACTTTATAAAATGTCATCACAGTCCGGGATGAGATTGTTCTCTATATTTTCAGTTAAAAATGACTCTTAAAAAGCTACAACCATGTCAGTTCAATTCAGGAGAAGATGGAACCTCTTAGATAAATTCCTGCAGCCGTGTTTATTGACTCTGTCGCACCACAGTACAGCTGAGATCCACTACATGCAGCTCTCACTCATCAATGGGCTCCGTCGTGTCACTACCTGTAAACAAAAACAGGTGCCGGCCAGAAGAAGTCCATAGAGCCAGCCAATCTCCTCTGCGACCTACGAGGCCAAACCCTGCAGATGTCAGTAGAAAACAGAATTCACAGAAGCTTGAGAGGTTCATCTCTGCTCTGCTGTTAACATGATGTTTTCCACTGATTGTATTTTTTTCTGCTGCAGGAACGGAACGGTAGATCATGCCGATCGGTCGTCTTCACCTGGCAATCAAACAAACTGTCCTTTCGTTGCTTCCGGCTGCTATATGTTCCCTTTCTACTGCAGACTGAGTTCTACACTTTTCAGGTGTTCAACCTCACTAGCAGATTTAGGAAACAGCTTATAGGCCACTTCCAGGCACAGCCACAACTCCACATATTGACCGTCATCAAGCAACGTTAAGCAATTTGTCCAGGTCCAAATAACCATAGTGGATTAAAACTATGATGTTTTATTGCGAATGCAGTAAAAATAAAATCTGAGTAAGAATCATGCACATGAAATTAAAACAGTTAAACACATGCATAATCACCCCATCAGAATAAACACTGTTAACAACAAATGTCCACTGTGTGAATATTGACAGAAATGTGCCCTGCATGTGCTTTGTGTGACAGAAAATGAACGCCCTAAAAAAATAATCTCCATCATGAAACAGAGAGGTAATGGGGTACTTTTTAAAGGGAAGCTGGTCACAGTAAATGGGAAGGTGTATGATGCAAAATCTTGTAAGAGAACCTGTAAAATACTGCAAAAGACTTGAATGTGGCTAAATTCAATTGAGAATCTGTATAAAAATATGAAAATTTACATTTTGCATGCAATCTGAGTGAAGATTAAGTTCTTGGCAAATGTAAATGTGAGGTTTAAATAAGCTCCGGCATGGTGCTTTTGATATCATACATGTCAGTTCAAAAAGGATAATATGAGAAAGCAGCTCTGTCTGTAAGAAAACCACCAGTTGTACCACAGCTTGAGAATGTAAGACCAACCTGGAGAATGTGCATGTACCTCGAGCCTTATGACAAATAATTATATGAGATTCCAAAAGCAACAGCACATAGTACAAGACATTTATACAGAAGTTTTAGAATATATTTATTTTCTTCAATATCGTCCAAACAGTGATTGTTGAAGTATTAATAATTATCCTTGCACCCAAAAAATATCTTTGTATATTTTATATACTACATATATGTAAATATTTGATTAGAATAACATCAGAATATTCACATTTTCAAACAAACATACAAACAGTGATAATATTTGAAAACATGGTTTGTTAATAATATTAAGAAATTTTCAAAATGATTGATTAGAGTTTCTTTTGAAAGCTTGTGAGAATTTCAACACAATCTAGTAATACTTGTAAAAGAAAATCTAAGTCATAAATTTCAGTTCTTAGTAGTTTGAAAACTTAAAGGAGGAGAAATTCTGCTGAGGATAAAATAATACTAATTAATTACCAATTATGGCACATTTCCCCATACAAAAATTTGATGTGTTGCTGTACAATATAACAAATGTAATTCAAAACACAAACATAATTAGCACAACATTTTAAAGCTGTGATTTTGCTTATGTGAATTCCATATTCTGCCATTCCAGATCATTATCTTCCTGAAACAAAGAGATGGATGAAATGATGGTGGCTAACTCACCCAGGACTTGCTCCAGGTTGTGTGCTGCCTTCCTGACTGATTTGACAAATTTCATGATCTCAGATTTGATTTCAGTTGGTGGGGAAGACGCTTCCTCTGCCACTAGGTCACTTTCACCGTTGTCAGACTCTTGCATCAGTGAGCTTGACAACAGTGTTGCCTGATCAGAGACTGACATTGAGTCTCCAGTTTCAGACTCGGAGGCAGAAGGAGGTTCAATTCGCTTCTCTGCTTCCCTGGCTTCCTTAATGTGCTGAATCTCTTTTGCATCCAAAGCAATGAATAAAATATCCACAGCTACAAACAAACTAGACAGCACACCTGTTGCCACTTCTGCCAAACGCACTACCCTGCATGTTTGTGCAGCAAGCTTGCCAATGTTAGCCACTCTAACTAACCGGACCAGTTCAGCAATGCCTCCAAGCCCTTTTCCAGCCCTAACACCAACACTCATCAGTTTGTCCTCTGTAAACTTGCTATCAGTGCCAGGTGTTTGTGGACACTGGTTTTTGATGGCCTGCAGACCACTGTTAATCTCCAAGAGCCATGTCACCACTGCACTAATTTTCTGTTCTATTTCTTTAATGATACTGCGAACTGCTTTACGATCAGAAGACTGGTTGACCATTTTTGTGATGTTTGAGGCACCAGCAGTGACCCCACCAACAGCACCCACCCCCACACCAATTCCAGTGACAATAAGTGAGGCTCCTAAAGTGAAGGGTGCCAGAATAAGCCCCACTATGGATGTAATTCCTCCCACGGCTCCAATCACTCCTCCTGTCAGGCTGCCGATGGTAGTGCCTTCATGAACACGCTCCAGACCATCTGCCAGAGCTCTCAGCTTCTCCAGCTTCATCTGAAGATCCTCCACAGTTGTTTGGCACTAAAACAACAAATAAAAAACAAACACAGTCAGTTTCCACACAAAGAGTAGAAGCACACCTGAGATGAGAGCAACTTGCAGATGTCTATGCACTACCTTACGCCCCATGCGTCTCTTTTCTAACACACCTGAATCAAATGGACTGCTAGTTACCAGGCCTCAGCAGAGCCAACTGAGAGAATTCAGCTATTTGATTCTGGTGTATAGATGCAGAGATGTTTCTGAACATTAGTTCTTGAACTTTGGCACCTCTAGACTACACTGCAATAATTGGAAAAATGGAAATATCCTACCTTGGTTCTAAGACACATGATGATGATAGGGCGCAGCAGGATCTCACTGGCTGTTGGTCTTTCTTCAGGCTCTTTTTTCAGAAGGTCACTCAAGAGATCACAAAGCTCAAATGAAAAATGGCTTGGAAGAGGCTGGTAAACACCACTAATTATCTTAGGCATGAGCTTGATTGTAGTCTCTGCAGAGAACTGAAAAGTAAAAAATCAATACCAGGCAAGGTTTTATAACTTTCAACATATAAGCAAATTTTTTGTCACTGTATAAAACGTATGTACTAAAGCCTTGAGAGCCAAATTTAAAAGAACAATTGAAAGACCTGCTGTTCTAATATCATTTTGACCTGGTACCAAATTGTATTTTGTATCAGAACTGTAGACATTATCCACAAGTAAAAAATGAAATAAAACTATACAAAAAATGCCTTTAATGCTGACTTTCACCCAAAACTAGGCAGACTTTGTTTTTACATATTTCAAGTCAGTGTTGTTAACTTACTGCTTTCTGTTTCGTGCAGAGCTCATACAGTATGCATCCCAGCGACCAGATGTCACTAAATAAATACAGGACAAACATGAGAAAAAAAATCTCAAAATATTTAATATAATGAATCTACTGTTGAGGTGACTACACATCTGACTTTGTTTTTATAAGATATGAGTGGAGATTGTGTAATATGTTCTGCTTTTCTTCTGATTGGTTTATTAAAACAAAAAAGATATAATTATTTAACACAGCTTATTTATGTATTCATATGCAAATTGGATGCAGCCAATTTTACATCAATTATGCTTTCAATGTGGATGAAAAAAGGATTTTCTGTTATGTTTTCAAGTTAACTCAAAGTTTAAAAAATTAAAAGAAAAAATAGTTGCTTTTTTCAGCTTTTCACATATTAACACATATTACCAATATTAAATGGGATTGCTGCATATGATAGCTGTGGCTACAGTGTAGTAGCTTACCATCACCAGTGTGTGATTGTTTGCATGAATGTAGTGTGAAGCACTTTGGCGTTCTCTGGACTTGATAAAGTGCTTCACAAGTGCAGATCATTTTACTGTTTACCATGATAGACTGATGGGAGAACTCCCAAAGGTTCATATGATCATTATTCTTCATTTTTTTTAATAGCCAGTTGTGTTAGTGACATATTTCTGATCTTTCTAATGGACTTTTCAGCTTTTATTTCTTGTAGTAACCGGCCTACTTAAATAAAATTAGCCAACAACTCTTATTCTTATAGGCTGAACAAAAGAAATGCATAATCTACAACAAGATATATTAAGGGAAAATTATCAAATGCCTTTAAAACCTGCAAGCAAAAATTGTTATTTAATATATTTTTTAAAATAAACAAGAACATTATGTGACTATTTGCAAACTCTAGAAAACACCAAAATGTAACCTTAAACTAATTTAATATTACTGTAAAAAAAAAGTACCTTTTTCCATCATAAGTTCCCCCCGTAAAGACTTCAGGAGCTAGGTAATTTATTGTTGGATTTGAGTTTGTGGTAGACGGGCCTTTTGAACTGTGAGAAAAACATAAAATATATAATTCACATTTTAAATTTCTTCTTTGAAAACAAGCTGACAAACATGACAAATTCCTATTTAGCAGTACAGCATAACATGTCATTAGTATTTTGTGACTCCATAGAGGTAGTATAAACATGAACAGTAGGATGTTCAATGAAAACATCCAATGATTGCTACAATTATTGTAAAGCCAGAGGTAGGTGTTGGCAGACTATAGATTTTGAGAATAATATTACCTTTCATGAATATTTCCAAATCCACCCAAATGCACCAATCCAAATTCTGACAACAATATGTTCTATAGAAAACGGAAAAAGTTGTCTATAAGAAATAGTCAAAGAAGGGTAAATATTTTAAGTATTTCAAAAGATTATGTTGAATGTCTTGTCAATCCATTACAACATCATTATATTGAGAAGACAACTTGTAAGTTCTTTTTTAATATTAAAATGCAAAATTAAAATGCAGCCTTTCCACTTGCTTGTGTAGTATGTGCAGTACCTTTGGCATCAGATCTTTGTGAAGCAAATTTGCCTCATGAATGACTTTGAGAGCCATACAGATCTCAACAATCCAGCTTAGTACCTAGGTAACAGACAGCAAATAGAAAAGGAATGATTTCCCCTTTCTTGGCATCAAAAATCTGAATTGTGTCAGAATCTCAATAAAAGATGTCTTAAAATGTATTTAGTTTACCTCACTCTCTTGTGGCAGCTCTTCTGGATTCTTTCCAACAACATCAGCAAGACTCCCACCCTGGCACTCCTTCAGTATTATGTAGTAGATGTTTTGATTTTCATCTTAATGACACACACACAAGTACTTTTAGTTTAGCTCTTTTTCATTGTCAAGGATGCAACTTAATAGGTTGTTGTATAGCTTCTTTCCTTAAACTCTTGTTGGGTAATAACAAGATGGGTTAGTTAGTGTCCAAGAAATGTTCAACTATGAAAAAGTCATATTCTGTTGTATTGTGAGCTCTGATTTGTAAAATGTTTGTAATAAACATTCCTTAAATAGCAATGTTCTGTACAAGACTGCTATATAAGGAAGCTCAAATGTGCACAAAATACACACCAGTCTGTGGAATTACATATTTTTAAAGACAATAAAGTTGAAATAGCAAGAGCCTTGAAAGTTTAACAGAAAATGATGCCATTCACAAAGTTTGTTTTGAATTATAGTTTTTTGTTTTTTAAATTTATTAGCTCTGAAACAGACAAAAAGCTTACAGAGCTCAAGTACATATACATTTTTGAATTTCATATAGTGTCCTCTAAGAATTTACTATATCCATCCATCCATCCATCCATCCATCCATCCATCCATCCATCCATCCATCCATCCATCCATCCATCCATCCATCCATGTACCCTCTTGTTCTTGCCATGTCGCTGATGCCAATCTCTTGCAGTCATTTGGTGAGAGATGGACAGTTTGACAATTCATCACAAGAAAACACAACAGCATTCAGGACAAACAACCATGCAGACACATACAGCCATACCTAAGGGCAATGTAGAGAGATTAACCAACCTGACAGTCATGTGTTTTGACTGTGTGAGAAAGCCGATGAACCCGCAGAGAATCAACTCATGCCTATAGTTGAAAATGATTTCCTATAACCTTGAACCTATTTTCAATTTGTGGGTTTGTTGTTACTTTTTCATATTTCAACATTTCTAAATAAAAAATAGATGTATTCATTAAAACATGGTTTAAACATAAAGCAACATACCTTTAAACGAGTTTCTTATATTTGTAAGATGAGGGTGGTTTGTTTGCCGAAGAACTTCAATCTCTGACATCAGTGCAGCAAGAGCCTGTCTGGGAAGCTGCAAGGCAAAGCATGGTTGCAAGATAGTGATTTGGTCTAACAATATTCTCCATCCATCAAATAAAAATATGTAGTCATGAATTCCAACATGCATTTTGATGAAGCTTGTTGGTCAGATTAAAAGAAACTGTTGAAAATATCAAGCTTTAATCAGGTAATAAACATACTTTACGTTAAGCCAACATTTCTACATTAAACATGTTTTCTTTCATTTATGTTCTGATGTAATATTCTGGTCTGAAATGTTGTGTTTTAGCTATCTGCAAGCAGAAAATCATCTTAGTTAACAGATATAACGACTCAACTGTTCAACCGAAGAAGAAGTGGAGTTTATTGCATCGACCACCAAGTGGCTTCTGAATGATAAATTATGTTTAATTACTAAATTAAACTATTACTAAAAGCAGGGGCAGAACCTTCCTTCCATCGAATGATTTATTACTTAATTTAGTGTACATACAGTTGAAGTCTTACCTCTGTCAGATGAATCATCTTTATAAAATATGTGTCGTCATCTTTTGTAGCAGTGATGTCACTTTCAGTTTTTTTTGATACCACGTATCCTTCCTGTGCCAGTTTACTTTGTTCCTTCCCCATCTTTGTTAACTACTGGTAGCAAAAGTTGAAAAAACAAGCAAGACATTTTACTGTTAAAAGGGAAGTGTCAGGACTTTCGGTTCTTTGACTTGGTTTTGTTGCATTCTGTGTCCATTAGTTCATTTTCTTTGATTACATCAGTCATGTTCCTGTTTTACTTTGGTTCAGTTCTTTCTTAGATTTTCTAGTTTAGCATGTTTATCTTTTGTGTCTAATTTTTCCTTGTTTCTCTAGTTTAATTATGTTTCTTATATCTATTTATTCTTTAGTGTCAGATTAATTTCCCAGAGTCTTGTGCACGCTCTGTGGTACTCATACGGAAACACAGGAAGCCACTGGAAGGTTTAATCAGACCATATTGACCTTGTTGTGTTCTTATTTTACAGAACTGGACAGCCACCAAGAGGAGTTGTGTAGTTTTGACATAGAAACTGTGGTGTTCGCCTGTGGGGCTCAATTTTACAAGACTGTTGAGAAACTTTTGAGTTTCTCAGTAACTTGAATGCTTTGTTGGGACACTTAACAGACTCTAAACACAAAGAACTGACGAAGCTAATACTTTTCTTTTCTTCTTTGTTTTCTTTGGGAGACCTGTTGGCACATTTCAACAGAGAAACAGGAAAAACTGGAATCTGAATTAAGTGTCGAGTTACAGTTTTGCAGTACCTTCGTCCTTCTTCCATGCTTCTATGAATACTAAATCAGACTTTGGATATACATTTGTAACTTTCCAATTTTTCCACTTTAGGTAGCAAAACGATCTCCGACTTGGAACAGTCATTTTGTTTGACTAAATCATAATAGAACCCCGTCACAGTAGCAATAGGGATGACATGAGTAAAGTTCAAATCTTTAAAGCAGTGTAGGTAGCCATATCTTTATTGGAGGGAGCCTAATGGCTCTTTATAGGAGTCCATAAAGCTAGTTCCTGTATATTATCTCTCTCGCTCTGGTTCTCTCTCTCTGAAGCTACTTAACAATATAAGTAAAATTTGTTTTTTTTTTTGCTTGTTTTGCATCTTTATTTTTTACCAAATATTGCATATACTTTTACAATCATCCATAAATTATTTCACCACTGAAATATACTCAGCTTACATTTAAACTATTTGTTCTGTTTAAATAAACTATCTGAGCATGTTAAACTTTGTCTGTAGTTTTTTGATACCTCTTGCACCACTGAAGTTGTGTAATATGAACACACCTTAAGTTTGTTTTGGCAGTTTCATGAGAACAGCTAAAATGTGGAGCCCTTTTTAAAGTTTACACTTTAAAAGTTTCTTCCTCCAACCAACCACTAAGACTCTAATTACTTGTGTTCAGAATTATGATCAGCTGGATTTGATCAAACAAAACAAGATACAGGCGACAGAAGCCTTTTTCAACAAAATCAAAGCAAACTCAAAAGTAGACTTTGTGATGCATAATTTGTAGTCACACCACCAATTTTCATCTTTCCATCAAACAATTTGAGTTACTTCTTACCTGACGAACGTTATCCGCTGAGACTGAAAATGACTGTTGTAAATGTCCTCGTTTCACTCCTCTCTCTCTCTCTCTCTCTCTCGCTCGCTTTCTCTCTCTCATTGTGCTCTTTGCAGCAGGTTTTAAAATCACTTTCACTTTCTCTTTACCTCTACCTCAGGGCTTTACATATCTTTGCATGTTGTCTGTGTGAATATGTTTCTCTTTCATAGTTAGAGCTAAGGTTATTTGCATTAGAACAACATTCTCCAAAGAGTGAGGTTGCCTTTTTCTACTTTTTATTCATAAACATTTTGAACAATATGCAGCATACTTGGAGATAGTTGGAGAATGTGAGACTTATAAATAGCTCAAATAAAGATTGGAGACAGGATCCTTCCATCCTTAAAGTATGGAAGGATTTACTTCCATACTTTAAGGAAGTAAATCCTTTTTTAGATTTTATAGTTTACCAAATGAACATCACAGCTGCATTAGGCATGTGTGTTCTGGAAATATGCTCAGATAAAAAAGTTGTTTAACTGGCTGACAGCAGCTGTCTGCAAAAGTTTGCCACAAGCCAGTTGAGGCATCCAATGTTCTGTCAAAAAAAACAATATAGATGTTTGTTTACATGTAGATGGAAAACAAAAATATAAAAATAAAAAACAATGCTGCTTTAATTGATTTTTCAAATTTTGTTGGTTATATAAATCTATAAGTAATTCATATATTCTCTCTCTCCAGCAATTAATTTAAATAAACGTCATGACAGCTGATTTAATACAGACAGCTTGCCAGATATAATGAGCACATGCATGACTTTATTCAAGGGTTTCGTACAAAAGCTCGGCCTATAAACATGAGGTTGTGGCTCAGTGCTTCTAACAACGTAATTTAGTGGTGGTGGTGGTGGTGGGGGGTTCTGTAATGCAAATGCCAGGAAGCAAATCTCAGGTTAATGACTTTTTCTCAACCACCAAAATGCCTGTGGAAGAACATTTTCTTTCTTTCTGTCATAACAGGAGTCATTATATCAGGGTGACAGCCATTTTGTCATTATGACAAGCATCACACCAAGTAATGTAATGAGATGTGAAGGGAGAACAGCAATATTTGGCACAAATGTTTGCAAGTCAAACAATATCAATCACATTCTGTTTCTCCCGTCTGTCCTTGCGTTGTTTGGTTTTTTTTCCACACAGCTGTAGCATCTCCCAATGATAAATCCTAGTATGACATCAAACTCTCAAACCAGATAAAACGATAAAGAATCCAGAGTGGAAGCATAGACAACATTTCACCACTTGTGATCAAGCAGTATTAGAGTAAATTAAGTGTGCATGTAGGGATTAGTCCAAAATGTTTTTTTCAGAACCAGCAAGTAAGTTGTCAAGTTTATTTGCATCGCACATTTCTTCAATAAAGCAGTTCGAAGTGCAAAAGAAAATCAATGAACAAAAAAAAAGAAACATCACATGACAGTGGTAAAATAATGCAAAGTTGAAATCATGTCTAGAATTATTGTATGTTCACTTATTAATACTATAAACAAATGGAGTTTTAGCCTTGATTTAAATGTTTCAGCACCTTAGCAGTATTCAGGAAGTTTTTTCCAGATTAGAGGAACAGAAAAACCGAATGCTCTTCTCCATGTTTGCTTATGGTTTTTAAACTAACAGAAGTATTTTAAAGTCTTTTCTATGAGCTACAGTGAGTCCATGTAAGAACTTTAGGAGGAGGGTGATGTGCTCTACTTTTCTAGTTTTCTTGAGAACGCAAGCAGCATGGCACTGCAGCTGTTTGACTTTTTAGGCAGACATATGAGGGAACTGCTGCAGTAATCAAATTAACTTAGATAATTGCAGGTAGAAAGTAAGACATTTTCCAAACTCATGTGTCTTTTGTATTTTCACAGACACCACTACACATCTAAAACAAAGAAAAAAAAAAAGAAAGAGAAAGCAACATATATTTTGGCAAGCGATGCATTTCTAAATTAATCAATACACTGCACACATATGAGTAACGATGTGTTTGAAGGACTAAATGCAGTAGCAGGTTTGGCTGTCAACTTTGCCTTGCGAAAATCTACGTCTACAAGCATTTTACTACAATGGCCGGCTGCCAAAGTGATGGAGGAGTTGAGAAAAATCAAAGACCACATCAATTTGAGTTTTCAGCGTGCTCTGATTATTGATCCTCTGCAACCCACTTCACCTTAACGGTCATGGTTTTATCTGAAAGACAAGGTTGTGTCCCTGAAAAGGACAGATTTATTGCAGGACTCAGTCAGATACAAATAACCAACTGAATCTGTTGAATACCAGGAAACAAGTATTACACAATAGAATAACAAAACATAATCACCCAGTCAAAAAATCACCCACTGAATGAATAAGTAAAAGTAGTTCATTCTTTCCCTTGCTGTGGAATTTTGGTTTAATCTTATTGCAAGAATAATAAAACAAATGTTCAATCTGTTGTATTATATCATTCTTGAGACCTATAATATTAGCACTTCTCTTTTAAAAGTCAGTATGTATGTGAAGTTCTATTTACATAAAGTTACTGAATGACTTTGAGGCATGCAATTGGTTTAAGTGCATGCCAGTGCCTAATACTGCAAGTGTGGGCTGATAAGTTACAGATGAAATAAAAATCTAGTGAAACAGAGATACATTTCTGATAAACTTTTGTTTTGATGAGCTTCCTTATCAAAAATATTTTAATAAGGTAGCTAGCAAATATGAAAACTTTACAGAAACATTAAATTCAAACAAATGGCAAAGAACAGTGTGTATTTAATTGGCAGTGATGCTAACAAAACTTCTGAGCTAGGAAAACAAGCAACAGTTTGAACTAAAATACCGCTTTAGGTTTTTTTACACATAAGTCAGGAATGAAACTGCAGCATAGATATCCTCTCCAGAACATTAAAGTGTAGCAGTTTAAAACTCCACAGTCCTTGCAGATATAAGACAAATAGGTATGTTTTGTTTTCTCGAGTTTATAGATCATTACCTGTGGCCATAACTAGGCAGAAATGTGTTGCTTAGAATCTGCTTCTTCAATGTGTGTTTTGTGTTTAGTAAATATTGGGGTTTAGTCAATGTTTAGCCAAATTGTGGCTACTACAAAAATTTCTGCAGCAAGGCATATGCTGCCAGTGTTTGCTTAATGGGCCATCTGTCAAATGGTTATCCACTTCATTAACATTTGGCAAGGGTGTGAGTAAGAACAGCATATGTAGAAGTAGTGGGAACAATAATTGCTTTAATTAAACCTTGGCTTCCAAGAAGAAAAGTCATAATCCTGCTTGCCTAGACTGAAAAAACATATTTCAATATATTTATTTATTTATCTATTTTTTTGCACATAATCATGAAAAGTGATATTGAAGCTGAGCTGTTTTACTGTGCCTTTTAGGAATTAAAGGACATTATAAAAGATAATTCACTTGTCTTAAAATTTACACAGAGTAAAACAGCTTTTTACATCTGTGCACTTCTACAATATTTGACTGAGATCTTTATTCACAGCAAGTTTAGTAACTTCAAAAAATATTAAACCAATTAGAAAAAATGTCAAAGCCAGAAATTGAACCCTTACTAGTTACTTAAGTTACTAATTAAGTTTAATATGAAAGAAAATAAGAAAAAATATACATGAATATTAACTGAGCTGTATAAATGCAGCATTCTGATAGCTTTATAGACCACTTATTTACACTCAAAGCTGTTTTACCTGTTTTCTTACTTAAAGTCATTTGTATTCTCCAAACAGTCAGGCTATTTGCCATATTTGCATATACCTGTGTGATCAGTGTTTTGAAAATCTGCCAGATTTCACAGAACCTTCCTGCTTTAAAGCTCTAGTGTGCTTACGGTATGTGAACCCAAATCTCTTGCCTTTTTTCACCTGTAATGCCTTTGCATGTCATTTGTAAGAAAATACTCATTTGCCTATTTACATATTGTCCCATGTGGATTTTTTTTTCCAAACTCAAAATTGGATTTGTACAGAAACTGAAGATGATATTTCCCATAGGTAGAGTTTTACTCTGTCTTAACGGTTTGTGGCATGTTTTTGTCATTCCCTATGCTGGTGTTTTGCATCAGCAGAGCAAAATGTTACACTTTGAATGTCTAAGTAATTAACAGATGAATAATTTGGTGATGCAAACACTAATATATGTTATTATAATGATCAAATGCAAAGCACTATACAATTGCCATGCATATTAATTAGTGTGTAGACAGTGAAACAATGGCAAATTACAGTAGATATGTATAGACGCAAAGCCAGAGAGATATTTGGATTACCCAAACAGTAGACACACTCACTGTCTGAGACATAGATAGTTTCTGCTTTGCAGCAAACAAGTAGCTTCCCTAAAAGACTATAATCAATGCATTTTGGGTAGAAATACGTCACACAGCTTGAAGTATAGATAGAATCTCCATGTTCTCCTTGTACTGGTGTATTTTTTAATTCAGAAGCCAACTCCTCAAGCTAAAAATGTTGGTACAAATTATAAGATACTAGTCTTACTAGTAATAATAACATTATGATGTTTGACAGGTAAAGTGGACAATATTTATAATCTTCATCATAGCATCTGTTTGTGTGTCTGGTATATTTGACAGCAAGTGATTATTGTTTTCTTAAAGATGATGGGCTGAAAAAATTAGAACATTTTAGGATTTAATTGAGCTAAACATGGGTCAAACTTTGAATGTTAAACAAATGAGCCAAAGTATCTCAGTCTGCAACTTTTGCCCAGATTGTCTATGTAGCAAACAGATGAACACCCAAGACGCACTGATGCTTGCATGATGCAAAGGATGGAGTTCAGCCCAACTGTTGAGCAACTTTAGCTCAAATTGCCAAAGTCAATGCTGCTACTGATAGAAAGGTACCAGAATACACAATGTGTCTCAATTTATTGTGCCTGGCTTTACAGAGTTGCAGACCAAACAGTGTTACCATGCTGACCCCTATCCAGAGCTGACATTGCCAACATTCTGCATTTTAATGTCAAACCCAGACCAATGGAAGAAGGTGGCCTGTGCTGACGAATTGTGTTTCCTTTAACACAAAATGGGTGTCTGAATGTGTGTGCATTGTTTTCATGGAAAAGACATGGCACCAGGAAGGAGTCTGATATTTTGGGGTTTTGTGGAGGATTGATGAAGATGAAGTTTGCTAGGTGTGCTGGACAAAAACTCAAAGACAAACATGTGGATCAGAACAAGAGGAAGAGGACAAAAAATTGGCAGTCAGTGAAGCAATTGTTCCCTGGCTCTGCCCCAATTCTTAGCTAGAGTTTGGAAGAAATCTAATAGTTGTTGTTACTGGTCATAGTTTAAAATACTATGTTTACCATTTTATAACAGAAATCAACTTCTAACGTTATAGTGGCTAAAATACCAGTTTCACACTAGTCTTTGCTGCTTTACTCTTGTTTTAAATTGCTCCCTTTGCATTTTCTTCCACATAGTCTTTCATTTTTTTCACAGCTCTTTCATCTGCTTCCTGTCTATCTTTTTTTCAGCCTGTGAGGTCTTTGTTCTATACAACTGTGTATGCTTAAATTGGTCAAAATCTTCTTTTATCCCTCAAGGGTAGGTATTATGGTTTCTTGAAGTTCTATATGTGAATGAATCTATATTTGTCTCAATAATATTGAGAAACATTTGTGTTGTTTTATTTTACAAATGAATATTGAGATACCCGCCCTACTTGTGCTTGCTCTGAGCAGAGTGCCGAATCAACAGAGAGTGGGGATTGTCACATCTAAAAAGTGTATGTGACTTCATTTACTTTGTGTCACAAGAATGGACAACATTGAGCTCATGTTGCTGCTTGTCGTCATCATACAAGTTACTGAGTTATGGCAACAACTGGAAGATAGAGGGCAGCATGCTGAACGAAGAGTACATACTGCCAGGTGAAATACAACAAAAAACTATGGAAGACTGTACCGGATCATCCAGAAGTACAATGCTGAAGAGGCCAGGGCAAGACGACATGAATGGTAAGCTAATGTACCCACTCCTAAGGCCAATGAAATAATCAGTAGCTTACTTCAAGTCGGCCAGGTTTGAACCCAGGACAGGAAAGGACGACACAGGCTGGATCCTGTGGTACGAAAAGGTTTACCTGTCTGTGTCTATGTGTGTTTTGTTTTACAGAATTGTTTATCTTCTGTACATTTATTCTCTTTTGCTTTTATGCTGTTTATCTCTTATGGGGCCATAGAAGCAGAGCAATAAACAATCTGCTTGTGTGTGCATCTATGGGTTGCTGACTCTGCTTCCTCAGGACTCTTTGAAAGACTATCTTGGACTTTGTTTCTGTATGTATGTGTCTCTATGCAGCACACATTGCTTTGGTCATTTGAGAATAACTGTTGAAAGAAACTCTGAGACAGCTACTTTAATTTTAACTTCTGAAACATCAGATAGAGACATACACACACACTCGCACACACGCCTACAAAATGTCAAACAAATCCTGGTTGTGCCTGACTTATGAATCTCTTCATTAGTGAAAATCCAAAAGAGAAATCAAGGGTTCTGATTGGATTGCTGAATATTTTATTGGAATCCCCTCACCATGCAACAGGCATGAGCCTCTAATTAAAGCAGTAAATCAAAATGCAATTTCTATGAACCTTTCTGTCCTTTCCCCTGAGTTCTTCACTTATGTTCTCCCTGTTTTACTCACGCCTTCTCTCAAAGAGCTTCCTTCAAAAATGCAATTATTTGGCAAGTGTAGTTCCTCACAATGAACAGCAGTTATCCTAACTTCTTAAATTAATAATTAAGTTATCACAAAATTGCTCTCATTCTTTATAAGATTTTTTTAAAACTTATTTACTGTATATTCTTCTGCCAAAGTCTTGGTCAGCTGTCATTTGGAGCAAGTCAGAAGTGGATTGGTTTCAGTTTGATGATCTGAGAGTGATTTAGATAAAACAAAAGCTTACAGATAGTCACTATATGCATATTGGAAGAGTGCATCATTTCGTTTGAAACTGTTACGGCACAAAGGTGTGACGTGATCTATAATCCTAGAAGTTGCCGCCCCATAATGTTGCTCTAAATCTGGCAGCTGACAGTAATGTTATTTTACCATAAATTGTCTAAGAAAAAACACCTACAAAACAAGTTATAATGTGAAAAAACCAACTGACTTCACATTCAGTGCCGGAGTCTCGCTTTTTTGATTCAGAGTTCTTGGTGAGTATTCTGAATCATAGGCAGTTCTCTTTAACAGGTGCAGCAACTCTCACATTAGAAGTTATTTATTAGCTATTACAATTGTCTAAGGCTAGGTAGGCTGTATATTTCAGCAGTGCTGGACAAATTGCTTCAAATATTAATTTTAAGGCAGTCTTGCTGAGAGTAGTGGGGATTGCCTTGTTGGTGTGCCACAATTTTTCAAAAAGAAAAGTTCATTTGTGTGTTTGGGGGAAAAGAGTGTTTTTCCCCTCCACCAACTCCCCCCAAAAAGGAGTGTGTGGTGGTGTGATGCAACTACCTCTGCACATAACTTAAGGGATTAGTGCACTTCAACCTTTGAGTCTGAAAGAACAGTTCAGACCATCTTAAAATCAACTTTTTAAATCACTGAATGCCTTATAATCAGCAACAGATGGATGTGTACTGCAAGACAATACACATCCATCTGTTATAATTTGGGAACCAGCTGTAGAAATTTACCTAAAGAAAGATGATTTGCCCCATCATAACAGCACACATGTTTTTAACCCTTACAGATTTCTGAAATCTGAAAACTTGATCTAGACATGCAAAGTTTGTATTTCTGAACAAATACTCAAAAGGAACTAGAACCCAAGGGGGAAAGACTACCACAGATCTAAGAGCATATTTCTAAATCCACAAATAACAGAGCACAAGGAAAAAAACTAACAACCTAGAAACAAAGGAATGAACTGATATGGCAACATGCTTATGTCGATATTCTGCAGAGAAATTATCTGTATGTAGCCAGAAATTTTGATGGTTTAACTAAATCAAATACTATAGCAAAAGATATATTCTATCACATTATGCATACAGTGCAAAGAACTTATGTTGTGATTTTTCTTCCCTTTAAAATGGACAAATATGTTTATACTTTGTGCATACCAGCAAAGGACTGTACTTGTGAAAAAGGACAAAAGGTTGCTTATCCTGATCATTTAGAGGAGCAACAATATTGTTCTGCACACAAAGATCTCTTACAGTCACGTCATGCCATTTTAATATAGTAAATGATTTTGTATTACTAATGATTGGTGTTTTTCTACTGTGACAAACGTTGTTTGGTAATGAGCTCTGAAGCTTCTGCATTGTTCAATGGTTTGTTAATCTAATCAGCATTGCACTGCAGCATTGAGAGGAACTATCAATGCTGCGTCATGTTTAACTGACAAAACCAGCTGGGTGCTCATGTTTAATCCTCAAATACTTTTGCTAATTGCATAGCAAAAACAATAAGAGCATGAAACTCTACTCATGTTGTTTCCCTTTTAAATTAGCTTCCATTTCCTGTCTTTTCCTTTTACTTTTTTCTATCTTCCTCTCTGTAAACCCTCTTTCTCTCCTCTTTTATTTCAACCACTCCCTGCAAATTGATAGAGTGACATTTGTTTCAACTTGATGGGATGGCAACCTGTCCAGACAAAGTTTGCTAAATGTGTTAAACAAATAAATTTAAAAACGTTTAAACATCCTGAATCCCTGAACATATTTTTTTTCCATAGATTTTTCAGAGTTTATGCACGTAGCATAAACTGTCACGGGTTTTGTTCTTTGGGGTAAATTATGATTTATCAGCATTTTCCCCCTTCAAATCTTTCACATGCATGGCTTTACAGGGTCATTTGTGTCTCTTCACAATCGTATGCCATTGACTCTGGTTTAAAGGGATTTTTTTTTTTAAATACTCTGCATTGCGATTGGATTTCTACTTGTATTGTTTTTATTCCCAAGAGAAACCCTCCAGAATTTTATATTTTATAGTACACTAGCTGAATAACATTTTCCATCCACTATAAATCCACTATAGAGTCTAATAACATATTAGATCTTGAGGCCTCAAGAGCATATTTCTAAGATAGAGCTTTACGCTGAGAGCGATCAAAAAACATACAAGGCATGAATGTCTGAACTGCTAAAAGACAGTAGAAGGTACACACACCGAGGCTTTCCAAATATGGAAAGTGTGTGTCTGTAGAGAAAACTGTGCTTATACATAGCTGCTGGTGTATGTTTACATGGAAGAAAAAACAAATACGTAAAACTTTGTCTATGCTATAAATAGCACAGAACAGTTGTGTTTCTGTAGTTGCTTGTAGATTCCTTTTAAAATTTAACTTTCAGGTTCTTCCAGGGTCATGCACAGATCCGTATAATTGGCCAGTTTAAAATAATCCTGTGTCATCAGAGTTTCCTCAAGATCATTCTCACATTGGCATTTTTAAAGGTGACTAGATCCTGATTAATACACTTCACTACCAATTAGCATATATGAGATGGCAATAAAATCGATTTGAGAACTTTTTAATGGCTGTGCAAAAAGATCACTGCTTCTGCCAAATTTCTTTTTAATTCTCAGGCTTGGATAATGTGTGTTAATGCATATTATTTTAATGCAAGCTATAAAAGAACACTTTTTGTTTCCAAGGGACACAGGTTGAGCACAAGATGAGTTTCCAATAACAAAATTTTGACTACATTTAGGAGATGACAGATCATTGGTCAGTAAACATCCTCATTCATTAATGTAAGTATTTATTTACTCTTTACTCTTACTCTTTTTCCCTTAAGCTTTTGTGTGTCTTTTTGTGTGTGCGTGTCCTCTGGGCTGGTTGACAGTGAAGTGAACTGATAAGCAGGGTAGAGCCTGTTAGCCCATTTGGCCTGTAGGCTGAATGTCACTGTGGTTTTTGTGATTCCAGTCACAAACCACATCTACAGTTATCCTGCGAGGCGGTGAGATGTGGGGTGAAATCCCATCATGTGTCTTTTTGTTAGTTCATTAACCTCAATCTGTGCAGTTCAACCTTCTTTCTTATTATTGTCTGTTGTCATCTTGTCCTTTTTGCTCTTGCTGTGTGTTTGTGTTCAACTCTAATAGATTGCCAACAGGACTTTTGTCATCTGGTGGGGAAATGAAGCATTCAGTCCCTTAATATGCATTTTAAAACCAGCTGTGGGGAGATTATTGTTCTTTATATCTGTACCTACTTTTTGTTCTCATTTCCTGTCTTTGTGTAAAACTCCCAGCAATCACAGCTGCTATATTTATCGTTAACAAAATAGGGATTTTTATTGTTTCTATTTCTTATATACCTTCAAAAAACACCAGTTCAGTCTTGAGATTTCCTCTGATTTAGTCTATTTGATTTAAGTGTGGGCATTATGACTTATGTAGCAGGAGCAACTGTGATGTTTTAACATTGAACTTAAATACTATATTTTGTTTTGGTAACAAAATGGAAATGAGTGTAATTTAATCTGTTAAATGGCAAATGTACAGTCATGGCCAAAAGTATTGAGAATGACACAAATATTATATTTTCACATGATCTTCTGCCCTCTGGTTTTCATGTGTGTATGCCAGATGTTGTCATCCCATACAGAAATACAATTGCAATCATATTATGAGTAACAAAAGCTTTTAATGACAGTTAGAATGAGTTAATGCAGCAAGTCAATATTTGCAGTGTTGACCCCTCTTCTTCAGGACCTCTGCAATTCTCCCTGGCATGCTCTCAATCAATTTCTGGACCAAATCCTTACTGATAGCAGTCCATTCTTGCACAATCAATGCTTGCATTTTGTCAGAATTCCTAGGTTTTCGTTTGTCCACCCGTCTCTTGATGATTGACCACAAGTTTTCAATGGGATTAAGATCAGGGGAGTTTCCAGGCCATGGACCCAAAATCTCTATGTTTTGTTCCCTGAGCCAGTTAGATATCACCTTTGCTTTATGGCAAGGTGCTCCATGCTGGAAAAGGCATTGTTCATCACCAAACTGCTCTTGGACGGTTGGGAGAAGTTGCTCTCGGAGGACATTCTGGTACCATTCTTTATTCATGGCTGTGTTTTTAGGTAAGACTGTGAGAGAGCCGACTCCCTTGGCTGAGAAGCAACCCCACACATGAATGGTTTCAGGATGGTTTACAGTTGGCATGAGACAAGACTGGTGGTAGCGCTCACCTTGTCTTCTCCGAACAAGCTGTTTTCCAGATGTCCCAAACAATCGGAAAGGGGATTCATTAGAGAAAATGACTTTACCCCAGTCCTCAGCAGTCCACTCCCTGTACCTTTTGCAGAATATCAGTCTGTCCCTGATGTTATTCCTGGAGAGAAGTGGCTTCTTAGCTGCCCTCCTTGAGACCAGGCCTTGCTCCAAGAGTCTCCGCCTCACAGTGCGTGCAGATGCACTCACACCTGCCTGGTGCCATTCCTGAGCAAGCTCTGCACTGCTGGTAGCACGATCCCGCAGCTGAAACACTTTTAAGAGACGGTCCTGGCGCTTGCTGGTCTTTCTTGGGCGCCCTGGAGCCTTTTTGGCAACAATGGAACCTCTCTCCTTGAAGTTCTTGATGATGCGATAGATTGTTGACTGAGGAGCAATCTTTCTAGCTGTGATTTTCTTTCCTGTTAGGCCATTTTTGTGCAGTGCAATGATGACTGCACGTGTTTCTTTCGAGGTAACCATGGTTCACAGAAGAGAAACAATGATGCCAAGCACCAGCCTCTTTTTAAAGTGTCCAGTGGTGTCATTCGTACCTAATCATGACAGATTAATCTCCAGCCCTGTCCTCATCACCACCCACACCTGTGTTAATGGAGCAATCACTGAAACAATGTTAGCTGGTCCTTTTGAGGCAGGGCTGCAATGAAGTTGAAATGTGTTTTGGGGGATAAAGTTCATTTTCTAGGCAAATATTGACTTTGCAATTTTTTGCTGTTACGCTGATCACTCTTTATAACATTCTGGAGTATATGCAAATTGCTGTTATAAAAACTGAAGAAGTAGACTTTGTAAATATTAACATTTGGCCATGACTGTACTTTAGCAAGTCAGAAAAATGCCCAACCTGATTCAAATCTGTTCCGAAATGTTATTCTCTGTTGTAGGAAATTGTGATTGTCAGGAACTGCGGTATAGATGGTGAGGCAGGAAGCTTGGAGAACCAGGTTGAGGTGAATAATGATGATTTAATGATAAATAATCCAGAAATGCACAGTCCAAACACCTGGCAGCACGGCTGAGCGGAAGCCGGCTCAACACCGGTAGCAACAGGTGAACACAGTAGACAGAACGACAGTCTAGACAGATTGACGCTGCAAACAACAAGGACCCGACAGAGACGCAGCGACACACAGGTGACATTAAATACACAGGAGTTAACAAGGGAACGAGACACACCTGGGAACAATCAAGGGGAAGACAGGACAACATGGAAACTCAGAAGACACGGAAACTCAGAATAAATACATAGAAAAACACAGATCCTGACAGTGATAAAGTCATGATGACTTTACTGTAAAAAGTGTCATCACTCAAGACATTTGCCATATTGCCAATTTAAATCAGCTTTTCATTGAAATTTTCTTAGATCACATTGGTATAGGTCTCTGCACATGAAGGATTTTTATCTAATAAATAGCTAGTAGGTACTTAAAAGACAAGTTAAATTCAGTGCATACAGATTTCTTTTGCAAGTCTGAATAAAATAAACAAGTTAAAAATAACTGGTAAGGTTTTGTGTTGAAAACATCCGGCAAGCATAACTGAGCCAATCTTTCTATTTAATAAGTTAATTCTCTCATAAAGGATTTGAGCTGTTAGTTTTTATAAGTGCTTTAATTATTTGTTCTCTGATTATATTGTTTCATCATCACATGGAATGCAGCCAGGGTGTTACAAATGGTTAGTCGGTATTGTAGTCAGTAAAACAACAACAGAAAAGACAAATATCCCCCAAAAAGAAGTAAAACTGAGGAATCTGTCACACTAAATTGCCTCCTGTGTCTGCTTCATAATCAGCCGGATCATAACTGCTGTCATGATGATGGTTCCTTTGTAATTACTCTGCTTACTCATGGCACACCTCCTCTGATTCATTGTATCAGCTGGGGAGATGGCACAAAGACTCCCATTCTGTCAATGATTAACCATGGAGTCCAGAGATATGAGCTTATCAGGACTGCACCTGTCCACCAAACAGTGAACATTTCAAAGACTGTGTATGTTTGGCAAAATTCAATTTATGTTACTCATGGCACAAACCTAAACTGATGGAAATTGTAAATCCATGATGGGATATTTTATTAACTCAGAACATCGAGAAACATGAAAATAAGGTTACCACGACGATGACCACAGGGCTGCACCGGTTTCAGTACCAATAATATTTTTTCAACTAATATTAATCTACGTGCTACCATTTTCAAGCAATTCTAGTCAACCTAAAAATAGAAGAAAAATAATAGATACATTTTCTTTGGTCTATTTGATATTGTTTGCCATAACTCCTGCATTCAAATACAGGTTCAGAGTGAGATAAGCGTTCTGCTGGTGATTGCTTCTCTTTGTTTTGGGAACCAGTTTACTTTTTTAACACTTAACATCCAAGTTAAGTCACTGAGTAGAACAATTTTGGCTTGAGGTCTCAGTGAAATGAGTTGGAGACTGTTGCTGATGGGAAGGGTCTCCCTGTTTCTTTCTTGGACTGGTTAACGACACAACCCAATCTCTGCTCTCTTTGGCTTCATACAACTGGATTTTGTTGTCTGTAGTTTTCTGGGTTTAATTTGAGGATTTTTCTACTTCACTACTTTATTCTAGATGTTATTATTTTCAAAAAAAAATTATGCCTGATTCATGAGATCATAAGATCAAATTAGATATCTCCTGTGAAGCACTCTTATGTAGGTTTTGTCTGTGAAGTGCAGTAAAAACCTGATTTATAATAGCATCTCTTTAGCTCAGTTGTAGGTCAACTACAAATCAGCAGGCCAATGAGATCAATGTTGCCTGCAATTAACTAAAAATTGGCTAAAACTAGTGCATAGCGAGTATTTTTCGTAACAGGCGTTCAGGACAGTGATGCACATGAGCAATGGTTAGCAAACCTCAACCCAGGATAATCTAAATTCATACTTTAAATAAAGAAACCTGACTACTGAGTCAGTCTCTCTTTGACCTTTCACTCCAATTGAATTTGTTATTTTTTACCTTAGCAAAAAGATTATAAATTAGTCAATCTAATCTTTTATTATTCCAGGAGTAGTTTTTGAATGTCTTTGCAGCATTACCTGTGATTCTGAATGAAACCCACACAGGTTCTCAACATGTCAAAAAAATGTTAACTTCAATGTAACATATAAATCAGAGCAATAAAGTAGAAATTCAAGATAAGTGCAAAATATGGGAATCTGGTATACATAATTATGGGATGATAAAACGATAAAACATATATAAACATATCATAAGACAGGGGTTAAAGATAAGTAGGACAGATGAGATAATTAATGTCAAATAAAACGCAGACTATCTGAAAACAATATGCTCATAAACAAGCTGACGATCACTAACCCGTGCTGATTGAAGATCACTAACCCATGCTGATTTCTTCACTGTGATCCTTCATCATGCAATGCAATGGATGTATAAACCATGTGAGATAGAAACCATGCCTCTCACAGCTGATCAGACTAAAAATAACCCAACTGGGAGAACAGGGGTTGAAATCTCAGGAGGACTCATTAGTTTTCTTCTCATTCAGTGGGGTGAGAGACATTAAAAAAAAAAAGATTAAAAAAAAAACAAACACTGTGGGATTTGACATTGTATTCTTTTG
Source organism: Xiphophorus maculatus (assembly GCF_002775205.1). NCBI lineage: Eukaryota > Metazoa > Chordata > Actinopteri > Cyprinodontiformes > Poeciliidae > Xiphophorus > Xiphophorus maculatus. The sequence continues at coordinate 17,196,634 of NC_036465.1, read as the reverse complement.
AGGGACTCCAGAGAATTATGAAGAAGCATTTGTTTGTTAAAAGTTAAAATATTTTCAAACTGTAAAAAAGCTTAGAGCAATATTGTAAATTGTATTCCCAATTTTATTGCAAAATGGATGTACTCTTTGTACGATACACACTATTACATGTAATTTGTGTAATCCTGAAATATTTTAAACATCAAATATAAAGCACTAATAAAATGTATTTATAAAATACAGATATCCAGTCATATTTAGCCTGTTTTATCCCTGCAATAATCATGCAAAGACAGTTACAGATATCTTATCAGATTGTAATTGAAATTCATTCATTTTAAGGAAATAGATAATAGATAAAAATCTAATGATAAAACACAAATATCAGTGTTGCACGTCTGGTAATAATCTTAATAGTTTTAAGATCTCTCAGCCTCTAGGCATGTTGTGGTTTTTCTTGTCAATGATGCAATTAGAAATATGATAATTGATCAACGTTGAGTCTATTGGTGCCGTTTTAAAGCCGTTTCTTCAGCTCCATGAATTGTGACTTTTGATTAATGTTTGTAATGCGATAATGGACCAAACTCAACTACTTGATGGAAACTTAGACCAAATTTGCTCCCTGACTCTTATTACCATTTACCCAAAACTTTCTCTCTCTGGTTGACCTGTTTTAGGACTCAAGACTATTTTCTCTTTGGAGTGAGACCTTGTTCCCAGTCTTTGTCGGACATTGCTGCTTGACTGAAATGTGTATTGTTCACTTAGTATATTTAGATATGTCTTTATTTAAATCAACTTACAAGTGAGAAACTGACTTAGAAATCTTGAATGTGAATTCTGACTTAAAGACATTTTACAAGCAAAAGATGTTGAAAGAACAGAGCTAGAAATCCTAACTTTAAGCTTTTTTTTCATTTTCATTTAAAGTAAATATTCATTTTTAAATAAGACTTGCAGTTAAATGTGAAATGTGTTCACATCTGTTGTGTGTCTTAGACTTGAGCTTATGAATATGTCGAAAATAAATCCTTCACTCTTTGATCAGTGTTAATGGGTCTGCTGAGCTCTTGCTAATGGTGGCTTGATGTTTACACAATGTTCAGTCAACAAACTGCATCTTTAACATTTTCTAACCGTAAAAATACATCAAAACTTTAATGAAAGGATCAAACAAGTTTAAAAAAAAACACTCCTTGTTTTGGCAAAACCAAGTTTCAGTCATACTATAGTTCTTCTTCTTACCTCTGGAGTCAGGCAGGAAGCTGTTAGTTTTATGGCCACATGTAAATACTTCAAGGTGATCAATTGAAAGGTGAAACAGAAGTCCCAACACCAATATTTCATGCCAAGCTTTGATGAAACAACACTAGGAATATGATATAAGTTGTTACTTGCTGGTGCAGCTCTGAAACATTAATGTTAAACATGTTTCACATTTCTTGGATCTTCTTTTGCCTTCTGTCTCCTTCTGTGCAAAGTGGCTACTCCTCTCCCTCAGGGACAAGAAGAACAGAATGCTTGATTTGTTTGTAGTCCTCAGGTTTAAAGCAAACAAGGCCATTGATTTACACACACGAACACCCACACACACCATCAATCTTTCCATGTGCATTTACTTATGTTTGTACTTTAATTAAATTTCACTAAGCGACACAAAGAGCGTCCTTTATTTTGCCCTTTTCATCTTCACCAAGTCAAATTTTTTTTTATTAGAATTTGCATTTTAATTCAGTTTCGTTTCCATCTTTCCAAATTATACTTTTCTGTAAACAAAATTATATGACCAGTGGGGGAAGAACTAATGGAGGAAAGCAGCTGGGACTCTGCATCATGTGTCGCAATGGGAGTATGTCTTCCCTATAGCAGAAAGCTAAGACAACATTGCTCTTGTACAAAACCTAATAAAATAAAGAAATTATGAGTTAAGGGTCTGTCTTGTTCTCATCTTTTTTTCAGCTAAAGTTTTAGTCTTCCCAGGTAAACATTATCCTGCTGTAATTTCATAAGTTCAGCATGTTAGTGAATTATTGTGGCACAGTTCGGACTGACCCCCCCACTCTGACCATTTGTCCATGTTTGAGCACCTGTGAAATGTTGATTATTGTGACAGTGACATCGTCCCTATTAAATGTAAAGCTATGTGTGCAAACTTGTATGTGGCTTCACCGTCCTCTCAGCAGCACATTGAATATTTAGCTCTCAGTCTATGAATTCAGATAAATCAGACAGCACCTGCCAAAGCCATAGACATGAATACTGGATGGAATCCAGATGAGCTCGTCTGCAGGAGACCTAACTCCATCTCTTATTAACTTCCTCCCCTCCTCTTCCATCTCAACATATGTTCTCTCATCTTCTCAACACTGTCTCTTGTCTGTCAGTCTGTGTTATGTCTGCTGTGTATTCATTTTCCTTCTCTCTTTCTCACAAGTCCTCCAAACTGTTTTCTCCTTTTATCATTCATTGTTATTCAAGTAATTCCTCCTCGTGTTTCACACAAATCTATACTCAAGTGTGCTTCACAAAACTCTATTTTCTGATGAATAACAACTGTTAAATGGGGTAACTAGAGGAAGATCGGTAAAACCGTAACTAAGTTTTATACTTTTAAATTTGGATTTACCAAAAATAGTGAAGGTGCAGAAAAAAAAATCATCTTGAGTTAAGAGACCTTGTAAAGTTTCCTAGTCGTGTGAAAAAAGTACAACCTTTTTTTAAGACATCAGTTTAGATGTAATAAAATGCTCAAATATAGATGTGAAATAATTTAAATGTCACCTAAAGTATATAAAAACAGCATTCACAACATGATTCATGAAGCAAAGATGTGGCCAAATGTGTTCATCCATGAAGTTCTTTCTGATAATCAGTTATCTGACTCTTACTAACCCTCTTAAATGATATAAAAGCAGAAAAAGATAGTTAGTTTTTCCACAATACTTTCCATTTGACCTTTCAACTTATTTAAAAAAAATCTTAACATGGTTGCATAAATTCCAGTAAATGAACAATGTTGTATTTTTAAGAATACTTAATGACTATATTACCATCACAGAAACAGTGTTGTTATATTTGAAAATTACTGATGTAAACCTAATTTTGCACAAGTTATTTGAAAGTAAAGTTGGGTCTAAATGTTTAAATGGAAAGGTGAATATTGCAGTTAAAATTGGTTTCTCATAAGAATAAATTTTAATTTGGAAATCCCCAGTTTGTGGTTCATCTCAACCTACTTGATTCAAGGTTTGACCCAAGGTCTACACATCCATCCCCTGGCTCTTCATTTGCCTTGAGCAGCATTTCAATGCCTTTCAGAATATTGTAGAGCATGCATAATGTTAAAAAAATGGCAAGTATTTTAGACAGACTGAAGTAATAATTGTAGGAATTATATCATTCTTAAATTGCTATTTAAGAATGATTTAAATAGTTAGAATGTTTTTATTCTTTCCCTTTTCTAGTTTTATATACTTTGGTGGGAATTCACAAAGCACAGGAATATTGTCCGTTCTTGTAAATGTTTTCCATGTGCTTTTTCTTTATTTGATTTAGAAAGCTCAATGCACTAAATACAAGCAAATGCAGAAATGAACCTGAAACAGAGTCAAGCAGTTTGTACATATTTTTACAATTATTTCACCACAAAACAGCAGATTGAATGACATTTTTCCAGTTATTTTATTTATATGAGAACTCAGTGTCCTGGCTCATAATGTTTTTCTTAAAACATCTGAATAAAGGAGCAACACCTGAATGAAAGTTAAATATCAGGAACCTGACTACGTGAGACATTTGAGTCTAATTCTTGTGGCATTCCTGACTCATTTTTTGGAACTAAACCACAAAGAAGGTCATTATTTTATAATTTTGTCTCCTGTGCCAATATTAGAACAAACAGTATTTTTCTCAGTGCAAGCTCTAGTCTTTGGGATAGTCATGATATTTGTTCTGACTATAATTTACATGGATCTTTATAACTGTGAGCAGTATTTCTACTAAGCACATACAAAATACATAATTTAAATGTAGGGAAAATGTGTCTGGGAGGAGACATGCTTGGTGAAATTTTATTCAGGAGCATTTCTAGATTTGAATTAGAAGCCCAGCTTTGCACACACGTAACATGAGCAACAGTTTTTGTGAATGTTTCTAATTGCAGCTAAATTGCTTAAAAAAGAAAAAGAAACCTCTGACAATTTAAAAGAATTACATTAAGGTGACTCCATGACATAATACATTCCACTGATTGCATTTTAAATTACAGACAGGATACTGTTTTATTAAAGTACTGCTGAAAATCTTTGTTTTGTTCACACATATAAAGATACTCTGAGAAATAGGCATGTTGATGCTCCTCACTGCGAGAAGAAAAAATAATTTACAAGCATGTGGTGCTCAAAGAAAAATATTATCCAATAAACATTTACATTTAAGAGTAACTTATACTATGACTGCAGCTTCTTACTAACAATCATTCAGAAGAAAAGAACAGTAAATTATTGCGTCTCTCAGGGTTATTAATTTTATATGACTTAGCACGATCGATATATTAATTCTTCAGTTAGAGAAAAAGGAAAATGAAAGACAGTCTTAAACATTCAAACATCACTGGAGGTCTAGTTTATAAAGATTAGACATAAAAATTTTAAGGATTTTTACAAACCATGATATCTCCTCTGGCATCACATTGTCATCTGCGAAAAAATTACTAGTAAATTAAAAATATTTAGAATAGTCAGCCTACAATTTAGCTTGGAAGTTGCATTTTTTATTTTATTTATCTGATTTTTTAAATTTGTAGTAAAGAAGTACATTGTCAGGTAATATGGAAACAATAATTCAACTAAGTTATGCTAATCCCTAAAGTCCAAGCCCCTTCAGATCAGATCAGATTTTATAGAATTGCAGATATATAATCATCACTTGTATAACTCGTTTACTATTTAAAGAACAAAAAGTATAAATGAACATTTAAAGAAGATGGATCAAGTAAGATTATTTTTTAGCTTTGTGCAAATTCATGTGATTATTTACCATATATTTAAACTCAAACGCAGCACCTCATATATTTCCAAAGTCAATTTCTATATAATTTTTACCCCTTAATTTAGCGTCAGATTTTATCTGTGGAGAAAAACGATAAAGAAGCCATAAACTCATTATTCATCTGGTCTCCTTTGTTCCTTCAATCCGTCTCTCTTTATTCGCTCAGGTCGTGTATCACTGTTATATTGTAAAGTTTTTAATACAAACCTGTCATTCTTGCCGCAGTATGGAATGCAATCATCTGAAAGGATGGCTTTTCCTGTATCTATTCCATTTCCATCAGTGTGTGTCACTCGATAGTAAATTAGCCAATAAATGCCCCGAAGGAAAAGCTTAACCTTAATCAGTCTGAATGTTCACTGCATATGCTGTTATTAAAGAATATTCTCTCTGTTCCTTCTTGTCACTTTTCTTTTACTCTTTTTTATTCTTAATTGTATAAAGAGATTTCAAATATTTACTGTTTATTTTGTGATACATATTGAAACATCTTTATGTTGGGAGGCAAAAGGGCTAACTGCAGAGTAATTGGGCAGTTTTCATTTCAGATTTTAGAATGACTGACTCAAAAAACTAAAAAGGTCTTTAGTGTGTTTCCAGAGCTAATGACATTGCATACATGGTAATTCTTTTGCCTCAGTCAAATTGTAGACTGAGCTCCGATAGTATCAGACTTTAATGTCTTGGTGACATTGCACACTCCTCTTTCATGAAGGTTAATTAAGTCTTACACTGTCAGGGGGGAGTTAAATGAGACAGAGAGAAGCTCTGAGAAGCTAAAAGTTTAAAGGGACAGATAAAGATACAAAGGGAAGAAAGAGATGCAAAGTAAAGTTAATTTGGTTTGCCAATTTTGTTTCTGAAGTGAAAGAGTTGAAGCTTTGCGAATGTGTCTGAGGTAGAACTTTGTCTCTTTTTCCTGGTTCATTTATTTTTGTCTCTTTTCTTCAGTTGCTGCTCAGTCAAGCCTGATGTCCAGGTCACCGTATTTTTCTCCTTACCAGTTTTTCTGTATCTCACTGTCCATCACGCTGTTACTGGCTTCCTCTTTCTTCACACACAGACGCAGGGAAACAGGGAAGGAGCAGACAGAAAACAGACAGCATTTTTACTGATTCCCTTGTGATGGCTGTCTCCACTTTGAAGTTTAGGCACACTACGTCTTCTTGAAATTTAGGACAAAAAACAGTGGTGTGCAGAAGACGGAGAAACAAAACAATGCAGAAATAATGAGAAAAAATGACAACAGTGAGAAAACAAAGAAACACTTGGATGAACTGACTGAGTGAGATATACTATTTTTTGCAAATTAATCGCTAATGTCACAATGGGTATAAAGTGGACATGTAATTTAGGGCAAGATATACAATATTGAGCTGTGATTGTCACTACATTATTACAGTGTGTAATTGCAAAATGTCAAAAGACATCTTAAGTGCAATATTTGGAAAGCTATCAAATCTAAAGTGCCATTGGATGCAATTGATATATTTGGCCATTTGTGCAATTTGGACTGGCATCGATAACCACACCTGGTTTAGATTTTACAAACTAAGATGCTTGTTGAAAAAGAATGCCACAATATCATCATTCCTCGTTATCTTGCAGCCCTGTTGACAATAATTGGTTGCCGTTTTTAAATCCTTAGCCCAAAGGCTGGAGCTCAAACAAGCCTCAACACAGCTTCAACTGAGAACAAAGAAAGAGAATATCAGCAGAGGCTGCGTCTCGGTGCAGGAGATTTTCCCTAGGTCCCAAGACAGGAAAGTACTTTATAATAGCATCAAAATACTAAATGTGTGTATTCAGAGGAGAGTGGATTTTTCTGAGATTTTAATCTGTTTTCTATGGCAACAGTGAAAGATCCAGTAATGTCAGCAGCAAGTACATGATGACTGCAACCTCTCTTGACCTCGTTCAAACACTGACACAATTTACTGGGGATAATTGCTATGTTCCTGTAATACACCTCTGTGATTGTAATGACTGTAATTCACATAATTGTCTCATCAAGTATTTTGAAATTGCCGGCTTTTGTGAACCATAGCCTAACATGAAACCAACCAAAAGCAGCTGATGATGATAAAACAGAAGATTGTCTAATAGCTTAATAATAATATATCACAATAATGTTAAAGTATTGATGCAATTTTCATTAAAAAAAGAGAAATCAACATTTATTTAAATAGAAAATTATTTGCTTTTGCTTAGACTCTGTAATTGTGATGATCCTGAACAGACAGTAAACTATAAACAACAGCATGAATAAGTTGGGGAAACATTCTTGAAGAATTGGTCTTTGTCCTGTTTCTGTTGCTATTTAATTACCTTTTCTCTCTGATTGGGTTTAGTTAATGAGAAAAGCAAAGTTGCCACTGTACCATGTTTATTTCAGGTTGGGTAATTTATTAAATAGCCATTACCTGAGTTACAAGAGCTTGTTTAGTTTGCTGCTGCAGAGAGAGGACACTGTATTTAGCTCTAGTTTGCTCCCCTTTCTGTTTGCTCTTTACATGGTCCTGCTTTCTTTGTTCTCTGTCATCTCCAATTCATCATGCAGGCTTTTTTTCTGGTTGTATACATTTTCGTGCTTTTAGCTTTTTTCCATAGTCTTCATTTTCTCAGTCACTTTGTCTTCTTCCTCAACACAGGCCGATTTAGGGGAACTCTGTGCATTGCTTCTTAATGTTCTTGTACTTTTGTAAATTTTCTCACATACCCTTATGTTTTATTCAACATTTACATTTTTTCTACTTTCCTATGTAAAATCTTTCCTTTGCTAATTCCGTTTTTTGGTTTGTTCTGCCATTTTTATCTTATCTTATATACTCTCCTTATTTCTACCGCTCATCTAAAAGCATCTTCAGCTACAGTTTAATTTTTGTGCCAGTCTAAATTTAGCTGAAATAAAATTCATTCTGTAAGAACAGATCTAAGCTAAGTTCTTCCATTAAAATTTCAGGGTGTTTTTATCTCACAACACAGTTCTGTCAATTTTGTTAAACCACAGATCTCTTCACATAACTTATGTGAAAAATCAATATTACATGACATGTAGATGTACTGTCTTATTCTTTGTCTCTCTTTCATTCATACTCATCTGCTGAAATACAGCCCAGAAAAAAACAATATTATTCAATATAATCCTATGTTTATTTTGAATATTTGTTTTCATTGTTTTGATTCTTTTCTACAACCCTTGCTCTTCTAATACATTGGGAGAGTTTGATAAAAGCAGCATACAAAATGTAAGTGGAGAAGCTCCCCGTTGTGTGTGTCTGTTGAAAGCGATAAGGTGACACCCAGCTCAGAGGTCATTTTGCCATATCTTGCAGACGGCTCCATTTGCCCCATGGGCAGTCTAACCAGACATCTGGTGAACTTGCATTAGGTCCTGCAGGGCCTTGCATCTGGCACCACTCCTGTCAGCTGACCCTAGATCAGCAGATGGATTTACATATTTTCAAAGGAATAAGAGGTACAGCTTTCCTTCCACAAGGTGATTTTATATCAAGTTTTAAAAGTTTAGGTGAGATTGTCATATATTATTATTATTGTCATATATACAGTACAGACCAAAAGTTTGGACACACCTTTTAATTCAATGAGTTTCCTTTATTTTCATGACTATTGACATTGTAGATTCACACTGAAGGCATCAAAACTATGAATAACACATGTGGAAATATGCACTAAACAAAAAAGTGTAAAACAACTGAAAATACCCCTTATATTCTAGTTTCTTCAAAGTAGCAACCTTTTGCTGTGATTACTGCTTTGCACACACTCTGCATTTTCTTGATGAGCTTCAAGAGGTAGTCACCTGGAATGGTTTTCACTTCATAGGTGTGCCCTGTCAGGTTAATAAGTGGGTTTTCTTGCCTTATAAATAGTTATGAAAATAAAGAAAACCCATTGAATTAGAAGGTGTGTCCAAACTTTTGGTCTGTACTGTATATGTGTGTATAAAAATCATGTGTGACAACAAAACTACCTTTTGGATTAAAAATAAGTGAAGGTCCTTCTTCACTTAAAAAGTTTATCATTTTAGCTGGATTTACAGAATCCTAATCCAAGCATCATCAAAAATCCACCAAAGCCTGGCAGACTGACAGAAACCAAGCTTGCAAGAATACTGGCATTGAATTTTGACATTGAGAAACAGGAAGCAACCTGTCAAGGGATTGGTAAAGAGAACAAGAGAATCTCACAAGGAACTGAAGAAAACAGGAAGTAAATATGCAGTATTCTGGGCAGAGTGGAAATCAGTGAGAGGGAGCAGGAACTAAGATAGTGAATGAACTAATTAGAGCATAGATGCCTGTAAAGTTTAGCAACAACTCCTCAATTTTTGAGGTGTGGGAGAACAAATTAAACTTTTTATTCCCAAAAGAAATCAGATCATTCACTGCAGTCAGAAAAAATGCATTAAGTCGCTCTTATTATCCTTTTTGAAGCACTACTACAACATCAACCCAAAACATACAGTCAAAGCTACAGTGGAATAATATAAGTCAAAGCCTTTGTTATGGTGACCGATACTGTTTTATTAGGGGGCAGATCGGTGAGGTTATTATTCCTGCCTTACTTCCTCTCAACCCTTATATAAAACTCAAAAACATGAATGCACAGAATATCAAATTGCTAATAATTTTTTGACTTTGAATCGATGTACAGATACTTGAATGAGATTATTACATATCTGAGTGCTTATAAGCTGATTGGTCTGTCCTTGTAACTTGAACAGCAAATTAAAGGGGGGAAATCAGGCAGAGGCAAATAATGTTCAGACACAATCTGCCTGAGTCAGTCTGCTTTCATATGTGCAGCATATACTGAGGGGAAACGTCTTAAACAGAGACAGATTACTTGTGGAGTGGATATCTTTGAGATAGAGAGACTGCTTCATGATGAGAAAAATGCACTTTGAGAATGGATACAGTGAGAGGGTAAAAGAAATATAGAGAACAGGCTCAGAACAAGAAAAAAAGGGCATTTGGAAAATGAAATTTATTGTGTTGGGTGGCTTAGCAACAAACCGTGACCCTGTCACACTGAGGCAACACTATTTTGCTACCCACTTTTATTTTCTTTCTTTTCCCTTCTTCTTAGGTTTTGCACAGCCAGCAAGTCCTGAGGGCAAAAAGAAAAAAAAAGAAAAGCTAGAAGGAGAGATCCATCACTTCCTGCTAAAATGCTTTGATGGCTCGTAAATAACGCAGGTGGAAGAATTAGGAAATTAAATCACTTTCAGTTGTTAATGTCACTGCCTACAGACAGACATGAAATACACTGAGTGTTTGGCCGTTCTGCCTCTCTCCTGGGGCCCTGCCAGCACTTCACCATCTGATGGCCACTCACTGTGTTATATGTATTTAGACAAGTGAGCCATGAAAAAATGAAAAACTCCACTCTGAACTTTACAAAATGTAAGCGCTGGTACATATTATTTTCTGCCCTTTACAGCATGCTGTATTTGTTCTGAAATCGTATTAACATTTTCAACCTAACATATTTATTTGCATGACCTTTATTGGAGATTGCTTTGCATTTAGTGGAGAGTTCATGATTAAGTGAGAACAAGTAACTCCTTTAAAGATTTTGCCCTATGTAATTGTAGGTATTTAGATATCTATAACGAGACCCTCTTCACCTTGGATGCAGAGCCTGGCAAATCCCTCCTAACAGGAAGATAGGTTTAGTTTTACAATAATGTTCCCAATTATAACATCTATTTTAACGTCCACAATTATGACAACCTATGACGGCAGGATAAAGTGATGCATGGTTTGCATCTTTTAGTTATTTCTTGTATGAAATTAGCTCTAAAGATGTGAAGGTGACCAAGTTGATCTTAACAATCAAACATGTTCTTCCGTAAGAGCACTTCTTATTTTCAAAAAGAGCAAAATGCCACTTTGTAAAGTAAAATAACCAAGCCCTGAGGATGTCACCTAAAACAGATGCAGCTGTGGCTAATGCTCAGACAGATCAAAGCCATGCCCTTCAGTAACATGGAGCCATTTGCAGATTTAGCTGCAAACCGAACCTAATTGTCTGTCATTGCAGGCAAACAAGAAGCTGTAGCAAGGAACATTATGCAATGCTTAAGCAATCACTAAATGATTAATAACGGTAAAAAAGAATGAAGAAATTCCCATCTGCATTCATGCATAAAGTATAACATGATTTCTGCTGTGTCATATTGTACACATTAGTAGCTTTTCGAGTCTAACCTCCTTTACCAAGCAAGACTTGGGATCATTTATTCAGTCAATAATGATGGTTCAGAAAGTATTTTTCTCTTTAAAAAGCATATGAACCATTTTCTACATGGATTAGGGAACCAACGGAGTCATGTGTTTGTTGTCAAAGAACAGAATGATTGATGAGTCATTAAAGCTGCAGTATATAAGCCCTATAATCAACATGGTTTTTTACATATTTGCTAAAACTGTCACCATATCCTGACAGTATAATTTGAGAGAGATAATCTGTGAAAAAAACTGAGCTCCTCTGATTCCTCTCTGAAGTCCTAAAGCCTCATGTTATAAATTTCTAACATAGTGACAGTTTTAATAAATAATATTGCTTAAAAAAAATCAGGACTTGTTTGCAAACTGGGCAAATCACACAGTTTACAAGAAATAAAGAAAGAAGATCAGTAATGATCACATTTGATTATTTATGTTTAGTTAAAATTAAAGGATTTAAATGTATATATTTTGATACATACACAATATTTACATTTTGTATATATCAAGTCACATATATATTAAATGTTCATTTAAATCACCTATTCAGACAACCAAAGAATATAACTTTTTGTACATCAGGTAAATCAATATTGAAGTTGCTGACAGGGCTAGTTCCATGCGTTTTTAATAGAATTTTTGGACCATACAATGGTCCAAAAAAATCATTGTACAAAATCATTGTTTCAACATCATTGTTGGAACTTTCTTCTGAAAGTAGTTCAACTCCTTCTTTTTTACGTCAAAAGGAAGTCTTCTACACACACAAAGCATAATGTCACTTTTACAGCAGTATTCATATCGGAGGTGCATAATAACACTTACATCATCATAAATGTCACATGCTGACAGAAACTGCATAACACTTTGCGTGACAGATATCACTTTGACAAGATTTTGTGCCACAAGATGTGATCTACTGTATGCTGTCAAATAGACAGAATATTTGTGACTTCAAAAACTAAAATAACAGCCATTTAAATAGAAATGATTGAGTAACTGACTTGTAGTAAAAAGATCAACTGTAGTATATTTGTCGTCAACTTCAGTTTTACCATTGAAACTGTACCCTCCATCTTTGCAAAGCTTTGTGGCCGGTTCATGAGTAAGAGTTTTATAAAATGATTCCCATTTAAGGTTGACATTCCTCTTAATATGGTGGAAATCCCTGGGTTTATTTGCAGTCTGCAACTGTCTCTACTGGCCAAAATAGCCTTAATAACTTGCAGAAATATCAAATTAATTATTCTTCAGTAGGTTCATCTGATGCTTTGTGCTTATGAAAATTAATAAAAGCTACAACCAAACAACAAATAGGGAATTCCTAAACCTATTTGGCATGCGAAAACATTTTTTAGAGAAACCTCAAAAACTCCCCAAAGGACAAAAAGCGAATTATTTGTCTATCTAATATATTGTGTTCTTTGGCACTGAGCCCAGAATGAAAAAGTTGATTAGAAAACACCAGCTGCCCTCTCCTGCATGCAACTTATTTAATTTGGCCAAATGGTCTGGCATATACTACTATTTGTTTACCTGCAGTGTCTTTGTTTCTCTGTGGATATTATGATTCAGTGGACAGATGAGATACAAATGGGATAAATTCAGGTCACAGCTGGCATTACATTCAGGCTGTGTGTGTGTGTGTGTGTGGGGGGGGGGGGGGGGGGGGTTCATAAGTGCCTCATTTATATGCCTAGTGGGGCAGTAAATTGAAGACAAATACAAGTAACAGAATTTTGTTCTAAGACAAAACATCATAATTCAGTCATAAAATGGAAAGCTTACATGACTTGACATTAACATCACTTATGTTCCCTTCATTTAATTGGGGGAGATTAGTGAGATATTGGCATTAAGAGGAGAATAAATCACAAATTGCTTTTGAAAACAGAATGTTTTTCAAAACTTAATTTTCACTGGCTCTGACTCTCCATGAGCAACATCAAGAAGCATGTAAACTAAATTATTTAATGTTGCTACGGTGACTGGGAAAGAAAGCATAATGGCAAAAGTGTAAAGAGGTAATACTGTGTATTTCATACTGTTCAATTTTCTTGCTATTGTGCAGCTTCTTTGGATGGGTTGTTGAGGTCACCCTCTACAGAGGGGTCAGAGAGGGGCAGCTTTTTAGCACTGATTGCAGGTTTTAGTAATAACAACTGAAAACTGCTGGCAGCATGTGTGGGAGTCAGAGAGTGGCATCTTTAAATATCACAACAATTAAAAGAAAAACGCATTCTCTCTCCACCCAGGCAAGTTTTTCACTTGATCCTTCTTTACAACCTCCATTTGCTGCCAGGATTTTACTTCAGTAACCTTGACAAAACTTTCTAATAGCAGAAATAATTTTAAACCAGAACTAGACTGTAGAAATATTGAGATAGAATTATTTTCTTTTAAACAAACATTGCAAATAGATTGATTAATGAAATGTGTTTCTAATTTCAGCTCATTATTAAGGTTTTTAAAAGAAGCAATTCAGTTCATGTCCTTTGTAAAACACATTACTATATACAGTATCTTACTTACAATTAACATGGATCAAGAGTTAAGTGTACTACAAGCAATCTTTACAGTTACACCATTCAGGCCTAACAGTGTGACTATAATGCTTTGTGACTATAATGTTGTTTTTGGCAAAACAACAACATAAGGCAAGGAAATGCAATGCAATGTAAAGTAGTAGGATTCAATGGAATCCAATACAATACAATGGAATCTTATTCCATTCAACAGAATGCAAAATCCAACACTAAACACGTGCACTAAGATTTTTAGGTGAATCAGAAAGAAAAGTGATTGTAAATAACTTGCATAATATTCAGTCATGACTTAACTGCATTGTTACTGGACCCCAGAAAGTTAATCAATCATCAGCAAATCCCAGGAACCTTTTTATGTATGCAAACTAGATCTATTATCTTCAGATTAATCACTACCGGATAAATGTCTAGCTGTATTTTCAGGTGTAGTAAAGAGACAAATTGATTTGATTCATTAAACCTGCCTTAGCCTCTCTGTGAATCATCTCTTTACTGCAAAGTAAAGAAGTTGTGAAATACTAATAAGAAGCACAACGACAACATGCCAGAGGGTAAATGGATTCATGCCATAGGGGGACAGGCTGGTTTGTGAATTTCCTGTTGAGGGTTACCAAGAGATTGAGAGAGTCTGCTGTGGTCTGTTGTTAATTAATGTACAGGACAGCAGAGTGGATGTAAATACATCCTTGCTCAAAGCTGCAGAGTCTCACTGCTGATTGACCAATCATAGCCAGCAGACCTAAAAACTAATTACTGGAGATCACTGAAACAGCTTAAAGCGTTTTTGAGCATGTGCTTGTATTCTTCTAAATTCTGATGCTCTTACAACATATTATAACACCCTGGAGAGGAATCAATACAAAAATTTATACCTGATCAATGTGAGCGCACACAAATATAGACTGCTCAACCAATGAACAATCATAATTTCAGAGATGAGACAGAAAATCATTGTAGTTAAAGAATTTACTATGATGATTTAAACACAACATTACACATACCAGAAAATATATTTTTTAATAAAACAAAAAATACTTTAAATACAGAATAAAAAAACTTTCCTTCCACTTTTCTCTGAATTATCACCACAGTGTAGGAAGAAGTTTAATTTCTCCTTTTTGTTCCTCTGTCCTTAAATGCAGGATAACCTCGAGTGCTGTAGTTTTCATCATAAAAATCTCTAGCCCACAGCCAATGATATGTTCTATGAGCTTCAAAGTCTTTGCCTTAGGCTACATAGTTGTGTGCAAAGTTGTACAGTTCTTACATTACCTTACACACATAGCTATTTTTTTTTATATATTTTTATTCTGCACAAATCTTTGGTCAAAGTGGAGTTGCTAAATGGAGTCAAAGAGGAATTTATTTATTTATTTTTATTATGTTGGGTTCAGAGTGACTGAAGCACAGACAAAAAGGTTTAATTCCTAAACTATGTTTGCCAAAAATATTTAAAATATTAAGCAATGCTTAAGCAATCACTGGACCAAAAGCCCAGATTAAAGCAGAAAGTATTCAATAAGATGGCACAGGACAAATCACTAATGAAATGTGATGAAGTTTGATGTTCAAGACTGGAAGGCACTGACTCCTTTGAAGTCAGATGTACAAATGCAAAATAAAAACTCATACACATTGATTTTAACCTTAGCTTAAAATGTTAATTGTTTTAATAAATTCTAATCATGTTTTATTGAATTCTATTCTGAAAAATAAAAAAAATTAAGAATATTTAATATATAGTCGAATGTGATTTTTAAAATGTTTTCTTTGGCTGTTTTCTCTATATATCAAAGAAAAAACCTGAAGCTGGTTGAATGCATATGTGGAATGGAGACCGACCCAACAGTAGGAAGTAGATAATTACTATCGGTAAATACAACCAAAACAAACATGAAATCCTCCAACCGCAGCAAACTGACACCAGCATCAATGCTTGCTTCATTCACAGCGTGTAACACAGCGCCACCAGAGGTGAGACACAGCACTGCAATGCCTCACCCCAGACTTCTTCCATATATTTGAACTGGCAATAAACCCATCATTATATTATATAAATTCAGTGATTTTTGCATAAATCATGACATAAAAAAATAATAAAACAGTGAAGTGGATAAATTGATTTTCTTTTACAATTGTTAGTATCTGTTTTACTTGTCATGATGACTCCCCTGACTGCATGTCACTGCAAATCAGCTATGACATAAATAAATGTCAAGGGCACTGCTAATGCCAAGAGGCCAATACTAAGCAGGTGGAAAAGCAATGCAAGGCAGAGAGGCAATTTGGATGGCACCACTAAAATCTCTTCAGAGGTAGACCAGAGGCAGACACAAAAAGCAAGAAGTTAAATCAAAAGCAGAAGAGAGTGTTGAAACTGGAATCTATGATGATCCCTGAACTAACAACACCTGGTGCAGCCAGACACTTATGTGGTCATGATGCACACACCCTGTCATGATGCACACACCCTGTCATGATGCACACACCCTGTCATGATGCACACACCCGGACATTGCAGACCTCTAGCTCTGATTGGAAGAATGCCAGAGGGCTGCCAGACTGGGTCAGATTTAGATGTGACATGAAACTGGTCCTGACCACTGTGTCTGTCCAGATCTTTGTCCCGAACTACAGTAATAAAAAAATAAATAAATAAACACAATGCATTATGAAAGCAGAATGGAGGAAACTGGATCGAAGATTCACAAATGATTTATTCTGGGGAAAAAAGCATCACGATACTTTTGAAGCTAAGACAGGAAATAAAGAAAACCCAAAACTAGACCAGCACAGAAACATAGTGTGCCAGAGATGGGGGGAGGAAATCGTAGGAAAGATGTTACAAGAAACAAAAGGAGCCTTCATGGTGGTAAAAGAGTAGAAAAAAGCAGATGTGCTACTCAGAAATGTCATTGGGTCAGTTGAGAGGGGAGAGCTAAAAGTTTAACAACAAAACCAAAGGAAAAGACTGTTAAAGAAATGAGCGTACCAGAATAAAGACATATAAAAGATTTTTCTTAGGTTTTTGATCTATGTTTTGAGGTTTCAGTTGTCTTATAGTCAATAGGCTGGTCAATGTCAGCTTTCTCAAATTAGTAGCTTAATAAGGTTCCATTGTATTTTATGTTATCAATTGTGAGAAAAATCAAACATACATAAAAAAATGTCTTGCAAAGGTCTGCATGCTTAGTAAACATTTAGCTTTGTTCCAACCAACAATATCAATGTATTTTGATAGGATTTTATGTTTTAGTCAACCTCTTACCCATCCTCTAACAGTTTCTTTTTACTTCCAGGATTATCCTGTACTTAGCTCTGTTCATCTTTCTATCTGCTCTGAGCTGCTGTCATGTCCCTGAGGAAAAATCTCCCCACGTTATGATGCTGCCACCACCGACAATGCTTATTAACTATTTTGAGATAAATACCACCAACTTCCTGATGGGATAATAAATTGCACTTTTATGGCTTTTTAATAATTTTAAGCAAAAGTGCCTGTCAGATAAAACTTTTTTAACACGTGTTGCTTTTCAGTAAGAATGTCTAAATAAGTAATGTGGTAGTTTATCTAAATTAATTCGGTTTCCTATTAGCTCTGAAATGTATCCATAAAATGACAAGTGCTATTATTCTGTCTAATTTATTCAGGTGCTGAGCAATCAAGTGTTTAATTCAATTAAAGTAGATAGGCTATAATTCAGAGAAATTATTGTCAGATGGAGGTTCATGCTTTTATAGTGCTTTAATCAAATTTCATATAGCTTAAGTGAGCAGTCACACAGCAAAAGTGGTATCCTTCAAAGGTTTGGCAAAAATTATGAGTGACAGTCACAGACAAAGGTTTTGAGAATAATAATCTTTTGTTTCCAACAATCTTTATAGTTTCAGATTTTATGGCTGCAATTTGCATTGAGCCTGGGTTAAAGAGTCATCTGATGAAACGCAATTAATTGAAAAGCTGATAATGAACTTAATCATGGAATCCTCGTGAAATCCCCATTTGCATTGTGCTTTAATAATGTCACAAAAGGAGCTGTGAGTATCATTAAAATGATTTTATGGTTAGATTAAGGTGTTAAGGACTGGACAGCTAATGTCTCTATCATACTGATGACAATAAAGGAGCTGATTATTGTTTAGCTTTTTTAAGGGAGTGGCTCTTCCTCTTTTTTTTGCTAGCCATGGTTGTCTCTTTCACCATGACTTTTTTTTCTAATATGCTTCAAAAGGAAATGACTGTTAATAACATTCCACCTAAATTAGCCACAGAAGGTCCAGCAAGTGCCAGGACCATCTCCAAAACGTGAATCAGCTCCGGAATCAGGCTGACTGCAGTGCAGAGCTTACTCAGAGATGGCAGCAAGCACATATGATTGTTTCCCTGCACACACTCAGGCAGTGACTTTTACATACTTTTTTTATCAAATCAAATCAAATTTTATTTGTATAGCACATTTCAGCAGCAAGGCATTTCAAAGTGCTTTACATCATATCAAACACAGAAACACAATGTGTTGCAACCATCTTCTGATGTCTATTTATTTCTCATTTTGTACTATTCATTTCTTTATCTTTGTATATTATGCATATACACATAACCGGCATCTTAACTCGAGCCGAGCAAATCTCAATCTCGTTGTAATCTGTTGATGACAATGACAAATAAATCTTATCTCTATCTCTATCTCTATCTAACATAGAATCAACAATCAAAGCACGACATTAAGTCAAGTTCCATCAATAAATTTGTAATTGATTACGTTTCAAATACAACCCTAAACAGGTGGGTTTTTAGTCGAGATTTAAAGGAAGTCAGTGTTTCAGCTGTTTTACAGTTTTCTGGACGTTTGTTCCAAGTTTGTGGTGCATAGATGCTGAATGCTGCTTCTCCTCGTTTGGTTCTGGTTCTGGTTTAATATCAAAACGGGCTGCAAAGAAGTCCCTACTCATCAGGAAAAAATTAAAGGACAGATCAATAATCTGTAGGAAATACCACGGTTGAACTGCAGAAGACTGGAGTAATATTGTTTCTTCTTATGGTGTGTGGTGTTAAGATAGAGCAGGTGTCCCGATATACAGAGGATATGATCGTCAACGCAGCCATCCTGGGAAACCTGAGACATTTGCTGCATGTCTGCCCATTTGTGACCTCTAGTTTCCCAACCAAAAAATCTATATTGTTTTCTCAAATAAAGCCCTCATTTAGACAGTCTAATAAAAAATAGTAGAGGAAAAGAAAGAGGAATGCCACTATGAATCTTCCTTCATGCCATTTATGTTTGCCTCCTTTCATCCAAAAGCGTGGCTTCAGTCACTATTTTGTTTAAAGTCACCACTATGTTCAAAGAGTTGGACCAAAATATCCTCTGAGAAAAAACAACTAACCAGAATAATTCTGGTGCTGAACAAGGCTTTTTTCCAGCACAGAGAAGAACTCTCTCACAATGACAGAGTGATGACTAAGAGAATGAAGGATCAAAATATGGATCCGTGGAAAAGAGAGCCCCCAGAACTGAAGTACATCAGGAACCTGCTCTCTAATTTCAAAAAGCGAGTGTAAAAAGACATAAAGGCCTCCAAACAGATAAATGCATTAATGGGTTGCTACAAGTCAGAATTTGGCCCTGAAGCTGATATCGAGTCAAGATGAATGCAGAAGTCTTGAAAAGGAAATGTCAACACTGTAAACTTTAGCACCTCATATTTCTCTATTAAACATCTGAAGCACTAAAGGTTTTGCTTTTGTGCAGCTAATTTGTTACCATTTCTTGACATTCATATTAGTTTTACAAATTATATGAAAATTGTAGTAGTTGAATACCTTTTGTATACATCGCCCTTATTACTGTGTTTCTGTTGTGCTGCTGCCTTATCTTGAAGTCTGAGACATAACAAATAACTGTGTTAGCCAGACCTTTATGGTTAGCTCAGAGAAGTGTTTTTGTGTTTTTATTTATTATTTATTAATTACCAAACAGGTCAAAGCAAAATCTAAAAACTTCCAACAAATACATTCTAATTAGACAATTTTTATCCTCTGACAATTATGTAATTTTAAAAAGTCCACCTTCTCCCAAGGTGCATCATGAAAAAAATCAGCCTAAAGTAGTTAAGATATTAGCAACACGTGTTAGCAACTAAATACGAAAAATTGCCTTGAATGTATTGTATCTCCAGCAGGTTTTCTGAACTTCTTGCCTCAATGCACGAAAAATTATCCTGTTCCTGAGCCTTATACTGCAGATTCACTAAGTGTGATGCTGCAAAACTAAGTCCACATTCATTTTAGTCAAACTAGTGCTCACTTGCCACTTTACAAAACATGTAGAAATATGTATTTGGTGCATAGGCCTGCTGAGAATAAACTGCTAATATGTATCACCTCTTTCCTTTGCAGCACACTCTGGAGCAAAGGAATACTAACAATGTGCTGCAGACAGATATTATGCCGGAGGCCCAATGCACAAAGGCCAAAGAGGAGAGCAATGGAGTGCAGTTTCCTTGATTCTTGTAGGTCTGCTGAGCTCTTTTTTGATCTAGTTTTAGAGAAGGAAAGGGTTTTGGATGAATATTATTTTGTAGACAAGGGATTAATTGTGATTGAGCACTTTGCAATTAGCTCACTGAGAACATTACAGGTTTTAAAAACATGAAGAATGTTTCACGTGAATTTTTATCTTTACTGTTTGGTTATTCAGTGAAATAGACTCCATCACTGTTGCATTGTTGATCTCCTGGTCATTTGAGTAAATAGATCTAATTTGAACTCTATTATAGGATCTGGACTTCTCATAAACAAGTTTAAGTCTATTAAGCAGAATTGTTGTATTAGCCTCAGTCAATCTTTTCTGTACTTTTAAAAACCAAGCTATTGTCATTTTTCTCTCCTTACCATTTGCTAAATTTCAACATCTTCATTTTACATCTTCTTTTTCCTTGATTTTTTCTTGTCTCTGTCTGATATGTATCATATGATGGCAGTATTGACTTAAGCAACGTCTTTGTACAAGTACCGGCAGAAAAGCTCCTACCATTATGACAATCCTCTCATCACTAAAGAGGTTGTGGTACGGTCCATTACTCCTGATCTCTCTTAAATTATCTTTTCTGCTCATCTGTCTCTTGTATTCACCCTTCAGCAAAGTGAAGCTGCTGCAGACTGAACCCCAAGAAACTGTCATCTTTTACTTGCTCCCAGCTCAATTTTCTGTTCATGTAATGCTGAAACGGTTAATCAAAAGTACTTTAATGGAAAGAGACAGATCCACCATTTCCTTAAAAAAAAGAGTCTGGGCTGGCTTTGCAGAGATTTTTCTTTTTATGCTTAACATTATTTCCATCTCTTTCCTTATATTCTTGAAAACCTGGGACTAATGAAAAACATTTATGAAAATGTCAGTTTTGTTCCATAAGTCCTATAACTTTATCAATAGGTCTACTGTTTTAGTGGACACAGTAGCACCAGTGTAAACACTGAAGGAGGCCAAGATGTCTAAAATAGCCTCTTGTGTGTGTGACGGGGCCATAAAACTATAATGCCTTTCAGCATTGCAATTTCTGGTCTCAATCATAACTGGCATTTGGAATATTAAATAATACAACAGAGGAAGATGATTTTTGTTGGGCGCTGATGCCAAACAGCAGAACAATCTTCTATACAGCAGACATTGGGGCAATGTTCCTTCTATGCTTCTGTGTGCTACTGCTACAGCATTTCATAGCCTTGCCACCATATATGGTTGCTATGGATAGTAGTGTGTGATTGTATGTCCTCTTCTGTAGGAGTATTACAGCTTGCAAAGGTGTAGTTTGCCTTGCAGCTTATTAAGATATCTGCTTAAATGGTTGCTCTTTGACAAACATCAATAAATTGTTAAGCCGTTCATCAAGGTTTGAAGGAATGCTTGTGAGTTTTTTGGTAATTCTGATATCCTGAAGCTGTTGGCTATGTTGATGTCCTACTGCCACAAAGACAATGAAACAGTTAGCAAAGGTTTAGATATTTTCTCAGTTCATGATTAATTAGAACATGTTGACTATCTGCCAAACAGAGAGATGTTAGAGAGGAGCAGTCTATAAGTCACTTTATATGCACTGCAGCTCTATGTTGTTGCTCCGATACATCAGTTTCATCTTCTTTCTTTTCTTTTAGCATCATTGCTAAAGTTGGTATTACTGCTTGCAATTAAAGAGACAATAACATTCAAAGCAAAGTTATTGGGCTATTAAAAACCCAGAGATCTTAGAATATCAAACGCAACATCTCACATTCCTCAGTGTCAGTGTGAGCAAAAAGCAGTGAAAATAATCTAGCTATATATAAACCCCTAAAGAGTAGCAAGTGTTACCTGAACCTAGAGCTTAATGATCACACAATAAAGGCTTCTCAGGATATTTAGTCAATATTCCATGCAGATGGAAATGAAAAGAGCAGACATCTTCTACATCAGCTGGAGAATGATTAATGCTAAGTAAGGAAACATTTACCTGATCTGAATCTCAGATCACACTTCAAAATGGTCTATTTTGTTTTAACTTGTTTCGAGTTTTTAAGATTCATTGGACAAACAAAACTGTATCCAGGGATCTGCTTTCAGATAGCCAGGACTATCAGAAAAGCAACTCAAGGATTTGTGCCTCTTTTCTTTATAGTGTCAGTAAGATAAACTTTCACAGTTAAAGCTTTAGCCACATATAAAATGCTCTGAATTTCAAATAGCATATTTTAAAGCTACTTAAAACTGTCAGTGACCTCTTCACTCATAGTGCATATATTTAGTAGCACTCTGTAATTTTCCTTGACATTGTAAAAGTATTATTGCTACTGCTACTACCAACTTAACCTGACTGACAACTGTTGTTTATAGCTATATTATGGCAAAATTGTTCAAGCTCATTAGAATCAGCTTATTAATTGGCTGTGGTCTTTAAATTGTCAATAATATTTCCTTTTCTTAAAGACCAATCATTTTATCTCTGGAAATTGTTATATGAGCAGGATTGTGATTTTACTGCAAAAGAAAAAAAAAATCTTTATATTTTTTGTATTACTTAGCCTCCTCTAGTAGACAGTAGACTTTATTAGTATTTCAGTACTTCAGTACTTCAGTTTGGGTAATAATGTTAACTTGAAACCTTTTTAGACTGAAATGATTTGTGGAGCATCAATAATAATGTAAAACTAGATCTATTACAATAGATCTATTAAACCTTGTCAAGCACCACTATTCTTTATTGCATCGACAGAAAGGACTTTGTCAACAACACTCATGTTGCTATTTTACAGTCGGATGGTTGTACAGTCGCTGAACTAACTGATACTGTACAGAACTGATCATCCACATTTGTGATGAGAACAGGTGAACTGTGTCTCTAAGCAACTTCACTGATTGTTGTGTGATCACTCCAGCAGCCCTAGCTGTGGCTTACTTTGATGTTCCAGGACAATAGTGTTGTGACAGCACATGCTGACCTCATATCTGGGTCCCGGTTCCATTATGTGGATAACAGAATTACAGTTGAGTTTGCCGACTGTCGAAGGGGCTGGAGTCGGAGTCGAAGTCGACCTTCCTCTCATGGGGTCTTTTCAGATTCGTTGGGTCCTGGGGAAATTAATGTTGTTGGCTATAAAATGCATATTATACTGATGATTTTAACCTTAATGAAATGCTTGACATATGTAACCAGCATTCTGAAACGCCTGACTTTGAGATGTGTAATAAGTAAGGATCAATGTATAATCAGTATTTTGTGATTAATTTTGTCATGTGCAATCTGTATGTTGTAATGATTAACTTTGGTGAGTGCGACCTGTGGTTAAAGAGCTGATAGCAGTTGACCTTAGGGCACAGTTTAAGAGTTCAGAAGGGGTAATGAGAAGGTTATCAATGTCTCAATGCAATATTCACATATGGATTTAAACTGAAACCTTTCACTGCAGACTGTCAAAGTGACAATGGTGCATATAATACCAGGATTTGAATTCCAGTTTTTTTAAAGTAAGTTCAGACCAACAACTCACAACGTGGCGGAAAATAAAATGTACTTGTATAATATGTAAAATATCAGCAAAGAAAATCACATAAATGTCTAAAAGTACAAAAAGTAATTCAGTTACGCATCTGTAGTACAATTTTTTAAATAACTATCAAAATGATGAACAACAAAAGCCATAATATGTTGATGAACAACAGTTTTCTATTTAGGAAAGTGTGAAAATCCTTTTATTCAAATTGCAACCAATTTGTAAAATAAAATAATTTTTCAAAACATATGATAGCAGAATATTAAGGGTTTCGCCTGAAAAAAGGCACTTCCCTGCAAAAAGAAGGAGGTTGTTTTGATCAATGCTAAATAAAATAGATTTGCTGGTGTAATAAACAAGGGGGAAAAAGAGCAAACTGGGGCTTCTACATGAAGAGAAATGGTCTGACCCTAAACTAGAATAAGTAGTGAACACCCTCTTGATATATTTTGCAAATATGATCTCAGATTTTCAAGATGTAAAGTTCACCTGAGCATTGGATTCCTTTTTCTTCTTTTTCTTATAACAAAACTCAGGAGAGTTTTTTACTCATAGTGACAGCAAATTTCATTACTGGGATAATTTTGTGTCTGTTTACCCACTTTCTGCTGTGTCAACACTTCAGACTCAAGTGTGTTTGTATATAGAGATGAGCTTTACAAGCAGCATTTGACTTGTTAAACTGAAAATTCTCAGAGTCCATTCGATGACTATTTATTTCAAAGCTTCTGTTTTTCTTTTTCTTCTTTTTGTTTGTGAATAATTTATAAAATGAACAATGAATGTGCATATTGACTTCTCATTTATTTTGCTCTTAACTGAACAAACTTCAGCTTTACTTTTCTTGTTTTTCACCAACCTACTCTGACATTTAATTATAACTTTATGCCCTAGTTTTTTAAATACAAATAAAGCATGGAGGGCAATATTCTGCATGTCTATTCTTCTGTATACTAATCTTCCAACTATATTAAATTAATCTGAGATGAATAGATTTAAGGAAAGAAAAACATTATTTTGCTATACAACCTTATGCTCACTTTGTCTTATGAAGAACTTTGGCTTAGACTAATTTCTTGTTTCCTCTGCCCACATTGAGACTTGTACATACAGAAATATAGTTAAACTCTCTCGAAACATTTCACTTGTGTTCTCAGGTCAATGGCACCTACTCTGCTGCCAGGATGGAGGGAAAGAGATGGACAGGCTTATGAAGGGATACACTTCTCACCAGCAAATATCTTCAGGGAAAATCCTTTTACTATATTTACTTTGTGAGAAAGAAAGTATTGCAGTTTTATCCGTTAAGTGAAAATCTCACAGTCACTTGAGAGCGTTTTTTTTTTTTTCTTTTTTTTTGCTTAATACAGCTATAAAAGGCTGTAAGCTCCTTCTGCACTGGAAAAAAAAAACCAACTGTTTTATAGCACAAAATTGGTTTCAGCTTTTCCAGAAATAAGTGTAATTGCTGGGCTGAAATGTGTGTTTTTCAATAACCCATCTGTCAGTAGAGCTAATATGAACTAATTATACCATGAAAGTCTTTTTCTGCTTTTAAAGTTAATTAAATTTTCAAACTGAAGCTCAAAAGGTGAATGGGCTTCTTTGCCAGCACGCAGGAGCTGCAGAAAAACTCCAAATTCACAAAGCAAAGTGAGCCACAGAAGGGGGTTTAATCCCCCGACTAAATTAAATTTGTCCTTGCAACATTGTCTGACAGGCTCACAGAGCTCACAGGAGAACAGATTACTCTCCTGCTCCCCTCGTCTTCGCCTCTCAGGTTTTTCTTCTCTCCTGTATTAGGACGTCATTGAACTTACGTAACAGACATTTCTTTAAGCTGCTGCAATGACGTGTTGACTTGCTCTGCCAAGTGACCACAACTTAAGCAGACTGACAGAGACCGTCCCAGACTGGAAATTGAGGCAAAAAATTTATGTTAATGCTTGTTTGTCCTGTGTGTCTTTGTTGACCTGTTACTATTTGGCGATAGAGCCAGGGCGCACCCTGCATCTCGCCCATTAACTGCTGGAGATAGCCAATTGCTTAGAGTGGCTGGTAAGAAAAGCACTATGTTAGATTAGATTATTAGATTAGAGTAGAAATACTTTATTAATGTCCATGGGGAAATTTTCAACATTACAAATCTGGAACCTGAATAAACGTGAATACAGATAAGATGGTAATTGTCGCATTTAAAAAGACCAATAAAATCACTTCCTAACATAAATGAAGTCTGCTAACTCCCATTTATAGAAATGCAGATTAAATGAGAAGTACTGGTAGCCCCAAGTTCATGGACTGCAAAAATCATGTCACTTTACATCCATAGAAGAAATAGGATTTGGCATGCAATGGTATCAGAAACCAGTTATCACCTGTGCACCATCTGGTACATCATCTTCTCTATCAAGTCTTCACTCCTGCATTGTCCTTTACTCTCCTCTCTCTCTCTATTCTATTGTGTTTCCTCTGTTTAATCTGCCTGTTACAGATATCCTCTTATCGCCAACAAAATATGCAACTCATCATCGTTCTCACGACGACTCACTCTTACTGCCTTGCAGTCGCTTTAAAACAATGCCAGTGGAATCACTGATCCGGTTGATTGATACTGCAAACACCTACAGCACTCTCAGTTCTGGAAAGGATGGAAACTGAAAGAAAAAAAAGAACATACCATTTTTTATTGTAATTTTTCTGTTTTAAAAATAAAAGTTATATTTCACCAAATTAATGAAAATGCCTGCTTGTAAAGAGAGCCTTATGCCACAAAGTAAAAGCCATAATATGTTGATTGACGTTGCGGGGGCACTGCCTCCTGCTAGATGAGAAACAGAGAACAATCGAAAGGAATAGGAAAGGATTAAATGAACTAAATTATGGGTCCCTGTGGTTTCTATTTTGTGCCTGTCTGTACACCCAGTCTGTACTATATGATAGTGTCTCCGCTAGCTTAACAGGAGGAGGCATTCAATGAAAGCGTGTGTGTATTTAGGTGTTTCTGCATGTTTTGTGTGCTGAAAGGGAAAGAGAAAGCTGCTGGTTTTCATCTGTTGTTCCCTTGTAGTTTGAATCGATTTGAGCCATCAGAAATAAAAGCCTTAAAGAAAGGTGGAGACAGCTGGAAACAGTGATACAGGAAGCAGAAAGGAGGAAAAATGTGATTTCCAGTATAAGCCAGATTTGTAGAACCTGTCAGCAGACTTTCCTGTGAGAAGCAAGCTGCTTACTGCTCTTAAGAGACCTTTGTGTGTCAGGAGACATATTCCTCACAGCTTTCATCATGTGTCTGATAACTTAATCTAGGCTAATTATGGACATACGTTTGAGTCAAGGCGTGTTTATAAATATAGCACCTTTCATACACAAGGCAATCCAGAGGACATTAAAGTTTTAAATGAATTAAGTCACTCAAAAATGGGCAAGAAGGCTGAGGCATTGGTCAGGAGGCAGAAAACAGGCCAGGTACATGAATAGAAAAAGAGACACGAACCTGCAAAGGCTGTGACAAGAATGACGATAAGTGATCCCATACTGAGTGAAAGCAGAGAAGCAGAGGTACAGGTGAGAGCAATGAGCTAATTAGAAGGATGTTTGGGGTCGAGTCCCAAACCAGGTTAAGAGAAAAAAGAAACCATGGGTTTCTAGGTTAGAGTCCTAGTGAAAGTCCTTATCAGTAAATAAGGCAGGTGTTTTCTTGAGTTTTGGTTTTCTAAATTGAGGGGACCAAACCTTTAGAGAATCCTAAAGACCTTTATCAGAAATAAAGGCCTCTCTTAGAGGAGTAAGAGGCAGAGCCACCACAAAGCTGCTTTGTTGGATTCTGCGAAGACGTTCGCAGTCTAAAGAGGATATCCCACCCAATTCAAGAAGAATGGGTCTACGTGGTTCCAGAACGCAATCTCCTCCTCAGGGTGAATTGTGTGACTATATGATAATGAAATACTGAAAAGGAAAAATGCAGGGGAAAATGAATAAAGAATAAAAATGCTGAACATAAATCTTTTGTGGATAAATTACAGGCCTTAATATGTTTGAAAAATAAATGTTTTGTTTGTTTTTTGTGTATTTGAATAAACAAAATGATTTTATTTCTTAAAAGGATCAGTCAATCAATCAATCAATTTTATTTATAAGGGACCCTTTCTTATTAAAAGCAGCTCAAAGAGCTGTACAAACAATTATCCCTCAGGTTTCTCTGACAAACCATTCCACAAACGGGAGCCATAATACTGGATGGATAGTAAATGACTAAAACAATATGATCATGCAAAAGGTTAAAATAAGATTCATAAATACATATGTATAGAAAAAACAAGGAAAACAACAAAACAAGCCCTAATCGAGTTCTACTTGCTTCTTCTCTTTCCCTCTGTCTGAGCCTAAGTACAGTGCATCTGACCTCTGACCTCAACTCCTCAAATCTGTCATCCCATGGACCGTATGATGTCCATGATGAGGAAGACAAAGAAGACCTCCATCACCTCCAGGCACTGAAGTGTCTGTTGATCCTAATTTTTCTTTTGACACCAGAGAAGTGATGGAACATTTCCGTTCTGAGGACGACTGTCCATTCAGGGGACAACTGTCTGTCTCCTGTTGGACATTCAGACTGAAACTGTGTGCGACTGAGCTTTAACAACCTCTGCTGGTCTGCTGTCCAGTATCAGCGTAGAGAAAGAAAAGCTAAACAAAGCTTAAAAGCTGTGAGAGAAGAAGACTCTGAACTGTTTGAAGCTTGTTTCATCTGTGGACAACATGGACATCGACTGGGGACGATCTGGACAACCAAAGATCCGATGCCAGAACCAGTTGCATACAGACGTGAGTGGGAAGACGCACATTCCAGGCTAAACAATTACAGTGAAGTTTAATGGGCATTGAAAAAATGTGTCGGCGATATTCAGTGGCGCACAGTGGGTTGTTTGATATCAGACAGAATGGATCAGGAGAGGAACATCGCAGATCCATCAGAAACTAAAGAACCAGACACCAGTCTCTTCTTCCCTCAATCATGTCCTGAGACCAAAAAATAATATAAATGGAAATTTAAATAACAAATCATACAAATAGATTAATAGTAAATAAATAATTACTGTGAAGAGAACATTAAAAACGTTTGTTAGGATTGTGTAGGAAAAACGTTGATATCTTTTATAAATAGTGTTTTGTGGTCAATATTATGTCACCATTTTATTAATGTGGGTTGCCAGTTTGGATCAGGTTTCCTATCAAGCTATAAGAATGATAGAAAACATGCTAACAAAATGCCTCAGACCTGCAGCTCAAAGGCGGTTCTAGACACAGGCTAACAGAAGTGGCTCTTTGGCTCAAATGTATTAAATGATGAAATATTGCAGTATTTTGTTTAATTCTTTTTTAATTGCCCTGTAGGCAGCAATTTATTCACATATACGTATGTACATTTATTATTATTGATACTTTAATTAAAAATGAGTTGTACAAGTTTATGTCTTTGGGGCGAGGCGGGGGGCGATGACATGTTCGCATACACCTCAGAAAGTATGTAGTTGCTCCCCTGTACCAAGTACTACAACTTCTGACACCAAAGAGGACAACATTCAGAGCAACAGCTAGTTTAAAAGTTTCTGAAAGGCTCTCCACTCAAAGAACTATTGCTGGTCCACTGGTGAGTGATCGAAGCGGAGAGTGAAGATTTGTACCAACACTTTCCTGACAGGAAGCAACAAATCCTTCAGAGCAGATAGACTATCAGTGTTTCTGCTTCTGCAACACTTTACCTACTTTCCAGATGGAAAATCTACGCTTTCTTGTTGGGTTTTGAACGGACACTTATCTATGCCTTCACTGCACTAATGAATTTTTTTTATTATTATTTTATTTTATTTTATTTTTTTAGGGGTTTCCTAGAAACACATGAAATTTGGTAACTTAATTAAGATTCTTAGTTGTTTCACTTCAAAAGAGTTTAAGAATCTAGAAATTTAATCCTCTAGGCATAAGAGAAGTCAACTTAAAATAACTCAAATGTGTGTAAAATTAAAGTTTAGCTGATAAGTTTAGAAGTTTAGCCTTAGTTAATTATAAGTTAAGCACTGGAAATACACAAATTTATGTTCTCTGTTACCACATTAAAATAATAACTTAAGATTTAGATTAAACACATGAACTAAATGTCTTAATATTCAAAGTCAGGCTGTAACAAAAATGCCTGTTTCACAAAATATATCCCTCTCCTTTCTTTTTATCCTTATATGCACTTAAAAGGAGGAAGTCAACTTCAGAAATTACTTGTTTTTTCCTGTTTAATTTTGACCAAAGAGGATGAAATCAGATGTTGCTTGGTTGTTTATAACTTGGGTTTAATTAGGAACAAAGAGGATGAAGTTAAATTTGAAATTGTTTTGTTTTATTTTGAAATGTCTGCATTAGAATCAGATGGGGCAACATTAAAATTTTACATGCCAGTAGGTTTTTCGTATCTTGCGTATATGTTTTTGTTTCATCGTACAGAATAATGTTTCAATAACTGAATGAATATGTAATGTCTTAAAATGTATGGGATAATTTTTACTTCTCACCATAAAAATTGTAGAAATTTCCTTTTATATAATCAGTGGGATGGAATAAAATTTGACATATGATTAATAGTAAATATTACATATTTACTTATAATCAAAAGGGGGGAAATGATGTGGAAAAATTACAATAAGGTCACACCTGCTAGCTGTATTGCTATATGTTTATTCTAAGTTCCTGTATAGTCCCACCAAGATAAAGCTATTTAGGTTACATGTACAAGGTTGGACATTGTTTTTCACAGCTGCATGGGAACCAGTCTGTTTCCCATGCTTTGGATCCCTTACCCTTCTGTATAAAACTCATGTGTTGTCTCTGCCTGGCAGAGCCTTTCATCCAGACCTGCTTCATTATTGATTGTCCTACAAGCTCTCTGTATTGTGCACAATATATGAATAAACCTGACCGAGTGATTTCACCTGACAGTGCTTGGTAAAATAGTTTTTTCCACAACAGTGTGCACTGTCAAATCAATGACAATGAGTAGTAGTATGAACTTATTGAAGTTTTACCATTCTGAAGCCTTTTTTTATTATTATTATTAAAACCCAATAATTGATAGTATCTGAGAAGACATAGAATAATCAACATCCTTATTGAATTCAATGCAGCAGTAGGTATTACCATAACATCTTTTTCTTATAGTTCCCAAAAGATGTCTTGTGGATAACAGACTTTTCCCAATCCATTAGTCAGTGTGAATGTATAAAATCTCTCTTCAACTGTAAACCTTTGTGCTGAAACAACTCATGTTGGTGGAAGCATGTTTACATGTATTTCTACAGAAAACCCTTTTCTATATTTGATAAGAGACTGCAGATAATCCTATTCAGTGGCCAAGTTTATCTTCATCTCTGACTGACTGGCATTCAAGAGACTTGGAGCACATAACACATTTTGACATTGTGTTTGCTCGCTTCTCCCTCGCTGTCTGTCCAAATCCTATTGTAAACATGTGAATGTCTCTTCTGAGAGATTTTTCACTGAATTCACAGGCACCTGTGTGCTGTCACCATGATGATTGTTTTCTGCTAAATATTATTATTGCATATTGAATATTATTGCATAAAATTCAAATGATTTTATTTTCAAGTTTTCTTCAGTGCTTCAAAGCTCTGATGTAATAAAAACTGAAATAAACCTCCTGCTAGGATTTTTGTTAGAATTTCTTATTGTTCATAGCGGCCTAAGTCTTCAAAATTATATTGTGCACTGTGAATGAATTTAGCTGGATGTATACATCACAGGCATTGAAGATCAAAGTAATAGTACCATATGTATATACAGTACAATTATTTATTTCCCACATCCACCAGTGGAATGAGAAAGTATCACACAAAGTTGTGTTACAAGAAAAACAAACGCAGTCAGTGAGAAAAAGAAATCATGTTCAGATAGTCGAAGGAAAATGATGGGGCTTCATGATGCTAATATTTGCAAAAGAGCAGCATGTTACAAATCTTGTTCTGCCTGAGGAAGACTGATATACTGCAGTGAAGACAGATAATGCCTAGCTGTTGGCATTCTGCTCCGACTTTCTCTGTGCCAGAGCTGGGGAAATGAAGAACTTTGAAATGTTATCGTTCCACTCATG
Source organism: Xiphophorus maculatus (assembly GCF_002775205.1). Taxonomy (NCBI): domain Eukaryota; kingdom Metazoa; phylum Chordata; class Actinopteri; order Cyprinodontiformes; family Poeciliidae; genus Xiphophorus; species Xiphophorus maculatus. Next base: position 17,164,618 of record NC_036465.1, on the reverse strand, counting down.
CCAAGAGCATTTTTACACACGCACACACACACGCACGCCCACCCCCACACACTGAGACTAGCTTGTGATTTAGGAGGAAGTGTCCATGTTCATTCATGTTCATTCAATAACAAAGTTATTTTTGTTATTCCCAATCCGGTCATTGCCTGGATTTCATCCCACAGCAGTTGATGAGGCTGACAAGCTATTATCATCAAAGATTCAGTTCACGCTGGTAAACATTTGGTTATGTTTTTCTGAGACATTTTGAAGGCAGCATCTTGGTTTGAAAAGTACTTTTTTTCAACTTCAATTGTGGTTTCTCAAGCTCACATCATAAAGCCAGATTATAAGGTATTCATTGTGTTCATCATAGAGATAGCCTGGGGAAAGGAACTGTCTCTGTGACAGGGGTTTCTAGCAAATAGTGCTGTGTCAACCTAAAGGTAAAAGTTTAAATAGTTTACATCCAGGATGTTTGGGGTCTGCAGAGATGTAAGCTGTTCATTTCCAGAAGCTAGACCTGAACAAGTCCTGGATACAGGGAAGGTCAACCATGAAGATCATCTCTGCAGACCTAATTGTTTGCTACAGTCTAGACTTGTCCTGCTTTATGGATGCTTCCTATGACACAATAATGGATGGACACATATAGAAGATGACCAGCAACTCCTTTTGACGGCTGTAGTTCTTTTTTAGGTCCTGTAGTAACATGGTTCTAAGGAACCGAAAGTGAACCGCAGTAGACTCTACACAATCAAAAAACTTTCAGTTATTATAAAAATGTTATATATATCAACAGACTTGACTACACAATTTGACACCACGAAATTAAGCTCTGTCTCTTTAAGAAGCTCCTGCTGTTTCGGAGACTCCACCTTCAACATGTCGTCACAGAAGTGCTTCTCATCATGGGATTTACACCCGTTTTAGGAGCGATGGATTTAGAACTAGTTCATATTATAATCTCAGCAGATGTGCAGATCCTTTATTTGCCAATTGCTGCTGCTGTTAGTCTGTTGGAGCTTTGTGGGGAAGATGTGGGGGAGGGCAGCTCTGTGAAGTAGAAGCTCAGCAGGAAACCACTGCTGCAAGGAGGAGCTTTGTGGAGATTAGCAGCGCTTTGTGAGAGCAAGCATTTAGGCGCCCCCAAATGGCTGCCAGGGAACAAACATGCATGAATCAAAGCAACAGTATTGACAGGAATGTGGGTTGTGAGAGAGTAGGCAAACATGGATAGTCCAGGACTCTAACCTGTGATGGCCAGATAGAGGCTTTACCCCTACACCACCAAATATACTCTTCACATTTTAAATACTATATAAATTAAATAATTAAGTTCAAATATAAGTAAAATATTTTAAATGATTGTGTTTTCTGTCAAATTTCTATGGAAGTTAGATAGCAGGAACCAGCAGGTTGAACAGGGTAAATGTGAACTTTAGCCAGCTGTCACTCCATTCACTTACGGCTAAAATGATGGCAAGCTGTTAAACATGTGGTGCTTCTGCATCCACAAGCCTCCGGCTATTGAAGGAAACCGCAGATCAAGGAGAGAAAATTGGAAAGATGGGAGAGGTAACTAAAACCCAGACATGTGTTACTGCCTGCAGCAGTTTGCAGGGGACGGAGGGCATATATAAACATTAAGGCCAGAGGGATGACGTGTGTATAGGTCAGACCCATGAAAATGCAAATGGCGCTAAAGTTTACTGAATAATGTTAAAAATAGCAGCGAGGTTAAAGAGAGTGAGGATATAAGTGTGATCCTAGCAGAAGGAGACTTAAGAAGAAAAAGAGGAAATGAAAAATCAGACTCATTTAGGTTTTAGGATTAGTTAATAGTTCTTAGTAGTAGGGAAAAATAAAAACCATGAAATTTTAAAGTTCTGTCTTATTGATTACCTTATAGTAATACCATATATTATGATTTTATGCATGATAACTGTTACATTGCACCTACTCATGCTTTTCATCTGTAGGTCCCTTCAAACAATTGAAACGCTCTCACCTCAGTGGGCAGGTGGGGGGAAACCCAAACACCTAATGTAGGGTCATAGTAGTGGAACGACAAACATTATACACTAGTATGTCTCATTGCTTTTCACAAGCAGTGACATATTTATCCCCCCAATCAATGAACTGTGTTGTGTGACGCCATTGGCTCCGCCCTAACTGTGCCATACCATTATAATACTGACCTACACCTGAAGGGGGCCCACGAACGGTGTGGTTGTATGGGAAACAGACAGAACCGCACTGAGCTGTTATACCACTTGATCCTTGCAATGACTTCTAAATTTCAGCTGTGGGATTGTAACCTATAGTTTTATCTTTGTTATAATAAAATCATACAAAAAGTACTCTCTGAAAACAACCAGGGGGTTTGCAAGATTCTAGCAAGATTTTATCTATTGGGAATTATTAGATAAAACATCTTTTTAGTTCACAACTACAAAACACTTTGATCTCATTCACCAGTTTTGTCTCACTGTATGTGGAGAAACAAACAGCAATATATAAGAGTAATTGCATAGCATCATCTCTACATAATCCGAACAAATTTTGCTCAGACTGAGAAAATTGAAGCAAGCAACAATAAGCTTCAGCTTCTATATTTGTGTAGAAGCCTTTATGCAGTGTTTTCAAGGTCATGAATAGTTGAGATGATAGAAACAATCAATCCCATTAGTGAAATTATCTTTCTCCAATAGACTGTAATGCTCAAAAATATTCAAATGCATGATTTTTCAGAAATATTTTTCAAAGCTGTACATTTTAAAAGGGAAATGCATGCATAAAATCAGGCAACAGGAAATGCTCTCATCTTTTAGCTTTTGAGTAATGAGCACATGAAAGCAGCAGCAGGAGCAGCAGCTGACTGCCAGAGATGACATAAAACTTTAATGAGGGTTGTTTGTATAAGAGTTGGTATCTGTGCCCTTAGCTGCACTTAGTGACCCGTTATGTAACTTACACTTTGATTTAGGATTCTGATCCAATGAAGTTTTTTTTTCTCTTACTTGGTGTGGATGCTCACCATACAGCAGAGTTGCCTCATCAGTACCAATGCTTTGGACTATACAGCTTAAAAATTTATTTAGGTGTTTTTGAAAGTTGTGTACCGATTGCTCACATAAAGCCACCATAAAATGCTATTAAGACACACAAAATACTGTAGAGTCTGAGTGCTGCAAGGTTTGCTGAAACTAGCAACCTTCATGTCAGATACCTAAATTACCCAAAGAGCGAAAATGAAATATTTCTGTTTAAACATTTTACTGTATCATATAGAATGTAAGTAAACTGCTTTGGTTGTGTATAAAAAAATATTGAGGATCAAAATAGATTTTGCACATATGTAGCCATTGAAAATTAGAACAACCTAACACAGCTTGTGTGCTTGCAGACAGATATTTACTATCAATTTTACAAACTCCTACAAAAAACAAAAACTGAAGGAAATGCCAATCTGGAAAATGTAATGAAAAGTTACTTTTGAGAAATAAATGAGGACACCTGCACATTTAAAACACAGTTTAAAGGAAGGTTTGTCCTCTTTGAACCTCAAACATTCAGAGTGGTGTGCTCCTCACCCTTGGTGGGAGAGTACCATGGTGAGATCAAAAGAGCTGTCTGAGGCCATTTAGAAGATTGTCACAGTTTATGATTCAGGCATGGGATTAAACGAGGCATAAGGCGAATATGAAATCAAACCAGCCATTTCAATACATAGAAGACAGTCTATAAGTGCAACACATTTAAAACAACTGCAATATGCCACAGATTGGCCGCCAAAGCAAGTTCACCCTTGGAGAAGAGGTGCAAGGTGCAAAACAAAGTATTTAAACACCTTAAAAGTTTCATCGTGCGACAGGCTCTTTCTACTGTTGAATTAGTAAGAAAAGACTGCTCAAATATAACTGTAATGGGAGTTGTGCAAGGAAGAAACCTCTGCTTTCCCAGAAAAACGTGAGGGCCAGATAAAAATTTGCCAGAGAGAACACTTCTTAAATAATAGTCATTGATCAGAGGAGTTGAAAAATGAATGGTTCGGACACCAGACCAGAGGACATGTTTGGATTAAAGAAAACATAGAATTGCAGAAAAGGATCAGAACTGGTTTTTAGGTGGCAGATTTTCCTAAAGTGGTTGCCAGTTATTGTACACATTTTAGTTTATATTTTGTTAAATGATTAAAACAACATTCATAATCAGTGCTCTTTAGTTCTGTTACATAAAGAAATACATTGATAAAGATGACAGTGAAATGTAAAACATCAACAAAACAGCACTAAAATTCAACCGAAGGCATCTATTTATACTAGTAAAATACCACTTAATAATTGCTCTCTGCTTATGGCTTTGCTGTGCTCCTACATATGTTGGAAGGGAAACAATAAGGACTGTAAATAGAATTACTGAGGTTCAATTTGACATATCTTTTGGGGACTTAATTAGAGTCATTAATGATCATTAATGATACATCAAAACACTGATCATTCAGTTGATTTTAAAAGTCGGTGAAATGCCTAAATTTTCTGTACTTTTTATTTTTCTCTATGTAGAAAGTCTTACTCAAACAAAAGGTATCTTAGAAACAGAGGGAAAAGAAGAAGTCCAGTTGAAAACATTTTTCATTGTGCTATTATTATTTTTAATAAAGCAGTTCCTTTGAGACTACCTCTTATTTGATGAAGAAATGAAAAATGGCCAAGAAACCTCAGCTGTCAAGTACATGGAGTCGCCTATTTAATTAAGTTCTACTTTTAGCTCAGAGCTTGCAAGGAGTCAGTGAGACAAGAATCATTCAATACATTTAAATTTAATCATCATCTTGCCGCCACCCGCTCCCCTAAGGTTAAACACGACATTTCTTGTGTTCACAAAGTTTAGTATCTAATTGGAACACCTGATTCAGTCAATGTCTAACAAATTAAATAAACCCAAACAGCCCTTTTTGGTTTACAATTTATTTTGAAGGTTTACCACAAAATTTTAACAAGTGACTACAGTAACTCCTATCTTCCAGGGTAAGACATAAACAAAAAAGATGTGTGAACAAATTTAGGGATTAGCTCACTTTAGCTCTCCTAGATGCAACTGATACCCCCAAAATGTAATAAACAATATTAACAAACTTAAACTACAGTCTTAGGCAACAACAGATACTTGGGTAGAAACATGCTTCTCCGATCCTACTGACTGATCACCTAATATCTCTCTTTCCCTTCCTCCATTCACTGACCCCTTGTTGTTCTTGTCAGATGTTACAATGAAGGAGTTGGGGGTAAGGGGATTTTCTGACAATAGCGGCTGTTATTCACAGAAAGCAATGAGAAAGAGAAGGAAGTAAAATATGCAGCAAAGGTCTCAAGAGCAGGAATCAAACCTTGCATTGAAGACCAGCAGCTTCTGTAGACGCCCGGCACTCAGTGAACCAACGCACCATGCACCACCCCTGGTTTTTTCCACAAAACCTTATAGCAAAAAAAAATCTTCCCAATTTGCACAATTTGGCAAAAAGATATTTTCTTTTGCTGCTTTCTTTGCCTCAGTAGATGAGTAATTTGCCCAACAATTTAACCTCTGATTTTGTTTTGGTTAAAAAAGCTGTTCATTCCTGAGCAGCTTTAATTCTCTTTATCCATTGTTCATCAGTACAATATACTGTGGGATATTACATCATACGTTAATGGGAATATTACTTCCATAATCTAAAGCTTGGTAAACTTGTTTTATTGTCACAGTAAAAAAGCATTTAATCACAGTATTTTTTGTTTTTATATTTTACTTAGAGTTGCAAACTAAATAGTTAATCAAAAGTACACATGCTAATTTTCTATGTTTAATGGTTTTCTTAACGCATGGAACAGTGTTAAAACTGTGTTGCAATTTAAACATTTTGAACTGTGTTTAGAGACACTGTTTGTTGTTTCTGATTTCAGTCTTTTCCTTCTTCCATAACTTTAATTTCTTCCTACAAGCAGTGTTGCACTGCTCCATTAAACACAGAGGTGCAGGTAGTACATTGCACCAAATGGGATACCTAGTACAACTTTCATTAAATTCTATGCCTTTGTGGTTTAAAGAAAAGATGGGGGGGAAATCCTCTAGTCGACCTTTGTTGAAACAGGTGAGCTGAATTATGAATGTACCGGCTGACCAGCTCTACGGTGGTGAAATATTGAAACTATTTTAAACATGCTCTAACTGCATCTCTTGGATAATAAGCACTTCCATTCTTCTGAATAATGAAATCTACTGTAGTTCAAGTAATGTAATGAATCATCACCTAGGGGAAGCTTTTAGAGTAATTTAGTCCATAATTTGTGTTGATTCAAATCAGTTTTTTTTATATTACAGAACTAAAAACAAGTCTGATGCATCAGGCTGGTGAAAAAGCACAAACTGTCCTTACTTCAAGAACTTTTCTCTTCAGACAGTCACCTTTTTTCCATCTTTGTATTGATGCTCAGAACAATTACTCTGTTACCTCTATTCAAGAACTGCTTTGAGATTAAGCTGAAGTACCAAAGGAAATCCACACATGCAGTGGGAGAACATAGAAGCTCCAAGCAGAAAAGACGGTTATTTGAGAACTTCTCAATTTGTGTTATAAGTTTCATGACTCAATCAGTCACAAACTCACAAATTTGCTCTTAGGAGGTTCCTCTTTATGCTTTGAGGCCTGTAATGTAAATCTGGATAAATATGTGTTAATTTCCTTTCTGAAATTTCATCTCAAAATCTCCGTAATTTGTTTGAAGTCTTCTTAGGTTTCACATAATATGCAGTACCACATTAAGAATGTACAATATATCAGTTTAAAGCTCAGTGGTTCGCAATGGTAATTGTTGCTTTCAGAATCTTGCAGGAGACGAGTTAGTGAACTACCGAACAAGATCTCTGTTAATGCACCAGTACTAAGTGCTCAATTTAGTCTGGTGTTTCATGAAGTTGGCTGCAAACAACTTTGCAGTCAAGTTTTCTCCTGTTATACGTTATTTTGTTTTAAGTTTCATCCTGACTCTGATTTGGTGGAATTCCTGCCTGTCTTCTCTTTGTGGAAATGAACACAAGGGATGTTATTGCTGAATAAGTGAGCCAGGTTTGATCCTCAACAAGCTGACACGTCCAACTTGTTGTTTTTTCTTCCTCCACCGTTTGGTCTCAAGGTTTTTCTGAAGGGTTTTCTTTTTCTGTGTATTCTTGCTGTGCTTTTCTGTCCTGGTGGAAATGTGTTTGATTACCAACTTTGTTAGTCAAGATGTGCTGGTATAGCATTTGTAAACAAAGGGACTGTTCTGCAAAGTCAGAGCTGATGCTGAATCTCAGTATAATTTAAAAGAACCGCAGATTTTCAAGATTTATATGACAGCCTATTTTCTTTCCTTGAGTTGTTTATTCATAGACAGACTGAAAATACAGCCTTCTGTTTTTTCTGTATTTTTTTTTTCTTATCTTCCATCTTTTCGTATCTAAATCTGTACCAGTAAAGACTTATTGGCTCAACATGTCTTACATATATTGTATTTTAGATCCTTTCTGTGTTATTATTTGTACATTTCCTTTGATCTCTTTTCTCCTGTTTGTTTCTTTGCTTCCTGCATTCTGATGTAAAACACTTTTACCTCAGGACACACCACCAGCACACAAAAACAACCAGCTAGTTACCTTGAGATCTCTAAGGTGAAAATATGCAGACATACATAAGTACTTTTTAAAAGTCAAATTGCTTACCCCTAGATCTCAATAAAAGCCTTGATCTGGTGTTTGTTTGCGTGTGTGTGCGGGGGTGCGCATGTAAGCTTTGCATTTACACACACACAAATATGTACATTTTGTCAGACTGCCCCAGGGCAACCGTGACTAAAAGTGTGAATGTGTGTGTAAATGGTAATGACTGATTTCAGTGCAAAGCATTTTTGAGAGTCCTGAAAAGGGCTTTATAAATCTGATGTCATTTCATTTCGTTTTTAAACATAGCTGTTGTATTTAAAATACAATTAACAACATCTTATGATGACCTTCAAATGAACAGAGTCAGAGTTACATTGGTATTTTGTCTCAGTTTGTTTTCCTATCCTTTTTTTCACTCTGGCAATTCAAGACTCAGGTTTTGCTAACTTACAGATATGCCTTTTTATTTTTAAGCTGCAATAAACTGCTTTATACAGTTTAATAGTCTTCAAGTACATTTTATGTTTTTAAACTATACGGTGGTGCGACACGCTTTGTTGATGTTCTGTAGATTTTGTTTCTATTCTCCTGATTCTCCTGAGATATCATTTTGCCTTCCACATCGACCAGAGTGATTTGAAGAATTGATCAGTTTTAAAGCTACAATAATACGATAGGTAATCTTTGACCCTCTGTAACCCATCCTGACTTCCTGATGGAACACAATCTTTTCATCCAAGCAAACCTTTTGTGCCAACAAAATAAAAGTACACTTTATCATCTTTAAAGAAATTTTTGAATGTGTTTGTGTTTGATGTGAATGAAAAGGGTTCCACGGCACTGTAACGACGATATTGAAAACACTAAAGGGTTTTGCTCTTGTATCTGCTAAATCCAGAGCACTTTATGACTGGTAAATAATGATGAAGAAGTCAGTTATTTCAACAATTTATTTAGCAGCACTCTAAAACTAGTACAATCTTCTAAGTACAAGTGTTATAGTTTAAGCAAAAAAGGTTAAAAAAATAAGGCGGCTAATGTGATTTCCCAATTTGTACCATGTAGACGTATTTACATAAACGTCAAATGTAATTGCAGTACAGAAGATAAGAAAAACATAACAAGACACCATCAATGTAGATAATAAGCTATATAGAAGCTAGAGAGAAAAAAAAATCTTTTGTTTTGTAGTTTATACTAGTTTTATAATGCTGCCTGTCAGATTGCCAAAGCTGTGTGGGTGAAAGTCTAAAACAGAAAGAGTGGCTCAGACTTCAACTTTCTCATGATGATGGTCAACCTTTTCAAAAACTGTTTCAAATTGTGAGAAATAAACACTAAAATACAAAAGTGTATTGCTGTCATGGAAGAAAATAAATTTTTGAGCGCTATCACATTATAGCTTGACAGTTATATTGTACAAATCTGATAATACATACACACATGATAATATAGTGGATAAATGTGATATTTATATTGTATAAACATGATCATTTCTTATCCAGAAGGTGGCGGTATTAAGCTTTTAGTGCAGGCATAAAGAAGGCTAGTACAGTGGCTAACAGGAGTTGGTCAAGTTTTCCTTCATGTTTGGAAAAGGTATTTTTCCCTCTCTGCTAGCAATACGCTTAGGAGCTAAAAGACAAAACTGACATGGAACAGAAACTTTCTGCCCAATAATCAGACTCTGGACAGTGACAATAACTTCCTTTTTTGTGATCTTGCTATTTGAAACTGTAAACATTTGATTTTGTGCAAAAAAAAATCTAATATTTTTTGATTTCAGATTAACAGGCAAACAATAATCTATGTGAACTACAATAATTCACCTTCAAAATTTTCCATCCATATAATATGTAAAAGCTTAACAACCAAAAAAAGAACTATATTTCAAGAAATATAAAAAACCATGGTGTCAATAATTCATTATAATAAGCCTTTAACTAGAATGGATTCTTGCTGTTTCTCTGATGGCAGTAACAGGCTTCAGCAGTCTTACTTGTCATATCAAGCTGATATCTCCCCACATTTAAAGTGTAAATTTTCCTTTGTCGCTTGCACAATCTTTCCTTAATGAGCAGAAAGTTGCAATAACACAGAGAGCAATTTTAAATTAGTCTGTGGATTTGAATAAGTTTCCTGCTGTTATCAAATAAACATTTGGATCTATTTATGCTCACGATGGGAATTGGTCTTCCTTGTTTGACTCTGATAGTCATGATGGTGCTTCTTGTTTGCTCAGTAGTCAGAGCACACAATGAAAAAAAAATTGGTTTAATGGTTCTGGTCAGGCTATTTTATTCCCTGCTTGTCTCTACAAAACCACGAAAGGAGAAGATGCAAATTGCTTAAAGACAGATACCTAGCAAACTTTCTGAGGAAAACTTTCTAAAAGAACAAAACTATTGGTGAAAATGAAAGAATTGTGCTTGGAAAATAAATGATGAGACAAGAAAAGACATCTCCTGCCAACAAAGTGGAGACCGCAGAAACCACACACTGCAGATTCTGTGTTTCTGTATGTTTCACAGGTAGTGCTTGAATGTCTGTAGTCATAAAGAATGCAAGTTGGTCCTTAAGATTAAATATTTAATGACAAAATATATGCTCTCCTTGTTTGTGTTATTATTTTATTTATTTTTTCCTTTGGTGATCCTGTGAGTGCAACAGACTGTAACTGTGCAAAACAGTTACAGTCTGTAACTGTTGTTACAACCTCAAGCAAATCATCTCCTATATGTACTTTTAATGGGTATTATAAACAAAGTAAGCAAAATATCACTAATGTCATTAATGACATGCTATACAATAATTAATGTAAACTAACCCCCAATCTTGTGGAAAAAAAGACACAAAAATAACAGTCTTGTGTATAAACAGCATGTGGTTTAAACTTACAGTTAAATACGAAAAATGACTGATCACTCCATAAAATGCCAAATCAAATATGTTCATGGGCATATCAAAAAATATTTCAAATGCATATACATTTACAAATGTGTGATATGCAGTGCAGACAGGGTCATCCCTGCTACCTTCCATCTGACTAGACAGCTGTACAGGGGCTGGATTGACAGGCAGGGTTGCTATTGCAGATGAATGAATAATTTACTTTCATACCTTTTTTATTATTACCTTATTCTTTTTGTCAAGGTTGTTATTTTCTGGACTCGAGTTTAAAGGTGAATATGTGAGTTTGCCAGCATACAGAGAAAGAACAATGCATTTTGCATCACTTGCTTAGTTGGAAATTATTTTGTGTAGTTTTCTGGTAATGTTTAATATTGTATACAATTTTATTCTTTGATCAGCTGAAAACTGGAAAAGCATTTTATTTCTGACATGCATTGCCTTCACTTCAGACCTATTGTGTAAGTTATTCATTGAGTGACACAAATTCATCACGTTGAGGACAAAACTGATCTTATTGATTGACATCAACTGTTTAGTGTAACTGATTCAAAATGTAAGTCAATAGTGAGAATACATCCATATAATTTTTCTGATGTAGACAGATGTTACAATCAACATCTTTCCACCCTGGCATCCCAGTCTGCAGACCTCCCTCACCTCGCAACCGCCACCAGATTTTCCCAGAGGGATACAGAGACTTTTCAAAGATAGCTGTGAAATTTAATCTCTCCCACCTCTCCAGGATTTGCCCCAGGGTGTCCTCGTGGTCAGACATGTTTTTTTCGGACCATCACCTATGAGCCGCCCCGGAGGCACTTGAGGCGGATACTTTGCCCACCTTACCTGAGCAAAATGCTCCTCACTAAGAGGATTTTATTCATCCCTAGTGTTGAGTTTGACACATGCAATAATAAAGCATGAAAGAAATAAATGGAGAGAAAAAAGAAATGGTCATTTGAGAATTTGAAGGCTCACAATGGTTAAAGTATTTAACATATCTGCAACTCCTCATAAATATTCTTGTTTTATATATACTAGTTTCTCTCAAATGGCAGTACTGTCAACATTTTGGAAAAGCTAAGCTAGCGTTCCCACTTTAATCTGATAGATAATTTATGGAGATAACTAAAGATTAGAATGATTGCAAGAAGCACCTCCAAACTCAAAGATGTCAATCATTCTTTTTTCATTGATTATCAAGAAGGGTATAAATTATTTTAGAAATGCCCTTTTTGAATAAAACGTAAATGAAACCAAATTAATTCTTATTGTTTTTAAATGACATCCCTTGCAAATTCTCTTTTCATTTTTCAGGCGATACGTAGCTATGTGCTATTCTATTAAACACAATCTTCTTGGTAGAATGAAAGTCATTTATAAATCTAAATCTGCCAGTGTGGTGTACAAGGTAGCTATCAATAGTCTAAGGCAAAAATATCAGGACCTTCAGATGTAAAAATCAGAAAACTGTAAAAGTTGATTTCAAAATTATATCCATGTACAATGTAAAATCCATCTTGTATAATTTAAATGAAAAACAAACATCTGTCATAAGAAAAATTTCAAAAGTCAATAAATTACTGTGTTGCATAAGTGTGCATGGCCTTGATCGAACAATTTGTTAAAGCATCTTTTGATTCAGTTTCAGTGTTAAAGTATTTGAAATGCTATGTCGTGACTTGACAAATTATTTGCCTGCTCCTGCTAGCAAAAGTTCAGCATAACTATAAGGCCAACTTTAGTCACTCCTTGAGTGACTGCAAGTTTTTCAATTTTTCAATTGAAACCTATTTCAATAGGTGTTTCAATTCCTTCTTTGATCATAAACACATATTTCTGTTGATTTGGATGCTTGCTTGGACTTACTGTGACACTGAAAAATAAAATCTTTCTTCCTGTTTAGCTTTGCTCCAGTTTGTATGGAGCCAGAAATGAGAGGTATTTCTAGCTATTCACTTTATTAATTTTGATTGAACTCTGGCGAAAAGAACCTCTAGACTATAAGGTTTCTTCATCTTGCTCAAGGGCCTAAAGCATGATGATGGGTGTGGGTGTGGTGTTATTTTGGTAATGTTCAGTGTATTTTTTGTTTCCAAAGATACCCTAATTTGCTACCAAAACTATCTGTTTGGTTTCATCAGACAACGCATTTTCCCAAAACGTTGTGGGATATTTTATCCAGACATGGATGTTTTGTTTGAAAGGAAGGAATTGTTCTCAACTCTACTCCTTAGTCCAGAGCCATGAAAAAGCTTCCAGCTTGTTGTCACATGTAGCAAAATAATCAAAACTTCTTGGAAATTGCTGCAGCTCTTATTCTTACTGCAGCCTCCTTGAGTTTCAGTCTTGTCTTTTAATCAGTTATAAACAAATTTCTATTTTTCATAATGTGTTTGTTGTTCCATATTTTCTGAAAATATTAATCGCTGCCTTTACCATGCCATCATGTATAATAATGCAGATTTTTTTTACCAGTCTATTAACTGATAATCAGATCATTGGTGTCTTTAATTTTTATTAATTGTTCATTCATTTTTCTCTGAAACACATTTTAGAGGAAAATTAATTGAATCATTTAAGGTACATTTAGTGGGTTTCATGTTGCTAAATATCCTAGAAACAGTGTATGCCCAAACTTATTTCAATAATTACTTGTATGTCTTGCCAGTTGATGTCATTGTCTAGATGAAAAAGAAAACATTCAGAAAAAATAACAATGTAGATGACAAACAAATATAACATCAGACGTTCTAACATTTTGAATAAGAAAAATTGTATAAAACACTACAGAAGGGAGCTCAAAATACAAAGAACTGCTGTGTCAGTCAGAGTGGGAGCAGGCTGGTGATCTTCTGTCAGATCAGAGAATGATAAAAGCAATAAAACAAAGCACAGTGACAAAAACCCAGCTGACAACAACAAGGTGGCAGGTTTATGGAGCTGATGCAAGGACAACTACAGTTGTAACTGAAATGTTTAAACGCAGTTTTGTCAAACAGAAAAAAGTTTCAGTTTTAACTAACTTTTCTGTCACAAAAATCCACCGTAGAGACAACCCAGTGTAGCACTGGTATACTCAGTCCTTAATGCATTACCTTCTTTTCCTTATTTTATTTTCATCCAGAGGGCATTAAAATAAATATGAAGCTCAGTCATGTGCACTGAGTTAGTTTAATATTAAACTCACTGACCGCACAAACTCTCTGCAGCTCCTTTCAGGGTTTCCATTAACATATCCAAGGCAGTCTGCTCACACCCATAAAAAACTAAAAACACCCTTAAATGGACTGAATGTGACCAAACTTGAACCACTCTGAGAGGTAGACAAAAGCACCTTTATCTGCATTAGTTAGCAGTCTGAAAAGTAATCTGTCCTCAGATCCACTAAGGCTGTGTTTTTCAACCCTGGTCCTCAAGGCACAATGCCCTGCAAGTTTTAGGCATTCTCTTGCTTCAATACACACGATTTCAATTGATAGCTGATGAAGAGAGTTTTGCTGAATTGCAGTCATCTGAGTGGGGTGCGTTGAAGGAAGGGAACATCTAAAACATACAGGTCAGTGTGCCTTAAGGACCAGGGTTGGGACATATTGCACTACAAGACCAACCGATCTGTTATACCTCCTCTAATGCAGCACGGTTGTCACCTTTGCTTCTTGTTATATAAATAAATTCAGTAAATTACACTAGTAAAAATCAAGCAATGTTTTCAGTTAATTTAACAATGAGGCTGACTGTTTCTGATCTGATCGTCATAATGTGCAATGTCTCTAATAAATCATTTAGCAACAGTCAGCCTCCCTGTGGTGTGCCAGATGTTCCCTTACTTTCACTCAACACTCATGCTAGGTGCAATGTAAAGTTCATTTGGTTAGCTGAATTTTTTGATTTCATCCAAGTGAACTCTTAGGTTACCCAAATTAAAAAATTTATATAATAAAGTGGTCCTCAAAAAAAATGAGTTTTTATGACATTTAAATTACTTTCCAAGCCACCTACAGCTGCACTGGATTCTCTTTTATTAAGCCAATTTCAACATTTCAACACAATATTTACTTTGCAGAGATTCTGTATGTAAAACGAATTTATCCAGTAGAAATTATATATTTAAAAAATACAGCAGCTAGCAGGCGGTTGTTTCAGTTGAAAAATTGTGGGAACTTAAGTCTTACATCAGTGACGCTCACAGAAATCATAGACAGAGAGCTCTTGTAATTGAATGATACTAGAATCTCTTTTTCACAGTGGCTGGATAGTGTGTGAGAGCTACCATTGTGTCCAAAAATCTACTTTTGACTTGTTGAGGAGTGCAGTACTCAGAGCTAAACTCTCAAAAAGCTTTTTCCCATCAAAGGCACTGATGTTTCACCCTATTTGAATGCAGTTGCTATATAAGTTTATCTTGCACTAGACATTAAGCTGTTATTTTTTTTGTTGAGTAAAACTTTGAGACACCACACCTGCATTTTTCACTTATCTTTGATGTCCGCATTGCGTCAATCAAACTTTTTGAGTTAACCTGGTTTTGAGTTCAAAGTGAAGAAACTCCAGATATCCAAATGCAGGAAAAATATCTATCTTCATTGGCTTTCAAACAGACACTTTAAATTTTTGGGCCAAAGCTGACTGGTATTTATCGCTGTTCATAATTTTCTTCTCTTTGATAAAATCCTCAGTTCCAAATGGAAAAAAAAATCACTATCATGATTCTACCATCATCATTTCACTGTCCGAATGAAGTTCTTTTGCTGATTGGTGGTTTTGTTTTGGGGCCAAACATACTTCTGGAATGTTGTCCAAAAGTTCCAGTTTAGTTTCATCAGATGGTAACACAGGTGGAAACTATAATGCTTAAAGTTGTTCACTTGTATTGAAGAAGAATTACTTTATTCATCCCAGCAGGGAAATTATTTTGCAGTTACAGCAAGAATTTTTTATACACAGATTAACACACACACAATGGGAGCTGCGTCTGCAGGCAGCCAGCTGAGCCAGCGCCATTTTTGAAGGAGGACATGCGGCAAAGGTCGTTGGGACCGGGAGTCGAACCCGCGACGTCTGCGGGTCTAAGGCCTCCAAATGTGGGGCATGCTAACCCCCTGCGCCACCACAGATGGAAACAGTTTGGATGCCTGTTTATGCTAGATTAGAAAGCAGCTTCAGTTTTCATGACCTCTACCTTTTTGGATTCATACTTTAGAAGTACTTCTCGAATTGAATCAGTAATCAGAACTTTATCTAATGGGGTGTTTCCAAAAATAAAAA
Organism: Xiphophorus maculatus; assembly: GCF_002775205.1. NCBI lineage: Eukaryota > Metazoa > Chordata > Actinopteri > Cyprinodontiformes > Poeciliidae > Xiphophorus > Xiphophorus maculatus. Next base: position 17,148,778 of record NC_036465.1, on the reverse strand, counting down.
TAAAGACATTAATGGTTTGTCTTCAACATAAGCTTTTATTTAAATTATTCAAACAGAATGTATTCATGCTCACTGTATAACTCTTTGAAAAGACAATTTTATTCCAAAGTTTTGTTTTTTTTTTCCAATTCCTTCTGACAGACATGTCCAAAAAGGCCCATGTTGAATAGAAAACATCAGTACACAAAGTCGTCTTTAAAGGTTCCAACCAGGTCAAAAGTTGTTTTTAATGCATAACTCTTTTTAGCTCCAGCTGTGAACTCCTCTTAGAACATTTCTGCTTATTTCAGTGTTAAAATGTAAACCTTCTTCCCCCATAGACAGTTGAAAATGTCCACAGCAATGGACCTCTTTGAGTTGATGGAAGAGATTGGAGCGATAGAATGAGGGCTACCGTTCTCTTTAGCTTTTCAACCCTGCAGAGATGTTCTTATCCTGATATGTACCTAACACTTTCCTGCCTCGCAGATTTACTGATAATTCTTTTCACCCCATGGCTTCGTTTTTGCTCTGACACACACCATCAAGCTTGAAACCCTATTTAGACAGATGTGCACCCTCTTGAATATCTCCAGGAAATTCAATTTACTGGAAGGCGGCTTCAAGTAAAGTAGTGAAAACATTTCAGACGAGACAGAATGGAAGCAGGGTGAATTGTATACAAATTACGCGAACACTTCCGTGAACTGTCCGCAATTAAAAAGAAATAAAGGTCATATGTCAACTTCGATAGCTCTTAAAATTCCCCATCGGGAGTGAAGATATTTGCATCTCACTGGCTCAGATACATCTGCCGTATTTGCATATTTTTCTGATTCTTCATAGTAGCTCACTCACACATTTGAGACCGCAATCAGAAAATACGGCCAAGCATATACATTTATGAGTTAATCCTCAATTTGATTTCACTTAATCTGCAGACCTTTCCTCCCACTCCTTCATCTCCCTCCTTATCAGTAGCCATATAGCACTTAACGGGTTTAAATTGTTAAGCTCTGAACTCTAAGGAGACACAGGAAGAGGCCATCTGAGACTGGAAGGAAGCAAGGAAATAAGCAGAGAATGCAGTTAGTTGTGTGTCTGTATGTGTGTGGTGTAGAAGGGGGGAGAGTGCACTGTACTGATAAGGATGGTAAAGCCTATTAGTCGTTGGCCTATAGCCTCAGTGTTTCTGCTGAATATAACTTTTTTTACTCTCTGGTCAGCCATTGTTTTGAGGCTCACAGGAATGCACTGGATATTTACTGTTTGCTGCATTTGTTTAAAAAAGCAGTTTAAAGCTTTTAATAAAAAAAGAAGCATGAAGATTCTTGGGAATGTTTAAAGTCACATTTAAACGTTCTTTTTATGTTCTTTTAGAGCAACATAATAGCAATTCACTTGTCAGTCGATGCTTTCAAGCTGATGAATGTAGTAGAAATATGTTTTGAGAAATAAGAGAGTTTGATATGGAGGTCAGTGAAGTGTTATTTCATTTGAGTTTAAAACTATAAGCAAAACATCCAGACATATTAGCAATGTCACTGGTCAAATTTGCTGAACTATCATTTCAAAGTTGTTCCCATTTGTTTTATTTAATATTTCTCACAAAGAAACTGGTTAGAAAACAACTACAAAAATGTTCAGTTTAATAATGTATTCAAATCCCTCAGACATTTTTACATTTGATCATGTGGTAAAAATGTTGGCCATGTGTATTTAAATCCCCTCAAGTATTTCCTTCCAATGAAATTACAGCTACAAGTCTCTTAGAGTCTTCTGCCTCAGAGTGAATTTTATGTCCATTCTTCATTGCAACGTAGCTCCAGCTCAGTCAGATTGGATTAGCCTGGTCATTCAGGGCTGAGATTGTAGTCTGCCCACAGTTTTGGCAATACCAACAGAGGAAGTGAACTGAGCCATTGAGTCCGTGTTGGCAATGCTTCCAGATACTGAATTAAGATCAACAGCCATCTTTTTTGGCACTTCTCTTCTCGTAGTGGAGGATGATAGTTCACAGTGCAGGGAATTTCCAGTAAGCTTCCTGGTATCAAACTAACTCATTACATGCATCACAGCCACCTGTTAGCGATTGGGTAACATTGAAAACTTTAATAGAGTACACGCCTCATACACGAAGTCATTTTTCAAAACTGATTGCTCGGGTTAGGGTTAGTAGTTGTTCTTTCTCTGTACAAGGCGAAGCGTAGAAAAGGGGGCTAGTTTTTATCAGGCTAAGATTGCAGTGAATTAATCAGTACACACCGGTTTTCGAAGCTTTACAACTGTCTCTCTGCAGCTCTTCCAGAGCTAGGAAATTAGTTGTGCCTTTTTCCTTCAATGTGCTGTAAAGCACTTCATCATGGTGGTTTATTCCACAAAACACTAATGAAAAAAATTCAACTTAGTGATTTGTTCCATGTTACGTGCAACAGGCACTGTTGCAATACTAATTTAGGTTTTGTTGTTCCCAGTATTTCACACCAGTGCTACTACAGCTCACCTCTCTGGCTGCTGAACTTAGGACAACACAATTCTTTGTGTAGGTATAGATTCCTGTAAACCTTTTGCCATAAGCTTGCTGCTTTAAACTGACTGGCACTTCAGTTGACATTGTACTGAAGGTGTTTCTTTTTTCTTCTTTTTATTTTACATCACTCTAGCTTTCAGAACTCAGTGCGATGTGTGTTTCTGAAATGGCTCCACGCCAGTAAGAGCTAGTTTCAGTCTTTATTCATGCTGCATTGCAAGGTAAAGGACAGGTTCAAACAGAAGGCAGGTAGGTAGCACAATCAAAGAGCTGTTTTATACTGAAACGAAGCCAGTGTTTCTGGAAATGTGGAGAACCCGGTAATTCAACTACTATTCTATATTTTATAACAGAATTGGAGGGATGGGCAGGACTACGATTTGTGTCAAATGTCTGCGAGCCTAATAATGTTCTGATTTGAAAAATCCTCACTATAGATGTTAACATTTTTTAGCCTTCTTTAAATCACCATTCATATGTTTTAAATAGCACCTCCAACAGCACCACACAAACAGTATTATGTTTTTTTTAAGTTTGCAGAAAGAGTTGCAGTTTAAACTTAGTGTTTAAATAAAGGCTTTAGTAGCTTCATGTAATTTTATGCCATTATCTTACAACATAAAGAACTAACAATGAAAGGGACAAAAGACTCAGAAAGGGCATTAGGTTGTTAAAAAGAAATAAAAGCCTGAAGAATGGAATTGGAACATCGAACAAACAGCTGGACTTCTGTTTATCTTTAAATTCAAAGGAAATATGACCTCAAGCAGTTCTTTTCTTCTTAAATGAATCACTTATATGCTGCCCTGGCTGGGGACATGCTTTTATAGAAATACAGTCTGCTTTGTACATGTAATAACAATGACTGTTTGGTGAACCTCAAAATTATACATTCAAGGTCTTGCAATAAGATTATCACAAACTGTATGACAGGCTCCAAAATTACAGAAATGCTTGATTACAGTATTTCCTGAAGACTCTCCACTACATTTTAATCTTCATACAATAATGGCAGCACTTAAACTTATGTAAACTTTATTAAATACTAAGCTGTTAAACACTTCAAATAAACCCCTTGAAACTTGTATCATACTTGTCGTATTCTACAAGTTATGTATTATCTGTTATTTTGTATATAGATAACACATTATCTATCAATCCATTGATGTTTATTCTGTTTGCAGTGTTAGATTAGCTTCTTAATCCCAGTAATCCCTTGTGTTTTCATTTCATGTCAGCTTCCTTCCATTCATTTTCCCCTCTCAGCTGCATGAATTCAGGTAATTTGACTCAAAGTCTTCGCTCAATTAACCATTGCTTCTCAGTTTTCAGTCCTCTGGCCTATATTTTCTTCTTGCTGGTTGATTCTTGTTATTACACTGCCAGGATTTCTGGCATCTCTACCAGTCTTCTTTGTGAGTCCATCAAATCCTGTCATCTAATTTATTTAATAAAAAATAATCTGAACATCATTGTGGCTCTATCCTGGCTTTGTATGGATATCATCAACAGTAAAACACATCAGGCGGAAGATTATCAAGCCATAAGCTAAGATGAGAGTACCTTTCACAAGTGGCCCCTCCATAACAGAGAGGCACGCATCAATCAACAACAGCATCAAGTCTTGATGTTATAATATAACCTAATAGTGCAGGGTTTTCCCATGGGCTTGCTAAGCCCAGAAGGAGGGGGCTTAGCACCCACTGTGTTTTTTGTGTTAAATAATTTTAAAAGTTGAAAAAAATTTTTAAAGTATAATGAAGTAAATATGTTATTGAAGACATTATTGACAATACTTAAAGTGTAACGAATATCCCTGTGGAAGCATAACCCCACTCAAACATTGATTTTTTAAAATTTCACTAAAGTGGGCAAAGGACATGTTTTTCAACTCCTGATTCGCCACTGTGGCCGAGTGTCTGAGTGAGAAGCTTTTATACTCGAAACTCGAACGCAACTGCTTAGGCACTATTCACCAGCACTGAGACAACTTTAGACAAAATATTGAACAAAACAAATTTCCTAAAAAAAAAAAAGGTTGAATTTGCACGGAAACACATAAATAATTCTAAATAACCTATTTAGTTTATTAGCAAAATATAATTGACGTGTACATTGATGCAGTATTCTACAAAAAGACACCTCACAGAGACGCACAGCCACACACCAGGATCCAAACAGCGTCGTACAACACACTGGAACCAAATGGATGAATTACTTCGTCAGCATACAATCAAGATCCATACAGTCCTACTAATGACCTAATTCTTTCATTTGCAGGTGCTGAAGCAGGAATACATCTAAAGGTTACAGGGCCACAGGTGGACTGGGACTGCCGTTTGAGACCAGCAAATTATAAGTTCAAGTGAAGCAGCAGAATCACATCCAACCTGCAGTTCTTTTATAGCGGTTACAGCCATCAAACTGAAAGACAGTAGGATAAATATTTGTGAGCCAAAAATATTTCTGATTCATTCCAAACATCCTACAGACAACCTTACACGATTGAAGAGTAGAAAACACATCTGAATGGCTGCCTAATAGAAGAATATGGGATAAAACAAAGAAGCTTTAAAAATGAAGATAATCATTTTTTGTTGAGCTGTTGTTTCCATAGTAACAGTTTCTGAAGATAGTTCAGCTGCTCAACTCAAATTGTTTTTTCCATTCTGTAGCGAAACAAAATTTCACTCAGTTCAGACCTCCCTTTGGGAAGGTTGTATTCTAGAAGGACTCATTAGTCTGTCAACAGATTTTTTACAGAGACGGCAACAATAGGAACAGCAGAGCTGCTGGCGAAGGTGGATGAAAAGCGTTTTTATGGTCTGCTATACAGGTAGCCGCATAAATCTAATCTATTAACGTTCTATTCATTTATTTGAAGCACAGATGTAAAAACAATATTCGAGCTTGACGAGACCTTATGTAAATTATTATGTTTTCCTTGATGAGGTAATTTACATGTCCAAAGTAAGTAAAAAAAAAACTAAACTTTTTTAACAGTAAACATACCTGTCGATGTGGGAGTCAATCAAATGTATTTGTATAGCAAATTTCAGCAACAGGGCAGTTCAAAGTGCTTTATATCATAAAAGCTTGGTTATCTTAGTTTTTGGTCATAATTTGGTCATAATGGGTTGTTTGTGGTACAAAAGACTTGATAAAAATGACCCCACTTGAGCAAATGAAGACTAAGAAAATGGAGGAAATAGTTTATACCATGAAGTCAGTCTTTGATATTCAGTACTTCTAGAATGTCAATTAAGATAAGGGTAATATCAAACTATAAACAAATACACATGATCAGTTTTTTGTAATCGTCAGTGCTAAATTACACGTAAACACTCAGTTGGCCATGAGGTGCAGCAAATTTGCTCTGTTTCTTTTATTACTTTTCCTCATTATGTGTAATGTAAATCACTGTCCTCTAAAAGGTTAAAAATTGTCTTCCTTTTCTGCTTTCTCACACACTTCATCCATATCCATATAATATCCCACCTATGCATTGTAACCCTCTGGCAGTGCAGTTTTATTTTCTGTGTTTCTAATTGATGGACTGCAGGCCTTATTTGCTACATGGAGCTCGACCTCCTTTATGGAACCTGGTGTTCTTTGAAAGCAGCCGTAAAGCTGCATGGTGTGGAACCAGAATTAAATAATGTGAATTCTGGGAATGGATTCACATTAAATATCACATAAATGATTTGGAAATTTTATTCACATAAGCTGCATATTTTATTTTTTTAGGAACTATATTTTCTGTATCTGTTAATTGTATCCAGTGGAGTGATACTCCCACTAAGGGCATTCTTTGTTTTTATTTGGGGTGTAGGTGTGTGTGTGTTGCAGAGGGAAGGAGAGGAGAGAAATAAAGCCATGCAGCTGTTCTCACATGGAGATGTCCCCATGTGTTTTTTTACCCATACCCATCATTATATAAATAACAGCATTTTTCAAAGAACTCTCCTCTCTAAATTGTAGTAAATCAAATCAAATGTGCAAAAAAGAAACCTTTTGTAACTTGATTTTAAGAAGCTCCAACTGTAGCACAAGTATGCTATTAGTGTGCTTTTATCCTTTACCATTAATCATAGAGTTTGTCTTCTTAGACAGTTTTTCTTCATCCCATTGACATATAATGTCTCATCCTGCTTATCTTTCAATCTTTCCTTTTTTAAAAGTATCTCACATTCTGTGTATGTTCCTTTTTCTTTTTTTTTCCAAATTGAGCTGTTTTTCCTCCACACCCAAATCCATTTCCATATCTCAGTCACATTCCTTTAGCCCAATGGATGGATCCGACCCTGTCTCAGTCCCTACCAACACAGCTCAGAGACAAAGGAAAGCAAGAGGGAAGTAGATGTTGACAGGCCAGCTAGGCCATGAATAAAATACATTTCTGTTTTCCTTCACAAATAATGCAGCTGCCAGTTGAGGAATGTATGGAATATGTGAGCTGAGTTTATCATATTCTGCACAGATTCTGAGATACATCCTGTTAAACTGTCTTCCCTTTTGTCATGTATGTTGGCGTACTGAAAAATTATTTTTTTCCGAGGTACAGGTGTCAGCTATGATGTGCCTCTGTTCTGCGCAGTGTGTATGTGTTGGGATAAACCATGTAATTTTCTGCTTCGTAGAGATGGCATACAATTCTTTGCCATGAAGTGAAGGTGTTTTTGAATTTTCATTTAATTTTTATGGGTGTTGTGCCTTGAGCCACGAAGGACTGAGCTTCAGGGAACTATGCAAGCACTATTAATCCTCCAATGCACTCCACTAGTTGTAGGAACAAGAGAAGGAATCTCACTGTGTGAACATGTGACATGTGAACAAAAGCCATCTCCTGACAGAAGATGTCCTCCACCAACAGTGGACCACCACCCTTTTTCTGCCTTGGAGTGGACTTTGCTGGCAGAAAAAGATACTGATGCTACCAAATAGCACTGAATCCAAAGTAATTTCAGACAACTGTTCATGTCCGGTGTCTGTATTCTGGCTGAAGGAATGAACCTTGACCCTGGTTTACTTAGCTCTCCCATGGTCTTAGAGCAATGCTCAGGAAGAGCGTGGAAAATATCACAGTCGGACAGCGGGAAACCGCGGGATTGTTTCATCAGACCATCAGTTTCCAAAACCACACACAAAAGAAGTTGTAAAAGCACACGCGGGGTCAATGCGACCCCGTGTGTACTTCAGTACCTGGACTCAAAGATTAAAAAACTCGTGAGGTCCAAATGACCACATCTCTTATAATCCTGGAAGAGTTAAAATTCCATAGAAGGAATCTCTGAACCATATATTCCCCAGAAAAAGAGACACAACCTCCATTTTTGACCCTGAACCAACATCGCTGCCAATAAGTCTTTTCATAATACCAGAGACATCACGTGATTAAAAGACAAGCCTCCGACAGTGCCCTCTGGCATAGCTATAAAGCAGACCTACTTTGAGCACGTAACAGGGAAACGCATAGAACAAGCCGCAAGTCCAAACAGGGCCAAAACAGAAACAGAGCTGGCATGTTGCTAGCCTTTTTCAGAAAACAAGCCAAAGCAGGGAGAAATATGCCACAAAGACAGATCAATAGATATGATAATGACCTGTAGTCCCTTTAAGTGGCATCATTTATGTTGGCATTGTGGTTTTTAGACAACATGGGGAAACTTGGAACACCTAGGAATAAACCCACCCAGCGTCACACACAATTTCTAAAAATAAGCATAGCTAAAAACATTGCCACAGCACTATTGCTACAGGGATTTGTAGATTTTTATGAAAAATATAAAAATATTTCTACTCTGCATAAATGTATCCCTTGCTCTCAAACTACAGTGTTTATATTTGAGTGCGACAGTATGATTAACAACACCTGTCAGAGACCTGATTTATGCAGCTGCACAGCACACAGTGAGTAACCTATTTAGTGGGAGTTACAGTTTACTGCCTCTTGGCTTCCTTAAGCAGTGTTCGTATGCATATGTATGTGTGAGAGTGCTACCATCATTATGGAGCTCTGAGGCAACGGGAGCTAGCAGTCATTAAAGCTTCAACAGAGCCACATCCAAATTTCTTCTGAATGTTTGGCACAGGAACAAAAACATATCTTAAACAGGCAAAAACCAAGAACATACTGGGATTTAAATGTTTTATATGCATGTAAATAATAATAATAATAATAATAATGAAATATGACTTAAAAAAAAGAGTAAACAGATTTTTTGTATTCAAATGCGTATTCTCTGTTAATCAAAAGAGACAGCACAATCTAGAATATTAAGTATAGAACGATATTCAGCGTTTAAATGGAAAATGTATAACAAAAACCTTAAAATAACATCTGAGCTGTGTAACATTTTTAAAGAGCATGTCACTGTATGAACATTACAAAAGCTGTAGACTTACATATGGCAACAGCAACTAAAGGAAATGTCCAGAAACAAACAGATAGAGGTTTACAAATTTAAGTAGGGAGCATTCTGCTTATTTTATGGTATACTAGCAGCATTTTATTGTGTAGCAATATGGGCTTATTTTTTAATTGTCACATTTCCTGGTTTTTGCACATTCCTTTTTTATTTGTATCCAGGCCTGTATCTCGCAATAGCCAGATTAATTTCCAAGTTGGAAGTATAAAACTGTGTGAAGTGTCATATCTCATTAGAAGGACTTTTATGCATTGGAATAGCTTGACGGAAAGTTTAGGTGGTTTTGCAACGGTAACTTTAAGGAAAAACCTTTGCACCGTTATCCGGTCCATGCTTTGACACATTTTCTTTGTTTCCCTTTCTCCGAATCTGACATGAGTATTTCAGGTTTAGTGGTTGTCTTGTGCTGCATTAATATTACCTAAATCAGGAACTACATTGTGACATATAGGTATATCAATAGCAGGTACTATGACGCTACTTTACCATCAGGCTGAAATTCAATTGTGAATGTACAGCTGGGGGCCTGTCACGTTGTGGAATATGCACAACATATCAGAACAGTGGAGACAGCTGGTTGTTTGTGCATCGTTGAACACAAGCGGACATGTCTCTACAATTCTGCAGAAGGAGCCTAAGCTTTTTTATCCATCAAATTCTCCCACTAAATTATAGTTAATATTTAGGGATATATTTGTCATCACATATTGCAGCTGCTAAGAAACAAACACTTCATCTTGTGTAAAAGCATGCTCAATAAAATATAATATATACACATTTACAAATATTTTTTTTATTAAAAACTCTAATGTGAAGCTGTGTAGATTGTAGGGTTAATTAAATATTCTCTTTGCCACACATCATAAATTATCCCAAAATCTCTGCAGCTGTGCGAGCCAGGCAGTGTGAAATCAATTCATCTATAAGATCAAATCCATCCTGTCATATCTGCAAATCAAATCTGCCTAATAACTCTACCATGAAGGCAGCAAATGAGCTTCTACAAAATGGCTTAGGCCTGTCTATTATGTGATATATACAGAGAGCTGAAAAATTCCTCCCCTGTGTACCGGGACATCCTGTCCAGCTGATGCAGCAGCTGTCGCAAGTATATAACAAATGCATGCTACCTGTGGAAACACTTGAAGTCACTTTAACCATCTGGTTCAGACGAATCAGTGACATAACTCAGTGATTAATGTTATGTCCTTATGTGAACAAACCACCATATTGCAAAACTTCCTCCCATAATGGATTTGTGCATTCTTTATAATGCAGGGCATCCAGGTGACAATTTAATTTCCACCTTCAGGATTCAGTGAATATAATTTAGTCTAGCTGGGCCACGCTAGATTGATGACAGAATATGCAAGTTAATTGTTAGTTTTTAAGATTTAATGTATTCTCTTTTCTCTGACAGGTACATTCAGAGTTCATCATCTGTGAATTAATTTCCATAACAATTACAGCTCAGCCTGTAAAAATATTAAAAACTGCAAATGTGTGACTCACCTTAGTGTCTAGCTTTGGACTATTATCCGGCTCCTCTCACCATTGTAAGGCAACACCAGATGCCAAATGCATCATTCATTTTGATAGTGCTCTAAATCCTGTCTGCAAGCTTTCAAAGTAGCTAGATGAAATAGGTCCTCATAACTGTGTTACTTATACGTTCTGAAAGAGGAAATAGACAGGAGCAATAAAACGATGATAAGATCACAAAAGACAGTTTAGATTCTTTAAATCTCTCAAAGGATGTAAATGACATTGAGGTATCGATAAAAGAGACCGTGTTAATGCTTTTAAAGATGAGAATATGTAAATTTTAATGAGGTTCTTACTAAAGAAAGGTCGTATCTCAGACATTAATAATGAAAGGTGGCATGGCTGCTGTGATCACAGCCGAGAAACCAGCAACATTAAACTGCAGTGATGATGATAGCATCCTGTGATCAGACATGTGCGGCAATGCTGTTTGAAGATCAGTTAACTGCATCATGTTTAGCTTTTTTTTATTGCTTTCCAATATCTGCTTAAGTTAACTGCATCATGTTTAGTTTTTTTTATTGCTTTCCAATATCTGCTTAATTTCCACATTGCTTTCCATTATTCATTCTAAAGATGTTATTTACTGCAGAAAATTGGTTAATGTCTGTTACAGAAACTAAACAAGAAGTACTGAATTGTAAAACAAATCATCAAGCTAAGTAAAAAGAAGCAAAGTTTGAAGAATGTCAAGCTACAGCCAAATGCATCTCATTCAGCAGGTATGCTGGTCACATGGATTAGTTTTCTTTTTCAGGAGAATAAACATGGTGTGTTTAATCTTCATACAAATCCAATACTGTACGGAAATGCAGCCTTCTCTGACAGAAAGAAATATAGTCAATAATTCAGTGTATTTCAGAGTGAAAACTTCTAATACATGTGAAAAGTCTTTGGTAGCAATCTATTAGAGTAGTATGCACTCATCTAATATGAGAATTGTAACAGAGCACTGGAAATTTGAAAGAAACATGAAACATATTCAGTTAGAATTATGTCCTGAAAACCCTCCTTACTTATATTTTGAGAGAGATTCATTGTTTTTGCCAGGAAACAAAAAGTCCAATTCAATTTTTTAAAAGGACCATAAAGACACAAAAAAGGACCATTTGACACTGTCCTCTGGACAATGTTTCTGGCCAGTTGTGAAATCAGGATGCTACAGGTTTTTTGGACATGTTCTCTCATTTCAAATTTATAATGAATAGCTTGGATTGTAATTTGAAATGACCAATAACCAGACTTGCTGTGTAATAAGAAATATATTCTGCTATTTAAAACAAAAGAAGTGGAGATTTCATTGAGAATTCAAGCAGGTTCAAACTGTTCACTGATCATCTCATCACACCTGAGTCTTGCATGCACTTAGTTTAGCAGGCAGGACTAACATCTTTTTCAATCTTGAATAGATCTCAATGTCAGATCATTACTCTGGAAGTATATTATCCTGCTCTTATGGTCATTTACTTGTGGTCTGTAATAATTTTGCCTTATGACATTTTCTTCTCAAATGATTACATATTTACACCTTATAACCTTAATGAAAACTTTAAAAAATAGCTATATGTACTATTGATATTGGGGCAAATTTTCTCCATCACCTTCCAAATGTGAAACAATTGATGGAAAAAACAGCTAAGATTTTGCCCGTTCTCCTTGCTCTTAGACAAATAATCTGTTATTGAAAATATTATGCCTGAGCAAAGCCACTCCTATGGCATAATGCATCAAGCTCATAGGAGTGCATGATTAGCAGGGGCATACGATGCATAACCCAGTGAAACGTACAAAGAAAGGAGTCAGTGTCTTCTTCCTTCTGAGCTGTATCTCTCCCTCTCTGCACCACCTTCTTTTAGTCCATATAATTGGCCCTCAGAGTGTCTGGAATCACGTGCCACATCAAATAAGGCTATCAGGATTCTGCAGCCACAGTGTGTGCACCTCTGTGTGCTTGTGTATCCAGCAGAGCAGTGCAATCACCTTATTCCTAATAAATGTCTTCCTTCGTTGACTTCAGTTTTCAGGATAAAAAGCAGGGGGCTATAAAAATTTCTGACAAACATGAAAAATATGATTATTTATAACCCTCCTTCCATTCATACACAGACGTATTTCATAAAAATAGAAAAGGTCTTGGGTGTGTCGAGGTTTCTGTTCAGTGGTTGCTGGAAAGCATCCTTTTCCTTGACAGGTTTCCCTTAAAGCATTAGTTTTTATCATGTGAAATTACAGCAGTTGTTAACATGTTTTAATTATTAGAGTATTGCCCTGTGTGGTTTGCAATTGCAACATATTTCATAACCATTGGTAATCTGCATTAACTGTAAGACTGAATCATAGTGTGATCTAATTAATGATTTGATGTTTTCCACTCAAATCTGTTTCCACTCCATCCAAAATGGATGCACCATATTTTCATAAAGAATGAAGTAATGTTTATCAGTATAAAAGGCTTATTCCATAACTGAGAGCAGCATGAGAGTTAATAGTTTAAAATTCTCTTTAGAGCCTCTTTCATCTGTGGATTATTTAATGATTAGTTTTTGCATAATTTATCATTTTAGTCAATAAGTAAACTCAGAATCAAAATCATACAGCATTCAGATTTATCAAGAAGCCATGAAATTATTTCAGGCACAGAAAAAAAAAATACGCCAAAGAATATCCAACAACCTTTTCTAGCAGGAAGATTTCTCTCAACTTTTTTTTTCAAACATCATTTAAACTGAATTAATAAGAACTACATATTTATACAATAAAGTCTAATTGTTCAAGGCATCTCAAAGAATATGACCAATGTTTTTCAGAAATTTGAATGCTTTCAGGTGTTTTTGTCTTTTCTTGTAATCTCATTGATGTCAGTTCAGGACTCACTGGGCATTGTACCACCTGCTACACAGCTTCTTGTTCTTCTAGCAGAAGATGACAGTGCTCCTGCTGTGGGAAAGGATTCAAACAACTGCATAATATCTTAATATAAAAATTGCAGCAGATGTAAAAAATTAAAATTTTTGAGGCATTGGTTTATCTCTAAACACATTTTTTTAAGTATTAAGATACTCTCTGCTCTGCAAACCAGTGGTAATTTAATATAGCAGCCCATCTGTGCAAACAAAGAAATAACGTGTTTAAATCAACACAAGAGCTTGTTTCTCTAAATAACTTGTATGTCTTTAAGAACAGTCAAGAAATTGAATAAAGCCATACTTAAACTATTCTTTTAGTGTTAACCTCATATTTTATGCCCTCCCTTCCTTTTTTTGAAGAGTCTATATTTGCTTTTTGTTTGGTGACAATAGCAAAAAAAACTACAGAAGAGGATACATAAACAGTAAATTTGTTCACCTCTTTTACCTAAACCAATTTTATAAGAGAATGTTAAAAATGTAATTGTACCAAACAATACCAGAGTGGTATGGCTCTGAATAAAATGCAAGTGGAATATAGTATAATTGACTCATAAAATGTGCTGTTACAATTAGAAATCATGTACTTGTACATCTGGACTTTTTGTTCAGAAGTAATGTTTATCATGCATGTAAATGTAAATGATGAAATATTGACATTTGATCATTTACTTTGTTATGATGAATTGTTGGTGTGAATGCATGAAATTCCCCGAGCAGCAATGTTATTGCTTCGGCAGGTTGCAAAATGAACACAGCTATTTTGGATGCAAACACAGATAGCGTAAATGATCAAATAAACGGGTGGAGAGCAGAATAACTATGATGCCCTCTGTTTTCAACTCCGCACAGAAGCCCCTCCAGATACTTGGAGTATAATCTGGACCATAAGATGTGCTAACATTTACAACAAAACCTAAGGAGAACCTTTTTATCTCCACTTTGTGCAACTTAACTGTATAATGATCTATTATCATCAGAAGAAAAGTTGGTACATTAAGGTTGTATTGCTCCCTGGTGACACATAAAAGTTTTTCAGGTAACTTTCTTAATTAATAGTACAGCATATCAGCTGGGGCAATATGTGCAATGTTTCCCCTTCAGATGGATGATATAGAACCAAAAATTTGCCAGTCATTTATTAAATCATCTCGCCTAATTAGCGATGAAATTAAAAAGGCTTTTTGAACATTTTTTTTAAAAAAAATCACATTTTGCTTTTAAAACCTACAACCTGGCATGACTTTAAAAACTCCCACTCAAAAATTGTTAGACACAGCAGGAGATAAGAAGTTTAAGACAAAGAGACACCAAGTTTCTAAAGTACTCCTTCATGAACAGTAGCATAGAAATCAAGGTGGCTTGGGTAAGGTAAAACAATGAGAAAATTCTAACATTTACAGAGTGAAATAGGCAACGAAAGAAGCTGGGTGAAAAGGCAACACTACGGCTAGAAATCTCTGATAAGGCAGAACAGGGGACCGAATGAGCCGTTGTGTCATATCTCAGTGGGGGAGAAGTTTGGGTTCTTTTTTTTTCTCACAATTTTCACAACCAGCTGAGCCACTTTGATGAATTAGGGCGCCTTTAGCTGTGGGTAATGATTTGTATCCAGTGTGGGTGATGAAGCAGTTCCTCTGCTGAAGCATGTGCCTGCCAGCATCTTCAAGAACAAAGCACTGGTTTTGGATTTTGACATGAGAGTCTGTCATAGTGCCTTCTGAGCTGGAAGCAAAAAGGAAAAGCGGCTGTTGCGCAACCAGCACTGGGACTTACTCAACAGCTGCATGTTTGCATGTGCGCATGCTGAACGACTGAACAATTAGCATTGTTCATGTTGACCTCTCTTATTTTCAACTGCACTTCAAAGAGGACCAAACATAGAAATCAAATTTCAGAACCAGAGGTTAGGCCATATCTTTGACAATCACAATGTAATAATAGAGAATCTGAGCGAGAACAAGAGCACATCACCTACGTTAAAAGTTGGTCCAACATTTAAATCTGACTACATCTTTAACAAAAAAAAGAAGAAAGAATACGGCTAAAAAAAACTGAGTAATATCTGGGTGAGCCAGACAAGAAATGCAACACAGGCTAAATGAAACATTATTTCTGTTCCTGATGCTCTCAAATTCCAGCATATTATGAAATAAATTGCAGAGTTGAGAGTAAGCAATTGAATTTAAATTTAATTTATTTTAGAAACTCAGGAGCTCCTTGTCAGTGTGTGGTAAATTTGCTTATTTTCAATCTGGTGGTGTTTCAAATTCAGATTCTCCTGCAGATTCTCTGATTTTGTATAGATAAGAATCCCTTGCATACAAATGAGCATCTCTTCAGAAAATGGAGTCATTAGCAGGACTCTGGATAACTTGACTGAATACTGGGGAGGTATTCAGTCAAGTAAGTCAAATGGCTGAATTAAATTCAGCCATTTGATTCAGGTGTGTTGGACCAATGTTGAGGGACACAGATCCTTGAGGCCTGAATTTGGGAACCACTACTGTAGATAGTCATGTTTGAATGATAAAGCAGCAGATAAACAAGTTGACAAATAACCCATGTTTACAGTTTTTGGAAGTTTTGAATATTTCTCTGCATAGTCTAAAAATGCACATCCCAGAGAACCATTTGCATTTTCTGTGGGAGTCTCACACACCAAGCAGTCTTGATGAAACGTTTCAAACTTGGTTAATAAACAGAAATTAGCATTTTGACGGTACCAGCTTAAAGCTTGTAAAATCGATTCACTTTTCAGACAGTAAACCTGAACTCTTCTTATATAAACTATATTTTGCTTAGTGATTACTGTACTGAGTTGTGGTTGTAGGATGGTGAGGTGGACACGGTGGACCCAGGCTGCAGAGTAAATGATGGTTTAATGAAGAAGTGTACTAAAATCCAGGCAGCACAGGTGAGCAGAGGCAAGGAGCTCAGACACTGGTAGCAACTGGTAGCACAAATTGAGACAATGACAAGGATCCGACAAGGAGCAGGGAACGCAGGTGGGATTAAATACACAAGGGGTAATCAGGGAACACGAAACACAGCTGGGAGCAATCAAGGGCAGACGAGACAATACGGAACTAAACTGACACACAGAAAAACCAAATCCTCACACAAAGTTCCTTGCACAAGCTAAAAAAAATGCAAAGCTCCAAAACTATATAATTGTAATTTTTTTTTTAGAATCCGTTACAAATATTTCACTTTTTGTAAAAATATACCAATTTCAAAAAGGCTTGTAAGGCCATTAAAAGAAATGAGGGTTGGAGTTCATTTAGTAACAGTAATGCCAAGCAATCAAGTAATCTGATTTGCTACATGTAGCTGTACAGCAAGGCATCAAAATCACATGACTGGTTGGTTTCACAGCTTTTAACCTGGACTGTTCAAGTCAACATACAATTTAAATTGATTCCTCTGCAGTTTTACATACATTTTTGGAACAGCACTACAACCTGCAAATCTAAGTAAAATTCATGTTTTGTTCTTTTTGCTAATCCTTGCACATTTTGATATCATCATATGCATGTCTTCATCATACAACAGTATCATATTAATTATAAAAATGAACCGGTTCAGTAGACAGGGATATTGAAGACATATTAAACTGAGGCTTGAATAGAGAGTGTGAATCATTTAGCTGAGCATAGTCCTCTAATCAGTATTAACTTTAAACATTTGCTTGTAAAGCTAATTGAGAATGACAGATGATGGTGAGGCTAGCAGGCTTGCAGAGTGTAATTGGTGGCTAATTCTCAGTGATTTGTCTCATCTCAGTGGGACAGATCAGTGGTCTGGGAGGGGAGATAATCGGGTGAACAAATCACTCTAGTCTGACTCTACATTCTTGCTGAACTGGTGGACCTGATAAGCCATGCTGATCACAGATGAAAGTAGAACAAAACAACTGCAAGCAGCACCATTGCCTTTTTAATTATGCCCTGGGAAGCGCCATACACTGTGCACAGGATATTCTTGTTTGATAAATGCTGCCTTCTCTTCACAGTGTAATCTTACGTAAACTGATGTAGTGTTTTCAAACCCTTTAAGTATTTGCATTTTAGTGGCTTGAAAATCTTCTGTACCTACAATATATGCTCCTTTCATCGTAACTCAATAATGCATGTACTACACAAAAGCACTCAGGTAACCAATTTAATGTGCATGCACAAATTCAACCAACAGGCCCCTTTTTCTTAATCTTTCTGTATCCTTGATTGCTTTACATGGTTGCTTGGTTAAAAAAAAAAGGCAAATTTGTCCTTCGGTGACTTAAAACAATTAAATAATGCAGTTGTCAATACATGCTATAATACTGTATATGTAAATATTTTCAAAATTACTATTTTAGCATCACATAGTTTGTTGTTTAAAGAGTGTTTGTGGGTTAATATATGATTCTAATCTGGAGATTTATAATGGTCTTATCCGCAGCCACATCAAACAAAAGTTAGACTTTAACGGGTTAGTGCTGCCATATGCTGTTTTCCCTTTCCAATTATCTCAAACACAAAATGTTTTGAATAATATGAACATTAATTGGTTGTTATTTGCCTGACTCCCAGCCACCCAAAAAGGATCAGGTCATTTGATGTCATAATAAACCTTAGTGCGTATTTATGTGCACAGCAGTTTTTCAACATTAATTGTTCAATTTTCTGAATTTCATGACCTGCTTTAAAGCTGCGGTATGTAACTTTCATAAACAATATGTTTTTTACATATTTGTTAAAACTGTCACTGTGACATGACAGGATGATATGGGTCAGATAATTTGTAATTAAACAAGAAAATCAAGCTCCTCCGTCTGCTCCATGTGACCCTACTGCCATCTGCAGAAATCCGCCAGAAGAAGGGTCTTCACGCTGTCAGTCACCGTCCCGTACACACTGCTCACACCCTCCGTCTTGCTCTCTGCTAGGCTGGTTCACCACACAGGAGACTGCAGTGAATGCTTAGGTTGTTAGCATTGTCACCGATTTTTTTTATCTGCCACCAAGACCCTCTCCCTGTCCGTTATTGGCCATTTCTGATTATAAGCGGTGCATTTCTGCAGATGGCTGTAGGAACAAAAGAAAAAGGCTAAGGAGCTTAATTTTTCACAGATCATCTTTTTCCTGTTATACTGTTATGACATGGTCACAGTTTTGATAAATATTTTAAAAAATAAATTGTTTCTAAGTTACCTACTGCAGTCTTAATACATCAGTAAAGTTTACTTGCCAGCCTGAGCGAAACTGAGATGTGGATCAAGTTGTGACGGGTTTATTAGAATAAGTAATATTCTGGAACAGCTTAAAGGAATGTGGATGCACCTTTTTCTTGCTCTACTTGCTATAGCAAACCCTTTCAACCTTACAACTTGATTCAGCTAATTTTGTTTTGCAGGTTTTGACAATAATCATAACATCTCTTAAAATACACCTTTTCATCACTGACAATAACGGCAAACCTTATGGTGAGTGTGCAGTGGCAAAAGAAATTTTTTAATCTTTTTTTTAAGGTGCAGAAACGGTTAGTACCATAATTTGTCATCTGACAAATGGGCTATTTCATTATCCTTTCAAATCATTTTATTTGCAAAGTGACATTGACAGATGAATTCTGATATCCTCTCTCTCTAATTGGCAAAATTCCTTCTACCATCTCATAATGGGGAGTTATTACTTTGAGTGGTGGGAATAAATGATACCCATGTCTGAAAATGTAGACTGCAGTAATGATTTTATAATCATTATTATTATCCCTTTTTAAAATTCTTACATCCTGAATCCACTTGATATTGAAAAATGTATCCCATAACTCATGTGCAAGCAAAGCAAGTATTTTACAGGAAGTTTTAGGAAAGTTACCTTAATGTTTAATAAAAGAGAATTGTTTTGATTTTACAAGAATATATTCTACATTACCATATAATAATACTGTTTTATATATGTTTCAAGGTTTCCTAGCCAATGTTTCTCATGTGACATTGTTATTGAATTAGCTGTGGAAACTGATTATTTTGTGTAACATATTTTGAGAAATCTATGTTCCTCTTCTGCAGGTGGGTCACAATGGGATCATAAACCATTCACATACAGTACATCTGATTGCAGTCACATTCAGTTAGCAGTATGAACAACGAAAACAATAAACAAATAAATCAGCAAAAAATCAGAACTGAGCATTAAGAGGTGCTGTGTGAACTTAACATTTGAGCAAGGAGTAAACAGAAATGTCTATCTTAATGAGGAGGGGTGTTTGACCCTTTTGCTAGGTGTTACACTGTCTTTTAGGGACCGTGACTAGCTCTTCTTCTACTTTTTCTGTAATGGCAGTTGACAAACAACTTGATGGAGCATTACCATCATCAACTGGTGAGACGTCTTGACCAAATGTCACACACACACAAAAAAAAAAAAGTCATTTGTTGCCATACAAATGACACTGTCTTAGAATATGGCCTGGTCTGAAATTAACCAATAGGGTCTAGTTTTGACTGTGACTGGTTGATAGCCTGGAGTCCAGGCAATTTAAGACACATACAAAAAAAAAATGTAGAATTTAGAATGGATTAAACAAAGTGCCATGATGATGAAACTATGCAAAATTAAATTCATTTTCTCATGGCATCAACATATTTGACATTTCATGTTATTTACACTGATGCAACTGATAACGTCAGTTGCATCTCTCATCCCTTTATTAACTATAAAAATAACATAATTAATAAAAATCCATCTGGCATTTTTATTTTTTTTTTTAGATTTGCTTAGTCTCAGTCTTTAACACTCTTGGATGATTTCTTATTAACTACAAAGCATGTTCAGCTATGTGAACTACACCTGTTAAAATGCTTGATTTTGCTCATGGACACTGAGTGAATATCAATACCACAACCTCAACCTCACAGATTATTATGATTACTTGCTTTCATGGAAGAGTGCTCTTAGAGAGATCGACATCTCTGTTGCTGAACAAATTAAGACCCAGACACAAGTGCTCAACCACATCACTCCTTACATTTGATCAGTAAGACAAAGTCTGCAGAGAAACCCTCTGACACAATGACGAGTGCAAAGACAAAAGCGCAATGGCATTGAGAACAGCGGAAGCGGACTGCTCAAGGGAGACAAAGTCAATTAAATTCTTATCAACACAAAAGGATGCTATGCATTTGAAAGGGGCATTTGTGTCTGTTCATCTGTATCGAGTGTGGTCAAGGAGCAGGGAAAGAGTAAAAGCTAATGTAAATTGTAAGTGCTGCGCACCACGAAGCTGCAAGTCAATTGATCTCTGACCCCTTTGAATAAACAATAATGGCACTTTAAAGAGCCAAAAATACAGCACACAAACATCGGACATATGAGGAAAACTATAACGTAATGTTCACTAGACATTGATAAGCATAAGACGAATATAAGATTTCTTGAGCTGTAGAAGCAGACTTCAAGTTGTGAAAAATGGGTTTTTCAGTCAAAAGTCGGAAATAAGCCCTGAAGGTAGGATTAGAGAAGAAACAAAGCCTACAGCTAGTGCGTCTTTAAAATCTCACTGCTGTGCTTTAATTAGCGCAGGGCTGAATAAAAGAATGATGTCGAGCTGCGGTAAACTGCAGCAATAAAAGGCATCAGATCAATATTTTATCTGAATGGCTCTGTTTTTTTTCTTTCTTTCTCTGATTAGCATTTTGAAAATCATGACAGATTATCTTGACAAGCGCACAGGGAGAAACAGCTCAAGAAGAAAGATAGGATTTATTTTTGTTTGTTTTTCATTGTGGTTCAGTGGTAGAATAGTCATCTTGCAATCAGGAGGTCATAGAGTTTATTCCAGCGTTCTTCTGTCAAATGGTGATGTGCCCATGGGCAACGCATTTAATCCCCAAGATGCCTAACTATTTGCATATCGGTTTATGTCTCCAGGTGAATGTCCCTGTGACGTCTAAGTGGTCCCAATTGACTGTATCAACGGCCAACCTGTTTGTCTGGGAAGCAAAATACTTTACAGTTTTGGACGTTGTGAAGCATTGCTCCAGTGTCTTTTTATCTCTGGTGGAAAACATTAGTAGAGATGCATGACATATTGGCATTCATATCAGTATCAGTTCAATAAGTAAAACTCAGCCAATATTATTTAAAATTTCATGTGTTCTTATCATAGCTGACTGGGTGTGTGAAAACCACTTTCAGCCAAGTAAAACCACACTTATACACAAGGTCTCAGATCCACCAAGACTTTCCTACCTCTAGCATTTTATGTTTGGTAAACATACACTGCACAGCTTTAACCTATGTCATGTCATAAATCGTTTAAATGGTCAGAGCAACAGCATAAAGCATGACTGACAAGCTGTTTTATAGAAGGACCCATATGGGCTTTGGCTTTAAATGTTTCCTTTTAGAAGTGCAGGGTAATCAAATGTTTTGAAATCCATATTTTAATTTAATCAATTATTTCAAATGCATAATTTATAAAACACTTATAAAACATTGCCCCTGAGAAAGACCGACTTGGCTGTAGTGAATTCATGCAATGACCTTCACTAAAAGCAAGCAAAATTATTAATGCAATACTCAAACTTTTTGTTAAAAAAGTTTGTATTATTGACTGAACTTCAGTCAATAAACTCTTAAATTAGGATAGCAACATTCAGATAAAATACCTAGTAAAAAGGAAAATAAACTTATACTAAAAACTAAAGACTAATAAAATTAAAACAGGGCAAAAAGAATAAAACTGCAACACTGATAAAAACACCAATATTATCATAGTTCAGCATTAATGTTTATTTTTCAGAAATCAGTGTATTTTATGAGGAATACAGAATAAGGCCAACTTATCTATAGCTAACAAAGAACAAGAATTAGTGTGTTCATCTCACTAAAACATGCCTGGACAGCTGATTCTTTATGTTGTATTGTCAACCATCATGGTGACAACTTGAATGAAGCTAAGAACAAGCAAGATGGCAACACAAAAACCAACATACATCTCACAAGATGGCAGAATGGCAGCATGGTGATGTCACACCCAGACTTAGCGGCTCATCACACATCAACAAAAAGAGTGTATGCAGCACTATTTACCAGTGTTGTATAAAGTACTGAAATCTCAGAGTCAAGTAAAAGTACAAGTACTTCTCCAAAATACGACTTTGGTAAAAGTCGAAGTCACTGACTGAAATGTTACTTGAGTTAAAGTCTTAAAGTATCTGAAACTTCTTGTACTTAAGTATGGAAATTACTGTAAAAATGGATGTACTCAAGTAATGTAATGAAAAGTACAAGTAAAAAGTAAAACAAAGCAAATGCAGTTTGAATGACATTTTTTATATTTTGGTAAACTTGTCAAATACACTTAAAATAATGTACACAACCAAGTGCAGGAAAAATTAAACCTGCTAATAGATATACCTGCAGGCATCATTTAGTTAAGAAAATTAGGTGCTTTACCTATAGCACAAGGTTAACTTAACCTGCTTTACAACTGAACCAGCTTCTTAGTATACCCTCCAGGACAGAAAATACAAAGTTTTTGTAAGCCTTAAGTTTTCCCTTCAAGTAAGGTCAGTGCTGAAAATGAGAAAAATAAATAGTACAGAAAATGCGGCCAACATGAAGAAAGAGCTGTTACGATTACTCTACTTCACAAATCAGTGAATCAGTCAATGCTACAGTCAGTAGGTGGTGCACACAACTGGTCATTATGCAAAAGAAAAAAAAAATTGGGAGGGAAATGCAGCTTATTGGCATCTGTAAACCTGGTTTTGAACTTGCATGCCTTTCCTATATTCGTTAAATTTAGTCTAAATTGTTATTGCTATGGCTTCTGTCCCCCTTGAACAGAGGAGTCTAGGTAGCCTGCTACAGTCAACATTAGGCTTAAGCTAAATACACCACGTGTGGAACTGAAACAATGCCAAACAAAGTTCATTTATGGTCAAGATTTCACAATACAGTAGTGCCTAGTGACCAAGCTATAGTTACTGAAACAGGAGGATTATAACCATTTCATAATTAGTTACCTCGATGTGTTTCTTCAAGTTGGACGGGGAGTTTTTGTAAGATAGAATTTCCATGTGACTGCTACTGATTGCGAGACTTGCTTTGTGTTTAATGGGAGAAGCGAAACAGGTGTATCCTAATTAAAAGTAAAGAAATCAAGAAATGGCAAAAAATGTGGAATGAAGATAAGAAAGGAAGAAGATTATATGAAGTACAAAAGTCAGTTCAAATTCGAAGCATTAATGAAAGAAACAGAAGAAAAGAAATAATAATTAGTAGATTAAGAGTAGGTCATACCTACTTAAATGACATGCTTTATAAAATAGGGAGGAAAAATAATGATAAATGTGAGAGATGTGGAGAGAAAGAAAATGTAGAACACATATTGATGAACTGTAAGTCAAATGAACTCGAAAGGGAAGAATTAAAGAGAATAGTTAGAAATATAGGGCATGAATGGAATCTTAAAGGTATATTAGGAAATGAAGGAAACATAACAGATATTCACAAATTAAGGAAAGCCTTGTTTATTTATCTTAAGAATACAAAATTAAAAAATAGAATTTAATAGATGTGAAGTAATGCTTCTACACACTCATGTACAGTAGGTGGCGGTATGCACCTTAAAGTTGCTTGTGATCCGCCATAATAGAAAAGAAGAAGAAGAAGAAGGTGCATCCTATTGGTGGTGATGAACAAGCCCAGGCAAGCAGGCTACGGACTTTGTTCGGTAGCCTGCTTGCTACTTGCTAATCAGTAGGTGGGATCAAAACACTTGCGTTTCTCTCTCTCGCTTTTTTGTAATGAGTAACTAAACCACACATTGAAAATGTATCGGAGTAAAAGTACGCAATTAAGTTTGGAAATATAGTGAAGTAAAAGTGAAAGTCATCAAAAATTTTCATACTCCAGGAAAGTATGAAGTACTCCAAAATATACTTAAGTAAAGTAGTGAAGTATTTTTACTTCGTTACTATACAACACTGCTATTTAGCAACCTCTGCAAGTCCTACAGAAACCTTTAGGTACTACTAATATAAGTATTAATATGATATTAATATCTGTATTTACTCAGTAGTGTAATACAATACTACTGTAATTGTAAATGTGTGCAATTAATACTACTTTCAATTTAATTTAATTAGCAATAAATTCAGTAGGAAAGTTACTTTTGTTCTAGGGTCACACAGGAGGATGATAAGCATACAAGTTTTAACAACTCAAGTTTATTTTCTTTCCCCACAAAAAAAATATAATAATCCAGGTAACACTAATTACCTTAATAAAATTAAGGTATAAAACTTAAATTGTCCACCTTTACATAAAAATATAAAATTAATATATAGAAAATTGAGGGTAGTTTTTTTTTTTAAAACAGTAGCTTTAAAGCTTATTTCAACAAAAGAAATTACATATTCCAGTTAGTCCTTCAATATAACAGTTCAGTCAGTCAGTTCAGTCAATGTGCACATAAGTTGTCCGTTATGAAAATGTTCATGAACAAATAGTTTGTGGAATAAAAAGAAAAGATTTGGGGGGGGCCCCTTTTTGTTCAATAAGCTTATCTGTTGTCCACGCAAAATATCCAGCAGCACCAGTCCCTCCGTCTGTCCAGGCTTCAGTCCGAGTCACAAAGATGGCGGCGGGACCCTCCTGGTTCTGGAACCACTGGTTCGTTCAGGTATCGGTCGTCCAAAAAAAAAACAACCTGCATGCAGAGCGTTAACCGATCAGGCAGGTATACGGAAATCATAGAAATCTTTCAATTATTTCTCAGTGAAAATCAAATTAGCGTTTAAAATAAACAAAAAACGCCCAGTAATAAAGAAATTACTTAATAACATCACTTCACCATAAACAGTCTCATTTCACAGAGCTATGCTGCTTACAGAGGGACACTTTATACTCCGGTTGGGGTTTTTTTCCAGTTCGAAAAAAAACTGAGCAACGTTAGCTCCAGCTAGGTAGCCATTCTGCGTAAGTAAGCAGCTGAAAATAAAACAACAGACTCACCGGAGAAATCTCAGAACAGAATGTACATTATCCAGTTCAAAATAAAACAGATTTCTTTCATATCACAGCAGCACTTATGCGTAATAACCTCCCTACTTCTGCTGAAATGTGCTTAGTCTGCCATTTCTTTTTTCTTCTTCACTCTTTTTTACTCTTCTTCTCGTACCGACACAGGAGAAATGTGGGTCTAGTGCCCTCTACAGGACATTCTAAGATCTAACCAACAAACACATTAAACATACAGACAGATCAGCATAGTTTATGGGGGTTACACAGGCAATTGCAATGAGGAGAATGTGAGCTGTGTTTAACAAACTGACATAATGGTTGCTACTGTATTAACATTAGCAGAGCCTTAGCAAACTAAAAACTTTAGCTTTAGTGGCCAGGATAAACACCTCACATTTCTATAAGGTTTATACAGGCATGTGTTTATGGATGTGATTGTTTTTGGGGAATCTATGTCCAAATTCTGTAAAACAAAGTTCAGCCAGCCAGTTTCAGATGGCTAGTCTTATTTTTGGCTAGATCAAAAAGAGCAGATTGTGCTTTACGTTGGGTACCAGGATTTTCTTTCAAGATGCAACCTTTCACTAGCCTATTGAGGTCAAAATGTTCATACGTATCCCCCAATGTAGGCAGTGGAGAGCTGCAGGCAAAAATGAATAAAGCTGTTGCGTGTAGAATTTGTAACACTATGACATCATGTGATTTGAACCTGACAAGATCTCATGGTGCTAGTACTGGTCTGAGGCACTGCAAGTTGTAGACAGAATTTACAAATGAACCCTACAAGTTCACATCTTTCATCGTGACTTGTCCTGCTGTGGTCTGCAGTAACTCACAAAACATCAATAGATGAACTGTGGCAAGAAAAAGTTGGCCCACAAAAAAGAACAAATAACCCTTTGCTTAAAATATAAAAATATGATACCAAGATGCACTAAGACAACCCAGAAGCTAGATTGTGAAAAAGATTTTTTGATTAAAAAGGAATCCCACTCTGAGGAGAGGCAAACAAAGATTGCCTTGTGATATCCATAAAACGAGTCTCTTACAGTCCTTCTTGGCATTATACATCTGTATGTGAAATTTACATTTTCTTTATTTCACTTTTGCTGGAGGCAGTTTCAGAGGGTATATTTATTTCCTTCAGCAGGAAGCTCTGCATACTTCTAATGGTTCTGTGTTTAGACTTAAGGTCGTGTTTTTTACTGTCTGTTCAAAGTTTAATTCCACGCTTGAAGGAGCCTCTTTGAAGCGCCACCTGATCCCAACCATTGTGGAGGACATTTATTGATAAAGACCTTGCTTTAGATTTAGTCCAGTTGCCTTTAAAGCCAAGTAATTTATTGATTAGAGAGCCTTCATCCATCCATCCATTTTCTTACACCCTTGTCTCTAGTGGGGTCAGGAGGGGTGCTGGTGCCAATCTCCAGCTAATATTCCAGGCGAGAGGCGGGGTACACCCTGGACAGGTTGCCAGTCTATCCCAGGTCTGATTAGAGAGCCTATTTCTGAGAAAGTATTTCATAAGTTTCCTTACATAAATACTATAGTGCATAGCAAATACACTTGTGCTATTCATGTCCCCTTTGGTAAAGCATATGTTAAAAGAGTATGCATTGTGAAGCATGGTTGGTCCAGAAATAACTATTGTTTTGTATGAATGTCTATTTCCTTTATTAAAATAGTGTCAACATTCTTCTCCTCATTGCCTTATTTAATATATCATCATAAAGGTGTAATGAATTTTTAACAATCATGATATTTACTCATGTATAAATAACATATGACTTCACACGTTTAATTCTTTTGAAGAAAGGGGTTAATTCAAAGATTTTAACCCCTTTAAATGTTTGAAAGACTGGATGTGATATTCATTCTAAAGCTGTTTGCTATTTTACAAAGTATGTCGGCATTTTAAAGAAAAGCATCCGATTGGGGTTGAAACATGAAAAAAAATTTGATTTTTTGACATCATCTACACATGATGGAGAAGGACACGTCACTAAGCTCCTCTTTGCCCTTTGGTCCAACTTTAAGACCACCAAACATAATAGTTTAGGAACGTCATCCATGTATCATTAGAACATAACTCCCTACCAATGCTGTTTTGGGGGAGTCAGGTAATGTTCTAGTTTGGATTACGAGGCTTGGATGCAGCTTCTTGGCTGTGAAGCTCATTTTGTGTGGGTTCTACCCACCATTAGCTAATCTAATGCAAACTTATCACAGTTTGTATCCCGTTATATCACCTTCCCAGAGTACTGTCCAATCTGTTAGTGTAAACATGTTACTAAACATGTTACATTGCTAGAACATAAAGTATTAAGAGAAATATGTAGGTTTGTTTTGTTCGGCTGGTCACAAATCAACTTGCAAATCCCGGTTATTTTTCAAATTGCAACTGATACATACAGCACAAATTTAGTATATTATTGATTAAAATAAGGACTTGACACACAAATTGGATACATCATGCTTTTTAGAGCTCTCAGAAGACTTGAAAGATGATATTGTTAACCATCTCTCCCCAAAGCCGGTTTAGCAACATGTGACCTGGAAGGAGATAAAACTGTCATTCTAGATGAGACTGGAGAGAATTGGGTAACTGTACTAAACATGCATACACTTGTTTTGTTGTTGTTATTCTTTCGTGTTCCCATCAATTCAAGAGAAATACTGCTTTGTTCCGTTGTTTCGATCTCCTGATACTCTGAATTTAAAAATAAAATAGATTTTCTGTTTGTTTGTCGGGTTGTTTTTGGTCATTTTTATGTTTTAAATAACATTGGGAGAATTTCAACTGAAAATTGTAGATATGTTCCTCAGGCCCATGAATGCTCTGAGTGCAATTAGAATTGAAACAGAAATTACTAAATCTGATAGCTTTTAGGATAAATATAATATGCAGTTAATTATTAAATATGATTATTGGATATAATTATTAACACAATATGTCAAATAAGTAAATCAGGTGTGGGTGGGAAGGTAGGAGGATCCTATTTTCTGTATAAATGCTGCCCTTTTCTGTGAAGATTGAGCAACAATGGTTCAGCCTACTTTAGAATAGTGTGAAACACTTGAAAGTGCATAATTCTTTTTGATTTTTTTTAATTGCTGGGTTGAGCTTTTGTGGATGCACGCTGTCTCTTGGTGATTTACAAGAAATTGACAAGTAAGTGCTATTTTATGTTTGAATCAATTAAAAATAGTTTTTGAAGTCAAACAGAAGATGACATTGATTTTTTTTTCCAAAATGTTGAAGCCTTGCATCACTTTGAGTCGTGCAGCCTCATCTCCCGTTTATACGCACATGAACAGAAAAACAGAAAACATTATCATATTGGATGTCAATATTTTTTTGTCTGTAAGGCATCAAATGGCAGGTAAGAAAGCAGGTGTTGAATGAGAGGCTGCTGCAGCAGCAGACAGGTGTTGGTCAGAAGTTTGATGAAAGGGAAGAGAAGTTACCAAGCTGGTTTGGAAGGTAACGGTTTTTGTTGCAACAAAGAGGTTTTGTAAAAGCAAGTTATATTTTTATACATGTTAATAGCAATGCAACATACAGCAGGTCAGCAAAAATGATCAATTATGCAAATGAATAACATTCGTTTTCAGCTTTTTAAGATTTTGTCCACTTTAGTTCCAATCTGGAGCTCCTTCCACAGATTCTCTATCAGATTCAAGTTGGATCTCTGGCTGAGCCACTCAAAAACATTAATATCAATTCTAATAAGAAGAAACAGGCAAATAAAATCAAAAGTAGGGATGCACAGAGACAACATTTTGGGCAGATATCTGTATGATATAATATGGATATATCTATGTATATTTCTCTAAAAGATTATGCCAAACATTAAACTGCTAGCAATATGAATAATATTGGGCTCAACTGTATACATCTCAATACCTGAATGAATGACAAAAGCAATAAGTTAATTAATATTTATTGCCATATTTTTTTTCTTATTTCAGTTATTTGTGATAACGTATTTATTTAGATTTCCGCTGATATTTGAATACATTATGAAGTCTATTTAATAAATAACTACATCACATAATGACTTAATTTAAATGTAATTTTAAAAATATTCATATATTAGATTATATGAAGATCCAACTATTTTTGTTCTCAGACTATGTTTTTACCTATTACATCTTTGTTCAAAACCTCTCAAATTAAGGCTTTGGCCACAGTGAAGAGAAAAGAAGAGGCAGAAAACATACTGTATCAAAAAGTACGTTTGCTCAATATGTTTATTTAATGGGTGTGGATTAACAGAATATTGGCAATGTTAGTTTGTGAGCTAGACATGCTCTGGCATGAAATTTGTTGCCTCAACAGAAGATTAGATAAAGCATGAACATACTTTATACAGTTAAGCAACCTCATCAATGCTGTTGAAATTTGGTAATTCATGACCGGTTTTACCAGGGGTATAAAGATGTTATGAAACAAAGGGCCATTGTATTTTCCTTTTTCCTTTATTTATTTAATCAGGTAAACCCCGTTGAGATCTAGATCTCATTTTCAAGAGGGACCTGAGCAAAAATTTGCAATACATAGCAACCTGGTTACAAGATGAAAACAATTAATACATATACACAAGTATAAAACTTGTGTATTATACTTTTTACAATTTAAAAACAATGACACTGTTTCATAGAATCTTGTTGCCTATCTTTAAGAACTGCTCGAAATAAGTCCAGTGAAATCATTTCCGACATCTTAAGTTCAGACTGCAACTGATTCCACTCTGTGGGGGCCAACACACTGAATGCCTACTTCCCTTTTTCAGTTCGAAAGCGTGGGACAGCCTATTGACATATTAGTCAATAGGCGAGAACAGACCCAAGTCATTTTGCCACCACATACAATAAACGGGATAAGTGAGAGGTAAACTCACAATAACAAAACTGCAGAAAGGAGCATTATTTAAATCTTCATAACAACGATATTATACACAGTCCATCCATTTTTATTTGGAGCTTTTCTGTTCTTCTGTCACAAATAAAAATGAGTAGAGTGTGTTAAATTCCATCGAAGTATTTTCAGTTGATTATAAATTAGGGAGTACATATTTATTGACACTTTTTCTTTTCAATAAAATGTAAAAACTTTTTTCAAGGCTCATACTCCTTTTATATTTGTTTTATTACCTTCTGGGAGATGTCTCTCACTGGGAGATGTTTCTCACCAAGAAATAAACTTCTTGGCTAAACAAAAGTATTTTTGCCAGGAGAATGAATACTTTGGTAATCTACCTAGTGTGGCCGGCCAGAAATCCAAAAGTATCTGGATTTATAGAATTCATGTGTTCTCAGTTACAGATCACATTATGGATTGCAACATATTCTTCTCATTATTATTAATTTAAAGTAGTTTTGTTATTTTTAAGTTCTTAAGTCTGATTTTTATTAAGCTTTGTTCCACTTTCTTTTTCCTACATTTGCCCTACATTTTTAAATCTTTCATTTCAGGCATGCTTTCCTGTTTGGGTTTGGCCTTTCTCCTCCTCAGCCTCCTCATTGTTCAGCCCCAGGTTCTCTCCTGTCGGGTTGGAGACCAACGCGAGTGTGATGCTTCCCCCTTTGTACCAGGTCACAACTTGATAGGGGAGGGCTTTGATATGGTCACAATGCAAAGGAAAGGAGCGTACGTGATTGATATGGAGACATACCTCAACCCTAATCGTACCTGTACACTCTGCTCCAATCAACTTAAAGGCCACCAGCTTCAGAAAGTAATTTTAATTAGCAAAAGATGAATTTTGTGCATTTCTTGTACAGTATATTACTATTATTGTTAATCCTGACTTTTAACTTTTATTTCAACAGTAATAAATATTTGTGTGAAGCGCTATATCCAAACCTGCTATTACACCTGAATTACCCCTGTGTGGAACAGTAAAGGCTGTTTCTGTTCTATTCTACATTTTTTTTACCTTAAAATTGTTCTTTCCTACCTTTATTTTCAGCTGCCAGTGTCTGCATTGGACTGGCGTGCATTCAGCCAAACAAAAACGTATTCCTACGGTGGTTTCCACACCTCTGTTAGGTAAAGCATTTGGCCATATTTTTTTTCCACAGGCACAGTTTCGATTTTACTAACAAAGGAAGTACACTTTCTACCACTATAAATGTCTTACATTTAAATCTGTTGAAGACCATAAAAACAGAATCACAAATACACAACAGCACATGACATTAAATTATAACCTATTTATTCAAAATTAAAGACAAATACTGAGGTAGCCTGTTGACATATTTCATACAATACACTGGTGTCAAAGGAAGTTAGTACCACAGACACTGCATGTCATCTAGTAATTGTTTTAATTTTTTTCCACAGCTCACTCGTTAACGATTATGTCTCAGAAGAAAGTCATGGCTGGAAGGTCAGACACATCATCTATTCTATATTGATAAGAAATTAGAGTTTTAGAATAAGATTGATGGTCAAACAGAGGTCAGGATTGTCATCTTGCAGTTTGCATGATTTTTCTGTGCAAGTGTGGGTTCTCTCCTGGTACTCTCGCTTCCTCTCATGTTCCAAAAACCTGGCTGGTATTAGTGTGCATAGAGGGTTGTTTGTTTTATGTGTCTTTTTGTTGTCCTGTGGTGGACTGGTGACTAGTCCAGAGTGTGTCTCACCTTGCTGCAGATATGGCACCTGAAATCATGTGCACTTTTGCCTTAACAGCTGCCCTGTGAAGTTGTCAGGTTGATGTTGCAATATTTTTTCTGAACCTGAAAACTTACAGCATCAATGTCTTGGAAGGTATGATCTAGCACAATTGCAAGAATGTGACACCTGTTAGTACTAATTGTCTTTGCTAACATAACCTTTGTCAACACCAGGTTTGAACAGAAGTGAAGTCTTGGACTAGAGCATGCTCTGGCACAATAACATTAATGATTGCTGCTTTTAAGATTTTTTTGTGTGTGTGTTTGTGACATCAGATGGGGCTGGGTGTAAGGAAATATGCTTCTGCCAGACTCGACGTTGTAGGAACTCAATCCACTGTGTATAAGTTTGCATCAAATATGATGCGAGAGGACCGCTACACATTCAGCACACAAAAGAGGATGTTCAGCCATTACAGGTCCACTCAGAACACTGCTGAATTATTCTATTGAATTTAACTATCAATCAAGTTTTATAATGTTTATGTACATAGAGTTATTTGCTGGCTGTCTCTTTGTGCCTAGTTACCGAGTGTCAGCTGCACCACCGTTCAGCTCTGAATTCTTAAAAGATCTAGCCAGGCTTCCAAGATACTACAACTCCTCCACTTCTTCGCATTACAAGGACTTCTTACACACCTATGGCACTCACTACATTCATCAGGTTAAAAGACACATGTGCCTAATTCAGTTTGTTTAGTCATGAATTTAAAAAAAAAATGTAAACAAAAAATACCAAACTTCATTTTAGGTTCGTCTTGGAGGCTATGTGGCAAGAGTGACAGCTGCAAGAACTTGTTTGTCCACACTGAATGGAATGTCTTCAAATGACGTAGGGAAATCACACATCCTTTGCAAAAAAAAACAAAAAAACATGATCCCTCAATAAAGAAAATGTAGCATGATAAGCTACCTAAGCAAACTATTGGTGGTTGGAAAAGGAGACTGTTAAAGCATTCTTTACAAAATCTACCGTAAGTAAATAGAAGTTGGCTGAGATCTGAGAAGACAAAAGTTCCTCGTCCTTTTTAGTTGTACACGCTGTATGCAAAAAAAAACTGATAAATTGCTACCGTCTCCTTTTTTAACTAAATTAACAGTGATAGAGTGAAACACTAAGACCTAACCTTTTTTAATGTATCAGTATCCTGCCTGTCATAAGCTAAGCAATCACTACATTTGTAAATATCATTTGTAAAAAAATAATAGTCACTGGCTTTCTTTAAAACCTTGCAGGTTCATTCATGTGTCTCGATGGGTATTGAAGTTGGCTTGGGAAACTTTAAACTATCAAATGTTCCAAGTCCTTGCTCCAAGTTTCTGCAGAACCATGGCTTTTCCACCGTCTTCAGCTCTTACATCCACCATCACTATACAGTCATATCTGGAGGCAATGGATGGTCAGGGGAGTTTTCACTAACCCATAATGACTCCTTGGGTTTCAAAAACTGGCAACATACTCTCAAGGATCACCCAGATGTTGTTTTCTTTTTCCTTCGACCGATCCATCTACTCATCCCAACTAAAACCAAAAGAGTGGGAATAAAAGTCACTGCTACAAAATACTTAGAGGATAATGCCATGGAGAGCTCACCCAGAGAACCAGAATGTACAGGGAACACCCCTAACTTGGCCAGGAACTGCTGTCCCCAGCAGGTTTTGAAGGGGACACTGAGGGTTACCAGCATCAGAGCCTGGGGTCTGAATGGAGATTATGCTGGCGCCACTGAAAGGTTGGCTAATAAGCGTCTAGAGATTTTTGTAAATATGTTATAAAATCTTTTAAGTCACTTACTCCTATTCTTCTTACAGCTATGTGAAGATGTCATTTGGTTCCACCTACTACAGAACTGATGTTATCAATTCAGATTATCCATATTGGAACGTTGATTATAATTTCGGCAAGGTCAGTTAACATAGTCATCAAAAATCAGCTTATACTGCCCCAAATAACAATAGCCATTCTCTTCCACTTAAGGTTTACGTCCAGTGATCATGATGTAGATAATACATCATTATTTATGTATCATAATTATAGGCTTAGACTCTACTCCTGTAGTCTTGTTATTCTGTGTTGTGTTGTCCTGGTGTACTGTTTTCATCATGTCTTTTGAGTGTAGAGAGGTGTTTTATTGTCTTTCATGCAAATAAAACAACAGCTGAAGACTAATGTTTTTCATAAGGATGTGTTATAAATTAGGATTTTTTAAATTTCTCTTTTTAATATTCACTCATTAACTTTGAAAGATAATGACTTCTGTTTTCCATGCAGGTTTACACACTCCAGGTTTTGGCGGTTGAAATCTGGGATGAGGATCTGCAGTATGACGACCTTCTTGGATCTTGTGTGAGGTACCTAAGTCAAGGAGACAACAGTTTCACCTGTGCAGCTGAAAGTGGAAGATTTGAGGTCCAATACACTCTGACTTGTGACCCTTATCTGACTGGAGAGAGGTGCGGCCAATATAAGCCATCTCCTTAGTGACAAACCTATCAGGAAAGGGGAAGCTACATGATATTAATTTCTCATGTTTTTGAGTTTATCTGAGAAATGTTTGATTTGTTTGATAAAATATGATGCTTCATCTCTTTTGGATTGGTAAAACTTCTGTTAACTGTTTATGGATTATATATGCTGGGATTCTCCTATGTATTCTGTCTGGGATTCTCTTTTCCACATGTCATGTAAAATATATTACACAATATTTAGTCAGGAAATTAAATGGCCACTTTGTAGCAACTATTAGCAAATTGTAATTTTATTCTATTATGGAGAAGGTGAGTGTAACAAAATTTCAAAGTAAAAGGCTATTCAAATGAGTTGTGCTCCTTCTTATTGCTTGAAATGTCTTTCACATAAACCTAAATAGAAAAAGTTAAGGTTTTGACTCCAAATGTTCGCTTTGAGTCCTGTCATGCTGGCATAAAGCAGGCAGAGGAGACTGGCAGAAAAACAAGTAAAATTTATATAAACAAAATCTACCAGGAGTGCTGCATAAATTAGTCCGTTAAACTTTTCACCAGACAAAACATAAAACAAATTTGAATTTTTCATTTTTAGCACAAACCTGAAAGCGCTATAACACTTGTAAGCAGAAAAAGAATTATAAAGTCTATTAGGATTTATGTTGATTTGTTTATTTATGTTTTTACATATTTTTTTTCATACATGCTTTACATTTGACACCTGTTATAATAGCATAACTGCACAATACATAGATATATTCAGGTACCTGGACAAATTAAACTATGTTCGTCAATCTGTATCTTATTGTTTACTTCTATTTTGTTTACAAAAAGGAGGTGAGAAGGTATGGAAAGGTCTGAAATTATGCTACGAATGTATTAAGTCTACAAAATAAGTTGTGAGGTAAATGCAAACTTAGGAAAATTAAGTTTAAAAGTTTAATTTAGAAATACAGAACAACAAAAAATTTTGTTTGTTCAAACTTCATCGGGAAGCCCCGGTTTGGAATGGTTTTACCTTTACCAATTCCTTACTTGAATTTATATTTTTACTAGTCTATGAGGTCAACATTTACAGTATGCAGCTTAAGGAGATCTTAAGTCAGTCGCAAGGTTGATTTTTGATAAGTCATTTGTTTGAATGAAAGTATTTAGTACCAGCCCGTGTGGTAAATTTTCTACATTCAGTTAATAATTGTTATAAAGTGAAAACGTGTTGTTGTTTCAATGTTATTTGACTATGTTGCTCTCACTTGCTGACTAGCATAATCAATCACATTACCCATTCAGGTGATGGAAGCAAAATATTACTCAAACTAAAGCCTAGAACTTGGATCATATTCAGACTATCTAAGACTGCATCCACACTGCAGGCTGAAGTGACCAATTCAGATTTTTTTTTTTTGTACGTAATGCGACCTGTATCTGATCTTTTCATGACAGTCTGAACAGCACAGGTCGGATTCTTTTCGAATGCGACCCAGGCCACTTGCATATTTAGGTATCCGATTCAAATGAGACCTAGAGTTCAGGTCACATTCATCTGAACTGAGCGTCACTGATACTGGACAAATCTCACTATTCTGTGCCCTGATATGCGCAAGCGGGACGTATAACAACAACCACAACACACTATAATGAGGATTAAGTTGTTAATATGCTACTCCGGTCGGACAACAACGTCAAATATGTAGGCCATGCTCCACCGTTAGCCTCCCTGTTTACTTCCGCAAACACTGAGCACTTCTTCTTTTTATGGCGGTTGGCAGAACAGTGAGAATGCTGACGTTGTCACTCCCTCTACTGTGCCTGCAGGACACTTTCAGGTCCTTTGCCCGTTCAGACTGCAGAACGCATTCAGGTTGCATATGTGTGGCAGTTTGAATGGCCCTGGCAAAAAAATCCGATTTGACAAAATATCGGAATTGGGTCATTTCAGTCTGCAGTGTGAACGCAGCCTGAGATATAATGGCAATATACCTTAAGTGGAACAGAAACATTTTTGTGTGATGAATGATCAGTAAATAAGACTAAATCTCTCTTTTCAACAACTATAATTCAGTTTTTAAAAAAAGAAGAAAAAAAAGCAGTGGGGCATGCCAGAGGTATGCACATCATGACACATTATCCAAGCTGGCTTAAGTGTGAGGTTGGATGAGGTTAGTGGGAGACAAGAAGCTGCTGAAAGCACAACACACATGAAGACAAAAAACTGTACCTGCCTGTGTGGTAGGCTCAAGAAACAAACCCTTAGTCAGAATCAGTCTGAGGACTCATCTTTGAAACAAATTTGAATGGGATAACCTCAGATGAGGTAAAAAAAAATGCACATCCCCCAATGCGGAGAGCTGCAGGCAAAAAGGAAGAAACCTGTTACGCATAGAGTTTTGTAGCACTATGACATCATGTGTTTTAAACCTGACAAGATCTCATGGTGCTCGTACTTGTTGTGAGAGACACTGCCAGTTGCAGACAGAATTTACAAATGAACCCTACAAGTTCACATCTTTCATCTTGACTTGTCCTGCTGAGTTTGTGGTAACGCACATAAAACATCAATGGATGAATCGTGACAAGAAGCAGCTCCCCCCCTAAAAAATATGGCCTCTTGTTTACTATAAAAAATATAATACCAAGATGCACTAAAATAACCCAGAAGCTAGATTGTGCAAAAGATTTATTCACTGGATAACTAGATAAAAGGAATCCCACGCTCTAGGGTAAAGCAAGCAAATCTTTCCTTCTGAAATCCATAAAGTTAGTCCCTTCCTTTCCTTGACATTGTACATCTGTATGTGCAATTTACCTTTTTCCTTATTTCCCTTTTGCTGGAGGCAGTTTAACAGGGTATATTTATTTCCTTTAATAGTGCAGGAGTCTGCATGCCTCTAATGGTTCTGTGTTTAGACTTAAGGTCGGATGTATTTCTTACTGTCTGTTCAAAGTTTAATTCCACGCTTGAAGGAGCCTCTTTGAAGCGCCACCTGATCCCAGCCTTTGCAGAGGACATTTTATTGATAAAGACCTTGCTTTAGATTAATCCATTTGACTTTAAAACCAGATAATTTATCGATTAGAGAGCACTTTTCTGTAAAACTATTTTATGAGTTTACTTATATCAATACTGTACACAACAAATATACTTGTGCTCTTCATGTCCCCTTTGGTATAGGTCTTGTTAATACAGTATGTATTGTGAAGCATAGGTTGAGAGATGGCTATAGTGTCTTTATTTTCCCTCGTTATAATATCAACAGTCTCCTCATTATTTTTCCTCACTTAAATATATTAGATTCCAATGTGAACTATTTTTTAGAAATGTGATAATCATATGTATAGCTAACAAGACTGCTTCTTTATACACATCTTGAGCACCTTTCAAAGATTCCAGAAGGGACCATTATGGATTGAAAGAAGGGAAGTGTGCTGGAAACTTTAGAGTTTAATGTTATAGATGTACATCTGAGCATGTGTTTTTGGAGATGTGATGCATAATGTTTCTTAGATGAAGTATTTTATTGTTTAAGGTATTTTGTATAAGTTTGGTAGTGTGTATATATTATTTAACGGCAGGAGGAAGAAGGCTTAAAACTACAAGGCTGCCACATAGTTTGATTGTTGCTGCTGAGACCCTATCTAACCTGGGGAACAGGGTTCTCAGCCCGTTTCTGTACCTGTTCAGTGTTGGTGAATAAACACTCAGTGGGTCTGCACCTTTTCTTTGCCTTAATCCTCCTGCTTAATCCAACCAGTCTCCCAAAATGATGCATCTGTGTGGACCAGGGTTAACGTTGGGGTCACATTAGACAAATATTTTCAGTCTTTAACAAATTTTTTAAATGGTGATGGAAAAATCCGAAGGCCATCTGTCACATTGAAAGATTACATTTCACATGCGTCAGTGCACCCCCACAGACATTTTCAATTTTATGCCCAAAGTATTGCAGAGGTATCTTAATTTTTTTTTTTTATAATCTTATCAGACCATCCTGTCTCACCTGGACAATTAACTCAATGGATCTCTCTATCTAGGCGTTGAGTAGTTATAGACACGAGGCTTTGGAGTCCGTTTGTTTCAGAGGGAGTGCATGCTGCAGCATTTCTTCTTGCAGAAACGAGGGCTTTTCAGGATCAGGAAACCCCGTGTTTGGAGAGTCTTGCTGACTTCCGACCACTTCAATTAGAGAAATGTTCCATGATTTCAAAGCTTTGGCTGAAGTGGCAATTGTAATTCCAGCCTCCAGTGTGGCAGCTCTGAAAGCAACATCAAAACCTCGAGACATTTGAGACAAACGAGTGTGGAATTCAGGTCAATTCAGACTAGGAGGAAGTGGTGAGACTGCTTTCAGGCCACACCAGGAGAACTATTTATATTTTAAGTGCAATCATTTACCTTAATTGTTTATATGTAGTTACTTGAATAAAGTCAATGGCTTTTGCACTGTGGAGCAAATGTTACATGCAAACATCAGCTTTATGTGTGATAGGATGATATGGATTCTTTGCTCAGCTTGTTTGGACTGAATATTCATTTCGCCAAATGAAAATTAAATAAATGATTATGTCGTTATTATCATTTCAAATTTAGCAGGGAAAAGTAGATTATGACTGGAGTTTTTTCACGCTGTTGGACAAAATGTCAGAAAACGGAAAAGTTTAGCTCAGCCTGTGGTGTGGATGTACAACCTAGATGACAAAAACCCTTTGCGTATACATCTAATCTAGTCTCCGAAGGCTTTATTTATTATTAGAAGTTGGATGAATGAAGAAGCTAAAAAAAATTTCACTAGCTTGAGAATTAAAAAGTAAAGATACTGGCAGAAATACACATAACGTGAGAAATAAAAATATTTTGACTTCATGGCTTGTAAAAAAATTATAGGCCACTTTCATCACTGTGACAAGACTCATTCTATGACAGTTTATCTTTATAATCCGATTACTGCTGACCTTGGTCCAGATTATAGGAGGAAAGAGAATTTTATCCTAACCTCAATGTCTGATCTCATTTCTTTAAGAACAAAAATTCAGCATGGATTTTCACACCCCAACTCTCTAGTTTCATAATTGCTTTGCATATTTTTTTTTATGATGTAAAGCACTTTGAACTGCCTTATTGTTGAATTGTGCAATGCAAATAAACTTGACTTGATTAGAAAAACGTCAGGAGTGTGACGTTTTCCTTTTCTCATAAAAGCCTCTTTTGATGTATTATTAAAACTCAGGCGACAAAATAAGGTCAATCGGAAACTCAAAGTGAGGTTGTATTTTCAAATACTGAAAAAGTATGATAAATCTGGTGAATTTTAGCTAAAACATGGAGAGCTTCATATTTTTGATGGAATGTGCTACCATGTATAGAAATTTCAAGTCTGGTAGATTCAATCATAGGAGAATGCAAAAGGTTTGCTGTGAGCTTTTTAATGTCAGGAGAAATACACCAAAAGTAATAAAAACATGAAAAATAACAGGTACTGCATTCCTGATCTTTGTGCTTACACTGGCATTTTGAGGAGCTGCACCAGAAAAGTACATTTAATGGATTTCCCTTTTCTGCTGCCATGTATTTTTACTTATTGTAAGACTTTTTTATTATATTCCTTTCCATGCTTCATTACTTTTTTGTTATAAACATAACAATAATTGAATTTGGCTCTACCACCTTCCAATTGAAATCTCCTAGATTACTGTTAGTAACTGTTGTTTGAACAAAGGGAAACAATAAGACGTCCACTATCAACATAGAACAGCTTCCTACTTAAATCACAT
The DNA here is from genome assembly GCF_002775205.1 of Xiphophorus maculatus. Lineage (NCBI taxonomy): Eukaryota > Metazoa > Chordata > Actinopteri > Cyprinodontiformes > Poeciliidae > Xiphophorus > Xiphophorus maculatus. The sequence continues at coordinate 17,108,451 of NC_036465.1, read as the reverse complement.
ATATGTCAAATATGGTTGTTGTTTTTGTCTGTTTTGAGGAGAAATATTCCATAAGGAGTAACGTATTGCACCAACAATGTCACCTGCATTTAGATGCATAAGAGTTTGGGTTTCACATATTGCACAATAAGCTAACTACACAAATGGATAAACCAGCACAAACAGTTATGTAAAAGAACAAAAATAAATAAAAACTTCAATTGATTAAAAGTCTTTACAATTAAAGACCAAATAAAATTTCCCACCCACTATAAAAGTCTAGCTATAGTTAGGATAGGGGCTTGTATGATTCTTTGGTTTTCCAAGAATGCCTTGACCTGTGGAAGAGAGGGTCAAATGTTGACCTGCATGTAAGTGCTGGCAGCCTGCATGTTTACAAAGAAGTGCAGAGTGCCAAAATCCAGCCATTTCCTTTAGTTGTACTCTCTCATCTTTCATTATTTCTTTGTCAGCTGCTTCAACCACCACATTCAATTGCCTTCTGATTGGTTCAATAGACCACCTATCAAATTGCTAATCTTTTCATTCTCATTCTTATCTTCAGCAGTCATTTCAAGAGAAGCTCTGTACAACCTTGATGGACCACAGATCCATCAGAGCCAGCAAATATGACAATGATTCACATATAGTCATGTTCAATAAATTAGAATATGAGGCTCATTTATCACTGCTGTTACATCAACAGTGTTTGGCTATGTAACTATTAATTGTTGGCAATCAGATCCATGTTGTGTATGTAAAATAACATTAAGAGCAAGTTAATTTGAAATGAATGCATTGTTCAAGTCTGCTTCCCTAAATCTGATAAGTGGTATTGTCTATCTATTAACAATTTTTGCTTGTGACAGAAGATGCTCAACTCAAAATATTTTGTATAATAATGATTATACAAAATATAAAGACGAGGTTAATTTAGACATTAAGAATTTAACTTTGTAAAGACAAATACAAGAACTGTTATTTCTTGGAACAGCATATTGCATTTTCCTCAGTTTCTGTACATGTATAAAAAAAGCTTTGCAACATTTTTCTTAATGTTTTGCTTTGACATAGAATATTGGTTGAACCAGATAAATCTGTGTGCCTGGAAAAAAAAACATGTACAAGAATTTTGACCTTTATCTTCAAACCCACCATGAATGATTCAATGATTTTGAACACATATGTGAATTATTAACCCTCAGTGCAAGCCATCAAGTTCACCTGAAGCTTTTAGCCAACTGTCCTGCATTTCTATACCATATGAAGATACAAGGTTAAAAGAAAATAGGAACAACAAAATCATATCTCTACATGTTCTTAGTTTAAAAAATAAAAGTCAACAATGCCAGAAGGCCACATGGTAAAAGTTTACATAACGAGTGTTGCAACTTATTGACCTTATTGCATGAAGGTAGTGTGATCTTCCCATACATGGATGGGTTATGTCTGGATAGTTCATCCCTCAGTCCAAAAACATGACTGTTACCTGATGAACACTAGATATGTGCACCACTCCACCTCTTCAAGGAAAATGATGATTCTCTTCCTTTTGCCTTTTCTTCAGAGGAATAAATGCATGTTACACTAAGACCAAAAGATTGGCTGCTATTTAAAGTTACAGCTCCTCATAGACTTTCTCTGAATAAGAGCCACTAGTTGACTGATAAAACGTCTTCCTTGTCGTTTTGACACATTTGGCTGAATCTAAGCATTTTTGCTGGATACATCTGTATTCATCCCGTTAGATCATTTTCTTCCAGGTCCATTAGCATCTATACGCTATGGTAGAAGGGCACAGCTTTAGTTTGACTGCAAGGGGGCATGCAGTGTTGTGCACAAATAAGCTTAGTTTGGTTATGAATATCAACCAAAGGTAATTGGCAGCAAAATAATAATCACATATCAGGAAATAAAGACCAAATAGTTTTCAGTCTTAGTTATTATATATCTGCAAGATAAGCAAATGAGGGTGAATTGATGCAAAATATATAGGTAATATTGATACCAAGTCAGTATCAATATCGAATTGTTACAAGTGTGGTAAGATTGATACTTTAGTTTCAAATTTTTTCTTGAAATTTTAATTTCTGTATTGTAGTTTCTCAAATGTACCTCAAAAAGATTTTGGGTTTTTGTTTTTGTGCTTTGTGTTTTTATTGTTTCTGTTTGTCATGTTGATATAAAAGTATTTTGTAGACACCTAAACTTTGTCCAAATGTTGTCTGAGGTTGTAAAGAAATAATTCAAAGGAAAATCCATTAAAAAATCTGAAGTTCAGATGTTTAGTGATAAAGCAAATCTAAGTAATAAAAAGTAGGGTTGCACCGACTGCAGTTTCCAGGACGATTTTCTGTATGATTATCGACTTGACTACATGTTGCTAAATATGGCATGAAAGTCGCTGAGTTGGCAACAGTGAGGTGACTATTGTTAACCGCAAATGTGCAGACATGACCTGGAGATAATAGGTTATTTGTCAACCTATTATCATTTTAGCAAGGAACTTTGCTTAAAAAAAAGTTGATTTTCAACAACTTGTCTTCTCATAGGTGTCGTGGGCCTTACTCGAAGGTAACAGTAGACCTCCTTTGATCAATGATTGGCTGAGTCGGCCATATTTGTGTTTGCCCAATCCATTAAATCCCCTCCCAGCCTCTAAATCTCTTTCTGGTTATGGCATTCATTGTAATGCATTTGATATCATTTTAGTTGAGCAGCCAAGAATTTCTATGCCTTTCTTTATTACTAATGACTTTAAATAGTTAACATGGTGACCTTTTGTCTTTAAAAACAGACACCCAAACTGTCCAATTATGAATAGAATTATGAACATTTTAAAATAGTTGTTTCCTCCAGACTCCTGTTGTTATTTTATCAATTCTTTCTGCCTCTAAAAGGTTCTTCCCCCAGCTAGCTATCCCCCATGTTCTACGGCCTGTCACCTACAAATAATATGTGTTGTTAGTCTTGTGTGAAATGAGATAATCCTTACAGAGAGCTGCTTTGACCTCTGTCACCTTCACCTTCAGCCAGGTGCATCACTTTACCAGAAGAGCATCATCTCCATGGAGGCTGAAGTGGAGAAAATTGGTAATGATTCCGTTTGTCCTTTAATGAGCCTTTCACAAGGATTTTCCACATGGAGTATTGTGATAGCTTGGCCCACCTTCAAGTTAACAAACACAGCTGTCCTGCTTGTTTGTCCATGAAGATTATTAAAAACAGAATCTGACCTGGTCTGTATCACAATATATATTTTTTTTCATTTCCATTGCATTGTATGTAAAAGCGAAAATAATAAATCGTGTAATGCAGGGCAAAGCTCTATAAAAAGTAAACATTTCAGAAGCAATCAAGAGAAAATGACGAAGCATAATTTTCATAAATTTTCATAAAAGAGAAAAGAAAAACATTCAGTATTATAAAAGCAGTGTTATTCTGTTGTGTTTTAGAAATTCAGCTTTGCTGTTATTAAAAACATTGTTGAATTAAGTTATGTTAAGTAATGAGTAGCTATGAAACTAAATGTCAAATATTTCATTAAAAACAAGCTCCTTCTGTTTAAAACAGAAATATGATTTAAACAGACAAGCCTCAAACCAGCTGTGTTTGGTTGTGGTTGTGCTGCCAATGGATGATTTTATTGTGTATTTTGTAACAATAGATCCTTCTTTCAAGTCTGCTCCAAGCAGTCTAATTCTTGGCATATTTCTGCCCCCTGGTGGTTATTTGTAGTGAGAACGCGATTGTTGCTTTATCACTGTTTTTCACTCTTTTACTGTCACAGAGATGCCAAAAAAGGGTCATCTTCAGCCTTAAACAAAGATTAAAGAATCTGCTCTATTATACATTTTGGCTCATAGTACCATTTTTTTAAAAAATAAACTCAGTAAGATAATTTGATTGCTCTGTTATCTTGTCATCTTTCTTTTAAATAAATAAGGTATGTTGAAAATGACTGGGAAAGCTAATATTTAAAATCACAACCTGTCCCCTATTGAAAAAAAAATTAAGCAAAATTTCTATTTCAAGGCTTTAGTTGTGTGTTGTCTGCCAGTCTGTGTAGAATTAAGTAGAATTTAGGCAATGAAGAAGACACAGTGCTGAAAATGTACATTTCTGTTTAAGATTTAATATCAAATATCTGTGGAGAGGGGTTTCTTGAATGTTTTTTTAATGCCACTGTATTTATTTTATGTTATCTACAATAACATTGGCATGTCCTATACATCTGTAAATTTTATCTGCCATTATTTATCTTGTATTATATTATAATTATATTATATACATATATAATCCATTTCCTAACATTATTGTATATTTTGTATAATCTGTGCATATAGCTCCCATATTTATATTTATATTTATACACAATATCTATATCTCTTTGCTATAATCCCTTATAGTCCATACATACATAGTCTTGTACATCTGTAAATAAATACATGTTTATATACATATTTATATCTTGTAGAGCACTTCTGGATAGATGCAAACTACATCTCGTTGCTTGTACTTGTGACAGTGCAATGACAATAAAGTTGAATTCTATTCTATTCTATTCTATTCTATGTCACCATCTTGTTTGTGGGATACTCTTGAACAGTTTTCGTCCCTAATCCTCTCAGAAGGAATGTGAAATTGTAATTTTTAAGTAATTCAAAACTATGACTTACTATGTTTTCTATTAAATGAGATTTATTCGGTTAAAAGACATCGTGAAACAGCGTGTTTTGCTCTCTGTTGTGCATTGGCTTTTTCCTGTGCTGAATAATAGCATGTCGCTGAAGATCTCCGTGTCTAATGGGGTGTCTATACAGCTGCCTAATGGATGCATCTGTTTGCTGAGGATAAATGATTATCTCGACATTTCTCCCCTCCCTTGCTTGTGCAGATTCAAACGGGAAACATGTGTACATACTTTTTACTGGCATTCCTGTGCCTCTATGAAGGAGTTAATGCCATGTAAATATAAAAATCTGCATGTTTAGAATAACAAAGGTAATAGATGTTTAATTTGAACAATGGTATCTGGGAAGTCCTCAATGGAAAGCTAAGGACTATGGTAAGATTCAAGTGATTTGATGTAACAAATATACCGTAAACACTGATATACCTTTTGTTGGAATCTTTATGTTGCTCCTTAAAATTAAGAAATGTTTACTTAAAGATAGGTACTATCTATAGCTACTTTTATGTGGATTGAACCATTGCATTCTTCTTCTACATGCTACATCTAGACACATCAGAATTGAGCTTATTTAAATTTTGACATTTCCTTTATTTGTGTTTGCTAAAACAACAAATACTTTTCATCTTCTTGGTCTGTAGGAGAGTTAGGGTTTATCCTCTACCCTTTAAGTCAACACTATGCTCTCTAAGGTGACCAAATCCTTTCAGTCATTCTGTTTGAGTCGGAGATATTTTGTATTTCTTTTCTTTGTTTGTTGTCACTACCTATTGATCTCTTCAAACAAATGCTGCATAAATAGAAGTGTTATGGAGAGAGAGAAAAGGAATATGGAGAGAGAGAGTAGAAGGTTATTCCTAACTATGAGCAGTTTTTTTAATCTGAATTGTAGCCGAGATCAATAAAGTGTGTTTGATGAGAATAACACTGGCTTCCTCCCTGACCATTTACTACAGCTTCCTACTGGGTACAGCTAAAGCCCAGACACACACAACGAGAGATCTTCAGACATCCTCTCTGCTCAGTCTATATATCGACAAAGTCTTTTTCACCCTCTCTAATCCCAGTGTGTCTTTGGTTCTCAATAATCAAATAGGTGACAGTGAAACTTAAACTGAAATTCATGAGATGAGGCTCACATCTAAGTCTTCTGTAGTTACTTGAAAGTGTAGCTACAGGTGCAGTAACAGTGAGCAAAATCTCCCTGAAGTTTGCACAGATACAGTATTTTTCAGAGTTTTAGACATTTAAAACACTTTAGGATGTGTATTTTAACATCCCAATGTAGTATTATGTTGAAATTTATCTTTATTGATATTCATCCCAATTTTAAACTAAAGCTCAAATTTTTATGACTATGCATATAAGGGATTTGTAAATATTTTTTGAAAAAATAAACACGTTGATACTTTTTATAGCACTCATCAGATAGAATTAGCAGAGAAATTCTTTTCATTAAACTCCTAAAAGCTCTCTTGCATAGAAAACATCCTATTTTGGCCTTCCTGTGTTATCCAAAAAGTTCAAGTCTAAATATAGAACCAGACATTCTTAAAAAGGAAGACAAAGACTCACACACACTCTAATATTCAGCATCAATACATAATGAAGAGAATATGCGCTCATCTGAAGTTTCACAGATGTCAAGCATTATTCCAGGGACCCTGCTGAAGCTGGTCACTCAGAGGTCACAGTCCGTTGGGGGCTTTGATCACTGCTGGCATCACTGTGTGCTTGCATGCCAGAACTTCTCAAATCTTTGCTTTTAACTCTTGGTATATAATTCATGTATAGTACAGTCCTTAATTTTGATTTCTCTGTCCCTTAGCAGAGCTACAACCCTACTACTCTGTAGGCATAGGTGAGCATAGGTCCCAGTTTAGTTTTTTTTTTTTTTTTTTTTAACTATCAGACATTCTAAGTCACAGGTGTCAAACTCCAGTCCTCACTAGCCCCTGTCCTGGAGCTTTTAGATGTGCCTCTGCTCCACCATACCTAAGTAGAATAATTAGGTCATAAGCAAGACTCTGAATAACTTATTTACACAAGGAGGAGGTAATTAAGCCATTTTATGCCAGTGTTTTGTAACTGTGGCACATCTAAAAACTGCAGGATAGCGGCCCTTGAGGACTGGAGTTTGACACCCCTGTTCTAAGTGAACTCAACTCAACACTGTTCTGATTTTATGATGCTGGGTTTTATCTAACAACCCAATAGTTTTATATCCTTTTCAATAAAGGGTATAGAGGGTATTTCAATGCCCTTATCTCAGTTATGGTCTTTCACCATAACTGAGAGGCTGAACTAGCTGCTGCAGCTCCCCGTCTGTGTCAAGTGTTTCATAATATACTGCACAATGCATTGACTTTTAACGATGTATCGGACTTGAACTTAACTTTGTTATTTTTGTCCTCCTCCATTGCTTTGCAACTTTCCACAGATGCTCACATTAAACATTTCACATAACCTGGACTGTAATTTTGTTATAGCTTTGCTAGCTTACTGATTTGCTCCTTGATTTTCATTGTCATCTTCAATGATTGCTCTGTTGCAACAAAGTAGTAAACTTTTTCTAACTCCAACACTAATGTGAACTAGTCCCGTTCTTTCTTCCTGCCCAGTGTACATTCTCCTTGTGTTAAATTTGGGATGAAACCTATTTATTAACAATAAGTTGAGCAGAGCTAAAGGTTTCATTCCTACTTTTGCCACCACTGAAGTACTAAACATCATGTTTTGCAGAAGTAGAAATACTCTTCTATACTTTTAGTTGAGCCATTTAGATTTTGCCGTGGCTCTGACAGATTTGAGCTGACCTGAGCCCGTTGTGCTGTTGAAAGACACCTAATAGAACATTTTGTTTCAACAAATCTTGCTCCATTGTGTGCCTCGCTGGGTGCAAGTGCTTTTTTTGCTTCAGCTTTCTGACTCACTTCACAACAAAAGGACTTCCATCACATGCTGCACTGCTGTGCCTGTCCAAAGCAATTTGGGTCACACCATGTGAAACTGGGAAATGGGCTATATAGAGATCAATTTTGGATCAGACTGGAAAGCCTAAAGAGAAGATTATTGCAAAGATTGAAAGAGGAACTGGATGAAGAGTTAGAGGATGAGTGACAATGTGAACTAATTGCAGTACTCAAACAAAAAGACTGTAAAAACAATATGGTACTAGAATTAAAGACCATAAACTGAATGCAATCTTCATTTTCAGACAAATGGCTTCAGGTGAGCTGTAAAAAGTTTGTTCTTTCCTTGGTATACTAATGCAAGGCTTCATAATTATATTTATTAACATCCTGTTGACAAATCTCCACTGAAAAGGTTGAAACGGCTGTCATTATGTTGCTTTTTTTCTGATAGCTTACTACAAGAACATCACATTTAGGCTGAACATTACAAAATCCTGATATATTCTTTAAAACAAAGACTAGTTCAAAACCCTCATCCTCTCTGCTAGAGCTCACACCAAACAACAACCAAAGAGTCATTGTGGATGGTGATGCTGTGGGCAGAAAAGATCTATGCTTCACTCAAAAACAAAAAAAAAAACAAATAAAAAAAAATACATGTACATTTTTGGAAATTACATATCCATATTTTCTTATGATATTAAAAGCAACTGGATGCAGTCAAGCCATTGTGGCTCTGAAACAATTATTCCTGTTTGTAATAAAACTGCTGTTTGTCTCTCCATGGGCAAAAATGTTCTTTTAGGAGTATGGTATTAATTTGATAACTAAGTGGTCTCCTTGGAAACCATACAGAAGTGTGTCTTTATACTAGAGCATCTTTTTTTTTTTGTTCTGATTTCATAAAGAGGGACATTTTTATAAAATTTATCATCAGAAAATTGCTTTTCCAACCCAACGAAAGGGCACCTTTTTGCTTTTAAGTTTATGAGTCATCAAAAGAACAATTTACTGCAAGGCTTGGAGATGTTCTGCCATTACTTTTAAAGTTATAATTTATGCATTTAGTTTCCTTCCTCATTAATACTAAATATTAATGCTGTGGTCAAGAGATATGTTGTGCAAAATCAACTTTTCAAACTTTATATAATGTTGTAACGTCATTCCCTCATGTCTCGCAACTACGTGATCGGATGTCCACTGTTTGACTTTGACCTGACCATGCTGGGCCTCTCAGACCCCGTTAACACACAGCTGGTTTTCAGTGAAACCGTAATTGTTGCGATCCAGCTGCTCATTTACATGTGTACCAGTAAATCTCAGCAGTGATTGCAGACTCTCGGCAACTTTTGAAACCAGGTCTCAGAGAGAAACTTTTTGAGAACACATGCGCAGAATGCACTGCTGTAGAGTTTGTTCCAAATTATTTTGGTGAGTTGCTGCAAACTGTGGCATTCAGAGGCAGAGAGGAGATGAAACATATGATCATTTCGCTGTCGCAAGTACAAATCAGAGTTGACAGAAGAACATGTCCACCTGTATTATTTCATATCAGGTTAGTCTCTGTTGCTGTTACTGAAATATTTCCCTGAAGAATTCTCAGGAAGAATTTGCAGTGCAGCAGAGAACAAGGGGGGCGGGTGGGTTGTGAGCAGTGCATACACAAGCTTGATTGACAGCTAAAAATGTCTTGATAGGAAATCGAATTCCTGAGATTAGACTTAGACATTGAATGTGCTTATTAAAAGGAAGCTACTGAAAATACTTGCTGTTTTTAAGCATAAATGTGGTGACATACATTATTGGATATTGCATGCATCTGAGTTTACTGAGTTATGAAGCAAAACAAAAAACTGTACAGTCAGAGTTTAACAGTGTCACAACATTTTGCTGTCCACAAAAGGTAATTAAATTTTTATAGAAATCTATGCCTTGAGATGAAAACCAGTCATTGGAAAGTCACGGTAGTCTGTTCATTTTCTTGCCTTTACATTTTCTTTCCCTATTAATATGTTGATGTGTCCTTGGATTAGATACTAAACCACACATTGCCAGTGTGCTTGATCTGCTCATTAGAGTTTGATGGCAAAACCTTGCTGCACACTGTATCTCGTTGCCTGGGTGAGTCTTTAAGTGTGATTAAAAAAGAAAAAGTGTATTTTTCTGATTTGACTTTTTCTTTTAACCAGACCACCCCCTATTAATGCATAATCATTTTTATTGTTTTGGTCTTAATGCAAAGTGATTAAAACCTTATCAGCATTTGATTTCTGGTTAGTATTCATGCTAACCAACATATTTTCATAATAATGTATAACTCTCAAATGGTAAATTATGAAAAGCAAAGAGTTCAAATAATGGTGAAAATATGTATGAGCTCCACACTTTGCCACAAAGCAGCAAACTGACATTCTGTCAATAGTGATGAATGTTTAAAGCGGCTGCAGACAGGAACTCTTTACCTTTAGATTTTTGACTTCCTGTTTTGTTCTTGAACTGAACTCTTCCCATTTGGCTTTCTTGGCTGAGTAATAGCAAAATAGTAGCAAAAACGCAGAAATAAGGAAAACATGGTTTGCTAATAGCGTTCCTGTAGAAGACATTCATTTAAAAAAAATATTTTTTAACAACACAACTCGTTTTAGACAATTATTTGATTTGATAGATAAGAAACAAGATCCTGTATCATACTCATGACCTTGTCAACTTATTTGCAGAATTATCCCTGAGATGCAATTAAGTAAATTAGAAAAGAAAGCAAATGCTACAATAGCAACAGCTTCTGTTCTTACCTGTGTTCATATCTTTATTTTGTTGACCAATATGTGGTTCTGTTGTTGGAAGCTAGAAGCTACAGATTGTTGCAGATTTTTCTGATGTCTTTATGTGATAACAGAAAATTATCTGCAGTTAAAAAGAGCTTACACAAATCATGCATATTTTTTGTCAGATGATAAAATTCATAATGAAGTTATGGGTATTTTAAGCAAATAATGGAACAGATGCATTTGTGTTGCCACATGGCACTAACTAGTGATCATTTCTCTTATCCTCATCCTTCAAAGCATCTTTGCTTCACTAGACACGCCTTTGTCTTCATTTTATTCACCATATTGAATCTATTGAACAGATAATGCCCTCTCTGTTGTCAATTTGATTAATGCAGCTCAAAGAAAATCAATTTTCCACCATCTTTCTCCTCTGTTTCATCCCCTCCTCCAGTCTTCCCTCCCATATCAGTCTATCTGTCAGGTTGTCATGGTAGTGGCTTCAATAAAATGATTTCAGACTGATTTAAAGTTGCACTGCCTGAGTGGTGGCATGGATTATGCATCTACCGATAAGGTTGAGGAAAAACTTGATTTTCTTGAGGAGAACAAACTAAGACCTTCCTTTCCATGATGGACTGAGCTGAAAGCCCGGAGGAGGGACAGGAATTAATGGAAAGATAGGGCATGTTTTAGGCACAATTGCTTGAAAAAATAGCAAAACAAGGTTACCAGACAATTTTAATGCAAATGGAGGAGTTGTACATAAGATATCTACTAAGAACATGGAAAATGAAATTAGTTTGTTATAACAATAACTAAAAGATTTTAATGCCGAAATCTGCAACAACATATGAGAATATACATCAACTAAATATTGAACTGCCTTGTCGCTGAACTGTGCTATGCAAATAAACTTATCTTGTAAAATTGGAAAAACACAAAAACTTGGAAACCAACATATAAAATTGCCTAAGCAGCTCTACTACTGTCTGACCATGCATACAGTCATCAGGCTTTCTATGATTGTAAATCAGTCCCAAATATTTTTAGAGTAGCACACAGACATTCAGTTCTTTAGCTTGTTCGTGATCCAGAAGGGCGGAAACCAATCGTAGTGAGCTCTGGTTCAGTTCAGAAAGGTAAACACAGACAATCTGAATGACGGCAGTGCCATGATTCTGAGGTATTTGGGTTTAGGATATATCTGCGTATTTAGATTGCTTACTAGTTTCCCACATTCCTTGTGTAATTTAGGGCCATTACTCCCATTTCCTCTGTTCAACTCTAGTTTCTTTGATTCTCTCACAGTTGCACCCAATTTTCTAATAAACAACTTGCTTTTGTTCAGCAGTCAACTCTCAAGTATATATATATCTTTTAGTTAATCAACTCCTGGTCAGAAATATATATTTTTTAGATACTAAAATCCTGATTCACATTTCCTACTGGTTACTACTTACCACTAGTAATGCACCATTAAATTGTCCGCAAACCGCCAATAAACAAAGTAAGTTATAATCTGACAATTAGGTCTAAGTTTCTAAAAAATAAAAAATACAAAAAAATAAAAAAAAAACATCATGGTAAATCTTCCTTGAATGTAGTGGTCTGAACTTTTCCAACATTAATTCAAAGATTTGCCAATATTGTTTTAGGTCACCTTTTAGGATGGTGACCTAAATTAATAAGAAAGTAGAGTTGTACAGCTTTAAACCAGATTAGAACCAGATAGAAAATTTCCTCAAAACTGTTTTTAGCTCCACCATAGCCACAGAGCAGTCGGAATGGTTGTGTTGACCTTTGTCTCTTGTGAGAAGAGGAAATAAATGGTCAGGAGACCTTAGAGCAATAAAATAAAGTGACTTGGTCTTATAAATCATGTTTTCTTCAACAATATGTGGAGTCCCATCATTTATCTGGATCGCAGAAGGAGGCATTGAAGGGAAGCAGAGCTTAGGACGCTTTGGTTCTGCTGATAAATCTTGGGCCCTGTCAATTGTATTCATGTTAGTTTGAACTTGGAGACTTTTGCCATTTTTGAAAATCCTTCTTTTAGAGCAAATAAACTTATTTCAAAGTTGTTCTGGCATGGCTGGAGGAATTTGAAAAAAAAAAAAAAGCAGCTGTCATTTTTTTTTCTTGTCTTGATTTGTCTCAAATCAGACAAAGATTTATGTAACTGCCTTGTAAGAACTATTCATTCCATAACATACACAAATGAACAGAGCTGCTTCTAATGTCTTGGTTTTTTATGTCTTGTGGAATCCACACTTATATACTCATATAAGTCATGCCAACAGTGCAAGAAGACAAGGTGTATTTAGCTAGTTAGAATTTATGCTGTTGCACATTAATGTAGGGGTTTTATGTTAATATCTTTATGTATTTCTAGGATATGGATTGCTTTGGGGCAAACCCTGGGATTAAATCGTCATGTGATGTGTTTTTCATAATCTCAGTACTTGACAAAGACTTGTACCACATTGTTTGCTCGAGCTGTTCAGCTTATCCTAAAAAATAAATGTGCCTACTTTACACGAGCAGAAAAAAGACAGTAAGACTTTTAAAGTTCAAATCAAACTGCAAAACACATTAAACCCTCTGCTCCCTGAGGCATGAAAGACAATTGGTTTATGCCCTGGGTCAGTCAGTGGTGTATATGAGCCAGCTGGTAAATATTACCTTTGGGTTTAACCCCTTTCCAATGCATCATTAAGATTGACATCATGTCCTGGCCTCTAAATTGAGGTTATTGGTCTTAATCCACAGCTCAAATAAACTTCTAATAGCCTACACTGTGCGAACTTGATGCATGCTTCATCCTATGCCTTAAAAGAACTCATTTATATTTATGACAACCTCGGCTCTCAATTCCTGATTAATCCACTTACTATTACAGTGCAGATCCTTAAATCTCCTTCTCCCTGTGTGGGGAGCAGTAAGGGAGCCCGGGATGTGACAAGAATGTCAAACTCTGAGATTTGCAAATACACAAAAATACATCCCTTCTGCCTCCTCTGCTGTTGTCTCCAAAGTAAAAATTGACAAAGGAAATATGGATAGCAGCCAGACATCAACATTTGCACATGCTTGCTCTCATGCAAAACAACCTAAGAAGATTGGATTAAGTCATCAGCATGCCATTGAAATGCTGATGACTCTGATCCTCTGTTTTTGTTGGAAAGACCAAGAATGAAAGCTTGAGAGACAAGCACAGGCTGTGTCACAGATTAGCTAGTCAGCAGAGAGTAAGAGATACTTCACCCCTCTGAAGAGTTTTCTTTGGTCTATATGTGACTAGCAGCCCTGTACGTACAAAGTGGCAGATATTTTTTTAATGCAAGAAAAGGCACTGAAGTCATAGAAATATGTGTTTCAAGAAGTTTCTCTCCTTTTTCATTAAACACCTGATAGAATTGTGTCACTACTTCAAGTATTTGTGGTGTATCAACTTCTGACGATGACGTACAAAACGGTGTCCTTGAATACTCCTGTGAATCCCTAAACGTATTTCTTTCTTCGCTCTACTCAGCTTAAGCAGATGGCCACAAAATGGAAATGGGGCCTCAATGAACCTGGTTGCATCTGTTCTGGGTCACTCTGCAGACACAGTAATTCTCTCACTCTCAAGCATGTAGACACCTCAGACACTCGCATGAGGCTCCCTTCTTCGTTATGGATTGGCTGTCATGATACACACAGATGTGACACTGACTGCTATGCGCTCTTGTTATAAGCTGGGAAATAAAAGGTCTCTTGGCTCAAAGCACAGAGTGATGAACGTCCATCTTATCTATAAACTGAAGCCCAGCACAAAAAATTACAACAGTTAAATTAGGTATTAATTTTAATTAATAAAATACCTCATCGGGGAAAAATAAGCAGTGATCTATTTTTCTGGTTTTCTGGTATTTATTTCAGTTTTTTTTTAAAATAAGGCCACACTGTGGTATTCTGAACAAATTCATTTTAAATAAGATAATTTAACTTTAAGGGACCCACATTTTCTTACAGATCTCTTCAACCAATACAAGTTCCTTGCAGAAATACTCACACCTAAAATTTTTTCACATTTTCTCCCATTACAACACCAATAACAGGTCAAAATGTAACCACAATAACAGCATCATGTTCCACTCCACGTTTACCATATTTTATTGTTATTTTATATGGTAGACCAATATAAACTGGATATTGCATAATTGTGAAGTGAAAACTTTTTTAATAGTCAGTAATGTTCAGGGAGAAAGTTGTGGAGACACTGGGTTATTACACAATTTCTAAAGTTGAAAACATAGACATCTCTTCAGTTCATCACCAGAAAACAGTCATTCAACTAATCAATTTGACAGGAAAAGGATAGTATTAATTAGAGAAACATGCAAGAGGCCCATATTCAACTTTCTGGGTGCTGGAGAAATCCACAGCTTAATGTCTATTGATAGAGCAGCTGTTAGTTATAAACTCCACAAATAAGGGAGATGACATATAAAAAATAGAACATGTCAGACAAGACTGAAACTCAAATTACCTTGTAAAATGCTATCGAAGAAAAGATAAGTTAACACAGTTCATAAACTTGAACACAAAAAGCTAAAACACAGTAGTGACAGCATCATGCTGTAGAATGCTAGTCTCTAAAATGGATAGAGAAGCTGGTCTGAGCTGATTGGAAGAAGGATCAAGTTGATAGAGGGCAATCCACAAAGAAAACGTGTCACGGGCTGCAAAGGTTTAAAAGACTAGAGCAGAAATTCTCCTCAGTAGTCCAGAAACCGTAAACATAGCCAGTATGATGAGGGAATGGTTTATGAAAGCATATTCATATGTTGGAATGGCACAGTCAAGCCCAGTCCAGCCTTCACTCCAATTGACAATAAATGCCATGTTAAAAATGGTTTTTCACAAACACTATTTACCCAATCTGATGGAGTTTTAGCTATTTTGAGAAGTTGAAGATATTCCCCCAGAGAGAGAGACAAAAATAAAGAAGGAGAAAACAAGACAGAAAGAGAGAGAATTGTAGAGCAAAAAACAAAAATTAACTCCATGTCAACTTTCTCTGCATACCTATGCTCATGTGGACAATCAGATGAAGTGAGGAATAGCCACGCTGCTCAGGGCAGGCCCCATTCACAGCACAGTGAGCACCATCCATTTCCAGCCGACAGATCGCTCTAGCACTGATGGTCGACAGATGGTGATGAATTGGCACTGATAAAAGTGCTAGAAATTTTCAGAGGTGGTGAGCTTCACAAACTGCTTCATCACATTTTCCCTATGATGTAGTCTTCCTGACAGTGCCAGAGAAATTCCCCAGCTCTGCTGCACCTCTCTCTAACCTTCCTATTCACCAGGGATTCATAATGCTGCAGGGATCTTCTTTGAGATTGTTGCCCCATACTCAAACAGATGTTTGTTCTGATGGAAACAGTTCCAATACACTACAGACATTGACTAATATACAACATATGGCAACGTAACAATGCCTAACAAACGGTGTGCCAAACTTAGACACGGAAACAAAAAAAGCCCCAGCTCTAAATGTGTTATTGAGTGTCGCAAAGAGACAGAAGCATCAAGAATATTTATTTGATGACAGACACAGACTTAGCCATTCGTTTCCCCACTAACCAATGCTGTCATCTAGTGGTGTAAATCTGCTAAGGCCTTAATTTTCAATCACTGTAAAAAAAAATTATTTTAAAAAAACAAACTGCAGCCTGCCTCAGTGCTGATGAAGACAAAATGAACACATAACTCCTCTCAGATTGAACACTGTTTTGTGTTTAGCAAACCAGACTAAATTACATTTAAATCAACAATTGTAAATGAATAGATAAATATTTACAACTAATTTCATTTTCTGCCCTATTTGCTAGATAATATTTCTGCTTTTAGTGGAAGCAAGGACAGTCAATATCAATAAAATATGACGTTTTGAGGGGTTTTTTGGCTTTGGAAACAATACATCATTAAATGGAAACCTATACTATTTTGAAAAATATATCATTAGTTTTTACCATGTATTTTTATCAAATAAATGGTTGTAATGTGAACAAGCAATGTGAACTGTTAATATTTGCCTCCAATTTATTTTATTCCTTGTGCTATTTATTAATAGAGCAGTTTTTCACAGTCATGTTTGAAAATTACTAGCTTAGCATGTCAGTACTGTGATGCAACTAACCACACGAGGCTTGTACTATAATACAAGAGTTATTCTTAAAGTACTCATTATGCAGTCGTGATCTAGGTTTGCATCTTCAACCAAAACATCAGAATCAGAATTTGACATGAAACAGGTATTTGTCCTGCAGGTGCAATGGAAGATGAATCAGTTTCAAATGGATAAGGCTAATATATTGGTTGCTTTGCTTTCCAAGATTCAGTGCAATGTCACACTTACAGATGGGCAGTTTTTCCCGTCAGGCAGAAAAGCTGCATACAAGGAAAAGGGAACAACTTAAACAGTCCTGATGAACTGCAGTCTAATGATTGTGATGTGGTAGAATATGTGACTAGGCAAACTGTTGCAATTTGGTTCCTGTTGACAGCCCCACATCTTATATATGCATATGAGCAAAGCTGAAATTTTCACTAGCTACTGAAAACTGACACCATGACATCCATTTAAAATGATATATCTAATTACAAGAAAGGTTCAAATTTAAAAAAGCAGCATCTTGTCTGAATCTAAAGAAATTTGTGAAATGATGAGCCATCTATCTGCCTTGAAAGGGCTATAAAGCCATTTCTGAGTAGACTCCTTTAAACTACAGCGATAGTCATTGCCAAGTAGGTTTCACAAAGAAAATGTGGAAAACTGGTGAATTGTCCCAGAAGAGGGCCACCAAAAAAAAAGCATCCAAGATTGAATCAAGAAATAATTTAGGAAGCCACAAAAGAACCCAAAAATAACATATACCACTAAGCCTCAATAATTGTTACCTAAAATTAACTCCATGAGAGATATTTAAGGCAAAAACCACTGCTGAATAAAACTAACCCAACAGGCCCAGTCATTTAGAGAAACATAGCTGGTATAATGGTCTGTGGCTCCTGTACTGCTTTAACCTACATCACTAGCGGCCCAATTTTGGGTCCCGCAGCACTTCTGCCAACAAGATCAATCCAATCCAAACACAATATAGGCATATTGTTCCACGAAATGGGCAAAAGCTCATCTAATTGATTGAAAAAATATTTTCTACCTTAACAACACCCAGCCTCAACACTAAGCAGCTAAATAAAGAAAGTAAATAGACGCTAAAGAAGCATATCCGGTAAAACACACAGCAGAAATAGTGCAACACGGTCCTAACAAACTACCTATCAGATTGAAATCTAAGCTATGCTCTTTCCACTAGCTTCACAACTATGTGCAGAACTCACTGAACCAGCAGCCAAAGAATACGGAAAACAAGGCTCATTTCACGAAGCCAAAAACATAATTTGAGTCCTACCTTTGCTGTTTCATTGTCATAAGCCATGTTTGAATGAATATTTCCACTCAGGTCTTGTAATCCATTGTCCTTTTGTCACATCGATGTGATTCCTCGCTATGTTCAACTTTTCTGTCCCCTTGGATACTGTGGAGAAAACTCAGACGGACTTTCCTTCACTTTAGTGCAGGTGAGCGTTTTCCTCATTAATACAAATGCCTTTTCCGTCACTGGGGTAACCCCAGTGGGGTTGGTGAATAATGTTGCTATGTGATTTTGTATACTCCCACTGATTCTGGCTATTAATCCTCCAGAACAACTGATGGGTTACAGATAAACTGCCCTGCAGTGTTTGATTTTCAGACTCTAATGTTGAATACTTCTATGACCAGAGTATACAGGAGGGTACTTTTTAACAGTACTTTTGTATTGTTTCAAAAACCATTGTTATTAATTTCAATGGAGATTTATAGCAAGATGTAAGTTGGGGAAGAAATAAATAAATATTTTTTTAAAAAGAGAAAATTTTGTAATTGCACGCATGGTGCCAAAATGTCCTAAAATTGCACATTTGGAATGTTCGCCTAGACTTTTAACAATTTTTATCTTTTTTTTTGGAAGGAAATTTGGTACAGTAAATGCAGAGCCTGCACTGTGGGTTGCTAGAGGATCTGGATTTCTGCATACTTTCAAGGAAAATCCACATCACAAAATATATTCTATTAGAATTTTTTATTTCATTTTTGTTTTTTTCATTGTGGGGCATATTTATTTGCTCTCACTCAGTAGTAGAAATGTTGATTTTTAGACCTCTAGAGTATTCTCTTGAGTGTTAAATTCATTTTTATACCAGAACCACTCAAATACACCTTCCAGTTCCTGAGATATATTGAATTCATTTTGGGGTTGTCATTTTTGAGAATTCTCCAAAAATAGGCATAGAGATCAGGGATGACTTGCAGTAATTAATGGAAAAATCAATTCTGTTCTCTATTTAAAAAAATGTGAAGGATAAATTTGGGGCATCAGTTCATGACCTAAGGTTTAAGAGCATGTGAGTCAAGCAACAAGACAATAATCCAAAGCAAGGACTCAAAAAATGAAGGAAGTATGGAATTAAATACAATTGAGATATTGTGGCATGACCTAAAAAGGTACATTCTTGAAAACATCCAACACATCAGTTCTGCAAGATGGGACAATATTCTTTAACAGAAAGGTAAAAATGACTGCCATTTACTACATCTACTTGAATGCAGTGGGCACCGGTACAGCCAACTATGAGGATTAGGCAGAAATTACATGCGATGACAGCTGGGATAGCTTTTTTCCCTTAACAGATTAAATCATTATGTAAAAACTGTATTTTGTATCTAATCCGGTTCTCTATAATACAATATCTACATTGTATTGTAGATAATACAATTTATTTGATGATCTGAAACTATCTGTGACACAAGCATAAACTTCCATAGTAGTTTATGGTTCTATTTACTGTGAACTTTGACAAGTAGCTTAAAGACAGTTGAGAAATGGACCAAACAGACCTTCCACTGGATAGCCGTCTTAAACGTCGATTCATATGTTTGCTGCCATAATTGAATATTTTCTTGGCCTTAAATAGGCAGTCGAATTCACTATGTCTTTTTAGTGTGTTATTTAACATGACAAATTATGTTCTGTTATATTGCAGCTAAGATTCTGAATTATTTATATCCCTTCATAAGTATGTAAATAAATGATTTACATAAGCCCATAGGGGTCCTATTGATCGTTTTTATTTATTTACGATGTTCCACACCCGCTCGAATATTATCCGAAGTACTACAAGTCCCATGAATTATAGTTGAAGGTCTCCACCCATTTAGGGGGACGTCCTTAAATTATATCCAATCGTATTTCAGTTTGGTTTAAACTGACAGATCATTTAAGATATCTCATTGGTTTCTATGCAGTTTCCAGGAAGTGAACGCCATGATTCTAACCACCTCCCACATGTGAGCTCCTGTCGAAAGCACCACGCGCAGAGAAACCGGTTAGGAACGCAACGTCATTCTTCGCACCACCGACTCGACGTAACGCAGCAGAACGAGAGCGGAGTGGAGCGGCGTTGTCCGAGGCAGGTAATATACCGGCATTTTTTCTATTCATATTATCGGTACATTAAAAGCGACCATATGGTCTCCATATGGTTTCCAGGGGAACGCGAAGAAAGTAGGTCGTATTAGATAAGAACGCTAGGGCCTGGTTAACTTTAGGCCTCGTATTCTCCGCGCACTGTGCTAACAGTGGCAGACTAAGCGGAGCCCTTCCCTCACGGTCAGCTCAACTGCCAATAGTGGTCATGTGCTATAACGGTGAAAGACTAGCAGTTTGGTGCGGCACCCGGTGCAGTTACAGCAGACATGTCCGCCTAACAAGGTCTTGTGTACTAGACAGTTAGCTTCTCGGATGACTCACTCCATATGTTTTCCTGTTATTTCAACGTCTTTTCAGGTGCTGAAGCTATTACAGCAGAAAGATGGCGGACGACCCCAGCGCGGCGGACAGAAACGTGGAGATATGGAAAATCAAGAAGCTGATCAAAAGTTTGGAAGCTGCCCGCGGGTAAGCGATTAATTTAGGCTGTGTGTCAATGTGATGCCTGCGGTCGTTGCGCCTCAGTTTTATGGCAACGAGTAACTGTGTGAATGTGTACTGCCGCAACAGCTGGACATCGAGTAAATGAGGCCGAATTTGGGAGTGGTTAGCATTGCTACGTTAGCTGCTATTTTGTTAGCTGGTTGCTAAGCGCTAGCTACCGTCGCTATCAATGTGTCAAAGAGTTTTAAACTTTGTGTTACGACGCGAGGATGTTTTCGCTTAAGTTGTATTTTGTCAGACTATTATTCAGATTTTTTTTTTGTTTCCTGAAAGTAAAGTGTAGTAATGTGGAAGCAGCGATACTAGCTTTTTTTGCTAGCACAATCCGCTAGCAGACGTCATCTCTGAAAAGAGGCCGCTATGGGTGGCTTTAAATAAAAACGCAGTTTAATGGAAAGGAAGAATACATACCGTACAGTTTGGCGTCCAAGTGCTCCCCAAGATACATTTTACAGCTTGAGCTCAGGTTTGCTACGTTGATGTAGACATGGCTCATATTACAGAATTTAAAAAAATCCCCTAAAGATTCATTATGTTGGTCACCTCATGGCCAGCAGTCAGCTGAGTGTTATGCTGAAGAGTGACCTGCTTAGGAGGGAAAGGTGGAAAAAAAAATCTGCTCAGTACTTGTATTAAGGGACATGAGCGTTTTAAGTGTCTCTACTGATCAGGAATCATATCTGAAACGTGTGTCCTGTTACACTGTCTGTTCTGTGACAGCTTGTCATTAAGTGCCAGTTAGTGCTGTGCTCTGAGGCCCACCATATCACACACAGTTGACCATTTGCCCTACATTCATCCCGCCCTTGCTACCTGCCGCTGAGTGTTTGTGTCCGGTGTCAGGCTGTACTAGTGTGCTTTGTCTTCACAACAGGTCGTGAAAGGATACACATGCCATGCGCAGTTTTTGCTTTCAAGGGCAGTGATTTAGTTGTGTGCAGATGAAAGACCATCTTTGTTGACCCTTCACTTTAAAACCTTTTTATCTCTGACGTTTTGTAAGGAACACTGTGTGTTTACACAATAATAAAGAAATAAAAATGGAGTTATTGGAGTAACAGAAGGTCATATAGAAGTTAATTAAACAAAACCTGGTATTAATTTACTATATTCATTATATCAGTGTCACCAATAGTTGACCAATAAATATTTAGTTGTATATTATAACTTCTCTGACTTTTTTCAGGCACTAACTGTAAATCCTCATCTCTTACATAGCAATGGCACCAGCATGATCTCACTGATCATTCCCCCAAAGGACCAGATTTCCAGAGTAGCCAAGATGTTGGCGGATGAGTTTGGCACTGCTTCCAACATCAAGAGTCGAGTTAACAGACTCTCCGTACTCGGGGCCATCACCTCTGTACAGCAAAGACTAAAACTCTACAACAAGGGTACGTGTTAAAATAAATAGGTGTATCAGTGTGTGCAGTATTAATATAGCAAATGACTGTTTAGAGTGCAATAATTGTTGCCTAACAATTACATTCTAAATGTTATTAACTGGCAGTATACACCTTACTGTATACTACCAGTATACAGTAACTATATACTGGTTGGGTAGAGTATCATGGCAGCAAATGCTCACATCACATACAGAGTACATTGCTTGAACTGCTAAAGGTCACAGAGAGATATAAAGGCAAATGGGGAAAGAAAGGGAAGAAGAAAATAGGCACATGTCATACCTAACATAGTGATCAAAATATTTATAATTTTAAGAGTCATAAGATTTTCAAATATTGTACAGCCATGGTAGTGTGATAAAGATAAGTGACAATGAAAAGTAATTTATAGTAACTCGGCAGTCTATTCCACTGTAAATCTATCACTACAAGAGTCTCACAAAAATAAATACTGCTTTAAAAATAAACCTTACCCACTAACAAAAACTACTAAGCTACCACAGTTTTAGTGAACTGCTGAACGGTACGCTTTTATTACATTTAATCCTATTTTACAGTGTTAAAATGGCATTATTGATGAGCTCATGAAACCAGTAGTGGAAATGGTTCACATGCCAAAGGTAACAATCCCAGTCATACTCAGTCTTTGAGAATCACAAACACCATTAGTTTATCCTAACCAATGCACAAGGACAAATTAAAAAAAGTAATTTCCAAATGATAATACAAAGAGTGCTTATCCTCACAAACTGTACATTACAAAAACATTGGATTGAAACTATATTTTCACTAGTCATGGAAAAAATATTTAACTGAAGTCATTTTCCAACTGAAAACTTTTTACTTTAGTAGTATATTCTCTCTATATTCTACAACAGTCAATTTCTAGCTTCTCCCCCCCAAAAAAGACATTGTGTATCAGTATTGAAGCCTAACCTGTATGTCTGCCTTCTTTCATCAGTGCCACCAAATGGTTTAGTTGTGTATTGTGGCACAATTGTGACAGAGGAAGGCAAGGAGAAGAAAGTCAATATCGACTTTGAGCCTTTTAAACCAATCAACACCTCTTTGTACCTCTGTGATAACAAATTCCACACCGAGGTGAGAGATTTTACTCAAATTCTTTCTTTCATATTCCTTCTGGAGATAATTTTTCATGTGTGAATGTGTTTATCTTTCACTTGTTCAACATTGTTACACTTGTTTCGTTGCTGTTCTCAGGCATTGACAGCCCTGCTCTCTGATGATAGCAAATTTGGCTTTATTGTGATCGACGGTAGCGGGGCACTGTTTGGCACACTGCAGGGCAACACCCGGGAGGTGTTGCACAAGTTCACTGTGGACCTACCCAAGAAACACGGTACGGCACCTCAATGATAACATATTCTTTTCTTTTTTTCCCTCTCTCTCTTTTTAAAGGCAGGGCGGATTATTAAATAATAGCCTATTCTGGTTTAGTGTTACTTTTGCTTTTTCAGAGTTTCAAAATATATTTTTTTATCACCCTCTTTCAGGCAGAGGAGGGCAGTCTGCTCTGCGTTTTGCTCGTCTAAGAATGGAAAAGAGACATAACTACGTGAGGAAAGTTGCTGAGACTGCTGTCCAGCTCTTTGTGTCTAACGACAAAGTTAATGTGGCGGGAATGGTCTTGGCTGGCTCTGCAGATTTTAAGACTGAACTAAGCCAGTCCGACATGTTTGACCCTGTAAGTGTGTTTTTCTTTACAAATACAAAAACTAAAAAGCCATAATTTTTTGTAGTTAAAAACAGTCAGATTTCAATTCACTCTAGAAAATAATTTTGATATTTAACACATTTCTATGTATTTTACCACAGAGGTTACAGGCTAAGGTTTTGAAGCTGGTTGACATCTCGTATGGAGGAGAAAACGGTTTCAACCAAGCTATCGAGCTGTCGGCAGAAGTCCTGTCTAATGTTAAGTTCATCCAGGAGAAGAAACTCATAGGTAGGATTTCTTTATTGTTTTTTCTCATTTGGAGAAATAAGTATTCACCAGTTGTTTGATGTTTCTTTGTTTTGTTTTTTTCTTCTTTCTGCAGGGCGGTACTTTGATGAGATCAGTCAGGATACAGGGAAGTACTGCTTTGGAGTGGAGGACACGCTGAAAGCCCTGGAAATGGGAGCAGTGGAGATCCTTATAGTGTATGAGAATTTGGACACTATGCGTTATGTTCTACGTGTGCATGGGGCAGAGAGCAACGGGGCAGAGAATGGTACATAAAATGTTATATCCTTTAACCCCAGTCTAACCATGGGATTATTATTTCAATATAATTCTGATATTTATGTTGTCATTCATTAGATGAGAAGATTTTGTACTTGACGCCTGAGCAAGAGAAAGACAAGTCACACTTTACAGACAAGGAGGTGAGCATTGCATACATCTGCATTAAGTAAAAGCTATTACACATGATGAAGTGTTTCCCCAACTCTTTTTTTTTTCTTCTTTTTTTTTTAAGACGGGGCAGGAACACGAGCTGATTGAGAGCATGCCACTGCTGGAGTGGTTCGCAAACAACTACAAGAAGTTTGGAGCAACGCTGGAAATTGTAACAGACAAAAGTCAGGAAGGGTCCCAATTTGTCAAGGGCTTTGGAGGCATCGGGGGTCAGTGTGCTGATGTTTTTAGTAAAACTAAAGAGACAGGAATAGTACCCTTGTTGTAAATAAACTTCACTTAAAAGGTCAAGTGTTTGAGAAATACACAAAGCATCTTTGCAGCTGTAAAAGTTTCCATATTTGATCAAATAAGATGGATGTTTTTTGGTATTTAGAAGAGCAATGCTTCAATCTTGCGTGCAAATACAAAAGCTTATGAAAATTAGACAACCAGGTATGCTACAAATTATAGGATAATATCTGGTTTGTTATGAATAACGGCTTTAGATACTAATTTGTTGGGTTATGGAAATCTTTCTTTATGGTACAGTTATTCTTCCAAAAGTAATATAAAGTTTTCTGAAAGTCACTCATTCATTTTTGTGTCATACAGGTATCTTGCGGTACAGGGTGGATTTCCAGGGCATGGAGTACCAAGGAGAGGACGACGAGTTCTTTGATTTGGATGACTACTAGGTAGTCTTGGACTGATATTGGGAGAAAAAAAAGAAAAGAATGAATGAAGAAATAAGGAAAGAAAAATGCCACCTCTCTTGCAGCAAGTGAGAGGGGCAACTGTGTTGACCATATATATGACAGACACACCTTCCGATTTACCTGTTGCATACACAAACTTGCAAAATACATCTGTACACGACAAAATGCATCACAGAGGCTGAAGAGGAGTGAGAGTTTCTTTCATCCAGAGAGGGAGAAAGCCCTTCCTGAAATAAATCCCTGCCTTAGAGTGCTGGTTCCTTCCCCTAGTTGGATTGGACTTGACTCACTTTGATTCTTTTTTTTTTTTTTTTTTTTTTGGCTTCATCTTCCCTCAGTTTTGAACAAACACAACAGCAAGTTCCCAGATTCCTTCTTGCTCCCTTACATGGTCTGATGATGGACTTTGGACTCGCTCCTCAGATATAGAAAATATATATTTTCCTTTTTTGCCTCCTCATCCTCCTACTCTCTTTCTCCCTCTCCTCTTTGCTTTCTCTCTCTCTTTTTTTGCATTTCATTTTTTTACTGGTAACTGCTGCTGTTGTATTTTATGAGAGTGGGGGATTTTTTTTACCTGGGTTTCTGTAGAGAAAGGGGGACAAAGTATTAAATTTGAACTGCTGAAAACCACTTCGACCTCCTTGTGCTCTGGTCTTGATCCTGTGCCGTGTATGAATTGTTTTTGAAGAAGCCACAACCCCTATTTTATTTCTTCTGTGTCTGAATGAAATGAAATGTACATGACAGTTCTGTATCAGTGAAATTTAAAAGATGCATGCTGAGTGTGTGCACATTTTGATCAGTTGCAAGCTGGCTTTATACATTCAAACTTGCCTAAAAAGTAACCTCAAATCTCTTCAACATATGTTTCAATATCCATTTGGTATAATTTGTTGAGATGCAAATTTACTTCACAAGTGTCCTTATTGGGTTCCATGCATTATGAAAATATATACTGTCCTTGTCTAAATTGACAATCTAAATATATTGATGTAATCATACAGAAAAAAATGTTTAAATAGAGCTAAGTTTTGTGAAAAGACTGTAAGCTCCTTTTATTTGCTTAATAAGTGGCTACCAATAATTAGTTGTGAATTAGTAGTTGGTTAGTAGTTGTTAATCACTAACAACTAGTTAGTTGTTACTAACTAATTAGTTGTAGTAGTTAATTTTGGAGAGGTTAGTAGTTAATTTTTATAATTATATATATATATATATAACCCTAAGTTTTATAATACTCTGTGCATTTTGCCCTTCATGTCTGTACAAAACTAATAATTGATTTGATATTTTCATCATCCCTGTGCATTATTTTTTCCATTGGCTGAAATAACATGTCTTAAAATATTACATTCAAAATTCTGAGCCAATATCCCTAAAAAAAGTTTAAGTGCGTTTAACACTTTGTTACATCCAAGAGTATTATTAAATAATTAAGTACGTTTTAAAAGAAAGCTGTTACATTTTCAAACTTGGTGCGTTTTTAGTCCCATTTTCTTTTATTTAGTGTTATCTGAATACAAGAAAATGATTCATGCTGTCTTACGTTACAGCATAAAGCATGCTGCAACTTAATGGTTTTATTGAAATTTTAATGAAAAAGCAAAGAAACAAAACCTTTCCAAGCATTTGCAAATAATACTGAACACTGTATATTATGTAAATTCTGACACAGCCCTGTAATCACATACAACTGGCTTCAATGGCCAACATTCTGCATCATTTCATAGCAACGCTATGCGGATGATTGATTTTGCCTTAGTGTATCCCTCTTCAGGATAGCAACAGCATCTTCATCCATTTGCCTTTTTGTTTGGGGGAGTCACCGGGGAAAGCCTTAGTAGCGCAGTAAGCCAATCAATAAAAGCTTAAGCAGATAGGTCACACCTCCTTAGTCAAAATCCATCCAATCAGCGTGCTTCTTTATTAGATGGGCGTTCCCATCCCCCACCCACCCTTTTAACACTGCCCTACCAAAGCTGTGTGGTTGCGCGAAGTGAATGACGTCTCTGAATTTGCGGGCCGCCGACGCAGGGCTGGGTTTCCATTTTCACAGCGACTTTCGGGGGGGTTCATCAACATGGAGCCGGAGATGGAAGACAAAACGGTGGAACTGATGGTAAGATCAAATCCAGTGTTAGCACGCCACACATCCGACAAGGTAGCTGTCAGGCTTTTGTTTGGTGAAGGCGCCGAGGCTCGATTCGACGATAGGAGTGAACTGAAGCGGCTTGTCGAGAGAGGTGGAGGAGAAAGGAGGGGGACCAGAAATCAAGAGAGGGAGGGCCTGAACATATCGGTACATTTCGCTACGAATGTTTAACACACCGATGGTCAAACAAGAGCTTCGGGCGGTCATTTAAAACATATTAAATGTGTGTTGTTTTGAGACGAGGTTATAACTAATGACGGAGTAGTAGGGCTTATAACTGGTCGTCGCCGGAAGACTGGTGAGAATTCTTGGTGTAGTGTTCACTGCGGTGACGCTGCGCCACTTTAACAGGGCCCTGTCTGATACTTATCTAGCTACCCGGCTAACACTGGCTAAGAGGCGACGAACCACGTCAATATACGCTTAACGCTTTTATACTATGTTGTTTGTGGTCAGACTTCACACATTGTAGCATTTTTGGCGGTCAACCAGATATACAAAAGCACAACTACAGGTAGCGACTATCGTCACAAAATGCTCATCGTCTGTTTATATTTCTAAAGTGCGTAGAAGGAAGTGTACTGCCTTTTCATTCACATAGCTATCCCACTGTCAGCGAGCATTAGCATCTAGCTTCGGAGCTAGCGGGCTAAATATACCTCGCGTTCTTCACAGACATCTCCATACTGAAAAGCGAATATTTGTACCTATGGCTATGGTACCTATGTAGCTATTGCCTTAATATCCGTTTTATTTAAAAAATATGATATTTAGGTAACCGTTAACGCATTTTTTATTAGGCTTCTCTGTGAGCTAGATAGCTAGCTAGCCTATATTAGCTTAACAAATGTTAGCTAAGATTAACATTACAGGGGCCGTAGTTGGAGAAAAATGCATCAGCTTTTTTATAATTTAAAAACACACTTTTCTTTTCATTAAACGCAAACATAAAATAACTAATATACAATTCTTTGGATAGATATTACACATTAGAAGTACCGAACGACTCTCGGTTCCTCTTGTAATAAAATCCAAACCTACCGCACATAGCCCAGTATGTCAAATTATATTATTTTATAATAATAGTACGTTGCTTAGTAAATATTCGACAGCTGTTTTGTTACCTTATCCCAAGACAGAGAACCTTTTCCGAGTTCAGAGAAATATTATTTAGCAAATGACGTGTGAACTTGATTAATTGAAGTATTGTGCTCTTAATAGAAGTTTCTGTGCTCTTTACACGTAATTGTGACATTTCAAGAACCCTGTGACAAGATCTAATGCATAAAACTACAAATGGATTCGGGAACAAATGTTCTAAACCTGCAGATGTAGAAAGAATTGCTTGTTTAAGTTCTTATTCACATCTGTTGTTTATAGACTTTGATTTTCCACTTCCTTATTTTCTTAAATTAGGTATCAAGAAATTTACACATGGAACTGAAAAACTCTTTAGGTTGAGTGGACAGAAGATTTTAAGGCCTGGCAGCAATTTTGAATCCTGCCTAGTTTGTGTCTTTGTGATTGGTTTGATTATATTTATTTATTTATTTATTTGTCCTGGTGTTATCCACTAACCACTCATGAGAGTGGGGATGGCAGAACAGTGGGTGGGGTTTCTGTCGACATAAAAATGAAAATATTCTACAATTAATCCCGTTGCCCCTCCCTCTCCTCTACCTATCTCCACCTTATTCATGTCTATTAATGCTTTGGTATGTGTGTATGTGTGTGTTTACCAGTCTGTATCTTTTGTGTGAATGAGTGTGTGTTCCTACGCTCACTGTGCCAAATGTGTGTGTAGCTCTAATACTGGTTTTTCCCTTCACTATCCCCCCCACCTCTTCCCCTTTTTCTCTCCTCACCTTTGATGGTTAAACACTCGCCCTCTCTCAATTTCAAACCAAACCCTGTTTATTTACCCATTAATTTTATATTCTTGCACTGAAACCATAATTCACTTGTCCTGTTGTTCACCAACTCAACCACTTCACCCATCTGTTCATACATTGACTTATCCATTCACTAAAATTATTTGGCTTCCTTCAATCAACTCTCCTCATCATCCTTCCTCTTCTGTTTTCTTTACGACCCATCTCTGGTTTCCTGCTCTTCCTTTTCTCTTCCTCCCTCACCCTGTACACTTCGTTCTCCTCTTCCCTTCCTCCCTTCCTCTCTCTCTTTCACACAGTGCTCTGTGCCTCGCTCTCTCTGGCTGGGCTGCTCCTCGGTGGCTGAGAGTTTGTGTGCACTCAGGTGCCTGCAGAGCATCCCCTCCACCCGGGCTCACAACCAGGTTCTGCCTCTCTCCTCTTAATTCTGCTACTCCCCCCTTTCTCCCTTCCTCCCTCGCCATCTCTTCATTCTTTCAGTTTTTACTTTGACCTCTCCACATGACTGCTCATGCCACCCTGGTCCAGACAGACAGCACCCACTCACAGTCCACATTATCATCCAACCTTCTCTTCTCCTTTTCCCCTGCTCAGCTTTTGGGTTCTTCTCTGGTTCCTTTCTCTCGCTCCTGCTAGTAGCCCAATTTTTGCCAAGAAACAAAGCTGCTTGTTATAAAACTAGATATTAGATAAGCTGAATATTCTCAAAATATTGAGGTACTTCAAAGGGAATCGAGAAAGTACTCCCATGGCTACCAGAGAATAACCTTGCATTGAGGAGTAATAATTTCTCTCCTACCTGGAGGTGTGAGGGTCGAGGTGGGGGGGGCTCCTTAAAGCTCTGACAGGCTACATGCTTGCTTGCTTGCCTGCCTGGCACAACCTGGTCAGTTTTTGATTTGTTCGTCCTCATCTTCTTCTGCTCTGCATGATCATGAACACCAACAAGACCATCCCAGCTGTGTCTCCTGTCTGCTTTGGTAAATGTTGAAGGGCTCCAGGTTTTACAAAAAAAATACCAGTTCAGGTTTTAAAACTTTTTTTTTTTTTTTTTTACACCAAGATTAGTAAAATCAAGTTATAAAGATGCACCGAACAGAATTGTGACCAATTTCCAATATTTGGTTTTGTAAATATTTGTCAGTATTTTGGTTTCTCTATAAATAGGTATTAAAAGCCTCTTTCACTACTTTATTTTCCTCTGCTTCCTGCTGTGAGCATTATTCGTATTGGGAATGTCACAATTTTTTGAGTTTTATCTTGTATTATCAGCTAACTAAATATTTACCATACTTTTAGAATTTATTAAAGCAAACTAAGGGCACAAAAAGCTCAAAACCTTTGTTTCGTCCTGCTTTAAGTTTCGCTTTCCTGCATCTTGAATAAACCACAAGCATCTAAATGTCATCAAAGCACAGTTTCCTTTTAAATAGCTTCTGACACCTTGTGTCTTTCCTCTCGCTTCATTCTGTAACTCTTCCCTCAGTACGTCATGTTCTGTATCAGTAGACGTAGAGTGTTTGTATCCAGTATGGTGATTTTATTAATCATTTTCAGTTTTTTAACTGCTGGTCACTGGACAGGACCAATCAATCCAAAATTGCCCAATTTTGTATAGCAGACTGTTCTTTTCGGTGCATCTCAACAGAAGAGGCACATTATTTAACTGTTCCAGCGCTTATAAACCAGAATACTGATGACTTCTGTTTTGCCACAGTAGCACTACCTGTCATTTTATTACCACCTCATTGTTTTTTGCTTACTTTTTTTTTTTTTTTTCTCCAATCAAAGCCATTTTTGTGGTGTGGCTCTGACTCACCACAAGAATTACAAAGAATAGTAATGACTCATTTCAAGGTAAAGCATTTGTGTGTGTCTTTTTTATTCCAATAAGAATGTGACTGTTGAGCTGTATGTCATTTAGTTTTCAGTTCACTCTGTTCTGTTCAGTGTTCTGCTAATTTCAAAGAACCAGCACGATCACGCCAGCGTTCGGCGAACATTTTAGTACTACAGATGCAATTTTGACTGTTTTAAAAGGATAACCTAATCTAACATCAAGAGTTGGGAGCTTTGGACACACGCAAACGTGTAAGCAGCAATCTGTGATATGTTGCAAACACAAAGTTGATCAGTATTGTTTAAAAGTATGTCTTAATATCACAAAAGTTTGACTTTTTAATGTTTTTTTTCCCCTGCTAGTAGTTCCATGATATTCCATATAACCATCTTTCAAAAATATGTTTCAGTGCCATTATTTGTAGTGACACTACTAAATGTAACTCTTTACATGCATTGCTCATTTTAATAATGGTTGCAGTTTTTAAGCTGTCTGTTTTTGATTTGACAGTATGCACAATCAAATTTATGCCATAAAGGCTAGGATGAATTTGTCAGTACTTTTATATTGTCACTTTAACGTCATTGCAATAAATACTAATTATTGTAATAAAATGTGAAGTGCCTAACGCCCATCCTTGATCAGAATGCAGCTGGACTTTGTCATCATACAAGTTATGATGAAAGTAATTTTATAAATTTGTGACTGTTGCATAACAATCTGTGAAGTCCATGTGAGCTAAAACAATCTTACGTAATAAATATATATCTTAAAGGAGCTTCTAACTCTTCTGTCGGTAATGATTTGGTAAATAAACCATTTCCCATTGTAAACGATATAACTGAATAATAACAATAATACATTTTAGCCAGATTCCTTGCTAGAAATTGTTAGGATCTTTTCTTTGTCCTACTTTCTTCTTTCTCTGCTGCCATGCTTGAGTTAGTGCCAATGAAATACCCATAATTTTGCGATTTAATTTCCTGTCCAGACTACTTAGCCCACGTCACAGACCAGCAAACAGATTCCTTTTGTTTTAGACTCTTCGTTTGTTTCACTTCGTGTGTGTGTGCGTGCGTGTGTGTAGATACGGTTGTTTGTTGCGTTCACTTATCTGAAATCTCAGCGGTAACCTGTCTGTCCTTGGCTGCATTTGTGATACTTCTTTTTCAAAGCTCTGTCCACACTGCTGCCTTCCTAAATGCCTAAAGTTGCTTTTACAGACTGTAATAAAGGGCTTCACTAAGCTTTGCCTTCTTTGTGTTTTTTGTGTCTTTTTTTCTACAGACCACATCAGGGATGGAGTCACAGACCTTAGTGGATGACCTGTCGCCAAAGAAGACTACAATGGTGAAGGTGTGTCTGGAAATAACTTAATATCACATCTCAATTTTGGATAAAATATACCATGTTTGTACAACCCCAATATAAAAATGAATGTGGCATATAAAGTTGTTTTTTTTGTTTGTTTGTATAGTGTATTGATACCATCAGGAAAAGATAATGTAGCTTCTATGGCAATTGCTTTTGAATTTAAGGAAAACACCAGCATTGGTGTCAAACACTTTGTGAGATTTTAGTGAAAGTTAACAGAATGTTGTACAAATTGCTAAAATATAATGCTCATAATGTTTAGCACAAGTACATCCCGAAGGCTTGGGGTAATAGAAAAGTGCTATTCCTACCTGGGCCTAAAATTTGACCCCATTAATGCGTTTTTACACGGGTACATGCTGTTTGACCTCAAGGGGGTAAAAGTTGGCCACAGGAAATGACTTGGAAAATGTTCCTTTAGTCAAAACATTCCTTAGGTTAATTTTTGTAGTTATTGTAGGTGTTGAAATAAAATTATAATTTAAAAAAGCCACTACACTTTCTAAATATAGTTTATTGAGGCTTGAAGAAACCTTGTGTCAACAGACGCAATGAAAATGGAGTCCAGTTCAAACAAGCTCATTTGGCATCAGGATATTGGTATCATTAGATGGATAGGATTTACTCTGTTCCACTGATAACATGACACTGTTTGAAACTAAAAACAAAAAGCCAAGTTTTCACATACACCAGATTTATCTCTGCTTACATAAATTGTATGTATTTGAACTCTTATGAAAATGCTATAAACTAAGCAGAATAAGCAGGGGACATTTCACTAATCAGCTTTTCCTATTGTTTTTCAGCTTACTAACGGTCCTGTAATAGGGTCTCGCAAGCGTCCATCAGAAGGGAACTATGAGAAGGAGAAGGAACACTGCATCGCCTTGTTTGACCAGTGGTCAGAGGCCGACCAAGTGGAGTTTGTCGAGCGGCTGATATCCCGTATGTGCCACTACCAGCACGGCCACATCAACTCCTACCTCAAACCCATGCTGCAGAGGGATTTCATCACTGCATTGCCAGGTACAAATGTGCAATAATGCAACACGGTTACAACTTTTAATAAGCCTGGTGTTCGCTAACCTGTAAATTGAGTTTTAAATCATCTGAATTGAAAACATTTGAAAGCTGTTTAACAGAAAATAACATTGTAAGTTTGTGCTGGAAAATTACTCAATACATTTGCAGAACTGCTGGAAAAAAAAGCAAAAACGCAGCCATTGGCAAACAAAAATTGACTTGACAGAATTGTATTAATTTGCTGCCTTGGCTTGTTCACACTCACCTCTGTTCCCTCTGTCCAGCCCAAGGCTTGGATCACATTGCAGAGAACATCCTGTCTTTTCTGGATGCACGTTCGCTTTGCGCTGCAGAGCTGGTATGTAAAGAGTGGCAGAGGGTAATCTCTGAGGGTATGCTGTGGAAGAAGCTCATTGAGCGAATGGTCCGGACCGACCCGCTTTGGAAAGGCCTGTCTGAAAGACACCAGTGGTGAGGATAAAAGCAAAACCATTTTTTATAGCAATAAAGGATGTTAGTTGTTAGTCTTGTATTTTCAAAGGAGTTAGATAAAAGAAACATCAAGACTACTGTAAAATATTACTTATTCTTGTCTTCAGTTTGTTAAAGGTAAAATAAATTCCACTAAAAACAGTATTTGCCTTTCTTATATTGTATATTTTTTTTTCATACCCCAGGGAGAAATATTTGTTCAAGAACCGCACATCAGAAATCCCGCCCAACTCCTACTATCACTCTCTTTATCCTAAGATCATTCAAGACATAGAGGTAAGGCATAATTTAATTTATTATTTTAAAAGATTATTTATTAGTTCAGTTTTAATTTAAAATGTTAAAATGCTGTTTTTGTGCTTATGACATTTTATCCACCCTCATTTAAAAAAAATGGCTGTTTTACATAAATGGTGTCCAGAGGAATAAAAAACTACACATTTAATTGTTAGTTTGAAATGTACATAATTTACTTGCATTCATTTTTTATTTCTGTTTGGGAAGTTTATTGGAGTCATTTATTGTAATATCCCCATATCTTTGATTTAGGGTATTTAGATACAACCCTTTTTTTGTAACCATCTGTGAGACTCAATAGTAAGATTCCTCTGGCTTCTGATCTGGACTCGCTGCTCAGTTGAGTAATAGAGGCTCGCTACAAATATTTTTGTGGAGCTTGTGCAAGCGTTATCTACAAGAAGTAAATTTTGTATAGTAAGACTCCACCTTGGCTGGTGTGCGATGTATTAAGAGCAATTCATGTTTCTTGCTCTTTTCACTTTGCTGGCAGAGCTTACAGCCAAGAAAGACCAAATGTTGCAAGTTAAGTGCAGCATAAATCAGAGGATCAAAGGTTCCGTACATCAGAATAAGTTACTAGTCAGAGACTGCTTATTATTGAACATAAATATGTTTTGCTCTCGTCAGCAAAAAATGATTCTAGTTATTATTATTATTATCTGCCTTTCTTGTTATTGCTTATTCTGTGTGACTTCAGCACAAATTTTAATATTGATGCTACACTAAAATGAACTCTGTTGCTATGATGGATTAACAAAATATTACATTTTTAATATTTAATTAATTAATTTAATATTTAATTTAATTTTTGGTGGTATTGTTAAACGTAACAATGACGTTCACATTCCAGGAATTCACTTTCTTGATATTTTAGTGATGGCACCTGTTTTTTTTTTTTTCTTTTTTGTTTTATGAATGTTTGTTTATTTTGTTGTTCTTGTGTTTCCTTCCTCTTTGCAGACAATTGAGGCTAATTGGCGATGTGGCAGACACAACTTGCAAAGGATTCAGTGTCGCTCAGAAAACAGTAAAGGTGTTTATTGTCTCCAGTACGATGATGAGAAGATCATCAGTGGCCTTAGGGACAACTCCATCAAGGTATCCCCATCCTCCCACCCGCCTCTTTTTTTTTTTTTTTTTTTTTTTTTTTACACATATTGATATGAATGCCACATAATTCAGATCACTAATGGAACCACATTTAAGTTGCTTAAGGGAAAAGAAAAAAGAATGTCTGCATACGCTTTTTCAAAGATGACATTAGGTT
The DNA here is from genome assembly GCF_002775205.1 of Xiphophorus maculatus. NCBI lineage: Eukaryota > Metazoa > Chordata > Actinopteri > Cyprinodontiformes > Poeciliidae > Xiphophorus > Xiphophorus maculatus. The sequence goes on along the minus strand of NC_036465.1, from coordinate 17,073,139 downwards.
TAATACTTTGACTAATATTCATATAGCCAACATGTACAATACATTTTGTTTACTCTCCAATTTGCAGATTTTTCTTTGGAATGTAACTTAATATTATTTGTACTCGCTGCTCAGTTGAACTGTTGACATAAGCAGCTATAACTGCTTTTAGACAGGGTCTCAAGTATTCACAGATTTTAACCATTCACAGGCAGCTGTGGTCCCTAATTTCTAATTTCATTCATCTTTCCAATATAAAGCCAGTTGGTCAGAAATAGAGTAAATGTTTGTCCCCCAGTAGGGAAATTAAAGTGCATCAGCAGCTAAAGTTCAGCACTACACTTAACTTGAATAGTTTTACAGAGTAATTGTAGGCTTCCCAACCTGTTTTCTTGAACTGAGACAGTTAAACACATTGTTGATATGTTTCTGTCTGCCTCACTGGTCCACATGGACACATTGAAGTAATTAACATTGATCCCAATGGCTTTGTTTGGTACCACCAGCAAAGGAGAACCAAATGTGTTGCCCAAAGCAGTTCAGCATTCTCAGCACAGTTGATTTAGTCAAGCCAGTGTTTATGTATTTAGAAATGAAATGTTGTTCTGGCGCAGAGTAACTTACCTCCTTCTTGTCTGTGGTGCCTAGCTGAAACACCAGGTACTTTAGACCAGGCACTAGTGAATTATGGGATAAAAGGATTCGGCTCTGGTGTTGTCCTGAGCCAAGAGACGACAAGGGGTTAATGGTGGGAGGCGAGAAGTGACTCTTAAATTTTATGGAGGAGGCTGACACATGGCCATTGAAGACCCTGATGGCTCTGATTTGCATGCAGAGCAGTAGAGAAATGGAGCATAAACAGTGAAAGGACATGGCTGCATGAACAGGCCATTCTTGGCGTGACCCAAATCTGCACCGTTTGCAAAACCACATATTCTTTCTCTTTCACAGTGTCCTTCCCTGCCAGAATCTCCCCTTCACACACTCATCTTCTTCCTTCTCTTGCTTTTCGTTCGCAGATCTGGGATAAACAAACACTGGAATGTCTGAAGGTACTGACCGGCCACACAGGCTCAGTATTGTGTCTCCAGTATGATGAGAGAGTCATCGTCACTGGGTCTTCTGATTCGACTGTCAGGTATGACAAACTTATTACTGCAGCAAGAACAGCATGTATTTTTGATTCTGATTAGATAGTAAGCATTGGACTGAAAGGCATTGTCGCACTAAAACACAAAGACTTCGAACTAAAAATTGTAACGAGTGGATAATGTAACTGAAGTACGGTATCATTCATATATTGATACACAGATACACACTTGCTTATGGTAAGTGAGAAAACACAGGTGAGTGAGTGCTTGAGTTGGTGCTTGAAGTATCAGTCGCTTTTCTTGTACTCATGACAATCATTTCGAAAACAGTTTCTTTCATTTACAGATAGTTTTAAAAGTCAAGGATTAAACTCCACGGCAGCCACAACCATGGAATTTAAGATAAATCAGTGGGAGTCTTTAAAATATTTTCTTTTTTCCACAAATACCAGTTAAATTTTGTTGCAGTTAATATAAATTGTCCTTGTTGCGCAGAATATTATTGCCCTTTGTAGATATGTTCGGTCAGGTTATCAGCTTGGCTACCCAAGCGTTTTTGGAAAGAGTGCTTTCCAAAAACGCCACTCTTCAAACATTTAATTTCAAAAGAATGTTGTCGTAATAGAAAGATGTCTGACACTTGTTTAGTTTGAATGCCGCAAGCTTTCAGACACCAGAATTTGGCCTTTTGGAAAAACAAATAAGTCACAAAGGGTAAGAATAATTAGCAGTAAGCAGAAATGTGTGAGGAGGGAAATGCAGCAACTTTGCTGCATAAAGGTGGAAAAAAAAAATCTCTTTTCTCCACAGTTTTTTTCTTTGGCATCTTATTGAAAGAACTTCAAGCTGCTACAATTGTATAGATTTTCTTGGTGCTATATAAAATTTTTATAAAATGCTTTTAATACTGAAAACAAAGACTTTGTCTGCAGGTTATTTGTATGTAGCGGAAGGTCTGTAAGAACTATGTATTTATGGTCATTTGGATTTTTATCTTCCTACATTTCTTTGTTTTACAAATTTGTATTAAAACTCATAATAAACTCAGTGACATAAAAACAAAGGCAGTTTGGTTGTATAATTCACATCAGTCGCTATAACTCATTAGCCTGAAAACGATTAGTTTTTTTTCTCTTTTGAGCAACTCTATTAACGTCGTAGACACACCCTATCACTTTTCTACACACTGATCCGTCATAATATTAGGACAATTGATTATCTAAAATGGGATCAACCTGGTGTTGCCACTAAGATTAGACATTTGTCACTGACCTGAACTTTTTGCTGAGTAATTACACTCGCATGGCAGCATTCCTCCCCCAGTAAGACTAGAGATCCCCCATCCGCAAAAAACCCCACTGGTACTTGGGAATTACAGAAACCTGTTTGGTGTTTACTTTGCCTCCAAACTCGCTAAATGCAACATCCTAATAGGATGAGACGGTGTCTGACACACTCACCATGAAATGCTTTATACGTTTTTCCCCAAAATTATTTTTAATTAGTCTTTTAAAAGCTGATGGTAAACATATATATTTGGGATCAATTATGTTTAATAGGTATTTGTTTTTATATAGGTATTTAGACTTTACCTGCCAGTTTTGTTTTAAATTGATTTATTTTTGTAATTTTGTAATTAGATCATTTAGTTGACAAATCCGCTTTAAAATGTTTATTTTGGCAGTTCCAGTTATTTATTTGCAAACCTATTCACTTTTTATGTTTCTTGTTTCCTGCTTCATAAACTTGTTGTGCTGCTTTAAACGACGTAATAGTTGATGACTAATTCTACTGCAGCGCGCATCGCTGAGCTCAGGACTCTCCCACATGGCTGAATGTAGAGCATCACATCAGACATCAGGGAGCCCCCAGTGGCTGATGGGGTCAGACTTTCACTGTGTTAATGCAAAGCTGAAAAATATTTTTTTTCTAAAACCCATAGTGGTTAGACCTTATTCAACATTATTGCATCTTATGCATTGAATTCCTTTTAAATTGACTGATTTGCTCCCATTTTCTGGATCAAGGAAATCATAGGACCACGGTCACTAAGCAATCCATTCTGTCAAATATGCAATACCTCAGCAAATACTCAAATGTTTTTCATGCCCACTTTTGACGCCTGTTCTTGTAGCAAAGCTCAGTATATTAATCAGATAAAGTAAAGTCAAAGTTCTGAACCTATATTTTATCATTTCACTTGTTTCTCACCCATTTTTATGACAAGTTTTAACAATTATATAGATGTACATCTGGGTACAATCCAAACCTATCTTCCAGGAAAATTATTAAACAAACTGAAAGTCCACAGTGTGCCGAATGGTAAGCTGTTAGCTGTTTAGCTGACAGGATGTTTGTGGTTGCTATGAGTATGACAACATGACTAGATTTAAAGAGCAAATGCTGTTGGAAAGCCACAAATGGGAAATTTTTCTGCTGTGCTAGCAGAGGTGCCTTGCATGACAAATTTGCATGAAAATTATTCACTGAAGTCTTTCTACAGAGTCAAATGGAAAGTGTAGTTAAATTACAAAAAAAGCAATAACGTATAGCTTTTTTTATGATGGTACAATTTTCCCCAAAATAGGATGTATTAGGAAACTGTTCGTTTACTCCTAATTGTTAACACGCAGCTTGGCAATAACCACATTTAGAAGAAACAGGATATGAATATTAAAGTTTACTCATTCAAAGCTGTTGCTAAAGATTTTTGTATATGTTTCACTGCAGGTACTCAAAGGCTTGGTGTGGGTTTTTATGTTGACATATGCTTGGCTACTGCACACAGAAGCTCAATTTTAATTCTTGTTACTTCACACTTCAGCCGTGCCTGCTGGATAATATCCAAGGAAAATATGACCTCACTTCCCTAGCAACAGCTTGACGGGCACTTTGTGTGGAGGTTTAGTTGTCAGGTTTTCCAATGTGTTTTGCATTTGATTCTCAGTGCCCAGCGGTGCAGTTAGGCAATAAGCAGCTGTGGGTTCACACATGCAAACTCTTTGCAGTTGTTTGGTATTGGCGCTTGTCTGCTTGGTAGAAACAGTAAACAGGTTTCTTTCACACACATCTCCATTTGTGTTTTTCTGTTTCATGTCTTCCCACTTTATATTTTCTTATCTTTTTTCCAACCATTTTTCCTGCTGTCATCTTATTTTTCTTTCCTTCTCAATTCTGCTCCCATTATTCTTATTTCTTCCCTTTTTCACAAATTTTCACTCATCATCTTCTTTTCTGTCTTATCCTATTCCATTTTATCCTGTCATTTAGAGGTGGCCACTGATTTTCAGATTTTCAAATAAAATTAATTGGTCTGTAAAGGTATTTGGTTGTAATGTATTGCTGCTAACATTAGGTGGCAGTAATGTCATTAGCTTGCCTTTCAAAAGAAGACTAGCTGCACTACTTGCCATTGTCAAGTCACAAATTATCCCTAAGAAGAGAAAACATGTTAATCGGAAGACAACAGTTTTTAATAAACTATCTCTGGTCTCTTAGTGAATGTTTGTGTTAGGTTTTTTATTTCTGGAAAACCACACTGGGAAGAACTTCTTTACTTTTTTGCTTTTGTCCTCCTTTTATCTCCTATTTATGAAAAATAAGTGTTGTGAAACTTGATAAACAAGGAATGCATGCTGTTGGAATAAAACCATCAGATTCATGGACATATTGTGTAACATTTCGTAGGTTATTATTTTGCTGTGGATCAGTTTGGCAGGTTTTATTTCATGTACTGTGCAGTAAAGCTTTACATTCAGTAATAATGGACCACTTAGATAGACCAATGATATGGCCTGATATTGATCTTACTTTTTTAATTTCTCCAGCTCAGGGAGAGTGGTGGGTTTGCCATACTGTTAGAAAGATACAGATGATGTGGATTAATTCTAATTGACAGTCATTGTATTGTTTTTCTGATTCTATTCAGCTCTGCCTCTCATAAAAGCTGTATATCATCAGATATAACAAAAACGTTTCTAGTTTTTGGATACTCTAGGAAACCTAATGCTGGTGCAGGTTGTTTATCTCAGGCATGAAAAATGCTTCTTGCTGTTAAATTGGACTAAAATAAAGATTTTTTTTTTTTTTTTAAACAATCTGCTGTCCACCTGCCAGGTGCAAGTTTCCACATGAAATGAAATGCAAAACAACCAACATGGGATGGAAATGGTGAAGCTATCATCACCATATGCTTTAGTGTGTTTTTAATGGCAGGACTTAATGCAAAGATTATCACATCATCAGTTAGAAAAATAAATAAATAAAAAACAACTGTCCAAGGAACGATATTCAGATATTTTTTTTTTTTTGTTTATTTGTCTATTTACCACCTTCTGCCGGTCTCTCTGTACGTCTCTGCAGGGTCTGGGAAGTCACGACGGGTGAGGTACTCAACACGCTGATCCATCACAACGAGGCTGTTCTTCACCTGCGATTCGCAAATGGTCTCATGGTCACCTGCTCCAAGGACCGCTCGATTGCAGTGTGGGACATGGCCTCACCTACCGACATCAGCCTGCGGCGCGTCCTTGTTGGACATCGTGCTGCTGTCAATGTCGTTGACTTCGATGATAAATATATTGTGTCTGCCTCAGGGGACCGCACCATCAAGGTGGGCTAATAAAATGAGTTATTTTGTCGTCTTAAAATCTAAGTTTTGTTGATGCTTTCATTCAGTTTCAGTGCTTCCACGCTTTCATTACTGCTCATAAATTCAAAATGCTTTTTGTCCAACGTAGGTGTGGAGCACCAGCACCTGTGAGTTTGTGCGCACTCTAAATGGTCACAAGCGGGGGATTGCCTGTTTACAGTATAGAGATCGTCTGGTAGTCAGCGGCTCATCTGACAACACAATCCGGTATGTCTGGCGTTCCAGCACTGCTGTCTGAAATTGACTTATTTTGTTTGCAGGAGTTAGGCTAATGTGAGAAATTCTTTTGATCTGATTTGCAATATAAAATAAAAATCCTCAGAATTATACCTTTAATAAGATTGTGACATACTTGATAATTTAAAATATTTGAGTGCATTCACAAATGCACACTTGTTCATAAATTAGAAAAGGGCCATTTCACAGCTTTTTTCTTCACCCTGTAGACGTTGTTTGGTTTGTATTTTAAATAGCTGATTTAAAAGAATGTAGCTTTTCTTAAAAATAACAGTAAAAGCAGTCAACATCAGTTTTTTTTTTTTTTTTTTTGTAGAAAAACTGGTCCAGTTTTGAGTCAGAATTCATCACATTGAAATGTAGCTGCCCTTTGTTGATCCAGTAGCCATTTACTGGAACTGGAGAACAACTTTGGCGTTATCATGTTTCTCAAATTTGTAGAATTTGAGGGAAATTTGATTCTGGAAAAGTATGAAGTTTGAAACAAGTTTAGGGGAATCCTGTAAAGGTCATTCAAGCATATGTAGGGAGTGATAAAAAGACAGATGATCTAAATCAGAACATGTCTCTTTAGAAAGTCCTAACATTTTAAATACAATGACAACTGAAGTAATTTAAGATCATATTTATACTTCTACAGTGTGGGTATTGTTTTAATAAGGTTTTATAAGTAGCAGATTGCCTGAGCATTCCAACCTGAAAACAGACGACATCAGAAGAGCAACTTAAAGCTATTATTTATTATTTTAATGATGAGCTATGTTTTTATGTGTCATTCTTTCATATCTGAGCCGTTTAATGGAAGCTATTAAAGTTAATATTGTCTTCTCTTTCTGCAGGTTATGGGACATCGAGTGCGGGGCATGTTTGCGAGTGCTGGAAGGTCACGAGGAGTTGGTGCGCTGCATTCGCTTCGACAACAAAAGGATCGTCAGCGGAGCCTACGATGGGTGAGGTTTTATCAAAACTTTTTTTTTTATTTTTTAGCTGAAACTAGAATTGTTTGCTGACATTTCTGACATATTATTTCTACAGCAAAATAAAAGTGTGGGACCTGCAGGCAGCACTTGACCCACGAGCCCCTGCTAGCACATTATGTCTGCGGACTCTAGTGGTGAGCTGTTCCAATCAGTGTTTTATTTTTGTTTTTTGTTATTTTTTTAAAGCTACTTTCTAAACTAATAACCTACTAAATGGAGCCAAAAGGCAAGTCTTTAAATGCATCTTTAACATAAGTTAAGTTCAAATATTTTTTTAAAATAAAAAAAATTATTTGGCACTGCTTTCTAAATGGTGGTTTGCACATGCCACCAAGCTGTAATATCCCACTTTTAAGGACTTGTTTAAAATGATTTCATTTATTATGGTCACCCAGAAAAATGGTTTTATGGTCTAATGTAAAACTTGTTTGTATAAAACTTGTAGAAGTAGAAAAAAAAGCAGTTGGAGTGACCCTGTTAGCTGTCACTCTAACGGTTCTTGCACCTCGTTTTTCTGCAGGAGCACTCTGGCCGTGTTTTCCGCCTGCAGTTTGATGAGTTTCAGATCATCAGCAGTTCTCACGACGACACCATTCTGATCTGGGATTTCCTGAACGTCTCACCTAATGGCCAGTCAGAGGGACGATCTCCGTCCCGTACCTACACGTACATTTCTAGATAGCAGGTATCCTGAAAGCATCACTGTTCAATTTCCCCTCTCATGTTATTAGCTTACTGTGTCAATAAATTAGGTCATCATCAAAATATTTTTTAGTTTTAAGAAAATCAAATGTTTTTCCTATATCCTTATTGCACACAAAGTGACAAATTAAACTAACTTAAATTAGTCCGTTTTGATATTCTGGACTGACAGTTAATGAAAACGTTAAAAAAAAAAAAAAGAAAATCTATCACCTTCCAGAAGAAGGATAAGCCAGCAAAAGTAATTGCTAAAGAAGCTGACTATTCAGAGCAATGTATTGTAAGAAACGCAATGGGAATTTGATAGGAAGGAAAGACTGTCCATGAACAGGAGGAATTGAAGCAACTTTTGGAGGATTGTGAAGCAAAGTCCATTCAAATAGACTCCAACTACACCCAGATGTGTCTAGAACATGGGCTTGTACAAGCCTTGCAATAGGCCCACCCAGTCTATTCGCAGTGGTGTCACTATGGTTGGCTAGAACGCTGGTTTGAACACTGGTGGCTTTAAGAGGAACACCAGATCCAGAAATGGAAGTGAAATTACAGCCACTTTTAAAGCAACCTGGGTTTCACATAGCATTGATGCTGTAACCTTTTTCACAAAACATTTCTGTCATAAACCCATGAAAACGAGCCATCTCTGAGCTCCCTCTAGCCATGCATTAATCACAAGTGGATACATTGTTATTCCGCACATCTGTTATTTTTAAAATACAAGCCAGCATGACGGGATGCGTTGTTCAGCATTGAAGTCAACACTGAGCATAAAATCTGCGTTGAGAGTCTCTGCATCTCGGGGGATGAACTCAGTGTAGTAATCCTGTTGTTGGCTGACCAGCGCTCCAAATTTAAATGCTATATCTTACCTCCTTACTCTTCTTGTCAGAAAGAATTTCTGCATCTTGTTCATGGTTGTAAATTCTGCTTTTGGCCGTTTGTACAAATCATACATCATCACTACATCCGTCCATTGACCAGAGAAGGCAGCTTACCCCTGTAGAAGTCAACCAATTCCTGTAAAAAATTTTTAATTTTCATTTGCTAAAAGCTTTATCGTCCCAATTAACGATTAAATAAAGTTGTGAAATATGTTGTCTTTAATTTACTGAAATTTCCAATGATATTGTCATTTCTCCTGTTGCACTTCTGTTTTCACAAGCATCCCTTTATTTGTGCTTCTTCCCCTAGGTGGCGCAATGCATCTCACCCTTTATAGGAGGAAATCCAGGGCTGATTGGCTGATGGGTGCATCTGTTGCGAAAAGGAGCGCATCTTTTTATTTTTTTTCCTTCCTCCTTGTCATCTCTCTGTCCATCTCCCACTCAGCCCCCTCCTGCCCGTTCTGACAGACTCTTAAGCTTGTGCTCATTGCCTGCCAGTTCAGCAACGTACATACAGGCCAACACCAATGAGGATTCCCTACTGCAGAATCAACGCAACTCTCCCAAGACGTTCATCTTCTGCTACTAATTTATGTTTTGTAAAGTACACTAATGACAGTATTAATGTCAACCTGGCAAAAACCCACAAGCTCTTTTTTTTTTTTTTTTTTTTTTTTTTTGGGTCCCCTTGAAGCAAACTTAAAGCAGCTTCTGCTCCTCAGATTTTAACCCCTGCCAAAAACAGGTTTCCACAGATATGGAATTGCTTATAGATATATATTTATATATTACACAGACAAACGCAGACACAGTGGCACAGTTGGACAGAAGATGACTGGAGCTGTGATACGGGAGACAGAGACTCTTTACTCGGCTCTTAAGAAAGAAGGGAAGGATGGGAGATCGAGGGACTGAAAGAGGGAGAAATGTTGGAGAAGGTTTCCCTGCGCCTTCTCACAGAATTATGCTCCGCGTCGTCTCTCTCTCTCTGTCTTTCTCTCTGCACCCCACTCTCCCCGTACCCCACCACTTAGCCTCCCTTTCACAGCCCCTCCCACGAGGTGCACATTCGTTTGGAATAAGGGGGCACACACACTCTGAACGCGTGTGTTTTTTGTGTATTTGGACTTGTGAAAATGGCAGAACAGAGCAGAAGCGTCAGACATGCATGCGAGGTTGCCTTGGATACAGCATCCTGGTACACCTCTGCTTTTTTTCCTCTTTAATTCTTACTTTCTTACTGTTTTTTATTACTGTTATTTTCTAACTTTATTTGAGTATTTTGGTTCTTAGTACAAAGAAAATCATACTAAGCATAGTCCTTTCTCCTGCCACTCTTTCCCTGCCCTTCTCCTTATTCTTTTTACCTACTCCCCCTCCCCACTGTGTTTTTCTGTCCTTCTCACGCCATCTTTCTCTCTCCCATCATCCTAAGTGCTTGCTTTGGTAACGAGAGAAGCTGGAATTCAAGAGCTCAAAATTTAGCTGTAAACGGAGTTGTCTTGTCAAAAATTGTGTTGTATATTAAAATGATTTTTTAAAGAAAATGACCTTATTGTGAATAAAGTACTTGACAGTGGTGGAGTGTTGAGCCAACTGTAACCCTGAATGTCAGCATGTTCTCACCTGTGTGCAAGTATGTGTGCAAAGTGTGTGTTTGTGTTATGAGTGGATTTCAGTCATCCTTCCTCTCCATGTGACATACTCAGTAATGTCCCCAGTCAGGAATAGGCATTGGGAAAGGCTTAACCTTAGTTTAAGTGTTGACATGGTGAGGACTGCTTCACAGTCCTTAACCTTCTTGTGATTTTTATCGACTAGATTTCAAGGTTTAAGCGTAAAGAGGAGTATGCCTTGTTTGGGAACCTCTGAGACTTTGCTTTTTGTGGATTACAATGTCCTGTTGTCTTCAAGCCCTAACTTTTAACCCTCTATGGCATGGCGTTGCCCTCAGGCAACAAACCACATAGCTGTACCTCACATTGCTCCTTTATTTTATTTTTTGGGGGGCATGATTTTTGACATATTTTTGTCCAAAAAATAGTTCTTTTATGAATATAGTTTTTGTTTGATTTGTATTTCATTTCTCATAATCAGTGTAGACAATCTTGGTGTTCTAGACCAATGTTACCCTGAGGCAACAAACCCAAATCTGGTTCCAGGAGGTGTCAGAGTCCGATTTTATGATTGACATGTAATTAGGGACCACCAAGCTCCCAAAGAATGCAGGAAAATATTTCTTCCCCACAAAAATAAAAAGTCATGCCATAGAGGGTTAATGTGCATTAGAGTGTACAACAGCCATTTTTTAGCTTTAGCTCCTATAAATCAGTGTCTAAGGTTCTCAAACAGAAAAAGGTGCATTCCCTTTCCAGGTTGTTGGTTGGTCTTTGTCTCAATGGAGGAATTCAAGTGTCTTGAAGTCTTGTCCATGGACAACGGTGGGATGGAGCCAAAGACTAATCGTGGTCTCGTCAACAGCAATATGGGCACTGTGACAAACTGTTGTGGTCAAGAAATAGCTACAGCAAAAAGCAAAACTACTTGTCTGTCGTCATTCCAAACCTCACTTACGATCACATGGATTATGACTGGAAAGCTAAAATCCTACATACAAGTGACTGAAAGGAGCTGCATTCTAAAGGAGGCTGGACTTGACCTATGAATGAAGCTGTGTGAAGTCCTACACATCAAAGAAAAGGCAGTCTGTTGAGGTAAATTTGTGTATCTGATCAGGATTGGTCCTGGACGCTTCCCTCTAAAGGTCTTCCAGGCACATCCCACTGGGAGCTTTGAAACAGTCCAGTATGAGCTGGGCAGAGGGATGTTTGCTTTTCCCTATTTGGTTTAGTAACAGCAGCACAACCAGATCTCTGAAAGGCAGAAGAAAATGGATGGATGGAAGTTTTGCTTGAAAAACCCAAACAATCATGCATTTATAATTTGTTCTGTTTCAGGCATTTTACCAAGTGGGAAACCTGACTGTATGTTTGGTCTCAATTGAAACAAAATCTAATCTACAGGCCAGTTAGACTCACGAATGAATGGGGAAACGTTTGTGTGCGTTTGCAAATCATATAGGCCCAAATTTTTTCCACGTGAAAGAATATTTTCTGACTTTTACCACCAGATGGGAGTATTTACTCATTTTCCTGCTAGAGCACAACCTGTTTTTAAGGCTTTAGGTCTGACAGTTGGGTGGCCAAGTTTGGAGTCTAAACAACCTGTTACAGAGGATCACATACCACATCTTGTAAATGCTGTCAGATTGAGAGATATATTTGAAATGCGGTACATTTTATGGCTGTCTGCATGTACTTTAGTTTTTCTTCTTTCACAATACATTAGCCCACTCGTTCAATGTGTCTTCTCCAGTCTAAGGGGGTGGCCTGCTGTGAGGGGATGGTCTCTGCTGCTCTGCTTCGGCCAGTATAACTGAATGTTTTAAGATTCAGAGTATAAGTTATGTGGGATACATTTGCACTTGGTGGAGCACTGTTAATATATGATGTGTATATGTGTTGGATATGGGTGTGTGTGCTTCCTCTGGGTCTGTGGGATTTTGGCCCATAATTCCTGCAGCTCTCAGGTCACAGCTCCGTTCTCACGCACATATTTGGCATTCCTTCCCCGACATGATTACCATACACCTTCCACTCTGGGTTTGGCTACGCGGAATATTTCCATCATTCCCGAGTGGAACTGAAGCAACGTTCCAGAAATGAACAACTTACACCAGCAACCCCCCCGCCCCCAACCCCCTACTTTACTCCCTTACTCGCTCTTCTTTATCCCACACCCATTTTCTCTTCCACCTCACTGTCTCCTCCTTATACCAACCCCCCCTTCGGTGCAGATTCCTGTTGCCTTGCAATAGGAATCCTCTGGTGCAACCTTTTTTCCCCCTGAGTCAGCTGTTTGTGTCTGCGGTAGTGATTGGGTCATTTGGCAGTGACATCTCTTCTGTGACCTCCTGCTAAGATCGGGAAGGAAGGGATGGAGGATAAGAGCAGGAGAGATGAGAGGGGAAAAAACGGCTAGAAAACTTCCGCTACTCTTCATGCTCTTCTTTTTTTGATAATTTGATAAATTAAATAAAGGTGCATTTTTGCAAACTCTGGTTGCTCTGAGAGTTTGATAAATGTTGGCATAATATTTTCAACAGCATTTAAAGTCTTACTGGCAGAAACCATGTCTTACACTGTAGCTTTCAATTGTTTGAACTTAATTTCAATTTAAAAGCAGCTTTAAGGACATGATCGCTGTCAAATTTCTCAAAACTGCTCATTTTCAAGCAAAAAAAGAATATTCCTACTTCTTGGGTTTTGTCTACTACTGGCTTTAAGAACTTTCATGAATCTATTGTGCAGCGATTCTCATTAGCAGGAATGAAGTAGAAAAATTAGGGTATATAGGACTTATGCAAGCACTGCCATAATGTGGTTCTCCTCATAGACTCACTACCTTTATCACATAGATCTAATTGAAAAAGAGAAAATCAAGATCAATATATTATTGGGTGGACTGTAGGACATTTATATACTTGTAGTCAGATGTTTACATGCCCTCATCGACATGAATATCCTATTTGTACTGGGATTTGAATTATGCATTTGAATAGTGCTAATATATATTTTACATTATTCAATACAATGTACAGCCTAAGATATATATATATATTTTAAATGTCAACATTTATACTGAATTTTTTCTTTCACACAAGCTCAAATATACACATTTACCCCAATGACATTTGGGTCCCTTGGCAAAGGTCTTGGCATAATTCTGGCCGAATATTTGACCATTCATCTTATAGGAAATGGCAGATGACCCGGCTTTTAAAAATAGTCCATAAATGTGTTGAAGTCCAATTCCAGAAGATTAATGCGAACATGCATAATCCATTCTGACGAGTTGTGATGTTTGGTATCATTGTCGTACTGAAACACAAAATTGTGTCCAATTTTCAGCTACTTAGCTGTCGATCGGAGGTGATGTTGATGAATTTGGTGGTGATCGTTTTTAGTTATTCAACCTGCTTCATGCCATGCACAAGTGCCCATGGAAGGGAAACAGATGGTTTCCATGATACTACCACCACCATGCTTGACACTGGATACATTGTTGTTATGTATGGTAAGGTTTGGAAGCCTTACATTGATTCCTCTAAACACACAGTTTATCATCGTGACCAAACAGCTCGATTTTGAACTTTTCTCCAGAAGGCAATTCACTGCAGCTATGTGGGCAGCTGTTGATTTCAGTCATATTTGATGGTATTGATTTTGGAGCAAGTATTTCTTTCTTGGCAGACCCGTTCAAAATCTATAATGATGTAGAACTCACTGTGGACAGTCAACTTGAGTTTCAGGACATTAAATTTCATTATGGCCCTGGTGGTTCCTGGGTTGTTTTGAATGGCCCAAGCAACTTCATTTAAACTCAGGGCAATATTTGAGTTCAACTGCTTGGAAAAATGGACACAGCTGTCCACACTATGAACCCAAATACTTCACAACTGATTTTGGAATGGATAAAGTAGGAAAACCTTAAGCTTCTTGAATGGGCCTTCCCTCAACCATAAGAGGGCAATCAGCCAGCCAAAGTTGAGGCTACAAAAAGCATATGAGACATTTAATCATATTTTAGAGTGGATATGTAAGTTCATTTGAGCCTGGGTGCATCATAGTTAATCCATAATAAATTTCAGCTTTTTCGCCCAACTCTTGTTTTTAAAAATCACTAAAGTTTCATAATCTTTACAACCTGGGAAAAAAACAAGTCAAATACATCACACAAACCTCAAAATATTCCACGAAGCCCACGATGAGAGAATTTAAACCGACAAGAATGGTAAAAAGTAATGATGTTTACTATATTTTTGCACTACACAACCATCTTGTTTATTATAATGCCATTTTATATGTTTAATTTAGAAAATTATGACTGGAAGGCTAGAAGAGGAAGAATTGTTTGGGTCAACGTCACCTCGCCCCCTCCTTAAAAAACCCCTAGAAAAGCGACCACACCAACAATAAATTAATGAATGAATCTAGACGATGGATGGCAACTTGGTTTAAAAAAATTTTTGCAAATTATTCGTGTTGGCATGAAATGATAAAGTGATGAAGCTGCTTAAAAGAAACTGGGAGACATTTGAAATGTTTCTGAAAGGTTTACTGAGTCAAGAAAGACTGCTGCACACAGAGCTGAAATAAATAAATGAAATAATTTTATCGTAATAATTATAGTAACCATCATAGTAAGATTGCTTATTTACGTTTCTGTCTTTCTTTAATATATAATATATATATTTATACTTTCAATAAATTGTTCCCTTTAATTTTTCTTCCCTTGTGTGTATGCATGAGACTTTGGATATCCCACTGAATGTCCTGGTAGCAGCACTCTGTATCCACGGTATCTCACAGGAGCATCATCCCCTGGGTCGTTTCTATAGCGATGCTATTAGAGAAGGCACACTCCCCACTGGGCTTAGCCAAGCACTCATCACCTTCTGCCCCTTAAAGCTGTGGATGTACTGTCCTCGGGGGAAGCAAAGAAAGAGGAGGAATCATAAAGAAAGTCTCCAGTTGTCTTTGGTTGCAGTTGGTTTGGTTTGCAGTGAGTTGTTGGCAGAATTTGGTGCAGCTTGGTTTATTAAGTACATTCCAGTTCTTAAAGCTTCGGTCCCTGCATCGAGATGTCCTGGGACAGCACGGTCCAATTCCAGAACCTCTTGTGATTTTTATCTCCAAGCACTCATGCAATACACATTTCCTTGTCAGCCTCTCAAGAACATGCATATATTCAGTGTCATTCACTCTAATATTTCTTCATTCATCCTTTATTTCCTGCCTTTTGCCCAACAGTCCCACAGGTTCCCACCAGTTTAGTAGTGAGACAGATAAGTGCGTCACATGTCAACAGTTCATTAAATGTCCTCTGGATCTGTGCGGATCACTATCTCTGTATCCTTTAGAACATTTTCATGTCCCAATTTTCCCTTTGTTATAGGCTAAGCACTCATTGTCTTGTTCAGCTAGTCTTTCCCCAGCTATACTTTCTCTGTATGGTCCAGTTACAATCCCACACTTGACATAGTCCACGTGGACTCCAGACAGGATTAGGGTTGGGATGTGGTTTATGTGGATTCAAGGCCTTTGTTGTGCCTTGGACTTCAACTGACCTTAAGGCTCTCTGTCACTCTTTCTGAGTTTCCAGCGTTACTGGAGATACAGTCCAGTTGGTCCAAGGAAACAAAAGGTTAGCAAAATTGTGACTAACCAGGTGCTATGAGTGTTGATTTAGGATTCTTAAAGCTGAACCCCATTAATGATTCATTGGGTTTCTGGTCAATATTTGTCCCATCAAAGGGATAGACGATCAGTCGAGTGCAACAGAAGAGATGACTGGGTTAGCCATTTGGAGGCTCAGGGTGAGGCTTGTGCTCCTCAAAACTGTGGGTGCTAGCGTTAGCCACTACTAGCGTGTCCCAGTGGTGCGGACCCTTTTGACCCGCTTGCTGATGGTAGTAAAACGGAAGGGTGTGGTGAGGTCAGGCTGTTCCCCTGGCGGAAAGCGTTTCATAAAGTGTACGTCCTGCTGGTTGGGGAGCGTGTGGGGTCCCCGGCGAGGACGCCCCCTTTTTGTGAAGCCAACATACCAGCCCGTGTAGCGCGCAGACATCAGAGCTGTGTAATGGTTTTCCAGGACCATTTCCACAAAGACGCAGTCAGCGCTTCGGTTACTGGCCTTCTGAGAAAGAGCAGAAAAACCACAGGTATATACACAATGGCATAAAGTGAGACCTGTGAGGAAGTTTGGAGACAATGTTTTATTAACACATTTGAATAAGACAACTCCTCACCTTTCCCACCAGCTTCCCGCGTCGATTCATGCAAAGGTAGAAGTTGGTTTCTTTGCCTCGGATTCTCACCTGGCTACCAAAGGTGTCTGCCTCCACTACAAGCTGGGCTTATTAAGGGACAGACAGAGAAACAGACAGACATTAGAGATGAATGTGTGTGGAAAAATTCTGCATGAACCTCTTTGTTAATAGGCTATAGATTTCCAATGTTTGTTCATTTAATCTGACAGATATGAGAAACCCAAAACTTTGATCTCCTTTTGTTCAGGGCTTCCTGTGATCTATTACAATAGCAAAAATCTGAACTTAACTGACATCCAAAGTAAAAAAGGTTCACACCCTAAAACAGAGTCTTCAGTCTCTCCATATAACTGGAACATTTGTCTCATTACAACCGCAGACTGGAATGGTGTGTTAAGGGTGACATGCATTGTTAATTCTCCGCCACAGATGAGGTTTTCCACATAGGTCAAATCTTTGTTATGGGTTCATCTGGCCAGAGTACCCCCTTCGGTGTGTTTGCTGTTTCCTCTTAAGATGAAAAACAATCATTAGGGCTTTTAATTGCCTTTCAACAATGGCTTTCTTCTTGCCACTCATCCATAAGGACCAGATTGGTGGAGTTCACAACTAATAGTTGTCCTAACAACAGATTTTCTCACCTGAGCAGTGGATCTCTGCAGATTCTCAAGAGTCACTACGGACCTCATGGGCTTTTCTGATTAATGCTCTCATTATCTGGACTGTGATTTTAACATACATTCAGGTGAACTCTGTAAATGGTTTAGGTGACTTCTGAAGTTCAACACTTACACCAGATTTTATTTAGAGGATTAAACTGGGTTGAATACACATGTCCCTTTTATAAATCTTAATTTGCAAAACTTTTGAAAATCCTGTATGCTTTTATTTACAAATATATGCTGCTTTGCACTGGTCTATCACATAAAATCTCACTGACATATCATAAATTTTGTCTTTTTGTAAAGACAGTCAAATGATCCAATCCAATTTTATTCATAACGCACTTTGAAAACCACAGTGTACCAAAGTGCTGTACAGAAAAACAAAAACAGAATAAAATACAAACAACGATCAAAAATACATAAAGCAGCCAGGTGAGTAAAAGAATTAAGAATAAAAAAAAGATAACAAAATAAATAATACGTTCAACATCTCACATGGTGTCAATAGCCTGGAAAAAAGATGAGTTTTAATCAGCTAACATTAAATTTAAACCAGTCAAAGCATTTTCTCTGGGTCACAGTATGGAGATTCATAGCTCCTATTGCCTGTACAATAAATCTCAGGCAGATGTGAATGTCTCTGGCAGGACAGATGGCTATTAGAGCAGGTTGATCACACATATGGATGTGAGAACTCTGACTGCACATGAGCCTTGAGAAAAATAAAAAGATAACAGCCGAGAAAAAAGGCAGCCAAGGGGAGCCGGAGAACACTCAGTCTGAGTGCCTGTGATCCTGTTGTTTTAAGGCGTGTGCGTGTGCTTCTGTGCCCTTTGTGTTTTTGTGTGCAGGTGCACAATGTGTGTTCAACCTTCCAGGGAGCAGGCTGCTGCTTCACTAACTACACACCTTTAGAGAGTGTTTGTGCCTGTTTAAAAATAAATCCTAAAATGGTTCCTAGATGACCTTAGTCAACAAAGGGGTCAGCAGAAATCAATACCTCCCTCCCTCTTTCCCCCTCCATGTCTCTTCCCCCAACTGTCTTCTCATCTCCCTTCTGCTCTTACTCTTCATCTTTGTACTGTCATACACTTTTTTTCAGATTTATTCTCTGTGCCTGTAGTTCGGACGCAGAAATTACTGGTCTAATTGTTGGTTGGTTTTTAGTCATGTCATATTTTAAATGTTCATATAAAAACAGGTGCATCTTTGAATGTGTTGTGCCTGGGGCTAAACGGGCAGATATTTGACCCGAAATTAATAGAAAGGATGTGCCAACATACAGAATTACGAAGCTTTATGGAAAGGCTTAATTGATTCTGTGCTGTTTAAGAATGGTTTAGCCATCATTACACATCTAGCAGGAGGGATGAAGGATGTTGGGGGATGGACGGAGAAAGTGTCAGACGATAGATGGAGGGAGGGAAAGGAAGCCTGCTGTTTAAAATCCAGAGGAGACAACAGGAAGGATGAAAAATCAATGGTTGGATCAATGAAAGAGATGAGTTTCTAACACTAGGTCCGATGCTCTATCTGAGCATCGATGCTAGGCTTCCTCCTTTATCTCACACTTTTTTTCTTTCGTGACACCTTTTCTCTCTGTGTCTTCTCTCTTGTGAATCACTGAGTCTGCAGCCAGTCAATGTGGTCTTTGTGCTCCCAAGACAAGCTTCACTGCCCCTTTGTCAAAGCCACGGAAGGCCTGCATGTGTGCTTTTATGTGCATCTCCAATGATGCATGGGTCTGGTCAACTTTTAAGCCTTTGTTCTTCTTACAGTGACTCACTAAAGTATGCACAGCCCTTGAACTTTTTCACATTTTGTCACATTACAAACAAAACCCTCAATGTATTTTTATGGGATTTTATGTGGCAGACTAACACAAAGTAGTACATCTTTGGAAAGTATAAGGCAAATTAAAATTTGGTAATATAAATCCAAATAATTTGTGGCATGCATGTGTATTCAGTCTCTTTCTTGAGTAGGTACTTTGTAAAATCGCCTTTTATTTAATATCAAGTCTTTTGGGGAATGTCTCTGCCAGCTTGCACATCTGAAGAGTGATATTTTTGCAAGATGGATTGTATAGGTTACATGAATAGGTTCTTCAGCAATTTCCAAGCCTTTAGTGTGTCTGGGCTAATCTGAGATATGGTTATGCTTTGATCTGAACCAGCTCTGGCTATCGTGGGAGATTCAATCTCAACCCCTATCTATCTCAAGACTCTAACAGCCTCCAACAAGTTTTTTGTTCCAAGGTTGTCTTGTGTTTAGCTTCTGGTTTTGAACGATGGACTCAACAGTGTTCTGTGAGTCGCTTAAATGTGATGATATTGTTTTATATTCATAACTCTGCTTTAAAATTAGCTGTAGCCTGCAGTGCTGCTTAGTCTTCATGATGCTGTTTGTTCATTGTTCTACTACGGACCTCAGGATGAGGACAGGAAAGGAAACTGCAAGTCCACTTGTTTTTACATCAAAACTGATTTTTACTTGGTGTTGTTCTGTCAGTAAAAATGTGTAAAAGAAATAATAAAATATTAGGTTTCAACATAGCAAAATCTTCAAAAGGTGTGAATACTTTGCAAGGCAGCCTGCATGTGCAAATAGGACATGAGCACATTTAGTAGTTAAGTGCTACTACTCTGCTTTTCACTGTACGTTTGTGTTTGTGTCTTACCATATTTGTCTCCATCTTCTCCCTTGGCACTGATCCTGCGTCCCAACACCTGGACGTGCTTGCCGCTCGTACGGCTGTAGAGCTGGTAGACTCTGTGATGTCTCCGACTCATGGTGTCTCGCACCTGCGTCTGGTTCTCCACATGCACACTGAAGTTGACTCCATCCACGCCAAGTACCTGCTAGAACACCCACAAGCACATCCGCAGTTTGGCAGAGAATTGTGAAGGTGTTTGAAGAACTATGCATAAAATCAATATACAAAACTTCTTTCACACTACACAATCGCTCCTTTGTGATGCATGCTGTCTCTCACCTGCAATGGATTGCACATCACCAGTAACATCTGGATACATCTGGAAAAAGTAGAGACAGTGAGTTAAGAAATATAAAATTTTGGAAGATTAGGCCATTACACCATCATTTCCATTTCTTTCTTCCTCTGTTCTCTCTGTTCAACATCTCATTTCCTTCTCGGGTGATTACTCACACTCCTGGGCGTGAGACTGGCACAGCGACTTGACATACGGACAGGCAGATGTCCAGGAATCGAAAGACAGACAACACCCAGAGCAGTGTTTACGGTAACGCTACCAGCCTCCTGTCCGAGCCCACTTTCTGACCCATCTGTGACTTTTGCCCTTCCAAAAATCTGGCCTGCAAATGACCCGACTGGACCAACAACGACATGGCAAACATACCAAGACGAGTAGAACACGTTTTTGGTTCGGACAACTAAGGAAACAGGTTGGCTCATTTGGCCGCTTGTGTATGTAGACAGCTGTGCTGGACTACAGGTGTTCATTCAGCTGTGATGTGGCTTTCGAGAGCGGTGGATTGTGGTTACATTTGGAGATGCTTGAAATATGTGCGAACAAGAGCTAAGACGTGGAAAAATGATTTATGGTGGCATGATACAAAATCTTTTGTTTTGTCTACCTGAAGCCTATTAGTTGTCCGACTAGTTAAAGTTTTTTAATTATTACAGGAAAAACAGCTGGTTATGCTTATAATTAAAATTCTTCTCACTTTCTTGCCTAATTGACATGTAGACCTTGACCTTGAATGTATCGCACGTTATTTACAGCTTTTGTAAGGGAGTGATTGTGTTGCAAAATCTCCTTTGGCAGTCCTTGAGCAGCTCTGAATTAGTGGCTGAACACTTGATGGAGTTCAAAACCAAGTGTGTGGGCTGAAAAGCAATTCTATGAATTTTGTCTTTCCCCACCTCATCTTTTGCTATCTCTCTGCATGCTTCTTCTCTCTCTTTCTCTCTGGCTCGCAGTCCTCCCTGTTGCTCGCCGAGTTTATCTCTCCCTCCCCGTCATTTCTCTCCGCTCTACCTTTCTCCTATCAACCCCCCCTGCCTCCAATCTTTCTTTATGTTTAGGGTTAGCAAGGGTGACTCCTCCACACTGTCATGGGTACGCACACAGATGTGCAGATGTGTGCAGGGTGAATATGTGTATACAGGAGGGGCAGACAGCTGACAGCTGGGCCTAAGCAAAGACATGCTGAGAGAGGCAGATAGCAAAGCGAAGAGGAAAGGTAGGCCGAGAGGTACGCAGCGGCCCAAGCTGAGAGAAGGGCTGTGGAAGATAATGTGAGAGTAAATAGAGGAGAGATGAAGCTGAAGAGGGCTGATGGGAGAGTGGAGATAACATCTGAAAGAACAGGCAGATGTACTAAGGTGAGGCAGGGGAGATGGGGTCAAAAAACACTGAGGTTACACATCTGAAAGCAAAAGGGAGAAAACCAAGCAAATTAATGACAGAGGTGAAACCGCAAAGTGCAAAGCGAGACAAGAAGACAAAGGGGCAAATAGTGGAAGTGGAAGGGGTTTAACATGTGCTTAGTGTTGCGTAACATGTCTCTGTGTCCTGTCTCGTACAAATATACCATCATAGCCATCTTGTTTCCCTCTATTTTTCTCTCTTCTGTCTCATAAGACTCCATAGCCAGTGCTGTTGGCTCGCTCCAGGTCGTCCTAATAGATGCAGACATCCTGGGAAATGCAGCGGAGCATTGGCCCTCACTTTTGCCTGTGCAGCCGAAAAAACCAGAGCGCCTGTGCATTGTGAGGACTCTCAGCTGTTAAAACACCACGGCTGCACCACTGCCGAGGACGCTGTAGGAAAAGTGCCTCTGCACTGGATTCCCCCGCTCCCACAAAAACCACAGACACTCCATATTATGCCAGCTACAGAGAGAAGGAGAAGGAGAGAGGAAAGAGAGAGATGGGATCAGCCGGCAGTGGGGGGAGGGATGAGAAAAATGAGAAAATAAGAGAGTGCAGAGTAAAAAAATTCAAGAGGAATAAGGACAGAAAGAGGTAGGGGAGAAAGAGGTAGGGGAGAAAGAGGGAAAGCCCAATGTGCCCGGGCCCACTGCCAAAACAAGCAGCCATCTGACATCATAAACCTACATCCCAGCAGATCAACCATATGGAGGCTGCGGTTAGGAGAGTAGGCCTCAGCGCTGTAGACTGGGCACTAGCGTGGAGAAGAGTGGTTGACCTGTGGGACTCGGCACAGAGTGGCGGTTTCAGCCGTGTGTAGCAGTGGTTTACGTGGTACGCCAAAGTTGGAGCAGTGGGCTTTGGCAAAGTTCAAAAGTTTCAAATGTGCTGCAAGCAGACCCCGTTTTAGAGTTTTGCTTAGACCTGTGGGGATATGAGTAGCATTCGAGGCTGATGACGCAGCAGAAGTTTGAGCAAGTTACAGAAATTAACAGGTTGTTTAGACCAAACTGAAAACCTGTGATCAAGAGGATTAAACAGCATCTGGAGGATGAAAAGTGGCTGTGGTAATATACCGGTAAGTGAGATGGAAATTAATAAAAAACATGATTGGGAGAGCAGCAGACTAAACACAGAGAGTGTCTCTTCGGATGCCGCCAGGGGCACCGTCATTCATCAGTTATTAATTTATACTTCTTTTAATCTTAGAAGGTATCAGTGGGGGGAAAAAAATAAATTGTATGGGCAAGAAAAGAAGACAGATGTAGCCACTTAGGTGAGAGGAAGGCACGGAGACACAAACGGCAGCACACACCCTGTCCAGGTTGTGTAAGGAATGAGAAGTATCTAAAGATGACTGCCATCTGGGAGACGAACAGCCGACACAAAGGAAGAAAAATAAACCCCCTGACTTTTGAGTAGGAACATCTCAAATGTGCACCCCTCCACACCCTCCCTGGTTCTGCATCCTCCTTCCATATATTTGCTCTTGGCTCTATAATTTAGCTGTCCTACAGATAAAGCCTGTGTGTTTTTTTTTTTTTTAAGTAACTTTTAAAAGATTCCAAACCGGGGGAAAACACACTTGTTGAATAAAAAGGAAAATTGATCCATTTTGAGCCTGGCCATCCCCAAAGTGAGGGCAGATGGTGATGAAGATGTTTATGGCAGGTTTTATGAGCAACAAGGCCCTGACTCTGACCCAATGGCCCTGAACTGTCAGCCAATCAAAACAGACCTTTGCACTCCTATGTCTTCTGTGGAGTAATGTAACCCTTAAACATTACAACCCTCATCTTCATCTGTTTCCCTGACCCTCCTAAGACCTTTATCCAGAGCAATAGAATCCGAGCAAAGAAATTAGATGAAAAGTGACTTACAAGACGGTCAACGTGGAAAGAAGGGACCACATTGCTTCCCCCCTCCACTATGGAACTTGGCCCAGAGACGGTCTCCTCGCTCGGTCTGAGCCAGTCCGACAGTCCGGAGATTCTCCCTTCACACTGTGAACCTGATGGATGCTGTCCAGAGTCAAAGAGTCAGTTGTCACTCCTGTTGGCATCGGCGGCAGCGGCGTGCTCCGGTCCTCCCGGTGTGGATGGCACAGACGAGACGGCGTGAGTGATGACCGCCGGGCAACCTTTAACAGCCGTCCTGACCGGTGGTGGGACAGATGGGCGGGGGCAGCAAATGGGCTGCGCGTTCCCGACAGAAAGCGGAACAGGTGAAAGCGCGTTCACGTGTTACAAATTGCCTGCACCGATCGACCTAGCTGACCCCCAGGAACAGATGCGTAATCCAGTGCGTAAAAGTTTTCGGCGCTGCAGGAAAAAAAAAAAAAAGCAATAAAAAAAAAAGTGGAAAAACCGAACTCGCTGAGATCCACAGACGGGAGTAGAGGCAGGTTTAATCCAAGCTGTGCGGGTTCTGGAGCTCTTGCAGGCGGGTTTCCTGGGCTGGCGGCTGGAGCAAACTGCGACCTGGATGATGGGGCTCTGCGGGCGCAGGGTAATGCGATGCGATCTCGGTCATCTCTGCGCCTCCACGCAGCGGGTCTGGAGCTCAGGTGACACCCGCTAACGGTGTTCCAGGAAGACGTTGATAAGGTCCCGGAGCGATCCAGCTCAGATGGAAGAATATGGGCAGTCCTGAATTAGGGGGGTAATAGAAGGGAAAGAAAGATGATGGAGGAAGGAGGTGGCTGGAGATGATGGGAACAGCTGCGACTGGGTGGCAGAGTCAGCCACCCGCGACACGGCGAGGAAATGACATGCCGCACTTTGCACCTGATTTTTCCGGACTCTCCCCCCCCCCACCCCCGCGGCTCTACTCAGCCGCTGGTTACCACTTGGCTGCAGCAGTCCCCTCTGCGCCCTCTCAACACAATACCTGCCAAAACACAGCACGATGACATCACCTTCGAAATGTTTGGAGGGGGGGGGTGCAATACGATCTTCTTATTTATTTATTTAAAAAAAAAACGCAGAAAAGTTTAGGGCAGTTTCACTGACAGTGTGTTGGGGGGTGAAACACCAAAGTCTCTGCAGCGTTCCAAGAGAAAAGGGAACTCTGGGCTGCAAAAAGAAGCGGTGGAGTGAAACTCACCAGCTTGTGAAGAATAAAAGTTAAAGGCAGAAGGTGTTTACTCAGTCATGCTGACAGACCGACACCCCCAGAACAGAGCAAAACCTTCCACTCCGCTGCTCTCCCATGTCTCTGCCTCCCTGTTTCATTCAGACACCAGAGGGGAAAAACGCGAGAGAACGCAAAAAGAATCCAGCCGTGCGCTTTTATCCACTTCACTGGTATTATGCAGATCCTTCTTCTTTTCAAAAATAAAAAGGTTTCTTGCCTTTCTCTCTCTGTCTGTTTTTTTTTTTTTTAATAGCTCTTCTTGAAGGGGGGCTGCACAGGAGAGGCGCGTCGGCAGGCACAGACCTCACTCCAAGAAAAACCAGAACAAGATTTTAACAGACGCTGATCAATCCTCCCTCCTTCCCGCCTCTCCTCCCTCCTTCTCCCTCTCTATCTCTCCTTCTCTCTCACTCACATGCACACAAGCGCACACTTATTGGATCAAAATGGGATTAGTTGGTCGCTATGCGATGCTGACCAAACTTCCAATGCAAAAATATCAGTTTTAAGAAGAGTTGGCCTCAGCACGAAACGCATCTGCGAATAAAGGAGAGACAAATTCACCATTTCGATGTAAACTAACTTTAAGATTTTGCTTTACTTCTGTGCTTGTGTGCTCGAGGTAATTTCTCAAACAAGCAAAATGCGCTGGAAACAATGAGGATGATGTCATGGCTCTGAGAGTAATTCACGTCCCAGAGAAAACAAAACAAACAAACAAGAAAAAAACTATCAAATTGTGTTTCGGCATAAATAGGTTCTGGAGTGAATTCAGCCACAGAGAAGCTATGGAAATGTTTCCTGAAAAAAAAGAAAAAATTTTAAGAAAGACGTTCAGTCAGGTGAACATTTGCAATGAAACGTAGCGAAGTTCTTGGTTATCTCTAAAGATAACCTCGCCCTCGCACCCGGAATCAGGACTGAAAATGGAAAGTGCAGAGGCAGTGCGCCCCCCTTTCTCTCCTCTCTTCCTTTCTCTTTCTCTCACACACACACCTACACCCCCCCCCCCCCCCCCCCCCCCCCCCCCCCCCCCCACACACACACACACACACACCCACCCTTCAAGTGATGTATTTTGACTCCCCGTTTCATAACTTTTAAGTTAAACCTTAAGAGGATAAAATGAAAAGGAGAATGAAAGACAGTCGGGAGGGCGGTATGTAAGCACGGACACCGATCCAAAACGAACATTTCTCAGGGATTTCGGCAGCAACGCCCGCTCTGCGCTCCCAAAACTCCCTCTCACCGCCACACAACCGCAGACGGTCAGCCAAGCCAACACAGCACTCCTGCCATACCTTTCATTCACACACACACGCACACACACGCACACACACACACCCACACACACACACACACACACACACACACACACACGCACCCACACACACACACTTTTGCTCTCTATTATTTCCCTATGTATATGAGTTGGGAGGATGTTGTCCCCCTGTATTAGCGACAGCTGTATCAGTACCAAGTGAAAGCTTTTCAACCATGTATTTTCAGTCAAATAGTACAACCATAACAGAGAAAGAGAGAGAGACTTCGGCAACTGGACAAAGTTGAGCAGGGTAGGAGTGCTGTGGTTGAAAGCCTTTCCAGTCATGCACTATAGACAAGGCATTGGCCTTCTTTCATACTACTGGCTCTCTTCATCGTTGCACCTGTGTCCGAGTGCTGTTTTCTCTCTGTCTGCTCACCACAATGCTGCAAAGGGACATGAGTGTAAATGTTGTGGAGTGCATTTTGTACCGCAGTCTGGTGATGAGGTATGGGCCTGTCTGGTATTCTTAAGACGAAAAGGTTTATCACATTGGCTTATGGCATTGGTTCGACCAATATTCATTGGAGAGTCTTTAGTTACAAAACTGCTAAAAAATATGTGGATTGTTTATCATTTCTAACAAACTGTGTTTAGTGATGATGAACATTTACACACGCACACCCCCACCTATTAATACCCACACATTGCCACTTTGTATGTTACATCGACTCTTTCTCACATAGTTGAAGAAACCTTGACTGCCCCGTGGCAGCCATTCGGGGGGTGGCTGCTTGCTCTCACAAAGCGCCGCCTTTTTCCACAAAGTTTCTCCCTGGAGCAGCAGTCTCCACCTTTCCAACTCAGCTCCATTAGACTACTGGCAGCAGCAATAGACAAACACCTACTGTAGTTGAATTGCACATCAGTAAACATCATAATGGAGGAGCATTCCTTTAAAGTCATGATTTTATCTACAGCATATTTTAATAACAACTGAAGGTAGCATAGTTACTTGATTGTGCTATAATATCGCTCTATGTGCCTGGAAAATATATGATACTCCTCCCCCCTCCCCATTATTTTGTAGTACACCTCATTTTCTACTTTCTATGCATCACTAGACATCTTAGAACATACACCTTGCTAGTATTGGACTGGAAAACTCCCCATCCCCCCTCATTGCAGAATGAGATTTGATACTGATTTTACAGGGTGTCCATGCATAATGCATATCTTCTGTTCCACCACATCCCAAAGGTGGCCTTTTGGATTGATTTTTGGCGATTGGAGTACTGAGAACTCACGATGTTCATATGCCAGTCTGAAAGGGTTTGAATCTTGTGACATGGTACATTATGCTGTTGAAACTCGCTACTAGTAGTCACAAAGCAGTTGACACAGTCAGCAGCAGCACTGAGGTAGGTTGTGGTGTTAAGTTGGTGCTAAGGCTCTCCCAAGAAAATTGCCATTGCACCATTACACCACCCCCAGACTGAAATGTTAATAAAAGGAAGGATGCATGCTATTCATCGTGTTTACATCAACCTCTCAACTTGCCATCTGAACGCCACAGGTGAAATCATCAGACCAGATGGCGTTGTCCCCACAGCTGCTGCTTATTGAATATTTTCTATCCTTCTTTCTTGGGCTTATTCTATGTTAGCCCAAGAAACAGTTGTGTGAAACTTCCTGTAAACCGAATTCTGGCAAGAATAACCATGCAATATCAGTTTGAACTTCAAAAAAATATCTTCATCACTTGTAGATATTTAAATGCATTAAGTTGCTGCCATGTGATTGGCTGATTTGCTAGTTATGTTAACAAGCATAACTAGTTCCCAATAAGGCGGCCAATCAGTGTTTTTTAATTCCAATTTACTTTTATAAAATCTGACAGATTTTTACCCCTGAATCAACAAACCTCTATATGACCTGCTGCCGGTGTAGACTATAGCAGAAGCCACATAACAGACTAGAAAGGTACAAAATACAGAGTGAGTGAAATGAACATCACCTAATTACATTAAGGTAGTTCTAGTGCTTTCCTTTTTAATGGTAGATTTGCGTCTAACCTATATAAAACTATCAATGCCTCTTGTTCTCTCTGTTTTTGCCAACACATCTCCCTTTCTTTCACTTATTTTCTGTCTGCTCTTTTGTCTTGTTAATCTGGCTTTCTTTCCAGATCTGCCCCTCCCACACACACACCCGTTCGGATTGAGCATATCGATTGCTCATGTCTTTTGCTCTGCAGCTCTTCCCTATTGATCCTCAGCAATAAGGCACACACCCACACATACCAGGCACAAACCTCCTTGCATTCACTGATCTCCCCCTTTCCATTTCTCCCAACACGGCCTTTCTTTCAGGTACCCTAACTTTGCCACACAATTGATTCATAAATTGCCTTACCTTGTGAACTCACATAAAGTTACAGGATACTCTAGATTATTTAGCATACGCCCCTACTGTGTAGATCTGTCTCAGTAGTGACAGACATTGTGCCTTTGTGTTTCTTGCTAGACTCCTTAAAGTGAAAGAGACCAGTGTGTGTCTGTAACAGTTAGCATCTCTCGTAGGTCTAGGCAGGGTTCTCTTTTTCTCTTTCTTCGTACTTCTTTCTGTTTGACTCAGCCTGCAGCCTTCTTCATCCTGGGAGCTGGGTCAATATTACCATTCTGTTTAGCAATTAACATCGATCAGTTCTTGTCAATATCGTCAGCACCCAGACAAAGACCCAGGGTGCACTGCGTGTGCGCACTCTTTCTCTATTAGAGCTCAACAAATCCCCAAACAGCACTCTCATTAAATGAGGGCATCATGGCCTGACCCAAAGGTCACCATGCGTGACTCTCTGTTCTGGGTGACTGGAGTACAACCTAATGCAGAACCCGGAGTGTTCTGAACTGCGGGCCAGTTGTTGATTCATTAATGCAGTTGTGCATGCAAGTGTGGAGGTGTGCGTAAGATGTCAAGTGTAGAAACGGCTTGGCTTGGATTTTTTTTGTACACAAGCTGGCCAACAGATAACAATACACCCCTGCTGTTAACTCTGTGTTTGAAATGCTGAAAACTTTAAACAGTCTGAATGCAATCCATCATCCCGATAACACACTGTTCAGATTTGGAGCTTTCAGATATGTCGAGTGCAGTTGATTGTGTCCAATTAGGTTTATGTATGAGGCGTGAGCCGTATATGCTTGGATGGGAGGGTTGGCCTGTGATTATGCAAGATCTGTGGAGAGAGAGTGAATCTTGTGGCTTTGATTAATACCTGCAGACATGGGCCCTAAACTTCTCATCAGATGTTGAGATGTCAGCCTAACATTGGTATCTGGAATAGATATCTACACTCCGTTAATCATGGGCCAAGTTTAAACTGTTCCCCAATGTGTAAATGTATGAGACACTTAATAAAGGCCCTTTGATGACAGAGGGGCCCCATGCAAAGTTAAGGAATGTGTACAGTGTGCTTGGCTTTGAAATAAGAACCTGTTTGCCACTTGTTCGCGTCTGCAAGATGAGAGAATCAACAGCTGCAGTCAAGTGAGACCAGGAATTAATTAGCAGAGAGCAACAGTGAGCCTCGGCTGAGATGAATAGAAAAGCAAAATATTGTTTTTATTAGCGGCGATGTTGGTGGTGCACAGCCTGCTCCCTTCTCTCTCCCTTTGCAAGATTAATCCAGCGAATATGAACGTTTGCTCGGCTTCATCCTGGAATCCGTTGCAGCTGTTGTCTCTATACATAGCCCAACTAAAGCACTGGAATAACTTTACTTTGACACTTTTAGGTTAGAGGATTTGATGCAGCTTTGGAAACAAGTCAGGGTAATTATTCAAGCAATCTCACTTGTGCCAAACTTTGGTCATTTGGAGGAGACAATGCCTACACAGTTGATCCCCTCAATCAACACCTGCCTTTTTAGCAGCAAACATTTCAAAACTTATTTATTTTGTGATTTAAGACGCTTATTGTCACTGTTGTGGGTGAGGTCTAATAAAATGCTCAATAATACCAAACATCTGCTCCTTTCATATAAACCAATGCGCAGAAAACATCCAATAATACATAAAATCCAGCGGCAACACTGTCTCATCCCTGCCTCTGGGCCATCTGGCAGGACTTGTTTGTTGGAAGCTTGGACATTTTGCATCGATGAAGCGGTATGCTAAAATCATAAAGACATCAACCTTGGAAGGCACCATCTTTGTGCACCTGGTTCATAAATTATTCTCTTCAAGAACTCATGACAGGACCTTGTGGCCTGAGCCAACTATTCAAGAACATCCCTGCAGAGTTAAAGCAGACACAGACATGAATTTCATAAACAACAGGGACAGTCTGAGTAATATATTTGACATTTAGCTGTACAAAACTGAAGACAGATGCAACAACACTATGGCGTAAACACAGCTAAACCTGCATGATGCAGATTAAAAGCAGGCGTGACGCTGCATGCTGCTTGACACTGATTGGTGGGAACCATTTGTGGAGCTCTGAGCGTGTGTATAAGTTAATTGCTTTTGACCAATGAGGTTGTACATAAATATGCAATGTTCAGCAAGTGGATGGATGTTTGTTTAATTATGGTCCTTGTGGTTGTGTGTGTTTGGTTGAGAGTGTGTGTCATGACCCTCAGTGACAGACTGTGTACAGCTGAGTGTGGGATTTGTGGCTCCAGCGTGAATGGTTGCTGCCTGGGTATATGCAGAGGTTTTGTCAACAGGGGTGTCTACCCAGTTAGGCTTTGTGTTTTGTGTGTATGTGAGACTGCTATCCTGTCACGTTCAATGCACTGTGATGTGAATTGCAGCTGTGGTTTGTGTTGGACGCTGGTCTGGCATGTTTGTTTTTTTTTTTCCTTCTTGTTTCATGTTCAAGTGCTCCGCAATGGAATCCATGCACATGGTAGCTTTCACTACTGTCATCCCCTCTGTTCATCTCTTCCACACTCCTGCCTTCTCACCTCCTCCTCCTCCTCCTTCTTCTCCCTACCGACTGCCCTCTCCTCTTCCATCTTCCTTTCTGCTCCACTTGGTGTTGCTTCTGCGCCCTCTCGCTGTGTCCGGTTCTCTCATTCACTTTTTTTTCCCTCTTCCTGCCCCTTTAGCCTTGCCACCGAGCAGAGGAGGAACTGTAATGTTTATGAAACCCTTTAATGTGCTATGTAATTACCCTGGCAACACCTCCCATCATTACTCATGCCAATAAAGCACCACAGAATTGACATGTCAGTGAAAAAGAGAGAAAAACGAAAGAGAGGAGCACTGCTTGGACTTTTCCATAGCTCTTCTCCTTTCTTTATTCATCTTCTTTCCCAGTTCTTCAGTCCAGATTTGTTCATCTATTTTGTTTTCCTCTTGTTATTTTACTTTTACACCTACCTTGTTTCACTTCATTTCCCCTTCTTTGGAGCTAAATAACTTCTGCCAGACTTCCAGGTGGTGATCAATTACTGAAAAGCTCTTTGGAATAGCCAAAGCATTCTTAAAAGTGCAGCTCTTTGGCTATTTTTGGTAGATTTCTCTGTTGGGAAAGAAGTAAATGAGCAAGAGGTACTGCAAATAAATAGCTATTGGAGAGGCATAAATAACAATACAATAAACAAGCAAGCAGCTGCGGGCATTATTTTTAATGGAGTTGCAGAAACAGAATTGTTTCTTCATCTTAAAAACATTCAACAGAAAGGTATATCGTAAATGCTACTTACAACAACTTAGTTATTAGGCCTCTTGCTTTTCTCGTGTTGGCAATTATGTTCAAACCCCTAGCTTTGTGTGACTTACACAGAGATTGGAATGGCCTTAACTTAAGGCTTCTTCTCCTATTGCCCGCCCTTGTACATTAACAACTCCTTATTCTGTCTGTTTTGGCAACATCCTTATTTATAAGACAAATATTACAACAAATTAAGCAGCAAAACAATGGGTGGGTGCCTGCCTGACGTCAGCCTGCATTTCATTAGCAATTGCTAGGCTAACACGTTCCATATGGAGGAGCCTGCAGGGTAGCCCCCTGCTGCCCAGTCGCAGCCCAGCCCAGCCTAGCATAGCCCATCTCGACTTCGTTGCCATGGCCTGCCCCCACCCTCGCTCTAAGTCAAGCCCCAGTTTGGACCCCATCTGGGCCCCCACCATTATGTCATCTTTAATTAGGACTTGTCACACATCACCTGACACCTACCCCGTCTGCTGTAACCTTTTGTCCTATTGGAGCAACAGAAAAAAAAAGCTGTACGGATGATTTTGGCCTCTTCTTTTCTCTCCCACCTTGCCTTTTGTTTCAATTTTTTTTTTGCTCATTCTTCCTCTTTTCTTTTTCAATCTTTCCCCTCACCAATACTAACTTTTTTGGCTTCTCCTGCTCTCTCTCAGTTCAACCTGTGTAATCCCACCTGCCTTTCCCCTTCTGTCATTTAGAGTTAAATTTGATGTGCTTGGGGTCACGAAACAATGAAGACTAAAAGAAGATTCTGATGACACCTCTGCGCACTTAGCCAGAAATGTTTTTTTTCTGACAAATGACCTGAATGAGTTGAATGATAGTGAAAAATTGGATGTGACAGTGAGATGGGAAGCAACTCATTCTGGAGAGAGCTAAATTATGGCACATGACAGGACTCTGGAGTGAGACTAGTAAATTGGTCCGAGCAGTGGACCTCTGGATAGCAGCAGGTTGTGGCAATGTCTGTTGTGATTGAGACATAAAACGTGAGGGCCAAGGAAGAGGGGCACAGATGTAGAAAGAAATCCAAAGAGAAAGATTAGAGGAGACATACAGATAAGAAAAGATTAATGATTACTAGCAGGAGCATACACTCAATATGTACTGAAACGAAGACATTTTTCAGGTGTCCGCTCTAATTTCAGACAAGTGCAGGTACTTGTGAGGCCTTGGTTTGTGTGCTTCAACCCTTCCAGCTTGTGTATTTGTATGGCTGTGTATCTGAGGGTTGCTGTGCACACCCACATGACTCTCTGGGTTTCTGGTTGCCATCCCTCATCACTGCTTAGATCCCATGGGTTCCTGCTGTTGGCTCAGTCTCCTGGTCTGCTGTAAGCTTTTCATTTAGATCTATTATATTCTTTTCTTTTGTTCAAACTACCAAAAAGAGCTGTAAAATGCTTACTTTGTAATTGACCGCCCTGTTCATAATTGTTCTCCTTGATTTTAACTGAAAGGTTGAGTGTTGTTCAAATGATTTGTGATTAATTGATTTGTAAAGCTATATATCTTAAATCAAGTCACCGGAGTCATAGCTCCGCATTGCTTAAGTAGTCAAAACATTGAATGAATCACATCTTGACAGCTTCCAGGGGACCACTTATTTAAATTATTCTCTTTGGATCAATTTCTACATTTAGTTTGGTTGGTGACAAATGACTTATTATGAAGAAACTATTTTAAATGATAACCAAATCCTGCTATTGGATAAAAAAGTGACAATGGGAAATAAAACATATTAATGAGCTTGGGGCTCTGACGAGATCCAGTCATAGGATTAGGAATGTATTGTTGCATATTTTACTAATATGGGTCTGCAAACGATATATTCAACTCAACTATTTTTGCCCATCGTTCGGACAGTAAGCGCAGACAAAGATTTCAAGAAGAGTAGTAAAAGTGAAAGTGATGAATTGCATTCTTGTCAACCACAGATTGTGTAATCAGAACATGCTACTGGGCAATATTGTCTTTGCAGCCCAGATGTTTAACAGTTAACTTTTTTTGGTTTCGTCCCCACAACCTAATAAATAACTCCACCATTGCTTGCTGGTACCACCTCTGCCTGTGATGTAATAGACTTATCTGTTGCTAAGCAACAGACACAACAACCCAATGCATTTGTGGTTATATCTAAAGTTTTTAACTACAACTATATGTTTTTCCACTTCTAGCATTTTAACAGTTTGTCAACTGCTCCATCAGAGAAAATTAAACATTGTATTTGTTTTATACAAATGTTAGGGATCAATCCAGGCCTTATGCCCAACCTATTCTTGGCAGGGAAGCTCATGTTGCTGTCTCGCTGTTCTATGTGTAAACCTTTCGTCTGCGACTAACTGTGACCAAAAGAACAGTGAGAGACAGGCAGTGATGCTTAAAGAATCTAAGCTTTCCAAAGATGGTTTGCGGCAACAGACTGGAGAGTACTTGCAAAGCACGTAAAGATAACATCAGGCCAATAGCTGAGTATGTAACAAGCTATTTAAACTTTTGTGTGGCCAGCCCAATCCTCACCAGAACATTTACTTCACCCAATACAAACTTTGGATCATTAGTAAAATGAAAGAATGTGTGAACAAGTAAAACAAGCAATCAGAGAGGAAGACAGGGAATTAATGAGGAGCGTGCAAAAATAACAAACTCAAGATAAGAAAACTCAAAAGAGAGCTTCAGCAAAACAATTTTAGACTTTTGTGGTCAAGGGTAAAATTTTTCACAGGGTTCAAGTGAATGGACATTCAGATAGATGGAGGTCCAGACAGAGCCAATGTACTGAACACATTCTTCAGTAGGTTCATTTTAGGTGCAAGATCTGCATCCTCCGTTCCTCACCCCAGCCACACAAGCCTTCCACACTCCCTTAATCTAAAGGGTCCCTGTCACATCTCAGGTTTCTTATTTTCATCTTAGTTATGTATCTTGGTGATGATCCACTGTTGGACACAACCATTATCTCCACCTTCTTCCTTCTGTCTCCCTTCAACCTTGTTCTGTTCCACTGGAGAAGGTTCCAGTGGCATGAAATCTAACCTGCCTTGTATCATCTGTCCTGACTACAGACTTGTTGTTCTAACACCTGAGATTACTTATCATCACAGAATGCATACATTTGATTCAACAACGTTTGAAAGGGCAAACCAGGCAGGACTAGAATAGCGCTTTATCAAGTCCAGGCCAGCCGGGTGAAGTGTCTTGGCCAAGGATGCAACAACTACGACAGACGAGGCGGGGATGCGAATTGACACCCACTACAGGGTAAACTTCCACCACTGCCACTACTGTCCAAGATCATGTTCGTTGAATTCGCAAGGAAGCCTGATTTACTACATCAGAAACTCCAGAATACACTACAATGCCTACCTGTAAAACAGACACCGGTTTGTGAGACTGAAGAGTTATCTGTCTGACCAGGTAATCAGCTGTACAGAAAAACCAATGTGCTGTACTCCCAACATTTTCTATGATTATGTACACTTCAGACTTGATATGTGTGGGCAGTGTTTAATCTTAATCATTCTTCATCATGTATAATGATTTAGGAGTATGTGTAGAAACTCTCGTCTTTTCCAGTCTGAAGATTTTAAGAAACAATCAATTTCTCATTGATAAAAAGAACCTTGTAAACAAGGCGTCTTCACTAGAAGCATCCACATGAAAGCACTGAAAACAACAAACATTCCTACAAATTCTAGCTATTAAACTGAACCTTATCAGTTTTGCATTTGCAATGCAAAACTGCAACCTAATGCAACCTAAACCCCATCTTTATTCACATAAAGAAATGTAACCACATTAAGAAAGGGTTTAAGTTGACTGTTATGCTAGAGGGGCAGCTATGTGATAATCAGTGACATAAAATTGCCTATTAGTTACATATACCCAATTATGCTGTTTCTGGTATTTTCTGATTTGAACTTATTTCAGAAAAATATTTTCTAGGGGTACTTAAAACAATATTTCTGTTAAAATTCAAGGTACAGAAAGTACTACTAATGAAACTTTTGTGTACTTACAAAATACTGCTTCCATGTGCACGGCATTGTCTATCCAGAGATCATACAGTTTTCTCAAAATAACTATTTGAAGTGCAAATCTCCATTTGCGAGGGCTTTTTGAATTAGATCAATCTGTCCTGTGGTTTCTCTATGTTTTGCAGATGAGTTCTTCCTCTGGCAGTTCTCTAACCGTATTAGTTTTACATGTTTTTCCTATCTGGTTCTCAATGTGTACAAAAAAAAGGTTTCTGTGTTCAAGAAGAGACGAAGAAGTCGTTCACCATCTCAGCTGAGCAGTGAAAGAGAAACAGAAACAGAACGACAGTTCTGTTTTTCAACCAATAACTGTCACATTATACAAGCTATATTTTAACCAATCAGCTAAAAATTACAAAGCTCTCATGTCCAAAGTAGTGAGACTGGCTTATAAAATGACAGTGGTGCTGTGGTAAATGCCAGAGTGACAGCATAAGACACTTGTTTAGTGTGTGGTTGCACAGTAACTACTTCTCATGGGCTTTTATTCTGTATATTATGTACCTGCCTACACATCCTTGCTTCACGATCAAGTTATTTGCTTGCCTTTTCTACTGAACTGGGCATAAGTGTGTGTTTTCAATGTGTGATGCAGTGCTCTTTGTGGGGTTGTTGGTGTTTTATGCTGGTTAGAAGTTTATGATCAGTATTTTCCGGCTTGCATGACTTAGCGTGTGAAAATCCATTCACACCCAACATAAACACACACATACACACCCACTCCTGTTAATGGTGTGGATCTTGATGATATTCCATGTTGTGTCTTTTACTGTATGGTAGTCTTGGTAGCAATGCCGTGCGGGGGGAGTCAAGGCGGGTGTGTGTGTGTGTGTGTGTCTAACTGTCTGCATTTGTGAGTGCAGCTGCATGTCGGTGTGCATGGAATGAGTGTAAAAGACATCAGACACCACCGTTAATGGGCTTAATCAATGACAGATGAAATTCCTGTTGTTTTTCTCACCGCAGCACTGTCTGCTCCAATAGAAACACGGCACAGAATGTGCACTGAAACTCATGGGGATGACTGAGGTTGGAAATCTCACTTATGCTCTCAGCTACCATATACCTACACACTCACACACACCCACATATATATATATATATATATATTCACAAACTCTGCGAGGTAAGGCTCCACATTGCTCTGAACCTGCCAGCATTTTGCTTTGCTGCAGAGTTTACGGCTTTTGTGAAATATGCATATCACAAATAAACTGTGCAAATGCTGTTAACACACATGTCCCTATATTCACATAGACACACATACACTTGCTAAAGTCCTCTCTGTGCTCCAGCTGGGGACCCAGCTGCAGTGATGTCATTGCTTGCTGCCACTTTGCTGATTGTGACTTTTATTGAAAGCAGAACACTTTGATTCAGCTTCAAGAGCAGTCACTCTGCACAAGCTCTAAAATAGATTGGATTCTGCATGCCCCTATACACACAAGCACCATTGCTCATGTCATCTGCATATATATGTGCACAACAGGCATCGGCGTTGGACTGTAGAGGCCAAACCGCAGAAAGGCTGCATCCCTGTAGACTTGATTCTGTCAAAGTGAGGGATGAAAAGAAAGAAGTAGAGAGTGGAAGAGGTGGGAGCATAGATTAACAGTTTGCTCTTAGAGAGATAAGAGAAAGAAAGTTACGCAATGAGGAGATGTCTCCTTTTCCTCTCCAAGCTATCACCAAACACATTTCTTTGTCCCTTACGAATGTATGTTTATGGCAATAAGCATCCACACCAACCAGAC
Source organism: Xiphophorus maculatus (assembly GCF_002775205.1). Classification (NCBI taxonomy): domain Eukaryota; kingdom Metazoa; phylum Chordata; class Actinopteri; order Cyprinodontiformes; family Poeciliidae; genus Xiphophorus; species Xiphophorus maculatus. Next base: position 17,035,725 of record NC_036465.1, on the reverse strand, counting down.
TGAAAACCCATTTCACCTGTATATTTACAGCTAAAAGCCATTTTGTCTGAACATCCCTTCAAATATTAATATTTGATAAAAAACAAACATATTTTCTCAGTAACAAGGTTCTGTAAAACTCCACAAGACCTGCAAAGATATGAGAGGAGGCCTTAGCAGTTTCGCCACATTACGTTCCATCTGGAGTCGCCTTAGAGACCCTTTTTTCTCCTGCTCATGTCTTTACTTCATGTCCTTACTGCCAGTGGCACAAAATTTAAGTTCTCAGCCCTCCATCAACTCCTCTACAAGGCATTTCTGCCCATTCATGTCCCCAGACCCCATTCGTTTTGCCTTTCTCTAAACCTTTTCACTGTGTCCCTTTCACCGTCCCCTTTACTCTGCCCCCCAGCCTCAACCCTCCTCCTCCTCCTCTCCTCTGTCTTGTATATACTCGTCTGTTGGCATGTCCTCTGTCTTTCCAGCCTTTGAAGGCTTTTCAGGCTGCTAATAAAAGACAGGTCCCCACCACAACAAAAGGGCTCAGCGCTGCCTTTGAATAAACAGTTTATTTCGCTTTTATTTTTTTTCTCTCTCTCTCTCTTTCTCTCTCTCCCATCACACACCCAGACCCCCGTGCCTCACCCCTCTCCGCCCCCGTGTATGTTTTTTTCGCTCTTGGCTAAGGGGGAAATATGTGCACTTGCTATGTTTTTTTTCCATGCGATCACAATGCTCTGGAACAGATTAACAGAAGGCAGGGTAGGGATTGAGAGGGATGAAAAAGAGCAGGAGAGGCAGAAGTAGAAGAAAGCAGGTAACTGTGGCAACCTTGGCCCCGTCCGTCAGTTCGTCACTCAATCTGGCCGATTGTATCCTTCTGCTGACCCACAGCATGTTGCATTTCGGGACACACATGCTCACCTCCCATCTCAGCACCTTATCGCCTGTGTGCTGCTGTACACTCCTAAAAGCACCTGTAGTCTGTACGCTGAAGCAAACTCCCTAAACCACATTAGTCCCTGTGTACACTGGCAACACCTGGTTTTTCCCAGTAGGGTTCAAATAAACATCTTGTTGAAGAGAGACCTGTTTTGTTGGATAAACTGGAACAACCCAGCTTTGAATCCGAGCATAATCCACCACATCCAGAGAAATCACGTCAAAGTAAAGTTGACAATTTGTCCTGTTTACAAGTGTAGGAATATTTCTCTGGCTAGAAAGCACTTGTTAGGCACATTTGAAAAGGCGTATTTTTCCCCCAGAATGTAAATAAGTTCTCAGTTTGTTGGATCTGGACCTGCTGCGGTCCCGCAACCTGGAAAGACACTCCACTACTGAATGAAGCCCCGACAGCTGGGCCAGGAGCAGGCTGTGCAGGGCAGCATGATCGCTCCAGCAGACCTAGACAAACATAAATATGCTTCAAAATACTTGAAATTCTTAAGGTGAGCCTAAATTTGTCTTATCAGACACAGCTAAACATGGACGAAAATCAGCTGATAGATAATGTGTGTGAAGCGTTTGAATTATGTGTTTTCAGGAGCTTGAGGTGAATTCCATCTCTCCCCTGCCTGCATTTGTTTCTCTGCTTGGTCCAACTCCAGAAACAGAGGCCCAAGTGAGACTGTAGCAAAACTGAACTCTGATCTGGACCAAACTACAGCGCTGCTACTTCACACCCGTTTCACAGTGCCAGCTTGTTGCCTGTTTCAGGCTCGTCCTCTTGTCTTCCTCTGTTTATCACCTACCTTTGCCTTCCTACTCCCTGCTCTTTTTCACCCTTACTCCTTCTGTCTTATTTTTTATGGAACAGGCAGGCTGTGGTGCTGTAGCCCCAAAGCTCAAAGTAAATAAATGGTCATTTTTCGGCCTCTTTCTCTTGGAAGAAGAATAACAGCTCGATGAGAATGTGTGTAAAGGTTTGTGTCAAGCATGTGTGTGAGCACATTTGTGTGCCAATGTGTACATAACTGTGTACGTATGTGTGTACAAAGCAGCAAACCACAGGCTTATTGGAGCTATTAGAGAGCTGGCTGAGCGGCTCAGCATAGCAGCACCAGATGGGCAACTAGGAGTAGACTCTGAAAACACACACTTTATACATACATGAGAACTTTTACAAAGACACATGGTGCGTATTAATGCTGACAGAATGACAGAAGGAATATTAATACCTACAATGCACACATGTGCATAAACAGACTTTGAAATGTATGCAAACAAATTGATTGCACAAGCATGCACTTGCGCACAGCTGGCACGCTGCGTCTGCCACGCGCTCTGCCGCGATGCTCCAAGTGAATGATGGACGGCGTGAGGGTGAGGAAGAACGACACAAAAGAGCATCCCTTCATCTCTGTCGTTCAGCTAATCCTTCTCTTCTGTCACCCATTACGTCACTCTATCTCTCGCCAACACCCTCCAAACCCTCATCCTGCTCTGTGCGTCAGTCTCTTAACCTTTGCCGTTAAAGCTTTTTTGTACTTTTTTCCACAGAGATTCATCTTGGTTTCTCTTTCCCCCTCCTTTGATTCTTAATTTTGAAACAAGAACATTTGGTTTATGTAACAAGCATGGCCACTGTGACTTGCAAAAATATTAATATCCCCATTGAACCAGCATGTGGTCCTTTTCACGTTTAATGAAGTGCAAACTTCTTATTATATTTTACGAGGATTTTATGTTGTGGATCAATAAAGGAAAATGTTACGGTCATTTACAACAGAAAAAAAACAACATCTGAAAGAATAGCAGATTCCTATATATTCACACAGTGGCAACATTATGTTATGAAGATGCATCCTTCAACAGGTTCTTCTACTATTCTGTATAGCTGTGTCCATCTTCACATAAACTAACACGTTTCTCTGTCCATACAAAAAAATAGAAACTTGTATGCTACCACCCACTTGTTTCACATGATGGTGTGTTTAACCCCTAACCAGAGTTGTGATATGTACCTGAGCCTTGGGTCTCTGCGTCAAGAAGCTGAGTGCAGAGACTTGGTGGACCGCTTTGTGGCATAGTGTGGAAACAATCCTCTCATCTGGACTGTAAACAAAACAAAGAAGATTATTGTATATTTCAGGAGAAACAGGGATAGGTCAAACACTATTTCCAGCATAGAAGAAGAAGTGGAGGTGATGTAGAAAAATAAATACCTTGGTATTCACCTGGACAAGAGACTGGACTGGAGACTCAACAGTAAAGATGTCCACGAGAAAGATCAGAGCAGACTGTACTTCTTAAAGAAGCTTAGGTCCTTCAAGGTTTGGAGCAAGATGATGTATGTCTTCTACAAGTCTGTCAAGTGTGATATCTCTTCTGCCGTCATCTGTAGGGGGTCAGTAGCATCAGAGCCAGAGACATAAAAAGGCTCAACAAGCTTATAAAGAAGGTTGGTTCTGTTCTGGGATGTATTTGGTCATAAATGGTTTTCAACGTGGAACTTTCCATGTAAGCTAATTTTGTAATTTATTTGTACCTGCTGACATTTTTAAGTACTACATTTTTTTTAGCTTAAAGTCATATTTGTGGATTAACAAAAAAAGTCCTCTAATTTCCAAACATTAAGCTGATTATTGTTAAACTGTCTTTGGTATTTTTTTTTTTACTTCAATAAGAAATACTCTGTAGGATAACAAAACCTCTGCTGCTACAACAGTAATGACTTTCTGATACCTAGCATGTGATCTCTTCCACTATGTGTTCCTGCTGTGGTAATTTGTGCAGAATGTGGTTTGGCATTATGTTGATTAAATAAGCATGGCCTCACGTGGAAAAGATGGTGACATATGTTCCAACAAATGCTGTCTATATTGTTCAGTGTTCACAGATGTGCAGCTTAGTGAGCTGCCTTCATACTTATTCTCTATGCACTAATCAATGCATCCTCATACCATCATAGACTCCTGCTTTTAAACTACTTGCAGGTGGTCCGTCTTCGCGCCAGACTATAGGATGATGTGTCCATGATGTAAGAATGCAGTTTTCTATTCTGATCCGTGAAATCATTTTAGATTCAGCTCATCTGAAATGTATAACAAGCCCTGAGAACATTGGAGTTCTTGGGACAATTTTATCATAGTCACAAACTGTTGACTTGGTTTTGCTAATACAACAAGTAGCTGCATTCCCTGGGCAGATTTTCGACATCTTTAGTGAGCTCCACAATAGAACCATTTCAGTTTTATTGCTGTATTTTTCTCGTACAAGCATGTAACGGTATTCCAGAACAATTATCCCTTTTTTTCCTCTAGTGACCAAGCATTGATTCAAATATTATCAAACTTTTAGTCCCGATAAAACCTTGTTAAGATGCTTCACATTGTACATCTGTGATGTCCAAAGTTTTTGTCATGTGGGGAAAAGAAAGTCAACTGAAAATCACTCACATGCCAAAAAATATATCTTTTTTTTTTTAACTAAAACTCAAAACATTATATTGTGATGACCTTTTAAATAACTGTTCAGTAATAAACTAAGCATGTTAAATAAACAGTTTTTGGAAGAAATTTATGTGTAAATCAATGTATACAAAACTTCATTATGGTTATGCACATTTGGCTTTTTAAAGGAAATGTATCTAATATGTGATTCTTTTTGGCTCAATTAAAAAAATATTAAAACAAAAGCATTTTTATCTAAAAGAGCAGGAGTAGAGTCCCTCTTTCTTTGAAAATGCTTGGTGTATTTAGATAGGTTTAATAAAATTGGCATAAAACATTGAGTGCCAATATCGTCTTATAAGTAAAAAGTCAATGGATAGATATTGACTTTTAGATCTTATTATAATTAAATAGGTCTTATTTACTAAGAAATCATAAAGAACAGCTCATGTTTTTATGATTGTGAAACCTCACTGTATACGCTCTGTGGTTGTTTTAATCAGTCACGTTTGGCTGGGTAGTTAATAACACCTTATTCACTGATGTGAGAAAGTCAGATGAATGTATTGTTTCCATTTACCTTTATTTTTTAAGAAATACTGAAAGAGAAATAAAACGTTCTCTTCCAGTGACTGAGAACACCATTTCAATCCCTTGAACATTTTCACATTGTGTTACAGTTACAAACTTCAATGTATTTTATTGGAATTGTATGAGGTTTCCAAAGTGTTTTACAAATCAAAAGCAGAAAAGTGTCATGTACAATTGTTCACAGCACCCCCATCCCAACTCCACTCCAAATCAGTAATGTGCAGAGTATGCAAACTCCAGTTCTTCAGTGTTGTTCTGTGGAGCCTCCAGGTGTGTCTCTGGTTTAACAGAACATAATCAAGTAACTGAATTACGTCCTCCTCATGCAATCATGATCGACAGAGGCTGGGGCAGTCTGACAGAAGTGAGGCTACCATCTACCACCAGCAGACAAGGCTGGTGGTAGATGGTACCACCAGCCTTGGTGGTACCACTTGTTGTCTCACCAACAAGTGAGACAGAAAGTGTCTCACTTGTTGCCCAAGGACGCAACGAGTGAGTCAGATTGAGTGAACTCTTACCACCGCCGCTGTTATTTTAAAAGCAATATTTCCATAAGCCCTATGAAATCTGAGTTCATTTAATTCTATAGTCATATTCAATAAACTGAATAGTTAGTCATATTGAAAGTACTATTTCAAAATAACAACCTTTAAGCAGGTGTAAAACATACTTTTCACTAAACCCACATTTTTGTTTTTAAAAATAGTTGTTTTATTAGTCTGATGAAATTCCATAATTTTAAATGTCGTTTCATTACCTTTAAGTGGAAAATCAACATAATTAACAGAAACAAAAGTTTTCAAACATCATACTGTGTGTAATATGATGTGTTTTGCTTAGTGATAAAATTCCTGTAACAAATTAACTTTTCAATAATATTTTAATTTCTTGAATGAGTCTGTAACAGCTTTTAATTGTATCCCCCAGAAATCACAACACCCTGTGTTGAGTTTCTAATTTTCCTTGAAATGTTCCCTTCTCTCTCTCTCCCTGTTAGCCAGCAGGAATTTACTACTAACTGGAGTGTTACCCCAGCAGCTCTCCCATTTGTCATCCATCAGGCGCAGCAAAGTTATTGGAACGTTGCAGTTGTGCTTCTCGTGGCGTGGATGCGGGCGGCGGGCACGTTCTTGGGGTTGCAGTAAAACAAGCGTCTAATGACACCCCCTGTAACCACAGTAAAAGGAAGGGGGGGCATGCATCACCAGTGCTAACCCAGGAAATGCCTTGGTTGGCCACAGGGTAATTGGGACTGTCCCATATAATTTGGGCAGCGAAGCAGGCAAGTTTGGCCAGAACTCCTGCACTTGTTTCTCCCTGGATGTTGGTCAACCGCACTGCACCATATAAATGATAAAAGGGACGGAAAGGCAAACTTTGAGATAAGCTTTGACTTTGGAAATTTGGGAATAAAAGTAGACAAAGAGTCTGATTTGAAATAGAAACTATGACTAGAAAGCAGAGGGAACTGTGGGATAGTGTACAGATTAGTAGTTTGTTCTCTTAGATCTGTACAAATATTCAAATGTCACAGCAAGAGTTGAGAAAGTGAAGAGTGGCGCATATATGGTGGGCATTATTTTTCCCTCGGCAGGTTCTCCTATGCTGAGGCAGATGGAAAATAGGAAAGGGGAGCAGGGGGAAATTCAGCTTAGTCAGGTCTTCTGGTGCGGCAGTGTACTCATCGCGGAGCGTGTGGATGTGTGTTTTCTCTTTCTGTCAGGTCCTCTTCACAAGCACCGCTCACTCTAAGTGAGGCAGACAACTTGAAGACTAAAGAGTTCTTGTGATCGGGCCTGAAACCACAGGTGTGTGTTTGTGCGCAGAAGCTTGTATCTGCATTGGCCGTGCACATTTTTGGTGTGTTTCTGCTTTGTTTTAGGCAGTTGGTCAAGCATCTTTGTGTTTTAATGGACAAGTATGAGGCAGGTTATGTATTTCAGTGTGTGTGGGGAGCTGCTGGAGTGTGTTTTTCAGCTAAATCTCACTAAATACATAACTGTGCACTGAAGTGTGTTTAATGTCTCTGTTCTGTTTTTGATGGCTGCTGTGTTATACCTGTCTGCCCCTACAGACTTTACTCGCATTAGTGGCATTAGACGGGCTTGTTCCGCATGTTGTCTGTCTGTGTGTGCTCTGTCTGCATCTCCTTTACGTGTGTTTGTGAGCTCAAGGAAGAAAAGAATGTGTCTGCTTACAGCATAGACTTGTGTGTGAGCATGCATATAGAAACGTGCAAGAATGTATGTGCGTATTTCAAGCTTTAGGGGTCATGGGCAGGTCTTCATCTCCTGCGACCAGACCAGACAACAAGGAGGGAAGTGCCTTGCTGTGGAGCAGACGGCAGCAGTGTGCTGTGTGGCTGCCTCTGATCTGGGACATGGCCTTGGGCAGCAACTAAATGAAAAATGAAACCGCATGGCGGTGGGGTGAAATGTTTGTAAATCGGACACCGACTAAATCATGCTAAATACAAAAACACGCAGAGAGAATGCTTCTCAGCAGATCCCCAGCAGAAGAACAACCCCCTGAACTGCTTTTCCCTGCCTGGTTCTGGTCCCAGTCCAAAACTAGTTTGCTCCGCACAAAAGCAAATCCTACACCATTGGCCTCCCTTTATTTACCTTTGCTTTGTTTTCGCGATTTATCAGAATTAAGGGTTTTCAAGCTGAGTTTATGGTCACAATTGGACGCAGTTTTAATGTCAATAAACAACATATTTAGCAAGTGTTGTTGTTCTTCATCCTAGATTCTTGCGTAACGGTAATATGTCTAACAAAGCACAGATGCCGCATTAGCCTGAAAACATCTGTGTTACAGAGGGAGAAAGACATGGAGACGGACGTTTTAAGAATGTCCCTAACTTCAGCTGCTGCACAAAAGGTTAAAAATCCATTTGGGGTCTTGTTCGTCTCATATTCTCTCTGTTAATGTTCACATTCTCTTTCCGACTCACCCCATTTTGACTTGCCTCTCTGTTTTCTTTGTCCTCATCTCCTGTTTCATCACAGTTTACACCTTGTACTCTTGTTCTCCTTTTGTTTTCACTAAAGCCTATTCTTGTAGCTTTTTTTTGTTCTCTCTACTCTTATGAGTCACACGTCAGGAACACAGAACCCGACGTCCCAAAGACACACATTACATGACCGCTTTGTCCAGGCAAAGGTCAGTGTGTTTCTATGGCTCAATGAGCCTGAAATTGTGTGTTTTTATGGCCTAACAAAAGTTAGGAGTTGTACAATTCAGGAAGGACTGTCTTTTGACTGTTTCCAGTATTTCTGCACCAGCAGCAGACAGTCCCACAACCTCTGCACTGCTTGGAAAGTCCAATCTGACTCATTAGCAAATGATGCTTGCAATGACTGGGAAAACTCTGCTTCTGTTTAAACACAACTGGAATGATGAAATGCAGTCTTTTCTCAAATTGGCAGTGTGACTGAAAATCGCCAGTCGTGCAATTACTTTTATATTAGCACTGTGAAAGACTGGATATTTGTCCAGTATTTATTTTGCAATCTAGTAGGTGTCAGGTGGGATAAGTCAGCATACCTCAACCCTTCATAGGGTCAAGCGGTTGCATACGGCCTATTTCAAGGAAGCATTGGGTGAGAGGCACGGTGCACCCTGGACAGGCCCTGAAACACACGGCAAAGTAAAATGAAATGGTTTTGATCTGGTCTTCAAGGGCTACTGTGTGTTCTAGATGTCCTTGCTGCAGCATAACTAATTCAAATGTTTACATTACCTCCTTAGTATGCCATCAAGTGCTATGGAAGCCTATCAATCACCCACTTATTTAAATGAGCCTTGTGGCAGAACATAAATACTTAAAATATTCAGCGGATCCTGCCTGAGAATCAAAGTTGGGGATTGTTAGAGGGGTCTAGTCAAAGTCCAGCCATTAATCTAACAGATGACCTGTGTCACTCGAAAGTTGATGTACATAAAAGACTGACAAGAAGAAAGCCATTGAAAGAAAACCAAAATATGTCCTGCTTTTGATTTGACATAACAAATGTGGAAGAATGTGCTCTGGTCAGATAAAGTAAAATTAAATTTGTTGGTGAGGAGGGAAACTGACATTGCATATCCTCCTGTGCACCATCACCAGGGTGTTTTAACATCGTGCTGGCGGGATGCTTTTCTTCAGCACAGACAGGGAAGCGAGCCAGAGTGTAAGGGAAGATGGATGGAGCTGGATTCAGGATAAAACTGGAAGAAAACCTGTTGAAAGCTGTAAAATATTTACAGAAGGGGGCTAAAACAGAAAAAAGGGGAAGTAACACTTATCAAGACCTACAATGGGCTATTTTAGATCAAAGCATAAAGTGCATTTCCACTTCAGGAATCAGTCGGTTCTAGGTGTAGTTTCCACTGCTGGAACCAGGGCCAAATCAGACAAAAACAAGTAGAAACCTATCCAAAAATGAGCCAAGGCAGGGACTTTTCACATTCTGAACAAAAGGTGTTCTTGGTGGGGGGAGGACGACGCATTACATTTCTCAATAGTTGAATATCCCCAGCATTTTATTTCAGTCATCTCCCACTTAATCCTCTTCTACTGCTCACATTTTCAGTTAATTCTGAATTAATTGGCAGGGATTCTGTATTTTTTGCTTAGAAACATTTGGGTACAAATACACTGACAAAATCCGCCCCGACTATGAATATGAAGAGAAAGAGTAGCACTATCGTTAAAGTCTTTTAAAAAGATTTTAAGCAGTAAAGTTTGAATATTCTACAGCGTTTTATTTTCTGCGATCCAGATTAAAGCGATTACCAATATCAGGATTTTTGATCCTCTGCCAGTTTAAAGTCTGAATGGAGCAGAAGTGCTGCTGTAGAGAAGCGTGTGTGTGATTATTCCTGCTATAAGGCATGTATCATATTTTTTGATTCTGATTTTTCCGAAATGAATATAGTTTCAACTCAGTTTAGCAGTTTGACTATGATATTTAACTAGTTATCTGGTTTCCTGCCTTTTCAAGTTGCAGAATCAGGACAGTTCATTTAAAACTTATTGTTTTACAGTACGGTTCCATAGTTCCTCTTAGAACTATGGCACTTCTGTTTCTTGTTACATTCATTCATTCCTTCATTCATTTACTTTTCCATTTGTATTTTTAAGAAAACTATTAGGTATAATAACAATGGGGAAAAGGTCGTAAAGAAAGAATACATGAAATTCATCCACCCATCAATTCGCCTCTTTTACTCATCTCCTTGTACTATTGTTCCTCCCTCCTGCTTCCTCGTTTTCTGTCCTTTCTTCCTCTTTCATCTCAAGCCAGACGAGACCAACTGTAGCCAATTAGCATTTTTCTCCCTCTCCTTTTCTTTCTTCCCCTTCCTTCCTCTGTTTTTGCCCTCTTTCCTCTCTGTTTGTTGTGTAAAATAGATTTAAGGGCGCTAGACAGATTTTGCACTGTTTAACTTCTCTCTCTTTTTCTCTTTTTTTCCCCCCCTGAGCTCCCTCTTTTAGCTTAACATGAATAAACCTGCTGGCAATTAAACATTTATGGAACTGGCATGCCCCCATTTATCCCATCTCACTCCTGACTTTTTTTCCTCTCCCCCACCCTCTCTCCCTATCCATTCACCTCTAACCTGCTTTTATCTCGCTCTGTCACTCAGTCTTTCTTCTTCTGCTTTCGGTCCAACACTCACATTGTCTCCGCTCTCCTCGCTTTCCAACACCTGCTGCGCAGGTCGCACAGTCCTTTGCTCCTCCTCGTCCCACCTCATCTCTCTCTGTCTCTGGGTGGAATGGAGGACTGATTAGTAAGAACACATTCAGATTTTCCTTCCACATGCTGTGCCAGTGAAACAGCCGTGTGCCCGCTGCATTCAAGACAGCTGTGCCAGGGAAGAAGTGGTGTTTGAGTTTCTGTGCGCATTTGGCGTGTTTATGTGGCAACAGCATGACAATATGTTGCAGGGTTAAAAAGCAGCAGACCGTGATACAGTAAACCCTTCCTCACACGGCTTAAATGACAAGCTGTGCGACTCGTTGTGCAATGTGTGTGGCAGCTGACTGTGTCTGTACGCATGTTTCGTGTTGCAGGGATGTTTACGGTGAAGAGGGTATTCGTGATGCCTGCAAATAAATCACAGATCCTTGAGTACCACCAGTGCTTCATCAAGGTGCATGTACACGTATGTAATTTTGTTTAGGCTATGTCTTCTTAGTCGTGGGAACGGTAATTCTGTTCTTGCGGCCCAGATGTGTTGCACGGTGCTATGAAACCTGACCCACCCCCCCTCAACACCAACTACAGCAGCCCCCTCTCCTTCCTTGTCCGCCAAACCCGCCCAGAACTCTGTGTTAAGACACATGTGGAAACAATTCAGTCAATGCCCTGAGCAGGGTAGCCCTCACACACACTCTCACACACACACCCCGACGTATGCACACACTCCACTCCCATACACACATAACATACACACTCATTCCTTGCTCGCCCTTTCACATATACCATGCGCAGCCACGCAAACGCCCCGACTCAACGACTCAAGCACATTGCTCTCCTCTGTCCTGCTGCTGAGGTGCTCATTGCTTAGTGTTTGACAGTCTGTTAACGCTGCTGTGATCCTAAACCCCTATCAGGTTTTCTACACTCAATCAATAGGTCGTGTGGATCCCCTGGATTTCACAGGGTTTAAAAAGGAAGATTGTGGGGGGCTAGGCCTTCAGAACAATATGTGCAGACTGTGAATTTAAGGATGTTGTAACATTGTAATGGTGTGTAGCAGGTTAGCTTCCGACATAATGCCGTTAAAAGGCTGTTGCTTACCTTTTACTTAAATGCCATCCGTGATGCCATTTAGGTTTCCCATTGAGACAACTCCTGAGTGTATTCACAAACACTTGCGTGATGTCAAAATGCATATTTTGCATCTATACTCATAATAATGCACCTTAAAAATACAAAAGTGGATTTGTTTTTACTAGGCCTTTAACAAGATCTTGAGGGAGATGATGTGATATTGAAACTTAAGTCTGTCTCCCAATGTGATAACTATTAGCTGTCGGCACGTAATTTGGCAAAGAAAGTGCGAGCTCAAATTAGTTACAAAAGAAAACGCTGTTTTCAATGCAATGCTCCAGATTTAACTGCTTGTATTTCCAATTTAACAAGTTAGATGGCTAACTAGAGGCACATGTTGTTAATTTAAGCTCCCATCTTCAATAAAAGGCAACACATGGATTGAGCTATGTGTGTGCTTAATGTTTGACACTTCATATTACCGCTGTAGACTTTTATTTTGAAGAAAAGAAGGAAGTTGCCATTCTTAAATTGCTCTGTTGTGTTGACTGCAGGTACAAAAGCACTGAAGATGCTTCCTCCTCTAAAATTGTTTATGTCGCAGCATTTTAGGTTCTCTCTAGAGAAAAAAAAACCTGCAACAAGCAAAATACAAACAATTTGTATGTTCTGTGAGAATAGGGCTACTGCTCTTAATCACTAGCTGGTCAAAAAATTACATGCTGCTCTGCTTCATATTTGTGCTACACTAAATGACTCTTCTGAAGTCTTTTAGTGATTTTTCATCTGAACAAAATATCAAATCAAACCTAAACTGGATCATTTTACACCAAACAGAATTCGTTTGTTTCAAACAAAATGCTAAATTAAACTGATTTAAATCTTGGTTGTTGTTGTCACATGTTACTTCCAATGTTTTTCTTTTAATAATTTCCTTGATTTTTGGTTCATTCTGTTAAGCCTTACCACTAAACTATAATGTGCCGGCCTGTTTAAATAAATAGACATGTTTACTGATGTCTATACTCACCTAATTCTTGAAGGGTCTTGTCAGTGCCCATCTCCAATGGGCAAGAGGAAACATACACCCTGGGCAGGTTGCCAATCCATCACAGGGAAACTCAGAGACACACAGGGCAGAAAACTATGAACACATTAAAGACAATGTACAATGTTTTCTAAGGTGGAAGGTAACCATCAGGGAGCCCAGGTTAAACCTTTGTGTGTCAAGATGACACACTTGGGGACCCATTGATGAAAGCCTTTTGGCACAAAACATCCAGACAGAGCTACAATGGGAAAGTTTATATCAATGTGTATTCACGTCAGACTGTTTCAGGGCAGCTGTGGCTACAATCCAGTAGCTTGCCACCATCAGTGTGAGAGTGTGTGTGAATGGGTGAATGACTTATATTCACCCATTCAAGTGTTAAGTACTTTAGCGTCCTCTGAACTTGATAAAGCTGGTAAATTTGCCATTTACCACATAGGACTGGCCTAATAAAAATTCAGCATGTAATCTGTTTGTGAATATGTGGCAAGACATCAAATAAGATGTGCAGATGCTCTCCTAACAGCCTGGCTGAGCTTCAGTCTCCATGTGTGAAGCTAGGAAAGGCAAAGACCCAAAAAGCTTGGAGTTGTGATTGCTGTACAATGTAGTTTTTATACAATACTGACTCGGAGGCTGAATACATTAGTAACCCACACTTTTCTAATTTATATCTGAAAAGGGACAATAACACTATAAAAAAGCCATGTTTTTCTTCTTGTGCCACATAAAATTCTAGTAAAATTGAGTGATGTTTGTGAGTGATGTGAGAAAATGTGGAAAAGATTGGTTCTGTTTTTCATTTAATAAAGGACAAAATCTTGTTTGGTTTCATTTAGAGCAAAATGAGCAATTTACTGAGAAGTTCATTAGTATGGTCTTAAATTGTTATTGCAAAGTCACAATTTATTTGGCGTTTACTTTCTTTTTAAAATCCCTACAAGCTTAAAATGTTACGTTTTCTATTGGACTATTAGCCTTGACTAAAATGCTAATCAAGTGGCGTGAAAACAATTGTTTTAATGTTGAATGTAAAGAGTTTAAGGAATTAAAATAGAGTTCCAGAAGTTTCAGAAGTAAACATTGCAGAAAAAAGACCAGTGGTTACACAATGTCTTGGACCTTACATTCATTAGTCAGCAAAGAAAATATGAACCACAACAAGGCATTGAAAAGCACATTTAGTGGCTTCACTTACCGCTGATCATTATCCATAGCACCCAGTTGCACCCTATAACCCAGTTCTTTCACCACAACTTCGGAATGTTCAGGGGGGAAAAGCAAGTAAAACAAACAAACAAATGCACAAATAACACACGACCAACTATGCCAAGCAAACATTTAATATTGCTGCACATATTCCTGACACTGCCACCAAGTGGCAGACTAAGCAACAGCATGTGCAAAAAGCCCTGTAACTCATGGGGATCTAATGGGCCTGGAGAATGCCTTAACAGTTTCAAAAATAAAAAATATAGCGCAACTGAAAGCAGCAACTCCAAGCAAAGTCAGTAATGACCAGGGAACAATGATTAATTTGTCCATTTTCCTTTAGCAAATGATCAAGCACACTTTAAAATATTATCAGAAAGCGTGAATGTGCTTGAGTGTGTGTGTAAGGTCAGGAAAGAGCACAGGCTGGGTTGTTTTTGATGTAGCCAAAGTGCAGAAACAAGCCCATTTTGGTAATTTAATATTTCACTCCCTTCACATCTGGAGCTCCATGTAAAAATGGAAAATAGAGGGGTGGGATATGAGACTGACATGGAGCGAGGGAGGAAGAAAGAGGAGAGAAAAAATACACCCTCTTCTCCACACATCTCGAGCTGTTCCTCCCTCCCCGTGCCTGCTCTATGACCACATAGCTTGTCCGTGCACATGCTTTTTTCACACTAACATTGAATGCATTCTTGCTGCATGGACATGTACTTCTTGTCTTTTTTTTCTTCTCTCTTTCACTCCACCAGAGCTCTCTTGCACACACACACACACGCACACACACACACCACTCTGGAGTGACTGGTGTTGTAAGTTGGCGTGAGCGTTTAGGTGATCTGGGTGTGATTACTGCTTGGCTCTCCGACAGCTCTGATGATGACATTCAGCGCTTTGAGCTCCTCTGGCTTGGGCCTGCTCCAAACACAACCAGGGAGTACACACTCTACCTCTCAACCATCCATTTATGCAGCCCAGATAAACTGTAACACAAATGTTTTACTGAACCTAAAGCATGTTCGATTTTTATTAGGAAAAAATATGACTTTTATTTTCTGTGCCTTCAAAGATTCTACTGTTTCCTTCCCCCTTTTTTTGAAACCTTTAACGTTCATGTTTAAGAGCAACCTGCTTCTCTATTCTTTAAACCTTTCCGATTCCTCCGCCTCAGTCTGCGTCCCATTTATTCCAACTGTCTGCTTGCCTCATTTAAATGCCAAGCTCCGAGAGCAGCTGTGTGTTGGATCGTTGCTATCAAGACCAGAGTCAACATATGCACACACACCATTTCTCTCAGTGACGGGGCCGTGTGCCCAGATTGTGTTAATCCTTACTGTCCTCCACACATTTCTCTACACCCATCAACGTCAGCGCCGCTTTGATGAAGACACACACACACATATGTTCGACTCTCCATCATTATCATTGTTTCAGCTGGAGAGGAGTCAGCGCTTTTGTTTGTAATTACAGGGGTTTGAAGTGAGAGGGAAGAATTTTCAAGAAGAGAGGAGTGGATGGAAAAGAGAAAGAGCAGGTCAGAAAAAGCACACACACGCACACATACACCACTGTGTCTGCGACATATTAGTCACATTTTACCGTAATTGTTGTTAGACCCCATCCCACACTTGTAAAAAGAAGAAAAAAGAAGTACTCTGGGAATGTGCTCTGCAGTGGATGCCTTCCAAGGTTTTGTCTGGTGTGCTCAGCACAAAGGGCGAACGGAGCGCTGCGGCTGGCTGGTATGGCTTTGAAAACACTGGGGCTTTGGGTAAAAGCCTGTTGCGCTTCCTAAACCCAGAGCTTCAGATAGGATTGACCCCATCAAAGCAGAATTGATTGTATCATTTGTAGACGTACTAAACAGCTTTCAGCTATAGTCTTTCAGTTTCCTTAAAATCTAAACGAATCCCTGAAAGCCAAACACAAAGACAATCTGAAACCAAGTCGACTTCCTCCCATCTGGAAATGTGTTGATAAGACAACCTGAGGATCTGACAAAGAAAACCTAAATGATTTACGGTACAAACCTTCTGAATTACCAACAGAAAGAATAAAGGAAAAAAACAGAACATTTTCTCAGAAGTACGAAGTAGAGATGTGTTCAAAAACAGCAGTGCTGAACGATGACAGGCACGTGGCACGCTGCAGCATCCACACAGCTTGCTAGGATCCCTCAGGGTTCATAAAACATAAGCCTCGTTAAAGCCAGCGCCCCCTCTGTGACAGGCAAGCCAAGTTCACAGTTCAGGGATAAGGGACATTTGAGTAAATCACAGAACAAGTGAAACTTACTGAAGTAAACAAAACTTCTTCTCACCAGCGACTCTGTAAGGACTTTTTCTACACTTCCTGAACTGATCTACCTTCTTATCCTCTGTGATTCTCTGGCTCCTGAAAATTTTACACCTCCTGTGACACCATTACAGCAAATCTTTCATGCATCTCTATCATCCGGCCAGGAAATGGATTGTGAAAAAAACATAGCCCCTTATACAAAAAGATTATGGCTGCCCAACATATGCAGAGCCCACTTGCACACATCCACAAATGCAATTGGTCTCCAACTCACGGGGCTTTGGGGAGGTGTGCGACCCATGTGCGTCCTCTCTTAACTCCCAGTGTTGCCCAACAGGGAGTGTTTGTGTGGTATCCCGGGGTAACTGGTAGAGAGGGTGGGGGGAGGCTGATGTTCGGAGGCAGGGCTACAGCCGCACGTTGAACTTGGGGTTTGTTTGCACTTTCATTGCTAAAATTGAGCATGCATGTGTCTGCAGAGGACGCAGGTGGGCTTATGCACAATGTCACTGAGCAGCTATGTTTGCATATGGCTCTGCGTGCATGCATATTTGAGCGTGCATGTGTGTGTCGGAACAGAGAATGTTGTTTGTCTACAGACTAACTGTTACTGACATGCACAGACTGACTACCGGAGTCAAAAAGTTAAATGCACTCTATGCTCCTTTCTCTCCTTAGAGACTCTCTCTTTCTGCCTCCCTAACGTTCTCTCCTCCCATTTTTTATTTTCTATATTTTTCACTCTAACATACTTTTTCCTCTCCCCCTGACAATTTCTTTCTTTTGCTCCCTCCTCCTTCCATCTCTGATGATTTTAGCAGAGGTGTGACTCATTGGGCATTGAGCCACAATGTCAGGTAGTGAGGGGAGGGCGGGAATGAGGTGGAGAGAAAGAAAGAGAAAATGGGGAGAGATTTAGAAATGGGGGGAAGGCGAGTTGTTTTAGAAGCTGTGAGGTTCGCTGTGTGTGTCTGGAGGTATGATAGTCCGGAGATATGCAAAAAGAAATGAAATGTGCAAAAGGAAGTAAGTGAGAGAGAATGAGGGAAACAAGGGAGTGGGAGGGGTATACAGTGAGCACAGGGAAAATAAAAAAAGGAAGGGAAATGAATAATTTCAGCAAACAGTTTTCGTCATTTTTTTCTCTCTCCCTGCATGTTGTGTTGTTCATGTTTTGCCCATGTAGCACGGTTTACGAGCTGACCAATGTGTTTATGTGCAAATATTTTCCTCCATTCATGAGTTTTTATGTTGCTAAATACCAGAGTGTCATAACACAAGCCCACCTCCCAGTATTTCTGGAGAAGTAGAAAGGTAGGTGAAGGAGGGATGCAGTTGGGTGAAGGTTGCAGGCAATGAAACAAACTAGTAAGAGAAGAATGAGAGGATAAAAGATTTTTTTTTTTAAAGTTATTAATAAGAAAGTTATTTGAGAAAGATTTCTGCAGGCACGATCATGTTCCTGCAGCTTGTCAGTCAGCTGTTGCTCCGTCCCCTAAGGCAGGGGCTCTCCACACTCATCTCACCCTGGCACTCGCCCACACACACACACACTCACACAAACAACAAGCACACACACATGGTTTTGGCTGAAGTAATGGACGGTCTGTGCACTTTCATGTGATGAGGCATTTACTTGGTGATATTGTTTAATTTTCCCCAAAGGTCAGATCACCCTGAGAACATGCTCACACGCTCACATACCCACAAGCAAGATCTTTTGACCGCTGACTTCTGTTCTCAGTAGACACTGGCTTGGTTCCATCCATCACATCTCTGTTTCCCATTCCCTTCCTTCCTCGTGTTTTTCTTGACTACCTCCAATCTCAGATCGTCTTGCTGACAATCAAGAGACAATGATCATCCGTGCAGGATCCAGTGTGAAAGCATTATCGCTGCCGGTTCACGTCGGTGAATAACCAAACACTCCCATCATGTTTTTTGTCAGGTTTCAGGTATGCCCCTGTTCAACTCCCTGTGGCTGGTTTCAACACCGCCCTCTTCAGGTCATTTTTATTATTGAACAAATTCACACACTGTACATTTTATTAGATACACTTTGCTATTATTATTAGAGTATCGGTACCTTTTGTTAATTTTGAACTGTCTCGGTTCTTCCAACAAAGTGCAGCAGGAACTTTTCTGAAGAAATTCTGGTCTGAAATGACATGAATCTTCCACTCCAACACATCCCAATGGATTTAGTTCTGGTGACTGTGGAGGCCACTGGAGTACAGTGAACTCATTTATCATATTCAAGGAGAAAGTTTGTGACTATATAATGTATAGTGTCTATTTGTGACACTATCCAAATAGAAATAGCCATCATAATATCAGCGTTTTACAGAGGTTGGATGCACTTAGGTTGGTTACAGTGACTAAATGAGGCTCTGTTGGGACTAATGGAATCAATCAATCAATCAATCAATCAATCAATCAATCAATCAATCAATCAATCAATCAATCAATCAATCAATCAATCAATCAATCAATCAATCAATCAATCAAGTTTATTTATATTGCACATTTCAGCAACAAGGCAGTGCTTTACATCATAAAAACACAAAAATACACAGCCATAGCAACACCAGACATTCCACTATTGAGAAAACCAGCAACAAACGTTACATTTTGATGCGTGGCATCGTCAAAATCATTGATACACATTAAATCAGTTGATGTGCAGTTTGAAATTCAGCAAATTCTTTTGACCACTTCTAGATGCATAAATGGATTGAGTTGCTGGCTTGTAATTTGTTGATTTTTTTATTTGGGGAAATAAGCAATTAAACCAGTATACCTAATAAAGTAACCAGTGAGAGGATGTGAACCCCTTACCCCCAGAAAATAGGCATAAATAGAAAAGAGATGAATGTTTTTCTGTCTTAAGGGAAAAACTGTAAGGGCAAATTGACAGATGGCATACAATCCAGAATTATGAATCTCTATGCAATGATAGTGAGCACATTTTTTAAAATCTTAGTAGATTAACCATTGTTTTCAAGTTAAAAGTACTTCTGTTGGGTGGTGACATTTTAGCGTGGACACACACGTTATGATTGATTGGAGGCAGTCCTGATTCATTGGGAGGTTTTCAGTGGCGATGACAGAGGGATGGAGGAGATCAAAGTCATCCTGATAGATTGCTATCGCCACTCCCACCTGTTCCCTCTGGAATTTCCTCTCTTCCCAGCATGCATGCATGCGCGTGCACTACTGTTATGTCTACCATACTGTTTGTGTTTCTGCATGTGTGCCTGGGTTTGCATCTGCTACCATGTGGCTGTAGACCTAAATGCCAATGTGTCTGTATGTGTGTGTGTATAGTCTGAACACGTTTGCCACTTGCGGGAATTTTATAATCTGGAAGTGGAATATGTGCTCATGTCTGTTTCTGCCTAGCTCTGCTCCATCTCGCTCCTTTCTTTCTTTGTCTTTTTTTCATCTTTCATTCTTTGACAGCTCTAACAGGTTTTGGTATACCACTGGTTGATACATGCCAGCCTTTCCCACTGCTTCTGTTTTCTCTAATTTGTATCTCTTCTCTCTTTGTTAGAAAAGCAACATCTCACCAACAGGCAGGTTCTCAGGAACGTGAGGAGACGCACACTGAGACAAGTGGGACACGGTCTATAGTCTCCGTAGGCATCTCAGGTTGCTGACATTTTTCCATTTTTGTGAATATAAGGTAATAATGATAATATTAGTGGGTGTGACAGAGCAAGGGCCCATTCACTGCCTCTGCCAGCTTCCTATAAATATCCCCCTTCTTCTGGGGAATCCGAGACTCAGCAGAGACCTTCAGTTTACACAGCTGAGGCGCATGTGGACAAAAACCTTCTTTCTGCCTCTTATTTTCCTCCCTCTTCTTCCCCATATCCCAAACTATTCTTTTTCCAATCACCTCACTGCTCGCTGTGCTAGTATCATCAACATTTATCTGCTGCCTTTCTTTGTCGTCCCTGTCTTATCTCCTCTCACCTGCCTTCCTCCCTCATGATTTCTTGCTCATATCTCTTTGTCTTGCATGACCTCGAAAACTCACCTCTAACTCCCTCAGCTCTTCTTTTTTTTTGAGTGTATCTCCTCTGATAGATTTTGTGGTGACACACTGGACAAAGTTCAGCAGGTTATTATGGAAACTGAGGAGTGATGAGGTGAAGCTAATTGCAGGTGGAAGTCACCCTGCTTTTCATCACGTCTCTGTGTTTTGTTGTGTCCGCTCATTTCCCTTTGGCTTCTGTTCACCCCATCCCTCAGCCTATGTCTCTCGATCCACCGCTCTGTTTTTACACACTGAAAAACTCTCATGGATGCACACAAGCTTAGCAAGAATGTTAAGATCATAGTATACAAACCTAAAAAGCTAAAGTGCCTTGTAAAGTTATTCCTTTGAGGTTTTCTGCATTTTGTCACGTGTCAAGCATAAGCCTGGGTGCATTCTATTTTTTATCTGATAAAACTACACAACATAGTGAATAATTTTGAATTTCTGGGATAAAGAGGAATTAGTTTCCAAACAAAAAATCCAGTTATCCTCTGAACCCCCCTTGTTAGCGCATATATACCTGTATGTGTTTAAATATCAATACAGAAGGAGCTGCTTTGTCAAGGCCTCAAATCTTCGTTAAATAATATTAGTGAACAAATAGCATTATGACCCACCAGGCAGGTCAGGGATGATGTGGAAAAGTTCAAAGCAGAGTTAGGTTAGAAAGCAATACCCCAAGCTTTGAACATCTCATGAAGAACTGTTGTGTCCGACATTCAAAAAAGTTGACAAGCCTGGCAAGAAGAGCATTAATCAGAAAAAAAAAAACAGCTGAAAGGCCTCTAGTAACTACAGAGCAGCTGCAGTTAAGGTGGTAGACTCTGTTGACAGAATAATTTGCAGTCTTGCCCTCCATATATATGCCGATTATGAATATATGGCAAGAAGAAAGCTTATATTGATTATCATAAGCTGTCCAAGCTACAAGCCATGTGAGGACTAAAGAAACCGAAGACGGTGCTTTGCTCAGGTAAGACCAAGATTAAACTCTGTGGCCTACATAAGCACCATGTGTGGCAAAAAAATACAGTCTAGTCAGAGTCTAGAACAAAATCCAATTGAGATACTGAATGTGGCAACAAAAAGCTCTTCACATGCTATCCATTCAATCTAACTGAACTTCTGCAGAGAAGAATAAGCAACAATTTTAGTTTATAGATATGGAGAGCTGGTAGAAACATACTCCAAAAGGCTGACAGCTGCAATTGCACTGAAAGTTATATGGTTCTACAAAAATATTAGGTGGAGAATATTGTGAAGTGGATTTTTCTCTCCACAAATATGCACCACTATTTAAAATCTCACCAAAGTCATTTGTTAAAATCAAGGTTTTCAGATTCTTCCTTTTTCCTTTTCTGAATAGTGTATACAAGCCTTAGTGTGTGAGAGAAGACAAGTTTGAAATCAATATTTTGTTATGCGTTTTGTTTGACTTTGGCTCCCCCTTGCGGATTTTCTTTGTCAGCATGGACATTTCTGAAACAATCCCCACACTGAGCTGCAATCACGCCGCCTTTTTCACTTTTGAACTACCTTGTTGCTGAAATGTGCTATACCAATAAACATGACTTCACATAATATTTAGTCTTACGCAATATGTGGATAAACATGCATTCGTGGTACAATTAATTGACATAAAAAACAAAAATATGAAAATAAAATAAATGTTGCTACATACAGATATACAAAATGTCAACAAAAACAATAAAAACAGGATGATTACAACACCCTTTGAAAGACATTATATTGAAATTTCCTTTCTGTGAACCTGTAGTGTCCTGGGATGATTGGGATGAAAGCTGAATTTTGCACTTATGATTGGATTTTCCATCATTTGGACATTACACAGCATAATCGCTACTTCGGATGAACCGATAAATCGGCCAGCAAATAAATTGGACAGCAGGTAAATCACCGATATCCTTAATTCTGGGAGATTGCTGATCAACTAATAATTACACATGAAGCCGATCTTATCCACATATCTTATCTCGGCAAAAATCTAAAAATCAGCCACTGTCCTCTTGGCGTGAGAGAGGTTTGACTCTAATGATTCCTATGAGACGATAAAAGCTGATTCCCAATATGGCGGGCTATCGGATGTATTGCAGCAACGGTCCATCTTTTGTCAGGCTGTTTCTCTAAACTGTTCAAGTATCAACAGTGAATGTA
The DNA here is from genome assembly GCF_002775205.1 of Xiphophorus maculatus. Taxonomy (NCBI): domain Eukaryota; kingdom Metazoa; phylum Chordata; class Actinopteri; order Cyprinodontiformes; family Poeciliidae; genus Xiphophorus; species Xiphophorus maculatus. The sequence continues at coordinate 17,013,207 of NC_036465.1, read as the reverse complement.
TCTGTTTTCTTTACATAACCAACGTTTATCTTATTACTGGTGCCCGCAATAGAGGAGGGGTCCATGCTGGCTGTGGGTTGGTAGAGGTGGTCTGGTGGCTCTTCCGCTAAGCTGACGCTTTAAGACTACAATACAACATGATAATTAGCTTTAACTTGTCGCAACGAATATTTACAACCGTCTTCTTAATTCAGGATCGCGTGGAAATCCATGAAAACTTAAAAGCCCATTATATTTGGAAGACAACATTGCTCGTGGTATTGCTTTATTTGCTTCTAAAATACGACTTTGTCTTTCCTAGCTGTCATGGTAACTCAAAGCAAAAGCAGGTAAGCCTCATTTCGCTCATGCGGATGTGACGTCACCGCTGCAGGAGCAAAGAGCCCATAAAGCATGGTGTGTGTGTGTGTGTGTGTGTGTGTGTGTGTGTGTGTGTGTGTGTGTGTGTGTGTGTGTGTGTGTGTGTGTGTTGTTTTTTTTTCTCCAAATTTTAATCCTTTGTGAACCTATGTAGCTTGATGCTTTGGTTGCAACTGAATTCCCCACGCTGGGACGATAAAGGCTATTTCAATTCTGGTTTTTATGTTATATTTTATATTTTTGGCATTGCTGATTTATTTTTTCTCAGTGATCACAGTTGTTAGTACTTGTGCATTTGATACATAGAAAATGTGTTTGGTTTAAACGTTTGTGTTTCTTTTGAATATAAAATCTATTCTCCAAAGCCTTGTGTAATGGGATTGCCACTCACAAAATGGCGGAGACGATTTCGTAACCAAACGCGTATTTATGGGGCAAATAGAAATGACTGAGGCACTTATTCTTCTGCGTTTCACCAAGAAAGTGAAAGGAATTAAATAAGTGCCCAGAAACAAACACCAATGGGACATCACAATATTCTCAGTGGTGTTACACTTTATTATCAAGTTGTGCAGGCTTTGCTTTCGGCGTCGGTGTAGCTCAGTGGTTACATCAAACCTGAACTATCAAGTTTCTAAACCGTGGCCTCACAGCCGCGGGTTCGACCACGGGCGCTGTCCGACGTTTTTTATTTATTTATTTTATTTTTTTTTATTAATAATAATAATATTATTTATCTTAAGAGAAACGATAAACAATAGAGAAACGACATAATAGTGCCGTTGTAAAGGCAGCATTCCCCAAAACTATCTGGTATCTTTCGCCGAAAAAAAAAAGAAAAATGTGTTTAAATGAGCGGAAACAAAGCTGTTGTACTTTTTAACTGTCTATGTTGTGAAAATTATTAAAATAGTCACCCACGATATTGAAACGGACAATATCCGTTTCAATATGTATTCAAAATGGAAAAGTACAGTCTAAGCTCTGTTTGGGTTCCATGTGGGCTAGCCTGTAAATGACAAAGAAAAGTACAATCTTCTCAAATTACAAACTTACTATTTAGAAGACGTTTCTTTCTTTATAGAATTACGATCCACAAGTCTTTTAATAAGTAAATTATCCATAAATAGCCGTTACACTGCGCAATGTCCAACAGGTGGCGCCATAAGTAAATGTAATGCTAAAGGCCTTAAAGGTACGGTGGCCGACAGGTGCAAATGCGCAGCAAAAGAGAAAACATGCAAACAAAAAAGAAGACACCCCCGAATGAAATGCAGCAAATAAAAAGAGAGACGCAAACACCCCCGAATGAAATGCAGCAAATAAAAAGAGACGCAAACACCCCCGAATGAAATGCAGCAAACAAAAAGTGTTGAAAACGGAAGTGCTCCAGACCACTAGGGGGAGTCAAAGAAAATAGTATTCATTTCTATGGGACCAGATGCAAGATTCAGAGAAAGAAATTTGAAAGAAAGTAAAGGTATCTCTCTGAATCTTGCATCTGGAAAGTGTGATTATTGTGAGAAGTCTGAAACAATAGAGCATGTTATTTTAGAGTGTTGTAAGTATGAAGAAGAGAGAAGATGCATGCTGAGAGAGTGTGTAGGTATTAAAGAAAGGTTTAATTTAATAGAATTTTTGAGGAGAGATTTCGGGAGTAGACATATTCAAATAATTATTCGGTATCTTAAAAAAAACAAAGCTATTTCATAGGATATGAGTAGAGCAAGTTGGGTGTGAATGTGTAAAGAATATCAAAGAGGGGTATATAAAGTTATAAGCAAGTTGGATAATATAAGCAGGTGTGTATGTGTGGGGGTATGTTTAATCAGGAGTTAATGGAGGGAAAAGGTAGAAAGTGAAAGTTTATAGACCATCTCGAACCACACTGCATACTGGTAAGTGGCGGTAATGCTACTGTAAGTTTGTTGCCAACCGCCAATAAATACCAAGAAGAAGAAGAATCTTGCATCTGGTCCCATAGAAATGAATACTATTTTCTTTGACTCCCCCTAGTGGTCTGGAGCACTTCCGTTTTCAACACTTTTTGTTTGCTGCATTTCATTCGGGGGTGTTTGCGTCTCTCTTTTTATTTGCTGCATTTCATTCGGGGGTGTTTGCGTCTCTCTTTTTATTTGCTGCATTTCATTCGGGGGTGTCTTCTTTTTTGTTTGCATGTTTTCTCTTTTGCTGCGCATTTGCACCTGTCGGCCACCGTATTAAAGTCATCAAACATGCTCAGGTTAAATTTGTCTCAATGCCGTTTTAAATGTGACCAGTACACATACTCATGCATTAATTTTGATTTCATTCAGCTGAGTCAACTAATTTACCTGGGAGATAATTAATTAATATTTTAAGATGGGTAAATGAGCTGAACACAAACTTCAACAGATTTAGTTCAGGAACAATCAACATCCTCCTTTCCTGACCCCAGTCAAACAGACATCCACCTCCTTTGACCCACAGCTGTCCTGTCAAACCTCAGATGTTTTGTCCTCCACCTGAGTGATGAACTCTTCTGCTTCCACAAGTTTTTCTTCAACCAAATCAGGAGACGCTGCTGCTCCGTTTTCCTCCTCCTCCCACTTTAGAAGACAAGTGGGGGGGGGGGATTTTGAAATCCTGCTTTCAGACTGAAAATGTGTGCTCTTGAATTATGGCAGAAAAATTCCCCCATAGTCAAGAGAAGAGGCAGCTGAAGAGACTCAGCAGAACAAGGCTGCAGGTCCAGATGGTGTCAGCTCCAGAGTCCTGAAGGCCAGTGCAGAGCAGCTCTGCAGCACCTCTTCAACCTCAGCTTGACCGAAGTGAAGGTTCTGTTGTGGAAGATATCCTGCCTGGTTTCTTCTACCAAGAAAACTCACCCATCGGTCATTAACGACTCTAGGCCTGTTGCCCTGACATCCCACACCATGAAGGTCCTGGGAGACTCCTGTTGACCCACCTGAGTAAGCAAACAAGCACACATCAGGACCCCCTGGAGGTGTGGAGTTGGAGTTGAAGATGTCGCCATACACTTGCTTCAACAAACCCACTGGACGGTATTATACTGATGAATGTCCGTTAGATGGCGCCATAGGACCGCGGATTAATAAAGGATTCGGGGTTTGTCATTGTTAAATACATTTCTTAATCTAGTCTAAGAAAACATGTATGTATGTATGTATGTATGTATGTATGTATGTATGTATGTATGTATGTATGTATGTATGTATGTATGTATGTATGTATGTATGTATGTATGTATGTATGTATGTATGTATGTATGTATGTATGTATGTATGCATGCATGCATGCATGCATGGATGGATGGTTGGATGGATGGATGGATGGATGGATGGATGGATGGATGGATGGATGGATGGATGGATGGATGGATGGATGATGGAGATGTTAGGACAGAGGAAGTTTGTTAAACACAGTCACATTAACTACAACTTTTGGTAGGATGAAGTTAAAATTAAGCATTTTTTACAGAAGCCACTCCTGGTACGTCTGGTGTAAAAAAAAAGGTGGGCATTTGTTAAAAAAAACAAACAAACAAACAAAACAAAACCTTATGCTCTTTGTTAAGTAGAGGGTCTGGTATGCCGTGGAGCCTCTTCAGATGCTGTAAAAGCAGCAATAACCCTGTTGGAGTGCTTTGCATCAAGGACTCGTTGAAATAACGTCACTCTTTATATTAAAAGTCTGGTATATTCTAAACTGACGAATTGGCTGTTGGGCTGCACAGTGGCACAGCAGGTAGAACTGTTGCCTTGCAGCTAGGAAATCGAGATATCTTTTTGCACATAGTTTGCATGTTGTCCAGTGCATGTGTGGACAACATGCACTGGACACTGCACTGGACACTGCACTGGATTCTCTCACGGTTAGGTTAATCGATCTCTCTATATTCCCCTTAGGTGTGAGTTTGAACACGCATGGTTGTTCGTTCTGTTTGTCCCCCTGGTGTCATGTGATGGACTGGTGACCTGTCTTGCTTCTCGCCCGGTGGTGATAGGCACTAGCACCTTTCGTGACCCTACAACAAGGATAAGCGTGTTAGGTTATGGATGGATTGACAATGAATAATGATCTAAACCTTAGTGAGTATAATCACAATTATTATTATTATTATTATTATTATTATTATTATTATTATTATTATTATTATTATTATTATTAAGTTAGAAGAATTCAACTACATACACGTCTCCATTTCTGCACAGTCCCCAGTTGATGGCGCCATCGGATCACGAATGATTGTAATGAATCCGCTTGATTCGTCTATTCGTCGTGGGCCGATGCAACACCACCAGTGATAAGTTGAAAACATTTTGTAGAATCCCGAACTTCTAGAGTATAAAAATAAAAAAATAAAATAAAATTAAGCTTCTATACACCATCTACTACCTTTCTTGATGCACCCCTTGGCGTTGTTTCATCCTGTGACACTCTACCGAGGCAGAAGTAACGGGTCACGGTCAGGTGGCTGTTGCGCATCAGCTCAGAGAAAGTAATGGGTCTCCTTTTGTCGGACAATGAGGTGAACCGGGCGATAGGGGCGGATGAAACCGGCTTAATGCTCCGTGTAATGCATGTTAATATCAGGCACCGAGGGGAGCACCGGACGGAGCGCTTTGGGATTATTTATCACAAAACATTTGTATTCTTCCGTTGGAGGACGCTTGATCCCGGATAGCTGTACACTAATCCTTCACTCCGTTAATTAAAAAGAAGTGGAAAGCAATGGAACTGGTGGTGGTGATTTTTTTTCTTTCTCTTTTTTTCCAGAAATGTAATCATTTCTGGAGAAGCTTAACCATCTGTTTGAGGTTAAGTCTCCAAGCAGATTGTGTTTTCTGCTTATTTAAACCTAGGGATTTTAGTTTTTTTTATTTCCTGAAGAGTGGGGGGTGTTGTATATCTGTGATTCTTGTTTGGGGAAGTGGGAGTAGCACTTTCCGTGCAACATTCTCTAAAGTAAGGATAGCACATGCGAGCAATGGTGAAAAAAGTCAGACATCGATAATTTATTTATGTTCCCGTAATTGGTTGCTACAACGTAAAGCTCCGCAACAGATCTCAATTTGCACTTGCGAAAGTAGAAGTTTGGTTCTTTTAAGATGAAAAGAACCCATCACTTCCTCCAATCTGTTCAAAGTGTAACAGGTGATCAAATTCTACTAGGAAGGACAAAATAACAGTTTCCTGTTTTCTTAACAGTTTCCTGTTCTCTATTGACTCAAATTTTCACTCACTAACAAGTGACTCGTCATCCACAGTGCTGCTACGGGGTCAAGGTAGAGCCGCAAGTCCCAGAAAGTCCTACTTTTCACGCCACAGTTTTGCATTAGGATGCTACTCGTGTCTGTCTGGAGACGAACTTGGACTCACAAAGGCGGCATTTAATTCCTCCTCCCTCTCTCTGTCGCTCTCTTTCTCTGCCGTTCAGCGGTTTTCTTACAGGCCGGGATTAACATGGGTAAGATTAGATCCAAGCTAACATGTGCCTCGCTTCAGAGAGACTTTCTTGCTGACATAAACGATATGATGGTGCTTTCCTTCACTGGCGTTATTTGTAATCTGATTTTAAGATTCCTCTGTTGGATCAGTCTGCATGTGAGCGTTTTTTTCCTCCTCTTCAGAGGCTGTAAACCTTTGGGATATTTATTTGATCCTGGCTGTAATACCTGATTAGAGACAAGTATGATTATGGCTTCATACCATAGCTTTTATGTTGATTGTGTTGATACATGTTCAGGTCTACTTAAGTGAATTAAAGTCGCGTAATTCGCATTTGCGTGGCTGTGCTGTCCAGTCAGGACCGTCCGTGTAATCATTTTAAGCCCAGGCACACTCATTTGAATGTTGATTAAAAATGAATATCCTGACCCATCAAAGATTCTTTTTGTAAAAGCCCATTTCGTGTGTGATGATTAATGAATGGGACTGTTTTGCAGTGTGGGCATTCATCTTCAAAGGCCTCTAATTAAAAAGCATTATGGAGTCCCGGCAGTCTGATGGTAGGCCTTTCGAGCAACGCAAAAGAAGGATAAAACATCTGTTATCTAAAACAATACACTCAATGAGTTTATTCTTTTCAAAAAAGCTACAACGCGGTCATGAGAAAACACTGCTAAGTCGTGTTGCCCATCACGGTCATCTTGCAGGACTCCCTGGACATCATTACAAATCCTTATCCGGTAAATGCAGCCTAGAAAGCGACCACTATCCGTTTCCTAATCCAAATCTGGCTTTGACGTCTGGAGTCAAACATGCCCCCCTTCGTCTCTTTAATGGGTCAAAAAGGAGGATGTGAAAGGGTTAAACGTCTACCATAATTAGAGTCGCACTTATCGTCGACGTCCTCCAATACAGAGCAGCGAGGAGCAACGTCCACCCCCTCCATCTATCTTTCTCTCCCTCCTTTTCTCTCTCAGTGTCATACGCACCGTCTCTCTCCCTCTGACTCTCTTTTCCTCTCTCTCTGTCTTCTCTTTCTCTCTCTCTCTCTCCACACACACAAATGAACACACACACGCCTGGAGACCCGCACACACGCGCGCGCCTTACCACCAGCTCCCCCGAGTGTCTAATACTCTGGAAAATCAAAGCGCAAGCCTCCCCCCGTTCACACACCAGTGCTGCGCGTGGTGCACAGCACAGAGAGCCACCGTCTTTCTCCTTTCGCTTGCTGTTCTTTCATCTGCAGTTTCCCCACAAAGTTTTATACACAGATAGGTGTTAAAAACTTTTCATCTTGAGATATATATATTTATATATATTTTTTTGTATCTGGACAAACTCTTTTAGGTTTATCTAATTTGATTTTAAACTTCGCAGCTTTAATGGTGACAGGCTTTAAGAGGTAAAGCATGTCTGGATAAGCTTATTTTTACGCACGCCGCGGACATGGAACGTAAACTCTGCAGAGGCTGCTGGGTTCCGGTGACTGGTCTGGTCATATGTCTTCTCCTGTGTGCGTGTGTGGTGGACCTGGTACTCGCGCAGATTCGGTACTCCATCCCCGAGGAGCTGGATCACGGAGCATTTGTGGGCAACATCGCAGAAGATCTGGGTCTGGATGTGGCCAGGCTTTCAGCGCGAAGGTTTCGCATCGTCTCCGGCGCAAAAAAACAGTATTTAGAAGTGAACTTGGAGAATGGAATCCTCTTTGTTAACGAAAAGATAGACAGAGAGGACCTGTGTGAAAGAAGCCCAAGCTGTTTTCTACACCTACAAGTTGTCATTGAAAACCCCTTAGAACTGTACAGAGTGGAAGTGGAGATTTTAGATGTCAACGACAATTCCCCCAGCTTCCCGTGGACTGAGTTCAATCTCGACATCACAGAGTCTGCTGCGCCCGGCTCACGCTTCCCTTTAGAGAGCGCACAGGACCAGGACGTGGGCACCAACTCTCTGCGCTCCTACCAGCTGAGCGCAAACCAGCACTTTGTGCTCAACATCCAGACGCGCAATGATGGCAGCAAGTTTGCGGAGCTGGTGCTGGATACGCCGCTTGACAGGGAGCAGCAAAAAAGGCACGAAATGGTTCTTACTGCTTTTGATGGAGGTTCACCTGAACGCTCTGGGACAGCGCTAATAACTATCACTGTGTTAGATGCCAACGATAACGTGCCTGTCTTTGACCGCTCTGTTTATAGGGCGAGCTTGGTGGAAAACGCACCCAGGGGAACGCTGGTGCTGAAGTTAAACGCCACAGACTTGGACGAAGGCTCAAATGGGGAAGTTACATACGCGTTTAGCGGGCACGCACCTCTTAAGGTGCGTGAATTGTTCAGCGTGGACCCCTATATGGGGGAGATACGTGTGAAGGGCGTTGTGGACTACGAGAAAGCCAGTGTGTATGAACTGTACGTTCAAGCAAAAGACAGAGGACCGTCGGCTGTGGCAGTACACAGTAAGGTACTGGTGGACATCCTGGATGTGAATGACAACGCTCCCGAAGTTATCCTCACATCAGTGTCCACACCTGTCCAGGAGGACGCGTCGCCTGGCACAGTAATAGCTGTGATCAGCGTCATGGACCGAGATTCGGGAGAGAACGGGAACGTGGACTGTCAGATTCCGAATAATGTCCCCTTTCAGCTCCATTCATCTTTTAAAAACTATTACACGCTGGTGACAAGCGAGCCGCTGGACAGAGAGACTGTGTCTGAGTTCAACATCACACTTACAGCCAGAGACTTGGGCTCCCCTTCACTCTCTACCAGGAGAACAATTCTGGTTCAAGTGTCTGACATAAACGACAACCCCCCGCGGTTCTCTCAACCTTCATACACAGTTTATGTGACCGAGAATAACGCCCCGGGCGCTTCCATTTGCTCCGTCTCTGCATTCGACCCAGATTCTAACCAGAACGCATATCTGTCTTATTCTATTCTGGAGGGTCAAATTCAGGGCATGCCCGTGTCCACTTATGTCTCCATCAACTCCGACAACGGCAACATATACGCACTGCGCTCTTTCGATTATGAGCAACTTCGAAACTTTCAGATTCTGGTACAGGCACAGGACGCTGGCTTCCCCCCTCTCGCCAGCAATGTCACGGTCAACGTGTTTGTTCTGGACCAGAATGACAACGCGCCTGTCATTGTGTCCCCGCTGCCCAAGAACGGCTCTGTTGCCACGGAGGTGGTTCCGCGCTCTGTGGACGCGGGGTATTTGGTGACCAAAATCACAGCATTAGACGCAGACGCAGGGCAAAACTCCCGGCTGTCTTACCAGGTTATTCAGGCGACTGACCCGGGCTTGTTCAGCGTGGCTCTATACACAGGCGAAATCAGGACCATTCGCCGATTAGTTGAGAAAGACGCAACAAGACAAAGGTTAGTCATATTAATCAAGGACAACGGACAGCCGCCGCTCTCTGCCACAGCCTCTATTGTCCTCACAGTTGTAGACAGCGTGCCCGAGTCGCTGTCAGATTTCGGAGATCTAACACTCAGCCCGAAACCCCCCTCAAACCTTGCCTTGTATCTCATCGTGTCACTCAGCACAATATCTTTAATATTCCTGGTGGCTATCATCGTGCTGGCTGCTGTTAAGTGCTACAAGGACCAGGAGACCCACAGCGGTTACAACCTGCCCCCCTTAGCCTGCTGCTGCTGCGGGGGCTTTCAGCCAGAGCCGCCCCCGGAGGTGTTCAAAAAATCCAACCTCAACTTGCAGATTTCATCCGCGTCCAAAGTACCTACGAACTGCATGGAGGTGAATGGAAATAGCAGTTTTTCTCAGTCATATTGTTATAAAGCCTGTCTGACCCCCGAATCAGCCAAAAGTGACTTTATGTTTCTGAAGCCGTGCAGCCCGAGCAGCACGCCGAGGAACAACGAGGCGAAGAACGCGGACAACTCGTGGAACGCGCACAGCCGGAGCGCATCTGTCAACAACGGAGCTACAACTCCGAACGAGGTGAGCGTGACACCGGGAAACAATGCAGGAGTTTAAACTGCGCTTTGTTACTTCGTTTTACTTTCTTCTCTGTAACAACGCGCCAGAGTGACATTTCATCTCTTGAAGGTCACATTAGGCGTGCCGCACAAGTGTGAAGTCAAACCTAAAAAAGCCCCCAACAACAACAAAATGAAATGAAATAAAAATATTTTAAGTGATTTTGTTTTCACTATGTCTTAGGAACATTTTTTTTAATACGAGAGGCTAATTTATCTCAATTTTGAAATCCGTGGTAATGTTTTCCCTTCGCGGAATGAAATGACATGACGCGAAATTGCATTTTAATTGACAAGTTAATGAAAGTGTAAAGCACCATCTTGCGTGGAGCGTACGGTGCGCACGGACCGTGACTTAGAATGAAGTGAGATGTCACTTACAGTACAGGAGAGGTGGGGGCCGGGGAGGGAGGGGGGCGTTTAAAGCTTGCTCCGCTTTCAGTCTTAATAATAATTGTGGTGTTTTCTCATAATACATGAACTAAAAGGGAATTGATGTGACTTGTGTGAATAATCACTGGGTGTCTCTGCCAATAATTGTCAGGGAATGAGGCTGCACGCGCACCTGCTTCCAGCACCTGAGTGTGAGCACAAATTCAAGGTTAAAGGCATTAGTTTGGTTACATGCAGTTATTGCTGGCTTTCCCTGATGCCTTCTCGCTCTCATGCTAACAATATGGGACATATAACCCCACTAACTATGCCTCAAGGGCAAAAGCAACAACCGGGCTGCACTATCAACAATGTGGCGTATTCGCAGAGGGGCGGGGGTGTCAATTATTGATGAGAAATGGCAAATAGGCGGTTTCGGAAAGACAGAGTAGGACATCGCAGAACGGAAAGGGGGGGGGGGGATACAAGGAGAAGGGGGTGGGGGAAGGAGGGGGTGCAAGGACATGGCCGGACTGAGACGTGGACTGCCTGTAGATCGGTCCGGTGTTGTCCTTTGTATGAGAGTGGGGAGGGGGGGCAAGGAGGGAGATACGCCGATCGAGGGTGGGAGGGGAGAGAGGGGAAGGCTGTAATCGAAGAAGAGGGAGTGAAGGAGACAAGGAGAGAGGGCATTTACGGCAAAAGGATGTGCAGACCGGTGTTTTCTAATTCTAACAGACGGGGCATCAGAGCGTAAACGTGTGCGTAATGCTGATTTTTGTCGCCCCGATTTCCCGAAAAAAATCCTAGAGGCACAAAGAGTCAGAGTGCTCGCACTAAGCTCCGCCAGGCAGAAGAGGGGAGGGGGGAAATGTCACCGGCACAAGCACCTCTGGCCACGAGAGGGATTTTGAGGTCACGCTGATTGTTCCGCCCGCAGCTATGGACCTTCTGGAGAAAGTGCCCTTCCTCTCGCTAATTGGTTCCAGTAATTCACCCAGTCCCTGCTCGTGCGCTCAGACGAGTCCTACGTAAGGTCGTCGATGACAAAAAAAAAAAAAAAAAAAAGACAACTCACAAAGAAACTACTTGAGCGTTGCATAAAGCGAATGCACAGGCGTACTTGAGTTGATGGATTGGAGGTGAAAAGGAAGATTAAATACACGTCCAAGCGAGGTAAGCAGACAGGACAGGTGGGGTGAGTGAACGTGCGCTCCAAACTGCGCCGTACGCGTGCAGAGTTGTGCACTTGAATCAGCGAGGGCGACAAACTTTTCCAAGGCTTTCTGAGAGACTTTTAATTAAAAACCTTGCTCGAGGAGCATCAGAAAAATATTAATGAAAAACGATGCATAAAGTCCACAAAACAATGACGTGTGTAATTTTCTTAATTTTTTCCCGGGTACGCTTTCCTTTGAAGATTAAAATCATGTTTCGTTTCATCCCTGTGGGGGTTCTAATTGGTTTTATGCGTAGTTGGTGAGAAGACTATTTTGAATGCCGATTTTAATAATACGCTTACGTCGCACTCCCCTTGTTAACAACTTTAGATGGACTAATCAAGCGTTGAATGCATAATATGAGCCCCAAGTCCGAAAAAGTCCCGTGGTTGATTTCCTTAAAGCTTCCAGTTTTCCGCTCCACAATAGAGGATAAAAGTGAAAGTTGGCCATTGCCGAAAGCGCCTCGGGAAAAAAAAGTGTGCTTTTACATAGATCCACAAGGCGGCAGTCAGATTCCATGTGGAATAATCCACCATTTCAAGACAGACACAATAGAATGCTCCAGTCCTTTTTCAATGACCTCTATGCTCTACGAGGGTGAAGTGGACAGAAGGCCTTCTTTTACAAACCTGCTTTTAGGAAGACGGGTTCTGAAAAGGCTTGTGAAAATAGATGTTCTTCACAAAGCTGCAGAAATATATTTCAGTCAAATTTTGATGAAGAGCTGACATATCTTTGTCCTTGCAGCTGAAGCAACCAAACACAGACAGGACTCTCACGAAGACCCAGAACTCTTCCATCAAAAGGTATCATTGTGACTTAAGTAGCTGGTATGCTAAACAATATTACATTTCCTTACATTCATTAAGTACATTTTCTGAATTGTGAATGTTTATATAAAAAAAACAACAACTTTTAAACCATTTTTAAAACTGTTGAATGAATGTGACTTTTTTCATAGTTACAACTCTATCAATATGGATGGCACGCTTATGCGTAAGGCAATGCATGCAGACCCAGAGAACTATGTCACTTCAATGGCACCTGGACAATACTGGACCTGGGGAACTCAAATGAAGGGCATGAAAGGTAAGAGTCCAGATATGTTGCAACTGAAGTGGCCTTTAATGAAATTGTATACTCTTCCAATTAAAGTTAATGACAAATGTCTCTGTTGCCATGTAAAGTTGACACATTCTTGCCAAAGGCACCATGTTAAGCATCATTAATGTTTAGTTTTTACCTGTAATAAAACTTTTATCTCTTATTTTGAGTTATTTTTTGGGGAGAACTACGAAACCCAAATTTGCATGACATTGGTATAAATGAAAATAGTTCTGTCATAATAATGTTAGTTATGCATAATAAGCAGTTGTTTCTTCTCGCTTGGTCTATCTGCAGACTACAAAATGTCCCCATCACCTAGTGGGATTCCTTCTCGGCCCTGGACTCCTCGATGCACGCCTCCTCCACAGCAGCAGCAGCAGCAGCCGCAGCCATCAATTCCCTCACATCCGCACCCACATCCACATCCACATCCACACCCACACCCACACCCACCACCTGACTATCACCACAACGTGTACATTCCCGGAACTCCATCAGGCTTCTGCACCCTGCGGCCAACAGCACAGCGAAGTGAACTGGACGTCCACAATTCTTTCTCCACGTTTGGCAAGAAACGGCGTCTTCAGATGTCTCCGCAAGGGGAAGCTGCAGTGATAAATAATGATCTGTACAATGACTGACACTCCAATTGTTGACCTAACTGATGAAGAAACAGAGAAAAATAAGTGCAACAATATTTTGGCGTTTTTAAATGGTATGAAAACAAAGATGAAGAGAAAACCACAGGTGAATATTAATATTTAATGGACATTATCTTTTGGAGAAATCTCATGGCTCTTTATCTGACTTACCACTGCAACACTGTCAATGTGTCTACCTGTTATTATATTATCTTTACTACAGTTATTTTGATCATAATTATTATTTAGACAATCAAAGTGCAGCTCAATTCCATTCAAAAAGCAAAAGTGGACCACTATTTTGCACATCTTTTTTTTTCTTTTTTGTATCTTTATTTGCTAGCAAAGCTTGTGTAAATATGACAAATATTATGTAAATGTATATGCAAGCTGCACTAAGATGCAAGCTACTCTAACAAGGGGCTATTTCCCCCTACCCATGTACTGTACACATTTATGAAATTAAAGTATTTTTTTCACTTTGTCTTTCCTAATTTTTAGGAAGTAAAAGTTCAACTCAAAACAAAACTTGCACAGATAAATCACTTAAACGCAGGTCCCACAGATCGAATTTAATTAGCCTCAGTCAATTATTTCGGGGTGGAAAAAGTTCTGCAGCCGCTCCTACAAGGCTGGAAAGCTTTTCGCCCTGGTAAGCTGTTTTCTGCAGTGAGGAATAAACATAGTAAAATGCTAACATATGCTAATTGGAGCTCTTGCATTTCCATTTGCCCGCAGAGAATACTGGGGTTCATTAACTGAACAAACAGAACCTTCTCCCTCGAAATATCACTTTAATTAAGACCACGAACACGAATACAAGTGTCAGGGGAAGCGCAAGGATCAACTCCAAATGCCACACCTGAATAAAAAAAGCTACAGGGGCCTGTGGCTTCTTTTTCTCTCTCTCTGCCCTTTTGCATCGTACTTGTCAGGGTATTAGCTCCCACCAGCAACAGATGAGAGTGGGCCAGTGGCCAGAAATGAGCAGTGAAATTAGGTCGCCCTGTGGCTCGGATTGAAAATAATTTTGTTAATAAGGAAACCAGTGTCCATAGAGAGCATGGGGGGAGCCTGCTAACCTTCTCTGCTGTAAGGTGATCCACTGGGACGTCTAAAGGGGAAGCCATATTTAGGTCAGCTCTATTTATTTTCAGAGGAGCAATGAGCAGTGCTGCACTTTTCAAACAGCAATTTGGGAGAGTTTTTCTTTTAACTTGTTGCAACTTTAGAGTTGCAAATGCACCGGAAAACATATTTCTTGACTGAAATGAATGATTTCAGTCAAGAGTCTCAAAGACCAAGATACAAAATGATTACACTCTCTTTGGTTATAAAACTGTAATTAAATACAATACTCGAAATAATAGTTATAAAGCATATCCAGATCAAATAGGGGAGACTAGTCGCACTTCTGAATAATCCTGGTTATTTGAGCTGGGCGCTGTCCTTCTGCAGGGTGCTGAAACGTCAGTGACATTTGTCCTCTCCTATCCAACTGCAATTTATGCATTCCTCCACCAGAGGGCGGATGAATACTGTGCTTAATGTCCACTAATTTGGAGGCATCCCTTCTAAGACTTACATACAATTCATTTTATACAGTATAAACTTAAAAAAGACATGTATCCAAAACGCTCAGAAAATTTCTATATCTTAATTGTATGCAACTTATATCTTTTACCTAAATATGTGTAAAATAACACATTTTAAAATGTAAATAGTATAAATAAAACTAAACTTAATTGGGTATCTTGAGGCTGATGATACCCAATTAAGTTTAGTTGAGAAACTACATGTTTCTCTTTTAGAGAGAAACATGTAGTTTCTCTTTTAGCTTGTTAGATTTTTTTCATATCAGAATGCCATTAAAATAAAAACAAGTTACATTTCTATATTTGTCACCTAAAATAATGATAATGACAACCACAAAATCAACACAAAGCAAATAATAATTACTGATACTGGCTGTTGTGGTGGCAGAGTTCATATTTTGGCTACTTTGTCAAGTTAAGTGCTGTTGGTTATCTCAGTGTAAAGGTGGTTTATTCCACTATTGAAAAACATTGTGTGGTTTTAAAGTTTACAATTCAAGTCAAATCCTATTCAGATTAAAAATAAATTGCTTATAATTATGTTGCTGAATGAAACAGATATTGTGAAAATGTAAACTCTACTTTTCAGATGTTTTAGATTAAAGCAAAAGGTTTTCTAATCTTTAAGGACTTTCAGTTTATACAATTGTCTCTATGAACCTTAGTTATTTGCAACTAAAATCCGCCTTGATTTATTATCATGACTTGATTCATTGTCATGACATTAAATGTAATAAATATAGACTTTGAAAGAATTCTTTTGAGCTACAATGGATTCTTGTTATTCCAGCAGATGGCATCATTGAGTAAGAATCTTTTAGGAAAATCCAGTGATGTAACATCAGAGATGTGTGAAATTATAGCTCTGTTTTATAAAAGATACAGACCAATATGTGCCAGGAAAGAGCAAGATTAAAACAAGATGAATTTGGATTCTAATCTAAAACTTTCATCTGTTTTACTATCACTTGTCACCACAATTGTTCTTTAGTCATTCCTACAGTTTGCATTCAAATCTAATAAAGTTTATTAGATTTGAATTGGTTAGCCAAAGTTTATTAAATAAACTTTAATAAACTTTTAAAGTTTCATTAAATAAACTTTGGCTAAAAGTAACAGTAAAATCTTGGGGAAAAATTACAAACATTTGCATCAGAAAGGAACCAAAATGAACATGGCTATTTAATTGTAACCCTTAATGTTTATCAGTATTAAGTCTCAAATACCAAGATTGTATTATATTCTTGAAGTAATATCAGCAGTCTACTGTGGGATTCTAGTAGAGTATCAGTTATTACAGAAAATTAAGCTTTAAAAGCCTGGAATTGATTAAAGTTGTTAAGGGAGGAAATACTGTGAGCAATTTTGTACTTTACTGACCACTATGATTCATAAACTTCATAAAGAAGTTATTACTGTGTTCTGTGTTATTTAAGGTCACATTTAGTATTAAGTAAATATTAAATGTAAATTCTAGAGCCCTTATAGCAACCTGAAGGTGAACCCAAATAACCTGCTATGAAGTAATTTTAGGGATCTAGTGGATCGTGTCTACAAGCAAAATATAAATTACAGTTTGACTTTAGTGAAGCATTCTATTTTATGTGCTATGTGTCATTTTTAAAATAGAAAATGTGTTGTAAATATTTAATTAATGTTCAAGAGGAGATTGGGTCAACAAAACTGGGTGATGAAACTTCAAGTTTAAAATATTTTTGATTCACAGCACAACATTCTTTAACCCTAAAGAAGAAAAAAATAGAAACATATTCATCACGTGAAAATGTTTCTATTGTTTCGCCACCAAAACATTGGTGATAATATGGAAATATTCTGACCATCAAGGATTAACTGTATTATGTTTGCACAATTTCAAGACTGCAAAACAAACAAAACAAATCACTGCAAGGTACCAGTTGTATTTGGTGAGGGTAAAGGATGTAAGCTCCAAAAATAATTACTATGCGAGGATATTGTTAATACCCATTCATGTTTTCTTGTTATATTTTGATAGGAAGATGCTTTCCAAAAACCTTTTATAATCTTTTAAACAGTGTTATAAACAATTTATAAACATCCCTATACCTCTGTCAGTAATCTGGAAACAGAAAAACTACATAAGCTCATTGTACACAAGTCAAAACAAAATCCATTCATTTTCATAGTTCAACATCAAAACATTTTAAACTAAATTCACATTCACTATGCTATCTTTTCTAATTGAAGTTTAAGGAGAGCCGTTCAAAACGCCACGTTCAAATTAGCATATTGTCATGTCATATAATGAGGTAATGCTTGCAACCTGACGGCGGATGTCCTTTTGTCCATCTCTTTGGTGAAATGAACTGTAATTAGGCTAAAGTTACTGTCATTTGCCAAAATAAAATAAAATAAAATAAAATTGAGAGATGATTGAAGGAACAGACTTACAAGTGCCCCCCATTTCTTTTTGAAGTATTTCAAAACCTAGTTATTTAGCTATTTAGCACAACAAACCCGGTACCTGCTGTATGTTAACAACAGTTTCCCTGTTCATTTTATACCACAGGAGTCATGGAGAACGGTGCATCAGGGGACGATCACACACAAAACAACAAATGAGTCATTCTTCTAAAAACATACAGAAGATTTGGAAAATGATCCCTACAGTTTGAGGGGCGTTGGGCACATGGTGTCACTGTTGAACACTGCAGCAAAAAAAGCCGTCTTCTTTCTTGAAATCACGACACACCTTTTTCCACTGGCTGTACCGAACAGTCTCTGGATGTTTTTATGATTTAACTAAGTCCGCATGCCCCTTTTATTTTCCCCCCTTGTGTTTATGTGGGGATTTCTGCACAACTTTAAAATCAACAAAGGAACAATAATTGATTTATTTTTTTCCCCCTTTTGAAGGAAGGATGGCATATTGGGCCTCTGTCTTTGTCTTGGCCGCACTATGGCCCGGCGCTTTGTCTGTGACACGGTACTCTATTGCCGAGGAGATGGAGAGGGGTTCCGTTGTGGCTAATCTTGCTGCGGATTTGGGACTTGAGCTCGGAGGTTTGGCACAACGAGAGGTAAAACTCGATATCTTCACAAACAAAAAATATCTAGACTTTAACAAAAAGACTGGGGAGCTTTACATCGTTGAAAGAATAGACAGAGAATATCTTTGCCCAGCGAAGCCAACATCTTGCTTTTTAAAGCTTGATTTCATCATCGAGACCCCACTGCGCATCTTCAACATTGAGCTCGGAATAACAGACATAAATGATAACGCTCCACATTTTCGAAGGGACAGAGTAGAGCTAGACGTTTCAGAATCCGCCACGCCGGGGGAGAGATTCTCACTGCCCAATGCTGTAGATCCAGATGTTGGCATAAATACGATTAAAACATACAAACTTAGCACCAGTGACCATTTTACCATAGAAATTCAGACTGGCAGTGACGGAACGCAGTATGTAGATTTGGTATTAACGAAATCGTTAGACAGAGAGGAGAAAGCGGTGCATAAATTAGTCCTGACCGCTGTGGACGGAGGTGTCCCTGTGCGTTCAGGTACTGCCAACATTATAGTAAGAGTACAAGACACAAACGATAACCCTCCTCAGTTTGACAAGCAGACGTACACAATAAACATGGCAGAAAATACTCCGATAGGAACTCTGGTCGTTAATCTTAACGCTACTGATCTTGACGAGGGGAGTAATTCAGAGATTGTGTACGCATTCACTCTTTACACGTCGGAAAAAACGCAAGACGTCTTCACGCTGGATCCCAACACGGGAGAGATAACAGTTAAAGGAACCATAGATTATGAAGATATGAAATTTTATGAGATGCACATTGAAGCAAAAGATAAAGGAGCACACCCTCTGCTGGGCCAGTGCAAAATAGTGGTTCACGTGACAGATATGAACGATAATTTCCCTGAAATTACTGTGCAGTCTGTGAAAAACACAGTACCTGAAAATGTACCTGTAGGAACTGTTATTGCGCTGGTAGGTATAAGTGACCGAGACACAGGTGATAACGGAAAA
Source organism: Xiphophorus maculatus (assembly GCF_002775205.1). NCBI lineage: Eukaryota > Metazoa > Chordata > Actinopteri > Cyprinodontiformes > Poeciliidae > Xiphophorus > Xiphophorus maculatus. The sequence continues at coordinate 16,994,423 of NC_036465.1, read as the reverse complement.
ATAAACATCTTCATACACGAGGCCATGCCGTTTATTCTTAACAAATCATCAGACAGACCCACACATTATAACCTGATAGTGTCTGAGCCATTAGATCGGGAAAAGGTACCTGAATACGACATAACACTAATTGCTAGAGATACAGGAACGCCTCCCCTATCTGACAATGAAACAATAACCGTGCACCTGCTGGATGTTAATGATAATGCGCCACAATTTCCCCAGTCATTTTATACCATACGAGTAATGGAGAATAACGCACCTGGCTCCTTGCTCAGCTCACTCACTGCATTTGATCCTGACCTCCATGAAAACCAGTATCTAGTTTATTTCATCATAGAGAAGGAGATTGCCAACACCTCCATGTCTATGCTGTTCTCCATCAATCCAGAGAACGGGAATCTTTATGCACTGAAAACTTTTGACTATGAGATTGAGAAGGAGTTTCTTTTCCACATTGAGGCCAGAGACTCTGGTTCTCCTCCTCTCAGCAGTAATGTGACCGTCCACATCATCATTGTTGACCAAAATGACAACGCTCCAGTTATTGTCTCTCCTTGGCGCGCTCATGGCTCAGTGGTGGAGGAGAAGATCCCCAGATCCACTGATAAAGGATCCCTGGTGGCTAAAGTGATTGCCTTAGACACAGACTCTGTGCACAACTCTCGGATTACCTACCAGTTTCTCCAGGTGACTGATGCTTCCTTGTTCAGCTTGGACCAATACAACGGAGAGATCAGGACTATGAGGATGTTCAGTTACAAAGACTCGCGCCACCTCAGACTGGTTGTTGTTGCCAAGGACAACGGGGAGCCTGCTCTCTCTGCTACAGTCACCATCAAGCTGCTGACAGTGGAGACTGATGTTAAGGCCTACTCTGACATGACTGAGATGCCTCTGGAATATGACATCTTTTCAGACATCAACCTGTATCTGGTCATCGGTCTGGCCTCGGTGTCATTTCTCCTGCTCATCACCATCCTGGTCACCATCGTGTTGAAGTGTCAGAAACCCAAACACAGCAAAACTGCTCCTCCCAGCAGGAACAGTGTGATCAGTGAGAGGAACTCCACCATCGCAGACTCCACTCTGGTCTCCAACGATGCCTACTGGTACAGTCTGTTTCTAGCAGAGACCAGGAAAGGAAAGCTGGTGGTCAGACAGCCTGTGCCAAAGGGCTCCAGATACATCGTGTCCAGCATCCCGAGAGGGACAGGACTGTCAGAGACTAGTGACTCAGCTGCTTCTACTCTGCAGGTAGGAGTGCTGACAATAATAATTCATTTTTCTTTTCAGTTTCATGGCATACAGTGTATATTTTGTATGACATCATACTGCAGTTACACAGCCATTCTATATATAAACAAGAGTACTGACTTTCACCTTTGAAAATAATTGTTTTGAGTAACATTTGGTTTAATGAAGGCAGTGCGGCTTGATGCAGCCAATTTTTATCTCCTGAATGCTATTTTACAGTAATGTTTTGTTTCTTTCAACAAAAAAGAAAAAGCAATCATATCTTTTAATATATCAAAAAATGTGTAACTATGACAAGTTATTATTGTATTGTTGGTTTTGTAAATTATTAAACCGTCTCAGAACATATGAAAACAACACATGACCACAAGTAAGTTAAAGAAAGTGAGGTGAATGCTTTAACTCAAAAGCATATTCTCACATATTTAGTTTAAACTTTTGTAAATATATTTAAACTTTACATTTATATGTAACAATTAATCTTCTTGAGAGATTTTTGAAATTAATCAAAAAATAAACATTAGTGTGACAACTTAACTTAACTATCCTACACTTCTTAAATTTGTTGAAAATACACTTTAAAAAATGCATTTATTTCAACATCTACACACAGAATTTATTTACAGTTTCACAATCAGTCTGAAAAAATACGCTTAAAACCTTTCTAATGTGTGTGAGAGGAGAAACTATAAAATGTCCTAAACAAAATCGATTTATTTAATTTGCTAAAACCTTTAAGAAATCAAATTCTACTCTTGATTTTATTTAAAGTTTGTCTTACCAACAACAACAACAATAATAATAATAATAGTATTGATATATACTTCACAAAATTACCTGTATTTCAAATATCACACCACTGACAATTAATAGAAACGATTTTTACATGAGAAATGTAAAATATTTAGGACAATTTACTTTTCCAGTATGCAATGACAATACTTTAAAAAATATTACAATTTTCACAAATTTAATTTTATATATTTGGGTTTGATTACACCGGAATGGAGGCGCTGTTTTGTTTTTTGAAATCCGGGTGCAAAACGTCATTATAAGAGGTCGCTGTTACCGGAACGTTTTCCTACAGACTGGATAGATCCATGTTGCTGAAACACCACTACGAGAATGGAGCTCATATTAATTTTACTTATTTCCCTTTAGAATATCCATAAGAGTTTTTGAATCGAAGCGTCGCGAAAATATATCAAGGGTCGCAGAAAAACGTCAGCTACTTCATCATTTCAATGTTGATATTCTGAAGGTGACAATGGATCCCGTTTTAACAAAGAAATCAATGGAGAGGTCGGTGCTGCTCGTGATTCTTTTTTCCGTGTTTTGTGAAACATCAAGCTCGGTGACTCATTACTCCATACCAGAGGAAATGAAAGAGGGATCAGTAGTCGCCAACCTCGCTACTGATCTTGGTCTGGACGTTAAAACATTGACAAAGAGAAAGATGCGCCTTGACATCATCACTAACAAGAAATATCTGGATGTGAACAAAGAGACTGGTGAGTTGTACATTGTCGAGAAGATCGACAGGGAGCACATTTGCTATAAGAGATCTTCTTGTTATTTAAAACTGGAAATAACGCTGGAAAACCCTTTACGGATATTTAACATAGAGTTAGAAGTGCTAGATATGAACGACAACGCCCCGCAATTTCGAAGAGACGCCATTCATTTAGATATATCCGAAGCAACGCCGAAGGGAGAAAGGTTTTCTCTTAGCAATGCGGTTGATCAAGACGTTGGAACAAATTCACTAAAAACATATCATTTGAGTGAAAGTGAATATTTTAATATTGAGGTTCAAACGGGAAGAGACGGATCAAAATTCGCTGATTTGATCCTGAAAAAAACATTAGATCGAGAGAGGCAGGCACTTCATAACCTGATATTAACGGCGGTGGATGGAGGAACACCGGCTCGATCTGGTACTGTTAGCATTGTTGTTCATGTTTTAGATACGAACGACAATGCACCTGCATTTGATAAAGCAGCCTATAATATCCAAGTCATGGAAAATTCTCCCATTGGAAGTGTAATTATTCAACTCAATGCAACAGATTTGGACGAAGGATCAAATTCTGATATTTCATACTCATACAGTTTATATACATCGGAGAAAACACAAGAAACATTTAATCTTAATCCAACCACAGGCGAAATTACTGTGAAAGGAATGTTGAACTATGAAGATTTTAGGATTTATGACATGGAAGTCATAGCAACAGATAAAGGAGTGAATAGTTTATCAGGACAATGTACCATAAAGATTCTTGTTGAAGACATGAATGACAACCACCCAGAAATATCAATTAAATCCTTTCAGAGTCCAGTCAGTGAGAACATAGAGTTAGACACAGTGATAGCTGTAGTTAGTGTGAGTGATAAAGACTCAGGTGATAATGGACAGGTTGATCTTCTTATTCCAGAGAACATGCCTTTCAAACTGAGGGAGTCCTCTGATAACTATTATGAGTTAGTGGTGTCAGAGCCATTAGACAGAGAGAAGGTCCCAGAATATGAAATCACCTTCACTGTCACAGACAGAGGGTCTCCTCCTCTGTGTGACAATGAAACTATGACTTTGGAGCTGCTGGATGTTAATGACAATGTTCCTCAGTTCTCCCAGTCATTTTATACCATACGTGTCATGGAGAATAATGCACCTGGCTCCTTGCTCAGCTCACTCACTGCATTTGATCCTGACCTCCATGAAAACCAGTATCTAGTTTATTTCATCATAGAGAAGGAGATTGCCAACACCTCCATGTCTATGCTGTTCTCCATCAATCCAGAGAACGGGAATCTTTATGCACTGAAAACTTTTGACTATGAGATTGAGAAGGAGTTTCTTTTCCACATTGAGGCCAGAGACTCTGGTTCTCCTCCTCTCAGCAGTAATGTGACCGTCCACATCATCATTGTTGACCAAAATGACAACGCTCCAGTTATTGTCTCTCCTTGGCGCGCTCATGGCTCAGTGGTGGAGGAGAAGATCCCCAGATCCACAGATAAAGGATCCCTGGTGGCTAAAGTGATCGCCTTAGACACAGACTCGGTGCACAACTCTCGGATTACCTACCAGTTTCTCCAGGTGACTGATGCTTCCTTGTTCAGCTTGGACCAATACAACGGAGAGATCAGGACTATGAGGATGTTCAGTTACAAAGACTCACGCCACCACAGACTGGTTGTTGTTGCCAAGGACAACGGGCAACCTGCTCTCTCTGCTACAGTCACCATCAAGCTGCTGACAGTGGAGACTGATGTTAAGGCTTACTCTGACATGACTGAGATGCCTCTGGAATACGACATCTTTTCAGACATCAACCTGTATCTGGTCATCGGTCTGGCCTCAGTGTCATTTCTCCTGCTCATCACCATCCTGGTCACCATCGTGTTGAAGTGTCAGAAACCCAAACACAGCAAAACTGCTCCTCCCAGCAGGAACAGTGTGATCAGTGAGAGGAACTCCACCATCGCAGACTCCACTCTGGTCTCCAACGATGCCTACTGGTACAGTCTGTTTCTAGCAGAGACCAGGAAAGGAAAGCTGGTGGTCAGACAGCCTGTGCCAAAGGGCTCCAGATACATCGTGTCCAGCATCCCGAGAGGGACAGGACTGTCAGAGACTAGTGACTCAGCTGCTTCTACTCTGCAGGTAAGAACATAAGTGATACAGTGTATACTATATGCTTTCGGTTTTAAGTCTACAATTGAACTATCATTCAGTTTTATATGTTTTTATTAGTCCTACAAACCTTTTTTTCTATGTATACCGACTAAAACCAGGAAGTCACATTTTCTAAAAAAAATATTCAGTTGCTCCAAGATTTTACTGACTTACTTTACAAACAATGCAATGCAATTTATTTTTAAACTAAGGTTTAAGTTTATCATATTTTATTTTGTTTTTGTGCTTTTTCTTTGACCAAAAATATTTTGTATAATTAAAATATTGTTCTGAGTTTATCCTCCCACATTTTTTGTGTGATGATATTGTAATTCTCTCTCAATGATCTGACTACACAGCATAAATGTACAACCTCTCTGAAAAAAATATTACAGTTTTAGATTATTAATAGTTTCATTTATAGAAGATTTTGTATATATTGTATCTAAAATAATCCTGTCTAGATTTTTTCTTATGATTTCATCTTTTAATAACGAACATTTATTTTCTGAAGGTTAATATTTTACTAATTTCTCTTTTTACGTGTTTTATAAAATAATATGCCACTTTAGCAAGACCTAAATGTGATTGTTTACCGCAAGACCGTAATGCCGAAATTCCAACACATTCTCACTCCCGACTCGTCATATATTGACGGGACGATTTCTGACCATGCGTCAACAGTTGACGACTTGGGCAGGGTCCTTCAGCGTCACATGTTGACGATTTGGGTAGGTCACATGTTTTACGTGGATTATTCACGCGAAGGGTTCTCGCAACCACTGCCTAACCTTCAAAACCCGACGATTTGGTTAAGTTTAGGGCAAAAATTACGGTAAGGCATAGGGTAAAACCCCTCGCGTCACGAAAGGGGTACCCTGCGCGTCAATATGTGACGAGGACAGACCGTCCGATGCGTCAATATATGACGAGTGGCGAGTGAGAATGGGTTGGAAATTTTTTCGTTTATATTATTTAATTAATCAATTTAATTATTGAACTCTTGTATTATCGACGAGTCACTTGCTACTTAGCCCATCCTGCCGTCAGCTCTTAAACAAGAGAAGTGTCTGTTAATCAGTTTTATTTATGTGCAACAAATATTTAAACCACTATTTCCATAATCTAAATACGGCATATACATTTTTAACCGTTGCTTAACATGTTTTCATTTTCATTTCAGATAATAGCAATTCAAAGCTTAAGAAACAAGAATATAGGACTTGTTTAGTCGAAACAATTGAAAGCGGATTTAAAGTGACAAAATTCTGAAAATGAACAATATTAGTTTCTCAAACAGGACAATGGTCTAACGTGTTATATTTTTCTAACTTGCCTCTATATTTCATATTTGATTAACGAAGACCCTATTTACCTTATTTTATTGTGCTCGTATTTCACAATTTTTATTTCTTATATTAATGGTGGCGCTATTTTGCAGTTAAAATCAAAGCCTGTAAACGTCATCGGGGGTGGTCCCGTATGATTTGATCGTCATTGTGTAAAGACTGTGGAACTCTGTGGTGCAAGGACGCGAATCAGAAAATGTAGTCACATTTCGTTTTGCATTTTGACTCAATCAACATTTTTGGGAAATATTCAGTTCATGGCTGCGGGGAACACTTTCATGATCACCGGAAACTTTTGTTTTATAATCTGAAGTGTTTTCAATCGATAGCAAAAATGTCTCCTGTTGTAACAAAGACGTCATTGCGGAGGTACGTAGCGCTTTTTCTTCTTTTTACCTCCGTTCGCAACGCATCAACCTCGGTAACTCATTATTCTATTTCCGAAGAGATGAAAGAAGGATCAGTTGTCGCTAACCTCGCTACAGATCTCGGACTGGACATAACAACGCTAACAAAGAGAAAGATGCGAGTTGACATAATCGCGAACAAGAAATATCTGGACGTGAACAAAGAGACTGGTGAACTGTATGTTCTGGAAAAGATTGACAGAGAACATATTTGTACCACAAAGTCATCGTCCTCTTGTTACCTTAGACTGGAAGTCACATTGGACAACCCAGTGCGTATTTTTAACATCGAAGTAGAAATTGTGGACATGAATGACAACGCCCCACAATTTCGAAGAGACGTCATACATTTGGATATATCAGAAGCGACACAAAAAGGGGAGAGATTTTCGTTAAGCAATGCCGTTGATCGTGATGTTGGTACTAATGCACTGAAAACATATCATCTGAGCGAAAGTGAATATTTCAGCATCGAGGTTCAGAGTGGAAGAGAAGGGTCCAAATTTGCAGATTTAATTTTGAAAAAAACCTTAGATCGTGAGAAGCAAGCTGTTCATAATCTAGTACTTACGGCTGTAGATGGAGGAACACCAGCTAGATCCGGCACCGCCAGTGTTATTGTTCGTGTTTTGGACACCAATGACAATGCTCCCATGTTTGATAAAGCTGGTCTAACAGTTACGATGCTAGAAAATTCTCCAATTGGAAGCCTTGTTATAAATCTTAATGCAACTGATTTAGATGAAGGATCAAATTCTGATATTTCATACTCATATAGTTTATACACATCAGAGAAAACACAAGAAACATTTAATCTGAATCCAACCACAGGTGAAATTACTGTAAAAGGAATGTTGAACTATGAGGATTTTAATATTTATGACATGGAAGTCATAGCAATAGACAAAGGAATAAATAGTTTATCAGGACAATGTACCATTAAGATTCTAGTTGAAGACATGAATGACAACCACCCAGAAATATCAATTAAATCCTTTCAGAGTCCAGTCAGTGAGAACATAGAGTTAGACACAGTGATAGCTGTAGTTAGTGTGAGTGATAAAGACTCAGGTGATAATGGACAGGTTGATCTTCATATTCCAGAGAACATGCCTTTCAAACTGAGGGAGTCCTCTGATAACTATTATGAGTTAGTGGTGTCAGAGCCATTAGACAGAGAGAAGGTCCCAGAATATGAAATCACCTTCACTGTCACAGACAGAGGGTCTCCTCCTCTATCTGACAATGAAACTATGACTTTGGAGCTGCTGGATGTTAATGACAATGTTCCTCAGTTCTCCCAGTCATTTTATACCATACGTGTCATGGAGAATAACGCACCTGGCTCCTTTCTCAGCTCACTCACTGCATTTGATCCTGACCTCCATGAAAACCAGTATCTAGTTTATTTCATCATAGAGAAGGAGATTGCCAACACCTCCATGTCTATGCTGTTCTCCATCAATCCAGAGAACGGGAATCTTTATGCACTGAAAACTTTTGACTATGAGATTGAGAAGGAGTTTCTTTTCCACATTGAGGCCAGAGACTCTGGTTCTCCTCCTCTCAGCAGTAATGTGACCGTCCACATCATCGTTGTTGACCAAAATGACAACGCTCCAGTTATTGTCTCTCCTTGGCGCGCTCATGGCTCAGTGGTGGAGGAGAAGATCCCCAGATCCACTGATAAAGGATCCCTGGTGGCTAAAGTGATCGCCTTAGACACAGACTCTGTGCACAACTCTCGGATTACCTACCAGTTTCTCCAGGTGACTGATGCTTCCTTGTTCAGCTTGGACCAATACAACGGAGAGATCAGGACTATGAGGATGTTCAGTTACAAAGACTCGCGCCACCTCAGACTGGTTGTTGTTGCCAAGGACAACGGGGAGCCTGCTCTCTCTGCTACAGTCACCATCAAGCTGCTGACAGTGGAGACTGATGTTAAGGCCTACTCTGACATGACTGAGATGCCTCTGGAATACGACATCTTTTCAGACATCAACCTGTATCTGGTCATCGGTCTGGCCTCGGTGTCATTTCTCCTGCTCATCACCATCCTGGTCACCATCGTGTTGAAGTGTCAGAAACCCAAACACAGCAAAACTGCTCCTCCCAGCAGGAACAGTGTGATCAGTGAGAGGAACTCCACCATCGCAGACTCCACTCTGGTCTCCAACGATGCCTACTGGTACAGTCTGTTTCTAGCAGAGACCAGGAAAGGAAAGCTGGTGGTCAGACAGCCTGTGCCAAAGGGCTCCAGATACATCGTGTCCAGCATCCCGAGAGGGACAGGACTGTCAGAGACTAGTGACTCAGCTGCTTCTACTCTGCAGGTAGGAATTTCATAACTTCTCAGGAAGATAATTTTTTTTTCTTGTCTTTCATATTGAATTTGACTTCATTATAGTCTTGTCCAAGACCAAATTGTTACATAGTATTATTTAATATCTTTGAAATCTACCCTTTCATTATCATATATTTTTTTCATATGACAAAAATTGTAAAACACCATCAGTATAAAAAAATTATAGTCCCTATATTTTGTTTTAGGTAATTTGGTCTTTTTCACAATACATACTTTATTGTCAACATAACCTTACATTTTGATTCACCATATGTCTCTTAAGAATTTCAAAGCAGAAATAGAAATGCAAGACTTATTAGTAATGTATGGTCACATCTTTAATGCAGCATTTTAAAATATTTGAAAAATTAACCTAAACTTACCTTCAAACCATATTTCATTCTCTCTATAATTATCACTTTGATTTTTTCTCTACTTAAGAAAAAATGTGTTGATAAATGTGTTGCAAATTTTATTTCCAGGTTTCATCAGATGCATAGTTGCATTAACATATATTTTTTATGTAGATGGTTTCAAATGATAAATATTATTATGTTGATAAATTGCTATGTTACATTAAATAAACTAAAATTTCAAATTAAAATAAAGCTCAATTTAAGTGCTAATTCTGTATTACTACTATCATCAGCAACAAAATTTGATTTTACCGCTACTACCAATAACAACATAGCAGGAGCAGAAATAATTTATGATTTTGTGTCTATCCAATATTAGTATTTCCTTTGGTAGAAAGGCAATTAATATTTCACCAGGCAATATGAATTTCATTCACACGTCTATGAAAGATTATTAGGATTAAATTGCAGGTTGTCCAGGAATTACCCAGCAACTTGACTAATGACTGGGAGACAACCTCTTGCACTCATACGTGAAATCAATGGGGAATACGAGATGGATGGATGGATGGATGGATGGATGGATGGATGGATGGATGGATGGATGAAAACTATAAGCAACATTATTTGACATAGCAGTTGAAAATGTCATTTAGATTTCACATTTCTGCAAGTAAAGTTGAGGATCTACGATATAAAGTAAATATAATCACAACATTTAAAGAATATTTTGCGATATCTTTTTATTAGATAAATAGTAATATTATCTTTTTCATCTTTCAATTTCAGTACATAGTTTGGTTTAATAAATGGTGGCGCTGTTGTCTTTCTTAAAGTTCGGTTTATGGACGTCATCCTGGAGGTCTCATTTGTCGGAGCGTTTTCATGCAGAGACTGGACAGCTCCCTGGTGCTGAAACGCCGTTCAGTGAAAGATGTCGCCGTTTTCCTGTATTTTGCCTGGATTTAAAACGTTTTAAAGGTTTCGGATTGATGGCAGAGCAGTATTTTTAGTGTCGCTGACAGCCTGACTTTCTCTTTTTGATTTACTGTTATCCTGAATTTTACAATGAGTCCGGTTTCAACAAAGGGCTTTATGCACAGGTACGTGCTGCTCTTTATTGTTTTCCTAATCGTTCGCAAAATATCAAGCGCAGTTACGCATTACACCTTGCCTGAAGAGCTGAAAGAAGGGACAGTTGTGGCAAACCTCGCTACCGATCTCGGCCTCGACGTAACAACTCTAACAAAAAGAAAGATGCGCCTTGACATAATCGCTAACAAAAAATATTTGGATGTGAACAAAGAGACCGGCGAGCTGTATATTGTTGAGAAGATTGACAGGGAGCATATTTGCACAACCAAGTGGTCTTCCTCGTGTTATCTTAAACTTGAAATAACGCTGGAAAACCCATTACGGATATTCAACATAGAGTTAGAAGTGCTAGATATGAACGACAACGCCCCGCAATTTCGAAGAGACGCCATTCATCTAGATATATCCGAAGCAACGCCGAAGGGAGAAAGGTTTTCACTTAGTAATGCGGTGGATCCGGATGTTGGAACAAATTCCGTGAAAACATATTATTTAAGTGAAAGTGAATATTTTAACATCGAAATTCAAACAGGAAGAGATGGATCAAAATTCGCTGATTTGATACTAATTAAGACCTTAGATCGTGAAAAGAAGGAACATCATAATTTAATACTCACAGCTGTAGATGGAGGAACACCTGCGCGATCTGGTACGGTCAATATTTTCGTTCATGTTTTAGATACGAACGACAATGCACCTACATTTGATAAAGCAGCCTACAATGTCAAAGTAATGGAAAATTCTCCTATTGGGAGTCTCGTTATTGATTTAAATGCTTCGGATTTAGATGACGGATCAAATTCTGATATTTCATACTCATATAGTTTATACACATCAGAGAAAACACAGGAAACATTTAATCTGAATCCAACCACAGGGGAAGTTACTGTAAAAGGAATGTTGAACTATGAAGATTTTAGGATTTATGACATGGAAGTCATAGCAACAGATAAAGGAGTGAATAGTTTATCAGGACAATGTACCATAAAGATCCTAGTTGAAGACATGAATGACAACCACCCAGAAATATCAATTAAATCCTTTCAGAGTCCAGTCAGTGAGAACATAGAGTTAGACACAGTGATAGCTGTAGTTAGTGTGAGTGATAAAGACTCAGGTGATAATGGACAGGTTGATCTTCATATTCCAGAGAACATGCCTTTCAAACTGAGGGAATCCTCTGATAACTATTATGAGTTAGTGGTGTCAGAGCCATTAGACAGAGAGAAGGTCCCAGAATATGAAATCACCTTCACTGTCACAGACAGAGGGTCTCCTCCTCTATCTGACAATGAAACTATGACTTTGGAGCTGCTGGATGTTAATGACAATGTTCCTCAGTTCTCCCAGTCATTTTATACCATACGTGTCATGGAGAATAACGCACCTGGCTCCTTGCTCAGCTCACTCACTGCATTTGATCCTGACCTCCATGAAAACCAGTATCTAGTTTATTTCATCATAGAGAAGGAGATTGCCAACACCTCCATGTCTATGCTGTTCTCCATCAATCCAGAGAACGGGAATCTTTATGCACTGAAAACTTTTGACTATGAGATTGAGAAGGAGTTTCTTTTCCACATTGAGGCCAGAGACTCTGGTTCTCCTCCTCTCAGCAGTAATGTGACCGTCCACATCATCGTTGTTGACCAAAATGACAACGCTCCAGTTATTGTCTCTCCTTGGCGCGCTCATGGCTCAGTGGTGGAGGAGAAGATCCCCAGATCCACTGATAAAGGATCCCTGGTGGCTAAAGTGATCGCCTTAGACACAGACTCTGTCCACAACTCTCGGATTACCTACCAGTTTCTCCAGGTGACTGATGCTTCCTTGTTCAGCTTGGACCAATACAACGGAGAGATCAGGACTATGAGGATGTTCAGTTACAAAGACTCGCGCCACCACAGACTGGTTGTTGTTGCCAAGGACAACGGGCAACCTGCTCTCTCTGCTACAGTCACCATCAAGCTGCTGACAGTGGAGACTGATGTTAAGGCCTACTCTGACATGACTGAGATGCCTCTGGAATACGACATCTTTTCAGACATCAACCTGTATCTGGTCATCGGTCTGGCCTCGGTGTCATTTCTCCTGCTCATCACCATCCTGGTCACCATCGTGTTGAAGTGTCAGAAACCCAAACACAGCAAAACTGCTCCTCCCAGCAGGAACAGTGTGATCAGTGAGAGGAACTCCACCATCGCAGACTCCACTCTGGTCTCCAACGATGCCTACTGGTACAGTCTGTTTCTAGCAGAGACCAGGAAAGGAAAGCTGGTGGTCAGACAGCCTGTGCCAAAGGGCTCCAGATACATCGTGTCCAGCATCCCGAGAGGGACAGGACTGTCAGAGACTAGTGACTCAGCTGCTTCTACTCTGCAGGTAGGAATTTCATAACTTCTCAGGAAGATAATTTTTTTTCTTGTCTTTCATATTGAATTTGACTTCATTATAGTCTTGTCCAAGACCGAATTGTTACATAGTATTATTTAATATCTTTGAAATCTACCCTTTCATTATCATATATTTTTTTCATATGACAAAAATTGTAAAACACCATCAGTATAAAAAAATTATAGTCCCTATATTTTGTTTTAGGTAATTTGGTCTTTTTCACAATACATACTTTTTTGTCAACATAACCTTACATTTTGATTCACCATATGTCTCTTAAGAATTTCAAAGCAGAAATAGAAATGCAAGACTTATTAGTAATGTATGGTCACATCTTTAATGCAGCATTTTAAAATATTTGAAAAATTAACCTAAACTTACCTTCAAACCATATTTCATTCTCTCTATAATTATCACTTTGATTTTTTCTCTACTTAAGAAAAAATGTGTTGATAAATGTGTTGCAAATTTTATTTGCAGGTTTCATCAGATGCATAGTTGCATTAACATATATTTTTTATGTAGATGGTTTCAAATGATAAATATTATTATCTTGATAAAATGCTATGTTACATTAAATAAACTAAAATTTCAAATTAAAATAAAGCTCAATTTAAGTGCTAATTCTGTATTACTACTATCATCAGCAACAAAATTTGATTTTACCGCTACTACCAATAACAACATAGCAGGAGCAGAAATAATTTATGATTTTGTGTCTATCCAATATTAATATTTCCTTTGGTAGAAAGGCAATTAATATTTCACCAGGCAATATGAATTTCATTCACACGTCTATGAAAGATTATTAGGATTAAATTGCAGGTTGTCCAGGAATTACCCAGCAACTTGACTAATGACTGGGAGACAAGCTCTTGCACTCATACGTGAAATCAATGGGGAATACGAGATGGATGGATGGATGGATGGATGGATGGATGGATGGATGGATGGATGGATGGATGGATGGATGGATGAAAACTATAATCAACATTATTTGACATAGCAGTTGAAAATGTCATTTAGATTTCACATTTCTGCAAGTAAAGTTGAGGATCTACGATATAAAGTAAATATAATCACAACATTTAAAGAATATTTTGCGATATCTTTTTATTAGATAAATAGTAATATTATCTTTTTCATCTTTCAATTTCAGTACATAGTTTGGTTTAATAAATGGTGGCGCTGTTGTCTTTCTTAAAGTTCGGTTTATGGACGTCATCCTGGAGGTCTCATTTGTCGGAGCGTTTTCATGCAGAGACTGGACAGCTCCCTGGTGCTGAAACGCCGTTCAGTGAAAGATGTCGCCGTTTTCCTGTATTTTGCCTGGATTTAAAACGTTTTAAAGGTTTCGGATTGATGGCAGAGCAGTATTTTTAGTGTCGCTGACAGCCTGACTTTCTCTTTTTGATTTACTGTTATCCTGAATTTTACAATGAGTCCGGTTTCAACAAAGGGCTTTATGCACAGGTACGTGCTGCTCTTTATTGTTTTCCTAATCGTTCGCAAAATATCAAGCGCAGTTACGCATTACACCTTGCCTGAAGAGCTGAAAGAAGGGACAGTTGTGGCAAACCTCGCTACCGATCTCGGCCTCGACGTAACAACTCTAACAAAGAGAAAGATGCGCCTTGACATAATCGCTAACAAAAAATATTTGGATGTGAACAAAGAGACCGGCGAGCTGTATATTGTTGAGAAGATTGACAGGGAGCATATTTGCAATACAAAGTCGTCTTCCTCGTGTTATCTAAGACTGGAAATAACACTTGAAAACCCATTACGGATATTCAACATAGAGTTAGAAGTGCTAGATATGAACGACAACGCCCCGCAATTTCGAAGAGACGCCATTCATCTAGATATATCCGAAGCAACGCCGAAGGGAGAAAGGTTTTCACTTAGTAATGCGGTGGATCCGGATGTTGGAACAAATTCCGTGAAAACATATTATTTAAGTGAAAGTGAATATTTTAACATCGAAATTCAAACAGGAAGAGATGGATCAAAATTCGCTGATTTGATACTAATTAAAACCTTAGATCGTGAAAAGAAGGAACATCATAATTTAATACTCACAGCTGTAGATGGAGGAACACCTGCGCGATCTGGTACGGTCAATATTTTCGTTCATGTTTTAGATACGAACGACAATGCACCTACATTTGATAAAGCAGCCTACAATGTCAAAGTAATGGAAAATTCTCCTATTGGAAGTCTCGTTATTGATTTAAATGCTTCGGATTTAGATGACGGATCAAATTCTGATATTTCATACTCATATAGTTTATACACATCAGAGAAAACACAGGAAACATTTAATCTGAATCCAACCACAGGTGAAGTTACTGTAAAAGGAATGTTGAACTATGAAGATTTTAGGATTTATGACATGGAGGTCATAGCAACAGATAAAGGAGTGAATAGTTTATCAGGACAATGTACCATAAAGATCCTAGTTGAAGACATGAATGACAACCACCCAGAAATATCAATCAAATCCTTTCAGAGTCCAGTCAGTGAGAACATAGAGTTAGACACAGTGATAGCTGTAGTTAGTGTGAGTGATAAAGACTCAGGTGATAATGGACAGGTTGATCTTCATATTCCAGAGAACATGCCTTTCAAACTGAGGGAGTCCTCTGATAACTATTATGAGTTAGTGGTGTCAGAGCCATTAGACAGAGAGAAGGTCCCAGAATATGAAATCACCTTCACTGTCACAGACAGAGGGTCTCCTCCTCTATCTGACAATGAAACTATGACTTTGGAGCTGCTGGATGTTAATGACAATGTTCCTCAGTTCTCCCAGTCATTTTATACCATACGTGTCATGGAGAATAACGCACCTGGCTCCTTGCTCAGCTCACTCACTGCATTTGATCCTGACCTCCATGAAAACCAGTATCTAGTTTATTTCATCATAGAGAAGGAGATTGCCAACACCTCCATGTCTATGCTGTTCTCCATCAATCCAGAGAACGGGAATCTTTATGCACTGAAAACTTTTGACTATGAGATTGAGAAGGAGTTTCTTTTCCACATTGAGGCCAGAGACTCTGGTTCTCCTCCTCTCAGCAGTAATGTGACCGTCCACATCATCATTGTTGACCAAAATGACAACGCTCCAGTTATTGTTTCTCCTTGGCGCGCTCATGGCTCAGTGGTGGAGGAGAAGATCCCCAGATCCACTGATAAAGGATCCCTGGTGGCTAAAGTGATCGCCTTAGACACAGACTCTGTGCACAACTCTCGGATTACCTACCAGTTTCTCCAGGTGACTGATGCTTCCTTGTTCAGCTTGGACCAATACAACGGAGAGATCAGGACTATGAGGATGTTCAGTTACAAAGACTCACGCCACCACAGACTGGTTGTTGTTGCCAAGGACAACGGGCAACCTGCTCTCTCTGCTACAGTCACCATCAAGCTGCTGACAGTGGAGACTGATGTTAAGGCCTACTCTGACATGACTGAGATGCCTCTGGAATACGACATCTTTTCAGACATCAACCTGTATCTGGTCATCGGTCTGGCCTCGGTGTCATTTCTCCTGCTCATCACCATCCTGGTCACCATCGTGCTGAAGTGTCAGAAACCCAAACACAGCAAAACTGCTCCTCCCAGCAGGAACAGTGTGATCAGTGAGAGGAACTCCACCATCGCAGACTCCACTCTGGTCTCCAACGATGCCTACTGGTACAGTCTGTTTCTAGCAGAGACCAGGAAAGGAAAGCTGGTGGTCAGACAGCCTGTGCCAAAGGGCTCCAGATACATCGTGTCCAGCATCCCGAGAGGGACAGGACTGTCAGAGACTAGTGACTCAGCTGCTTCTACTCTGCAGGTAGGAATCCAGTTGATATGAGTCATTTTATTTTTGATACGTCTTGAACATTTATTTTCGCATTATTCTCCTAGACATGAGAAACTGTTCTATTTTCAATGTGTGTCAGAAAATTAATTTGGTCAATTCAACATTTTAATGCATAGTAACTACCTGCACAGCGAAACATTTTGGGAATGCCACAAATACTGAAAATATACTCTTCTGTCCCTATATTCAATGAGACTTCATGTATATTTTTAGCTCATTAAGTAACATGTTTAATTCTATCCCTCTACCAGCACCTGTGAATGAGGTCAATGAAGTGATTCTTCACTCCACTGTCTGTTCCTCCCCCCATAAAACTGCGCTATGTCTATTTCTCCAGACGACAGAGCGCGCAAACCGCTTGCGGTCAGATGGAAACGTTTAAATGACTTATGCTAACAAATAAAACAATTTTCTTCCTTATTTTTGGGTCGAAAATATTCGGTTTTCTATGATACATTTTTTGTTGCAGCAATGACATGCTGCTCTCAGTGTTTCCTGATTTTATCAACCGCTGTTGACGTACAGCTCATAAGATTTTGCCTGCCAAGATTGGAGATAGAGTCTCCTAATTTATCAAGCTTTTTGTCTGTGAATATTTTGAAATAGATAAATAAATATACGCGGTTGATAGTCAAACTTATACTGTGCCGCTCTTGTAATGTTCTTCATTTTCATTTTTGCCGTTCTGCGAAGTTGATGGTTTAATACGTAACATCTTTTAAAGGCGTCTTTCACTTCAGGTTATTATTATTATTATTATTATTATTATTATTATTATTATTATTATTATTATTATTATTATTATTATTATTATGTATGTGTTTTGTTTTGTGTTATATTATCTGGCAGTTGTTTTCCGGAACCAAACGGTGGCGCTGTAGCACTAATGTACTCTGAACGTCGGGATAAGACGTTATCATTGGAGCTTATTCGTAGGATGTCAGGACGGCTCTGTGGTGCTGCGAGGAATTACAGAAAGAGTAGAAGCGATTTCAGGTTTTTTTCCTGGATTTAGGTATTTTCCTGCTTGTAAAAGGTTTGGAGAGAGACTTTTGAGGAAAACAAAATCATCAACAGCACTAAGCTTTCTTTCATCAGTTTGAAAGCTAGCGCATTTCGAAGCAATGGTTCGCGCAATAACAAAGGGAGAGAGGTATGTTCAGCTCCTCTTTATTATTTTTACCTTCGCCCGGAACATATCGACGGCAGTGACTCATTACTCTATACCAGAAGAAATGAAAGAGGGATCGGTTGTTGCCAATCTTGCTTCAGATCTTAGCCTGGACGTGGCCACACTGAATCGAAGAAGAATGCGAGTTGATATCATCGCTAACAAGAAATATCTGGATGTGAACAAAGAGACTGGGGAGCTGTATATTGTGGAAAAAATTGACAGGGAACTCATATGTCCCACAAAATCTTCAGCGCCTTGCTACCTACGATTAGAAATAATCCTAGAAAATCCAGTGCGAATTTTCAACATAGAAGTAGAGATTTTGGATATGAATGACAACGCGCCACAATTTCGAAGAGACGTCATACATTTAGACATATCTGAGGCTACGCCTAAAGGAGAGCGATTTTCGCTCAGTAATGCAGCTGATCCTGATGTTGGAGCAAATTCGTTGAAGACGTACGAGCTCAGTGAAAGCGAACATTTTAATATTGAGGTTCAAACGGGGAGAGACGGGTCAAAATTTGCTGATTTGATCCTTAAAAAACCATTAGATCGGGAGAAGCAGGCGGCTCATAATCTAATGCTGACAGCCATAGATGGGGGAACACCTGCTCGATCTGGCACCGCGAGTGTTATTATTCGCGTTTTAGATACGAATGATAATGCGCCCACATTTGACAAACCCAGTTATAATGTCAATATTTTTGAAAATGACCCAATTGGAAGCCTTGTTGTTCAGGTTAAGGCAGTAGATTTAGATGAAGGTTCAAATTCTGAAGTAACATACTCATATAGTCTTTATACATCAGAAAAAACGCAAGAAACATTTAATCTTAATCCAACAACAGGTAAAGTTACTGTAAAAGGAATGCTGAACTATGAAGATTTTAGGATTTATGACATGGAAGTCATAGCAACAGATAAAGGAGTGAATAGTTTATCAGGACAATGTACAATAAAGATCCTAGTTGAAGACATGAACGACAACCACCCAGAAATATCAATTAAATCCTTTCAGAGTCCAGTCAGTGAGAACATAGAGTTAGACACAGTGATAGCTGTAGTTAGTGTGAGTGATAAAGACTCAGGTGATAATGGACAGGTTGATCTTCATATTCCAGAGAACATGCCTTTCAAACTGAGGGAGTCCTCTGATAACTATTATGAGTTAGTGGTGTCAGAGCCATTAGACAGAGAGAAGGTCCCAGAATATGAAATCACCTTCACTGTCACAGACAGAGGGTCTCCTCCTCTATCTGACAATGAAACTATGACTTTGGAGCTGCTGGATGTTAATGACAATGTTCCTCAGTTCTCCCAGTCATTTTATACCATACGTGTCATGGAGAATAACGCACCTGGCTCCTTGCTCAGCTCACTCACTGCATTTGATCCTGACCTCCATGAAAACCAGTATCTAGTTTATTTCATCATAGAGAAGGAGATTGCCAACACCTCCATGTCTATGCTGTTCTCCATCAATCCAGAGAACGGGAATCTTTATGCACTGAAAACTTTTGACTATGAGATTGAGAAGGAGTTTCTTTTCCACATTGAGGCCAGAGACTCTGGTTCTCCTCCTCTCAGCAGTAATGTGACAGTCCACATCATCATTGTTGACCAAAATGACAACGCTCCAGTTATTGTCTCTCCTTGGCGCGCTCATGGCTCAGTGGTGGAGGAGAAGATCCCCAGATCCACTGATAAAGGATCCCTGGTGGCTAAAGTGATCGCCTTAGACACAGATTCTGTGCACAACTCTCGGATTACCTACCAGTTTCTCCAGGTGACTGATTCTTCCTTGTTCAGCTTGGACCAATACAACGGAGAGATCAGGACTATGAGGATGTTCAGTTACAAAGACTCGCGCCACCTCAGACTGGTTGTTGTTGCCAAGGACAACGGGCAACCTGCTCTCTCTGCTACAGTCACCATCAAGCTGCTGACAGTGGAGACTGATGTTAAGGCCTACTCTGACATGACTGAGATGCCTCTGGAATACGACATCTTTTCAGACATCAACCTGTATCTGGTCATCGGTCTGGCCTCGGTGTCATTTCTCCTGCTCATCACCATCCTGGTCACCATCGTGCTGAAGTGTCAGAAACCCAAACACAGCAAAACTGCTCCTCCCAGCAGGAACAGTGTGATCAGTGAGAGGAACTCCACCATTGCAGACTCCACTCTGGTCTCCAACGATGCCTACTGGTACAGTCTGTTTCTAGCAGAGACCAGGAAAGGAAAGCTGGTGGTCAGACAGCCTGTGCCAAAGGGCTCCAGATACATCGTGTCCAGCATCCCGAGAGGGACAGGACTGTCAGAGACTAGTGACTCAGCTGCTTCTACTCTGCAGGTGAGAGACATGATGTGACTTATAACACATTCCTACTGATTACACATACTGATTTCATAAATGTCTGCAAAAATATTTTTGAAATGCGTTGTTGGAGCAGTACATTTATGTTTTAGAAATTGTACGGAATTTGTAAAGTTTTATAAATTCAAAATTTGATTCATACTAGAAAAATAGATAATTTTGAACTGTTCAAATCTAAATGAGCAGTTTTAGACAAAAGCCTATGAATTTGCGCAATGTACGAAAAAAAAGACGTTTTCCTCCACTGGAATACTCTACTGAAGATTGCAGAACTTGGTCGTTATTTTCTTTACTAAATTAAAACACTTTTACACATAACTTAAACATCGACTGAATTACGGAATCTTTCACAGCGAGGCGCTGTTTTCCATGCGTGGTTACGTAAATTTGTGACATCACGATCGCCATCACTGTTCGCAATGAAGTGGTGAGAACAGAACAGACCAGCAACCGCTCAGCTCCCAGTTTTGATTACGCACGGATTTAAAGGCTTTCCAGTTCAAAAACTAAACGGGGGATTCCGGTGATTGTCAAAGCTCCTTTTCAAGGAAATCTGTCCTCGAAAGAAAACAAAGATCAGTGGCAACCATGGAAGGTTTTATCTGCTGTCTAGAGTGGAGAAGGTATGTTCTGACAATTTTTGTCTGCTTTGCTGCAATTAAATCCGCGTTTGCAGTGACACACTACTCTGTTCCGGAAGAACTGGAAGAAGGCTCCGTAGTCGCAAATCTCGCTGGAGATTTAGGACTAGATGTAAAGAAATTGATCGAGCGAAAAATGCGCCTGGACACCATAGGAAGTCGGAAATATTTGGACGTGAACAAAGAAACAGGGGAGCTGTTCATTGTCGAGCGAATTGATAGAGAATCTCTCTGCCCCGCCAAGACGTCGTGTTATCTGAAAATGGAGGCTATAATTGAAAACCCCAAACGGATATTTTATATCGAGTTGGAGATAATGGACATTAATGATAACGCACCTCATTTCAGGAGAGACACAATAGATCTAGATATTTCAGAGGCAACACAGGCTGGCGAGCGGTTTTCTGTGAGCAACGCAGTTGATCCAGATGTGGGTTCTAATGCTCTCAAAACATATCATCTGAGCGACAGTGATTTTTTTACGATAGAAATTCAGACTGGGAGAGATGGATCAAAATTTCCTGACTTGATTTTGAAAAAAAAAATTGATCGAGAAGAGCAAGCGGTTCATAATTTAATACTCACAGCTGTAGATGGTGGCTTACCGTCTCGTTCTGGAACAGCGAGCATTATTGTCCATGTTTTAGATACAAATGACAACGCCCCTCAATTCAAACCAGAAAACTATGAAGTTAGCGTTTTAGAAAATTCTCCCATTGGAAGTAGGGTAATTCATCTTAATGCGACTGATGTAGACGACGGATTAAATTCAGAATTAATGTATTCATATAGTTTGTACACATCAGAAAAAACGCAGGAAACATTTAAATTAAACCCAACAACAGGTGAAATAACAGTGAAAGGTGTGTTGAATTATGAAGATTTTAGGATCTACGACATGGAAGTTATTGCAACTGATAAAGGAGTTAGTGCACTTTCAGGACAATGTAAAATTAAAATTCTTGTAGAGGACATGAATGACAACCATCCACATATTTCAATCAAATCCTTTCAGAGTCCAGTCAGTGAGAACATAGAGTTAGACACAGTGATAGCTGTAGTTAGTGTGAGTGATAAAGACTCAGGTGATAATGGACAGGTTGACCTTCTTATTCCAGAGAACATGCCTTTCAAACTGAGGGAGTCCTCTGATAACTATTATGAGTTAGTGGTGTCAGAGCCATTAGACAGAGAGAAGGTCCCAGAATATGAAATCACCTTCACTGTCACAGACAGAGGGTCTCCTCCTCTATCTGACAATGAAACTATGACTTTGGAGCTGCTGGATGTTAATGACAATGTTCCTCAGTTCTCCCAGTCATTTTATACCATACGTGTCATGGAGAATAACGCACCTGGCTCCTTGCTCAGCTCACTCACTGCATTTGATCCTGACCTCCATGAAAACCAGTATCTAGTTTATTTCATCATAGAGAAGGAGATTGCCAACACCTCCATGTCTATGCTGTTCTCCATCAATCCAGAGAACGGGAATCTTTATGCACTGAAAACTTTTGACTATGAGATTGAGAAGGAGTTTCTTTTCCACATTGAGGCCAGAGACTCTGGTTCTCCTCCTCTCAGCAGTAATGTGACCGTCCACATCATCGTTGTTGACCAAAATGACAACGCTCCAGTTATTGTCTCTCCTTGGCGCGCTCATGGCTCAGTGGTGGAGGAGAAGATCCCCAGATCCACAGATAAAGGATCCCTGGTGGCTAAAGTGATCGCCTTAGACACAGACTCTGTGCACAACTCTCGGATTACCTACCAGTTTCTCCAGGTGACTGATGCTTCCTTGTTCAGCTTGGACCAATACAACGGAGAGATCAGGACTATGAGGATGTTCAGTTACAAAGACTCGCGCCACCACAGACTGGTTGTTGTTGCCAAGGACAACGGGCAACCTGCTCTCTCTGCTACAGTCACCATCAAGCTGCTGACAGTGGAGACTGATGTTAAGGCCTACTCTGACATGACTGAGATGCCTCTGGAATACGACATCTTTTCAGACATCAACCTGTATCTGGTCATCGGTCTGGCCTCGGTGTCATTTCTCCTGCTCATCACCATCCTGGTCACCATCGTGCTGAAGTGTCAGAAACCCAAACACAGCAAAACTGCTCCTCCCAGCAGGAACAGTGTGATCAGTGAGAGGAACTCCACCATCGCAGACTCCACTCTGGTCTCCAACGATGCCTACTGGTACAGTCTGTTTCTAGCAGAGACCAGGAAAGGAAAGCTGGTGGTCAGACAGCCTGTGCCAAAGGGCTCCAGATACATCGTGTCCAGCATCCCGAGAGGGACAGGACTGTCAGAGACTAGTGACTCAGCTGCTTCTACTCTGCAGGTAGGACAAGTATAAGTGAAAATAACAAAACTCAGATTGTTTTCAAAAACTTTAAAAGTTTATTTCTAATTTCATAGAGAATGGAATCACCTTCTATATAAGTAATTTCATAATAAAAGTTGCATAAATCAAAGCTCTATTAAAATAAAAAGATCCCAAGATCAACATAGATATTACCTCGTTTATTATCAAATACTTTTTAAATTACCTGAGTCACTTACGTTTCAAATTGTAAAGAGTTTGTGTTTTTGTCCTGTGAGGTTCTCTTATATATTTGCAAAATATGCTTAAAATATTTTTTCTGATCATTTCTGTGGTCAATAAATTTAATGTTCTCTACAAAGTATTTAAGTCATCTTACTTTACAAACAGACCTGGTCATAAAGCAATAGAAAAACAAAATAAGGAAAACCAAAATAAAACCACAAAACCCGTACCTACTAAAAAACTCAACATGCGTCCTTGCACCACCTTTTATTTAAGTTTTTTGGTTGTGTATAAAGTGATAAATCGCTTAAATGTATAAACAAGACAGAAATGAAATCGAATGACCCAAGGATGGATTTGTATGTCTATGAAAAAGTAAGACGTTTGAATATAATAAAGAAAATATGAAAATTATAAATTAAACCTTAAAGAGGTTGTAAAACATTTCGAAAAATAACCGAAACTGAAACAAATTTTAACCATTCACAAACTATTTTCTTTCCGTCTCCTCTGTAACAACACAATTTGAAAATGAGCCGTTCATGTCGCTGCTCTCCGAGAAAAGAAAGCACTGGTGAAGTCATCGTTTTCACGACAGTTCGTTGGAAGCCGTGAAAGGAGTCATTCCTTTCACGACTCTGCTGTGAAAAGGAGTCGTTTATATAAAATCTCGTTTATATTTGGTACAAATACACCACCACATATCAAGTATAGGGCTTTGAAGACGGATTAATGATAATGGCTCGCAAACATGTTTGTTTTTCGTGGAAGAGGTATATCGCAGTGTTCCTGTGTTTTTCTTCCATTCTGGACACGGTAAGCCCGGTAACTCATTATTCCGTTCCGGAGGAAATGGACGAAGGGTCCGTTGTTGCGAATTTAGCAGCTGATTTGGGATTAGACGTAAGGAGTCTGAGCAAAAGAAAAATGCGGGTGGACGTGGTGGGCAACAAGAAATATCTTGATATTAACAAAGACACCGGGGAGCTTTTTATTTTGGAAAGGATTGACAGGGAGTTTCTTTGTACTCTCAAGACAGCAACGGCGTGTTTTCTTAGATTAGACGCAACAATTGAAAACCCTGTGCGCATGTTTAACATAGAAGTGGAAATATTGGACATAAACGACAACGCTCCTCATTTTAGAAGAGGAACGATGCATTTGGACATCTCAGAGTCGAGTCCTGTTGGAGAGAGATTCTCGCTGAACAACGCTGCTGACCCGGATGTTGGAACGAATTCTGTAAAAAACTACCATCTGAGCGCAAGTGATAATTTTGCTATTGAAATTCAGACCGGGAGAGACGGAACGAAGTTTGCCGATTTGGTTCTGAAAAAGGCTCTGGACAGAGAACAGCAGGCTGTTCATAATCTGATTCTGACCGCTGTGGACGGCGGGGTGCCCACGCGCACAGGTACAGCCAGCATTATTGTTCGCGTGCTTGATGTGAACGACAACGCCCCTTCATTTGACAAAGACCAGTATGTTGTAGATGTGATGGAGAACTCGCCCATTGGAAGCTTAGTGATCAAACTGAATGCTACTGATTTAGATGAAGGCTCCAACTCTGACATTAGTTACTCTTACAGTTTATACACGTCAGAGAGAACCCAGATGATGTTTAATCTGAATCCAGAAAATGGTGAAATCAGAGTAAAGGAAATGATAAATTATGAAGATTTAAAACTGTATGAAATGGAGGTGATAGCCAGTGACAAAGGACCTACCTCCTTATCTGGACAGTGTAGAGTTACAATCCAGGTGACTGATATGAATGACAACCATCCTGAAATTTCTATAAAATCCTTTCAGAGTCCAGTAAAAGAGAATGTGGCCACAGACACAGTGATAGCTGTAGTTAGTGTGAGTGATAAAGACTCAGGTGATAATGGACAGGTTGATCTTCATATTCCAGAGAACATGCCTTTCAAACTGAGGGAGTCCTCTGATAACTATTATGAGTTAGTGGTGTCAGAGCCATTAGACAGAGAGAAGGTCCCAGAATATGAAATCACCTTCACTGTCACAGACAGAGGGTCTCCTCCTCTATCTGACAATGAAACTATGACTTTAGAGCTGCTGGATGTTAATGACAATGTTCCTCAGTTCTCCCAGTCATTTTATACCATACGTGTCATGGAGAATAACGCACCTGGCTCCTTTCTCAGCTCACTCACTGCATTTGATCCTGACCTCCATGAAAACCAGTATCTAGTTTATTTCATCATAGAGAAGGAGATTGCCAACACCTCCATGTCTATGCTGTTCTCCATCAATCCAGAGAACGGGAATCTTTATGCACTGAAAACTTTTGACTATGAGATTGAGAAGGAGTTTCTTTTCCACATTGAGTCCAGAGACTCTGGTTCTCCTCCTCTCAGCAGTAATGTGACCGTCCACATCATCATTGTTGACCAAAATGACAACGCTCCAGTTATTGTCTCTCCTTGGCGCGCTCATGGCTCAGTGGTGGAGGAGAAGATCCCCAGATCCACAGATAAAGGATCCCTGGTGGCTAAAGTGATCGCCTTAGACACAGACTCTGTGCACAACTCTCGGATTACCTACCAGTTTCTCCAGGTGACTGATGCTTCCTTGTTCAGCTTGGACCAATACAACGGAGAGATCAGGACTATGAGGATGTTCAGTTACAAAGACTCGCGCCACCTCAGACTGGTTGTTGTTGCCAAGGACAACGGGCAACCTGCTCTCTCAGCTACAGTCACCATCAAGCTGCTGACAGTGGAGACTGATGTTAAGGCCTACTCTGACATGACTGAGATGCCTCTGGAATACGACATCTTTTCAGACATCAACCTGTATCTGGTCATCGGTCTGGCCTCGGTGTCATTTCTCCTGCTCATCACCATCCTGGTCACCATCGTGCTGAAGTGTCAGAAACCCAAACACAGCAAAACTGCTCCTCCCAGCAGGAACAGTGTGATCAGTGAGAGGAACTCCACCATCGCAGACTCCACTCTGGTCTCCAACGATGCCTACTGGTACAGTCTGTTTCTAGCAGAGACCAGGAAAGGAAAGCTGGTGGTCAGACAGCCTGTGCCAAAGGGCTCCAGATACATCGTGTCCAGCATCCCGAGAGGGACAGGACTGTCAGAGACTAGTGACTCAGCTGCTTCTACTCTGCAGGTAAAACAATCTTAAATAAGACATAAAAACAGTTTTGTTTTGTAGAGTTTGACACAATATGGATTCAAAGATGATGCATCAACATATATTGTACATGATGGAAAGGCTTTAATTTTTTTTATCTTCACAAAGATTGAATCAAGTCAATTAAAATTTAGCCAAGGACCATTTTCTTGCGATTTCTAACAGTTAATTTATATCAGGACAACCTATCAAAATACCCAATGTTCCTTCAAAACTTTATAGTGAGTTTATATTCTGACAAAACAAGTAAAATAAAATAATTTACAATTCATTCTGAAGGACTTTTAATATTTCTGTGTTGACTATACTAAAGGGATATCATTCCCCGATGCGAAAAACAAACAAATACCCTTTTCAACACTATAACACGTAATTTAGCTGAAACAAGACAAATATTTTTATACAAAAAAATGTTTGTATAAAATGTTTTGTATAAAACATTTTGCTTACACCTAATGCTTTAGGTGTAAGCATTACGGTGTTTCTTACACCTAAAGAAATGTAAATTTCTTTAAATGTGCTTTTTTGAAGTTTGTTGTATAATATCCTAAAAAGTTTTCTTCCATACATAATTTGATAGTTTTTCCATTCAAAATGCTGTGAATGTTGTTGTGATTTCAATAATAAAGAGCAGGATGTTTAATTTATGAGGTGTGGTAAAGTTAAGATTCTGTTGCTTTATGTTCTGTAATTAAGAATTTTTCCACAGACTAATCATTACACAGGCATTTCATCTGCCGTTTAGCATGGACACTTCCACAGAAATATGTTTAACATCTATGTGTTTGTTTATCTTTTATACAGTTTGTCACCTGTTATGGCACCTGTATTGAAGAGATAATATTAAACAAATGTCTTAGGATAACATTAATAACATCTAAATATCCACACCGGAATAATCCAATTAAATTATAATTAGCAATTTTCTTTTAAAAGTACACCATGACTATTTTTAAATACATTTTCATGTTTTGTGAAGTTTCAATGGACTTCTCGATAAATCACTTAGTCATATTAACATGCCTTCTTGTCATTTTATCTCGACAGAATGTCTGCTTCTGTTTGGTACCAAAATCTATTCTTTTTTGCAATTCATAAGTTTTTTTCCCGCTGTTGTGTGAAGACTATGTTTCCACATATTAACTCGGAGGACAAAGAGTTCACATCATTATTTTTTACTTATATTTAAATAGTTTGTTTTGCCATTTTGTTTAAAAGAAATAGTTTAAGGTAAAAATAAACATTGATAATTAGATTTTTTAATGTTGTATGTCACGTTAAAATGTAATAACTAAATTTGGTAAATTAAATGACTTAGGCTAGTCTTTCTTAAAAAGATGGATGGATGGATGGATGGATAGATAGATGGATAGATTGATTTCCTATTATGGACTGAAGACCTCTCCAGGTCCAGGGTGTACCTCACCTCTCCCTTGTTGATGCTTATACCACAAGGGATAAGCTTGTTGGATAATGGATGGATAGATTTCAGTTTTGCAGTATTCATTTGTGTTCATTTAATGTTAATACAAATTTTGTAAGTTCTAAGGCATAGGTAATAAAAGCATTTATTACTTATACCAGGTGACAACTAAATGGTGTATCATTCTAAAATTTTAATTTGAAAAAAAAAATCATCATAATAATCAGTGAAAGGGCAGAACTTTGTTCACATGTATAGTTATGGGTGGCTCTAGACAGGGGCCAACAGGGGCCAGTGCACCTGTTATAGCCCCTGTACTGAAGAGATGATATTAAACAGATGTCTTAGGATAACAAGAGCTGGAACAGAAATTGTAACTAATTGGACCCTTGAACCAATTTCATTTTTAACTTCATAGTTTTACTTCAACGGTGAATTAAAAATTAAGGTCTTGCACTTTTAAGATGTATATTCACACCTGACACATTTGTTCCACTTTAAACAGATCAGAGTTTGCGTCTTACATTGGACCTTTTGTGCAGGTCTGAATACACTCAAGCGAACTCTTATGTTGACCAAAATGTTGGACTGAAACTGAATTTTTGAGGTGGTCTCAGTCCGTTTCGAAATATATGCTGGTGCCTTTTGCTTATGGTGAATGCAGATCAGCCTCGATCTGAACCAACTACAGGAAGTGGACATCTTTTCAAACTTTATGGTCCGCTATTGTTGGGCCCGATGGCAAAGATGAACTATTCTGTGTTGCTAACGCTAATGCATGTACTAGTGGTACTGAAATCGTGCCGTTTTTTGATTTCTTATTGCTGCTGCTACTAACATGTGGTGGGTAGAGCATGCAAAGCATCTCAGCTGGCAGCCCCCATTTGATGACAGCGTTCCAAAATTACAAACATCCCATTGCGAAACCTGCATTGAATGAGCTGCTTCTGACATTGAAGATGATGTTGCAATTGTAATAGCACAAATGTGCACTACAGGAATGTAGCAATCAGGACTTCCAAAGTTTGTTTTCACTTGGGTCTGGACTCTGTTCCGCCTCCATAATTTCTATCAAATGGGAGCAATTATTGTAACCTGTATTACTTTGTGTACAAATTACAGTCTGCTAGAACAATGGGAAAGTAAAAAAAAAAAAAAAGTTCACTTTTGTTCCTGCCCAAACAAAAGTATCCAACAACTTTTCTGGTTTGAATTCCCCCTTAGCTTCAGCCGTTTTGAGATAAGATCACAACTGTCATCTGCTGGATCACCAGTGTGCAAGCTGCAGCTACAGAGCCACAAGTAGCTCTTTGAGTCTGTGACTCACTTTATATAGTCAACAATTAAACATTTCCCCGTTTTTTTGTTTCATTCTTTTGTTTTGTGCCCTAGGGGAGGACCCTCCCTGCCACCCTGCTATATTTAGTCGCAAATCTCCATCTCTTTGTCCAAAACTCTGAATTAATGTTTTAATCTTGAGCAGGTCACATATTGTGCAGTACTTGACCCCAACTAAAGGTTCAAGTATTATCCTTCATGATACCAAACACATCCTGTCTTGTCTTTACATGGCCTTATCTGGCTAAACCATAAAGTCTGTGTTATGGTACAGATTTCAACTACACTGACTATAAATTTTAGCACAGTAATAGACATGTAGAAGCCCCAGATCTGTGTGAACAAAGTTTCTGTTGCAATTCAGAATGCAAAGAATTAAATTGTTTAAAATCAAAAGAAGCAAAAAAGACAAGAATGCAAAAAATCAACAAGTCTGGGCACAAATTTTACACATTTAATAAGCTCAATTTGTCAGACAAGAAGATAATGTAATTTTTATTTCTGTTAAAATAGGGCCCATCATGTTTTTTTCACAACATGGAAAGATCTCACTGAAACGTTTCTCTGACAGTCAAGTACATATTTAACTGTGTAATACTTTAACTGTAAAATCACAAAAGTGATGGATTTTAATACATTTAATCAGATGTATTAAATTATTGGGAAATTATTCAACACCCTAACAAAGAATATAGCAAAAAAAGCACAATAAGCTTAACAGAGAAGGCACACTGCCATATAGGACTTATTTATAACATTTGACTAAAATCATACAAAGATTGCAAAATACTCACTTATTTTCAACACCCAGCTGATCCTGTGTACAGTCACAAAAGAGCCAAGTATATCCTAGAAGTGGGGACCAATATGAATAACTTGACAATGCATCACAAAATGAAAAAAAAAAAAAAAAAAAACATGAGCAAAATAATCACTGTTTCACAACAAGCTTTGAAGTTTGGAAATATTCTGAAAGAAAACTGGTTTCAAATAAATTTGTGCAAAGTATACCTTTAACATTCAGTGTCTTTAGTGCACAGCATCTACATTTCAAAGTTGAGTGTTAGTTTGAAATCATGTAGTTACATAACATTACTGCATAATGTTGAAGCTTTTGACTTTTAGGTGGTAAGGTATGTTCTAACTTTTGTCATATTTTCTCTGACAGTTATAGCAAGTTTACTAGAAAGCTGAGCTATCAAAACGTATTCTTTGGATTTTCTCAACTTTAAGCTAAACATACCTCATAGCATTATTTCTTCTTTATGTTTTTTTAATTGTGGCCTTTAACACAGTAAGCATCTTAAACCTACCTAACTTTTGGAAACACATTAAAGTCAAACATTTTCATTTAGGAATGTATGAATGAACTGAAATAAGTCTTTTGTGGTAATTTTACAAATTACTTAATCAAATGTAATTTTTACATTTTTCTATGTAAAAACATTTTTAGTTTTGATCGTCATGCTTTGTTTTTCTTTACCTTTTTTAGTTTTACTAGATTAAAGAGATGAAGGAGCAAACTTTACAACTTCATAATAGTTTTTTCTTTCCAAACCACCGCATATTCCAGGAGTGATGAACAAAATAAAAACTTTTATGAGAAATAACAAGCGTATAATGACCAATTATTAATTATGTACATTAATACTGTAAGCGTAGCTTCCAAATAATTACGTAGAAGCATATTTATTCCGCTTCATCAACTTTTATCAAGTCCAGTTACGACTAAATGAATATTAAAATGGTTTGAAAATCTATTTTTTTATTTTAATGAAGACTGTTCATGCTCTTTATTTCTCAGCTCCGGATAACGAATTTTTGATGAGGTCATGTTATCGCGATATGTTGTCTGATGAGGGGATGAGAGACGTTGTGCACAATCAGTGCGTCATTCCTGGGAAGAAACTCCTTTTGTAAGGATTTGCGTTGTGTTTTGCGCTTTCAAGTAAAAGACCTGAACCATCCGAACCGGCTCGTCACAATGACGGAGCCTGTCAAACGGCTTTGCAGGACCGGGTATGTGTTCCCGTTTCTCTGTCTTTTTGCCACATGGAGTGTGGTGCTGTCAGTTACTCATTATTCTGTACCTGAAGAAATGGAGGAGGGATCTGTCGTTGCTAATTTGGCGGCTGATTTGGGACTAGAAGTGAAGACGCTGAAGTCGAGGAGGATGCGCGTAGATGTGGTAGCCAATAAAAAATATCTTGGCATCAACAAAGACACGGGGGAGCTTTATATTTTGGAAAGGGTTGACAGGGAGTTTCTGTGCCCGTCGAAAACTACTTCACATTGTTTCCTTAAATTAGACGCTACAATTGAGAACCCAATACGTATGTTTAATATTGAGGTGGAAGTAACAGATATTAATGACAACGCTCCTCATTTTAGAAGAGGAACGATGCATTTGGACATCTCAGAGTCGAGTCCTGTTGGAGAGAGATTCTCGCTGAACAACGCTGCTGACCCGGATGTTGGAACGAATTCTGTAAAAAACTACCATCTGAGCGCAAGTGATAATTTTGCTATTGAAATTCAGACCGGGAGAGACGGAACGAAGTTTGCCGATTTGGTTCTGAAAAAGGCTCTGGACAGAGAACAGCAGGCTGTTCATAATCTGATTCTGACCGCTGTGGACGGCGGGGTGCCCACGCGCACAGGTACAGCCAGCATTATTGTTCGCGTGCTTGATGTGAACGACAACGCCCCTTCATTTGACAAAGACCAGTATGTTGTAGATGTGATGGAGAACTCGCCCATTGGAAGCTTAGTGATCAAACTGAATGCTACTGATTTAGATGAAGGCTCCAACTCTGACATTAGTTACTCTTACAGTTTATACACGTCAGAGAGAACCCAGATGATGTTTAATCTGAATCCAGAAAATGGTGAAATCAGAGTAAAGGAAATGATAAATTATGAAGATTTAAAACTGTATGAAATGGAGGTGATAGCCAGTGACAAAGGACCTACCTCCTTATCTGGACAGTGTAGAGTTACAATCCAGGTGACTGATATGAATGACAACCATCCTGAAATTTCTATAAAATCCTTTCAGAGTCCAGTAAAAGAGAATGTGGCCACAGACACAGTGATAGCTGTAGTTAGTGTGAGTGATAAAGACTCAGGTGATAATGGACAGGTTGATCTTCATATTCCAGAGAACATGCCTTTCAAACTGAGGGAGTCCTCTGATAACTATTATGAGTTAGTGGTGTCAGAGCCATTAGACAGAGAGAAGGTCCCAGAATATGAAATCACCTTCACTGTCACAGACAGAGGGTCTCCTCCTCTATCTGACAATGAAACTATGACTTTAGAGCTGCTGGATGTTAATGACAATGTTCCTCAGTTCTCCCAGTCATTTTATACCATACGTGTCATGGAGAATAACGCACCTGGCTCCTTGCTCAGCTCACTCACTGCATTTGATCCTGACCTCCATGAAAACCAGTATCTAGTTTATTTCATCATAGAGAAGGAGATTGCCAACACCTCCATGTCTATGCTGTTCTCCATCAATCCAGAGAACGGGAATCTTTATGCACTGAAAACCTTTGACTATGAGATTGAGAAGGAGTTTCTTTTCCACATTGAGGCCAGAGACTCTGGTTCTCCTCCTCTCAGCAGTAATGTGACCGTCCACATCATCGTTGTTGACCAAAATGACAACGCTCCAGTTATTGTCTCTCCTTGGCGCGCTCATGGCTCAGTGGTGGAGGAGAAGATCCCCAGATCCACTGATAAAGGATCCCTGGTGGCTAAAGTGATCGCCTTAGACACAGACTCTGTGCACAACTCTCGGATTACCTACCAGTTTCTCCAGGTGACTGATGCTTCCTTGTTCAGCTTGGACCAATACAACGGAGAGATCAGGACTATGAGGATGTTCAGTTACAAAGACTCACGCCACCACAGACTGGTTGTTGTTGCCAAGGACAACGGGCAACCTGCTCTCTCTGCTACAGTCACCATCAAGCTGCTGACAGTGGAGACTGATGTTAAGGCCTACTCTGACATGACTGAGATGCCTCTGGAATACGACATCTTTTCAGACATCAACCTGTATCTGGTCATCGGTCTGGCCTCGGTGTCATTTCTCCTGCTCATCACCATCCTGGTCACCATCGTGCTGAAGTGTCAGAAACCCAAACACAGCAAAACTGCTCCTCCCAGCAGGAACAGTGTGATCAGTGAGAGGAACTCCACCATCGCAGACTCCACTCTGGTCTCCAACGATGCCTACTGGTACAGTCTGTTTCTAGCAGAGACCAGGAAAGGAAAGCTGGTGGTCAGACAGCCTGTGCCAAAGGGCTCCAGATACATTGTGTCCAGCATCCCGAGAGGGACAGGACTGTCAGAGACTAGTGACTCAGCTGCTTCTACTCTGCAGGTACAACTGACGGTTACAATAAATAATTTTCCCCGGTTCACACTTTGGAACTTCTTTTCACTCTTCATTTTAGAACAGGTTTTAGTTCATGTTGTATAATAATCTCCAGTACATATACAATTTCAACAATTATATAAAAACAAAAATATTATTTTCCTTCTTTACATTCTGCTGGTAAGATAATAATAAAAAGGTTCCTTTAACAGGATTGTTATGACTAATATGAATTAATGATACCTTGGATTGTTTTACCTTTTTCATTTTTAACAAACTTATTTCTGCCAGATGAAATGCCACTGTTTAAATTTTGGATTAAAACAGTGAATTTCTGTCTGTCATGTTTCTCAACTTTAAAGATAGGCCTGAACTTGTAAAAGACTCAAATTTATATATATTTACTTTAATGAAAAATAAGACAAAACATAATGCTTTAGTTTATTGAATGGATTAAAATTTTACGAGACAACTATCTATATCCTTTATTAAGAATGGAAAATGCAAATTCTCGCCTCTACTGGAGAAGTTTTCATAGAACTATTTTTCCTTTTAAAAACTGCTAAGAAAGAAAAAAATTCAAATGTTCAACATTTTAAAAAGAAATTATTGAAAATTTCATCCATCTGTTTTTATTTTTAAGATTTGTTTCTGTATGGTAAGTACGTACTCCTGTAGAAAGTATCACTTTTACAGCACTCTTTCCTGTAAGGCTCACAATTTTCTTTACTCATTTCAGAAGAAACATTTTATTGATTAAACTTTTGCAATATTTTTTTATGCCAATGACCTGATGATTGAATCCCTTCTTTTCTTTCTCTCCACTCTAAAGTACCCTAAATGAGGAAGGTCCACTCAGCAGCTGGAGGTACGCAGCGTTCAAGCCCCGGAAATTGTTTTCATGGATAAGTTGAAGTATTTTTAGTGTTTTAACCGTCTCCTTTTTTCAGTGGTTATGTTTTTCTTTATTATGCCTTTTTAATTTCCTTTGACAATAATGTGCTTAACGTTTTCCATTACATATTTGAAATAACAAGCAGTTTATCAGGTTCTCCCATGTCTTCAGACGTCTGGCTGTTTTTTCTTCTCATCTTTAAACAGTAAAATGCCAGCCATGCAGTTTACCTAGCATAGTTAAAATAACTTCCTCAACTTCTTTTCAATTATTGAATATTTTCTTAGATTTGACAGCATGAGCCTGATTTACATTAACTGATTTGTTTTTGTGCTTTTGAACAATCAAATATGGTGATTCAGGTAAAGAGTTTTGAGGCCATTTCAATTTCTGTGATTTTTCTATACAAAGATTGGAAATAATTAGTTTCCTATTTCATTTCAGTGAAGTCAAACTTTCTTTTAATCTACGAAAATAATTTTTGATCAGTAGCTCTCCAGGATTTGCTGGAATGTTTCAGATTTATTCTTTGGACTCCCAAGGGCTTTATTTTATTCTTTAGTCCAGCACATTGTTCAGCATTTGGTTCAAAATAAAGACGTAAAATTGGAAGCCAACAGAAGGCATGACTGATGTAAATTGAACACAAATATCTACAACAAAAATCCATTTTCCAAAAGTCATGTTTCAACAGGAAAGGGGCACACAGAATCGTCTATTGGTGCTAAAATCCTATTTTATCTGTCAAACTGTTATTTTGTTATTTTTCTGTAGGTTCAGTTCAGAAAATGTAAATAAAATGTGTCTTTGCAACAAATTGATAATGACCAAGTGCCCCCAAAAAATTCTAATTATTTTTTTTTTTGTTTTGTTTTGTTATGTGACACATACAGTTGTTTCTGCCCTTGAATTTATGAGAATTCTTTGCCTATTTATTTCAAGATTCAGAGTCAGGCAGTTTTTTAACACACAGGGAAATTAAACCCTCTGAAACTGCTTAGAAACAGACTAAAGTGACAACACAGAAAATGAGCTAGTGCTCAAACAAAATCTTAGACAGTCCCCCAGAAAATGTAAAAAACTTTGATTAAAACAATTTCAAAGATTACAAGAAAGTCTTGCTATTTAAATAGAAAGATTATTAGAGACGACCGGCGTTTTGTACATTGTTTATATTGGTCAAAACATTGATCTGATTTTCAGACACTATGTGACGTTTAAAGTCAATTTTTTAAGTATCTGTATCTTCAATTGAATCACCATGTTTTCAAATTGATGCTGTGCATGTGGAGATTAATCTGTGTTCATGCCCCTTTCTGACCCATCACTAATATATTCAAATTGTAACCTTTTATTTCACGTATTTGTACGGTGAATAGGACGTTACTCTTTCTGTCCTTTTCACAGGATGGCACTTCAGAGCATGACTGACACTGTCTCCTGTCTTAAATGTGACCTAATTCTTTGTGCAGCAGAGGTGCAAAGAGAAATCAGGCACTCGGTTCCCTAGCAACCACTCTCTTTCATGTAATTTTGGAGCATGGTGTTCAGTGACAAATCTATCACATCCACAATACACGTTCAAAGATCCACCAACTTCTCTCCCGATCACTCTGTCCTCTGCCTGAAGCCCCCGTCTGAGCGAAGGAAATCAGCTGCATGACATATTTCAGTCAGGTCAACCACAAGGCTCTTAGTGCTGTGGGTCCTTTTCCACAAATGTCTAATTCTGTTGTCTCGTTGGCAGGCCTCCACTACAAGCAGCAACAGCTCCAAGTAATTCCAGTCCTTCAGCTGTGGATATGGTTTTTTTGCCAGCAGCAAAAGCCTGGTGGAAGAAAAGAGGAACTCCGTTTAGAGATCCACCCCCATGGATACGCCCTCCTTTGTCTCGTTCCTGTTCCTTACTCTGTGCAGTCGTCATGCAACTCAAATGAATCAGACCAGAAAACATACCCTGCACTCTCCCATTCTTTGAACACATAAACCGCAGATCAACAACGCCATGATGTCCATACCTATATGCATGAACAGACTGCATGGCTTCAACTTATATTTAAAATATTGTAAAGATGAGGTCCTGAGAAATGTGCACTCTGAGTTTGTACAGAAGGCACAACAAGTATTCCAAGAGAGGACATGGAAAGGTTGAAATGCCCTTAGAGACTTTTTATGTTTAGTAGAAAGAAGCACATGTTGGAATTTACAATTGAGTCCTTTGTGTCCTGCCTTGCGCCATACAAACACTGATGTATAATATCAGAGGTAAAATACAGCACAACTAACTAAATATTCAAAAAGCATTGAATAAAATTTAAAGTAATTAAATAGTCAGCATTTTGTAAATGTGTTTACTGTTAGCTTAATCATGTTTACTTGTGTTTTATAAGTTAGCCAGGCCTAAATACGTGAAAGTGCCAAGTCCATCATAAGCACAAATGAATAGAATTGAGGCCTTTCTTCAGCCATCATGCCTTTCAGTTGTTTTCTGCAAGAAACAATAGAGTAAGACGTATCAAATATGTTATTTTCTGCAATTACGACAGACATTTTTTTTTTGTTGTTCTTTTAACAGAGATGAACAATTAGATTTCATGGGACCAGAGTCATGCGGTGCGATGTTTTGTTTTGTTACCTCAGTTTAGGACGAAGCAGCACATTGTCAGCTTAGTTGATTCACAAATGTAACATTTCTCATAACATAAAGTTGAAATGTCACCATGTTTGAAGGTTTTGGCTATTTGAACATTGTTAAATAAGTCTTGGGGTTTCAGTGAGTGAGCGACTATGAGAGAACAGACTGATTTGTTATATAAACTGTATTTATATCAGGATTTACTTATTTGAGTTTGCAAGCAAAGCTCTAAGTTGGCTTACTTTCAGTGTATCCAGTGATGCAGCCTGTTAACATTTAATGTTGACTTTACAAAACTGGAACAGCAAATTGTACATGTGGGGTTTTTTTTCACTCAATGAAAGCTGTGTTTATGTATTTTACAATACTGTATGTATCTCCTTAAGGAATTCAAAACAACATGCAACTTCTACAAAGCCCAGCCTGTAATTGAGTTCATGTGTGAGGTTTTGGACATTCGCAACATTGATGAGCAGCCCAAGACCCTTACAGACTCACAGAGGGTTCGCTTCACAAAGGAAATTAAAGGCCTGAAGGTCGAGGTGACGCACTGTGGGCAAATGAAGAGTAAAAGATTCGGTAAAAGATTTTTAGTAAAAGATCAGTAAAAGATTTTTAAGCCTCTTTAATGTGAACAGAATTATGTGCCATCATATTTAAGTCTGTGTATGCAGGAACACAACCATGTTGTCAAACTCTTTAGTACAGCTTGTGTTTCTATTTGGGTGTAATGTGTTGAATCAAAACATATATGGTAAATGCTTTGGTACAGTGTTACTTTCATGGTGCAACATGTAGACAGTGTGAGTTAATTGTATACTGTAGTGTGTATGAAGAATTACTAAAAATAAAACAATAAAATTTCAGTCTCGTAAATATTCCATTAAATGTAAAATATCTGAAAATTTCCATTGTTTTGAAATGTTTTCCTTAAGGTTACTCCACATTGAGTGGAATTATGCTAGTAATTTTAAAATGTCAAATGATAAAAAATTAATTGCTGAGTGCTTATTTCAGACTCTCCTGACCACTACTAGATTACATAAATTGACTCCTTAATCTTTTTTTATTTAACTTAAATATT
Organism: Xiphophorus maculatus; assembly: GCF_002775205.1. Classification (NCBI taxonomy): domain Eukaryota; kingdom Metazoa; phylum Chordata; class Actinopteri; order Cyprinodontiformes; family Poeciliidae; genus Xiphophorus; species Xiphophorus maculatus. The sequence continues at coordinate 16,955,974 of NC_036465.1, read as the reverse complement.
TGTTACTTAAAACAATCATGCCATAGAAATAGTAACAGCCTTAAAGCAGGAAGACAGTCCAAAGTGTTTTACATGGTAAAAATAGAATTAAAAAACATTAGAGGCAAAATGAAGTAACAAATGGTTGAAATTCAAAACTATAAATAAATAGAATTACTCTCACAATAAATCTGGCATTTTGTATTTGTAAAAATGTTGGCAACACATTCTCTAGTACTAAGGTATTTTCATGGCAATGTGTTTATTTGAAATATATTCTTTTGACTGTTATGACATTATCATAAATAATTTAAAATTCAATGCTTTTCCCTTTTTTAAAAAAAAAAACTTGATAACAAGCTGTGTTCAGTGTTACACAATGATTGCTCTCACTTCATTTACTGACAACCTCTGGAGTTATGCTGGTTAAAATAATTAAAAAAACTTGTTAGCTGTTTGTCATCAAACATGATGATGTCATATGCTCTTAAAATGGCAAAATCACAATATTTTTTCCTGAGTGAACTTGTCACTGCAAATTTTATTAAACTGCTTTGCTAATTAGAGACAGTGAATCTTAGTACTTACGCACAGGGCAAAGGTAAAAGAAGTAAACCAAACATCAGTAAACCTGAGATGGTGAATGAAGCAGTGAACATGTAAAGGTTTTTCCAGTTTAAATGTTTCTAATGAAGCCAGTGACAATTCAGCGTATGACGGAAAGGATGTGCAAGAAAGGACAGAAACCAAAGGAGCCAACTGAAATATATCAGTATGTAAATAGCATTGCTGCTGCTTTTATCAAGATCAGCTGGTTTAACATTCACTGATGTCTTCTAAAAATGTTTTTATTACGTATCAGACAGAGCAAAACAATTGGTTATAGTCCTATTTATTTTTATAAGACCATTGAAGCTGTAATCGAGAAGAGAAAAGAACATCAGCCACTGCCAGAACCAGCTTCCTCTCATAAGACAGAGTTGTCCAGAAGCCAAGGAGGACGTACACAGAGCTGCAAAGGACCTGGAGACAGCAGGTAAAGTTTTCATGTTAAAATAAAATGTGAAAAAATGTTGTCCCCCCACCCCCCAAGAGTATAAAACTTTACAGTTTAAATATATTATAAGAATTCACAGGTAAATATTTGAAATACATCAGGGGATCATAAATGTATCTCTTATGACTTTTTACGTTATTTCCTTTTGTTTCTTTAGTATTTAGAAAATGGTGGTAATTAGCCGAAAAATAAATACATTGACGTTTGTTTGAATAGAAAAAGCTCATTCATGTTTTAACAGAAGCTTACAATACATAATTGTGTATCTATTTGATTGTTAAAAAAAAAGATAAGTACCTTTTAAGCATTATGAGTCATGTAAAAATATTTACAACTGTTTCTTTTTCTTGACTATCATATACGGTACAATGAGCAAATATTTCATTGTGTGCTCTCACATGACCTCATCGCCAAAGAGAGATGACATCATGCCAGAAGACACATTGAAACAGACACACTGAGTGAGACGCAGACATTTACACAAACATCCTGCTTTCAGGTCAGCTGAGGTCACTTATAGTCACTGCAGCATAACTGACAACATTTTTGCAACGTTTTAACACTTGTGAACTCCTAACTAAACCACACTGGTTCGATTCAGCTATATTTGAAGAAAACCCTAACGAAGGTAAACGTAAATGCATTTATTAGTTTTAGTTTACAATTTATGGCCAAGAGAGGTTAATTTAACAGTTCACAGTGCATGCATCTCTGCTTCATAGACGGATCAGCACATACAGCAATTCAGCAATGTGTAACAAAGCAGCGGAACAACCACCAGCCGGCACTAGTAGACTAATACAGTTCCACCACATATCTGTAAATGCTAAATTAGGCGTGTCATTTCAAAGGCAACCTTTTGTAGCATAGAGAAGAGAGAAAAATAATTTCCAATAATAAAAATGTGGAAAAAATGGCTGCTTGTCTTTTTCTGTCTATGCAGAAACATACACAATTTTACACTTTTTTCCCTCCCTTTTTTGCATAGTTCTTGTTTGTCCATACTGTAGAGTCTTTTATTGTTATTTTTTCAGTTTGTTTGCGTATTTATGTTTCAATTTACCTTTAACTTTCTGATGGTACACCTGAATTTTCCCTCCGTGGTGCAATAAAGGGACAGCGTAATAATTATGTTTGTGCAAAAACCTGCTTGGATTTAGATGCCAGTAGAAACAACAGCAGCAGCATCCCTCCCCCTCCTTCTCTTTCCCCCTGCGTCAGCTTGTCTTCAGCACCACGGTCAGCGACCTGTCTAGAGGAGCTGCGTTGCCGTGGTAACGTGCCCCGTTTAGCTCCCTTTCTACTAGTATTCCGACATGTGCCCCACCCTCATTTGCACAGCGTCTATGCTGCTCCTTGACTTCAGATGAATAAAGGGTCTGCAACCACCGTCGTTGTCCTTTCAGTGTTAACTAAGATGGTGTGCTTTGATTCGAGCTGCTATCACTGCTGCAGCAAGAGTGAACAAAAATGGCGGCAGGAATGTGAGGACGTGGTGCAGAATGCTGCAGAGCCTGTGCGTGCGCACGTACCCTCGTGGTCCACATTCATAATAATTAAGTAGCAAAAGGAGGTGGGAGGCATGCGAACATAAAAAAAAAATAATAAAAATGGAGGTCACCTTGGTTTTACTCTGCTGTAAGGACCAAGGTTGTGTTTTTCTATTCTGTCGGTATACATTATATATTGTATAAGCACCACAGAGGCTAAAAAGAAAAATAAAATAAAAAAAGAGAGGAGAACATTACAACAGGGCGGTGTTCATCACAGCTGCACTTCACGTTTTAAACCACAAGATGTCGTTGCTCACCTCAACAAAACATTGAGGATGGTGGGAGTGTGCTGAGCAGAATAGGCAGATAAATTGAGAACGCAAATGTATTTCTAAAGATTTCCGTTAGATACGACATATTATAACATGTTTATGTTATTTGAAACAAAATGTATAAACAGTTGCTGGAGGAAAAATAGGTATAGAATAGAGTCTATACCTAAATTATTCACAACTGAGTTACTGGGTTCCAGAAATTTGGGCTAATTATCTGTTAAAGTTATAAACTTTTACTTCATGACTAATTTATTGATTATTATTATTATTATTATTATTATTATTATTATTATTATTATTATTATTATTATTATTATTATTATTATTATTAGTAGTAGTAGTAGTAGTAGTAGTAGTAGTATTATAGTTATTTTAAATGATTTTTTAAATTATGTGTATTATTTGAAGATTTTGTCTGTTTTGATTTACACTGTGTGGATTTTTGAAATAGTTTTCTTACTCTTTTGAACCTCACGGGACCTGGCATGTAATTAGTCAAATCAATGACTGGAAAACAACCATCAGTAGGATTTCAGATGTTTGTTTGATGCACTAAAGAAACAAAGATTTGTGCATTGCATTCTCCTGGAGAAAGCAGGGAGATACGTTTATGTTTTATTTCATTTTCTTATTGTGAGCCCATTTTCTATCTTAATGTTTGTATATATTATTTAGTTCTCATGGTGATGGTACTGATTCAGGTGGAAGGTGTAATAAGGAACCTTAACATTACCCGTGTAGGCTGCACTGAAATGTGTCTAACAGCACACAGCAGGACGGCAATTTCAAGACCTTGCCACAGGATAAAGACAAGAACCCAGAATATGTTTTTACCTTTATGTCAAAATGGCACAAAAAACATCGAAAAGTTCAGTTTAAAACAATTAATGTTCCAACACATTAACACATTAAGTAAAAAAAACAACAATCTGTGCATTTTTCGAGGTTTTTTTTTCTGGCTCTCCTAATGTTGTTGGAATATACTACATGCTGAGCAAAATGTCAGGCTAAGATGGAAGGAACCATCGCGCCTTCATGGACAGTAGGTGGTGCTGATGCACTTAATTTGATTGAGGTAGAAAACGGGTCTCTTTCTTTTCATGCGTGTTCAGTAACAACCGTAATAGACGGTTTGAAAGGACGGAATAAAGCACCTTCCCTCTTCTGCTAAAATAATTGTTTACTTGGGATTTATTGCTTTTTCTTTATTGAAAAGAAATTTACCAAGAAGGAATTTTGTTGAATGAATTAGGGACATTTACTGATAGACACATTTTCAGAAACAATGGAATTAACGGACATGAAAAAACAACGGATGGATGTTTGGACTTCGTTTTGTCTGGCGCTGATCATTATGAAATTTGAAGGAATTTCATCTCAACTCCGATATTCTGTCCAGGAGGAATTAAAATCTGGGACCCCAGTAGGAAATGTAGCCAAAGATCTTGGTTTAGATCTAGGAAAACTGGCGGACAGAAACCTTCGCGTCGTATCAGCAACAAAGCAGGATCTATTTAAGGTAAATCCGAGAGATGGCGTTTTATTAATAAACCACAGAGTAGACAGAGAAGAGCTTTGTGCAAAAACCGTTCCATGCGTAACAAACCTTAAAGCTGTTGTCGAAAATCCTCTTGAAATGCACCAAATTATGGTTGAGATTCTCGATGTAAATGACAACTCGCCCAAATTTCCAGAGGAAAACTACACACTGGAAGTGTTGGAGTCCGCTGTTGTTGGCTCTCGATTTCAGGTGGAAGGAGCACACGACTTGGATGTCGGGTTGAACTCCATAAATTCATATAAGCTGAACAATAATCCGTATTTTCGGCTGGATACAGACGCTTTTGGGGAGGAAGGAAAGGTTCCTTTTTTAGTACTTCAACGCTCTTTGGACAGAGAACATACTCCTCAACACTGGCTACTATTAACAGCGACAGATGGAGGTAAACCAGCAAAATCAGGAACTATGAATATCACAGTCATATTATCGGATGTTAATGATAACGCGCCCGTTTGTGATAAACAAAAATACACCGCGACAATAAAAGAAAACGCCCCTGTCGGGACGTTCCTGTTAACTATAAGTGCTTCTGACTCAGATGAAGGTGAGAACGGTGAGGTTGAATATTCTTTGAGGAGTAAACATCGTGGGCCATCGCCCGAGCAGTTTGAGTTGAACAGCAAAACTGGAAAATTAACAGTGAGAGGACAACTGGATTACGAAGAAAAACAAATGTACGAGCTTAAAGTTCTGGCGTCAGATAAAGGTTCTGTCTCTCTCTCCACGCAATGTAACGTGGTTATACGAGTGGAAGACGTAAATGACAACCAGCCCGAAATAGACATTACGTCCCTTTCCAGTCGCATTCCAGAGGACGCAGCACCTGGAACCGTGGTGGCGTTGATGGACGTGACAGATCGTGACGCAGGTGTGAACGGACAGGTGGTGTGCAGCTTGTCTGATTCTTTACCGTTTGATCTAAAGCCATCACCTGATGGGCAGTCATACTCTTTAATTACAAAGGACTACTTAGATAAGGAAATGAGTCATATGTATAACATTACAATAACAGCGAAGGATTTAGGCAGCGCTTCTCTGTCATCGACTAAGCTGATACAGGTAGACGTGCTAGATGTGAATGATAACAGCCCTTTGTTTACTGAAAGTCCTTATACTTTTTATGTACCTGAAAATAACAAGGCTGGACTGTCTATTTTTTCTGTAACAGCCACTGATGCTGATGGAGGTGAAAATGCGGTAGTTTCTTATTTCCTCAACCGTAAGAGTACGGGTTCCTCTGTAACCTCCTTTTTAAATATCAATGAAGCCAATGGAGAAATATCAGCTCTGAAAAGTTTTGACTTTGAAACGCTGAAAACTTTCCAGTTCCAAGTTGTCGCCACTGATTCTGGGACTCCGTCACTCAGCAGCAACGTCACAGTGAACGTGTTCATTCTGGATCAGAACGACAACGCTCCAGTCATCCTGTATCCACTCAGCTCTAATGGTTCTGCTGAAGGTGTGGAGGAGATTCCACGCAACGTGAACGCAGGACACTTGGTGACTAAAGTCAGAGCCTATGACGCTGATATAGGATATAATGGCTGGTTGCTGTTTTCACTACAGGAAGTTACTGACCACAGTCTGTTTGGTTTGGACCGCTACACTGGACAGATCAGAACACTTCGCTCATTCACAGAGACAGACGAGGCTGAACATAAACTGGTCATACTGGTCAAAGATAATGGAAACGTTTCATTATCAGCAACAGCTACTGTGATTGTTAAACTGGTGGAACCAAAAGAAGCTTTTGCAGCTTCTGATGTTAAAAGTGCTGCAAACGACGACGAGGGCAATGATGTGACTTTTTACCTGATGATCACTTTGGGCGCCGTTTCTGTTTTGTTTATCATCAGTATCATCGTACTGATCGCTATGCAGTGCTCCAAATCTACAGACTATACTTCTAAATATTTGCAAGAGACTAATTATGATGGGACACTGTGTCACAGCATCCAGTACAGATCTGGAGACAAACGCTACATGTTAGTTGGACCCAGAATGAGTATTGGATCTACTATAGTACCTGGAAGTCATGCAAACACACTAGTGCTTCCTGACAGGAGGAAGGCCTGTGAGGTAAGACATGATTTCTGTTTATGTTTATCAAGATATCAGAGTTATTAAAGTAGAGAACAGTTTTAACCTGCTTCTGCCAAGAGCACTAGAAGAGGTCGTCATCATTATTATTGTTATTATTATTTTATTTTTATGATATTTAATTGGATGTTGCTTTTTTAAATTGACTTTTAATTTCTTGTTATATTTTGCTGACTTGTTTTTGCCCTGTCCATGGTCCTAGAATTTCTGGTTTCGATAAAACTTGATTCGGCATTTTCTTTGTCTCGGAAAGCAACACTCGTCCGTATTTTCCTGTAGTATATAATAAAAAAGGGTAAAAGAAAGCAACCATTGTTGGTATTTTGCGTTTAAATTAAGATATGTTCTCTTTCGGAGGGATGTGAAGCATTAAAATTGATTCTGCCTTAGCTAAATTATTTTGATCAGCTCAGGACATTTTAATGTTTGCAATATGATTAAATGTATCTGATATAATGCGAATGAATGAATGAATGAATGAATGAATGAATGAATGAATGAATGAATGAATGAATTAATTATGCTAAAAATTTACACAATGCAAATTATATTTTCTGTACAAATAAGAGTTTAAAGTCTTTCATAACATTGTTGCAAATCTCACTTGTTGAGTTATTGTTATTCCTTTCCACAAAGAGACCCGGTAGCATTTGTTTTGGTATTAGATTGAATGTCCATTCCGGATGCGAGTGGTAAAGTAAACGAACAACCTGGTGTCCTGTATTGTATTTCCGTTGCCACTTGGTGTCAGTGTGGCCTTGACCATTTTTGTGCGCCTTGTTTTAAAAGGCTCTTCCTCGTTTGTGTCGAAATATTAAACAGAAGTGGTGTGCGGACGAAATGTTCGTCGCAGCAGGGTTTCTTTTTAAAAACTGAAGATAGCAAGCCCTTTTTACGCAGAAATCTTTAAAACGACATTCAGAATGCTGTTGTAACGAGAAAGCCTCCGTGAAAATCGGATATCTGTGTTAATTTCTAAAGAAATATGTCACATATTCGTTTCGCAATGACAGAAGGAAGACAAAGGCGCCGGCTGAGCTGTTGGTGGTGTGCGGGGATTTTTCTGCTGTGCTCCGTGGATATGATTTTGGGTCAACTGAAGTACTCCGTTTCTGAGCATGTCAGTGTCGGATCCGCGGTTGGGAATGTTGGCAAGGATTTGGGATTGGACCTCAACACTTTGACAAGCAGACGATTTCGCATCGTTTCTAACTCCAATCGCTCCCTGTTTGAATTAAATCAGAATAATGGAGTGCTGCACGTTGCGCAAAATATGGATCGGGAAGAGCTCTGTGATGGAACAAAGGTTTGTTTGATAAACCTTAAAATTGTTGTCGAAAGCCCACTGGAAATACATTATGTTAGTGTAGAAATAATTGATATCAATGATCATTCACCGTCTTTTCCTGAAACCGAGCAGCGGCTGGAGATAGCAGAGAACACTCCTCCAGGCACTCATTTCCAAATTCATGCAGCTAGAGACCCTGATTTTGGCATACAGTCAGTTCGACTGTATAGATTAGGTCAAAACGATTACTTCGATATTCAAGTTAAAGAAAGCGAGGAAGACAAAATACCATTTTTGGTGCTTAAAAAGCCTTTAGACCGAGAAGGCAAATCAGAGCATCATTTAGTGCTAACGGCTCTGGACGGGGGCACACCATCACGATCTGGTAAACTTAATTTAACTATAACTGTATTAGATGCAAATGATAATCGTCCTGTGTTCAGCAAAGACATTTATACTGTGTCTTTAAATGAAAACGCTCCTATAGGAACTATCGTAATCAAAGTAAATGCAACAGATTCAGACGAAGGCCTGAATGGTGAAATTGAGTACACCTTTGGAAAAACACAAAAGAAACAGGTGTATGATATATTTGAGTTAGATAGTATCACTGGTGAAATTCGACTAAAAGGAAAAGTTGACTTCGAGGAAACAGAGATATACAAATTAGACTTGCAAGCTTCAGATAAAGGCCAACCGCCCTGGACAGGCGAAAGTAGAGTTGTGATAAAATTAAAAGATTTGAACGATAATAAACCCGAAATTGAAATAACATCATTGTCCAGCCAAATACCAGAGGATTCAAAACCTGGAACTGTTGTCGCGCTTATCAGCGTCAGGGACAGAGATTCAGGCATGAATGGGAAAGTTATTTGTAAAATATCGGATAATGTGCCGTTTGATTTGACACCATCTATTGAAGAGAACATGTTCTCTCTAGTTACAAAGGGGCGTTTAGATCGTGAGGCTGAATCTCATTATGACATCACCATAACTGCTACTGACTCTGGGGAACCCAGACTTTCAGCAGCAAAGACGTTGCAAATTTATGTGTCAGATATTAATGACAACAGGCCAGTTTTCAGTCAGAATCCATTTGAAATCTATCTAGTAGAAAACAATACACCAGGTGTGTCGGTCTTTTCCATAACAGCGTCAGATAAAGATGTGAACGAAAATGCAGCAATAACATACAGCATTAGGAAAAGCGACGGGATTAATGGAGATGTGGCGCATTTTTTTAACATTCATTCCGAAAACGGCGAAATATCTGCATTGAAAAGTTTCGATTTTGAAAGTAGAAAAACTTTCCAGTTCCAAGTTGTCGCCACTGATTCTGGGACTCCGTCACTCAGCAGCAACGTCACAGTGAACGTGTTCATTCTGGATCAGAACGACAACGCTCCAGTCATCCTGTATCCACTCAGCTCTAATGGTTCTGCTGAAGGTGTGGAGGAGATTCCACGCAACGTGAACGCAGGACACTTGGTGACTAAAGTCAGAGCCTATGACGCTGATATAGGATATAATGGCTGGTTGCTGTTTTCACTACAGGAAGTTACTGACCACAGTCTGTTTGGTTTGGACCGCTACACTGGACAGATCAGAACACTTCGCTCATTCACAGAGACAGACGAGGCTGAACATAAACTGGTCATACTGGTCAAGGATAATGGCAACGTTTCACTATCAGCAACAGCTACTGTGATTGTTAAACTGGTGGAACCAAAAGAAGCTTTTGCAGCTTCTGATGTTAAAAGTGCAGCAAAAGACGACGAGGGCAATGATGTGACTTTTTACCTGATGATCACTTTGGGCGCAGTTTCTGTTTTGTTTATCATCAGTATCATCGTGCTGATTGCAATGCAGTGCTCCAAATCCACAGACTATACTTCTAAATATCTCCAAGAGACTAATTATGATGGGACACTTTGTCACAGCATCCAGTACAGATCTGGAGACAAACGCTACATGTTAGTTGGACCCAGGATGAGTATTGGATCTACTATAGTACCTGGAAGTCATGCAAACACACTAGTACTTCCTGACAGGAGGAGAACATCTGAAGAGGTAAGGCAATTATTTTCTTTTAAACGTTTTTTTAACAGAGGTTTGCTTTTTGTCATTGTTGTTGCCAAGGTTTTCACATTTCCCTCCCGTCCCCAATTCTTTTAGCTCGTACTTTTGAAAGACCCTAGGATTTTAGATAAATTGTGTTAGAATTTTTTAATTTCTTCAATAATTTTTTTCTGTTTCTTTTAATGAACATCTTTTCCGCCTCTCTTAGAATTAATGTATAACATCCATTTTTTGTTCTTTTTGAATGGGGTGAACAGAAGACACATTTTTGTTGCGCTTTGCTCTAATGAATGAGTCTATTATCTTACTTTAGAGCATGACAAAAAATATTTATAACATAATTTATATTTATAACTTTGCTGATAATTATAAACATTAGCATAGTTTATAATTATTATTATTATTATTGACAGTATTATTTTCATATATTCAGCATGATTGCTAATCATTCTGAATATATGACAAGTATCACAACGTTTTGCTCACTTTTTACTCATTAACTGTATAGTTTCATGAGATATATCGTTGCAACCCATTCTCACTCCCAACTCGTCATATATTGACGCATCGGACGGTCCGTCCTCGTCACATATTGACGCGCAGGGTACCCCTTTCGCGTCAATATGTGACGCGAGGGGTTTTATGTCTTACCGTAATTTTTGCCCTAAATCTAACCAAATCGTCGGGTTTTGAAGGTTCGGCAGCGGTTTCTAGAACCCTTCGCGTCAATAATCCACCTAAAACATGTGACCTTCCCAAGTCGTCACATATTGACGCGACGCATGGTCAGAAATCGTCCCGACTCGTTAATATATGACGAGTCGGGAGTGAGAATGTGTTGGATATGTGGTAGACATTTTTTAAAAATATAGTAAATCATCCAGTGCCAACGATTACACGACACGTAACCTAATAAATGTACAATAAACAATGAAAACATTTGAAACACATGGGCACAGACGTACAATTGAATTAAATAAATGTCTCTAAACGATAAAAAAAATGCTTAGTGAAAACGATCAAATAGAATTATATGTTACAAGCTTTCGTGAAAAAGTGTCTTGTAATCAGTCCACAAGATGTCAGTATCATATCAGCATAAATTGTTGTGTTATAGTGTTAGCCCTGCCCATTGAATGGAGGCTCTCTTTCAAGTGAAGAGTAAAGACGCTTTCTTTAGATACAGATATTTGCCATCTTAACCACTGCGTGGATCGGTCAGAAAGGAGTCTATGCCAGCGTGATACTTGAACACTAAGGCGTTTTTTTTTTTTTTTTTGCGTGTAATGAACTGTGATTGGATATTTTTCTGTTTTAATCGGGAACGGAACCATGGGAGCAGAAGGACAAAGCCGGGGAATATGTTCTTGGTGGGTGGCTCTCGGTTGTTCTGTAATCCTCGGCTGCATGCAGCTAATTTCAGCACAGGTAAAATACTCAATTCCAGAGCAAGCGAACGTGGGATCTGTTGTTGGGAATATTGCAAAGGATCTTGGTGTGGACATCTCTACGTTGGAGGAGAGACAGTTTCGTATTGTTTCAGGAGCCGATGATGTTCAGTTTAAAGTAAATCCAAACAATGGCGCTCTGTACGTGCATGAAACAATCGACAGAGAGAGGCTCTGTGAGAGTATTTCCCCATGTATGATTAACCTGAAGATAGTAGCAGAAAATCCGATGGAGATACATTATGTTGGAGTTGAAATCACTGACGTAAATGACAATTCACCGATCTTTCAGGAGAAAGAAAAAATATTCGAAATTTTTGAGTCAACTCCGCCAGGAAAACGTTTCCAGTTACCCACCGCTCACGATCCTGATGTTGCTCTAAATACGGTGCGGGTTTACAAACTGACCCAAAACGAACATTTCAGTTTACAAATCAGGGAAAGAGGAGAGGATAAAATCCCATTTTTGGTTTTGCAAAAATCTCTTGATCGAGAGAAAAACAACGAGCACAAACTGATTCTGACAGCGTTAGACGGTGGAAATCCCCCCAAAACAGGCACTGTCAATGTTACAGTTGTTGTTCTCGATTCAAACGATAATCACCCAACATTCAGTCAAGAAGTATACACGGTAACAATTTCTGAAAATACAAAAGTTGATTTGAGCGTTATTACAGTTAATGCAGCAGATTTAGATGAAGGTGCAAACGGAGAAATTGAGTATGTATTTGGTGGTGAACTTGATCCAAAAATATATGAAACATTTAGTTTAGATAAAGTCACAGGTGAAATTAGAGTAAAAGGGGGAATTGACTTTGAAGAAGTTGATGTGTTTAAGTTAGATGTTCAGGCATCAGACAGAGGATACCCTCCAATGAGCAGTGACTGCAGGGTGATCATCAAAATCCTTGATGAAAATGACAACAAACCTGAAATTGAAGTCACATCTCTTTCTAAGCAGGTTTCAGAGAATTCCAAGCCTGGTACTGTAGTTTCTTTAATCAGTGTTACAGACAAGGACTCAGGTTTAAACGGTAAAGTAATATGTAGTCTTTCAGGTGACATACCGTTTGATCTAAAACCATCGTTTCAGGAAAATATGTACTCTTTAATTTTAAAACAGCATTTAGATCGAGAGTCAGTTTCGCATTATGATATAATCATAAAAGCTACTGATTGTGGTCACCCGCCCTTATCTACATTTAAAACTCTGAGCATTTATGTGTCAGATATAAATGACAATGCGCCGGAATTCGGAAATAATCCAATTGAGCTGTATCTGACAGAAAACAATGTGCCTGGAAATTCATTAATTTCTGTGTCTGCTTCTGATAAAGACTTGGACGAAAATGGAGCTATAAGTTATCATTTAGTTAGACAGGAGGGAAGCAAATCGACAATCACTGCGTTTTTAAACGTTAATTCAGAAAATGGAGAAATATCTGCGCTGAAAAGTTTTGACTTTGAGACTCTAAAAACTTTCCAGTTCCAAGTTGTCGCCACTGATTCTGGGACTCCGTCACTCAGCAGCAACATCACAGTGAACGTGTTCATTCTGGATCAGAACGACAACGCTCCAGTCATCCTGTATCCACTCAGCTCTAATGGTTCTGCTGAAGGCGTGGAGGAGATTCCACGCAACGTGAACGCAGGACACTTGGTGACTAAAGTCAGAGCCTATGACGCTGATATAGGATATAATGGCTGGTTGCTGTTTTCACTACAGGAAGTTAGTGACCACAGTCTGTTTGGTTTGGACCGCTACACTGGACAGATCAGAACACTTCGCTCATTCACAGAGACAGATGAGGCTGAACATAAACTGGTCATAATGGTCAAAGATAATGGCAACGTTTCACTATCAGCAACAGCTACTGTGATTGTTAAACTGGTGGAACCAAAAGAAGCTTTTGCAGCTTCTGATGTTAAAAGTGCACCAAAGGATGATGACGATGATCATGTGACTTTTTACCTGATGATCACTTTGGGCGCAGTTTCAGTTTTGTTTATCATCAGTATCATCGTACTGATTGCAATGCAGTGCTCCAAATCCACAGACTATACTTCTAAATATCTCCAAGAGACTAATTATGATGGGACACTTTGTCACAGCATCCAGTACAGATCTGGAGACAAACGCTACATGTTAGTTGGACCCAGAATGAGTATTGGATCTACTATAGTGCCTGGAAGTCATGCAAACACACTAGTGCTTCCTGACAGGAGGAGAACATCTGAAGAGGTAGGACATTTAAACCAGTTAATATTTAGGAAAATGTTTTAATATTCTGTGCAACCACTAATTGCTACTTTATGCATGTAAAAACAATCTTTGAAAAGGAGGGATACTCTCCAGGGTGCTGAAATCAAAGTTGTTCTTTTTTCATGTCTATTATCTGTCTGTTAGCAAGCACTCTCCATCTCTCTCCCTTTTCAAAACAAAACTAAAAATAAAATTCATTTTGGTTCAACACATGCTTTCTAAACTCACTCTTATTTTATAAAAATACATTCCTATTATTATAGCTTGACACTAATAGATGACATGGTTTTAAGGATTTTCTTTGGCTATATTCATTTGCGTGTTATGTTTAAAAAAAGTGTATTATTTGAATCATGAAGTTTACCTGGGAAAAAACTGCTACTTGAAGAAAAAAAAACCCTTCATACTTACATTGTGTTAGTAGTCCAGTGAAGTAGCCCTACTTTTTCTTCATTAAATATCATGTGAAAGAAATAACACTAAACTACATCCAATTCGCAATGAAATAACGTTTTTTTGGGTCCAGACATTTAAAATGATGCACTGGATAAACTCAGGGTGTCACTGCAGCATCGGGAAACTCTGGTCTTCCTTCCTCTCGAAAGCTTTTGTTTAGCACGTAAAGTCACACATCGGGGTTCGTGGTTTGCTTTGTGCCTCTTTAACATGTTCAGTGGAGACATGAAGCTCTTATTTTTGCCACTTTATGTTTGATGTCCTTTCTACAATTTGTGATAGGACGATGGGGATCTACAGACGTAGCCAAAGACGGAATTGTGGTTTGCTTTTGCTTCAAATATTTTTTTTGCTTTTTGTCGGAAAGCGGGCCTCTGCTCAGATTCGATACGCGGTTCCAGAAGAGGTGAAAGAGGGATCAGTTGTTGGAAATGTCGCCAAGGATCTTGGTCTTGATGTTTTATTGTTATCCAGCCGACGTTTTCGTGTCGTCACCGGATCAAATGAAGCATTGTTTGAGGTGAACCAGGACACCGGGGATCTTTTTGTTCATAAGAAAATCGACAGGGAGGATCTGTGTCAAGGGAGTGGTGCGTGCTTAATTGACCTAAAAATCTTAGTCGAAAACCCTTTGGAAATGCACTACGTGGCTGTGGAAATCGCTGATGTAAATGATCACTCGCCTAGCTTCCCTGAAAAAGAGCAAGAGTTTGAAATATTTGAGCAAACATTACCAGGTGCCAGATTTCAGCTGCACGCTGCTCGTGATACTGATGCAGGATCCAACTCTGTTCGCAATTATGTGTTAACACCAAACGATCACTTTGAATTAGATATTCGTCAGAGTGATGATGATAAAGTACTATTTTTGGTGCTGAAAAAATCCCTGGATAGAGAACAAAGAACGAGTCATTTGTTGCATCTAACAGCGCTCGATGGTGGTAAGCCTCGCAGATCAGGGAGTCTGAATATTTCTGTAATTGTTCTTGACAGCAATGATAACCGTCCGAAATTTAGTCAGGAGACATACGAAATTGAAATACAGGAAAATGTTCCACTGGGCACGGTGTTATGCAAGCTAAATGCGACGGATCCAGATGAAGGCGTGAACGGTGAAATTGAATACAGTCTCGGAAAAACACTTAAGAGAAAGGTTTACGAAATCTTTGAACTTGACAAAAAAACAGGAGAGATAAAAGTCAAGGGAATACTGAACTATGAAGAGCATGACGTTTATAAACTGGATGTTGAGGCAACAGATAAAGGAACGCCTCCGTTAAAGGCGGTGTGTCGAGTAAATATAAAGATAAACGATATGAATGACAATCCGCCTGAAATTGAAATCACCTCCGTGTCAAACACTGTGTCTGAGGACTCAAAGCCTGGCAGTGTTATAGCTCTACTTAGTGTTACAGATAAAGATTCTGGTCAAAATGGGAAAACAACACTAAGCATATCCTCAGATGTGCCTTTCGAACTAAAGTCATCCTTTAAGGAAAACATTTATTCAGTTGTGACGAAAGGTATTTTAGATCGGGAAGAAGTGTCTGAATATGATATTACAATAACAGCGACGGACTGCGGTGACCCTCCACTGTCACATATGAAAACAGTAACAATACGAATATCTGATGTAAATGACAACAGTCCGATTTTCCACCAAAACCCATTGCTATTTTACCTTCCAGAAAATAACCCCGCTGGCATGTCAATATTTTCTGTCGGTGCCACAGACAAAGATGAGGACGGAAACGCGGATATTTCATATAAAATTGCGAAAGAAGGAAGGAAAACAGACATTTTGTCATTTATAAACATAAACGCTGAAAACGGACAAATATCTGCGCTGAAAAGTTTCGACTTCGAAACTCTAAAAACTTTCCAGTTCCAAGTTGTCGCCACTGATTCTGGGACTCCGTCACTGAGCAGCAACGTCACAGTGAACGTGTTCATTCTGGATCAGAACGACAACGCTCCAGTCATCCTGTATCCACTCAGCTCCAATGGTTCTGCTGAAGGTGTGGAGGAGATTCCACGCAACGTGAACGCAGGACACTTGGTGACTAAAGTCAGAGCTTATGACGCTGATATAGGATATAATGGCTGGTTGCTGTTTTCACTACAGGAAGTTACTGACCACAGTCTGTTTGGTTTGGACCGCTACACTGGACAGATCAGAACACTTCGCTCATTCACAGAGACAGACGAGGCTGAACATAAACTGGTCATACTGGTCAAAGATAATGGCAACGTTTCACTATCAGCAACAGCTACTGTGATTGTTAAACTGGTGGAACCAAAAGAGGCTTTTGCAGCTTCTGATGTTAAAAGTGCTGCAAAGGATGATGACGATGATCATGTGACTTTTTACCTGATGATCACTTTGGGCGCCGTTTCAGTTCTATTTATCATCAGCATGATTGTGCTGATTGCCATGCAGTGCTCCAAATCCACAGACTATACTTCTAAATATCTGCAAGAGACTAATTATGATGGGACACTGTGTCACAGCATCCAGTACAGATCTGGAGACAAACGCTACATGTTAGTTGGACCCAGAATGAGTATTGGATCTACTATAGTGCCTGGAAGTCATGCAAATACACTAGTGCTACCTGACAGGAGGAGAACATCTGCAGAGGTAATGTTTGTTTTAAATTCTAATATGTGAGTGTGACAAAATGCAATCCAAGCCATTTTATTTAGAAATGTAAATGTGTCCACTGCTCTACATCGATATGCTCCAGATGTTTCACATTGTTTTGATATGAAAAATTTAAAACTCTTACTCTTGACACATATTTTAAAATGGATTCTAATGAGATATATTACAGCAACATACGATTATTTATTTTCCATAATACATTTATCTACTTAACTAAACCATAGTGCGACCTAGAAAAATAAATGTAAGGCAGTTCAAACTGTAAGTGGCTGTTTGATCATTCTTGACTGAAAATAGATTAATTTATTTCGGCTACTAGGCATAGGGTGTGGCTGCATTTCAATATTAATTTCTTTTTCACTTTTAGTATGATCTTATGTCCCTCGGATTTTATTTATTTATTTTATCTTTTGTTTGGCTTAATTGACATATTTGTCAAGATTGGCTTTTTCTGTGTTTATTTTGAGTTTTCTGTGTCTCTGAGTCTCCGTGTTGTCCTGTCTTCCCCTTGATCATTCCCAGGTGTGTCTCGTTTCCGTGAATACCCTCTGTGTATTTAACCCCACCTGTGTTCCTTGTTCCTCGTCGGGCCAAGCTTCCGCTCAGCCATGCTGCCTGGTAGTTGGACTGTTTTTGGATTGTGCTTTTGGACCGCGGCATTTTGGATAATTTTTCACCATTAAATCATCTTCTCATTTCATCCTGGGTCTACCGTGTCTGCTTCACCACTTCATGACAATATGTGTGTTTATTAAACAACCAAGATTTCCCACTAGGCCATTATATCATTCTTGACTTTTCTTTTTTTTTTTGTTTAAGTTAATTTGGTTGTGTTTTGTTGTGGCAAAATGTATTTTAAGTCTAGATTTCGATGTTTAAAATACCAGCTAATATTTTACATGTTCAAAAGGAAATCTAATTCTAAATGGGCACTGACAATTTTAAGGTCTGAAAGTATATAACGCGATAATTATTTTTAAATTAAACCTACATAATTCTGTTAAAATCTAAGAAAATCATACAATTTTTTACTGTTCTGGTAACGTCATCCGTGCTGGTGAGGAAATATCTGCGGTAATTTTAGCTGCTGTCATCTTTAAAGACGGACTAGATATTTGATGTAATTTTTTAAGTTTTATTAGATGTTGAAAAAAAAAATCATAGTTTAATTATTTTAACCAATCACAAACTTATCATTATCTACATATTAAATCTATTGCAGAGTTATTTATTTAATTTTTAATTACATATGAGGAATAACTTCAAGGACACACGATCTGTGTTTAGATGAGGTTATAAGAAATTTATAACAAATTTCACTTTTCACCGGAATTCAGATTTTTTAAAATTTATTTTCTTTAAATATGCATCCCGTGAACAATTTATGCACACACCAGGATCATCAAATTAAACAAACCGCAAAACGTTTGCAGTTTGTCAATTCAACCGAACTTCAAGCAGTTACAAACTGATATGACTTTCTGTAATTTCAAAAATGTTATTGCTATAGCTGTACAGAATTCTGAGATTGCTAAAACTTATTTATTTAAAGTGGAAACAGCGGTATGCCTCTATTTTATTATTATTTTTGTATACATATAGTAGTGTGCTTAGTCCACTAGGTGTCAGAGTCATCTCAGCATAAATTGGTGAGTTATGGTTGGCCCTGCCCTTCACAAAGGTTTTGTTCTACTCACCAGAAAGGAGAGCGAGCTTACTGAAGGAGAAAACGTTGCTGCGTTGTAGAAAATTGATATGATGTAAAGGCTTATTACGTCATAATAAAAAAAATTGCGTACGTAATGTGCTTGGAGAACCTGTGAGAAGAGTTTTTTTTTTTTTAATTATTATTTCTTAACACCCCTGAACTAGAATGATGAGACAAGAAGGACAAAGCCGAGGATTACAGGGTTGTTGGGTTGCCGTCAGCGTATCTTTGATGCTGGGCTGCTTTCCGATAGTTTCAGCCCAGATAAAATATTCAATTCCAGAGGAAGTAAAAGTAGGATCTGTCGTTGGAAACATCGCAAAGGATCTCGGGCTGGACGTCAACACCCTGGGAGAAAGACGATTTCGCATTGTTTCGGGAATAAGAGACGGTCAGTTCGACGTCAACCAGAACAATGGCGTAATGTATGTGCACCAGAATATAGACAGAGAAACTCTTTGTGAAAACATTTCGCCTTGTTTGGTGAATTTAAAATTAGTAGCTGAGAATCCCATGGAAATACATTATGTCGCAATCGAGATTTCGGACATAAACGATAATGCGCCAACTTTTCAAGAGAATGAAAAGAAAATTGAAATTGCTGAGTCTACTCAGACAGGCAGACGTTTCCAGTTACCAACTGCTCGTGATCCAGATGCTGCCGTTAACACTATACGTGTGTATAAATTAAGCCAGAATGAACACTTCGGTTTACAAATTCGGGACAGGGGAAATGACAAAGTACCACATTTAGTTTTGCAAAAACCTCTTGATAGAGAAAAACATAATGACCACACATTGATTTTGACAGCATTAGACGGTGGGAATCCTCCAAGATCAGGAACTCTAAATGTCGCAATAACTGTCCTCGATTCAAACGATAATCATCCCGTCTTCACGCAAGAGGTATACTCAGTAATATTACCAGAAAATGTAAAACGGGATACGAGGGTAATTACTGTTAATGCTACTGATCTGGATATTGGTTTAAATGCAGAAATTGAATATTTTTTCGGTGGTGAACATGACCCTCAAGTACATGAGATGTTTAGCTTGGACAAAGTCAGTGGTGAAATCAGAGTAAAAGGAGTCATAGATTTTGAAAAATATGAAGTTTATAAATTAGAAATACGTGCAAATGACAAAGGAACGCCTCCTTTGGGCGCAGATTGTACCGTCCTCATCAAAGTGCTGGACGAAAATGATAACAAACCTGAAATTGAGGTCACATCTCTTTCTAAGCAGGTTTCAGAGAGCTCCAGACCTGGCGCTGTAGTTTCTTTAATCAGCGTCACAGACCAGGATTCAGGTTTAAACGGTAAAGTCATTTGTAGCCTTTCTGACAACCTGCCGTTTGATTTAAAACCATCGTTTCAGGATAACATGTACTCTTTAGTTTTAAAACAAAATTTGGATCGAGAGTCAGTTTCGCATTATGACATCACCATAACAGCTACTGACAGTGGTCAGCCTCCTCTATCTACATTTAAAACTCTGAGCATTGACGTGTCAGATACAAATGATAATGCACCGCAATTTCTAAATAATCCAATTGAACTTTATCTGACAGAAAACAACGTCCCGGGAAACCCAATATATTCTGTGTCTGCTTCTGATAACGATCTGGACGAAAATTCAGCTGTAAGTTATCATTTAGTTAGAGAAGAAGGAAGCCAATCGAAAATTATTGCATTTTTAAACGTCAACTCGGAAAATGGAGAAATATATGCGCTCAAAAGTTTCGACTTTGAAACTCTGAAAACTTTCCAGTTCCAAGTTGTCGCCACTGATTCTGGGACTCCGTCACTCAGCAGCAACGTCACAGTGAACGTGTTCATTCTGGATCAGAACGACAACGCTCCAGTCATCCTGTATCCACTCAGCTCTAATGGTTCTGCTGAAGGTGTGGAGGAGATTCCACGCAACGTGAACGCAGGACACTTGGTGACTAAAGTCAGAGCCTATGACGCTGATATAGGATATAATGGCTGGTTGCTGTTTTCACTACAGGAAGTTACTGACCACAGTCTGTTTGGTTTGGACCGCTACACTGGACAGATCAGAACACTTCGCTCATTCACAGAGACAGACGAGGCTGAACATAAACTGGTCATAATGGTCAAAGATAATGGCAACGTTTCACTATCAGCAACAGCTACTGTGATTGTTAAACTGGTGGAACCAAAAGAAGCTTTTGCAGCTTCTGATGTTAAAAGTGCAGCAACGGAGAATCAAGAGGATAATGTGACTTTTTACCTGATGATCACTTTGGGAGCCGTTTCTGTTTTGTTTATCATCAGTATCATCGTGCTGATTGCAATGCAGTGCTCCAAATCCACAGACTATAATTCAAAATATCTTCAAGAGCCGAATTATGATGGGACGCTGTGTCACAGCATCCAGTACAGATCTGGAGACAAACGCTACATGTTAGTTGGACCCAGGATGAGTATTGGATCTACTATAGTACCTGGAAGTCATGCAAACACACTAGTGCTACCTGATAGAAGGAGAACATCTGAAGAGGTAAGAGTTAGAAACGACATCTTTACATGCATGTCTTGCAAGTGTTTTACATTCTCCAAATGTTTATACCGTGTTTCCAGTATGGTTGCTAACTTATGTTGTGCTAGTTTTGTGTGTGTGATTTTTGCGAATTGCTTCAGAAAAAAAAAATAGATTTTTTTGAGTCACAATTCCCTCAGTTAAATCATTTCATTATTTATTTTATTCCTAATGTTCCTGTCACGAGAATAAGAACTGAATCCCCATCGGAGCGATCCTTTCAGCACTTCCGCCTGGTTTGCAGTTTTCGTGCTTCTTATTTTTACCAGCTTGTTCTTAGTTGATATGCACAAATAGAACATCAAAAAAGGTAATTAGTCCGAGTCCGACCGGTTTAAAAGCGTATTTTTAATTAAATAAATATAAATATAGAAATTTCCCTCCTTATGAACGCTTGTCAATGTCTGTTGCGTATCTAAAAATGTCTTCGTTTTGCTTTCACGTTTTATTTTTTACACGTTGTCTTCCTTCCTTTCGATAATTGCTTAATCCAGTTAACCTTACTGCTAAGAAAATAACTTCTTGGTTTATTTTTTTTCCTGGCCGGTTTGTGTGTGTGTGTGTGTTTTAAAAGCAGCTCTTTAGAGCTTCGCTGGATTAATTTTTGATTCCCGATTCGTGTTGCAAGATATTGCATTTATTATTTCACCATTCCAAAGTACCCTCTAGGTGTCAGCAGTATTCTAAGAAACCAGACAAAACTCGCTCCAGAAATCTTTTGTTTCACCCGAAAGGAGATGGGAAGGCATCAGATCTGGGGTTGCCTCTCGATTCCACTAGGCTTTGTATTTAACCATTAGCGGCCATCTACATGAAATGCTGTAGCATATTGTTGTCCTGCTGCTGGATAATGGGAACCGGAACGCCGAATCAAATGAGGAATTACGTCCGGTGGGCTTTTCCTTTGACCATACTGCTGTTTGTTGGAAACCGGGTTTTGGCAGAAACAAGATACTCTGTTGCAGAAGAAGTGAAGGATGGTGCTGTTGTGGGTAATGTCGCAAAGGATCTCGGCCTTGAAATGTCTTCTCTGAAGTACCGTCGGCTCCGTGTGGTCTCTGAAAACGATAACGCATTTTTTGACGTAAACCAGGACAACGGGGACCTTTATGTTGTTCGGAAAATCGACCGAGAGGAGCTCTGTCGGGGAAGCGGCGTATGCTTAATGGAACTGAAGATCATCATAGAAAACCCTTTGGAAATACACTACGTTGTAGTTGAAATTAAGGATGTAAATGATCACTCCCCGGTCTTTCCAGAAAAGGAACAGAGGTTTGAGATTGCTGAACAAACTCTGCCCGGAAGACGATTTCAATTGCACGCTGCCCGTGATCCTGATTCTGGATCTAATTCTATACGTACGTACATACTGACCTCAAATGAACATTTTGAAATAGACATTCGTGTGAGTGACGACGATAAAATACCGTTTCTGGTGCTAAAAAAGTCCCTAGACAGGGAACAAAAAAGTCGTCATTTGCTGCATTTAACAGGAGTTGATGGAGGTAAACCTCCACGATCAGGGACACTAAATATTTCAATTATTGTTCTCGACAGTAATGATAATCGTCCAAAATTTAGTGTGGAAACGTATGAAGTTGAAATACAGGAAAACATTCCAGTTGGCACGTCAGTGTTAAGAATAAATGCAACTGATCCAGACGAAGGAGCTAATGGTCAAATTGAATACAGTCTGGGAAAAACACTAAAGAAAAATGTCTATGATATTTTTGAACTGGACAAAATAACTGGACATATCAGAGTTAAAGGTGCTGTTGACTATGAAGAAAATGACGTTTATAAACTGGATATTGAGGCATCAGATAAAGGAACGCCTCCATTAACGGGTGAGTGTAGAGTTATTGTAAAAATAAAAGATATGAATGATAATCCACCGGAAATTGATATTACATCTCTCTCAAACACCGTGTCTGAAGACTCAAAGCTTGGCACTGTGATTTCTCTGATTAGTGTGAAAGACAAAGATTCAGGTCTCAATGGAAAAATAATGACAAGCATTATATCAGACGTTCCCTTTGAGCTGAAGCCTTCTTATAAGGAGAACACATATTCAATTGTAACGAAGGATTATTTGGATCGAGAAGAGATTACACATTACAATATTACTATAAAAGCAACAGACTGTGGTGACCCTCCACTATCAACTGTAAAAACACTTAACCTACAAGTGACCGACGTAAATGACAACAATCCTCAATTCTCCCAAAATCCAATAAACATTTACCTGCCAGAAAACAATGTCCCTGGAACTGTCATATTTGGTGTGAGCGCATCTGACAAAGACTTAAGTGATAATGCAGCTATTGCTTATCGTACTGCAAGAGACGGTCAACAGAACGGTGTCATATCCTTCCTTAGTATAAATTCAGAAAATGGAGAAATATCAGCACTTAAAAGTTTTGACTTTGAAACGCTAAAAACTTTCCAGTTCCAAGTTGTCGCCACTGATTCTGGGACTCCGTCACTGAGCAGCAACGTCACAGTGAACGTGTTCATTCTGGATCAGAACGACAACGCTCCAGTCATCCTGTATCCACTCAGCTCCAATGGTTCTGCTGAAGGTGTGGAGGAGATTCCACGCAACGTGAACGCAGGACACTTGGTGACTAAAGTCAGAGCCTATGACGCTGATATAGGATATAATGGCTGGTTGCTGTTTTCACTGCAGGAAGTTACTGACCACAGTCTGTTTGGTTTGGACCGCTACACTGGACAGATCAGAACACTTCGCTCATTCACAGAGACAGACGAGGCTGAACATAAACTGGTCATACTGGTCAAAGATAATGGCAACATTTCACTATCAGCAACAGCTACTGTGATTGTTAAACTGGTGGAACCAAAAGAGGCTTTTGCAGCTTCTGATGTTAAAAGTGCAGCAAATGATGATGAAGATAATAATGTGACTTTTTACCTGATGATCACTTTGGGCGCCGTTTCAGTTTTGTTTATCATCAGTATCATCGTGCTGATTGCAATGCAGTGCTCCAAATCCACAGACTATACTTCTAAATATCTCCAAGAGACTAATTATGATGGGACACTTTGTCACAGCATCCAGTACAGATCTGGAGACAAACGATACATGTTAGTTGGACCCAGAATGAGTATTGGATCTACTATAGTACCTGGAAGTCATGCAAACACACTAGTGCTACCTGATAGAAGGAGAACATCTGAAGAGGTAAGACTAATTTATAGTATGAAATATTGCTGGGATGCTGTAATTCGCTTTTTTGTAGATATTTAATAGCAAAAAAACATTGTCTTTTTTCTCTTTACATTTTTTGTGTCTTTAGAAGAGATCACTTGCAATTTAAATTTTGTTGTGCTTTTCAGTAGATGTATTAGTTTGTGACATTGTCTAAGATGCAGTAGATCTATTTCTTTTAGGATTTTTATTTTATAGTGACATTGTAAGATCCAGATTAAGTCCTTTAACTCAGAGTTTCTCAACACTGGTCTATGAGCCCACTTTCCTCTGTGATTCAAATGTTTTCCTTCTCTTGCACTGCTAATTCAAATTATTGCATTACCATAGCATGCCTTCAATTGCTCCACAATCTTGTGGATCACACTTTCATTTAAACCAGATATGCAGCAAGAGTGTAACACCAAACACATGCTGGACATTGGACACTGGGGAGCAGGGCATCAAGCTCATTTCGCTGTCCGTGGTCCTGCCTTGACGTGAAGCTTTCATAAAATCCCAGTTCCAAGCAAACACTTTACTTCGAGTTAGTGATGCTTTTGTGAGGATACGTTACTTCTGTTGCTTTTTGTTTGAGTTTTTTAAGGATTGTTTTAGACTGTTTAAAATTGACTGAACTTTGAGTTCAAAATAATTGTGTCAATTTTGGGGGAAGCGTGTCATTTGCAGATTAAAGTCTCTGATTTTTCGATATTGTTTGTATCCTTTCCCTGTTCTCATCAGACATTGTGTCCATTGATTGACTCACTAGGTGTCAGTGTTACATTAGGCAACAATTTAGCCTTCAATCCCAACAGGCTCTGCCCCTTGCAAACCGTTTTTTTTATGTCTATTTGGACAAAGAATGGTGATGATTTGGAAGTGAACAGCACGTACTCCATGCTACTATCCTTCTCGGAATCTTATCTTAGAAATACTGGATTTATTTTTCCCCGAAGGCAATTTGTGGACGGACATTTTTATGATTATGTCAACGGAGAAAAAGGATAAAACGGCACAATGATATATTGGTCTCGTGCTCTGTTTTTGCTGCTGTTTTTCGGGAATACGGGGCTGATTTTAGCACAGATTAAATATTCCACATCGGAGGGGGTTAAAGTGGGAGCTGTGATCGGAAATGTGGCCAAGGACTTAGGCCTCGATGTCAGCACGCTGACGAGTAGGCGTTTTCGCATTGTGTCCGGAGCTCACGGCGCGCTGTTTGAGGTAAACCCGAACAACGGCATGTTATATGTGCGCCAGAATATTGACCGAGAGCAGCTGTGTGACAGAAATATTGCATGTTTAACCGATCTAAAAATTGTTGTTGAAAATCCCCTTGAGGTCCACTATGTCTCTGTCGAAATAATAGATGCAAACGACCATGCACCGACATTTGCAGAAAAAGAAAAGGTAATAGAAATAGCGGAACAGACAGCTACGGGAACCCGATTCCAATTGCCAGGCGCCCACGACCCAGATGTGGGAATAAATTCAATCCAGCGCTATAAACTGAGTCAAAATGACAATTTCCATTTGGAAATTCGAGACAGAGGGGAGGATAAAATCCCCTTCCTAGTTTTACAGAGGCAACTCGATAGAGAGCAGAAAACAAACCACAGCTTAGTTTTAACCGCTATGGATGGTGGGGCGCCGTCACAATCAGCACAACTCAACGTTACGGTGAAGGTTCTTGACACAAACGATAACAGACCGATATTTTCAAAAGAGGTTTATTCTGCTGTTTTGCAAGAAAATGCTGTGATTGATACGGTTGTAATAAAAGTCGAAGCGACTGATCTAGACGAGGGACCTAACGCTGACATAGAGTATGCCTTTGGAACTGATATTAATTCAGACTTGCTAAAACTATTTAGTTTAAACACAAATACAGGAGAAATTCGAGTGAGGGGATTAATTGATTATGAGACGGCTAATGTTTACAAATTAGACGTGCAAGCTTCTGACAAAGGCCAGCCACCAATGACCACTGACTGTAGAGTGATAATCAAGATCCAAGATGTTAATGACAATAAGCCAGAGATAGACATTACATCTTTATCCAGCCTGGTCCCAGAGGATTCAAAGCATGGTACCGTGATTGCTCTAATTAGTTTCACTGACAAGGATTCTGGTCTTAATGGCAAAGTCCTTTATCGTCTGACAGACAACGTGCCTTTTGAATTAAAACCATCATATAAAGAAAATATGTACTCATTGGTCACAAAGGCCAATTTGGACAGAGAAACGATATCATATTATAATATCTCAATAACAGCTTCAGATTGCGGTGAGCCATCTCTCTCTACTGTAAAAACTTTAATCATTCAGGTGTCGGATGTAAATGACAACACTCCTGTGTTTTTGCAAAACCCTCTTGAGTTGTATTTAATGGAGAATAATGCTCCGGGTGAAACTATATTTTCTGTAAGCGCGCTCGATAATGACTTGAACGAAAATGCTGTCCTGTCCTATCGGTTGCTCAAAAGTGAAGGGGGTCACAGGGAAATAACATCATTTTTGAACATACATGCTGATACAGGGCAAATATCAGCAATGAAAAGTTTCGACTTTGAAACTCTGAAAACTTTCCAGTTCCAAGTTGTCGCCACTGATTCTGGGACTCCGTCACTGAGCAGCAACGTCACAGTGAACGTGTTCATTCTGGATCAGAACGACAACGCTCCAGTCATCCTGTATCCACTCAGCTCCAATGGTTCTGCTGAAGGTGTGGAGGAGATTCCACGCAACGTGAACGCAGGACACTTGGTGACTAAAGTCAGAGCCTATGACGCTGATATAGGATATAATGGCTGGTTGCTGTTTTCACTACAGGAAGTTACTGACCACAGTCTGTTTGGTTTGGACCGCTACACTGGACAGATCAGAACACTTCGCTCATTCACAGAGACAGACGAGGCTGAACATAAACTGGTCATACTGGTCAAGGATAATGGCAACGTTTCACTATCAGCAACAGCTACTGTGATTGTTAAACTGGTGGAACCAAAAGAAGCTTTTGCAGCTTCTGATGTTAAAAGTGCAGCAAAGGACGAAGAGGATAACAATGTGATTTTTTACCTGATGATCACTTTGGGCGCCGTTTCAGTTCTTTTTATCATCAGTATCATTGTTCTGATTGCAATGCAGTGCTCCAAATCCACAGACGAGATGTCTAAGTATCTTCAGGAGACTAATTATGACGGGACACTGTGTCACAGCATCCAGTACAGATCTGGAGACAAACGCTACATGTTAGTTGGACCCAGAATGAGTATTGGATCTACTATAGTACCTGGAAGTCATGCAAATACACTAGTGCTTCCTGACAGGAGGAGAACATCTGAGGAGGTAAGTTTAATAACTGCTTTTATTGTTCTGTTGTATTTTATGAAGGTTTTAAAAAGAGAAACTGTTTTACTTTGACAGGGAATTTTTGATGTAAACCAAATATTTTCCATTGCATACTTAGCAATTGTTGAAGAGTAGAAAGGTTTTTTTGTTTGCTAGTTTTTGTTTTGTTTGTTTGTTTTCAACAAAACCCAAATACAAGCAGTCTGACGTGGTTGTCACCATGTTTTGGTCGGTGCGGTCTTTGCTGTCCATGGTGCTGAAATCAAGCTGTTCTATAATAAGTGATTCAAACAGTTTTCACTAGCTGTGGAATGCTGCAAAGGTAGAGTGAACATACAGAGAGTGAATGGGTTTTGTGACTCAGGACACCCAAAGTCACTTCTTTTAATATGGCATTATGCAGTATATACATATGTTAATAATTTTACAAAACATGCTTGTTCTCACTGAAGACCTCTGGGTGTCACTATCCGTTTGGAAAATCCTTAACCAATCCTTCCCACCCCTTTAGAGCCTTTTCTTTCTTTCTTTTTTTTGGTCTCAGTGTATCCCATCAGAACAATAAGCCACGCCACTGTATAAAATAGGCTTTTGATTCTGAAAGCATGCTAAGCTTGAGATATTGCTACAGTCGTTTAATGAACTAAGAGTCAGCTGGGATTGCACGTTATTGCTGTACCAAAATGGACTTCTACAGGAAATCTCGGAGAAGGGATGGCTTCTGGCTGGCTTTTTATTTCGCTTTGCTCCTTTTATCAGAGAAAGAAGCTTCTGCTCAGATTCGGTACTCGGTCCCAGAGGAGGTAAAAGACGGAACTGTTGTTGGCAACGTTGCAAAGGACCTCGGACTTGATATCAGCTTCTTAACGGAACGCCGATTTCGTGTAGTGTCTGGAAGTAAGGATCCTATATTTGAAGTAAACCAGAATAACGGGGCGCTATACGTCATTAGCCATATTGACCGGGAGGAGCTCTGTAAAGACAGCGGCTCATGTCTAGTAGAGCAAAAAATCCTGGTTGAGAACCCCTTGGAAATGCATTATGTCACTGTAGAAATTACTGATGTTAATGATAATTTTCCTAGTTTTCCTGAAACACAGCAGACAATAGAAATAGCGGAACATACGCTTCCTGGACGGAGATTTCAGCTACACAATGCTCACGATCCAGACGCCGGAATAAACTCAGTTCGTACATATACTTTAACAACAAATGAATATTTTGACATAAACATACGTCAAAGCGACACCGGAATGATTCCATTTTTGATCCTTAAGAAGTCGTTAGACAGAGAACAAAAAGACAAACACGAATTAGTGGTGACGGCTGTCGATGGCGGTAAACCTCCGAAGTCCGGGAAATTAAATATCAACATTAATGTTTTGGACATTAATGATAACCGTCCCGTATTCAGTCAGGAGATTTATCAATTGTCAATAAAAGAAAATATTCCTCTCGGTACAACAGTGTTTAGAATGAATGCGACTGATGTCGACGAAGGCGTCAACGGGGAAATTGAGTACAACCTTGGAAAAACATTATTGCGCAAAGTGTTTGATATTTTTGAATTGGACAAAGTAAAGGGAGAAATAGTCGTAAAGGGTTTAGTGGATTATGAAGAAAAAAACACGTATGAACTGGATGTTGAGGCATCAGACAAAGGGACGCCTCCATTAACTGGTGAGTGTCGATTGATATTAAAGATTTTAGACGTAAATGATAATCCACCAGAAATTGAAGTCACGTCCCTGTCAAATACTGTATCTGAAGATTCAAAACGGGGAACGGTTATATCATTACTTAGTTTTTCCGATAAAGATTCCGGCATGAATGGAAAAATATTAGCGAATATAATAAATGATGTACCTTTTGAATTAAAGCCGTCTTATAAAGAAAACATATATTCAGTTGTTGTCAAAGACAATTTGGACAGAGAGGAGGTGTCAGATTATGACATCCAAATAAAAATCACTGACTGCGGTGACCCTCCATTATCTACCATTAAAAGCATAAAAATTGAAGTTTCAGATGTAAATGACAACAGTCCTCAGTTTTCCTATAACATATTACAAATTTACATAGCGGAAAATAACGTTGCAGGAGGTTCGATATTCTCTGTTAGCGCCACAGACAATGATTTGAACGAAAACGCAGCCATTTCATACAGTATCCGTAGAGATATAAATGAAAATAGTGTAGCATCCTTTTTAAACATCAACTCGGAAAATGGAGAAATATTTGCGCTAAAGAGTTTTGACTTTGAAACGCTAAAAACTTTCCAGTTCCAAGTTGTCGCCACTGATTCTGGGACTCCGTCACTCAGCAGCAACGTCACAGTGAACGTGTTCATTCTGGATCAGAACGACAACGCTCCAGTCATCCTGTATCCACTCAGCTCCAATGGTTCTGCTGAAGGTGTGGAGGAGATTCCACGCAACGTGAACGCAGGACACTTGGTGACTAAAGTCAGAGCCTATGACGCTGATATAGGATATAATGGCTGGTTGCTGTTTTCACTGCAGGAAGTTACTGACCACAGTCTGTTTGGTTTGGACCGCTACACTGGACAGATCAGAACACTTCGCTCATTCACAGAGACAGACGAGGCTGAACATAAACTGGTCATACTGGTCAAAGATAATGGCAACGTTTCACTATCAGCAACAGCTACTGTGATTGTCAAACTGGTGGAACCAAAAGAAGCTTTTGCAGCTTCTGATGTTAAAAGTATAGCGAAGGATGAGGAGGAGGATAACGTAACTTTTTATTTGATGATCACTTTGGGCGCAGTTTCAATTTTGTTTATCATCAGTATCATCGTGCTGATTGCAATGCAGTGCTCCAAATCCACAGACTTTGCTTCTAAATATCTTCAGGAGACTAATTATGATGGGACACTTTGTCACAGCATCCAGTACAGATCTGGAGACAAACGCTACATGTTAGTTGGACCCAGAATGAGTATTGGATCTACTATAGTACCTGGAAGTCATGCAAACACACTAGTGCTTCCTGATAGAAGGAGAACATCTGAAGAGGTAGGTAATTTATTATCTTTTCATTTGGAAGCGTTTGCTGCATCCTGTCGGACAGAATATATCATTAGTGACTTTAAAAAAACGTACACTTGTAGAGATAGGTTACACTGCCATAAAGATATATTGATTCTGTGTGTGTGATTTGTTTTATCACCATGTACTGTAGTAGGAACTATTCTGTGTAAGCACACCTGTCAAACAATTTCAAGTTGGAGGTCTTCCTGAATTTTTGCTGAAACTGAGGAGCAGCTAAACTTAAATCTTGTGTTGTTTCATTTAGTTGTATTGATGTCATTTAAGCATTGGCGATATGCACAAATGACTGATTTAACGAAATTATATCTAACCTCGTAACCTTCATTTTTGCAGCATGTGAACAATTTTTTTTATCACTCACCTTTTCTGACACAAGCATGTCGCTCGTTCTTTTCTTCTTTCTTTACCGCACGTCCAAGAAGGGATTAGGATATGCACTTTTAAATTTGCATGGTTGTATTCATAGCGCACTAAATTAAATAGTATGCAATGTTTCCCTCTTGGTGTCACTACAACACAGCAAACCGTTCAGATTCCTGGTTCCTCCCACTAGTAAAATCTTTTGTTAGGTAGCTGTTAGCCGGAGATGTAGGCAACATAAGAGGAAGGGACCGGTGGTTTCACATTTGCATCGGTTTTGAAAACTGGAACTGACATAGAAAAAATAACAAAAGTGGACGTGCGAGTCTGGAAACAATGGAGAGACTGTTTAGATCATCTAACCGTGGCTGGTTTGTTTTTTATTTCGCCATACTGCTGATTGTCGCGGAACGAGTTCTGGCTGAACTCAGGTACTCCATCCCAGAGGAGGTAAACGAAGGAACCGCTGTGGGATATATTGCGAAAGATCTTGGTTTGGATAAAGCCTCGCTGGTTGATCGTCGGTTTCGTGTTGTGCCTGGATCCAGGGAGGCGTATTTTGAGGTGAATTCAGACAACGGTGCTTTACAGGTTCGTAGAAAAATTGACAGAGAGGAAATTTGTCACGGTAGTGGCGCGTGCCTAATGGAGCTGAAAATTCTCGTTGAAAACCCCTTGGAGATGCACCATGTTGTTGTCGATATAGCGGATGTAAATGATCATTATCCCAGCTTTTCTGAAAACGAACAAACGTTTGAAATAGGGGAACAGTCGTCACTAGGAACAAGATTTCAGTTGGATGCGGCCCGCGATCCGGATGCTGGAATAAACTCCATCCGCACGTACACATTAACGTCAAATGAGCATTTTGATATTGAGGTAATCCAGAGTGAGGAGGAGAAAGTGCCATATTTAGTATTAAAAAAGTCCTTAGACAGAGAACAAAAGAAAAAGCACGTGTTTATTTTAACAGCGGCTGATGGGGGCAAACCTCCAAAATCGGCGACGCTTAATATTTCCATTATTGTCCTTGACAGTAATGACAATCGCCCAGCATTCAATAAAGAGATTTATCAAATTGAAATTGAAGAAAATGCATTAGTTGGCACAACTCTTACAACATTAAATGCAACAGATCCAGATGAAGGAACAAATGGGGAGATAGAGTACAGCCTCAGCAAAACACTGCCGCGTAAAGCATATGAAGTATTCCGGTTAGATCGCGTGAGTGGAGAAATAACACTGGAAAATGCTCTAGATTTTGAGGATTCTGACACTTTTAAGCTGGATGTTCAAGCATCTGACAAAGGACAGCCTCCACTTATAGGGAGATGCAGAGTTATTATAAAGATAAAAGACGTGAATGACAACGCTCCAGAAATAGAGGTCACATCACTTTCAGACACCGTCTCTGAAGACTCAAAGCCGGGTACAGTGATTTCACTTGTTAGTGTAACGGATAAAGATTCAAGTGTTAACGGAAAGGTGATGGTGCAGATAGCCGGTAATGTGCCATTTGAGCTAAAGCCTTCCTACAAGGAGAACATTTATTCCGTTGTCACCAAAGATTTTCTGGACAGAGAAAAGGAGCAACAATATGAAATAACAATTAAAGGAACGGATTGCGGCGAACCTCCGTTATCTGCGGTTAAAATTCTCAGAATTCAAATATCAGATGTGAACGATAACAGTCCGCAATTCTCACAAAACCTGTTACAATTTTACCTGAAAGAGAACAACGTTGCTGGTGCTTCAATTTTTTCAGTAAGTGCGACAGATAACGATGTCAGTAAAAACGCAGCTGTAAAATATAATATAGTCAGACAAAATGACGTAACGAGCTTCTTGAATGTGAATTCTGATACCGGGCAAATATCTGCGCTGAAAAGTTTCGACTTTGAAACTCTGAAAACTTTCCAGTTCCGAGTTGTCGCCACTGATTCTGGGACTCCGTCACTCAGCAGCAACGTCACAGTGAACGTGTTCATTCTGGATCAGAACGACAACGCTCCAGTCATCCTGTATCCACTCAGCTCCAATGGTTCTGCTGAAGGCGTGGAGGAGATTCCACGCAACGTGAACGCAGGACACTTGGTGACTAAAGTCAGAGCCTATGACGCTGATATAGGATATAATGGCTGGTTGCTGTTTTCACTGCAGGAAGTTACTGACCACAGTCTGTTTGGTTTGGACCGCTACACTGGACAGATCAGAACACTTCGCTCATTCACAGAGACAGACGAGGCTGAACATAAACTGGTCATACTGGTCAAGGATAATGGAAACGTTTCACTATCAGCAACAGCTACTGTGATTGTTAAACTGGTGGAGCCAAAAGAAGCTTTTGCAGCTTCTGATGTTAAAAGTGCAGCAAAGGATGATGACGATGATCATGTGACTTTTTACCTGATGATCACTTTGGGCGCCGTTTCTGTTCTGTTTATCATCAGTATCATCGTGCTGATTGCAATGCAGTGCTCCAAATCCACAGACTATACTTCTAAATATCTCCAAGAGCCTAATTATGATGGGACACTTTGTCACAGCATCCAGTACAGATCTGGAGACAAACGCTACATGTTAGTTGGACCCAGAATGAGTATTGGATCTACTATAGTACCTGGAAGTCATGCAAACACACTAGTGCTTCCTGACAGGAGGAGAACATCTGAAGAGGTAGGCAGTGTATTCATTTATTTATGTATTTATGGATTAATTTCTTTTACATAGATTCATTGCTATTATATAGTTGATATCAGATCATTTTAGAGAAAATGTATGTTCTTAATTTTGTTTTGATTAATAATTTCATCACAACTTATCTTCTTGTGCTTGATATGCACAGGTTTAAACTGCCAAATATTTCTTACGTTGCGTTGTGATTTAAACTCGAAGGACCAAAAGCGTGTGAGCGCACGAACAGGAAATCAGCCACACAGAATAATCAGTTTACTTTTTTTTATTCTTTTTTAGCGCTAGAAAAGAGAGACGCTTACAGGCTAATTTGTTGTGGAGTGAATATAACCGAAATTATACAGCATCTGATCAAAAACGGAGGAATCATTGGTTATATCTAAAAACACGCCCAGTGATCACCTGATGTGTTACGTCAGCTTAAGTTTCTATTTCTACAAAGCCTTTGTGTAAAAGTGAAGACTTCCATGTGTGTAACAAACTGTGTGTGTGTGTCCTTGATAAGCGTCTCAACAGTTGCTAACAGAGCAAAACTGTCATAAGAAACCTTTTTGAAACAAGCATATTTCAGCACGACATTCGTCAGTATTGTTTTTAATATTATTTTAGTCAATATTCAGTTATTCTGCAATTATCTTTTAAACACAGACACGCCACCTTACATTTTCGCTGTGCATCGATGAAGGCAATGTAAGCCACCAAAACACCAATAACATGTAAACGCAGATTTTCATCGTAGTTGAATTATTTTTCACACGTTCTTCATAAGTTAGTATGCACGTCACAACAACAACTTAACAAAAATGTCTTTCGTGCAGCGAATTGTCAAAATTGCGTCAAACACTGTCCCTGGTACTGAAGCAAACTGCTTCTCCCGAGAAAGAGGAACAAGATGAAGTCTGAGAGACAAATCAAACGGAACATGAACGGATCATACTAATTCAAGGCTATGGTAACGCTCACTCTGTAAGAGCTACTATAATTATGAACCTGGTGGAGCTTAGAGAACCGTTTTGTTTGGTCTCCAGCAAAGGATGACGAGGTTTTGTTATGTTTTGTGTTTTTTGTTTTGTTTTTTTTAACTGATGTTCACTTAAGTGTTTAATTTTTCTATAATCATTATCTTCATCCTGTATCTGCAAACTTCACTTGCTTTTTCATGTTAAAGACTATTCACTTTGCACCACCATCTGACTTGGTTGTAATTGTTGTTTCACTTCAAAGTTTTATTAGAATGGATTTCTGATATTCACGGCCACGTAAAACGCGATTGGCGTTTATTCTCCAATGGCAAGTTTCACTCTGTCTGGTAAATGTCTGGTTCGGCTGGAGCGTCACCGAGACTCTCTGCTAGTTTGTATTGTGGTTGTTAATATGGGCAGGAACTCGGGAGGGATGTGATGTCGCACAAGATGTCGATTCTCCGAGTATGTTTGCAGCTACTCTCAGAAATAGAGAAAGTTGTAGTTTTGAAGAGCTTAAACGATCTCATTTTTTTAAAAAAAATGTTTTATATGAATCCACTGCTGACTCAACCATAAAGAAAACAGTTCAGATTAGCCTATTATTTTGCTCCATATTAAATTCATAAATATGCTCCGTCGCACTGAGCAGTTCTGTGATATCAGACGGTATGTCCAGTGGTCCATTGTGGTGGTTGAGATGTTGTTGTTTGGATTCTGCTGTGATCTATATCACGGGTCAATCAATGAGTTGAGTTTGCTGTCAGTCAAATCCCTTGCATGCAATATGTGGCTTGACTCGGCGTCTATTACCCCTGAAGTGAGTAGAAAACGGGCAAAAACCGAGCAGGATGTGTTAATAGAGCTGAATCTGGCCGGGTGGACTGGATCAGAACACGGTTAAAGTCATGACTCTTATTATTGCTTGCTGACAGGTTCAGAAGTTCCGTTGTCCATGTTTTCCGACTCCTTGAACTGTAGATATTCATAAATGAATAAAATCCTTCCGAGACATTTCAATGAGCAGTTGTAATTAATTTATTTTACATGTGTTAGGGACACTTCAATGCATCACGGTGTATTTTCAAACAGAATCTAAAAATACATTTTATGATTTTTTTTTTTTAGATTTTTACTTTAACGATTGTTTAAATGATCAAGTAGCGCACTGGTTGAGAAACGCAACTGTGTAATAAGAGACATTAGCTGTCTCTGGTGCTGAATTACATAATTGCAATGAGGTTAAAATGAAAGACGGTTTGCATTTCACAGATCTATTTTTTCCCCCCACATCGTTTTCTGAAAGATCGAAACTTAACTGCAACGCGTGAGTCGCTGGTAATGCAAGCTGAAGACATATTCCAAGTTATACATAAAAAAGAAAACAAAATACATGTATCTTAAGGTAACTGGGAACATATATATATATTTGGCTTTATGTATTAACTAGATTAATTTGAATATTTAGTAGTTGTATTCCTGCCTTGACTTTTGGATCTACATAATGCATATCTTTCAGCAGCATATTGCAGGACTCAAAGCGTATTCAAAAACTGGTCTGTAATATCCACTTGGTGTCGTTGCAATACAACATTCCTGATTTAGACTGACCCTAGACTGTCTTTCATGAAATCTTTTGTTTGCTGCTGCACAGCGGATGGTGGATCGGATGGAAGAACAGTAAACTGAAGCAATCTTAGCCCACAGTCTGAATTAGAAAATTAATCCATGGACTAAAAAAAGAGGAAAACGTGATATGCTGAGAAATAATGGCGACCTGGAGCCCATCGAATGACCACAGTTGGCCTGTTTTTCTTTTACACCTTCTACTGATTTTCGCGAAGCAGGCTGCGACTGAACTGAGGTACTCCGTTCCGGAGGAGGTGAAGGAGGGAACCGTCGTTGGAAATATTGCCAAGGATCTTGGTCTGGAGAAAGCACATTTAACTGATCGACGCCTGCGTATTGTTTCGGAATCTGAAAATACATTTTTCAGTGTTAACACGAATAACGGCGCCTTACAGGTTCGTAGGAAAATTGACAGAGAAGAGCTATGTTACGGTGGTGGTGCATGCTTAATGGAGCTAAAGATCATTGTTGAAAGCCCGCTAGAAATGCACCACGTTGTTGTGGAGGTTACAGATGTAAATGATCACTCCCCAAGTTTCCTAGATAAACAGCAACAATTAGAAATAGCCGAACATACTGCAGTCGAAACGCGATTTCAGCTGCAAGCGGCCACTGACCCCGATGTAGGCGGGAATTCAATCCGCACATACACATTATCATCAAATGATTATTTTGATATAGACGTAAGTCAAAGCGACGAAGACAAAATTCCATTTTTAGTGCTAAAAAAGCCTCTAGACAGAGAAAAAAGAAAGAAACTTCTGCTGTTAGTAACAGCAATAGATGGAGGAAAACCTCCGAGATCAGCGACACTTAATGTTTCAGTCACTGTGCTTGATAGCAACGATAATCGTCCGTCCTTCAGCCAGGACGTTTACCAAGTACATATATATGAAAATGTATCAGTTGGTACTGTTGTTACAAGAGTTAATGCAAAAGATCCAGATGAGGGAAATAACGGAGAAATTCAATACATTATTGCTAAGGCGCTGCAACCAAAAATATATGAAACATTTGAAATTAACTCATTAACAGGGGAAATAAAATTAAAAGCATTTCTTGATTTTGAGGAATCTGAAATCTACAAAATTGACATTGAAGCATCAGACAAGGGAACGCCTCCTTTAACAGGGAGGTGTAGAGTGGTTGTGAAGATAAAAGATGTAAATGATAACTCACCAAAGATAGATGTCACATCTCTGTCAAATACAATATCAGAAGATTCAAAACCGGGAACTACGATTTCCCTCATTAGTGTAAAAGATAAAGACTCTGGTGTTAATGGAAAGATTATTTCACGTATACTTAATGATGTACCTTTTGAGTTGAAGCCATCCTATAAAGAAAACATGTATTCACTTGTTACAAAAGAACATTTAGATAGAGAGAAGGTTTTTCTTTACGAAATATTAATACAAGCCAGTGATTGCGGTAATCCACCTTTATCTACGGTGAAAACATTCAGTGTTCAGGTTTCTGATGTGAATGACAACAGTCCTCGTTTCGAGAAAAGTCCATTGCAGTTTTATTTATCAGAAAATAATGCCGCTGGGGCAACAGTATTTTCTGTAAGGGCGACAGACATTGACATGAACGAAAATGCAGCTATTTCTTATCATATTGTGAGAGTAGGGAGTAGAGATGATGTAACGGCATTTTTAAATATCAACTCAGAAAATGGACAAATAGCGGGGCTAAAGAGTTTCGACTTTGAAACTCTGAAAACTTTCCAGTTCCAAGTTGTCGCCACTGATTCTGGGACTCCGTCACTCAGCAGCAACGTCACAGTGAACGTGTTCATTCTGGATCAGAACGACAACGCTCCAGTCATCCTGTATCCACTCAGCTCCAATGGTTCTGCTGAAGGTGTGGAGGAGATTCCACGCAACGTGAACGCAGGACACTTGGTGACTAAAGTCAGAGCTTATGACGCTGATATAGGATATAATGGCTGGTTGCTGTTTTCACTGCAGGAAGTTACTGACCACAGTCTGTTTGGTTTGGACCGCTACACTGGACAGATCAGAACACTTCGCTCATTCACAGAGACAGACGAGGCTGAACATAAACTAGTCATACTGGTCAAAGATAATGGAAACGTTTCACTATCAGCAACAGCTACTGTGATTGTTAAACTGGTGGAACCAAAAGAGGCTTTTGCAGCTTCTGATGTCAAAAGTGCAGCAAATTATGATGAGGGAAATGATGTGACTTTTTACCTGATGATCACTTTGGGTGCTGTTTCTGTTTTGTTTATCATCAGTATCATCGTGCTGATTGCCATGCAGTGCTCCAAATCCACTGACTATTCTTCTAAATATTTGCAAGAGACTAATTATGATGGGACACTTTGTCACAGCATCCAGTACAGATCTGGAGACAAACGATACATGTTAGTTGGACCCAGAATGAGTATTGGATCTACTATAGTACCTGGAAGTCATGCAAATACACTAGTGCTTCCTGACAGGAGGAGAACATCTGAAGAGGTAAGAACATATCTATTCATACATTCCAAATTTGGAAAGAAATGCTGTGTTTTTCTTTTTTCTTAGTGATCTTTTCTGATGAGAACCTGAATGATATTTGAAAAGTTATCTCATTTTTGTTTCAATGCAATATAACGCATTATGGGTCTGTTGCTGTTCCTTGGTATTGTTAAAAATAAACAGTTTGATTAAAGATTGAAAAAGTTATTTACACATCTGCATTTCCTTTAATAGATCATTTTACAGTAGATGTTTCTCACAAGGTGTCCGGACACTGACATTATAATGCTCGATACATTCTCCTCTGCCTATTCGGGATGCAGAAGCCATCTCCTTCATTCAAGCTACGCATTTTGTTGATGATATCTGGAGAACTGAAAAGGGAACAGTTTAGTTGATTAACTAAGGTAGAACATTGTGTTTCAGCATACAGTTTAGATCTGCAGACAAACTACATGTTAGTTGAACCCCAGATGAGCATGTAATGTACTACAGTATCGAACAATCATGCAAATATACTGGTACTACCTGAAAGGAAGTACATCTGAAGTGGCAGCCTGTGCAATTAGAAACTTTGGCTTATTTCAGTTTTGACTCCTTTCACTCACCACTTTTCCTGTGACTGATTCCCTCTGTAAATTCATTGCAATAATAGTTTAGGAAAAAGAAAGTTTCAGACTTGGAATTGTTGCTTATTAACCTTTTTTACATATGCACACCTCTGAACACAGGCTTTTTGTTTTGCAGTTATCAGAATACTTGAGTACTTTTTTAAAACAATATTATTTAGCTTAAAGCATTTAAAACACAGTTTATTTTTTAACATTTACTAAAAATGTATTTGATTCTAAACATTGTTCAGTTATTTCTAGGTTGTGTTCTAAATACATTCTCGCCACCTTATTCTTTACATCTTGCTTGATGAAATCCGTCTGATTCCCCACAAATGTTTAAGTTATTATTATTATTATTATTATTTTTTTAGAAATGTGTAAACATACATTTGGACATACAGTCATATTTCCTATCAGTTTCTAAATAATATAGCTAGTTTCAGGAAAGGTTAAAGCACTGCAATGCTTTAACAGATCATATTTAGTTTCACCGGGTTGAGGGTGGAAATAGCATGATTAGCTGTCCGTGGTTCTGAATTTGATTGCCTTTCTGGAAAACAGTGTTGGCGAGAGAGAGAGCAGTGTACATAGATTTGGTTTGAGTAAAATATTTTACATAACACACTGAGTCCTCCATGTTTTTTTTGTGTGATCATTTCTTTAAAGCACATAAGGAAGCTGTTAAGGTCACGCCTACACAAAAATCCACCCGCAATGATGTATGCTTAATGACTGATGTATTTCAGTGTTCACTTATTGCTTCGACGTGTTTATTTAATGAAAGGAACGAAAACAAAGCTGTGTCAATTTGAAATCTCCATAGATACAATAAACCATGTTTGTCCACAAGGTGTCGTTGCAATATATCCATATCACCGCAAAGATTCCCTTATTAGACCAAGTCTTTTGTTTGCTCGTCCACCGCACAGGGCACATTTGATGAAAGAACGGGAGAATTAAGAATCCGTGTCGGGATTTGATATAGAACATAATAATTGTCACAAATGATGCACCAGGAGCGCATGTGAGGCTAAATAACGATGGAAAACTGGAAACGATCGAGCGACTGCCGTTGGCATGTTTTTCTTCTGCTGATTTTCGCGAAGCAGGCTGCGGCTCAACTGAGGTACTCTGTTCCAGAAGAAGTGAAAGAGGGAACCGTCATTGGAA
This sequence comes from Xiphophorus maculatus, assembly GCF_002775205.1. Classification (NCBI taxonomy): domain Eukaryota; kingdom Metazoa; phylum Chordata; class Actinopteri; order Cyprinodontiformes; family Poeciliidae; genus Xiphophorus; species Xiphophorus maculatus. The sequence continues at coordinate 16,915,420 of NC_036465.1, read as the reverse complement.
ATATTGCGAAGGATCTTGGTCTGGAGAAATCGCATTTAACTGATCGACGGCTACGGGTTGTTTCCGGGTCCGAAAACACATTGTTTGATGTTAATTTGGACAACGGAGGATTACAGGTTTGTAGAAAATTTGACAGAGAGGAGCTTTGTCATGGTGAAGGCGCATGCCTCGTGGAGCTCAAAATTATTGTTGAAAATCCGTTGGAGATGCACCACGTTGCTGTTGAAATTACGGATATCAATGATCACTCCCCAAATTTTACAAAAACAGAGCAACATTTTCAAATAGCTGAACATACTGCCGTAGGCACACGATTTCAGCTGCCAATGGCCCGTGATCCCGATGCAGGAGTGAATTCAATACGATCATACAGTTTATCATCAAATGACTATTTTGATATAGATTTAAGCCAAAACGATGAGGATAAAATACCATTTTTAGTGCTAAAGAAGCCTCTAGACCGAGAACAACATAAGAAGCTTGTATTGTTTGTTACAGCAAAAGATGGAGGAAAACCTCCGAGATCAGGGACACTTAATGTTTCAGTCACTGTGCTTGATAGCAACGATAATCGTCCGTCCTTCAGCCAGGACGTTTACCAAGTACAGATATATGAAGATGCTTCAGTAGGAACTATTGTTACAAGAGTTAATGCAACAGATCCAGATGAGGGAACAAACGGAGAAATTGAGTACAGCATTGCTAACACACTAGCTCCTAAAATATACAGCATATTTGAATTGGAAAAGATAACAGGTCAAATCAAATTAAAAGCACTTCTTGATTTTGAGGAATCTGAAATCTACAAAATTGACATTGAAGCATCAGACAAGGGAACGCCTCCTTTAACAGGGAGGTGTAGAGTGGTTGTGAAGATAAAAGATGTAAACGATAACTCACCAAAGATAGATGTCACATCTCTGTCAAATACAATATCAGAAGATTCAAAACCTGGAACAACAATTTCTCTTATCAGCGTAACAGATAAAGACTCTGGTGTTAATGGAAAGATTATTTCACGTATACTTAATGATGTACCTTTTGAGTTGAAGCCATCCTATAAAGAAAACATGTATTCACTTGTTACAAAAGAACATTTAGATAGAGAGAAGGTTTCTCTTTACGAAATATTAATACAAGCCAGTGATTGCGGTAATCCACCTTTATCTACCGTGAAAACCCTAAGTGTTCAGGTTTCCGATGTGAATGACAACAGTCCTCGTTTCGAGAAAAGTCCATTGCAGTTTTATTTATCAGAAAATAATGCCGCTGGGGCAACAGTATTTTCTGTAAGGGCGACAGACATTGATATGAACGAAAATGCAGCTATTTCCTATTATATTCTGAGGGATGGGAGAAAAGACGATGTTACGGCATTTTTAAATATCAACTCAGAAAATGGACAAATAGCAGCGCTAAAGAGTTTTGACTTTGAAACTCTGAAAACTTTCCAGTTCCAAGTTGTCGCCACTGATTCTGGGACTCCGTCACTGAGCAGCAACGTCACAGTGAACGTGTTCATTCTGGATCAGAACGACAACGCTCCAGTCATCCTGTATCCACTCAGCTCCAATGGTTCTGCTGAAGGTGTGGAGGAGATTCCACGCAACGTGAACGCAGGACACTTGGTGACTAAAGTCAGAGCCTTTGACGCTGATATAGGATATAATGGCTGGTTGCTGTTTTCACTGCAGGAAGTTACTGACCACAGTCTGTTTGGTTTGGACCGCTACACTGGACAGATCAGAACACTTCGCTCATTCACAGAGACAGACGAGGCTGAACATAAACTGGTCATACTGGTCAAAGATAATGGCAACGTTTCACTCTCAGCAACAGCTACTGTGATTGTTAAACTGGTGGAACCAAAAGAAGCTTTTGCAGCTTCTGATGTTAAAAGTGCAGCAAAGGACGATGAGGGAAATGATGTGACTTTTTACCTGATGATCACTTTGGGCGGTGTTTCTGTTTTGTTTATCATCAGTATCATCGTGCTGATCGCAATGCAGTGCTCCAAATCCACAGACTATACTTCTAAATATCTGCAAGAGACTAATTATGATGGGACACTTTGTCACAGCATCCAGTACAGATCTGGAGACAAACGATACATGTTAGTTGGACCCAGAATGAGTATTGGATCTACTATAGTACCTGGAAGTCATGCAAACACACTAGTGCTGCCTGACAGGAGGAGAACATCTGAAGAGGTAAGCCATTTACTTGAAATCATTGTTTTATGTCACTCTTCCCACTCATGAAATATTCCCGCTGACAGTTTTCTTCCCATTTTACTGTTGTTGTTTTTGTTGGTATCAGACAGTTTCAGACTTTGTGTTTTTTTGGTTTAATTGATTATTTGTAATTGCCCATTTGTTATTTTGTATATTTCATATGCGTGGGTATCATAATTTGTTTTCTTCCAGACTTACCAACCGAAGTAAGTCAGAGAGCTTGAGTGCTTTGTCTTCAATTCTAGTTTTTGAAATTTTTTTTCTCTTTTGTTGTAGATACTTTGTTTTCTTATATTTTATTTTTTAAATGGATAACTTTTCATTTGCATGAATAAACCATTGTCCCCAATGTAAATTTTAACGAGTTTTTTTTTTTTTTTTTTAGTATTGTTTAAAATCAACCTTTAGCATACGTTCACATTTTCTGGTAGTTTCTACACAATCTGGGTTGTTTGCAGTAAGTTTGTAAATTGAAATAATTTTAAGTGCTAAGAACGCATTTCGGTGTAGTGAGCAGACTGCGGGATTGGGGTCATTTGCTCTCCGTGGTGCTGAATTCAATCGACTCGCTGGAAAAGAGACTGGCAGATAGGAGGCACATAGATTTGGATGAGTGGAATATTTTACAAAACACGCATTGACTGAGCGATGTTTTATTATGTTATGAAGGAGCCAATTATATGGTTATCTGTTTTAATGTAAAAGAACGATGTTCCTGTCACAGCTATGGAAAGAGCCTGCCCGACATGATTTCTGTTAATGACTGAACTAATTCACAGTTGACTCGTTGTCTAGAAATGCTGATTTTCTGAACGCACAGACGACAAAGCTTTGTCACTGAGCATTTTTCATAAAATAAAAAAAATAAACTATGTTGTCCACAAGGTGTCGTTGTAATACACTAAACCGGCAGAGACAGTCCATACTCAGACCAAGCCTTTTGTTTGCTGTTCCACCACACAGGGCATTTTTGATGAAAGAACGAGAGATGTAGTGTTTCATGTGGGAGTTTGATCAAGAAAAAAACATCGCCATATATATTACACCTGGAGTGAATGTGAGGCTGAATGACGATGGCAAACTGGAAACGATCGTGTGGCTATTTTCGGCGTGTTTTTCTTTTACACCTTCTCCTGATTTTCGTGAAGCAGACTGCGGCTGAACTGAGGTACTCTGTTCCGGAGGAGGTAAAAGAGGGAACCGTCATTGGAAATATTGCGAAGGATCTTGGTCTGGAGAAAGCACATTTAACTGATCGACGGCTACGAGTTGTTTCCGGGTCAGAAAGCAGACTGTTCGATATAAACATGGATAACGGTGCTTTGGAGGTTCGTAGGAAATTTGACAGAGAGGAGCAATGTCACGGGGAAGGCGTATGCGTAACGGAGCTAAAAATTATTGTGGAAAATCCCTTAGAGATGCACTACGTTGTAATTGAAATTAAAGATGTGAATGATCACTCCCCAAATTTTACAAAAACGGAGCAACATATTCAAATAGCTGAGCATACGTCAATCGGCACACGTTTTCAGCTTCAAGCGGCCCGTGACCCCGATGCAGGAGTAAATTCAATCCGCTCATACAGTTTATCATCGAATGACTATTTTGATATAGATCTAAGTCAAAGCGATGAGGACAAAATACCATTTTTAGTGCTAAAGAAGCCTCTAGACCGAGAACAAAGTAAGAAACTTGTATTGTTCGTTACAGCAATTGATGGAGGAAAACCTCCGAGATCAGGGACACTTAATGTTTCAGTCACTGTGCTTGATATTAACGATAATCGTCCGTCCTTCAGCCAGGACGTTTACCAAGTACAGATATATGAAAATGCTTCAGTAGGAACTATTGTTACAAGAGTTAATGCAACAGATCCAGATGAGGGAACAAACGGAGAAATTGAGTACAGCATTGCCAAAACATTGGCACCTAAAATATACACCATATTTGAATTGGAAAAGATAACAGGTCAAATCAAATTAAAAGCACTTCTTGATTTTGAGGAATCTGAAATCTACAAAATTGACATTGAAGCATCAGACAAGGGAACGCCTCCTTTAACAGGGAGGTGTAGAGTGGTTGTGAAGATAAAAGATGTAAATGATAACTCACCAAAGATAGATGTCACATCTCTGTCAAATACAATATCAGAAGATTCAAAACCGGGAACTACGATTTCCCTCATTAGCGTAAATGATGAAGACTCTGGTGTTAATGGAAAGATTATTTCACGTATACTTAATGATGTACCGTTTGAGTTGAAGCCATCCTATAAAGAAAACATGTATTCACTTGTTACAAAAGAACATTTAGATAGAGAGAAGGTTTCTCTTTACGAAATATTAATTCAAGCCAGTGATTGCGGTAATCCACCTTTATCTACAGTGAAAACATTCAGTGTTCAGGTTTCGGATGTGAATGACAACAGTCCTCGTTTCGTGGAAAGCACATTCCAGTTTTATTTATCAGAAAATAATGCCGCTGGGGCAACAGTATTTTCTGTAAGCGCAACAGACATTGATATGAACGAAAATGCAGCTATTTCCTATTATATTATGAGGGAAGGGAGAAAAGACGATGTTACAGCATTTTTAAATATCAACTCAGAAAATGGACAAATAGCAGCGCTAAAGAGTTTCGACTTTGAAACTCTGAAAACTTTCCAGTTCCAAGTTGTCGCCACTGATTCTGGGACTCCGTCACTGAGCAGCAACGTCACAGTGAACGTGTTCATTCTGGATCAGAACGACAACGCTCCAGTCATCCTGTATCCACTCAGCTCCAATGGTTCTGCTGAAGGTGTGGAGGAGATTCCACGCAACGTGAACGCAGGACACTTGGTGACTAAAGTCAGAGCTTATGACGCTGATATAGGATATAATGGCTGGTTGCTGTTTTCACTGCAGGAAGTTACTGACCACAGTCTGTTTGGTTTGGACCGCTACACTGGACAGATCAGAACACTTCGCTCATTCACAGAGACAGACGAGGCTGAACATAAACTGGTCATAATGGTCAAAGATAATGGCAACGTTTCACTATCAGCAACAGCTACTGTGATTGTTAAACTGGTGGAACCAAAAGAAGCTTTTGCAGCTTCTGATGTTAAAAGTGCAGCCACGGAAAATGCGGAGGATAATGTGACTTTTTACCTGATGATCACTTTGGGCGCAGTTTCAATTCTGTTTATCATCAGTATCATCGTGCTGATTGCTATGCAGTGCTCCAAATCCACAGACTATACTTCTAAATATCTCCAAGAGACTAATTATGATGGGACACTTTGTCACAGCATCCAGTACAGATCTGGAGACAAACGCTACATGTTAGTTGGACCGCGGATGAGCATAGGATCTACTATAGTACCTGGAAGTCATGCAAACACACTAGTGCTTCCTGACAGGAGGAGAACATCTGAGGAGGTAAGAACTATCTATTCATGCACTCCAAGTTTAAAAAGATTTCTTTTTTTAAATATTTTTTCCTTGTCATAAAATATTTTAAGAATTAACAAACAGAAAATCATTAGAATTTCTTTTTTTAATATAAATTTAATTTCATTTTAATGTAAAGCAGTATTCATCCGTTGCTTCCCCTTGGTATTTATGCAACAAAAAAATATTAAAGATAAATAAATATTCTCACGTAAGCATATCCTTTAATCCATTGATGATTTCATGTGCTTTTCACAAGGTGGCGGTATATTAACAACATAATGCCTGATACCGTCTCCGCGTCCTCTCTTGGATGTAGACATTATTCTTTTCATTCGGGCAAGACATTTTGCTGAATGTGTCCGGAGAACTGAAAGGGGACCAGTTTAGTTGTTTTGTGTCATACATTACACCTAGGAAAAAAATTGTTTCGTGTGGTGATGACAACAACCTAGATAACTGGAGAATCATTCGCGCAAGTGGATTTTTATTTACACAGGACGATATGAAACAAAGAGGACGGGATTCATGGCAACACCGATACACAATGCTCGCCGCTTGGATTTGGCTGTCATTTGTATATTCCGCTTCGGCGCAGCTGAGATATACGATATTAGAGGAGCTTAAAGAGGGAAGTGTTGTTGGAAATCTAGCCAAGGATCTGGGAATAGACGCGACTGTGATGAAAAGGAGGGGATTCCGAATTATGTCCGGCTTGAACGAACCTCTTTTTACGGTAAACGAGAACGACGGGATCATGTATACTAGACGGCAAATAGATCGAGAGCAAGTATGTAAAGATAATAATGCATGTTTGGTCAATCTCAAAACAGTTCTGGAAAATCCGCTAGAAATACATTATGTAACAGTTGAGATAGCAGATTTAAACGACCACTCTCCCAAATTTCCCGAGAACATGCAGCGACTGGAGATCTCAGAATCTGCATTACCGGGAGCACAGTACCAGCTGCAGATGGCTCGTGATCCAGATGGTGGTATTAACGCGGTCCAGCAGTACACAATCAGTCAGAATGAGCATTTTCGGCTAGAAATTAAAGATCGCGGTAGAGACGGCAAAACACCAATATTGCAGTTACAGAGGCAGCTGGACAGAGAGGCCAAAGATGGTCATAAATTTGTGCTTAGAGCTATTGATGGCGGAACTCCACCAAAGACAGGCACGGTTGAAATATACATAGATGTCATTGATGTGAATGACAACATGCCAATATTCACCAAAGAAAAATATTCGGCGTCGTTGCAGGAAAACGCTCCAGTGGGTACAACAGTGATCCGAGTTAATGCAACAGATATGGATGCAGGACTTAATGGGGAAGTAGTTTATTCATTTGGCAGTGACGTTAAAGATCAAATTAAAGAGATATTTAGTGTCGACTCTGTCACAGGGGAGATCACTGTTAAAGGACACGTGGACTTCGAAGAAAAAGACAGCTATGATATTGATATACAGGCCTCTGATAAAGGAAGTGTTCCATTCAAAACGTATAAAAGTGTTATTATTAAAATTGGAGACGTTAACGACAATCCTCCTGTGATTGAAGTTGCCTCTCTATCAAGTGCAGTTTCAGAAGATTCCAGACCTGGAACGACAGTGGCACTTATTAGTATCACAGATTTAGATTCTGGTGTCAATGGAAAAATATTAAGCTACGTAGCTGATGAAGAGCCATTTAAAATAACTCCATCGTTTCAAGATAATATGTTTGCTGTAGTCACCAAATCTGAGCTGGACAGAGAAGAAAAACGTGTTTATGATCTCACTATAATAGCTAAGGACGCAGGTACACCTGCATTGAAATCACAAAGGACAATACGTCTAAATATTTTAGATGCAAATGACAACAGTCCCGAGTTTTTGCAGAGCCCTTATGCGTTTTACATCTCAGAAAATAACCCACCAGGAGCCTCTGTGTTTTCGGTGCAAGCAGTAGACCGGGATGAAGGAGAAAATTCTCAAATTACATATAGCTTTATGAGAACGGCAGGTAACGACCGCACTGTGACATCATTCCTAAATGTCAATTCTGAAACTGGGGACATTGTGGCGCTGAAAAGTTTTGACTTTGAGACTCTAAAAACTTTCCAGTTCCAAGTTGTCGCCACTGATTCTGGGACTCCGTCACTGAGCAGCAACGTCACAGTGAACGTGTTCATTCTGGATCAGAACGACAACGCTCCAGTCATCCTGTATCCACTCAGCTCCAATGGTTCTGCTGAAGGTGTGGAGGAGATTCCACGCAACGTGAACGCAGGACACTTGGTGACTAAAGTCAGAGCTTATGACGCTGATATAGGATATAATGGCTGGTTGCTGTTTTCACTACAGGAAGTTACTGACCACAGTATGTTTGGTTTGGACCGCTACACTGGACAGATCAGAACACTTCGCTCATTCACAGAGACAGACGAAGCTGAACATAAACTGGTCATAATGGTCAAAGATAATGGCAACGTTTCACTATCAGCAACAGCTACTGTGATTGTTAAACTGGTGGAACCAAAAGAAGCTTTTGCAGCTTCTGATGTCAAAAGTGCAGCAAAGGATGATGACGATGATCATGTGACTTTTTACCTGATGATCACTTTGGGAGCCGTTTCTGTTTTGTTTATCATCAGTATCATCGTGCTGATTGCTATGCAGTGCTCCAAATCCACAGAATATTCTTCTAAATATCTGCAAGAGACTAATTATGATGGGACACTGTGTCACAGCATCCAGTACAGATCTGGAGACAAACAATACATGTTAGTTGGACCCAGAATGAGTATTGGATCTACTATAGTACCTGGAAGTCATGCAAATACACTAGTGCTGCCTGACAGGAGGAGAACATCTGAGGAGGTAAGCTAAACATTGTTGTTTAGGTGTTTACCTAGGTAAATATTATATATCTGGTTTAATACATTACTCTTTAAATCACCAATGTTTATTGTCATTTTGTTATGTGTCAGTGCCAGCTGTTGTGTTGACTTTTTAGGCATTTCCGTTTTATGATGGAAAAATGTATTATCTGCTTTGCTTATATAGAATGACTGAAAATAATATATTAAAATTGAATTTTTTAAATGATAATTTTTTCTTCAGACTACGTCACAACAAATTCAAATATCTTCTACTCTTGCTATTTGGACACAAATAAGTTGTTTGTGCTACTTTTCGTTGTACTGCAATTATTTAGGCTATTATATGTTTGCGTTTTGGTGAATACATGTTTAGGTTGCTCATTTGTAAACATTGATGGACATTCATTTGCAGTTATGGTGTAAACAATGCAAGTTACTCTATAGCTTCCTTTTTTATTTATATTTCTATTTATTTACTTTTTCTGGTTCAGATTTCTGTTGCATAGCCATGAAAACTGCCGTCCGTGGTGATGATGTAATTGTTGGCCAGCATACTCCTTCACTGTTCTGTCAAAAGTTGAGCTGATGCCATGACGGTTGTATAAAGATGTGCTGAAATTTTTCGATTCATTTGACTTTTCAGGCCAACAAAATTTTCGCACTTGTTACATCAAAAGTTAAGCTTTTGGATACATTTACTATTATTTCCCTGAAATTGAGTCGCTGTAGTTTCGCTGAGGATCACTTGGTGTCAGTATAAGGACAAGTAATATGTTCAGCTTTTGTCGTGATTTCCACTTGATCCATCCTCTTTCTCTGCAGAAGATAAGCGTTTGCTGTATGTGCGGGTTCTTATTTTGTATGAAAACTCTCTACTAGAGAACAGTTGCGTTTTTATCGTGTTGCGGGAATTCCATATTAGCACATGAAAGTCGATGTTTGTAGAGGATTTCATGATATTTTTATTTTAGCATATTTTCAACATGGAACAAAGGCGGCCTAAAACACGGAGCGAGTGGATCAAATGGATCACATTCATGACTTTGTTTTCTTTTTGGAGCAGCTCTGCAGCACAGTTTCGATATTCTGTCTTCGAGGAAGTTAAAGAGGGAACAGCTGTTGGAAATATCACGAAGGATTTAGGTCTTGACAAGAGTACAATGAAACAGAGGGGCATCCGTATTGTTTACGGAACGACAGAGCCCCTCTTTAGAGTAAGCCAAAATGATGGCGTCCTGTATGTGGACCGAAAATTTGATCGAGAGGAAATTTGTGGTCGAAGCAAGGTTTGTGTGCTTGATTTAAAAACAGTGCTTCAAAACCCGCTGGAAATCCATCACGTCGCTGTGGAGATATTGGATGTAAATGATCACGCGCCTGTGTTCGCACATAATGAAAGTACGTTGGACATTTTTGAGTCTGCGCTGCCAGGCTCGAGATTTCAGTTGCAAGAGGCACGTGATGCTGATAGTGGCTTATTTTCTGTTCAGCAATATAAGCTGAGTCAGAACGGACATTTCCGTTTAGAGGTGAAAGATCGGGGCGAAGACCGTAAAACACCTAGTTTAGTTCTTGAAAAGCCTCTTGACAGAGAATCAGCTAGAAGTCACGTGTTATTTCTGACAGCTTTAGATGGAGGCAAACCTCCAAAATCTGGTAACATGACAATAGTCGTTAATGTTTCTGATGTTAATGATAATCCGCCAGTTTTCAGTCAGGAATCATACACTGTGTCAATTAAAGAAAACTCCCCTGTTGGTACGACCGTGATCCACGTTAGCGCAACAGATTTAGATGAGGGATCAAACGGAGAGGTTATGTATTCATTCGGAAATCACGTGGATGCACGGGTACGTGAACGTTTTAGCTTAAATCCAGTAACTGGTGTCATTGTTGTGACTGCAGTGCTCGATTTTGAAGAATGTAGCAAATATGAAGTTGATGTTCAAGCATCTGACAAAGGCACAGTGACACTAAAGACAGATAAGACAGTGGTAATTAATGTGGTTGACGTGAATGACAATGAACCAAACATTGAAGTGACGTCATTTTCTCATGAGATCCCAGAAGATTCAAAGCCAGGGACAACAGTGGCGTTGATCAGTGTAAAAGATGCTGATTCTGGTCTGAACGGAAAAGTTATGTGTTACATAAACCAAGACCTTCCATTTTTGCTAACTCCTTCTTTACAAAACAACGTTTATTCTCTAGTAACTAAAACTATTTTGGACAGAGAAAAGGAAGCTCGATATAATGTTAGAATCATCGCGAAAGATGCAGGGGAAAAATCTTTATCATCAGAAAAGATTATACCAGTTCTTGTGTCTGACATAAATGACAACAAGCCCGAATTCCGTAAAGATCCGTATATTTTTTATGTAACAGAAAATAACACTCCGGGAGAGAAAATATTATCAGTCTCAGCGCTTGATAATGACGAAGGTAGTAATGCACTTGTTTCATATGTAATCTTGAGAAATAAAGAAGGAACCAATATACCAACATCTTTTCTGAATGTCAATTCTGAAACTGGGGACATCGCGGCGCTGAAAAGTTTTGACTTTGAAACGCTAAAAACTTTCCAGTTCCAAGTTGTCGCCACTGATTCTGGGACTCCGTCACTGAGCAGCAACGTCACAGTGAACGTGTTCATTCTGGATCAGAACGACAACGCTCCAGTCATCCTGTATCCACTCAGCTCCAATGGTTCTGCTGAAGGTGTGGAGGAGATTCCACGCAACGTGAACGCAGGACACTTGGTGACTAAAGTCAGAGCTTATGACGCTGATATAGGATATAATGGCTGGCTGCTGTTTTCACTGCAGGAAGTTACTGACCACAGTCTGTTTGGTTTGGACCGCTACACTGGACAGATCAGAACACTTCGCTCATTCACAGAGACAGACGAGGCTGAACATAAACTGGTCATACTGGTCAAAGACAATGGCAACATTTCACTCTCAGCAACAGCTACTGTGATTGTTAAACTGGTGGAACCAAAAGAGGCTTTTGCAGCTTCTGATGTTAAAAGTGCAGCAAATGATGACGAGGGTAATGATGTGACTTTTTACCTGATGATCACTTTGGGAGCCGTTTCTGTTTTGTTTATCATCAGTATCATCGTGCTGATTGCAATGCAGTGCTCCAAATCCACAGACTATTCTTCTAAATATCTGCAAGAGCCTAATTATGATGGGACACTGTGTCACAGCATCCAGTACAGATCTGGAGACAAACGCTACATGTTAGTTGGACCCAGAATGAGCATTGGATCTACTATCGTACCTGGAAGTCATGCAAACACACTAGTGCTGCCTGACAAAAGGAGAACATTTGAAGAGGTAAGTGTATGCGTACGTTCTTACTGATGGCATTCATTTGATATTGGTGCTGTGGTTGAAATTTGATTCCTCGATGTGTAATATGTATTTTTATATGTTTACTACCTTTGTTGAGGGTATTAAAGTGCCTTGCTTAAAGGATCAACAGAATTTGGGTTATTCGTGGTCACTGCACATATAGACAAACATCTGATTCTAGATACTCAATATTGTTAAGCAATTTTATTGCTTCCATAAAAGAGTTTTGGAATGTTAGTCAGGTTTCTTTATCTTACAGTTTTCATTCCTACATGTTTCGCAGTGACTATCCATTCATAAGTTTATGGATACTGGTTCAGGAAGTTAAGAACATTTTTTTTTATCATCTTGACATTTTACCATTTTCCGGCTGCTTTAAGCGATTTAAGGGAATCCATTTAAAGGGTTCATTAATTCTAATAATACATGATGAACATTGTGGTAATGAGTTTTAAGTGAGGTTGCTGGTGTGTCAAATTGTCTCTGTGATTTTTTTTTCCAGTTTCTATCCTGTTTTGTGAATGTTTTTTTTTGTTACATTTTTTTTTTATTATTATTTGCAACGCGTTACCCCTCTATGAATTCACTGTTGCGGCTTGGCGTTGTCTGCCACATTAAAATGTTTTGTGTTGTGTTCCTCAGTTATCTTATGATAAAATAAATCTATTTTTGAAAGGTTGGATTTGACACCGAATTTCAAACCTTTGTTGAAACTTTTAGAGAAGGTGTCCTAAAGTTAACAGCTTTGAGTTGGAAAAGGGTATGCTTGCTTCATTAATTATGTAGCAACTTTCGTGTTTCAAGTATTGTTTTTTTTCTCGATGTTTGGATTGCTATTCTGCAGGGTTTCGTCCAAGACGCTTGGTGTCAGTATAATAACAAACTATATCTCTGTGTGCTTGTGTGGTTTACACCCATCTCTTTCCTATCCAGTTATTGCAGCCAGGTCGTTATTTTGAACGCCGGCGAATTTCACATTTTATCTGGCAGATATCTTTCAGAATGGTGTCATTCTGAAAACAAATGCGTAGGAATAATTTCATTTTTAGCACATGTGAAAAGCTTTTTCCGGGGTGTTTTACGGTTTTTTCCCAGTTATTTGTTCCCTTTCCCGTCATGGAACAAAGACGATCATCCACACGGAGAGGGCAGACAAAATGGACTTCAATAATAATGTTTTTGATATCGGTGTGGAGCAGCTCTTCAGCGCAATTCCGTTATTCTGTCCCCGAAGAAGCTCCAGAAGGAACAATTGTTGGAAACATTGGAAAGGATTTAGGTCTTGATAACACTCTGCGGAAAGAAAGGGGCATGCGTATTGTTTACGGGTCGAAAGAGCCTCCTTTTATAGTCAAGCAGGACGACGGTGTCTTGTGCGTGAACGGAAAAATTGACCGGGAGGAAATCTGCGATCGAAGAAAGGACTGCCTTGTTGACTTAAAACTGGTGCTTCAAAACCCGCTGGAGATTAATCATGTCATTGTGGAGATTCTGGATGTTAATGACCATTCACCAATATTCCAGCAAAAAGAAAACATCTTGGAGGTTTCTGAGTCTGCGTTGCCAGGAGCAAAATTCCAGTTGCAAGCTGCACGGGATGCTGATAGTGGTTTATTATCTGTTCAGCAATACAGGTTAAGTCAAAATAGACATTTTCGATTAGAGGTGAAAGATCGTGGTGAAGACCGTAAAACGCCTAGTTTGGTTCTCGAAAAGCCCCTTGACAGAGAAACAGTTAAAAGTCACGTGTTACTTTTGACAGCATTAGATGGAGGTAAACCTCCACGATCTGGTAACATGACAATAGTCGTTAATGTTTCTGATGTTAATGATAATCCGCCCGTTTTCAGTCAGGAATCATACACTGTGTCATTAAAAGAAAACTCCCCTGCTGGGATGACGGTGATCCAAGTTAGCGCAACAGATTTAGATGAGGGATCAAACGGGCAGGTTGAATATTCATTTGGAAACGACGTGGATGCACAGGTACGTGAACGTTTTAATATAAATCATGAGAATGGAGTCATTGTTGTATCAGGAACCATAGATTTCGAGGAATGTAGCAGATATGAAATTGATGTCCAGGCATCCGATAAAGGCACAGCAACGCTGAACACAGAAACGAGTGTGATAATCAATATTGTTGATTTAAATGACAATGAACCAGAGATTGAAGTGACGTCATTTTCTCAAGCACTCCCAGAAGACTCAAAGCCAGGGACAACAGTGGCGCTCATTAGTGTAAAAGATGCTGATTCGGGTCTGAACGGAAAAGTTATGTGTTACATAAATCCAGATCTTCCCTTCCACTTAACTCCTTCCTTAAAGAATAATATATATTCTTTAGTAACTAAAACTAGTCTAGACAGAGAACAGACATTTCAATACAACGTATTAATAGTTGCGAAGGATGCAGGAGAACCAAGCTTACATTCAGAAATAAATATTATAGTAGATATATCTGATGCAAATGACAATTTTCCCGAATTTTCTAAAAATCCATACACATTTTATATTCGTGAGAATAACACCCCTGGTGAGAAAATCATTTCTGTAACAGCCTGCGATAAAGACAAAGGAAGTAATGCAATTATTTCATATCAAATTTTGAAAGACAGAGAAGTAACAAATACGCAAATCCCTTCTGTAAATATTAATTCTGAAACTGGAGAGATAGTGGCACTGAAAAGTTTTGACTTCGAAACTCTGAAAACTTTCCAGTTCCAAGTTGTCGCCACTGATTCTGGGACTCCGTCACTGAGCAGCAACGTCACAGTGAACGTGTTCATTCTGGATCAGAACGACAACGCTCCAGTCATCCTGTATCCACTCAGCTCCAATGGTTCTGCTGAAGGTGTGGAGGAGATTCCACGCAACGTGAACGCAGGACACTTGGTGATTAAAGTCAGAGCTTATGACGCTGATATAGGATATAATGGCTGGTTGCTGTTTTCACTGAGGGAAACTTCTGACCACAGTCTGTTTGGTTTGGACCGCTACACTGGACGGATCAGAACACTTCGCTCATTCACAGAGACAGACGAAGCTGAACATAAACTGGTCATACTGGTCAAAGATAATGGCAACGTTTCACTATCAGCAACAGCTACTGTGATTGTTAAACTGGTGGAACCAAAAGAAGCTTTTGCAGCTTCTAATGTCAAAAGTGCAGCACAGGATGATGAAGATAATAATGTGACTTTTTACCTGATGATCACTTTGGGAGCAGTTTCAGTTTTGTTTATCATCAGTATCATCGTGCTGATCGCAATGCAGTGCTCCAAATCCACAGACTATACTTCAAAATATATCCAAGAAACTAATTATGATGGGACACTTTGTCACAGCATCCAGTACAGATCTGGAGAAAAACGCTACATGTTAGTTGGACCCAGGATGAGTATTGGATCTACTATAGTACCTGGAAGTCATGCAAATACACTAGTGCTACCTGACAGGAGGAGAACATCTGAAGAGGTAAGATCAATAATTTAGCGTTGAAATTTTCTAAGCTGAACATAACTTGCTCAACATAACATTTCTTTTTTTACTCTTCTCATATCGCTTTTTGTTAAATAGAAAAAAATAGGAAATGCGTTCGCATACAACTTTTTGCACCCATCGACAGCTGGGATCCTAGTATTTTACAATTTAATATTTTCTTAACCCGCTAATTTTTTTCATCAAATGCAAAATGTCAATACCATGTTTAAAGTGTTCGTGCAATACTGTTTTCTCATCACCAATAGCTACAAATTATAATTGTTTTTGTCGTGAAGAAAACGTCCACGAATATCAAGAAATACAACACATATTTTTAGACGCTTGGTGTCAGTGATGGGCAGGGTATCCGCAGAGCTTGTATCACGTAACATCCAGAAACACATCCCTCATATTCAGCTGAAAAGCAATCTGTGCGTAAGATCGCGGCTTACCGCAAAGGTTGCTAATGTAAGATGATTTATTTTTTTCCTTTTGAATTCATGTGATTATATACAAGATCAGTTACTACAGTTGATCCATAGTTAAGGAATTGTGCTGTGCCTTTAAGAGGAGCCGTTTCTTTCTTCTTCGTTGGCTTTTTTAGCTGTGCCCGAGACGGGTTCTGTTCTGTTAAAAGGGAGGTTCAATAAATGTCTGGACAGCTACGCTACTCCCTCTCAGTGTTCTGCTCTTTCTCCACCCACGACCTCTTATTCTACGATAACACCGATTCAATTCACATCTTAGTGTTACACTAAATATTTGGTAAACTTACACATTCTATACACTTATAAACATTCATTTATACATTACAGCTTTCGGGAATCTTGTTTCATTTCAAGATACGGCCTTTTTTGCCGCACCTTCATCTTTTTTTTTGTTATGGAACAAAGAATACGAAACGCACGGCGGGCGCGACATTGTTGGTTTGCTCTTTTATTTGCTTTAACCGAATTATGGAGCGTGGTGTTTGCGCAGCTCAAATACTCCATTTCCGAGGAGGTACAAGGTGGAACTTTTGTTGGGAACATTGCAAAGGATTTGGGACTGGATAAGAATGCACTTAAAAACAGAGGATATCGCATTGTGGCAGGCTCAACCGAGACCCCCTTTGAGGTAAATGAAAACGACGGAATCCTTTATCTGAAAAGCAAAATAGACAGAGAAGAGGTGTGCGAACGTATCAGCCCATGTCTAATCAACCTAAAAACCGTGCTGGAAAACCCACTCGAGATCCACTACGTGTCAGTGGAAATCCTGGATGTGAACGATCACTCGCCCGTTTTTCCGGAGAAAGAGAAGAAGCTTGAGATTTCAGAGTCAGCCCTACCGGGGGCGAGATTTCAGTTGCAGGCAGCCCGCGACCCCGATGTAGGCCAGTTCTCCATTCAGCAGTACAAACTCAGCCACAACGAACATTTCAGAATAGAAGTCAAAGATCGAGGCGAGGATCGTAAGGTGCCATTTTTAGTTCTGCAGAAGCAGCTGGATAGAGAAATAGCTGCAAAACACAGACTGCGTCTGACAGCGATGGATGGAGGTAAAACAGCAAAGTCTGGAGATATAGAAATTACTGTGGATGTTCTTGATGTTAATGACAATTCCCCGTTGTTCACAAAAGAAACGTATTCTGTTACAGTTGATGAAAACATCCCGATTGGAACTGTAATAATTCAAGTAAATGCAACGGATTTGGATCAGGGTGCCAATAGTGAGATTACATATTCTTTTGGTAACGAAATTGATTCCAAGTTAATGGAGCTTTTTAGTATAGATGAAAACACGGGTGAAGTTAAAGTGACAGGTCAGCTGGATTTTGAGGAAAGCAAATCTTATGAAATTGACATCCAGGCTTCTGATAAGGGACAGGTTCCTCTTACAAGTGATAAAAGTGTTATGATAAGTGTTAGAGATGTAAATGACAATCCACCTGAGATAGAAGTGACGTCATTTTCTAGTTTGATTAGGGAAGATGCGAAGATAGGAACTACTGTAGCTCTTATTAGTGTGAATGATTTGGACTCTGGGATAAATGGTAAAGTGATTTGCACGATCAGAGAAGATGTCCCGTTTTCTTTGTCTCAGTCCTTGCAAGAAAATATGTACGCAGTTGTGACCAAGTCACGGTTGGATAGAGAAATTATGTCTCAATATGACGTCACCATCAGTGCAAAAGACTCAGGTGAACCACCATATTTAAGTGAAAAGACTATGAAAGTCGTTGTGTCTGACGTGAACGACAACCTGCCTGAGTTTGTATTAAGCCCATACACATTTTACATCACAGAAAATAACAACCCCGGGGCCTCCGTTTTCTCAGTAAAAGCGTATGACAAAGATGATGGTGATAATGCGCTTCTTTCGTACAATATTTTAAGAGAAAAAGGCAGTCATGACAGACTGACTTCGTTTCTCAACATAAACGCTGAAACTGGAAGCATTGTGGCGCTAAAGAGTTTTGACTTTGAAACTCTGAAAACTTTCCAGTTCCAAGTTGTCGCCACTGATTCTGGGACTCCGTCACTCAGCAGCAACGTCACAGTGAACGTGTTCATTCTGGATCAGAACGACAACGCTCCAGTCATCCTGTATCCACTCAGCTCCAATGGTTCTGCTGAAGGTGTGGAGGAGATTCCACGCAACGTGAACGCAGGACACTTGGTGACTAAAGTCAGAGCCTATGACGCTGATATAGGATATAATGGCTGGTTGCTGTTTTCACTGCAGGAAGTTACTGACCACAGTCTGTTTGGTTTGGACCGCTACACTGGACAGATCAGAACACTTCGCTCATTCACAGAGACAGACGAGGCTGAACATAAACTGATCATAATGGTCAAAGATAATGGAAACGTTTCACTATCAGCAACAGCTACTGTGATTGTTAAACTGGTGGAACCAAAAGAAGCTTTTGCAGCTTCTGATGTTAAAAGTGCAGCAAATGATGATGACGATGATGATGTGACTTTTTACCTGATGATCACTTTGGGCGCAGTTTCAGTTCTATTTATCATCAGTATCATCGTGCTGATTGCAATGCAGTGCTCCAAATCCACAGACTATACTTCTAAATATCTTCAAGACCCTAATTATGATGGGACACTGTGTCACAGCATCCAGTACAGATCTGGAGATAAACGCTACATGTTAGTTGGACCCAGAATGAGTATTGGATCTACTATAGTACCTGGAAGTCATGCAAACACACTAGTGCTTCCTGACAGGAGGAGAACATCTGAAGAGGTAAGAAACTTTCTATAAGCCATAATTTTGTTTGTGGGAATGTTTGATAAATTAGTAGATCAAGTTATCCGACTCGGGTAAAACATAACGATTCCATTCTATATTTTGTAGATTTGTTTTGCCAAAATCTAGAAAACTATGGTTTCCTCAATTTTTCAAATGCATAATAAGAAATACAACATGTTACTCAAATTATTTTCAGAGAAAGTAGCTCAAAAGACTAACCTTTCCTCAAAAGCAATGAAACTGGCACTTGCTATTTATGGCACTGACACTGCTATATCACATTGATGCTGAAACATTAAATACTAAGAATTCCTCCAGAATGAGCGTTGCTTGTAATCCCAGTTTTATTCAGTGAGCTAAGAAAACTTTTAAAAATACCACATATTTTGTTGAGATACCAATAGCTTGACTGGATTTTTTTCTATGCTGCAAATAATAGTTCACAGAGAATATTAAGATTAATCAGAATGAGAGTAAGATACCATAGCTTATTAATCGCAGCCCTACAGTGTATTGTCAGCAATGATTAATAGAAAACTAACTTAGTCTGAACTGCGAACTAAGACAAGACTCAATGTACTGAATGTTTAACAAACTAGACAACATTCTCTAAATATGCTTATATATATATATATATATATATATATATATATATATATATATATATATATATATATATATATATATATATATATATTAGCTTTGTAATAGTTATGCAGCGTTTTAACTCTGCTTGTATTGTACATAATGCGTTTGAAGAATACACACTTTACCTACAGAAGGTGCAACATGTCGGTAATTGAGTATTTCAACAGATAGAGAATCTTCCAGTCTCTCTCCTTGGTACTGAACTTTCTTGTTTAAGGCTGTGGCATTGATAAGGTTGTTATTTATGTATTTACCCGCAATAACAATAAAAACAATTATGGCCAAATATGTTGTTCAAATTGGATTTAGAATTACTTATCTTGAAGTGGCTCTGTAAATTTTTTCTGAAAACGTTGTTTTTGACTTGAACATGTTTAAAATCTTGTTTAAGAGGAACTGCAGTAAGTATAAAGAACGCGTGGTGTCAGTGCGATGTAAAACGTATACAACAGACGAGTGGCTCTTCTTTCTCTTATGGTTCCACCTTTTTATCATTTCCCTCAGTTTGGCTGCTGCTTCGTTTTCTCTGCACAAAGGACCGTAAAATGATCGGATGTATGCGATTTTTGCATGTAAACGGCGACTGTCTTCCTGAACTCCAAGCGGTGCTTTCTGTTGCAGCGGAAGAGTTTTGATCGTGTGCTTGTTGTGGATTACTGCCTTTTGGTTGACCATGGGACAAAGGAAATGTGCGGCAGGAAGAGCACGGGGATATTTATTCGGAGGCTTCTGTGCTTTGCTTTTGTGGAAGTTAGCTGCAGCACAATTAAGATATTCGATCTCCGAGGGAATAAATGAAGGAACGGTGGTCGGAAACGTCGCAAAAGATCTGGGATTGGATAAAAGCACACTCAGTGACAGAAAGTATCGGGTAGTGTCTAGTGATGCTGATCCCCTCTTTCGTGTAAACCAAGTCGATGGAAACCTGTATGTCAGCCGAATGATCGACAGAGAGAAGGTGTGCTCAGATAGTGGTACGTGTTTAATAAATCTGAAAACGGTGCTTGAAAACCCGCTAGAAGTGCATTACGTTAGGGTTGAAGTGGTGGATATAAACGATCATTCTCCCAGCTTCCAAGACAACCAGACCACTATGGAGATTTACGAATCGGTGTTGCCCGGAACAAAATTTCAGCTCACAGCCGCGAAAGATCCAGACAGCGGTCAGTTCTCTGTGCAGCAGTATAGACTTAGCCAAAACGAACATTTTCGACTGGAGGTTAAGGATAAAAGAAACGACATTAAACTACCGATTTTGATTGTGCAGAAACCTTTAGACAGGGAAACAGCAAGGAACCATTCTCTGACACTCACGGCCGTGGATGGCGGTAAACCTCCTAAATTCGGTAATATGAATATTTTAATAAATGTTTTGGATGTAAACGACAATGTGCCCGTTTTCACAAAAGATGTTTATTCAGTGATGCTCAGTGAGAATTCACCAATAAAAACAACAGTTGTACAGGTTAAGGCAACTGATTTAGACGAAGGTCCAAATGGAGAAGTGATTTACTCCTTTAGCAACAGTGTGAGTAAGAATATCTTAAATCTTTTTGATATCAATTCATTAACCGGTGAGATAACAGTAAAAGGTTTAATAGACTTTGAGGAAAAAGAGGAATATGACATAGAAATTCGAGCATCTGATAAAGGCCTCCCCCCACTCACAGCAGAAAAAACTGTCGTCATAAAAATTATTGATATTAATGATAACGCTCCGGAGATTGAAGTTACTTCATTTTCAAGCTTAATTCCGGAAGATTCTCGACCAGGGACCACCGTTGCGCTCATCAGTGTAAATGATTTGGACTCAGCTCTTAATGGAAAGGTTATTTGCACGATAAGTGAGGAGATTGTTTTTGCTTTGTCAGCATCATTGCAAGACAATATGTTTTCAGTAGTAACCAAATCAAATCTGGACAGAGAGAAAACGTCACGATATGACCTGACAATAACTGCAAAAGACGAAGGGCATCCTTCACTTTCATCTGAAAAAACAATCAGTGTTGTGGTGTCAGATGTGAATGACAACAGTCCAGAATTTTCACAAAATCCATATTATTTTTATACGACTGAGGGTAACAAGCCAGGTTCCTTGCTGTTTTCTGTCAAAGCTTTTGACAAAGATGAAAACGAGAACGCGCGTATATCGTACCATGTTAGTGTAGAGGGAAGCAAGGATAGCACATTAATTTCATTTTTAAGCATTAATTCTGAGACAGGAGAAATTGTGGCACTGAAAAGTTTCAATTTTGAAACTCTGAAAACTTTCCAGTTCCAAGTTGTCGCCACTGATTCTGGGACTCCGTCACTGAGGAGCAACGTCACAGTGAACGTGTTCATTCTGGATCAGAACGACAACGCTCCAGTCATCCTGTATCCACTCAGCTCTAATGGTTCTGCTGAAGGTGTGGAGGAGATTCCACGCAACGTGAACGCAGGACACTTGGTGACTAAAGTCAGAGCTTATGACGCTGATATAGGATATAATGGCTGGTTGCTGTTTTCACTGCAGGAAGTTACTGACCACAGTCTGTTTGGTTTGGACCGCTACACTGGACAGATCAGAACACTTCGCTCATTCACAGAGACAGACGAGGCTGAACATAAACTGGTCATAATGGTCAAAGATAATGGAAACGTTTCACTATCAGCAACAGCTACTGTGATTGTTAAACTGGTGGAACCAAAAGAAGCTTTTGCAGCTTCCGATGTTAAAAGTGCAGCGATGGATGATGAAGAAAATAATGTGACTTTTTACCTCATGATCACTTTGGGAGCCGTTTCAGTTCTGTTTATCATCAGTATCATCGTGCTGATTGCAATGCAGTGCTCCAAATCCACAGACTATACTTCCAAATATCTCCAAGAGACTAATTATGATGGGACACTGTGTCACAGCATCCAGTACAGATCTGGAGACAAACGCTACATGTTAGTTGGACCCAGAATGAGTATTGGATCTACTATAGTGCCTGGAAGTCATGCAAATACACTAGTGCTTCCTGACAGGAGGAGAACATCTGAAGAGGTAAGAAGGTGATAAAAATATATTGTATGCATAGAAATTTTCAGAGCACTGGGTAATCTTGACTTATACAACCAGCACAAATGCTACATCTTTTTAATTTTCCAGATTTTTTTGTCGTAATTTGTTTAGAAACTCGAGCCATTGTACCTTATATGCGTTCATTTCATAAATGTCAATTGTATTGCATTGTGTGTTGTGTTGATGTAGTATACATCGCAACTCTTCCAGTCCATGATAGGATTATCTAATATTTGAAACCCCAAGGGTTTTCCGTCAGACTTGTGTTCATATTTTACAATATATTAATTAAATTTTTTTAACGAGTATCAAACATTAGAAATAAAAAAACTAAAAATAAATGCAGTTGAAATCGGAACATGTCAATCTTAGCAGCAGAACAAATTTGGAACTTGATATAATATTAAAAACATATTAAGCAGAAATCTAAATGTAATGAGGTTATTTTTTTTGGAACTGTCCTCTCCAATTTATTTCTCCAAAGTCCTCAAATTTTGCTTTTAATCTCCATTAAATATTTTCAGAAATACTTAAATTTATATTTGACTTAATTAAAATATATTTAAGTCAAATATGCAGCTTCAAATATGTGATCTTACCTAAGTATTTCTATATGTGTTGTTACCGTGACTGACTCAAATATATATATCAACACATTCTCACTCCCGACTCGTTATATATTGACGAGTTGGGACGATTTCGCGTCAATATGTGACGACTTGGGCAGGGTCCTTCAGCGTCACATGTTGACGATTTGGGAAGGTCACATGTTTTACGTGGATTATTGACGCGAAGGGTTCTCGCAACCGCTGCCGAACCTTCAAAACCCGACGATTTGGTTAAGTTTAGGGCAAAAATTACTGTAAGGCATAGAGTAAAACCCCTCGCGTCACATATTGACGCGAAAGGGTTACCCTGCGCGTCAATATGTGAGGGACTGTCCCATGCGTCAACATATGACGAGTTGGGAGTGAGCATATATATATATATATATATATATATATATATATATATATATATATATATATATATATATATATATATATATATATATATATATATATATATATATATATATATATATATATATATATATATATGTGTGTGTGTGTGTGTGTGTAGGGTTGTTAAAAGACACCGGTACATCGGAAGATATTGGGGAAAATAACAATATTTTCATAAATAGAATAAAATTAAACTGACTAGGTAACAAAACCGTCATACATATTTCTGCAGTAAGAAAATGCGACGCGTGGTGTCAGTGCAACTCAAACCATCGAGTATCTTGTCCTTTTTTTGTGTGTGTGTGGTTCAAATTCTTTATTAGTGTACGCCGTTCGGATGCTGCGGGATTTACCGTGTGCTTTGCGTTTTAAATGGGTTGAATCTTTGTAATGTTGGCATACATGGAGATACTGTATTCTTGCCTGCCAAGTCTCTGACTTTCAAATCAAGAAGATTTTTGTCCCTGGTAGGATATTACATTATGCTCGAGTTTACTATGGAACAAAGGAGACGCGTACCGAGAAGGCTGGGCCAGTATTCGGCTGGATGCATCGTTACTATGCTTTTATTGAGTGGAGTCTCAGCCCAATTAAAATATTCGATCTCCGAGGAAGTAAATGAAGGAACTGTGGTCGGAAATATCGCAAAGGATCTGGAGTTGGATAAAAGCACACTCAAAGGCAGAAAGTATCGGATTGTTTCAAATGATGCAGAACCCCTTTTTCGTGTAAATCAAGACGATGGAGTCCTTTACGTCAGCCAGAAGATCGACAGAGAGAAGGTGTGCTCGCAAAGTAGTACGTGTTTATTAAACGTGAAAACGGTGCTGGAAAACCCCCTGGAAGTGCACTACGTCGTGGTAGAGGTGCTGGATGTAAATGACCACTCTCCAGTCTTCCAAGAGAATGAACTCACGCTGGAAATTTCTGAATCCGTGTTTTCTGGAGCACGATTTCAACTGAAAGCTGCTAAAGATCCAGATAGTGGCCGTTTCTCTGTGCAGCAGTATAAACTTAACCAAAATGATCAGTTTCGATTGGAAGTTAAAGATAAAGGCGATGATGGGAAAATACCCGTTTTGATCGTGCAAAAATCTTTAGACAGAGAAACGGCAAAAAAACACTCCCTAGTACTCACAGCTATGGACGGAGATAAACCCCCCAAAACAGGTAGTATGAATATCCAAATCCATATTTTAGATGTAAACGATAATGTCCCGGTTTTCTCCAGCGATGCTTATTCTGTGACGCTAAGAGAAAATTCCCCATTGGGAACAACAGTCGTACAGGTCAACGCAACCGATTTAGATGACGGAACAAACGGAGAGGTGATTTATTCATTAGGCAAGAGCATGAATCAGCAAGCTTTAAGTACTTTCGATATTAACCCAATAACTGGAGAAATAACTGTAAAAGGTTTAATAGACTACGAAGAGAGAGATAAATATGAAATAGAAATTGAGGCATCTGATAAAGGAATTGCTCCTCTCACTACTGAAAAAAGTGTTAATATAAAAATTATTGATCTGAATGATAATGCTCCTGAGATTGAGGTTACTTCATTTTCCAGCTCAATTCCTGAAGATTCTCGACCTGGAACTACAGTCGCTCTGATCAGTGTAAATGATTTGGACTCTGGTGTTAATGGGAAAGTAATATGCTCAATGAGTGAGGACATTCCATTTACTTTAGCACCAACTATTCAAGACACCATATTCTCCTTAGTTACCAAATATCCTCTGGACAGAGAGAAGCAATCGCATTATGACCTGACGATATTTGCAAAAGATACAGGACAACCTCCACTGTCATCTGAAAAAACAATCAGCGTCGTGGTGTCAGATGTGAATGACAACCGCCCAGAGTTTGTTTTGAGTCCATATACGTTTTATCTTAGTGAGGCTAATGAACCTGGGACGTCAGTATTTTCGGTTAAAGCGTTTGACCGTGATGAAAATGATAACGCACTTATTTCATACCAAGTTGTTAGAAGCGGAAAAGAGAATGACAAAATGACCTCATTTCTCAACATTAACTCTGAAACAGGGGAGATTGTGGCACTGAAAAGTTTTGACTTTGAAACCCTGAAAACTTTCCAGTTCCAAGTTGTCGCCACTGATTCTGGGACTCCGTCACTGAGCAGCAACGTCACAGTGAACGTGTTCATTCTGGATCAGAACGACAACGCTCCAGTCATCCTCTATCCACTCAGCTCCAATGGTTCTGCTGAAGGTGTGGAGGAGATTCCACGCAACGTGAACGCAGGACACTTGGTGACTAAAGTCAGAGCCTATGATGCTGATATAGGATATAATGGCTGGTTGCTGTTTTCACTGCAGGAAGTTACCGACCACAGTCTGTTTGGTTTGGACCGCTACACTGGACAGATCAGAACACTTCGCTCATTCACAGAGACAGACGAGGCTGAACATAAACTGGTCATACTGGTTAAAGATAATGGAAACGTTTCACTATCAGCAACAGCTACTGTGATTGTCAAACTTGTGGAGCCAAAAGAAGCTTTTGCAGCTTCTGATGTTAAAAGTGCAACAATAGATGATGAGGATAATAATGTGACTTTTTACCTGATGATCACTTTGGGTGCAGTTTCAGTTCTGTTTATCATCAGTATCATCGTGCTGATTGCAATGCAGTGCTCCAAATCCACAGACTATACTTCTAAATATCTCCAAGAGACTAATTATGATGGGACACTGTGTCACAGCATCCAGTACAGATCTGGAGACAAACGCTACATGTTAGTTGGACCCAGAATGAGTATTGGATCTACTATAGTACCTGGAAGTCATGCAAACACGTTGGTGTTACCTGACAGGAGGAGAACATCTGAAGAGGTAAGGCAACAATCCAGAATTTTTAGAAGTTTTTTTTTAACCACTAGACAACATTTAACTTATTTTCTACATGTATGAATCCTTTCTACATCCAGCGTTTTTTTCGTATTACATTTTACAGTCACACAATTATATTTAGCTTTATTATGAGTATTTAATAATATTTACATATGTCACTTCCATTGCAAAAACAAACATAGAACTAAAAAGCCTGCATATGCTTTACAAAAGAGTGATTTTAACCGAAACCTACAACAATAACAAATGTTTATGAATAACAATTTTAAAAACTCTATTTAAACAATAAATATATGCGTTAAATCACGTTGGATTTAAACTTTGAACATAACTTTCTTTATAAATTAGTTTACTAAAATTAAGTATAATAATTATATGTTTACCAGCTTTGCTGAACTCTGCTTTGACAGCCTGGAGTTTGTCTTAATAAAGCTCATCTTAAAATCAATGCAATCCGTGTGTTGCTGTCCATGGTGCTGAGAATTAGTTTGTCTTTTTCTTTCTTTTTTTCTTATCATAATTTGCATTCAAGCCATTTCCTACTATTTGCATCACTTTATAAGCTGTTAGTCAAAAGTAGGATCTACAATGATTAGATATTTGATGGGAATATTGTGGCATATATTTAGCTCAAGCCCACGTTATACAGCAAGGGACTGCTTCATTGTGATAGCGCTTCTGTAGCCTTAGAAACCACACGGTCTTAGAGTGGGACTAAAAATAAAATAGTTTATTTTGTCTTTACTCAGAGAACAGACACATCCCACGGAGCAATGCATGCTGGTAAAAATATGTTTATTATCATACAATATGTTACAGTAACTGTCAATCAAGATGTTTGACATACAGACCAACAGTTCACATCATTAGTATGTTCATAACTAAATAGGATGAGGTTTCAAATATGTATAAAACCATTTTGAAGGACGCCATTTTCTTCGATCTAAGATTTGCAGTGAGGCCAAAGACAAATATTTTTTATCCAAATGATGAACTATATTCAGGTTTTGTGCATCAAAACACTTGGTCGCATGGCGTCAGTACGGTATAGAAAATAGCATGACGCTGTCGCCATTTCGTTGTGATCCCACCCCTTCAGATCCTGCTCTCGTCGGTGAAAAGTCTTTTTGTTCTTGAACGTTTAGTGAGCACACTCAGAGCAAAGTGTTTGCAAACAGAAAATAGAC
This sequence comes from Xiphophorus maculatus, assembly GCF_002775205.1. Lineage (NCBI taxonomy): Eukaryota > Metazoa > Chordata > Actinopteri > Cyprinodontiformes > Poeciliidae > Xiphophorus > Xiphophorus maculatus. The sequence goes on along the minus strand of NC_036465.1, from coordinate 16,888,035 downwards.
GGCACATGTGCATTTAAAAAAGTCGGAATTGTCTCCACAACAAAGATTTTGCGTTTGTGACGGACTACTGATGACTTCCGAAATGGGGAAGGAACAAAGAAGAATCGAGCAACGGAAGGAGCAGGGATGTTTTATTGTACTGGTGCTTGCTCTGCTTTTTTGGAGCGTAGCCTCAGCGCAATTGCGGTATTCAATCCCCGAGGAGGTTAAAGAAGGAACTGTGGTCGGAAACATAGCGAAAGACCTGGGGATAGATAAAAACATACTGAAAGACAGAAAGTATCGGATTGTATCAAGTGATGTTGATCCGCTCTTCAACGTGAATCAAAACGACGGAATGCTTTACGTGAGCCGGATAATTGACAGAGAAGAGGTGTGTGCTCAGACTAGCCGATGTGTTATGAATGTTAAGACTGTGCTAGAGAATCCGTTGGAGGTCCATTACGTGGAAGTGGAAATCCTGGATATAAATGATCATTCGCCTATTTTTTCGGACAAAGACATTATACTGGAGATATCAGAGTCAGCGTTGCCGGGAGCGCGATTTCAGCTTAAACCGGCCCAGGATCCAGACGGCGGTCAATTATCCGTGCAGCATTATAAACTTAGCCAAAACGATCATTTTAGGTTAGAAATAAAGGACAAAAGAAATGATATTAAAATACCAATATTGGTTGTTCAAAAACCTTTAGATAGAGAAACTGCACGCAGCCACAAGTTGACACTAACAGCTTTAGATGAAGGTAAACCTCCGAAATTCGGTAATATGAATATACTAATACATGTTCTTGATATCAATGACAACGCACCTGTTTTCTCAGAGAAAGACTATACTGTTGCACTGAATGAAAATGCTCCACTAGGAACGACTGTCATGAAGGTAAACGCCACTGATTTAGATCAGGGATCAAACGGAGAAGTAATGTATTCACTTAGCAACAGTGTGAGCCAACAAATATTGAATCACTTTAATATTGATTCATTAACAGGTGCTATAACTGTTAAAGGTGTGATCGACTACGAGGATAAAGACGAATATGAAATAGAAATACAGGCATCTGATAAAGGTTTTGCTCCGCTAACAACAGAAAAAAGCCTGATCATCAAGATCATTGACATGAACGACAATGCACCTGAAATTGAAGTTACTTCGTTTTCGAGTTCACTTCCTGAAGATTCACAACCAGGGACAACTGTGGCTCTTATCAGTGTAAATGACTTAGACTCTGGCCATAATGGAAAAATAATCTGCAGTCTACAGGAAGATGTTCCCTTTAATTTATCGCCAGCTTTAAAAGATAAGATGTTTTCTCTGGTCACCAGATCTTCTCTGGACAGAGAGGAAACATCACATTATAATCTCATCATAACTGCAAAAGATGCAGGACAACCTCCACTGTCATCGGTAAAGACGGTCAGTGTTGTGGTGTCAGATGTGAATGACAACAAACCTGAGTTTTTATTGAGTCCATATACTTTCTATATAACTGAGAATAACAATGCAGGTTCTATGATGTTTTCTGTTAAAGCGGTGGACCGTGATGAAAATGAAAACGCACGTATTTCCTATCATGTCGTCAGACATGCACCTGACGACAGCAAATTAACTTCGTTTCTTAATATAAATACTGAAAATGGAGATATTATAGGGCTAAAAAGTTTCGATTTTGAAACTCTGAAAACTTTCCAGTTCCAAGTTGTCGCTACTGATTCTGGGACTCCGTCACTGAGCAGCAACGTCACAGTGAACGTGTTCATTCTGGATCAGAACGACAACGCTCCAGTCATCCTGTATCCACTCAGTTCCAATGGTTCTGCTGAAGGTGTGGAGGAGATTCCACGCAACGTGAACGCAGGACACTTGGTGACTAAAGTCAGAGCCTATGACGCTGATATAGGATATAATGGCTGGCTGCTGTTTTCACTGCAGGACGTTTCTGACCACAGTCTGTTTGGTTTGGACCGCTACACTGGACAGATCAGAACACTTCGCTCATTCACAGAGACAGACGAGGCTGAACATAAACTGGTCATACTGGTCAAAGATAATGGCAACGTTTCACTATCAGCAACAGCTACTGTGATTGTTAAACTGGTGGAACCTAAAGAGGCTTTTGCAGCTTCTGATGTTAAAAGTGCAGCAAAGGATGATGACGATGATCATGTGACTTTTTACCTGATGATCACTTTGGGCGCCGTTTCAATTCTGTTTATCATCAGTATCATCGTACTGATTGCTATGCAGTGCTCCAAATCCACAGACTATACTTCTAAATACCTTCAAGAGACTAATTATGATGGGACACTGTGTCACAGCATCCAGTACAGATCTGGAGACAAACGCTACATGTTAGTTGGACCCAGAATGAGTATTGGATCTACTATAGTACCTGGAAGTCATGCAAACACACTAGTGCTACCTGATAGACGGAAAACATTGGATGAGGTAAGCCATGCACTTGAATACTTTGTCTTATTTCGATTCTCACTGCTACCTCTCTTGTGATATCGACTGATTTAGTGGTTATAGTCACCCCTATTAATTATTTGAGTCTCAGATATATTGCATATCATTTTACGGTGTCTAATTTTGTTTGTTATTGTGTCTTTGCTCTGTATGTATGTTTTAAATAGGAATATTTATTGAGTTTCTAACAGACGAATAATATTTAAATAAGAAACTTGTATAAGTTGCGTTAATATCAGTTGAACTGAAAAGTTTTTTGTACATTTCGCCGATTGTGGACAAAGATTCAACAACTGTCTATAGTGCTGAACGAAAACTGTTTTGCTTGAATAGAAAAAAGAGTAAGCATGATAATTTAACAGCGACAAAATAACCCAAACATAAAATGGTCATAATTATGGTGCTGACACTTTGGTTTCCTCATTTTAATAACATTCCAATTTATAAAACACTTTTAATATCACCGCAGGTTACCTGTGCTGCCTTATTGAAATAATTGTTTAAATACCTTTCATTTATTTTCACCAAATGCATTGGTGAAAATTATTTTAAATGTCCTCAGAAGTTGTATATTTTATTAACTAGAATGGCGTAATGATGCACATTCCTTTAAATTAAAGCAATGATGTGTAAACAAAATTAACATTTGAACCAGCGAGCTTAAAGATTGTGGGGGGAAAAACCCTGAGATTTTATAGAGGCCGCATGATGTCAGTATAACAGAACCAAAAAGCTTCGCGTTTGCTTTCACTGATTTTGTTTCAGCCTGTCATCATTCGGATGTTACCACTACCGTTGTTCCCGAGCTTACTGCTGCCTTTTGTGGATTTTTCTTTACGCTTCACGTGAGAATGCATGGATATCGTCTTACCGACCACAGCAAAGTCACTTCACTTATTTGAGTGATTTGTCGTGCTTTCTGGATTAACAATGGAACGAGGAAAATTCGAGGCGCGACTGGGGAAAGGATGCATAACCCGATTTGCGGTTGCTATGCTTTTACTGAGTGCAACATCTGCACAACTGAGGTATTCTATCTCCGAGGAGGTTAACGATGGGACTGCGGTTGGGAATTTAGTAAAAGATTTGGGGTTAGATAAAAGCACTCTGAAGAGCAGAAAGTATCGTGTTGTTTCCGGAGGCGCGGATCCCCTTTTCTACGTAAACGAAAGCGATGGCGTCCTTTATGTAACCCGAAGGATTGACAGAGAAGAGGTGTGCGCTCAGAGTAGCGTGTGTCTAATAAATGTTAAAACTGTGTTAGAGGCTCCTCTTGAGGTACACAACATTGCGGTGGAGGTGCTGGACATAAATGACCACTCGCCCAATTTCTCTGAAGCAGACAAAATCCTGGAGATTTCAGAGTCTGTGTTGCCCGGAGCGCGATTTCAGCTTAAACCTGCGCGGGATCTAGATAGCGGTCAGTTTTCGATTCAGCAATATAAACTTAGCCAAGACGATCACTTTCGATTAGAAGTGAGAGATAAAGAAGATGATGGGAAAATACCAATATTGGTTTTGAAAAAATCATTGGACAGGGAAGCAGCGAGAAGCCACTCCTTACTGCTGACCGCGTCAGACGGGGGAAAGCCTCCAAAATCTGGGGATATGAAAATTAGAGTAAATGTTTTGGATGTAAATGACAATTCACCAGTTTTCTCAATGGATGTTTACTCTGCTACTCTTATGGAAAATAGTCCATTGGGAAACACAGTTGTACAGGTAAATGCAACTGATTTGGATGACGGTCAGAATGGAGAGATATTTTTTTCCTTTGGAAACAGTGTGAGTAGCAATATATTCAGCATTTTTGATATAAACAAATCTACAGGGCAGATAACTGTGAAGGGACTTGTAGATTACGAGCAAAAAGAAAAATATGAAATTGAAATTCAAGCATCTGATAAAGGTTTAGCTCCGTTAACTGCGGAAAAAAACGTGATAATTAAAATAATTGACGTAAACGATAATGCACCTGAGATCGAAATAACTTCATTTTCCAGTTCAATCCCTGAAGATTCTCGACCGGGAACAACAGTAGCTCTAATTAGTGTTAATGACTTGGACTCTGGTTTAAATGGAAAAGTGATCTGCTCAATCGGCGAGGAAGCTCCATTTTCGTTATTGCCGTCCATGCAACATAATATGTTTTCACTTGTAACGAAATCAATTTTAGACAGAGAGAATACGTCACATTATGAGCTGACAATAACTGCAAAAGATTCGGGTCAGCCACCATTATCATCGGTAAAGACAATCAACGTTGAGGTGTCAGATGTGAATGACAACTGTCCAGAGTTTTTGCGGAGCCCGTACACATTCTATATCACTGAAGGGAACGAACTGGGAGCTAATGTCTTTTCTATCACAGCTTTTGACAGGGATGAAAGTAACAACGCGGTTATTTCTTATCGTATTTTGAGAGACGCACACGAAGATAATAAGTTGATATCTTTTCTCAACATAAATACTGAAACTGGAAACATTGTGGCGCTGAAAAGTTTCGACTTTGAAAGTCTTAAGACTTTCCAGTTCCGAGTTGTCGCCACTGATTCTGGGACTCCGTCACTGAGCAGCAACGTCACAGTGAACGTGTTCATTCTGGATCAGAACGACAACGCTCCAGTCATCCTGTATCTACTCAGCTCCAATGGTTCTGCTGAAGGTGTGGAGGAGATTCCACGCAACGTGAACGCAGGACACTTGGTGACTAAAGTCAGAGCCTATGACGCTGATATAGGATATAATGGCTGGTTGCTGTTTTCACTGCAGGAAGTTACTGACCACAGTCTGTTTGGTTTGGACCGCTACACTGGACAGATCAGAACACTTCGCTCATTCACAGAGACAGACGAGGCTGAACATAAACTGGTCATAATGGTCAAAGATAATGGAAACGTTTCACTATCAGCAACAGCTACTGTGATTGTTAAACTGGTGGAACCAAAAGAGGCTTTTGCGGCTTCTGATGTTAAACGTGCAGCAAAGGATGATGACGATGATCATGTGACTTTTTACCTGATGATCACTTTGGGCGCCGTTTCAGTTCTATTTATCATCAGTATAATCGTACTGATTGCTATGCAGTGCTCCAAATCCACAGACTATACTTCAAAATACCTCCAAGAGACTAATTATGATGGGACACTTTGTCACAGCATCCAGTACAGATCTGGAGATAAACGATACATGTTAGTTGGACCCAGAATGAGTATTGGATCTACTATAGTACCTGGAAGTCATGCAAACACACTAGTGCTGCCTGACAGGAGAACATCTGAAGAGGTAAGATTACATTTAGATACGTTTTGTAAAAACCCGTTAAGACCGTCATTAGTATTTGATTTTAAATGGGAGAAAATATAATTATGTGAAATGTCCGGTTGGAAATGGTAAGTTTACATGTTCACAGGTTGCTGATCTTGACTACACATAAAACGAAAATGGTGAGACTTGATGCCTTTCCGCTGGAACCACTCTGTCCAGCTTAGTTTTGTGATGAAGAAAACAATACTTTAATTACTATTTTTTATTATTTTTTTTTAGGTGGTGACAAAAACTTACTAAAGTGCAATTTTGCATATTTTCAAGAGACTTATAATGACACTGTGTCGCAGCTCCACGGCAAACAAACTTTTTATCACTCTCCATGGTGCTGATAGATTTCGCTCTTAAACTCCGGGCATTAAACACGGTTCAGTTATCATTGGATTGTTCAAAAATGAGTCATTGTAAGTCTTAAGATAAACCAGTTGTTTGTCATTATTATTATCATTGTCTTTGTTGTTGTTAACGTGAATAAATAAACATATCTGTATAATCTGTAAATGTTTGAAACTTGTAGTTATTGTAGTTAGCCGCTGCATCGCTTGGTGTCAGTGTGCTTGTGTAATAACGGCTCTATCTTTCGTCACTGCTTTGTAGTTCCACCTCTTTTACTTTCCCATCGCACTTACTGCTGGATATAATCGCTTGGCTGTCTCTGTAAATATCACGCATGTTATTTGAGGGAGTGTGGACATTTTGGAACCTGGATTTTGTGTGTTACTTTCTGTGGACAAGATTGTTTCTTATGTGGACTGATATTGTCTGATTTATGTTTTTTCATGATGGAACAAAGAGGATTCCACGCAGCATGGATGAGGCAGCGTATGTTCGCGTGCGCGACCGCTTTGCTTTTCTTGCGCGTTACCTCTGCGCAAATGAGATATTCTATTTCTGAGGAGGTCAAGGAGGGAACTGTGATCGGAAACATAGCGAACGACCTTGGGTTGGATCAAACCACGCTAAAAGACAGGAAGTATCGCATTGCTTCCAGCACGGTGGATCACCTCTTTCATCTTGATCCGAACGATGGCATCCTTTATTTGAGCCGAAAAATAGACAGAGAAGAGGTCTGTGAACATACCACTACGTGTGAAATAAACCTAAAAACTGTCCTGGAAAATCCATTGGAGGTCCACTATGTTGGTGTGGAGGTGTTGGATATTAATGACAATTCTCCCACTTTCCCGGAGAATGAGACGGTGGTGGAAATTTCTGAGTCGGTTTTGCCTGGAGTGCGTATTCCGTTGCAACCTGCCCGCGATCCAGACGCGGGTATATTCTCTATTCAGCGTTATAAACTAAGCGCTAATGACTACTTTCGTTTAGAAGTTAAAGATACAGGAGACGATGGCAAAATCCCCGTCTTGATTGTTCAAAAGTCATTAGATAGAGAAATATCGGCAAGGCATACGTTGGTGCTTACTGCTCTAGACGGAGGGAAACCTCCAAAATCTAGCGAATCTGATATTGTAGTAAATGTTTTGGATGCAAATGACAACTCGCCGGTCTTTTCCAAAGATGTTTATTCGGTAATGCTTGAGGAAAATTGTCCACTTGGCACAACGGTTATTAAGATAAACGCGACAGATTTAGACAGCGAAAGGAACGGGGAAGTAGTGTATACTTTCAGCAACAGTGTAAATCGTAAATTCTTTAAGCTTTTTGAAATTAATCCATCAACAGGTGAGATAACTGTTAAAGGTTTAATAGATTACGAGGAAAGGGACAGATATCAACTTGAAATTGAGGCATCAGATAAAGGTCTCCCTCCTCTTTCAGCTCAAAAAAGTATAACTATTAAAATAATAGATATGAACGACCATGCACCCGAGATTGAGATTACTTCATTTTCCAGATCGATCCCTGAAAATTCCCCACCAGGAACCACAGTCGCCCTGATCAGTGTAAATGACTTAGACTCGGGTCTTAATGGAAAAGCTATCAGTACACTAAATGATGACATCCCTTTTATTTTATCGCCATCTTTACAAGACAAAATGTATTCACTGGTAACCAAATCACCCCTGGACAGAGAGAAGCAAACACACTACGTCATAATAATAACATCAAAGGATGCGGGTCAACCACCACGTTCATGTGAGAAAGCAATAAGTGTTGTGGTGTCAGATGTAAATGACAACTGTCCAGAATTCTCAATGAGCCCATACAATTTTTATGTAGCTGAAGGGAATAATCCAGGAGCCTATTTGTTTTCTGTAAACGCTTTTGACCGTGATGAAAATACTAATTCAATAGTGTCCTACGAAATTTTAAGAGCTGCTGGGCGAGGTAGTACAGTTTCCTTTATTAATGTTAACTCAGAAACTGGAGACATTATGGTGATGAAAAGCTTAGACTTTGAAGCTCTGAAAACTTTCCAGTTCCAAGTTGTCGCCACTGATTCTGGGACTCCGTCACTGAGCAGCAACGTCACAGTGAACGTGTTCATTCTGGATCAGAACGACAACGCTCCAGTCATCCTGTATCCACTCAGCTCCAATGGTTCTGCTGAAGGTGTGGAGGAGATTCCACGCAACGTGAACGCAGGACACTTGGTGACTAAAGTCAGAGCCTATGACGCTGATATAGGATATAATGGCTGGTTGCTGTTTTCACTGCAGGAAGTTACTGACCACAGTCTGTTTGGTTTGGACCGCTACACTGGACAGATCAGAACACTTCGCTCATTCACAGAGACAGACGAGGCTGAACATAAACTGGTCATACTGGTCAAAGATAATGGCAACATTTCACTATCAGCAACAGCTACTGTGATTGTTAAACTGGTGGAACCAAAAGAGGCTTTTGCAGCTTCTGATGTTAAAAGTGCAGCAAATGATGACGAGGAAAATCATGTCACGTTTTACCTGATGATCACTTTGGGAGCTGTTTCTGTTCTGTTTATCATCAGTATCATCGTGCTGATTGCTATGCAGTGCTCCAAATCCACAGACTATACTTCTAAATTTCTCCAAGAGACTAATTATGATGGGACACTTTGTCACAGCATCCAGTACAGATCTGGAGACAAACGATACATGTTAGTTGGACCCAGAATGAGTATTGGATCTACTATAGTGCCTGGAAGTCATGCAAACACGTTGGTGTTACCTGACAGGAGGAGAACATCTGAAGAGGTAAGATTGCATTGTGGTGTTGGTCACAGGGCACAGTGGTGCCAGTGCAGGGCAGCTGTGGCATGAATGTTGTATCTCGCCAGCATCAACATGTGAGCGTGTACCTGAATTGGTGAATGACTGAATGTAGTTAAAAGCATTTTGTAGTCTTTTGGGCTAGATAATGTGCTCTAGAAGTACATTCCATTTACAGGCCATTTATATTTAGATATTGTCTGAAGATACCTTTATGATATCATTAATGTTTGATTTTAAATCGGGGTAAAAATAATTAAATAATATGTCAAGGTAGAAGTGGTAGGTGAGCATGTTTATATGACCTGCACAGGTTACTGATATTGTGACAAAAATGATGTGACACCATTCTGCTCATGCAGCTCTATTTCAGCTTAGTTTTAAGTAAAGTCAACAATATTGTCCTTACTTTCCAAATTTTTTTTGTTGTTGTGATCATGACAAAAACATGTCTGTGCATTTTGGCTTAGGCCTTTTGCTTTGTACATCAAGTTTTTTTTTTTGTTTTTTTTTACCAATACTTTAAAAGAAGTTGCTGTTTTATCATCTGTGCAAGAAGCTAACCATTAATTTTTGAGCTTTCAGGTATAACAGATCACCTCATTGATTATACTATTCTAATTTTCTGAGATTTTTTTTTACCTTTTAATTGTGACATGGTTAATCTCTGAAAATTCTGAAGTGGAGCCTTTTGATGCCCATGATGTTGAAATGTTATGCACTCGTTGCTTCTCTCTGATAGAATGCAATTTGAATGGCTAAAAATGTCAGACAGCAGTACTGTTTTGCAGAAGTTTTTTAAATAAGAAGTAGTGGAATTTGTGCAGTAGGATTCCTGGAGTTGCAATGTGGTGCTCCAAATCTACAAGATGGTTCTTCTAAACATGTGTAAAGGACTAACATTAATGTGACACTTTGTCAAAACCTCCATTGCAGATCTGGAGAAAAGCTATGTTATTTAAAGGAAATATGGGATATACAATACCACCTGGAAGTAATTCAAACAAACTAATACTATTAGAACATCTGAAGTTGAATAAAGTTGTACAAAAATGAAACTATTGTTACATATAGTTATAAATATTGATTTATAACTAAGTCTGCGTTGGATTGTTGGATAGACATTGAATACATCAGTGAATTATTTTGAAATTTACCTTGCCTCTTTTTGTTCTCCATCACCATTAAGAGTTTTGCGTGTTTAACGGCTGGAAATGTAAACTAAAATAGATATATCAAGATTATAATAGTTGCTCGCTTGGGGGCGCTGCTTGTGAAATTTCAACACTCAGTGGAACGTCCATATTTCGGAGCTTTTGCCAGAGCTTCGGATTGTGCATTATGGCAATGATCACTGATCCGCCATCATCGGTTCCTTGATCACCGTTTCTCTAAATATATACATTACTCGGTTTTTTTATTATTATTATTTATTTGTGTGTGTGTGTGTGTGTGTGTGTCTTCAAATGATTTTTATTATCCCATTCTAAAATTCGCCATGGCACGAAGATGCATTGCAGCGTTGGAGCACTTGCTCATTTTCATTGTTACTCTGGATTTCACTTTTAATTTCACTTCGGCGCAGCTGCGATACTCACTACCAGAGGAACTGACAACGGGTGCTGTTGTTGGAAACATTGCGAAAGATTTGGGATTGGAGTCAAGTGTTTTAATTGACAGAGGATTTCGCATCGTCTCTGGATCAAAGGATTCACTTTTCCACCTCAGTGACAACGGCGTCCTTCACATCAGCCGAAAAATAGACCGAGAGGAGGTGTGCGACCAGACCGCTAGCTGTATTATCAACATTAAGACAGTTCTGGAGAATCCCCTAGAGGTACATTATGTCACCATCGAGGTTTTAGACGTGAACGATCATTCTCCCACCTTTCCAGAAAACGAGACGCATTTAGAAATATCGGAATCTGCTCTATCCGGGGCTCGGTTTCAATTGCAAGACGCACGGGATCCAGACAGCGGCTTGTTCTCTGTCCAACAGTATAAGCTCAGCCAAAATGATCATTTTCGTTTGGAGATTAAAGATAGAGGGCAAGACGGTAAAATTCCTGTTTTGTTCCTGCATAAACCACTGGACAGAGAAGTTGCCAGAAGTCATAGATTACTACTCACAGCTGTTGATGGAGGAAAGCCACCTAAATCAGGAACAATGGGAATTGTTATTAATGTTTTAGATGTAAATGACAACATGCCTGTATTTACCAGAGAGTCATATACAGTGGAGCTTAATGAAAATTCACCTGTAGGGACAACAGTCATACAAGTAAATGCCACAGATAAAGATGAGGGTCTAAATGGAGAGGTAGTGTATTCTTTTGGGAATAATGTAAACAATAAATTGCGTAAACTTTTTGAAATTGATGCCATTACAGGAGCCATTACTGTCAAAGGACTCTTAGATTATGAAGCAAAGGATAGATATGAAATTGACATTAAAGCTTCTGATAAAGGACCAGTCCCCCTGTCAACAGAAAAGAGTGTCATCATAGCTGTTGTAGACTTAAATGATAATGCACCTGAAATAGAAGTGACATCCTTATCAAGTGCAATACCTGAAGACTCCAAACCAGGAAGAACAGTTGCATTGATAAGTGTGAGTGATAGAGATTCAGGTGTAAATGGGAAGGTCATATGTTCCATAATTGATGATGTACCATTCACATTAACACCTTCCTTACAAGAAAACATGTTTTCTATTGTTACCAAATCGCTACTCGACAGGGAACATAAGTCAAAATATGAAGTAACAATAATAGCAAAAGATGCTGGTGAACCAGCTTTGTCAGTTCAGAAGACAATACGTGTAACAGTATCAGATGTAAATGACAACAGCCCAGAATTTTCAACAAGTCCATATAATTTTTATGTGACTGAGAACAATGTTGCTGGAGCCTCTTTATTTTCCCTGGATGCTTTTGATTATGATGAGGGGGACAATGCTCATATATCATATAAAATACCAAGAAGTGGTGCTGCACATAAAACAGCGACAACCTTTCTCAACATAAACTCTGAAACTGGAACAATTGTGGCATTGAAAAGTTTTGACTTTGAAACTCTGAAAACTTTCCAGTTCCAAGTTGTCGCCTCTGATTCTGGGACTCCGTCACTGAGCAGCAACGTCACAGTGAACGTGTTCATTCTGGATCAGAACGACAACGCTCCAGTCATCCTGTATCCACTCAGCTCTAATGGTTCTGCTGAAGGTGTGGAGGAGATTCCACGCAACGTGAACGCAGGACACTTGGTGACTAAAATCAGAGCCTATGACGCTGATGTAGGATATAATGGCTGGTTGCTGTTTTCACTACAGGAAGTTACTGACCACAGTCTGTTTGGTTTGGACCGCTACACTGGACAGATCAGAACACTTCGCTCATTCACAGAGACAGACGAGGCTGAACATAAACTGGTCATACTGGTCAAGGATAATGGCAACGTTTCACTCTCAGCAACAGCTACTGTGATTGTTAAATTGGTGGAGCCAAAAGAGGCTTTTGCAGCTTCTGATGTTAAAAGTGCAGCAAATGATGATGAGGGAAATGATGTGACTTTTTACCTGATGATCACTTTGGGTGCAGTTTCAGTTCTGTTTATTATTAGTATCATCGTCCTAATTGCAATGCAGTGCTCCAAATCCACAGACTATACTTCTAAATATCTCCAAGAGACTAATTATGATGGGACACTGTGTCACAGCATCCAGTACAGATCTGGAGACAAACGCTACATGTTAGTTGGACCCAGAATGAGTATTGGATCTACTATAGTACCTGGAAGTCATGCAAATACACTAGTGCTGCCTGACAGGAGGAGAGCAGAAGAGGTAAGAATTAATTATTATTGAAAACTAGATTAATCTTGAAATATGTGTTAATTTAACAGACTTAACCTATTAATACAAAATAATTGGATAGAAATATTCAATACCTAGAGGAACAAGAAGGCCTCATGTTGATAAAGTCACTGCAGTATACGTTGTTTATATGCAGAATAATGACTGTGTCTCATTGTTTAACGCAGATCCAAGTGGTGATGCTTTAAAGACATCAATGCTTAATGCTTTGACCTGTGCATCCTTATTGCTTAAAGTTTTACTTTTACTGTCACTTGAGGAAAGTTTTTCTTTTGCTAGTTGGATATTTTACGCTGATGTGTTGTTGCTTGTGTTTTTCCTCATTTGTACACCTATTTAAAAACAAAACACAAAAAATACCAGTTTTATTTGGCTGTATGAGTGCAAACAGTTGTTAAGTCTTCATATTTTATCAACCATATGAGTCTTCCTTTAATCTTCACCTCTAAAATAATAGAAAAACATAGCTCAGTTTATTATAGGATAGAGGAATCTATCACGATTTATCTTTACATTTAAATTAAGATCATTGTTGTTTTTTTGTTTTTTTTACATTTTTTTATATCTTTTATCACTTTTTCTATACATCTTGGGATAAGAAGGCTCTGACTGCCTAAGACCTGCACTGGAAGTCTGGGATTTCTGATGCAGTCTCATGGATTCAGTGTACAATGAATGGCTGAGACACAGAGGAGGTCAAAGTGAGCCTGAGGCGCGTGTGCAGTGAATCACAATGTGCAGCCAGTCAGGTGGGGTAGGCTTACTACGCCTTAACATGGGTCTTATAATGGTGCATGACTAAAAATGAAGCAATACATTCTAATGCTATATTTTATTTATTAGATTTATTATTCTGTTGAAAAAAAATACAAAGAAGTCAAAGAGATGTATGAAAATGTATTTTTAAGGACACCAAGCATAAAGTTCAGAATATACAATCCCTTTTGACTAATTGAAAACTAGGTCACTTGTGTAAATACTAGAATTTCAGGCTGCTTGCCTTATGAACACTGAGCGTTGCCCATAGCAACACACTGGGAGATCCACCTCTTAGACTCTACTGGTTTCCACAGACTAGCCTGCACTCCTCGGTCTTAGCAACAGCAGCGGAAGAGGATGAATGAGGGAGGGAGATGCAGGGAGAGCCACTGAGTAGGGGGAGGGGAAATATGCAATATATCTATTTACAAGAGACAATATTTAATAAACACACAGAAAAAAATGTGTTCTTTTATAAAACTACCCTTGCAACACAGGCAGCAGATGGTCCAGATTCTACAGCTAGCGTGAAGCCAGGAATAGATAAGCTTCTAATTAGTTATTGCATTATATGGAGATAATCTTTTTTCTCCAAAAATTAGGTCAATCTTTGACTTTATTGAATGCGACTGACAGAACAGTATGTATTTTGTGACATTTAATTTGCCTGCTATTAAGAGTGACATTTTTAAACTAACGATGAGCATGTGAGATGGCTTTGTACTGGAGTACACGTAGAAGAAAACAAAGGATTAGTTTAGATTCAGAGTGAACCGCGGTTTCATGAAGCAGAGAGCTTGAACGGACTTTCTCAGCAGTTCTTCTGCCCCTTGTCCTTGTCTGCTTAACAGCAGTAATTGCCCGTGTGCTTTTGTGCATTTTTAATGCACCTCTGTGTCTGTATGTGTGTGAAATGAAAAACTGTATCATGTGTGTTCAAGCGCAGCAGGACTGCCAAGCTGTGCCTGAACAGCAGATGGCAAGGAAATATGTGAATGAATAAAAATACATGGCTTAAATCTTATGCACTGACATTATCAGACTAACTATGAGGTGATTGCATCCCCCAAACCAGTTCTTAGCTGCTGCTGTGACAGTTTGCTTGAATAATTGTGAGGGGTGGAAAAAGACAATAAGTGGGTGAATTAAAAATAGGTATTTCCGAATGAATAATTAATGCCATAAAACAGTAAAGGGTGTGCAGTATGTAGGAGATTACTATACAGTTAGTTCTAAACATATTTTGATATGGCATGCTCCTTTCAGTGAGGGTGTGCCTGCTTGCACCAGTGCCTTTGTCTCTGTGCTCGGCTGGCTCAGCAGATCAGTGCAGCTGTGCTTGTATGCTGTTTAGGCTGTGTTTATTTTCCACAGAGAGTTGATCATTCTTCATTTAGACTTTAGTTTTGAGTGGAAAGGTCAAATAGATTCAATACCAAAAAAAATGAGAGAAGAAGGAAGAAAAGTAGCATGATTAACAAAAATGAGGGCAGCTTTAAAACAGTGCCCTTAATTATAATTTGACTAAAAAACAATTATAAGGCTAATTTTGTGATCAAATTATCTATCAAAATTGCAATCTTGACATGACACACAGAGATAATTAAAAGAAGATATTGTCTTCTAAATATCTGTCTGAAATTCACCTTTCTACCTTGCAGCTGTTTCCTCCACCCAGTGCAGCACAGCAGACAGACTGCTGCGCTGCTTCTTTAGCCCAATCCTCATATTTAGTTTAAACTAAATGTCTAAGTCTAAACTAAATATTTAGTTCCAAATTAAATATTTATTTTCCAAACACATATAATTACATATAAGCGGAAGTAGAATATGAAAATAAAAGCCGGTCACTAAATATTATTTATTTATTTATTTATTTATTTATTTATTTATTTATTTATTTATTTATTTATTTTTCCTCTCGACATGTCCAACATGTTTGTTGAAAACACAAGACTTGCCTTTTAAACTCACTCCTTTACAGAAACGTTATTCTGCATCAAAATCAGCCACTGCGTGCAAGACAGACGACTTCCGGTTCAAGTTCAGCGGATATCGAAGTTTAAGACTTCCTGTTTATCCATCCAGCCATCCATTTTCTGAACACCTTTGTCCCTTGTGGTGCTGGTCTCCAGCTGACATTCCGGGTGACAGACTGGACAGGTCGCCAGTCTGTCACAGGACTTCCTGTTTATTCATTCGTAAAACATTTTTTTGTATATGAAAATAAGTCAGTATATTGTTTGTGTAAAAACCTTAGAAGCAGCTCGAAAGCAACAAAAGAGTAAATCAATCATACCGGAGTCCTATGGCTGGAGTCCTTGAGCAGTGGTGGCTAGTCCATGACTCGCCGCCATAACAGATGCGAGAGGGACAAAAAAAAAAAAGAAAAAAAAGATCTGTAAGCGTTGTTTAAGAATTGTATTATCAAAGCCAGTTTTCCTTAATACTATGTGTCAAAGTGTAATTTGTATTGTATACACAATATTTGCACCACAGTGATTTTTCCCCGACGTACTCTTGTCATTTCTCTTCTGCAGAAGTTAAGCTGAATAGCCAATGGTGTTTGGCTGCTAGTGAACGTTTTATTCGTATAAATTAAATTACAAACATTTAGCCAATCAGCATCGCCGAATTTAATATCTTTGGCTGCTCTGGACTTCGCCTCACCCGGAATATTTTTGCGTTGCCATGTTGATGAAGGCGAACACGGAAGTTGAGGGGAAGCTTAGGCCATTCCGCACCTGGCATGACTAGACACGGGATTTTACAGACAGCCGGTAAGATACAGCGTGTTTTATAAGTCATAGCAACCCTGCTGCTCTGCTCAGCTGCGGTCAGTTGTTCTGATTATCAGTTCTGAATGTTGCTGTGATGGTTCTGTTGCTCTTGTTAGCGTAATGCAAATGCCGCCATGGGTAAAGGCTGCTAATATGATGAAGCTCCTGTTGCCATTTTTGAGTTTATGCTGCTGTTGTCCATAATTATCTTAATTTTATGTTAAATCCTTTGGGGCGGGAGGCCTTCAATGGAGAACTTGTTTGCTCGTCAGAGCAGAGGTTGAGTTTGGTAAACATGTGCGCAGAGGTAGAAGCACATTATAAATCTGACTTCTGACAACAAAATCCAGCTGTTGACTAAGAATGAGTGGATAATTAACTTACAAAATCAAGCTCTATGACTTATTAAGCAGAGAGCTGATAAATGTGTCTGTTTTGCTGAGTCTGTCAACTATGTGAATTAATCCCGAAGCAAATGGCATAGTTGACCTATAAATTAAGCATCCCTACACCTGTCAGTCATTATTTTGAGCATGAAACAATAAAGGTTTACTAAAACTAAATCAAAGAAGAGTCAACAATTTATATTCAAATTACTAGTGAACAATAACGAAAGAAGGGAGATCGAGAACTACAAAAAATAGTGGGTTAAAAATATACAATTTGCTCAGAGCCTTTTTGCTGTTCTGAGTATGAGCAGGAGATCCTTAATTCGCTCATAGTAAGTAGGAGAAAAATATAACAAGCTTCACCAGGCTGCTAATGATGAGGGAGAGACAACAAAAAGAAAGCTTACCTGAAATACAGTTAGTTACAGGTAAGTGTCCAGGCAGTGATGATGTGGAAAAATAACTAGTCATTCTGTGCTGTGAAATATAGTGCATTAAATCGTACCTGTCAAGCCAGTTTAAAAGTAACTGAGCACACAAAAATTTCATTGAGAAGAGGAGCACATTGCATCATTTCACTGCAGCCAGTTCATTTAGGCAGAAGACAGTGTTACTGAATAATATATGGCGATAAGAATTAAATGGGGGCAAGTTTAGTTATTTTTACCAAAAGTTTGAAGAAAATCAAATTTTTCTCCCTTTGTCTTTCATAGTTCTGTGGTCGGCCTTATATAAAGAATTCATACACCTGGATTTTTAGGGGCGCAGCATTATAAAGAAAATGATGTGTACTGTAAATTACTCAATTATTTTGTTTTATCATTTCTCACATGTGCCCAGAAAGTTTTATTAAGAACCTCAAAATGTTTATTGTGGGGCGTGGTGTAGTGGTTAGCGCGACCCGTATTTGGAGGCCTTGAGTCCTCGACGCGGCCGTCGCGGGTTCAACTCCTGGACCCAACGACATTTGCCGCATGTCTTCCCCCCTCTCCTTCCCCATTTCCTGTCAGCCTACTGTCATATAAGGGACACTAGAGCCCACAAAAGACCCCCTGGAGGGGTAAAAAAAAAAATGTTTATTGTGATCTATGCAGATATTAGGGCAAGTTTGTTTGTGGCTTTATGTATGTGTTTGGGAAGTGGGGCATATCCAGGTAAATTTCCAGAGCTGATATTTAATCCCAGTCCTCGCCCCTGTAGAGATATTAAAGACTGTGTATTCTGACGAACTTTACAAGTATAAAATAACTAGTAGGTTAAAACTATGTCCTTATCACTTTGAACAGTATTTTATGCAAACCTTTTAGACCATTAATGCATTTCACTTTAGAATTTCAGAATTCAAATGTTGCATTTTGACATTCTTTGATTTACTTATTGCTTCATCTTGCTGCCTATAATTTAGATTTTACAATTAGTATTTGTTTTTGCAAAACCTAATGATGTTTATTACTATATCATATCTTTTTATACTTATGTTCCTCTCCCTTAGTAGTTCATCTTTTCTTAGCAGCGCTGCTCTTTTAACCCTCCCTCCTCTTACTCTCAGTTTACTTTTCTCTTATGTTTATGCATAATCGTTAACCCATTCATCTTCTTTCCTGTTGAACTTTGTCCATCTTTCTGCATTTTGTCCGCTTTCTCAATCTGTCATATGTTTTTTAGCACGATGCCTCATGCCTGTGGGGTTGCGGCTGTGGATGCGGCTGTTGTGTGTCAGTAGGGCAGCTTCTCTCTTCTTTGCTGCAGCTTTGTATGAGGATGCTTGCCTCTCATATTGGGGTCAGCAGAAAGGATGGTAATCTAATTTGCACACACACATAATGCTGTTGAAGCAAAAACAGTCAGGTTTACTCATCACACATGAAGAGTATTCTCGTAGACAAACATTTGTGATGTACAACAGCTCATGGCACCTACTCACAAACGTCTAATCCTCTGTGGTCAAAGTCACTTTTACAGAAGAAAAGTGACTACATACACAAAGGAGGTGACCAAGAGACACAGCATGAACATCCTTGATGATATGACCTGTCATAAATTAATATAAAGGCTCTGTTACTGAAGTCTACAAATGCTTAAGATTATAGTACAGAAAAATTATATTAGCACAACCGGCAGTCTTTGCTGCACTGTGCGTGGAAGGGTTTGAGCAACTCGTATACAAGCGTGATACACACAGCTAAAACATTCGTCCTGGCTCTGATTGGTTTTTCTGAACAGGAGCAGCGTACTTCTGTAGATGGATGTAGAACCGTCAGAAGGATGCAGAGGCTAGATTTTTTTATTTTATGTTTTTCACAGATTTTCTGTCTTGGATTATACTGCCACAACAGCCATCCATCCATTTTTTAACAACTTTGTCCCTAGTGAGGTCGGGAGGGGAGCTGGTGCCTATCCTGGACAGGCCATAAAACACAAATCCTCTTCTTAACCACAGAGACAGGTGATCCTTTTCTGCCAGTGCAATTTGCAGCTCTGCAATGATGATATTGCAAGGCCTCTAGGCCTTCTCTTTGAGTGAAACAGTCTGTTGTGACATTGTTACCTTCTCTGTCTTTTTTGGGAGGATTGTCTGTGGTCTTCTGTGACTGACAAGACACAGACGACTTGTAATGTCTGTTACAAGTTTCCTGTATCTTAACTCAGGTCGTTGCATGATTACCATTCTATCACCACACAGCAGTGAAGCTACTAAAATGCTTATAGGTACCAATGACTCTTCAGACAGCTGAAGTGGATTAAGATGACAGGAAATTTGAAAGAAAAAAAGTATTTATTAGAACCTGTCAAAGTGGGCCTGATTCTTTTGTTTTGGGAAGACTGGACCTTTAAACAATTTTATATCTACAATGAGTTCAGCTTTAGGGAGCTCAAAAAACAGAAGCACAAACAATAATATTAATAATAGTAATAAGGCATAGGTGAATATAAAATTGAATCCTGCATCTGTGCCTTTGCACTGATCCCAGGACAGCCTGCATTGTATTTCTATCAGCTACCGTTGCTTCATACGCGCTTTAATCCGTTACCATCTGAGCAGCATGTCCTAAATGCATCTCGTCATTCACTTCCTCCCACTCAGGAAGACATAGTCTCATGGATAACCTGCCCACGGTGTGCCCCACTTTCCCCTCACTTACTGAAATAGGACTGGTCCTGTTGTGACTGTGCATGGAGACGTGGTTATAGACACTAAGTGGATGGATGGAGGAATTTTATTTTCCTCCAATGAGTTTGTCTCAATTTCAATGGCTGACAGAAATGTAATGTAGTCATGAGCCTCATCATTTTAATTTTGTTTCATAAAGTTTTTGTACGTAACGAACATATTATGTTACTTTGGTTCAACTTATGTACAAAAACCTTTTTAGTGAATTAAATTAACACTGATTACAAAGATTAATAATTTGTCTTTAAGGACTAGTACTGTCTCTTTTTATTCATCCTTTATCTATTGTCATGGTTTGTGATAACCATGAGAGTGTTTTCATATCTCAGTCACATTGTTTTTATTCTCTGCTGCTCACTAATCACTTATGCTCAAATTGCAGCATTGTGTTTTGCCACATTTATTTCTTCAGAAAATGTAAGATGGCCATCACTAACTTTGAATATTAATTTTACCCTGTGTTGTCCCCTTCCCAGACATTTATCAAGTGTTTTTGTATCTGTTAAAGCTGAGCTATTTTCATGTGTTCTTCTGTTAATGATTGCTCATGTTTTTATTAGCATTATCCCTCTGCAGACATTCCAGTGATTTGTTAGTGGTGAATTAGGAGGCAACATTGTCCTTGTTGTCAGCACAAGTACTGCTGCTGTGCAGCTGATGGGGACGTTAGCAAAGAAAGTGTGTATATTTTGTACACTTTTGATATGGAGTGAATAGGCACAATTTAGACTGTACTTTAACATAATTTCACAGTAAATAACCATTTCGTTGCACCTCTTTTTCTAAGATTGCATTTTACAGACTGTAATCTTTTACTAGTTTCATGTCATCATTTTTTTCCTTCTGTTGCTTCATATTTAATAGGGTAGAAAAGGACTGAGTGGGCCAAACTTTTATTGCAGGGAGCATTCACAGCTGTAGGGTTAGCTTCCTTGGCACAGCATGTTTTGATCTTGCCATTTGTCCTAGTACATGAAGAAGAGCAGTTTGGAGCCGTGTGTGGCTTTCAGATGAATTGGGCAAAGCTGGTAAACAGTATTTGGGTCATATCTAGTAATATACCTATATAAATAATTGCTTTTTTGTGTGACTTTTTTCTTCTCTCATGGTTGGGTTAAATAAGCCCATAGTTTCCTTCCCGCTGTAGAATCAAAGTTGTGTTGATGAAATCCCCTTTTTAGTATTGCCTTTCTCATTTTATGATCAGCTGACCTGGTGGACTGAACCCTGTCCCCTTTCTGCTAGCAGCTTCTACCTCTGTAAACAATAACCATGGAAAAGGCATAAGTAAATGCTGTGTTGGATTGCCATTTTAAATCCTTGCTGGATGAGCAAAGCTTAAATTGGGAATCATAATGATGCTTTATCTATTTTTCTTTAAGAAATTATTATAGTAAAAGTAGGAATATAATTATCACAATGCTTCACTGGTTTAGCTATATATGTCAGTCTCTCTGATGTCTGATGTAATAACCAGTGCTTGATGGCTTATTTTTATTGCTAGTGAAGGCAAGTTTTTTTTTTTTTTTTTAAAGATGTATATTTTTTTCTGAATCAACAGAGATTAGGACAGATGTGGGTCTGCAGAGCTGTTGTTTGGCATCAGAGCCCACACAGCCACAACATCTGCTGCTGTGCGCGGGACATCACGGCATGCCTGCGGGAATGAACTGACTTATGGGTCAATGCAAGGCTACATACATGTCAGCCACATCCATTAAGGGCAAAGGCATAGGATCTCTGATTGATTGATGTTGAAAACCTAAATCCAGATCCTCAAATCTAGATAGATGGAGTAAGGTATTGGTGTTTGATTGAAAAAGGGCTAAACGGGTGTGGGAAATCCAAAGTCGTGGGGTCAGACATTGGACGTAGCTCTGATAAGAGGATTGGCCTCTTCTAGCTCCATCTACGTACTGTTTGCTAAGGGGGGTAGGGAGGTGAGGGAAGGTAAATGGGCTAAACGGCTATAAATTCTGTCTGATTAGAACTGAATCTTGTGTTTATTTCTGACTATAACTGGATGGGATCAGATGTTTACTGAGGAAGAGGACCAGTCTCAAGCTGCAGGGTTCCTCATCACCCTGTGGCTGTTTCCCTCATCTGCTTCTCCCACTATGCATCTTGGGTAATTGCTAAGTCTTGTGTTCAGCAAGTGCAGTCCTCTTTGCTGTTCTTTTTTGACTTTCTCTTGACTTGTGTTCTCAGAAAAATAAAGCTGTTTAGCATAAGTTTATGTGTGGCTGCATATTATTTTAGAGCAGCTAAGACAACATTTCTGTCAGGCTGTTCAACATAATTTAAGAACGAGTTTATGAAAAGTCTTGCTGATAGTTGTAAAATACTTTCCTTCAAAATTGTTCCTTTCTTTTATGTATACACAAAAACATTCAGAAGTATTCTTAGTCTAAACAAAATGATAAGGCGTATTTTTTTTATTTCAATTATTTATGTCTGATGACTAACATTTTCAGCCAACAGTTAGCAAAGAGTTGCTTTATTTGTCAACTCATAATCTTTAACAATACATCAGGAAGCTTATATATATATATATGTGTGTTTTTTAAAGTGTTTCGTCTGCCTGATTTTAGTCTTTAAAATATGAAAATTACATCATTTTATAATTTTTTCTGTCTGATTAAATCATTTAAAAATATTAATTCAGGTGTCATGATCAGTTACTCAGTACTTGGGGAGCTTTATCTCAAAATAACTTTCTTCTCTTACACAAATAATTTCTTGGGTGGCTGCTTTTTACTTTTACTTGAGTAAAAATATATTGAAGTAATAATACTCATAACAATTTTTGGGTACTCTACCCACCTTTGAATATCTCATTTTAAGTTTCGCCTTGTGCATGTATAAAATTCAGGGACATTTTGTCCTGCGGGGGCATTTAGAGGCGGCGGTGGATCAGATGACATTGACAGAAATAAACAGATGAATTCATTAATGAATAAATCTACAGCATGAATTGCCTTCCCTTGATATTGAAATGAACAGATATTCATTTGAGTCTTTCTGGTCATCATTGTGAAGTCTGAACCTGTCAGGTGTCCTTTGCAGTCCGTGAGTCATGCCATCCCACATGCAGCTTTGCCTTTTGTAAACTTGTTCTGCTGTACTTATTTTGAGCTGAGCCGTCTGTCCGAAAAATGAATCAGAAATGTGGGCATTTAGAGCTGGTTCTGTTATTGTGACAGTGTTGTGGAGATTAGAGCTTACATTATGTCACATAGCTCTCATTTGTTACTTAATGTAAACGTAAATTCCTCTTCAGTGTTGCCCGTCATCTTATCCCGTAGGCTAAATGTATGAAGAAGACAGAGGGATGGGTGTGGAAGATGAGTGTTAATGCTGTCAGCTTGACTCAGATCCCGCTATCTCCTCCCGCCATGCTTCTCTTTTTGCCTGTCTTTATTCTCATCACTACTCCAATTTCTCTACCACACCTGATTCTCTGCTTCACCTACTGCTGGTCTCTCCTTTTTATTTGATAGTTTCCTCAGTTTCTATCTTTGTCTCTGTTCTCCTTGTTCTGGTTTTTAAACAAAGAACCCTTATCGCAGATTTTTTGCTATCCCTCCCCCCTCCTACACATGCTGACGTCCTTTGCTGGTTTTCTTTTACTTATGCCCTCTCCTGTTGCTTTTTGCAACTGCAGGTTCATGGGAAATGGGGATTGATTCAACTTTGTCCTTTTTCCTCTCCTGTCCTTTTCTTGTTTTTAGTATTTCATGTATTTATATTTCATTGCTAACCATTATTGGACTACCAAGCATTTCCTGCTTATTGTGTTTTAGTGATATACCATAATTATTGCACTTTGTAACTGGAGCTGGGTAAAGTACACAAAAATTGTTCTCAAGTAAGAGTAGCACTACTTAAAGATGATTTTACTGAGGTAAGAGTCTAAAGCAGGTGTCCAAGAAATTAGTAAGAATAAAAGAGTATTTGGTGAAACAGTTACTTAGCTACTGAGTGACTGATCATAACATCCAATTTAGTATTGTAAAAATTATGTAATCAAGAAAACAAAATTCAAAGATGTGTGCAAATTCTGGTATTTTAAAGACTAAAATGGAATAACTAATATAGCTGCAAAATACAACATTTTAAGCAAAAAAAGACTGTTTCAAATATTTGTTTTAGTTTAAAACTCACAAAACAAATGGCACAACAGGTTCAACAAATTGAAAATAGCATGAGAACAATAAACAGTAAAGCTCACTTTACCATAAACTTGGTCTGTGTCTAGTTGATTTGATTTGTGGTTCAAACTTGTTTGTTCTTCATTCAGTGAAGTTACTTGCAGTGAGTAGTGCACTGTTTAAGAATAGCGACACTTCATAATAATATTGTTCTACTAAAAATAAAAATTATGGTGTAGTAAAACTCCACAAAGTATATTGTTTAAGCTCAAGTAGATGTAAATGTGTAAATGTAATCGGCTAGATGAACAGGCTATTCTCCATCTACCACTTCAAATTTCTCTTAACTTAGAAAATATATAGTTTATTAAATATTTTATTGGAATTATGAATGAATTGTGAAATATGAAATGGATTATCCTTTTACTGGGTCAAGCTTGAGTCATGTAGTAATTAAAAAGAGCAGTCCAAAATATGTTTTGCATATGTCATAAAGCATCAGAGTCCTGTCTATATGTGACACAAGTGACGATAAAGGAAATTATTTTTGTTTGACCAAAGAATTTCAATGACTTTAAGTAAAAATAAAACCTTTTTTTCAGTAAGATAGTTTCACTTTATGAAATTATTTGTCTGATCTGATGTAAGGACAGAAATATGTGATTTTTTTTCTGTCTTGCACACCAGTTTTTAATACTTCAAGTCCAAAAATCTTCATACCACTGGCAGATTTAGCAATGCAGCATTTGAATAGCAGTGTTTTAAAACATGTGGGATAAAACTAAATATTTATATTTCCTCTAAAAAAACAGTACAATCCTATACAAACTGATTAAAATGTATACAATTATGGTATATCACTAATACATCAAATAGATGTTGCTTTTAGCAATGCTTCACTGAGGCTGTTGCCTGAATTACTTCAGGTCATTTGTTTTTTCTTCTATGTTCAAAACAATATTTTACATGAATTCATCATTTCACACTGCCTTGTATCATATAGTTTTAGTTATTAAAGTGCATGCTGCAGTGGAGTAATTATTGCTTTCCTTAAGAGCATCTTGTACTTGTAGGGAATTTTAAATGCTTGATTTAGTTTGTTGCAGTGCCTGCAGTCATTGCGGCGTATCAATAACTCTCTCATCTACTGCCTAATGTCACTGGCTCAGTGCAAGACAGTCACCTTTACTTTTCTTCTCTGACTATATGACTCCAATTTTAGCAGCAGAAAGAGTAAATAGTTTCTTATGATGTACTGAAAATATAAACAAAGCTTCTCAGCAAATTTAATTGCCTCAAAAGACTTTCTGTGGTGGATAATACATGCAGGGCACAGTGTAATGGACTGAATGTGGGTAAGATGACACAAGTTGACCCAGAAAGAAAGAAAAAAAGACTGGCAGGAAAGTAATTCAGAGTTTGATATGTTCATCAAAAGGTTTCTTAAATTCAATATTTTTGATAATTGCTCCTGAAACGGTTGTTTAAAATGAGCAAGTTTGAATTCTGACTCAGCTTGTGTTTTCTTATTACTGAGAATGTGTGAAAAAAGTTGTTACATTTGATTGAACACTATAATGTACAGTAATGCAGTGTAGGACAGAAATAGCCATTCACACACAAATACTCATATTTCTTTGGACCAAAATCCCAAACGGCAATAATTCAAGTTTAAGCTAGGCTGCACTTTCCTTTATGAAACCTGAAGCTCAGGTTAGTCTCATATATATGTTTAGTTTTGATGGTGATGAGAGTGGAAGGCGTTTACTATTTTTGGAAAGTGCCATCCAGAGCTCACACGATTGGTTGGCAAGTCATTATTTTATAAATAGTCGTCGTCATATCCTGCAGAAAGTAGAGCAACCTCACATAATCATTCCAGCAGTTTCTAACATGAGACTCTCTGCAGACCAGCACACTCTTCTATTATTCATTCATTTTTTTTTCTAAGAAACAGGCCATGGCCCTGGCCCGCATATGCAATGTTCTTCACATCTAGTGCTGCCTAATGCATCTTCTGCTGCATGATGAATAAGAATGTAAAAATATAACCTGCGCGTTCTGCATGAATATGCTTGTGCAGTAAACAAAAGTGCAGATAGAGGGTGTTTCTTTGTTTTACTGAAAATACTTATACTGTATACTCAGTTATCACCCCACATTTTTTGCACAATCTGCAGTTAAAGATAAGAAGATGTTCTCAATGTCTCTTCTTTTTTTATTTTGTTATTTCAACCAGAGGACAGTACTATTAAACAAGATGCATCCACATCTCCATTTGCCATCTAGAAGAGCTGACATTTAAATATCCGGAGCTAAAGGAACGGCATTTCACTCTCAGGCTGCTGGTGAAGCTGTAATGCTGATGCCATTTATGAAGTGCATAAGAGTGCTAATCTGATAGAGCGTTTTATATTCACCCCCGCCTCTGCCATCAGGATGTCTGCACATGTGGAAACTCCTAGGAGAACAAAGAAGCGGGTGAAAAGGCTCCCCCTTGTGGCAAAATGCATAAATTTCTGTCACTTTCTGTGTGTTTGTTTGCCTTCAATTATTTAGCGTGCCGCCACTGTGAATGTTACACTGTCATGACTGGAACTATTATTGATTATCTCTGTGACTATTGATCCATAAATGGCAAGTTCTGTCCCATTTTCTGTCCCAGTGTGTCTGACTCAAACACAAACATCCCCACTGAATGGTGAGCATTTTATTTATCAAATCTGGGATGTGCTTTACTAAAAGATAGATTTCTTCCTAATCCCACCAAATGCAGCCTGCTGGCTTCAGGCACCGTCTGAGAGATCAAGTCATAAAAACTGAAATACCCAATGGAAAAATCGGGTACTTGTAAATTGTTAAATATCCATGTAATGTAAAAGTCTTTAATTACATAAGAGAAATGTATTAATTATAATTCACTTGTGAGGGTCAGGGATCAGCAAATCAATGTTTTGTTTTTGGTGTTGCTGCTCAGTGACATAAGGCAGGGTGTGGCAGAGGAGGATGCAGGGGGGGCTTGAACAAGACTGCATATGCGTCACCATGAAAACAGGAGGGAGGATAGTGAATCAATTATGTGAGAGCAGGGTGAGGGGCTGTTTCAGATGGACTCTGCCTTTAACGCTATAGGCAGAGATTTTTGTCCAAGTAAAGAGTCTATTAGAGTCGCAATAATTCTGGATTTCCAATCAAATTTGCTGATATTTACACCTTATTTTTGCCTCATTTTTATTAGACTTGACTTCGGATGTGTGTTTTGTTGTTCATCTAATCCTGAGTTTGCCCTCTACTTTGTCCTTTATGTTGGGCTTCACATTGTGTCTTCTGCCCTTATTTTGTCTTCTGCTCTCACACAAACAACTGTAGTTCAGAACAATCATAATGAACACAAAGTGAATCTTGATAGTCTGATACAAATCCTAATTAAACTCACTATGGCAATATATACTGACTTTTAACGGAAGTTATAAATAGATTGTGTGCATTTCTGATCATTAACACAGATGTGTTGTAACATTTTCTTTCCGTTCTCAAACGAAAACAGTGGATAGTGTTAAAATAGCACAGTGCTGGCTATTTAAAGCATCAGGTTTTCTATCTTTTTTTACAAATGTTAGTGATGTGCAAAGGGCATCAAGATAATCACGCAGCAGGTGTAGCATACATGTTGTTTTACAGTAGAGTAACTAATTAAATGATTTTCTTTTTAGGCAACGTTCCATTACTTTCCAATAGAGTGAACAATGTGTCCCACTGTGGCCCTCGGTGTGTGTGTGGATATGTGTTACTGGATTTTGGGCATGCTCCATATTGCCTTGTCCTGATTTTTCATTTTGTTCCGGCACATGTTTCCATAGACACGCCTCTGCCCTACTTACTCCAGAAATGAGAGGAGACGAGCACAGATTTGGAAATAAATGATTAAGTAGAAGTAGGATTAAACGGTATGGATGACTCAAATTTTATATTTCTCTTCAACTCTTTCAGGAAATATATTGAAGACAAAAGAGGATAAAGCTAATATATAACTAGCCACATGGATTTTAACACTGTGTATGGTTAATAAAAGGTACATGTACATGTCTCCCAATTGTTGCTTTATCTTTATTTTTCTATTACCTGCAAGGTCTGCAAATTTATTTATTCAGATCCTTCTTTATTCAGTAATAAAACGCTTTGCTTCTCATCACTTGAAACCTCCTCTAATTACATTTTTAATGATAGACATGTAAGGATACATTGCTGTGAAAAAAGTTTTTGTCACCTTGCAGATTTCTTCTGTTTTGGCTTTTTTGTAAATTTTCTTTAATGCTTCAGATTATCAAACACATTTAAATACAAAACAAAGAAACCCTTAATAAATGAAAAATTCCTTTTTGAAATTATGATTTAATTCATTATGAAAAATAATGCTATCCAAACCAACCTGAGCCTCTTTTGAAGAAACATCTGCCCTCTTATTAAATCATGACTAAATTGGCTTAACATTTTGAAGAGCTCAGATCATTGCCAGACAAACAGAATGAAGAAATAACTTAAACAGAACATGTCTTATGAATCTCAAAGTGTTTGATCTTAAGAAATTTAAGAACAGATGAGAAATGAGATCATACCAGCCTGGATAGGAGTACAAACCCATTTCTAAGTCTCTGGGTTTTCAGTTCACCACAGTGAGCAGAACCAATATCCACAAATTGTAAAACAACAAGGAACAGGTGTGAGGAATTTAAGGAATTCAAGGAATTTAAATATATAAATCAAGGCTATTTTATTAGGCTTTTATTAGAAGAAGATGTCTAAAAACAACTAACTGTGACTTAGAAGGAAGTAGTAGTAGGTAAAGCAGCACATTTAAACAAGAATTGTGATGCCCCCTTCTGTCATAATGAGCTGTATTTCAGACAGAGAAATACTGCCAACATCATGTGATTGCTGGACAACTTCTGCAAGGCAACGTGGGACTCAGAGGTGCAGTGGGTGTGGGATGGCAGGATGCAAAGGTCAGGCTCTCTCAGAGTCTGCAGGGATGGGAATAAACCTATTTTTGTCACAGTGCTGCAACAGTAAATATGCTACAGTAGTGTTACATTACCAATGTATGAGCAACCCAGGGCTTGTCTGCTTGTGAAAGTATATATATCGTTCTTCCATAAGTGTTACTATGATGCGATAAGATTTATTAATTGAAATGAAAGTTGTATTAAAGTACACAACAGAAAAAGTGTAAGTAGCTTCACAATCTTGTATGATGTTTTTTGTATCCCTATTGCAGTGAAAGATAAACTAACAGCTTTCTGCGTGAGTGTGGGTGTGTGAGAGTGTTTGGAGAAAAAAAACAAAAAACACATCCAGGATGGAGTTGCTATGGAGATGAGAGAGCAGTGCACAAGAAGAGAGGAAGCAGAAAAGGGGGAGAACTGGCCTCAGAGCACATTCAGATGGCACCCTCCCCCCCATCTACAGACGTCAATGTGAATGATACAGTAGAGACGCCTGTGAAGTCCTGATTTACTCCCAATTGTGCACAGCTTTTCAAACAGCCATTGGGAAATCATCAGACAGAGGAGACAGAACACATTTAGCTACTAAATATGGTGGAAACTGATCAATAATGCAGGGAAAACGCCTAAACTGACTGACTCCCTTCGCCCCTGCAGCCCCCGCCCCTCTGTTACCTCGCATCGCCCTCTTTGATCACATCCCTCCTGATGCTTCCGGAAGAGTGAAACAAGTTTAAAGGAACAGGCACAGATAATTATCATGCATAACTACCATGAATGAAATATTGAATATTTTTTTCTAAAACACAACTTATTCATTATTATTTATTAATTGTTGGCTATGAAGTATCAACAATGAATTAAATGTTTTTAGTAAATAAAATATCAGGGGAAAAAAACACATTCTTAAATGTGCATTTAAGAGTAAAATAAATCCATACAGTTTTATTATAGTAAAGCATTTAATGTTGATTATTTTCCATTCGATGGATGTTTTCCCAGACAAGCGAAAGGATCTGAAGGTTGAACAGGCATGCTCTCTGACACAAACCCAGTTTGACTAAAGTTGATTGCAGTACTCTTTGATCATGTATAAAGTACCTAATTTGTGTGAAGTTGCAATAATAAATGTTCTTTTTTTTTTTCAAGATAGATTGTGTTGTAAATTGTCTCTGATTTTTATTTTTTTTTTAAGTTGTCAGACAAGCAAGCAAAAATGTTTTGTTACAGTCACATTTTTAAATTATGCCTTGTCCTAATAGTGCTGAATATGTCTGGATGTGTATGTGTTGTGTTGTTTTTTTTTATTAGAAAGATAATCCAGGGACAAACTCTGTGAAAACCTTGCAGTGTAATTGTTATGACCTACAAACGCATGACTCACTGAAGTTCAAGTACAAGATAGACTTTTACATTTAACTTTGCGTTTGTTCAAACTTATCTAAATATTCAGCCTATGTCTCTAACTCGGGTTTGTTACTTTACAAGTAATTGTCATTGACACATTTGAAATTTAAGCACATAAATCATAAAAGATTTATTATTTAAACTGGTTTTGAACACATGACTTTGGCTGTAAGATGATTAGAAATGTTTTCAAATCAAATAATGCTTCCTTAGGAATGGAAATGGGACACGAGTTACTGAATCGGGCATCTAATCCCAGGATTACATAGTGGAGAATCTGCATAAGCGCATGACTGCTGTCTCTGTGGAGATGCAGGGAAAATGTGAAACATCCCAAAATAATCCGAGCAAACTGTGGAGATAATTCACTAAGACAATTAAGCGCCTAGTAAAAGTTAATTGTTGCTGTAAATAGATTGAGAGAAGAGAAAAATAAATGTCTGTCTGAGGCAAAATGGGAAGAAGCTATATTTGTTCATTTAAATGCCTTACTGAAAAACAAAATATAGTGCTGATTAATGTGTAAATAGGAAAACAGACGCATTGACCCATGATAGGACTCACAAGCGTAATAATAATAATATTAAATACAAGATGAGTTTTCTAAGGTGAAATTGTAAAAAAAAAAAACACATTACTTCATTGCCATATAGTTACTTGAGCTGAACCTTGTGGTAGTAACACTGTTGTCAGAGGGGTTTTGACAAAGCGCATAACATAATACTAGATTGAAGAGTAAACATTGGGTTGCCTGTAGTTCTACTCTTTCTCCACCTGGCGTCGCTGATGATCCATCATAGGTAGCTGTTAATTTTTTAAATAGATACAAGCCCCTCCTGTTTTCAGATGATCATGTTCTCATTCTTTGTTACACAGACATTGAGGAGACACTGGATGTTACTAACATTAAGCTCAATGCGGTTACCATCATCCATTATGTGCTAAATATCCGTTTTGATTTTGAATTCCTCATTCATATTGGAGAGAAATGGCTTTTTCTCGTGCATGGAGCAGTTTTGGGATGTATTTCTACCTTTTTTTACTCTGCTGCTGGCAAACGGTGACTGGGCAGCTCTCATATTCCGTTCCAGAGGAGGTAATCCCAGGGACACCGATTGGAAATATCGCCAAGGATTTAAACCTCAGCACACAACAGCTGGAATCTCGTATGTTTCAGATTGTTGCTGGATCGAAGAAAAAACTATTTGAGGTAAACCTCAAGACAGGTTTTCTTTATGTTAGTGAGAGGATAGACAGAGAAGAGCTTTGCTCGGAGGAGCGCAGATGCTCACTTAAAGTGGAAGCTGTGATAAATAATCCGTTAAAGATTTATCATATTGACGTGGAAATTTTAGATGTAAATGACAATTCCCCGTCCTTTGACACCACTCTGCAGAATTTGTACATTGCCGAGAGCACTTTGCCGGGAGTCAAATTTGCATTATCTGAAGCGACTGATGCAGACATAGGAAAAAACGGGGTCAATACTTACAAATTAAGCCTGAATGGACATTTTTCGTTGGCTGTGCACAAAACAGATGATAGTGTGTCTGCAGAGTTGGTGTTGCAGAAGGCATTAGACCGCGAAAACAAAGCTGCAATCACAATGACGCTGACTGCATTAGACGGTGGGACTCCTCCTAAATCTGGCGCCTCGCAAATTATCGTTAACGTGCTGGATAACAACGACAACATTCCAGTATTCAGCCAAGCACTGTATAAAACAAACATTACCGAAAATACGCAGGTGGGAACAACGGTGATCGCTGTGAGCGCCACCGATGCTGACGACAGCCTGAACGGTGAGATTGTGTATTCGTTGAGGAGCAAAGATCAGAAACACATATTGGATATGTTTGTAATTGAACCACAAACTGGCATCATTAAGGTAAAGGGTAATATAGATTTTGAGGATAGAAAAGCATTTGAGATAAGAGTAGAGGCCAGTGATAAAGGACAGCCACCCATGTCTGCTCACAGCAAGGTGCTGGTAGAAGTGTTGGACCTAAATGATAACGCTCCTGAAATCACCGTCACTTCTTTGCATCACACTGTGAAAGAGGACGCAGCTGCGGGCATCGTGGTTGCACTTGTTTCAGTTCTTGATAAAGACAGTGGAAAAAATGGTGACATAAAGGTAGAAATTAAAAATGACGTACCATTTAAACTGGAAACAAACTACAAAAATTATTATTCGTTGTTAGTTGACGGGACGCTCGATAGGGAGAAAGTCTCTAATTACAACATTAATATAGTCGCTACTGATAAAGGAATCCCGCAACTTTCAAGTACAACTATAGTTTCTATAATTGTTTCTGATGTAAATGATAACGCGCCTCTGTTTTCAGAGGATGTCATTAATGTGTCCCTCAGGGAAAACAGCGCAGTGGGAACCAGACTCAAGAGAGTTACTGCGACTGACGCTGACTATGAGCAAAACAGTAAGATGAGCTATTCATTTTTACAAAGTGTCGGTAATATATTACCATTATCCACACTGGTGAATATTAATTCAGAGACAGGGGATATAATTAGCCTTCAGTCTTTTAACCATGAAGAGTTAAAAACATTTCAGTTTAAAGTTCAGGCTACAGACTCTGGTGTTCCTCCGCTAAGCAGCAACGTGACAGTTAATGTTTTCATTTTGGATGAAAATGATAATAATCCAACTATTTTAGCTCCTTATTCTGAGCACGGCTCTGTTAACAGTGAGACCATCCCTTATTCTGCTGAAGCGGGATACTTTGTAGCAAAGATCAGGGCTGTGGACGCAGATTCTGGATACAACGCGCTGCTTTCTTATCACCTGTCGGAGCCCAAAGGAAACAACCTGTTCAGGATCGGAACCAGCAGCGGAGAAATCAGGACTAAGAGGAGAATGAGCGACAATGACCTGAAAACTCATCACTTGTTGGTGTTAGTTTCTGATAATGGAGAACCTTCTCTGTCAGCCACTGTTTCTATTGATGTGATGGTGGTTGAAAGCACAGCTGATGTCCAGACTCAGTTCAGACATGTGCCTATAAAGGAGGACAACTTCTCTGATTTGAACTTGTATCTACTGATCGCCATCGTGTCAGTGTCTGTGATCTTTCTGCTGAGCCTCATCAGTTTAATAGCTGTCAGATGCCACAGGACAGACAGTGATTTCAGCAGGTACAGCGCCCCCATGATCACCACCCACCCTGACGGGAGCTGGTCTTACTCTAAAGCTACTCAGCAGTATGACGTGTGTTTCAGTTCAGACACACTGAAGAGTGACGTAGTGGTTTTCCCGGCACCGTTTCCGCCTGTAGATGCTGAACTGATCAGTATTGACGGAACAGACACTTTTACCAGAACTCAGACTTTACCAAACACAGACAAGGTAAGATGTTTATATTAACTTACAGTTCTTGCAAATGTATCTTCAAAAACTGAAGATGCAACATGACATGTAGAAAACAGTTGTATTTCTTTCGTACAAGACAAGAAAAATGAGTTTAATATATGTCTTTGAATATTTCGTTAAAAGATACTGCTGTGTGGGTCAACAGAACTGTGTTCCTTCTAGATAGAGTATGTTATTGGTTATTGAGACTTATGTCATTGTCCATGGTGCTGAATTTATCAACACATTCTCACTACGATTTCTGACCAAGCGTCACATATTGACGCGACGGGTACCCCTTCGTGTCAATATGTGACGCGGACGGACCGTCCGATGCGTCAATATATGACGAGTTGGGAGTGATAATGGGTTGAATTTATATGATAAGCGAAAAACCAGTGTATTTTCTCGTAGGGATCTAGCACAATATTGGTTCGTTTACTGTCATTGCGGATCATAAAGGATGGAAATCAGTTTATTTGCATTTAGTGTTGGTTCTTATAACAGTTTATCCGGACCTTTTTTTCACAAAAGGGAAACTATTCTTAAATCTTCAAGTAGCTGCTTATCAAATTGTTTTTTTGTTTGTTTGTTTTTTTTTTCTTTTGACGAATGTAGTTATTTCAAACAACCACATGAGGACATCATAGACCGTCACATGATGTCTGTTGTTTGCTTCAGGCCCCTCCCAAATTCATAGGATATTTCCTCAGTGCTTTGTTACAAAGAGTCGCAAAACAGGAGTAGACGGACACCGTTCTGCTCATTCCTTTTTCTCAAAGCAGCTACTCTCTGTTTTAATACCTCATGGCGAACGTGAAGTATCCAAAATATTAAATGGGGATTACAGTCCATACGGCCGTTTACAGAACTGGATAGCAATATGCCGACGGGAGGGATACGCGGACCTTGTAGGATCTATTTGCTCTTTGTCATTTTGGAATGCTGCTGGACATTGGGATGTGGACAGCTGTCTTACTCTGTTTCTGAGGAGGTAAATCCGGGCACTTCTGTGGGAAATCTCGCAAAAGATTTAAATCTTAACGTATTTGACTTGGAGGCGCGCATGTTTCAGATTGTCAGCGGATCGAAGAGCAAATATTTCGACATAAACCTGAAAACGGGCAGCCTTTATGTCACGGAAAGAATCGACCGAGAGGAGCTTTGTGTAAAAGCTGAGAAATGCGTTGTTAATGTAGAGGCTGTTGTCAACAGTCCGCTAAAACTGTATCGATTGGCGATAAACATTATTGATATAAATGATAATGCGCCATATTTTTCTGAAACGCTGCAGTCTCTCAATATAGCAGAGAGTACAGCACCAGGAGGGAAATTTGGATTTGTGGGCGCATCAGACCTTGATGTCGGAAAGAACAGCGTTAGCACGTACAAGCTCAGTCGAAATGATTATTTCTCCTTAGAGATCCACAAAGGCGAGGACAGTGTGTCGGCCGAGCTTGTGCTTCTTAAAGCTTTAGACCGAGAACAACAGCCGACCATCAAACTTACTGTGACTGCTGTAGATGGTGGAAATCCACCAAAGTCAGGAACAGCAAACATTATTGTCACTGTTATTGATAGCAATGACAACTCTCCAGTTTTCAGTAGTTCTTTGTATAAGACAAGAATATCTGAGAACGTATCAGTAGGTAGCACTGTTATAGTTTTGACGGCAGTAGATGTAGATGATGGGATAAATGCCGAAATAGAATATTCTTTAAGAACGAAAGGTCAAGATCGGGTTTTAGATCTTTTCCAGATTGACGCTAGAACAGGTGCACTTCTAGTCAAAGGAAATATTGACTACGAAGAAAGCCCTGCCTTTGAAATTCATGCTGAGGCAAGTGACAAAGGTCACCCTCCATTGTCTGCTCACTGTAAAGTGCTGGTAGAAGTAGTGGACTTGAATGATAACGCTCCTGAGATCAGTGTGACATCGCTGTTAAACACAGTGAAAGAGGACGCACAAGTAGGTACAGCTATTGCTCTTGTTTCTGTGGTGGATAAAGATAGTGGGAAGAACGGGGAAGTAAAAGCTGTTATTCTGAATGAAACACCATTTAAATTGGAAACGAATTACAAAAATTCTTACTCGTTAGTTGTGAACAGACTCCTTGATAGAGAGATTGTTGCCGAATACAATATAACTATGCTGGCAACTGATGGGGGGACCCCATCACTCTCCAGCACAAACACTGTTAAAATTAAAGTATTTGATGTCAATGATAATCCACCACGATTCTCTGAACCACAAATAAATATTTACGTGAGAGAGAATAGCCCGGTGGGAACAGTTATTAAAATTGTGTCGGCAATTGATGCTGATCTTGATAATAATGGTAAGGTGACCTACTCCCTTTTACAAACCAGCACTGATCCACTGAGTTCATCTAAACTTGTTAATATTAATTCAGAGACCGGAGATATAATCAGTCTGCAGTCTTTTAACTACGAGGAGTTGAAAACGTTTCAGTTTAAAGTTCAGGCTACAGACTCTGGTGTTCCCCCGCTGAGCAACAACATGACAGTTAAAGTTTTAATCCTTGATGAAAATGATAATAATCCAACTATTTTAGCTCCTTATTCTGAACACGGCTCTGTTAACAGTGAGATCATCCCTTATTCTGCTGAATCTGGATACTTTGTAGCAAAGATCAGGGCTGTGGACGCAGATTCTGGATACAACGCGCTGCTTTCTTATCACCTGTCGGAGTCAAAAGGAAACAACCTGTTCAGGATCGGAACCAGCAGCGGAGAAATCAGGACTAAGAGGAGAATGAGCGACAATGACCTGAAAACTCACCACTTGTTGGTGTTAGTTTCTGATAACGGAGAACCTTCTCTGTCAGCCACTGTTTCTATTGATGTGATGGTGGTTGAAAGCACAGCTGATGTCCAGACTCAGTTCAGACATGTGCCTATAAAGGAGGACAACTTCTCTGATTTGAACTTGTATCTACTGATCGCCATCGTGTCAGTGTCTGTGATCTTTCTGCTGAGTCTCATCAGTTTAATAGCTGTCAGATGCCACAGGACAGACAGTGATTTCAGCAGGTACAGCGCCCCCATGATCACCACCCACCCTGATGGGAGCTGGTCTTACTCTAAAGCTACTCAGCAGTATGACGTGTGTTTCAGCTCAGACACACTGAAGAGTGACGTAGTGGTTTTCCCCGCACCGTTTCCACCTGTTGATGCTGAACTGATCAGTATTAATGGAGGAGACACTTTTACCAGAACTCAGACTTTACCCACAAAAGAAAAGGTAAGAAGCTACAGATATTTTTTTCACTGTTGGAAACAGAGATTTGTGTTTTACGTTTTTTCTTATTTTGTTTTCTTTCATAAAGGAATTTAATCTGCTGATGCTTTTAATGTTGTAGGAGAACTGTGGTTTTCCTGTCATCTGATTTTTACTGATATTTAATATCAAGATTACAACTTTGTCTAAACTAAAATACCAACAGTATTAACTGTTTTAGCCACATCTCACTGATGATTGAAAATGTGTGTCGTTATCCATGGTGCTGAAATAAGATGTCCCTGTTAGTTGTGCGTTGTGTTTCATTATGAGTGAGGGGATTGTTTTGCAATCACAGGATGCAGTTTATTTTTCCCTGCCAAATACATTTTAGGCAATTGATTAATCATTCATTGTTGGATTTGATATTTTTAGGATGAGAATTTTTAAGATATTTTTTATTTGTTTGCTTTTAGCCATGGTAAATACAAACTTTTAAGGTTTTGATTTGTTTGAATTTATCCGCAAATAATAAACAAATATAAATGATCCTCCTGAAATAAGTTTGTCCTTGCAGTTTTGTTTTAGTTTACAATTTTGTGTTATTACAATTTAATAGTGTGTCGAAATATTCAGTATTATGTTGATTATTCTTATGTAACAACATCACTTCTAACAGTAGTAATTATATTAGTAGTAACAGTAGCAGCAGTGGCTTTAGCTGTAGTCTGGTATTCTGAGGTGAAATTAAACAAAATATATATCTGTTTCTCGGAAAACGTGATTTGTAAAAGATGGTCAGTTTCATTTCCTTGCATGCCCACAAGGTGGCACTGAGGACCACAGTATGTATTCAATAGCGTCCTTAAGACCATAAGACTCAGTCTTAGTTTAAAGACTCCTCCCAATCACAAGGGCTTGTGATTTTTTTCTGTTCTTTGTTAGAGAGGGAAGCAGACCGTGAGCGAAGGAGAACATTGACCCGACTGGAAACATGGTCAAGACTGGTTTTTGCTCCGTGTTTTTATGCCTGTTGAAAGGTTTACACTGGATGTGAATTCGTGCATGCTACGCTGGATCTAATCATGTATTTCTCGAGGGGAGCGAGCTCTTTTTGGAATGGCGTTTCCGTCGTGCTGCTGTGTTGCAGCTGGGAAGTTGCAACCGCACAACTCTCGTATTCCATCTCAGAGGAGGTAAACCCCGGGACTTCAGTGGGAAATATCGCGAAAGATCTGAACATCAACATCCAGGATTTAGAGCCTCGCATGTTCCAGATCGTTGATTCAGCAAAGAGGACATATTTCGACCTCGATTTGAAAACAGGGATTCTGTTTGTTAATAAAAGAATAGACCGAGAGGAGCTTTGTGCAAAATCCGCAAAATGCACCGTGAGCATAGAAGCTGTGATAAGCAACCCGATGAAGCTCTACCGTGTAGAGGTAGCAATAAAAGATATAAATGACAACGTGCCTGTTTTTTCTGAGCATTTTCAGTTGATTGATGTTCCTGAAAACACTTTACCTGGAGTCAAATTTAGTCTAATAGAAGCGTCAGACTTAGATGTCGGAAAAAACAGCGTTAACACTTACAAACTAGGAAGCAATGATTATTTTACGTTAGAAATTCACAACGGAGCAGAAAGCGTGTCTGCTGAGCTGGTGCTGGATAAAACACTCGACCGCGAGCGAGACTCTGTTATAAAACTCATTCTGACTGCCGTGGATGGAGGAAACCCACCAAAGTCGGGAACCTCGGAAATAGTCGTCACAGTTTTAGATACCAATGACAACCACCCGATTTTTAGTAAGTCTCTGTATAAGATTCAAATTCCAGAAAATGTATCAACAGGAACAACAGTCGCTAGTCTAAACGCAACAGATGCAGACGAGGGTTTAAATGGTGAGATAGAATACTCTTTGAGAAAGAAAGGACAGGATCGTGTTTTGGATTTATTTGATATTGACCGTAAAACAGGTGCGCTTCTTGTGAAAGGTACTATCGACTATGAAGAAAACCCTGCCTTTGAGATTCATGCTCAGGCAAGTGACAAAGGTCAGCCTCCAATGTCTGCTCACTGTAAAGTGCTGGTAGAAGTAGTGGACGTAAATGATAACGCTCCTGAGATCACCGTAACATCGCTGCAAAGCCAGGTGAAAGAGGACGCACAGGTCGGTACAGCTGTTGCTCTTGTGTCCGTGGTGGACAAAGACGGTGGGGAAAACGGGAAAGTAAAAGCTCTTATTTTGAATGAAACCCCGTTTAAATTGGAAACGAATTACAAAAATTATTACTCATTAGTAGTTAATGAACCACTAAATAGAGAGACTCACCCTGAATACAACATAACTATAGTCGCAATCGATGGAGGATTTCCATCTCTCTCCAGCACAAACACTGTTAATGTCCAAGTATCTGATGTTAACGATAATCCACCACGATTCTCTGAACCACTAATAAATATTTACGTGAGAGAGAATAGCCCGGTGGGAACAGTTATTAAAATTGTGTCGGCAATTGATGCTGATCTTGATAATAATGGTAAGGTGACCTACTCCCTTTTACAAACCAGCACTGATCCACTGAGTTCATCTAAACTTGTTAATATTAATTCAGAGACCGGAGATATAATCAGTCTGCAGTCTTTTAACTACGAGGAGTTGAAAACATTTCAGTTTAAAGTTCAGGCTACAGACTCTGGTGTTCCCCCACTGAGCAGCAACGTGACAGTTAATGTTTTAATCCTTGATGAAAATGATAATAATCCAACTATTTTAGCTCCTTATTCTGAGCACGGCTCTGTTAACAGTGAGACCATCCCTTATTCTGCTGAATCTGGATACTTTGTAGCAAAGATCAGGGCTGTGGACGCAGATTCTGGATACAACGCGTTGCTTTCTTATCACCTGTCGGAGCCCAAAGGAAACAACCTGTTCAGGATCGGAACCAGCAGCGGAGAAATCAGGACTAAGAGGAGAATGAGCGACAATGACCTGAAAACTCACCACTTGTTGGTGTTAGTTTCTGATAATGGAGAACCTTCTCTGTCAGCCACTGTTTCTATTGATGTGATGGTGGTTGAAAGCACAGCTGATGTCCAGACTCAGTTCAGACATGTGCCTATAAAGGAGGACAACTTCTCTGATTTGAACTTGTATCTACTGATCGCCATCGTGTCAGTGTCTGTGATCTTTCTGCTGAGTCTCATCAGTTTAATAGCTGTCAGATGCCACAGGACAGACAGTGATTTCAGCAGGTACAGCGCCCCCATGATCACCACCCACCCTGACGGGAGCTGGTCTTACTCTAAAGCTACTCAGCAGTATGACGTGTGTTTCAGCTCAGACACACTGAAGAGTGACGTAGTGGTTTTCCCCGCACCGTTTCCACCTGTAGATGCTGAACTGATCAGTATTAACGGAACAGACACTTTTACCAGAACTCAGACTTTACCGAAAACAGATAAGGTAAGACCATACTGATTTTTTTTCACCGTTTTCGTGACATTTCACGTTCGTTATTGTTTCCTTTTTTAACATATCTACTTAGAATTAATTTTTTCACTACTTTCTCAGAAGTGTAATCCACATCTGATTGACTACTAATATGCAAGTATAACACATTTTTTAAGGTTTCAGATAGTAGCATCTTGAGTATAAAATACGTAAAGTGCTTAAGTTCTGAATATCAATACTTTCCCAATTTTTTTAAACAAATAAGACCTTTTCATGTATACATTTATTTATAGGATGCATCCAAAACCAAGACCGAAATTTCAAATCTGAAAGGAGATTGTGTAAGAAATGCTATGGCTCGAAATTAGTCTTGTGGAATCACAACACTACTAATCAGTAAATATAGATTTGGTATGAATGTGAAATCTTAATAGTTACGCCTACTGAGGTTTTTTTAGGGTACATGCATTCATTCATTGAAACATGCATTTAGTCAATTATTTTAAGCCGAAGAGCTGGGTTTTCTGTTTACTACGACTTTTATAGTGGAAGTGATGCCAGTTTCTCTTGTAATTGTTCTTCGCTGTCCGTGGTGCTGAATGTGACTGTAGTAACACATGTATAAAGAAGATGTGTCCTCATGAGCAAAACCGTGTTGAATGAAAATCTTTGAATTGATAGAAGCTAATTGTAATGAAGTCATATTGAAATCCATGTGTTTTCCTGATACTTATTATTATGACATTAATAATAATAATAATAATAATAATAATAATAATAATAATAATAATAATAATAATAATAATAATAATAATAATAATAATAATAAACCTTTTAATGCAGAATCGGTAAAGCAAATACAGATTACCTCATCACATTTATTATGAAGCAACTTTCTTCTCCCGGAAAGAAACAAAAAAGCATTAATAGTAATAATAATGATAATAATATTAGTCCTAATAATATTATTAATAAAATAATATAAAATAATTATTCAAATATTTAACTGCTCACAGAAATGGTGTGGGACTTAAACAATGATCTTTATTCAGTGTGAATAATTTAGGAAGAACACAAAACTAGATTTTTGCCTCATTTTATGAAATATTTTCTGTTGCTTCGAAAACGGTTCATCAGAGCAGAATAATTTCTGTTACTGGACAGAACGTGGTGATGCTCTGTATGTTTCGACAACCCATTCACCCGATTTCCCATTCAGCCCGATTTCTGACCATGCGTCACATATTGACGCGAAAGGGGTACCCTGCGTGTCAACATGTGACAAGGACGGACCGTCCCATGCGTCAATATATGACGAGTTGGGAGTAAGAATGGGTTGGTTTTGACGTGAATACACTTCCTGCATGTGTCCACATGGGGACATTGTAGACCATCACATTTCTGATGGCTGTATGATATCTCGGGCTCCTCCCTTCTCAGTACGTGCTTGAAAAACCACAGAGACAAAGGAATACAGAGAAGGACGAGGAACGGTGCAGCGACCTTTTTCTTTCTATTGAAAATACGCCTCAGTCTGTGTTAATTTTTTTAGGCCTTATGTTTAGATTGTAGTAGCGACTTTATTTTTGTAATTAGTTATATCTATTTCAAGTTTAATGTAAATATGCATAGGCCGGATAGATCTGCGTGGATATATCTCGCCGTCGTGCTGGTGGATTGTTACTTGGAAGCAGTTTTCGGTTTTCTCTCTTACTCCGTTTTCGAGGAAGTGGACCGTGGAAGCTTTGTTGGAAATATTGCCAAAGATCTCAACATTAATATACCGGAGCTGGAATCCCGCATGTTTCAGATCGTTGCGGGATCGAAGAGGAAATATTTTGAGGTAAACCTAAAGACTGGCGCTCTGTTCGTTAACGAGAGAATCGATCGGGAGGAACTCTGCGGCAATGAAGATAAATGTTCACTTAATGTCGAAGGAGTTATTAATAATCCACTTAAACTCTACCGCTTTGAAATTACAATCCTGGACGTGAATGATAATTCTCCGTCGTTTCCGAATACGTTGCTATCAATGAATGTCAGTGAAAACACGGCGACGGGGGCAAAATTCCCAATGAATCCTGCTGAAGATTTAGACGCTGGTAAAAACGCTGTTAATACGTACAAGCTGAGTCAAAATAACTATTTTTCTCTGGTTACACATAAAGGAGAAAGTGTCACTCCTGAAATCGTGCTACAGAAAGCCTTAGATAGAGAAAAACAAGCTGTGATTCAGCTAATATTAATTGCCTTTGACGGAGGAACACCAGCTAAGTCAGGCAGCGCGATCATAACAGTGAATGTTTTGGACAACAATGACAACGCGCCAGTATTCACGCAAAATCTGTACAAAGCTAGAGTGTACGAAAATGCTGAGATAGGCACGTCGATCATAACATTGAATGCAACTGATTTGGATGCAGGACAAAATGGAGAAGTTGTTTATTCGTTCAGCGGGATGGGTCGTGGGAAACAAACACACGTGTTTGAAATAGATAAAATAACAGGAACAGTGACAAACAAGAAGAATGTGGACTTTGAAGAGAACACTGCTTTCGAGATTCGAGTGCAAGCGAGTGACAGCGGCACGCCACCTCTCACGTCACATGCTAAATTACTGTTTGAAGTTTTAGATGTGAACGACAACGCTCCTGAAATTACAGTTACCTCCTTGTTAGGTACAGTGAAAGAGGATGCGCCCATCGGCACCGCAATTGCTCTAGTCTCGGTATTTGACAGAGACAGTGGTAAAAATGCCGTGGTTAATTGTGAAATCGCTAATGATGTCCCTTTCAAATTAGAGTCAAATTATAAGAATTATTATTCTTTAGTTGTGGGAGGACGTCTAGACAGAGAAAACGCGCCTCATTACAATATCAGCATCACTGCTAGAGATGAGGGCAGCCCACCTCTCTGCAGCAACAGCATGATTCTTGTACACGTGTCTGATGTAAATGATAACACACCTATTTTTACAGAGAGCACAATAAACATATTTATGAAAGAAAACAATCCAACAGGAGAAGTTATGAAAAAAGTGTCCGCACTTGATGCAGACACTGTTGAAAATGGCCAGATAAGCTACTCACTTTTAACTGAAAATAGTAACAAGTTGCCACTCAGATCATTGATAAACATAA
Source organism: Xiphophorus maculatus (assembly GCF_002775205.1). Lineage (NCBI taxonomy): Eukaryota > Metazoa > Chordata > Actinopteri > Cyprinodontiformes > Poeciliidae > Xiphophorus > Xiphophorus maculatus. The sequence continues at coordinate 16,844,348 of NC_036465.1, read as the reverse complement.
ATTTAGAGACTGGGGAGGTAATCTGTTTGCAGTCCTTCAACTATGAGGAATTAAAAACATTTCAGTTTAAAGTTCAGGCTACAGATGCTGGTGTTCCTCCACTCAACAGCAACGTGACTGTTAATGTTTTTATCTTGGATGAAAATGATAATAATCCAACTATTTTAGCTCCTTATTCTGAGCACGGCTCTGTTAACAGTGAGACCATCCCTTATTCAGCTGAATCTGGATACTTTGTAGCAAAGATCAGGGCTGTGGACGCAGATTCTGGATACAACGCGCTGCTTTCTTATCACCTGTCGGAGCCCAAAGGAAACAACCTGTTCAGGATCGGAACCAGCACTGGAGAAATCAGGACTAAGAGGAGAATGAGCGACAATGACCTGAAAACTCATCACTTGTTGGTGTTAGTTTCTGATAATGGAGAGCCTTCTCTGTCAGCCACTGTTTCTATTGATGTGATGGTGGTTGAAAGCACAGCTGATGTCCAGACTCAGTTCAGACATGTGCCTATAAAGGAGGACAACTTCTCTGATTTGAACTTGTATCTACTGATCGCCATCGTGTCAGTGTCTGTGATCTTTCTGCTGAGTCTCATCAGTTTAATAGCTGTCAGATGCCACAGGACAGACAGTGATTTCAGCAGGTACAGCGCCCCCATGATCACCACCCACCCTGACGGGAGCTGGTCTTACTCTAAAGCTACTCAGCAGTATGACGTGTGTTTCAGCTCAGACACACTGAAGAGTGACGTAGTGGTTTTCCCCGCACCGTTTCCACCTGTAGATGCTGAACTGATCAGTATCAACGGAACAGACACTTTTACCAGAACTCAGACTTTACCAAACACAGACAAGGTAAGATTAAATTTTCAGCCATGTTGTCGTTTGGCGCTCTATGACCATGTTAGGTTGTTGATTGCTCTCCGCTACACTTGAGTTGTATTTGACATTTTTATTTAGTATATCTGTTTTCCCATTTTTTCCTTAAGTGCTTCTTAAGCAAACTTACTTAAGTCGAATATGTATAGAGAGGTGTGAGGATTAAGAAAATAAATAAATAATAAAACAAAAGTTATTACTCTTCAAATTATAATTTCTATTTTCTTTTATGGTACCATTTCTTTATACCAAAGCTTGCTTGCTGAATGTGCTCATGCCAATACGGTTCTAGTGTTGCTGATTGGGAGTTCTGTTCTGCTGCTGACCTCTGAAGCAAAACTGTGATTGGAGCTATTCTCTGTTGTTGTTCCAACTCAGATATAGAACCATTAATTTCCTTATAAGAAATCATATCTTTCTTATTAGAAATATATGAAAAATCAATCAGTATAGGACACACACACACACACACACACACACACACACACACACACACACACACACACATATATATATATATATATATATATATATATATATATATATATATATATATATATATATATATATATATTTGTTTGTTTTATTTTATTTTTTTTTCAATTTGATATACTTTAATGATTTATTTTTTCTTTTTGCCTTATTGTGTAATGAAGACAAAACGACAACAGGGGGCGCTGTCGACCTTTACATATTGAATTGAATACTGAAGTTCGTCCCTTTTAATACGTGATTTTTTCTTGGGCTGCGGCACAAAGCGACGAAGAAACACAGAGGGGAGACTACGGCGTATGAGCTACGCTGAGGACTGATTGAAAAGAATGAGATATAGCTTTCGTTTTTGCTGGATCTACAGTGAAGGATATATTTGTTTATTTTTTCTCTCGGTCGGATTATGAATTCAATTCAAGAGATTCCCGTGTGGACTTTCAAAATATTCATTGTCCTTGGCTGCGGGTGGATTTCGGTGTCCGGGCAGTTATCTTACTCCATATCGGAAGAGGTAAATCCCGGAACCTCAGTGGGAAATATCGCCAAAGATCTAAACCTCGGTCTGCACGAGTTGGAAGCGCGTATGTTTCAAATTGTTAATGGAGCAAAGAATAAACACTTCGGGGTAAATCTAAAGACAGGTGTTCTCTTTGTCAACGACAGAATCGACAGAGAGGAGCTCTGTGCAAAAGCAAAGAAATGCACAGTGAGCGTCGAAGCTGTGATTAATTCTCCTCTGAAGCTTTATCGTTTGGAGATAAATATTATAGACGTTAACGACAATTTTCCATCTTTTACTAGTACTTCTCAAAATATTGAAATAGCAGAAAGCACACTGCCTGGGACTAAATTTCTAGTCTTGTCAGCTTATGATGCAGATGTAGGACAAAATGATATCAGTGCATATCAGCTGAGTGCAAATGATCATTTCTCCTTATCAGTGAACAAAGGAGAGAAAGTGTCTGCTGAACTCATCCTACAAAAACCTTTAGACCGAGAGAAGCAGTCTGTTATCAGTCTGACGCTGACTGCTGTAGATGGAGGAACACCAGTAAAATCCGGAACATCACAGTTAGTAATACATGTTTTGGACATTAATGATAACGTACCAATGTTTGCTCAGCCTTTATACAAATCAACTATTACCGAAAATTCGCCACTTGGTACGTCGGTGATAACAGTCATAGCGACAGACAAAGATGAAGGGCCAAACGGAGCGATTTCCTTCTCACTTGGCAGCAAAGACCAAGACCACATTTTAGACATCTTTCAAATTGATGAACTTACAGGTTTAATAACTGTGAAAGGAAACATTAACTTTGAAGAGCACCCGGTTTTTGAAATACGCGTTCAGGCCAGTGACAGAGGATATCCTCCTATGACCTCACAGTGCAAGGTGCTGATAGAAGTAATCGATTTAAATGATAATGCTCCCGAAATATCTGTAACCACTCTCATTGACACCGTTAAAGAAGACACAAAATTGGGAACAGCTATTGCGCTTGTCTCGGTGGTAGATAAAGATGGGGGTAAAAACGGAGTAATTCACTGTAGCGTTAAAAATAAAACCCCATTCAAGTTAGAAACGAATTATAAAAATTATTACTCTTTGGTGGTGGACAGCCAGCTGGACCGAGAGACTGATTCATATTACAATGTGACCATCATTGCTTCAGATGACGGAAAACCCACTCTGACGAGCACAAAGGATTTTACAGTTTTTGTTTCCGATGTGAATGACAACTACCCACGATTTTCAGATTCTGTGTTCAATGTTTATTTAAAAGAGAACGCTCCGGTAGGAACTGTTTTAAAAAGAGTATCTGCATTAGACGCGGACATTGATCAGAATGCTCAAGTGAGTTTTTCAGTTGCTGTAAGTAATGGCAACATGCAGCTTTCGTCGATGGTAAATATTAATTCAGAGACTGGAGATATTATAAGCTTACAGTCGTTTAACTTTGAGGAGTTAAAAACATTTCAGTTTAAAGTTCAGGCTACAGACTCCGGTGTTCCTCCGCTCAGCAGCAACGTGACTGTTAATGTTTTTATCTTGGATGAAAATGATAACAATCCAACTATTTTAGCTCCATATTCTGAGCACGGCTCTGTTAACAGTGAGACCATCCCTTATTCTGCTGAATCTGGATACTTTGTAGCAAAGATCAGGGCTGTGGACGCAGATTCTGGATACAACGCGCTGCTTTCTTATCACCTGTCGGAGCCCAAAGGAAACAACCTGTTCAGGATCGGAACCAGCAGCGGAGAAATCAGGACTAAGAGGAGAATGAGCGACAATGACCTGAAAACTCACCACTTGTTGGTGTTAGTTTCTGATAATGGAGAACCTTCTCTGTCAGCCACTGTTTCTATTGATGTGATGGTGGTTGAAAGCACAGCTGATGTCCAGACTCAGTTCAGACATGTGCCTATAAAGGAGGACAACTTCTCTGATTTGAACTTGTATCTACTGATCGCCATCGTGTCAGTGTCTGTGATCTTTCTGCTGAGTCTCATCAGTTTAATAGCTGTCAGATGCCACAGGACAGACAGTGATTTCAGCAGGTACAGCGCCCCCATGATCACCACCCACCCTGACGGGAGCTGGTCTTACTCTAAAGCTACTCAGCAGTATGACGTGTGTTTCAGCTCAGACACACTGAAGAGTGACGTAGTGGTTTTCCCCGCACCGTTTCCACCTGTAGATGCTGAACTGATCAGTATCAACGGAAATGATACTTTTACCAGAACTCAGACTTTACCAAACACAGACAAGGTAAGATCCGAGCTTAACTTTTGTCTCAGCAGGTTTTATTGCTCACGATTGTGCGTGTTTTCCTCATTTCGACAAAATGTTGACTTTAGCTAAAAACAAAAAAATATAGAAGTTCCCATTTGAGCTGTTATGTTTAATTAAAGTTGCTTGTTCCGTAAAATGTGTTGGTTCAACGTCCACCCTCGAGTCACTATTACAAGTGTGTTAGGGGAACTGGCCACGGTGCTGAAAGCCGGGGAAGTCATTTGTCTCCGCACTGTACGTGTTTGTATATACAATTGATATGAATATATATTACTTCGTTCCATGCTAAAAAAAACAAAACGTCTAGAACTCTCTAATATTGATTTTGAAAGAATTGTTAATAAATAAACAATACTGTATAGTATAATGTGGATTTTCTTTCAGTTTGATAATTTGTAATTCAACACTTTTTTTGCTTATTAGAAGTCCCATATTGCAGAATCTCTTCCAAACATAGACGATCGTAGAGAGAAGAAAATATTAAAGAACTCTTATGGATCTTGAAAAAAAAAGTTATTCAATAAAGTCACTTTATTTAAAAAAAGACTTTTGTACCGCATGGTGTAAGGTTGAAATTAAATGTTTGCCACAGGGTGTAGGTTTTGCACTTGACCACAGGGGGACATTGTAGACCGTCACATCTGAAATGCATTTCTGATTTAACGGAACTCCTCCCAGACTCAGATGACGTTTCTTCTACGTTCGAAACAAAGGGAAGAGAAGCTTAAAAAAGACCAACGCTGCCGCAATCACGGGGTTTTTGTCAAGGTGTTTACATAGTTTTTGCTATTTAATTCTCGAGGAGGATTGCCTCAATTACTTTGCATTTTCACAGAAGGATTTTGAATATATGTTTTCCATGCATTTATGGCAACATGATTCTTCCGGGGAGGACAAGCTCTGTGTGGATTTACTTCGTCTTTGTGCTGCTGGTTTGCTGCTGGGAAGCGACTCTAGGACAGATTTCTTACTCCGTGTCAGAGGAGGTAAACCAAGGGACCGTGATCGGAAATATTGCCAAAGATCTCAACCTAAATGTTAAGGATCTGGACACTCGTTTGTTCCAAATCGTTGCAGGATCGAAGAAAAAATATGTTGAGGTAAATCTAAAGACCGGTGCTCTTTATGTCAATGAGAGAATAGATCGAGAGGAACTGTGCGGTGATGAAGCAAAATGCTCAATAAGTGTAGAAGCAGTTCTTAATAATCCTCTGAAATTGCATCGCATTGAAATTCTAATTCTAGACGTAAATGATAATTCTCCTAGTTTTCTTATTGGTCGTCAAATGATTAACATCAGTGAAAGCACGGCAGCAGGAACTAAATTTCCGCTGCATCCCGCCCATGATGCGGACATTGGCAAAAATACAGTACAAACCTACAGACTTAGTCAGAATGAACACTTTTCTCTAGCAATGCAAAAAGGAGAGAGTGCAACGCCTGAACTTGTAATTCAGAAAGTGTTAGACAGAGAAAAGCTGTCTGCGGTTCGGCTCCTACTGACGGCTTTGGACGGAGGAACGCCTGCAAAATCAGGCTCCATGGTGGTTATCGTAAATGTGTTGGATATTAATGATAACGCCCCTGTTTTCAGTCAAACTCTGTACAAAGCCAGAGTGTATGAAAACGTGAAGCTCGGTACGCCAATCATAAGTTTAAATGCTACCGATTTAGATGCGGGGAAAAATGGACACGTAACATATTCATTCAGCGAAGTAGGTCGTGGTAAACAGACTGAGCTCTTTGAAATTAACGAAGATACCGGAACAGTGACAAACAAGAAGAATATAGACTATGAAGAGACTAATGCATTTGAGATTCGAGTCCAGGCCAGTGACGGAGCTTCCTCACCTATGACTTCAAACGCTAAATTACTTATTGAAGTACTAGATGTGAACGACAACGCTCCAGAAATTACAGTTACCTCCCTATTAAATACAGTGAAAGAAGATTCATCCATTGGCACCGCGATTGCTCTTGTTTCTGCGTTCGATAAAGATAGCAGTAAAAATGGAATGGTGAACTGTAAAATTGCAGACAACATCCCTTTTAAACTAGAGTCAAACTATAAGAATTACTATTCTTTAGTTGTGGATGGAGCTCTGGACAGAGAACGAGCACCTTACTATAATATTTGCATCACAGCCACAGACGAAGGGAGCCCGCCTCTTTCAAGCACCAGCGTCATTATTGTTCACGTCTCTGATGTAAATGATAACAAACCTCATTTCACGGAAGACATTATAAACATCTTCATAAAAGAAAACAGTGCAACAGGAGAAGTTATTAAAAAAGTGTCAGCAGTGGATGCAGACATTGCACAAAATGGTCAAATTAGTTATTCAATTTTACATGATAACAGCAACGCGCTGCCTCTTAGTTCTTTGCTAAGTATTAACTCACAGACTGGAGATATAATCAGTCTGCAGTCCTTTAATTATGAGGAGCTGAAAACGTTTCAGTTTAAAGTTCAGGCTACAGACTCCGGTGTTCCTCCACTGAGCAGCAACGTGACAGTTAATGTTTTAATTCTCGATGAAAATGATAATAATCCAACTATTTTAGCTCCTTATTCTGAGCACGGCTCTGTTAACAGTGAGACCATCCCTTATTCTGCTGAATCTGGATACTTTGTAGCAAAGATCAGGGCTGTGGACGCAGATTCTGGATACAACGCGCTGCTTTCTTATCACCTGTCGGAGCCAAAAGGAAACAACCTGTTCAGGATCGGAACCAGCAGCGGAGAAATCAGGACTAAGAGGAGAATGAGCGACAATGACCTGAAAACTCACCACTTGTTGGTGTTAGTTTCTGATAATGGAGAACCTTCTCTGTCAGCCACTGTTTCTATTGATGTGATGGTGGTTGAAAGCACAGCTGATGTCCAGACTCAGTTCAGACATGTGCCTATAAAGGAGGACAACTTCTCTGATTTGAACTTGTATCTACTGATCGCCATCGTGTCAGTGTCTGTGATCTTTCTGCTGAGTCTCATCAATTTAATAGCTGTCAGATGCCACAGGACAGACAGTGATTTCAGCAGGTACAGCGCCCCCATGATCACCACCCACCCTGACGGGAGCTGGTCTTACTCTAAAGCTACTCAGCAGTATGACGTGTGTTTCAGCTCAGACACACTGAAGAGTGACGTAGTGGTTTTCCCCGCATCGTTTCCGCCTGTAGATGCTGAACTGATCAGTATTAATGGGAATGATACTTTTACCAGAACTCAGACTTTACCAAACACAGACAAGGTAAGATCGTTGCTCAATTCTTGTTACTTCCTGTTGTATCGCTTTTATTTCCTGTGTATATCCGATTGTTTTAAAGATTATAAATTTAGCTAAAAATGTTATTGAATATAAACTATCGATTAACCTTTCAAATAGAATTCAACTAAATTGACCTGAACTGAACAGTACTAATAAAAATAAATACTCGTTGTTTGCTTGCACGGTTTCTGTCCGTAGTTCTCATTAGGAAATATTTTATTTCCTGTATTATGGTTCATTTTGCTTATTTTTAAAAATTTTTAATTTAAGCATGTCTCGATACCTGATAAAAACAATTTCTCTCTGCATGGGATTTTTTTTAAATCAAAATTGAATGCAGTTGTATATTTATTACTTCGATTCTAAACGGTGCAAAATTCCACGAGCTTGCAGGAATCCTGAACATATTACAGCTGAGATCATCCAAATTACTTTTATCGAATTACATTGAACTTTTTCTTCCGTTTAGACTTTTTGGACTCAAATTACTTTTTACGTTCGTTAACATAGTCCGTATCGATCCTACTTAAAGGAGCCTCCTAAAGTTTCAACAAAACGGAAAAAAATAATTTCCTCTGAGAAAAAATATTCAAACATTTCATTGAATGTTTGAATTTTTTTTGCCTGTCTTGTGATTATTTTCTGGTTTTTCTGAGTTGACAAGTGCCAAGATTAACACTATTATAGATTAAGCATATTTTAATGTTTTGCCGATTCATAAAAAAGAAACAAGATATTTACAAGATAAATTCTGGTGTTTGTACCTCGTAGGCTTTTTTGGAGTTGGGTGTAATTTTCGCGGGTGTCCGCGCGGGGACATTGTAGACCATTACATCTGAATTTCCTTTTTATTTCCACGGACTCCTCCCAGAGTCAGATGGTGATGATGATGTTTCTCTGGCGTTTGAAACAAAGAGAGGAGGGTAGAAACACAACAACGAAAGGGCGATTTTGTGGAGCTTCGGCCTTTCCTTTTTAACAGATTCCCGAATACCTACTGTTTTTTTTTTTTCACGGCGTATCAAAATCTTTTTTTATTTGTGTGTCCTTTCTTTTGTGGAAACATGATTTTCCCGGGGAGAACAGCGTCTTTGTGGATTTACTTCGTCTTTGTGCTGCTGGTTTGCTGCTGGGAAGCGGCTGTAGGACAGCTCTCTTACTCCGTGTCAGAGGAGGTAAACCACGGGACTGTGATCGCGAATATTGCCAAGGATCTCAACCTAAATGTCAGGGATTTAGAACCCCGTTTGTTCCAGATCGTTGCAGGATCGAACAAAAAATATTTTGAGGTAAATCTAAAGACCGGTTCCCTTTATGTCAACGAGAGAATAGATCGAGAGGAACTGTGCGGTGATGGGGAAAAATGTTCAATGAGTGTAGAGGCAGTTATTAACAATCCTCTGAAATTGTACCGCATGGACATTGCAATTTTAGACGTAAATGATAATTCACCCACATTCACCAGCACGTCTCAGATGATCAACATTAGCGAAAGTACAGCAGCGGGCACTAAATTCCCGTTGCATTCAGCTCATGATGCAGACGTAGGAAAAAATTCAGTGAGTACCTACAGACTGAGTCAGAATGAACATTTCTCTCTACTAACACAAAAAGGAGAAAAAATAACACCAGAACTGGTGCTTCAGAAAATGCTAGATAGAGAAAAACAGTCTTTGATTCGGTTCATAGTGACGGCCGTTGATGGAGGAACACCAGCTAAATCAGGTAGCATGACGATAATAATAAATGTTTTGGACAACAATGACAACCCTCCAGCATTCAGTCAAGCTTTATACAAAGCAAAGGTGTACGAGAATGTAAAAATAGAGACATTAATAATAAGACTAAATGCTACAGATTTAGATGCAGGACAAAATGCACAACTAATTTATTCATTCAGCGAGGTAAGTGGGAAAGAGACAGATCTCTTTGCTATAGATGAAAATACAGGATATGTGACAAATAAAAAGAATATAGACTTTGAAGAGAATAATGCATTTGAACTTAGAGTACAAGTCAGAGATCAAGGCCACTCACCTCTCACCTCGCATGCTAAATTGCTTATTGAAGTTTTAGATGTGAACGACAACGCTCCTGAAATTACAGTTACCACATTGTTAAATACAGTGAAAGAGGATGCAACCATTGGCACAGCGATTGCTCTTGTTTCAGTGCTTGATAAAGATAGCAGTAAAAATGCTATAGTGAACTGCAAAATTTCCAATAATGTTCCTTTTAAACTAGAGTCAAACTATAGGAATTACTATTCTTTAATCGTGGATGGAGCTCTGGACAGAGAAAAAGTGCCACAATATGAAATTAGCATCACAGCTAAAGATGAGGGCAGCCCACCTCTCTCCAGCACAACTGTGGTTCTTGTTCATGTCTCTGATGTAAATGATAACAAACCTCATTTCACAGAAGATAATATAATCATCTTTATAAAAGAAAACAGTCCAGCAGAAACAGTTATTAAAAAAGTGTCTGCAGTGGATGCAGACATTGATCGGAATGGTCAAGTTAGTTATTCCCTTTTACATGATTATAGTAACCAGCTGTCTGTAAGATCAATGATAAACATCAACTCAGAGACAGGAGAAATAATCAGTCTGCAGTCTTTTAACTACGAGGAGCTGAAAACCTTTCATTTTAAAATTCAAGCCACAGACGCTGGTGTTCCTCCATTAAGCAGCAACGTGACAGTTAATGTTTTAATCCTTGATGAAAATGATAATAATCCAAATATTTTAGCTCCTTATTCTGAGCACGGCTCTGTTAACAGTGAGACCATCCCTTATTCTGCTGAATCTGGATACTTTGTAGCAAAGATCAGGGCTGTGGACGCAGATTCTGGATACAACGCGCTGCTTTCTTATCACCTGTCGGAGCCCAAAGGAAACAACCTGTTCAGGATCGGAACCAGCAGCGGAGAAATCAGGACTAAGAGGAGAATGAGCGACAATGACCTGAAAACTCACCACTTGTTGGTGTTAGTTTCTGATAATGGAGAACCTTCTCTGTCAGCCACTGTTTCTATTGATGTGATGGTGGTTGAAAGCACAGCTGATGTCCAGACTCAGTTCAGACATGTGCCTATAAAGGAGGACAACTTCTCTGATTTGAACTTGTATCTACTGATCGCCATCGTGTCAGTGTCTGTGATCTTTCTGCTGAGTCTCATCAGTTTAATAGCTGTCAGATGCCACAGGACAGACAGTGATTTCAGCAGGTACAGCGCCCCCATGATCACCACCCACCCTGACGGGAGCTGGTCTTACTCTAAAGCTACTCAGCAGTATGACGTGTGTTTCAGCTCAGACACACTGAAGAGTGACGTAGTGGTTTTCCCCGCACCGTTTCCACCTGTAGATGCTGAACTGATCAGTATTAATGGAGGAGACACTTTTACCAGAACTCAGACTTTACCGAGCACAGACAAGGTAAGAATGCAGCTTGAGTTATTTTAATGTCTATTTCTATTTTGTGGAAATAAGTTTTGCTATTCAAGCCTGTGATCTTTCTGCTGAGTCTCATCAGTTCAATTCAATCTGGATAAACTCACACAGAGAAAGAATAGTAGTTAGAAGATTTAATGATACAAAGTTCTTTCGCGCTCGAACCCGGCGGAAGACTTGTGAGCTGAGGATCACCAAGGGCAGGTGATCGGTTCAGGTGAAGCTCAGGGTAGTCTCCCCCCCGGTCCGAATACTGGTGGTGGAGCGGAGCCTTGAGATGGAGGAGCTCAAAGCGCGGCTGATGAGCGAGTGCGCGCACCGGTCCTGATTGGCTGCGGCGGGGGCGTGGTGAGTGGATGATGTGGATCGGCTGTATGTTTTGTCTCCCAGCTTGAATTTTCGCCTAGGCTCCATTAGCTGTATTTTGCCTTTTGCTTATGTAATTTTCTGCAGAACTGCTTTGCAGCTACATTTTTACTGCATCTTGTCTACATGTCGTGATACACCGCCATTCTCTCTCTATCTAGGGTTATTTCTTTACAGCGATCCCTCGTTTTTCGCGGGGGTTAGAACAGATAAGCGAAATCCGCGAAGTAGGAACCTTTATTTTTTTTAACAATTATTATACAATGAAATACTCCATAATACATTTGAAACAAAGAACAAAACCTTTTTACAGGGCCAAGCATTTTTTTAACAAATAAAAGTACTGTATAAATTTATATTCTTAATACATATTCTTTTTTTTTTTTACAAATAACTACTATACTGAAAAATAATAATTTTAATCATCAATACGAAGTGAAGGCTTCAAATTGCGGAGATCAGCACCGCCCCACCGCGACCCGAGTCATTGGATTAGAACGGGAAAAAAATGATTATGAAAAAACATACAAAGTGCAGTTGGACAAATAGTGATTCACCTGTATTTCACTGCTCCTTTTGTCTTCTAAAGCCCGCGGTGCAGGTGTGTTTTTTTCGAGAGAACATAGTTATCGGTAGCTGTTGTCGCTCTTTTTTCTTCTGGACAAAATAATTCTTATAAACCGACATTCCACCATCGATTATGTTAAATATGGCAACCTGTTTTACGTACGTGTACATATTAAACTGCAAAGTTGTTGACACACAGGTAGAGAAGAAGCGGAGAGACTGTTTAGCCAATCAGAATGCAGAACACAATGCACGATGCAAATCCGCGAAGCAGCGAGACCACGAAAGGTGAACCGCGAAATAGCGAGGGTTCACTGTATATCAATTCCGTGTTTGTCCCCACGCTGATTCCGGTCATGTTTCATAGTCTCGATTGGACATCTGTTTTAACGTAAATTTAATTAAGATATTTTCTTTATCTTTCTCTATTATTATATTTCTATGTTTTTTTTAAATAGAAGATATTAGATGAATTATATATTTTGACTTTATTATATCTGATGGATGCGGGAAATATTACGTTATCTTTCTAAGTTCGTAAAATATTATATTAAATAAAAAATGCTGCTGGTCAAGAGGATTCCTCCATCAACGCATTTGAAAGGAATCTCTAGTTTTGGTGTAAGCAGAGCAAAACCTGAACTTCCCGTCTTGAGAACAACTTCGTTGGAGCTCTGCATCTTTTATGCAAAGTCAAAGTTAATATACTTTGTATTAATATGAGGACTGACAATTCATTCCAGAAAAATAAACATAAAAATTCGTAATGCGAGCTATGAGTTGCCGAGAATAAATTAAAATTCACTTTCTTTTAGATTTTTGTAAATAATGTACGCAACATAGGTGATGGTATTTATGTGTCAGTGTTGGCTGTAATTGTCGTCGTTGTCCAGGAGGGGACATTATAGACCGTGACATCTAAATTTCCACTACGGCTTCTCAACTCCTCCCAGTTTCAAAGCTTGATGATGTTCTATCGTTTTGAAACAAAGAGAGAAACAGGGCGAAGAATCAAGACGCCTAGGCGATTTCTTCTTGAAAATAACACAATTTTTTTTTTCTTTTTGTGGATTTGATCTTTCCGTTGATGTTGTGACATGACCCAGGACATTTTGGCGGTGCCGTTTTTTCTTTTTAACTGGGAAAATGCATTTTAAGACCAGATCGAGATCTGTATGGATACACCTCGTCTTTGTGCTGCTGGACTGTTATTGGGAAGCGGTTTCAGGACAGCTTTCATACTCCGTGTTTGAAGAGGTAAATCCGGGGACAGCTGTCGGAAACATTGCAAAAGATCTCAACCTCAATGTTCAGGACCTGGAACCTCGTATGTTCCAGATCGTTGCTGGAGCAAAGAGGAAATATTTTGAGGTGAATCTAAAGACGGGAGTCTTGTTTGTCAATGAGAGGATAGATCGAGAAAAGCTCTGCGGTGACGAGGCCAAATGTGCTGTTAATGTTGAAGTGATTATTAATAACCCGTTGAAACTGTATCGCATAGAGATAGCAATATTAGATGTCAATGATAATTCCCCGGATTTTGTTAGCAGGACGGTGGAGCTGAACGTCACTGAGAACACAGCAGTGGGCACGAAATTTCCTCTGCATCCAGCTCACGATGCAGACGTCGGAAAAAACACCGTACACTCGTACAGGCTCAGTCAAAATGAACATTTCTCTCTGGAAACGCAGAAGGGAGAAAGTGAAACACCCGAACTGGTACTTCAGAAAGTTTTAGACCGAGAAAAGAAACATGTTATACAGCTTAGCCTAACTGCTGTGGACGGGGGAACGCCAGCTAGATCTGGAACAATAGATTTGATAATAAATGTTTTAGATATTAACGATAACGCCCCAGAATTTAGTAAAACTCTGTATAAAGCCAGCGTGTATGAAAATGTCACAATAGGCACGTCAATAATTGCAATGACTGCTACAGATTTAGATGCAGGCATGAATGGGCAGGTGTTGTACACTCTGAGTGCTATCGGTAGAGGAAAACTGAATGAGCTTTTTGCAATAGACGGAAAATCTGGAACAATCAGAAATATAAAGAATATTGACTTTGAAGAGAATAATGCTTTTGAGATTAGAGTACAAGCCAGTGATAGGGCAATATTTCCTATGACCTCGCATGCAAAGTTACTGATAGAAGTACTTGACGTAAATGACAATTCTCCTGAAATTACAGTGACATCCCTGTTAAATCGAGTGAAAGAGGATGCATCCATTGGCACCGCAATAGCTTTTGTTTCAGTATTTGACAGGGACAGCGGTAAAAATGGCATTGTTAACTGTAAAATTTCAAACACTGTCCCTTTTAAATTAGAGTTAAATTATAAGAATTACTATTCTCTAGTTGTTGATGGAGCTCTGGACAGAGAAAGAGCAGCTCATTATAATATCAGCATCACAGCCACAGATGAAGGCAACCCATCTCTTTCCAGTATCAGCTTCATTCTTGTAAATGTCTCTGATGTAAATGATAATAACCCTTATTTCACAGAAAACGCCATACATGTCTTTATAAAAGAAAACAGTCCAGCAGGGGCAGTTATTAAAAAAGTGTCAGCAGTTGATGCAGACTCTGATCAAAATGGTCAAATAAGCTACTCACTTTTAATTGACGATAGTAACCAGCTGCCACTCAGATCGATGATCAACATAAACTCAGAAACAGGTGATATAATTAGTCTGCAGTCTTTTAATTATGAGGAACTGAAGACATTTCAGTTTAAAGTTCAGGCTACAGACTCTGGTGTTCCTCCACTCAGCAGCAACGTGACAGTTAATGTTTTAATTCTCGATGAAAATGATAATAATCCAACTATTTTAGCTCCTTATTCTGAGCACGGCTCTGTTAACAGTGAGACCATCCCTTATTCTGCTGAATCTGGATACTTTGTAGCAAAGATCAGGGCTGTGGACGCAGATTCTGGATACAACGCGCTGCTTTCTTATCACCTGTCGGAGCCCAAAGGAAACAACCTGTTCAGGATCGGAACCAGCAGCGGAGAAATCAGGACTAAGAGGAGAATGAGCGACAATGACCTGAAAACTCACCACTTGTTGGTGTTAGTTTCTGATAATGGAGAACCTTCTCTGTCAGCCACTGTTTCTATTGATGTGATGGTGGTTGAAAGCACAGCTGATGTCCAGACTCAGTTCAGACATGTGCCTATAAAGGAGGACAACTTCTCTGATTTGAACTTGTATCTACTGATCGCCATCGTGTCAGTGTCTGTGATCTTTCTGCTGAGTCTCATCAGTTTAATAGCTGTCAGATGCCACAGGACAGACAATGATTTCAGCAGGTACAGCGCCCCCATGATCACCACCCACCCTGACGGGAGCTGGTCTTACTCTAAAGCTACTCAGCAGTATGACGTGTGTTTCAGCTCAGACACACTGAAGAGTGACGTAGTGGTTTTCCCCGCACCGTTTCCACCTGTAGATGCTGAACTGATCAGTATTAATGGAAATGATACTTTTACCAGAACTCAGACTTTACCAAGCAAAGAGAAGGTAAGCATATTGTTAAATTATTTGTTACCCTCTAATTCAACATGTCAAAATATGCTGGCTTGCGTATGCCTTTTTTCTATATAGCTGCAATAAATCCTTCTGCATCATATTTTTACAGACCAGCTGATGATATTTTTTCAATCTCATAAAAAATTTATTAGATAGGGTTTGTGAAGAAGTCAGTTATTTGTTTGTGTGTGTGTGTAACATTAATTGACAAATGCATGTTACCGCTCTCCATGGTTCTGAAACTATATTCATCAACAATCTCTTTTCCACGTTATCTAAAAAAACCTTAAACATATTTATTTTTACATTATTTTTCGTAATATGTGTAGAAATGTTCACTAGCATATTTATTCTAAAAGTACACAAAGTGTATTTTTTTTCAGTTTATGTTGTCCATCTACGATGTCTAATCGATTAATTTGTCTTAATAATTGTTTTTTTATTTAATTTTCCAAATAGATTTCTATCTGGAATTGTAAATAAATAAATATATAAATAAATAAATAAATAAATAAATTAATAAATAAATAAATAAATAAATACATAAAATAAATAAAAATATTGCACAGGTAAATGCCGTTTTATGCTATTTGTTCACCAAATTCTTAAGGGTAGATATTTCCAGTAAGGCTCCAACAGAGGACAGTGCAGACCGCAGCATTTATATGAACTGATTCAGGACTCCTCCCAGATTCAGTGAACGATTCGTCTTTGCTCTGTTACAAAGAGGTCTCGAGACAAAGGACGGTCGTCGTCTGTTGCGAACATGGTGGCGTTTCCATTCGGAACAGTTGCTTTCTGATTCCTATCTTGTGCTTTTTTTATACAGTACTGCAAGATGTTGTCCTGATTTGTCCGTCCGCTTTGTCATACGTCTAGAATTATGCATCTATTGGATAGACCGAGCTCGATATGGATTTATTTCTTGCTCACGCTGCTGAACTGTTATTCGGACGCTGTATCTGGACAGCTCACTTACACCGTCGCAGAGGAGTCAAACATTGGAACTGTTTTGGGAAACATAGCGAAAGATCTGAACATTAATACCCAAGAGTTGGAAACGCGGATGTTTCAGATTGTTGCTGGATCTAAGAAAAAATACTTCGAGGTAAACGTGAAGACTGGTTCTCTTTATGTAAATGAAAGAATCGACCGAGAGCAGCTCTGTGGTGATGAGTCAAAATGTTCACTCGGAGTAGAAGCAGTCATAAATAACCCTTTGAAGCTGTACCGTATAGAAGTTGTTGTTTTAGATGTCAATGATAACTCGCCATCATTTCCCAGCCTGTCGCAGACGATTAATATTACAGAAAGCACAGCAGCGGGAGCTAAATTCCTGCTGAAACGGGCTCACGATGCAGACGTAGGGAAGAACTCTGTTAATGCATACAAGCTCAGTCAAAATGAGTATTTTTCTCTGAATACGCATAAGGGACAGAATATGATTGTCGAACTAGTCCTACAGAAAGTGCTAGATAGAGAAAAGCAGTCTGTAATACGACTCACGCTGACTGCCATTGATGGGGGAACACCAGCTAAATCAGGAAGTATGACTATTGTAGTAAATGTGCTGGATGTTAATGATAATCACCCAGTTTTTAGTCAAAAACTTTACAAAGCCAGTGTGTATGAGAACGTTAAAATCGGGACACCAATAATTACTCTAAACGCTACGGACTTAGATGCAGGACAAAATGGCCGAATATTGTATTCATTGATTGAAATAGACGAAGGTAAACAAACGAGCTTGTTTACGATAAACGAACAAAATGGCACAATAACGAACAAAAACAACATAGACTTTGAGGAGAACAATGCTTTTGAGATTCAAGTGCAAGCCAGTGATAGTGCAAACTCTCCTCTCACATCAAACGCAAAATTACTGATTGAAATTTTAGACGTGAATGACAACGCGCCTGAAATTACAGTGACGTCGCTTTTAAATACAGTGAGAGAAGATGCGCCCGTTGGCACCGCGATAGCTCTTGTTTCTGTATTTGATAAAGACAGCGGGAGGAATGGAATGGTTAACTGTGAAATTTCCAATAATGTTCCGTTCAAATTAGAAGCTAATTATAAGAATTACTATTCCTTAATTGTTGATGGAGCGCTTGACAGAGAAACAGCGGCTCACTATAAAATTTGCATCAGTGTTAGAGATGAGGGGAGTCCTTCTCTCTCCAGCACCAGTGTCATTCTTGTGCACGTCTCTGATGTAAATGATAACAAACCAAGTTTCCCAGAGGCCGCTACAAATGTCTTCATAAAAGAAAACAGTCAAATTGGAGCAGTTATTAAAGCAGTGTCAGCAGTTGATGCAGACACTGATCAAAATGGTCAAATAAGCTACTCACTTTTAATTGACAATAATAACCCGATGCCACTCAGATCGATGATCAACATAAACTCAGAAACAGGTGATATAATCAGTCTGCAGTCTTTTAATTACGAGGAGTTGAAATCGTTTCAGTTTAAAGTTCAGGCTACAGACGCTGGTGTTCCTCCACTCACCAGCAACGTGACTGTTAATATTTTAATCCTCGATGAAAATGATAATAATCCAACTATTTTAGCTCCTTATTCTGAGCACGGCTCTGTTAACAGTGAGACCATCCCTTATTCTGCTGAATCTGGATACTTTGTAGCAAAGATCAGGGCTGTGGACGCAGATTCTGGATACAACGCGCTGCTTTCTTATCACCTGTCGGAGCCAAAAGGAAACAACCTGTTCAGGATCGGAACCAGCAGCGGAGAAATCAGGACTAAGAGGAGAATGAGCGACAATGACCTGAAAACTCACCACTTGTTGGTGTTAGTTTCTGATAATGGAGAACCTTCTCTGTCAGCCACTGTTTCTATTGATGTGATGGTGGTTGAAAGCACAGCTGATGTCCAGACTCAGTTCAGACATGTGCCTATAAAGGAGGACAACTTCTCTGATTTGAACTTGTATCTACTGATCGCCATCGTGTCAGTGTCTGTGATCTTTCTGCTGAGTCTCATCAGTTTAATAGCTGTCAGATGCCACAGGACAGACAGTGATTTCAGCAGGTACAGCGCCCCCATGATCACCACCCACCCTGACGGGAGCTGGTCTTACTCTAAAGCTACTCAGCAGTATGACGTGTGTTTCAGCTCAGACACACTGAAGAGTGACGTAGTGGTTTTCCCCGCCCCGTTTCCACCTGTAGATGCTGAACTGATCAGTATTAATGGGAATGATACTTTTACCAGAACTCAGACTTTACCTAATAAGGAAAAGGTAAGAATATAACACCGCCTTCTTCCACCCTTATGTACGTATAACATCAATTCACATCTTCACGTTTTTATTTTTTTTTGCATGCTTTTTCGTTGTTTTTTAACGTAGCTGTATTTTTAAATTTCCGTTATTACAGTTTTAGTGGTTGTATTCAAATCTCTGGCGTGCGATGTTTGGTATTAAATACGTTTTACGAACAAAAGAAAATGTTGGTCTATAATTATATTTAGGAAGGAAAGCATTACTGAGCAGCCTATTTATTGAATTTGATTTTCTCGGTAAGGCTGATGAAAAGTTAAATATGAAGTGTCAACAAACAACCCATTCTCACTCCCAACTCGTCATATGTTTACGCATGGGACGGTTCGTCCTCGTCACACGTTGACGCGCAGGGTACACCTTTCGAGTCAATATGTGAGGCGAGGGGTTTTACACTATGCCTTACCGTAATTTTTGCCCTTAACCTAACCAAATGGTTGGGTTTTGAAGGTTCGGCAGCGGTTAGGAGAACCCTTCGCGTCAAAAATTCACGTAAAACATGTGACCTTCCCAAGTCGTCAATATGTGACGAGTCGGGAGTGAGAATGTGTTGCAATAAACACTTCAAATCGTGGTTTGCTTTTATACTGTGGCTCAATCTACTGATGCATAATTATACATGTATGATTTGCAGCATATTGGAATATTATTATCTCTTCTCCCCATGCCAATGAATGTCACCTTGCGCCTCGCTAATTGCTGTTTTCACAATGGTGAATTATTGTTTGCATACTCCTACATCGTAAAAAATAAATTTCACATTATATACAAGCAAAACATTCATTTCGATTCATATACCTATATGAGTAAATGCATTTTAAAACAAGTATTTTAACTGAGTTTTGTTGGTTTGATGCAGTTCCCCCAAACGTCCATGAGGCGACAGTCAAGACCGTAACACCGACGGGGATCGTTGATTTGAAAAGGCACCTCCCATGTTCAGAGCATCCATTTTTATCGGTACATTGTGAGGCTTAGACGCAGTGAAAGACAGCTACATTTTGTGTTCGCGTCTGTAAAAATATTCCCTCTCCATATGAATCAAGGGTTTTGTACGGATCTATGTTTTGTTATCGCTGGGCGGAACTATGGATCCTCTGAGAGGAGTGATCTCCTTTGGAATATATCTGCTGTTTGTTTCCGTGGAGCATAACAGTGGAGCCGTGTCTGGGCAGCTTTCTTACTCTGTGCAGGAAGAGGTAAACCCCGGGACTTCAGTTGGCAATTTGGCGAAGGATCTCAACATTAATGTGCAGGATTTGGAGTCGCGTATGTTCCAGACAGTTGCCGGATCAAAGACAAAGTATTTTGATGTCAATTTAAAGTCAGGATTTCTTTACGTCAGTGAGAGAATCGACAGAGAACTTCTTTGTGCGAAGGCGACAGCATGCGCCATAAATGTAGAAGCTGTGATTAACAATCCACTCAAACTTTATCAGATTGAAGTCATTGTTCTAGATGTAAATGATAACGCGCCTGTTTTTAGTACGAAATCTCAAACTATCAACATAGCGGAGAGCATTTTGCCAGGAACAACATTTCCTCTGTTGTCCGCATATGATGCTGATGTGGGGAAAAACGGTATAAGCACCTATAAGCTAAAGCCTAGCGAGTATTTTTCTTTAAAAGTACACAAAGGTGAGAGTGTGTCAGCGGAGTTAGTCCTTCAGAAAGCCTTAGATCGTGAGAAGCAGGAAATAATTAAACTTACGCTGACAGCAATAGACGGAGGGACACCAGTGAAATCAGGCACATCAGAAATTATTATTCGTGTCCTTGATATAAACGATAATATTCCCACTTTTATCAAAACACTGTATAAAACAAGCATTACAGAAAATGCACCCCTCGGAATGACTTTAGTCGAGGTGACTGCGACTGATGCCGACCAGGGATTGAACAAAGAAATTGTATATTCATTGAATTCAAACGATCAGGACCACGTTTTAGAAATCTTTGAAATTGATAGCGACACGGGGGTATTAACAGTTAAAGAGAATATAGACTTTGAATTAAATCCGTCTTTTGAGATTCGCGTGCAGGCTGCAGACAAAGGCAATCCTCCGCTAACAGCTCAGTGTAAAGTCCTGGTGGAGGTGGTGGATGTAAATGACAATGCGCCTGACATCACTGTCACGTCACTGCTCCGTAGTGTCAAAGAGGACGCTGAAATAGGCACTGCAGTTGCACTTGTCTCAGTTCTCGATAGAGACGGTGGCAAAAATGGCGAAGTGAAATGTGAGATTTCGAACAACGTTCCCTTTAAATTAGAGACAAATTACAAAAATTATTATACTCTGGTTTTAAGTCACGCTCTAGATAGAGAAATAATTTCTCAGTATAACATTACAATTAAAGCTACAGATGAAGGGAGCCCTCCGCTGTCTAAAACAAGTGTTGTTTCGATTCAAGTTTCCGACGTAAACGATAACGCGCCTCAGTTTTCTGAGGCTGTAATTAATATGTATGTGCGGGAAAATAGTCCAGTTGGGACGGTTTTAAAAGCAGTATATGCAACTGATGCTGATGCTAGTGAAAACAGCATGGTGAGCTACTCCATAATCAGTAACAATAACATTGTACCGCTGTCAACAATGATTGACGTTAACTCAGAAACAGGAAAAATAGTAAGTCTACAGACTTTTAATTATGAAGAGATGAAAACATTTCAGTTTAAAGTTCAGGCTACAGACTCTGGTGTTCCTCCGCTCAGAAGCAACGTGACTGTTAATGTTTTTATCTTGGATGAAAATGATAATAATCCAACTATTTTAGCTCCTTATTCTGAGCACGGCTCTGTTAACAGTGAGACCATCCCTTATTCTGCTGAATCTGGATACTTTGTAGCAAAGATCAGGGCTGTGGACGCAGATTCTGGATACAATGCGCTGCTTTCTTATCACCTGTCGGAGCCAAAAGGAAACAACCTGTTCAGGATCGGAACCAGCACCGGAGAAATCAGGACTAAGAGGAGAATGAGCGACAATGACCTGAAAACTCACCACTTGTTGGTGTTAGTTTCTGATAATGGAGAACCTTCTCTGTCAGCCACTGTTTCTATTGATGTGATGGTGGTTGAAAGCACAGCTGATGTCCAGACTCAGTTCAGACATGTGCCTATAAAGGAGGACAACTTCTCTGATTTGAACTTGTATCTACTGATCGCCATCGTGTCAGTGTCTGTGATCTTTCTGCTGAGTCTCATCAGTTTAATAGCTGTCAGATGCCACAGGACAGACAGTGATTTCAGCAGGTACAGCGCCCCCATGATCACCACCCACCCTGACGGGAGCTGGTCTTACTCTAAAGCTACTCAGCAGTATGACGTGTGTTTCAGCTCAGACACACTGAAGAGTGACGTAGTGGTTTTCCCCGCACCGTTTCCGCCTGTAGATGCTGAACTGATCAGTATTAATGGGAATGATACTTTTACCAGAACTCAGACTTTACCAAACACAGATAAGGTAAGGTTTATTTTAAAATTCAAATTTTGTTGTTGTTACCAAAGTTATGGGTAATGCTTACATCGATGAGGATCATGCATGTCTTGCATGATCCTCAAAAAGAAAAACAGAAATGTTATGTTTGTTACTGCTTGCAGAACTGAACTCCACTTTCCACGTCGCTGATTTCTTTATGTTCAAATGTATGTTACTTGCGCTCATACATTGACTAGATATTTTGTGTCAAATCCACGCTTGATGAAATTAGCATTGTTCAATTGTGTATACCGTATAATAACATAAAGTAGGCCTACACACATAATTGATCTTAAATAATTTAAAGAAACAAATCTTCAAAAGCATAATCTATACGATTTTCTTTGCTCTGACACGTTTTCTCGTTGGCGACAATTTCCTTGAAATTAAATTCTGACATCTTGTTGTTTTTTGTATATAAAGTAAAAAGCATTTATTTATTTTTTCTTGCCGTTAAATATTCATGCCGTGTAGTGACGCTTTTAATAACGCTTTATAAATATTTTTTACACGCACCCCCCCCCCCCCCCCCCCTCCTTTCTTTCTGTGTAAAGAGTACAATAATATTAGTAATAATTAACACCTTTCAAAAACCTTTCCTGCATCGGAATGTAACTTGTGACCTTCAGTAGAATCTTTATTTATTTTTATTCGAGTTAGTCATTTTTTATTATTATTCTTTCTGATGAGTGTGGTTTTGCGAGATCACCACAAAGCGACGCTATAGACCGTAACACTGAAGTGGTAACGCTCCTCGTAGAGCAAAAGGAGGCTGGCTGCGATTTTCAGCACAAAGAGATTTGGGAACCGACGGGACGACATTATGGAATACATTTCAACAAAGCCACGGATTTCGCCTTGAATTTTGATTTTCTCTGAGGCAAATGAAATATAAGCGAACTATACCTTGATCACATTAAACGGAATTATGTTATCAACAAATTTCTGGAGACCTGCTATTACACATTTTCTGCTGGGACTGCTGGGTTGTTACCAGGAAGCGGCGACGACACAGCTGTTTTATTCTGTTTCAGAGGAGGTAAAACCAGGCACTAACATAGCAAATATTGCGAAGGACCTTAACTTGAACGTGCAGGATTTGGACTCCCGCTTGTTTCAAATTGTTGCATCTAAAAGGAAATACTTCGAGGTAAATTTAAAGACCGGATTTTTGATCACTAATGAGAGGATAGATCGAGAGGAGCTGTGTGCAGATGAGTCCAAATGCATTGTTAGCTTGGAGGCTGTAATAAACAGCCCGTTGAAGTTGTACCGCGTGGAGATAGAAATTAAAGATGTCAACGATCATTCTCCCACTTTTAATGCGCAATCCCAACTATTGGATGTAGCAGAAAATACCTCGCCCGGGTTTAAATTAGCCTTGTCGGAAGCAAGCGACGCCGACGGAGGTAAAAATGGCGTTAGCGGCTACAAGCTCAGTCCAAATGAATACTTCAGTCTCGTCACACACAAAAGAGGAGAGAGCATATCTCCAGAACTAGTGCTGCAAAAAAACTTAGATCGAGAGACAAAATCAAATATAAAACTCCTGTTAACTGCATTCGACGGGGGCTCTCCGGCAAATTCAGGTACATCAGAAATTGAAATAAATGTCTTGGATATAAACGATAACGCACCTATTTTTAGCAGTAGTCTTTACAAGATTAACGTGCTAGAAAACGTCGCAGTTGGCACTGCAATCTTGACTTTAAATGCCACAGACGCTGATGAAGGATCAAACAGTGAGATAGTGTTCTCTCTTCGCAGTAAAGATCAAGATCATGTTCTTGATATTTTCGAAATAGACTCTGTAACGGGAGTCATTTCAGTGAAAGGTGAAATCGACTATGAAGAAAAGAAAGCTTTTGAGATCCGTGCGGAGGCAAGAGATAAAGGCCAGCCTCCCATGTCTGCTCACAGTAAAGTGCTGGTTGAAGTCATAGATGTTAATGATAATGCCCCTGAAATCACTGTGACGTTACTTACGAGTAGCGTCAAGGAAGACGCTGCCGTCGGTACGGCTATTGCTCTTGTTTCGGTACTAGACAGAGACAGTGGTAAAAATGGCGAAGTTACCTGTAAGATTGTAAACACAGTTCCTTTCAAACTTGAGAAAAACTATAAAAACTATTACTCGTTGGTTGTTGATGGACATTTAGACAGAGAGGTGACTTCTCAGTACAATGTAATAATATTAGCTTCAGATGAGGGGCAACCTCCTCTCTCAAACACCAGCCTTGTTGCTGTTTTTGTCTCTGATGTAAATGACAATGCGCCGGACTTTCAGGAACCTGTCATAAACATATATGTGAAAGAAAACAGTAAAGTGGGTACAATAATAAAAACAGTGACAGCAGTCGATGTTGACATCAACAAAAACGGTCAGGTGAGCTATTCGGTTCTGGAAACTAACAGTAAAGGACAGCATTTCACCCCAATGATTAGTATTAATTCTGAATCTGGAGATATAATGAGCCTACAGTCTTTTAATTATGAGGAAGTAAAAACCTTTCAGTTTAAAGTTAAGGCCACAGATTCTGGTAATCCTCCACTCAGCAGCAACGTTACAGTAAACGTTTTAATCCTGGACGAGAATGATAATAATCCAACTATTCTAGCTCCTTATTCTGAGCACGGCTCTGTTAACACTGAGACCATCCCTTATTCTGCTGAATCTGGATACTTTGTAGCAAAGATCAGGGCTGTGGACGCAGATTCTGGATACAACGCGCTGCTTTCTTATCACCTGTCGGAGTCAAAAGGAAACAATTTGTTTAGAATCGGAACCAGCACCGGAGAAATCAGGACTAAGAGGAGAATGAGCGACAATGACCTGAAAACTCACCACTTGTTGGTGTTAGTTTCTGATAATGGAGAACCTTCTCTGTCAGCCACTGTTTCTATTGATGTGATGGTGGTTGAAAGCACAGCTGATGTCCAGACTCAGTTCAGACATGTGCCTATAAAGGAGGACAACTTCTCTGATTTGAACTTGTATCTACTGATCGCCATTGTGTCAGTGTCTGTGATCTTTCTGCTGAGTCTCATCAGTTTAATAGCTGTCAGATGCCACAGGACAGACAGTGATTTCAGCAGGTACAGCGCCCCCATGATCACCACCCACCCTGACGGGAGCTGGTCTTACTCTAAAGCTACTCAGCAGTATGACGTGTGTTTCAGCTCAGACACACTGAAGAGTGACGTAGTGGTTTTCCCCGCACCGTTTCCACCTGTAGATGCTGAACTGATCAGTATCAACGGAACAGACACTTTTACCAGAACTCAGACTTTACCAAACAAAGACAAGGTAAGAAATGTACATGTGTTGAGTCAATTTTAATTTTGCTGAAAGGTAATTTGTTATATACAGTACATATCAGCTACAAGATTAAACTGTACAGAATATTTTTCAGCTGTGGTATGAGAATTTCCTTTGATAAAGCAATAGTGTAGATTTACTCAACAAATTAATCACATGTCAATGATAACCACCATTTCACCATAATGAAGACGTTTTAAAGTGATCCAAACCTGCACATTTACATGTTCTGCTTCGTTCTGTACATTTTAATTTATGTTCAAATTAGATGTTGGTGAAGTTTCAGGAAGCCTTTACTTAGCCAGAGTTTAAGAAAGTCTATGACAAAAGAGAATATATACGCAACAAATATGTTTTGTTAAATAAGTGGCAGAAAGACACAGGAATTCTGTCCATGCGCTGTCCGTGGTTCTGACTAATGTGTGCCTCTAAGCTGTAGTCTGTGTTGAGAGTCAAGAGCTGTTCTTGGTGCTGATGCTGTAGTTCAACCTAATACTCTGCGTGCTATTGAACAGATATGTTTTTGTTTTGTTTTACCAGGAACATGTTTGCTTTTTGGCTTTTAAAATACATAACTCACTAACTTAGCATCTTTATAATAGGATCTCTATTCCAACAGTACATACTTTGCTGCGCACTTGCCCAATCAGAATTTTTTTCCAATAATTTTGTTTTCCAAAATCTAATAATATTAGTTTGTTGCACAATTAAGTGAACACAAGATGTCGCTTGAGACCGCGCAAAAAAAGCTGTTTAATATGCTGTAAACTCCTCCCATTTTCAAGACAAAGCAGCAACGTCATCATCAGAGGCTGCTTTGTGAAAACACCTCGCAGATGAGCGAGGCCCGTAACGAGTGAGGATCTTTTGCAAGAATGGATATATGAAAGAAAAAACATGCTTTTTAAGCACTAAAGCAGAACGTGTAGGGCTTCTTATGAAAAGCGATGGCGGCTCGGACACGATGGGATAATATGTGGAGCCTGATTTTCACTCTTTTTTGTCTCGTTGATCGGTCCGTGGCTCAGATATCATACACCATTTCCGAAGAGGTGGACAAAGGCAGAGTGGTTGGAAACGTTGCGAAGGACTTAAACCTCAGTGTGCAGCAGCTCCAGAACACGGACCTCCAGATGGCGTCTGGGTATCGAAAGCGTTATTTTGACATAAATCGTGAATCTGGAGTAATTTTCGTCTGCGAAAGGATAGACCGGGAGGAGCTTTGTCCGAATCTGGCAAAATGTTTTTTAAACATCGAGGCCATATTGAGCAACCCTCGCAGCCTCCATCGAATTGAGGTGTTGATAAATGATATTAATGACAACGCTCCCTTTTTTCTCGAGGAAGCGATTACAATAGATATATCTGAAGCTTCGTATGTTGGGGAGAGACATCCACTCCCCGTCGCTCATGATGCGGATGTGGGAAGTAATTCGGTGAAGACGTACAAGTTAAACACAAATGAGTATTTCTCATTAGATATACAGAGCGCTGGTGACCAGAGTGTCTCTGCTGAATTAATATTGCAAAAAGCATTAGATCACGAAAAAGAGCCTGTGATCGAGCTGATTCTGACTGCAGTTGACGGCGGTAAACCCGCTAAAGCAGGAGCTTTACAGATAAAAGTGAACGTTTTGGACGTAAACGACAATTCGCCCGTATTTAGTAAGAATCTTTACAAAATACAAGTGACTGAAAATGCAAATATGGGCACAACCTTATTAACACTGAGTGCCACTGATTTAGATGGAGGCGTCAATGGTCAGATCGTTTATTCTTTCACAGAGGGGGCGCGTTTAAATCCTGAAGAAATATTTTCTCTAAATAACAATAGCGGAGAGATTATAGTTAAAGGCAACATTGATTATGAGGAATACCAAGCATTTGAAATCCGTGTTCAAGCACGAGATAAAGGAAGTACACCCCGTAGTGCACATAGTAAAGTTTTAGTCGAAGTGATTGATGTCAATGACAATGCTCCGGAAATATTGGTGTCATCTCTGATGAGCCCAATAAAGGAGGACGCTGAAATAGCCACGGCTGTTGCGATGGTAACAGTCACCGATAGAGACAGAGGCAAAAATGGTCAAATCAATTGTAAGATAACAGGTTCTGTTCCATTTAAATTAAAATCTAATTATAAAAATTACTATTCTTTGTTGGTCGATGGACCACTTGACAGAGAAAATATTTCTAAATATAATATATCAATTGAAGCAACAGATGAGGGATCACCTGAGCTTACGACAACAGCAGTAATTGCGCTTGAGGTTTCTGATGTAAACGACAATCCTCCTCGATTCCCTGGTTCTCTAATTAACGTGTTTGTAAAAGAGAACATCCAAACTGGAACAACAATTCATAGACTATCTACGTTTGATTCAGATTTGGATGAAAATGCTAAATCAACGTACAGTTTACTTAATTCTCCCAAAAATACGCAGATTAATTCGATGATAACAATTAACTCAAATACAGGAGATATTATAATTCTGCAATCGTTTAACTACGAGGAGTTAAAAACATTTCAGTTTAAAGTTCAGGCTACAGACTCTGGTGTTCCGCCACTGAGCAGCAATGTGACAGTTAATGTTTTAATTCTCGACGAAAATGATAATAATCCATCTATTTTAGCTCCTTATTCTGAGCACGGCTCTGTTAACAGTGAGACCATCCCTTATTCTGCTGAATCTGGATACTTTGTGGCAAAGATCAGGGCTGTGGACGCAGATTCTGGATACAACGCGCTGCTTTCTTATCACCTGTCGGAGTCAAAAGGAAACAACTTATTCAGAATCGGAATCAGCACCGGAGAAATCAGGACTAAGAGGAGAATGAGCGACAATGACCTGAAAACTCACCACTTGTTGGTGTTAGTTTCTGATAATGGAGAACCTTCTCTGTCAGCCACTGTTTCTATTGATGTGATGGTGGTTGAAAGCACAGCTGATGTCCAGACTCAGTTCAGACATGTGCCTATAAAGGAGGACAACTTCTCTGATTTGAACTTGTATCTACTGATCGCCATCGTGTCAGTGTCTGTGATCTTTCTGCTGAGTCTCATCAGTTTAATAGCTGTCAGATGCCACAGGACAGACAGTGATTTCAGCAGGTACAGCGCCCCCATGATCACCACCCACCCTGACGGGAGCTGGTCTTACTCTAAAGCTACTCAGCAGTATGACGTGTGTTTCAGCTCAGACACACTGAAGAGTGACGTAGTGGTTTTCCCCGCACCGTTTCCACCTGTAGATGCTGAACTGATCAGTATTAATGGGAATGATACTTTTACCAGAACTCAGACTTTACCAAACAAAGACAAGGTGAGTCATCTTCAAAACTATATTTCTTAAAAATGGAAAAAAAAAAATAGCGATTTCCTTGCCGCAACTTCCGTTGGAAGTAAGATCTTCATGTGTTTAAATCCATGAAACGTATGCTGGTTTTCTATTTGTGTTGTGAAGTTGACAAACATCGATGACAAACGTTCATTATCAGTCAATTTGCAGTAAATTCACTTTTAAATGAAAGTAAAATCTGGCATAGCTTTGAGTTTACAATTTTTACTGGTTCGTTTGTGGTCCACCAATCCTCGCAAATGGCGGTAGTCATGGTCCTGTAAAACAATATCGATATGACTACTGGTTAAATTATATGTAAATATAACTAGAAAGAGCCGTCTTCAATATTTAATAATTTAATAATATATTATTATTATTATTATAAAAGTAGTCGTAGCTTTTCTCTTCCGCCAGCTCATCTATTTGTGCTTTTCTTCTAAAGCCGTCACTATGTTTAAGACTTTTCACACTGTGTGGTTAAAGGTTATGATTATCAGCTGACGTCAATATTACTTGGCTGACCGGCTGATGGTTTTTCAGTAAAGAAAAAAAAACAATACCACTGAGTGATTTTGTCAGGGGTTTCTTTCCCATTATTTTCAATCTATGAAAGTCTGTATATCGGACACAAGATGTCACACGAGACCATACATTCCCTGATGCTCGCCTAATGGCTCGAAACTCCTCTTTTTACTTGCTGAAGTACGAACCACTCGGTGCTTGGTGTTGGTTCGGACGTCGTCGTGGGGCAAGATGGTCTCGAGACTCGGAGATTTCGAACGTATTTTTTACTTTTTTGCCGTTTTATAAATAAAGGAGCTTAGTTTGGATTGACCGTCTTGTACAATAATGAATCGGAAACTGAAAAGAGAATCCGAATGGATGCTGCTCGCCATTACTCTTTGTTTTTTGGATTGGTCCTCCGCTCAGATTTCCTACTCGGTCTCCGAGGAGGTGGACAAAGGGACAGTGGTCGGGAATATTGCTAAGGATTTACACGTCAGCGCACAGCAACTGGAGCAACGGGGATTTCGAATTGTGTCTGGACACAGTAAGACGTATTTTGAAGCCAATTTAAAAACAGGAGCGTTGTTTGTAAGCGACAGAATCGACCGCGAAGAGCTTTGTCCTAATACACCCAAGTGCCCCTTAAACATACAGGGAATCCTGAGCGATCCCATGAACGTATATCGAATTGAAGTAAACATTATGGATATTACTGATAACGAACCGGCATTCTCAGAGAAAATTCATGTGTTCAATATCTCTGAATCATCCTCCACGGGGGAAAGATATCCTCTCCCAGCAGCTCACGACACAGATACTGACATCAATTCAGTCAAAACCTTTAAAATGAGTCCAAATGAGTATTTTTCGATCGATGTCAGCAGCAGTCGCGGCAGCGTATCTGCCGAGTTGGTTCTGCAAAAAGCTTTAGACAGAGAAAAGCAATCCACAATGAAACTGACCCTGACAGCTGTGGACGGAGGAAAACCCTTGACGTCTGGCAGCATGCAAATTCTCGTAAACGTGATAGATGCTAATGATAATTCGCCTTTGTTTAGTAATTCGCTCTATAAAATAAGTGTCAGCGAAAACATACCGGTGGGCACAACAATATTAAAATTAAATGCAACTGATTTAGACGAGGGTCCGAATGCAGCCATCACATATTTTTTAATGGGAGGGGGAACGGCAGACTCTTCTAGAAAATTCAGTGTTATTCCGGAGAGCGGCGAAATGATTGTCAAAGCTGATTTGGATTACGAGGAAAGTGATGTATATGAATTAAGAGTGCGTGCAACAGATCAAGGCGCGTCCCCAAGGAGTGGTTACGCCAAGGTGTTGCTCGAGGTTGTTGATATTAATGACAATGCACCAGAAATCTCGATAACGTCCATGATGAGCAATGTGCGGGAAGATGCGGCAGTTGGAACAGTCGTTGCTTTGGTAACAGTGAGCGATAAAGACGGAGGCTCGAATGGCCTCACTAGCTGTAAAATCCAAGACGACGTCCCATTTAAATTAACGTCAAACTAAAAAACTATTATTCATTAATAATTGACGGTCCTCTTGACAGAGGGACTGTATCCGTTCATAATTTGACTATCACTGCTGTAGATGAAGGAAGTCCAGCGCTCACTAGTACTGCTGTTGTCTACATGTATATTTCTGACGTCAATGACAATGCGCCTAAATTTCCAGAAACAGCCACTGTTTCTATTGATGTGATGGTGGTTGAAAGCACAGCTGATGTCCAGACTCAGTTCAGACATGTGCCTATAAAGGAGGACAACTTCTCTGATTTGAACTTGTATCTACTGATCGCCATCGTGTCAGTGTCTGTGATCTTTCTGCTGAGTCTCATCAGTTTAATAGCTGTCAGATGCCACAGGACAGACAGTGATTTCAGCAGGTACAGCGCCCCCATGATTACCACCCACCCTGACGGGAGCTGGTCTTACTCTAAAGCTACTCAGCAGTATGACGTGTGTTTCAGCTCAGACACACTGAAGAGTGACGTAGTGGTTTTCCCCGCACCGTTTCCTCCTGTAGATGCTGAACTGATCAGTATTGACGGAACAGACACTTTTACCAGAACTCAGACTTTACCAAACACAGACAAGGTGAGTTTATTTTGGTCACACGTATTTTGTGTAAAAGGAATTTGCAAAAAATATTTTAAATAATATTGTTGTGTCTACCACTAGGTGGTGTACGAGAATAGGCTAGAGAGAAGAAGAAGAAGAGATAAGATAGAGGAAAGGAATACTTGATGTTGCTCTACTGCAGAGCGAGTTATGAATAAAAGCTGTTAAGGGTTCTTTGTCTACTTGAGCTTCTACCTCGTCCTAGCTTCCAAACATAACACATATTTTATGACTGACATCTCTAGATATCTATATTTAATGAAACGTACGTGTATTTTTTTAATCATTGTGAAATTAAGGATATGTATTTTTATTGTTCAACGAAACAGATACAGTTTTTTTACCCTGTCAAATACGCGCCGATCTAAGGATCTTTCCATCGTGCTGTAATTTTATGTTCTTTTTCGTATAAAATAGTTCACTTCTGTCCTTCGTCGGTCCTTTACAGATGAAGGGTTTCTCAAATTGATATCATTACATGTTCTATCTTTTTTTGTTGCATTTACTATTAGTATGTTCACATTACATTTTTTTACTTCATCTTGCTTGAATCACAGTAGACTGACATGGAAAAAAATCCGCTTGTTTCAAATAATTTAAGTGATTTTGCATAATAAAAGTGTCATTATTTTGTATGCTGAATATTTTCTGTACATTTTTCATACTATATGGTTACAGCGCGTGGGGTCGCTGATGACCGTGCGTTTCGTGAGCTTGCCGTTTTCAGTCTCCTCCTTTCTTTAATGCGTCACAGCAGACTATGTGTGCTTTGTTTGATGAGCAGAAACCATGGCTCAACACCGGGGAGTGGAATCACTTGCTTTGAACATATTTACCGAACAAATAGTGTAGAAACAATAAGGATATCGTGCATTTCTCTTGAATCAGCGATGAGCAGCAGAAGGAATAATGGGATCTTATTTTTCCTGGTCATGTTATTTGCATCCGACTGGTCTGCAGCTCAGATATCCTACTCTGTCACCGAGGAGGCGGACAAAGGAACTGTTGTCGGGAACCTCGCAAAGGATTTAAACGTCAACGTCCGAGACCTGCAAACCAGGAATCTAAATATTGTGTCGGGACGCAGTAAGAAATACTTCGAAGCTAATTTTAAAACAGGAGAGCTTTATGTCAATGAGAGGATCGATCGTGAAGAGATTTGTCTGAACATTATTAAATGCACATTAAATATTGAGGCCATACTGAGTGATCCTGTAGCACATAAACGCATCGAGGTGGTGATTAATGATGTGAACGACAACGCTCCTACTTTTGTGGAGAAATATTTCTCTGTAAATATTTCTGAATCTTCACCAGCGGGCGAGCGATTCCTGCTGCCTTTAGCAGTCGATGCGGATTCAGGCAGCAATTCTGTAAAGACGTACAAGCTCAGTGTGAATGAATACTTTTCCCTCGACGTACAGAGCGGCGGAGAACACAGCGCATCTGCTGAATTAGTGCTGCTGAAAGCTTTAGACCGAGAGAAACAAGGAGTTATTAACCTAAAACTTACTGCTTTAGACGGAGGAAGGCCTCCACAATCCGGATCTGTCCAGATCATTATCAATGTCTTAGATGCCAATGATAACACGCCGTCTTTTAGCAGAACACTTTATAAAGCTCGAGTTACTGAAAATGCCCCAGTAGGATTTCAAATTATTCAGCTCAATGCAACTGACTTAGATGAAGGGGAAAACGCAAAAAAAGTTTACTCTTTTGTCAAACGTGCAAACTTTAACCCATCTGATATCTTTTTTATAAATGAAGAAACCGGAGATATCAGCGTTAAAAGTGAATTAGATTATGAAGCACAGTCATCATACGAAATTCATGTTCAGGTTACAGACAAAGGTGCGTCACCTCTTCGATCAAATTGCAAGCTTTTAATAGAAGTAGTGGATGTAAACGATAACACCCCAGAAATTGTTGTAACATCACTGATGAACCCAGTTAAAGAAGATGCTGAAATAGGCAGCGTTGTCGCTTTGGTTACAGTGACAGATAAAGATGGTGGTAAAAACGGTGAGACTCGATGTAAGCTTGTTGGTTCAACTCCATTCAAGTTAAATACTAATTATAAGAGTTATTACTCTTTAGTTGTAGATGGACCTCTTGATCGAGAAGCACGTGCTACTTACAATCTCACAATTATAGCTAATGACGATGGAGTCCCATCTCTGTCCAGCACCATCGTTATCAATGTTCAAATCTCTGATGTTAATGATAACGCACCTCATTTCCTGGAATCCGTGATCAATATTTACGTGAAAGAAAACAGCCCAGTTGGAGCCAATATTTTTAAAATTAGCGCAGTCGATCCTGATATGAATGACAACGCAAGAATAACTTATTCACTAGAAGGTGACGCCAAAAATATCCCTGTGACGTCGTTTATAAACATTAACTCGGATACAGGAGAAATAATCAGTCTGCAGTCTTTTAATTATGAGGAACTGAAGACATTTCAGTTTAAAGTTCAGGCTACAGACTCTGGTGTTCCTCCACTGAGCAGCAATGTCACTGTTAATGTGTGCATTTTGGATGAAAATGATAATAATCCAACTATTTTAGCTCCTTATTCTGAGCACGGCTCTGTTAACAGTGAGACCATCCCTTATTCTGCTGAATCTGGATACTTTGTAGCAAAGATCAGGGCTGTGGACGCAGATTCTGGATACAACGCGCTGCTTTCTTATCACCTGTCGGAGCCCAAAGGAAACAACCTGTTCAGGATCGGAACCAGCAGCGGAGAAATCAGGACTAAGAGGAGAATGAGCGACAATGACCTGAAAACTCACCACTTGTTGGTGTTAGTTTCTGATAATGGAGAACCTTCTCTGTCAGCCACTGTTTCTATTGATGTGATGGTGGTTGAAAGCACAGCTGATGTCCAGAGTCAGTTCAGACATGTGCCTATAAAGGAGGACAACTTCTCTGATTTGAACTTGTATCTACTGATCGCCATCGTGTCAGTGTCTGTGATCTTTCTGCTGAGTCTCATCAGTTTAATAGCTGTCAGATGCCACAGGACAGACAGTGATTTCAGCAGGTACAGCGCCCCCATGATCACCACCCACCCTGACGGGAGCTGGTCTTACTCTAAAGCTACTCAGCAGTATGACGTGTGTTTCAGCTCAGACACACTGAAGAGTGACGTAGTGGTTTTCCCCGCACCGTTTCCACCTGTAGATGCTGAACTGATCAGTATTAATGGGAATGATACTTTTACCAGAACTCAGACTTTACCAAACACAGACAAGGTAAGCGATATATTCCCACATACCGTAATATGTATTCAAATATTAGTAGGATTTATGTTGCAAGTCGTTTTAACAATACACATCTAATGGTTTTATGTTTTTTTTTTCTTTTTAACTTTCATTTTTGATTCAAAATTACTATATCATTTTTTGACAAATGTCATGGTTTCTAGCTATTATATATGCTTTATTGAAAAGTGCCTTTTTCAACATTGTCGAAGCATTAAGCCAAAATTATGTAACTATAATCATGTTGACACTTGTAAAACTCCACTTTTTTCAGTAAATAATTGTTCAGTTGTATATTAGGTCCAACCCAAATATCCATATCGTTATTTGTAAAGCCTCGCCGTAACGCCGCTTCCTTTAATAAAAGTGTTTTGGTTTCAGGAACAAACTGATTATTTACCACCTGATGTCGCTGGAGACCGCGGATTTTAGTTTGAATATATATTTAAAAGCTCCTCCTTTCGAGACAGAAAAAAAAATCTCTCTTTTTTTAGCCATCAGCAAGCCGCGTGCAGGGCTCGTTAGTCGTGCAACAATCGCTTGGAGGAGCGGAATAGATTGCCGTCAGCACCGTTCCTGTGAACTAACACATGTTTACGCCGGATAGATGATTACTTCACTTGATTTATCTTTTATGATCCCATGATGCATCCACGACGGGGAAAGGAATACATATGGATTACATTTGCAGCGTTTCTTTGTCTGTGCGGCTGCTCGTTCTCGCAATTGTCCTATTCCATATCGGAGGAGGTGAACAAAGGCACGGTTGTGGGGAACATCGCAAAGGATTTAAACTTGAATCTTCAGAACCTGGAGGACAGGGGACTGCATGTTGTTTCGAGTTACAGTAAGAAATACGTTGACGTTAATTTGCGAACCGGAAACCTCTTTGTCAACGAGAGAATAGACAGAGAGGAACTTTGTCCGAATCTGATCAAATGCTCGCTAAAGATCCAAGCAGTTCTAAGTCATCCAATGACTGCACATCGCATAGAGCTGAATATAGTAGACATAAATGACAATTCTCCCGCATTTGTTGAGAGCAAACATTCCCTAAATATTTCTGAATCCTCGCTAACGGGAGAGCGGTATCCCCTCCCCGTGGCTGTGGATGCAGACATGGGGAGCAATGCTGTGAAAAGCTATAAACTGAGTCAGAATGAACATTTCTCTCTCGATGTTCAGAGCGGCGGAGAACATGGCGTGTCCGCTGAATTGGTATTGCAGAAAGCTTTGGACAGGGAGACGCGTTCGGTCATAACACTTCTGTTAACGGCAATTGATGGAGGTAAGCCTCCCAAATCAGGGTCAATAAACGTACATGTTTATATTATAGATGCAAATGACAATATACCAAGTTTCAGTCAGTCACTTTACAAAGTAAGTGTGAAGGAAAACGCCCCTCTTGGAACTCCTGTAATAAAATTAAATGCAACAGACAAGGACGAAGGCATAAACGGTAAGATTTTGTACTCCTTTATTAAAAGAGGAAATACTGACCCAACAAATATCTTTGACTTACATTCAGAAACCGGAGAAATAACTCTGAAAGGCAATCTAGATTATGAAGAAACACGCGCTTATGAAATTAGAGTCCAAGCAAAAGATCAGGGAGCATCACCTCGAAGTGCATATGCGAAATTATTGATAAATGTGATTGATGTGAATGACAACGCACCAGAAATATCTGTCACATCTTTAATGACACCAGTGAGAGAAGACGCACAATTAGGGACCATTGTTGCTTTAGTTACAGTGAGTGATAAAGATGGAGGGAATAATGGTGTTACTAAATGTAACGTAATCGGATCTGGTCCCTTTAAACTGAAGTCTAACTACAATAATGATTATTCTTTAGTAGTTGATGGACAACTAGACAGAGAAAACATTTCTGCTCATAATGTCACAATAACAGCTACAGATGAGGGGAACCCTCCTCTCTCCTGCATCAGTGTGATCACTGTGCAGGTGGCAGATGTAAATGACAACAAACCTCATTTTGTAGAACCAGTCGTGTACATTTATGTCAAAGAAAACAGGCCATTGAATTCAAAAATTTACACTGTACGTGCCTTCGATCCAGACCTGGATGAAAATGCAAAACTTAGTTACAAACTGTTAGATAATGCCGTTGAAAATATTCCAATATCATCTGTTTTAAACATTAACTCAGACACTGGAGATATAATTAGTCTAAAGTCTTTTAACTATGAAGAGTTGAAAACATTTCAATTTAGAGTTCAGGCTACAGATGCTGGTGTTCCTCCACTAAGCGGCAATGTGACTGCCAATGTTTTAATTCTCGATGAAAATGATAATAATCCAACTATTTTAGCTCCTTATTCTGAGCACGGCTCTGTTAACAGTGAGACCATCCCTTATTCTGCTGAAGCGGGATACTTTGTAGCAAAGATCAGGGCTGTGGACGCAGATTCTGGATACAACGCGCTGCTTTCTTATCACCTGTCGGAGCCCAAAGGAAACAACCTGTTCAGGATCGGAACCAGCAGCGGAGAAATCAGGACTAAGAGGAGAATGAGCGACAATGACCTGAAAACTCACCACTTGTTGGTGTTGGTTTCTGATAATGGAGAACCTTCTCTGTCAGCCACTGTTTCTATTGATGTGATGGTGGTTGAAAGCACAGCTGATGTCCAGACTCAGTTCAGACATGTGCCTATAAAGGAGGACAACTTCTCTGATTTGAACTTGTATCTACTGATCGCCATCGTGTCAGTGTCTGTGATCTTTCTGCTGAGTCTCATCAGTTTAATAGCTGTCAGATGCCACAGGACAGACAATGATTTCAGCAGGTACAGCGCCCCCATGATCACCACCCACCCTGACGGGAGCTGGTCTTACTCTAAAGCTACTCAGCAGTATGACGTGTGTTTCAGCTCGGACACACTGAAGAGTGACGTAGTGGTTTTCCCCGCACCGTTTCCGCCAGTAGATGCTGAACTGATCAGTATTAATGGAGGAGACACTTTTACCAGAACTCAGACTTTACCAAACAATGATAAGGTATGTCATCAACGAGACTGTATGTTGTCATATTTATCTTTTTTGTTAAAATCAACTCTTGTCATTGCTGAAGTGAAGGTGTCTGGTTGAACTTTATTTCTACAAACACATAAGAACATGTTTTAACTTTTGTGTGAGTTGTTCAATGAATATTATATATCTTCCTTGAGACACCACTGCAATACTGTAGTGCATCCAGTTTGAAATTCACATACTCTAGCTAATCTTAGGTGCTTACTTGATCTAAAAATACAAACATTTACTGCTGCGAGATATAAACACCATAAAATGTTACAAAAATGTACTCAATTAGTTATTGTTCTGATGTGCCACTGTTATAACATGTTGTAATATAGTCCTATTGACTCATAATGAAACACTGGATATCAATCACCATGAAATGAACGTCCTCTCAATATGTTTTCTTTATATAACGAGACTGCTCAGTTAAAAAATAAGAAAAAAATAGCTGAGTCATGTCGGCGCTATCCATGGTACTGATGTCAAAGATGCAGCATCTGAATACCTCCTCACTCCGCTCCAGTTATCTTTGTTTCTTCAATGTATGTAAAAATACTAGATTAGATTAATTATCACACTACTGTGCAACATGAACAAGATTATAACTTCATACATTTTATTTGGACATTTCAAATAAAATGTCATGTTATAATATTTGTTTTGAAATTATCATTGTACTCTTACAATTATTTTCATATTTGCATTTATTATTGACATTTCTAAGCTTCTACATGAAGATTATATTTATTTTCTTTTTTTTGTGATTTTATTAAAGCAATACAACCACGAGTACGTGATATGTATCTCAGTTACAACGCTAGTTTGCTATTCTGATAAGTGTCTATATATCTTCTACCACATGATGTCACTCGAGACCATTACTATGAATTAGATTATACTTCCATAAACCCTCCTTCGTGGATCTCGAAAAGAAAAACCCGTCATCAGCCTTTGTAGCTTCCTATCATTCGGTCGTACGGCGTGGAAAGGAACATACTCTGTCCTGCAAATAGGATCTGCATATTTTTTTGAATATAAATGGTATAATCGGGTCTGCTTTGTTGCCACATTAAGGATGTTTTGGGCAACACAACACGGGCATCTTTGGATTTATTCTGCTGCGCTGCTTTCTCTTTGTGAGCGCTCCACATCCCAGCTATCGTATTCCGTTTCCGAGGAGGTGAACAAAGGGACTGTTGTGGGAAATGTTGCTAAGGATCTAAACCTGAACGCGCACGATCTGAACACCAGGGATCTACGTGTTGTTTCTGGTTTCAGCAAGGCATATTTTGGCGTGAATTTAAAGACCGGCAACCTCTTTGTTACTGAGAGAATAGACAGAGAGGAGCTTTGTCCACATGCGCTAAAATGCTCTATGAAAATACAAGCGGCTATAAGCAATCCAATGAATGTGCACCGTATCGAGATAAACGTTCTTGATGTAAATGATAACTCGCCTTTGTTTATTGAACAAACACATACATTAAATATCTGGGAGTCATTATCACCAGGAGAGAGATATCCTCTCCCTGCAGCGGTGGATCCGGACGTAGGAAGCAACGCAGTAAAAAGCTACAAGCTGAGTCAGAATGAACATTTCTCGCTGGATGTACAGAGTGGTGGAGAGCATGGCGTTTTGGCCGAGTTGGTGCTGCAGAAAGCTTTGGACAGAGAAAAAGAATCAGCGATTAAACTTGTTGTCACTGCTGTAGATGGAGGTATGCCACCCAGATCAGGGACATTGCAGCTGACAGTTAACGTCATAGATGTGAATGACAACAGTCCCGTGTTCAGTAAATCTCTGTACAAGGTGCAGATCAGAGAAAATGTTAGTCCCGGAACGTTTGTTGTCAAGTTAAATGCGACGGATTTGGACGAAGGTGTGAACAGTGACATTCGTTATTTCTTCATAAAAACGGGAACTATTGATCCGTCTAGCCTGTTTGATTTAAACGCAGAAACCGGGGAAGTAGCAGTAAAAGAAGGCTTAGATTATGAAGAAACACGTGCTTATGAAATCAGAGTTCAGGCAAAGGATAAGGGGGTCCCTCCACGCAGTGCGCACGCCAAGTTATTAATAGAGGTTATTGATGTTAATGACAATTCTCCTGAAATATCTGTCACGTCCTTGATGACGCCCGTAAGAGAGGATGCAGAGCAGGGGACGGTCGTCGCTTTCATTACGGTGAGTGACAAAGATGGCGGGAAAAACGGAATAACTAGATGCAGCGTAGCTGGATCGCTTCCCTTTAAGCTCAAGTCCAACTACAAAAATGATTATTCATTAGTAGTTGATGGACCGCTCGATAGAGAAAACATCTCTACATATGAAATTACCGTTACAGCTTTAGATGAGGGAAGTCCATGTCTGTCTAGCATCAAAGTAATTACTGTACAAGTTGCAGATGTTAATGATAACGCACCTCGTTTTACCGAACCCGTGATTCACGTTTTTGTCAAAGAAAACAGCCCAGTCGGTTCAAAACTTTGCACAATAAGTGCAATTGATACGGATGCGGATGACAATGCAAAAGTTATCTACAGATTTTCGAATGCTTTTCAAAAGAGTATGCCAGTTTCTTCAGTATTACGCATCAACTCAAACACTGGTGACGTAATAAGTCTGCAGTCTTTTAACTACGAGGAACTGAAAACGTTTAAGTTTCAAGTTCAGGCTACAGACTCTGGTGTTCCTCCACTCAGCAGCAACGTGACTGTAAATGTTTTAATCTTGGACGAAAATGATAATAATCCAACAATTCTTGCGCCATATTCTGAACTTGGTTCTGTTAACAGTGAGACCATCCCTTATTCAGCTGAAGCCGGATATTTTGTAGCAAAGATCAGGGCTGTGGACGCAGATTCTGGATACAACGCGCTGCTTTCTTATCACCTGTCGGAGTCAAAAGGAAACAACCTGTTCAGGATCGGAACCAGCAGCGGAGAAATCAGGACTAAGAGGAGAATGAGCGACAATGACCTGAAAACTCACTCCGTGGTGGTACTGGTTTCTGATAATGGAGAACCTTCTCTGTCAGCCACTGTTTCTATTGATGTGATGGTGGTTGAAAGCACAGCTGATGTCCAGACTCAGTTCAGACATGTGCCTATAAAGGAGGACAACTTCTCTGATTTGAACTTGTATCTACTGATCGCCATCGTGTCAGTGTCTGTGATCTTTCTGCTGAGTCTCATCAGTTTAATAGCTGTCAGATGCCACAGGACAGACAGTGATTTCAGCAGGTACAGCGCCCCCATGATCACCACCCACCCTGACGGGAGCTGGTCTTACTCTAAAGCTACTCAGCAGTATGACGTGTGTTTCAGCTCAGACACACTGAAGAGTGACGTAGTGGTTTTCCCCGCACCGTTTCCACCTGTAGATGCTGAACTGATCAGTATTAACGGAACAGACACTTTTACCAGAACTCAGACTTTACCAAGCACAGACAAGGTGAGTTTATTTTGATCACAAGCATTTTGTGTAAAAGGAACTTGCAGAGAAAATATTTGAAATAATATTTTATGACTGACATATCTATATTTAATGAAACGTACGTGTATGGTTTTTAATCATTGTGAAAGTAAGGATATTAATTTTTATTTTTCAACGAAACAGATACATTTTATTTACCTTGACAAGTACGCGCCGATCTAAGATTCTTTCCGTAATTTTATGTTCTTTTTCGTATAAAATAGTTCACTTCTTGCCTTCGTCGGTCCTTTAAGGATGAAGGGTTTTTCAAATTGATATCATTACATGTTCTATCTTTGTTTGTTGCATTTACTATTAGTATGTTCACATTATATTTTTTTACTTCATCTTGCTTGAATCACAGTAGACTGACATGAAAAAAATGTCCGCTTGACGCAAATAATTTAGGTGATTTTGCATAATAAAAGTGTCATTTTTTTGTATGCTGAATATTTTCTGTACATTTTTCATACTATATGGTTACAGCGCGTGAGGTCGCTGATGACCGTGCGTTTCGTGAGCTTGCCGTTTTCAGTCTCCTCCTTTCTTTAATGCGTCACAGCAGACTATGTGTGCTTTGTTTGATGAGCAGAAACCATGGCTCAACACCGGGGAGTGGAATCACTTGCTTTGAACATATTTACCGAACTAATGGTGTCAGTGTAGAAACAATAAGGATATCGTGCGTTTCTCTTAAATCAGCGATGAGCAGCAGAAGGAATAATGGGATCTTATTTTTCCTGGTCATGTTATTTGCATCCGACTGGTCTGCAGCTCAGATATCCTACTCTATTACCGAGGAGGCGGACAAAGGAACTGTTGTCGGGAACCTCGCAAAGGATTTAAACGTCAACGTCCGAGACCTGCAAACCAGGAATCTAAATATTGTGTCGGGACGCAGTAAGAAATACTTCGAAGCTAATTTTAAAACAGGAGAGCTTTATGTCAATGAGAGGATCGATCGTGAAGAGATTTGTCTGAACATTATTAAATGCACATTAAATATCGAGGTCATACTGAGTGATCCTGTAGTGCATAAACGCATCGAGGTGGTGATTAATGATGTGAACGACAACGCGCCTACTTTTGTAGAGAAATATTTCTCTGTCAATATTTCTGAATCTTCACCAGCGGGCGAGCGATTCCTGCTGCCTTTACCAGTCGATGCGGATTCAGGCAGCAATTCTGTAAAGACGTACAAGCTCAGTGTGAATGAATACTTTTCCCTCGACGTACAGAGCGGCGGAGAACACAGCGCATCTGCTGAATTAGTGCTGCTGAAAGCTTTAGACCGAGAGAAACAAGCGACTATTAAACTGACACTCACTGCTACTGATGGAGGCAGAGCTCCAAAATCTGGAACTGTTCAAATAATTATTAATGTTTTAGATGTGAACGACAACACACCTTATTTTATCAAAACACTTTATAAAGCTCGAGTTAATGAAAATGCCCCCGTGGGATCTAAAATTATTCAGCTCAATGCCACAGATTTAGATGAAGGAAACAATGGCAAAGTAGTTTTCTCCTTTGTCAGACGTGCAAACTTTAACCCATCTGATATCTTTTTTATAAATGAAGAAACCGGAGATATCAGCCTTAAAGGTAAATTAGACCATGAAGCACAGTCAGCGTACGAAATTCATGTTCAAGTCACAGACAAAGGTGTGTCACCTCGGAGATCCAATGGGAAGCTTTTAATAGAAGTAGTGGATGTAAACGATAATACCCCAGAAATTGTTGTAACATCACTGATGAACCCAGTTAAAGAAGATGCTGAAATAGGAAGCGTTGTAGCTTTGGTTACAGTGACGGATAAAGATGGTGGTAAAAACGGTGAGACTCGATGTAAGCTTGTTGGTTCAACTCCTTTCAAGTTAAATACTAATTATAAGAGTTATTACTCTTTAGTTGTAGATGGACCCCTTGATCGAGAAGCACATGCTACTTACAATCTCACAATTATAGCTAATGACGACGGAGTCCCATCTCTGTCCAGCACCACCGTTATTAATGTACAAATCTCTGATGTTAATGATAACGCGCCTCATTTCCTGGAATCCGTGATCAATATTTATGTGAAAGAAAACAGCCCAGTTGGAGCCAATATTTTTAAAATTAAAGCAGTCGATCCTGATATGAATGAAAACGCAAAAATAACTTATTCACTAGAGGGTGACGCCAAAAATATCCCTGTGACGTCGTTTATAAACATCAACTCGGATACAGGAGAAATAATCAGTCTGCAGTCTTTTAATTATGAGGAACTGAAGACATTTCAGTTTAAAGTTCAGGCTACAGACTCTGGTGTTCCTCCACTGAGCAGCAATGTCACTGTTAATGTGTGCATTTTGGATGAAAATGATAATAATCCAACTATTTTAGCTCCTTATTCTGAGCACGGCTCTGTTAACAGTGAGACCATCCCTTATTCTGCTGAATCTGGATACTTTGTAGCAAAGATCAGGGCTGTGGACGCAGATTCTGGATACAACGCGCTGCTTTCTTATCACCTGTCGGAGCCCAAAGGAAACAACCTGTTCAGGATCGGAACCAGCAGCGGAGAAATCAGGACTAAGAGGAGAATGAGCGACAATGACCTGAAAACTCACCACTTGTTGGTGTTAGTTTCTGATAATGGAGAACCTTCTCTGTCAGCCACTGTTTCTATTGATGTGATGGTGGTTGAAAGCACAGCTGATGTCCAGACTCAGTTCAGACATGTGCCTATAAAGGAGGACAACTTCTCTGATTTGAACTTGTATCTACTGATCGCCATCGTGTCAGTGTCTGTGATCTTTCTGCTGAGTCTCATCAGTTTAATAGCTGTCAGATGCCACAGGACAGACAGTGATTTCAGCAGGTACAGCGCCCCCATGATCACCACCCACCCTGATGGGAGCTGGTCTTACTCTAAAGCTACTCAGCAGTATGACGTGTGTTTCAGTTCCGACACACTGAAGAGTGACGTAGTGGTTTTCCCCGCACCGTTTCCACCTGTAGATGCTGAACTGATCAGTATTAATGGAGGAGACACTTTTACCAGAACTCAA
Organism: Xiphophorus maculatus; assembly: GCF_002775205.1. Lineage (NCBI taxonomy): Eukaryota > Metazoa > Chordata > Actinopteri > Cyprinodontiformes > Poeciliidae > Xiphophorus > Xiphophorus maculatus. The sequence goes on along the minus strand of NC_036465.1, from coordinate 16,800,048 downwards.
ACTTTACCAAACACAGAAAAGGTGAGTTAATATTGGTCACTGATTACATTGTGCAAAATTAATTGCTAGATAAATAGTGTATTTTATTGCTAGTTCCCATGTATGACATATTCTAATACGTGTATTTATATTTTCTACCAACATTTTACAGACAGGGAATTAATACTTCTATTGTTAAAATTAAACCGATAAATGTTTTATCTTGTCGACAAAGCAGGTTTTAAAGACGTTTTATACGTAACGGTGCTGTCATTTTATCTGTTTTTTAAAATGTTTTTCAGTTGTACGATAATTATAGATCGATTTCAAGGATGTCTTTAAATGTATATGTTTATCAGTTGCATAATTTCTGCAGTTTGTTCATGTTTCACTTATTCACATGTTTCACATGATTTGATATCCATTAGCAATAAGTTTAAATGATTTGTGCTGTGTTAAAATGTCATACTTTCATATGTTGAACAAAATCTGCGCTATTAGGTTTTGTATCATTTCTTTTACGTTTCTCACAGTTTATAATTATGGCGCGAGGGGTCGCTGATGACCACGAGATTCTTAAAGCTGTTTATTTTCAGTCTCCTCCTTTCTTTTCATGCGTCACAGCAGACTATGTGTGCTTTGTTTGATGAGCAGAAACCATGGCTCAACACCAGGGAGTGGAATCACTTGCTTTGAACATATTTGCCGAACTAATGGTGTCAGTGTAGAAACAATAAGGATATCGTGCGTTTCTCTTGAATCAGCGATGAGCAGAAGAAGGAATAATGGGATCTTATTTTTCCTGGTCATGTTATTTGCATCCGACTGGTCTGCAGCTCAGATGTCCTACTCTATCACCGAGGAGGCGGACAAAGGAACTGTTGTCGGGAACCTCGCAAAGGATTTAAACGTCAACGTCCGAGACCTGCAAACCAGGAATCTAAATATTGTGTCGGGACGCAGTAAGAAATACTTCGAAGCTAATTTTAAAACAGGAGAGCTTTATGTCAATGAGAGGATCGATCGTGAAGAGATTTGTCTGAACATTATTAAATGCACATTAAATATCGAGGTCATACTGAGTGATCCTGTAGTGCATAAACGCATCGAGGTGGTGATTAATGATGTGAACGACAACGCTCCTACTTTTGCAGAGAAATCATTTTCTCTCAATATTTCTGAATCTTCACCAGCGGGCGAGCGATTCCTGCTGCCTTTAGCAGTCGATGCGGATTCAGGCAGCAATTCTGTAAAGACGTACAAGCTCAGTGTGAATGAATACTTTTCCCTCGACGTACAGAGCGGCGGAGAACACAGCGCATCTGCTGAATTAGTGCTGCTGAAAGCTTTAGACCGAGAGAAACAAGCAACTATTAAACTGACACTTACCGCAATAGATGGCGGCAGGCCTCCAAAAACTGGAATTCTGCAAATCATTGTTAATATTCTCGATGTGAACGATAACACACCGTCTTTTAGCAAATCACTTTACAAAGCTGGCGTTTACGAAAATGCGCCAATCGGATCAAAAGTTATTCAGCTCAATGCCACCGATTTAGATGAAGGGGAAAACGGAAAAGTAGTTTACTCCTTCTTCAAACGTGCAAACTTTAACCCATCTGACATATTTTTCATAAATGAAGAAACAGGAGATGTCAGCGTTAAAAGTGAACTGGATTATGAAACGCAGTCAGCCTACGAAATACACGTGCAAGCAACAGACAGAAGTTTCTTACCTCGACGATCAAATGCAAAGCTTTTAATAGAAGTAGTGGATGTAAACGATAATACCCCAGAAATTGTTGTAACATCACTGATGAACCCAGTTAAAGAAGATGCTGAAATAGGAAGCGTTGTAGCTTTGGTGACAGTGACGGATAAAGATGGTGGTAAAAACGGTGAGACTCGATGTAAGCTTGTTGGTTCAACTCCATTCAAGTTAAATACTAATTATAAGAGTTATTACTCTTTAGTTGTAGATGGACCTCTTGATCGAGAAGCACGTGCTTCTTACAATCTCACAATTATAGCTAATGACGATGGAGTCCCATCTCTGTCCAGCACCACCGTTATCAATGTACAAATCTCTGATGTTAATGATAACGCGCCTCATTTCCTGGAATCCGTGATCAATATTTATGTGAAAGAAAACAGCCCAGTTGGAGCCAATATTTTTAAAATTAGTGCAGTCGATCCTGATATGAATGAAAACGCAAAAATAACTTATTCACTAGAGGGTGACGCCAAAAATATCCCTGTGACGTCGTTTATAAACATTAACTCGGATACAGGAGAAATAATCAGTCTGCAGTCTTTTAATTATGAGGAACTGAAGACATTTCAGTTTAAAGTTCAGGCTACAGACTCTGGTGTTCCTCCACTGAGCAGCAATGTCACTGTTAATGTGTGCATTTTGGATGAAAATGATAATAATCCAACTATTTTAGCTCCTTATTCTGAGCACGGCTCTGTTAACAGTGAGACCATCCCTTATTCTGCTGAATCTGGATACTTTGTAGCAAAGATCAGGGCTGTGGACTCAGATTCTGGATACAACGCGCTGCTTTCTTATCACCTGTCGGAGCCCAAAGGAAACAACCTGTTCAGGATCGGAACCAGCAGCGGAGAAATCAGGACTAAGAGGAGAATGAGCGACAATGACCTGAAAACTCACCACTTGTTGGTGTTAGTTTCTGATAATGGAGAACCTTCTCTGTCAGCCACTGTTTCTATTGATGTGATGGTGGTTGAAAGCACAGCTGATGTCCAGACTCAGTTCAGACATGTGCCTATAAAGGAGGACAACTTCTCTGATTTGAACTTGTATCTACTGATCGCCATCGTGTCAGTGTCTGTGATCTTTCTGCTGAGTCTCATCAGTTTAATAGCTGTCAGATGCCACAGGACAGACAGTGATTTCAGCAGGTACAGCGCCCCCATGATCACCACCCACCCTGACGGGAGCTGGTCTTACTCTAAAGCTACTCAGCAGTATGACGTGTGTTTCAGCTCAGACACACTGAAGAGTGACGTGGTGGTTTTCCCTGCACCGTTTCCACCTGTTGATGCTGAACTGATCAGTATTAATGGGAGTGATACTTTTACCAGAACTCAGACTTTACCAAATGCAGACAAGGTAAGGAAGGCAGAAATAGCATTTGTTTAAAACACGTAAAAATTTCTATATGATTTTATTTTATTTTATTTGAAAGCTTTTGATATTCACTCTTTTTTGGCAAACCACCTTCAAACATTTTATTGTAATTTAACGAGTTTTTTCATATCCCAAATATATTTGGGCAGTTCTGCTGATCGTAGCTTGTCTATTTTGTACTTGTTTTTCCGTGGAGGTTTTTGTTGGCGAGATTATGTCGACCTGTATTTTTTGCTGACTATATTTTTCGATTGCTAATTAGTCTTTCAGATGGCTAAGATAATGACTCGTGGATGTTCTTTTGTCTGTTGTAACCTGAAAGTAGTTGCTAATTGTCAATTTTGTAACTAAGGACTGTAAGCAAGTTCAGATTGAAGTTGTCTATTTGCGGACTCTGTCCACGGTGCTGATTTCTGGATGTTGTTTTTCGGTGTGGTGGCAACTGGTGTGGTCATTATATTACTGAAGATGTCAGCGCAATCTCTGTTTTGTGTCTTTAAAATGGTTTACCTGGAAAAAAAAAATTATATTTCTGCATTTATTAGTGCAATAATCAACGTATATTGTTGTTGTTTTTTTCATATCTAATGTTCCGCTTAACATCTTGCCAGTATTTAGCTAAACTGCAATGATTTATTTATATATTAGAAGCAGCACTTGGTGTCGCTGGAGACCATAAATTTATGGGTGGCTCCTGTTTTTTTCTTCTTTTTCTTTTTTTATCTCCAGACTCCTCCTTTCCATGTGTAGACTTAGTGAACCGCTGCTTTGTGAGAAAACGCATTCGGTCACGCTGCAGAGAGGATTCCGTCTGATATTTACCGCAAAATGGACGTGTTCTAAAATTATATGGTGTTTTTGTCGTGGTTTGGCAGCAATGGGACGTGGAGGACATACAGGCGCAATCCGGATAAATATCGGGGTTCTGCTGTATTTCTGTGGCGCGTGCACAGCGCTGCTCTCGTTCTCCATTCCCGAGGAGGTTGACAAAGGAACAGTGGTGGGAAATCTTGCTAAGCATTTACAAGTCAGCGTCAGTGAGCTGGAAAGACGGGATCTGCGAATTGTCTCTGGGAACTTTAAGAAGTATTTCGACTTGGATTTGAAAGCTGGTACGCTGTATGTTTGCGACAGGATTGATCGCGAAGCGCTTTGTCCAAACTCGGAGAAATGTTTCCTGAATATTGAAGCCATGTTGAGCAATCCTTTGCATCTGCATCGCATAGAGGTTCAGATAACGGATATCAATGATAATGCACCGTATTTTCTTGACAAGGAAATTAACTTGAATATTTCAGAATCGTCTTCTCCCGGAGAGAGGTATTTGCTCCCGATGGCAAACGACGCGGATTCGGGGAATAACGGGGTAAAAAGCTACAAGCTGAGTTCCAATGAATATTTCTTGCTTGACATACAAAGCGGGGGCCAGCACAGTGAATCTGCCGAATTAGTGCTGCAAAAGTCGTTAGACAGAGAGAAAAATGCTGCAAGTCACCTAACATTAATTGCTCTCGACGGAGGTAAACCTGCCAAAACGGGGACATTAAAGATCACTGTACATATAATGGATATTAATGATAATGCTCCAGTGTTTAGTCAGTCGTTGTATAAAGTCAAGGTTCTTGAAAACACCCCGTTGCAAACCTCCATTCTCACTGTCAGTGCTGAAGATTCAGATGAGGGAATAAACAGTGAAATATTATATTCATTTATTAGAAGAGGAAACATTAATCCTGATGATTTATTCTCAATAAACCCAGACTCGGGGGAAATAAATGTGATAGGACAGATCGACTATGAGGAAACTGCAGCGTTTGATATCCGCTTGCAAGCCAGAGATAAAGGCACGCCTTCAAGGAGTGTTCACAGTAAAATGTTAGTGGAAGTGATAGATGTTAATGACAACGTACCCGAGATTGTGGTCACATCCTTGATGAATCCAGTTAAAGAAGATGCTGAGACAGGAACTGTTGTTGCTCTGGTGACCGTGACTGACAAAGATGGGGGTAAAAATGGTATTACCAGAGCTCAGGTCATGGGGTCGGCTCCTTTTATGCTTAAGCTAAATTATAAAAATTATTATTCATTAACAGTTGATGGACCTCTTGATAGAGAGAGTGTTTCTCATTATAATGTCACAATTTATGCTATAGATGAGGGCAATCCACCCCTTTCTAGTACTAATGTTATCCCTGTTCACATTTCAGATGTTAACGATAATGCCCCTAATTTTCCAGATTCTGTAATAAATGTTTATGTCAAAGAGAATAGTGCAGTTGGAACCAATATTGGAATTATAATGGCAAAGGACCCAGATGAGGCAGAAAATGCTAAAATAAGATATTCATTATTTGGTAACTTTTCAAAAAGTATTCCAATAACTTCAGTTTTAAACATAAACTCTCAAACTGGAGACATTTTCTGTCTGGAGACTTTTAACTATGAGGAGTTGAAAACATTTCAGTTTAAAGTTCAAGCAAATGATTCTGGTGTTCCTGAGCTAAGTAGTAATGTGACTGTTAATGTTTTAATCCTGGATGAAAATGATAATAATCCAACTATTTTAGCTCCTTATTCTGAGCACGGCTCTGTTAACAGTGAGACCATCCCTTATTCTGCTGAAGCGGGATACTTTGTAGCAAAGATCAGGGCTGTGGACGCAGATTCTGGATACAACGCGCTGCTTTCTTATCACCTGTCGGAGCCCAAAGGAAACAACCTGTTCAGGATCGGAACCAGCAGCGGAGAAATCAGGACTAAGAGGAGAATGAGCGACAATGACCTGAAAACTCACCACTTGTTGGTGTTAGTTTCTGATAATGGAGAACCTTCTCTGTCAGCCACTGTTTCTATTGATGTGATGGTGGTTGAAAGCACAGCTGATGTCCAGACTCAGTTCAGACATGTGCCTATAAAGGAGGACAACTTCTCTGATTTGAACTTGTATCTACTGATCGCCATCGTGTCAGTGTCTGTGATCTTTCTGCTGAGTCTCATCAGTTTAATAGCTGTCAGATGCCACAGGACAGACAGTGATTTCAGCAGGTACAGCGCCCCCATGATCACCACCCACCCTGACGGGAGCTGGTCTTACTCTAAAGCTACTCAGCAGTATGACGTGTGTTTCAGCTCAGACACACTGAAGAGTGACGTAGTGGTTTTCCCCGCACCGTTTCCACCTGTAGATGCTGAACTGATCAGTATTGACGGAACAGACACTTTTACCAGAACTCAGACTTTACCAAACACAGACAAGGTAAGAAATTCAGAAATACTATTTCAATTCCCTATGCCGCACATAGCAATTATTCAATTATTGTTAAGCCGAGTTTAAAACTTTTGATTACATTTGAAATTTTTTTTTACTTGTTTGTTTTGGACAGTCAAATATAATTATTCTTTCATGTTTCATTCTTGAAAGTGTTTTTGATTCCAAATGAATGAGCAATTCATTCATTATGATGTGACTTTTATCACCTGCCTTAGATAAAAGCCAAAGTATTTTTGCCAATCATATTTTGGCAAAAAAAAAAGAAAATCACCACCTCCTTTTTGCTAAAAGATAATTTAGGCAAAAAAAAAATCAATTTTGATAAAAAAATTACAGGAAGTTTGAGGAAGGTGACAACATTTGAATTCTTAACTTTGGCACTCTTAGACTTTAGCACCCATTGTTTACCTCCTTCTCTTAAAAAAATTGTGAGGAATTCAATCAATTTCGTCTGGTATGACTTAAAGTCATAATAATAAATGAATAAACTTTTTTTTACCCGTTATTTCACTTCAAATCGCCACTAGATGTCACTTCGAACTGTTGGCGTTTTAACACATTGTATCCATGTGCAATGCTCCTCCCTTAAGAGAGAGCTTCAAGCTCTTTGTTTGGGAAGCCGTGAGTAACGTCCTCACCGCACTGAGGGGCTGTGATCTGACTCTACAGTCATGGAAATATGTTAACCCCGGAATGATTTATAACTATTTATTCCGTGTGTTTTGTCAGATCGGGACATAATGGGTCGAGGAAAGAAGGACCCGACGTGGATGTATAATTTGTTTTTTGTGTTGCACGTCCTGATGGTCGCAGAGGCTCAGATTGTATATTCGATTACGGAGGAGTCGAGTCCGGGTACGGTTGTTGGAAATCTGGCGAAGGATTTACAGCTAGATATACAAGAACTGGGAAAAAGACATTTCCAGATTTCGGGACCTAATGAGAAGTATTTTGATGTGAACATCAAGACTGGAGCACTTCTGGTGAAAGACAGGATAGACCGAGAGGAGCTCTGTGCTCGTAAAGCCAAATGCTCCCTGGAAGTGGAAGCCATTGTGAAGTCTCCGCTAAATCTTTATCGGTTTGAGGTTAAAATAGTTGATATAAACGACAACACGCCCTCATTCAGGATACCAGAGATTGATCTGAACGTGTCTGAGTCGGCTTTTTCTGGTGAAAAAATTGCTCTTCCGAAGGCATTTGACGCAGATGTTGGCGTTTATTCAGTAAAGGCTTATAAACTAAGCCATAATGAACATTTTGCGCTGGATGTTCAAAACGGAGGCGATCCAACTGTGTCTGTTGAAATGACTCTGCAGAAACCTTTAGATCGAGAAAAACAGTCACTTATAAAATTAACCTTAACAGCTACAGATGGGGGTAAACCTGCTAAATCAGGGACATTACTTATCAATGTTAATGTGCAAGACGTTAATGATAATATTCCAGTATTTGACAAACCTCTGTACAAAGTCAGAGTGCCAGAAAACACACCGTTAGGCGCAGCTGTAATTTCTGTGTACGCTCGAGATTTAGATGAAGGTCTCAATGGAGAAATTCAGTATTCTTTAATCAACCAGGATAATGATAACAATGTTGATAAATTTACCATCGATCACTTAACGGGAGAAATCAGTGTAAAAGGTGAGCTAGACCACGAAAAGAACAACGCGGTTGAACTCCGAGTCCAAGCAAAAGACAAAGGTTCAAGCCCAAGAGCCTCACATTGTAAAATACTCGTTGAAATAACAGACATAAACGACAATCCACCAGAAATATCTGTAACATCGTTAGTCAATGTTCTGAGGGAGGATGCACCTGTCGACACAATGGTCGGACTTTTAACGGTGAAAGATCCGGATGCAGATAAAAACGGTGTCGTTCAGGTGAAAATAGTTAATTCCGTTCCCTTTAAAATTAAGAACACGTATAAAAATCATTACTCCTTAGTGGTGGATGGAGCGCTTGACAGAGAAAAGGTTTCTGAATATAATGTAACAATAACCGCGATGGACGAAGGACTGCCGCCTCTTTCCAGCACCAGCGTGATTACGGTTCATGTATCAGATGTCAATGACAACGCGCCACGTTTTAAGGAAAGAGTAATTAATATTTTTGTGAAAGAAAACGGACCAGTTGGCGATGTGGTTTATACCTTAACTGCGGATGATCCTGATGTAGACGGAAATGGAAAGGTGACGTTTTCGGTAATTAGTAATAATAATAATCAAAGACATAATGATATAGGATCAGTGGTTAACGTGAAAGCAGACACTGGAGAAATAATCAGTCTGCAGTCTTTTAACTATGAAGAGTTGAAGACATTTCAGTTTAAAGTTCAGGCTACAGATGCTGGTGTTCCTCCGCTCAGCAGCAACGTGACTGTTAACATTTTAATTCTCGATGAAAATGATAATAATCCAACTATTTTAGCTCCTTATTCTGAGCACGGCTCTGTTAACAGTGAGACCATCCCTTATTCTGCTGAATCTGGATACTTTGTAGCAAAGATCAGGGCTGTGGACGCAGATTCTGGATACAACGCGCTGCTTTCTTATCACCTGTCGGAGTCAAAAGGAAACAACCTGTTCAGGATCGGAACCAGCAGCGGAGAAATCAGGACTAAGAGGAGAATGAGCGACAATGACCTGAAAACTCACTCCGTGGTGGTACTGGTTTCTGATAATGGAGAACCTTCTCTGTCAGCCACTGTTTCTATTGATGTGATGGTGGTTGAAAGCACAGCTGATGTCCAGACTCAGTTCAGACATGTGCCTATAAAGGAGGACAACTTCTCTGATTTGAACTTGTATCTACTGATCGCCATCGTGTCAGTGTCTGTGATCTTTCTGCTGAGTCTCATCAGTTTAATAGCTGTCAGATGCCACAGGACAGACAGTGATTTCAGCAGGTACAGCGCCCCCATGATCACCACCCACCCTGACGGGAGCTGGTCTTACTCTAAAGCTACTCAGCAGTATGACGTGTGTTTCAGCTCAGACACACTGAAGAGTGACGTAGTGGTTTTCCCCGCACCGTTTCCACCTGTAGATGCTGAACTGATCAGTATTAACGGAACAGACACTTTTACCAGAACTCAGACTTTACCAAACACAGACAAGGTGAGATCTGACCCGCGTTAAAATCGTCCTCTCATGTTTGCCTTATAATTCCATCTACTATGACCAGCCAGTTTACCAAGGACAGCGTTAAGTTTGAGCTCTGTCCTTGGTGCTGAAACCATTCCCTTCACACTTCTTAGTTTTGAAATAACTGATTTCTTCAACAAATTAAAGCCTAAAACTTAAATGTATACTCCCAAAAATATTGTTGTATATAATTTAACAACCCAAACAAAATAAGCTAGAGAAAAAAATCAAATAAAAATTGTATCTGACAATCAGTCATATTCAATAAATTAGAATATACATCCTGATGAGTTTTGTGTGTCAGATTAAAAGTAGCAACCTCTAAGCAGGAATTAAACATACAAGAGTAATTGTAAAACTTTATAAAATTAATTAATGATTGCAAATAGTTGTGTTGACTTACAAAGCCACCATTTTCATGCAGAGGGTAGTCTTTTCTAATCGTTGTTCTTTTATATCCCCTCTGTGTATTTCTTGCTAAGTTGTGTTCTCCTATTGCATCACAAGCAGCTGTTAAGTTTGGATCTGAGCTGATCAGGTATATCTATATTTGCAATCCCTTACAGGGGTATTCATGCCTCTTTAACAATTGCAATTTTTTCACATAGGGAAACAAACTTGTGTGTATTTTATGACAGGCCAATAGAAGTTTAAGCACAACTGTAAAATAAAAGTAAGACTACACATGGCTTCATTGTTTGAAATGTAAAAAGTGTTACATATTGATATTGAGTCTTTGCTTGTCAAACTACCTTTGGCTGTAATTATATCTGATGGCTTTTGGGACATGTCTCTGGTGGCTACCTGTTTGTGTTTCTATAGACTGAAATATTTCCAAAGTTTTCTTGCTCAAGAATGGCTCAAGCTTTGTCATACTGCATGGAGAGCAGCTGTGAAAAGTAGTTGGCTAGTTGTGCCACACAGTTTTATTTGGTTCAGGTCGGGCCCTAACTGTTGGAATCTTACACATCAAGATGATTTAATGTAAACTATTGTGGCTCTTTCTGTATGTTTGGAGTTGCACCACACAAAGGTGAACCTCTGTCATAGTCTGAACTCTTCCCATTTTCTTTAGCTCAATTCATCATCACAGGTGCTCCGTCAGGTGATCAAGAAGGCCTGATCACCATCTTCCATGCTGTTGCTGTGTCCTCAACTTATGGCATTCTAGTAGTTTTCTTCTAGCAATGGCTTTCTTCTTGTCACTCTTCCATGAAGGCCAGACATGTTTAGTGTGCTGTGATGTGCAATAATACTCCACTTTGTTGGCTTGTCAATTTAGGTGGAGAGGCATGTCTTAGTCAGTTCGCAGTTGTGCCATTCTTATTCTTTCTATTTATTGATGATGAATTCAACAGTACTCAGTGAGATGTTCAAAGCTTTAAAACTCTCAACATTTACCTGACCCTGAATTTATTCTGAGTTTCAGATTCTTCTTCATCATTATCATAATCATAATTTATTTTTGAAGCACCTACTACTAATAATACTACTACTACTACTACTACTAATAATAATAATAATAATAATAATAATGACACAAAACTCTAAGCAAAATTCAAGGTTGCCAGAATAGGCAATGAAGTTAGAAAACAAAGACTTGCTCTCTGCAATGAAAAGTCTCTTTTTAACGATGAGTTTTTAAGAGAGACTTAAAATCATTTAGCGATCCAGCAGACCTCACTGAAAAAAATGTAGACTTTTCCAGACCCTCAGGCCTGCAACTGAGAAAATAGTTTCCTCTGGTCACAAGCCATGTCCTGGGAAATTCTAAAAGCTCTTCTAAAAATGAAATCTCAATTCTCAATAACATTTGTGCAGACCTCACTGCAGTGCAGTGTAGGGACACATAATGTAACTGACAGCGCTTTTAGCCTGACATGTGTGTTTCTCTGCTTAGACAAGTTGTGATATCTACTATGAAAAAACAGACACCCTGACATGAAAGCTGGCATACGTAATATTTCAAAAATAATTTATTTTACACTTGCACTTTTCAAGTACACAGAATCAAGTTTTATTTATTACATATCATTTATGTACGAGATATAAACCAGTTCATAACATTTTGAGATACAAATGCTTTCCACATAAAGAGAACATTAGATGTGTTACTAATGTTATGATTGTCTCATTTCACAATAAGCTAACATTTGCTCTCATTGTTCATTTTCATTTGTTCATTCTTTCTTTTGATGTAATAATTGTTGTTCAATTCTGCTTGAATCTTAAATCTGTGTTGATCATAGCCTGACCCATAATGGATGCTACATAACACATCAATATAAATTCTAGCCTATTAAGGGAAATGTCCATACATTTTTAGTCATGATACACATTTGTGCCCATTCTTAGAGACTGCAAGGTTTTGCAGGTGTTCTGTGTAATGAGTCTGGTCTTCTGTTTGGTCCCCTGCTGCTCCCATTCTGGTGTATTGTTTTTATTTACAGTTCTTTAGCATATTTTATCAGAAAACCTTATAACCTTCATTCCGAGGAAAGGCTGAATCATGACATCCATTGCTCGGGCGTCTCTTTTCTCTTGCGTATCCTGATGAATTCCTCCCCTCCCCCCACTTGCACATTCCCTCCTGGTGAAGGGGAGCAGCTGAAGGAGCTAACAGGAAATTAACTCCATTTCTTCAGACATGCATGCTCTCAGCTGCGGAGCGCTGTAAACCTGATTTAATATATTTTCATTACTATCCTTAATGTGCTTACAAAATCCAGTTCCGTGTCAGGTCAAGTAGGCTTTAGTCCCGAAGCTGGTCGCGTATTCATTTGTACAGGTATAATCATAAAATATTTAATTCTGCGTTTTGCAGGTGGTTTGGGTTCAGGTAATCCCAGTGAGGTTTAGTGGCTGAGTTTTTTTTTGTTTGTTTTTTTTTTTTTTCAATGGCTTCATACTGTTGTGACCCACTCAGACGCTATGACCTCATTTCAGGGAGTGGTTCAAGACACACAGTCATACAATCATCTGTCAAAGCTTCAGTCATTTATTATTATTTTTTTTTATTTGTTCTTGGCTGGTGAGAGTGAAACCCGGCTCCGTCCTCTCTCACACACGCGGAATATTGCGAGCCAAGTCTATCAGGTTATGAGCGTCGCTTAAGTGGGTCAGCGAGTGATTTGACCACGGCAGCACGCTACAGGCGCCATCAGACTGAACTTGTGTTTGCTGCGCGGCTCTATGTCCGATACAGTCGATGCGCAATGTAGGTTGTACGCACGCTCCTAATCCAGAAACAATGTCTGGATCTGCCTCTCTGCGTAAATGCTCCAGCTCGTGCACTGTATGCTGCGGCTCTCTGTCTCTGAGGTAGAAAGTGGGGGAGGGGCAGGTAATTTTCCGCTACCCTTTGCAGTAGCAGTAGTAGGGAGCTTCCGTTCCGATCGAGGCATCAGCTCAGTTCGCCTCAGCTCTCCCTCCTGTTCGGCTCTGCGGCTGGGCGGGGCCGGACATAACCCAATGTCGATCACAGCTGAACCTGTGTTTTAGAGGGCAGTAGGAGGGAGGAGGCTTTTTATCCATGCAGTATTGAGCTACTGGACGGTCGGATTTTATATAAAGGATGCAATTCAGTGTCTCACTTGCACACACTGTTTAAAAACAAAGCCATGAAAGCTCTAGAATGTATATATGATAAAAGCTTCTAACTTTGCCTCCCTTGATGCTGCAACATGCACTAAATTATTTATTCTACAGTACATTATGGTTGCAGGAGCTCTCGGCGAAGAGCTTCGCAGTGTGAGGACTGATGTCCTGCAGCAGAGGCTTTAACTGCAAGTCATTTGCCCAGATGGGTTCAACAGCTGGACAAAAAGCATGGTATAAATGTCTCCTCACCCCAAGTCTACACACGTGGGGAACGCAGGAGATCAACAAACTAGCTTTGAGATTCATTTGCCGTTCTGACGCGCACATCTCATGGACCACTTCCTGTTTTTCTCATTGACAAGGGTGTGTCCTTTGTGTGAGAGTGAAGTTAGGTTGCCATGGAGACTGTTTCTGGGCTGTGATGATGAGCCAGTCTGTTTCCAGGGAGCTGCTGCTGGTGCACCCACCCCCACTCTCACTCTCGCTTCCATCCCAGCATGTTTCACATGGATGCAAGCTGGAAGGAAGCCGCATGGTTATGAAGAGATGCTTAAGGAATAAATAAGGAGAGAGAGGAAGAGAGAGATGCATGGTACAGATTTGCAGCAACCTTGGCAAGATTGTTGTTGATTTTTTTTCTTTATTTGGTGTGTAAACAGGATAAAGCAAATCAAACAAGGGGGAAAGAGAGTGAGATTGGTACAATTCCAGAATGGAAAATGTTTCACAGAAAGACACAAATACAGCAGCACAGATTTGAGCCTTGAGCATGAAATAGTGAGAAAACCAGGGTTTGCAAGAATGAGATGGATAAAAAAAACACACACACACACACATCAAATGCATGCCCTAAGGCTGAGTGAAAAAATTACAAGCTTACAATCGGTCACACATTAAAAAAAGGCACTCATCATACATCCCCTACTTCCACCAAGCCTTCTTTCTCACTGGCACTGGAATATTTTTGCTCTCATTAAATTATCTTTGTCATGCTCTGCACCACGGGGCCCATCCTAACCAATCCGACAGAGATACAAAGCCAGGCCATCCAGAGAGGAAAGTATCCAAAGCCTGCCTGCATTTCCTGATAGCTTTCTTTGGTGCAGCACTGAGGATTTGTTTGATTCATGCCGGAATCAGGACATGCAAGAAGTTGTTTAGCCAGTGCTTTCTCCCATGGGGAGGGATTTAGGCAGCTTTTTGTTCTCATGACCTTTATTTTTGAAGGAAAGGTACACGTGGGATCAGAACAAACATCCCTATTGAACATCTTCACTGCGTGCTTGCTTTACAAACCATACTGAACAAGAATGTGGTTATAATTAGGCTTTAAATGAGCCAATTCTTCAAAAGGTGTGAGGACACAACTCTGTCCTTAAGCTGTGTTTTTTTCAGTAACATATGAGTATATTCTTTTTGATTTTGTAATACTTAGTTTGATCTTTTTTTATTATTTGCTCTACATTTTTTACAATTTTGTTCAACTAAATAATTTTAATTGCGCAATATTTATCTGATGAATGCAGAACGTGGTGTGTGCTATCATTGTTTGAAATGGAGACAGACATGTTATACGTTTAACCGTCCCCTTGCTTTCACCTCCACACATTGCCCTGTTTTTTTTTTTTTTCATCCAGCTTTGTCAGTATGGCGCTTGCCCTAGAATAGATAAAGAACTTGACCGGCCGGGGCAGAATGACGTATTCGCCTCCCTCCAACCGCCTCCCTTTCTCGCTCTCAAACACACACTGTCATAGATGAGATTATGCTTTAGTACTTTGGCTTAATGCAAAAAGCCAGGGTGGATGAGCAGAGGGAGAGAATCACGTGTTAAATCTTTGCACTACTGATTTCTTCCAACAGAGGGACCAATTTCACCGTCTCTCCCACCTCTCTGCCCCTCTGACTGACATAGGGATTAACTTTTCAGAGCTGTTCTCATTGACCATTTCTTTTTACTGACTCAGACCTCCTGATACACAGCTGGATTTAGGCTTCCTGTGATGACGTGTTTTTTGCTGCTGCAGTTATTTCATTGCAATAAAGCAATGGCAAAACAAAAGTAAAGCTTTTAAGGGGAATTATCAATTTGACTTTCTATTTTTAATATTTATTCTATTATTTGACTTGATCCTATTCATTATACCTATTTATTTTGCAAGTATTTTTGTTTGGCTCTTTTGGGGAATTTACTTCCTACCTTGTCATTTAAATTGTACTGCAAATTTCATGATTTTATTGATGCATTTCTGTTCTTCTACACAACTTGTCAGGTGCATTCTAAAGTTGGCTTTTACAACGCCACTGCCCTGTAGACTAGATTTTGACTGTAACAGGATCAGACTCAAATCTCGGAGATGGCACTTTTCAATGAGGGGACAAGAAAATAAGAAATCCACCTATTTCTGCCATTCTCTTTAGACAGTCTAAAAAAAGGAAATGCATGCTTCACTTCTCTGTTCCCATCTGCTCATCAAACTCTTGGCAGGAGAAGACGGTTCCCTGGCATTTAAAATTCAGAGCGAGAACTGCAAACTATCTCCCAACATTTACTCAGACAAAATCATTTTGTCCTCAGATACCATTCTACACTGTTGTGTGAGAGCACCCAGACCTACAGGCACAAATGCCCATTATGTTTGCATGGCTGCTTCTGTTTGTATGCGGTGGCTGAGGGAATGACGTAATGAGTGAAGCTTCATGATAGCCCACTCATGACCAGTTTCTTTGCAGATTTATTTTATACTCTGACTCACTAAAATGGGGGATTCCATGGAAAAATCTCCTGGGGGAACTAATACAAATGGTTTTTAGAGTGTCTGCTTACAGTATTAATGAGGTTGGAGAGAATGTTATTAATCTAGTGGACATACTACATAATTGATGAAATTAGGGTTCTTTCATACTGGGGTAGATACAGTGAACAAGGAGGAAGCTTCAACTTTAATCTTGGCTTTAATCCAGCACATGAATTTATTTTCAAAGCTATTGGTCGTATTTTACCCATTTTCTCAGTCTGAAAATATTCAAATGACATTAGAGACATTTCCCCCTCAGCTGGAACAGCAGTTGGCTCACAGTGCTGCAGCTAGGCAAAGTCTAGATCTGGGAAAACAAGTGGGAAATGGACAAAATGTATTAATTTTTCTGGTCATATCAATTTAAGCCAATTTAACGCACTTTACACCACATCCACATAAATTACATTCACAGATGCACACACAATAATACACTGACATGCATATCAGTAGACAACAAGTGCCTTGCCTAATGGCACAGAAGGTTTTGATAATTAAGAAAAGGATCAATTTAAAAAAGAGAGAGAGACAAACTCTCCAATTATCTGAGCCAATTATCTTCTATAAGATTAGCATCTGTTGAACCCAGACAGGCATCTGTCTGCACGTAGAATAGTTTTGATGGCATTATCCGCAGCACCCTTGAGTGAAAAAATGAAATCTACAGCTGAGAGGCGTGCAATTAATGCTGGGACAGATGGATGCTTGTGACGCAGGCACAGGCACTAGGGAGCTGTTCAAAAGTCTGTGATATGCATAAATTAGAAAAGAGTTGGAAGTCATGAAAAGTGAGACGCATGAAAAGGTCAGGTATAATAGACCTCTGTGTTTATTGTTTGCCAAATAAATGTCACTGGTCCTCTTTTTTTTTTTTTATCACAGCAAAACACGGAGGTTTAACTACCCCACTGGGAAAATCTGTTAAATGTCATGGTTATAACTGTAGATCTACATGTGGAGCCATCTGAGATATCCTTCTGCAATTAAAAAGAAGGGGAAGATAATCCCTTACCTTGTAGGTGTATGATTACAACATGATAAATACAGATAAACATTGTTAAGCCTTCAACTTTTAAATAGTAATTTGCAGAATAAGTGAACAGTGGCCTGGTAAAAAACAGCTCCTTGTTCTACACTTTGCTTCGTACAGAGGGTCTGGGCTCTTCGCTAATGTGAAACAATTGCTTCCTGGATGCATGGACTAAGTTCAGGTTTTAAATTTTACTCCATAGCTAACTTTTGCCCTTGATGTATGTAATGCGCTGGTTCAACGGTATGAAACTTACTGGAAATTTCCTGCACTGTAAACAACCATCCTTCACTGCAAAGACAGAAGTGTGGAGCCAAATGAGAAGGCTATTAATGTTAATTCAGTATTTGGAAGTGTGACCAACACAGACTGAACAGCTTCATTCATTTCCTCAGCTGCCATGGCTAAAGCTAGAGGCAGACTGCAATTCTAAAACAGCGCAGAAAATCTGTCATCATTTACAACTTCTCCTTGGCCAGGTTGGAATTTTACTGGAGGAATCCAAGTCAATGGGAGAAAGTCCAGACTGACAGTGAAGCAAGATTTGAATCCATCAGAATAGCAGAGGAAGGCAATGGCCAGGCTAAGTGAACAGAGTCGTTATTATCTAAACTATAATAGTTTTGATAATAACATGTTGACATATATGTAACTGGATGCAGGGCCGTTGCTAGGTATTTGGGTGTTCTGAGCACAGATGCGCTTCAGTCCCAACTTTTGATGCCTTTTAGAGGCCGTGTTCAAATACGTTTCTGCCAAACTTGAAATTGAGGCACGATAGAACGGACCACTGGGAGGTGGGGAGAAAAACAATTAATTGTTACAACAAGTAACAAGTAATTGTTAACACCACGGAGGAGACTGGAGAATTTTCTTTTCTTTTTCTGAAGCACATTTGTTATATTTTATAATCTATTAACATGCTTCATATTTAAATATTTAATGTTTTTATTTTTTGCTAAATATGTTGTCATCATGATTAATTATAGTGACCGAGCCTGATTCTTTTGCACATGGGTGGAGCTACGGCACTGACTGGATGTACTTTTTAATTTTAATAAGTAGCTCGTGCATGAAATGAAATTTTTCTATAGAACATTAGGATTCTGTTTTAATTATGAATTTTGCCACCCAAAATTTAAGGCATTTGAGTTAGAGAAGTCATCAGCCAATCCTTTAGCTGCATCCAAGTGAGTCACTGTTCCCTCCGTCTCTGGGTGCCAAGCGTTGTCATCGCTGTGGGCAAATTTAGCGTGGGTGAGAGTGGCAAAACACCATGGAAAAGGAATAATGTGGGTGGATAGATTCTCATCTTAGCCCAGTGGCTGTGGTGAACCAAAAGGATTGATGGTTTCACAAAGAGAAGGACAAGGCATTTCTGTAAAGCAAAAAGTCCTAAACTTTGGTACATTCTATGCAAACTAAAATTAGCTGAAATTAGACTAGTGGGAGACATCTAGAAGTGTTATTGGCTTCAGATTATATTGGGAATTTGTGAAATTTCCTACAACAAACCTGCATTTAAAAAAAATTCCTCTTGATTCTGGTCAGTGTGCTAAAAATATCCCCCCCTTAGTGCTTATAAGCTCTGAATTGCAATTATTTCATTCTTGTTTGACATATAGTGCATTGTAAGAAAAAAAAAAAAAACATACTAAAAGGTACCTCATACATTAGTGTATGTTTGCAGACTTTAGCATGTGAGCAAACACAACGTGTGTAAATGTTGTCTCTCAGGACAGTTGTGGTGTTTTTGCCAGATGTGCAATGGGGGTCACATCTGGAGTATATTGTCTGTGACTTGGTTAAGGACACAAACATTTGTTTCACTAGTTAATTATTAGATAGTTTTCTGTTTTCTGCCTTCTGATACCATGTGAAAACAAAGGGGTAAAAAAATATGAAGTGCATGTTATTGAACAGAGGTTTTGCTCGCTGATAGAATAAAATAGATTAATTAATTACACATATGGTTCTGTTAGGAAAGTGACCTGCTATGACTAGTTCTTCCAGAGATTTAGAGCTGTATAACGATGGCATCATAGAGACTCTGACTAACACTGCATTGACAAGGTGCTCAGGTTCTTATTTTGTATTTATTTATTTTTTTACCTGTTTTTAAAATGATTTGTTGCTCCGTTTGCCTTGCTCCTGAGTAATTGTTAATTTGCCTCAGCAAGGGAGTCTGATGATAGCTGCACATAAATCAGTTTTCCTCGGCTCAAAAAAGGGCGGTGGCGCTGACAAGAGGAGAGAGAAAAACGTTCTTTATTTTTGCTTCAAAAAATTTTTACATTATGCGGGTGTCAACTGCGGTTCTATTTACATTCGTACTTACATGAACTGAGGCGAAGAACTAAATAAAAAATTAAACATTTTGCTTGTTATATGCTGTTTGATCGGAGATGCTGAGATGCAGCCAGTACCATTTGAACGAGTGGCGCTCCCTCCCTCTCTGCCCACCGACAGCATCGCCACCACAGACAGGCAGAGAGAAACATAAGGAGAGAGAGAGAAAGGCAGAGAGGGAGGGAGAGAGAGAGACCAATAGCGATATCTGAGGAAAGGAGACAACCTTGCAGGAGAGATAGAGCAATTCAAAACATTACCTCGACCGACGAGGAAAACATGGACGCAGTGAAATTTTTTTGCTTCATGCATGCATCACAGAGGATACGGAGTTTACCCCGCACTGTCGGAGTTATGCACGGACTCAGTTTTTGATGAGGCGGGTGGGGACCCGCAGCAACCTGAAAAGGCGGAAAGATTTCTCCGAACCGTCTGCAAATTCTGCCCGCCTGCGATGGCTGGGTCGGTACGATGCTGTTACAGAGTAATGGAGAATATATTTAGCTATTTCTGTGTGTTGACGTTCATGTTAAGTGGCCTTATAAACGCACAAATCCGATACTCAATTCCAGAGGAGCTGGAGAACGGGGCATCAGTCGGTGACATTGTCCGGGATTTGGGTCTGGATCTGAAAAAAGTTTCCACTCGACGCATCAAAATCACGTCGGACAGTGGGCGGAAATATTTCACAATAAACCACAAAACCGGAAAGCTGGTGGTGAGTGACCGAATTGACCGGGAAACAGTTTGTGAATTCAGTGGTACCTGTTCACGTAACCTGGAGGTGGTGTTGGAGAACCCGCTGGAAGTGCACAACGTGGAGGTGGAGATATTGGACGTTAACGACAACGAACCTCAGTTCCCTCGGGATGAATACCAGCTTGAGGTGTCAGAGTCTGCTCTCACCGGGTCGCGGTTTCACATCGAGGGAGCTCAAGATGCAGATGGGGGGTCCAACTCCGTGAAACAGTACCGACTTATTCCAAACGACCACCTCACTTTGGACTCCATTAAACCCTCCTCCAACAATAATCAAATTGAGCTAATTCTCAAAAAGCCCTTTGACCGGGAGCAGATGCCCTCTCATCAACTTATTCTGACAGCAATAGATGGAGGCACTCCACAGCGAACTGGCTCGGCCAAAATCAATGTCCTTATCCTTGATGCCAATGACAATGTGCCTAAGTTTAACAGTTCAGTGTATAAAGTTAAAGTGCCTGAGAACTCTCCAAATGGGACACTTTTGATTAAGTTAAATGCAACAGACCCAGATGAGGGCTCAAACGGAGAAGTGTTTTACTCTTTTAGTAGCTACACTCCTGAAAGAGTCAGACAGGTGTTTTCTATGGACACAAACACGGGAGAGATTAGGGTAAGAAATAATATAGATTATGAGGAGACTAAATCCTATGAAATGTACATACAAGCAATGGACAAAGGCCCAGCTCCTGTTGCAGCACACTGTAAAGTAGTCGTAGAAGTGTTGGATGTCAACGATAACATTCCTGAGATTGTACTGTCTTCACTTTCCAGCCCTGTACGTGAGGATGCACGGGCAGACACAGTGGTGGCTTTGATTACTGTTAATGATGGCGATTCTGGACAAAACAAACAGGTATCCCTAGAGATCATGCCCAACTTGCCTTTTAAGATTAAATCCTTCAGAAACCACTACACTGTGGTCACATCTGCTTTCCTGGACAGGGAAACTATCTCATCATACAATGTTACAGTCAGCGCTGTGGATGAGGGCACGCCACACCTATCATCTCAAATGAGCTTCAGGGTAGATGTTGCAGATGTTAATGATAACCCACCTCGTTTTGAGCAGACATCATATACTGTCTATATCACAGAGAACAATGCTCCTGGGGCATCTCTTTGTGTTGTTAAGGCCATGGATGCTGATGATGCAGAAAATGCACGCATAACTTATACTGTCCTTAATGACAACAATCATGGGATACCTGTAGCCAGCTATGTTGGCATCAAACCTGACACAGGTGAGACCTATGCCCTGCAAGCCTTTGACTTTGAAAAGCTTAGAGAGTTTCACTTTCAGATTAAAGCCCAGGACAACGGCGTGCCTCCCCTTAGCCGTGTGGCCACAGTATATGTTTACATTATGGATCAGAACGATCATGTTCCTAGGATTGTCTATCCACCTGCAAATGGAACACTAATGAAAAATGCTGAAGCCGGCCTCTTAGTTAGCAAGGTGACTGCATGGGATGGCGATGCAGGACAGAATGCCTGGCTGTTTTATACCTTGAACCAGACCAACAAAGACCTAGACCTTTTTAAAGTTCATGAGTACACAGGTGAGATCCGCACCACCAGGCGAGTCATGGAAGACAACTCTACTACCTTTGTTCTGACTGTCCTGGTTCGAGACCACGGCATGCCACCGCTTTCCTCAACCACCACTATCCATGTGCACGTGATGGACCTTCCTCCGAAGTTTACCCCTGATCCGAAACAGATTGTTAGGCCTGACAGCCCGCTAATGATTTCACCCGTCACTCTCTGCCTCATCATAGCCCTGTGTGCCACCACCTTTGTATTTCTAGTCACTGTCTTTGTTCTTGCCATTGTGCGATGTCATGCCTACTGTAGCCAGACTGGTTCCTGCTCCCCTTGCTGCGTATCCCAGAAGAACATGCCGGAGGGTGGCACCTCAGCAGGTGGTGGTGGAGCAAGGGCTGCAGGTGGTGGTGGAGGAGCTGCAGGAGTGCAACAAAACATCAATGTGGCTCTGCGCCGTGACCTCAAAGTGGAGCCGCATTATATTGAAGTGAGAGGAAATGGGTCTTTGACCAAAACGTACTGTTATAAGACGTGCTTGACCGCCACATCGGGAAGTGACACTTTCATGTTCTACAACACGGGAAGGCCGCACAGTGGCACCTGGGGCTCGGGCTATGTCACCAGCCACAGCGGACAGAGCCAGATATTTGTGCGCCGCCTCAGTATGCCAGATGCAACTGCCATACAGGTGTGTTGTCTGGTGTGATGTTTTAAATGTGTTTATATATGACTTTGCATTTATTCTGGAGTTTTTAAGATGTTAATTTCTTCTATTTAAGTTTTATCTCTTGTATTTCCTCAAACTAATTCATAGTGCTCACCAATATGGCAGAGGGCACATAACTTTATTCCAAATATGTGACCGTATAAATTAGATATGATTCTTGACAGCTTATATATGGGATCATGTATGTCGGACATCTTTTAGGGATTGATTGGTTGTTTTTCTGGGAAGCTGGAAACTAGACCTGTTAAAACTTACTTTGTGTTTTTTCACACATACTAACAGTTTGTGTTTGTGATGTATTGTGATTTCAAGGGCACTATCATTTGACTGTGCATTTTCAGCACAGTCAAGAAAATTTAACTGGAAAATCTATTTATCTACTCAATTGTAATCTCAACACAGCTTTACTTACTTTGGTGACAGAAAATCTCTCAGATAGATGCTTATTGTGACCTTCATCCCTAGATGTTATAGTCCTAAGATGAGCTTTGTGCAACAATATTAAACTGAATTTAGATGGTGTTGGATATTATCTCTGTAAAGTGTGGAAAAAAAAAACAGCGATGGCTGCTACCGGTGCAACCAGTTCACAGTAGCAAATCTTCTCTTCCTGTCATACAGCTCTCTGCTATTGAAAAGTCAAAATATTTGAGAAATTGATGAAAAATGTAAAAATATAGTGTGAGGTCTTGTTTCAATGCACTTACATTGCATTGATGAATCAAAACGGTCCATTATATTGTTTTTTTTTTATTTTTTGCAAAACACATTATAAAACAATATTTATACCAGTGGAGGAAGAGATATATGAGAAGAAGAAATACCTTAAAAGCAATAAAGAAAGCATAAAGGTTATTGTGCTGCTATACGCTGACCTGTTCCTCATTAAATGCCAGTCATGTTTGCACTTGCTGTGTAATTAAGTAGCAGCAATGTGTTTTGTTGGCTCTGTGAGAGGATTGGCTGCCTAGAAGCCGATGAGGCGGGGGATAAAAGGTGATTGGACACAGTGCTGATAGCAGAGGTGTGAGCTCTGTATCCATGGAAGGAACTTTCACTCAGAGAGGCGAGAATTGAAGAGATGGCAAGATAAAGGCTAGCAATACTCATAGTTTTTGATCACACAATTCATAGAAGACAGTGCAAGGATAGGAATATTCAAAGGCCCATGGGAATCTATTTAAATATTTATATGGACATCATTATTTATTATTTATTGATTAAATAAATAATAAGCTATTTATTTAATTTTCCCTCAGATCTTTCTTTTTTTGGGTAGTAATTCCAGTTCGGATTTCCTGTGTGAAGAGTTAATTTTCAAGTTTTCCCCTGGGTGTACAGTAAACTGCAGACATGTTTATGTTACAGATGTTTGTGCTTTATTGTTTGTGCAGTTCTGTTTACCCCCATAAACACCATACGGCCAAACAGACTAATCTCCCTTTGGCCACTTCAGTGCAACAAAAGAGCAAACAAAGCCGTTTAGTCCCATTTTGCGGACAATCTGGTCCTATTTTGAACTGGTTGTTTGTTGTTGCTTGCTGTGATTGGAGGGAAATGTAAAAGGTTTCTTCTGACTGTGTGAATATTGTCCACACTAATATCTTGGTCCCTCGTCTAAACCATTGATCCTTGCACTGATTGCTTGAAGATCAGTGACTTGTTTTCATCTAATCACGTACTGCCTTCAGTTTCTGGCTTCTAGACATCCTGCAGTGCCCCGTGTCTCTGTCAACCTTCTGCTCCTTTGAATTGCTACAGGAGATGAAAAACAGGCCTTTCTCATTTAACCAAATATTGAATTCAGAGTGTGATGAATGTGGACTGCAGACCCATGGGGGTCAATGCGGCTGTAGCAGAAAGTGAACATCTGTCAAATTTGAAAGGAAATGAGATTGCAAATGGGTCTTCTGTGAACTGCATGGCCAAACAGGGGAAATATGGCGTCAGTTTATTTTTCTGAAGGTTAAGAAGGAAGAAGGAGAAAATGCAATCTCATCTTGGTGATATGGTTGGGTTAGCAGCCTATTTTGCTTCCCTTCAAGCATAATCTTTCATCATGATTAAGCATGGTTTGTTAGAGTCTTCTTTTACAATTCTTAGATGTAAGGGATACATTTTAGAATGCTTCAAACCAATTTTTTTCCCATGCTGTCCTTCATAGAACTGTCTGAATATGATGCCAAAAATCTGTTCCTCTATCTCCCTCCCCCTCACCTTCCTTTTTCCTATGACCTTCACTAAACTAAGATGACAGGAGAATGGTGGGCAGGAAGTAAAAGATAGACATGGTTCTGTATAGTTTCCATGGTGACATTTACTACATTTTCTGGCCGACTTTGTGAGGGAGAAATTTAAGGTTTTGTTCAGCATAGATGTGAAAGCAAATAGCAGAGTAAAGGTGGTGAGGAATATGCAGCAGAATAATCAAAGAAAAGAAAGAGAAGTCTGGATATGTGATGCATTAATAATCAAGTATGAATAAATATTAATGTCAAATAAGTTTGCATTGCATACATTTTAAGCCAGATTTGTGCATTTCTGTATTTGTGTATTTCTGTTGGCCTAACTTCAAATGATTTTCAGGAAACATTTGCAGTAATGCTGTTGCAAGGGTTGTGCCATGTTGAAAGGATGCATACTGGATGAATATATTTTATTTTTATTTTCCTGTGACCCAACACCTGGTTGGATTGAGTGCTGAAGTAAAATCTTTCAAAGTCATTTTCTTTTTCTTTCAATGTCACAGATGGAAGAAGGGAGGCAATGTGATAATGGGAGGAGATGTGTGCACCAACAGTATTCTGCTCATTACTCATTTTTCTTTTCAAAGGCTGAAGAAAGCTGCCACTGCCTGATTGTGTGTGTGTGGCACACATTCATCAGCAGCTCTCACCATGATTTATTAATGAGATGGTATTGGCTTTTGCCTGTACTTAAGACTCAATTCCTTCCATTCTCTCTTGCAGCCCAAGGCACCTAACTCGGACTGGAGATACTCAGCCTCCCTGAGAGCAGGTGGTGTAATGCAGAGGTAAGCATCATATTTTCTTTCTTCTAAGTATTTCACATTCACCCCTTTCATTATAGTTCCAGTCTAATTTCATAGCTGATGTAAAAACACTGTTGTTTAGTTCAGACCTTGATTTAAAAAATTGCATCTTCACCCTTAGTAAGTGACCATAGAGTCTCTGTTATGAAACATATAGTTAAATAATCTTCAAAAATTGTTTTACTAATATCCTATCCAGATTATGCAAAGTTCATTTACAGAACTATAGATGAGTTGTTTCATCCTACAGCTAAAAAAAACAAAAGAGAAAAAAACCCACAAACGATAATTTTATGGTGGCAAATCTCTTTTTATAAATAGTCTTAGGAACCTTTTGTTCATAAGCAAAAGTGTGCTCAGACAGTCTTGACCTGACTACAACATCCAACTTTAGGTAAAACCAAGAATTTAATTTAAAATAATAAGACCACTGCCAATTTTTGGCAGTCTGTTGTGGTTTGTTTTCGATGGCAGAAATGTGCAATTCATTTAATAATAATAGTATATGTGTTTTCTTTTCTTACATCTTAATAAATTCTGAACACTGAAGCTGAATCTTTCACTTAAAAAAAAATTAAAATGGCATGCCAGTTCCAATTTTTGCACCTGAAAGGCAAAATAATGAAATTTTCAATAAATGTAGCCAGCTCTACGTAAATGTCTCATGTGGTTGCAGGCAAATCATGTTTATTCACTGTGTGATGTGAATCTTTTTTTTATTTTTATTTCGTTAAATACATATCTATATTGAAGCTCTTATGATGACTACTTTAAGAGAAAAGGTGGGGCTTTGCTTTTGCCATTTAGGATATAAAATAGCTAAATTTAAATATTTATGAAGATTTCTGTTTCTGAAAAACAGGCAATATTAGTAAAAACATATCTGAAGCAATTTCTTTTTCTGTAAGTCAACGATTTTAACCTTGAGTTGAGACCTAATTAAAGATTAATCTCTCTCTCTCTCTCTCTCTCTCTCTCTCTCTCTATATATATATATATATATATATATATATATATATATATATATATATATATATATATATATATATTTATTTTAAATTACATAACTTGAAATGTATTTCTTGAACATCAAATATAAATTCACTTTGAAATGGCAGACTATATGTTTCCTTACACAGATGGAGGAGTGACAGGAGGGAAGAGCAAACAGAGAGATGATCAGTGATGCATGAAGGACAGGTTGTTAGGTGGAAATATCATCTCTGAAAACTAAATGAAGGGTCATTCTGACATCATGGCACAATAATTACAAACGATGTTAATATCAAAACTTATAATAGTTAAATCAATTACTTTTAAATATATTCATTTATTTATGGATATCTTAAAGAGACTCTAAATAATACACTTCTTCCTCACACTCATATAATAAGTAAAGCACATGTAAGTGTTTAAAATGCATTGTGGTAGTTGGCTACAAACAAATTACTGTAGTGTTTACTGTAATGCTTAAATCACATACATATAAAACATTTCCTCAGAAATATGGATGTTTGTATAGTCCTCACATTTTCGGGTTGCTGCGCTTTGATTATGATGTGTTAACAGTGTCGTGCAGTCTGAAAATCTGAACATCATTAGTCATTCTGTGTGTGAATTGAAGAACAGTTCAAATAAATTGTTTATCTATTTGCACCTAATTCAGTGCAAATACAACAGATGTGCCCTCTGTTGTGTTTGGGAGGTTATTATAAGTTTATATGTTGGCATCAACGTTGTTCAAATTCCTTTACGATTACTGATGACACTCATGAGACTTAATGTATTTGGGTAAGACTGTATAAAATCGATCAAATTTATTTATAGGGTAATTTAACACTACTCTGACAAAAAGTAAGATTTACAGGATCAGTGGTTAAAACTGATGAGAGTGGGATTAGCAACTAGGAAAAAGGTACAATGTGTTATATAAATATTCACTCACCAGAAACTTTCTCACATTTGGTTATGTTATCACCACAAATGTCGATGTATTTTTGTTATCAACCAAGTATAGTAAACATTTGTGAAGAGGAAGAAAGTTATTCTTGTGTTTAATTTTACTTGGGAAATACATAAATCTGAAAAGCATCATCTGCAAGTTTTCACCCCCCTTTGCTTTGAGATCTATCTATCTATCTATCTATCTATCTATCTATCTATCTGTCTATCTGTCTATCTGTCTATCTGTCTATCTGTCTGTCTGTCTGTCTGTCTGTCTGTCTGTCTGATCTATTTCACAGCACCAAATGTAATCAGGAGTCTGTTATAGAAGTGCAGCCTCCATCACTGGAAAATTACTATGCACCATGTACATTTTACATTAATATCCCAGCAATGTACAGTATTTCTAGACGTTTTGATTATAGTGATCAGGTGAAAAAGCAGGAAACAATATTATCTAAAACTCTTATTATCTGAGCCAAACGATATGATTATTGTCAAGATAAAGATAGCTTTAGTTTGCAGCAACCCTCTTTTTTATGACTGTGTGTTCAGTAGAAGGAGGGTGCAAAATTACTCAGACTGGGTGTGAAAATGTAAAAATGACCATCTGTACCCATAATCCCCAGAGTTAAAGAAAAAGTGTCATCAAGACTTTACAATTTCATCAGCATGGATTATTTATTTAGTTACTAAGAAAGCGTTTTATTTGCAAAGTTTTGCTCTGTTCACATAATTCAGTGTTACGTTTGGGATAGCTGTCTCTTTATTGATGCCCTTGAATTTTGAGAAGCATAAAGCATAGTTTATGTATTGCAACACCTCTCTAATTTTTAACATATTAATGTGCCATTTGTCTTTTAGTTCAGTCCACATGGAAGAGTCTGCAGTCATGCAGGGAGCTCAGGGAGTCCTGGTACAGAACTGGCCCACTGCATCGAGTGCTGCTGGTAAGAATCTGTTAAGCTGTTTTCACCTTAGAGTGTAAACCACTGAAGAACTGTTTGGTGAAGTTAAACAATACAACACACACAGACCTACTCTAGTCTTCATGTTGGCAGCACTGATTAATTAAAATATTTTTTGTTTGGTGAGTCCAAAAACTCATATCAACAGTTTAAGATAATTATTTATTCATACCGGCAGATTATCCAATAACTTAGTAAACTAAAAATAATAATTAAATAACTATGATACTTCATTTGAGATTCCCTCGACTCGCCCTTGCCTTGTCTCACTCCTGCAGGATCTCCACACAGCTCTACCTGCTTTCTGTTGCAGGATTAGTGACAAAGCATAGAAAGAAAACCAACTGAGAACAGTTGATTGGATTGTCAGCAAAATGTTTATATCATAAGTGAGCCACAGAGGACAAACATTGCAGCAGAATAATAACATAATTACATTCGATCTCAGTTTAATGTTGGCCTCTTCTGTTCCTCAAGTTCTATACACACACAGGAAATCAAAGAATTAGAGTCACAAGAAGTCGTTTCAATTTTTGAAAAGTTTTTTTTTTCTTCAATCCTTTTTCATAATTAGTTTGTATAAAATTTGCATTGGCAGGACTGATTATTGTGCAGACAGAACCTGAAGCATCTGCTCTCTGTCTTAACGTTTGGTTATTTCCAGAAAAAAAAAATATTTTTAGAATTTTCTCTCAAAAACAAAAAGATTGTCATTTACATTCAGATAAAGATAGAATATTTAAATGTTACCATAATTTGGCTAGAAAGGGACTTACTACAGATAAAGGATTATTTTAAAATAATGCTAGGAACAATTTTGGAACCACATCATGAAGATTTCCTTGTAACTAACAAAAGAAAGACTCAAGGAGTCATGGTCAACTAGAAAAGAAAATATTTGTCGAGAGAGACATGTTTCATACATGAATGTTTTAACTTGGTCATCCAAAAGAAGAAATGGATCATTACCACAACCTATACGTACCCACAAAGTCTACTGGGATTATTGATCGATCTCAACAGGTTTGTAGTACTTGTTGAGGTACTCCAACTGGTACTGGAGTTTAACAGATATGCTTCCTCAAGGTTAAGATGTCCTGAAGCATCTTAACCTTCAGGACAGAGAAAACATGATGAGTCCATATACATTTGTCACCCAGCTGTGAATACCCTTGCACATGTAACTTAGTCTAAAAACTTTGACACACCCAATGCTCCTTACCAATATTTGTGATGAAAAATAGGCTGTGTTGTATATGCATTAACTCTCTTACAGAGAACTTAGTTTTTATCTTTGCTAATACAGACATAAGTGTGATGAAGAAGGATTAAGACTTAAATTATAAAAAAGACATATCACACAAGCTAGCGATTGCCTCCTCCCATCCACACTTGCGTACAAACAGCCTCCTCTGCTATGCCATCGATTTCTTGCCTTAGCTGAGAACTTACAGCTTGCAGGCACTTCAAAATGTGAGGGACAAAATGGAGAGCAAACACAGACAAGCAAGAAAGAGGGAGAGGACACAACAGACAGCAGTGACGTCCTTAGGGCAGATCAGTGGCTATGAGATCAGCTTGCACGGACTTAAGGTGGTCTCATCTGGCTGTCGCAGTTAGAGACGACATCCTGTGCCATTTCAACCATTTTAACCCAAGGGCTGCCTGCCCCCTCTTTATCTCGTTGTTGGCCATGCTATGAATAGAAATAACTGAAGGTTACATTAGATTTAATATGAATTTTAGGGTGTGACAAACAAGGCTCCAGGGTTTGTAGTGATAGTAATAAGAAATACAAAATTCTAGCTCTGCTCTTCTGATGATCAAAAGAATGACTTATCTACTGGAGTTCATCTCAATTCTCTTTCATCATATCCGGAAAATGGGTGTGTTGAGTTAATCTGAACTTTCACAGTTACAGTGCTATTTATAGCTAAATCCCGCTGTTTATCAGGTAGTCTCTTGTCTTTAAGGTTTTGTTTCTTTGAAGCCGTTGTTTCAGGATGGGTGCAGTGGTGGCGGGGTGGTGTCTCTTCACCGTGAGACTTGGACAGCCGACAACGCCCATGTTTTTACTCTTCTGTTTTTGAATCAAATCATTGAATCTGCACTCAATGCCTTGTGTTTCGCGTGTATGTCCCTATATTTGACCGCCTGTGAGTCCAAGTGTTTTGTCTGCTTGCTTTGTGCTGCTCCTGTTGTGACAGATGGTGCACAGCCCACGCCCAGATTAACACAGCCACATTAGGGAAACCAGGGCTGGGCTTGTGTTCAAGTCACCCTTCCTATCTGTTCATCATTCCTTGTGTCATCACCTTGTCTGTCCCTCTAATTCACAAATCTGCTGCTAAAACAAACTGACGTGTGGGTTTTTGTGTAGAACTGAAATAAAAATAGAAAAACTTATATTGTGAGATTGGAAGAGACAAGGAAAAGGGGGGGTTAAATAGATGACTTGCAAGGCGAATGATTTAAAAGTAAAGAACACTTTAAGCAATATTGAATAAGTAATGAGAAGGAGTGACAGTGACTAAATCACACTGATTGACTGAGACATAGTCGGCAATAAAGAGGGGAGGCTGAATGAGGCTGCTGTTGCTAGGGGAGTGTGGTTAGACCAGACAGTGGTGAGAGGGAGTGAGAGAAAGCTTCGAGCATTATTCTCCATCAGCATAAACACTGTCACCATGGCTCCTACCAATGTCCTACTGCTTCACAGGAAGACATTGTTTCCATGGCAACCATTCATGGCCCCTGATATTGACAGGGGCGGGAGGAAATAGTGGTGGGTGTGCATAAGATAGGGTGCAAACATATGGCACGGTGCAAAAGAAGATCTCCAAGAAGGGGAATCGTGAGGAATAATAACCGAGCACTACATGAAAGACTAGACCGAATAAGCAAATGGACGAGAAAGAGTAGAGATAAACAAGCTAAAAAAGTTGCCTCTTTAATTTGAGGTGAAAGTTGTTGAAAGAGGAAGAGGAGTTAGTAGAAGTAGAGTGACCTACTTTCACTAGGGTGGTGGTGTACTGCAGATATGGATGCAGGTTCACTGTTTCCCGCATCGTCCTCGAGCATCACACACACATAGTGACACATTCACCATAACCACTGGTGCAGAGACACGCAGTTTTCATTGGTGTTGATGGCAAAAACTGTCCAAATGACGAGCAGAAATTGAGACAAAGATAGTGCTGTATTTTGCACTTTGAGAGGTTTGAAGCTTTACTATCTGAGCCATTACATTTATGGACTATCCATTATTGCAGTATTTTACATTTAGTTTCTTAAACTCATCATGAATGTTTTGTGAATATAAAGGAGGAGTCAATTTAAATTTAATTGTGGATACTTCTGGGCTGCAGTACTCTGTCAGCCATTGTCGATATAACGTGGAAACCTTTTGGCTCATTCAGAAAGGTGGGGTAGAGAAGAGAAACAATCTGGGATATTTCACTATTTTTGAATACTTTCAGCCCATCTGCTTCCTATTTTTATCTGGGTTATTTTCTTTTCTGTTAGCTTTGTTCTGTTCTCTGCTGCCATTGCCTTTAAAATTCTTGCCAGTTCTCACCTCCTTTATGTCACTAAGGTATAAATCCTTTTTTCACACTACTTTTTTGTCACTGCAACAATGTTGAGATGTACACAGACACACACTTTCAAACCTGCATGGAGATGCAGAATTTCAGAGCAGTATCTGTACTTTTAAAGATTACATCAACCATCTGCTATATGGGCTATCTGGGCAATATAACGTTGTTATGATGAAACTAACAAGAAACCTAACCAGGAACACACCTAATATTCTACACACACGTTTAGCCTTAGCACCAGACACTATCATGAAGATGTTTGCCATCAGTCACATCTCCTTTTTCTGTTCAGATTTGAGAATACATGTTAATTCACACAGACACTGTCTGCAACAACATGTGATTGAGATGATAGCAATGTCCTATTTTTGTTCTTTGAATATACTCATGAACTGCACAGCAGGTTAAAATAAACCCTCTAAAAATAGGTGTGGTCCCTCTGCAGGATTGATATGTGAAGAATTACATCCAGGAAATCTTTTTTTTTTCTCTTCTATGCTTTAGTTTTGTGTTAGGCATCACCATTTTTATCTGCATCTATGCTCCTCATGGCCCCTTTTCCTCCTCCTCCTTAGGACGTTATGTAACACTGCGCTGCAGTCCTTTGTGCAACTGTCCAACTGGCTGATGGTAGGGCAAGACAAGCGGATGGATAAAGTAGATGTGGCAAAATGGAGCTTGGGTGATTTGAGTGGCTGTGAAACCCCACTGGAGGCACAAAGAGAATAAAGGGACATTGACACAAGAAGAAGCTTGACTGATGACTTCAGAAGTAAAAATTAGGAGAGTGGACATGCAGAAAATATCACAAGCAGTAATGTAATGGGGCTTTACAGCTCTTTAGGCAGCAGGGTTAAAATGTTCAGACAGCATATGCACAGAGAGAAGTAACCCTTATAACTATGAAATACGTTACTGTCAGTGTCCCTAATGTACTTGATGGTTATGGCTGATGGGCAAGCAGTTTAATACGAGATCATATTAACGTTATCACTAACACTGATAGACATAATTAAGAGTTGCATCAATTACTCAGAGGGATGGGTGTTAGTTTACAATGTTTTTCACGCTGGATTAGATAAAAGGTCAAGGAAAAGAAGAGGTGGAAGGAAAGGGAGGGGTTCCGCACAACATCCATTCTCACAGTCCAAGAAAAAGGAAAGTGCTTTGCCTTGAAACATTGCTGGACGAGCGGATTTTATTACCTTCAGGAGAGATAGAAATAAATTGAATAAACCTAAAAGGAAGGCAATCTTTATGTCAGTATTTGTTGTTAAAATGATGCACATAAACAACAATGCATATCACTATATTCAGAATGTTGTACAGATTTCAGATTTTTCCTTATTTACTTGAATGAGAATAAAACAATGCAGTGTTACTCTGGTCTACCTTACCTGCTCCATCTGTCTGCTTCCATCGTGACTCATCACTCTCTGGGGTGTAATTAAGTTTATTAGTGCGAGGTTGCACATAGGCACCACTGTCTCATCAAGTTTTCACTTTGAGTTAGACAGGTGTTATTTTAGAACATACAAAATGGACGCTTTAGAGAAACAACTCACCAGTATTTTTTATTCCTTTTGGGCTTGATCTGTTTGGTCTTCGCTTTTTTTTTTTTTTAATTTGAGAAGCTGCCTAGTGAAGGAGTCAAATGGGAAATCTTTCTCTGCCAAAAAGAAAAAGAAACAATGTGACTGTTTCTGTCACAGTATATAAATGTTAAGAATCTGGTTTTGATGAATATTCCATCAGTGTACCATATGCTCTCTTAGGTTTTGGAATATTAAAATCAATGCACAGCGTTTATTGCCAGTTCATTAAAAAAATACTCCTTTCAAATGTTTGTTTCACTTATACAGCAAATCTTCACATGTATTATTATGCTCTGTGGGTAAGGATAAAGGAAAAATACAATTCAGATGCTTGTGTACTCTGAGTAGTGCAGGAGGCCAGTTGTCTTTTACCAGACATGATTTTTTTTTCAGCTTGACTGGATCTGTCCTCAGTTAATCTCCCCTTTGGTAACAGCTCAGGAAAGGAATCAGAGAAGCAAAGAATATATGTGAGGAAACGATGGCAAGTAGGTCATTGCTTTGCAGAGTAAAGCAAAATGGCTGCAACACTCTGCATGCTAAAGCACACTGAGTTTTGGTTATGGTATTTTCACTCTAAATACCGATAAGATTCTTATATGACTAAAAATGATGCAGTACCTCTTTGTTCACGTTAGACTTGTCAGATTTTTAATATTTTTTTATACGTACATGTTTAGGTTTTGTGAGTGTTTTTTGGGGGGTATTTTCTTGAAGAGAAAAGACATATTACTCCTGTGACCCTTCAGTTAAGTTTATAAATAAACAAGATGCATTCACCAGAAATAGAATGCTGTTTCTTCTTTTTCTTTTAAATAATTTAACGAGATAAATTATAGGCAAAATTTGTTTGCTAAAAAGAATAACCAAAACAGAAATCAGAAGAGTTAGAGGATTTCTTTGAGCCTTTCATTTACCAACAAGGGGAAGTTTGGTGAGCTGCACAAACCCAGAACATCATCACAATTCTAACACATAGTTTAAAACATTCTGTTTTTTATTCATGTCTGCATGTGTGAAATGTTGAGCATAGGGTGTCTTGCTGGTAATTATTGCAATGCAAAAGTTGGACAGATTGAATAATGAAAACTGAACATTCTTCAACATTTATGAGATCCAACAGAACAACGTAAACCAAAACTGGTTTGTGAATGGATAAAGCGGGCTAACATTAAGCTTCTTAAATGGCCCTGACTGCAGGCATGCTGAAAATCTACAGTGTTTAACAGTGCTAAATGGGTTTTTTCCCAGTGTGTGGGATTTTCTTGCTAAGGAACATTGATGCAAGTCTAAAAATAAATCAAACTTCAACATCCACTTAAGTTTTGTTTATTTTTAGTCCATCCTGACAAAAAACAATTCAAACTATTAAAAGCTTAAAGTTAATGTCATTCATGCCTATGATGGTTGTGTGTAAAGAGTTGATTGGAATAGTAGCTTTTGACTCAAGTGAGTCTTTCATCCATTCATTTAATCTTTTCCCTCCTCAAACAGTATGTGTTGTAAGTGCTAAGAACTACAAATTGTGAAAATCTGTGAATTTTAATTAGAGTTGGATTGAATTGACGATGATTTTATGAGTGTGTCATGCCTTTTTCTCCTTTGACTTTCATTTAACTTGTAGCATATGATTAAATTATGACCCACTGAGATTGTCTCTTACAAGCATATGTAGCAAGGCAGTGAGATTTAACTTGTGTTCAGTTCAAAGAAGAAATAAAAAATGTAGCGATATGAGAAGCTTGTTACTTATTTAAAATAGCAAGAGGCTGTACTGAATTTGTAAAGCGCATAAATAGAGGGACTTGCAATCAAACATCTCATTCAGTCATAAAAATTGGAAGAATTTATGTATGTCAAGTCTTTGATTTCATTGGAGATTTGAAGCTAATCTTTAATTTCTCTGTGTTTCTCTTTTAGATGGTGAAGGAGGGGAGGTTTCCCCACCTATGGGTGCCGGCGTAGACAGCAACAGCTGGCACTTTCGTTACGGCCCGGGTGGTCCCGGAGCGCCCCCACAGCACCTGAAGCCTGGAGAGGTTCCTCCAGAGGCATTCATTATTCCTGGCTCCCCAGCCATAATTTCCATCAGACAGAACCAGGGAGGAGAGGACGACAAGAGCGACTTCATCACCTTCGGAAAAAAGGAGGAGGCCAAGAAAAAGAAGAAGAAGAAGAAGGAAAAGGAGAAGAAAGATAAGAAGGATAAAGGCAAGGATGATGGTGACGAGTAAAACAGAGAGCAGAAAATGCATAAAATGGCTAAGAAGAAAAGGGTGCTGTTAAAACAGAGGTACCAACCAAAGTTCACTGGGTAAAAAGAGAATATTTTATACCATTATTCATTATTGCTGATAACGTTTCAAAGCTTTTTCTGTTATGATTCTGGCCTTACCAAGATATAGTTTATCTTCAGTTAAATACTGATGTAAATTATTTATCTTGCCTTGATACAATTAATGATTACAAAAAAAAGAGAAAATGATTGTTTCTTCCTCTCCATGCCCCAATGTGCCTATGCACCCTGAGTCTACTTTTATTATCTTTTTGGAAAATGGAAGTAGAATTCTTGTCCTTGTGTTGTTCTTCTTTTCTCCTTTAACCCACTGGGCACGTTGGCACCTCTGTCTTATCCCCTCCCCAACGACAATGTGTAAAGAATTCTCTGAGAGACCAGTACATTGAACAAAAACAACATAAAGCTGTGCCAGCCGAGGAAAAAAGAGGAAAATGTGAAAAGATTGACACAGATGCATGCAGTCTGGAGCTGGACACACTCTACTTGTAAATAGCACAAACAAGAGTCACTGAACCCTAAAGGCTAAACTGGCACTGCTGCAGATTCACTGGTAATTACCAACAGTGTTCCCTTAAATCTCAATGAAACCACATGCGCGCACACTAACACATCCAAACGTGCAAACAGCAACTTATTACCCATGAGACAATTGACACAGGAAGCACCTGAGGCCTGGGAAGAACGAGTGAGAGAAAATATAAGAGAAAAGACTGGCTGAAAACTGGACACTGCAAGTTCTTTGCCCTGCGCACTCACTTCTGAGAGTGCAGATGTACATCAACTCTCTCAGGATGGAAGAAGAACCATTTGCAATAGCTCTATCTTTGCTTGGAGAGCACACAAAGAGCTTTATCTTCTGCAAGAATCCCAACTGAGGAGGACAGAGACCACTGGAAGATATGGAGGGAAAATGGGGAGATGCTTCACATTCTCCTGAGCATCACAGAGGGTTGAGTGCAGCTGAGGTGGCTTTATATGGTGGACTCTGAAGATACCTTGCAGAGTATTTGGAGAAATTTTGATATCACTTTTTCTCCTCCTTTTTGCAGCAACAGCTAAACGCTTTCTGCTTTGAATGTTTGGTAGCAACCAATCCTTACCTGACACCTTGAGTTTACAGATAATCACCTGCTTGTATCTGTTCCCAGCTGCCACAAAACCAAATTTTACTGAAAATCACTTTTTATTTTGCTCATTGCCCATCATGTCGACTGCTTCTCCTGTATAATGTGTGAAATGTCTTTTATGTTCTTTAAAGAGATTCAATGATACCCGTGTTTATTTTTCTTCATAGCTTTAACTGCTTTATGCTTTATACGCCCACCTCACTGTTGTCCTCAGACACCCACTCGACCCCTTGCTCTGATGGCCTGCTCTGAACATTGTGGTGTGCTGAGAACAGCATGGAGTAATGCGGACGAGGCCCAGGGAGAACCAAACAGGGCTTTGCACCCTGAACCCGTGTCAGGTGCTTCTGAAGTGCAAAATGGTTCAGTGCTTTTTAACTTGTGTAAACTACGGTATGTGGTTCATTTCCTGTTTGTAGATAATCACAAGAGGAGGTATGGTGGGATAGGGCTGATTACAGCGACTGTGAAGAAATGTGATGAAATAAGGACCGATTAAGAAAAAGTAAATAAATTCACCAACTTGATTGTTTAGGAACATTAAGTCACATACTAGCTTCTATGTACGCTGTAAATGTATAGTAGACTTCTCATAGATTGAACAGTAGCTCTTGAAACTTGAGAAATATTGGGCACACAGGGATTTTTTTTCCCTGA
The DNA here is from genome assembly GCF_002775205.1 of Xiphophorus maculatus. Lineage (NCBI taxonomy): Eukaryota > Metazoa > Chordata > Actinopteri > Cyprinodontiformes > Poeciliidae > Xiphophorus > Xiphophorus maculatus. The sequence goes on along the minus strand of NC_036465.1, from coordinate 16,762,443 downwards.
GCTTTATCCCACCAACCTTCTCACAGACAGTTTTTGAAAAGGGGCACTGATGTGCCTCAAGACCTGCTTCTGTTGGTTACCCTCCCGTTGCCTGTAACTTGTTGCCACGTCCCAAAAGTTTTTGCGGCTCAGTATGACGTCACTCCATTAAGTGGCTGCTGCATGTACTGCTCTACGGAAACAAACACTATATAGAGAAATATATATATAGATAGATAGATTGCTCTGATTTTATTCTTTTGTATTATTATTTTTTTTTCTTCATTAATCGCACAGGAAATATCTGTATGTACTGCTGTCGCTCCCAAGCATCCATGTACCACAATGTTCACACTCCACAGATGTTTTACGGCATCCACTAACCTTCTTTAGGTATTTGTAAATGATATAGTGTGATACCTTTCAACTGCAAGTTCATTTTCTCTCTTTTTCCAACAGTGGTTTTGCGTTTCAAGACAAGCAAAGCAAAGCAAAAAAAAAAAAAAGAAAAAAAAGCAAACAAAAAAAAAAATCACTCTGTCTCTGGCTTTGACATGACGATTTAACTCTGTATTATTGTAACTGAAATATGTATGATTCTATGAAGAGCTATCACTTCCCTTTCACTCTCATTATAAAAAAATGGAAGAAGAAAATCCTGTAAAAAAAAAAAAAGACTATATGTTAGTATATTCTTGTGTTTAGTGAGTGTTCATGCTGTCATTCTTTCCCAATGTATGGTGGTGAACTATGGTGGCAGTGAGCTGTCCTGAGTGGACTAGCAGAGATATGTTGTGAAACTTTTTTTGTACACCTTCTCATCAACTGTAACAGTGAAAAGTAGTGAATTTCATTTATTTCATTTATTTTTCATACTTTTTATTTTACCTAAATGGATACAGTGGTAATGTGTTTGGTTTAAAAATCACAAATAAAATTTTCTTTCTTAAGCGTACATTCGGATTTATTGTTTTGGGGTTGTTCACGTAAGACTGTTTTGTCAACATGGTTCTGCGGTTTTTCCAAGTGCAGTTTATAGGAATATTAGGCTGAGACTTTATTATATTGAAAAACATAATTAAATACACGAAAGGCTTTCAGAAGGAATGCTTTTGTTTTTCTATTTAGGTCCGGGTTAGTGGAGGAAAGAAATGGATGAGTTAAACAGAGAAAGAGTTCATTTTATTTTGATGAGCAAGGCTGACAAACTGTCAAAACTGTCTCCGGGCTGCACTCTTCTATCACACACTTTCATGTCACACTTCCTTTTGTGGACTAACAAGCAGTCAGAAAGGATATCACCCTGCAGACATGAAACACACACGCACACAATGATCTACACAGCTCAGCCTCTCCTTTCTGAAAGCCTTGTCGCAGATGGTCCAAACAGTCCCGTATGAAAACGAAGCTTCCAGACGTACAATAATTTAATAGAGTGGCTAAATAGATTTATAGTGTCTCAGTGGGTAGGTTTGAAGGAAATAGTTAATCAAATCAGAGAGGCATTACTCATGATGGTCTTGAGAGAAATGAAAGCTTGATAATCAATATTTTTAATTAGTCACTCTAGCATACAGCTTAAAAGCTTCTTGTAGGAAAGTTGAATATGTGGCACCTAGCAGATTTATTTGCTTTCTACAAGTGAAAAAAAATAAGTAGTAATCACTCTTCAGGCTTTTCTTTAGCCGGAAGCTTCATCCAATATGTAATACTCCTTCTGCTCTTAAATTATAATAAGACAGATAAGTCTCTTTTACAGGTTTGAATTTCATTTTTCATCCAGAGAGTGAAGAGCATAATAAAGAAGGTTCAAGAGTTCATGTTAACAGAACTGCTGGTAAAAAGGCTGCATTTTCTTTTTGCACCCTGATGGAGACAGGAAAGGTGTTTCCATGGCTACAGCTATTTGGGGAATGGTTTCTATAGTAACAGCCATGTATATGTACCAAACATGGGCATACTGAGCTAGTGAGGCTCGCTGATGGGGTCAAAAGGGTGTGGCTTTGACAAATGGCAGAGAAAGCACTTTACTGATTACGTTCACTTCTAATCTCCTACTAAACATTCACACTCACAGCTTGATGTTTTGGCTGTAAGAGCAGCAAATCCACAGAAGTAAAACACTGAAATAAATCAATAAATAAATAAATAACACCCACACAATCAAAATGCCTCCACTTACTTACTCCCAAAAGCACTAACAAAATGAGTGTTGGTCCTACTGAATTGTATGTGTACTATGCAAATAAGTTAAGAAACACACATTATGAAAGCAGCCTCCACCGCTTTGTTTTCACAGTAAAAAAAAAAAAAAGCTCTGAAGACTGAATATGTACAATAAGCACACTAATGCTGCAAAGCAATTGGCACTTTTTAAAAGATTTTATATGTTGGGAATTCATAGACAAAACAAAGGTTAATCCAAAACAATATACAGCACATAACATAGGTTACAGGAGTTCATTCTTTACTCCCACAATAGGGAGTCAACTAAAAGACCATGAATTGTTAAGGCAGCAGTCATTTACAATTCATTGTAACTAAAAGGTGTTAAAACAGATAAATGTATCTTTGGCTGGTTTCTCCAGTAATTTCACACAGAAGCACACATAGTAAATAGTTTTTGTCTTAGGGCTTGAGTTGACTGGTGATGTTTCCAGCTGCAGTGAGTCAGCAAAACCATCACCCTGGAGGGCAGAAGCAAAATCAAGTGACTCGGCTGAAGATGACTGAGATTAATGTGTACAATCATATGAGCTTGTGGGAAACACATGCAACACATTCGACTTGAGATAGCGCCCCTAATGGCGAGACATTCAATTCATAAGACTATAATAAATATGACTCAATAGCTGAGTTACTTTGGCCAATTTAGCTGTGCTTGAGTTTTATGGAGAGCAGGTATTATTATTTATTATTCATTATTATTAGGTGTTTGTTGAATTGCAACATTTGTGACTTTATTATTATTATTATTATTATTATTATTATTATTAAACAAAATAAAAAATTCTAATAAAATAAAATAAAATAAAAAAAATATTTGAGCTTTTCTTGTTGCTGTCAGCAAAAACAGAGAAATGGGGTTGGAACAGAGCCCATGGTTTGCCAGCCATGTTTGTTACAGTGGGCTCAAGATACTCGCACCGGTTTGGTCTCTAATGTAGAGATTTCAGCTGCTGAGTTTAACAAGGACACGAGGTCAGTAAGTCGGGGCTTGACAACATCGACGGTTTCTGAGGGGCATTTAGCCCTGCATCGTCTATTTGCTGCTATGTTTATAGCGTTTGCTGTAAATGCAGAAGAGCCGAAGGAGTCAGGAGTAAAGGCGCCATCTCCTGGTTAAAACCTCACAGCACATCGGTTTTAAAAGCAAGAAGCCCGTTGAAAAAGCTCTTCAGTGTTTTCATTTCTTTGTTTTGCAAATCAGCTTCGACATAGAATATCGGACTTTGAACTTTAGCTAAGCGATGGCAACCATTGCCTCATTTGTTTTTAACTAATTTGACAGAAAATCAGTCAAAATGCAGAAAATGCAGTAAATTGATGGCACATATTTTGATAATCTATAATATCAGCTGTCTTCAATTTTACAATCCAGAGACACCTCTCACCCCTCCGTCCAGCTAAATAAAACGTGTTTAGAGGTTTACCTGTTACATATAGCTACTTTTGGGGGAAAAAGGACATCTTAAAATTTAAGGATTTTTCATGGGTCATTTTTGCAAGTTTTAAAGATATGTTATGTTTTTACACAACACTGATAAAGTGTCTAAAAAGGTCAGCCAAGGGTACTATATTTATGTTTCTTAGCGAATTTGGGCATTTTAACGTATATTTGTTTCGCTCTGCATTATTTTGACGGAACGCGTCAGTGGTCAAACGTCAAACGTGTCTAAGCAGTTGTTGAAATTTCCTTTTTGTTTTAAACCGTAAGGCTTTACGTCACTCAGTCCCCGCCTTCACGTATGAAACCACGTCACTCAGACACACAGCCGTCAGGTGGCGAGTCAGGAGTTGGGACTACGGAAGATCACTGCCAAGCACCGATCAGTGGAGTTACTCAGCTTTACAAAAATGTGATTTATTTGCGATGTGGACATGGAGTGAAATGTGTCTCCTCTGCTCTGACTGTTGCCAACGGTTTACTGCAGGACGGGCGGCTGTCAAACTGACTTGGGAAGAGGGAAATGCTGAGCTAGGAGTCTTTAGATTTGTCACTTTTTAACAGTTTGGATAAAAGTGACAAAGTTATCAAACTAAGCATTACTTCTTCTTCTTCTTTGCCCCCTGCCATAGTGGATATCGGAGCGTTTTCCTTGCTATGATGATGATAAAGCCGGTGCAGTTAAGAGGGGAAGCTACTTGCTAGCTAGACCTGATTCTTCATCTGGTCTGACAATGCAGAGGATTTTACAGATGGCCGGTAAGCTGCCTCTTCTGTTTTATTACTTCTTGCTGCTACAATGCACTGCTCTTTTCTTGACCTTTTCTGTTCATCTTCTGTTCTTCGGTCATTTATTAACGTTGCTGTGTTAATAAATACAGCAACGAAGTACACGAGTTTATTTGATGCTCGTGTACTTCCGGTTAGCACAATGCTAATTGTGTTCTAAAACTGAGAAGAATCAACTAATGAGCAACACCTGACAGCAGAGGCCTTGGAGATATACAATAGGATGAAATGATCACAGGGACAAACAGAAAATTAACCCAGAAGTCCTAACCAGGTTCTACTGCAGGGGTGGGCACTCCTGGTCCTCGAGGGCCGGTGTCCTGCAACTCTTAGATGTCTCCCTGGTCCAACACACCTGAATCCAACAGCTGAATCTCCTCCTAAGTGCAGTCAAGTTCTCCAGAGTCCTGTTAACGACCTCATTATTTGACTCAGGTGTGTTGAAGTAGAGATGCATCTAAAAGTTGCAGGACACCGGCCCTCGAGGACCAGGAGTGCCCACCCCTGTTCTACTGGAACCACAACACCAAGAAGTCCCTCTGGATTTATCTGACATTTGGGAGCTCAGCAAAAATCTTAACACAAATGTTGATAGAACTGAGTCAGCAAACAGGACGTACAGCAGTAAGTCAGCAGTACAACAGCACATTAAAATACCACCTGACCCAGCAAACATCATGATATCAACCAAACATGAACACTATAACAGAAGAAGAAACTCAAAATGCATTAAGGGCAGCATCATTATTAACAATTAGTTCAGCCGGTTGTTTTTTTTCTTTTCAAAGTTTTGAGTCTAATTAAGAGGTGATTTTATCATGATTTCATACTGTATATTTTGCAAGCAATTAAAAAAAACCTTTTATTTTAGTTCATTTAATATAGTACAGTTGTAGTAATTTTCTTACCATTAATTTGAATCTTTATACTGGACTAGGAAGGGAAATCTATGGGCACTTTAGCCCCACCAGGATTTTTCTTTTTATCTGCGTGTCACCGCTGTTTGCTTGCTCTATTTTTTCATACCTACCTTTAAACACTCACACAGACCTGTGATTGTTTCTTGTTATTTCTTCTTAGTGGACAAAGAACATTACATTTAACCATCACATTCCACTTTATTTAAAGTGATAATCCCATAAAGGTAATACTTTATCATATCAGTGATGACATATTTCATGTTTAGGATACAGAGCACAATACAGCATGACTTTAAACCAATTTTGAGCTTAGATAGTCAACACGAACTTGGTTCTGATATTCAAATTAACTTTTTATGTTGCAGTTTTATATTCAGCCAATCCAGTTACTGTTCAGGTGGCTCTCCTCAACAGTGAGCTGGATTCTCACAGGTTTTCTCTGTGTGACAGTTTTTATTGTTCTGGAGATGAAGGCTGTAACTACTCACAGCCTTCACATATCATCAACAGTTACTTGTGAAATTTTCTGTATACTGAAATTAAGTCTAAGAATTTGCCCATCCTCAGTTTTCACCCCAAATGAATCTGTAGCTATTTCCTTCGTAATAGTTAGTCTTCCATCCCTAGATGATGAATCCTGACTTTTGCGGTGAAGTATATTTTAGGGGTTGCCTATAATATACCATCTGTGAAATGCATAAGAAAAGACTCTGTATGACTCAAATAACTAAACATATTTATTAAGCGATCCAAATTTACAAACCTGTTGCGATCAGTGGGATAAAGCCAGTAAAAGTCCCCCCTGAAACTACAGTCACTCTGTCCTTTTATGTGGGAATAGTCAGCACAGCAACAACTTCCCATTTTTGGTGTCATTGCTTGTGTACGTTGCACCTCCAAGCTGTGGACCTTATCCATACATGTGTTTATACAATAGCATGCAGTTCTGAACAGTGAGCCTATTCGTTTAGCTCCACAATATCTATCTGGTAGACCTGGTCCTCTTGCCAGGGACCTCCTAGTTCATGTAGGCACAACTTTCCAAGTTTGTTAGATGCTCAACTCTTCTTGCAAGAGTACAACTCTCCTCTGTCTTATGTAGCTTTTGAAATATCCCCATATGTTGTTTGAACCATATGGGGTAAGAGCTATCAAGCTAAAAACAGTTTCAATGTTCACAAATGCACAGAACAAGATTCACAAATGCATGGGAGGATTCACACAAAATTCACATTTGTAATTCTGATGCAAACACAAATATATCTTGATTTTTAAACTGCTTCTGTTCTGTGGACTTAACTCCATTTGTGTATGAATTTTGAGACTCTGGCTCAACCCACAAATGTCTTTTTTTTAACCTACAAATGTCTTTTATTTTTAACAGGGAACGATTTGCAAGCAATCGGATATCTTCCTTGTTACAGCCAATCATAACAACACACCCGTGGGGCTGTAACTTATGCATAAGCCAATCATATTAACCCATTTCAACATTGTTGTATCCATACTGAAGTTCAGACAGTTTGGACCTCAACATGGCTTCTGGCAGCGACAGCAGAGTGGTAGTAAGTAAAATATCTAACTTAACATTTAGATGTTTATCCCCATGTTACAAACTTTTTTTTTTTTTTATTATTAATGTTAATTTGTTTATTTGTGCAACTATCAACACAAGCTACGCCAGCGCTTCTTCATGCTGTTTTACGTCAGGCTGGTGCCTTTCCATGTAGTTGAATTTCTTGTGAATAAGGTAACTGTTTGACAGAGTCTGTCTTCACAAGCCTTTGTAATAACAGCCTATGTATATTATTAATTATAAATGTGTGGTCATTAAATAATAAATTATTATAGCAATGTATTAAATCAATTAAATCACATGTCTAATATACACAAAGTGAGTTTACATAAGTGACATTATTGACATGAAATATGTTCCTCTTTCATCCCCTGTAGATGCCACATAGCCACAACCAAACTGTGACAGCAACAAGGAGGAAGAAATTAATACATTGGAAAATAAAAGTGCCCTTCACTGGATTTTTGAGAACATTCATAGAAGAAGGCAATACATGTTTTTTTTATATTTTATTCTTGTTTTAAATTGTACCTGCAATTATCTTTTCATAAAAGCCCTAGTTACTACAGTAACAGGATATTTTTATATTTAGCACGTTGATGTGTCTTTGTTGCATTTCATGTGAGTATGAGCTGGACTTTACTGTTTTGTCAACTGGTCATGTTTCTCTCCCTCCTCACTTCTCTCCTCTGTTTTTCAAAACAGCACAGGGAAAGGAGATGAAAGTGAATGTTTGAAATAAACAGGACAGCCCAACTCGGACTAAGAGAAGAAAAACACAAATGCAGAAACCTGGTAAAAGATAATTCATACATTGTTTACATTTCACAGTATATAAGGAAATCCTCTGAACATTCTAAACTATGAGAGGAAAAGAGTACATGGATTTCACTTTTGTTACAAGACCCTTTAAGTTCAGCACACGTGTAACAACTTGATCTGTTTTATATTTGTCACCTGTAAGCATTGCTGATGCAATCATTACTTGATTATCTAAGAGCTCTAAACAGGATTTGTTAAAAAAAATAAAATTAAGAATTGGTACTTCCTATTTCTTTGAAAGATCTACTCCCATTTCATTTTTTTCTGGGTTGACTTTTATTTTTCTCTTCCACAGTGACATCTGATGTGCTGAGTGACCTGATGAAGTTTTGGATCGGGTGGAAACTACCAACAAGAAACCTCAGTGTGGAGGTAGTAACTTCAGCTTCTCCAGTGGCTCTCACCTGCTTCTTCAAGTTGAAGCTCCCCGGCCACTACCAGACCTACAGGACGTTTCACCAGGACTTGGTGATGGTCCTGAGGTCCATAAGTTCCTGCTTTGGACTTGTGTAGAGGCAAATGACATTGACTTGTTGCTGTCATTCCCTCTTGTAAAATGATATCCCTTTAAAAAAAGAGCAATTACTTCTGAAGCTTGTTGATTCTCAAGCATTATCCATATCTGTTGAGAAATTTGTCTTTTTTCAGAATGACTTCCTGTTTTTGAAGTTTTTTATATAGATACTATATAGTGTATAGTAGATTTTTTTTATTATTATTTCTCATCTACCTCAGATAAAATATTCCAGGCGTCAAGGGCCCTTTGTCTTGGAACTTGTAGATGTTTCCTTAGTCCAGTACACGTGACTCATGTATTTTGGAAGGTGACATGTATTTTGCCAGATGGCATGTTCAGCCTTGTAGGATAAGTGAAATATTTACTTTGTATATGAAAAGGATTATATGAACAATTTTTTACATCACTATGAAAATCTATTAGGACCAGGGATTCAGAATAATTAATTATACAAAGGCTATTTGCAACCAAAACATAGATTTCAAGGAAAAAGAGTTTACAACGCTAAGAACCTTAACTATGCACTTTAAGTTCTTCTTTATTGTCTCTTTGGTAAGTGTCTTCATCATCGCTGTTGGTGTCAGTTTGGCTGTGGCCAGGTAACTACGGATCACCATCTATGGCACAGGTGTCAAACTCCAGTCCTCAAGGGCCGCTGTCCTGCAGTTTTTAGATGTGCCACAACCTAATTATTCTATTCAGGTGTGGTGCAGCAGAGGAACATCTAAAAGTTACAGGACACCGGCCCTGGAGGACTGGAGTTTGACACAACTGATCTATGGGATCAAACATAAAGATATTGTATGTCAGAACTGAAATGTTTGTTAAATGTTGAAGAGTGATCTCAGAAATTGTACCCATGTACTAAATAAAACATTTCAAATGTACCCACCACTGTACTACTGATCCAAACCTTTCACATTGGAGATGGGGACACATATTTTGGCAGATGGCATGTTCAACCTTGTAGGATGTGTAAAATAATCCCCCTGTGTTTATAAAATGTCTGTTCAAATGAATTATTATATTGCTATAATAATTTATCATTTTAAGACCAGGGCTTTATAACAATTTAAAATCTCCAATCGCTATTATTATCTTGGGGCCAGGGACAACTCCCAGGACACATTAAGAACAAAGACAGAACATAATTAAATGTATTCTCTTCAGGCTGCATTCTCACCAATAGCTGAAACAATGAAAATTGGGTGCAGATCATTCCTGTTTTAAAAAAAAAAAAAAAAGACAGTAGTTGTTTGATCCATGACAGGGGAGTCTCAAAATTCACATACAAATGCATCAAAGTCCACAGACCAGAGGCATCAAGATATATTTGTTTGCATCAAAAATACACGTGCAAATCTTCTGTTCTTGTGTGAATCCTTCTGTGCATTTATAAATATTGTAACTGTTTTCGTTTTTTATCCTATATAATATTACATCGTCAAACAGGACTGGCATTTGGATGAGCCTTTTCCCATGGATAAGTGCTTTTGGCCAACTTTGTGGTGAAGTGGCTTGCCGCGACTCATCCATTATAATTTACAGCAGGGCTGGAACTGAGTAGAAGCTGGCACGATGTGGGATCGGTGACTTCTTAGTTTAGAAATCTCTTTTTTGCAAGTGGAGTGTCGCTCATTGTTTTTTTTTTTTTTTGTTTTTTTTTTTTTTTTTTTGGTTAAGCTAGAATTTCATCGCGTTGTGCCACGCCCCTAGATTTCGGTGTTTACAGCTGCTATCTGAACACATACATGCGAACTTCAAAAGCTGCGGCCTCCCTCTTTCCTTGCTGCACTTCTGCCTTCCTTTACAGTAACAGTGTGTGCGATCGATGTAAACGGAGGACATTGTTGATAAATGTCTGATTTTGCACTTAAGCGCTCGCTGGCTCTTTTTACACGACGCATTTAGAAATACTATTACGTTCTTCTCGCGAGAACATTAGATGTTTGTGCAGTAATTATTTACATATATTCCCATGTGTGAATTGAAGTGTATAACGAGACGATTTATTCCTTTTATACAAGCGAATTTGTTCGCTTGATTACACGTGGAGTGGGATGCACAAATAACGTCTGCGTGGATCCATCAGCACACACGGATTAAAAACATCTGGATTTATGAATAGCTGGTTTCTCCAAGTCTTTGTAAATGAGTCTCTCGTTGACCATTGGTTCAGTTTATCCTGGAGTCCATTTTGACATTGAGACGCAGAACACTCATTTGCATGTTTGCTAAATATTTTATATTTAACGCAGCCACATTTATGTGTTTGTATATTTTTCGTTAATTTATCTTGGAGTTTTGTTCAGTTTTTGTTATTTAGGCTTTGAGATGGCATCTTCCTGTGACGTGACCATTAACTGTCTCTGTCCGCGGTACTGAAACCACCGCTTTTAAGCCTGAAAGTGTCGCGCTCGTTTGTAAAACGTCACTTTTACTGTTTGCACTTCGATCTCACTGAAAACTTGGAAAACATTTTTAATATATTTAGCTGACCCTATGCACACGGAAACGAGTTTTTACATTCTGCGTTTTATTGTTTATCTTGTTTTGTTTTTTTGCTTTGTTCATTACATTTAAAGCTTTTGTGTTGTTTTGTTTTGAGGATGGAGTTTTTGACATTGAAAATATTAAGATGTAGATGATGGAAACCGACTCACGGTGCCGCTGTGGGCTAACATACAAGCGGAACACATTTCTCCACCTACTGCCGTATAGCTTTACTGAGATGACGAAGATTGTGACTTTCATTGTGTTTCCTGCTGAGCGATTATTTGGTCAATTTTTAAACCGTTCCTGCAAACGCCTGTAAACGCGTTGTTTTACAATGATGGGAAACGGACGGGTTCTGGTGCTCGTTCTGATCCACTTCTTTGTTACCCTTACTGGGACAAGACATCTCGTCCAAGGAGACCTGAGCTATTCTTTTCCAGAAGAGATGCAACTAGGATTCGTTATTGGAAATGTTGCCAAGGATCTTGGAGTTGATCTCAATACGTTATCTTCTCGAAAGGCCCGTGTGGATATGGAAGGGAGTCGGAAACGCTGCTGTGACATTAACATGAACACCGGGGATTTAATCACATCGGACAGAATTGACAGAGAAAGCCTTTGTGGTAAGAAACCCTCTTGTGTCGTCAAAATCGACCTGGTGTTAGAAAATCCTTTGGAGCTTCATCGAGTCAGTCTTCATGTGCAAGATGTGAATGATAATCCGCCTAAATTCAAAAAGAATTTAATCGAAATGGAAATTAGTGAGTCTGCAGACAAAGGAAGCCGCTTCTCTATCGAGGAGGCCCATGATGCGGACATGGGTCAAAACGACGTTCAGAGATACGTACTTGAAAAGAATGATAATTTTATACTTTCAGCGGATAGTAAAAGGGTTCAACTACAATTGGAAAATAGTATCGATCGAGAGAAACAAAAGGAAATTAATTTGCTTCTAACAGCAATAGATGGCGGATCTCCCCAAAAATCGGGAACTGTAGTCATACATGTTACAGTGCTGGATGCCAATGATAACGCCCCAGTGTTTACTCAGGCTGTTTATAAAGCAAGTGTACATGAAAACGCACTACCAGAAACACTGGTTATTACTGTTAGTGCTACTGATGCAGATGAAGGAGTGAACGGACACGTGATTTATGACTTTGGACATGTATCTGAAGAAAATCTAGATATATTTTCACTTGATCCAAAAACCGGAGAAATTAAAGTAACGGGTGTGATTGACTTTGAAGAAACAATTTCATTTGACATTAGCGTTGAAGTCAAAGATGGCTTAGGACTGACCTCATATGCTAAAGTGTTAATAGATGTTATCGATGTGAATGATAATGCACCAGCTATTTATCTAAACTCCATGTCTACCAACACACCTGAAAACCTACCATCTGGTACAGAGGTGGGAATCATTAATGTTCAAGATAGAGACTCTGAGAATAATGGACAGGTTCGCTGCTCCATCCAGCAAAACGTCCCTTTTAAGTTGGTTCCTTCTATTAAAAACTATTATTCTCTAGTGACCACAGGACAACTGGACCGTGAATTAGTATCTGATTACAACATTACAATAATTGCCACTGATCAGGGCTCTCCTCCTCTGTCCTCCTCTAAAACTATTCAGTTATCTGTAGCTGACATCAATGACAACCCACCTGTGTTTGAGGAACAGTCCTACAGCGCATATGTGAGTGAAAATAACAAACCTGGCTCCTCTTTATGTACTGTTTCTGCTCGAGATCCTGACTGGAGACAAAATGGTACAGTGATTTATTCTCTGTTACCTGGTGAGGTGAACGGTGCCTCGGTGTCCTCCTATCTATCTGTTAATGGAGACACAGGAGTGATCCACGCTGTGAGGTCATTTGATTATGAACAGTTCAGGAGTTTCAAAGTCCAAGTGATGGCCAGAGACAATGGTTCTCCTCCTCTCAGCAGCAACGTGACTGTCAGTGTGTTCATATCTGATGTGAATGACAACTCTCCTCAGATATTGTATCCAGCACCAGAGGGCAGCTCCTTCATGACTGAGTTGGTCCCCAAAGCTGCACATGGAGGGTCTCTGGTGTCCAAAGTGATAGCAGTGGACGCAGACTCTGGACAGAACGCCTGGCTGTCCTATCATATAGTCAAAGCCACAGATCCTGGACTTTTCAGCATTGATCTACACAGCGGAGAGATCAGGACACAGCGAGACATTTCAGAATCTGACAGCATGAAACAGAACCTGATTGTTGCAGTGAAAGATAATGGACAGCCCTCTCTGTCTGCCACCTGTTCAATGTATTTACTTATTTCTGATAACTTGGCTGAAGTGCCAGAACTGAAAGACATTTCTTATGATGAAAAGAACTCCAAACTGACCTCTTATCTGATCATTGCGCTGGTTTCTGTATCGACTTTTTTTCTGACTTTCATCATCATCATCCTGGGTGTGAGGTTTTGTCGGAGGAGAAAGCCCAGACTGTTGTTTGATGGCGCAGTGGCAATCCCCGGAGCTTATCTCCCTCCCAATTACGCAGATGTGGATGGCACTGGAACTTTACGCAGCACATATAATTATGATGCCTACCTGACAACCGGATCCAGAACCAGTGACTTTAAGTTTGTATCATCTTACAATGACAACACGCTGCCTGCTGACCAGACTCTGAAGAAAAGTCCGACAATATTTACCGATCCTTTTGAAGGACTAGAGACACCTGAAGAGGTAGGAAACTGTTTATTTTGGGGATTTTTTTGTCATGTTTTTATTTCAGTTTTATTTCAGTCATAAGATATATATATATATATATATATATATATATATATATATATATATATATATAAAAATTCTAATTTAACAGGTGCGATGTAACTTGCGCTCTTTGCTAAGGTGCCGCATGTGTTTTAATCAGCATTGTCGACTAACATAAGTGTGTTGCATAATTTCGGTTAATTATTTTATGATCTTTTTCTGTCACACTCCTGTAGGCCCTATACCTCCACTTTTTTTGCAAAACATCTTAGATCTATTTAACACATTTTGGTGCCTCAGAGTTGTGTTTTATCTTTCTATACTGTTCGCACATCCGGTCACAAAATAAGTTGAAATGTCATTTCCGATCCACAATGAGGTGGAATTTGAATTCAAAAAGCTGGTAGTCTTATTTTAAGATATTATCTTGAGTGGTATTTTTCGACGTGGGGCGCAATAGTGCCACAATCTGGAACATTTCTTCAATCTTGCCTTTTGCCATTTAACCTTTCCATGGTTTCTGAAACAATCCGAAACAGTTTCCCGACTACAGCACCAAAAGCAATTTCTAGTTTGTTTATTTAATTATTTTTTTTACGGAACATAATAGACCTGAGTGTGGTAGGCTCTTAAATTATTTTTCTTAAAACATATGGTAAACCTGCATAGCGTATCCTATGTGTTTCTTCATACCACAAGACATATTATATTATATTATATTATATTATATTATATTATATTATATTATATTATATTATATTATATATTATATTATATTATATTATAATAAATCTATTAATTTTGGCAATTTCTTCAAGTTGATTTCGTTATTCCCTCTTTTAAGGTTCCCTTTTTGTAAATTTTCAAGTGTGACACACGAAACATTAATAGGGTTCAGCTGCAGCAGCGCCGGCGCGCCTCTCTGAATCTCATCCTGATGAATTAGCAACTCGGCACAAGGGTGAAACAAAGGGGGGAAAAAAAACATGCAAGGAAAGACAGACGTTTATGTGATGTGTAGAGGGAAAGCAACTGTCAGATAACATATTCATCTAGTTTGATATTTATAACACAACTTCATGTAATCCCCAACGAAAGCTTCAACGTGCGCTTAGAACAAAATCATCGGTGGGGGAGGAACAATGTACTGAAATGTATTTGAAATTTGCAATGTAAACCATAGCATTAAATGACGCATTATTTTTTTGACTGAGAAAACTTTGAAAAATTCTAACATTCAAAAAGAGCTCACGGTGTCGCTGTTGGCTCATCCAAAACAACATATTCTTTGGCACTCCACCCATTAATGCATAAAAAGCAGACAAAGCCTTGATGCAGAAGCTGCTAACACTTGAGCCAATACAGTGTTCTTTCTCGCGCGGTAGTATTGTTTCTGGGGACCATTAATGCCGAGGATGGGAGACAAAAAATTTTCTGCGCTATTTCTGATCATCTGCTTTGTTGCCATAATTGTGACAATGCCTCTTGTTCGAGGAGATCTGAGCTATTCTTTTCCAGAGGAGATGAAACGTGGATCTGTTATTGGAAATATTGCCAAAGACCTCGGACTTAATCTCGGAACATTTTCTTCTCGAAAGGCTCGTGTAGACATTGAAGGGGCTCGTAAACGGTACTGTGACATTAATATGAACACCGGGGATTTAATTACGTCGGACAGAATTGACAGAGAAAGCCTTTGCGGTAAGAAACCCTCGTGTGTAGTGACGATCGACGTGGTGTTAGAAAATCCTTTAGAGCTTCATCGCGTCAGTCTTCATGTAGTAGATGTAAATGATAACTCGCCAAGATTTAGAGAAAATTTAATCGAAATGGAAATAAGTGAGTCAGCTGATAGAGGTAATCGCTTCTCTATCGAAGAGGCCCATGACGCAGATGTAGGTCAAAATACTGTACAAAGATACATCTTACAAAAGAACGATCATTTTGTTCTCGCGGTTGACAGCAATAAGGTTGAATTAGTCCTTGAGAAAAATCTTGATCGCGAGAAGCAAAGGGACGTTAGTTTGCTTCTAACAGCAATAGATGGCGGATCTCCCCAGAAATCAGGAACTGTAGTCATACATGTTACAGTGCTGGATGCTAATGATAACGCCCCAGTGTTTTCTAAGGCAGATTATAAATCATCTGTGCCTGAAAACGCGCCGCCAGAAACGCTGGTTATTACTGTTAGTGCTACTGATGCCGATGAAGGAGTGAACGGTGATGTAACATATCAGTTTGGACACGTATCTGGGGATGATGTCAGTTTATTTTCTATTGATCCAAAAACAGGGCAAATTAAAGTAACTGGAGAGATAGACTTTGAAGACAATAATTCTTTTGAAATAAGGATACAAGCAAAAGATGGATTAGGATTAACGTCATATGCTAAAGTATTAATAGATGTTATCGATGTAAATGATAATGCACCTGCGATTTATGTCAAAACTCTTTCCAATCCCACACCAGAAAACGTGTCACCTGGTACAGAGGTGGGTGTTATTAACATCCAGGACAGAGACTCTGAGAAAAATGGACAAGTCCGCTGCTCCATTCAGCAAAATGTCCCTTTAAAATTAGTTCCTTCTATTAAAAACTATTATTCTCTGGTGACCACAGGACAACTGGACCGTGAACTAGTATCTGATTACAACATTACAATCACTGCCACTGATGAAGGCTCTCCTCCTCTGTCCTCCTCTAAAACTATTCAGTTGTCTGTAGCTGACATCAATGACAACCCACCTGTGTTTGAGGAACAGTCCTACAGCGCATATGTGAGTGAAAATAACAAACCTGGCTCCTCTTTATGTACTGTTTCTGCTCAAGATCCTGACTGGAGACAAAACGGTACAGTGATTTATTCTCTGTTACCTGGTGAGGTGAACGGTGCCTCGGTGTCCTCCTATCTATCTGTTAATGGAGACACAGGAGTGATCCACGCTGTGAGGTCATTTGATTATGAACAGTTCAGGAGTTTCAAAGTCCAAGTGATGGCCAGAGACAATGGTTCTCCTCCTCTCAGCAGCAATGTGACTGTCAGTGTGTTCATATCTGATGTGAATGACAACTCTCCTCAGATATTGTACCCAGCACCAGAGGGCAGCTCCTTCATGACTGAGTTGGTCCCCAAAGCTGCACATGGAGGGTCTCTGGTGTCCAAAGTGATAGCAGTGGACGCAGACTCTGGACAGAACGCCTGGCTTTCATATCATATAGTCAAAGCCACAGATCCTGGACTTTTCAGTATTGATCTACACAGTGGAGAACTACAGATACAGCGGGACATTTCAGAATCTGACAGCATGAAACAGAACCTGATTGTTGCAGTGAAAGATAATGGACAGCCCTCTCTGTCTGCCACCTGTTCAATGTTTTTACTTATTTCTGATAACTTGGCTGAAGTGCCAGAATTTAAAGATATTTCGTATGATGAAAATTCCAAGTTGACCTCTTATCTGATCATCGCACTGGTTTCTGTGTCCACCTTCTTTCTGACCTTCATCATCATCATCCTGGGTGTGAGGTTTTGTCGTAGAAGAAAGCCCAGACTGTTGTTTGATGGAGCAGTAGCCATCCCAGGAGCTTATCTTCCTCCAAATTATGCAGATGTTGACGGGACTGGGACTTTACGCAGCACCTACAATTATGATGCCTACCTGACAACAGGATCCAGAACCAGTGACTTTAAGTTTGTATCATCTTACAATGACAACACGCTGCCTGCTGACCAGACTCTGAGGAAAAGTCCAACAAAGTTTACTGATCCATTTGAAGGCTTGGAGACACCTGAAGAGGTAGGAAACTAAGGTTCTTTTAGTTTTTGTGTTGTCATATCATTCAGAATCTGTTTTTTCCTTCAATTTTGAATTGAGTCAGCACATTGTAACTTAGCATTTTGCAAAACCTATTCTGATGGCTGGTATTGTTTTCAATATTGTTGACTAACATATGAATGGTTAATTATTTCATGACGACATTTAATCACATTCTTGTTGGCCTGATACACTTCAATTTTTATTGTAAAAATTGCATCAGATTTTTGAAACGCATATTTGCTGCCTCTGGGAGTTCTTCTTTCAGTTTATTTTGATCTAAAATCCTTGTGATATTATGTTATACAAAATTTCACCAAAGCATTTGAAGTTTATTTTCCACTGCACAGGAGGGTAGGAGTGGTTGTGGAAATGACTATATCAGTTAGCTGATATAGTCATATTTTGACATTCTGTCTTGTACTTTTTTTGCTTTATATTGAAATTCTTGCTGTCAGCATAATATTTGCTACACTTCTTCCATCTTGACTTTTGTGAAAGCACCAGTCTGTGGTGCTGAATCATTTTAGTAATAAACATAATTCAGTTTAGTGTGGTTGAATTATTGATTTTTTTCTCAAAACATGATAAACCTGCATAGTGTTTTGGTCATCAAACTTCAAAACATATATTATATTATATTATATTATATTATATTATATTATATTATATTATATTATATTATATTATATTATATTATATTTTAATCTTCTTTGATTTATTATTATTATTATTATTATTATTATTATTATTATTTAGTAGTAGTAGTAGTAACATGATGAATTTTATTTTCATTAGTAATCATGATACTAAACTTAAATAATAACAACACAATAAATAGTGAAGTTCATTTCCCACTTTTCTCTAACATTGAAGGTTTTGCTTTTCTCAACCTTTCCATTATGAAATATCAACCACATAATTAAAGGCTGTATTATTAAGATATTAGAGAGCTTAGAGTGAAAAGTTCTAACATTTAAAAATAACTCACGGTGTCGCTGTTGGCTCATCCAAAACAATATCACCATTGCCACTCCACCCGTTAATGCATAGACAGCAGATAAAGCTTTTTTGCAAAAGCAGTTAAAGACTTGAATATTTAGAGTTCTGCCTATTTTCAGTGGATCCAAACATCTTGTTGTCAATGCAGTGTTCTTTTATCGCTCTGTAGTATATGTTTTGCCTTTAGCTGAAGACTATTTGCACGGAAGATGGGATGCAAACGATTTTCTGCGCTATTTCTGATCATCTGCTTTGTTGCCATAATTGTGACAATGCCTCTTGTTCGAGGAGATCTGAGCTATTCTTTTCCAGAGGAGATGAAACGTGGTTCTGTTATTGGAAATATTGCCAAAGACCTCGGACTTAATCTCGGAACATTTTCTTCTCGAAAGGCTCGTATAGACGTTGAAGGGGCTCGTAAACGGTACTGTGACATTAATATGAACACCGGGGATTTAATTACGTCGGACAGAATTGACAGAGAAAGCCTTTGCGGTAAGAAACCCTCGTGCGTCTTGAAAATCGACGTGGTGTTAGAAAATCCTTTAGAGCTTCATCGCGTCAGTCTTCATGTAGTAGATGTAAATGATAACTCGCCAAGATTTACTGAAAATGTTATTGAAATGGAAATTCGCGAGTCGGCTGAGAAGGGTAGCCGCTTTTCTATTGGAGTCGCCCATGATGCAGATATAGGTCAAAACGACGTTCAAAGATATATCCTTCAAACTAACGAAAAATTTATTCTTGCTGTTGAAAACAATAAGGTTGAATTGGCTCTGGAGAATAAACTTGATCGCGAGAAACAAAGAGAGATCAGTTTGCTTCTAACAGCTATTGATGGCGGATCTCCCCAGAAATCAGGAACTGTAGTCATACATGTTACAGTGCTGGATGCTAATGATAACGTCCCGGTGTTTTCTAAGGCCGTTTATAATGCAAGTGTGCCTGAAAACGCGCCGCCAGAAACGCTGGTTATTACTGTTAGTGCTACTGATGCCGATGAAGGTGTGAACGGAGATGTAACGTATAAGTTTGGACACGTATCTGGGGATGATGTCAGTTTATTTTCTATTGATCCCAAAACAGGGCAAATTAAATTATCAGGCGTTATTGACTATGAAGAAAATAATTATTTTGAAATGAGCGTTGAAGCCAAAGATGGATTAGGACTGACATCATATGCAAAAGTGTTGATAGATGTTATAGATTCGAATGATAATTCACCAGCCATTTATCTAAAATGGCTGTCCAAACTCATACCTGAGAATGTGTCACCTGGGACAGAGGTGGGCGTCATTAACGTTCATGACAGAGACTCTGAGAATAATGGGGTGATCCGCTGCTCCATACAGCAAAATGTCCCTTTTAAATTAGTTCTTTCTATTAAAAACTATTATTCTTTGGTCACCACAGGACAATTGGACCGTGAATTAGTATCTGATTACAACATTACAATCACTGCCACTGACGAGGGCTTGCCCCCTCTGTCTTCCTCTAAAATGGTTCAATTATCTGTAGGTGACATAAACGACAACCCACCTGTTTTTGAAGAACAGTCCTACAGCGCATATGTGAGTGAAAATAACAAACCTGGCTCCTCTTTATGTACTGTTTCTGCTGGAGATCCTGACTGGAGACAAAACGGTACAGTGATTTATTCTCTGTTACCTGGTGAGGTGAACGGTGCCTCGGTGTCCTCCTATCTATCTGTTAATGGAGACACAGGAGTGATCCACGCTGTGAGGTCATTTGATTATGAACAGTTCAGGAGTTTCAAAGTCCAAGTGATGGCCAGAGACAATGGTTCTCCTCCTCTCAGCAGCAACGTGACTGTCAGTGTGTTCATATCAGATATGAATGACAACTCTCCTCAGATATTGTATCCAGCACCAGAGGGCAGCTCCTTCATGACTGAGTTGGTCCCCAAAGCTGCACATGGAGGGTCTCTGGTGTCCAAAGTGATAGCAGTGGACGCAGACTCTGGACAGAACGCCTGGCTTTCATATCATATAGTCAAAGCCACAGATCCTGGACTTTTCAGTATTGATCTACACAGTGGAGAAATCAGGACACAGCGGGACATTTCAGAATCTGACGGCATGAAACAGAACCTGATTGTTGCAGTGAAAGATAATGGACAGCCCTCTCTGTCTGCCACTTGTGCCATGTATTTACTTATTTCTGACAACTTGGCTGAAGTGCCAGAACTGAAAGACATCTCATTTGATGAGAAGAACTCCAAGTTGACCTCTTACCTGATCATTGCACTGGTTTCTGTGTCCACCTTCTTTCTGACCTTCATCATAATCATCCTGGGTGTGAGATTTTGTCGCAGGAGAAAGCCGAGACTGATGTTTGATGGAGCAGTAGCCATCCCAGGAGCTTATCTTCCTCCAAATTACTCAGATGTTGATTGTACAGGAACTTTACGCAGCACTTACAATTATGACGCTTACCTGACAACGGGATCCAGAACCAGTGACTTTAAGTTTGTATCATCTTACAATGACAACACGCTGCCTGCTGACCAGACTCTGAAGAAAAGTCCAACAGACTTTGAGGATCCCCTCTTAACTCTGGAGACCTCCATTGAGGTAGGACTGTCATTTTCTCCACAATTGAGGATATGGTCTCAGTTTCTTTTTTGGTCTTACTCAGTGATTAGTTTTCTTCTTCTATGATTTATTGTGTTTGTTTGGCAAATAAGGTGCTCAACATCTTCGCCACAAAATTTCTATTAACCTTGCGGCAATGACTAACTGCCACTGTCAATTATTTGGGTTTGCATTTTTCCCCAGTAGTTAGATGAACCCCTTTGTCATATCTTCCTATTATTTATTTTTTTATTAATCTTTAGAAATCTATTGAACACTACAATTTATGTTTATGTTCTCAAAAATCCTCAATTTGTTTATTCCTGTGTTTTAGTTTTATAACACAATTAACTGAGGCCTTAAAGGCATCATGTGGAAAGTTAATAATTATCCCTAAGGCTTTTGGCAACCATTGAAAAAAAAGAGTTTAACATCAGTCAGTTTGACATCAAAGGACTTATTAATGAGGCAACATGCGTGTGATCAGGCCTTGCTTACCTTAATTGCCAGAAAGCTTAAGTTTATTGGTTTTCCTGTGAGAAGAATTTGCACTAAAGTGACTCCGACTCTTTACAATGGTCAATGTTTCCAGAAACTTCTCTTTCTAAATTAATTGCTTTACATCAGATTTTTATAGTTTTTCTCAGTCACTTGCATTTCTCAGAACAGAATTGAAATTACCAGAATGACTTATCTAACCTTCAATTCATTATGTCACTAGTGCATATTATTATTATTTTTCTATTTCTTTCAACACGTTGCAAATGGTTTTAATACTGGTGTTTATTTACAGTTTTATGCATGTTTCTACATTTTCCATCGCTTTTGTCATGTTGAGCAACATTTATTGTTTGGCTTTCTGTTGAAATGTCGCTTCTACTTCATTTAAATATTAGTTTGTTTTTATGTTAAGAGTTAAGAGCACATTTTGTTGCATTCAGGGAATGAACTCATTGTTCTCTTTAATGCTGACAGTTACAAAAAAATGTTTTTTATTTTATTTAATAAAGTGCTTCATTACAAATAAGCTGGTTTTATTGATGTGAACGAACACAAATGATGGGCAGGTTTCTCTCTTTCTCTCTCTCTCTCTACCCCTTTCTCTATTTGTCAACATGTCAGTTCATATCTATTGTAGCCTTTGCCTTTGTGTCTTTTAGAGCAAAATTACATGGTCTATTTTGCATTCAGCAGTTGCTCTCAGCCTAAATATTTCAGATTTATTTTACATTTTTATGGATAACGCCGTCTGACAACAACCTTATTTTTATGAGGAATCAAGAATTTTCTATTAATTTAACCACGGAAAAAACCTGTAATACATCTGAAGCAAAACTTTAAGTAACTGAAGTTTAAAGACATATCCGTTGTATCTTTTGGCTCCTTTGAAGGTATGCTGTGCGTATTTAGTTTCAATCTTAAAAAAAAAATAGATCTCGTTTTTTTTAATATAAATTTTATGCATTTTGTTTGTGGTTATGCTAGGAGACATGGAGTGAAAATAAAAGGCGACTGGAGATGTCGCTCTTGGCTGTCAGAAAACTATCGTGGACCACTCCACCCACTGCTGACTGGATATTCAGTTTGCATTTTACAAAGGAAATGTTAGAATATAGTGGCCATGTTGAACTGTTACTGGTGGCTGTATGCGTTTTATGACTTCGTGTTTTAACGGTGTTTTGAAACATTCGCTATGGTGTCCTTCAAAAACGACCAAAACGCATTTTTAATCAAGATGAGAGACAAAGGATTCGCAAGACTTGGCCTGATTTTGTGCTTTGCTTTATTTTTTGACGCGCCGCAAGAGGTACGTGGGGATCTGAGCTATTCTATTCCAGAAGAGATGAAACGGGGATCTGTTGTTGGAAATGTAGCAAAGGATCTGGGCGTTGATCTGCGGACTTTAGCGTCTCGACAAGCCCGTGTTGACTTTGAAGGCACTCGGAAGCGCTACTGTGATTTTGCAATGAACACCGGAGATTTGATTTTGTCGGAACGGATAGACAGAGAAAGCCTTTGCGGCAAAAAATCTGCGTGTGTTCTAAAAGCAGGTCTGGTGTTGGAAAACCCGCTGGAGCTTCATCGTTTAAGCCTTCATATACTAGACGTGAACGACAATTCGCCACACTTCAATGAAAAATTGATCGAAATGGAAATAAGCGAATCGGCAGAGAAAGGATACAGTTTCTCTATCGAGGACGCCCATGATGCCGATATAGGTTCAAATGGAGTGCAAAGATACATACTTCAAACGAATGATAATTTTATTCTTGCTGCAGATGGCAGCAAGGTTGAACTGAAGCTGGAGAATAAACTTGATCGGGAGAAACAAAAGGAAATCAATTTACTTCTTACAGCTTTAGATGGCGGATCTCCTCAGAAATCAGGTACAGTGGTCATACATGTAACAGTGCTGGATGCTAATGATAACGCCCCAGTGTTTCCTCAGACAGTTTATAAGGCGACTGTGCCTGAAAACGCGCCCTTAAACACAATAGTGGTTTCTGTTAGCGCTACTGATGCAGATGAGGGAGTCAATGGAGATGTCACCTATCAATTTGGCCACATGACTGAAGACGTGGCGAATTTGTTTTCGATTGATTCCAGAACGGGAGAAATAACTGTGATGGGAGCAATCGACTATGAAGAAAGACATTCCTTTGAAATAAGAGTTAAAGCGAAAGATGGATTAGGACTGAACTCGCATGTTGAAGTGTTAATTGATGTTAATGATGTGAACGATAATGCGCCAGAAATTTACCTGAAATCCCTGTCAAACCCAATACCTGAGAACGTCTCATCTGGTACAGAAGTGGGCATCATTAATGTTCAGGACAGAGACTCTGATAAAAATGGACATGTCCGCTGCTCCATCCTACAAAAAGTTCCTTTTAAGTTAGTGCCTTCAATTGAAAACTATTATTCTCTGGTTACCACAGGACAACTGGACCGTGAACTAGTATCTGATTACAACATTACAATCATTGCCACTGATGAAGGCTCTCCACCTCTGTCCTCCTCTAAAACTATTCAGTTGTCTGTAGCTGATATCAATGACAACCCACCTGTGTTTGAGGAACAGTCCTACAGCGCATATGTGAGTGAAAATAACAAACCTGGCTCCTCTTTATGTACTGTTTCTGCTAGAGATCCTGACTGGAGACAAAACGGTACAGTGATTTATTCTCTGTTACCTGGTGAGGTGAACGGTGCCTCGGTGTCCTCCTATCTATCTGTTAATGGAGACACAGGAGTGATCCACGCTGTGAGGTCATTTGATTATGAACAGTTCAGGAGTTTTAAAGTCCAAGTGATGGCCAGAGACAATGGTTCTCCTCCTCTCAGCAGCAACGTGACTGTCAGTGTGTTCATATCAGATATGAATGACAACTCTCCTCAGATATTGTATCCAGCACCAGAGGGCAGCTCCTTCATGACTGAGTTGGTCCCTAAAGCTGCACATGGAGGGTCTCTGGTGTCCAAAGTGATAGCAGTGGATGCAGACTCTGGACAGAACGCCTGGCTATCCTATCATATAGTCAAAGCCACAGATCTTGGACTTTTCAGCATTGATCTACACAGTGGAGAGATCAGGACACAGCGGGACATTTCAGAATCTGACAGCATGAAACAGAACCTGATTGTTGCAGTGAAAGATAATGGACAGCCCTCTCTGTCTGCCACCTGTTCAATGTATTTACTTATTTCTGATAACTTGGCTGAGGTGCCAGAATTTAAAGACATTTCTTTTGATGAGAAGAACTCCAAGATGACCTCTTATCTGATCATTGCACTGGTTTCTGTGTCCACCTTCTTTCTGACCTTCATCATCATCATCCTTGGTGTGAGATTTTGTCGTAGGAGAAAGCCCAGACTGTTGTTTGATGGAGCAGTAGCCATCCCAGGAGCTTATCTTCCTCCAAATTATGCAGATGTTGATGGAACAGGAACTTTACGCAGCACCTATAATTATGATGCCTACCTGACAACAGGATCCAGAACCAGTGACTTTAAGTTTGTTTCATCTTACAATGACAACACGCTGCCTGCTGACCAGACTCTGAAGAAAAGTCCATCAGATTTCGCTGAGGTACTTATCCGGCCAGATGAATCGTTGGAGGTAGGCAATTATTTAAAATGATATTAAAAATGTTTTAATTATGTTTAATGTTGTTTAAATTATGTGTTAAATATACATACATACACACACACATATGTACACTGCTCAAAAAAATAAAGGGAACACTTAAACAGGTGTTTAACACTTAAAGTGTAACCTTTATTTTTTTGAGCAGTGTATATATATATATATATATATATATATATATATATATATATATATATATTAATGCACAATTTAAAGAACATTTTATTTGTTTCTTTACAATATTCATAGAATTTTTTTATCCGATTATTTATTGCAATTAAAAAACTCCACGCCCACAGATTTTCCTTTCTGCGTGTTTATGGCAATTTAGTTTTCTGTTTTTAGGCGCAGGATAGACGGTATCCGATGGGGAAACGGCGAAAAAAATAACACCAAAGCCCACTTCTCGCACCACAGTGAACTACTCACGCTTTACCTGCGGTGTGTTGCTGTGAGGAAACACATGTTAACGGAGAAACACAGACTAAATATAACATCATGCCGATCAACTAATGTGATCCCATCACCCAAAATCGCCAATTGACATCTTTCAAACATTTTGCGAGTTTTCACAAAACCTTTTAAAGATTTCATCAAGGTAAATTGGGACCTAGTTATTTATTTTACAATTCACCATTCCCCTTCTAAGACGTAGTAGTTTTTAAAAAAATTTAGTCAAAAGTATCCGAAATTATTTGAGAATATGGACTTTTAACGAACTTAAAGATCTCTTGAACTTGATAGTGTTTTTTATTCAAGTCTCAGGATGAAAAATGTAAAATGAAAATATCCTTCAATGAAACAATGGGTTCTCCTTACGCAATTTATTATTAAGCATTTTAAGCTAATGTCAAATAAAAATAATAAATAACTGCTTGCTTTATTAAAGTGAAGACTTTGGAGCAGTTTATTTATTTATTTATTCCCTTTTCTGTGGACAGAAGTGAGAGAGAGTGTGTGTGAGGGGCTGGAGGGTACAGAACCTGCTTTCCGTGGTGCTGAAATACATGTTTATGCCTCCTATTTTAGATGGAAAATATCTGAGGAATTATTTTAATTGTGATTTAAAGTAGAGGTTTTTTGATGTAGTCTTTCTAGTGGAATTGTGATTTTCAGACTTATTTTGGTTTCTTGCGTTTTGTAATGTTCAATATCTACTCATGGAGTCGCTATTGGCTTGCAGACAGTCTTTGTTCTCCACCCTTAGCAATATCGCAAACGTGATGTGAAACCAGAATCTCCATTGTTCCAAGAGCTTCCTTTACCTACCTGCATTTTATAAATATCCTGGTTTTTCGAAGAAAGGCGGGGTTTGTTTGTATCAAAGTTGAATTGAAACCATGGGCTTTAGTGGATATTTTTTCTTGAGTATCATGTGCGGTTTGGCTTTTTACATAGACACCTCTGCTGCAGACCTGAGCTATTCCGTTCCAGAGGAGATGAGGCCTGGTTCCATTGTCGGAAATATTGCTAAAGACCTCGGACTGGAAGTGGGGAAAATGTCCACTCGAAAAGCTCGGATTGATACTGAGGACGCCAATCAGCATTTCTGTGATCTTGATCTAAGAACGGGAAATTTTGTCATAAAGCAAAGGATTGACAGAGAGGAGCTGTGCGGCGAGAAGACTTCATGCTTGCTGAAATATGAATTGGTTTTAGAAAGCCCCTTGGAGCTGCATCGGATTTCTCTGCATATTCAAGACGTGAACGATAATTTCCCAGTTTTTCCTAAAGATGCAGTTAAACTAGAAATAACGGAATCAGCTGTTAAGGGAGCGCGGTTTCGTGTTAATGAAGCCCATGACGCGGACATCGGACAGAATACGGTAAAACAGTACAGCTTGCAAACAAATGAACATTTTGTTTTATCAGTTAGAGAAGATACTGATGGATCCAGAACCATCGAGCTAGTTTTAGACAAAGAGTTAGATCGTGAAAAGGAGCGTGAGTTGAATTTCACCATCATTGCTGTTGATGATGGAAACCCACGGAGGTCAGGGACCGTAAATATACACGTCACTGTTCTTGATGCTAATGATAACGCGCCCGTTTTTGATCAGGCAGTTTACAGAGCAAGTCTTCCTGAAAACGCGCCCCATGACTCCGTCGCAGTAACTGTTAAAGCTGCCGATGCAGATGAGGGTGTAAATGGGGAAGTTACGTACGAATTTAGCCGCATCCCAGAAAGAGCTAAAAGGGTTTTTACACTAAATAACAAAACAGGGGAAGTAAAAGTCATTGGGAGTCTTGATTTCGAGAGTAATTCTGAATATGAAATGCGCATTAATGCTAAAGATGGCTATGGACTTTCAACTGATTCTAAAGTAATTATTGAGATTACCGATGTGAATGACAACTTCCCTGTCATTTATGTGAAATCTCTGACGAATCCCGTGACAGAAAGTGTGTCACCTGGAACAGAGGTGGGAATCATTAATGTACAGGACAGAGATTCTGATATTAATGGACAGGTCCGCTGCTCCATCGAGCAAAACGTCCCATTTAAATTGGTTCCGTCGATTAAAAACTATTATTCATTGGTCACCACAGGGTCACTGGACCGTGAATTAATGTCTGATTACAACATTACAATCACTGCTATTGACCAGGGCTCTCCACCTCTGTTCTCCTCTAAAATTATCCATTTATCTGTAGCTGATATCAATGACAACCCACCTGTGTTTGAGGAACAGTCCTACAGCGCATATGTGAGTGAAAATAACAAACCTGGCTCCTCTTTATGTACTGTTTCTGCTAGAGATCCTGACTGGAGACAAAACGGTACAGTGATTTATTCTCTGTTACCTGGAGAGGTGAACGGTGCCTCGGTGTCCTCCTATCTATCTGTTAATGGAGACACAGGAGTGATCCACGCTGTGAGGTCATTTGATTATGAACAGTTCAGGAGTTTCAAGGTCCAAGTGATGGCCAGAGACAATGGTTCTCCTCCTCTCAGCAGCAACGTGACTGTCAGTGTGTTCATATCTGATGTGAATGACAACTCTCCTCAGATATTGTATCCAGCACCAGAGGGCAGCTCCTTCATGACTGAGTTGGTCCCTAAAGCTGCACATGGAGGGTCTCTGGTGTCCAAAGTGATAGCAGTGGACGCAGACTCTGGACAGAACGCCTGGCTGTCCTATCAAATAGTCAAAGCCACAGATCCTGGACTTTTCGGTATTGATCTACACAGTGGAGAGATCAGGACACAGCGAGACATTTCAGAATCTGACAGCATGAAACAGAACCTGATTGTTGCAGTGAAAGATAATGGACAGCCCTCTCTGTCTGCCACCTGTTCAATGTTTTTACTTATTTCTGACAACTTGGCTGAAGTTCCAGAACTGAAAGACATTTCTTATGACGAGAAGAACTCCAAGATGACCTCTTATCTAATCATCGCGCTGGTTTCTGTGTCCACCTTCTTTCTGACCTTCATCATCATCATCCTTGGTGTGAGGTTTTGTCGTAGAAGAAAGCCCAGACTGTTGTTTGATGGAGCAGTAGCCATCCCAGGAGCTTATCTTCCTCCAAATTACGCAGATGTTGACGGAACAGGAACTTTACGCAGCACTTATAATTATGATGCCTACCTGACAACAGGATCCAGAACCAGTGACTTTAAGTTTGTATCATCTTACAATGACAACACACTGCCTGCTGACCAGACTCTGAAGAAAAGTCCGACAGATTTCCTCCAGTCTTTGACTGATAATGATGATTCTCCCCAGGTAAGAATCTAAATGTCAGAATGACATATTTCTATATAATCTTAAGGAGGTTTTTTTATGTCTGGGTTGTTCTTTACGAATATATTTTAATTTATTTTTGCTAGGTTATAGCATGAGCGTCGTTTGGAGTTGTGCTTATGATAACAAGAAGTACAAACTGACATCTTTTCTGATCACATTCTATGTCCCTTTCAATTCTGACCTTTTACATCATCATGTTGGCTGTGATGTTCTGTCACAAGGGAAAGCCGAGACTGTTGTTTTATGGAGCTCTAGCTTTACACGGTGCTTTCCTCCTCTCCAATTTTGCAGTTGTAGATGACCCAATGACTTTATGCAGCCTTATTTTTTACCTGACAAAAAATTAAAAGCTGAAATTTCAGATTTTTGTGTTTGGGGGTGTCGACAACCCCCGAGATACTTCTCCCCCCAATTACATAGATGTTAAAGGCTGCTTTACTCAGCACTTACATATATGACGTCTATCTGACAACGGTTGGGAGATAATTCAACGTGTTATCTTTTGTTTTATTTAGAGGAACCATTATACATAACTTATCGTCAGTCATTAAGCAGACAAAACGAAGTTGGTTTCTTGTAGAATATTCACAATGTAAGCTGATCGATATTTTTTTCTTTTTGTCTGTATGTGTATAAAATTACATTTTCAGCACTGGCAAATAGTGGCTTTGCCTCTGTCCGCGGTGCTGAAACGAACCCAGTTCAGACTCCTCTCTCACATTAACTTTGCCGTGAGATTAAGACATTTCTGACTGCATTAAATCCATGCCTTGTTAGATTTTTAGTCTGTATGAGACCTGCTATTACGTTCCATTTCCAGGAAATTATACGGTTTGTGTAATGCTGGAATTTTACACACGGTGTCGCTCTCCTTCAGATTTCCTTGCTAAACCCTTCCTCTATCGCTGTTCAACCTTTCATTTCAAACTGACTGCAGACCTTCCGCTGACTAAACCACAAAATATCACATTTAAGAAAGGTCCCCACACATTTTCGACAGAAATCTTCTTCTCCTTTGTTGTTTTTGTACTTTCAACCTTTACTTCTCGCATTAATAGGTGAATGAATGGACGATGGAGAACAAAGCATTCTTGATCTCCTTTCTTGGGATATTTTTTCATGTGCCGCAAGCCGCCTTTGGAGATGGGTCCTACTCTTTTCCCGAGGAGATGGAGCGAGGCTCAGTTATTGGAAATTTAGCGAAAGAAATGGGTCTTGAAGTGAGCAAACTGGCTGCTCGAAAGGCTCGCATAGAAGCTGACGGAAACGGCAAACGGTATTGTGACGTTAATCTGAGCACCGGAGACATTATTGTTGCAGACAGGATCGACAGAGAGGGGCTTTGTGGAAAGAAGTCGTTGTGTGTTTTAACACAAGAGCTCGTTTTAGAAGAGCCATTAGAGCTCCGTCGCGTTATGCTTAACATCCAAGATATTAATGACAATTCACCACAATTTAAAAAGAAGGATATCCATTTTGAAATTAGTGAATCCGCAGCGAAGGGAAGTCGTTATCGCTTGGAAGAGGCCCATGATGCAGATATCGGAATTAACGCCGTTCAGGAATACAGTATTGGGAAGAACGAACACTTCAGACTCAATGTTATTTCTAAAAGTGGTGGAGGAAAATACAGTGAGTTAGTTTTAGAAAAAGAGTTGGACAGAGAACAAACGCAGACGCTAACAATTGTGCTTGTAGGAACGGACGGGGGCGCTCCTCGGAGATCAGGTACTGCTGTTGTTCATGTTACTGTGCTGGACGCTAATGATAACGCCCCGGTGTTCACCGAGGCCGTTTATAGGGCTAGTCTGCCTGAAAACTCTCCATTAGATGCTGTGGTTGTTAAAGTAACCGCAAAAGATGCCGATGAGGGAGTAAATGGAGAAGTGACATATGATTTTGATCACATTTCTGACGACAATAACGTATTTTCTCTTGATCCAATAACTGGAGATGTTAAGCTTACTGGAACATTAGATTATGAAGCAAAACCATCCTATGAAATGCAAATTACTGCCAAGGATGGTCCTGGTTTAGTTTCTTCGTCCACATTAATAATTGACGTCACGGATGTCAATGACAACATTCCACTAACGTTAATAAAATCGCTTAAAAACCCTGTTCCAGAAAATACACTACCAGGTACAGAGGTGGGCATCATTAACGTTCAGGACAGAGACTCTAATAAGAATGGACAGATCCACTGCTCCATTCAAGAAGACATCCCTTTTAAATTAGTTCCTTCTATTAAAAGCTATTATTCTCTGGTGACAACAGGACAACTGGACCGTGAATTAGTATCTGATTACAACATTACAATAATTGCCACTGATCAGGGCTCTCCTCCTCTGTCCTCCTCTAAAACTATTCAGTTATCTGTAGCTGACATCAATGACAACCCACCTGTGTTTGAGGAACAGTCCTACAGCGCATATGTGAGTGAAAATAACAAACCTGGCTCAACTTTATGCTCTGTTTCTGCTCAAGATCCTGACTGGAGACAAAACGGTACAGTGATTTATTCTCTGTTACCTGGTGAGGTGAACGGTGCCTCGGTGTCCTCCTATCTATCTGTTAATGGAGACACAGGAGTGATCCACGCTGTGAGGTCATTTGATTATGAACAGTTCAGGAGTTTTAAAGTCCAAGTGATGGCCAGAGACAATGGTTCTCCTCCTCTCAGCAGCAACGTGACTGTCAGTGTGTTCATATCAGATGTGAATGACAACTCTCCTCAGATATTGTATCCAGCACCAGAGGGCAGCTCCTTCATGACTGAGTTGGTCCCCAAAGCTGCACATGGAGGGTCTATGGTGTCCAAAGTGATAGCAGTGGACGCAGACTCTGGACAGAACGCCTGGCTTTCATATCATATAGTCAAAGCCACAGATCTTGGACTTTTCAGTATTGATTTGCACAGTGGAGAAATCAGGACACAGCGAGACATTTCAGAATCTGACAGCATGAAACAGAACCTGATTGTTGCAGTGAAAGATAATGGACAGCCCTCTCTGTCTGCCACCTGTTTAATGTTTTTACTTATTTCTGATAACTTGGCAGAAGTGCCAGAATTTAAAGATATTTCGTATGATGAAAATTCCAAGTTGACCTCTTATCTGATCATCGCGCTGGTTTCTGTGTCCACCTTCTTTCTGACCTTCATCATCATCATCCTGGGTGTGAGGTTTTGTCGCAGAAGAAAGCCCAGACTGTTGTTTGATGGAGCAGTAGCCATCCCAGGAGCTTATCTTCCTCCAAATTATGCAGATGTTGACGGAACAGGAACTTTACGCAGCACCTATAATTATGATGCCTACCTGACAACAGGATCTAGAACCAGTGACTTTAAGTTTGTTTCATCTTACAATGACAACACGCTGCCTGCTGACCAGACTCTGAAGAAAAGTCCAACTGAATTTGCTGATATTTTTGGTCAATCAGAGGAATCTCCAGAGGTAGGCCTAAATATTATGTTGTTTTCCAAGTGTTAGAACTACATTTTAATCATTTTTTTTCTATTTGTATTGTTTGTTGTTTTCTGTAATCATTCTTGATGTATTTTTCTCTGAAAACACTTTTACTGTTGTTCTTTGAAATTCTTAAGTGTTATTGTTTGGATATTAATTTTGTTTCCATATTCCAAAGCTGGAAGGTCTGTGTAAAATTGTATATATGTTGCTTCTATTTGTCTGCCATTTAGGCTGCCTTTTCAACAGCTTGTTTTTTATGTTTCTATAAAATGCGTCCCTTTAAGTAAACTTGTGATCTGAACCACAAGCTTCTGCTTTTCTTAAAATGATAGATATGCTTTTTCAGCTTTGCATCTCATGATATAGCTTTTTCTTTTTTAAGAGGTTTGCATCATATTGCATGATGTAAATGCGCTAAGACGTATATGTGACAATAGGATCTTTTAACCCAACAACTTTACGTTTGTATCGTCGTACATTGACAACACACAACCTGTTGACCAAACTCTGAAAAAAGCTCAACCGAGTTTACTGATATGGTTGGAAATAATGATTCCTCTCTGGTGTTAATAACATGTTTATTTAAATGCTTTTTCACCATAAAGACATCTTACTCTTACATCTCACTCGCTTTGTATTCAAGGTTTAAGCAAAATGTTCCTTTCTTTTTCAATGGTCATATTGGAAAATGACATTTTTCATCGCTTGATGAATGTTGCTGATTAGTTATTTGTGGAGAAACAAACTGTAGGAGAGATATGCATTTCTTTGTTGCTGTAGCAACTTTGATTATCTCCATTAGCCTAATATAAAATTATGTATTTATTGGTAAGTGTTCCCAATTAGTTTCTATTTATTATTGTTTTTGAGGAAGATTAAATCATTGTTGATTTTTTTAAAAATTAATATTGTTGTTGTTTTGATGTTTTGATAAGACGGAAGTGAAATAATTGTCACAATCCTATTCTAAAGTAAAAATTATTCTATTCTGGTAATAGCGAGCCCTGTCTCTTGAAGAAATATATATTCTTTCTGAATGATCAACAGTTTTGTGGCTATTTCATTTGAAGCAGTTGTTTTTTGTCACATCTGCTTTAGCACGTTAAGCTCTATTTTTTCCACTTTCCTCAGTCACCCATTTCTGCTCCCTCTGCTGTAGTTTCAACTTCATAACATGCAATGCATTAATTATTTCAAATGTAGTTATTTGTGTTTGGTGAAGGATTTCGGATATGTCTTTGTGTCTGTTGAAAATAGATCAGTTTGATATTAGTGAGAATTTTTCTTTTAAGTGCCACCATATTACAATTTTTCTAAAGCAGTCAAACAAAAACTGGATTTTTTTCATTACTTTTTAAATTTATTTTATTGAGTATGGTCTTTGTAGTGATTATTGGACATCTAAAACTTTCCATTTGGTGCATAGTCTTTTTCATCATGTCAGAAGGACGTTTCTCACATAACATGTTTTAATGGTTTACAGCTATTTAGGAAACGTATATGTTTTTTTTTTTTTTTGACAGAAGATGTTGCAACTCCATCGTGTTCAGATGTTACAGTTAAATTGAGGCAGTTCTGTGGCAAGCATTTAAATATAAGTTGTGCTCAGGTTAGCATGCATGAGAGAGGGACCTCTTCAGTCAGTGATCACTTTTAGATATTTCAAACTTTGTATTGGCTAGTAAAATTAAATGTTGGTTTTGTCTTGGTGGAACCCCAGGTAGCAATTTATCGTGCTTACTCAAGAGGTCGCTGTGTGCCAACACCATACGTTTTGCTGTCAGTATCGTCACAGCATTATGACAGAGACCGTGAGGCAGGGCTTCTGTAGCCGATCAGAAGAGGGAGAAATGCGATTTTGGACTGCGAGGATTTCAGCATAAATTCCTTTTTTTTTCCCTTTTAACTTTTTTTTCCGTTTTGACAAGGATTAGACAACGAGGATGGCTATCACGAGCTCTGCAGTCCAGTGTCTTGTCTGTGGCGTGCTTTTTCTTTCTGTACATTTGGCAGAGGGAGATTTGAGGTATTCGTTTCCAGAGGAGATGCGGCGAGGATCAGTGGTCGGAAATATCGCCAAAGACTTGAGTCTCGAGGTCAGCAAACTGTCCGCTCGAAAAGCTCGTATTGATACGGAAGGAAGTGACAAACATTATTTTGACATCGACATCCGTAACGGAGATTTAGTTGTCTCTGACAGGCTCGACAGAGAAGGCCTTTGTGGAGACAAAGCATCCTGCGTTTTGAAACAAGAGCTTATGTTGGAGAATCCGTTAGAGCTGCATCGGCTAAATCTGCATGTTCAGGATATAAACGATAACGCTCCGCAGTTTAATAAAGAATTGATCCTAATTGACATAAGGGAATCTGCAGCAAAAGGTGCGCGATTTCCAATAGAGGAAGCTCATGATGCAGACGTCGGCCAAAACTCAGTGCAGACGTACAACCTGCAGAACAATGAACATTTCATTCTCGGTGTTGGGACTAATTCCGTGGAGCTTGTCTTGAGCAGAGAACTTGACCGTGAAAAATTAAAAGAAATCAGTCTTCTTTTGACGGCTTTAGATGGTGGATCTCCGCAAAGGACAGGTAGCGTGATGATTCATATAAATGTCTTGGATGCAAATGACAA
The DNA here is from genome assembly GCF_002775205.1 of Xiphophorus maculatus. Classification (NCBI taxonomy): domain Eukaryota; kingdom Metazoa; phylum Chordata; class Actinopteri; order Cyprinodontiformes; family Poeciliidae; genus Xiphophorus; species Xiphophorus maculatus. Next base: position 16,727,516 of record NC_036465.1, on the reverse strand, counting down.
CGTTCCTGTGTTCAAGCAGTCAATTTACAAAACCAGTATGCCGGAAAACTCTCCAGTAGGTACTGTTGTTCTGACAGTTGGAGCAACTGATGCAGACGTGGGAATTAATGGCGAGGTTACATATGATTTTGGACACATTTCTGATGAGGTCAAGGATATATTTGACATAGACAGTAAAGCAGGTGAAATTAAATTGATGAGAGCAGTTGATTTTGAAACGGTGTCATTGTTTGAACTTAGGGTGACAGCAAAAGATGGATTAGGACTCACCTCCTATTCTAAGGTCATAATTGATATCACTGATGTAAATGATAATGCTCCAGTGATTTATACAAAATCACTCTCCAGCCCCATACCTGAGAACGTGTCACCTGGTACAGAGGTGGCCATCATTAACGTGCAGGATAGAGATTCAGAGAATAATGGACAAGTTCGCTGCTCTATCCAGCAAAATGTCCCTTTTAAGTTGGTTCCTTCTATAAAGAACTATTATTCTCTAGTGACCACAGGAACTCTTGACCGTGAATTAGTGTCTGGTTACAACGTTACAATCTTTGCCACAGATGAGGGCTCTCCACCTCTGTCTTCCTCTAAAATGATTCAATTATCTGTAGCTGATATCAATGACAACCCACCTGTGTTTGAGGAACAGTCCTACAGCGCATATGTGAGTGAAAATAACAAACCTGGCTCCTCTTTATGTACTGTTTCTGCTCGAGATCCTGACTGGAGACAAAACGGTACAGTGATTTATTCTCTGTTACCTGGTGAGGTGAACGGTGCCTCGGTGTCCTCCTATCTATCTGTTAATGGAGACACAGGAGTGATCCACGCTGTGAGGTCATTTGATTATGAACAGTTCAGGAGTTTTAAAGTCCAAGTGATGGCCAGAGACAATGGTTCTCCTCCTCTCAGCAGCAACGTGACTGTCAGTGTGTTCATATCTGATGTGAATGACAACTCTCCTCAGATATTGTATCCAGCACCAGACAGCAGCTCCTTCATGACTGAGTTGGTCCCTAAAGCTGCACATGGAGGGTCTCTGGTGTCCAAAGTGATAGCAGTGGACGCAGACTCTGGACAGAACGCCTGGCTATCCTATCATATAATTAAATCTTCAGTTCCGGGACTTTTCAGTATTGATCTACACAGTGGAGAACTCAGGATTCAGCGGGACATTTCCGAATCTGACAGCATGAAACAGAACCTGATAGTTGCAGTGAAAGATAATGGACAGCCCTCTCTGTCTGCCACCTGTTCCATTTATTTACTTATTTCTGATAACTTGGCTGAGGTGCCAGAACTAAAAGACATTTCTTATGATGATAAGAACTCCACCTTAACCTCTTATCTGATCATTGCGCTGGTTTCTGTGTCCACCTTCTTTCTGACCTTCATCATCATCATCCTGGGTGTGAGGTTTTGTCGCAGAAGAAAGCCCAGACTGTTGTTTGATGGAGCAGTAGCCATACCAGGAGCTTATCTTCCTCCAAATTACTCAGATGTTGACGGAACAGGAACTTTACGCAGCACCTATAATTATGATGCCTACCTGACAACAGGATCTAGAACCAGTGACTTTAAGTTTGTATCATCCTACAATGACAACACGCTGCCTGCTGACCAGACTCTGAGGAAACATCCATCAGAATTAGAAGATGTCTTTGGAGATATCAATACTTCACCTGAGGTAGGAATAGTTTTACCTTATGAGTAAATATATTTTGGATAATAAACATATTTTAAAATTTTTACATCTATAATTTTGTACATGTATTTTTCACTATTCATCATACAGTAATGCTCAGCCGCTTTTGAATTCCAATTGAGTCACAACATGGCTGTCATATTTTTAAAGTGGATGTTGGTCCTTTTTTGGTGTATATGGGCATGTGTCTGTGTGTGTTTTAGTGTATGTAACTGTCCGTGGTGCTGAAATAAATTGTGGTGTTGTCAAGCCTGACAGCTTTTTTACCTAATATTGATGCATCTGCTGAGAAATGTGGAAATAACAGCATCTATTGGTAAAACCTTGCTTTTCCACCGTTGTCTGTTCAATTTGAATAAATTAAGCAGAATAATCATATTTTGTATATTGGTATGTCAGGTCAAATTTATGGAATTGTAGAAAAAATACTAAAGAAATTATGAGAACAACTAGTATCGCAACACATTCTCACTCCCGACTCGTCATATTTTGACGAGTTGGGACGTCAATATATATTGACCCCCTTCGCGTCAATATGTGACGACTTGGGAAGGTCACATGTTTTACGTGGATTATTGACGCGAAGGGTTCTTGTAACCGCTGCCGAACCTTCAAAACCCCGACGATTTGGTTAGTTTTAGGGCAAAAATTACGGTAAGGCATATGTGAGGGACCAGTTGCTGGGGACTTTAGATCAAGGACCCCCCCCCCCCCCCCTTCCATTAAAATGATTCTATTCTTGTTCCTATGAATATTTTGCTTTGTTTTCTTATTAAAAAGCACTGCGATTCATTGTCCATGTGAAGCTGTACATTCATATATATGTTGATAACTATTCTGGCTGAGAGTGAAATGAGTTTAGAAAAGCATCACTTTTGAATAGGCGCTTAGGGCAGCTTTGGGTCCTAAGTGCTTGCGTGTTGAAGAAGCCGAGTAGGAGCTAGCAGCCTGAGTGTGACGCACGTTGGATTATGGATGTTCGTGTTTCGAGAAAAAAAGGAAAGTAAAGGAAATTTACAACAACCGCATGTCTCGACATCACTTTTGTTCGAGTGTGCAACACATAGAGTAAAGCCCCTCGCGTCACATATTGACGCGAAAGGGGTACCCTGCGCGTCAATATGTGACGCCGACGGACCTTCCCCTGCGTCAATACATGACGAGTAGGGAGTGAGATTGAGATTGGGTTGAGTATCGATGATGCATTTAATCTACAATTCCGTAAGAAATACACTACGTAGATAGTTTAATATTCCCCTAGAAATGAAAATTATGGATTTTTCTTTGCGACACCATTGTCTAAATTTTGCTGTCTCTTCGCATTTATTTCATATTTCAATTAGATAAAAACATTTTTTTTTTTTACTTTCAATTGGTAATTTGTGCGTGGTGTGTGAAAATGTATCCAATAAAAGGAATTTTTCTGGTAAATATCTCCAACAAAAATAAATATTTTTAGTATTTATTTAGTGGTTTTAAGTATGTCAAATGTGCATTAAGTTATTGCGGTTGCGACGTTTGACAATGATTTCATTTGGATACTTCTGTGCAATGTAACTCAAATCAAGGTGAGAAATCTTTTTCTTACTTGTAATATTAAAATAAATGATTTAAACGTGATGTATGGAAAACATTTTATTGCAAGAAGATTTGATACCAAAATAGGGTCAGACTAAAAAAAAAAATCTCTGAAGTGTTGTAATATCATTTAAACTCACGGTGTCACTATAGACTTTCTTTGGATTTAAATGTTGCTCCACTGCTTTGCACACCACCCGCAACTGGGTTTTACCTCTGTTCTATAGAAAAACAGAGCCTTTTTTGCAAGTGCGGCAAAAGCGCGTTACTATTCAATTTTTAACCTTCACTAATAAATGGTGTGGCTTTTGGAGAGCAGCGTTGAAATGATGAATAGACGCCGCCTTCAAAGCCAACACGGTATATTTTTTTTCTTTTTTCTGATGCCTTTCGCTGGCGGAGATCTGACTTATTCCATCCAAGAGGAGCTTAAACATGGGTCTGTTATCGGAAATATCGCGCAAGATCTGGGACTGGACGTGGGGAAACTAGCAACACGTAAAGCTCGTGTTGAAATGGAAGGACGCGAAAAGCAGTATGTCGGAATTAACCTGAAGAACGGAAATTTATTTGTCACGGGAAGAATAGACAGAGAGGAGCTTTGTGGAGAAAAGCCAGCCTGCATTCTTGTATACGAGCTTCTCGTGGAAAATCCTCTCGAGCTACATCGCTTGTCTCTGCAGGTACAAGACATAAATGACAATGAGCCGATCTTTCCAAAGGATATTATTAAGCTTGAAATCAGTGAGTCAACCGACAAAGGAGCTAGGTATCGCATTAATGCTGCGCACGATGCAGACATAGGCCAGAACGCTGTCCAAAGCTACGACCTGCAGCAAAACCCCAATTTTGTGCTCAATGTTCAGACGAGCCCTGGGAGAAAATATGGTGAACTGGTTTTAGATAAAGAGTTAGATCGAGAAGAGCAGCAAGAACTAAGAATTATATTAACAGCGGTAGATGGCGGATCTCCTCCGAGATCAGGGACTGTAGTCATACATGTTACTGTTCTCGACGCTAATGACAATGCTCCCGTATTTACCGAGGCTGTGTATTCAGCAAGGTTACCGGAAAACTCTGCTTTAAAAACTCCAGTCATCACAGTAAGTGCATCAGATAAAGATGAAGGAATCAATGGCGAGGTTACATACGAATTTAGTCGACTCTCTGATAAATCTCAGTCTTTATTTTCTCTTGATTCAAAAACAGGAGAGATGATTGTTACAGGGAAAATAGATTATGAAGACAGAGCGAGATTTGAGGTTTTTGTGGAGGCAAAAGATGGTTACGGACTGTCCTCAGAGGCAAAAGTTATCATTGATATTATAGATGTAAATGACAACGCCCCAGTTATATATGTAAAGTCATTGTCTAACCCCATACCTGAGAACATGTCACCTAATACAGAAGTGGGGATCATTAATGTACAGGACAGAGACTCTGGGAATAATCGACAGGTCAGCTGTTCCATCCAGGAAAATGTTCCTTTTAAGTTGGTTCCTTCTATTAAAAACTATTATTCTCTAGTGACCACAGGACAACTGGACCGTGAACTAGTATCTGATTACAACATTACAATCATTGCCACTGATCAGGGCTCTCCTCCTCTGTCTTCCTCTAAAATTATTCAGTTATCTGTAGCTGATATCAATGACAACCCACCTGTGTTTGAGGAACAGTCCTACAGCGCATATGTGAGTGAAAATAACAAACCTGGCTCCTCTTTATGTACTGTTTCTGCTAGAGATCCTGACTGGAGACAAAACGGTACAGTGATTTATTCTCTGTTACCTGGTGAGGTGAACGGTGCCTCGGTGTCCTCCTATCTATCTGTTAATGGAGACACAGGAGTGATCCACGCTGTGAGGTCATTTGATTATGAACAGTTCAGGAGTTTTAAAGTCCAAGTGATGGCCAGAGACAATGGTTCTCCTCCTCTCAGCAGCAACGTGACTGTCAGTGTGTTCATATCTGATGTGAATGACAACTCTCCTCAGATATTGTACCCAGCACCAGAGGGCAGCTCCTTCATGACTGAGTTGGTCCCTAAAGCTGCACATGGAGGGTCTCTGGTGTCTAAAGTGATAGCAGTGGACGCAGACTCTGGACAGAACGCCTGGCTGTCCTATCATATAGTCAAAGCCACAGATCCAGGACTTTTCAGTATTGATCTACACAGTGGAGAAATCAGGACACAGCGGGACATTTCAGAATCTGACAGCATGAAACAGAACCTGATTGTTGCAGTGAAAGATAATGGACAGCCCTCTCTGTCTGCCACCTGTTCAATGTATTTACTTATTTCTGATAACTTGGCTGAAGTGCCAGAACTGAAAGACATTTCTTTTGATGAGAAGAACTCCAAGTTGACCTCTTACCTGATCATTGCACTGGTGTCTGTGTCCACCTTCTTTCTGACCTTCATCATCATCATCCTGGGTGTGAGGTTCTGTCGTAGGAGAAAGCCCAGACTGTTGTTTGATGGAGCAGTAGCCATCCCAGGAGCTTATCTTCCTCCAAGTTACGCAGATGTTGACGGAACAGGAACTTTACGCAGCACCTATAATTATGATGCCTACCTGACAACAGGATCCAGAACCAGTGACTTTAAGTTTGTATCATCTTACAATGACAACACGCTGCCTGCTGACCAGACTCTGAAGAAAAGTCCAACAGACTTTGCTGATGTATTCGGACTTAATGATTCCTCTCCTCAGGTAGGAATACTTCCCGCTATGTTTTTGAGATTGCGTTTTGAAATCAACTTGATAATGATAAATATTTGTTTTGCTTCTTCCCATATTGAGACGTATGACAGTGTTTTTAAAGCTGTTTGTAGATTCTTGCGCTGTGTTTAACATTGCATCGAATACATAATATTTCTTTACATGTTAACTTAAAAAATAAATGCTTTATTTTTTTGTTTTTTCATTTGTTTTGTGTTTCCATGTCTTGTAGCATCTGCGTTTGTCCAGTTTTCTGCTTGAAATGGTTTAGCTTTTATGTTCTGACTGACGTTTTTGCACTTGCTGCTGAATTACCGTTTCGCTTTACTCATCTTCTGGTCAGGATCTTTGGCCTTTAATTGTACTTTTGCAATTTTTTTCCGAACATTTTCAACTGTAGTTAGTTTTAACTCGATTGTAAGATGAACTGTCTTCATTACTATAATCAATTTTAAAAAAATGCTGTTTTTTCACGAAGTTCCATCACTCATAGTATTACCTTACTATGTTCTTAACTGTCTAACAGCGAAGTTATTAAATATACTGTATGATTTGTGGAATATGTATTAGGCATACCTGCTTTCTGGCGAATGATTTAAAATAACTACACAGATGCAGTGGGAAAATACACCACAGTTGTATTACATTGAGTACTTTGAGATCCTAATTTCATGTTGCTAATTAAGACAGCGTTTTGCTCTTTGGCATCCAGTGAGATATTATAATCTGCTTTATTTTTGGTAGTGGATATTTGTGCCAGCTTTTGATTTTTGCATTAGAAAAAAAAAGCTTTTTTTATGTGTTTCTCTGTCCTTGGTTCTGAAAAAAAAGACGCTCTCACTGCTGTTTACATTTGTACCGTCGCACATTCACAACATGATTCTACGGTAGAAACATTTCATAATAATTTGCGTTCCGGGGAATAACGTTGCATATTCAGCAATGTCTGCTTTCCCCAAATTGCTTACCAATATCAAACATTACAGTCGCCATGGTAATTTATTTCGCCTCTCTTTGACTTTAGTTTCGAAATGACTTGCATATTGTTGTTACAAACACGCGCACACACCTAAAAGGGCTAGTACACCATTTTTACTTTTGTTATGAATTTGTTTGATGTTCTTGATGAGACTTTCCTGAATTTATGGAATGCTGAACAAGAATTAGTTTTCGGGTCACGAGAAAAAAAAAAGTGATACGATCGGTAATGAGAAAATAAATCTGGGATGGGAAGTATCGGTTTTGCTAGTGCCAACGCGGAGTTAAAATAAATAAATAAATGAATACGGAGAATTATTTTAGGTTAAAAATGTTTAATTTCTACTACGTTACGAGATTTAAAATAAAACTTTTCTGTTAATTGGTTTATAATGAAAAAATGTAATTACAATTCTTTTTTTCACTACAATTATAACATTTTTGTAAAACAGAATGAATTTTACAGTTTGAAATTATATTGTTGGAATATGTGACAGCTCTTCACAATAATATTCACTGTTTCTGATCAGACGTTGTAATATCATTTAAACTCACGGTGTCACTATAGACCCGTTTTGGATTTAAATGTTCTCCATCGGCTTTTGCACACCACACATTTTCGGGCTGAACCAGTCTTATTATATGAGAATCCGTGGACAAGCGCGGTAGAGAACCTAATTCGGAAATACAATAACCCTCATTAAAAGAAGACGTAGCTTTTGTAGACCAACTTGAAGATGATGCATAAACGACGGGATCTAGAATGGCACGGCGTTATTTTTTTCTTTGTTCTGGTGCAATACTCCAATTGCGATCTGACCTATTCCGTCCAGGAGGAGCTGAAACGCGGATCTGTAATTGGAAATATCGCACAAGATCTGAAACTGGACCTGGGAAGACTATCTGCTCGTAAAATCCGGGTTAAGGTGGAAGGAAGCGACAAAGAGATGATCGGAATTAATCTGAGAAACGGAGATTTATTTGTCACGGGAAGAATAGACAGAGAGGAGCAGTGTGGAGAAAACCCAACGTGTATTCTCAAATACGACCTGCTTATGGAAAATCCTCTGGAGCTGCATCGCTTGTCTCTGCAAATACAAGACATAAATGACAATGAGCCGATCTTTCCAAAGGATATTATTAAGCTTGAAATCAGTGAGTCAACCGACAAAGGAGCTAGGTATCGCATTAATGCTGCGCACGATGCAGACATAGGCCAGAACGCTGTCCAAAGCTACAACCTGCAGCAAAACCCCAATTTTGTGCTCAATGTTCAGACGAGCCCTGGGAGAAAATATGGTGAACTGGTTTTAGATAAAGAGTTAGATCGAGAAGAGCAGCAAGAACTAAGAATTATATTAACAGCGGTAGATGGCGGATCTCCTCCGAGATCAGGGACTGTAGTCATACATGTTACTGTTCTCGACGCTAATGACAATGCTCCCGTATTTACCGAGTCCGTGTATTCAGCGAGGTTACCTGAAAACTCTGCTTTAAAAACTCCAGTTATCACAGTAAGTGCATCAGATAAAGATGAAGGAATAAATGGCGAGGTTACATACGAATTTAGTCGACTCTCTGATAAATCTCAGTCTTTATTTTCTCTTGATTCTAAAACAGGGGAGATCACTGTTACAGGGAAAATAGATTATGAAGACAGAACAAGATATGAGATTTTTGTGGAGGCAAAAGATGGTTATGGTCTTTCATCAGAGACAAAAGTTATCATTGATATTTTAGATGTAAATGACAACAGACCAGATATAGACATAACGTCCTTGTCCAACCCCATACCTGAGAATGTAATACCTGGTACAGAGGTGGGCATCATTAATGTACAGGACAGAGACTCTCACAATAATGGACAGGTCAGCTGCTCCATTCAGCAAAATGTCCCTTTTAAGTTGGTTCCTTCTATTAAAAACTATTATTCTCTAGTGACCACAGGACAACTGGACCGTGAATTAGTGTCTGGTTACAATATTACAATAATTGCCACTGATGAGGGCTCTCCACCTCTGTCCTCCTCTAAAACTATTCAGTTATCTGTAGCTGACATCAATGACAACCCACCTGTGTTTGAGGAACAGTCCTACAGCGCATATGTGAGTGAAAATAACAAACCTGGCTCCTCTTTATGTACTGTTTCTGCTCGAGATCCTGACTGGAGACAAAACGGTACAGTGATTTATTCTCTGTTACCTGGTGAGGTGAACGGTGCCTCGGTGTCCTCCTATCTATCTGTTAATGGAGACACAGGAGTGATCCACGCTGTGAGGTCATTTGATTATGAACAGTTCAGGAGTTTCAAAGTCCAAGTGATGGCCAGAGACAATGGTTCTCCTCTTCTCAGCAGCAATGTGACCGTCAGTGTGTTCATATCTGATGTGAATGACAACTCTCCTCAGATTTTGTATCCAGCACCAGAGGGCAGCTCCTTCATGACTGAGTTGGTCCCTAAAGCTGCACATGGAGGGTCTCTGGTGTCCAAAGTGATAGCAGTGGACGCAGACTCTGGACAGAACGCCTGGCTGTCCTATTATATAGTCAAAGCCACAGATCCTGGACTTTTCAGTATTGATCTACACAGTGGAGAAATCAGGACACAGCGAGACATTTCAGAATCTGACAGCATGAAACAGAACCTGATTGTTGCAGTGAAAGATAATGGACAGCCCTCTCTGTCTGCCACCTGTTCAATGCTTTTACTTATTTCTGATAACTTGGCTGAAGTGCCAGAACTGAAAGACATTTCTTTTGATGAGAAGAACTCCAAGTTGACCTCTTATCTGATCATCGCGCTGGTTTCTGTATCCACCTTCTTTCTGACCTTCATCATCATCATCCTTGGTGTGAGGTTTTGTCGTAGGAGAAAGCCCAGACTGTTGTTTGATGGAGCAGTAGCTATCCCAGGAGCTTATCTACCTCCAAATTACGCAGATGTTGACGGAACAGGAACTTTACGCAGCACCTATAATTATGATGCCTACCTGACAACAGGATCCAGAACCAGTGACTTTAAGTTTGTATCATCTTACAATGACAACACGCTGCCTGCTGACCAGACTCTGAAGAAAAGTCCATCAGACTTTGCTGATGTCTTTGGGGAGCTTGACTCCGTGCCAGAGGTATGATTTTTTTTATTGTTAGGTCAATTCTATAGAACTACCTTAAAAAACAGAACATTTTATCCTCCTTCTTATTTGCATTGTGACTGGCTGAGTTTTTTTTTTTTTTTACTTTGTGTATTTATAGTTCCTCTTTTTTTAATTGCCGTTTTTTATTTCTTGCATCCTGAATTGTATCTAATTTGCAATGATGTGCATTAATTTGATATTACTTCAAAGTTGTGACGAATTTGGCGCTGATAGAAAAATGATGCTTTTTCTTTCCAGCTTGCTCTTGAAAACAGGGTCATATGATTTATTTTCGATTTTCGCACATTTCTTATTATTACAATAATGTTATTATTATTATCCTTCTGAATATAATCTTCGTAATATGAAAGGTTTTAGTTTCTTTGGTTAGTAAAAAATTACACATTAACATATTTCTAATTAGTTTAAGTGTATGTTAAAATCCGTGTCGTTGCTAATGCAGGAAACATAAAAATACAGACATGTTGTACCGCAGCAAATACTCATGGTGTCAGTATGTACTAGTAAACGAGATGTCTGAATCTTTCTCCTCCCTGAACTGCCACCGCATACCCAGAACTTGCTTTTGGAAGACAGATAACAAATTACGCATGCTTTACAATTGATGTTCTTCATTTTGAATGCAGGATAGACGGAGTACATTTTTTTGTTCACAGTTTCATTCTAAAGTGGCGTTTCTTAAGGGAAAAAAATGAATATCTTTCGGGATGTCGTGCGCCGGGGCCTTGCTTTTATTGTTCTTTTCATCCACCTTGTTTTTGGAGACGTGAGCTACTCCATTCCAGAAGAGATGAAGCGAGGATCCGTGGTCGGAAATATTGCTAAGGATTTAGGACTGGATCTGGGCACGCTGTCTGTTCGAAAGGCTCGTATTGAGACAGAGGATAACGGCGTTAAATACTGCAGCTTGAATGTCAAGACTGGAACTCTAATTGTCGAAGAACGAATGGACAGGGAAGGACTTTGTGAGAAGCGGGCATCGTGCGTCGTAAAACAGGAGGTAGTGCTTGAAAATCCTTTAGAACTGCACCGTATTAACATTCACGTTCAAGACATTAATGATAATTCTCCCCAGTTTAAAGAGGAATCAATTAAATTAGAAATTCAAGAATCTGCGCTGAGAGGGGCGACGTTTCTCCTTGATGAAGCGCATGACGCAGACATTGGCGACAACGCTGTGCGGGGCTACTTACTACAGGAAAATGATTATTTTAAGTTAAATGTAAAGTCAAAAGGAATTGGACGGAAATATGGCGAGTTAGTCTTAGACAAAGAGCTGGACAGGGAGGACAAGAACACGATTACATTTTTACTGACTGCATTTGACGGCGGATCTCCTCAGAAATCAGGCACCATTGTGATACACGTCACTGTTCTGGACGCAAATGATAACGCCCCAGTGTTCAGCCAGGTAGTTTATAAAGCGAGTCTCCCTGAACATTCATCAATGGATTCTGTTGTCCTAACAGTGTCTGCTACGGATGCAGATGAGGGAGTGAATGGCGAAATCACTTACGGATTTGATCACGTGTCGGATGAAAACCAAATTTTTATTTTAAATCCACAAACCGGTGAAGTAAGAGTAGGTGGAACTATTGATTATGAAAGGAAATCGTTGTACGAAATGCAGATCAGCGCTAAAGATGGTTTAGGATTGGCCTCATATGCAACCTTAATTATTGACGTAACTGATATAAATGATAACGCCCCGTTTATTCATTTAAAGTCATTGTGCAATCCCATACCAGAGAATGTGTCACCTGGTACAGAGGTGGGCATCATTAATGTACAGGACAGAGACTCTGAACATAATCGCCAGGTCCGCTGTACAATCCAGCAAAATGTCCCCTTTATATTGGTTCCCTCAATTAAAAACTATTATTCTCTGGTGACCACAGGACAACTGGACCGTGAACTAGTATCTGATTACAACATTACAATAATTGCCACTGATGAGGGCTCTCCTCCTCTCTCCTCCTCTAAAACTATTCAGTTGTCTGTAGCTGATATCAATGACAACCCACCTGTGTTTGAGGAACAGTCCTACTGCGCATATGTTAGTGAAAATAACAAACCTGGCTCCTCTTTATGTACTGTTTCTGCTCGAGATCCTGACTGGAGACAAAACGGTACAGTGATTTATTCTCTGTTACCTGGTGAGGTGAACGGTGCCTCGGTGTCCTCCTATCTATCTGTTAATGGAGACACAGGAGTGATCCACGCTGTGAGGTCATTTGATTATGAACAGTTCAGGAGTTTCAAAGTCCAAGTGATGGCCAGAGACAATGGTTCTCCTCCACTCAGCAACAACGTGACTGTCAGTGTGTTCATATCTGATGTGAATGACAACTCTCCTCAGATATTGTACCCAGCACCAGAGGGCAGCTCCTTCATGACTGAGTTGGTCCCCAAAGCTGCACATGGAGGGTCTCTGGTGTCCAAAGTGATAGCAGTGGACGCAGACTCTGGACAGAACGCCTGGCTGTCCTATCATATAGTCAAAGCCACAGATCCTGGACTTTTCAGTATTGATCTACACAGTGGAGAAATCAGGACACAGCGAGACATTTCAGAATCTGACAGCATGAAACAGAACCTGATTGTTGCAGTGAAAGATAATGGACAGCCCTCTCTGTCTGCCACCTGTTTAATGTATTTACTTATTTCTGATAACTTGGCTGAAGTGCCAGAACTGAAAGACATTTCTTTTGATGAGAAGAACTCCAAGTTGACCTCTTATCTGATTATCGCTCTGGTTTCTGTGTCCACCTTCTTTCTGACCTTCATCATCATCATCCTTGGTGTGAGGTTTTGTCGTAGGAGAAAGCCCAGACTGTTGTTTGATGGAGCAGTAGCCATCCCAGGAGCTTATCTTCCTCCAAATTACTCAGATGTTGACGGAACAGGAACTTTACGCAGCACCTATAATTATGATGCCTACCTGACAACAGGATCCAGAACCAGTGACTTTAAGTTTGTATCATCTTACAATGACAACACGCTGCCTGCTGACCAGACTCTGAAGAAAAGTCCATCAGACTTTGCTGATGTCTTTGGGGAGCTTTACTCCGTGCCAGAGGTATGTTTTTTTTTTTTGTTAGGTCAATTCTATAGAACTACCTTAAAAAAGAGAACATTTTATCATCCTTCTTATTTGCATTGTGACTGGCTGAGTTTTTTTTTTTTTTTTACTTTGTGTATTTATAGTTAATCTTTTTTTAATTGCCGTTTTTCATTTCTTGCATCTTGAATTGTATCTAATTTGCAATGATGTGCATTAATTTGATATTACTTTCAAAGTTGTGACGAATTTGGCGCTGATAGAAAAATGATGCTTTTTCTTTCCAGCTTGCTTTTGGAAACAGGGTCATATGGTTTATTTTCGATTTTCGCACATTTCTTATTATTACAATAATGTTATTATTATTATCCTTCTAAAAATAATTTTCGTAATATCAAAGGTTTTAGTTTCTTTGGTCAGTAAAAAATTACACATTAACATATTTCTAATTAGTTTAAGTGTATGTTAAAATCCGTGTCGTTGCTAATGCAGGAAACATAAAAATACAGACATGTCGTACCGCAGGAAATACTCATGGTGTCAGTATGTACTAGTAAACGAGATGTCTGAATCTTTCTCCTCCCTGAACTGCCACCGCATACCCAGAATTTGCTTTTGGAGAACAGATAACAAATTACGCATGCTTTACAATTGATGTTCTTCATTTTGAATGCAGGATAGACGGAGTGCAAGTTTTTGTTCACAGTTTCATTCTAAAGTGGCGTTTCTTAAGGGAAAAAAATGAATATCTTTCGGGATGTCGTGCGCTGGGGCCTTGCTTTTATTGTTCTTTTCATCCACCTTGTTTTTGGAGACGTGAGCTACTCCATTCCAGAAGAGATGAAGCGAGGATCCGTGGTCGGAAATATTGCTAAGGATTTAGGACTGGATCTGGGCACGCTGTCTGTTCGAAAGGCTCGTATTGAGACAGAGGATAACGGCGTTAAATACTGCAGCTTGAATGTCAAGACTGGAACTCTAATTGTCGAAGAACGAGTGGACAGGGAAGGACTTTGTGAGAAGCGGGCATCGTGCGTCGTAAAACAGGAGGTAGTGCTTGAAAATCCTTTAGAACTGCACCGTATTAACATTCACGTTCAAGATATTAATGATAATTCTCCCCAGTTTAAAGAGGAATCAATTAAATTAGAAATTCGAGAATCTGCGCTGAGAGGTGCGACGTTTCTCCTTGATGAAGCGCATGACGCAGACATTGGCGACAACGCTGTGCGGGGCTACTCACTACAGGAAAATGAATATTTTAAGTTAAATGTAAAGTCAAAAGGAATTGGACGGAAATATGGCGAGTTAGTCTTAGACAAAGAGCTGGACAGGGAGGACAAGAACACGATTACATTTTTACTGACTGCATTTGACGGCGGATCTCCTCAGAAATCAGGCACCGTTGTGATACACGTCACTGTTCTGGACGCAAATGATAACGCCCCAGTGTTCAGCCAGGTAGTTTATAAAGCGAGTCTCCCTGAAAATTCATCAATGGATTCTGTTGTCCTAACAGTATCTGCTACGGATGCAGATGAGGGAGTGAATGGCGAAATCACTTACGGATTTGATCACGTGTCGGATGAAAACCAAATTTTTATTTTAAATCCACAAACCGGTGAAGTAAGAGTAGGTGGAACTATTGATTATGAAAGGAAATCGTTGTACGAAATGCAAATCAGCGCTAAAGATGGTTTAGGATTGGCCTCATATGCAACCTTAATTATTGACGTAACTGATATAAATGATAACGCCCCGTTTATTCACTTAAAGTCATTGTGCAATCCCATACCAGAGAATGTGTCACCTGGTACAGAGGTGGGCATCATTAATGTACAGGACAGAGACTCTGAACATAATCGCCAGGTCCGCTGTACAATCCAGCAAAATGTCCCCTTTAAATTGGTTCCCTCAATTAAAAACTATTATTCTCTGGTGACCACAGGACAACTGGACCGTGAACTAGTATCTGATTACAACATTACAATAATTGCCACTGATGAAGGCTCTCCTCCTCTGTCCTCCTCTAAAACTATTCAGTTGTCTGTAGCTGACATCAATGACAACCCACCTGTGTTTGAGGAACAGTCCTACAGCGCATATGTGAGTGAAAATAACAAACCTGGCTCCTCTTTATGTACTGTTTCTGCTCGAGATCCTGACTGGAGACAAAACGGTACAGTGATTTATTCTCTGTTACCTGGTGAGGTGAACGGTGCCTCGGTGTCCTCCTATCTATCTGTTAATGGAGACACAGGAGTGATCCACGCTGTGAGGTCATTTGATTATGAACAGTTCAGGAGTTTCAAAGTCCAAGTGATGGCCAGAGACAATGGTTCTCCTCCTCTCAGCAGCAACGTGACTGTCAGTGTGTTCATATCAGATATGAATGACAACTCTCCTCAGATATTGTATCCAGCACCAGAGGGCAGCTCCTTCCTGACTGAGTTGGTCCCCAAAGCTGCACATGGAGGGTCTCTGGTGTCCAAAGTGATAGCAGTGGACGCAGACTCTGGACAGAACGCCTGGCTTTCATATCATATAGTCAAAGCCACAGATCCTGGTCTTTTCACTATTGATCTGCACAGTGGAGAAATCAGGACACAGCGGGACATTTCAGAATCTGACAGCATGAAACAGAACCTGATTGTTGCAGTGAAAGATAATGGACAGCCCTCTCTGTCTGCCACCTGTTCAATGTTTTTACTTATTTCTGATAACTTGGCTGAAGTTCCAGAACTGAAGGATATTTCTTATGATGAGAAAAACTCCAAACTCACTTCCTATCTGATCATAGCGCTGGTTTCTGTGTCCACCTTCTTTCTGACCTTCATTATCATCATCCTGGGTGTGAGGTTCTGTCGTAGGAGAAAGCCCAGACTGTTGTTTGATGGAGCAGTAGCCATCCCAGGAGCTTATCTACCTCCAAATTACTCAGATGTTGATGGCACAGGAACTTTACGCAGCACCTATAATTATGATGCCTACCTGACAACAGGATCTAGAACCAGTGACTTTAAGTTTATATCTTCCTACAATGACAACACGCTGCCTGCTGACCAGACTCTGAAGAAAAGTCCAACTGATTTTGCTGATGTGTTTGGAGACAACAAGGACTTTCCCGAGGTAAAAAAACAATGTTTTGTTTGACCTGCCTATTGACTTCAAGTTCTTATCGCTCCTATTCATATTTATTCACTCATTTTTCATACCACCTCTCATAGTAGGGTTCTTCAAAGTTTTTCCCTTTTCAGAGATATTTTCACCAAAATTTATATAACTCCCTCATCTTTTTTTCCTTTTATTTTAATGCTCCTTTTCAATTTTTTATCCCTCTGAATAATTTGCAATTTCTGTCATGGCTTACACAGGATGTTCATATTTGGATATTCCATACCTTTTTAGTAATTTTTATCCCCACACTTTTCTTATGTTGAGCACATATTTGTCTCTCTTCTCTTACTGCACCATTTTATTACGCGTATACAGTACAATTCAATGTTCTCTTATTCTTTGATTTTGCCAGGTCATAAGTTGTCGTTTTTTTTTTACTTCAAACTGTTGTATTTTTCTAAGCTATAACTAGCGTATGCATATTTTTCACTCTTTCAAACAGTATAACTTTTCATCAGTTTTCTAAAACATATTTGAAA
Organism: Xiphophorus maculatus; assembly: GCF_002775205.1. Classification (NCBI taxonomy): domain Eukaryota; kingdom Metazoa; phylum Chordata; class Actinopteri; order Cyprinodontiformes; family Poeciliidae; genus Xiphophorus; species Xiphophorus maculatus. The sequence goes on along the minus strand of NC_036465.1, from coordinate 16,710,651 downwards.
TCTTGAGGTAGTTGTGAGCACTTTATTTACTTGTTCGTTAGCAGTGACTTGTTTGTGATAATTTGTTCAACATCCATAATATGAAACTGTCATATATTATAAACCATCGTTTCATATGTTGGTGAGTGTGTCAGGAACTATTCTAAACTCCTACGGTTTGCTCGTTTGTCAGTGTTCTGTGTTTTTACATTCAAATGCGGGGTTTTTATTGTTATAATTTCACCGACTTCAATGTGAACGCTCGCTTTCCATGATTACTGCTAAAAGCTCAAAATGAACTTAAGACATGAAGTGATGATCTGTATTACAACGGCGGAACTTTATGTTCCCCAGTTACTGGCTCACGGATTTCCCCGATTTCTCCAAATGAGATAGCAGCTTAGTTTATGTCTCTGTCCCGGGTGCTGAAATTGACTGCTACACTAGTCGTTGAAATTTATGAATGACCCACTTGTTTAACATGCCGAAAGACATTTCAATCAAAGTTTTGTCAATAACTTCTTATTAGATCATATAATTGGATGCTACGATCTCCGATTTAAAAGAAAGTGTCGTGATATGTGTTTTTATCTGTGTTTATTTTGAGTTTTCTGTGTCCCTGAGTCTCTGTGCCGTCCCGTCTCCCCCTTGATTATTCCCAGGTGTGTCTCGTTTCTGTGATTGCCCTCTGCGTATTTAATGCCACCTGTGTGTCTGTGTCACTGTCGGGTCCTTGTCAATGTGGTCATGTCCATGCGTGTAGCCTGTTGCTACCAGTGCTGAGCCCTAGCCTTCCGCTCAATTGTGCTGCCAGGTTTTTGGACTTTTAGAATTTATTTGAGCCTATTTTCATCATTAAACTCCCATCATTCATCTCATCTGGGTCTGCTGCGTTTCCCTCACCGCTTCCACCGCCACGGTTCATGACAGAAAGAAAGAAAAAAATAAGTTAATAATAAGGTTGAATGGTTGGATTTTTGAATACTTCAAAAACGTTTATCAAGTTATTGGTGTTTTCACTTTGTCCTCACAAAAAGAAAAAAGTCAATGAAAAAACAAAACAATCGTGAAAAGATTTGTGAGATGTAATTAAAATTTAATTCATTGAAATACGGAGCCGACGCGGTGATGACCGCTAACGATTTTTTTTTTCTCATTCAGTGTTTCCACGTTTTCTCTTTACTGAAAACAAACTTGTATGATCGCGTTCACTTGAAAGGTGTTTGCATTTATATTTGCACGGAGCGATTTAACAATTATTAACTACGAAAAAGACACATGAAATTTCTGATTCTATTTTGGAAAACTCAAAACGCTTTTTACGTTTTAACGACACGGGGATGATGCACTTTTAAACATTTAAAAATTTAGATGACCCTCTGCAGTAATGACACAAAATAAAAGTCCGATTTTACTTCAATAAGAATGCATTTATTTGATTGATTTAATATTTTAATGGAATCATTTTCTTTTCAAAATACAGATCATGATTTTGATAGCTTTTGCTGAGTTGTCATTTTTTAGCTATACTCAAGGTGTCACTAAAGACCAGCAACGCGTTTAACCCCGAAGATGTTTTGCACACGATCCACCATGAGGACTGGGACGTATTTCGTCTTTTTCCTCTAAAGCTGGAGCAAAGCCCAAGGAATGCTGAAATCGTAATCGAAAATACTTCGTTACCGAAAACTTATCTGGATTATTTACGTGTCTGATGATGGCGCATGGAATACGTTTCCCCGGGATCTATGGACTCCTCTTTGTCCTTTTTGTTGAACACTGCACACAGGGAGAACTGACCTACTCCGTCCAAGAGGAGCTGAAGCACGGATCTGTCATCGCAAATGTTGCCAGGGATTTAGGACTGGGATCGCAGGGAATCGAGGCTCGTAAAGCCCGTGTTGAAATGGAACGAAGCGAGAAGGAGTATATCAGAGTTGACCCGAGAACCAGAGATTTAGTGGTCGCCGGAAGAATAGACAGAGAGGAGCACTGTGGACAAAAACCGAGCTGTGTTCTTAAATTTGACCTGCTTTTAGAAAATCCCCTGGAACTGCATAGGTTGTCCCTTCAGGTTGAGGACATAAACGACAATTCTCCAGTGTTTCAAAAAGATACAGTGAAGCTGGAAATCAGAGAGTCTGCTGACAAAGGAGCCAGGTATCGCATTAATGCAGCGCACGATGCAGATATAGGCCAGAACGCCATTCAAAGCTACACCTTAGAACAAAACCCCCACTTTGTGTTTAGCATTCAAACGACCAGTGCTGGCAGTAAATATGGAGAGTTAGTCTTAGATAAAGAATTAGACCGAGAAGAGCAGCAAGAATTGAAATTATTGCTAACAGCTGTAGATGGTGGATCTCCGCAGAGATCGGGAGCTGTAGTCATACATGTTACTGTGCTCGACGCTAATGACAATGCTCCTGTGTTTACCGAGGCTGTGTACACAGCCAGTTTTCCGGAAAATGCTCCTTTAAATACTCCAGTTATCGCAGTAAGTGCAAACGATGTAGATGAAGGTGTTAACGGCGAGGTGACTTATGAGTTTGGCCGACTGTCTGAAAAATCAAAAAAGTTATTTTCACTTAATGAAAAAACTGGAGAAATAATTGTAGCAGGTGAATTAGATTATGAAGAAGGATCGAAGTATGAACTGATGATTGAAGCCAAAGATGGTTACGGCCTGTCTTCAGAAGCTAAAGTGATTATTGATATCACTGATGTGAATGACAACGCCCCATTAATAAATATAAAATCCTTGTCCAACCCCATACCTGAGAATATGTCACCTGGTACAGAGGTGGGCATCATTAATGTACAGGACAGAGACTCTGAGAATAACCGACAGGTTCGCTGCTCCATTCAGCAAAATGCCCCTTTTAAGTTGGTTCCTTCTATTAAAAACTATTATTCTCTGGTGACCACAGGACAACTGGACCGTGAACTAGTATCTGATTACAACATTACAATCACTGCCACAGATGAAGGCTCTCCGCCTCTGTCCTCCTCTAAATCTATTCATTTATCTGTAGCTGACATCAATGACAACCCACCTGTGTTTGAGGAACAGTCCTACAGCGCATATGTGAGTGAAAATAACAAACCTGGCTCCTCTTTATGTACTGTTTCTGCTCGAGATCCTGACTGGAGACAAAACGGTACAGTGATTTATTCTCTGTTACCTGGTGAGGTGAACGGTGCCTCGGTGTCCTCCTATCTATCTGTTAATGGAGACACAGGAGTGATCCACGCTGTGAGGTCATTTGATTATGAACAGTTCAGGAGTTTCAAAGTCCAAGTGATGGCCAGAGACAATGGTTCTCCTCCTCTGAGCAGCAACGCGACCGTCAGTGTGTTCATATCTGATGTGAATGACAACTCTCCTCAGATTTTGTATCCAGCACCAGAGGGCAGCTCCTTCATGACTGAGTTGGTCCCCAAAGCTGCACATGGAGGGTCTCTGGTGTCCAAAGTGATAGCAGTGGACGCAGATTCTGGACAGAACGCCTGGCTGTCCTATCATATAGTCAAAGCCACAGATCCTGGACTTTTCACTATTGATCTACACAGTGGAGAAATCAGGACACAGCGAGACATTTCAGAATCTGACAGCATGAAACAGAACCTGATTGTTGCAGTGAAAGATAATGGACAGCCCTCTCTGTCTGCCACCTGTTCAATGTTTTTACTTATTTCTGATAACTTGGCTGAAGTGCCAGAACTGAAAGACATTTCTTATGATGAGAAGAACTCCAAGTTGACCTCTTACCTGATCATTGCACTGGTTTCTGTGTCCACCTTCTTTCTGACCTTCATCATCATCATCCTGGGTGTGAGGTTTTGTCGTAGGAGAAAGCCCAGACTGTTGTTTGATGGAGCAGTAGCCATCCCAGGAGCTTATCTTCCTCCAAATTACGCAGATGTTGACGGAACAGGAACTTTACGCAGCACCTATAATTATGATGCCTATTTGACAACAGGATCCAGAACCAGTGACTTTAAGTTTGTATCATCTTATAATGACAACACACTGCCTGCTGACCAGACTCTGAAGAAAAGTCCAACAGATTTTGCTGATGTGTTTGGTAGCTGTGACATTTCTCCCGAGGTAGGCACCTGTCTGACGTACTAATACTACTTCAGTTTGTGTCTTTGCAATATTCCATGCAATATCTTATTGTTTACAAATTTGGTGTCATATCGAGGTATTTGCAGTTATCTAATATTCTCTCTTAAATATCTGAAATCTTCAAGCATAACAGTGGAAGGTTGAAAAAAGTATGACAAAAGATTGCATTTAGTATGCAGCTTCTCACAACACTGACACCAATTTTATTAGTCCAACCATAGTATTTGCTTTGCTTTTATCTTTAAATACATGTACAATATCAGGTTTTGCGTTATCTTGTGGTCAAAAATTCTTAAGAAACCCCCATGTACACTTTTTGGTCTGATTTCTTTGAAATGGTATTGCAAAGATAACGCCATACTACTCTTCCTTTAAACAGAGTCTATATAAGTTGTACTTAATGAGATAAGTTTTCAAATCTGTAAATAACAAAAATCTGTTTTTGGACATGCTCGTATTAGCAATAAAATTAAGGAAGGGTTATTGCTTTTTAGTTTGTTTGATTTGTTTTGTTGTTGTTCAAGTTATGAACAATACACACACACACACACACACACATACTAACATGACTGCTTTAATGATTATTCTTAGAGACACTGTATAGATTATTAAGAGATAAAAAGTTTTTATTGTGAAAGTTTTTAATGACGGGCAGGATGAGCATCATCCGTCAAACTCCGTAAATTTTGTCTGTGTCACTTTCCGTACACATGAACCGTACAGATTTCTTTGTATGATTTTAGCACTCACCATATTTATGAAGTGAATATCAGAAATTATTCAGAGTTCTTATTGCTTTTAAAAAATGCTTCTGCAGCATTGTTTAGCCTTTAAGATCGCTTAGAGGACGAATTATGCTAAAGAAGAAAATATTTTTTCCAAGGCCACACTTTTATACTGAGAACAGTGCTGTTTCTTCCTTTTTCTCAAGGTGTCACTATTTGCCTTTCTATGAGAAGGTTCTTCTTCCCTCCCCGCGCTGTTTTAGATGTAAGGAAGCCTTACAATTCAATCTGCGCATCCAGACAGATTGAGAAGCTCTCGAATTACTGCAGTTTTTTTGCGTTGTTGTTTCTACCGCTGTTTTTTTGAGGAATATAACCAAGAGTCCCTCGTTGTGTTTTAAACACATTTCCTATCTACCACAATGGAGCATCGCATTTTGTATCTCCTCTTTTTGTTCTGGTTCGGAGTGAATGGAGACGTGAGCTACTCAGTGCAGGAGGAAGTGAAACGCGGATATTCTATTGGAAATATAGCGAAGGATTTGAACCTGGACGTGGGTAAATTGTCGCTTAGGAATGCTCGTGTTGATGCCGCAGGGAATCGGAAGCGATATTGTGATATCAATAGAAGCACGGGGGATTTAATTATCTCCGACAGGATTGACCGAGAGGAGCTGTGTGGAGAACGATTGTCTTGTGTAATAAAGCGCGAAATCGTGCTGGAGAACCCTCTCGAATTGCATCCTTTCAGTCTGCATGTTCAAGATATTAATGATAATACACCGCAGTTTAACGAAGCGTCGTTTAAATTTGAAATTAGAGAGTCGGCAGACAGAGGAGCTCGCTTTGTGATAGAGGAGGCTCACGATGCGGATGTAGGACAAAATTCAGTTCAGCAGTATAGCCTTGAAAAGAACGAAAATTTCATTCTGGCTGCTAATGGAAACACAGTGGAGCTTGTTTTAGATAAAGAACTTGATCGTGAAAAACAAAAGGAAATTAATTTACTCCTTACAGCTTTAGATGGCGGATCTCCTCAAAGATCCGGTTCTGTACTTATTCATGTAACTGTACTGGATGCTAATGATAACGCCCCAGTGTTTAGCCAGGCCGTTTATGAAGCCAGTCTGCCTGAAAACTCTCCTATTGGTACTGTAGTGATAACAGTGAGCGCAACTGATGCAGATGAGGGAGTGAATGGAGATGTGACCTATGATTTTGGACATGTTTCAGAGAATGTAAAGAAAGTTTTTGGCCTTGATCATAAGACAGGAGAATTAAAACTCATTAGCGAGATAGATTTTGAAACGGTTCCAACTTATGACCTACGCATTAAAGCAAAAGATGGCTTGGGATTGTCATCTTACACGAAAGTGACTGTACATGTCACAGATGTAAACGACAATTCACCTGTTATCTATGTAAAGTCTCTAGCAAACCAAGTACCTGAAAATGTGTCTCCTGGCACAGAGGTGGGCATCATTAATGTACAGGATGTAGATTCGGATAACAGCCAAAATGTCCGCTGCTCCATCCAGGAAAATGTCCCTTTTAAGTTGGTTCCTTCTATTAAAAACTATTATTCTCTAGTGACAACAGGACAACTGGACCGTGAACTAGTATCTGATTATAACATTACAATCTTTGCCACTGATGAAGGCTCTCCATCTCTGTCCTCCTCTAAAACTATTCAGTTATCTGTAGCTGATATCAATGACAACCCACCTGTGTTTGAGGAACAGTCCTACAGCGCATATGTGAGTGAAAATAACAAACCTGGCTCCTCTTTATGTACTGTTTCTGCTCAAGATCCTGACTGGAGACAAAACGGTACAGTGATTTATTCTCTGTTACCTGGTGAGGTGAACGGTGCCTCGGTGTCCTCCTATCTATCTGTTAATGGAGACACAGGAGTGATCCACGCTGTGAGGTCATTTGATTATGAACAGTTCAGGAGTTTCAAAGTCCAAGTGATGGCCAGAGACAATGGTTCTCCTCCTCTCAGCAGCAACGTGACTGTCAGTGTGTTCATATCTGATGTGAATGACAACTCTCCTCAGATATTGTATCCAGCACCAGAGGGCAGCTCTTTCATGACTGAGTTGGTCCCTAAAGCTGCACATGGAGGGTCTCTGGTGTCTAAAGTGATAGCAGTGGACGCAGACTCTGGACAGAACGCCTGGCTTTCATATCATATAGTCAAAGCCACAGATTCTGGACTTTTCAGTATTGATCTACACAGTGGAGAAATCAGGACACAGCGGGACATTTCAGAATCTGACAGCATGAAACAGAACCTGATTGTTGCAGTGAAAGATAATGGACAGCCCTCTCTGTCTGCCACCTGTTCAATGTATTTACTTATTTCTGATAACTTGGCTGAAGTGCCAGAACTGAAAGACATTTCTTACGATGAAAACTCCAAGTTGACCTCTTACCTGATCATTGCACTGGTTTCTGTGTCCACCTTCTTTCTGACCTTCATCATCATCATCCTGGGTGTGAAGTTTTGTCGTAGGAGAAAGCCCAGACTGTTGTTTGATGGAGCAGTAGCCATCCCAGGAGCTTATCTTCCTCCTAATTATGCAGATGTTGACGGTACAGGAACTTTACGCAGCACCTATAATTATGATGCCTACCTGACAACAGGATCCAGAACCAGTGACTTTAAGTTTGTTTCATCGTACAATGACAACACACTGCCTGCTGACCAGACTCTGAAGAAAAGTCCAACAGACTTTGCTGATGTGTTTGGCGTCTGTGATGATTCTCCAGAGGTATGAATCTATAGATTTTTTCCAGATTGAATCAATACTTTTTTTTCTTGAATCTCTTTTATGTCCTCATTATGATTTTATTTTTCAAGTTTTTGAAGGTAGTTTATGATTTATCTAGTCTTCTTAAAGTCAACATTAAAAACACAGATTGTACAAGTTCATGTTTAAGATCAATTTTTTTATTGCTTTTGGAATCTGACTTTTGAACAATACCCATCATCTTGATTTTTTCAAAGTCCTTTTGCACACAATCGCCTATAGAGATGACCTTAGAGATGGCTCTTGTCATGAAACATTTAAAGCTTTCATGACAAGAGCTTCAAAGGCATTGTGTTTTAGTCTGGATTGTGTTATCTTGTTGTAATGATTAATAACAAGCTGCATGATGCTTTATATGTGAGAAATATATTGCTTATTGTTTTGGGTCAGTTTGTTGTGTCTCTGTTGCACTTCATTAGTGCAGATGAAACATGCTCTCCTTTAAATCTTTTTAGAATGAGCCTAAGGTGCCATTTTGTCTTTTTTCTGATTTGATATTTTGCATATTGTTTGAAAGCTCGAGCTTGGAATCACTAACAAAGTATCTTTACTGTAAAATGCTGGCTCATTTCAAGCCAGTCTTTCTCTTGTGCTTTCTGTTGATACATTTTCAAAGTAGGTTTTGAGGGGGGTTTCTTTTATATCTATGACTTTTCACACAAATCTTACAAATTTCTTTATATTTCTTGCTGTTTCTCTAATCATCCTCTTGCTTCTTGTTGAAAGGAACCAGAGCTTCTGTTTCTTCCTCTATCCTTGGTCCTGAAATCTACTTTATAAAATCTTTTGCATTTGTGTTTTCTAAAGTAATTTGTTTTCAGGGTAATATTTGCTGTGTACCATTTCGATTTATTAGCTCACTGATGCCTGTGTTTGTAATAAATAAGGATTTAATTCAAGTGATTCATTGTTTATAATACATAGGACCCTTATTTCTCATTTGTTTTTAGGAGGGTTGGTTAAAGTTGCCTTGTGACCTTTTCCTTTTGGTCATTGTCTTGACTTGTCGCTGCGTCATGAATAACAAAATATTGATCCTGTAGCATATTGTCAGGAACAGATTGTGTTTCTTCTGTGGTCAGGCTCATGTCTAGCTGGCCTAAGTCCATTTTTCCAGAGTACATCCAACTCCCACAATTGTTTTTAGCAGCTGTTTCTCTGGTTATTGTGCATATACTTAACTTGGGATTAGTCACTTCCCAAAGATCACCACTGCACTTTTTAAAAAATATATTATTTGTTTGCCCTAGTCTCGTTCTCATGTCTTGTTTTGAATTCTGGCTTTATGTGGCTTGCTCTTTTTGGTTAATAGTGGTTTTGATGATTGAAGAAATCATTTTCTTCACATTCTTTTTACTAATGAATTTCTTTGAAATGAAACTAATTACATTTTCTGTCAATGAACAAATCATTTGAATTTATCTTATGACAGCAGACTTACTTTTTTTTCAGTTCATAAATATTCTCGTACCAAAGGGGGAAATTCTATTGTGCTACATTCTTGGAAGGTTTAGAAGGAGGATTTTTTTAATTGGTTGACATTCACTTTCACCTGAACAAACCCTTTTTCCATCAGCCACCTCAGAAAAACTTTCAACATTTGTAAGAGTTTTCTGTCTAAAAGAATTATCCAGAATGAGTGACTTATTAATAATTGTTATAAATAAATAAATAAATGACTGGTTTTCTTTAACAGTAGAGTTTCATCTTTCTTGTTGGGTTATATTTTGTGATTTACTTGGTGTTAATGCACAATGATTTACTTGGTGTGTTTAAGTATGGCAAGTTTATGAAATGGTTAATTGAAAATGATATACAATCCAATGTGAGTTATACTATAATATTTGTTTAAAATCAGAGAAAAACCTTTTACTTTACCCATCATTTTCCCCACGCTTTTTGAAAATTTCTTTGTGATTTACTTTGCATAAATACAGTAATTTACTGGTGCTTCCTTAAGAACAAGGTAAATAGAGACATACAATTCTACTTGAGTTACATGATAATATTTGTTTAAAATTTACAAAATAAGATTTTTTTTCAAAGTACATTTTCCCTTTACTAACTAGGTAATATGTTAGATTTCACTTTGTAATTACACAAGAATTTTTTGTTTGCAGTTTATGAACAGGACAAAATGAAATCTGTACAACACTGCTTAAGTTACTTGGGAATAACTTTTTACAATTTCAGAAGTTAAAACTTCTCTTCGCTATAATTTAATAGCATCACTTACCTGGTAATATATGGCAATTTACATAACCTGAAAGGAGCTGAATAAACTTATTTGGAGTTCTGTACAAAAATCAGAATTGTGTACTGGGCTGGTAGTACATTTTAAGGATCCATGAGTCCTAAAATATTCTCTGTGTACATCTTCAGATGTCTAACTTAGAACATGTTTTTTTTTTGTTAGTATTTTCTCTTGTTAGGTGACTTTGGCTGTACTAATAAGTGCAATATAAATTATTATTATTATTATTATTATTATTATTATTATTATTATTATTATTATTATTATTATTATTATTATTATTATTATTATTATTATTATGACCACACGTAAAGTCATGTTCTTATTACTGTAATAGATTACGTTGCAGACTAAAGGGAGAAGGAAGTGCATTAGGATGCAGTGTGTTGATGTTCTTGGATCAATCTTGATAGATTTGTTATGTTTCCCCCATTCCCAGATTTGAATTAATTTTAAATGATCTGAAAGGAAAATGGTTCGAAAATATTAAACACCACCACTTGTTTTTTGCGGAGCGGGGGGTTGCATTGTTTAAAAGCGAGTAATGTTGCTCAGCTGAGCTCAAGATGTCGCTCTATACCAGCATAAAATAACATCATTCCTCCTTCCTTTGTTAAGTTCCCGGATTTGCGCCTTGGAGCTGTTCTATATAAAAAAGCAGGATCGCTGAATTGACGCATTTCGTCGTTTCATGTCATCCGGTTAAATTTAAGGAACTACTACCTAAACCCTTTCAGAACTAACATTCGAAAACGGGTTTAAAAATGGTCATCTTTCCGTCGCTGGTTAGCTTCTCTTTTTTTCTTCTGCACGTCGCGCATGGAGAACAGAGTTATTCCTTTCCAGAGGAGATGAAACGAGGATCAGTTATTGGAAATATCGCGAAGGATCTCGGCCTGCAGACAGGAGCGCTGTCCACCAGAAGAGCCCGCATTGACACCGAGGAGAGTGATAAACGTTACTGTGACATCAACGTGAGAAACGGAGCGCTGATGGTGACCGAGAGGATTGATCGTGAAGGCCTTTGTGGCGAAAAGGCTTCATGTATCCTAAAACAGGAGCTCGTTTTGGAAGATCCTCTGGAGCTGCATCGGATCAGCCTTCATATTCAAGATATTAATGATAACTCACCAGTTTTTAAGGACGTAAAAATAGACTTAGAAATTAGAGAATCGGCAGTAAGAGGAGCTCGCTTTTTAATCGAGGAGGCTCACGATGCGGATGTAGGGCAAAATTCAGTTCAGCAGTATAGCCTAGAAAAGAACGAACATTTCATTCTGGCTGCTAATGGAAACACAGTGGAGCTTGTTTTAGATAAGGAACTTGATCGAGAAAAACAAAAGGAAATTAATTTACTCCTTACAGCTTTAGATGGCGGATCTCCTCAGAGATCAGGTACAGTGGTCATACATGTAACTGTACTGGATGCTAATGATAACGCCCCAGTGTTTAGCCAGGCCGTTTATAAAGCCAGTCTGCCTGAAAACTCTCCTATTGGTACTTTAGTGATAACAGTGAGCGCAACTGATGCAGATGAGGGAGTGAATGGAGATGTGACCTATGATTTTGGACATGTTACTGATGAAGTGATGAAAATATTCAGCATTGATAGTAAGAAAGGGGAAATACGTGTAATGGATAATGTAGATTATGAAGTTACAACATCATATGAAATTCGTATTAAAGCAAAAGATGGTCTGGGCTTGTCATCTTATGCTAAAGTTATCATTTCTATCACTGATGTGAATGACAACGCCCCTGTAGTTAGTCTGAAATCACTGACCAATCCCATACCAGAAGACACTCCAGCTGGTACAGAGGTGGGCATCATTAATGTACAGGACAGAGACTCTGAGAATAACCGACAGGTTCGCTGCTCCATCCAGGAAAATGTCCCTTTTAAGTTGGTTCCTTCTATTAAAAACTATTATTCTCTGGTGACCACAGGACAACTGGACCGTGAACTAGTATCTGATTACAACATTACAATCACTGCCACTGATGAAGGCTCTCCTCCTCTGTCCTCCTCTAAAACTATTCAGTTATCTGTAGCTGATATCAATGACAACCCACCTGTGTTTGAGGAACAGTCCTACAGCGCATATGTGAGTGAAAATAACAAACCTGGCTCCTCTTTATGTACTGTTTCTGCTCGAGATCCTGACTGGAGAAAAAACGGTACAGTGATTTATTCTCTGTTACCTGGTGAGGTGAACGGTGCCTCGGTGTCCTCCTATCTATCTGTTAATGGAGACACAGGAGTGATCCACGCTGTGAGGTCATTTGATTATGAACAGTTCAGGAGTTTTAAAGTCCAAGTGATGGCCAGAGACAATGGTTCTCCTCCTCTCAGCAGCAACGTGACTGTCAGTGTGTTCATATCAGATATGAATGACAACTCTCCTCAGATATTGTATCCAGCACCAGAGGGCAGCTCCTTCATGACTGAGTTGGTCCCTAAAGCTGCACATGGAGGGTCTCTGGTGTCCAAAGTGATAGCAGTGGACGCAGACTCTGGACAGAATGCCTGGCTGTCCTATCATATAGTCAAAGCCACAGATCCTGGACTTTTCAGTATTGATCTACACAGTGGAGAAATCAGGACACAGCGAGACATTTCAGAATCTGACAGCATGAAACAGAACCTGATTGTTGCAGTGAAAGATAATGGACAGCCCTCTCTGTCTGCCACCTGTTCCATGTTTTTACTTATTTCTGATAACTTAGCTGAAGTGCCAGAACTGAAGGATATTTCTTATGATGAGAAGAACTCCAAGTTGACCTCTTATCTGATCATCGCGCTGGTTTCTGTGTCCACTTTCTTTCTGACCTTCATCATCATCATCCTTGGAGTTAGGTTTTGTTGGAGGAGAAAGCCCAGACTGTTGTTTGATGGAGCAGTAGCCATCCCAGGAGCTTATCTTCCTCCAAATTACTCAGATGTTGACGGTACAGGAACTTTACGCAGCACCTATAATTATGATGCCTACCTGACAACAGGATCTAGAACCAGTGACTTTAAGTTTATATCATCCTACAATGACAACACGCTGCCTGCTGACCAGACTCTGAAGAAAAGTCCAACAGATTTTGCTGATGTGTTTGGCGTCTGTGATGATTCCCCAGAGGTATGAATCTATAGATCTTTTTGGATTCAGTCACTACTCGTTTTATTTCGTGAAACTCATTTCGTATTTATGATAAATTATTTTTAGTGTATTTATGTACATGAAGTTCTTTCATAACCCACTTTCTTTTCTTAATTTCCACATACAAAGCATATTAGAGAAGTTCATTGTCATGATTGACTTTACTTCTGATTTTTGGGTTTGACTTCTGCATGTCATTCTTTATTTTTTTCGGTGATTTCTTCTACTTTGCTAGCTGTGATTTTACACTCAGGTCTTACACATGCCCTTTTATTCCATTCTTATTTTCCATTTTTATTCTTCGGCTATTTTTCATGAATGGTTCCACTGTTTGTGTTTCTTTGGCTCTTTTGTTTCTCTGTCCTTGGTCCTGATATCCACTTCAGAAAGAGTTGTACCTTTGTGTGGTCTGAAGTAGTTTGTTGTCAGGGCAAAATTTGTGTTTTACTAATTGGCTTTATTTACTCATTTAAGCATATGTTTATTAAACAGGAGATTTTGATTTTAGTATTTGAGTTTTTGCTATTTCCCATGTTATTGGTATCTTCAAAAGAATTCTCAGGTATTTTTTTCTAAAATAATGGTATTATTATTATTACTTATTTATTTTTTTTTCAGTTTCTTTTCACCTTTAACATACCCTCATCTCTTATGTCTCCAATTTTTTAACATTTGATGTTGCCGCACTTGGCATTTTGCAAAAATCTGAATACCGTGTTATCTATTGTAATCATGTTTTTTTTTCTTGTTTTTGTTTTTTTAAGCATTTGTGGGTTTTAGTCATATGTTTCAGATTCTACTGGGAAATTTTGAGTTTTGCTTCAGGTTTTTGAATCTTAATCTTGTCTTTAAAAATTCAACAAGCAGATTAATTCACTCATATTCTAAAGAAATCATAATTATGGTCACGGAAAAGTTCTTTAACATGTTTCTAAACCTTTTACATCCTGGATAATATTGTTGTCTAAAAAAGCATAGTATTGCAGAGCAGCCAAATCAGCTGCAGAAGAATCTTGTTATTTATTGACTTTTATGTGAGGCGGCTAAAGTTGGTTTGTGGCTCTGACTTTTGGTTGTTGTCCTGTCTTCTTGCTGTATCATGGATAAACAGGTTGCTGTTGCTCATCCTGAGGAATGGATTGTGTTTTATCTGTAGTCTGGCTGATGTGCATCTTTATAGTTCAATTTCCACAGAATTCATCAAACTTCCACATACTGTATGTCTCTCTGGTTGTTATGCATATATCTGCAAATACTGCTAGAAAATTTAAGCCTGGAATCATCATTTACAAAGATCCCTCACTGTGAATTTCATGTTTTCCCCATTGTTATTATTGTTACCCAGCCTCAGTCTCATGTCTCTGGTTGTTATGGCTTGCTCTGCTTTGGAAGCATTGCTTTTGATGATTGTAGTGTTATTCTTTACTGATGTTATTTATGTGTAAGCTAGTCATGTTTTCTGTCAGTGAACAATTCATTTGAGTTTGGCTCATAATAACATTTTTTTTTCTAACATTCATATATACATATTGTCAGCCAAAATATAAAAGTTATATTACTCTACTTTCTTGGTAAGTCGTTCTAAAGTTGTGGTACAGTTTCAAAAAGGTAGACATTTACTTTTATAAGGTTCACTTGAACAAGCTGTTGCCTGATGACATGCAGGCATGTCTGTATTAACTCTATCCAGTTTGTGTTTAACTAGAAGAAATGCATCTAAAAAAAGCTGAGATTTGTAAGTTTTCTGCCCAACACACTTCAGTGTGAGTTACATAATAAAAACTGTTCAAAATATATATAGCTGTCTTTCCTTTACAGTAGAGTTTTGCCTTAGTTACTGGTTAATGTTTTGTGTTTTACTTGGTAAAATTGCAGATTTTGAATATTTCTAGTTTATGAACTGGTTTACTGAAAACACTAAGCTCTGTGAGTTACATGCAATGTTTCTTTAAAATCGGAGAAAATACTCTCTTACGTTGCCGTTTCCCATACTTACTCAATAATTTGTTGTGTTTTACTTTCCAATATAGCAGTATTTTACTGGTGCTACTTTATGAACAGGATGAATACAAATGTGCTGTCATGCATGAGTTACATGATAATATATCTGTTTAAACTCAACAAAACAAGAACTTTCTTTTGTAGTAGAGTTTCCCTTTACTAACTGGGAAACATGTCAGATTTTACTTTGTAATTATGCAGTACATAATTGTTACTAGTTGTATGAACAGGTTCAACAAAAACTGTGAAATCTTTCATGAATTTTATGGTAACTGCTTAAAATATAAGACGTTAAAGCTTTGTTCACTGGAATAGTAAAGGGAGATGTAAGTGCATTAGGATGCAGGATATTCTTAGACCAAGCTTAATAGATTTGTCATGTTTATTAAAATGAAAATTGTTTAAAGTTTTGAAGAAAAAAAATAAAAATTATCAGTTCGATTTATTTGCATTGTTTAAAGGCGAGCAATGTTGCTCAGCTGAGCTCAAGATGTCGCTCTATACCAGCATAAAATAACATCATTCCTCCTTCCTTTGTTAAGTTCCCGGATTTGCGCCTTGGAGCTGTTCTATATTAAAAAGAAGGATCGATGAATTGACGCATTTCGTCGTTTCATGTCATCCGGTGGTATTTAAGGAACTACTACCTAAACCCTTTCAGAACTAACATTTGAAATCGGGTTTAAAGATGGTAATCTTTCCGTCGCTGGTTAGCTTCTCTTTTTTTCTTCTGCACGTCGCGCATGGAGAACAGAGTTATTCCTTTCCAGAGGAGATGAAACGAGGATCAGTTATTGGAAATATCGCGAAGGATCTCGGCCTGCAGACAGGAGCGCTGTCCACCAGAAGAGCCCGCATTGACACCGAGGAGAGTGATAAACGTTACTGTGACATCAACGTGAGAAACGGAGCGCTGATGGTGACCGAGAGGATTGATCGTGAAGGCCTTTGTGGCAAAAAGGCTTCATGTATCCTAAAACAAGAGCTCGTTTTGGAGGATCCTCTGGAGCTGCATCGGATCAGCCTTCATATTCAAGATATTAATGATAACGCACCAGTTTTTAAGGACGTAAAAATAGACTTAGAAATTCAGGAATCGGCAGTAAGAGGAGCTCGCTTTTTAATCGAGGAAGCTCACGATGCGGATGTAGGGCAAAATTCAGTTCAGCAGTATAGCCTAGAAAAGAACGAAAATTTCATTCTGGCTGCTAATGGAAACACAGTGGAGCTTGTTTTAGATAAGGAGCTTGATCGAGAAAAACAAAAGGAAATTAATTTACTCCTTACAGCTTTAGATGGCGGATCTCCTCAGAGATCAGGTACAGTGGTCATACATGTAACTGTACTGGATGCTAATGATAACGCCCCAGTGTTTAGCCAGGCCGTTTATAAAGCCAGTCTGCCTGAAAACTCTCCTATTGGTACTTTAGTGATAACAGTGAGCGCAACTGATGCAGATGAGGGAGTGAATGGAGATGTGACCTATGATTTTGGACATGTTACTGATGAAGTGATGAAAATATTTAGCATTGATAGTAAAAAAGGGGAAATATCTGTCATGGATACTGTAGATTATGAAGTTACAACATCATATGAAATACGTATTAAAGCAAAGGATGGTTTTGGGTTGTCATCTTATTCTGAAGTCATTATTTCTGTCACTGATGTGAATGACAACGCCCCTGTAGTTAGTCTGAAATCACTGACCAATCCCATACCAGAAGACACTCCAGCTGGTACAGAGGTGGGCATCATTAATGTACAGGACAGAGACTCTGAGAATAACCGACAGGTTCGCTGCTCCATCCAGGAAAATGTCCCTTTTAAGTTGGTTCCTTCTATTAAAAACTATTATTCTCTGGTGACCACAGGACAACTGGACCGTGAACTAGTATCTGATTACAACATTACAATCACTGCCACTGATGAAGGCTCTCCTCCTCTGTCCTCCTCTAAATCTATTCATTTATCTGTAGCTGACATCAATGACAACCCACCTGTGTTTGAGGAACAGTCCTACAGCGCATATGTGAGTGAAAATAACAAACCTGGCTCCTCTTTATGTACTGTTTCTGCTCAAGATCCTGACTGGAGACAAAACGGTACAGTGATTTATTCTCTGTTACCTGGTGAGGTGAACGGTGCCTCGGTGTCCTCCTATCTATCTGTTAATGGAGACACAGGAGTGATCCACGCTGTGAGGTCATTTGATTATGAACAGTTCAGGAGTTTTAAAGTCCAAGTGATGGCCAGAGACAATGGTTCTCCTCCTCTCAGCAGCAACGTGACTGTCAGTGTGTTCATATCAGATATGAATGACAACTCTCCTCAGATATTGTATCCAGCACCAGAGGGCAGCTCCTTCATGACTGAGTTGGTTCCCAAAGCTGCACATGGAGGGTCTCTGGTGTCCAAAGTGATAGCAGTGGACGCAGACTCTGGACAGAACGCCTGGCTGTCCTATCATATAGTCAAAGCCACAGATCTTGGACTTTTCATTATTGATTTGCACAGTGGAGAAATCAGGACACAGCGGGACATTTCAGAATCTGACAGCATGAAACAGAACCTGATTGTTGCAGTGAAAGATAATGGACAGCCCTCTCTGTCTGCCACCTGTTCAATGTTTTTACTTATTTCTGATAACTTGGCTGAAGTGCCAGAACTGAAAGACATTTCTTATGATGAGAAGAACTCCAAGTTGACCTCTTATCTGATCATCGCGCTGGTTTCTGTGTCCACCTTCTTTCTGACCTTCATCATCATCATCCTGGGTGTGAGGTTTTGTCGGAGGAGAAAGCCCAGATTGTTGTTTGATGGAGCAGTAGCCATCCCAGGAGCTTATCTTCCTCCAAATTATGCAGATGTTGATGGAACAGGAACTTTACGCAGCACCTATAATTATGATGCCTACCTGACAACAGGATCTAGAACCAGTGACTTTAAGTTTGTATCATCTTACAATGACAACACGCTGCCTGCTGACCAGACTCTGAAGAAAAGTCCATCAGACTTTGCTGATGTGTTTGGCGTCTGTGATGATTCCCCAGAGGTATGAATCTATAGATTTGTTTTCAGACACAATTTAACTTTGGTTTTAAAATAACTTTTTCCATATCTACGTGACAAAGCATTATTTTAGTTGTTATTTAGAAATAATAACTCTTCCCCACATGTACAAATGAATGAAACACCTCTGCTGAAGTATTTCACAGAAGAAATAAAATTGTTCTAATTTCCTCTGTATTCCATTAGTTTATTTTATTCCATAAAACTCTTTTTGTCATTTATAGATATTTTAATTCTGTTTTGTTTGTGAAGGTATTTTATCATCAGCCTTCTTTTCTCAGTCATTCGAAATGCGGATTGTGCCCATTCATCTTTACAATTGAGTTTGTGATTGAATTTTAAAATACTTTAAGCCTAAAATCTATATGAAGCTTCTTAATAATATTATCACCATTATCTTTATAATTCAAAATCTTTTTGCAAATCACTCAGTCCACAACTGAGTGACGCTAAAAATATAAAATTAATTCAAGTGACTCAAAGATCTATGTCAGTCAATGTTTCCTCTAATTTTTCATGTGTCTCGGCATACACACAGGCTCCCTGAGTAAACTGAGGACCACTGAGAGCAACATCAGCTGTGCGCACTATGGCCACACACCAGTATTACACCTGTTATAAATCTGGGATCATAGAAAGTTACATGGCTTATTAAAAGAATCAGAATACAGCAGCAACTTCCATTAGTTTGCTTTTAATATAAGTGATTTGCCCCACTTAAAATGAAAAAAACAAAAACATTGCTGTTCATGAGATGCATAGTATTTTATATATAAGAGTCCTGCTGTGGCCATGGTGAGAAATGAGACAATTTCACCTTTCAGACATAACTTTTTGTTCACATTAAAACATTCACATCCTGCACAATGAAATGTGTGCTCTAGCTTGTGATAGTGTATAAATTCTTGTAACTCTTTGTCTTAAAATATTTCATTACAGTTTTTTCACGTCTGTCTTTCTCACTTCTCCAGGGGTTGTTCGCTCGAGGTAGTCTATCTTCCATTCAGTCCATTTTTCCCTCTGAAAACTCGCTTGCTACTTTGGCTTCGCTGCATGTTTTGCAGAGTAAACCTTTCTCACTCGAAAAAGAAAAAATATCACCCAGTTACACCACTTGTTCTTCTTTTTGCACAAGCTCCGACAGCCATTCCATCTTAAAAGAAGCGCATTTCTGTTTTACTGTGGCTTGATGAGTGGATGTCCCACTGTTCGCTTAGCCATGATAGGGTGGTAGCTTTAGCGTCTCTTAACTCCGCCGTACTTTTCCTACCTAGCAAATCTGCACGGTGGCACAGCGCAAGGCACGTACACACAATAGCATGCAATGATTGGCTACGTAGCGTAAGTGAGCCGCATCATATCATTGGCTGGACACCTGTGACTCACCGAGTTAGATCGTTATACGTCATTGGTCCATAGTTAAAACTGATGTCTGAGCTCAATGTATAGTTTACGTTGGATTTTATCTTATGCGCTGCATAGATTTTATTGTGCGCTGAGAATGTGCGAGCAGTGCGCGATTGCGCAAAAGCGCAGCTTAAAGTTAACATTGATGTCAGTCTTCTTCTTGGACTTTGTCTTTCCTTCTTGTGTGGATAACAAGTTAGAAGATGCTGCATCTGCGAGAAAAGGATTGCGTTAATTCGTCAGATGCACTTTTTGTTTTGTGTATTCCATCAGAGCAGATCAAACAGGCTCACATGTCTTTTTTTTCAAGTGAAACTAACATACTATTCTCTCTTATTTTTTGTTTTCATTTTATATGCACATTTCACTTAGAGTTCAAAAGCTCATGCCTACATTCAATGCTATCATAGGAACTTTAAAATAAAGTGCTGGTTCCTTTTAGTTCAGATTAGGCTTTCTCTCACTCTTACTTTCAGAGCATGCTTTGAGGCCTTTTCCTCTAGCAGTGATTTTTCTTATTGTTGTGTCAGAGTCTGACTGAGTCATATTCTATATTTTATGTGTCTTTCAGTGGTCACATCAGATTCTTTTCTTCTTTTTTTGATAGTATAGTTGTTTTGTTCTGATATTACGCCTGCACAGAAATGTACTATAGTACATTTCAGGCAGGCGTAATATAGAATATAATTAGCTTAGAATATATATATTCTAAGCTAATTATATTCTATATTCTAACTATATTCTAAAATGGTTACCTGTTGCTTTTCACGTTCTTTCAACTGTAAAGTACAGCCATGTTTCAAAGATATACAGTTCATTTAAAATGATTAGCCTGAACAAGAAGTCACATTGGGAGTAATGAATATGTCTTTCAATATTTTGTGAATGCGTTAAGTGTTGTATTTAGTAATTGCTAACATACTTTTTCATTGAAAAGCAGGATTTTAAAAACTGGGTTTCCTGTATTTCGGTTTGTGATCCCTAAAATGAAATGTTAGTCACAGATTATAACAAAAATGAAGACAGAATACTTTAACAGAGCTAATAAAAAAACATTACTTTGACAGAGCTTTTGTGTCTACAGAACAGATTTTTCTTTACTCATGCCTTTTTGATGGATGTGGTAAGCTAGTTTTATTCATGATGAAATACTAAGGCCTGCAGTAATTGGTAAATGAAACCTTGTCTTTGTACAAAACTGAGTAGAGTCATTTATAAATTCACAGCAGTGCTTTGAGATTTTTAGTATCTTGTGGAAAAAGTTAGAAATGTACAAAAACTTTGATGGGAATTTCATAAAATTATTGAGCTGCTGTGGAAAAATTGTACTTACGGACTGAGTAGCTTTTTACTTGGATGATGGCACGTTACTCTGGCATTTGTGGATCTATAAGAAGACTGAAAATGACAAATTGTCAAAGAGATGTTATGGAGATTAATTAATTATATTTGAGATTAGACACTGTTGTAATTAAGAACAAATCAAGAACAATAAAATTAATTTTGTCATTTAATATTCAAAAGGCCGAAACAGCGTTTTGAAGTCTCTCATAACAGCTGAGAACAAAATCTAAGAGTACAAGCAAAGTTCTTATAGACAGCAGTTCTCTCTTCCACTTTACCCATCAGTAATCTATTCTGAGAGGAAAAAACCCTCTGCAGGTATCTGGTCCATACTTCTTCTTTCCACAAAACACAAAATTCAGACAGTTTGCTTATAGATAAAAATAACAATCTACTGAGTTCCATTTTCCTGTGTCAAACAGAAAGTATTAATTCAAGCTTAAAGTTCATGATTTAGTTTTCCATCCACAGATATTATCAACCCAGCTGACAAATATATGTAGTAATAACTGGTGTGAATCAGGCCTGCTGTCGTCTCCGCTGCTGAAGAAAGATTGTTAGCAGAGCAATCTTGTGAAGTGCTATATGATGGATAAGGTGATTGTAGATGCCATTGGGTGCTGCAATGTAGTGTCTTGATATATGGTGGCCATCTGTCTCCTTGTGTGTCCAACAGTTTTCCTTCGCCTCAAATGTCATTTTCTCAGGAGTTAGAGCAGTTGACAGGGAGAAAGATCTGATTTGATCTGCTATGGTGGAGTGTGACTGGAAGTGGGAAATATTTTCTGTAAGGCAACTTAAAAAATTAAGATGAAAATTGTGGAAGGTTTGGACGTGTAGATGCTGAAGATTAATTGAAAATATTTCGGTTACCTTTTCTGTATGAACTCAAGATGTCGCTACATACCAGTCTTAAATGCTAACTCCTCTCTCTTTTGTCGACTCGTAGTCTATGCGCTTTTGAGCTGTTAACAATGACAGTACAGTGGGGCTAAGCTGTGGTGTAGATTTTAGTTTTATATCTTCATGATAAAGTGATTGAGCTGAAAACTTGCCCGATTTACATGTACACCTGATATTTGAAAATGGATTTCCACAAAATGTTTTTTTTGTCGTGGAGCTGCTACGCATTTTTTCTGCTGAACGTCGCGCATGGAGACATGAGCTATTCTTTCCCGGAGGAGATGAAACGAGGATCCGTTATTGGAAATATCGCCAAGGATCTCGGGCTGCAGACAGGAGCGCTGTCCACCAGAAGAGCCCGCATTGATACCGAGGAGAGTGATAAACGTTACTGTGACATAAACCTGAAGAGCGGCGAGCTGATTGTGGCGGAGAGGATTGACCGAGAGGAGCTTTGTGGCGAAAAGGCTTCGTGCATCTTAAAACAAGAGCTCGTTTTGGAAAATCCTCTAGAGCTGCATCGGATCAGCCTTCATATTCAAGATATAAATGATAACTCGCCACAGTTTAAGGATGACTTAATAACGTCAGAAATTCATGAATCGGTAGCAAGAGGAGCTCGCTTTGTGATCGAGGAGGCTCACGATGCGGATGTAGGACAGAATTCAGTTCAGCAGTATAACCTTGAAAAGAACGAAAATTTCATTCTGGCTGTGAATGGAAACACAGTGGAGCTTGTTATGGATAAAGAACTTGATCGAGAAAAACAAAAGGAAATTAATTTACTCCTTACAGCTTTAGATGGCGGATCTCCTCAGAGATCAGGTACAGTGGTCATACATGTAACTGTACTGGATGCTAATGATAACGCCCCAGTGTTTAGCCAGGCCGTTTATAAAGCCAGTCTGCCTGAAAACTCTCCTATTGGTACTTTAGTGATAACAGTGAGCGCAACTGATGCAGATGAGGGAGTGAATGGAGATGTGACCTATGATTTTGGACATGTTACCAATGAAGTAATGAAAATATTTAACATTGATAGTAAAAAAGGTGAAATTTGCTTAGGTGCTGCCATTGACCATGAAGTTTCAACATCTTATGAGATGCGTATTAAAGCAAAAGATGGTTTTGGACTTTCATCCTATGCTAAGGTTATCATTTCTATCACTGATGTGAATGACAACGCCCCTGTAGTTAGTCTGAAATCACTGACCAATCCCATACCAGAAGACACTCCAGCTGGTACAGAGGTGGGCATCATTAATGTACAGGATAGAGACTCTGAGAATAATAGACTTGTCAGCTGTTCCATCCAGGAAAATGTCCCTTTTAAGTTGGTTCCTTCTATTAAGAACTATTATTCTCTGGTGACCACAGGACAACTGGACCGTGAACTAGTATCTGATTACAACATTACAATCATTGCCACTGATGAAGGCTCTCCTCCTCTGTCCTCCTCTAACATGATTCATTTATCTGTAGCTGATATCAATGACAACCCACCTGTGTTTGAGGAACAGTCCTACAGCGCATATGTGAGTGAAAATAACAAACCTGGCTCCTCTTTATGTACTGTTTCTGCTCGAGATCCTGACTGGAGACAAAACGGTACAGTGATTTATTCTCTGTTACCTGGTGAGGTGAACGGTGCCTCGGTGTCCTCCTATCTATCTGTTAATGGAGACACAGGAGTGATCCACGCTGTGAGGTCATTTGATTATGAACAGTTCAGGAGTTTCAAAGTCCAAGTGATGGCCAGAGACAATGGTTCTCCTCCTCTCAGCAGCAACGTGACTGTCAGTGTGTTCATATCTGATGTGAATGACAACTCTCCTCAGATATTGTATCCAGCACCAGAGGGCAGCTCCTTCATGACTGAGTTGGTCCCCAAAGCTGCACATGGAGGGTCTCTGGTGTCCAAAGTGATAGCAGTGGATGCAGACTCTGGACAGAACGCCTGGCTGTCCTATCATATAGTCAAAGCCACAGATCCTGGACTTTTCAGTATTGATCTACACAGTGGAGAAATCAGGACACAGCGGGACATTTCAGAATCTGACAGCATGAAACAGAACCTGATTGTTGCAGTGAAAGATAATGGACAGCCCTCTCTGTCTGCCACCTGTTCCATGTTTTTACTTATTTCTGATAACTTGGCTGAAGTGCCAGAACTGAAAGACATTTCTTATGATGAGAAGAACTCCAAGTTGACCTCTTATCTGATCATTGCCCTGGTTTCTGTATCCACATTCTTTCTGACCTTCATCATCATCATTCTGGGTGTGAGGTTTTGCCGTAGGAGAAAGCCCAGGCTGTTGTTTGATGGAGCAGTTGCAGTTCCTGGGCCTTATTTCCCTCCTAATTATGCAGACATTGACCCCACTGGCACCTTGCGCAGCACTTCCAATTATGATGCCTACATGACAACAGGATCCAGAACCAATGATTTTAAATTTGTTTCATCTTACAATGACAACACGCTGCCTGCTGACCAGACTCTGAAGAAAAGTCCAACAGAGTTTGCCATTATTTTTGGAGATAGTGACGATTCTCTAGAGGTATGAACCTATTTTATTTGAAATTTATTAAATACTTTCTTGCTCTTGTTTTCAGCGATTCGCATTTTTCTTTTGCTCTTGTTTTACGTCCCAGCCTTCATGCATTTTTGTGTTTGTCCTGGTCTTCTCTGTCCTTGGTGCTGAAACACAAGTCATTTATAGAAATGCTTTCTCTTTGGCATATTTTTTTTTCTTATTTGGATGATTTTTGCATTGAATAATGTTGTTTCTTTGTGTCATATGTGATTACAATTAACCATATTTGAACATATTGATATATATATAATAATATTATTCTATTGCGTATTCAGTGGCTCAGCATTATAATTTTTTTTTTTCAAATTCTGTGTAACCCATCCACTTCTTTAGCTTACATATAAAGAAGTACAATATATATACGATGCTTTTTTTATACAATATGTTGTTTATGGCAATCTTAAAATTTCAATATTCTTCTTTTAAGCTTTTAATATTGAAATTTTTTTAATTGTGGGTCTTCTGTACTTAAGGCCAATGCTGATATTACTTTGTAGGTGATGTAGTTTAATTAAAACTTCATGATTGCTGTTCAGACATCTTTTCCAATTAGTTTTAAAAAAAAATATTTAACCATTGTCAGATTCATTGTATGAAAGACTTTCACTGCAATTGCAACAGTGGTTTTAAAAATATCCAACTTCTTTAATGGCAAAGGAATTATAAAAGTTGTGCTCTGAATTTTGTTTTGAGTCTGCTTTATACTTAAATGATAGTTTGTTGTTCCTGTTGTGGTTCATCTTGATGCATTGGATAGAAAAAGACATGTAAGGACTGGTTTAGGTGTTCATCCTTGGTCAGGTTATAGTCTGTTTTGTGTACTTTTACATCTTTTCAGCACATAAGCCACTCTTGAGAGGCACTCAGGTTTTCTTTTTCATTTATTCTGAATAAATGATTTTAATTACAGCTGTGCAGCTGAAACTTTTTAATATCACAATGAAATATCCTTCACAGCAAAATCCCAGGATCTTTTGTTGTGCCACAGGTTTGGTATTTTTTCCTGAATTTGATAGCAATTTTTTGAGGTGGCTTACAGTTCTTCAAGAGAATGCATTTTGTTGATTATGGTTTCTTTCTGTTTGCAACTGAATTTGTTTTTTTTTTATTTGAAATGTGTTTTTTTTATCTCTGTCAATGAGCACATCTCATATTTTTTCCTGGTGAGTGCATAGCTCCTTTTGGTCCATTTCCTATAAGCCATTAAATAGAAAGATGTTTCCTGGCAAAAATTATAAAAGACCATATTCTTGTGTTTTTTAAATTCTGATGTGCAGTGACAATTAAAACCGAGATATAACCTTTAGTAAGCTTAACGTGTAAAAGTCCATAATTGGTGAGGCAAACCCATACAAACATCACCTAAGCACAGGCTCAGTGACACAAAGTGGTTTTTTATTTGTTTTTCTAAAACTTATGTCAAGTTCAGTACTACTCATTTGTTAACCAGTCTGATTTTAAAAGCTTACTTAAACATGCTGTTGTGAATGCATGTCTTACCCATGAGTTGCAAACACCTTTTTAGCTACTCTTTCATATCCATTATTTATGAAGTTTGGGTTTGTATGAAGTTTGCAGTTTAAGCAGGTTATCTGCGATTTCTCCTTAATCTAAATGTATCCATAAATCTCAGTGGTCTGTATTTGAACTTTACTTTAGTAGAAGTTGCTAATTTGAAATGTGCTTACTTAATGTGCTAACTTAGTGGTTATTCAGAAAATTTGAACTTGGTAGAAATCTCCATCTTACAACCACAATGAAAGCACCAGAAAAGTAGGAGAGACTATTCATTTTTATTGCATGTTATGCACCTGGAGAGTTAGTTGGACAGGGTTTGGCAATGGATCTTATAGAAATGTGATCCAATGCAGATATTTTTCTCCAAACACATGGATGTTGTCCTTATCTATATTGCAATCTTGCTAGAAACAAAAAGTACCAGTAATTCTTTTGACCCTCCTGAAAGACACAAATAAAACTCACATGTTGCTTTAAACAAAATTGAGTGAGAGTTTCTAAATGCTTGACATCATTTTAACATGTTAAAAGGCTTTCAAAAAATCTTAAAAACTTAAACATCTGCAGCAGGAGTTGGACAAAATATAGATCAAAACTTCTCATTACTTTTCAATTTCCTGTTCATATGTTAAGTTTGCATTTTTGGGTCTAACTCAGGACTGGTCAGGATTAAAGAAAGTCAAAGGGAGTGTCAAATACCTTTATTGCAGCACGCAGAACCATGAAGCACCAACGTTTCTCTTGGTGAATAAATGTTTTCAGCAAGTAAAACAAGAAAAACATGATGAGTTGAGTGTGGGGACTGCAGCATGTCTGCTGTTGACATTTCTTGTATTGGTACAAGCGTATGATTTTGTATAATTAGCTGCTTATCAACTTGATGTCTGCGCCACGCTGTGTCTGGACTTTAAGTCTTGTTTCTAAGAAGATAAATCAATTGACTGTCAGTTAGATACCAATTAGATAAAGTGCTGAGTAATAATCATTTCTTTATGTGTTCAAAAGTATGACAAAAGCCAGTGACAGTGAAATAGTGTATTGTAGAGCTAAGGAATTTGAGATCAAATGTTCTTATAAAATTGTTAAAGATGGAAAGGAGGGGACAGAGAAACTGAAATATGCTAAATAAATTGATTTTAATACACATTGTAGAAAATCCTTCATTTCAATTGTTTTTTTAGAAAGGATTTTTCCACTTATTCACAACTATAAATAGCAATAACAACAAATAAAATAGAAATAATTAGAAGATGTAAATTCCCCATGCACCTAGATCTAATCAGAACTCAAGGTATCAATTTACATGTTATCAACTCCCTGTGTTTAAAAACGGCTGATGATTAGAAAAGGTTTAGAACAAAATTATCCTTTAAAACTCAAAAGAATTTGCTTAGTGGTCTGATGCCAAACTGCCTAAAACAAAACTCTCTGATAGATTTCAGTGATTTATCTGTTAGGTTACAGAATAATTAAAATGTAAGCGTGTAAAATAAAAGTATATCTGGAAAAAAATACATTTCAAAACACCCATACTTTTAAATTGAACCCAGTTGACGTTAAATTATTGCTGAAAAAAAATTACTAAAATCCACGATAAGCCTGCGTTCCGTTTCCAAATTACGACGAAATACTATTTTTATACCGTTTATGTCGGTCAGCTGAACTCAAGATGTCGCTGTGCACCAGCCTTAAATATATGTCTGTTCTTTTGTTGATTTATTTCATTCGCCGTTGAGCTGTTGCAGATAAAGACAGTGCGGATCATTTGCGGATCGCGTTTGTTCCATATCTTGTCGCTACTAACTTACTTTGACTGATGTAATACCATTGCTTATATTACACCAATTTCTTAAAAAAATGGATTTGAACATATTTGTCCTTCTGTCGTGGAGCTGCTCGTTTTTTCTGCTGCAAACTGCGCATGGAGACATGAGCTATTCTTTTCCGGAGGAGATGAAACGAGGATCAGTTATTGGAAATATCGCCAAGGATCTCGGGCTGCAGACAGGAGCGCTGTCCACCAGAAGAGCCCGAATTGACACCGAAGAAAGTGATAAACGTTACTGTGACATAAACCTGAAGAGCGGCGAGCTGATTGTGGCGGAGAGGATTGACCGAGAGGAGCTTTGTGGCGAAAAGGCTTCGTGCATCTTAAAACAAGAGCTCGTTTTGGAGAATCCTCTAGAGCTGCATCGGATCAGCCTTAATGTTCAAGATGTTAATGATAACTCTCCGCTGTTTGATGAGGAATTAACCAACCTAGAAATCCATGAGCTAGCAATAAGAGGAACTCGCTTTGTGATCGAGGAGGCGCACGATGCGGATGTAGGACAAAATTCAGTTCAGCAGTATAGCCTTGAAAAGAACGAAAATTTCATTCTGGCTGCTAATGGAAACACAGTGGAGCTTGTTTTGGATAAGGAGCTTGATCGAGAAAAACAAAAGGAAATGAATTTACTCCTTACAGCTTTAGATGGCGGATCTCCTCAGAGATCAGGTACAGTGGTCATACATGTAACTGTACTGGATGCTAATGATAACGCCCCAGTGTTTAGCAAGGCCGTTTATAAAGCCAGTCTGCCTGAAAACTCTCCTATTGGTACTGTAGTGATAACAGTGAGTGCAACTGATGCAGATGAGGGAGTGAATGGAGACGTGACCTATGATTTTGCACACATTAATGAGGATGTTAAAAAGAAATTCACAATTGATCGCAAAGTAGGGGAAATATGTGTAATAGAAACTGTAGACTATGAAGTTACAACATCATATGAAATACGTGTAAAAGCAAAGGATGGTCTGGGGAAGTCATCATATGCTAAGGTCATTATTTATATCACTGATGTGAATGACAACGCCCCTGTATTCAGTCTGAAATCACTGACCAATCCCATACCAGAAGACACTCCAGCTGGTACAGAGGTGGGCATCATTAACATCCAGGACAGGGACTCTGAGAATAATAGACTTGTCCGCTGCTCAATCCAGGAAATTGTCCCTTTTAAGTTGGTTCCTTCTATTAAAAACTATTATTCATTGGTGACCACAGGACAACTGGACCGTGAATTAGTGTCTGATTACAACATTACAATCTTTGCCACTGATGAAGGCTCTCCTCCTCTGTCCTCCTCTAAAACTATTCAGTTATCTGTAGCTGATATCAATGACAACCCACCTGTGTTTGAGGAACAGTCCTACAGCGCATATGTGAGTGAAAATAACAAACCTGGCTCCTCTTTATGTACTGTTTCTGCTCGAGATCCTGACTGGAGACAAAACGGTACAGTGATTTATTCTCTGTTACCTGGTGAGGTGAACGGTGCCTCGGTGTCCTCCTATCTATCTGTTAATGGAGACACAGGAGTGATCCACGCTGTGAGGTCATTTGATTATGAACAGTTCAGGAGTTTCAAAGTCCAAGTGATGGCCAGAGACAATGGTTCTCCTCCTCTCAGCAGCAACGTGACTGTCTGTGTGTTCATATCAGATATGAATGACAACTCTCCTCAGATATTGTATCCAGCACCAGAGGGCAGCTCCTTCATGACTGAGTTGGTCCCCAAAGCTGCACATGGAGGGTCTCTGGTGTCCAAAGTGATAGCAGTGGACGCAGACTCTGGACAGAACGCCTGGCTGTCCTATCATATAGTCAAAGCCACAGATTCTGAACTTTTCAGTATTGATCTACACAGTGGAGAGATCAGGACACAGCGAGACATTTCAGAATCTGACAGCATGAAACAGAACCTGATTGTTGCAGTGAAAGATAATGGACAGCCCTCTCTGTCTGCCACCTGTTCAATGTATTTACTTATTTCTGATAACTTGGCTGAGGTGCCAGAACTGAAAGACATTTCTTTTGATGAGAAGAACTCCAAGATGACTTCTTATCTGATCATAGCGCTGGTTTCTGTGTCCACCTTCTTTCTGACCTTCATCATCATCATCCTGGGTGTGAGGTTTTGTCGTAGGAGAAAGCCCAGACTGTTGTTTGATGGAGCAGTAGCCATCCCAGGAGCTTATCTTCCTCCAAATTACGCAGATGTTGACGGTACAGGAACTTTACGCAGCACCTATAATTATGATGCCTACCTGACAACAGGATCCAGAACCAGTGACTTTAAGTTTGTTTCATCTTACAATGACAACACGCTGCCTGCTGACCAGACTCTGAAGAAAAGTTTGAGTGATTTTACTGAGGCTTTTGGAGAACTGGAAGGATTCTCAGAGGTATGACGACACTCTTCAGACAGTTTTGCATTTACCCCCTCCTCCATACTCTCATAATTATTTAAATATTTGTTTAGCAAATTTAAATAGTTCTTAACATAATTTTCTTCAACCAAAACTGTCCTAGATTAAATTTTTCCTTTGGTCTGCTCCACTGTGTTTTGTTTCTGTTTGTTCATAATTAGGTTATTTGTGTCCTTTATGAAATGCACTCCGTCTGTGCAAAGTTGTTTTTTCAGTTTGACTTGATGTGCAAACAAATTTTTTAAGGTATTTTCCTCTAACGCTGCAGAGAAGCATCACATGCCCCATCGTCTGCAATGATATGCTGATATGCAAAATTGATTAATTGATATGTATTTATTAATTTGTTTTTATCTCATTCCTTATGGTTTTTTGGTTATTGAATTATAATTTGCAAAACATTTCTAAAAAAAATATGACATTTTTATTTTCAGTTTTATTGTTAATGATTTTTCCTTTTTTCACTTTTTATTTCATTTTATCTGTCATTTTAAATGATCAACATCAGTTTGTTTTATGCTGTACTTCTTACCTTTGTCATTACCTTAGTGAGCTGTTCTTTGTTGACATTTTTCTAAATTCAAAAGTCATCCATCAACATCTATCATATATTTTTTCATCTTAATATGTTTTTGAGGGCCATGTCAACTGTAAAATATAACTTTAAATACTGTTCCCTTAAATATTATCTCATAAAAATTTGTTCCTCTTTAGACTTTTAATAATAATAATGCATTTGATTTAAAACGCACCTTTCAGATCACACACTTTTACCTTCTAAAAAAGCAAAGTAGTGTAAGAAAATCTTTAGAGAAACCAAAAAGGAAATTAAAGTGAAATTTCTTGTTTGAACAGATGAATTTTCAGCTGGAATTTAAAATGAGAGTGCCAATGTTTTCAGAGATGAGTGGGAAATCATTTTGAGGCCTTGTTTACCACCATGTCAGATGAGAAGGAGTCATATTGAGGCTTACAGAGGAGGCTGAACTAAAAGACCGAGAAGGAGAGTTCATGTGGAGGAGGTTCAGATAAATACATTATGAAGGAGTGAGGTGATGGATGACCTTAAAATTTAAAACAGGACTTCAAATTCAGGGCAGAATCTGATTTTGATTCTGTGAAGTTGCTAAAGATAGGTGAAATGGTGGATGGATTTCTGGATATCACAAAGATAGCAGCATTTGGAAACAAATGCAGTTTTCAAGTGGAAGTATGAGGGAAAGTGAAGATATGATAACTGCAGTTTTCCAGACGAGATGCTATTAAACTGTTGACCAGTCTTATTTTCACCTACAAACGTTTAAGGTGAACTTTCTGACAAAAAAAAAATGTATTGAAAATATTCATGGTTAAGAAAGAGACTTAGTGCATGCATTAAAAAATCAATTCTGCATTAAATTGGATTTTTTAATACCACAGCTGCTTCAAAAGTACAAGGTTGAGAAAATATGTTGTTGTTTTTATCAAGCCATCTATTGTACAGAAGAGTAAAGATGAACTATACATTTTCTATATTCTTGGACACACTGAACATGTTTGAAGTTTTGGGAGATTTTTCTTAAACATGACCCCAGGGTGGCGCTATAAAACAGGAATAGGATATTTAGAGTCTCGTCTCCCGTTTTGCGTGTCTTCATCATACTGCTCCTGTCTTGTAGAGGAGGAATATCGCAGATTTGTGAGGTTGCTGGTGTTTTCTGCTTGTACTGAATAATATTTACTTCATTATTCACTGATTCTTCATACTGACTGAAGTTACTCAACGATGAATTCTATATTCGCCATTGTTCTGTCGTGGGGATATTTTTTATTCGTTCTTTGGATCAACGTCGCGCATGGAGACATGAGCTATTCTTTCCCGGAGGAGATGAAACGAGGATCCGTTATTGGAAATATCGCCAAGGATCTCGGGCTGCAGACAGGAGCGCTGTCCACCAGAAGAGCCCGCATTGACACCGAAGAAAGTGATAAACGTTACTGTGACATAAACCTGAAGAGCGGCGAGCTGATTGTGGCGGAGAGGATTGACCGAGAGGAGCTTTGTGGCGAAAAGGCTTCGTGCATCTTAAAACAAGAGCTCGTTTTGGAAAATCCTCTAGAGCTGCATCGGATCAGCCTTAATGTTCAAGATGTTAATGATAACTCTCCGCAGTTCAACGAAAAATTGATTAGTCTTGAAATTAGAGAATCGGCAGCGAGAGGAGCTCGCTTTGTGATCGAGGAGGCTCACGATGCGGATGTAGGACAAAATTCAGTTCAGCAGTATAGCCTTGAAAAGAACGAAAATTTCATTTTGGCTGCTAATGGAAACACAGTGGAGCTTGTTTTAGATAAAGAACTTGATCGAGAAAAACAGAAAGAAATTAATTTACTCCTTACAGCTTTAGATGGCGGATCTCCTCAGAGATCAGGTACAGTGGTCATACATGTAACTGTACTGGATGCTAATGATAACGCCCCAGTGTTTAGCCAGGCCGTTTATGAAGCCAGTCTGCCTGAAAACTCTCCTATTGGTACTGTAGTGATAACAGTGAGCGCAACTGATGCAGATGAGGGAGTGAATGGAGACGTGACCTATGATTTTGGACATGTTTCTGAAGATGTGAGAAAGAAATTCGCAATTAATCGCAAAGTAGGGGAAATACGTGTAATAGAGACTGTAGACTATGAAGTTACTGCATCATATGAAATACGTATTAAAGCAAAAGACGGTCTGGGCTTGTCATCTTATGCTAAGGTTATCATTTCTATTACTGATGTGAATGACAACGCCCCTGTAGTTAGTCTGAAATCACTGACCAATCCCATACCAGAAGACACTCCAGCTGGTACAGAGGTGGGCATCATTAATGTACAGGACAGAGACTCTGAGAATAACCGACAGGTTCGCTGCTCCATCCAGGAAAATGTCCCTTTGAAGTTGGTTCCTTCTATTAAAAACTATTATTCTCTGGTGACCAAAGGACAACTGGACCGTGAACTAGTATCTGGTTACAATATTACAATCACTGCCACTGATGAAGGCTCTCCTCCTCTGTCCTCCTCTAAAACTATTCATTTATCTGTAGCTGATATCAATGACAACCCACCTGTGTTTGAGGAACAGTCCTACAGCGCATATGTGAGTGAAAATAACAAACCTGGCTCCTCTTTATGTACTGTTTCTGCTCAAGATCCTGACTGGAGACAAAACGGTACAGTGATTTATTCTCTGTTACCTGGTGAGGTGAACGGTGCCTCGGTGTCCTCCTATCTATCTGTTAATGGAGACACAGGAGTGATCCACGCTGTGAGGTCATTTGATTATGAACAGTTCAGGAGTTTTAAAGTCCAAGTGATGGCCAGAGACAATGGTTCTCCTCCTCTCAGCAGCAACGTGACTGTCAGTGTGTTCATATCTGATGTGAATGACAACTCTCCTCAGATATTGTACCCAGCACCAGAGGGCAGCTCCTTCATGACTGAGCTGGTCCCCAAAGCTGCACATGGAGGGTCTCTGGTGTCTAAAGTGATAGCAGTGGACGCAGACTCTGGACAGAACGCCTGGCTTTCATATCATATAGTCAAAGCCACAGATCCAAGTCTTTTCAGTATTGATCTACACAGTGGAGAAATCAGGACACAGCGGGACATTTCAGAATCTGACGGCATGAAACAGAACCTGATTGTTGCAGTGAAAGATAATGGACAGCCCTCTCTGTCTGCCACCTGTTCCATGTTTTTACTTATTTCTGATAACTTGGCTGAGGTGCCAGAACTGAAAGACATTTCTTATGATGAGAAGAACTCCAAGATGACCTCTTATCTGATCATTGCGCTGGTTTCTGTGTCCACCTTCTTTCTGACCTTCATCATCATCATCCTGGGTGTGAAGTTTTGTCGTAGGAGAAAGCCCAGACTGTTGTTTGATGGAGCAGTAGCCATCCCAGGAGCTTATCTTCCTCCAAATTACGCAGATGTTGATGGAACAGGAACTTTACGCAGCACCTATAATTATGATGCCTACCTGACAACAGGATCCAGAACCAGTGACTTTAAGTTTGTATCATCTTACAATGACAACACACTGCCTGCTGACCAGACTCTGAAGAAAAGTTTGAGTGATTTTACTGAGCCTTTTGGAGAACTGGAAGGATACTCAGAGGTATGATGACACTCTTCAGCCTTTTATGCATTTGTCCCCCATACTTTCCTATTTATTAATTTACTTTTTTTTATTTGTTTTTGCATATTGAACTTGTTTTTAGTGTAACTTGTACCAAGACATTCCTAAGTTCAGTACTTGGCCATGGCTGCTCTGATCTGGCTTGTTTTCTGTGGTCAAAGTTTCCTCATATTAGGTCAATTTGTGTCTTTTATAAAATGCACTCAACATGTGCAAAGTTGTTTTTGTAGTTTGTCTTTATGTTGCCTTGTGATATGCAAGCATGTCTTCCTGGTTGTATTCCTCTACTGCAACGACTGCTGTATATATTTATCAGGTCCTTCATACCCCGCAAGAATAAGCTAATGTCAACTCATTGTGGTGTGAAATACATAGCAGAGAAATTACAGTTACTATGTGTAACTATTTCACTGTAAAGGCATAGTCCAGGTTGCCATTAACTCTCAGGAGAATTAAATAGTGTTCAGAAGTGTAATAAACTGGATGATAAATTCACACGGCATGCTGGGGTATACTACACCTGTTTATAAAGAGAATAAAGTGTCAATCACATTACTGGTAATGATGTAAGAATGCAGAGCTTTTGGTTAGTATTTACATGTTGACTTTTTAAACTAAATTACAGAATTATTGTTATTAATGATGGAACTTATGACCCTTTTAAAGGAACCAATTCGTCAAGATCTGTTCACTTAAGATTTATTCAAAAGAGCCGCCAAAATGATACATAAAAAAAAAACAATCCATTTTATGCCTAATGTAATTTTATATTAGGTTTTTGATGATGAAGTTCACCTAAAAGTTGAGTCATCTGTTTTTGAGTAAAAAATACATTGTCTTCTTCCAAAATAAAAGAATAAAAATCTGTGTATATTTTCATAAAATACAAAATTTCAAATACCCATAAC
Organism: Xiphophorus maculatus; assembly: GCF_002775205.1. Lineage (NCBI taxonomy): Eukaryota > Metazoa > Chordata > Actinopteri > Cyprinodontiformes > Poeciliidae > Xiphophorus > Xiphophorus maculatus. Next base: position 16,675,433 of record NC_036465.1, on the reverse strand, counting down.
ATTCTGTGGCACAATTGTTTTGTGCATTAATAACACCTTAGTGGCATTTATAATATTGGAACAAAATACCAAAAAAAATGTTACAGAGAAACAATGTTGACTTGAGTTGCTTTGACAGAAACAAAAATCTTCTTCTGTACCATTAAATTTAACAGTTAAGGCAATGCATTAATGGTAAACAACACTCAACACTGAACATTAACCAAGGAGCAACAAGCCAGAAGAGACATAGGTTTGTGAGAACACTCTGATCTCCTTCATCCTCTTTTCCACTGCATGAAGCCTGCAGCATCGTCACAACCAGGACATGTGATGAAAACAGTGAGCATTTAGAATGCACCCTGTGTGCTCATCTTTTGTTGCATTTGATTTGTTTGGCAATTAAATAAGCATAATTTTAAATTAAACAGAAAAATTATAGCTACTGCAGTGTGTGCAGAGCATTGTAAGAAAGCGGAATTGCGAAAAACAAAGGATGGCTCTCATTAACAGACACTCCAGTGTTATGGCAACGAGTCGTTCAGAAGAATCGGGTTTTCTGTGAACGTCACATCATTAATTATTATTCTCTTGAAATATTCACTTGGTTTTATGGTGTAGAGTAGAAATATATGTTTCTCGAAGGGAATGAGTTGAACGTTTCAGGCTCCTTGTTTATTACACTTTGTGATGTTGAAGAATGCAAGCGTTTTCAAAAAGACATTGCTGGATTTTTTGTTTTGTAAGCTGTAGTGGTTTTCCCTCCTTTCTTGACTTTTTTCTGTGGTTTTATTGTCAAATCTTGGATTCTCTCAGCAAAGAACATGTTCTGATATGATTCATCAAGGTTTTGTGCTAACTTAATATTCATATCTTAATTTATTTTGTTCCAATAGTTTACTGTTAACTGTGTCACCAGGGTTTATTTATTTTGCATTTTTATTGATAAAAATCATTTTAATAAGAAATCAGTTTATATTTGGAATGCATCAAATCCATTTAATGTACTTCATGTAGGATATTGTGTACAAATTATGATTTTTATAGGAACAAAACTACATTATAAACAGTTTTGTTAAAAGTTTTTGAGTTGAATTTTGAGGTGTTTCAGTAGTTCGGAAATTTAGTGCATATTCAAGTCTTCAACTTACTTTTTGTGGTAGAAATAAACACGCTTTATGTTGAATATATATGTCCCTGCTTTTTGTCTGGATATTTATTTTAAAATATTTTGTTGACTTTGGAGCTTAATGCATGACTGCAATTAAATCCTACACAATTATCTCAGTTGTAATTAAGACCAGCAAGGAAAATATTGCATGGTTGCAATAACAGTTGAAATGTTTCAGGAATATAAACCACCTGTTTTCTTTGCCTGCTGCATTTCTTTCAGCTTGGGGTAGATGTATGATGTATATGTAGGTGAACAGAAAAATCAACATGTCTTTGAAAAACAAGCGGTTAAGACTTAAATTGTAAGTTTAATGTTCTTTGGAAGTAAATCAAATCTAATGAATGGACAAACATTAGAAATAACTATTTTTGCAGCTATGGAAGTCGAACATGAAACATCTGACAAAAATAAATAAATAAACATTGAAAATGATGAAGATATTCACCGTTGAGAAAGAAGGACTTTGTGGATGCATAAAAAAGTCAAGTGTACATTGGAATAGAGTTGGATGAATCAAAAGTAGAATGTTATGAGATTATTTTAAGCCATAGATCGTTCATTATTGTTAAAAATTGACTTTATATTTTGTATATTCTTGAACACACTGAGCATGTTTGAGGTTTTGGAAGATTTTTTCTTAAACTTGAACCCACGGTGGCGCTATAAAACAAGATAAGGATATTTCAGTCCTCACTCGTTTTGCGCGTCTTCGTCATACTCCTCTGGTCTAGTCGATGAGGAAAATCACAGATTTGTGTCGTTGTTGGTGTTTTAGGATTAAGCTGTTTATTTTGTCGTCCACTGCTTTTTTCATACTTACTGAAATTAATCATTAATGATGAATTCTGTGTTCGCCATTGCTCTGTCGTGGGGATATTTTTTATTCATTTTGTGGATCAACGTGGCGCATGGAGACATGAGCTATTCTTTCCCGGAGGAGATGAAACGAGGATCAGTTATTGGAAATATCGCCAAGGATCTCGGGTTGCAGACAGGAGCGCTGTCCACCAGAAGAGCCCGCATTGACACCGAGGAAAGTGATAAACGTTACTGTGACATAAACCTGAAGAGCGGCGAGCTGATTGTGGCGGAGAGGATTGACCGAGAGGAGCTTTGTGGCGAAAAGGCTTCGTGCATCTTAAAACAAGAGCTCGTTTTGGAGAATCCTCTAGAGCTGCATCGGATCAGTCTGAATGTTCAAGATGTTAATGATAACTCTCCGCAGTTCAACGAAAAACTGATCAGTCAAGAAATTCAAGAATCGGCAGACAGAGGAGCTCGCTTTGTGATAGAGGAGGCGAGCGATGCGGATGTAGGACAAAATTCAGTTCAGCAGTATAGCCTTGAAAAGAACGAACATTTCATTCTGGCTGCTAATGGAAACACAGTGGAGCTTGTTTTAGATAAGGAGCTTGATCGAGAAAAACAAAAGGAAATTAATTTACTCCTTACAGCTTTAGATGGCGGATCTCCTCAGAGATCAGGTACAGTGGTCATACATGTAACTGTACTGGATGCTAATGATAACGCCCCAGTGTTTAGCCAGGCCGTTTATAAAGCCAGTCTGCCTGAAAACTCTCCTATTGGTACTGTAGTGTTAACAGTGAGCGCAACTGATGCAGATGAGGGAATGAATGGAGACGTGACCTACACTCTAAAAAGTGTATTTGGGCTGTAGTTCATGTTATGGACTTATTTACATTAACCTGACTTAATTCTTTTACTTTAGTTATGACAACTTGCTTTCATGAGTTCAATTAACTTAACAATCACGCATTTTATCTCAAACGAACTTTTTAATTTGAGTCGAAGTGAAACAATTAAGTTTAATGCAGCTTTACGTCTGACGTCATTACGTAAGCTCCGCCCGGGGCAAATCCTGCATCTCTGGTACCGACCGCCATTTCTTCTGAGCATTGACTGTCGACGAGATTCAGATAAAATAGTAAGTATGCTGCCCCACCATAACCAAACATTAAATAAACGGTGTAAAAATATTTAAAACTTTTTCTAACTTAAATTTGAAACATTGAACTGTGTTTAACGTCGAAGTGTCATCAGTTATTTGCTCTTAACACATTTGCTAATTGTAATTAGCCGCGCTGTTCGGCGGTTCAAATCTCAACATGTTTTAACATAACTACTCTGAGTCAGACTGAATGTTTATTTTGTATGTGTACTTTTACGCTAAAAAACCTAACTTGAAATTACAGAGGTGGGGGTGTTCTGTGCAAAACTAATTTAATGTGATGCAACTCCACTGTGCTAATCACTGTTAGCTGCAGCCGGTGAAGCCATTTTTTCCAGTTTTCTCATGCTGCTTACTGGCGACATAATATAAAACGCATAATATCCTGACAGCGCTAAGAATCCATCAGGTGTCATTTCTCTTAAAAAAGCAAATTGTGTCTGTAGGAACATTGCGCAGTGTTCTAGCTAGCCGTTGATCCCCAGGCACTGGGCCGGGCTGAGACGCCCTCGGGCTGGGCTGAGGATTTCACAGCTTCACTTTCGGAGCTCTGCATTTAGTAGCCTGCCCCACAGACTCCGCCCCGGCTAGATCGCTTCTTGCCCTGTATTATTTCTCTGCAATTTGCAATCTACCACAGCGCACGGACAGTTCACAATGTGCATGTTTGATCTCCCTATGGTCGTCCGCGCCCTTGATTTCACCGGCTACAGAAATCGAAATGACAACCGGCATGAACGCGAGGAAAAGAAAGAAGAAAAATTAAGATCAAATGAAAATTTCAGGCATTAGCATTTCTGGCTAGAACCCTGTTGTATTAACTTCTTTTACCCACTTCTCTTTCCAGGCCTAGAACCAAGAATCATCAAACCACATAAGGTGAGCCATATTTTCTTCATAAAGGATTCATGTAATATCATCAAGCTTCTAATTTTAGAAAAAAAAGTTAAATGCAAAATGAATATGCTATTTTGATAATATGAAATATGTGTGCTCTAAAATGCAAAGTCTTCAGGATTCACACAAGTGGGGAGGTGGCTGGGGAGAGGGAAGCTGCCCTTGCAGTGGAGAACTGATTATAGTCAAATAAGCATTTTTTCCCACCAATATCTAAAGTTACTGTAATTTTTAACACTAAATAGTGGACAGATATAAAATAAGAATAGAAATGACATTTATTGTCCTTCAGTGGGAAATTTCCAGTGCAACAGCAGAAAGTGACAGGCAATTTATTCACACAAACAGACATGCATATATATTTGTGGATATATATGCACACAAAAAATTTAAAATTACAACCTAAAAATACTGTGGAGTCATTAAAAAAAGCTTACTCCCATCCTAAGGAATATGCAACTGAGAAGGGCAATTTAAGAAATGTGTATTTGTGCATTAAAAAAATTCCTTGCAATACTAACAATATGACATTGATTAATATAGAGTGTTTTCAGTATGGTATTAAAAACAGTGAAATAGTTATGGTAACAAATCCATTCTGAATCTATATTTTACCAAGCAGTAAAACAATCATCTAAAGTATTGCATGGGGCTAGGGTTGTCACAGTATTCAAAATTGACTCTTGCCTCCATATTTGTTTCATCTTCCTTGCCTTCAGATTTGGCAACATATAGGTAACAAAGTTCCTCTCTTGTCCTTCTAGTGTTGCACTTAATGTGGAGATGCAAAGACTGCAAGAGGGTGTTTTCCAGAAGATCTGAATTGCTCAAGCACTACAAACTAGACCACAGGCATTATGGACGGGGTTATTCGTATCCATGCTCATATTTAAGTTGTGCATGTAGATTCAAGACCTGGAATGCTTTACTGAGCCATTTATCAAGAAATCATCCAGTCAAACAAACAGTTACCAAAGACTTAACCAGATTCAAATGCCCCATTTGTGATTTTAATCAACTTTCCACTGAGAGAGATTTTTTTCAACATATATTTCAACATCTCAAGAACAAGGAAACTGTCACGTGTGTGTTTCAGGACTGTGTTTATCAAACAAATATTTACGAGAACTACAAAAGTCATAAATACAGAAAACATTCTGACATTAGCAATACATTTAAGACTGGGATTACTGAAAAAAAACAATTAGACTGTGGTGAAGAATTGTGTGTTAGTTCTGGTACTGATATTTTTGATCAAGACAGTACTGCACAAGCTAATCAAGATCACACATTTAATGAGACTGATTCTGAAAACTTACAGAGAGATATTGAACTTAAACTTGCATCAGTTCTTCTAAAGTTAGAAAGCAGTTTTCTTGTGTCAAATGCAGCTATTGATGAACTATTGCAGGAGTTAAACTATTTAATTGGTTCTTTGTCCCTGCCAGTTACATGCAGAACTGTAACCCAAATACTACATGATCACCTTTGCCAGTTTGACCAGTCAGTTATTGAAAAACTTGCCAGGGCCCTCTGTGAAACAAACCCTGTAAACAAAGCAATAGGAGATAAAGGCTCCCTTTCTAGTGCTTGGAGACGAAAACAATTCTATAAAAGACATTTTAAAGTGGTAGAACCTGAAGAATATATTCTTGATAAAAAAAATAATAAGTCATTCCAGTATGTATCAATCCTAAAGTCTTTGCAGCAAGTTCTTGACTGTGAGGTTATCTTGGATCAGACTGATAATTTAAATTGTGTGAATAAACTACTACAAAGAAGTAGTGTTCATACATATAGGTCTTTCTATGACGGGTCATTTTTTAGTGAAAATGAGCTTTTGTGTAAGGAGGAGAGCATTTCATTAATATTGTATATTGATGATTTTGAAATATGCAACCCTCTCGGTACATCTAAACGGAAGCATAAAATTTGTGGCTTATACTGGATTCTTGGTAATTTGCCACAGGGGTGTAATTCTAACTTGTCTTCCATTTACCTGGCTGCTTTAATCAAAACTAATGATTTGAAGTGCTATGGTTACGAGAAGGTTTTAGAACCTTTACTTAATGAGCTTGTGATTTTGGAACAAGAAGGGGTCTTTGTGTCAAAGTTGGGTAGAGCTGTAAAAGGCACAGTTCAGTGCGTGGTTGCAGATAATCTTGCTGCCCACAGTCTTGGTGGCTTTGTAGAGAACTTCACAGGGTCATACATATGTAGGTTTTGTTTGGCAGTTAAAACAGACATTCAAACTACAGAGGTTAGAAGTGGTGCATTTACCCTGAGAACGAAAAGCATTCATGCAGATCACTTAAAAATTCTTCAGGAACGTGAATTTCCAAGTTATCAGGGTGTCAAATCAACTTCCATTTTATCACATTTATTGTATTTTGACATTACCACAGGTCTTCCTCCAGACATTGTGCATGACCTTTTTGAAGGAGTTGTTCCTTTTGAATTAGCTTTGTGTCTGGGTGTTTTGATTAAGAAAAAATATTTCACATTGGTATCACTGAATGACGCAATAGCATCTTTCAATTTTAAGGGGACTGATAAAACTAATCGACCTCATCCAATTGCTCTCAATTTTGAAGCCAAAAAAAGTGTTGGGGGTAATGCACATGAGAATTGGAGTTTGATCAGATTTTTACCTTTGTTGATTGGACACAGAGTGCAACATGAAGAGCCAGCTTGGCAGATCTTAACAGACTTAAGGGACATTGTTGATCTTGTGGTCTGTCCTATTCACACAGAGGACTCTATTGCTTACCTTGACTTTAAGATCTCAGAGCACAGAACACAATTCCAGGAGGTTTTTCCTAATTGTGACCTTAAACCAAAACACCATTTCTTGGAACATTACCCGCACTTGATTCGCCAATTTGGTCCTTTAGTAGCCTTATGGTCCATGCGCTTTGAAGCTAAGCATAGCTTTTTTAAAAGAGTTGCACGAAATATCAAGTGCTTTAAAAATGTCCTCTGTTCCCTTGCAGAGAGACACCAGTATCAGATGGCACATCATTTGCATTTATCTGGTTTTCCTAAACCTCTTTTGGAAGTTACAAATGTTTCCACAGTAACAACTGATGTTCTCGACAAGGGAATAGTAAATGCTCTAAAACAGAAGTTTTCAAATCTGGCCACAGTGTGCATGACTAAAAGTGCAACATTTAATGGACTGAAGTACAGATGCGGGATGATCTTGATCCATGGCTCATTAGGAGGATTACCAGAGTTCATTGAAATAATCCAAATGGTGATCCTGGCAAACCAGTTATTCTTTCTGGTCAGAAAACTTGAGGGGTGGTATGTTGAGCATTACAGATCTTATGAGCTGAAAACATCAGACAAAGAACTGAAACTGGTTGAGCTACAAGACCTAACAGATGTATACCCGCTGGAAGACTACAGAATTAGAGGAATACGTCTTGTTACTGTGAAAAGATATATTCACGTTTAAGGGTGAGGTAATACAAGATTGTACAAAAAATTAAATGCGTGGTACAAAAGACTTTTGTGTTTGTATGGCTGAACTTAAAATACAGTAATATTTTAATAACTACCTTAATATTTTTTTGGCCCTCTACAAGCAAATGTCCAAACATTTGACTAATAATGTATATAAAATATTTTGTAATGACTTTAAATAGCGACCAGCATTGCTTAACTCTGTATGTACCCTTTTCTCAGATTGTCATGGCAAGTTCAAAACCTGCAAGACTGAAGGTGATTCTAGGAGAGAGCAACACTGAAAAACTGACTCTTCCAGATGGCATACCAGACTCTCTGGATGAGCTTCTCAGCAAGGTGAAGGATACCTTTGGTTTAAAGACCAATGTCAGATTGCAATATATGGACAAAGACTTTGGTAATGACTTCTTCAACCTCAGCTCAACTTCTGACCTGGAGGACTTGGGAACAGTCAAGGTGATTCAAGAAAAAGCCATTCAAACTTTTGTTGATGTCATTGAAACAGCTCCATCTTGTTCTACAGTTCACTCTGACGACAGCAGTTCTTTAGCCTCAAATGACACTATAATCCTCTCCTCCCCTGAACCCTTGTCATCGCGAACACAACAATGGCCAGCCAACTTTCCCATTCCCATATTTTCATATGACACTGAACGTCAGCTAGAGAAGGGGAATTCTGAGTATCAAGCAAACAACAAAATGTTGACAGTCACCTCCCGAATGAAGACTGACATCCTAAATAGATTAGTAGAAGAGATCTACAGATACAGAGCCTACCCAGAGGATGCACAGTTCTGTGTAGTTGCAGAGGCCTTGGTTAAAAAACATCCGTGTTTAAAAGAGCCCGGTTCATTCAATGGTTGCTACGGTTGGAAGCAAAGGCTGAAGTACAAAATGGGAAACTACAGGACTCTACTCAAATCACAAGGATGTCCAGAGTTGTCTGTAAACTCTCTTAAATCCAAAGCTAGTATTTCTGTTTCTCCTGCTGCAAAAATAAAGAAGCCAAGACGAGCTGAAGCCAACTTTTATCCATCCTTTCCATTGGGAGAAACACAAGAAAGCATGGAAAAAGAGAGAATTGAACTCTTGGCAGCACTCAAAAGGAGGAACAATGACAGGGTCATTGCGGAGAAAATGGCTCGTACCTTTGCCTACAGGCGTCAGGAGGTGGTGAATGAAGAACCTGGTATAGAGGATTTCAAGGACAGATGGCCTGCTCTGTTCCAACAGAAAGAGGTAGTAATGCAGATTGAAATTAAATGTCAAGGTTTTTGAACTTAGACTTTGGGAATGATTGAGTATTTACTTTAAGTAATTTTGTTTAACATAGTAATTTTTTTTTTGTTTCACAGATTAATGCGGAGTTCCAGAGGCTCATGGCTCTTCCCCTTGAGCAGACGTTCTTGGCCCAGTTGGACAGGCACTCAAGTCAGCTGATTAAAGTCATCCAGGCCAAAGGAGGAGCAACACGTGCAAAAATGGCTGGCATCATGAGAACTTATGATGAGGTATGCATATCATCAATATGGACACAGTGAAATAAGCTATGGCCATTTACCTTTTTCCATTTAAAACAAAGAACTAAAAGTGATTAGTTACTTTCAGACTTTGTTTTAATTATAATACTTGATACACTTTCTGTGCAAAGTTGATATCATTTGAAGAAAAGCAAGTTTGCCTGTCATGTATTTCTGCTGCATTTAGTTGTTATAGTAAGTTTGTATTCTGGTTTATTCATGAATTCAATAAAATACACCTTTCTATCCAACTTGCCAGAAACCGGTGCAATTTAGCCAAATTTTTGAGCATCTATTGCTTTTAAATTTTAACATTTTTAAATGTTAAACTTGTATCAATTCTATGCTGTAAGAGATCTCTTTAATGGGAAATGATATTCACTAGCTCTGGTAGATTGTGCTAAGAAAAAGCCTTAACCTTAACAATACAGTCTAGTTTCACAAATTGAGATGTGAAGGATAAAATGTGGCAGAGGTGGACTATGAATAATTTTGAAGTGCAGCATTAAAACACAGTGGACTTGTGGGCTGTACATTATGGCATCTGATAGGTCTTTGCTATTGTGAACAGCCCAAATATATTAGTTATGTCATGAATCTCTTCAGATATGAAATATTGATAACGATAACTTTTCTCCAGGTTGAAGACATTGGGATTCGAAGGGAATGTGTTCTGAAAGGGCTCGTCACCTTTCTTGGAGAGGATGCAAAAGACCTTATTAAGGAATACTGTGTAAGTTTTTAAAGGTTTAAAGTTGCATCTCATCCCATTCAAGCAAATGGACAAATTCAATGTCAGTTGTTTTTACCTTCTTAAATGATTTATGGACTGGCTTTTCTAAATGTGAACATCTGTTTGAAAAAATGGGGCAGATTTGGTGTCAGAAATGTAAATTTAACATGGCTGTATCCTGCTTAAATCCAGAAATGGTGAATTTGCTGTTCAGCAGAGCACATCAACTTCATTTCTTGTTTACCAATATGCCAAACAAGTTAATAAGAATATGTTTTAGAGTCATGGTATTTTGATACCAGCTCCAAAATATCTGACAAGCAACACAAATATGCATTTTGTATTGAGTTCCACCCTAAGATGACCATTGGCTGGATCAGTATTCTGCTTTGATATAAAATCTAAGAAATTGGTTTTTAAGCTAAAGCCTGTAATATGATGGAACATATATAAAGCTATATACATGTATTATCTTTTCAAAAACATTAAAAATCACCCTTTGAGTTATTCAATTTGTAAAGCAACTTTGAACTTGGAAAATTTATCAAGGATATTTCAAATGCCGTAAACCACTCTTCAATTCACAAGCTGTACATCTTATACTTGGTGCTTACATTTACAAGGCTTTTATTTTCCAAATTCTGTAGTGAGAGATTAATTACAGTGTTCAAATTTTAACTCACTACAGGGCAGCAGCGGAGATGATGCCCAGATGGAACTCAAACAACTCACCATGGCAGTGTTTGTGATTCGGAAGGAGGGAGAGGGATTGAAAGAACCCCCAGAAGACATTGGCATCGTCATTGAGGGAGTGGAGGTGTTGCAGGACCTGACTTCAGTTGCCTCAGCATGTGCCCTGCTTCTGGGTTTGATATATTCCCTTAACTTGGCTTATCCAAAGGCTCTGCGCTTCACATTTGAAGTGTTCCAAAAAATCTTCATGCAGCTTGAGCAGCACAAGATGTCTCCCAAAGTTCAAAATTTGTTTGGAAGACTTCAGACCTCACAGTAAAGACACTGGCATGTTGTGCAACAGGACAGAAGATCTTCAGTCTTCTTTGTTTGGACAGAAGAACGCCATGTTTTGGAAGCTTAACACCTCAAGGAACTGCACTTTGTGAACTTCTTTTGGGACATTGTTCATATTAAAGCCACAAGTAATACAGAGTTTACTGGATAACAATTGACCGGTATTTCTGGAGGATGTTTACTGATGAGGTTGTGATGAACATTATCATTTTGGGAGTAGGTCTTTTTTGTTTTTGACATTTCATAAAGTTACATGGTTCATCTCTTTGGTTTTGTGTGGGGAAAAAATACAAGTTAAGGGGGAAAAATTAAAGTAGGAAAGTAGTAGGCTGCTGCAGTTTGTGGACATTTTCACAGAATTTTCTTTTTGCATTTTTTTTTAAAATTTGAATCAACAGATTTGTTCAGTGTTTTTTGAAGGAGGTTGAATGGATCTAGATCATAATGTTTACTATTCTGTTCTTTTCTGGTGTCAGTTAAATTAACGGACTTGGTTTAAACTAGGCAGCTATTACACCACATCTTTGTTTGAAAACTTGCCTAAATATTTTTTGGGTATTGCTCTTGTTTTCAGTGTAAAAATAGTCACTAGTGTCATCATATTTTATGTCAAAAACATGTTCTCAGCAAATGTTACGGTTTAAGAGTGTGGATTTTCTTTTTTAGGAGGACTTGTGTTAAATCTAAAAAAGCAAAAATTTTTTCCTGAGGAATACTTGTGTATTCTACAACCTCACACAGGGGTGTCCAAGTCTTGTCCAGGAGAGCTACCATTGTGCAACTTTCAGATGGACCCTATTTCAATACCACCTGAAGCTAATTTCTGAATTTACACACCAGCAGACATTCAGCTCAGCAGAGGCGTTGTAATGAGCAGTTCATTTGATTCAGATGTATTGGAGATGGGATGCATCTGAAAGTTGCAAGATGATGGCTCTCCAGAACTGGACTTGGGCACCTCTGATCTAGCAGGTCGCTGAAATGTAATATCCCTTATGAAGTTTCAAAAGATTTGTGTAGCATGTTTAATGCATAATATTTTGTGAAAAACCTGTAAGTTTGTGATGTTTTCACAATAAAATTTAAAATGTTCCATTTGTGTAGATTTATTATTTTAACTGAGTGGAATTTCTGAGTAGCATGAAGGTATTTTACTCCTATTTTAAAAACTAAAATAACATGCTAAAAAAAACTTTTAAAATGATTTAAATGCAAGCTATATTTTAAGTAAAATGTGAGTGATAATTTAATTTGGGGTAGTTTAGTTTTTTAAGTTGGAACAACTTAAAATTTTGAGTTGACTTTCTATAAAATTAAGTAAGATGGATTTAAATTTTTTATTTGGAATAAAGTAAATGAATTGATTAAGACTGACTTAAATTTGTCAAGTTAACCAAACTTAATAAATTAGGTTGGATAAAATTAATTGAATTACTTGTTACCAATTGAAGCAATTCAATTAAGTTGGATCAACTATTTTCTTTTTAGAGTGTATGATTTTGGGAATGTTAATGAAGATGTGAGAAAGAAATTCATGATTGACCGCAAAGTAGGGGAAATAAGTTTAATTGATGCTGTGGACTATGAAGTTACTGCATCATATGAAATACGTATTAAAGCAAAAGATGGTCTGGGCTTGTCATCTTATGCTAAGGTTATCATTTCTATTACTGATGTGAATGATAACGCCCCTGTAGTTAGTCTGAAATCACTGACCAATCCCATACCAGAAGACACTCCAGCTGGTACAGAGGTGGGCATCATTAATGTACAGGACAGAGACTCTGAGAATAACCGACAGGTTCGCTGCTCCATCCAGGAAAATGTCCCTTTTAAGTTGGTTCCTTCTATTAAAAACTATTATTCTCTGGTGACCACAGGACAACTGGACCGTGAACTAGTATCTGATTACAACATTACAATCACTGCCACTGATGAAGGCTCTCCTCCTCTGTCCTCCTCTAAAACTATTCATTTATCTGTAGCTGACATCAATGACAACCCACCTGTGTTTGAGGAACAGTCCTACAGCACATATGTGAGTGAAAATAACAAACCTGGCTCCTCTTTATGTACTGTTTCTGCTCGAGATCCTGACTGGAGACAAAACGGTACAGTGATTTATTCTCTGTTACCTGGTGAGGTGAACGGTGCCTCGGTGTCCTCCTATCTATCTGTTAATGGAGACACAGGAGTGATCCACGCTGTGAGGTCATTTGATTATGAACAGTTCAGGAGTTTTAAAGTCCAAGTGATGGCCAGAGACAATGGTTCTCCTCCTCTCAGCAGCAACGTGACTGTCAGTGTGTTCATATCTGATGTGAATGACAACTCTCCTCAGATATTGTATCCAGCACCAGAGGGCAGCTCCTTCATGACTGAGTTGGTCCCCAAAGCTGCACATGGAGGGTCTCTGGTGTCCAAAGTGATAGCAGTGGACGCAGACTCTGGACAGAACGCCTGGCTGTCCTATCATATAGTCAAAGCCACAGATCCTGAACTTTTCATTATTGATTTGCACAGTGGAGAAATCAGGACACAGCGGGACATTTCAGAATCTGACAGCATGAAACAGAACCTGATTGTTGCAGTGAAAGATAATGGACAGCCCTCTCTGTCTGCCACCTGTTCAATGTTTTTACTTATTTCTGATAACTTGGCGGAAATTCCTGAACTGAAAGACATTTCTTATGATGAGAAGAACTCCAAGTTGACTTCTTACCTAATCATCGCACTAGTTTCTGTGTCCACCTTCTTTCTCACCTTCATCATCATCATCCTGGGTGTGAGGTTTTGTCGTAGAAGAAAGCCCAGACTGTTGTTTGATGGAGCAGTAGCCATCCCAGGAGCTTATTTTCCTCCAGATTACTCAGATGTTGACGGAACAGGAACTTTACGCAGCACCTATAATTATGATGCCTACCTGACAACAGGATCTAGAACCAGTGACTTTAAGTTTGTATCATCTTACAATGACAACACACTGCCTGCTGACCAGACTCTGAAGAAAAGTTTGAGTGATTTTGTTGATGCATTTGGTGACATCAATGATTCCCCTGAGGTATGACCATTTCTCTTAAATATATTGTAAAACCTGGCTCTGCACAGTATGTTTTACATGTGTTGTTGCATTTTCCTATTTTAAATAATGTCTATATTCACTTCACAATATTTATGCCTTCAATAGAATTCAATGTGCAATGCCATTTACTGTTAAGCCCACCCCCTCATTTATTTTCTTGTTTTATTTATTTTTCTGTGTTGTTGTTGTTTGTGCTTTGCTTTTCATGTTTGTTATACTGCATTTTTTCATCACCAATGAAGTATAAACTGAGTTGAGAAAGAGGGATCATCTTTCTAAGCAAACATAATTAAATTATCACTCTGATACAGATAGTGTGCTTTTTTTTCCTTTTTCAGAGACTTGCAGCACTAATTGTTAATTCGCTTGAGCATAATTTTTGTTAACATAATTTGCAAGATCTTCTTCTGTGTGTCAACAGAAGAGGAGTATTTGCCGTTAGAGCATTTGTCAGCTGTTCCAATGCAAATCCAAGTTCTCTTAACATCCCCAGTTCAGCATGGGCCCTAAGCAACCTCCAAAATTTATTTATTCTTTTTTTATGTTATTTTATCAGTTCTCTCTTTTCTACATCATTAATGATGAAATGGACATTGCTACTGTCAATTGTGATATTCTCCTTCTGAAGTTCTGTTCATTTAAAAGAATGACAGAATTGTTACCTTAGTTTATATGACTAGTAAATACTGAACTGTTGTAGTTTATCTAAAATGCTTTAGGTGTTTGTGAATTTATCATTTTGATTTAAGAAATATTTAGTTGCCCTCATCCTTTTGATAAAAGAATTAGTACCAAGGTCCATTTAGCTTTTTAATAAAATAAGACAACCAGACTATTAATTCTTGAGAAAATGTCTTTTTCTATGTCAATTTGGTTACCAACTTACAAAATGCAAGAAATGTTGAAGAAAATGACATTTTCACCGTGGTTTTTATGTTTGCATTTCAGCACATACCCTTTTTCCATAGAGAAAGCATGGCAAATAAATTGTGTTTTGTTTTGTGCCTGGTGACACTTTTAATTCAAGAAACTAAATTTTCTTCACTGTTTTTTAAAAATAATTTCTTCCCAAATATAAGTTGAAAAAGTTGATAACTTAAATTGCATTTTCTAAACTTACACAATTTTCAAAATGCAATGCTTGTCTCGTCAACGTTTTGGAAAATTAAGCTTTTCATTTGAATCATCTTTTATTTTACAATACGTACAGGAGTTGGTGAACAGCACCAGCAGTTTCACTTTATTGTTTCACAGTTTTATTGTGTGTTTCACTCTGTGGGGAATCACTTAATATCTGTTAAGTAATTTGCTTATACAATTGAAAGGTGATGCAGATTTGAAAGAAATTCTTACATGGTTCCTGGAAAATAACTGATTTTCTGGAAGAAGGTTTTTGAGTTCATTTATAGATTTTAAGGATAGGTTTGTATCATGCTTAACATGCAGAAATAAAATCGAGGATTTTAGCACTTTGGAGTAGAGGGATGTTTGAATTTCAGTGAAATTGTAATAATATGAAGTTCTCTTTGACCCAAACACTAGAGATGTTACAAACATAAGTCTTGCGGTTTGAAATATGTTATATCAAGGTGTGATAGGGTCACATACTACATTATCCTTCCAGGGCTCTAAGGTCTTTTTTGTCCATTCTGAGTACATGCTGGTTTCATTTATTTCATCATCAACTGCTTATTTAATATTATTTGGAAAACCTGGAACCCTGTGATTTTGAAAGAATAGAAGAAAAAAAAAGAAACACATGCAACAATCGTTTCCCTCTCTTGATGGCGCTCTTCTATAATGCCTGAGCCATGGCTGTTTGTGTCTCTTCCAATCTGTGTCAGTGGAACTAGAGCAATGGGTTGAGGGGTGTTGTGCATGGATGCGCATTTGTGCCTGTGTGCATGATGGAGAAGAGGAGAGCGCGGCTGTGTGCCAGTGGGACTGAATGAGTCAGAGAGAGAGAGAGAGATGGAGAGAAAGAAGTAGTGGAATGGGAACAGAGAGGGCGGAACACAAGCCGACAGCATCCCTAATAGAGCATGATTAAGTCGGCAAGAGAAATCCAGAGCTGCTGGATTACAGCAGCGTTTGCAGCTTTATGACATTTAGAGGATTTTAATCAAATGTCGACTTCGCATCCTTTTGCTAAGGCATGGTGTATGATGGATCTTAACATCAGCTTTAAATGGCGGATTTATTTTTTCGTCTGCGCTCTCATTTTCGGTGTTTCATATGGAGAAATCCGCTATGTCCTTCCAGAGGAGATGAAGAGGGGGTCGGTAATCGGAAACGTTGCGTTGGATCTTGGGCTGCAGGCGTCGGAGCTTCAAGCGCGTCGAGCTCGCGTTGTTGCTGAAGGAACCAGCCAGCTCTGTGAACTGGACACAGCCTCCGGCAATCTTTTGATCAGCCAACGAATAGATCGAGAGGAGTTGTGTGCACAAGCCAGCATCTGCATTCTACAGTTTCAGCTTTTACTGGAAGATCCCCTTCAAGCATTCAGCTTAGTCTTGGACATCGCAGACATAAATGACAACAGTCCAGTGTTTGCCACAGGGAGCGTAAAACTAGAGTTAGTCGAATCTACTGTTCTGGGGAGGCGCTTTCCTCTGGAGAGCGCGCATGACCCCGATTTAGGCACGAACTCGATCCGTGAATATAAACTGAGCCACAACGATCACTTTGCTCTAGAAATGAGCACCCAGATAAATGGTAACACCTATCCGGAATTAGTCCTTAAAAGGCAGTTGGATCGGGAAGCTGAAGCCGAACATCTACTGGAGATCAATGGAATTGACGGGGGGAAACCAGTCAGATCAGGAACTGCCTTCATCCATATTCATGTTTTGGACGCCAATGATAATGTCCCAGTGTTTAGCCAAACAGTTTACAAAGTATCTGTGCCAGAGAACTCCGCCATAGGGACTCTGATAACAACTTTGAATGCCACGGACTTAGATGAGGGCGTCTATGGAGAAATAACTTACTCCCTGAGTCACCTGTCCGACAAGATGGGAGGGCTTATTGAAGTCAGCCCTTTGACTGGAGAAGTTCGGGTGGCAGGTGTTATTGACTATGAGGAAGCGAGCTCGCATGAGCTGGGAGTCCAAGCCAAAGATGGCGGCGGTCAGGCCTCGCACTGTAAACTTGTAATTGATGTAATTGATTTGAATGATAATGAACCAGTGATAGAAATAAAGTCAGTGTCTGCTAACATAGCCGAGGACGCAAAAGTAGGAACTATGGTTGCCCTGATTAATATTTATGACATGGACACTGGCAGCAGTGGGCGCGTCACTTGTTCAATTCCAGACAATGTTCCATTTAAAATATTTTCTGAGGTCAAAAACTATTATATGCTAGTGACTGACGAAGTGCTAGACAGAGAACTCCAGTCAGAGTACAACATCACAGTCACCGCCACCGATTCTGGTTCTCCCTCTCTCTCCAGCGTAAAAGTTATAACTATATTGGTAAATGATGTCAATGATAATCCCCCGACATTTACGCACTCCCAATACAATGTCAACATTTTAGAAAACCAGCCAATGGGCACACTTGTGATGAAACTTGAAGCGCAGGACAGCGATGACGGAACAAATGCTAAAATACTTTACCACATATCAAGAGACGCAAATTCGGAAGTGTCGTCTTTTCTCACCATTAACCCAGACACAGGGGAGCTCTTCACATCACGTTTATTTGATTATGAACAGTCCGCCCACTTCCAAATGAAGGTGGCAGCTCGAGATGGAGGTGACCCTGCGTTTTCCACCACATGCACCTTAAATGTATTTATTCAAGACCAAAATGACAACGCACCTGTTATCCTGTACCCCGTCCAAACCTCAGGGTTCATTGCTGAAGACGTGGTTCCAATTGAAGCGCCTAAAGGCTACCTGATTACTAAGGTGGTGGCTGTTGACCCGGATAGCGGCCATAACGCATGGCTCTCTTACAGAATAATCAAAGCAACGCGGTCCAATCTGTTTATGGCAGACCTGCACACGGGTGAAATCAGAACTCTTCGGACCTTTACGGACGAAGACGAAATCAAACACACCATTGTGGTTTTGGTAACTGATAACGGGCGCGAATCACTTTCCGCCACTGCGACAGTCAGCATAAGGCTCAGTGACGGGCTTCCTGTCTTGAGCGAACTTTATGAGTTTGTTGAAGAGACAAAGGACAATGCTAACGACAACTTAACACTCTATTTAATAATCGCTTTATCGACCGTTTCATTTCTTTTCATCTTGCTGATCAGTGGTGTATTTTACTTTAATCTCTGTCGGCGCAGCTATGTGTATCGTTCAAATACAAGCAGTCTCCCCGTTTTCCCCACCACATACTGCACCTCTACACTTAATGATTTTAGCCGATGTGGAACCTTGCTGAGAGATGACAGATACGACCCTTTTATGACCACGGGCTCGTGGAGAGGTGATTTTCGTTTCGGATCAAATACAGATACTGATACGCTTAAGAAAAGAAGCGCAGCATATCAAAAGAACACACTGAGGCGCCTGAGCGCAGAGAGGCCCAGTCTGAAGGTCAGAGCAGGGCCAACGCATCCTTGTTACGTTATAAAATGAGAATCAAACAGTAGATCAGTGGGGTAAATGTAGTCGCATCTTCTGACAAATGTATTCATTTTACCAGGGGCGGATTTAGTCTTTATGGGGCCCAATTCAAATTACAACCACGTGGCTCCCCACTTTGCTTTTATTTTATTTTTTAACACTTACGAATAAGCTTTACTTGTTTGCTCATTGTCCAAAATTACTGTAGATAATACATTATGTAATTTTCATTCTGAGAATTCTTTATGCTTGTTTGGTTCAAAGACAGTTCATCTATTTAAAAGGTGCAGGTGTTTCTGGGAAGTGCTGCCACTCAATGATACGAGTAATTTACGTTCTTATTGATTTTTGTTGAAGGTGCATATGAGCAACCAATGATATAATAACATCTGTCAATGTCATAACTTGCAAAAAAAAAAGTAAAATAGAATTAAAGCCGATAAAACCAAGAGCTTGCCAATAATGTAAAAAAGCTATGTTACTGTTACTGATTGGTTATCAGATTAGTGCATATTAATATAGGGCTGCTTTTTTTGGATATATATTTTAATTTCAATATGGTTGGCAGTCAGTATTTTGTTCTGCACAACATGTGTTGCCACCAGCAACAAGTAGCTCATAACCACTTTTAGTAATGGTAACAGACGCCTCATAGCTTATGTTAGTGGTAAAGTTGTCCGTCACTGTAATGGAAAAAAAAAGGCTTTTTTATCGTTTATGCATTTCCATCCAAGATTATATAACAATGTTATGCAATGTTTTTACGGGTTGTGGTGTGAATCAGTTTACCTGTATAGTATTCTTCAGGCAATTTTGGAGCATGCCATTCACATTTATTTAAATAAATAAACAGGGAAACAAATAAATAAGTGAATGAACACTGTGATACTGATACTGGATCCCAGATTTCGTTTGAATATATTGTGCTTTGGACTTCAATTGTGATTACTTTACATATGTGTAAAATGTTTTTGTTTGTTTTGTATTTTTCTTTGATAAATTTGCATGAACATGTTCACTAATTTTGTACACAATTTTAGAACAACCCGGGTTTAAACACTGAAAGTAATTTCAAGCTTGGTAGACCTTTCCTTTAATATATTATAAAAATATATATTTTTATTTGCTTCCTGTGTAACCGCTTTAAGCAGGCAGTTAGATGTTACATCAAGTTTTCTTTGTCAAAGTATAAAAAAAAAAAAATGAGATTATTTATATAAGTCCTCCTCAGAGCATCAACTTCTATAAATGTCAATTATACTCAGGGGTAATGTTGCTTAATTTTGCAACCTTTTCTTTTTTGTTTGTTTTATTTTTGCTTTATACAAAGGGCATGATTTATGTTTAAGTATGATGTAGTTGACTTAATGTCCAGTGAATAGTAACTATTCTGGTTTGTTTTTAAAATGTTCACTGTGTAGGAGCTATTCCACGTATTACATTTGTGACTTGGTAGACACTATAGGTCAAATAATGTCGAGTGATATTTTGGTTGAAAGAGTATAATGTGACTTCTTGTGTGACACAAAAGACTTTGCATAATTTCATAAATTAGTTTCATGAATGGAACAAGATATATAAAGTCTGTACACACGCAAAGAAAAATAAACTTATCTAGAGTATTGTACTTCTTTTTTTCCATTTTTCCCCGTGTGCTTCTTACAAAACATTGTCAAACTTTCACTTGTCATGTTTTTAATCGATGTAATAGAGATTAACAAACATAAATACATTGTTTTCCCCTTACATCAGGTTATATGTAATATTGGCTGACAATTAATTACACTCAAAAATGTATACAAAAAATATTTCTAAATCAATTCCAATAAAATAAACATATTTTTACTTGGCATATAATTATTCATAATATTTATTTCATTCTTCCCTACATTATTTTTATTTCATTAACATAAAGTACAAACTAGTAACATCTTCAGATTCCGATCTGTATTCATATCTAAATTGGAAGGTAATTTTAATTAATGAAATATGAAACATTAATCAGCCTTCAGCTCATATCAACAACGAACAGCAGTTTAAATTTGTGTGAGCTTCACTCAATCTTGTGCTAACCGTTTTATAAAACAACAAATCTGTGTTGTTTTATTTCTCTCTCATATAAAGAGGAATTGTTTGCCTATTGGGGCATTTTGCTGACTGGTTCGCTGTGGTGAAGTAGGTCATATTTGTCATGAAAAGACTCTCATTTTAAATTTATATGAATTTCTGAATTTGTTATTGCTGCAGGCGTATCCATGTTTCTATATTTAGCCACGGTAGGAGGAGGAAAAGCTGTGCTTCAATTTTACTTACTCCTATCTAGGTCGCAGGAGTGCTGCTCTAAAAGGTGATGAATAGAGTATTACAGCACAACTCACAACATATTATTATTATTATTATTATTAACAAATAGCAATCCTTAGACCCACAAAGATTTTTGAAAATGCTTTTGTTTATCAGAAATCTATCTCACTAATAATGTTGCATGTTTGGTAGCTTTATTGTTCCTTTTGTAATCGCTTCCTCTTTTTGTTCGTTTTCCTAAGTGTTTTAGCAAATTTGAGCTTGCTCTCAAATGAGCATGTAAATTAGCTCTTTATTGACACCAGATCGATCCTTGTTAATATGTTAATCCTATATTCATAAATGCAAACACGTTTGTGTGGTCATGTTACTTAGGCAGTATGAGGGAACGTGAGGGCTCAGTACACATACAACTTTTATCTGCTATTTAGTAAAGTCAGACTGCACTTCGTTCTACATCTGAGCAAGCAGGTTTTCATTTATGAAAAAGAAAATACCTACTGGCCTAACTTTTCCAAAGGAGAACAGAATATTTTCTCTACTTGCAAATTCTGTTTCTTTGAACTGTACTGATAGTCTGTACTGAGATGGGAAGGAAAAAAATATATAAATATTGTCTTCTTCCATGACATAAATCTTAAGGCGTGGTGTAACAGAAAAAAACTTTAACAATTTTTAAATGCTTATGAGAAGATGAGGCCTTAAAAGGTCCTTGCTAATCATGGCTGCCAGTGGTTATTATGATGATACTTGCAATGATGCAACACGATAAAGACTGTACTGGCCCAAACTTTGAAGAGCTCAGAAGATCTATACAAATCATAAATATAGGTGCAATGTTTTGTTTTGTTCTATTTTCCTGCCAGGTTTAGCCAGGATAGTCTTTATAGATAATAATTTTAAAATCCTTGTCCAGTTCAATGAATTATAAAAATCATAAAAATATCTGCACTTCTTAGATGAAACTATTTAGTTCAATGAAAGGTTGACTCATTTAGTATTTTTAAATGACAATTTAGTAAAATGTCTGACTCTGAGATCTTTTCCACTATCATCTCTGTCCAGAACTAATGTCATTTCACTGTTTACTTGTCTTGGACTTTACCTTTGAAAAGAAAGAAGAAAATGTCTTTTAACTCATTTTTTTTAATACAATTTTTTTTTCAGGAATCATGTTTAAAATTTTCTACAGGATTTATAGCAACTAATCATTGTGTTTTCTCTTTCCCTTTCTCGGTGATCATCATGGATGAAATATCTGTTCCATTCGCTGTAGGTAAGAACATTTTCCTTTTTCTTAAATATATCTCTCTCTCACTCACTCACACAAACCCACGCACATGCCCACCCACACACACACACACACACACACACACACACACACACACACACACACACACACACACACACACACACCCACACACACACACACACACAAACAGAGACTGGCCTACAGACATGGACAAGCACCTCTATATTGCATTCTCAACATCACCATGAACAATGCTCACAAATCAGAGACAAATTAAGCATGTCTTCCTTTCTTGGTGTCCTTTTTATTTGCATTAACTTTTATCACATAACACCAATACCAGCACTCTTACAATGTCATTGTACTTTCCACAAGCAAAATGGGCAAAATTAAAAGGTATACCAAAAAACTCCTGAAATGGTAGTTTAGTTTTGTAACACAGGCTGATGCATTACTATGTTTTCCGTGTGCAGTGTTGGATATTTTTTTTCCCAGACTTTGCGCCACCACTTGAATATTTATTATCCAAGTTTCCATTAGCTAGTCTATATCTGAGTTATGCACCATAATAAGACATACAGTATATGATTCTGTTTTTAACATATTTTCAAGAAAACTATTAAAAGGTTCAAGGCAAATGTGTGACCTTTAAAAACTTAACTAAAAATACGCCTCCAGAGACTGGGAAGAATTGTGCTGTTTAAATTATTGCACAATGATTTATGCATGTGAAAGAGTGTTGTGCAGTGTAGATGTTGATTCTGCTGTTCAAATGTAGGTCACTGCACTCATCAAGGAGAGTACATGTGGGTGGGGGGAGAGTTTAAATCTACTTATTTATATATGTTCCTACTTTTCTTTATATGTTACTCTTCCCAGCCAATTGTCTTAGTACGTTCAGTCTTTTCAATCTTTTATTTTTTTTTCCTCATTAAATGGTTGTTTCAGTTACTCTCCTTTCTTGTGTGATTTGTTATTACAATTTAAAGGGAAGGTTTAGTGGTTGCTGTCTTTTATTCTTCTACTCAGCCTGGCATTTTTTATGTGTATTTAAAATTGGTGTAATTTATGTTGTGACAAGTTTGTTAAAGAGTCTTACAAACACAGATAATTAAAAAATAGTCCAGGAATAATTTTTCAGATATTTTATATCATCCATTTTCCACATTTTCCTTCATTTTAAACAGTTTTATTGATGTCCTGTAACACAGAGGGTTAGAAAAGAGGGATGTATGATGTCTGGATGAACTGAACATCAGAAACAGTGGAATAGTTTTGCACACACAGAGATTACGTCGTTCTGTTCTATGACTTTAGATGGTGCTGTTGCCTAAGCACACTGCTGGTGTGTTTAATGAATCTGTCTCCACCCGTCTCAGACAGAAAACAAGACAAGGATTGGATTTCTACTCACTCCATTTGGATTGAGTTGTGGCTTTGCTTGATTCTGAAGACTTTATATAAAAAATAAAAAAACGAAGGCATATTTTTTTCATCACTGTATGGATAACTGAATTGCTAATATTCCTTGAGACGAAATGGGTGATCTGAAGCACAGAGGCCCTGCGCTCGTTTGGAAAATCTCCATTTTGCTTTTCTGCCTCCATGCTGCGGTCAGCGGGCAAATTCGCTATTCTATACCAGAGGAAATGAGGAAAGGACTGTTTGTTGGAGACGTTGCAAAGGACCTAGGATTGGACATTAGAAGGTTGGTGTCCGGTCGGGCTCGACTTGTAATAGATGATGAGCATCAATATGTCACGCTAAACCAGAACAAAGGACACATCGTGGTCAATGAGAGGATTGACAGAGAAATCCTTTGCGCAAAAAAGTCGCCCTGCAGCTTTACTCTAGAAATTGTCCTGGAAGATCCACTCGAGTTGTTTGCTATTACAATTGAGATACAAGACGTGAACGATCACGCTCCCGTTTTCCCGAAAAATGAAATTAATTTAGAAATTAGTGAGTCGACGTCCGCAGGCACGGTTTTTCTGCTTGATAGCGCAGTTGATCCCGACGTGGGAATAAACTCACTGCAGACATATTCGTTAAAAGGAAACGAACATTTTGTTCTTAAGCAACATACTAGAGCGGACGGTAGTAAATATCCTGAAATGATGCTTCAAAGTAATCTGGACCGTGAAAAACAAAGCGAGCATGCGCTGATTTTAACAGCGGTTGACGGCGGAGAGCCGCAAAAATCAGGAACCGTAAAGATTAATGTGTCTGTTTTAGATGCAAACGACAACGCGCCAATTTTCACGCAGTCGTCATATAAGGCAACTGTTTTGGAAAATGTTTCACCAGGTGCGGTTATAGCGAAAGTCAGTGCGGAAGATGCGGATCAAGGTTACAATGGCAACATCGCATATTCTTTCACCCACCAAAAAGATGATTCCTCTTGTCCTTTTGAGATCAATCCAGTCAGTGGAGAGGTTAAACTAACTGGTGAGCTAGATTTCGAAATGTATCCAAGTTATGAAATAAATATCCAAGCTAAAGATCCGTGGGGGTTAGCAGGTGCCAGTAAGTTAATGATTGAGGTAGCAGATGTAAACGACAACAGCCCCGTCATCACAATGACCTCATATTCAGGGAAGATTTCTGAAGATTCTCCCTATGGTACGGTGGTGGCTTTGATTAGTGTCCAAGATAAGGATTCGGGGAGAAACGGTCAGGTGCACTTAACTATAGAAGAAAATTTACCATTTAAAATTAAATCGTCTCTAAGAAACTATTATACGCTGGCGACGGAAAAAATCCTCGACCGGGAGAGACACTCGAAATACAACATTACTCTCACTGCCACTGATGAAGGCGTTCCTGCCTTATCAAGCACGAAGGTTTTAAGTCTAGAAGTCACTGATGTTAATGACAATGCTCCAGCATTTATCAAGGATAATTATATCACTCAGGTTATGGAAAATAACCCTCCTGGTGTTTCCTTGCTGCAGGTCCACGCAGGGGACCCAGATGTTGGTCAGAACGCACGTATTTCGTATTATCTTATCGACAGCGAAATTAATGGAAATCCAGCGTCTGCATATTTCTCAGTTAATACAGAAAGTGGAGACATCCAGTCGTTGCGTTCATTTGATTATGAACAGCTCAAAGAATATAAAATACGTGTACAAGCACAGGATGGAGGTTCTCCTTCACTCCGCAGTAACACAACAGTTATAATACGCGTCCAGGATCAGAATGATAATCCCCCTCAGGTTCTGTATCCAGTCCAGACTGGTGGCTCCATGGTGGCTGAAATGGTGCCTCGTTCAGCAGATGTGGGCTACCTGGTGACTAAAGTGGTGGCTGTGGATGTGGACTCTGGACAGAATGCCTGGCTCTCCTATAAACTACAGAAAGGCACAGACAGAGCGCTGTTTGAAGTGGGCTTACAGAATGGAGAAATAAGAACTATCCGTCAGGTGACTGATAAAGATGCTGTGAAACAAAGACTGACTGTCATAGTGGAGGACAACGGGCAGCCCTCTCGTTCAGCTACAGTCATTGTTAACGTGGCGGTGGCGGACAGCTTCCCTGAAGTGTTGTCGGAGTTCAGTGACTTTCCACACGATAAGGAATACAATGACAACCTGACTTTTTACTTAGTGTTGGCTCTGGCTGTTGTTTCCTTCCTCTTCATCACATGTTTAGTGGTTATTATATCAGTGAAGATCTACAGATGGAGACAGTCTCGCATCCTGTATCACTCCAGCCTCCCTGTGATTCCATATTATCCACCTCGTTACTCAGACACTATGGGAACAGGAACTCTGCCACACAATTACAATTACGAAGTCTGCAGGACAACTGACTCCAGAAAGAGTGACATTAAGTTCGGACAAGCAAACAGTCAAAACGTTTTGCTAATGGACCCCAGTTCTTTTGGGACGATACAGCGGATACAGAGTGAGAAGAGCATCCTGGATGAAACTCACTCTCCAGTAGAGGTTAGCTAAGTTCCCTTTTTTCATTCATATATTTGTCGTTTTGTTGTAAACATTTGTAACATTTTTTTTGAAAGTATACACACCGACGTCACACCAATATATTCAAGAAATTGCAGCATCTCTTTCTTATAAAAAATAACATCAACAAAATAACCGGTTTTCAGCTTTTACACAATGAGTGTCTGCAGAATGTTGCAGAGACTTGGTGCTTTTTGATAATGTCCTTTAAGCTGGTTCTAGATCACCTTTTAAATGCGTTTTACTTTGTCAATTGAGAAGCAGAAATGAATAAACTTTTCCAATAACGTTCAAATTTATGGAACATTAGTGTTAATTATATTAAGGGTTTGTTTGAGTGTAATATGAAGATAAAATATGTCAATAACTTATGTATTCATTATTTCTTTGAAGTTACTGTTTTTCTTAACTCACTAGCTCATATAATGGGGTCTATGCGACTGACCACTGACTGCAGCTGTTTCGCTCTCCATGGTCCTGAACTGACTGTCTGGTTTTTCTCTTCAGATTAATTAAGAAATATGTTATGTAAAACGATATTTGACATTAAATTTAAAACACTTCTATAATAATCCACTGTATTACTAAATACTGAAGAACAATTTTACATTGTGTGCAATAGTAGATAGATAGCTTGTAAAGGACAGCATTCTAGTTCATAATATGCTTTCATGACTCAAATAGTATGTCCCATATTAATTGTGTTTTATAAAACAGTATTTAGACAAAGGTGGATCTATGTTACATTGATAATGTAATAAATAACCTGAATTTCCATACTCATTATTTAATTTAATTTAAAAGCTGCTAAACATTTCAACTATAATGTGATATGGTGTTTTTAATTCAATGCATTTTATCATTACATCATATTAGGGTGATTTTTATAAAGAGAAAAGTTTCAGGCATTTTGAGTTAAAGTTTTTGCTTCCACTGGAATGAGGTGTGTTTTCAATAGAGATACTTAAGATGAAGCTTTTCCTTTAGTTTGGATGCAGATTCAGCTAATGTATCTTTCCTTTTGATTGCTAATTATATCGCACTATGGATATTTAGTATTTCAGTGTTTCAAAATAATCATTGGTTAAATGTCATTCTATATATTTTTTTATTTGTTTTTCTTTTAAAGTAAATATTTTACTTAAGATTAGTTAATTTATTAGACATTATATAACATTACAATTTAAATCTTAAACTTGAAATTGCTATGAAATGTTCCAAATTTAAATTTGGGCAATTACGCTCATTCTGTAGATTTATGTTTGTTAATTGAATTCAGGTTGCTTTGCCCAGCTCAGTATACCATTAATAAATTAAGAATATTGTCTTTTACTTGCATGTTTCTCATATATGCACCCTGTAACTATAGAAGACCTAAATATTTACATCAATACTTTTATTATCATTTATTTATTATTGGAGCCTTGCAACAAAATTTCTTTCAACTTGTACGTTTTTAAACGTACAATTGCGTGACAATAAACTCTGTCTGTGTCTATATATGTATTTAGATACATGAATGCTTCACTTAGTGATTTTGAGACAGGACGACTTTAAAAGAATTTTTTTTTTTTTTTATTTCGGACATGATAGTAGGATTCAATCATGCACTAGAACAAGAGTTCTTTGGAAAGTTGCGCTAGACACTTTAACCCAACACTAAGCAGAGTTTAAGTTAGGAGTTCTTCATTTTCTCCTCTAAGTGACGCTGTTGTCTGGTGAATGCGGGAGACTTTTGGAGCATATTAAGGCAGAGCTGGTTTATTCCTTCGTCATTGCATTTTACATCAGCAGACTATAGACGTTAATCCACAACACGACTTCATATTTGACTACAGAAATAATTTCAAAGAAAATGTGCCCGTCGCTGAGCTAAACCGTTTTTTGATTGTCGCTGCGTTTGCTCGAAGACTAGTTTTTACATGGAGTTCAAAGACCTGCAACGAGAAGGTGGCGTAAGATGGCGATTGAGGCTTGTGTGCGTTTTTCTGCTGTCCTTTCTTCATCCGGCAAATGCGCAGGTCCGGTACTCGATCCCAGAGGAGCTAAAAATTGGTTCTCTTGTTGGCAACGTAGCGCAGGACCTTGGTTTGGATCTGACGAGGCTCCGTTCGGGTCGGGCCCGCATCGTGACCGGAGAAAACATCCAGTACACCGAGCTGAAAGCAGACAAAGGGACTTTAATCGTGAATGAGAGAATCGACCGAGAGCAGCTCTGTGGAGATGCCACGCCGTGCAGCTTTACTTTTGAGATTTTATTGGAAAATCCAATGGAGCTGCACCCTGTAACCATAGAAGTCCTGGACGTGAACGACAACGCTCCCACCTTCCAGACCAATCACTTGGAATTTGAAATTAGCGAATCCGCAGCACTCGGCTCCCGTTTTGGTTTAGAGAGCGCGGATGACAAAGATGTTGGTCAGAACGGCCTGCAGAACTACATTTTAACTCCAAACGATAATTTCGTTTTGAAACAGCATGTTAATCCGGATGGAAGTAAATATGCCGAAATGGTGCTTCAGAAATCTTTAGACAGAGAGGAAAAGCCACACCTTTCTCTGAAATTGCTTGCGGTGGATGGCGGAAACCCCCAGAAATCTGGTACAGTATTAATAGATATTAACATTTTAGATGCAAATGATAACGCACCAGTGTTTAATCAAACAATATATAAGGCCGCGGTGACCGAAAATGCCCCAAAAGGCACTCATGTTATCACTGTCAATGCAAGCGATATAGACAGCGGTTTAAATGCTCAAATAACGTATCATTTTTCAAAATCAAAAGCAGGGAAAACTGATCTATTTGATATAGACGAAACCACGGGAAAAATATATGTGACTAAAGAAATTGACTTTGAGAAAGACAAAAAAATTGAGTTCAGAGTCGAAGCAAAAGATCAGGGAGGACTTACAGACTCAAGCAAAGTTGAAATTGAGGTTCTCGATGTCAACGATAATGCTCCAGTCATTACCGTTATGTCTTTTAACAGCCCAGTCTCAGAAAACTCACCTATTGGTAAAACAATTGGTATCATTAATGTTAAAGACGTCGATTCAGGAGAAAACGGACAAATGAGATGCAGGATTGAAGGGAATGTTCCTTTTAAAATAAAATCCAATGTCAGAAATTATTACGCCTTAACAATTGATGCTGAATTAGATCGAGAATCTGTTTCAGAATACAACATAACTCTTGTTTGCTCAGATCAAGGGTCTCCTATTCTTTCAAGCAAAAAATCGTTTAATCTCCAGATCTCGGATATCAATGACAATGCCCCTGTGTTTTTAAAAAACATGTTCAATGCTGAAGTTAATGAAAATAATTCTCCTGGCGTCTCCATATTAACTCTGTGTGCTAAAGATTCCGATGAAAACCAAAATGCTAGGGTTTCCTACATTTTAGAAGAGAAACAGATTGGTGGTTCCCCGATTTCTGAATATCTTTCAGTAAATTCAGAAAGTGGTGTCGTTCATGCCGTTAGATCGTTTGATTATGAACAGATCAAAGAATTTGTATTTGTAACCAGAGCGCAGGATGGAGGCTCTCCTCCTCTCAGCAGCAACGTCACTGTGAAAATCCTGATCCAGGACCAGAACGATAATACACCTCAGGTTTTGTACCCAGTCCAGACTGGTGGCTCCATGGTGGCTGAAATGGTTCCTCGTTCAGCAGATGTGGGCTACCTGGTGACTAAAGTGGTGGCTGTGGATGTGGACTCTGGACAGAATGCCTGGCTCTCCTATAAACTACAGAAAGCCACAGACAGAGCGCTGTTTGAAGTGGGCTTACAGAATGGAGAAATAAGAACTATCCGTCAGGTGACTGATAAAGATGCTGTGAAACAAAGACTGACTGTCATAGTGGAGGACAACGGGCAGCCCTCTCGTTCAGCTACAGTCATTGTTAACGTGGCGGTGGCGGACAGCTTCCCTGAAGTGTTGTCGGAGTTCAGTGAATTTCCACACGATAAGGAATACAATGACAACCTGACATTTTACTTAGTGTTGGCTCTGGCTGTGGTTTCCTTCCTCTTCATCACGTGTTTAGTGGTGATTATATCAGTGAAGATCTACAGATGGAGACAGTCTCGCATCCTGTATCACTCCAGCCTCCCTGTGATTCCATATTATCCACCTCGTTACTCAGACACTTTGGGAACAGGAACTCTGCCACACGTGTACAATTACGAGGTGTGCAGAACGACTGACTCTAGAAAAAGTGACTGTAAGCTCGGCAGAGGTGGTAGTCAGAACGTGTTGCTAATGGATCCCAGTTCTACAGGGACGATGCAACGGATCCAGAGTGAGAAGAGCATCCTGGATGAACTCGACTCTCCACTAGAGGTTAGTTCTGGCATTCTGCCTTTCCTCTGTGCTGTAAGTTATATGTCAATTTACAAAACATTTGAAAAGAATAGTTAAAATACATCTGAAAATAATAGTCCTCTACATTAGATGACTTTGCCGCTACACAACGTGAAATGGACAAAAATATGTAGGGGATAAAAATGTGAGGTGCTGTCAACTCATGTATGTCTTTAGTCCTGAAAATTCTCCCTCAGGTGCGTAAATATACTCTCTGATTTGTATGCAGACACATTGTAGACGCTAACGTGCATAGATTTGCAAACATCATTGCCGTTTTATTTTCACAAAATGGTGGAATTTCTGAGAGAAAAGAAAGGCCATAATTATTTTCGGCATTAATATAAAATATAAAAATCTTAATTGGAATTCTGAAAATTCTGGAATTCTGGAATTCATGGGCTTGTGGATACAAGCCCATGTTGCCGAAAATGTGCTGGCCAGATGTGGTCGCGTCTGGATGTGTTGGTTAAAAGAGAACAATCATCAGTTATCATATGTTATAAATCATCACCTGGTCACCTTTTTAATTCCCCAAAATAATGGTCAAAGCTAGAAGACATGTCATCGCTATATCACTTTCTGATGCTATCAGGAAGTAATTTAAGCTTTGATTACATGCTTCTGAGTTTTCTGTCTTGATGTTAGCAATTGGTCTTTAGTTGTACATTCATTCATTTTACTCTAACTTTATTATTTTTATCTGTTTTATCTCCCTCTTCTATTTAAATTCAACATTAAATCTTACACTGAGGGATTTATTTATTTATATATATATATATATATATATATATATATATATATATATATATATATATATATATATATATATATATATATATATATATATATATATATATAAAACAGATTCATGAAGAGTATTACAGTCTTTAGCCCTCGTTTGACTTTTTTTTCTTACTCTAAGCGACGCTGTTGGTCTGTGAAAGATTTTCTGTGCATCTCGTCACTAAGGCTGTCCTCATGCAGAAAGTGCAGAGGAGGCGCTTCGTTTTAGTTGGTTGCAAATTCAAGGCAGTAGCTCTACTGCACTGACAAAAGAAGACTTGGAAAATCGAAATATTTTGGAGAAAAACATCAAATAGCATTTTAAACCGCGACAGAGTAAAGAATCGTTTGGACAGTTATCGCTTATACCTTTAAATGACGGGGAATATAAAATGCGTGTCCTTCGCATGGATGAAATGGCGACTATTTTCCGGGACCCAACGGCAAATGGGGCTGCTTGTTTTTCTGCTTTATTTCATTCACATGGTAGATGGACAGATTCGCTATTCTGTTCCAGAGGAACTGAAGAAGGGCTCCGTCATCGGTAATGTGGCGCAAGATCTCGGCTTGGATGTAAAACGGCTCCGAACGGGACGCGCCGGTATTGTGACCGGAGAAAACGTTCACTACACCGAGCTGAATGCAGACAAAGGGATCCTCCTTGTGAACGACAGAATAGACCGAGAACAGCTTTGTGGAGATGTTACGCCTTGCAGCTTCAGCTTTGAGATGATTTTGGAAAACCCGATGGAACTGCACAGAATCACTGTGGAGGTTTTGGATATAAATGATCATGCGCCCGTCTTTCCAAGCAAAGATAAACCAATCAGGTTTGAAGTCAGCGAATTAGCTGCTGTCGGGGTGCAGTTTCCGCTGCAGACCGCAGAGGATTTAGATGTAGGCCAAAACGCGTTGAAAGATTATGTTTTATCACCGAACGACAATTTTATACTGAAGCAACATGTAAATACGGACGGAAGTAAAAATGTTGAAATGGTGCTGCAGAAGGCTTTAGACCGAGAACAACGTCCCGATCTGCATTTGAAACTAATCGCAGTTGATGGAGGGACTCCGCAGAGATCTGGATCAGTGAATATAGATGTGACCGTGTTAGATGCCAATGACAATATTCCAGTATTTAATCAGTCGGTTTATAAAGCGTCTGTGGTAGAAAACACTGTTAAAGGGACAAGCGTTATTACCGTGAACGCAACAGACGCTGACAGCGGATCAAATGGGCTCATTTCTTTTAGTTTGTCTAAAATGAAAGGGAGTGCCGCGGATGTTTTTAGCATCGATAATAGCACGGGCACAGTTTATGTTTTTGGCGAAATAGATTTTGAGAAACAGAGGAGATATGAGGTGCGAGTTGAGGCAAAAGATCAGGGTGGCTTGATCGGCACAAGCAAAGTTATAGTTGATGTAGTTGACATTAATGACAATGCCCCAGTAATAAGTGTGATGTCTTTTTCCAGTCCAATAGTGGAGAATGCACCTACTGGTACAACAGTCGCTATTTTAAACATTAAAGATGCTGACTCTGACAAAAATGGTCAAATTAAATGTTCTGTAGTTGGAAAACTTCCTTTTAGAATTGAATCATCTTTAACAAACTACTACAATTTGGTCTTAGATCAAGATTTAGATAGGGAATCTGTCCCAGAGTATAACATAACGGTAACTGCTACTGATTTCGGTTATCCTCCTCTGTCATCGTCAACAGAATTGCGCCTTACAATATCGGATGTCAACGACAACGCTCCATTGTTTGACAAAAGTAGCTATTCTGCATACGTAATGGAAAACAATCCAATTGGCTATTCAATATTTTCTGTCAGTGCTCGGGACTCGGACTGGAACCAAAACTCCAGAATCTCATATATTTTAGAAGACACACAAGTTGGTGGAAATCCAGTCTCTGTTTACGTTTCTTTAAACATTGAAACCGGAGTTCTAAGCGCGGTTCGGTCATTTGATTACGAGCAAATAAAAGAGTTTCAGCTTGTGGTCAAAGCACAAGATGGAGGCTCTCCTCCACTGAGCAGCAACGTGACTATAAAAATCCTGATCCAGGATCAGAACGATAATCCACCCCAGGTTCTGTACCCAGTCCAAACTGGTGGCTCCATGGTGGCTGAAATGGTTCCTCGTTCAGCAGATGTGGGCTACCTGGTGACTAAAGTGGTGGCTGTGGATGTGGACTCTGGACAGAATGCCTGGCTCTCCTATAAACTACAGAAAGCCACAGACAGAGCGCTGTTTGAAGTGGGCTTACAGAATGGAGAAATAAGAACTATCCGTCAGGTGACTGATAAAGATGCTGTGAAACAAAGACTGACTGTCATAGTGGAGGACAACGGGCAGCCCTCTCGTTCAGCTACAGTCATTGTTAACGTGGCGGTGGCGGACAGCTTCCCTGAAGTGTTGTCAGAGTTCAGTGAATTTCCACACGATAAGGAATACAATGACAACCTGACTTTTTACTTAGTGTTGGCTCTGGCTGTGGTTTCCTTCCTCTTCATCACGTGCTTAGTGGTTATTATATCAGTGAAGATCTACAGATGGAGACAGTCTCGCATCCTGTATCACTCCAGCCTCCCTGTGATTCCATATTATCCACCTCGTTACTCAGACACTTTGGGAACAGGAACTCTGCCACACGTATATAATTACGAGGTGTGCAGGACGACTGACTCCAGAAAAAGTGACATTAAGTACGGCAGAGCTGGTAGTCAGAACGTGTTGATAATGGATCCCAGTTCTACAGGGACGATGCAACGGATTCAGAGTGAGAAGAACATCCTGGATGAACCTGACTCCCCTTTAGAGGTGAGTTAGAACGTGAATCTTCTCTTTCTGCTGCTACTATATAATAAAGCGTCATTGTTTTTGAAGGGTAGCGTCATTTCTAGCACCACGGACAGCTACTAAATATGAATCCCTCAAATACTTTGCATTCACTTTTCTGCTTCGAGAAAGTGAATTGCATCATAGACTTAAGTATTTATTTTGTTGTCAGTCTATATCTAAGTTAAGTGATTTTAATTTGAAATGATGAATGAATATAGTTTTTCAGCAGTTCTTTGCGTAAGTTGGTCATATTTCAGGCTTGACTTTATAACTGCTGGTAGTTGTGAGGAATAAAGCCCTGTGAACATTTCTTGACTTTAAGCTGCAGAAGTTTAATGTCTCTGCTGTGGTTTGTGTGTAATACTTCAGACATTCCATGATCTTTAAATACTATTGATTAGACAGAGAGGGCACAAAAGAGAGAAAAAGAGGTCTATTGTTTTTTTTTTTTTTTTGTATTTTAGCTAAATAAAAACATTAGAGAAGTAAAACTGTAGGCTCCCTCTTCATGCAATCGCTGTGTCTGAAGACGCTAATTGAAAACATGTAAGACTCAGATCAGAAAAGGGACACTGACGTTTGGTTTACCGAAAATGTTAATCTTACTATGAAATGCTCCACTATGGAATCTGATTTGTTTCCTATAAGACAGAGGCTTTCATTTTACGCTACTAACGGACTGATTTGAGTAAAAACAAGCTTTTGATTATGTTTTGATGACCGGTTATAATATCAAAGAGTGAACGTATCTCATTCCTTTCTCATTGCAAACCTCCATTTGTATCACATAGTTTGTACTCTAAGGGACGCTGTTGATCAACATAACACACGGCGTTGCATTTCCAGACATCTCCTCCCTTCATTGTGGAGAGAGGAGCCGCTTAACTTCATCAGAGCTGTTGTGAGGGAGAAAAGACATTGCTAGTTAGACATACGAAGGAAATTAGGAAGGATTATGTTTGCTTAAAGTAGTATATTTTTTTTCTGGGAAGAGTGGTATTTGGATTCATAGAAAACATATAATTCCTTTTTTATTTTTTTTTCTAACCATGGTTCGTATTATACCGCTCAGAACCGGATGGATAAAATGGCGTTATTGCGTCGGACAGAATTTTTTCAATTTGATTTTTCTTTGTTATATTTGTCATTTTGTGACTGGACACATCAGATATTCGATCCCAGAAGAGATGAAAAAAGGCTCACCGATCGGTAATATTGCACAGGACCTTAGTTTGGATCTGAAAAGGCTCCGTTCTGGTCGGGCCCGCATTGTCAGCGGAGAGAGCATCCAGTACGCGGAGCTGAAGTCAGACAAAGGGATTTTAGCAGTAAAGGAGAGAATCGACCGGGAGCAGCTTTGTGGTGACACAACGCCGTGTAGTTTCACTTTTGAGATGATTTTAGAGAATCCTATGGAGCTGCATCAGATTACGGTAGAGATTACAGATATAAACGATAACTCTCCGACGTTCAAAAGAGATAGCATGCATTTTGAAATAAGCGAAACTGCTGCCACCGGTGCGCGTTTCTCTTTGATAAGCGCAGAAGACCTGGATGTTGGTATGAACGGACTAAGAGATTATTTCTTGAGCGAGAACGATAATTTCATTCTTAAGCAACATTCAAACGCAGAGGGAAAGAAATACGCAGAGATGGTTCTTCAGAAAGGATTAGACAGAGAAGCAAACCCAAATCTGTCGCTGAAACTGATCGCTGTGGACGGAGGAACACCTCAGAGATCTGGCACCGTAAATATTAATGTCGCTGTTCTTGATGTTAACGATAATGCGCCTGTTTTCAATCAGTCTGTGTATAAAGCTGTGGTGACGGAAATGTCTCCTAAAGACACTTACGTCACCACTGTTAATGCTAGCGACGCAGATTTTGGTTCAAACGCAATTGTGACATATTATTTTTCAGACCTCGACAGCGCTCTTGGTGATTTATTTTCGGTTGATGAAAAAACAGGAGTAATTTCCGTAAAAGGTGATATAGATTATGAAAAGGACAAAAAGTATGAACTTAGAATTGATGCGAAGGATCAAGGAGGGTTGACAGACTCCAGTAAAGTGATCATTGAAATAGCAGATATAAATGACAATGCCCCTGTCTTGAGCGTGACGTCGTTCACCAGTCACATATCAGAGGATTCTCCTCCTGGAACAACAATTGGCATAATAAATGTGAAAGACCTGGATTCAGGTGATAATGGACAGGTGAGCTGTAGAATTGAAGGGACAGCTCCTTTTAAGATCAAGTCTAATCTAAGAAACTATTACACCTTGACAACAGATTCAGTCTTAGACCGTGAGACTGTATCAGAATATAATATCACTGTTGTTGCAACAGATAACGGAACACCTCCACTTTCTGCTAAAAGAATATTTAATATTAAAGTGTCTGATGTGAATGACAACGCTCCATTGTTTTCAAAGAGTGTTTACAGCGCATTTATTACAGAGAATAACTCTCCAGGTGTTTCTGTCCTCACTCTGAAAGCCAACGATCCTGATGAGAGTCAGAATGCTCGCATTTCTTATATTTTAGAAGGCAAAAATATTGCAGGATCGTCAGTTTCTGAATATGTTTCTGTTAATGTAGAAACTGGAGTCGTACTGGCGGCGCGTTCATTTGACTATGAACAACTTAAAGAGCTAGTTTTTGTCGTTAAAGCACAAGATGGAGGCTCTCCTCCTCTCAGCAGCAATGTGACAGTGAAACTGATCATCCAGGACCAGAATGATAATCCTCCTCAGGTTCTGTATCCAGTCCAGACTGGTGGCTCCATGGTGGCTGAAATGGTTCCTCGTTCAGCAGATGTGGGCTACCTGGTGACTAAAGTGGTGGCTGTGGATGTGGACTCTGGACAGAATGCCTGGCTCTCCTATAAACTACAGAAAGCCACAGACAGAGCGCTGTTTGAAGTGGGCTTACAGAATGGAGAAATCAGAACTATCCGTCAGGTGACTGATAAAGATGCAGTGAAACAAAGACTGACTGTCATAGTGGAGGACAACGGGCAGCCCTCTCGTTCAGCTACAGTCATTATTAACGTGGCGGTGGCGGACAGCTTCCCTGAAGTGTTGTCGGAGTTCAGTGACTTTCCACACGATAAGGAATACAATGACAACCTGACATTTTACTTAGTGTTGGCTCTGGCTGTGGTTTCCTTCCTCTTCATCACGTGCTTAGTGGTTATTATATCAGTGAAGATCTACAGATGGAGACAGTCTCGCATCCTGTATCACTCCAGCCTCCCTGTGATTCCATATTATCCACCTCGTTACTCAGACACAATGGGAACAGGAACTCTGCCACATGTGTATAATTACGAGGTGTGCAGGACGACTGACTCCAGAAAGAGTGACATTAAGTTCGACCAAGCAAATAGTCAGAACGTGTTGATAATGGATCCCTTTTCTTCTGGGACGATGCAGGGGATACAGAGTGAGAAGAACATACTGGATGAACCCGACTCCCCTTTGGAGGTGAGTTAGAAAGTGAATCTTCTCAAACTTGTGCTACTATATAATAAAGCGTCATTATTCTAGAAGGGTAGCGTCTTTTCTAGCACCATGGACAGCTACTAAATCTGAATCCCTCAAATACTTTGCGTTTACTGTCACTGTTTTGACAAAGTGAATTTCAATGTAGGCAAAAGTATTTATTCCCTTGTTAGTCCTTTTTTTAATTAAATGTTTTGAATTTGAATTGAGAACTCTATAATTTTCAGCAGTTCTTTTTGTAAGTTAGTAATATTTGAGGCTTTTCTGTTTAATTGCTGGTATGTGTAAGGATTAAAGCCCTGTGAAAAATGTTTAACTTTACGCAGTAGATGTTTAATGTTTCTATTTTGGCATGTTTGTAATAGTTTACACAGCCTGTGATCTCTAAAAATTTAATTTCACATCAACCAGCTACTTATTATTCAAGTAATTACTATAACCTTCAGTAATTTGTTCAGCTAATATTATGTCCTGTAAGAAGATACACAGACAGAGAGAGAGATTCTCTGAGATTGATTTTTTTTTGTTTTGCTTTGTTTTGTTTTTTGTGTGTTTTTTTTGCCATTTGAGTTGAATAAAGATGTTAACGTGAAGTACAAATTCTAATGCAATCAGAATATGCGAAGACGCTAATTAACACTCTGAAAAGCTCATATTTTAGAAAGAAAGTTGTCTTTTTTCGAAAATGTTAATCCGACTATGAAGTGTTCCACTGGAACTCTGATTTGTTTCCTATAAGACAGAGGCTTTCATTTTACGCTACTAACGGACTGATTTGAGTAAAAACATGCTTTTGATTATGTTTTGATGACTGGTTATAATATCAAAGAGTGAACGTATCTCATTTCTATCTCATTGCAAACCTCCATTTGTATCACATAGTTTGTACTCTAAGGGACGCTGTTGATCAACATAACACACGGCGTTGCATTTCCAGACATCTCCTCCCTTCATTGTGGAGAGAGGAGCCGCTTAACTTCATCAGAGCTGTTGTGAGGGAGAAAAGACATTGCTAGTTAGACATACGAAGGAAATTTAAGGATTACGTTTGCCTGCTGTATTTTTTCTGTGAAGAGTAGTATTTGGATTAATAGAAAACATATAATTCTTGTCTATGTTTTTTTTTTTTTTTTCTAACCATGGTTCGTATTATACCGCTCAGAACCGGATGGATAAAATGGCGTTATTGCGTCGGACAGAATTTTTTCAATTTGATTTTTCTTTGTTATATTTGTCATTTTGTGACTGGACACATCAGATATTCGATTCCAGAAGAGATGAAAAAAGGCTCACCGATCGGTAATATTGCACAGGACCTTAGTTTGGATCTGAAAAGGCTCCGTTCTGGTCGGGCCCGCATTGTCAGCGGAGAGAGCATCCAGTACGCGGAGCTGAAGTCAGACAAAGGGATTTTAGCAGTAAAGGAGAGAATCGACCGGGAGCAGCTTTGTGGTGACACAACGCCGTGTAGTTTCACTTTTGAGATGATTTTAGAGAATCCTATGGAGCTGCATCAGATTACGGTAGAGATTACAGATATAAACGATAACTCTCCGACGTTCAAAAGAGATAGCATGCATTTTGAAATAAGCGAAATTGCTGCCACCGGTGCTCGTTTCTCTTTGATAAGCGCAGAAGACCTGGATGTTGGTATGAACGGACTAAGAGATTATTTCTTGAGCGAGAACGATAATTTCATTCTTAAGCAACATTCAAACGCAGAGGGAAAGAAATACGCAGAGATGGTTCTTCAGAAAGGATTAGACAGAGAAGCAAACCCAAATCTGTCGTTGAAACTGATCGCTGTGGACGGAGGAACACCTCAGAGATCTGGCACCGTAAATATTAATGTCGCTGTTCTTGATGTTAACGATAATGCGCCTGTTTTCAATCAGTCTGTGTATAAAGCTGTGGTGACGGAAATGTCTCCTAAAGACACTTACGTCACCACTGTTAATGCTAGCGACGCAGATTTTGGTTCAAACGCAATTGTGACATATTATTTTTCAGACCTCGACAGCGCTCTTGGTGATTTATTTTCGGTTGATGAAAAAACAGGAGTAATTTCCGTAAATGGTGATATAGATTATGAAAAGGACAAAAAGTATGAACTTAGAATTGATGCGAAGGATCAGTGGGGGTTGACAGACTCCAGTAAAGTGATAATTGAAATAGCAGATATAAATGACAACGCCCCTGCATTGAGCGTGACGTCATTCACCAGTCACATATTAGAGGATTCTCCTCCTGGAACAACGATTGGCATAATAAATGTGAAAGACCTGGATTCAGGTGATAATGGACAGGTGAGCTGTAGAATTGAAGGGAATGCTCCTTTTAAGATCAAGTCTAATCTAAGAAACTATTACACCTTGACAACAGATTCAGTCTTAGACCGTGAGACCGTATCAGAATATAATATCACTGTTGTTGCAACGGATAACGGAACACCTCCACTTTCTGCTAAAAGAATATTTAATATTAAAGTGTCTGATGTGAATGACAACGCTCCATTGTTTTCAAAGAGTGTTTACAGCGCATTTATTACAGAGAATAACTCTCCAGGTGTTTCTGTCCTCACTCTGAAAGCCAACGATCCCGATGAGAATCAGAATGCTCGCATTTCCTATATTTTAGAAGGCAAAAATATTGCAGGATCGTCAGTTTCTGAATATGTTTCTGTGAATGTAGAAACTGGAGTCGTACTGGCGGCGCGTTCATTTGACTATGAACAACTTAAAGAGCTAGTTTTTGTCGTTAAAGCACAAGATGGAGGCTCTCCTCCTCTCAGCAGCAATGTGACAGTGAAACTGATCATCCAGGATCAGAACGATAATCCACCTCAGGTTCTGTACCCAGTTCAGACTGGTGGCTCCATGGTGGCTGAAATGGTTCCTCGTTCAGCAGATGTGGGCTACCTGGTGACTAAAGTGGTGGCTGTGGATGTGGACTCTGGACAGAATGCCTGGCTCTCCTATAAACTACAGAAAGCCACAGACAGAGCGCTGTTTGAAGTGGGCTTACAGAATGGAGAAATAAGAACTATCCGTCAGGTGACTGATAAAGATGCTGTGAAACAAAGACTGACTGTCATAGTGGAGGACAACGGGCAGCCCTCTCGTTCAGCTACAGTCATTGTTAACGTGGCGGTGGCGGACAGCTTCCCTGAAGTGTTGTCGGAGTTCAGTGAATTTCCACACGATAAGGAATACAATGATAATCTGACTTTTTACTTAGTGTTGGCTCTGGCTGTGGTTTCCTTCCTCTTCATCACGTGTTTAGTGGTTATTATATCAGTGAAGATCTACAGATGGAGACAGTCTCGCATCCTGTATCACTCCAGCCTCCCTGTGATTCCATATTATCCACCTCGTTACTCAGACACTTTGGGAACAGGAACTCTGCCACATGTGTATAATTACGAGGTTTGCAGAACAACTGACTCCAGAAAGAGTGACATTAAGTTCGACCGAGGTGGAAGTCAAAACATGTTGATAATGGATCCCAGTTCTACAGGAACGATGCAGCGGATACAGAGTGAGAAGAACATACTGGATGAACCTGACTCTCCTTTAGAGGTGAGATTTATAATGTAATGTTATTCATAACTTTACTTTGTATTTCACTTCTACTTCCTGTCAATGTAATAACACAAATGCAGTAATAACCTATTTCAGGACCTTGGAGAGAAACTTTAGAGGTTTCTATTCAAACAGCCACTAGTTTGGAATAGAAACCTCTCCAAATGTTTTTCGGTCTTTGATTAGCGGTACTTGGTTTGGAGGTGTTTTTAAGTTATTGATATTTAAATTATTTTTGAAATTTTTTTCTCATTCTTATCAACGCTTTTATTCAACTCTTCTATTTAGCGTTTCTCTTTTCAGTGTGTTTTGGTCTTTTCTCCTTTCTTATTTGAATTATATTGCAGTAGATACATATATTTTCCAACCACTGAACTGACAAATTGTTCAACGGGTATCAAAACTAATATCTTAGATTATTTTACATGTAATAATATATTTCAAAACGAAATGGATTTATTGCATTTAGATGCCACTGTTTACGTCTCATAGTCGCATCATTTTATATTTGATGATTTACATTAATAAATTTTCATTGCTTTTATTCTGATTCAACGGAATTTAATCAGTCCTTTTAAGGCAATTTTAAAGCTCTCTTTGTGTTTCCTGACTCTGAACTCTGAGCGACGCTGTTGTTCAATAAACATATCCCCTCATATATGACCGCGCATTTCACTACCGTACTCTCCTTGTGTGTAGGAGAAAGGGGAGGACTAGATTTCTCTGTAAATTCAGGCGACGGTACAAGAACTGAAACCTAAAAGAAACTCGTTTCCCTGTTGTACTTTTGGATATTTTAAGTGTGTGGATAGCAGCCTAAGAAACATTTTTGTTTTCTTCCTCGCTATGTCGCCTGGAATCAAACAGTACCCAGAATCGGTAAAATGGCGTTTTTGCTGCGGACAAATATTGCTGCATCTTATGTTCTTTTGTTACATCTGCCATTTTGTTA
Organism: Xiphophorus maculatus; assembly: GCF_002775205.1. Taxonomy (NCBI): domain Eukaryota; kingdom Metazoa; phylum Chordata; class Actinopteri; order Cyprinodontiformes; family Poeciliidae; genus Xiphophorus; species Xiphophorus maculatus. The sequence continues at coordinate 16,633,427 of NC_036465.1, read as the reverse complement.
CCGGACATATGAGATATTCGATCCCAGAAGAGATGAAAAAAGGCTCACTGATCGGTAATGTCGCGCAGGACCTCGGTTTGGATCTGAAAAGGCTCCGTTCGGGTCGGGCCCGCATTGTCAGCGGAGAGAGCATCCAGTACGTGGAGCTGAAGCCAGACAAAGGGGTTTTAGCAGTAAAGGAGAGAATCGACCGAGAACAGCTTTGTGGTGACACAACGCCGTGTAGTTTCACGTTTGAGATGATTTTAGAGAATCCGATGGAGCTGCATCAGATTATGGTCGAGATTACAGATATAAACGATAACTCTCCGACGTTCAAAAGAGATAGCATGCGTTTTGAAATAAGCGAAATTGCTTCTGTGGGTGCGCGTTTTCCATTAGCAACTGCAGAAGACCTGGATGTCGGTGTGAATGGAATGAAAGAATATATCTTGAATGATGATGATAATTTTGTCCTGAAGCAACATTCAAATGCAGAGGGAAAGAAATACGCGGAGATGGTGCTTCAGAAGCCTTTAGACAGAGAGACAAACCCCAGCCTCTCTCTAAAGCTGATCGCTGTGGACGGTGGAACCCCTCAGAGATCTGGTACCGTAAATATTGATGTTGTTGTTCTTGATGCTAACGATAACGCACCTGTATTTAATCAGACTTTATATAAAGCTACAGTGACAGAAAATGCCCTAAAAAGCACTTACGTTACGACTGTCAATGCTAGTGACGCCGATGTTGGATCAAATAGTGTCGTGACATATTATTTTTCAGACCTTTCTAACTCTCTTGGAGATTTATTTAAGATTGATGAGAAAAGTGGCGTCGTTTTAACTACGGGGTTTATTGATTTTGAAAAAGATAAGAAGTTTGAGCTTCAGATACACGCAAAGGATCAAGGAGGTCTTACAGATACTAGCAAGGTGATAATTGAAGTAGTTGATGTAAATGATAATGCTCCCGCCATAAGCGTGATGTCATTTACCAGTCCTGTATCAGAGGATTCTCCTCCTGGAACAACAATTGGCATTATAAATGTGAAAGACCTGGATTCAGGTGATAACGGACAGGTGAGCTGTAGAATTGAAGGGACAGCTCCTTTTAAGATCAAGTCTAATCTAAGAAACTATTACACCTTGACAACAGATTCAGTCTTAGACCGTGAAATGGTTTCAGAATATAATATCACTGTTGTCGCAACAGACAGTGGAGCACCACCTCTTTCTGCTCAAAGAATATTTAATATTAAAGTGTCTGATGTGAATGACAATGCTCCGGTATTTCCAGAAAGAGTTTATACTGCATTTATTACAGAGAATAACTCCCCAGGTGTTTCTGTCCTCACTCTGAAAGCCAATGATCCCGATGAGAATCGGAATGCTCGCATTTCCTATATTTTAGAAGGCAAAAATATTGCAGGATCGTCAGTTTCCGAATATGTTTCTGTAAATGCAGAGACTGGAGTCGTACTGGCGGCACGTTCATTTGACTATGAACAACTTAAAGAGCTTGTTTTTGTCGTTAAAGCACAAGATGGAGGTTCTCCTCCTCTCAGCAGCAATGTGACTGTGAAACTGATCATCCAGGATCAGAACGATAATCCTCCTCAGGTTCTGTACCCAGTCCAGACTGGTGGCTCCATGGTGGCTGAAATGGTTCCTCGTTCAGCAGATGTGGGCTACCTGGTGACTAAAGTGGTGGCTGTGGATGTGGACTCTGGACAGAATGCCTGGCTCTCCTATAAACTACAGAAAGCCACAGACAGAGCGCTGTTTGAAGTGGGCTTACAGAATGGAGAAATAAGAACTATCCGTCAGGTGACTGATAAAGATGCTGTGAAACAAAGACTGACTGTCATAGTGGAGGACAACGGGCAGCCCTCTCATTCAGCTACAGTCATTGTTAACGTGGCGGTGGCGGACAGCTTCCCTGAAGTGTTGTCGGAGTTCAGTGAATTTCCACACGATAAGGAATACAATGATAATCTGACTTTTTACTTAGTGTTGGCTCTGGCTGTGGTTTCCTTCCTCTTCATCACGTGTTTAGTGGTTATTATATCAGTGAAGATCTACAGATGGAGACAGTCTCGCATCCTGTATCACTCCAGCCTCCCTGTGATTCCATATTATCCACCTCGCTACTCAGACACTATGGGAACAGGAACTCTGCCACACGTATACAATTACGAGGCGTGCAGGACGACTGACTCCAGAAAGAGTGACATTAAGTTTGGCCCAACTAGCAGTCAGAACGTTTTGCTAATGGACCCTACTTCTATTGGGACGATGCAGCGGATAAAGAATGAGAAGAGCATTCTGGATGAACCTGAGTCTCCTCTAGAGGTTAGTGACTTTGGCTAGTTCTGTCCTTAGTTTTTCTTCATCAACCCTTCCTGCCAAAATGACATCCATGTATTTACACTCATCCACTTTTAAGATTTCTATTTTGTCCATCATAACAGTGACATTTCTACAGACTGCTTCATTTTGTATAACACATTGAGATCCTTTTGATGCAATTTTGATTCAGACACATACATAATGGAGGCCTCTGCATATATCACTGATGTATATAAGTAAAAAAGGTGATATGGAATCTTGTGTAATTGTTATTGTGCAATTTTGAAGGTTTGATTTCATTCCATTAACTCTGATGCTCCGTTCTGTTTCTTTTTTTGTTTTTTAACTCAACCAGTTCATTGCTTTCGTGGAGAAGATGCATTTTTTATTTTGTTTATGTTCATCTCATGATTCATTGTGTCATTGGCTTCTTTTCATACCTAGAAAGACTGCTCCAACTACTTTGTTATCACCTAAAGATCTTTTAGTGATGTTGGTAGGGTAGGAAGTAACCAATCCTGCTGAATCTCCTTAGCAAATAAAAAAGCTTTTCTTTGGCTCAAGGATTCTTTATTTGTTAGTGTTCAGAGAGGAACACTGTCTGGTGTAATGTTACTTTTAGCAGCCTTTGATATTAATTTTATCTGAATATCTGAAGAGATTCTGTAAGAATATTACAGCAGGTATTGTGGTGATGTACTTTTAAGTCAGGTCCTTTTCCATATTCTTATGTGATTGCAAAATTGCATAATCCCACTCCTTCTGACCCCAGTGTGCTAAATATCAGGGTCGGAGCTGAAACAAATGTTTTGTAATCGTTTTATTTGTCAATTTCCTGATAATTAAGGTCAAATTGTGGTTTAATAGTCTCATCACAAGATGACAGGTTTTTGTTACGCTCTAGGGTTTATGAGTGAAAATTAAAATGATGAGCTCACTCTGTTCTTGCATTTATCTTGTGGGAGTTTTGGGCACTTGATGTAAAATATATTTGAATGCAGTTAATTTATTTAGCAATTCAGGTTATGCTAAAATTGCCAACATTAGTGATTTTGTTGTATTTAAGAAATTCATCTATCTTGATAAAATGACTCATTAAAACATGGAACAACAAAAGAAAAGTTCGTCTTTGGCAAAAAAAATAAAAAATAAAAATATTCAGTCAAATAATCCAATTCATTTGTGTGTGAACTAATTTTAGAGTACTTGAGGATGCCTCTAATATAAATGAGAACTCTCATTATTTTCTTGATTGTATTGTCTAAGGCAGGCATGATGTGGAACATTAATTCAACAATATACTGAAGAGTTTTAATTTTTGTGGAGTTCCACGACATATCAATGATCCAGAAAGAATGAAAACTTAAGTGATTTTTTTTTGTGCATTTGTTTATTTAAAAAGTGGAACTTTTTATCCTAAGTTAAACTTGAAGGATACATGTTTACCAGTATCATTTTCAGTTAATCAAAAGCTCTTTTGAAGGTGATTGTCTTTGTCTTTATTATTAATAAAGAAGTAATAGACCATGTTAACCTTTAAGAATGTCTACTTTAATCCGCATGGTGCTCATTCTGGACTCTAAGTGACGCTGTTGGTCAATGCATGTCTTCTAAAATGTTACATCACATCCCCCCCCCCCCCCCCCCCCCCTTACTGTGGCCAATGAGAGGAGAGCCTACAGTTTCCCTCATCTGTGCGGACAATCACAGCATTAAAGACACTTCAACGAAGAAATAGGAAAGGATATTAAAAAGCTACAACTCCTATTTTTTTTTTTCATTTTCACACAAAAAACGCTGTTTTATCGTTTTACAACATTCTTTATTATTTTTGCTTGTTTCGGCTTTTGCCATGGCTTGTGGAAAACGGCATAGGGGTTGGGTGAAATGGCGTGATGGATTCGGACATAAATTATTTCATTTTTTTCTCCTGTGTCACCTCAGCCCGGTTGTTACCGGACATATCAGATATTCGATCCCAGAGGAAATGAAGAAAGGCTCACTGATCGGTAATGTAGCACAAGACCTCGGTTTGGATCTGAAAAGACTGCGTTCCGGTCATGCCCGTATCGTGAGTGCAGAAAGCGTCCAGTACACCGAGCTGAACGCGGACAAAGGGATTTTAGCAGTAAAGGAGAGAATCGACCGAGAGCAGCTTTGTGGCGACACAACGCCGTGCAGTTTCAGTTTTGAGATGATTTTAGAGAATCCTATGGAGCTGCATCAGATTACGGTCGAGATTACAGACATAAATGATCATTCGCCCATTTTTGAAACCGATCAAATCAATTTTGACATTAGCGAGTCGGCTACAACTGGAGCGCGTTTTTCATTAACTCGTTCAGAAGACCCCGATGTGGGTGTGAACGGTTTGAGAGAATATTTACTGAGTGAAAATGATCACTTTGTTCTCAAGCAACATTCAAATGCAGACGGAAAGAAATACGCAGAGATGGTGCTTCAGAAGCCTTTAGACAGAGAAGCAAACCCGAATCTGTCGCTGAAACTGATCGCTGTGGACGGAGGAACACCTCAGAGATCTGGCACCGTAAATATTAATGTTGCTGTTCTTGACGCTAACGATAATGCGCCTGTTTTCAATCAGTCTGTGTATAAAGCTGTGGTGACGGAAATGTCTCCTAAAGACACTTACGTCACCACTGTTAATGCTAGCGACGCAGACTTCGGGTCCAACAGTATGATCACGTACCATTTTTCAGATCACAAAAGTGGTCTAAATAATTTATTTCGAATAGATGAAATTACTGGAATAATTTACATAAATGGTGACATTGATTATGAAAAAGAAAAAAAGTTCGAACTAAGAATTGACGCAAAAGATCAGGGCGGATTGACAGATTCCAGTAAAGTGATTATTGAAGTGATTGATGTAAATGATAACGCCCCTGTCATAAGTGTGATGTCATTCACTAATACCGTGTCAGAGGATTCTCCTCCTGGAACAACTATTGGTATCATTAATGTAAAAGACTTGGATTCCGGTGATAATGGACAGGTGAGCTGTAAAATTGACGGGAATGCGCCTTTTAAAATGAAATCAAATTTAAGAAAATATTACACTCTAATAACAGATTCTGTATTAGACCGAGAAACAGTTTTAGAATATAACGTCAGTGTTATTGCTACAGATGGTGGGATACCTCCTCTCTCAGCCCAAATTACGTTTAATTTAAAAGTTTCTGATGTGAATGACAACGCTCCAGTTTTTTCACAAACTGTTTATACAGCCTATATAAAAGAGAATAACTCCCCGGGTTTGCCTTTTATTACGTTGAAAGCCAAAGATCCTGATGAGAACCAAAATTCTCGTATATCCTATATTTTAGAGGACACGAATATTGGCGGTTCTCCAGTATCTAGATATGTTTCCTTAAATGTAGAAACTGGAGTTGCACAGGCAATTGGCACATTTGATTATGAACAGATTAAAGAGATCGTTTTTGTTGTCAAAGCGCAGGATGGAGGCTCTCCTCCACTCAGCAGCAACGTGACTGTGACATTATTTATCCAGGACCAGAACGATAATCCACCTCAGGTTCTCTATCCAGTCCAGACTGGTGGCTCCATGGTGGCTGAAATGGTTCCTCGTTCAGCAGATGTGGGCTACCTGGTGACCAAAGTGGTGGCTGTGGATGTGGACTCTGGACAGAATGCCTGGCTCTCCTATAAACTACAGAAAGCCACAGACAGAGCGCTGTTTGAAGTGGGCTTACAGAATGGAGAAATCAGAACTATCCGTCAGGTGACTGATAAAGATGCTGTGAAACAAAGACTGACTGTCATAGTGGAGGACAACGGGCAGCCCTCTCGTTCAGCTACAGTCATTGTTAACGTGGCGGTGGCGGACAGCTTCCCTGAAGTGTTGTCGGAGTTCAGTGAATTTCCACACGATAAGGAATACAATGATAATCTGACTTTTTACTTAGTGTTGGCTCTGGCTGTGGTTTCCTTCCTCTTCATCACGTGTTTAGTGGTTATTATATCAGTGAAGATCTACAGATGGAGACAGTCTCGCATCCTGTATCACTCCAGCCTCCCTGTGATTCCATATTATCCACCTCGTTACTCAGACACTTTGGGAACAGGAACTCTGCCACATGTGTACAATTACGAGGTTTGCAGAACAACTGACTCTAGAAAGAGTGACATTAAGTTCGGAAGAGCTGCTAGTCAAAACATACTGATGATGGATCCCAGTTCTACCGGGACTATGCAGAGGATACAGAGTGAGAAGAGCATCCTGGATGAACCCGACTCTCCTCTAGAGGTGAGCAGCTGAGATTACTACATACTAATGAGCGTTTATGTTATCTCGATGAATAAATGTTGCATGTAGTTAATTGCATATGAGTAAAATGCACATGTTTTCAGCACCACAGTAAGGACAGCTCCTCTTTCACTGATGTTTTCTGAGTGTGCAGTACCGGTTTTTAAATACCTTATAGGTAAAGCTATAAGTCATTTTTATGCAATGTTGTACACTGTATAATAGTAATAATAATAATAATAATAATAATAATAATAATAATAATTATTATTATTATTATTATTATTATTATTATTATTATTATTATAGTAATATCACCGTCATTAATCCTCGTCAGTATCGTAAATTTCATCTTCATTTTTTTTCTTTTACTCCTTTTTTTTTCGCTCATCCTAAGTCAAGTTATTAGTGTTCATATTTTGTCTGTAGGTGACGCTGTTTAACAAGATAAAATACAACAGTTTCGTGTGTCGTCCTCTGTTGTGGGTGTTGTTGTGTGAGATCCTGCAAGGGCTGATGACTGCAAGCGCTGCAGTCGTTAGGAAATGGAAATTTATGGGAAATAATACACCAACTCTTTGTTTTTCTTGTTTGTTAAGAAAATAGATTTAATGTGAAGGAGCGGATACTGGAAAAGGCTTGAAAAATCTTTCTTTGACGATTTTTTTTCCCCCTTCGTCTGTTCTCAGAGTTTAATCTCACAATAATGGCGTTTCAGCAGCCCTCTCGGAAATGGCGTTTTCTTTTCTGCTTTCAGTGGATACAAGCTGTTTTGCTGTTTTGTTCATCCCATACGGTTTCTGGACACATCCGCTACTCTATTCCAGAGGAGATGAAGAAGGACTCTCTTATCGGTCATATAGCGCAGGATTTAGGTTTGGACCTGAAAAGACTCCGTGCTGGTCGGGCCCGCATCGTGACCGGAGAGAGCGTCCAGTACACCGAGCTGAAGGTAGACAAAGGGACTCTCGTAGTGAGTGAAAGGATAGACCGAGAGCAGCTTTGCGGAGAGGCAGCTTCGTGCAGTTTCAGCTTTGAAGTGATTTTAGAAAACCCGATGGAGCTGCATCCCGTAACAATTGAAGTGCTGGATGTGAATGATCATAGCCCCGTGTTTAAGAAAGCACACATTATGCTAGAGATCAGTGAGTCCGCTAATCTCGGAGCGCGGTTTGTGTTGGACAGCGCGGAGGATCCTGACGTTGGCGTTAATGGCTTGCAAAATTATATTTTAACCCCGAACGAAAATTTCGTTTTAAAGCAGCATGTCAGTCCGGAGGGGAGTAAATATGCAGAGATGGTTCTGCAGAAGCAACTTGACCGAGAAGCGACACCGCATTTATCTTTAAGACTTATGGCACTCGACGGTGGCAATCCACAAAGATCTGGTACGGTGAATATAGATATAAAGGTTTTAGATGCAAATGATAATGCGCCCGTTTTTAACCAGTCCGTGTATAAGACAACTGTCACGGAAAATGCGGCAGCTGGCACTCATATTGTTACTGTCAATGCTACAGACGCAGACAGCGGAACGAATGGTCACATCACATATTCCGTTTCAAACGCAAAGAGCAACATCGCTGAATTGTTGTCCATTGATCCGCATTCTGGGGTGTTATCTGTCGCGGGAGACATAGATTTCGAAAAGGATAAAAAGTATGAAATTCGAATTGATGCAAAGGATCAAGGCGGTCTCACCGATTCCAGTAAAGTGATTATTGAAGTTATCGATGTAAATGATAACGCCCCTGTCATAAACGTGATGTCCTTTACTAGTCCCGTGTCAGAGGATTCTCCTCCTGGGACAACTGTTGGTATCATTAATGTAAAAGATCTGGATTCGGGTGATAATGGACAGGTGAGCTGCGAGATCGAAGGGAATGCTCCTTTTAGGATAAAGTCTAATTTAAGAAATTACTATACTTTGACAACAGATTCTCTATTAGACCGTGAAAGTGTTTTAGAATATAATATCACCGTCATTGCCTCTGACAGCGGAAAACCCCCGCTCTCAGCTAAAAGAATCTTTAATTTAAAAGTGTCTGATGTGAACGATAACGCGCCAGTTTTTTCACAAACTGCTTACAACGCTTTTATAGGAGAGAATAATTCCCCCGGTGTCTCGGTTCTTGCACTGTCAGCTAAAGACCCGGATGAGAATCAAAACGCTCGTATATCCTACACGTTGGATCACATAACGTTTGCTGGGTCACCAATAACTGAATATGTTTCTGTAAATGTAGAAAGTGGAGTCATACAGGCGGTACGCTCATTTGATTATGAACAAATTAAAGAGTTAGTTTTTATTGTGAAAGCACAAGATGGAGGCTCTCCTCCACTCAGCAGCAACGTGACTGTGAAAATCCTGATCCAGGACCAGAACGATAATCCACCCCAGGTTCTGTATCCAGTCCAGACTGGTGGCTCCATGGTGGCTGAAATGGTTCCTCGTTCAGCAGATGTGGGCTACCTGGTGACTAAAGTGGTGGCTGTGGATGTGGACTCTGGACAGAATGCCTGGCTCTCCTATAAACTACAGAAAGCCACAGACAGAGCGCTGTTTGAAGTGGGCTTACAGAATGGAGAAATCAGAACTATCCGTCAGGTGACTGATAAAGATGCTGTGAAACAAAGACTGACTGTCATAGTGGAGGACAACGGGCAGCCCTCTCGTTCAGCTACAGTCATTGTTAACGTGGCGGTGGCGGACAGCTTCCCTGAACTGTTGTCGGAGTTCAGTGAATTTCCACACGATAAGGAATACAATGACAACCTGACTTTTTACTTAGTGTTGGCTCTGGCTGTGGTTTCCTTCCTCTTCATCACGTGTTTAGTGGTTATTATATCAGTGAAGATCTACAGATGGAGACAGTCTCGCATCCTGTATCACTCCAGCCTCCCTGTGATTCCATATTATCCACCTCGTTACTCAGACACTATGGGAACAGGAACTCTGCCACACGTGTACAATTACGAGGTGTGCAGGACGACTGAGTCCAGAAAAAGTGACATGCAACCAAGGAATCAAAGCTTAGTGAGTGTCGATGGACTTGAAACGGATACACCGCAAGAGCATCTTACAAAACATACCTTGCAGACGCTGACTTTGGTGAGTGTTAAACCTTTTAACACTATTTCTTTGTAGGAATTTCCCAATTTACACGAATATCGGCTTTTATCTTATGTCGCTCTCCATGGTGCTGCAGGAATCAGTTGGTAATTTTAGAAAAAAGAAATCCTGAACTACTTTTTTTTTATTGTAGATTTATTTTAGGTCATTCACATAAAATTCAGTTTTTTTCTAAATTAGCACTAAATCAGGTGTTAGTATTACTACAAAATGCTTGGGCTTCTATATTTTTTTTAATCTACCACAACATTTCACGTTTCCTACTGTAACAGAGTAAAAGTTGAACTCGCACCGAAGTAAAACAAAATGACATTTTCTCAAGGATTATTCCTGAAATAGGCTTTTTTTTTAATCACTTTTTCACTTTATACATTATATATTAAAAATGAAACATAAGAAAATAAAAACTAAGAAATCAAGTTGTGTTATTTAGAGGAAAACCTTGTATCTAAAGGAAACTGTTGAGTGTACTGTTGCATGAACTAATAAATAAATAAATGCACAGCAGCTTGGACTGTATCTCCACACTATTACTGGTTTAAATTCTGTATTATTTCCTCGTATAACGGTGGCATCTTTATCGTTGTTGTTGTTATTACTATTATCTTGTAATTATTCATTAATTTATACTGTGCATTTATTTAATTTAAGGATTTTGGTTAATATGTAACACTCTAGCAATTTATTATGTCTCTACGGTCCCTCTTGTAATCATAAAGCTTTCTTATTTTCTTAATACGGTGAACAAATCTTCCTTCTACTCAGTATAAATTATTACACTGACTGGACTCTGAGTGCCGCTGTTGATACATCACTGAAGCCCTGTGCAAATCAAGATTGCAGCAGTCCACCTCCTTTCCCTGACATTCAGTGTTTCACAAGTCGACGCACAGACCTCCAGATTTTTCATCGTCTAATCTCTTCTGATTGCTCCTTCCTGAAAACATCGCCCGTTTTAAATTTCTGGATTTTCTTTACACCGTTTAACCCGGAAGGGATATCTGCTTGAGCGCATTTGGATTCGTGATGTTTTGTGCGTGGATACCCGCTGCCAGAGACCGAATGCAAGCGCTGGTTGCTCTCCTTTGTCTTTTAAAGATGAGCTCGGTAACGGCCCAGGCTCGGTATTCCGTACCGGAGGAACAATCAGAGGGCTCTTTTGTTGGAAACATTGCCAGGGATTTGGGCTTGGATTTGCAGAGGCTTGTGGGAGGTAATGCTCGTATTATTACAAAAGACAGCCAGCAGTACGTGGATTTAAACCGAGAGAAAGGCATTCTTGTCATTAAAGAGCGAATTGACCGAGAAGAGCTGTGCGGAAAGACGACGCCCTGTAGCTTCAGCTTCGAGGTAATTTTAGAAAACCCTATTCAGCTTTACCGGGTTACAGTAGAGGTGGTAGATGTCAATGATAACAGTCCGTCCTTTCAAAAGAAAGAAATAAACCTAAAAATCGTTGAAAGTGTTGCGCCCGGGACTCGTTTCTCTCTGGTGAGCGCAGATGACCCGGATGTTGGCATAAACGACATTCAAAGATATGTTTTGAAACCTTTAGACCATTTTAAATTGGAAGTGCAGAACCAACCCGATGGAGGCACGTTCATTGAAATTGTTTTACAAAACGCTCTGGATCGAGAGAAGGAAGACACGCACACGCTGGTGCTGACAGCCTCTGATGGGGGCGAACCACGCAGATCAGGAACAGTCAGCATCCATATCACTGTGCTAGATGCTAATGACAATGCTCCAGTGTGCCGTCAGTCAGTGTATAAAGCCGAGGTGAGGGAGAACTCTCCTGAAGGAACAGTGGTCACAACAGTGGAGGCAGATGACGCAGATAAAGGAGTTAACGGCGAGGTGACGTTCTCCATCCCTCATGTCGGAAAAGAGGCGAAGCAGCTCTTCGATGTAAATGTTGCAACAGGTGAGATTAAGGTTTTAGGTAAGGTGGACTTTGAAAAGTCTAAAACATTTCAACTAAACGTTCAGGCGAGTGACCACGGGGGATACTCAGATACGTGTAAGGTTATCATTCAAGTAATTGATGAAAATGACAACGCACCTACAATACAGCTCATGTCATTTTCAAATTTAATTTCAGAGGACTCTCCCCCAGGCACAACTATAGCTGTAGTTAACGTGGATGATGAAGACTCTGAAAGAAATGGTCTTGTCAGGTGTTCCATTAACTCTGACATACCTTTTAAAATTGAGTCCTCTCTGACGGGATATTACACTATAGTGACCGAAAGTACCTTAGACAGAGAAACTAACCCAGAGTATAATATCACCATGACTGTGTCTGACCAGGGTTTTCCACCTCTTTCTAGTACCAAAAACATGAACGTAAAAGTTTCTGATGTGAATGACAACCCACCTCAGTTTAGTCAATCAGAATACACAATGAGCATACCAGAAAACAACTCACCTGGATGCTCCGTGTTTACAGTCAGCGCTACTGATGCAGATTGGGGTCAAAATGCGAGGTTGTCTTACTTTTTAGAGGAAAGACAGATAAATGGAATAACTCTCACAAATTTAGTATCAGTGAACTCAGATAGTGGTGTCATACAGGCTGTGAAATCGTTTGATTATGAGCAGATAAAGTGTTTTGAGTTTAACATAAGTGCTCGGGATGCTGGATCCCCTCCTCTGAGCTCAGTTGCTACACTTAAAATAGTAGTTCAGGACAAGAACGATAATCCACCTCAGGTTCTGTACCCAGTCCAGACTGGTGGCTCCATGGTGGCTGAAATGGTTCCTCGTTCAGCAGATGTGGGCTACCTGGTGACTAAAGTGGTGGCTGTGGATGTGGACTCTGGACAGAATGCCTGGCTCTCCTATAAACTACAGAAAGCCACAGACAGAGCGCTGTTTGAAGTGGGCTTACAGAATGGAGAAATAAGAACTATCCGTCAGGTGACTGATAAAGATGCTGTGAAACAAAGACTGACTGTCATAGTGGAGGACAACGGGCAGCCCTCTCGTTCAGCTACAGTCATTGTTAACGTGGCGGTGGCGGACAGCTTCCCTGAAGTGTTGTCGGAGTTCAGTGAATTTCCACACAATAAGGAATACAATGACAACCTGACTTTTTACTTAGTGTTGGCTCTGGCTGTGGTTTCCTTCCTCTTCATCACGTGTTTAGTGGTTATTATATCAGTGAAGATCTACAGATGGAGACAGTCTCGCATCCTGTATCACTCCAGCCTCCCTGTGATTCCATATTATCCACCTCGTTACTCAGACACTTTGGGAACAGGAACTCTGCCACATGTGTACAATTATGAGGTTTGCAGAACGACTGACTCCAGAAAGAGTGACTGTAAATTCGGAAGAGCTGGTAGTCAGAACGTGTTGATAATGGATCCCAGTTCTAGAGACACTCTGCAGAGGATGCAGAGCGAGAAGAGCATCCTGGATGATCCTGACTCTCCTCTAGAGGTTAGTTATCCTCATCAACTGATACAGTTTGCCTTTGAGCATTTTATTGTTCAACAGCAATAAAATGCTTTTTTAAAGTGTTGTTCAAGTGCCAGTGAAGTTTATTTATGTAAATCAGATATATTTAATTCACGTTAAGTTCATTTAAAAATGTTTTTGATGTATGTATTTGGTTCCATGAAGTTTCAGATTAATAATGTAACAATATTCATTGATACTCTCTTCCACTTTTTAATTTTCTGTTTATTTTCTACATCCAAATTAACACTTCAAAAATTCAAACACTGGAGATTTTTTTTTTTTTTTTTTTTTTTGCAAAGCGGATTTCGTCCATACCTGGTTTGTTTAGAATATGAATTCAAACTTTTTTTCCAGCTTAAGGTGACATTGTCTGTTTTTTCCCTCTTCTTACTCCTTCTTTAGATAATGGAGAAAAAAAAAACTTTACTACTGTATCCACAGTGCTCCAAACGTTGAATAGTACTAATGCGCAGATTAATGCTTCTTTTTTTTAACCTTTTTTCCATTTTGTTTTTATATTGACACATTTACTATTTTCATTTTAGACTGTGGGGGCCGCTGTAAGTCTTCGCAGCAAATATAAAGCTTATGAAAAGGCGCTACACCTCCGAAGCCTGACTTAGTGTTCCGCGGAGGGCAGGACGTTCGCTTTTTATTTTCATCAGCGGTTTCTACACTGAAGCGTGCGGTGTATCCCGACTGGATCGTATAGGAAAATAAATCAGAGGCTATACACTGTGTGACAATTCAGACTTTGGACGGAGATTCCCTCGTATTTGGACGTATTCTTTCGGGAATATGCATTTTTTCAGCACGGAACACGCAGTTAAATGGCAAGTACAGGCCTTCCTTCTTGTTTTTTTCATCGAATCCACCGTTTGCCAGATCCGCTACTCCGTCCCGGAGGAAATGAGAAAGGGCTCATATGTGGGAAATGTAGCTGAGGACTTGGGTGTCGACGCTCAAAGATTAAAATTAGGTGGTGCCCGAATTGTTAGCGGTGATAGCAGCGAGTACATTAAGCTTGATGTAGACAAAGGGAATCTAGTCGTGGGAAACAGGATAGACAGAGAGCAGCTCTGTGGGCAGACGTCGCCCTGTAGCCTGAATTTTGAAATGATTCTGACAAATCCGATGCAGCTGCATAGCGTTGTGGTCGAAGTGCTAGACATTAACGACAATGCGCCCACATTTCATGAAAAGGAAATGCACGTAGAAGTACCGGAATCAGCTCTTCCAGGAACAGAAATATTACAAGTCAGCGCAACAGATCGAGATGTCGGCATCAACGCTTTACACGGTTATGCATTACAGCCGACGACTCATTTCAACATTAAAGTTCTCTCCAGCCCGAATGGCCACAAATATGCGCAGCTGTATCTCTCTGATGCTCTAGATCGAGAAAAGGACGGAAAACTACTTTTAACCCTCTCTGCTGTTGATGGGGGCGAACCGCAGCGATCAGGAAGCCTAAAAATACACGTTACTGTTCTAGACACAAATGACAATGCTCCCGTTTTTATGCAGCATAATTTTAAGGCTTCTGTAAAAGAAAATGTTCCAGAAGGATCTTTAGTATTGAGCTTGAGCGCAACAGACGCAGATGAAGGGAAGAACGGACACGTCACTTATCATTTTAATCACATGTCCAATAAGATTGCCGAGATCTTCCATCTGGATGAAAACAGCGGTGAATTAACTGTTAAGGGAAAGATTGACTATGAAGAAAATAAATTGTACGAAATTGGGGTTCAAGCGAAGGATCAAGGCGGACAAAGCACATCCACGAACGTAATAATTGAGGTGATAGATGTGAATGACAATGCGCCTTTAATAACGCTTACCTCGTTTTCTAATACGATCCCTGAAAACTCTCCTAGTGGAACCACTGTTGCTATAATAAACGTTAAAGATTTAGATTCAGGCAAAAATGGAAAAGTGGACTGCTCCGTTAATGGCAATATTCCGTTCGCAATACAGTCATCGCTTAAAAACTATTACACTCTTGTCACAAACGGTGTTCTGGACAGAGAGCATAAACCGGAATATAACATCACATTTATGGCTGTGGATGAAGGAACTCCGCCGCTTTCTACGAACAAGACTGTAACGCTTAGAATATCAGACATAAATGATAACGCCCCTCTATTTGAAAAGGGTTTTTATGAAGCTAGTATCGTGGAAAATAACTCCCCGGGTTTGTCAGTGTTTTCTTTAAAAGCTCATGACTCTGATTCAGGACAGAATGCCAGAGTGTCTTATCTTCTTATTGATACTGATTTACATGGTAGCCCCTTATCCACCTACGTATCAGTGAATGCAGATACCGGTGTTATACAAGCAGTTCGATCATTTGACTACGAGCAAATTAAAAAAATAAACATTCACCTAAAAGGTCAGGATGGAGGTTCGCCACCATTAAGCAGCAACACAACAGTTATATTAAATATTCTCGATCAGAACGATAATCCTCCTCAAATTCTGTACCCAGTTCAGACTGGTGGCTCCATGGTGGCTGAAATGGTTCCTCGTTCAGCAGATGTGGGCTACTTAGTGACTAAAGTGGTGGCTGTGGATGTGGACTCTGGACAGAATGCCTGGCTCACCTATAAACTACAGAAAGCCACAGACAGAGCGCTGTTTGAAGTGGGCTTACAGAATGGGGAAATAAGAACTATCCGTCAGGTGACTGATAAAGATGCTGTGAAACAAAGACTGACTGTCATAGTGGAGGACAACGGGCAGCCCTCTCGTTCAGCTACAGTCATTGTTAACGTGGCGGTGGCGGACAGCTTCCCTGAAGTGTTGTCGGAGTTCAGTGAATTTCCACATGATAAGGAATACAATGATAACTTGACTTTTTACTTAGTGTTGGCTCTGGCTGTGGTTTCCTTCCTCTTCATCACGTGTTTGGTGGTTATTATATCAGTGAAGATCTACAGATGGAGACAGTCTCGCATCCTGTATCACTCCAGCCTCCCTGTGATTCCATATTATCCACCTCGTTACTCAGATACTATGGGAACAGGAACTCTGCCACATATGTACAATTATGAGGTGTGCAGAACGACTGACTCCAGAAAGAGTGACATTAAATTTGGCGGAGCTGGTAGTCAGAACGTGTTGATAATGGATCCAAGTTCTACAGGGACGATGCAACGGATTCTGTGTGAGAAGAACATCCTGGATGAACCCGACTCTCCTTTAGAGGTTAGTTGTTCTCCCTCTTTGTTCTTATATACAGTAGACTAATGAGTAGAAAAACTACATTTGTCGCTGTGAGTTTCAATTTCAGAACCAGAGACAGCGATTAGTATTGCTTTTGTTGGCGAATGTGAAAGCTTTTTTCCTCAAAAGCAACTTGCTGTCATGTTACCTGCCACAAGTCTGTCTGTCTGTATGTGTGCATATTTATTGCAAAATGGCTTCGTTTTTGGAGAAAATAAGTTTGTGATTTGTTTCGTGTGGGTGAGGCAGATGGATGAGCTCTCCTAGGATATCATTCCTGAAAAAAAATAATGCGCTTATTACACTCTTTTACTTTCTAAGATGATGGGTTTTTTTTTATATTAACATTTATAATCGTACTGTTCAACTCAATGTCTTTTTTCGTATTGTTTATTAATAAATATGTGTTTTCCAAAATCTTGGCCTGTATTTTTCGTTTACTTTAATAAGTCAACAATTTATATATATATATATATATATATATATATATATATATATATATATATATATATATATATATTTTTTTTTTTTTTTTTTTTTTTTTCGGTGTCATCTGACAGATTGTTGTCTTCGGATATTGTAGAAGCACTGCATATTTTTTTAAATGTGCTTTTGGCTAGATATAGTGTGAAGCTTGTGCTTTCTGTGAACATATTTCACTGATATGATGAAATTGCAGCGCTTATGTGGCTTTTGCTTTACTTTAAAGTCATGTATCCAATACACCTTTATTTCAGCTTTTGGTTAAAAGTTTCTTCCGATGTAATTTTCTTTACGCTGTTCAGACTCTAAGGGACGCTGTTGGCCAGGAAAACATTTTGCAACTGAGGAAGAGGAGAGAAAGGAGACAGAGAAAAGCCTCCTCATACTGAATAAGCTTATACGGAGCGATACGTTAGACAAGAAGTGGTCGTTTTTGTCCGACCTAGATGCAGAGGATTTTGATTTTTGTTCAGCTTGCTCATACCTGACTAACTTAAGTGGATCTAAATTCGGTATTGTCATATTTCCTGATGGAGACCCACCAGCATCGATGTGGAAAATGGCTTCTGCGGCTCATGACGCCTCTGTGGCAACTGTTTCTTGTTCTCTTGATGGCTTTCTCCGTTGACGGCCAAATCCGTTATTCGATTCCAGAGGAAATGAAGAAAGGTTCCCTTATCGGTAATGTTGCACAAGACCTTGGTCTGGATTTGAGTAGGCTGCGTTCTGGCCGTGCCCGTATCGTGAGCGGAGAGAGCAATCAGTACACCGAGCTGAAGGCGGACAAAGGGATTTTAGTCGTGAATGAGAAAATCGACAGAGAGCAGCTATGTGGAGAGGTAACGCCGTGCAGTTTCAGCTTTGAAGTTATTTTGGAAAATCCAATTGAACTGCATAGAGTCACTGTGGAAATACTAGACGTGAATGATCATGCGCCGACCTTCAAAAATAAAGCGATCAATTTAGAAATTAGCGAGTCTGCGACGATAGGATCCCACTTTGACTTAGAAAGCGCCTATGACCCTGATGCGGGTATTTATAGCTTGCAAAATTACGTCCTTTCACCGAATGATCATTTTGCTTTGAAGCAGTATTCTAACGCAGACGGAGTCAAATTTCCTGTCATGATTTTACAGAAGTCATTAGACCGAGAGCTGAACGCGCACGTCTCTTTAAAGCTGATAGCAGTAGATGGAGGAACTCCGCAGCGCTCCGGAACAGTAAATATTGAGATCAATGTTCTAGATTTTAATGACAATCCTCCTAAATTTAGTCAGTTAGTGTACAAAGCTGTTGTGGTGGAAAACGCCCCCATAGGCACGTACATAACAACGGTAAATGCCTCAGATGCAGACAGCGGTTCTGATGGCTTAGTTACATATTCGTTTTCCAATGTAAAAAGAAATTTTGCCTTTAAAATTGACAGCATGTCTGGCAGAATAACTGTGGTTGATAGTATTGATTATGAGAAAGACAAGAAATATGAATTAAGAGTAATCGCAAAAGACCAGGGAAGTCTCACTGACGCGACAAAAGTTACAATCGACGTTTTGGACGCTAATGATAATTCACCAGTAATTAGCATAATGTCCTTCTCAAACACAGTTTCAGAGGACGCACCTCCAGGTACGACTGTGGGTGTTTTTAATGTAAAAGATGCTGATTCTGACAGAAACGGGGAAATAAAATGCTCTATTGAATCCAACTTTCCATTTAAGATACAGTCCTCCCTCACGGATTATTATAATTTACTATTAGATGCGTCACTTGATCGAGAAACGACTCCTGAATATAATATAACAATTACCGCAATGGATCATGGATCTCCATCGCTTTCTTCGTCTGCAGTTTTGTATTTGAAAGTCTCTGATGTAAACGACAATCCGCCCATTTTTGAAAATCCTAATTATTCGGCAGTAATAATTGAAAATAACAACCCGGGGGGTTCAGTGTTCAGTATGAGTGCAAGCGATTCAGATTGGAATCAAAACGCAAAAATATCATACTTTCTGGAGGACACTGTGGTTAGTGGTAGTCCAGTTTCTTCTTATGTGTCAATAAATTCCGAAAGCGGAGTCATACAAGCAGTACGCACATTTGATTATGAACAAATAAAACAGCTTGTGTTTACAGTAAGAGCGCAGGATGGAGGCTCTCCTCCTCTCAGCAGCAACGTCACTGTGAAAATCCTGATCCAGGACCAGAACGATAATCCACCTCAGGTTTTGTACCCAGTCCAGACTGGTGGCTCCATGGTGGCTGAAATGGTTCCTCGTTCAGCAGATGTGGGCTACCTGGTGACTAAAGTGGTGGCTGTGGATGTGGACTCTGGACAGAATGCCTGGCTCTCCTATAAACTACAGAAAGCCACAGACAGAGCGCTGTTTGAAGTGGGCTTACAGAATGGAGAAGTAAGAACTATCCGTCAGGTGACTGATAAAGATGCTGTGAAACAAAGACTGACTGTCATAGTGGAGGACAACGGGCAGCCCTCTCGTTCAGCTACAGTCATTGTTAACGTGGCGGTGGCGGACAGCTTCCCTGAAGTGTTGTCGGAGTTCAGTGAATTTCCACACGATAAGGAATACAATGATAACCTGACTTTTTACTTAGTGTTGGCTCTGGCTGTGGTTTCCTTCCTCTTCATCACGTGTTTAGTGGTTATTATATCAGTGAAGATCTACAGATGGAGACAGTCTCGCATCCTGTATCACTCCAGCCTCCCTGTGATTCCATATTATCCACCTCGTTACTCAGACACTTTGGGAACAGGAACTCTGCCACACGTGTACAATTACGAGGTGTGCAGGACGACTGACTCCAGAAGGAGTGACATTAAGTATGACCGAGGTGGAAGTCAGAACGTGTTGATAATGGATCCCAGTTCTACAGGGACGATTCAGCGGATACAAAGTGAGAAGAACATCCTGGATGAACCCGACTCTCCTGTGGAGGTTAGTTATTAAGAGTCAACAGTGTAATGATATATTACCACTTCATATTATCTGGATATTTTATTTGTATTGTATATCTTTAAATGAGAGAATCAAATACTCTACCCTAGTACTTCAGTTATTCTTTTCTAACTTTTGTCTGGGAGGATTTACATTTATTAGGCCCGAGCAGCAAAGCGCTGCGAAGGCCTATTGTATCTGTACTGTTTATTATTAGGCCCGAGCAGCAAAGCGCTGCGAAGGCCTATTGTATCTGTACTGTTTATTATTATTATTATTATTATTATTCTTCCCACCTCTTCGTGTGCCTTTTTGGGGGCTTTATCATATTCAAAAACTCACCAAACTTGGCGGTCGCGACTAGAAAAATTAAAAATTTTGAATTTTAAGGTTGTCGCAAAAATCGCAAAAAAAATTGCTCAACGGCGGCAACTAGCAATTTTCTGTTGACACAATGGTATGAACGTATTTCATCGTAGAGACATGAAATTTGGTACACTTGTAGAGCTCACCAAAAGACTCAGAACTTACATTTAATGTTATTAGCCAACTATCACAGGAAGTCGGCCATTTTGTCTTGAACGTCCATTTTTTTCCTCGATTTTGACGTTTACAGCCTTCGTATTTGATCGAACTCCTCCTAGGGATTTCGATTGATCGGCTTCAAACTTGGTCAGTCTGATCATAAGGCATGTTTGATTTAAAGTTATCAAATTGGTGAGTTTTGGAGTATGTTGAAGGGTGGTTAGCAGGGGTCAAAGTTCACCTACTCGCCATGAAACACGAAACTCTTATATTTCCTATACAAAAACACAGAGAGGGACCAAACTTTCAGAGATTGGTCGTCATCGGGTGTCCTAAAATACCCTGTGGTGAAATTATTTTTTTAAGTAGGCCACGCCCCCTGAGAACAGGAAGTGTCATGTTTTACTGTGAACGGTCGCTATCTTAGCCCTTTGACCTAATCAACATGAAACTGTGTCCAGAGACAGAAGACATGTTGGTGTGTTGAGTAATCCAACCCCGACCGGCTGCGATGAAGCAGGTGGGCGTGGCGGCGTTGCGAACGCCGTCGAATTTCGTTTGGCTCTGAATTCCACAATTTCGGGCCCAGCTGCTCCAAACTCACTAGGATGGATCCTTATCCACCCACCGACAGGAATTCATAACAAAATTTGGTGGGCGTGGCCTAATTTCTCTATAGCGACCCCTAGAGTATTTTAAATGAACAGCCCCAGGCCATGCTTTATCCTAGAATTACGAAACTTGGTACATATGTGTATCTTTTCAGGACGTACAAAAAAGTCTCTTGGAGCCATGCTCTAAACCCAACAGGAAGTCGGCCATGTTGTATTGAAGGTCCATTTTGGACCTCGAGTTTGACGTTTACAGCCTTCGTATTTGATCGAACTCCTCCTAGGGATTTCGATTGATCGGCTTCAAACTCGGTCAGTCTGATCATAAGGCATGTCTGATTTAAAGTTATCAAATTGGTGACTGTATGAGCTTGCTGAAGGGGGGTTAGCAGGGGTCAAAGTTCACCTACTCGCCATGAAACACGAAACTCTTATATTTCCTATACAAAAACACAGAGAGGGACCAAACTTTCATTGATTGATCGTCATCGGGTGTCCTAAAATACCCTGTGGTGAAATTATTTTTTTAAGTAGGCCACGCCCCCTGAGAACAGGAAGTGTCATGTTTTACTGTGAACGGTCGCTATCTTAGCCCTTTGACCTAATCAACATGAAACTGTGTCCAGAGACAGAAGACATGTTGGTGTGTTGAGTTATTCCAACCCCGACCGGCTGCGATGAAGCAGGTGGGCGTGGCGGCGTTGCGAACGCCGTCGAATTTCGTTTGGCTCTGAATTCCACAATTTCGGGCCCAGCTGCTTCAAACTCACTAGGATGGATCCTTGTACACCCACCGACAGGAATTCATAACAAAATTTGGTGGGCGTGGCCTAATTTCTCTATAGCGACCCCTAGAGTATTTTAAATGAACAGCCCCATGCCATGCTTTATCCTAGAATTACGAAACTTGGTACACATGTGTATCTTGTCGGGACGTACAAAAAAGTCTCTTAGAGCCATGCTCTAAACCCAACAGGAAGTCGGCCATTTTAGATTGAATTTCATTTGACCTCGATTTTGACTTTTACAGCCTTCGTATTTGATCGAACTCCTCCTAGGGATTTCGATTGATCGACTTCAAACTCGGTCAGTCTGATCATAAGGCATGTCTGATTCAAAGTTATCAATATGGTGACATTTGAACATGTGGAAGGGGGGTTAGCAAGGCTCAAAGTTCCCCTGTGATCGACTGTGTAATACAAAGGGCTTTGTCATGTGTAGGGCAATGCTGCCCTCTGGTGTCGAATAACTGAAATTACTGAAATAGTTTCATTATTTCAGTAATTCGACACCAGAGGGCAGCATTGCCCTACGGAAAGACAGAGTTCAATTTTGTAATGTAGGAAAAAATTAAAAATTTGTAATTCTACTGTGAACGGTCGATAGCTTCTGCACCAAACTTTGCACGAGTGACCATGGCGGGATCCCTGACGACCCTATGTCATCATATTATGACGTCATCTAAGCCCCGCCCCCTCGGAACCGGAAGTGCCGTTTTTTTCCTTGGAAAGCTCCGTTTATGGCTCTCTTGACCTAATCAAGATGATTCGGATGATGAGGTCTGTCATTGCTCGCTTCTGGCTGAACCATGTGGGCGTGGCCAAACGGCGAATATCAGTCCCTCGCCATATTCATACGTTTGGCTCTAATTCACACATGGATCATCCGATTGGCTCCAAACTGGATATGTATGACCTTTGTTCACCTCTAAAGAGCCCAACGGGATTGAAATATAATTTGGTCCACTGCGCCCCCTAAGTTAATACATCGGCCGTATCTCCTCGACGCATCGACCGATCTGCACCAGATTTTTCGACAGTCGTCGGGGAGCGCCGCCGAACGCATTCACGCGTGTCGCCCGGTGGCCGGGCGGGGAAAATGCGCGACAGCTACTGCGGCGGCTGGCGGGCGGCGGTGCTAGAAACTGCGGCGGAGCTTCTGCGGTGGGGAGTTGGCTGCGGCTCTGGAAAACGCGCGAGAGCTTCTGCGGTGGCCGGAACCCCCGCGGTGGCCAATAGGCCGGAGCGGCGCTTGCTGCGAGGGCCGCCCGAGGCTGCTTGCAGCTTTAATTAGGCCCGAGCAGCAAAGCGCTGCGAAGGCCTATTGTTTCTGTACTGTTTCTTATTATTATTATTACGATTCTGCCCCCCCAAAGAGGCGCCTTTTTGGGGGCTTTATCATATTCAAAAACTCACCAAACTTGGCGGTGGCGACTAGAAAATTTAAAAATTTTGAATTTTAAGGTTGTCGCAAAAATCGCAAAAAAAATTGCTGAACGGCAGCAACTAGCAATTTTCTGTTGACACAATGGTATGAACGTACTTCATCGTAGAGACATGAAATTTGGTACACATGTAGAGCTCACCAAAAGACTCAGAACTTACATTTAATGTTATAAGCCAACTATCACAGGAAGTCGGCCATTTTGTATTGAACGTCCATTTTTTACCTCGATTTTGACGTTTACAGCCTTCGTATTTGATCGAACTCCTCCTAGGGATTTCGATTGATCGACTTCAAACTTGGTCAGTCTGATCATAAGGCATGTTTGATTTAAAGTTATCAAATTGGTGAGTTTTGGAGCATGTTGAAGGGGGGTTAGCAGGGGTCAAAGTTCACCTACTCGCCATGAAACACGAAACTCTTATATTTCCTATACAAAAGCACATAGAGGGACCAAACTTTCAGTGATTGATCGACATCAGGTGGCTTACAATACCATATGGTCAAATGATGACATCACTTAGGCCACGCCCCCTGAGAACAGGAAGTGTCATGTTTTACTGTGAACGGTCGCTCTCTTAGCCCTTTGACCTAATCAACATGAAACTGTGTCCAGACACAGAAGACATGTTGGTGTGTTGAGGATTCCAACCCCGACCGGCTTTGAGATAGCAGCTGGGCGTGGCGGCGTGGCGAAGTGACCTGTAACGCCGATGCCATACGTTTGCTTCTAGATTCCACATGTTTCGACCGAGCTGCATCAAACTTGGCCTGAGTGATCCTGGAGGCTTGCCCGTCAATCCTAAGTCATCACATTATGACGTCATCTAAGCCCCGCCCCCTGGGAACCGGAAGTGCCGTTTTTTTCCTTGGAAAGCTCTGTTTATGGCTCTCTTGACCTAATCAAGTTGATTCTGTGTTGGATGACAGATAGGAAGTTGATCTCGCTTGCTTTAAAGTGCCAAGAGTTTTCAATGGCGGCAACGCCGTTCGTATACGTTTGCCTCTACATTCCACATATTTTGACCGAGCTGCATCAAACTTGGCCTGAGTGATCCTGGAGGCTTGCCCGTCAATCCTACGTCATCACATTATGACGTCATCTAAGCCCCGCCCCCTCGGAACCGGAAGTGCCGTTTTTTTCCTTGGAAAGCTCTGTTTATGGCTCTCTTGACCTAATCAAGTTGATTCTGTGTTGGATGACAGATAGGAAGTTGGTCTCGCTTGCTTTAAAGTCCCAAGTGTTTTCAATGGCGGCAACGCCGTTCGTATACGTTTGCCTCTACATTCCACATATTTTGACCGAGCTGCATCAAACTTTGCCTGAGTAATCCTGGTGGTATGCCCGTCGATCCTACGTCATCACATTATGACGTCATCTAAGCCCCGCCCCCTCACAACAGGAAGTGCCATTTTTTTCCTTGGAAAGCTCTGTTTATGGCTCTCTTGACCTAATCACGATGATTCGGATGATAAACTCTGTCAATGCTCGCTGCTGGCTGAACCGTGTGGGCGTGGCCAAATGGCGAATATCAGTCCCTCGCCATATGCATACGTTTGGCTCTTATTCAGGCATAGATCATCCGATTGGCGCCAAACTGGATCTGTATGACCTTTGTTCACCTCTAAAGAGCCCAACGGGTTTGAAATGTAATTTGGCTCCACTGCGCCCCCTAAGTTAATACATGGGTTGTATCTCCTCGACGCATCGACCGATCTGCGCCACATTTTTTGACAGTCGTCGGGGAGCGCTGCCGAACGCATTCACGCGTGTCGCCTGGTGGACGGGCGGGGAAAATGCGCGACAGCTTCTGCGGTGGCTAGCGGGCGGCGGTGCTGAAAACTGCGGCGGAGCTTCTGCGGTCGGGAGTTGGCTGCGGCTCTGGAAATCGTGCGAGACCTTCTGCGGTGGCTGGAACCCCCGCGGTGGCCAATAGGCCGGAGCGGCGCTTGCTGCGAGGGCCGCCCGAGGCTGCTTGCAGCTTTAATTAGGCCCGAGCAGCAAAGCGCTGCGAAGGCCTATTGTTTCTGTACTGTTTCTTATTATTATTATTACGATTCTGCCCCCCCAAAGAGGCGCCTTTTTGGGGGCTTTATCATATTCAAAAACTCACCAAACTTGGCGGTCGCGACTAGAAAATTTAAAAATTTTGAATTTTAAGGTTGGCGCAAAAATCGCAAAAGAAATTGCTCAACGGCGGCAACTAGCAATTTTCTGTTGACACAATGTTATGAACGTATTTCATCGTAGAGACATGAAATTTGGTACACTTGTAGAGCTCACCAAAAGACTCAGAACTTACATTTAATGTTATTAGCCAACTATCACAGGAAGTCGGCCATTTTGTCTTGAACGTCCATTTTTTTCCTCGATTTTGACGTTTACAGCCTTCGTATTTGATCGAACTCCTCCTAGGGATTTCGATTGATCGGCTTCAAACTCGGTCAGTCTGATCATAAGGCATGTCTGATTTAAAGTTATCAAATTGGTGACTGTATGAGCTTGCTGAAGGGGGGTTAGCAGGGGTCAAAGTTCACCTACTCGCCATGAAACACGAAACTCTTATATTTCCTATATAAAAACAAATAGAGGGACCAAACTTTCAGTGATTGATCATCATCAGGTGGCCTACAATACCATATGGTCAAATGATGACATCACTTAGGCCACGCCCCCTGAGAACAGGAAGTGTCATGTTTTACTGTGAACGGTCGCTCTCTTAGCCCTTTGACCTAATCAACATGAAACTGTGTCCAGACACAGAAGACATGTTGGTGTGTTGAGGATTCCAACCCTGACCGGCTTTGAGATAGCAGCTGGGCGTGGCGGCGTGGCGAAGTGACCTGTAACGCCGATGCCATACGTTTGCTTCTAGATTCCACATGTTTCGACCGAGCTGCACCAAACTTGGCTTGAGTGATGCTGGTGTGATACCTGAAAATTCTATGTCATCAGATTATGACGTCATCTAAGCCCCGCCCCCTCAGAACAGGAAGTGCTATTTTTTTCCTTGGAAACTTTCATCTATGGCTCTCTTGACCTAATCAAGGTGATTCTGTGTTGGATGACAGATAGGAAGTTGGTCTTGCTTGCTTTAAAGTGCCAACAGTTTTCAATGGCGGCAACGCCGTTCGTATACGTTTGCCTCTACATTCCACATATTTTGACCGAGCTGCATCAAACTTGGCCTGAGTGATCCTGGAGGCTTGCCCGTCAATCCTACGTCATCACATTATGACGTCATCTAAGCCCCGCCCCCTCGGAACCGGAAGTGCCGTTTTTTTCCTTGGAAAGCTCTGTTTATGGCTCTCTTGACCTAATCAAGGTGATTCTGTGTTGGATGACAGATAGGAAGTTGGTCTCGCTTGCTTTAAAGTGCCAAGAGTTTTCAATGGCGGCAACGCCGTTCGTATACGTTTGCCTCTACATTCCACATATTTTGACCGAGCTGCATCAAACTTGGCCTGAGTGATCCTGGAGGCTTGCCCGTCGATCCTACGTCATCACATTATGACGTCATCTAAGCCCCGCCCCCTCGGAACCGGAAGTGCCGTTTTTTTCCTTGGAAAGCTCCGTTTATGGCTCTCTTGACCTAATCAAGATGATTCGGATGATGAGCTCTGTCATTGCTCGCTGCTGGCTGAACCGTGTGGGCGTGGCCAAATGGCGAATATCAGTCCCTCGCCATATTCATACGTTTGGCTCTAATTCAAGCATGGATCATCCGATTGGCTCCAAACTGGATATGTATGACCTTTGTTCACCTCTAAAGAGCCCAACGGGATTGAGATGTAATTTGGCTCCACTGCGCCCCCTAAGTTAATACATCGGCTGTATCTCCTCGACGCATCGACCGATCTGCACCAGATTTTTTGACAGTCGTCGGGGAGCGCCGCCGAACGCATTCACGCGTGTCGCCCGGTGGACGGGCGGGGGAAACGCGCGACAGCTCCTGCGGCGGCTAGCGGGCGGCGGTGCTGGAAACTGCGGCTGAGCTTCCGCGGTGGGGAGCGGGCTGCAGCTCTGGAAAACGCGCGAGAGCTTCTGCGGTGGCCGGAACCCCCGCGGTGGCCAATAGGCCGGAGCGGCGCTTGCTGCGAGGGCCGCCCGAGGCTGCTTGCAGCTTTAATTATTAGGCCCGAGCAGCAAAGCGCTGCGAAGGCCTATTGTTTCTGTACTGTTTCTTATTATTATTATTACGATTCTGCCCCCCCAAAGAGGCGCCTTTTTGGGGGCTTTATCATATTCAAAAACTCACCAAACTTGGCGGTGGCGACTAGAAAATTTAAAAATTTTGAATTTTAAGGTTGTCGCAAAAATCGCAAAAAAAATTGCTGAACGGCGGCAACTAGCAATTTTCTGTTGACACAATGGTATGAACGTACTTCATCGTAGAGACATGAAATTTGGTACACTTGTAGAGCTCACCAAAAGACTCAGAACTTACATTTAATGTTATAAGCCAACTATCACAGAAAGTCGGCCATTTTGTATTGAACGTCCATTTTTTACCTCGATTTTGACGTTTACAGCCTTCGTATTTGATCGAACTCCTCCTAGGGATTTCGATTGATCGACTTCAAACTCGGTCAGTCTGATCATAAGGCATGTTTGATTTAAAGTTATCAAATTGGTGAGTTTTGGAGCATGTTGAAGGGGGGTTAGCAGGGGTCAAAGTTCACCTACTCGCCATGAAACACGAAACTCTTATATTTCCTATATAAAAACACATAGAGGGACCAAACTTTCAGTGATTGATCGGCATCAGGTGCCCTACAATACCCTATGGTGAAATGATGACATCACTTAGGCCACGCCCCCTGAGAACAGGAAGTGTCATGTTTTACTGTGAACGGTCGCTATCTTAGCCCTTTGACCTAATCAACATGAAACTGTGTCCAGAGACAGAAGACATGTTGGTGTGTTGTGGATTCCAACCCCGACCGGCTTTGACATAGCAGGTGGGCGTGGCGGTGTGGCGAAGTGACCTGTAACGCCGTTGCCATACGTTTGGCTCTGAATTCCACAATTTCGGGCCCAGCTGCTCCAAACTCACTAGGA
This sequence comes from Xiphophorus maculatus, assembly GCF_002775205.1. Taxonomy (NCBI): domain Eukaryota; kingdom Metazoa; phylum Chordata; class Actinopteri; order Cyprinodontiformes; family Poeciliidae; genus Xiphophorus; species Xiphophorus maculatus. Next base: position 16,605,125 of record NC_036465.1, on the reverse strand, counting down.
TGGATCATTATCCACCCACCGACAGGAATTCATAACAAAATGTGGTGGGCGTGGCCTAATTTCTCTATAGCGACCCCTAGAGTATTTTAAATGAACAGCCCTAAGCCATGCTTTAACCTAGAATTACGAAACTTGGTACACATGTGTATCTTGTCAGGACGTACAAAAAAGTCTATTACAGCCATGGTCGAAACCCAACAGGAAGTCGGCCATTTTAGATTGAAGTTCATTTGACCTCGATTTTGACGTTTACAGCCTTTGCATTTGATCGAACTCCTCCTAGGGATTTCGATTGATCGGCTTCAAACTCGGTCAGTCTGATCATAAGGCGTGTCTGATTTAAAGTTATCAAATTGGTGACTGTCTGAGATTGCTGAAGGGGGGTTACCAGGGGTCAAAGTTCACCTACTCGCCATGAAACACGAAACTCTTATATTTCCTATATAAAAACAAATAGAGGGACCAAACTTTCAGTGATTGATCATCATCAGGTGGCCTACAATACCATATGGTCAAATGATGACATCACTTAGGCCACGCCCCCTGAGAACAGGAAGTGTCATGTTTTACTGTGAACGGTCGCTCTCTTAGCCCTTTGACCTAATCAACATGAAACTGTGTCCAGACACAGAAGACATGTTGGTGTGTTGAGGATTCCAACCCCGACCGGCTTTGAGATAGCAGCTGGGCGTGGCGGCGTGGCGAAGTGACCTGTAACGCCGATGCCATACGTTTGCTTCTAGATTCCACATGTTTCGACCGAGCTGCACCAAACTTGGCCTGAGTGATCCTGGAGGCTTGCCCATCAATCCTACGTCATCACATTATGACGTCATCTAAGCCCCGCCCCCTCGGAACCGGAAGTGCCGTTTTTTTCCTTGGAAAGCTCTGTTTATGGCTCTCTTGACCTAATCAAGTTGATTCTGTGTTGGATGACAGATAGGAAGTTGATCTCGCTTGCTTTAAAGTGCCAAGAGTTTTCAATGGCGGCAACGCCGTTCGTATACGTTTGCCTCTACATTCCACATATTTTGACCGAGCCGCATCAAACTTGACCTGAGTGATTCTGGTGGGATGCCCGTCGATCCTACGTCATCATATTATGACGTCATCTAAGCCCCGCCCCCTCGGAACCGGAAGTGCCGTTTTTTTCCTTGGAAAGCTCCGTTTATGGCTCTCTTGACCTAATCAAGATGATTCGGATGATAAGCTCTGTCAATGCTCGCTGCTGGCTGAACCGTGTGGGCGTGGCCACATGGCCAATATCAGTCCCTCGCCATATGCATACGTTTGGCTCTTACTCACGCATAGATCATCCGATTGACGCCAAACTGGATATGTATGACCTTTGTTCACCTCTAAAGAGCCCAACGAGGTTGAGATGTAATTTGGCTCCACTGCGCCCCCTAAGTTAATACATCGGCCGTATGTCCTCGACGCATCGACCGATCTGCACCAGATTTTTCGACAGTCGTCGGGGTGCGCCGCCGAACGCATTCACGCGTGTCGACCGGTGGACGGGCGGGGAAAATGCGCGACAGCTCCTGCGGCGGCTAGCGGGCGGCGGTGCTGGAAACTGCGGCGGAGCTTCCGCGGTGGGGAGCGGGCTGCGGCTCTGGAAACCGCGCGAGAGCTTCTGCGGTGGCCGGAACCCCCGCGGTGGCCAATAGGCCGGAGCGGCGCTTGCTGCGAGGGCCGCCCGAGGCTGCTTGCAGCTTTAATTATTATTATTATTCTTACCCCCTCTTCGTGCGCCTTTTTGGGGGCTTTATCATATTCAAAAACTCACCAAACTTGGCGGAAGCGACTAGGCGGTTTAAAAATTTTGAATTTTAAGGTCGCCGCAAAAATCGCAAAAAAAATTGCTCAACGGCAGCAACTAGCAATTTTCAACAGACCCATTGCTATTCACTTACTTCATCGTAGAGACTTGAAATTCGGTACAGTTGTAGAGCTCACTAAGACGCTCAGAATTTACAAGTAATGTCATAGTGCAACTATCACAGAAAGTCGGCCATTTTGTATTGAACGTCCATTTTTTTCCTCGATTTTGACGTTTACAGCCTTCGTATTTGATCGAACTCCTCCTAGGGATTTCGATTGATCGGCTTCAAACTCGGTCAGTCTGATCATAAGGCATGTCTGATTTAAAGTTATCAAATTGGTGAGTTTTGGAGCATGTTGAAGGGGGGTTACCAGGGGTCAAAGTTCACCTACACGCCATGAAACAAAAACCTCTTATATTTCCTATACAAAAACACATAGAGGGACCAAACTTTCAGTGATTGATCGGCATCGGGTGTCCTATAATACCCTGCAGTGAAATTTTTTTTTTACATAGGCCACGCCCCCTGAGAGCAGGAAGTGTAATGTTTTACTGTGAACGGTCGCTATCTTAGCCCTTTTACCTAATCAACATGAAACTGTGTCCAGAGGCAGAAGACATGTTGGTGTGTTGTGGATTCCAACCCCGACTGGCTGCGATGAAGCAGGTGGGCGTGGCGGCGTTGCGAACGCCGTCGAATTTCGTTTGGCTCTGAATTCCACAGTTTCGGGGTGAGCTGCTCCAAACTCACTAGGATGGATCCTTATCCATCCCCGAACAGGAATCCATAGCGATATTTGGTGGGCGTGGCCTAATTTCTCTATAGCGACCCCTAGAGTATTTTAAATGAACAGCCCCAAGCCATGCTTTAACTTAGAATTACGAAACTTGGTACATATGTGTATCTTGTCAGGACGTACAAAAAAGTCTATTAGAGCCATGGTCGAAACCCAACAGGAAGTCGGCCATTTTCTATTGAAGGTCCATTTTGGACCTCGAGTTTGACGTTTACAGCCTTCGTATTTGATCGAACTCCTCCTAGGGATTTCGATTGATCGGCTTCAAACTCGGTCAGTCTGATCATAAGGCATGTCTGATTTAAAGTTATCAAATTGGTGACTGTATGAGCTTGCTGAAGGGGGGTTACCAGGGGTCAAAGTTCACCTACTCGCCATGAAACACCAAACTCTTATATATCCTGCACAGAAACTCACAGAGACACCAAACTTTCAGTGATTGGCCGTCATCGGGTGTCCTAAAATACCCTGTGGTGAAATGATGACATCACTTAGGCCACGCCCCCTGAGAACAGGAAGTGTCATGTTTTACTGTGAACGGTCGCTATCTTAGCCCTTTGACCTAATCAACATGAAACTGTGTCCAGAGACAGAAAACATGTTGGTGTGTTGTGGATTCCAACCCCGGCCGGCTTTGACATAGCAGGTGGGCGTGGCGGCGAGGCGAAGTGACCTGTAACGCCGATGCCATACGTTTGCTTCTAGATTCCACATGTTTCGACCGAGCTGCACCAAACTTGGCCTGACTCATCCTGGTGTGATGCCTGACAATGCTATGTCATCATATTATGACGTCATCTAAGCCCCGCCCCCTCAGAATGAATTAGAGAGATCTTCTGTGTAATTACATAATAAACAGTCCATGTTCGTTGTTTGTAGGGCAATGCTGCCCTCTGCTGCCCACTGAAATAGTTTCATTATTTCAGTAATTCGACACCAGAGGGCAGCATTGCCCTATGGAATGAAAGTTCAATGTTGTAATGGAGGAAAAAATTTAATAATTAGTAATTCTAACACAAAAACTCACAGAGACAACAAACGTTCAGTGATTGATCATAATCGAGTGTCCAATAATATCCAATGGTCAAATGATGACATCACTTAGGCCCCGCCCCCTCGGAACAGGAAGTGCTATTTTTTTACTTGGAAAGCTCTGTTTATGGCTCTCTTGACCTAATCAAGATGATTCGGATGATAAACTCTGTCAATGCTCGCTGCTGGCTGAACCGTGTGGGCGTGGCCAAATGGCGAATATCAGTCCCTCGCCATATACATACGTTTGGCTCTTATTCAGGCATAGATCATCCGATTGGCGCCAAACTGGATAGGTATGACCTTTGTTCACCTCTAAAGAGCCCGACGGGTTTGAGATGTAATTTGGCTCCACTGCGCCCCCTAAGTTAATACATGGGTTGTGTCTCCTCGACGCAACGACCGATCTGCGCCAGATTTTTCGACAGTCGTCGGGCAGCGCCGCCGAACGCATTCACGCGTGTCGCCCGGCGGACGGGCGGGGAAAATGCGCGACAGCTCCTGCGGCGGCTGGCGGGCGGCGGTGCTGGAAACTGCGGCGGAGCTTCAGCGGTGGGGAGCGGGCTGCGGCTCTGGAAACCGCGCGAGAGCTTCTGCGGTGGCCGGAACCCCCGCGGTGGCCAATAGGCCGGAGCGGCGCTTGCTGCGAGGGCCGCCCGAGGCTGCTTGCAGCTTTAATTCTTCTTACGATTCTGCCCCCCTCTTCGTGCGCCTTTTTGGGGGCTTTATCATATTCAAAAACTCACCAAACTTGGCGGAAGCGACTAGGCGGTGTAAAAATTTTGAATTTTAAGGTCGTCGCAAAAATCGCAAAAAAAATTGCTCAACGGCAGCAACTAGCAATTTTCAAAAGACCCATTGCTATTCACTTACTTCATCGTAGAGACTTGAAATTCGGTACAGTTGTAGAGCTCACTAAGACGCTCAGAATTTACAAGTAATGTCATAGTGCAACTATCACAGAAAGTCGGCCATTTTGTATTGAACGTCCATTTTTTTCCTCGATTTTGACGTTTACAGCCTTCGTATTTGATCGAACTCCTCCTAGGGATTTCGATTGATCGGCTTCAAACTCGGTCAGTCTGATCATAAGGCATGTCTGATTTAAAGTTATCAAATTGGTGAGTTTTGGAGCATGTTGAAGGGGGGTTACCAGGGGTCAAAGTTCACCTACACGCCATGAAACAAAAACCTCTTATATTTCCTATACAAAAACACATAGAGGGACCAAACTTTCAGTGATTGATCGGCATCGGGTGTCCTATAATACCCTGCAGTGAAATTTTTTTTTTACGTAGGCCACGCCCCCTGAGAGCAGGAAGTGTAATGTTTTACTGTGAACGGTCGCTATCTTAGCCCTTTGACCTAATCAACATGAAACTGTGTCCAGAGACAGAAGACATGTTGGTGTGTTGTGGATTCCAACCCCGACCGGCTGCGATGAAGCAGGTGGGCGTGGCGGCGTTGCGAACGCCTTCGAATTTCGTTTGGCTCTGAATTCCACAGTTTCGGGGTGAGCTGCTCCAAACTCACTAGGATGGATCCTTATCCATCCCCGAACAGGAATCCATAGCGATATTTGGTGGGCGTGGCCTAATTTTTCTATAGCGACCCCTAGAGTATTTTAAATGAACAGCCCCAAGCCATGCTTAAACCTAGAATTACGAAACTTGGTACACATGTGTATCTTGTCGGGACGTACAAAAAAGTCTCTTAGAGCCATGCTCTAAACCCAACAGGAAGTCGGCCATTTTAGATTGAAGTTCATTTGACCTCGATTTTGACGTTTACAGCCTTTGCATTTGATCGAACTCCTCCTAGGGTTTTCGATTGATCGGCTTCAAACTCGGTCAGTCTGATCATAAGGCATGTCTAATTCAAAGTTATCAAAACGGTGACATTTGAACAGGTGGAAGGGGAGTTAGCAAGGCTCAAAGTTCCCCTGTGATCGACTGTGTAATACAAAGGGTATCCGTTGTCATGTGTAGGGCAATGCTGCCCTCTGGTGTCGAATTACTGAAATAATGAAACTATTTCAGTAATTTCAGTAATTCGACACCAGAGGGCAGCATTGCCCTACGGAATGAGAGTTCAATGTTGAATTGAACAGGAAAAAATTAAATAATTTGTAATTCTAACACAAAAACTCACAGAGACACCAAAGTTTGAGTTATTGATCATTATCTTGTGTCCAATAATATCCAATGGTCAAATGATGACATCACGTAGGCCACGCCCCCTGACAACAGGAAGTCTTGTATTTTACTGTGAACGGTCGATAGCTTCTGCACCAAATTTTGCACGAGTGACCCTGGTGGGATCCTTGACGACCCTATGTCATCATATTATGACGTCATCTAAGCCCCGCCCCCTCAGAACAGGAAGTGCCGTTTTTTTACTTGGAAAGCTCCGTTTATGGCTCTCTTGACCTAATCAAGATGATTCGGATGATAAACTCTGTCAATGCTCGCTGCTGGCTGAACCGTGTGGGCGTGGCCAAATGGCGAATATCAGTCCCTCGCCATATGCATACGTTTGGCTCTTATTCACGCATAGATCATCCGATTGGCGCCAAACTGGATATGTATGACCTTTGTTCACCTCTAAAGAGCCCAACGGGTTTGAAATGTAATTTGACTCCACTGCGCCCCCTAAGTTAATACATGGGCTGTATCTCCTCGACGCATCGACCGATCTGCGCCAGATTTTTCGACAGTCGTCGGGGAGCGCCGCCGAACGCATTCATGCGTGTCGCCCGGTGGACGGGCGGGGAAAATGCGCGACAGCTTCTGTGGCGGCTGGCGGGCGGCGGTGCTGGAAACTGCGGCGGAGCTTCCGCGGTGGGGAGCGGGCTGCGGCTCTGGAAAACGCGCGAGAGCTTCTGCGGTGGCCGGAACCCCCGCGGTGGCCAATAGGCCGGAGCGGCGCTTGCTGCGAGGGCCGCCCGAGGCTGCTTGCAGCTTTAATTTTAATTAAATCTGCCTGGTCGCATCTGCATTGCATAGACAGCTTTCTTAAAGTATGTTGCCATATTTTTTTATTGCACAATAGAATTGCAAACAACTGCCTACTTCCCTGGTTACGTCTTTGTAAATTGCTTTTCAGAAACGCAATTTGATTTTAAAGTCAGCACCATGGATAGCTCCTAACTCGTTTCAAGTGCCGTAGTTCAGAGCTCTATCTTTAATTTTCTGTTTTTCTGATATCTAATTTTAATAACGTGCAATCATCAACCTTGTCCTTATGATGGATATAAATATTCTCATTTACATCACCTTATTTTTGTCATAATTTATTATTGCTAATGTATCAGGCTTTGTCTGAGAGGGTTGTACATAATTTTATCAATAAAATGATCAGTTTGCATTGTTTGCATGGCATATTAGCAACTCGGACCCACACCTGTCTTTATAATATTTGTAAATATCCATTTTGAAGGATTTACCTAATTTGTGGGATTAGATTTTGAACACATTTTAATGCACTGATTAATCTGGAACTTGCCATAAAGCTCATTTTGTAAATGATATTTCAATAATATGAGAGACATGTTTGGTTTAATTTGTGAGTAATTCAATTGAGTTTGTAGTTCGAATTCACCGCAAAGTACAATAATATAAAAACAATTTCATTGTATACATGCTAACGTTCACTTCAAACTTTCTTTTCCTTTTAAATAAATAAAATAGCAACAACATTGCATGTCATCTGTCATAATCCGTTCCTTTTCTTCGCCATGACCATTTAGAACTTTTTTTTTTTAATTTCTGATACGTAATATGGTTTCTCTTTTTTTTACTCATTGTTTTTGAAATAGACTCCTTTTGACGTCAAGAATCAATTTTATTTCCATCTTTGTAATATTCTGCAGTTCAGCTTGATGAACTCCTAGGGCCGCTGTTGGCTAGTCTGTGTTTGCAAAGAGATGCAATATTCAGTAACTCCCTTCTCATTTCAGAGAGAGAGAGAGAGAGAACGGTAGATAGAGAACAAACAGCTCAGGAGGTTGACGCAACTTATCGGTTTTGGATTATTTTCGCCTCGCTGGATGATTCTTTTTCTGGATTTGCAGCTCACAGTGTAATTGCTGATTACATTAGACCAAGTGACCGAATTTTTGTTATTTACATCTTAACGGAAATATAATTAGAATCGGCATTTGAGGAGACTGGATTGACAGGATGGCGACGATCAGAACAATGGGACTACTAGCTCTGATTTTCATCACGCTCCCGTGTTTCATTGTAGTGAGTGGACAGGTCAGCTACTCTATTCCTGAGGAGATGCCCGTGGGATCTTTCGTCGGAGATATTGCGCAAGATTTAGGTTTGGATGTGAAAAGACTGAAATCGGGAAAGGCCCGCATTTATACCGGAGACAGTGCCGAGTACATCGTGCTGGAAAAAGAAAAGGGAGTCCTCATTATTAAAAACAGGGTCGACAGAGAAGCTATCTGCGCAGAGACGGCGCCGTGCGCTCTAAATTTCCAGGTTATTTTAGAAAATCCCATGGAATTTTACAGCATCACCGTGGAAATTACCGACGTTAATGACAACGCACCGATGTTTAAAAGAGGTGAAATGAAATTTAAAATTTCTGAGTCGACTGTTACAGGAACAGCTTTTGTTCTAGAGCAAGCGATTGATCTGGATGTAGGTAAGAACGATCTGCAGAGTTATTTGTTATATCCTACAGATAACTTTATTCTGAAACTGCAAAATCAAGCAGACGGAGGCAAGATAGTGGAAATGATATTAGACAAGCCACTAGATCGTGAAAAAAAAGATCGTCTCTCCCTTGTATTGACGGCAGTAGACGGCGGTGAGCCGCAGCTTTCCGGGTCAGTTCAAATACATGTGAATGTCCTCGACAGCAATGATAATGCTCCGGTTTTTACACAGAAAGTCTATAAATCATCAATAAGAGAAGATTCACCAACAGGAACCGTTGTCATTAAAGTTAGTGCCATGGATGCTGACGAGGGATCTAACGCAAAAATATCATATGAAATATTAAACTCCGTTGATGACGCGTCTGAAATATTTAAAATAAACAGAGAGACTGGTGAAATTAAGTTGGCCGGAAACACTGATTATGAGAGGAAACGACAATATCAGTTACATGTTCAGGCAGGTGATACTGGAAGTCTGATTGATTCTTGTAAGGTTACTATAGAAATAATTGATACAAATGACAACACACCAGCTATAAATATTATGTCAAAATCAACTGTAGTTACAGAAGACGTTCAACCTGGTACAGTCGTGACAATTATAAATACACTGGATCCAGATTCAGCTGAAAATGGGAAAGTACAATGTACAATTCAAAGAGACATCCCGTTTTCTATTTCTACAACATCAAATAACTTTTTCAGTATTGTAACAGACAGTCAATTAGACAGAGAGACAGAATCTGCATATAACATAACAGTGACCTGCTCTGATGAAGGAGTTCCCTCCCTCTCCAGCAGCGTCACTTTCACCTTACAGATCTCTGATGTAAATGACAATCCACCTGTCTTTGAGAGAAGCTCATATGAGGCCTACATTGTAGAAAACAACACACCAGGTTTGTCTATATTCACAGTGAAAGCTAGAGACGCTGATTGGAACCAGAATGCTCGTGTTTCTTACATTCTAGAGGAATCCTCTGTTAACGGAGTGCCAGTCTCCTCATATGTATCTGTCAGTGCTGATAGTGGAGTCATCCATGCAGTTCGCTCTTTTGACTACGAACAGATCAAAGATTTCCAGTTCTGTGTTAAAGCGCAGGATGGAGGCTCTCCTCCACTGAGTAGCAACATGACTGTGAAAATCCTGATCCAGGACCAGAACGATAATCCACCTCAGGTTCTGTATCCAGTCCAGACTGGTGGCTCCATGGTGGCTGAAATGGTTCCTCGTTCAGCAGATGTGGGCTACCTGGTGACTAAAGTGGTGGCTGTGGATGTGGACTCTGGACAGAATGCCTGGCTCTCCTATAAACTACAGAAAGCCACAGACAGAGCGCTGTTTGAAGTGGGCTTACAGAATGGAGAAATAAGAACTATCCGTCAGGTGACTGATAAAGATGCTGTGAAACAAAGACTGACTGTCATAGTGGAGGACAACGGGCAGCCCTCTCGTTCAGCTACAGTCATTGTTAACGTGGCGGTGGCGGACAGCTTCCCTGAAGTGTTGTCGGAGTTCAGTGAATTTCCACACGATAAGGAATACAATGACAACCTGACTTTTTACTTAGTGTTGGCTCTGGCTGTGGTTTCCTTCCTCTTCATCACGTGTTTAGTGGTTATTATATCAGTGAAGATCTACAGATGGAGACAGTCTCGCATCCTGTATCACTCCAGCCTCCCTGTGATTCCATATTATCCACCTCGTTACTCTGATACTATGGGAACAGGAACTCTGCCACACGTGTACAATTACGAGGTGTGCAGGACGACTGACTCCAGAAACAGTGACTGCAAGTTTGGAAGAGCTGCTAGTCAGAATGTGTTAATAATGGATCCCAGTTCTACAGGGACAATGCAGCAGATACAGAATGAGAAGAGCATCCTGGATGAACCTGACTCTCCTGTTGAGGTTGGTAATAATATTAAGCACATCTATTTATACTACTCATTTTTCTTATAGATTCAAATTCTTTCCTCATGTGGAATGCCTTTCTGCATATGTTTGAAGGAGATCCAAATTCCTCATAATCCCTTTTAATCATTTGTTTCCTTTCTTTTTGTTCCTCATTTGTGATTTATTGGATACCATCTTGTAACATGTAGTATCTTTTTCTTATCTCCAACTCTGCCTTTTTTAACCCTCTGAGCTCAAACTGTGATATAAACTTGATATATGTGTTGTCTACTAAATATGTTGGCAAGCAGATCAGTACTTCACACAGAAAAGTCATGAATTAATCTCATTGGGATTGATAGGGATTGAATTGTAACCTCAAAAATAAGGATTTTGACCATGTCTTAAATTAGGGAAAGCTTCTTTGAAAGTTCAGAAAACAACATTTGGAAATTAACACAAACTGAATGCAGTGCAGTTCTCAATATAAATTATGTAATCTTTTAATGCAAGCCAAATAGCGCTGCTAAACCTCAGACTCTAACAACTTAAAATTTCTAATAGCATAATAGCTGCAGCTTTTATAAAACCTTTGCTCTGGCCTCCACAATAAACCAATAATATATGTTTATATTTATAATAATTACATTTCATCAGTTTATCCTGACTTATCTTGCATTAAGCTTAAGTGCTAATTCTTTTATATATACAATAAATAGTGTCCATTAGCATCTTCCTTAAGATACTTTGTCAACTACTTATCTTGTTAATCAGTCAACAATTTCTCTCTACGATTGTTTCCAGCACAAGGAACTAAATTTGACCCCTGGTCTTATATCTTTCTTCTAGATTTGCAGAATATATAGAGTGTGACATAGCATAGAATTTTGCTACAGTTCTGACAGAGTTTTTCTGGATTTTCTATATGTTTTTTTTTTTTTTTAATATTTAGAAGCACACCTCTGTCAGTGTCTATCATCTCAGGCCTGAGGATGCTGAAATAAAATATATTTTATTTCTACCTGTACCAAATTTGTTTTTTGGTTCATTTATAACATTGATTAAAATGTCCCAACTTACTCCAAGCATGTTTATTATAATTACCACATTGCTGATGAACTAGTGATGAAATAGTTTGTCTTGCAACCAACAGCTTAAACATTAGGACGAATAATTTATATTAACAATAAGTGAACACCAACGGAATCAACATGAATGAGGTTTAACTAGTTCAACTGTAAAGTAGGAAATGTAATCACAATTTATTTACTCACCCAAAAAATACTTTTTTTTTTTTACCTCAAAATCATTTTCACATTCATTCTTTTTAAAACGTTTGTCACAAGTTGCTCTTCATACATGAATTAAGAACTAAACTGAGAATCTGCAGTCAGTCAGATGTTTTCCAACTTCTTTCTGATTGGAGCCATTGCAAATGTTAGAACTGATCCATGTTACAACTATGTGTGATCTATCTAATATCATGCTTGCACTCACAAGCTAGAAGTCACAGCGTTTAAATGTGAATTTAATATCTCCTGGGAATGATTTAATCTGGACTTTTTTTAACTGGTCATTAAATGCACCTGCACATGTTAATTCAATTACCTGAACTGAATGTTAGTGGGGGTGTTTTACCTTTCAGTATAAACAGGATAACATATTTGAAATGTGTTCACTGGGTGGTAGTTAGACGACGCCGTGATTGTGTGATCTCTTTAAAATGAACTATTAAAGTACTGCGATATGAACTGTTTTGACGTAGTGCAGTTCATTTTGTTGAACAGTGAAGGACGCTGTTTGCCATCAAGTTGCTGAGGAGGTTTTTCATATTGTGCTCTCCTGTACGTCAGCACATCGCATTGGGAGGCAGAGAGTGGTCGAGTTAACAACCAGGATCTCCGTAAAAAGCAGGAGGGAGGACTGCACAAATAGATCCCTTTGTTTTACCGTGCATTTTATTCGTGCTTTGGGGACCTCGCCATTATTTGTGCTATTCAAAACCGAATAGCAGAGATAAGAAGAGGACGAAGGATTTCTAATTTTCAGCATTTTTATGTCGGCTGGAAAGATGAGATGGCAAATGGTGTTGCTCTTCTCTCTGCTCCGCCTCGGTGTTTTGCGCGGTCAGGTCAGTTACTCCGTTCCCGAGGAAATGAAAAGCGGGTCTGTAATTGGTAAAATAGCTCACGATTTAGGTTTAGGGGTGGACCGATTAAAATCTGGCAAAGCTAGAATTTACACTGGGAATACTGAGGAGTACGTGGAGCTGAATCGGGAAAGAGGGGTGCTAAATGTAAAACAGAGAATAGACAGAGAAACGCTGTGCGGTCAAACAATGCCCTGCGCGCTGCATTTTCAAATAATCCTTGAAAACCCAATGGAATTTTACACGGTGACCGTGGAGATTACTGATATAAATGACAATCCTCCCACATTTGAGAGAGGGGAGATGAAATACGAGATCCCTGAATCGGCTCTTATTGGCGCTCGGTTTGTTCTAGAAAAAGCAATTGATGATGATGTTGGTGTGAATGGTTTAAGCAGCTACACCCTTAAACCGAACGACAATTTTGTTCTGAAGACGACTAGCCGAGTTGATGGCACTAAACACGCAGAGATGGTTTTACAGAAATCGTTAGACCGAGAAAAAAATGAACATTTGTCACTAACATTAACCGCTCTGGATGGCGGCGAACCTCAGCTCACCGGAACAATGCAGATTATCATAACGGTGTTAGATGTAAATGACAATCCACCCGTTTGTTCTAAACCGGAGTATAAAGTAAGTGTTGCAGAAAATGCTCCTGCTGGCACGATTATAACCACAGTAAAGGCTAGTGACAAAGATAAAGGCAACAACGGAAAGATAATGTACACAATTCCAAAATCAGCAGCTGCAAGTCTCTTCCAAATTAATTCTGCAGATGGAGTATTGATGCTGAACGGAAACATAGACTACGAAAAAAGAAGAATTTATGAGTTAGACATTCAGGTCTCGGATCAAGGAGGATTGTCCGACGCTTGCAAAGTGATAGTAGATGTTACAGACATAAATGATAATCCCCCGTCCATTAACGTGATGTCGAAATCGACCGCATTGCCTGAAAATGCAAAACCCGGAACGGTTGTGACAATGTTGAATATACAGGATCCAGATTCTAATGAAAATGGCAAAGTAATGTGTGTTTTAAGTGAAAACTCTGCGTTTAGTATTCAAACATCCACGAATAATTTTTTTACTGTCGTTACAGAGGGGGAATTAGACAGAGAAAAAGCTTCTGAATATAATGTAACAGTGACCTGTTCTGATGAAGGCATGCCCTCGCTATCCAGCAGCGTCACTCTCACTCTGCAAATTTCTGACGTGAATGACAACGCACCTGTTTTTAAGCAGAGCTCATATGAGGCCTACGTTGTAGAAAACAACACACCAGGTGTGTCTATATTTACAATAACAGCTACAGATGCTGACTGGAATCAGAATGCTCGGGTTTCTTACATTCTGATGGACTCCTCTGTTAACGGGGTGCCAGTCTCCTCATATGTATCTGTTAGTGCTGATAGTGGAGTCATCCATGCAGTTCGATCTTTTGATTACGAGCAGATCAAAGATTTCCAGTTTCGTGTCAAAGCGCAGGATGGAGGCTCTCCTCCACTCAGTAGCAACGTGACTGTAAAAATCCTGATCCAGGATAGGAACGATAATCCACCCCAGGTTCTGTACCCAGTCCAGACTGGTGGCTCCATGGTGGCTGAAATGGTGCCTCGTTCAGCAGATGTGGGCTACCTGGTGACTAAAGTGGTGGCTGTGGATGTGGACTCTGGACAGAATGCCTGGCTCTCCTATAAACTACAGAAAGCCACAGACAGAGCGCTGTTTGAAGTGGGCTTACAGAATGGAGAAATAAGAACTATCCGTCAGGTGACTGATAAATATGCTGTGAAACAAAGACTGACTGTCATAGTGGAGGACAACGGGCAGCCCTCTCGTTCAGCTACAGTCATTGTTAACGTGGCGGTGGCGGACAGCTTCCCTGAAGTGTTGTCGGAGTTCAGTGAATTTCCACATGATAAGGAATACAATGACAACCTGACTTTTTACTTAGTGTTGGCTCTGGCTGTGGTTTCCTTCCTCTTCATCACGTGTTTAGTGGTTATTATATCAGTGAAGATCTACAGATGGAGACAGTCTCGCATCCTGTATCACTCCAGCCTGCCTGTGATTCCATATTATCCACCTCGTTACTCTGATACTATGGGAACAGGAACTCTGCCACATGTGTACAATTACGATCTGTGCAGAACGACTGACTCCAGAAAAAGTGACAATAAGTTTGGGGGAGGTGGAATTCAAAACGTATTGATTATGGATCCTAGTTCTTCCGGAACTATGCAGCGGATACAAAGTGAGAAGAGTATCCTGGATGAACCCGACTCTCCTGTAGAGGTGAGGATTTATTAATTTAAAAATAATTACTCAATATGGCTATTTATGTTTTTCTGGAGTTTTGTTCAAAGTTGTTGCTTTTGGAAGTAACCCGACGCTTGCAATGTGTGTGACAATGTTAGCACCGAGCAGTTGAATAGCTTCACATATTTCAGGTTGAACATGGTTCGTGTGTTTCGAAAGATAAGCTCTTGCTTTGAAAAATATGTGATTATCTTGCATGATGTCAGCTGATTTCAACTAACCGTTCGCTATAGTTTTCTTTCAAATGTATTCATGAATGTTTAAATGTATTTTCTCCTTAACCTTTTTGACAGCTTTCTTTTTTATTATACATAAATCAGGCAATGTTCTTTATTTTATTTTATTTTTTACTTGTTTAATTGTATGACATTGTTGTAGTACATTATATTAAGCTCTAAGGGCCGCTATTGGCCAGTGAGTGTAAGCATTGAAGCAGCTCTCCTCCGTTTCTTCCCCGTGATCCATTTTCTCTTTAAATCAGAGGACATCAAACACGCAGAGCGAATGTCTGGACCCTTCACTGTCCGATAAATGCGACTGATGGACAACTTAAATGCGTTGTGATCACCATGGAAAGGATTTCCTTTTAGCCACGGTTTGGAAAAAAAAAAACGTAACTGGGATTTGTCTTTTTTTTCTGAATGGAAAATAAGGAGGGAACAATGGAGCGGCTAGCGCTGTTGTTTTTCTTGTTCCTCTTCCTCTCTCTGGTGACTGCCCAGGTCAGCTACTCCATTCCCGAGGAAAGTCCAAAAGGATCATTAATCGGTAACATCGCTCGGGATTTAGGTTTGGACAGTAAAAGGCTGTTTTCGGGAAACGCTCGAATTTTTACTGGAGACAACACGGATTACGTTGATCTGAAGAGAGAACGGGGAGTCCTCATTGTCAAAGACAAAATAGACAGGGAGCTGCTTTGCGGGCAGACGACGCCTTGTGCCCTTCATTTTCAAGTTATTCTGGAAAACCCCATGGAGTTTTACACGGTTGCTGTTGAAATTGTCGATATAAACGACAACGCCCCATTATTTGAAAAGTCGGACATGACATTTAAGATAAGCGAGTCGGCGGTGATAGGAGCAAAATTCTTGTTGGAGAGAGCCGTAGATCCCGATGTTGGCACGAACGGTCTTCAGCGTTATTTTCTTTCCAAAACAGAGCATTTTGCTTTGAAGTTGAAAGATCAACCAGACGGTGAAAAGATTGTTGAGATGGTTTTGCAAAAACCTCTTGACAGAGAAAAACAGGAGGAGCTATTTTTAGTGTTGACTGCAGTGGACGGAGGAGAACCGCAACTAACCGGCACAGTAAAAATCCATGTCACGGTGCTTGATGCTAATGACAATGCGCCAGTTTTTACTAAACCACTTTACAAAGCTACTATTCCAGAAAATGCCGCTAAGGGTACAGTTGTAACCAGAGTTAGTGCTTCTGATGCGGATAAAGGATTAAACTCCAAAATACTTTATTCTATCTCCACCACAATAGCAGATATACGAGATTTGTTTAAAATGAATGAATCTAATGGCGATCTAATATTAGCTGACAGTATAGATTACGAGAAAGCGCGTTACTATCAGATACATGTACAAGCAAGTGATGAAGGAGGATTAACAGATTCCTGTAAAGTAACTGTTGATGTGACTGACATTAATGATAATAAGCCTGTTATTAATATAATATCACAGATTAACGTAATTCCAGAAGACTCTAAACCGGAGACAATAGTGACCATGGTAAATGTTCAGGACTTAGATTCAGGAGAAAACGGCAAAGTTCACTGTGCAATTAATGAACAGATTCCTTTTACATTAAAATTAGCAACAGATGGTTTCTTTAATCTTGTGACAGAAAGTAAATTGGACAGAGAAATAGGATCAGGGTATAATATCACTGTCATCTGCTCTGATGAAGGAGTTCCTTCACTCTCCAGCAGCGTCACTCTCACTTTGCAAGTCTCTGATGTAAATGACAATGCACCTGTATTTGAGAGAAGCTCTTATGAGGCTTACGTAGTAGAAAACAACACGCCAGGTGTGTCTATATTTACAGTGAGAGCCACAGACACTGATTGGAATCAAAATGCTCGTGTTTCTTACATTTTGGAGGAATCCTCTGTTAACGGAGTGCCAGTCTCCTCCTATGTGTCTGTCAGTGCTGATAGTGGAGTCATCCATGCAGTTCGCTCTTTTGACTATGAACAGATCAGAGATTTTCACTTCTGCATTAAAGCGCAGGATGGAGGTTCTCCTCCTCTCAGCAGCAACGTCACTATGAAAGTCATCATCCAAGATCAGAACGATAACCCGCCTCAGGTTCTGTACCCAGTCCAGACTGGTGGCTCCATGGTGGCTGAAATGGTTCCTCGTTCAGCAGATGTGGGCTACCTGGTGACTAAAGTGGTGGCTGTGGATGTGGACTCTGGACAGAATGCCTGGCTCTCCTATAAACTACAGAAAGCCACAGACAGAGCGCTGTTTGAAGTGGGCTTACAGAATGGAGAAATAAGAACTATCCGTCAGGTGACTGATAAAGATGCTGTGAAACAAAGACTGACTGTCATAGTGGAGGACAACGGGCAGCCCTCTCGTTCAGCTACAGTCATTATTAACGTGGCGGTGGCGGACAGCTTCCCTGAAGTGTTGTCGGAGTTCAGTGAATTTCCACATGATAAGGAATACAATGACAACCTGACATTTTACTTAGTATTGGCTCTGGCTGTGGTTTCCTTCCTCTTCATCACGTGTTTAGTGGTTATTATATCAGTGAAGATCTACAGATGGAGACAGTCTCGCATCCTGTATCACTCCAGCCTCCCTGTGATTCCATATTATCCACCTCGTTACTCAGACACTTTGGGAACAGGAACTCTGCCACACGTGTACAATTATGAGGTGTGCAGGACGACTGACTCCAGAAAGAGTGACATTAAGTTCGGCAGAACTGGGAGTCAGAACGTGTTAATAATGGATCCCAGTTCTACAGGGACGATGCAGCGGATACAGAATGAGAAGAGCATCCTGGATGAACCCGACTCTCCTCTAGAGGTTAGAATGCTTTTTTGCGTTATAATCTTTATCATTTCTTACCCTGTTTAAAAGGTAGCTTGACATCTGACGTATATTTTCTTATATTTATATTGCTTACCTCTACAACATTTTTGGTCCCTGTTACAAACATCTCACTGTAATAGCCCATAACATTAATGCTTATTGAGTTCTCTAGTATGAAGCAAAAATTATTGTATTATTGTCACGTCCTGCTGTAGGTAGAATGAATAATCTTCTGACCAATGCATTGTCTTAACTTCAGGACCATGGACAGAAACATTAGCTGGGAGAGTCATGCGCTGTCCATGGTTCAATTTTTGCCTTGAGTTTTGAACAGCTTGTTCTATGTAAAGGTTTCTTCTCTATGGTCTTTTCTCATAAAAATATGTTTAAAATTTGCATTTTGAAATGATTTGTGCTACACGCTGTGGACTTTAATTCAAGGTTGTTGATTTTTTCCCTCTGGATTTTTTTCTTCTTCTGCTTGTTTTCAGATATAAATCAGTGACACATGCTTGAACCAGTTAAAATAACATAACTCCTCAAGAACATACAGTTTTCTGCTCTCATAGGTCAACAGTCCTTTCCTCTCGGTTTGCATTGAGCCAACTGAGAGTTAGTAAAGCGCTGACGTCACTTTACAGCGCTCTCTTAAAGTGACAGTACAAGCATTTATTTTAAACATGAAAGAAAACCATTAAACACAATCAAGATCAACATTCTTGAGCTTTGTTTCAGGAGATAATGAAGTGCCAAACATATTTTCACCAGAAATAAAAATATTATTATTATTATTATTATTATTATTATTATTATTATTATTATTATTATTATTATTATTATTATTATTATTATTATTATTATTATTATTATAACTCTGGCCCTTTTACATTTCCTAAATCTGATCAATTTACTGTAGTTTTGGTTATATTTTGATACATCTTAATTATATAAATAATATATTTTATAAATATTGCCCACAGCTGTGTGGGAAAATCCTTATAAAATATTTCTTTTAAATGTTGTACATGTGTTTTCAAATTTTAGAACCAGACATGGAGATTATGCGTGACGTTCTGCAGTTTTATGGTTTAGACTCTTAGGGCCGCTGTTGGCCAGATGCTGACGGATCAGGGCGTCTTTGTGGTTCCACCATCCTTACAATTTGCACAGTTGATCATTTGACAGTTATACTGCGGAAGGATTGCTGAAAAAAAGGATAAACGCGTACTACTTCGACCATTTTTTTTCATTCTGCAAATGACTGAACTCTTAACCGGAGGCTGGAAGTCGATTTTAGTGATTGTTTGTTTTGTTGGGGGTTTTTTTATACAAAAGACTGGAAGCTCAAACGGGGAAAAACAGAACAATGAATCGGGCGGTACTGTTTGTTATCGCTCTCTTTTCTCTGGACTCGGTGGTCGGGCAGGCCAGCTACTCTATTCCAGAAGAATTGCCAAAGGGATCCTTGATTGGAAATGTCGTTCACGATCTAGGATTGAACACTAAACGTTTGGTATCCGGTAAAGCCACGATTTTTAACAGAAACACCGCGGAGTACGTAGAGCTCAACAGAGACAGAGGCGTCCTGCTCGTCAAGGAGAGAATCGACAGAGAGGCGCTGTGTACAGACACCACGGTTTGTGCTTTAGATTTTCAGCTTATTTTGGAGAATCCGATGGAGTTTTACACAGTTACCATCCAGATAACAGACATCAATGATAATTCACCGACGTTTGAAAAGAGCGAGATGAAATTTAAAATTAGCGAGACTGCAATGAAAGGTGCAAAATTTGTGTTAGAACGGGCGGCGGATCATGATGTCGGAATCAATGATCTCCAGGATTACGTGCTGAAACCATCAGACCATTTCGCATTGAATCTGCACAGTGACGCTAATGGCCGACAAAATGTCGAGATGGTTTTGGAAAAGCCCTTAGACAGAGAGAAAGAGCAGCAGATAAGTCTAGTGTTAACAGCTGTTGACGGGGGAGAGCCACAGAGATCAGGGACGATGTTAATAGATATTACAGTCTTAGACGCTAACGATAATGCTCCAGTTTTCACACAGAAAACATACAGAGCCTCTGTTACTGAAAATTCCCCGAAAGGAACAGTTGTTGCTATAGTTACGGCGTCCGATCATGACGAAGGTCCTAACAGTAAAATAACATATTCAATGACAAACACGTTAGATAACGTCAGAAAGGTGTTTCAGATAAACGAGGAAAACGGACAAATTGTATTAATTGAAAATATTGATTACGAAACTTCAAAGCACTTTCAAATAAATCTCCTCGCTAGTGATAATGGTGGACTGACGGATTCCTCTAAATTGATTGTCGATGTGCAAGACATAAACGATAACAGACCTGAAATAAGGATAATGTCAAGCTCAAATGTAATAGCTGAGGATTCAAAACCTGATACTGTTGTTACAATTATAAACATAGAAGATTTAGACTCTGAAAAAAACGGAGAGGTAAAATGCTTTGTTAAAGAAAGTGTGCCTTTCATTTTAAAATCATCAAGAAATAATTTCTACAGTTTAGTAACAGACAGTGATTTAGATAGAGAGAGCGCATCTGCGTATAATATAACAGTGACCTGCTCTGATGAAGGCGTTCCCTCCCTCTCCAGCAGCGTCACTCTCACTTTGCACATATCTGACGTGAATGACAACGCACCTGTCTTTGAGAGAAGCTCATATGAGGCCTACATTGTAGAAAATAACACACCAGGTGTCTCTGTATTCACAGTAAAGGCTACAGATGCTGACTGGAACCAGAATGCTCGTGTATCTTACATACTGGAGGAATCCTCTGTTAACGGAGTGCCAGTCTCCTCTTATGTTTCCGTCAGTGCTGACAGTGGAGTCATCCATGCAGTTCGCTCTTTTGATTATGAGCAGATCAAAGATTTCAAGTTCTGCGTCAAAGCGCAAGATGGAGGCTCTCCTCCACTCAGCAGTAATGCTACTGTGAAAATTGTTATCCAGGATCAGAATGATAATCCTCCTCAGGTTCTGTATCCAGTCCAGACTGGTGGCTCCATAGTGGCTGAAATGGTTCCTCGCTCAGCAGATGTGGGCTACCTGGTGACTAAAGTGGTGGCTGTGGATGTGGACTCTGGACAGAATGCCTGGCTCTCCTATAAACTACAGAAAGCCACAGACAGAGCGCTGTTTGAAGTGGGCTTACAGAATGGAGAAATAAGAACTATCCGTCAGGTGACTGATAAAGATGCTGTGAAACAAAGACTGACTGTCATAGTGGAGGACAACGGGCAGCCCTCTCGTTCAGCTACAGTCATTGTTAACGTGGCGGTGGCGGACAGCTTCCCTGAAGTGTTGTCGGAGTTCAGTGAATTTCCACACGATAAGGAATACAATGACAACCTGACTTTTTACTTAGTGTTGGCTCTGGCTGTGGTTTCCTTCCTCTTCATCACGTGTTTAGTGGTGATTATATCAGTGAAGATCTACAGATGGAGACAGTCTCGCATCCTGTATCACTCCAGCCTCCCTGTGATTCCATATTATCCACCTCGCTACTCTGACACTTTGGGAACAGGAACTCTGCCACATGTGTATAATTATGAGGTGTGCAGGACAACTGACTCCAGAAAGAGTGACATTAAGTTCGGAGGAGCTGCTAATCAGAACATGTTGATAATGGATCCCAGTTCTACAGGCACGATGCAGCGGATACAGAGTGAGAAGAACATCCTGGATGAACCCGACTCTCCTCTAGAGGTTAGATAGTTATTTTTGTTTGTTTTCCCCCCTTTTTTTTCTGTCATCAAGCGTTTAAAATGCAATTACCGCAAGTTTCATGAAAAAAAAATAAATAAATTACAAGTTCTGCATTGTAATAAGTTTTGGTGGATGTACAGTGTATTTGTGAGTTGACAGTGTGAATTTGAAAAAAGAAATAAATGAAAAACAGCCTGAGATTTCAGATAATGTAAACATAGATCATGGGTTTTGCCCCTTTTGAAGTAAATTGTTTTTTAAATATGCCCTCAGTGGTTAAATTCATTTGAGAAAATTATCTTTCACCTTTATCAATCAGAATATTTTACTTCTTCACGACGCTAGTTAACGCCAGCACCATGGACAGTGATTTATTTATGTTTATCTTCGTCTCCACTTTCCAACAACGTTCTCTTTCATAATTCTATGATATTTGTCCTTTTCAAAAATCACCTTAATAATGATCATTAATGATCACCGTCCTGTTTCAGTTCACTAACTTCCTGGCTTCTCTCTTGAATTCTTACGTATTTTTGAAACATGCGGATGCAAAATGATTTCGATTTTAAAGTGTGAAGGATTTTGATTTAAAAATTATTTTTTGACTTTTACGTCTGAATATTTTGTAATTACGTGTTAAGTCAGGTCAGTCAAGCTTCATGTTTTTCATACGTTTTTTTTTTTTTTCTTTTTTTTTATGCAGAAACATTAAAAGCTGAACGTCCTAATTCTGCTCTGCAGTTTTATTCTCTGGACTCTTAGCGCCGCTGTTGACTTCAAATTTGTTGACCCAGTATATGCGTGAGGCTGCTGCAACTCCTTTGTAACATCGCCATAACGCAACGGGAGCTCGAACAGAAAGCCTCCGAAAATTGCTGACGGACGATGGTTGTTTGATAAAGCTTGGCGTTTACACATTACCATTTTGGATTTCTCCGCCGTCAGAGTTTCATGAAGACGCGCTCGGATTTGATGTTGGACGATTAATACCAGCTTGTGTGGAAATAGAGGCTGGGCTCCATTGGGAGAGAATCAGATCAAACAATGAAGCGGCAAGTACTGCTGGCGTTTTTCTCTCTCTCTCTCATCAACTCGACGATCGGACAAATAAGCTACTCTGTTCCAGAGGAAATGCCAAAGGGCTCCCTGGTGGGAAACATCGCACATGACTTGGGTTTGAATACGAAACGTTTTATATCAGGTAAAGCGAAGATTCATACCAGGAACAGTTTGGAGTACGTGGAGCTGAACAGAGAAAGAGGATTGCTCCTCGTAAAGGAAAAAATCGACAGAGAGGCGCTGTGCACAGAGGTTACGGTCTGTAGTCTAGACTTTCAGATTATTTTGGAGAATCCCATAGAATTTTACACCGTTACCGTCCAGATTACAGATATTAATGATAATGCGCCGACATTTGAAAAAAGCGAGATGCATTTTAAAATAAGTGAATCAGCGACACCAGGAGTCAAATTTGTGTTAGAGAGGGCTGAGGATCACGATGTTGGAATCAACGGAGTTCAAAAATACGAATTAAAACCAAGCGATAATTTTGCTTTGAAGCTGCACAATAATCCACATGATAGCAAAAACGTGGAGATGGTGTTACAGAAGCCTTTAGACAGAGAGACAGAGGAGCAGATAAATCTAGTACTGACCGCTAAAGACGGAGGAGACCCGCAAATGTCGGGAACGATGGTTATTGTAATAACCGTTTTAGACGCAAATGATAATGCTCCACGTTTTACACAGCAAACGTACAAGGCAGCGCTTACTGAAAACTCGCCGATAGGCACTGTTGTTGCTTCTGTCACAGCGTCAGATGCAGATCAAGGTTCTAACGGAAAAATAACATATTCAATCACAAGTACGCAATCAAATGTTAGGAAAATATTTGAGATTAATGAGGAAAATGGCGAGGTGTCTCTAATTGGAAATATTGACTTCGAAAAAAACAAGCTATTTGAAATTATTATAGGAGCTACAGATGATGGAGGACTTACTGATTCCTGTAAGCTAATTGTTGAAGTGCAAGATATAAACGACAATAATCCTGAAATTAGTATAATGTCGAAGTCAAATGTTATATCAGAGGACGTTGAAGTGAACACCGTTGTAACAGTGATAAATATTGAAGATACAGACTCTGCTGAAAACGGGAATGTGAAATGCTTTATCAATGAAAATATACCATTTGTTCTGAAAATGTCAACGAATAATATTTACAGTTTAGTGACAGACAGTGAATTAGACAGAGAAACATATTCTGAGTATAATATCACAGTGACCTGCTCTGATGAAGGAGTTCCCTCCCTCTCTAGCAGCATCACTTTCACCTTACAGATCTCTGATGTAAATGACAACGCACCTGTGTTTGAGAGGAGCTCATATGACGCCTATATTGTAGAAAACAACACACCAAGTTTGTCTATATTTACAGTAAAAGCTACAGATGCTGACTGGAATCAGAATGCGCGGGTTTCTTACATTTTGATGGACTCTGCTGTTAACGGAGTGCCAGTCTCCTCTTATGTGTCCATCAGTGCTGATAGTGGAGTCATCCATGCAGTTCGTTCGTTTGACTACGAGCAGATCAAAGATTTCCAGTTTCGTGTCAAAGCGCAGGACGGAGGCTCTCCTCCACTCAGTAGCAACGTCACTATCAAAATTCTGATCCAGGATCAGAACGATAATCCACCTCAGGTTCTGTATCCAGTCCAGACTGGTGGCTCCATGGTGGCTGAAATGGTTCCTCGTTCAGCAGATGTGGGCTACCTGGTGACTAAAGTGGTGGCTGTGGATGTGGACTCTGGACAGAATGCCTGGCTCTCCTATAAACTACAGAAAGCCACAGACAGAGCGCTGTTTGAAGTGGGCTTACAGAATGGAGAAATAAGAACTATCCGTCAGGTGACTGATAAAGATGCTGTGAAACAAAGACTGACTGTCATAGTGGAGGACAACGGGCAGCCCTCTCGTTCAGCTACAGTCATTGTTAACGTGGCGGTGGCGGACAGCTTCCCTGAAGTGTTGTCGGAGTTCAGTGAATTTCCACACGATAAGGAATACAATGACAACCTGACTTTTTACTTAGTGTTGGCTCTGGCTGTGGTTTCCTTCCTCTTCATCACGTGTTTAGTGGTTATTATATCAGTGAAGATCTACAGATGGAGACAGTCTCGCATCCTGTATCACTCCAGCCTCCCTGTGATTCCATATTATCCACCTCGTTACTCTGATACTATGGGAACAGGAACTCTGCCACACGTGTACAATTACGAGGTGTGCAGGACGACTGATTCCAGAAAAAGTGACATTAAGTTCGGAGGAGCTGCTAATCAGAACATGTTGATAATGGATCCCAGTTCTACAGGGACGATGCAGCGAATACAGAATGAGAAGAACATCCTGGATGAACCCGACTCTCCTCTAGAGGTTAGAATGGTTTGATTTATTTGGTTCTTCTTATGCCTTGTTGCCCTACAATATATTTAAATCATAAATGCCCTGTTCTTGTGTCGCACTTTATCTAGTCCAGATGACCCCAAAACTTATTACTCTGTATCCATTCAAGTTTAGTGTTTAATAACAGTCACTTACATTATATGATGTTTTATGGTACCTCATATTTTGTTTGATTGTAGTACAATTCTCTTTAGTTTGACAAGTATTTTTGCAACAGTGTTTTAACTACACCTATAATGACCCACTTATGCCTGGAAAAGGCGGCAGGCATTTAAGTAGGCAGAGAAACAGACAAACAGGTTGGATTTGATTATTTCTGATACTTGTAATCAGTTGTTCAGTGTTTTTATTCATTCACAATTTGTTTGTATGAGAATCACAGACAGCAACAGTTGAAGTAAACACCACCATAACCCCATTCATTTATTTGTTTAAAATTTCCTATAATATTTAGCAGTTTTTTAATTTTTATTTGCTTGGATTTTCCTTTTTCTTTTATTTTGTTTTTATTTATTCCTTTGTGAAAATGTTTTGCCCATCTCAAGAACGGGTTATTTTAAAATTCCTACATCTTCATCTTTTAATACCATCTCAGATAAATCGATGAATTATCATCTTGAAGGAGCCTTTTTTTTTATTTAGTAAACCATTTTTTGTGTACGTTATCAGTTTTTCAATTATCAAAGGTGTCTTTGATTTTCTGCTATATGTTATATGTCTTTATTTGTCTGCTGAACGCTGAACGCTTTTACAGATATACTTGGATTAAAAAAGTAGTATCTATAATTTATGGCTGAACTAACAGTCAATAATAGTGACTGTTGAGGACGACTGGTTTCAGAACCACGGTCAGTTCTTTATCCGTCTCAGCTTAGATAGCATGTACTTTCTGACTTTCTTTTTTTGCTTATTTGTTGTGTTTTATACTCATATTATCAGTTGACATATCATTTTACGAGAAGTTCATGATGATGTTTTGAGTGATAGAAACCTTCTACCTGCGTAGCCTTGCATTAAATTAGGATACTGAGTTGAACAAGGATGATATACTGCAACACATTCATACTGTTAATGCCTATTTTTTTTCCAAAATCTTACCACTTATCTTCAAGGCTTGTAAACAAATATGATGACTGATGAAAGACTATATTAAAAACTTTATTCATAATAACTATGCAAGCTTTCAATAATCATCGGGTTTTTATACTTTGAACCCATTAAAAAAAGGATTCATTGCTTTTTGTGTTCCGCAGTTTTCATATACAGACTCTTAGGGCCGCTGTTGACCGGAGTGTAGAAAACAGACACGTCTGTTTCAGCACCTCCTCTGTTCCGCCCGCATGATAAAGAAAGGACTGAACAGAGGAGAAAGAGGCGCTCCGTTTCTGTACGTCGTCTTGGAAAGAACCGTGGAATTTTGCACTAATTTTTCGTGTGGACTACCACCCCGCAAGGACAATTCACATTGGATTTGATGCCCGTTTTACAGATTGAATACCGCACTTTAGACAAGAATTTTCGCAGGACAATGGCAAGGCAAGTAACGCTGATTCTGTTTTCGTTCGCTCTCGGTTCGGTTATCGGGCAGGTCAGCTACACTATTTCTGAAGAATTGCCGAAAGGATCTTTGATTGGTAGTATAGCTCACGATTTGGGCTTGGAGGCGCAGCGTTTTATTTCGGGCAAAGCTCGGATTTATACCCGAGACAGCAGTGAGTACGTGGAGCTCAGCAGAGAAAGAGGACTCCTCCTCGTCGGGGAGAGAATCGACAGAGAGACGCTCTGCAAGCAGACGACGCCCTGTGCGTTGCATTTTCAAATAATACTGGAAAACCCCATGGAATTTTATACAATAACAATCCAGATTGCAGATATTAATGATAATGCACCAATGTTCAAGAAAAAGGAGGTCGTTTTCAAAATAAGCGAGTCAGCGGCAATTGGAGCAACATTCGTTCTGGAAAAAGCTGTAGATCTTGATGTTGGCGTTAATAGTGTCCGTGGATACGAACTACAGCCGACGAATAATTTTGCTCTGAAGCTTTACAATAATCAGCCAGATAAAAATGTGGAGATGGTGTTACAGAGGCCGCTAGACAGAGAGAAAGAGGAGCAGATAAATCTGTTCTTGACGGCTGTAGACGGAGGAGAACCGCAAATGTCAGGTACGATGCTGATTGTGATTACAGTTATAGACGCGAATGATAATGCTCCAGTTTTTACGCAAAAAACGTATAAGGCTACTGTTACCGAAAACTCACCCAGAGGGACAGTTGTTGTAACCGTCACAGCAGCAGATGCAGATCAAGGTTCTAACAGTAAAATAACATACTCCATCACTTCTAGAAATGACGACGAAAGTAGAATATTCGACATAAATAAAGAAAACGGCGAGGTTATGTTAACTGGTAATCTTGATTTTGAAGAGTCCAGAAATTATCAACTTAATCTTGTTGCTAGTGACGATGGTGGACTCACTGATTCGTCCAAATTAATTGTTGACGTTCAAGACACAAATGACAACAGTCCGGAAATTAACATAATGTCAAAGTCGAACGTAATTCCAGAGAACGCTGAATTAAATACCGTTGTTACCATGATAAATACTGAGGACAGAGACGCAGGAGAAAATGGGAAGGTGCATTGTTACACTAGTCAAAACATACCATTTATGCTGAAGTCATCAACGAATAATTTCTATAGTTTAGTGACAGACAGTGAATTAGACAGAGAGAGCGCCTCGGAGTATAATATCACAGTGACCTGCTCTGATGAAGGAGTTCCCTCCCTCTCCAGCAGCGTCTCTCTCACCTTACAGATCTCTGATGTAAATGACAACGCACCTGTATTTGAGAGAAGCGCTTATGAGGCTTACATTGTAGAAAACAACACACCAGGTGTCTCTGTATTCACAGTGAAAGCCAAAGACGCTGATTGGAATCAAAATGCCCGTGTTTCTTACATACTGGAGGAATCTTATATTAACGGAGTGCCAGTCTCCTCATATGTATCTGTCAGTGCTGATAGTGGAGTCATCCATGCAGTTCGCGCTTTTGACTACGAGCAGATCGAAGATTTCCAATTCTGCGTTAAAGCGCAGGATGGAGGCTCTCCTCCTCTCAGCAGTAACGTGACTATAAAAATCCTGATCCAGGATCAGAACGATAATCCACCTCAGGTTTTGTATCCAGTCCAGACTGGTGGCTCCATGGTGGCTGAAATGGTTCCTCGTTCAGCAGATGTGGGCTACCTGGTGACTAAAGTGGTGGCTGTGGATGTGGACTCTGGACAGAATGCCTGGCTCTCCTATAAACTACAGAAAGCCACAGACAGAGCGCTGTTTGAAGTGGGCTTACAGAATGGAGAAATAAGAACTATCCGTCAGGTGACTGATAAAGATGCTGTGAAACAAAGACTGACTGTCATAGTGGAGGACAACGGGCAGCCCTCTCGTTCAGCTACAGTCATTGTTAACGTGGCGGTGGCGGACAGCTTCCCTGAAGTGTTGTCGGAGTTCAGTGAATTTCCTCATGATAAGGAATACAATGACAACCTGACTTTTTACTTAGTGTTGGCTCTGGCTGTGGTTTCCTTCCTCTTCATCACGTGTTTAGTGGTTATTATATCAGTGAAGATCTACAGATGGAGACAGTCTCGCATCCTGTATCACTCCAGCCTCCCTGTGATTCCATATTATCCACCTCGTTACTCAGACACTTTGGGAACAGGAACTCTGCCACATGTGTACAATTACGAGGTGTGCAGGACGACTGACTCCAGAAAAAGTGACTGTAAGTTCGGAGGAGCTGGTAGTCAGAACGTGTTGATAATGGACTCCAGTACTGCAGGAACGATGCAGCGGATACAAAATGAGAAGAGCATCCTGGATGAACCCGACTCTCCTCTAGAGGTCAGTTATAATAATCAGCTACAGTCTTTTGAATTTCTGCACGTTTGTTTGAATTTTAACTTTTTTTTTCTTCTTTTTTTTTTTTTGCTTAGTTCCAAAGCAATAACGTTTTATTGATAATTTACCGAGGCTTATTATTTTATCTCTTTCTTCTTTTCGAGTGTTTCAAGGTTATTTATTGTACTTTAAAATGTTTTTTTTTTTTTTTTTAGTTTAAGTTAATTTAATTTGTAGTCACTATAAGACTTGGTAACGAAAGGCTTAGAGGCATGCTAAATTTCAGCACCCTGGACAGAAGCGCTAATAATCACCTAAACTCCTGCTGCAGTTTTCTCTCGCTCTCGCTCTCTCTCTCTCTCCTTGTGTCTTAATACTCTATTACATTTGTTTCTTTACTTTGGGAATGTTTTGTTTGTTTTTTTTTTTGGTTTTTTTTCAGTAATTATGCACTGTTGGTTCCCTTTGGTGATTTGTGTTACCCATTATTCTTTTTTGAATGATTTAATTTTTTTAAAAAAAATTTATTGCGGTTTTACAGAAGTCATTTTATATTTACCTAACAACTCTTGCAGTTTTGCTCTGTCAACTCTGTGCGCCGCTGTTGGTCAATTTTTTTGCAGTTGTTGAAAAGGTTTAAAGCAAACCTCCCGTGCCATGTCATTATTTTAGAGAGGAAATTGAGAGAAGAGCGCTGCTTCGTAAAACTCACAGATCGTTTGTTGACTGTTTTGTTGCAAGTTCTTCCTATCATCCGGATTTGAATGGGTTTTGTTTTATTGTTTCTTCCACGTTCTCTTGGCTCTATTTCTTTGAGTAAATTGAGATTGAATCTATTTTTTTGAACGGGAGTGCAAAGCATCGGACAGAACAATGGAACGGCAAGTACTGTTTTCCATCTTGCTTTGCTGCGTCTCTTCAGCTCTAGGTCAGATCAGCTACTCTGTTCCTGAAGAAATGCCAAAGGGATCTGTGGTGGGAAACATAGCAACAGATTTGGGTTTGGATGTGAAAAGATTACAGTCGGGTAAAGCGCGCATCTTTGCGGGCGAAAGTGCGGAATACATCGAGCTGAGCAGAGAAAGAGGAGTCCTTCTGGTGAAAGAAAAGATCGACAGAGAGTTGCTCTGCAGACAGACGACGCCTTGTGCGTTGCATTTGCAGGTCATTTTAGAAAAACCCATGGAGCTTTTTCGGATAACAGTCGAGATTACCGACATCAACGACAACAGTCCCAGCTTTAAAAATGGCGAGAAGCGCTTTG
Source organism: Xiphophorus maculatus (assembly GCF_002775205.1). Lineage (NCBI taxonomy): Eukaryota > Metazoa > Chordata > Actinopteri > Cyprinodontiformes > Poeciliidae > Xiphophorus > Xiphophorus maculatus. The sequence continues at coordinate 16,574,991 of NC_036465.1, read as the reverse complement.
AAATCAGCGAATCTGCGGTGACGGGCTCTAAATTTGTCTTAGAAAAAGCAGTTGATTTAGACATCGGCAGAAATGGTGTAAAGAATTACAGCTTAAAACCTACGGACAATTTTGTGTTGAAGGTAGAAAATGAGGCGGATGGAAATAAAAAGGTTGAGATGATTTTACATAAGCCTTTAGACAGAGAGAAAGAGGAAGAGATTTCATTATTGCTAAAAGCTGTAGATGGGGGAGAACCGCAAATGTCGGGTACAGTGAAAATTTATGTGACTGTTCTCGATGCAAATGACAATCCTCCTGTTTTTACACAGTCAGTGTACAAAGCAACTATAGCAGAAAATTCTCAGAAAGGAACCACACTGACGACAGTCAGTGCTTCTGATGCAGATAAGGGAATCAACGGAAAAATTTCGTATGCATTATCGACTTCTATTGATAGTTTGTCTGATACTTTTCAAATAAAAGAAAATGGGGAGGTAATTTTAGTGGGGGAGATTGACTTTGAAAGAGCGAAAAATTACCAAATTGATATTGTAGCTACAGACAGCGGTGGTCTTTCTGACTCCAGTAAAATTATTGTTGATGTTATTGACGTAAATGACAATGACCCTGTTATAAGTATCATGTCAAAATCTGACTTTATTCTGGAAGACTCTCCTTATAATACGGTCATAGTGATGTTTAGCGTTACTGACCCAGATTCAAGTAACAATGGTCGTGTAAATTGCAAAATAAATGAAAATATACCATTTGCTATTAAAACTTCATCAAATGACTTTTATACCCTCATAACAGATAGTGAATTAGACAGAGAGACAGCCTCTGAGTACAATATCACGGTAACATGCTCTGATGGAGGAATCCCCTCCCTCTCCAGCAGCGTCTCTCTCACCTTACAGATCTCTGATGTAAATGACAACGCACCTGTATTTGAGAGGAGCTCATATGAGGCCTACATTGTAGAAAACAACACACCAGGTGTGTCTATATTTACTGTTAAAGCTACAGACGCTGATTGGAACCAGAATGCCCGTGTTTCATACATCCTGGAGGATACGTCTGTAAATGGAGTACCAATATCATCATATGTGTCGGTCAGTGCTGATAGTGGAGTCATCCATGCAGTTCGCTCTTTTGATTATGAGCAGATCAAAGATTTCTGTTTTCACATAAAGGCGCAGGATGGAGGCTCTCCTCCGCTGAGCAGCAATGTAACTATAAAAATCCTGATCCAGGACCAGAACGATAACCCTCCTCAGGTTCTGTACCCAGTCCAGACTGGTGGCTCCATGGTGGCTGAAATGGTTCCTCGTTCAGCAGATGTGGGCTACCTGGTGACTAAAGTGGTGGCTGTGGATGTGGACTCTGGACAGAATGCCTGGCTCTCCTATAAACTACAGAAAGCCACAGACAGAGCGCTGTTTGAAGTGGGCTTACAGAATGGAGAAATAAGAACTATCCGTCAGGTGACTGATAAAGATGCTGTGAAACAAAGACTGACTGTCATAGTGGAGGACAACGGGCAGCCCTCTCGTTCAGCTACAGTCATTGTTAACGTGGCGGTGGCGGACAGTTTCCCTGAAGTGTTGTCGGAGTTCAGTGAATTTCCACACGATAAGGAATACAATGACAACTTGACTTTTAACTTAGTGTTGGCTCTGGCTGTGGTTTCCTTCCTCTTCATCACGTGTTTAGTGGTTATTATATCAGTGAAGATCTACAGATGGAGACAGTCTCGCATCCTGTATCATTCCAGCCTCCCTGTGATTCCATATTATCCACCTCGTTACTCAGACACTTTGGGAACAGGAACTCTGCCACACGTGTACAATTACGAGGTTTGCAGGACGACTGACTCCAGAAAGAGTGACTGTAAATTAGGAAGAGCTGGTAGTCAGAATGTGTTGATAATGGACTCTAGTACTGCAGGGACGATGCAGCGGATACAGAGTGAGAAGATCATCCTGGATGAACCTGACTCTCCTCTAGAGGTTAGAACATTATCACATTACTTGCAAATGTTATTATCAAAATCCAGTTGCCATCTGCATGTTATAGTTTTACAACCACTTTCATTCAAAGTTTGCATTAAACTAAATTGTTTTGTAACAGTAACATGCTTTCTCGCCCTGTATTACTTTGTTAATAGCTTGTTTTCAGCAGTGTAATGGACTTTTATTCTAAGTGCAATTTTGGATACATTTTGTTGGGGCAAATGATTGTCTAAACATTTCTGTTGTGTAAATATGTCTAGTAATTTTAATTATCAGTATCCTCTACAATGTGTTGATACCTTAATTTTCATAAGAATTTACTGTTCACTATTTAGAAATTGCTTTTAACACTACAGCTTCAAGTGAAATTCACACCATATTTGTTTGAAAAAGTAAGCTTTAGTAAGTAGGCAAATATAGATGTAAGATATAAAGATGACAAAATTTTTCCACTTTAAATTAATATAAAAACAGCTAAGGCCTAACAACATGTGGTCTAATCATTTCTGGGAGCTCAACATTCTGTGTTGATATCTTTTTATATTTGACAAGATGTTAAAAATATTCAGATTTCTAGCCAAGGCATGTGCTTGAATTGTCTGCCTTTTTGTCATATTTTATGCTTACATACATACTGTATGAACATTAATCATTTCCTTTATTATGCTGACTTGTTTTTTGGACACCTTGTTTTATCAGCATCTTTAATTTCTTCTTCTTACTAGCAAACTGTGTTCATAAACTCTTATTTATTCTAAAACTCAGTGCTAAATATGGCTTTTTATACAAACACAATTTAGCTTGACCTTTTAAACTAGTCATACTAAAGATTATTTTTTAAGTATTCTGTCTTAAGTGTAGCTTACTGCTCTACCTGGGGCATTTGAGACAAGTGTTCCTTTGTTTTAAAATCTTAATCTGTCCTTATCCATCTATTTCCTGTACATGCTTGTCTTTGCAAAGTTGTGGTGTTTCTTATGTCCAGTGATCATTAGGCGGCAGTCATGCACACCCCAACACACTGGGTAAACCCAGGGAATCTCCACATATTCATGGAGAAGAACAGATGAACTCTATGCATAAATACCCTGAAGCAGAAGTTGAATACAGAATCTTCTTGCTGTAAGGCAAGAATGTCTCAGTGCTGACCACTGCACAGACCTCTGTCTTTGTTAGAAAAAAAAAACATGGCATAACCATAACTAGTCTTAGTTTCTCATTGATAAATCTCTAAAGAGGTTATTAAAATTATAAGCACCAACAAAAAAGACAGTTCTGAGAAGTTTACAGCCTGACAAAAAAAAAAAAAATGTTTTCATCATTTTTGTCAAGCTAGTGTGTGCTACTACAAGTCCTTGCTTTAAAAACTCTGTTCTGTTTATTTTCAGTTGCGTGAACTTGGAGTCTATATTTTACGGCTGAAAAAAGTAGCCATGTGATGTTTTACACCTTTCGATTTTAAGGCAATCACTGAGATATTTTTCTCCTATTTTTCTTTTTTTTTATAAAGATGTTCTTTTTAAAAAATAACCTATTTACCAAATGATCAATTTGGTGTTTATATCCACACCTATTTTGGATTATTTATTCTTAAATAGTTTAGTTATTTCAAACTGCTTGTATTAACTTGCCGTGACTGACGGACTGGGTAATTTTTGATACATTACGTGTCTGTATACTATCTAAAAAATGCCAGAATGAACTAAATAATTGTACTTTTTCACTATTTCTAATTCATATGCAAGATGAACACTTAACTGTATCAACTACCTCAAGATCTCTTTTTCTTTTTAATTATTTTTTCGCGAGGTATCATTTTTTCTACAACGTGCTTAATGTACCTCAACCCCTTATACGTAGCGTTAAATGGTAAACGGACAATAATTTAAAAATAATAATAATTATAGTTCCAAGAAAATGATATGCTGTAATATGAATTTATGCTTTTTAAAAGTTGGATTTGATTAAATGCCCTTTTATTAATATGATGCCCGGTATTACTAAGTGCGTGTAGTATTTTTATCTTAACAGTTTAAGGTGAATTGTAGTTTCACATCCGGTCTGCTCCTGCAAAGACTGGATGTCTGCAGTGCACGAATTTGTACTCTCAGGGCCGCTGTTGGCTCATGCAGAGATTTCTTTCCTCGTTTTGATGCCCTGAACAGCGAAAGATTTATTCAGATAGACCACAAGCGTTCAACAAAAGGGACAGCAATCATCTCGCTGCACTTTCTGCATATATTTGGGAACAAGAATATAAAAAAATACAACATTCTCTGCTGGACGATCTTATATTTGGGGAAACTTCACGTTTTGGAATTAAGAAACATTATTTTTTTTAGGATTTAACGAGGATACCATGTTGGAGAGAACAATGAGATGGCAAGTACTGTTGTTTGTCGTGATTTTTGCGCTCGATTGTGTAGCAGGGCAGGCCACTTACTCTATTCCAGAGGAAATGTCAAAAGGCTCCCTTGTTGGTAACATAGCTCACGATTTAGGGTTGGACGTGAAGAGACTGAAGTCCGGTAGAGCCAGAATATATACAGAAGATAAAGCAGAATACATCGAGCTAAACACAGACAGAGGTCTCCTGGTAGTCAAAGAAAGAATCGACAGAGAGACGCTGTGCGGACAGACAACGCCTTGTGCTTTACATCTGCAAATTACGCTCGAAGACCCGATTGAATTTTATTCCGTTAATGTCGAAATTAATGACATAAACGACAATGTGCCCACGTTTAAGAAGGAAGAGATGAAATTTAGGATCAGCGAGTCGGCTGTGATTGGAGCAAAATTTGTATTAGAGAGAGCGATGGATCTAGATGTGGGGGTGAACGGGCTGCAGAGTTACTCACTTAAACCAACGGATAATTTCATTTTAAAGCTCAACAGCCAACAAGATGGCAGCAAAAAGGTGGAGATGGTTTTGCAAAAGCCGCTGGATAGAGAGGCGCAAGATCACATCGCATTAACTCTTACTGCCAGTGATGGCGGAGAGCCTCAGCTGTCAGGAACAATGCGGGTGGAAATTGTCGTGTTAGATGCAAATGACAATGCTCCCGTTTTTACGCAAGAAACCTATAAAGTTACTGTTATGGAAACTGCTCCGAGAGGAACTATTCTGAGTACAGTTCGTGCAGTAGATGCAGATGAAGGTTCGAATGGAAAAGTGGTCTATTCGATAACAAACACACTAGATGACGTGCCAAATGTATTCCAAGTAGCGGAAGAAAGCGGCGTTGTATCTTTAATTGGAAGCTTAGATTACGAAAAGACGCAGCGCTATGAAATACACGTACAAGCTGGCGACGACGGGGGCCTGACAGATTCGTGTAAGATTATTGTTGAAGTTACCGATACAAACGATAATGAACCTTCTATAAATGTTATGTCTAAAACAAAATCGGTAACAGAAAATTCCAAACCAGGTACGGTGGTTACGATAATTAATGTCCAAGACGCTGACTCTGGGGAAAACGGGAATGTTGAGTGTAGCATTGAGGAAAACATGCCGTTTTTGATAAAAGCAACTTCAAAGAAATTTTATAGTTTAGTGACAGACAGTGAGTTAGACAGAGAGATGGCCTCTAGTTATAACATCACAGTGACCTGCTCTGATAAAGGAGTACCCTCCCTCTCCACTGGCATTACTCTAACCTTGGAGATCTCTGATGTAAATGATAATACACCTGCCTTTGAAAGGAGCTCATATGAGGCCTACATAGTAGAAAACAACACACCAGGTGTGTCTATATTTACTGTGAAAGCTACAGACGCTGACTGGAACCAGAATGCTCGTGTTTCTTATATCCTGGAGGAATCCTCTGTTAACGGAGTGCCAGTCTCTTCATATGTATCTGTTACTGCTGATAGTGGAGTCATCCATGCAGTTCGCTCTTTTGACTACGAGCAGATCAAAGATTTTCAGTTTATTGTTAAAGCACAGGATGGAGGCTCTCCTCCACTCAACAGCAACGTCACTATAAAAATCCTGATCCAGGACCAGAATGATAATCCGCCTCAGGTTCTGTACCCAGTCCAGACTGGTGGCTCCATGGTGGCTGAAATGGTTCCTCGTTCAGCAGATGTGGGCTACCTGGTGACTAAAGTGGTGGCTGTGGATGTGGACTCTGGACAGAATGCCTGGCTCTCCTATAAACTACAGAAAGCCACAGACAGAGCGCTGTTTGAAGTGGGCTTACAGAATGGAGAAATCAGAACTATCCGTCAGGTGACTGATAAAGATGCTGTGAAACAAAGACTGACTGTCATAGTGGAGGACAACGGGCAGCCCTCTCGTTCAGCTACAGTCATTGTTAACGTGGCGGTGGCGGACAGCTTCCCTGAAGTGTTGTCGGAGTTCAGTGAATTTCCACACGATAAGGAATACAATGATAATCTGACTTTTTACTTAGTGTTGGCTCTGGCTGTGGTTTCCTTCCTCTTCATCACGTGTTTAGTGGTTATTATATCAGTGAAGATCTACAGATGGAGACAGTCTCGCATCATGTATCACTCCAGCCTCCCTGTGATTCCATATTATCCACCTCGTTACTCAGACACTTTGGGAACAGGAACTCTGCCACATGTGTACAATTACGAGGTGTGCAGAACAACTGACTCCAGAAAGAGTGACTGTAAGTTCAGAGGAGCTGGTAATCAGAATTTGTTGATAATGGACCCGGGTTCTACAATGCAGCGGATACAGAATGAGAAGAGCATCCTGGATGAACCCGACTCTCCTCTAGAGGTTGGAATACTTTATTTATTTGATCCTTCTTATGCTTTATATCCCTTCCATATATTTAAATTGTAAATGCCCTGTACTTATGTAGCACTTTATCTAGAGGACCCCAAAACTCTTTACGCTACACGCTGTTTTTCACACATTAACATTTATAGATTAAATGAAATCATTTACCTCTTTAATTGAATTCTTCTTCTTTGGTATCAAAACAAAAAAAGCTTTATTTAACAATTATTTGAAGAGGATTAAAAAGTGAAGCATTATTTGTTTTACTTTGTCTCATAGCACATAGATACTTTAAGTCAAATGCAAATGTCCTCTTTTGCGTTTTTTCTTACGTCTTTTAGTCATTATTAATTCCATGCTAGTCAACGTCAAGTTTCTATTTTGTTAATTTTGTGGAACCATTTTCCCTTTTTTTATTATTAATAGTTGGGTGAAGCATAGGGTAGGGCATTTTTAGTAAAACATGGGCTTACCTATCAACGTCAATAGCGCTGGCTTGTTCTGCCAAACGACAGTCTTGCTTTATTTTAATGAAAATACATTTTTTGATGTCAACCTCAATTCATCTGAATACAATCAGCTCGAGATAACCGATTAGGTCGTGTGGGTATGAAGGCATTTTCTCAATTTCAGGACAACGGACAGCGGCGTTTTCTACAGCATTCTTTTAAAACTTTTGATGGTGCTTTCACATAAAGTTAAAAAAACTAGATTGACTATCAGATACGATCATATATTTGATCATTCATTCAAACTAATAGAGTGGTGAGCAATGTTCCCTCTAATCTGCACAATCGCGCACTGCTCGCACATTCTCAGCGCACAATAAAATCTATGCAGCGCAGAAAATAAAATCCAACGTAAACTATACATTGAGCTCAGACATCAGTTTTAACTATGGACCAATAACGTATAACGATCTAACTCGGTGAGTCACAGGTGTCCAGCCAATGATATGATACGGCTCACTTACGCTACGTAGCCAATCATTGCATGCTATTGTGTGTACGTGCCTTGCGCTGTGGCACCGTGCAGATTTGCTAGGTAGGAAAAATACGACGGAGTTAAGAGAAGCTAAAACTACCACCCTATCATGGCTAAGCGAACAGTGGGACATCCACTCATCAAGCCAAAGCAAAACAGAAATGCGCTTCTTTTAAGATGGAATGGCTGTCGGAGCTTGTGCAAAAAGAAGAACAAGTGGTGTAACTGGGTGATATTTTTTCTTTTTCGAGTAAGAAAGGTTTACTCTGCAAAACATGCAGCGAAGCCAAAGTAGCAAGCGAGTTTTCAGAGGGAAAAATGGACTGAATGGAAGTTGGACTACCTCGAGCGAACAACCCCTGGAGAAGTGAGAAAGACAGACGTGAAAAAACTGTGTAATTAAATATTTTAAGACAAAGAGTTACAAGAATTTATACACTATCACAAGCTAGAGCACACATTTCATTGTGCAGAATGTGAATGTTTTAATGTGAACAAAAAGTTATGTCTGAAAGGTGAAATTGTCTCATTTCTCACCATGGCCACAGCAGGACTCTTATATATAACATACTATGCATCTCATGAACAGCAATGTTTTTTTTTTGTTTTGTTTTTAAGTGGGGCAAATCACTTATATTAAAAGCAAACTAATGGAAGTTGCTGCTGTAATCTGATTCTTTTAATAAGCCATGTAACTTTCTATGATCCCAGATTTATAACAGGTGTAATACAGGTGTGTGGCCATAGTGCGCACAGCTGATGTTGCTCTCAGTGGTCCTCAGTTTACTCAGGGAGCCTGTGTGTATGCCCAGACACATGAAAAATTAGAGGGATCATTGGTTGTGAGCTTATTTGTTATTCTGTTATTTTAAAACAAAAGCTTTAAAAACATTTGCCGGGTTACAGCGATAACAATTGAAAAGACCTTCTTTTTTGTGCATAGTTTTTCTTGAAATATTATATGATGATTATGATTATTATTTATTTATTTATTTTACTTATTTCATTTTTAATTTTTTTGTTTTCGATATATAAGTCTAAATTTAATCTGCAGTTTTTCATTTTGAACTCACAGGGCCGCTGTTGACCATAGTGTGTTTTGAACAGTAGATTTGCAGCAGGACCTCCTTTCTATCGTTCACATAATGAAGAAGGAGCACGACGGGAAAGGACCGCAGCAGATATTTAAAAGGAAAAAAAAGGGGAAAGAAATATCAGACTGACAACTTACGTGCTTTTGCGTGGATTGTGCTTGGTTTGAAAGATTGACTGCGGCTGGAACGGAGACAAAATACTCGATTTTTAACCAAAGAGTTTTTCAGTGGAACAATACACGGATAGAACAATGAGGAGGCAAGTAACGGTGACTATCTTTGTCCTCTCCCTCGGCTTTGTGTTCGGGCAAGTTTCTTACTCTATTCCGGAGGAAATGGCCAAAGGATCTTTAATAGGAAACATAGCGCACGATTTAGGCTTGCAAATCAAACGCCTGACATCAGGCAAAGCGCGAATCTTCACCCGAGACAGCGACGAGTACGTCGAGCTAAACAGAGAAACGGGAGCCATCCTTGTGAAGGAGAGAATCGACAGAGAAACCCTTTGCAAAAAGACGACGCCTTGTTCTTTACATTTTCAGATTATTTTAGAAAATCCAATTGAATTTTACAGCGTTACGATCCAGATCACAGACATTAACGACAATGCGCCATCTTTTGAGAAGCGAGAAAAGAAATTCAAGATTAGTGAGTCGGCAGTGATCGGGGCTAAATTTGTTTTAGAAAGAGCGGTCGATCTTGATGTCGGAATTAATGACCTCAAAAGCTACACTTTAAAACCGACAGAGAATTTTGAGTTAAAACTACACAACAACCCCGATGGGAATAAAAACGTAGAGATGGTGTTACAGAAGCCATTAGACCGAGAAAAACAGCAAAATATGAAACTGGTGTTAACAGCTGTTGACGGAGGAGAGCTGCAGATGTCAGGAACGATGCAGATTGTTATTACAGTGCTAGACGCTAACGATAATGCTCCGGTTTTCACACAACATATATACAAAGCTACTGTTACTGAAAATTCAGCAAAGGGAACAGTTGTTGCAACAGTTAAAGCTTCAGACGCAGACGAAGGCTCTTATGGTAAAATAACATATACAATAACAAACACGTTCGATGAAGTCAAAAATATATTTGAAGTCAACCAGGAAAGCGGTGAAGTGATTTTAATTGGAAATACGGATTTTGAAGAGTCAAGAAGTTATCAGATACATTTACTTGCCAGTGATGAAGGTGGTCTCACAGATTCTTGCAAATTATTTGTCGATATACAAGACACAAATGATAACAACCCACAAATTAAAATCATGTCAAAGTCTACTCTTATTTCAGAGGACGTGAAACTAAATACAGTAGTAACAGTGATAAGCATCGAGGACAAAGACTCAGGGAAAAATGGAAAAGTAAAATGCTTCGTAAATGAGGATACGCCTTTCAGTTTAAAATCATCAGCGAATGATTTCTACAGTTTAGTGACAGACAGCGAATTAGACAGAGAAACAAAAGCGGAGTTTAACATCACAGTGACCTGCTCTGATGAAGGAGTTCCCTCCCTCTCCAGTAGCATCACTCTTACATTACAGATCTCTGATGTAAATGACAACGCACCTGTCTTTGAGAGGAGCTCATATGAGGCCTACATTGTAGAAAACAACACTCCAGGACTTTCTATATTTACAGTAAAAGCTACAGACGCTGACTGGAACCAGAATTCTCGCGTTTCTTACATGCTGGAGGAATCCTCTGTTAACGGAGTGCCAGTCTCCTCATATGTATCTGTTAGTGCTGATAGTGGAGTCATCCATGCAGTTCGCTATTTTGATTACGAGCAGATCAAAGATTTCAAGTTCTGCATTAAAGCGCAGGATGGAGGCTCTCCTCCACTCAGCAGTAACGTAACTGTGAAAATCCTGATCCAGGATCAGAACGATAATCCCCCTCAGGTTCTGTACCCAGTCCAGACTGGTGGCTCCATGGTGGCTGAAATGGTTCCTCGTTCAGCAGATGTGGGCTACCTGGTGACTAAAGTGGTGGCTGTGGATGTAGACTCTGGGCAGAATGCCTGGCTCTCCTATAAACTACAGAAAGCAACAGACAGAGCGCTGTTTGAAGTGGGCTTACAGAATGGAGAAATCAGAACTATCCGTCAGGTGACTGATAAAGATGCTGTGAAACAAAGACTGACTGTCATAGTGGAGGACAACGGGCAGCCCTCTCGTTCAGCTACAGTCATTGTTAACGTGGCGGTGGCGGACAGCTTCCCTGAAGTGTTGTCGGAGTTCAGTGACTTTCCACACGATAAGGAATACAATGACAACCTGACTTTTTACTTAGTGTTGGCTCTGGCTGTGGTTTCCTTCCTCTTCATCACGTGCTTAGTGGTTATTATATCAGTGAAGATCTACAGATGGAGACAGTCTCGCATCCTGTATCACTCCAGCCTCCCTGTGATTCCATATTATCCACCTCGTTACTCAGAGACTTTGGGAACAGGAACTCTGCCACATGTGTACAATTACGAGGTGTGCAGAACAACTGACTCCAGAAAAAGCGACACTAAATTTGGTGGAGCTGGTAGTCAGAATGTGTTGCTAATGAATCCCAGTTCTACAGGGACGATGCAGAGGATACAAAATGAGAAGAGCATCCTGGATGAACCCGACTCTCCTCTAGAGGTTAGAAGGCTCTAACTCTTTCTATTCTGTTTTACCTATTTTGAATTCTAGCATAGAGGCATTGTGTGTATTTGTAAGAGAACCAGGAAACTTCATAGCTGTTTTATTCATTGCACTTGCTTTTTTAAAGGTGAAATATTTAAATTTAAAATTGTCTGTTTGCATTTTTTGCTGAGCATTTGTTGGTTCCTATGACTGAATCTCGTGTGAAGAGCTTTGGGGTCTTATGGCTCTGTTAAAGCACAAAATGATTTAACGCTAGTTACTATTTTACTACATAGTTTTGGTTTTATTTTTAACTTATATGCATAAAGCTATGGGGTATTTGACAAAATGTGATTATTTTTGTAGCACATAAATCCAGATAAAAATATTTCTTGACTAATATATTTTTTATCCCATAACCTTTTAGAAAAAGTTGTCTTGTTATATCTTTAGTTTGTTTAATATGATTGATTAGTCTTGAAAAATTAAATTTTTTCCTCAAAATGGTGAACTTTTGTTTTAGTTTGCTAGTGGCAATGCATGGTCGTGCTTGACTGCATTATCTATTAGTATTGTGGACTCGGTCATTTCAGCACAATGGACAGCGAAACCATCTTCGAAGGTTGATGTCCTGCAACATTTAGATGTGTCCCCGATTCAACACACGTAAATTATATGGGTCAGCTACTACGGAAGCAGGCAGATACTTTTTCATTCTTGTTTAAGATCTAATAAATGCATTCTGGTATGTTGATGTAGATAAGCATGTAAAAGTTGCATTACGTCACCTCTCGAGGATTGGGGCTTGATTCCATGTCTCATTAAACCACATACACGTGTTTACTATCATTTTGAGTTATCAGATCCTTTAATATACATTTCCTTTTTAGTTCTTTTTTTTTTCTTTATAAAACCTGCTCTATGGTCTAAGGATATTGTTGTATTAATGACTTAAAGCATTCTGCGACTTGAAATGCACCTTTTTGGATTATTTTAAGGTTTTTCTACTGTAATAATAATAAAAATAATAAAGATAATAATGATAATGATAATGATAATAATAATGATAATAATAATAATAATAATAATTATTATTATTATTATTATTATTAATAATATTATTATGTTATATTATATTATAATTTATTATATTAATAATAATAATAATAATATATTATGTTATAATAATAATATAACATAATATAATAATACCAATAATATACTATATTAATAATAAAAAAAAATAAAATATTATTATTATTATTATTATTATTATTATTATTATTATTATTATTATTATTATTGCTTCTTCTTTGCCAGACGCATCTCCATTTTATATCTGTGTAGTTTTTCCATTTGAACTCTTAGGGCCGCTGTCGACCACAGTGTCTAACAAACAGTGGGTTTATGGCAGCTTCTCCTCCGCACCGTCGACATAATGAAGCAAGAACACGACGTGAAAGGATCGCTAAAGCCTTTTAGAGTTTTTGAAACCGTTTTCGGATCATCGTTGCTGCGTGAATGTTGCTGGTTTTGAAACAATGGTTATGAGCTGAATTTACATCAACATCATCGCCAAGAGTATTACCATCAGGATTTCTCAATGGAATATTACTAGGACAGAACAATGATGAGGCAAGTAACGCTGTTCATATCCGTCCTCTCTCTCGCCTTTGTGCTCGGGCAGGTGTCCTACACTGTACCGGAGGAAATGGCCAAAGGATCTTTGATCGGGAACTTGGCTCATGATTTAGGTCTGCAAATTAAACGTCTAACTTCGGGTAAAGCACGGATTTTTACTCGAGACAGCGACGCGTATTTCGAGCTCAACAGAGAAACAGGGGTCCTCCTTGTTAAAGAAAAAATTGACAGAGAGGCGCTCTGTAAAAAGACGACGCCGTGCGCTCTGCAGTTCCAGATTATTTTGGAAAATCCGATGGAATTTTATAGCGTCACCGTCCAAATAACAGATATAAATGACAATGCGCCGAAATTTGAAAAGGATGAAATTGATTTCAGGATAAGTGAATCGGCTGTTACTGGAGCTAAATTTGCTCTGGAGAGAGCTGTCGATCTTGATGTTGGAATTAATGACCTCAAAAGCTACACTTTAAAGCCAACACAGAATTTTGCTTTAAAGCTTCACAATAATCCTGATGGCAATAAAAACTTGGAGATGGTGTTACAGAAGCCTTTAGACAGAGAAAAACAGGAAAAGATAAATCTGGTGCTAACAGCTGTAGATGGAGGAGAGCCACAGATGTCAGGTACGATGCTGGTTGTTATTACAGTGCTAGACGCTAATGATAATGCTCCAGTTTTTACACAACAGCTATATAAGGCTAGCGTTATTGAAAATTTGCCTCAGGGAACAATTGTCACTGCAGTTACAGCTTCAGATGCAGACGAGGGATCTAACAGTAAAATAAGATATTCAATTAGAAACACATTAGATAACGTGAGAAAAACGTTTAAGGTGAACCAGGAAAACGGCGAAGTAACTTTAATCGGAAAGACAGATTTTGAAGAGTCGAGGAGTTATGAAATAGATTTACTTGCTACTGATGAAGGAGGACTCACGGATTCTTGCAAAATTATTATTGACATACAAGACACAAACGATAATGTACCAGAAATACATATAATGTCAAAGTCCACCATTATTTCAGAGGACGCGAAACTAAATACAGTTGTCACAATGATAAACATCGAAGACAAAGACTCGGAACAAAACGGAAACGTAAAGTGCTACATTGATGAGAATCTGCCTTTCAGTTTGAAATCATTAGCAAATAATTTCTATAGTTTGGTGACAGACAGCGAATTAGACAAAGAAAATCACTCAGAGTATGTTATTACAGTGACCTGCTCTGATGAAGGAGTTCCCTCCCTCTCCAGCAGCGTCACTCTCACCTTACAGATCTCTGATGTAAATGATAACACGCCTGTATTTGAGAGAAGCTCATATGAGGCCTACATTGTAGAAAACAACACACCAGGTGTGTCTATATTTACAGTTAAAGCTACAGATGCTGACTGGAACCAGAATGCTCGTGTTTCGTATATCCTGGAGGAATCCTCTGTTAATGGAGTGCCAGTCTCTTCATACGTATCTGTTAGTGCTGATAGTGGAGTCATCCATGCTGTTCGCTCTTTTGACTACGAGCAGATCAAAGATTTCCAGTTCTGCATTAAAGCGCAGGATGGAGGCTCTCCTCCTCTCAGCAGCAATGTGACTGTGAAAATGATAATCCAGGATCAGAACGATAATCCGCCTCAGGTTCTGTATCCAGTCCAGACTGGTGGCTCCATGGTGGCTGAAATGGTGCCTCGTTCAGCAGATGTGGGCTACCTGGTGACTAAAGTGGTGGCTGTGGATGTGGACTCTGGACAGAATGCCTGGCTCTCCTATAAACTACAGAAAGCCACAGACAGAGCGCTGTTTGAAGTGGGCTTACAGAATGGAGAAATCAGAACTATCCGTCAGGTGACTGATAAAGATGCTGTGAAACAAAGACTGACTGTCATAGTGGAGGACAACGGGCAGCCCTCTCGTTCAGCTACAGTCATTGTTAACGTGGCGGTGGCGGACAGCTTCCCTGAAGTGTTGTCGGAGTTCACTGAATTTCCACACGATAAGGAATACAATGACAACCTGACTTTTTACTTAGTGTTGGCTCTGGCTGTGGTTTCCTTCCTCTTCATCACGTGTTTAGTGGTTATTATATCAGTGAAGATCTACAGATGGAGACAGTCTCGCATCCTGTATCACTCCAGCCTCCCTGTGATTCCATATTATCCACCTCGTTACTCAGACACTATGGGAACAGGAACTCTGCCACACGTGTACAATTACGAGGTGTGCAGGACGACTGACTCCAGAAAAAGTGATACTAAATTTGGCGGAGCTGGTAATCCCAACTTGTTGATAATGGACTCCAGTACTGCAGGGACGATGCAGCGGATACAGAGTGAGAAGAACATCCTGGATGAGCTCGACTCTCCTCTAGAGGTTAGAGACTTTTAAGTTGCTTGTTATTCCTAATGTATTTCATCATCTACAGCTTTGATTGCGGACCATTAAGCCACGAGGTTTTGTTTGACTTTTCTCCTTTTCAAATGTAACACGTTTTGTTGTTCAGTACCCTGGATAGAGGAATGATGCTTCATTGCGTAACTTTTTAAATACATCAATCTACTGCTGCAGATACCTTCTGCAGTGACATAGTTTGGAGTGTGGGTTGTCTCTGCAACAAAATATAAAACAAATATTAAAATTTTAAAAATAATTCAGTCAAGCTGATTTTGAGTATCATTTTTGTTTAATCGGACTCTGAAAAAGAAAGTTGTCTGCCTCTAATTTCTGCAATTAATATTTTCAACTCTAAGGGTCGCTGTTTGAAAGGTTGTATTTTTATAGTGTCTCTCTCTCTCTCCTCCTCGTCTCCTTGTGTTGCATTACGCCTTCGTTTCCTAGCGTTTTAATAGACGACACGAGCAGTTCACGTTCGCTAAAATCTCTAGGAAGGAGAGATTTTTTCTTATGAATGCGCATTTTCTGTTTAATTTGCAGAGTGGAACGACTACTATGCTTTCTTTGCATGGACTCTTTTAGAAAGATCGGTGTTTTTTGTGTGTGTTTTTTAGAAAGGATCCAGGTTTGACAGAACAATGAAACGGCAAGTACTTTCTTTTCTTTCCGTGCTCTGTGTGAGCTACGCGCTTGGACAGGTCAGTTACATCATTCCCGAGGAAATGCCCAAAGGTTCGGTGTTAGGAAACATAGCTCACGATTTGGGTTTGGATTTGAAAAGGCTGAAATCAGGTAACGCTCGTGTATATACAGGGGGTAGTATGGAATATATTCGTCTAAATAAAGAGAGGGGAGTCCTCGTTGTTCAAGAGCAGATAGACAGAGAGGCTTTGTGCGGGGAGACGACGCCTTGTGCTTTGCATTTTCAGCTTATTTTAGAAAATCCTATGGAATTGTTTCGCGTCACAGTCGAGATTACCGACATAAATGACAACTCGCCTAGTTTCACACGCGCGGAAAAGCGCTTTGAAATCAGCGAGTCTGCAGCCATAGGCTCGAAATTTATATTAGAGAAAGCGATGGATTCTGACATTGGGATGAATGGACTGCAAGAATATACACTTTCTCCGACTGATAACTTCGTTTTAAAGCTACAAAATCAAGCAGATGGAAGCAAAAAGGTTGAGATGGTTTTACAGAAGCCGCTAGACAGAGAAGAGCAGGAATCTATGACACTGCTGCTGACAGCTACAGATGGCGGAGAGCCGCAGATGTCAGGGACAATGCAGATATTCGTCACTGTTTTAGATGCAAATGACAATGCTCCAATATTTGATAAACCACTGTACAGAGCTAAGATATCAGAAAATTCCCCAAAGGGCGTCAGTGTAACCACCGTAAAAGCGTCCGATAAAGATATTGGTTCAAATCAGGAATTGTCGTATCTCATATCTCCAGGCAAACATCATTTGACTGAGATGTTTAATATTAACCCTAAAACTGGTGAAATTACACTGACTGGTGAAATAGATTATGAAAAGTCAGCCATTTATCAAATGGATATTGAGGTGGTTGATAGTGGTGGTTTGTCAGATTCCACAAAATTAATAGTTGATGTTATCGATGAAAATGACAATTTCCCCCAAATAAATATTGCCTCAAAGACAGATAATCTAATGGAGGACGCACCAAAAAATACTGTAATTGCAATGTTAAGTATCAGTGATCCAGACTCAGAGAGTAGCGGAAAAGTTGGGTGTTATATACAGGATAATGTTCCCTTTAAAATAGAGGCGACTTTAAATGGGTTTTATAGATTAGTTACGGAAGTAGCTTTAGATAGAGAAGTTTCTCCCAATTATGATATCACAGTGACCTGCTCTGATGAAGGAGTTCCCTCCCTCTCCAGCAGCGTCACTCTCACCTTACAGATCTCTGACGTGAATGACAACGCACCTGTCTTTGAGAGGAGCTCATATGAGGCCTACATTGTAGAAAACAACACACCAGGTGTGTCTATATTCACAGTAAAAGCTACAGACGCTGACTGGAACCAGAATGCTCGTGTTTCTTACATTCTGATGGACTCTGCTCTTAACGGAGTGCCAGTGTCCTCATATGTATCTGTTAGCGCTGATAGTGGAGTCATCCATGCAGTTCGCTCTTTTGACTATGAGCAGATCAAAGATTTCCAGTTCTGCATAAAAGCGCAAGATGGAGGCTCTCCTCCACTGAGCAGCAACGTGACTGTGAAAATGATAATCCAGGATCAGAACGATAATCCGCCTCAGGTTCTGTATCCAGTCCAGACTGGTGGCTCCATGGTGGCTGAAATGGTTCCTCGTTCAGCAGATGTGGGCTACCTGGTGACTAAAGTGGTGGCTGTGGATGTGGACTCTGGACAGAATGCCTGGCTCTCCTATAAACTACAGAAAGCCACAGACAGAGCGCTGTTTGAAGTGGGCTTACAGAATGGAGAAATAAGAACTATCCGTCAGGTGACTGATAAAGATGCTGTGAAACAAAGACTGACTGTCATAGTGGAGGACAACGGGCAGCCCTCTCGTTCAGCTACAGTCATTGTTAACGTGGCGGTGGCGGACAGCTTCCCTGAAGTGTTGTCGGAGTTCAGTGAATTTCCACACGATAAGGAATACAATGACAACCTGACATTTTACTTAGTGTTGGCTCTGGCTGTGGTTTCCTTCCTCTTCATCACGTGTTTAGTGGTTATTATATCAGTGAAGATCTACAGATGGAGACAGTCTCGCATCCTGTATCACTCCAGCCTCCCTGTGATTCCATATTATCCACCTCGTTACTCAGACACTTTGGGAACAGGAACTCTGCCACACGTGTACAATTACGAGGTGTGCAGGACGACTGACTCCAGAAAGAGTGACAATAAGTTCGGCAGAACTGTCAATCAAAACCTGTTGATAATGGACCCCAGTTCCACAGGGACGATGCAGCGGATACAGAGTGAGAAGAACATCCTGGATGAACCCGACTCTCCACTAGAGGTTAGAGATCAATATAGATGATGAATACTACATTTTTTTTAATACTCAAAATATTATACTTCTGATTTTGATGGGTTTTTTTTATCTTATTTAAATATGGTTTTGTGTTATTTTTTGAAAATTCTACCACTGTCTCTCTATATTGTACAATGATTTTTCTCTCGGGTTCTGTGTTTCTGTTATTTATTGTAACAATAAAAGCAAAGATTATTAATGCTCACAGTTAATGGAAAATTATTAGGGAACTATACATGTATCATATTAGTAATACAACTTTTTTCATTTGGTTGAATCAGTAAAAAGTAATATCAACAGTAAATCAATAATAATGACTATATCATTATAAAGGGTGGATGACACTAGTTCTTATAAAGAGATGCATTATTTACAGTGAAATAATAACAATAATAATAATAATAAAAATTATTATTATTATTATTATTATTATTATTATTATTATTATTATTATTATTATTATTATTATTATTATATATTAGAATACATATTATAATATATAATATTGAATTATATATTATTATATATAATATTATATATTATTATTAATATATGATGTGTATTATATATTAATATATAATATATTATTAATATTATCTATTAATATTATTATTATTATTATTATATTATTATTATTATTATATAGTCTTTTATTATAGTTTTTATTATCATTTTTAATATTTATTCATTTATTTCAGTGCTTATTGAGCAATATTATTCATTCTGCTCGTCTTGCGTATCTTTTCTTTTTCAAAGCATTTAACGGAATCGCCGCTATTGGCCAGTATGTGGCAGTCTTAGATAGGACTTGTAAATATTCCTCCCCTTTACATGTGATGTCTTAGACAATAAAAAGACCCGAAACGCCTGCAGTTGGTTGAACGGATCTATCCTCGCTCATGCTTAAAACTCCTCGTCATTTTTGGACGGATATTTAATACCCTTTTGACGTTTTCCGCCTTTTTCCATCTGGATTTCGATTCGGAATATCCCGGCTACGCAATGAGAGGAGAAGTGCTGCTATTCTTCTGCGTTTTCTGCGTGGACGTGGTTTCGGGGCAGGTCAGCTATTCTATTCCTGAGGAAATGGTGAAAGGTTCATTAGTCTGTAACATTGCTCAGGATTTAGGTTTAGAATTAAAAAGGCTGAAGTCGGGCAATGCTCACCCTTATTCGGGGGACAGTGGAGAATACATCGAGCTCAGCAGAGACAGGGGTGTCCTCATAATCAAAGAGAGAATCGACAGAGAGGCATTGTGTGGAGACATGACTCCCTGTGCTTTGCATTTACAGATGATATTGGAAAATCCGATGGAGCTGTTTCGAATAACTGTAGAGATTACCGACATTAACGATAATGTGCCCAGTTTTGCTTCGACTACGAAACGTTTTGAAATCAGCGAGACGGCCTTTATTGGGTCTAAATTTGTCTTGGAAAAAGCTTTGGATGCTGACATTGGCGTGAACGGACTTCAAAGCTATTTGCTTGAACCAACAACCAATTTTGCTCTTAAACTAGAGAGTCAAGCGGATGGGAGTAAAAAGGTAGAAATGATTTTACAGAAGCCTCTAGATCGAGAGAAAGAGAGAGAAATATCTTTACTACTGACTGCTGTGGACGGCGGAGAGCCGCGAATGTCTGGTACAATGCAGATAACTGTTAATGTGTTAGACGCAAACGACAATGCACCAGTTTTCACTAAATCCGTCTACAAGACGACATTAGTGGAAAATTCTCCCCGTGGTACAAGTGTTATTGCTGTTAGAGCTTCAGACAAAGACGAAGGGTTAAACGGGCAGGTTTCATACACAATTACAAATAGCAAGCAACGATTATCCGAGCTCTTCCAAATCGATAGAAAATCCGGGGAGGTTATTTTGACAGGAGAAATAGATTATGAAAAGGCGAAGGTCTTACAAATAGACGTCGAGGCGACAGATAACGGAGGGCTTTCTGATTCCAGTAAGATTATTATTGATGTGATTGACATTAATGACAACAGTCCCCAGTTAAAAATACTCTCAAAATCAGCATCTGTTTTAGAAAACGCGCCTGAGAATACTGTGATTGCCATGCTCAGCGTAAATGATCCAGATTCCGAAAGAAATGGCGAGGTGCACTGTAAAATTAATGACGAGATTCCTTTCAAAATAAAGGACTCAAAGAACGGATTTTATAGTCTAGAAACAGGCGTAGCTTTAGATAGAGAAGAAACCGCACAATTTAATGTCACAGTGACCTGCTCTGATGAAGGTGTGCCCTCCCTCTCCAGCAGCGTGACTCTCACCTTACAGATCTCTGATGTAAATGACAACGCACCTGTATTTGAGAGAAGCTCATATGAGGCCTACATTGTAGAAAACAACACACCAGGTGTGTCTGTATTCACAGTAAAAGCTAGAGACGCTGATTGGAACCAGAACGCTCGTGTTTCTTACATTCTGATGGACTCCTCTGTTAACGGGGTGCCAGTCTCCTCTTATGTGTCCATCAGTGCTGATAGTGGAGTCATCAATGCAGTGCGATCTTTTGACTACGAGCAGATCAAAGATTTCCAGTTCTGCGTTAAAGCGCAGGATGGAGGCTCTCCTCCACTCAGCAGCAATGTGACTGTGAAAATCCTGATCCAGGATCAGAACGATAATCCACCCCAGGTTCTGTATCCAGTCCAGACTGGTGGCTCCATGGTGGCTGAAATGGTTCCTCGTTCAGCAGATGTGGGCTACCTGGTGACTAAAGTGGTGGCTGTGGATGTGGACTCTGGACAGAATGCCTGGCTCTCCTATAAACTACAGAAAGCCACAGACAGAGCGCTGTTTGAAGTGGGCTTACAGAATGGAGAAATCAGAACTATCCGTCAGGTGACTGATAAAGATGCTGTGAAACAAAGACTGACTGTCATAGTGGAGGACAACGGGCAGCCCTCTCGTTCAGCTACAGTCATTGTTAACGTGGCGGTGGCGGACAGCTTCCCTGAAGTGTTGTCGGAGTTCAGTGACTTTCCACACGATAAGGAATACAATGACAACCTGACTTTTTACTTAGTGTTGGCTCTGGCTGTGGTTTCCTTCCTCTTCATCACGTGTTTAGTGGTTATTATATCAGTGAAGATCTACAGATGGAGACAGTCTCGCATCCTGTATCACTCCAGCCTCCCTGTGATTCCATATTATCCACCTCGTTACTCAGACACTTTGGGAACAGGAACTCTGCCACACGTGTACAATTATGAGGTGTGCAGGACGACTGACTCCAGAAAAAGTGACAATAAGTTAGGAAGAGCTGGTAGTCAGAATATGTTGATAATGGATCCAAGTTCTACCGGGACGATGCAGCGGATACAGAATGAGAAGAACATCCTGGATGAACTCGACTCTCCTATTGAGGTTAGACCACCATCCTGATGTTTAATCAATTTATTGATTGTGGGCATCACTTTTTCGTGTGATATTTACATAAATTAAAAAAAAAAAAACATACCCGTGCTTTTCTTGTGTAATTTTGATTTCACATTATCTCTCCAATTTTCATTTTAATCAAAATTTTGTTTCTGCTGAGCTTTTTTATTAACCTCGTTTGACTTTTTTGATTTGAAATGTGTCAGGCTTTGCTCAATCGATTAACCAACACATTCTCACTCCCGACTCGTCACATATTGACGACTTGGGCAGGGTCCTTCAGCGTCACATGTTGACGATTTGGGTAGGTCACATGTTTTACGTGGATTATTAACGCGAAGGGTTCTCGCAACCGCTGCCGAACCTTCCAAACGCCGATGATTTGGTTAAGTTTAGGGCAAAAATTACGGTATGGCATAGGGTAAAACCCCTCGCGTCACATAATGACGCGAAAGGGGTACCCTGCGCGTCAATATGTGACGAGGACGGACCGTCCGATGCGTCAATATATGACGAGTGGCGAGTGAATAACTGAGTGTACTTCAGCACCCCGGACAGTGGCAAATGGACTCTGGCTTTAGAAAGTGCCCTTTTCTTGCGCCAGTCTTTCTTCCTTCCTTTTAATAAACCTCGTCTCTTCTTAATTAATTAATTTATTTTTAGTTTTGTTTTATGATCAATTTGTATGCCTTCCTATTTTAAATATTAGATTTAAATTGGTTTCAGGTGAAATAATTGTAATATTTTTCTCAGTCTTCCTCTTAACCGTGTGTGTGTGTGTTTGTCGCACTATTATGGTCTTCTCTGTACTTTCACCATTTGTACTCATCGGGCCGCTGTTGCCCAGTGTGTTGAGGTTTAGACTAGCTTTCATAACACATTCACCAAGACATCGTTCTCACCATATTACTGTGGAGCCGTCAGAAACACGTCGCACTCGCTGGGGTTCACGTTTTTCTGTGGACACTTTAAAGTGGAATTTTCTTTACCACGCCTTGGATTATGTTAAATATTTTTGAATACTTTGTGTGTCTGACCGGATTTACATTTTAAACGACCAGAGTTCGGCGGCTTTCCTGTGACAGCGGAGACAAAAAAAAAAGAACAATGATACGGCAAGTACTGGTGATCTCCGTCCTCTGCTTCGACTATGTGATCGGTCATGTCAGCTACTCAATTCCCGAGGAAATGGCAAGAGGCTCCTTGGTCGGAAACATTGTACAGGATTTAGGTTTAGATCTGAAACGTGTGAAGTCCGGAAAAGCTCGCCTTTACATCGGCGACAGTGCTCAGTTCATCGAGCTGAACAAAGAAAGAGGAGTTCTCCTCATAAAAGAAAAAATAGACCGCGAAGCCCTCTGCAGACAGACGACACCCTGCGCTTTACATTTTCAAATCACTTTGGAGAATCCACTGGAGTTATTCCCTGTAACAGTTGAAATTACTGACATTAATGATAATGCTCCCGTTTTCCAAAAAGAGGAGAGGATTTTTGAAATAAGCGAGTCGGCAGCTGTCGGCTCAAAGTTTATGCTAGAGAAAGCGATTGATCCTGATATTGGAATAAATGGTTTGCAGAGATACACGCTTAAACCTATAGATAATTTTATTCTTAAATCGCACCCTCAGTCTGACGGAAGCAAAAAGGTAGAGATGATTTTACAGAAGCCTCTAGATCGCGAGAAACAAGAGCATGTATCTTTAATTCTGACAGCGGAGGATGGAGGAGAACCGCAAATGACGGGGACGATGCAGATTCACGTTACAGTTCTAGATGTAAATGACAACGCGCCAGTTTTTAGTCAAGCTATCTACAAAGCAGCCATCACTGAAAACTCAGAAAAGGGAACTCTCGTTATTAAGGTGACTGCCTCTGATGCGGACAGCGGACAAAATGGAAACGTGACGTATGTTGTAGGAAATAGCATGGACCCAGTCTCAAAATTGTTCCGCATTACTCGTAATGGTGACGTCATACTGGACGGACCAATCGACTATGAAAAAGAAAAAATATTTAACCTCGACATAGAAGCGATCGATCAAGGTGGACTCTCTGATTCGAGTAAAATAATAATTGATGTAAGTGATGTGAACGACAATAGCCCAACTATTAATATGATATCCACTTCAGACTCAGTACCTGAAAGTTCAGCACTGAACACAGTCATAGCTTTAATGAGTGTTGATGACCCAGACTCTGAAAATAACGGTAAGGTTACCTGTGTTATAAATGAAAACGTGCCTTTTAATATTAAATTTACGTCAAATAATTTCTACAGTTTAGTGACAGACGGTGAATTAGACCGAGAAAGGGATTCTGGGTATGATATCAGAGTGACCTGCTCTGATGAAGGAGTTCCCTCCCTCTCCAGCAGCGTCACTCTTACATTACAGATCTCTGATGTAAATGACAACGCACCTGTCTTTGAGAGAAGCTCTTATGAGGCCTACATTGTAGAAAACAACACACCAGGTGTGTCTATATTTACAGTTAAAGCTACAGACGCTGACTGGAACCAGAATGCTCGTGTTTCTTACATTCTAGAGGAATTCTCTATCAACGGAGTGCCAGTGTCCTCATATGTATCTGTTATTGCTGATAGTGGAGTCATCCATGCTGTTCGTTCTTTTGACTACGAGCAGATCAAAGATTTCCAGTTCAGTGTCAAAGCGCAAGATGGAGGCTCTCCTCCACTGAGCAGCAACGTCACTATAAAAATCCTGATCCAGGACCAGAACGATAATCCACCCCAGGTTCTGTATCCAGTCCAGACTGGTGGCTCCATGGTGGCTGAAATGGTTCCTCGTTCAGCAGATGTGGGCTACCTGGTGACCAAAGTGGTGGCTGTGGATGTGGACTCTGGACAGAATGCCTGGCTCTCCTATAAACTACAGAAAGCCACAGACAGAGCGCTGTTTGAAGTGGGCTTACAGAATGGAGAAATAAGAACTATCCGTCAGGTGACTGATAAAGATGCTGTGAAACAAAGACTGACTGTCATAGTGGAGGACAACGGGCAGCCCTCTCGTTCAGCTACAGTCATTGTTAACGTGGCGGTGGCGGACAGCTTCCCTGAAGTGTTGTCGGAGTTCACTGAATTTCCACACGATAAGGAATACAATGACAACCTGACTTTTTACTTGGTGTTGGCTCTGGCTGTGGTTTCCTTCCTCTTCATCACGTGTTTAGTGGTTATTATATCAGTGAAGATCTACAGATGGAGACAGTCTCGCATCCTGTATCACTCCAGCCTCCCTGTGATTCCATATTATCCACCTCGTTACTCAGACACTTTGGGAACAGGAACTCTGCCACACGTGTATAATTACGAGGTGTGCAGGACGACTGACTCCAGAAAAAGTGACATTAAGGTTGGCAGAACTGGTAGTCAAAACATGTTGATAATGGACCCAAGTACTACAGGGACAATGCAGCGGATACAGAGTGAGAAGAACATCCTGGATGAACCTGACTCTCCTCTAGAGGTTTGAAAGCTCCATACAACTTATATTTACTAAACAATAACTGTTTTTTATTATATTATTGTAGTTGATGTGGTTTCAGCACCATGGTTAGCAACATATTTATTTCATGTATTTCATTAAACCTCTCTCTTTCTTATCATGATCAATAATCTTTGAATGTTTTAATTATTTTCCACATGTTCATTCATATATTTGTTTTTATTTAATTATTTTGTGAAGAAGGCAACTTTGACTGTTTAGTACTTATGTTCAATGTTCCCTCTAAGCTGCGCTTTTGCGCAATCGCGCACTGCTCGCACATTCTCAGCGCACAATAAAATCTATGCAGCGCATAAAATAAAATCCAACGTAAACTATACATTGAGCTCAGACATCAGTTTTATCTATGGACCAATAACGTATAACGATCTAACTCGGTGAATCACAGGTGTCCAGCCAATGATACGATACGGCTCACTTACGCTACGTAGCCAATCATTGCATGCTATTGTGTGTACGTGCCTTGCGCTGTGGCACCGTGCAGATTTGCTAGGTAGGAAAAATACGGCGGAGTTAAGAGACGCTAAAGCTACGACCCTATCATGGCTAAGCGACAAGTGGGACATCCACTCATCAAGCCAAAGTAAAACAGAAATGCGCTTCTTTAAAGATGTAATGGCTGTCGGAGCTTGTGCAAAAAGAAGAATAAGTGGTGAAAGTGGGTGAGATTTTTTTATTTTTCGAGTGAGAAAGGTTTACTCTGCAAAACATGCAGCGAAGCCAAAGTAGCAAGCAAGTTTTCAGAGGTAAAAATTGACTGAATGGAAGTTGGACTACCTCGAGCGAACAACCCCTGGAGAAGTGAGAAAGACAGACGTGAAAAAACTGTGTAGTGAAATATTTTAAGACGAAGACTTACAGGAATTGATACACTATCACAAGCTAGAGCACACATTTCATTGTGCAGAATGTGAATGTTTTAATGTGAACCACAAGTTATGTCTGAAAGGTGAAATTGTCTCATTTCTCACCATGGCCAAAGCAGGACTCTTATATATATATAATACTATGCATCTCATGAACAGCAATGTTTTTGTTTTTTTCATTTTTAAGTGGGGCAAATCACTTATATAAAAAGCAAACTAATGGAAGTTGCTGCTGTAATCTGATTCTTTTAATAAGCCATGTAACTTTCTATGATCCCAGATTTATAACAGGTGTAATACAGGTGTGTGGCCATAGTGCGCACAGCTGATGTTGCTCTCAGTGGTCCTCAGTTTACTCAGGGAGCCTGTGTGTATGCCCAGACACATGAAATATTAGAGGAAACATAAGTTATGTTCCTCATTAACCATATGGGGAGTTGCAAAGATTTTTTTTTTCGTCTACTGCAGTTGCGTGATGTGAACTCTCTGGGCCGCTGTTGATCAACGTAATGCTATTTAAATAGCGTTTATAGACAAGGAAAGCGCCATGCTTTTTCTCAGTAAGATCGGGCTTTTCAGTGGAGCACACCGAAAGAAACAATCGTTAAGGAATATATCAATCTGGAACATGTTTTTTCCATCCTTCGTTCAAAACAATCCAATTTTCAACCATATTCTTCTTCAATAAATCTGACTGACATAAGCGGATGTATTTTTGCTGGACCGATGCTCCCGATATAACAATGAAACGGCAAGTACTGTTGGTCTTTTCTGCCGTCGCTTTGCATTTGGTGCTCGGCCAGGTCAGCTATTCCATTCCGGAGGAAATGAGCAAAGGGTCGTTGATCGGTAACATAGCTCAGGATTTAGGACTGGATATTAAACGTTTGAACGCTGGTAAAGCTCGCATCCATATGGGAGACAATGCAGAGTACATTCAGCTCAACAAGGAGAGGGGGCTCCTTACGATCAGAGAAAAAATAGACCGCGAAGCTCTCTGTGCTCAGACAACGCCTTGCGCTTTGCATTTGCAGATTGCCTTAGAGGACCCGATAGAAATATTTTCCGTTACCGTAGAAATCACTGATAAAAATGATAATGCTCCTGTATTTGAAAAGGAAGAAAGAAGGTTTGAAATTAGCGAGTCTGCAGTCGTGGGCTCCAAATTCATGCTAGAGAAAGCAATAGACCCAGACATCGGGTTAAATGGTCTCCAAAGCTATTCCCTGAAGCCAAGTGATAATTTTATTCTTAAAGTGCACAGTCAGTCCGACGGTGGAAAAAGAGCTGAAATGATTTTACAGAAACCTCTCGACAGGGAAAAAGAGGAATTTATTTCATTGTTGCTAACAGCAGTAGATGGCGGAGAGCCGCAGCGGTCTGGCACTATGCAGATTCATATTACAGTGTTAGACGTAAATGATAATGCTCCTGTTTTCACACAACCCATTTACAAAGCTACAGTCCAGGAGAACTCAGTCAAAGGAACACTAATCACCAAAGTGAGTGCCTCCGATGCAGACAAAGGCTCGAATGGAGAAGTAAGCTACGTAATAGGAAATAGCGTGAGATCTATTTTGGAAATATTCCACATTAATGAAGATGGTGAGCTAATTTTAAATGGGCCTATAAATTATGAGAAAACCAAAAAATATGAAATCGATGTAGAGGCGGTGGACAGGGGAGGTCTTTCTGACTCTTGTAAGGTAATTATTGATGTAGGTGATATTAATGACAACAGTCCGATTATTAAAATTATTTCGACATCTGTTTCCATAGGAGAAAATTCGAAATCAAACACAGTGGTAGCTGTAATGAGCGTTAGTGATCCTGATTCAGAAGAAAATGGTAAAGTCCGATGTGCAATAAATAAAAATACTCCGTTTACGATTATGTCAACATCCAGTAATTTGTATAGCTTGGTGACAGACAGTGAGTTAGACAGAGAGACAGCCTCTGAGTATAATATCACAGTGACCTGCTCTGATGAAGGAGTTCCCTCCCTCTCTAGTAGCGTCACTCTCACCTTACAGATCTCTGATGTAAATGACAACACACCTGTATTTGAGAGAAGCTCATATCAGGCCTACATTGTAGAAAACAACACACCAGGTGTGTCTATATTCACAGTAAAAGCTAGAGACGCTGACTGGAACCAGAATGCTCGTGTGTCGTACATACTGGAGGAATCATCTGTTAACGGAGTGCCAATCTCTTCATACGTATCTGTTAGTGCTGATAGTGGAGTCATCCATGCTGTTCGTTCTTTTGATTACGAGCAGATCAAAGATTTCCAGTTCTGCATTAAAGCGCAGGATGGAGGCTCTCCTCCACTAAGCAGCAACGTGACTGTGAAAATCCTGATCCAGGACCAGAACGATAATCCTCCTCAGGTTCTGTACCCAGTCCAGACTGGTGGCTCCATGGTGGCTGAAATGGTTCCTCGTTCAGCAGATGTGGGCTACCTGGTGACTAAAGTGGTGGCTGTGGATGTGGACTCTGGACAGAATGCCTGGCTCTCCTATAAACTACAGAAAGCCACAGACAGAGCGCTGTTTGAAGTGGGCTTACAGAATGGAGAAATAAGAACTATCCGTCAGGTGACTGATAAAGATGCTGTGAAACAAAGACTGACTGTCATAGTGGAGGACAACGGGCAGCCCTCTCGTTCAGCTACAGTCATTGTTAACGTGGCGGTGGCGGACAGCTTCCCTGAAGTGTTGTCGGAGTTCACTGAATTTCCACACGATAAGGAATACAATGACAACCTGACTTTTTACTTAGTGTTGGCTCTGGCTGTGGTTTCCTTCCTCTTCATCACGTGTTTAGTGGTTATTATATCAGTGAAGATCTACAGATGGAGACAGTCTCGCATCCTGTATCACTCCAGCCTCCCTGTGATTCCATATTATCCACCTCGTTACTCAGACACTTTGGGAACAGGAACTCTGCCACATGTATATAATTACGAGGTGTGCAGGACGACTGACTCCAGAAAAAGTGACATTAAGGTTGGCAGAGCTGGTAGTCAAAACATGTTGATAATGGACCCAAGTACTACAGGGACAATGCAGCGGATACAAAGTGAGAAGAACATCCTCGATGAACCTGACTCTCCTCTAGAGGTTAGAATGCTCCATACATCTTATATTTACTAAACAATAACTGTTTTTTTATTATTATTGTAGTCGATGTGGTTTCAGCACCATGGTTAGCAACATATTTATTTCATATATTTTATTAAACCTCTCTCTTTCTTAACATGATCAATAATCTTTGAATGTTTTAATTATTTTCCCCATAGTTATTCATATTTTTTTATTTAATTATTTTGTGAAGAAGGCAACTTTGACTGTTTAGTACTCATGTTCAATGTTCCCTGTAAACTGCGCTTTTGCGCAATCGCGCACTGCTCGCACATTCTCAGCGCACAATAAAATCTATGCAGCGCATAAAATAAAATCCAACGTAAACTATACATTGAGCTCAGACATCAGTTTTAACAATGGACCAAGAACGTATAACGATATAACTCGGTGAGTCACAGGTGTCCAGCCAATGATACGATGCGGCTCACTTACGCTACGTAGCCAATCATTGCATGCTATTGTGTGTACGTGCCTTGCGCTGTGGCACCGTGCAGATTTGCTAGGTAGGAAAAGTACGGAGGAGTTAAGAGACGCTAAAGCTACAACCCTATCATGGCTAAGCGAACAGTGGGCAGTGGGACATCCACTCATCAAGCCAAAGTAAAACAGAAATGCGCTTCTTTTAAGATGGAATGGTTGTCGGAGCTTGTGCAAAAAGAAGAACAAGTAGTGAAACCGGGTGAGAATTTTTCTTTTTCGAGTGAGAAAGGTTTACTCTGCAAAACATGCAGCGAAGCCAAAGTAGCAAGCAAGTTTTCAGAGGGACAAATGGACTGAATGGAAGTTGGACTACCTCGAGCGAACAACCACTGGAGAAGTGAAAACGACAGACTTGAAAAAACTGTGTAATGAAATATTTTAAGAAAAAGAGCTACAAGAATTTATACACTATCACAAGCTAGAGCACACATTTCATTGTGCAGAATGTGAACGTTTTAATGTGAACAAAAAGTTATGTCTGAAAGGTGAAATTGTCTCATTTCTCACCATGGCCAAAGCAGGACTCTTATATAAAACATACTATGCAACTCATGAACAGCAATATTTTTGTTTTTTTCATTTTTAAGTGGGGCAAATCACTTATATTGAAAGCAAACTAATGGAAGTTGCTGCTGTAATCTGATTCTTTTAATAAGCCATGTAACTTTCTATGATCCCAGATTTATAACAGGTGTAATACTGGTGTGTGGCCATAGTGCGCACAGCTGATGTTGCTCACAGTGGTCCTCAGTTTACTCAGGGAGCCTGTGTGTATGTCCAGACACATGAAATATTAGAGGGAACATAAGTTGTGTTCCTCATTAACCATATTGGGAGTTGCAAAGATTTTTTTTTATTACTCGTGTAGTGCAGTTGCGTGATGTGAACTCTCTGGGCCGCTGTTGATCAACGTAATGCTATTTAAATAGCGTTTATAGAGAAGGAAAGCGCCATGCTTTTTCTCAGTAAGATCGGGCTTTTCAGTGGAGCACACCGAAAGAAACAATCGTCAAGGAATATATCAATCTGGAACATGTTTTTTCCATCCTTCATTCAAAACAATCCAATTTTCAACCATATTCTTCTTCAATAAATCTGACTGACATAAGCGGATGTATTTTTGCTGGACCGATGCTCCCGATATAACAATGAAACGGCAAGTACTGTTGGTCTTTTCTGCCGTCGCTTTGCATTTGGTGCTCGGCCAGGTCAGCTATTCCATTCCGGAGGAAATGAGCAAAGGGTCGTTGATCGGTAACATAGCTCAGGATTTAGGACTGGATATTAAACGTTTGAACGCTGGTAAAGCTCGCATCCATATGGGAGACAATGCAGAGTACATTCAGCTCAACAAGGAGAGGGGGCTCCTTACGATCAGAGAAAAAATAGACCGCGAAGCTCTCTGTGCTCAGACAACGCCTTGCGCTTTGCATTTGCAGATTGCGTTAGAGAACCCGATGGAAATATTTTCCGTTACCGTAGAAATCACTGATATAAATGATAATGCTCCTGTATTTGAAAAGGAAGAAAGACGGTTTGAAATTAGCGAATCTGCAGTCGTGGGCTCCAAATTCATGCTAGAGAAAGCAATAGACCCAGACATCGGGTTAAATGGTCTCCAAAGCTATTCCCTGAAGCCAAGTGATAATTTTATTCTTAAAGTGCACAGTCAGTCCGACGGTGGAAAAAGAGCTGAAATGATTTTACAGAAACCTCTCGACAGGGAAAAAGAGGAATTTATTTCATTGTTGCTAACAGCAGTAGATGGCGGAGAGCCGCAGCGGTCTGGCACTATGCAGATTCATATTACAGTGTTAGACGCAAACGATAATGCTCCTGTTTTCACACAACCCATTTACAAAGCTACAGTCCAGGAGAACTCAGTCAAAGGAACACTAATCACCAAAGTGAGTGCCTCCGATGCAGACAAAGGCTCGAATGGAGAAGTAAGCTACGTAATAGGAAATAGCGTGAAATCTATTTTAGAAATATTCCACATTAATGAAGATGGTGAGCTAATTTTAAATGGGCCTATAAATTATGAGAAAACCAAAAAATATGAAATCGATGTAGAAGCGGTGGACAGGGGAGGTCTTTCTGACTCTTGTAAGGTAATTATTGATGTAGGTGATATTAATGACAACAGTCCAATTATCAACATTATTTCGTCATCTATTTCAATAGGAGAAGATTTGAAGTCAAACACAGTGGTAGCCATAATGAGCGTTAGTGATCCTGATTCTGAAGAAAATGGTAAAGTCCGATGTGCAATAAATAAAAATACTCCGTTTACGATTATGTCAACATCCAGTAATTTGTATAGCTTGGTGACAGACAGTGAGTTAGACAGAGAGACAGCCTCTGAGTATAATATCACAGTGACCTGCTCTGATGAAGGAGTTCCCTCCCTCTCCAGCAGCGTCACTCTCACCTTACAGATCTCTGATGTAAATGACAACGCACCTGTATTTGAGAGAAGCTCATATGAGGCCTACATTGTAGAAAACAACACACCAGGTGTGTCTATATTCACAGTAAAAGCTAGAGACGCTGACTGGAACCAGAATGCTCGTGTGTCGTACATACTGGAAGACTCCTCTGTTAATGGAGTGCCAGTCTCTTCATACGTATCTGTTAGTGCTGATAGTGGAGTCATCCATGCAGTTCGCTCTTTTGACTATGAGCAGATAAAAGATTTCAAGTTCTACATTAAAGCACAGGATGGAGGCTCTCCTCCACTCAGCAGTAACGCAACTGTGAAAATCCTGATCCAAGATCAGAACGATAATCCACCTCAGGTTCTGTACCCAGTCCAAACTGGTGGCTCCATGGTGGCTGAAATGGTTCCTCGTTCAGCAGATGTGGGCTACCTGGTGACTAAAGTGGTGGCTGTGGATGTGGACTCTGGACAGAATGCCTGGCTCTCCTATAAACTACAGAAAGCCACAGACAGAGCGCTGTTTGAAGTGGGCTTACAGAATGGAGAAATCAGAACTATCCGTCAGGTGACTGATAAAGATGCTGTGAAACAAAGACTGACTGTCATAGTGGAGGACAACGGGCAGCCCTCTCGTTCAGCTACAGTCGTTGTTAACGTGGCGGTGGCGGACAGCTTCCCTGAAGTGTTGTCGGAGTTCAGTGAATTTCCACACGATAAGGAATACAATGATAATCTGACTTTTTACTTAGTGTTGGCTCTGGCTGTGGTTTCCTTCCTCTTCATCACGTGTTTAGTGGTTATTATATCAGTGAAGATCTACAGATGGAGACAGTCTCGCATCCTGTATCACTCCAGCCTCCCTGTGATTCCATATTATCCACCTCGTTACTCAGACACTTTGGGAACAGGAACTCTGCCACACGTGTACAATTATGAGGTGTGCAGGACAACTGACTCCAGAAAAAGCGACAATAAGTTCGGAAGAGCTGGTAGTCAGAACATGTTGATAATGGATCCCAGTTCTACAGGCACGATGCAGCGGATACAAAATGAGAATAACATCCTGGATGAACCCGACTCTCCTCTAGAGGTTAGCATTCAGTAACCTAAAAAAAAACAAACATATTTTTAAATGTACATGTTCTTAGACATTTTTCTGCCCCTTTCATATATTTTTTTAATAACACAGTTGTGATCATTGCGAAAGCTTTTGCACAATTTATTTTCTTCAGCACCTTGGAGAGCAACATTATCATATTTTTATTAGCTATACAATGTGATAAAGACTTTTTTCTTCGTATTGATTCTTACATATGTGCTTTATATAAATTAGTTTTGCAGTGGATGATTTAATTAATCGTAGATCTTCGTTTCTCTGTTTTGTTTTTTTTTTCTTTCTCTTACTTTTTTGGCTTTACATAATCCATTTCATGCAGTTTTCTTGTTTTGACTCAGTGGGCCGCTGTTGTCTGCTACGTCGCAGTTACAATATTTAAACAGCAGCACCTCCTCTCCGCTTAGATGTTTAAGATTGAAGGGGACGGCGTTGACCGCTTTGTCTTCATTTGGGATTTTTTTCAACACTTCAACTGCGGCAGGATATCTATTTCCCACGTAAATCTGAGGATTCTTTATCTCTATGTTTTTTTTTTCTTCTTTCGTTGAAGCGGACAATCAGGAGGGTGCACTGTTCTCTTACCGATATTTTCCTTACACAATGAGACGGCAAGCGCTGTTGTTTGTAACCATTCTGCTTTTTAGAGCAGTATCCAGTCAAGTCAGCTATTCTATTCCGGAAGAAATGGCGAAAGGTTCGTTGGTTGGTAGCGTAGCTCAAGATTTAGGCTTAGATGTTAAACGACTGAGGTTAGGAAACGGCCGCGTTTATTCTGGTGATAGTAGCGATTACGTCGAGCTGAATGCTGAGAGAGGAGTTCTCCTCGTCAAAGAAAGAATAGACAGAGAGGCGCTATGCGGTGACACAACGCCATGCGCTCTGCATTTTCAGATTGTGCTGGAAAATCCCATGGAATTTTACAGCGTAACTGTTGAGATTACAGATATCAACGACAACGCTCCGACTTTTGAAAAAGCTGAAATCAAATTCTTAATCAGCGAGTCTTCGGCTGTTGGGGCAAAATTTGACTTAGAGAGAGCTGTGGATTTGGATGTTGGCATTAATACTCTCCAAAGCTACGTTCTTAAACCCAGTGGTCATTTTTTATTGAAACTACAGAATCATGCTGACGGCACAAAGAATGTAGAAATGGTATTACAGAAACCTCTAGACAGGGAAAAAAATGAGTTCATTTCATTGGTATTAACAGCTGTTGATGGAGGAGAGCCGCAGATGTCTGGAACAATGCAGATTCTCATTACAGTGTTAGACGCCAATGACAATGCGCCTGTTTTTACGCAGCCAATATACAAAGCCACTGTTAGTGAAAATTCTGCAAAGGGCACGGTTGTGACCACTGTTAGTGCCTCAGATGCTGATCAGGGTTTGAATGGGAAGATCACATATTCCATTACAAGCACTATGGATGAAGTAAGGCAGATTTTTGAAGTAAACGAAGAAAACGGTGAAGTTACATTAATTGGGCGCTTGGATTATGAAAAGAAAAAACTGTTTCAGATCAACGTTCGTGCAAGAGATAATGGAGGGCTAACAGATTCATGCAAAGTGATGGTTGATGTTGTAGACATAAATGATAATGAGCCAGTAATTAAAATTATGTCCAAATCTACTGTAATATCTGAGAGTGCAAATCCCAATACAGTTGTTACAATGATTAATATCCAGGATCCAGATGCAGGTAAAAATGGAAATGTTCAATGTTTTTTAAATGAGGACATTCCCTTTATTCTTAAATTAACCACAAATAATTTCTACAGTTTGGTGACAGAAGGTGAATTAGACAGAGAGCGAGACTCTGAGTATAATATCACAGTGACCTGCTCTGATGAAGGAGTTCCCTCCCTCTCCAGCAGCGTCACTCTCACCTTACAGATCTCTGATGTAAATGACAACCCACCTGTGTTTGAGAGAAGCTCATATGAGGCCTACATTGTAGAAAACAACACACCAGGTGTGTCTATATTCACAGTAAAAGCTAGAGACGCTGATTGGAACCAGAATGCTCGTGTTTCTTACATTTTGGAGGACTCCTCTGTTAACGGAGTGCCAGTCTCCTCATATGTATCTGTTAGTGCTGATAGTGGAGTCATCCATGCAGTGAAATCTTTTGACTACGAGCAGATCAAAGATTTCCAGTTCATCATTAAAGCGCAAGATGGAGGCTCTCCTCCACTGAGCAGCAATGTGACTGTGAAAATCCTGATCCAGGATCAGAACGATAATCCTCCTCAGGTTCTGTATCCAGTCCAGACTGGTGGCTCCATGGTGGCTGAAATGGTTCCTCGTTCAGCAGATGTGGGCTACCTGGTGACTAAAGTGGTGGCTGTGGATGTGGACTCTGGACAGAATGCCTGGCTCTCCTATAAACTACAGAAAGCCACAGACAGAGCGCTGTTTGAAGTGGGCTTACAGAATGGAGAAATAAGAACTATCCGTCAGGTGACTGATAAAGATGCTGTGAAACAAAGACTGACTGTCATAGTGGAGGACAACGGGCAGCCCTCTCGTTCAGCTACAGTCATTGTTAACGTGGCGGTGGCGGACAGCTTCCCTGAAGTGTTGTCGGAGTTCAGTGAATTTCCACACAATAAGGAATACAATGACAATCTGACTTTTTACTTAGTGTTGGCTCTGGCTGTGGTTTCCTTCCTCTTCATCACGTGTTTAGTGGTTATTATATCAGTGAAGATCTACAGATGGAGACAGTCTCGCATCCTGTATCACTCCAGTCTCCCTGTGATTCCATATTATCCACCTCGTTACTCAGACACTTTGGGAACAGGAACTCTGCCACACGTGTATAATTACGAGGTCTGCAGGACGACTGACTCCAGAAAGAGTGAAAGTAAATTTGGCAGAGCTGGTAGTCAGAACATGTTGATAATGGATCCCAGTTCTACAGGCACGATGCAGCGGATACAGAATGAGACGAACATTCTGGATGAACCAGATTCTCCTCTAGAGGTTAGTTATTTCAGACATGTTTTGGAATCTAAAATATATATATTTGTGTGTGTGTGTGTGTGTGTGTGTGTGCGTGCGTGCGTGCGTGTGGGGGTGTCATGTGATCAGTCATGTGTGCCTCATCATTATAATACACTTGCATTCAGGACCATGGATAGAGTCAAACCTTGCTTTCTTCTAGAAATTGCATTTGACATGATATTGTCTTTTCTCTTTTCTTTTACGTTTTATTGTCAACATTTCATCATAAAGAATGTTGTATTTTAGTATATGAGTATCTTTCTTAATAAGACACCACAAACCTACTATATAATGTATCTCTTTTCACTGTGTACTCTTCAACGTAATACAAAGAAATAACTTTTCTCATGAGAAAGTGTTTGCCTTTTTCATTCCCCTCACTTTCCTGCACTGATTCATCCTTCTTGTTTGTTACTGTCATGCTCCAAAGTGCTTATTGGTTTTGCACATCTTATCCTAGTCCAGTGATCAGAATTTCAGTGGGAGCATGTGCATTGCAATTTTGTTATTTTTTTTTAACTCCAAGCGACGCTGTTGACCAGTCTGTGCTCGTTTTACACTCGATAAGCGAGTGGTACCTCCCTTTGTCTCTACATTTTAGAAAGACGTAAGACTTGGACATGGCAGTAAATGATAAATGCACGGATGTCTATAAGATTCAACAATATCGTGTCGGAATTTTGATCTCGTTTTGAGGAATACGTACATGTTTAAAACGTTTTGTATTAGTACAAAACGTGACGCTGGACAACGGGCAGTACAGTGAACCCTTATTTTTTTTACAATTATTATACAATGAAATATTCCATAATACATTGAAACCAAAGAACAAAACCTTTTTACAGGCCCAAACATTTGTTTAACAAATAAAAAGTACTGTGTAAACATTTTTTTTTTTACAAATAACTACTGTACTGTAAAATAATAAGTTTAATATGAACTGAAGGCCGAATTGCGGAGATCAGCGCCGCCCCACCGCGACCTGAGTTATTGGATTAGAACGGGAGAAAATAAAAAATGATTATGAAAAAAAACATAACAAAGTGCACAAATAGTGACTCGCCTGTATTTCACTGCTCTTCTGACTGAGCCGCTACATCCTGACTCCGCTCTGTAGCGGTTTTTTCTTCTAAAGCCCGCGGTGCAGGTGCGTTTTGTTTTTTTGAGAAAAGAACATAGTTATCGGTAGCTGTTGTCGCTCTTTTTTCTTCTGGGCAAAAAGATTCTTATAAACTGACATGCCACCATCGATTATGTTAAATTTGGCAAGCTGTTTTACGTAGCTACGTGTACATATTAAACCGCAACGTTGTTGACACACAGGTAGAGAAGAAGGGGAGAGACTGTTTAGCCAATCAGAATGCAGAACACAATGCACGATGCAAATCCGCGAAGCAGCGAGACCGTGAAAGGTGAACCGCGAAATAGCGAGGGTTCACTGTACTCCGATGTTGTTTTGTTACTCATTCTGCTGCAAGTTGACTCAATTTTGACGCGCAAGACGTAACCGGTAAAATCCGGTTTAGGATTTTCAAAATAAAAGATCCGGAAGTAGTTCATTATTTCTTGCGCGGCCCGGTACCAATTGGTCCGCGGACCGGTACCGGTGGTTGGGGACCACTGCTCTAGAGGTTAGCATTTTCTGCTGTGATTTTTATTGGTTGTGAAACTTTTAAATAATTTGTCTTGTTTTCAGTACCCTGGCTAGTGATCTGCTTTTGTATTTATAAGTTCCTCGCCCTAATCTACAATGTTATGCAAAAATGATATTATCATTTTATATTTCATGCCATTGCAAATATGAAATGAATATTTCATTAAAAAAAAAAATTTAATGCCTTGTTTTCAGTACCCTGGCCAGTGAATGTCCCGCCCCTCCATTCACATGCCCTTCTATTTATGTATAAAAATCCCTTATGAAATGCAAAGACCAAAGATTCCTTTCATTTAAACATTAGCGTTTTCAGTCGGTTGATGACATATGCTTATTATTTAATATTTTTGATTGGTTGTAAGAACACTGGGATTTAATTCTAAATTCTAAAACATAGAATTCTAAATTCTATGTTAGTTGTTGATTTCTCGGTGCACTGCTTCGTTTTGAGCTCGAAGTGCCGCTGTTGGCTAGTTTGTATCAAATACACTGCAGACTCGTTTTGCCTCCCATCACGTCTTTATTTTAGACAGAGAAAGAGAGAGAAGCGAAATGCAGCGTCCTGGATATCTGGATACAATTTTCTTTCTTTGAATAATTCATAGTCCTCGTGGAATTTTTTTAATACTTTATTTTATGGAATACAACACATTTTGGTTCTTAGTACTTTGCCTGTGGATCACGTCGGACAAACAATGAGAAGGGAAGTGCTGTTGTTTTTTTCGGCCCATTTCGTCTGCTCGGTGTTCGGTCAGGTCAGCTACTCCATTCCCGAGGAAATGCCGAAAGGCTCTCTAGTCGGTAATGTTGCTGACGATTTTGGGTTGGATATTAAAAGACTAAAAACAGGAAAAGCTCGAATATTTAGTCGAGACGGTGATAAATATGTTGAGCTGCATAATGAAAGAGGCGTCCTTCTCATCAAAAACCGAATAGACAGAGAGACGCTGTGTGGACAAACGACGCCCTGTTCGCTGCATTTCCAGATTATATTAGAAAATCCCATGGAATTTTACAGCGTTACTCTTGAGATTACAGATATTAATGACAATCCTCCTTCGTTTGAAAAAAGCGATGTGAAATTCAAAATAAGAGAATCGGCTGTCCGTGGGGCTAAATTCATTTTAGATCGTGCTTTTGATCTTGATGTGGGCATAAACGGACTAAAGACCTATACACTTGAACCGAAGGAACATTTTGTGGTCAAGTTACATGACCAGGCAGACGGTACCAAGAATGTTGAGATGATTTTGGAGAATCCGCTTGACAGGGAAAAGCAGGAACGCATTTCTTTGGTTTTGACTGCGCTGGATGGGGGAGAGCCACAGATGACGGGAACAATGCAGATCCTCATCACTGTTTTAGACGCCAATGATAACGCTCCTGTTTTCACACAGTCGGCTTATAAGGCTTCAATCAGAGAAGATTCCCCGGTAGGAACAGTTGTAATGGCAGTCACAGCGACAGATGCAGACGAAGGCTCCAATGGTAGAATAACTTATTCAATATCTAGTACAATTGAAAATGCGCGCGGGATATTTGAAGTAAATGCTGAAAGTGGTGAAATTACACTGAAAAGAGATGTTGATTATGAAAAAGTTAACTCGTTTCAAATGAATATTCGTGCAAGTGATGATGGTGGGTTAGAAGACTCTTGCAAAGTGACGATTGACGTCATAGACGTAAATGACAATCAACCCAATATCCAAATTATATCCAAATCAAACGTTATATCAGAAGATGCCACGCTCGGCACTGTTGTGACGATGATAAACATAGAAGACGCAGATTCAGGAGACAATGGAAAGGTTCACTGCTACATAAATGAAAATATTCCGTTTCTGATGAAATATTCAACAGGAGAATTTTATAGCTTAATAACAGAAAATGAATTAGATAGAGAAATAGCATCCGAGTATAACATCACAGTGACCTGCTCTGATGAAGGTGTGCCCTCCCTCTCTAGCAGCGTCACTCTCAACTTACAGATCTCTGATGTAAATGACAACGCACCTGTATTTGAGAGAAGCTCATATGAGGCTTACATTGTAGAAAACAACACACCAGGTGTCTCTATATTCACAGTAAAAGCTAGAGACGCTGATTGGAAACAGAATGCTCGTGTTTCTTACATTCTGGAGGAATCCTCTGTTAACGGAGTGCCAGTCTCCTCATATGTGTCAATCAGTGCTGATAGTGGAGTCATCCATGCAGTTCGCTCTTTTGACTACGAGCAGATCAAAGATTTCCAGTTTCATGTTAAAGCGCAGGATGGAGGCTCTCCTCCACTCAGCAGCAACGTGACTGTGAAAATCCTGATCCAGGACCAGAACGATAACCCGCCTCAGGTTCTGTACCCAGTCCAGACTGGTGGCTCCATGGTGGCTGAAATGGTTCCTCGTTCAGCAGATGTGGGCTACCTGGTGACTAAAGTGGTGGCTGTGGATGTGGACTCTGGACAGAATGCCTGGCTCTCCTATAAACTACAGAAAGCCACAGACAGAGCGCTGTTTGAAGTGGGCTTACAGAATGGAGAAATAAGAACTATCCGTCAGGTGACTGATAAAGATGCTGTGAAACAAAGACTGACTGTCATAGTGGAGGACAACGGGCAGCCCTCTCGTTCAGCTACAGTCATTGTTAACGTGGCGGTGGCGGACAGCTTCCCTGAAGTGTTGTCGGAGTTCACTGACTTTCCACACGATAAGGAATACAATGACAACCTGACTTTTTACTTAGTGTTGGCTCTGGCTGTGGTTTCCTTCCTCTTCATCACGTGTTTAGTGGTTATTATATCAGTGAAGATCTACAGATGGAGACAGTCTCGCATCCTGTATCACTCCAGCCTCCCTGTGATTCCATATTATCCACCTCGTTACTCAGACACTTTGGGAACAGGAACTCTGCCACACGTGTACAATTATGAGGTGTGCAGGACGACTGACTCCAGAAAGAGTGACTGTAAATTAGGAAGAGCTGGTAGTCAGAATGTGTTGATAATGGACC
This sequence comes from Xiphophorus maculatus, assembly GCF_002775205.1. Classification (NCBI taxonomy): domain Eukaryota; kingdom Metazoa; phylum Chordata; class Actinopteri; order Cyprinodontiformes; family Poeciliidae; genus Xiphophorus; species Xiphophorus maculatus. The sequence continues at coordinate 16,533,829 of NC_036465.1, read as the reverse complement.
CCAGTTCTTCAGAGACGCTGCAGCGGATACAGAGTAAAAAGAACATCCTGGATGAACCCGATTCTCCTCTGGAGGTTGGTTATTTGTGTTTCAAGCCACCACTATTTATTTATTTATTTATTTATTTATTTATTTATTTATTTATTTATTTATTTATTTATTTATTTATTTATTTATTTATTTATTTATTTATTTATTTTATTTTTAGTTACGGTCTTAGCTGACTCCAGTTGATCAGCACCTTGGACAGAGGAAAATCTTCGTATTTTCCTTATATCTATCGGTGTGACTGTCTGTCTGTCTGTATGTCTGTTTGTCTGTCTGAATGTTCGTCTGTATGTCTATCTTATTTTATCGATTCATATTTTACTTAGCCCTTTGACTGTGTAAAAATTATGTAGTTTCCTCTTATATCTCGAGGGGTCGCTGTTGGTTAATGTGAGGAAAATTAAACCTTCTCTTCGACAGAAACGCTCCATCCTCTGTTTTATTCGCAGATTGCCCGACAAAGAGACTCGCTCCGAACTCAACATGCGCTCATAGTGTAATATTCCGTCAGTATTGAACATCTATTACTTTGTCCATTCGGTTCTTTCAGTGGTTTTTCAAAATGGCTGCTTTGTGGCGTTTAAACAAGGAGGGAATTTTTCCGATGTGGCTGCTGCTCCTCAGCCTCTGTGTCGCAGAGATTGCTGTCGGTCAGGTCCGTTATTCAATCCCCGAAGAGATGTCGACTGGCTCGGTCGTCGGGAATATTGTCCAGGATCTAGGCTTGGATATTAAACGACTGAAGTCTGGGCGTGCCAGGATTTTTACCGAAGACGGCAGTGAGTACATCGGGCTGAATATAGAGAAAGGAACCTTGGTCGTGACTAAAAGGATTGATAGAGAAGAATTGTGCAAGCAGGTGTCTCCCTGCTCTCTGCATTTCCAAATTATTTTAGAAAATCCAATGGAGCTGCAAAGGGTAGACGTAGAGATTACAGATGTTAACGATAATTCTCCGTTTTTTTCTAAAAAAGAATACAATTTCCAGGTTAGCGAATCTGCCTCTTCGGGGTCTCGTTATTTGCTGGAGAGTGCCAAAGATCCAGATGTAGCTCAAAACACCATACAAACATATAAACTAAACCCTACAGACCATTTCAAATTGAACGCCGTGTCTCGGTCTGACGGAACAAAGTACATTGAAATGGTTCTTCACACGCTGCTAGACAGAGAGAAACAAGACGAGCACAAACTGACCCTGACTGCGCTAGATGGGGGTAATCCTCAGAAATCCGGATCTGTTAAAATAAATGTGATTGTCTTGGATGCTAATGACAATGCGCCAGTGTTTAGTCAGTCTGTTTACAGAGTCATCGTTCCTGAAAACGCACCTCGAGGTACAGCTGTTGTCAGAGTTAGTGCTACTGATAGTGATAAGGGGGAAAACCAAGAGGTGACGTATTCTTTTTCACAGCATACTAACACTGTGTCATCCCTGTTTAGTATTGATCATCAAACTGGAGAAATTACATTAATTGCTGTGTTAGATTATGAAAAAGTTAAGCATTATGAAATCGATATTGAAGCTACAGACAACGGAGGGTTAACAGACGCCTGTAAGGTTCTGATTGAGGTGACTGACATAAATGACAATCCTCCTATAATCAGCATAATTTCACTTTCCAATCCCATTCCTGAAGATGCTGAGTTAAATACAGTTATTGCTATGATCAATATTAAAGATTTAGACTCAGGAAAGAATGGCCAAGTTCACTGTTTTATAAACCCAGAACTGCCTTTCAAAATCAAATCATCAACACCTAATTTTTATAGTCTCGTGTCTGATGATGCTCTGGATCGTGAAACTAATCCTGTTTATAATATAACGATAACAGCAGTGGATAAGGGTTCGCCCGCTTTTTCCGCAAACAAAACAATTAATTTAAAAATATCAGATGTAAATGATAACGCCCCGGTGTTCAAACAGCCTTCTTTCACTGCGTTTGTGTCTGAAAACAATTCGCCGGGTATGAGTCTTCTGTCTGTCAAAGCCAGGGACAAAGATGATGGAAACAACGCGCGCATTTCTTATTTTCTAGAGGACATCCAGCTGAATGGGATGTCGGCTTTAACTTATTTTTCGGTAAATGCAGAGAGCGGAGAGATTCTGGCAGTGCGCTCCTTTGACTACGAGCAACTTAAAGAGTTCAACATTCATATCAAAGCGCAGGATGGAGGCTCTCCTCCGCTCAGCAGCAACGTGACTGTGAAAATCCTCATCCAGGACCAGAATGATAATCCACCCCAGGTTCTGTATCCAGTCCAGACTGGTGGCTCCATGGTGGCTGAAATGGTGCCTCGTTCAGCAGATGTGGGCTACCTGGTGACTAAAGTGGTGGCTGTGGATGTGGACTCTGGACAGAATGCCTGGCTCTCCTATAAACTACAGAAAGCCACAGACAGAGCGCTGTTTGAAGTGGGCTTACAGAATGGAGAAATAAGAACTATCCGTCAGGTGACTGATAAAGATACTGTGAAACAAAGACTGACTGTCATAGTGGAGGACAACGGGCAGCCCTCTCGTTCAGCTACAGTCATTGTTAACGTGGCGGTGGCGGACAGCTTCCCTGAAGTGTTGTCGGAGTTCAGTGACTTTCCACATGATAAGGAATACAATGATAATCTGACTTTTTACTTAGTGTTGGCTCTGGCTGTGGTTTCCTTCCTCTTCATCACGTGTTTAGTGGTTATTATATCAGTGAAGATCTACAGATGGAGACAGGAGCGAGTATTTTACAAATCTAGTGGGAATCTCCCAGTGATTCCATATTACCCGCCTCTTTATGCAGACGGTACAGGCAATTTAAAGCAGGATTTTGGCTACGAGGTGTACGGCACTACTGATTCTAGGATGAGTGATGTCAAAGACTTGAGGCCCTTCGGTGAAAGCACTCTGAGTGTTGACCGCAGCGCTAGCAGGACAATGCCAAGGCTTAAAACAGAGTCGGAGAATTTACTAACAGAGGTGAGATCACCGCAGCTTCCCTGACATGATTGCTGCCATGCATCGTTTTCTTTCTTTGTACCTAAATCTTAACAAATTTAGTATTTTTAGTTGTCAATAAAACATGTTCTCTACATCCAACACAGTGGATGTTGAATTTATCTTTTTTAGATGACATAAAATATTTTGTCTGCATCCATCCATCCATCCATCCATCCATCCATCCATCCATCCATCCGTTTATTCATCTGTGCATTTTATAAGGTACATCAAATCCTTGACAATAGCTGTCATTTTCAGTACTCTTAACATCAAATCATATTGTTGCTTTAAATTTGTAAAGTAATAATTTTAGCGGTTGAAAGCACCATAATAAGCTTGATATCACGTGATACTTGTCAATGTTTAAACAAACCTGTACCTCATCTGTGGATTGATTCATAACTAAGTCTTTAACGTATATCAGAAAACCTGACAGAGATGGCATATATATTTCTGATAGCTAAAATGTTTTGTTTTTTTTAAATCAACACTTCATTTGTACCAAAGCTTTATTAAAGACTGTTTCCACGGAGAGATACCGAACTGTGCGCTGCACTAGATTTTCAATGACCTACTTCTCTTCATAACACCATCTAATCATGAGCACTCATTTGTGCGTACAAAGAATTGGAGGAAAGATGGAGACCACATATGTTTTCTTTCAACAGGAGAAATTCATTTTGGGCACAAGAACATTAAAAAAGTGACACGATCTTTGTGATCAAGCGTTTAAATTGTGGTGGAGAAAACGAGGGCACACTCATGACCACAGAGAGACTGACAACAAGGGAGGGACACTGTGATGGTGAGATGCAGAGAGGCAGCGGGGGAGGGGAGGAGGCAGCACAGCCTCAGCAACCCTGTGCAGCAGTGCTAGTGATGCACAGCAGCCATTTTGATCTGGTGCTTGCTTTGTCTGCTGAAATGAGCTGAAAACAGGGAAGTCTTACATGTTTCAAAACATATTTGAATGCAGGTACTTCTTACAGTGTGGAGGATACAGGCACATAGATATTTGTCTTGAAAAAGTATGAGAGGTTTGACATGAGATACAGCAAGACAGGGAGCGTGAAATTGCTTACATAACAATAAATAAGAGAAGGTCAGTAATCAGGATAGAGGCAGTTTGATCAAAATGCAGTGACAAAGGAATTCACCTGGATTATTTTTAAATTGTTTGAAAAAAATAGCAAGGTCATGAAAATACAAAGAGAGAGATTGATTAAAATGCACAGCTTTGCATTTTAATGTAATATTTATTTTGAATTATTGTGGCAGAATAATAAGTCAAAGTTATTATTTTTAAAATACTTTACGTTTTTTTTTTCTTTTTAATAATTCACTAAAGATCAGTTAATCCTGGCACAGTTGGAGAATAACTTTTCTGTTCTGAAATGGAGTCAGAGTTCATTGAGGGTATAAAATAGTCTGCATGAGACAGTTCTGGGTTATGTTGTAAGTGTATTTTAAAGTGTGGATGTAAAAAGTGCATATGACAAGTAAAAGTGAAACGTTGTTGTGTTATTTTTACCTGAAAGACTCTATTGTTATTTTTAGATCACATCAATGCTTTTGTTTCAGATTTATCCAAACAGTTTAGCCTCTTTTCCCAGGTTTAAAGTTGTGATGGGGGCATCTTGTCTGTGTTATAATTCCCTTTGATCTCAGTTACCCCATAGGGGTTAATGCTCTCTGAAACATTTGAGCAATCAAGTAAACACTTCAGGCTGTCTGTCAAGCTGCACTAGTTGAATGCCTTATTTTATGATTCTCCTGTAGGAAAACCACCTTTGAAGTTTTAATTACCAGCTATTTTCTGTGCTGCACAACCTCCATGAATCAATTTTGTTAACTTTCCTTTGACTAATCAGATGCAGATGCTCCTGTTTCTCACAGACCCAAGCAGTACTTTAATGGTCCGGTTCTCCCCAGTAAAGAAGTGTGTTGAGCAGCTGTGTGCCCTCGTTTATGCCGACGGGTCTATTTAGCACTTTCTGCTTTGCTTCTGAGGATGTGGTTAGTGTTAATGCTGTGAGCCGTTTTTTATGTGTTTACAAGTTAGAGCACACATTGTACACAGAGTACCTTTGAAAAGTATCCACATATTTTAACTTTTTTCTTGTTTATGTCACTCTGCAACCACACAAATGAATAAATTTGATTAAATCTTTTGTTATGGAACAACACAAAATAGTGTATAGAAGAGAAGTGGAAAGAAAAGGACACATGGTTTTCTATTTATTTAAAATCTAACCAATTGAAATGTAATAAATCCCCCCAAGTCAGTTCTTTTGCTTAACTGATCTCAAAGCCGTTACAGTTATAAGAGTTTAGGAGGTTGACAGTAGCTTTGAACATCAAAAATCTGAACATTTTTGCCATTCAGTTTTGTCAAACAGCCTAAACTCAATCACATTGAGTGAACAGCAGTGTTAAAGTCCTGCAGCAGATTCTCAACTGAATTTGGGTCTGGAAAACATTCTTCTATTACATGAAAATGCTTGGAAGTACATCCTTTCATTTTAGCTTTGGCTGTATGTTTAGGTAAATGTTAACTTCTGTGACTGGCTAGTAATTGATTCCACCTTTACACCAGTTCTTATCAACTTCCCTTACCTTCCTAAAGAATACCACCGACACAGCATGGTACTGCCACACCTACTTTTCACTGTGGGAATTTACATGTAGGCTTACAAGTCCTCATCTGAGCAGAGAATGTTGTCCCACATTTGCTACAGTTCACCTTTGTTCTCTAGCAAACCTCCAAAACCTTTACAGAGTCACTAAATTTATACTACAGCTAAAATACAAAAGATACATTCAAGTAAAATGAGCTGAATATGCATGTATGTCACACAGATTTTATTTGTAAAAATAGAAAATTTAAACCATGCAACACTTTATTTTCATTTAATGATGTGCTTCTTTGTGTCGTTCCATCAAATAAAATATCTGAAAAACACATCGACATTTGTGCTTGTAACAATAAGAAAACTTCAAGAGGTATGGATACTTTTGCAAAATATTGCACTGTAGGGACTTTAGAGTGTGATATCATGCACTTACTTGTGACATACAGTACCTTTCTTAAATATTTTGAATAGACAGTATTCACATCACAATAGAGTTAATTGTATTGTGAGTACTGTACTTACTGTTTGTAAGTGGAGACTGTTTTTTCTATGTTCACTTTTGTGTTTGCTTAGTTGGTATTTTGAATTTAACCTTCAATCTATTTTAGTAGATTTTCTCATCTTCTGCTTCTCTTTCTACTTTTTCTTTAGGTGTGCTGTTTATCTTTTTGGATTTTTCTGCTTCAAATGTATTTTACTGTTATGGGTGAATAAGATGACAGTGAGAGGAAAATCTAACTTGGATGAACTCATTTTCTATGGAACTTATAAATTAGATTTAAAACAGAATTGACTGCTGTTCAAGATGTGAAAGTGTCAAAAACATAATTAGTGGTGTTAGATAACACCACTGATCAGTTGTAACATGTTTAATCATAAGAAGTGTATGTTTTTGGTATGTAAAACATTGCTTAGTTTTCAACCTTTATGTATTAGCGTGATTTAGAGTCACCTTTGAGCTCAACTAAAACACTAACTTCATAATATCAAATAAGGTTTGCAAGACACAAGCAATGTTCCCTCTAAGCTGCGCTTTTGCGCAATCGCGCACTGCTCGCACATTCTCAGCGCATAATAAAATCTATGCAGCGCATAAAATAAAATCCAACGTAAACTATACATTGAGCTCAGACATCAGTTTTAACTATGGACCAATAACGTATAACGATATAACTCGGTGAGTCACAGGTGTCCAGCCAATGATACGATGCGGCTCACTTACGCTACGTAGCCAATCATTGCATGCTATTGTGTGTACGTGCCTTGCGCTGTGGCACCGTGCAGATTTGCTAGGTAGGAAAAGTACGGCGGAGTTAAGAGACGCTAAAGCTACAACTCTATCATGGCTAAGCGACCAGTGGGCAGTGGGACATCCACTCATCAAGCCAAAGCAAAACAGAAATGCGCTTCTTTTAAGATGGAATGGCTGTCGGAGCTTGTGCAAAAAGAAGAACAAGTGGTGAAACTGGGTGATATTTTTTCTTTATCGAGTGAGAAAGGTTTACTCTGCAAAACATGCAGCGAAGCCAAAGTAGCAAGCAAGTTTTCAGAGGGAAAAATGGACTGAATGGAAGTTGGACTACCTCGAGCGAACAACTACTGGAGAAGTGAGAACGACAGACTTGAAAAAACTGAAATTAAATATTTTAAGACAAAGAGTTACAAAAAATTAGACACTATCACAAGCTAGAGCACACATTTCATTGTGCAGAATGTGATTGTTTTAATGTGAACAAAAAGTTATGTCTGAAAGGTGAAATTGTCTCATTTCTCACCATGGCCAAAGCAGGACTCTTATATATAAGATAATATGCATCTCATGAACAGCAATGTTTGTGTTTTTTTCATTTTAAGTGGGGCAAATCACTTATATTAAAAGCAAACTAATGGAAGTTGCTGCTGTAATCTGATTATTTTAATAAGCCATGTAACTTTCTATGATCCCAGATTTATAACAGGTGTAATACTGGTGTGTGGCCATAGTGCGCACAGCTGATGTTGCTCACAGTGGTCCTCAGTTTACTCAGGGAGCCTGTGTGTATGCACAGACACATGAAAAATTAGAGGAAACATTGGACACAAGTAAGATAACCTATACACTTGTTTACATTTAATTATTTTGTAATTTTATACCAATGCAAACAACTTACTTCACTGGCTATTTATAAAATTAGCATTTAATCAAATGATTTGTTTTAAACATATTCAATTTGACAAAACTGGATAGCCACTGTTCATCTGCCTGTCTTGGTTTCCAACAGTGCTCCTCTTTCCTCCTGATCTCATTTTCTGCATCCCTCCCCTCCCCCTCTCCAGCTGCACCACTTTGCTGCAGAGAAAGAAAGGCACACAGAGAAAAAGGAAGAGGAAAATTGTAAATGCAGGACGTTTTTATCATGTCTATAAAAAGATTTGTGGCTTCTGGTTCCTTCTTTGTGATGCTTTGACCAAAGAAAAATGGTGTCCTTTGTACCGTTTTTACATCTAATCAAGAGATTTGAGTGTGCTCTATTTTGATGTTATGTATGTTCTGGTTTAACCGATATACACATATATTTGTCAGAAAATGTCATTTCTTGTCTCTTTCTGGTGCCACATGTCATCTCCATGTTGTTGTTGCCTCTTTTTGTTTTTAGTTTTTTTTTTTACCAACCCAGTTGCTTGCAGTGAGCAGGATAGATTGCAAGCAGGGGAGGTGGGATGTGGTACCATAGCAACAAGCTGACTCACTGGCAAGACTGTACCATTTTTTGTATCTATGGGGGTCAGCAGCCGATGCAGCCCACACTGTATGATAAGTACATGTGCATATTGAATCTGAGGGGCCAGGAATCACCCCTGTTTTGCTTCAGTGTTCTCAGACCTTGGGTGTGTGATGATAAAGAGGGCTTTGAGGGGAGGTTATAATGGCTTCTGGTGATATTTTATTTTCCAGTCTTTGTAGGATGCCCTGTTGTCAAGACCTAAAGCTCATGATATGTAATGATTCAACCCATATATTATTAGATCTCTTTGTTTGTCTCAAAGTTGCAAAACAGTAACATTTTGTTTTTTTGGTTTTTTTACATTAAATTACAGTAAAGTCTAATTAATACAGATGGTGTATTGTTTTGTCCCAAAAGCTTAGATTTGACATCAAATCTAAAAGCAGTCATGCCTGCATCAGCTGTGACAAACAGGAGGATAATAATCTCATTAATATGCCACAGAGCTGTTTCAGGCCATCGCCTTGAGGCCCTCTGCTGTTGGTATTAAGGTAGTGATTCTGTGCATTAGTGCAGCATTTTTGATACATTCATAGATTGATCATGTAATATGGTTCTTGTATTTGCTTCACTTTGATAATTGTTACTTTTTTAGACAATATTGGTTGATCTTTGTATATATTTGTCAGAAGGTTGGTGTAAGCTTTTTTAAAGAAAAAGATAGTGAAAGCTGTTGAAAATATTTCAAAATACTAAGGATACATTTTTATTTATACACTACATGTTCTGCAATTCTTTATACTTATATTTTATTTTCCTTACTCCTCTAAGCAAATTTATAACTATTCTACTAGGGTTCACTCTTGATTCCTGTTTATTTTCGTTTGTGTATCATTCCTCTCTGTCTCTTTCAACCCCATGAATCTAACATTTACACACATTTTCTTATGATTATAAGCTCACATCTAGGCTTCTTCACTGCAGTTTTACATATATGTATGTTTTAGTATTTTGTTTTAAATACATGCCAAACCTATTCCATAAGCACATTCTACAGTTATTTACATATATATTTCTATGAGCTCTTTACTTTCAATCTAAATGTTTCAAGTGTATTTTTAGCAGCACTCAATATTTTCTACACAGCATAAATACAAATATGTAAAGTAGCAAATTTGGTTTTCTCTTTAACACCAAACAACTTGCAACTTTATTTGTTGTGCTCCGCATGGTAAGTATGATGCATTCCCCACAGACTGCGTATGCCCACCACCAGTCTAACAGATTTTCTTTCTTCTGTTTTTTCTTTTCCATGTCCTTCTTTCTCCATGATGGCTGTCCTGCTTCCTCCCCAACCTGTGTCGAATCCTGACTCACCTAATAAGGTAAGAAATTGTTTCTATCTATATAAGTCATAGTACATCCAACAAAGCACATATAGTTGCACACAATCGTTATAGGCATCCTGACAGTCAGTCATGTTAATTTCACCTTGCGTGAACACAGTTAAAACACAAACTGTTTTATAGCTGTGCTCAAACTGCCAATATTCACTCTGACAGAAGCCAATTGTGTGATTTATTCACAAGGTACACATCTAATGACATACACATGTTACATACAGTATGTGACATTGCGAAAGTTTGATTTCACCCTATCATATTGGTGTCTTGCTTCCATGGATTCAAAGTTTCTTATAATCTGTTAAAGGGATCTTCATCAGTAGTTCTCTAGACTTTCTTAAAGTCTTTTGAAATTGATCTTAGCACTTTGACTATATTGTACTGATTATTGTCAGCGTTTTTATGTGACCGAGGTAGCCTATCATGTTGTGAAGTGTGTGTTTATAGAAAATGGAATATATTGATACATTAAGAATATCTTGACCAGATAAATAATAAACATATGAAAATTATGTCTTTATAAAACAGGGAAATGACCCACCAAAGCCCTGACACAGGATCTAAAGAATCCATTGTTCTTCAGCTGATTATCATAACTATGTTAAATTCTCTTTAGTTGTTCCTAAAGTAGTTTGTCATGTGTGGAAATCTGCTGTCTTTAGTGTTTTATTACAGTTGAGTTGACTAAAGGAAGCGCAATTTGGGAACCAACTGTGTTTTTGTAATAGAATGATAATAATGTGCTAAGACTAGACTGCTAGCTTTGAGACGTTGTGTAGCACATATGCTGTGAGAACACTCATATTTAGAAAACTTTTTTGAATTGATTAATTGATCACATAATTTAGTGGTCGACTAAACAAACTACTGTGAAATTTGTCAAGGGTTTCAAAAACCAGTTCTAGTAGAATAGAAATAATTAAAATGGGATTAAAAACCCAGAAAGGAATGTTTCAAGACTTATGCAAAGTGCTGTGTCTTAAAAATGAAATAACTTTTTCATGGCAACTGAAACTGTTATATCTCAGGTAGTCGCGATGTACTGTTAACAACACTGATGTAAAATATTTTGTGTGTCTTGCTGCTCACAGCACAACATAATCACTAGAGGGTCCCTTAAGCTTCACTGAAACTTCACTTGTCATCATTTGAAGAATATTTGTACCTCATTCTGCAGATTAGATACAGTTAGGTTACCTAAAGATGCACAAGATTTAAGGATACCAAAAAGTTTCAAACTGGACTGTGTGTTGTAAGACAGCTTTACTTGCTAATAGGCTTATGTGGTTTAAGAAAAGTATTAGCAGTAAAGACTCTCTGGCACTTTGAGTTCAGCTGAAGTGCCAGAGATTATGACCTAAGTGAAGTATATAGGTTAAGTAAAAAGGAAAGTACAACAATAAATATGTTTTCCTGTACAATAACAATAGAACAAATATAATAACTAACACACAAACATCAGTGAATATAAAACACTTTGATCTAAAACTGAAACTAAGACTCAGACTCAGTCATGACTGAAATAAGGTAAATATGTTTTGTTTTCCTTCTGTGAGTCCAGGTAAGTGTACTTGAAGAAATAGTGTTGCATGATTATATTGGCTTGCTGTGGTTTTGTGTTGGTTCTTTATTTGTTTACTTAGCTTTGACCTAATTATTTACACACACCTACAGTACAAAGATCACTTAAATGCAAACACACGTTCATCAGCAATAAACATGTTAAAAATAAACCACAGTAAAACTTCTAAGTTTGTCTAATTTTTATGTTGATTATTGGAAAGGAGTATTCATTTAGAGTTTTTTATTTTTATTTTCAGTTAATATTTTATTGTGAACTTTGTTGCACAATTGCCAACATAATACAATGTTGGCAATTAGTTGAAAAAAAAACTTTAAATGGTTGAAAAAGACTTTCAGGGAAAACAGTGGAAAATAGTTTTGCAAAACTAAATAATCTCTATAACAAGAAAATGAAGATAAAATAAGAACCTTTGCAAATAATGCTTTGTAGTTCTTTTTGTATCTTTTTTACGTTCAGATTTCTAAATCCATTGAGAAAATGTTGTTTTCAGGTTTTAGTACAGGGCTGCTGGATTGTACTAGGCATCTAAACTTGTCATGGCAACGCTCAAACATGCTGCTCCATATCAGAACATACAAATTTTACAATTCACACGTTTTAAAGGTATAAGGCTGTATGCTTATTTTTCCTGTTTGAGCTCAGAAACTACACTTAGAGGCATGTTTACAGCTATTTTTGTTAATTAAACTTCTGTATGTGTATGTGTTTAAGTAAATAAATATAAGTAAATAAATAAGCTTCGGGGTTTGCTGTCGTCTACTGGGGGGAAAAAAGGCAAGAAAGGAAAAGGGAACAAAAGAAAATAAAAGAATAGAAGAGAAAAGAAAAGAAAAGAAAAGGATGAAAAGAAAAAAGCAATCTGTGATAGGTGAGTTGTGTTGTTGTTGTTCTGCCTCCCTGCAGAGACAGACTGTGAGGGCTGTAACGTCTGCAGCATCTTGCAGCTGCATCACTTCGCCGCCTGTGTGGCGCTGTCCGCACAGCCGGTGGTGCTGAAATACTCTCCGGCTCACCCCTCCCTTCGTCTCCTTTCCTCTCACACTCGACTCTCCACGTCTCCGTCTGTGCTGCTCTGCTCTTTCTACATAGTCTGAACAGAACAAACAGCAAAATATTATTCTGATCTTTTTTTTGTTTTTAATCTATTCCGAAATTAAACAAGCTGCTTCTTTTCTATTTATTGATTAATTTAGGACCTTCGCTCCTGGAATATGTGGGTTTTTTTTTAATAGAACAGATTAAACAGCCTCCATGTCTGTTAGTGTGTGTGGGAGAGAAAGAGAGAGGCAGGAAAAGAGAGAGATAGAGAGAGAGCCGCAGTGAGCCCCTTTCTGCATCATGTGCTCTTCCCCTCCCTTTTCATTTGCTCTACAAACCTCCATACGGGTGTTTTACGTCAGTCGCTGTCAGAGATCTTTTTTTGTCTAAGCTGTGCAGAGAGCTGCGAGGACGTCATGGAGTATGCAGGCTGCACTGACTTTGTGTCACCACGGGAAGGCAACAAAGAGCCTTGCCTTCCACAGATGCAGGTGCAAGCTTGCAGATGAACACCATAAAAAGGACAGACTGATTAATAAAAACGATGTTGATTAATAATGCAACTGTACACGTATTACTGTATTTGTGCTTCTACTCTCTTGAAGTTTTAATAGTGAAATACATTCTTGTGTGTATATATTCATATTACATAAATATTACAAAAGAGATTAAAGTAATACGTCTAATATGGAATATTATTCCATCTAATAAATTAATTAAATACAGGGGTTTTTTTAATCTGTGTTAATACGTCACATTTGCGTGGACCTGATTGGTGGAAATCCCTCTGCTCTGTGCACCAATGATGTTAAGAGCTGTACAAAGAGATCTACTCTGTCTCAGTGAGAAGCGTCAGCTCAGAAGCGCTACAATGTCCTGCACAAGAAGAGACGGATGCAGACACGAAGCATGACTTTTACTGTTGATTTCCAAGCCTCGTCTGCGTTGGATTACAAACAATATCTTCAGTTCAGAGGTTGGGACTGGGGTGAAACGATATGGAGCGTGCGGGACGTGGAATAATGTGGAACAAATTGTCAACATGGCAGGTGCTTCTGTGGTGGCATAATTTCTTTATCTTGTGGAGTACAATAGACGCGCAGACTCGCTACAGCATCCCTGAGGAGCTGAAACGGGGATCCGTGGTGGGAAATATAGCCAAAGATTTGGGTTTGCTTGTGCCTGAACTGCTTCGGCGTAAAATGCGGATAACCTCGGAGGCTGGTAAGCAGTATTTTAATGTAGACTTGGGAAAGGGAGAGCTGCTGGTGACCGACAGAATAGACAGGGAGGAACTGTGTGGACAAAGGCCGTCCTGTTTGCTGCCTTTGGAGCTGGTTATAGATAACCCGCTGCAGGTGCACAGAGTTGAAATTGAAATACAGGATACGAACGATCATTCCCCTAGTTTTCTCACCAAAGAGAAAGTGGTGAAAATCGCGGAGTTAGTAAATCCAGGTGCGCGGTTTCCCTTAGAGAGTGCCACTGATCCTGATGTCGGTGCTAATTCTGTGCGCACGTATCTCATAAGCAAAAATGAGCATTTTAAATTGACAGTTAAAAATCTTAAAGATGGGAGAAAAATTCCTGAACTGGTGCTTGAAAAAGCTCTTGATCGAGAGACGCAGGCTGTACACAACCTCGTCATTACAGCTGTGGACGGGGGAGATCCGGTGCGTTCAGGGACGTCAGAAATTGCAGTTATAGTGCTCGATATCAATGATAATGCACCGCAATTTGAAAAACAAGTATATGAAGCAAATGTCAGCGAAAGGTCTGCAATTGGAACCGAAATCCTGCAGGTTAAAGCTTCAGATGCAGATGAAGGACTGAATGGAGAAATAGAATATGTGTTTGCGGAGCAAACTTCAGATATTACTTTATCCTTATTTGACATCAACCCATCCACTGGGGTTATTACTGTCAAAGGGGTTTTAGACCATGAATCAAATTCTTTACACAGATTCGATATAACTGCAAAAGACAAAGGAAATCCGGAAATGGACGGGCATTGTGGAGTGGAAATCAAAATAAATGACATCAATGACAATAATCCAGAAATAGTTGTTACCTCTTTAACAACACCCGTTCCCGAAGACTCTGCAATTGGAACAGTCATTGCAATCATAAGCACAAGAGACGCAGACTCAGGTGACAATGGGAAAGTGACATTAACGTTGTCACCGAAATCCCTGTTCAAATTAAACCCATCGATCTCAAAACATTTTTCACTAGTCACAAATGGTCCACTTGACCGTGAAAAAAACAGCCAGTATAGTATTAAGGTAACCGCCTCAGATTCTGGAAAACCGCCATTAACAAGTGAAAAAACAATAATAGTTCAACTTTTAGATGTAAATGACAATCCACCAGTTTTCTCTCAAAAATTGTATACAGTTTATGTTAAAGAAAACAATGCTGCAGGGATGATTTTGTGCGCGGTAGCAGCGTCTGATCTGGATTCTGGTGAAAACGCAAAGATCTCTTACTCCATACTGGACTCTAAAGTGCAGGACGTCTCTGTCTCGTCTTATGTTTACATTAACTCAGATAACGGGAGCATCTACAGCATGCACTCGTTTGACTATGAGAAGCTGAAGGTGTTTCAGATTCAGGTTCAGGCAAAGGACCAGGGCTCTCCCTCTCACAGCAGCAACGCCACTGTCCATGTTTTCATCCTGGACCAGAACGATAATACCCCCGCTGTTATTTACCCCTCCTCCGCTGCCCTGGGCTCTCTCTCTCACCAGAGAATGCCCCGCTCCGCTAAAGCGGGTCACCTGGTTACTAAGGTAACAGCCGTGGACGCTGACTCGGGCCATAACGCCTGGATCTCATATAGACTGGCGGAGGCCACAGACGCCTCTCTGTTCACCGTCAATCAGTACACAGGAGAGGTGAGGACTAAACGCGCTGTGTACGAGCAGGACGACTCCTCTCAGAGGCTGCTGATAGAGATCAAGGACGACGGGCAACCGGTTCAGTCCGCCACCGCCACGGTGTCCATCCTACTGGAGGACGGTCTCCATGAACCCATTTTAGACCTCCGACACAAAATGTCCGAGCCCAGCAAGAAAACTGGCAGAATCACCCTTTATTTGATTCTGTCTCTGGCCTCGGTGTCCGTGCTGTCTCTGGTGACTTTTCTCATCCTGGCGGTGAAATGCATCAGGGGCAGCAGAAGCAGCGGGAGCTGCTGCATGAGAAGGAGCGACTGTGATGATTACAAGAACCCCAACAGAAACCTGCAGATTCAGCTCAACACTGACGGACCTATAAAATACGTGGAGGTCCTGGGAGGAGACATGATGTCTCAGAGTCAGTCGTTCAGGTCCTGCATGTCTCCGATGTCAGAGTACAGTGATTTCACATTGATCAAACCCAGCAGCACCACAGACTTTAAAGAAGTCATCAGTGTTCTGGACGCGTCTTTACCCGACAGCACCTGGACCTTTGAGAGCCAACAGGTGAGCTAAAAGAATTGCGTTATCACATTAGTTGAATAATTCAGTGAAAGAAATAAATGGCGGGCATTCTTGCTTGCTAGTTTCTGTTGCCAGTTGTATATACTTTAATTTACTTTTTTGCAGTATGATGTGGGTGACTGTTTTCAGTTCTGAGCTTTGTTCGTTATTAAAAGCAGATTTTGTCAAACAGGTTAATATGGCAATCAAATATGTTCACAAATATTTTATTCGTTAAATAAAATATTTTTCACAAGCAAAATATTTTGATGCTTGTGAAAGTTTTCGTTATATAATTAAATGTATATTCAAGTAAACATTTACGCTGGTGTATGTCTGTAAAATCTTGATCGAAAATTATTTTTAATTTAATTAATTTATTTATTTATTTATTACTTATTGTTATTTTTAATCCATTAGTAAATTAAAGTACATGTAACACAACTTCAATCTGTACAACAGCATGCCGAGCTGCTTTCATGAGCGCTGCTGTATCTTTAAAAGCTCTGCTCAGAGCGCTTCCCGTTGGATGACAGTGAAGCATTCTGTGCTCCAATAGCAGACAAGGAAAGTACAAAGAGATCGACCCCCTCCTCCATCAGCTTCAGCACCACGTTCGTAATGCAATGAGTTAGATTGCAGTGTGAGGCGCGTATAACTCGGCCCTTAGAATAAAATAATAGATTTTCAGTTGAAGGCATGAATGAAGATGATTTTGGATCGTTTACCATCCTGTTTGAACCTTCCTGGAGCTGGATGAGTGCCATAATTTTCATGATGGGAAATCTTACGAGCTAACGGATCGGGAATGACAAAGAAAATGGGATACCGAGACTGGAGAGGGCTGGCGCTCTGGTGGCATCAGCTCTTTATCCTGTGGAGTACAATAGAAGCACAGACTCGCTACATCATCCCAGAGGAACTGAAACCGGGTTCTGTGGTCGGAAATCTCGCCAAAGATTTGGGTTTGTCATTATCTGAGATTTTTGACCGTAAGTTGCGGGTCGCCTCTGAGGCTGGTGAGCAGTATTTCAGCGTGGATGCGGCGAAGGGCGAGCTGGTGGTGAATGACAGAATAGACAGAGAGGCTCTGTGTGGACAAAGCGTCAGCTGTGTTTTACCTTTACAACTTGTTATTGAAAACCCCTTACATTTACACCGACTTGATGTAGAAATTAAAGATATTAATGATAATTCTCCCGTGTTTCAAGCAAAACAACTGTCTATAAAAATCGCAGAATCAGCGGCGGTGGGAACTCGCTTCGCATTGGAGAATGCAGAGGATCTGGATGTTGGAAGTAACTCAGTAAAATCATACAGTTTGTCAAGAAACGAATGTTTTGCGCTAAAAATGAAGGAGGTAGATGATGGTAGAGCAGTCCCCGAACTAGTGTTGGAAAAATCTCTTGATCGAGAGAAGAAAGCTGTTCATGAACTAAAACTGACTGCAGTCGATGGGGGAAATCCGGCCCTGTCCGGTACCGCGCAAATTGTAATTATTGTGCTTGATGTAAACGACAATTTCCCAGTATTCGAAAAAAACAATTATAAAATTTCTTTACCAGAAAATACTGAGAAGGGTACCTCTGTGATTAAAATTACTGCTACTGACGCAGATGAGGGACCGAACGGAGAAATTGAGTTCTTTTTTGGTCCGAGGACCCCAGAGTCCGTCTTATCCATATTTGAAATAAAATCATTAACTGGAGATATTTATTTAACGGGAAATTTGGATTATGAAAAATCCACCTCCTATAAAATAGAAATATCTGCGAAAGACAAAGGAGTTCCTGAAATGGAGAGCCACTGTCGACTACAGGTTGATGTTTTAGACATTAATGACAATATACCGGAAATTGTTCTCACCTCCGAACCTCAGCTTGTGCGGGAAGACGCACCAAGCGGTACAGTAGTTGCTTTGCTAAATGCACGTGATGCTGACTCTGGTAATAATAGCAAAGTTATGCTACAGACAAATAAAGTCTTTCCTTTTGCTCTTAAACCTTCGTTTTCTAATAATTATGCGCTGGTTACAAGCGGCCCTTTGGATAGAGAAAAAATCTCAGAGTATAATATCGAGATAACAGCGAGTGATTCAGGTTTTCCTCCACTTTCTAGTAAAAAAGTTATACCAGTAACTATCATTGATGTGAATGACAATCCTCCAATTTTCAGTCAGGCCTCCTATAATGTGTATTTAAAAGAGAATGGAGTCCCAGGATCTATACTTTATTCAGTATCAGCATCTGATCTGGATTCTGGTGAAAACGCAAAGATCTCTTACTCCATACTGGACTCTAAAGTGCAGGACGTCTCTGTCTCGTCTTATGTTTACATTAACTCAGATAACGGGAGCATCTACAGCATGCACTCGTTTGACTATGAGAAGCTGAAAGTGTTTCAGATTCAGGTTCAGGCAAAGGACCAGGGCTCTCCCTCTCTCAGCAGCAACGCCACTGTCCATGTTTTCATCCTGGACCAGAACGATAATACCCCCGCTGTTATTTACCCCTCCTCCGCTGCCCTGGGCTCTCTCTCTCATCAGAGGATGCCCCGCTCCGCTAAAGCGGGTCACCTGGTTACCAAAGTAACGGCCGTGGACGCTGACTCGGGCTATAATGCCTGGATCTCATACAGACTGGCGGAGGCCACAGACGCCTCTCTGTTCACCGTCAATCAGTACACAGGAGAGGTGAGGACTAAACGCGCTGTGTACGAGCAGGACGACTCCTCTCAGAGGCTGCTGATAGAGATCAAGGACGACGGGCAACCGGTTCAGTCCGCCACCGCCACGGTGTCCATCCTACTGGAGGACGGTCTCCATGAACCCATTTTAGACCTCCGACACAAAATGTCCGAGCCCAGCAAGAAAACTGGCAGAATCACCCTTTATTTGATTCTGTCTCTGGGCTCGGTGTCCGTGCTGTCTCTGGTGACTTTTCTCATCCTGGCGGTGAAATGCATCAGGGGCAGCAGAAGCAGCGGGAGCTGCTGCATGAGAAGGAGCGACTGTGATGATTACAAGAACCCCAACAGAAACCTGCAGATTCAGCTCAACACTGATGGACCTATAAAATACGTGGAGGTCCTGGGAGGAGACATGATGTCTCAGAGTCAGTCGTTCAGGTCCTGCATGTCTCCGATGTCAGAGTACAGTGATTTCACTTTGATCAAACCCAGCAGCACCACAGACTTTAAAGAAGTCATCAGTGTTCTGGACGCGTCTTTACCCGACAGCACCTGGACCTTTGAGAGCCAACAGGTGAGTCAAGGGAGCAGCAACCTTCATGCATAAAATCAGTGGTTTAATATTCATATGTTCTTTAAATAAGTTGCATTGCGTGACTGACATTGAGTGAAAGCGATCCTTTAGCGGTTTGTTTCTTGTTGAGTTTTTTATGTGTCAGTTGTAACTTGTGGCATATTTATGTGTCTATTAGCTGATTTTCTTGAAGTCGTGTTCAGTATATGATATTTGTTTTCACCTCGAGATATTCTGGTATGATCCAAACTTCCCTTTACACTTTCATGAAAGACATAATTTTTCAGCACCACATACTGGACAGCGACAACTGCATAATTTCTTACACGAAACACAAACTGCTGAAAATGCATTTTTTAGTAAAACTTTGATTCACAGTTTGTTTCAAATTGATGTAAAGTACAGAGTCAATGTTGTGTTTTTTTATTTATTTATTTATTTTTGTCATCACATTTTAAAATCAGCCATGCCTCGTCTTTCTCATTATGTTCGGTGGAGATTTGTCTCTCCTTCCTCCGTTGCGCTGATGCTGCTGAGCTTTTCAGCACACACGTCTTTAAATGAAATCCTCACCACTTTTTTTACTGGGTGATAGAAGTGTGTAGTGAGCACCAATGAAACGCAAAGCTGTACAAAGAGATCTAGTCCCTCCCCCATCCAGACCCACACAGTCGCAATCTCTCCCAGAGCAAGCAGATGGATGAAACGGAGCGATGTTACTAATAGACCTCAAGCAAACAAATGAGATGGAAATATTTATTAACCTTAACTTTGGATTCTTGCATTGGATTGATTGTTTACTACCATGACTGATACCGACCACATTTTGATTACCTCACTGGAAAATAATTCTTGAGAATCCGGGATGACAAAGACAATAGGATACCGAGGCTGGAGATGGAAAGCAGTTTGGTGGCAGCGATTCTTTCTCCTGTGGACTACAATAGAAGCTCAAACACGTTACAGTATTCCGGAGGAGCTAAGTCCGGGTTCTGTGGTCGGAAATCTCGCCAAAGATTTGGGTTTGTCATTAGCTGAGATTTTTGACCGTAAGCTGCGGGTCGCCTCTGAGGCTGGCGAGCAGTTTTTCAGCGTGGATGCGGGGAAGGGCGAGCTGGTGGTGAATGACAGAATAGACCGAGAGGCTCTGTGTGGACAAAGCGCCAGCTGTGTGTTACCTTTGCAACTTGTTATTGAAAACCCATTACATTTACACCGACTGGAGGTTGAAATTAAAGATATTAATGATAATTCTCCCGTGTTTCAAGCAAAAGAACTGTCTTTGAAAATTGCAGAATCGGCAGCAGTGGGAACTCGCTTTCTTTTGGAAACCGCGGAGGATTTAGACGTCGGGGTTAATTCTGTCAAGTCTTACACTTTGACAAGAAACGAATGCTTCACACTAAAAATGAAGGATGTTAATGGTGGCAGAGCAGTTCCTGAGTTGGTGTTAGAAAAGGCTCTTGATCGGGAGAAAAAAGCTGTTCATAAGCTAAAATTGACAGCAGTAGATGGGGGGAATCCAGCCCTGTCCGGTACCTCAGAAATTGTAATTACAGTTCTTGATATTAATGACAATTTTCCTGTATTTGAAAAAAATACCTACACAGTCTCTCTGGAGGAGAGCACTGTCAAGGACACCTCTGTAATTAAAATTACGGCCACGGATGCAGATGAGGGATCTAACGGAGAAATTGAATTTTCATTTGGTTCGAGGACCCCAGAGTCCGTGTTATCCATATTTGAAATTAGACCATTAACAGGAGAAATATATTTGAAAGGACATTTGGATTATGAGAAAGACGTCTCCTATAAAATAGAAATATCTGCGAAAGACAAAGGAGTTCCTGAAATGGAAAGTTACTGTCATTTACAGATATACGTTTTAGACATTAATGACAATATACCGGAAATTGTTCTCACCTCCGAACCTCAGCCTGTGCGGGAAGACGCACCAAGCGGTACTGTAGTTGCTTTGCTAAATGCACGTGATGCTGATTCTGGTAATAATAGCAAAGTTACGCTACAGTCAAATAAAGTCTTTCCTTTTGCCCTTAAACCTTCGTTTTCTAATAATTATGCGCTGGTTACAAGCGGCCCTTTGGATAGAGAAAAATTCTCAGAGTATAATATCGAGATAACAGCGAGTGATTCAGGTTCTCCTCCACTTTCTAGTAAAAAAGTTATACCAGTAACTATCATTGATGTGAATGACAATCCTCCAATTTTCAGTCAGGCCTCATATGATGTGTATTTAAAAGAGAATGGAGTCCCGGGATCTATACTTTATTCAGTATCAGCATCTGATCTGGATTCTGGTGAAAACGCAAAGATTTCTTACTCCATACTGGACTCTAAAGTGCAGGACGTCTCTGTCTCGTCTTATGTTTACATTAACTCAGATAACGGGAGCATCTACAGCATGCACTCGTTTGACTATGAGAAGCTGAAAGTGTTTCAGATTCAGGTTCAGGCAAAGGACCAGGGCTCTCCCTCTCTCAGCAGCAACGCCACTGTCCATGTTTTCATCCTGGACCAGAACGATAATACCCCCGCTGTTATTTACCCCTCCTCCGCTGCACTGGGCTCTCTCTCTCATCAGAGAATGCCCCGCTCCGCTAAAGCGGGTCACCTGGTTACTAAGGTAACAGCCGTGGACGCTGACTCGGGTCATAATGCCTGGATCTCATATAGACTAGCGGAGGCCACAGACGCCTCTCTGTTCACCGTCAATCAGTACACAGGAGAGGTGAGGACTAAACGCGCTGTGTACGAGCAGGACGACTCCTCTCAGAGGCTGCTGATAGAGATCAAGGACGACGGGCAACCGGTTCAGTCCGCCACCGCCACGGTGTCCATCCTACTGGAGGACGGTCTCCATGAACCCATTTTAGACCTCCGACACAAAATGTCCGAGCCCAGCAAGAAAACTGGCAGAATCACCCTTTATTTGATTCTGTCTCTGGCCTCAGTGTCCGTGCTGTCTCTGGTGACTTTCCTCATCCTGGCGGTGAAATGCATCAGGGGCAGCAGAAGCAGCGGGAGCTGCTGCATGAGACGGAGCGACTGTGATGATTACAAGAACCCCAACAGAAACCTGCAGATTCAGCTCAACACTGATGGACCTATAAAATACGTGGAGGTCCTGGGAGGAGACATGATGTCTCAGAGTCAGTCGTTCAGGTCCTGCATGTCTCCGATGTCAGAGTACAGTGATTTCACATTGATCAAACCCAGCAGCACCACAGACTTTAAAGAAGTCATCAGTGTTCTGGACGCGTCTTTACCCGACAGCACCTGGACCTTTGAGAGCCAACAGGTGAGCTAAGCGAACAGCCATCTTTATTTATTGAAACAAATGTTTTATGCATTTATGCCATTTTATTTTTCTTCGAAATGCTGAATTAGTACAAGCTATAACTGACTTGTTTTGACGTTGATTTTTATCTGTGCCGCTAGTCTTGCATCTTGGGGCTGTTTGATACGTCATTCATTTCGCTTTCGCACAGTAGCTTCCAAATAGTGACTTCTTCGTTCCACGTAATCTGTTTTTTATGGTGTATCAATTTTATCTTTTCAGTTCATGTTGTCGCTGTCCAGCACCTCAACCCTGAATAGCGACAACTTCAACAAGATTTCTGATATGAGATTTAAGCTGCTGAAAATTGGTTGTTTGAAATAGCATAATGAGTTAGTTTCATACGGTACGTGATTTATAAATCTGTCTTTATTGTAAATCACAACTTTTTATATATCTATATTTTTGTAATTAAGTGCGGGGAGAGTTTCAGTCTCCCTCTTGGTAACACGTTATTTGACGGGTTGTGAATAAGACTGTCATGACACCGTCATGAACATGAGTTAGTCTTCATGAATATTTATGACTGTTATCATAAAGCGTCATTCCGTAAATCATGACACTTTTAATATAAAGCTGACTTTATTCAAAATGTCTTTGTTATGACAACTTGACATTAAACAAGAAATCATGATCTGACATAAATTTGTTATAAAAGTATTACTGATTAAACTTTCGCTTTAATAACATAAAGCTACATAATTTATGTTTGACGTGGGCCGGTCCCCGCCGTGGCGGCGCGGTCTGGGGCGCACTGAGGACAGTCTGCCCCGGTCGACAGCCGCGCCGGGGACGAGGGGGAGAGAGGGCGCAGTGAGTACTTTGTTCCACGGCCCCAGAGCGGCGAAGCTCGGGCGGAGGGGCCGGACTTCGCCCGGACTTCTGTAACAGGTAACAGGTGTTACCTGTTACGTAACACCTGTGTTATGTAACAGGTGTTACATAACACCTGTTCATGACAGGTGTTATGTAATATTTATGACGGTGTCATGACAGTCTTATTCACAGCCCGCCAGATAAAATGTTACCTCACTCTTTGAGAAAGATTAACTCTACTTTGAATTTAGTTCTCCTCAGCTCATCTGTGTCTTTATATGAAATTCTCACTCCCTTAATGGATGGCAGAAATGGGTGTTGAGCACCAATGAAATGCAGAGCTGTACAAAGAGATCTAGTCCCTCCCCCATGCAGCCACACAGTCACAATCTCTACCTCTGCAAGCAGATGGATGAAACGGAGCGATGCTACTAACACAGCTAAAGCAAACCAAAAAAATACACATGTTTTTTAGTCGTGATTCTGGAATCTTTCGTATGATCGATTCTTTACTGCCATGGACGACATTGATATTTTTCATTCTTGACCATTTCACTGGGAAATAATTCTTGAGAATCCGGGATGACAAAGACAAAAGGATCCCGGGACTGGAGATGGAAAGCGCTCTGGTGGAATCAGTTATTTCTCCTGTGGAGTACAATAGAAGCACAGACTCGCTACAGCATCCCAGAGGAACTGAAACCGGGTTCTGTGGTCGGAAATCTCGCCAAAGATTTGGGTTTGTCATTATCTGACATTTTTGACCGTAAGCTGCGGGTCGCCTCCGAGGCTGGCGAGCAGTATTTCAGCGTGGATGCGGGGAAGGGCGAGCTGGTGGTGAATGACAGAATAGACCGAGAGGCTCTGTGTGGACAAAGCGCCAGCTGTGTTTTAACTCTGCAAATTGTTATTGATAAGCCTTTACAGCTGTACCGAGTAGAAGTGGAAATACAAGATGTGAATGATAATTCTCCCACGTTTCCGTCGACAGAAAAAATATTGCAAATAGCCGAGTCGGCAGCGGCGGGGACGCATTTTCCGCTAGAAACAGCTCAAGATCTTGATGTTGGCGTTAACTCGGTGAGATCTTATACTTTGAGCAAAGATGAGTTCTTTAGTTTGAAAATTAAAGAAGTGTCTGGTGGAAAGAGAGTTCCAGAGTTAGCGCTGTCTAAATCTATTGACAGAGAGAAAAAACCCACACATACACTGACTCTCACTGCAGTAGATGGGGGAAATCCAGTAAGGTCTGGGACCTGTCAAATAACGATAAATGTCCTTGATATTAACGACAATTTTCCTGCATTTGAGAAAAGCATATATAAAGTGTCCATAGGTGAAAACGCGCTGAAAGGGGCTTCAGTTCTTACACTGGCTGCAAAAGATGCTGATGAAGGTCTTAACGGAGAGGTTGAATTTGCTTTTGGTGCGCACACACCAGATAACGTCAGATCTGTTTTTAATATTGACCCGTTAACTGGGGAAATACGCCTGATTGGTCATTTAGATTTTGAAACCAACTCTAATTATGAGATAGACATTTCCGCTACAGATAAAGGAAGTCCGAGAATGGAGGGTCATTGCACTGTCCATGTTGAAGTCTTAGACGTTAATGATAATCCTCCAAATATATTTCTGACCTCTCAACCAAACTCTGTGCCTGAGAATTCACCGAGTGGGACTGTAGTGGCTTTAATTAGCGCAAGAGATGTTGACTCTGGAGATAATGGTAAAGTAATACTACATCTTAATAAAAATGTTCCTTTTAAACTAAAAGCGTCATTTTCTGATAACTATGCTTTGATTACAAACGGTCCTTTAGACAGAGAAAAATTCTCAGAGTATGAAGTTGAGATAACCGCGACAGACTTAGGTTCACCACCAATGAGCAGTAAGAAGACAATAAACGTTAATATTACTGATGTAAATGACAATCCACCTATTTTTACGCAATTCACATATAGTGTGTATTTAAAAGAAAATGGATTACCGGGATCTATACTATATTCAGTATCAGCATCTGATCTGGATTCTGGTGAAAACGCAAAGATCTCTTACTCCATACTGGACTCTAAAGTGCAGGACGTCTCTGTCTCGTCTTATGTTTACATTAACTCAGATAACGGGAGCATCTACAGCATGCACTCGTTTGACTATGAGAAGCTGAAAGTGTTTCAGATTCAGGTTCAGGCAAAGGACCAGGGCTCTCCCTCTCTCAGCAGCAACGCCACTGTCCATGTTTTCATCCTGGACCAGAACGATAATACCCCCGCTGTTATTTACCCCTCCTCCGCTGCCATGGGCTCTCTCTCTCATCAAAGAATGCCCCGCTCCGCTAAAGCGGGTCACCTGGTTACTAAGGTAACGGCCGTGGACGCTGACTCGGGCCATAATGCCTGGATCTCATACAGACTGGCGGAGGCCACAGACGCCTCTCTGTTCACCGTCAATCAGTACACAGGAGAGGTGAGGACTAAACGCGCTGTGTACGAGCAGGACGACTCCTCTCAGAGGCTGCTGATAGAGATCAAGGACGACGGGCAGCCGGTTCAGTCCGCCACCGCCACGGTGTCCATCTTACTGGAGGACGGTCTCCATGAACCCATTTTAGACCTCCGACACAAAATGTCCGAGCCCAGCAAGAAAACTGGCAGAATCACCCTTTATTTGATTCTGTCTCTGGCCTCAGTGTCCGTGCTGTCTCTGGTGACTTTTCTCATCCTGGCGGTGAAATGCATCAGGGGCAACAGAAGCAGTGGGAGGTGCTGCATGAGAAGGAGCGACTGTGATGATTACAAGAACCCCAACAGAAACCTGCAGATTCAGCTCAACACTGATGGACCTATAAAATACGTGGAGGTCCTGGGAGGAGACATGATGTCTCAGAGTCAGTCGTTCAGGTCCTGCATGTCTCCGATGTCAGAGTACAGTGATTTCACATTGATCAAACCCAGCAGCACCACAGACTTTAAAGAAGTCATCAGTGTTCTGGACGCGTCTTTACCCGACAGCACCTGGACCTTTGAGAGCCAACAGGTGAGCTAAAGATTAATCAGATTTCATAAATATTTCCACTACATTTTTACTATATGTTTAACGAGCATAAAAATTAATGGGTGATTCGTCCATTTGTTCCCATAAAACTAAAGCATTTCAGATCTTCTTTTTTTTTCTTTTTTTTTTTAAACTTAAACTTACATAGTTGAAGATTTCTTTATTTTTTCTATTGGACAGTTCGTCTCACAGCAGACATTAAAGTATGCTATGTTGCAGAAGTATATTAATCACTTATTAATTCTTACTGTTTCTTGCCATCTGTGGCAGCCAAACCTTAAGTTTTGATTGCGTTTCAGTGTTTCAGCACTGCTGGCCTGGACAGCGACATTATTTCACTAAGACGGCTGGAGCACGGGGATTGGTATTGTTTGGGGGCCTCTATTCAAGAAACGAATGAATGAATGAATGAATGAATGAATGAATGAATGAATGAATGAATGAATGAATGAATGAATGAACATTTAACATTTTTAAATAACAGTAATTTATTTTCACTTTAGCCAAATCGGTTGTTTGTTTCAGTATGTTTAAGGACTTTTCATAAAGAAATTTAAAAACGTTCATTAGGACCTGCAAAGTCCTTGCCTCGATTAGCCTTTCAATTTAAAGCCTAAAACCCATTAACATTAACCAAAATCCATAAATGTAGCTGAATCAAAGGCACCCACACACATACAACATATAAATGTCAAACGTTTTGATTAAATTTTAATAAAAAATTTAATGTCTCTCGTGGGCGTTAATAAGCTATTTTATTGTTTTTGTGCATTTCATTGTTGTTGAATTTTTGCAGTACAATATGCATTTGTAAAACAAAAATGAAAGAAATAAAAGACAGGAACAGAAAAGAAAAACATTCTTTGGATCAAAACCTTTAAAATGAAAGTAGCTTTTATTAAGATGTAGATCCAGAATTCATTTATTTACCACTTTATTTGTTCATGTACGTGATGTTGCGCCTGCTGTGATTCCTGCTGCAGCTTCGTAGGCATGCTCGGCTTCTTGTGATTGGACTGATGGGCTGGAAGATGGAGACCAATAGCTCACAAAATTGTACAAAGAGATCTAGTCCTTCCCCCACTCGCTCTCCTCACAGCAACCCTCACTGTGCTCAGAGCCGGAGAGGAGATGCATTTCGTACGTTACGTCTTTATCCAACTTTATCATGTGTTCTGTTAGTCATAATTGACCAAATTGTCGAAAAATTTCCGTATTAATGGTGACTTCAAAGTCAGGATTACGTGGATGAATATCTTCATGGGAAATACAACGTTGTAGCGGACCGGGCAGCCGCCGTGGATGACAAAGAGAATGAGATATCGAGAGTGGAAATGGCTTGGGCTTTGGTGGTATCATTTCGTTCTGTTGAGGATTACAATAGAAGGACAGACTCGCTACAGCATCCCGGAGGAAGTGAAACGGGGTTCTGTGGTTGGAAACCTCGCAAAAGATCTCGGCTTGGGATTATCAGACATTTTGGACCGTAAGCTGCGTGTCGCCTCTGAGGCTGGCGAGCAGTATTTCAGCGTGGACCCGGGGAAGGGCGAGCTGGTGGTAAATGACAGAATAGACAGAGAGGCTCTGTGTGGACAAAGCGCCAGCTGTATTCTATCACTGCAAGTTGTGACAGAGAATCCGCTACAGCTGCACCGGATAGAAGTGGAAGTAAAAGACATAAATGACAACTCTCCGGTTTTCATGAAAGAAGAGCGGCATCTAAAGATCGCCGAATCTACCGCTGCCGGTATACGCTTCCCTTTGGACACCGCACAGGATCAGGATTTTGGCAGTAATTCGGTAAAGTCGTACACATTAAGTAAAAGCGAATGTTTTAGCTTGAAAATGAAGGAACTGTCTGGTGACCGACATGTTCCTGAGCTCGTGCTGGAGAAACCGCTAGACCGAGAGAAACAGAGCGTGCATCAGTTGTTACTGACGGCGTTAGACGGAGGCAGCCCGGTGAAAACTGGAACCACAAATATCATCGTGACCGTGTTGGACAATAACGACAACGTGCCAGTGTTTAAAAGGACGTTGTATAATATTTCTGTGCCTGAAAATAGCGCCGTCGGTTCTGTGCTTGTTCAAGTTGAAGCCACGGATGAAGACGAGGGGGTCAATGCAGAGATTGAATACAGATTTGCTGACAGCACGCCCCAGTCGCTGCTGTCCATTTTTAAGATGAATTCAGATACAGGCGAAATTATCTTATTGGACGCGTTAGATTATGAGAGCAGCAGTAAGATTGAAATAAGTATCACTGCAAAGGACAAAGGATTTCCAGAAATGGAGGGTCACTGTCGCGTACAAATAGTTGTAATAGATGTCAATGATAACGTGCCAGAAATAATGTTAACGTCCAAGCCCAGTCCCGTACGAGAGGACGCACCAAAAGGTACCGTGGTAGCTTTAATAAGTGCACGTGATCTCGATTCAGGCAATAATGGCAACGTGGCATTAAAACTTGCCCATCGGTCTCCTTTCAGTCTGAAAGCTTCTTTTTCAAACAATTATGCCCTGATTACTGCTGATGTTTTAGACCGAGAACAAACAGCAGAATATAATGTTGAGATAACAGCGACTGATTCAGGTTCCCCGCCTCTGTCAAGTAAGAAAACAATTCATGTCAGCATCACTGATGTAAATGACAACCCACCTGTTTTTACCCAGTCCTTTTATAATGTGTATGTGAAAGAGAACGGAGTCCCAGGATCTATACTTTATTCAGTATCAGCATCTGATCTGGATTCTGGTGAAAACGCAAAGATCTCTTACTCCATATTGGACTCTAAAGTGCAGGACGTTTCTGTCTCGTCTTATGTTTACATTAACTCAGATAACGGGAGCATCTACAGCATGCACTCGTTTGACTATGAGAAGCTGAAAGTGTTTCAGATTCAGGTTCAGGCAAAGGACCAGGGCTCTCCCTCTCTCAGCAGCAACGCCACTGTCCATGTTTTCATCCTGGACCAGAACGATAATACCCCCGCTGTTATTTACCCCTCCTCCGCTGCCCTGGGCTCCCTCTCTCACCAGAGGATGCCCCGCTCCGCTAAAGCGGGTCACCTGGTTACCAAGGTAACGGCCGTGGACGCTGACTCGGGCCATAATGCCTGGATCTCATACAGACTGGCGGAGGCCACAGACGCCTCTCTGTTCACCGTCAATCAGTACACAGGAGAGGTGAGGACTAAACGCGCTGTGTACGAGCAGGACGACTCCTCTCAGAGGCTGCTGATAGAGATCAAGGACGACGGGCAACCGGTTCAGTCCGCCACCGCCACGGTGTCCATCCTACTGGAGGACGGTCTCCATGAACCCATTTTAGACCTCCGACACAAAATGTCCGAGCCCAGCAAGAAAACTGGCAGAATCACCCTTTATTTGATTCTGTCTCTGGCCTCGGTGTCCGTGCTGTCTCTGGTGACTTTTCTCATCCTGGCAGTGAAATGCATCAGGGGGAACAGAAGCAGCGGGAGCTGCTGCATGAGAAGGAGCGACTGTGATGATTACAAGAACCCCAACAGAAACCTGCAGATTCAGCTCAACACTGACGGACCTATAAAATACGTGGAGGTCCTGGGAGGAGACATGATGTCTCAGAGTCAGTCGTTCAGGTCCTGCATGTCTCCGATGTCAGAGTACAGTGATTTCACTTTGATCAAACCCAGCAGCACCACAGACTTTAAAGAAGTCATCAGTGTTCTGGACGCGTCTTTACCCGACAGCACCTGGACCTTTGAGAGCCAACAGGTGAGCATAGAGTTGCTTTAATTGTCATTTAGAAAGATTTACATCAACATTAAACACATTTTGTGAAGGTTATATGTATCTTAACAAAAAACACTTTACTAATCTAGTTGCTTTCTGCTGACTTGCCTTACCTGTGCTCCGCTGACTGTTGTTTTTTTTTTTGTTTGTTTGTTTTTGTTTTTTAAAAACCCTGAAAAATAATGTGTCCGGTTTAAAAAATCATCTCAGAAATCAAATGTTGAGTGCAGTACAGAGCAAAGCACTTCAGCACTGCACTGCTGGACAGCGACCGTAATCCCATGAAGTGTAGAGGATACACTGAATGTTGACACAGACCGCTTTTATTTAATTCTTTAAAAAATAACAATTAATTGATGAACGAAATATTTTATTTTATTATAAACAAAATATAACTTAATTGTACAAAATATATTTACAATCTTGAGTAATATTTGTGATTTTTTTTTTCATATTGTCGGATGTAAATTAAAATATCTGACTTTGCTGTTTCTTTGCTATCTTATCATGCATCAAAAAGCAGGTAGATGTGTCTTTACCAGTGTTACTCTGACTGGAAATCAGTGGTGGATGCTGTGAACCAATAGAATTCATCTCTGTAAAAAAGAGATCTAGTCCCTCCCCCTGCAGCTTCAGCCACCACAACGCTCAGAGTGGGAGAACAATCAGCAAATAATTCATATATTTAGAGCTCAGCATCATGTCTTTATTTAATGTTTGACCAGAAATAGCCCTCATTCCAAGTGGATATGTTGCGCTCGCCGGATATTCCTTTTTTTCTCTCTGATCTGCGCTTATATGGAATGGAAACGGGTTCGTTTGTAGAATGAGGATGACAAAGAGGAAAGAACACCGAGACTGGAGATGGATGGCGCTTTGGTGGCATCATTTCTTTCTTCTGTGGAATACAATACATGGACAGACTCGTTACAGCATACAAGAGGAGCTGAAACGGGGTTCTGTGGTTGGAAATCTTGCAAAAGATCTGGGTTTGGGATTATCGGACATTTTTGAGCGCAAGCTACGTGTCCCCTCCGAGGCTGGTGGGCAGCATTTCAGCGTGGATGTGGGGAAGGGCGAGTTAGTGGTGAATGACAGAATAGACAGAGAGGCTTTATGTGGACAAAGCACCAGCTGCATATTGCCTCTGCAGGTTGTAATCGAGGATCCTCTACAGCTACATCGAATTGAAGTTGAAATAAGAGATATTAATGACAATTCTCCAAATTTCCTTTCAAACGAGATTTCTTTATATATAGCCGAATCGGCGGCTGTTGGTACGCGCTTTCCTTTAGAGAGCGCAGGGGACCCTGATGTTGGGAGCAATTCACTTAAATCTTATACACTCAGTAAAAACGACTGCTTCTCCCTGAAGATCAAAGAAATTGAGGGTGGCAAGGCTGCCCCGGAGCTGTTTTTGGAAAAAACTCTCGACCGAGAGAAAACGTCTGTTCACAAAATATTGCTGACAGCGTTAGACGGAGGAAATCCTGTAAGGTCTGGGACTACACAAATAACTATAACTGTTCTTGATATCAATGATAATTTTCCGGTGTTTGAGAAAAACCTGTACAAAATATCTTTGGGTGAAAAAAGTTTGAAAGGAATAGTTATTATTAAACCCAGAGCGACAGATGCAGACGAAGGCTCAAACGGTGAAGTTGAATTTTCATTTGCGCCTCGTACGCCGCCTTCTGTGCTGTCAGCCTTTGATATTCACCCTTTAACAGGTGAAATAACTCTGAAAGGGGATTTAGACTATGAGACAGTTAAGTCATATGACATTGATGTCATCGCAAAGGACAAAGGCAGTCCTCAAATGGAAGGCCACTGTCGTGTCCAGGTAGACGTCACTGATTTTAATGATAACGCCCCTGAAATTGTTTTTACTTCTCAGCCGAAACCTGTGCGCGAAGACGCGCCAAGCGGTACTGTAGTTGCTTTGATAAACGCAAAAGACCTTGACTCCGGTGATAACGGTAAAGTGACTCTACATCTCGCCAAAGGTCCCCCTTTTAATCTGAAGCCTTCATTTTCTAATAATTATGCGCTGGTTACCAGCAGAACTTTAGACAGAGAGAGCGCCTCTGAGTATAATATTGAGATAACCGCCACTGATTCAGGTACTCCACAACTGTCCAGTACGAAAACTATTCATGTCAGCATCACTGATGTAAATGACAACTCTCCTAGTTTTTCTCAGTCGTCCTATAATGTGTATTTAAAAGAAAATGGATTACCGGGATCTATACTTTATTCAGTGTCCGCATCTGATCTGGATTCTGGTGAAAACGCAAAGATCTCTTACTCCATACTGGACTCTAAAGTGCAGGACGTCTCTGTCTCGTCTTATGTTTACATTAACTCAGATAACGGGAGCATCTACAGCATGCACTCGTTTGACTATGAGAAGCTGAAAGTGTTTCAGATTCAGGTTCAGGCAAAGGACCAGGGCTCTCCCTCTCACAGCAGCAACGCCACTGTCCATGTTTTCATCCTGGACCAGAACGATAATACCCCCGCTGTTATTTACCCCTCCTCCGCTGCGCTGGGCTCTCTCTCTCATCAGAGGATGCCCCGCTCCGCTAAAGCGGGTCACCTGGTTACCAAAGTAACGGCCGTGGACGCTGACTCGGGCTATAATGCTTGGATCTCATACAGACTGGCGGAGGCCACAGACGCCTCTCTGTTCACCGTCAATCAGTACACAGGAGAGGTGAGGACTAAACGCGCTGTGTACGAGCAGGACGACTCCTCTCAGAGGCTGCTGATAGAGATCAAGGACGACGGGCAGCCGGTTCAGTCCGCCACCGCCACGGTGTCCATCCTACTGGAGGACGGTCTCCATGAACCCATTTTAGACCTCCGACACAAAATGTCCGAGCCCAGCAAGAAAACTGGCAGAATCACCCTTTATTTGATTCTGTCTCTGGCCTCGGTGTCCGTGCTGTCTCTGGTGACTTTCCTCATCCTGGCGGTGAAATGCATCAGGGGGAACAGAAGCAGCGGGAGCTGCTGCATGAGAAGGAGCGACTGTGATGATTACAAGAACCCCAACAGAAACCTGCAGATTCAGCTCAACACTGATGGACCTATAAAATACGTGGAGGTCCTGGGAGGAGACATGATGTCTCAGAGTCAGTCGTTCAGGTCCTGCATGTCTCCGATGTCAGAGTACAGTGATTTCACATTGATCAAACCCAGCAGCACCACAGACTTTAAAGAAGTCATCAGTGTTCTGGATGCGTCTTTACCCGACAGCACCTGGACCTTTGAGAGCCAACAGGTGAGCTAAAAGAACAGCAGCTATAGTGTACACACATGCGTTTACTGGCTCGCTTCTGGTTAATTTTTATATTTATTTTGTTCCTTAGTGCCTATTTTGAGGTTACGCGTCATGGATTTAATTTGCGTTCTGTTAGTCTATTTTTGAGGACATGGCTTAAATTGAAAAATAGGTTAAAAACATTTTATCTAGAGTGACATTGAAAATAATCCCCACAACAAATAAATAAAAAAAGATTAACACCGCACAATGTGTGTCTCTAATTGCATCTTTTAGAGCAAATGTATTTAAAAAAAATTCCTTCATTGTTGGTTCTTCTTTTTCCATATTTATAGTTCTGTCTCGATCAAATTTTTTATGCATTAATCCAAATTGTTGTATATTTTAGTTTCTCTTTTCTTTTCCTTATTTAAAGTAATCGAAATCTATGAGATACAATTGCTAAAAACTGTTTACATAATTTCTACTTTGTTTTTCAGTTGTCATTCTCACAAACTTAAATTGGCCCTTTAAAATAATAATTTTAAGAATGAGCGTTACTGCTTTTTTTTTATATGATCCCGATTAAGTCCAGATAAAAAGTAAAGTTATTGTAAGTCAAAGAGTTTCTTTGGAAACTACGCCCCCACGCGGAAGTAGAGCGCACAGGTCTCTGTGTTATTTGTTTAATAATAGTTTGACGGTGCGGAGACTAATCTGACAGGAGGTAAATGTCTTTCATTTACTTAAACGCCCATTGTTGTGCTAAGTGTACTTTTTCATATCCTTGCTGCATTTTTTTTTCTGTTCCATCTGCCCTTTCAAACCTCCTAAAACGTTACAGTTTTGTTTTTTACTCGCCTGTGAAAGAGAAGTTACTGAAAAGTTTGGTGTGGGTGTCGGAAGTGTGACAGCGCTGCTCCAGCTTTGTCTTCCAATGAGAGGGCAGGCTTCTGTGGTCTCTCCCCGCCCACAGAGAGAGTGAGGCGGAGGAGACAGAGCAGAGTTTTAGTGGAGCCAAGGACAACTTTGAGTTTTCTCCGTGATTTTCTCTTTTTTCTCTCTCTCTTTAATGTCGGCCGCCATGACCATATCAAAGCTTTCCATCGCTTTGCTGTTAGAGTGGAAATGTTTACATCGAGCCGTGTAGGCTCGTTTTAACACTTGGTTATGGATACGTGACGGTGAAAGAAGTTAGAAACTTTCCCGATCCTGGGAGCGCAGCACAATGGACTCCAGGCAGAGGAAGCGCTCCGGAGGAGGGACGCTGTGGAGGATTTACCTCTATCTGGCCTGCGTGTGCTCAGCGTCCGCTGAGCTCAGGTATTCCGTATCAGAGGAACTAAAGCCAGGCTCGGTGGTTGGAAACATCGCGAAAGATCTGAGCTATACGGCTCAGAGTATCGTCCAGAGGAATTTACGGGTGGTCTCCGAGTCAGCGGTGGAGTATTTCGAGGTGAAACAGGCAACTGGTGATTTAATTATTAAACAAAAAATTGACAGGGAACAACTGTGCGAACTGAGTCCAACGTGTTCGCAACAAATACAAATTATGCTGGAGGACCCACTGGAGATTCATCGCGTCATGGTGGACATCCTGGATGTGAACGATAACGCGCCGCAGTTTTCAACCAGCAATATTTCTCTGGAGGTGTCGGAGGCGGCCGCGCCGGGCACGCGGTTCCGCCTGGAAAGCGCACACGATCCAGACGTGGGCACCAACTCCTTACGCACGTACCATGTGGCTACAAATGACTTTTTTGCACTGAATGTGCAGGCTAAGAGTGACGGCAGCAAGTTTCCAGAACTTGTCGTGGATAAACCTCTGGACAGAGAGACACAGGCCTCCTTTCGCCTGTTGCTCACTGCCGTGGATGGGGGTCAGCCGGAGAAGTCTGGCTCAACACTTTTGCTCATTAAAATTTTGGATGTAAATGACAATGCTCCGGTTTTTGCGGAGACGGTGACGAAGGTGACGCTGTCGGAAAACGTCGCACAGGGCACTTTAGTTACAAAATTAAATGCGACTGACGCTGATTCTGGCAGCAACGGTGAAATATCATTCCTGTTTAGTAAATACACACCAGAACGTGTTCTCCAGCTCTTCACTGTGGACTCCAAGAGCGGGGAGATCCGTGTGAAGGGGGATGTAGACTACGAGAAGGCCGCATCTTATCACATCACAGTGCAGGCCAGAGATGGGGGATACCCTGCCATGGAGGGTTCCTGTAACGTCATAGTGGACATCATCGATGTGAATGACAACGCCCCAGAGGTGACACTGATGTCACCGACCAGCTCCATCAGAGAAGACTCGCCTCCAGAGAAAATGATTGCTGTCATAACCGCTAAAGACCTGGACTCTGGAGACAATGGAAAGGTTACATTAACCATCCCACCAGGTTTGCCATTTAAACTTATTTTAGCCTTTGATGGCCATTATAGTTTGAAAACTGCTGGCAGCCTGGACAGAGAAACTGTCCCAGAGTACACAGTGGTTATCAAGGCGACTGATGCTGGCTCCCCACCCCTCTCATCTCAGAAAACTTTTGTAGTGAAGCTCTTGGATGTAAATGACAATGCTCCATCTTTCTCCCAGCCTTCATACTCTGTGGACCTCCCTGAGAACAATTCCCCCAGCTCCCCGATCGCTGCCGTTTCTGCCACAGACGCCGATCTGGGTGAGAATGCTCGGATCTCCTATGCCATCCTTCCCAGCATGGTCCAGGATTCGCCTATTTCTTCTTATGTGTACATTAACCCAGAAACTGGCCACATATACAGCATGCGCTCCCTTGACCATGAGAAGCTCAATGCTTTCCGCATTCAGGTGCAGGCCCGGGACGCAGGGGAACCCCCACGGGCAACAAATGTCACTGTACATGTCTTTGTTGTGGATGTGAATGACAACTCACCAGTGATTGTTCATCCCTCCTACCCAAAAGACAAAAGACTGCAGCTCACTGTGCCCCCATCTGCTGGCCCAGGCCACATCATAAATAAACTGGTGGCAGTGGATGCAGACAGTGGGCACAATGCGTGGTTGTTTTACTCAATCGCTCCTGGACCAAATGTTGGCATGTTCCGTATCGGGGCCCACACCGGGGAGCTCCGCACAGCCCGCAAATGGGCCGAAGAGGAAGTGGGCTCTACTTATGACATAACGGTCATCATCCAGGACAATGGTGACCCACCGAGGTCCAGCTCGGTGAACATCACCATAACTGTGGAGGAGAAATCCACAGCCATCGACGTTCCAGTGAACACTCGCCACAACCACTTCTATCACCATAACGGAATGTCTAACATCACTTTATATCTCATAATCTCTCTTGCATGTGTGTCGGGTGTAGCTTTCATCACATTTATGGTTCTCATGGTGCGCTGCCTAAGGCACCGTGACTCAGGGCTGGGAGACTCTGAATGCTGCTGCTATGGCCACCACAGGTCCAGCCGCTACCATCAGAGGCCCAGCAAAGACCTGCACCTGCAGCTCAACACCGATGGACCCATACGATACATGGAGGTGGTGGGAGGGCCCCAGGAGCCACACACACGCACCTATCGACCCTGCTACTCCACTATATCTAGTCGAAGTGACTTTGTATTTATGAAGACACCCATGCTGAGTCATAACAACACGCTCAACATGACGCTCAGCAGGAAGAACCTCATGAACTCAGCCATTGAGGTGAGAGGAAGCCATCCACAGTTGGGATAAGAGCATTACTGAGTTTTATTGTAGATCATTCCATTTTAGATGTCTTTTAAACATCTCCAAAAGCAGTTTTCGTTCAGTTGGTTAATTTTGAATTATGGCAGTATAGCAAAATGTGTCTTTGCTGGATTTTATGTGAGTGTCACTTTAGTTTGAAGATTAGTTCCTTCATATTGTGAGAGGATTTTTGAAGTTCCCCTAATCTACACGGCTACTTCGTTTGAAGTAGAGCTTTCTGCATAGACAAAAAAGAGAACGATAAAGACAAATTAAGATGAAGGAAGCTAGTTCAGCAAACGGTCACATAGAAAAGTAAAGGGGAAAACATTAGTGCTTCTAACAGATGGGGAGGAGGAGACATCCAGATGAAATGGGTCCTGCAGAGTCCACTCAGTGGAGTGGAGACAGAGAGGAACAGGATGACAGAAGGAGGGATGGTGGGGGTGAAGAGGAAAATGGCCAGATAGGTGGAAGTGTAGGCCAAAGAATAAAGCAGTCACCGAAAAACAGGAATTTGTGGGGTCATCGGCCCGACCCTGACTTCCTCTTGTCCTCTGAACTTCTGGTGATTGGTTCCAGGAATCAGCAGCACATGTGAAGCGGGTCTTGCGCCGTGTGTCCTGTACAATCATTACTGTTGCTAGAGCTTTTTTTTTCTTTTTTAAAAACCTTTTTAACCTTTTTTTCTCCTGCTTTCATGTATAATATTCTTCCTTTTCATGCAAGTTTGCTAAGACTAATCTGAGTTGTGTTGTACCCGCGGTCAGGAGGACGCCATCTGTCTCCCTGCTCTAGTGACACGTGTGGAATGAGGACAGCAGTGGAAAAGAGATAAAGGGACAGAAAACTGAAAAGGAAGCTTGGCTTTATGCACGTGTGCCACAGTGACAGAAGGCTCAGGCCTAATGGCTTTAGAGCAGTTGCCCTCACTAGGGGTGTTTATGTGCATGAGATTGCGTGTACAAAGCTTCAATAACAAGTAGCTCTGTGGTCGTGTCTAATTTTAGCAGGACCCTGGGGGCCGTAGTGCCTTCTCACTGCTCCTCTTTGTGTCCTTTATTGATCCACAGTGTGTTGTTTTGGCACAGTTTGTTTAGTAATGTGTCAGTTTTAAGGGGTCAGAGACCTATGTTCGTAGTGACTAATGTTGTATGTTTGATTTACATGAAGCTGCTTTAGTTAATTTTCTGCAGTTTAGTTTACTCATCTTTCTCACAACCTAAACTTTCTCATGGCCGAGTTTTACTGTTTTTCAATTTAAGTGAGTTCGACCCTCAGAGTCAATCAAGATCATATCCAAACTTAGATTATTTTTTTTTTTCATCCATTGTTTTTTTATATATATATTACTGTACAAAAGATGTTCTCTTATAAAACTTCACAAGCTATTTGATATTGAAATAATAGTAGAACAATACCGGTAGAGTCATTGCATTTGGCATGATTATGTTTGCATTTGGCAAACATAATCACAAACCGCAACATGTATCTAATAAATCTCGCATTTATGTGTTGTACATGCATATGTTTCTCTTTCCAGATGTTGAACAAAATGGATTGCGCTGATTGTATGTCGGTTCATACAAACAGAACAACTAACTAGAGAAGTTGTTAGCCTGTATATGGGATTATTGTGCATGGTTCACACTCACATGCTCACCTCACCCCAGGTGGCATTCAGGTGTGTCGTGTCCTCATGGATTTAACTTAAACCCACTGCTAAATCCAGCTCTACACATGGTAGTCCTCAAATGACATTAAGGTGTAACATGGTCAGGTTGTAATTAACCTAGAGATGCCTCAGAGCTCTTTGACTCGAGTGAAAGATGTACAGAAAAAGACTGATGGCTTTAAGGTTAGTGTGATTGTCTGTTAAGTGAGAATCTCGGTCCACACAGCTCCATTAGTCTTGCTCTGAACTGAGTGATTGTGTCCTACTTGTCTATCCTTTATACACAGACCTTTATGCAAATTAGTGTGTTTTTCTTTTAGACTAGATAAGAAGTAGATTTCACGGATAATCCTCTGAAGCCTTGACATCTGTGCTGCTGCATAGATAGCTTGTTAAAAAAATAATGCGACTAATAAAAGTTTTCAAGTTACTAATGAAAACATACTGAAATAATCTTTTATGTGCCAAATAGAAATGCATCATTTTGAATTTTGCACACCTACAGGCGAAAACATAGAAAAGCATAATGCATGGAGAGACGTAAAGCTGTAACAGAGTGTAGTATCCTAGTAGGGTATACATTTGGTTTGATCAAAGCTGAATACTGACATATTTTTCTGAGTGAGTGTGCTTTCTGTCCCACTGGTCTGTGCTCATCTTTTACTCTTCCTACAACTCAGACTCTCACACCCACGCATATTTGCACATTTTTTGAGTTTGTTTTTAGCTTCTTTGCATGGACCCAGTCCTGTTATAGATATTCTATCTGTAATGTTAATAATTGCTTGAGGATAGTGCCACATAAGTCTTTATTTGTGCACCTTTACCATTTTTACCATTCCTTGAAATACATGAAATCATTTCAAAAGAAAGTTGAAATGAACTTGGTTCACTTTATTCTATATGCATTTCAAGGCCTTTTTTAATTGAACGACCGTTGATTCCAAGACTCATTTTCTATTCACTTGCACATTTATTTACTATTATCCTCTTCTTGGTCATGATGTTCAAAAGTTTTATATTGTTTCCCTTCTGTTTAGGAATGTTTTGCTGGATTCCGTGTTTGTTTTTCCCCTGCGCCCTTGTTTTTTTTTTTTCCATCATTCCATCGGGTAGGACAGTTCTTTTAATAATGCAGCACATTGGGCTCCTGGACTCTCTCTCCCGGGAGCTCTCGTGTCGATTAGGCGGCAGAGTCTGGAGCTAAGCCAGGGTTTTTTATTCATCGCATCACTGCACAATGAGAGAAGCTGAGAGAGAGGGAGAGTGCAGGAGAGATGGGAAAGACATGGCGACACGGGTAGCGATGGACAGGAGTGCAGTGGGCTTGAAGATATTAATAAAGAATAGCACTGAGTCCTTTATCCAGGCTTAGTAAGGAACATGGACTGTTTTGATTTCAGGACACAAACTAAATGAATGTCCAAGGACTTTCTGTGTCCTCTTACATCAACTAGAAATCATTTTGTGAGAACGTAGCTATCTAGCCATCATGTTTTATATTCTGGCTGCATTGATGCTTTTTAGAATTTTAGATCTCTTTACATCTCTTTTTTTTTTGGTTCACTGATCATGTACATTTCTTCTTGAATTACCTGCTGTTTATTCCTAGTCTGTATAAACCTTGCACTGCAGTGTAAATGTGCTCCTGTGCTGCACTTTGTGCCTCACAGCCTTCAGAACAGCATGGCCGCCTGAACGTCAACACATTTGTAGCCATCTGTAGCTCTTTGTTGAGCCTCATGTTTTCTGAATCACACAAAAGGGAACTCTTCCACAAACACATACACACACAGATTTTATTACATGCAGATGTCTCAGTTACAAAGCACACACACACAAACCTGAGAAACATTTTTGCCATTGCTGCAATGAAACGTCCATTTCATGTTGCATCTTCTCTTCTCTCTGCAGCAAAAGCCCCCCAACAATGACTGGCGCTTCACGCAAGGACAGAGGCCTGGACCTAGTGGGTAAGTTAACTGAGACACACTTGTGCGCGCCCACACCCCCGCAGTTAAAGTGTTAATTAATATCAGCCCCAGCGTTGTTCAACATGAAGATAAAAGAATAAAAACGGATGAGGAAAGTTGCCTGTAGGGGGTTGATTTTGAATGACGGCGTGAACGTCTTAGTCTGACTTGGAGCTGCACGTTAGCATCGACTTTAGTCAAATTCCACTGAAAGATTCTGCTAGATGTGTCCAGACTCCAGAATGAGAATCTCTGCTTGTTTCCAGGCTGCCTTATAAAATGGCTGCCACAGCTTGCACTCCCCTCCCCCTCCCCTGCTGTGTCTCTCCTCCCTGCTCTCCCCGAGCCTGTGCGCCATCACTCAGTACTACTGATGAGCGACACTGACCAGAGCTGGGGGAGTAGGGGTTGGATACCGTGTTTATCCATTTTTCTCTATCTTCATTTTCCACTGACGCATAGCCAAATATAGCTTTTTTTTAGCTTTCCTGTTAAAATGCAGCAGATCAGGTGTGAGATTTTTCTGTTTCAGATGTATAGTTTTTTTTTTTAAGCATGAATGTTGGTTTTAGCCCATCTTGTGTGGGCTAAAACTGTTTTCCTAGCAGTGATTGCGTATAAGTTGAATAAGTCAAGTCATTCCCCTGAAACACACCAGCTGAGGCAAAACTTGTATAGCTAGAAAAGCACAAGACAGAAGAGTGTTAGATTTTGGCTGCACAGTCCCAAAATTAACATAAACTGAAAGAAACTTTGAGTTTATGCAACACAGTCAGATCTACAGCAGATTGTTTCAGAAATGTCCTTTTAAATGAACCCCAGCTTTCAGCTAAATACACAGTGGTTCTTTCAGTTTGTATAACTTGTTGTGTTTTTAGTCCCCACATGCCGTACGGTACACACATACGATGGACGCCGAAGAATGGGACAAGGTACCAGCTTAGACTTAGACTCTGTGCGGTCGCTTTCTGTC
The DNA here is from genome assembly GCF_002775205.1 of Xiphophorus maculatus. Lineage (NCBI taxonomy): Eukaryota > Metazoa > Chordata > Actinopteri > Cyprinodontiformes > Poeciliidae > Xiphophorus > Xiphophorus maculatus. Next base: position 16,492,102 of record NC_036465.1, on the reverse strand, counting down.
CTTAGCAGCTGATCTGGGTTCAGCTAAACCCTCTAATCCATCAATGGAAAAAGAATTGGATCCTCTCCTAAGGGCAGAGAGTGACTGAAAAAACTTTAGGTAGTGCACTGCAGTCAAGTGCTGTGCTGTGTGTAGTTGTACCTAACCCATAGCTTCTGATAGCCTCCCTGAAAGTTTGATGGGGTTTGTTGTTGGTCGATGTGCAAATAGGCCACAATGCCTGCTGTGGCATAGAACAAGGACTGTGGCATATTTCTGTACAGTGTTTTTTTTTTTTTTTGTAGATTTGCTGTGCCTTGTATGTGTGCTATACATTTAGTCATTTAAGTCCAAGAGCTCCTTTTTTCCTCTCCTTCTTTGCTGCCTTTGATGTGTGTCTGTGATGTTGTAGCCCAACACCACCACATGCAGCTTTTCTCTGTGATTTATGATGAAGCAGAGGATAATAAAAATGGATGTTTCATATCATTGGAGAAGTCCTCTTCCAGAGGAAACAAAAGCCTGCATTAAATTGCTACAATCAAAATATTAGTGCTGAAAAAGGACGAGCTGGCCAGAGGAGGTAAAAAACATGTCATGCAAGGTTGCGGAGGGAAATTGATGGTCCTTTCTGGCCCACTTAGGACAATTATCTGGTCAGGAAGTGATAATCCCGACAACGGGAAATGCTCAACAAACCACAGGATGTGATAAGTCTAACTAGATGTTAATTTAGCTTGAACCAAGCCTTCCTTTTTATCTCCAAATGTGTGAAGAGGCACAAAATGGTCGCCTTCACTGTGTTTTTGCTCTGTCTGTTTTGCATTGTCTGCCTGGCACAGGACCTAGATGTTTCTCTCCCTCTCTCTGTCTCTGGCATCAAACTGAGAACCACTTTTTTGCAGTACAAACTGGTAACCTGTTCTCTAAGAAGGCCTTATGTTTTGTGTTGGAATTCCTTTTTTTTTTCTTTTTTGCCATGTACTTTTTTTGAATATCCTGGGGAAAAAACTAATTTATCTCAGCATCTGAGGACATTTTAGGTGGTTTGGAGAAGGAAAAACTTGTTCCTGTGAACATCCCCTGTGTTTATCTCTCCAAGGTTTGAGGCACTTAAGATCATTTGAGGACTTTAGAAACGAGGCTTGAAATTCTTTAAATTTGTCAGTGATGGATGACATAAAAAAAATTAGACCAACTACAACACTGCTTAAAATAGTCTATAACACCTCAGTAGTTGCGGTACCGACCTCACCTCAGTTATCTTGATTTAATCTCTCATAACATCTTCATGTGAGCATAAAACGACTCAAAATTCAGACTGCATGTAGTTCAAACCATTTTTTCAGGATCTTTTGCTCAATTTGCCCATCCTCAATTTATATTTCCATTTCATATCCACATGTTGATATTTTGTCTCTTCCCACTTCCATTTTCATAACTGTAGACATGATTTTGTAAAAATGTACTTAAAACTATTGTACATCAATATATCATTTTTATTTGTAAACACAAATTGTCGTATAAACGGCCAACTCCCATGTATAATTTCACATAATTTTGTCTCAATTTCTCAAAAATGATATTGCATCTTATTTTAATGTGTTATTGGCCTGATACCAAATTAGGGTATGAAATGACGATGGGGCAAAATGACCAGATGTAGGAATATCTTTATATAGCGCAGGTTGTCTGATTATGCTCAAAAACATGCTCCATGTAGCTTCCTAAGAATATATATGGATATCTCAGGTGCCTAAAGCCTTTTCAATGTGCTGTGTATACATTTCTGCTTTAGCTGTTTATTATGAACCCTTTTTTTAAAACATGGTCCTCGGCTAAGTGTTCTTAAGTGAAAAGTCCAAAAAATCAATGTTCCACGTAGATTGATAGTTATTTTTGTTGCTAACAAGGAAGTCCCTTTGCCTAGAGTTATTTGTCCAGCACTTCTAAAGCCGGGGTTATACAAATTGTATGCAAATAACAGAACGTCATCTGCATACAATTATATAATGTATGCTACCTTTAAAAAAAGCCAAATATGAACTTTATTTGCTATCTAGCAGCAGTAGTCCAAGCAGGATTAGAGTATCGTGATCTAGTTGTCCGTTGAGCGCATGTTGGTCTGCTGCACATGTGGGGAGTAGATTGGTGAATGTCTGCTTTCTCCTTTGTTCGCCTCACATGCAAATTCTAGACTGTAAATAAACCAGGCTTTGAAGACAAAGTTTGCCCATATGGAAATGTTCAGCTCTCAATGGGCGCCACGTGTGTCACCATGTAGACTGCTATTTCCTTCATTAAAGAAGGAATCATTAAATATTTAGTCGGATTTACTAGCGGGCTCAGTGCTCACTGGCATACCAGTGAGTGTGGTACCATGAATACACCAACACACTGCTGGCTGCTGTGTGCATATGCATTTGCTCGCGCCTCCACAACTGTTTGAGATTCGCCCTGTTCTGTAAACTATACGTCCTTCTTGTTATTCTTGCTGAGTCCACCATCAGCTGCTTTGCTTTTACATGATAAAGCGCCAACTGTGAAGGCATTATGCTAAACACACAAACTGCTGAGGATTAGCTACCTCTTACTTAGGTGCTCTCTGTTTTTTGTTATTTTTCTTTTTACCTCTAGGGCAACTGGAGGACCTGAGGTAGCCATGGGAACTGGCCCTTGGCCCCAGCCCCCCACCGAAGCCGAGCAGCTTCAGGCACTGATGGCAGCAGCCAACGGTGAGTCCGACACCTTGTCACCAGCTGCATTTCCATTACTAATGTGCACAAGTATTTTGTCGATATTCTGCTAATGTAAAAGAAAAACAACACAATTTCGTAATTGCGGTGTTTAAAAAGATAAAGAAATAAGAAATTGAATTAAAATCGCACGTGAATAAGCTCGTTCACGCGATAAGACATTAAGAAACTGATGTAAACAGTTACATGAGATATACTCATAACTCAGAAATGGCGATGGTGCTCGTCATCTATCAGTCATCAGAGGAGATTGTTGGCATCTTATTCAGGCGTTGGAGGGAAAAGGGAGTGGCTACATATGCTGCGTTTTGGGAAAATTGTAGTCGGCAATTTTAAAATAGAGGTATGGATTCAACACATTTGAATAACACACAAATTCTTATGAACTGTGCGATGCTGTGAGAGCAAACAAAAACAAACCATCATCCTCCAACTACTTCCTGTCGCCTTCTTTGTCATTTTTGCCAGTCATCATCTGACTGTTGATCACGTAAGTCGTATGATGCGCAAAAAAGTGTTTCCATTGCAGTTTTGCGAAATACATCCATTCTGATAGCGCAGAAACTTTTTTATCAAAAACGTTTTTTCAAAATTGTTCAAAGTTTCCATTAAGCAGATTTATTTTCAGAATTTCAATTGGCACATTTCTATGGCCAATGGAAACGCAGCTATTATCTTTCTCTTTTCTATCCCTTCCCTGCTAGCCTTTTTTCTCTTCATGTGCACATGGATGCGTGGGAAGTGCTTGTTTGTGTGCCTTCCTGTTTGCTCGGACAGCGTCCAGCCAGGCTCATTCATTGATAAAGCCCTCTCTGTCCACATTAGAAAAAAATTCCATTTTGAGGTCGTGTGGTAATAAGTACCCAAAGTCAGAGAGCGGACATGAGTACCTGTAGTTGTTTTCCTTTCTGCAGTACAGTGTTGAATTTAAAAACACAACCAAGATGTGTTTCCACTCTACACATCCGTAAAGTGTTTTAACATAAGCAGAGCTCCAGGGACACCCAGGAACTATTATCATTCTATTTCTTGTTCCTATTGTACAAATGAACAAGAGACGCGCACATGTAGAGAGTCATTATCGACCTGGCAAGTATTTGATACTTCATGGAAAATATTGATCATATTTGCAGAAAGCAGAGTAAGAAAACCAATAAGAAAACGCACTAAAGTCATTGTTTCCAGTGTAATTTTAACAAATCATATTTCCTTCCCTTGAGAAACTCACACTCCAATCTTGGACATCACAGAGGATTCTGTGTGGATTTTATTTTCCACTGAAAGGAAAATCCAAACTGAAGGAGAAACGTCTGATTAGATGAATATCAGCACAAGGTTAGACAGATTGAATAGTTACAATGATCAGGGAGGAAAGGGTAAACAACGACTGGTGATAAACCCTGAAGGTCATTTCTCCTCTCGTTGCTTAACCTTATTGTTCCATGCATTGACTGGAGATAATTTTGTTTTCAGCATTAGTTTTGCTCTTTGAAAAGGATTTTACTAAAAATCTGACAATTTTTTTTGTCTGTATATATGGTTTATATGGTGTAAGAGGAGCTTCAGGATGGGGGAGGGAGCATTTGTGTTTCTGGCTCTGCAATGCAGGGGCTCTGGGAGAATTATGAGCAGAGCAGCTACGTCATGCAGTTAAAGACACAGAGCATGCCCAGTACAGACCCGTTGACACAAACAAGCATGCGTCTGCTCTGGTTGCACCGTTTCTCCTTTTGTTCAGTGCTCAGCTTTTACTTCCATTCACATCACATTCATTTAGCTTAGGTAATTGCTCTTTTTTTTGGCCATGTTTTTTTTTTTTTTTTTACTCACTGCTTCTTTTAACACTGTCGCCGTAAAACTTTCCAGCACTTTTAACACGTTCCACCCTTCTTCTTCTCCTCCTCCTCCTCCTCTGTCTTTGCCCCCCGTCATCCCCCAAACTCTTATCTCTGTTCTCCCCAGAAGTAAGTGAGGCGACGGCCACCCTCGGGCCCGGCACCATGGGCTTGAGCACCCGCTACAGCCCCCAGTTCACCCTGCAGCACGTCCCCGACTACCGCCAGAACGTCTACATCCCCGGGAGCACGGCCACCCTCACCTCCAACCCTCAGCAGCAGCAGGCTACGGCCCAGCAGGCCACGCAGCAGGCGCTGCCTCCGCCTCAGGCCTCGGCACAGGCTGAGCCTCCAAAGGCCGCCCAGACCCCCGCCTCCAAGAAGAAGTCCACCAAGAAGGAGAAGAAGTAGATGCTGGTGGAGAGGAGGTGGAGGCATGATGAAGTGATGAGAAACCCAACCCCCCATGCCCCACCATTAGGTATCTGCTGTCACATGGACGCTGTTGGTGGTTCTTTGAAGATTTTCTCCAAGAATCCAAATGTGCTGGAGGTTTTAGTGTTACTAACCCATGTTGTGCTTAAAGGTCTAGTATTGTTCATGTAATCTTTGTGGGTAGATATTTTTTGGCTGGGTATGGGGGGTTGCTGTTGGTTCCCCCCCCCCCCATTATTTTCTTTAAATGAAAAAAAAAAAATTAATAGACAAAGAGATTCAGTGTAGAAAACCTTGCTGGAATGACAAGGCTACACACAGCGATGTATTCAGAGATGAAAAGTTAATGTCTTTCATGTTGGATTTATTGTGCACTTTCCGAAAGTGGAAAGCCGGCTATTGTAAAGTTTGCTAGTTGCCATTCATTATATTCCTCTGTAGGGTCAGCCGTAAAGCATAAGGCTGCTGTTTGACAGGTATTACAGACTCTTCTGCATGCTCATTAAGGTTCAAACCACATATGCTAGTTTAGAGTTGCAAACTATGCATTGCAAAAGCAAAGAGAGGAACATTCTGAATCCTTGTTCCTCCCTCCAATCGCAGGTCAACGTAATGCACATGTAGTGTTTACTTGACAGAAAACGAGAATAACTTTTGTAATCATAGTTTTAAAGGAAAAGAAAAAGATATAAGAATTTAATCTTCTGATATTTTCTATGATCTGAGCATGCACCCGCAGTTGAAGGGAGGGGTTGGCAGAGGACTGTGGTGAAGGCATGGCACGTACTCTGATTTATCCTGGTTCCTATATAAAACCTCAGGACGAGTACAGACATGTCCTGCTGCCCTCTCCCCCCCCTTGCGCCCAGCTAGTGTCCTTCCCTCACCCCCAATTTGAGCCAAACTATGAGAAATGCACTGTTCGTATGCTGAAGAAGAAACCGAGTTGGGGTTGTAATCACTTCAATCTTTAGGGAAACATGTAGATGTGGTAAACTTAAGTGCTTAGGAGTTTCTAGACACTTTGTAAGCCTCTAGGGCACTTTCTTGAGGTGCTGAAAAGAAATTTCTTGATGTGTTTTCTTTCCTTTTTTTTCCTTTTGGGAGATATTGATTCAATAGCATAAAAGGGGTTTGTTTTAAGATACTTTGCCATATATCTGTCTGTCAGGATAAAACTGCATGAAAAAGAGGGCAGCTCGCAGGCTGGGTCAAAGGGGAGCAAAAGGGGATCGGTGAGAGCTAAACCGATCGAGGTGGGGTACAACCTACAACCTTTGGCTCTGCCCACTGAATGTACAGAGGAACCAATGCTGGCCTGCCCGCCCTTTTTAATTTTCTCCAATGCACTGACCCTGATAGAGGTCAACAGAGCCAAGCACAGTCAAACCTGTTGGTGAGGAGACGCCCCTCTGGGGCATCTTCTCCACTTTTGAAATCAGTGGCAAACACGACCCTCTCCGCCTCTCACCTGTCTGCGTCCGCTCCCCCCTCGTTCTGCGAGGCTCCCACCCCGCTGTAAATAAACACGAGTCCGGTTGATGGTATGAGCCAAGTATTTGTACAGCAGGGACCTTCTCCAACTGTCCCCTCTCAACAAGGCGCGGCTTACTACTGGAATGTGTTTGCATTTTGTTTTTCAAGAAAAATAAAAACCACAGCTTAAAAAAAAAAAAAAACAACAAAAAAAACCCCACAAAAAATTTATCAACAATAATCAAAACGTTTGACATGTTCTTCAACAGTTTGTGTTGCAATGTAGTAACTGAGCACCATTGAAGCCAACTAACTCTTCAGTGTAAATAAATGACTTAAAGATAACTTTAGATGAGTAAAAAACAAAGTGACACACGTAGACTAGGTAACTTGTGGTATGTGTTGCGCATATTTTTGTGTTTATTTTTCTCTTTACTACCCTTTATCACCCTGTAAAGAAATGAGACAAAAAAAATATGGAAGTCTTTCTATCCTTCTGTAACCTCTTAATGTTACTTTGCGGTGATTTTTCTCTTGTGCATTTGTGAAATAATGCCTCTCATTCTCTTTCTGTCCATATGAACAAATGATTATAAATATTATATATGTGTAAGTCCGTCCGCTGCTGAATTAATACTACTCTATCCTGCTGTATTATCTTTCTTATAAAATGCTTTGCCCTCTCCCCACGCTACAACCCTGTGTTACTCTCTTATTTTTATGCTAATATTTATATTTCTGTTTTATTTTCTCTTGGACACTGACATTTCAAATAAAAGAAATCATATGAAAAACCTTACATGTACGTTGCTTGTTTTAATTCTGTTTACAGTAAATGTAGATTAACAAATTCAAAGTAGGATTTGTTAATCCTACTGTGACATTTTACAGCTTTAACATGCAACAGTGCAGGCAAGTAACTCTATGAATCTGTTTTTATGATTTTATGAAAGATAAATGGAACAAAACCAAAATGAGAGGGTTTAACGCAACTTAACCAAGCTTGTGTGAAACATTTACTTACTAAAAACTAACAGCCTCTAATTGTTGAGGGGATTTCAGGTTCTTGTAAAGAAACTGAATACGAACCACTAAATCCAAAAAGAAAATGTAAAAACACAGAACAAAGTGTCTGGATGTCTTATAATAGCTGTAATCATGAAAGTGTAGAGTTCTTGGAATGTCAATTTATCATTATTCCATTTTATCTGTTGCTTTCACTCTGTGACCCAGAGTGTCTCACATAAAGACAAATAGTCATTTTTGGCTATCTTTAAGTGATACTGCAGTGCTGTGGGCACCACCAAAGATTTCTCCACCACATTCTAAGTCCCATTTTGTTCATTCATCAAATTCTCAAATCATTTTAATAGTAAAAAAAAGTTTCTTTTTCCCTATTTTTGGGAAATTAGAGACATGTTATTTTTATTCATGTAAAAATCAGAAGACCAAACAGAGATCATAGCAGTCAGCACTCAGGCTCTTTGTGCCCTTCACAACCTATAAATAGCCAATGATACATTGCTGAGCATAACAAAAGGAGCAGCCTGCAACATGCTGCTGCAGATGTTCAGGGGGGGGGATAAAAGAAAAGACCAAGCAGCTGGAGGGACGGCGGTGACCGGTATTGTTCATTAAAAAGGCATGACGCCCAATTCAGTGGTGAATAATGTATTTTTTCTAGACTGAGTTTCATGAACACCTGTAAAAGCACAGCTGTGAAACATCTGCCTGCCTGAAGAAATAAAATCGTCAGTTTTTGACTGACAGGCTCATTCTTCATTTGAGCCTGTAGTTTCTCCAGCACCAGTCACTACAGACTCACAAACCCAAAATGGCTGACTCCATTTACCCCCTACCCCTAGATGTATTACAGGGTTGCCATGGCAACTGTCAGCCCCAGCAACTCTATGCTCTTCACCACACGTCTTCATTACTGATCCCAGAAGTGGCCATCACTGGCCGCTGCTCCAGGCCACAAAAAGGCAAACATGTTCACCCATTAGTCAAACCTGGCAACCCAGGGAGACTTATGCAGGAAACATGGAGGAGAACTTCCCCCCACACACACAGGCACAAGTCCGATGAGTCAGAGACAATAAAGCAGCGTGGGCTTGTCTCAGTTTCATTCACTGGAGATCTGTAGTACGGGAGCTGATCTAAATCTGGGCAACAATCGAAGGAAACTAAAGAAGTATTCTCATAGGGGAATAATGCGTGGACTATTAGCACATAGAGTTACTATGTCAGCTGATGTTTGTCATCCTGTGACTCACAGAGGCTCCCGGTGTCCCCGTGGGTCACCCATTTCCCCTGGAGGAGACGGCAGAATGAGGAGATTGTTCTGGCGTTGCCCCCTTTTGTGCCCCACCACCATAGCTCACTCAATTAAGCACATTCTTGTTCATTAGACACAGACCAATATACTGTAAAGGCCTTCGAAAGTAGTGAAGTTATAGCAAAGAAGAGGAGCTTCAGACTGGATGTAGACAATGACCTGTCTGTGTTTTACAATATCAGTCAGACAGGACGGACACAAAGCAGAACGGTGGAGATCTTCCCTTCCTTTATAATGGAAAGGAAGCTGAGAAACATGCTTTGTAGTAATACGAGTCACAAATAGTCAACACACAAAGAAAGAAAAAAATAAGGATGAAACTAACTTTAAATTGAATTTATAATAATTTGTCTTACAATAGTTGCACAAGAACAGTTCACAAGTTTCACTGTGAAATAAGAAAACATCATCGACACATGATGATTGGATGCTAGATTTCGACCATAAACTTAGTCAGAAAGTCTGGAAAACAGCCAAGTAAGCATTTACACTTCCTTAAACAGGAACTTGCTCACGTTCCGCAGACATGAGTCACAAAAAGTTGGAAGCACCTTTAATTAAAAAAAAAAAAAAAAGAGGAGCAGATTTGACAAAAAGCTGATGTTCATTTTTTCCATAGTACTAAAGCAAAAATGAAAGTTTCAGTATCTGAGCTTGGAATAAGAAAACATTATGTAATGCGAGGAGGTCATATTGGTTCCGCTGAAAGGAAAGAAATCAGGATGTGACGCTTTTGGCTGCTAGTGGCGGGAGAGGAAGCGAGTTTCCCGCGTGTTTTTTTTTAACCCTTCAGAGGTGAGGCGAAAGGAAGGAGTGCTCCCACATTCCCCATCCTCCACCACTGGTTTCCTCTCTCCTTCCTTCCCTGATCGCCCCCCCTGCCTCCCTCCAGTCTCCTCCTTCCTCCCATCCTGCAGCTGTCTCTGTGTCCACATGTTGGAGGACAGAGCACTGCTCTGTGAATATGCACTGGTGGAAACACAAAGACCAGTTTACCCATGGACTTTAGCACTGAAACTGAATGACACCCTCTTTAAAGATTTATTTTGTCAAAAGAATGTGATTTTTGCCAGTGCATAGTCTGAAAATACGTTGTTCTTTTGATGTCACAATAAAAAATAATTAAGGGAAAGGGAGAGGAATAAAAAAACTCAGCCAACTCTAAAAATACTCCCTGACGGTCCTCCGCAGAATCAAGGGTCAAATATCCTGCTCTGATTAAGAATGAACACATGCTGCCCTCATGCTTGTATCCTTTCCAGGACTCTTCAGATCTTACCAAACACTCTAAAGTTACCAGACCTCAAGCCCTGTTTCCATAAAGTCTGTTTTTGTTTATCATTTCTGCTGAGAGGAATGCGCCCATCAGGCTCAGATAATAAGGAGGCCAGACAGGCAGAGGAGCGAGGAAGAGCACCGAAGCACCGAAGCCTGAACGTTGCTACGGCTAACGCTACCCTGATTTAAAGAGACACAGTAATGTGCTGGCTGCTGGCTCCGCTGAATCGCAGAGATGGAGCTGTAGCAATGTGGAAAAAGAGCACAATGCGTCCTTTGAATGCTGAAAACTCTTTTTTAGTCTCTTGATCTGAAAGGACCCTTCTCTCTTCTGTCTCTCCCCGCGTCTCCTTTGCCAAGTGCTCTCGGGGCCTGTTTTCTCAGCTGGGAGGATGGAAGTCAGACAGGGGAAAAAGAGGGGGGCTATTGGGGAGACAGGAATGAAGCAAGGAATGATAAGCTGAGGGATGAAGAAAGGGGCGAATTTAGACAACTAAATAGACAGGGTTAACTGATTCATTGACAAGTAGCAAGAGGAGAGCGGAACTACATCCAAAGCAACAATTAGTGGCAATAAAATCATGTGAACTATTCAAGGAATCATGAATAAATCTGAGTTGTACCATAAATATTTGTGTTTTCAGGAGATTCAGAACAATCCATCTGGTGTAAAGTGGGCTGAGGGCGTCCCTCACCCCCACCTTGCATCCAACACACATGAAATAACAACATGCCAGCATAACCCCAATCCCACCACACACATCATACACCCCCCCCATTTAAGCAGCCCACAGCTCTCACACAAATGCAGCTGCCACACCCCCCACAGCAGCACGCACCATCTAATCCACTGCCTCCACCGCTGCTGTTGTCATAGTTACGGAAAATTCCAGATTTCAGATGCGGGAATTAGCAGGAAGCTGCGAGGAAGCTGTCAACCAAAATGTGTGACAAAGAAGCCTTAAAGACAGGGGGCCTGGGGGAGGAGTTGTGTTCATGTGAACGATTTGGCATCAAAGATTAGATGTTCTGCAACATGTACTAGATGCTGCACATGCCAGGGCTTTAGCTGAGAAAGCAACTGTGTGTTAAAGTGTTAGCGTGTTCATGTTACCAAAGGTCTGTGAACACCAGGCCCCTCAGACATGGAGGCACTGACACAGGCGCATGTCGACAGCTCCACGCCATGCTGACAGGTGTTGCTGCGGAAATGGTGCAGCTGTTGCCTGGATATTTCGAGCTAATAAGCCCGGACCATCAAACAGCTCTCCATTTCCCCTCCCCATCCCTCAGCTCTGAGCCAACACACCCCAGACTGGAATCAGAAAGAAAAAGTGCAAACTCAAACTGGGAGCCCGTCATTACACATACTGTTTGTTTAAGAACAAACCAAAAACTCTTCTTCCATTGCTGTTATAAAAATGACTGCTTTGCCTAAAAAAAGACGTTTCACTTCATAGAGTATTAAAAACTGACACATCAGTCCATCACAAAGGACAAAGGGATTGGTAGGTCTGTTTTGAAATGTTTACTTGCATGTCGTCATATGAGCTTCACCAAAGGAAAAGTCAGCAAAAGTAGAGATAGGTCAGACCTGAAATTAAAATTCATTTATCAGCTGGAGTAAGATCACAATTTATTCATTTAAAAATACAATTGAAGAATAAATAAACAAATCATTGGCATTGGTCATTATGGAGTCCTGAAATAAGAGCATTACTATATCTTGATTTGAATTCTTGCTTCTCTTCATTGGAGCAAAGTAAAAGTATCAGTCTGAAAAATATATTGACTATCTAGCATTTCCTATAAAAATAAAAACAAATTTGTTGCTGTGAAAACGTGCTCAGTCTATGTATTTTGAAGAAACAGCTTTAGTTTTATTTTTCTAGTCCTGTCAGGTATCCAGGTGAACTCAGGTGTTTGTGGTCGTTTACCACCAACACACCCTTTTCACAAATAAAAGCTTTGTTGTACATCTGACTTTTCCTAATCTGTATTGTCTTACGCTTTTTCTTGTTAAAGATAAAGAGTAAGTCAGCCTTGTAAAAACCAGTCCCCAGAGGGACTTTGCTTATTACAGAACGCCTGACTATTAGGGAAAAAAAAACAAAAAACACACATATAGCAGTACTTTCTTTGGAGAAGAAATACTCAAGAGAAATTATAAAGCCAATAGCAGCTACAACTTCAAATAATCAATAACTGGAGGATAGTAGGAACTTTCTAGTGAGAATATTTCTAACTTTGAGCGCTCACAACTAAGAAACAGTCACATTGATGCATAAACTGACAAAGCAATCAGATGAGTTGTTGAAATTATTGGGGTTGAAATAAAAAAGACAATCAAAGTTATTGTGTGTGTAGTCCAGTCTAAAGATTGTGATACAAGGCTCAATATCATGTTGGTATCTGTTCATTTAAAAATCATTTAAGGATTAAAAATGATATACAATGGATAAAAGAGAAAATTATGATAAATAATTGGAAAAATTTGCTCTTTAAAATGCTACAATGCAATCTTTAAAGTATATCATTTTGTCTTCCTTTGAAAATTGTTAGAAAATTGTTCACAATTGTTAAAAACAATATGGCTTCAAGCGGACTTTGAAGTCAAGATCAGTTTTATGTATGTTCCTTGAATTGCACCGTTATTCTGATCATGACTATTCTTGTAATTCTACAACATTCCTGTAGCATGACCCTAATCCGCCATCATACAGAAGGGATGATTGATATAAAAGTCACTTTTTGAAAATATTGGATGTCATTTGTCGTTTTTTTCTTAGAAAAGAAAGCAAGAAAAAAGTATTAAAACCTGGTATGAAAAAAAAAGCAATTTTATTCTTAAGCCATATCGCTCTGCCCTACTCAGGCTCTGTCCATATACTGCAACTATATTTCACCTGATGGTTAATTATATGGATAGTGGATGCTACTTACAACCATTTCAATTGCATTGAATTAAAATGAAGACATACACCTTTTTTTCAGGGTCAGTTTTGCCTGTGTGCCAGCAGACAGAAATGTCAAACATCTGTGGAATGCACAGATTTCCAGCCACATCGTAAATCCTCAGTGAAGATGACTTGTAGCAGTCAGACACACAACAGGAAGTCGTGAGAAAGTTGCATATTTGTTAAACACTGGGGGATAATAATCTGGATTTTAAGACATGAACTTAACCGAGGGGAACGTGGGAATATTTCAGGGGCTGCAGCTCATGTTCTGACAGTGATTTGAAAATCAGCAGTGTGGATGAGACACCAGGGACTCTGCTGAATGCTGAGAGCTCGGGGACAGGTGTTAAAGCCATCAGCAGGAGCAGCGCAGTCTGCAGGAAATGAACTCAAATGCAAGAACGAATATAAAAATGCAAATGCTGATAAAAAAAAAAGAGGGACTCTATAAACCCAGATCAGAGATGTAAACCTGTGCCTTTTGATCCAGTACAGTCAAATCTGTTCACTCTTATTTGGAAACCTGCTTGGATCATCAATCTCTTGTTTGCATCAGTGTGTTTATCTTGTAGGGAAAACAGCCCTTTAAGATGATTCATTATAAACACTGCAGAATGGCTTAAGGGAAAATGAGGAGAGATTTGAGTGGAAAAAGCAGCTCCAGTGCCCTAGTTTACTGTTCTCATGGTACGCCGCCTCTCCCTCCCTCCACCTCTCTCTCTCTCTTTGTTCTCTCCCTCCCTTCTTGCTTTCTTTACTCTGCATTTTTGTCAGTGCACAAATCTAATTTGCTTCATAAAATCCTTTTATTTTATCCCCTCTTATTACATGTTCCTGCTTCCACTCCCTTGCCTGTCTTTGGTCAAGCCAAATAACAGAGACTCCTGCTCCAGATAGCAGTGTGGTCTGGCAGTCTGTCTTGCTGACCCCACCGTCCATTCCTCCCTCCTTCTTTCCCTACTCTTCCAGTGACCTCTCTGCATTTGCATCCGAGGAGCCAGTGGACATCGCAGTGTGTCGCACTCGTCTGTCTGTGTCCATAAAGATCAAATATTCATGTGCCCGCTTCTTGCCGCGGCGCCTCGCCATGCAACAGCAGATGAAGTCGGCTGGCGAAAGACTCAGTTTCCATGGCAACCCCCACCATCCATTTCCATCCCTCCTCTCTCGCCTTTGTTGGGCAGCACAGGGAGGGGCGACCGATACCTCCCTGGAAACAAGTCGCGAGCAGACGAGGGATCTTGGCATCACAGAGAGTAGATCACCAGGAGATGATGGGACTGCATGTCTTCTGGTTGTTGTTTTTTTTCCTTCCTCCTCTTCGTCGCCTCTTTGTCTCCCCTCTGCACTGCCTGCCCCCCGTCTCACCCACCCAGCACGTATAAAGCAGCAGCTCTGCAGCGAGACTGTAAGCTGCTTACTATAATGCAGCTAAACAAAGACTTGTAGCATGTCTCGTTCCCCGCTCCCCACCTCCCTCCCTGAGTGTCTGAACAAATTGGACCAGGATGCAGCATTCATCCTCTTCTTTGCACTGAGGTGTAACTTCCTTAAAAAAAATTTAAAAAAATCAAATGGAGCTCTTGACCCAACTCTCCTTTATGTTACCAGCACAAAGCTGTGATTCAGAGTGAAAACACCTCCAGCTGGGACTGCCTGCAAATCTCACTTTAGCTGTTGGTCTCTTGCCTGATCTTTTCTTCTCATCACTTCCAATTTGTCATATATTCTGCCTGACTGAGCATCACTGCCCAGTTTTTATTGCCCTTTGTTAGAGACCACCAGCCCTTTTGAGCTGCAGTGATATTATCCCATCTATGTGTGTGTGTCTTTTTTCATGTGGGTCACTTCCAGTTGTGTCTATACACACTCGTCTTTGTTTTTACTCACTCCTCTGCCACCACCTGAGCCTCCGTTTTACCAGGCAGTCAAACAGAGCCTCTTAAAAATGAAATAAATTCATATATGAAACAGAAGAAAGAGAAAAGTTAAATCCACTAGAACAAAGGGGAAGGGAAATAAAACTACCGGAAACCCAAACACACAGAAAAAAGTGTGAGAACAGAGGAGGCAACGAAAAATACTGATGTTTGACAGCAGCAGGTGAGTGTAACCATGGCAACAAAGCAAAGGAGTGACATCATTTTTGTTCTCCAGGTGCGGTGGTATTGTCTTTGTCTTTTTTATGGAGTCTTACTTTACTGTCAGTACTTCAGTTGATGTCAGAAGGAGAGGAAATTTATTTATCTTCATTTTTCTTAGAAATTTTTAAATGTATTTTGAGCCCTAACTCTAGCATCAATTGGAATGTATGTGTAATTGTATTTAAATTATTATTATATCTTTTTATAAGCTGCCGTGAGATGACATTTTTATATTAATAAGCTGAAATGAACAGTATTTTCTCAGACATAAAACAAGTACAGAAACTAATATTTCTCCTCCCAGGATCACTTTTTTGGATCTAAATCTTGAGTCCAAAAACCTGTGTATATAGAAGACAGAGTTATTGTTCCGGCTTGTGGTCTCCTTCCTGCTGGACGGCCCTAGAAGCCTGTCTGCCCTCTCCTCACCTTATCTCTAATGCTGATCTTATGGAGGAAGCTCTTTTCAGTCGCTTCGGTCTGGGACCTCCTTCTCTTAAGCTATGATCCAAATCTCATGACCATATTTGAGGATCTGAATGTCGACAGACCACTAAATCAAGAGCTTTTACGTTTGCCTCAGCTCTGTGCTTCCTGTGATGATCAAAGCATCGCCTGCAAAACTGCAGATGAAGCCCAAATCAGACTATTCATCTCCTGCTGGATCCTACTATTACCTATTAGTTACTATTTTAATTAGCCACAAATTATGAGATCATTTATTTTAGGTTTGCTTTAATAAACAACACCAACTGATAACAGGCTAAAATTCAGCACAAAGGTAACAGACTCTGACGTTTTGACAAAGCTGAGTTCACTTTACCCGAAGAACATTTATCTGTGAGCATTTAATCTCCCAATAATAAAAATGCAAAATTTAAAGATTGAGAAATTTTCTTATAACTACGTGGTCAACGTTTAAAGAGACAGCATAAAAAAGGGTTCAGGAAAATAATCCATGTTCATCTTTAGGATTGTGAACACGAACGTGTCATTTAAGATTTTTCAGTTTTTCCTTTTTTAACCTTGAAATGTCACTGTGGATACAGTCCTCTTTAAGTGCTGACCCTCCTTAGATGCAGACATTCCTGCAAGTCACGTCTCTGCACCACAGATACACCACACCCGAGGAAATCAGACTGTCGCAGACTCTGCTGATGTAGGTCAATTGACTGACATCTTCCTGACCTCCAATGATGTGTGTGGACGTAAATGGTGCAAGAGGGCGGGGCAGGCATATAAACACGCAGATACAAATATTGTAAATTAATTCAAAAGCTCTTTATTTTTATGATCTCTACCACAGTGTAATCAAAATTTAACCCTCTGTGGCGCAGCGTACCATGTGACCGGGCCTGCAAGCACAAACATGTAGCAAATAAAAGAAAGATCTCCTCATATGGGTCAAAGAGTCGGACTCTTGTGACTTCAGCCTGACTGCTGGAGGAGACACAACAGCTTCAGGGGGATTTCCACATGAACGTTAGCATCATTTCAACTTTGTCCCATCATGCTTTTCTCTCAGTTGCTGTCACCTTCTCTCCCCTAAAACTACATGTGCTTAAAACAAGGACAGAGGAGTGTTGTGATTGTTTCCCCTGAAAGCAAAAACTTATCTACTACAAAATCTACAACTTTTATTATTGTCTCTGCTTAAACTGCAAATATTTTCAGCTACACGGTGCCTGCACACTTTCTGTCTGAGTTTCTATTCAGACACTTGCTGCTAAATATAAAATAATAAGAAGTCGGTGGATTGTTTGGGAGTCACATCCACCCAACACCAATAACACAGTGACAACATTAAAGCTGGGGTATTTAACTAATCAATGCCAGGTGGAAGGTCATAGTGCTGTCAATCAACCTTGTGTATGCATTGCTAGATGGAGAAACAAGTTACCATTTTTAGGAAAACCATTTAATTTTTTTTTTCCAGTGTGTCTCATACTCATACATAATGACAGTTTTAACAAATGTGGATAACACTTTATTTGACGGGTTGTGAATGAGACTGTCCTGACACGGTCATAAACATGACATAACACCTGTCATGAACATGAGTAAGTCTTTATGAATATTTATGACTGTTGTCAAAAAGTGTCATTCAGTAAATCATGACACTTTTAATACAAAGTTGACATTATTCAAAATGTCTTTGTTATGACAACTTGACATTAACCAAGAAATCATGATCTGACATAAATTTGTTATAAAAGTATTACTGATTAAACTTTAAAGATTATATAGCTTTATGTTATTAAAGCTAGAAATTAAGCCCATCTCTTTATGAACTTTCTGCTCTTTCTGACAATCTGCCCTCAAGAAGTCATCACAACAATGTTTCCCATGATGCCATTTACAACGGTTTTTACCAGTGTTGCACTGAGAAGTAATTTGTAGGATGAGCTGCCACGTGAAATTCAAGGGTTTTTCAAAAAAATATGACAGAATCAAAGCAACACTCCAGGTGTGTTTTCTTTGATGAAGAAATAATATTATAATATAAAGCTTAAAAAATTACTTTGCATAGCATTCCCCCCTTTACCACACCACCAGAATGATTCACAACTCACACAATCAGAATGGTCAAGGACATTATTGCTTGCTTAGGAAAAGTTGTGTCAGGTTTGTTGCATCTACAATGCTTCTGAGTTTAGTAGTAAACAAGATGTTAGTGCCCACATTATTTGTTTGCTACACATGTAAAGGCTCTATAGGGATCACTGACAGCCTGTGTGATTGTGAGAAAATCAAAGGGCAGCAAAAAGTAACACTATGTGGATAAACATGGCTCTGTAACCTCTGGCGCGTATTGATGGGTGCTGGCCTACCTTTGCTCTTGCTCTTGTGATGATTTAAAACCTACAGTGAGAAAGTGTTCCGTTAATATGTGGCATGATATCTGAAGATGCTTAAAAAAACATTGAGGCGATTGTTATTTTGAAGGAGCACAGCAAAAATGGTGGAGGTAAAATAAAAATGGCATGTGACATTTCCCAAAGTTTCATCATGCCAGTGAAGGCAGAGAGAAGATCTATTTCCTCCTTTATTTAGCCAGTAAGTATCAGAGAAAATAATCCATGGATGGCGAGACAAGCAAAAATACAGGAGAGACTAGAGGAATGTTAACCTATTTAAAAAAAAAACGTTAATCTCTGGATATCAATGTGTAATAAAATAAAGCAAACTTCACAAGAAAAAAGCAGAAAATATAATCCGTTTGATACTGTTTGTAATTATTCCCAACGCGAGAGACCTACCAGAGGAATATTGATCCTTTGCAACTACCTCACTTAATCATTCGAAGCATTGAACTGAGGGACTGTCTGAAATTGTTTTCTAAAGTTGCTTTGCCAGTTTGGCTTCTGCTTGTTCAAGTCGAGCTAATTTGTCTCAGAACGTAACACACGTGGTCGGGACCCCGAGATGACGGTATTTACAAAAGTTGGAAATAGCTAGCTTAGAAACCGACCCATTCCTCGACCCTCTCCAGGTATGTTCATCAAATTACCGACTTTTCCTGAATTAACAAGATGATTTATGTCACTTTGTCATAAACAGCGTTTCCCCTTTCACCGGAGCAGCCTTAAAAACGTACAGAAGACCAGACGCTAACCAGTTTCTTCCGTATATGCTAGGCTACATGACATTGTTTCCATGGTTACTAATAGTTAGACACTTCGCCACAATGCGATATTTGACATCTTTTTTTAAAAGTGAAATCAGCTAAATAAAAAGGATATTGGGCTGCCCCGTGTGTGTTTATGACAGTCATTACAATTTAAGTTTTTTTTACGTCCGTCATGGTGGAGCCGAAAGAGTTTCGAAGAGCGTGACGTCACGTGCAAAGGGTCAATACATCAATATGTAATTTTTAAATTTTTTATTCTGCCACCTTGCTATACTTTGAGAACTGTTAATATAACTGTGAAATTACAGAGCCTTTTATAAAAGAAAAAAAGATCAAAAATAAAATAGAAAAAAATCAATTGAGTGGACAATAAATATCAAAATGTTTCTAGTTAGTTGAATCACACATATATTCCAAGAATAAAACAAAAATCAACTTATCTTAAAATGTTTTAGACATGCAGTTTATATTTGTAGACTTTGATTTTTCAACCTAAATTTTATAAACAAAATACAACTAATCCAACATGGAAATGAAATGAAAGAAATAAAGTGAAACCTAATGTTCTTCAGGAGCTGCTGGTCCAAAAATAATAGTTCTTTAACCTCACGTGGTTAAAGGTCATATTTTGTCTCAATTTGTGGTCTCCTTCAGAAATATTACAAATCTCACATCTGCTCTCCAATGCTATTTAATGCTGGTGGATGTCTTCAGGTCTGAGGTAGGCATTGCTACACATCAAGGGCAGGAGCGGAGCGTCAGGGGGGCCTGGGAGGGCGGCCTGAATATGACTTCAGGGATCAAACCTTTACCACGTCTGATGAGAGCTGGAGAAGGCGGGCCCTCTCCTGTTGAGTATGATGCAGGATTATATAGAATGGTGCCCCAGTATATTATAAAGTAGGTTACCCCAGTCATTGTTGACTCATGGTTGTTAAAAACTTTACAAGACCGACTGATTTTAGTGACACAGTGAGTGTGAAATATTGAATGAAACGTTTTGCTACATGACTTTCTTTATGTACATTTAACTTTATGACACACAAAATTGCAAGCGGATCGTCCATATTGTCTCCAAGTTTATTCTGGGTAGAGCTTGTCACCAACCGTCCACCAACGTCATCATCAGTCACTTGGCAACAGATGGCAAACTAGTTAGAGCATTTTTACGGACTCGGCGCGCTGCATGCTGGTTCAACGAGGTAAATTGATGGAAGTGTTCAAATGATCCGATCGCTATCCGCGGTTCTGAACTGATTTGAATTTGTGTTGTTTCGTCATTAGTGACCAGTAGCCTGATGTTTCTGTTGTTCTCTTGGTTTGTTGTACTTCATGTCAGATGGATTTCAGAATGACATAGTCGCTCTCTGCGGTGGTGAAACATGTAAGCTCCGCTGTTGCGGGCAGGTCTATGTTGTAAAGTTAAATTATCATGAGCTTTATTATTTGGGTATAGAGTCCGGTCATTTGCCCCGCCCCCCGGTCCCACGCTGACTTGTTCCGCTAGGGATCAAAGGCCTCTTCCCAACATGATGTCAGTTGCAGATGCTTGTGCTGACATGCAGGATGTTTTCTCAGCAGAAATATTTTGTTTCAGGGAGTCGTGTGAGCAATGAGGAAACGAATGAGGAAATTAAATGACAAGCAGAAGACTTTTAAAAGGGCCACACAATTAAGAGAAAATGTTACTGTTTATAGGAATAGTGGAAGCAGCTCAACAACTATAACTAAACCGAGATGGACAGATTCCTGCATGAGTCAGAGAGAAGATTTCTGGGCTTGAATCCTGTTGCTTCAGGGTGACGACCGGTCGCCATGAGACGATGGAGATGTCACTCACAGGTGCAGCGGCACAGCCAATCGGTTGACACTGCTGGTCCCGTTTTAATTAATTGTTAATTGTGTGTCACATGGAGGATGTTTTACAAACAACCGAGTAATCGGATCATGTTGAAATCATAAAGATATAACGGCTGATGCAGGAGGACTAAATGGAAAAGATTAAGATGCAGTGGCAGGAGTTTAGCCACTCACTTGTAGGCAAATTCAGTGCAACAACCAATCTACTCATTCAAATTCATTTAATACAGTTTATAAGAATTGAATTATATGAGGCTATATGGTGTATGGACATTCAGTCACTTATATTCCAATTGGAGAATCAAGATCGTGAGAAGGTTTCTTAAGTGAAGGTTTAATTACAGAGAGGGGTCTCTCATAGACTCCCTTCACACGTTTGACCTGTTATTTAGTATAGGTTAATCAAATCTAAAATGGGGGCAGTAATCAAAAGGAACATTTCTTTTGGTTGGGGCAGGGCCTCCAACATGCAAGTCAAAGGTTTGGAAGAAGCTAATATTTTTTTGATAAATGAGCCAAGACAGTCCAAACAAATATCCGGTGCTGTAGTTTCATTTTGTTCTGCCTCACTTAGTGGCAGAACAAATAATCAGATTATTTCATCTGATTCATAAACAATCAGATGAAATAATCACATTAAGAAGAATCCCTGTGATTCTGTGTTTAAAACAATCAGATGTATTCATAAAAATTCCATGAAGTCATTATTGCTGAGAGCTGAGGATGTGGGTAGCTCAACAGAACTATTACTCCAAGATTGGCAACTGTACTAAAAAAAAAAAAAAGGACTTGAATTACTCTCATTTTGCTCTATTAATAATGAAAAAATGCTGTTACAGTTTGGTGAAACATTTTTATGCAACAAGAGACAATTTTTCCAGATGTGTGAAGAGCTGGGATAAGGATAAGACATACACTGATGCATATAAACCATGTGCTAAGAACAAACCTTTTTAGCTTCATTAGTAGTCAGTACAAGTCAGTTTTGTTGGAGTTTAAATGCCACTCTGGTGTATATTTCTCCCCCCAAGCAGTAGGAATGCCGAACGGCGTCCAGCTTAAACTACACAGTTCCTAGAAACAGACTGAGAGAGAAAGAACCACTGAGGGGTTTACAGCCAAGTCAAAGATAAACTAAACATTTATTTCAGAGCCCCTGGCCTGGTGACACTAATGGCAGCCAAAGAAATCCAAACTGGTTGAAGAGAAATCTGACCGATGGGAGTTTGGTCTAGTAGGTAAGAGGAACTAGGAGAAGAGATGACGCAGAGCATAAAACATCACATGTTCTGTTTATGTAAATTCATTGTTTCCCCCACAGCTGAGGTCGCAGCTCTTCCGGCGCTCCCTCCCTCTCTCCTCCAGGAAGGGTGGCAGATTCACTTTGCTACCTGGAGACCGACAGCCTCACTGCTTGGCCAATCAGAGGCTGTGAAAAACAGCCTCCTGCTCCTCCATTGGTCCCCTGCTCCCCAGAGTTCATTCCTCTATCAATGCCTTGTCATTGTGTCGTCTGGCACTGCCAAAGCCAATTATACTGCCCCCTTTTCTTCTATTCGGAGCCCTTTTCTCTCGTAGACCCCCTTCACACTTTTAACACCATGAACACACACAAACACACACCGACTGACACATGCATACCAATCTCCTCTAGCTCCTCAGAATGTCATGATGGAGTCTGGGAATCAGGAGGACCTGAAACTCATAGTAATGAGACTTCTATATAGATCACTGTTAACCCTCATATATGAAAACGGTTAGAATAAAATGATAAATAATAATGGAGCTTCAAGATAAATACTTCCAAGTATTTTAAGTTTTTCTCCCTAAATAGTTTTTTTCCTCAGTGCCATCTTTCACCTGTTGCTTTTATTTGTCTTGTTTACCCTGTAAGACCATCTGGTTTAAAGAAAAAAATAGGATGCCTTGTGAAAGTCTAGCATATTTGAACATATGAATATTAATAATTTTGACAAAAATAATAAAGAATACAATTTTAAAACAAAAAAAATGATCCCAGACTACTCACTTCTGGTTTTAATTAGAAAGTGAAAATACAGTTCAGGCTTTCAAATTTGTAGCAATTAACACTATTTATAGATTTTTATTGTAAGACAGGGCTGTAAAACAAAGCCATGGATCAGCTGTATGTTTCGGGGAGACGTCTAAAAGTGGCAGTGTGTACGTTTAAGTGGCATGAAGGTTTGGTGCCACACCCTTCACTCTCCAACATGTTGGGAAAACAGTGACGGGAGCTCAGAAAGACAGAAAACACTCTTAAAGAGGTTGTGTTAGGACTAACTGTTGTAGAAACTGGCTGATGCTGCTGAGAAAGGACTCATGTCAAGTGAAAATGTAACTTACTGAAATTCTGTTAAATGTACAATAGCTTGCAGTCAGATTCATGAGTAATTTCAGTTGAGGGTAAAAAACAGCAAACTGTTTTAAAAGTTGATTTTATAACTTCGCACGCTACTTTCAGCATCAATGCTTCCAACCTAAGCTCACATATCTGACTTTAACCAAGTCACATATAAACCTCCATAAAATACATAATGGTTACAATCCTTATATTAAACATCAAAAGCATGATATTTCCACGTTGGCTTAAATGAGGATTAAGATTAAAAATATTCATCTATATGCATGTTCTAATAATCAGCAAGTATGACAAAAAACCCCTAAAACTAAGGAATTTAAGTATCATCTAAATATGGTCTTTAGTGTTGGGCCAGAACGATTTCTGCCCTCTGGCGTTCACGTTTGTGAGCCAAACGGGAGGTCATAAAGGATTAAAGGAAGCTGTGGTTTTTCTGGTGGTGTTAACTGGTCCTGCTAATTGGGTGAAAGGAAGCTTTGGGTCCCTGAAGAATGCATGGGAGAGATATGAGAGCGCGAGTCGACGTCTCCAGGATGTTTACTGTAACGGCTTTGAAATGCACAACTCATATTGCACAAGACTGGCACAGCAAGTTGCAAAAACTGCATGAAAGCATGTGCTGTTGAAGAATGCTTTTAAAATGATTACTGGCGTGAGTATAAAATGGGTCATTCCTAAAATGACAAATTCTAAGTTTAACAAGAGTTTTGTGATTTTAAGACCCTCTATCTGGACTCGCATCTATCCATAAACGTGGAGCTCTGCTCAGCTTTCTCTGTAAATTTACAGCCTAGTAAACATCAGCGCGCGAGCTGGGCTTCGCTAAGACGGCAGAATTTACAGTCTGGGCTGAAAAAGCCTGTCAAAGAATGTAACAACACTGAATTCAGTTTTTCTGGCTAATTTAAGGGATCAGGATCTATTAGAACAAGACAGGATTTATGTGTAACTCTATCTAGAATAGAAAGCACATGTACAGAAAGTAGCTGCATCCTCCAGGAATAAGTTAATAAATTATTTTAACCTGTAAGGTCGTTTTTGTGTCCACTATTTCAGGACAGAAAAAAAAATATGCACAATCCTCCACTAGCAGAATCTTCAAGAAATAGTTTTATTTCTAGATATTCCCACTAAAGAATTAAGATATTCTCCTAAACTTGGAGATTCTTTAATTCTTGTAAATAGACAAAATAATTTTTAAAGAGCTGCAGAGTGCGACTCCAGTCTGAAACTGTCTAAAATTGTGCAGCTGACAGAAAACTTTAGGATGTTTTGTTGGAGAGAGTCTAAAGTTGCACCACTCAGGCTTTGCTTGATTCCCTTGTTTTTTAAAAAGGAACTCAAGCAAGAAACCGATTTACAGGTTATTTGCTTCAAAACTCACGTCTTACCAAAAGAAAATGGAGTTACAAGATTATCCATGTATTACAGAAAATGACTAAACTTTATCCTCCTGTTGGATTGATGCTTATAGTACTGAACTGGTGGAAGCTCTTAAGCTTTGATGCATTTATTGAATATGGAAAAAGTGTGAAAAATGTTTTTTCCGTTTTTGCCCCTCATCTCTTCAATCACAGCCAAAGTAAGGTTATCCACAATGAGAGCTGCATCTAGAAATAAAAGCCAGCTAAACCTGTGTAGCCTGCTGGTCTGAACAAAGTTTTGCTCTACTGAGCCACATACGTATTTTGGCTTTCAAGAATACTGTGTCAGTAAAAATAAAAATAAAAACAGTTAGAAATGTCTATGAATGAAAAAAAAAAAAAAAATCATGTATCAATGACACTGCAAAGTAATTTTCCATATCCCTCACTGCACACACACACACACACACACGCACACACACGCACGCGCGCACACGCACACACACACACACACACACACACACACACACACACACACACACACACGCGCGCACACGCACACACACACACACACACACACACACACACACACCCACACCCACACACACACACACACACAGAAGAGACTTTCCTGTTGGATACTGGCAATCAATGTTGGAAAAATCTCTCTGGAAACACTTGAGCCGTGGAAAATCTTTGGATTTATCTGCAGAAATAATCAACTTCACTGTTTATTCATTCTTGTGCTGCCTTTTGGCCATAAAATTACAAAAGGCCAGACTGCAGTGACTGGATGGTATTTTACAGCACAATGTGTTTACAAGAGAGGGAGGAGCAGAGCTGCAAAAAACATGTCACAATCAATTTACTGAGAGCCCAAAAGAAAGATCTTAGTAAACAGGAAAGTATGCGGGTAGAAAACATCACCAGGCAAAAAAAAAAAAAAAACAAAAAAAAAAACAGAGCAAACACTTTAATTTAAGACATTTTAATTCAAAATTACAGAAGGAATGTGCATTTTCTTATTGTGTAAATCATTAAAATTGTTGTAAAAGTTTATTTGGAACAATATATGTTATAGAAGGACAAAAAAAAAAAAAGTACAGAAAAAGAAGAAATAACTCAGCCAGAATATTCCAGTGGTGTTCTGATGTTCCTATTGTTGGAAGCTTACAATCTAGTGCTGCCTACCTGAACACAGAAAATCATTAACACAGCAGTTACATCGGTTTAATTACAGCGACGAGATGTTTTGTGCAGGTGGATGTTTCCTGTGTTTCAAGATTAAAATAAAGCACTAGGATCCAGGCTCAGACATTTCCACACCTCTAGTGCTTCACTGGAATCCGTTCCATGACCTTTAAGTGCCACTTTCTCCCAAAATAAACAAAGAGAAAAAGTAATAAACATTCATTTTTACAGAACATACCATATCAGTGCTGCGCTGACTGACTTATAAAGAGCTGGGCTGCAGGTTACACTGAAGGATTTGCATAGGAGGAGACGCTGCATTGAGCAGCTGACATCACCTGGCGTGCTTCCTGTCAGGTCTTACACCAAAACATCATGGCAACATGTCTGCCGAGGGCTGCAGGAGCGAGGCCAGACATCCGGAGACGACGGCTGCAGTTCAGTGGGAGAACAGACAGACTAACAAGTGAACACAGATACTTGTCTCAGCAGTTTCTGGGCTGTTTTCCAGTGTGCTATACTCTCAGCAGAAAGACCACAAGATCATCATTCATGACAGCCCGGTTGGTATTGTACAGTAATTACAGATGGCAACACACATGTGCACGCCAACACAGAAACCTGCAAGCAAACACACACACACAGATTTGTGCACACAAAACTAAAAATAAGTGGATAATTTCACACTCAAGTTTTTCTTGTGTACAAAAAAAAACAGAGGAATGCAAACTACTGCGGCTACAGTATGTCTGTATGAAACCACACTTTGAAAAATATTTTTGGTTTCTATGTAAATTCACTCCCCATTACAGTGTAGGTTATGGTCTACATTTTTATTTGTACAAAATAACCATTTGTTGCACACCATTGAGATAAATCGTGTCTACAAGATAAACTCGGGTGAAGCGTAATGATCTGGTCCACATGCTCTCTTCAGTGGGAACTACACTTGCAAGTGAAATTATGAGACTCGTTGGCACTTCAATAAAACACATGGACAAAGTATTACAGACGCACAGTATCGCAAAATGTTACAAAGAAGTACTTTTTACCTTGTTGGGGAAAGAAATTAGAACGTTTCTATTGTACAGACATCCTGGAAATAAGAGCCGTAATTTCTGATAGGAAATTGCTGACATGAAATAAAAGGAGGCGATTCAGTCCTGACGAAGTCTTTGGGGAACACCCTTTGATCAAAACTTTAACCTTTAGGTGCATGCTGATGAAAGAAATTGGCAAACATTCAGAAGCTGATGCTGAGGCGAGAGGCTGGCCCTCTGGTTCTGCCTCTGTCTA
Organism: Xiphophorus maculatus; assembly: GCF_002775205.1. Lineage (NCBI taxonomy): Eukaryota > Metazoa > Chordata > Actinopteri > Cyprinodontiformes > Poeciliidae > Xiphophorus > Xiphophorus maculatus. The sequence continues at coordinate 16,465,179 of NC_036465.1, read as the reverse complement.
ACCCAGAACAGGAAAGAAATCCTGAAAATAATCCAAGCAAGCAAAGGGATCAGGAAAATAATACAATGTTGCTGTTGGCCCCTGGATTGGATAAAAATCTGTTTTCAATACCACTATATATATATAAAAAAAATTAACTTCTGTACTTGGAGGCCTAACTAGACCGAGAGGAAAGAGGGTCCAGTAGCTCCTCCAAGGATTCTGCGTCTTCTAGTTTTGGCTCCTCCTTTTCAGACTTTGCCTTCTTTTTGGGGCTTTTACCGGATGAAGTTGTGTCTTCCTGCATCAGCTCTTTGGCCAGGATGTTGGTCACTGCATGACCAGCTCGCCGGTGGTTGGCTGAGAAAGGAAAATGACAAAGTGAGATTAAAAAAATTAATATGCATTGTGCTGATGCACAATTACATGTTGAAGATGAATTGAGATACACAAAACTAAAGAAATTAGGATTTTGGGTGTTCTCACTAATGTACATTTGTTAAGGACATTTTGTATAAATCATATCCAAAACTATTGGTATTTTAAATAAGGCAAATGAATTACTATACAAACAGGCCTTGAATATATTGCATTACTCAGACCGTTCCATATCTAACATATTGTATTGAAATTTGGGGTTGTATTTATAAAACAGATTAAATTATTATCTTACAGAAGAGAGCTCTTAGAGCCATAAGTGGATAAAAAGACCACACAAACCTAATATTTATACAGTTAAACTTAATGAATTTATAGAGTACAATATTTTAAAATCTATGTACACAGTACAAACTTTGTTTTTTTTTACACCAAACAATATATAAAACAAATGTGTGACAAGAGAAAAGAAATGCAATGTAAAAAGAACAGATAAAAAAGTATATCCAGATTTAACTTCAATTAAATCTATCAGTTTATGCAACAGTCTTGACAGTGAGAAAAAACAACCTAAGTAAGAAATGTGAAATTCCTAATGGAGTGATATGACATCGAATCAGCTGATGTTTTATTGTGATTTTTTTGTCTTTTGAAATATGTCTAATAGTCGTCCAAATTTAATAGCTAATTTTCTCTTGACGTGAATAGGGGGGCAGACAAAAGTTTATACTTTTTGCTGCTTCTTTTCATTCATTCATTATTTTAGTTGTTGCATAAAGTATTCATATTTATTGAGTGAATGAAATAAAAAATGAAATGGGGAAAAAAAAAAAAAACATTAAAGCATGTTACCCTGGGTTCCTAAACATTTCTCAGATCGTTTAGGAACCCTGGTACACTGTATTCAGAGATGACTAAAAGAGCAGGTCAAAAAGAAATTTCACAACTCAACTTAATCAAAACAGACAGAAGCCCAATGTGGTTTGTATGAGAAGCACATCAATGTAATATCTGGAACAACTTAGTGCTATTGTTAGATCAAAGTCCATCTGTCCTTGATATAGTGAAGCAAAATAAGGGAATCAAATGGAATAAGACAGAAGTGGGAGAACAGAAAGTGGAGTTGTTGAGAGGAACAAACAGAAATGATGTATGCAAAATCCAAGAGGTAAGGCAGCGGGTTAAACAGCAGGATGATTCATGCTGTGGGAAGATTAAAGACAGAGGGATGAATGAAAATGAAACGAAAATGGCTACAGAGACTTGAGTCAGAGAGGGAATAAGCAGAGAGGAATGACGAGAGCTGACAGAAATAAGACAGAAATTTCATGAAGAGAATATGTATGACGGATCGGACCCTGAGGATGCTGTCTTTTTATTCATCTACCTGCTTACAGTCATCTCCTTACATAGCAACAGCCGCCTCATTGCTCCTCTCCTTCGCCTATTCTTTACCTCTCTTTACTCTTCTGCGTAGGAGTACAGCTGTACAGCAGCAGCCATTTTGAGCTATATAGGTCAGTGGAAGATTGCTCTTGTGTGTTTGCTATTATTTTACACCAGGTGAATGTTTAGAGGTCTTCACTCCTCACGCAGACAATGCAAAACCAAAAAGCAAACATCCTGTAAGTAAAAATAGGCATGCAAATGGACCACGGTTTAACAAGCAACACGAGATGCAAGAAAAAACACAAAAAACTCCACACAGATTTACCGAGCACGTTTCCAGAACTAGCTGCGACAGAGACAAAACTGAGTCTACAGAAAGAGAGGAGAAAACATGTATCAATCCAGAGCTGCAGGCTTTAGGCCTGTAATCCTTATATATATATATATATCAGTTTAAATAAACAGCACAACAGCTAATGTAGCAACAATCACCTTCCACTGTTTCCTGTGGGAAACCGATCTCTCCCCATCATAAACACCCCCTCTTCTCTCATTATTTTTAGCCAATTCAACCCCTTCCTACTCATAAATGTGCTAATTAGAAATTATGCAAATGGCCCAAAAGCCATGAGAAACGGCACATGTTGGTGTGGCTGACTTCATGTGTGATGAACTTGTCCTACATGTTGAAACCCGTAGAGAAAAAGTTCTTCAAAGGCCTTCAACACAGCTTCTCTTCCTCTTGAGAGCCGAGGAGGAGAGGAAGAGGAAGCAGGATGGGAAACAGACATTCAGACAAAAAAAACTGAAGTTTAAATACAAGAAGAGAAATATGATGATCTGAAATATGTTGAAAGTATTTTGGTGCACAGTCTGCAGCATATTTGCAGGATCTGTTGAGGCTGATGAAGGCTGCTGATGGTCTGTTTACTGATGAATGTTTGCACACTGTAGGGGGCTTTGTAGCACAAAAAGCCGAGTGAAAAAAGTCTGCAACACATTACACTGCAGGAGACGATGTAATGAGCACCTGATGAGAGATAATGTTCTGCTGCACAATGTGTTGTGATTCTTGCGTTAACAAATAAGGATCTGGATGAGAGATGCTCTGCAGTTTTGTGCAGGTAGGCAACAGCACTCAAAGTTATTGTTTTGTCCTTCACTTTTAAATGATGTTTCCCGATCTCTCAATCTTTTTACAGCGTCTGGGGCAACATTTCCACAGCCTTTCTTAAAGCGCTCCTTTTTCACTCTAATTCAGTTCAGGTAGTTTCAGAAAGGTTTGTTTCGTTTATTGAACCGGTTAAATTTGATAGCGGAGACATGCAGAAATAAAAGAGAAAAAAAAACAAAAAAACAGGCAACTTGTGGGATAAATTAGTGCTGTGTTTATTTAGCCAACTTACTAAAAGAAAAGAGCTTTACTCTGGATCTGTATAAGTAGCAGCCTTTTTTCCACTTTAGTCGAGTCTATCTAAAACAACATTAAACAATATTTAACACTGCTTTACAAATTTGTACTTTAGCTTCAACTAGGTAACTCCAAAGGAGCTAGAAGCTGAAAACATAAAAAAAAGGATCAGAATCTTTAAAGGCTTTTTTTTTTTTAAATGTCTTACTTCCCCACTTTTCAGACTTTCAGACACTTTTCTGTATTGCAGGTATTTATAAGGATTAAAAAACCCTATTCTGTCCCCTTATGTTCTATTAAAGTCTTAAAAGCAAACTTTTCAGACTTCTTTGTAATTCAAGAACAAAAACCACTTTAATAGATTACAGGTAAGTCAGACTTCTCGGAAGTACGAGGGAATAAGATGTGGTTTAGACCTTGGCTCTGTATCGTGCAGACTGTTTATGGCCCAGAAACACACAGGACAACATAATGATGGTGATGCAGCTAAGATAATGGTGTATCTGCAGATACGGATAGAGCTTGGTTTTCATTTTACCAGGGACACATACCTCCCTCCTCAGGCTGCTGTGGGTAATGCACTGCTGCTCTACAGCTGAGGATTGTGGGAAATAGTGACATCATCTAGCATCACTGCAAGTTGTTGAGGAAACTATTGATGCTAAAACATTAAGCATTTTCTGCCTCTGGGGCACATGGTTGCATTTCATTGTGTTTGTGGGTATAGACACATGTGATGTCACTGCTTTTTCAGTCACAGCTTGATGGACGACCTTTGTCTAGTTGGACTGATCCTGCTTTACATGTCTGTATGGTAGCTGGTGTTTGGGAGCGTCTGTGAAAGCATTCCATCAGGTGGTGGATTTTCAGACTGCTCAGACAGCGTGTGCCTCTCTCTATTGTTGCTATGCTCTTTATCTCCTCCTCTCTGTTGTGATTGGTACTTTGTCAGGAAGTCACCTCTATCATTGGATGCTGCACTCAGGGTCATGACCGAGCAGATGGGTCTATAGTGTGTTTAGACACAACATTCCTCCACTTAATTTATCCTAAACAGGATTCTTATTTATTCTCATGAAAAACATCCAAGCTTTTCCAGACTCAAATTGAAAAAGTTGAGACTTCTTTGTGTTTACTTGGTCATAAATTCTTAGTTAACTTTAGTATTTATATTCTAAAGACGTCTAGAGTACACATGCTTATAAAAATATAAAAAATAATGGGAAAGAAGACGCAAGAAAGGAAATAAGGGTTAGACATAAGGAAGGAATGGAGGTAGGACAGGATGAGACACAAAGAGTGAAGGAGAAGTAGACACTAGAAAAACAAAAGGAAGACACAGAGGCAAATATAATAAATAGAGGCAGGGCATCAGGAAGGAAGGACAAAGGAAAAAGGGAATGGCACAAGGTAGAACAAAAAGACAGAAGGGCATTAGGGAGGAGAAAAACAAAGAATATAAGAAAGAAAAGGAGGATGACATTTAGATAATAGAACGTAGAATCTAAATGCAAGTATTAATCCATGTACTTTTCAACTTTTCCCACACTCATCTAGACTTAAACAATGCTGAAAAAGCATAGACATCCTGTCTGAACACAAATCAACAGATTTTTCAGAGCTGCTTTAGTCTGAATTCATATAAAAATATCAGAAACATTTCAAAACTAAAGATTTGAAGTTGATAGCTTAGATGTTTTGCATACAAAACGTCCATCCTCTAATGTGCGTTTAGCTTTATTCATTTGCATGTCTTTGTATCGGCATGCGAGCATCTGGCGTGTGTGTTTTGTCTTTTTGTGCTTTAGGAAGGAGGGGGTGGCAGACAGACGGAGGGAGGGTAGGCAGCTGAGGATCCCACATGCACACAAACACAGATCAGAGGGTACAGGTCAAAGGTGAGTGGGCAGATTGGCTCCACAGCCTCGTGGCACACCATTCAGTAAAACCGCAGTGACACAATGAGCATGACGACAAACTCAATAGGCCCTCGGTGGTCTTTTATTGCTCAGCAGTGTCGTTTGCAGTCACTGCAGCTGTGAGTGGTGGATTCAAAGGGGAGGGGAACTCTTCGCATACCGACAGACATTAGAAACAAAATCAGAATGAAAAATATCAGAGTCCAGATTCATAAATTTAGAGTAAAAACATGTTGCCATTGTTATACAGATGCAAGCCCTCCAACCAATCCAAATGAGGCACAACAGTCAGTCAATATGTTTGAAAAACAATTGCATGTTTTTAACAAATGTTTACTTTTATTGGATTAATTGATATAAGCTATAAACTACAATCAGCTCCTTTAAAATACATTTTCTAAACACTTTTAAAAATGTATATATTAATAATTGTTGTTTTAATACTTGGGGGTCAGGACATGTACTTCTTTACAGTGATTATATTAATCACTCTAAAGATGATTAATCTAAATTTATTATCAGGATTTAATCCAGGGGAAAGACAACTCTGCCTGGAAATGACAGCTGTAGATGGTCAAATATTTATACTAGTCTAATGTTATTATGTGAAGACATCTGCCTACTTCTTAGAAAAGCTTAAACATTAATTTCTGTAACAGAAACAAAGACGAAAGCGTTGTAAATCCTGGAGCCCATCAGTGATGCCACTTTAGTCCTGGCTACAGAGCTTTGGCATTAACTAGTTTGCCTCAGTTTTGGAAATGTTATCATTTGAAACATGTACAAAGTGACAAGAATCAATTTAAAAAATATCTGAAACACTCAACTTAACTTCACTACATCTTAAATAAATACTTATTGGGTTTTTGGAAATGGTTTGTGTCACTTCTGATGATGCCAAACTCTGCACCACCAAGGATTAAACTAATAGTGCTTTTAGCTGCAAGGACAAGTAATTAGATTGCAGTAAAGCCATTAACTGGTTCTATTGGCCCAGGGGAGAGATGCATATTATGTGTCACAATAGCAGGGGTTGGAAAGGATGAGTAATCAAATGAAAATTATTCTTTTATGAGCTGTCAAAGCTGAGGATGTCCCAACTTCATAATCATTTCCAAAAGGAGTTTAAGTAAACAATCCAGAGTAATCCTGTGACAAAAGAGTTTTTATATCAAGTTGTTGAAGTCTACATTCACATTCTGAAGAGGAGGCAGCCAAGGCTATATAAAAAAAAAAAAAGAAAATTGCCAGATATGTGTCAGCAGAGTGAGAATTAAGATGAATCTCCTCCAGCTTCACTAAATAAAGACCTCTGACTCAACTCATCCAGTAAAACTTGCACACACAAAAACAAAATACCATCCTCTAGTGGTGGTGAAGCGGTTTTCTGGCCTCATGCCTTCCAAACACAACATGGGTAACTAAAGACAAGACCTTTAAACATGGCTGAGGATAATATAAACTTCTCACAAAGACTGCAAATAAACCACAGCCCAGCTTCAAAAGAGTCAGAAAACTCTGAACTTGGGAAGAGTAAGAAAAAAAAAGGGCAGTGTAGAAAAGGCGACATTCTGCCCAACACTGCGCAAACTTCCCAGATCATCGTCCTGTAATGATGGGGGAAAATTTGTTTCTTTCTCTCACAGAAATGATCAAGGTTTTCCTGTAAAGGAGTGTTAGGTGCCCAAACAGTGTTATGGATGACTGAGTGAACCCCAGACTGGGCCCCAGTTTCTTTTTTTTCTTCCCGTTCTCTTCTCCCTCCAGTTCGCCCCACACTTTTGTCTCAGTGAATTTGGAAGAAATGCAACAGCGCTGTTTATTACGGCAGAGCTTTCTGCACTCAAATATTTCCTCACTGAGGTCAACTCAGGACCACAGCATGAGTTTTACAACTGCTAGAGCAAGTCAACAACATTATGTAAACACATTTACAGATTAAAATGAAAGCATAAGTAAGAATGAAGTTTAAGAAAATTCAGATCAAAAGAAAAAAAGCAATGCAGTCTACCCCTCTGACTTTAAGCTACCCTGCACTGTAACAAAGCTGCACATCTGGCTTCTATTGAGGGACGGATTGGGTTGCACACACTCCTCTACAATTTGAGAACATACACTAAACTGCATGTGAATGAACACACACACCATCTCCTTTGCTTTCCGTTAATGGCCACTGGACATTATCTAACTTGTATGGTAAGACATAACTTGCCTGAAACAACAATCAGGTTAAGCTGTTGTCCAAAGTGTGTTCATTGTTGATTTCACTGTCGTGGTGTGACCAGAAGGCCATATTGCTGCACAAATCCACAAATTTGTGGATAATTGCTCCGAGTAAACAGCCAACTTGGCAGAGTAAATCAGCACTATGCCGAGTCTATTTGGGCCTTTTTAGAATTAATTTAACTCTTTTAGAGTTATTTCAACAAGAGATTGAGTAGTTTTAACTCTTTCAAGTGTTAAAATGACCCAATCTCTTATTGAAATAACTGAAAGAGCTAAATTACCTGAGAAAGACCAAATAGACACTGCAGAGTGCTGATTCAGCTCTGCAAAATCAATATAGATCTGGCTTAGTTGAATGACATGTTTTCCTGGATTTATCATTTTTAAGCAGTCTCTAGGACAAGTTGGTTTCTATCTCATACTTCTACACAAACACAAATACTTCAAGTACATTAATATTTGAGATGTCAATAATTGTAATGCTCACAAAAATATATTTTTAAAATTTTGAAATCCCCTTCACTGAATGAATACTTTTAAGTAAAAGATGAATTTTCAAAGACCTTTCACTAATGTAGGACAGGATTAATTTTATCTATTGTAAGGAAGCAAGTTTGACTGAAAATAACTTACAAATGGCCACTAATCTCCAAAAGATTAACAAAAAAAACCCTTAACTTCAGAACAGTAAAGTTTCACCAAATAAGGAAGCAATTACTTTCCAATCTGGCATACTAAGCATAACAACACTTTTTAAAAGAAAAACAAACATTTATAACATGTATCTTATTTCTTACTCCCTGATGTCCTTTTATTTAAGTTTCCACTCACATTTTGTTTGGTTCTTTCCCTAGTTTTAAATCTCTATTTTCCTATTCTATGACCATACCTTTATCATTTGCCGCACTGAATTTTTTGCTGCCCACACCCACTCATGGCACCCTCGCTTTACTTTGTTGTTGTGCCAGCATCTGATGCCACTGGCTTTGTTCTCTGCTACTACATCCCAAGAATTAAACCAACCCGTGCCGCCTCTGAGGCATGCAACAGAGATGGGGAAGATAAACAAATCTGTTGCTGAGCGTTGACACAGACACACACAGTGAAAAGGGGGGAAATAAGCAAATAAGTCTCAGATGCGGCATGTGTGCCACACCACCAGTAGGTCTAATACACATCTGTCTGGGAGGACAGGAAGCTGAAAGACCACCATGTTTTGTGAGAATGGGTACCTGCTTGTCGAGGTCCTCGCTTCCTTCTGAAAGCAGCACCTGACTGCAGCGCCTCCAACAGGCCATCCATGATACCAGTTTCATCACCCTCTGTAAATAAAAAGAAAACAACACGTCAGAAATGCATCAACAAATGTCAAGTTATCTTAAGTGGATGTACATGGAAATATCTATCCATACGCGTTCAAAAAAACTACCTAAATCAGAGGGTTAGTATAAATCAGCACCAGTTTCTCATTTTCTTTCCTGATCATAAAAAATTGTATTTGCTAAATTATCTGGGTTGTCATTTTTCTTACTTGCAAACACATACTTAGAAAATGGATATATGTTCCTGACATGCGGTTGTTTTCATTAACCCAGATAGGCAGCGACCTAGTTAAGCCATCACTGCTAAAAGCTGCATGGTTCAGTCTGAGGAAGCGATCTTCTGAAAATATATAAACCCCCAACTAAAAAGACACACCCCATAAAGCCACAAATTCTCCAAAATGCATGTGTAATTGAGGCCTACATTTTAAATTTGTACTGACTGAATATAAATCTGGAGTTTGTGGATGTTTGCCTGTGTCATCTGTGATGGTGGGCTGTCTGTTTGTTTACATCCTGTTCCTCGGCACAGTCTCTGTGTCTGAGGACCATTACCAGACAAAAGTGCTTCATACCTTTGTCTGGTTATGGGGTGCCCAGTGTGTGCATACATGTGTGTGTGCTTCATGTGCAGCAGTCGGGGGCAGTGTTTAGCACACAGACAGATGCTTTTAATTATGTCTCTCCGACTCTGAAAAGGGACGAAGGGTTCTGGAAAAGGGGCAGTAGGCCTTAGGGTTAAAGGTTTATGCCGTCACCTTCCCAACCCCCAAACATAGAGCACATGCCAAGCTCACACAAACACACAGCGTTTAATCCTGCAGTAAGCCATGCACCAGATGGTCTGTGGTGTCGCCTGTCATGTCTGAGAAAGTCTCTCTGCAAGGCTCACTCTCTGAGTCTTACATGGTTCACATACACCCCTCAATGCCCAAGAGATGGAACTGCACCAAAAGAGCAGAAAAAGAAAACACACTGCAGTTTTCCTCTTCAGGGTGAACACATCTGGCATATTTCCACTTACGCTAATCACATGGTTGGCTTAAAGCAGTCGTGCAGGCACAGAAACACACAAACCTACTTGTGAAAATAAACTGGAGGCACTTCTGAGGTCAAACAGTAAACTGGCTGTTTACTAGATATGCTTTTCTTGGTCTCAGGAAACACCCAAAGAAAACTAAAAAAGACGTAGCGAGCCCATGCTCTCTTGCACTTTGTTTTTCCAGTTATTGCTGACAACATACAGTATTGGATCTTTTAAACTGAAAAAAAAAGTTTAACAAAGTTCAACTTGTTAATAAGAAAGGTGTAAAGTGTGAAAACTTTCCAGGATTCAGCCACGTTGGAGAGATCATGGCAAGTTAGTCAGGATTAATGTAGATAATTATATCTGTTTAAAGGAATTTGTTTTGTGATTAGATGTTGAAAAATGCTTCTTAAATCAATGTGGCCAAAGCTAAAGCATCAAAAACAAGGTGGCTTCTCGTACATAAACAGCAGAGTGCATGAAACGGAGTAGCAGCACTTAGAGCAACTAAGATGGTAAGACGGATTAATTAGTGCAATAGCATTAGAGTGTGAGTTTTTAAAGCTGTCTATCTGGATCGGGTCTGCTGAAACCCACACAGGCATGTTCCTGTGCAACAAATACACCCACCCACTTTTCCCTCCTCTCCACTCACACATATCCTCAGATACACATTGCACAGTGTCTTTTGTGAAGCAACAGCACCTCTAGTGGATGTTCACACAATTGCTAATGAGAATATTAATGACATAATTTACTAAATGAAGTAGACTGTAAACAAACAATATAACATATTGTGAAAAACACGACAGCTGAGAGATGGAGACAGGATTTTTATTTTTCTAATGTGCTAAAACAGAATCCCTCTTTCACAGCATCCCTGTGTGAGGCAAGCCAGGCTTATCCCATTTCATCCTCTCATATCTCATGCTTTTCTCCTACCTTCATCTTACCCTCTTTTCAAAGCGACGACAACACAGCCTAATCCACAGCAAACCATCTGCTGCTGCCCTGCTCTCCTCCATCCCCTCCCCCCTCATTGCTGCTCTGCTCACTCTATGTGTGGAGTGTGAGCACTCCCAGTGGCAGTTCCCATACCAGCACTTGAATTTGTTCAAACCACATCAGCACACACCCTTTATGAGAACACGAGGTCTCCAACAGCCTTTTGCGGACACCACTGACATCTAGTTGTAAATATATGGTACAGCAGCCGTCAGATCTAGTGAGTGCAAACATCACATTTGAAGTCCAGAAGGAGAATGTGAACCTTTGGGTGTAGCATCAAACTCCTGACCCTGTTCACCATTCTGACCCCCAAGGCCTTCAGATATAGTCAAAACACATGATTAGATAATTTAAGTATGTGAGGAGCTATAGCCTTCACAGACTCCCTGAAGAATGAGCCATTCACAGCAGCTCATAGTACCTATCATCATGTGTTTAAACACGTGCATACTGAGTCACATAGGAATGAGAAGGCCACAAACTGCAAACACACACTGACCTTTCCAGGTTTTTTACAAGCATTTGGGATTTACACACAGAGACCAAAAAAAAGACAGAAGCATTAAGTGAAATCATGAGATAGTGACAGCATGTGAGATAGCAAATCGGAGGAACAAATAAAAGCAGAGAGATATCAGCGTGTTAAAGACCAGCTACTGAAAGGACACTTTGTTCAACTAAATTTTAGTATGAGGGTAATAAACAAATGCAAAACAAAGAGCAGGTATCAGACTGATTTGTGTATGGTTGAATTCAAATAGGGGGTGTTGAATGACTCCAGGCTGCAGGCGCAGTCAAAAGTGCCACCTGTATGTAAATTATCTCTCACTCACACTTGGGCTTATCTTTCAAGTTCTATGAAGTTACTATAGTGTGTGCTTCCAGAGGATGACCATGAAATTTAATCACTATCAGCAACAAATGTTTCAAGTTTTTCAACATGAATGAAACAATATCCAGAGTAGGGCTTCTTTTAAAGTGCACTTTACATGAATGGCAGAAAAATAAATAGGAGTCAGAAAAAAAAGATGACATGCCAGATGGGACATGGAGGAGTAGGTCAAACTCCATAAAAAACTTTTGCTAAGCTACAAACACAAAAAGAAACCACTCATATTAGCCAACAAAGTTCTTTTTAGCACATGAGCAAAGCAAAACAGAATCAGTCACTAGATGAAATGCACTGAGGCTGTTAAAAGTGTGACCCTGGAAGAGCAGAGCCTCTGGAGAACCCAAATGGAGCCAGAAAGAGGAGGAATGTACTAAAAGTAGGTCACAGCCTGAAAGAGGGGGGAAAGTCTCTGTGCATAAATGTGTGTCTGCAAGGCAGGATTTGAGTGCTAACTCTGCATGCAGGGATGAGAGTGGTGGGTTGTATTACATGGGGCAATACGCTAAGAGCATTTATAGCATCAAATAGAAGGCTGGAAATCTGCAATTGCTGATAAAGACATTTAAGTTGCTCTTTTAAACCACATTTATGTCATGAAAGAAAATCCCCCAAAACTTTAGAAGCGTGAAAAAGGGTCAAGCCGTTATTGTATCCACCTCCGTGTCTTCACTTTATCTGAAGCTTCATTGTTCGTTGCTTCAAAACAAGTCATCAACATCAGATTAACTCTGGTCTATAAATATGGAAGGCTTCATCATCTACACTCACACACTGACACACAAACATATTACGCAGAAGTGTGGACTCTGACTGCCCCCAACTGGAATGTGAGAGAAATACAAATTGAGAGATGTGGATTGTGTGAGTCTGCTTCAGTCACACACAGGTAAAAACAAAAGACTCTGCAATCATGACCTGCGTTGATGTCGGGAAGCTGGCTTCTTTTCAGTTTCTCCTCTTTCTCCTTCTCTGCTTTTTCTCTAGCCAGCTTGGCCTTCCTGATCTTCTCTTCAGCTTCCTTCCTCTTCTGGTTCTCTTTCACCGCTTGCTGTAAAAGGAAGAAAAAAAAGCACAGCAAATATAACTAAGACAGTGCAAGAATAGAAAGTAGTATTTCAAGTCTATGCATCATCAGTAAAGAGGCATCTGAAGAGGATGTGAAATGTAAACAAAACTTCAAAAACAGAATGATGGTTACAACCTGTAGCAAGTAAAACAAGTAAAATGTTCCAGAGGCGAATTTACTGTTAAAACACAGAATAAACTGACATGATTGAAGTCTGGTTTTAATTGCCTGTCATCCATGACATATTTCAAACTCCATTTTTATACACCATCTGTAAAGATTTCAGTGTTTAAACTAAAACAACCATTTTTTCCAAGCACACACCTGAAACATGTTTGTGAAGTTGTGGAGGTCTCCAAAGAACTCCTCCACTGACATCTTTCTTGGATCAAAGACGAAGTAGTCTCCAAGTTCAGTGTATTGCTTCTCCATATTTTTATGCATCCCATCCAATTTCTCATACTGTTCTTGAGCGTAGGCTACAAAACTGTGAAATCATACAGTTAAGGTACGTAAAACTCACATCCCAGTCAGCTAGTTGTTGAAATAATATAAAATTTGTTGTGTTTTTTTTTCTAATAAGAATACTGGTATTATATCAGATAGACAAAGGATATAGACATCTTTTCCACAAAATGGTCATTTTCATTTTGTGCAGGAGGGAAAGTTTCCAGATCTTTCTGCAGACTTTTGATCTGACGCCCAATTTGCTCCAAATTCTTCTGAATCGTCTCTGCAGAAACTGCATGACAAAAAATAAAAAAAATAAAAATTTTAAGACTGTAATATGACCACATCAGATTGCATTAGAAATATTCAATATATGCTAATAATAATAAGCTTTAAGTATTGAAATCATTCTCACACATTTCTGACTATGGATATATAGCTGAATCATCATTTATAAGTTATATGGCATTTAAAATCTCAAAATATTTCATTTATTACATAGAGATTACAGTAGAAAAATGCAGCCTCAACCATCTTAAATACATGTCTTGTAGGTAAAACCAGGTGAAGTGGATAGTTAATTGCTTAAACTGGATTAGATTAAAGGCTGAGTGTCCTATATACCTCTGCTGGCCTTTTCCACATGAATAAGCTCTTCAGGAAATTTCATGACATCAGGATAATGCTCAGTGCAAACATCGGCAAGAAAGTGGAGCAGCGTCTGCTTCAGATCAGCTGACTTGGTGTCGCGCAGCTAATGGAAAACAGAATTGATTTTAAAAAGGATCACATGAAAAAAAAAAAAAAATCGATCAAACATCAAATGCCTGCATGTTTTCTGTTTTCCTAAGTCTGACTTTGTGTGTTAAAGTTAACAGGATGTAGGCACTGAAACTAGATAAATTACTTAACACCCTCCATTGAAATTTTATATACCTACTATCACTATCAATAAACTGTGTAAAATTATTTGGCTGATGAAATTAGTGCCAAATTAGTGTTAGAGATATGACTAACACTATTCATCTCTCCAGAACTTTAGTGTATTGAATCTTATGTGATGATCTGAGAAGTGTGGTATGCATTTGTATTCTGCTCCCTTCATTATCAAATCTAGAGCTAAATCCAGCTCTAGATTTAGCTCTAGTCCATGTTTCTTTGGATGGACTTTGCTGAAAAATACATAAGAGTCAAAAAAAAGATGACATCCCAAATTCAGGTGCGGTTAGACCTGAATTTTCCCCGTTAGGGACAATAAAGGTTATTTCTATTTTATTAATTTCTATTCTAGATAAGAATGCATGAGTTAGAATGGCCTAGTCCAAGCCCAGACCTATGTCCAAATGAGAATTTGTGGCAAGGAGTTGAAAATTATGATTATGCATTTGGCAGACACCTGTTATTTAACGCAACTTACAAATGAACAAATGACAATTCAGTTAAAATTAAAGTTAACAATAAGTTGCATAGAAAAAACTAGTTAGGCTTGGTTAGCGGTAGCAGTGTGATGGTACAGGAAGAAAGAAAATATATATTTGGAAGTGCAGAAAGAAATGTGCAGTACATAAGGTAAGGAAGTACAGGATACGTGTTAGGGGGGAGATGCTTCTCAGTTTGAATTCTCAGTGGGTCATTTCACGTGGAAATGTGGCAGAGAAAGCCAGAGCTGCTCGTGGCTTTAAGTGCAATAAAAGTGGGTTCTGCAAAGCACTGGTACAAGTAGCTGAATATAAATTGATTACACACTTTTCAGATCTTTTGTTGCCAAAAAAAAATAATTTTACAGTTGGTTTGTGTTGGTTTATGACATCAGAAAGAAAATGCACTGAGACTATTGGGTGTAACATAACATGACAAAAAGGAGTATCAATGGTTTTGCAAAGAAACAACTATGCATAACAGTCCATTATTCAGGTCATTGTTCAATATTTCCATATCAAAGTCCTCTTAAGGATAAGTATCCATTTCCCCCCTAAATAACATATCTATTCTTCACCTTGCACAAATAGGATATGGAGAAGCCGAATGCGGCTCCATTTCGAGAGCCGGAATTCATGTAGTTCCCAACTAGAAGGATGATCTGCAGCAACTTGGCAAATGTGTTGCTATTCCTGAGCTCTTCACAGGCAGCCGTCACAGCCACCACATCTGGCTTGATGTTGTTTTGCTGCTCCTCAAACTGCAACTTGAACTGGATGGCCTGAAGCCGTGGCATCAGTCGCTTCACACTGGACATCTGGAGAAACCAGAGTATGGACGATTAGAGGGCCCTTCTTGGTGCAGTGGTTGCCAGTATGTGAGTGAGTGTATTAACACAGATGTGCATTAGTAACAGTCAATCTAAGACAGCTGAACAATACAAGCTTTCTTTGTGGGCATGAGAATATTTTGTGTCCCGTACACTGGCAGTGCTCAGTGTCAACATTTTAAATGTGATGATGTCAAATCAATGTCTCTGGTATGTTTGGGCTTAGTCATCACATATACAGTATATACACATATAAATTAAACTATTAGGTCCAGAACATTCGGATACTTAAACTAGTTGCCATTAGGCTGTTCACAAAAACAAAACGGCTATGTATAATTCATTAGACTCCAGTATTTGCGGGGGTTAGGGATCACAGCCGCTCTGAATGGCTAAAACCCAGAATTACACGAGACTCTGAAAACGTTTATATCTGCTTATTTTAAGAGTTCAAACACCAAATATACCTTAATATGCACATATCTTGTGTTTCATTCTTTGTGTTTTATATTTATTTGCATGTGTGTGTGGTGATAATTTCTTACCACTACTCCAAACTGTTCAGACTCAGCCAGATCATCGTATTCATCCTTCATCTCTCCAAGAACACTTAGCTGCTCAGGACCCGGAAGCTGTTTTATCAGGTTCTATGTGATACAGAGACCAAAATAGAAGATTATGTTCATGTATACCTGAAGTTACCAGTTTACCAATGCATGTCTGACTACTTATAAAATAAACTGAGACATGGAGAAAATAGAAAATTAATTAAACGAATAAACATGTAGAGTTTAGACTCCTACATAACTGCATCCTATTATATGTAATCTTAAAGGACAAAGCAACCTTTTTTATTGGGTACAAATATAAAATAAAATGGTATCTAAAATGGTATGATCTTGGTACCTGAACCATGGACTCTGTGAGAATCTTCTCATTGACTTGCAAGATTGCATTCTTGATCTCCTCGTAAGGAAGACGGAATGATCCCAGAAAAATTGCTACATGAAGAAGACACAAAGAAAAACATTGCCTCATGAACAAAAACAAAAGAAAGTACTTCTAGATAAAATAAAAAAAATCTGTAGAAGTGACTTACAGAGATTTTGTGAAGATTTCGAATCAAGAACCTTTAGCTCCTTCACCTTCTTCTTCTGTGTCTGTTTTTCCTGTCCACCATCCTGGTCTTTTTTAACTGGAGACAATGAAAGAAAACAAGAGGTCATTCAAACCGTCTTATTCACATAAGGCGACTGTGGAGCATGAATAGGTGTATGATAAGTATTGCTGAAGGATAAAAACCAATAGATTAATATGCATCACAATGCCTGTATGATGCATATTAAAAGTGGCAGAGTTGGTACGGCCTTTGCCGTTTTCACTCTCGTCCAACTGTATGATGTCACTGAGGTGTTGGATTTTTGTTTGAGCTGCCCCGGGTAATACCAAACTAACATGAAATGGCTTAAAAATGTGGGTAACGTCTCTGTTGAGCTTGGGCTTTTTAAATGTGGCCAGACATCTGCTTACTGTGGGGCATTCAGAGATTGCATTAAACTTATGCATCTGCACGCACACACAAACACTGAGAAGAGACACTTTAGATTAACTGGTTCTGACAAGGTCAGAGTTGTGACTGTAAGGATGTGTCAGTGTGGGGGTGGATATGAAGTGGATGAAAATTAAGAGTGAAAGATGAACAGTCACGTGGACTTTGGCCACGTAACAGCTTGCTGTTTCCAGGCACATTGGGTCTAAGGTCAGCAGAGTTCTGGATGTCACAGCTGTCCTGCTGTTCCTGTCAGGAAATATCTACTCAATCACTGCTTATTAATTTATGATCACAGAACTGACAATGCCTCAAAAGTTTAAGGACTCGAAGTAAAAACTATTAAGTGTCCATCCTTTTCTGTACCAATTTTGATTTCTGTAATGATAAAAAATGGCTGATCTCACATCTAAGTTTTGGTTTATCCCCAAGTGAGTAGATAAGAGCGGCTTTATGGGAAATTCTGCTACCACACACTACATTTAGACGAACAAAAAGAACAAGATAGGAATAATTAGATGTTTTTAAGTGTGAAGGCCAGAATGTAAGTGCTAGATGAGGACACAATTTAAATGCAAATTGAATATCGGTGTCATGAGCTAAAACCATCTCATGTTGGGACTGAATTCAGGCCAGAATGTTTAGGTGGTTAAATGTGATCATGTACTAGCTCTGTTTTAAGCTCTTTAAACTGACCTTAGAACTAATTCTTGTTAAATGAGAACTTCTAGAGCACTGCTGGTCAGGATGACTCTATAGCTCTCTTGTATGGTGCTTCTACACCATAATGTAAAGTACTACTAAAGCAAAGTATTGCAACTTGTACAAAAAAAAGACAAGAAATCAAACAGACAAATCTATTTTCACTTGTGTTACTAGCAGCATAAGTCCCAACCTGCTTGTTGCACAGCCTATATGCATTAATTTCTTTATTATCATGGTGCACAGTTTATTGAAGAGGCCTGATTCAAACAGTGGAAGTGTCAGCAGTCACCACATAGTCACATAATTGCCACAGGATAACAGCTCTATTCATCCACTGATCCATCCACAAGTCTGTCCAAAGAGTCCTCTGTCTGAATGAGAGACGGCAGTCAGTTCAACAGTCTGTGAACTGCCAATAGTCCTAATGAGGACACCATGTCCTCATTTAGATACACACAGGGAGAAGAGTGTGTCACTGGGTTTAAGATCATTTGCCTCAGCAGTAGCTTCCACTTTATGAAACGTATCTCACAGAAATAAGAACTTTTCAACAACAAACAATTTTCATTGTTTTAGTATATTTGGGATTATGAAAACAGCCTGTGCCTGTGTGCATGGTTACCATATAAAGCACTATTGTGTATCCAATACTTTTCACAATCCCTGCAGGAAACTAAGGCAGGAAGGTAACCAATATAGACACAGGATAGGAAAATCCACACATCAATAAGGAAATAACATCTTTGCACAAACACATAACCACAGCAAGCCACAGCTGAACATATTACAGGAAGAGAGATGAGATTTTTTTTAAAATCTATATCTCTAAACCAATTTTCATTTCTGCAAGACGCAAAATTGGAGAAAAAGTATTTCTACAAACAATAGTAGGAAAATTTACAACATTCAACAGTAACCATGTTT
This sequence comes from Xiphophorus maculatus, assembly GCF_002775205.1. Taxonomy (NCBI): domain Eukaryota; kingdom Metazoa; phylum Chordata; class Actinopteri; order Cyprinodontiformes; family Poeciliidae; genus Xiphophorus; species Xiphophorus maculatus. The sequence continues at coordinate 16,446,686 of NC_036465.1, read as the reverse complement.
CAGCAAATCTGTAAGAAAAGTAAAAACTACAGCTAGGCCCTTCACAACAAGCAATAAGTCGCACGATGTATTGAAACAGGCTCAACAATTTCCAATTCCACGACTGAACTGTTTTCTCCGTTCTTCTCCCAAAATTGGATGACAAAAGTTTTCAATTTGGTGCATTGGTGTTAATTACCACTGTTTCTTAAGGACAATTTTGTTTACAAAGACTTCATAATTTATTTTATTTGTTTTTTTTCTGTTTTACTTATTTTGAATATTTAAAAAATGTCTTTCAGTTCCAGTGTTAAATGTTCATCTGAATTTAATGTTTATTAATCTTTGAGAATGTGTTCTTACATTATTATGCCATTATGTTGCTTGAAAATGCTCTCAAATCAGCAATATTATACTCCATCGCAATAACTTCTGGGACAATTTATCATCCAGCAAACTTTATTATTGTGACAGTAATAAACAAATAAACTTATTTATTATTGCACAGATTTAGGATACTACAAAATTCCTCTGAGCAGGACTGGTGACCCAGTGGAAGCATCATGTCAGTGGGTCAGTGTGTGTGTCTCAGAGAGAGGCAGACCCAGAACTGAAGCATATGTGTGGATGTACAGAGCTAAAGCTCGGGCTGCGCCTTAGCCAATAGACGCAGTCTGAGCTGTGTTGACATCATAGCTGATTCATAAAATGGGGTCTGGTGTGCAGACTGTAAAATGGCTGCTCCGTGGTTTCTACATGTACAAGGGCTTTTCATTTATGAGCCGATGGCACCTCTGGCGGCAACTACAGAGCATTGCATCCTGTTACACTTAGTCATAGTGGGGGAGGAAAGAAAGATGATGGAGGCAGAACACATGTCTGACCAGACACACACACATATGAACATTTCCAGCACAAAACAATTGTGGAGTGCTGAAAACACATGAAAGAAATGTTTTTTATGGTCCGTTTTGCTTATAGTCAACAAAAAACAGGTTTTATTACAAAAACAAACCAACTTTGCTTCAACACAGACGGACACACAATCCTCTTTTCCTGGAACACCCCCACCTTCTTCTCCCCTCGACAGCTGCTTGGCACCATGTGTGTCTGCGTGTGTGGGTGTGTGAGTGAACGCACACTGGCAGGGGCTGTGTGTGTGTCATGGTAGAAATTCTTCTATTGCTGACATCTGCTTTTAATTATGTGGAGAGACCAAAAAAATGCAGAAAGTTGGAGGGGGGGAAAGGAAAAGGAGGGGGCTTCAGCAGAATCACGAGGAGCCAAGTCATGATGGGGATTTTGTCAATACGTAACAAACTGTGTGTCAGTGTTTGTGTGTCCGTCTGCACAAAGAGGAGTCTGTTTATCAGTTAGTGAGCCCGGAGAGTGTCCTTCACCCCATTTCAGCTAGCTTTCCATTCTCATTCCCTCACTCCTTAAAAGGACAAAAATGTGGAGTGGAGAGAGTGATGTGTAGCCAGGCTTAGTTGAAACATAAAAGAAAAAGAAATATAGAAAGAAAAGGAGGGGTAGAAAGAGACGAACAAAGAAATTAAAAACATAAAACTCTTTCATATCTTTCCAAGCTGAACCTAAAGCATGGACTCAAAAGAAGTTTCATCCCTCTTTCATAAAGCAAAACCTTTTCTCTTCACAACAGCTTTTTCAGCCTTTTCATGTAGCCTATTCATCCTTTCATCACCACTCCCTGTTTGTAGATCCCAGTGGTTTATTTTTAACCCGCTAAAAGCTTACAGATGATGTGTTTCATTGTATATTTGTAGCATCAAGAGTTTTTCATGGGCCCCCTTGTGGCACGATGGAAGAAAACCCTCATATTAACTTTATATAATACCAACCTAACTTTTTCCATTCTGCATTCCAGGTCTGGAAGCTGTCTAAACAGAAACTGAGAAGAGGGAGTCGAGTTTAAACATCAATATTCCTGAGCTGAAAAGTTCTTTGGAAAAAAAAAAAAAGGCTTCTGAATGTGATCCACAGAAAGAAAAACACACATACAGCCTGTGCCAAATCTTTGATATTTCATGGAAACTAATAAAGAACTTCACATGGTTTTAGTTTAGAACTTTAGAAGTTTAGAACTATTAAAACTGAGAAGACAGACAAGAAACATAAAAAAATGAGGGGAAAAGCTGCTCTTTGTGTCAACTATGGCAGACAGAGCGACAGCTGTTGCTCTGGTCCCTTTAAACTTTAAACTTCCATTCTGACACATTATATAGAAGTGTTGGTGTTGCGATGTAAGAGTTTGACAGGAGAAGAATAAAAGAGTTTCCAGGGTAACCACAAGGCTGAAAGAGCCCCTTCATCCTGTTTTTCCACTGTGAAAGGAAATGAGGAGAAAAGATTCCCGACGGTGTGTGCGTACGTGCATGTGTCCACGGGCACGCCATTGTGTGAAAAGCACCAGATGGCAGGGTGGGGCAGTGGGGAGGGGGACTGGGCAGGATGTGGGAGGGCCAGGACGCAGGGGGACGGCATATGGGAGGGACTAGGACCTTGCTCCCTTGCGCTCCCCTGGCGCATGAAAAGTGCAACTGCAGGTGAAATTTAAACAAATTTTATTTATGGTTTTATTTATTATAAATCAAAAAATAAAAAACAAATTGTGTCCTGAAAAAGACAAGTTTCCTTCTAATTGATCGACCTGAGCTGCTGGATGAAACAAAAACTTTTACTGTAAACAAAGAAAAAATAAATAAATAAAATTACCAAAACAATTTTACCCCCAATCCTTTAGTGTTTTACTAGTTAGAAGCTAATTATATATATATATATATATATATATATATATATATATATATATATATATATATATATATATATTACATAGAATTTACAATGATTTAAATACATTTTGTCGTTTACGCTAAAAGTATAGAAAAGTAAACTGATTTAATACCTTAATAATTATACATGGCCAATCATAGTACTACTAATAAACTGTAACAATGATTTAAATAAGTTTTGTTGGCAAAAAAAAGAAAAAGAAAAATAATAACACAAAAATATATATACAAAACAGTACAAATCTGCAAAAGAGATCCTAAAGAATATTTTGCCTTTATTACATTTGACCTTGTCTTCATCAATGTCAACTGGTAAAAAAATAACGTTTCAAGTTTTTTAAAATCATTTTTCTAATAGAAATGATAGAACAAGGAGGAAGAATGTGTGGGTTTTACAATGAGCCCACATTTCATGTGTGGAGTCACATTGCCCTCTAGTGGTCATACTGCTAAACTGCTGCTCTACAACAAAAAGCAGACAAATCCCTAACCATACCATTTACTACAAAAAAAGGAAGAAAAAGTTTAAACAACACTGCTTGTGCAAAGGTGATCCTGGAGGCTGTTGAAAGGCCCATGATTCGGTCAGTTGGCTTGTGTTTGTATGGATGTGAGGCTGTTAGTGTTGTTCTCCCAGGACCAATATGACCTCTCTGTGCTCTTTTGGCCATGAAGGTCTTCGGTGATGACGCACACATGGCACGTAGCAGCATCACTGATGAGACACACAAACTTGAACACCCGAGTATGCCACCCGCATAACTGATAAGGCACACTGTGGTTGACACATCGACACAGCACTACCTTGAACTTGAATTTGCACTTGCTGAAACCACACAAACAGCCAATAAATCCCCAAAGCAAATAACAGAAGATACAGAGCTACCCCCCCGGTGTATGTGTGCACTTACACGCACACACAACACAGAGGGAGAGGTGAGCCGCTATGGTGTGCTTATTAAATCAGTCCTATATCAGCCAGTCTCCTTGGGACATCAGAAAAGATTTACTACAGCAATTACACTAGCTAATTACAAGGAGGAGAAAGGGAGGGAGTGTGGGAGAGCTACAGAGTGTAGAAGAAAATCAAATCACAAGGAGCGAGTGCAAATAAAGGTGTGAAACCCGAGACCACGAGAAAGCAAATAAAAGGGGAAAGAAGTTTAAAGGACAAATATGATGAGGAAGTGACCTTGAAGCCACCTGCAACATCAGAGCCTTTTTATGCAGTCCACAGAAACAACAAAAAGACAAAAACTCATTGTTCAGAAGCCCAAACCAGCTGTGTGTGTGAGAGTGAGTGACTCAGACTGTGTCCTTCTGTGGTGCTATGGTGTTTGTTATTCAAAGTGTGAATGCCCTTGATGCATCTCTGGCCTTCACAGCACAGTGCTCCCTCTATGGAGAAGAGAGTGAATTACGCTATAAACCAGGCTCTCTGGTAGCCTGGGTATCAATCAGGTCTGATCCTTGTTTCTTGCTATGGAGTGACATTTACAGGCACTGTACACGTTGTGTGCATTTCACTGACCAATGAGACTTCTTACAGAGCGTTATGTAAGGAAATCAGAATGACTTAAGAATAATGGTTGTAAACAAAGGACAGAACATCATTGTTTGTGTAGGAAGCTCTTAGAGCCTCCAAATTCATTGAGGTCAGTCTTAGGAAGCACAGCTAAATGCTGGTCAATGCCTAGGCCAGTTACCTTGTAGCATATCCCCACTGGCAACATATACTATTCTTACCGACAGCTGGTATGATACATGCACAACCATGCAGTCTCATTTACAAGAGCAGAGAAGTAGAAATGAAAACTTAAAAATTGGATTTCCATCTCAATTAAAAAGTTAGATGAACTCCAACAGTAGTGCACCCCATGAGGCACATTTGCCCTGGGCAAAGGGGATTAGGTACAGCACTCCTGTCAGCTCTCAAACATTCGTTATTACCTTATGGAAAGATAGCAAAGTGAGTGGGAACTAGAAGAAGCAAGAAAAAAAAGAGGGAGAGGGATGAATACATGATAGAGCTCTATGAATACAAGCAGCGCTGACTTATGGAAAGAAATATAGATGAAAGGAGGACAGAGAAAAATGGAGGTCTACACGGTGTCATGCCATGGAGGACAGTTAAAAGCGTGTCAGAGTGCTGGTGCACACTCTCATCCTGTTAATCCCTCAGTTTCCATCCTCTCGTCTGAAACCATCCATCCTTTCTCGTATTTATCTCTGCTTCAGTGATGAGGACAAAGGAAAGCACTCAATCATTTGACCACCCTTCCTCCCTCTTCCTTTCCTCTTGGTCCCTCCAGGCAAAGCTCAGAGGCCTGATTAGCAATTGTGACTTGACCGCATGGTGAAAAAGACTGTGCGAACAAGCACAAATTTGTCCACCGACACACAATTGTGACAAGGAGGAGGACAAGGCCAGTTTTGCCAGGTCTGATTATCCCTTGAGCAAGACACACAGAGGAAAAGGGGATGGGAGGGAGGAAGTGGGGAAATTTGCCATTTTTAATGTCAGTCATCACCCGCAGGACTTGCACATACAGAGAGTTGAGTGTCTGTCTGGAGGCAAAAACATTGAGCCGTTTCTGGTGGTTGCCGTTAAGTTTTTTTTTTTTTGTTCTCTGGGAACATATTAATATAATGAGGCAAAGGAAATGAGAGAAGTGGAAAAAAGGAAAAAGACAAAAAAGATGTGAATTAATGATAAGTATCCATGTCGAGAAATTGCAGAAGAGGCAGAGCTGAAGGAGATACGAACAAAAAGGAAAAGAATAAAGATTAGGTTATTCAGTCAATTTAATACCAATAAAGAAAAAGAAATTAGAGCCTAGTTTAAGGAGGACTGCAACAATTGCTTTGATTAACAGAGAGAAATGACTCTCTACACACACAGCTGACATCAGTTTTAGACCTTTCAAATGCATTTTACACTGATATTTAAATTAATTTCTTTTTAATTATGACCAAGATTCGCCTTTCAATAATGCTATGGTGGTTTAATTTACGATTAATAATCAAACATTGTTCAGATTTAAACAAATAGCAATTTTAAAATGCACTTCAGCCAACTTACAATTAATTTTAGTCCCTACAAGTCGTTTAAATTTGGATTTGGCCACTTCATAAAATTCTCTTTGGCAGACTTCTTTCAGCACCTTCTGAGTGGTTGGGAAGCGCAATCTTCACGTCTCTCCACAGATGTTCTCCAGGGGATTCATGTTTGGGCTTTTGGCAGCCCACTCAAGGACAGTCAAGTCCTGAACCCACTCCAGTTCTGTCTTGGCCATCTGGTGATTGCAAAAGGTCATCCAGTTTCATTTTGCACACTCTCATGCAGGTTTTCCTTGGAGAACATGTGCATCTGAATGCTTACTCCATTCTTTGACAAGCCCCTCAAAGCATGACGGGACCAAAATGACTCTTTAGCGCAGAGATATTAGCCAGCCGATGAGCTGCGCCTAGGGTTTGCCAGATACTGTCCTTGAAACAGTTAAAGATTTGTCTCTTCAGACCAGAACAGCTTTTCCTTCATGCTCTCAGAATCCTTTTAAATATCACTCGGCAAACTTCAAGCATCATTTAAGCCTTTTCTCCCCCACACAAGTGGTTTCTATCATGCCACTAAAAGCCTAATGTTGAAGTGCTGCCAAGATGGCAGACCTTCTGGCAGAGGACTTCATAGGTGCTTTTAGAGAGACTGTCAAGATATTGGTCACCTCCTTGACAAGGCCCCAAGGCTCTGCTACTCAGCTTGGCTTAAAGGCCAATGTTATTAAGAGTCTTGGAGGTTTCAGACGTACTTACTTCACAGTTCACGTAGTACTTCAGAGTTACTACAACCACTATGCTTTTTGTCACATACCATACATATATATTTAACCCCTGGACTAATCTATTTGCAGCCAAAAAATGCAACTGAAGTCCAGATAGTTTCTGGGCTTGGTTTTCATTTTTAAATGTATGTGCCAGTTTCAGCAATAATGTGTTAAAGGTGATTTTTCTAGAATTTTGTTTTCATGAAAATATCAAGGATTAATAAAGCAAAAGGGTTGCAATTGATTAGTTATGTACTTTTTTTGTACTTTTCTCTAAATACACCTGAAGAATTTTGTGCTGAAACTGTGACTTTTCCATATACACAGCATGATTTATTATGTTTGGAAAATGCCAATCATGATTATCAAAAATAAACTTCTTGATTGAGTGAAAATAAGTTGAAATTTACATTTTCCAGAGGTAATAAAATGACTCATTAAATACCCACCAAATAGGCTACTTTTCCAAAGTCACTGTCAACACCAAAATTATCACTTTTACTGTCATTGAAATAAATTCCACAAAATCATTCAGTTTTAACTTCATTGCCCTGCCTCAGTAAGAATCTCCCCTTTTTGCCATATAGTTTTAAAGCTCCAGGTAGTTTTAAAATTCAGCAATACCAAAAGATCAGTGAAACTAAGAAGCTGGAAGCAATGAGAGCTGGCAACCTGTACCTCTACTCAAGAACTTCAGAAAAAGTTTACTTCATAATCTACTGGGATGCTGTACCACTCCAAGTTTGTGAAATTAGATTTAACCTCTTTGGAAAAGAAGCAGCAGCTCACAAAAATAAACTACACAGGAGAAAATGATATTTAAACTGGGAGATAGATATGTGAATTCTGTCCTCGAACATCTGTCTGCTGCCCTCTCCCAGGAATTGGCTGCTGTTGGGGCAAGATGAAAAAAAAGACAGACAAAAACACAAACAATCACAAAGGATTCACAAAAACACACACCTAATCCCTCCATGTGCTTAGTGAGCCATCAGGGGAAATGTTGCCAATCAGACAGCTATGTGATGTTGGCCGAATGAAAACAATCAAGGAACAACACACAATATGGCTCAGAGAATGTGCTTATAAGCACAAGTGTTTGCTTGACTGAGTTCAAACTGGCTGCTATGCTCACCTAATGCATTCCTAGAGGCAGTGTGCGAGTATGCAGAGATTTTTAAAGTTTTCTATAAATGACAAAATATTGAAGGGAAGTGTAACGTAATGTTTTAGGGTAATGTTTTAGGGCTCACAGCAGCTCTAAGGTCTCAGGAAATTATGTCAGGATTATCTTCTTTAAGGTTAAACCTACTGGAGGACATGTGATTTATTTCATTTATTCAAAGCATGACTGCACATTCTCTACAATTCACTGTGATGATTTAAAACAGTACCTAAAAAGTTCATGGCAGAGCTGAAATTCTAAAGTACTAGACTCTGGTTTGTAGGAAACCAACCTGACCCAGCCCAAAATATAGTGAAACAAAGACAGAATCGGGTTTTTATTATTTACCTGTTTATACAGGGCCCCACATGAATGTGTGTATGTCTACCCAGCTATCGTCCCTATCTCCGTCTTGTCTCTGCTTACGGCTCAGTGAGTGTGTCAGTCTGCATTGGCCCCCTTTAGAAGCTACTCAGAGATGGCAGCACCATTAAAATTTAACCCACTATCTCAACACTCACCACACGCTGACAGGAGAGGGTGAGAGAACAGCAAAGATGCTCAGCCAGGATACACAGGGATGTGTTCTCTAACCAAAGACAGGGGCGCGTACAACCCCACATGCACTCATTCCACAGGAATCAGTCAGATGTGATAGCGAAAGATTGGAAGCGATGGAGTGAAAGATCCTACACAGATGGAAAATAAAAAATAAGACGGAGCAGATTACTGCTTGAAAACCACATGCACGCTTGCATAATGTTCAGGCGGCTATGGAAATGAATGGCTTCAATTCACCAGAGGAAATAGAAAATGTGTGTGGACCTTACATCCTCATCAGTCTGCACTATTTCATGCTTTGTATTGCTTTCTTCCTCATCAGCTCGAGCCACTTATTCCAACTCATGTAATCCCTCTTTGGTTTTTCTTCCTCTTTATTCTATTATTCTTTTTGGTTGAACATTTCTGGCACTTGCCTTCCTTATTTTCTACGCATATAGCTTTTCCAACTTGATCCCTCTCTTGTTCTGGTCTGTTCTTTGTTTTTCTCACTAGACAGTGGGATAGCAGGCAGTGTTAGGTCTATTGTCTCTTAATTAAATGCCAAGAGAAAAGGAGGACACTGCTAACAAGGGAACACACATATGGTCGCTCTGTTTGCTTATGAGGTCCCACGCTGTCTGCAACAGTACAGTGTTTACATCTAGTCATATTACTTTCAAAAACTTCAATATATTTTATCAGGATTTATGTAAAGGGCCAGCACAAGGTTGGGCATAAATTATGGTTTGAAGGATTAGTCCTTTACAAAACTTTTGACAAATTAAACAAGTTTTATGTGTATATTTACACCTTCAAGTCAATTTATTCAGAGAATGAAATGTTCACTCATTCTTCTTCGCTTAACTTCAATCAGATTAGACAGAGTACATCTGAGCAACTTTTTGAGTTTTAACAAGGATTCTCAGTTGAATTTTGGTCAAGACGTTGACTAGGCCACTTAAGTTCATGAATATACTTTCACCTGAACCACTTCATGAGATTACCTATCCCTGCAAAAGAACAGCTTCCCTACTGCATAATGCTGCCACCACCACATTTGAAAGGGAAAATTGAGTGCTCTGGGGGATGTAGGGTTTTCACATATTTGTTTCCAGCCTCAAAAGAATGAAGAATTTAGTCAAGGAATGAAAGGATAGGAGGAAGGGAAGAAGGATAGAAGTAGGAAAGATAGGAAGGAAAACTGATAAAGAAAATAAAGAAATAAGTACAAGAAGGAGGGAACAAATAAGTGTATGAGGAAGGAAGGGAGGACATGAAGAAGGAAAATGCAAAAAGAAGGACAGAAAATATATACAAGTATACATGGGGAGCAATGACAAAAGGACAAGAAGGACAAAGGAATGGTGGAAGGAAGGACAACATTCAAACAATGGAAAAAAGCTTAAAGTCTAGAATCTCAATATTTCTCCTAGAAAACATTGAAATATACTTCCATACTTCCCCAGACAGCATGTGAATTCCAGGGATGTGCACTATTAGTTTTCAAACACAAGGGACTCCGCTTATAGGCCTAAAAGTTCATTTCAGTCTCTTCAAAGCACGTTTTTGTTTGCTTTAGCAACCTGTAAAGAGCACTTCTTAAGCCTCAGAAATTGGTTTTCAGTTTTCTACTTGTCCTTAAAAGTGACCTGTGGCTGTTCTACGACCTCGGCCCACTTTAAACCTTGCTGAAACTTTACCCCTGCTCTGTCTGTTGTGTTCCTTGGTCTTCATGAGGATGTTTGTTTTCTAAAAATATTCATAGAACAGCTGTGCTCAAGGGACATTAAATTACTGTTTTACTTTAGAGGTACAGCGATAAGGGGGCTAAATACACATCTTTTTCTTCAAAAACAATATCACCTAAAATCCCAATAAAATACATTAATATTTGTAGTTGCAAGAAGTTTAGGTGGTATGTATGGCCACAAACAATAACAAGAGATGCAAAAGACATTACACTTTGCTAAAAACTTTTTCATAACAAGGCAAACAAGTCAATTTTTTTTTCATGCAAGAATTCACCCAAACAAAAGACTGAGAACCTGCTTACTAAGAACCAGAGCAACAGGCTCTGGTGAACGCCACTGCCCTCAGGTTTCTCCTTCTAAGTCTTTTCAACTAACACACAAGATTTCTTCCTCTTTCAGACATTGCAACACCTAATCAGAGGATGAGGACCTGAAAACTGCAGGGCCAGGACTCAATCAGCTAGCGCAATCAGACACAGGACACACACAATCACCCACATTCTTCCACACCCACACACACAAGATGACACACTCATAATAAGCCTTGTGCTGACGGACGAGAGGAAGGCCATGATATTATTCAGTCTGCCTCATCACCACTATAATAAACACACATACATGCGCGCACAGAGGAGGCGGGATGGAAGCAGCTATTTTGAGAGTGCGTGCGTCCATTCTCTGCGAAGGTGACTTTGGGCTGGCTGGAGTGGTAATTGGGTACACATACCGATGTTTTTTTTCCTTCCTTTTTCTCTTCCTCTTTCTAGCATTCGCTCCAAACTCTCTCTTGCCCCCCTCTCCTTCCCATCAACCTCCCCATCTCTGCCTCAGTTCAGCCCCTGAACGTGATTACACTTCCGACATGACTGAGAGGTGAAGAGGGAAGAAGTGAGAGACTGATAATTGACTTGGAAAAACAACAAGGGCAGAAAACCACATTAAACACCAATGGAAAACAAAAACCAACAACAACAAATGTGCAGACACACAGCATAGATATACAACCCTTTGGCCACCGTAGAATAATTTACACATTTATATTATACATCTCATTTACTTAGTGAGGTAAAGCAGAGGAAAACACACAATGTCACCCAAACTGTCACCCTGATCTTTCAGTGGAGACGCATGCAGACACATACACATACACAAACAGAGTGCAATGGCCATCTCATTTCCTCAGACAAGTGACATTTTCCTCTCTCTCCTATTTCAGTTTCTCCTTCTCTACTCCGTCACTGTGGTGACAAAATTAGCATTCCTTTCCTTCCTCTGCTTCTCTCCTCCCTCGATGCCCGGACAAGAGGTGAGGACCACAGGGACAGAAGAATGAAGACAGAAAGAGGAAAAAGAAGAAAGATGGGAATAAAAGAAGACATTAAGAGAGAGAAAAGAAAAAATAAAACGCCTGAGATGTGGAGACAACAAACAAACAGGAGAGCTGAGAGTGATACGCAGAGGAAGACCAGAAGAAGCAAGAAAACCTAAAAGAAAAAATCATGTTGTGGACAAGATGCAGACTTGGGGAGAGAGTAAATGAGGGGGAGAAATATCCCCTCAAGGGATTCATATCACCATGACAACCCTCTTCTTTCTCCTTTGCTGTCCGGTTGCACAGTGAACTCCTGGATACTTTGGCAAACCAGCTAACAGTCTTGGTGAATTAACTTGCCATAAGAAGTTCTAACATCCTTTAAATTTGATAATCTTAATTCAAGATCCATAAGTTAACATCTAGAAACTAATTGCGATGGTATTCACCTTGTCTGAGTACGCCATGTTCTTGTAAGGAGGTGCATAAAACAGGCTACGTGAGGATAAAGTAGTATTATTAAAAAACAGAGACAAAGCCTTGGTTGTAACTACAGCAATAACTTTATACTGAGCAAAAAAAGTGGCTGTGAGACAGAAAAATAAAATTGACCTTAAAAACCCGAGATGGGAAAGATACAATCGAAGACAGGATGGAGGGAGACGGAATGAATTCGATTGTGCCAAACTGAATGTAGCGATGAAAAGAATGGGGGGAAAAGTGAGAGAAAAAGCAATAGGGAAACAATATTGGACAGAGCTGATTGTGGGGGTGGGCCAGAGGGACAGAGACCAAGCAAAGGAGAGGGATGAAGAGAGAAAGAGAGGGAACAGAAGATTTCTAATCAGAACTCTGAAGAACAAAAATAATAAGGCTGCCTGACAGCAAACGTCAGCTCAGGGAGAGGAGGCGATTGAGAGAGGAACAGAGGACGACAGAGGGGCTAAAAAAATCATGGAGAGAAAGGTAAGGAAAAGAATAAAGTACAAAATGAAAGAAAATCTATGCAAAAGCTTGAGTTGTACTGATGGAGACACTTCCCCACTGGTGCTCCCCCCACTAAGAGGTAATACAATCTTTGAGATGCTAAGAAGCAACACATCACCAGGAAAGGAAAAAAAAATATTCCCTATCTCCCACTGCAGGGAAAAGGATCTGCCAGGTCAGGCAGGTGAATCCTCATATGAGCGTGTTATACGTGTGTGAGTATACTTGTGTGTAGCTGCACTAACATCAACTGGCTGGCTGTGAAATGTTGCCCTTGAGTCAACCTTGGCTGCTGTTTCACTCAGTTCCAGAAAAAGGGGGATTCATTTCTAATCAAAAACTAATTCCTTTTCTTTGATGTTACTTTTTTAAAATGAGATAAGAATCTTAATGCTTTTCTGATTTCTTGTACGCCTTTTAACTTAAGCCTTTGAGTTCATCCTTTGTTATCCAAAAGAGGCACCAAAAATAGCAAACCCACACACATAACTATAGTGAATGAAAGAGCCAACCCTTTCTAGAAGGATTTCTTTTATAATCATATAATAACTAATAATGTTGAAATTATCAAATTATTCACATCATCTCAAAACAAAAGGGAAAAACTAAATAAAATGCAGTACAAAAAACAGAATAATGTTTTTTTAACAGAGAATAACATTTTACATCTACTACTAGAGAGCATCTATTTCAAAATCAAGAGATGGGAAAGAAGGTTGTACAGCTACAAAAATGGCAGTCTAACCTTGCTGAGTAAAACTAAAAAAGTCCAATGTAACATTTAAGACAGGGATTTTTTTTCCCCTCTTGTATTAAAGGCATTGGAGTTAGTCATTACTTCAAATTAATACGTACATGGAAATGGACAAAAGAGATTAAGCTTGGCATTTCTGTTCAGATAAAAATCCACATGGTGACTACTCCATTGCAAGCAGAGAAGTTGCAAAACTCATTCAAATTCAACATGTGAGTTAACTCAACGCTACAATCATCCTGGTCTAATAAATGGGCACAGTGTCTGCCCTGCTTTCAAGGGTAACTCTGCCGCTGTATTATAGCTGATGGACAGCAATTGCAGAACTGCCGAAATGTTCCAGGTGGATTTTTCACTCTACAATTTTCCTTTCTCAAGCACAAGTAAGTCGATATTTAAATAACCCTCTGATAATAATTGTTTGATTCAGAGTGTACTGGCACTGAGAAAATTTACGAGACCCACCGCTGCATACAGAGCAGCAGAGAGTGAGCAGGGTCAGAGCGTACCTTTACATTCCCTACTGGAAATATCGCTCAGATTATAACAGAAATACTGAATCAGAAGCATCTCAACTTTGAAACCCATTTCAAGCCCTCCATGGTGTCAAAAAGCCAGGCCAAAGTCAGCAGTGAATAAAATAATATATGCAGGATGTCAAGAAGAACATAAGTGAGGTGAATATTAAAAAGAAATCAAACTTTAATGAGTTAAACAGTTCTTCCCAGATAACCTTAGGTCAATGGGAAAAACCTAAGGACATTTAAAAGTAAAAACTCCATATATTTACTAAAGTGAGATCCTATAGTGCATCACATCCGCTGAGGCAGTACCACTCATTATAAACATATTTATTGTTATAAATATTATAATCCAGAATAGTTTGTTCTAAACTGCTGTGCCAGCTCTTGGAGTTGCGCTTCATCTGCCTAAACAAATTAATCAAGTTGTTTGAGTAACTAGCTGTTGGCTAGTTACTCGTTTCAAGATTTTCAAAAGTTAAATTCATTTGTACAGTTTAAAGGCTGTTTACAGAGAAAGTGCCAGACTGATCCGTTTTCTCTAACATGAAGGAGCAGAGGGTAACATAGCGCTGCCAGTCAGCTGGCTGACAAAAGGCCCCTACACTTTCTGCTTAATTACAAGAAAAAATTTGGTGAGGGTGTATTATAAGAATCTAATACCCTTGCCAAATTATATAGTTAATTAGATATTTGACAAAAAATATGCACAGTAAGTCCAAAGTGCTCAATCAATTGAAGAGCTGAACTGAAAAAAAGTATATATATATATATATATATACACATACGTATATACCTCAGTGAGTTGCTGTTGCCAGTTAAAAAAAATCTTCTGTTACATGACAAAGAAAGTATGATGCAAAATTCCTAGAAAGACTGAAACTGGACACATCTGCTGTGTGACACACTTGCAGGTCCTTGTTTACACAGTTTAGAAACGGATACTTCCCCAATTGAATCTAGAGCCTACACTTCCAGCACTACAAGCATATTTAGTTTACTGGGTTGCAATAAATTAAATACTTTTATTGTATTTAAATAGAGGCTGACCGGAATCCACTTGAATATATTTATAAGTTTTGGACAAATTAAGACAAACATTACTTTAGTGTTTTTGATCTTCATTAGAAAGAACCCTTTGTCTTTCAAAAAAATTAATTTTTCCACAGAAATTAAATTTATGTTTTAATAGGGATGTTTACAAAATTTGAAAATTAATACTGCCCTATTTTGGTATTATGAAAATATGCATTTAGAAAATGTTTTTGGTGGTGTGGCTTACATGTATTCAAACTTTTTTATACACTAAGAATAAAGAAACTACATAGTTGTTTCATGAATCTCAGTTAAGTTATCTGAAAAACTGAGAAACCACAAACATACTGTATAACCAAAATTGAAAAAGACCATGGAGAGATTTCAAAAGTAAAAAGAAAAATCTTGACGATTGGGACAATCAGGATTAGGAAATGCCCAAAATGTCCTAATTTAGTCAAATATTAGAAGCAATTGCTGGGTATATTTTTACCAGATGGCATTATACGACCAACTGACTGTACTGCATGTAATAGGAATTTAATTGAAATACATGTAACTTGATTTTAATGTGAATATGTCATTGTGTTATATTGGACTTAAATGGACTAATCTGAAATTAATTTGAACTGAACAGGATTCTATGCAATCATATCTGATTTGGCCCTCTTTGTAAAGTGGCATGAGATTTTTATTTATTTATTTTTTGTAGTTTGGTGCTATACAAGCACAAATCGGATCACCTATACATCCTTTAGGTCCTTTTAAACTCATACAGAAAGGTGCTCTTAAGTGAAAAACTTCCACATGTACACCATAAACTCCAGTTTTGTCACCACTCTTAAATTGTGTTCACCAATAAGGACATCTTCCCAGTCACCTGATCTCCCCCTCACTACACATTGTGAGTAATGGCAGGAGCAAAGGACAGTGGCAGAGAGCCATAAAAGTGTAATTTGCTCCATTTTCCCGAGGAAACCAAATTCACTTTCTGTCTCAAATTACAATCTGTTAACATTCAGATGGCCAGCATTGTAGACGGGGCATTACCCGCCTACACTCTCTGCTAATGACCCTCAAACGGACCACACACACACACACGGAGACAAGTGACGAGCAAGGACACGTAGTCATGAGCGCACAAAGAAGCGTACGCATCAACACTTCCACAAGCACACACAAACACACCGGTTCTCAAATTTGTGCCGTAATGGACAGAAAAAGGGCAAAAAGGGGAAGAAACTGCAGAGAAAAGTATGTTTCTCGAAATTAAACATAATGACTTCATAACTCAATTCTTTCTTCTGAAAAAAGGGCAATCTCAACTGCCCCATAAACCTCTCTACTCTTCTAAACGATTTATCCTCTAATGCTTGTGCTCTTTTTTTTTTCCCTCTCCATTCTTTCACCTCTTTTTGTAAATTTCCCAAACTCTGCTCCCTTATCCATCTCCTTTGTGTCCTTGTGCACTTCCTTCGTGCTTGTTTCTCTCCTTCCCTCACTTGTTCGTCGGCTCTCTCTCTCTTCCCCACGCTCATCATCCCACTCTCACAGCAATCCTCTTTCTCTTTCCCTCCATTCCTATCCTCCATTTCCACCACTCCTCTCTCAGGGAGCTAATAGCCTCCTCCTTTGTTCTTGGAGAACAGCGGGGAACAATGGCGGAGTGGGGCTTGTCGTTGTGGCAACAGGCAGGAGACAAGAGGAAGGAGGGAGGGAGAGAGACAAAGAAGAAAGGCAGGGAGAGAAAGAGCAGGCACAGAGGGGATGCTGGTTGTTAGCTGGGCGGCAGGGAAGCGAGCGCTGGCTAATTACACTCGTTTCTATGCACACCGTAATTAAACTCTGATGCACACACATACATGGCCCAAGCTCAGAATATCCTCCGCCAACCACACAGACACACACTTTCTCAGCAACATCAGAGAGAAAGTGCAAGAGGAAGGAGGAGGTGGCAGAGAGGCTGGAAGGGGGATAAAAAAAATGACAAGACTAAGGCTGTTTTAATTCACTGCTACTGTTCTTTCATGCAACAAAGAAAAACTTCATTAAACTTAGTCAATTTTTATCAACTCTATTCAAACCATAAAAGTTGACATTAGATGGTACGAGAAGGCTTAGTGGGCTCACCACACCCACCGTCTCCATCTTAATCTAACTCATCACACAGCAACTAATTTTTCCTTGCTCAGTTGTGCTTCTACCGCTCTGCATCTGCCATCAGTTCATCTTTATCCATTTAATCAGCTCATATGGAGTCAACTCTCCACAGGATGATCTTCCTCTCTCCAGAGATGAAGAGCTTTAACTCCACGTAAATTAACAAAGTGGGGATAGGGGGGAGGGCATTGGAGAGATTATTATGGGAAAGAGGAAAAAGTAAGAGAGGCAAGAAATAGAGTGGAGTGGGGAGGGAGGGGGGCTTGCATCCAGGTCACACCAGCCTGTAGGGTAAGACTTATCCCAAGTCTGTGGTACAACTCTACACCCCTCCATCCATGGCCTAACATGCTTTTCCATTAACACACAACTCGGAGAAACATGTGTTCCACGCCGTCTGCCTGTCCGTTTTATTATTAATGCAGTTTAATGCTCGCCCTAAGTGTGTGCAAGCTTTAGTGTTGGAGGTTCATGTTTGCAAGAAAAAGCCACTGCATGACTTAAAAAAAAAACAACAAAAAAAACAGCAGTAGCGTTAGACACATTCAGCCTTCAGTGTTTAAAAGGAGGGGTGCGGGAGGCTTCATGTGTGCCCAAAGCGCTACCAAAAGCGCACATAGAAAGCAAAGCTTCACGCCACACACAAATTCATACTGCCAATGAGGCAGATGAGGAGTGAAAGAAGTCACATTAAACAGGCAAACTTGTCCTGTTTCGCTTTCTTAGCCCGAATCCATTTTCATAATGCATTAAACCCACCGCTGAGAAGACAGGGAGAAGGAGGGAGGGAGGAAACTACATGTGGGGAAGCAGAGGGTTGGAGGCGCAGAGAAACGGCAAGAAACATTTGCAAAGTAATCCAAAGCTGGTGAATGTATAGCTGTGCACAGAAGATACGGAAGAACTAAGAGAAAAAGAGCTTGTCTCATAGGGAAAATATGGGAAGTAGAAGTGTGTGATAGACACCCAGACAGATTGGGGTGGTGGATGAAAGAAGACAGGAAGTACTGATAAAACAAGTAAAGATGACAGCGGGAGATGGGGGAGATGATATTGTCGCAAACTCTGATTGTATGCATTCTGAATGCATGCAGGTTCTCATTATGCATGCTTGTGTTTGTGTGGTTACAAACTGGCAAGGGGCAGAAGGTTTTCCGTTTCAGCACCAGCAGGCTGATGAGAGTTTGGGGCCAAACAGCCTAGAGGCAGAGCTGGCCTTGTTACTCAGTATTTTTTATGCCCCCCCCCCCCCCCCCTTTTTTCATAGACTCCCACTCTCACACACATAAAATCTGAAATTTACTTTAATAGAGCTTCAGTAAGCCTAACAAGCTGCATAACATATAAAAATGGTTTAGTTAAAATATTTAAAATGAACATGCACTTATTTCATTAATTATTTATGGCAATTAAAATTTAAATATATCTTGATGTCCAACAGTAAAATGCTTTACTGGCTGACATTTGCTATTTAAAAAATTACATCTCGATTGCATTAAATGTCACATTTTATTTCAGAACCTTGCAACCTATGTACATTGCAAAATTATTTCACCAGGTTGTGATCCTACAAATTCAAAGACTAATAGATTCCTTCTTGAAATATAATCTGACTCCATGTATATCAGGTGCCCACTGGGATTATGACCCAAATTTAATTCCCATGTTACTACAGTCAAAACCCTTGGTAACACCAGTGTAACAAGACACGAAGTTCAGAGAACTTTTTGATTAAGTACAGAATTTGTTTTAACTGTGTAAGATTTTAAACTTGCATGAACTTTGCTGTTCATCACAGATAACACTATGCATGCCGTCTGACTGCTGAAATTAAGAATAAAACAAGAATATTAATAGTCTCTGCTTCTATGATGTAGCGAGAGGCTCAGTTGTGTGTCAGTAATGGTCTGTTTTCTCTCTCCATGGTGGGATATCAGACAAGCTCTGATATGCAATGAATATCATGGGGTGCTGCAGCCAGCTCACTATTATACAAAGACGACTTACAAAAGGAAAACAAACGTGACAAAAACAAGTGGGTTTCTTGTAGAGGATGACAAATGTGGCACATTCGACGTGATCAAATAAATATCAAAAACCCCTGAATCAAATCCAATGGGATCAGTTTCAACAAGTGATCTTGTTCTTCATGGCTGGGCGACTGAGAGTTAAGGAAGCAGTTATATTGAGGATGAGACATCCAAAAGCCCATCTCCTCAAAGTCATTGGTGTGAAGGCTATCTCACACTCACCTGACAGTGACAGTGCTGCCAATAGTGCCAGAGGGAACAAGTGAGATGGAAGGTGGCAGACAGCAAAGAGATGACAAAAAAAAAAAAGGAATTATGGTTCAAGAATGGAGACAAAGCGCGTGCAAAACCCGAGGCATGAAAATACAGGTGTACTAGAGAACAGTGGCAACAGGATGACTGACATCTAGTCAGCTACTGCCTTTGTGTGCTTGAATGTTTGTTCTCGGGAAAATTTGGAGATGCAGCGTTCGACATTCGTAATTAAAAATGACTAATGACTGACAGCAGCGCAGTGTGTGCTGAAAAATTAAACAGGCATTAATAAAGCAACATCATTACCGTCTGCCTCAGGAAACACAAACCTCATGAGTACTTGCAGGGAGGCGCACAGAAAATTACAGTCCAGGAAACACTCAGGCAGATATAACTAATCCTAATCATTCATAATGCACTTTTCCTATTTTTACACTCTTTATTGGCTCCCTTCTGCTGCCTCTTATTACCTTTCATCAAAGAAATCTATATTTACAGTTACTGACTAAAATCACTCCAGCACAGTGCGATAAAACAGTTTAAAAAGTATTCACAACCCCTAAGCTTTTTTACACTTCCTATGTACAACTATTTTACTTTACTGGAAATTCACATTTTTAGACCAACATAAAGGCAGACATAATTCAGACATGGAAGGAAAAGGATGTGTGGTTTTTCAAAATCTACATCATACACTTCTGAAAAGTATGGTATGCATTTGCATTTAGTCCCTCTCAGTCAACTGTAGAACCACCTTTTACTGAAATTGCAGCTGCAAGTCTCAGTTATGCCGCTACCTGAATCACACATCTAGAAACTATCTGTGTCCATTACTCTCTGCAAAATGGGTCAAGCTCAGTCGAATTTGACCAAGAGCACGTGTGATTAGCAATAAGTTCTCAATCCGATGTAGATTTGGACTTGAAATAGGCCAAACTATTTCAAGTTCATGTAAAAGGCATTTGGAAATATTTAATGTCCTGCTAGAAAGGTTACTACAACTCTGAAGTTGTAGTAACTTAAATGAAACTGAAAAATATACAAGACGTGAATTTGGTTGCAAGTTCAGTCAGAACCTCGACTGGAAAAAAAAAAGACACAAGCACCAAAAAAAAAAGTATTTTGCAGGACAAAAGGTTTTATTATAGAATTTCCCCGTATTTAGCTCCGCTATTCTCCCATCTCTGATGAACTTCCTTGTGTCTTATGAAGAAAAGCATCTCCACACCATAATGCTACCACCACGTTTTCTTAAATATTCAGGGTGATGTGTATTTAGTTTTCAGCCATTCAATGTTTTGCACAAAAGCAACAGTTGAATTTTGTCTCATCTGACACCTTTGATGCCTCTCCAATTAATGTTCTCCTTACTTAAGAGTATTAATTATGTTCAATGACCATTTCATGGTAGGCTATATTCTTTGTTGGATGATAAATGGAAAGGTCCTCAGATTTTTACATCTTGGGATGTTTAATAACCTAACACACTATCTGGTGTGTTCCTTGGTCTTCCCGATGCATTTTGTGCACCAATGTCCAGCAACAACCCCCATGAAGTCTGACAGTACAGCTAGGTTTGGATTAAACTACAAACATATGAACTCTGTTTACTTCTGAAGCCAACTGTTTGCACTGCATTTTATTCAGAGGCATCAAAGTGAATGAGGCCGCTTTTCTTTTCAGACACCATGTATTGTTTTTCTTCCACTCGACAATTATGTACCAGCTAGTTGTAGGTGCATTAAATCCCAACAAAACGAAGTCAGATTTGTGGTTGCAACATGAAAACATTTCATCAAGTTCAAGAAAGATGAATCTTTTTATAAGGTACATCTGAAAGGCTGGAGAAGGTAAAATGAAGTATAAAAGCATTGTCTCGAAAACAAAGGTCAGCTACTCAACTCCGAGCTACTTCACACAGCAAAGAGATGGAGACTTGAGTAAAGCCACTGTAAGTACCGAACCTCCCCAGTCGCACTTCCCCACCATTGAAAAAGAAAATGGGATGCCAGACACAAAATGGACATCCAGAGAGGCAACACCTGAATGCTGCAGCCTTCTTGAAAGGGAAGCAAAGCTATAGAAATCTCTCTCATCTTTTTCTCTTTGACAAAGCCAGGCTAGAAGGATGAAAGGCCTGAATAAAAGCCTACACAGGACCTTTAAAGACCAGATAATGGTGCGGCAGAACACGGAAAGATGTAGCAGGAAACAGAGGTGAGGGGGGAAAAAAAAGTGAAAATGTATTTCATGGATATTCAAAGAACATAAGATAAAAAAAAAAAGTACTGCTCATATTGAGGAAAGGAATATGAGCAACAAGAAGTAGGGAGATTGGAAAGAAAGTAATAGGAAAAAGTAAAATAAAAAAGTTTCTATTTTAGCTCTAAATAATATGTGGCCTACATACACATTCAGTGTGTAGGGGTGTGTGTACGTATGTGAATGGATCACGCACCGATAACATTACACTCCTTAATTCCTAATTAATCCTCCTAAACTGGATTATTGCACAGAGCATGACAAGACCAGGATTCAACTCTTTGCCCTGATGACGGGGTGTGCGTGTGTGTGTGTGTGTGCGCGCGCGTGTGTGTGTGTGTGGAGGGGTGTGGGGGGGCATCATTTTGCCGTTTTTCAGTTTGAGGTCTCATAAGGCCTGCATGTCCTCAGTTACATGATGTTAGGAAATGAAGCTGACAGTGTCTGTGGTCCCCTATGACACAACTGCAGACATATCCAGCTTTTCACGCACATACAAGTGGTACGTCTTGTGCACACACAAATACACAAATGAAGGTCCCTAGATCATAGGTCTAGAAATGCTTCTGAATCACTGCTGAAAGTGGCAAGGACTTCCAGCTTGAGTTTACAGACTTAAAGTAAGGATTCACTGGGGAATACAGGACGTGTTTATGACAGTGCTCCCCTGTCACATTTAGTCTGAAAGCTGCCGCACAAACTGTCCCACGCGGCGCCGTTTTACACTGTCTGAAATACCAGAGCACTGTAATGACACCAATACTAATGGAATTCATTTTAAGTCCAATTCTTTGTAAATGAGTTTATAAAAACAACTTTCACAGACAAACGAGTTCAATTTGTGTTCACTCCTTTTTTCCTTCTTGTTTCTGGGAAAGAACTACCCAAAGAAGAATATTAAAAGCAGAAGTTGAAAATGAGAAAACATTTTTATGCCAATCAGGGATATCTTGATCTAATTTGATCTCAAATATCAGCTCGGGCTCCCAATCATTTCGTTTTGAACGAACTATATCAAGGGCTCTTGAATCCATCTAAAAGTTGCAGAACACTAGCCCTTAAGACCGGGATATGAAGACCCCTGACCTATATTGTCATACCAGACTCCTCTCGCATCCCCAAACTTGTTGTTGCCCAACAACAAGTTTATACAACAAGATTGTTGGGCAACAACACACTTTGTTTATAAAGCCCAATAGTTAACAAAAAACATGAGTTGCCAACATGCCATCCTGTCTGTAGCTCAGAACCATTTTAAAATACAAAATTAAACACAACCCCGTGGACTTTACAAACTTAGAAGTTAGTTAAGCCAACTCTCAGGAAGCAAAGAAAGAGCTAAAAAGCTAAATGGATCCAGTTCACCAAGGCTATAATTGAGCAAGGTGAAGTAACGCCTTAGAGAAAACCAAGTAGATGAAAAGCTTCCAAGGGACAATGACAAAACAAAATGCATTACAGAACAGATTCATCACTTTGGATGATCAACCTATTGCTGCACTCAGCAATCTTGGCTGTCATAGGTTGTTGCAGCAGCTGGAGCCACAGTATGTTCTACCCTCAACACAGATGAGTTCTCAGTGCTGTCTCAGCTGGGTGAAAAACTGCATCATCATTGCAGTATGTTAACAGATGTGGCTGCTTATAGCTTTACTACAAACACTTGAGAGTTTAGGGGTTTACCCAATATCATTGCTCAGCCTCATGGCACATTGCATTGATCCTTCATTGATCAAAAACAGAGTACACCATTTGTCCATTGGTTTTGTGAATCTCATACTGCAGAGACTATGCACAAGACATAAAACTGATTGCAAAAATGAACAAAGAGTGTGTTCACGCCATTTTGAATGATAATACAACAAATGAACACAAAAAAGCAATAGATGATACAGGGGTCTCAATCGTGGGCTGCTTGCTGAACATAATATAGTCGATGGTGCACAAGAAAGTCATCACTGCGTAGCTCCACAGAAACAGTAAATACTGTAAAGAAGACTGCCACTGTAAGATATTCAAATGACTGTCGAGCTGCTGAAATGTCCGTCATATAAACGGGATTTATTCTAAGAACATTATTGAATTTAGTATGCAAGTCTTTGCAGTAAAACATTGTATCAAATTGACACTAATTCTCAAACTCCCAAAAAGCAATAAATTAATATTGCTTGCACAGGACATTACCATTTTTCCAGACTACAAGTCACATTTTTCTCTTGGCTGGTCCTGTAACTTATAATCAGGTGTGTCTTATATATGTTTTTTTGATGCATTTTTGACTGATCTAAAATACTCAACAGTGACATAGTCTGGAAAATACAATAATTGTTTAAAACAACTTAAATTTAGATACACTAGGAAGGGAAACTATCAGAAAGCTGTACTGTGACCATTATAAAACAAAAATCAATGAGTTCTTAATTATGGTAATTTGAACTGTTGACCAATTCTTTCCAGCATTTGGATTCACATCTAAGCATTCTCTGATTAAATTTCCTGATGTAATTAATCAACAAAAATATTCTCAATAAATTAGAAAACAATTCTGTTAGGGTGGTTTTTAATTATGGAAAACATTTGTTTTAAGCCTTTTAAGCAATAGAATGGTGGAGGAAGAATATTTACAATTTCTTGAATACATAATTTGGTGATAGATCCTAAGTATTTTGAATAACGGGCAATATGACTGACAGAATAAATGAATGCTACTTATTAGCTTGTTTTGTTTGTTGCAGTGAGTGCACTGTTGCATTTTCTCTGCTCACTAATGATAGTGGATACAGAGAATATTTGGATGGACAGAAAGTGGAAGTAGTTTGACGGAAAGGGGAGGTCACAAAGGGAATGAGATTTTGTGGTTGTGGTGGGGGATTAACATGCTTTCATGCGTTCTCCGCTTCACTGGAACACCACAAGGCTTGTTGATGCCTCTAAGTGCTATGAAGTATTAACCAGATAACCTCCAAGGAGACTCAGAGGCATAGTGTGTGTGTGTGTTGTTTGCTTGTTGACCGCTAACCATGTACAGTTAAGTACAGAGCCCTAAATAACCTATCAGGAAAAAGGAAAGCATGGATAAAGTCTGGAGAGATTCAGTGGAAAGTCAAACACTGCTGGACGACGATGCATTGAAATCTTTACAAGAATAGGAAACAAAGACTCTTACAGACTGTAGCTGTACTGACAGAAAGGGCATATGGGACACACACACACACACTGATGTATACTCCTGTGTCAAGAAGGAAAGAGCCATATTTCTAGAAGAAAACTTGCTTAGGAGAGAATTACAATCAACTATTATAACAACCAGTGAGCAATGTGACCACCCTGAACACTCAACCTATGGACACATTTCACCTTTTACCTTATTCACTCCCAGTCAGCTTAACTCACTTTCCCCCATTTTACCTCACCTTCATATCCGTCTGCTCAATCACTGTGTTTGCGTCAAGTCTGCTCACCTTTTCATCGTTTGTCATTTCCTCCCTCGTTGCTCTTTTCAATCGTATACACATCAATCCTGCCTCTACTCGTCCTTCTCTCGACTTCATTCATTTTGGGCTTCTCCCTCATTCACTTCATCCTAAATAACGTCATCCGTCTTGTCTATTGAACCAGGATGAGTGTCAAATCCCCTGCATCTTTGACAAAAATCTCACTTTTATTGGTCTATACTTACAGGCACCACTGGTATTTGCTAAATTTTACCATAATCATATTCTAGATAATATATAATAATATAAAATGGGCAAATAAAATAAAGCTCAGAATTTAATCTAGGAATACATTATTTAGCCATTTCCCTGCTGCCACACATGACTTAAAATAGTGGCTGATTAACAGGGTTCTGTAGCATTTGTTCAACGCAAATCCTTGTAGTGAGATTTTAACGTTAAGAATTTTTTGCAAGAATTGAACATTTCTGATTAGGCACTTTCCATCGGATCTGTTTACAGTTCAGTTACTGTGCAGTGAAGAATAAGCAAAAAATGATCCTTTACGAATGTAAAGCTGGTAGAGATTAACAACACACTCACAGGCAAAGGATGGTTTTGGAAAGTATTTGTAGTTGCAACTAGGCAAAATGTAAAAAAGTTCAAAGCAAATAAATACTTCTTTATAAAGACTATTACTGACATACAGAATGTGAATGAATGCGGCTTGAAATCTAATAGCCTATCTAATAAGGCATCTTAGCAATCATCTGCAACAGTAGAGTTGCATGTCAATTTTGATTCATACCTTCAATAAATGCAAACCATTTGACTTCTTTCAGATTTGATTTTCAGTATGTAGGTGTGAAGCCTTACCAGGAGCTTTTCCACTTTATGTTTTTGTTCTGTATTCATCCTTGCCTCCTGACAAACACAGTAAAGGTTTGGTTCTTCTAAGTGGCTTCATCTAAGAATTAAACTTTTTATTTAACTGCTGCTTAAAAACTTCCACAGGCAATGAAGCTTTTCTGTCTGTAATTAGCCGACTGGCCTGTGAGAAAACAACTTCACAAACTTTTCTAAAAAAAAGAGGCCCAGTTTTTGCATATTAGAAATTAAATGCCAGACAATTGTAGATAACTAGAGTTCAACACTGAATTTTAAAGTAGCATCACAAAGAATGTGATCTTGCTTTCCATTCTTAGTTAAAGGAAACAAATTGTTTTGAAAACAGACTTTACACACGTCCTTAAAGAATTGTTTAACATCTCATAATACCTCTTTGGCATACAGTCTAAATATGTGTTTTATGATGCTCTTGCAATGTTACAGCACATTTTTTTAAACAACAAAAAAAAAACAACGAAGGAGGGGGAAAAAACTTTAAAACCAAAATAACAAACATGGAAAGATTTGAAAGCACAAACTCAGCAAACAGTTCAAAAACTTGGAAAACTTGCAGAAATCTTAAGATGTCTTTTTTGCACTGCTCCATTCATCCAAACAGAGACGGGCTGCTTGCTGATGCCATATGCATGCGCAATAAGCCCTGAATGTCTCAGCCTACTAAAGCAAAAAAGTTTGAGCACATAATATAATTCAAGGCATAAATGTGTGAATTATAGTTAGAAACTTAATCTAAAATTAAATGTCACTTTTGAAACCTCTTCAGTGTTTTTATTTTTTTGGGACTAGGTACTGATGGGTCTGTCACTGTGAGTGAAAGCAAGCTTAGAACGAACTAGAAAATGAATGTGGTTTTAGACTTCGCTGGCATTGTTCAAGTTGAGATAATATATTGGTGGTTTTGGTTCAACTTAAATTTAAATTCTTAAGGCCAGTCAAGCTTTACTGTCCAACTAAAATGGCAAAACTTCAAAGCACACACTCTAATCACTGCTTTAACTCCTTTCAAAGTGTGACAAGTGACTCATCTGCTTTCTTTCCTACTCTCTGTTGTACCGCTAGCCCCTCATGGCCAGCTCCCAACACCCTGATTTGCCATTCTCAGTTTCTCCCTGTAGTTAATCTGCTCGGTAGAGTGATGAGAGCTTTGGGAACCAGCGAGAAGAAGATGAAGGAAGAGGGAAATGAGAGGAAAGGGATGGGAACAGGGAATGAGGAATGGCCATGCATTATTGAGCATACAGAGTAGAGTTTTTAGGGGATAAATGTGAAAGTGTGTTTAGGGAAAACCTCTTCCCTTTTGGCTCCCCCGCCTTCTCCCTTCCTTCCTTCTCTGCCCTCCCTCCAACTCTCCTTTCCCCATGAGGCCAGCCGCATCTCTTATTCAGTGGGGAGGTTAAAAATTCAAAGCTAGGGAAGAGGAGGTGGACATGGAGAAGGGAAGAGGGTACCTGAAATGGTAAAAAGTGAACAAACGTCTTGAGGGAGTTCTCTCAAGTGCTAATCTGGGGAGCTCCTCGTGTTGATTAGCTGAGCACGTGCGGTAATGGGCGAGCAGTTGGGGTGCCGGCTGTCGCAGGGGAGTACAAAAACAGGGGAGGTAGATGAATACAGAGGGAGAGGATGTAGATGTACAGTTTTGTGCTGCACAGTGTAGCAAACAGAATGGTGAAAAATTAAGGTGCCTCGCAGGCAAAGCAGAACCCACGTCTCACAGAACTTGACAAATGGAGAGGCTGAGTAATGGAGCAACACACAAACACAAAGCTACGGACGTCACAGCAACTAAGTCACATATACCTACACATAATGTAGTTACACACAGAAATATGCATAGGTCAAACATCTTGGCCTAAACAGTTGCTCTACACATAGTCACATGGAGACTGGCAGGAAATTAAGGTCAGAAATTGGAGCGTGGCCTAGCCTACAGAGCCTTGTAAATACCACTGGTGTCTGGTGTAAATGCCACTGGGTTATCCATTTTGAACACCGCTTCTGCAGCAACAGACACGTTGCACCAGCAGATGTGGCAATAAAAGCTTCTAGCACACCCAAAGCTCACATAGAACCCGGCAGGGCATGAAGCACACGCACGGCTATGTGGAAGTAAACAAGAAAATGTGTACCTTAAGTGCAATGTGAATGGAATTGATAGTTTTAATAAGTCTGGGTGTATTAGAACCCTGTGGACATGGTCGGAGCCATTAGCACAATAGCCTAATGGCCTTGTAGCGCCTAATAACTCACTATGTAGCTAACATCAAGTCACTTGCAGCCTTAAGGCTACTGTGAAACAATTTCACTGAGCTGGGAGAATTAGACATCTTAATGACATTTCCGCATGCCTCCACTGCTGTCGTACATCATTCTCTGTTTAACAACTTTTTTTTCCCCGTTTTGTTCAGAAAAGTATTTTCTGATCCAGACCTCACTCATTGTCTCATTTCATATGGGCTTCTTTACCCAGAATTGATGGGAGAGCTGAGGAAAGCAGGAGAGAGAAGAAGATGAGAGATGCAAGTTAATGCTCATATCTTGTCAGCTCCATCTTTGAAGTTGTTGCTCTTTACCAGTGCTTTTTTTTCCTTTCTTACACTATCAGTGACATCAAAGTGGGCCAAGTCTGAAGCATGTGTGCCTGCGTTAGTTCTTCTCTGCCCGCAGGGATAGGTAGCTTATATTGCAAATAAAGTAAACAGAGTGCAAGTTCCTGCCGTTTGTGAGAGAAGACAAACGCAATCTACTTTTTGACTCTAATCCCCCGCTTTTCCTTTTCCTCCTGATAACCGTACTTTCTAATCATAGTCACAGCATCATAATGACTTCTGCTGCTCCTCAGCTCATCAGTATCAAAAGTGAAGCACTTCTATTCTCACTTTGACACTTTCAATACATCTACAGACATGTGCACAAAGACTAAAGCAGACATCTATGAAAGAAGCACACATGTAGAGTAAAGAGTATGTGACTGTGACCAAGAGAAGAGTGGGTGGATAGATTGTAGGTGTGCATAGATATTTGCTTTCATCCCTCATTCCTTCTGTTTGGTCTAGCTGTGGGTGAAACCAGACAGAATTGCAAGCATTGATAATACATTAGCATCTCTAACAGGCTTTCGGACTTATCAACCAGTACCTTAAACATGCACTCAGAGACTATAAACATACTAAAAGCGCATCCACATTAAAACACACAAATTCCATCATTCTATCTTCAGCTGTCACATCAAAAGGAACATTTACATGGTACTGGAAGTGGAATGAGAGATTGGGTCCTTGGCAGGCTAGCTGCCTGGCTAACTGACCGGCTGGCTGGTTGTGAAGAGGACTTATTCCGTCTAAAAACAGGATAATCTTTAGGAAAGAGAATAGGTTGCAAGGAGATTAGGGACACACAGCGGTAATGCGCCGGCATGAACCCACTTAGCTCATTTGCATGTAAAACAGTGGAGAGAGATGCAACAAGGGAGGAATGGAAGGAAGAGAAGGTGTGGGATTGTGTGCATGTTTATGAAGATGCTTACATGTGTATGTGCAAACGTACGCTACTCTCTGAGCATATGAGCACTGCTGCGGCTGGCAGCGAGAACCAATGTGAACACGCTCAGATGTGTTTGAACCTGATAAGGCCTGATGAATAAACAGTGCTTTGCGGATGTTCTGTAAGCATGAAGAGATGGTGAATGAGGGAACGCAAGCTACTGCCGTACTGAGGATACATGCTGAGGCTTAAGGAGCCAGCAAAGCCAAGCTAATGCCCTGCCACTGCTGGGGCTTCAAGAGGTATAGCTAAGATTCAAACTTAAGCGGTGGCAGAACATAAACACTGAAATGTATACACAAATACAAAGCAGGCCAGGCCTGAAAATACCAATTCTAATTTGCATGTCATAAAAACGTAGCTGGTCTACATTTAGTCTTCATATGGGACATAAGGGCTGTTTAGAATGCTAGGCACAGGATTTTCATGGATAGGTTTTTGAGCTGCAGCACAGGAAGGAAAAGCAATCCTGAGCTTTCCAAACGGTTCTTGAGCATGCACTGGATGGTTTGCAGTTTACTGGAGCGGTAATAATGAAAGCTTCTACCACCAAGTTCCAGGCCATGATTCTCTGACAGAAGATAGTGGCAGATTCCCTCATGCTCAGGCATACTCTATGTGATGCAGCTAGAGAATCCGGGTTGTCTGGAAACAGGTAGTGGACAAAAATAGCTAAATCTTTCATTTGAAGTAAAAGCAAAGTGCTTGGATGTGATCACAACTATCTCAACTTAATATATACAGGACTAATCTCACATTTAAACAATGTGGTGAATTTTAGTTTCAGACATTCAAAGCCATCAATTCCTGTCAACTAATGAACCCAATAACATTTCCCTGAGAACCTTAAGAGTTTCTGAGCACTGTTTTTCTTAAAAAAAGAAAGAAAAGAAAACAATAAAACCATCTGTGCTCCTGTATTGTAACATTCAGGCTCCAGGCCAAGATGCTAGGAGAACTCTAGTAGAAATATTTGATAGTAAAAGAAATAAACTGCCACAGTAAATTCATTTTTCTAATATACGGGAGGCACCAGAGCCTCCTGTGAGATGGAACAGCTATTTTACATTCATGCTTGGGACCAACAGATATTAAATGTTCACTAATCTCTCCTTCTGGAGTTCTCAGATATTTCTTCAGAAAGCCCTGAGCCACATTTCAAAAATAGATGAAGAATATAGTCTCTTTATCACCTAGTCTCCCAGATTTCTGCTGGACTACCTTTTCCGTCATGGTAATCTTATGTGCCTGAATAAACTTGACATCTCAAAGCTGCCTTCATACTTATTGGCAGCCCTGGATAAGACATTTCAAAAACCACATCACTTTTATTGAAGTAGCATAATCTCACTCTGAAATTTTCAAAACAACCCAATGTTAAGGGCATTTAATTGGTTGAGGAATTAGAAATAAAAATAAATCACATAAGGAAAAACAGTACCATTCTACTTGGCAAAGCTATGAATCCATTTAAAGCAAATGTATCTTATCTATGTATAATTTCCTTTTTTTTTTAAAAAAAACAAAGCTGATCAGAATCATAGGGAAATTTTAATTACCATATAAAAACTGTTTTCCCAAGAGATAAATGATGATGCTCAGACTAATTTCCCTTGGGTAACATTCACGATTTAGTCTACTCTAAAGAAGTAGGCTAAATTCAATTCAGGATGTGTTTTAAAGTTTTGAGCAAGCACCTTTGTTGAATAATACTAACCAAGGTGCATGCTTCTCAGTAAACTAAAATATATGGAGAAGCACCTCACGCCTTATTAAGTATGGTGGAAAAACAGTGATCCTGTAGGCTTATCTCTCTTCCAAAGGCCCTTGGAATGTTAGAATTCATCAATCAATCAATCAATAAAATTTTATTTGTATGGCACATTTCAGCAGCAAGGCATTTTAAAGTGCTTTACATCATATAAAACACAGAAACACAATGCAACATAGAATCAATAATCAAAACACGATATTAAGTCAAGTTCCATCAATAAATTTGTAATTGATTACGTTTCAAATACAATCCTAAACAGGTGGGTTTTTAGTCGAGATTTAAAGGAAGTCAGTGTTTCAGCTGTTTTATAGTTTTCTGGAGGTTTGTTCCAAATTTGTGGTGCATAGATGCTGAAAGCAGCTTCTCCTCGTTTGGTTCTGGGGATGCAGAGCAGACCAGAACCGGAAGACTTGAGAGGTCTGGAAGGTTGATACAACAGCATATCTTTAATGTATTGTGGTGCTAAGCCGTTCAGTGATTTGTAAACTACGTAACAACAGTATTTTAAAGTCTATTCTTTGAGCTATAGGGAGCCAGTGTGGGAACTTTAAAACTGGTGTTATGTGCTTTATCTTCCTGGTTTTAGTGAGAACACGAGCATGTCATCATGAACACTATAAAACACCAGGACACTAAAAATAATAATTTGTTGGCCTCTGCCAGAAAATTGAAATCTTCACTGGGTCTTTCTACTGTGAACTAATTCAGAACACAGCACAAAATAAAAAATGGGTTCTCCCAATAAAACTGACATTCTTCCAAGGCAATCTCATTACCCAGACCTGAGCCCTGCGGGGAGCATTAAAGACAAAAAACAAAAACAAAAAAGGGCCTGGGGGCTAAGGACAATCTAGAGAGCGATTATACAGAGAGATTCCTCTATATATAATGTCCTACTGGCAAAAGGGGTTGTAAAAGGAATTGGCACAAGAAGTCCTACATAGGTCAGTTGTCATTTTGTAAAAACCAAACATTTCTGAATGTGGGGTTTTTCTTGTGGGAGCAATAAGTAAATATACTCAAAAGCTTAAAGTTTATTAACATGTTTTGGCATTAACTTGAACTACGACTATTTTACCAATGGTGCCAACAGGTGTGGAGGGTACCGTACATAGAGTATAGCTTCCATAAGTGCATAGTGGCCCCAGGTATTTTGATAAACAGTTTCTAAGCTCTCCATCTGAATCGAACATCCACGCAGAAGTTGAGATTTCAGAAAAATATTAATATTTTAAATGATTTTCAACCTGGAAATGAAAAAAAGGCTTATTGTGTGTATGTGGGAGTGGCTTATCAGGGATTGTTAAAAATAATAACAGAGGACTACTTTATACATGCCCACTCTGGCTTTCTGTGTTGGAAAAGACTACTATTCAACCACATTTGCCAAACAGTTATTTGGCATTTTTAAATGCCAATTAGTTAAAAACCATCAAAATAAACTGACAGCCGTGCTGACAAGAGGGTAAAGAGACACCATTTCACAGTCCTAGTGCTGACATTTTGTAACAGTCCAGCAATCAGACTGCAGTAAACAACAGTGATAGAAAAGCAGAGGAGTGCCTCAGCTATTTGATTAAAATGGAAATTTTTCAAAAACAAGTGTACTCGGCAAAAGAACCAAATGACCTAATCAACACGACACCATAGTTCTCCATGTCTAGGTCTTTTATTTTTAATATATTCCATCTTTGATCCTAATAACTGATTGGCTTGCAAACTTGTGCAAACACACACATACACAGCAGGTACTTTCATGCTGACTGGTACCTCATTAAAGTGAGGAGGCAATGGAGGAGGTACGGGGGGGGAAGAGAAGACGCACTAAATAGGTCTATGTGTTCATACAGACCCAAACACACCTAGAGAGAACACAATCACACCTACAGAGAGGGAAAATTGATTTCGTCAGAACACAGGGAGATCAAAAGGCTTATTATAATTGGTCTCTAAATGTGGCAGAGCTCACCAACCCACTCTCACAAGCACAAACACCAGAATACAGACATCGCACCAGCAAACCTGAATGAATTCTCAATAAATTTGTTATTCACGGGAGGGGAATGTAACACAGAAAGCTGTGGTGACATGTGTAAATGTGTTGCATGGTGTTGGCAGCAGAAAAAGAAATAAGGACAACATGCTATAACACAGCAACACAAAGAAAAGGAGATTGCTCTAAAGGCTGGAGAATTGGGATGCGAAGATGATCCACCCATTATAAGGATTAATAACTATACAGTATATGCTTCTGGCTCTTTTCTCTCCTGAATCAAATTAATCACCATTGCTCCCACTAGCATACCCTTTTCCCTCTGCTCAGTCTGCTTTTATTTCACCCACCACCTCCTCCATCACTTGCTCTCTCTCTCATTCTTTTGCTAATTGGGCTATTCGAGGTGCCAACTTAAAAAGGCACCTGCCACCAAACACAAAGTCTGAAAAAAGTTTTAAAAAAGGACAGCAGTTTGGGATGAATACGTAAATGCTGGAAAACAGTGCATGAATTCTAATGGCGCCACTGATCTCTTGTACTTTTGAAAACAGACCTTTAAATCCTGATCAGCCAGTGTTATTCCTTCTTATGAAAGAGAGGAGCAAACAAACACTGAAAGGTAATAAATAAACAAACCACTTCAAAGTGAGGAATTTTTAAAAAGTAGCTTAAGGGGAAATACAGGGATAAGCTTGCTGCTGCACTAATCGCTTTATAGACTCAGTGCAAATCCAAAACAAGGCTGTTTACAGTTACGATTAGACTAATGAGGAAAAGCACGTCTGACAATATAAAAGAACGATTGATGATCGTCTATTAATATTCCACTAGAATTAAAAAACTGATTTTATTTAATAAATGGCTACTCAAAAGGAATGGTAAAAAAAAAAAAATCTAGTCTGTAAAAAAAAACAAAAAAAAAAAAACAAGCAACTAAGCTTTCTTATTAATCAGATTTCCAAACATTACATATAAACCTCAATATGCAGTCTTAGGAACAATTTTACAAATGTATATATTTAAATATGTATATACACACATGTACAGATATATTCAACAACTCTACTCATCCATGTTATGCATCCACATTCTACCTTTAACAGGCATAAGTGTGTCTCTTTGACTACATAGAGGTAAAGTTAAAGAGACGGTACAAATAAAATTCTGCATCAATTTTATCTTCTGTCTATTTTCATTGCTGTCATTTTTCCTCTCTGCTTGCTCAATTTGGAAGTAAAATTACTTGCAGAAAACTCCTGTGTCTTTAGTCCTTACATATTTTTGCATAAATGACTCTATAGGGTATTGGTAAACAGCAGATACAGAAATACAATAACGCTGAAGACAGAACAACTTGTTGTTCAATCCAAGCTCGTATGCCATAATTTCCAGACCACAATCCGCTACCTTTTCACACATTTTGAACACTGTGAGGCAGCTGATATGTGGCATTTTACAAAGCAGTTTCTAAAGGATGGACTCCAGTGTGATGAGGACAGCAATGCTCGAGAGTGAAACAAGTGACATTAACAGCAAAAATAAAAGCGGATGAGGAAGAAAAGGAATATGTGATCAATGACTTTTCCTGGTAGGCTACTGTATTTTTATTTTTGGAAAAATAATTCACATATTTCCTGAAAAGTAAAGAGAAAAAAAAATCGTATGTTATGCCTGTGGCTTAAGGACAAGTGCAGGCTATATATGTAAAGAAACATTTAAGTTATTGGGTGTGGCTCATATTGAAGTGCAATCCATTCTGGAAATTTGGATAGTCGCTCAATCTTGGAGGTTTATTAGGCATCTCCAAGAGACATGATTAAAAAAGCAGGAAGTTTTAATATTTAAAAAAGGTAGAGATGGGTGTAATGATAAAAAGTTTGTAAATAAATCTGCTAGATGTATATAAATAATAAATTACCGCTTAGTGGAAAAGATAATTCTAACCCCTAGTAAATAGAGCAACAACTTACAGCACTTTATACCCAGTTGAACGACTCCAATAATTGCTAAGGGTGCAGAACAGAACCGAATCAATGAAAAAACTTGACATTGATAAGGTCAGATGAAATTAAAAGAAAAAAAAAGGAAGACCTGGGGTGAGGGATTTGCAGAAACAGCAAAGGAAGGCAGACTGGAGCAATTAAAATGGAGCAGACTGTATGAGATTCACTAACTGAAGAAGCAGAAGGTGAACAGCTCATCATTATGGTGATGAAGGCTGGTGTTGAAATAAGCTCAAGTGTAGGAGGATTCTTACCATGGACACAATTACTACAGCTATAAATTGCTAATAGTTTTAGAAAAATTCTGGCACATGCAATTGTTATATGTGAAATTGTTTAACTGCAACTACAGGAGCTCTGTGCAGCCAGAGGATGAGTGTCTCCCTCCATCAGTTGTCTGGTCTTCAACTAAGCAGCAGAGGTCGACACTTCTGACCGTGCCCTGAGCATATTACCCATGCTGCATGTCTATTTTTTGTGTGGCTGTATGCGCTTGCTCGTCCAGCTGCCGGGCAACTGATGAAGAGGAGGAGGAAGGGTCAGCGTGGGTCAGCAAAGACTTCGTGTGATCTCAGTTTGCTTTTCAAGGAGACTGGGGAATGAGCAGCACAAAAGGAGCAAAAAAACACAAGCACAATGGAAAGAGTGAAAGAGAGCTTCTGGAAGTGAGAGGAAGCTCAGGGGGGATATAACAGGCCTTCAGCTGTTTTTAACAGAATGATGGGCAAAGGAACACGGTTTGAGCAGAGTGAGAGCTTAGTGGCATCTGTGCTTCAGATACTTTATACAGCAGCAACTAATACAGACATATTCACAAAAAATACTTTTTAGAGACTTGGACACAATCAGCCTTGCAAAAATAAAAGATCTTGCACGTAAGAATGTTTTAATAAAAACTACTGAGTTTCAGCATCCTAAGAATATGCGAGGAAAATCAATAACGCCTACCTGTGCACCCCCTACTTCCATTACCCACCCCATTCTCATCCCCACCAGCAGACAGGTGTGAGGCTATGAAAAGGCCATGGTGTCTTTATATACAGCGCTTGGAAAAGGTTATTAGACATCATACGGAACAGGCGGCTGTCTCAGCCAATAAAAAAAGGATTCATGGGAGCATGGGCCAAATGGAGTGTAGAGGAGGTCATATTATGGAGTGGCAGGTGGACGTAAGGATTTGATATACAGATGGATGCAGATGGGACAGCTGCCAGCTCTGACATTTAACTGACATCAAAAGCTAGCATAAGCTGTCTTGTGCATGCACACTACTGTTTATGTATATGACCTGAGTGTGTGTGATGAGTATTGAGACTGAAGGTGAGATAAAATTGCATACACACTGTCTGGGAGCTCCTGATGTCCGGGATATAATTTGAATATGGAGGAGTTGGAGCAGAAGGCTCAGTGACACCGGGACAAGGTGAGAGGAGTGGACAGGTGTGTGTGTGTGTGCGTGTGTGGGGTGTGTGTGTGTGTCAGCGTTTTGTGCCAGGACAGCTGGTGACTCGTCAAAGGACATCAGTGACCTTCTTCTTATCCCTTCCTATACTGTCGTCCCATTGTCTGTGTCTACCTGCATTGGTGTGCTCCAAATGTGCCCAAGTAGTGATTGTCCCAGCTCAATCCCTGAGTGCAATGACAAAATGGTCCTCAGTGACATGTAATCAAGTCGAGGATAACATCGTTTTGATTTGCCCTTTCCAAATAACAACCCTGTAAAGGTAAGTAAAAATCGGTGAATCTGCAAATTCTTTTCTTTTGTATCTCTAGTATGACTAGTAAGATTTCCTGTACTGCTGCTAAAGCTAAGTCAGTTAGCATTGAGCTCATGCAAACACCAAACAGGAACACCCCAGACTGGTACCTTCTTGCTGCAAATCAACATAGCTACAAACTGCACACATGT
Source organism: Xiphophorus maculatus (assembly GCF_002775205.1). NCBI lineage: Eukaryota > Metazoa > Chordata > Actinopteri > Cyprinodontiformes > Poeciliidae > Xiphophorus > Xiphophorus maculatus. Next base: position 16,409,730 of record NC_036465.1, on the reverse strand, counting down.
TTTTTGTCAAAATTACATTTTAAAACACAAATAAATTAAAAAAGACTATTTAGAATTAAAGTTTATCTCCAGTTTATCTCTAATTTTTACCAGCATGTTAGATTTATTCTAGTGCTAATACTAATTGGCAAAAAACTGAATAAGAGACCTGTGAAACAAACAAGGTGACACACAAGATATTCAGCATGTTTTAGGGAGAGGTAATATGTAAAATTACATTTTTTAAAAATTGCTGAAATTTATTATTTTCAATATATTTTTCATAAAAGCTGTAATAGTGTTTTTCATTTAGAAATTCTTTAATGATAAAGCATTTTCCTCACCTTGCAAAACAATAACAAAAAAAGGAAGAAACAAAATAGCTTGCATGCATACTAGGGTGTAAGTAGAATACTATTTAACCAGTGTAGGTCAAATCTGTTTGAGCTTTTGCTCGGAAGAGTACCGGATGATTGTATTAAAATTAGGCTCAGGTTTCAGCTTCTTTGAAATTGCTTTAGTGGGTGCTTGAAGACAAATGCACAAGCATTGTTACACTAAGCATGATTGAAATGCTAACATGACTCTGGCTAAAAGTGGGGCCACTGTGGTTCTGTGGGTAGAGCAGTCTGGTGATCAGAACGATGTAGGTTCGATTTCAGCTTGCTCTTGTCACATGTTGATGTGCCCCTGGGTACCTAACCACAAGTTGCCCACCAATCTGCATATCGGTGTAAAAATGTGTGTGCGTTTGTGAGTGCAAATGGGTGAATGTGACTTCATTGTAAAGCGCTTTGAGTGGTCAAAATGATTGGAACAGCACTGTGTAAGTTCAGTCCATTTACAAGGACGGTTTCCATGACAACAGACAGTGATGCTAATATCGTCAGATTAACAACTATGGCTGATTATGTCCATATGAGAAAGTCTGCAGCTGTCATTTGCACTCATTTCTTGGCTGATTATGCTGCTGGCTATATCTTCTCCTTCTATGTTGAGGTTTGTAGTTTTGAAAACTTGTATTGATAATGTCAAGAAAACACACACAGAAAAATAGATTATTTTTCTATACCTCAGAGCGCTATAGTTCAGGCATATTGCCAACGATTTCATGTTTCAGAAAAAACAAAGTTTCTATCGAAATAGAAACTAGATGTGCCAGAATTTCTCAGATTGGAGACAATATTCTGTTTTGCTCTTATTAATGGTAACATTTCATAGTAATAAATATCTCTTTTTATCTGAATGAAAAGACTGCCATTTGTCCTTCAACTGCCATATATTCAAAGACAGGTAGTTGTTGTCCAAATGACAGACACACACACAAAAACATTTTCATCAAGCTAATTTTAGTAAATTTGGTTAACATTAGTGGCTATACTTTAAAAAAGTGTTAAAAAGTTATCACTTTGTGGGATTTGGGGATGAAAGAAATACTAAAATGAGAATAAAAGTCAATTATATTTTCTCAGTATTGAATACATAAAGGATGACTTTGTATTATGATACAAAATCTTCATGTTGTTAAATTCCCATTTACATTTACAATCTGCACTGGAAATGACCAAAATCTGAGTTTCAAAGACATATCATGGTACTAATAAAGGAGATGTGAACATCTGGCTGCACCTAATTGAAAAGGTTAGACACACTAGTGCAACCAGTTGAAAAAGTTAGTGTGGAGTCCTGCTGTGTCATCGGCTTATAAGAGAAAGAGAGAAGCGCAAGAGAAAATGTGTGAAAATCAGTGTGCAATACACTTACCACCCTTGGCTGATGAAAGAAGTAGAAAAGGCATCAGGGATTGTGGAAATTACATAGAAAAAGACCAAAAAAAGAGCATTACTTAATATTTAGAAATGCAATGAGATATTACACACTAGATAAAAACTTACGCTTTGTTTGTGATGAGAAAGCTAATGTGAGTTTGGCAAACAGTTCATTGCTCTGAAATTGTTCCTCATTGGTCTTGGTCCAGAAACTGTTCTCACTCAGGTCGTCAGCTCCAATCTAAAAATCACAAAGGTCAGAATATACAGGAGAGGGAAGACAGAGAAGCATGACATGAATAGGAGGGAAAGGAATCACAGCTGTTATATAATCTTTCCATCAAATTGCCTCAATAGCCCAAAATTGGTTATCTGCACACCTGGCAAACAATGAGACCCGCAGATGAAGAAGTCAATAGAAACAAAAGGAAATTGGTAGAAATATGACAGTAGAGAGGATGAAGGAAACAAAGAGGAAAGAGAGAAAACGACGCATGTAGTCATGATCTCTAATTATTGTACATATTATGGTGTAAAACAACTTCAGATTAAGTTTCAAATAACCAACTTCTTTTTACTTCTAAATCCCTTTACCCCTTAGTTTTATCTGCATGTTTTCACACAAGTCAAAATTAACCATGCTTTTTTTCCTCTCCTTCACTTTCTCAAAATTCTTATCAAGAGAATTAAAAGCCCATAACGAAAGAGAAAGTAGGGGTAGTAAATTTAGAGATATCAGGCCTTTCATTATGGACAAAGCCTCAGGGATGGGTGTAGGACAGAAAAGACAGCGAGTGAGGCAAAAGAAATGTGATATGGCAATGAGTCTAAGGAGCAAGAAAGAAAGCAAGAGAGCATGCATAGGAGGGAAAAAAAGGATGACACCCAAGCCAGAAAAAAAAGTCAATTTAAATTACAAAAGAATACCATCCTTTCTAGCCACCATTTTAATTATCTTTCAGTGGTGCAGTTAAAAGAAGGAGGCTTATTAAAACGCAATTTCTTTGACATCCTTGTCAAACCCTCGTACCACCCCAACAAAGGAGAATTGAGAAAGAGAGAGAGAGTAAATGCTGATGAAGTCTGCTTTAGCCATTAAACAGTAGCTTTAGGCTAAAGAAAGAAAGAAAGACGTTTTGATGTTTTAACCATCATAGAGGAGAGGGTGTTGAAGAACATGAAGCACATAGTCATGAGATACACGTATGCATGGAAGCTACTTTTATTGAATATTTCACTAGAAAAGCTCCAGCTCACATTTTACTTGTACAGAGGAACCCATAAGAATAAATGTTACGCTATGCAATGATGTTTCTACAAGTCTCTGTGGCTTAAATACATGTTAATTAACCTACAGGTTGCTAAATATTCTAAATGTAATTTTTAACAATTTTTGTCAGCACTAACCTTACTCCAGTTAGCCCTCTTCAACTGGACCTCTGGCTTGTATTCCTTTTTAGGCTGGAGCCCAAAGGGTAGTGAAGGTGGTGCAGGAGGACCCCAGTTTGCTGGTGGAGGTGGCGGCATACCTAGTCCTGGGGGTGGAGGAGGAATACCAGGACCACCTGGTAAGGGTGGAGGAGGTGGTGGTCCTCCCATGCCGGGAAGAGGTGGAGGCGGTGGTGGTCCTGGCATGCCGGGAAGAGGCGGAGGCGGTGGTGGTCCTGGCATGCCGGGAAGAGGCGGAGGCGGTGGTGGTCCTGGCATGCCGGGAAGAGGCGGAGGAGGTGGAGGTCCTGGCATGCCGGGAAGAGGCGGAGGAGGTGGAGGTCCTGGCATCCCAGGTAAAGGAGGTGGGGGTGGAGGGGGAGGAAATGGACCAGGTATAGCTGCATGGCCTGGTACAGGCGAAGTTTGAGGTGCAACACCCCTTCCAGACTGTCCTGGAAGGGGTGGAGGAGGTGGCACACCGGGTGTTGGCACAGGAACAGTAACCGTAACCACCTTTGTTTTGGCTTCTTCCAGATCCTTTGACAGCTTTTCAATCTGCAGGTGAATCATTATGAAAAGAACCAGGAAAAGAACATTTAGTCACAGTCAAGTTTAGATCCAGTCTAAACACGTCAAAAGAAATATCAAAACTAAGCCTGAGCTGGCAGGCAGAGTCCGAGCCCCATCGGACCCAACTTTAATTTTTAGGTCCAAGCTTTAAGTAAACCCAACATATTGGCTTTAGACTGTTATTCGGGTATGCAGTGCAATTTCTGCTGGTTTCAGCTTTGGTGTAGCAAGTTCAAGATCCATTTTGTCCTTTTTTTTTACAATATTATTTAACATAACAGAAAAAGACAGATGTTTTTTAAAGTCCCAATCAGAGATCAGGCCTGAAGCTAATTTAAAATCTGTGCACAGCAGATGCCCTCACAATCTGACAGATCTGGAAGACTTTTGAAAAGAGGAGCCAAGAAAGCCAAGTTAAGATGTGCCATAGTGCAACCCAAAAGGCGCATCAATTCATATTGGTCTCATTTCTTTACTTCAGGAAAAAAAAGAAAAAAAAACTGGAACATGTCCAGAGTTCAGATTTTCTAAGTCTGCTGTCTTGAACACATGCAACAAAAAAAACACATAAAAAAAAAAAAAAGTTTACACTCCTGTTATAAAGTGTTCAAAGGCAAAGTGCCACAAGAAGATGGGGTTTAAATGAATATTTTTTTTAAACGCATCCAGTCATGACCTCTCATTTCTAGATATATTTTCAGTCTTTTTTGTAGAACTGGAAGAGGTCGACGCTCGCGCTGAAATCCCTTGAATCATCATTTTCAATTTCATCCTTGCCAAATTGTGTTTCCAAGGAAAACAGAAGCCAACTGAAAGAAAATAACTAAAGTAGTGAGCTAGTGATTACGGTCTAAAAAAGATTTAGTTTTGGAAGAAATGAGAAGAGAATGCAGGGCAAATTAAAGTACACAGAAAACGATAGCAGAAGGGAATTAAGTCTACAGAGGAATTCAAAGAAAAAAGTTTTGAAAGACGAGGATAAAGTTCTAAATGAGAAGTGAGAGTGTAATGAATTTTTCATTTCCATACTGAAGTACTGATTACAGTATTTACATCAGTTGGTGCCAAATTTTGAGAAGACTGTCCAAGTCATTAAAGTCAGTCAGCTAATAAAAGCAGACTAGCTTTTGAATATTGATACACCACACACAATTTAGAGTTAGCACGCACCAAAAAGCTCATTTCCTCTATGTATTCTTCTGTATTTGTAGTGAAAATACTGTGTGCGTGCACGTATGTGTGTGAATCCCTGTCTGTATGCACCAGTGTAACAAATTGTCTGTGTTGTTTCCTCGGACTTTGAAAAGAAGACAGTAACAGACGCAGGGAGCCTCGAAGGCAGGCTTTCTTATTGCAGCAGCAGATGAAGAACTGGGCACAGCATCATACGAGGGGACACCGAGAGATCTCTACATGTGAAGAAATCTTCCATCGGCAGCGCCTCAAACACAGAACGTGAGCCATCTTAGTATGAGAAGCTTGTTTGATGCCTGGCTCGTGGTGCTGGTGACGCTTTGGACAACTGTCTGTGTGTGTGTTTGTTTAGAGCCTTTGTTTGATGAGAAGTTGACTCTGCTGGCATCAGCCTCTGTGGATGAAGCTCGTGTTGGAAGTTGGGTGGTTGTCCAAATGACAGACACACACACATCCACACACAAAAACATCTTCATAAAGTTAATGAGCACACGTGCTCAGAGGCAGACGGTTCTGGGTCACTTGATGTGTTTGTGAGTTTGTTTGTCACTATGAGGCAGAGTCCAGCTGGTGTGGCAGCAGGACAATGACAGCTAAACAATCCTCATCTTTGCCTCCCCATGAGTGAATACACAAATACACACAAACTGCATGTGTATCTTGGCCTTAGAAAATATGTTTGTCCCAACTCCATCCTGTTTTTTTCCTTCTCTTTTTAGTCCCTCCGAATGTCCCGCTTTTTTATTATTTATAAAATTCCCTAATCCCTGCAGAATTTGGCGCACTCACAATATCCTTTTATTTTTCTTCCATTCATCAGTGGCATTTCCTAAAATCAAGAAGCATGAGGGGCTTCAGTCTTAATGTGGGCGTTCACTAATTTTAGGCAACGTTTCAACCTAGGGAATTGAAAGATTGCATTTTTTCTGCACCTTGAAATATTTTGCTTCATGTAGTTTTCTGTGCATGTTTCCAGAGCATGTTGTAGCTGATCTAACTATATAACTAGAATGATTAACAAAATACAGAAGTAGAGCTTAATATATGAACTGCAAACATAAATGCATCGGAAGTTTAATGATCCACACAATAAAACTGAAAACAGTGATTAAAGTGACAATTGAAAATACAACCATGATTATCTGTTTGTGTATACCTGGTTTTGTAAAGAGCCTAGCTGTTCTTGCAGACCCTGGTTCTCCTTTTCTCGCTCCAGTTTGGCGCAGGCCAGTTGTTCCTTTTCTTGGCTCAGGTCCTGCAGCTTTTGGTCATAATCACTCTCCAGTTTATTCTTCTCCACCTGCAGCTCGTGGCGCGCTGTCAGCTCTGCATCCAGCTGATGTATATTTAAGTCATGATTGGAGAGACACCAAATAATTAGTGTACTTAAAAAGAGGAGGGAAAAGCTTAAACGTAGCAGTATTTTGTTTGTATTTATTGTGCAGAGGTGTTAGCTGGAAAGCAGGGAGCCATTGTTTCTCCTAAATTTCACAAGGACACTCAGAAAAAGTCACAAAGGTCCCTGAGCTGCACAGAAATCCTGACTGTGTTTGCTACTTGAAAACACGATTAAAAAAAGGGTAATTATTTAATGAATTAAAAGATGTTTGTAATCATGCTTGTTTCTAAAAACATTGGACTCCGATAGAAAAAACATTCCCCTACAAACTACACTACAAAAGTGTTTTCCAAAAGTACTCCTACCTCTTTTTACCTTTGTTGGGTAACAACAACAAACCTTAATCCATTTTCTAGGGAGTTTGTGTTGTAGATCAGCAAAGTGGTGTAAGTTGAGGAATCTGAATAGTTTAAGCCTTTTTCTTTTAAATGAAATTGACATCCCAGTAGGAAAATTAATGGTTTAGCTAAAACCACGGCAACAGAATGTCCAAGTCAAAGTCCAGAACAAAACAGAGTCGGTGGCAAGACCCGAGGTATTTTGCAAAGAAGAAGGGGCAAAAATCTCAGCCTAAACCTTTTGGAGGCATTTCCTCCCAAACATATGCAGCACTAATTGCAGCACAAAGGGGTTCTACAAACTGACTCGGAGGGGGGCTGAAAATAAAGGATTCAGATTTTTATTCATAATTTTAAAAAAAACATGCATCATTTTCTTTCCATTTTACCTCTCTGTTTTACTTGGTGTTGGTCTACCACAAAAATCCCAACAAAATACACTGAGGTTTGTCGTTGCGACTTGTTATGTGAAAAGCAAAGGAGTTGAAGTACTCAAAGGATACAATGAGAGTTTAAACTTAACCTAACTTTATAAACAATTCATTTAAAAGATGGCTGAGAAGTGTTATTTTTTTAGTGTTGTTTTTTATTTATTTATTTTTTACAAATAAGAGCCAACTGTGCTCTCATACAGAAGGTTTAAGGATTCTTGTTGAACGAGACAGCTGTTCTTACATATTTCAAACCTGCTGAGAGAATTTCTGTTGAGCCTGTGAGAACATTTCTTGCAGTCTAGTGCTTTTCTGTTTTATTGTATAATTTACTCTGAAAATTGCAGTCAATTATAAAGTGAGGAGGCTTCAATGTTTTTAAATGAGCGCCCTTCTCAGTGTTCTTTCAACGCCTTCTCCCTCCTAAGTGAAACTTCTTACAGCATTTTTAATTTTCTCACTTTAACACAATTTTCAAATCATTTTCCCTCAGACACTTGACAAACAGGATGATATAAAAAAAAGAAAAATACATGAAGACACAGGCACAAACACAGCTGTTTAATTTGCAAAAAGCGGATCCGTTACTCTGCCTGTCAGCAGCCTGACAGCCTTATCCCTAATTCCTGCCAAAAGGGACTGCTCGCAATTACCCCATCATGCTCAACCACCAATATGATGTGTGGTCCATGACAATTAGACGTCATGGCGCGCCTGCTAGTGTGGATGTGTCTCGTCGATTGATATGATCCCACATATAACTGCGTATTATGAATGAAGACTAGTTTTTAGCTTCCTCTTTGCAATTATCCTGTCACTAGGACAGAAACATCAGGCTGGCAACGAGCCACAATCAAGGCATTTACCCCCCCCCCCCGTGTGTCTGGGTGAGCACGTGCGTCCGCTTGTCTGTCGGGTGGCTTTCAGGAGAGTGGATGCTCATTTTCAGTCAACCTCTCTTTCTCACTTTTTGTAATTTGTCATCTCATGTCAGCCTGACGATGGCCAACCTAGACTCATTATAACTCAAACACGTCTGAGTCAGACTGAAGAACACTTTTGCAGTATTTATTTTTTTATTTACTGTCTTTTAGGTTATAGGTCGCGTGATTCTCAGTTGATCAGTTTGTTCTTGAATTGTTTGTGTCGTGTCTGCAAGGCTTATTTCACTATTGAGTAGATTTGTGTGTACCTTCTTCTCCAGATCTGTTGCTTTGGCCTCACTGACTTCCACTTTGGTCTTGTCCACCATGTTGTCTTTGCACAGAAACAGAGGAAACAAAAGGGGAGGGGAGAGAAACCAGAAGAGTGGTCACAAATAAGTATTTTGACAACACAGTTGCACACATCGTGCCTCGAAGCCATTGTACCCTTCAGTGTGGTACGGGGTTTGTGCACTCACATAAATTCACAGAAGGATACAAGCCATCTGTCTTCCTATTTTTCCCTTATCACAACACTCGCAGTCAAGATCCATGAGGCGATTGCAGAGGCATCTCATTACAATAGGACGCTTTGTGTCGCATGCTGCTTTTACATATCATTACCTTTTAAGCCTTCAGCACACACACCTTTGTTTTCCCTTCATGCAAAATAAATCTCTGCTCTGGGAGTTATGTATTATCAGATATGCTTCTTGGCAGAGGACAGGGTGAGAAGGACACTGAATGGCCAACAGGATGCCTTTACTGCATAATTGCAGGGTCAACAGGTGGCTCAGAGCTGGTGATGGAGCTAATTAATATGAAGATAAATGCCACTATGTCACCAGATCAAAGGCAGCTTATGGTGCCCGGGGTGTGGAGTGGGGTGTGGGGTGGTCGCACTGGGGGGAATCGATGCAGATAAGTACAAGCAGAAAGTTGCGTGAAGCTCACAGAAAATTACAAAAATCTGTGCATGCTTAAGTAGAAAGTGAACCATAAAGATAGAGATGAGATAAAAGAAAAACGCTATCGGAATAGATAAAATGGGAAAGAATGATTTTCTATAATAAGATAAACTGAATGAAAAACTGGAGATCAAGACCTTCCCCGATTAAAAAGAAATATATAATATGCCAACCTCCATGCAATTTCAGGGTGTATTTGTGTACGAGTTTACGTGGTTATTGGATGTGAAATGGATTTAGTGGAGGGGGCGAGTCTCTTATGGTGGCTAGGCTAAATGGGACAAACTTTGAATAGAGAGCAGAGGGAGACAGAATGTGGAGGGGGAAAAAACTGTGCTGAATTTCAGAGTTCAAAGAAAAACACTAAATAATGCATGCAGGGCAGAATTGGGCTGCTTTCCACCAATAATAACTCTGACAGGCTTAAAAGAGGCCAGCCAGCCTGCGCGTGTGTCAGGACGCATTTAGAAGCAGCGCAATTAGAGTCTCCTGCAGTGAGCAACGGAGACCTGCTATAAAGAGCATTGAACTCATGAGACATGGCCTGCACCTGCATTTTGCTTTGTTTTTTCCATCTGCTGGCAGTGATCTTTAACAACTGCCACTCAAGCGAAAGAAAAAATGAAATTCTGTATTTAGACAAGTGTTCACGGCTTCTCCCAGGAATGATTATTTTACAGGGGAGAAATCCACATCTTATATTTGTATTCAATGGAGAGTGACATGAAACGGATCTCACGGATCAGTGGCAATCACAAAGTCGACTTTAATCCCCTCCCCCGACACCTTTCTGATGGCGGATTAAGGTCTGTGTCCAACCATTTCTGTCTCTTCTAAAAACTGACAGTCATTTCTTCCTACTTCATATTGTGACTGACCAGGTTGTCAGTCATAAAAAACTGGTTAAAACCTTAAGTTTTTTTTTTCAGTTGCTCAACTATTTGTGGAGCTTTTCAATCAGTAAACCATGTGGGACAGCATACATTTCACCCTGAAGACACTTAATGCCCCCACTTTAATGATAAAGCATCACCTCCATCGCTGGAGACGCTTTTCCGTTTATCTTTCAGAATAGCTATTTGGATCTGGTAAAAACATCCAAGGTAGCGAGTTCTACAAAGTGGTTTTGACACACCATAAATCAGTCCTAATACTTTGATTCCCAGAAAATAAGTGTGTGTCATGCCTGCAGCTGCAAGAGATGGTGTGCCCTGCAGACAAATGAAAATGGGCACTGCTGGCTTGTTTTATTTATGCATTCCCCAGCAGAGTATTCAAGCTACCATCCAGCAGCAAGCTGATTTTAGAGTTGTACGGAATGAAAGAGGCAGTTTTTAATCTTTTGTTTCATAAAAATGTGTTTTATACAACTTATTTGTGCTGTTAAAACCTGTAGCACCATTCTGACTATATCAGTACTTCCTCTCTGGCTCCACCTTGTGGTTTTACTAATGATATATTCAACTTCATATGCAAACCTGCTATGACTCAAGTCAAATACGGCCAACAGTTTGTACCAATTTTTCTTTTCATCTATTGGCATTCTGTGTTCATGTTCAAAGAGTGAAGGTGCATTCAAGTACAGAAGTACAGAAAAGCTTGAAGGTAGCATTTAAAAGGATGAAAAATCCTTGAAGCCTGGTATGTTCTGATCCAGTAACTCACCTATCAAACCTTCGATGTCAACACAGAGCTTGCGGCACTTGAAGTCAGGGTCTGACCCATTCTTGTGTAGCACAATCTGAGCAATACACTCATCTATCAGCTTGTAGTACTGAGGCCTATTAGAAGCAAGAAGAAATGTATCATTAGAAACATTTTCAAAACACTCTTGGAGCATCACTTTCTTTTTTTCAAACCTGACGTGCAAAATAAAGCAAATGGCACGTATTTTCAACTCGTCAATAACAGAGCCTCTGACTTTGTGCAAGACAAATGATGTTACCCTGCTCAGGAAAAAAAAAAAAAAATGTGTGAGCACACATCCTCCGCTACTCTGTCTTTGAAACTGAGATTGGATGTCTGTGCGAGCAGGGCAGTTTGAGTTTCTTGTCACAAAGATTGATTGTGTGCAACTGCTCGTGCGAGCGCTTGCTGGTTTGTGTCCAGCGTCAAACGTCTGATCAAACCAGCTTCACACAGACACTCAATTTCAGAGGTGCCTTATTCTTCGACCCCATTAGACGCTGCCAGATTCAAAAACTCAACACTATTTATTCTGTCTCTGTACTCTGCTCGCTCACTTTGCTTTTGTCTTAAGCTTATTTCACTACTTCACTATACTTTAGGTGGTTTTTTTCCCTCCCCAAAGTTGAGATTTATCCGTGGAGCGAGAGAGACATCTAGTGTTGTAAGAAAAAAAAAACTTTATCATAAAAATGTTATATTCTTAATAATCCTGAGGACATTGATTTCAACTACAAATGACAAGTAAGAGTTTGTAGTGGGCCAGGGGTTTATCTATTTTACTACATAAAGAGCATATAGAGAACAAATTGAATTCTATAAGTACATCTACTAAACCTTTAAAAGACTACCAATATGTACTATGTGCATAAAACTACATAAAGCATATATAGTACAATTATCCACTAAACTCTTCCCTGTGCGCCACTTGAGCCTGAAACCAACCACGACTGAAGAAAGGAGCAAATCAGCAGGTACTCTATGTAGCAATTTACCACTGCTCTCAATTTTCTCTGTGTTATTGTCTCACAGTCTCCACCTTCATTTTCCTTTCATCTCTGTATTAACAAAGCTGTACTTTGTGCCCTGTGAAGCCCTTTCTCCTCCTCTTACTTTCGATATCTCTTTGGAGTCCATTACAGACCACCTCCATTGTGTGTCAGCTTGATGGAAAAAAAAAAGTTGCTACACACACAAAAAAAACACATCAGTTGGTGAGATGTTTTTTTCAAAATTTGCTTGGTAAAGATATAAAAATAGACCATATAGACCACAATGTCTGCATTATTACATCAGTCAAGACACTGGGCAGACAACCATTTAAGCAGGCAGACTTATAATTTTTTATGCCAAGAATGCAGTTGCCAACATTTTTTTTTAATTAATAAGGGACACACAAATACACAACGCTAAGTAAATATTAATATTATTCTGCAATGGCTTTGTCATTCAATCATTCTCTCCCCTTTCTTTCCTTTAAATCACACTCCGAGGGGTTTTGGAGGACACCAAGCGAGACATTAGCATATTTCTTCTGATAAGCGTGGATGGTGCTCAATTCCATTAAAATGAAACTGGACTTCTTTGCATTTATTAATTTCACTGTCTTGATAAGGCCCTCTAGAAAACAAACAGCAAATGGGAAAAACTGCTGAAATAAGGAAGATGTGAGGAGAATCAAAATAAGATTAATAAATATTTTTGAAATTACTTCTATCTTGGCTGTGGTGACATCATCATCGGATTATTTCTGTTGACCACAGCCTCACTTAGTCTATAAAAACATGCTGTTTATTACCTATATGATGAGTTATTTTTCTAAGCTTTATGCGCCGATATGCTAATCAAACAGTTAAATCATTTGATTTAAAGGCAATGACACAAACTAGGCTCCAGGTGCGTTATAAATTATTTCACCAAAAAGTAATTTATTTTACTAATTCACTTTAAGAAATTGAACCTGATTGTTTACTTCAAGAGCTTATTTCTGTTTATTTTGATAGTTTACTGCTTAAAATCAAACCAAAACGCAATTTCTCTGAAAAAATTATTTCAATTTAGAGATGTTGACACAGGTACACCTCATCCAATCTGAATAACCTGTCAAAATATTGTGCAGTGCATGAATACAACACTTCCTTGTGGTTCCTTATGTATGTAGAAAGCATAATTTCTGCAAGGCATAGAGATGATCAACTTGTCCTATGCTGACAAGATAAGGAAGCCCAGGTTGCTTTAATAGTCCTGCTGATGTTTGTACTGTTGAGTATCATCATCTTCCTTTGACAATATTCCATTGTTTCTCCATAGCAGGTGTATGCAACCTACAGCTCTGGGGCCACAAGAAGCACTTTGGTTCTTATAAACTTTGGTTAAAAATGAGATTGTTCTTCTTTTATTTTTATTTCATTGGCCATGAAACAATTAGCATAAGTTCTACATTTTATCAAATTACCATAAACAGGCCTGTTATCTGCTGCAAAAACTGCCTTTGATCAGATTTTAATGCATTGGCAATAATGTTCTCCAAGTTTCACTTTCATGTTAACATTAACCCCTTACCCATTAACTAAAATGTTGCATTTGCTCTTACTTTGTTCTCATTATCTAATGGCATAAAACAATGTTTTTTTTGTTTTTTTTGCTATGTTCATTTTTGCCGATAAGCAAACTAGTGATGTGAAAAATTTACTAGAGACTCCTGATTATTATGGCCTAAAGACATAATCAGGCTCATGTATTTGTTACATGGGGATAACAATATTACCATGTTTCATTGGTGCTCAGTGTAGTGTTATGATTTTATTTTTTTATCTGTAAATTGCTCACATTAAAAGCAGAGGACTGCAGTTTCTGGTATGCTTGATTTATTTTAAAACCGTACACCCGTCATTATCTTTTAGGCTTTTGAACTGTGCATTCTTATTATCTCTACAGAGTTTTTCTGCTCCAATTATAGAGATAGAGCAGTTAATCATCCAGAGATTAAAAATGGGCAATTTTTCCTTGATCAGCTCTGATCAACGATAGTCAGATCAAAACGGAAAAACATTAGTTACTCGCTTTGAGTAATAAATCAACAAAAAGTGGCACATACTTGTGAAGTAGGGAAAAAATTATATACCTGAGGATGATGTCATCTCAGAACAAATACTGGAGTTCTATAAAAGCCTCAGACATTTGTTTGAACAATTAGCTTCATAAAGACTAAGGAACACAGCAGACCTCCACAGATGAAGGTGTGAAGAAGTTTACTCCAGTGCTCTAAGAGCACTGCCCAATCATCTGAAAACATTGAATATGGTACAGCTGCCAAGCTAGCAAGATGACTCTTAGATGATCAAAAGATTTCTTGGCCATCCACCTGATGGTCTGAGCGAGGAGAGCATCAGCAGTCAGAGGAATGGCCAAGAGGCACACATTTACTCTAGAGGAGCTGCAAACATGAAGAGCTCAGGACTCTCTGCAAGACAACTACTAGTGTGAACTCCACAAACCCCACTTTTGTGAAAAATGAGAACATAATATACCTTTTAGCCCACTTTAAAATAATACATGTTTTAGATAACTAGAACTATGGAAAACCATCACGGCGCCATTTTGTTTTTCCTCAACAGGGACAGGAAAGCCAGTAAAGGTTAATAGGAATCAAGAGCTAAATACAAGTCAATCCTGGAGTAAAATAATAGTTTTCAGTCATAGGCTGAAAAATACTTGAGACAGAAGTAAATCTTCACCTCCCAGAAGATGACACCAAACACACAGCCACAGCTAATGTAATGGCATAAGTTTAAGAATATTTGTGTGTCAAAACTGCCCAACACCGTGTCCGACACTGGTTGAGAATCTGTGTCAATATTTGAAAGTTGACGTTGACACAGGTACACCTCATCCAATCTGACAACATGGGCAACATTATGTTAATGTGCTAAGCTGGTAGAAACCAAGCTTGCTCTACAAAATACTGTCACAACAGGGCTGAATATAATTTTTTTTTAGCTGTTTATTTACCTCTTCAAAATTATGCAATAGTGGGTGCTGGTTTATCACATAAAATGTCATTGACAATTTATAAGAAAATATAGCCAATGTTTTCCTTAATGGTGGTTTTCTCTTTCATCAGTTCACAGCGACAAAATGTCTGCAAAGGAAAGAGTTGACTGTTCCAATTCAGTCCCAAACGCAAAGACACAATAAATGACAAAATGAGTCACTATAAATTAAAGGTAAATAAATGCAAAATTGTGTCAAATGTAACATGTGAATCCGCAAGCAGCAGCTACCTTTGACAGAATAAATGCGTATCGGTGTGTTTTGTATATTAGTGTGGAATACCTGGCCAAATAATCGTTACGGATCAGGAGCAGGTGTTGCATCACGGACAGGAAGTGACTTTCAGCCTTGGAATCCTTCACTGTGTTGACCAGGATGTCAAACACTTCCCTCACATCATTGAAGCAAGTCAAGGCTCAATGAATACATTAGACAGAGGATCATGTAAAAAAAAATACATAAAATGTATACCTAGAATATATCATTAATAAACAATCTAATAGAAATATTTGTACAGTAAAAATAAATATTCATTGCTGGAAACTGAACAATACTGAGGTTGGATGATCAGACAAACAGTAATATTAACTTAAAAAATTACCTCAGATAAGTAGCTATATAAAGGTATCTATATACGCATATATATACACAATTATAAAAGTCATTTGAAAAGCTGTTCTAATGGATTTGAAATGTGTTTAGGGACCAGCAGTGCTGCTTTGTGCAAAGCGGACATAATTGCAGTAAGACCTGGGAGACACCTGGTGTTGAAAATCAGCAACTGCAAGTCAAAAGCAGTGAAATACATTTAGTTTAATTCTTTGTAATAACTTATCTCACAACTGTCCCATTTATTTAATACAGGGGAAAAACATAATGGTGATAAAAAATGTGTCATCCAGTCAGAATAACTAATTGTGCACTATATAACAGCAACCATAAACACTCCATTTGATGTAATGCATTTGTTACTGTTTATTGTAGGCAGTGCACTAATTTACCCAGCGCTGTGAAAGAGAATTTAAAATTAGGCACGTTTTAAAAATAATTGTGCTTGTGGGGTGCTAGACTGTACGACTAATACAGAAATAATTTAGAGCTATTTTAAGAAAACTCCAGTGGTTGGGTTATTTGCTGACTGTGACATTACCACAGCTAATTTGATTATGTTCACAAAATTGAATTTGCCAGAAATAAACAAAAACAAAGTAACAGAGGGAGTAACGAGACTGTGTTTGTTGTGTATGAAAAATATTCACTTTATAAATGTTGTCAACCAGAAATTGAATAAGGAAAATAGCAGAGAATCCAAATTCAAATTTAAAAGAATAAGCTAATATGCAGTCGGTCATACTATGGGCATGTCTTTCAAAAAGTGTTCATAATACAGATATATTTTGCTAATCGCCCTTTAGGGGTTGTGTGAACAGAAAAATTCAAAGAATGCATCATAATACTATAGGGGAAAAATACTCTACTTTTCTTTCTTTTGTAAAGTAATGTGAGTGGTGTGTTCAACAAAGGCCTATTGAAAGGATATTCCATTTCTATGCGGACGTCTTCAAGACGTCCTCTGAGCTCATCTGAGTCATCTTCGGCCTGCTCATCAAACACAGTGAGTTGGACCTGCAGCTCCTCATTTTCTATCCCCCGGATCTCCTGCAGGGAACAGGATGGGATGGAAGAAGAGATGAAAGCACTCGAAGGAGAATGGCAGGAGGTGTGTCACAGTGAAACATCTTTCAGCTTAGACAGCTGAGACTTTTTCTTTAACCAGAAGAATCCATCAGTGACTCTACAGCAAAAGTAACAATATGAACAGGTATATATAACGCACTCTGATAGATTTCCTAATAACTTACACTCAGGAGTCCTCTAAATCCCAGTCTTAAGAGTTCAGAACGAATATGGATTCTAAAGTCCAGTTCCTCTGCCTGGCTGATTAGGGCGTTGATCAGCTGCATACATCCACTCTGCAAAAGACACTTCAAGTTAGCTTTACATTAAGAAAACCGTTTAATGTAAAAACATTTGCCTTTTACATGACAGGCTATATCAAGTACTGTTAATGAGGAATTTTATCAAACAGGAGTATAACAGATTAAATAAATCTCTTTCTTAGTTCTTAGTAACTAAGAGAGCTTTCTTAGTTCTCTTTCTTAGTTCTAAAACAGACTGCATACCTTAAGACCAATGTGGTTAGTCTGCATCCCATCTATAAGAGGCTGAAATCTCTCAGCGTCCCGTTTTTCAGCTTCCTCTGTAATGGCCTCCAAAACACGATCGTGACTTGGAATAGAGAAAGATTTATTTTCATTATCTAATAACAAATAATACACACAGAAATCCAAAAAAAAGCCCAGGTTGTTGCATGATTTAATGACTGTCAAACTAGGCTACAAATTATCATAGAAGGAACATTTAAATCAGGCCTAACATAACTATCACTTCACTAAGCTCAGTCACACCATGTTATCACTTAGTTTATTTATCCTCACAGGTTGTCAGGATGATGGAAAATACAGATGGCAGAAAGTAGCTTGGCAGCATCCACCATCATGTTGGGCACCTTGTAGTTCATGGCTCTGACTAGAAGACGAATCCCGTCTTCCGTCCCCAACATGGATTTTATACCATACTAACAGAAAGATAAAAAACAAAACACATATTTCAGAAGGGATTTATGGGGTTTTCAGCCTACAACACTCATATCAAGCATTATTTACTTTGATATAGAGGAATAAAAACATTCTTATAAAAAAAAGGAACACTCCCAAATTTCTAATAATCCAAGGCTATTTTCCATTAGAAAATATAAGTTATACAGGAAATTAACTATACTAAAAAGAACATGTCTCATTTGAAAACATTATTAGAAATACTACTTTATCTTGAATATACAGTAGAACTTATAAAGGGCTTCACAATAATTTCATCCTTTAAACATACTTCAATATATTTAGAGTGCATACGTGTCTTTTACAACAATCTTAGATGTTCTGCTTCAATTCAGGTCATTAGAATTCAGATTTACTTTGAAAATCCAAAAAATAATCAGTGAAACCTAAAATAGTGGTCATGTTGTCCTCTAGTGGTATGAATTGTATACTACATACATTTAATAAAACAAAAAACAAGTACTCATGTCAAATAAAGCAAATATCCTCTGGTTTTAAAGAAGAAAAAAAAAAAATCTAATCTACCGATGAACTTCACAGTTTTCTTACCATGTTATTCATAAAGGCCTTCAGACAGCGAATGATCTCATGTTGACATTTGTATCCCATACTTCTAGATTGGCTAAAACAGAATATAAAACAGAAATGTATTACAAAATATAGTTGATTCCATAAAAAGGCCCAACTTTGCTTAACTGATTTCTGTGACTTACGAGTTATCGTCTTTCTCGTCTTGAAGTCGTTTCAGTAGATTCAAAAGCAGCATGAGGCCTTCATCTCCAAAATTCTGCACCCAACTTAAAGTGAAAAGGTGAACAAAAGTTAGATTTTATTTTCTTTTTCAGTATATATCATTTGAAGTTTTCAGATGTATCAAGACTGAGACATTTCTGAAACTCGATCTGCAAATCAAAAACTCATCCACACAATCCAGACTAATGAGTTGGATTGACTAAAAGGTACCAGAAGGCAATAGATCTTTGAAACAAAATACATTTTTTTTTTATATTACTTTTACTACCGTTTACCTTACTAATAACAAAAAGGTTACTTTAAGCTAATAGATTATCTGAAAAAATTATTTGAATCCGTCATATAATAAAAATCCATGATTAGAAGTGTCTTCACTGACCTACTTCAGCGTACCAAGAACAAATTAGAACGTCTTAGATTTGATGCAAGCTAAACTTTTCAAAAACAGCAGCAAGAAGACGTTTACCATTTTGTTCAGCCGACATTTTTATTTTGGAAAGCACAAATCGATTTGTGCTTTCCAAAGATTTCATTAAAAATCTGCATCTATTGTTGACTGATAAAAATATTTCAAACGTCTTTATATGATCTTCAATATCACTTTCTACCGGATAAAGTTTGGCACAAATGTAACTGAAAACATCATTCTTTTGTGACTCCATAATGGTTATTTTCCCCATTGGCAATTCTTAGAAACTGTAACCAAATGCTTGCATTATTTCATAACAATGAAACATGTGTATCCACTGAACATTTTTAACTGAAAAAGGCTGAATGAAATAGCAGCTTTTAACACAAAGAGAAAGGCCAGTTTGTAAGTTAATGCAACAGTCACATTTATCATAATGCTTCCAACTAGAAGAAAGAAAGGAACAGAACATAAAACCCCTCAAACTAGTGCCAGCTGCAGCAAAACACAAAGGACATGACCAGAGAAGACACAAAGTGTCCAAGAAAACCTACAAAGGACGTCAGGCCATCACTGCATTCAAAAAGTGTTTGACAACATAAAATGTTCACCACTTCAGATCCTGTTATCACACAAGTTAAAGATGAGATTCCCAACACATGTAGGATAGGTTAACTTGTTTGAAATGTAATTTAATGAAGCCTCTGGTTTGACGGTAAAAAAAAGGCCAAATTCCTTTTGTCTTGTATGTATTACCTGACAGGGTTGTTATTGAGTGAGACTCTCAAAGACTCCAGACAGCTAAGCAGCTGCTGTGGGTCTCTGTACTCCATCTTTATCTCCTGGATGTACATTACTGCTGACTTGGACCTCTCCCTTTGGTCTTGTCCCTGAAAAACACATCAAACAATACATTTTAAAGTATTTGCAATTCAAAATGTATTAGTAATTATGTTAGACTTAATCCTATTCTTATTTATGCCATTTTATTCCTTTATCTGCAATTTATTGGTTTGTGCTGCTTTAACATCTGAATTTTCCACACCAGGATCAAAGTCCAAATTTATTTATATAGAGTCATTCATTTACAATGAAATCCCAGTAGCTTCAATAGTAATCAAAAACCTTTCAGCTTTGAAAAGCATTCCATGTTAAATTAGTTGCCCTTTAAAGTATTAAAAGGCCAAGTGCAGAAGATTTTTTTCTTAAACTGTAGCTGCAAAGTAGAAGTAATCTGTTGAATCAAAATGGAATATAAACAGTATAGCAACTAGAAGGTCTTGCATCTTACTCCAATCAAAATGGGTAAGAGAAGGATAGCCATTTTTTTAAACAAAACCTCCTGCACAGAGTAAAAGTTATATGAAAAACTGAACTGAAATAATTTTTCTTATTGTAATTTTTTTTGATGCTGCCGTCTTCCCCACACCTTTTGAAACATAAATTAATTTCTAGCACAATAGTTTCTATTTATGCATTTTAATGTTTTATCTGCGCAATGATTTTGGCATCGTCCACTAGGCATTTAATTTGGGTACTTACAGCTTTAGAGGTGTGGAGGTATTGGGAGACCATCTCACGTTTAATCGATATGTGTTTTTCCCTCAGCGGCCGCTGCTTTTCCTCATTCAGGTTCATGTCCACCTTTAGGAGAAATAGGAAGCGCAAATAAATAGAAAAAAATTAAATGATGTGAAGGGCAAACCACTTTGTGAATTTAATTTATTTATCCTCAAAGAAAACAAAAGATTGAAAGAAAAAAATACACAAAATAGGTGTATTATTACACTTTTGTATAGCTTAATGTATTTTGAGGTCCTAACTTTTGAAATGACAGTTGGTCTTTATTAAACATGAAAACATACATGTTTGTGCTGAAATCTGTTGTACGATGTGACCACATGAAAATAGGAGCGCATAATGACTTTACATCGGTTTACAGAAAAAACTTAACTCTGTAAAACTGCTGTCAAAATTATTTTGAAGGTATTAAGGTAATCCCACATGAAGGCTCTTTAAACAATGAGGGGTTCAGTAGTTCTGAGGATTACAAGTTTACTAAACTGCACATTCAAGATAATGAATTTTATTTGACTTCTTAGTGGGTGAATTTTCAACAGAAACCTTTTTTTCCTCACCAGCATTTTTTCAAAGAGTGCCAGGATATCTTCATCACTTTGTTCATGGAGCATAGCGCTTTGAGGTGAGAGTTCATAGTTGGCAGCTGAAGAGTGTCGCTGATTTGGAGGGAGAGGCTTTTCCTTGTCCTTTTTTGTTCTCATACTGGTGAGACGCTCCAACTGGGAGGGTGAACAAGATAAGATGGGTTAGAGGAAACACACACATCAAAGAGAGGGCATATCTAAACATGCAAGCCCTACTCTCCTTTAAAACACACCCACAGTGTCATCAGGTTTTTAATGCCAATAAGTTGTTTTAGTTTGCAGATATGACATTAGCCGTTTTCAGACTTACAACTCTTTGCAGAAAATTTGAAGGGAGCTAAATTACCAACATTTTTTGTGGTTAGATTACTGGACTCTAGCTATGCAAGCTAGATGTTTGAAAGGAATATAGAAATCACCAAAATAAAAAGGTGCGTCTTCAACCACAAATGTGACCTACAGTATATCACGTCTCAATCTTCCAACCTCACACACACCTGTTCATTGAACTACACCTAACCTGAAGAGGGACGTTTTATGAATTGCTTATGTATTATGAACATTTATTCATGCCAATTTCCTAGATGAATACATTGCACATTAGACATTGGTCTGCTTTTTAAAGGCCCAGGGTTCCAAAGCACATTATACTACAATCAACCATTCACTCATAATGCAGTGATGGTGGTAAACTCCACTGCAGCCACAGCAGCCCTGAGGCAGACTGACAGAACCAAGGCTGCCATTCAGATGTCATCTACTGACCACCAGCAGCAGGCAAAGTGGCTGAAGTCTCTTGCCAATGAAGACAACTGGCACAGAGAATTGGGGATTTGAATAGGCAACGCCAGGACAAATCTGCACCTCCTGAGCCAAAGGCGCCTTCCTTCCAAAAGATGGTGGCAGCATCTAACTTTTAGGTGCTGTGTACATCAACTGTACCAATTTATTTTTTAAACATGAATTAAACTTGAACAGCTTTAGTTATCAAAGTTTAGAAGTCACTCAAAAGTATTAAGACTAGAAACACTCCAAATTAAGAGTCTGAAAAGGGCTAAAATCTTCAAAAGGAACACTTTTAGCAAAATGAGGTCATTGTTTTGTGTCAGACATTTTGGCACAAAACAATGACCACACAACGTAAACAACATGGGTGATGTCTAATACTTAGGGTTAAGTCTTTGTGCTAAGTCTTTGTGCTAACATTGTGAGTATTGCCAAGACATACACTGTGTATTAAAATAACTTAAAACACACAAGAACATGAGCTCAGTAGTGTACAAGGTCTTGGCACAAAGATGTGATATAATAATTCACTAATCTTTGTGCCAAGCATTTATACTTTCAATGAATTTCTCTAAATTATGCATATCAAGCTCATGTTCAACGCAAGACAAAACACACACTCAGTGCTGGTTACATTTAACTGGGACTCTGACAGACAGCTGGTGAGTCGAGCATAGGTGATTGTAACACACATTAGCAGACCTACCTCATCTGGAATCAGCCGTTTGAGATTCTGCAGATTGTATAAAGATTACAAGGGGGGAAATGGAACGAGAGGGTAGGAAATATCAGCCAAGATGACAGAAAAGAGGCGACAAGGAGGAGAGGGAGAAAAATAAAGAATCCATTAGACAGAAATTATGACAGGCAACAGCTCCAGGAAATTATGTAGAGTACATAAGCAATTCAGAGAAAAATCTAAAAAAAATGCTATGGAAACTTCATCCAGTTATTAATTGAGGATAATTATGTTCTATATTAGTGCAAACACATTCTATGTTAAGGTACCAAATACAGTCTTGATTAACAAAAGGTAAAGAAGGAAAAAATTGACTAATATAGTTTCAAAAACAAGATGGCACATGTGAGCCACTAGATGTCAGTATGTACCAAATAATGTTTCTGATGGAAGATCAAAGCAATGAAAGAATGAATTACACACATCCATTTAACCTTCTCCAATTAAATTATAAAAGGAATTATAGCACCACATAGGAAAATGTACAAGAACACACAAAGAATGAAAAATACATTTTTGAAAAATGAGGCATATTTGAAAAATAAATTAAAAAGTAGGCATTTTCCAACTTTTGGGTTTTGAAGGTGCTGCAAATACTTTAGATATCAAGGCAGATTAGAAAATGCTCCAACAAATATGTCAGGCTGAAATAATCGGCTAGGAGAAAGCATCATACTTCTGTTTAATATTCTTACAACCAATGAGAACCTAACAACAAAATATTACTTTACCTTTGCAAGGTTCAAATATTTCAAGGTTTTTAAAATTTTCAGCTTAATTTTGTTTCATTGTCTGATATCAGCCATGTAAGATATGAGGTTTTATGAAAGTTGGAAACAAAAAACCCTGCTATGATAAGTTTGTTTCTGCAGGCTTTTTTATTGGTCTTCATGAAAATAAAAAGTTGAATAACTGGTGGGAGAAAAGTAAAAAAAAAAAAAAAAGCACTTAAAACTCCATAATTCCATACATTTCTTCTCAAATGAAAGTGGTGCTCGGATCCACACAAAATAATTTCAGCCAGACGGTTGGTATTGCACATAATTTCAGCGACTCCCACAACTTATTCCATTTTATATTAAACAAAACCTCAGCAAACTATATTATATCAGGCCGTTAAAGCTGAGGCAGTGGTGAAGAAAGAGCAGACGGATTAATTGTCTTTAACATTTCTAAGGATTTCACACAAACATAAAGTGTATTTATATAAAGAATGGAAAAATGTTAAAGTTAATTAATAATAAAATTATGCAGAATTCAACAATATGTTTCGAATTAAAATATTTTCACCAGCCAATTGCAGAGTAATAATTCAAGATGTGAGCATCAGACAAGTGTGTCTGTTAGTGTGATTAGGCTCTTCCTGCTGAGCCACAGTCAGGCAGGTGCATGCTCAAAGTTTTGGTTTCGATTTCAGCTTCCTCGCTTACCACTTGTTGATGCGCCCTTGGGCAAGGCACTGAGTGGCTATTTCCCTACCAATCTGTTCATCACCATATGGTGCTTGTTTGAGTGTTGCCTGAGGCTCTGGTATAAAAACACAATACAAACTCACCCTATTTACACGTGAGGAAGTCTGATAAGACCATATTAAATATAATAATCTCAACACGGATTATATTATTCATAGAGGCATGTTTTAGGTCTGCATGGGGGTTTAAAAACTTCAAATTTAGGTTTCAGGCAGGCTAATGTTAAGTATTAGTCATCTTTACATTTAGTACTAAGTACTAAGGAGATTAATGTAAGTCCTGCATAAGCAGGAAATCGAAAAGAGAAAGTGGGAACATTCTGTTCATAGGAAAAGGCCTCAAAAGAAAGATGTTTCTCCTCCAGCACTTGTCATTAGATAAACCCACATCATAAACGTGTGCAGAATGTGAGAAAAATCCCATACAGGTGAAAACCAGAGCTGTGGTAGCATTGTGCCCACACAACGGAAATGCACTGTCTGAACGCACTCTGCTCTTACCCTGAACAGAGTGTGTTCAGGGTAACAACAAGACTCAAAACTACTTAGAAAAATAAACTATGAAGTTCTGCTTTTTAAGCCACAACTGAATTTATGCAGAATTGAAATCATGTTTGAGACAAGACAGCTCTTGATATAACATCTGGTAACATAGCTTACTAGAAAAGAAGCCTTAGAATTGACAGCTATGAATTGTTTAATATTCATAACTAAATGCTTAATTTAAAAAAAAAGATAATATATCTGATTTGTACACTTTTTAACTATGCTGCCAAACTTATTGTTTACTGACCAAATAAAGCATTAAAACAATATTTCACATGCCCTGAAGATATTGTAAAAGTGCAAAAGTCAGATTCACTCACAGGATAACAGCTCAGCTGCACTATATATGCTAAATATATTCTGCTTTCATACAACAGGCCAAGAGATGTACTACTATCATTGTTCTGAAAGTGCAATTTCAACTCATAAGCAAAATTAAAACACCCAAAGCAAGGATGGGTTTTACATGGAGCTCATGTAAAACCATGAGCTCCATGTAAAACCAGCAACCTGAGAATAAAGTGAGCTATTAACTTTTCTCTATAGAGATGACTTCACAGAGTCTTAAATAGCCTCCTAGTCTCACACAAACATTACATAAGAAACAAAGTTTACAAACAGTGAAAACAAATACAACCTAAAGTTATTGGCCCTATTATATTTCACATATCATTTCCCGCATATAGTGTGGAATAACGCCACCATCCTCTCACTGCAGCAGTATTGCTGCTTTCACTAACTGATAGTGGCATAGAATGACTTCCTCTCTGTAGCTTTATCACTCTCCTCTTAGGCAGGGCTGTCACTCTCCCTCTTTCCAGTGGTGTTCTTCCCACTGCTTCCTCCAAAGCAGAGTGGCTAGTCCTGAGATAATAGCCTTTGTCCTAAAAAATACTGGGCAATGACGACAGTCGCCTCACTGACAGTGTTCACCATTGAACGATATTAAGAAAACATGTGATGTGTGAAAATATTGGGAAATGCTCCATGGCTTCCAAACAATTAAAAAATAATATTTTTCTGCTATAGGTTGCATCATGAAAAATGTACTTTCACTTTTCAATTTTTTATATAATGTTATTATGTCATGTACAATGTGTTGTACACATACTTAAGGAGTTTCTTTGATTCATTCATGCATGTCTGATTCTCCCATGGCAACCATTAGAGGCTGCATAAAAGCCTATACTTACAGTGCAAAGCCCATTTACTAAAGGTGCAGCTTGGAGCTTCAGTCCCCAGCTGAGCACAACTCCTCCACTCAGCTCCACAAGACTAGCGGCAGCAGCAATTAGCAAACACCTGGCAGGACTGCGCATCCGCAGCTTATCATGCAAACCAAAAGCCTCTTTTACACTTGTAAATGGTGTCAATGGAACGAATGGAGAAGCATTGTTATGGTGACATGCAGAATGAAGTGTTTCCAAAAGGGAAGGATTTACTTATAGAGACAAAGGACAATTTCAAGGCATCAGATATGACTATGATGCATAGTTGACCACCAGATGAACCATTTTTTTTGGCAAACACTGAAAGCAACTCTTAGTCCTTTAAATATAACCTGTTGTTCCAAGAGCCCAACGGTTCAGTTCTTTCAGCTACAGATGTAGAATATGCTGAATTGCCATTGTCATTACAAATATGTGCAAAAAAATAGAACTTTCTAAGGGCTGCTGTTATCACATTTCAATACAATAGCATTATTATTTAATCTTCCACATACTTAATACCAAAACCTCAAAGATTTTCTTGCCTAAAAGACTAAAGTCCACAGAGTGTGAAGAAAGGTAGTGACTTAATTGGAACAACCTGCACCTTGTTGCACCTGAAATATGTCACCCACTACAAACACAAAAAGTGGCAAAATATTTTTTAATGTTGATTGATGCATTTTTTTGGTGCAAATGAAATACATGAATATACTAAATAATTTCTACTCTGTGTAACAATAAAAAGTACTTAAAACTTGAAGTAAAATTGGGGCGACGAGTGTACTATGTTCTCTATGTAATTGTTCAAACTGGGTTGCCATGGTTGCATACTTGGTGTGCATAGGGAAGTACCGTAGTATTGTGACAGGCACACCCAGACACTACAGCCTCATACACATCATACCAAAGCAGGAAATGTTAAATTCTGATGCATTTAACAAACTCAAAGCATTGTCAACATAACGTACTATACAATCAGTAAAGAAAAACTGTTTATCATCTCTACAGAACCCACACAAAGTGCAAACTAATGCATAAAAAAACCCCTTTAAAACTAAACCACTAAAAAAAATGGTACCAAAACAGAGTGAATGTGCTACCCTTACGAGGCCAAGATTACACTGATGAGTTGAGCAGCAATCCTTTAAAATCCCAATCTTTCACAGCTACATTCTGGTATTGTCCCTAAATGCCTTACAGAGCACAGATCCAGTGCTTTTCAGTAGACTCACTGTGTGAGAGATATTATGTCTGAATGCAATAACAAGTAGGGCATTTTTGCTGCATGACTGCCCATTCACCCAGGCATATTGCTAGCAATTTTGGCAACAACAAAAAAAAAAAAAACAAAGCAAAAAAAACAACTTCTTTCTAAACCACCTACTAGAAAGTTATGAGTTTTAAATGTAAAAAAAAAAAACAACAATCAGCTCTCCTGTAAGCTTTACTCTACACACTACAATCCCAAGAACGACCAACTATTAATTTGTTTTAACTGTGGAGAGTTTTTTTTTTCATTTTTCAGACATACTGGCCAAAAGAGATTACTATGAAGTGCAATTAATAGGCAGCTATTGCCAAGATGAGCTTTCATTAGTTCTGGAAAATCCCAAGTGTGGAAAGCAAAACAATAAGCACAACAATTAAATTACCATTGCAGATGAAAGGTTAAAGCAGTTTTCAGAAAAAAGGTTTTGCAATACCAGTCTGGGGTTTCCAGCTTAACGCCAAAGTCCAAAAGCATGACGTTTATGTTAATGAGTGTTGCCCATAGGAGCAAGCATGCTGTTTTGTCCTGTGTGTCTCTGTGTTATCCTGTGAGAAGTTTCGACCTGTAAAGGGTACTCCCCGCCTCTTGCCCGATGACTAGAGGTGCACTGACTGCAGTTTTCTGGCCAATCGCCGATTACCAACCTGTAAAAAGCCTGCTCTGCTGACCGACTTTGATTTTGGCCAATACCCTTTTTTTTTTGGTCTGGAATGTTGCTAAATGTAGCAAGAAAGTTGCTGAGTTGGCAACAGTGCTGTGACTATTGTTAACTGAAAATGTGGAGACATGGCCTGGTGGGTCAAATCTCTCTGATGGAAGAGCAGAAGAGGACAGTGATTGACTTTTAAACATTTGCAGATGTAGATAAGATCAAGGGATAAGATCACCTTTGCATTCAAGTGTCAGCCGATCTTTTCAGGATCTCAGAAAATTAAGAAAATCAGTACCAATAAATCTGCTGGCCGATAAACTGTGCACTCAGACAATTGGCCACTAGAGATTTTTCCAGCACCCGACACCAACTATCAGCCAAGAAACTGGAATCAGAATCCTGCTTTTCTAGGAATAACCAGAGGATTTGGCTGAGATCATTCTGACCAACATTATTTTAATATTAGTAAAATAGTATTGGGTTAAAAATGGTTATATAGAATAAAAACTGAAGTTCAAATATAAACTTGCTACAATTTGGGATCTACATTCATTAATGTTGCTCTATGCCCAAAACAACACAAGACAACTTAGCCTAAAATGCAGCTTCTTTCCAAAATGCTGTTTTGTTGTCACAAACAACATTTATGATCCCTGCTTTAAAAAAAATCTGCATCGTGTTTCCTTCAGTACATATTTACCAGAAGTAGAGCTGTACAATAGATCCAATTTTATGTGTGCAGTATAACACATACAAAGGGCTGTTCTGTTTGGATACAATGTTTGGTAGGCTATAATATTTCATGAGTTATGCATTTAAACTCTGCAAGCAAATAATATATTCCAAACTCTCCTCCAGCAGGAGGATTTTTCACTGTCCTTTATGTACAGATCCAAGGTAGGTCTTAGTGAACTTGAAAGGCAGTGGTTAGAACAATTATAGGGTGGAATAGAAAGTAGAGTGGGGAAAATACAGGTTAATCACAGTGGATGTTCTCATTGCACTAGCCAACAATAACACTGCAGTTTTTCAGTTTCCTTTTATGCTACGTTTAGCACAAAACATTGCTGATAACTGCTGAGGGGACAGCAGCTCCCAGCACTGTGGCTACAGAATGCTAAATGCTCATAGGTTTTAAAGACAGAACCAAATACAGGACCAAACCTGTAATACGTATTTAAAATGATGCAAATATGTAGCTCTTTGTTGTCTTTCTGGCCCCGTGAAGAAACAAAGACATTTTTAGAGGGTTCTACAGTCAAATCTGGTACAACCTGATGGTTCAAGCCCCAACAGAAGAGGATTGAACTGATATTTATTTATCCTCTTTCTATGGTGATAGATTTCTACTCTTCTTGTCTCAAAAAAGAGGACAAACTGCACAATTAAAAACTCTAAGACATGCCACCATCAGATATCGACTTCTGAAAATCATAGATGGTAAAAAAACAAAGCACCCTTCATTTCTGTGAAATGTTTTTACTGGTCTTTCTTACCAAGCACATACAATTGGTTCCCCTGTGTAGGTTCATAAATCCCTTGTTAGTCTTTCTTAATGGTGCCATTACCATTGTTTAATCCAAAGCTACAGCAAAAGGCAGCATTGGAGGAAAAAAATGGCTACGTTGCTGAGAAATGAAGCATTACAGAAAAGTCCCTTGCTGAAAAATTAATCATAAAAAGTCTTAAGCCAAAATTGTTGAGGATTTTTTCCTATTCTAATGACTGCCTTTGAAAATGAGATTGTTGGGTGTGCATTTCTTGGCTGATAATTTTATAGGGGAGATATTCCAGATGGGTTAAGAAACTTTTTTTTCTTATTTGGGCATTGTGTAGCAATAGGTGTGGAGGAGTCAATACATTGCAGATATGAACAATTAAGAATTGAACATCAAAAGTTGACTATTTTAAACTTATGACTTAATTTTGAGGACATCAGGTGGTGAAACTTAGACGCAGGTAATTATAGTATGAGGACATGAGTGAAAGCAGTTTTCATTTTCCAAAGGCCTGACTGGAGAGTAATTAAGTGTTGGCTAATTTGTTCCGAGATTTATGGATTTTACAGGCCTATGTTAAATTAGTCCAACTGAACAGAGTCTCATTACAGCAGATGCTCATACCGGACACAGATGACATTGTGACCTGTAGCATTTTGGCCAGTGTTAGAAGCACACACGAGGAAGTAATAAAAAAAGAAAACGGGCATATATCGTAACTAATATTGTCATCGCAATATTTACCAATATTATGTCTGTGCGAGATTTTATAAGATAGTGCCACCAAATCCAGAGGCAATAAAAATGAAACAGCTGATTATTCCTACCACCGTAAACAGGAAAACTATCAAATTAGTGATGTCAACACTTACCCCCCCAACAGAAGCTAAGTAGGATTAAATTTATGTTATATAAATAACCGATTTATAAACCCATCGCAAATGTAAGTGAATCGAATTGTGAAGTTCTTAAAGATTCCCGCACCTAGCTAGTATGCATTGAAGCCTTTTCACTGGCTTACGGTAATTCCAGAGCTAGCTGAAGTTGTGAAAACAATTAAGCCAAACCCCCTGAGGCCGACTTGTTCCCTGACTGCATTGCTGAACTGAGGCTAATCTAAACTTGTTCCAGCATTTAACTACGATAATACTGGTGGGTTTCCAGACCTCTACAGTTATCAAAACAAGAGTAGGGCAGATATTGTCTGACTATTCAGCAAACACTCAAATCTTCTATTGATAGTCCTAATCAAGAACTAATTAGCAGATAGTCACTTTTTAAGTAATAGTGCACAATTAGTTTAAGATGCTCATTAATATTTAGACTATTGATCATTTTAAAAAGCAGATGACATTTCTTTTCTAGTTACTGAGGGTTTTACTGCCTATAATTTACTTTATTGTTTTATGCTCTTAAACTATGTCTTATGTACCCTTTAGTGTTCCGTGTTTCACTGAAAAGCACTTTGTGTCATTTTCTTCAGCAAACAGTGCTTTCTAAATAAAATGTACTTGCTTAAATTCATGTACTTGTCCAAATGTCAAACTTCCATCGTGACCTTATCCTGACAACCTGGAGCTACACTATTTAAGTTTAGGAAACCAATGCACTAGTTCACAGTATTACTCTATTAAATTACAATTACAATTTTGTTGCAGCAGAATCATGCTTTTTTTCCCCTTTTCTTGAAACAGTGTTGTTGGTACACAAAGCTGACAAAAGATTAGCTGTAATCACTAAAGGGAAGACAGAGAGAGAGACAAGGTCTGACACCGTAATCCCAACTAAGCTCCTCCTTTATGGCACGAGTAACACACAGCAGTGAGGCCAGTCATATCTGTGAGGATCAGGAGCTGTTCTGTCTAACCAGCTCTCCGCTGACTGTTCAAAATAATAGGGAGATTAAAAGTGCTTATGTTTGGGGACAGTCCTCAAACTAAGTTCCATTAGAAAACAGCTATTTGAGTAGCGCAGAAAAGTTGAAAAAAAAAAAGAATCCTGCAGCTAATTTATTCTAGGTACTTAGCATTGCCATTATAATAAATTTTATTTCATAATTTACTGCTAGTTACCTGGCTTGCTGTTATTAGAAAGTCACAATCATGAAAGATGAAAGCCTAAGCCTTGAAAACTATTACCGTATTTGCTAATTATTTCTACCCACTTACTAGAAAACCATTGAAGAGTCCAACAAGCACTTTTGAGGACACAGCAAGCCTAAGCTACATCTTACAAAAACTAATCAATTCAGCAATTTTCAGTATAGCGTACTTAAAACATCAGCATTCATTAATTCATGTACATGAAGACAGTGACACAGATTCTGTGTTATACTAGTCTACTAGCATATGAGAGAGACACACTTGTTCTATATAAAGCTCAGAAATACAAAAACTATTTGATCTATTAAAAAGAATAACCTGCTATCAGACATGACATAAAACCACATACACTTAGTAGCAGATTAGACTCGTCATTCAATTAAATTGCCAAGCCGAGTTACTTACACAGAATAAAGATCAGCAAAACCGCATTATGACAAGATTATGGTTACAAAGAAAATTTAGGCTTGGAGACTGTGACCTAGTGACCTTATGTGATTGGGTGACTTCAGAGAGGAAAAGTTACTGCAGAGCATTTGGTAAAAAAATGTGTGTGAATAAGTAAAATTAAGAAATTTAATAATTTCTTATCTAATGATGCAACATAATATGCCAATTATTTTGAAAACTCTTGAGTTGATAAAACTAGACAAAAAAAAACTTTCACTAGTGCAAGTAAACAAAGCTGAATAATAAATTATTTAGAATGGAAGTTAATCAAAAGCTTTGCAACCTCAACCACAAGAAAATGAACACTTAATTGTAAAATGTGCAACTAGCTGTACAACAAATATATGTGAAACTAACATCAGACCCCAAACTGAGATCACTACAGTAACAAAGACCCTGATCTAGATTCAACCAGCAGAGACCTTTAAAGCTTCCAGACCTTCAGAATAGAAAGTCATAGAAGGGTCATTATAATTACTGGCCTTCTGGTACCTATTTACACAATTGATGGAAAAAAGAATGAGAAAGATAAGAGTGAGAAATAATGAGTACAAATAAGGAAGCATCCTGTTTGCCATTTTTGCACAACTTCCTGTCACAACCCTCTGAATTTGAGAAATATAACTGTGTTCGACAGGAACCCATCAGTATATGTAAATACGAGATGAGGAAAAACAAACAATTTGTTTTTTAAAAAGTCAAAAATACTGGGCACCAAATCTGCATGACTGTCAGCTCAAACAACTCTCCGTTCGCATGACAAACAAAGTCAGACAGAAAGAGAAACTTCTGTTTTCTCCAGAGGCTCAATGCACGCGAAAGCACATGTAAGCACAGCAACAAGCTACAAGAAGCAGACTTGTACCGGAAGATGTGAAAATAAGGGTGACACAGCTGCACTTTGCGACAAGAGCAAGGGAAAGCAGTGATTGGGCATCAAATGAGCACCTGTATTATAGTAGCTTGTTGTGTTAAGGATGAGTTAACAGGCGAGAATGACCCACTTTGAGATTTTTAATCTTTACACCCAAGAGTTAACAAGTTGAATTAGCACTGAGACAACAAAAGGCTCTTTTCCACTAGAGTGCCTGTAACCGCTTTGGTTCTGGTCCTCACCGGCCAGATTCATTTTCCATAAGCAGATCGTGGCACCACGTGGCTGTTTGCAGACTTTTTACCTGCTTTGGCAATACTGAGCCGAGTACTGTACTGAAGCGATTTGATTGACAGCTTACTGTATTCATTGATTATCTTGTGATTACCTCAGGGCAAACTCCAAAACAAAATGATAGCTTAGCTGTGAAATCTTCATCGATATATTTGGTCTCGCAATGAACTTCTATAACACCACATGAAATATCTGGGTTTATTTGAATCTATCAGAACCAGTGTTGCTCCAAACATCAGTGGAGAGTTGACCACAGATGATGCATGCTAATGGCCCACCAACAATAGTGAAGAACAGACTGTATAATGGAGAAGCTCACTACCTGGGGTAGAACCAAACCACACATTAACTTGTTATTTCGTGTATTCCCAATGGAAAAGCGCCTAAAGCTAACTGCACCTTCAGTCAGTTTGAAGGAGCAACAAAACATGCAAGCAAAAACTTCCTGTTACTAAGGAAAGCTTAGACAAAGCACACAAACAAATCAAATGTTGATAGATTCACAAAAGTACAGGCCATTTACTTCTTGTTAGTACCAGCTGGATGAAGACAGATTAGTTATTTGCAATAACTGCAGATTTCCAGCAAATATTTTTCTTTGAGAATTCTATTTATTTTAAATTTGGATACTTGGCTTTGATTGCTGGTTTCTGGTAATATATACATATATTTTTTAAATCTCAGTAGTGAGACAGAATTACTAATGACATATGGCAAGCCACCATTAAACGTCTAGGGCTAATTTATGGCAATGCATAATGAAAAAAGGTGGATTTGCCTTTAGAACTGTTTCTAATTGACTGGTTAATCATTTACTGTGCATTCAGCAACATCTACTAGGGCTTTCTGAACACAGCGAAATGGCCTGTACTTTTATAGCGCCTTGTCTAGTCCAGAGGACCCCAAAGCGCTTCACACTACATTCAGTCTT
The DNA here is from genome assembly GCF_002775205.1 of Xiphophorus maculatus. Classification (NCBI taxonomy): domain Eukaryota; kingdom Metazoa; phylum Chordata; class Actinopteri; order Cyprinodontiformes; family Poeciliidae; genus Xiphophorus; species Xiphophorus maculatus. The sequence goes on along the minus strand of NC_036465.1, from coordinate 16,376,159 downwards.
TCACCCACACATTCACACGCTGTAGTCACCAACTCGCCATTGAGGCAACCTGACAGAGGCGAGCAGGCAAGGCGGGCGAAAGGAATATGAGTTGTTGAACAGGAATGTCAACAATTGTTTGTTTCTGACAATGTGAAATATCTTAATGTGTGAAAAAGCTTACTGTGGCACAGGGTGCTGGTCAGTTACACGTTGTAATGTTTGACCTCCACAGTGACAGTGCAGACTAACCCAAACTTTTGAACATTCACTGGGGTGAACTTAATCTATTCTTAGTAAGGTATTTAAAAGGTGTAGTGGCTCCGCATTCCAACTTCCACCTGCCTGCAAAAAGAACTTTGTTATAAACACACAGAATGGCATACCAGTCATCTGAGGTATGCAGATAAAACAGCAAATATTTGACTGTAGCAGAATCATTGCATTAATCCATTGTTCAGCTAAGGTGTCTATTATGCAGTTACTGGAGTTCAGACGAGCCATTAGCATAACTATGTGACATGTAATACACAAATCACATCCATAATCCACCCATAAAACTGTAGTTTAATTTTAAAACAAAAATGAAATTCTCCCTTTCCTCAGGTCAGGTTTAACCAAGATATTTTAGCTTTGCATAGCATTGAGATTCTCCATGATGACGAGTTTTGCAAAATTTACCACTTATCCTCTTTACAGGGATGCTGTTAATGTGAAGAAGTGGATGGTCAGTTTTTATTCCAAATTAGATCTTTTATTAAAGTTAGAAATCATTGTTTAAATAAGATTGAGATTTTAATTTGAGCTCTGCAAAGTTTTATAATTTCTAACAAGACTAGCGCAGCAGCTAATGATTATTTTAGGAATCGATTATGCTATTGATATTGTCGATTAACCGGATGAAAGAGTTGGCATATTCAGATGTTTCAGTTAATCTTGCGAGTTCATGTTATATGATATCATAAATGCATATGACTCCTCAATTTTTAACTAATAAATCAAACATTGTGTGGCAACACTTTATTTGACGGGTTGGGAATTAGACTGTCATGACACTGTCATAAACATGACATAACACCTGTCATGAACATGAGTAAGTCTTCATGAATATTTATGAGTGTTATAAAAGTATTACTGATTAAACTTGAGCTTTAATAACATAAAGCTACATCATTTTTAAAGTTTAATCAGTAATACTTTTATAATAAATTTATGTCAGATCATGATTTCTTGGTAAATGTCAAGTTGTCATAAAGACATTTTGAATAATGTCAACTTTGTATCAAAAGTGTCATGATTTACCGAATGACACTTTATGACAACACTCATAAATATTCATTAAGACTCACTCATGCTCATGACAGGTGTTATGCCATGTTTATGACAGTGTCATGACAGTCTTATTCACAGCCCATCAAAGTGTTACCCATTGTGTTACGTAAAATGCAATAGCATAGCTTCCCTTTACTACAAGCTTGATCATTTATAGCAAACAATGCATTTGCAGGTAAAAAAAAAAAAAAAAAAAAGCTCAGCTCTTTCTGCTTGTAGGGCTAAGCTGACAAATTTTTCAATTAATAATTGGATAACAAAAGTTGTTTTTTTTCTTTTGTTTGTTTTTTTTTTTTTTTACAAAATTTGAACCAGAAAAAAACTACGCGACTTGATTTCTAGGTAGAATATATTTAGACAAAGAGGGTTTTTCAAATGCAATTGTATACATTTCATGTACAGTTTTGGCTTAATTACTGCTCTGACTGTGTTCTTTCAGCAAATGGGATGTTTTATAGGCTGTACATTTCAGTTAATGTTTATTCAGTGACTAAATTAGTTAACAGTTACTTCAATAATGTATTAATCTTGATTAATTGAAAAAAATATTTGCTATAGTGTACACTTGCTACAGCAATATCAACTGGAGGGAACTCCTTGGATCTCTACAAAGGAGCAACAAGGAGCTCCAGCTGTCAAATGAAAGCCAACTGGATTACAGAACATTGCTTTATTTTAATTTTTTAAGCCGTCAGCGACTTTCTCCCATGAAGCATGGGATTTAGAAATATTGGCAACCTGGTGAGAGACACTGACAGGAGGTACAAATGCTCAGAATGTAGAAAATGCATCAATTCTGCAGTAATGCCAACCCACTACCAATTACTAAAGTTTTCAAGAACAGTTTACCAAATCGTCATATGTTGTCTTCATTTAAAAAACACTTTAATATGCTGCATGTTAATTTTTAATTTCCACACAGGTAGTGTCCACTCATGAATAATGAATGACTGTTAGTGGTATAAAAGCTTGTTAGGTTATAAAATCAACGTTAACGCTGATGCAATATGTAGTGGCTTGTGAGACCTTTTTCACACCCTTATAAACTTTTTAACACCATGACCCAAAACACCACTAACTGTTTTGGCAGAAAGAAAAATTCAGATGCGAAAATAAAAAATAAATGCTCAACGCATCTATGATATATAGTCTGCAACTCAAGTTGTGATGAATGTGCTTCAATCTTGGCCAGAAATACATTGCTGTCAAAATGAGCTCATGGGTGATTCTTTTTTTTTCTCAGTCAACCCAGTAATTATACTTCAAAAAATAGCTCTGATCATCTCTTTAGTGCAGCTCTCCTAGAACTGTTTTAGTCTAGTTTTGCTCTTTAGAGAACCACCACAGTCTAACCCAAGCAGCCCCTCCTATTAACAGTCTACTCAACACTCTAGTTTCATATTGGCAAGACTTTTATTCACTGTAGAGCATGCTCCTGTTACACCAAGATGCACCAAACAGTTGCAGGTCTGTTGCAGCATGTGGGTTTGTGTTGTTCAAAAGGAGTGGGTACGTTTAAAAAAAGATGCCAAGGAGAATCAGAGAACAAGTGCATATTTACCTATTCCACTTGACTCTGAGCACTTGAGACAGATTTAAGAGGGACTGAGAAGTCGTGACCTAGCCTGCTTATTTGTGCCACTACAGAAGGATAAGCATTTGCTGAGGTGGTTCCCCCAGGAAGTAATCACACTGATGCATAAAGTCACAGTCAGGGAGAAGATGTCACGCTCGAAAGATGATGCACTTTGCAATAATGCTGATGTTTACTGATTAAAAGCACTTCGAACTCATATCAAGCTACAGCTATTTGTGTACTCTAGAAAAAATACATTTAAAAACATTTGCAAAAGGGTGCAACATCCCATTACTTTGAAGATGTGTGGTTTTAGAGAGCAACAGTCCTTGAGTGGAAAAAAGGTCATAGATTGCACGTTATCAACTCCAGCCAGAGATTAGTGAAAAACTCCCATTATTAAGTCGAAAGATGAATATAAAACATCTAAAGCCATGTTTATACACCAGAATGGACATAAACACAGAAAACAGCCACAACAGACCCATCATTTCCAATATTTAGTCTACGCTTCATGCTTTTACAGCACATAGTACGGTGCAGTAGAACCCCTTGCCTGGTTTACCACTCTCTGTAGTACCATATAACTGATACTAACTTTTCTACATGCATTTTGTAGTAAAACTCCAAATAGCCAAACTGGTACAGTGATGCATAAACACTAGCTGATTAGTTAGATTTACATCCTGTGAGTGTGTAAAATGCATCTGTAGCCACAGACAGTACACATGTACTTCCTCATTCACAGAGTAAGTTAAAATTCATAACATCAGTTAAAGACATCTGATTAATTCGTGGAGACAGCAGATTGCATGTATGACTTTTGATCACAACAGCATGTTGTTCAGTTATAAATTGGTTTTCTACATTACACAACATCTGGTTCTGTAACTTAGCGTTTGATTGCTTTAAAAAAGTGTTTTTCCATTTCAGTCCTTACGGACCACTGCCCTGCATGATTTAGATGTTTCCCTTCTTCGACACACCTGGTTTGAATAACTGGGTGATTAGCAGGGTTTATGCAGCACTTGATGGCTGTAGAGGATATCATGCAACCATTTAAATTAGTAGACATTTAAAATATGCAAGGCAGTGGTCCCTGAGGACTGTAACTGGGAAACACTGCTTTAGAACATATTAAAACATCCTCGCAGTTATACCTTCATGCTTTTCTCTTAATTAGGCTACTTGTTGCTTATTAGTCGGAGTGGAAACATGTCTCTGTTAAATCTATAAAATCTGACAAGTGGTCTGCCATACAATGGTTTCTCCATCCCTGCAACATAATTGATCGCCTTCATGTTCTACCATCTGCTGCGGAAAAAGTCAGCTTCCTGCTCTGTTGTAAACCGTTCATTGGACAATTCCTTTTGCTCATTAGCATCAGATGAATATCTCGACTTCATGTTTACTTGGAAACTATTTAGCACATTTTAATAATTCAGAACTTTTTCTAAATTATTATACAACTACTTCTATTACTCTTAAAATTATCATCTGCAGATATTGCTGCTATTAACTGTATGTTCTTCTCACAGACATTACACCTGGACCAGTGTTTCTGTGCTGTATTCTCTACATAACTGAACAACTGGAGTTACTTTTAAAAAGTATGGCTAAATTTGTAAAAAGTACTTTAAACTGATGAACATTTTAAAACCCGTAGTAACTCACAGTTCAGGTATATTGCAAATCCCACCTGACATAACACACAGGAGCTGAATGGTAACTGACCAAAATTATTTACAGCCCAACACACACACACACACAAAAAAAAAACACCCAATGACTATAGCTGACACTATCAGAGCGCCCACACAAGCCAGTCATCAAAACATCACAACCATTTTCAGTGACAGGTTCTTAGAATGAGTTATTTAAAGCACATCATGTTTTCTTGCAGAAACAAGCACAACAGGTTACATTTTTAGGCGTAAATACATCCAACACAATATGACAGGTGTTCATTAAACAATTGGTTTTTACAGTATTTTGAGAAATAAATAGTTTATTAGTCAATTAAAAATTAGAGTCATCTGTATTAAACAGTGTAGGGGAACCCTAAATTTATGGACAAATAAAACATACAATTTCTAAGTGTCATTTATTTAAAGAAATGGGTAAATGTTTGTTGCCATGCCAAGAACCAAAACCTTCCTATAATTACAGTACAGCTTTTTGAAGATTTTCCCTGCTATTTGATCATTTTGGTGATGGGCTCCAAATCTCTGAGGTTGGAATGCCTCCCTCACCCTTATCTGCAGATTTTTGATAAGAAATATGGTATAGAGGCCTTACTCCTCAACGTGGCCGTCACAGGTTTTAGTCCTGGCCTAATGACTTTTACCGCATGTCTTCCCTCTCTCTTGTAACCCACTTTCCTGTCTGGCAACTGTCAAATAAAGGCCACTAGAGCCAATAAAACCTTAGAAATGAAAAAATAAAAATAAGGACCAACTTTGCCACCCTTAAATGGAATCTTAGTTCCGATCAAGAGAGACATCTTGTTAAAGTTTTTAAAATTACTTGAAATCTGCTGGTGTACAAAGAATTTTGAGTTCAACCCTAATGGACTTGATACACGGAACAAAAGTGACAGTTTTCCGCTATTCTGGGTGAACACAAGAAACAGGACGTAACAGTAGCAAAAACTTAACAAAAGCGATAAAAGTTGAACAGAAGTCGAACATTTCAAAACTTTTCCCAACAAAAGGAAAGCAACAGCAGTGATAAAGGTTGAACATTTTGATACTCTTTTGTTGCATCGCTTGCCTGCGTGTGCACGTGTATGAGCTCAAAATTTCACAGGCACAAATTTCGCTGGTCGCTTGGCTGGAGGAGGGAAGGCAATTGTCACCTCATCACACAAGTTCCATAGAAACTGAATGGAGAGAAAGCAATGTTGCTTCCCGTGTGTCAAGCACACAATTACAGTATTACAAATCTGCAATAAAAATGGACAGAGACCGGAGCAGCAGCGTTAATTATAACAGGAAAAAGAAAAGTCGTCTGACTTCAAGTAACCATGCAGTTGTTAAACAACTCTTTCATCTGCAAACATGTAGAAATTCAGCCTAGGAATGTTCAGACATAATCAGGCTGTCTTTTTTTCACTGTCACTGCGCTTTCTCCCAGCTAACAAACACTTTGAAGAATGCTGACTATTTTAAATACATTCTGCATGTTACCAACCCCTAAGAAAAGCCATATTGTCAAATGTAAACACTTCTGCTGTTTTGTTGTTTTACATTTGTGTAAAACAACAAGAGATACACTTACACCTCATTATTACTACAAGACACTAAATCTGCAGGGAAAACTATGCTGGACACTGGAAAAACAAAGACTCTAGGCCAAAATCTGGGATCTAGAATTCACCTTGTATCCCAAACAACTGTCCAAGGCAGTGATCCCTGGCTAATCCCCACTTTGTCTGCCTACTGGCTTGAGCCAGAAGGCATGTTTACATCAACAGCATTTATGTATGCTGACCTTCTGTTTCTCTGGACCTGATATAGATGGGACTTTACGGAGCTTCGCTTTTGGTTTCGAACCAAATACCTGACATATGTAGATATGGAGGAAGATGCATATCACCCCTATCAAGCACATCTTCAAGTTCCAGAGAAGAATTTGTTGTTTTTTTTCTGTGTCAGCTTCAGTTATTATCTTTAATGTCAGATATGGGTTGATAAGCTCTGCTGTACCTGAGCTAATGAGCATATAAAAAAGACCAAGCTGTCATAAAATAATGTAACTGATTATTTGTGACATTTTTGGCTAAAATTGACTAGCGAGTGACAGACTGATTCAGTGACAAAACATATTAGTTATCTGGTTATGGAACCTAATCATTTTGATTAGGTTTCCATGTAATAAGTTGTATAGACAAAACACACACATAGGTGTGACACATTGGTCTTCCATTTACTGGTTTCAACTGAATGAGGTGAAGAATTATAATAAAATCAGAGCAGTCAGTAGAACAGGAAAAACAGCTGAGTGTTGATGTCACACTGTAAAACAAGTTCATTTCAGGTCTATACAACTACAAGGTGCAATAAAAAGACAACTCCATTGGGTTTAACATCTTGGAGCCAATTTATAAACATGCATAGTCAAGCTAAGTAACAGATCTGCTGTCTTTCTTGGGAAGGCATGGGAAGAGAATTTATTTACTGATCAAGAAATGCTGACTTGAAAGAATCATCTCATTAGTGTGACCTACATTATCAAAGGTCAGGACAACAGGACAACACCATACTTTCAACAGCCATATTGAAAAATTGGTTCAGTAAAGGTCTTTTGCCCAAATACTCTCAACATTATATGTGTTGAGAAGGGTTGCCTTTTGGCATGAAATTATAATTTTACTAGTAAATTTTAAAAAATAATCTCAACTATGATGGGTATTTAAATATTTTTATTAAATTGTAGCTAAAAAAAGATGTAGACACACCACCAAAAAATCTGACATTTTATTTAGCAGCCCAGATAGTGGAGTTGCAGAGCCACCATTTTGATACAACTGATACACTAGAATGCCCAAATATCCAAACAACTTCAGAGATTTAAGGTTGTTTTATTCTGCTCACACTTGGTGAATAAAACTGATTCTGAGTCATAAGTAGGAGCACAATCTTTAATAAAGTCTAAGCATTAAGATTGGACATTTTCAAGTAGGTATATTGTTACCCAAGCATCAGCTGTACGTACTAATATGAGAGTTTTAGAGCATAATGAAATCTAATTTTCACAAATTGAAAAAAAAAATTGTTTACTGTTGACCAAAGTAAAGAAAAACATACATATCTATATATTATCTTTTCTTGATAACTATATTTAAATCATGCTGAAGCTGCAATCTCCAGCAGCCATTGGGCAAGGGGAGGGATTTACCCCACAAAGGAAGAAAATACATTTCAGGACAACATAGAAACAAATAAGGTATAAAAACAGACTTGAGGGCAATTTAGAGCAGCCAATTGACCTACAGTTTTGAATGAGGGGAATATTTCTAATAAAAAGAAAAAAAGACCAAACATTCTCTATATTTACAGATCCTTAATAAAAAAAAAGAACAAGACAAATATGTAAAACTTTTGCAAACTTAGCACAGCAGCTATCAGAAACTGAAGGGAAGGGAACCTGACCAAGCTAAGCCAGAAACAAAACGTCAAAATCAGGCAGCTTCCGAACAATAAAAGCACAAATGCTGGGAAGGGAGGTCAGACAACAAAAAGGAAAATTGATGCTGATTGGCTACTGGAGGCAGCCTGTGATACATGAAGATGAAATGCATCAATGCCTGCTTTGCTTTTCTTCAGTGTGCTAATCTTGGAGCATGAGTCTGTAGCCAGGTAGAAAAAAAGGGACACAGCAGAAGCTAAGTCCTGCCTGGAAATTTAAGTGTGGACTATCTATCTAAAAATTTAAGTACAGCGGATTTCTACAGCAAAAAGAAACTTGGATAGCACAGCTGTCAGTAACAGAATGGGAGATTAAAAAAAGTGCTGACTGGTTATTATGGTAATTCTGAGAATCCAAAAGCTAATGGAAATATAATACAATTTCCATGAAATGCAAGCACACCTTTGGATCAAATCCTTAGCTGTAAAGAATGCTGCCTGCTGCGCAACCCATTTAGATGCGATGAACTCAATACGTTAAGAGGCTAATTTTTTTTTTTAAAGTTATGTGTTGATTTTTTAACTTTGTATTAAAGATTACTTTGTACCACGTCGCATTGACTGTGGTAAAATAAGTTGGGTTTTTTTAATTGACGTATATGTGACAAATCAATTAGAAAACCTGAAACAACCCTTAAATGATTTTATAACACTACAATCCTGTTCAGACACAATATAATTGCTTAAGCTTGTATTTATTTTTTTAAACAATATCAAGAAATGGATGCAGGTTATCACTAAATCATATATGCATATACTGAGCCTCTTAAGTTTCCGTAATACATTTGCTAGGTATTCAATCTACTAACAAGTTTATTATTTGAAATGTCTTGTAAAGTTACTAAATGACAGAGCAACCAGTAGAGACAATTCTCCTTTTTAAATAAACCACACCCAGATGCAGCCTCCTATGCAGGTGTTATTTTAGCTAGATAAATACATAACTATTTTACATATTAAATATTTATTTATACTACAATAAGTAATCAATTTGAATATAATTTAGAAGCATTAAATGTCTAATTATGTGGAATGCTGATTTAAAACTCTACTTGTCTATATATAAAATATATTTATCTCATAATATGAGCAGTGCAACACATACAAAAGCTGACCATTCATGCAGCATTATGAAATTGTGAAAAACTGAACTAACATACCAACTCTGGACACTCAAACCAATCATGATAAACGTCAAGAATTTTATCTGGACCAGCTGCCTGGTACTTAGGCTGTTGTAGAAGCCCTGATGATAAAAGACAATTTACTTTTTTTAACGTGTGCATTCAGTCCTGAGAAGAGAAAAAGTTGAGTTGGTCTGCACATACTCTATGGTTACGGTTTGTGATCAATATCAGCTTTCACCTGCTGCTAGAGGTGACCAGAGGATAAAGTTGCACAAGAGTTTGTCCAGGCTGATGACAAACTTTATCACCGTGTTGACTCTTACTTCAGTGTTGCCATCCAGTCAGCACCCTGAGTCATAAAAGCTGACACAGCCAGGGAAAAATCCATACTAAGTCATCTGCAGAAAGTTTTAGCCACACCTATAAACTGAAAGTTAATTCATTTAAAAACATTCTTCTGCATGGACTGTTTTATTTAGAGACGGGAATGCACTGCCTCTGTAGAAAAGAATACAACCACACAGGGGTGTGTGCTGTGCTCAGACAAATGTGTAAGTCCTGTGTTGGCATGTTGCAATCAGTCAGGAATGTATAAGCCTCAGATGCAGAAATGAGTTGAACTTTTTAAAAAAGTGAAGCGCCAATAACTTCCTCATATGTAGCCAGAACTATGACCTCAGCTATGTATACACAGAGGGTAATATCTGAAGCTCGTAACAGCCGGTGAATAGCCTGGAGAGGTTACCGTAATTACAAGTAGGGTGTCGGTGTGAAACTTGAGAAGAAAACCTGACCAGCAGTGTGTGTGGAGTTTGGTGCAACACCTGGGCCCAACTCTACAGATGGCTAAGAAAGATAGAAATGCGTTAAGTTCAGTCAAGTGAGATACTCACAAATTTCTTTTTCCCATCTCCATCCTCGTCCTTGTCCTTCTTCTTTGATTTCCTATCCTTCTCTTTCTTGGATCCAGCAAATGAAGCTGAACTTCCCGTGTTCTGATCCATATTGGTAAATTACTCCGTTTCCTTGAATTTGGCGTACAGATTGACACATGTAGCGGGCGTTCTCCCCAGCAACGCTGTCTAACTTGGGTGGGAAAGTGTATCCCCAAAGGTTCAGTGGCAGTATCTCAGCTAGTTAGCCACAATCAGCACAGGTCTGCTAGTAATTTGGTACACAGCCAAGCGACCCCCCTCGCAAAGCCGCCCGTGTGTATGACCAAAGGAGGGAAATTCAAAGCACAAGCCGAAGTACTCGAGTCAAGAAGAACGAAAACAACTTGTTGCGCCTGTGGAATACCAACGAGCACCTAACGCTGTTACTTTCTATAGGTTACACCAGCCACAGAGTTAAGAAACAACATCAAACCCCGCAAATATGTGGTACAAAAAAAAGGCTAACGTTAGCTTTAGCCCGGGCTAGCCTGCGGGCTCCAGTAATTAGTTAGTTAAAACGGAACAAAAAGCCTGCGCGTCCACTTCCTCCCGTTGTTTCGGTAACAACAACGCGGAGTCGGCGTTAAAGATGACCAGAGTCGGTGGCGTGTCTAATCTTGGTTTCCATGGCTGCTCAATAAAGTTTAGGTAACTCTTTAACCCCTGTGTGACAACGGAGAAGCGAGTAGTTTCCACGGTAGACTACTTCTTCCTGTTCTTTGACAGTCCTGGTGAGTGGGCGGAGCATGCGCCCTGGAGCTTCACCTGAGCCGATTTAACAGACAGATCACTGCACAGGGCAAAAGAACACCGATCATCACATCTTATCAAGCTTAAGCAGCATCACCAAACAACAAGGGGAACAACAAGAGGAATTCTCTTTCACTTTGTGCCATAATCTAGATTTTTAAAATATCAAAGAAATCAATTAGTATCTAGAACAATTAAGAAAGAATCAGCGCAAACGTTAAATGAGTAAGGTGTGCAGCTGCAGCGCCTGGCCAAAAGTTTTTGTTGTTGTTGTTGTTTTTTTTTTTCATTCTATCACATTGGAAGCAAAAATGTTACATTATTAGGGTTTTATGAAACATACCAGCTTAAACCATTTCTCATTTGTGAAATGGAAGAAAAAGAATGCAAATTTAAAAATTAAACAATAAAATTATTTAAATTTTATTCATCCCCTTTTAATCAGACATCTCGAAATAACTTCCATTGCATTAAAATTGAGAATTGACCTAATTACTAAATAGAGCTCATTTGTTTGTAGTTTAATCCCAGGATCGTCTGCTGGACTTCCTTAGATATAAGCTTTTTAAACTACTTTGAATAATTAATTAAGCATACTGTAGTGTTTGATAACTAGAATTAATTGGAATGTATGTGTGATTGAATTAAATTGATTTTCTTTTTTGTCTGGAGACTATTTGTTAATAGGAAATATAAACTGAATTGAATTTACATAACTCCTGTTCTGTGAAGAGTTTTTTCAGAGAACATTGAACAAACTGCATCATGAAAGCCAACAGACATGTTTATTTTGTCTGTGCTTCCTCCATGGTTACAGTTGATATGCAAACACCTTTAAAAGAGAAATTTAAAGCATAGTTTCTACAACTGTATCCCAAACTTTAAACATCCCTATGGCACTCCATAATCTGAAAATGTAAAGAGTATGGGAGAACTACAAGCATCCTGAAACCAGGCATCCACTTAAAGTGACAGGCATGGCAAGAAGAGCATCAACCAACAAAGAAGAAAAGAGGTCCATTGTAAATCTGAAGGACCGGTAGATCCACAGATGTGGTGGGAGAATAGACTGAAGAACTAATATTTGTGCACTACACAAATCTGGTCTTTGTGGAGGAGTAGCAAAAAGAAAGTGCAATGTTGAAAGAAAGCCATTAGCTTGTTTAAAGCTAGCTTGTTTAAAGTTTGCTACAAGCCATGTTGGTGAAACAGCAAGGATGTGGAGGAACTCTGATCACAGGAGGATGGAAGAAGCTAAATACAGGCTAAATGCTCCAAAAAAACACAACTCTTAATTCTCCTAGGGTCCCAACCTCTTTGATAATACAAAGGCAACTTAGTTTATTTTCTAAGTCTTAAAAAGGGAATAATTAACCATTGTGCTCTTAAGTGTGTAGGTGTTGAAATTATCAAAGGCATATTGTATCGCCCTGTGAAATGGCCCACCTTTAAGTTTCCATCCTTTCCATTCTGCAAGCATACACGTTTCAATGCCTGAACTCTTTTTTTATGAAGCAATGTGTGAGTCCTCCCTTCCTGCAGTGGTTGCAGCCCTTCTGCATTTTGCTCTGCAACCATGCTGTGCATACAAATAATAGGACCTGGGGCTCCACCGTGTGGTCAAAATGTAAACGGCAGTTATTTCAAGGCGAGAAGGGAGTGGATTCATGCTGGTGTTAACATGCTAAATTGGAGGACTGGATCTCGATTCTGAATTTAGAAAGCATACAACCTCAAGTACTTTTTTTAAACATACATTTTCAAAGAAGTTGCAATTCAACTTAGGTACAAAATAAGCAAAAATTATATACGTCGACTTTCATATCAGTTAAAAATATATAGATGAAACTTTGACAGAATGAGTGTTTGGTATTATTTTTGCTGTATGTTTTGTGGATATAACAAGGTGTAATTCATTGCATAACTTTGACTCAGACATACACAAACTTGTAAGCGCCCCTAATCTCCCTCTCGCCATCACTCACACAGTAAGAGAGACAGGATCACAAAGACAAGCTTATTTTATCTGTCGTGGTATGTGAGTGATGTTTCCCAATAACAAGATTGGAGAGGATTTGCACATCACTGGTGGCACTGAAAAAGACAACACTTTGGTCTGCTTTATCGCACAGGACTCCGCCACAAGTCTCCCTCCCCTATGATGGTTATGAAGCTAAAAATTGTCTATGAGAAGTTAATTATAAAAGCGATAAGGCTTGCAATCCTGCGGCACTGTGTGTAAATGCCTCTGTGGGTGTAATAAATGATAAACAGTTGGCCTGTCATATCAGCAGTTTGCAACATCTTCTCCTGTATTATTCGGTCACAGGTGCACAACCAAAAAAACTACAGAAGACATTTCAGTATCTTTATACAACAATATATAGCCACTATAATCTGTCATTTTACAGTTGGAAAAAAAAACCTTTTCAGATTGTATCCTAATTGTCTTACAAGACAAGACAGTCCAGTTACAGTATTACAAAATACTTTTGTACAGACTAGAACAGTAGTTCCTATGCTGACACATTGCGAGCCATGTTTGCATGAAGGAAAACAGGCCCAGGGCTCAGTTCTGTGGTGCAAAGAGCAGGCGCCATGTCAGATTTGTAAGCAGTTTGATGAGTTAATCCTGGAACGACTAACTGGAATGAGGATCCTGGAAAAAATTGGCTTCCGTTTTGTGGAGAGCTGCCGGTGAATCATGGCAGAGGATTTTTTTCACGTTTCATTATTTAGATTAGCAGAAAGTACAGGCCTATGATTAATGAATCAATTCTGAGGTCCCCCTTTTATCTTTCCACCCGTCACAACACTGAAGTGTTTTTATATGTCAGTTTCAGGCCTGCAGGCAGCATCTATCGGAACCGATAACACTCCAGGTAAGAGATCCAGCAAATGTGCACCAGAAGTTCACTAAACAACATGAATGCCAGAGCGTTGTCCCTGTGGGGAGTTATTTGTAGGAGGTCCGGGCCTCTCTCAGTGACCTGTCATATGGCATGGAGGCGAAGAAGGAGTTCCGCAGCTGACAGTTGATGAAGAACACAATCAGCAGGACCAGCAGGAAAAGCAGTAGGCACATGACGATGTAGGTGATCAGGTCCGGTTTGTGCAGCTCGCCCCCCCGGAGGCCCCCTCCGCCGCCGCCCCTCCCCGTGGTGGGTCTTAGAAGGGCGGCCACGCTCACCGAGCCGGTGTTGGAGGCATTTAGGGAGGAAGGGGCGTGCGTCGTGGACTGGGCCATGAGCACCAGGTCGAAGTCCGGGGAGTCGGTGGAGTTCAGGAGGATCTGTCTCAACATGACGCCCTGTGGGTTCACCGAAGGTCGGCTGCAGGGAAACAAACAAACAATCAAATAAACAAATTATACAACTGACTGACATCTCAATTGTTCACACGGGGCATTTAGTGTTTGAATAAAGGCAGATGGAAAAAAAAGAAGAAGAAGCTTCAGAGTAGAAATGTTTTTTTTTTAAATATCCCGTCAAAAACATTTGTAGCCTATTCAGCAAGATAATGATGATATTAGAAAAATAAACCATAAAGTAGTCAAGTAGGTTCTAACAGGAAATAATGGTCTTATGACACTGATTATTCCACAGGGGGAAAAAAAAAACTAATTTACTTTGGTGTGAGCTGCGAAGAGTTCCGCAGGTAATCTGAAGAAGTCAAAATCTCGGATCCGCATTCCTTAGCGTCCCCGACTCTGATCCAGCGCCGCCAAGGACGAATCGGCCCCTCCGTCGCTCGTCGACAGCTTCTTATCGGCGTCCACGCGTGCTGAGTGGGTCCTGGTGACTGCTGTAACGCCGTCTCCCGTCACATAAAGAGGATGCAACCAAATCCACGTGTGGAGACGGTACCAAACCAAAACATTGTCTCACTAGCAATCGTCCCGCTTCACAGCCCACACTTTCTACGAGAACAATATCCAGATGAATTGGGAATTTGAAGTTGAGCGACGAGCGCCGGTGCGCACACGTGTAGCCAGGCTTGTGCGTCGCGGACCGCCTGCATGCGCGCACGGGACTCGGCAAGCGATCTCCGTCGCCCGCCCTTCTGGTTGCCCTTTTTATCCAGTAAAGAATCGATGCGTGTTGATTTGATACTATTCCGACGGCCTGCCCTTACGAGTTCATCGATTCGGTGTCACTAAAACGAGGTGAAAGGCGAGGATTAATGGATAGCAAAACACACCAGCGCGCCAGGTCATGAACAGCTTTCCATCCTCTCCCTGGGCTGCATGTTAGTGACACAGAGAGGGGGAGAGAGAAGGAGGAGAGAGAGGAAAACAGAGAGAGAATTGCAGATCAGGAGGCACGCACATCCCCGGACACCACGTCTCTATCTATTCCATCTGTTTTCCCTGTCTATCTTTTTTCAATTCATAAAGGTTCGTTTTCAGAGGGGTGATAGGAAGTCCATTCCCAGCTCTGGTCCATTTCTGGACCGGCATTGGGGAATGTCTCACACTGGGGTGATGAGAGAGCAGTGGAAAGGTGTGAGATTGAAGGGTACATGTCTTACCTCAAAATGGATGATTAACCTTCAGAATAGACCTACCTTCGTTTGTGGTGCGTTTCTTCAAAGCATAACCTTCAAAGTGCTTAAGATTGTAAGAAAAACACAATAGACTGCAAGACAATAAATTAATGCAAATATGATGCAAAGCAGAATCAAACGTGAGTCAAACAAAAAACACACAAGAGATGTGTCCAAAAATGTGTAAAAGGTAGTTTTCCTGGTTTCTCAGAGGAATATTGTTCCACAGCACAAAGACACCACTGAAAAAGCACAGACTACGTTTTCAGTCTATATTGAGGAACAAACAAAAGATCTAGTTTGGAAGACTTTATAGGTCTAATGGGAGGCCATGATGTTACCAGAATGCAGATGTAAGTCGGAACCAAGTGATGGATTGTTTTGTGGAAGAGGAGAAGGATGTATTGAATTCTGAATGCGACTGGTAGCCAGAGAAGGGACATGAGACCTGTAATCATGTGAGCATGGATGGAGTGTTGGTAAGCAGTTCTGCAGATGAGTTTTAGAGCATCTGCAAGCAGGAAGCCGACTCATTATTTAAACAGGAATAGACAGAGTTGCAGCAATGTTGGAGCAATGTAATAAAAGCAAGAATTACTGTTTCCATAAGGCAGGACGGTACTTATTTTATCACTTAGAGGAAAATAGCTACAATAAATAACAGATCTAAATTGTCATGTGTTTTATATTATACACTTGACTCTAATGGATCAGACAAAATTATTGGGAATGTTCTTTGGTGCAAAAAAAAAAAAAAGACTAAACAAACTAGAACATCTGTTTGTAATTTCAGCAGAGGAAATTAAGAGCTATTTTGTTAATAATAACTGAAAAGCATTGCTGTTAAGTTGTGACCTTTGTAGGATGAACTAAATCTTTGAAGGAGGTGACCCAAGGGAAATAAATACAAAGAAAAAAGGTCCAAGCATCAATACCTGCGGGATGCCAAGGGGGAAGAATACCAGGTAAGAGTCCAACTCATCAGTTGTCACATAAAACTTTCAATTTGATCCCTGACGGAATCAACAGAACTGTACGAGAAATGTTATGATCTTATCGTAATTCAATTTGTAAAGGACCCAGGCGTAAAGATATTCAGGGAGATGAGTATTTAATTGAATGAAAATAAAGGATAATAAACTAACAAAGCTCTCACAAAGAGGCCTGGTCATATGACAAGGGAAACAGGCACAACAGCTAGGTAACGGAAGGATCTACAGGGGTCTCAAACTCCAGTCCTCGAGGGCCACTGTCCTGC
This sequence comes from Xiphophorus maculatus, assembly GCF_002775205.1. Classification (NCBI taxonomy): domain Eukaryota; kingdom Metazoa; phylum Chordata; class Actinopteri; order Cyprinodontiformes; family Poeciliidae; genus Xiphophorus; species Xiphophorus maculatus. The sequence continues at coordinate 16,359,468 of NC_036465.1, read as the reverse complement.
AGTTTTTAGATGTGCCACAGGTACAAAACGCTGGAATGAAATGGTTTAATTACCTCCTCCTTGTGTAGATAAGTTCTCCAGAGCCTTGCTAATGACCTAATTATTCTAATCAGGTGTGGTGCAGCAGAGGCACATCTAAAAGTTGCAGGACCGCGGCCCTCGAGGACTGGAGTTTGAGACTCCTGAATAGAGAATGAGGAGCCTGATTACCAAACACAGAACAGGTGATTGATTGGAAACAGGGTGAAGCTATGGAGAGAGCAAACCTCTAAAACCCTCTAAAAAAGCATAAACTGGGAATTTCAACATTATTGTTACCCAGGTGCCAATCTAGTGATTTGTGCAAACTGATATTTATGAATATTATCAGAATCAGGCTGAACACAAAGAATGAACTAACACAGTAAAATCTAAACATAAGTAGATAAGCAGTTAAGGAAGACTGGTTGAAATAAAAACATGATTGATAGAAACAGAAATAATTAAAAACTATGGCTAAGCACCAATAAACAAGAAACGTGATCAAAAATGCAAACAATGGAGAAACTCAATAACCTAACAGAAACCTGACAGATTTAACTTTGGGATATCATTCATAATCCTAGGATAAATAGTCTTTGTCTTTCACAAAGAATATTTTACTTTGTTCTTTTGAGACAATAAAGGACTATTTTATTTGATTTTAATTTAAGAGATATTTTAACTTTTTACCCCTCAGATTTTAGATAAAATGTGAAACTTAGACGTAGGTCAGTAATTTATTAGCGACTGTAGGTTCAGATGAGGATTCTCATAAATGGATTTAACTGAAATTATTTTAAGTAATCCAGGTACAACACCAGTGTTTATGACCAGCAGACTTGGCCCAAAGACAGTGCAGGATTTTACAAGGACCCTTAGGGTCATAACAGTATCAAGGGCCAAAGTATTTCATAGTCCCTCATTAAAACAGAAATATTATCAAAGCAGACTGACTTAGCAGAGAATGGTGTAGAGCTGTGGTTGGAAAGATTAGGGAGAATGAAGAATGTTCTAATCTTTAATCGCTTAGTCAATGAAAAAGTTCTCCTAGGAAACTCAATAGTTACCTCAATGATCAAACGTTTGCTAATTTAAGTTTTGACCAAAGTCCTAACTGATGTGAGTACTTGGCCCACTGATTTGTTTGCTTTCTATGTGAAATGCATTTGATATCATCTGATGCTTAAGTGAAGGTGCTAAAGATGGAGTGTGCATACAAGGCACTGCCCTGTTTCATATTCATCTGCATCTGCTCTCTTTCAACTGAATTAAACCGGTAAGCCTAGAACCCAAGAACAGAGGGGCAAACGCACAAACAAACGTACATACAACACGTCTCAACCAGCAACCAACATTAATGACGTATTGACACAAGCAAAATGATTTACAAAAAAACATAAAAAATCAGCAAATAATGCATGCTACTTTGTGAGGTCCTGCTGTCCTGCACCTGCTTTACAGCACACCCAGAAAGAGGATTACAACCATCCAGTATCTGGGAGAAAGTGTGTCTCCTGGGAAATCGGAAAACAGCCCGAAGCGTTGTTGAAACAGTAGTTATTGTGATTTATAAGGAGATTACAGTTTAATGCGGCATCTCTTTATTATTCTTTAATATTCTTCATTGCGGTTTTTCTCATTTTCTTTGACTCGCTTTATTTTAAGAGGATTACTTTTGTTTCAAACAGTATGCTCTCAGTTCTCAATTTTTCATAGAAGATTAGGATTTCACATTAAGCCAAGCAAATTGCACATGTTTTGCCACATAGTGCAAAAGGAGGAATTTTTTGCATAAGAAGAAGACTTATTCGCCACAAATATTTCCTAAAACGATAAATGTTAATGAGTTAAATAGCTTGTGATGCCTGCTAAGTTATTAAATCACACTATAACAAATGTTTTAGACAAGAGTGGGCTCAGAAAAACAGACATAGACTAAATGTTCTTGGTGGAAATTGTTGTCCAGACTAAAGGAGACTAAAGGAGAGTGTGAGTTTTAATTTGTACTGCATTAATCATATTATATCGTATTATATCTATTTTCTTCAAGCCTTTTTTAAATTACTTCTCAGAGAGCTCATGGCAGAACAAGAAGGAGGCTTAGGTGGGCCAGATTTAATTAGTAGAAGCATTTATCGGGTGGGATAATATTGACCTCCACTAAACCAAGGTCAAATTTGCTGTATGGTGAATTCCTTCCACCATACTCACCATTACTGAAGCTGTCTGGAGCGATCTCTCTCTTATAGATATGAAAATAAATTGGCAAAACATCAGGTGTGCCTACTGAGATGCCGTGCGATGACACAAGAGGAGATGTTGACAAAGACTGCTTCACCCTGTGCGAGGATTTCATCCAAACCAAAGGAAGAGATTGGGCAAACATTTCTATTGTATGAATGTTCACCATTGTTATAATACATTTTTCAATTTCAGTGGAAAAAAAACAACTCTTCAGTGTTTTCTTTTTTACTGAACATTGTCCTGAAATAGTAATAAAAAGGTGAGTTGCAAGCTTCTACCACTGACTGCCATTGCATTATTCTCTAAACACTTTGATAGTGTGATGGCAGAACATTTCCTTATACCACTAAACTGAAATAACCCCTTTGAAGACATTTGGTATCTTATCAAACACAATGTCAAGTCGGTTTTAATAGATAAAGCAGAGCATCTCAGAATGGTTGAACTGGTTGTTGGAAGTTGGACTCGGCCTTCTACACGGCCCCTTTTAATAGATATATGTGCATCAATAAAATTCAAGTAAACTCAGCTTAATTTCACACAATTAAATTCAGTTATCATATTGTTGGTTTGTAAAGTAAAGTAAAAGGATTTGCAGATTAATATTAATAAACTGAATGTGATTTAGTACTGCATAAAGCAAGGATTAATCAGACGATGGATGTAAGCCTCATTTCAACAAGTACTTTTTTTTTTTTACTATATATTTAAAAACAAAGACAGAAATACTCTGGGATCATGGAAAAGAAGCTCTGTTTTTCACATGAACATTTTGCAACCAAAGGGTTCAAGTGAATGTTATGGGATAATTAGACATTTTCTGTAAAGAGGGGCTACAGGCTACTGAAAGTTTTATAAGTAAACTGCAAAAATCTAAGATTATTTCTTAGATCAACTACTGAAGAGAAGCCAAATATTTATCTTTGGTGTACCTGAAAGTACCCTGGTGGCTGCATTTTGGATGAACTGTAGTGTGTTTATTGATTTGCTTTTGACCTAACAAAATGGTACTGCACTGAGTCTATATAATAGCAATAAAAAGATGAAATAACCTGTATGTTTTATGTTGCAAAAGCATAGTCATCATCTTCGAAAAGCTTTTTTCTCCTGAATATGTAGCGAAAACAAAAGTCCTGGACAACGAATCCAAGATTTTCTTACAGAATTGCTTCAGGTCAAGAGAAAGACAATAAAACCCGAGTTTTTAAGTACAATATTGACTGTTTTTCATTTTGTCCTTTTGCTGTTTTGGTCTTTGTATGGCAAATATATTACTGCAATTTTTCATTTTTTCCCTTTTAACAGATTTGCATTACATTTGAGTTATGCCGGATGAATATAGCCCTATATGTGGAAACATTTTGAAATGATTTAAGGTGCTGCTTGTTATTTTACTCACAAACACACCAGTATACTAACTGTGCTTTTGAGAGCAATAGTTTTTTTCATGAGTCATTATACTCAACTGCCAAGAGAATTACTCTAATATGAAATGATAATGGAGGTAGTGAAGGGGCGACCTGACATGGACCCATCCATGCCCATACTTATAGTTTGTGTAGTTAATCAGGGCTGGGTTTTGTGTTTAAGGCTGCAGTAGAAACAACTGTGGCTCAGTGAACACTTACCTCAAACAACAGCACAAAAATCACTTTGTTGGAAAACTCCTTTTGTCTCTTGTATTCCTTCTTGATTTTTATTCATTATTTACTGTTTCTTAATACCTATAATCCCATAAAAGGATGAAAGAAACTCATTCATTAAGAACTGACGACTCAAAGTAAGATTTAATAATAATAACAACACAAAAATGAATGTTTGGGTGCTTCAATCATTCAGTTTTGTAGACGCTAAATGTTTAAAATAGTCTTCTTGCTTCCAGTGATGTGACACACAGAAAGCAAGTGACGGACCTGAATGGTCGGCAGTGATTTTGTTTGTAGCCCCTACAAAGACACCGCTCTGTCTCTATCAGCTAGCTGGACAATTTGGCTATTCTAATTTGTTATCAGTCAGTTTTTTCAATGATTGACAGGACAAAAATACAGGAAATATCTCCTCAAGCAGCTCTGCTGTTTTGCATCATTACATTTCAGTCACCTAGAATTATCAGTAAAGTGAGGGCACCGTTAATAGCAGCAACAAAAGAGGAGGTAATCTCCACTCGCAGCGGTGCTTTACTCAGCCGTTACGGCTTGTTCCTCTGAGGCAAATTGCTTTAGTTTGCTGAGTTTTGTTTATTTTTTGCTCCATTAAATTATTTTCTTGCTTTCCTCAGCATGAACCCCACAGAGCAGAGGAGTCAGCCGACGCACCGGCAGGATGCCAACAGCCACCCAAATATAGTGTCTATAGGGTCTATCCATCTCTGCTTTACGCTGCCTCAGTGGCAGATGGGCTCATAAAAACAGTTCTGCCAAAGTCCCCAAATCACTAATGATCGATATTTCGAAACAATAAGATCCTCTAGGTTTGCATGCCAAGACACTACAATTGGCCTCAGATAATAGCAGTTTCACAGACAGACTTCTCAGTGACACAAGAGACTGATTGCAAGGGCTCTGCTGTACATGGTCCTGCGTATGCAGCACATGAAACACATGCATGGGCGTCATCTGGCCTTTATAAATCTCAATCTTGAATCACACATTGCTTACACTTACATAAACACAGACAGAGAGACGGATTGAGAGAGAAAACAGGCAACCACACGAAAGACAACATGATGACTAATATCTATATGGGCAGCGAGCGCTCTTTTGTCTTTTATGTCAATAAACTCCAATTATCACCAAGACTGATTCAGTGGGAATGAATCTTAAACAAACAAAGCAGATGTCTCCTCTCTCTCATTTTCTGCAATTGCATTCAATCTCTTCAACACATCTTCTTCATCTGGCAAATCACAACTTTCTTCTGCCAGTGCTTAAAATGCCCCCGATGGCAGAACTCAGATGCTGCACAATTAGTCACTTGATTATCTCACAAAGCGCCAAATGCTTAGACCATTTTTTTCTGTGAGAGAGGGATAAAAGGAGAGGCGCTTATTGTTCCCCACAGCATAATGTATAAATATGGGCTTGCCGTTTTACAACAGGTGAGACAACAGAGCTGTTTGATACCCTCGAAGATGCTATAATTGAAAGCACTGCAAAGTGATGACCATAAATCATCAGTTTGGAAGGCCATTAAAGCACTTTCAATCATAAACCTCTTGGGATCCTTCAAAGTTGTGGAAACAAGTAATAAACTTTGTGACAGAAGTCTGTGAAGGATGTTTGTGGAAACAACAGCGATTCTAGTGTTACTGGCGCCCTGGGCAAACCTATCCATCTGCCATCCCACACACCCTTCTAACACCCCCACAAACACACACACGCACTCCACCCCATACCGCCTATTAAAAAAACAAACAAAAAGAAATAAAGAAAGAAATCTTTCTGTTGTGTACCTAATCAGAAGCATTAAGAATCAACACAATTCAGACAGAAATGATACAAAAAAGATTTCAGTATTTCTACAATTAAGTGAAAGAAATCTGAATCTCTCAGCAAAGACTTACTTAATTACTTACTTAATTAACATATAATTTCTTTCTCTGCTGCACCACATTTCCTCAGCTAAATTTAAAATATCTTATCTTATCATTGCAGGACAACTATAGAAATAAAGCTCACTTTGCATAAGCACGAGGGATCGTAATGTGTAATCAATCTTTAGAACTACAGTATCTTTGCTTAGATGCTGTTTATTCTTAGCATCTAAGCAAAGCTGCTGAGAATCATTGATCTTGTTGGCCTTGCTTGATCTGAATTTCAAATGTGACTGATTCAGTGGAGTTTGCGTTCGGGATCAGTGAAGAAGTTCTGTAAAGTGAAAGGTGGGTCTGCTCCGGGTGAGTAGAGTGTGGGGAGGTCCTCGGTTCAGTTGCCACATGATGGAGCAAAACATTATCCCAAAAGCCTGAGATCTAAGGGGGGAAAAAGAAGCAAATGACTGAAGAAGAAGGAGTGGGGAAAGAGGGAAATGTTGAGCAGCAAAAGGCTGGAACAGAGGATATCAGACCAACGAAACAAACAGATGGGAAATGACAGAACTAGCACTCCATATAGAACATAGCCTCTGATCCCACCAGAAGTATGCATGTATGTGTGCCTGAGCCGAAGAGACACGTGAAACGTGACACGAACTAAAATGAAAGCAGACTGAAACAAACAGGAGGTGACAGATAGTTGAAAAAAATGTCACATACAAGGAGAAATAAAAAACACAAAGGAACTCAAGTGAAAAAAGAAAACAAAGAAGTAGGATAAGTGTGAAAAAGTAGAACAAAATTGATCATAACCAAACGGGGGTGAAAAGGAGAAAAGTGATTCAGAAGATGAATGTCGGCCAAAAAAACTGCAGCAAGCCCATAAAAGGGAAACTATGTCGCAGGTACATAAAGAACCGAGAGGAAATTTAGCTGTATTTACGAGCCGAGTTGCTGCGACTGTGAACATAACTTTCTTTGTAATTCCCTCCTGGTTTCTCTCAGTTATTTCTCATACAGAGAAGGAAAATCTGAGTAAAAATCTGCAGTTCAGGAAATGGCCTGGAACAGCATTTCCTATCTGCCGAGCGCAGCTGCCAATATGACTGATGCATTTCATAAGAGGATGAATTATTGGAACATGGTGGTCAATTATGGCTGATGCTGACTTTAACAGCTCAGATTTCATTAGCTGTGCTCTGATTACAGTGGATTCGTTTTAACACTCAAAGAACATGTGGAGTTGCCTGTGACATAGAGTACATAATAAAGTTAAAATGACATTATATTATATTAATGTCTACACTAAATAATTTAGTTCATATTCAAAATAATTTTTTTTTTTGCCAACGTAAAAATCTGAAATTTCCATGTTATAATCTCAAAAGAAATGTGCAAATTTGTCACAATAAAACTTCAAACCAAATGAGATAGTTTCCTGAACTCCGAGCTTCTATTAAAAATAGAAGTTCAAATAAAACTATTCCCCATCTGATGAATGTAGTTATCCTCGTTTTAAAAGGTTATATTTTCACATATTATTCAAAGTGGATTTCCGGATACTGAGCAGCTCTGTCCCTACTTTGTTTTAGACTTTTTCTGAAACAAAGTATGAAAAGTAAACAAAATATATTTGTCAACTGAAAGGTTTAATCTACAATTTGGGCAATTTAGAAGCCATACACTTCAATTCAATTCAGTTTATCTACGTAGCACCAATTCACAACAAATCATCCCGAGGCACTTTACAAAAATCGGAAAAAAAACAGAAAATCAATTGAATCATGCATGCATTCTAATTAATCCTTGTTATCAAGCAATAAAGTCAAGTTCAGTTAATTATTCACATTAGTTTAAAAAGTTTCTATTTACGGAAACCCAGTAGATTGTTTCAAGTCATCGACTTGGAGCACTCATTCCTCCTAATATCACTTGCATTGTGTTGTTGACTTTGCAGCAGTCCCTCATACCGAACATGCATGCAGCGACAGTAAAGAGGAAAGACTCCAGCAGAACCATGGTCGCTCAGTATGAGCAGAAAGTTCATAGCAGTAGAGGAACAATTGCAGGATGGCAGCATTATCTCAGGTGATGCTCCCTCCAGGAACGTATCACAGCCAAAACAAAATCAAGACAACAAATCTGAATAATGATTAAGGATTGAAATACGGCAAAATCCTAAAAGCTGTGTAACTATTCTGATCTTAAAACTGAGGGAAACGAGAAATGAAGGATTCCTGCCACACACATGCAGAAAACGCTTGCACATTTATTGGCACCATTCAAAGAGATTGTAAATAAACTTAAAATAAATCAGCAGCACATTCTTACGCCGAAAAATGTAGAAAAAAAAGTCGACCTATAACTTACAGCATTTTACAGCAGTAAAGAAAGAAATGTCACCTCCATATGTGAAAAAATGCAACAAGCATTTTCAAACTACTCTTTAGCTGATCAGATTATGTACAAACATTTGATCAATAATTCATTACTTCCTGTTTTTCTGGGTTGTAAATATGAACACAGCAGCTCGTTTCTTTTAGCCACCTTTCAAAATGTTAAAAAGATCATTTTATTTGTTAAAAACATGATAGATGTGTGATCTTCAAAAGTCAGGAAATGACTGAAAAGAAAATAGTTGTCCATCTAAACCAGCAGATATCTAGAGTCAGATCAAAAATGAAAAATGTTAGAACAGCTGGAGCTTTGATAATCAAAGCTGAACAAGGAGCCCACCTTATTTTGTTACTTCACACAACGAGTAAGACGGTGAAGAGAGAACTGATTATTCAAAAGATAAATCCATCTTAAGCAAATATCACCTGTGGAGTGCTCTCTAAATGGAACAATACAATAAAGGAACTGAGGTAGACTTTGTTGGCTGAATTCAGATTGATAGTCATACAGAAATTTATTCAATTGTTCTTCATGAATGGTTAATCAAGAGGTCAAAGACTGAAGCATAGAGAATGATTTAGTTTCACTGTTAGCGTCTTTTTGCTCTCATTTAGTTTCTAGAAACTGCTTTAAAATGTCTTTTATTTATCCATTCGCTCATAATAAGGGTTTTTATTACACATTTATGCTTTACACATGGAGCACTTTTTATTCTCACTTGAACCCAGACAACAAGCAGAGGACACTAGGAAGTGCGGTTTCTTGCCTGAGGAGTCTCTGGCACGCTGCAGGGCCAGCAGTCAGAAGGTTGTCCCTGTGATGATTAATTAGATACACGTCCAAAAGACTTTCAGATCACAACTGCAAAAAATTCCAGCTCTGTTTTGAACCTTGGAGGGCCTGAGCGGACATAATTCTCAAACTACAATAGAATATTTTGTGACGATGGAGGATGAATATTTCTCTGAGGGGGCAAAAAGAAAATGCATCCAATTACAAAGATGCTCTCGTGACACATTTATCTCGAGTCGAGGCTGCCTCCACTCTCATCCCTCGGTGCAGCGGTTCATGGCCCTCGCGGCTCTGCGGAGCCACCTGGAGAGCCAGTAGGAGCTGTCCTATCAGGCTCTTCATCCATCCTGAACTGGTGGAGGGCGGCTCTGAGGAGAAGGTAAATACTCAGCAAATCTTTTCATCTTGATGCTCCCGCCCCTCCCCGTGGCCCTGTCCTCTGCCACTCCATCACCTCCCTGACTGCTCCAGAAATGAGATATTGGCGTTACGCCATTGGTCGGAATTCACAGCAGAAGTCACACAGTCATGAACTTCGGATTCATTTTGCCAGCCGTCATGCCGGAGAAGTAAAACCGAGATAGAACAAGTTAGAAATTATTCCTACGTCTCCAAAGGCACGTTTTTTTCTGTTGGAAAAACTTGAATACGATTGGAGGCTCGTGACAGCTTCCAGCTCCGTGGCTGTTCTTTAGCTTGTTTAGCAGGAATTTGTTGATAAAGTCACCTCCAGAAGGCGTTCTTCTTACAAAGTACCGAGATGACAGGCTGAAACAGCTTACGGGTGTGATTAATCTCCTGTATATAAGCTGTATATGTGTATAAAAGCGACATGCAGCACATGCGCCACTTTAGAGCCAGAGATGCATTTGAATTTAAACCTGCTTCCTGGCAAATCCCTCGGAGTATATTTGCAATCTTTCTGTTTGTCGACCAGAAGGTATGTTGATTGCAAAAATATACACACTGTTTAGCTTTTTAAAATTACGACCATAAACCTCAGTATATCTTATTGGAACTTAATGTGATAGACCAGCTCAAAGTAATGTAAGAGGAAAAACATAGATGGATTCCAAAATATTTACAAATAAGAACCTGAAAAATGGGGTATTTGTTCCTCAGTACTTAGTTAAATCCCATTTTGCAGTTACAGCTGAAGGACTGCATTGTGTCTTTACCTACTTAGTCAGACTCAACCCTAACCCCTGAATTTAGGTCTAGACTTTGAGTGAGCCATTCTCGAGAATGGCTATGCAGTGATTTAAATCAATCCATTGTATCTCTGGATGCACGTTTAGGGCTGTTGACCGGACTGAAGGTGAACCCCCAGGCCAGTCTCGGGTCTTTTGAAGCCACTCACTCGTTTTCTTCCATGTATCTTCTAATAATCCCTGACTAGTTTTCCTGTCCTTTGTAGAAAAAAGCATCCCACAGTATGAAGCAGCAACCGCTTTGTTTGATTGCGGGCATGGCGTCTTCAGCGGCCTGTACAGCTTTAGTTTCCTGCCAAATGCTTTGGTCTCATCTGACCAGGGTGCTCGCTATGACCCCTACAAGGTGTGACATCTGTTCCTGCTGTCATACATCAGACAAGAGGCTGAATGTTACCTTGGAGCTGCTGCTGGAGAGCCACAAAGAAGAGAGTCCCATCTGCTTCAGTTCTCCTTAAATGGCACAACCTCATAAGCGGATCATACCATTTGATTGCAAGGAGGAGGGAAATTTGTTATTTGTTTAGTTTTTCTAATATTTTGGGCAACTTATTGTTACCCAATAGCATTGGATTTATTTACAGGTTACTTATTAATAATGTTATTTCCAGTATCTGAATGTTAGTTTGTTGGTCATTTACAGCAGCAGTCTGATCAGCCGCTATTAAGTTTCCCTCCATGTCTTGTTTGTCAGGTCAGTTTGTGCTTGTGTTCTTTGTGTTACTACCTGAATTGAAGTCTATTATTTTGGCCTGAAGTTTGGGTCCAACTTATCATTTTGAAAGATTTTTTTGTTGCTGACATTTCTGTTAAATTAAGAACTATTTTTGAAAACTTCCAGTGTCTGGCAGGTCTACGCAACCTCTGACACATGTTGTGGCAAACTGTAAATGTGACTTTTCACGGCTTTCTTGTGTCTTTGTTACCACTTTTCAATTATTAATATAATTACAAACCACACTTTTAGGAATATTTATAAAAGGTCAAAACGATACACTCCAGTGTTATTTGATGTTTAAGTTTGGTCAATGAAATATAATCCAATAAGCATACACTAAAATTTAAATGTCAAAAAGTTCAAGAGAAATTCACACTTTTGCACGACTGTTGTTTCTATGCTAAAAGTTGTATGGTGTGTAGATCTGCATGGGTTTCTGTGCGTTAACGCTCCAGTGACTGTGTAATGCTTGCAGGTTGCATCTGAGACCACAATAGAAGCTTTTGTGAAGAAAATTGCCATATTTTAGACCTGTGAATGCAGCAGAAGTTTATCTCCCTGAGAGAGCGTAGGAGACTCTTCTCCAAATCCATGGATTCCCTGTCTCTCAGTGGCTGGAGGTCACAAGGCTCTATGCTCTCAGGAGAGAGCGAGAGGAAGACAGAGAAAGACAGATGGAGACACTAAGAGGAGAGAAGACGAAAATTCTTCCTCACCTCGGGCCACAGGGACAAATTACACCAGAAAAGCAATGTCACTTTATACCATGCAGCTCAAAGTAACAATCAAGACACAAACTAATCTCTATGGAATTGCTGGGGTTTTTGTTGTTGTTTAATTTTGCAATCTATTGTCAGATTGCATTTCACACATATAAAGCATCAATACATTAAACTATCTACATAATTATCTTTTATTAAAACAGAGAACTATGCTCACCGATGCACAAACAGTCACTGAGTGAATTGTTGAGTAATGCCCCTAAAGCTCAAACTCATATCAGAAATGTAAGGGAGAGCATTGAAGGAAGTGAGATAATAACTTCTCCTGTGAACCTCCAGGACCCCGTGTTCCTCAGACTAAATTTATTACAGCAAAGGGGCTTGGTTGTTTGTGCCTGCAGGCTGTGCAGCATTTTTAAACTAACCCGATTTTTTTTCCTGCTTTTGCGTTATTTTACCCAATAGTCTACACAGTACATACACAAAATGCACACTAATCCCTGTGTGAAAATGATGTCTCATGCTCCCTGAACCACTCTTTAACAATTTGAGTCTGATCTTTGTCATCTTGGAATACACCCATGCCATCAGAAAAGAAAAAAAAAAATAATTGATGGATTAATCTGGTCATTCAGCATTTTAGTACTCAGCTGACCTCATAATGTTGCTGAACCTGGACCTGACCAACTGCAATCATAGTGCTGCCTCACAGACTGCTACAGTAGCATCACTGTGTTCTGCACCCATCACTCTGGAAGAGGGTAAATCTGGACGCGTCAGACCACATGACCTTCTTACATCATTCTAGAGTCCAATCTTTATGCTCCCTAGCAAATTAATGCCTTTTATCCAGGTAGCCTCACTAATCAGTGGTTGTCTTATGGCTACACATTTTCCCCTTCACACTGTACATGTGAAAATGCTCTTCCATTCACCATTACACACAGCATCGAGTTCTGTTGTTTATTATTATTTTTTTTAAAATTTGATTTAATTTAAGTGATCACCAATTATTATCACTCAGGATTTGTTCGGACCACATCAAAGACGATGATCCTCCTTTTGTCTTCCAGTTTTGAATAAAGTGTTGGACAGTTCGTAACACAATTTAAGTAACTTCTGCAGTCTTTTTAGATATTTTCTCAGCATGCCAATGATTTCGTGGCACCTAAACAGACAAATAACTTTTCCACAACACCTAAATGTGTCTTTTGACATGGTTGTTTAAGAAATGAGGGGCTCCTCATTGCATCTACTGGGGTTAAATAACTTGTTGCCAGAATCCAACATTTGAATGATTTTTTTTTCCTGAAGGTTTTCTGCAAAATAAATAAGGTTGTCAAAGATATGAAAAAGAAAAAGGAAGACGTAGCAGACCTGACAGGATTTTACAAGATGCCTATTTAAGGGAAGTTTCTTTTTTTTTTTTTTTTTTTAATGACAGCTTCACTTTGGCTACAAGCAGACCCGGATAATAAAACTGAGTGGTTCAGACACAGCTTAAAACACTGCAGAGAACGGTTTGAGTGAAAGGTATGGATGAGTTTGACTTCTCATAAACATCTGGATGTATGTAGGACCACAGTGTTTACAGTGTGGCTTTATGGGGGACTGTTTCAGGATGTGTCTGTTTCACGCCAAGTGTCTTTGGTGGGGTCAACTCAGGTGCAAGACCACCCCACCAACACACTCACACTTACAGGCAAATAAGGTTTCAAATTCCACATTAGCTCTTTGACTTTCAAACCTTCTAAAAGTTACTTTACATCAAATAAGTGAGGTGGGAGTAAGGACAATTAGTGCAGCTTTAAGACCCGCAGAGTTATGTTAAGTACAATTGTGTGTCAGTTACATATTTTTTTTCCACTGTATATAAGAATAGAATCTAGAGGAAAACTTGGACAAGGACACCAGTCAATGAAAGCTGATCAAGTGGTGTTATAAGTATGACTTTATGTTACATTGCTAATTATTTTCTGTTTCTGTCCTTATTAAAGTTAAAAACGTGCAATATGTCATTTGACATGCCATATGGTTTGTTAGAATATCTAACAAATGGGGATTTAAAATGCTATTTCAGTATGCTAATGAACTATGATGTCTCTCTGTTGAGTTGCTGGGGCTTCAGGCACATGAAGCGCTCAGTGTTTAAACAGGAACAGAGTAAAGCGACATCTGTGTTTGGATCTGTGAAAAGGACAGCGCTCACTGGGGTTGCTGTCAGTGTTGCGTATTTGAAGAAGAGGATTCTTGGACTACAGAGCAAAAGTCTAATGATATGTTTCAAACTTAAGGCTCTGGAGCCAAATCTGGACCGCCATAGCTTCTTATGTGGCCCTCTAGACTCCAGAGGGACACAAAAACAGAACCTTCAAGATATCAGTTTTGTGTTTAAATATTTTATCAGTCAAGTCAAAGGAGTTTTTATCTGTATGCTGCCAGATTACATCGAAGTTCATTATTATTTAATTCTTAGAAGAACTCATATGAAGAGAGCTATTTATCCAAATTTTAACAGTTTGTTAATATAGAAGATTTTATCAATATATTCTGCAACAAACAGAATCCTTTGAGGAGATTAACAATATTAATATGGCCAAAAATGCCATGTGAACTCATTGGCCATCAGTTTGAAATTACAATAAAAACATACTGATCAATAAGTAAGAAAATCTTACAATTTTCTTATGTTGTAGTCAGTTTTTGTTAGCAAGTTTAATGTTGTCTCCCTCATCAGATTAAAGATGGCATAAGTGGAACACCAAAGACAAAAAGATCAGCTTCGTTCTTCTTGTATTGCAGAGATTGATTTAATTTTTTCCTAGGTACATATAAGCAGTGCTGGTTGCAGGTTTGGGGCCCAAAACCTTACTAAGTCATTACTTTTTTCTCTTACTCCTCACATGTCTGCGAATCATTTCATGTGACAGGTGCCACTGATCTGAAAACGCTGCTGAAGGAGATGATTTGCATATTAAATGGAACCTCCTAGCATGTAAATGTAGAACTCCCTACAGAGCAATTCAGTAAAAAGCCTTCAGTTTAACCCAACCACAGCAGAGCGTTCTGATAAGCATTAAATGAAAAGATCATGTTTCTACAGTTTCAGCTTCTCTTCATGCAAGACAGAAATCATTTGTTCTTTCATGTATAAAGCTCTTAATGACCATGCTCCATCTTTTCTTAAAGAACTAATGATTAAATCTTTTACAGCAGTGCATCTTACTCATTAACTACAAGTTTATTGTTGAAAATGTGCATTTTTGATAATGCTTATAGTTAGAACTGACTCCAATTATCGATGTACTGTAGGTTATGCTGCCATAGGCATAGGATGGTAAACAATACCAAGCACTATACCTTTACTTCTTTTCTTTTAGCCTACTATTGCCTTCAGTATTTATGTTTCTTCTCTGTGTGAATAGCTGCTTTTACACATTTCATAAAACTGTCAAGACATGGGGCAGCATAACATGATAGGTAATTAACAAAAATTGATGCACAGCTCCTGGTCAGAAACAACCAATCAGAGCCAGGAGGAGGGGGGTCTTAATGATGTGAATCATTTGCACCAGGAAAAAAGAACAGCACTAAGACCCTCCTGCCGGCTCTGATTGGTCATTTCTAACCAGGAACGATGCATTTCTGCATTTAGCAGTAGGACCACAAAGGAGAGACAGGGGCCTGATTTTTTCACAGTGTTTGTCTCATAATGTACTGTGACAACTAGAATAGAATAGAATAGAATAGAAGTACTTTATTCATCCCAGCAGGGAAATTACTTCGCAGTTACAGCATAGAGACAAGACACAATAACAACTACCACTGAGTAGTAGTTGTAGATAAAATAAAAAATAAAACATAAAATGCTATAAATTGTAAAAATATAAAATGCTGTTAATATAAAAAGCAACTTAAGAGCAGTCCTTGCAAAGATTCAAAAAATCCAGATATGTATATGTAAATATATGTACAGTAAGTGTGCCACAGTGCAGTTGTGCAAAATTGGACTGATTAGTGCAGAACAATGATTTAGCTTTTATTGTACGGTGAGATGGCATGTGGCAGGAAGGATTTCCTGTATCTGTCCCCACGATAGCGGAGCTGGAGCAGCCTATGTGAGAAGGTGCTCCGCTGTCTGTCCACTATGTGGTGGAGAGGGTGCTGGTTATTGTCCATAATAGACAGAACCTTCTTCAGTGTCCTCCTCTCCACCACTGTTTACTATAAACTATAGTGGCAGTTTTGTTCAATGTGTAAAAAACATATGTTTTTTTTAATAAGTGTTATATGCTGTAGCTTTAAAAGTTACCTTTTGGTCACTCTGAAATGGAATTGACTAAAAGTTAAGATAAGGTAAAAGTCTGCTGGTTTAAATGATTATTTTCTTAACAATGGGTTCTACTGAACATTACTACTATCTGAATCAAATTACAATTTTATATTAGCCTGAATATGACAGTATTAGATTAAATATTAGAAACTGTTTTGTAATGTTCCTTTAGCTCAGTTTTGCAAGCTAGCATAAAACTCAACTAAATTATTGAGTTGAACAGAAGAAAAATATGACGTATAATAAATACTACATCTCAGTATGTTTGAGTATACAGTTTGTTCAAGGTGGGATCCACATGCTGCTAAAATTTCTATTTCGAGAGCGTCTGTGGGCTTTGTTCCTTCTGAGTGTGTTTGTGTGCTTTTGTGGAAGTGTAGAGCAACTCTGCAGCCACCTGTCTGGTTTCGCTCCAGTACCCATCATCCTGGCAGGGACAAGCACAATTAGACTGCACCAGCTCAGACACACAAAGTGCATTAATCCCAAACCAACCAGTTTAGATCATATTTATTTCAAGGATCAAAAATATGACAATATACAGTACAAGATTTTGGTCAGTGTGTCTCGCATACAAGTCAAAAATACAGTATTTCAGATACTTTATTTGTATAGGAACGATTAAACTTTCTCTTGGCCAAATCTTATAGTTTGTCTGATTTCATAAATTCAGAAAAAAAAACAAAAAAAACAGACAAACAATAAGAGCAATCAGCAGCTCTCACACATGACATTACTACATGAAGAGACTTTTGAGTTTTATCTTCTTGTCTAAAATAAAGGGCATTTGTGTATGTGAAACAAATTAATTTACTACAGGTTGAAAATAAAATGATGCAATAACTATCAGATAGATCAGATAAAAATAACCCCCAAAAACTCAGATACTGGCAAACGTAACCCCGGGTCTTCTGAGTCTGGTTCTGCTCATGGGATTAAAGGTTTAAACTCTGTAGAGGAGGAAGAAAAGCCCCTGGAACTCGTTCATACACAGTCAGTGTTAATCAGGATGGAAAACATTTAAATTTTCCCAATTAAAAATAACTCATTGTTGTTAGAACTTAAGACTCTTCACTGCTCAAGTTGTTACTAAAATGGCATGAAACAGCATGGGAAGCGTTTCATTCGAACTTTTAAAGAGTTGCAGCAGAGTGCACAAAAAAAGTGAGCTGCGACTGACTGAGCTGCACTGACAAGATTGGAATAATGGTGCCCAGGTTCAAAATTATATCAAGAAGGTGCTCAACCTCAGTTTGCACTGCTCTGTTAGACTACTTTTGTTGGATTTTGGAGCTGCTGAAAATGCAAATCAGGCAGAAGATGAAGATGAAAATCAGGGAGACTTCTGTTTTTGTGTAAACAGCACACAACCTGCGTCACGGCACAAATAACGCAGGCACTGAAAGAGAGGAGACGACTGAGACTGGACTGAGGAGTGAAACATAAACAGAAAAAGTTTATTTCTGTAGAGATTCTTTCCATAATGCAGTCAGATTCTTTAAGCAGCTGACACAGGAACCAATAATGGCTTCTTCACTTTGCAGAAGTGACTCAGTTTATAGTAAATGTCGCAATGTCTTCATTTTTTAGATAAAGTTATTTAAAAAAACAGGATACCTAACAGACTGTGTGTTTTCCAAACATATTTGGACAAACAGATATTTAATATAGTGAGACACTGTAACAAATCACGTGGAAATGTTTAAAACATTTTAATTTCCGGCCATTTTGAACCAATTTTTTTGCCTTCTCCTGACTGTTGAAGAGCAAAGGGTATAAGTGAAGGAGATTCAAAGTAATTTCCAACATACTATGGTCTGGTTATCTAAGCAAGTTCATCCTGAAAGCAGATGGTAAATCTTCAAAAACCCTAAAATGTCAGCATGGGACCTGCAGCAAGACTTTGCTGCTGTTTATATGAAATTGTATGCCTCTAAAATCAGAAAGAAACTCAACTTCGGTGGGATATGTGCGAGGAAGAAAGTTTTGCTCTCTAAGAAAACATGTCAGCTAAACTAAAGTTAGTATAAACATTTTCCTAAGCTAGAAAACGTATTCTTGATATTTTATTTCATGAGTAAAACAGGTAATTGTACTCAGGTAATTGCAAAGGGTAATATTAGATGTTCATCAGGAATAATCTAAGTTACTTTCTTACATGATTAAACATAAATATGTGGCCATAAAAAAATAACAATTGCACAATTATTAGGATGTGCACTCATGTAGATGTAAGCAGCTGAGATTATCTACTTTTATTTGCTCAGTCTATTGAAAATATGTCTGATTTGCTTCTCATGAACAATTTAATAAAAGTATGTGAAATCAAGAAAGATGTTTTCCATTGTCATAAACTGTAGGAAATGCTGCAAGAAGGGTAAAGAAGTATTATTGGAAAAAGGTTGAAACTTGTGCCATGGTGAAAGTGTTAGATAAATATTATTACATCTGACCCACAGAGATTAATGTCTCATTTTGATTTACCCAAAGCAGCAGGGTGCTCATTCAGACATGACGTTCCCGTGTTCAGTCACCCTCAGATTATTGGAAAAGTGGTGCAAGTCTGTTAGGGTTTTTTATTTAATGCCAATCTGAGCACAAATATGACAAATATTGTTTTTCTTTGCCTCGTGCTATAACAGCGCACATCTTAGTTGCTGCTAGTCAAATTGTTGTCTCTACACAAAGGTTTATCAACACAAAAATGTATACTGTTAGCAATTAGTATAATATAGTCAATTACTTTTTTTTTTATTGTGAACAGACCATAAATCAGAAAATATGATCATTTCTTCAAGCTGCTTAGGCACCACATGCCAATATTTATTATGGTAAAGTCTAAGTTATTACTCTGCAAAACTAAACAACTAGGAATCAAAAAAGCTAAAATTCAGTTGTTGCCTACAGACTGTTACTGCTCATGTCTCAACGCTGTGCAGCAGAGTCTCGGGGGACAGGAAAAAATAGACCAGAAAATGACTCCATGCAGCTTCTGTAAAAGAATCTCACCTTTATAGCCAAATCAATGCATGTGGAAATAAATTCCCACATTGCAAGGTTCTCTCATCTCCCAAATGCACTGCTTCGCCTTAAAAAATCGACTCCTGGATTTTACAGCTGCAAACACAACTCTGTCAACGTGTTTTGACATTTTGGAAAATGTCCTGAAAATGGGTCATGAAAATTTCAGGAAACGTAGCAGAGAAAAGTAAGTATTGAACACGTTAACATTTTTCTCAGTAACTATATTTTCAAGTGGTTTACTTACATTAAATTAATATCAGATGTTGGTAACAACCCAAGCAAACTCTACATAGTTTGAAATCAAAGCAATTTAGAAAGGAAACAAAACTGAATCAACAAGCAAAGAAAGTGTTTGTGTTTAGAAAGTAACCATATCTCCTGTCAGTGCTAATTGATATTAGGTATTCTAAAGCTCTGAAGAGATGTCCTATCATCAAAGTATCACATGAAGCAAAGATCTCTCCAACTTTGGTGTTGCCGAACATGCTTATGTAACCGGTTATAGATGTATTGTCAAACTTTTGAATAATCAAAAACAGGGAGAGAATAATTTCACCACAAATCATCCACAACTGGTGGCTCTTTTAAAAATGTTTGGCAGGTGAGTGAAAAGAAAAATTAAGAGCCAAGGACCACTCAGAGTTGCGCTGCGTGGTCGCTGTGCACATTCACTGCTGAAGGAACAGCATGGTGACATTTAAAGTTTGCGGGAGAACATTTGGCCAACTCAAAGAAATAGTGAAAGAATATAGTGTGGCTGTAAGAGACCAAAATCACTTTGGATAAGAATCTGAATATCAAACACCGGTGGATTTTCTTTTTTAGCAAGACAATCCCAAACACACAAAAAGAGTTAAAGAAATTCTTAGTTGGTTTCAGAGAAAAAAAAAACCCCACAAAGCTGCAGGAATCAACAAACTGACCAACAGTTTATACGATAATCTACGTGGGCAATTGAAGATCAGAATGCATGGAAGAAAATGAAAGAACCTTTTAGTTTTAAAGACAGTTTGTTTTCATTTTAATGTGGGGGTTACTTTGGTTGCTATTTACAAGGTGAACTTCAGGCCAATAGTAGAAAAACATCTACTCTGAAAAATGTTGATGTTGTTCAATTCCTATTTTCCAGGCTGTTTTAAGGGATACACATTTTCTTTTTTGTCTTTGTGTATATTTGCAAAATGTCTGCAGCTGAGATGAAATAACCATAGTATCTTTTCATGCTGACTTAGTGCATTTATCAATTAATTAACTGGTTGTGTTCATTTCTAAGAGACACAAAAACATCATCTTACTCTTCAAACCATTTCTGTGAAAGAGTTGAACATCAGTGCAATGAATACATGTTCCTGCTTCGACTTGTATCATAGGTTGTGCATTGAGAATTAGAACTGCATTAATTAGACAGCCTTGTGTATAAAGGTGTGTGCATCATCTCAACCAGCATCAGCACTTCATCTGACAAATTACGAATATGGTACGTAGCAGGCATCTCTGCTGTGAGTAGCACTAGCAGTTTCTCCTCATTCTCTTGCTGTTCCAGTGTCTTCCCTTCGCTGGGTTTCCCCTCTCTCCTCTAAATTGGTGATAAGCTGATACACTGATATCTTCTGGCAGTGGTTGTGGGGCCCTCATTGCTGCACTGCATCGCTGTTGATCCCCATGGTGTCTCTTCATATCTCCTCACACTTGTCTTCTCCTTCTTACTCGTCTCTATCTTTCCCTCTAATTAGAATTGAGCTGTCAACACAAAGTCCTTCCAAGTGAGTTTATTTTCCTAACCTCACAGTCAGTTGCAGTTACAAAAGTCTTCTACTTTTCTTCTCTAATTGGTCATTTTGCGTCCAAAGCACTTGGGTTTTTATCTAAAGCTAGCTCATTTTAACTCGGCACAGTTTCAATATTTTAAGCTGCTAACTATTCTTCGTTCATCCTGTCCATTCACATAAACATCCTGCCTCTCCATTGTCTCTCGTCTTCCCACTGAGGTCATGAACTACCTGGCCCGAATCTGCTTTCTACGCCAATCTTCTCCTCCTTCCTCCCTCCCCGTCGTGCAAGGCCTGTCAGTGTCTCATGGTGTTTTTGCCAAACTTGTCGCCGAGTTGCTGGATGAGCAGAGCCAGCTCCCCAGCGGCCTGGGACTTCTCCTCCAGCAGCTCATAGCGGAGGCTGGAAATGTCTTGCTTGATCTCCTTCAGCTCGCCTGCAACACACACACAGAAAAGAAAGAATGAAGTGAACAAACACCAATCAAGACGGGAACAAATCCAGGCATGAACTGGAGTCAGTGTGTAAAGTCTAAATGGACACGACCCTTTGAGGTTTTAGCATTTTATTTTTGATGTTTAGTTTAAATCTCTGCAATGTATACAGTATAGAAGGAGGAGGATAATTTTGTAAGAAATATTTTATATACGGATGTGGACACATTCATTCATTTACCCCCAGGTTTCACTGAGGAAACCTAGATTGGCCAGTTCAAACCCAAAGGAAAACCAATCTGGCGGAGGAGATGTGCACCTTAATATAAGGAAAATTTGTGAAATTACTGAATACTGCAGTGATGATAACAGTTGCAGTCACATTTTCTTCACTCTTTCCTTCTGGTTTTGTCATCACAGTGTACCCACGAGCTATGGATAACGCACAACATTGCTTAAAAGCTTTCTTTTGCATTTGTGACACTGCACATATTGTTGCAGTGATGACAATTTGACAGTTAAAAGAAACTCATTCATGAGAATGTTCATATTTTCACAAAATTTAAGCATAAATTTTATTTTGGTGCCAAAATAAAAAGCAACATAGTTAAAACTGAAAACTAAAAATAAACAGCATTCCTTTGAGCGAATGGCTGCTGCAAAGGTGACCCCATTCAGGTTATATTTTCACTCAACGGTCGAAAGCTCTCCTGCATATCTACTTTTGATGATGCAAAGATAAGACCAGGTGAGATGTAGTGATAAGATACAGAGTGAAGAGACAGTGGTACATGGGTCCAAGTCAACTCCACTTTATGATCCTTTCCCCTCCAACTAATCACAGAAATATGTTGCCCAGCAGAATCTGCTGTAGACAATAAAATCCTGAGCTTTGTGCTAAAATGATGCTGTAGTTGGAGCACAAATGGCAACCAATCGTATCATGGTCTTTTGATTCAGCAATGCAGATTCAGATTCCTGGTTTAAGAGGCTGTGTTATTGTTATTAGCTTACATGTTTTATACCACAAAAGTATGATAACGTGTTTTTTATGGCTTTCCAATAAGTTCAAATAAACCTCAAGTAGTCGGAAGATTCTTCAAACCCAGGCAGGAAATGTCAAACACAAGAAGAAAACTGCTTGGATATCAATGAGTTATAAAAGTCAGTCTGTTGTGTTAAATGGATTAGCTAACTACTCCAATAAACATTTTTATTTATGATTACATGCAGCCTGCTAAAGAAAAAAAAACACATTAAACCCAAGGATGTGCAGATGTACATAGAAACTCACTGATCAATTCCTGTCCACACTTCTACACTCATACCATTATGAGCTGATAATGATGCAACTGAAGTGTGCTGAATTGAAAAAGCGATTCTTACCCTCATTCACTTCATCACTTTCTTTGTCCACTTGAGCTTTCAGCACATAACGTTTAATGAGCCGCTTCATGATCTTCTGCAGCGAGGAAAGAAAAAGGTGAAGATTAAAGACAAAGGACACAGCAGCGGGAGGTGACAACGCATTCTGCATTTATGAAGACAGAAAACTCATCGCATTCTTGAGACAAAAAGAAAACAATGTTAATTGTGGTACAGAGTTTCACTCGGCCTCTCAGACAGTGTGTAGAATATTGAGTATTGATTTGTAACCAGTTGCTGCTGCTGAGCCTGAGGCAGTCAGTCTCTGAATGTAGGCACTCTGGATACGGGTCGATAGCTGCCACCATCCAAACAGAGCGCTTACATATGTCTAATCAGGTGACAATTCCCTGCTGTGTGTGTTTAGCTGTTGGTGTGTGTGCAATGGATATCCTTAAAAATGTACAAAACTAGAATATTTTCAGAAAAAAAAAATAATCCAGGTGACCTGTGAGGATTTTCCTCACAGCAGCGTAAAAATGAGTTTTGACTTTTACTTTGTGAAATAATGTAGTATGAGTTGATGCACAGTGTCTTCATCTCAATTACTCTCAAAGATCTCATTAGAGGAATTTTCAGCCATGTTCATTATTCTCTCTCTCTTTGTACAAGTTCCCTTTCATTTCAAACTTGTTACATTCCCTTATTACTGTCGTTTGGTTTTGTCTCACTTACACCTCCTCATCTCTACCGCACCTTTTCTTTCCTTCCTTCCTCTGATCCTGCCATCAGCGTCCATCCAACCAACCTCAATCTGTGCAGCTGCAGTTCTTTGATTCCTCTCTGCTACATATTCCTCTGCCTGTTTGTCTCACATTTCATTCTTCCTCCAGATTCAATCTAATTTCCAATTCCCTTCCGTCTCATCTTCACTCCACCCTAAACTTTGTCATCTGCTTTCAGTTCTGTCAATCTCTCACCTGATATCTGGTCGGGTGTTTTCGAGCTTTTCTCTGGATGAACTCCTCTCCTGATCGTGTGTGAGACCTAAACCGTTCATCCTGCAACAGCAAGAAGTAGAGACACTTCAGAATAATTGAAGTACTTGTGAAGGATGTTGGAGAAGGCTGCAAACTAAAAACTAAACAAATGACAGTGTTCAGTATTCATGAGAGAATCAGCAACGCTGCTTTATCTGAAAACAACTCATGTTTTACCTGCTAGATAATTTGACTTGGGTTTGTAGCTTGTGTGCTAGTTTCACATTGCAGTGTGAGACTTTTACCTCTAGTGTGGACAGACAAAATAATCTATTATATACTGAAAGCATTAAATCCACAGAGCATTAAAAATCTATCAATATAAGGTCTGATTAATGTGAAAATATCAAAAAGCCAGAAAGGAAAATGTAACACAAAGATGAATTTACAAACGTATGTTAAAAACATTTACCCATTCTTCAGATTTACAATCAAGAAAAAAAAGCACTTTTGAAGCCGTGATTATAACCTATTTGTAACTTTATTTTCCCTTTCAACCAAAACCGCGTTATAAGAGAACAGAATACAATCCTTAAATGGGTTGTTGTATAAATATTTTCAATATTTAGTCCTTAAAATACAATGAGAAATATAATATGAACTGAAGGACTATGTCTGCATGTCTGAAAACATTGAAACAAATGAACCACTTGGGTTCTGGACGTAGATTTCTATGCATTCATCATCAGCTGCGTATCGTTAATTCTGACCTTCTTAAATTAATTAATCAATCATTTCAAGGGGAATGCAGATCATATAACATAATCTAATTTATTTTGGATTATTTTTTTCTGTTTCACACAGCTTACAAATTCTACATGAATCCCAACTAACATTGGGTTAAATGTGACTTTTCAAGTTGCAGAGAAGACAAAGGTTTGTAGACATTAACAAGGTCCTGGCATATTTCCAAATGTTATTTTTTTTTTCTTCTTCCTTCATACGTTCTCTCATCCTGCCACCTAATTTTTATTTATGGCTGCAGAAATCCAACCCTCTTGTATTTCCAAGTTTGCCTTGCCTGTCACTAACCTGCACTGTTTCTGTGCACCTTTGGAAAGCCCTGGCACTGTCTTTGAGTTCCCGCCTGTGTGATCTCAGTACTCTATGCTCTCAAACCAGACATCACCATTACATGTCACCTACCTAGAGCTTAACTTTATGAGAAGAACTGCTGGACTAACTTATCTGCATCTGTCACCCATCTCACTGCCAAAAAACAAGTTAGAGAAAAAACAGTCCATAGCTACCTGTCCACCCTCAGTCTGCCACGCCACTCACCATACCTCCAAGCCACAAAGGAAACAATGACAACTGTACCGACCACCTACTCTGTTTTATTGTCTCTGCTGCCATCCGGAGATCTCTTGTCAACTCTCCAATGGTAAGGCTTCATCAGCAAGAAAGTAAGATCAATAAATAAATACATTTATAAAAAGTCTCACTTGAATGTTACAAATTCTTCTTTTTTTCAGGGTTGATTCATGTTTACAAAAAACTGGTTAAACTTTAATTGTATGTTCTTGTGATTTTCTGTCTGGATCAAAATTCGGGGACAAAACATGAGATTTAAAGCCTCACCCTGACTCATTCAGACATACTTCTGGTCCTTTCATTCATTACCTCCTCTGATAATAATGTTTTTCCAACATTATTATCAACATTATAATTCGGCTGGTCCATGTAGGCAGCAACAAATGTCAGAAGGTGCTGATTTTGTAGAAAATGTGTCTTTCTTGGCCCAGTGCCCATTCACTCCCTGTTTATGTTAAACAGGAGCTGAGAGGTGCAGTGACACAGGCTTAGTTCACTGGGCCAAATAAAACAATCCAGTTAAATGAGCTCAACCATTTCTGCCAACAGTAGCCAACAGTAAAAGCGTTTGGTTTCTCTGCAACTTTATCCACACATTCGTGATACTCCCATGAGATTATATGTTGCTAAAAATCAAAAAGTTGACTGTTTTATGACTATCCCAGGTTGGAAAAAGTACAGTTTAAATAAATAATTAAAATCCATTTTGATAATTTCATCAGCCTAAAAAAACAAAGTGTCTGAAATTCAGACAGAGAGAAAAAGTTTTGTGCTACTTTATAAAGTGTTTATGAAGAGTATATTATTTATTAATTAACTGCAAGAACTTTTAAAAAAAATATATTTTTAAGAGAAGCATTTCTGCAGAGGAACAGAAGCCAGTGGCTCAGATATCCATTTTATTTATCTATTCACCACATTACTGCAGCTACACCCAGATGAGACCGAGATTTCCAGTTTTTATGTGAATGCTGAGAAGGCATCTTCTATGCAGAAGTATCCCCAAAGCCAACTGGCAATGTTAAAATGTATTTCCTGTAATTCTTAGTCAACATTAGAAGCTCGATTTGCTGGGCTCTCCTGACTCTGTTTAACTAAGATTCACATAAAGTCCAGGCTGGCAGTTTTTAGCCAAATACCAACACAATATAATCACATCAAATCCTTGACTTTCATTATAGTTTCACACATAGTTTTAAAGCAATCAGCTGGCACAGCTGCTTTTGCTCAAACATTTGTTTTAGTTTAATGCCCACATGCACCCTTATATCATAATTAAAGTACTGAAAGAGAGAAAAAATGAATCAGTGGTTCAGACATACCACCCCATCACTCTTAAATCTCGCTTGACATCCTCAACGCTTTCCTGTGGGCTAATGTGGGCTTATCCATTGATCGCCTCCTGCACCTTCCTGCCTCTGCCTCAGTTAAACTGTCAGGTCTGCAGAAGGTTTTAGACACTCACAGAGGCAGCAGGGTGAAGCCTATCTTGTCCCTATCCGAAATCTGCCTGGGCATTTCAGTAAACGCAGGCAGAAGCAATGGGCTGACTAATAGCTCCGGTGAGGTGAGCCATTCCAGCCGAGCAGGCCGGCGGAGGAAATGTCTGCGGATGATGGCTAGCGCTACGTTTGATGCCATGTTCAATGTTCTCTGGTGTTTCCAATTAAAAATTAAAACTTTCTTTTTATTATAGAGATCTGATATAGAGAGATGCTCCACTTAAATCTGCATGTTTCCTAAATATACAGATTATACTTTCAGAAACAACCACAGACAGATGTCTAATTATAGAAGGAAAACAATGATTTTTTGTTGTTGTTTGTGCAACTATCATTCTCCCTCAGTGTAATTATGGCAGTTATATAGATCTATGTTGGAAATCAGAAAATGTTAATTTGACAGGAAGTATTTAGTACAGTAAATGCACAAATTAGTCTATAATTAGGGAGTCACTGCAGCAGGTTTTGTTTAACTAGAGAATAAAATGGAGATTAAACTGTCTGAAAATTATATTGAAAGAGAAGGTAAAAGAATAAGCTGCTTTTAAATTAATAATCTCCTGCAACATTAATTCAAGAGATAGAAATAAAATGACTTTAGATGAAAGATGCAGAGAAAAACATTGATGGAGGGATTATAAACCTCATTTTATATGAAAAACCTATTAAAAAAGCACTTACAGACGTTGAACTTTTTCATATATATTTTAAGTTACAACCATAAATTTAAATGAGTTGTTTTTAAAACTTGTAATATGAGATAGATCAACTCCAAGAAACACAAGGATGGGAACTGATAAAAGGCTTCTGAAAATAGTCAAGATATATACAGCAATATAAAGGACATCTAAATAAATAAAACAAATACAGATCTGGAAAATGTGGCATGCATTATCTAGAAAGCTGTTAAAAGTAAATGGAAAGATAAACTATGATAAATGCAGAGCAATGCCAGTTCAAACCTATCAGAAGCTGGAAAAAAGGATTTTTCTTCAGCAGCAAAATGGCAAAATTAAACATGCAGCCAGTCGTACAATGGAATGATTTAAATAAAAGGACATTCAAGCAGCCATAGTTCAGAGCTAAATTCTACTGGGAATCTGTATTATGGCTTGAAAGGAAAGAAAAAAATCTCTGCATCCAATCTGATGGAGCAAGAGCTACTTTGCAAACAATGGGCACACACTTCAGTCTAAATGTGCAAAGCTGGTACACACAAAGCCCAAAACACATGCAGCCGGAGTTTCTGCAAAACGCACTTCTACTTCTAAGTGTTGATTCAGCTTACACACAAACGCACACCACATTTTTCATATATTCATTTGTAGAAATTTAACAAAGAAAACTATATATAATTTTTTTCTGTTCGGGTATTATGTCATACCTTGTAAAGGTTTATTCTGTAAAATCCTGATACAAAATACATTGAAGTTTCTGGTCTAACGTGGCAAAATATGTAAAAGTTCTATTGGTACGCTATGTACCCTTTTGCAAGATACTGTAAGTAGAAAATGCAAAATTTTGACCTTGGCCTGTGTGTGGAGCATGCCCATCTCCACCTCATTGTTGCGGCGGCGGCCATTGGCCTTGCAGAGGCGTATCAGGCACGACTTGATGCGAAGGACCAGGTAGTAGAAGGATTTGGGGCTGGGAACCAAATTAAACGGGGCAGGCAGGGTCCGACCCTCGTCAAAGTAGGACAGCCACAGCTTGGCGCGGGCAAACTTCCACTCCACGTCTGCATCCTCCTACGGGGACAAGCAAACACAGACGCAGGGTGAGTCTGCTGATGGATGATGACAAGAGAGACAGGAATAACAAATGACTTGCTTGAGCACTTTGACTTCTAGAGGACAGTGCTACGACGGCAGACAGTCCAACATCTGCCTGTTGACAACATGTCTGTGTTTTGTATCTTTGAGAAAAAAAACTTTGAATTTTTTCTATGTTTGATGGAGTCTGATGTTGTTTGATTGATTTTCAATAGCTGATGCCATTTTTTAAGTCGCAGTCTAATCCTCTCGTAGACACATCACTGATACCAGATGATCCTTATTGACTTGTTGACAACGTCCTGACCTTTTTACTATTGAGCCGCTACATACCTCTATCTCCTGGTACGAGCTGTTGATCATGGCAATGAGCATGTTGAGGAGTACCACCACCATGGTGACGTTATAGACTCCGTAAAGCACGTAGCCGATGTTCTCTATGAACTTATGGTCGTATTTCAGCACCACAGAGATCACCTCAGACAGCCCAAAGATAGACCAGAACAGAGTCTTGAAGCTCTCCTCCACCCTGAGGGAAAAGAGAGATGGGGTGAAATCAGTACATAAGAGGGTGCAGGTGTGGGTAAACACTGTTAGCTGCTAGTTGCTGAGTCACACACATGAAGACAGACAATGTGTGATCTAATGATGTTTGATTTGTGAGGCAGGAGTGATGAGTCATGTCCAATTTGAACACACAACCCCGTTTCTGCCTCTGCCGAACACAAAGTGCTGCAACTGCGCACACATGAAAAAGCAGACAATGACTCAGCTGCAGCATTTAGGAGATAATTAACTTCTCAAACTAAGTTTATTAAGTTATAACCCTTTGTCAAACTTTATGCAAAGCAGACACCTTACGTTAATGGAGACATATTAAAAGTTTGTCCAGAACAAAAATTTGTAAAAAGCTTCCATATAATATGGTTGGAAATATATATATTTTTAATTTAAGACTTTTAATACTTTAATTAAACCATTATTTTTCTGAATGGAATAATTATACAACAAACAACCTTCTTGAATTTTAGCCAAAAGAATTGGATGCACATCTGGTAGATAATTATGTCTACTCCACAAATACTCCAAATTATACATGCAGACCCAAATATATAGATAATTAATACACGTGGCTCAGAACCACAAGCTATTTGTAGTTGTCAATACATTTGTGACAAAGTTCTGGTTCAGAATCACGTCACATTGAGTCAAACATTCAACCATCTGACTCACATCGTTACTCAAATGAATGCAAGTGGTTTGATGGATCAGAAACAGGCCAGAAATCACCAAGGCTCAAGTCCATCATAAACAGGGCTCTGCTGGAACACCAACAGTGGCTCTGTCTGCAGATAAGCGAGCTCTCCATTTAAAGAAGCATCCACTTCAAATTAGACACATTAAAGTTCAACTGAGAAAAGCTTTATGTTCGATTGAGACAGAAAGACTTAGCTTAGCTACTTAACTACTGGATGGTTCCTGTTTTGTAAGCAAAACATAATTTGAGGTAGAGTACAGCATGCACTCCATAGTGACAATGTCGGCACAATTTTATCATTGGCTCTTTATTTCACAAAGGTTCTTGGTCAATAACATGTTTTCATCAAAGATAATTCAATGTGAGGGTTGCAAACTTAAGAACTTTGAGACAACTGTGAAGTCTGGTGATGGCAGCATCTTCATGTGGTGCTAAGTTGCTACCAGTGGTACTGGTATGTTTTACAAAATGGATAGATTAATAAAGAGGCAGGACATCCTGTACGTTTTTTACCTTAAATAAAATCAACAGCTAGATATTTGAGAATTTTACACAAGTCATGTATCAAAACTGGTTCTGAAATACTGTAGATAAAGTTGGCTAACGTCAAATATTTGGAAAGCTTTGACCTCAACTATAGTGAAAATTTGTGGACTGTGCTAAAAACCAGGTCAGTATATAAACATGAACTCAAATGTATGAATCTACTTGTTTTTCTTTAATTCATTGAAGATGTATGTTATATTATCATCCCTCCCTGAAAAAGAACAGGTCAAATTCACAACTAAAAACTGAAAACATAACATTCATGGCACCCTTCTCATTTTAACAAATATGTCACAAATGAACCCAATTTGTGTCCCATTTTCAAAAAATCTTCTGTGTCAAAATTACTTTTATCAGTTGAATGAATTTTGACAGAATTGTCTATCCCTGTGGATGAAATACAGGCAGTTCTTAACCTCTATTTGGCTTTTCCTCTGTTATTCAAGTATTCTAAATCAAGAGTTTAATAAATAAAAGGACATATCTAAAGTTTCTGAGTTCCACAGTTAAATGTCCAGTTGTGTTTCTGAGCCTGAAGGTTGGAAAGAGAAAAACCAGTAACAGGGCAAAAGGCTGCATGACCTGTGAGCACCAGTTTCATGTACATCTGCGTATATTAAAATATTCCATGAGAGGCAACATGGGGCTTGAGATGACAGAGGGGAGGCACAGTGGGAGGAATGAGCGGCCAGGTTGAACTGCTGGAGGGCTTGGAGGTAAGAGAGCACTGAGGAAAGGAAAGATGTGTAGGTTGTGGAACTGCGAGCGTCTTCCAAAAAAACTTCATCCACTGGCACACAAAAAAAGGCTAGATGTTGGCACAGAGGAAAAACCATCATCTCACATGCATGAAAGGAGTCTGTCAGACAGGAACATACACAATCGTCAACTTCCCCCACGTTTCTCTTTCTCACTCTTGAAAACAGAAAATCCTCTGGGTGCTTCACCTTTTATACCATAGAAGAAGACGGGGAAAAAATCCTTTACTCTTCTATGCAGCTAGAGTAACTTTTTTACTCACATATCTTCCAAAACATTGTGATTCTGGGCAAAGTATTTATAATTAGCCTGTTCAGTGGAAATTAATTTCTATAATGTTCTCTAAACGTTGGCATGCTGTTGTTGCTCTTTGTGAATCTCATGAATTTGTTGAAAAAGTATAATTAATGATTAATGTGCATAGACAGCTTTGAGATAATAACATTGCTTCATATCTTCAAAAGAAACGACTTCCTTTTCACTCAAACCTCTGTGCATAGAGGCTTCTGCTGAGCAATAGAAAATTGTGTTAGATGCAAGGAAGGTTTATAGAGGAATATTTTCTTTGTGCCATTGCACTCCCTTCAAATTGCCAGTTTTTTGCAGACTGCTGCTGTTGCTGTTGGAGACGGACTAGAACCGTGATTATGGCTATTTCCACGAGATGCCATTGCTGTAATTGAGGCCATGGCTGTGCTTTAGTTGTAATGACTGCTCTGTCATGTCAGTGGCACATTAGTTGTAATGGCTGCAACATGGATGACATGTAGGAGTTATATGTGTGGCAGTGAGTTGACATCAAGAGAGCGTTAAAGAATAATTGCAGAAGAGAAATGACAAATGTAACAGAAATAAATGTTAAATAAAAGTTGAATCATTACCTGGAGTCTGATTTTCACTGAGTGGCAGAACAAATCTGAAATATTATATTTTTGCTATTGGAGAGTGTGTGGAGTGGTCAGTTTTAGCTAGCACAGTTCAGCTCAAACAAATGATGTATGACATCAGCAGACCACTTAACTAAAATTACAACTAATGATGTGGGAGATTTTAATGTGCCTCAGAAGCGTTTTCACAATAAAATTAACTTTTCCATGTCAAAGCATTAAATCCACAACATAGAAATATTCTGTTTTAATTTTACCAACAAAATGCAACACATAATTTTAAAGCCGAGGAAAGTAAAACATGGTTTTCAACCTTATTTACAACTAAAGAAAGCATGTCTAGTCAGTCTCTTCTTTAAACTATTACCTGTTACTTTCCTGGCATATTTAGCTGACACAGAACATCTACAATGTACTTCAGTACAGACTAAGTCAAGTAGATCTCAATGAATGACTGGTACTTTAAAGACTTTGACCACTGGTAGCAACGCTCCACCAGTAGTGATTCTTTGATCAAGAACTACACCCTCAGCATAAAACACAGTGGGATCTTGTTGCAAAAGCAAAAAGAGAAGACATCTCCAGTAGTCTTCCTCATGTAGACATTTATGTAGTTATGGCATTCTAGTTTGTAGGGAACAAGTACAATTCATACAATGATTACTCTTTTAAAAAAAAACAAAAGCCATAATGGTTTTGGTTTACACCACATTAGTGTAGTTAAAAAGGAAGAACTCCTACAAAGAGATTACCCAAACATTTATTGGTTCTATGCAATATTCATCCATACATTTTCTAACACCCTTGTCCCTAGCGGGGTTAGGAGGGGTGCTGGTGCCTATCTCCAGCTAATGTTCTGGGCAAGAGGCGGGGTTCACCCTGGACAGGTCGCCAGTCTGTCAGGGCAACACAGAGACAGACACACACACACTCACACCTAGGGAGAATTTAGAGAGACCAATTTACCTAACAGTCATGTTTTTGGACTGTGGGAGGAAGCTGGAGAACCCGGAGAGAACCCACGCATGCACAGGGAGAACATGCAAACTCCGTGCAGGAAGACCCAGGTCTGGGAATTGAACCCAGAACCTTCTTGCTTCATCACAGTGCTACCAACTGCGCCACTGTACTTTTTTTGTGTGCCAGCAATATTCATAAAAACATAACTTAATAAGGGATTAAATGGTTGCCATCTCCACATCAGATTACAGTACAATCATCTAATTAAATCTCATGTACAGTGAAGGTGTCCAAAACAAAGAACTTTTACAAACCACCGTGTTGGGTTTTAAGTGGCTTACTGGCAGCAACTAGGGAGGAAGGCTGTTTCCATTAGTACTTCCCCTCCAGCACTGTTTAAATAATGAAATCCAAAAGGCTTTGGTGCAATCAGAGGAGATAAAGAAGGTGATTTTGGAGGGCATGCTGTGAAGACCAGTGACTGAGACTCTCTTACAAGATAAAAAAGTGACTTTTGAATCAACTCCAAAAAGGGCGATACTTTTCTGCTCTTGATTATGTTATAGCCCATTTATCTTTCTAATCTAATGATTTTTTTAAAATCAGTCTCAAGGTCCTACTTCCCAACCTGTGAAACGCTTGCCCGATATAGAGGAGTTTTTCTAAAATGTAAGAGGAGATAATTATAGACAACTTTCTTCTAGCCAACGTTAAAGTGTTGTTAAGCAGACATTTGCAGGAACAAACACAATTAAAATTCTACACTCACCAAAAGGCAAGTCTATAAATAGTCATTGCTCATCTGCTGGGGCAGATTGTTAGTTTGATAGGAGGAGACTTGCAAAAATGTGACATTCATGCGTTGGCAGAGTGGCTCAGAGGGTGTTATCGTTTAATAAATGTGGACACAAACTGGAGTTTTCACTTTATATAGATCTAGATTTTGTGACAGTTAAGATGTTTCTGCTCTTTCGCACATATAAGCATATTTTAAAAGAATTCATATCTGATCTTCTGCAATAAATGACTACTAATGAACAACAAAATACTATTTTATGCTGTTAAGGCAGGTCTTACTACAACTATAAAGTGTTTTTGTTTGTTTTATCTTTAGATATAAAGATAAAATAAATCCCAACCACCCGACCAGGTGGTTGGGGTATACTGGGCAATACCACAGCAGGACTTCCATGATACATCACAGACATCTTCATATTTACAGCAACCCATGCAAAATGTGCAAATGACAAATAGTGATGTTTGTCAAGAGAGAACAGGTAGCTTGACCATTCTTCCACATGTAGTTTCTTCATTAGCCATGATGCTTGAAAATCAGTGAAGAATGTCTAATCAACTTTACAGGTGTGTTTCTGAAGTGTTGGAAAAAACTGGAGCACTTGAATAATACTCAAACATGGAGAAACATGCAAACAAAACATAGAAAGGCCTCAGGCAAGATTAAATCCCAAAAAACCTTTAAAAAACTTGGTTGTTAGCTGTTCAGTACTTCATAAAATGATTCTTTGAAGGGTCGATGAGTCGATGACCTGACATAACTGGTTCCAGTCTCTTGGAGGAACAACTTTTTCATCTAATGGTTTTTGTGACTGACTAAATTTTAATGTATATTTTAATTGGTTTGTGTGACTCTGTGTGGACTGCTGGACAAAGAAACCCCGCATCTCCATGAAATTCGAATAACCAGCGATAGAAAATGGATGGATAGATGAATGAATTGGGCCATAAGCTACAAGGTGGTAATGAAATAAAACTGTTTAACAAAAAGATTATATGCCACAAAATATTTTAAAATAGAGTAAAGATAATGTTATGGTTAAAGACAATATTTCAACACTTTGTACTTTATTTTTGACAAGAATAAATGGCTTTAATATTCTCAGATGTGACATGACATTCTCCTGACTCTGTACCATTCATAATTTTCTCATATATTTTTTAAATTTAGAGTTTTGTTTGATCTTAGATTAATATTACCAAATAAATGAATTTCAGAATTGTTGTGTCTTTGCAGTGTTTCACTTTTCCAGTAGATGGCTATGTTTTTTTAGTGGAGTATATCCTCCCTCTCCTGCTTTAAAGGCAACTTAAACTAAGTAGCTCACAGCAACAGCTTAGAAGTTCCCTGTTCTTTAATCAAATGCAACCATTTGTCTTGTTTGAGTGATCAAAAGATAATGGCAATAAAGCCAGCAACTGATTAAACAGATTTTTTTTTTCAATTTGAAGAGCTGTAAACCATGCAGCATTTTATTAATTGGATCTGAATAGTTGTTTTTTTCTCCAATTTAAAATCTTTACTAATAGTTCATACCTGTAACTCCTAGAAGGGAAATCTAACAAAATAAAATGTGTCTGAATCTCAGTACAACTGGGAAAGTCTCCACGCATCACCTCTTTCTGCACCAACCCGAGACATTACAGATAGAATGTGGATGCAGGTATAAACTGAGGAAAGAGCTTCTGCTTTCGTTCTGGCATATATTGATGCATGAGCAGGGAGCGTTGCTGAGTATCATCATTTGTTTTGCTTATCTTGTTTTCAGGTTATTTAATTTACTGAAATCTATGCGAGGTGCCTCCCAGGGAGGAAGTCCAATTATGGGAAATCTAAAATGTATCCCTGGAGATCAACAGCCCTTATAAATTCAAATTTGCCCAATGTCAGCCATTTATGAGCGTATTTTACAAGAAGAGACGGATGATATACTTGATCCCTCAGATTATGGAGGATTAATGTTTCTGACAAGCTAAGATTCTGATTCATTCATTTTAAAATTGCATGTGTCTGTATTTTATAGGACTCATCTTGAAGCCGAAATAGATAGTCTGTTGTTTGTTTTCACAGCTGCCAGCTAACAAAAGGCTGCATAAGGCATGAAGGCTTCACACATAAACACAGGCACAGTCATGAATGTGAAATCTGACTATTTTAAATAATTTTCCTTGAGGTCTGACCTAAACCAAAGCAACGACCATCCCCCATATTTGCTTTAGGAGAGTTGGCTTTTGTCCCTCCAAAGAAGTCAGCCTCCCAGATTTCTGTCCCAGGGTGTGAATAATACAAACCCTTACACTCAGCCCTGCAGGACTCTAACAGTAAAAAAAAACTGATGCTGCTTCTCATTCTCTTTCTACCAAAATCATGCCACATGCAGCACGGCGTGCGTCTGTGAGTGGGAGACTGGTGACTCACCCCAGCTCTGCGGGAGAAGACCAAACTTAATCACCAATGGGCCCAAATCAACCTCATCGTCTCAGAGACAAGCCTTTATTTTCTTTCTCCATGCTTTATGTTTCCAGCTCCTCTGTGCCTCTCTTTGGTGCCATGTCCTGCTCCCAATTTCTCATTATATTTTCACTGCTTTTACAGGATTCTCCCCATTTCTCTCCTAGCATATCACTCTCTCCATCGTTTTCACCAAACAGCTTTTACCTATTTCTGTCATCTTCTCTTCTTATAATTTATTTTCTAATTTTTGTGTAATCCACAGCAAATCTTTTCTAATGGGTTTAACATAACATAGAGCAAATGTAAACATACCCTCAGTGAATGGCTGCAGATGGTATGCTGCTCATTATCTTACTGCATTCTGTCATTAGCAAGACATTTAATTCACCGCTCTTCTACACCTCTAAAGGCAAACAAGTAGTCAGACAGGCAAATATAGACAAAATATTAAATTGAGTGATAACTACCTGTTGTGGGGGAAAAAAGAGAGAGATGTCACCATGGTAACCAGACGGGTGGGGTCATATCCACTTCTCAATTTAATCAACAAATAAATTTGGCTCCCAAGAGATGTGCATCTGTGTGTATGTCTGATAGTGAGCCAATCAACCAAGAGGGAAGAACAACATAAGCTGATGTGTTTGCCTCTTATACGCACTTGTGCATGCGTGTGCATGTGTGATAGACAGCGGAAATACAAAATGAGGCTAAAAGAGAGGAAAAGCAAAGGGAGGCTGTTGTGGTGAGTCTTCAGGCAAGATGTAAGAGGAACCATATTTAGCAGAGAATAGGATTTAATGCCAAAAGAGGAGCAATTACAGAATCAAGCATGTCTTAAGGTTCCCTTTTTATGTGCCTGACTGGTTTTTGGCTCTAGCTGCCCTGTTCTGTTTCCTCACAAGATGTGGAGCAATTTTAAAGACTAATGCTAGCTTAGATATTTTCTGTTTTGTGTTTCCGAGCATATGTAGTTGAAATTACGCTCATGAGATATGGTTTAGGACAAGATGTTGAAGTAAGTCACAGAATTAAAATGTGAAATGTACAAAACAAACACATCTAGAAAAAAATAACAGGGAAAAGAATGGACGACCAGGCTGTCTGCTTCCCTACACAAATTTATTTATTTATTTTCTGTTCAGGCAGCAATTATTCTTTAAAAAGAACAGAAAATATTTTTGTTAATTATCACATTGCAAATCATTGCAATCATTCCATGTGCCATTCCAATGTTTCACCCAAAGCTACTTGCCGACTAATTTGCATTGACTTCTTTTGTAGCCTTTTGCTAATTTCTTTTAATCTCCAAACACACTTTGGGAGAATGTGTTATAATCAGCTTAAACCAAAGTTGAACTTTTTCTTTTTTTCTAAAATCTGTTTCTAAAAACTGCAATGACTTTACTTGTATGACGTTTGGGTTGGTAATATTACTTCTTTGTTGAGAACATAAATCACTCATGGAAATTTTCTTGTGAAATCAGTCAGTTTTTTTCCACTTCATTTGATTTGAGACTACTCAGTGCTGAATGGGCGTGCAGCTAAAATTACCATCAGATCTAATCAGATTAACAAAAGCCACTGTTGTTACACTGAAAACTCTGGCTTTGGGCCCTGCCTAACTCATCAACCCATTAATCTGTTTCAGTGCTCCTCTTAAATCATTATGTGAACTAAAAATATTCCACTAAACCTTTTGGGGAAAAAAAATTACAATAATTCTCATTTATTTTGTCTAATAACACATTTAGTTCTTGTATTTGCATCCCTGGGCCGTGCAGTTTTTGTCTCAGTTATTAGGTACAATGTCATGTATGTAATGAGGAAACAAACAACACCTGCGTCAGGTACCAGGAAGCCACCAGTGCATGAACACACAGAAACAGTGCCAGATAATATAACAACCAGAAACTTGGGTAAACAAAAAATAGTGACAAAGTTAAGAGATAAATCTTTATACATGACAGGATGGTGACCACATTGTTTTCCAGGATGATGACGTTGAAAGGCACAAATTAGAGAGTTGTAAGGTATTCAGAGGGGATTGAATTTAAGCTACAAAGTACTTGTAGCCCTCCCTCCAGTAACTTATATCAATGGCCTAGTTGGGTGGAAGGAGTAAAGGTAAAAACTCAGAAGCAACTGATCTGAGTTGACAGACATAAAAGCAAGAATAAACTTTCACACTGTGAGGCAGCTCCATGTTTACAAATGAAGGTTTCTAAAGCCTTGTCAACCGTGTTGGTAAGTTCAATGAGAGACCGAAGCCTGACAGGCAGCCCAGAGGGCAAAGAGGGTCTTTGAGCTAAATAAACACAGGAGTTTTTTTTTATGACTGATTCAAACACAATGAGGAGTTTATTCGCTCAATTCAATGTCAGCCGTTCATTTATGAACAGTTTTCCAGTCTGTCATGAAGTAGCTTGAACCTCACCATGCAATCTATCTATAACCTCTCTCTTCCAGTTACTGATAGTAGAGTCTTTTTAAACTTTATGATTCATAGAAAGGCAGTTTATAGATGGAGAGATGAGTTAAGGCTGCTATTGACTGTTGGACTAAACATTTATAGATGGGAAATTAATATTTAGTTTGGATCAATACAGGGATGGAGATGTCTTGCTTTACTAGGAAATAGAGAGGAAAGTAGTGCCACAGAGGACAAGAGGCCTATAAGGCTATGCCTGCTGCTAAAAATCCAATAATGTACTCTTTCATGACTTGTTTGCCTGCTGGATACATACAGTAAAAATGGCTTGTGGGTGTAGAGAGGTGCAGAAAAAGTCATCTAGGTCAAGATACACCTAGCAGAGAGGTCAGCTGGATGTCTGGGCTTTTCTGTAGTGACAGGATTTTCTCTGACAGTGACAGACAACATACAGCGAGGACTCAAACTAAAGCTCCAACTTGTTTTTATAGGATGATGAGCTTTTACCAATAAATAACACCGTATCAGAGGCAATTTAAGGTAACATATAACAATGAAGCAAACTTATCTGCTAAATGACTGCATAAAATAAAATTGTAAAGGGTCAATGACAGTCAAGAGCATTTAGCAGTGGGAGCAGATTAAAAGTGACCAAGTTCAGATGACTGACTTTAAATTCAGAGGCTTCCTTGTTCAGATGAATTGTGGTAGAATAATTTAAATGACTAATAACATTTTGTAAAACATATTACAAAGGCAGAAAAAAAAGAAAGGCAGGGTGACTTGAATCATCTGATCCACTGATTCATGGCAGAGCTTTGCTACTGCTTCTTCTAGGTCACTCAGAGATAATTTTACCTTGAGGATATTAAAAAGATTTGACTCAAACGTAAAATAGAGAATATTGATTCCTGCCGGAAAGACTGAAAGAGCAGCTGAAGAGATGGTGGCTGATTGGCAGTGGGGTGTACTGGAAGAGTACTGGAAGCAGACTTCAGCTCCCAGTGGCGTGCCTAACGTTATGGTGAAAAGTGAAAAAAGCCCACAGAGGATAAACAGAGCAGTAATGAGGAGATGAACAACAGCTGCACCAGGTAAGCTATCAGGGACCAGGAAGCCACATGGGCGAGCACACACACAGACAGAGAGACAGATAAGAGACTAACAGACACATAATGAAGAGGGAGGAGAAATGACAAGAGGAGAGGCAAACCCTCCTGTCAACTAGAATCATCACAGACATCAAATATGTAATCTGAAACATTGGTTTGCTTTTGAGTGTAAGTCAGTCAGGATTTCTTTGTTAGTTGGTATTTTATTCCTCATCATGAGGAAACTAAACTTTGATTTTAAGGCATGGAAAGAGAAGTGGGTTGATGGCAAAAACATCCATCCATCCAAAAATAATAAAATCATATTCCTAAGAATAATCTTATTTTAATTACATTTTTTTCCAAAAAAGTCCAAATTACACTTGGGTTGTGAGGACACTGCTTTGTAACGTCAAACTGTATTTATCCTTCTTTGAAAAAATAAGAGAAATCTGTCTACGTCTGTCAGCGTTGTTCAAAGTAAATTCAGTTAGCTACTATTTTTTCATTTTATTTTCTTTAGTGGTCCATCAGTTTGACAGCTCCGTCCTCCCTTTCATAAATACTGACAAAGCATCTAAAGAAAGTCACACAACAAAAAACATAAGAGGTTTATGTACCTCATGTGTATGGAGCGGTGTGGCACCTGTTTTCATTCTGTGCTTCATTGAGATGGAACCAATGTTTTCAAGGGCAACAGCTGATGTCAAAGTAAGAATCAAAATGTTAGGCTTGCAGAATACATTGTCTACTTGGAAAACTCCAAGATAGGAATTTACTGAGAAATATTTTTCCAACAGACACATTGCCATCCATGTTTGGTAGGATTATTATTTAGATAATTGAATTGTGTACATGATGCTTTGCAATAGCACTTGCCATGCACTGATCTCAAACTTTCATGTATTTTAATGGAAATTAAAGTGATAGATAAACAAAGAGCAGAAAACAATTGTCAAGTGGAAGGACAAGGTTTCAAGGTTTTCATAGATATTTGCAAATAAAAACATTAAGGAGTGTTGTGCAGTTGTGTTTAATCCCATTCATTTTGTTAACCCTAAATAAAATTTAGTACGACCATATTCCTTGGAAGTCACATATCTAGTAAATGCTGTATTCTCCCCTCGTTGTAATTATTCCAATAAAAATACAGCTTTTCCATAAATTTATCTGACATTTGCAGGAGAACCGAAGTAAACAAACACCATGAAACCTAAGCTGCTCTCCACTAGGTCAGGTGAAAATACTGTTGAATTATGAATCATAAAGGGAACCAAGTAGGTCATTAAATCTAGAGAAGCTGCAGTGATCTAAAGCTCAGAGTACAACTATTAGTTGAAGATTCCTCAAATCTTGCCATAGATAAGCAAAACAAAGTAACCAATAGCTGAAAGAAGTACCGTTGTAAATGTAAAGGAGACAACATAATAAGGCTGGTAGTCAGTGACACCAAAACTCAGCTTTCTTTTACCTAATTGCAAGACGGTATGTGAAGCAGAAAACTAAGATTGCACTTCGTCCTGACTCCACCGCTCCCCATCATGAAACTGACAGCACCTTGTTGTCGTGAAGCTTTTCTTCTAAAGAGCTGAGACTGAGATGGAAGTTCACCTTCAAGTAGAACAATAACCCAAAACATATAGCAGATCTACAAAGGAAAAGCTAAAATCCTAACTTATTTAAGTGATCTATCACAATAGTCTGCCAGGTAAGTGGTAAACACTGTAAGACTAAAGTGCTTTACAAGGTTAGAGAGCAAAAATCTTTTCGCCATAAATTAAATCTAGTCTGCTTTAATCAATATCCACGGTGTGTTTTTAAACGTGTTTCACTAAAACGAAACTCATGTAATATTTAAGGCAAAATTCAAATAGCAGCTTGTGTCACATGAAATGTTACAGAATAAAATGAACACTGAGAGCCAGCTGGCAATAAACATACTCAGAGCTCGCGTCCTGATGTCTTCCCACCTTTCCAAATGCTTACGCTTAAATCTGTGCTAATCCTGTGAGGATGTATGGCTGTTGCTCAGTCTCCATGACCTTCTCTCATCCTCTCTTCGCTCTTCTTCTTCCTTTGTCTACGTATTCTGGCAGGTCTCCTGCATTTTGCCTGAACAAAGAGCCAATCCAAAAAAATCCACCTCTGCATCGCTCCCTGTG
Organism: Xiphophorus maculatus; assembly: GCF_002775205.1. Taxonomy (NCBI): domain Eukaryota; kingdom Metazoa; phylum Chordata; class Actinopteri; order Cyprinodontiformes; family Poeciliidae; genus Xiphophorus; species Xiphophorus maculatus. The sequence goes on along the minus strand of NC_036465.1, from coordinate 16,317,936 downwards.
GTTCTCCTCTCATCTGTCATCCCCTCCATTTCCCTCCATCTTTCTCCTCCTTCTCCTAATTAACTTTGTCGCCTTACTTTTTTGCACCCAGAGGCATTTCTGTATTTATTCTCATATCTCTTCTGTCTAACTTAAAGAGAGGATTATCCATATTTTTATTGTCACATGTCTTCTGTTTTGTCCACCTTTCTTTGTGTGTCATGTAGTCATGCACAGCTGACCAGAGTGTAAAAGCTCCGTCTAAATCAATTTCTTGATTTAGTGTTTGTCAGTAAACATCAGAAGATTCTTTGCACATATGCAGCTATTTCAGCAAAACAAACTCTGAAGAACAGTAAGAACAAATATGCACCGACTAGTCTATGGGCTCTTAACAGAGCATAATAAGATACAGATAACAGCATCTTATCTGTACATTTTGGAAGTGTCTTCAAGCTTTTCCCAGGTTTTGTAAAAGGGTGGTTCAGTCTTCATTAAGCTCTATCAAGTTGTGCGTTCATGCGTGAGTTTATATTAGTGTGAGGGTATTTGAGGTAAATCTGTGTTTTGGCCTCACTTTTTTATGTTAATCTTCCCTTCTTCCACATCACCTCCTTCACTGCAACATCCAGCCTGAGTTTTCCCTCCTGGGGTATCATTACCTCCTACACCTGGCGCCCCCTTCTATGAGTGAGAGCTATCAGACTGGGCTGTTCTTCATCCCTCCATCAAACGTGCCCTTTCAGATATCTGACGTCACACACACACACGCACCCCCACTTACAAAACAGGACACTGCGACATGTTTCTTTGCAAGAGAATAAAGGACAAAAGGGACAGATTTGACACTGTTACACTACTATTATTAACACTCAGCTGCTATTCTACCTCTTCTAGTGGGTGAATATTATGCTAAAAACAATCAAAAAGCCCCTCTGAAATCTTCCAGTTAGATGTACAACACAAAAATGTATATATTGTCTTACATATAGAGATATACATATAAAAAATTATATTTCTTTCTCTGCACGCCTGCCTCCAGATACTTTGTTCTGACATGCCGACTGGATAAGATTTAATACCAGACTGACCCCTGGTGGTAAAACAGACAACATCGATTTCTACGAAAGTGAAAATCTACTGTGTGTACAGGTAGACTGAGCAATTCATTGAATATCATCAATTCATTGATGATATTCATCAATATTTCTGTGTAATATTTCTCCTTATTACACAGGAGAAATATAGACACTCACAAAGGTCAGTAATGCATTAACACAGTCTTATTTGAGCAAAATTCACAACCTTCTTTGAGGAAGAAACTCTAAAACAGAGAAGAGACTGGATTCTACACTTCTTTCTGTCTAAAGCTGCACATCTGTGCTGTGCTTGTTCTTTGCTTTGTGAGAAGTCTTCATTAATGTCAGATGGTTGGTCTGTGGCCACGATCTCTTTGACACTCAATTCCAACTCCATTAGACCTTGTTTCTGCCTGTCTGTGTGTGCTGCTGTCAGTTAACTCTCTGCTCTTTCTGTCTGCTCGCCACATTGTCTGGATATTTGGCTCCATGTAGGTAGCCAAGCAGAACACAAAGCCACTCGGTGCAGAGACTCTGCACACGAGATACTGTACACAGCACAGCTATGGCTGTAAGCTAGAACAAGAAAGTACAATTTCTTTTATGCTCCCTGTTATAACAAGTGACTATAAAGATTAGTGAGGTCATATACTTGTTTTCGTATTTTTTTGCATTATACACATAACTGATAGGTGAAGGATATGAGGATAATGATATTTGAAATCAAATTTTTGATTTTGACCCTATGTACATCTGAGTTGACAATTTAAACAAAGGATCTAACAATAACTGTTTAAAATAGTTCAAGCTACTATAAGCTACTATAAAGTAGCTTGAACTTTATAGTAGCTTGATGTAGTACATCAAGTAAAGAGTATTAGTGAACATGCAAAGCTAGGTTGAGAATAAATACACAGGTATACACCCTTTTTTGCTGATCTGGCTGACAAAGAGAAAGGGAAAGTAAAAAGGCGACAAGTTGAAATTAGATATGAAACATTATAGTAGTACAATGACATGGCTTTTGCCATTCAGTAGGAGGATTTGCATAACTATGAAGATCATATTTGCAAAGTGAACGTAGACATACAAATAAGGACAAATGTGTTGGCAGCCCAGATATATGAAAAGTCTCAAACCTTAATGCCTGAATTTATGTCCAACTGAACTTGTGTTTTTGTTGTTAACCAGTTGTTAAACTAATTTGAGGTTACTCATTTTGAACAATAAACCTACTGTTAGTGTAAATTTAGGTGCTAATTCAATCTATTGAAGGAATGCAACAAATTTTTCAATCTCAATTCTTTCAATATTATACAATGTACTATTTTTTATTGTTAATCAGTTTTTTATATAATGGTTAATACTTTTAGAAGTATCCGGAGTGAATATAGCATCACAAAAAGATTATGATAGAAAATATTTCTATTTTTTTCTTATACAGTTTAAAGTTCTGCAGCTGTGATAAGATACATGTTTATTTTAATGCTTTTGGCACATTTTCATTAGAAGTGCTAAAAAATTTGTCTGGGTGAGTCTTTTCTTCCTTGGAGAAAATAAAGTACGATATGTAGCAGGGAAAAATATAAAGGGTATTTCTTGTCAAATATGAGTGATAATAATCAGTAACATTATGTTAGCAGCCAAACACTGATATCTTAAAACAAATATCCGACATTGTTGATGTCGGATATTTGGGAAACACGAAAAACTATGCAGAGGTAAGAGGCAGAATAACTGATGTTATAGGAGATGTTCTAACAGCTAATTTTTGTAAAAGTAAACATTTTTTGCAGAACATATTTTCTATCAGAAAACTCTCTCCCCCAAAAATGTTGCCTCTGTAGATGATGTCTGAAAAATGCAAACATAAATGGCTTTATGCATTGCTGCCTTTAAAGAGTAAACACTTTAACAGTTTGAAATGGCAGACAATAATCATAGGAGGAACAGACACCTAAGCAGATTAAAGCTTTTAAGGTTCGCTATGAGTGTTGCTGAAAGCTTCTTTGCAATTTAAAATTCTCAAATAAACAACCTGCCTCACTTCAACTTTCCCACAAATTGTTTAAAACACATCATAGACCTGCTGGAAGAAAGTGACATTGTGCAGAACGTGAGATATGATTGCTGTAATCAATACGGTTCAAAGATGCCAAACCAAATACCAAATACATTGATGATGGAGGACCAAGGTGTTTAAACCAAAACACACCTCAAACAGCTCTGTTTCATACCTTCACATGTTCAAATATAGGCTGATGTAAAGTGATATTAACCTTTTTAAGTTTCTAGTTCACTTGGAAATTTCTTATGTCTTTGAATTTTTTTATTCTGATTTATTTCACAGAGGTCAATTTCAATCAGCCATTTTTGTTTTTCACTTTAAGATAAAGCAAAACCTTGAAGACCAGAAAGTAATGACTAAATGGCAATTATATTTGGTGCAGCTAAAGCAGTGACACAAAGCCAAGATCCAAGCTGCCTGTAGACATATCATTAGATAGATTATTGCATAACTTTAGGTCTTATATAATGCAACCAAGTAGTCTGGTTTTAATGCATAAAGATTAAAAACTGACGTTTCCTCTACAAGAGCCCCATGACTTTAATATTTCAGTTTATTTTGTACCTTGTGCAGCAATAACACAGATTGAGCACAAATTGAATACCTCTGGAACACAACAATGTCAAAAAGTATTTACAAAATTACAAATCTTTCTTGGTTGGACATTCTCTGATCATCAGTGACAGGAAGTCACAATTTAAAAATGCAATGACCTGACATGTTTAAGTGTGAAAAACTCTAAAGAAAACCAGAAGAAGTCTGTAAGGGGCAATACTTTTTCAAAGTATAGTAACAATAAAGACAATTAAACCTCAAACATATCAAACTAGTCTTACTGCCAGACTTAACTCACGTGGTGAAAGCTGGATTGTATTTGGCCCCAAGGTAGTATGAGTAGAGGTTGAACATCCCAATCATGAAGGCCACAAACACCATGATGAAGATGACCATGAACTTGAAGATGTCTTTGACTGTCCGTCCCAAAGAGATCTGCAGCGGGCCGAAGCTCTCGTTGGCTGGCAAGATGTAAGCGATGCGTGAGAAGCTCAGCACCACGGCAATGGCGTACAAACCCTCTGAGATGATCTGAGGGTCAGAGGGGCGCCACTTGATCCTGGCTGAAGAAGAAAGGCAGAAATGTATTTGTGTAAAAAACTTTAAGGATTGTAAACTGACCTTTAGTATCTTTAGATATTTCTTCAAGAATAAAACCTTCTTGTTGTCTTCTAAATTGATGTTTTTGAGTAGTTTTCTATTGCTTTGTGAACTTTTTATTCTTACTTTTGCTCCTTCTTCTTGACTATATTCAGTAGTGCACTTAGAAATTGGGAAGGTAGAAAAGTTAATAATAGAGGAAGAACTGTCAGGGATAAAAAGAAAACTATGACACATAAATAAAATTAAAATGTAATGTCAAGACATGATACTGAACTAGTTTCCAACTCAGACTAACTAAAGCTTTCATACATATATAAGGGCAGGCACACAAAATAGATCAAATCAAAAACAGCAAACAATATATTAACAAAATTATTTATATAAAAAATGTTATATAAAATTATTTAAACTTTTTTCAGCTTGAATATTTTGTAGGTCAAATCAGGTGGGCAAATAAAAAAAATGAGGAAAAAGAAGTGTCCTGAAAATGATCTGGACAAGAGTGAAGCGTTAGAAATTACTACAAAAAGCAAAAAAAAAAAAGTTAATTATAATCACTTCAAAAGATCACAAGACATACATGTTTCTTAAAAACACAATGAAAAGCTAAATTGATAAAGGGTTAAAACTGAATCAAACATGCTGTACATTTTACCATTGTCGTCATGTTGATTGCTTTTACAAATGTTTCTGATTGCAGAGCAGACAAATATTCAGTAAAAGGGTGTGAATGAAAATGAATGCTTGGAAACGTTGTTAAAAAGCAAACAAAGGGAGAGGGGGAAAAGGAATTGATTAAACAGAAATGTAAAAGTAAATCTTTTAAATTGGATAGAAGGAGAGCATTAAGACGGAAGGCAATGAAGATAAGCTGAGAGTCAAAGGGAAGTGTGTTGAATAGAAATGTTAACCTTCAACTTAAAAATGCTAAATATAATAAATCTATAGTTTTGTTGTGTCTGTTAGTATCTATTTAGAACAATCGCCTCCATCTGCTGAGTCGTTTGTCGTGACAAAGTCCGGCCAGCAGGGGGAAGCACTAGTGAAGTTTCTTTTCATGTGCAGATAAGCACATTACCTGCAGCCTGCAGTCCTTTTGCTACATAAATATGTTAGGGACCATAAATGAATGAATTACTTGGTAAATGTTCACACAGATTTGCTTGTTGTAAATTTAAGTAACACTAAATATCATACTTTCTAATCATTGTTCACATTATAGAATAATATACAGCTTTGAATGCGATCACTTTGTTGAGAGAATCACAAGCAGGCCACAGCTGGCACGTCATGCACTGCATATCAATTAATAAGCAACATCCATATCATTTTGCTTTGCAGAAGTGTGATTATAAAGCTCTTCTAATACACATCCAGCAGAATCTCAAAAGTAGATTGTAACTCGTCACTCTGTTAATTTCAACCATCATTTGGATCTGCGTATGACCACAATGCAAAAATCAAACGTGATCAATTATGTGCCAAATTTTTAAACAAAAATAAATGTTGCAGCTAAGGTGTACTCATTTTGCTGCTGTTGCTCCACTCTGCCTATTTACAGTGATCAACCAGAAGTCCTGGTCTGTGCTTAAAGTCTGGTGGAGAGAAAGGAAAATCTGAGTCACCGTATCATCTCCAACATTGTAAGGCAAAGTGATTACCTCTAGGGCCAATTCAGGGGTGAAGCAACTTCAATGCTTAGTTCCTTTGTAGTATATATTGAGAATGGCACGGCATAATGAGGATGCAGCAATATCATTTAGAACAGGCAGTGCATGAGAGGCTATAAACTGAATTGACCCTATCTTTAAAATGCCTCATGTTCATTCAATCAATGCTATGACAAAATCTTTATGATAAAATAATTTCCTGTAACTGTAGCAACATTTGCATTGCCTTTCACTGTGAAAGGAGTTTATTTACTTTGCTAGATGCTCTTTTACTGCAGAAAGCTGTCTATAAGCAATCCGAGCCATAGATATGCATGGCAATACCAGGTGCAAATGTTTCAGGTCAAAAGCGGAGATATTTCTACATTTGTGACATTTACATATCTGACTTGAAGCTTCTTATTAGCAATGCATGCATCAGAGTAAATAACCAACCCAGAAAAGATTTTCGATTTTAAAACAATGTCAAATAATCCATTTATATGAAAATAATTGCTAAACATCATAATAGAAGAGTTTCCACACACGGGGAACTTAGCTTTTGCCAAAGCAAAGTTTAGCAAATGGTTGAAACAAACATTGTTTTATACTATTGCCATTTTTTCCCCCAAAGTGTATCAACTGTTTACCGTAGGTGAAGTAAGCCACTTCGTCAGGCAGTGAGGCATTGCTGAGGTCTTCATCTGGCACATGCATGTCTACATACTGCTGGGCTTTTGATGCCTTCAGGAACGCCATGAGACGTGCAGTGAAGGACGCCACAAAGATGGACAACATGCCAAAGTCCAGAACATTCCAAAGGTGCATGATGTACTCCCTGGGCCCATCGCTCCAAATCTCCTTACATTCTGACCAAATCATACCTAAAGGAAAAGAAACGTGTTATAACCAACATCAGTATCTCATTAAAGGGTGATAAGGCTTTTGATGGTAGCTGTATGAAAATCTATTAATTTAGGGATGAACATGTATGAAAAAGCACAAAATTAGAAATAAACTGAGTCAGAAATCTAAATAAACTGCTAACAAAGGTTTTCCATTCAAACAAAACCACTTAAGAGATGCTATTTGATGCTCAGGTGTATACAAACAGACATACAAGTCTGAAAGCCAAATTCTTTGCTGTGAACCCATTATGTCTCTCTCCAGACGGAGCCAAACAAGGGGAAAATTGCCTAGTGAAAAGGAAACCCTGATCGGCACCATCTCTTTTACAATTACTGGATGACAAAAGCATGGCTGCGAATGAAATTATGCAGCAACTAAGCCACGAGCCTCTGTGCAAACGCACATATGCATACACATTTGGGGTAACACACAATTGTACAAACAGCTGCTGCCAAAGATGAGCATGTAAGAGGGACGAATGATGCTATTACACATAAGCAAATAAAAGCAGGACCATATGAGAACCAACATGGACAAACCACACTTATAATGTTGTTATGTGTGAATGAACGGGAGGAAGAATATCAGCAGATGGGAAGCAGCTGAGGTCTGACAGATATCGCCATGGGCTATTTATCCTTTGAGTTTATCTTTGTCATTCGCCTCTATTTTCTTGTTTCCTCATGCCTGTCTTTTGGTGAGCCACAGGCTTCATTCTTGTGCACTCTTTTTTTTTTATCTTTCTCTTTTAGCCACTTCAAACTTTTCCCTCATTTCTGCTTCTCTCCAGCTCTCTGTATATTTCCTCAGCACAACATCTCGGGTGAACCTGAAACTTTCCCTCCAGGCTCATCATTAAGACTCAGGATGAATACTGCTTCAGCAAGTCAGAATGGGACTGAATCCATGCTGGCAGTAACCTCTGTTTGATCTTTGGAAGATGAAAGAGTATAATTGGTTGTACAACTATAACCTTGTCTTTTATCCACTTGGTTACTGTGTTGCTGTAAGAAATTTTAATTATGCAATATCTGAAAGTCGGGCAAAATGTTTCTGACCCTGAAGAGAACCTGTACTAATTTACAAAGGATATGTTTTAAACAAACCTTTGTTTGGTATCTACACTCTCTTACTTTGCATACACCTACTGTATACATGCAGTGGTCCATAAATGTATTTAAAAAATATATATATATTCTAGCATTATTGTTTTTTACTTAAATGTCAAATCATCAGTATATTTGTGCATTATTCGACTCACCCAACACCCACTTCATGATCAACATTTCTGTCCACGAGAACTGTGTGGTTTTGACCCTGAAAACCTGTCGGGGATGGTCTGTGATGGTCTCGTTGGGCAGGTTCTTCACACCCTCAAAACGGTCTGAAGCATTGACGACCAGCAGGCCGAGGAAGAGGGTGAAGGAGACGGCATGAGCCACGAACTTCATGAAGGGACTGCGAAGAATCTGACCAAGCTGGAGGCAAAAATAACAGGATTTAGTTTGTTCAGTTGTGTTTAGATCTGTGGTTTGTTGATATTGTTGAATAAACTATCTTAAATACACAATAGGAATGTTTTAAAATTGTTGAGTTACCTAGGAGTCAACCTTTCAAACATTTTTTTCAACTATTATAATTGAAGCCAAACACAACATCTGTTTCTTTCCTCAGGTAACTTAGCCTTTCTGAGGAGTTATACACATTCTGGTCCTCAGAGATGAAAAGATGGAAAGCATCACTACAAACCCATCTTAGCAGGAAAACAGCAGCTGTTCTGATTCAATGATCCATTTTCCAAGCAACAATGCCAGAGTAACTCACTGCCAAACAATCAACAGTTAACAGAAAAGCACCATATGGACAGGAGGAAAGGATGGAAGGTACTGAGCAAAAACTGTTAAAAAATACCACAAGGGTTGCAGTATGTCAGTGATTATAAATACACACATGCTCTCACTCGCAGCCACATATAGACCTCTGGGATCTCAACATTTGCCAGTCTCATAACCTGCTGTGTTCAATATTAACTACCTACGGGACACCTCTACCTGCTCTATGCAGAGTAACACATGAAGGTGAATGGACGCAACACACACTGCTACATCAAGCAGGTAAAGGTTGCCTGATAATTTTTAACCTTGTAAAACTTTATCTAAAGATCTGGCCTCCTTCATTTCACTTTGCTGATGCATTAAAGAGACTGGTCCAACTTCACCATCAGCCTCATAAGACGGCCAACTCTGACCAGGCTTATGTTCTTTTGATGCATGAGAACTGCAAAGTATGTGGTTTTATGAATCGAGAAATCATAGACCCATAATGAAGCTTTAGTGCTCTCTGACTTATCAAGTGGCATTAACTGTAACAGAAATACATTTTGGTATATGTACATGTGTGAGTACTGTGTGTAAATCAAATTTACTCTCAGGGACATAAAGGTGCTAACCTTTAAGTTGTTTATGCACACTGCACAGAGCTCAGCACTTTATAACTTCCAGTATTTGTCAAATCAACAGATATAAACCTTTATGTTTAGGTTTTAAACATAAAGGCTAAAACCTTTATGTTTTAATCGTAATGTTAAAACATAAAGGTCTTAACCTTTAAGTTGTTTAAGTTGTTTATGCACACTGCACAGAGCTCAGCACTGTATAACTTTAAGAATTTGTAAAATCAACATATATAAAGTATTTTCTAATTTGTGATGTGCATTGAGGAGTCATAAACGTATGTTAGCAAAATGTGTGCTGCTGTTGCATCATTTTAAGATATGCTGTATATGTACATATGTTTCTTTTATATGGTGGAAAATGGTGGAAAAAAATGGGGGAAAAAATTATCTTTTGCTGCAATAATTAAAAAAACATTTGCAATGTATTTAAAGTCAAATGCACCTGACTAAAACTGCACTATAAGAAAATGATTTTTATAACTATGTCAATAAAAAAATTAAGCTAGCAATCTATATTATCTTCATTATCTTGTATGTTCCGGCTAGTAAAATGAATATAAAACATGAGATAGAAAATACAATGAAATGGGGTAATTACCTTTGTTTTCATTTCAGCTCCTTCCTTCTGTTCAGTAATTTTCAACAACGAGACTTCATAATGTATTTTACCTTTTCTGTCTGAAAATAATCAAGTTACCTAGGAGCACAGATCTGGAGTTAACACATGCTGTTGGAAATTTGATTTAGTTTTGATCCCAGAACATGGCGCCATCAGCTACCACCTACATTGTGCTTTGGAAGGTCCTGCTTTTGTCCCTGCACCTGCACCAAATAAGAGGTGTACTTTTATAGAAAACTGTGTGTGATTTAAATTCTCCAGACAAAATTGAAAGGGTAAGAACATTCACTTTGCAAAATTAAACTTAAATATTTGTGTTTTAAATCAATTGGATGAATGTTCACAAATGTTGAACTGTTTCCAAATGTTAGCATATCATTGATTTGGTTTGCTTTCATAATCACCATCAACAGAGTCTTTCTGTAATTACTGTGTTGCAATTATGTTCCAAGATAAGGACAGCAAATCTGCCATAATTCCAGTAGAACCTATTTTTATTTAGTCCATGTTTCTCACACACACCCAGCCTGTCTTAATTAGCCAAACAGAGACTGAGTTAATCCTTGACAAAACACCTAAGACTCATCTCTGGAGGCTTCAACCAGTTCACATAAGAGTCACTCTTTTTCTCTTTACTTGGCTGCTCTCAATGTGGAATTTCCTACTTCATTTAATAGAAATGTAAATAAAAGGACAATTATATCTTAGATGTTAAATAATATTTGTGCTGAATTTTCATAAAATCATTATTGATAGCTGTATTTGATAAGGCATTACAAAAATGTAATATAAAAACATCAAAGCTTCTCTGCAGCAGATTGAAGCAGGCTTCAAACTGCTGCAAGTTGCTTTAAAATGAGCTATCTTATTTTAAAATTCAACTACCATACAGAAAAAAATACTGTGCAAATCAGCTTTCCTGTACAAAAACAGTATTCTGTGTTAATAATAACTCCAGTAATCCACACATAGGCCCCTACAAAGAAATCAAAAAGATTACTTCAATAAATTATGAATGTGTGATCCAGTGCATTGACACAGAGGAATAATTACAGAACATATGAAAAATAGAGCAGCTACAGGCGCAGGAAATCAAGAAACCAGCACAGTAACCCAGTTCTCTATGAATGTGAGCTAATCTTAACTACTTTGTCTAAACTGAGAGAAAATACAATGTTATTGTTATCACAAAAATCATTATTTTATAGGGTAAGATCTACAAAAGTGGATTCAAAAGAATAATCAACAGAATTGTCCATGAACAAAAGACTATTAAGCAGATCTCCGTCAAGACTTGGAATTAGCAGGTACAATTTTCAACAACAAGTAACTTACAGCACAAGACTCCACTGCTGAAAGGAAAACAAGTTAAAGCTTGTTTAAAGTTCGCTTTACAGCTTTTGAACAAGTTGAAATAATTGAACAACATGGTCTTGTCAGAAGGGACCAAAATTGAACTTTGGATGTCACTGCAAACCCAATAAATAGAGGACAAAAGGCACTAAACATCATTCTAAAAATAAAAGACCAGCAGTGAATTTGATAGTGAGAACATGATGGTAGCAGATGAATGGAGAAATGTACTGAAATGTACAATAAGAATCTGAGAATGAACAAAGGTACATTTTTCAGCAAGACAACAATCCTGAAGTGAGCCAACAAAATGATTTCAAAGAAAGAAAATAAAACTGAGGGAATGGCCAACTCAAACAACTCAAATTAAAAAATCTATGTAAAAACCTGAGGATCAAAGTGCATACAAGAAGCCATCTAGATTTTCCAGATTGCTGTTTTGCAGTAGTTGTCCTTCTGCCCTTACAGTAGTTTTGTCTTTATAACCTGATAAATCTAGCTACCAGAATGATATAATTAATACTAATAAACAGCAGCCTCTACATCCCTAAATCAACACTTCATTTTAGTGCAGTGCTTCTTGTGCACTTTCCAGTGTCACAAATTACAGACTGTCAGATCCAGCCTCATCGGTTGGCTGATTCATAATTAAAAGTAATCATACCCACATGCACACACACGCACGTACGTACACAAATGTTTTTGTGACACAGTGAGATCAAATGCAGACAGTCCGTCATGATTGAATCCCTGTCTCAGTGGTGAGGAATCTCTCAGCTGTATAGCACTCGCCATCCTCTCACTCAAACACTCGACATCAACTGCTCTCACTCCCTGCAAAATGACACACTCATCAGTAAAAGACCAGGCAGGAACCAGTGGTCCACAACACTGTATGTGAATCTTACACACAGGAAAGCACGCACACACGCATGCATGCATTCCCCACTTGATGATGAGGTGGTAGAGGATTATCCAGCATGATGAGCAGATTTGCATAACTGCTTGCAGAGTTCCTGCATGGCCTTTGCAATATTGTCACTCCACAAATTATAATTTCCTTGATGGAAAATTAAGAACGTGTGATAAAATGCCTTTGGCACTGTAATGAAAGTGAGAAGTCAGTCATTTTTAAACCTCAAGGCAAACATCTTAATCTGTTAAAAGCTGGTTCAGACTTTGTAAGGAAACTCATGTTCTCACCTCAGTTGCTCCACTCCAACAAACACATCCACAAGTTTCAATAATTAGTGTGCTGATCAGAGAACAACACTGTGTGCAGTCTCTGCCAGGGCTGCCCTTTATCACCGATTCTGTTCATTACTGTCATGGACAGAATTTCTAGGCGCAGCCAAGGTGTTGAGGGGATCCGTTTTTCTGGCCTTAGGATCGCATCTCTTCTTTTTGCGGATGATGTGGTCCTATTGGCTTCATCCAGCTTTCACTGGAGCAGTTCGCAGCCGAGTTTGAAATGGCCGGGATGAGGATCAGTGCCTCCAAATCCGAGACCACAGTCTTGAGCCGGAAAAGGGTAGAGTGCCTTTTCCGGGTCGGGGCGGATGTCCTGCCCCAAGTGGAGGAGTTTAAGTATCTGGGGATCTTGTTCACGAATGAGGGAAAAATGGAGCGGATTGGCGCAGCATCTGCAGTGAAGCGGGGGCTCTACCGGTCTGTCGTGGTGAAGAGAGAGCCGAGTCAAATATCAAAACTCTCAGTTTGCCGGTTGATCTACGTTCCATCTATGGTCAGCAGCTTTGGGTCATGACCGAAAGAACGAGGTCATGGATACAAGCAGCCGAAATGAATTTTCTCCGTAGGGTTTCTGGGTTCTCCCTTAGAGAACTAGGTGAGAAGCTTGGTCATCCGGGAGGGACTCAGAGTAGAGGTGCTGCTCCTTCTTGTCGAGAGGAGGCAGTTGAGGTGGCTCGGACATCTGGTCAGGATGCCTCTTGCACGCCTCTCAGGTGAGGTGTTCCGGGCACCTCCCACCGGTAGGAGGACCTGGGGAAGACCCAGGACACGCTGGAGGGACTATGTTTCTCAGCTGCACTGGGAGCGCCTTAGGATTCCCCCGGAGGAGCTGGAACAAGTGGCTGGGGAGAGGAAAGTCTGGGCCTCCCTACTTAGGCTGCTGCTTCCATGACCTGACCCCGGATAAGTGGAAGAAGAAGATGGATGGATGGATAAATATCAGTTTTCAAATTATGTTTTTGTTTAGAATGAGAAAAATGCTATCCAAACCACACGGGTCCTATATGAAAAAGTGACTACCATCATGTCTTCTTCACAGCACTGTACATCTTGGATGAAGTTTTGTTCTAGTATATAAACTGTGAATCCATAAACCATATCAAAAGTTAAATGTGTACAAGAGAAAAATCCACTCAAAAAATAAGATGATTGAATGAACCATTAGTCCATCACTATCTTTGAGCTTAGCTTCAACCAACCAGACCAGTAGAAGTGTGCCAGCTGTTAAATTACTTTAAAAACACACAAACACAAACACACACACACATTTATTTTGCTCTTTGTAGAACAACAAAATAAAAACAACTCTACCACCAAGAAAGCACTCACTAATTCCCATTTCTGTGTATATTGCTTTTCTTCTTCTGTCATTGGTTGCTGGTGACATCCAGTACCTACAATTAAAGGTAAAAGCAAGAATGCCCCATGATAATATACCATGTAGTAACATCTATAGTAGCAACAACTTGCAGTAGTAATTTTCTGTTTGACTTTCTCCGTCTCTCACTCTGTTCAGAATAAAGGTGTTTTTTTTCTTTATAACAAAGCTCCAGCTAATTAAGGTTTTCACAAATTGTATTAGTTTCTGCAGAGCTTTTCTGTTAAAATCCCAGCAAAGCATTTCAATTAATTTGAGCTTTGAATGAGCCACTGCAACACCTTGGGTCTCAGTACTTTCACCTATTCTGTTTCAGTTTGCTGTGTTTGAATCCACAGTCCGGTTGCATATAAACTCCACCTGTCAAACACACTCACATTTGACTCTGAAATGCTTTGGTATACAAAGGAGTTCATGGTTGAATCAGTGACTGCAAGGTGCACAGATCCTAAGTATGTTGATTTCTTAAATATAATACAGTGTATTACAGCTGTGGCTCTTTATTTCAGACTCATATATCTAACAGACATTGCTCCAAAAGTCTTTGAATTAAGAATAGACTTTTTCATTGCAATCCTTTCAAAAAGCCACACTTGCTTGAACTTTTTTTTGAACCTCTCCTGTCAAAAGTTTGGACAGTTAACATACTAACTACAGTTTCCAAAAGCAGCAGATTATACAAGCAGAACAAGAATGCTAGATCTTTAAAATATCATAATGCAAAATTGTTGGTACTGATACATGCAATCTATTTCTGTTTTTGTCAGAACTAGACAAAAACAGTACCACTGCCAAATGAAAGACAGCTGTGATAACCTTAATGTTAACCTTTAGTCCACAATCGCATATTTCCTTACTACAGGTGCACCAACATGATAAAACACCAAGAGAAATGTTTCTATTGCTTTGCATATAGAAACAACAATAATTCCAAAAGTGCTCCACACTGTTTTACATTGATGTTGCTGTTGCTGTCAGGTCCTACCTTGCTACATGGCATTATCCAGTAGGCAATAGCCAGGAAGGGGAGACCTACGGTTACCCCCAGGACTGTCCAGCACTTCACGCCGATGGACTGCTGCCTCAGGCCTGGCAGGTTCTCATACCAAATAGTCAGCAGCTGCTGCTGGCAGTTGGGATGTGCAACAAACTGAAGACAAAAAACAAAAAGAAAATTTAAAAAATGTGGAAATAATAGACGAAGGGATGTGGAAAAGCAAGATGAAAGGCAATTAAAGTAGAAACCAATGTGCCTTTGGTAATATGTTCCTGGAAATAACACTTTTTCAATATGATGAAAGGCTGTAATTAAGGTAGAATGATACAAAAATTTCACACTTGATACTGATACCAAGAAAAATACAGAATACTATTTCAATTATATTAATGTACTATATTTGTTTAATTGTGCCACTGTGTGTTTCCATTTGTCAATTTGATGTTGATACTAATACATTTTGTTACAAAGGACAATAAAGGATCACGCTATACTAAAATAAATTGTATTTAAAAAAATAATGAAAACAAGTATCTATTTCATGCAAATGTCTTCAGCAACAGGTCTGTCCAATTTATGTTTTTCTGGTAATTTTACATACTGTTTTCTTTACTACAACAGAAGAAAAGTTTACAATGGTTTGTGTCATAGTTTGACACAAACCACTGTAGCTGATTTAATTGTCAGCTGATTAACAATTTCCTGCGTTAATTCGTACCGCTGTAAAACAGGGGGATTGCAATGAGGCGTTGAGCTGCATCATTATTTTATTCAAAAACTCTATCAGTACCAAGAAATTACAATTTATAGTTTTAAAGTTAAATTGTTTAGCCTTGGGAAGGTTAGTTATATTTCAATATGCTTAAACTGCAGAGTGGGTGACTGGTCTGGAAAGTTGATTTCTGGTCTTTGCTCTTATGCTGCCATTCAGTGTGTGCAACATTTGGAGTAATGTTGGCTTCTTTGACATCAGTCAAAAGAAAGCACTGAACAAAAAGCAGCAAAAAGTAAATTTCAAACTGTGTCTACATGTACTTTGACCTTAAACAAAAAGTGCAAGATAACCAAAATGATAGATGTAAAGAATGAACATGTTTCCTCTATTCATTGAGTAAATTAAGTAGAAAATCTGTTCTATTTGAATAAGTATTTAACCATAAAGATCTAGATCTATAACTCAGTTATTTGTGCTGTAAATATTGCATAAATGACTCTGAATTGCATTAATTTTGAAAATATGTCTATGAGCAGGTTTTGAAATCACTTTAATGAAGGATTTGCAAAGGAAAGAATGAAAGCAGGCAGCAAGTAGAAATGACTGAGTGCACACATTAATTAATGACATTACTCAGGGAGATAAATGAAAGGTAGCAAAGGTATTATGGGGACAAATAGAGTACATGCTTCTCTTTTAGCTGGAGGAAGGATGTGGGATGGAAAGGAATCAATGCTCAGTCAATGGCTAAACCTAACAATCAAATTCCATGTGGAAGTGTTATTATCTTCATGTTTAACATTGCAAGGAGCTGAGTTTCTGTTGGTTCAAACATGCTTTCTCTACATCTTTGTTGTAGATGTAGAGAAAGCACCTATAACAACTAAAAGTTTCCATTCCAGTCGTTTTCACCTCCATCCCAGTAGGGTTAAATTCATCTGATCAAATCTGACAATAGCAAGACGTATGGATAAGGTGTATTTGTGCAGCAGTTCAGTTAAAAAACAAAGATAACATTGTTTCCAGTCAGTTTCCAGTTAGTCCTTTAAGCCACTGACCCATACCCTTAATTCTGCCTGTGTCCAGAAATGTGAGCTCAACACAGTCGTGCTCCACCTTGTTCCTACGGCACTGTGTCTCATCCCTGCAACTTCAGTAATTAGCAGCTTGCTACTGGAGATGCTTTTGTTTACTAGTTAAAAACAAAAAGGGCATCAAACAGTTTTCTTGCTGCCCAACACACACACATAACAAAGACGCAGGAAAACAATTTCTAACATAAACATACACGAGGGTAGCCATGGTTCAGAAAAACATACAGCACTGTTGCCAAATGGAAGTATGTGCCAATGGGACTTTAGTGAAGTGAAATGGGGGAAAGGGATTTGATTTGACATTTTAAAGCCACCTCTGCTCAGCACGGATTAGTTCTCCCATAGGGGCCTGTCAGTTGCTTACTTTAGATCTTCTAAAGGCACAATAACACAAAAGTTTTAATTTTTTTTGTACAAACACTTCATGCTTACCCACATAGTTATTAAATGACCCAGGTGCTATTGCTGAGTTCATTACCACAAATGGTTGGAGGCTTTTAAACAGATACACCAAATGAAACATGAATCTGTAACTCCGTTTACATCATTTAGTAAGATTTTTTGCTGAAATACGTATAAAATGAATGCATTTTTAAATTTGGTCCAAAATGTAATTTGATCCAGCTGATATTAAGTACCCCCCATAAAAAAAAACAATGTTACCCTTGATAAATTCTTTCTGACATTTATTCTATAATTTTAATTTAGGAATGAGGATAAACAATTGTTCTTTTCACTATACACACTCATTATACTGTATGTTTGTATTGTGCAACTTGGAAAAAAAATCTGAATGATCTTCATGGTCTCCATCTCCAAAGACAGCTTGACATCTACTTTACAATCATGTTCATAGCTGGATATGAATTTCTACTCAGAACATTATCATTGTTCTGGGTATAATTGTTATATATCTGATACTTGTGTATAGTAATTCATTTTCATGTTACAAGCAGTTGACCACGTAAGAGGCAAATGGTTTTATAAAATTTTCCAATATTCAGAAGTAGCTATTTTAATCCTAAAACCATGACATGTATTCCATGTAGCCCTCAAACTCAAACTTTGGTTTGTTGGTTTGGCTTTTCTAGAACAAAGTGGGTTGAAATGGAATATAAGTGATTGCTCAGCCAACATGTCATAGGTAGGGGAAAAGCTTTGAACTATATATTTATTTTTTAAACAACATGCTACATTTTTTTACTTTCATTATTTGTAGAGCAACATGGTGTTACACAAAATATGGTCTGCAGAATGAGCTGGATTCTTACTTTGTTTATTTATTTTTTTTACAAATAGGTTGTCTATAGGATTACAACATTTGGATGAATTATGTGTACTGGTGAAATTTATTTTTTTAAAGATTTTTTTTTGTATTCTGCATAGATGTTCACTAATAAAATTTTGTTTTTGGAACAATTTTAAGCTTGGTTGGCTTTTCCTCTCTGTGTAGTTTGTGATAGGCAGCAAGCTTTATTTACCCATTCATAACACATTCATTTTAAGCTCTTTATATAACACTTTGTTGAACTGTAACATGTCCTCAACAAACCCTATTATGACTGGATTATGCCAGGTGGCTTTACTAAGCTTAGAAAGTATTTTTTTTATATTGGATTTCTTCCTGTAGCTTTTAAAGGCCCATTACAATCTAAAATATACTATGTTGCAGTGAAGGCAACTTGATCTCATAACTCTGCTGGTTAGTTTATAAACTTATAACTTCCAAATAAAATGGGATACCACCTAAAAGGATGAGTGAAAATCCTTTTAAGTGGAAAAACATTTTCATTTGTCCCTTTATCAAAAACAGCATATCGAAAGTTTAAACTCACATAACAAGGGTACAGAAAAAAATTCAAGAATGCAAATTGATCTAATAAAATATGAAGAGTTTTGATATTTTTCAAATCTGTGATTTAATATATAATATTGTGTAATATCAAACATATGAATTAATCTTTTTTGAGTGCCAGGTTATCAAGAATAGAGCTAAACTTCATTTGTTCTTTGTTTTAATCTTGGTTATATTTCACTCTATATATCTGGTTTAGCAATTTCCTGTTTCTGAAATTTTTACTTTCTTCATACCTTTTTGACTTCGTATTTGATGGCCAGCTTGACGCGACTGAGGCAGGGCCGGTTGTAGGGACTTGGTGGGCATTGGTCCACATCTCCATTCAAAATGGCCTCAACTTCTTCTGTGTCTCGACAAAGGTCCAGCACACCCACCACAAAGTCTTTGCACTGCATGGACAACTTACGGTAGTCATTCTGCAGAAGAGAGGGGGTTAGAAGCATTAATAATATCAGAATTACAAATAATGTCAAAAACTACTTTTACACAATGCAAGCAGTTTAACAGATATTTAGCAGTGTTTTTAGTAACCCTCCACCACTTTCTTTTTCATTACCCATGATAAAAAACAATTATATGGTGTATAATTATAAGGTACAATATATTGCATGAACTAAATATACCTTATGGATCTCATTTTGAGAAACAGATTTTGAGTTCCACCATCTAGAGTCAGGGTCTCTGTACATGACTTTTTTCTTACATTGCATGTTGGACATAGAAACCTGCATCAACTGTTTCCAAATAGATAAAAGATAAACCGTCATGTTAATTTTTCAGTTCTGTTAACCCTCCTGAGGTCTTTTTGCAATGCTTAAGAGGAGTATGGCAAATGTCACGGCCAGACAGCGAGGAAGCTGGAGTTTTTCCGTCAGACTGTCAGTTTCCGAAACTACACACAAAAAAACCCCTGTAAAAGCGCACCCAGTGTCAGTGCGACTGCGTCGGACTGCGCACAAAGCAAAAAACTTGTGGGGTCTAAATTACTGTGGGAGGGTTAAGCATCTTCAGTCCTTTCATGTACATACTCTATGCTGAATCAGATTAGTTAGTTCAATTATTTTGTCATAAATTAAAATGTGGATTCATTACAACACTGTGAAAATTCTGTACATTTCTTATATGTCACATGGGATTTTAACTGATAATTTCACAGCTTAATTTTTTGATGTAGCATAAATGTATCAGAATATGTTTATTATGAATTTGTTCTAACTACTTATGTGTGATCGATAGTTATTTTACGTATTAAATTAGTGAAATCTTCAGTGACAAAAAGCAAGCTTTCTAAAATTAGTTTGTTCTGTCACAGTTGCTGATCAGGCACTTCTACAATTTGCAAATGATGTCAACACAAACTCATACAATGTCACAAGTATATATAAAGGGAAAAGAAATGTCACATGACTGTGAGATTTTTAGATTATTTTGGGTTAAAAGTCACACTGGTACGTGATGAGTGATTATACACATCACTGAATGTGTGAAACATGCACACACACAGCGTGCTCTGTGTGTGTGCATGTTTATGTCACCTCAGACAAATTTCTGGTTTATTCTCTCAACTGACATTCATACTTCACACTGTTTTAAAGTTCCTGAACCTTTTTCCACTAATACTTGAAAAAGCTTCCCTGACTTTTGACATGATAAATGACAACCCCGCTATTTGCAATTATAATATGACTCATGTGTTAAATAATTTGAAGAGTTCATCTGCCATTTCTTGACCTCTTCTTATGAATCATTCAAGATTACCTTTGTCAGAAAAGGAAAAAAGAGACTAACCGTGTCTTCCTCAGCAAAAGTCTGATTTAGAAAGAAAAACTCCCAAATAACTTAAAAACAGCACTATTTGATGTTCTATATTTGGGTTTATAAATGGCACATTAGAAAGAAAAATAAAAAAAAGACTTAAAATCTCAGCCAACATCACAGTATGAAGAGCTACATTTCATAAATCATTAACAGAAATTAAGGATTGAAAAAATAATTCTGTGTGTAATTAATCTATATAGTGTGTTTCCCTTAGTGCAGAAATAAATGAGCTTTTCAGTGATATTCAAATTTATTGAATATGACCGTCTATCTCTGTCTTTCCATTTGTCCCTCCTTCCAGCTATCTATTACCTCAAAAGGGTCAAAGACAGGACAAAGAAAGTACAAAGGTCAGATTGAACATTTGTATGCTGTTGAACTTCCTGCAAAGCTTTACAAGAACAAATGATTCATGAAATTTTAGTAAAAGTAAAAAAAAAAAAACATCTTCTATGGAAAGGTGAAAAAGTGTGTGAAATTTGATTTTGATAGATTTTTTCTGCAGCCAGGTTTTTAAAAATCTAAACTGTATGGTGCTCACCTACTGATCATAAACTTCATTTGCATTCCTTCAGTGTGTGACCTCTGTGATGATTGTGTTCTTCCAAGCATAACTTGTATCATTTGTGCTGAATATAAAACAGTGATGTTAGCTCCTGGAGCAGTGTGCAATTTCCTTGGATTCATTAATAAAACTAGAGAGAAGTGCGTTTGATAACGCTGGTTAGATGACTCATCACTGTCTGTCAATTAAAGGAAAATAATTTACACTATCTGTTAGTAACATCTGTTTGGTCTGTGTTTCTTTCAGACAGCTTGCTGAAATAAATCCATTTTAATCTGAAGACAATACAACAGGGTGCTACATGTACTAACAATATATTGATAAGCAACAACATTTACACGGCAAGGTGGGAAAATCTAGTCTAACAGATGATACGCGTATAAAAATCCAATATCAATGTCAGATGCATGTCTTTTTTTAGCAGGATATGAGATTACAAAAGATTCATGAGATTAAAATTGAATGATGTGGTGTGAATCAGCCAAAATGGGGAGGAACCCAAGAGAGATAAACAAGACAAAACTGGATATGAACAACAAAAATCTAATTTTACTGAGAATTAAACTCATTCAATAATTAGCTTTGTGTTTCATCCTGGCTCTTTTAACATTAAAATGAGCTAAATTAATTAAAACAGAAAATCAGAACTGCGTAAATGAAACAACTCCCTCCCCACTGCGCTTTCTTAAAAAGTGTGGGTACCTTTGTCCGGAGGCTGACATGCAAAATTGATAGCCTGTCTTGAAAAGTAAGATGTTTGATGATAAATGTCAAGCCACTATGGCAGGTTCTGGTGGCGGTAGCTGTACTCACATCTTCATTTAATGTGCAACTTAAAAACAAAAAAATTCTGCATTTTTTGACGTCAGGTATTTTGCCAGAGGAAATAGAGTTGGTAATTTCTCTCGCAGTTGTGTTCTTTTTAGATACACACATTACTGAGATTTTTTACACACACTTATTCTATATTATCCCAATGTTTAGGATATTAATTCAGAGCTTCCAGTCACCAGAGAAGACTGTTGTGAGGTATACAGAGGCTTGTTATTTCTTGAAGCTCAGACATGTTGAAATCTGCAAAGCACACAATGGATCAAGTCTATAAAAATATCTGAGTTTTAGACTTTTTGAAGACGAACCTCAGAGGATACAGTAACTAAAATTAGGTTTATTTTCTACAAGATACTAATAACATGCTCCTACCCAAAGGCTGAACCACCAGAGTAAGGAGACAGTCATTACAGCAAACCCCACAATGCTAAAGTCCAGTTCTGCTCTCACAAATTAGTGAAAGACGGCCATTTACTTTGTGTTGCAAATCAGACATCTGATGTAAAAGAAATTTCCTCTTCAAAGAATAGGTACCGACTTTCATTTAAAATTAAGTTCTTGTATATTTTTTAACAGATTCAACTGACAACAACCATTCACACATGAATTAAAACAGTTACAAGCTTGCTAATTATTACAAATTTGTTTCAAGTCAACATGTCTGCTTGGAAATAAGCCAGTGAATGCTTTCTGTACTTATGAACTAGAGAAAAGCTCTGATTTCTCAAACTTATGCAAAGTTTCACCCACCCAAGAAATAAACAATAGGAAATGTATATTGCTGAGTTGTGATGATGTAAATTTGGAGGATTCTCAAATCAAAAAGGCTGCTGTTCACAAGCTGTCCTTCAAATCTCAGATATGACAGCTGTGCTGGTTATGTGTATGCCGTGATTATGATTATGCATCTGTGTGGCTCTGAGATGACACGGGAGCTGATGCCATAGCTTGATTGCTGCACCCAAAGAGATTTGGAGCACCTGGTATCAGATCTTTTTTAGATGTGCAATTACCAGCTTCCAACATGGAAAGAGTATATCTTTTTCTGGTCATTTTAGGGACTTATTTTATTTATTTAGATAATTTCCAATCACATTTTTAATATAAAATCTAAACATTAGCATAAGGCTAACAACCAAAAATTATATTTTTTCTTAGTTATTTTCAGAGAACCAGTTCAGTTTAAAGCTGAATGATGTAGCAGTTGTTGCCATGCAACCAGACGCCCTGGGTTTGAATCCCGGCCTCACATCTTCATTGTTGGAGTTCAAATGCTTTCCTCATATATGTGTGGGTTTTCTCTGATTACTCTGGCTTCCTCCCACAGTCCAAAAACATGACTGTTATTTTATTTCATTATTCTAAATTTGCCCCCATGTGTTTGTTTAATCTGCCTATCGCCCAAAGACTGCTGGAGACAGCCACAAGGCCCACAGCGACCCTTTAAGAAAAAGCAACAGACAATGGAAGGATGTTCAGTTTACTATAAGTAGCTTTTGTTATATTTCCTATTTTTGCCTAAAACTCTTAGCCAATTTGATGACCAAGAGAAATACTAAATTCTCAAAAGAGAACAAACTTTAGTCCCTAAACCTCAACAAAGCATTGTCCAGCAGATTCAACGTATTTTAAAATACCAGCCAATAAAAAAAAAAAACACACAAACACAAAAAACAACATTTACAATCAGAAAATGGAGAGGTTGTTAAGTTGAGACTTATTTGAAAGAACATAAGACGCTCCATAAAAGAAATGGCCAAAAAACTTCAAACAAACATACTTGTTTCGAGGAAACAGGTAAAACAAAAACTTTACCCCTATTTTCATTCTAATACATAACATAAGAACAGATTTTTAGAGATACTTTGCTACAGGTAAAAAAATAAAATACTGCTTTATTCAGGATAGTAAGAGGCCAAAGAAATGTATCACTTCCTCCTGCTGCAATTCTAAGCATAATGCACAAAATCATTCATAACACTGGCTGATTTGGTTTATAACTTTCATTTAACCAAGGAGATTGTTTGTTTTTTTTCAGGAAAAAATGTAGATCTCTCAGAAATATCTAAAAACATTTATGTATATTTCTTTGTTTTTATTGATGTTTTAATGAAAATCACATGGGCCTGTTTAGGTATACTCTTCTCAACAAAGGTTTTGTTGGAATTGCAGCAATGAAATACTTCTTATAATAGCTGACCAGGTTTTTTCATGTTTCTACTGGTATATTTGGTGATTCATATTTTCGCAGTGTGTTCCATGTCTTTCAGGTTGGGAGGCCTCCGTTTCATTATTCTAATCTTTAGCTCCAATCTCAGATTCTCAGTTGGATTCAAATCATCACTTTGGCTCGGAGCGGGACACTCAAAAATGTAAGCATTCCTTCCAGGAAAGAAACATGATCATCAGACTTAAACATTACTTTCAACTTTAAATCTGTGAGGGGATTGAATATGTTTATATTTGTCACAATGTCAGAGAGAAGCTTTGCCCTGCAGCCTCTTTTGATTCCAGAAACATAATAATTAAATTGTGAGTGTTTCAACTTTTACAGAAAGTGGATAGTTTGGTTGCAAAAATTTGCATTTTTATAGACTGATATTAATCTGGTTTAAAGGGGGACTTAGGATGACATAAACATTTCTCTGTCAGCAGTCCCATTAAAAGATGCACATTTAGTTTAATCTGTTTCTCATTAGACTATTTATGAATGTTTATTTGTCACGTGTAATTTGCCCATGTAAAGTTGATTGACTAATGCTATTAGCAAACCGAGTAGACATTATTTGATGCTTTAAAGCAATGAGGAGATAATGTGAAGGGAGACAGGGAGATAAATAAAGAGAGAAGACATGGGGATGGTAATGAGATGGTAATGAGACAGATAAGTCCTAACACAACCCTGGTCCCTCAGGTGAGCCCCTCTCATTAATTTGTTGGGAGATGGGAAACAGAATGACAAGCAGAAAGGCAGCATATCAAACACAAATGTGGTCAGAAAGTGGTGAGAACTGACAGGCAGGCACAGCCATAAATTAATAGACTTCAGGGAAAAAAAGAAATAGGTGAACTAAACTTCACAGAAGTAGAGATTGAAAAAAAATCACAATAATAGACAGTTAAAATCCAATCTGATTGAATGAGCATAACACATATTTGTGTATTGATTTTACCTAAGATATGGGTGCAACACAAAGAGTGCTTTTAATTACATGAGTCTTAATATTGGTCTAATTATATGTAATTTAGATGATTGCTGTTCATGTTTACTAAAACCAATTTGTGGACTGAGGCCAATCAATCAAGTCCACCTTTTTGCATCTTATCAGTGTCTTGAAATTGTGACTGTGATATAGTCTTGGAAAATAATACATTTATTGACAAGAATTATGTCTGTAATAACAATTTTAGGAATGGTAAACCTTATAGAAAGGAAGCTTACATAAGCAATGATTTCACTAAAAACGCACAAAATAGCATTTTGACTGATGTGAATTTCTGTTTTTCATCGTAGTAGAATAACAAAGCAATTGCAATCATCATAATGGTTACATGTAATTATCTAGAAGGTATCTTTTTAGAAAGTTTATACCTAGCTTTTATCCAGGAGTATATTTCATTTGCCAGGTGGCTTTTATGTCAATGCTTGCTTATCTGGGTCAGGTAAAAATATGTGTCAAAGTATCAGGCTCAGGATGGATTCAGGCACCTCTGTAACTCAAGCTCTGGCTTAAAATGGGCCCAGCTGCTTTATAGCTTCCATGTTCTGCCCCCAGCTCAAACCGATGAGCTTTCTCCCGGAGAGATGAAAGCAGAAAAGGGTTATAGAATTTATTTCCTTTTCTTTAAAATTCTATATATTTTTGAGATGCTATTGAAACATTTTCAAAAACTTGAGCAGTTTGGCTCTAAGACACAGGCAATGACTGGGAAAATATAACGCACACATCGAGACAATTTTTAATGTTTAAAATTTTACAAAGAGTTAAGGTACAATTTACAAGTTTTGTTTCATCTGAGAAAAGATACTGAATTGGAAATAAGTAGTTCTACAAATAAAGAAAGGCCTTAAAAATCCATTAAAGATGAGAGCCTGATTATTGCAGGAGAATGTTGAATAACAGACTGAGTGTGGTGTAGAAATCTTTGCTTCAGCACTATACAGCTCCTCAACTAAAACTGTAATTTATGTACAGTATATAATGCTACAAAAATACAGAGAAACATGCCATTCTGATTTCTAGCGCTTTCCCTATTTCATTTGTGCAATTATGAAATTCAAGTGTTTTATTGAGTGTTTGCCAGGATGAGTATTACAAAATTTATAAAAGCAATAAAAGAATAGAATAATCTTTATTATACCCAGAGGTGCAGTGAAATTGAGAGCTCCCACTGAGCCACCCTGCACCGCCAAAATAAGAACTCATTAAAAAAACAAAAAAAATGACATAAAGCAAAAAGATAAAGTTATGAAAGATTTTTAAAAAATGTGTTACTTCCATAAAAATGGTTAAAAATTCTGTGAGGAGACGGATTAAGTCAATTTTTGGCTATTGCTTAGGCGTGTTATGCAAGTCTGTTTGTATGCGACTGTGAGTGTAAGCAGTTCTGACGGCCCAAAGTATGAAGCTGTTGGTCAGTCTGGTTGAACGTGACTTGAAAGCTGCTTCATGCACATAACCGACAATAAGCAAAGCACTCTGAATATCCATTTAAAATTAAAATCTGTTTAGAAAGACCTCAAAATTCTGTCAAGTGGGCCATGCATTTGCATTCAGCTCATTTTTACAGCAAAATGAGATCTGGCACATTCTCCTACATGAGATCCACAGCTCTGATAAGGGAGTATGTGTCAGTGTCAATTTCTACAAGAATGAGGTACAAATGTCAATCTGCAGTTTGAAACAAGCCAGATAAGGGACACAGCAAACAGGTTAAAGAAGATGCTCTGATCAGATGAGAACAAAATTAAACTTTATAGAGGCTTGCCAGTGGGACAATAACCTTAATCATGCAGCTACAGTGGGGTGGTTAAAATCAAAGCATATTCATGTGTTAGAAAGGCCTAGACCTAAATCTAATTGTTAATCTGTGGAAATACTTGAAAAGTGATGTTCACAAACTTTGTCCTATTTCAAATGTATTTTACTTTGATATTGTAAAGAAAAATGGATAGAAAGAATTTTTTTAAAATCAGATGCTATTTTGGCTAAGTCGGAAGTCAAACCCTACAATGCAAGAACACGCAATCGTATTAAAATCGAGTATTTTTGTGTAGTGTTTAGTGTAAATATCTTAGTACAAGTGAAAAAAGACAAAGCTAACTTACAAGTAATTTTTCAGCAAGATTTAGGAGCTTGTTTTAGACAAATAATTCCTTAATATTGAAGTAATAGTTCCACTGGCAAATTATTTCACTTAAAATATGGACAATGCCTTGTAAGTGAAACAATCTGCCTGATGTGGATCTTACACGTTTTATCCATATTAAGAAATTATTGACTTAAAACAAGCTCTAATTCAGGGGTGCCCAAAGTCAGTCCTCGAGGGCCGGCGTCCTGCATGTTTTAGTTCTCTCCCTGGTTTAACGCACCTGGCTCAAATGATGAGTCGATAGAAGGCCTAAGAAGAACACTGACATGCTGAAAAGGTTGTTGGTACTACCAGGGAGAGAACTAAAACGTGCAGGATGCCGGCCCTCCAGGACCAACTTTGGGTACCTCTGCTCTAATACATGCTGAAAGGTTACTTATGAGTTAGTTTTGTCCTATTGCAAATGTACTAAGGAATTTGCATTAAAAACTAGACAAAAATACTTGGTAGGATTTTGCATTATAGTGTAAAAGACAACAGAGAGAGAACAGTGCATCTACAACGGTGCATCGGGGCGCTGAATACAACAGAATGAAAATTCATTTCCTTTTCACATCATAACTATCTGCTCCTCTGTGATTACATAAAATCCTTTTCAAATAATTCCATGTTGTGGGTGTAACCTGAAAAAATGTGCAAAAGTTTTAGGTACTGTAAAGAGAAGCTTCATATCTTTGCAAAGTAGTTAAAATAAGGAAGGATATAAACACTTAGCCGCCTCACCTTAAACTCTGTTTCAATGTTGGCGAGCCTTGCGAGTTCGTTGCTGAGCTCAAGGGCTGTGAGCACAGGGTCCTCACTGCTGAGCGACAGGTAGGCTGCACTGGCCAGGCCCTTGTACGCATTCATCCTTGAGCGTGAGTGACTGAAGGAGTCCTTCTTCTGCTTCTCCACACATTCTGAGCATTTACAAAAGTAGTCATGAGGCCTTTCTATGCGGGCCCCCTTCGTCAAAAGGATGTGAACAATCTCATACTCCTGGCAATGAGCTGCCAGAATGATGGGTGTGATGTCATGGGAAAAACGCGTTCCATCCTCGTCGTATGCATAAAAGTCATCATCTCTCATCTCTTGCTCCAGAGGGCTCAAAGCCAGACGGAGACCTCCACCAAAAGCAGGATGACCGAGAATGGCCTCGACTATTCTGACATAACCTTTGGAGATGGCCAAAAGCAGACCGTCCCCAATCCGAGCCAGGCCATCTTTTTTCAGCAGCAGCTCCGTCACTTCCAGGTGTTCATTGCCCACTGCCAGTTGTAGAGCATTCTGGCCCATATAGTCCACAGAGTTAAAGTTCAGTGTTTTGGACTCTTCTAGCATTTTGCGCACCACAGGAATGTTGCCATACTCTGCAGCATCCAGAAAACGTTCCTCTTCTGCAGTGAGAGCAGAGCCACGCTCATTAAACATGTAGGCAGGACCCCGCACAGCCTGGCGACGCCCCTTTTCCCTAAGTGTGGTGTGCCGGCGATGCATGGCTTCCACTCTGGGAGCAAGAAAAAGACAGAAAACAGAAGTCAGTAAAAGCAATACTTAGTGTAATGAAGGAGGAGAAGATGTGTTTAACATATCAGACAATTTTGTGATTTAGCTGTAAGAGTCAGAGAAGTATAATCAGTTACGTTGAACTGTGGTACATCAACACAAAATTGAGTAATTTCTTTTTTTGTGTGGATTATGATGATGGCCGTGTTTAACACAGATTTCTATCCAGATCTCAGAGAAAAGCCCAATCCCGACTAAAGCAACAAACTGTTACCAAATCTAAAAAGGTCAAAGCCCCCAGTTAAAGCTCTGAGCTTTAACTTGCAAGAACAATATTTGTTGCTCAATATCTTTTGGCATGACAAAATAAATATGTGATCCAGTGATATTTCAAACACACTGCTCGCTGAACTGGGATTTAACCATCATCAAAGAGTGAAAAAAAAACTTCTTTCCTACAATGCCTTGCTTTGTCATTCAGTCATTAACAGAAAAAAATCAAAACAATTAGATAGTAAAAGCAAAATAACCCACAGAACTTATGAACATGAATGATTATAAAGCTACACTTTTAAAGTTTATTATTTCCCACAAAAGCTTGTGACATAATTCCAATATTATTGACATTAATATTTACACAACTTCTTAAAGGTCCAGTTTGAAAACAAGTGTTGCTGCTAAATTACAGGCTTGTAATTTCAGTTAGTTGTAATTCCCTTTTGACTCTCGTTGCGTGTGTGTGTTGGTGTGGGTGTGTGTGCGTGAGCAGAAAGCAGAAGGCGAAAATGGAAACCCGTTCATGCTAGATGTATTCACCTGGGGGGTTTTGTGGATGTGGAGCTGAGAAAATGAAGACAGCTCCCTATGCCAAATCCCATGCACATGGTTTAGAGAGGGTGTGTGTAGGCGTGTTCTCAAATGTGTGTGATTAAACCATATTAAAGGTCAGCAATGTTTTAATTTTTCATTTACACCATCAACATCTCAGGACGCCAATCACTGTAAGAAGGAAATTTTTCTTCTTCATTCCTCATACATTTAAAGTGTCAGACTATCCATGCATAATGTCAACATAGCATACATTATCTGCAACATGTAATGTAAATTATTAGCCCTTTGGCAATCAGAATTTGTGTATGGCTTTTGAGTTACACTCTATAGTTTATGTTAGCAGCTTCACACCATCACCAAAACGTCCTGCATTTCAAAGCATTTAGAAGATTCATGATAAACAGAAGAACAGTCTCCTTCCAGCCCATTTGGATAACCTTATAATCAAGTAATAAATTGCCTTTTCCCATCTCTTTTAATCTCTTTCTCCATCCATCTTTGATTGCTTGTGATTTGGTCTAGAAATAGAATGTTTTTGCATCATTGCAGAGTTGAATTACAGCAATGTGGACAAGAGGAAGCTCACACAATAGAGAGATACTGTCTGTGTGCTTTGGGGACAAAAAACAAATTTCCGTACAGGAAAAAGATTGCTTACATTACTTACTTATGATATGGTATGATTACATGCACACTTTGCATGAGGATGCATCTAAAATTGGATCATTTTTATCATTCTGGAAAAAAGTGGGCAGATTATCTGGCACAGAAGCAGGAGCCCCAAGTGATTTTTATACTAAAGCACATAATACCATACATTATCAAATTATTCTAAAATGTATTTTATGCCTAACTGTTGACAAGATGCATAACATTCATGCACCATTCTATGATTATTCTTGTACACCAGATTAAAACAAGTGAGTTTATGTGAAAGATGATCATATTGAACTAAACAAACCAGAGAACCTGTGGTGTGCAGGAGTTGATCTAGACTACTGGCTTAAAGCAACTTTTAAAGGTTTATTCAATTTTGTACAAAATGTACAAATATAAGTGAATCATTTGGCTTAATTTATCCTGGGGGGATTTGGATAATTTGGATATATTATTCAACAATTACTGCACTCTAAACAGACCTTTGCAGTCTGAATATCGCATGTACAGTTATTATATGCGATAACAATGCGCAAAATACTGCTCAGCCTTACATATAATGCAAAACTTTGACAAAAGAGATACAGGACACTTATAAACCACAATATTAGACAATTACCTATGCCATTACTTACTTAGCTGAGGGAATTTTCAAATCATTAAGCAAATTACTTTATAGGTTGAGTAATGAAAATGCATTTACCAATCAGGTTCATTTAAATTTCCTATATTTGCCTGATTGTTCATAAAGCAAATTTTAATGATACTCATATAATCCCATTTCCTTCAGGTAGGATTTGGTGATCATGCTAAATGACTGTTTCTGACAGTTTGTCCAAAATCACAGACAGGCTGTATGGAAATGCAGAGAAAATTTTCTATATATATTGAAAATAAATGTAACACTTGACAAATTGAAGAAAAACTCCAATCTATTGAGTCCTGCACTGAAAACATCCATCCTTTTCATTTCACTCCTCTGCTGAAGATAAATGATGACTCTTAAATCGACAGAACATTGTTCTGAGGATGATTCTCCCTCTAAAAAGCAACATTTATGCATAATTTAAAAACAGCATTTGGTCTTCACTATTTCTATAAATTAGGCCCCTAAAACTTTAGATGAAAACCAATGACATGTGAGTCCATGTCAAAGTTTAATCCAAAACACAAAACCAGTGAGCAACTAAGCCCACTTGCCCTGTCACCACAAGTAATAAAATGGACATCAGGCATTACTATAATATGTCATATAATAGTTATTTAGTTCAAAATGTAGCAGAGGCCTTCAGCAGATTGCTAAACTAAACACATTGCCAAGAGGGACAGACATTAGAAAACCAATCCCCATCACTCAGGAAACGGGGGCCATTTCAAAAGAACTTAAGTTTATGATTCAGAAATTATATAAAAAAGTATAATTAAACTGAAGCAATTTGTTGAGGTTAAAGGAATCCTATTGTCTTTTATGTCTCAATATAAAGGAAAAATCTCTATTGACTATCTTTTGCCTTAATATTCTTATTCGGGCATCACTTCCACTACACCTTTTTTCACCTGTTTAATTACATCTACCGAACAAAACTCTACAATCTGATCTTAATTGCTCATAATGTGCTTCTTTTCAAAACTGATCTCTCTAAGGTGTGAGCGCTGGGTCATTTATTATCAGTGCATGCAATCATTTATACCAGATCATTTACAGTTTAACAAGACATGCAAAAGAGAAGAGATGAATTTGGTTTCAAGTCAAATGCAAGGAGACCACTGAAAAAGTGTGAAAATTAATTTTTCAACTCAGATCAGCTTAGCGATTAAGCACATTTGTCTAATTTAAATATGCACTTAAATACAGACTTTGTAAGGCATTTTTCACTATATTGTATTGCTGACAAAAACATGCAGTCCACCCTCTCTTGCTTGCATTTTGGACAACACTCACATTCTGGTGACAGGCATTAGTAAAAGTCAACGTGCTTCTTTCCACATGATAGACCTTTAAAGCTGAACACTGGAGTATCAAAGAGGCAGACCAGGGAGGATCAAAGAGCCAATAGAGAGGCCTGCCACTGCCAACTTCTGATAGTCATGGATATAAGCTGCTAAATTTTCATTACGTGCCATTGTGCATGTTCCTAGATCTCTGTGGAGCGCTTCCACACTGGAGCAGTGGCTGGAAGCTGAAAATATTGAGCCTTTATCTCATAGTTAAGCAGTGAAAATGGGTAGCAAAAGTAGAAACTCGTGGTTTGATTGCAGGACAGTAATAATAGTCACTGGTTAAAAAAAAAAAGTATCTGACTGCATTGCATTGTAGTCTCTTCAGGTATAACATAGGCGAAACACAGTAATAAACTGAGTCTAAAAGAGCAAAGAGACGCAAAAAGAGGCTGACAATTACAGTATTTATCTCAAACTATTGCTAGTCAACCAGGTTGATGCTTCTACAGAAAAAAAGCCTCCTTTTCCCCACTTGATGTGAGACACATTAAAAGGTAGAAGTGTGTTTAGAGCATTTCTTCTCACATGCTTCATGCAACTGGGTCAGCGG
This sequence comes from Xiphophorus maculatus, assembly GCF_002775205.1. NCBI lineage: Eukaryota > Metazoa > Chordata > Actinopteri > Cyprinodontiformes > Poeciliidae > Xiphophorus > Xiphophorus maculatus. The sequence continues at coordinate 16,285,263 of NC_036465.1, read as the reverse complement.
AGATCCTAAACTCACCAAACCTGACCTGTACCTGTTGACAAGAGGGATTTGACGTCGGTGATTAAATTCCCACAATGCAGAGTTTGCCTTGAAATTGCAATTGTCCAATATCCGCAAAGTTCATGAATGCACACTCTACGCAAGGCCTCAGAAATACTACATTAAAACTGAGAAATAAAACTGTCAGGACTCACGATTGCCGGCTGTCTGAGCTGAACTCGGTCTCTATGTGCTCAGCAGAGAAGTGGTTCCCGTACTCCGAGAGCTCCGGAGCCCTGTACAGCCTCTGTCCACGGTGCTGAAGGCGCTCAGTGCTCTCCGCGCCGCGTCCCCTCCATATGGGAAGCGGGTCATCGTGCTGTTCATGTCCGACATCTATCCCAACATCCGGCCGCGAGCGAGAGGTACACCCGGAGTCCACGGCACGCTGGCGGAACTTTGGCGGGGTGAAATGTGGGGAGCCCCCGAGTTCCCGGGTCCCTGGAGACGGGTTCAGACACTCTGAGGAGGTGAGAAAAGGCGGGTCCGATTCCCCAAGCAGTGGAGAGGCTGAGGAGAAGAAGTCCAAGGGCCGCGAAGTGGAAGGAGATCCTCGGGGAAGACTGACAGAGAGAGGCGGCGAGGGAGACTCCGACAGATGTGCTCTCCCGCCGCCGTCGCTTTCCTCCCCCCTGTCAGACATCGGGAGAGTTCGGCAGCACCATTTACTCTAAAGCATTTGTGCAAAGTGGCACATATTTCCTGTGTTTTTTAAAGTTTCCATTGAACAAGTTGCCGCTGAGACGCGCGGCAGCGAGGGGCAAAAACCTCCACCTTCACTCAGAGGTCCGCGCACACTAATTAGAGAGAGCGCGCGCGCAGGAAGCCCGACCTTTTACAAAATGGAAGATGAGGAACAAGTGAAACACAAACAAATATTACCAAACAAGTGGAGACAGAAAACATAGACAACTATAATTAAACTACAGAGTAAAATAGAACTTACCGACATTGGTTATCTAGAATGAAACACAGCCAACTGATCAACTATGACAGAATGAAACGAGACAAGAAATAATTATAATAGTCTAACAGCGACCTTTTCTTTGGATGATGTGCCTTAAAAACAAAACAAACAAAAAAAAAACTTTAAACCAGATTTTTATATAAGCTTCAACTCAATCTAGATATACTTACGCGCTGATTGGACATGTAATGCGCAGGTTTCTGCTTTTTTTTTCTACATTGTTATTTAATCAACTTTCCAAAACAATCTTCTATGCACAGAGCCGCCCAAAAGTCCATTGGGGCCATGGGCAGAATTACCTTTGGGAGCGGAATGGCATACAGGACCATTACCCTTTAGCTACAACAGTATAAGCTTACTGTCTGGATGCTGTGGATTTAAAGAATGAAGATGCATCAAATTTGACGTTGAGATCTTTCACTGTTCTGACAAAATATTTCTTAATGCGTGACATGCGCCAAATTATTGTGCCACTTGTGATGTCATCAACTCAGATGCACACAAAATAGATTTAGCAGGGTATTATTTTTTCTTCAGTCCACTTTTTAAAAATGTTTTGTATAATTCTGACAATCCCTACCTCTTTATGTATCTCTCTTTCTATAGTCCATATACTTTTTAGAGGTGAAAAACATATATATCCTAAAATGTGTCTTTAAATGTTAAGAGTAAAAAGTGTGCTCTATTTACCAGGACTGCAGCCCACTTGTTTTGGTGGATGCAACAAGACTAGAATATCTTCTTCTGACCACACTCTCAATCTGACAACTGTTTTAACTCACTAGCTCACAGCCATTTAAAAAAAAATCCCTTTATATTTAATGTGAGTGTTGCACTTAACAAAGCAGTACTTCTTAAAGGTGTGGACAAAACTAAACACCATTTAAAGTTGTTCCTATTAGAATTAAACAAGAAGATAAGCTTGAATATCATCCATTTTATGTGTGTGTCTGTGCATGATAGTGTGCGCGTATGGTCCTCTAATTAGAAGCACAGACCCATTAGTCATGATGGAGACTTCCTGCACCCACACACAGACAATAACCAGTCCTGACCCAGCTCTTTGATCCGCTATTATGTTTATGCACCGGACGCAGCCACTCGCAACACCTGTTTTCATTTGTGATTACATGTGGGAAGAAAATCATTCACAAAACGCCCTGAAGTCTGAGCACTATTCTGCAAAAGAGAGCTTCCTACATGTATTAAAATAAATGCTACACTTACTGAGTAATTTGGCTTACAAGCCAAATATGTATTCTTCTTTAAGAAGGAAAACAAACTGTTAGGCGTAAATTTATTCTGTTATCACCGCTTTTCCACAGTCCATAATTTGCAAAGCACATATGGGAGGTCTGAAACTGCTCAACCAAACGGAACAGTTCTTTACACAAATTCTTCTCTAACACACGATAGATTATGAATATCATTTATTATGTTTGTGTTTTTGCATTAAGAATCTATAAAAAGGAAAAAGCAATGAAGCAGCTAGACTGAATGAAATTACAAATTTAAAACAAGCATTTTATTCATACTGATCAACTTTTAACTTCTTAATTCTTTATGTTGTAAAGAAAACGATCTGATTTTACAACATAAAAATACCAAACAATCAGTAAAATAAGATAAAAAATGTATTTGTTAACATGTGTCATCTAGGATTTCTTTTGCTGATGCTGAACACAAGTATGTTTCTAGTGGATACGACACATGTATGCATTTTGAATTAGGGATAGGCTCAATATTTAAAGCATTTGCATTTTACATAATTGCTCAAAAGTCAAAAACTCACAGTTTGCCACTCAGCCACTCACATTAAAACAAAGTGCTTTGCAAAAGTTGAAAATAAAGCGCCAAGTTCTAAAACAACAGTCCACACTAACACCAGAAAATGGCAAACTACATTATCAATAATTATGAAACAAAATGTTGAACTGAGGAAAAGCTATTGTAATCCTAGAGTAATATATAAACAAAGTGAAAACATTAAAATGATTAAATCAATTAAGCACAACACTCAAACCACAGTTGGTAGAAAAACTCACACTTTATAAATACAGTAGATGCCTTTTTTATTTTAGAGACAGTGATGAGTACGAGTTTAAACACAAGTCATGGTTACCTGCATCAAGGTGTGATTCTGGCTTTCACATCCAAAGTAAATGTCTAAAACTACGACAGTGTTAACGTCTCAGCTTAAGAAAAAATGTAATGTTCTTTTCTGGTTTACTGTATACTCTAAGTGAAAACGTCCTGATGCATTACATTGCTGTATCCATCAGCAACACAAAACTATACCCCCCAGTCAGCTCTCTTACTCACTTCCAGCACTAATGATTGTTTTTACACTACATTGTGAAACTGGAGTAGTCTGAGAAAACTGTAACATCCATAGAAAATAAATGAAAACACAAAACACAAAGACCTGCGTCTTATTACTGAGGTCAAAGTGCTAACAATTACGCCTCACATTTTCATTTCACAATATAGCTTTCTTTAATTGTAAATCAATGCAGTGGAGAATTTGTCAATGCAGGATTTAACATTTGATAGAATATTTTAAAGACTTGAACTTTCTTTAAGCAGGAAAACATATTCACAGTACGAAAACTATGACTCCAAGTTCGCACGAACAGAAATACCATGCCTGCCAATTAAAAAGTTCAATATAAAAAAGCAGAACTAGTGCACTAGGCATACGCCACTAACCCCTCAAGTGTGTGCATGTACCGTAGTTAAAAGGAAATTTTAACTCTGCAGACAATATTTTGATCTTACTTCCGAACAGGGATTAGTCTAATGATTTTCAAGTGCTTTATTAAAAAGGTGCTCTTTAATGCAGTATTTTAAAGATCTCTAAGGAAAACTGCTTTATGAAAATAATCCACTGTGCTGTTGATTTTCATAAATCTGAATACTTTTAGTGACCTCTTTTCAGTTGTTGTTGCAGGTATTAGTAGTTTGTGGAAAAGAAGGTCCCTTTATATTTTAATTTCATAAGAGACATTGAAACACAATTTGAAACTCAATTTAATCATATCTGAAAACCCTAAATGTAGACATGTTTTGACCAACTACACTCCAGAGTAAATTTATAATAAAGTAAATATTTATTTTCTCAGTGTTGTTTTAAAATCTATGAATCAAAACACTGAGCAGGTTGTTAATAAATATAACTGAACCTGAACAGCTAAGGGACTTTGGAAGAGCCGGACTCCATGGAAGGAGTGAAGTGAGTTAGATTCACTTCTGCCAGGGAAGAGAACATAGTTATAATTAGCCTTTTGGAAAGGCTGGTGTTTTTTAAACAGAAAAAAATAAATAAAATAAAAAATAAACAAAATAAGAACAAACATTAAAAATAAGCTTCAGTTCAAGGAGTCAATTTTTGAAGCTCTTTTGATGATGAACTGAAACATTTAATACTGAAGAGATTTAGAATACTACTGAAGAAAAACATCAGTAAGCTTTACATCAGAAGTCTAAATTTATTGGAGTTTTGTTGTTCTCTTGGTCATGCAGAAAACAAATAAAGATTTTACAACTGAGCTGCATAGTTTGTTCATTTCAGACTGAAAATATGATTTGCACATATGGATTATATCCATACTAAATCTTTTGCTTTTCTAATTTCGGCAAGAGAGGCAACTGGCTGCTGGTCATAACAAGTCTAACATAAATTAGACTGACAGACCTTTTTCAGCAAAAGGCAGCAGTAAAGTCAGTATGTGAGTCAATGTGCACCTCATATAGATCAGAGGAGATAAACAGAAGATTGCAGAACTACTCTGCAGAAACCAAAAGTTAACACTTGGTAGCAGCATTAAAGTAACATAACATAGCTTCAAGCCAAAACACCCTCCTACTGCTGCCACTGCAAGATGTCAGGCAAAGAACTGAGGATCATGCACGATTTCTTTCACTTAGCCGACCTGATAAGCAGGTGAGCAACAGGTGAGTCGATTCCTCTGCAGGAGATCGGCTCCAGGCATGGGGATAGATCAGCAGCATCAACAAAAGCAGAAGAAGCTGGAATATTAAATAAGATGAAAAACAAAGCTGTAGCTAATCTTTCCCGAGGATATTTACATGAAGTACTTAGTAAGTGTTGTGATATGGGGATTCATGCCAGAAACTAGTTAAAATACCCCATAAATTCTTCATATATTAAGATTAAAACCGCAAAGCTCTGAGTATTTTATTGTCATTTTGGGTAAAAAAAAAAAAAAGTTGTCTATGATTAAGCTGCGAAAAGAATTTTGTTTAACATTTTTTGCCGATTTTAAACATTTAAGAGGTGGGGAGGCAAGTCTGTAATATATCAATCTCTGAAAACCATTTCAGGGACTTTTTACTTTAACTGCGATTAAAGCAATATGTTACAAATTTCAAAACATATAATACACTGACTACTTTATTAAGCAGATATCTCATTCTCTGAACATTAAAAACACTTTATTTTCACAAGATGAAGCTGAGAAGAAGACAGCAGTGAGTTTTTAGTTGGACACTTTATTCATTAGTTACCGTCATGAGCTGTGTATTCTGGTCTTTCATCACGTTACGTTTTGTGCTGGACTACTTTGATTTGTAAACAGTTTTTTAGTTGTTTCTTCTGTTGTGTTTTTGTGCATTGGTTTAGGTTCACATCCTATTGTTAGTCCTTAGTTATTAACTTTGTTAGATTCTTTGTGTGTCCAGTTACATCTCTGTGTTATATTCTAATACACTGATTAGCCTTCCTTGGTCCTTGTGTCATTCTATCACCTCCCATGCCGTTAAAAGCTAGTCAGCTTCTCCCTCTGCCGGTTTCCTGTGATGTAGTTCACTTGTTCTCCTGTTGCTACTTGTTTACTACAGCTTTTAAGTTCTCCTCGTGTCTCATCTACAGTTATAAGTACTGCTTTTTAGCAAAAATGGTGGTGGTCACACCTTGAACTTTTCCCCATGCCACATTACAAAAACAATGCAGTTTGAGATTTTATGTAACATACCAGTGAAAATAAGTCTTAACTTGTAAAGTGGAAGAAAAATTTTCAAATATTTTTACATTTATAAATCTGAATAGAGCGGTGTCCATTTGTATTTACTCATTATCTCTGCTACCCTTAAATGACACTCAGCAAAATCAACTGGCTTCATAAGTCAGCTATTACTAAAGAAAGGCCATTTTTGTTTAATTGAATTTCAGTATAAATCCAGCTGTTTTCTGAAGGCCTTAGTGTTCCGGAGAACATTAGAGAACAAACAGAGGAGCTGCAGAGCTTTATTGTCATCCAATGGGAACATTGGATGACAATAAAACTATTAGTTGTGGTCTCTACAAGGCTGGTTTTTAGGGAAAGAAGGCCCCTAGAAGACCATTATGGAAAGAAGTTCATAAAATGTAAAGTTCAAGTTCGCTAAAGTTTACAGGACAAGGTACAAAGTAAACATGTGGAAGAAGGTACTCAGATCAGAAAAGACGAAAACTGAATTTTGTGGCTGTCATGTTTTGTGTAGCAGAAAATCAGAGCTGCACATTACTCTGAAAACACTATTTTCATGTGTCAGCATATGGTATTTTCAGAGTGATGTGCAATGACAGGATTATGCTGTGATGATGCTTTTCATCACCAAAGCAGACTAGAGTTGTGAGGAAGATCGATGAAATTCAGTTGAAGACAAAAACTCATTAGAGGCTGCACTTTCGTTTACACTGCCAGAACTACAACGGAATAATGTATGGAAGAAAATGGCCCAGTTAAAGTCCAGACCTAAATCCACTTGTGCATTTACATTTTGACATTGTCCCCCCATCCCCCAAAAAAGACTTGCAGCAAAAACTCGTTCTGCATAATATGTTCCTCTTCTCAAACATGCTGCTTTGCTTTGTTTTACCACAAAAAATCCTAATATAAATATATAGGAGTTTGTGATTGTAATGTGACAAAATGGAAATGTTCAAGAGGGTTTTTTTGGAAGGCATGATGACATTTGACGGAAATAATCACTGCTCTGCTTTTAGGAATTTGCTTATATTAGTCTAGTGAAATGTTGAAAATAATTAATCTTCGTTTCATCATTCAAAGGGGTGATCGGGTTTTAGATAATGTGAAGACTCTGTGTGGGTCTGAAATTTGGCCTCAGTCCAATCACTTCGTCACAGTAGGGGGGATTTATTGTCTGTCACAAGTATAGTTCCTGCTGTGAAATCACTGATTGGGTGATAATAGAAAAGCAACAAGCTTGTGTAGAACATCTTTCTGCCCAGTGTGATTTGGCATGAAATTGCCATTATAAAAACATTTTTAGATGAAAACTCTCACTTGCAAGGGTCCATTACTCATCAAAGTCTACATTACACGTTATTGGAGCTATAAATTCCCATTAGTTTGTTTATAAACAGATCACAAGACACATTCAAATAACCTCAAACACAGAATCATCTTTTTATCTTGGCATGATAAATACTGCTCATTTAATATCGACTCAAGGACTTTTTCTAAAATTCTTAATCTTACAGAAAACAGTTTAACAATAATAACCATCGTATGTGCAGTAAGGGCACTGCTTTCAGTCAATCCCATCTGTGTTATCAGCTAGCTGCCTGCAGCTTCTGGTGGAAAACCAAGCAGACGTACCCCTCACACAGTTAAGCCAGTTCAGTCTGTTGGATAGGTTGTCAGGGGGGTTTCCTTTCTCTTGTGTCACTGAACAGCAGAATTGCCAGAGTGTTGATGCGAGCGATCACTTACTCTGGAATAAACTTTCCAAGTCCTGGCTCCACATTTGACAGTTGCTTTGCCTCTACAATTGTTTGGCATCTTGACAGAAAATCCACCAGAAACCACTGACAGATCATTAAGACTGGACTTGTTTGTGGTTTTGGCTGAACAAAGAAAGCTGCAATCCCATGGCTTCAGCACAGTCGTCAATCTCTGTTCCTTTCGTTTAAGTTTGTTAAGAGACTGCAGGGCATAACGTTGTTCTACTTCACCGGAAATAGAAAACAACAATTGGTCTAAAGGCTCTGAGAAAGACATTTTTGAAGTTATTTGGTGCAGCAGAAGTGTCAAAATCATCCAAAAAGTTCTTCTCATTTAGAATTTACTCACCATTACGGACCTACATTAATTTATCTGCTCTTCTTCTGTGAGTCCATCTGCTGAAAAAAGCAATTATTAATGAACATGACTATGAATCAGCTCAAATTAGTAAAACAAACTTTGGTATTGGCTCTTACTAATCATTGTTTCCTGTTTAGTTGTTGTTTATTGGACAAGAAATTAACCTCAAACATGAAACACTCTGAGGTGTCATAAGTTAAATTAGACTGTCTGAAAAATGTGGTGCATGATATTCTGATTTTATTTTTAATTAAAATTTTTAACATGCTGCATTTATTTTATGAATTTTCACATTTTAATTATTTTACAGGATGCTTTCTATTTCCTCTCAGCAAATTGACCATTGTACTATTTATGAACGTTTTGTTCCTGAATCCTATTTTAATTTGTGTTGATAGTCTTTGTTTTTCATATTTTTGGGTAATACACAACTGCAGGAAAATGAGCTCAACACTGCTCTGCTTTATTTCTGTTTCACAAAATGTTAACAGTGAAGGTACCTTACGCCTTTAGGCCATTTGACTTCACTGTTATTTTATTGATCTCTTGATCTTTTGTTTATTACATCTGTAGGAACCAGATTTCTCTGAAGGCTACAAATTTGGTGCTATACTCGTGGGTTTATAGTTTCATTTTCACAGATGGGATTTTATAGAAGGCAAAAACCAGTATTAGGAAATTTTCATATTTTAGTAGCAAAAAGCAATAGAGACCCTGAAATATATTGGATGTTTACAGTGTCTGCTTGATAGATTTTGATGAATGACTATTGACAGGGGTTATGACAAGATTGTCTGCCAACTTGTTTTTATTAAATGCACAGGTGCCTGTGCCACTCACAAAACACAGTTTCATGTCAGACAGAAAATCATCAAAGTTTATGCAAATAAACACTATGTGGGAAAAAAATTATCTTGGTCCATTTTGTTTGTTATGACAGAGTCAGAGGTGAAGCATGAAAATGTTTTGAGATATTTAAAAAGTTAAAATCCATGATAAACTGATTAATCATTGCTAGTTATTATTCATAGCACTAAAGCACACAGGGATCTAGGTCTTTTGAAGCATTAAAATTAGCCTGCAGACACAATATCCAGGGCATTAAACTATCTAAAGGGAGTAGATAAACTTGATCAGTAATATGCTAAGAATGAAGGATACTGAGTTACTGATTTTTTAAAAGTCTGTTTATTCATTCACTTCAAACGCAAAGGGATTTTGAGGAGAAGTAATTTTGGTAAAAGACAAACGAATTAAAGGAAAAGATGGTACTTCTGGAGCATGGTGGACCAGGTCATGCTCTCCCTTCAGAGAAGTCAAATTTTTCTGAAGGGAGAGCAGAAAAGGACAATTGTTGACTTTTAAACCTTCTTGAGATACATAAGATCGGCGGATAAGATTGGAGGATAAGATCTGCTACCCATGTAAGTATTGTCTCTGACCACTGATCTCCCAAAATTAAGGAAATTGGCACTGATAAATAAGTACACCCTAATCTGTGGAGTTATATTCCTCTAAAGCCATGGATACTAATACTGCTGAGTTATAAAAACTTTGGAGAGTTGTCGATTTGATGTCACATATCAAATCGACAAACTTCAAGTTCTACTATAGCAATATAATTAAATAAAACATTTTTGGTTATTGTGTGCCATTGCAACACTATTATTATTGTTATTATTATTATTATTAGCCCCACCTGTTAACCCACTGAAAATATTTTAGTGGGTACACAGTATATTATTGTTGACAAACTCTCTGTAACCAAAATCCTTTGAAATATGCTGATAATTCTTATTATTAAAATTATGTATTTGTATTTTTAATGTTACCATATTACAAACTCTTTTTGGAAGGCAGAAGTTTTGCTGAAATACTGTTACTGAAAAAAATTATAATTGGATTCATACTTTCACCTCTGTGCTAACAATTTAAAAGTGTAGCTTGGGACTTGTGACAAACTTGCAACTACCAGCCCGTGTAAAGTGGGGAAATGCAGCTTCATTGCCACATGTGAAGCAGAACATTGAAACCTACCATCAATTATCCCCACCAGTGGCCTTTACTGGGAGGATCAACACTGGCTGTGGGTCCCAGCCTGCTTCCTCAGCTGGAGCACTGGATGCCACCACTCTGTGGTCCAAAGAAGACAGCTCTACCACTAACAATCACAAATCATTTCGAAAAACATTCAGTGTGTGGCTCTTTGGTAAATGCCAGCAGACATAAGCAACAGAAGTGATGATGTTCAAATCCCTCAAGAACCCAGATAAAAGCCCTCGCAGACATAAACAGAACTGTTGAAACTGATACCTAAGAGTTGCATTTTGAATATCAGCAGAGATCCTAATCTACTACACTCAGTGAAATTTACCACCTGTTGTTTTTTATATTAACGGAACAAAGTACCATCATTACAGCACTCACAGGAGACTGAACAGAGTTATTTGGGTGTTCTGAGGACCCTCTGTCTTGTTGTGTCCCCACATACCCAACCTACAGCCACACTCTGCTTCGCTCTGAACTGTGAATGACTCCACACTTTCAGCACCGTGCTGAACCCACAATAGCCTCACATGTGGCTTGTTACACATCCGATTTCTCTGCCAAACCCCTTCATCTCAGTCTCAACCACTTTTGACAGCCATGGGAAATCCATGCTGCAAATTGAAAGAGGTCCAGAGAGAATAAAGTGGTGAGTTATAGATTTCTGTTTTCACAGAGCCAACTAAAGATGTGACAACAACGCAAGGCTTTGGTAGATGTGAGAGCATTACCATGACAGCTGGACAACAAGCTGCAAAAGGGTTTTAATCGAGAAATAAATCCCACAAATGACAGGCAAATCAAACGAACAAAAAGCTCAAGTCTGATGTCTGACATTTCAAATTTGTTTGGAAAGTGAAACATGGCTATTGTTTAAATTCGTATAGTAAATGTTTTGTTCTAAGGTTTTCAAAAGCAATGTCTGGATTAAAACCTAATTAGTCAGCGACTGATAAAGAGATTGTATATTTAATTTAGATTATTCTTATTCAATGGAAATGTGCTTTATTTAATTAAATTGGAGTGTACAGTCAGGTCTTAGCCAATGTATATTTCTGCAACCAATTTCTCAACAAAAGATGGGCATCACAACTCCATGTATCTATGCTGCCATGTAGTTTGAAAGATTTCATTTTAACACGTGATTCCTAACTAACAAAAAATCTAATAAATAATAAATGTGTGAAACTGTATGGTCCTTTATTTAAAACTTAAAAAACTATTTATATGCACATTTAAGTACTACTGCCTTCGGCCAAAGTACTGCACAAAAACTTCAACTTCACTTGTGATGCATATCAACCTGAACGCAGCCTTTAGTCACTTCTGAATATGTTTACTCTGACATACTTTTAGTAATCCAGAGCAATTAAATAACTTGAAAATACATTACATCCCATCTAACACCATCATTTTATTTTTCATCAGGCCATCGTCTGGAAAATGTAAGTGCAAAGTTAGATTGCTAAAATTATTTTAGTTCTTACAGTAAGTTTAATTTTAAATATGAATCCAATTTAGATCATATCAAATATCTGAAGAAAAAAACCTCCTGCAGTCTGACATGGGCTCATGGTTGCTATTATTGAAGAATAACCGGGTGTCTGTGACTGAAAAAGTTAAAAAGAGATTTCTCCCTAGCATTTCAGTTTGATAAAGTGCAATCATAAAAAATGTAATTTAAAAAGCCTCTGATGATATATGTGTTTTGATTAGATAACAAAGAGGTTCTTCTCTCTGCTGAAGGTTTTATTTAATATAAAGTATCCAAACTCATTTCTCTATCTGGACGCCTCATGAATGACATAGTTGGCTTTTTGCGTTTCCGAGTGACATCATCCTCCTTGGGTTTGCTGGCATCAGTCAAGTGTATGCAACATCAGCAAGTGCTGTTATCAAATAAAGGTGTGATGATGATAAAATTGTGCATGCATCAGTAGATTTATATCAGTCACATCAGTCCTTTTCGGAAAATTCTAGCAGCATCAAACATTTATGTAAAGGTCTATTCAATGTGTAAATGCACTTGTTTAATAATAGGTTGTGTTTCAAATCAGAAACAAATGATCAGATGTCTTTAAAGAACCAGGATAAGAATGAGGAGAGCTGTTCCTTACAAGTTCCCTCTTACTGCCAAAATTTTGCCAATTTTGCAAAAGCACCACCAAGGTTTGAGTATTTTTGCACAAAATGTGATCCCAGTGTGAAGGCACCAACACTCCCAATTCAATAAGAGCTCAGTTTTTTTCTCAATTTAACGTTAAATTACTTTTCTATCAACTCATAAGGGGAAAATTAAAATTCTTTGGCCATGACAGGATATTCTCTTTAGCAATTACATAGTTCAATTATCATAATGTCCACATAGAGATCTTTTGGTCATGATATGGAATCAGACATTTGTTTCGCTAAAAGGTAGACAGAGAGAGAGAGGGAGAGAGAGAGAGAAAGAGAAAAGAAAGAAACAAAGAAACAAGAAATGAAAGATAGATTTGAGGCTCAGATTGCTAAACACTACGGTGGCCCAGAAGGGTCAACAAAATGCAAAAACCAAAACAACAAAAGCTAGTATATGATAGCAAAAAACAATGGTGGAACAACAACAATACTTACAGCACAAGAGGTGCTTGTTAAAGAAACAGAAAAACAAAGAAGCTGGAAGACAAACATAAAAAGTGGCACAGCCAATACCTGGCTGAGGTCCTTTTATGAAGTAAGCATCTCCACAAAAGAACAACATATGTGCTGTGTATGCTGTTGACTTGCTAGTCAGGTTAGAACTCACTTAAAATGATTTTGTTGTTTAATTCGTACAGTGGATCACTAATGGGGAACAGAAAGGAGCTGAACGAAAGTGGCCAAATTCTACGGTTATTCAGAGACTCAAGTTAAAGGAAAATGTTGAAGTTAAGTCACATGCACTAAAGACACAATTGAAATATGGATTAGGATAGATTTGATTGGCATGATTTATTGGCCATAAAGTGTCTGAAAGGTATGAGTCTGAGATCATTTAATTACAACTTCTATTTGAGAAACAAATAATTTTCACACCTATCCATTGTTTACATTTCGTCATAGAAAATCCAGTTGTTTCTATCAGGTAGCTGGATATCTGCTGCTCCAGCAAAAATAGAGATTGAACAGCAAATATTGTATTTTAGAGTGGGAAAAACTGAACAATTTGAAAGTATGTGTGAAGCATAAATAAATCACAATCAACCTTTCCACTGTATTCCAAAACATATAAATATTTTAAAACACACATTTGACCCGCATTCTTCAAAACAAAAAGCACTTTCATTTCTGTAGGGAGAAGTCTGGTCGATGTTATAAAGAGTTTAGCCGCAAAGATTACCTGCGTAATGAATGACTGTTAGCTCTGGGGAAACAGGTGAGGAGAACAGATTTCTCTCCTCACCATCCCAAAACAGTGTTTGTTCAAAACCTTTTTGCTCCAGTATTATTTAACAACTGAAATCTTGGGTTTAAGGATAGGAACAACCAAAAGCTGAGGGGAAATAACATGATGCAGTGTATGTCATGACTACTACACCCAGCTTGAACTAGAAATCAACAGTCAAATCTCGAAAGCTGCGGCTGGGGACTGAGCATATGGGTAATAAGGTAAGAAAATGAGTTCCTCTACCATGGCTTTTAAGTTTTACATGTCTGTTGGTACAAGGTATCTGCTGATAGCCTCTTTGTTGAATACCTATAAATGCTCCCCATATGTTCTTCCTGGATGTTTACCCATGATAGTTAGCTCTAGGAACAACTTGTTTATTGCCTGAGAAAACAGAGCAAGTCTTTTGAGTATTGTTTTGTTTTTTACTGCAGTTAAACCCTTATGTGGAAAAAAAAAAGCTTGTGTAATCACTGGATGGCTGAGATATAAGGTATTCAATGATGCAGTTGCTAGAAGAAGTTGGAAGAATAATGCCCACAAGCTTCAAAGTAATAATGCCAGTCAGAATTGGAGCAGTTCCTGATTGTAGCCAGAATTTTATGTGTTATAAAATTGTGCTTGTTTGATGTGGTGAGTAACAAGCAGACTGGGCTCAATGCAGAGTATTTTTGAGATCCTTTTTTAGACAACATTTCTTCCTTTGTCCTCCTTGCCTAACACGTGGGAGTGTAAATTTTCACTTTACAAGCTCAAATTAATACTGTAATACCATTATTTTGAATGACCATAGTTTTATATATCAGTGTCTGAGACCAGAGTTCTTCCATCAGCGTGTGCATGAATGGATGAATGACTGTAGTGTGAAGCACTTTGGGGTCCTCTGGACTTGATAAGGTGCTATACAAGTACAAAGCCATTTACCATCACTGCTGCAAGCTGCAGCAGAGTGATGGCTGGCTTTTGCTCACTTTTTACATCTACACTTTTCTACATATTTCTTGATTTTGGACATGAAAATGCATACAAGTACTGTGTGCAACAACACAGAACAGAACAAAAAGGAACAAGGTACAAAAATCAGGATATACACCCTTTAAAATCAACCACAAAACACATGTGATTTACATAATGCAAAATACCTAAATTACATTTGGTGATTTCACTCAATTTTCAATTCTCTTTCTTTATTTGAAGAGGCCATAAAACATGAGGAGTTTGTTTTCCATCATTGCTGCCAAACAGGAAATGGCTTATGCAAGTCATTAGGCACAGGTCCTAATCCATAAACTAGCCAAACCTCTCCCAATGCTGTTATCCATAAGAAGTTTTGACACAGTTTTGCTCACAGGCAGGACGTTTTGTTATACGTAATTGAAATTCCCCTGCAAAGGTCTTGCTTGTTTGATATCAGACATAGCACAGGCCTATAAAGCTTGTGTGGGAGAGGAAGAAAGTGAAAATAACAACCTAAGAATGTGAGGCTAATTTGTTGGAAAAGAAAACACACACTGTGATCTGGAGGAGTTTTCTGTTGGAGAACTTGTAGGATAAGAAGGGCTACCGGAAGGCAGAAAAATACAGAACATGAATTAAGCTAAATGTAAGAGTTAGTGGGTAAAGATATCAAAGCAACAAATCAAGCAAAAGGTCAGATAAAAGTGAGACATTCTATTAATTAAATAATGCTGATAAAAATAAATTCCTTAAAACCGCAATGCCCAACACCAGTCTTTGAGAGCTACTGACCTACAGCTTTACAACATTTAAATATTGCCCTGATCACTAAAAGCCTGAAAATTGGAAGGAGGGAAGATATGTTAAGATTTCCTTACAGCTTACAGTTATTAAAATAATCAAGTATGGATATATAACAGATTAGCAAAGGTCTGGCTTACCTATAATGGCGCAGTCCTCCATGTTGTCTTAAACTGAGGTTAGTTTATGTCCAAGTCTCATTTGTCTTTGGTTTGATGTTTCTCCTTATTTTAAAATAGAAATGCAGAGTAATGTGTAGTATTTCTGCTTGATAACACAATTCAGGAATATTTATTGCGATTGCTGTTGAAAAAGAAAATGACGCTACAAACAGCACTTTCAAATATGGTCGTATCTTGTTCAGTTAATCATCGAATTCAGGCAAGAAGTGTTAAAATTAACAAAATGAGCATCATCTAAAGATTTCCATACATTTTGAAACTCAATGTCTCTGCCTAATAGCTCTTTGGTAGCATTTTTTTGATTTTCACTTTAGAAAAATGTGCTGACTTCTTAATAAACTTTAGTTTTTTTCTTTGTGCAAAACAACTTGTCAGCATTCTAGCTTCTTACTCCGTAGTTTTCTATACTACAGTTTCCGTTTATCCTAACACGATCTCATCGGCAGATGGCGCTAAACCAACGGGAAACAATGGTCATGCAGTAACTGGTGATCCAGTATGTAATCTGTTGTAACCTGAACAAATACCTATATTGCTACAATTGATTACTGAGTCAACACAATCCACTACAAGAGGGCAGTAGGGTCTTAGCTTTAATAACTAAAAATAATTTTAATATAAATTCTTATAATTTTTTGAGGCTAGTTTATTTACCTTTTAAAATTGAAAGGGAAGACTGATTGGGGTTATGTCAGCAACAGCAAACAGTAAGTGACGCACGCTGCTGTCCCTGGTGTTTGCCAGAGATTGTACAGATTGTGTACAGATTGTGTACTTTTTGTTCAAGTAAACAGATGTAAGGAGCAAGTCCTGGTTCATTATGTTCTCTTGTGATTTTGGATTATCTGCTGGGCAAATTTACAATAGCTTACAGTGCTTATTGAGAAGGCAAAGTGACTTTGTCACTTTGCTTGTTGGATGATTATTGCTCTGAATAAGCAATAAAGATAACAACTAAGTTTGTTCTGCAAAAATTAGGCTTTTAATTTTCCTTGCCATTTTTTCTGCCATGTTTTGTGATGGTAGGGGAAGTGGATGTAAATCGAGATGCAGTCTATTAGTTGTAGGCACTCATTTTCACGTTTGATAAAACCAGAACATTATATAAAAGTGTGGACTTGATTGAGAGAAGACAAAAGAAGACGGGAGCTGAAGAATTTAAATTTCCCAGCTTAGCAGGGGCAAATCAAGTTAATTAAAGTTTGAATCTTGTCTATTACTGTTTAAATTATTTATTAAGGGTATTGGTAATAGAAGAAGAGAGTAGCATTACATATTCTACTTTATTTTCCCAACAGGAATCATTTGTGCACTTTTTCCAACATTCTGAGAATTTTAAATGAATCATCAGACAATGTGTCAAGCCATTGGTGGTCAGTATATGGACTGACACTTTGCAGCGTTGCCTTTTATGTGGTTAGAATGAGTTACTGTAGAAGTCATTAAAAACACTTAAAATTTTAAATTAAAATTATTTCATTATACCATAAATATATCAATTATTTAAGTAGAGGGGTGTGTGCAAAGGCTTGTTTATTTATTATGGATGTATTTTGAACTTAGTGTCAGATGAAGAACAGTTCATGCTCTGTGCTTCCAGGGAGAAAGCTTTTCTTGTTTTAAATGTCAGAAGTTTGATGTCCTACAGTGTCAGTGCCTGGTGTTATAATTGCTTGGCTACTGCTTTCAGTATAAATCAATATAGAGTGCAAATAACAGTTTGCGTGTACATGTAGGTTACTGTCACTGCCAGGAGCGAGGTAAGTCAAACGTGACTCCAGTTTTCTTACTTTACTCACCAAATCATCCCTAGTAAAAGTAACAAAATGAGAAAAAGTTTTAATTTTGACAAATAAGATGCCACAGATGATGCAATTTATACAAGCTCTTTGTCTACTCCTTTAGCTCATTGGCACTTAATTCTTGCAAGCTGATAATATCTTAGATCTTGTTTGAGGCATTTTTCCCATTTGTCATGCAGTTTTTATTTTCTTGTAGTTTAGTTTCAGCACACACGCATGTGAGATATTCTGTTTTTAATTTTAATCCCATTTCTTCCAGCTCCCATATCAACACTGGTAAAGCGTCCTCAGCTCTAGCACAGAACCTCCTAAGTATACAGTTAAAAGCAGATATTTACACACACTATAAAAATACATTCGTAGATTTGTTTCATCAGTGTTTGACAAGCATTCTGATTAAGTTTTGTCTCTTAGGTTTACCCAATTTTTTTCTACTCATTAAATTTAAATTTGATTGCTGAGGGAATCTTTTAATCTGAAGATTCTAACACTACTCTAAGATTTCTAACACCAATTTGGGAAAGCACAGATCATGATGTCTTGACATTTTAAGCTTATGATAAGACAACTTGCAATGTTTTGAGTTAATGAATTCACACCTGCTTCCTTGTGTGACATCACTGGTAAATCTAAAGAAGTCAGGTAAGCTATCAGGAGAAAATTGAGGACCTCTACCAGTGTGGCTCATCCTTAAACGAAACTTTCTGACATGAGAGAGAAAGGGAGAAACAGAGAGAGAAAAAAACTTTCAATTTGCAAAACTGAAACTCACCTTTCTTTAACATGAAGGTGCCCCTGTAGTGGCTAAATGTCTGCCTATGATTACTTCCTGGTGATGGGTCTTCTGAAACCTCTGGCTGCCACAAAGGAGTGATGAGTTTAAAGACTGTTTTGAAAAACAAATATGAAAAAAGTAAAAATTGTTGCAAAAGTATAAAGTTTTTTGTATTTGAATCAAGTTTTTAAATCTCTGTAGTTGGCTGTTTCTTTATAAAGGATTGAGTTTTCTCCAAAAATAAGTGCCTTTCTTAAGTGCCTTTTTACCAAGCGAGATACATTTTCTAATATTTCTCGCTGCCTATCACTATTGATTTATGAAAGAAGGCAGATGGCTGACAGTGTTTTAGAAAGAACAAAAAAAGTAGGTAATGGTACTAAAACATTTTCATAAGTAATTTGCACTGAAGGCTCTGTTCTCACAGCTAATTAAATTGTTTTAAGGATGAACTCTAAAACTTATAAATAACTCAATGGTGGATATTATTAAACCTCCCATCATTGTTGCCCCCTACTTGCCTCAATATCCGCTTCTGGTCTTCAAAGAAAAACACAGAGAGAAAATGACAGAAAGTGAAAGACCGAATGATAATGGTTTGAAGCAAGTGAGAGGAGAACGAGGGAGTAATGACAATTGAGGCAGGCGTTTGCAGTTTCTTGTCTCCTGTCAAATCTTATTTTCAGCACGAATTGTTTTTCATTAGCCTTCACCACAGATGTCTGATATGTAACCACACGCATACACAACCTCTGCCGTACCTTTCCTCAATCGGTCAGCATGGTTTTGTTTCGATATTAAAGCCGGTCAAAGACCGGCTGTAATACTTCTTTATCTTAATTAACATGTAGAAAAGTACCGGCTGACAGAAATCTGCCAGGTGACAGTTTTATGTGGGAGCTCCAACACTCAATACCAACTGAGGTGAAAATGTACAAAAAGTCAGCTGGCAGTGGTTTATATATAGCATCATCCCGCTGAGGAGAAGCAGTTGGGAAACCACCTAAACAAGCGAGACAGAAAAAAAACAATTTAAAGTATAAGAAAGAGTCCAAATATCCTGCTCTCTTTGGTGATAAATATTGATCTGTTGGAGAGAAAATATGGGCTCTTATACTTCATAACAAAACCTGTCACTGTAGATCTACTCGACCTTCAAGTTAAGACTCAACATGTTTGTTTATAGCTGACATTTTTTTAACCTTTTGGAATTACCTCTGTCAATGCAGTTTTGTGGCAAAAACAGAAAACTTGAAAACCCAATAATGATCAGAAAGAAGAAATGAAAGTAAAAGCTTTATGTTGCAAACAAATCAAACATGTTGACATTAGAGAATTAGGAATTCTGTTCTTTGACCTCTCATTTTTCTTGGAATGATCCATTTCATTCCTCTGAATTTATGTGTTGAATCTGTTCTGTGAATAAGGTTTTTTTAGTGTTTCTTTTTAGTATTCCTATATGCTGCACAATGACAAAAGCAAATTGGTTCAAACACCAAGTAAGGGGATTCAGTGGAGGTTGGGTGAGCATTCGTACACGAGGGTGATTGACAGTCCTAAGACCCTGACTGATTGTTTGTGACCAACGTGCGTATTTCTGCAGGTGGCAGTAGAACAAGTGAGAGGAGGAGGAGGAGCTAGATTTCCTCCATAGATTATCGGTGACAGTTTTAACAAATGTGTGTGTGGGTTCTCTTCTGTTACTGGTACTGGTCACTGTTCGGTCAATTAGTTGAATATGCCAACTAATTTCTCGCCGAATGACTGCAGGATATAGGCACAAAACCCCCGTAATACTCTGCAAGGATTGGTGTATCTGAAGAGGAGTATATCCCATGCAGTCTTGCACAAAGCATGCTACCCATACTCCAAATTCCACCTACTTAACACACAGGGGAGCTAAGTCCTATTTGATTACAGATGCAGAAAAACATTAGAATATGTGTTCAGGGGGCAACTTACCGATAAGCTATATCTTATTAACTTGTGCTGATGATTATTAACTTTCTGCTGCCCTAGGAAACTGCTAAAATGCCCCATACTAAAAAAACAGCCACTTGTTGTCTTTTTACTCAGGATATATCACAGCAAGAGCACTGTGTAGTAATACAAAGAAAGGACATCTGTTGAACTATTGTAAAATTCATTTATGACCATATTGGCCTACGCATTATATTTCCAATCACGTGTTGCATAATGAAACACCTTCCATGGTGGACAGAGCAAACACTGTTAACAGGATGCAGTTCAAGCATGCTTTTATCTCACTGTAGTGGAGTAAAGGCTGAAAGCTGCTCCAGTTGTTCTGCTGAATTAAAGCTAAAGCTTGCTGGCAGCCACAATTACCTTTAGCACGAAAAGTCAGACATAAATGGGAAATATGGCTCCACTGTACAAACAAAGCAAAAGTAGGTTCTTGCTGTTCACAAATGGCAAAACAATGTGGTGAAATAAGAAGACAAATTGTGACATTACCACAAGAAGATTATTTTTATTTGTAACTTTGCCAGGTAATTAAAACGTTTATGGTATGCTTAGCACTTCCTTTGAAACACAATGTCTTCGTTTATTAAAACCATCACAACGTAATTATCAGTGGTACCATTTTGTATTATATAACTTTTCTTAGTTTACCCCACCATCTAAAAAAAAATAAAATAAATGTAATCAAACATTGTGAGAAAGAAACGTATCCAAAAATAAAGACCGTTGAAAAAAGGAAGTCCCAGAGCTAAAAGTTGTGCATCACTGAAACTTCATAATTACCAGTTGCCATGTTAAGAAAATCATTCACACTCTGTTGCTTCTTTTCCTGAGCGTCTCTCGGTTTCTGCCCTTGGTTGTTGTTTGAAAATATGATATTTTTCCCTTCACTGGCTGCGTGTGGAACATTTAGAGTTGGCATAAAAAGTTCACACAAACCCCAACAAGTTAGGGTTTTGTGATGTAAAAGAGAAGAATGGTGGACAACGTCAAAACCTTGCAATTTTGGAACAGATTTTTTTTTTAAAGGCAACCAAAGTTGTTCCCTATTCCTTAATTATATGGTCACAACATGGCAGACGCACTGCGTAGTTTCTCTAAGCCTTAAAAACACATGGCTACTGTACTAATATTTAAATTATAACTATTACAACTACTCTATGCAAACAATACAAACCCATACTTTTCTGCTTCAACTGTCCTCAGTATCTCCAAACCAGCAGATGCCTCTCAAGATAAATGGGCCTCCCACAAATCTCTCAGTAAATCTAAAAGCTGCTGTTTATCTGATCTGATGTCAGCTTCAATCGCTTTAATTTGATTTGTGAATTACTTAGACATGAGACACAAGAAGCAGATATGATTTAGAATAGAAGATGAAAGGAGTATATGTCCTGATTTGAAGGAGACTAAGTGAACGACATCAGAGAACAGCAGCAGTTCAACCAATAACACCCCCAGGCCTCATTTCCTAAACACTGCTCTAATAAAGATGAATCTGTAGTCTGCGTGTCCTCAGCCACGCAGTTTTATTTTAGTAGGAGTATTTTTAAGTTTGCTCTTTGATTTGTGACTTGAAAAAGAAATTTGTCATTATTCATTTGCGCTATTGTTTGTTGTTGCAACCTGAAATACACTTAAAAGTCATCCCAGTGTCTTCATGAACTGCACAAAAAATATATTGTTGATTGTTTTCCACATCAATAGAACTGATCTGCTGAAAAAACAAACTAAACATTGTCAATTGAAAGCTACACAACACCTTGCATGTTCACATTAGATTCCATTTCTGAGATGAAAACTAAATCAAAGTAAAAGTAAAATCAGTTGATCGGGCACATCGACAGCAGCTAGCTGAGTTGTGTCGTTGGGAAGCTTTTAGATTAACTGCTCATTAGATCACTGCAGAGGCACAAGAACTAAAAGCAGAATTATCACTGTGTCCAAAGTGCAGATTGAATTTTAGAAACATTGCATGTTTTTTGTTCTCTGTTTGTAATGTGACCCATGAGTATTCAGAGTCAAAGTGGAACAGGCACTGTGTGTATGTTTCCATTTCTAGGAGCTCAGCCAAACACACAATACTGGTCCCACTGCCAGACCTAGGATTTATTCATATCATCATCATTGGATTCGACAGGGAGTTTTACACACTATGAAAAAAAGTGGTCTCAGGTCATTAGCATTCCAACTTTCTCATGGCCTGGTTCAGATCTTTTTAGGCCCTCCATGGCCCCTCGCCCCTCATAAAAATCCAGAAGCAGTAAATCCAGATGTAAACAATGTCTGCGAATTATAATTCTGAAAACTATGAAAAAAGATTGTGTCAGTAAAGTGAATCCCATCTGAATCTAACCATTCCTGGTTCCAACAACACATCCAAACAGACCTTTCTACAGAGGTTACAGTCAATGCTCCACATAAGACCATTGCTATTTGTTGTGCTTTCCTTTTTTAAGCTTTTTTCATGATCATGTGACAATACTGTCAGTTTGCATTTTTTTGCACAAAATGTTCTCAATGTCTGAACTAATTTTCATACAATTTGCTTTTTACCTTTGATGAACATCATTATGAATTTTTCACAAGGACTATTTCCAAATAGTTTAGAAATGTCACACGTACTTACCTTGAATATAAACATTAGATTTGGCATTTGGCGGACTGGAAATCAAAACTAGGAATTGAAATGCAAAAATTTGAACGATTGCGGGAGAATTGAAATGCTAGTTCCAGTTCCAATAAATTGTTGAGACTTGATGTCCAACCCTACTGAAGAATCCCATATCTAATTGAAGCTGCAGAATAATTAAATGAGATTTTCAAAAGCTTACACATGTCATCGCTGGAGATGATTAGTACAACTGCGCTGCTTCAGAAATGCTTGAAGAATGATTTAAGGAGACCATCTTTTGCTCTGACAAAAATCAGGAAAGCCACAGTGTGAAAATACATCGGAGAACAATTTAACAGTAGGGCAAGTGACTGAAACATCTCACAATGCAAAAACAAACAAACAAACAAACAAAAAAAACAGATATATACTGTGAAACATGTTGCAGGTATTAAAAGGCATCAAAGACATGTTACATTTTTATACAAACACGAAGGTGCATAAAGAGGTACACACCATACTGAAATAATCATATCTAAGTGCTCACAGTCCCCCTGAAGGAGCATAACAGCTGATTAACCAGCTATCAGGCTCTGCAGGGATCTCCTGGTAATTTATGAACGCTATTATCACTGCCAGGTTTCCGATATGAACAATCACTAACATGCACATGCAGACACACTCTTAACACAATCTTAATAAAAGAAAGCACAAACAAAAGAGTACTTAGAAATATTAGGGTCTGTTATTGTCAAAAAAGGAAGAGCAAAAGTCTTATTTTAAACAAAATTCAAGCAGATATGTCTCAGCAGTTTTGAAAATAAATCTGAATTTTAATGCAATTCACAACAACATAATGCATACTATAATTGTGATACTTAAACATTCATTTTTTCATGGTCTGTCTGTCAAGATATTTAATCTGAAGTGGAGTAACAGGCACTGAGGCCCCACTTTAATATGCAGAGTTGTGTGAGAAGCAGTTAACAGTGGAGACTGGAGGGGGATTCAGCTGCACTGCACTGATATTTAGGGATTGTTAGAAAAAGCTGTGGGTTTGGTTTTCATTAAAATTAGAGCCAATTATAATGTGTTGATATAAATACAGCTGTTGCAATACTAGACTGGACTAAGGCCTATGTCTTCATGCAAAAATGGCTGCAGACATTTTTGCATGAAGTATTTTATTGCAGATATTTACAGAACAAGCATGCAGTCTGTTGAATGTGACCCGTAGCCAATCAGAAAGGTGACAGAAACATGGAGGGGAAAAATACATCAGACAAAACAACTGCCACGGCCTACCAGAAAGTCTGGTGGATGACAAAGACTTCTTTGGCGTTGTTTTTCCTCTGTTAAAAATATTCCACAAACTTTCGCCACTGCTTGTTCCTCGTTGGCCATGTTTAGATTTCCCTCTAAATGGAAATCTAAACTGGTAATATAAATTACCTTTTTTTGGATAACTTGTGATTCATCTACAGAAACAGCAAAACACACACATACAATTTCCAGGTCCCCAAATATTTAATACAGTCTCTCGACTTCTCATTTGGTTTTGTTCTCACGTCGGAAAACACAGAGCTAGAACCAATGCCCCCCTGTTTTCAGAGCTTACCCTCCAAAAAAAAAACCATAACGACAGGAACGATTACAAGCTTCAGCTGGACAAGTGGAAAGTAATTAACTATACAACAGCCTCATGTGCACTAGTGCAGATATGCTCTAAACATAGAAGCCACAGAGGTTTTGTTTACTTGTCACATGGTAAGAAAGAATCTTCAGCAATTAGTCACCATATTCCTCTGAAACCCAACTCCTGCAGTTTTACAAAATGAATCAATAACTCTTAGAGGAAGAGCATCTGTTGTACAAGAAATTTGATTATTTCCCTGACACGATAGCTTAAAAACACAATTGCTAAAACTAATATTCACATCCTTTATATATCACTCCTCATTCTCAATTGTTTATATTAAATCTACTGTTGATTTCTCAAGAGACTTCTACTTTATTCTCTAACTCCTAATCCAAGATTCATAACTTTGACTCTGAACTTTTATCAATTAACCTCCCAGTTTCCCATCACTCCATCTCTATTTGTTTGGCTCTCTTCAGCTTCTAATAACATTGTTCTACTCGGGGTAGATAAGTGCAGCTGCTGTGATAAGGAGCTGGGCGAGGGAATGATGTAATCTGTCTCCATCTCCTCCTACAGTCAAAGCGGCTCAGATCCACCAGCAGATATAAACAGCGACTGAATTAATGTGCAGCACAATGTGGCTGGTATCTGTCTTTCATAGAGGGAAACAATGCCCCCAACAACAGATGCTGTTGTTACTGCCTTACCTATGCTGATAATTTCTGGCTGCTGAATGGTGGTAAATTAGATTTTGTCTTCTCATGCAGTGCAAACCCAGTCTGTTTTTTTTTTTGCTTCAAAATAAACATACATTTTCCTTAGCAAACACAAGAATATTGTCACTAGGAGTGCACCATTTTTGCTGGCAGGCTATCCTCCTATTTGTCAGGTGTAGCTCTAGGAGGATGGCATGGTCTACAGGTAAGGTTTGCCAATATCTATAGCCTTTCTTAGTTGCTCACCATCAAGATCACTTTAAATTTGACCCTTCCCTAATGCAAAGGAAGCCCTCCTGGTGTGTGAAATCCCAGACAATATAAAGACAATCCTTATTCCTCTAACCATGATACTTTGTTCAAAATTGATTTTTGACATTTGGACCAATCAGTTGCATTAATACAAACAAAATATTTCAAAATCATAGAAGTACTTGAACATGTCTTCAATCGTAAGGAAAAATCTGAAACATTCTTTATTCATCATAAGTACTGTATTTCTTTATTTCTAATTTTTTTATGTTTCTCCCTCCTTCTATCTATCCCTTTGTCTCATCTTTATGTTTCTGTCTCTCTCCACCTTTCAATCTTTCTCCCCTACTTACTGTAACTATTTTGTATGTGCTCACTTACCAATGTCGGTCTTATACAGCCAGGGGGAGTATTTTCCTTCCGAAGCCAAGCCTGACCTTTAATTTGGTGATGACTGGATTTTTGCTGTGCCAGGTCATGCCATGTACACGGTATCCGCTTCGCCATATGTAACAGGAGTAGCAGTAGTAGCTGCTACTGGCAGGAAAGTTGTGCTGCGAGTAAATTACACTATATTACATCAAAAACAAAATTTTGCGCGTTTAAAAAACGTAGATTATAGTTGCCTGCTTTGCATGTTTTTCGGTAAGCTCTGTCTGCTGTGTGTTCACCGACATGCTAGCTCAGCGTGTGTCAGAGTTGGTGACGGAAAGCATGAAGCGCATATTTTCGTCCAGATTTTGTCAAGTGTAGCGTTTCATAAAAGATGAGCAGCAACCACGTAGGGACAAAAAAATACACTGCTCAAAAAAATAAAGGGAACACTTAAACAGGTGTTTAACACTTAAAGTGTTCCCTTTATTTATTTTTGAGCAGTATAGTTATTGGTGCATCGTACGGCTAAGGCTTCTGGACTAGACTTCTTCTGTTGCGGCGTAAGCTGCTGGTGCGTGAGCGCCCTCTGCTGGTACACTATAATATATCAAAAACACGTCGACAAGCTTTACCAACAAATAGTGAAGAAAAATGTGGGGCTACTATTTTAGTATTTGTATCATAATGCCACATAAAGCAAAAAAAAAAAAAAAGATTCGTTAAAACCAGTGTTGATGCCAGTTATTTACCTATTGTAGGGCCCATAAATAATATTAATCAAATGCCTCTGGAATTCTATTTCAGGATTAGCTTTAGTTGTTTTTCTAACCTAGTGTTAAGATACACTCCTCTGGATTTCAAATATTGCCTGACCTTAATTTTTTTATTTACTAAACTGATATTATTTTATCATGTAACCTTTGTAGCTTGGTTTGTTGATCTTTTTAAAAAATAATTTAGATTTTTTTTCTAGAAACTCTGAAACTGAAGATGTTTCAAATGACTTCATGGAGTCTTTCAAAGATGTTTTATTCCTTGTCTTGTTTTAATACTTTTATCACGTGCCTAAAGTGTACTTTTTAATGTATATTTTTGGGATATTTTTAGTAAATTTCAAATCGTCTTTCTTGGAACATTTCTGTGATCGTTAAACTTATCAAATAGGAAGGCACGCATCAGAAACACATTGCCCTGGAGCACTTGATTCCTCAGGGCATCGCAAACTGAAGAAATGCCCTGTGATTTTTCATCGGGTTTTTCTACACCTTTCCAGATTCCTCACACATTTTCAAACTGTCAGCTCCCTTATGGTGTAAGCTTTCCTCTGGCCATCCCCCTGCTTCCTTACAGCATATGTGGCAGCTTTGTGACCTTTTGCCTAGCAATGTCTTGTCATAAAAAGAGAGGCATGTGAGTTAGCTCAGTCTAAAAAAATATGACATCCCAGTGAGCCAGCAATCAAAATAGGAAGAGCTATTTTGCTCTTTCTATTTTGCAATAGAAATAGAAAGCATGTTCCCACAGCTTGTTCCCTGCTGAGGGGACATTCTGTTAGTATACATAGTCAGTATGCTAACAGTGCTGTAGATATGGTCTTAATCTCACAGATTGGTTACTGGATAAATAAAGTAGCATTTTAGCAGTCTTGTTTGTGACAATCAACAAAATGTGAAAGAAAATCCATAATATCTCCAACAATAGGTACACCATGTACCTTGAAATTATTTGAACAAATCCAAAATGCTTTCTTGCAGAAATTGAATTCATATTTGCTGCAGCTAACCTATGGTCGTAATCGAATTTCAGGATTGTTGAACAAGATAAGATATATGGTACTATACAAGTCTGGTATTCCACTTCCTTTGACAATATTACCACTTCTTTTCCACCATGTTTTGGTCTCCATGTAATCTTCAGGGAAATATCTGCCTCTTTAGTTGGGTAATGCCTCACAACATTCTGCGTTATCGCTGAAAACAGATGCTCGCTGCATTTCCAAAGCCCCAGATGAGAGAGTCGAAAAAAGAGTAAGGCAGCACTAAGGAGAGACGGAAACAAGAAGATGAAAAAGAAAACAATAACAAAACAGCAAAGCAGCAGCCAATGATTAATCTCAGACAAGTCAGTACAAGCAAATGAATTTGTGAAAATGAAATGCAATAATTTCCTTTGTTTTGTTTTGCTTTTCAAATCTTGTGCTCAACACAAGTCTTTCATGGATTCATGTAAGCAACAACTCTCCTTTCTGATATTAGACATCAGCTCAGCAGGACCTTTTAAATGCTCCTCCAGAGCGCAACACAATGTCACCTCCTGCAAGAGACTCAAAGAAAACGCAAACGTTCTCTTTCATAAGTCTCCCACTGATCTACAAACCTTTTAGTGTTTAACCTTTCGCTGATTCTTTCAGTTGTTCAATTGCGACGCTTTAATGCAACAATCGACTGTATTATGAGGCAGTGGTAGTGTGATTTTCACTAACAAGGCATTTTTTTTACCCCTTCTGTGTCTTAATATGATCAATTTAAATACATAAATGCATATTTTTACCTTACCTGCTGAGGGAACATTTTGTTAAACTACTGTTTCAAATTGCAAGTCACACTGCAAATACGAAAAGAAAATCTTCACTGACTTTATACTGTGTGGGGATGAATGGCACATTAGCCCTTACCATAGTTGGTTTATAATTAGATTCTGAAATTATGGTTTCCCCAGCTGTTCACTTGTTTTATACCTTGTGAACAGAGGTTTCATTTCACTCTGTTCCTGCTGAGAGCTTTTCACAGTCCATGTTGGTTGTAAAATTAGATCTTTACAAAGCAGGGGTGTTTGAATAGAAAACCTAGCACAAGGTCCTGGAAAAAGATGTTTTTATAAAAACTTTTTTTTATTTTTTATCTTACAATAAAATACAAATTACTTATCTTTGCAGGTATACATGGATGTGTAATCATGGCCAAATTCAGGTAACTTCAGGAGAGTAAAGACTTATGCTCACAAAGGACCATTGTGGACTGAAAACAATAGAGCAGGTTCTGCCAGGCTTTTAGCATTTTTATGTTATTTTACTTCAGCCTATTGTGCACATTCTAATTAGCAAGGCTGCACACCATCCTTGGCACTTACCAACCAGAATGGAAAGCACTGAAGAGTCTGAAAGCATACTAATTTGAAGAAATACATGGTTTAATATGACCATAAAAGGAGTATCAAAGTGCATTTAAAACAGTAACACTTCAGACATCAATTTCTACATTAAACTCTTATATTGATGCATGGAGCACAGAGGCAGATTTCTTTTTCGGAACATGTTTGAACAGAGACTAAGTGTGGACTTCACGCATCTGAGCCAATATTAAAGGAAACTTTACTCAGGTTGACACCTGGACCAAAGCCTGAGCATCACCCTGCCCTAAAATCTCAACGTATCGGATAGTTCTCTGGTTTAAATGAATGGTTCATTGTATTTGTAGAACTTGATGACATAGTGGAAAGGGAATTCAGCTATTTGAGTCAGCTGTGTTAGAACAGGAACCAATTATGAAATTATGAAACTGTTTTTGATTAATTGGATGTGCCTAATTTTGAGATCTTTTTTTTTTTAAATAGACTAGTCACATAGGAAGTGACAAAAATATGAATAAATTAATAGGAATAAATGAACAAATAAAGATCATCTAGGTTTCCGTTACAACCAAAATGGATTTCTAAAAATCTTTGTGATGGCCTGTCAGTAACAAAAATGCATAAAATAGCAATTAAAAACTGGTTAAGGTAAATCCTGTAACCCTTTGAACGAATATCTGGTTTCTTGGAAGCAAAGAAATTATAGAAAAATAAGTCTATTTTTGTAAGCTTTTGCACTGCACTGTATTTTATTCAAATCTTTTTTCACCTCAGAGAATAAAGTTTAACTGTTCATAAAGCGATTTATCTTGATGCTTCTGACATTTTCTCAATTTAATAAGAATAGATGATCTCACACATATATATCAAGCAGAATCCAGCTGAGATTTGTTGTTCTGATGATGTCATTATGTTTTTTCCCATCCTGAGCATCCAACTCCTGAGGCAACCTGACCTGTTTGCCTCTTATACAACCCCTTCTACTTTATCCATTTTCTCAAAACCTTGTCTGACTTGGTGCAGATTTTCCATATCACTTACACAGAGGCTGATCTTTACAGGGAACACATTAATGGAGACTGACATCAAGAGAGTTGGGCTAGCCAATGTGTCCTGAGTCCTTGTAGATTTGTAATTGCTTGCCATTCAGAACAAACCTGACAGACCATATCAAAGGTAAAATTTCCTTCCTGTATTTTGAATTTTCACTTTCACTTTTTATAGGTTTGGCCTTTGCCTTTATTGGATTTTCTTCAGTTTTACATCTTTAAAAATCTTTAGTTTATAATTTGTTTTTGGTGAATCAGTCTGTTTTGTTTGTTTTTTCTTAATGTCTTTTTCTGGCCATCCTTTTATCTTTTTGGTCGTCAGATGACAGTCAGAGACATGAGAACAGGCTGTGCACTTGTGCCTTGATTCTGAGAGAACTGGCCAAGATGGTGCCTGCACTTTTGTGTTGCACTCTTTACATCAAAGAGGCCCACATACACACTCTCCATTCATAGTAAAATGCAGCAGACCACCATCTGGACCAAAAGAGAACAACGAACAACACACAGGGCTACTGCTGTCTATTTCTGATTACATAACATTGGTAATGTAAAAAGTTCTCTTACTTGTGTGCTTGTATGATCCTAGGCTGAGACAGCGACTTCTGATCTGTGAACTCCAGAGGGATTAATAAGCCTTGCATGCATCACATGGAAGGAAACGGGATGAGAGAAAGAAAGAGGGACTCCAGTAAGAAAGTTGTGATTAATTAGACTCAGGCAAAGTCATCTTATGAAACCGGCAGGTCATCCGGCAGGTTAAACCAAGTGAGCAATCTGCTGAGGAAACAAACAAATGCACAGAGAGAAAAAAAGACTCGAGACAAATATAGAAAAAAACATTATGATTAGTGTTTATCTTTTGAGGTTTGTATTCACTTACCACGGGCATAAAGTGATTAAAATTCTGTGCTTTTAAATGTGGAAGGCTTAAAAACACATGGGCAATTTTAAATTTATAGTGGATTTTCTCTGATTTAAACAGTATACAGTAAATTATACTTCAAGGATCCAACCTATACTGACTGTCCTTTTAGTAACATATATATCAGCCACAAGGTTTTGGCAGTCTGTAAACAAGCTTCTGGCTGTATTCCCCAGTGACTTTGAATGTGTTGAGGCCATTCTAGGCCTCAACACGTCATCTTGTATTATTCATTCCAAACTACCTTTAATGTGTGATTGGGATCATTGTCATGTTAGAAACCAAGCATTGTTCATGTTTTAACCATTTGACCAAAATACCCATTTATGCACCCATTCCTCTTAGATGAGAAAGAAATGGGTGATCAACAACATCACAGAAACATTCAAGTCTCAATCTTTTCATTAACTGGAACGTCTTGAATCATGAACCAGATACCTTCAAGAAAGGACAATAACGCCAAACAGTAATCAAAACTGCTTTTGGATTCAATAAAGCAGAAAATGTAAAACATCTAGAATGTTTTCAACATTACTAAAAACCTATAGTCTTTGGTTAAAATCAGTCTATTTGATTGAGCTGTAAAATTTTGGATAAGAAGAATAAACTGTAATGAATAGAGTGGTGATAATTATACAAGACCCTTTACGGTTTTGACATTTACTTTAGGTGTCGGGGGGTGCATAGATCATTTTTACACTTCACAGCTCAGAAATAATCTACTATAAATTCAAACCTGTGTTCGTAATTCATGCTTTTAAAAATACTTAGAAAGTTCCAGTAACAGCTTGTAAAAACCCTGAATAAAAAATTCAATTGAAGCAAGTGTCAATGTTACTTGGTATGAAATCATTATTTACAGCTGCACATTCAATTTGCTATTTTACAACACCTTTCAAGCATAATGAGTTTTATATCATTTTCACGAGGCGATAAGCAACATCTCAAAAAAACAAACAAACAAACATATGGAAAGAGATCAACAGCTGGACCATGAGGTAGGAAGGAAAATAATCTGCCATCCTCACATTTGGCAGCTGTTAACTGAGATTCTTGGTCTGTATTTCTGAGATACAGTCCAGCCAGAGCTCAGCACCCGTCTGGCAGCCAATCTCACACAGACGGAGGGAGGTTGTAGCTTTATTTCTGGGACCGTCTATTCTGGATCTAGATGTCCTGGTGATTTTGTTGGCAAGGGGCAACTCACATCTCACAATGTGAAAAATACTTTGTCCATTGATATTAATTTTTCTGCTTTAATCCTTCAGTGTATAGTGCTTGACTAAAACCAATCTTATTGTCAAGTGCATATACTCCTTTGATGTGTGTGTGTAATCCAGTCTAAAATAAATATTCTCCTCACCTGATATGTTTTAGGTACAAGCGAGAAGCCTTATCGTGGAACTATACCAATGGCATGAAACCAATTCTGTTTCCCACAAGTCTGATTTATCTTAGAAATGTCTAATGTGCATGTTGTTTCAATATTTCTGTAATTCATTATTTATATAGCATTTTGCTATGAACCGATTTGCCAGACAAATACCTCATATTCTCATCGTTCGAAGCATGTTTTTCATGTTGTTGAAGGAAAGAAGTTAAGGAAAAGTATGCGTTTTAATTAATTCTTTAATTAAATCCTTACATTAATTAAAATATTAAAAAATAAGTCATACACTTAATGGTCTATAAATGAAATTAATTCCTAAGTGGTTTAAAAAATATGTTTAATTGTAGGTGTCAAATGAAGTAGTTTTCTTTTATTCATAAACCTCATAGACCATTTTCAAGTGTTTTTATTGTTGTGTAATGATTTTAAATAGACAAGCTCAAACCAAATCTTTGATCAGTTCTGTGCAATCATTGTCAGAAAATGTAAGCATCCTAGTTTACAGTTGAATATGTCTAAAGCCAACCAATACAGCACTCAAAGATACAAACAAACAGAAAAACAAGGAGAATTTAGGACAATAAGTTGTTGTTAGCATGTTAAATGCAAAGAATCATGACTGAATGACTATGGCTTGCCTGCATGTGTCATCAGGCATCTTTTGGCTGTGGCAACATATTCTTTTCCATTTGAACAAACCACAACACTTCCAGAACAATCACCTTTGAACAGATTAAGCCAAAGCAGAATGCTGGATGGAAATCACATGCAGCACTTGTATTTAATCCAAACTATAAAGCATGAATGGAAAAGATGGATGATTTGCAGTTTTTTTATAGTAACAGACTTGGGCACTTTGATGTCATTTAGCCAACTTGAAATACAATTTTTTCCTGATTCTAGTGTGAAGAAATCTCCCTGATTGCTTAAGAATTGCTAAAATAATACAGGATAATAATCACAAGTATAGTCAATCTACAAGATAATGGCCTGATAAAAACAACTTGAAATCCTGAGGTGAGATTCTAAAGAGGCCATTAAACTAAATGCAGAAGTTGAACAAGTCAGCGACAAAAACTAATGACATCTATGACAAAGTAACATGGTAGCTTACTGCAGATGAAAGTAGCTCTAAAAGGATTAACATCAGAATTAGTTATTTTTATTAAATAAAACCTAAGCATAATGTAAGATTTCTCACCAGTCTAAGCTCCAGTTTAACTAATCCATAGACCTATTAAGAACGCTCACTCTTATTGGTTTTTAATTAAGAATAGCAGTGAAAGAAACATGCTGATCACACTTGCAAAGCAACAAAAATAAATAAATAAAAACAGATGAATAAACTTCAGTGAGAGAAAAAAAAATATTGGCAGAGAATAAAGAATAATGTGGGAAAGTCTTTTTTTCCTTCTGTCTGTTCAGTTTGGTACTGACAGACTTTAGCTGCTGCAACAGATTGGCATCACCGTCCATCACCAGGGAAAGCAATGGCCACCCTGGGAGACTGATAACACAACTGCCCTGTCACTTACACACACACAAACCCCTACACACACAAACACTTCCTGTCAATACAAATAAAGGCACTAAAACACATGCAGAGCGTGTTTGCAAACATTTCTCCTTCAGAAACGGAAAGAAAAGAAAACCATCTAAAAAGAGCAGAAACGGTGTAGATATTGAGGAGCAGCAGGAAGCGAACAAGACGATGAGGTGACAGAGGACAGTTACTGTGGCAACCAGGCCTCTAGTGGCGACTGCCTAATCAGAGAGCAGACAGTCAGATACCCATGGTAATTCCCCCCAGGACGTATACGCTCATTTCACCAGTGGATCACTGGAGCCATTTTACATTAATGACAACTTGGAACTGTTTTCTAATAATGACCACATTTTTACACAAGCCCTTAATCACACATCAAAAGCATTTGATTCTCACACAGGACAAATTATTTAAGTTTATTAAATTAAAAATGCTGGGGAGGGGTAAAATATTTAAACTGCAGGATCTCAAAAACGCTGGCAATAGAAATAGAATTACAAATAGGAAGACTAGGAACTTTACATGGGTTAGCAACAAGAGGATCTGACAAAGAACTGAGAGAAACGGGGAATGTGATTGCTGGATGACTGGGAGATGTTCTGATTACTGACGGATGGCAGTGGGTGTCGAAAGCCTGAAACTGAAACAGCTAAGGGGATCTAATGAGGGAGAATAACAGGAGAAAACATATAGAACAAGAAAGAAGAGGAAACCTAAAACCCACACAACCAACCAACTTAAAACTCACCGTACCATAATAGATCGATTACAGAGTCAGAAAGAAAATACCCACTAGAAGCAACAAGAAATCCGCAGCCTAGGTGTGAGGTCGGTCCAAGCAGGCTAAGCAATCTAAATTAATAGACTTGAATTTGTCAGAGGTGAAGGTAGCACATCATTTTTAATTCCCACAGGGCATACAGCTGAAAGTGAGTCGGGCTGCTGGGAGCCATTCTTTCTAGGACTAAGAGTCTTCTTGAAGGTGAGTAAAAGCCCCCAAAGAGTAACTCCTTATCTTCTATATCTTTGAGGGGATGCTGGCATTTCTAATCTGGATAAGTAAGAACAAGACAAAACAAAAAACCTTTGAGCCCAAAAAACATTAGCCTTTTAATTTTGATTGATGTTTCATTCCTGACTTATGGCCAAGAGTTGTGGGAAATAACTAAAATTTGATTGTGAAAACAACTCTGCAGAGAAGCTTGGCTAACAGTTAGGAAAAAAAGAAAACTGCTTGTGTATTAGAAAAAAAGCAAAGAACAAAGCTGCTACTTCTTTTCATTGAAAGAAGCCAGTCAAAGTCATGCCAGAATCTTTTTCAAAGGAGGATTTTCCCCAAAAGGAGGCCAAAACAGAACATGTTGTTAACGTTGTACAAACAAATTCATCAGGTGTCCCCTGGATGAGCTGAAGTAGTTAGAGTATAACAGAATAGAATAGAAAATATTCTAAAGAGACAAGAAAAAAAATCAGAAATGGATTATAAAAATGCCTCGGCTGTTGAGGGATGTAACTGCAGCAGCAATTAATGTTTTTTTTTTTTTTCTCCATATTCCTTTGTATGTGCTGAGATGTATGGGTCTGAGAATCTAGACTTAAGCTACTGGTCTTGCAGCCCAGTCTCGCAAATGTTTTGATATATGAAAATGGAAAACTTCACAAGAAGAAGAAATATCCTCATAGAGTTAAACACACCTCGCCCACAAATTCCCTGCACATTAATAATTCTCCTTTAAAAATCGATGGATGAGTAGAGTACCTTGGTCAGAGTTAGAAGGAAACAGACTCATTTAGGTAAAAGACAGGACAACTAATCTTACACTACAGATTGTCAATACCACAAAAAGCTTCAAATACCCTCAAATCTTGATATTAACTAGCCAGGCCAGTTTTCAAGCACAGTTGAGCACCGTATGTTGTTAAGCTGACCATATCTCTTGACAGAGTGAAGAACCACACATCACGGTCTTGAAGGGAAGGCAATTTGCAGACACAAGAACACAGCTGCATCCAACATCTCAAAGATAAATGGAGCTTTACATGAAAGTGAATTTAATTTAACACTAGAAAGATACAAGGTATGTGTCAACAGAATATAAAGGAACAATATAACATTTGCAGCATGTTGATGCAGACAACACTTAAAACCAGGTATGTAAAAAGATTTGAACTCTGAACTGGATGATTTGGGTCATGATTTCCTGATATTCTGTAAGCATTGCACAATATTTCCTTATATAGTTTTTAGTCTCAATGTTCTCACACACCTTTTCAGCTTCACCTGCAAATGTTTCTATGCTACTGAGGTCAGGGCTTTGTCAACTTCCCCTCTTGCCTTCCCCTATGTGGTTGGAAATTAAATTTTAGTTTCATTTCATGGAACCACACATAACTTAAGAATTTGTTCTTTTTCCCTTAGTCGTTTACAGAATATAATCTGTGAGGCTTCAGATTCAGCCAGCATCTTCACAAGGTTGATACACATTTTTACCCAAACATCTGTTGGACACAGAACCAGCCCTTTCCTGAATGGTACGATGCATAGATGCTGCCATGTTGCTTAAATTGTCAAATAATTGTTTGAATTGTTTGAATGTGACCTTCAGACACCTGGAAATTGTACCCAAGGATGAATCACACTTGTGAAAATTCTGTTTCTGACATCTTGGCTGATTTCTTATCGTATGAAGATGTCACACAAGAAAGCAGTGTGTTTGAGGTGTTGCCTTAAAATACACTCACAGACATATCTTCATTTAACTCAAATGTTGGAAGAATTCCCAAATTGTTTAGACCTACTAGTTTTAGTGTGATTAAAGCTGTGATTCTGAAAGTAACAAACATTCTCTAAAAATGTACATACTCCGAAAGCAAGAAACATTTATGACTTCCTTTTCCACACTGTGTGCAAAACATTTTTCTTTTTTTTAATTAAAGCGGAATTGTATTGACATTGTTTCAATCCCAATATATCTTGATTCTAAACCAGCATCTTTCTGTCTACCAAAACAAATCCTTTCACGTCCATCTACGTCTGTCCCCATCTCCTCTTTGTGTGAGCCATTGTTTGGCTGGCACACATAGATCATGATCGTCATTATGCCAACCAGACATCTGATAGGGAATTTAGTGCCACAGATCACCCATACACACAAACAGCTCTCCTGTGGATTCTCTCACTGCATCAACTTGCAGACAGTACAACTATCACCAATTACGTGGTTGATGTCTAACCCACTGATACCACTCTGCTGCTGTTGAACCCTGCTGCTACCTGTGAAAGTCATGCTTGTTAGTTTCTCTTTAATGAAACGAGCTTCAAGTTGACACGGACTCTACTTTCCAGACTTTAATTTCAACCGCTGGTGAGCTGTCCGAACAAACCAAGGAGAAGGTGCTGACCTCACATCGTCTTGTAGACAATAAATGTGTTACGGAGCTGGATAGTTGTTTCAGTTCTAAAATCAAGACTGAATTTAGGTTCCGATATTTGAGAAAAATACATTTCTAACAAGAGCTTGGAAAATTGTTGGAAGTATGTTAGTTTTTGCACACAATGTTGAATATGAAACAGTTCAATATGAGTTAGTCAAATATTCAAAAAGCAGCCTCCCCTGCCACTAGATACAACTCACTTCTAGGTGGTGATTAGTTCACAGCTTCTCTGTTCACCTGAGGGTCTCCAAAGCATAACACCACAGGTCTGATGATACAATTACAAAGTCGATCAAGTTTTGGTGTTAGCTATGGACATTCTGTATCTCTCATATTAGCCCAACAACAAAAGAGATTGGGTTCACGTTGAGGAGGTAATTCTTCTGAATCACACACCTCCTGACCAATGTTTTCCATGTGGGCATTGAACTCCCTTAGGAGAACCACTTAAACCCAAAATGACACCCCCACCCCCTTTCAGGACACCATCCAGAGAAGCTTTGATAATCTGACCTACTGTCCTCTTGCACCCTGCAAATCCTGCAAAGAGGTAACACCCTTTTCATCTATTTTACAACGCTTAATGCCTGAGTCATTTTTCAGTCTATTTAAAGTCTCTTCTCTACACCATAACCCCTCTGGGCTGTGGGTTAACAGCTCTTCAGGGAGATGTGCTGCACTGCATATCTCCCTGTGTTTGGGCTCGATAGTTTCGTAGTTTACACAGATTTTTTCTTTTTTCTACAACCAAATGAAGCAATGATTTATATTCAAAATAAATATCGCTTTTTCACTTCAATCCAGTAAATTACAGTGAATATAAACAGACACTTCTGGTAAAAGTCAGAAATGATTGGTAAAGGTTTCTCAGTTTCTGCTGTTATTGTGTTACTGCAAAGGTATCTTATCTTTCACCTTTTATTCTGTTTTCCAGAGGCACTATAGAATCTGTAGACTATTTTTCTCCCAAATCCCAGTGCTGCACAGGCAAATGTGACATGCATAGAGCACAGACTGCAGCCAGACATTTTACCTCTTGTATTACTTTCATTCAACCTTCTGAGTGACCCCATACAACCAAGGAATGTGAGCAACCTGGCTTTCTTTGATTAGCTGTCAGATAGGGCTTTATCAGGGAGACCCATTAAAACTCACACTACTGTTCTGGTGCCTGCTTCCCTATCAGCTGTTTGTCAGAGAGAGCAGAAGGAATAACATTGGGGAGGGCAAAACAGGCCAGAATGAGTCAAGAGAGGGGAAAAGAGTTGACAAAGGAAAAGTCAGGCAATTACAGAGAGGCGTGGGGAGGAAAGGAAACTGACACTAAAGGAGTTGAGGGTGAGGATGGTTGGGCATGTTATCTGCCTTGATTTACAGAGTTCTGTAGGGTATTCAACACTTTGTGCTCCAAACACATCGACTTCTGCTAGACAAGAATTGATCGAGAGAGTCTGTCGCTGGAATATTTCAACACTGCACTCTAGAGGCTGAAAATGTAAACTCTGACCACTTATGGTAAGAGTGCTACTATCAATTAGAATTTGCAAAACAGATTCCAAGAGAAAGCAGAACTTAATCTCTCACTACAAATGGGAAAACACATTTGTATTT
Organism: Xiphophorus maculatus; assembly: GCF_002775205.1. Lineage (NCBI taxonomy): Eukaryota > Metazoa > Chordata > Actinopteri > Cyprinodontiformes > Poeciliidae > Xiphophorus > Xiphophorus maculatus. The sequence goes on along the minus strand of NC_036465.1, from coordinate 16,246,512 downwards.
TACTTAAAAATATGAACGAGGAGATTGTGTGCTTCATTTTGATCTGTGTCCAAGGACAAAATTACAAGATGCCACTGACGCCAACTCCTTCATTTCACTCCTTTACAAACACCCCAAAGACCACTAGATTAAACTTTAAGACCTTGGCAAGAACAAGAGAGGCTTAATTCAAAATAGTGCTGAGAAAAGCCAGTCTGCAAGAACAGCACAACTGCCCCCTGTCCATGAGTTTAACTGTATTCTTGCCTTTTGACTGTTAAACAGAAGCTGCAATGCATTTCATGTATAAAACATAAAGGATACCGCTCATTGTGCCCTTTGTTCTTTTTTTAGCCAGAAGTTAAGCCAAAACTTCAAGAGGTATTACAAGTTGTTAGCACTTGCAAGGTTGTTTGTAGCTCCAGGGTTCAGTGGTCAGCAGTGGAGCAGTATTTCATAAATACACCGGATCCACAGAAAAGTTATCCTTTTAAAATATAGCTGACGTGTGTAAACTTGAAAATGATGCTGGCCTGTCAGGGATGTGTGCTGAAATATATCATGACACAGTAGCTGACGTTGCTTTGTGGTTGTAATCACAGGTAGAAGTCAGAACTCACTGAGGCTTTTAGTCCCATAGGGACAGCTTGTCTTTCCAGAGTGAACAAACACTCAAACTTTCTGGACAGAAAAATCCACTTCTTTACCTCTCAGACTCTTGCACCACACCTTGAGGGCATGTTTGATCATCTATGTTTGTTATGTGCAAATATTACCAGTCCATTGAGCAGAACCTATTGGTACATTTGGAGACTTTCATCTTGTCCTTCCGACATTAACCACCAGCATGTAGAGGGTCGAATAATTGAAAGTTTTTGGCTATGTGTTATTGCCCCCTAGTGGATAAATCCTTTAACTACAGCTTTGGGTCTCATTCAGACAGAACCTTGAAAGTAAAGGTATAATCTCTAATTGCCTTGAAGCAAGCTGGAATTTTACCAACTTTCACTGCAATACAGTTTTGCATCTTTGTATTAAAATTACTACCTCTTTTCTTCTGCCATCAAATGCTCTTTATTCTAATGAAGACCCAGCAGGAATCAGGTTAATTGCAGCTGTTCTCGGGCATATAAAGAAAAACTGAATATCTATCAGTTTTCAGCTTTATTGTTAATATTTAGCTGTATTCAAGCATAAACAAAAAAAAGCTAACTCCATAGCCCAAATACAAACCCAGACATATTCTACCACAAAGCAGCAGTGCTAGTAACTGCGCCACTGTGCAGTCCTGTCCATCCATAATATGACATTTATTAATTACAGCATCAAAAACATTTTGCAAATAAAAACCATGAGCCAGGAGGAAATAATTTCCTTCCTGTCAAAGACAGAGGCCACATTTATAAAGCAGGATATATGATGGATTACCTATCTGAGAATTCTCCTGCCAACAAGAATTGTTACTTGCATTTAAAGGCTGTTATTCATGTTGTCATGAAATTTTGTTTTACATACTATACACATTTATATATATACATGTTTTTCATGAACTCACAGATGGTTCAGAACAATTTCATTGGTGATCAGTCACAATCACTCAAGCAATGCACCACCATTATTTCCTATGAGAATAAACTGCATTTCTTTCCACTTTGCCAGCCACTCAATCCATCTTTTTTGTAAGATGTATGTCTTTGGCAGTGAAATCACTGACTGGTGTCGTGGTTTAATCAAAACCTCCATGTTCCAGACTAGAGTCACAGGGCAGGACTTTGCAAGACTTTTAAATGGCTACTGTGCAACTTTAAATTGGCTGTTGGGAAGCCTTGTGGTCAGTGTGAAAGCAGCTAATGGTAGCATTAATAAGGTAGGGAAGCCATGCTTCGACTGCTCTTAATCACCTCCTGACTACATGTACTTCCTAAGTACAGAGCCAAGAGAGAGTCATGAGGAAATAAAATCTCCAGAGGGCAAATGTGAGATACCCATCCAATCCATGCATCATTAAAAAAGATTCATCTGAAATTATATTTTCTCACTTTATGTCACTTTAGCAGAGGAGGGGAGGTATTAGCTTCCTGTCTGAATACGCAGACTACTAATTTATATTCATCTAATGCAGCTGTCTGTCTGCTCCTTTCAACAACTGAGCAAAATGTCTTTATTAAAATGTCACTAAATTAAATTAAGAAGGCAGGATGAGAGCCAATATCCTTCCCACTCCATTTTCTCACTATCTGTCAGGGCTTTGAGTGGTTTAGCTGTGCGGATTTAAAGTAAGCCAGGACCAACCCACAGGTACCAAACTTTAAGCTGCACAACCGACCTATGGGCCATTATGTGTCTCCCAGATTGTTTTTTTCTTTGAAAGGATAAAGGAATAAATCTGCTCACCACCCACTGAGCTGCTTGTCGTTTTTTTTTTCTTCCTTTTGGCCCAAAATAGCTCTTCAGACGTGGTGTGGTTCACCAACATCGTCCTTGCTGACTGGCCTTATCTTGGGCTGCTCTTTCATTTTTAATGGTCCTGTTCACAGAGTAAATTATTCACTGTAAACCCGGAGCAGTATCTACAAGCGCAGAAACAAATTACAAATTTAAAAACAACCTTACACAGCAAAGGTTTCAAGCTCCAGATTTAGCACAAAAAAGAGGGACACCATACTCGCCTCAGGGTAGAAAGCTTAAGTAAATGAAAACAAAATCCCTGACTGTATTGTTAAGGTCAGGTGGCCAGTCCTGTGAAAGGCCAGTAGATGATGAGGTTAGTGCTCTATTATAAAAACTTTAGGCTTCAACTTCTTTGAAATGGGCTTTGTAATAGCATAATGTTATCACCACTAATGTTGGTGAATTTATTGAGATTTTATCATAAAATGTAGTTGACATTTCTTTACACACCCCTCTACTCTTGACACTGCTAAATAAAATGCAAATAGCATTGTGAAAGTAAAAAAAAAAACACATTACACAGGTCAGGGATAAAGTTATGGAGAAATGTAAAGGAGAATTAGGTTATAAAACAATATCTTGATCCTTGAACAACTGATTGACCACTACATGTATTTAATCCATCAGTGGAAAATGAAAAAAGTATAGCACCATCTAATTACTAAACCGAAAGGTCAGGCAAGGAGAACATGTCAGTCGACATGTGAAAGACTTAAAAATGCATGTTCATAACTACTTTCCATCTAATCTGCTTGAGCTTTAGGGCAAATGACAATATATAATAAAATTTGTCTATGCGCAATGCTGTTGGAGGAACACCCACAAAGATGTGTTCCTACAAAATATTATGTCAGCAGTGCTGAATGCAAAAGCATGCCTTAGTTTTCAGATTTTTCACAGATAAATTTCTTTAATTATGCATCCTTTCCGTTCCACTGTGCAGACACGTGCTCTTCCCAGATGGTCTTTTAGATTAAATCCCAATTTAACGCAAGAGAAAAAACTTCATGTCAAACTTTGTGGTTGTAATATGAGAAAATATGAAACAGTGCAAGGGGTATGAAGACTTTTTGCAAGTGAACCCAACATCACAGCATATTGAATTGGTTTACACAAAACGTACAACAGTCTGACTTTATTTTAAAGAAATGTTTCACAAATAGTACCTCAAACATACAAAAATAGTCAAATGGATTTAAAAGAATGAAAAAACAGAACAGCAGATTAATCTCCCTGTTTGTCGACTTTTTTTTTTCAGTGCATCAAAGCTGTTTGCCATATTATTCCAGCTCGGAGTCCTACGTGAGGACATGGTACCCTTTACGCTTTACTGAATTATCACTTTCTCATTACTGTCTGTCATCGCTGGGCTGAAACCTGTATAAGAAGATTTTTAATCAGCAGCATCAGATGGCTGGTTTGTGTTTGCTTGTTCTTGTAGAAGCTTAATTGATTCAAAAGCTGCAAAGTGGCATTTAGTTTCTGTGAAGTGTCATTCAAACTACCAGGAAAAAAAAGGTCTCCCAATAAAAAAAAGCCTTTATTGACAGTTTGAATCAATTCAATTAAGCAGCAGAGATGCTGGGAGTGACAGACAGACTGAGAGTGATGTGGAAATTTGGATATGGAAGGAGGTTTAAAACCTTGTCGCAAAATATGTGCAGATAAATGAATAAGGCAAACAGAAGATTATCGAAGGCCATTTCAGAAATGATTGTCAGCGTCCTTGGTTGGATCACTGGGCTTTGGATCTTCTGATCTGGAGCTCTGTTAAAACAAGCATGACAATTTAATGTAAATATAACTGTCATTAATGAAGGCAAAATGCAATCAAAATAAATGCTTATGAACAGAATGTCATCTTTCACCTTTTTGTTTTTGCTTAATTTTGATTTAAGAGAGCTGAAAATGTAAATTCAAAGTACGTTTGGATCTCAGCACAAATGATGCGTTCAAAGAAATGGATGAAGACCGTAAAAATGTCCTGCACTGCAAGGCACCGTTCAATTGATTTAGCTACTGAATAATTTAACTTCTCTTTAACTCTTACATGTTTTTTACGGGTTACAAATGTCTAATTAATATGCCACTGTAAATGATTAAACGTGTTGTCATGTTTGTCTACCTTGGACTTAAAGAGCAGGTTAATGACGCCCTTTGAGCGTCTGTCTGCTGTTCGGTCAGATGTCCCGGAGGGAGACATGTTCTTGCTGTCCCTCTTGGCTCTGGCTGCGTCCACCTCTTCTCCCCCTCCAGCCACGGACAAAGACAGACCTACAGAAACCAAGAAGCACGACTCGGTGCTTTATTATCTTAAAAACAACTCCTCTGCATTTACTGTGTGTTTTTTTTCTTCATTAAAATACTTTTGGGAAAACATTTTTGCTCTTGAAGCTGTTCTGCTGATGATTATCTGCTACTGCTAAAGAAGTGTGTTTGCTCAGATGTGGCCTGCAGTACTAATCACAGTTAGTGTATTAACCTGGCCACCTGTGCTGGCTCAGCTTGTCTGAACGTGGCAAAAAGCCAGCAGAGCATCAGTGAACAGTGCTGTGATGCACCACTACAAGTGCAAGGTCATGTAAGTGATAAAATGACAGAAACTGGACAGTATTGGTGCATTTCTCTAAAACATTACAACATTTGTTTTTTTCCTGCTTCACATCTGGCTGTGTGTTGTATTTCAGAGCCACGTTTCCATGCTTGCCAGCAGTGGAAATGTCTTTTTTTCCCCACCCTGGCCTGGGTTGTGTTTTTTTTCAGCCTGACATTTTCTCTCAGGCCATGACTTTCTGTTTTGACATCACTGTCCAGGCTCAGATGATTCAGTGCTTCTGTTACCTGTGATGGCTGGCAGGGATCGCGAGTTGGCATTGGTCAGTGGCATGTTTTCGGCGTTTGGCTCACACAGGTTGGTGTCGCTGCGGAACTCCTGCTTCTTGGACAGCTAGAGGGAGACAGAGATCAGAAAACTAAACAGCAGCTCAGCAAAGGCTCTGAATTTTCTGGCTTGAGTATTTACACTCAGCCTCCCCCTCTTCCTTTCCCCTCCTCCTCCTGACGTGCATGTCCTTATAATCTTCTGTCTTGTTCTACAGCCAATAACACTCACCCGTTTGCAGTCCAGCGTGCTCGTCCTTTCTCTCTCCTCTGAGATGAAAATCATGCTGCTTCTTTTCTTCTTCTTCTTGCTCTTCCTCAGTTTGACCTCTGCATCACCCACCGTCACCACACCCTCCTCACCTATGCTCACGCTAACACTACCGCTGGAGCGGGGCAGAGTGGAGGACCAGGCATTTGGTGACTCAGGGATGTCCCTTAAAAGAGACACAGAAAAAAGGCACAAGTTATAAAATACTATGTTAGGATACAGACTACTCAAAAGACAAATTAAAGGAATGCTTTATTCAGACTGTAGCCTCAAGTCCATTCAACACCCAGAATATATTGATCTTGTCCGCTCAGTAGCAGAGGTGATTGTTATTCAGTATAAGTAACTTTAGTGTTATTAAAACTGGCAACATTTGCAGTAGAGGGGCAAAAATGAGACACGTGCCTTAACAGGAATGAGTTTACAAGTTGGAGGTCAGACATGTTTTTTCGATGGTCAGTGTTACTATTGCCAGTATGAGGCAAAACCTCGTCTCTACAGAGGTTACAATGATAGTCAAACTACAGAACATTTGCTGTGTTTCCTGCCTGTGAGGCAGGCAGTTTCTCTAGGGAAGGTGGATAGCACACCTATCAATAGGACAAGGATGATCTCTAACAGACCCTGCAGAATGACTTCCCGCAGTACACCGCTGGGACTTTATGAGGGTAGCTCCTCTAGGGAGCCCTCTGATCTCTTTCACACAGGAGAGAAGGTTCACCTTTTGCATGAATGACACATGTGAAATGATGTCAGGAGCTGTGAAGGAGGCTATGAGGCTTATTTCATCATCCAGCATGGCTGGTTTAGTGGGGATAAGTGATGATTTGGGGAGGTAAATGCTGGCTTCCATTAAGTAACAGGGTTGTTCATGCAGACGGAGGGAATTTACATGGAAATATCATTATTCGTTTCTTTATTACCCCTAGAAGCAAAACTAAAAATGGCTAATTACACATAAGACAATGTTGGAGGGAGTGTGGAAACCATATGGCAGATCATTTTCATGTCTTTTGGGATTATTAAGTCCTCCAGCCTTACTGGCAGGAGGACAGTAAGGCTGGAATTATTCACTTAATTATTGGTCAGAATACAGAATATAGATTCTCATAATATATTTTGGAGGAGCTATTCAAAATGCACTTGGAATACAAATATTTGCTAAAAATAATGTTAGCAGCTGGTACAAAAGCAATTATGAGGGGATGGCAAAATAAGGACTCGCCAATAAAAGAGGAATACATTGGAATCATAAAATGGAGAGGATTACTTTCCTCAATAAATTTAGGTATGGGAGGATTTATTCAGTAATGGAAGATATGGAATAAAAAATTTCATACATAGGTCTGTATTGGTCTCTGAAGCCAAATATAAAAAGGGTATTAAATTAATTAAGTAAATATAAGGTTTTGATTATTTTTTTTGGCGAATGCCATAGTAAAGCATAGGATGAGCGTTTTTTTTTTCTGGTAACTAACTACCACAAACTATAAATCAGATTTTTATTTTTGTGTTGAATGTATGTTTTATAATATATTCACCACCAATGACTATGATAAAAATAAAAATAATGAAAAAAAAAACAAACTTTTCTGAAAAATTCAACAACTGCACAATTCTTAAGTAGTATAAGATAAACAGTATTTCAAGAGAGCAGGAAAAATCTTGTGTTTTTTTAACAATAAAAATGTTTGTTGTTAATCTGTTGCTAAGAGATGAGCGTGTTTTCTGGTAACCAAGAGCCACAAAGTAAACATCTGATTTTTACTTTTGCAAAATTTACCAAACTGTACATTTCTTGTGTTTAAGCAGATAAGCAGCATTTCAAAAGAGCTTATGTTTTATCCAGTACAAAACCTCTGGGACATAATATGTTCAGTTCAGGTCAGGTTGTACCTCAGATTACCCAGAAACTGGGTGACATCCTGGTCCAGAATTGGGAGGACGTTGCTCTGGAAACAAGGCCTTGTTGCAATACAATTGAGCTTGTCAAGCATGTATTCAGAGATATGGAGGTTAAAAATGTACTGAGTATCATTTTATCAGTTTGTACAATAAATAGATTTTTGGGTTGTCTTTGAATTTAGTTCTTTAAGGATTGATTAGTTTCATTTCCATGAAATGAAGTGGAATCCATTTGTTCCAAGACATTACCCACTCTGTATCAGTACAAATTAATTTTTCCATTGCAAGCTGATTTGTTTCCTTCCTAAAAGTATTCATTTAATACTTTTTAGCAGCGTGTTTATCAGTGTTGACGTCAATATTGTTTTGTTGGTAAATAATGCATCTTTGCAGATTGAGATGACAGGTTAAATGTCAAAAAAAGCTGTAAACCTTTAATCTACCTGTCTGCATGAGTCTTGGTTGGGGTTCCACATTCAGATCCCTGCAGTGAAGAGATGGAGATGATGGATTGTCGAAAGGAGCGCAGCATTGAGCGAGGACGAGTAGACTTTCTCTCATCCAGATCTGGCTGCAGAGACACAGAGAAATCAAAAAAAAATGTTGTACTGATTGTGTATAAATGGTAGCTCACCTTCACAAGAAAAACACTTATGTAAAGCAGAAAATCACATACTGTCTCAATAAACAGCATTAATTTGTTATTTTTTGTTTTTTAAAATACTTTTCTTAAAACTTTTTAAATTATTGCCACTTTTGATAAAGGTGTGTAAGAAGGTTTTACAAAACCTTTTAAGTAATTTTTTTTTTATCAGAGTGTACAGTGTGGTGAAACAAATCCCGAAATAAGAAATCATTTCTAACACACACATTATTGGCACTATATCGTACAAAATGAGAAAAAATTTGAGAACTTGTTGTGACCGTGAAGTGAGACAATTTTCACAGCCATGTTTCCAATCAGATTAATAACAAAAGGTTAAAAGCTGCTAGAACTGCGGCAAAGAAAATTGGACGAAACTAAAATCAAGGTTTTCGCAATCGGAAAAAAAAAAGAAAACATGAGGATGATGCAATGGACTGTAGCAAAGGGTCATTAGAAGCTATCTACACGATAAGTAATTAGAGAGGCAAGCCACAGCCTACCATCACAAACATAAATGTCTCATGTTACTGAAGTCTAATGTAACATTTCCTGGATGTTACCCTAACTGGTTCAAATGAGCATATGGTTGAAATCCAAGGGCATAAAAACAATAGGAAGAGTTTGGTGTAAAGCAAGAATAATTTTTAAGACAAGGAAATTTTTTTTAAGAATCTACAGTGAAATCTGAAAATTAAATAACAGAAAACCATGACTAAATAAAACAAGACATCATGTTCTATATCAGTGTCATTTCTTATAGAGGTCAGATATTTTAAACACTTAAATAAAATCAATTCAACTTTATTTTGGCCATAGAGAAATTTAAAAAGTACAAAACTCAACTACTGTGCCACTCAAGAGGTTAAAGAGTATTTTAGAGTAGTTTGCCTCAGCAGACTAATTTATAACTTCATTATAAATTTCCATTACAGTAACTCTTGCAACCAGCCTTCCAGGGGCAGACTTGTGGATATCACAAGTAGCAATTTTATGTCTTTTCCCTTTATATTATTTCTAATTAATTCTTACCAACTCTCTCACGCCATATTCCTTCTCCACTTTTTTCTTCAGTTGTTTGAAACACTCCTCCATGCGCTCATGGAAAGGTCGCAGGTCGTCTGTTACTCTCTTCCCATGCAGAGAGATTCCTCCACCGAGCAACGGGATCTACATATGAACATTTATGATGTAAACAGAACAGACACACAGAAGCAAGACCACAAACATGGTGGATGTCCATATATTTGATTGAAAGTGCTCTGTACCTGCCATGCGATGAGGTCTTTGAGCCGGAGAAGTTTCTCTCGATCTTCTGGGTGCTGCAGAGTGTACTCTTCTGTAAAGAATGCCTGACGGAGAAGAAATATTCAGGATTTGGTTAAAGAATATCACATAAAATATCAGCTGTAGCAGAATGCAATGTTGGGTTTTAAATTCAAAAGGTATTGATTTTAGCACAAGCTATTATTCAGGATGAGGTACGCAGACAAAAATAAAACATATTTGACAAAATTAACGGCTGCAAAATTTGTCCCAAATCTTTGTCAAAGCTTCAGGACAATGTAAAGAGTTGACATATTAATTTCTTGTCAGTACTGCCTTTGATCTACAGCCAAACTCCTGAAGATCAGTCATTTTTAAGGAAACATTCTGGCTTTTAATTTTGCTTTAGTAATTTTTTCTTGACTCTCAGACTGCAATTATTACTAAATAATTTTCTACAGTGTCTTATTGAAGTATTTATACCCAATGATTTTTTGTATTTATGTCATGTATTTGATGAATTATTATATGTATTTATTTAGTCTATGTGACTGGTCAGTACAAAGTAATGAAGTAGTGAAGGAACATGATACATGATTAATGTTTTTACAAATACAAATCTGAAAAGCTTGTCCCAAACGCATGTCTCCTCTAGATTTCAGCATTAAGAGATTGAAATCATCTCTTAATGATTCTTTTCTTTTCATTCTTTTCACTCCAGTTTCAATCAGATCAGATCTCACATCACAATTAGGTATTATTCTGTGTTTGTCTGTCATATCAAATCACCCAGAAACACACTGCAGTTTGTAGGTTAGCAGAAGCAAAATGTTAAAAAGCTCAAGGGTTAAAATTAATATGGACTTATACCCACTGAAGTAAATCATGATCAAGTGAAAGAAGGGAGTATTTGAAATACCTTTTCGTATTTAGCAAAGCCTCCCATGACAGCTGGATCCACAATGCCATTGAGTAACATGGAGAGTGGGTTGATGGGTAGGCTCCAGTCAGCCTGATACTGGTTGATCATGGTCAGAATCTTCTCATTGGTGGACTCCATGGTTTCTATGGCATTCTCTAGTGGAGACAAAGTAGTCTGGAAGAGGACCGTGATGGAAAGAAGAGAAAATAAAATCAGCAAATGAAGGTTGTTAATGAAGAAAGTGTGTTTTTAAAATTTGCCATGTGGTTTATTGTCCCGGGGGCAAGTTGTAGGGGACAGTCGTCTCCGTGGGGGGGAGGGTTGGGGAAGAGAAATAGTAATCTGATTTACATTCCTTGAACTGAAGGCCAACTTCAGTATTTTTAAAAGATCAAAACTGCATTTGTCCTTAATTTAAAATACTTAGATAATCTGGCTATTTCTGCCTTGAACAGAGACGTAATCTGTATACTGTTCAATAGTTTCTTAGTGTGGAAAAACAGAAGTCCACCGCCACCATGGTTTGTGACATAAAAATCAGGAAGGTAATCTGAATATATATACATAAATCAAATAAATCAAAGGACATATTTTGCAAAATTTATATACTGCACATTTTCGGACTTCCACTTGGCTTTCTACTGCTTCTAAAAAGAAGTGCTTTAAAAAAAATGCCTAGACACTTTTTTGATCACTGGAAAATGAGCCGTTTCCGAAACCCCCCAGTTGTTGAGTCACATTTGACTGGCACTGCACTGTTGCCTAGCAACCTGAGCCAAGTCCAACCACTCACCTAGCAACCCAAGTAGAGTCCAGCCTGCCACCTACCAACTCAAGCTGAGCTTCAGTGCATTTGGTCAGCTGGATTTACCGCTGACCAAAATAGGCAGAACTGACCAGACTTAAATCTTACTATCCAAGAATGATTTTGTGCAAAAAATGTAGTGAACATATTTTGCATAGCCCGTAGACCTATCCTAACCTTCAAGGAAGCACGATAGGCCGCCTTTAAACATGATTAAAGTGAAACATAGCGTAAAACCACACGTCCCTCAGACTCACATGTTTTATGTCTGTAGCCTCAAACCAGCGCAGGATCCCGGGCAGCTTATACACAGTGGTGAAAGTGGTGCGTTCGATCCACATGGACTGAAACACAACAGAGTAGAAGAGAGAAAAAGAGGAGAAACTATTGATAAGTTTCTGACACTTGTGAATACCTTATTCTATTTTGTAAAAACAGTCTGAACTCTTATCAAACACTTCCCCCTTCATTTTATCTAATTATCTCAGTTTTTCTTCTGAAATATTTACACATGAGCTGGTATTATACCCTCTAATTGCGTACTGTTCAGCCTGCAGTATCTATAAAACTGTTATCCAGTAAGCAAGGAATTATTTATTTTAGAGTGAAGACAATGCAAATTTACAACAGCGCTTGAAATCCTTTCACAGTCCCAGTGGTTGAGGCTACGAATCGACTTTTAAGGAGTAACTCACAGCAAATTCATTGTTTGGGTCCACAGGTCCTTTCCTCACAGGCCTTGAATAATGGAAACGCTGCACATAGTTGGACTTGTAGAAGCTACAGAAAGAATCAGAGACCAGGGTGAAAATAAGAAACTAATTAAAAGCATAAAAAAACCAAGAGAATGATGTAGAAAATTACAATAATCAGAACTATCAATATTTGCAAAAATGCACAATTCTTTGTGTTAAAATGAGTTGTTAGACAGCACTGACTTGATGATCTGGTCAGGGACTGGCTTGTTTTTCAGGCGAGGAGGGATCTCCAGAACTGGTTGCACAGTGAAACACTGGATATCTGGTTCAAAATGCTCAGGAAAATAATACTTTGAATGTGACACACACTGTCCTTCTATACTTTTGCCACCTTGATTTATGTAATTTATATTTTTTGAGCTCTATAGATGAGATTTATAAGAATGCAACAAACAATTGTGTTCAGAAAAGTAAAAGACCTCACACAAAGAGATTTAATGCATCCATTTCCTTTTAAACAAAGAGGTTTTTATTATATATTTTATAAAACAATACATCTCCACATAGCCTACATGCTGCCTACAGACAGCATGAAAAATGTGTCCTCATATCTCAGGAACAAAACATATATTTGCATTTTCAAAGTTCAAAATCTTAAGTCTTGGAGAGATAAAATGCTTTCCCAGCTGAAGGTGGGCAGACCTACCTAAAAGCGATTTTGACTTGAGTGACCCAATTGTTTATTAGCACCACACAGCTGCAATGTGCCATTAAATGTGCATTTCTGTATTCATTGGTCTTGGAAGGCTCCAGTCCATCTGCTCCATTTATATTCCCTGCTTTGTATGCACTTATAAAGATTAAAGCAGATTAGCTTCGTTAAGGATACACTGCAGTGGAGAGTTCTTGATGTCATCTCCCGGCATGGTGGTGGTGTTAAGGCGCACAGAGCTGGGAAACTGGCTCATCAGCTGGTTCTGGAAATCCTCTCTGCGCTCATACTCCTTGCCTCGATGGATAAAGACCTTGTTCTGAACCAGGAAGAAAATAACGCATAATAGTTGTGCTACTTGTACAAAAAAAATAGGCTTTGCATCTTATGGAGTACAAAAAATTTCACTTTTACTTCTGCACTTTTACTGCATTTACATTATTTAACAGCTTCTTTTTTAGAAAACACACAAAATTGAGGTATACCCCTTAATTTTAGTGATTTGCACCAGACATATAACTACAAACCCTGATGAAAGGAGGGTAGCCTTGTCCATAAAAGCCCACTGCAAAGTAGTCTGGCTTAGGTCTCAAGATCTTCATAATATTCTCGTAGAACTTGGCTTGTTTTTCCTGCAGGGAGAGATAAAGAGAGAAACCAAGGATGTGTCCGGGGGGAGAGTTTCAGATGTGCAATGTGTGCAGTCAGGCCAGTTTAATCAGCTCACGCCAATGACAAAGCTACCATCAGCAGAATGCTGGACCTGTGAGGATGATAGATGCAGAAAAAAACCCAGCACCTTATCCAAGGGCAATGCCTGTCATTTATATAACCACATAAATTCAGCAATAGCTGAGAGAGCCGCGGCTGCAGTCATAGAAGGAGAAAAGGAGTAGTTTTTTCCATTGTTGGAAAATGGGTGTTTTTTCTTTGGGAAGCTGTGAGATATATGGAGTGTGAGGGAAACAGCAGGAGAAGAGAGAAGCTACAAGTTAGGATGTGACCTGGTGCATTCGAGATAAGAAACAGCAGTCACAGAAAATACTATCACAGCAGGTTTATATGCAGCTTCAAGTAAGTAAAGAATGGTGATTGAAATGCCCTCTAGACATAGTTCAATCCCTCCAGTTTTTTGTATTTCCAGGATTGTGGATATTCCTGCAAAATCAACAGATTCCTGGATTTTTTTTTACACAAATACAAAACTGAGTTTTTGAACATTTTCCAAAAGAAATGGTCAAAGCATTTGGTTTAAGTGACGCTAATTCCCTCCTGCAGATAAAAGTACTTCTTACTTTTACGACACTGCTGCCTTTTACGACTTGTCATACATAAATGCAAATATTACAGAATTTCTTGCAAATATTTCTAAATTAGCACCACAAAATCTGAGTTTGACTGCAAGAAATCACAAAAACAATTTGCTAAATTTTGGAGGGATTGATATAAGTGAAAAGATATTCAATGTTAAAAAGTAATTATCGATTGGTATTTATTAATATTTTAACAGTTTGTCCATGGGTTTTATCAATCCATTCTGGCCCAACCGGCCCTTGAGAGCATTAACAGTCTTGATGTGGCCAAAAATAAAAATGACTTTGACACTCCTGACCTAAATGAACCTCAGAGGCTGACTCAGTTTCTCAAAACTTTAATTCACCACAGTCTGAACAAGCAACAGCCTGCGGAGAATCTAACCATTACTATTTCAAAGCTGTTTCCTTCAAGTAATCTAACATTGGAAATATCAATAAAGAAAATAAACAGAAGACAGTTGGGGATATGAGAAGCAGCCAAACCATTGATCATGACTGCTGTGCGGCTGATTTGAGGTTTAAAGCTATGATCTATTACCAGTCTCTTGCTGAGTAGCTCGTAGTCAAAGATCTCATTTTCATACTGCTCTGCAAGCTCCTTGCACAGAGTGATGGCCTCTTCCCACATCTAAAACACGAAAAAACAAAGAACAGAAACAGAACAGTGGGTTTCAAGACGATCTGCTGATGAACTCAGTTCAGAGAAGTTATCATTTTCTGTAATAGAGCCAACAGTTTTCATGCTGTTTTTTTTTTCTTTTTTAGTAGATTTGCTTATTTATTTTCAAAGCAACTGACAATGATGGGTGAATAATGGGTGACATAACTTGCTGCTTGAACACAAAGAATGAGCCTGTATTGTGAAAACACATAACAAAGAGCTTAGATATTGTTAAGCTGTCATTAAATTACAATGTGTATTTGTGTAAAGTATAAAGGTCTATCAAGTACAATTTAATTACTAACTTTCTGTTGCCTGCTAATATATAGAAGCAGGGTTTATAATTCTTATGAATCATCTTATGAATAACAGTCCTTATTACTGTTCTACACTCGGCTTATTGGAAACCTTTAAACATATTGCTTAAGTCTTACGGAGTATCAAATAATAACTTACACTATCCATGCATGGTAAATTGCATACATGGGCGTCAGTACAAACCTTGCCCTTGTCGAAGTAGTCAATGATGGTGTCATAGAGCGTTTCTTTGAGTTGTCGCTGTGTTTGGGAGCCATGGAACTCAAACTGGGGGCTACACATGTCATCAGACCACTGGACCAGAAAGAGACATGTTATTTATCAACTTTTGACAATTATATGAAATTCATCTTTTGTGATATAACCAAGACATACAGGATATATGTCAAAACATCAATATACATCTGCTAAATATTTAAATTACATCATATGTTTTAAAGATTTAAGTTTCTAATAATGTGAATTACTTTCCATGCAAGCAAACTATGCTTCATTAAAAAAAAACTAAAAAAAACAAAAGAGGTGAAACACAGTCCACCTCACGCATGCACATCCGCTCACGCACAAACACAATTATTGTGCAAGTGTGCGACATCAATCACCATAGTGATATGGCTGCAGTGGCCAACGCAGAACCATAAACTAACCTCGGGGCTTCATCATTTGGAGGCCAGCGACGTAGCAACCATTTATCAGCAAGTAAAGAACTCTCTCATTTGTTGCAGGCAGACAAGTGATTAGGCTGAGCGAGGCAGCGGGTGCAGCATTACACAACAAAACATATCGGCGTGTGTTTGTGTGTGTGTAGCTTGCCTTGAGCAGCCGGGAGTGCAGCAGAAGGGTGTAGGCAGCCTCTGTGTAGTTTTCGCCCTCCAGGTGAAGGTCTCGTAATTTGTACAGATACCTAAACACGCACAAAGCCAGAGAAATTACTTTAAACATCACTCCACTAGATGCCAGTGTTGGGCAGCTTGAACATCTGCAAATGAAGAATTAGACAAAGTGCACAGCTGGTATCAGCATTACTCTCCACACACAACACCTTGAAATATGAGCACAGCACAAGGTCATTGAAGAGTATGCATATGCAAACAAGGCACAATGTATCTTTTTTATAAGTATGACAAAGTCTTTTCTACGCGTGAGGTGAAGTAATGTAATATACGCCACTTGAATAGAAATGGTCTTTAAAATCTTTCAGGGACTCCCAGAGGGAAAACACTGTGTGCATTAAGAGTGGGTTGCAGGTAAAAAGGTGCTTTTAAGAGACGCAGTCTTTAATTTCATCTGACTGGGTGGAAAACGCTCAAAAGAGGGAACTATTCACCATCAGATGGCTAGTGAAGCTTTTTAGAGAATGTGAAATTGTTTATGATAAAAAATAAATCGAAATGAATCAAAATTTTAAAAAAATAAAGCGCACTGAGAATTCAACAGAGGATGATGCAGCATCTCTATTTCTAACATAAAGATAGAATAAACATACAACATGTGTAATCTTGAATATTTTACTCACTGAGCCGTAACATTAGAATTTATGTCTTTTATCAAAAAAAAAAACAAAGACAAAAACAAAAACATTTTGAGTAGTTTGTCTGGGTTCAGAATGTGTACATCCTATTTATCACTGAAGCAAAAACGCCATGCTCCAAACAGTAAGACACTGACAGCAACACTGCTTTAGTTATCAAGAGCAAGATTTGTCATCATTTATTAAACATATCTATCATGTCTTTTCCCCTATGTAAATAATTGGTCATCTAGGTAGTCTGCAAGACATATGTAGTGCCGTACTGTTGTCACTGCAGCATGTACTGTCACAGTAAAATAAGGTAACACTATCCTCCAAGTTTGTCCATTTACTATTTCATCCTACTCTCTGGCAGTTGCAAGCACAATGCAACACGTGTTGATATTACTAAGGTGCAGCAACATGTCAAATATGTTGGTAAATATAGAAACACAACAGGTTATGCATTTCTTGCCCTTCACAGGTTTAAATTATCGTTTTAGTGAAAAGTGAAACAGGGAAAACCTCAACAAAAAGACTGAAACTTTTTGGGCCTAACGTATTGCTTAGCAGGATGCAGGATTTATGTGAAAACAGGTGCTGCAGCTATAATAAAAAATTCACAACATCATCAAACCGGGTGCAGCCATGAAAAGTAAACAATAAAGTGTTCCGGGGGTTTACTGAAGTCTGTTATCCTAAGTGGAACGAAAAAAAGGGGGACTTACTGGGAAATCGTTCCAAACATTTTCATTTTAATGAATTACCAAAAATATAAAAAAAGAGAAAGTACAGGAAAGAAAGCCAGAATGATTATGTTAGAGGGCAGGAGGCATGTAACCAAACTCTATTAATATTTCCAAAAAAAAAATCTCAGTAATTTTCCAGTGGGATTTTCTGCTTCAGCCCATACACCAATAGTTACAGTACTTTGAAAAAGTATTGACCCCGTTACAGATTTCATAATTTCATCAATTAAGGGAAGCCTCCAGAACTTTAAGCTACTACTTCCAATGATTATTTGCTTTGTCTGAAGAACTGTGTTACCTTCCAAAAAGACAATCTTTTGTCTTATTAGTTTGTAAATATTTTCCTAAAAGTTTATGGAATCATCAGGTTATCTGTTGGCAAATATGAACCGAGCATTTATATGTCTTGTGCATTAGGGCTCTCTCATGAGTTGCACAACATATCCAGTCTTTTTCTGAATCATGAACACTCACCTACTGAGGTAGGCGAGGCCTCTTTGCTTTGATTTCCTCAGTTACACTGACACAAATGACTATTTGACACCACATTACTTTTTAGTTTCTACTGAATATATTTCAGATGTACATGATCCGTGTCATCCTGCTGGTTGGACCAACTAGTTGAGTTACATTTGCTGCCATTTGTACAATACCACCGAGGATCCTCATGCCTACTGTCCTGCATTTTATTCACATTTTCCTGCTACAACACAAATGATGTCAACATTTCATCAATGTCTGTGGAATACTGCTAATGAATCATTCAGTTATGTCTTGTGTTGTAGCAAATCCAGAAACATACAGGCAAGAGAGATCTTGGGATTGGGGATGATTCTCCTAGTTGTATGCGTGTCTGTTTCCTCATCCTTCTCACGGCTCTGTTTGCATCTGTCTCCCTGCACTGTGTGTGAGCTTCTTGTTTGCTCATAACTTTACTCCCATGGCAAGCACAGCACTGACTTTTTTTTGCTTTGCATTTTTTATCTATTCAAGGTTTAGTAGGCTTCTGAGTTATTAAAAGACATCAGGTCCTCTGAGGAGACTTGGGCTGAAGACCAAATAGTTAATGGTAGTTGGATATGTTGTGGGGTGGCAGTGGCTCAGGGGGTAGAGGACCATCCTGTAACCAGTGGGTTGCTGGTTAGAATCTCCCACTCTTTCTGTCTGAGTTGTTGTGTTGTTGTGTCTTGCACAAGGACTGATTCCAGGGTAAAGTGCACTTTCTCAAGTGTTTATACAAATGTAGGCCTCTTACCACGCCATGTAATGATGAGCCATTAGTCCACACCGCAAACAATAATTCTTTGATAAGAATCTTTAATTCTGCTTTCTATAACAAAGCTCTTATTTTCAAACCTACTAGAATACCCTGGTGGGTTGCTTTACCAAAAAACTCGTAAAAACATTATGAATGGATGAGTAGTATTTCTGTGTAATTGTTATAACATTCAGTACATTCAATATGTCTTTAACTAATGTGACTGTAAATCAAAAGGCCTCTTCTTTTGACCCAATAGAAGCTGTTATTTTGAGTTTCTTCTTGTCTATGTTGTGTTTTGTTGCTGCTGCTTTTACTTTTATTGCACATTTTAAGTATTTCATTTTAAATATTTTTTTAGTTCAATTCTCCCACTTTCTCCATTAATTTTATTCATTTCTATGTTCAGCACTTTGTTCAGTCAGCGGCTGCTGTCTTTAATCTGCTTTGTGAATAAAGTTGGCATGGTTTGACTGTGTAATATTCACTCCTGCTGAGTCGATAGCAACTCAGTAATTTCCAAACGTTTTGAAGAGACGGAAAGAAGAATTGTTAAGGCGCAGCCTGACGAAACAGATCTAGTTTTAAAACCATTTTATCCATTAAATGGAAAGCAGTTTGAAGTGGGGAACACTTCCACATTGGTTGGACAACGATAACAGACTGTTTTATCCTCAGACTATCACTACGATGAGGCGAATTTCCATGGAAATTCTGAAGTGACGCAAAAACCATGTGCCCAACAACTGCAAACCAGATTAAAACATGGATTTTGTGAACCAGTCCACTCCTAGATCGATTCAAGTTTTATTTGTCTGAAACTAACCCTAACCGTAATTCCTCAGGAAGAATTAGAGTCAGTCAACTCTTCTAACAAAAAGATTACAAAAAAAAAAGAAAACACAAGGTGAGCCACTTGACCTGACAGAAACATGTAGTCTGGTTCTCTCAGTCATTTTTGTCTCTCCCACTGCAAACATGCTGCCTCTCTCTGCCTTAACACCTCGCTGGTGCTCATCATGCCTCCCTCTGCTCTCTCTACTGTCAGACCACCACCTGATCCGTTGGATTTTGACATTAATTCAGCAGAACTCATATAATCCCTCGTCAGATTACGAAACCGCACACACACATAGAAGCACACTCATTGAGACATGCATTTCAAATGCATGCAGACTTTACAAGACAGACGTGCAACATTTAAAAGCATTTTAGGATAAATCAAGAATATAATGCAAATACCTGATATACATTCCTTCACGGTTGATGTCTTTGTAGAAGTTCTGCAGAAAATAGAAAGGAAGAAGTTGACTTGCAGTGAATTTTGAGTGTGTGCTTTACCCAAAAACATATCCACACAAATTCTTGAGAGCTGCACAAAGCTTGAGTTTGTAATTTTGCATTTCTGCATTGCGAGTTTGTCCAACAGTGTCTTACAGCATGAGTGCTTCAATGCATCCTTCTGGTATTGTGAGTGTGGTAATGTGCTGTTGTATCTGTATTTCCCAGTTTAATTAAGTTTAATGACATCTACAGAGAACTGAGAAGTGGAACAAACTGATTTAACCCCACCTCTCATTATCAGCGAAAGAGACACACAGTAAACACACGCATACACAACACCAAACATTTAAATGAAAGAAAGCTAAAAAAGTTGTAAGAATTAGATGCTAATACCTATAAGGTAATATTTAGACATACCACTGATTGTTTTGGGCTATTTGGATTCAGTAAGTCTGTTTTTTGAGGTATACTTTCAACAACAGGACCAAGAATAAAGTCTGCTGTTTTTTGTTTTTTTTCTGGTATCCGATCACATTTTCCTTTTTCAAGATAAAATACAATGGGGGGTGTTTGCAACTGAATGTTAAACAGCCTGAATAACAATGAACACCTCCAAGACTGAACATTGGCTCTGAGTGGGAAAAGTGTTGTTTTTCCACCCTGGGTCGGGAAAGAGAAGTCGCCTCAAGAGGGACAGTTTAAGTGCCTTATTCGTCATTGCTGATAGAACAGAGCAGGAGATTGACAGGGGCGCTGGGGTTACATTTACAGAGATGAAGACACTATACATGTCTGTTTTTAGTGAAGTGAGAGCTGACACAAAAGGTGAAGCATTCCATCTCAATTTTTCACCGCCTAAATGTATAGCAAAGCTAGCTGAAATGAGCAAACTAATGGATCAAAACTGTATGTTTGCATGATTAATTGATTGATGGATGGACTGACAGCCACAATATGTATCACATAACACATCCAATCAATGTTTGGACAGATCATTTCCAAACATTCAATGGGATTGGACAACTGGCTCGAAAGATTTTTGGTTTGCTTTGCTTTAATCATATATCAAACATGAAATACAGAAGGTTAACATGTTACTCCAGCATTTTGAAGCTTTTATGTGCAATCATTGATTACTGCAAACTTTTTGTTATTTTCTATAAATGGAACATATGAAGAATTAGACTTATTTTATTGTCATTGCTCAGAGAAACATAAGTAAAATTGGCAATGAAATATCATTGATTCTCTTTTAGCTAAGATTCATATTTCCCAAAGTAACATGAACTCAAAGCTGTGGGGAAGCCTTTGTGCTATTTTTTTTTCTTTTACTTTTAAACCTTCCAGTGTTTTAGGACATAGTGGAAGTGGATTTTCGTACGTCCAATCAATCACTTGTCAACTGGATGACGAAGCTATTTAATTTTAAATGAACACAAATCATTCAGTAAATTGGAACATGAAAAACTTTTGGAAAAAAGCTGATGGCACAAAAATGCCTCTGAAACTTTTATATGCAAGTTAGACTGGGATATTTTGGCCAGAGGAGTATGAATGCCTTTACATTTAGGAGTACATTTCTGTTCCTTTGAAAACGCATCTGCATCAGGAGGCTTGGCAAATAACAAATATGTGAGTGATTGTGTGTGTTAGCCCGGGGCGGGGTGTAAATATGAGAGTGCTTGCTAGCCTGGAGAAAGGATTTTTCAGCCCAAGAAATAAATTAAATAGAATATCTAATGGGCAACTGCCACAAGCTATAAGCTAAATACTTTTGCCATTTCCCAGCAGTGTTCTTCTAAAAACTACAATATAAGATGTGAACACAGATGCACGGATTCATATTCATGTAAGATTTATTTCTCAGTTTGATAACAAATGACTTATTAAAAAATGCAGAATGAAGGCATAATTTGACTATTTTGAATAAAACTTACAAACTGTGAGACTAATGAATGAAATCATTTGAATGGACATCTAAAGGGGAACATTTAATAAGTGCATAGAATGATGAAACCTTTTGTAGACAGCCTGAAGCTACAGATTGAAAACTATCTCTAGATCAATCACCTCAAAAATTTAAAGAGGTAAAAATATATATTTAATAAAAAATCACTATGAAAGACATTATAATGTTAGAACAAAATAACCATTTGGATTTTGTTTTTATTTTAACTCCCTGCAAATATGGAAAAGCGAAATAAATCAGAAAAGGTCAGAAAAAGTCCTTAGCACAATCACACTGATACCAAGCATTTTGAATTTGATTTGAGTTTAAACCACCGACATTTCATTTGGTGTGTTCCTGGCTGTTAAAGTGAGAGTAAACACCATAGTGAGATCAAAAGAGCTGTCTGAAGACTTCAGACTCATGATTGTGGCAACTTAGATGTCTGGTAAGGGATTTTAAGGAGGTATGAAAAGAACGAGAAATCCACTATTCTATTGTATGGAAAACAGTATAAAAGTGAAGGATATTTAAAGCAACTGCCAGAATGCTCAGGTCCGATGTTGAAATAATTTCACCTCGCAAGCAGACCACATGATGCTAAAAGAAGACTCCAAAAAATCTGGTAAATCAACCAAGTAGCTGAGAATTAAAAAATGAAAAAACTTGCTAAAAATGAGATGACTAAATATAGGCTGTAAAGTCTCTTAGATGGTTACAGGAAGTACCTCATCAAAGTTGCTGACATCTCTGACACCATAGGGTTTATTTTAGTGGTGTTTTTACTAACCAGAAGATTGACAGTGCAGCTCATGCGGTTGTTGCGGCTGTCATCACTCATCACAGTGCGGTAGTCAAGGAGACGAGTCAGGAGACCCTTAACCAAAGAGACAAAGTGCTGCACCTGTGGCTTCAGTGTGGATTTCTCAGCTGCACAGTCCAACAAGCTGGTGGAGGAGAATAAGCAGTTTAATTATCAACAACCTGAAACAGGGTTTGTTTTTCAGAGATGCTAGCTTTCTGTGTTTCTCTAGTGTTGACAAAGAAAAACAATACTAGCTGCAAAGCTTATTCTAAGGGAACAGCAAATTATATACTTTAAGATGAAATATTTATTTATCATTTTTGGATTTAATATGCTTAAATACTCAGTCCTACATGGTTTCTAGGAGTTGCATGTATCGTTCATCTCCTCCTCCACCTTCCACCTCATGATCCAACTTCAGGATTATCTCGTTTTCAAACTGTTGAAAAAAAGTACAGGTTTGGAAAAGAAAGAGTGGATAATATAGGGAGAGGAAAACAAAAAAAGACAAATCGATTATGCAAATGCATCTAGGAGGTCCCTGGTTTCAGATTCAACGTTGCAGGAAATCAGTGTAGCAATTTTGTGTGTATGTGCTTTTGGTTTCCAACCAGTTCAGACATTTCTCTGTTATGTTCACTGTAATGGTGATGAAATTTTGACTCCTGAATGTTTTTCATGCATAGTGCTTATCCACCTTCTGGAAGTTTCCAAACTGGACATGCTCGCAGGAGATCATGTCGAAAAAGATGGGGATTGTGGCTCTTCTCAGCTCCTCCTCAGGAATCAAAGTCATCTCCAGGATTGGACCCACCATACCAGGGATAAAACAGATCTTATGACTTCCTACAAAAGACAAATACATGCATAGGAATTATGGATGTGCAATCACTGTATCGTTTCTCAGTGGCACAAAAAAAAGAGAAAGATCATAACAAGAAATGTAATTTATCAAATTAATGCTAAATTCTAATTGTTGTTTGGGAGATAGTTATTTTTGCTTTTTTATGATTGTTTTTCTCTATTAGTTCCACAAAAGCATAAATAATTATAACTATGTATTAGAAAACCAAAGTAGAAGTAATTGTTGAGTGCTGATTAGAGAACATTTGCACTACTTGGTGCATCTGAAGTAGTTTATAAGAAAATGTTTTGTTTTTAGAGCAGCATTTGTGCTTTTGGAGTTCTGGTTGTATGCGACGGCCTCATCAGGGAACAGACTGTGTTGAATTTCTACAAACTTTATTTTAATCATCCCTTTAATCACTGACTATAAATACTAGAAATATCTCCAGAAAATCTGCAGCCCACAGCACCTATTTTAATGTGAGTATTCCAACTAATCCTAAACATGAACTTACACTACTCATATAATTAAAGTGCTTACAAGCTTTGCTGTGAAAACCTGTAGCGCTATGCCATAAAAAACACCTGCAGGCATAAAGTGTCATTGCTTTTGCTTGTGAGCTTTAAATAAAAAAATGTAATAAAATGGTTTTGCTCTAAAGTGCTTTTCTGAGCCTTTGACCTTATCTTGAAATCACCTTTAGACATTTGAACTTGAGTTTAAGAAGCCCTGAAATAGACCTTTGACACAGTGTAGTTATAATGTTTTCTATGTGAGATCCTGTGTCTTGTTATAAGCATGCTTTGGGGTTTTGTGAAAAAGAAGGACAAAGAAAACACACAAAAAAGCATAAGAAACCCAAAATACATTGTGTGGTTTCTATTGGTTCCCTTTTATTTTCTTTCAACTAATTCCCTGAGTCTCTATGCACAAAACTGACAAAAGCGTTCCCCTTTTCTTTTAACTCTGGTTTTCACAGTATTTACCACATTTGCATCTCTATTTTATCATGCAGAACCACCTGAGTGCTCTGGATTTAAAATGTAAATCTGTGAATCTTCTGTAAAACTTTTTGCACAATTCATTATAGCTTCTCACCAAGTTTGTACCAGATGTCACGTATTGCAAAGCCAATGAGCCTTCTCATATCTCCATATCTGAAAGAAAAACGTGTAAGAGTGAGAATAAAAGGGAAAGTACACAAAAATTGATAAGAGAAGAAAAGTCATCCCCTCAGTTTGCAACAATTACCTAATCAATACTTATTTTCACCTTCAGAAACTGAACATCCCCTTAGGAAAGATAATGCAGTGCTGCTCTACCTCAACTGAATTGATCTCCTGTCTACAGGTAACAAAGGCTTTTAATAGGTAGTGCCATTAGCGCAGACGGAGCAGATGTGGTAAAAAGGAGGAAATTAAATGTTTGTACTCTCACTTGACCAGAATCTTGTTCCTTTTGGTTGGAGAGAAATGCTGAAGCTGCAGAGACTCTTGAGTAATAAATGCCACCGCCAAGTGGAAGTAGTTATTCCAGAGCTATGGAGACAGAGAAAGCAGAGAAAGTCTTCAGGAAGCATACTAAACAGTGAGACAGGAAAATGATCACAGCTACATAATATTTGTATATACTGTATACAAAACACAATTACCTGCACTTCGAAGTCATCATTAGTCAGGAACTTTTGGTTCATTGTGTCAGCATAGGTATTGATGGCTCTCAGGAAGACCCTGAAGGACAAATCAATGTTAAAAAATGAATATATTCATGTTATATTGTTTAACCCAACTGCAGTATGGGATATTTCCAATGGTACTCTAGTTTATTTTATTAAAATGCTAGACTTAATGTCTTTGATTTTCTTTCCTAACTAATTCCAAATTTTGAGAATAAAGTGGAAATTTTAAGAAGGATGAGCACAGATACTTTTATTAACAACAAAAAGCAGTGTGTCAATAAGGCAGTGACAAATGCTGATCAGTCACAAGCAAGGAAACTAAAAATGTTTTCGAGCAGAAAGTGAAGTAGAAGGAGTGAGATTCTGGCATAGTAGTGATTGGATGTTCGGAAACTCTTGGAATCAGAAAAGGTGAGGTTTATTAAAACTGCCTAATTTCCTGGGATGAAACCACCTTTTTTTAGTTAAATGCTTTAATAGGGTATGGCTGGAATCTTTCTCACAGTTAAAAAGTTTTGGTGTGTGTTTGGGATAATTTTACAACTGGAAAACCCAATTGTGTCCAAGTTTAAATCATCTAACTGTTGAGTTTAGGTATAGTTACAGATTTGGTGTTTATCCACCCTTAAATATTGTTAGAATTATTCTAAATAACCCCGTGGGCTGAGTCTACCTCTTACATACTTGACAGTATAATTTTCTTAAGTTTAAATGCAAAACATTGATTGATCAAATGTACTTTTTTTAAATCATTTTGTCCAAAGTGCTCAATCTTCGCACCATCTTTGCACCAGGAGGTAAAGCACTTCTCCTGAAGGGACTGGAATTGTTACATTTTTAGAATTATCTCATATACACTTGTGAAGCCAATTAATATTTTGGAAATTAATTAAATCTGTTAAATGCATGAAGATTTCCTCTGTCCAAAAATGTTTTAAATATATCACTAAAGACCCATATTTAAAATAAAAATCAGATCCATGACAAATGGATGTAAACCTTTACATTGGCACTGCACTGATCAATAACAAAATTAATCTTGTGTGAGAGAAAAAAAAAGAATCCAATGAATAAAAATGTGTAATTCATCAAAACAGTTTTTTTTTCTAGATAAGGAATTTCATGGCGTTTCATACTGTAAACTGCTTTTTCAGGGATTTTTTAAACTATTGCTATTCTTCTATCTCAGTAGAAGCATGACAGCAGCTCGACACACTGAGTGCAGAGGTATCAGTGAGATGTTATTTAATGCATTTTTGAACTTAAGGAGAAACTGCTTCCAGCCTCTTTTGGCCCAAACACCATCTATCATCATTATCCAGAGCCAAATGACATCCCCTCTCATTCCCCCTCCTCCTACATTTTCTATGTAGTGGGACTCAAATGCTATATTTGCACACTTCTTCCCAAGCCCCAGTCTACAGAGTAAGTTGTTCTTTTTACTTCACTTTCTCTTCTACCTATTGGCTTCACAGCTTTAGCCTCCCCTCTGGCTCCTTTCATTGATAGATTTGTGCTCTATCAGTCCGCGCACACCAGCGTATTTGTCACATCAGCCGTTTTCATCATTACAGCCCTGATCCCAGCTTTACTATCTCTAACTCATCTCAGTGTGGGTTAGCGCAGATGAACAATTCATTGTGGATGTTGACAGTCCCTTAAGATGTAGCGCCATGCCTCATGGGTCGAACAGCAGGCCATATAGCAGGGCTGCTGTGGCTTATTTAGGTGAATGAAGGGATCTCACGATGTGCATCGTCCGAACTCTAGGCCCTGTTTAAATGCAAGCATGTCAGTTTTGCTCATTATGAAGTACCGACCTGTTCTGCACCATGATCATGGCCATCCAGTCAGAGGGATATACATGTTTTCCAATCAGGTCCTTGAAAAGCAGGAAGGACTCCATCAGGAAGTCCTGCGATTAAAGAGAAAAAAGTGAATCACTTCCTATAAAACCTTAAGCAATGTAGTTGAAAAGATTGCTTATTGCCTGCAAATTTGGAGGCGTGTGTGTGAAGTTACCACTAGATCAGTAGTTCCAGTGAAGGTTTCTATGTACGTGGCATAATGACGATCATCCATCTGACTCAGGATAGCTGTCATGCAGGCAACAACTCTTGACTAAAAGAGGTAAAACAAAATAAAACAGAAGGGAAAAGGCAACATTACGTTTCTTGAAGGTTTTCATCTGAAGCCAAGAATTGAAAAAAAACAATTGTTGCTCCATCTTGTTTCAGGTAACTATAAGGAGACACCTGCAGACCAGCGCTGCCACTTGGTAATTTATGACATTAGCATTCCAGTCAAAATGCGTCAACGAGATCATGCTGCAGGATGGCAGTCTCAGCAGGAAAATGTGTTATTCCTGGTGTTATTTTTAAAGTGCCTGCATGTGCCAACAAGAGGGTAACGAAATGTTATTCCCAAATTATCATAATTGCTATAAACAAACAAAACCACTGCCAAGGGGACTGGCGGTCTTTTCTATTTCTAGATTACATTCATTGGCTTACATGAGATAGAGACAAGATTTATCAGAGGTTTATGTAAGAGTCAAACACACAAAGCATTAAAGCTGTCTGAATTTTAATTGAGAAAAGAGGCAGACTGCAATTTGATGGTCACAATAAGGAATATTATGTAACAGATAAAATTGTTTCAAAATTACTACTACATAACTACTACAGCAACATTATGTAGTGAAATGGTAGCAAAATCATAGCTTCAAATGTAAATTTCTTTGACAGTAGTGTACACATACTTTGACATTTTATTTTATCTTATTCAATCAATGCAAATGCAATAAGATTTTTTCTGCATTAGTAGT
The DNA here is from genome assembly GCF_002775205.1 of Xiphophorus maculatus. Classification (NCBI taxonomy): domain Eukaryota; kingdom Metazoa; phylum Chordata; class Actinopteri; order Cyprinodontiformes; family Poeciliidae; genus Xiphophorus; species Xiphophorus maculatus. The sequence continues at coordinate 16,218,779 of NC_036465.1, read as the reverse complement.
GAACTTTGGTATATCCATATTTAATGGTCTTTTTGAATTTAAACGACCGCAGTTGGATACCAGTAGTGTTGGTATGTTCTAATGTTGCATAGCAATTACTTTAGTAATTACATAAGATTAGCAAGTTATTATCACAAAGCCATTGTGAGATTGTTACCATATTGTGACTGAATTTTCAAAAGACATCTACAAATGTTTTTTTTCAAATTATGGTTTAGGTTTTTTTCTTTATGAACATTTGAATTAAAAATAAAAATATAGATTCAGAGCACATAGCTAGTCTGGTATGTAGGTCACCCTAACCCTATTTGGACAAATGTTCATTTATTGTATTATCAGTAAATAGTGATTAAAAATTCAGACCACCTAATCTGGAAATTATCTGTCCATGAACAGGAGCACAGAATCAAAAGCTTTGGTTTGGGGCTGCTCTTATTTGTCTGTCTTCTTCCGCTGCTTGAGTGCTTCCTGATCTTTAACTCAAATCCATATAAAGATCACAAATCTGTTTCAGAAAGCCCCACAGATGTACAGGTATTTCTGCATGCCAGCGCTTGGAAATTATCCACCAGATTTGGCAGCGAAAAAGGGAGGCAAGCAAAAGAGAAGAGAGATGATGGATGGCTAATTGAGGATGAGAGATGAACGGCATCCAGTGCGGTGACAGCTTTCACCTTTTCCCGTTGCATCAAAATAAGTAGGGTCTGTATAATTTGTGCTTTTTTCCTTTTTACTCTAAAGGAGAAAACCGGAAGCTTGTTACAATAATAAATCAAATAGAGACCCATAAATTGACACTAGAGCGTCTATTCAATTACATGAAAAGGTTTATTAAATAAATATGTCAGGATATGAAGGCTCCTAGATTCTAAAAGGAATTTGTTTGAACTTAGTGCATGAGAAGCCATTTCTCCTGCTAACTTCTGCAATTTAGTGACACTAGAGACCACTTCTGAAGACTCGCATCTTTTATCTCTCTTTTCTCTTTCTCTACTTCTCCTCTCCTGCATGCGCCCCTATTAAATGTGCCAGGAGACCATTTTAATCTGACATCTAAGCACTGACTAATTACTGGATGTATCCGTTACTCAACTACCTTAATTTTATTTCAAAACTCAGTGGTGATATTAATATAATCAACTTCTGGCTTTAAAACCCAACTCCACTGTTATTGTCCATTCCAAAGACATTATTGTGGGAGTTTAATCTAATTATACAATTTTATGTGCCAACCATCCCCAAATACCCAGCATCTATAGACAGGACTGAACAGGACAATTAACTCAGTCTGCTTTTCTTTTCAATCGTTTCCTCTTTAGTGTGCAGCCACTGAACAGTAACAAGATTAGGAACCCACCCACGAAATTGGTCACTTACCGATATTATTTGACGGAGGATTTTCGCCTTCATGATCACTCTGTGTGTGTTTGCCTGTGCATGTCTGCAAATTAAAGTGCAGGTCATGTGCTGCATTGTCCTATTTCACTGTAATTACTGTTCTCTGAAGACCTATCAGAGAAGAGTCTCCTTTAAAAATCCATCTAAATGCTCAAGGGGGCAAACTGTTTGTCTGCGCTCTAAATAATGTGTTTCATTAGCACCTTCAAGGAGATGCTAAAAAGTTTGGAGAGCACATTTGCCAGCTGTATATTAATAAAGCCATCACTGATGTCACAAAGACAAAGAGGGATTTCAGGGCTTGTTGAGGCAATATCCTTCACTCCCATCCTCTCACTCTGGTCAGAGTTGATTAAAATATATTAAAAGCTGTAATTTCTAACTTGCTTTAAAATGACAGTTCCTTGAAAAATGCCTGCAATATAGACAAAAATGAAAAAATAAATAAATAAAATTTCATCTTTACTATAGTACAAACCCCCAGAAGCAGCAGACCAGACTATATTTTATGGAAAGTGGTTGAATTTTACAACATAATGACATTTTTTGGTATCCGTTTACACACAGTGGTGACAGGAATATATAAATATTTAAGCCTCACTGTGGTACTGAGGAAAAAGTTAAGAAAAGGGTATAATCGAAATGCTGAAAAACTTTTTTAGAAAGAAAACTTTTAGTCACTGTAATAGGCAGCAATGGTGAAGCGCAGATATATTTGTATAAATCCCTTTCATGACGTTGAAGAGATGAAATAAGCACATATTAATGTTCATCCTTTAAATTGACTGGTTTGAATAAATGTTTTACCTGCCAGCTTGCAGTTGCTGGTTAACTCTTCTTTCATGCTCCTGCACTAAATGATAAAACATTTAGACCAAGCTAAATAAATAAATGAGAAAGACAACCCAGCTAGAAACAGATCACTGCACTAGTGAGGCACGCTAGTGTTTACTGGCTCATTAAATATACATGGATATTTTCTCAAAATATAACTGAATTTAAATTGTACTTACACAGCAAAATTAATTCAATATCAGGATCTGGTAGCGAGAACAGAGTTTTTTGTGGCTATCAATCAATCTATCAATCTAGCTATCTAGAAACTGTGTTTAAAAGTGTGCAGAAATATGCACCCAGTTGTTGCAACGTTTTTACATACATTTTTTTTCTCTCCCTCACCTTGAGCAATTTATGCACAAATTATATTTGAAATTTACTTCACCAAACTTTAGTTTTGAGTAAAGGCAATCTTCCGTCTGGATTTATTTTAATTTAATTTGCCAAATTGAGGGAAAGAGGAAAGGAACATTAAATCCCGATTAATACAACTTAAAACTAAGGAGGAAGAGTTTATAACCCAAAGAAATGTGTGTCACATGGACAAGCACGATTCCCACTAGTGTTGAAAAGGGAGGTGATTTTCACTCTGTGTATGAAACATTTAAACTTAAGATAGTACGTCATTACACAGCTAAAACTTTAATACAGGAGTCAGTAAAGTAAGCATTAAAATAACACATCAAAACATCATAACTATGACTAGCTTTAACAAGCAAAAAGATTGTTTGAATTGTGTCTCCTTTCCACCTTTTCCTCTTCTCTTTCCATCTTCCATCCTTTATTGCTCCATTTGAGGCTTCCTCCCAGGTGGGAAATCATTACATGGCTCACAACTGTGATTTTCCAATATTTTTTTAAACAGAACACCTAAAAAAGAAAAAGCCTCACTGGGAGCCTGCGGCACCGCTCCACAGACACAAACTCGTCTTTGACCTCGCTCTAGTACACACAAACACACATGAACCCGCATGTTTCCCCAGACCCGGAGGGTGAGATATAAAGCTGAGGGGTTTAGAGGTAGAGATGGATTGTCAGGTGGTTTAATTAGAGCTGCAGTGAGTATTTGTCTGAAACAAAGATTTAGGGGGTCTCTTTGCATTTGGAGCATGAGCATGAACATAGCGGTCTGGTAAGGAAACAAATCAATGTGTCCTCATTCTTTCCCCTCCCCCCAAGTCAAGTACAAGGAGACAAATTCAGGTGATACTAATAGGAGAGAGAAAAGCTAGGAAAGGAGGGAGTTCAAGGAGAAAGGAATAAAAGTGTGAAGATGAGAGGACAGGAGGACCAGAAAAATGGGATAGAATTAGATATTTGCAAGCTAAAATAAGGAGATTTTTCTCTTTCTCCAGCCTAGACAGCACACTCCTTCTCCTCCCTCTCCGTCTCTCTTTGACAATGACATCCTTCTCCTCTCATCCTGCACTCCAGAATCAAATAGCTGTGACCATGCTCTAACACAGCTATCACTCGCATCAAACCGATCCTGCTGCTCAGCCTGCATGTGTATGCACAACCCCATTTACATCGGTACAAGCACACATACAGGAGCTATTCTCTCTCTTACTAGAGGTCAACGGAAACACAACACAAGGTGAGTCAACCACTTTGCTGTGGCGCATATATCACTAGTTATTCTCAGATAGGGAGGGGGTCACCAGGGACACTCATGAGGATGCTGCATCAGAGAAACACTCAGTGAATAGTAACACACATGAAATCTCATTCAGGATGTTGGGAAAGTCCAGAAACATTAATAAATAAATACATTTAGAAACTGACACAACTTCAGCTGGCTCGTCTTAGAAGACACTCATACTTCTTGAATTTTTTTAGGGTTTTGTCACATTTTGTTGGGAATTTATGTAACTAGATCAGGACAAATGAATTTGTCACTGTGAACTGGAACAAAAGTCATTTTTTCAAGGTTTTGACAAATACAAATCTGAAAAATGTGACACATTTTTATTTAGACTTTATTTAGACTGGATGAGGAGCATCTGTGAAGTTGAATCGTGTTGTAGTCTTGCGTATGATTTTTTTCTAATCAGATTTAGGTCAGTGAGGCTATTCTAACATATGACTGATTAACACACAATGCTGGCTCTACATGAAGGGCTGTGGTCCTGCTCTAAGGTGAACCTCAAGGCCAGTCATTTGCAGCCTTCGTGACACTTTCATCCACCATGCTCTGGTTTTTAAAAAGCATACCAAAGCATGATGCTGCCACCACCATGCTTTCATTGTTTGTTGGGGGATCTTATCTTTTACATTGTTTAATGTAAGAGAAGTGACTTCTCATTATTGTCTTTTACAAATGTAACAATCCTGCCACACTTCCATTAAAAATGGGATTTTTGGAGTTGTGCTGTGAACAAATTCTCTCACCAAAGCTGCAGCTCCTGCAGAGATACTGACAGCTTATTTGTTTCTCAGATGAATGGTCTGAGAAACATTCTCAGATGAATGGTCTGAGAGCTTGGGCTATGAGGGCTTGCCTCATAGCCCAAGCCCTTTTCAAACTTCTCTGCTACTTCATCCCTCATTTGTTTGGTGGGTTCACTGATGTCATTTACTCTCTAATGTTCTGTAACAAACCTTCAAGGTGTTCACAGAGCAGCTGCATTTACTAAACTACACACAAATTGACCATATTAACTAGTTAAGTGACTTCTGAAGGGAGCTGGTTTCACTGGATTTAATTTTCAGTTTTCAGTAAATTATTGGGTGTGTGTGATAAGGAGAAAAAAATTTGGACAAAGTTGAAGGGATATGAGTAGTTTTGCAAGAAACTGCAACATTCAGAAAAATATGTTCAAACTATGTTTGAAATTTTAATGGAAAAAAAACAAACTAAAGATCTATTTCATAATTTAGTCTTTTACGATGCAAGACAAATGAGAAAATTAATTAGCAATCAGAGAGTTTCTGCCACACTGAGAAGACAAAGTAATCATCATTACGCATAATTTGAGGCTGACGCAGTGTTTACTTTTGCCGTCTTTTTTACTGTCAAAAGAAAGTGATGTCATCCGCAGCAGGAATGAATGTTGGCACAGACACATGATCAGATCAAAGCAGGATGAGTGGCAGGAAAGACTAAGGCAGAGAATTAGGTGTGTGTAAGGAAGAAAGATAAAAGAGGAGAACCGGATGGTGATAAGAGGTAGAAATGGGGCAAAAAGGAGGCTAGAGAGCTTTAGAGAATGTATCAGTAAATGAAAGTCACTAAGTGAGCAGTAGTAGACTGTTCAGCCAGAACAGCAAAGGTATAAATAAAGCAAGTGACCCAAGCAACAGTGCACATTTCGGTGTGTGTGTGTGTGTCCTGGCTCGACTCCCAGGAGCAGACACTTCTGCGCTGCCAAAGTTTAACTGGGTCCATTCTCGTGCCACGGTTGATGTAGTGAACTACATCAAAACTACAGCATTCCACTGGGATAAGCCTCTAATAGGGAATAACATGGAAAAAGATTGAGTCAAAGAAGGGGTTTTAATAACAGAGTGACAGGATTTAAGAAAAAAACAGATATATGCAAGAGTTAATGAGAAAATTGCAGTAGGTAGAAGCAGAGATAGAAATCGATTAAGGAGAGGAAGAATGAGAGAGAGGTAGAGATGAAGAGAGAGAGAGGGAGGGAGGGAGGGAGGGAGGGAGGGAGAGAATCACTGGGCTCCACGAGGATCAGCAGCGTCAGAATGAGACGGGGAGAGATAGAGAGCAGTAAAGAGTCAGGAGAGAAGAGGAGAGAGCGCTGGCGAGGACTAAAGGACTACCAGCTACAAAAGAGACGCACCAAGAAGGAGGGAGGAAAGGCATGCTGACCAAAGAAGAGCATAAGAAACTGTAAGTGACTCTGAAACAACAGCAAAGAAAGCTGTTGGAGAATATTACTAAGTGTGGCGTGGAGTGTGTATAGAGGAGAGACGGCATAAAAGCTTACAAGGTACTTTTATATCAAGGACTGTATTGACCCTCTCGGGAATATTCCCCGTTTCAGAGCACTTCATTTAAGATTAAAGATGCTGGTTGGATATTTGAATGGAGGGAACTGGGACTGTTTGGAAGCAGCTGCAATAGTAGGAAAAAAAAAAATCTGCACTATACAACTAGCAGAAAATACTGTCTGACTTGTGTCTGTTTAGTTTTTATAGTTAGTCGTTTATGAATTGGTCTACTTATACTTACAAAACCTATATGTTGAGTTTAAAATGTGCATTAGTGTGTTTTTATTAAGAAGGTTATGTGATCACATCAACACTGAGCTTCACTGTAAGTATGTAGGAATGAAATCCCATCCATCTGAAACAGCAGGATTTGATGCATATGAAAGCATCGGTTTCTGTTTGCGTTGCTGCGCTCAGTGGGTGCTTATTTTGAATGTTCTATTCTACAATGTTAATGATGTTTCTTTTAGCTTTTATTGAGGATTCTAAACCTTTATGCGTGGAGGTGTGTGTGTGTGTGTGCGTGTGTGTTTCCTAATTGTTATTGAAAGCCACTGAACTGGTCGTCAGGGCAGCAGGTGTAGCTTTAAAATCACTCGTGGACTCTAATGTGTCTGCGATGTGTGCAGTCTAGGTAAGCCTTTGACTTGGGAGACATAAATCCGGTTAATGTGGCCCCGTCATAGCAATGTGTCTTCCTTTCTTATGTCCTTCTAATGTTAGTTAGTGAATCCTAATGTTCAAGTTATGGTTGGAGCACTTAGCAGCTACTGTTGATGTTAGGGCAACCCAAGGTAAATGCACACTCAAATGATTTAAACAGGACGATGAGTACATTATGAGATAACACGTGATTGTACTGCAGAAGCAGTCTGGATATATGACCTGTGACCTTAAAATGTCTGTAACATTCTCAGCTGGGGGAGGTATTTTAAACAGCTTCAGATACAGTATGAGCTAAAACCTTACAGCACAAGATTTTCTAGACTGGTTCAAACACCATGTGAAACTGAAAAGTGACAGATTCCTTCGCTTTATTTCGATTGTTCTAAATTTCCTGTCTAACTGCATGATGTGCAAATCCAGAATTTGCTGATAATCTGTTTATCTGCACAGCATTTCCTCTGACGCACACTTCTGCAAAACCTCTAAGAGAAGTATTTTCCCCAATACTCGAGAGCTGTCAAAGTTGTTTTTCTTTTTTTTTTCTTCTTTTCTTTTACTCCAAAGTTATGTGTTGATTGCTGCAAAACGCTCAGTTCCAAATTCACTTTCATGCCTTCAACATGAACACTCCCTCAGAAATTTTTTTTGAGGAAAACTGATGTTGGACGAGTTTCACTCTTCCATGTACAAACATCTGCTGTTTGTTCATTACTCCAGCACAGTTTAATGGTGCTGCAGTATACCAACGCCAGTAGACAAAATTACAAGCTCTTCTGCTGTAAATGTGAGCTCTGCTTACAGTTTTGCCCAGAGGATATACATTTTTATCTGAACATTTCCTTCATTTTGTCCATTTAATTTCTAATGAGACTTTTGATACTGTTGCTGTAATTTTCCTATTTTCTGACAGAATCTCTCTTAAAATGTCCAGTTGCACCAAACATGTTCTCAAGCCCAATCTGATTGTTTTAGGCCGAAATCTGTTTTTTAGGTGCAACTTGCTGATTCTGATTTTGACCGATACTGATTTTTGACTTAAAGGGCTGCAACATGTGAAGGAATAAAACTAATTAATGGAAGTAATATTTTTAAATTGAGCAAAATTTTTAAAAATTAATTAATTAAAAGATCAAAAATATCCTCAACTATTTTTTTGTCGAATTGAAAAAAGTGAATTGTTGTTTGATAAGCTCATAGACCAGAAAATAAGGTTTGAGGTTGAGATGTAATTAATAAAATGAAAACCAAAAAAAGAGAGAGAAGTTTTTTATAGACTTGAGCTGCTGATTATTGATTAGAGGAGTTCAAATGAAATAAAAAAAAATTATAATTCTGCTGTAATGGGGATATTCCAATAATGGCACTTCTTAAAATGATCAAGATCAAAAAGTAAAATAAATAAGTGATAAAGGATAATTAAAACTTTTATATTTAAAAAGTTTGTTTCTCCGTCACATTTTTACTTGTTTTACGTCAACAGTATTTAATATTATTACACTTCTGATGTTACTGAACTTGAGTGATACATTTTCTAATTATAAATGAGAGGTTAACTACCTGTCTATTAATAAAACACTGCCAAACATAACAGAGAACAGATTGAATGGGAAATTTAAATCTGAATAGAGTTTAATGCAAATCACGCCTGACAAACCTCATCAGTAGGTGACGACACTAAGCCTGAATTTGCTTTCAGTCCATTGCTTCTCTCCAGAGAGTGACGGATGATGGAGAGAAAGAGCAAATGGAGGTTAAAAGAGGACTGACAGGGAGGCAAGGTGGATGAATAAAAAAAAACTGTGCCATGGTGAGTGCATGTGTGGGGGTGTGTTTGTGTGTGTTGCCAGAACTTTAACCGCTCTGTTAGCCAGAAAGAAGTGATAAAGTGACGAGACACAGATGAGATGCAGGGAAAAAGAGAGAAGGGCTGAGAAGTCAGAAGGGCAGGAAGATAAGAATGAGGGGGAGATGCTGCTGTGGTCACCATAGATGCATAAGAGAAAGTAATAAATCAAGTGTTACTGGTTTTGGTCATTTTCTAGGCAGCACAAAGAAAAAATCCAAAATTTGCTGATAATCTGTTTCTGTGCAGCTTTTTCTCTGGTACAAACTGCTGATAAGATGTCTAAGAGAAGTTTTATTTTCAAGAGTTGTCAGAGCTACAAAATCATAAAAATGAGAAGAATGAAAAGCACTTAGAGAACAAAACAGGAGGAAAGCAGGTGAAAATGGTGAGAGTTGAGATGAAACAAATAAAATAATAAAAGTATGGTTTTAAAAAAAACTCATCACATCTGACTAACCACTGATAAGGGAGTGGTTTGGTTGTGCACCTGAAGTCGGACATTTTGTTGTCCCGCATTACCTCACTGGAATGGTTTCTTCACTATATCAAGCTCATCTCTCATTATTGGATGTTTGGTTGGAAATAGCTCATAAATATTCAGCTTTTTGTTTGTTTCTCTGCTCTGTTGCTCAACCAACACAACACATAAAATCCTCCAGCTAGCAACAAAACAAATGAATCAGACCACTAGATGGATTTGCCAATATTGGTCTCTTTTTCTAAATGCTTTTTTGTTTGTTGTCAGGAGTCTCTCAGGGTTTTTCAATTGAAATAGTGCTTCAAGTGATTCTATTCGTAATTCCATCTCATAAAAGGCGGCTAAACAAGGCTCTGAATCTGTCATAAAACTGATGATAATGAGTTTGTTTGTGTATCATTATAGAATTAGCATATTGCAGCATTAACCTTTGACCTATGCTGGAACATTGGACTCAGTGACTATAGACAAGTTATTTATCACGTCTGATATGCAACATATTGGAAATTGTTTTTTTCCAGTAATTTCTCACCCCTGCATAATTTCTGAGCAGATGCGAATATGAAAAACAAAAAGCAATCCCTCTCAATATGTCATTCTGGGTTGTTTGTTGTATGAATGCTGCTAAATATAAAGACATACACAAGATCTTTAGAAGGACACCCAGCTGGACTGTTTGTCGTAGTCAAATGATTTCTGAAAGATTTACATTTTACTTTTTAATTAGCTGCAATTGTATTTATTTTCAGCTTTTATGCATACCAGTAGAACAAACAACCAAAGAAAATCATGTCAAACCCCCCATGCACACAGAAGTTTATCATTTTACTGTGAAAATTACCATACAGACATAAGGGGGCAATAGTACGCACACTCATTCACTTATTTGTTAGACAAATAGGATTAGAAGACCTGAGTCTCTGAACACTCATTAACTTCTTATGTTGCATTTTGGACTATAAGAGTCTTAGAGAAAGATGCTTGCATATTATACAATCTGTGCTTCACACAGACAGCCGGCTCTTGTGATATGAACATTAACCTTTTATGGCATCTGGCTCTTCACTTAAAATGCTGATTAAAGTGCACTGTCACTACACAATACAGCTGGACGCAATTAAAATGCATAACAAACCAGCTGCAGAAACGGCTGAGCCGGTTTCCTAATTCTTTTCAAAGACCATTACTAGATTTGTGCTTCTGTGAGGAAAAACAAAATGCCACAGCGTAACACTTAAAAACAGACGAGATCAGCAGCCGATTACAGTAAGAAAAGCAAGCAGCGATCCAGGATCAAGAGCATACATGCTTTACGATGTTGCACACAAACATGGGGCTGAGCCGGGTTTATTGCAGGAACTATACTCATTACTTTTGAACACTAAGACACGAGCAGACAGCATAAGAACCAGAGTAAATACAAAACACAGATTTTTAAATCAAGTTTTCATTTATTCAGGGGAAAAAGCTCAAAACAATCTGGCTCTGTGTGAAGAAGTAATTGCCCACCAAATCTAGAACCTACTTGTGCCACCATTGGCAGCTAAACCTGCCATGAACTATTTGCAATATCCTGCAATGAGTCATTTACACACTGTGAGGGAACTTTGGCACCATTTTCTAATAACATTTGTGCTTTTTATGCCCCACTGCAGGGTTTTCAAGCATGAAAGGCAAGTTTAAGGTTATTACGCAGAATCTCAATTGGATACAAGTCCAGACATTGATCAAGCCATTAATTTTTTTCTGTTTTTTAAAGATTTAGTGGGGGACTTACTGGTGTGCTTTTGATTGGCATCATCCTGCACAAGACAGTTTAGCTCAGGGTTCTTGACGGATGGCTACATATTTTGCTTTGTGTTTTTCTGATAGAGGATAAAATTCATGGCTCAATCAATTATCGCTAATTATCCAACCCATAAGCAGCAAAGCAGTCCCAGACCATGCCACTACCGCCACCATGTTTGACTGGATAATACTCTTTTTCCAAAATCCTGGATACATTATTTTGTTTTTTGTTTTTTTAAGTCATGCATCCTTATCTTTTTAGTCACATCCTTATCTTTCCCATATAGATTTAGTTTTCCTGTTGGGACTCGATTAAAATTGCCAATTGAGTTAATTGCAGGGTCTGTACATAGACAAAATAAGCAATATTTTCAATTAAAACACAAATTTTGCTAATAAAATACTAAAATATTAATACGAAATCAACAACAAAGACATTCTTTTGTTTTTAATCTAGTATTTATCCATATATTTTTACACACTGACTTATTTAAAGCAACAAGGCCAATAGAGCTTTAGATTTTGTACTGGTTCTTCTGTTACCTCCTTAATGAATCATTTATATGCTCAGAGTAATTCTGATTGGCTAACCATTCCTGGAAAGGTTTGCCACCATATCACTGTGTCTTAATACAGATAATAACTCTTAATGTGATTCAGTGACAGTGACTTTGCCCGCCAACATTTGTTTGTCATTTTATCCCACAATTAGAGCAATCATAAAAAAGAAAATACTAAAGAAATCTGTAGAGATATAAATATTTTTCTCAGTACTGTAGTTTGTTCTTCATGCTTGTTAGAACAAGATGAAGACATGTTTAGCTTGTTGAAAAATGGCTCTATCATCACTTGCTGAAACAAATTTTTCTCACAACACCCCGAAGTCAAGAACTGAACCTGAAGTCCTGCTAGAAGTGATGAACCTCCCACTGGGCTCTGAACTCAGCATCATTGACTCAGATTACATTAAGACAGTCTGAAGAAGTGCTGTGACATCCCAGGGAGCTTGCAACATCCTCCCAAGATAATTGGACATGTTTTAAAGGCAGGTTGTAATGCCAGAGAGTGACTGGATTTGGATTCATATCGTTGAGGCATGTTTGTGTTGCTGTTTACCTTCTAACCAGTTTCCAATTTATAATTACTGTGGAACAACTCTTTATGCCAAGCTTCTTTGAAAATATACTTTAAAAAGTCAAACTGTCTTGCAATTTCCTGGACAATTAGAAAAAATGAAGTTTACTTTCCACCTACCTAGGGATGCATGACGCTTTTTGTACTATAATTATATCATACAGCAGACGGCAAGTGTTTGCTGGGGTGAGGAACCACAGTCGGGCGCAGATAGCTAAAATCTGCAAATACTTGAGACTCAAATGCCTATTACTGCCTATTTTAATACAGTAGTTCAAGCACCTAATGTGCCTTGTATCACCTCAATATGCATTCATTTGCACAGTGGAAACCATCTTAGCCCTCACACAGGACCTAACATCTACAGTCTTCCCTTTCTCTGCTCTTGGGGGTACAGCCAATCAGCAGCAAGAAAAATTAATGGTCCTACTGGATTGGCTGCTATGTAAATGCCAGTTGAGAAAAGGACACATTTAGATTTCAGGACACCAAACTGAGGACAAGATCATGGCTGTAAGCCTTATTCAGATCCACAAAAGGCTTGTAGAGTGAACTGCCACCTCTCCAAATTTCCAAAAGGGTAAACATCGGTCCGCTGTCCCATGCTGCCACTGCCCTTTCTCCCAATCAATCCAAGGTTTGATAATTGATCAGAGCCTTCTCTCCAGTAAGGTATGTCCACAATTAGCCATTAAAATGAGTCCAATTGTCTAGTGTCGCCGTTCAACATTCATGCCTCTAATTAAATCCAGTTAAGAAGCTCTACAAAGTTTTTCCTGACAATTTTTTGTCACATCTAAAAAAAGTGATTGCCTACAGAGCTGTTTAAAGTCAGGAGAAGAAAAATAAAGAATATCCAGGGCATTAAATATAGCATAGTGGAGAGTGAAGACAATCATCATCAAGGGATCAAAACACAAGCACAACTTAATGTCCTTCCTGAACTGATGAAAGAAGTGGTGTAGGGCGATGCCAGGAGACGTACAAGAGCAGCAGGAATTTCAGGCAAATACTGGCTAATAATGTCCCAAAAGATATGGCCTAATTAATACATATATGGGTCACCAGACACAAAACCAAGCTTCTCAAATGGCCATTTTAATCCCCAGATCGAAATCCTATAAAAACCCCAGTAGGGGGAGTTGAAAGGAGAACAGAAAACCAGATCCAAATCCAGGATTCTAGACAATCTATGATGGCATAAAGAAAAATAGACACAGATCTGTTTGTCTGTATAGTCCAATTGCATGAGCTGCTAAAGGAGAATAATAAATCCCAATCTACTGACAACCACAGTAACATAATGTATTAACAGCAGGGACAACAATATGTTTGGCATTGGAAGCGTTGCTAAAAAACATTTATTTTTCTCTCCACACTGAACAAACACACTGACTCAAATTAAATGTTGGATTTCTCTGGATAATTAAGTACAAGGTTCTGCTGCAATAAAATTTTATTTTTTGCCGTTTAACAGAAGTTTATCAAATTTGTCCATGTCTGTTACATGGCAAAAATGACAAAGTTCCCCTGTTGCTTTCAATTGCGACCCAGATAAAGGAGAAAAATTGACTGCACAACCCAAACTGCAGCATGCACCGTGTCTCAAAGGGCCAATATCTTGCTGTGTTTGTTCTGTTCTGGTAGCAAGTGGGTGAGAGATAGTTACTGGGAGAAGCAGTGTGATTACAGAGCAGTAAAGCAAAATCTCAGTTACCGTAACACACAAACGCACACGCCGAAAGCCTGTCAATCGGCTGTTGAAAAATGAGGCTCACCTTGAAATGACAGAGGGACTCGACTCGCTGGAGCATTCACTGCTCTGTTGCCACTGCAAAGATGTAGGTGCGCGCTCACACACGCTTGAAGACCACAGGGCCTCGCTTACACAGGCCGTTTTGTAGACAGTTCTTTAAAAATGCAAAGCCACCAACTGGTAAATTAAACTCATTGTGTTTGCAAAGCGATGTCATAAAAAGCAGCGCACTGTCAAGATGCTCCCTGCGGTGTTTAAAGGCTGAGTGATTTTGCATGGAAGGAAACAGATGCTCAAACATACTTGTGGTGTGTATTGATTTCTGCCTAGCACATCTTGGATTTTTTTTCCCTCTCTTTTATTATTTTCCCCTTTGTGCATCTCTATTATCTGGTAATTTCTCTGTATTATTTAATGCTAACTACAAGTCTCATGGATTAAAACATACTAATAAAACATGCTGATCCATGTCTTTGTTTGACAAAGATAAACCCAGTTTACTTAGTTTGTGACTGTTCTTCATCTGTAATCCTTCCACCACCTTTCAGCTCCTTTCGCTCCCCTCGTTCACCTCCCTGTAGCCCACCTTCATCCTACAGCTGACAGTGTTTCCTCCCCTTCTCCTCCCTGTTCATTTAGCACAGCACGAGGTGCAGTGTGGGCGAGAGACTAAGATTAAATATAGAGACGGAGGGAGGCGATAGAGAAAAACAGCGTATTAGAGACAGCATGACAGAAATGGAAAAGGTGGCTGTTGTGTGGAAAAGTGTGACAACAAACACAGGTAATGATGAAAGAGTGACAGGAGGATCGGGGGTTATCTAATGGGACTTAAAGGAGTCACAGGTAGAAAGCTGGAGAATGACAGAAATGAACACTGATTTCTGAGGACATGGTGTCTCTTTCTGCCTGACAGCCCTCAGGTCGGAGGTGAAGAGTGAGACTTGAGACAGACACATAAAAACAAACGGGCGCACACACACGGTCTGACTGAAAACACAGAAAGAGAAAAGGGAGGTGAAACTTTGCGGAAGAAAGGGCTCCGCTCTCCTGAAACTGCCGAAGCAACGAAAAAAGCAGTGAAAAAAATTAAATTTGACTGAGTTAAGCTAAGTCTTACAAAACAGTTACCCATTCATATAATCAAGATGAAACACAAACTTGTAGCTATATTTTAACACACCTGTCCCTTTTCTTTCTAGTACGCAAACAAAGCCTTCTTCTGTTAGCAATCATCGTCTTTTTCCGGCTGGATAAACATCATCTGCAAATTGTTACTGGCAAGCATCACATCTCAGACCTTAGCTCATCCACGCAGTAGTTTTGGATTGCTTAGTAAACAAATAAGAAAACAAATCTTTCTACAGTAGATCTCAAAAGTGATGTGATTGTTTTCAAGGTTCTCACCTTCATTGTGGCCCTGTACAATCAAACCATAACTTAAATCTGTTCTGGGGAAATTGCAAAAAAAAAACCGGAATAGGCAAAAAAAAAATATTCTGGACACATAGCAATGAAACAAATACTATTGGTTGAATTAGATTGTCTGTTTACACATATAAAATTAATTATGGTGAATTTGAATAACTTGTAATAACTATTTAGCTTAAGTCATAATTTGCAGTGAGGTTACAAGAAAATTAAGATGACATGATTGTACAAAGTTATCAGTGAAAACAAATTAGTATTCAAAATAGATACCATAGAACTCTTAAAAAACAAACTATTTAAAAATGTTGGGAAATGTCAAAAACTGGAGGTTTCTCTAAAAATTATGAAAATAAACAGAAATTGGTCAGGGAGGTCAATTTCATATGATTAGCAATGGTCTTTTTGTAAATCACAAAACCTGGCTTGTGCACCCTTTTAAGCTCCACTGATGTATTGTATCCTTTTAAGATGTATTCTGGCCAAAAGCCTCTGCAGTCTATTGTTAGACAGGAATCACCTTGATTTGCTTTAATCAGCTAAAGAGAATCTTGAAGCACTACTTTCAGGCAGCTTTATGAAAGATGGTGAATCAATAACCACAGTGTAACATGCAACTAGTCCAACTCTTGAAAATCTGCAGGTACAGGATGCAGAGTAATGCAGACTGAGCACAATCTAAACTTACACTGCTCCCTGTTTTGTGGTGCTGTCCCCTGGGGCATGTACGCATTCACAATGAAGTGTATTAATTCAGTTTTAATATTTAATACTGCACTCCTGAATGAAAACTGAAAGCCTAAAGAATCTGACATTTGTTTCACTTGCAGCCAAAAAAAAAGGAAAACAAAGTGCCTGAAGTCATTCTGTTCAACAGTGTGGAGACATCAGGCTTTCAAATGAGTCTCTAGAAATCATGACGGGGCGTTGGTATGGAAGGATGCGTGCATGGCTCTGATTCTGAATACATAAGAACAATTAGAGTATCTCATTGCTGTCAGAGACAGTTAGGTGGTGTCAATTAATCAAAAAATATTTGTAATTACAGTTGACTATAAGACCTTGAAAACTTCTTGAGGTTATTTGTGCTCATTTTATGACAATGTTTGTGTACTTTTCTCAATAATGTCAGAGAAAATATTTAACTTTAAGGTAATGCAGTAACTGAAATGCAATGAATAAAAAATTGTTTTGTCTTATTTACAAAATAAATTAAGCAGTGTACATTGATTTTAAATTTTAAATATTTAAAATGAATAACCTGGTTTCCATGTTTTGTTTTGTTTTTTTCTGAGTGACTGTATGAGGTTTTATTTTACTAACTTTTTAATAATTGAAATCCTAAATATGTTTTAATACTTTTGACTTTAATTGGACAGAATGTAAAAAAAACCCACTATGATATGTAAAAAACATTTTGTCAGAGATTTCTTAGCCTTATTGCAAAACCTAAACAGATTTACATCTATTATGTATTATATGTATAATTACATAATGTGTTGTTTTTGTCATAGCATCAATTTATGTCCTTAGTTTAAAAATATTATACTGCTTCTTTATTAGCTCTATAAACTGAGCATCTCTGCTGTAATGTTTCACGATGTTGCATAAAACAAGCTATTTTTTTAATTCACAGGATGCACCTGCAAATTTAACATCAAACATTACCTGTTTGAGATATTGTTAGGATACAGAAACACTGTTGGTCGAACCCAGAAATCCATTAACATTCATACAAATATTGCATCATTTTTAAGTTATCTGCAGTAAGACTAAGACTCTGCACCACTGATTTGCAAGGCTGAATTTCAAATGACTTCAAACAAATAAGTAGTTTGAGCTCTCCTTCTACTTTATAATAATGTCTGAGGGAGGTTAATATATAAATAACCAAAAAAATGCCTCTAAGTTTCTGCTTCTGTGAGTGTTGCTTTTGAAGTTGGACAAAATGTAATAAATCTGAGTCCTTTCTCTTCTTTAGCTTACATCATATGTTTCCATCTGTCTGTTCCCAGACAGATCATCTCATCTGATCCTTCAGATGAGATGAAGGATCAGCACAACTTCAGTCTCTTAAAGTTGTGCTCATAATTTCGGAAAATGCTATTGATGCGTTTTTATTACTTTATCTTCCAGCACTTTGATTAAAGTAATAATATACCAGCTATTAATGTTCCATTTCCTCTAACAGCACAGCTCCCCAGTTTAAGGAGGAATCAACAAATCTCTTCTGCATATCATTATTAAATCATAATGTTGTGCCAAAGCAACTCTTGTCTTCATGAAAAGACTATCGTTGGTGGAATAAACATCTCAAAAGTACTAAAAGCCACACAATCTGGATAACTATGGTTTGCTGTTGTAAATCTACACAGTCAAAAATTAACTGGAATGATTTGGGTTATTTAGCAAGTAACGTGAGTAATTTAGCCTGTCACAAGAGAGAAAAAAATAAGAGTTCACTTTCCAAAGTGACATCTTTACCATGTCAACCATACATTTATAAATGTAACAATTCCAAACTAAATATTTAGGTCTGTATGTAGCTCCTCTTCAAGAGCAATCTTCTCAAAAAGAGAATATTTGTCCTGAACTAAGACAGTCCTTTTAAAACTTGCGACTCAACAATTACTTGTCTGGTGTTCTTTCTCTCTCTTGGTTGATCTCCTTTCTTGTCTTTTACAAACATGTGCATAGTGCCAGGCACTGTGCAAAAGATCTTTCTTGAAACCTGTCCTCATTTTCTCAGCAACATAGACTTTCAGAACATTTAAGAAACACTTCTATGCTCAGTCCTAGTGATCCTAATGCTGAGCAAAATGAGTCAATGTGGCAATTTTGTTCATTAGAAAATAAATAATCATGATCCTAAGTAAATAATAAGAGAATTTTTTTTAGTACTCTTTAGTTCTTTAATGAAATGATTTTTTTTCCCTAAAAATTGCAATTGTTTGATATGCAATGATCAGAGGAGACACACAACAAAGGGGATTTGTTTTCGATCATAAATTTGAATACATCTTAAATGTAATTAGGATTTTATTTTATACAGAGTAAGAAAACTAATGTTCTAAATTGCCAATTATACTAAGACCTACATTTGTCTAACACCATGATTCAATTAACCCAAATGAAAGCTCTCGAAACAATTAGGTTTCAATCACTATCCAATGCTCTTAAATACAGAACCAATTCAATATGGACAGTCAAATGACCTCCATTTGTTTTCTCAATTAGTTTATGGTAAGAAAGCTAATATATTTTCTCCAGTTCTATTATACAATGTGGCCCCACACAAATCTGAGTTACCTTTCAGAAGACTGCAATAATTCATATTGTTAGCTCTCTAAATGCAGTTTTTAAATAATCAATGTTCCTGCACAGTTGAGCAATTGGCTGCACTGTTGCCTTGTGGGCAAGAAAGGTCCTGGGTTCAAATCCTGGCTTGCGGTCTTTCTGTATGGAGTTTGCATGTTGTACTGGTGCCTACAGTATGTGTGTTCTCCCTACTGACTATGGGATAGGCACCAGCTGTCCTACGACCCAGAGGGGATAAGCAGGTATAGATAATGGATGAATCATCCCCATGGATGGAAGGTTCCTGAACACAAACACAAATAGTGTTTGAATAGCTTATGTTTGCTTTTTTTGGCCTGAACAAAGTAAAAACTTTCGAGATTTAAACTGACCATCCTATTGTGAAAAAGAGGATCCGGAAACATTGACGTCTGCTTATGAACTCCAGCTGATGGTTATAGTGACTTGAATCTATACCTTAGTGGGTGTTATGCTGCTATAAGTATTGACTACTCTAAAGATAAATTAATTTTCCCTCAATACTTTGTTTAATTCATATCAGAAAGGCAAAGGAAATCTCTATAAGACTGAAACCCAGAAAACTATCATCACCAGCACATTTTGGGGGTTCCTAAACAGACAGTTACTTGTCCTTGACCATTTCAGATTACCGATTTTTTCCATAAGCACCACATACATATTTAGAGGTACAACTTAAGCCATAAAAATAATTATTGAAGCTCTATTCCCTATTTATTTTAATCTTTGTAATTTAACTAATAATTGATTAAAAAAAAGACTCCACTTTATAATTTGCTTTGTTAGAGTAAAAACTAGGATTAAGAAAAACATGCACATACTCAGTCATGAATATGAAAACACACAAATAAATTTACATAAAGAGGAACAGAGGCAGGGGATGATTGTGAATCTCTTATTTTCTAATCCATATTTGATGTTGTATATTGCAAGCAGCACACAGCTCAAAGACTGCACCAACATCCATAGGAAAATGTTTGTCAGATTTATGAAGGAATCAAGCATGTTTGTAACCACCAGAAATGCACTGCAACTTTTGAAGTATTTCAAGAAAATCTACACGTTTTCTCAAATTAAATGTAAAAATTTAAAACTGTAAATGCAACTCTCCTCCTGGGTTATAAAAACTTGATAGACTTCTATTGATCTGGTCAGTGGGAGCATTCAGTCGTAGTTGAAGCTTTTATATGGTGCCTAATGTCTATATATTCTTGCCAGTCTTACCATTCATTACCTCTGTCCTTTCTTTTATTTCGCTCATTTATTTCCTTTCTCTCTCTCTTTCTTTTCTGCTTAGAACTATCTGGAATGCCCAAAGAAGTCATCACCTGCAGGTCATTGGTCAGAAAGCGAGAAATACCCTGACAGAGATGTCCACTCAGAGTTGACTAAACTTCTAAGGAGATCAATAATGAAAGAATCCCCAGAGTTTATTGGATGTTGAATTCCTGTCAACAACTTCTATACAGAGCTCTTTTCATCTGCCACTGCAACACTCAGATTTATTTTGGTAAACAAAAGCTGGAACGTCTTCCCTTTCTGTTGGATATAACCTTGCAGAGGCTGGCTGATGTCGCCGCTTGCCTCCATCCCTTTCAGCTCCTCCGGGGGCTGAGCCAACCTACAGAGGAGCATGGGCAGGAGAGTGGCAGATCCAACTAATCCGGTGCCTGCGCTGGGAGTTCCTCTGGCTGGGGGGCGATGGGGTCCACTTTGCAGCATTGGGGTGCAGACATCTCCCAGACTGCGGACTCTACCCTCTATCAAACAACACGGCAGCCAACAGACCACCACGCATCAGTCCCTCACAATGGCGACAGAACAAGCACTGGCAGCGAACACAGGAGGAGCTATCAGAAGTGACAGCAAGAACCTGCCGGTGTCCAAAGAGACGTCTCAGAACGAAATCAACAGCCTTACGCAGGACGACATGGGGTCACAAGGGTCGGGCAGTGGAGTTTATTGCCAGATCAGGACTATACAAACAAACCCGAAGGACAAAAAAGATAAAAGGACAACTCGGTATATAAATGGGAGTGTAGTAGCTTCAGATTTGGTGGGAGGAGTTTGCAGTGAATCTACAGAAAGCAAGGAGCCAGCCCAGGAAAAGAGAAGGGTGCAATCTCTGCGAGGGGAAGGCCATCGCTCGGTGTTAAAGACAGCAAGTGTTTGTTCAGCTGCACACGCCACCACACCTCGGCCCTGTCGAACAATGGCAACCTCGCCACAACGTCTATGTGTGACGTGTGGGAGGAGACGGTCGCAGATTACACAGTGCACAGGCGCATGTCGCAGGAGAACAGTCAATCAAATAACAGCAAGTCAAACTTTACCTAATCCACCACGAAAAACATCTGTAGCCCCCACCCAGTCAAGAAAAGCATCTGCTGCTCTGAGTTCTCAGTCTTGCTCCAAAAGCACAGACAGAGCCAACCCACTTCAGCCCACATCAGCAAAGACTGCTCAAATACCCCAGCTGCCCCACACCATGCCAAAAACACACAGTTCACAGTTTAACCACACGGCACATACTCATAACCAAACAAAAGACTCAAAGCTGCAGACAAGGCCACATTCAGCAGACTTTACCTGTTACAAGGACTCAGCCACACAAACATCAGAAGCACACACACACTCCAACACAGACAGAACGTCAGCACTCACACAAAATGCAGAGGCGAACCAAAAACATCCAACAGACAAGCAAAATCACAATGAGGGTCAAATCCAAAAAACCGATGAATCAGTCTGCAACATTTCTAAGTCTCAACTGCCTTCCCCTCTCAGTGACTCAAAACACTCTCCTAAAGCCACCCATTCTAAACCAACCACACCTGCAGCACACACCAAAAACCAAGAGGCCACAAAGTCACCCAAGCAATCCACAGAGCGAATGAAATTCAAGGACACAAAGCAGAAGAGCAAATCGTTTGATGACAACACTCTGCCTTGTAAGACTCATATGAAAGCACAATGTAACGGGGCACCAGGAGGACTTGTAGATGGACAGGCAGTGAATGTGCCACCTGGGCTGGAGAGGCAGCTACAAAATGTGGAGGAGAACCTTCTGTCCAATCAGGAGAAGATTAAGGTGCTTCTCAATGTGATTCAAGACCTGGAGAAGAGCAAAGCTTTAACCGAAGGGTGAGTGCAATGAGGCTTTAAAAATACACAGCAAGGAGAAGGGAGAGATAAGGAAAATGTAAAAAAAAAAGTTAAAAAGAAGAGCAAAAGGAAATAGAGGGCAAAAATGCATAAAGATTGGGAAATAAAAAAGAAAGGGGAAAAAGGAAGAGATGGAGTCAATAATAGAGAAAAAGAAAAAATGAAAGGAATTCACTGCAAGAGTGAGTGCTCAAGCAAGAGTGGGGTAGAGTGATAAAAGAGTAAATATAGGAGGCACATATATTGTCAAGGGAGAGCAAAAGATTGAGAAGAGAGTATATTTGAGTTTTTATGGCAATTTATACCGTCGGGCTTTCCAGTTTTTGTAATAGCTTTTAAAATTTTAAGTCTGTAAAGAATAGACAATATGTGTGTGTATGTGTATGCACATGCACAAGTTAAATGTCTGAAGCAATCTTGCAGAATCACTTACTTGTTTACCTTTAGTCAATATTAGCATCCTTCTCCCTTGTTCTTTCATTTTATTCACCATTTAGAGCAGCAATGATTCTCCAGCAAAGCACCATAATCCCTTCCTGTTTATCTGCAAATTCCTGATCCCTGCTGTTCAAATTGCTTCATGCACTATGTTTATCTTCCACCTCAACATTTTACTCCACTTCATTCTTAGTGTCAGTTTTTTCCTCATCTGCATTTTCACAGTTCCACAATTGAAGCACATCTCCGTCTCAAAGCTGTGAATAACTTTACTTCTATTCAATTTAGCCTCTTTACCATCTGCCATAGGATAGAATGAGAATTTATTGAGTTGCTATTGGATACCACTTCTATTGGAAGATTAAATGTAGACACTGAATTATGTACATTCATTGAGCAAATTGTGTGTTCAATGAATTGTTCAGCTATGTTCACCTGTGTCTCATTTCCATAGTACAATCTTAGCACAGTGTTTTAAAAAGAAGCAAATTTATCTTGAGGGAACTTAAGGTCAAATCAGTCTCTAATTTGAAAGATCACTATTCTACGTAAATCTACATTTGGTCCTGACCAATCTTCTTTGAAATCATCAACTGCTGAAATGGCTACATCTTCACCTTTACATGTACTTAGGCCATTTTCATTACATGTCCTTCTGGTTAACAGATGGGTTACTCCCAAGACTAATCCTTATAAGATTGCCCTGCAATTAATGATTAAGCTGCACAATAAGACTCCTAAACCTAGTGTTTAAGCTGTCTTGCCCTGTCTAATATCATGAATCGGTGCACCACGGTGTGTCTGTGTGTGTGTGTGTGTGTGTGTTTGGTTAAGTTTGAGATTAGCAGGCAGACTGAGACAGAACGATGGGAGCCAGTGGGACACAAAGGGAGAGAACTGAGAGTCAGATAGACATGAACAACCGAGCAGAACCACCATGTTGGAGGGTCTGTGTCTATCTGTTGCAGCACCAGCAGTGACAGCACTGCAAGTGGACTACTGTGATAAAAGCGTCATTTGAGCTTAAAGGTTACTGCTGTGTTCTGCTTCATGTACTATTTTCTTTCCTAAAGCAAATACTTCAGTGCAGTTGCCTTTGATAAAAGGTTGTTGGGAGAAAAATGATACCAGTGACGCTGTTTCTTGCAACATAACTGTAATTAAAAAGTCAATTTTATCAACATAAATCAGCTACTCTTTCATCTAATCAGTTCAACCAAAGGCCAACCAAAGCATCTCAGCAAAACAAACTCTTTTAATTACATGGCAGTGATCATCAGCTTAACAAATTCTCACACTCTATGCCTCTGTGTCCTTGTTTACACTTGGTAACACAGGAGTTTGCGTGATGATATTTAAATATTTTTTTTAGGTTTAATTCTTTGATTTTGTATTTTTAGATTGATCTAACAACTTTAAAAACAAAAATAAATTAAGATCTGCATTTTATGTTTGTGTCATTTGTTAATCTTGAGACAAGATCTACCAATATTCTAAAAAACATAGTTGGAGTGCCTAGACCTACCATCCCATTGTTTTCAGTTATTTAATAATTCCAATTATATTGCCAATACCAATGAATTAAATATTTATCATAGGAAGTAATAAGAACTAGGACATGAGCAGTCTTGACAATGTAATAGTGATGATAAATTAATGAAAAATGTGTTAATCTTCATCAAGCTCATGATAGCATAACCTACTTCATACCACCATCACCATTTTGTTCATCTGCATTGCATTAAAAGACAGCATAAAGAAGTGCAGCGTTAGGCTTTTATAAGTTACGTTATAGGCACCAGTGGCCAACCAATGGAGCAAATGACCCAACTACACCCCATTTTAAACATTGTAGGACTTTGCAGCATGTCACATTAGTTGGGGGTTGCTTAGACCATTCAGGTCTGCTGCAGCAACATGTGAAGGCTTGAAAGAATCATGCTGTAAATATCTGTTGCAAAACATGACAGGGGGGTGAAAACTGTGGACGGTGGGAGGGATTGCAGCTTTGCAATTTTTCAAACTTTTCTGAAACTATAGCATATGTAACAATCACAAATAACACAGGCTGTCACATATATTTTAGAACATGCCAAAATATACAATGGTCTGAACAATACATTAATGACACACAAAAGAGCCACTGCCTCAAAATTATTTGTGTTACCAGTTACTTGGTACTATTGTTATTTTCTTTAACACAGTGACAGTCTGCACCGATGAAAATTTTCTCACCTCAACATTCTGTATGCTTGTAGATAAGATAAGATAAATCTTTATTGTCATTGTCACAAGGACAACAAAATTCAAAGGGTGCCATCAGTCGGTGCACATGCCCAAAAACAAAAAATAACTGTCTCACAATTCACACACAACGCAAGAATCAACAAACTGGCAAAAAAAAAAAAAAGTGACTAAAGTAGTAAAACAGCTGTCCCTTTATTCTAAACTGACCAGCTAATAATTACTTTGCCACACAACGGCAATCATAGACAGTTTGAGTGCTAAACATTTACGCCGAAATGGTTACTATTAAAATTTGCACAACAGATATTGCATTTCTTAAAATAGTACAAACTGCAAGCCTAGTTTATAACCTACAAAAGTGTGTGACTTTCTCAAAATGGATAGCTCATTCATCAAAAGCACCTATTCATATAGGTGAAAGTGTCAGTGTCATCAATATGAGCAAGATAGTCAAAAGGCTTTATCATGTTTTCATTTTGCCAATTGATTCATAAAGGTTCTCCAATTCAAAAAACGTTTTAGCAGCACTCGAAAATACTCAAGACAGCGCTAGACAGTATAGTCTAAACTTAAATAGGAAAACACTGCAGGAAAAACAGTTTACCATTGTCAAACACAGCATGCTTCATGGTTCTTTTTCCATGTGTTTATGTGTGTTGACGTGTTGTTTCTGCAGTCGCAGCTCATACAGAACTGGCCAAGACATAAACAACTGCCCCACCTGCCAGAAGACAGCCTGCATCATTTACAGGTAACCAATACAAATCAATGAACTGAACATATATTATATTCCAAGGACAGATAACTCAAAATTACCTGAAAGTTTTTATTTTAGCTTTTTAATTCTTCACTACTCATCCCTCTCCAGTGTCTCATTGCATTCATATGACTAATTAAGTTCTAACTTTCAGAAACAAGAGAAAAAGTCACGAATTCACTAAAGTGCTACTCAAAGAATGCAAGCTGTGCATTAGAGGCAGATATTTTATCCAGAAAAACAAGTTTTGTGGATAAAGGCAAAATATGGAGGGATATAAAAGATGCATCTTTTCATCTACAGCGATAAAATATGTAACTCAATTACCGAAGTAAAATAATTGTTCTATGTAATTTCTGAAGCTGCTCATTAACATCTTCTGTGTTTTGATCTCCCTTCACCTCCATCAAATCTTATTTTTCATTCACATATTTTATAATGAACATTATTCCATCTGTTCATCTTTGGGGCGCTCTTGACACCAATATATTTACAGAATCACAACAGGCTTCTTTTGATTGCACCTAGTTTGCAATCAAAAGAACAGTTTACTTGCAGGCCTGGATCCCCTTTAGGACTTAGAGCACAAATTATCTTTGTGTTTTTACAAATGTGCTTTATCCATTTCATTATGTGCCTAACCCTGATTGCAAAGGCACGTGTCTGAACACTTTTGTTTCTGTATTGTATTTGATTTTGTGAACCATTTACATCAAGGCAGTGTAGGTCGTTTTTCTTACATTTTTTTTCCTTTTTCAAAATAGCTTCTTTATCACTGATTTCCTTTCTCTGTTCATATTTTTTTTATTCATTTTGATCTTTAGCTGCAGCAGAATCCTTTTTCCCAGTCAGTCATAATTAGCAATAGGGGAATGGACAGTTATATGGTATGGATATACCATTAGACATCTGAGCTACATTAGATAAGACATATTTATTATACAATTAGAAATACGATAAAACATACTTGACCTTGGAGAATTTGTAAATGAATTACTTGGTGATAAAATAATGGTTTAATTAGCAATAAATATAATTGAAACCATTAACTTCTCCAAGACAGCTACAGTTTAGGTTTCTTTTTTTCCCTCAAACATAAAAGTGTATTTTGCTGGCTTAATTTCCTCAACCAAGACAGAACATTTAAGTATCAGAAAGACTAACCAACATCTTTTGAACATAAATTAGGATGTGACTGCACTTTAAACGACACATTTCATTTTAATGGAAAACACACAAAAAGCTTTCGTAGGCAAATTTAATCACAACTTCCAGAAGCATTTTCACAGACAGTGAAATGGTAATAAATTTGATAAAACCGCATAAAAAGGTCGGGAAAACAGCTCTTAGGAAACTGCTAAATGCACTGAGCGCACAGTCCACTTAAGAAAACATTGAAAAAATAAATAAATATGTCATAAGAAATTACTGCTTAAAAACACAAAAAAATTTGGTTGTTGTTATATCTGCTTAGCTGATTGGTCTGTCTCAAAACGTCCACCAAGTATAGAACATACAGTATGTAATATTAAGCAGGTGAGTTCTTGAAAATCAAAGCTTCAAATATCTTTTAATATGTTTAATTTCTTCTTCAGTTCCACTTCGCTTGTAGACACACAAATTTAAGGTATGTAAACGCTGATCAATTCAAGAAAGAGACAACAAGTCACTTTAGTTAGAAACATATGAAAAATTTTGTCATATGCCCAATGACTATTTTTTCCTTGGTATTCATTATTATTAATAGGTGTTTTTTTATTTCAGAGAAAGAAATGCACTTTCCTATTTTTAAAAAGTTAAATGTGCAATTTATTTGAGAAGACAGTAGCAGCTAGTAAATTCAGAGCAAAAAGAAAAGTACATAGCAGAATACACCTACAAGCAGAAAATAACTTGTGTCTGGGACATTGATCTATATGATTTGCATTGGGCAAAAATAGGGTTTTGACATGGACTAAAGGAGATCATTTACAGCTGTCAGTTCTTATGAATCTTTATGATGTGAGAAAACTTTTTTTTAGAAACAATCAATCTCACCCGTAGCTTTAGAAGCATAAATACACATGTAATATATAAGCTCTTCTCCAAACCTACCAAAGTTTTACTGTCACTTTCTTCTTCTTCAGCGGTAAAGTACTGCGGAAACATAAATTATGTATATCTATACACCTGAAGCATAAACCTGTTAACCCTTACTTCAACCAAACTGCTAAATATTTAAGATTTTTCCAGAATTTCTCAAGCAACACGGCATTTAAGATTAGAATATTACATCAGACCAATAAAAAATTTGTCAATACACCAATATAAGCTTAATGAAAATTATGTTTAATACCCGTTTAAGGATTTTTTTCCTAAATGTTCCCTAGAAATGACAAGCAAGCCTCGATGAAAGGCATATTCTAATTTAATAAGTATGACTATAAAGAAGGAAGACACGTTAGAGGTGTACAATAAATCCACCTCACAAGTTCCAATTGTACTCCAACCCTGGTTATGTTTGGATTAAGCAGAGTGGCACCCCGAAAGTGGGCAGGGATGGTCAAATCAAATTAATTACTACTGAAGTTCCCGAGGCGCAGGTGAACTATCGCTGCAGTTTGTGGGATTTCCTTACTGGATCAGAAAAATCCTTGTTTAGCGAGTCTTACAGACTTCTGATTCTGTTAGTTGGGGAACTATTCTCCGATTTCTAAACAATGGCTGAAGTGGCGCTTGTAGTTCCAGTGAAGCACAAATCTCAGATTCATCCTGATGATTCGCTCATAAATGAAGTGCCTTCAATGATTTTCATTGCTTATGTGTAGTTACAGGGACCAGAGTCAGTGGAGAAAAAGCTTCATGTTTTCATCTCCTTAATGTGTGACGGAATAATGTGGATTCTCTATTCAGCTTGTTGGATATTATTTCAGATGAATAAAAATAAAATACATAATTAGTACGTAAAAACTGATGGATAAAAATGGATTATAACATGATTTTTTGACATAATAAAATAAGAATCTCAAAATGTGGATATGTTGTGTCCAGCTCAAACTCTCTCCTTTGCATCATAGCAAAGGTTTGTTTGGTTAAAATCGCTATGAAGTCACACATCAGCTCCTACATAACACTTCTCTAAATTATCTAAAACATTCAAATGTTGAAATTTATTAATGTTACCATTGATGTGGTTTTAAAGTTGTTAGGACTGATTAAATGGACAAACTGACCCACTGCCAAAGCAGTTTTTCAGGGCAAAACAAGATTAATGATGTGCAAAAAAGAAATGCCAATTAAAGGAGTATTATAATAATAAAGCTCTAAAAGTTTATGTTTTCCTCTTTTTCCTCTGTCAAAGGAAAGCATGACACCCTGCTCATTTTCAAAGAAATTAAAGAGCTTTTTAGTTTAGAGTCAAATAATCACAACAAGCTAAAGTACTAATGTTGCAATTAGCATGATTTATCAGCTCCTATGTTGTAGCAAAGGAACTGGCAGATCTTGATCTGTTTCATCCAGTTTACTATTTCTGTACAGTAGTTCTAGAACACAGTGGGTTTCTAGAAGTTTTTGTACTGCATAAGAATATATGGTTTAATTTCTGAACAGCAAAATGACTCATGATATAGTGTGGCCAACTAAATGTTGGTCTGATGGTGCACTTCTTGTATTGTGTATGGTATATCATCCATGAATAGTATCTGTGTATATTGGTAGTCTGGATATTGTAGATATCAATTTTTATAAAGACATCTCACTTCCTCTGTGCCCAGTAGAGCTTTAACTTCTTCTACTAAATTATTCCTCCTTCCTAACTCGATCACTAAGTTCTCTTTAAGGTGAGCTTTTACTTGTCCATATCTCTGTTAGCACTTGTGCTCCTCAATTTATTTTATGTTACTTATTCTGCAGTGGGTTTGATTTTATTTACTCCACATTACCTATGTTAAATATCCCACAGCATCACTTTTCCTCATTACTTAGCTGTGGGACGTATACCGTACATGCTGTTCAGCAGAGCAGCGCATCTCTGCCTTTATGCTGAGTGTTTCTCAGTGGGTATTTGTGTTGTGGCATTCGCATATAGGAGGAGGGAAGGATGGTTAGTTGTATCTGCTCTCTCTGCCTCATCATGTGCCTCATTAACTCCAGATGCCAGGCCCTATTCAGCTCCACCCCTTTAATCCGGCTCAGCACACAGCCGCCCACACACAAACGCCGTCGCCAAAATGGAGCTGGAAGCTCATAGACTACTACATTATGACCTGCAGCAATGGACACATCAGAGAAAGAGCGCAAGAGAGAGATGAGAGAAGGGAGGGGGAATGAGAGCATAGAAAAAGAAGGCCAAGAGGGTCTGCTTTGAACACTTCTGAAGAGCAAAGAAGTTCCTCCCTTACTCCTTCTTTAAGCTCCTCCATTGTGCAAATGTCCCCCTCTTCTCTTTTGCAGTCCCCCTTTTCATTGTCCTCCCACTCTCACCTCACCAGTCTGTGATCTACTGGTGCATGAAGTGCAGAAGAATACTCTGGACGTGAAATGAGTGCTGAGTTAAGACCTGCTTGAAAGCATGGGTGTGTGCAGAAGGTGCATACATCCTACGTTAAAGGCACCATATGATTTCAAATACAATTTGCAACCCTATTTAGTGCACTGTCAGCATTTTGCCGCCATATTTTCAACTCATAAAGGCTCTCTTACTGTGCTGTTTTACGTCTCTTAATATCTTTCATGTAATCCTTTTCATTTTTCCACAGTTTAACTGCAATATAATTTTCTGAGAAATAAATTCAGCTTGAATATACTGAATCATCCAAATGTAACCTTTTTTTTTTTCCTTTCCCACTGGCTCTGCCTCCCTCCTCCAGCGTGGAGCATGATTTCCGACAGCAGGAGGGACGCTTCCAAGGGGTGATTGAGGCCCTCGAGGGTGAATATGATGTGCCTGCCCCAACTCAGACCAAGCCCACGCCAGCTCCATTGTCCTCCAGCCGCCCAAGCACCAAGGCACGTGTCAAGAAACTGCGCAAGAAGTGTTTCTGGTGGCTCTAAGAGTCATGGAAATCACAAACACCTTTCTGGGCAGCAGGTGTATAAGGGAATTGATTATATATATACGAACCAAAATATTCTGCTGCAGAGGAAAGCAACTTTTTCATATGGATGTGCTGAGAGTTTTATCAGATTCAGACTGAAATGTTATTTCCAACAGTTTCCATGTAAATTGATTTTTTTTCCCTCCACAGCTGCTCATCCTAAGGCCTGACAGAATCTAATGGTAACAATGCAGATGAATAAACACAGATGGAAAGGAAAATAAACTATAATAGCCATGGACACTTTTCCTCAGCCACAGAGGAGGACCGGTTGGGATAGTAATAATAAGACTTCATGGGATAATTTCTCAACTAACTTGAAATTAGAGTAAGGATGCTGTTTTTAAACCAAAGTTGTAGAGGATAATTAAGAAAGACTGGGGACCTCTGATATCAAATGGCTTGACTGGCTGACTGAACGGATGGACAGATCAATGGGCTGTCACAGCAATAAGCAGAAGACTTGATGTTAATCCAAGGAATTAAACGGTCTGGAATATTCATTTGGAAGTTCTGAAACGTGAATGTAGCAACACTTGAATCACTAGAGGCATGTCGTCGAACACGAGCCGACGACCCATCTGGAAACAGAGCGCTTGCACAGTGGATCAACGGCATAATGGAAAATGCACTCAGAATACATTAAGAGACAATGTGACAGGTAGTTGTTGAAAGACTGACAAGTCTGTGTCAGATAATTAAAAAAAATCTGTCAACACTGGCTGACAGAGTGATTGACTTTCTCTCTCTTATTTTTCATCCAAAATGGAAATTTGTTCTGCTCAAACTCAATTTCTTTTCCAAGGAGTTTCACAAACTGTGCATACAAATCCTTGCACAGAAACGGATTCATGAGCACTGACTTACACCTCCAATAAACCAACTGAATCACAAGAAAGTACTTTCCCACATATGCCTGCATAAAGTCCATCTTTATTCCACTTCTGATCCACACCATCATTCACTTTGCTTTTAAAACCTATCCAGCATTAATAATGTACAACTGTCTCATTATTTATTTAATTGAAGCCAATTTGCTGCCATTGATTTAAGATTAAGAGTCAAACTAAAAGTTGAGGTCTGAATTTTCCTGAATTACTCAAATTGTACAAAAGGATTACCTGTTTATGAATTGAAATGTTTCTCAAAATTTATAAAAATTATTAGGTGGTTAAACTTTCCATGTTAAATTTGGAGGTTGTAGGTTGTTTTTTTTTTTGACAATTTATGACACACTTAGTAATAAAACAGAATCAGAATCTACCTAGGAAGAAATACGTAAGTAGGAAAATCCTCAACAGCTCTGTGTTGTTTTATCCTCTGTCATGAATGTAAAAACAGGGCTATTTTTTGTCTTACACTCAGACACATAATTTGTACCATGCTTGCTCCCCAGCCATTGAGGGCATAATCACTAATCTAACAAAGGCCTACTTCAGCATCCTGTGGCTGACAAGTTGCCACCAATTAGAATCCTGGATGACAGCACACTTACTAATTATCCAATCTAGATCCAGAATGCCCTGTCATAGCATTTTTATAATCTGTAACTTCAGTGCGTGAGCTGCAGCAAAGCCCTTTCCTCTGATCTTCCACCTGTATGTCCAATAAAACGTGTATTTTGAACAGAAGATGCTGTGACCATGCTTTGTGTTTCAGAATGGCTATTAATGTTACACCTCAAATAGACGAAAGGAGTTTTTGATTTTTTTTCAGGTAAACATTCACACAAAACAATAAGAAGCCATCCTTTATAAATATATGTAGAGCCAATTTATAATATATAATCTACACCATTCCATTGACATCAGTATTCTATACTTTTCTGGTCTAAAATATCTAGAGTACTGACTTTATTTGTTAAACTATTACAACAAAGTTCATAATAAAGTCCTGAAAGATAGGGCAGGCTTTTAACATAAAACCGATGGATGAACAGATGGACAGATGACAAATTTAGACAATGGATATGGAGAAATATAAAGATTTTTTTCACTCTTTGTTTTTCTATTAGGAAATTTCACTGTTTCCAGTTTCTTCCAGACTGTGTAGGAACCTTGTATCTCGGTAGAAAAGGATGATGGTATGTACTTACAATCAGGGCGTGTTCTCGGCCCATCGTGATCACGGTTTGGTTGATTATCCGCAGCAGAGACACCACTATGTCCTGGATATGTTTAAACGTTTCTCCCTGATGGAAACAGATAATAAAACAAAAAAGGGGGCAAAAAAAAGAATAAGGTCAGGAAAATACAGAGGAAAATAAACCAAAGTGAACAAAAAACACTTGATATTGTAGTGATATTGTAGTGAACACTAAAAAACAATGAGTGACTATAACTCTAAAAACATTAAACTTGTCAACTTTTCAAATTATATTTCATTCAACACTCTATCAGACCAGGGCTCCTGATAAATAAGCCACTGATAAATAAGGACTGACTCTATAAATAACTTTCTCATTCAAATCGTAGAACTTTATCCAGTAAGATGATAAGTCAGTGTGAGTTTCCAGAGAATGCAACAAGGATCCCAGAATCAAATGCACAAAGTACATAAAATGTGTGGGGGACATTTTCCAAAAATCTCAATAATATCTGTCAGAGCTATATGAAAAATCCTCATGACGGCTGCATAGATGCATTCTGCATACCAAGTATGGCAGTGTTGTTGTGAGCCGTCTTCAACCTGTTGTCAGCAGTAGATTCAGCATATTTGTCAGATCAGAGCGACATATGAGGATCACCAAGTCATGCACCGCCAAACGTATGCAGCTGCTCTTTTTGCTCTTCATGTCAGTCTCAATTCATGATCCCATCTTTCCAGTTCATCTTGTAGTCAATAAACCTAAGAGACTCCCTCTCAGGTTGGGAGGGTCAACTTCACCTCTCTCCATTTTGTGCTGACACTTTTTAACTGTCAGACCTAATAAACATATGTAGATGAAGTACTGAGAGAGTTTGCAGAATTTCACTTTAAATTTAGTCTCCACTGCTGGAGCCAATGTACTTGTTAATCCTCAGAGTTTAAAATTGGTTGATGTATGCTCCCATTTTCACTCTGTGGTTTCCACTAAGTTAGAACCTTAATGCTACTTTGCAGACTTTATTCATGTAGTTGTTTGAATCTCAAATAAAACAATTAAGAAGTTGATGTTTTTTTATTATTATTTGGAATATAAAAGTAATTTTGCTTTCAAATTAGCTTTAACAGAACATTTACATCAAGATGAAGGTAGGAACAGCAAAAGACTTTAGAATTTCACGCATGTGGATTTTCTGCACAGTGAGTTTCCTTCTCACTGTATTTTTAATCCCTTTGAACCGACTTTCCCGTTACATTTCTTTAACTTCCTCTACTCAGAGGGAAACATTTTCAATGAGAAAACTTAGCCATGCATTTCTATCTTTCTGATGAGATAACTTATTTATAGTAAGAGGGTGCCTGTGGGTTTAAGTAAATACAATACAAGCTAAAATATAAGTATGAATGAACATAAAATAATCTTTAGAAATATCAAATGTTATTTAAGTGCATTTCTTAAATATGCAGTGTACACCTTCAAAATTTGTTTTAGTAAATACTACTACTACTGAACTATTTTTATTATTGTAAAATGACAGATTGTTTGTGACACTTTATTTAAAGGACACTACATAATGTTGCCGCTGCCATGTATGGTGAATTCGGGGTGTTGTGCAGATTTAGTTTTCTTGTGTGAACTAGACTTCTTATGGTCTTTCATTCAACAATGTTTTTTTTCATTGCCACGGTTCGGTTACATAACTTGTAGATCTGTGGGAATATTCAGCTTTTCTTGGTAGTTTTGGGCTTTTTGTCTTCTTCTGAGGTTGTTGTTCTCTCGGCCCAGTCTATCAGGTTTCTGTGTCTTGATAGATTTGCATTGTGTCATACTAGTTCCTTTGAAATATATATTAATAGTCTCTCTGTGAGGTGTTCAAAACCTTTGATGTTGTTTTGCAATCTAAGCTTTAAGTATCTCTGCAATTTTATCACCATCTTGCAGGTCTGTTGCCCAGTCATGATGTGGTTTGTTCACAAACGTTCATTAAGAAACTCTGAGATGTTCACTGTACAGCTGTATTTGTGCCCAGATTCAGTTAAACGTAGGTGGGCTCTATTTAGTAATTAGGTTACTTCTTTGGGCTATTGGTTGTCTGGATTGTATTTATAGTCATTGGAGTAAAGGTGGCTGTAACTGTGGGGCAAAATTTCAGATCTTGTAAAGTATGCATAAAAAAAAAATATTCTAATTTCTCTTAGAAATGTTTTCTTATTGTGATATATGGAATTAATATGCTGCTTGAGTAATAATATTTAAAGGAGATTTTGCACTTGAAGTAATATCCTAAGACAATGAAACACATCAGTGAAAACAAAAATGTATCTTCTACATGCAAATATAGTTCAGTTCAGCCACTCCTGTAGGGATTTGTGCAGCTGTATTTGTGAATGCCTTTAAGGATAACTTGACCGTAAGACTTGTTTTATTATTCATAGACTCCACAAACAAAATTTGCCCTCAGGCATCCTTTCTTTTCCATTCAGTTTATATTAGTTGAAGACCTAAATATTTTTATATTTTTTATATTGACACTATAGGTGCATTAATCCTTGCATGCATTGGCCAATAACACATGAAAAATTTGGATTCAGAAATAAGAGACATAGACAAAAAGCATCTGTTTACTTTTCTGTAATATATTTGTACGTGTGCCAGAATGTCGGAAGAATATTTGAAGTGCCTGACGAGAATTAGATAGATATGATTAAACTACGTTAAAAGAACTGACTCACTGCCCAGGGGCATGGGCAAGATAAACAACTGCGTGCACACACATGTTCGGAAGAGCTGAGGAGCAGCTGTTATGTCTAAATAAATCAGTAAATCTTTCTGGCTCACTGTAGGTATTCTGGCTTATTGGAAAGACTTTCTCTACCATCAGCCAGAGAGCTGGAAGACCACTGAGAGATAAAATGCTTCTTATCATTTTTAAATCTGGTGGCCCCACAAGCAACATAGAGAAAACAACAACAACAACAACAAAATTCAATTATTACACTAAGTCCTGGAATTAGTCATGTTTGGATTGAGTAAATGACACACATTTATGAAACAATACACATGCACTTAATTTGGATAAAGGTTTCTGAGATGCCAAATCCCACAGTGCCTTGGTAAAATGCAAAATAAGCCATGTGTTTATCATAAACATAATTCATATTGATCAAAAATAATTCAGTATTTTGTTTGGTTTTTTAAAATTGTTTATTTTCCTTAGTATGCACGGACGTTCAACGCTTATATAAATATTGGTAATTTAATGAGGAATGTAACTGGATTTGTGTAAAAGGTTCTTTTACCATTAAGTATAAGTATTTTCCAGACTATAGAGCGCACCTCACTACTAGTCACACCCACAAAGTTTTGTTGTTTTTGTGAAACTGGAAACGTACATATAAAAGCCGCACCGGGCTATAAGCTGCTGGTATCTCTGCCGCTCTCGGTTTTCCACAGGGATACATCTGAATACATCTGCTATTAAGGACGCAGCCCTGCGTCTCCAGTGCCAAACCTTGGATTCGTCACACCGAGCTTATGTTCAGAGGCTATCGATCTGTACTGCCAGATCGATAGTCTTCAACTTAAAAGCTGCATCATATGAACTTCTTCCTGTTGTTTTCTTAATGAGGTGGCATGAGTTTGAAAACATTTCTCCGTCGTGCCTGCTGCTAGCATGTGCTTGTTCTAAATGAAAATTAGCACTTCCTTTTTCTTCTTCTTTTGTTTTTATTGGCGGGCGAAGCATAACTTAAGGTGCATTTTCCGCCACCTACCAGACTGGAGTGTGGTCATCAATGATCTCAGAGGAAATTTAATAATACACACCTCAGTGGTATGCACGAATGTGCAAATTCACATCCATACACACTCATGAATGTCAGTAATACTGACCACTGAAAGTGTTTTATATCACAGGCACATCCACCCACTTGCACTACACAAATATACACTAATAACATAAATGCATATTGATGTATTTATACATCAATATGCAGGTATGTAGGCAACTTAGGGATAAGTGTCATCAATATGTGAAAGGAGGAACTGGAATTGAACCTACAACCTTCCGATTGCAAGACACTCCCAAAATTCCTGCAGGTTCTCTTTGGTGGCTTAACAGAGCTTAGAGGCCAACAGTAAGAAGATCGACCAAATATTCTCCAAAATTACCAAAAGCTTGCATCAAAAAAGGAAGCTACTCCAAAACTTCCTTTCTTGGAGGAAGGAAGTTTCCTCCAAAAGGAAGTAGCAAAATACCTTCCTACTATTCTGAAAAGCTGCTCAAACTCAACTCTACTGCTGTTCTTATCCACTCTCCAAGCAACAGGAGTTATTCTTTAACAAGACAATTGTTTTTAGGTTTGTGGTAAAAGAAAAACAGAAAGCTCTGCTAAGCCATGTTTGTTTTTCTCTGTCAGTTTCCTTTGTTTTTTTTGTTTGTTTTTTTTGCTACACACATGCTGGCAATCAGCATACCCAAGCAAAAGTGACAAAGTCGCTTAAAAATTTGAGGCAAACACTAGCAGACACAAGCATCTGTCTTTCAAATAATTTTTTGCTTGTTTTTGTTTTTCTCTCTGAATATCTATGTGGTTTGAGGACATTTGCAGTGTGACAATTTAATCAGGTACCACCCAGAGTGAGAAACAATGAACAGTGAAAAACAAAGAAAATGAGAGGCAATCTCTCTGCTTGTGTTTTTTCTCACATTTCTAGCTGTTTTTTCCAACCCGCGGTTTTTTATTTCAAACTCTGTTCACTATCAGCATGTGCATAGACTGAATAAAATATTGCCTCTATTTAGACAGACAAGACAAAATGTACAGACATTCTTACTGACTTGTCACCGGCAGGCCGTTTTCATCTTCACTTTACAACTTTGCACCTCTTTCTTTTACATTCCTGCACTTTTGCTTTATATAGTCACATCCAAGATATCATCATCAACTGCCCTTATTTATGCATCTCATAAAATTAACTTCACTCCAGTTCATTTATTACGTTTGCTCTCTTCTCTCAATGCGTCTCTTCTCTTGACTCATGCTTCATTAGCACATTCGAATAAATAGAGCCAAAAAAAACATATCTTCACTTCAAAGTCTAGGCAGGCTGTCAGCCATTTGCACAGGCAATTAAAGAGCCCTCATCGAGATGCTGGTGATGTATTTGTTTAGCCTGGAAATTTGCCTGTATGTTTATTTGAAGGTGTTCAGTTCAAGAGCTGACTTTGATTTGTCTAAAAATATCACATGCAAACATGTGCAAGACCAAATGATTTAATTGGTCAAGGCCAGCTGAAGTCTCCTTCCTGCACAACTAGTTGAAAAAAAAGACAAAACTGGCACAAAGAATTTACATGTGAAAGTGAAATCGATCTACTGGTAAAAAGGATGATGTGACAAATATCACAGAAACATCCAAATGGCAGATAACATTTGCTAATATCTGAAATTAAGGTTAAATCAGGCACACAAAGACCCAATTTGATCCTCAGCTATGTTCACTGATCTGCCTTTACTGTCAGCAGATACAGGAGCTTTAATAACTGTGGCTGACAGCACACTTTTTTAATCTTATTTCTCATCTATTATTAAATTTAGGTCAGGACCACATACACTTTGGCTTTATTGCTGGTTGCTGTTGTGTAACCTGAGCACATCTCAAGTGACCATTTAGGATGTTGGACTCACTGACAACTAAAGAAAAAGCAGGAGAAACTTTTGTTTTATCCAAATGGTTTCTCCAGAGACTCGTAGGAAAAGCAACAGGACCAAACGCTTCCTGGCTCAGAGAATTTATCTCTGCAGTTTAGCCGTATGTGTACTCCCCTGTATTTTCAAATAGCTTTATGTTCAGAGCTACCTAGTCTGCTATGGATGTCCGTTTCACAAACAAATTGTCCATTGTGTAACTTACGGCATTCTTTCTGCTAAGGACTTCCAGAATATTGTTGAGAAGCTCCAAACTGTTTCTCCTCTCGTCATGAGGACCATCAGCCATGCTGGCCAGTGCACCACTCAGCTCCCGCAGCATCATGGGTAACAACACGTCTCGGCATTCTGTGAGAACACAAGCACAAATGTTCAACGATAATTTTGCAATAAGCAAACAACAAATACAACACAAGTTCTCTAACTGGAGACAGATGGCAAAGGAGAATATTTGAAGGCAGAAACACCAGGTTGCATCTAAACTGATTTCTCTCAGGAAAACTTTTCAAATACACAAAGCCATCATTTACATTCATTGCTGCTGCACCTGCAGAGAAAGGTGAAACCGTATTGCCATGAATAATGATGCCACTGGACTCTGAAGAGGAACATCAAATCTACCTCCAGACTCCACAATGGAGCTGTATCAATCAAAAGTATTAATGGTTCAATTAATGTCACAGTGGACATGAATTGCTCCTTTGTCAAATCCAAAGTCAAGACATTAATCTCAATTGTCTAACAGTGTTTTCTTTCTTTGTCTCTTGGATTAATATTAGTTTTCACTCCTTCAGAGCAGAGGCACCGCTTTGTTATTGTGCTCCTTGTTTTACTGGTTTTACTGTTTAGAAAAGCAGAAACAAGAGACAGAGTAAAACAATGATTCAATGATTTTCATTGGAAGAACTATGTCGGGTTTTTTTTTTTTACAATTTCAGTGTGAGAAGGTATTGTCCATCATTAGAGAACATATAATTAGTAATATAACAAAAACATATTTTGAAAAATAGTAGAATATTGCAAAATCCCAAATGGGTCCACAGCAGGTCTTTGCACATTTAATATATAATAAAACAATTGAGTAAGATATGGCTATTATTATTATTATTGTGTTATAAATTCAATGACATAATTTATACCCCATACTGTCATGTTTCTGAAATTCTACTTGCTAACAAAATGTATGGCTGCTTGGTCAATTTCTTTGTTAAAAAAATCTGAGACAGATATCTGTTTCATTTGTTTTACTTACTTTAAACTGTAAATTTCTCAGAAAAAAAAATACAGTTTAAACATTCTGACATAGAAAATGACATCTCTATGTCATTCTCTATGTCAAATTGTGAAAAGGTTTGATACTGATGTATTGATAGAACAGGTAATTTGTAAACATGTGAAATTGGCCATTTACATCACATTAACAAAATTATAAACATCCAATCTACTGTACATGCAGTCATCATTGAAAAATGAACAATATGAAGACAGAATATAACAACATCGTCTGAAACTGGTGAATTTAGTGTAGAATGCGCTTCAATAATAGAGAAATAAAGTAATAGTTAAACTATCTTTTCATGTGATAAAGTGTCTAGGTTTGATGGTAATAACGGTAAAAACAGATGGTACAGTTTTTGTTTAACAAATTAAATTTGGTACACAGGGATGTTTTTGCTGTTTATTTTTAAGAGAGAAGCAATACCTTCTAGCTCATCTTTATAATAAAGATGTTTCTCAAAGGCTGTTTACTTAGTTGTGCTGGATTTGTTTCTTTTTTATTGCAAAGGGATATAAACACAACAGGCATATGGGTTTGACACAAAAAAATGGTGAGGCAGTTTTTGGTTCTTCATTTTGACTTTTACTTTTTTAATATGTTTCCCTGTAATTGTGTGAAAACGGTTGATATTTAGTCCAGACAGCCATATATATTTCTCCTTGGCTTGTTCATTGGTCTTGGCACAATTCCCATTATTTTTCCGTAATGTTTCCATAATTACCTCCACAAGAACTGTATGGTACTGCATGAGTGTTTGATTTATTTTTGCATTTAATTTCAATGTGTTCAGCTTGCTCACCAGTGAACCAGAATAAACTGGTTTCCTAAGATCAGCATCAAGACCCTCATTAAGGTTTCCTTGTACTTCAGTCTCATTCTTGTAGTTTTAGTTCAACTGCAGCTTTGGATTTAGGTTTCCCTTTTGGGCTTAGAAATTACTTTTCTATATATTTTGAAACTTGTTCCATGATTTGTTTTAATTTACACATGCAACTATTATCCACAGCTGTGCCATAGATTTTAGATTTTGATCTTTTCTGCCTTTGTTTGTTAGAGATTCTTTTTTTTTTCAAATAAAAAATAAACAACAATCAGAGCAATGCTTGTCTTCCAGATGAGAGTTGCAGTCGAATGAACAAATGCATAAAAGGATGGATTAAAAGTTCACAAAGTAACTATCAGTATTAACGCTTTAAAACTGAAGTATCATCATCAAAAAAGCATGTTTTCAACTCAGGCGTCACTTATGTTTAACAAGTTTAAAGTCTGAATTATGTTGAAAACATACTGCAAAAACTTTGAGCTAATAGTCTCCCAAATGGTTTGAAAAAAGCTGTCCCATTTCCATTAAGAGCTGCCTTCATGTACTACCAGCTCATAGCAAACAAGAACTGCAGAGCCTGTTGCCAGTAGAAATAAATGTAATGCTCCTTTAACAAGGCTATCCTTTCAATATTTTTTGAAGTCAGCAGAACTAAAGCCCATTACCAGCGAGTGTGAACGTAATCTGTCAGCAGAAAATATTTATTATCTGTTTACAAGTAGAAACGACATATATTCCCAATGTGTTTATTAATAACTGATCCTTCTCACAGCCCTGATCCCTCCCTTGCATGTCTTCCTTCTCCATCTTTCTGCTACTTCACATCATCCACCCCATGCCTCTTTCTGCAGCCTTAGGTAGACAGAGACCATTAAAAGCTCATTTGGGCTCATGCTCATTAGGCCCTTTATTAACTGAGCCAAGCCTTCGTG
Organism: Xiphophorus maculatus; assembly: GCF_002775205.1. Taxonomy (NCBI): domain Eukaryota; kingdom Metazoa; phylum Chordata; class Actinopteri; order Cyprinodontiformes; family Poeciliidae; genus Xiphophorus; species Xiphophorus maculatus. Next base: position 16,177,645 of record NC_036465.1, on the reverse strand, counting down.
CCTGCTGCTGGACCCTCAACACAAACTAATCTCAAAAACACAAAGTCATAAAAGCAAATCACTAAGGGATCAGAAAATGGATGACTGACTGAAGACCTCCAAGACCTCCGATAGAACACTTTTAAATAAGTCGATCAGAGACATTTTTCAATTTAGACTGAAAACATGTATATAAAATCAATATTATATACAGTATATCCATCCATCCATTTTCTGTACACTCTTGTCCCTTAGAGAGATTGGGAGGGGTGCTGGTGCCTATCTCCAGCTAACGTTTCAGGCAAGAGGCAGGGTACACCCTGGACAGGTCTGTCGCAGGGCAACACAGAGACAGATAGGACAAACAACCATGCACACACACACACACTCACACCTAGGGAGAATTTAGAGAGACCAATTAACCTAACAGTCATGTTTTTGGACTGTGGGAGGAAGCCACGCATGCACAGGGAGAACATGCAAACTCCATGCAGAAAGACCCCGGGCCGGGAATCAAACCCAGGACCTTCTTGCTGCAAGGCAAAAGCTCTCTACCAACTGCGCCACTATAGACAGACAGACAGACAGACAGACAGACAGACAGACAGACAGACAGACAGACAGACAGACAGACAGACAGACAGACAGACAGACAGACAGACAGACAGACAGACAGACAGACAGACAGACAGACAGACAGACAGACAGACAGACAGACAGACAGACAGACAGACAGATAGATAGATAGATAGATAGATAGATAGATAGATAGATAGATAGATAGATAGATAGATAGATACATAGATAGATAGATAGATAGATAGATAGATAGATAGATAGATAGATAGATAGATAGATAGATAGATAGATAGATAGATAGATAGATAGATAGATAGATAGATAGATAGATAGATAGATAGATAGATAGATAGATAGATAGATAGATAGATAGATAGATAGATAGATAGATACATAGATAGATAGAAGATGAACATTTCCATATTCAATTAAAACATTTGAAAAATATTGTGTCTGTTTCAGCAAGATTGACAACTTGAACCATTACTGATTTCTATATGTAAAGGTGTTTCTCCTGGATCGGTAATTGTTGACAGCAGCTAATGCCTTAGATGCTACCAGCTGAGTATTTACCTAGAAACCCTGCTAAATCTGGTTAATCCACCACAGCAGAAATTCATCTTTTGCCCTTCCAGATACAACACAGTGGGTTGTGCTCCATGCCACTGTTGTTTTGAGCTTAAGTATTAATCCATCGGCCTCCAAAGGACTCTGACTCTGAATCTACAGACGTGCACGCTTTGTTCCACGGCAAGCGTACACCTGGCTTCACCTGTTTCAGTTACACTGACGTAACAATCAAACCCAGTTGTTACTTTTGGGGTGTTGTGATTAGAAGAGTGTATGTGTGAAGACTGCAAACCGGGACCTCTAAATTTATACATTTTGTTCTTCAGCGTTTCAACTTGGGAAAAATTATTTGTAACAACTCATTTTGGGTCAACATTGTACAGGACATTTACATTCTGGAGAAGTTATCTTTTTCTGTTCAAGGTCGAAGGGAATCATTCTTCAGGATCTGGTCTAAATGGACAAACTGTGTAAAATCAGTCATCCCTGTGGACTAAATATGCCTATCATATGCAAATACTGTTTGTGCTGTGTATTGTACCCAGGATTATGGCAAAGTTATGCTCTTGATTGTGTTTTTCCCCTAACATAAGAAAAATCAGACCAGACCCACCCTTATCCCCCACTCACTCTTCTGTTATGGATGTTTGGTTACTATACAAAAACCCTGGATTGGCTTATGTTATTCCTTCTCATACTCCAATTGTGGTGGAAGCTGGATTGTACAAAGTAATTGTAACTTGCCTTTCCAAATAAAAGATTAATTAAAAAAAAGGGGAAAAGGTTAAACATTCCATAGACACTGATAGAAAGAATCTATACTGTCCATTTATTTATTTTACCCAGCTAACTTATTCATTTCTACAATTGCAAAACTGCTGGTTTTGTCTATGTCTCATGCAGAACCGAGACACAGAAAATGCTTCATTTCTATACATGATATTTTTCTCTGCTGTGACTGGGTGAGGAAATGGTCCCACCCTCAAGGTGCAACAAATGAACATGCACACCATTTACCACTTCAGAGCCTCAAATTCTGACATCAATCCTTCCATTTTCTATTCCTGCTCAATCTTAAAGGGTCACAGGCTAGTCAGTGCAAATCTGCAGCAGGCAATGATGAAGACTCAGAGATCACTCTGGACAGGATGCTAGTCCATCACAGTGTGATACAGACACACAAGATGAAAAATATGAACACACACAAAGCAGAGCTGTTTTGTGCAGTCAGTTCAACCCATCAATGAGTTTTTTGAGTTGTAGTTTTTGAACTGGAATACCACACAAAATATATGCACTTACAGAGGAAACATCCAAACTCCACCAATAAAGACCTTGGAACAAATCTAAACATATGGACCTTCTTATTGCAAGGCACCAGTGCTAACAACTAGAATGCACTGAAACCCAGTTAAGCGGTGCACATTCTAATATCTACCTATTTTCTATACCAGATCAAATCCTGAATGGTTTCATAAGGTTTCTCAAAAGGTGGGATACATTCTGGACAGGTTGCTAGTCTATCACATATTTGTCTATATTTATAAACTTTTAAAGAAAGTGTTGTGCTCTGTCTCTAACTGAAGTGAACGTTAGCTAATTCGCAAATGTATGCACTTTAAAACATTCCAGCATTTCTATGTTCCTCTTGCCTGCGTGATTTACTTACATGTTGCAGGTCATTGCCTGTGGTGCAACAGCGTAATAAATCAATTCAGCCATGCTGTGGAAGAAAGCTTTGCCAACCTGCTCTGACAGATAAATGGAAATCAGGATCTTGCCTCAAACACTGGAATGAATTTTACTCGTTTCTGGCTTTCAATAAATTGTATGGGTGTGTTTGCGGCAACACACCGGTGTGTATCTGCACAGACCACTGCACAATTAAGGGCATACACACAGGTGCGGATATGCAGGACAAAGCCTACATCAACAGAACCTTGTGGACTCATTTACATTCAAATCAAAATGTCTATTTTTTCAACCTTAAGCCCAGATGGTGATTATTAATTCCAGCGTATTGTGCCCGGTCTGAATCATTCTGTCTGCGTCTGATTTGGTGCTTTGTTGCGATTTGACGTGTAAGCGCTTGGATGTGTTTCTTGATGTGTGAATGTGTGGTTATGTGTTTGGGTTACCAAGTTTGAAATGGCAGACAGTCGCCGGTGTTGGCTTGTCGCCACACACAGAGAGGAGCTTTGATGGCTCAGGAGCCAGCTCATTCCTTCTCGCTTCCATTTTCTTTCACCTTTTTTGCTGCCAAACACAATAATCTATAGCACGCAATAATGAGATGCAATCTCAGTTTCTAAGAGGTATGTAAATCAGACTTTCCCTCCTCTGTCTCTCCATCCCTGTCTCATCCCTCCTTTGGCTGTCGTTCTCTGCTGTCGGAAAGATAGAGTGATAGGAAAGATGATAATGAGGAGGTTCAGAGGCACGACGACAAGTAAATCTTCTGAGTTGAAAGGGGGATGGGACCATGCCAAATGTCGTCTCGCTCTGCAATGACTAAATGTCTCTTTCATGTCACTGTGGGTGTTTCCTATCATCTATTCTCCCTCCATTTTTCATTTGTATTCCTCCCTCCTATCCTACTTTTTTTCCCCTTGCACCGTCTTAAGGTGCCGCTTTGCATTTGAAGTCACACATTTCATCTGTTTGTAGACTTTGCTGACACTGACATGCACTATTTGTCAAAGAAAGAAAAGATGACTTAGAATGTTAACGGAGGACATTATATTGTTTTGTGAAGGAACTGCCTAAAACTGTAAACAAGTCAATGATGTTAATACAAACTGGCAATGATGCTTTAAAGAACATTTTTTACTGTATTTCCTGCTATGATGTTGATAAGACTAGGCAGACCAAACACTGACAGCAGAATCATATTCAATAGTGACTTCAAAGGATGCTTTCTTGAATTAAACAGCTGTTCGTTTGGATGGTTTGATTTACTGTCATGTTTTTCACATTATAATGTTGTAAAGTCAGTGACAGAAAGGAGTGTGGTACAGTAAACAAGAAGGCTCATTGCTTATTTTTTTCATTTGTTTGTTTTACTATTCGTTTAGTCATTCATACAGTACCTTGCAAAAAAATTATCACTGCCATGAAATCTCTTCACAGTTTGTCACTTGAGGACAACAAACTTTCATAAATTATTGTAATGCAATGAGATGGCAAACAAAAAAAAATTACAATCTGCAAGTCCAAACCTGCTAACTGTAAGAAAAGTGTGGAAAGTATGAATTCATGGATCTTCAGTCACCTTGACTCAGTACTTTTTACAACCACTGTAAGCTGAAACAAAGGCTACAAATATTTTAGGGACGTTATAACTGCACCATCTTTCAATTTCAGGACAATTATTCGCTTTTTTTTGCGTATTTACTTTTGCAAAATATCTCCAAACTAGTCAGCTTACATCAATAACACACTACAAAAAACATATTAGATATATTAGATAAGTTGTTCATTTAGGTCATTTTAACACAATAATATGCTTTAAAGCAACTACTTGTAGAGATAGACATATTTTTTGTTACAGTCTTGCCAGAAGGTGAACCTCTCCACTCAGCTCAGGTCTTTTGCTCCCTCTGACAGGTTTCCATCCATGATTGTTCCATTTTCAGCTTCATCTATCTTCCCTTCAACATCCTAGTTTCCACTGAAGAGCAGCATCCCCTCAGCATTATCCACCCATCATTTTTGACTCTAATGATAGTGTGTTGGGCTGGTATGAAGTGATCATTTTGACTCCACATAGTGTTTTGCATTTAGCTGAAAGGTTCAATTATGGTCTCATATGATTACTATTTTACACATTTTCTGTACATCTTACGCAGCTTGTAGCAAACTGCAAACATTTTTGACTTTGTTTTAAAGTTCTTTTGTAAAAGATCTGATTTTTTTGAGGGAACAACTTGTTCTGTCAACATATTCTGTGGATCTCTGCAGCTCCTCCATTTTTATCATGAGCCACTGACCTTCGTTTATTTATTTATTTTTCCCAGCCTGGCCTGTCAGTGTAGGTCTGTAGTTGTGTTACACTCTTGTTTCAGCTAATTGATAGGACAGAGCTTCATAGTATTTTCTATGCTTGGGATATTGCTCAGTATAATACAACAATGTTTAACTTTTCCACAAATGACCTCTGGCCTATCTGGTGTGTTTTGTGGTCTTTTAGATCTTGTTTGCTCACTAAAACGTTCACAGGCCTTCATAGAACGGCTTTCTTTGTATTAATACTATATGTATTCTGTTTTTTGTCACATGAAATCCCAATAAAATACATTAAACTATATAGATGTACAATGTAAAACAGTTTACCTATGGAGATTTTTTAGTTTTAATATATATTTTTATCTGTTTTAGTGCAGGTCATCTAACAAAACCTCCATCTTTTAATTGTTTAGTCTCCCTATTCAATCTATTAAATACCAATAGTTTGATACTTTTTACTCTGTTAGTATAATTAGTTATTTTAATCTAAGTGGGTTAGTAGTAGATGAATTCAATGTATCTAGCAATTCAATGCCTTGGCAGATGAGTTGATTTATTCCACAACCAGAAAGCATTATGTCACAAAGCTGCTGGCTCTAGCTAAGCCTGTATCTGATCTTTCTTATCAAATCCAGCTTTGTGTGTGTTTTGATTGAATAACAGGGCAAAGTACTTATGCTCAAGCCCTAAATCTCTGCTCATGATATATTAGTGAAGTAGATCCAGTTTGTTTGTTATTGCTGCTGTTGGACAATAAGTGAGCATCCAATGGGACGTTTGGCTTTTAGCACTCTCAGAAACGATGTGTTTCTCTAAGCCGGGAAATTGATCTAAGACAGCTTCAGACCAAAAAGGAGCTCTGTGTAACTTTGCCTTCCATTTGTGTGTAACATTGACACATTTGCACATCTGTACCACATGAATTATGGGTAAGTGTGTTCCCACATCATGTCCCTCTGCTGTCCTTGTCTGCATTCAGTTTCCACTGAAATCGCCCCACAGGCTCAGGCAACGGGAATATAAATGAGACGGAAGGAAGGTGTGAGGCAGAGGCATTTCCCAAAATGATTAAACTCCCTTCACTTTACTCCATTAGTCTCATCCATCCCTCGTTTTGTCCGATCACATCCTCCCAAACTGAGGTCTCTACAGAGATTGAATGACAGCCACTACCTCTTCCACTCTCATTAACCTTCTAAGCCCATCAAGCCAAAGCTTCACAATAAGTGCAGCTATTTTGGGTCAGCTTGAGCAACATTTTAAAATCACATGCAGCAGATGGCTCATCTGCTGTCAAACTACAGCATAGACGTTTACAAATACGTCACTACTTGAACTTCATTTACGTTTATGACTCTCTGTAGATTTTGCCATCACTCTTGATTCGCGTCTGTGCATAACCTCAACCCTGCAGTGATACAGAAAATGCTAATATGTTGTCATTCTGCAATTACTACAAAAATAGGGAAGGGGAAAGAATGGAATGTCAACTAAATACAAGTCAGCTCATACGCAGAAAAATGTGACAGAGTAAAGAGAAGTAATTTGTGACAGCCTGCAGGGACTATAATTTGACTTCTGTGTTATGATTCTAGCTCTGATTTCAACTTACAAATGCACCATGATGCACAGAAGAGCTCTCTGACGAACAAGCAACCTGTTACATACGCTCATGCCCACACACTCACTGCTGCAGTTCAGAAGACAGATTTGAAATTGCAGCTCAAGCTGCTGCGTTGATATGGCAAGTGCTAGAAATACATCACAGTAATTGCAAGACTCTTGAGGTGCTTGCATACACTCACTAAGATATAAGCTTAACCTTTATATGCAGCACATCACAACCATAATGTCCTTTGATAAAAATGAGTACTGAAGATTTATGTTTTTGTAGGCAGAGCGCACAAAGTTGCAAGGTTATTTTGCACTTTTAGCTGTTTTAGAGCAAAGAAGTAGCCTACAGCGACATATCGATATTGTTGATTGAGAAACTAGTCACAACTGTGAACACTCAGCAATGATTAAATCCTGAAAAATAATAACTCTACAGTGCATCATTCACCCATATTCATCAAGCACTTGTACACCTCTACTAAGTAATTAAATCAGGGGAAATACACATGCTGGTGTCAACAGTGTTCTGTGATGTGTGGCAGTAGAACAAAAGCAATTCAAGTAATGACTCTGCTGCCTTTTATGTTAATTGATAAAAGATAAAAACATTTTAATGCAGCCAAGATCTAATTTTTCAGCAATATGAGTTATTTTTTGCGTTAGTTTGACATAAACATTATCATGATTCCCAAACGTGTTCATATCTCTTCAAATATTCCACTTATTCTGGAGGAAGTTGGAATCAAACATTTTGTTCTTTCCAACACACACATAACCTAATCTTTAGTTATGGCATGTCTATCGGTTTTGCACATACGGACTGATATATTTACCTTTTTTTATATGTCAATGTCATTTAAACCAAATAGGAGATTTCAAGTAGTGCTGTAAATTTTAAATTGTACGTAACCCGGGGCATTTTAAAGATATTACAACATCTCCTACACATGTCAGATGTGTAGGAGATAAAGCCAGAGAAGCCAGACTGAGATGGTTTGGACATGTACAGAGGAGAGACACTGAATAGATCGGTAGAAAGAGGCTGAAGATGGACCTGCCAGGAAAGAGACCTAGAGGAAGACCAAAGAGGAGATTTATGGATGGAGTGAAAGAGGACACGAAGGTAGTTGGTGTGAGAGAAGAAGATGCGGAAGACAGGGTTACATGGAAACGGATGACTCGCTGTGGCGACCCCTAAAGGGAAAAGGCAGAAAGGAAAAGAAGATTATGCCTTGACTATGTTTGGAGTTGCTCTACTGGCAGAAGACCCTTGACCCCAGTCTCATGTCTTTAGTGTTCTCTAACAGGGTTTAACCTCAAATTATCCCTCATGTTTGTTCTGGTCATCCATGCACCTGTCCATCCCAACAGCATGATGCTGCCACTATCATGGAAAGCGATGGAGTAGTGTGTTCAGGGAGAAACGAGTATCAATTTGTTACCAAACAAAGCAAACGTTATATGATTTTTCTCTCATCTTGCCATTTATCTATTAAAGCCAGATTTGTGAAGCACATGACTAGTACTTTTCTTATTGGAAAAGATCTTCCAGATCTTTCCACTGGGCTTGAGGACTTGCAGCTCGATCAAAGTACTGGCTGCTTAACTACACATTTGTCACTCAAGCTCACCTAACTCGAACCGTCAATTTTCAGATTATTTGAAAAAAAATTTAAACAATGTAACCACTTTAAAGTCAGACACTGCGTTGTTTTTCTCTGTCAATAAATATTTTATTATACGCTGAAGATATAATGAGGCAGAGTATGTGACAGGTCAAATTGCTTGAATATCTTTAAGCCTCTATGTCTTACATTATGTTCAGTTTGTTTTCAACTCTTCATGTTTTTACAACAAGTCAGATTGTAGAAAAAAAGACTGCATGGACTGAATTTGACTCATTTTGTTCAGCGGAAAGGCTAAAAAAACCAACTGACTCATCCTTTGCATTTACTTCATGTCCTCCTTGATCTCTCGTTCTTTTTTTCACTTCATCAGAGTTGATGCTCTCAATCTGTCTCAGTGATTGCCTGATGAAATGATAATTTGCCCGAATTGAGCCATAATGCGCCTTGTGAATTTAATTTGGTCTCAAAGCCAGATTAACCCACATGACAGGATGCACATGTCTGTTAGCGCATGTGGACTGGCATGAGCATGTACATATTGAGCATGTCTGTGTGGAGATACACTATGTGCTTGCCAAGACTTTTAATCCCTGGAGCGTGTGCCGAATAAGTCCAATGAGCATTTCTGAGTGAGTGTGGGGTAAAGAGTCTAAATCTCTTCAAATACTGCCCCCGGATAAAACCGGTCATAATAAAGTCAAGTACAGGAGCAAATACCATTAATAAGATGGACACAGAGGTATCAATATTTAAAACTGGAATTAAGGGGAAAATTGACTCATTCATGAATCCACATAGACATAAAAGATACTCTTGAACTTAACTGGTGATAAAAATTAAGAATTTCATGTATAATTTTAAAATAATGCTCTATATGTTATTTAGGGAGCTGCACTACTCTGACTTTCACAGATGTTTAACCAAATCCACTCTTATTCAGGATGTGTTTTATTTCCACACTTCACTTCTCACAAAACCTAGCGTTTGTTTGAGATTTTGCAAAAAGATGCGTGCAAGTAGTTGGCAGGAGATGACACGCATAGAGAGAAAACACCTCTTGAACTTGTGCAGTAACAGCATACAAGCACAGGAAAAACAAACTTGTGAGTCAAATCTGATGAAGCAACTGTTCCCTACTTAACACAGCATCCCCTTCTGCAGCGAGAGGAGTCAGTGGATTCGATATTTTTCCCTGAAGAGTGAGCTTGGCAGGTCTATTTGGACAGACAGGTGGGGATATTAAATATGTATTACTGTGCAGTGATAGGACACCAGGCCATTAGCTATTATAAATATGTAATTTAAGTCTGCTGCATATATTCTGTCTGCTGAACGAAGGGCCTGTGACTATACAAGCCCACTGATTAGCATCCCAACATGAAAATGCATCTCAATTAGACTGAGTGTCAACCCTCATTTGGGAAAGCTGGGACTGAAATGGAAAAAGCAGACAGATACAAAAAAAAGAAATAGAGTAATGCACAAAAAAATGCAGGAAAGGCGACATGATAACCAGCAAATTCCAGTCTTGCCAATAGTTTTTATTTAGCATGTTTTGAATAACATATAATAAAATTGCAGAGAAACAGTTCATTCTATATCACAAATTAATTGATTTCAACTCATGAAACCCAAAATGTAAAGTATTGTGGTAAAAATACACAGTTGGAGCCACACATTGTCATAAAGTAAATAGAAAACACAATAATTTTACCACTATTTAATAATTTGCTTTTACTAAATCCCAGAATAACATATGAAAACATTTTCAGATATGTTTTTAAATAATCACTTTTAAGTGTATGACTTGGTATACAGTATATCTGTGTCACAAACATTGTTGAGACATTAGCTAGGACTGTTTTTAATTTCAGACATTTCTGTCACTCGTGTACATCACATTTACTGTTAAAACCAGGCACTTTATGTCTAAAAGACTTTTTTTTTCTCACCGTCAATAAATCAGACTAATTATTTCTCATTCGAGCTCAGCCTGAATTATAAAAATGAGAATATTTACCAGGTTTAGAAAAAAACCTCAAAGTTTAAATGGTATTTCTAGCTGAAAGTATGAACAACTTACAACTAAAATGCCTTTCCTTTATTCTCAAAGCATTATGTTTCTTGTTTCCTTTATTTCTTTTTGATTAATCTGTAATCTACCTCTCACATTTTGTTCATCTGGCTGGCCCACTGGCTCTACATTCTTCATTTTGTTTTGTTGTTCTGCAAATCCATTTTCCTCACACTTCCCTTCCTTGTTTTATCACATCTAATCTGTCGTTCACCAGGTTTTGCTTGAATATTAACAAGCACTGTAGTATCTGAACAGATACTGTGATAGAGATAGTTTAAGATATGTTAGCCGAGATTGATGTGCACTTTGATAGCTTCATGGACAGTTTGATGTAGATTTCTGTTTTCCTTGTTCTGTATATCCTTTCTCTGCCTTTTTCTTTCTCCCTCTGTTTTCAGTGACAGATTATAAGTCAGAGCATTTTGACAGCAAGCCAGAGGGCTGTACCCCTGGGGAATCAATCATCTGAGCCACGATCAATACCAAAGAACCATATCCTGGCCCATGTTAGCTACAAATTTGGGTTGCAGCGACAGTCTAGCAAAAATCCTCAGTGCAGTTGTACCTTAACCAAAACAACGAAAACAATGAGATGCAGTCATGGACAAAGCAAGAATAGTTAATCAGATTTTCTATGAATCCATCTTGCACAGACTAGGTTCTGTTTTAAGCCAGATCTGTCGACCACAACCCTTTGGAGTCTACAAAAGAAGTCAAATTATTGTTCCAATTATTGTGTACACAACATCACAACATTTGATCGATTTCATCCATCATTATTTGGACCTCAGTGGGGAAAACAACAATTTATCAGCTCAGTACAAGAAAATTAAATGGCTTTAACAGGTCTAAAAGCAGACTGTGAGGGAGAGAAAGGAATCACTGATGCATGACAGGCTTTAAAGATTTGGAATCAATGAGAAAAATCTCTTGTAAATGTGTTAAAATAAGGTAGTTGTAGTCTAAAATCAGACAGGTTTAGAAAAGTCGAAATGAAGGGCTCTGGAAACACGTCCTACCCTATTTTTCTTACAATCAATAGATGATATATACCTCCCTTAACAGAGACCACCAGTGAGATAAATGAGATTAATATTCTATTAACACATATGTGTTAGAATAGTCCACATTTCAAACGTCCACACAGGAGTTTAGAATCGATACTAAAATAAGAAATCGTTACATTAGAAACTACTGATACCTTTTAAATCTCTGCTCAGGTCTGTTATTTTTAACCTCCAGACATGTTAATCACAGATAGAGACATTTATCATCAGTCGAAGGTCAACATTAATAGTGCCACTTGGACTGATTGTAATAAGATGGTATCTAACTGAGCCCATTGCTCTGATTGTGATACGGCTGAGGGTAAACCTTATAGACCTAAAATTGTATGTTAAAATATAAACATCAAACATCTGTAGTCTGAATATAAAAACAGATAGTGAGGAAGAACAAGATTAGGTTAGTTTAATTGTAACTAGATTTAGAAAATATGGCTTTAATAAAGTGAACTACAATAAAAATCTATGGATTTATGTAGATGGTTCATGTTGATGCAGTGAAAATTGGGAGAATAAAAAAAAAGATTGAAAAGAGTGAAAAGAATGTACCATCAGGTATAAAATAAAGAATAAAGTTCATATTTCTTTCCAGCGAAATAAACATGCATGTAGCTATAGTAATAAAATATATGTTTATTATGCCCTCTTTCGATTTTAGGGCTTCGTGGTCTATGTTCGAGGCCTGTCAAGACTAAAACATCTAAAACTAATGCTTTAGATAATGTTGGGGTTTTCTTTTAGAGGAAGGAATTTGGTTCAAATTTTCCTAGGTTTCTTATTAAATTTGAAAGAAAAAGATAATTAAAGTACAGTCAGTTGGTTCATTTGACACAGTCAGTTGGTTCATTTGTTCAAGGTAAGAATTGCTTTGATGCATTTTGCTATAATGAAAAATTAAAAACCTGATTTAACCGTCAAAAACTGATTAGAGTCAATCCAAGGAAAACTGTTATCAGCTTCCAGACTATTTACATCTAATGTCAAGAGCACAAAACAACAGCGAACCCCACAATGTCTTTCCCAATAACCAAATATATGAAACACATATAAGTCAATATGAAAAGCTGGATGTGAGGGAAATTTAAATGAGCAATTGCTTATTACAGAGAAATTAAATATTTAACCTGATTATAATTGAGATGAAATCTGTTCATTTAAGTATCCTAGAGTGAAACATGAGTCCATTTCTCTGTCTAAAGCACAGATTAATTTGGGTCATGCAAGCAATAAAGCAATATTGTACAAAAAATATGGCTCGATTTTGAGCTATGAATTAGCTCAAAGTGCTCATCCTCCTTTATGTATGATGCTTGACTGAGTAGTCGACAAATAAAATGGAACATTAAGCCTTCAGAATAACCATGATGAAGACATTGTTTTAGAACTATAAACATTTTTACTTTTCATAAAGCGGAGCAGGGACACTTTTCAACTGCTCTGTTGGAAATAATGATAATGTTTCACAGACCTTTTCTTGTAAATTCATAAATTATGTGACGAGGAATAAACAGATTTCCTGGCATTTAAATCAGAATCAGCTGACATTTTTCTGACATGAAGCAAGTTTATGTCTGGTTCTCCATGCAGGATTAGGTCCACTGTCATTTAATAACGAACTGCTCAGGCAAAAACAACCCAAAACAAGAAGACGCACCTTGTTTCTGGAACAGCTGGCTGCTGACAATTTCAGTCATGGAGGAAACCTTCTGTTTCTGGAGTTTTTCAGGTGGGATGCAGGAGTAAAAGTCATGCAGCAGTTTGCTGAGGGAAGAAAGCAATGGATGACAGGAGTATTAATTACATGAGAAAACAGCAACACATGTTTGTTTTCCTGGAAATATCTGGTTCAAACAATTCATATTTGTTTAGACTTTGCATTCAGGCGTATGTTTCATTTTGTCTAAGTAGTCTGACAATGCTTTGCACATGTTCAAAGCTAAGATCAGCACTTCAACCACCTTGTTAATATTTCCAGCTTCAGTCATCTGACCTCAAAGGTTAAAAAAACATGAATCCACTTAAAGAAACACTTGTAGAACATAGAAAACATGAACCAGAACAACGAGGAGAGCGGCGTTTACCGCATAAAAACAAATGAGCCGAAGCATGCACACTCATTAATGAAGCCAACGCCTCTTATTCAATTTCTCAATAATTAAACAGGTTAAACAGCCTGTTTGGTTGCCGTGATGCTACTTAGATAAGACTGAATACTCAGACCACAGCAAAACGTCTGTCCCTTCTCTTTCTCTCCATTTTTCCCTGCTCCTCTCATCTTTTGCCAGCCGACATGGTATAATTTTTATTAATAGTGTGAAATAATAAAACACACACCCTTCATAATAGAAAGGTTTGTGTGCTGTTATGATGTGTGTAAGCTGACATGGGCACATGCTGAGGCACAGACGGCCATCTGAGACTTATCAGGCCCATTAATAATCTGAGCTGAATCTAATTAAAATCTGAAATGCCAAGCAAAGGACAATAAAACACAGGCACAGATGACAAAATATTTGCAAGCAGCACTACACGGATCAGACTGCAGCTAAGTTTACAATGTGTAGGATCTGTAGAGGATATGAGAAAGCTTTGATGTCCACCTCCTGCACTGTGATTGTAATTCAAACAGTTTGCTTGTGGAAAATGCTTGGGGCAAATCTTATCAAAAATGCAGCGGGGACCTTACTTTCAAGTTCAGATGGCTCTGATAGGTTTGTGAACGAGAGCGTAAGGAAGTAAGAAAGAAAAAAAAAAGAGGATTTATGTGCAGAAGTAGGTAAGGGAAAAATGAATGACAGAATATGAGGATAGATGTCCCGACTTTCAACTTTACACCTCGGTATCTTTGAAATATTGTGTGTGGCTGTGAGTCAGGTGGTAAAAAAAAATATTGAAGCTATAAGAGATAAACAGGTGGCTACAGATAATGTACAACCAATAAAAGGACAAACAAAGATCAGAGAGAGGTGAAATAAGAAATTATAAGGTCAAAAAGCCTCAAAATGCTACGCAGATAGTTCTGAAAACATCAGTTAATATCTTATTTCTGTAACGTAGAAAGGTCATCCCGAGAAAATGGATCTATTAGTTGCTGCACTGCCACAGGATGAATGAAGAAATGCTTAAAAAATATGAAGCTGAAACAGCATAAGAAGTGAAGGGGAATGGGCAAACATGCCATTTTGTGGATAAAAAGTACAATAAATGTTTGATTATGGTTCAAGGAGAGGTCAAGTAGGTCATTCCAAGTCATCTAGCTTTTTACGAGACCAAAAAAATTAGAAGTGTAAAGTTGCAAAGGCCACTCAGAAAGGGCAGCACAGCAGCTGAGAGTGTTTGTCCTTGTTTCTGCATCAGTTTGATGAGATTTTTATCTCCTGGTTAAACGGGGCAAAGCTTAAGCACTGAGAGGTGTGTGGGTGAATGAGGTGAGCAGAGGTCAGTAAACAAAACTAAGAAATCCAACAGCTCTCACACACCCCATTCATCTACACATCTCAACGACACTTGTATACTTTTTAGTTTTAACAGTGAGCTCACCTGAGGAGTTTTGCATCAAAAACTTTCTCGACATCATGCAGTACTGTTGGCAGGTACTTCAGAGCAGCAACCTGATGACACACATGTACCAAAACACATTAGAATCACTGGTTTGCCCCCTGTGGAAGGTGACTTTGTTATCAAACAGGCTCGTTTCGCATTTAAAAATGGATCCATCTCATTTCCCCGCCACGCTGCTTTGTGCCTGGATCTGTTTCAATATCTTGATGTAAGTAGTCAGAAGGGGAAAGACTTTAAGCATTTGAATACCAATGTTGTCAAAATCAGAAAAGACCAGAAGGGGGGAAATGAAGAAAAGATGACACAATCACAGACAGGAAATGCAGTAAAAGTGAAAGAGACAAAACGGTTTGACGACGTGTAATTACCCTGAGCAGGAGCGTGGTGGTGTAGTCAGTTTTCATCAAGTTATTGATGGACTCAAAAAGCCTCCTCAGCGAGTCCTCAAACTCAGCCTGCTCCTTCCCCTCGTAGAGCCTGAGAAGGCAGGAGAGACCGTATGGAAATGCAACAAACAATCTTCCACAAAAACCTTAATAAAACATTATCTGTCACAATGGGAGAGGGCAGCAAGCCAGAAGAGTTAGAGTATCAACCTTTTTAAAAGGCAAGGATAAGGCAAACAACAGGTGTCCTAAATATTTATTGAAACTGAATCTGGTAGGAAAGACAAACATACTGAGAAACTAGAAGTAGCCTTATCTGTATTCTAACACCACAAATGTACAGTCACTTGTACGCTCATAGAAGACTTTTCAAATTCTTTGTTTCTTCTATAAAGTGTATATTATCTCACCATCTTGGCTTTATTCTGTAACCTAAATTGAATCCAGATGGTGATAATAATCAGCAGAGCCAGAGCTACCTCGATAACGACAGCAATCAGGCACGGAAATCATACCTAAAGTCTTGAGTTTGTATGGAAAGAGAATATCAGAGTCAGACCGCCTGAGTAATTATACAACAAAGCAACACATGTAATTCGGCACATTACATTTCACAACGGGGAGGCACAAACACTATTATGCTAACAGGACATTATGCTGCCAAGGTAAAAGGTAAATATTTATATTCATACTGCTGCGTTGACAACAACCATTAACGTAAAAAACTGGGTTATCTTTGTTGCTGCTATTTACAATCTGTTTAAAGAGCCATTCTGGTCATGATCTATTAAATTTCTCCTCCACTAACTCTTAGCAAGTCTTACTCTAATCTATCTCTCCATCCCTCCTGCTCCTCACTATCTTTGTGTGACTCAGTTGTGCTGCACATTTGTTAATTATAATTGTGAGAGCTGGAGGGATGGATTAGTGGCTCACAGTGAATTTAGCATGGGGGGAGTGAGATTAAGCAGTAATGCACAGAGGTATTATCACTGGGCTCTTTGCAGAATATAGTTATGATTACAGAAGCATTGTCCTGTTTAATCCATGAACTCTATCTGTGTTTAACGGGGTGCTTAGAGAGATATCCGGTTGTATCAGGGTCAGTGTTTGTGTTATCGCACTCGGCTGTGGACTAACACTACGCTTTCACTGTCAGCTAAAACGGCTGCATCTTGGAGAAAATAACCTTTGTCTAATTAAAAATATGCTTGTGGAATACAAAAATCCAAAAAGGAACAACATGACTGTCAGGTTAGATTTGGTGAATTAATACCCAGTGCATTTGGTCTCGAAATACACATCTCTGATATAAACACAAAAAAGTGATGACCTACATGAGTAAAAACAGTATTCCTACAAGGAAAGAAGGGCTGAATGAAGGAAGGAAAGATGGACAGATAGACAGACAAATGGAAAAACAAATGAGTAGACAGATAATGGAAGGATGATGGAAAAACACAGGTGGACTGATATATGGATAAAGCTTGAGGCAATTTTTTATGAGCCATGAGGGCAGTTGCCCAGGGCGGCATTAGAAAGGGGACTAAAACATGTGACTGATCTACTAGTTGCACCATGAACAAGTTTTCTTTGCTTTTATGTGTGAGCAGTTATTGCCCTCTGCTTGCTGCTGACATCGGGAAATAGTTTTAGTGATTTGTGTGGGACTTTTATCATGTGTCAGAATTTAGTCAATTTCCTGTATTTTGATTGGTTGCTGGATAGCAAAAGAAGGGACTAGCCCGGAGCACCACTCATGAAAAAACTGTCACTGCATCCAACATTTCGACAGTGGAAAAGAGAATAAAATGGAAATATATATATATATTCCAAACCTATCCAATCTTTAAAAATACTTAAATCCCATATGTTTCCATGCATCCCCATACTACATAGGAACTCTGTATAGAACAGCTGAAGGAAATGAACATGAACTTTAATTTATTTCTTTTATGTTGAAGTAAACATCCCACACTCCTGGTTTGTCTAACATGAGTTTAATTTCCTCAGAATACTGACAATTTCAAGGCCAAATACTTAGCAATTAATAACTAAGTAGTAGTTATTATTAGTAACTAATGACTAGTTTGTTGCTGATGGAGATTTACATATAGTCTATATAGTTACTAGAAAATAAACAAAACAGAGAATAAAGAAAATAAAACCACAGAAAGTAAATAGAGCTAATCAATCCAAAATAATGGTTGATAAACGCAAAGAAATAAAACAGCCTGACCTCTATAATAATGTGTACATTCCTGAAACTGCATGTAAATCATACAGGGATATCCTGTTTTTAAAGCACTCTGAAAAAATAAGTAAATCTTTGCACTTTGTCTTTTCTGGTGAATGATATTTTCACATTTTACCAATAATAAAAATATCAAGATGCAGTCAGAGTTTTCTGTTACTCATTACCTTCTCTATTTCTACTGTCTTTCGGTAAAAGGACAGGATTTAGTAAAATAACTAAACATACTAAAACAGAAATGATCGTTGTTTCATTTGGACTGAATATTATATTTAATAGATTTAAATTTGCTGAAAAATAAAGCCTCCCTAACACAACTCCAAAACATCCTGCCTCACATATATGCAGAAACAGAATTGCAAAGATCATTGCCTAATATCCCCTCTGCAGTTCGCAATCATAACACCCTTCGTCATAACTAGGCAAGGCAGACCTATCGATTTAAACTAAAGCGTTTGCACTTATTACATGATGCGGTTCTGGAAGCTCTCCCAGCACAGAGAGCATTTCCCCTGGCAGAACATTTGTTTTCTGGCTGCAGTCCTGCACTGAGATTAGCTTTCATTTGGTTGCTGCACTTCATCATCAATGCTTATTAGCACCATTAGTGCTGTTATCAGCAGCATCTTGTCTCAGAGCTGTCAAACACAGTTACCTGAACAATGAAAGGTCACAAGGTGCTGTGTATATTCAATAATTTGTATTTTTTTATTCTTGATAATAGAAGAACAAAATATGAAGTGATTATAGTCAAGAATAGCTGACAGAAAAATGAAGAACCTACTGGGAGTAGAGCATCCGTGATCGAACAATGAACTTAAAGATGTACTCGAGGGCTTTGAGGGTTCGCAGTATGGGCTCGCATTGTTCTCCACGGCTAGACACATCCAGGTACCGCTTCAACACTGACATCAGCTTTCTGTGTGAGAATAAAGGAGGCAGAGAAGCACAGACATAAATCAAAACAACTCTCGCTTTTCTTTTTAAATTAATTTCCTTATGTTCTGAGGTTTGAAAAGCTAACCACCAGCTAATGTTTTTCTTATCCACAAAGCAGAAAGACAAAATAAAAAAGAGAAACAGACAAACTGGGAGGATGGTGGTTTTGACATAAAACCCAAAAAGTTCTCCATATATCCACAGATGTACCTGTCAGACTTAGACATTTTTATTTGAGCTCAGAGGCATTGTGGAAAAAAGAAATCTCTCCAACAAATGTACGCCCTACAGGCGTCTTTAGTCACAGATAGAAATACTTCAGTGTTTCAGAGCAGCAGGAGAGAGGTGTGGGAGGCACAGAGTGTATGACCTCCTAAAGCTCCCTAGCAAACACCCCTCCTGAGATGTTTCAATGGCATAAAATGCAAACATATATCTGCAGTGGGAGTAGAAAAGGTCAAGATTTTTGTCTGTCAAGCTCTATTTTCAAGAAATTGAAAAAAGGGAATCACCTCCAAACCAGTTCACAACTCCTTCATCCTTTTAAACAACAAGAATCAATTCGAATAATAAACTGTGACTTAAGCTTGCTGCCATCATGATGGCTCTATAAAATGTGCTCAAATTAATACCATTTAGTGTTGTTTACATACGTCTGGCTTAAGAAGCATCGCAAGAGGATTTCTTCTTTTTTAGAGCAGTTTAAAATGTGATGTGAGGGAGTTAAAGACTTTTACATAACAGCCTCCTAGCTGACAGGCAATAAACTGCAATGACCTTTTTTAAACATGGTGAACACAGTACACAAGTAGGGGAATCATTGCATTTTGATGCCAACAGATGGATATTTAAATGGGCTGGAGACAAGAAATACGTGCCATGAGGAAGATGAGGGGAAAAAAGTGGTGAGGCCATGTGTAAAAACAGAAACAACAAGTAGGAAGGCAGGAATTAGACACATTCATATATATATAAATATATGCATACAGTGTATACAGAGCACTGTGACTAATTGTTAAATTTTTTCCTTTCAACTTTCTTGCATTCCTTTATCTTTAGAATGATGAGTACTTTTTGTTTGACACAGAAAACATTGACAGCAGCAAAGTGAGTCTGATGACACCGATGCAGCATCTACATCTAACCTTTCTTCTACCATCAGATTCTCTATCGTCGAGCACAGAAGACGACTAACCAAAACCAAACAACCAAAACACCTTTTTGACATTCATACTGAGCATTATTAGTTGAATCAAATAAGATTTTTATGGACTTCAAATAGACAAAAAATTATGTGATAATAACTGTGATAAAATCAGCAGCAGCACTAAGGTGAATGACAAAAGCTAGGTTTACAAATCTATTAATCAGCATCATCCTTTAATAAATTATTTTAGTTTGGCAAAAAAACTAAATTCAGGGGATTCATTTATACAGATACACTCAAAGAGCTAATGCAGCTTCTAAAACACCCACCACTGCAAGCATTTTCCCTGGAATCTTTAACAGACAAAAATATATCAATCCAACATTTGCCGCTACATTTTAAACATTCAACACCTAAAAATGAATGTGAATGTTGTAGAATGGTTAGATTTGATCAATCCACTTTATTCTATTTGGTTCATCTTATAACTGTGAAAGGTTAAAAAGCAATGGACACAAATCAGCACAACTGGAGAGTTATCTAATTAAAGTATTTATACTCATTTCTGTTGTTATTTTTACATACATATAATAGAAATGCATGTTTTGTTGATAGTTCAAAATTATTAACAAAAAAATAAAGTACTCTGTTCATTATGCTAGATTCTACTCCAACAATTTTTTGAAATGTTTATCAAAAGGAGCAAACACAATGAGAGATGCATTCATGGAATTATGAGCATAAAGAAATTAATCATTTTTAACCGATTACTTCCAGGCCAGCAGGGAGCAGCTAAATCAGTGCAGAGAAATGAAAACTGGGGTGCTTAAGAAGGAGGAAATGTAAATTTGCTCAAAGATTGTTCCGGATCTTTTATTCACTTGTTTGTTTGGCTTCAGATTTGTTTGTCTTTGTTCTTTTACTTATATTAATGGATATTCCAGAGTAAATAGAAGCATGTTTAACAATACATTTTTTTTATTTAAGTGACTTCTAACTCTTAAGGTAAGCTGTTTCAGAACAGGGAGAACACTGAAGTTGTGACCAAAATGTTAATATATATTTTAGTCAGCACACTAAACTTTCACTAAACTTATTAGCCCTGTGCTCTGACCTGTCTGCACAATCAGTATTATAAAAACAGTAAAGATTCCTAAAGATCTGCTGCTCTTATAGGGTTTATAACAGACTGATAGAGGCATGGCTGCAAATAAAAAGCACACTAACTATTTCAACTAACACATAAGAGGCTCAAAAATAACTTACTTGTAGGCCAGTGTGGCGCTGAAATGCTGCTTTATGTAGGCTTCCAGAACGGTGTTAAAATGCTGGAACTTTCTGTCAGCGATCAGACCGATGATATAAATCTGCCAAGGCAAAAATATGCAATACAGAGGAAGAGTCAGTGACATGTTTACATACAGTAGCAGCACACATTTACAAGCCAGATAACTATCTGACAAACACGACTGTTTGAAAAAGATGGGCACATAGATATGTTAGACTCCAAACAACCTGTCAAGGAATCCTGCTGTCTGAGTCGACATGTCACACATTCAGAGTCATACCTGGCAAAATGTGTACCCTTCAAGGAGACACCCCACAAACTCACCAAGGCATCAAACACAAGGATGTCATAATCGTCGTTTTGAGAGTGCTCCATCATGATGTTGAACAAGGCATCGAGAGTGTCCTGCAGAAACTAAATGCAAACAAAACAGAGCCAGTGTGAAAACACACCCCATGCTAGTGTACACACTCATGCAGAGACATGTTGGGTTTTCTTAATTTTTCATAGCACTGACCTTGACCACCTCCTCGCCATCAATGATTTTGAGTTTCTCCAGGTTTTCTTTCAGGTTGTCAGGCCTGGTTCTCCATTTGAGCAGCCCCAATAGACCCACTGAAATCACAAACAGAATATTTTCAGGTCAGATGTATTTCTCGTATGAAGGTAGCTGCGTATACTGTCTAGCTGATAATGCTGCACAAAACTAAAAATAATAAAAAGGCATTTCCCAACTCACTGGGAAACTTTTCCAGATGTGTAAGGTGACTTTGTTGCTCGGCTAAATCAGCTAACAATGTCTAATGGATTTTCCTTGAAAACAAAAGTCGACTCGACAATTAATGAAATCAGCAGTTTGCTTCTTTCTACCATGTCACATGTAGATATGATCTTTTTTTCTTTAAAGTGGTACACAGGATGTACATGAAGACAGATGCAATGCCTTGTAAAAGTTTACATAAACCTAAATTTTCACATTAAATTAATATCAATGACATCCCATTCTTAATTCATACGGTTTAATTTTACATCAGCCCACCCCTTTAAGCTATAACAACCTAGGGAGGCTTTCCACAAGATTAAGGGGTGTGTTTATGTCAATTTCAATCTTTCTTCCGGAAGCTCATACAAGGTCAGTGAATGATTTACTAGTGTGGAGTCATGTTGGAACAGGAAGAAAGAATCTCCCATCTCTTTCCACAAAGTTGTAGAAACAGGAGTCCAAAATGCCTTGATATGCCAAAGCATCCCTAGAGCAAAGGGCTTGACGCAACTCCAAAATTCACATTGATACAATGCAGTTAGACAGATAATGTTCCCCTGATAACTGCAGGAAACGCAGGTTTGTCCATCGGACTGCAAGCCTGAGAGGCATTTGTTGCTTCAAAGAACAGGTCTCCAATGCTTCGAGGCCAGTAATATTTACACCAGTGGTTCCCAACCCTGGTCCTCAAGAAAGTCTGACTAACCGCAGAATTTACCCTTTACTGCCAATACGTCTGGTAATAAATGGTAACAAAAATAAATGATACACACTGCGATACAGTTTATTATTCTCATAAACAATGTTAACATCCTTTGTACTTTTACCTTTAGTGAGAGACTCCAACATAGTGTTTGCTTGTGTTGGTCAGCAGATATAATATCTAAAATCATTCTGGTAGTTTTTTAAAACTTTGTCTATTGGAAATTACTTCCGTCTTGGCAAATATGGAAAAGTTAAGGTCATATTAGTTCAACAAATTCCTCTAGAATTTTAATCTGCAATGAGGTGAACAACTTTTTGTTAATTGCACAAGTTTTTTCAATTCCTGTATGCCAATCATTTTGCATTTAATCAGCAAACATTCTGCTTCATGTCTCTGTCTGTGTTTACACCTGAGCATCCAAATCCCATTTTTCAGTCATTAAATATGTTACAGTGTTTGACATGGGACAGATTTCTCTGTCTGCTACTTCAGAGCAAACTCTTCGCCTGGTCCAACGGTTTCTGACACGCCACGCCAAGCTTGCACATCTGGAGGTTGGCCCTGAACAGCCCTGTGAGTATAAAGGCCTGAGCGTCTGTGTGTGTTTGTGAATGAGGTAAAGGTGATTAATATTGCAGGATAATGTTCATTACGATGATGGACTGACTTCCTTGACAACAGCTGCTGCTCTGCACCTGTGTCTGATGCACCTCTCTGTCTGGAGTGGCTGTGCAATTAAGCACTCGTTGATGAGCTTCTTTTTTTTGAATGCATTTTGGCTGTGGAGCTGCATCAGTGGGCATTGTAGACAAGAGCCCAACACTCCTCAATGTTACAATCTTCGGTACATATAAACACTAATATATCATAATTCTGTCCCCATTTTTCTGTGAATATCACGTTTAATTTCTCCCAGTTTTAACTGGCTGGATGTCTTTTTCATTTAAGCCCTACATTTGCATCACATTGCCACTCTACTTACAAGCAGAAGTGAAGTTTTAATCATTTATACCCTCAGACCTGAAGAGAATCTTGTTGGAAGCAGTGATTCTGACCTCTGCCATCTTCACAGCTAGATGATTATTCATTGTCTTGGCTTGGCCATATTTTCTCGTCTAAAGAAGGTGTTAATTAAAGTTTTTTGACATGTCAGCTTTAATTTCAAGCACCCTTTCTGCTGCTAATATCTGCCCTGTTTAATTTACTCTGCTGCCACAAGCTCACACATGTCTAGACAGACGCTTGCACGTACCATTTTGGGTGAGTTTAGTGGAGCAGACCAGGGTGGAGATGGTAAAGCTGTCTCTGGAGCTCACAGATAGGCCTCCACCCCCAGACACGCTGCTGGCGCTGCGGTTCAGCCCTGCCCCCTTGTGGGTGTCACTGTGATGGTAGCGGGTCGAGGGCAAGGACAAGTAAGAGTTCACGTCCTCCATGCGCTTGCTGTCTCCCTGGAAAGACAATGTAGATTTGAATCCATTACACAGAATAGTGATTTATTGTAAATTATGTAATGAGGCCACATGATAGTATGATGGATGGTGTTCTGGGTCTGGACCTAGAATGATTTATCCTGTGTTTAGTTAAATTTAAAAAAAGACAAGAGTCTGGGAGTTTTCAGTTGTGAAGTAATACTTGAAGTTTTGAATTAAAAGTCACAAAACACGACCGAGGTCACCTGCAGTAATAATGTCTCAACTCTTTTTTTTCTTTTTTTCTCCGCGTAAAATAAAAACAATCTGAAATCAGGAATAGATCTTTCTCATGGAAAGTAGTTTTGCTCTCATTTTCCTTTAGGGACTGCACTCTCTCTTGTTCCAGTCTGAATTTTAACAAATTGTTGTTTTCATTTCAGCTAACAATCATAATGTTCATAAAGTTATTGTATTCTAAGAGACACCCACAATAATAAGTCTTTTAAATGAAAATGTAATAGATATTTTGGAGTTTTCTTACAACTCCTACCACTTCCTCCTCTAACCATCTTAAGATGTGCTTGTGCTAATGTACAAGCAGATTTACTAAATGTGTCTCTTGTATTTTGTCTCTCTGCTAACTTTCTCCTCACATCTCTCTTTATTTTTTCTCCTTTTTGACTCTTGATTAAAATAACCTCAAAGAAAATTGTATTTTTTTATATATATATCAAGTGGAAAATCACAGTAAAAGTCATAACAAATCACTTCTGGAAGTAAAACTGTTGGCCTTCTTTTTGGCACTCGGACAGCAATTATGCTTGCTGTACTTCCAGGCAGGACACTGTTGAAAGAAGAAGGACATGTGCTGGCACTCTGTTTTGAACACTAATTCTTGCACATTCTTCACTAATTCTTCACTTTTAATGAGAAATCATTTTTCAACATCAACACATTCTGTCAACTGAAAAAAAACCCTCCTAGATTAAAAAAAATACATGTATTAGATGATGATTTAAGTCAGTGGTCCCCAAAGATTTTCTGGGCCCCCCTGTGGATTACAATAAAATCCCCCTCAAAAAAGAAAAAAAAAAATCAACTGGGTACACACATCGTTCAACCACACATAAACCTATACACATATTTTGTTTCCACTGAAGTTTATTTCACACTTCAGGTTGCAACAAAACACACTACAAACCATCTATACAGTGAAACACTTTTGTGTAACTGTTTTTTTTTTTTTTTCATTCATCCAGACAGCTTCCCGCGCCCCCCCTGCAATGGCACTGTACCCCCTTTAGGGGGCGCTCCCCACACTTTGGGAACCACTGATTTAGGTATTAAAATACTGTATGTGAATAAAGGCAAGAAAGTTTTTGCCAAAAAAATTACACGCACACACACACAAAAACACTTTTTAAAGAGAAAACTTTGACCAGAACAACACATCTTCACAACTCTGTTCTTGTTTCACCCCCGGCAGTGTGCTTCAACCAGGCCACTGCAGCACAGAGGAAGAGCTAGAAGTCAAAAGTGGCAGAAAGATCAAGAGGAATGCAGGGATAACGAGAGATAATCGCCAAAGAGGGCACAGGAGGGCCATCCATTTGGTATTTGAGTGAATCATGAGTAATTAATCTTCACTGCATCTGACACGTAATCAATATGGCGATTCAATCTTAGCTTGGGCTCATTTAACAGGAAGTCTATTTGGCTTCACTCAACCTGTCAGTGAGGCCATAATCTCCTGTCCAAATTCACTATATCTTTAGTTCTGCTTTGATGACTCTTATTACTGCAGTGACATTACAAAAATGTTTTTACTAGCTTAATAACTTTTGAAGATGCATCTGTTTTCCAAGCATGATGTGTGCAGAAGGTTTTGCTTACCTCGGCTGTTTATGAAGTCCCTAAGTAAAAACCTTTTTTCGGTTTAAATTTTTATTTCACCAGTTGCATATTATTCAATAAATATGTGTAAGTTACTGTAGCTCAGATGAATAATCTGGAAAAGCTTGAAGTAATAAATAGAGTGATAAAAACCAGGCCCTTGTACTGTACTGCAGTTTGCACAGAGATCTGGGATTTTGGCTATGGAGAAACAGTTGCTTCCTTGAGAAGTGGACTATGTTGTTAAAGTTTAAAATTTTACCCATTTGTTAGTTTTGTCCGTGACATATGTAATGAGTGTAATGTGCATGACGGCAATGGCCAGGCTAAGTAATAATAGTTACAAAAAAGTTATTTTATATTCTAGCACAAAGCATTGTGTACCAATAAGGAGAGTCACAGTTCATGAATTCAAACAAAACCATAACAGACCAACATCCATCATTTTTATCCAAGAGAGGACACACACCTACGATTTTTTAAATTAAATTACAATTTTATTTTGCTGGTTAGTTCCCCTTTGGCCAACAGAACATCCCTAATTCTTTATGTCAAAGATTCAACAAGGTATAAGAAACATACTAGATCCTGCTCCTTTACTGAAATGATGGCAATGCAGAGTGGATGCCTGATTTTAAGGTGCACATACATAGTGATGTCATGCCACAAAGGATTTGTGATTACACAATTTGACACTAAATAATTCATAAGCAATGTTTCAAAATGATTGGAACTAAGTCTTGCCATCATACCTTTTGCCACATTGTCTGTCTTAGTTTCAAATGGTACTCCTTTAAAGGTCTACCCATTAAGGATGTTGCTTTATAGGAGATTTGTTGTGACTGTTCAGGTCTGAATGCAGAACTTAAGTTTATTCAGCTTGTTTTTCTTTTTTTTTAACATTAAAAACATGCAACAAAAAAAAACTGTCCACCATGTGTTTATTTTTGACTAAAGAATTCATAATAACCATAATAATATGGTTTTGTCCATTTATAGAAAACAAAGCTATATTACACACCCTTTCCTTAGCCTACGTTGAATCATAATTTGAGGCAACATGCTTCAAACATTGCTTAGTATTTTGATAGCAGTTCAAGGCTTCACTGTTGCTGCTTGAGTACAGTAACCAGCTCAACCAACTTGCTTCACTGGTTATAAAATAATTTTTTCAAAATGTTTTGTCATTAATATTTTGTTTGTTTGATTGTAAAATAACTAAATGTGCACAGTCTGGGAGCCATGGCACTAAATAAACAGATTCTGTTTACTAAAGCACTATCAGGTAATCATAGGCATTTGATGTATTGCAAAACAAGCAGTGTCAAGTGAACATGTTTATCAGTGAATTGTTGTGCAGCATGCATATGTCAAGACCTATGTCTGTTTAATCTTTAATAAAGTCCCACCTTAAAGACAATAAGGTCATGCAGTCCATCCTGCAGAACTGTCCCGTCTTCTTTCATCAGACGTACAAATGCCATCGCAAAGTTTTTCTCACTTTTGTCCTTGGCTGTAGAGGAAGAAGTAAGATGTGTAAAAAAAAAGAAAAAAATACATCAGGGAAAAGGGGGGGGCCGGGCAAAAAGGGTGAAGACTTCAGACGTCATAGACAGGAAAACTGCTCATTTGAATAATCAGGTGTGAGTAATGATGCCATGGGTCATTTTGCAAATTGGTTAGAATCATTAGGTGCTTTCAGTATCGCATTATGCTCCAGGGAACAGGGAGGAGGAGAAGTGTTAGGGACGCTGATCTCATTGAGAAAGCAGACAGGTGCTGGATGCTACTTACACTCCTGTGAAGAACGGTGTCTGAACATGAAACGCAGATGAATTCTGTGCATTTCTTCCAGAGGGACTGTCACCTGTAGGATATCTCATGTTATTGGAGAACGTAATGCTATGCCATGTTCTAAGGTCCTATAAAATAAAGTGAAGTGAGAAATGCAAATGATGTAGAGCAAGTCACTTCAAAGGGACCTAAATAGCTGGGTGGGAGAGCAGTGAGCAACACACACACACACCCACACACCTTAACGGTCTCCATCCAGCGGGGTTGTTTGATCTGGTAGTAGATGACCGACCTGTATTCACTGACCACTTTATCCCCAGCTCCCAGACAGATGGAGTTCTATGAAAACAGGCCAAGGAAAAATATGTCAGTGTAATGTGTCAGATTTCATTTTGCAGCATCTGTCTATTTAAGCGGATGTAGATGGATTCCCATTCTGGGATAAAGATGTCTCTGTTTACTGCTGGCTAATAATACATGACACATAATTCTGCAGCTGCAATCTCAGCTTCAATCTGCTCCACACACAAACCAAATCGTTCAGTTCATGTCCAGTAACATGTGACCTGCTCACCTGTATGACTTTGCCCTCCTCGTCACAGACCCACATGATGACTTCTACATTTTTTTGTGTCGTCTTGTTGTACTTGTCAAAATCACCACCCTGCAAGGTGAGGTAGATGTCGTTCCGGACGTCTCCTGGCATAATGATCTCCGGGAAGCCCAGCTTGCGTGCTACCACCGTGCTGCGGTCCACCAGGTGGGGGTATTCTTTTCGAATCTGAACTATGTCGCCCACCAGAGCCTTCATGGTGACCCATAATCCTGAAGAGCACAGTTGGAGATGTAGGGAACTTGTCTTTTAAAATAATTGAGTATTTAAATGAGTACATTGATCACAAAAAAGTCTCAAACTCATTTAGAAACTATGAGACTTAAGCAGACTTAACCTTTAGCAAAGTTGTACTATAATCTTGTTAAAGTTAATACTCACAAGCTATAATTTAGGAGAAAAATGTAATTTATTTTATGTTTTTAGATGATTATACAGCATTTGAATGGGGTATCATGAAATTACAATCCAGAGGAGAAAAACAGGTTTTTTTCTGTGATACTGTCTGCATGTAATCAACTACATAAAAAAATAACTAACATAAACAAATACCCTGTTGATGGTTGCCACGGAACTTAAATTTTTTAGTTGATTTTTTTTTAAAGCAACTAGAAACATTTGATTTCAGTCTGGTGAGAAGTAAAAAATAATGAGAAATTCAACGAAATTAAAGAAAGCAAAACATTTTAATTGTATATTGGAGTCAACTCAGACCGGTTTAAAATAAACAACTGTGAAAGAACAGTTTTTGTTCTCTCATTGTCAGGCAAATATGCAGCTTTCTGTATCAAAACATAGTTTAAAATTATTTAAAAAACAAACTAAAGTTAAGGCATAAGAACTAAACTATTATTTTACACTTTAGTGAGTCCAGAATAAATTGCTGTCCCCTCATTTCTTATTTCACCATATAGTTCATACACCTAAACACATTTTACCTGGGTCAAGACTTAAAACATAAGGAGTGAATGACATAGATTTTGTGAAGCATCTATAAATTATGGGGGTCACTTCAATGCCCCACTGTTTTATATGGTGCATTTCTATTGGAATGAAGAATGTATCTAACAGGTACTTATACTTTGCTTCAAACAAAATTAAGTTAGTTTTCCAGTGACATCAAAGCCTGAGTTAATTTATTATTTATCTGTGATATAATCAAAGTTTGATGTGCACAGTGTGAGTAGTTTTTAGATAACCACTCAGCATTCAAGGGTAAGTAAGTCTTGCTCTTGCATTCTGACTGTGTCACAAGATTGAGTAATGCTGACATGCGCTCTTGGTGCAAAGTTTAAGTAGCACTTGCATTGAGTCTGCAGCGGAGCTGTATTGATGCTAAAAAAATCAATTTCTGAACATTTACAGATGGCATCAGACAAACATTACTAAAAAAAAAATAATAGGGTTGATTTTTGTAAAAAAAAAAAATAGAGTTGGATATTAAGGAATGTGGTATAAAAATGATACACTACTATGTAAGGAATATGTGGGGGTGTGCATGTGTGTAATGACAAATGCATTTTGAAGAGAGAAGAAGAGATTAGAGGTAAGTAATACTGAAATGTGGTGGCCACAGGTGCTCCCGCTATATCTAGGCTATGCTTGGAGCAAATGGGTACCAGAGGAAGATAAAGCATGAGAGATGTAACATGCAAAGTTACTCTAGAGCATGACAGTGTCATAAACTAAAGTTGTAAAAGTACAGCTTAGGGTAAAAGGGAGTAGGATTAATTAAAATTAAAGAAAAAACTAAAGATCTATGAACACTGTTGCCTGTTCTGCTCAAAGTCTAGACAGAAGAACAGGAAAAAAATGTCAGTCAGTGACTGACAGATTTATCCTGCCACAAGCAACAGCAGCACACAGACATGTGGATGTCTTGGCTGCAAACACGCTTCACATGGATGAAAAAACAGAAAGAAAAAGCCAGTTAGAGCAGAACAGTACCTTGGCCGCCACTGTCTCCTCGCAATGCTGTCGCTTTGTTCAGCAAGGTGTGGAGAAAGTCATTTTCAGCCACTACCCTGAAACCAAATATACACAAAAGAAATACAGTTGAATGTACAAAAAAATCCGTTTTAAATCTTGTGGGTGCTGACAGCTGCAAGAGCACGAAACTGCAACATTTCAGTTCTAACAACATGAAGGATCTTTAGGGAAATCCAGAAACCCAGAAACAGGTTTTGAGTAGATACTTTATTGGTTGTAGAAATATGACACAGAGAAAAAAAGAAGTAGTAATAGTGAAATAGAACGTACGGGAAGAAGGGAATGAAAAATTGCTTCTCCTCATCGCATTCATGCTTCCCTTTGATAATGTCACTGATGTCCATCACTACGAAGAAGAGAAAATAAATATGTCACTGATGAGAAAAATCAAAGCAAACGCTATACAGCCATAATTGATATATAACAGATTTACCTCGGACAAACAGGGAGTAGTTGAGAAAAACACACTCCCTGACAGCTGCTTTCTTGAGAAATCATTTGAGGATGTTTGAACAACAGTATTGTTAAATGGTCATTTAAAAAACACACACACACTTTAGTTATTTTAATCGTGCTGCCTGTTCTAATGTTACTAGTTCAAAAGATTTTTGCCCCATTAAAAAAAATAAAAAGCTGCAGGTGATAATGAAAGTCATACTAGCTGGCAGAACAGATAAAATAACAATAGAAAAAGTTATTCTATTATTAAATAGGTTGGAAACAAATTACTGTTATTGCTGACTGATCTAGGTGCTTGCATATTTCTTACCTCAGTGTTGATGCATTAGTTTGCTAAGGTTAAAGTGACACTATCGTTATTTGTTGTAATATGTCTAGGGATACCTACTATACATAGACAAGGGTATTTTCAAGAAATTAAACAGCTATTTAATTACTGTTATGATATATGTGGAACACTGGAAACATCATTTTAGCTTTGGGCCAAAACAAAGTCAACTGTCTCCACTTGAAGTACCTGCCACCCCAAAAGGCCGGCGGAGGCCCACAGTGCACTTCTTGTTGTTTGTTTCTTTCAAGTCCATCCTCCCCACTCTCACTATCTGGCAGATCAGATAAATCTTCTCCCTGCTCAGGTCTTTGTTCCCCAAGTCCTGGTGGACAAAGACAGAGAACAAGTAAGCAAAAGAACCTCTCTGGGAAAAGCCAGAGAGAAAAATAAGACAACAATCTAACCCTCTGACAGGTAACAAGTTCATTCATTGTTGTGTTGTGCAGTGTCTTGCCAAGTTAAGAAACGGTCTAACAGTGCCCTCCTGTGGCCACTTACTGTGAAGACAACCTTCAGATTGTTCAGCATTTCAATCTCTTTTGGAAAACCACTGCTGCCCCAGCGAACCAAGTAGTTCTCACTGCAAAAAGTACAAAAAAACATTAGGTCCACATAAAATCTGCATCAACGTTCAGTTACAATTTTACATAAAGAGTAGAAACTATTTTACAGACCTCATATGTGAATAACACAGCACATTACAAAAGTATTGACACCCTTTAAGCTTCCCTTTAAATTTTTTCACCAATTTCAATTTTATTCTATGTTTTTATTTATCTTATGTTCTTTGATAAACCAACAGAAAGCAATGCTTAGTTATGAAGAAAACGGCTGTTTTATGGTTTAACATTTAAACAGATCAAATATAGGGCAAAAAAATCCTGCATAAAGCCTAAAGTGCATTTTTCTGGCACACAGTGTCATTTTATATCACTATCAAGAAAATATGTTAGCGCCAGTTCTTATAAAAATGCTGCATCTATATGGGACATCTATAAGACTACATCATAACCATATCTGATGCCTTGAAATTGCCCTGTCTCTTTAGGAATCTTTTACGACACTCCCTACAGCTCAACAATGCTTCTCCATGCCATCCATTGATGCTGTTTACAAGAAGCTCTCTAGTTCGCATGATAAGATCAGCAGAAGCTCCGTTCCACCGTGTGTTTGCTATTTGTTGCTGCGGCTCGTCTGGTGGAGCTCTGGGTTATCAAATCTGGTGTGAGAACGGCACAAAAAAACCAAAACATTTGTAGCTAAAATTGCACTGAAAGATGCTTCTATACAGTGCTGACTCAGACAAAAGCACACTTTTCAGAGTTGTTATTGCTTTGAAAAGATTAAAATCAGTGTGATTTTCCTTTCACTTCACAATCACTAATCTATCACACTGAACCTTTGAAAAAAATACAGACTTTTGTGGTTGGAATGTGAAAAGCTTCAATAGATGTGAAAACCTTCACAAGGTAATATATACCGATTATCATTTTTCTTTTTTTTCTTACAGACGTGGACAGATAAAAAGTGTAAGGGTAAAACAAAAAGAAGCCAGTGCAAGAATAAAAAGTCTTTGACTCAATGTCAATTGAAAGAAATACACCAACCCTGTTTGTGGAGGGGTTTTATTCCCTTTCATCTAATGGTCAGACACTGAAGGAACAATTTTATAGTAGTTGGTATGTACTGAAAAAGCGATGACTGATTTAGGTCGAACGCAATACTTCCAGCCACTCTGGCTGAGACACAGATATACTCAGCATGACAGTGAGTGACGGGGCTTAACATCAGCTCTGTCGGGTTCCATACAGTCCTGCCACTCAGTTTCTGCTGGCCTATAATTTAAATTTCCTTATGTCTATTTTTGGCAAATTGTCATAATTTAGTCAACAATGAAGGAGAAGGGAGAAAGGCAAGTTATGCGGACAAGAACATAGAAAGAAAACAGAAGAAAGTGTGTGTAGGTTGCATGAGTGTTCGTATCTGCTTTACACAACTGAGATATTGAAGCAAAGATACACTTTTATTTTTTTTAAAAAAAGAAGAAGAAAGAAAACATTTAGTATTTATAGAAGAGATGGGTTTCAAATTTACAGTATATCAATTATTGAAACCAATCTGATTTGGACAGAAATATTTTCAAAACAATTCATCTTGTTGAAAGCAAAGCTGAGGCAGAACTGCCACTGATACCTGATGATGGTTTGTTTGACTGGGTCATAGAGGGACATGAAAAGCTCAGAGTCTTCTCCAATGCGACACACAAAGTTCCTGACGAAGACATAGAGGCTGTGGGTGGGAGACGACTGAATTCGCGCTGAGATCCCACTGTGGTCTGTCTGGATATTGGACTGCAGGAGAAACATAAAATATGAATATGATTACCAATCTGGATTTAAATCTTTTATTGCAGCATTGAAATGCTGCAATAAATTCCGCTACAATTTTTGAGAAAACATTTCTTCAAGATAGAACATTTCCCAAATATATATGTTTCACTTGATGTGTGCAATGCTGCTGTTACAATATTATAAAATCCCACTTTGACAGCAGCACTCAATCATCTTCTAATACAATTCACAAAGTTGGAGAATCCAGAGAGTAATCTATCACTTGGGTTGTTTTCAATTCACACCTGCTGAGATGACCACATAAGGAGGTTTAGGTCTGATGCACCTTCTGTGTTTATTTTGTCATAGATTTGGGATAATTCGTCCATTAGCTTCAGTAGTTATACACTTTTAATTTTGTGATGAGGTGCTTTCCCACCTATTCATACTTTGTATTTTGCATCAGATCACCCTGGCATTGCAAAAAAAAATTTAATTCTTTTGTAAAATGCTCAATCTGACAAAAGCAGACATTTTATATTAAAGTGTAGCATTTAGTAAACTCCACCTGTCTATGTTGGTAGTGATGGGATAAAAATAATTTGTTCCAGCATGTATTCAGAACAAATAGTTGGTATGCAGATAGAGTCTATTTTCTTGTAGCCATTTCATTAGTTATGAATTGCTTAATTTCTTAAACTGCATGTTTTCCTTTTTTAGCATTTTGAAGAGAAATTTGCTTCTCTGACGTTTGAATCCATTCTCAATCATGAATGTATTTATTTATGAAAAGGGTCTGAGTTTTTTTCCAGTGTTAAACTTTGCTACTATAATAAAAGCTTTATTAGTTTTCTTAATTTTAAAACTTTTACAAATCTTTATCAAAGGTTCTGATAAGGCTGGCTGACATTGTAGCTTAGTACTGACAAACCTGACTGGTTGGCATTAAAGTCACTGTAATTTGAAATAAATCAGCAGCATCATACATGCTTTTTATTTGAGAGAGCGAGAGGAAAATCTCTGAGTAAAAAAAGTTCTATAATATTATCTTCTTAATTCAATCAGTAGTTAGATCAATGGTGAGATGTAAAATATCTAGATGAGTGAAACTGAAGTTAATTCAATTTGTAAGCAAGCTGACACTTAATTTATTTAGCTGGCAGATGACTGACATATAAGAAGTATAACTCAATTATTATCTATGGCTTTGAACAGTTAGAGTTTCACTGTAGCGCCTTTCTCACGCAAAAATAAGGACACGAGGGATTAAATGATCAAACGGCAATTGAATCTAAGTATAATCCAGCTTTATATCTGTAGAAATCACCTCATTTAAAGAAAGTATCTTTTATAAATGATTGGACATAAAACAAATCACATTAGTGTCACAGCTTTTAAACCGTATGTGTTGCCGTCCCCTACCTGCTCTTCTTTGATGCGTTCATTGATTTTGGTTGTGGCCTCCTCATGCGCTCTGAAGAGACTGATGACATTAGCCTGCTCAGGGTCCAAGATGTTCCCGTCCTCGTCTCGAACAACCAGGTCCAGCTCAAGGATCCTTCATTGAAAAAAGGAAAAACAGGATTGATGGAATTAGATGGAAGGTGAAGAAAGTAAAGCGATTTTACAAAGGAAGGCAATTAGGTGAAGAGAAAATGGATGCGCAGGAAGACAGAGTAATAAGGAGATAAGACCAAAAGATGAACAGACCCTTTTTACAGTTTCTGTAAAAGCTGGGATAAAACACAAGTTAACAACACTGATTATTAGTGTAGACGCACTTGTTGCCATAATCAATCTTAGAAGTAACTTTTTGCTTGAGCTCCTTAAATTCATCGTTGGGCAGAGTCCCAGACAGGAGCTGGGAACGCCACTCCATCAAGTCCCACATCAGCCTCTGGACCTGCTTCACACGTCCATGTTTGTTACTCTAAAAACACAGACGGGGAGAAAAAAGTGGTGTTAAAACTAAACAAAGACAAGTAAACTTCCATAAACACAACTGTAAAAGTTTGGTTTGTACCACAAACAGCTGCTTCCATATGGTGCCCCACTCTCTCAGTGTGGTGGTCACCTCTTTCACCAAAGGCATCTCAGCAGATGTCACAATTTCCTCATCTCTAAAGTTGCACAAACAAAGGCACATTAGATACACATGTAAACTTCTCTAACTTTAACAGATGATCTGTCAAATCCACCCACCCTCGTTTTTCAATGTTGACCTCCTTCAGATGGACAAAACTTGAAGGAAAAACTCCCTGGAGTGGGAAATATAAGACAGACACACACAAGAAGAAAGTCAGTGAAAGTTTTCAACATCAACAACTGTGTTATTGTAAATTATCTAACTAAGATGCACAAAGCTTACCTTTTGGGCTTTGTTTCTTGTCAGGTATCCTCTGTACCACCCTGAAAGACAATCGAAATGTCATCATAAAACTGCATGAAAAAAACAATATATAGAGTGTTCACAGTTACATCTTTTTTTATTTCGAAATTGTAACAAAATAAGAGCATGAAAGCAGCCATTCCCACTGTGGTTTTCTAGTACTTAGATATTTGAGAGTTCAGGTAACTTTGTTTCTTTACCTTTTTATATATTTGTAGTTTTGGTGATTTTGTGGGGGAAGAAAATGGAGCCATATCCTGAGAAACATTTTTCCCCAACCATGTGTTATTTTGTACCTTTATCAGGAAAACACTCATTGCTCAGTTGAAGTACGATGCAATTTTTTAAAAAAAATACAATAAAATTTAAATGTAAATGAGAATTTTATGATTGTTTATGTCTATAATTTATGAAAATACTTGACTATCATGCAGAACCCACGCACGTGGGTTTAAGCAGAAGTGTGAGAGGACAGAAATAGCAACTAGTGAGTATAAAATAGGGGAATAAATTAAGAAAAAGGCAAATTGATGCGGATCAAATATTTGTTTAGGACAAAATCATTTGTTTTCTGCTCTTACAAAGTGATATGATGCAAACCTTAGAAGTTCTTAAAAGATGCATTTAAGCACCATTCATAAATTAAATAATCTGTGCTCCAATTTTTCATTTTAAAAAAATCTTCATTATCAGCAAACATCGCAAACTTGTTTTACAACTACTAAAGAAAATCCATGACTATTAGATGCTTCCAACAGGATTAATATGATGCAACCGACCAAAACATCAGTCTTTTGTAAACTGATTACTGTTCAAAATCATCACATTACCAAAAAGTTGAATCATGGTGTTGCTTTTTTTTATCTGGGAAAAGGCATTTTAATTGATAATATCATAATGATCAGCTGTATTACAGACTGCTGTACCATCAAAGTTACTACTACTGATCTATATCACTAAGCCTAGTGGCTGTAATTAAATAACACAGAATCCTCCTGACTTTCATTTTTCTCATCAATATGTCCCGTGTGCTTTTTAACGTATATCCTATTGATGTCTTCCTGTATGTAATCAGACTAAGTGTTGAATAACTTTATTACTCTGCAATATTCTGCAATCAAATCTTTAAGAGTCCTAATTAAACCGTATACACATAGTGAGAGAAAATGTAGGAACTTCACATTTTAACCTGTTGTTTCAACATGACATGCCATATTAGTATCGACTGCATGTATGTTGTGACAATCGCTTTTAATTGCAAATAAATATTTTAGTTTTATCTCAATATAGTTCTTACAAACTATATTTAGGTGTTAAAAATGAACAAACATGCTTTAGACCCGGGGTGCCCAAGTCCAGTCCTGGAGAGTTACATGTTGAATGATGTTAAATCTCAAGGGCTGGAGTTGGATATGACGGCTTTAGAGCAATATTTTTTATTAATTAATACTTTTAACAGGCAATAAAAAAACAAAAAACAAATGTTTGTCAAATGTAAATGTTGTCAAATGTAAAACATGACTGGACAGGAGCAGTAGTAACAGCACTCACCATCACAGACCTCCTGGATGTGCACCGTGTCTCCTACTTCCAGGGAGAGTTGCTTATCTCCTTTGCCAACAAAGTTCCACTTAACTAAAAACAAAATAATTATAGTCATTATTTACATCAATATAACGACAGCAATAAGATGTTCATTTTCAGTCATGGTAATGTTGTCTGAAGCAGGAGAAACATTTAGTTGCAGTTCAGCTCAAATCCA
The DNA here is from genome assembly GCF_002775205.1 of Xiphophorus maculatus. Lineage (NCBI taxonomy): Eukaryota > Metazoa > Chordata > Actinopteri > Cyprinodontiformes > Poeciliidae > Xiphophorus > Xiphophorus maculatus. Next base: position 16,140,110 of record NC_036465.1, on the reverse strand, counting down.
CAACAAGAGCATCCTCTGGTACTTTACAGGAAAAATTATTTCACTTCATGTTCAATTACATAGAATAAAATTAATTTCATTAATTCAAATACAATGCAATCATGTCAGATTCAGATCCAGTCTTTGTAAGCAACTGCTCAACATGTGTTTGAGAATGTGCGAGACTAAAACATGCTAATGCAGAGCATTAGCATTAGCTTCCCTCCCAGAGATAACAGGCTGTGTATAATGTATTTTACTATAATCTAAGCTGCATACAATTAAAATATGCTAGCTCTGTGTTGGAACATATGGTCAACATTTCTTTAACATTAACCTTTGATGCACATTTCAGCTTTTAAAACTTTAAATCTGTATAAACTTCCTTCCTTATAGCACCACTTCCTGTGTTCTAGACTCACATACGAAGCAGATCAACTTTTTTTTTTTTGCACAAACATTCAATGCTGTATCAACCCTACTTTCAAAACTTTCCATCATCCAATGCTATTTTCATTGTTAGTATTGGGCTAAAAGGTGCCCTACCAGGTTAGTGAAAGGTTTAACTGTCTCCTCCCAGGACATAAATACTATTAATTAATACATCAATATAACGACAGCAATAAGATTTTAATTTTCAGTCATTTCAGTCCAGATGGGAGGTCAAAAAATCTGTGTCCTTGACAATTTTTTGGCTGCATTGCATATCTAATGGAAACATACTGTGATAGAGCCGCCATATTAAACCACACGCCTAATACAAACTGTACTGAGGTGGTGTTTGTAGTCTTCCTTCAAGCTACAATTACAATTTCCCAGCATTCATTTTTTTTCTGTTGCATTATGTGCCAAGCATAAGATTTTTTTCTCAAAAGCATTGCCCTTCTGTTGCAACTCCATTTAAGTTTAATTGGAGGTCGATGTTGTAGATTATGCAAGTTGTCAAATCTTAAGGTTGGAGTCAAATAGGATGTTGAACTCTGAAGACCTCTGAAGCATTTAGCACCAACACATCCAATAAACAGAAGTTTATTTGTTTTCTTTGGACAGACAATGCAGTTTTCAGTAAAACAGTAAGTCTGTACATCAAAATGTACCTGCAAAGTTCGTGCGCGCACACACACACACACACACACACACACACACACACACACACACACACACACAGAAACTTCAAATTGAGGACCTTATTTTGACTTACCTACACCATACCGCTCTGTAGTAGTCCTTGTCCAAGGAGCCATGATTTCATGTAGTTTGCTCTACTAGAACCACTTTCACAAATGTTGTTTGATTCTATTCCTTTTTTATCTCTCTTCTAAACTTCTCTCTTTCACATTTTTTTGTAGTTTAACTGAAAGCAGCAGGCCCTACCCCTTTAGCCTTTCTTCCTCTTCTGTCTCTTCTCGCTTCCTGCCTCTGAGCGGTTAAGAGGAAGTGGTAGAATACAAGGTGGAGTCACACCCAGGTTTATGCAGTGCCTCCAGATAGCTAATTTAGACAGACTGTAACATCATCAACCAGACTCAGTTACCAAAGATTTAAAAATAGCATTGATGTCAACTGTATTCAAAGATAAACAGTGTCAGTGAAGGTTATTATCCTGAAAGGGCATATTCAATTCAGCACAATTAAATTATTCTTTATTTAAGTATTACCATAAACACATACTGTATAATCTCAATGAATCATACAATACAAGTAGATCCAGCTCATATTCAGAAGTACAGTGAAATTAAAGTTTACATAAACTAAACAAAAAGCATGTCTTTACCTTTACTGGAGAAGTTAGTGTTGTAAACTTCTTTCTATTTGCAAAATGCCAGAATAATGAGAGATTTTCTGAAGTATTTTACAAAAGTCTTCAAAAAGCAGATGCAAATCTCTGGATGTTTTCTAAGACGACAACTCAAACATACTCTTTCCTTGTGTAGCATTCAATATATCAGGTACAGAATTGTGAAACAAGTCTTGTTCGTCCTTCACCAATACTTTCCAGATGCCTAATGGCGACACTCATTTGTTTAAACAATTATAAACAAAATGGAAAAACCCAGCCATCCTCAGGATTCCAGAGATGAAAGGATTTAGGTGTGAAATGTATGCATCAAACCCAGAACAAAAGCAAAAGGCCTTTGAAGATGTTGACTACAGGTGATGAAACACAGTGAAATAACTCCTACATGAGTCTGGGACAAAAATAACCCGAGAGGAAGAAACCTCACTGGCGTTGCTTACACAGCAAAAATGCTATAAAAAGGATAGATTACGGTTTTTACATGCTTGCAGGGACAAAGACCTTGGTGTTTGGTGACTATGGTTTTATAAAACTAAAACAGATTGGTTTGCCATGACCATTAATACATTCAGAGGAAAAAGGGGAAGATTGCAAGCTTGAAAAGAATCACCCCAGCTGTAAAGCATGGGGAAGTGAAGTGTCATGTTTTGGGGGGTGTTTGGCTGCAACTGGTGCACTTCAGTGAATACATGGCATTGACAGAACCTTATGTGGAAATATTGACATCTGACTAACTTTAACTTCCCAGCTGATATCAAGTGCAAACGGGTCTTCTAAATGGACAATGACCCTAAACAACCAAATGAATTGCAATTTGCAAAGTGGATGAGGTGTGTGCAAGAACTGAGATATACGCTATATTATGTTTAAAACTTTAGACATAATATAAACAACAAGTACAGAGACAACAGAAGGTGATTTAAGAGTTCATCACAAAATATATTCAATGATATGACTCTTCTCGTTTTGGCACCAGATTCCAGGATAGCACTAGCAGGAGAAGTATGTGATTAATATTTATTGATAATCGTAAAAATATTCTATACAGTAGAGTACCCGATTACTAAAAAATTATTTTACAACAGCTCTAATTTTTTTTATTGTTGAGGGAAAAACTAGGGAACTGGACATGCACTTTGAGAAGGAAAACCTCAAGAAGAATAGGAACATGATTACCATTCATGTGAGCTAGATAACCTGGGACCTTCTGATGAGTGTTGATGAGTTTCAGCCGTGGAGGCTGAACCTGCCGTTCACGCCGTGGAATGAGAGGAGACACAGACACACCCACACACCAACCTGCAAACAGTTCTCGAGATAAGACAAACTAACTCACACTAATTCTGTCAGCAGTAAAAAAAAAGTCAAAATTCCAGCAAAACACTTAATATTTTGTTGAAGGAAACCCAAAAATGTTTAACCCAGGAAATACAGCTTGAAAAGGAGCTAAATATTAGACAATTCTTATTTTAAATAAATCATTAATAATCACTAATAAATCATTCTTAAATTTCTCTCTCAATGCTTAGGTTGTAAATTAATATTAATGTATTTTTTAATCTCAACTAATCTAAAAATGGGGGAAAAAGCTGACTTAATGTCAGGCAGCTGAATATCTTTTAACATTCTGAAGACATTTCTTTGTGGAAATCAGTATCAGCATGGTTGAATATTGACCAATGGCCAAAAAAAGGAACAGCATTCATTAGTGCAATTGGTAAAATCATAGTGACCTTCACTAAAAAGTCTTCCTGCAATGGATACAGCTCCATAAGAATCTGAAAATGAAATACATGTCTGTTTTCTCACAAGACAATGACCTCTGACACAGCCAAAATAAAACTTCTTTAATTGGTTTTAGAGAAAGAAAGTAAAACTTGTAGAATAGTCTGGTTAGTCATATGACTAACCAGACTATCCAGACTTTAAATTGTTACTGAAAAGAAAATAGAAGGGCCTTCAGAACCTTTCAGATTTGAGGAAAGTTTGTGTGGAAAAGTAAAAATTTCACCTATGTGTAAGATTAATTTCCACACGAGAGATATTGTGAGAATCTCCTTATGCTACCAAGAAAAAATTTTCCACAAACTATTCAATACATTCCTGTAAGTGCGTTCAAAACATACTCTGTGTTATTCCAATGCTTTACCAATAACTTAATTTGTGAACTAATTTACTTAGATTTTTTTTTGCATTGGTGAAAAACTTGTGTCACCATGGAATTCAATTGAATTCAATGTCAGTGGCCTGAATAAAAATCTTTAAACTGTGCTACTTTTTCTTTTTGAGAATATTTCTTTTTTATGATAGCTTTGTACATGAAATGATTACAAAATTAACTTTCATTAATGAGTAAAACAGATCTGTAAGTTTATGTAATGAGCAAAACAACTAACTCCAAACCTCATTAATAGTATTATTTAGTTACATCCAAATTAGCCATACTAATTTTTTTTAATATGGGACCTTTTCACAAAATAAAATTTAGCCTATTATTTGTTTTCTTTTGTCTGCCACAGTCTTTTGATGCACATTTAATTTTATTCAAAGTGTTGATGGTACATTTGAATAGGTTTAACCAAAAATAATTAAAATACTTCTACTTTGAATTTCTAAGTAATGATGACTGGAAATGCATAAGCTTTAACTGTTAGCAACCCTGTCCACAGCACATTTAAGATTTATGCACGGAGGCGTCTCCTCAACATGAAGAAGCATTTCTAAAATAAGATTCAGTTTTTATGCTTGGATATCAATTTCTTGAGCAGCTCGGATCTAAGATGAAAGTTTAGCTTGGTTCTAATTTTGCTTGTTGTGGGAATTATTTATGAAGCTCAAATACATTTCTGAGATTTCAAAGAAAAGGCTCCTTCATCTAAAATGTGTTTTCCCTGAACCCCTTCAGTTCATGTTACCACGGGAACCACCCCATTCAGAGAGCATCCTTGACACCACAGTTGGAAGCAATTGGTAGTATAGATAAAACCTTTTGGAAATATAACTGGCTCATTCTATTTGACTTATTATGAACAACACCTCTGGATTTAATTAGACTTGCCCAAAAAAAGTAAATATTACACTTTTTATATAGAGCAATGAATAGAAACTAAACAGTTTTTTTCATAGAATAAAAATAGAAATCTTGAAGAGCTTTCCTTTAAAACAGGCTGGAAGCTATTACTGTCTTCATCTTTCTGCTTGAGGCTGAAAAGAGGGCAAAAAGAAAATAAATGAAATCATAATCTTAGCCTTTCATTAGGAGCCATCAATCCTTTTTTGCTTTATAAAGTCTTGTTATGTTTAAAAAAAAACAGTGCCTAATAAATGTCTTCATATTATTTGGACTTGTTGACATTTTGTAATGTTACAGCCTCAAACTAAAGCATCTTATTGGGATTTTATGAGGGAGATGAACACAAAGTTGTTCATAAGTATGAATAATCATGCATATTTTTTCAAAATGTTTCACATTTAAAATTTTGAAGTGTATCATACAATAGAAAGAAGCACACAACTGTCCAATATAAAATTATTAATGGAGTTCATCAATATGTAATTTAACATCAGTTTAAAATAAATCGACTGTGCTGCGAATGTGTCAGAGGTTTGTTAGTGAACAAATGGCCTCATGAAGACCAAGGAATAAACAGACATAGAGCTGTAGAGAGGTTTGAAGCAGGGTTTGGCTTTCAACATCTCACATAATACTACACAGTCGATTATCAAAAAAAAGGAAAAATAATAGTAGAACTGCACACCGACCAAGACAGATCTAATCTAAAGAAGCCGGCCAGGTAAGGGGAGCGTTGATCACAGAAACAGCCACAAAGTCCCAGGTAACTCTAAAGATTCCCTACAGAGATCCACAGTTCAGGTGGAAGAAACTGTGAGAATTATAGCATTATTGATGCCTTTGTGAGACTTTCCTTTTGTGGCCTCCACTACTCCACTGCATTCACATGCACTCACCAATAATAAACAGCAGAAGTACAAATTTAAAGCTGAGTGAAGCTGACACCCCACCCAAATATAATGCTTGTTTATTAAACCCTCAAATGTGTTTAGGTCCTGTCTTAAATGTAAAATAACGCAGTTCACGGATGACTTGTAAAAATAGCTTAGATTGTGAATGGGAGATGTTCAAATGTTGTCCAAAATCCATAAAAACGACGAAAAGAAAAGCTGGGTGGAACTAAAATTCAATTTTCTGATATATATCCAGTAGGTTGTTTGGTGGAGAACTAAAAGTGGACACCCTGAACACACCATCCCATCAGTAAAGCATGGAGGTGGTAGAATCATTATGTGGGGATGCATTAATTTGAAGGGACTGGGATGCTGGTCAGAGATAATGACAGAATAAAGGGAGCTGTATGCAAGAAAATCATGTAAAAATGTTTGAGTCTACAAACTTTGGCACAAAGGCAGAGAGATTACAGCAAGACAATTCCCCTTTATATAGAGCTACAGATAAGTAACTGATCAAAGCATATCTATGTTTTATTGTGTCTCAGTAAAGATCAAAATCCAGTTGAAAATTTGTGGGAACATTTTAAAGTCGATGTTCACAGATGCTTGTCATCCAGTCTGACTAAGTTTAACCAATTTTGCAAACATGAGTGCAAACATTTAATTTTGTGGAAAGCACATACCCCAAAACACTTGCTGTTTCTACAACAAAATAAGCCCTTCTCCATAACAAAGGCCTTACTTTTTAGATTTTCTTTTTGCAAAAATGATTTTTTTAAAAACATGCATTATTTCCTTTCACTTCAGTGTTTGTCCTACCGGATGTTGGTCTTTTGCATAAAATCTGCATATATTAAACTGAGCTTTGTACCTGTGATGTGGGAAGATTGGATGTGGATACTTTTGCAAGGCTCTAATATAGAAAGTGGGTAAAGTCTGTCAGTTCTTCTGGGACCACTTTAACCATTTCTGCTAATAGTTGCAAAATATTCTGTTTCTTAGTCCGTTCACTATATTTTCTTTCTTCTTACTCCTACACATTCATTTTTTTCTTGTTTTTTCTCCTACAGTGTATACTGGTATGCTATAAACAAAAACCCGTCACAGCAGAGAATATCCCCAGAAGAAGTCACAAACACACTTGCGGATGCAGCGTATGTATGTCACAGTTTGAAATATTCAAAGGTGCTCCTGTCGTCACATACAGCAACTCACTATGGATTCAACAATCATAATAATATCATTATAGATGCTGCAGGGTAACCCCAGGAAAACCTCTGGAAGGGAGAGAAACCTGGTAATTGTAGGAAAACATCTGAGGATTTGAGAATAAAGAAATGTGAGGCAAAGATAGGATATCTCTCAGGGATTTGCAGCAGAACAATACTAAAACCTTATTATGACTCACAGAAGAAATCTCAAGGAGCACGGGAAAGCAAAACTTCCAGAAATTGGCAGAGATGGACTGACGTGAAGATAAAGGCATAAAGAGAGGCAGGTGACACAAAATGAAAGATAGAATTAATTAATTCAGGTTCAGTTAAGATCTGAACAAGACCACGGACAGAAAGGGGTTGGATTTAAACCAGACATTTTATGTTCAGCTTGAATTCACTCTGGTGGAGAGATAAGAAGAGAGAGAGAAAAATGGACAAAGGCAATAAAAAGAGAAATGATAACTTTGCCTTGAGGTCTGAAGATGAAGCGTCTGTGGAAAGAAAAGAAAAAAGGAGACACGTCACAACACTAACGTCAGCGCATGAAAAATAGATTGAAAGGTTCAGGAAAAGCACCTTTCTATTGCTAACATCCCTACCTTGGAACTGTGACTGATTTTCAAAGATACATCCCAAATCCTGTGCAACTGCTCCAGCTTACAGTGCACTTGTATGTGTTTTAAGACATGAGGGGAAAGACATTACTCACATCAGCCCCAAAGAGCTCAGCTCCCCAGCACCTAAATTAGAACTTGAAAATAGAAAATTGTCTGAAATAAAAGATAAAAATAGTAAGGATCATATAGTCAAAGAGAACCTGCTTAATTGTTGCAGCTTGCACAAGCAGGTTTGAAGAAATAACAGGAAATGAATAAGCTATTTCAAGCCTAGCCAAAGCAAATTGCCCGAGGAGATGTGTAAAATCAGAACAATAGAGCAGAATCAGAGAGTGAAAGTTACACAGAGAGGGAGAGGATTATTCAAGGAACCTTCCTGGCTCTTTTTTTCTCCTCTCTCTCTTGCTCTCTCTCTCTCTCTCTCTCTCTCTCAAGCCCTCATTACACACACTCTCCATGAGACACACTGTGGTTCTCTCTGGGAGAGCAACTGAGTAGCAGGAGCGTCCGCACAGTGAGGGAAAAGCAGCCCCGAGGTGAGTATAAACATTCATGTTTGTCGATTATTTTATGCACAATGTGTTGTCAGATTTGAACAACCGGACTGAGGGCAGGACTGTCCTGCTATTGCTTTTCTGTTTCTCAACCTTTCCTTATTTGTGCAAAAACATAAGTATGCTTTTTCATTATTTTATTTGCTAATTCACAAAAATGCATTGCAATAATTTTACAACTGATTCCAATAATTATCTGTGATATGTCGGTTTTGTTATTTCCTAAATTGTATTCACAAAAATGAAAGCTTAAATTTATTCTTTCACTTGCTGAGATTCAGCAGGCTTCCCATTTTATTTGCTTTCAAATGCAGATGCAGACAAAGGTCAGTTTAGAGGAGCAGAATCTGTGGTTAGTTTTCTGTGTCCTTGCTCAGGAAAACTCAAATTGCATCACAACTTCCTTTTTTTAAAAGAACATCTCACTTCAGAAGACCTTAAGGTGTCTTTGAGAAAATGATGTGCTGTGAATTTAGATTCACAAATTTCCATTTGTGAAACTGGTGTGAATATGCAAGTGTTTCTGTTTTATTTTATAGCTTGGTTTTATTTTAATGATTTTATTTATCTTGTTTCGTCAGCCCCTTTCAAAGTGTTATGTGTACAAATTTGAATTACACTGAAGAGAACTGAAAATAGACATGTACAAAAGAGGGTGATTTGATGAGATAATTACAACATTCAGTCTGCATATTCTTGTAATGAAGCTGTTATAGGGAAGAAAAAAACAAGTCTTAAACTTCTTAGCATATGTCTGACTTTTAACCTCTCTGGTGATTTTTACAAAATGTACACATAGAAGCAGAATGTATTGCAAGCATCTATGAAAGATAGATGAACAAGAAGGCGGAGCAAATACAAATAAACAGACGGGAAAAGGAAAAGGCAGAGCAACCCTTTCGCTACTCATATAAATCTTAAATGCTTTGCTAATTTGTGACTGTCAGTTATGTGGAGCATTAAAATGAAAAAGTGGGTTGAGCAGACTGGATCTCGGAATTCAATTCCCAACATTTTTACCAAAATTCAAATAGCAGATGCAGCACAGTTCCCATGCTGGACTGTTGCTCATTTCCCCCCCTTTTTTTTAGATATATTAAGTGTTTCCATAGTTTTTAGTTACAAACTAATTCAATAAGGTTTGGGAAAACATGAGCTCAAAGGTTCAAATACCTTTTAGGAAAGCACATGTATGGCACATTATACAAAAGGGGAACCTTCAGAAGTAAACATCAGATGCATGCATCGATGCTGTTTGTGTCAGGTGACCAATATGAGAGTAGGTTAGTAAACCACTAAGCTGCTGTTCTTCTTTTGGGTTGTCTGATTTGGAACCTTAATATGTCCATATTCTTCAAATGTCCTGATTGAGTATTTATTGCAGCAAAGCTACTGAAAGTGAATTACATGTCTGAAAGTGGAGACTAAACCTGTCTCAGAAAGACATGTGACTCTGCAGTGAACCAGTCAAATGTTGGGAGGATGTGGTTTAGTGTCGTGACACGGTCAGAGTGCAGTGTGTTGAGCTGAGCTCTTTAGAGGAAGCATCTCTTTAAAAACGGCAGCAAAAACATGTAAATGCAAGACCTGAAAAAAGGTTGAAGCTTAATGTGTTTTTTTTCTCCATTCATATTTTACTAAAAGTCCTCAGGCGTCTATTTTGTGGAAGCTTTCTGCATTACTACAATAATGGAATTGCAGTCAGACTGACACTCTGAAGCCAATCAATTATCCCTACCTGACCTGAACTCGTTAGCGCACCTGTGTGTGTCTAGGTGTGTGCGACAAATACATGCTGTTAGTGTGCATGAATATTTTATTTGTTAGATTCCCCCTCTTGTTCTCCGATAAAGCACGCGTTACTCAACGTGTTTCAATTTCACACTTCCACAGTTCCTCTCCACTGGGCAAAATGCACAATGGTTACTAAGCAACCCACCATCCCAGACCTTTTCCCTTCTACTCCAGTGACTCAAGAAAAGACAAGTAGACAGATGTGGGCACACACCCAAGCACACGCCTTCACACACACACTCTGTAACAGTAGCGGACACAATGCAGCAGAAGGTCAGTTTATAGAAGCAAATGTGAAAAAGGAACATATGTTTGGTTTCATGTTGAAATTCAATAGGATAAATAAATAATTTATATGTTGCTCTGATAAACCACATGGTTTCATAATTTATAGACCTTTACAGACAGCATTACAATAAGTACTTAAGCTAATATTTAATTACCTAAAGCCACTTAATCATATCATTCTTCTGTCTCTTAGAACTTTATATTATCTATACTTTTGTATAACTAAAGTGCAGTAGGTTTCATAATAATGTTTTCAGTCTTACATCTATTAAATCTTGATTTATATGAACCCATATTTGCCGCTTACCTCTCATAACCAAAAGTAAACTACTGTGTGAACATTTTAATATGCAAATATTGCAGAAACTATTGCATTTTGAGTACAGTTTGAAGCAATCACATTGTCTTCAGAAAATTAAATTGTATAGTGAATAATTTAACCTTCCTGTTATGTTCATTTCTGAGGTACAGAAAAATGTTCGTGGGTCAATTTGACCCGGGGAGTGTTTAATCATGCAATAGTGTCAGAAACCAAAAAATCCCTCCAAAACATTTTTGCATCCGATTATTAACTCCAATTCAATCAATATTTGTGCAATGACGTTTTTCTATTTCTCAGAAATTAAGGATCAATGATGACAACCTACTCATTTACTCATTTGGACATAAAAAATGTAAATTCCATTTTTTATGTCCACCGAAAAAAACCTACAAACAAAAAAAACAATAATTTCCTTGAAATTGATCTTTGGTAAAAATTTTTATATTACACTTTTTTTTCATGGGTGATCTTTATAATTGAACTTGAGACACACATACTGTTCAGGGTCAAATTGACCCACTGATTAAAATCAAGATAAATGAGTCATGCAGAGAGTATTTATGTTTCCCTCCACTTCTGCTGAGTGTCCACTCAGTGTGGGTGGAGTTTGCCCATGGGAACAGAAAAAAAGTGGGCTTGTGTGTGTCGGGGTGTTTATGTGTGTGTGTAGTGTGTCATGTTTGTGTGTGTATGGTGAAATATGGTTCATAGCTGCAAGGAAGTATTTGGATTAGGTCATTTTTTATCTTTTTTTGCACTTTAACTTGACTGCCAGGTCAAATTGACCCAAACAGTATCTATGTAAAAAGTAGACGCAGGGGGTGTTGCTAATGTGTAAAATTAATAAATGTTCAATTTATATGCAGATTGCACCTATTAATACAAATAGAAAAAGCTTCCTCCCTCCAAAAAAAATACTTCCAACTATTTTTTTTTTTTATTTAAACTTTAAAACGGGTCAATTTGACCCGCAACATAACTGGAGGGTTAAGTTGTTTTCATGTTTTTTGAGACTGAGTGGAATAGAAAAGTTGATTTCCCAATCGACTGACATATCAGCGAAGTGTGAAATTAACTTCCATTTTCTTAACTCGACATAAACATGTTCAGATTAATTACTCTACACTTGTGAGAGAAGATAGGATTGTTTTGATAAAGGTTTGAGTTAAAAAGACCAGATACTGCTTCAATACTTATTTCATAAAACCCAATCAGGGTTGTAAAATAAGCTAAAAGCAAAAAAAGTCAAAGGATGTACACCTGGGATGAATGAGCCCAACATTTAAGCAACGGATCCAATTTGAGTAATAAATAACCTCATTACTCCAGTTTCAGATTATATGATCTAAAGCGTCACTGCTGCAGGTTTTTGTTTCTTTTTGCTGCTTCTTTTTTGAGCTAGCCTTTAATCACACACAAAATTGGCCTCTTTTCACCAGAGACGTTCTGAGCAGCAGGGGTATCCATAAAGCCGAATAAAACCTATTGGGCTCATTTTCATCTTTCTTTTTGGAGGATAGGCAAAAAGCAAAGGAAGCTGTTAAAGAGCAATTTTAAAAAATGTGCTTTAAAATTTCACCGTATCTTTTGAGGTTCTTCTCAATTTTGAACATTTGCAAATTAATCCATAAGTAATTGAGCAGTGCAACCATTAAAGGAACATGGTCAGTGATGATGATGCATCATGATACTGCATGTGAAAGATTGATTTGGGAAAAGTTGTACACCTCTGACAATTATTGACAGCTGAAACAAAACTTTGAGTCCACAGAAGAAACACCCAGGAAACAATTTCAGCTGTCATACCACAGAGAACATCTTAAAACTACAAACAGAAAAATATATCTTTGTCATGCAAAAACATGAAACACTCTTCCTCAGGAAACCTCTGAAAGCAATGCAGCCTTTGTGCTTTCTGAAAAACAGAGCACTTATTTCCAGCCCCTTACTGTCCTTAAAACCCATTAACCAAACGTATGGTACTGGTCGTACGAGAGTGTCCATCTGGACCGTCGTGACCATGTGAGCCTGGATGTGATTATAAAGATGCAGTGACAGTTGCGGCTGTTTGCTGTGAGGGACAATAATAATAAGACATTTATTAGAAACATCAGATGGTCAGGTTAAAACTAGCCAAGCGTAAATAAGCAATCAGTTTTTCTCATTTAGCCTTTTTTCAGCACTAACACATTGTCTCAGCATGACTCACTTGATTTTATTTTTAATGAAGCAAGTCTGACAGGAGCATATCACTGAATATTACAAGAGCAAGATATTTGCTACCCTCTTTTAGACTTGGGCTCATCACATTCTGATGGGTGTCTGGTTAAGACAGAATATTAAAATAAATCTTAACTGGAGTAAAAACACAGCCGAAAATGTACTGACCAAAATAAAAAATGGTAAATTTGAAGAAATAGTAGGGAACACATAGTGCACCTTACTCAATAATATAACCCTGTTATATTATTGTGTAAGATACTCAAAGTAAATTTGGATAATTGAGGAGCTATCTGTGTGTGATGTTGAAAACATAAACTCTGAAAGAGGGCTCACAGTGAAAGAAATATTTTGATGATGAAAACTGTTGAAATGTGTGTCTCATAAGTCTTTGATCCTCCCAGATAAAATGTCCCAGTCATTACTTGCATTTGTAAGCCGCTCTTAAAGCTCTGGTGGGCTGCTGGACGATCAGTGTTTGCTCTGGAAAATGTTCGAAAGCTCCAACTGGTCGGAAAAAGACAAAGATTAGAAGAGTTCAGATTTCTGTAAGGCAGTACAGTCGTACAGTTGAGATGATATTTTAATCATGTCCAAACTTCTTCTGTCTTGTCCTGACATAAAGTCAGTGTCCATCTCTTTTGTCTGTACCAAACCTACATACATATTCAAACAAGAGAAAAGGTGCTTACCCACCAATCACTGACTCAGAGATATTCTCCACACAGATACACTCATTCTGTCAAATGGTTAGCCTTATTCTGCCAGGCACAGATTAAATATTCTTGCTCATCTACATGTAACACTAGAAATTTAACAAAGGCGAAAATACTAAACTATATTCAGCCTCAATTCTAGTCTTCTCTATGCTCCTGTTATAGACGATGTAAATAAACTGAACTGAATTTATTTGAATTTATATTAAAACCACAGTTCAAACAGGCTTATAAACATGGATATTAACAGATAAAAACATTTCCTGGTCCAATGAACTTGGATTTCAGCTGCCACAATCACATAGTACATAATTTGGTGAAGATGAAAACTTAGATTGATCCTTTCTTGCATGAAACCATAAAGGATGATTTTAGTGTTGTATGGTGATAATTTCTTGGCAGATTTCAGACCCTTTAGTTCAAACTGAGCCCTGGTTTAAAACCACAGCCACTAAACTATCCTTTATTGTTCCACAGTGGGGAAATTCAGTCATTGCTGCTAATCATGTCTATCCCTTTATGACCACAGCATACCCATCTTCTGATGACCTCCTCACAATGCTCAAATCATCTAGAAACAAGTTTTTGAACATCACAACAAGCTTACTGACCCCCAGTGACCTCTATAGTCACCAGATCTCAAAACAATACAAAAGCTTTGGGATGTGGTGAAATAGGATATATCTGAGGTAATCATGTGATGCTATCATGATAAAATGGACCAAAATCTCTGAGTACACTCTCCAATATCTTGATCTTTCTATACTAAAACAAATTAGGACATTTCTAAAGGACAAAAAGAGGTCTAATCTGATACTACCAAGGAGACTGAAGAAGTGGCAAATGACTGTACTGTAGGTTATGTTTATTTGTAGTAATAGCTTCATATCAAAATATATTTTGCATATAGCAAAAACTCAATCAGTCATCATTGATCTTATGAGTCCCTAAAAGGTAGAAACATTACATGTTTTAAGTGGAATTTATAAGAGTTTACTGAAACCACAATTTGGTGTAAAATTGGATTTATGTTTACAGAATAATGAGGAAAGGGAAATGCTTACTTTTCAGTCTTAGGCATATTTCAAATTCTACTTGTGTTCAAGTGTGACACTTTTAGTTAACATTAATGGAAAAAAAACATCTAACCCCATCAATCAACTCCTAACGACAATAAGAGACAAACAAATATTGAAGGGAAACAGCGGTTGATTAATGTCACGGCAGGGAGGGTTTTTTTGATTGATGCCAACAGGAGCACAAATGCAGAGAACATAAAACAACTGGAAGTTAGCAAAGACCACACCTCACTGACTGTAATGATGGATATTATTGATACTAACAAAACGATGTATAGACAATTTAATGAATTACTAACATGTCCAGAGTCACGCATGCTAATCTGATGCATTAGATTTAAATAGGTCCAAGAAGAGTCAGTCAAACATGTTTGCCTTCCTTACAGTAGGGGATGGAAAAAGAAATTTATGAGCAAAACATCTAAAACTTTGTGAAGTAACAGGCAAATGCCACTTGGGGGGCCCACTCCTGCTTGTGTTGAAGAAGAGGAATTGTTAACAACTGAAACTGAATCTCTTTTCTTTTGTTACTCTTCAAAACACACAAGCTGGCATTAGTATTGCGGTACTGCTGAAGCTTGTACAAAAAGTTAGAGAACGAGTTGTTAAAACCACCCACTGCTATTGCTTTCTAATCTGTCAGCCTGCTGATGATTTGAACAGCAAGACTAAGATGAAGCAATCAAACTTTGCATGTGGGAAGTCAGAAACTATTATTTTTTGTGAATCTACAATAATTTGATCTCACCATTCATAGCAAAATACTGTTTTCCTCCCTTATTCCAACCTGCGTAGTTCAGGTTCAATAATGACACATGACAACTGTGAACAAAAATTGCAACATAAATAAATAAAATACTGCCATCCCAGAAATAAAGGTTTTTAGACCCTTATAACAAAACATGGAAAGATAAAAAGATAAGCAGGTTAGTCCAGAGAAAATTCTTGAATCCGACCTTAACGTGGATTCAAGAATTGCCTCATGGGTCAATCAGTGATGAATGATCAGGACAAATTAATAGGATGAAAAAAACAACATGAAGTCCACAAAGATTATCAAAAAAGAACTGCAAAGTATAAAACTAGCATTAAAAAAATATATCTGCTATTCAAGTTTAGGTGAAGGATTTATCACAAAGAGAAACCCGCTCATGCAGTAGCTAATTGGCTATAAGGGGCTTCTCTGTAAGCAATGTTTTGCAGCTAGTATACAAGTTGGATGAATGTACAAATCTCTGTGAGCCTGAATGCATTTTGAGAGTTCGGTAAAGCTGAGATTAAGACACCTAGAATCTACTATATGATAACAAATGCATGTACATTTTGTAGCAGATTCTGGCATCTTGCAGTAACAATCATATTTTGCTGAATTGTTTGTAGTGGGGAAAAAAAAGAGAAGCATATCTGAGTGGATGTCTTCAAAATATTTACTGTACGTAAGAGAGAAATGGTATAAAAAAAACAGTAAGTAAAACAATCCAAACATTTAGTGATGACTATGATCCTATATGTTTGTGACATATAGGACAATTCAACAGTCCCAATCTTTTTCAGGTTGTGGTACCAGATTATTGAGAAAACACATCTTTAAATAAAAGTGTGTGTATTTTGTTTTGTCATGAGCAAGGTAGATATAATCTAAGGTTAAATTGTGTTTCTTCTCAGCAGCATGTGCATATACACTCCCCACTTCATCTAAATTCTCATATTTAATCAAATTCTCAATAACCGCTTTGCTGACCCAGCGACACTGAATGCTTGAATGCATAGCGCTCAATGATTATTATGTTGCCTCCACATTTTTTTTTCTCACAATCCTGTATTTCTTTTCTTATTTAAAAGCCATTCTGATGATTCTTAATACAATTTTATCAATACTTCTAGTATGTGACATACTATGCCTTCTCTGGATTGCGAGAATGTTTTTTTCTTCAAGCTGATTGGGGTGTCTGATTTTTTTTTCTTTTACCCTGAGCCCTTCATATTTGATCAGCCAAGCTTTCTAATTAGAGGTAATAAAGTACTGACCTCCTGCAGACCACTTGGCTCACTGATTGCTGTAAAACTGATTTTTCTTCAGAATGTCAAACTTTAATATGTTACCTTCTATAAATGCATTACTTTTGTTGAGTTTTTCTAGTTTCAATGTTATTTTAATGCAGATGTGTAACATTCTTCACAGATTACTATAAATTCATATGTGATAGGCTTTTTGTAATCCAGAAAATTATACAGTGGGAAAAATTACCATGTAATTTGCATTTGATAATGGAACAAAATCAAAGAAACCTCTCTTGCTAACTGTACTTATCATCTTTGTCCACTAGGTGTCACTACAGCTACAGAAAATGGCATTAAAGGGAACACTGACAACTACCCAACAGAACGAAAAAGGTTGCAACTCTAAGTCACAGTATTTGTCCAGAAAGGAAAGCTGACTACCCGGCTTTACTCTGAGATGAAAATTTTTTGAAAAAAAGAGGATATCACACATTAGAATCAGAACCTTTGGGTGTTTTTTCAGGGAAATAAAAATGTATGTGGACAGCCAAAGATGAAAGGACAGCATGCTTGGAAGATCTTTTTTTTAAAACGAGACCTCCTAAGCATCAACAAAAGATTTTAAAATTACATTGTCAACTTGAAGCTTCTAGCATGTGTCCCTGTACTTCCTAAAGAGTGAGCATTTTCCATTGAAGTAAAAGACATTGAACCATAAAACTGTGGTTCACAATCAGCTTCAACAACAAAGACTTTACGTTGTCTCCAGTGGCGCACCAGTAATAATGTTGTCAAAAGTGATGCTGGGTGTCATCCTGTCCCTCCTCATCCTCCTGACTGTGGGTGGTAATGTGCTGGTGTGTCTAGCTGTCTGCGCCTCACGACGCCTCCGCTGCCTCACTAACTGCTTCATTGTGTCACTGGCTGTGACAGACCTCCTGCTCGGCCTCTTGGTCCTCCCGTTCTCCGCTCTCCTCCAGCTCGGTGATGAGTGGCCGTTTGGCCCAGTTTTCTGCAACTTCTACATCTCCATGGATGTCATGCTGTGCACGGCCTCTATCCTAACGCTGCTCGCCATTAGTGTGGACCGGTACCTGGCAGTGACCATGCCTCTGAGATACGCCTCTCTGGTGTTGCCATGGAGAGTTGCTGTAGTCTTACTGAGTGTCTGGACAGTGTCAGTGGCTGTGTCTTTCTTGCCAATTCAGATGGGATGGAACACTGTTAATGGGACGGTGCAGAATCACGGGCCCTGGGCTTCTGAGAGGAGATGTCGTTTTGAGCTGAACAGGCCTTATGTACTTACAGACTCTCTTCTCACCTTCTATCTGCCTCTGTTGGCTATGTGCTGGACCTATCTTCAAATTCTTCGCATTGCTCGGGCACAGGCCAAGAGAATTATCAGTGCCCGACCTATTTGCATCACCAGCTATAACTGCAGGAACAGCCCCTCCACAAGTACTACCCTGGTTTCTGGTGTGACAGCTGTGGCACTAAGAGACCACAAAGCCACACTGACATTGGCAGCTGTGATTGGAGCTTTTGTTGTCTGTTGGTTGCCTTATTTCATATTATTCACAGTGCTAGGTCTCAAGGAGCATCCAGACCCTGGCATAGTACCAGAATTTCCTATTGTTTTGTGGTTGGGGTACGCCAACTCAGCCCTAAACCCTCTCATCTACGGAGCCTTAAACAAAGACTTCAGGTCAGCTTATGCTCATCTACTGAAATGCCGTTTCCCTACATACAATGGCTGGAGAAGTCAGCAATCTTCTCCCACTTTTACAGCAGGTGATGCAGCTGCTTCGAAGTTCTTAAATTTGGCTAATAGCATAATCTTTAGTCAGATTATGCGGTCTTTGTTTTAGCATGTTTTTCTCCTACAATTATTTTGCCTTTCCTCTTTCAATTCTTAGCCCGAAAGCAGCTCACAGAGGTGACACTGCTGTGTGGTCACACCTCTGCCTCCTGTACAGAAGCAATAACATCTCAAAATGTCATGCTTCAGGACGTGAGCAGCAGAGGAGCTGCTCCAACCACTCAGTCTACAAATGGCACAGCTACCACAGATGTCAGTGGCAATCAGGGGTAATTTGTTTTTTGGCTTTTAGAACTTTGTGTATTTACATTAAACTTCAACTCTTAGTTCATGATTGACATCCTGTGATGATGCATCTGTCATGCATTAAAGAGGCCCTCATTTGGGGGGTCGTACTGAAACAATAAGATTGGCTCTATTTTATGAGTTATTGTACCATTCTGTAAAACACAAAGTTAATTTAGCTTTCTCTGTGTATGTGTCATCCCTTTATATTCAGTGAGCCAGTGCTGTGCTGAGCCCATTGTACACCCCTGATCCAGGATCAGTCAGCCTGAGGAAAAAGCGCAACAGACAGACGAAGATGGACGGAGATGCTACAACCCCCCACATATTCAGTGCCACAGCAGAACCAACCATAACGCCACATGTAAGTAGATATACGGCACATACTGACATCACTATAGCCCCCACAGGCCATATCTTGCCCAGAACAAATGAACTGTGACACAGATCCTTGCTGTGTCATCCACAGTGCACTAGGCCATATGGCAATATGCTTATTAGGCCAAGAAAATTTGCTTTCAGCACTTGTTATCCAGTTTTACTGCTTGTTTTTATTTCTCCTGTAAAGATTTTATGAAAAGGTTGGAGAAAGCAAATAAGTACAGCCATAATTTGTTTCTATAACTATTGATCATTATTCTGTTTTGTCACACTACAATAAAAACTTTTAATTGGAATTGTATGTGACAGATTAACACACAGTTGGCAATTGTAAAGAGGAAATAAAATAGTTTACACATTCCCTCCATTCTCTTCCACTTATTGATATAAGATGACTAGTTATACAGGCCCAGTAGGAAAATCCAGACATCCCTGCTCTCCGTGACATTTTCTACCTTATTCTGTGTGATCCCAAGTCATTTCCAACCCAGAATGGATATATTGTCTCTCCAGTAAATTTTGGATTACCCCGAGGGTATTGTCTTAGTGGGGCGGGTTTTTAAAGAAAGTCATCCTGAACAGATGTCCAAACACTTAACAGAACCAGTTTTCCTCCTACCAGTTCCTCATCTAAAAGTGAGGAGTTCATTTCAGTGTTCAGGTACTTGAACATCATGGTACTTTTGATTATGATCCATATCTCAGGACCCTAGATGAGTGTTGGAATGAATGAATGCAGTTGAGAACTTTGGTTTTTGATTTACTTCTTTTTCTCACCATCACAGTACAAAGCATATCAATAATTCAGAATGTGGTTTTACAAATCCAGCTCCTCACATTGAAAAGAGATTCTACAAAGTATTGACTCTTAGAGTCTGAATAAAAATGTAAAGCAGAGTATTCAAGTTTTTAGTTGCGCCTTTGAGTTCTGAAGTGTGCATTACTTTGAATTGCTCTATCACATAAAATGTTCAGGGGACATAATTTTGCAAAGTACTGCAAGGGCTCACTTTGTTTTCTGCAAAGAATTGCCAAAATGGCCCAAAAGCTGAAAGGGGAATGCATCATAAAGATGAAGATATGCAGTCTATGCTATCACTTGATCGGCATTCTGACCTTGATTTTCTTTTATCCAAGCATCTTTTTCTTGGACAAGAGACACTTTTTTAGTTGCCTTCTCATTGTATGGTTGTTATTCAAAAGTTTTCACTTCTTGGAGCATGTGGTAACGGTAGGCATTGTATGAGTGGCAACACAATTCTATGGTGTGGTATTCAGGATCATATTTTGTGGAATTTCTTAGATGTTGGATGCAAAGTAACCCAACCCAGCAACCCACTTTATATTGCACTCCCCTTGGTGCATTAAGGCATCACAAGGTGTCTTAAGAACTGCTTCTTCAATGTGCTGCCTATTTCCCCAAACTCCACCTTGGTGCTTCAGTCCAAAGCAGAGCGCCAGCCTCACAGAACACTCCTCCCCCACTCAGCTCCACCAGACTAGCGGACACAGCAATTAGAAAACACCTGGTGGAACTGCAAATCTGCCTAGCTTATCATACAACCAACAAAACTCCTAAGAAGGATTGTAAACTGCATCAGTGGACAGCATGGAGAAGCATTGTTGTGATGACGTGCTGGAGGGGCAGAGTCTGAAAAAGGGCAGGAGGTTCTAAAAAAGACAGGGCAGTTTCAAGGCATCAGATACAGCTATGTGAAGTCAGTGGCCTTGACTTATTTTTTGCTCTGATGCAATGGCTGTGATGAAGTCAAATGTGACATTTGATGTTGAGGCTTTATGCAAAAAATAAACTATATATACTCTATAATAGCCTGTGTAGCATTAATAATAATTCAAATGGTTATTATGGACACTGACTCCTCTAAACTACATAGAGTACCATTTCAGCATTAGCACAATTTCTCACACAATATGCTTCTGTCAAAAATTATGTTTGAATCTAGATTTATATATAAATCAAATACATCTTGAATGTTTTGAGCACTGACATGACTCACTGGAAATACATGGTTCACAGAAAATTAGGTTGTATAAATGATAGCTTCTTTTTTATTTTCATATTTTTCGTGATACATTACTATGAATAGAGAAACTTTTAATTGTCTTTTTGTTTTTCCTTTAGGATTCAACACCACTAATTCTGAGAAAAGACAAGAGAACCCAAGACCTCAACAACTCCAGACCTCATCAGTAAGAATCAATGTGTTCTCACAGCGGGAAGGCAAACAGAAAGTACTGAAACTCTGCAGGAACAAATGGCACCAGCCAATTAGCTTGTGGATCACCACATTCATTAACTAGTGGACATTTTTCATCCTGACTCCAGACTGTATTCCAGTGGAAACATGACGCACCGGATCTCGAACTTGGAAAGAGCTTTTTGGAAAGAGAAATTTATCAAGAACTGCATGTTCTATGAAAATCAGCCAATAAGACAGGAAAAGGGATGAAGAGACTTTAAATTGGCCCATGATTTAAATGTGTAGCATACAATGTGTGTAATGTTTTAATTTTGTGAAATTATAACCAATTGTTGTGCAAAGTTGACAAATGTATGTATTGAATTAAAATATAAACACTACCGGTGAAAAAAAATCAATACACGCCTTGTTCCTATAAAATAACAAGTAATAAAAAAAAAAATATATATATATAAGGAGCAACGAAGAAATTCCTGAAATACTCTGTTTGGTGGTAATGCAGGTTGTTGAGCATAATGTATTTGTTTAGAACTTGAATGACACAGAAACAGCATATTATCTGAAAATGTTACTTGAAAATGTCACACAAGCAGTAAGTTATTTCCTTTGAGGAACTCTTCGGAGGCATTCAATAACATATACTGTAAAAGATTATGTATTTTATATTATTAGTTTTATGTAAGCACATTTCAAGAAACTAATCTTAAAACAACACTCAAATGTAACATTTGAGGTGAAAAACCCTTTTTTTATACTGCTGATTTTTTAAATTCTAGATTCAGGACACAAGATTCATTTAATTATTGTTCATATAGACAATGATTTATTTTATTGCACTAGTGTAAAAACAGCTCTCAAAAGGAGAGGTAAAATAACCTAAAATAAATGTCACATGCACACACACATACAATTCTATCACACACACAGCCAATATCAAAATTTAATTAATTTTGAGATATTGTGTGAGCATAAAGATTACTGTAAACATGAAATGAATGACACTTCCAGATTGTCATACTAAAATATAGTCTGTAAACATAAAAATAAATGAAACATAAAATAAAATAGGATCACTCTCAGGGTTGGAGTTCCAGCAGACTTGTAAACAGATAAACATAAACTGGATAAACGTCATTTTTTGTGTGACATCCTAGCAGCGTTCAGTTCAGTGATTGCCCTTGTGTAAAACCTGTAAAAAGTGGTCAAGAGCCTGATGATGCGTCTTTTTAATGCCCTGTATTTTCTCTGTGATTAAAGAATGGGTGTAGATTTGATTGGAGACTATTTTAAAACATTTATTACCAATACTGAAGTGGTCTCTTTATGACAGACTTTACTTGCATCCTGCGAGACAATGGTCACTAATTTAACATTACGGTAGTTAAATTAAAGTGACAGTGCAAATTCATGCAAGTCAACACCTCTAATACTGCCATAGCAGAAGTCTTTCCAAATTACCTTTGCATAACCTTTGAGTGTGCTATGTTTATAGTATTATCTTTGCTAAATCCAGAAATATGGCAACAGACTTCCTTCTTGCAAACACACACATAGCTTGTTGCTTTTTGAACTCACATAAGTGTAGATTGACTTTACAATGAGGAGTTGAAATAACAACAGAGATTGATAAACTGTGATTTCTTTAAGCATGCAGTGTAACTACATTGTTTTATATTTAAAACTTATTACAATATAAACTACTTAGCTTAAATTAACTATTTTTTTAAATAGTAAAAAGCTCTTCTTAAAAGTTGACAAAAGTTGTTTTTCAATAATATTTTAGGATATATTATAATCCATTCAGTTTTGTGCCAAAATACCCACCCCACAGTGTGCAAAGTATTCTGTTTCTATGTGCTAAGGAACATTATTCCAGAAGTCCTGTACTTGATTTATATTCTACCTGGCAAACTTCATCGAGAGCAAATATTTTCTTATTGCACACCTCCAAAGAAAATTAAACCCGAGCAGATTCCTTCTGATTGTACAGGCATGCACTTTCATATTGGTCATTGCAAGAGTCTGCTGTTATGTGCCGTAATGAAATTGTAGGGTTTTCAGGACTTCTTGCTCCATCCTGCAGTCTGCTTTGACAATGAACCTGGTTGAATCACCAGGCCTGGCTATGTTGGAAGTTATTTAAAATGTCCTTCACTCACTGTCGACTGTTTCACTGCTGCCATCTTTTTTCTGAAGTCCTTAGATAATCTCCTTAGAACTCACTGTGCTGTTCACTTTCAAACTAAAAGTCTAAATATTACAAATATTTAAATATTAAATCCCCTTCAAAAATTCTGATTAGCAATGTTCTGTCCATGCACACATTTTAGTTTTTATAAAAGAGAATGATTGTGAGGGTGTCCTGGGTTATTCCTTACAATTACAAAATGTTATAAAAAATTATGTAATTTGTATAGCCTGTTATAGAAATTTGCAAAAAGGTATTCTATTTAGCTTTGTATTGTTTGTTCTAATATTAAATACTCATATATTCAAATATGTTAGAAAAACATGCAGGTAGGATGTTTCCAGGTTTTAAAAAGTCTTGGTCTCATATCATACCTAACTTTATTTGGGTATAAATATATAAGTATTGATGTGACATACATTCATTTGGCATAGATTAAAACAGAAAATTGTATTAAAAAAACTGTTAAAAAACTGTTTTACTTGGTTCTGGTGCAGAGCCTGCAAGAACCTCTTTTGCAGTTTTCGTTTGCACAGTAACTGTAGATTTTCTCCTTAAATGCTCACACCAAAATAATGCTCAGAGGAGTAAGGAAGAATGATTACTGTACACAACTCTTTCCATCGATGTGAGGAGTGTGAGTATTTATTAGCAGCAAAACACCCAAACCCAAATGTAATAAGAGCCTTTAAAAAGATTTTTTAATCTAATTTTGCCAGTAGTATGGAGGACAAGACAAGTGGACGCTGGTTAACTGCTCTTATTTGCCACAAATTGATTCAGGTTTCTTCTTCTCCTTCTTTTGCAAGAAAAATAATACCCTATCCCTTGACAGTCCTGGTCACTTGACACCCTTTTCCTGTGACCACTGACATCTCTAACCCCATGAAAACCATTCATCACTGCTTCTTTAACATTCAATGAATGAAGAGCAAACACAGCAGCGTACGCATGCATACAAAGGCACAAAAAGCACGCACACACCCGACTTGCTCCAGATAGGCTATCAATCATGGATATTGTCATTATTCTGTGTCATCGACAAGACACTTTTTTCCTATCTCTATAGTCTGTCTTTCGCTTTATCCCCTTTTCTTCCCACTATCTCTCTCTCCAAACACACACGCTCGCTCGCTCTCTCTCTCTCTCTCACACACACACACACACCCAAACAGAGCGGATCATGAATCATAAATCTTATGAATGCCATCTAAAGACTGCTCAGCACTATGAGAAAGAGAGATGATTGATAGACGGGTGTAGCTGTGGCGAAAGTGAAGGAGATGGACGAAAGGTTGTAAGAGGCAGTGTCGAGGTCAGAAGCCGCAGTTCAGGGGTCAAACACATCAGAGAGACAGCGTGCAACATGGCCGAGAGACGAGGCACAAACGTGGAGGGACTTGGGGGTGGGGGGAGGACGGGGAGGAGCAGAGAGGAAAGGGAGTAAATGGTTGAAGAGGAAAGGGAGAGAGGAGGGGTGTGGTGTGCTGCCACAGTGAGGCTAAAGCCATAACTCATCTTTTATTAAAAATAATGAAAAAAACTTAATGAGTTAATAATATCTGGAGGAAGAGATGGAGAGAGAGAGAAAAGGAGATGGAGGAAGGGACAGGAGGACAAAGGAGAAGGAAAGAAGAGAGAAATCAGCCTATATGAAAGAGAAAACAGGGTCAGAGTGTGTCTCCTCTTTGGTCATTTGTTTCACTTTCCAAAGTTCACTCAAGATTCATTAGGCGGGCAGGGACAATCACAGTGAACGCTCTCTTTCTGCACACCCAAATCCCAAAGCCTGCCTGGTAATTAAAGGCACTTAACAACCAATTAACAGTGATGAGCTAAATTAGCAGGATATTATCTGCTTTGAATCATCCACTGCATTATCAGTGTATTGAAACAGCAATGAACAAACCTCAGTGGCCTGTGTTTGCATGTAGGCAAATGACGGATTAATTACTATTAAAACAGCAGCATCTTAATGAGCTTGGAAACAATTAGAGGGGTCGTTAGCATGTGGAGGAAGGCTGAGAACAGAGGGAAGAGAGGGCGTGTACAAAACAGGAGAGAAATCTTCATTCGGAGGCAATACTGATTAAATGGACGTACGGTCGCACTCATCGCCCAATATCCACGGACTTATTAAATACATGACATCACCATTTGTCTTTTCCACCATCAAACTACTTTCCTGCTGCCATTAGCTTTCCCCCTTCTTCTCAGGCTTCCCCAAGTCTGCCTTCGCTTCATCTCTCATAAAAAGCCTTTTTCTTGCTCTTCCATTTCTTTCTCCACTTTCTGCTTTTTTAACTCCCATCTCTCCCATCCCTCCTTCATGCTTGGGGGGCACAGTCCTGTGGAGGAATTTAATATGCAACTTTTATATGAGAAACCAATCGCATACGTCTGGGTCTATTGGGCTCGCAATCTATCGGCCTGGACGGCTAATGCAATAGAGGGAGCCGGGGCTATTTATCACGCAGGGAGCTATCTTTTCCTCTATCTCTCCCACTCTGCCCTCGCTCTCTCTGTCTTTATTCAAGCCTGGATTCCTGGCTGCCACTAAATCAGGCCAACTATGAGCTATGGCTGCCCAGAGGGCATCTCCTCTTTTATGGGAGGATTTGGATTTTGTATCTACTGGTTCCTCAGTGGTCGTTGAGACTGTGCTAACGGAAGCTATAAACATTCAACAAACAAAGACAACAACTTAAATGCCCCCCCACCCCCACCTCCGATCCCAGCAGTAATGATTGTGAACATGTGAAGAAATACGGCAGGAGGAGGACGAATAAACCTGATGAATAAGATATCAGGGCCATTTACAATGATGCTGCGAGGATTTGTTTGCATGTATGTCATCAAATAGAAAAGGAGAAACGATTGCACATGCACAGACAAGAACGTTTACATTCAGTCATCATGCACATTAATCTCAGAGCGCGGCACTGGTTTTTCTAGTTATGTATCTGCACTGGTCTTGTTTCCAAACCAGAAGGACTGAAAATAAATGATTCAAAATGAAGAAACGAATTTTGTTCATAGGCATTATCTTTCATCAAAGGTGTACGAGATAAAATACTCCCCACTTACCAAATATCTGAATATGGCTTGACAAAAAAACACAAACAGGGCACCAGCAAAGTTTGAGTTATTTATCTGAAAAATTATTCTGATGATTATTTTTGAAATTGAGTTTGAAGTTACAAAGCAAATTATTTAAATTTTCACCTAAGTATTTATTAGTTTTGTAAATTTTCATGAACAGTTAAGGAGTCCAAAAGGATGATGCCTCCAACTTTTCTTGGGATTAAGTTCCTAGATTTTTCTCTCTCATATATAATTCTGCTATTTGTAGCCAAACAACTTGGTCTCGCTTCATTTGACTACATCTCTGTCTCAACTGTAATTATAGTTGAACTTGAAGCAGCAAACTTTCTGAATGTTCTTAATTATCTCAAATAATTTTTTGGGAAAATTTAGTATCTTCCCTGACCATGTAAACTGGAAACTCTTGTCATTTACAATCTCTCACACAAATATCTATGGATTACTTACTTTTAAAAGGATGTTCAGTCAATTATCTTACAGTATGTGGACACTAATGTTTATTCAAGGTCAATGCAACAACATCACAATACAGAATAATTGAAAACTATTATAATAATTTTCAATTATTCTGTTAAATTAAATTTATTCTTTAATGACTGATTAACTCCTATCTATTAAAGAATGCATGTAACTCAAAAATCTGAGGTGCAGCAAACTGCTATTTGCATTGCTTATTGATTCATTATTCCATATTTTTGACATTTAGTTCTGTTATCTTACTTATTTCAACTTTATTTAACAATTAAATATTTTTAGGAAGTAAGTTCTCCAAGAGCGATATGTTTTAAATATGTGTATACACACCTACAACATGTTAAAACATAATATGGTTCTTACCATTCATATAATCAATTATTAAAACTGAAAATAAAACATAATTCAGCGTTAATAAAACATTAAGAACAGAAGCAGCCATCTAATTCTCCTATTACATGTTTAAAATTCTTCAGTTATAGTAAGCTGCTCAGCTTCAGGTCTTGTTGTTTGTCCAAAGTAGAAGGAACATTATAAGAAAAAGTCTTTTTCCCAAAGTTCAGTATGTTCTGAAAGAATGCAATAAAAGTGTGTGAGCAGAGACCACTGTTACTCTGTTTATGTGTCATGTAGGAAATTGGACACAGTGATAGAAAGACATAGCTGACTTATAACTGAAAATATAAAAATCCACTGGTCTGAATGTGGACAGTAAGGAGAGTTCACAGAGAGAATGAGTGCAACATTGAGTAAGGATTTTACATCCTGTAATGAATCTCAATAGTCTGCAATGAACAGTGTCCAGGGTCTGTAAAAAGCTAACTGGAGCTTTCATATAAATAATGTTACCATAATTAAAATGTAAACTGTATGACACGTTTTGTCATGCTGAATAAAAAACTTGATATTGCTCGGCATCCTTTAGCCATAACGTTCAGCTATGAAATTTCTATTTATAGGGGCAGCATTATGCATTTTTCAGACAGATAGTGGCATTTTATAGCACTATCAATTAGCTATGTTACCATCAGCTTTTATAAAAACACTGTATAATAAACATTACTTAACCAAATGTGATGCCTTGAAACTGGCCTCTGTCTCTTTAAGAAGCTCCTGCTATTTCTGACACTCTGCCTCCAGCACGTCATCACAACAATACTACTCCATTGTGCTGTTTACAAATGTTCTTAGGAGCTCATAAGACTCTCACTTCCTCCAGGTGTTTGCTAATTGCTGCTGCCACTAGTCTAGTGGAACTGAGTGGAAATCACGAGAGGTAAGGGTGCTCTGTGAGGCTGAAGGTTGGCTGGGCAATTCAGCTCCAAGAAGGTGCTTTGTGGATATAGGCGGTGCTTTGTGAGAGGAAGTGTTCAGGTACCCCCAAATAGCTGCAGCAGAAAATTAGACGATTCCTCAAACTTAAAAAAACAGAGCTGAGGCACCAACAAATACTCTCGATTTACCAGTGTTCAAGTAGTCCGACCCTCATAAGATATGAATCACAATCAAAAGAACAAGCAGAAGAAATTAGCTTCTTCCACAGACTGCTTGACTCAGCCTTAGAGATAAGATGAGAAGCTCTGTCAATCAAGGGACTTGGAAGTAGAGTCGCTGGTTCTTCGGATTGAAAGAACTCAGCTAGGATGGTTCAGGAGGCTTTCTAGGCGCCTCCTTTTGGAGGTTTTCTAGGCTCGTCCCTCTGGGGGGAGACCTCAGGCAAGACCTGGAGCCCACTGGTGTGATTAGGAATCCTGTTTGCCCTGGAAATACCTTTAGGTTCCCCAGATTGATGGTGTCGATGGGGAGAGACACATCTGGGTTTCCCTCACAGACCTGTTACCCCAGCAACCCAATCTCAGATAAGAAGACAATGGATGGATGTTTATTTCAGAAAATACGGTACTAAAGCATCTTTCTGTGTTTCATGTCATTTAGTTTGGAGACAAAACTAAGAGTGTATTTCCTTGTGCTTAGTCAGTATGACTAATAACACAATACATACTAAAACTATGCTGTATAAATCACGTGGTACTCACACAGCAGCAGCTGCATACCTTCAAAAGTTTCCTGTTGAAAAACAAAAGTGACAGCGAGCAGAGCATGCTGCCCACCTGCAGCAATTAAAATGCCTCAGAAAACCAAATTCATTTCAACAAATTAGCCACATTACTGGCCACTGTGTAATCGCTGATGGCAATTAATAAGAAATTAGTCACAATCAGCCCTATATTAACATCTCACCCAGGGGCCGCGGCTGGAAATTAATAACCAGAGATTCATCTCTCTTACTGTCTTTTTGGCTCGCTCCCTCTCTCTCTCTCTCTGTCTCACTCTTTCTCTCTCTCTCACACACACACACACACCTATGCTCATCCACCTTTGCTGTTCATGAATCACCTCTAAGATGCCCATTTTCTCTATGCAGATCATCTCCTTTGAGCCACAATCTGCTCGTGTATGCCAGCCAGCTTCCTCTTTACCAGAGTGTGAAAACCCCCTCAAAGACATGAGTGTGTGTATGTGTGTGTTTCCACTTCTTACTGGTATGATCAACACATGTGCATGAGGATTGTGTAGACAAACAGCATGTATATTTAGAAATATAACATATTGTATGTTTGTGTGGTGTGTACTGTGTAGTGGGTGTGTGAGTCTAAGGTGCTACTCTAATGGGGAGGGGGGCCACTGGTGGAGACTGGACCCGCCTCTAGGGGTCCTCACACCAATCAGCAAAGCACACCAAGAATCAATTAACACCAGTAGGAGGGGGCAGAGGCTACACACACTTAGACACATGCACGATCACATGCTGCACTGTCTGAGGAGATATCCATCAGATCAACACACTGCACTGGATGCCAAACTGTGTACGTGTGCGTCTTTGAGCTCTGTCCCAGTGTGCCTCAGTCTCTCATGGTGTGAGGTTGGGGAACAGATTGGGGGTCAGCAGGGGGGTCAGGCCAGGGTCACCCCCCGTCTGAGCTGTGTGTGTGTGTGTGTGGGTATCAGTCTGTGTTTCGGTGTGTGGACCGGCGCTTTCAGAGCTCGCTGGCAGGCAGAAGTGAACAAGATTGATGGTGTTGATTCAAACTACAAATTCATTGTTGCCATCAAGTCCTTGGAGGATAAATACATCCGCAGAAATTATGACGGAAGGGACCGAAATGAGTATCTCACATTTCATATTCGTCTTTCGCTCCTTCTATTTTTTTTAAGCGTCTCTCTGGTGAGGGGACAGCTGCTGGCTACATGAAAACCATTCATCATTGCATCTTTACTGTAAAATTATTGACAGAAAGGAGCTTCAGCCGGTATATTGGCTGCACTGTCTACAAGTCTGGGATTGAAGATACAGAAAACTTTTGATTTGAGCCAACTACAAACCGTTTTAGGTGGCTTGGCTAAAACGAGAGCAGATAGAAGATATTTCCGCCAAATAAAGTGATCAAAGTCTGCCTACCATTTGTCCATGACTGTTCCTCTGTAAAACCCCACCTCTTTCCTCTTCCTCTCCTTCTACACATTGCCGTCTCCATCTGTTGGCCCATTGCACTCGTCCGTCCACTAGCCCCCACTCTCTCCCTTACTCGTTTCCTCTCATCCTCTTCTCCTCTCTGGCCTTCCAGCCCGGAGGGAGGTAAGGTGATCTCCCCGTGCTGCTGTAAGTGACTGGTATTAGTCTCCTTCTCTGTCTGTCTGTTTGATCCCGGCACTAATGACTCCACAGGGACTAAGGGTCTGATAATGGGAAATCAATATAGAGAATAGCACTCTGGAGTGGCCTCACTTAGCTCTCGCTCTTTCACGCCTCTCAGCAAAGCGCCTCTGAGTATTCCTGTGTGTGGAAGCAGTGGCTTAGTGTGCGCAGAAAATCAGTTTACATACACAACCTCGCAAAAGTGTTCGTATCCCCCAAACAGTTCACATTTTGTCACATTATGACCTCAAGCTTCAATGTATTTTCTAGGATTTTATGTCACAGTTCAACACAAAACAGTACATATTTGTGAAGTAGAAGCAAAACAATGAGCATAATCCTTCCACCACCAATATTTGGGGTCAGTATTTTTAGATTGATCTGGACAATTAGGACTAATTCATACATTCTAATACTCTCTATTGTCATAATCATTATTTGACTGCTTGCCAACACATGTTTACAAGCAGATATGATATTCACGTGTAGCCCAGATTTGTGTGACCACACTGACTGTGCATTCCTAGAGCAACAATACTAAAAACTGTTCATGAGTGTATGAATGGTAGTGAGATCTTGATGGTTTAAAAACAAACACAGAATATATGCAAATCTCTATAGTTGTCCGTCATCTATGGTTTTGTACATATAATAGCAACAGATTGTCCCACCTTCGCTGGAATCACCGCATCTCCTCCAGAGGTACCATGAAGTAGTAGGTTGATTCTCTGCTTGATGCTCTCCTTGCCCAGCTTGTGAGTTTATGCGGTCATCTTTGGCTTGGTTTTCAGTTGTGCCGTACATTTCCATTTTCAAATGACGTACACTTAAGCCCCGTTCACAAGATGCTCTTCATTTAAAGTGTAGGATTTCTGTTGCAATCCAGCGGCTCGTTTACACGTCTCCCCTGATCGGAGTCTCTCACACCGGCACTTTTTGAAATCAGGTCTCAGAGTTAAACTTTTCTGTAACACCCCCGCAGTGAAAAACTCCGCAGGCACAAGCGAAGCACGCACGGCTGCCGGGTTTATTTTAAGCATGCACGGGCAGGTAATATTCTTTAGCATTGTGCTATGTTGTGCTACTAAGCTTATTCAGTTTAGCACAATTTCTGAAAAATACTGTAAGTCTTAAATGAGCACTTCGTCCATGGGAGAGGGAGACGGGTTACTGAGGTGGAAGCTAAGGGTCAAAAACTTGTGTGCATTCCACAACACGCTAAAGTCACAGCGCCATCTAGTGGCCTGGCATGGCAAAACCACAGCTGAGTCAAGGCGTCTCGATGGTGCAGTCAAAATATGAAACTTTCCCCCCATCAACTTCCGAAAACACCGACAGTTTCCAGGCACCGGTTTCCAGCCTTGCGTTCTAAAAAAACCCACAAACAACAAAACAAACTCAGAGGCCTTCACAGAATTGCTGTATTTATAATGAAATTGAATTACAGGTCAACTCAGGTGATGTCTGATGGCAATCGCTCACTGAAGTTTATTCAGGATTATCAATATGAATGCAAACCAAATTTTTTACATCTCGATTTAAAAAAAATTAAAACTATGTTTCATTTTGCTTCTGCTTCACAATCATACGCTACCTTATGTTAGTGTGATGCATGAAATCAAAATAAAATGAGCTGTAGTTAAATCTTTTTGTGTTTACTAAATGTAAAATTTGTTTTAGGGGTATGGAAACTGTTGCAAGGCAGTGTGCATAAGTCTGACTGATGCATTTCTGCTTGACTTGTGCAGCTTTTGTGACCTTTTAGATTAAGACTCTGGATCAAACCACAGTTAATGACATATTTGAAGTCAGCTGGTTTTTGAAAAGCATGTGACTGTGTGTAGCTGTGTGCCTAATCGGTCGCGCTGTGCCTGGGGCAAGACAGGTGGAGCTGGTGGCATGAGACTCCCCCCTCTGCCTCAAAAAAAAGAGAAAAAAATCTAACCCTTAGGGGCCAGAAGGCCCAGCAAAGCAGGAGAGTGGAGTAGGTTTCTCTGCCAGGCACCAGAGCATCGTAGCTGGTAGCAGCTGGTCCTCCGCTCCTCCCCCCTCTCTCCCCTGCATGAGCACCCTGCAGGCAAGGCAACAGGAGGGGTGAGGAGGTCAAGAGGCAGGAGAGAATGGGCAACATGCAGCATAATCGCCTTTTATGAAGTGGGGAGGACACAAGCAGAGGGGAGACGGGTCTTGCAGCTCTGACACAATGCAGCTGACTACAAGCAGTAATGAATTAACACATTAGCTCCATGACTGGGGCGTTCGGGAGTAATCAGCTGCTCTTAAACACAAACATTGCCTCCAAAGCCCTCTCTCAGAGATAAATCACTCATATGCAATTAAAGCAATAACAAACTAATTGATTACATCAGTCATTTTGTCAGCAGGATATCTGTGAATGCTTTTCTGTGTTGGATCGATGACTTAAAAGCAGAGAAACTTTTACTTAGCACTCAGCCTGATAACAGAAAGGTTAACTCGCCCACAAATAGGAAGAGACAATTCTGAGGGGAATCCTTGTGTCCAAACTCAAACCATGTGTTCAATTATCATCATCCCTAAATGATCATCAGTAATGCTTTAACTCTTTCCTTCACATCCCAGACTCAGCCCCCCTGATTCTGCTTTCGTCCATCCCTATAATTTACCTCTGTGTGGTTGCCTGTACTTCCTTTTTCTTTTTTTTTTTTTTTGCTGTCTTCCTCTTCTCCCTCCCTCCATGACTTTTAACCAGCGTGAAGAGGCAGCCATGCATTCAACCATCAGACAGATGAACATGGTCTAAGCTCTCACGCAGAGAAGAAGCATATTCTTCCTCATGAGCAGCCAGAATGCAATGTGAAGTGAAACAAATACCCATCAGGGAATATTTGAATGTGAATATGT
This sequence comes from Xiphophorus maculatus, assembly GCF_002775205.1. Lineage (NCBI taxonomy): Eukaryota > Metazoa > Chordata > Actinopteri > Cyprinodontiformes > Poeciliidae > Xiphophorus > Xiphophorus maculatus. The sequence continues at coordinate 16,106,502 of NC_036465.1, read as the reverse complement.
GCAAAGACCCAACAATTTATACATATAAAAAAAACCCTCTGTTTTTACAATAATCTGCTGCAACATATTGAGCGCTAAACTTTTGCTGTCATCTGTCCTTTAGAGAGGAATAAAATATATCTCCTCCAATAAAGAGACTCTTTAGGGACTGTAACCTTCATATCTGGTAATTAAAATCCTTTAATATCTTCCAGGCGAAATAAGTGACATTTACAGTGACATTTTAGGTGTTTTTTTTCTGCTTTTTAACTGTCTGTCAGATGAATTGTGTCCATGCGTGCGGAGCAGCACACTAGTCTTTTAGTAGCAGCCAAGGAAAGACACTTAATGAACTGTTGTGGTTTTTGATATGGGTGACAGGCTCTCTCAGGGCACCATTTCAAAAGGAAATATACCAATTGCACACATTGTGGTTTTTCTATTGCTTCTTTACTTGTCAGTGAGGAAGCAAGAGCACCCATCCCCCGCCATGACACAACTTCCAAGTTGCTTTGCTCAATGTAAAATATAGCTGTACACTGGATAACATTTGTTAATCTTGGAAACTTATAATGATTGTACTAAACTGAACTGTTCTATGCAAAAATAAATCTTAAGACATTATATGAGGTTTGTGAAATTTTTATAACCAACACTTGTTTCATAAAACCCACAAAAAAAACTTATTCCGTATCTTTCTGGCATTAGGAACACATTGAGATAGAAAAAAAAAAATCAAACAAACACAACGGGGAATTCTTGGGAAGCATTTCACCAGCAAATAACATATTTTTTGTTCTTAAAGTTTCTTAAAAGTTACATAAAATATTATATCTTAACTCATCTTTTCCTCAAATACTGTTTGAGTGGGAAGTCCATGTGTGTCGGGGGAGTTGGTGACCAGGGTGGCATTCATGCAAGAACCGCCACTGATGATGATGATGATGATAGTCCTGTCCGGTCCCTGATGGGGGATCCCATTGCTCTCTTCTCATCCAACAATCCCACTGAGCATGTCAATATGAAACACTATCCCTCCTTCACCGAGGGTTGGCCGTCCCACCCATTATAGACAGGCTTATATTAATGCGAGAAGCTTATGTCTCCGTGAGAAAAGATGGAGAAATGAGTAAATCACTGTTTCCTATCACGCTTTTAAGGAGATTTATACGACTTTTGCTGGGTGAGTTGAAGGGACGCTGGACAGTAAAGCTTTGTTTGCCCAAGTTTAAAAAATTCACAGCTTTGTAAATGCTGTCATATGGCCGATGCAAGTGTCTTTCAGCTTAATACTACCTATATTAAATAGTTTAAATATTTCATAAGGGCGGGTTTTTAGAGCGAGGGAGGGGAAATCGTTAGCTGCGGTAAAGTTTCATTAACTGGTCCCCATTTCGCTGCGAGGCAAACTCATCTCCTCTTATTGTAATAAAACAATCTCTGTCTTTCTCCCGGTGCCGCTCTCCGCTCGTCTCCCTCTCCCTCCTTCTCTTTTACATCATAATAATACACTACATCCCCCTTAAATGCACTATTACTTACCGCTGCCTTTTCATATTGTAACATCACGGGCACTTTAGCGACAATATAAAAGCGTGTCATTCATTATTCAGAGGCAGCCGGCCTCGTCCCCTCCTTTTAAAAAGTCAGGCGCTCCGCTGAAATTGATAACGGCGAGGAGACGCGCAATAAAAACGCAGCCCCCGGGTACCGAGCTGCAGCCCAAAACCCCCCGATTATGCAGATCAAGTGGTAATTTCTCAAACAAATCGCACTCTTTCACTCTTTTGTTGTCGCTTCTTTTTTGGACTTTTGGAATCAGGGTGTCAGCTTTTATATTGCCTCTGGAAAGAAAGAAAGAAAAAAAAACTAGAAAGGAGGATTGATGCCTCTGCAATTGTTCATGCGGGCTGCAGCTTTTTAGAAACTAAATATTTTGCTCTGAACAAGATGACCTTAAGACTGGTTTAACGCCGAATGTACTTTTGGGGCTTTTCTGGGCTGGCACTCTCCTCACTATTAATAAATCCATATAAGTTGTCAGGACGTGGGCTGTGGAGCTTCATGGTGAGGTGAAATATAACGTTTCGACATCTCTGGATTGTTACAGATTACCAACACCAATCTTCTTCAGTGAACGGGACACCTTGTGTGTGGTCACTAACAAAATACAGTAATTCTTCATTTTTGAAAAAGCAGGTATTCGGTGAAGGCAAATTCATCCTAAAGGTAATTTCCGCAGATAAATAAACCTAAAAAATAAACACATACGTAGAAAATGAATAGCTTTAGATTTAAAATATGTACTTTCATGCCTTTGATCGCTGGATATGAAAAACAATCACCTCTAACACCATAAATCGACAATGACATCATGGGGTGAAAAATACAGACTAATTTGCATGGAGGATTTGTGATATTTTTCTTTACAGCAATCCAATGTATTTATTGTCGATTTTTACTTTTATTGTAACACATTATTAGATTCTTAATGGACAACACACTTTGGAGTCCTGTTTTTTCTTAGAATATTTTTTTTGTCTTGTTTTTACACATTTTTATCCATTTGAACTGTTTTATTTCGCTCTTTGTTTCTAGGTTTGCTTCCTCTCTCTTAGTAACACCAGCTGTAGATCATCAGCCTCTGGCGACCTACTGATTGTGATCGCCTTCCTTCGCATGTTTATTTACTTTTTAAAAAGCAAAACCAGGTTTCTAATCGTTCAGAGTGTCAGAACTGTAAACCCAATTTACATTATAGGAGCTGCGTTGTTGTTCCATGTAGTTTTTTTTTAATGCAGCAAATATAATAAACCCAAAATGTGCAGTTTCTATAGGGATACGTATTTTAAAAATGTTTTTACGCATACTTTGTAGCTTTTATCTGGATGTGAAACACACTCACCCAGCAATAAATGTACAGTGACAACAATGGAAATGTTCCAGGGAATATACATAAAATCTATGTCGATTTTGCTTGATTTGTGGTTTATGGACATTGTTTTTATTTTACCATAACAGCTTGAAAATATTTGTTATCGGTACAGTTCACGTTTTGTATCTTTTCTTAATTTTGTAACTCGAAATAAGAGCACTTCATTTCGCTGCATCATGATCCTTTGGTAAACTTGGTGGTGTTTGGCTGTTCGTCTGTTTATTATTGTTATCTCAAACTAAATTCAAGGCGCCAACTGTTCAACAAGTGTCGGGATCGTAATTTATGACCAATTATGCCCAATACATTGTCGTGGAATGTTAAAATATGTTTTATAAGCTACATGATTTAGCTGCAAGAGTCATCGAGAGAAACATAAAATTGTCTAAAACGATGACAGCTTTAACAGACCAATTCTCCCCCATCAAAAGCCACCGGTGAGCTCACATATGGTCAGGGTGAAGCAGCCAACACTCTGACTCTGTCCATATTGCCAAACAAACACCTCGGGCCTTGTCCTATCCCATCATATTGCTTTATAACACTTTATTGTAAGAGGCAGGATGTGACTTTTTCAAAAAATATATCTTATGTGAGGTATATTTATATTCCCATTTGAATTTGGAGAACATGGCCTCACATATTGCAGCTGAACGAAAATATGCTTTATCAATATTTTGATGGTTTAAAAAAAAAAAACTTATAAAATGCAGTCAATTAGATTGTTTTTCTTTGGTTGTAAAAAATATTTAACAAGAATAGGAATAAAAACACAAAATGATCCGTGTTAATATAAAAAATAATATAGGCTTCTTCTGCTTAATTTTATTAAAAATAGAGTTAAGAGTCTGAACATGCAAATATGTCAGCCATCCGTTTGTTAAAGTGCTGTAATGTGATCGCTTAAAAAGCCACCTGCCGCATCCAAAGCCGATGCACATTTGTCTGTCCATGAGACAAGTTAGTGAAAATGAGATTAGCCGGTCACTTTGGGCGCCTGTTACATTGAATCTGAGCGCTTAGCAGCTTCCAGAGCCCGGACACTTTATCTGGAGTAGCCCGTGGCTTTCCCTTGTCAGGTCATTTAATGTGGTACTGGCTATCACGGGAACAAATAAGGCCGCGTAAAGGAAGTGTTTGCCAAGCTCAATGGGTGCTGCTTGTTTTCTGCCAGTGCTCAACACGCACCCTTTTTATTTCAAAGAGCAATGAAACGGTTTGTCGTGTCATCCAATAAACGTGCGCAATTGCGCACTGCATTGCGATCAATCTGATGTTCCTTTTTCAAAAACATGACAAAAATATTTCCGGCTACACTTTTAGGGTAACAAGATGAAATTAAAAACCTGCATTTATTCAACAGTTTAAACGACACTAAGGAGGAACGTTCTTTATCTTTTTATCTGACGTGTTTTATTCATTTCAAGTAACATTCTGCACAAGTGATCTATATCTTACAGCCTTACAGCTACGAGACAGTTTACTTGGGAGATTCTTATTCACGTATATATGTGAGATAGAGTCTGAAGATGTGTCAGAAAAAACAAGAGGACAAATGAGGCTCAATGTACGTCTTGCTTGAAAAGCTTACATTATGATCAGTTTAGACTAACGACAACAAAACTTATAAATGAATGTTTTGGACACCGATGTCAGAGTTTATAGTTTGTGATTTGTCGGAAATAATCAAATTCATTTTAGTTCTTTGGTCTTTTTTTTTTTGTTTGAGCCAGATGAATGTTCAGAGTGAAAGCGCGCGTCTTATTCTGTATTTATGTTATTAAAGATCGTTAAATGAAACTCTAACTCACTCACAAGGCCTAAAGATGCTATATCTTACCATATATACATATAAAACACTCTGACACTCGTGGTTATGGGAAATCTTGATTATTGTGCCAAAGCCTGGGCCTTCCCCTCTGCTGACATTCAATCAGTCATTCCGGTGCCAGCCAATGAAAGGTGCAGAGGGATGGAGGAGGACGGAGCTCCAAGACGGAGCGCTTTGACGCGCTGAGAGGAGGACAGAGCGTCACATCTCTCCAAACGCCCATCAAACTTTCGGCAGAGAGGACTCAGTGCTCCAGAGGAGGCCTGTTAGAGAGTACGCGCTGATTTTTTTGGACATGTCCAGCGATGGAGAGACTTTTGACGATGAATTTTTGTACAGTTTGACAACATTGTGATTCCCTTCTGAAAGCTCCTTCTCCACGTTTCCCCATCCTTTCAGCGACCGAGCGAGGGATGGAGCAAGCACCAAGCGCGCCGAGTCCTCCTCCAAAACCAGTCAACCACGAACCCATCAGCTTCGGCATCGACCAGATTCTGGGAGCCGGTTCGGAGCCGGAGAGCGGGCGCACGCCGGGCAGACAGAGTGGATCGGATTTAAGCAACGGGGACGCCTATTATAGCTTAGGAAACCCGAGCGGTGCCAACGCGCCCTCATACACAGCGCTGTCTATCTCCCTCTCTGGGATCATGCCTCCAGCGGATGCTTCAGGTTCGTACGGAGAAAACAGGAGTCTGGGCAGCCGGGGTGTGATACGAGTTCCCGCTCACAGACCTGTAACGGCCCCGGGACCCCCGACACCTGTCCAGAGCGCTGTTCCCGGGTTTGGAGGACTGTGCTTCCCTTGGATAGGAAACAGGTTCGCCAAGGACAGGATATCAGGTAGGCCAGCTGCAGACCTAATGGGATCCCCTCATTAATATTTGATCATGTTTAAAACGGCAATAACGGCTCCTTTACCAATATAACTACACGCAGCTGGTTGTTTTCAACAGGCAGGGCTTTGTTCATTATGTGGACAGTTTAAGAAAATGCATTTACATATTTAAAGAATTGGACACCCAGAACCACATGAAGAAATTATTATTCATAACATTAAACATCAACAAGAGTCAACTCAATTCAACAAAAATATTCATAGAACAGGTAAAGCGCTGACATTTAATAAAAATAAATGTACAATAAAGGTATGCAAAAAGTGGCAAAATGGAAAGGTCCAAACTTACTTTAAACAATACTCTGTGCTTCTGATTCAGGTCCATAGTTGGTTCAGTCTAGGATTTTACACATCAGATGAAATGAGCAAAATTAATAATTGAATATCAAGAAATCAATTTGAATAAAACAATAAAATCTTTTCCACAAAAAAATCGAGAAAAAGTCTATATCAGTATTAATACTGATAATAACACTGTACTATACAAAACCAGTGTTACCATGTGCTGAATTCAGCGTATAAAAAATATAAAAGTCAGCAAACAGCATAGCATATAGAGAGGGAATGTTTAATGTTACAGTTGTTCTAAATTATTCTATTATTGTTCTTATTGTTCTAAAAATAGCAAATTATAATATGATCTAGAAGAGGCCAAAGTAGTTTTATTTAATTAGTGTGAATCAAAAGTTAATATTATGGTGAAATATTTTTGATTGAATGTTTATATTTCTCTAAAATGTATTGTTTATAACCCTAGAACATATATATATATATATATATATATATATATATATATATATATATATATATATATATATATATATATATATATATATATATATATATATATATATATATATATAAGCTCCTGTTAGTTAACTTTTATCTTAATAGAGAAACCAGATAAATAGGAAGCTGTAGTCCAACATGGCGCACATTAAGAGTGATCTTCGGCCTTGGACCTCATGAACTGAAGGAGTGTGTGTTACATTTTGTGAGTGCATTTCCTAGATTTTTCGCTCATCTTCTCCCTTCCGCCTTGCAGCGGCTCTGGTTCCTTTTGCAGTCACTCGGCGGATAGGTCACCCGTATCAGAACAGGACGCCTCCGAAGCGGAAAAAGCCCAGAACCTCCTTTTCCAGAGTCCAGATCTGCGAGCTGGAGAAGCGCTTTCACCGGCAGAAGTATCTGGCCAGCGCCGAGCGGGCGGCTCTGGCCAAGAGCCTGAAGATGACCGACGCGCAGGTCAAAACCTGGTTTCAGAACCGCAGAACCAAGTGGAGGTTGGTAGAAAACTTGAGACAGCGTTGAAATTGTTCTGTTTAAAGTGTATAACTTCAATATTTGCTTGTTTTTCATTTTTCATAAAATATTAGCTTACTTTTATTTATTTCTATCCCACCTACATGCAAACATAACTATTCAAGAAATATTTATAACGGTTTAAGGAAGTTCTATCTATCTATCTATCTATCTATCTATCTATCTATCTATCTATCTATCTATCTATCTATCTATCTATCTATCTATCTATCTATCTATCTATCTATCTATCTATCTATCTATCTATCTATCTATCTATCTATCTATCTATCTATCTATCTATCTATCTATCTATCTATCTATCTATCTATCTATCTATCTATCTATCTATGAAACTTTGTAAACTCAGCTTAAGACAGATCCTTGCATTCCTTAAACCTTGGATTATCAAACTGAAATTTATGGTGGAAACATTCTGTCTTTCTCTGTGATCTTTAACGCCATTTGTTTTCCGCTGCAAAGACTTCCTAAATGTTTTATTCCTCCTGTCGTCCTTCAGGAGACAAACAGCCGAGGAGAGGGAGGCGGAGCGTCAGCAGGCCAATCGCCTGATCCTGCAGCTGCAGCAGTCCGCCCTCCAGAAGTCCCTGAGCGAATCCGCGGTGTCGGATCCACTGTGCGCCCATAACTCCTCCCTGTACGCTCTGCAGAACCTCCAGCCGTGGGCCGAGGACAGGGAGTAGGGACAGATAAATTAAATGAAACCACTGGGACTTACTTTGATTCATGCTGTATGGAGGAACAAATGTGACTTGAGACTGAAGCATGGGTCCCGTCTATTTAAGCGGAGGATTTTAGAACGGGAGATGAAATTCTGGTGAGTGATGCTTACTCAGAAGCAGAAACTGTGGATTATTTTTGTTTTCCACCCTGGGTGGAAAAATCAGAACTTTGCAAAACAAATCTGAAACAGACTTATTAAAAAAAAAAACAAAAAAAAAACTGCCACCCTATTTGTTCTCATATGCTTGCACTTATTCTGTTCATTGGAATAAGACAGGGAAGAAATGTCTTGTATGCAGTATGTATGAGGGATGTAATTAATGTCACACTGTAAAACATGAGATTATATTGTTTTATGAGGGTGCTTTCTCTTAACACCTATTTCTGGGTGCGTTGGCTCTGCAAGATGTGTCAAAGCAGAAACAAAACCTCATATTGTTTCTCATCATTTTTTCATTTTTGTGGTGCTTATTCAGGTCCCATTCATAAAATACTTCCTTTAATGCACTCTCACAGACCTGCACATAGAAAAAGCAACACTTGGGCCAAACAAAAAGATGCCAAAAATAGTGCATTTCGGGTGGAAAATGTTGTTTGAGCTGTAATAAAACGAAGACGGGCTTCAGGAAATAGGAAAATCTCACCCATGCTGTAAGTTAAGACAATAAAGGGAGTGATGCATGCTCAGAGATGTTGCTAAAGTCTTTTCATATGCACATTATTATGTTTTTGAATCGAGCCAGAAAACTCTGTTTTGTACTTTTACTGTACATGTGTAAATAATATTATAAACTGTTGTTGTGATCTTTTGTTTTTTCATTCTCGCTCCTTAATGGTGCACCAAAAAAAAAAAAAAAAAAAAAGATTTTCAGGTTTTTAACTCCGTTATTATAATAAGGTAAAGAAGGGTGGGGGGGAATCATGTGGAGTAGAATTGTAAAACATGACATGAATTGTTGTTTTTTTCCCCTGAAAAGTTTATTGATAAATATGACTTTATACAATATTTCAATACACACATCATTTGAAAAGACAGTTTAAATTGTCTATATGCCTGTCTACCTCTCTGTCGTCTTGTCTGGATTTCTGCAACTCATTTAGATGACATTATTGGCTTAGCACAGTGAGTAAAAGCGCAATATTTAAATCTTTCATTCCGGCTCAATCATCAAAATGATGGCTCTTGTTTGAAAAATGGCTTCCATTCCTCCAGAATCAGTGTTGAGGTCTAGCTCTCGGGTCTTTGCCTTCCTCCATCATCCTTCCTCCCCTCACAGTGAAATGTTGGTCACTCTGAGTCAACGTTTGGTTTTTGAACAAGACAGAGCCGAAGACAAAACTTTTCCGTCTCTCGAAAACATGCTTCTTTCCACTGAAGGATCCTCGACATGAACTGATTTATGCACATGCCCAAAATTAAATTGCTTTGCAAGCAGGGTGTTAACATTATGGCACCACAAACAAACACACAAGAACATGCATATGTGTTGCTCTCTACCTGTAAGCCAACCCATGTGCTCTTTATTCAGCAGATATCAAGACAGACAGCATAATTACAGAGTTATAGCCACTCAGACAACAGGACAGACAGGTATCAGAATAAGAAACACAGACAGACATCAGACAGTAAGAAAAAGCCACAAAAACAACAATTAAATACCTATAACACAGCTTAGTTGTTACAACGCTCAGGAACTGACTTATGATATCTTAACGGACACTTAGTTCAGCGCTGCAAAGTTATGTGCTCTCAAATGTAAGCATTAAGACAAAACGTTCTGCCCACAACTTTGCAAATACACACTAAATACAGTATAATGTGGGCATCTGCCCTACATGCTTCATAAACTTGCTCATTTTTGCTGCACTGTTACAAGAAATAATGCTGTAAACAAATCGTTGCTTAGGATAGTTCACCTGTAAGCTGCATTTTAGTTCAAAACAAGAGACAGACTAGCCCAAAGGAGAGACTGGCTGCATATTTACACAAATGTGGCAAAAAAAAACCCCAAAACAAATACAGTCCAAGCTGAAAGTAAGCCACAACAGTGATAAATGAAGGAGACAGAGACGAGGTAGACACTCAGAGAAAGACCAAATGAATCTGAAAGAGGATTTCAAAAACCAGTGAAGGTTTGTTCAGCAGAGATACATTTCTAAACCCAAAGTGGCAGTTAAAGCTCCTTGTTTTGCTTCTCTCTGAGGTTTTAATGTTTTTGCTCCTGCAAACTTTTGTCCGTCTTTCATTCTCCTTATCCTTTTTCTTCCCTCGTCTCTTGCTCTGTGTTTTCATCTGTTGCTCCACTCCCTCCTGGCATTTGCCATTTAGATGACATTTTCAAAAAGCTGCAGAGACCTCATGATGTTTTCATCCTGTGCAAAAAAAAAAAACGAAATTAAAAAGCTGACTTCAGATAAGAGAGCCATCCAACAATCACCCTTTAATTCATTTCACGAGCCACTAGAGGGCGGTATAAGGTAATAAAATCTTAATGATCTCTCTCAACACAAACACACGGATATGGAAGATAGCAAAGACCATAATTAATAGCCACTATAGTGAGACTTGCAAAGATGGGAAGCTTTTAATGAATGGTGAGTAAAGTTAGTTTAATTGGAGGGATAATATTGTGCAGATATTTCAGATGGTCAAATCCAGTTTTTAGAGATAAAAACAAAACTACAACCACAAATTCAGAGTTTTAATATTTTTAGAAATAATAATTTCAAAGACTGTGTGGGTCTCTCAGTTTAGATACTTTGAAAGATGAACTCTACCTCTTGACAAGAAAAGATGAATTCATCAAGCGTGACGACACCGTCTCGATTTTTGTCCATTTTCTGTGGACAGATGAATGCACGTTAAAGTCAATCAGAGATGTTGCAAATATATTGTGCCTTTACCAAAGTAATATTTGAAATTTCCACATTTTGTGACATTAGGATATTTTAATGGGATTTTATGAGTTATATGAACACAACAACTGTGAAGTGGAAAGAAAATATGTAAAGATTTATATATTTTTTTACAATTCCATCTGAAATGTATGACATTTTTCCAAATAATGCACATTGCTGCACCATGTTTTTGCAGATTCTTTGAAAACAATGGATTGGAGCATCTTTTGGCATAAATTTTCAACTCCTGCAACAAATTCTTAATTTTTATCAAGCTCTGGACTTTGACTTGGCCATTCTAGCACATTCTGGGTGACACGGAGAATTAATTTTGTACTAGAGAGTTTTAGTTGTTGGCCAAAAAGTTCAGATTTAGCCACAGTCTCTTAATAGGACTTTGGTCTAGACTTTGACTGGGCCAGTCTAAAATATTTTGATTGAAATCCTAAATTCAGATAACTCCAGAGCTATCATGAGGCTCTTCAGCACTTGGTCACTTCACAGTTAAGTACTAATTTGTATTAGTCTGTCACATAAAATCCCAGAAAAGTTTGTGGTTTTTAACACAACATGACATTAGAAAAAGTGTACATTCTTAGTGCTTTTGTAAGACGCTGCATGTCTAAAATACTTCTACATTATGACACAAAATTGTGAGGATAGCATCACGTTTAGTTTGGACATCTCTCTAAAAGTATACTTTTCCTAACTTCTAGATGTATAAAGCATAGTTTTCTGTTAATGTCACTCCTCGGTGTTCGTGTTTTAGTAGATTTAGATGTAGAAGTCACAATGTTCGTACTTGGAAGAAGGCATCCACATGTTGTTTGGGTGCATCAGTTTTCAGGACAGGGTATGTGTATTTCCCCATCATGTCATATATTGCTCTGACAATGTCTGTCATCTCCTGTGAAAAAACAACAACAAAAGACGAGACTTAAAGAGGTCTGAGGCGTAAAAGCCCACTGCTGAAATAAAAAGATGAAAAAAAAAAAAAAATATATATATATATATATATATATTGCGAACCTCCTTGTTGATGTATCCATCTCTGTTGATGTCGTAGAGATTAAAGGTCCACTGGAGTTTCTCTGTGACAGAACCTCTTAGGAGAATGGATAAAGCTGTAACAAAGTCCTGGGAAACACAGACACAAAGATGAAATCACAAACTGTAAAACCACAGAGAGGGGAAACACCTTCACATGGTGACAACCAGCCAGAGCTGTGGAAAGGAATAACCCAAACCTCAAACTTTATTGATCCTGTGTGTCCGGTGTCAAAAGCATTGAACAGGTAGTGAGCGTAAGTGCTGGCATCTGGAGCAACAGATAAAAGGGGCAGTGAGTAAACCGAAATGAGTCGACACAGAAGCAAAGGTGACGCCCAGTCCTCACCCCCATGTGGAAAAAACTGTGAGTAGATTTGCTTGAAGGTTTCCTCGTTAACAACTCCACTGGGGCATTCCTGAGAGGAGAGAGGGGCAGAAAAACAGACAGAGGTGAGTGGGATGTGCCTGAAACAAGAATCAGACATGAAGACAAACTGGATACAATATTACTGTATTCTTAATATATTTACATATATTAAGAAGGAAACAATACATGTAATACAGTTGAATAACTTTAGTAAATTTACACAAAATTATTGTTCTGATATAGACATTTTTTTATTGTTCTGTTGCATAGCATTAACCTAATTTGCACCTCTTTCTTCATCTTTGTTGGCTTGTTAAAAAATGATCTAATATGATAGTTTTCAGGAATGAAGATGTCATATTTAGAGAAGATAAACATGCACTTGTAAAGTCTCTCACATTCTTGAAGCCCCGATAGAGAACTTGGAGCTCTCTTTTACTGAAATTGGTTTGAGCTTCAAGCTGGTCGAGGCCCTCCGGCCGATGGCACACAATGGTCATCTCCAAGTCATCGTCGGCTTTGTCTGAAAAGAAACAGAAAGAGGAACACTTCCAGTTAACATTACAATGCTAATCATATAATTTCTATACATTTTGTATGTCCACATTTTGTAGTGTCCAGATTTCTGGATGGAGTTTGAATGCTCTCCTCATGCATGTGTGTGTTCTCTCCAAGTACTCCAGCTTCTTCCCACTGTCCAAAAACACACATGTTGATTTAATTGCCACTAGAAGTTTGCTTGTCTATGGTTGTTTATCAGTTATCCTATTATTACAGAGAGCAGAAAAACACACACACACACATATATATATATATATATATATATATATATATATATATATATATATATGCTTCAATATATATATATATATATATATATATATATATATATATGTGTGTGTGTGCTCCACAGCCTTTGTTCCACAGCCTATATACATACTGTTATACTGTATACTGTTATACTATTCTGTTTCTTTTTTAAATTACTTTTTTCTTTTTTAAATTACTTTCAGGGAAAAAAAAACTTAAGCAAAATTGCATAAATGACAAAAAAAAATCAAGATCTAGATTTATATTTACCTTCATTTATTGTTACATAAAGACTTGATTTAGTTGGGAATAAATTCTTGAATCACCGCATTGCAGTGAAAACAATGTAACAATAGAGATAAACTCTCATGTCTTCCATGCTTACAGTCATAACACACCGTCACAGCCTAAAAAAACTTAAGATCTCTCCACTCTACCAAAAAATAAATAAAAATCTTCTGTCACATCCTACTATATATAATATGCAACGGACCAACATGATCCTCAAAAGTGAGCTCATCCTTTGTGGAGCCTTATTTTGCTTTCATTAAATTCTTCCAGTTAATCAGTAGAAGAGAGGATGAGACATGGCGCTGCAGAGAGGTAGAGGTCAGATCAGCAGCTCTGTGTTCGTCCTCTGTTGGGCCCCATCATTACCAACTCATTATCCACCTCGCTGCAGGGGAGGGGAGAAAGGACAAACCACTGACTTCTCTCACACACATGGCTAAAGGTGAACATCACAGCATAAAATCAAATACCTTCCCTCCATCTCTTCTCTCTAACAAACCTATCTTCACAGCTCTCAGACCCCTTAGCCATCTGCAAAGTAATAATTATGCATACTGTTATAACTGTGCATAATTTATTAGAAGTGCTAATAAAAATTCAGAATGTGATAAAGTGGTCATAATGGGAAGTAATAAAAGCCTGAAGCAAAAAAAGAGGAAGAAATCTCTGAGATGTTTAGATAATAAAAAGTGATGTTTAATGAAGGCCCTTTCAAGATGATGTCGAAGAGACAGAAGCGTAGGGTGAGGATCTAATATTAGAAATGTATCTGCCTTACATAAAATATCTCCACTGGGTCTTAAGGCTGCAGGACTGTGGCACAGAAACCCCCATAAATAAAACTTCTAGTCTTCAAACATGGGTTAGAAAACATTGCATGGTGTAATTTAACATAAGAGAAAATAACTTTTTTACTTTCTTGGAAGCTCTGTTCAAAATATAAGATCTCAGCATCAGTTGGATAAAATCTTTACTTCTGGATGTGGATATTGCTTTGATTTAATCTGATAGTTTTAGTAGCAGTGGATTTGAAGCATAAAATGCGATCAGAACCTTTTATTTCAGCTTTTGATTAATGTGTAGCTTCAGGTTCATTGTGTTCTTTGCAATCAAGACTTTGAAACATTGGCAGTTTTGAAATTGAGACATTTATATATCTGTGGGAAAACCGTTAGGGCTTTGCAAAGCCTCATTACTCCAGCGCCTCTCTAAGTTCGTTCTCCCAATAAATCATGAGGACAAGGTTGCAGTGCAGCTACAGTTATTCTGAGTTGCATCACAGTCACCAGTTAAACAATTAAAATCCAGGCACAAAATGTTTACACCCTTTATACATCTCGAGAAAGTTGGGTTTGAACTTTACTTCCAGTTTAAAAACAGCCAAGTTAATGTTACAGATGTTCAGATCAGGAGCCTGTTGAGTGTTTAAATACTATTACAAACCCAACGCTGTAAAGATAAGCCATCCTTTTATTGAGCTATAACTCTCCTGAACAACGCAACATTTGTTGCTTAACAGAACCTAAATTACTGTATCACCTCTAATGTCTCCTCCCTGAATCTGTTCGACTCTCTGACCTGCTGCTGAAGGTCACAAGCTTCATTAAGCAGGGAAGTCAGACTTTATGGTATCTTTACCAAGGACTGCAGTTAGAAAGAGACACACTAAGCAAGAGCAAGTATACAACAAAACCCTTTGAAGCATATCACTTTCATGCAAAACATTACAACGTGCAACACGAGACTGACACATCCATACTCTCATTCTACTTAGCAAAAGTTTGAATACAATCATTTCACAGTTAGAGTTTGTTCCTGAATTAAAGCAACCACTATGTGGAATGTCCTCTTTCTAAGATCATTATATCTTCCAAAAATGAATTTGCAGCAATTATTTTCTATCTTTGACATAGCGTCCTGGGCATAACAGTAGCAGCATGTGTTGCAGAGGATCTAATCAAATCAAGCAGTTCTTCATTCTATATTATTCAGACGTACAAAATAGATTAGACTGACAGAGTTGATGTTTTGTGCCATCTGTGTGGAATGAATAGTGTTCAGTGTTCTCTTATATAAGTTGATAAATAGGATTTTAATTAGAGGATAAGTATAACGCCATGAAATGACTGAATACATAAATACATGTGTTTACATTCAACTGTTTATTTCACAGACAAATGAGTTTAATCAAAAGTACAATATATATCCTCTGCTATGCAATGTCAGCTGTTTGCAATGCTACAAAGGAATAAGGGAAACAAAACAATAGCAAAGAAATTAAGTCATTGCAAAATTTTGAAGCAAAGAGCAGAAAATACACAACCGTTCAGATGCTACAATTGAATAACCAACGCTAAGAAGTAGCCATAGATCAAGAAGTACAATTAATCCTGTTTATTCATTTTGTGATCTTTCTCTTCCATAAACTTAGTGTTGAAACTGTTATTCTTGGATTACAGCTGTAGTAAAACTCACCCTCCACAGCGATGACTCCCAGCAGGTGCAGCAGTTTGGCGGCACCACAACACAGCAGAACGATGGCTATCGTCTGTAAGCTGTTGTCCCTCTGCTCCTCTCCTTCCATTCTGATTTCTTACTAATGACAGCTTCACATAATGATAACCAAGAATAAGTAACTTTGAAACAGCCTCCATGAACTTTGAGCCGCCATGAGGCTGCTGCACTATGACAGAAACATCTGCACTCCTCTGCTTCTTTTTATCCCCTCATCTCTCCATGTCCCCGAAGCGTCTCCCTCCCATGTCCCGACCTTTTCTCCATCCCAGTTACTCTCTTTCTGTCCTCCTCAACCCTTTGTTCTCAGTCGTATTACAGTCTCTGTGTCCTTCACTGCTTGGAGCTGTATTTTAACTGGAGGGTCCTCTCTGTTCTGCACAGTCACACTGATGTATGGGATACAGCTGATATACTGATGTATAATCAGCTGTATGGGATTATTTCTCTGCGTGTTCTCAAACAGATCAGCACTAGATTAATTGCTTCCCATTTACATACGGTCATCTTCATTGAGCAGAAACTATTTTATAGCAAAGTGACATTTCTGACAAAACAAGCTGAATACAAGTCTTGTGTATTTACATTTCAAAATAAATCAAAACACCTGGTGAATTATTAAATTGACTGAGCTGCAGAAGTTATGGGGTCGATCTAAACAGGCAAGAAAACAGCAGCATGAAACTTCTAACCACCAGCAGGAGGCAGCACAAACCAACACACCGTCAATGTTTGAAGCTTTACATCCAGCCAATGTCTCAGAGAAATAAACAAACCAACAGCTTATTTTATGATAAGTTATTTGTTTCCAAAATATGAAGCTTATGGTAGATCTACAACATCTTGCACAGGCATTGCTCAAGCTGTAATCTTGGATTGGAAAAGCCCATGACTTATTTAAAATACTTCAAACATGAAAACCAAGTCCAGTTGGATCTGTTTTTGCTAAATTAAACTAGATATTTAAAGTAGCTTTGATTAAGAGTGTGATTTTACATTTATGACATTTAATTGTTTTGGTTTACTTGCAAAACGTTCAGTTTGAAGAAACACCAACACTGCATTTCAGCCTGAACACATTGTGGAGTCAGTTTCCTGCTACGGGAATATGTTTCTTCAGCAGTGCCAGAGAACCTAGTCAGAGTTAATGGGAAAATGTCTCGAGCTAAGAACAGGTCAATCATAGAGGGAAACTTTGAGACTCGGGAGGTTCAGTTTCCAGTCGAACAGAGACCCTAAACACACAGTTCGATGGTTTAGATCAGTAGGCTCAAACTACAGTCCTCAAAGTGTTCTGCAACCTTTAGGTGGCTCTGCTTCAGCACACCTGGCTCCAATATTAGCTCATTAGCAGATCTCCAGAGAGCTTGACAGCATGCTAATGAGGCAGTTTTACCATTTAATTCAAGTGTGTAGGACAAGGGAGCATCTATAGGTAGCAGGACACCGGCCCTTGAGGACTTGCAATCCAGACCAACATTCAGATAAAAGCACTTTCTCCATCCAAACTGACTGAGGTTCAGCCAGTTTGCAAAGACAAATGGAGAAAAATGGCAATCTATATTTTTTTATTGCAACAAAAGGAGGTTCTGCAGAAGTTCTTGATTCAAGCAGGCCTAATGCAAATGCACACAATAATTCTCTAATTTGTACTTCTTAATAAAAAATGAAAACCGTGTATTTGTTTTCCTTTCAGTTCAGAATAATGTTCTAGTCTTTCCTTATGTATAGCTTAAATTTCTTTTAAAATACACTGATGTTTGTGGATACACTGTTACAAAATGTGAAAAAGTTTTGGGAAGGCACTGTATGCCTATGTCTGAATAAAGACTTGTGTGCAATAAGTAAGTAGGACTATGTACTACCCTGATAGTGGTATTCCCGTAGTTAATTTGGATAATTACAGTAAAGTACAGCAATACATTCAATACAAATCCCACACCTACCTAATTTCCACCACCTTCTGTTCAGCAGGAACTTTGTTTTGCATCCATCTCTACAAACAAGCCAGCCGTTTTCATTCACCAGCCTATAAAGACACTCACTGATAATCTTCATGTTTCATCCTGCTGGAGTCTGACAGTATCTCACTGTTTTGAAGCTTGACCCTTGTAAGTTGCTCCTTCAGCCAAATGAGTACATGAAAATGTTAATGATAAAAGGAACCAAATAAACTCAAGTGAAGCTTTCACCTTGCTGCCTGCAGGGGGCTCTGCTGCACCGCAGAGTTTTCACAGCTGCAGACTAAGAAGAATTTCATTTAGAGGAAATATTAACATTTAATCTTATTTTATGAGACATTTCAAATAATATTAATTAATGTGAACTTCATTTTAATGCCAATTACCATTTCTCCCATTCAGATTGTAAACTGATGTTACTAAACAACTCTTCTATTTGACAAGATGCACAAACACAGCAGATGAAGATAACCTCTGCAGTCAAAAATGCATGCTAAAACACAGAGCGCCACACTTGGTCTAAGAGATTAGTTACCACAAACAGAACAGAATCATATAAGGGTCACATCTTATATGACGTGACACTAAAATCTAACCTTTAACATCACATAATAGGGGATATCACCCTATTAGAGGACAAACCAGGCTGAACGCAGTTTAATGTGCTGCAAAATGAAAAGCCAACACAAAATGAGTCCATCTCAGTAAGCTGTTAGCAGTAGATCAGACATTGAGATATTTTAGACAAAATAGTTCCCTTGTATTTTGTTTCACCTGCTGAGGTTGTTTAACTTGAAAGGAACCTTTGATTTTTATAAAGAGACCAAAGCAAGTCCCTGCTGATTAGGACATAAAAAAGGTCCAACTAATTTATAACCACTTGTTGCTTTTAAATTATAAAATAGAATATTTGCAAACATTTGTAATACAGATGTCGCCAGGTGTGGGAGGTTTTCTATCAACATAACCATCAGGTGTGTTAATGCTACTCTGTGCATTACAGATTTGACTTAGTGTGGCATTGATTATACTATTGAGCCCTGAAGGAATTACCGGTAGTTGCTTGCTGACAGTGAAGTGCTACAGCTGCTTGAGAGCCACCGATTTGCTCTAAAGTACTTAAAGTCCATGCAGGATAAAAACAGATAAGAGTATTCAATTCTGCAGTTAAAACTTACACTGAGATGGTGATTTACATGTAATTATGAAGTGAGCAAATTGCTGTCCTGACAAAAATTGTGTCTGGGACTCTGGGTGTAATATTGCAGATTTATTGGGAGTTTCCTTCCAAAATATTAACAAAATGTTTTTTCATAATAGGACATAAACATGATGATGATCCTGGTCAAAACCTCTAAAGTAGCTGGAATATTTAATGTTATGCAACTCAATAAATGAAGATGAAAAGTAACTTTTGTTGAGTTTTTATGAATATGAAAGTTGTGTTTCACCAGTGCACATGAAAGGCAAACCTGTCCACAGATTAAAAACATAATGTTTTATAAGATAAACAAGGAACCATTTCAGCCTTAGAATCATATGTAACAGCTTATGAATAAACTTACAACTCAGCTAAGTCTCAATTACAGATATTTGTTCCTGAGAATGGAAACATGATGGTCAAGTTAATTTTTATTTCCAAGTTGTGCTCAGATATGAGTGTGCTTGGATTGTTGTGTGTTGGCTTGTGTGGAACTGGTGACCTATCCAGGTTGTACCCCACCTCTCGCCTAAAGACCACTGGAGACACCAGCCCTCCCACAACCCCGCAAGGACGACCATGTTCAGACAGTAAACGGATGGATGTTTTTTTGTGTTGGAAAATTCTGAAGCTGGAAGTGTAAATGTACAAAAAAAAAAAAATCCCAGCTGAGCTTTTGTGATGTTGAGAAAAATAGAAGAAAGAATAAAAAGAGACAAAAGGGTTTGTGTGAGAGGTGGTTGTGAAACTAGAGATGGATCACATGAATCAAAGTTGCGATTTCAGCACAAACAGCACCAACAGGTGTAGCTTCAAATAGGTACTTGTTTTCATTCTCTTAGAAATCTTGCAATCAATCATATAGCTTAACAATTAAAACACACAAAATACAGGTTTATCTCCAGGTCTGCACTTGTTTTGTTGCCTTATGTGTCAACACAAACCTGCTCTTACGGTTTTTAGTTAAAGGCATCTGGTTTAAAAATGAGTAAAGTGGAGGCTTTATTGTTAGCACCAGTATTGCACTACATTAATATTCATTGTTAAATAATTTATTATATTGCCACTGCGAACAAAAGTAACATATTTCCCTTAAGAAAATTCTGACACTATTTAGATAAATGAGTGGAGTTTCACAGCTCAATGCAAACATTACTGCTGATGCCACAGTTTTTATTAAGGTTAGCAGGTGCAATGTGAGCTAACTTTTTCCAGGTCAAGGAAATGTTTGTAGAGCAACAAAAACTCAGAGCAGCTTCCCCTGCCGTACTTTTAAGCCTATTTAGATAAATGTGAATGCCAATTTCCAAATGGGGAGAAATTGTGTAAATGCGCATCAACTACCAAACTGTTTAACACCAGAGAAAGGTCATTTAACATTTCTACCTTTGGAGCCCAGAGATGGGTCGACTGACCTGAAGGATTTTAGCTAGCAGGCGCTTTTGTTCTGTAAATAAGGCCATTACCTTATAATTACCCTGGTAATGGCCTCAACGCATCTCACAGTTGCACAATTGTTCCTTAGACTTAGACTTAGACTTAGACTGACTTTGTTTATCTTGCAGATGAGGAGACTCTCCCTCTACCAAAAAAGAGAGCTCGTTTGGGGAGTGAGCCGTCAGAGACCGCGAAAGATGGCACAGTGTGGCATGAAGAACAAGTCGGGACACATCTCGATTTCACTCCAATAGAACCGTACACCACAGATGGAGAGCCAAGCACTACGGCCAGACAAAGTATCCAGAGTCGCCTTCAGAGCTTCCTCTGTTTTATCACTCTTGACATGCTTCGTAGCATTCAAGAATGGACTACTCAACATGCACGTCACACGGAGCAGCAGGATTGGTTCATGGATCTCCCGGAACTAATGGCATTTATTTCAGTCATTATCTTGCGGGGGGTGAACAAGGTTCCATCACTATGTGACAGCTGGTCAGCAAACCTGGGAAACCCAAGGATCATTGCAACTATGGCCCGAAACCGCTTCCAAAACATCATGCGACACCTACGCTTTGATGACATGTTTACACGCAGTGAGCGAGCGGAGACCGATAAGTTTGCTGCAATCTCCGATGTTTGGGGATCGTTTGTCACTAATTGCATCGCATCCAACAACCCTGGTCGACACATCACTATTGGTGAACAGCTTTTTCCATCAAAGACTCGCTGCGGTTTCCTGCAATACATAGCAACAAAACCGGACAAGTTTGGCATCAAGTTTTGGGTGGCTTGCGACTTGAAATCACAGTACATCTGTAATGTCTTCCCATATCTTGGCAAGGACCCCAGTCGTCCCAGCGGGGAGAGACTGTCCGAGACTGTAGTGATGAGGCTGATGGAACCGTTCATGGACCAGGGCAGAACTGTAACCATGGACAATTTCTTTACATCACTGTCACTTGCACAACGACTGCTTAGCCGGAAAACCACTATCCTCGGCACAGTCAACAAGAGAAGCCGGGAAATTCCTCAATCCGCTAGACAGATGGATCGCACTGAATTCACCACTCAGGTGTTTTCAACCACTGGTGCCACGCTGACAGTGTATGCGCCCAAAAGGAAGAAGGCCGTTTACGTTCTCAGCAGCATGCACAGCGTGGTTGAGACTGAGGATACCACCAGAACGAAGCCAAACACGGTCACAGAATACAACAAAACAAAGTGCGGTGTGGATGTGATGGACCAAATGGTGCGGGAGTACAGCGTGCGTGCAGGAACACGGAGATGGCCAGTTGCGGTGTTCTACAACATGATTGACATGGCAGCACTGAATGCACATGTGCTGTATCAGGCATGCATTGGGGTGCAGGAGAGACGGGTGGACTTCCTGGTTGAGCTTGCAAAAGAGTTGGGTAACTCTCATGTGAGTGAGAAGAAGGCACACAAGGAGAAACTGCTTCAGCAACAACCTTCCACACCCAGCTCAGGCAAAAGGGCAAAGTGTCAGGTCAACCATCGATGCAGGAACAATTGTGCAACTGTGAGATGCGTTGATTGCTACAAATACACATGTGGCAAATGCACCAGGGTCATACCCTGGCAGTGCCAGGTATGTTCCGACAGTGCAGACAGACTGCTGAGTGAGTGCTGAAATGCCAGTCACACAAGGACATGCCACTCACACACACACACGCAGCCCCCCACTGTGCCTAGTGTAAATATGTGTGGAATTGTTTTATTTCTTGTATTTTTTGTATCGTTTTTAATGACAAAAATAAAAAGCATTTAAACAAATAACAGTTGTTCTTTTGTATATTTCTCATGCTGGAATTTCAGTCCTCTTGACTTAGACACAAATACTTCTGGTCATTGCTCACAGCTGTACCTGGCTGTAAAATTTCTAATTCTCCATTTAAAATATTATAATTAAATCATTGTGCTTTTTTGCTAAAATAAAATTAAGCTAAATATAATATATATAATCTTTATATGATAAAATACAATATACTGAATAGAACTAACTAGACAGTTAGTTGGGAGTTAATCGATATATGGATTTCAGCGCCAAAAAAGTGAAAGTTTTTAGGTTTAATAGATTAAATTTTTTACAGAAAATCTGTTTTCCAGTATTTGTTCTGTCAGTCATCACTCTGGTCAAGTGAAAAATTAACAGCTCATCATCACTAGTTAGTCCGTAGCATAATTTATGCGTTCAATGCAAATCTAGTCATTCAGCTACAAAAGTCTACAACCTTCATATAACTTTAAATGCATCAGCAAAATCAAAAGCAGGGTTTTGTCTTGACCCAGCCTGTTCAAAATGAGCAAGAAAAAAGTTTTAATTAACATATTACCACAAGAACATTAAATGCTAACCCTTATATTGCATCAGTTCTTGCAATAAATTTCTGATCACATAGGTCCATACTGAGCACTCAAAGACATAAATAATGAACCATTTTTCAACAAAATTGGCTGCAAAGCTTGAGATTCAATATGATTCATGATCCCAAGTTTGGGAGCTTTTCTATCTTGCTCATTATGTTCTTTTTAATTTTAAAGTTTCAGAGTGGAACAACAATAAATACCAATGAGGATATACAATATTATTAAAAATTTCAGACATAATGTATTTTTATTGCTTTTAAATACACCATTTATGTCTATTTGCAGGTGCTCCATTCACATAGGAGAATCACCATGTTAAAGCATAAAGGTTTTGTTCAAGAATAGTGCTGATCAGAAGGGATGGCTGTGGCTCGGTGAGGAGAGAAGGTGTCTGGCAATCAGAAAGGAGAGAGTCTGATGCCAGATTCCCCTGCTACATGTCAAAGTGACCTTGGGTAGGATACTTAACCCCATTTTGCCAACCAATCTGTGATCAGTGTATACATTTGTACGCCTTGCGAGTTCAGATGGGTGAATGAGTCCCGTGGGGTAAAAGCACGGGACTCTTGCTTTTTTAAGGTAGCAGAAAAAAGAAAAGAAGTCGGTCACATAGCTTTTCTGTACCAACGTTTAGCTCACTGATGATATTAGACATCAGCTTGTTTTACAGGTGGGCATCTCTCCAAATGTTTCCAAGATTAACAGGCCCACAGAATAATTATTAAATAATGACTATATTCAACAAGTTTCAGAATCAGACATATCTATAAACTGCTCAAAATATCTTACAAAAATGTCTTTTTAATCAATGGGCTCAGTTATGTGGATTCTTGTAATGCAGTGCTGCAGACTGTAAAATAAATGACTGTTAAATAGGTAAAATCAATTATATTCAAGATAAATTTTAAAAAGCACGAGTGGTGCAGGGATTTTCCAATAACCTTCGCATAGACTGCATTCTTCATTTAGTTAATGTATTTGATGTTTCTGTCTCAGTGGTTCTCATACCTCCAATCCTACAAATTAAATTCCTCACCAGTTAATCCAAGGGTGTCAGACTTTAGTGCTTGGGGCCATGCGAGGCCCTTGGAATGGTTTTTGTGTATCCTACAACTCAAGAATGGGAAAAACTTGGCCCTTCATCACAGTGCATGTTTTAAACACTTCAATGTTTTTTCTTAGGCCCTGTTTTCTTAGTGAAACATTTTATTTCACTAATTTCTTAGAAGTGTTTTTACAATTTGATTCTCACAATTAAGAGATATAAGCTTTTATAAGCAAAGTGTGTCTCCTTCAGAAATCTCATCTTTATATATAAAATGCTGAGTTCTTGCAGGTAATTAACAAGGTTTTCATTTAACAGGTGTGATTCAGAAACTTGCATGATTCAGGCTCTGAAACAAGATCTGCAGACCTGAGAGGAGCTTAAATAAATCTAACCTAGAAAGCAAACATCAGAGCTACCCTTTCATTTGCCACGTGAGCTACAGTTTTTCTGTCATTTTGATGCATTTCTCGCGTCATTTTTGACATTTGCAAAACAGTGAGTGCATTTCTCAAAACACCATGGATTACCTGCAAAAGTCTCAAAATCCTTAGTTCATCTCTAAAAAGTAAATATCCTTGTCAGTGAACCTGCCAGTGCCCCAGAATGATGAGTTTTTGTTTCTCTGTGTACAGATAAAGATGTCAAATGGATTAGTCATGCTGTCAATATAACAGTGTGGTCTGAAGGGATAATTTGATGTAAACTATGGTTTAAGTTTTGATGACAAGTATTGTAAATTGTAATTGTGGGAGGTCAGTGGCAAGAGATTGCAAAAGATCTTATGTTTTTACTGTAATTTGTTGTCAGACCATGACATAGTGATTCAGAAAGGAAAAGAGAAATGTGAACACAAGATGGTCTCCTTAAGGAAAACTGTACATCTTGTGCTGTAAGAATTACAGAGCAGTCTCTTTTACTTTCCATCTCCATGCTGAAGCTGAGAAAAAAAATCCTCTTTGTGGTTAAGGAATGAAGAGTAGGGCGAGAGGAACTCCATCAGGAGCTTGTTGTGGGTTGCAAACCATTCCCTGATGATGTTGGAGTGATGGAAACTGACACGTGTCCTTGGCCCCGTTCTGCCTCTTCCTCCTCACTCCTCTCCCTCTTCTTTTTTTTTCTAGTGATTGACCTTGCCCAAATTCTTGTCCTTCCACTATCATAAATGTAACATTGTGTTGTTCCCTGGTTATGTACACTCTAAACTTGCCCTTAGATACATAACGTTGTGATATTTCAGTGCTGTTTTGATCACTGGTTTTTCAAACCTATGTTGGAGAAACCCAGGAATCACCTGGGAGGAATTTACCAATTCTGGAAAGATCTAAAAGAAAAGTCTAATGGAAATGTGTATTATGGCATCCTGTTTAAGCATTTTTAAGACTTATGCAGCAAATTTATGCTTAACTGTTGAGGAAGTTAGGATTATTCAACAGAAATCATTTTGATCATCAGAACTTAAGCATTTGAAACTGTCAGAAAAAGCAGAGAATTGTACAGAATCACTTGCATGGATTTACAAAAGCATTTGCAGCAATGTTTTCACAGAAATAAGAAATTGCTTTTTTGATGTGCTCAAGTGACAATGATTTGAAGATTGAACACGCAGTTTTGAAATTTTCAATTCTGTTCTGAGAAATGTACCAAAGTGACTGAGAAACTAACAAAAACTGTAGTGACTAAAAACAGAAAAGCTTGTCGTTCAGCTCTAAAACCCCTAAAATCTAAAACCTCCTCTTTCCGCAGAACCTTTTGCTTAATATATCACAACCTAAAGCTCACATATTTTCCCTTCTCCTGCTTGCTACTATTTTTTATCCTTGTCTTATCTCTCCCTCTGCCAAACCTCCTTCTCAGTTTTCCACTATGCCACGCTCCTCAGCCTTCTCATCCTGCGTCCTGTAATCCTTGCCAGAGAGTTTGTCATTTACATAATCTGAATTAGCCTAATCTGCCATCCTGGCCCACGGAAATGGGCTGCTCTTCAAGAAAGTAGCAACTTCTCTGGCCGTGAGCTTCTTGGGCAGTGCGCAGTATGCATTGTAAAAATAGATTTTATTTGCAGCAATAGTATTTGGGGCTCATAATCGTGCTCCATATGGCAAAAACTGTATAGTGAAATGCATTGTTTTCCACTGAAACAAATCCAAGTCAGGAGTTCCTGGCTGGCCTGTTGGGTGGTTAAGGGAAAGTCCAGTGAATCGCTCACACAGACACACTAAAAGGCTGAACACATTACTTCAGGAGTCACTGAGAACCAAAATATTATGCAAATAAGACAATTTGCACTCCCCTGCTTGTGTATACACACACATCATCAGCCCGTGAAGGAGAACTGAAGCGCCGGAGGGTAGTTGCAGCTTTGCGTGTTTGTGCAAGACAAAGAAGTACACACAATGCCACTTCCTCACATATTAGTGTGCCACTGTTGATTATGTTTGGAAAGAGTGAGTCAAGTGTAGCCCATTTAGGAACACTGAGCAGCGTGCCAATATTGATTTTTGAGTAAACACACGTCTAGACTTCAACTCTGAAGGAATACATGTGCACAAATACAAACTGCTGGGATGCCAAGGGATGAAGATGACTTACTAAGCACTCCCACCAGTTAATGAGAGTGTGAGTGATGGAGGAAAAGGAGTCAAGGAGAAGAAGGATGACAAAAAAAGGGGGAGAGGTGTTGTGATAAGGAGGACTGCAGGAGCAGATTGTGTTAGCAGCATGTGAGCAGAAAAGTGGCGGAAAGTAAAATAAAGGGAAACAAACATGGGAAAAAATTGGAGTGGAAGGAAGAAATGAGAGAAGCCACAGGGAGAAAGAGCAATGCAGGAATACAAAAACACTACGGGAAGCAGGAAAAAGCAAACAGTAAAATGCAGGAAGGGAAGTATGGAGTGACAAGTAAAGAAAAGAGAGAATGGAAGGAGCAAAAACGCTCTGCTGCAGGGATAAAGTGAGGAAAATTAACCAGGGAGGTGAGGATAATGCTCACCAACAGCTTCTCCAGAGAGGAATTCAGGCTACAACAACCAAACGGGGTTGAGAAAACATGATGAAAAGGTTGGGGAAAACAGGCTGCATCAGATAATAAAAAAGCTCAGAGTATCTGGCTTTTAATCTCGAAATAATACAATCGTACACTGTCTCTGTCTGAGATGTGGTCATTGTTGTGATTCTGGGTAACTTATCCCCAACACCACAGAAATAATGTCTCCGTTTGCTGCTACACCAACCCTACAGCTAAAGCTGCAAACAACTCAACACCAGAATTACAAACAACCTCCAAATAGCTCCAGCTTCATGACCCGTTCTGTCATGTTGTCGCACGACCAATGTGGGGGTAATAAGAAGCCTTGTTTTCATTTGCACAGAGAGTCGGCTTTCACACTTTTGCACACTGCGAGGGTTTCTACAACCACCTCTTTTTTTTTTCAAAATAGCAACAAATTACGCCTTCCCTTTTTTCACACCCTCAGGGAAGGTGTTTGGGCTTGTGGTGGAGGAGGGAAAAAAAGGGCTTATTCAAGAGATCAAACCAGCCATATGCACTCACTTGGAAAATATCCTGTGTGGTCTAATTTGGACTGAAAGCTGATAACAGCCTGCCTGGAGACATAAGCTTAAATGACTGCTCACTATTAACAGAAGATATTTCAGTTCTGGCACTGATCCCCCGGCTTTATTGTGCTCATTCATTATTGCTACCAGTTTGGACTTGTTCAATATTTTATGAGCATAGGTTTATGTGAGTTTTATCAAAATAATCAACGAGGCCAAAAAAGCGTTCTCTCACAAGCAACAGGTTTTTACGAGAGGATGCCACTTCAAGGCTAAACTGCAGAAATCCGTCTGTCGTTCAGTGTATTTTGCTTACTTAGGGAAAGCCCCCAATCTCATCACCTCCTCCACCCCCCACCGAACCCTCCCGCCCCAAAACCCACATCTTTTGTTGCCATGGCTACCATGCTTCCAAGGTAACAGCAAGACAGAGAAGAAGAGTGTGAGCAGAGTGACAAATACCTCCGACATGTGTGTTTACCAGCACTGACGCTTGTATCCGTGCACACAGCCAGATAGAGTAACACACACTCATCCAGGTCGTTGTTTCACTTCTTACTGGGGATTCTTCAGCACATAGTGAGCTCCATTAACCATCACACCTGAATGCTGCAACTTGGTCTTCAGACCAGTGAAATATTTAGTCCTACAATGCTAATGAGAAGCAAGAACGCAGACATTAGGAGAGGAAGTTGCACTATCCCACCTCTTCCCTAGTGGTAGATGAAGGACATTGCAACTTCGTGCAACAGTAACACAAGCAGCGGCAGAAACAGCAAACAACTAAGACGCTAACACATCTGCTGTTTTGCTTATGCGAAAGGGAGATATTAAAATGAACTTATCTTAAATTGACTCCCTGTAAGTTGTTTCTATAAACATGTAAGCGACAAGTTGGAAAAGTAAAGTTTAAAGCACAGTTTACACTCTCAAATTTTATTGAAACGTCCTTCCTGGGTGACTTTGATCCAACAATATCCGTTAAAAAGAAATATGCTGACATCACTACCAGCAGAACAAAGGGATTTCCACTTCCTTGATCCCAATATACATGCACTACTGAGAACGAGAGCAAATCAAATGCAACAGCCATTTTTCAAAGAAATGACCAGACTTGATGTACCACAAAGTCTTTCATTTCATCCTGATTAGCAACACATAACTTCTTTTTTCAAAAGAACTTTTAAACATGAAAAGATAGAAAATTGTGACAGCAGTTTTTGAATAAAGAAATTGCCCCTTTGCACAGGTCAACCACGGCATTCAGTGCTAGAAACTACAACAGTGATGACATTGTTGTAGCTCATTACATATATCTATCTCGTTTGGTCCTAATTTAAAAAAGCTCTACAGTTTTCCTAAAGCCATTAAAGAACATGAGGAAATCATAACCGTTAAAAGAAAGCAAATTAAAACATTGCACAATGTTTAGCCATGCTCAGGATCTTGTTCTGAATTTTGATGTCACGCTATGTTGCATTCAAGTTGCCTTGGAGGTCAGACCTCAGATTTGGGGATAATGTCAAAATTTAGTTGGGAGTTTTTGAAAAACCAGTTGGATTAAATTTCTTGAACTCATTAATTTTTCCATTCAAACACTAACAGACCATGTTGACAGATAGATGACATGCTGCACTACTTGTACCTGAGGTTTAATGAGATGCAAAAGATCAGAAGAGTTGGGGAAAAAACAAACATCTGCAGCTTTCACAGTGGTTCATATGTGTGGCAGGTATTTTGGATTGTGAACTCCAGGCTCCAACATTTTCTGTCTAATTTCAAATCTTGGGGGTCATTCTTGTTGTGTTCTGACTGGGACTTCAGAAAATCTGATTTATGACAAATAAAGTTAATGTAAAGGCCACCTGCTGGTATAGCCAAGCCAATACAGTGTTTTTGGTTTGACTACAAGTGTGGATGTTGATGTTTATAATTCAGTGATTTTGGAAACCATTCTGGCAAATAATTTGTGTAATAACTGTGTTTAGTAGTTTTTAATTCTGGTGTTGATGAGTACAGTGCCTAAACACTGCAAATCAAAAGCCCACAGAGTTATGGGGATGTGTTTGCCAGCAGATGCATACTGACAGTAAATGAAGTATAGTTACATTTAGAGTAAAGAACATTAGATCAGAATATGTTTAAATGCAGTGAGAAACGTAAGTCTTCTTGTTGTAAAATAAGGCAAAACATCTGCAAACACGTTGTCAAACTGAAACTTCACTGTTGGATAAACAGATGCACTGTTTCTACTTTATTATTCTCATTTATCTTAACAGAAACACCAGTTCTTAATCTGTACAGTGCTGCTTGCATATCCACACTCTATATTTAGGTGTCTTACCTTTAAAGAGGGGGAAATCTGAAGTTTCTCTGCAGAAATATTTAGCTGCATGGATGGGTTTCTGCCTGTGTGTGGGTGACAGATTGTGCATGCATGCGTTTGTGTTTGTGTGCGCTTCCTCACCCCTGGATGGCCTCCTCTGCTTGGTCTGCATGGTCAGCGTGCCAACCACAGCCCCCATGTTTGCAGCTGTCGTTGTGGAAACAAGTGCGTCTGGATGCTCAAGTCTATATTTCTTCGTCACGTGTTCGGACGGCTACAGCACACACTCCCGCGCCCTCCTTCCCTCCACTCATCCTCCTTTTCTCTCTCTCACTGGCTGCTCTCAGCATAAACCCTCACCCCGTCATCCTTTCATGCTTTCTCTCTCTCCGTCTCGCAACGCTCCTCCTCGCCCTCTCTCGCGCGCTCTCTCTCTCTCTCACCCCTTTTTCTCCTCACACCCCTCCCCATTCTTTCTTTTTCATCAGGGGTTGTTCTCTCCTTCCCTCCTTCATTCCCCTTTTTCCCCGCTCTCCATACATCTATCACAAGCCCCACTGCCAGAGGAGAGCATCAGTAATTCAGCATGAAATCAGCAGGATGTTGATTCACTAAATTATAAATTAATATGAGTGTACCCTTGATATGATAATACTGAGTGACTCACTCTGCATAAGAACAACATACACCCCAACTCCCATTACATTTGTCCACCTAAAAGCACCTGTTAGCTTCTGATGGAAAACAAATATGCAGATAAATTCAGCACTGAATATTGATTAGAGAGGAAGCTATAAACCGTGGGGTGACAAATAAAAAAACATGCGGCTGTGACGTAAATTATAGAAGTCTCTGACTGTTGGCTGCATTCTTTATGAAAAGGCCACTTCAATCTATCAACACCTCCATCACCTCCATCCGTCACTCCTGCTCATTCATCCACGATGCCCCAACATTCTCATGCACATCAGCGAGACAAATCAAGGGACCTGGAGTTTATGTGTGCCTGGTGGTGGATTGACTCCCCAGGCAGAAAAAAAAAAACAGCAAGAAAGAGAGATGGGCTGAAAAAAAAGGAAAGAAAGAAATGCTTAAAGTCAAGGATGTGAGAAGAGAGGGGGATTAAGAGCAAGAGAAAGCTGCTGAGACATTAAATAGGACAGAAATAGGGGGATCAAGACAAGTATCAGATAATATAGTAGGAGTGTTAAGCTCATGACAGTAAAAGCTAAACACACAAGTCGGAATTTTTTTTTTTTTTACAGTCCACAGAAACTGGAATGCAGCTCCTACTGCAAACACAATGTGAAAGTGTTCATACCCCTTCAACTTCTCCATGTTCTGCCTCATTATGACCAAAAACTTCAACTAATATGCGACAGAACAACAAAAGTAGAGAATGATTGTAAAGTGAGAAGAACAGAATTCGTGATTCTCAGATTAACTTCTGGTATTTATTTTGTGTTATTGTACATAATGTATGAATGTTTTCAAAATTCTAACAATAATCTCTAAGGGCATGACTATTAGAGCCCAGTTTATGTCCCAGGATGTTAGATTAATGGGTAAATCTTTTACATCAGTGTCCAGGAAGTCCTATAGAGCCTGGCATGGACTTTCTGGCCGATCTGCGGATTGGACTTGCTTTGAGAGAATTACACAATCAGATTGGGATCTAGGGGAGACGCCAAAGGCTAGGTCAACATCTCTGGCTCTTTTTCATGTTGGTCATGCTGTTCCCGGGGCTGTTTCTGCAGTGTGAAGGATGCACTGTCCTGCTGGGGGGAGCATCTGCCATCAGAGAGTTGTGCAGCCATGAATGGGTCTGCAACATTCACATTGAATAAGAAAGATACAAACACCATTATTAAAAAGAAGGATTTTTGAGATTTAGAAAATGAGAAAATTATAATTTCTCAAATGTTTCCTTCTTCTACAGGACATGCAGTGCTGCAAAAATGATCTACCTGTTTACTAACAAAACAACTGTTTTGTTTTTACTTTAAAAAAACCCGAAATATATAATTCATTAACCTATTTTTATTATTACTGAGTAAATACAAAATGTAATTTTCAAACAATGATCACATTTATAAAAGAAAAATAAAATTTTTATAACATTGCTGTCCAAAGAAATGTTGCCACCTTTTGATTAATCAAATCATCAATTAACAGTGGTAAACCACTTGTTTTTGAAAAGCTGAGTACAATTTCAAAAGCCACAGTCACATGTAATGACTGACAATCCTGTAAAATCAATAAAACACTTAAACAGAACCAGCAACACAAAGTAGGCCAAAATAACCAAAACTTAAACTCCATTTAAGTTGCAAAAACATCTCAGGGATGATCAGAGGAAGCAGCTCAGTTATGAGCTTCATGGCAAAAGCTGTGAATATTAATGCAAATAGGATTTGCAAAAAAGAAAAGTAATAAAAAATAAACTTCTGTGTTCATCATGGGACATTCTAATTCTGAGGAAAGAGATAAATTTAATGCAATTTGGAATAAGACTACAGCATAAAATGTGGAAAAAGTAAATCACAGTAGGTCATGGATCAGCCTGTGTGTTCATGGACCCCCCGCTGGGTTAAATTATTTTGGGATTACCACTTGACTTTTGGCATACCCTTATAATCCTAAATGAATTAAAATTACCAACTACAGCAATTATGCAGCATGTCGAGATGCCTTGCTTATGCATATCACAGATCCTGCTTCATTGAATTTGCCACCAGAGGTTCCTGACAGTGTGAATGTCAGACACAAAATTCAGCGAAAGAACAACAACCTGTTTGAGTTTAAATGTAGGCTACTCCATTTGTCTTTCCTCTTGCTCCTTTTTCTAATTTTTGCTCATTAAAACTCTTTTAAAAACCTGGATGTGATCCATCGACAGAAAAACGTCAAAACTAATGGCTCACTACAGGTGGGAAAAGGTTTGAAAAGCATGAAAGAAATTGTTTTTGCATCACACATCCTAATTTTGTCAGAGTTGTGTGTTTTTATATCTTCTGTACATGGAAGATTTTTGTCAAAATCTCATCTTCTTAAATTACAACATGCATTGGATTTTAAAAATGTCTTGCATGTTTTCCAGTAAATGATATTCATTTGAAAGCCCAAATATGAAGCCTTGTTGTAGCCGGACATTTTAAGATGTGAAATGTTGCCTCCGTATGCAAACTGTGCAACAAAGACTCAAAATACAGTTTCAGATTTCTAAATATTTTTTTACAAATGAAGCACATGTCTGCTTTCACAGCTAAGTTTTCAGTAGCCAGTTTGTAGAGTTGACACACTAGTTAAAGCCATCTGTTTATAATAATGTCTTTGCAAATGTAGCAGCTATTCACGACCAGGACACCATCTTTCAGCGATGGAATCAGGAACCAAGTGTCACTGTAATGATGCCAGAAAGGGAATTAGTCAGAAACGATTTGGTTTGGTGAATTAAAAATCTGCAATCTGCTGCTGTGAAAAATGAGCTCATGAATTCTCGACTTTGTGCACGTGAGAGAGAGCCAGAACGGACAGCAGTAGGACGCAATTTTTTCACCCTGCCCACATGCACACATGCTTTCGCAAACCCAGAAAGAAGCGCACATATGGTCACACATACATGTTACACATTCACTGACCACGGTCAGACAGAACAACCAAGGGTTGAGGACTCTGTGGGAACCCAGCGCTGGAGAGTGCGACCACATCCGCTACGAAACACAAACACACTCTGCTTCCGTTCTGCTTCCTCTTCCGTTGCTCCCTGTCTGGATTTACCAGCTACCAAATAATTTCGTCGCCTCTCGGCTGCGCTCCGTTTCATCTTGAGTCTCAACACATTCGCACGTCGCTCTATCCTGCTTTGTGTCTGCTTTAGGAAAACAACCAGCTCACCTTTATCCCACCATCTCCCCACATAAATCCAAGTGCCTGTACTGGAGTAATGTTCCTGTCGTTCCAAACATAGTTCCCTGCTTGTTCCAATCTCAAATCTTCATCTCCTCACAGTGCCTGACAGGCCCATTTCCACACTCTGACACAAATGTTTCTCCGTCTAGTAATCATTTCAACGTCTGTCTGCAGAGCACAGAGAAAGAGCTAGACTCTAGCTGCTAGAGGTTGGAGTCGGTGAGTATGCTTGTTTTGTTTTTTGTGCTTGTGAGCGGAGTATTGGGACTGACTTGTCTGGTGTTTCCCTTACAAGAAAGTGAGTGAATAGCAGCATCCTGTTTTACAAGAACCCCTGTCACACTTTTCAGTCCGGAGATGAGACAACAAAGTAAAGCACGCTTCCTGTATACTTCCTATGTATTCTGATGGATACAGAAGAAAGGGGAAGGAGATGGAGATGCAAACATGCTTGGCTGTGGATGCTGAAGAAGAGGAAGGATAAAATACACCGGAAAAGCTTCCAGCGAGAGATTAGGATGCGATGAAAGAGAAAGAAGTGGTTCAGAAACGAGAGAGTGGGCGACTGGCACTGCAAGATGGAAAATGCAGAAGACAGCAAAGTGGGGCCCATGCAAACACACTTCCAGAGAATAGGGTGGAAGAACAAAGAGAAGGAGAAATATGAGGGAGTGAGCCTGAGAGAAAATTAAACTGTTAAGATTTTGATTAAGATTAAAACACAAGGGGAAACTTTAGCCCGTCAGCTCAATGAAGTGCATATAAAGATCTACCTGAGCGCTAAACGGCTCATTCTTTACTTTCCAAGATTCATCTGAAGAGTTAATTATTCTTCCCAAAGATATAGGACAGTTACCTGACAACACATAAAACCTCTGCAGTAATTCATCAGGGATAGCATGGCTGACAGGAACTTGTTTATTAGGAAAACCCATACCAATATTTATAGGTGCACAGATTACTCCCCACACAGCTGTTTCTCTGTATCAATCCAAGCTTCTTCCCGACTTCCACTCACATCGACTTGTGACTATATAGAAGGGGAGGGAAAGCTTAAAAAGGGCTGAAGAAGAGTTGCATAAATAAATAAAAAGCAGAAGTTGAAAAAAATGGAATACAGACAGGCTGTGAATTACAAAAAAGGTTTAATTATGTATGTTAGGGGAAAAAAGGATAAAGTTTTTAAAGGGGAGAGTGATTAAACTGGGGAATAAATGGACTGAGAATGAAACGGCCAGGAAAGATGTCCTTTTTCATGTTAATAGGATCCAACTTTTTAGTGTTACTTATACAGAACTGTACAGATTGGCATAGCCTTCCTGTGAAAATAAAACAGCAACAGGTAGATGATCAAATTCTGACCGGTTTGAATAAGTTGACCACATTTTTACATTCGAGATGAACAAAATAACTTCCTGACAGACACCAGGGATGATGAGATGAGGGAATTACCTTCAGATACACTGCTATGAATTAAAGTTCATCTCTTCATAAAATCCTTAATGTATCAAAATGTGGCGCAAGTACCACTGGTGGACCTTCGGCTCTGTATGAGCAGCTATTTACAAAGTTAATGTTATATAAAGCAAATGTAATGTAGATCTAATCAGCACAAACAATGAAAAAAAGATAAGAAGTTGAAGAGCACTGAGCTTCAAACATTTGCCTCTCAAAAGAGAAGAGCTGTGATGGTTTGGATCAGGCAAGAGGCAGGCAGGGCGAGCAGAAGAGGAAATATTTAATAAAATAAAAAATAATGAACAAACTCAAGGTCGTCACAGACAGAAAATAGAACTAGAAGAAAACATGGAAACTACAGAGGTTTGAAGTGCTGCTGATGTACTTGGTGGAGTGATTCTGGTGAGCCTCAGTAAATGATCTGGGTTAGGGTTAGGCAATGAAACAGTAGTTTTAGGACAAAAAAAGATCTGTCAATTGAATCCACCCTTATTCGATGTCAGCCAAATAGGAAACTGAATTTTGATTGATGGTTTTTAATGTCATTAAAACCATCAACCTCAGCAACAGCTTCACTAATCTGAAGCTGCTACTGAGCAAATAAATAAACAAAAATGCAGAAACACCTGAAAGACTATGCAAATAAATACTCAGACTCAAGGTTAAATCAGGGATCGCGACGAACAGAGTGAAGAATATTTCAAGAAGTTCTGAGTAGAAACTGAAGCAGTAAAACTGTGAATACGTATGCTGCATTCAGTTTACCTCTGAATTCAGGACCCGGGTTTGGAAATGACATTAAAAACCATCAATCAAAATTCAGTTTCCTATTTGGCTGACATCGAATAAGGGTGGGTTGAACTGACAGCTGAATCATTTAGTTATCCAAAAATAAGTCTGGCTCTGCAATCATCAGATGGAACGATGTTCTTCTAATCACTTTCTCAAAACCTTTGAACATTTTTATGAAGGGATGGGCAGTGGTGCAGAGAGCAGGACCCAAAGTCCTGGGTTCAAATCCTGGCCTGGCAGAAAAAGGAACGATAGTGAGACAATAAAAATACATGAAAAAGTTCATCTAACAGATGGCATCAATGAAAAAGTTTAATGATGTAGACGATTGTGTAAATGAACCATTTAAGTGGATTTCACATGATCAGATAAACTGGTTATTTATAATAGTGATTATGATCTTGTAAATATTAGGTGTAACAGTTTGCTGGTGTTGTGTGTGTGATTAAATAGATCTGATTGTCGGTGCCCAAGGGGCCCCTGTGAATGTTATTCTTTGCTTTTTTTCTGAAATGGCACTCGTGAAGGGATGATACTGCAGTCCTAGATTCCTTTTTGTCCATTATTGCAATGAAAATGGTTTTTCTTTCTTCTGTGGACTCAGATCAATAGATTCCATTTTTATGTTGTTGTGCACCGTTTGGCTGAGAGACTCGGTTGAAATGTCGGAGACAACATTGATAGATGTTCTCGATTTCCTTTGTTTCCTTCCAAATCCAGAACCTATTTTGTTGTTTCTGCTCACATCGACTCCGTCTTTCCTTCACGTTGTGCAGCCAGTCAGTCATTTTAAAAAAAAAGGTAGATTTGTCAAACAAATGGTCCCCAGCAAGAGCTTTTAAGTAACATAAAAAAAGAAACAAAATCAAAGGTCAGTCTTTGACATCACTTAAAAATATTTATTACTGGTGCTGTATCATGCAGCCGATTTAATTTGTTTGCGGCTTCTGTTTTAAATGCATTTCAGTTCATTTTAATCTGAAACAATTTGTTTGGCATGACATTTTTCATGCTCACAATAATTGCCTTTGTACAAGCTGCAGCACTGATTTTGCTGCAGCTTAGCACGTAAACTGAACCATGTAGTCAGAGCTTATCTATATTCATCAGCAGCACATCGCTCATTGAATTGAAAATGTCTTTAGAAAAACCAAACAAAAAAACATTGTGAAAATAATATATTTTTCATGGATTCAGCACTTTGATATTTTTTTTTCTTGGACAAAAAACCTGAATGCGGGTTTAATTTGTTACACTCAGACATCAAAAGCTGGCAGACAATCCTAAATAAAATAATCTACTTGATGAGCTGCAGAGTGCGAAAATAAATATGAGATTCTGAGGTTGTTGTTTCCAAATCTCATATTTGGAAGCTTATGTACACGCTCCTGGCACAGGATTAACCAAGAATCTGTTTCATGTCAGCAATTTCCTGATAAAGCTCTTTTGCTGTCCTAATTGGCCATTTTTGTGGACATCTTTTGATGTGGAGGTTAGAAAGAGAGGTGAAAACAAGGGAGCTTAATAAAAGAAATGTGTTCTTCTCTGTTCAGCCCTTTAACCCTGCAGCAACAGGAAGCACTGCACCAAACGTTCCTGAGAACAGAAAGAAACCCACTTCTTTTTCTTTTTAACATATTCTGCCGAAACCAAGCAAAAAGTTTTTCGCATCACTAAAACTTCAAAGAGTCGGATTGATCACGGAGCTGGCCGAATATGAGCCGACACTCAGAAGAGCAAAAAGATTCGAAGATTTGAGGGCAGAAGAGACAGAAACGGCAAAGGCAGGAAAAAAAAAAGCACACCACAAACGGAAGATGAGAACTTAAAAGGAGCAACTTTTAAAAGGCAAAATAAAAGAAATGAAATGAAGTGAAAGCGAGAAAAAAATTAAAGGAAAAAATACTTGATAGACTGTAAGGGAGCAGAGAAATGAAAGCAGAGGCAGAACCAAAAGGAGCAAAAAACAAACAAACAAGAAAACAAGGAGATAAATGTGTCTGCAAGGTCCGGGTTTTGTAGTTTATAACCACTGGGAAATATTTCATAGGTCCATAGCAGTTTGGGCAGGAATTGAGAATAAATTTCTTGTTTTTGCCGCAGGTGAAGAAAGACACAAGCTGACAAATGCCTTACTGCCAACCTAAACCCTCACGAGCTGGGAGGCCAGTGGCTTATCACTCAGTCTCGCTGCCTTTACCGCTAAAAATATATGTAGGTCACATCATCCATTTAGCTTCATTTAGTAACTGACACAGAAAAACACAGAACAACTTTTGATGTAGTTTAGCTACAGTCTTGTGTTCAGTTTGGCCGATTCGTCACTCCAAATTGCTCTGAATTGGGCTGTAACTGGACTGCATTTATCTAAAGTGTGAAACGGCTCGCCTGCAACAGAGTTTCACTTTAAAGCACAAAGATGATGAACAAAGGAGAATAAAAGCCTCCAAGAAAACACACTGGAGCTCTTGCTACAGTCTTCCCTTGTCTGTGAAGTCTGCCTGCTTGTTTTGTCTCTTGATGTTTGGCTTTATCAGCAAAGTTGTTGAGAAGGAAATTTTAAGAACATTCAGAACATTGTATATTATGCATGATGTCATGGCTTTCTAAGCTTCTGATTGGTTATTTCCCAACATCCCAGTTAAATAGCGAAACACCTTTGGTTGAATTTTAAAGCACAAATTGAGAACACTTTGTTTTTGTGTGACATGATCGCAAAAATCAAAATAAATCAGCGAGAATGGCAGGAATAGAATTGTGGATCTCCACATATTCATTCTTGGAAATAATTTTACTCGTCTGTTATGAGTAAAAAATGTTTAAAAATGTCTAAAGCAAATAGTTTAAAAGGCAATTCAATCCGATTTTAAGCAAATATTTGGGAACATCTAAAATGAAACAAAGTAATTCTATAAACATCTAAAAAGATATATTTTTGCCTTATTTAGGAATTTAGCAAATAGGAAAAGTTTAATTTGATTTAATATTAGTAAATATCTGGTTTCAACTGCATATCAGAAAAAAGTCAACAAAACATGAAACAGTTTGTTGCTGTTTTTGATTTTGTGTTTGATGTGTTAATATTATTACACAGGATTTCTTCCAGAAAGTTCATTTTACTGCTCAAACACGAATGTGCTAAATTTCTATCAGCTAAATTTAAATCCTGCTTACTGTAAAAGTGCTGTTTTCCACCAGGATTATCTGAAAGTTTAAAATTGTGTCTCTGCTAACTCAGAAACGTCCCAGCTAGTCTGCCGTCGGCTCGAAAGAGCGGGAAGAAGCTTCATCTGGCTGCCATTCTCTGCGAATCATGCAGTAACTTTACTAAATCTGTAATCCTCAGTGGCTGTGCAACAACAAGCACCAGGCAATACCAGTAGATTCTCACGTTTTTATCTTCCCTATTCTAAAAACATGAGCAAGTCTGCTGTGAATTTGTTCTCCAGTACATAGAAAATAGATGTGAGAACATAAGAAATGTGGGAATTGCATGAGAGTATTTTCACTGTCAGGCAGAATTTTCACACATGTAATCATCAAAGGGTGCCGTACCTCTCACATCTGCAACTGCACAAGGTTACACTGAGATCCACATCATTTTGTTGTTTTCAGAGGGTTTACAGGAGGCTTTTATATTCAGATCAGCTTCATCTATACATGCAGAATTAAATAAGAGCTTTATCTAAATAATTATCTGTGACCTTTTGACACCAGATCCAGTTAGTTTACCTCAGGGAACAGTGAATCTACAGCTTCTGTCAGGTTGAGTTTTTTTTTATTAAACTTTTAATGAAAACAACTGAAAGTCTTTAAAATGTAACAGTGCACTTGACACCGTCAACAAATATGCTTGTCTTAATTTGTGTTGCTTATGACAACACCAATCAAAATGGTGTTAAAGTGTTTTTAAACACATACATAACATATAAAAATTATCGGTTGGATCACCAATAAAATGAAGTAATAAACTTTAGTGTTAATTAGCCAATCAATACCTAATTACCAACAATAAACTGAGGAAAGCAAGTTAGAACAGTCTTAAGTCTGACTTTTATACCTAATCTGAAACTCATTAAGTGGAACTGGGAGATGGGGAGACAAGAATTGAAAACCATTTAAAAGAGAAAATAGAAAAGTCATATTTGAGTATTTTATTATGCTAAATCAGGTTCCCTAGAGTTAAGATCTAATTCTTTCAAAACTTCCTTATTTTTAAATTAGAAAATAAGACTGTCAACCCTAATGAATTTTTTTCCATCAAGAAGAAACTTTATCATGCAGAGTAAGACGTTCAGATAAATAACTTAACCATAGAAGCCATCAAGGTCTTAAACTCCTTATCTTTTGAAATGCAAAAAGACACAAGAAGAACTTTCTTTGACTAAATCAGCAAATCCAATTCCGTCTCTAAAGACAGACAGCTGGTCAAAAGTGAAATAAAGTTATTAAATATGTAAAATTAGTGTTATCCTCAACGTTACTCATCATTAGAGCAAGTCATCAGTGATTTTGTTGAGTCGTGTGGTACGGAAAGGCAGGGAGGTAAAATTCCTAAAAATATTTTTCCTTTAAAGTTCTGACACCTCAGCAAGTTAACTTTGAGTCCTTCTCAGCTGGCCGTTCCCTCACGTTGGGCGGCGATCAAGGGTGGGCCAACCTTCCCTGCCAAATGAATCCTGCCCTGCTTTCATTAGGCAACTTTTTGCACAGTAGCAGATGGTGAACACACATCCACTGACACACACACACTCCGGCCCCTGAGAAGCAATCTCGCCTCCTCTCTCAAATTTCCTCAATTTTTCACCCCCACTTTTTCTCATCCGTCTCCTCCTCTTCATCCCAAAGTCGT
The DNA here is from genome assembly GCF_002775205.1 of Xiphophorus maculatus. NCBI lineage: Eukaryota > Metazoa > Chordata > Actinopteri > Cyprinodontiformes > Poeciliidae > Xiphophorus > Xiphophorus maculatus. The sequence continues at coordinate 16,065,953 of NC_036465.1, read as the reverse complement.
GAAAACTCCAAAAGTTGCAGATATTTTTAGGTTCTGCTAAATGAAAGTGGAAGAGTTTCGACGAAATATTTTAAGTGAAACAAAAAGCCAACTTTCGTGACATGTTGGCATCTATAGGCGATGCCGTCTGCTTTGACCTCTTAAAACTTGCTAGGACAAATAACTGGCTGAAAAATCAAATATTTAAAAACTTAACTAGTTTTTCACAAAACAAAAACATATAAGCATGATATGTTAGGCTAGAAAGATACATTTTCTAACATTACTTTTTCATTTTTGGGAAGAACTAAACAATATTTTTGCAACATGTGTACCTAGTACAGCAAGTTTTAGGTTTTATTTAGTCAAAGACAGAAATCTCAGAATTTCATAAATGCCTTCAGTGGTAAAATGCAGAGAACACATTTTATCTGTTCTTTTTGTCATGTTCAGTCACAATGAAGTGGACACCCAAACATGTTCTGAATCATGTGAGAACTGACAGATGCCCACTGCACCGAACCCCATTGAAAACCTCATGGTTATTCCACCAAATATTAATTTCTGAACTCTTCCTGAGTAAAAACATTAGTATTGTTGTTTCTAAATGAATGTGAACTTGATTTGTTTTTTTTTTTTGCATTATTTGAGGTCTGAAACCACTGCACCTTTTTCGTTACTTTGACCATTTCTCATTTTCTGCTAATAAGTACAAAATTCTTGCTTGGAATTTTGGAGACATATTGTCAATAGTTCATAGAATAAAATAATAATGTTCATTTTACTCAAACATATGAAAAGTAAAATCAAAGAAACTGATCATTTCTAAGTGGTCTCTCCATTTTGTCCAGAGCTGTATATTGTGGATGGCGTACGCTGATGAAGATGGCTTGTTGTTTACAGATTTTGATCTAACAAAAAGATTTTTAAAAAGTTAAGAAAAGTGACATTATAAAAGGTTATTGTTTTTGCAGAAACTTTTTCAAATGTGTGTCTGGTTGAAGCAAAAAGAGCATCTGCTCCTAGATACAGTTTATCAGGGTGATTCACCAAAAGCCGCCACTGATGATACATTTTGGTGTTAAAAGGTTAAAAATGAGCCTTAAGGATTTGCACAGCACACATCTAACGTATCTGCTGAAAGCTGCTGCCACGCAGGTCAGGATAAAACAACCCACGCAGGATGCTATATATGCGAACCATTTACACGGTCTCTGAAGAGTTTTTACAGCTGTTTGCTTTGATGGCAGCGTTAGGCAGCTGTGAAACAGAAAATACGACCTTAAGGCATTTCTCTGCTGGCTTTTCTGAAAATTCAAAACATTTGGTTAATATCAATGCCTCCATGGTTTTTTTATCTTAGTATATGCAGTCTTTTCCACAGGATTTCATTGAGGTTGCTCCTCTAAATAAACATTTTAGTTATTGAATTCTCCATGTTTTCAATAATCTTGGTCATTTTTTTTGTTTACATTTGGCTTGTTGGAAGAACCTCAGTGGTAAACACCAAGGTTTAAAGTCAACAAATACATGGCAAACCACGTTCAAAGGCAAACACGCAAAACCACAGCTGTCACATGTTACATGGATAATTTAGGAACCTTAAAGACAAATTTGTATAATTTATGTAAAGCTGCTCATGCATAGGTATACAAAAGAGCATAAGCAAACATGTGTGAAGTGTCAGCAGCTGCCGAACAGCAGCGGGGCAGACAGGAAGCAGGCTGGTATGAAAGCAGCCGGGCAAATGCCATCACCTATTATGGACAAAACCAGTGGCACGGCCACACACACACACACAAACGCACCCCCACGTACGCATATACGCACGCCGACATACACACACACACACACACAAATGTTCCCAAATCCACAGTTCAAACAGCAGACAGGTGGCCTGAAGACTAAATCCATGAGCTACATTATTATTCTCCCAACTTGTACGATATTCATGTTGCCGAGGGCAAACATACAGATTGGCTTCACAAACGCAAAACATGAATTCTGCATGCATGTGCAAATATCAAGCAAAAACACATCTCCATTTACCCATTTTAAAACATGAATGCTTACCTTTGTGATAGGTCACCGGCTTGGACTGCAGGGAGAAGGTTCCCATCACCAGACCCATGTTGACTACTTAGTGTAGTAGGGGTGTGTGTGAGCGTGTGTGTACGATGTAATTAAGGTGTGTTAGTGAGTGCGCACCCAGCAGGTGTGTGTCATCTGTGAGTAAGTGAGTCCGTCAGTCGGCTGTATGTGTGGAAGTACAGATATCACTTCTCATGCCGCTTCACACCCACACAGCTCGGCTGCTTTTGCTCGAGGGTGTGTGAGTGAAAAAGAGAAAGAGTGCATGTGTGTGTGAATGAAATGAGCGGCAGACACGCACTCTGAAGCTACCTTTGTCTGCGCTGTCACTGGAGCTGCCTTCCTCTCATGCCTCTGGTCTCTTACTCCTAAAAGACCCTCCCTCTCAGAGTAAACCCCTCTTCACCCCGAAACCAGACTGTCATTCCTCCAGTTCCTTCGCGGCTCTTTATGTATTTGTTCCTCACTGCCTGCTCCCCTCCTTCTCTCCTGTTCATCTCAGCCGCTCTGTCTCTGTCTGTCTGGTGGGGGACGAGGGGCTGCACACTGTTGCACGGGGGAAGACGGAGACAGACTGAGGGGAGGGGAAGAAAAGGAGGACAAAACTGAGGGGAGAACAAAAGAAAGGGGGAATGAGAAAATGACGATGGAGAAAGAGGAGATGGAGAGCAGGGTGGGAGGGTTGAAGATGAAGCAAAGAGATGGACAGAGATGAGGAGAGCAATAGGTGAAAAGAGATAAAGGAGAGCCGGACTGATCTGTCCCCCTTTGTTATTCAGCGGGCAGACTGGCTGTGGAGAGCGTACGTGCAGCTTTATCTCTACATGCACGGGTCTGACAGGTGGGGTGTACATGTGATTACCCTACCAGAGGATAGGGCACCAGCAACATCCCTCTGATGCCGACATGCTGCTGCTGCACACATGCAAGCGTCTGCATCCACACTTTGCGTCAGACATGCTTCGACTATTAAGTCTAAGCATATGAGCCTTCTCTTATTTCCCTTCTCCATTACACAGAACAGATTTGTCATGACCCCGTCAGAAAATGTGTGAGAAGTAAGGGGTGTTAAGGCTGTGGGATTAATGTTTAAAATTAAGAATCATTTTCATCATCAAACCAACATCAGTGATGATGATGATTAAAAAAAAAAGCTAACTCGTATACACTTTGTGATCATAAGTTTACATACCCTGCGGAAATTTCAGAGAATGTAAATGATTAAAAAAAAAATTCACTTATGGTTAATGGGGTAGTATTCTCCTGATAACATGCATGATAAATTTAAGGCTTCATGGTTTTGGATTAACCACTTAATTTTCCATTGGTGGATAAAAAGCTTCTAGTTTCTGTAAATTTGTACATGTGAAATTTCATTGTTTGTACATGCAGACGTACCTGAGGGTTAACAACACAGGAATTGTAAAGTGAGGTGAACACAACATGCATGTTGTGTTCACCCAGAGTGGTGGAAACTTTCGCCTTTCACTGTCATTCGTTGCTTCTTGTGTGTTTAGCACATACAACAGGTCAATCACACCGAGATGAGAGACTGTTTCTCCAGGTTGTTCTTGTCTGGTGGTAAGGGTCTAACCATCAGGTCAGACCCTATTTATAGGTTTGAAGAAGTTCACATGAAAGATTACACTTTTGGTAAAACAAAAGAAATTCTTGTAGGGTGTAGAAAAGAGAGTAAAATATGATCTTCTGTTCTAACTTCTTTTCCAAGAACAGAGCAGTAATACTTGAACTAAACTCTCCCAGCAGTAGAACCTGCTGGGAATGAAAAATCCAGTGTTTGGTGCCTGTATGAATTAAAAATAAGCTGCTGCCACAAGAGAAGATTAAATAATTCACAACTAACTTTAGAAAAAAAAAACTACAGCAGATCTAAGGATTTGAGAGTAAAATATATCAAAATGACATCAGTGTAACGTAAACCTTGAGCCAACAGATTTGAGCTGATATCTTCGACAATAAAAGAGCTGTCAGAAATGTCAGCTCTTCGACAGCTTCGACATTTAAATTTTGGCACATAAATTTTAAGGTACCAAAATTTATACCACAAAACTTTAGTCTGCTCTGGTGGACATTGGGAGATTATTTTTAATAAGCAGGCAAAGTTCAACTGTTCAGTCAATCAGACGTTTCCAATTGGTGTGGCTGACTCTTGTCTGTAAGTCATGAAACAGAAAATACAAATGCATCAACATCAGTATATTTTAGTTATTGTCACAACAAAAAATAGGGGCAACCATTGAAAATATGTAATGGTTTTTCAGGTTGTTTGTTTGAGGCATGCTGAATAAATCCTCATTAGTGACTTCCAGAGTAAAGACCTCAAAATCCTGCAACCGCGGCGCCGGAACATAAGGGCTGTGAGACAAACTGTATCCATCAGCATGTGACCTCCATGTCCCAGCATGGTCGACCGTCTGCAACCTATGATCTGATAAAAACTGAGAGTGAGCGCTAAGCACGAATGCACACTGAGAAAATGGCAATTTAAAAGGTGGAGATGCTAACAATGTCACAATAAAGAGAGTGTATGTGTGGTTTAGACATAATATACCCGATTTAACCACTCATACAAACAAAATGTTACTTCTTAAACTCTTTTATCACTTTGTTGCCCCTAGTGAGTATTGGTAAACTTCCAGCCCTCCTTCAAGAAGCCAGTACCAAACACAGTTTGGTGTGAATTACATGCCAACGCCCAGTTAGAATCTAATCCAATTCACTGATCCCAGTTCAGGACCCAAATCCAGTTAAATCACAGTGGGTGGGATTAAACATTCAGTGCTAAGCCGTGCCTTTTAGAGCCAGGTATTCCCACACACAAAAACAGATTAGAACTCCAACACAATGGAGGAACGAAGCTCTTCAGCAACACAATCATCCTCACATTTACTCTCCTGTCAGTCGTGCTTAACCTCGTCCTCCTCCCCTGCTGCTGGGGTTAGTAAGCTGAACTGATCATATTGATGGCACTGCTTATTGAAATTCCTCTCATGGCCATGGTTAAAGAAAACAATTTACAACTAAGACATCGATGAGCTTGGCAAAACGCCATCGAAACCAATGCTAAAGCTACTAGGCCATAGTTGTGAGTGTCCATTACTGCAGGGTAGAAGGTTTGAAATGAAAAAAAAGAAGAAAAATGTATATAGGCCCTAAAAAGACAGAAATACAGATAATTTTTTCTCGTTTTTAAGACAAAAATACGACAGCATGTTCTAATTGTAACACGTACACTGCAGCCCTATTTCACACTTACCACGCATGCTTACACATTTAACAACATGCACAGACACCCGTCGTAACAGCGAGAGAGAATGGCAAGACGTCAACTGAATAAAAAAACGAATCTTTGAACACACACCAGCAGTGATGCAAAGCATTTCTGATTAAACAGAGACTCAGTCTGAAAAGACGAGATAAGAGAACGCAATTTGTTGTAACGACGACGCTTAGCTTTAGTGGTGGCGTTATATACACATCTATCAGCGGAAAGACAGCCTTTTTTCCTGATCAAACAATTTCAAAAACTGAACTGAATAAAAGCCCAGAAAGACAAAAAATAGTCAGATCTTTTGGCTTTTGATCGCTGTAAAATTGACAGATTACAAATACAGACTTTCAGAAAACACTGAACACACCAGAGACAGAGAATAACCATAGAACAGAACAGGACAGAGAATAGAACAGAACAGAGATAGAAAATAACCATAAAACAGAACAGAACAGAATAGAATAGAATAGAATAGAATAGAATAGAATAGAATAGAATAGAATAGAATAGAATAGAATAGAATAGAATAGAATGGAGCTGCTATCAGCTCAGACTCAGTCAAGACTTTATTAACTGTATTCGACTCCAATTTGTTTGAAGCAAATAATTTAGTTGTTCTGGAGCAACATTGGCAGCAGGACAAAGATTCATGCCCTGCTGTTTGAAAACATAACTAATTCAATTATATTTTTCTACCTAAAGCCTTTCTTGAATATTTTTTTTTCTTTTGTACATGACTGAATAACATAAGTTAATTATGCTCCTGAACATATAATGTGCGACACATCAATACTTTACTCACAGCCTCTCATATACAGTACAATAACATGTTGAATTTTGCTAAGTGTACTGGTGAGGAAAATGGAGCTTTCAATAAAGTAATTTTTGACCTTCAGTCGCTTTGTTGCACTTAATGGAAAAAAAATTATGTTCTTATCTTCCCACATATATGAGATGTTAAATATCAGTCAAACTGTTTACCAGACTGCAGACCTGAAAGTGCATAAAATGCTACATGTCTAAGACTCGCTTCTGCAACCTTTGCAAATCAAAGAGCCATTTTGCTCTCAGAACAGCTAAATTAAACTTGTTACATGACCATTTAAAAAAAAAGAACATTTGTTTTAATTTTCAAAGATTCACCATTATATTTCTTTTCTTAGGTTTTTAAAATAAAGTAAAACAAAAATTTTGCAAAAAATATGATGGACACATTTTCTTGGATGGGATCTTGATATTTGTGGAAAATAAAAGAGCATGATTTCTAAAATAATGACAAGAAAAATAGATCTAAAAATATTACTGGTACTTTAAGTCTCCTGCTGCCGTAGGTTTAACTCAGTGCAGGTATTCCATTAAAAAGTTGAAAAAGGCTAAAACTTGTATTTGTCATTATATCTACACTAAAAACATTGCATGGTTCTTTGTTAAAGTTATGAAGAGCCACTGTGGAAGATCCAAAATTTGCATCCTTGAGGCGTAAGTTGTAGAATCCTAATCTAAAATTTTGCTTGTCATGACAAAGCAAGATGGATTTTTTGGGATGTGATGCAAAGATGTTTGAGTTGCAGTTTAAAAAACTTGAGTTTTCACAAAAATTGAGCTCTGCTCTATAAAAATCAGCAAAAAGTGATGGAAAAAGCAAATGCATGACTTAGTATTTAAAGGAGCAGCGTGCAGGATGTGTGCCACCTTGTGGTGGTATTGCAAACTGCAACAAACTGAAGAACTTTAGATTGTCGCACAATTTTCCCGCAAGAATCTAAATCAGGGATCTGCAACTCTGGTTGTCAAGAGTCTGCAACTTTTGGATGCATCTCCACTCCAACACACCTGAATCAAAATACTGAATTACCTCCTTAGCATGTCAGCAAGTTTTGACAAGACTTGTTTATTAGCAGTTTATTTGCTTCAGGGACATTGTAGCTGGAATTCATCCAAAAGCTGCCGGACAGAGTTACTGACCACTGATCTAGAGTTACTGCTTGGCTTGTAATTTTTTTAATTTGATAAACATGTGTCTTATCATCAGTGCACAATTTCTTCCCCTCCATCTATAAATGTACTACTCCATCTTGAATTCCAGCAGTGAATGACAAAATCTTTTAATCAACAAAATAGTCACAATATAAATGACAAAGCAGTATTTTGGTCTTTTAGTTTATTAACTGTCTTTTGGCTCAGTATTTGCTAAAATCATTTCTAATGCTGATTTATAATTAAAGATTTTTTGCTTTGTCCTTTACATGAGTGAATGTAAATTACATCACTAATCATCACAGCCATTCTTTTAATTTTAAGAGGTCCAGCTGTTTAAAGTGTCAGTCAGTAACTGGGACAGCAACAAGTTTTAGACTTCAGGATCAACTGCAGCCATAAAATAGTTGCATAAAGTCAATTGAGAATTCAGACTTATGCAAACATAACGAACCAAAAAATTGTTTTGTGTTTGAAAAATGACTTTATGGTGTAACATGTTTGAACCAGCATTATTGATAGAATCATATTGCATAACTGCTTTGTGAACTGCTGTGAAATGGGGTTCATCACATCATCCAGGGTGCTGTGAATCACACTGAGTGCCAGCCAGCTTTTCTTTTCATCATTTATTAACCATCGCACCGCAGACCTTTTACAGGCTTGGGATGGCAGTGTGGGAGAATAAATGGAGGCAGAAAGAAAAAAAAGATGGGTTTTGGCTGTCAAGTTGAAAGATAAAAAGCATTTCTCTGCAGACATAGAAGGTGTGTTGACAAGCACAGAAAGGGGTGAACAGGCATTGAATAATAAAATGGCTGGTTAGTTGCCGTCTGGTCTCGTTAGAAGAAAGCTGGATAAGGTCTGTCACAGCGAAGCCCACGTAGATAAGAAGGTGATGAGACTGAAAGCAGGAAAGATGGACCACAGTGAGAAGAGGGCAAACACTGATGTGATGGACGAATTGTAAAGAGTAGAGAGCTGAGAGTAAAAACAGACATCAGAGGTAAAAGGTGAGATGGGATAGAAGGAGAGAGAAAGGAAGTAGCTGGTCTCAAACAGTCTTACTGACATCTGAGTTATTACAACCAACAGACTGTTTTACTACAGAGGAGAGACTCAACCACCCCTGTCTGATATGAGAGTGAGAATACACTGCAGGTCAATTTCCTTCGCATAATATAGTCGATATGCAGCAAGAGAACAAGCAGAGCCAGAATAATTTAATCTGTTTGTTCCTTGTATTGTTTTGTTTTCAGCATCATCATCTCTCGTGGAATAATTTCCTCTAAATTACAGAGCACAAATTATTACCTCTTTCACATCAAGCAGACAGTGAGCACCACTTGACCAGTCTCCAACATTCTGTCACTATTCCATCCGTCCATGTGTTCAACATATTTAGACACATGGACAATTCAAAGTCAAACTCAAGTAATCTAAATAAACTACAGTGTCTGCTGAGGAATAAATTTGGAGATGTTTTGAAAGCCGATTTTTATTTCTGCATCACATGCCAATCTAAAGGAAGCTGAACACATGGATGCCTGCTGCCCTTTTCTGCATTATGACTCAAAGCAAGATGCAATGTTTTTACAAATGAGATTTACTGTTGTTGTATTTGCAGGTTGAGTTTCTTTCTGTGACAATAAGCTTCTCAAGGCAACAACAGCTGCTACTCTTTTTGATCCCACAATAAATCAGATAAATTCACTGCTGCAAGCTGCTTAAAACCTGTGTCACCTGCCAGGATGTGAAAAATAGAACCAAGGAGGTGCCTTAGTTTGCACAAATATGGTGTATTTTGCAACATTTTTTAAATTGCTTTTGACGTACATTTATTTCTTTTCTTTTTTTTTTTTACATATTTGTTAAAATATAACTGGAGAAATACACTACTCAGTTAGAAACAACCAATCAGAGCCAGGAGGAGGGTCTTAGGGTCGTCAATCACTCTCATGCTCAACCTGCTTCCCGTTACGCTCTACCTGGTTCATCACAACATATCCTGCCACCCTGAATGTTAAGGCTAGTTAGCTTGACCACGATAACGGCAGATAAACGGTTTTCCAGGAACTGAAAGTTGTTTCTCTGCCATTAGGACATTGAGCTCCTCCTGGCTCTGATTGGTTGGTTTTGACCGGGAGTCGATCATTTCTTCAGATTTCAACAGTAGCTCAGAGAGGAGCTGGAAGAGCTCCATCTTTTCAGATTAAATGTCTCATATTACCCTGCGGTGACAGTTTCAACACATGGAAATGCCATATTTTTGTAGAAAATTATATAATGCAGTTTCAAGCTGAAGATAAAACCTGTATTAGACTTTCAAACAAAGAAAAATTGTATTTGTTATTCTTGTTTTATAGATTGAATCCCTGTTATTATGATATCCTGTTGCCTTTGTGTCTCCATTCCTCATCACAGTCAGAGAGAACATGACAAACTTGATTGTTCAGTTCTTGAAAAGTGAAGTTTGCTTGTTTCTTAACTGCAGCACAGTTATCTCCCTGTACAGAGATTTGTGACTTATTGCTTTGGTGGGTATAAAGAAGGCATCTCATCCCCAGTGAATCTTTTTCCGTATGAATTTTTATGTGCAGCATTTTTGCATTAAACATGCACTGCCCTCTCCCATATCGCCCGCCCCACTGTGGCACATTGACAGTAACATGACAGCATTTTGCCAAGGAGAGCACACACACAAAGAGAAGAGAAACACTGAGCTAACCACACACACACTCAGTTCAGATTATGTGTGCACAGATATTTAAATATGCTCACTCACATGATTAAAAAAAAAGGCAATCGTGTGCACAGACTTTGTTCCAATTTGCTTATCTTTCGCTCCGTCACTTCTCTGAATACAAACAAGCATATCCCCTCCTGACTCAAAGCAGGATGGAGACCTCAAGCGAATATCTGATGGAAAATGAAGCTGTTGAATATTTTATTAAGCGCTTATAGGGAACACAGTAGGTCTGACTGGCTGCACAAAATGACAAGTGAATCCTAAAAATCTGCCTCGCTGTCTGTCATTCATCAGTCATCAGGGGATGAACTGCCTCGTCAGCCAGCGCTCTGAGACTCTGAATATTTAAAGCTTCATTTGCTTAAGATGTCTCTTTTTGCTCTTATTTGCTCTGACAACGTGGGAATGTGTGGTTACAGTGTTTTAATAGGGAGACGGAAGCTACACTCTGACGCCCTCTGCTGTTCACAGAAGAAAAATGTGATGAAACAGCAACAGAACAGGGAGAGGTTATGAAAAAAAACCTGACATAAATTGGTTATGAATAATTACAGTAGTTTAAAAAGGCAAAAACTACGAAGCTAATTTTAGGAAAGGTTTTTTTTTTTTTTACCATTATTTCTTCCTCCTGAGGTCCTAAACATATAAGAAGAATTATTAACATTGTTGAAGCAAAACAAATACAATAATGTATTTCATCATCCCAGCAGGATAAAAATTCAGAGAGAAGAAAAATAAATTGTAAATACAGTTAAGTATGCTTTAATATGTGTACACTTATGATAACATTTATAGAACTATGTAAGCTGGACTCACAGTTTGTGGAAAGAAGTGGATATAAGTTTACCTTCACTAAGTTTATGATTTTCTGAATCCATTTGAAGTGTTAATGGGGATTTTTCTCAGCATACAAGTAAAAATGTTCATCTGTATTTTGCTTTTCTTATTTTTTTCAGTGATGAAAGACTTTCTTTTGAAATTGCGTGCACACTTCTCATATTAGATACGTCTTTTATTTTGCTTTCATTTAGTCAAAGCCACCACGAGAGGTCAGTGTTGCTCTATTGAAAGACAAATCATGGCAAACACAAAAACTTTTATTTGTTTCTAAAGATATGCAGTTGGAATCACATATTTGCATCCAATGTATCAAAGAAAACCTTCATTTCTCTGTCTGACATTAAATGAGACTAAATATTTCCTGTTTTGGATTAAGTTAGGATTACAAAACTGATACAAAACTTAAATGATTTGAAAAAGGCCAGATGATTTTATAGCTTGTAGAAACTTATCTCCACAACGTTTGAGTTCAGTGGAGACACGCATGTGAATGAATTCAGCTCAAACACGGTGCTTGTGAAAATGTAGAGAAATCAGAAAAACCTCTGGAAAAAAAATTGTTACAAAAATTGTTCTCTTTATGTAACAATTTTCAGATTCCTGAAAGTAATATGTTCTTCTGTTCAAACGATGATGCACAAATACAAAAAGCGTGGGGTTGTCCAGACAACCAACCACTAAGGAAGGAGAAGAGGTCTGTCTCCCTGAGATGAACAAGGAGTAATATGCATCATCTCCAGGACCAAAGTGAAAGACCTTTTTGCGTCTTTCTATTATCTAGTGAAGCTGATTAGTTCTGTGCCAAGGCGAGTTTAATGCCACTTAAAGAAAAGATGCCATTATTTCAAAAGTAACTTTTTTTAAAGTTGAAAATACACTCAAGGCCAAAAAACTTGAATCTAAATCAAAGTGTTTGGCCTCAATGGGGCACACTGAATATGGAGAAACAAACGGAGGACCTTGAAACTGGATAAACATTCCCAGCTGTGAAGTCTGGGATTAGCAGCATCATGATGTTGGAGTGTTTTGCTGCAGGAAGGACTGGTGCCCTTCACAAAACAGAAAAACGTTCAAACGTAAGCACAAATGGGTCTTATAAATACGGACAATGGCCTTACGCTTGATACAAAGGTAGCTACAAAGTTAGTTACGTGAGTTAAGGACAACAAAGTTGATATTTTGGAGTGGCCGTGCCAGAGAGAGCTGAAAAGGTGGTAAACACACAAATTATGCAGTATGTCTTTTTATGCAGTGTATGCAGATCAGTTTACTTAAGTTCAAGGCTAATGCTAGCATGTTTGATCTCGTTTGATAAGGCTCTATAATTCATATTTCAGGTCGAATCCAGCTAACAAAAAATAGAAACTGTTCTTTTTCATAAACTTGTCACTTTGGTTTGAGCATTGTGAAAGGTCATGTCTCTTGTCTGGTTCTCTTCCACACAAACAACCGCCTGGGGATACATGAGAGCAGCGCACAGAGCAGGTCTTATCACACAGACAGACTGGAAGCTGAAGCAGCCGATGCAGCCTCTCTTTGAATAACAATAATATTGTGAAAAGTTCTACGATGGCAAGGAGAAATCAACAAGACAAATTATCACAGCTTTGCAGAACCATCCATATAAACTTTGGCTGAACAAAATCCAGGTGCAAATCTTGCAGGATAACTCTGTGGGTCTGACAAACAAAGTCACAGATGGTTTATATCCAAAAGTAGTATGCACAAAATTTTGCTCATGTGAATTGTTTTTTTCTTTGAAGATGCAACCAAAGAGACCTTTCACTTTAGAGTCTCTTGCATGGGGAGTTTGATTGAAAACCAAACAAGATTCATACTAGATTCAAATCTAAAACTTCTTGTCATTCCTATAGCATTTGGCAAGGATTTTAAAAAGATTCAGAATGGCTGGGCTTTCATAGTGGATTCAGCAGTGAACTTTTGTCATTTGTTCTTTTTCCAGTCATCATCAGAAACATCAGATTAGATACCATTATGCACCATTTGAAAAGAAAAACAACAAAAGCCAAATGAGACCACTCTTGTGGCTAATAAATATCCTGTTTCCGGATCCAACATGATCTGAAACAAACCAAAAATAGATCCAAGCACTCATCAACAAGTTGGCTTATAGGAAATCCATATAAGCAAATCAATTTGTGAATGTCTTTTTTGTGAAAAATTAAACTAAAAGTGAAATGTTTCTCCAACCATTGTGATTTGTTCCTATCAAAAGGGAACAAAGCAATAATAATAGCAATAATTATGAATACCAAAAAATGCAGAATCCCTAAAACACAAATCAGTAATGTCTCTTTAAGGAGCATGTGATGATGCGCATCAGTGTGTACCTTTGACTATGGCCAGTGTCACTAATCGGATACAGTTTCTGCCAGAGGTTTGAAGAAGACCAGATGTGGACAAACACCTGTGTGTGTGTGTTGGGGGGGTTAGCAGAAGCAGATCTCTTGCTAGTGCAGTCCTTCCTTTTCCTTATCGTTTGCGTGGGTGTTTTATTGTCTGCGCATTCATCCTGCATGTCTTTTCAGCACACAGTTGCACACATATCCGGCGGGTTTGTTAAAGCTTTTTAACCTGCATGTATTTTTATTTTCAGTTTTTTTGTTTTTGTTTTTGTTTTCATAAAAAAGAAGATTGTTTTAATATCTTTATGATTCCTCTGAGGAGTAATTTGTTATGTAACCAAAGGCTCTGCAGCGGCTCCTTCGTGACATTATGTGTGTGTGAGACCTTGAGGGCAATTCTTCCCTCTGTGGCTGCATACTTGAGCCGTCCAAGACCATGGGAGTGAGAGAATGCATGAACGTCTAAGTATGTCAAACTGCATGTGTGTATCTGACTGACTTCTTTGATGTTTCCCACCCCTCCAGACAAAATGTCAAAAGGTTCATAGAGTATTATCCTGCAACTGAGAGTGTGTGCAGTTTTGCTTTCCATGCTTTGGAATTTTTAAACCCCAGTTTAAGATTTGAATGTTGCACAAAAACAAACCCACACTCACAGGATAACAATTAATGCACCGCAATATTAAAACTCCCTTTCTTCCTCTCAGCGTTATGTGTTTGCAGCTCCATTTCTCCAACACCCCAGCACATTTTATTACCGACATCTATCACAAGAGGACAATCACACGCGTACGCTCTCCACTCTGTATCCACCACATCTTTCCTCTCTATTAGCTCCTCACTCCCTTCATCTCTGTCTCCTTCACTTCTGCCCTCTGGAGAAGGCAGAGCAGAACAAGGTCGACTTCAGATGGAGGGAAATTGAAGAAAGAGTTTTATGAGCTGAAGATGAAAGATAAACTTGACTCAACTTTAACTTCTTTGCTTGGAGACACATCAGAGTTCATTTGGAGCTTTCTCTGTTACTCTGTTTTGTCTCATTTCACTAAAAACACTTTTCTTTCCTTTTTTTACATGTGCACTTGTACAAAATACAACATATTCTGGCATACCTTTGATGAGAGTCCCAGTGACCAGTTTGTGAAGAGTAAAGGCAAATTTGACGAGTCCCTGTTTGCAGCGTTTGGCACACCCCGTCATCCTGTCTGACCCGGCACACAGCTGGCTGAGCAGGGCCAGAGTAGGACAGGGGTCTCCAGGTGCAACACCGACAGCTGCAGCAGCACTTTCAGATCAAAGCCCGCTCAGCTTCCCTGTGGTGCAGTTTACGAATCCAACGCTGGGGATGGAAGCAGAGGAAGTCCGCTCCTCTCACCGAGCTGCCATTCCCCCTGCGAGGCTGGAGGGGGTAAAAAGAAAGTATGATCTCCTGCTGCGTTTCCCCGCATTCCCTCCCCCGCTCCTCCTCTGTCTTCTCCATCCCACCTTCCTAATGTGTCCAAATTATAAAAAAATCCTGCTCTGGAGCGAAATGTGTGGAGGGAAGAACAAAGACGAGAGAGGCAGGGTTAAAAGAAATCATTTCAGTTTGAAATATAAAAAGTGGTCTTACTGTCCAAGTTCCTGCAAAAACTTCCTTTTATTCTGCAGCCAGGCGGTTGGAACGCAGTAATGAAGCAATTTTCTGAACTCTTCGTGGTTTGCACTCTCCTCTTCCTGCTGCTCCTCCTCCTTACTTCCCTCCTGCTCATCAAATTCACTTTTACTTAAGAGGAGAAGCAATCCACTTTCAGCACCAGTGACGATGGACAGCTCCCACACTGAGCTCGATCTCCCGGGGCAGATACACACACACTGAGACTAAACACTCCTACTACAACGCCCACTTTGTTCATCAGTTAAGAGAAAAGGGGTTGCAATTAAAAGGTATTGCAGATGTTAAATTATATTTTCTTTCCATCCATCCATCCATTTTCTGTTCACCCTTGTCCCTAATGGGGTCGGGAGGGTTGCTGGTGCCCATCTCCAGCTACGTTCCGGGCGAGAGGCCCGGAACGTAATTCAATATTTTCTTTGTATGATTTTAATAAGTTGAGGTAAAACATAATTAGACAATATTAAATTATATTGTTTTCTTTTATACGAGTTTAATATGTAGATATAAAACTGAATTCAAAGTTCTTTCTAAAAATGTCAAATTAGTTATTTTTTTAAAAGCGGCAGTATTATGTGTTTTCCAGCCACTTCGTGTCATTTCATAGCACAATCGAGTAACTATGTCTCCTTCAGTGGTCATAAAAATGCTGTTTATGTTAATCTTGACATTGACTTAAATTTGACTTTGCAAATTAACAGGTTGAAATTTGGCCTCTGTTTTTTAAGAACTTCCTGCTCTTTCATATAAGAACAGATCAACATTTCTCCATCAAACGTTTGTCAGAGAACTGAAATGATAAATAATTCATATGACAAGCTGAGCAGATGTGCAGTTCCACCAGGTGTTTGCTAACTGCTGTTGCTAGTCTGAAGGAGCAGAGTGGGGAGGTGTGCTCTGTAATGTGGGAGCTAATCTCGGAAATTGTAGCTCTGAGGAGGAGCTGCGGGTCGGAGGAGGGGCTTGGTTCCTCCAAGCTTTTAAAAAACTGAATTAATTCTTAAAGTTAAGACTTAAAAATAATGTGCAATTCTACAAATCTGGTATCTTAATACTAAAACTAGCCAACAATCCTATTGAATTTATGCAACAGTGTTAAGTTTAAAGTACAGTACCATAGAAAATATTCATGCCCTTTAATCTTTTCCATGTTACATCAACTTAAATCCACAAACTTTTGAATGGATTTTATTGAGATTTTATGTGACAGTTGTGCAGAGAGAGAAGCATGGTTTTCAGCAAATTTGAAAATCAGGATAGTGTTCCATGCATTTATTTAAATCACGTGAATTAATACTTTGAATCACACCACAATTATGCGAGCATTTTGAGGTAGGTCTTTTCCACCATTGTACATCGCTGAAATATTAAACTGTACTTCTTTTCAAAATAGCTCAATTTCAGTACAGTTGGTCAGAACGCATCAGTGAACATCAGACTAGTCATTAGATTGGTCTAAAATGATGTCTTCCCATTTTGTACTGAGATTAGCTTTACTCATCATCCTGTCAACTCTCACCAGTTTCCCTCTCATGCTTTCCCACAGCATGATGCTTCCACCAGCATGTCTCATTGTAAGTCCGGTGTGTTAAAAAGGTCTTAATGTGGCTTTATTTCAAGATTGTTTTTTTTAATCATCCTCTCTTCCCTAAAGTCCAGATGTGTCGTCTCACAAATATTAATTGGTGTTTTAAATAATTTCTGATCAATCTAAATACATACAATTTTCAACCAGTCTAGATACATTGTGACAAACCTCAAAATATTCCTCAACAGAACTCATGGATCCACTTTTCTCCAGCCTGTCAGGGAGTGTGTTTGACCTTTCTCAGGCTTCTGATAACTCCAGGATTTACATTTTGCCATCTCCGTCATGTTCATCTGAAACTGGCACATAACTCAAGAGAGATGAAGGCTAAAACAGAGAAGATATTATGGGAAAACGACAGGGTGCTCATGAGGGAGAAGAAAGGGGATGTACGGAGATAATCTTATAATGTTTTACCTAGGCTATATTTAGTTGTGAATCATGTTTGGCTCCTGGACCAACAGCTCTAATGAAAAATGTGGAAAGAAATAGCACAATAATGGGAAAGTTAAAATGTGGATAAATGAAGAAACAAATGAGAAGAGACACAACGTGAGGGAGAGAGAAAACGAGAAAGAGAGGCAAACAGTGTAACAATAAACATGCAAATGGAAAGCATAAAACAGAAGAAACAGGGAGAACTGATGGTTGACAAAGGAAATGAGATGGAGAATTTGCCAAGAGGCGGAAGAAAACGAGGAGGGACATGCAGCTGAACGGAGGTGGGGTGAAAAACTCTGTGTTTCACATATCAGGGTTATTTGTGATCAGACGTGGAGGGTTCAACAGCAATGGGAATCAATACTTTCTCAGGAGTGTCCTGGTTCACACGTCCTGGAAGCACCTGCAGTGGTTGGGGAAAAAAAACATGACGAAGTCAAATGAACAGAAAATATTTTTAAAAACAAGCACACCTCCTCTGTTTTGGCTATCAAGCATGTAGGAGATTACAGTGCGTGGGAATTTGCATAAACATGCTTCTCGATTACCGCCCCCATTGTTTGTGATTAATGAGATTAGGCTTGCTTTTGCAGGCACATTCAAGGATGTAATGGCAACTAATTGCTTGTCTTTTTCCACAAATTAAAAGTTGCTCTGCTTGATGTGTGTTTCAGCATGCGCTTAGTCGAGAGTGGATATAGATTATAGAACATGGAATTGTGGAGAAAATTGGAAGGAAACAACAGCGGAAGGGAGACGAGACAAAAGAGTTTTCAAGAGATCAAATTTCGCAATGCAACAGCTGTAATGAAGCCCAGAAAAAAGGGAAAACAGAGAAATGGGTTATGGGGTAAAATAAAATTCATAGAAGAAAGAGGGTCTTCAAAGGAGTGAACATAAGCAAATGGCAAAATGCGCAATTATGTAAGAGGAAAAAAGAAACGCAAAGAAGAGAAAAAAGATAGATGATGTTGACGAGAGAAAGAAGAAAGAGGAAGGCAGAAAAATGAGCAGGACAAAAAGAGAAGAGATTGCTTTGAATGCTGTCAGAATTGAATCAGAGGCAGCCAGCTGTAAGCTCTGATAGTGCTTTGCCTCTAAATATATCATCTCTGAGATGGACTGATAGAACCAGCAGACAGAAACACGGCGAGAGGAAAGGCTTCACAAACACAAAATACTGCACATGTATACAAACTGAATCATTTCCCTTCGGCTCGTCATTTTCAGCAGCATTTGTGAATCTTGGCAGTAAAGACGCCTGCAGGGACTCCCAGCATGGACGATATCTGCCACACTACTGCTGCACGACAACGCAACAAAACATAACCACCTCTCAGCATCAAAGCCACATTTTCCCAGCCACAAGAGCAGCAAGAACCCACTTATTATAGAGCTGATCTCTGGGTGTGAGCAGCCCAAACCCCCCACCTCCACCAGTTGACCCCCCGACTCTTCAGGCGCCAGCGGGAGTGATGGAGTGACAGCGTCACCTCAGGGTGAAATTACAACCTCAGCACTCCATCCCTCTTCTTCTCTTTCTCATCTCTTTTTCAAGAAAGCCCCCCCGTTAACCTTGCTGGTGGCGACTGTCTGTATCACACACACACACACCCCTACCTCCCCACACACACCCCTTCCTTCAAGTTGGATATATACCCCCTGCAGGGCTGATACACTCTCAGATACACACAGAGGAAGATGTAGCAAAAAGGACCTTCGGCAATAATCTGAGTCGGTCTTTTATGGTATCTTGTAAATCTATTATTACCCCTTCAACTTTTTTACATTTTGTCAGATTGCAAACACAAAGTTCAGTCTTTATTTTTTTGCGAGATTTATTATCACAAACCAACTGTAAAAAGAAAGATAAAGGTTTTTATACATTTAAAAAAAAAAAAAAAACCTGAAAAGTGTGGCACATATTTGTTTTCAGCCCCTTTCTACTGATATTTTGAAACCACTCGCTCTCAAACATGATTACTTAAGAAGAGTCCATGTGTGTAAATACAAAATGAAAGAAGCGTGGAAGGAGTCCAATTTAAGGCTTAGGAGACACAGCAGTCATTTAGAAGAAAATGTCGTGGTCAGATGAGATGAAAATGTAACTTTTTGGTCACATGCAAAACACTACATCACCATGGACAGATAATCTCCATAGTGAAACATGGTAGTGGTCCAGATGCCTATTTTTGCTTGGACTGGGAAAGGAATCAAAGTTGAGGGGAAGATGGATGGAGCAACCCTGACAGAAAACCTGTTAATGACATAAGATTGTACGTCAATTCACATCAAAAGGGGCCAGTCAACCCTGAACCCTTTTCTCACTCCAGAATCCGTGGAAAGATTTATAAATTGATGTTCACGGACAACATATCGGAATTTTATAGAGTAAAATATTATGCTGAAAACCTTTTAATCTTCTTCTTCCAATTCACAAACATTTTATTAGGTTTGTGGTAGAAAGATGTCAAAACATGAAAAGCTTTCAGGAATATTAATAAGACCGTAGCTAATAATACAGTGATCCCGTACTAGTTTTCTGCAGGCTTATGAAGCATTTTGAAATCATTATACAATGTAATGCATGTTTTTCAAATAGTAGGGAGAAACCACTACCAACTAGGCTTTTAACTACAAATTTTCACACACATTACATCCTTTAACCTGAAATCTTTCACATTAAATATATACAAAATCTGTATTAGCTTGTTTTATTGTTCAAAGAGAAAAAGTGTTCTGAATTAATTAGAATAAAGCACTGTAAGTGAGATAGATATTGTAGTGTTTTCCCCGTTCACTGTGGTGTACCTTTTCTATAAATAACCAATTAAAATACTTTTCATACTGCAATTGAAATTATCAGCAGGACTAACATTTTGCGACATTCTTTGTAAAGTTAATTTACTATGCAGTCGTCTTGAATCCGTAAATTATACACCTACAGTATAACACACACACACACACACTTTTCTGCCTGTAGGCCCTGCTGAGCTGCAACAATAACGATCTCAGAGGAGCTCTCAAAGCTGCCGAGCACAGCAGGTGATTAATAAGCTCCTTTTTGCTGTTTGTGCTTCTTATTCTTTCACACTCAGTTTTAGGTATTGTGGCTCATTGAATTAAGATACAGCCACTCCAACGTTCTAAGCAAATTAAATGTCTTTTGATGCATCAGCCATTGAAATAAATCTCCTGTTAATAATACCCGTCAGATTTGACATAACCTTACAAGTAAGCGCCTCGTGACTGCCATCTAGTGTTTATTAGGAACGGTTTTCATATTGAACAGCATTAAGAATTTCAAAGTTAGAGAGAAAAAGGGATTGTATGCTTACTCTCACTATGATGAAGCTAAAAGAAAAGCTCTATTGTTTGGAAAACAGATATATATTTTACTTCAATAATTATGTTTTTATTTATGAATAGTAGCTTTTGTGGTACATAAACAGGGACACAAACACCCGGATAGTTACTATCTTATAAATGTTTATTCTTGGTACAGTAAGAACGAATCTGTGGGAACTGAACATCAGTAACTAATAGAAAAATACCTTCGCCGCACCAAGTTCATTTCACACACACACACTTATAGCCTGTAGCAAAACAATATACTGTGTTGTGAACATTTATTTAAAAAAGGAACAAAACTCTGAGTGCAAACATTAAGTTTGAAGTGCCATCTATACATAGACATACAGTGTGAGGTACAGTATACTGGCATATGTTTTGATAATATTCTCTACAAAAAATATCAGTGATTTTCTCATTTTTAAACTTTCTTTTTAAAGATCTAAGTAATTCCCTGTGTGCAAATGTTTATATTTTTATATATCCGGTGGTCTTGTTCACTCCAAAAAGCAAACAAGTCTTTGGAGTGAATAGTCATTGAAATATATTTGGCTTCATGTATAAAAATAAAGTAGTATGATCATCACATCTGATGTGTTTTCAGTCCACAGGTCTTTAATGTCCCTTTAGCTGGATGCTCAGCTTCAGAGTCCAGAGGCATCAGCGGAGCTCTTGAATGAAGCATAAGGTCCACACAGCATAAAGGATGCAGACATCACTCCAACATATCCATGAACAAAGTCAATAATGCATTTTACCTTGACACACTTGGTTGGTTTTTAGAACACGTTTTGTTGGCAGTCACTGCTGACTTTCATGTTGTCACAACACCTTTTCTAAAAGGTTCTGCAGGTCTTACTCCAACATGAAAGGCGCAGGTTTTATTTTTATTTTTTACAGGAAATTACCTTTGATTGCAGTGGCAGAAAGCTCACAGAACTTCCTTTGACATCTTCATGTAACTGCTTTGAGGTTTAGCCTTTGGCCTCAGGTTGCCAAATGCTTACTGGCAGGTAAAAACAGTGTTGAACGTCTTTCCTCTGATGGGTTGGCTGGATTCTCCCAACAGTGCCGTTGTTCCAGCAGAGTTAACTTAACTAAGGTCGAGGGCTGGATGCTCCTGCAGAGGGCTGAAGCTGTAGATGGCTGTGAACTGAAGGGCAAACACACACGTGGAAACAGGACAAAAGATGGTTAAAGTTGGTTTAAAACTTTAAAGTGACTGCTTTTACTCTTACAGAGAAAACAAACAAAAAATAATTACATTCACTCAGACTAGACTTACAGTATTCTTTAAAAATATCCACACCCATTTTAATAATTTTATTGGGATTTATGTGACAGATCAACAGAGTTCAGATCATCATGGAAACAGAAACCATCTTTTTTTATTCTTCACAGATAAAAATCTGAAAAGTGTGGCCTGCATCAAGCTGCCACCACCATTGGGTCTTTTCCATCAATGCCTATTTGGCTCAGTTTGACCCAGAAGTGTGTGTGTTTGTTAAAACACACACACTTGTTAAAACACACACACTTCTGTGTGTGTTTTAACAAACCAACCCTAGCCACGTCAACTTGGCTAGGGTTGACGTGGCTTAACCCTAGCCAAGTACATATTACTGTATACAGTAGCTGGTACCAGTAATGGAGGCTCATGTTTCTCTGTGGGACGGTGTGTTCACAGGGTGTTAAGTGTTGGTTTTCAGCTACACATTGCGTAGTAAATAAAATATGCAGAAACAAACTAGCTGTGCACCGAAAGCCTCTATAAAGAATTTGCTGCATTTCAACAGATACACAAACACATTTGAGATGGTTAACAAAACAAAATCACAAATCTAACCTGCTGTTCTGTCCCATTGAGAGGTTAGAATGAGGGTTACTATTCTTTGTTTGAGCTGAAATAAACGGTGTAGACGCTGTCAGAGTGGAGTCCATTAGAGGCCAGAGTCTGAACACCAATATGGACAGGTTCACTCAAGTTGATGTTCTCCAGAATACACTAAAATAAAAAAAATGCATACTATATATGAGTGCGTGTTTTAGGTAAATAAAATTCAGCATGTTTCATCTGTAAAGTGTTAAGAGGGCTTGTACCTTGGTACACGCTGAGCTCAGGACAGATTTATGGAATTCCTTGTTGACAAACACCTGAGGGATGAAAATGAAATGCTGTATTTGTTCAAGAGACGTGGTAAACATCCCAAGGTTGAAAATGAAAAGAACACATGCAAATCTAAAGAGCATATTTTTTCTACCCACCCTGTAGCCATACACAAAAGTGTCATTGCTGCAGCCGAGCTCGTCAAGAGGAGGCCTCTCCCAGCCAATCAAAAGGCTGCTCTGTCCCACTGTTTTAATAACCTCAACAGAGCGAACCTCCGCTGGCGCTTCTAAAGAAAGTTCGACAAAATTTTAGCCATTTACACTCAGTTTTCTTTACTTTTTTCAGTGTAGAAGGACGAGCCGTTTTCATATTTCAAATTCTAACCACAACAAACAAAACAACACAGTACATTCAGAGAGCGCTAATAGGCCCAAATGATACATTAAAACGTAATAATCGTATACAGCAGAGTGTAGTGCAGGCAGCGAAATGGGGAACACTAAACAAGAATGTGCACTGGAGTGTGCTGCAACGTTTTCATTAATTTAAAAGACTGGCACAGAGAAAAGGACATATTTGCAGGGAATCTAATATCACAAGAATAGGAGAAGAAAAACCAATATGGTGCCGTAATGTAGTGCACCATCTTTCTCAACACTATAATAGTTGCTCAGGTCCTCATCTTGAATTTTTGTCTCTCACCTTAAAACTTATGAGTAGCTGAAGTTGTGTAAGAGTGTTCAAGATTTTTTATTGCTGGAAAGTAATAAAAAAAATAGCCTATTTGCACCTGATTGCATCATATGTGTTTATATCTGTCTCAAAAATCATGAAAATTTGAATCAAAACACCGCAAATGTAATATGAAAAAAGTTTCTGGAAGTGATAAATCAGAGAAGATTCAGCTTTTCAGACAGCACTCACTGACCACAATTTTTTTTCACACAGAAAAAGAAAGTCCAGACATCTTGAGTTTTCGCCTTACCTGGTCTGGGTCTTGAAGCATTTTCCAATGCAGCAGTGGAATGTGGAGCAGCCTTGTGGGATTTCTCAGGAGAGAAACAAACAGACTGACTGCAGGATGTATTGAGTGGATCTGTTTGTGTAATGATGGATAAATCAAGCATGGGGTTGAATTTCTTTTCTATCTGCTTTGTGTGTGTGAATAACTTGATGTCATCACTAGAGATGGAGCTGTCTTTTCTGTGAGTCGCAGGCTTGAGAAAAAAATCAGGACATATTAAAAGTTCTTGTCTTTTAGATCTGTCTGCTTTAAGGTGGCAGGATGTGAACATGCTTGGACTTAATTTGGCATTAGTAGACCGAGATGTGACTGCATTAAAAAGTGTTGGTGATTTCTTAGAAGCGTCATAATTAGTAGCTACGTCTTGGGTGTGTTTGGTGTGGAAACAAAATTGTAAGACTGGCAGAGACTCAGTACATTTATCACTGAAAGGAAAATGTCTTGTTGGTTTGGGTGAGTTTAGGTCTGCAGGTGCTGAAGGTGAGAGATTTCTCTGAGGATGCTTTCCTCGTCCTCTGTTCTCTGGTGCCTTTAAAAGAAGACACCCAGAAACATGAACCATCTTAACATCTTACTTTAATTTATGTTAAAATATCTTTTTGAATACTTTAAGGATTTCTTAAAAGTCCGTAATCCTGTTAAACATTTACGCCTCAGGTTACCTGAAAGCTGTCCATCAGTGTCTTCTGCAGTTCTTCTTGCAGGTTGAGAATCTTCTCAGGACTGCTGAGTCTCCTGCTGGGACTGACTCGTGTGCTTGAGGACGCCGAAGGAGGACCATGCAAGTGTATGCCCAACTCGGCTGTATCTGAGGAGTGCTTGTCTGTCACCTCCAAATCAAGGAAGTCGATTTTCTCTGGTCGGCTGGTTGCTTCGAGTGATGCGGTGGCAGGAGACAGCTGAGCAAGGGTTAATAAAGATTTACTGTTTGTTATTTATAAACGAGAACACAACTTACAAACAGAAAATTCATACATTCTCATTACAGGCATGTAATGAGAATGTATGATCTGGTGCTTTAAATCTAGATGATCTGGTGCTTTAAATCTAGCAATGACAGGTTTTAACTGTTTAGGTGCAGTAAAACAAAATTTAAGTATAACTTGAGCATCCTACAAATTGAACAAAACGTATCAGAGCAATTTTCTGGTATCCTTCAAGTTAAACGTTTGCATAATTTTGCTGATTTATTAGTGTTTGGATTAATCTTCGATTCTTTGAAACAAATATCTGTAATCAAAATTATCAATCCTTTTTTTCACTTTGTTTATTTAACCAGCTGCTGTGGAAAAACAAAACCATTGTTATAGCTTAGCTATATTATGCATCATTATTTGTAAACTACAGCGATGGGTTGCTTTATAACACATGTTTTAAAAGTGTTTATATTTCCTCACCTGGGGGCTGTTTGTGGAGAAGATCTCCTTTAATGGGACGACAGGGGACACCGTAGTACTTGAAGGAGACACTGACCCAGGGGGGGTTTCCTTTAGTGTTTCTGCTG
Source organism: Xiphophorus maculatus (assembly GCF_002775205.1). Lineage (NCBI taxonomy): Eukaryota > Metazoa > Chordata > Actinopteri > Cyprinodontiformes > Poeciliidae > Xiphophorus > Xiphophorus maculatus. The sequence continues at coordinate 16,040,987 of NC_036465.1, read as the reverse complement.
CTGCAGGTGCAACTTTCCAGCAGTTTGCCGAAGTCTCTCTGGCAAATATCAAAGAGTGTTTTTCACTCTCACCACACTGAACTCCAGATTCAGCTGAGACTTTATTTTGATGCGTAATCAAACAGTTTGATACAACTGGGCAGGTTGGATCAGGCAGGATTCCCTTGTTGCAGCCTTGAAATGCTGAAAAAAAATGTTGTGTAAAGTCACTATAGTGCTCTCTGCGTTGAATTTTGCTTTCTGGTGAGAATGCAGCAGCGTAATCCTGCAAAGCAGCATCACTGAGCAGATGCTCGGCCTGCTGCGTCAGCCTGGGCTCCAGACTGCCGTCTCTGTGCATGGACTTCATCATCTCAGCTAACAAGATGTTTCTCTCCTGACACTTCACCACCAGGCAAGACAGCTTGGCCTATTATTGGAAAAAAAAATGTTTGTAAGCAAAAATCATCCACAGGGAGCTGTTCAGCAGCAAAAGCAATTTAAAACAACAATTCAGGTGAAACATTATTTTGTTTCCTCACCTTTAAGGGAGCTACATCCAGATCAGTTTGGCTTTTTCTTTTAAGAAGTGCATCATACTGCGAATAAAATCACACACATTTAATACTCAAAAAGTAAAATGAAGGCAGAACATCAGAAAAGTTGCTGACTGGTTACCCACCTTGGCTCTGATGTCATTGTAGCGTGCTCTGAGGGAGACGAGTGCAGTGGTCTGATCGTCCCTCCTGCCCCGTCCTCGTTTCAGAGCGATGTACTCTGAGTTCAGCTCCTCCAGAGCCACGGTCTGTGGAGGGTTACACACATATTTCACATCAAGGACAAATTAATGAGGCTACTTTAAACAACAGAAGAACAATAATGCTGATTAAATGGGAAATGTCACCATCACCTTGTTATATGTCTGTAAAACATCCATTTATCAGCCTTAAGTCATTGCCGCATGGTTGTTACTTAAATGAATGTCCTCGATGGTTAATACCGAGTCATAAAGAAAAATAAACAAGCCGTGCCTTAGCTTTGAGCTGAGCAGAAAGGATGTGATGGCGCTCGTCTGTTTGTGCCTTCAGAGACAAAGCATCAGTCTTCTCTCTGAGCAGGACCATCAGTTTATCCTGCAGCTCCTTCACCTGCACGAGCCACAGCCACTAGTCAGACCCAACGCATATATGCTCCGTTTACAAAGTAGGAGCAGAAACTGTCTAACAACAACAAAAAGCTGCCAAACTACATGGAAATCTGACTTTTATCTCCACAAAACAGTTAGGTTTGAATCTTGTGATGCCGCAGCCTTTGAAAACAGGAAAAAAGGTTTCTAGAAGAAAAAGAGTTATTTGTTTTATATACAATAGCAGAAATATAACCTTTGAAATAAAGATAGCAGAGTCTGCAAAAGCACAAGATAAGAGAGATAAATAAGTGGCTTGTAGAGATATTTTACCAGGGTCAGTGATATTACAGGGGGAGTGTTCAGTTAATTGGATAATTGTATGCCTGGTGTAATGAATTGGTGGCTTCTTTTAAAAAATACCATAAACTGATTAATTTTGGGCATCAAAGAGAGTTTTTGATCAAAGCAGGTGTTAGGGTTTTAGTCTTCTTAGAAGTCCAAGAAAAGTAAGAGAAGCACAGAGAAGTTTTCTTTTTTTGTCGTTGAGTTTAACTTTTAGACGAAGCAGAAAAAGCATCATGAATTCTTTGAAATACATCAAGTCCTGTAAAAACTGATCTTAGCTCAGGAAACATTCTTGGAAAATCTGAATATCCAAGAAGATTTCTGGATTTTACTAAATAGCAGCAAAACAACTACGCAATGTTAACCACAAAACTATGCATAAAACATCCAGAATAGGATTAACTATATGAAGATGAACAAGAGGGTTTTTTTTAAATAATTGTATAAAAAGTTTAATAATTGAGTGTATATGTAATTAGGGGTTATTTCTTTGTCATTTGGGACAGTCACCAAAAAGCTGGTGTTTTCTACATGAGGTTTTATCTGTGATTTTTAATGTAGAACCCCATTTACACAAAAGACGTGAAATAATTTTATTAACATCACAGTAACATATTAATGAAAGGAGGTTAAGATATATTTAATGAAGTACCTGCAGTGTAAGGGTCTCATTTTCCTTCATGATGTCTTCCCTCTGACTGGCTGATTCTGTCAGTCTCATGATCTGATCAGCTGACTTTTTTTCTACTGCTTCACACCTGGCTTCTGACTGGGACAGCTCAGTATGCAGCTTCCTTATCTTCATTTACAAGAAAGACAATAAAGATCATGTACGTACAAGTGTTATATATTCATAGTTGCTTGTACTCACCTCTGCTTGATTCTTTCCCACTTCTTCTCTTGACTTCTTTAATTCATCTCCCAAAGCTTCAATCTCCCTCATCAGGTCACTAACATTCTGTCATTCATAAAAAAATCATATTGAGTTAAACATGGTATGGTGTACTGCAGCACTATTAGGGTATAAACTTAAAACATAAGACTTGAATTTAATCAATATGTCAATGAAATTACTTTAAGTACCTTCATAGACTTTCCTCTGTTGTTACTGGTCTCACATTCTGGAGCATCATCTCCTTTCTCTGTCCTCTTTGTCATATAATCATTTCTTAGATTTAATTCATGATTGGTCTTCTCAGCTTGCATTTGAAGGTTGCACCTGTCCTCTTGTAAACTCAGGATTATTTGCTTTAAGTTTCTTTGCTCTTCCTTTAAACAGATGACTGATTGCTCGACTTTTTCCTTTTGTTCTTTCAAACTGCTGACAGACGTTATTAGCTGGTCACGCTCCTCTTTTAAAGTGCGAGCTAGTTCCTTCTGGTCTCTCTGTTCTGTGAGACTCTTAAGGGACTCTGTTATTTTGTCTCGCTGTTCATTTAAATGAAGAACAGTTTGGCTTAGCTGCTCGCTTTCTGTCTGTAAACTCTGCAGAGACTTCATGATCCGATCCCTCTCTTCTTCACCACTCAAAATAGATTCTTTTATCACATCTTTATCTCTTTGAAGAGCAGATAACAACAGATTTAGTTCCTCTTTCTCTTCTTTAAGGCCACTGTTGGACCTCGTGTACTGATCTTTTTCATCCTTCAGACTGCAGACAACCCTGCTCAGCTTCTCTTTCTCTTGTTTAAGTCCATGTAGAGACTGAAAGATGCAATCTTTCTGCTCCTTCAGCGCCCATACTGAGCGAGTTAGCTGCTGTTTTTCTTCCGTTTGTCTTTGGAGTGACAGAGCGACTTCTTTCTGCTCTTCTCGTAGAGAACTGATGTTGGCTGTCAGCTCTTTTCGTTCTGTTTTGAGGCTCTGGATTGAGTTGTTGAGCTGGGCTACTTCATCTGTCAAAGAACTAACATGCAGGCTGTTCTGAGAGTGGTTTTGTAATGAGTCACGCTGAATGTTTTGCTGACAGCCAGACAAGGAGGCTGTGGTCAAACTGACAGTTTCTTGACTGAAACTCAACTGTGTTTCTTTATCTTCTTTAAGCATATTTTCTGCTAGACTGTCCACACATTCTTTTTGTTTTTCCAGTTGGAGGCATCCCGGTATTTCAGTGTGGTGTTCATTTTGCCCCAGAGATCTGCAGTGCTGGTTACCCTGTGGTTTCTCTTTGCTCTCTTCAAATTTTTGCCGAAGCTCCATAATGGTATTCAGATCATCCTCAGTCTTCCTGGTGAGTTCTGAGATCAAACTGACTTGTTCTTGGTTCTCCTGCTCCAACCTGACAACATCCTCCTCCAGCCGACAAATACACTCCCTGAGGTGTGTTTGCTCTGTTTTCATCTCCTCTTCTCTGAGTTCAATGTGAGCCTGCAGCTCTTGGATCCTTTCTGCCAAGGCCCGGTTTTCCTGATTCAGGGCTAGGATGAGCTCACTTTGTGCAAGGTCAAGAACTGCATCATCTCCAGCAGAATTTAATGGAAGAGGATGATCTACATCACAGGTGGCAGGTGTGATAATCTATAAAGCATGACAATAAAAAGATACAATGTAAATACAAATATAATGGAAGCGACAATTGGTCTTGAAAACATTTTAGAAAAAAAAACATGAAATACCATTTCTTCTGATGACAACTGAGCTTTTGCACTCGGTTGTTTTTCAGTCTCTCTCCTGAGTTGTAGCTTTATTTCAGCATTCTCCTGAGTTATCGCCTGAAGCTCTGCTTTTATGTGCTCAAGTTCATCCTCCAGGTGGTCACGTTCTTCTTTAAGAGCTTTCGAATTGTCACCAAACCCCAAGCTGTGTAAAGCTGCACTCAGGGCATCAGATTCTGCACTGGGAACTTCCTCCACATTTCCCAGTTTAGGTTCAGTTATGAACTCAGTGGAAAAGAAAAGGGACTGGAAACCTGGGGTGGGTTTGGAACCAATTTGGGGAAAATCATTGGGAGGATTTAGTTTTGTGGTTCTCGTAGATGGTGGGAAATGATCATTTGGGTTGTTTCGTGTGTGCTCTGCTGCGCCCTGATGGTCAATGCGCTGAACTGCAGACAGATGTGACACGGAAACTGCATGTGACTGCGCCTACAAATTATAAAAAGTAACAAAAGTTAAATGAATGCTAACACTTAGGATACTCTTTAAATGATTTATGCATGCACAACACTTCTGAGCCAGTTACCAACTGCAAAATATTGACCAATGTATATTCATAAAATACTGTAATGCATAAAATTCAGTCGATGTAATATCTATGCATAAGTCATAAGAGATGTTCCATTTAACGGGCCATTTTTACCCTGAATGACCCCTCCCCCCCATACAACAAGTGAGGAAAAACCTACAATTAACCTCTATAAATACATTAAACAAGAGAAAGTAGTCTTATGGATAGATTAGAACACATGCTTTGATGCATACAAAAATATGATCTTGTATATAATCTTGCATTAGATAAATTTTTTCCTGTTTTCAGAATTATCTGAAGCACATTTCTTGTAAGATTTTTTTTGTAGGAAAAAATATGACAATAAAATATATGTGGTCAACACTAATATGATTTTCTTCCAAGTGAACCAGTTGAATAGGTTTTGCCAGATGATTTTCTACGTTTAGATCAGAAACATACTGATTTACAACCTTCTGAAACATGCACAGTTAAGCAAAAATAACCTGTTTTATCTCTAAATATATACTTTGGCTTAATTAGATTTATTTTTTTTTTTTACATTTATAGAATGAGCAGCTAGCTATTTTAATGAGACAGAGCATTATTTTCTATAGGAAGACTGCAGCTGTCCAGCACCAGATAGCTCATTGACTTGTGGAAAGTTTTATGCTTTCCTGTCACTCATTTTAACCTAAAAAGTTCACTAATATTTGGGGTTCCTCGGTACATTACATTAGAGGTGGTGCTCATTTGAAGCAGTTTTTAGATTATTATGAGCACTTTTTTGTCTCTTACCATCTACATTTTCTCAGTTTGATTATAAACAAAATTTTGAGCTCAACAAAATAATCACATGAAATGTGATGAAAAAGTTAGTTGCTGCTTACGCACCTCTCCTACTAGGCTTCCTGTTGAAGATTGTCCAAGTGCCATCCCCGGTGACAGAGGGCTGACTGGTGTATCCGGACAGCAGCATGGCAAGTTCACTACAGGAATGGTACACATTGCCTCAGGTTTTAGAGATGACAGCTGAGGTGTGGAATGACCTGCATCCCTGAGAATCTCCTGCAGACTCTGGTTCTCCTTTCTCAGGTCCTCCACCTCCTCCATCATGGAGTTCTCTGACTGTCTTAGTTGATGCAGCTCTGCCTTCATCTCCTCCACTGTGCAGCCCAGGAAGTGTCTGTTCTCCTGGGCCTCCTGCAGTTCCTCCAACAGTTTCCTCCGCTCAGTCATCCCTTCCTCCTCTCTCTCCAGCAGTACCTTGAGATCCTCCTGCAGGCTGATAATGAAGCTTTGCAGTCTGGCCTCTTTTGAAGTATGTTTTGTTTCCTTGTCTTGTCCTCCCTCTATGACTGAGTCTGTCTTACTCTCATCAACCTTTGTCCTTTCTTTACTCAACGGTCCCACATTTGGCTGCCACTGTTTCTTCCTCTCTTCCTTGTTTTCCTCCTCTCCTTCCCCCTCTCCTCTCATAGATGGTAACTTGTCTAGTTCATTCATGGGTTTTACAGTCCCAGCTGTAATTCTGACAGCTGTGATTGTTGCCATTCCTGTAGCACAGCTAACAGTCACATCCAGTAACTGCTTTTCTAAACTGTAGATGCGATTCTGCAGACTCTGCTCTCTGTCTCGGGCCAGGTTGAGCTTCTGCTGGAGCTTGATTTTAAAGCTCTCAAAATACTGGGCCTGACGACTCATCTCCTCGTCTTTGGCCTTCAGCTGCCTCTGGCAGCGATGCAGCCTGTCCCTCCAAACATGCTCCTCTCGCTCCTTTTCTTGACTCTGATTAGGAACAGAGAGAGAAGAACAACATATCAAAGCAAAGTTCATCTTCACATATTTAGTGAAAGATTAACTTTTTGCAAGTTGCGGCTTTCAGACGTTACTTTGTGATTCATCACAAGCAAATGTTATTACATTTTTTATGTTTGTAATTTGTTTTCACTGAAAAGCTCAGCAATTGTTTATACTCAAAATATTTTTGTAATATGCGTATGCTCATAATAGCATTCTTTCCATTGCCATGTTTTTAAAAATGTTTGTGTAAATTGTTTCAAAAATATTTTAGTATTAATTGGATCTAGACTCCATGTGCATTTATAGGTGCAACATGGCAACATAAATCCCTATATGATGACATGAACTTGCAGTATCTGTGTTGCTAGCATTACCCTGAAACAGTTTCACTCTGAACAGCCACAAAACACAGAACATTTGAAAACTGAACAGCTCAAATGAATGTCCAATGTGTTTTCATTTCTCTGCATTTAATGTTGGAGAATTTCAGAATTACCTAAGATGCACCAGCTCTAATGGAACATCTATCATAAAAACACATTGCTCAAAAAGAAAGAAAAGAAAAAAAAAATCAATCAAAAGACAGTGTTCTGGTTCTCTTCCCCTGATCTGGACCTGGTTGCTGAGCTCATGGACAGTGCAAGTTGTGAACTGGCAGCATTGGATGGACTGGACTTGATATACAAGACATGTTTTAATGGATTTGGGTTCAGGATGAGTAATATCCCTCCGTATTCCAGGAAATGACTGCTTACTCTCATCAAATGAGGTTGGGCATCAACATAAACCTAGAGGAACCCAGGATGCCGTTGCCTATGCAGTGGCAAACCTCACAATGCTGATGTTCAATGGTAAATGAGAAAACTGTTTATGTTCATGCTTCATGTTGCCAGGCAGTGAGCACAGGACCAACCACAGGACAATGGGCTTCAAAACATCTCTTGTTGATTGTTTGGTCTGGGACTTTCACACTAGGTGGAGGCCATTTTGTAGTGCTCTGGTACGACTCATTCCGTTCCTTGTAAAAAGGAGAAGACATCGGTCATGTTGACAAGTTAAGGCCATCTGCAGCTTTCTAAATGTCTCCTGAAATTATATCTGTGTTCTTGAGATGTGGTACTGGGGTAACATGGCAAACCTTTCCAAGCAGAGATGTACTGATGTGCAATCCTATTCAACCTATCCTAGTAGCAACACTGACCCATACCAAATGTGAAACTAGCAGAAAAACAGACAGAAAAAATAAAGAGGGAAAATTGTCTAAAGATTTTATTGATGGTGTCTGTGGCCACCATCAATAAAACCAATCCTGTAAAGGAGGTTTTTGTATCTTATCCCCTCTAGTCCAACAGTTCATAGTCTTATTAACATCAAAGTTACTGAAACTGATTTAACAACCTTTTCTAGTTAACTGATCTCCTCTTTGGTTTTTCAGTTTCCTTTGATATTAAAGAGTTCTGAGAGTAAAATGTGGTTTGCATACAAATAAATAAATTAGGTTGCAATCTACCAAAAATATATTTCACCGCCAATGCCTGAACTTGATCTTCAAAAGTAGTGAAAGATTAAATATGCAAAAGATAATTGAAAAAAAAAACAAAAACATGAAGTTTACTCAAACCACAAAAATGACGCTAAGTATTCCTAAGGTTTCAAATAAAATTTACAGTCATGACTGCAGTATGTTGCATTGTTGGATCTATGTAATGAAATTTTGTCAAACATTTCAACTCCATACTGCAGAGAATTACAGTTATAAAGCAACATTTTCAAAAATGTCACAAAGTGTTAAGATATTATTTTCTAGAGAACTCACCATCATCCTGACTTCCTGTCTGAGCATGTGGAGTGTCTGGTCCAGTTTGTGAGAGAGCTGCATGCTGAGAGCTCAGAAGCAGTCGCTAGCTGACAAAGCCGTGGCAGCAGGCTCCTCTTGGAGTTCTGCAGCTCTCTGATGCCAACAGCGTGATTAAAAACAGCCGTTTACATGATGTCATATTCACACCTTTCAGTCAAATTTTCAAAGCAAAATTTTAAAGACTTTCCTAAATTAAAAAATTTGAGATATGGGTAAAATCTCCTGAACACATTGTGTTTACATGACAGGGTGCAGGCAGTTGTGTGTGTGATACCTGATACCTCCTCAGTCAAAAGTGAGTATATAGCAGCAGGTGTGTTACTGGATCCCATCTCCTCCGGGTTCTCACCTGTTCCTCAGGATGACTGAACTGGCTTTGTGCTTCAAGTCCTCCCCCGACGTTATACAGAACCTGCAGGTCCGTGTCAGTTCCTAGTAACCCAGCTGCTTCTAGAACCCGCTCTGTCCGATGAGGTCATGTGATCCTCTGTAGATCAGGCTCTGTCTTCTGAGCAAAGCTTACTTGCGACACATGGGCTGAGAAACATAGAGTGGCAAAGTCAGTGAGGTTTCCTGTTATATTAATGAAATTTTTATTTCTGACACAAAAACTCATATACTTAAAATATCTTCATCTATTATTCAACATGTCAGCAGCTTGCTGGCAAGTTGTTGGGCAGAGATATCGCTCAGGTTACCCCGTCTCCTAATCATCATTCTGCATACTAAAGCTCCTACTTTATCACTGTGCAGGACACATCCATGAATCTTTAGGACAGTAGCGCATGTTAGCAGAATTCCCTTAAGCCCATTTAATCATCACTATAGTGTCATTACCTCACCTGATGCAAACATAAAAAAATTGATCCTGTGCTTTAGGACTGCAAAGCAACCCAGTGAGTCTGGCAAATAGTTAACTAGTTTGTACATTAAAGTCAGTAGACAAATTTAACAAATCTTTGCTTGTGTTATCTAAAGACTTGAGAAGAAAACCAAATAAACTTTTGTACAAACCTGATTGTGCTTTTCCACCTCTTAAAGTCTTCCCCTTCCAGTAAGTTCAATGTCTGATATGTGGACTTAGTTGTACTCCTGTTTCCATAGAAACTCCACAGACTCATTACAAGAATCCTTCGCGTCCATTTGGCACTCAGCCTGTTCACCCCCCACATTCAGCCCTGAACTTTCACTTCTCCTCCCCACAGCTTTTCTTTTCCACTGGGGCATTCTTTCTCCACTTCAGTAAAATGTTCAGATCTCACAATAGATCAGTTTTTATCCCCACAAAGAAGTCCAATGCTTCAAGTTCAAAGACAATTGCAAAATTGTAATAATAAACTATGTCACTTTTCTCTCTCAAGTATATACGGTTATAAAAATTTCAAATCTGCTTGCATTCCAAGTAGGGGGTCTTCTGCAAAGTGCACAATTATCAAAAAGGCCATAAGTTTGTAACTGTCAACAAAACAGAAAAAAGAATTAAGTTTTGATTCCTTGCTTTGCTCCACAGCAAGTCAATATCTACAAAAACAAAAACAGCAAAGTTTTACAATTACTTTTCTAACCATCGTTCCTATGTTTTAAGAACTAGAATGTAGTAAATTCTGGTCAGAGTCTTTACCTCATGAGTGTCCATGGTCACCTCCATTAAGGCCAAAGAATAAATGCCAAAGAGAAAAATAAGAAAAGGAACAAAAACTAAAGGGGGATTTAGGTTTTTTGGAAGATGACAAAAAGGAGAGAGAAGAACAAAAGATGTCAAATAGGCACAACATCAGCACAGTAGCTTCAGTGCCTGAGAAAAATCTTTACACAACTTGAACATAATTTTAGATTTAATCTGTTACAACCACAAACTTTAATATCATTTCCTTGGATTTTGTGTACTTTACTAACACAGTGGTAAGCATTTGGAAAGTGGAAAGGAATTTAGACATATTTTTAAAAATTTGTTTTAAATTGAAAAATAAATAAAATTGTGTGTGGTGCATTTTTATGGTGGTTTACATGCAAAATCTTACATGTGCAGAAAACTAACACTGTGCATTACCCCAAAACACCATTAATGGACAAGAAAGTCAATCAAAATTTGGACCACATTAAATGCATCCTTAAATGTGAGCGGCAAAGACTTGAGACTTTAGTGAAGATTCCTTTTTCAGCAGGTCAGTGGCCCTAAAATTACAGCCAGAACTACATTATTACATATAATCATTTTGAGGGTGACAGCTAACGGGTTAAAATATTAAAATATGTGGCTGTGCCTCATCAAAATGTTAAACCATAATAGGGGTATAAGGACCTGAGAAAACCACAGTAAAAACTGCAAAATTGTTTAACACACTTGCTTCACCAGTCATGGCAGAAAGTATCCTCAAAAAATCTGAACTTGTACCTTTTCTTCTATTTCCTTTATTTGTCTCTTTTGCAAGTCAATCCTGTCCTCCAACTCTCTAATTCTCTGCAACACAAAGACAAAAGCAGTTAGCTGGTCAAAATATCTTAAAATATTAACATGAATCTATTTAAAATCATAACATCTAATTATTATGCTTTATTTTAAAAGTGCTGGATAAAAATGAGCATCCACAACATTTACACAGTAGACGGAATAGTAAAGGTGATGCACCTTTCTTTGTCCCAGGCAGTAGAATCTATACTTAATGGGCACCTATATGCTTCAGACCTATTTGTTTAGACATTAAGAGTGAGTTAGTATTGTGCATTTATGATGTATTAGTGCTCAAAGTGTTCCTTTGTTAGATTTTGTCATGGTAATGAGTCTGAGTACAACAGGTTTGAATGACCTCTAAGGTGTTGATGTGGTTAATGAATAACAGGTGCACAATAACAAACACAAAAGTGCGTAAATCTAAAAAGGTGCTGCTTTAGTGGGAGAATACTACTAGGAGTGAGGCTACTAAATTCACAATGAAACACACACAGTCACACATTAATAACTTGAGTCTGTCTCATCTTTTGCTCTTCCATTTCAGACAGAGTTACAGGGAGAACACAGAGGGATACTGCATCTTTTTCAAAGCACCAGAGCTCTGGTGGCATCAGAGGTTTCAGACAGTTATCAGGGATCAGACTGAGGACAGGCAGGACTCGACAACCTGACCGGGTTTGGTTTGAGCCTTACCTGCTGGGCCTGCTGAAGGAGCTCCATGCGCTCCTGTAAGATCTGACTGTCATACTGCCGGCTCTGCCGGAGAATCTGACGGCGCAACTTGTCCACAGCTAGCCTCAGCTCCTCCCTCTGCCTGTCTGTCAGCGACTCGGCCACCGCCTGGCATGCCGGCTGCTCCTGCTGCAGAGCGCTATACAGCGTGGCCTCCAGCTCCTCGATCCTCTGCACAGCCAGCCACGTCCACACAGGTACAAAAACACACACACCGGCAGGGGTGCACATGCACATGCACAGAAACAAACAGGCATGCACATGGCAGCACAGACAAACGGAAACCCAGATTGCACAGAAACACACACGCACATACACACAGCACTGTGACCATGATAGATATAGGGAACAACGTTCCAGCTAATAGTGCTTCCTGTTTAGATTTAAACACTTATGAAGCAATCCTTTTATTAACATTAACTGTTTACATTCTCATTCTTCACTAGGACAGTCCAGTTTACAGTAATACAATAAAACAAAGGAAAAAACATCAAATAAAACCTTAAAATAAAAAAGTGAATAAATAAAATGGTTAGAACATGGAGATTGACTGAAGTCTTCACTTCTCTTAAATAAATGTGTAAGTAAATTAAAAGAGAACATGGGTTTAGCTTCTGTGTTAATAAATTCATTTTCTCTTGAATTAATTAACCTCTGGTTGAGAAACACTTAACAATAAAATACCTTAAAACAATAATAGTAATAAAACATATGCAGCTTAGATGATGGACAGGGATTAAGTGGGTAAAAGGCCTTCATCTAAGAGAAAAATCAGATCAGGCCAGAAGCATGTAATTACCCCAACCAACTGAGTGTCCTAGACCAATCACAGAATTTGGACTTATGTTGTAAAAGATGCAGTATCCCAACACAATGTGAGAAATGTTATTTCTATGAAACATGTTGCATTCATGACAATTAATGGGCTCCTCAATGTTTATGTTACATGCTGAAATGACAATGTTGTGCCCTTACATGTTTTAACCAGTTTATAGTGCAATGACGCTCTTCACACAGCTTTCATCAAATTATCCAAGTTTTTAATTTAATTTACTAATAAAAGTATTACTACTGCAGGTGTAACCAAAACGGCATGGTACACCTACTGGACTCATACCATGTAAGCCTGATCCAATGCTTGCTTCCTGTAATCCAGCTCCTCTTCAAGGAATCCCTTCTGCTTACTGAACAACTCCTGCAACAAAATAGCAAAATACTCAAAATAATGAGCATCCTCCATGTAATACTGGAAGTCAATATAAATATGAAATAAAATTACTAATGGTAAGTTAGTTTTATGAATTTTTATCACTCTAGAAATTTAATCTAATGATTATGGCTTTTAATTACAACATGGGTAACAGTTGGAAAAACAACAGAAGTCTGAATTTGTCTCATACTTTGTCGTTTTCAAGGTCGATCATCTTCTGAGTCAGTGCTGCTTCAGTGCTGTCTACCTGCTTCAACCACTGTGCATCAAAAGACAAAGGCGATTATTAAATCGCCTTTTTAACCTATTTTTAAAAATAGGTTAATCAGCAGGTTAATGTTACAATTGCAGTACCGCAACTGTCCACAGAGTGTCACCAAAAACGCAACAAGTCAGAGAGGCTTTGATTCACCTTTTCACAGAGCGAGATCACAGTGCCAGCCTGGATCACTGCCACCTGCTCCTCATTTCTGAGGTTCTGCAAAAATTTAAAGGAAGATTTATGAGAAATATGCAGACTGATCAGTAATGCTAGCTTTAAAAATACAATAATGATCAAACTAACTCCATTGTCTCCCAGAATATCCAGCTTTTTCATCAACTCGGGAATGATTACATCCTGCACAGAAAGAAAATGTGGAAATTTACCATTACCTAACGACAGGATTGAAGGTAAAAAAACCAAAAAACTTTTTTAGATGGGTGAGTTACCTTCACTCCCTCCTGGTGGCAGTAGGTCTGCAGGGCACTGCTGCTATTCTCAGGGAATGCCGACATGTGGAGATTGAATGCAGGAGATCTGCGTTCCCTCTCCTTGTAAAAACAGATACCATCTCAAAACTAAATATATGTTTTTTTGAAAATTGCCATACAGTAATAATTTATAAATCATTACTGTCTGGCAGTAATGATTTATAAATTTACTGTGTTGCATAATTAAATGAATAAAATCAATAATATTCAATGTGAAAAGAGAATGCAGTGAGATGGAAGGGAATGAGGATTTACTTACATGACAGTGAAACTACTGGTCAGGATCTGCCAAAACGATGGAGGTAAACTCAAACAAATCGACAGGGATGCATGCTAAAAACTGGAAACTAAAAATGCAATCTGACATTTCTTTCCTACTGCCAGGTAGAACTGCTGCACAAAAACAAAATAATTTGTAATAAAATATAGTGATGCAATTATATTTACCTCAACAGACAAATATCAGACTTACTCAGCCTAATCCTTACAAAATACAAAATCATTCTAGTGTCGCAATCATCCTTTTATAGTTAAAATACAAGTTTTACCTTTTAAATTTTTTTTATTAAGATTAGAAGCATAAAAAGCACATAAATTAGAAGCACATAAAAAATGACAAACTCAAAGTTTGAAATGGATGGTGAACTTAAATATCTTTTATTTCTTTAGAAAATAATATTTATCTTCACATATTTGTTCATAAAACAAGGACATAAACAAATCCAGTTGAGTGGATGGGTATGCAAACAGCTGCCATGCAAAAAAAAAAAAAAAATCAGGATAACACAGGAGCATACAAATAAGGAACAGTGAGGAACAGTATTGATAAAAGTTATGCATGCATGTCTGATGGGTCACTGTATGTATGTTTTGCGCCTGGAACTGAGATTGTTATTATCGCCTGTTGCTGACAGTTTGATGGAGGGACAGTCTCTTACTTCCAGTTCAAGCACCCTGAATTCAAGCAGCTCATTTTGGTCCCTGGCGTCCTGAACTTCAGCCTGTAGCCGAGATTCAGCCTGCTGCAGTGCACAAATCTACAGACACAAAGGTTCAGAAATGTTACAGAACAAGGCGGATAAAGGTTTTCATAACAAAACCATTTACTTCTAAACAAACAGTTTAAAAGTTAAATGAAATTTAAAGATGGTAAGAAGTTCTTGTAGTTCTTTGCTATTTTAATTACTTTCTTTTGAGAGCTTAATTATAGTTCCTTTGATCCAGTGAGGTCTTAAGCTATTTATGCTTAGAAAGGAAAGGAAAGGATTTCTACAAAAATCAGAGGTAATCTTCCTAAAGTAAGGCCACATTGCAGTATAGCGTTTGTTTTGCTACTCAAACTCTGAAATTTACTGCATTTACTGAAGAATAATCCTCAGTAAAAGAATCATCAACTGAACAGCTTATGCTCAGATAAGTGATTGTAGACTACATAATCTACCTTCTCGTGCAGATCCTGGTTGGTCCTGATCAAGTATTGCTTCTCCTCCACCCACTTTGAATCCTGCCATAACAACCAAGCACAACATCAGCAAGGAAGGACTTGGCAGCAGAGGGATTAAAATGTCCCCAGTGACTAAAGAACGAAGATGTCAGCAAACATCCCCAACAAAACCAAAACATTATGTTCAGTGCCATCGCAGATACATCTGACTGGCACATGCAGATGCAACAAAAAGACAGGAGCAGAGTATGAGTAACATCAGTTTATTGATCCAGGCAAAGAAAACCCACTCTTGTGAAAACAGAAAATAGAGCTACATCCAACAAGAGTTCACAGTAAGAGAGAAACGAAGGCAATCTGAGATGAAATATAGCAGAAAAGCAAATCGGAGGAACAGAGCTGCATCAAGCCACATTAGAACATGCAACATGCAGAAAAACAAGTATTTTGTTTTGGGTTTTTTTTACAATGAACTTTATTTAGACATCATGCTTATTTGTTTTTATGGTGCACCACTATATAGAATATCAAATAACTTTTTTTTAAATAACCTTTGCATTTTCTTCTATCATGATTGTTTCACAAACAATGCAAACTAGGACACTATGACACTGAGATCCTCATCAATTCAAAACCAATTCAAGTCAATTTACCACAAGCAGAGTGTGCAGTCACAAAGCTGAGAACATGCAGGAGGTGTTATCACAAGATTCTGCGGAACACCTGGTCAACATAACGCCATCCCAGCAGCAGAGCAGCCAAACAGACATGCAGGAGGGCCAGCAAGAGCAGGACCACTAGGCTCCTGTCCCCATCCCCCGTCTTTATTACCTGTCCACTCTCTGCCAGGGCCTTCTCCAGGTCTACAATCTTTGCCTGGCAGCTGCTGAGCTCCATCTGGAGCTGCTCACGTGTCTGTGGGAGAATAAGCAGAATTTAAAAGTTTTGTTTATATCCACAAATCAAAACAGTAAAGGAAAAAAAGCAGATACATACTCTGGCCTCCCTTTCAGCATCTAAAGTTCCCCCACTCTGCTCCTGCAAGAGAGCATAAGCTCGCTGCAGAGCCTGGTACTCTCTGGTGAGCTGACGGAAACGGAGCTCTGACTCCTCACGGGAAACAGTCTGTCAAAAAAATGAAAAGGGTCAAACATACACACTTAACAAATTTTAAATGTCTTTTTCTTGGAAGGCATTCACCAGTTATCAAGATGAGCCAAGGTTTAAAACTACTAAAACATTCGTTCAATATTTATGCTTTTAATCAGATGTCAGAAAAAGAGTAAGGTAACAATCCCCCAGATATTGCTGTGCACTGCTTGCTAATCAGCTGGGTGAAAAAATACTAATAGAAACTTACGAGGAATACAGATTCACCTGTTTGGTAATATTTATCATCTTGAAAAGCACAGAAACAATGCAAAAACATAAAGAGAAATATCTATTACTTTTATAAAGAGCCTTAAACTTCAGGCAGGATTCTCATCAGTTAAGCTAACAGATCAAATACTACTTCTCATTGCAAATGACCTGAATAACTAACTGACTTACTGTATATCAGCAAATTATAGCTTTAATACACCGTAAAGAAAGCTGAACAAGTTTCATGCACAAGTGTAATACCTTGTGAAATAAGGTATTACAGCAATAGGAATTTCTTTTGCTTTTGTGTTCTACACAAAAGCCTTTATGTAGGGCTTTTTTAAAATATCTAAAACCTATTTAGATTTTTGCATTAATACTGTGACACCATGAAACCGTGGTACTTTTATTAAGAATATACCATGAGAATCCCAAACCAAACCATTGCCAATATTTCATTCAGTTGTTATAATTGAAGAGTATAATACTTTGTTAAGGCAGACAAAGAATTACCTCTTCTAAATCTTCCTCAGGTGTGGCAGGTGTGCGGTCAGTCAGGTCAGTGTTAAAAGACGTAAGTGATGAGGTCTCAGAGTCTATTGATTCCTCATCAAATCCAAAATATGTCTCCACAACATGCCTCTGTGGGAAAAGTATGAGAGAGAATCTATATTGTGAATAAATCTCTCAAAACGTGTTATGTCTTTGTTAGTAACTTCTATCCATTTATTCATATTTTGTCCATTCAATACTATAATTTCTAGCAAATCAGACAAACTGAATCCTTATTTGCATAACTTCTGTTCTTACCATCATGTTTATAAGTCATCTCCTGGCAACCAGAAAAATAAAGGCAAACTAAGGCACAGAGACAAATGAAGGAGGAGAAGTAGAGGGTAAGAAGGATGTATTCTGTCATGATCCAAAACGACAGCACCAACACTAAATGGAAAACGAAATGTCCTCAGAAGTCATCTGTTATTTCCTGGACTACAGCAGCTACTCTAAATACTATCCAAGGCTTCAGTGATGTTCGGAAGATTAAATCTGCTTTTCTCACACTCCCACGCAAAATGGAAAAACAGACAATGGAGCTTCTGGCTACTGTCAAACCACTCCAAAAAAGCCAAAAGTCAGCAGCTGGGTTTTTCTCCCTCGCCTGGAGTATTAGGCATGTGTTCTATATTCCTAAAAATTTGCACAATGGTCCAAGTTTCTGTCTAAAAATCCAAGCGACTGTCTCCAACTCTTGTCTAGTGGTTCAAGCTAAAAACCTATCTGTGAGGAGAGATGGAGAAAATACAATGCAGCAGGAGACTCCTCCTCCCAGCAGCATCCGTGACTTTGAAATGTCCCTTGACAGATTAGTTCAAACAAGCCCAGTCATATGCACGCACGTCAAAGCAATTAAATTTTCCAACAGCTTCACCTAAATCAAAAAAAATTTCTACCTGGTTTCTCCTTTAAAAGAAAAACCTACTTGATTTCCTAAGCAGCAATAAATAAACAGAAACTGAAAAAGACTAAAATAATTTTTATTCAGCTGTGAAGATTATTCAAGCAGGAGTGTATCCTTATGTTGTTTCTATTGTCCCTGGAGCCTAATTAGTCAGAAACACACACCGAGTACTAACTGAAGAAATACTTAAGGATCTGTCAGCCACAGATAGGATAGTTGCTTAGTGACACAGTGTTGGCTTACGGTTGTGGTAAAGCAATATTAAAACATACTTTGGGCAGTTTGGTTGCTTTCCGTCGGTTTTTCTTGTTCATCACTAATCGGTCACGTTCCTGAAAAAAGAAAAACACCAAAGTTTGTCAAAATCTGACTCCAAACTCAGACAACACTGGATGTAAATCAAAGAATGGCCACTCATAAGTATACAATACATAATAAAAAAGTATTCATTAGATATTTCCCAAACTACAGGGCAGTGAAATAAAAATAGCTGTTTGACTTTTCATGCTGAAAGATACTTAAAGAACAGGAGAGCAACCTTTAAAAACAGAGACATTCACTGCTGATAGAGTAAAAACAAGTCACATTTCAGTCAGGGCACAAAACACTAACTGGTTTGGGAGTGCGGCCCATTACTCTCTAATATGGGTAAGTAGGTCAAATTGAATTAAAGCTAATGGATATGCACTGTACTTTTTACATGACGCATCTAAAAATATGGATGGAATGAATGCATCCGGATGGAGAATACATTAAAAGTACATCACACAAAGTTGTTACATGTGTACTTTATATATAAAAATAAAGAAATATATTGCTAAACCAGTTCATTTTAACCATATTAAATAAATGAAAGTCAGAAAAACATAACCTGTGTTAGTTCTTCAATAATGCCACGCTGCTCAGCAACCTGCAGCTTGAGAAACTCCACTTCCTGTTCCTCATGGGCGTGACTAAGGTCTGTCAAGGAACTTGGTCGCTTTAACTGAGGCTGAGTGGTTTGGTGCTGTGAGGGTGGCCGAGAGGAAGAAGCCTTTTCCTTCTGGGGACAGAATGAAGAGCCAAATCAGGTTTAATGCTGTTCCTTTAACTGCCACTAGAGGTCCTGTTTCCTACTGGACAAAAAGCTTTCTAATACCATTAATACAATCATACAGCTTATCCATGTGACGGCATTGCTTAGGGCTCACAATGGTATTTTACTGAGTGGCAGAAAAGAGCTCTGATAATGATCACAGACTGAATGAGGAACTCAAAAACAGAAAAGTGAGGCATGCTCCTGGGCATTAGCAGTGAAAAATGCACACAAATTGAGATTATGATGATAACATACATTAAACTCTGACTGATGATGTTAACAAACCCCCATAGCTGGCAGTATAACTACAATGCTTAGAGTAGTTTAGAGAAGTAGCCCATTTAATAATGGTTAAGTTTTATTTTTAGAGCAGCTGTTGTGGTTGTGAGAATCTGACTGTAGGCAGTGACAGATGCACTCCCAAAACAATTGATTAATTTTTTAAAACTTTGTTTTGTCACTTCTTTACTGTGCTCATAGTAATTATCTCAAAAAAGCATAATAAATCTGTCATAAAAATATAAAATAAAATATTTAAAGCATAATGTCTACAATATAGATCAGATATAAGAATTAAAGAGTAGAATATTGCATGCTTCACTCCACTGCATCCAAAGGTGTGTATTATACTTACTAATCCAAGCATTGGACAATGAAAACCTGTATAATGATGCACTCTACACACTGCTTTCGAGCTAATTAGAAGGTCGAGTGAAGTTCGGAGGTCTGTCGATGCTAACTCTGCAGAAAGCCACAGACCTCTGTGGACTCTGCTGACCGCTGTGATTTTATTTAGCTTAGAACTTCATGATTGAGTTGTTGTTATTTCCAACACTTCCACTTTGTTGTAACACTGCTTACAGTCGACTGAAATATTTAGTAGTAAGTTTCCCAAATGGGTTTACTACACAGTTGGCATCCTGTCCCAGAACAATACTGGAATCCACTAAGCTCCTGAGAGCACCTGCCTTTTCACTAATGTTCATGAAAGCAGTTTGCATGAATAGGTGCTGGATTTTCTGGACATGAGGCAATGGAAGTGACCAGAACACCTAAATTCAATGATTTGGACCTTCAACTAGAAAGAGGAAAAGTGAGAAAATTCAGACAGTGTCAACTCACCATTTCTGCATTCTCTCGACTCAAGTTCTTGAGTTTCTCCTCCATTCGCTGTAGCGTTTGTAAGAGGTCATCGTTCTTCTTGGACAGCCGTTTATTCTTCTCAAACATGGGCTTCATTTGGCTCTCTGCCTCTCGCACCCGCTTCAGCTGAACAGAGGAAGGAAACAGGGTGGGGAAACGGTAATCTTAAGTCTTGACCTCTGCTGACTCAGAATTCCAACATGTTCAGGAGGGCTAAAAATAAAGTTAAATGTTTTAATACATATTTCAAAAATCACACTTTTGCTTACACATTCTTATGCATGTATATTTATGGACCTTATCAAAACAATATGTATAAAGAAAATGTTTCCTTTGATCGTATATACAACTGCAAGGGTGTCTCTCACTAGTTCATTCCTCTCATCTGCCAGAAGTGCATTTCTGTCCTCCAGCTTCCTAATGACTGAGTGGAGCTCTGCAATCTTCAGCTGGAATCTCCTCATGTCCCGCTCGTCCACCTCCTGTTGGGCAGGAGGGTGAGGGGAGAAAAAGGAAGACAACAACTGAAAAAGGGGACACATGCAGGCCAGCAGATAATGGAGGTGGACAGGAAGGAGGATAGGATGAAAGATGAGTTGACATTTTAACAGTGTGAATGTAAATGTGTGAGAAAACAGTCAACATGTTTTAACTGTGGATTAACTTTGAACGGTGGGACAACTCTGTCAATACGTAAAGACACTTTGCAGCTACATGATACAAACATCCCTTAAACATTTACATTACAGATGTGCTGACTCCTATAATGTACTGAAAGAAGGTAATATAATGACCAATAAGGGTTTAAAATGTTTAGTGATTCAATGGTTCTTCCTAACAATGCTGACAATGCTTGTGCACGTGTATGGTTTCAGCTGTGTGTCTGTGCAGTCCTACCTGGTTATTAAGCAGGTCTGGATTTTCTCCCAGGCCAGGCACCACCTCTCGCTTGGGGCTGCCGTGGTTGTACTTCTCAGCCTCTCGTACCTGTCCCAGTTGTTCATCCAGGGCTTCCTTTTGAAGCTGGAGCTTCTGGGCATAGCCAGCCTGCAGCCCCAACTCCCTCTCCAGAGTACACACCACCCGGTCCTTTGCCTTTAACTCATCCATCTATGAAAAGCATTGAACAGGGACAGAAAACACTTAGAAAGTGAATCAAAAAAACACTTTGCTTCAGAAAGTTTTGTTTAGGACTCAATAATGATTTTGTTTTTTTTTTCTTTTTATATTTTGGCACTATTGGCCATTTCTAAACAGTAGTTCAATAAAAGCACCCGCTCTACTAACTGATCCACCCAGACCACCTTACATTTTCTTTTACATAAAGGAATAACTAACTTTAACATAAACTGCACACTGACCATTCTAAACACAAGTAGCAAAATAAGAGACCATAAATTATTTTGCTTTAGCTTTGACTAATTTTAGAGCCTTGTTTGTGTCTGGCATTGTGAACTATCTGACTTCCCTCCGTATTTTGTTCTTTAACACCAGTGTTTCCTGTGTTCATCTGACAATGAGTCATTCTGCTTTCCTTTAGTGTTGCTCAAACATTCCTATATTAACAATGATGACTGTTATAATAGTCCTGCAACATTTAGGGTTGTTAATGAGTAACTGACACAGGTGTGCAGGCTTCTGTTCTTGGAGATAAGGACAGGATGGTGAATATAAACTCACAGCAGACAATTGGTCTCCAACCTTCACACAACATTCAAAAGATAAGCTCTAAGCTGGGACTAAACTTCATCAGCAGAACAGGTCAGTTTGAGACGACTCTCAATGATATTCAAATATACTCAGGATATGGTTGGACAATAAAAGTGCAGATACTACATATTATGAGTGTTACAACTACAGGAATCAGGATATAAGTATTGATGCTAGAGTTTTTGGCTTTATTTTAATCATATGGCTGTTTAATACTCTTTTATTCATAGCACAGTATCTAATTCTCATAAATTATAGTTTTGATGATATAGCTTTCAGTAAATAACTGGAAATTAATGGTATAATCCTTTAAGAATTAGGAATGATAGATTTGCTTTTTACATTTCAAAACAAAATGTCATTTATGACAAAGTTTTTTAAACAAAAATATGGAAAATTGGTTTAAACTTCACAATCTTTGCTGCAGAGCATTTGTAGGAGAACATTTGTCCTACAAATGTTATAATTTGTAGGAATGATAACATGGATTCCTTAGTGTAACAGTAAGTGTAGATAGCCATACGATTGGTTATTTTTTATTGTGAAAAAAGTTTATATGTTCTTGTTTTGTCTCCAGGTTCCTCCCTAAGTTCAAACACATGCAGCTTAGCTTAACTGTTATTTCCCAAAGAGCAAACATGTCCATGTAAACATGAATGGTAATCTGGCTCTTCAGGCTCTAAGATCCCATACGGCGCCTAAGGTCATAGCTAATGTGAAGTAAAATAACAAGGACATTTACTGTTAATTATTTAAACTGTTTCTAATTTTGGATTTTGCTAGAAATTTTCTGAATATTTACATAACTTGGACTCTCTGAGTCTATATGTTATTCCTCTTTAACACAGTCTTACCAGCCTGCGAATGTCTTTCTCGCAATCCCGCTTAATGCGATGAACTTCATCCTGGTGTTGTTGGTAAGCTGTGCGTAGATCAGCTGCTTTAGCTTTATCAGCTTGCAGAGCATTTGCCAACGCCTCCTCAGCCTGCTTCCTGGCTGTTTTTTGCTCCTGAATCTAAAACATAAAGACCCGCACACATAAATTAATATAAAAAAAAATGTAAAGTATAAACAACCCAGACAGAGGTTCATATATTTATAAATACTTGTCATCCCATTAAAATGCTGTAATGGTTAATGCTGTTTGTCTAGAAAACACAAAGTAAAACAATAACTTGGCATACTTTCCAACTTGCTTCCTGTTTTTCACCAACAAATTTACAAAAGGTGTCTGAAGTATCACAGGAATGTTGACACACCCGCACACATTCACACATTTATTCCCAGTACATGTAGCTTAATAATTACTTAAATAAACAGAGCCAACAAAGCTACACAAAATCTGTTGGGCATTTATGATTTCAAAAACCACAGAGAATGAACAAATAATGAAAACTCTGGAAAACTAATAATTTGTATCCCCACATTAGACCTGCGCAAGGTATTTATGGCACATAAAAAATATGATATCCATGTGCATGAGAGTTGCGTATCAGTTTAAGTATATTAGTTAAATATATTGACAAATTATTAGGAAAAATGATAAAAATCTGCAGTAAAATTGGATATGTTGTACAGACTTTACATAGCACCGTGTTCCTAATAATTGTGGTCCTGATTCCCATTTAGTCAAATTCTTTCAATAGAACAAATTTTCATCTCTGACCATAACATAACTCTTGCTTATTGGAGTCATACTGAATTACAACAGGCAATGAGTAGATTATAGAAACTTAAAAGCGGGCACTTAACATCGCAAAAGTGTTGAAGAATTGACTGGTGGTCAGTACAAAAACACCAAAACCAAAGAAATACAAACTGTGAAGAAAAATGAAAATATAAAGTTCTCTATCAGAGACACATGAATGAACCCACCTCCTGCTGAAGCTTTAGCCTCTCCCCATCAAAAGCTCTCCTAGCCTCCTCCCGAGCTTCTCCTAGAAGGGCGTTTTTAAGCTTGTCAGCTGCTCCATCTCTCAGTGCGTTTACAAGTCCCTGCAGCCTCTGCACCTCTGTGTCCCGGATCTTGATCGCCCGGGTTAGCTCAGCTTCATGCTGCCGCCCTAGAGCCTCGCGAGCAGACGATATTTCGCGTAGTTTTTCTTCGTGGAGTTTGGCACGCAGGTCAGTGAGTGCTACAGCATGTTTGTGTTGTTCAAGCTCCCGGGCCTGTCGCTGTTCCTGCAGACGCTCTCGGAGCTTACACACCTGTGAGAAAGTGGACACCAAAAACAATACTATTGCCGCCCAAACATCAAAACTGTTCAATTGCCATAATGTTTACTAATCTGTAAAGTGAAAGCCTGCCTTAAACATGTCTGCTGTAAGTGTGAAATCCATCTATGGAAAATAAGCATGTATATGTATTTAGTTGTTTTTCATCTATAATTAAACAACATAGTTTTCACTTGTGCCAAACGCCCTGAGCAAACAAAAGTCATGTGAGGTTACAGACATTGTCCAAATAAAACAATGAAGGATAAAAACAGATCATGAAGGGAGTGTGCATGTCAGCAGGAGGATATAGTTACATAGAAGCAGTCCTTCCTCCTGGGAGAGATCCTGCAAGTGAAAGACATCTTTCCTTTGGAACTTTCTTTTGTTATTGTTAGCAGAACTTGATATTGAAAACCAGGTTGGTCATAAACAAAGCTGTAAATATGTGCTGAGGATTTTCAGGGGCTTCAATGAATTCAGATTCAATGTAGAGGATTTTTGGTTTACCTGAACATCACTGATTATCAAACTACTCATTACAATGAGTTTATGAAAGGGAAGAAAAATATGCCATTAATAGCCTAAGAGAATGAGATTTTTAACAGAAAGTATTAGGGTGTTCAGTTATGCCAGTTGAATCTAGTTTAGTTGGCTGATTAAGTGATATTTCTGCAGGTTAAACATAGATGACAAAAAAACCCTGAAATAAATAACTTGCCAATCATCACTTGACAATATGCTTCAGATTGTTGTGTTTAAAAACAGGCTTCTGCATCCAGAAATTTCTGGAAAGGATTTTTATAAAGAATTTAACTTCTATACTTCTGTGTATATATATTGCTTTAAGCAAATCTAATCTTATAATTACCCCTTTCGACAAAAATGTTTTTTATCTGCCCAGTACACTATCAAACCCTGAATGGAAATGTGCTGCCTCAGTGCATGTCCTTCATGGCACAACCCTGACTCATCTGTGGACAATGTGCTCTTGTTAGGGTTAAGGAGGAAAAGCCTTCACTAGCAGAGCCACTAAAAGCTTTACTGGCATTGTGGTTTACAATAATTATACTGCTGGCTTTACTAAGAGTTAAAGCACAATTTTCATGAGAATCAATAAAAAAAAGAAATTGTGCTATATAAGGATAGAAGGAAGCCATGCAATTATTCTTTCCAGAGCTTCTTTTCCAGCTTTACTGTGTCTATCACAAATTTTGATATATTTATAACAATGAATGTCATAATAACATTAAGGTTATAATGATTTTGGTAATAGTATAATTTTACAGTAAACAGACAATTACTGTTTACTGGAAGCACTATGGAAGTGATAATTAAAAATCAGTTTGCTTCCTGCCACAGATTTAACTTACAAAGATAGTTATTTTCTACAGGGTTGATATCAGGCTATTACAGAAGCATGATGTTAGTCTGCTTTATCCATTCCAAAACCAGTTTGGGTGTATGTTTGTGATCATTATTAAGTTGGAACATCCAAATGTGCAGAGATGAAGAAATTGGAGGATTTCAAGGTCATAACTCATTATATAATTCACTTTGTGCAAAACACCAGTTTGATAGTTGGTTTGGTGTTCTTAGAACTAGAAGTCTCCTTAACTATCAGACCAAAAGGGTTTATTTATTATTGGGGGCGATTCAAAGTGTAAAAATTAAACAAATCTGTTATCTGTCGGCCTCCATTTTGTAACTACGCCTGACGTCAAATGCAGCTGGTACTAGAACATATGCATGAGCAGAAAGCACCACAACAAAGAGGAAACTACAATAATGAAAGGAGACAGTCAACTGGCCTGGTCTTTGTTGAAGGCAAAAATTGTGTTTTTTTATCGAATGTGCTGGAGGACCAAGCTTGGCATGAGCGTCACTGTGTGTAAGGTTTGCAGAATGAAGATCAAGCATTTTACTAATGTAAAATGGGCAGACCCGCAAATGTGCAGAGTCAAGCTACAGTGGAGCCAAAGGTAAGCAATACCCTCCTGTATGTTTTTAACTGAGATAACTGTGCCACAGCTTTACCAAGAGACTAAAGGTTGCCAGTGCCTTTACCTAATGGACAATAGTGGCACTAATGTGATCCAACTTGTAACAATTCCATCTTACCATGGATTAAAACTTTATAAATGTGAAAAAGACACTAATGCCATTCTGTCTTGTAAAGCAGACTGGAGTAGATCATGAGGAACCTTTGCATACCGATAGGTTGAAGCAGAAATTATTGTGAATTGTTTTTAATCAAATCTGAATCAAATTATGATCATAAAAATCTGAATTGAATAGTGACATAGTAATAGACTCCCATTCCTAATTATTATTATTAATTATTATTGTAGGCCTTCTCCATTTTTTCTCCTCACCTTGCCCCGCTCCTGCTGCAGCTCGATCTGAATGTCCATCAGTTTGCTCCTAAGTTCCTCATTAGTGGCCTGCGGTGAATCAGCCATCACCTCTGATTTCTCCGGCTTCCTTCCCTTTTTAGAGGGTTGAGCCGATGGGGGTGTGGTTGATGACATAGCACTCCAGCTGCCCCGTCAGGACAGACATAAGTGTGCACCAGGTGGCGAAATGGAGGAAAGTGTCAGTCACTGCTCCTCCTCCCTGTAAGTCCTTGCATCTTCATCTCCACATCACCGTCTACATCGTGACCAGGAGCTGTTGGAACTTTCTGTTTAAGAGAGAAAAATACAAGCAGAAAGACAGAGAAAAAGTACTGAGTCAGTATTAAAAACTGGGTTACACAAAACTATCCCACACAACACTCTGGGCCCGAGCCACATGACACACCACCACCTTGGAAAACAGACTATTTTGGGAACATTTACTCTCTCCCCAGTCACAGGTTTCACGTTTTTTTACATAAGGGTCATTTATCATCAGTCTGTTGCACTCCCTAGAGTGCACTTACAGGCTACATAGTGCATGAAAATGTGTCTGTTGAGGCATTGCAATCCCTTGTCAGTAGAATCTCACTAGAATCTTCTATGAACAAAGAAACTAGCACAATAAACAAAAATGTTTTCTACAGACATCCCATGATCTGCATCACTAGCTGCATCACAAATATATTCTTTATCAGAATAAACTTGTCTTAGCCTTACAGCAAATGGTGATTACAGATTTTTGGCTACATCCCCAGCTAGAGCAGAGATATTGGATCGACTTCAATCCACCAATTTTCATGTTGGGACCTTTCAGTTGATTGGTGGCAGAAAGAACATGTAAATTACAAAGGGTTTACTAAAAAACTAAACCCTTTTTAGTTTTTTTCGCTAAAAAGGGTTTTTTAACAGTCTGCTATAATGGCGCCCTGAGTAAATTTGCTTCATTTCAGCTTGACATCTTGGTTCCATTCATTCTTCTTCCATATCCATCTCATGTGGTCTTGCAGTGGCTACATAACATAGTGAGCACCGACATTGCAAAGTGAAACTGTCAAAATGTTGCATCAAAGGAAGTGCAATGTTATGAAAGACAAACTGACAAAAACATTGCAGGCAACAGTGCTCATTGTCAACAATGTATCTGCCTGAGTCAGGCCTGGAAATGATTTAAATTTATTATTAAAATTATTTCATAACAGAAAATATTAATTAGAACCACAGGTTTGTCAAAACACCCTTGCTATTATTGCCAAACTGAAAATTGCCATCTTGGGAGCATGTGGTTACATAGCAACTTTCATTTACTTCATTTTCATTTACTCAATTTTATTTGAAGTAGGCAAAACACAGAACCAGGATAAATATTACGTTACTGATTTCAGAATAAGGTACAGTGTATATCAGAAGCACTGCAACAACTCTTCTTTAGGGTTCTGTGTCAGTACGTTGAAAGAAAGAAATAAAAAAAAATCTTTTGCAGTAAATATCCTAAAAAGAAAATATTTACAAAAGACCTACTCCATATATTTCCTTAATTTATTTTGATTATGTGTACTATAGATAAACACAGTAATGTAATAATCAGACTAAAAAGAAAACATATTTGCTCCAGATCAGCTATGTAATAAATTATTCTTTCATGAGTAATGTCCTGATAAAGCTTTAAGAATATGATATAACATTCCCTTTTTTAACCAGCTGAATTCAGAAGCTTCCTACTGACATCCAATCCTCCACTGAATCCTCCATTGAATCCATTAGAACACTATAAGATTCATCTCCACCTCTCGCTTTCCCACCATAATGAGCTCTCAGAAACCATGACATCAACTTGACTAAGAACGCAAACAAAATGATTGCTGATATTTTTAGAAGGAAATAAATGAATTTTGAAAATATTTACCTATTTTTGCCTTTGTCTGAACTGGAAAAAAGTAACATAGGCACATAAGCTTAAGCAAATACAGAGGGATTTAAATTAATAATTACTTATCCACCTTGTTTCCAGCTCAGGGCATCCATTTCTCTTGCACAGTTTGTCATACATGTGTTGCTGCATTAACACAAATCAGTTGAGCCGAAAGTGGGCAGCTCCAACATCGTCTGTAACCCAGTAACCCTCGAGTCTTTCTGCTGACTTATTTAATAAATAATGTAACAAGGAGAGAGCTGAAGCATTTAGACTCGAGACGCTTCTGTCTATTTCGACACACATTTGCCAAGCTGCCTTACAACATACACAGATGGCAGAAATTGTTACCAAGGCAACTCTTGCTCTCAAAAACTCTCATTTTCTCCAAAGCAAAGGATGATGGGAAGGAGAAATCTATTGATGGTTAAAAAACTGCTTGGAGGTTGTACATAAGAAATATCCCTACATAAATACATGATTTGCGTTTCATCTTTCAGTCGATCTCGGCTGAGGGAGGTGAATTGATTGCAGTGAGCATGGAAGCTGAATTTATGCAAGCCACTCACATGAGATAAAAGGAAAAGATAGAAGAATGATAGAATCAAAGACATCCTAAGGTTCATCTCTAAGAGAAACAGAGAACATAAAAATTTAAAGGAAAATAGACACATCCCTCAACCAACCTTACCCATCTTCCTCTCTGTCCTCCTATTTCATCCAAGCTTGCTGCATCACTCCGACCCGCTTTACTAGCATGCCGAAATTACGGATCTCACGCTGATTCACAAACATGGATAGAGAAATCATTCACACAGAGAGAGCAGTGGCACAAACATGCTTTCTCTCAGCCTTTAACTGACCAACCAGGGACAAACACAGCTGACACACATTCTCACTGGCACCAAAAGCTCTCACTGTTGATTCACGTTAAGAACAAATGCTGTATTTACAGCAGAACTAAACTGAATAGCAATCACATGCAAAAGGAATATGATTGTACATGTGAGTATTGTGTATAAGCATGCCACCATTTCTGACATGTCGATGCTTGCCTGTGTCATTGGGAAAGACCTGGTGCACCCAGGAAGAAATGGCTGTGGGGCGTAACGGATCAAGTGTAAATTTAAATCCTACTCGCATCTAGATGAAAGTCTTCTTCACAAGCCAAATGCATATTAAACACTTCTCCATGCTTTCTTTCTGTTTAAATTTTTGTGAACTGAAGTGTCCAGACTCACACATGCAGCTATAACAGGTGTCACTTTCCTCATCTTCAACACTGTAATGTCATCTTTAGCTGTTAAAGTTTTAGAGAAGTTTGGATTCAAGTCTATGGCAGTCACAGAGAAACATATTTCTATTTTTTTGCTGTACATATTAATAAACTGGCAAAAACTAGTCAACTTTTCCTAGAACTGAAGTGTGTGTAGAATGAGTACATATTAACAGATGTATAACAAAGTGTTGCTAAAAAAATATTGTTTTTGCTTTGTTGTCACACATAAATGTTTCAAAGACATTTTAACATCAAAGATAGTCCAGTATTTCTAATGTAACCCTATGTGAAAATCTAATCAGTTCCCTTGTTAAATAATCAATTAAGTGTAATTAACCACATTTTCTGGATCTATTTCACCAGAAACACTCAGACCTGATTTCTGCCAAGAATTATTGAAATAGAACTTGTCTGACAACATGAAGTAGGCCAAAAGATCTGAAAAAGAAACACATAACACCCTGCTTTAAAAAAAAAAAAAAAAAAAAAGGAACAGATAAAAAATTGCTGACATTTGTCATTCCGGAAAAGATAAGAAAGTCGCTATGAAGGTTTTGGGACTTAAGTAAAACGACAGTGAGAGCTTTTATCTACAAATGGAGAGCAGATGGAACAGTGCTGAACATTGCCAGAAGCGTTGGTCTAATAAAATTACAACGAGCACATCAACGACTCATCCAGGAAGCCACAAAAGGACCCGGTAAAATATCTAAAGTTCTGCCGGGTTCACTTCTTTCAGTAAAGCTCAGTATTCATGATTGAAATATCATGGGTGAGTTCCATGACAAAATCCAGAACCCAAAGGCCATCTCATATTTGACAAAAAAAAAAGAAAACATCTGGATGACTTTTTATACAATCTTCTGTGGAAAGCTAACATCATGTAAAGCTAACAGAATATCAGAAAACTAACATCAGCCAAACATGGCGGTAGTGTGATGGCTATAACTGATGCAACCAAGACTTCTGCTCTCTACCAGAAAAACTTGAAGAAGTCAGGCCTTTCTTTGGTGACCTTAAGCTGAAACTTTAGGTTACTTTCGTAACCCCGGTTCTCTGAGTAGCATGAGTGAGTGTCTCACTATGGGAACGCCCTGGGCGTGACCTCATCAGAAGCTCCAATTACACTCCACCAGCCCTGATTGGCTGGGGATAAGTCTGTCAGTGCCAGGGAGAGGGGGCATGTCCCACCCCCCTACCTATATATAGGACTGGCCCTGCACAGACAGATCATTCAAAAAACTCACACCCTCTTCCTCGCTACAAATGAGCAAGGAGGGTGGCTAGGTGAGACACTCACTCATGCTACTCAGAGAACCGGGGTTACTAAAGTAACCTAAAGTTCTCTTTCATAGCATTCGTTTCGTGTCTCACTATGGGAAAATCCTGACTCCCGGATTGCGATGCAGACCCAAGACCGACTGCTGACAATATGAGTCATTGATGGGTGCTTGGTGGCACTGATGCCAAGCTGAGCACTGAATGAGCCAGCGGTTGAGCTGTGACATCAAGCTTATAAAACCGAGCAAATGTATGGGGAGAAGCCCAGCTAGCTGCGGCACAGATCTCCTGGATGGAAACTCCTCTAAAAAGGGCCCATGAGGTGGTCACCCCTCGTGTAGAGTGGGCACGAAGGCCCTCAGGCGGCTGCTGTCCCTTAGAGGTGTAAGCTAAAGCAATTGCAGCAACTATCCAATGTGAAAGTCGCTGTTTTGATACAGGTTTACCAAGGTGACCTTTCGCCCAAGAAACAAACAGCTGGTCACTTTTCCTCAATATTTTGGTCCTATCCATATAAGTGTGCAGGGCCCGAACTGGACAGAGTCCATGAAGACGCTCCTGCATCGCTGAGGAAAAAGGTGGGGGGCTAAAAGACACCAAGTCTATTGCCGAACATGACCCCAACACCTTGGGCAAAAAGGCAGGATTAGGAATTAAGGTCACCCTTCTATTCCCTGCAGAGAATTTGATACAAGCTGGGTTCACTGAAAAAGCATGGAGCTCACCCACCCGCTTAGCCGAAGTAAGTGCCAGTAAAAGCGCTGTCTTCAGAGTAACAAATCTCAAATCCACCTGTCCCAGGGGCTCAAATGGAGCATCCATCAGAGCATCCAGAACCAGAGGAAGGTCCCACGATGGGGCAAGGGGTTTAGAGACAGGAAGCCGACGACGAACTCCCTTCATAAACTGGCAAACCAAGGGGTGCTGTCCCACGGTTTTCCCACCAAAACCAACATGGCAAGCTGAGATTGCTGCCAAGTACACTTTTATGGTGGAAAAAGCCTTACCCTTATCCAGCAGGTCCTGCAGGAAAGTCAAAATGGTAACTACAGAGCACTGAATGGATATTTCCTGTGCTTCTGCACACCATTTTTCAAATATGGCCCATTTGCAGTCATACAGAGACCTGGTGGTGGGGGCCCTTGCACTTTGGATTGTCTCAATAACATTGTGTGGGAGGCCTACAGAGTGTAAATTTAACCACTCACAGGCCAGGCCCATAGTGCCAGCCTTTCTGGGTGGGGGTGGAGGATTTCCCCCCCCGCCTGAGACAGCAGGTCCCGGCGCAGAGGTAGAGGCCATGGTTCTCCCTGGAGAAGCTGGATTATCTCTGCCAACCAGTGCTTCGATGGCCAGTGAGGTGCAATGAGAATCATTGACAAGCCTTCGGCTCGAACTCTGGCTATCGTCGGCAAAATGAGGGCTACAGGTGGGAATGCATACAGGAGAGCTCGAGGCCACTGGTGGGAGAGAGCATCCACCCCCAAAGGTGCTTCCCGGTCGTGAAGGGAGAAAAACAGAGGACACTGTGTGTTTTCCCGAGACGCAAACAGGTCTATTGAGGCCTGCCCGTAACGCAGCCAGATCATCCTGACTACCTCGGGGTGAAGTCTCCATTCTGCATACAGAGGGTTTCCCCTGGAGAGAAGGTCTGCTCCCCGGTTTAACACTCCTGGGATATGAGTGGCCCTTAGTGACAGAAAAAGATTGCTGCTCCAAGTGACCAGCTTGTGGGCCAGCATATGAAGATGAAGGGATCTTAGACCCCCTTGTCGGTTTATGTATGCCACCACAGTTGTGTTGTCTGTCCGAACTAATACGTGATGACCCTTTAGGAAAAGGAGGAAATGTTTCAGTGTCAGGAGAACAGCCAGCAGTTCCAGATAATTTATATGGAACACACGCATGTGTCTGTCCCATGTCCCATTCACTGACTTCCCTTCGAAGATCCCCCCCCAGCCTGACAGGGAGGCATCTGTCGTCACCACTTTTCTGCTCAGTATAGTTCCCATGGGAACACCCTGAGATAGGAAGTGTACACTTCTCCAGGGACGTAGGGCTGCTCTGCAGGTGGCTGAGACCCTTACTCTGTGGGGGGGGTGTAAGCCCACCATCTGAGAAGCCACCCAACGTTGGACTCCCCTCATATGAAGGCGGCCTAGTGGGACAACGTCTAAAACTGAGGCCATTAGACCCAGTAATCGTCTGCACAGACGGGGAGACACAAAATTTCCCTTGTGGAACAGGGACATGCAGTTCATAAGTGATTTTACTCTCTCCTCTGTGAGTTTCACTCTGGCCTGGGCAGAGTCTAGAAACAGACCGATAAAAGAGATTTTTTGACAGGGAAATAGGATGCTCTTCTCCACATTTATTTTGAATCCCAGATCCAGCATGTGTTTTGAGAGCAATGTTGTATGATCTGCAGCCTCCCGCTGTGACGGAGCTGCGATCAACCAATCGTCTATGTACGTGGCTACACGTACCCCCTGCTGCCTGAGTGGTGCCACAGCAGCTTCTGTGCATTTCACAAACACCCTTGGGCTCAAGGAGAGGCCAAATGGGAGAACGAGATACTCGTAGCATTTCCCCTGAAATGCAAATCTTAGATATTTCCTGTGTGGTGGATAAATTGGAATGTGAAAATACGCATCCTTCAGATCGATTGATGTGAACCAATCGCCTGGGCGCAGGAAACGTAAGAGGGAAGCGTGTGTCAGCATTCTGAACTTGTATTTTCTCAGATGTCTGTTTAGAGCCCGAAGGTCTAAGATTGCACGCATCCCTCGACCACCTTTCTTTGGGACCAGGAAATATCTGGAGTAAAAACCTGCTTGGCATTTTTCCTGAGGGATTAATTGTATCGCTCTTTTCTCCAATAGAGAGGATATTTCCTCTTGTAGGAAAAAAGCTGCGGAGCCACTGGCCTGCGATTGAATCACTCCCCTGAACTGTGGAGGCGGCAGAGCGAATTGCAGCCGGTATCCACGGTTTATTGTTCTTAAAACCCACTCTGAGTTTGTGCAGTTTGCCCATTTTATCGGTCTCAGTGACAGCGGGCTGACGGGCCAGTTTGTGTTGCATGGGGTAATACCGCCCTCTTGTGGCGCTGGCTTGCAAGACTTCTCGTCTCGCATCGCGCATGCGCAAGGGTTTCCCTCGGTCAAGCGTCTGCTTATGGGGGGGAGAGGCTGTGCACCTATCAGGGAGCGACAAACCATCTCCCCTCTTATTGGTATTTGTTTGTTTTGCAACATTTTTAGCTGCGCCCTCGGCGTTTTGCCTGGATGCGGCAGCTTGTGAAAGTTTAATGTTCTGTGACATAAAACAGTGCTTGTGGGACATGAACTGGGTCCAACGCGGGACATCCCGAACTGAACACGGTTCCCGTTTCGTGCGCGCTGAGCGGGCTCGAACATCCCCTCGTTTGTGCGCCGAACTTTGCTGAACTTTATGGAAGGGCTCGGTAACAGAGCCGCGTCTGAGGGCGAGTCCAGCTCGCTCTCTGACTTCCAAAAAGCTGTCAGGCCAAACGCTTCCTCCTCCTCACCGTCTGGGTGGACCCGGGTGGCGGCTGATCCGAGCGGGCGGCTTCGGGTTTCTTCGGCCACGAGCCCTTAGCAGCAGCGCCTTTCGGAGGAGGGTTAGCGGCCGTCTGGGTCTTCGGCAATTTAGGGATTCTGAAAGTGGGAGGCAAACGCGCCGCAGCCTGGGCAAAGGTTTGGCGCTGGGACGTGGGGCCGGTGGCTGCGTGCACCGGCGCCCGTCTTGGGAGACACAGCTTTAAAGCCTCATCGTCCCTTTTCTTGTCCTCACACCTCTTTTGCATAGATGTAACAGCTGCACCAAACAGGCCCTGCGGGGTGATGGGGGTATCGAGGAGGTCCTCCTTTTCCCTGGTGGAAAGCGTGGTTAAGTTTAACCATCTAGCTCTTTCCTGTAGAACCATGAGCCCCATAGTTCTCCCCATAGCCTGGATCGCTACCTTATGGAGCTGGAGACAGTGATCAGTGATGATACACACTTCTTCCCACAGTGTAGCGTCCGGTGATGCAGTCATCTCCTCCTCCAGCTCCGCCTGATACGCCATCAGCATGGAAGAAGCGTTCATGGCGCGAACTGATAGAGCGGCCGCCTTGTAGGATTTCTCCGTCAGGTTTGATTGGAAGCGGTCCGCTGCTGAAGGGAGGGATGGAGCCAACCCACCCGAAGACATAGACGTTTTCGGGTGAAGGTGCGCTGCCACCACTGGTTCGACTCGAGGCATTTGGCGGAGACCGTGGTCGTCCATTCCCTCGCAGTCTAGAACCGAGCCACCTGCCACTGGGTGCTTCTCCCTGTACGGTTTGTTGCGCCAGGAAACTGAAAATTCCTCCAGCAACTCAGGGAAGAAAGGCAGGAACTGCTTTCCCGTTCTCTTGGCTTTTGGCAGCTTTTTGCCGTCGAAACGTGATCTTGCTGCTTCAGCCTGAACTTCGGGCCACTGGATATGAAGTTTTGCTGCGGCGCGTTTACACACGTCATGCAGGTCCACATCCAAGGCAGACGAAGAAGAGTCACCATCACCGGCCTGGCTGACGCCCGAAGGTGTAGGTCTTGCGACCCGACCTCGGAGCACAAGAGACGGTTCATCATCTTCTTCTTCGTCGGTGATGAGAAGCTCAGAATCTGCATCCGAGCCTCCGTCGTCACCTGCCATGGGGTAATCGAGCGGGTAAGCTGTGAAGCTATGGCCGCTCACATCCAGTGGCAACGGGTTAACAGCGTCAAGCATATCGCCCCAGCTTGGTCCTGGTTCTGCATCAGGGACCGGTGTCAGTCCTTGAGCCGCCGTTTCTTGGCTAGCTGCAGCAGAAGCCAGGATGGGGTCGCCTCCGGACAGTGTCAATTGACGGGCCAGACGGCGACGCAGCACCTTGAGTGAGAGCCGGCTACAATGAGAGCATTCCTCCGATGACTCGAGGGCTGCTTGGGCATGCCTTAAGCCGAGACACGACACACACATTTGGTGAGTGTCCCAACTCGAAATTTTATTTCCACACGGGCAAGCACGTGGATTTTCGTCCGCTTTAGCGTCTGCCTTTCCGGCGTCCATGCTAACTGCAGGAACGATTTCTGTGAAGTATCGCTACTTCTGCCGGTATTGCTACCAATGGAGTATTGCTACTCCAGTGAAAAACAGTGAAGCGTATTTCTACTCCGCACAGTTATTCACAGATAACAGTGCTGTTTTGCAACAGACTGAACGCTAGTTTTCTCCCGATATAGACTACCAGTCTGGTACAAAGCGCCC
Source organism: Xiphophorus maculatus (assembly GCF_002775205.1). Classification (NCBI taxonomy): domain Eukaryota; kingdom Metazoa; phylum Chordata; class Actinopteri; order Cyprinodontiformes; family Poeciliidae; genus Xiphophorus; species Xiphophorus maculatus. The sequence goes on along the minus strand of NC_036465.1, from coordinate 16,004,989 downwards.
GGCGATCGAGTTCGCACTCGTATCTATGGACAGTTAAGCTAAGCTCCAGAACGGCAGGCAAAAGAGAGAAACCAGTCGGGACTTCTGCTCGTAGCGAGAAGAGGTTTTTGAATGATCTGTCTGTGCAGGGCCAGTCCTATATATAGGTAGGGGGGTGGGACATGCCCCCTCTCCCTGGCACTGACAGACTTATCCCCAGCCAATCAGGGCTGGTGGAGTGTAATTGGAGCTTCTGATGAGGTCACGCCCAGGGCGTTCCCATAGTGAGACACGAAACGAATGCTATGAAAGAGAACACACTTAGGTTAAGCAGTAGGACAATGACCCAGAGAACACCAGCAAGTACACCTCTGAATTTCTATTAAAAAATAAATAAAAAATAGAAAAAGATTCTAAAAATGTATGAGTGGCCTAGTCAAAGTTCAGACTCAAGTCTGACTAAAGATGCATTGATGTAACCTTTAACATATCATTAATGCAAAATCCAAGCCTCTGAGGCTTGAATTAAAACAATCAATTTTAAAAAGACGGAACCAACATTTTTTACAACAATGTACAAGACTCACTGCCAGGTTTTACAATATTTAGTCTGCCAAGACTGACACAATCAATTATAAGGACATACAGATTTTGCTACACACACGGATTATATATTAAGTGAGAATCTAAATAACTAAAGTGCAACAGGAAAAACAGAAGATATCTGAAAGAGGGCAAACACTTCTTTTACAGACTTTATGGCACTCGCAGTTTGTGTAAGTTGCTATGTAACCACATGCTCCCAAGATGGCAAATGGGCAGTACTTTTCAAAGTTTATAGTTTATTGAAAACCAGGAATGCCATACGGGAGACTGGAACTTTTTATAGGGGCACTGTGAAGCTAACAAGCACCTTTAATGTTCACAGAAGCAAACAACTGTCAACTTTGGTCAAAAACCTTGAATTACCTCATTCTGTTCAAGTAGAGTCAAGTTTACATTCTGCAACAAGACAGCGAGTGGAAGTAAACCTTTCAACAAGGACAACTGACAGCTCAAGATTCATTATCCTTCTCACCACCCGTATGTAGCTGGTACAGCCTCACATTCTGAGGCTCTACCAGATTAATGAATAAAAAATGTACTCGCTAAAAACAATTAATATGCCACCCAGACAACTAGGTCCAACATCACTGCAGCTAAATTGTTTTATTGCAACTGCAGTAGCACGTTTATGGAGGTGATAATAAACCCCTATGGACTGTGATGTTGGAACAACTTAAGGTTTGAGACATAAATGATTCCAGACAAATTAATGCAAATAGGATGGCAAGCAGATGAATAAAAATACAGCTTCAGCTTGTACCACAGACTCATGCTGTAATCTTGACCTAAATCTGGCAGTATAAAGTGTAAAAACACAACATAAGTGTTAGAAAAAAATTAAAAAAGTTCTGCCTTATTATAAAGCAGCACTGGGTTTTGGTGCTTTGGCACTTTAAGTTTAATAACTTACAGCAAATGCAGGATATTCAAACATTTGTTTATTTAGAAATAGCAAACTGTTTTTTTCTCTACAAGCCAAGGTTTCATTTTTTTAACGTCACTATGTAAAGTAACCACTTTAAACAGCTGGAAACAGTTGATCACGTGAAACCTGGGGCCTGTGGGGGAAAACAAGTCTGTCTGCCTACCATATGCCCATCAACATTTCTTTCTTCATGGATGTTTGCCAGATATTTACAATCTCATCACATCACTTCTAACTGTTTCAATCTGCTGATGATTTTCTTAAATTATAGTCTGTCCATTCTAAAATTTTAGATTGTTTTGTTAGATTGTTTTTCTCCAACCCCTGCACACAAAAAAATGCTAATCATAATTAGAGATCAACCATTGAAGTTTTTCCTGGTGGATACAACTATCAATTTCTTTTGGTGGTCTTAGTGGCCACTTGCCGTTTTGTTACAAGGACCATAACAAATAAAGGAGAAAATCATTTGCAGATTGGTTGAGGGTATTAGTTTTGAACTCAAAGCATATGTCCCTGAACTAAAAAATTAAGAGTATTGTACATGATCAGAAATATGGGGGCATAATTTTATCTCATTTAATACAGAAAAGAAAAATCTTTTTTTTCATGGAAGTTTACATAAAAAAAAAAATCAGAAAAAAGTTAGGACAATAATAATACTGTACACATATTAAAAATATCATGCTCAGATTAAAACAAAGATGCATCTTCATACTGTAATTTAGAGAAAGAAAAATGTATGAGATGTGTATATGTACTAAAAACAACAGAAGATTTGCTGTGCAAACAACATGGATTTACAAATGATAGCATGGCTGTTTTTTTTTTTAAATGAATGAATTGTAGATAGCAGGGATATAAATACTTGAGTTTGAGATTGTTGGAAACTGTGGTGGTTATAAAGTTTTACAGCCGCTGGGAGGAATAAACTGCAATAACGCTCCTTTGTGCACCTAGGATGCAGAAGTCTATCACTGAAGGAGCTCTCAAGTTGAAGACCAGCTTCAAGCTCAAGTGGAAAACATTGTCCATCAGTAATGTTGCTTCAGCCAGATTCCTTCTGTCTCCCACCAACTGCAGTGGGTCAAGGGGGCATCCTAGGACAGAGCTGGCCTTTCTGATGAGCTGATCTACCCGCTTCCTCTCAGCTGTAGATCAGCTGCTGCTCCAACAAACACCATAAAAATGGCTGATTGTACCAGAGTTGGAAAGGTCTTCACGGGCGCCACCTGAACTCCAAAAGATCTCATTTTCCTTCCCAGGCAAACTCAGAGCTTTATTCTCCCATAAGCAAGTGCAAGTGTCTTTTTGTGTTATTATAATAATAAACAAAATAATAATTAAAGTCACAAAGCATTTTAAAAGTTAGTTTGTGAATTTAGACAGTTTAACTTTCTGGGCAAACCAACATAGGCTTAAAACATCCTCATTGTACATTAACAGATGGTTTTTCTCAAAGCCAGAAGACCACACAGAACTAGCAACTGTCAAACATTAACTAAACATCAATGAAAAATTAAAAATGTCCAACAGCCTCACAGGCAAATATGAGCTCTAGTAAAGACTTCACATCTTTGCTAGGGCTAAACTTCAACTTAGATTAAACGGATAAGCTGATTCCACTGAACATACTTTTATTCATACCACACATTTGCTACCAAGCTGGAGGGGTGAGGGGGGGTTACACACTGTCACACATTTCACACTGCAGTAACATCAGCAGATTGTAAGAGTATCAGAACAGGTCTGGCGGCTCTCCAGACATCCCTCCACAGACCACACATACACCGTCAGCAGTCTAGACTTAAACCATGGTAGGGCTGATTGTTGGAGACTGAAAAGTACCACAGCTCAGTCACTAGGTGACCCCAATCACTGGTGAAGCCAAACATGAATTAGAAAGCTTTGGATGTTAATTTTATTACCCAGTCTCTGATGAGATTATTATCTTTCACTGCAGGAGAGACTGGGTGTAGCTTCAGCAAGTACATAATGTGTATGCAAGGGTTTGCTTTTGCATGCATAAGCACATCTGCATGCATCTTTGCAATAATAATTACACCTCCTGCAGGATATTCCAGAGCAGAAGTAACAAACTGTTTACATTGAAGGTGGAGAGAAATGCTCCAAAGAGAAAACACATGAGAGTAATAGTTCGCAGGATTATTATGGCACTAGAGTATAGAGTTTGTCAGTGATTATGAGTAAGGGATAAATTGGGAAAAAAATATGTCCAAAAGAAATTAGTATAAAGGGGCTGTCTGAGGAGTAAAGACTACTTGATAATTAACAGGAAATTGTGTTTGATAGAAAAATTAGATAAAAACCCAAAGTAGAGGATACATCATGATTTCTGATCAAACAGGGCTGATTTACAAAGCTCCAGAGCTCCTAATATGGCAGCAAGAGAGAAAGCTAGTAAAGGGCTATGCTGGGATGTGTTAGAGGTGGCCCTAATGTGATGTGGCCAGACCTCTAATGGGAAGTCAAACAGCAGATTAAAGGGCAGTGGGTTGCTCTAGGGGAGTCAGTGCTTGTCCGGCTTGCCTGCCAACCACACCCCGCGGCGACATGAGAGGAGCTGCCGCAGCATCCTCCAGCCACAGAGGACTGAGGTCCATGTTCTGGTTAAAACCACAATTCACGTTCTCTGATAAATCTTATTTTATCACCAAAAGGGTGGGATGAAATGATAAACATCCGTAAAAGGAGACTGGCGTTATTTACTCACGTTGGGTAACGTTATCACCGAACTCCAGGCTTCCTCTCTGGCTAACTGGTGGACTATTTTAGTAAAGCCCCGCATTATTCACATTCTTTAACGAGTCAAAAAGCTCTTAGGTTTCTTTAGAAAAAAGCCACCAAACTCCCGAAACTAAAACCCAGACAAGATGAGACCTCTGGTGTGTCAAGTCCTCTGCTGCACCGCTGCTACATCATCAAACACGGGTAACGGAAGCGGCTAGCCGCCTGTCATTCCACAAATTAGCCGGCAGAAGTTATTTAGCTTGACATCGCGAACAAACTCACCTGAAATCGAGGTCCTAAGCGCACGATCACAAGTGGCTGGATGGCAGTGAAGCGTCGCTGCTTTTACATCCAGGAAGGAAGGGAGGGAGGCAGGCTGGCTGGCTGGCTGGCTGGCCGGGGTGGGTGGGCTACGGTGCCGAGATCTGAATTAAAACACTTCATGCACTTTTAAGACGCAGGACACCGCTTACTCCGCTCAAACGCGTCTTCTCCATAAATTTCGCTCATGTCCAGGCGTGAACACAACGACTGAAACCGTATTTCAGCCACTCTCCTCCAGCGACACACAGCCAGCAGCGTCTGGCTTCTCCTCCTCCCCTCGCGCGCTGCAAGTTAATTTCCTCCACAAACGGTTGGAGTCCTCGAGCTACGTCACACGTTCCTTTACATTACATGTCCACGAGGTCGATAAATTAATAAATAAGTAAAACACGGCTAGTGGCTGCAGCCTATCCACGAGGGCGTCGCCGGCAGCGTGATAGAGGTGCGACACCTGACTGCGTGTGCAAGGATGACACTGAACGCGTGCACATGCGTGAACACGCCGCCCGGTGCGGGAGAGGGGGACGTACAGGACGTGCGGTCACACACAAGCAGTTACTGAAATCACATGAATACCCAGCTATTCTAAACAGAAATATGCTTTTATTTTGGACACAAACATGTAAACGCACCTCTTTGTGAGGTTTTTTTTTCTGACAATACACATTTTAGTTATAAGTTATAAATTTGACTGGTTTTAAAACAATACACTCTCAACAAACTTGGCCTAATAACCAACTTTCTCTGATTCCCAATTCTTCAGTACCCCTACTATAAGAATAGAAAACATGCCTTTATTTGTTCAGCACATTAACAGTCCTGCACTCTTAAACAGCCTAGAACTCACCCAAAAATCAGGAAATTATTTAAGATAGTAAAGCCATAGGTCAATATGGGTGCTAAATATTCTACCAAATATTTAATAGAAATAGAAATATTTATTGAGGATTTTTAAAATTTGAATATAGAGTGCGATGCTATCCAGTTCAGTAAAGTTTAGTTCGTTTCATTATATTTGTCATTTTGTGAAAATGTTTTAAAAGAGACTACATTCTGTTCAAATTTGTCAAATGACCTGGCTGAAGCTAAGAGAGATTTAACTTAAAACTGATTCGTTGGTTGTATCTCTTCAATGAAGAGAACACAGAAAATTAAGTTCAGGCCTCTTTAAATTAAATGTACTTTCTTGTGAAATTGTCTAACTCAAACAGTCTCCATGTACCTTTGTAAAAACCAGAAAGACATATACTTTCTCCTTAAAAACGGACACATTTTGTTTAGTAAAGTGCAACTGGCAATTATTTAACAAATATAGAATTTAGCCAATAAAAAAAGAAAAACAAATGTCTTTCTTAAAGCTTTCTATTATCTGTTATTAAACAATTTCATATCATGAAATCAGTAAAATGTGTAAAGAGAGAATCTGCCCAAATGAGAGTCTGTAAAGAATTAATCTTTTTATGTTGACATTTATTTATTCCATTTTAGAATTGTCAAACCTTTAGGTTGGCTCTGTTTTTTAGCTATTAGACAGCTTACTGAATTCATTGTATTCCCTGATATATTTCTGCATTCCTTAATTTTGGACAGTATAGCATGCTGAATCATAAAAGCAGACAAAATCATCTGGCAGTGTAAAAGTGGTGTGATTGTGACCCAGTTTCCAGAGAGGATGCATTACTTACGCACAGCTGCCTGTCTCTGCTGTTCCACACTTTGCCAGGCAGTCTGCCATTCATGAGCAGCTACAAACATCCTAACAGCACAGCACTCTGTAGCTGCAGCATATGTAGCTTATTGCTGTAAGGCAGTAGAGATCACAAGAGGAAAAGCACACGGACTGAGATGCCCTTCAGTAGTGTTCATTTGCTCTCTTTATGTACAGATTTTAATGTGTGAACTATTTTCAGAGTGATAAAGGATAAAGCAGAGTGGAATGGGGGTAATATTGAATATCAATCTACGCAATATTTATGTTCCTGCTAAGGCCAGCAGGCAGACACATAGAGGGAGTGAAAAACGCAATGTTGGTGCAGGCTGGGAGCAATTGGGAGCTATGTAAATGTAGGTCCAAGTCTGTTTTTCGTGAAAAATTGACTCAGGGAGCAAATGTGTGTCACAATGTCTGTTATTTGTTTAGCCCGAGGTGTCATTTTCCCTCCCAGTTTTAGGGAACATGACATTTTGTCAGGTTGGCTTTTGCAATGCACTTTGTAGAAAACAACAAGCACCAAGCAGTGCAGGTCACAGAATCAGGATAAAGAAAAATTCTCCATATGACATAGCAATAACCTTGTGATAAGACCTTGCGATTTTTCACTATTGAACAAACAAGGAACTTAAGGTGTTTAAGGTAATAATACGAGTGACTATTAATAGGTCAAAGTAAAAGGTAATAATCAAAACAAAGATAGCTGATGTAATGTATTTCTATTCTCACCAGTTCACAGCCTGGTGTACATGTAGCTCTTCTATCATGCACTGCTGTAAGATGTCCAGTGTGTCAGTTTAAGATTTGCCATGAGTTATTAGGTAGACATAAAAAAAAAACATGTGGAAGAAGGTGCTCCTGTCAGAAGAGGACAGGAGGACCTTTTCAACCCACATTTAGAGTATTATCTGTGAAGAGGAAGGGTAACCTTGCACATAAAACCCCAAACCTCTTGGGGCGGTGCGTGGTGTAGCAGCAGTACACCGGGTGCCCATGTACAGAGGCTATTACTCCTCAAAGCAGCCATCGGGGTTTGATTCCTGACCTTGGGACCTTTGCAGCACGTCTTCTCCCCTTCTCTCCCTCAACCCATTTCCTGTCTAATATAGTACAAATAAAGATGATGCAGTGCTACAAAATATTTTATGAAAAACACCATCCAACAGTAAAACATGGCTGTGGTAGCGTTGTGCTGATGAATGCCTGTTTTTCAGCAGCGAAAGGGAAATGTTGTGGTTGGTGGGAAGATAAAGGCTGTAAAAGACTTCAGATGGAAAAGAAGTCATCTTTCCTCAACAACAATCCCTAACATCCAGCCAAGAGAAGCTGGAGTTTTTGTTTCTCTTCAGTGAATGCAAAGTATCAAAGATGTTGATTCAAAGTGTCAACATCTTGACAGATCTTTATCATTTGTTCTGCTTAATTCATAGACGGATATAGTTTACCATGTTTTATTTCAAATCAGGAATTAAACCTTCCAAGTTTGAACTGACATAAATCATTGGAAAGGCTCCTATAGTGATCGTTCCACATGGCAAAATCCAATATATATTCCGTGCATACAAAAATGATCTAGACTTAAGATGAGATACATGTTGTTAAATCTTGTGAACACAGTAAAATACAACTTTCTATTGTAAACATTTTGCTGCAGTGTTTGAAAATACGAAATACTGAGAAATATTATCGTTTGTTATCAATACTTGGAATAGTTCATTTAGGGGTTATGTCATTCCCAAATTTCAACATGAAAAATTAAAGACATTATAAGACAATCTGCATCTGTTTGCCAAACAGATACTAATATTTCTTCTGCATGCCACTAAAAGTAGCCCAAGCACCAGTGGTGGCATTTCCTCTACAGTTTGAGAACCATGGGGCTTAGAACAAAGCATTTTCGTGCATCAATGTGGTTTTTACAAAGTTCAGACCTAAATCCAAATAAAAACCATGTGGCAAAACTTGAAAACAAGGTCACTTTGCATACAATCTGACTTTGAGCAGGAAAGAAGAGTGGATTCAGAGGAGAAGCTGGTAGAGACATACTGTACTTGCATCTGTGACTGCAGAAAAGCATACTTTGCTAACTTTTCAGGTTATTTGTAAAAAACAAGAAAATCCAACCATCATGTTCTTCCCATGTTACAAGTATACACTACAGTGTGTTGATCTATCACATAAAATCCCAACAAATACTTTGAACTCTACTGATTACATCATAAAATGTGGAAAAAGTGAAAGGCTTTTACAAGGCACAGTAACTTGATAGCTTGGGTATAAAGAGCACCACTTCTTTTTAACTCAAGAGAATCTTTTTATTTTTAACATATTGATGAGAACTTTCCACAACGAGCTTACCATACCATCGGTTGTGCTGTTGGACCTGTTATAGCCAAAATTGCCCTCCAGAGCTGAAGACTTATATTAATACAAGATTTAGATGAAACCCATTTGCAAACAGTTGAGAAGAAATAGTCACTGAGTGAAAGAGTGGATTTCAGAGGCAGTCCACCATACTGACCTATTTTCACAACTTTAACTCAAGTGCCCACGGTGACGTAAGTAATTCATATGAAGGTAATTAGGCTTCCCCTGGGCATGAGTCACCACTATTAGTCAGTATAAATTTCTGAGCCTGTTGTTCCATGTCTGTGCCCAAAATCTAGGGTCCTAATATCAGAGGACAGCTTCTCTGGCCTGCAAGTCTGTGATTTGTTAAAACGTTACTTAAATGAATGTCAAAGCAAGCAAGGTTACAAAGTAGATATTTATATTCTTATGCATTGGTGAAGTAAACTCATATATTCCATTTGAAAGCCCAAACATTTTAATGCTTTACCAGCACTGAAAAAAAATCCTCTACCCACACCCAGAATCATTAAAGATTTCTAATGTTGCCTGGGTGCAAAAAGTGTGAGCCAACAGGCACCATTAAAGGCCAACCAATGTTTCATTATTATTACTTACATAATGGAAAACAGACATGTATGACTTAGAAGAATATGGCAGTGTGTAATGTCATGGATTTTGCTTTCTCAGCTTTGTAGTTTGTGGTATTGATTTGTGACCCCCACAGTCACTGTTTAAAATATGCAATAAATATCAACAATAATTCAAGTCATAATAAGAAGGTGTCTTAGTGGACAGCACAGCAAGCTGTGGTACATCTCAGGCCACCCACACTGAGGAGATTTAAGCAGATCCAGAAAGAAGATTGGTGAATATTTCATCCGCCCTTTAATTCAATATCCATGGTCTTATAGTTTGTTTTTACATATTATATAGAAGCAAAATGTAAACATTTAATAAGCAGTACCTAGAAAAACTATTCACATCCCTTGAACATTTTTACATTATCATGTTTTAACCATAGCGTTTCATGTTTCTCAGTTTTTTTTATATTTTACACCACAACACAAAATAGCACATAATTGTTCAAAGGAAGGACAATGATGTGTTGTTTTCGAACATGTTACAAGAATCTATATTCAACCTCTTCTTAACTTTGATATCCTAAAATAAAGTCTGGTACAACTAAATTCAAATAGTCACCTAAAGAGAATTCATTTTTATGCAGCTGTTCTATTAATTTCTTAAAGGTTACTTATACAATATTTCTGAACAAAGCCTCATTAAGACAGGGACACATTAGAGAGGTCAGGGTGAAGTTAAAACCAGGGATAGGTTGTTGAAGAAGGTGCTCTTAAATGAAATAAAATCTCACCTTTTCGGAATAGCATTCCATACGTGTGCCCAATAAGCAGAACTTTACCATGGACACAACAATCTCCCAATGTGGGGACAGTGGGAGACTTGTCTTCAGGAGGTACAAGGTTTAGCTCAGGGTGTCCCATTCCAGTAGCTGGAGTGTGTCAAATTATGTAGGAGCCTTCTAACGACTAATCCTTTTGATTCAGATACGTAAAACCAGGGACAGATCTAAACCACCGGCAATTAGTTAATCATGTTGGTCACCACTGGTTTAGATCACAACACATTCATGTGTCAAATAAACCCAGTCAAAATTTCAGAACTAAATATAATTGAGAATTTTGGGCAGCACTTTAAAACTAGATGTGCAGAAATACTATACATAATATCTAACACATAGAGGAATAGGCAGAAAAGGTTGTCTCTAGAAGCATGATGCACATTTTCAGGTTCAGACGTTCCTGAACAATATGCACACCACATTTTTCACATTTTCCTTCTTTTTCTTTACTATTATCTGCTACTTTGTGTTGGCATGTCACAAAACACTCCAACCAAGTACATGGACGTTTGCAGTTGAAACATGACAAAATGTGAAAAAGCTTAAGAGGCATTATTTTTGCAAGGAACAGTAAACTAAACAGAAGCTCAACCTTCGCAATATTAATTTACTCTTTGTGTTTGAATTGCTTTTGTTCTTTACTACTGCCACTAAGGCCCATTAGTAGCTGCTGATCAATAAATGGAAAGGTAGTGAGCTGAGAAAGAGAAATTTATTACCAGTGAAGTAGCCCATTTATTTGACATATTTATTCAGAAACAAAAGGTGAATTCTGTGAGGATTCTTGCCTGTACCACATACACCAATTGTACTTTATGAATGAAACTGAGAACAACTCAAACTAACAGTGTTTCTTAATCTTCACATCATTGTTTCTGACCAATTAATACAAAAAGATGCCTGCTGTGACTTGAGCCATTACTTGCTTGAGGTCATACTGAGAAATACAAAGCAGACTGAAGTCACAGAAGCAGCTTGTTCCAATTTTCAGACTGTAACGACTCAAAGTAATGATTGCTTGATAAAAACTGGCTACTGCTGTCTCGAGCAGAGGCACTTTGGTGGTGACAAACCACCAAAGGGATTTAAGTATTCAGACAATTTGAACTGATGATAAGCTCATTATAACGAACATGTGCTTGAGCTGTGAAGGTGTGTGTGTCGAAACCCAGTCTAAAGACTAAAGACTGATTTCCTAATATATTCAGACTAAAAGCAGTAAAACGGTGCTGCTTATCCTCTAAACTGGATTGTATTAATCTACTAATCACACAGCATTTCTTTAACTACTTCTCCCCAGCTGCACTGTGGCAATTAAGACCCTAATGTTCTTTTCTTTGGCTACTGTGTTATTTCTACTCTTGTTCTCTTAGTTGAACTCTGATGATAACCTGGGTCTTGTTCCCTTTAATGCCCAGTAATTGTTGCTGCTCTTTCCTGTTTTACTGTGTACTTCTTTATGGTTAATCTCAATCTTTCATCCCTGCTTTCCCACCACATCTGGTATCATTTTACAGTATAAAATCATTCAAATAAAAGTAGTGGCAGCACAGTCTGCATAGTGTGTTCCTCATATGGATACCATTTTAAACATTGGATCTCATTGTTGTTAGGTATAAGCACCTTTTCACTAATTGACACTTTTTGCTAGCTCCTAGGTAAGGTAGTTCCTCAAAATATTAGCATACTAGATTCCCTTAAACCCTGACCAAAGGTTGTTGAATGACACCCAACCATTAGAAAAGAACATAAAAAGAAAGTTCTTCAGTTTTATGGAATATCTATTCAAAAGGGAAAACAGCAAAATGATTTGTCATTGGTTTTAATTTCAAATAATATAATAACATTTTTAAATCAGATTTATAAATAAGACAATGGACTTTTGGGTGGGTTTAACAAAAACAAAAAAAAGCATGAAAAAAAAAACAAATATAATCTGCTGCCATCTGCTGGTGTTGAAATGTTATAACAGGCAAGTAAAAAGAAAATTAAAATAATGAAAAAAAATAAAAGAAACCAACACAAGCTAAATTTCTTTAGCTTTGTTTATTGTTGTTGTTGGAGCTGAGCCAGTGCGATCTGTTTAGCTTGATTTAATATGCAAAACCTTGCTTTTGAATGATTTATATTGTGAAATATACTGTGACTCCGCAGGTGAATATTGTGGCTATTCACCAGCAACGTTATAAAAAATATACATAATAAAAAAAGCAACTTTATATACTTGTAATATTGGAAGCTCCGCCTTTCCGACCAGGTCCACGGCTCTCTTCACCGGCTGTTAAACGAAGCAAGTCCCTGACAGCATTTTCCTACTTCCTTCCTATTTAAGCCAATCATATTGTGTTTAGTCACACGAGTGTGTGGTTTTACCCAATCAGAGGCCGCAAAACAAAATGTAGGCGTGTGCGCCAACTGTAGCAGCTGACTGTCTTTCCTGCGCAGTGTTAGTGTCTGGAGTTTGACCACTGTCAAAGGAAAGGACATGTCTATTTCTCAGGATCCAAACGGAGGACTGACTTGAAACAGCAAGTCCCACGGCCCAATCACCAGAGATACTTCACTAATTCTTGAAATAAACCGAAAGGTGAGCGGGCAGCAGTAATTATTGTTAGCATTATTCGCTATAAAGCGCTAGGTTATCTCGCTGTGGTGATGTGTTAAATGGCACAGCAACGTGTGTTATTGTTATATAACAGTGGCGGTTCTCACAGCTGCAACTGGACTCAAATGTTTCCCAATAAGTTCAAGGATGTCACCTTCTCAGGCTAGCTATTCAGTTTAGCTTGATGTTGTCTGAATTGGAGTGATAGATAACCTAACGTGGTTCAAACACTGATAAAAGTTTTAACTTGGACAACCTAAACTACCAATCAGTCACAGATTTCTGGCTGAATTAAACTGTGCTATGTGGTACAGAGTAAAGGCATGAAAACCTTATGATCAGCTGTCTTAGCATTTCAAAACCCACATAGCATTATTGTTGTAAAAACCAACATGATTTAGAGTTGTACGCCGTGTTGATGCACACATAATTTTGTTAGCTGGTTACAGTGGAATAAATGACTGTGTTCAGAAAGTGAAAGTGCTTTTGAAAACTTGTTTTTGTTTATCATTGTTTAGGTGTGCGACGTGAACATATTCGCTAAACTGTGGTTTATTTACGCATCTCTACTGAGACCATGATTGGGTTTACTGTCTCAAACAGAAAATAGACAAATGATTTGAACAGCATCAACATTTCTCAGACCTCAGCTTGTTCACGTGAATCTGGGAGTCTGCAAACAAATATTTTAACCACCGGCCTCCGACTGCTACTTTGACCAGAACAACTGTATTTATAATGAGATTAAATATCACTGTTTAGGTAACTTTTGATTACAGTAGGTTGCACCAGATTTCACAAATTTCAGATCTATATTCAAAAAATAAAAATCCAACATCGCTACAGTGTACTACTTTGTGTTGGTTAGTCACAAAAATCCTGATAAACATACTTTAAAGTTTGTGGTTTTAAGATGAAGAAGTTCAAGGGGTTTGAATGTCTTATTTCATTTTTTCTTATGATCTAAGTCAGATCAGACATGGATCATAAGTCTGATCTCTGAAGGTTAATTATTGATACGTTTAGTGATGTAATCATTTCTGCCAGTCTCCTGACTCTTCCTCTGACAGATATTTCAATGAACTCATATAAACACTAAAGTCTTAGGTTGACTGTTCTTTTTTACAGCCATGGATCCTTCATCTACAGGCAACCTCCCCACACCGAAGCTCAACCCTTCATCTCAACCCATGAGGCCTGGAACTTCCTCGCTCGGCTCGTCGGCGAGCTCCTCCACCCCTGAGCCGAAGAGGCATAAAGTCACGCTGCCGACGCCTCCGACCACTCCATCACCTCCTCCCTCCGCCACCTCGCCTCAGATATCTCCACGGCTTTATTCTCGCTCTTCCTCCCTCTCCACACTGACAACTCCATTTCCCTACCAGCCCTCCAGAAGCTTTTCACAGCCGGGCAGATCGCAGCTCAACGCAGCAGCATCAACAGGAAGTCTTTTTAATGGTTCATCGGCTGCCGCGGTGCCTTCATCGCCTGTCTCACCTGAACCAGGTAGAAAACTCAGACCTTTGAGCTCAAACACAAGCTTTCTAACGTGGTTTTACTTTGCAGTTTTTCTGCAATCAGTGCAGCCAACACTCCTAGACACTGTTGTGTCGCCGTAACAAACAGACATGCAAAGCAGCTGCTCCCTTTCTACTGACCTTCAGGGAAACACCAGAGTCCCTATTTAGTTTTTTCTGCTCTTTGTGTGTCATGTTGCCATATAAGGGGTATAGATCTCTTATTCACATCGCTTCACATCACATAGCATATTTTAGTTATTTAAAACAATTTATGATATCAAGATGTATTGCTGCAAATTGTGAAAATATCACTTTACAAAAAGAGTGAGCCTATCAAATTGATACAAGCCTTATAATGTAACTAACAAGCAAAAGTTAAAACTGACCCTTTGAATAATTAAGACTGGATGTTACCTGTAGCAAGGCAGCAGCTGTTTACTGTACTAAACTAAGTTATTTTAGGGTTCAGAGATAGTGTTAAAGTATGAGCAGTGTTCCAGGACAGCACAAGAGGACATCTAATGCGTGTCACTGGATATCATCAGTATTTTCTTTAGCTCACCCACACTCAGACAGACATCTGATCCACTCACCAGTATCACCTACAACCATTAGAAATATTAAGTCACTGAAAGGTTTACAGAGCCTTTATTTTAACAGAAATGTTTTTGATAATTGAGGTCTTACTTCCCCTGGGACCTAGGATTGGCAGTTTAAGATCATTTACTGAATGAGGAGGATTGTGAGAACAGAATAAGGAGCTTTAAGTGTTTTTATTTTATATACTCAATTTTTCTTCAACTTTTTCCCTTTTTGTTACTTTATAACCACAAGCTTTAGAATATTTTGTTGTGTTCATGTGTGACTAAGCCACACAAAGTAGTTTGCAACTATGAAGTGGAAGGAAACGATGCCTGGTTTTCAAGCTTTGGTTTTTACGAATGAAAATATCACAAGTTTTTACTGAGTCGTGATGTAGGTATTTTGCCATATGTTTCAACCAACTATGCACATTTACCTTTGCTCATTTCTATTTGCAACATAGCTCGAGTTCAGTTAGATTGGTTGGTTTGTGTCTGTGATCGTCTTTTTTAAAGAGATGCTACAGATTATCTGTTGGATTCAGCAGAGAATCTGTTGATACCAACATTAAATTGTTATTATCTAACAAACAGTTCTGTTACTCAGCCTGGTGTAGATGAAGAGCCTCGTCTTTGTACATTTGCAGTTGTGCCATACACTTTTCCATTTTCGGATGATGGATTAAACGGTGCTGCGTGAGATGCTCAAATCACAGGACATTGTTCTATAGTGGACCTCTGGTTGTATGTTTATAGATCCTTTCTTGCTGTTTGCAAAACCTCAGACAGTTTCTTTGTCTTTGAGGAATGGTCTGTATAAAGCTTTAATTATCCTACTCTAAACTCTTATCAGTACTGCCATCACTGATGAAGAAAAGCACCGTGACAGGATGACGCTACCACAACCATCTTTCACCATGGGATGGTGGTTTTTCGTTTAATTTTAGTGTCATCTGACCAGAGCAGTGGGAAATCAAAATATACGCACTTGTGTATTTTTTGAAACCTTTTCAAGTTTTTTTTTTACCATGGTCAATCACTTAAAACCCTAATAGACTATACTGCTTTGTTTTCGGTTAGCGAATCTGGAAGACATAAAAAAATATTAATACCCTCTTATGCACCTCTTTTTATGCATTATTACAAACAGGCCTTTTAACCTCACATCTCAGATATCATAATTCTACGATCCATAAAACTTCAATCAAAATCATCTGATTTTTTTGTGTGTGTGTGTGTGTGTGTGTTTTTCCAGATGAGTCAGAGGAGGATGTCCGTTTGGAGGATTTGGAAGAGAGAGCAAAATCAGGTGATGCTAAAGCACAAACAAAGGTCAGTGAACATGCTGCAGATTGTTGACCATATGTTGGAAACAGAACACATCAGCTGAGTCATGATAATGTTTATAGTTTAGCCCCACTATGGACAGATCAGCTGTGCTTGTTTTGCAAGATTAAGACTCTGAACGTGTGTATGTGTGTTTCCAGATGGGCCGTCACTTTCTGGCCTTGGCAAAAGAAAGCGATGAAGAGCTGAATAACTGCAGAGCGGTCACATGGCTGATCCAAGCTGCTAAACAGGGCCGCAGAGATGCTGTCAAACTGCTGCAGCAGTGCTTAAAATCCAGGAAAGGTGACCAAAAAGTCCATCAAACTACTCCTGTTTTCAGTGTGACAGCAGAAATCCTACTTTTATTGCTACTAGCTTTTTTTTATGTTGCTTTTATTCACTTCTGTACTTCAGGAATCACTTCGGAGAACTCTGAGGAGGTTAAGAAGTTATGCACCGAGACACGTTTTGAGAGAGGAGTCAGGAAAGCAGCTCTGCTCATGTATTTTAAGCTGAACCCAGAGAAGAAGAAATCTGTGGAGGTTTCTGATTTGCTGGAGAACGTGGAGCACGTTCACGCAGAACCAGGTGCAAAAAGGAAAATTTTTACACAATTTAAGCTTTCTTTCTCTGCCTTTTTGTCAATTATTTACTTCCATTTGTTTATGGAAACCCATCTGCTCAGGCCCACTCAACAGCTCTGCTAAGAAACAAAGGCGAGTCCTGGAGACGATGGTTTCCAGAGAAGGTTTGCATATTTTAACATATAATTACTCATTTTCATTGGTAAAGAGAACTGTAATGTAAAATTTGCATTTTGCAGGTTTTATAAATCCATTTGGGTCTCAACTGCTTATAAAAAACACACAAAAAAAACCCCATCAATTTGTTGGCAATAAGTTAACGTTTTTTGGTGTCTGGAAAAAGAGCTATTTCAAAAAACTCCTGATTAAGTCACAGTTGACAGGCACTGTGCCGTTACCTAGCAACCCATACATAATTTAAATCATGCATGATGGAATGATTATTTATTTAAGGTTTCCCATTATGGATTGCTTATAAAACTTCTTTTTTTTTTTTTTAAGTGAGTCTATAGGTTTTCTTGTTTCCTTTTGTTGCAGCCAGTTCTCATGTGGATCTGGATGACTTTGTTGAGATGACAAAGAAATATGCGCAGGGTATTGCACCGTCACCCTTCATGGCCTCTGCAGCAGATGATGATGATGACGATGATGATGTGGTAGTGAAAAATCCAGATGAACTGCCGCTCCATCAGAAGGTAAGACACTGTTCCCCGCAAATACAGACGTGTGTATTTCTACACACGTCTGTATGAGAATTGTGTGTAGCACATTTGGGAATTTAAACTTGCCAGTAGTTTATTTTACATATAACTCCATTTTGGCCAATTTGAGCATTTATAAACTCTCTACAAACATAAACGTTTACATCATGTGTGTCTCTCTCAGTTGCTGAAGTTCCCTCTGTACGCTCTGCTGGAGATAAAAGAGCATCTCATAGACTGGGCGTCGCGGGCCGGCATGCAGTGGCTCAGCGCCCTCATCCCCACTCACCACGTTAACGCACTCATCTTTTTCTTCATCATCTCCAACCTCACCATTGAGTTCTTCATCTTCCTCATCCCGCTTCTGATTTTCTACCTCTCCTTCTTCTCCATGATCATCTGCACACTGCGGGTATTTCAGGTTAGTTATGACTTGCGCTCTTTTTGACAACACTGAGTCTGCGTTTTAGATTTGTGAAATATTGAAGAAGTAATGAGTTCACCTTTAAAAGACGCATTTGTCTTTTCTAGAATTCAAAGGCATGGGAAAATTTCCGAGCTCTCACAGACCTGCTCGCTCATTTTGAGCCTGGTCTGGATCTGGACCAGGCCGAGACCAACTTTGGATGGACACACTTGGAACCTTACCTGTAAGGTCACCTCTGTTTGCTGTTTTTTTTTCATTTAATTTGCTCTGTTGTTGTTGTTTCGACTGGGTTTCAAACTTTTAGGTCCAATTCTTCTTTTCGATTAAAATTTTGTTTGAAAATAAGATCATATGAGAAAAGAAGAAAAAAAGACCAAAAGTCAATATATAAATGGAATCCAAACCTTTTGTCTTCTTCACTTCCATGCACTTTGGTGCCTTTGCCAGTGCCAAGATACCAACCAACATGTTGAGTTATATCTGCTAAATGTGTCCAGAGGAGTGGACAAATATTTAGTCTGAATTATGACAAAATATTTGTTGATGGCTTCAACAAGTTTGTGGTCCGGGTTCAACATGCTGAGGCACATTTGCTCAAACATTATATCTGTACATTTGGTCCTGTATGTGTATTTTGACCCTTGTTTCTGTTTTCCCACAGGTACTTCCTGCTCTCAGTGGTCTTCGTTGTGTTCTCCTTTCCTGTTGCCGATAAATCCTGGGTCCCCAGCTCAGAGCTAGCTGCCATCGCTCTCTTCTTCACCATCACGGCCTTCCTCAGCCTCCACGCCTCTGCTCAGCTCTTTGCTCGTAAAGCCCTTCTCTCTGAGGTCCTTTCAGGAGCATGCTCCCTCACTCAGCTGCTACCCGACTCCTTCTGGTTCTTCCGGATCTTTGGGAAGACGTTTGTCACAGTGCCTCTCGGAGACGCCGTGGTGTTAAATCTTGGCATACCATGGCTTTTGTATGGACACCTCTTCTATCTTCTCTTCTGCATGGCCCAGCTGAAAGGCTTCAAGGGAACCTACCTGTGCCTAGTGCCCTATTTGGTTTGCTTCACCTGGTGTGAGCTTTGCTTGGCATTCCTCCATAACGCCTCAGCCATAGGACTGATCCGGACTTGTATAGGCTACTTCCTGTTCCTGTTTGCCCTTCCTGTTCTCACACTGGGTTTGGCTGCCATGATTATGATCCAGTTAGTGCAGTGGTTTCTGACCCTGGAGGTAACAAAGATGGTGGTGACACTGATTGTCTGCTTTGTGCCCGTGGTGTTGAGGCTCTGGACTCGCTTCAGCCTCAACCCCATTGTGGTTTTGAGGTCTTTGTCACGGAGCAGCGTAGTCAAGCTCATCCTGGTGTGGCTGAGTGCGGTGGTGCTTTTCTGCTGGATGTATGTCTACAGGTCTGAAGGAATGAAGGTGTACAACTCTACCCTGACATGGCCTGAATACAGCAACCTCTGTGGGCCATTGGCCTGGAAGGAATCCAACATGGCCCAAACTCAGATTCTCTGCTCCCACCTGGAAGGACACAGAGTCACCTGGACGGGACGCTTTAAATATGTCCGCGTGACGGATATCGAGAATGGGCCGCAGTCGACTATCAACTTGTTTCCTGTTTTTCTAGGAAACTGGATGCGCTGTCTGTATGGAGAACCCTATCCGATGTGTGATGAGGGGAAACAAAACGCAGCTGCTGAGCCCCAGCCGCTGCCGGCTCCAGCTCCTCCTCAAGAAGATCCGCTTTGCAAACTGAAAACCCTGGCCAAGCATGAGTGCCACATCAAGCGCTTTGACCGATACAAGTTTGAGGTTACCCTGGGAATGCCGCTCGAGAGGAAGACTAAGGATGGGACAATCATAGAGGACGAAGATGCAACCAAGGACATAGTCTTGCGGGCGAGTAATGAGTTCAAGTCTGTCCTTTTACACCTGAACGCCGGCAGTCTGGTGGAGTTCAGCACCATCCTGGAGGGGCGTTTGGGCTCCAAATGGCCGGTGTTTGAGATGAAGGCCATCCACTGTTTGTCCTGTGGGGACACCCGCGTTCCCAAACGCAAACAGTTCAAGATTGAGCACGACTGGAGGCGCACAGCTCAAAACGCCCTCCAGTTTGGGTTCGACTTCTTCTTCAACCCCTTCCTGACCGCTCGGCTAGAGGAGCAGTCAGACACTGAAACAGAGATGGTGGCACAGGAAGACACATAGAGTGAAGACAACTCTTAAATAGAAGAGGCCTCATAATAATAAAGTTATCGAAGAACACTAATGATTGTACGACACCGATCTATCTGCAATATTGGTTATTGAGTACAAGGAACAAACAGATCCTCAAGCATTTACTGTCTTATAAAAGCCCTCGCACTCCTTGAACATCGTCACATTGGTTACATTACAGCCTCACCCGTACCTCACTGGGGACCAGCAGCTGAAGATCTGTCTGATTTTTGTGTTAGCTTATTTTTGGTTAACACAAAATAAGCTGTGATCTAAGGCATGCTGTGCTAAGTCTTGCTATACATTTTGTGGTCATTGAAAGGTGAACATCTCCCACATCCTCAAGTCTTTCAAAGAACAAAAGAGTTGAATTTCTCTGTATTTAGTTCAATTCATCCTCCTACTGACTACTGACCCTGCTGCCTCCATGTTTAACCATATGGAGCAGTGACAGCCTTTTATCACACATTTTTGCATGGAGACCAGAGAGTTCCATTTTGGTCTCATATGACTGGAGCACCTTCTTCCACATGATTGCTGTATCCTATACATTTTTACAAAACCTTAAACACATTTTTTAGGGTTTACTTTCACCCTCAAATAGTTAAGAGTTTTCCACCTGAGCTGTGCATCACTGCCGCTCCTAGGGAGTCACCATAAACCTTTTTGTTGCTTCTCTAGGCCTGTCATGATGACATTTTGCTGGATAATAAAAAAAAACTGCTATAAACAAAAGTGTTGTTTTGAGACCATTTTCAAGTAATATATTGATAATGGCATAATAATGCAAGTTCTCTCTTTCAAAGACTAATAAACTTTGCTTTTGTACAGAAAGCGCCACACTGAAACCAAAATAAAACAACCAAAAACAATAAATAAAGCAGAAATATAAACCTTGCATAACCCAAGCCATAAACAAAATAGATTATTAAGCTCATTTTAATTTAAGTGCCTATTGTGACAGTTTTATTGCTCTCCCTATCCAGCCTGTCATCTTAGATGGACAGCCTTGTCTTGGTAGAGCTGCAGTTGTGCCATAATCTTTAGATATTGGTTTTATAATACTAAAATATCCCAAAATGTTATCCTTAACCTGTCTGCTGCACTTCTTGGTCTTCATGATTGTTGTTGCGCAACACCCCCCCCCCTCCTTTCTGTCTCTACTGTCTCACTCTCTGCTTCCTCTTCTGAGAGGGGAGATGTGCTACCAGCTCTCCATCTAACGGGTTAATTGAGTTTCCTAAATCTGCCGGGATTTACCCTGTCCAGAACTGAAGTAAACTCTGTTTAAGCTGGTTTCGAGAAACGATTCACCTGATTTTTAACGGCCTACATCCAGGTGTCTCACCCTTCTTCCCTCTGTGAATTAGCCAGACTGAGCAGCCTACAGCCAACTAGTTTCACAGAGCACACCTGTTAACGGTCGCTCGTTCTCTTATTTTACAACTTGCATTTGTTATTGAACCAGGTAGGTTTTAGTGACTCGGGCGAGTCCCAAGGATGACGTTTTAAATTTGGGCTACCAGCAACTTAAAAACATTTTAAACTTTTTCCTCTCCAGAATCAAACATCACAGCTATTTTACAACCATCAAAGAACTTTAAGGTGACTCATTAACTGAATGTCCACAACATCTTTTAGATTTTCTTTATGCTAAATATTTTATTAGTAAGGCATTTTTGCAAGGGTCAGTACAGCTTAATTCAGTAGCAGAAATAATCAAATAAGTAAAATCAGTCATCTAGTCTGTCTTTCCCTACTGCTGACTGAGAACTAAAAAAAAGGAACCTTTGAGAGAGACGGACGGAGCTTGACGCCTCGAACCCCAGACCTGGCACGACGACGAAGAAGGTGCTGCAGCAGGAGGAAGACGCCGATCGATGAAGGCCAGGATCTCCGCAGGTCTGATGATGAAGAAGGTGTTGCAGCAGGAGGAAGACGCCGATCGATGAAGGCAGGGATCTCTGTAGGTCTGATGAGCCTCCTCTCCGCATGGATGGTGAGGTCACACAGGACTTGGTGCTGGCAGGAAGGAAGGCACCAGTTCTTCTTCTTTGTCTTTGCCTTTGTCTTCATCTTTGTCTTTGGGGTCTGAACCCAGCCGATGAGAGAAGTGCGATTTGAAGCCACAGGTTGTGGGGCTGACGGGTTGGTCCCCATGGCCGGACAGTCTTCGGCTCCGTGGCCCCGGCTCTTCTTCAGCTGCAGAGTTCTTTGTCCATCTCGATCTTGGCTCGAAGCTGCCCGGAGGATCCAACGAACGGTTCCTCTTTTGCACTCACCTTTTATAGGGTTTCTGACTGCTTAGACAGATGATCTCATATCCATCACTGTCTTACAGACATTTCCTGATGTCTGTGCTAATGTCTCAGGGTTGCTCAACCTCCTATGTCCATTGCCTGCACAACCTTTCACCTACTCTCTAAATAAGGCGTTGATCATCTCTGCTCTCCTGTTAGTTCCTTGCCTTTCACCTTTCACCTACTCTCTACCTCCAACATATCAGTGATGTTTAATTGCAGTTACACCTTTTACACCATTTCAAGTTCAATGTCAAAATCACATTTATATCACATTTATTTTCTTTAGCTTCTTTGATTTAGCATTCATTTATAATTTTATAACCATAACTTATATCACATTTATTTTCTTCAGCTTCTCTGATTTATCATTCATTTATGATTTTATAACCATAACTTATTAATTATACTTATTATAATCTTAATGTGAGTTATTACAGATGTTTTTCTGAAAAGAAACCAAGAATAATACATGATTCTAATTATTTGATGCCAAAGTTACAGTTACTTGTTTTTCTTGTAACTGTTCCCACAAATGTTCGTGTAAATATTATTACAAGTAAACCAATATTAATATAAGTATTTTACTTTGAATCTTATCAAATTACCAAAATGTTTAGATTTCATTCTTTAAACTTTCATGATTTAAAATAAGGAATAGTCTCAGCTATTTTTTATAAATCTGCAGGCTGGAACTTACTTCCTCTTTTTCCAGGAAACCTGCTTTTCCTGTTTAATGACTCTTTCTGACTGACTATGATTTCTTATGATTAGATAGAAAAAAGTAGAATTAAAGCAAAGTTTGCATGAGACAAAAACAACACACACAACTAGATTTATTTTATTGACACTTAAGTCTACTGTTGGGCCTAGATGTCACTTGAGTGATTCATTTTAAAGATAACTTTATTTATTATTACTGTTAAACTAACTTTATTGACACTTAAGTCTACTGCTGGGCCCTGATGTCACTTGAGTGATTCATTTTAAAGATAACTTTATTTATTATTACTGTTAAACTAAAATCTCCAGCATGGGGAAGTGGGATGAGCTCGGATTTTCTTGACACCCCCTCCACGAGGTCAGACCTTTCACATGCTGGGAGTCCATCACCCTCCTGCAGTTCGCCGTCCTCATCCCCTGGAAAGAGAAGAGGTTCGTCTGGGATGTGAAGATGCAGATTCTTCATCCTCAGTTGTCACAGAGGGCTCAGTGTAGTCATCAAAACTCCACTTCTCTTGACACCCCCTCCTTGGAGTTTTGATTTCCCCCATGAGGTGATGAATGTCGAAGAAAACTTGGATCGTTCTGATTCTTCTACAGGAACTTTCGCTGGATGAACTGTCGGTTCTTCAGGATGTGGGATGATTCTTTAGGGAAGATGGGCTGAGACAGAAGGCCTCAAACAAAAAAAAAATTCTGGCTGTTCAGCAGAGCAAAGCAAAAAGCATAAGCATCATGACGCTTTATCCGTAATCATGATCCTTTTCCATTTTAATCCATCAGGTTGTGACAGGAGTTCTTCTTTAGCATAATCCAATTTCTTCACGGCCCTCCCAGTCCAAAGCCTTGAAGTTGTTCTTTGAACGGCAACCTTCCTGTAATAGTGGCCAGTCTACTGTAGGATGGCATGGTGCTTGATTCTCTGGCCATCTTCTCGTAATGTTCTGGTTTGCTGTAGCTAAGAACTGGCTTGAGCACTGCTTCCTCATGGACCCCTTTCTTCATCAGTAGTACTGTTGAAGTTCAGTACTTACTTTACAAAATCTTGGGCGTTGAATCTCAGCTTGATCCCCGTAGTTGCAGGCCGATCTTGAGCTTTAATCCAAACTCTCTGCCCTGTTTTCAGTGACACTTTGAGCTGCAACTTCCCTTTTCCTTCTCTGAGCAAAAAGGAGAAGTGTCTTCGCCTCCCTGCTTTCTGTGACGTGAACGGAGTTCCTCTGCAGGGGAAGACCTGCTCTTCTAGCAGTTGTCACTGTGTCCATCAGCACCAAGAGGTACTTCTCACCTCTCTTTCTTGTTGTCCCCATTGGCTCTGCTACATCCATGCAGACTGAACCCCATGGGACTGTGCTCTTGATGAACAAACCTTCCATCCGCTGTCCTGGGTGCCCTGGGTAGCTGTGCAGAAAGTTGATGCAGTTCTGTTGAGGTCTCCTCCTTTTCCAAACGATCTGGACGGCCGGCTTCCTCCGGTTTCTTCCCCAGATTTTCCTCCTCGAAGTGATCATCCATCACTCCGTCTCTCTGTCGGTTCGAGTTGTCTATCCCCCAAAGCCTCTCTTTGCGCTTCGAGCAGGGATGGGTCTAGACTATGTTGGCTACTAGCTTCACTGTCTGGATCCGGTCATTTATCCTCAGTAGAAGCTTTCCCTCACCTGTATGCCATACAGTTACTGCAAGGGTTGTGACTGACGGCCTTATCAGTCACCATTAACTCTATTCCCTAAGAGTTAACAAACCAAGTGAGCTATTCAGATCCTCACATCTGTTTTCACTGACTTGGCACATAGGGCCCTCCTACTCTGTTAGTCTGGGCCCCACGTTGGGCGCCACTCGTTGTTGCGCAACACCCCCCCCCTCCTTTCTGTCTCTACTGTCTCACTCTCTGCTTCCTCTTCTGAGAGGGGAGATGTGCTACCAGCTCTCCATCTAACGGGTTAATTGAGTTTCCTAAATCTGCCGGGATTTACCCTGTCCAGAACTGAAGTAAACTCTGTTTAAGCTGGTTTCGAGAAACGATTCACCTGATTTTTAACGGCCTACATCCAGGTGTCTCACCCTTCTTCCCTCTGTGAATTAGCCAGACTGAGCAGCCTACAGCCAACTAGTTTCACAGAGCACACCTGTTAACGGTCGCTCGTTCTCTTATTTTACAACTTGCATTTGTTATTGAACCAGGTAGGTTTTAGTGACTCGGGCGAGTCCCAAGGATGACGTTTTAAATTTGGGCTACCAGCAACTTAAAAACATTTTAAACTTTTTCCTCTCCAGAATCAAACATCACAGCTATTTTACAACCATCAAAGAACTTTAAGGTGACTCATTAACTGAATGTCCACAACATCTTTTAGATTTTCTTTATGCTAAATATTTTATTAGTAAGGCATTTTTGCAAGGGTCAGTACAGCTTAATTCAGTAGCAGAAATAATCAAATAAGTAAAATCAGTCATCTAGTCTGTCTTTCCCTACTGCTGACTGAGAACTAAAAAAAAGGAACCTTTGAGAGAGACGGACGGAGCTTGACGCCTCGAACCCCAGACCTGGCACGACGACGAAGAAGGTGCTGCAGCAGGAGGAAGACGCCGATCGATGAAGGCCAGGATCTCCGCAGGTCTGATGATGAAGAAGGTGTTGCAGCAGGAGGAAGACGCCGATCGATGAAGGCAGGGATCTCTGTAGGTCTGATGAGCCTCCTCTCCGCATGGATGGTGAGGTCACACAGGACTTGGTGCTGGCAGGAAGGAAGGCACCAGTTCTTCTTCTTTGTCTTTGCCTTTGTCTTCATCTTTGTCTTTGGGGTCTGAACCCAGCCGATGAGAGAAGTGCGATTTGAAGCCACAGGTTGTGGGGCTGACGGGTTGGTCCCCATGGCCGGACAGTCTTCGGCTCCGTGGCCCCGGCTCTTCTTCAGCTGCAGAGTTCTTTGTCCATCTCGATCTTGGCTCGAAGCTGCCCGGAGGATCCAACGAACGGTTCCTCTTTTGCACTCACCTTTTATAGGGTTTCTGACTGCTTAGACAGATGATCTCATATCCATCACTGTCTTACAGACATTTCCTGATGTCTGTGCTAATGTCTCAGGGTTGCTCAACCTCCTATGTCCATTGCCTGCACAACCTTTCACCTACTCTCTAAATAAGGCGTTGATCATCTCTGCTCTCCTGTTAGTTCCTTGCCTTTCACCTTTCACCTACTCTCTACCTCCAACATATCAGTGATGTTTAATTGCAGTTACACCTTTTACACCATTTCAAGTTCAATGTCAAAATCACATTTATATCACATTTATTTTCTTTAGCTTCTTTGATTTAGCATTCATTTATAATTTTATAACCATAACTTATATCACATTTATTTTCTTCAGCTTCTCTGATTTATCATTCATTTATGATTTTATAACCATAACTTATTAATTATACTTATTATAATCTTAATGTGAGTTATTACAGATGTTTTTCTGAAAAGAAACCAAGAATAATACATGATTCTAATTATTTGATGCCAAAGTTACAGTTACTTGTTTTTCTTGTAACTGTTCCCACAAATGTTCGTGTAAATATTATTACAAGTAAACCAATATTAATATAAGTATTTTACTTTGAATCTTATCAAATTACCAAAATGTTTAGATTTCATTCTTTAAACTTTCATGATTTAAAATAAGGAATAGTCTCAGCTATTTTTTATAAATCTGCAGGCTGGAACTTACTTCCTCTTTTTCCAGGAAACCTGCTTTTCCTGTTTAATGACTCTTTCTGACTGACTATGATTTCTTATGATTAGATAGAAAAAAGTAGAATTAAAGCAAAGTTTGCATGAGACAAAAACAACACACACAACTAGATTTATTTTATTGACACTTAAGTCTACTGTTGGGCCTAGATGTCACTTGAGTGATTCATTTTAAAGATAACTTTATTTATTATTACTGTTAAACTAACTTTATTGACACTTAAGTCTACTGCTGGGCCCTGATGTCACTTGAGTGATTCATTTTAAAGATAACTTTATTTATTATTACTGTTAAACTAAAATCTCCAGCATGGGGAAGTGGGATGAGCTCGGATTTTCTTGACATGATGGATTGAGAATGAGATTGATTTCAACATTTCAGAAAGAAATTGGTTACTCTGTATCAGAGTAAAAGAGGATGAATGCATACAACACAAGACAATCAAGAATAATGCAACATTTCTTTCACTTCCTAATTATGCCTTCTTTTTGTTTGTCTATCACTTAAAAAAAACATTAAAGTAGATTGACGTTGGTGCTTGTAATGTGACAAATTGTGAAAAGTTCATTAGTGTGTGAATACTTTTACGAGACTCAATATATCTGCCAATATGTGTTTGAGTTCTTGCAGCTTTTGAGCCAAAACATAAACTTGACAGAAGACAGAGTGGAAATACAAAGCGATCAGGATTTACTGCCTGCTGCTACAGGTTTGCTGTGAGTTATTTAGAAACATTTTATCCAGTTGAAGTTTCATGTGTGCTGACCTTAGAGTTAATCAAGTGATTTTTCTTTTGTTGCTATTCAAACATGTTCCTTGTAAAATCTCATCTTTGGTGGTTAAAATCTTCAGTGTAGAGATTTTCTGGGCTCCACTGTGGACTGCTCCATCTGTTCTTGTTTGTCCTAGAGTTATTGAAGGACACACTGTTTGAGGGATATAGCCTTTTGTTTTTGATCAACACTAAATTATTTAACAGTGCTCTCAGTACATGGTGATTTTTTTTTTGGTTAGATTTCAGATTCTTCACCTCAAATTCAATTAGAAGTGGAGAAAAAGTCTTTGCACTCTTACAGATCTTGCTCTTTTTTTCTTTTTTTATGAAATTTAATATTTCTGACCCTCAAATAACTTCTGATTTTGAAAACCTGAGTAATTACAAAAAGCTGTTTTCAGATAAAGATTTTATTCATCAAGAGAAAAAAAGTTATCCAAGTCAATATTCTATGTGAAAAAGTAATTGCCCCACTTAAAAAATAAAAATAAACAAAATTTGAAAGGGGGCAACATTGTAAGTTTAACAGCTTGGAAATGTTGTTTTTGCTTGTTTTATTATTCCACGTTTGTTTCCAACAGTGTTTGTCTACGTCTCTGCTGTGCAGGGATTTAATAAACTGAACATTTAGTCCCCGGTTGAGGGTCTGTTTTGGATGTCACTACTGTTTTCTGTACTGTTACCCATAAATATGTTAAAACAATAGCTTTTGGTTGTTTTTATTAAAAACTGCTAATGCAGATTTAGAGACCTCCATTTCAGTGTCATTTATGTAAAGCTACATTTTAAATTTCTTAGTACTTCAATGTCTGTGGTGTTACTGCCTGCCTTTAGCAAGTAGTGATATGTTCATGTAACAATAGACAAAATACCTAAACTGAATATACTCTGGTAAAAAAAGAAGTCAAAAACATTTTAGAGATGTGGGAAATCTCAAAAGTACACACAAATTGTTAAAAGACAAGTTTTACTTTTCACCTTAATGTGACATACTGTACATCTTGTGCACTTCAATCGGAAAACAAGCTGTAAGAGGTGAAACGTAAAAAAGACATTTGATGGGTATTTTTCCTTTCGAACCTACATAAAAGAAAGAACCACAGACAACGTATATGAATTTCATGTCAAGCTTTTGCAAAAGGAGAAGTCTCCGTCAACTGCTCCTCCGAGCCGTTCACAGAGCGTTCTGATCTGCTTCCGCATGAGCTCCTGTTTTTATTGTCAAAGAACAACAGGCAAGGAGGCAGTCAGGAAAAACAACAGAGGTCGTAAAACTTCTAACCCAAACAACTAACAACCCAGTTCCAGATGTGATATCTGATCAAAGGTCTGAGCCCGGTTTAAATCTCGGTCAATACTGTCAACAAAACAAAATACGACTGCTCACAGGTAGTTACTAAATTAGGAGGTGTTCTTGCAAAAGGATTTAAGGTCTGAGAAACTCAGTGTTAACTATTTTTCATGAAGATGAACAGACAGTAGTGACCTCCAGGTCAGTTCATACACACATAAGGAAGAGAACACTTTAAACAGAAAATCACAATGCTGAATGTGAACTAAAGTAATAATAAAATGATAATACCAAAAAATCTCTAACAACATTAACTTGCAACGATTTTGTTCTTTTAACTATACATACACATTAAACATAATTTGCTAAAACTCTTTGTTTTACTTTCAGCACCTCAGCAACGTTGAAGTCTATTTTCATATCACATCTTCACTTAACAAAATTTGCCCTTTCTTGTTTCACAAAACTGCCTCAAGCCTGACTGATGGTGATGCTGAAGAATAAAATCCTCTTCAACCTTTTAGCCACCACCTGAAGGAATGAAGGAAATTTTGATTATTTGTATTTTCATCTATACCTTTACTGAAAACCCAGTTCTCTCTGAAGAAAAGTAACCCCAAAGCATGATGCATCCACCACTGTGTTTCATTTTGTGTGTGCTCATCGTCACATTATAACATATTCTTCCACCAGGTTTTGGAAGATTGTAGTCAGATGTGAAGCAGGAGATTCATTGGTCCTACAGATGGTTAGTGAATGCAGAGAATTAAGAAATGCTACTTCAAGTCTCTCCAGATCCTTTAGAGGTCTCTTGTTGTTGATCTTTTGGAAATCTTCCTAAAAAAGGTTTATCTTGTTTTTCCCTTTATTTTGCCCAAATCCAGTTTTATAATGCTGTGTCGTTCCACATTTCTACTAAATTCTCCACTTTGCCATGGTACACAAATAATACTGTGGACTTTTTTGCATTTCAGTTCTGACTCCTTGGTATTTTTAGATTTCTGCAAACTACAACGCAAGTTAAAAACTGCAAATGTCAGGAAAAAATCCTGGTAAAAAGCTTAACTAAGTTAATCAGATTCACAATAACCTTTGGCTGGTATGAAATCCAAGAATGCTGAAATCTAATAAAAAAGGTTCGTTGCAGGGTAATTACGTTTGTGTAGTTGCACTAGCATTTTGTTTTTTGGTTGATAGTATACACAACGTCACAATAAATGTGTAAACGTGTTTTTTAACAATTTTTCTCAGTCTAATTTTGTTTGCGTCTCACAATTCTGCATTTCAAGAGTGTGAACTTTTTATGTCCACTAATTAAGTGTTTAGAAAAGCATACATGTCAACAAAAGATTTTTAAAAAATATCAAAAATTATATTCATGCGCATTGCTTCTGTGAAAGTGGTCAATTATTCAGTAACGTTCCAAGTTTTTTGGAAGATTTGTCTATCACGCCTCTTTTCCATTCAAGTGTAATAACGACGTAATGCCACTAGGTGGTGCATGAGTATACGTAAATGAACAAGATTTCCAGCCACACGTTTACAACAGAAACTACAACTGTGTCCTCATTGGGTGCAATTTTGTTGAATCCTTTATTGAAAAAAGAGAAAGAAACAAAGAGAGATATTAACATTATTTATAACTGTCCATTTGACAATCATGTCAACATATATTTAGACAAAAATATGTGAATCAACTGTATTTGATAAAGACATGGAGTACGACCGACACATATTCCAAACAAAGAAGCGCCCGTCTTTTAAAAAATAAAAACTTCTGCACATCCAAAAAAAGTAATCAGTGAGGAAGGCCGAAGAGATTAAAGTACCATCACTCCGCTGTAGCTTTGGAGGCAAGTCTGCAGTTGGTCGACAGACGAAACGAAACCTCATGTCAGAAACAGAGCTGTTATATACAGACACCACTGAGGCCGCTCTAAAGTTTTTTTTTGTTGTTATTCTGATTATTTTAAGGTACAACATTTAATCTGAAACATTCCCCATTTTTCTCGGTTCTCAGTTTACACTGATCTGTGGACAGCTTCATTCAGAATGGACGAGTACAAACCGAACTCGAGTAAACATGCTTCAGCATCCGAGGACACAAATAGGAGGTCAACGGTCAACTACGGCGGCTCCTGCTGCTGTGAGGCCCCCCACCCCAGGCTCCCCTGAAGCTTTTCTACAGCTAGGTTTAAATGTTTAACGAAGGCAGCCAAGTCAGTCAGACAGACGATTTATAAAATAAATCTGTTGAACATGCAGCATCTTTTTGCTCGATTGTTGCAAATATTTCTTCGCCGTTTTTTTTATTTTTTTTAATTATTATTTTTTACTTTTTTGCTTTATCTGAGTTTAATGTATTGAGTGTTGAAGCAGCAGCAGCACACACAACAGCCCTGGATCAGAAGCGAAAAACACAAACTGATATGTTTGGATGTGTTTTGGCTAAAAATGAAAACAGTCATTGCTTAAACACACGGTCTGTAGTGGGTTTGTGTCTGTTAACGTCTGCTTCTGTCTGCAGGACTGTGAATGCTTCGCCCCTCTTGAGGGCAGAGGGGTCTGGTGCAGTTTGGGATGAGAGGAAAGTCACGGGGTTCATCTTTGCATATCTCACATGTCGCTTCATTTTCATCATCAGATCTGCCTTTTGTCGTCGACATTTAACAAGAAGTTACAAAAACAGAGAGCTTTATCTGGAATGAAAAACAGACAGTTATATAAATGGCCCAAATTTTTTTTTTTTTTTTTTTACACAAAACAGTGGGCAAAGGGGATAAGAATAGGCTTTCCTTGAGCACACGAATACAGAGAGGTGAGGAAGAGGAGGTGGAGAAAGCAAGAGAGCCTGAAGAGTTAAAAAAAGACAAAGAAATGTAAAAGTCCTTCTAGCCTGAGAGGGGATCTGATCCCACCCACTCAGAAGCCAAGCTGTGGTGATTACCACACAATTTACCACAATCCACAGGATAACAATAAAAATAAACACAGTTTGGACAGTTTTCAATAATAACCCATTGTGTAATGCAGCCACTTTCCTTTTTTTATCCCTGACTGGACTCCGTTCACTTGTGGGAGGCTAAGGAGGAGATGAATGTGTGTATGCATTCTGACTGTGTGCGTTAGGCATCTTCCTGGGTTCTGTGGGCCAGCGTTTGAGTCTGATAATGTACATTCTAGCATAGTTGCATGTTTGCTTGTAAACTCGTTTGGACCCGCCGCCGACGACCCTTCATCAGTGCATCTCGGAGTTGAGTTTGTCCTGGAAGATGTACAGGTTGTTGGTGGCAGCGATGGCGATGATGTTCTCGTTGGGGTGCCAGGCCGTGTGCAGGATCTTCTTGGTGAAGTCCAGGCTGTCCACGCTGATGTCGTCCTTCCGCCGTTTCCCGCCGGCGGCGCAGACCCTCCGTGGCTTCAGGACGGCTCTGGGTTTGCTGCTCTCCCGCGAGGCCTCCAGGGTCACATCTCGCTTGGTGTTGCGGTCAAACATTCGGAAAAAGTTGTTGTAGGCGCCGGTCATAATCACACTGGGCAAAACAAAAGCAGAAAATTCATCATCTTTTTTTCACATCAAGCTACTTTGATACCCCTAAATAAAATCCAGGTTGTGTAATAAGTAAATAAGATTTTACGTGAGTGAAATTTAAGGTGTCAGAGGTTTGTTAGAGAACATTAACGAGAGCATCATGAAGACTAAAGTTCACTGTAGATAAGTTAGACATAAAGTTGCGAAGAAGTTTTAAAAACAATATCAGGCGTTGAACATCCCAAGGTGCCGTGTTCAATCTCTCACTCAAACAAGAAAAATCTGTGGCTTGAACTCAAAACCTCTTAAAACATGGCCGCTCATCTTTGGTATCAAACCGGGTCACCCATTTGGATGACCAGGATTGGATTTCTCCAAATTAAATATTTGCTTTTGTTCATCAAAGCACAGAGACCAAGCCATTGCATGACTTACCTGTCCGAGCCGTTCCAGGCACACTCAAACTTGTCGAAGATGCAGTCGTTCTCGTAAAGGGAGCACAACTTGCTGCGGAGGTAATCGTGTACCTGGAGGAAAACACGGACATGAAATAAAATTTTACAGTGGGACACGGCCGCGTCACTCAGAGGCTCTGGTTCACGGCAGACATTCACAAACACCCGAATCTAAGAAAGGAGCAATTTGGTCGAGCTGTCTTTGAACCCTTGACACCATCCTTCACCAATACTTAGGATCAGAGTTTATTTTAATTCAACAAGCTTTTCTATAGCAACTCAGTTCATTAAAATCCAATTCAGTTTCATCACACCTTCACTCAGACACAGTTATTAGCCGTTTCCCTCGTGCCTCCATTCGACCTTCCCAGTTTAGCACTGTGTCTTTTGGTGATGCAAGTTTTTGCAACCTGCAGCCGCCGTGATGTGCATCCCATCCTCACCTTCCACATTCTGCATAAAGTCAGCAGTCAGTCGCCTTGTAATCAATAAACGGTCAAGCTGAGGTCGCTTTGTGCTTGTACATCACTTCTTGGGACATTTTTGTAACTCCCAACGGACCTTTCTACACGGGGTCAAAAGGGACAATGTCAGCTGGACCTGGACACTATTTTCTGCTGTCTGCATAATCTCTTATAAACAGCAATCTCTTCCAAACAACCACTGTAGTATATAGTTTTTTGGCTTTTTTATTTGTGCTAGCTCATTAGATCAATGTATAAGAGAAATTTAGTGTGATTTTTTTCTCTGTTTTCTCCTCTTAAAGACTTTCACATAGTGTCAGAAATGATATACACCAATATGCATAACAAGCAAAAACCAAAAATCCTATAAAGGTTCCCACTGGTGCATTTAGGACAGATAAATAAAAATGTCCTGTTGTTTTCTATTGTATACACTTTGAAAGTACATAAATCAAATTCCACCCTTTCCTAGACTTTTTTTTTTGACTTTGTGGGAACTCTGCAGAGCTTTGTATAATCCGTGGTAGATCAGATTTGAAACATGACGCTGATTGCAGCGTAGACCTTTATAATCCTCACTTACTGAGAAAGAAGAAATGAAAATGTAATTCTCTCAACATAAAAATATCTCAAATTAAGTTTCTGCTACAAGTACACATGATATAAAGACATGTGATAGCAACATGGTGATCTGCAATGTTCATTCTGTAAATAATTATCAAAGGACCTAAAACAAAAATTGTTTCATTCCTTACAAAAATGTGCCTCACAAAAGTATTTTCCTCTTGAGTTTTTACAGCCTCTGTCTGCTGTGGAAACACAATCAACATGGAGCTTCTGGAAAACTCAAAGTCCAGTATGGATCTGCAATGTCTAAGAAAATACACGGAGACTGTTGTTTCAGCAAGACTGGCCAGGTGAAAAAGTTTACTCAAATCTTTTAAAATGATAGTAAAACCCGATTTATTCTGACTCCTTTCTCTCACAAACATCTTAATTAATGATCACTATCATCATAAACATCAGAAATAATTTGTTTGAGTGCAGATTGGATTACAGCTTTACAAAAAGTGGAAATTTAAAATAAAGCAAAAATTCAGACTGAAGTATCACTGGATATTAGTAAAAGTGCTGCCTATAAATGCTAAAGGTAAAGTTACTCTGACCCACATGCTGCTTGTTTTTCTCACTCTGTCCGTTATTGCACCTTCAGGCTACATGTCGAAGTAATTATTACAATACAGATATCTACATCATTTACTT
The DNA here is from genome assembly GCF_002775205.1 of Xiphophorus maculatus. NCBI lineage: Eukaryota > Metazoa > Chordata > Actinopteri > Cyprinodontiformes > Poeciliidae > Xiphophorus > Xiphophorus maculatus. Next base: position 15,970,418 of record NC_036465.1, on the reverse strand, counting down.
TCTTCTTACTCCTGCATCCTTTTCTTTACCCTTCCCATTCTTCTCTTCTCCATCACACTGTCCCCAGTCTGCCTCCCAGTCCCACACCCTGGTTCTCCCCCTTACTCTCCCTCTCTTCCCCCTCCCTCTCTGTGCTGCATTGCAGATCTAGGTGTCAGCCACTGTGTAAGGTATCCCTCCTTCCAGCTTTACTTTATGAGAGGAGGCTCTGCAGCCTATAAATAGCTCCAGCGCGTCGTTGCCTCCCACTCGAGGCTGCCTCAGGGGCCCTCACACGTCAGGCCTACCTGCAGGCAGACGTGTCCACCTAAACACCCGTCACGGCAACACTGGACACTCACAGAGACTTAGCGGATCATCATACACGAATAAACAGAAACTTGTGAGACCTTTTCTTGTAAAAATCAGAAATTACTGTTTGAAGAGGAGATTATTTTATCAACTTAGTATTTGATAAGCACGCAAAGCTGTTTTAATCCAGTGAGCTACATTTACCAAAAAGTTTTAGGGCTGACGTCAGTGGGAAGCTTACTCTGGCCTAAATTCTGTTGAATTTTTCCAGGAAGGTTATGTGGAAAGATGTAACCATTAGTTAGGACTGTGCACATGTGAGGAAAGGTTTCTGCCTCGTAATTAATTTCTCAAACTGTTATTTTAAATGGCAGCAACACAGCTTTGGTCAGCCAGCAGCAGCAGAGAAACAGTAAACACCATATGAGTTTTGGTGAATAAGTCTTAAAAGTAAACTTATAAGGAAAACTTTATCATGAAGTTTGGTCTTGGAGTTCAGGTGTTTTATAGCTTTGCTCAATTGTTTTAAACAAGATGTGGTAAAGTAAAAGTCTGCAGACTTTTTCAAATAAGAATTGTATAAAGACAATGATAAAAGTGTTTGTATAAGACTTCTCTAAATAAGATGGTGAGAGAGAACCAGACTTTTTGGGCTCTCTGTCAGCATAGCTTGATATTTAAACCAGAATGTTTAAATATGTTAAACGCTGCTCAGGGTTCAATTTGACTGAGTGTGCACATTGGTGACATTTATTGCTTTGTAAGTGGGCCTGTTTGCAAAACTAAAACCTTATAGAGCAACGCTAAATGTAACCCTGCATTTTTAAATATGTCCTATCTCCACTGAATTTCACACTTCCATGTGGAATATTTCTAGTAATAAAAACAAATATCACAACAGTTATCAGGGAATTGTTAAGATGAACGTATGACACAATGTTACTGAATATCAAAGAGCAGAGAGGAGGCTTCTAAAACCTTCAGAAATTAAAGACCAAAACTTAGTCTCAGCAACACATCCAACTAATTCCTGCTCACAGGAGACGTCTAGAAGTTGGTGTTATCAAAAAAGATCAACTAAAAATATTTCCGTAAGCATGTTCATTCCACCATATTGCACATAAATCAACTTCTGGATTACATTGTGATGATTTCTTCATCAGTGTAGATTACTTGGAGTGCTGCAGACATACAGTGACATATCAGTGGTCGCACAGACCTGGTATGTCTCCAGGGGCTTGCTCTCCATGTTGAGGTCCCACACCTTTGCAGTCAGGTAGTCTCTGGTGAGCAGGTAGCGGCCGCTGTGGCTGAACTTCACATCAGACACAGAGGAGATAATCTCAGAGAAAAAGGAGCGAGCGCTAGGATCCTCGGGCTCCTCAAACACTGCATAAAGTGAGAGAGATAAAGTAGGAAGAAGGTGAACACCACCGCTGTTTAGCTTTATAATAGAGGTACAGGGTGACTCTGATGAGTTTTTATGGTGACAGTAAGGCAAAGACTCTTTGAGTGTGCCGTTCTGAAATACTGCTCTGTGTTAACCTCTGCAAATTTTAGTTATTTTTATGATTTTGCCAATTAAAATAAAAGCCATAGCTTCAAAAATAAGTATGGTTTGCGAAGGAGCTTAGCATCACTGACTCATGGTCAGAGCTGTAAATCAAATGGTAGGCATTTCAGCAGGAAGAAAAGGGGCAATAAAAAGGCAGCTTTGGTACCTTGGGGCCCTCGCATTAAAGATTAAAGGTACCTACCATCAAATGATTTGTGTCCCTTAGTGTAGGCAGATTTATGAAACGCTGCCCCATGTTCCAAATAACCAACATGTTATATGAGACTTAGTGGATGCTGCTGATATGCTGTCAGGAACTTATTGACAGATTTTCTACACTTTAAACTTAAACACACAGATTAACTAGATTTTCTTGTAGTCCATGTTCCATATACAGTATAAGATGAACGACTACAAAAGTACAGTAAAACAATGAATTGAATAAGATGTTCTAGACAGTCAGTTTAGTACATTACTAGACTAAAAGCTCACATGCTAATGTGCTGCAGCCACATGTGACTACCTTCTTTTCTAGCCTTGCTTTAATAAAACTGAAGCCTTTTAAGTCCTGCTTGACTTCATAAAATATTTTAGAAGTGTCAAGAAATCAACTAACCACCACTTAAAATGTTTTTACCAAAATGCCAAAAAAAACAACAACAGACAAACTAATAGCTCAACAGCCTAGTTTTAAAAATCATCACTGTTAAAATAAATAAATAAAAAAAGATAAATAAAATAACCTCTGACTGTGTCTCAGCAGGAATGCTTACATTTGGAGTGCTTGTCGCACAGCGCTGCTTCTCTCATGTCACAGAGGCGTAGGGTGCCTTTGCTGCTGCTGTAAACAAACAGGTTACAGTGGAGGGGGTGAAACTCTGCAGCTGTGATCACCTCCGTTAGATCCTCCATGTTTGCTGGTTTGATGTCCACAATGTCTGATAGAAAGAAGCCTTGTTCAGGGAAACAGCAGAAAATCAGTTACTGCTTTATTCTGTAAACGTAACTTATCTCAAATACCCATCAATGTTCTTAGAGATTAAATTAAGCTATTTTTTTAATTCACAAAAAAATTTTTTGCAAAGCCTTAGAATAACATGAACACAGCCAACACAGACTCCAAATACACAACTGAATAAAACAAACTAATAAACAGATATCTTCAGGGAAGTTGTTGAGTGAAAAGTAATTCCATATTCAGATAAACTGTAATAATATAATCCTGTCTGGGTTCTGGATGTGAATGCTTTGCAATCCGACCTGGATTAGAACCCAGAAAGGGGCTTGAATATTTATGCAGCTTCTGCATTATTCATTAGGACATAGTTTCACTCCTCAGCAATAATACGCCCCTCCCCCAACAGCAGAGGGTTTTTATCTGTACAGTAAAGTGGGATTTGCAAAGTGGAAGTTCTTATATATGTGTGTGGGTGGAGGGGTGGGGTTCATTATTAGAAATTTGAAATTATACAAGTATGAGTACATGTTTTATTGATGTATTTGTGTGTGTGAGAGTTGGAGTCTACATTGCCTCGATTGTAACAGTAAAAAGATACTGAAGCTGCGATCAGTGATGTCTAGATGCCAGAGGTTGATCCTCAAGTCGTCCGCTGACATGTAGGTCTCATAGTCCGAATTGACCGAGATGGAGTTGATGTGGTACGTGTGGGCGTTGGCAAACACCCGCCGGGGGCTCACCTCCACCATCAGGTCCATTGGCTTCAAGACCGGCACCTGGAAACAAAAGCCAGAGCAGCATTATGTCCCTTCTGGCTGCTTACAGGGAAAAAAAAAAAAAGCCAAGATATAGAAGATATATTTCATTTAAAAAACACTACAATATATTAATATTTAATGTTACAACCCATTAAATAAATAAAAAATGAGAGAAAAATCAAAATGCAATAATTCACGTCATATTAGGCTGAATTAGTTCTCCACCAGTTTGAGACTGATTTAAGTCCTACTATGAACACGAATGCTTTAAACAATTTAGATCAAGAGCAGATGTTCAGCTGAAGCAGCTGCTCATGTTAAAGGATTCCACCTCCCCCATTAACTCTCTCTCATGTGTACCTTGTGCTACTGACCCACTTTTGTACATGTAAGCACAGCTGAATCTACTGACCCAGTTTCACTGTCCAGCCAACCAAACAGCAAGATAAGATAAGATAAGATAAGATAAGATAAGATAAGATAAGATAAGATAAGATGTATTTATACCTGCAAAGAGGTGACTGTAGAGATATCCTTGATGCGACCTTCTTCATCCTTCAGGTTGTATCCTTCTGGTCGTTTATCTCTTTCACTCACCTTCCACAACTTTATGGTTTTATCTGGAAAACAAACCAGATCAATTAGGCAAATTATAATGGGAATTTCTGAAAAGGTATCATCTCTTGATGAGGTCTGCAAACCCAGACATGTTGGAGGTATTTCCCTAGATTTTTTTTATACTTTGCTTTTCCTAGGATCTTCTTGAGCTAAGCTAAGGAAATGTGTAGGTGTGAGGACTAAGCAGATAATGAGCTGTTTACAAAGACAAACAAATAGCAGTCGTTTTATTAGAGTATATTAAGTAATTTAATCCATTACGCTGACAGAGAGCAGCTTGTTGCAGCCTCACAGACACCTACCTGCAGCCATTCTTATAATACTGAGTAATTATCTCACAGTATAATAGGATGCAGTGAGATCCCTCACTTATCCCAAAGACCCTCCATAACAAAAAAAGTAAGAATATCCCACACAGCAAAAACAGATTTTTCTATTTGAAACACTTCTTACCACAGGATCAATCAAAGCTTTTGCACATCAATCTTGGCCACCTAATTTGACCTTTTTTAACAAAAAATATTACCAAAAAGCAGAGCTTTAAAAACTTGTTTGTATCCATCTCCTGACTTATAATTTTCTGCAACCTTTTCTCTGATTTGCTTGAGGTGTTTTTTGTCTTCAGGCTGTAATGGAGCCTGAAGACAAATATAAATTAACCAATTTAGATATAAATTAACCAGTGAATGGACCTTCCAGACACAGGTGTTTTTATACGACCGTACCGTGGTAAAATGATTTTTAGTATTTACACACAAAGCATCAGATGACTTCTGCAAACTGTTTTATTGAATAAAATTCATGTGCCATCACCTAACTTTCCTACTGCATTGTTTTATTAATAATTAGCTGCAGCAGCAACACATTTTTCAATCTCCTAGTCAAATAAAGGGAGTGTTTCTTGCAGCTGCTCCCTGATAATAAAAGAACGTTAATATCGCCACCAACCTGGAGCACCGCATGTTTACTACTCGCTTGAAGTACATTTTAAGAACCAAGCAGCATCTTGTTGTGGGACGTGTTGAGGGATTAAAATGTTTTGTAGCTAGAGGTGATATAAAAATTATATGTCATATAAATTTCATATAATTTTTGGCAAAATCCTGAAAAAAGACAAAAGAAATAACACGGACATGCTGTTCAAATTCACTTCATACCAGTACACTGGAAATAAAGACAGCTTCTCCGTAGGTTCAACACTAATCTGCTGAAGCAGCTCCTACATTTTTCATACTCTCCATCATAAATAATATAATACAAGACGAAATCAATAATGTAGCTCTCAGGGTAAACCTATAGATCTTACCGTAAAGCCATAAACTTGGGATGTAGAGTATAAATCCAGACTCCTCTGCCAAGCAACACAAGCTTGGGATGCTAATGCAGTTTACAATTTGTGAAGCATCAGGTAAAGTAAAATCTGCCTCCCCCTGAAGAAATATCTAAATAAATCACCTTTTCCTCACATAAAAGTCTGAAATCCCGACAGTGCTACACCTCTAAAAGAAAATAAACCAAGTTTTTCATGTTGCAAACTGGATAGCTTAAAAAAAAATTCAGAGGTTCTGCTCGCACAAAACCGAATCAGTCCCATCAGTTTAATTGGCCAGAGGTTTTAGTAACTTCTACATTTAGCTATTATTTGACTTGTATAAAATCAAATGTGCTATGGTTATTAAAATACTCAGTTTTAATGGTGGGCAATAATTTTTGCACTATTCTTTTAAGAAAACGGCCCATAAGATGAAGACAAAACAAATGATTTTGTATAGTCTTAATGGATTTTAATGTGTTCAAGCAATTTTCTCCAAGTTGTGTAAGATACAATAAAAATCTAAAAGATAAGATTTTCTTTAAGTGATTATTCAAAATGAAAAACTGTATTTTAATTGGAAAAGGTCAACAATACTCATTGTTTCATGTTATTTATGAAATCAAAGGAAAATGATGAACTTACTTGTCTCATTCTCACGTTTAGACCTAACATTGGACTTAATTTACTTGATTTACTTGTTGCAAAATATTGTTTTTAACTTGTATTGTTTCAAAATGAGCTTCACGTAGCACCGAGGCTTAAATGCAATTTCTTAATGTAGTATAGTTAATTATTTTTACGTCTTTCATACTGCTGCTAATTGATATGTATTACTGGTTTGGACGGCGCTTATTAGTTGCTGTGTGATGCATTGTGTCCAGAAAACCATTCAATTTCAATGCAGGACGAGCAGAAATCTGTCACGAAAAGATTTAGTGGCGCCATCATTTATTATCAGCTATATCTATTAAATACGACTTAAAATAAAGCTGAGAAAACTGATGTTTGATACATAAATTCTCCGTGATACAAATCTATAAACAGTTTGGTTTCTGTTAGGTCTGTCAAGATTCAAGAAAGGGCAAATTTCCCTTTTATTGGCCAATCGTTTTATTTTAAATATGCTGTAGGAGCTGTAGTTTGATGACTGCTATAAATATCGCCCGTTTTACGAACGGAGGGAATTAGTTCAGTTTTTGTCACTTGTTTAGCTTTTAGGAATTGCAGCGGCTGCAGTGAGCCGCAATAAAGGTGCAAAAAAGCTGATAAACAGGTGAAGAACAAAACTAGACAAAACCATTTCTATCCTGCTTTTTCTCGCTCTCTGTGTCGGCATTACCCGGACTCGAACCCGTTGCCACGGCAACCGACAGACAACAGCTCAACTAGCAGCTAGAGCCGAGATTACCGACCAGGAGAATCAACACAAAAAAGTACGCAAAAACACCAAAACAGAACATTCAGTCTGTTACATTAAGCTGTCAGGCTTGATGTCTATATTGTCACTATTAATACATTTCCGCCTGACCACCGCGGTGGTTGGATTAGCTGATTTAAACTCCTGCTCTACTGATGGTGTGTGGGTTGTCCTCTTTTAGTGCTAGCGGAACCAAAACACACTGAACTGCACAGCAAATGTTAAGGTTATTAAAGTCAATAGCAGGGTGGCAACAGTTAGGCTAGCATAACTAACTCGCCGCTCACTTTTTCAATATTTTCTCTAAATTAAAACTTTTCCCTCACCTGTTAAATGTGAAACCCTTGAACCTTGTTATCTATGGCTGTCATAGGGTTGAATTAACCGCTAAACATTGCGTCCTTTTTTCAGATACTTTGCGTGATTGTGGTATTTTCCTTTCCACCGACATTCCTAACTCAATGGACAGCAATGGCGCATGTGTGGCTTACGATAAATCGCTTAATGTCTAATCCAGTAATATATATCCATCCATATATATCTGCTGCCTCGCGCTCTGTCCTTCTCTCACGTTTCCCGCTGCTTAGCAGTAGGTGTCAGGTTACATTGTGTTGCAGTCAATGTTGAAAAAAGAGATGAAAAAAGAGATCCATGCGCTTAATGTCCGATTTGCCATAACTATTTATTGAATTCATAGTCGCCAGCTGGGGTGGCAACAGTGGTGGCAAGGCTCTCAGCGTGCCACCCCAGTAGATCCGCCCCTGACCAAATATCTGTTAAGACAGTAACAACATAAATCCTCAGATGTGAAGCTAAAAAGTATAATGTCCTGAAAAATGCTGAAAAATATTATTTATGATGTCTGGAAGTAATTCAGTGATTTGAGTGAGTTGTGTTGGAGATGCAATAAACCCGCAGAGCCTTGGATTCCTGGATTTCAACAGCCCTGCAATAAATGGGCTGCAGCAGCCAACACAGTCTCTCCTTTACTGCTTAATCAATTTACGCATCTCTCTAAAAGGGTTAAAAACATTTTGATTGTTGGTGCAAATCCAGATTTGTTCTGTCACATTCACAAAATACCAAAGTCCACAATATTATGGGTTATACTGTGTTTACTTATTGAATGTAAGCATTTCCTGGTACTATGAAATGACGATACTTCACTTTTATGTCAGGATCTCTGCTTTGACAGATGATTAGAGCCTAATATTGTCATAACGCGCACCTCTAGTTAAAAATTGGCCCTGGCTCCTTTAAGATGTGCCTGCTGTTTTGGGGTGGGATGTGCAGTGGATTGTTCTCTGCTCTCACCATTGGTGGAGAGGAGAAAGTGAGCAGCGTTCTGCTGAGGCAGCCATCGGATCTTATTGATCTTCTCCTCAATCTCCAGGCTTTTAAGGTAGTCGAATTCGGGCTCATGGCTCTGGAAGGTGCTGTACACATTGTACTCTCCCTGGGAAAATGGCTCAGACTTGCTCTGTGGAAAAAACAAACAAACAAAGGAAACATGAAAAGTTAATGTCCAGACCTGATTGTATCCTTGATAATGTGACGATACTGCAGCTGGAATGGAAGATGGTTTATTTGTTACTGTTGAGCAAAAATCCTTTGTATTTGTTCGGAGCATTAATGTGTGCTCCTACCTCTGGTTCCCTCTGAAAGATGACCACACGGCCTCCTTTGTCCCCTGTGGCCAGGAGCTCTCCTGTGTGGTTGAACTCTACAGTGGAGATGATATCCGCTGGAGCAAACAAGACAAGGAAACAAAGATGGAATACAAAGAAGGAGATATAGTTTGAGAGGAAAAATGGAAGGAAAGAGACAAAGAGGACAGGGATTAGATAACCGACCACACACCAGCATTCATCTGTCTAATCTAAACAGGGAGATAAATCTAAACTATAAAATGTAATTCAGCAAAAATATATTTCATTGTTGATTGAAAAAGAAAACATTTTTAAAATTCAGACAAAAACCAGCACACATACATAGGTGTTCATAGTGTGATCAGGTGTTATCTGTCATCCACTGTGACACACAACACTGCCATGTCAGATGGATACAACTGATCTGCACATACTTCAATGTGCAAGTAATTACACAGCATTGTGACTGAGTTACTGAACATATAATGCATCTTATTTTAACGTGTTTCTGCTTTTTATGTTTACAACAGTATCCCCACCAGGGCAAAAACAAGCACTCAAGTCCAAGTGACCACCGAAAGATTTCTAAAAGACGAGTCAAAACAATGACCAAAAGAGTTGATGGAGAGCCCAGATGCACTCACTGAGCGCTTCAGAAAGACATTGGAATAGGAGGTAACGTTTTACTTATGAAAACAATAAGTAAAGCACTAAACTGTAATATCTTCAATCCCACTGCTGAAGAAATAGCACGTTAAACTTTGTTTAATATTTGCTGCTGAAGATCTATAGAAACCAGAGAAACATTGGTCTGGAAAGATGCTGTTGAACATGAACATAGGAGTTCATAGGAGTCCAAATGGAGTTCATATTCACTAACTTATGTGTATTTTATGAACATGAAGTTGAACATATAGCATCCACAGAGGATCTACAGCATCCATTCTTCTTCTGTGTTTGGAAGAAGAATGGTCCTCCAAAAACATCAAAAGTAAAGTTTGTAGATAGGAACATCATGGTGTGGGCTGCCTTACAGGGACCAGCAGGCTCTGTTTATTTTGAAGCAAGAATAAATGGAGAAATGCACCAGGACTGAAGGGTTTCTGAGCAAGAGATTAAATACAGCATGTATAATTATAGACTCTTAAAGCATCAACTTAGAGAAGACAGTCAACATGATTGTAGTCCGTTCACTCCTGTAGTTTCTCTTGTTCTGTTTTCCCACAATAATCTCACTATGTAATTCTTCATCACAGATGAGCAGATAATCACTCCTTTTACAAATGATAGCTGAGCTGTTAAGTGTTAAATCTGTCATCTGTACACTTGCAAATACAAAAAACAAAAAATGTCCGGTATCACCAGGGTGATGACTACAATCATCATCATTATCATCATAAAAAAAACAAAAACAAACGCACAGATGTCCAGTGTTTTTCATGGATTGTTTTTCTTCATGTCAATGCATTCGAAGGGTTCACACCTAAATGATGACATATTAATAGTTAAAGTTTTGCTCTGTTAATCATCTACGGTGGAACAGAGGCATTGCATGTTGGGAATGTTTGAACATGCACAATTTGATGTACTGCACAGGACAATGTCTGTTAATATTAGGCCACTGGCATTATCTGATTTATTTTACCTTTTACCTATAAGCTCATGATGATTTGAGGTTTGAGGTTTGAGGTTATCATTAAGATGACCTTTCTTTATGAGCAACATTATTCTCATCTGTTTCCAGTGCATTCAGTAAATGTCTCTTTGTAAGCTCATATAATGGATCAAAACACCTGTTTTTAAAACTGTTATTAAAATGTTTACAATCAAAACTGGCACAATGTTCCAATTCAATGTTTATGACCAGAATAATGTACAAACACAACTCAAAACAAAAAATCCAAGCAATGCCACCAATCTTTAGTTTTTGACCGCATCCTCTTCACTGACAATTAATGTCTGTTAATTAATCTTGTTGCACATGTCTTCCTACAATGTAGATTTCTACCATGGAAAATGTTGGATTGCACCATTTTAAACTTCACAGATTTAGTTCAACTCAGTTCCCGTCGGCCTTAAGAAAATCCCTATTGTGATTCTGGATGCAGTTTGTTCTGAAAGAACACAAGAACTTTCTGTGTAATTTTATCAAAAAAAATAAATTTTTTGTGTAAAAAGATTTTCACATTCACAAAAAAATTGCTTCTTTTCGGTGAAATTTCTTGGACCAATGCAAATCCCATTTATTTGACTTCAAATGATGTCCAGTTCAACCCCATTTGTGGGTTGGACCGCTGAGTTCAGTATGTCGGACAACTCATTTTGCTTTTGATTCTTTTTTTTTACGCCATTAATTGGATGAGTGAAATTTGAAGAAACAAAACAATAAATGAAAATACTTTTCGGCAATATATCCGATTTATTACCGGTACCAAGAAGAGTTGCTACAACAATTAATTAACCAAACACAAGTGTGTTATGTTTTGTGCTTAATTTGTTGTGTGACAATTTATTTTTAAGTTTCATCAATTTACTCACAATAGCATTACAACCAGGCAGCTTCAGTTTATTTGTCAAATCTTATTTGAGGTTGACAACAAGATGTCCATAAATTTGTCCGGTGTAAATTTGATGTCCTTATTTTGAGGTTTTGCCTATCCCTTTAACAACTTCTCTACCAAAAGGAGTTCATATTCACTAACTTATGTGTATTTTATTTTCAATATTTTACTTGTCATTTGTATAAGTAATGCTGATCTAAAATGCGAAAGTGAGAACATTATTCTTATGCTAAAAACACAGACCTGCTGTAACTCTTGTGTCAGGTTAGCTTTGGAAATCCACAGAGGTTAGTTTTGATAGATAATGCCATGTCCTCACCGGCTTTGTCTGCAATAAAAATAGAGCATGGAGAGCGTATTCATTGAGCGCCAGAGCTGAAGCCTGTTTTGTCACGGCCTTGAGAGAGAGGAGAGGGAGAGATTTTATGATGAGTGGAGGCAGGGACTCATCTCCACTCTCTTCACCAACACAATATTACTCACCCTCATCTTAACACACAGACCATAACTGGTTCTTTTTTTTCCCCCTTTTTACTATGTTTTACATCATGTTATTACAGTTTTTATGGATTTTGAATGGGCAATCTTATTAATCTCTCTTATTTTGTCTTCTCTCACCCCCCCCCCCCCGGCCACCTGACTGTATCCAACTGTGTACATAGTGCTGGTGCTGATGCTGCGGGTGGAAGAGAAAGGATGGTAGAGGGAAAAAAGGCATTGGGATCGAAGTGGAAAGAAAAAAGGAAAGAAAAAAAAACAGGGAAGAGGGGTCCTCCACTGGTGAGTATGGGTTGCCACGGTAACGAGCCAATCCAACCAGTGGAAGTAGTCATGACGGCTTGCCGTATATGGAAGTGTGATGAAGGAGGAAGTGGGATTCATCAATCTAATTCTTGCAGGAAGACACAGCGTGGTGAAATAATTGCACTGCTGTTTGTCTGCTTTCCAAAATGCTGCTAAATTATCACCAGGGGATAGAGCACACGGACAGCAGCGCGCAAGCTTGGGCTCTGACTCACTAATAAGCACAAGCCTGGTCACCTGAGTGCGCACTGGCAGGCAGAAAAGCATATTCTCAATACTCTTTGTAAGAGAAAGAGAGCTAAGCAAAACCACAGGAGGAGCACACAGTGTAGCCGAAGAAAATATGGAGCAGACACTCCACCCTCTTTATCTTTGTGATCATGTTTACCTCTTCTGCAAACACACACGTCTCACACCAATCTGTCTCTTTTGATCTTCTCATTTGGAGAAATCTACAAGATAATTAAGGATAAAAAAGAACATGCCGGTACAGGTATAGCATCAAACACAACATGTTTGAAGGGGCATGAGAGTGGAGATCCCTTCCCTTTTTGTGCTGTGAGGTATAGGAAGTCAGCCATGTTTGTAAGCAACAAGCAGTGTCTGGTGTCTGAGCATTAGTGTGCGGCCCTGAGTATCTGTCACTCCACAGAAACTGAAGGAACACATGGTGACTGCAAGTGCATTAGCCCACACGCTGCATATCAATACACACGACTCAGTCACACAGAAAAACACTCAAATATGCAAAAGGAGAAGAAAGCATTTGAGGGAAGGCAGCTCAGTTATAATCAGCACATCTTCTTTAATGACCTACACAAATACATGAGAACATGCTGAAAGACACAGGGGAAACAAATTCTAATTTACATCTATAGTATTGTGCACTTCTCAATAAATTCCCCAGAATATCTGGTATTATTTGAAGATGTTCTTTTGTTATTTTTTAGTAACTTTCTTTACATTTTTCTACAATCAAAGCTTGGTAAACCTACAGGAAGGTTTGGCGTAGCTATTCATTGATCAGACATCAGCTGTTTCGCTCTAAAGTCTTGAAACAGTCACTGAAGCTTAAAGAAAGCTAAGTCATCATTCCAAGAATGCTGATCAAGTGTAAACCAAAGCGCTTTGCAAACATATTCACTCCTGTTTTGTGAATAAGCCAAAGCAAAGAAGTGTGTGAATGTGAAGTGCAACTCATCCCTTTTAATCTTTTCTTTTATTCTTGAATTTGATAGTCAGATGAGACCAAATTTTAATACTTTGTGGCAGAAAGGCGTCTTACCATCTCCAGGGTAAAACATATTGGTGGCAGCATTATGTTGGGTTTCTTGTTTTTCTCCTTTTTTGGCAGAGAAAGGGAAGTTAATCAATGCTGGCAGGAAAATGAGTGAAGTATGTTAGTTAATTGTATTAAATTTAATTTAGAAGTATCAGAGTAAAGAGGGGCAAGTATAAATCCAAACCATGGCTTAGGACTGTATTTTGTAAGAACATTTGAAAAGAATACAATTTGATAAATAAACTTTAGTTTTATGGTAGTTTAATCAATCTAAACTGTTTTGTGGGAGGGGGTTTGTGATTTTTTTTTTTTTAAGGCAGGCACCAAAATTAATTAAAGTAACAAGAAACGAGAGATCTTTTGTTTGAACCCTTTTTTTGTTACATTGTGAGAAAAGATCTGCGAGAGACGAAGGCAGTGAGAACCCAGAGAGGGGAAATCCTTTCTCCTAAGGTTTCTGTAGGGGCAGGATGGGGGGGCAGATGTTCCAATTATAGAAATCTCAGTTCTGGGTAAACATGGACCATTAAAGCTGAGCCAAAAACACACACTTAAAAGAAGTGACAAGCCACCACTCAGCAGGAGACGCATGTGCATGTGTGTTGAAAACGGCGTGTGTGCATGCCGCAGCTCAACACCCCACATTTCCTGTGTGCATGTGCACAATTACCCAGCAGAGAAATAAACAGGATGGAGGGAAAGGAGGAGGAGGAGGAGAAAGAAGCGCCGGAGGGAGATGTTAAATTGATCCCTGTCCTGCAGTTCTGCAGTTATCTAAAATAGAAAAAAATCTAAAATAGTGCTTGTGTTTGTGCTAAAGGTGCACGTGTGTGCAGGGGAGGGGTTTCAGCTCAGCACAGCAGGGACTCTGCTGTTTCTCCAAACACACATCAGCACAATGGAGCAGGGCTGGTGTGAGCCTAATGGTTGTAGACTCAAACAATTAGAATCATAAAACCAGTATCAGCTTCAGAATATGCTGGATGCTCCAGCTATTACTTAGCTGCAAAAATATAACTTAAACACAATTTTTATGTTTTGAAGGTGATTTTCTGCAAATATATACAAATGCAGAAAAGCAAAAGTAGTTCCTTAGTAGATCTGTTGATCCTGTCTTTGCATTTATGGATTTCTTAAGCAGAAAATATGGAAATGTTACAGAGGATACAGCCTTATGTGAGAGGATTTCTACACTTTAAATATATCTTTGTGTTCCAAGATTCAGAGAGCAACTCATCCTTATTAGCATTCATTGACATAAACAGATCTATTTTTATTTCAAGTTGACAAAAAAAGAAGTCGAAGTAGGACAGCTAAGCTTTGAAGAAGGCAGCATGTCATCTGAGGTTAAACTATTTAAAGATATCTGGAAAACGTAGATGTAATTCACACAGAACCAGCCTGACAGGGACAAAAATAAATCTGTGCCTACTAGAATAAACTCACCTATAAAGGATGAGGCAGACAGACTGAGACAAAGGGATGTTTGATATATTTATAACAATCAGACTCACATGAGAATCCACCTGTCTGATGCACACATACCCATGATATCACATTCTCTCACACACACACTCAAGTCTATCATGTGTCATTTTGGGGTTGTGTGTGGCGCAAATGTGTGACACAGATAGGACCTTTGGGAAAGAAGAGGATAGAAAACACACCTTCAGTGTAAGAGGCAAACGGCTCAGGCTCCAGAGAAAGGGTAGTGATGTCGGAGCACAGCACCTGGATGGGGCTCAACATCCTGGGGGAGGACTCCAGGGTGGAGAGGGGTGGACAGGATGGGCGGAGCTCTTCAGGCTATAGCCAGGAGCAGCCCTGTAAGAGGAGCAATGGTGGACGGCAGGGGAGGGAGGAGAGGGAGGGAGGCAGAGGGTGAGGAAGGGAGAAGGGCCGGGCAGGGTTAAGGGTAGGGACTGAGTTACTACATCACCACATTCGGGCATGAGTACTCGTTAAAAGAAAAATCTACAGGGAGTGTATTCATGATGACATTATGTCTATGCAACATGAAATACTCACAGGCGGGGTTGGACAGGAAGGTTACAAAGATATGGAGATGAACAGAGATAGATACGCTACGGAGAGTCCGTCTTTGTCTTGTTTGGTCCTATTAATGAGATTTAGTAGGTGATAAATTGCTTAGAGAAGGAGAGCAAATGCAAACTAATCTGGATTTACACTTAATGGAGACACCAAGAAACTCTTCTACCATAGGCAGGCTATTTAAACTCTTTTTAATCTATTTGGTCTAATAGACAATTTGTCATAGATGAATCCCACCCTCTTCCCAGCTTAACCTTACATTTCCTTCCAGCAGGTCAACATTAATGGCACTGCCAGTATCTTGCTTGAGATGTCAGAGGTAGAACAGCAACTACTAGCTTCAAGCCTCGCAGTTGCCTCAGTCAAAAATCACACAGAAATGGAAGGACGGTTCCCTGCTTCAACGTTTTTTGTGAAATAGGCAATAAGATATGAAACAGGTTTCATATCTTGTGATTCTTTGAACTTGTTGTTTATGACTGAAGAGTCTGTCCTCAAAATATTTGAAAAAAATGGGAAATATAGAATAAATCCAGTTTTTCACAATCACCTCTGCGTGTTCATGTCAAGAACGAGAGGTATCCCGCTTCTTATTGTTGTAAGAACAGTTCAAAGTGGCAGCCTGCGACTATTTGCCCCTAAAAACGAAACAAATCTATTCAGCCATCATGTCAGCGTGCTTAATGGTGCTGCTTTTTCCTTATATTGTTAATATCATAGCTAATGTCTATTAGAAAGCATCCTTTTACAACACTCTGCTGGTTAAGGGTACCACGGTAAGATAAACAATCTCACAAGTTGAACCACTTTTGTACAACATGTAGAAATGTAAATCATTTAACTCCCTCACTCCTCACTAAAAGGTCATATGACATAAACTAACCAGAAAACCTAAAATCAAACCATCATTAAAAGACCTGCATAATGACCTACAGATGTTTGCTAAAAAAATACAGCACTAAAATAGAAATATTTACAGATTTACTGTTTAGTGTTTCATGAAGCAATGGATGTAAAAATTAATTGGCGGAAAACCTGCCAGTCAATCTTCATCTTAATCAACTGTCATCACTGGTCAGCTTCTCTTTAATCAAGGTCAGTGAACGCACCAGGACCTAGCATTATCAGGAAACAATTATGTTGTTCAATGTGGATGCTGTTGATGAAGGAAGAAGTCTCTAAGGTAGTTATTTTGAGCATCAGTAAGACGTTTCAAATAAAGTCAGAGAAGTCACACAGATGTAAGGAAACTAGATGTTCAATATGTTGAGACTGTCTGAGGTTTAGTCAGGTAACAGGACAGTAAAGTCTGTTTATCCTTAGACCTTTTATGCCCTGTCTATCATGGCAGATCAATGCTGGATTTCAAAATGTTGGTACATTTTTCTTTTAAATCTTACCCTACTCTAATTGATATTCTCTCTGGAATACTAGTGAACACTGCATTTTCAGTAATGTTAGCCATGTTAGCTGTGGTAATTGCAAACATAATATGTTAAAGTTACCTTAAAATGTCAACTCTACTCTATTAGCATGTTGTCATTATCCATTACAGTAAAAGTAGGTTTTACAGTAAATGTTCGGTCGCAGCGCCATGTATCTTCTGCTACTAAACGATAAGGGGAACATAATTAGAAAAATAGATTTTTGATGTGTTTTTTAAACTTTCTAATATTATAGTTCTTGAGAAATCAGAATTGGCCACAAATCTGCCAGAAATATTTAGATTGATCCATTTTTGTTTCAAACAAAGACCAACAAAAGGAAGTTGGCACAAATAATTTAAGCTGTTCTTGTTTTGATTCCCTCTAGATAAATGCAGTGAATTAACTATGCAAAACTGTTCAGTTATTTTAAATGTTAATATTTCTGCATTTAATTTGTAACATAATCTGATCAGACTACATTAATTTGTTTACATCTAAAAGAAATACAAATCTGTCAATCGGTAATTTCTCTTTAAATACAAATAATGGACCTCTTCACTCAAGAGTATTAATGTATGATACTTATGTAATGGAAAAGGTGTTATCAGACAAATTTGTGTCTGTTTTAATTATTGTTTCGTCTTTTGCTTTAAGTTATCACATGCCTTCACAAAAGCATCTAAATTTGGATCTTATTGCGATTTCCTCCTCCGTTTTTTGGACACAATGCTTCTCCATCTGGAGGGGGAGGACGCAGCCGAGAGATTTATTTTGGAAGCAGTAAAACATGTGAGGGGAGTAAAGTGAGAGATGGTGGTTGGAAGGGAGGAGGAGAGGGAGAGCAGAGAAGAGGGATGCTAACCATCCATCCCAGTAGGTGTTAAAGCTGTGGTGGGAATCCCTACGTGTGCGTACAGTATGTGCACACACATATACAGACTTACAGACACACAAACATTCATATACACAAACCTGAGCAAACAAAAGATGCACATAATCTACTTGAATAATACACAAATGAATAAGTCTAAGAAAGGACTTATATTTAAGAGTTACTCTCAAGCGTAAAATCCCATATGTCTTTCTGAATCTACCAGTCTCTCATTCACATTCAGAAGCACAGTGTGTTTGAGCACTGCCGGGTAATTATTTAGCAGGCGCACTACTTTAGAGTCGGACAATGCTTCTGGTTGTGATGGTGGATCGATGGGGTAGAGTGGGGGGGAAGTAAGGAGGAGGACAGAGGTGAACATGGATAAATGGTGAAGGAGGGGTGGAGTACGAGAGTCTAAGAAGAAGGGGCAACCCTTTTTTTCTTTAATTGGAAATATTTACTCTAATAAGAGGAATATGAAACCGATTTCCTTTTAGCGTGTAATTTATGCCTCTTACTACATTATCTGCCACAACAACCCACAGCGGTGTGTCCACTTCAGAGTGAGCTCATCAGCAATTCCCCGTGAATAATGTCTGTGACTGTGCCTGCAATGTGTGGAATAATTAATACTGCCATTATTGGTGGGTGGAGACGGCCTGTCAGTCATACTGGTCAAGCATGAAAAGCAGGATGTTTATCACCGCTGACTGTTTCTATGGTGATCATAGATGGGTAATAAGGCTCAGTTTTTACTACAGAACACCCGCCTAAAAATAACAGAAATGTGCAGACATACAGCTCGAGGAAGCGAGAACCTCCTTCACACTTGTGGACAAACAAAGATATCTCCTGACTGCACAGAACACAATAATTTACACAATTAACAGGCAAACCTACAGTATCTAAACTTGGTGGACAGACAAAGGATTATGAATATATTCAAACCTCTTGAATTTAAAAAAAATTCTTCATGTTACAACCACAAAATTTCATTTATTTTTAGTAATTTTTTTTTTTGGCTTTTATGTGATGGACCACTGATAAAGGAACCAAAAATATGCATAGTTTTCTGAAAAGCAATATGCATATGTAACATATGTGTCTCTAGTCAGTACTCTGCAGGGCCACCTTTTAATGCAATTTGGCACATTTTAGAAAACCTGAAATTTTGACTCAATCTTCTTTAAAATAGTCCAGCTTGTTGATCTCTGAAGCTCCTCCAGAGTCTTTACGCCCCTTCTCTGATTAATATCTGTCAGTTTAGCTTTTCTGCCATGTCTTGGTAGGTTTTCAGGTGAGCCATATTCTACATTTTAATAGAAGTGACTAGTGCACAGGTATCAAACTCCAGTCCTCAAGGGCTACTGTCCCGCAGTTTTTAGATGTGCCACAGGTACAAATGAAATGGCTAAATTACCTCCTTCTTGTGTAGATCAGTTCTCCCAGCCTTGCTAATGACATAATTATTCTATTCAGGTGTGGTGCAGCAGAGGCACATCTAAAAGTTGCAGAACACCGGCCCTTGAGGACTGGAGTTTGACACCCCTGGACTAGTGCTTCGAAAGATGTTCAAAGCTCAAGATAGCCTACTTCTTTAAATTTCTTCATGAATGACCTGTCAGTGGTATTTGGTAAATCATGCTGGTTCTTCACTATTCTTCTCTAGCAAACCATTGAGGCCTTCACTGAACAGCTGGATTTGTACTGAGGGTAGTTTCACACCTCATAGTCTTGTAGACTCGGTTTGATTGGCGACCAAAGTTGCAACATTTGTTACATTTTCAGCTGGTGTGGTTGGCCTTCACACTGCACTGTGTCAAACAATACAAACTAATTGAAAAACCAGTCTGCACCCCCTTCAACAGTAGGACACAGAAGCACAACTTCCTTCTTCACAAAATGTAAACAAAAATGGAGTGGCGTCAGATTTTAACAGGCATAGGATTTCTTTTTCGTCTTTGGCAACAGACCATAAGCCATTTCTCCCACTAGCTCTAGACTCTCACATTTGTTTTGGTTATATTTACCCAGAATGCCCTGTCCTATAGTCTGCTTCCTGCTATCAGCCTGCTTGGATCCACATATGCTTTCAAACCACACCAAAGTTCACCTTAATTGAACCAAGACCTAGTTATTTACATGCCAGATTTCACTTTTTAAGTCCACATTAGAGTTAGATTGCGCATTCACATCTTCATAAACAAACTGAACTTTCTAGTCAAATGGACTAGAGTTCAATTAAAGCAGACTGAACAGTACTCATCAGAATGCAGCCTAAAATACTAATAGGTATGGTCCATATACAATGCACAGCACACCTTCAAGATTTTCATTTGTCATTTTTCATCCATTTTACGGCTATGCGTCTCTTTGTGTTGATATATCACATAAAATCCCAATGAAGTAAGTTTGTGGTTGTGCCAAACTGTAGAAATTTTCTAAGGGGTGGAAACAATTTATTTCAGCTGAAATGGGTTACCTAGATCGCTAAGAGGATGATAAATAAGCTTCTAACACTGTGGTGACCCTTTAATGATAATCTGGTCTGGGAAGCACGGTGAGCAATGAGCAGCAAGAAACAGACCAGTGAGGAAGGACAGACAGGAGATCCAGTGTGATGGTAAGAAAGAGGACTGTGGGGAAATTCAGTGGATGGTAAGTGCTGCTGAATTTTTTAATAGTCCCTTGGCACAGATCTGATATGCATTCAGTTTGACACATGCACCTGTTTTAAATTTGAGTGGGACAGCAACAGACTGTAAGAGGTGACACCGGAATTAATACATATTCAAGAAAGTACGTAGCTGAAGTTTCTGGCATGTTTTTGTGGGAAATTAAGATTTCCCTGTCTCTCTCTTCCTCTCTCAGACACAATGTGAGTCATACACAAACTCATTTAGATTTAGACCAGATCAATTGCTTCCTGTGGTGTAGAAAGAGCCGTGTTGCACACAGAAGGTCAGCAGGCATGAAGGCACAAACCAAGCATACAAGCACAATTCTCTGGTCAAAATCCCATAATTATCCAGACTCAAATTTCCAGACGTCTCAGTTCTTTTCTGAGAAATGTTAAAGTTTAAACAAAAATGCTTATAATGAAATCATGTATACTTTTCAACAGCTAGAAGGATTTAAATATGGAACCATAAGGAAGGATGGATTTTTGGGCAACAACATGAAGAAAAAACTGTCTGAAAATCAAAATTAAAACTATTCTTCCTCTCCTCCCTGAACGCACTTACTGTAAATCAAATTCCAGGCTTTTTTAGAGCCTGTGGGGACCCTGAAGCCAAACTAGTAAAACAGCTGATGAGTGAAGGAAGAGAGGAAAACATAGCCAACACAGTTTCTGTTTGCAGCTCTGTCTGAACACATCAACACAGACAAAGCTTACAGATTAGGAATCCACCCTAAGCTTGTTGTGTCCCGCAGTGAATCCGTGTAAACACACCCGACCTCGTCTGTCTGCCTCTTACCTTCAGTCACATAGTTGTGGTCGGGGAGGAAGCCGTGGTGGTTGAGCGTCAGGGTGGCGTCAGTGTCTTCGCCCATCAGCGGGGATGGGGGGAGCCCCAGGCTCGGCTGGGCAGCGTGGTGGTGGTGGCAGATTGGTGGTGGTGGAGGGGATGGTGGGGATGCCGGCCAGCACAGCGTCCATGCTGCTGCCCGCCGACGCCTCCTCAGCACAGGGGCGCACAGCGGAGCATCCTAACCAGAAGAGGTGATGAGAAGCTGGCAGGTCACTTGGGAAGGATGGAGAGGCTTACAAAAGTCCTCGCAGCTGCTTCTGAAGACCAGGTGCCAACCTGCAGAAGGCGGATTATTTGAAAACATCAGCATCACTCGTGCAGTGAGGGAAAGCCAGCACAAGTCCACCCTGCAGTGGCTGTTCCTAATATTCTCCCATAAACACACTCAGACATCACAGACCTGACAGAAATGGGTAAACTCAGTGGATTCTTCAAAAACAGAAGAGAGGATGAGGAAGAGGAGAGAGGGGGATGGGAGGGAGGGATGAGCAGAGCAGGGCTCTTGGTCGAAGTATCTGCAGTGCTGCTGCTTCTGCAGTGAACCCACTCACTTGGAGGCGCGCACACACGTACACACAGGATGAGTTAAAACACACTCTTACCTACACACTCAGCAGCTTGTGAGATTCTCCTTTTCAATCAACCCTCCATGCAGGATCTCCTCAGCAGGTAAATGTCTCTCTACCTTTCCAAAAATAAATGGTAAAATCCTTGCTGGCTTTGCGCTCTGCTGCAGTCTGAGCTCTGGCGCATGTGTGAGAGGAAGAGTGAGAGGTAAGGAGAGGGAGGGGAGGGAGAAGCGGAGAGGATGCGTCCTGCTGCGCTGGTACGTTTGCATGATGCATCGCTGGAGGCTCCACCTTCAATCAGGAGGAGCCAATCATTACAGAAATGAGAATCTGCTCAACCACTGACTGTAGCTGATTAACTATGATGAAGAAGCAGACAGGATGGAACAGCGGGAGGCCAGAGGGAGTGACAGAGGATCTTATAAGGTTGTAATCAATGAGTAAAGAGGCAGGGAAGGGGTTTCAGGCTGTTTCACTCAATGCTGAAAACCAAACAGAGCACAGAAACTTGAGTGAAATATCACAGAGATGAGAAACTGACATATATTTTAAACATGCGACAGTCTTATTCACAAAGCAAAAAAGGACCAATACAGATCATGGGACAACCCTATTTTTATTATCTTCAAATAGTTTCTGAGAGTTAGAAACCAAAGCTGTTAGAAACACATGATCCTAAAGCCCAATGAATAACACAAGTTATAGTTTTATGGCTCATTGCATGCAACAGAGTGCTCTCATTGCAGGAAGAAAATAGGTTGACCAACAGAACATTGAGCACAGAGAAACACTGTTCCTCCATAAAACTCATAAAACTCTTTGGTCGGATCAAATAAAGAAGATATAACATTTTATGAAGCTTTATGTTCATCCAAATGTTTGCTTATGGAAAGTAAAGCTTAACTGTTAACACAATGTTTGTAAGATCTACTACGAACAAATTGCCATGTTGAAATCCCGACTCCTGGGCAGAACAAAATACCTGGGCAGAGAAAATCATTTGGATGCCACCGTACACCTTTCAGCATATTGTATGGAGAAATGTACAGGGACAGTTTTGATAAGAGTATGAAGATTAAACAGCATATTCATAATATTTACTTCATAACATCTATTAAATAAGTGAACAAATTGTGGCAGTGTGTTTCTTTCTCTGAAATAAGAATTTGGTCCAGAGTGCTGGATTTCTGAGTCAGTAGGGTTATGAAGGAGGAGCCACTTTATGGCTGACAAGGAAAACTGTCCATTATGTAGCGAGATTTATTTGAAATAAAGGTCAAACGGGGCATCACATAGCTCAGTGGTAGAGCAGGGTCACCCTCCACAGAGGCTACATTCGTCAACGTAGCTGTTCCCAGTTCAGTTCCCAATTACTTGCTGCATGTATTCCCCTTCTCTCTCTGCTCATCTTCCAGTGCCTTTACGGTTGAATGAAGGACACTAATCCCACAAAAGACTCTGCAAAATGAAATAAAGGTCAAATAATTGCAGCACTGACCCAAGGAGAAATGATTGAACTAGCAAAATTGACTTAGCAAAGCTAACAAACTCTGTATGCTAAAACTAGTACAAAAGGCAGTTTTTTCAAACTCTTCCTAAATTTAAACCTTTCAAGTGAGTCTAAATGTGGGTTGCTTCTATTATATGTAACTAGAAATGTAAAGTTTTCAGATCCGTATTTTGTGTGAAAAGCTAAGCACTCTTGTGCGCCCTCTGCTGGCCAGGAGGCCCTATGCTCAGTGTGCTTTTTTTTAAACGGCCCCAAAGTGACAAAATTGAGAGTAACTTGATCTCAATATTTAACAACATATATCCTCCTACAGAGAAAGAAAAAGTTCAAATATAATAATAATTTGAAAGACTTTTTTTGTCTAACGGTGGGTATTAATACTAAATTATCTACTGGTAAGAAATAGCAATGAGTTATCGTGTTTTAATCATAGCAAACAGTTGCAGATATAGACCTTTTCTGTCAAGTTATTTACAGTTTCTCCATCAGTATTTATTTTTACTTTTTCTATGCTGTAACATCAACAGCCCTACAATCAGAACTCAAGTTTTACATCAGTCTGTGACCACTGGAAAGCAGGGTTATCAGTACTGAGACACATGCTTCGTCTATATTGCCCCTCTCTTCTTCATGGGATCACTATTAGCCACTTACTGAAGGACAACACACATACACACAGAGAGAGGCTTGAGCTGGTGTGGCAGCAGAGTGTGGCTGCCAGTGACAGTTGGTGCCATCATTGCTGCTGGCTGTCTGCCGCCGGGCTTTAGCCCTCCTTCCCAGGGAACAAGAAGTGCTGTTTATCAGACTTACTCCAAGACCGCCAGCCTTAATCTCCCCCAGTGACTACTTACCAACGACGCACAATGTTCCACATGCTACAGCTCCACATCTAACTGTACTGTGTTCATCCACTAACTGGAATTAAGCTCAAATCTCAATTATGGCAACGTAGAGGTAATTTAATACATTAAAACAATTTTAAAAAAATTTTGCTTTTTTGTTTACCTGTTCTTCTGAAATACTGACATACAATGTATTGTATTTTCTTATAAAAGATCACTCTGACCTTCTGGTGCATGACTATGAGATGACATTAAGATTTACATTGCTGCGAATCAACATTATAGGATGTTTTTATTTATGCTTAAGTTGTTTTTGAAAAGAATAATGAAGTAGGATATCACTAATCAGCATTGCAGCTCAAAAATACAATCAAAAAGGCAATACTAACAAAGTAATACATATTCAATTTAGGTAGAAAGCCAGTTGATACAATTACTTTCAATTGTCTATTTTTTGTCTGTTTTTTCCTCTTTTCTGCTTTAATTGATCAAATTTGTCCCTAATTGCTGTTTATGTTAGTGCTTGCTCAAAGATTGGATCCCAGAGCAGTCATTCACCCATTCATGCACACATTCACATGCTGAAAGTAAGAGCTACTATGGTTTCAGGTTGTCACTCTAACTCCTCCTTGACAACTTAACAATTCCTCTAGGAGTATAATCTCAATCATCGGCCGTTTATGTGGCAGCTTCATTGTACAGTATAGAGACTCGTCAGCTTGTCCTTGTTAACCCGTCATGACCCTGACGGGGCCTTCCTGCGTGGCTACAGTCTGTCACCTGCTGAGACCGAGTCGTTCGTGCGTGAACACTTGGCCACGGTCCGTTTTGTTACCATGGCGACAGCAAGCGTGACCACCCACAAACCCGTCCCAGACTTGGACCCTTCGCTCTGCATTCGCATCTGACCTGCTTTTGTGCCCTCACACCAGCTTCTTCAGGACAGATGGTGGAAGGCTGTGGTGAGATTTAACAAGAACGTTCAACACAAATCTGTGGCTGAGGAGGCAGAAATGATTATTCCTGTTATACTCTGAACATGTTGAAAACCTGGACTGACCAGACACCATCAGTTTGTATAAAAATATATATTCATAGAGTAGTATTAAATATATCGCTTAGTTCCTCATTCTTCATTAGCTGTTATTTTTTTATTTCATACATTATTCTCATTTTGAAGATTTTATCTAAACAGCTAAAGTCCAGAGAGTCTAAACTTCAATCTAAACTAAAATTAAATGTGACTTTTAAAGCTACTGTCCTTCTTAAATGTCAAAATTATTTCAGTAGACATTTAGACGAAAAATCTCCCAGAAATAAAAAAAAAACATTACAAATTACCTTCACAGTAAAAATTTAACTGAAAACATAACTGCTCAAACATTTTTTTTTTCTTTCAGGTGAATAACGGAGCAAACTTTTAGCTGTGTTGAATTATTTTTGCAAAAAAAAGGAAGAGAAATATTAAATGTTACATTTTATGGCTTATAAGATTAAATTGTATTCATTTCTCTAAAGAGTTTTACATTTTAGTGTTGTCTAGAGTTCAAAATATTATTATTTTTAAAAAGTCAGAGCTATACTGTGGATGTAATTTAGAAATTGGAAAGTTGTTTAAAGGCAAACTTTGCTCCAAAACCTCCTGATATAAACATTTTTAGTTAGTTATTTCACTTTATGCTAACACGGGATCAGGATTTTAACTATGTTTAATCATCTTTGCTAAAAACATAATTTTGCAAGTAATTATTAACAAAAAACTACAACCGTGAATTTAATTGGTGTATTGTATAGGTTTCAATATTTTGTTTTTATTGTTTGTATTGTCCATACATACATACATAGTCTTGTACATCTGTAAATAAATATTTACATCTCGTAGAGCACTTCTGGATAGATGCAAACTACATCTCGTTGCTTGTACTTGTGACAGTGCAATGACAATAAAGTTGAATTCTATTCTATTCTACTTTAACGTCTATGTAGTTGAGAGTTTTATATTTAATTTCAAGTAGCTGTAATTTTTTTTCCCACCACAGCAATATATGTGGTTCTGAAATTATTCAACAGTTTTAAGACAAAAGTCAAGACTGAAGATATAAATCCTTTCTGTATCATTTCCTACACTTTATTGTAGAAACAACAAATACAGATAGACACATTGAGATGTGATAAATTCACAGTAGCAATTTTATGAGGTTTGTCCAGGACTCTATATCACAAGGTAGCTGTGGTTTCAGGCATCCGATCTGAATTGAAATTGCTTTCTTTGTGCAAAGTTCATAGAGATTTATTTGCAAATCTTTTTTTGTATATTTGTTCATAAAAATGAGATGAAAAGTGAGCAGCCTCACATATGACCTTAAGCATTGCCAGATACAGTAATATTTCTAGAGCAGTATTTATATCTTGTGGATCCAGCCACGTTTTATCAGTTTCTCTTCCTACATCTTCACCTTGTGTGACACAGAGCGAATACCAGGCAGGCGCTGAACCAGATAAATTGACTTAATGCTCCATAAAGGGCGGAATGGCAGACTCCATCATGATTCAGGCCTACAACTCGTCAACATGATAATGATCACCCTCATTTATCACAGGCAATAAGCTGCGTCCAATCAGACGCAGCACCGCATGCGTCTGCCTCTGTTGACCTGCTGCCTCTCTCCCGTCCCACCCCCCACTTCACCATGCAGACGCATGGTTTCTTAGCAACCCGCAAGCAGCCTATGGAGAACACCGACTCAAACGTGCCGTATCTCATGCACACACACACGTTCGGAAATCTGAAGGAGGAGGATAACATGTTTCCACTCTACCCTCAGCCAACTAAAAATACAACCAGATACAAATATACAATCTACCTGCCTCCATGAAGCCAATCGGTTCTGCTATCAGCTGTGCATCTACTCAGCATAATCTGTTAAAGGAAACTTTATCATCGCACTTAATCATTGACAATTTCTGAGTGATCACCAATATTTAAAGCCCAGCAACCATAAAATCTGCACTTTCCAAAAGGCTGAAAGCATTATGAGATGGAAGTTAAAAGCTCTGCAGCCTCCATGCAGTTTGACACTATTAGCACATTAAGGGGGAGCTTAAATACAGTCAGCAGACGATGGATCAACCAGTGCCCTGAGCGGGAGACAGGACCATAATTCCCCTAAGGGGTGCGGGGGGGGGGTTAGTACTTTAATAGCAACTTGCATGAAACCACAGACCCTGGAGAGAGGTGGGACTGGCTGGATAATAATGAACAACCTTTGGGCAGCTCTAAATCCCATATAACTTCAACCCACACACACGTTTACACAGAAAAAATGGCATCTATCTGCAACCACTGTATGCATAAAAGGCAATAAAGTGTCTGGGGAAAAAAACAAGACCTGGAGAGAAAAATCTATGTTACATGCATATGACATGTTTAGAGGGTTCACTGGGTGTCAGGGGGATCATTTCAGACTCAGCAGATTATGATAGGGTGATGGAGTGAGTACTTTAGCTGAAAGCAGGGAAATGAGAGAAGGTGGAGTGTGTCATTTTCTTCTGGAAAGTTGCAGTAAAACTGCAGCCTGCAGAGGAAGATAAACACATGCAATGCAATGGGTCATTTAGAGAAATACTGCCTTGCACAAGTATTCATTTCCTTATTATAGCCACAATCTTCACTGTATTTTATTAGGATTTTTACGTGACACACAAACACAAGTAGCGCATAATTATAGTGTGGAAGAATACTTGGTTTCTATTACGGTTGCAACTAAAGATTATTTCAGTAATTGATTATTCTATTGATTAGTCTGACAACTAGTCAAATAAAAAAATTGGCACCTTTAGGAGAGCTGTTATTTAACCACTTAAACCTTTTTATATAAAATATTAGAAATACATTTGCAAGATGAAAATAAACACTTCATTTTTTTAAATAATAAAATAAACATTTTATTGTGCAAAATTTATTTTCCATTCTTTTAGTGAATGCTCTAACATTTGTAGCAAAGGATGCATCTGCAGCTTAAAAAAACATACCAACATGTAAAAACCTCAACTTTTTCTGTTGGACTTATCAGTACAATGAAGGGTTCACTTATAAATCATTATTTTTGCATAAATTGATCAATAATTGGATATCAAAAGACGCTTAATAGGAATTTCTTTTATTTACACAATTTGAACTAATACAAGTTTGTTTTTTATCTTAAATGCAAAACGCATTTACTTTTGTACAGTTTACAGTGTTGTTCTTTCAGAAAAGTTTATTTTTTTAGTCTATATACTCCAGTTAATAATTTATTGATTACTAAATTAGTTGACAAATATTGCCATTCATTGCGATTAATTGATTCAATCCTAGTTCCTTGTGCAGTTTTACAATTAAAAAGCAGAAAAGCATGATGTGCTTTTGTATTCACACCCCTTCCTCTGGTACCACAAAATCAAATCCAATGCAAAATATTCCAGCTGTGTGTAATTTAGTCTGATCACAATTTCAGCTATTCTATGAAGGTAAACCTTTTCAAGGCTTTACAGATTTCTCTCCATTTGGCGTTTCATGTGGTTTGTAAATCTTATAAAGCAATCATACATCTGGCAGTCCATCTTGGTCCACGGATATTTGTTGCCCTTTTCCTCTTTAGGTAAAGCTGCTTTGAACAGATTTACGATTACACACAACTAAATATAAACAAAATAAATATTGCATGGAATGGATGCTATCTGAATACAATCGCAAAGCATTTCGAGACTCAAATCCGTGAACAGATTAATGCCTCTATCTGGCAGCATGCTTTCAAATAGCACATAAATACAGCACTGAAAGTATGCGTGTCTTTATGCGTGCATTTTGAAGGTCTGTAAGAACCCCCAGCTTTATCCAGTGAGGATTCAATCCGCCCACAACAGCAGCAGACAGCAAACCCTTATCTGAGTCAGACTTATAAATGTTAAACCTTTCAAGTGAGGCACGCTGACATTAATGTTCGAATCTCTTTGTGGTGTTGCACAGCCTCTTCCTGCTCTGTGTTTTTAATATATTTCCAGTCTTTCTGACTGAGGCAGAGAGAGACCTGCACACAAACATAGGTGACCTTTAAGGGGGAGGGGAGGTCACTGCATGTTGTGTTTCTGTGAGCAATCCATGGACTCAGCAGCTTGGGGAGTACATGCTCAGAGCCTGGGCCAGACCTCCCTCTGCAGTGTGTGAAAGACGAGAGGGAGAGACGGGGACAAATATCCCATCAGCCCCCACTCAGCCCACAGGCTCAGTGCATGTTTAGGTCTATGAAAAAGAAAAAAAAACATATATACACCAAGTCAATGTTACAAAAACTGAGGTCTTCTAGACAATAAAAGAGCTAAAAGTTGATAAAAAGTGGAATCCAACATATCTTGATCACTTCATCTAAATCCCATTTTTGTGGCTAATTTTGTTTGGGGTTTTTTAAACATGTTTTCTTGAATTACAACTAGGATACATTTATTTTTCATGGAAATCCTAACATCAGAAGACACTCAAAGACTAATAAAAATAAAGTGTTTATTGGACATCTCTCATGTGTGAAGGATTTAGAACAATTTTAGAAAATGAATACAAGAAACAGAAGAAAGTTTGCAAGTTTTACATACTTATATATAAAGAAGAAGATAGCTAAAACATGTTCTAATACATTAGGTTTTGTGCACGTATAGAAGTAACTCACATTTTGATTTTTCTGAACATTCATACGATGTATTACAGGACGGGCACCATGATGACACACGGGCATGCATCAGGGAAAAAGATGTGACAAATGTGGGACAAAACAAGGTAAAACATGCTGAGAACATCAAAACCTGTCAACATACATTTCTGTAAACCTTTCTTGTATTTGCACTGCCCCCCGGTGTCTGACATAAAACAGTGCAACAAACTTACATGTTTATTTCTTCGCAATGAAAAGCCAGGATGTAGACGATTAACTTTTTTTTTTAAAGGAAACAAAAAAGTCCTCTTTAACATTAAATTTACCACAATAAAGCTTTTCACAGCCGAGTCAAATTATAATTAAACTTGATAAAAAGTACATACAGTTAGCTTTGAAGAGACCAAAAAAGCTTCAAACTAAGAACAAACATACTTTAATTTAGCAGCCAAACAATCTGCTTTTTAAACCACAGTTCTAAAATAAATAAAACCTTACAGTAAATATTGTTAAGTCAGCTTAAGCAATGGAAAAACTTTTTTTTTTACTGTTGAGAAAATCCTGAACAATTCGGACTTTACTAATAAGCTTGTTTATGAAAACAGATACTGAAGAAAAAATTCAGCTGTCTAATTATTGGAGAAAGTAGAAGAAAAAAATTGCAGAAAACTAAAATAAAAGGCCTATGAAGTAAACAAGCAGTAGCAAAGACATAAAATCCAGGAGAAAAAATATTTAACCAGAAATCAACTGGAGGAAATTAGATTTTTTGGAGAAAAAAAGCAAAAAAAAGAAGAAGTATTAATCTTCTTTAATATTGAAGAAGAAAAATAAGACTACATTCAATCCAAGGTAAGCACTGACAAAGAGCAATTATATTTACAGTAATATTTAAGATAGGATAAACAATACAGCAATGTTTTACATTTTTGAAGTTTAATGCTCTAAAGGGATTAAATCGTTCTAAAAGATAAGAGTGCAAAGGAGGACCAGTTGTTTGTTCATGTCATATTCTTCCTAGTCGTTATTTCTATTTCCACTACTTAATTGAAAAAAAGAAAATAACTTTAGTGCTTTCTACCAGTTTCATACAGGATGTTCAGGAAACGGGAAACATTGTGTGGTATCAGTTTTAACTACATGCTGAACAAACGTCCTTTACTGCACAACTCTGTATATTCATCCATCGAGGCAAGACAGATGAGTTCTAGTTCATCTGAATAAATACTTAATTATATTAAGTATGTATTATCTATGACTCAAGATTTATGAGTCATATATTGGATTTCTATCCATTATATGATCCTCAAATACATTCATATTGTAGATTCATTACCTAAAGAGTGAATTCTTTCAATTGTTTTCTATCAATTTGGATGATTACTATCAACAGTCAAGGAAAATCCTAAATTTAGTTTCTCTGAAGATTATAATTGAAGCTATTAAACATGTTTTTTTCGATACAGAAATGTCAAAGAATATACATGAACTTTGCATGAGTCACTGGATCAATGGAGGCGATGAGGCTGCTGTTTTTGCTAAGAGGTGATTATCAGCAAATCACCTAAAGAATGTGGTTACTTCTGTCATATGCACACCTTTTTCTACCATACTTTTTCCTTTCACCTAACTTTCCACTAAAATGTTTGGATATTAGCAGATTTATTGATCTCTTTTAATCGTCTGATTTTTGGAGGAAGTTAATTTTGGGTTTTTATTAGCCATAAACTATGGAAGGAAATTAATGCCACTGTAAAAGGTGTTCTGATTCAGGATTTCCATAATCCTCTTGTGTAGTAAGCCAAAATAATGAAATCTAACAGAAAATGATGCTTGAACTATATGACTCTTTGTGTAATAAGTCTATATAACATTTGAATGTACCCGTACTAAACGGAAATCCTGAAACAAATGCAATTTTAATGATATTTTAATTTTTTAGATGCAGCTGTAGCATATATAAAACATTATTTGACAGTTTTTTCAGTTCAAATGAAGAGTGTGTTCAGAAATGGCCAAGTTTGAAAAGGAAAAGAAGCAGCAATATAGTTACATTTTGCTTGTTTTACTTCCACAGTTATGTTCAGATTATTATATTCATTCATTCACATCAATTACACTGAACAAAAAACTATTTGACCTAAAACAGACTGACTCAGAATTAGACATAATCATCTACATAAAAAAAAAAATATAGAAGCACGAATAAGACCAAAAAGCTTCAATTGTTCCAAATTGCTGCCAAGGTGCTGAATAATAACTTCATGTAGGTATTCTTCCTACTTGTGTTGCTTTTAAATAGCACTCTGGCCTATGTCAGGCTCCGGTTGACCGTCAGAGTAGTACGGATCCCCTTGATGGACTCTGTGATTGTGCACCCTCAGGTTTCCTCTGTGGGCAAATCTTTTTCCACACTCGACACAAGCAAAGGGCCTCTTTCCCATGTGAACGTCTCGCTGGTGGGCTCTCAGGTTGCCGCTGCGGGCGAAGCGTTTACCGCACTGAGCGCAGCCGAAGGGACGCTCCCCGGTATGCGTGCGAGTGTGAACAGTGAGCTCTGACGGCGTGAGGAAGCTCTTGTCACAGAACTGACATGGATGCAGTCTGACTCCGGTGTGCCGTAGAAGGTGCCTGCGCTGATGGGAAGGGTAGGTGAAACACTTGGTGCAGTAGGGGCAGGAGTAAGGGCGTCCGCTGCCTCCACTGGGAGTTACAGGATGACTGTGAGTGTTGGTCTGACGTGCTGCGAGCAACTGGGAGTTGGACTGCGGTCGCAGAGGATCTCTGGTAGTAAAATTAGTGACTCGCCGTGTGTGATTGATGTGGCCTCTTGCACCTCTGTCATCTCTTGTTCGCCAGGATTCACCAGAGGAGGCTGGAGTGAGATCTCTCTGAGCCTCCTTTTCTCCCGGACCCTGATCCGAGTTCTGGTTCTCGGACTCCTGGTCCAGATAAGCAAATGAGGCATTGTCACCTTCGTTATTGGTCTCGTCTGATCTAAAACCGCGCGGGAAGGAAGACGCGTCGTTGCCGATGCTGCTGCTACCTGCAGCAGAGCAGTCAGTGCCGTCTGCCTGCAGCTGGTCCAGACCTGATACAGCACCTCGAGTGGTGTTCAGTCCAGGTAACCACTCACCTGCTGGAAGTAGACTGGATTCAGATTTGGGAGAGCAGTGGTCAGGATGGGAAATGCACAGATTTCCATTCGGGGTTTGGACTGCAGCAGACCGCAATCTAAGATGCTGTTCATAAAAAGAGGTAAAAGAAATCTGTAAGAACCTCAATACTTAACAAGAACAAGATATGAATGAGTAAATTTGTAGTAGCTAAGACATATTTTAGCAAAATCACTGGGTATACTATGGTAGTCACTGAGAAGAAGCAAAACATCTCACCTCATGTTTTATGGCAGCTCCTTCCTGACCTGTAGCCTCTTCCTTCAGCATGCAGAGTACTTCCTCTGCTTCCGATGGACATGGCTCCTTCCCCACACTCAGTGCTATCAAAGAGAACAGATTAGTGCAAACTCTGTCTTAGTTGTACACCAGAGTACAACTAAGACTACACTAATATTAATACAGTACAAACTAATACATTTGTACTGTATTTAAAAAGAATTTTAAAAAACCCACACACACAAAAAGTATTCTTATCAGGGATAAAATAATATAATATACTAAGAGCTACAGTTCTTTTAATGTAAGTTTTTTTTTTTTTTTTACTGTTCTGTAGGGTGCTAACTAAAAACAGATTAAATTATGAGTATTTCTGAATGCTTTCTATGCAGAATATCACTCCTTTCGACATCGACCCTTTACCCCGGTACAGGGTTGTCCAACTCAAGTTATCAAGCCAATGTTCTGCATGCAACACAGTTCAAATAATGGCCAAATTAAGCCCTCAGCTTGTCATCAAGTTCTCCAGAAGCTTGATAATGAAACATTAATTCGGTTAAAGTGTGCTGAACTAAGAAAACATCTAAAACACGCCGGACTGCAGCTCTTGACTGGAGTGGGACACCACTGTACTAGTCCAATCAGTGTTACACAGTCTGGGTTAGGAAACATGTCACTTGAAGTTTGCCAGCAATAATTTTAAAACAAGATCAATTATAATTTATATAACTTACATTATTTAAACTGCCTAAAGACAACTTTAGGCTGTGCTTATATTTCTAGGTCTATTGTAATACCTGATCCTGTCGGGATCTGTTGCCTCAGGCTGCCCTCTCTGTCTCCTGATGACGGCTCTGCCTCCTCGGTGCCTCCACCCTTAGCTTTGTGCCTCCTCTCCACCTTCTCCAGCCTGCAGCGGAGCACGGAGATCTCCTCGGCTTTCTGCGCCAGCTCCGTCTGCTGCTCGCACAGGCTGCTCTCGAAGATCTTGGCGATCTCGCACACGGCCGCAGCAAGCAGAGAGTCCATGATGGTGGCCAGCTGAGCGTGAAACGCGCTCCTCACAGACTCCATGCTCCTTTTGTTGTGATTAAACCCGTCTTAATGTCCGAGACTGACCGACACACCGCTGGGAGCTTCCAGAAAACACAACATGCTGCCTGAGATACTGTCAGTATACAATTGGGAGTTTACGGCAAGAGCCTTCTAAAGTGTTGGCTATTTTCGACCGTAATTTAGTAAAAAAAAACCCTTTAAAAGAGACAGGAAACCCCCTGCTTCGCTTTCTCGTTATCTCTGAATAACATGTAAACAACGACCCAACGAAGCTAGCAATGCATCCTTTAAGCTAGCACTTGCGTTTAATGTCTAAACGCTACACTAAAAACAGATTAATAGACAATCCGGTTGTAATTTACTGGAGAGTAACTTTCTGTTGACTAGAATAAAAATAAATATAGCAGCCTCACTTTCAAGGTAACATCGCACGATTTATGTAGCAGCTCGGCACCTGTGAAGAGATGTAGCAAATCTCGCGATAACGGATGAGAAATCACGTCCCGCATACGTGCAGGTAAGGCATGTGCAACACAGCCTCTCTTAATCGTCAACTAAAAGATTAATTCAACAATTTTAGATTTCAAATATAATTTTTTCCCCATATTAATTCTATGGGGAAGAACAAGCCAGCGTTTAAGGGGGGAAAAAAATCAAAACATTAGCAGTGAAAAACTACAAATTTTGCTTTATTTCATAACTTCAGCATGAAATTAAAATCAAATAAAGGGACACCAGGAAGCATTGCAAGTCTCCATTAAATAAAGGTAATGTTTTACTATCAAATTCTAAACGTGTAGCTAAAGAAATATTATTCTTAAATGTTAAAAATGAACATAAACTAAACACAATTGTACGTTTTATTAAAATTGGGTTTAAATCAAATTAAGCCAACAACTTCAAGCACAAAAATTGTGCCATAACAAACAAAGCAAGTTCAAAACACATCAACAAAGAAATAAATAAATTCATGGTAATACATTTATCAACAAAAAAAAAAGCTAAGCTGAAATAATTCCTGTAGAGTTGACCCATTTTTTACAATTACATAAAATCTATTCAACCAATGTAATTGACACCAGAGAGCTCTGTGTGATGATCCAGCATTCAAGATCATCAAATAATACAGTTGTAAAGTACCAAAGATGTATCAAATGCAAACAAATACTTAGAGAGACTGGAGCTTCCTATTTTGTAATAAAAAATACAAGCAATCAGAAAAAAAAGCACATTTTGGCTTGGATCTCATTTCTCACAAAGTGATGAAGCACTTTTGACTTACTAGACGATCACCTAGCAAGTTTGTAGATTTTCTCTCAAGAGTTTTCACTTTCTGAGGATACATCTGCCTTCATCAGTGTAATTTTAGTCAGAGAAAACAAAACATTGAGGTGACTACTCAACGTCTTTGCATGAGTCACTGGACAAAACCTGTCTCGTCTTATACCCTTTTACCTGTGATTTAAGAAAAAACAAAGCTACTTTGGCATCTTGTTTTGACTGAAATGGTTTTAAGAAATACAATACTTGGAGCTGTTCTTTTCCATTTCTGAAGTAAAACAAACAAAACATGGTGGGTGTAAATTACGGCTGTCAGTGAAATAATGTCCGAGGACAGCGGCTATCCTGTTGCAGTCTTCCTGTCTTCCTTCTTATGCACTCAGGCTGGTAAAAAAACAAAATGTACGTCACTTATCACCTTCAGGGGCCTTCATTCTTGCATTTTCTCGCCGTGTTTTAATCCTGCGTCTTCGTCAACCTCTTCTAAGGGCTCAGTCCATTCAAAGTCTCCATTTTGGTTGCTGACCTGCATGAGACTTTTGTGTTTTTCCTTGTCTACATCGAATTCCTTTTTCTCATCAAGCCTCTCTAGACATATGGGCAAAGCTTGCGTCTTCTCACTATGACACATTTTGTGCCGTCTAAGTTTTTTTCTGGAGTTAGTCTTGTAGCTGCAATGTTTGCAGGAGAACTTTCGGGTGGAGGGTTTTTTTTTGTTAGCAGAAGACTGTGTGATTTCCTGTTTCCCAATCACCTCTGTTTTGCTGGAGTTGAGTGCTTTTCTTTTCAGTCTGCATTTGTCTTTCACCAACTTCTTGTACTCTGCACAAGCTCTCTTATGGTATTTCACATGATTTTTGAAGCAGAGGGCCGTCAGGCAGCCTCTGCACTTCTTCTGGGAACTGACATGTTCACCCAGGCCTCGCTTTGTTTTGAACACCTTGTAGCAAGTCTCACAAATGTATTTAGATTTGCTCTGACTTTTCTCTTTGTGCTTTGATGAATCTTCTTCGTCTTTCTTCGCTTTCTTCTCATCATTTGTAAAAGTTTCCTCACTCATTTGTCTTTTCCGAAGCCGTTCCAAATCCGTGAGGTTGCAGAAGTCCTTGCTGAGACCTTGGAGTAATTTGTTGAGGTCGCCACTTATTTTCGGGTGCCGAGCTGCTTGATTACCGACTGGTTTACTCTCGTCTTGGCTCGAGTTTGGCTTATCATTCATGGCAGAGACTGGGAGGAACAGACAGACAAATGGAGAATGTCATTTGAAGGTGTGATTTGAGACCTTTGAACAACTTTATGTGTTGTGAGACAAAGTGGTTTAGCAACAACAAAGCAAAAAATGGTGCAAATAATTTTGACAGAGCGACGTGAGAAACAGGAAAATGTTAACATATTAACATTTACAATAATTTACTACTTTCAGAAGGCTGATTAATCAAAATGTGACATAATGGGAACTATTACATCAACGAGTTTATAGAATCTTAGATTTGTGTCTGTTTGAAGGGTTTTCCATATTTATGCAAAACTGGAAACAACTTACTTTTTAACCTTTTAGAGAAACCCTGATCATTTTTATGAAAATGTCTATAAAAGAGCTAAAAACAAACGCAAAACATCCTGAAGGCATCAGAGAATGGTCAAAATGGTCCATAATTCAACTTACTTCTTTTTGATCTCCTGCTGACTGGAGATTTCTGGAGGCTGATGACATGGTTATCCTCCTAAAAATAGAAAAAGAAAAACATACATAAGTTACATCTCTAAAAAGTTGTAAAAAATATCTAAAAAAAAAAAAAAAAAAAGAGTGAAGAAAATTAAAGGCTTAACAAGGATCAAACAATCAGATTAAGTCTCAGCATGTTCAGATCCGGCACCAACATCCGTCCTGGGTTCACTGGTTTTCACTTCTACTTGACTTCTGGATTTCACCATTAGTTTAGCTGTCTGACAGGAATCTGTCCGAGGTCACAGTGAAAGATCAACCAGTGGCCTGTTAAGCAACAAGCCCAGTGTGAGATGTGGCACCAAAACAATTAGCTCATATAGCAATCTGATCGCTCACCCCACGCAGTTTGTGTTATTGAACAACCATTCGCCACCACCAGAACTTCCTAGATCCATCTACACACCTCGTGCTTAATGAGAGGAACAGGAAACAGACGAATGGAAAACTGCCGCAGTCTTACGCTGGGACAACCCTCCTCTTGTCTGTTCGATGCATCACAGCCCAGTGGAGCACACCAGTCATCGGGCACTGCGCATAAGCAGACACACTAAACATGTTTAACCCCACAGTAGTAAATATTCAGATTACTAAATAAAACTGAAGATGTGGAGTTATGTTCCTTATACAGCTTTCTAATACAGCAGCAGATTACTTGAAATCAAATAAATAACCCACTATACCTTCAACTTCACTCTCAGGAACTGTGACAGGCTGTTCTGGGGCAACTGGGGCAACTGGAACAACTTCTGGCTTTGATTGGGTTTCAGTCGTCTCTGCTGTTCTCTGACTGTTCATCGCAAAGTCTTTAAGCTTTAGCTCTGCACCTTGAAGCTTTACTTTGAGATGAGCAATCTCTTCTCCCTTCTGCGCCATCTCCAATTTATGGTTATACAGTGCGCTTTCAAAGATCCTCATGACTTCAAACACGGCCGTCCTCAAGACGGAGTCCATCGTTGTGGTCAGCTGGACCCGGACGCCTCGCATCAGAGTGTCAGACATGATGGAAGATGACCAACAGCGGCCTTCGGAGCGCGTGAGACGTTGCGGAAATCCTTATTGGCTAAACACAGAGAAACATGATCAGATCACAGTAGTCAACAAAACACACGATTCATGACTTATTTTTAAAAACCTATTATGTCTTATAAAGTCAACAACATGAAATACTTCGGTTGAATGTGACAAATAGTTCACTTCTATGTACACTGTGATATTGTAGTATTTGTATGCTACTGAATTCCACCCATGATAAAATCCCGCTTTGCATGCCAACAAAAAAGTTGTAATTTTATACTTTTAGCTCCATTTAACAGGATTAAGCACAGGAAGATGCCATTTTACAAAAGGGTTATGTATCATAAGGCAATTTCCAATTTCACACACAATACTGAATCCACATATTTAGTTTTAAAGAAGTTTGTTTTCCAAAATTAAGCGAAATATTAATTTTATTTTTAATAAACAACTTACGATTTTGCTGTTATTTCATGACAGTCTAACTATTGATACCTTTAGAGAATGTGATCCACACTATTGAGTAAATTAACAGACAAATGCGGTAAGTCGTTGTCAGTGCAACAAAGTTATGATCATATAGTTTTTCTAAGATAATATGCTACTAATAAAGTTTTTCGCTTTTAAAACTAAATTTCACTTTAGCACGTGTTATTTTAAATACATTTTTATCATCTAAAGTACGCTGGGTATGTTGCATTGGTGTATTTTATTAATATTATTTTTAGTGAATAAAAGCAGACCTAAAACTAATGCTAAATTTACAGATAAAGATCTTAATGAGAGGCACCAGACTCGCATGGTAAGGATCACACCATGTGACCAGTCAACAAGCCGTGTTGACTGAAAAGGCTTCTGATCAGAAATCGGGTATTGTTGTAACAACAGCAGTAAAAAGTAAGAGCCACTGGTTACTTAGCCAAGCTAATGAGGAAGTGATATCCTCATCCGCCATTTTCCCCTCACAGTCCCCGACAAGAATGCAAAGCATTTCGTGATTTACTCCCATTAGTTTTCCTCGACTCGTAAACGCCTCATATCAACACTACTACCGCGATGCTACAAGATAAACTTAATATGCGGACAATCTGGCACGCCTTGGCGACGTGGCCTAGGGAGAAGAGAGCTAGTGTTAGCGTATTCCTGGTAGCTAATAAAGTAACCCCACAACCATTCAAGAAACAGTGTGCGAACACCAGCTGCATATGAAATCAACCTAGGCTCACCTGGGAGAAGGTTTTTCGTTACTAAAACGGAGAGAACGTATGGAAGGTAACGGTACCACAACCCAAATGGGCTTTTCCCGCCGACTGTAGCAATGACGTCGTAGCTCTGGTCTCTGTAGTTAACGGAGCCATACGATACCTTATTGTGATTGGCTAATGTGTCGTTAAGCGACATCTTACGCTGCAGACGCATCTGTTGCTGCATTCAATGTACATCGT
The DNA here is from genome assembly GCF_002775205.1 of Xiphophorus maculatus. Lineage (NCBI taxonomy): Eukaryota > Metazoa > Chordata > Actinopteri > Cyprinodontiformes > Poeciliidae > Xiphophorus > Xiphophorus maculatus. Next base: position 15,930,796 of record NC_036465.1, on the reverse strand, counting down.
AATTCATCATTTCAACCCACGAACAGCCGGTTGGGCACATTGCAGAGGTACAAACCTGAAGAAAAATTCCTACATATGTTTTTTTACGTAACTAAAGATAAGCTCTAAAGAGCTACATATGTTACCTTATCATTAAACATATAACACAAAATAAAAAATAGTATGATAATTACTTCCTATCCTATCCAAGATCTAACATAAAACATACGCGGAAATTTAGACTGAGAGTTTAAAATTCAACACGTGTTAAATATATATTCACGCGACTGCTTTCTTTTAATTTTGTTAGTTGGAAACTTTAAAATGCAGCGATTTTAAACTAGCATTTCTCCCTTATTGTTTTTTTTTATTTTGATATGCTCACTCTTTTTGCTGGACAAAATTAAAAATGCCAATTTTTCAATTAACACAGAATATTCACATCTCATCATAACCCACTTTCTTGCCTCACTTTAGATAGCTAATTAAAATAAACTTCCTAATGTTTCATATAAAACAGTTAAAATTTCATTCAATAGAGGAAAAATTATACTGAAATTGTATTCCAGTCCTTGTCTCTCCAAAGTTTTAAATATAGAAAATGTTTTTAGAGTAAATATGATTACAATAGTGGTTTGTATTTATAATCAACCTAAGTGTATACATGTTAATATATACTTAGCTGTATTTACAATTAGTTTAAATTACATTTATTGTGTGCGGTTTAGTCGTTTTTTTTACTGTAAAATTTAATAGGTTTACATATGTTTTTTTGTCTCTGAATTTTTAATCCATCTGTGATATATGGCCCTATTTTTTTCAATCTCAGCAGCGGTACTTTTTGTTGGTGTCCTACTTTTATTGTGATTCTACGGTGTCTGTGTTGTGCCAAAAAAGATGAATCTAGCTTAACCACATTAACTTTTTGCAAGTAATAAAACAACCAAAGAAAACATGGCTTCATCCAGAATTTTTTTTTATTTATTTTTGGATGGAAAAGGAATAGTGCAAAGGGTCAAGTTAAGTGCTTTTTGGACAAGCTCCACAGTATTCTGACTGTTCTAATCTGAACCTCTGACCGCCTTTGTCATCCACTGCATCGCTTTTGACTATATGAAGTAGGAAAAAGCTGGAATGATCTTCTGCTTTAGAAAGTTGACCTCCTTGTCAGCCAAAGGTGGTATTGTTCCAGGCCACATTGGCTGCATCCATGTCCACAAAGTTAATGTAAATCCTGAGACAGACACAGGGAGAAACTAGTTAACGAGAGTTGACCTTAGCGTTACACGTCATATGAAGCAGCCCTTGTGTATTTATTACCTGTCAGGAGAGATGCTCAGGTGTTTGTTGAGCAGGCCGCACAGCAGTTTTGAATACTGCTTGTTGTGAGCGCCGCTGATCTTGCCGATGCTGTGAAGGGAGCAGAGGGCGCAGGGGTCTCCCTTTCCTCCAAACATCATCATTTGGTCAGGGTTGATGTGCACGGCAATGTACTGGTATGCAAGACAAATGCAGTCAGATACCAAAAAAGTAAACTTGTTAAAGGTTTAGGATACCTATTGTGGTCCCGTTGACGTCTTTGTACTTTTACTTTATTAAAGTTGCCACAAATAAATCGTCCTCTTAGGTTTATCATTGATCAATGCTCAGTCCAGGCCATGTTTGCATAGTTTGCACAAGGATCTGCTCACATAGCAGATTAAACGCAACTGTGTTTCAGTACATTTGAAACATGAAATGATCATAGCGGCACAAATAAAACTGATCCACATGAACAACACGAGGTCCACATTGATTCTCCAGAACCGAGTGATCCCAGGCCTACCTGCACGGGTTTGCCCATCGCCTTGGCCAATTCCTCCGTGGCCTCGGATAGCAGAGCCGCAGGGACGTCGCTTTTAGCCACGTTGGTGTTCACCATGAACATCGGCATGATTACTGCTGTGTATTTTCTCCACTGTTGGAGCTGCTGCAGATGATTCGCTCTCCTCCTGCTCACAGACGGAAGAAGACAAGATCATTTCCTTTTTCTCTTTTGTAGTTTCGGTCGGCAACAATGTCAGAAATTGCTCACAGCGCCCCCTATGACCCTGGAAGACTTATCACTCCAAGAGGGTGTGACGTGAACGTATTTCGGTTCATTCTGGTGTTTGTTTTGCATAATTTATTAATGTTGTAAAAAATATTTATATGATGGAGCGGACAAAAAAGAATATTTTAATCAGATCCTTGAAAATAGACGACAAAATAAACCAACCACTTAATTTCATACTCCCTCAATAATCTCCAAATATAACAGAACAAATTGTTTTTAATCCTGAACGTTTGCTAGCTTTATTACATTTCACTTGGCTGTTTAACATTTTGATGACAGAGCTGTATGCTAACAAAGTCACAGCAAAAGGATGTTCATATTCCTTGGTTTTTGCAGACTTTCATACAAAAACAAGTTAATGTGTTTGTCACTGCAAGCATTTACATTTATTTTCACATTTACCTACCTTTAAAATTATACAATTTTAACGTAATTTTAATTGCTTAATATTTTAATATTCGTTCTTTCCACACTTATTGTGTCAGCCTTTAAAATCAAGAATAAGACAATTATTTTTGCGTGGCTCCAACGTGTTCATGATCTATTTTAGGCAAGATGCCAGGTTTAGTTCAATAAATATTCTATTTAACCATCTGGGTGTGTTGTCAAGTTAAAAAAAAAAACAGGTAAATTAAAAGCATTTCAGCACAAAATTGAGGATGAGCATTTTTTAAGTTGCGCCTGAACGTCGTGGTAGGGTAATTACGGTAGTGGGCAGGCATCATAAATAGTGCTGAGGGAGCCCAGGAGGAAAACAGTGTCAGCAGCAGCAGGAGACAAACGGAGAGGGCTGAAGTTGGGATTGCGCTTCCTTTTGTCACCGCTTCCCATGACTTACTTCCCCAGTGCAACCTGTAAAATCACACTGTGTGTTTTAATTTTACGTCTGCTAAGTTAAAACTTGGGCATCGTCTGCAGAAGGTGCGTATGAAGAGCTAAATTAGCCTTGATGCTAGCACTGGAAACCCTCCTGCGATCCACTTAAACACTCTGACATGTTGGAGAGTTTACTAACAAGCGAAATTGACGAAGATCTTTCGTTTGGTGTCAATTAAACTGATATATCACCGTGGTTGCGTTTAAAAGGGCTGAATGGAGGGGCTATAGTGTAATTAAATTGTTACAGGTGGGGTAAGTATACATATATACTGAGTCCTTTGAGATTGAACAGTTGGTTAAAATATAGCAGCAGCTAGCTAACTTAAAGTAACGGCTACCGAGGTGATTTCCTACGTCTTTAATCGAGTAGGTGTGCTCAACTTCCAGGATCCAGTTTGTAAATCTTTGTTAACGCAGTCATCAGTTAATTAATGCTGAGTGTTGATCACGTCCACAGCTCTCCGAGTCAAGATGATGGAGGAGTCGGTGAGCGCCTTTGAGACGCATCTGACGGCCGTCATGGACACCCTGATCCGCGCCTCGGTGTGCGAGATCAGCAAGCTCTTCCAGGAGACCGTGAACGACTACCTGGTGGAGCTGTCCCTCAACAGGAAGGAGAACGAGGCTCTCAAGCTGCGGCTCAAGCTCACCGAGAGCAAGCTGAGGACGGAGCGCAAGTACGGGATGGGCTGGGCGGCCAGCCGCCGCAACGCCGGCCTGAACGCAGGCGAGGAGGTCGGAGGGCGGCAGAAGCGGAAAGTTGACGTTGCCCGTAAGTGTTTTGATGTAGAGTGGTTGAAGACTTTACCACAGCCTTTCAGTGACTCGCATGTCTGTCATTTCCATCAAAGATGTATCTGCGTTTGTGTGTCTAAAGTGAAGAAAGCTTTAATCTTGCTGTGCAGACACTGACACTCTTGTTTTGTTGGAAACCATCTGGCAAGAGCTGATCTCTCTCCCTTCCTCCTCCGCCTCCTCTTCATGATCTTTCCCTCCATCCTTCGCCTCCCCCTCTCCTCTCCTCTCCTCTGCATTCTGGCCCTCCCACTCCTCTTTCCTTCTGCTCCCTCCCTTCCTGCCTTGCTCCTCTCCTTCTGTCTCCCCCTCCCCTTCCTGCTCCTCCTTCTGCTCTCCTCCCCCCATTTCCTCCTCCTGCTCTGTTTCTTTCCTTGATCACGTTGCACACACACGCACACACACACATATATATACTCCCCCGCCTCCTTTCCTCTCCTGCTTCTCTCTCTATCGCCCTCCATAATTACACACTCAACTTCTCTTCTCTTTTTTTCCACTTTTCATCTTCTCCTTCAACATGTCACCCCGTTTCTCCTCCTTCTCAACAACTCCGCTTCGTCCTCTTCTCTGTCATTTCTGTCACATGTTTTTTTTCCCTGCTCCTTCCCACTCTCCTGTGTGTCCTTCTATGCCCCCTCTCCTCATTTGTTCATCATGCTTACTCCTCCCCCTGGTTGATTTCTTCTCTCCTTCACCCCAACCTCTATTTGACTCCTTTCGCCATCTTCCTCCTCCACGTCTCCCGTCTCTTTCCCCTCGTCTCTCCTTCATCCTTCATTCTTTGCCTCCCAATCATTTCCTCCCACTCGTCTCTCTCCCCCTCATATTTCATCTTCTGTCTCCCTGTGCCCTCTGTCTCCACACCTTCCTCTGCTGCCCTCCCCTCACTGCAGGAGGCAAACTGAAAAAGGTCCCAGCAGCGGTCCACAGCAAAGGATGGCCTGGAGGTGTGTGGGAGGAAGGAGGAGGAGGAGGAGGTGGTGACGGGGGAGGAGGAGCTGGAGGGGCTTTAGGCTTAGTAACGGGAGCAGGAGGAAGAGGGGGAAAGGAGGCCAGGGAGGCGTACCTCGTCCAGTTCCCCCGGGATGAGGAAGACGAGGGAGAGATGGAGGATGACGAGGACGGGGAGGGCAGCCTCAGCGGCGAGGGGGAGGAGAACGCCAACATCAAAGAGGAGGTGAGGGAGATGGGCTTTCTCGGCGGAGGAGTAGGAGGAGAAAGTGGCACAGCATCACCGTGTTGCTCGGCAGCTTCATGTAGACCGAGTAGGAATGTAGACGGCGAGATAATGAGGAGAGGTGATGAGAGGTTCGCTTGCATTTCTCCACCAACAAATCACAGCAGAGATGTTGGCGATAAAGAGAACGCTGCTGGTTTGATTTTTTTTTAAGCTGCTAGACTTCCCTCTTGAGTGGAAATCTTCAACTCTCGAGTACAGCAAAGCTTTTATAATAATTCTGGCTGCAGCATGAAGCTGTTTCCTATGCAAACACATAACCAAGTGGTACGTTTTCATCTCAGCTTAGTCTGAGATAAAATACACCAAAGAGATAAAAATCGGTCTTATAATCACGAACTAGCAGCTGATGTATGAAGAAGTTAGCATGGAATAAAGATGACATAATTACAAACATTTTAAGTAATGTATTTCCATTGCCTTATGTCACGTCACGACTACAAGCTTTTATATGATCCAGGAAGTAAACTACTCTGTTGCACCTAAATAAAATCCAGTGGAACTGATTGCCTTTAGAGTTCATCCGCATGAAATAATTGTCATTGCCATGCTAAGATCTGAAAATTAATATAAAGAGATGCTCTCATCCAGTCTGACTGCATGAGACAATTTACAAGAAAAATGATCAAAGAGTGCAAAACTGGGAGATATAAACACCAAGACTGTGTTGTAGTGCAATTACAGCAACAGGTGGATCTATAAAACACTGACACAAGGTGGTTGAATAAAAATCCATGCCACACTTTTCAGACTTAAAAAATATATATATATATTTTTTATCCTCCTCTTTTCAGAAAGCCTGTATGTATAAAAGTGATGCTTCTCCTCCTCTTAAATTTAGCAGCCATTTTATACTTGAATAATGAATTTATCATTGTGGAGCAACTGTGTATTTCCACTTACGGCCATTTAAAAGCTAACTGCATCACTATACCAATGCCAGAAGTAAATGCTTATTGTGACGCTTAGACTATTTCTTCTCTTCGCAGGGATTCACTTTTCTTGTTTTCTTTTTTAAATTATATGAAGCGTTGTTGTTGCTCCCCAGAAACCATCCACTTTTCATTTTTGGCATTTATTTCACTCATTCATTTCACAGACTGTATGACATGAGTTTAGGGTTTGCTGTTATTTAGGTGAATTAATTCTTCCAGTTTGTGCGTTCTGTCTCTTTCAAACCTCTGACGATAAATTATGCGCTGAAGCAAATTTAACTAACCGGCAGCCATAGCTTGGCTTTCATCTGACCATTAAGAACAAGAATCGTAGCATATATTGTCTGTTAGTAGCAAACCCATTTGTCTGTCTTGATTAATTGTCTTATATTGAAAATGTTTAAAAGACTGAACTGAAGTTAAAAAAAAAGACAGAAATGAGATCTTCCATTTTGGTTTAGTTCCAAACAGCAGCATCATATTTGATATTTGAACATTGTGAATGTTAAATGTGAACAATTTGGTCTGATTTAGAAACTCTCTCTCCATGACTCAGCTGTTTGCTCTCTGACTCTACAGTTTTCGCAAACAGAGGGCTATCAGCCTGCTTCTCTGAGGCTCATAAAGGAGGCGTTGAAGATGAATCCGCCCAACCAGAACCTCCTCACTGGCTCCAAACCCCAGAGTGAAGGTAATGAGCCCGGGACGCTCAGACTGAGGCAGGGCAAGTTAGAAAATCTCAAAATAAAAGTGAAAGTCATTCCTCATACAAATGCTGTTCTCCCTCTCTCTATGTCTATCCTGCAGACCTTTCAGATTGCCCCTCCGCTCTTCATCAGAAAGTAGAGGAAGAGGAGAACTGGGCACTGAAACGTTCCGAACCAGCAGACGGGGGCATGACGATGGACGAGCTTCGAGGCCTGGAGTCTGCACTGAGAGCTGAGAGAGGCCGCGAGCAGGCGTCCAGGACGGCGTCGCAGCATGATGCAGAGGTGGTGCAAGGGAGCGAGAGGAGCCTGGCGCCGAAGTACATCGGACTGGACGGGCTGGAGCAGGAGGGCGAGCTGGATCTTCCGCCTCCTGCTCTGCAGAGGGAAGAAGCCGGCGTGAAGGATGCTGCAAGGGCTGGAGGCGTTGATGGAACGGAGCTGAAGCTAGGCTGGTCGAAGAAGCTGAGAGAAGTCGACTGTGCTGCTATAACGCCTGCAGAGGGCGCTGTGGAGCAGGCAGAGCCAGAGCAGCTGCCCCATCCGTCTGCTCCTGGAAGCGTGGAGGAGAGCGGAGAGGAGGAGGGCGGAGGAGATCTGCTGCACTTCTGTCCACAGTGTGGAGGAGGCTTCACTTCAGAGGCGGAACTAGATGAGCACCCCTGTCCACTAGGTGGCGCCCACTTGCAGGGCAGCGGGGAAGAGGTGGGCCTCTTCCCCTGTGCCCACTGTGGCAACACCTTCAGCCACGCCTGGGCCCTCAAGAACCATGAGTGCGCCTGCGCCGCCGAGCGGCCGCACTGCTGCGAGATCTGCGGGAAACGCTTCACACACTCGCGCTCCCTGGAACGCCACCACCTGGTGCACACGGGCGAGAGACCGCACCGCTGCCCGCAGTGTGGGCGCTGCTTCAGTCGCCTTGGCAACCTGGAGCGGCACCAACGGATCCACACGGGGGAACGTCCGTACGGCTGCGAGGCCTGCGGGAAACGCTTCAGCCGCGTGGAGTATTTAAAGAGACACCAGCTGATACACAGCAGTGAGAAGACACCGCTGCAGTGCTCCAACTGTGGGAGGAGCTTCATTGATATCGAGCAGCTGAAGAACCATCAGTGCTTCTAGAAACGCCTCATGAAGAACAGAGAAACTCTGGAGAAAGTTGAAGTTTACGACGGAGTATCGGGGTCATTTTAAGGGGGAAAAAAATGTATTATGAGAATAAAGTCGAATCAAATAATGTGAGGATAAAGTCATAATATTATGAGATATTTTGAGAATTACGCCATAACAATATTAGAATAAAGTTGGAATGTTATGATTTTATTCTCGTATTAATTCCACTTGTACGACTTTATTCTCGTAATACTGTGACTTTATTCTCACAATATTATGACTTTATTTTTGTAATATTCACATTTTCTTAGTGTGCCCCTAGTACTCCATCGTAGAAGTTAGCTGATGAATGTGACGATGATCATCTTTGAGGTTAAAAGTGCACATGTGGGTGATTTTTGCTGGCAAGAAATCAACACTAAAACTCGTTTTATTGCAGGAAAAATAAAGCCTCTGCCATTTTCTGTGGAAACGTGTAAAACCTGAACTTATTTATGAGCAAGACTACATTGTGAATTTTTATTATTTTTTAGCAATAATTCAGTTGTACTAAAGCCCCGTTCTCTTCCTGCCAATACAACTGACAGTTTTGTAAGCTTTGTATTTTGTATCTTTGTGTTTTGCTCTCTGTTACAAAATTAAACATTTCGATTCATCCTAAACCATCGCACACCTTCCTTTATTTTAAGGTTCGTAATGAGAGGATGAGAACCTGTAGAGGGCGCTGCATAACCGGTAGAGTGAAGCTGAACTAGGTGAGATGAACACGTTTGTCCATTAGGTGGCGCTACTTTGTCTTTTTCTACGGCTCTCTGCGGCAACATTTTTAGTCGAGGGTGTGCAGGGTGTCCTGGATGATCAACCAAAATAAGTGGTTTTCCTCCTTTTATCTATTAAATTATTCTGCACTCTATTATCACCACTTTAATTCCCTTTTATATTGTTTATGTGAATTGCGTGACATAAAAATTAAAGAACCCAATTTTGTTTTATTTAAAAAAGTAAAACGATAACTAACCCAAAATGTCAACAAACCTGAAATGAGTGTAAGTATCTATGCTCAATTGCTGCACAACTAAAAAAACACATTTTCCTGTATCACTTGTTTATTTTCATCTGTTTAGGTGAGAATTATCAAACATTCCAATAAACACTTCTGACATTGAAAAAAATATTAGTGATCAAATATAGCCACTCTTCTTTTCAGTAGAGTGATAAGATCAGTTTCTTGGTCTGTTCATTATCAAAGTTGTTGCAACAACAACCGCAGCTTGCACTCTGTTCAGAGAGATGGTCTGTTTTCCTTCACGAGAAACACGAATAAACATTTTATGTTTTATTCTTTTAAGTTCTAAGACATACATTAAAGAATTTCAGATGTGTCTACAGGTAAATACTTAGGTTGACATGACATAAAAAAATTGTTGAAAACTGTTATTGATGTTTTAAAAGAAAACATCCATCTACAGGCAAGAGGTCTGGTACACCCTAAACAAGACTGATAAGTGGGAAAAACTGGAGACCAGGATACAAATAAAAGAACAAACACAGCTTTATTGAAACATAAAACACCTCAGCTGAGGCAGAGAGATTGCATCCAGTTAGACTGTCAGACAAACTCTGAACTAGACATCGTGATCGCCTATCTTTGTACACCCCTTCACATATCAGAGGACGTTAACACATACCCAAGGGGCTTTGAAGATTAGCACATGTACAAAGATGGAATGGAACAAACACAGTCAGAGAGAACCAATTCACAGCGTGGATCTATAATTAACCCTTTGGAGTCTTGGGTCTAAATGGCCGTTTTGGTCTAATTTTGAATATACCCTTATATTTTCACCATAAAAACTATTTACCTTACCTTGTTTGGTATCATTATTTTCAGAACATCCTAAACTTTGTGATTTTACAGTGTTTGTTTCATTTTGACAAAATTTATTATCACATTGGAGCAAAAAAACACACACAGAAACATGACCTCATGCCCGCCACAGGGCGGGCGTCGACCTTAATTAAGAACAGCTACATCCTCGTTTCTGTTTACCTGCTCACAATGTTCCAGTAAACGAGTACAGGAAAGATGGGGGCTGTTTTCCTGTCAAGGTGTGATAATTATTTATTCTTTGTCTGCTGTCGGGCCATCTCTCAGCTTCTTCTCTTTTTTTCTTTGTAATCCTTGCATCAGTGTCAGATGATTTCTTCAGAGCATGGAGATAAAATCATGAAATCATAACCCACTAGTTTCGTATCCGTAGCTTTATGTGTAGCTTTGCAAGTAGCTTTGCACAAAATGTATTTTTAAAAATCCATAGTGCTGACAGATGGTATAACAGGATTATAAGTGAAATGAACTGAAAATGGAAGCTAAGATGCATGAAGATTAATATTAATATATTATATTAATATTGTAATTATTTTATGCATGACTGATTTTTGTTTTCATCAGCTGAAATAAAGACTCCAGTTTATGCCAAGAAATGCTTTATTAAAAGTTTGTGGAAAGAGTACATTGAAAAATCATCATCATTTTCCATCAGTAAAATGCTCCACATATAACTTTTGTTCTGGGATAACTTGAGCTTTTTACATGTTACTTAGCTCCACAGTGCCCATGAAACAGAGTTATGTTCATGTTTAGTTTCTTTTTCAGGATCGTCTCCAGTTCCTCTAAGGGCATCTCCTTAACATCATAGCCTGATTTTTTGGGATCTTTCTTCACCACATCATTTCCACTGTTGGGATCGTTTCTTCCCACAGCAGCATAAGTGGGGAAGTATTTTCCCTGATCCTTTCCCACATTATTGTCGTTGCAGCAGTAAGCAGACCATATGTACTCAGGAATGTACACCCTATCTTTGATTTTGTGCTTTCCTGACTGATAAGGGATGATGCCGGTAACTACATACAATTTATCTTTGCAGACATTTTTAAATCTGGCCAACATCTTCTGTTCAAAGTTGTTCCAGTCACGGCCATTGGAGGTAGCTGTTTGAGGAACGATGTTTGTCAGGGTAAAAGTGGCCGTCCGATCGTCCTTTGTCGCTTGGTGGCTGCTTGGGTTGAGATGGCCTCTGGTATAGCCGGAGTGTTTGTAGTCATCATCCACGGCCTGGCTCTCCTTCACATTTTGGTCTGGGTTTTTGATGTACGTCATACTTTTGTCACCTTTGCTGTTTGCCAACTAAAATATACAGAAAGAAAGACGAAAAGAAACCGAGAAAAAAGATGGAAAGATAAATAAAAAATAAACACAGGTCATTTAAAAACGATAAGCAAAATTCATTTAGTCATTGCTACACTGTTTATCACTGAATGAGCAAAAACGACCAAATGTTAGTGGAATAAAAACATTAATAGCTGCATGAGGCTTTTTCTAGTATAACAGATTATTTTTATTCCCAACTACTCCCTGGGAATGAAAACCAATTTGGACATCAGGTCTTACCTGAGGCTCAATCATCCAATTAGGATGAGGTCTCTTCCCATCTGGACTGTGGAGTTTATAGGCAGAGTACAGCGGTGTCCGATACTTTGAGTTATACAGGGTGGCAAAGCGGTAGGCATTATGGTACAACTGGCAGATATGCCGATACTCTGGTCCAGTGATACCTTTGGGTGGTTCGTTTCTGTAGAAGAACTGAAGGCAATTGTTAAAGTTTACAGCAACCTCGCCATAAACCAGGCCAGAAAAGCAGGTTAGGAGAAGAAACAGAGCTCCGTTTGACACCATCTCTCTTTCAGTCCTTTGGAGCAAGATAGCAGAGTTACACTTCATGTGAAGGACAAGAAAAATATGTGAAAGATTTGGAGATCTTGGTTAAATACTACCTGAAAATCATAGAGGAAGTGGCTTGTGGCTTGATAATGCTGTTATCAAGCTACTTAGCAGTTTCACTTTAAAAATAGCGGTTGCAACACTTTACATAATGTTTACGGGAATGGAAATGTATTAATGTGTTATTCAGTCACATTTTTTTCTAAATTGTATCAAGGCTTCTTCAACACGAGTAAAGCAGCAACACATGTTGAACTATACAAAAGAGTATGAGTAATTAGCAAACTTCAGAAGAAGTATTGATTTGACAAATCGTAGTCCACACACGCACGCCCCCCCCCCACCCACACATACACACACGCACACACACACGCACGCACACACACACACACACACACACACACACACACACACCCACACGCACACACACACACACACACACACACACACAATCTGCCTCATGGACAAGAAGGACAACAAAGGAGTTGTGGAGCTCCATCTTCTCCATCAGTTAAAGGTAAAACTCTTAAATGTGATCAATTCTCCAACAATCAGTTGTTACAGCAAAACATTTACTGATTGTTTACAATTACTGATGATTACTACATGTTGAGATTAAAGTTTTTCTTTTGACTCAGTCAGTTGGTGGACTAGTTGATGTTTCTAGGTTGAAAACAGCTTATTCTGGCGGACCTTAAACCTCCATTTTGTGGAGGTGGAGGCGACACAGCAGCATCCTCTCTGAGAGATGCACTGAGACTCATTATGAGGTTTATACTCTGCCTTTTTTGATGGTAACAGGTATAAAGTATAAGTTTATACAGCACAGAGGCTATTGGGTAATTTTTTGTTCAACACAGTAGCATGGAAGCTTCCTTCTTTTGTAGTTCGTGTCTGCTTTCAGAGATCGTCTTAAATACCACAGTGGAGATACGGGCCACTCCAGATAGCAGAAAAATCATGACATGTGTGAGAACATGCAAATACAAATTGCTCTCAAGCTGGAAATATTAAAATGAGGTCTAACCATGTTTTTTTTTTTTTTTTGCCTGTCAGCAAAACGAGAAGTTAGATAAGCTTAGACGGTGGCGCAATTGGTAGCACTGTTGCCTTGCAGCAAGAAGGTCTTGGGTTGAATTTTGCATGGAGTTTGCATGTTCTCCTTGTGCATCCATGGGTTCTCTCTGGGTACTCCGGCTTCTTCCTGTGTGCATGGTTGTTTTCTCCTGTCTGTCTCTGTGTTGCCCTGCGATGGACTGGCGACCTATGCAGGGTGTACCTCACCTGTTGCCCATTTACAGCTGGAAATAGGTACCAGCTTCCCTCCAGACCCCAATGGATTAAGCATGTAAGAAATGAATGAATGAATAAGACTTAAAACTCATTATATTCAATAGGTTTTGGGCCTTCGGTCTTAGATTACAATCTGAAGTTAGGATATGACTTCAAGCTTTTGAAGTAATTGTTACACTTGTTTAATTGTGCAATTAAAAACGTTATATCACTTCTGTGTTTTCCATCTGAAATCAGATTTGAAAAATTGCACAATTAAATTTTTTTAATTTATTTGAAGATATTGACTTCTGATCTGAAGTCAATATCTATTACTTCAGAAATATCTATTATATTCTGAAGTAAATATCTATTACTTCAGATCAGAACCATAACGGTTTATATTTTTCTTCCGCTGCATGTCCAAACAGCAGAGTTTTGTCATTTTAACTGTTAACTCATGTTTATGTTAAATGTGAACAAAGTGCCGATCTCTGCTTAGTTCTTCAGTCAATAACAGTAATTTTCAACATTTGGTCATTTTAAATGCAATTAAATTAAGTTTATTTATATAGGAACAATTCACAACAAGATTTATCTTGAGGCAATTTTCATAAATAAAAGTAAGTTTAGTTCAATCATACTGACAGTTCACAGCCAAATGAATATATTCCAAATTGATCACATAGTGGAAAAATCCAGTCAACTTTAATTGGACCGATACATGGAGCATCCGGTCTGGTGCCTGTCTTGTCATAAAGAAGTCAACATAAAGTGGTGCAAGGCAATTCAAGTTTATTGATGTTGCACTTTTATTTAATGAAACATTGTTTTAAAACAGAGAATAATTTATTGAAGAAAAAAAAAAACAACATAAAACATGAAGTCCAGATGACATAAACTTCACTTTTTGCCAAGTCTATTGTTATAATAAATAGCCTGAAAGGTTTATGGTTATTCCTCTACTATTTATTTTAACGTAACGTAAATAAATAACAAATTTATTTTGACTACAATTACAACATTTTCAAAATTATTTTCTTCAAAGACGGGGTTTGTTGGAAAAACGCTGGATTTATGAAATGCATTATTAAAAAATGTTTACAAAGTGGCATGAATGATCTCAACAGCAAGTAATAAAACCCTTATATAGAGGATTTTATATAAGTGTTTTGACAGTTCCCATCAAACAGGGTGACAGAAACATTCAGCCTCCGGGACAGGATGCCCTCCAAAGTCTCCAAGGTCATCTGCTTCACATCATAGCCTCGTAGAGAAGGCTTCACTTTATTATTAACAGGCACAATCTCCTGTCCGCTGCTGGGATCATTTCTTCCCACTGCAGCATATGAAGGAAAGAGCTGCTTCATCCCCTTGAGGAGGTTCGTTTTGAATACGGGGCAGCAGTAAGCAGACCACATGTACTCAGGAACAGAAACTCTGTTATTGACCCAGTGCGTCTCTGATTCGTAAGGCATGACACCAGTGATTACGTACATTGGCCCGATGCAGAATTTTTTGTACCTCTCCAACACCTCGTTCTCCAGCATGTTCCATGTGCCAGAGTTGGAGCCGATCTGCTGAGGCACTATGTTTGTCAGAGTAAAAGTGGACTCTCTGTCTTCCATCGTCCTCTGGTGCAAACTGGGACAGAGGTGACCTCTGGAGAAGCCGGAGTTCCTGTAGTCTTGGTGGACCGCTTGGCTTTCAATCACATTCTGATCAACGATTTCACTAAAATGTCTCATTTCAGGACAGGCACGGGAAAACGCCAACTGAAAAAAGAACACCAATGATTTAATGATTAATTCAATTAATTATTTGATTCATTTTACAAACTACATGTTTTGTAGTTTGTAACACTGTCCATACACCCTACCCTGCCCAGGCTGGATTCCTGACCCCTGTGAACCTCCCATTCCTGACCGACCAGTGTGACCACAACCTGTGGAGCCCCTTCTACACCACCATTTCTGTAATAAAACGATTGGTGAACCGAACACTTGTTTTGGCTGCATTTTGAGTTCTGGCTGATTTTGCTTTAAAGTTACATCATTACAAAATAACTGATTCAAGTAAAATAAAAACTAATTTCCAAAACTACTACCTTCAGTAAATAATGTGTTAGAACAGTGCAAAGTAGTTCTTGTGACAAAATCTACTACTTGGTCTCCAAATGACACAAAAGGTTTAACAGATACAAAATAATATCAAAACAACAAAGTGTGCTGTAAAACCAAAAGTTTTAACATTTCAGCTAATTTCATTTGTTCATCCTTGAAGTAACTCAAGATCAGTAGAGTACCCACAAGTCAAAGTAGCATTGCTTCATAATGATGTTAGTCTTAAAAATATAAAATACTAATAGTTTTTCAAACTGTTACCTGTATAAGTCTGAGTAAGTTCTGCTAGTTAAGAACTCAGTTACCTTTCTTATGATTTAAATCTTAGACTTAGACTTAGACTGACTTTATTATCATTTTGCATGCACAGGGTGTATACAGAACGAAATTTCGTTGCATACGGCTCAGAACAATGTTTTGAGGTTCCACAACATTTATAAACAGCAGCATTCATAATATTTTACTGAATATTTTTTAAGAATAAAGGACTGCTTCTTTAAAGTACAGTCTTACTTATTTTACCTACCTGTGGTTCATACATCCAACCGCTTTTCGGCCGCCTCCCGTCCGCAGGACTCAGTTTGTAGGCAGAGAACAAAGGAGCCCGATGCTGACGGCGATACAGGCTGGCAAAGCGATATCTGTCCTTGTAGCGCTGGCATATTGGCTGATACTCTGCTTTCTTAAGACCCCTTGGAGGAGTTCTGTTGTAGAAGAAGTCAAGGCACTGACAGAAGTTGTTGCTGACCTCTCCGACAGTCAGACCACCAAACCAGGGCAGGAGGAAGAGCAGGGCTGCTGTGCAGGACGTCAGGGAGTTCCTCTGAGACATTCTGTGGAACAAACAGGTCAAATGAGATGAATCTGTTGAAGAGAGATGGAAGATCTGCTGATACGTTTCCTCTTCAAAAGCTTTAAATTAATGTTTCTCTCAGACAGGGGCTATATATAGAGCTGAAACCTCGATGATTACATTTTGAACAACCCCTATTTTGACCTATCTCATTTCAAAACCGACTGTCGAAGGAGCAGAAATCGCTGATTAGTCATTTATAGAAAATAGATGGCTTCTCAAGAAATAGTTTTGTCTAGTCAAGAGTGTGTGAAGAAACACAATGCTGTGTTGTTTAATCATGAGAACATGATTAAACAAAAATGTGGTTATAACCAGAGGAACTGACAGCTCAGTTTCTGTTTTTATATTAACAGCTGAAAAGCTGTTTTCACAGAGGTGAAAAGACAGAAGACGTTGCTGTCTTGTTTTAGTCTATTTCATCTGAAGGTTTTAATGGCATGAATATTCAAAGCTAACTTTGAACAATTAGAGAAATGAAATATGTATGATGAGTTTTTTAAGACCTTGCTGGGACATTCTTTAATCCTAAACATTTTCTTCAGGTGACAGAAGGCTGACTTTGTAGTTGCTTTATGTGTCTTTGAGGGTCCAGGTCTGAGTCCATCACTGCACCCAGATTTTGGGCCTGATCTCTAGTTTCCAGCTGTAATAACCGAAACTGTGTATTGACCCCACATGGTTTCTCTTAAGATAATAACTTCAGTTTTGTTTCTGATCAGCTGGAGAAATTATGTCACATACAGGCATTGATTTCTTCTACGCATTTGTTCAATGCTTGGATGGGTTCAAAGTCACCTGGTGACATCGTAATGTAGAGCTGAATATCATCTGCATAGTTGTGGTAGCTAATATCTTATTACATGTTAAACTCTGAACTAGCATGTACATATTAAATAGTAGTGGTCCCAGTATTGAACAGTGGGTTACCCCATGTGATTTTTTCCTCAACTCCAGTGAGAAGTTTCCTATTGATACGAAGAAGTACTTGTTCATAAGATTTGAACCAGTCAAGTTCTGTACCAGAGTCTGACCCAGCTCCCCGTTTCTTCACCAAGAGACACCAATAAAGTGGATAGTGAATATGTGATATTGTGCTATTTAATTAAAGCATAAATAGAGGTTGGATGATACAAGCATTTCTTATCAGCCCTTGATAATTATTGATTAGATTTTTGTTTTGTTAGATTTTGTTGTTGAAGTAGCTGAAATATTACCAAACTGGGGATTTGTCCTTTCCTGTTTCCCATTGAGCTGTTGCTGCCATCCTTGGAAATTTGGGTAATAAACAATAAATTTTCGAATTATGTGCTCCTCTTTCCTTCCCAGAAGTAAAAATAGATGCAAGTTAATTTTCTTATGTGAGATTAAAAAAAAATTTACTCAATATATAATCACTGCTTGTGTTTTTAATTTTCCTCTCTGTGAGGAAAATTAAAAGATCACATATTAAACATGATTAACTTAGATGAAAAAGATAATAATCTTATATTTTCTTTTGGTCCTGTGGGGCCAAAAAAAAAAAACTATTTACTGCAGAAGTATGAAGCAATCTTCTCTGTACAGTAGCTTACACAAGCTGCGGGGGTGCTTTGACTTTGTCAGCAGTAGCAGCACTGCTTCAGCGTATCACACCTTTACAGGAATTGCAGAATTTCTTATCAGTATGCAACGTTTCATGATGCATCATGACACATCATGACACAATGACACAATTCAGTTGGTCAGTTGTTTTGGTTTCTCTTTTGGTATTTCACACATTTGTGTTTTATTATAATCCATATTTCACAGAAACTACGACAGACCAGTCAACTACGAGAAGTTTGTAATTACAGCTTTCAAACAACAGTTGATCTTTGACATTATATTTTTTCATTTATAAAGAAACTCAATGTTTCTGTTTCCAAGATTGCAAACATTGAGACGTGTTAATTATCAAACCTTATCAAACACGCTGTTTTGAAGCCAAAAAACCCTCAGAAACATACAGGGCTAACCCGGAGAATTGACTCATTTAAAGTTAAAACTCAGTTTCACACAAATACAAATTCTAGCATAAATGTTTGGTCTTTGAACTGGACCATTCAACAACTAAGCTATTTTTTATTAGCAGCCCTGTAAATCTTTTTGATAAACATTACATTACCAAGAAAACTTACCTTTATCTTGTTTTTTTCTACCTTATCTTTCTTGTAGGAAAGATAAGGTAGAAAAGAGAGCAATTCAAAATTGATCACACGGTGGAATAACTTCAGTCAACTTTAATTGGACCAGTACAATTAAAGTTGAAAGAGAAAAGAGAGCAATTTCTTTTTTCTCTTTGTCCATAAAAATAATGATTTCTACATACATTATAAAATATATTTTATTGTTTTAAGTATTATTATTGCTGTTTTTGTTAATATAATCACAAAGAAATCACACACACACAAAAAAAATCAGCTCCACTTAGAGGAGCTGAGGAGACACCCTGGCGACTTCGGGGTCCTAACAGCCGCTTAGTTTGCTTTGCCTTGGGCCGGTCCTGTACACTAGCTTCCACTTCAGTGGTCTGTGTGCATTTATTATAAAAATCCACAAGAAACACAAGAAAATGGCTTTTAGATAGATACCACTATAGTGACCGCTATGCATGAAAGGGTTAAGAAAACGTTTTCCCATTGCATCGCAGATGCATCTCTGAATAGAAATTAACTTTTAGTTTCTGCTTTTAAATACTGATATGTAAAACCTACTTTTGGTAGTTTAATTATTTTCATTATACTTTCTATAGTAAAGTTCTGCATTTTCTGCTCATTTTTCACATTTTATGTCAAACTCTGATCTGTTTTACTCGTCTAGTTCAGTTGTTCTGGTTTGTTACTGGGTCGCTCTAGTTTTATATGAATGGAAGAGCTAATTTAAAGATTATTTAAGAGTCTTGAAAGATATATTCAAAAACTTTACCTTTGTAGTCTTACCCAGGTTCAGTATTATTGTTTTATTTGATGCAGCACCAAAACAAAACAAAGTTTGCCAAAGGGTTGCTGCTTGTAGAATGCGTCATCGCCATCTAGTGGTTAATCAGTCGAATTACACTTGACACCATTATTCATAACGGGGTCAAAGGTTGCTGTTCAGCAAGGGTGTTGTGTTGCACTTTGTGTTGCAAGTTGGTGGGGACAAAGAGCAGCAGGGTCATGGGGGCGAGGTTATGGTGCTGATGCTCCAAAAGTCACTGGAAGGTCTTTTCTTTTCTAGTGCTAAGAATAAAGCCAAAACTTACATGTGAATGCCAGACAGTCTTATTCAATAAATTATGATATGATGTGTCTTTAATATAGCAAATAATAAAGACGCAAAACCTTTTTTGGGTCTGGTTGGGGCAGTTGGCGAATAGAGTGACCATCGATATGACTGGATTCTATAAAATGTGGCTTAAAGCTGAGATACTGATGTTTGGATATGTCAAAATATCTCTCTGCTAATAAATCTATAGTTTGGTTTCTGTCAGTTCTAGAAACAAGAGAGAACACAGCAAATTTCTCTTAATAATGGCGCATAATTTAATTTTACTTAATAGGAGCCATGATTTAAAATTTAATCAACTTTGGCTCCTATATGCTTTATGAAATATTTCATCCTATTTGATGATTGCTCTGAATAATCGCTACGTTCTGCGAACAAATGATCCAACTTGTTCAGGGGGAAACATGTAGAAAAACACTTGGTTATATTATATATATATTTTTTTTCTCTCAGTCTGTCAGCTTAACGTCACACGCAGACTCGTTGCCATGGTAACCAGTAAACAACAGCCCCGGAAGCGAAGAGCAAAGATTGCGTTCAAATGCATCAGGAATTAACACCCCCCGACACACACACACAAAAAAACACCCACAAAAACATTTGCCACACAAAAACGGACGATCAAACACCAAACAGAATATTCAGTTTGGTGCAGATTTGTGTTTCTGAATTTCCATTTTGCGATCATTAGGAAGTGATCGCCTGAACACCGGCGGTGGTTGATTAGCCATCTTAAACACCTTCTGATTATCTGTAAAGGAAATGTATGTGAGTCGCCTTATTTTTGAGTTAATTGAACCGAAATACTCCGAAGTGCAAAGCAAGAGTACATGCTAAGTTAAGTTAGCATAACTAGCCTACTCTCCACTTTCTTTATATATATTTTTTAATTAAAGTTTTTTACTGACCTGTGAAATGTGATTCCTTTGCTTGATTGTGACATTTCCCCGACCACCGATATCCCTGAATATTATTCATGTGGCTCATTGCCACGGCACGCACAGTGAGTCACGTGACGTCCAATCCACCAGATCGCTGAGAGGACTTGCCATTTACGTTTTACAACGGAATTTTAAAAATCATTAACTAACTGTTAATGCTTTGAATACAACAAATGCGGTCTTGTCCGAGACCGAGACCATCAATAAATGGTCTCGGCACCTACAACACTGTCATTCGACACTGTCCACCTCTGCTAAAGAGAGAGAAATAGACTTTATTGGTCATTCGACTGCACATTTACAATGTAAACATTGAGCAAACATTTGTCACAATACTCCAAATAAATGATGAATAAAAACTAGTTTTAAAAAGTAGGCATTTAGATATATATACAATAAAAAGATTAAAGGAAGTGCCTTGACCCTGGCAGCAAGCGGGATGAATCGGCTGAACCTTTTGCCAGAAAGCAGCAGGGAGAAGAAAAAAAAACATGATGCTGATTTACTGTAATCCTTCCTGTTGAATCCAGGAGACATGCAGGGCAAAGTTCATTTGGTTGACCTTAAAAGCAATAACTGATAATTGGTCATTATTTGCTGATATGAAGTTGTGAACAAACTGAGCTCAAAATCAAGGAAAAGATGAAAGATGGTATGTTAAGACAACAATCAAAAAATATTTGTCTTTGTATTTTAACAATGCATACTAGCCAATTATTTTACATATTAAATAAAAATAAAAAAACGGTATACTCTTTTAATTCAGCTGTGGTGAAAACATCAAATCAAACTGAACAGTAATCCAAGTTTTAATAAAAGGTTTAGATTTATAGTCTGTGTTAAAATTCAAGGATTTATGGGAGGCCCCTCACGGGCTATTTGTTCGCTCATGCCTTGGGCCGGCTGTGTCTTGATCTTCTTGGCTCAGACATTTCTTTTCAGTTCGTCTTTACCTTTTTCATCTTTCTTAGAAATCCTCTCTAACCGCTGTGGGCTACAGTCGTGCGCCTCGTGATTAAACCTGCCCATTGCGCAGCAGCTCTGAGCCTGCTTCAGCACGCCTTCCGTCCTCTTCTTCCGCCACTCCCTTTCTCAGCTAAAACGGAAGATTAGTCTGGTCTCCGCTTGCCACAGAGTTTCTCTTCGGGAAAACTATGAGCGCGGCGGAGAATGGCGGATTCCAGCGCGCTTGAGGAGCTGCAGTCGGAGCTCACCTGCCCGGTGTGTCTGGAGCTGTTCCGCGATCCGGTGATCCTCGAGTGCGGACACCACTTCTGCCAGGTGTGCATCATCCAGTGCTGGGAAGCGAAGGCGGACGAGCTTTCCAGCTGTCCGAAGTGTAGGAAGTCGTGTGCGCGCAAACTGCGGCCCAACTCGCTGCTGTGCAACGTAGTGGACAGTGTGCGCAGAGCCCGGGTTATGGACGCAGCCGCGGGGACCCCTGAGTGGGACCCCGAGGGGTCCCTGGAGATGCCCGAGGAACGAGAGTCGGGCTCCAGCATGAGCAGCGTGGTCTCCTCTATCGGGCACTGTTCTCACCTGGTGCTGGACATGTGTGAGGAGCATGAGGAGAAGCTCAAGCTGTACTGTGAGGACGACCAGCTGCCCATCTGCCTGGTGTGCGGGATGTCCCGGGACCACAAGACCCACAACGTCATCCCGATCACAGAGGCCTTTGAAAACTACAGGGTAGGCCTTTCTCCGTTTTTTCCCCCTGCCCACATCCTCCCCAGAGCAAAATGGCACCATGGGGCTTTAACTAAGCATCATGACAACTGCATAAGCAAGATGAAACACAGAGATCCAGTCAGGAAGTGCTTTACTGGCTGGTCTGTAGTTTTAACAGAGCGAGTGCAGCATGGCAGATTGGTTTTGAAAGCACACTCCCTGTTTGTCCAGACGACATATCTTTCTGGAATTCAGCAAACCCCTGTGAACTTTTCCAACTCTCCTGGAAACACAATCCTTTTTGTGTGTCTCTGTTTATTTTTTTCTGGTGCTAAAACATCTTTTTTGTACATCGCAATGCTCAGCTGAGGTGTGTGAGGCATCATATGAGTCCAATTCGAGTTTGGATGCTCTCTGTGCAAAACGCAGATTGGATTACCTTTCAATAATCAAGTTTGTCTCTCTGGCTTCTTAACAATATTTCTCTTATATTTCTGTCCAAACAGGATAAGCTGGCTGTGGCTTTGGAGAAAGTTCAGCTGCAAACAGAGGAGGCCACATTCTTCCAGAAACAGGCCAATGATAAGATTCTACTCATTAAGGTACTAAAGCTGCTCTCTTCTATTAACCTTACACCCAGACTGCCTGGTCAGAGATTTTTCCAGGGAGTTTGGGGACATCAACCTGCTTTCCTGCTCCTTCACCTGTTGGTCAGACCAGACTGGGGGATGACTGATGGTGACAGTCATCAGTCTGTCATAACATAACAAGTTGTTACCCGGCCTTGCTTGAACGTGATGACTCTCATGCCGAGGTCCAACCTTAAATGCACCATCAGAGAAGTAGTGGCAAGTCTGTGTTTGTCTTCCTCACACCCTCTGTATTCAAGCACGCAGAAATGTTCACAATGTGCAAATACGCAGAGGGAGACGGCGAGTCTGTGTGTGCTAAACTGAGTTATGTGAGTTTTACTGCGTGGGGTTGTTTCTGCAGCAGTAGATAGTTTTACAAACTGTTTTCTCTTCCTGTCTCTGCTGTCTGTTTGACCTACTTTATGTGCACATTCACAGATTTTCACTTCTTGGTTTCTGTCACTATGGCAGGATGTGGATGAGCAAAACGGAACGGAAGCTAGTATGTGTTTCTGCCTCCTCCTGCAGGTTTCTGTTTCTGCGTGTTACTTTTCAGTAACAGAAGCACATGACTGACAGGAATAACAAACACTTAGTGCAATGTTTGGGTTTTAACAGTTTGATTTTACACCTGATTGCTTTTTCAATGAATTGCACTGACACTTTGATTCCAATAGATGAGTTATACTTTTGATTTCTTTTAATTATGCTGTTTATGTACAGCTGGTTAGTGGAAGAAAACTGAACTAGATACCATATTTGCTATAATAGCTACATAATGTGGTGAAAACAATTAAAATATGCTTTTGGTTGTTTTCTTTAGATGCAATTCTGACCCATATTTCTGCTGCATTTGTATTAAATTGTTTTTGTTAAACTGGATGATATTTTAAAAGATGACAAGGAAAACCTTTTTTTTTTTTTTTTTTTTTTACCTTTTCTGGCCTTTTCTTTCATACATTTAGCAACAGACATGCCAAAACTTCATGTTGACATGAGTAACTCTATACATTTTGTTATGGAAAACTGTTTGTAATCCTGAAATTTGTAATAGTGAAAATGAGAACAACAGAAAACATCAAGTTTTAAAGACTGAGTAAAATATCACATTTCATCTTTGCTGCACAATTCACACGAAAGAGCTTTACTTTTAAAGAAAAATTGTGCTTTCAATCATCTTTCTGGACAGTTTTTTATTTATTTATTTATTCCTTTTTGGATTAAAAACAAAGATTTACTCAAATAGATTTGTCCAGAAACGTTCTTAGTTTCCCGATGAAACTCGCGTCTCTGCTCTCAGTGACCGCAGTCTTCGATGTGATTCAGGGGCAAGCAGGAGACCTGGAGGAGCTGGTTACCGCTGAGTTTGGCCGTCTGAGGGAGTTCCTGCTTCACGAAGAGGAGAGCATGAAGGAGAAGCTGCAGAAGGAGAAAGAAGAGAAGCTCAACCAGCTGGAGGAGGCTCTGACGCGGGCCACAGAGCAAATCAGCCAGCTGGAAACCACGGCAGAAAAACTTCGCCTCAAACTGAGAGAGCAGGAAAATCCAGAACAACTCAAGGTGAGCAGATAGAGGACCGAAGAGAAGTTTGATTATGATTAATGCCAAAGATTGTATCAGTCTTCAGGTTTCGACACGGTGTTTTGTAACAACCGGTTCTGTTCTTTTTCAGGGAATCAAAGATTTCATTGGAGGGTGGGTATTCCTTTCATCTTAACCAAAACATTTCAACATCACTGATGTAAGACAGAATTATAGGTCACATCTTCTTTACCTCCATGTGACCGTTGTCCTGATGAATGTCACAAGGTAATGGCGTAATGTTTTGTAATCACCCGTAAGTCGAGCGGTAACAGGATGTCAGGGCATGATTGTGGTCGTGTGACTCAGCGCCGTCACAGATAAGTAGCAGCAGGCAGAAGGACCTAATCTAAGGGTCTTTATGGAAATGTGTTGAGCCAAAGGTAAATGTGAAGCAATAAGGTTACAGGTCTTGAGCTCTATTTTATCAGTAACTGATGTTATATTTAATAAAGTATGTATGCACGTCATAAAACGAAAAAAAAAAAGATTTCTAAAGTCAGCAGTGTGGTTTTTATCAACACTATGTTGTACCTTTTTCCTCTTCTAGGACTGAGAGTTTGTTTGAGCGCCCCCCAGAGGTCAGTGTGGATCTGAAGTCAGGAGAATATCTGGGACCCCTGCAGTACAGGGCCTGGAGGAAGATGAGCTCCATCTTTCAGCCAGGTATGAACTTCTGTCTGTCTGTGCTCCATAGACAGCGCACATAGTGAAGGAATCCCATTTGAAATAAAAAAAACAAGTTTATTTGTTGTGCCTTGCAAAAACAATCATATCCCTGACATTTTTTTCAAAATAAACTCAACATATGTTAGTTTGTTTTATTGGGATTTTATGTGATGGACCAACATTAGGGGTTTCTGAATTGAAATAAAAGAAACATGTTTTAGTTTTTTTCTATACCAATAAAAATCTGAAAAGTGTGTTGCACATATTGAATACGTTCTAAATATTCTGAATTTAAAACATCTCTGAGTTCTTCAATCCATTATCTGAAAATAAAGAGTTGCACCACAAACCACCAAAACAAATTTTGCTACTTCCCTCCTAAAATTATATTGGCAGGAAGAAAGTTTTAGGTCAAATCTTAGTCATGTGTGTTTAATCAAACCGAGAATCTGTGGCAAGATGTGAAAGTTGATGTTTTCAGACACTTTTCAAAGATGAATGGGGAATATTTTCAGTTTCAATGTATGAAGCTGGTAGAGACAAACCTAAAATGTGGTTCTAAAAAGTTTTGAATTCATAGGGTTGAAAACAAATACATGTCATTAGTTTTATATGTTTTATTTGTAAAATTTATTCTGATCCGTGTTTCTGGAGCTCTCATTTGGTGGAGAAACTCAGTGGATCCTTTAAAAGACTTTTGCATTTCTCTCTGCATTGTTACAAATGATGCTGAGTATTATCTCATTTCTTTGCGGTTGTTGAATTAAAGAATTTATGGTCCGGTTTCTTCTCTGTATTTACACCACAAACCACCAATCTTTCTCTCCTGTGTCCTCCCAGCTGTCTCAGCGGTGACCCTTGACCCAGACACAGCCTACCCCTGCCTGTGGGTGTCTCCTTGTCGCACCAGCGTCCAGGTGGGGAAAATCCAATCAAACCTTCCCAACAATCCGGAGCGCTTCACCCGCTACAACATCGTGCTTGGCTCTGAAGCGTATTCCTCAGGCAGACATTACTGGGAGGTGGAGGTGGGCAACAAGAAAGCGTGGGGTCTGGGCGTAGCCAAAGCCTCCGTCAACAGGAAGGATGAGATCAGCCTTTGCCCAGACGACGGCTTCTGGACTCTGGTCCGTCGATACAAAAACGACGGCACCAGCGAGTACGAAGCATGCACCGATGCAGACGACACCTTAATATTTCCCTCCAAACCCCCCAAGAGGGTGGGGGTCTATCTGGACTATGGAAGAGGCGAGGTGTCTTTTTATGACGCTGCAGAGATGAGCCACCTCTTCACCTTCTACAATGCAGACTTTAAAGAAACCGTGTTCCCTTACTTTAACCCCTGGCCAATCATCAACGGTCAGAACAAAGAGCCTCTCACCATCGTAACGCCACAGTGGGGTTAGACGCAGGAGATTCCTGCTATGGACCGTTATGGACTCGTCTCATGATCATTCACGTGTCTGAATGACAAAGAACTCCTGTCTGCATGACCCTGACCTTGTTCAGCAATTAAACTCCTGAATGACTGGAGAGGAAACCAAAAATGAACATAAATGGCACTTTAGCACCTAACGGACTCCATGCAAAGGTCTAATTCAGTGACTGAGGTGCTGGCTTAACAAATATGATCTGAGTAGCTAAAACCTGATCTGAACTCTGCAGATTCATGGTTGTTTGTCTAATTTAGCGTAGCGTTACTTTAGACAGGGGACAAAGTCAGCTGATGTCAGTGACACCCAGTGCAAACCTGCATTAGTCAGTCTGAAACGCCAGATGCGATAGACAAAACCCATTCCTGCACTTTTGAATTGTTTTTTAGCCTTCCTTTCTGTGCTGCCTTTTCTACAAACTGTTTTATACTAACACCTCACCTTCATGGTGTTTCTGTCTTTGTTTTTACAATATCTGGTGTGTCATGTACACTTTTCCTGTTTAGGACCCGCATCGGTTCTGCCTGACGTAGAAATACATGCAGAACAGAGTGGAACTTCGCCTGCACATGCAAATAAATAAAACACACAGCCGACACAGTTTATCTTTTTAAACAAATCCCCCAAATAGGATTGACTTACTTATTTTGAGTCCTGCATAACTGGGTCACCGTTGCTGAAAAATACACAAAAATACAAATACGCTGCCTTTTTTGTCAGAACAAAACCTGCTTCTTCTTTTTCTATAGATTTAGGTTTTTGGTAGGATCAACTGTTTTGTTCATTTTCTGACTGAGTAGCTAAAACCTGACTGTAGAAACCATGGACTAAATTTATTCATGTGTGTGCGAATGGATCAACAATATTTGTCGCCTGAAAAACAATTATTTTCTGAGGGTAATTGCTTAAAATTTGAATTGAATTCTTTTAAAATATTTCTTTAAATTTCACCTTAAATTTTTGACACAAAAATATTAAATATTCAGGACTCTTTAATTTTTTAAAATCCAGTTTGGTTTTTATGAGCAAAGTTTTAGATTTTTAGGATGTAACAGTCATATGATGTACAACTGTCACCATCTTACATTTGACCAACACTTATCTCCTAACAACATTTAATTAAATTTTACTTGTTTAGAGGCTCTACAAATTAACTGTGTGTATTAATATTGTTGTGAGGTTGTAAATTTGTCATAAAATTTACATTTGAGTTTGTTATTATTTCTTCCACTAGAGGGCAGCCAAAATTAACACCATTGGACGCAGCATTTTGTTTAAAGAGCTTTCTGTACTTGAGTTTTAGAGCGCATGCATAGAATCAAAAAGTGATTTTTTTTGTCTGTTAGTTTTCTTCCTTGTTATATATGTAAAAAAAAAAAAAAAGACCATTAAGAAGCTTATTACTGTCCATGAAGCACCGTGGTGGTAGTTTTTTTTTTCTTTTTCTTATTTTGCTGCTTTTAAATCAAGTCCATTCTGAGGAAAAACACCAAAATCTATGTCAATTACATCCTCACAGAGACTCCAAGTTGTGTCAAAATAATGACCCTGAACACATAAAGCATCTCTGCACAGAAGGTAAAAGATCTAAATTTCAGGTTCAGAAGTCTTGATGAAAAGTCCAGACTTTAGTCCAACTGGAAGCACGTGAAGCAACCAGTTCAAGAAAGTAAATCCACCAGAACTGCAGCAGTAGCGGCGTGCTTCAGAGAAACGGGCCAAAGTTTCTTGGACTGGACATGACGGCCACATCGACAGAGCAAATGTCCGAGTTAAGCTCTATTACTCTACAGTTTTTCTCAAGAATAAGCCTGCGTTTTCATACTTTGAGCTTTCTCGCCTATTATTTTTACTATATTCTTAAAAAAAAAGCAATGCTTTGCTGCAGCTTATTCAAAAATATGATAAAATCCTCAGATGTTTTAAAAGCTGAAACACAATCTGACATTAGAGAGCAGAGCTGAGCCATTTTGACTGCAGACCAAAAGTCTCACAAAGAGGTAAAATCTTCCTAGATAAAATAAAACAATTAAGGACAAAACACAGAATTTCCAAATATATTAATAGCATAAAGACAACAAGAGAACAGGGAAATGCAGCTTGAAAGAGGCTGAGCATCACATCAATCATTTGATTAGCTGTCCTGGCTGTGCAGGAGTTTGGTGTTTATTTGTCACAGACACCCAGTGTTCCTTTGTCACTGTCTACTTAAGCAAGGTTAATGAGTTTCTTTGTGCCAACAGAGAAATTCAATAATCTGGGACTACTGTTACAAAGAAATAAGTAATGAGAATTAGTCTGACACAAATAAACTTCTAGGTGCTGTTTATAACCAAACATTAACCTGAGATTTCAAAGGTCAGTGCTGAAGTTAATCTGATCCCACCTGCTGACTGTCCGGAAAATCGTTGAAACACAAGTATTTAAAATTTGAATATTTGACAAAATGTTGCATTTACTTCATTAGGAAAATTGTTAGATGGGCGTTCTGTGACTCTCCAGCTTACTAATGTATTATTTTATAAAGAGTTGTGGTTTCTTCATTTAATGGTCCTGTCTACATCAAACGCTAACCCTGCAGAAAACCTGCAAAAACAAAAAAACAAACAAGGAAAGAAATATTCTGCACCCTTCAGGCAATGTAGTTTCTCAATAAAACTACATCAAGAACTGGAAGTCCATGTTAGTATTGTTGGTTCTGCCGTCCTGCTGATTTCTGCCAGGTGGAGATCTGCTTCTGCAGATTAATGAGAAACCAAAGTCTCTTCTAGCTTTGAGCCCAAATAAATCAGTAATTGTTATCTAAAGATTTGTTTTTATTTCTAATTTAGACATGCAGTTTCGATATGTCTACAGAAGTTTATTTTCTAATCTCGAATGTGTGCACCCATTTGGAGTTTTATTGTTTTTAAAAGTCACAAAAGTCTTAAAATCTCCTTTAATCTTAGCCCTCTATGGCATGACTTTTTATTTTTGTGGGGAAGAAATATTTTCCTGCATTCTTTGGGAGCTTGGTGGTCCCTAATTACATGTCAATCATAAAATCGGACTCTGACACCTCCTGGAACCAGATTTGGGTTTGTTGCCTCAGGGTAACATTGGTCTAGAACACCAAGATTGTCTACACTGATTATGAGAAATGAAATACAAATCAAACAAAAACTATATTCATAAAAGAACTATTTTTTGGACAAAAATATGTCAAAAATCATGCCCCCCAAAAAATAAAATAAAGGAGCAATGTGAGGTACAGCTATGTGGTTTGTTGCCTGAGGGCAACGCCATGCCATAGAGGGTTAGCAATGATTTTATATTATTAAACATGAAGTCAAACAATTAAAATTTCAGATGAATTGTGCTGATAATCATTTGATTAGCTGCCCTGGCTGTGTCTGGTGTTAACTTGTCGCAGACACCAGGAGTTTGTTTGTCTTTGTCCACTTGATGAAGGTTGATGAGTCTCTTTGTGCCGACTGAGAAACTCGGTATCAGTAACTATTGTCACGGAGAAATAAGGAATGAGAATCATCTTAAATCTCATAGGGAATCTGAGGAGGGAGATAAAAATTAGGGTGATGGCAGAGAGGCCAAAGAGTTGGAGATACAAAATAAAAATGCCAGTGGAAACACAACGCAAAAACCTGCTGAGTAATTATAAGAAGCATTTGACTGACAACTTTATGTTTTCTGTCCCCTTTGCAATGATTGAGTAAAATCCAGTACAATCAATTACATCAGGAAGTCAGCTAATTAAAAGACAGAGAAATGATGCTTAATAAACTCAAGTGTCTTCTGAAGCCTTCAAAAGTCAATGAACTGCATCATATAGAGAAGTTTATGTTTGATCATAAAACTAAACCAGCAGGACAGAAGAGGCAAAAACCCCAGTAATGAAAGAAAAACACAAGAGGAAATATTTAAAGTTTTCCACAAATGGAGAAAACCAACACGTCCCATCAGTCTGAACACACCATCCTTGCATTTACTTATTCATTTATTTATTACATTGTGGGGCTGCTTTTAAATTTGCCACAGGCTTTGCTTTTATTTTTTATGTTGTATCTTGTGTGGTGTTTTGTCCCATGTTGCGTGCCGTTGTCTACCTGGTGATGAATTCAGGCGATAGTTTGTGTAAAAGAATTTCCTCTTTGGGGCAATAACATCTAAAGTCTAAATCTCTTTCAGAATAACAGTAAAACTTTTCACAGTTAATGGAAACATGAATGGAGCCAAATATCCAACGCTGAGCTTCAGTTGTTTCGCAGAAAAGGCTGGGAGAAGACCAGACCGAAGCTACAAAGGATTGACTCCGAAGGGTGTACTATTCAGATTTTGATTTTTAAAATAATAAACTATGGGATAACCTTGATTATCTGTCAGGGTACCCCAGTGAAATACACCGAGGTTTAGGGTTGTAAAGTGAAAAAACCTTTTCAAGGCATATTAAAAAGATATGGAAAAGATATTAATTTATGCTTAAGGCATGTATATGAATAATTTAAAAGGTTTGAAAACTGTTAGACGAGCAGCTGAATGTGCGACTGACAGCAGTGATAATCACTTGATTAGCTGTGCCCTGACTGTGTTTTACCTGTCACAGATACCAACTTGTTCCTTTTTCACCATCTACTTAAGCAAGGTTAATGAGTGAGTTTGTGCCAGCTGGCAAATTCAGCTGGCACAAACTCTGTGACTACTGTTACAGAGAAATAAGTAATGAGAATTAGTCTGACGTCAATAAAACTTATCTGTGCCATCGACCTATACATTAACTATAGAGCGATGATGTGCAACAAGATATTATAATAAGCCAAAACACAATCCTTCACCTCTAAATGACTCTAAATAGCTCGGCTGCTGGTCTTGGAAGCTGTTCGTTTGCAGATTCAGATGAAAATAGACTAATATAGAGGAGAAATTAACAAAAGTCCTTTCACTTTATCGCGGCTCATCTGCTCCTATATTACGACCCACTGTTTCAAAGCCTCAGCCAGGTAATGGATCTTCTTCCTTGGGACTCAGTCCCTGACCCCTTTATCAATAACCAATGAGAAAAGGGGGCTAAAAGGGGCGAGAAGGCAGCTGGGAGACGGAGTCAAATGGACCTATGGAAACCACATTAGCAACTGGAGATGCATTATCAGTGTTTAATGCAGGTTAACAGAAGGTGATGTCTGAGGGTAAAAAAAGGGATAAAAGGTGAGATCTGAGCTGCCGACGAGAAATGGGGCATGTTATTTATGGAAATCTGATGCTTTTAGGGGAATTAGTTCCTTTTGGACAAACAATACAAAGCCGTTCACAGCTCTCCAGGAGGAGCCAAAAAGCACAATAAAACGTCTATCAGGCTGTGTGAGCGCTGGGCTAAAAATAGACAACTACCTGTGTGTGTGAGTGAGCTCAGCCATGCTCGATGGATGGGATTATACATGCAAGAGCAACGCAGATGTGATGCGTTTTTAGCTTTTCATCATTGCACTGCAGCTGAGGCTGTTGCGTCTCTCCATCCGTCCTCCTTCTCTTACAGCGATGGGGAAAAATAAAATAAGAATCCAATCTGTGTTACAACAGGAAGGACTCAGAAGGAGATGCATGGAGAGGATTAGAAAAGATAAAAATAAAAAAAAGGACAGTGGCATATCCTCTGATGACAGGAGAAGAGAGCGGTTTACCTGTGATGAAGGAGAAAGGGTGGAAAAAAGGGTGAGGAAGGAAAGGAGAGACAGAGGTCGACATTTTAGAGGTAGATAACAGAAGGAAGGTGAAGTTCAGGAGGTATAGAGTGTCAGCAGATAGCCGTCAGGGGCAGAGGTGCAGGAACTCAATCCCACAGCCAAGACAACAGATGATAATAAAACCTCCTCACCTGAGCTCATCAGAAGACAGAAATGGACAGAAGCATCGGGAAAACAGGCAGAGGAAACACAAGGAGCTTAAAAGCAGAAGAAAGGAAGAACTGAGCTCTGTCTCTACTCTGCCTTCATTTTATGCTTAAGTTTTTTATATGTACCTCAAACGTAGAGAATGCTGGAACATTTTCTCAAAGCACAATCTGACAAGTTCACTTTCATTTAGCAGAGTTTGGGAGGATTTTTCAAGAAGCAAGCTGAAATAAAAACCAAGCAGCCGTGGTGCAGAGGAGAGGAGTGAAGGGAAGAGAGAGGGCGAGGGAGGGGGAGGAAGGAGAGAGCGTGGTGTCTGCGCGTCTGAGCCTGTCACAGCGAGATGTTCATGCTCATTCGAGAGCCGTCCGCCGGAGGAGGCGGTGGAGCTATGAGCGCACCACCGGAGAGGAGCGCGAAACAGGTCTGTGAGCCGGGATCTGGGTTTTTAACTCATCTCAGCTGGTGTGTTGCTCTCTTCTTTGCCAGGAGAAAA
Source organism: Xiphophorus maculatus (assembly GCF_002775205.1). NCBI lineage: Eukaryota > Metazoa > Chordata > Actinopteri > Cyprinodontiformes > Poeciliidae > Xiphophorus > Xiphophorus maculatus. Next base: position 15,898,434 of record NC_036465.1, on the reverse strand, counting down.
ACCAAAACTAAGCTTTTCTCTTTGGCTTTTAATATCATTTAGATACATGTGTGTACTGTACTCAGTGCATTCTCATCGCAGTAAGCGTTGGAATACAATTTGTGAAAAGTTGAATTTTTATAGAGAAAATGTTGAATAATGCTTTGAGCTTAAAATTTGCTGCAGTTTTGACATAAACCGAGCTCCAACTTGAACCCTTTTTTTGTGTATATTGTTGTTATTTAGTGCAGTCAGACGCTTTCACCCACAGACAGGCTTTTATTGTTCTTCCCAATCCAGCTCAAGTTAGAGTTCTTTATCTGTTCACTTGAGATCGAAGATTAATTCATTTCTCGAAGTAATCTTACAAATCAAGCTGCTCTAAGCTGCCGACTTTTCTGTCATATGAATGTCAAGTTTATTTCCTTCAACCAGACGAAATAACATGTTTTAACTCTTTATTTCTAAGCCTGTCGCAATAAGCAGTAAACCAATTATTTAAACAATAATTTCCATTTGCATGATTGTTTTTCTCTTTCTGTGTGTGTGGTGGTCTCAACTAGCTCCTTTTTCGAAGCACAATTCTGTTTACAGAGACTTAAATATCCATGCTCGTTGTTGTTAATGGTGTTTTGTTTATTTATTTTGGATATTTAAAACGTCTTCCAGTTCCAGTGTTAGACGTTAGCTCGAAATTAGAGAGAGTGTACTTGCATCAGTATGCCACTATTTTATGACTCCATCAAAACAATATTATTGCTTATCGTAATAACGTCTGGGATAGTTTATCATCTGCCTAATTCTTTGCTTAACCCTATCCAGGTTCAGGCCTCGATCAAGAGGAAGATGGAGAGGCAGAAGAGGCGAAGCATCGAGCAGGGCATGCTCATCGCTGAGGGTCTGGGCGCCACCCACGTGCCTCCGCAGCGTCAGAGATCCAGACAGCCGCCCCAGACGACGGCGGCAGAGGCGGCTGAGGACAGCGAGGCGCTGGAGGAGCAGCTGGAGGAGATGCTGGAGGGACGTCGCAGGACCAGCGAGGAGAAAGAGGCGGAGGAAGACTCTGCAGACCTGCTGCCCATCGTAAACTCAGTGTTTGGACAGGTAGGACTGGAAACTGTCGTTGTGGGTTTCTGTGAAGTGTTGAGTGTGGCTCTGTGTGTGTTTTTGTTTTTGTGCTGGTCCTGCATCAAGTTCTTCAGCTTATCGAATGTCTCCCTTTTAACCTGATTGAAACCCAACTCCCCCAGTTCAAGTTTAAAAACCCAACATGACCCAAGTTTGCTCCTGATCTCTGATCCCACCCAGTCAAAGCTTTCAGAGCCACAACAGAACAAATCTAGTTTTATTTAACCCCAAAAAGCTTGAGTAGAAGTGTTGGGCTCTACTGACAAACAGAACCAAAGTTAAGGACGCTGACAGAGAGAATTTAAACTCCTCCATGTTGGAGAACATCGGTAAAGTGTAACCTGTAACAGATACAGCTGGTGACCTCGCTGTCTCTGGTGTCGTCTTATAAGCTCAGTATCACATCACATCCCAACACTCAGATGGTCAAAAGGAGACGCAGGAATATGGCAGACATCCGTCACGGCTCAATCAAACCACCACAATGTGGGAAAGTGCGTGGAAATAACACCGAGCTGAAGTTAACCCTTGACCTCAGCTCGCTCCCTCAAACATTTCTCTGTAACCGTGCAGATGGACTCGCATCCACCTGACCACGTCAGAAAAACTCTGATGATGAGGTTCGCAGCAGGAAGTCGTGCACAAGGCAAGAAAAAAACCCACTGTGATGTGAGTGGTGATGCAAGTGATCCAAAAAAAGAAGAAATCTGCTGAGTGAGTGGGAGACAGAAGTCGGGGAAGTCTGGAGAGAAGAGAACAGAGCGAAGCCGAAGATTGGATCAGTCAGTGCTTCATTACATGAAGGCTTAGGGAGGACAACCACAGACCCTCGGCCCCCACATAATGAAACGGAGGGAAGCAGATGGCTCGCACAAACCCGGCATCTCTTTAAAATGTCTCACTAAAAAAGCAGACTTCACATTCCTTTATTAGTTTAAGCACATTAAAATCTCAGAGAAGGTTCCCTGATAATTTATGAATGGGACAGGTTGAAAGAATTGTAATATTTTAGAGGAAAATATTACAATGTCTTTGTTCATTTGAAAGCTGTAATTTTTGGAAATTAATCTTAATTATTTATTTCTGCTTTTTATGTTTGGTTACATGGCCAATACAAACTATGCAGTTCATTTGTACAAGTAGGTAGCAGAGCGTCCATCCGTTCATCCATTCATTTTTCATTCATTCATTCATTCACATCACAGATTCTTTTTTTGTTACTAAAACCAGGCTACTTGAGGAGTTCTGCCTAGCACATTTTTAAAAACAGGGATTTTTTAAATCCTACATGCAAAATGAATATATTTTTGTACAGTTTTGACTGTGTTGTTCAAATTGGCTTTTTTAAGTCTGCATACTTCTTTTAATGATTCATTGATTACTAAATTAGTTGACGGTTATTTCAATAATTGCTTCAGCCCCACATCCTCCAGCCCGCCCGCCCGTCCATCCGTCCGTCGATTCATCCATTGATTAATCCATCCACCTATCCATCCATACATCTATTCATCCGTTCATCCATCCATTCCCGCTTATCTTTGCATGGTCACAATGTAGCTGGTGTCTATTTCCAGTGGCCATTGGGCGAAAGGTGGGGTAAACCCTGGACAGGTCGTCAGTCCATCACAGAGGGCACACAACCATGCGCCACACTCATATCTTAGGATAAATCAGAGAGACCAATTAAACTTTATGGTTTTTGACTGTGGGATGAAGGAAACGGTGCTACCAAAAAAAACAACCAAAATATATATATCATAATTTTTGTATATATTTGAAGATAAACTTCCTCTCTTCCTTCCTTCCTCTAATGTTTCCGACTTTATCGGTTGACGATGCTTAAAACCAGCCGATGTACATCTAACACCAGATCAGTACATGCCCCCAACAAGGGACAGAGTCGTGTTACCTCAGATCGCTCATATAACCCATGACACCATGTCAGAGTCTTGTTCTCGTACCGGGTTGACCCGGTGGCTGCTGACATGACCGTCAACTCTGAGAAAAATGTACACAAACCCCGAGACATAAACAAACACACACGCTCACCTACTGAGAGGTTCTAGCGGAGTGATCAGTGAGAGCAGGAGGAGAGAGTCAGCCTGGTAATTAATCTGGTTGGGGTGCCGAAGATCTTCAGTCGCACCTTTTGGTGTCGGTTCTGTTGGGAATAATTTAGATGTACTTAAGGATAGAAAAACTCTACAGTGCTGACAAGCAGGAGTAGCGTCCATATAAATATTTTAAAGAGCAGCAATTCCCCTATTATCAATTGTAGGACAAAAATGCGAGGAAGGCTAAAGTATGTTTTAGTTTATGCAAGATTTATAAGCAAGATTTATTCAGGAACTCATCGAGACGATTGCATCCAGAAAAAAACAATATTCCAAACTTTGGACATCTCAAACCTGCAAAGCTGGGAAGGGGGGACTCTAATGAGGCACAAAGCTGAGAGGTCTGTGGTTACCTAGGAGGAGCTGCAGAGATCCACAGCTCAGGTAGAAGAATCTGGACAAATATTAGACTTGAACTCCACAACTCAGGAATTTAAGGAAGAGAGTCAAAAAGAAAGCCATCGTTTAAATGAAATCATAAAGAATCCTGTTTGCAGTGAGCAACAATCCATGCAGGGAATGGAGGAAACACCAGAACACCCAAACTAAACTAATGAACTAAACTAGCACCTACACAGCACAGACCCTCCACTAACACACTGATGCACAATACTGCCAGCGTCACGCTGTGGGGATGATTTACTGCAGCAGAAACCGTGAAGCAGAGTGAATAAAGAAGAAGAGCTAAATTTTGAATTTGAGCTTTTGTGGACATATGGTTTGTCAACAATTTCGTTCTCTAGAAAGGAAAGAGAACACGTGCAACACTTTTCATTTTGCACAAAATAAAATCAAAAACATGAATGAGCTCAGTTAGTGTTGATCTGAGCCACGAAATACAAACATTGAGGTTTGAGGCTGTAATGTGTCAAAATGTTTGAAAGTTCAAGTGCGTAATTATTGGCTCTACCTACACAAAAATGTTAAGTTAACATGTAAAGTGTTTTAAATCAAATTTCCTGGAGGTTCCGACGAGTTGACATTTAGCTTTCCAAAGATTGTCTGACTGCTACAGTGACACCTCGTGGTCAGTCTTGCCTATTGCAGAAACTATTTTACTCTGAAATTTTTTTTAGAATGCCTTAAAATTTAAGTCTTAAACTATCATTTTCTCTTCTCTCTTTCACCACCATTTCTTCACACTGCTAGTTTTCACACCATTCCTGTTATTTCCCAATAGTCTTTGCATTTTTAATGACGGTACTTTAGGTCAAATCAAGCAAAGTTAAATTCAAACTTAACTCGAAAGGCATGCCTTTCATAAGCATAAAGCATCTAGTTGGACACTCACTTAGCTCTGCCTCTTTTGTCCTTCTGCTCTTCATTCCCATTTTAATCAGACATGGGGATTAACGCCTCTCTGTTTGTGGTCTCTTAGCTCTTCCTCTTGAGCTCTCCGTCCTGAACTCATTTAAATCATGGCGCAAAAACATGAAGCCACAGAGAAAGAGAAAACAGAGGGGTTGTTGGATGGGTGGGTTAGAAGCCCAGTGGGAGGAGGAATAGTGAGATGCTGCATCTGCAGAAACAACTACAGGGTTCGGTAAGCTTAACTGAGTTAGTTTGTTGTTTTGTGGGAACTCATGCATGGATTTCATCTGAGCAACATATTAGAAAAATAAAGGAGAGGTCGGGGGAAGGTAGCTGCAGGGAGGAAGTTTTTTATCTGGAGTTTTGGTGATGGGAAACTGCACAAAACCATCTATGACAACCAAACTCACGAAGGTAGGAGAAACTTGTTCTCTATTTTGAAATCTGTAGTTGCAGGATAATTGTTTGGTTTGGAGTTTTGTTTGGTGAAAATTTGTTTATTTCTTTTCATCACATAGTCATTATGAATTAAATAAAATATTAGTGAAAACTTCATTTATTTCAGTAACTCGATTCATAAAGTAAAACAAATGTAGAGATCAGTTACACACTGACTGATATTTTAAAGACTTTATTATTTAATTATGGTGATTTTACAGTTAATATTAATTTAAAATGCAATCGTATGTTTAGAATATTAACAAAAAAAACATATCAAATACATAAATCTAAGTTTGATAAAAGAAAGTGTTCTTATTTCCTGCTTAAAAGTTTATTTTTAAAAGCCTGTTTTAATTTGTCAAAAGAGCCTCATGGAATCATGTTGTAATTTATTGAATATAATAATTTTACAGTCATTTCACATTTGTGCAATACTTCTAATTAAGTTAAAAACATAATGTACTGCCTCCTGTAAACAGAAAACAAAATCAAAACTCTGGACTTTATTTGCTTTTCTGTCCAATAAGAAACTAGAAGTTTCAGATACAACAAACTTCAGCTTTAATTTAACATCCCAGAATATAAAATAAACAGTATTCTTTTATTTTCCAACAAGATTAGGATACTGTTTTGTAATTATGAGTTAAAAAATAAACCAATTGCATTGTTGCTTTTATTCTGATCATTCTCATGTCAGAAATAAAGGGAAATAAAAGAACGCTCCTCAATTTATTCTCTCCTTATTGAAGCCTGAATCCATCATATGATTTGTTTTATTATTTTTTTAAATCAAAAATTTAAAACATCTCCTTATATCTGGAGATCTTTCAGATTAAGATATAGATGTCGGTGACTTCTCAGTTTCCTGTGGATCAGAGCGTGATGTTGCTTTTTCAGATCCTTTAGTTTGCTTCATGTTGTCAAACAGGCTCTCTTTAAGTTATTTCCTTTATTTTACAAATATGGCGGTAATCATCACTTGAAAATGCTTTTTGCATTTTCTCTGGCCTTTGATCTGAAGACGTTAAGTGTGAGATGAAAATCAAAAATATCGTGTGACTAATAAAGTTTCAGCAGAATGGAGAGAAAAAGTCAAATATCAAAATGCTTTTTGACATATTTCGCAGAATAAAACCTGATATGAGTTATTATTTCTGTGAAACAGTGAGGATCTTATATAACGTAACGCTTAAAGTCCCATTCGGACTCATGTCTGCAGGCTCAGAAAACACGGGTCCAAACCTTGTTCCCTTAAAGAGATTACTCAGGTTTATGTGACAGTGAGAGCTGTGATCTAACAGCCTGCTGTGTCTCTATAAGAAGGCCATACATGGGACCCTGCGGGGTCGGCCGAGGGGCCTGCAGGGTCTGCGGCAGCCGGAGGAAGAGGAGAATCAGGATATGGAGGATAAGACGTTCAAGGATTCCTTCAGGTCGCTGATGAAGAACTACAAAGTTCTGCACAACATCGTAGGCCCGGCCTGCGTCTTCCTAAAACAGGGCTTTGTTCAGACGCTTGTATGTAACAGGCAGCACTCTATGTCCTCCTCATTAAGCTTTTCCACTCGTGTCTGTCGGCTTTCATCCCCACATCTGGGCCCTTCATCACCCTCCTCCGTTCATCACACAGGCCCGGGTCAGACAATCAGAGCCCCCAGCTCTGCACACGCTCAGAGGGATTGATTACTGGCTTTAATGGAAAATTATCGAGCGGATTTGTGAAGCTTGTCGCTTAAAATCTGCCACAGGCCAGAGTGTTATTTTCCAACTGAGACGAGTAGTCAATAAAGCAAATTAGGTCTGGATAAGAGAGCAAAAACATCTTAAATTATCAGGCTGGAAACTCCGAAAATGACACTGAGAGTTTTTGGATCCAATAGTCACTGGTGTATTGATGGCACTTATTAGAAGTTATAATTCTTCTGCATTATCTTTTAATTGTCAAATATGACACAGCAATAAATCAGTCCATCTATCCATCTATTGTGTAAAAGCCACTTATGGCACCAATCTATTGGGCAACATAGAGACACACATGACAAACAACTATGCACACAGACACACACACACACACACACACACACACACACACACACACACACACACACACACACACACACACACACACACGCTTCTAGGAGGCAAATCAAATACACCAATTAATCAAAAGTTCAAGTTCTTTAGACTCTGCAAGTGGTGGACATGTGCTGAAATCATCAGCTTTTTAAATGAAGGTGTGAAAAGAATAGTGTACAACTGTCCTTTGTAAAAAAAAAATTATAAATCCAATGCAACCACTCGTTTTAAGAAAACACCCTAACACGCCATCGTCCTTGTAAAACACAACAGTGGCAGCATCATGCTGTGGTAATGCATTTCTGTACCAAGCTGGTGGGAGTTGATAGGAAGACAGATAAAGCTAAATAACAGGGTGTTCCCTAAAAACCTAAAAGGCTACAAGACGGAAAGCTAACAGCCTGACAGCAACCCCAATCACACAGAATGGCCCAGTTAAAGTCCAGAACTAAATCCAGTTGGTAAACTGTGATGGGCTTCATAGTCTCCACGCAAACAGATTCAATATGAGATATTTTTTCAAGAAAATTAGGCAAAAGTTTAGTCTCGAATATGTAAAGTCCCACTGCTGAATTTCTAATGAAAAGTTCTCGTTTCAGAATCACAGGAGTCAGTGGGTGACAGGTGAGGTTAATTTAACCTGGTTTGTGAAACTAAAAGTAAAAAATAACATTTTAAGTATTATTTAATCAAATGAATGTAATAGTGAGCTCATTTCGCAAAAATAATGGCCAAACATTATGGTTCCGCAAATGAAACGGTTGAATCTCCACCCATGAAAACGTATCATGTTGTGTTCAGCTTCATTTCATCTCTGTTTAGTGTGCATTTGTGCTGACGTGTGATTTTTTTTTTTTAATGTAGTTTTGTCTCTGTGCGTTACCAAATAGTGTTTCAGTTCCTGAAACTTTTCTCTCCAACAGGACAGAGAGCTGAGACCAGAGGAGCTTGAAGGTGAGACAGCAGCAAATCATGCCGAACCTCAACTTATTTTAACGCCTCCAAGTAATAAGATGCTTTTCGTTTTTGATCAGAGCTCCGCGTGGCGTTTGTGGAGTTTGACAAGAACAAGAAGGGCTACATCAGTCACAGAGACCTGGGGGAGTGCATGAGGACGATGGGATACATGCCCACCGAGATGGAGCTCATCGAACTGAGCCAACAGATCAGTGAGTGGAGCGACTAAAACACCAAACTGAACACAAATCACAGAAAAATGAAACAAATATGACACCAGGTGGTTTTTGACACGGGGAGGAAATTGGAAGGGAGAAATGGCATCACAAAGAAATGTAACTTATCAATTTAACCTGATCCAAGATCAAATTTTCTCCGTACCAGCAATATGTGAGAAAATATGATGGAAATGATGTGGATTAGTCTGTAACAATGAGCAAGAGAACAGAACTGACTTTCTCTGTAGTTTGTATTTGACTGTGTGTTTGTGTGTTTCAGGTGGAGGCAAGATTGACTTTGAGGATTTTGTGGAGCTGATGGGACCAAAGCTGCTGGCAGAGACAGCAGACATGATCGGAGTCAAAGAGCTACGAGACGCATTCAAAGAGGTTCAGACGGATAAAAACTATAATTATTATTCCTAAAATACATAAAGACGTGAAGCCACTGTTACTAGAGATATTGAATGATGCAGTTCATGCTGGTGTCTAACCTGTTGCTGCTGGAACTAAACTTATACACAACAACATTCAAAAATCCATCATTTAAAGAGTCAATAAAAAAAAAAAAACTTTTACTAATTTAAAAAAATGAAGGTTCTGAAGTGGCCTAATCAAAGTCTGAAAGTAAATCTGATTAATAAGGATCAATTTCAAAAATACAAAAGAGGTGATGGATGCAACCAATGCAGTATGCATATATTTTTAAAAATTTGCTAGGACAAAATAACAATTTTATTCTCATTTATAAAAAAAAATAAAAACATAAATCATTTATTTATAATAATCTGCCATTGCAGTTGTATTTTTTTGTCCCCTTTACCATTTTTCACATAGATAGATGGCTTGAAGCATGAAGAATTAAAAATTTGAAAATGTGATGACAGCAAAGTGTTTGGAAAGCAAAAAGAGGGACATCAGCTTTGCTTATTTTACAGTTGGCTGTAATATAACAGCGATGCAGCAAAACAGGAAATCCAGGGTCTTTGAATTTCAGGTTTTACTCTTATTTCCCCCAGAATATTCAGTCACATTTGTCCTCTTGTCTGTGCTCAGTTTGACTCCGACGGTGACGGTCAGATCAGTTTGACGGAGCTGCGTGAAGCCATGAAGAAGCTGATGGGCGAACAAGTGACCAACAGAGAGATCAGCGAGATCCTAAAGGACGTCGACCTCAACGGTGACGGCCAGGTGGACTTTGAGGGTAAGAGAGAATTTCGACAGGATTATTTCAGCATCCATGTTTACATTCATTTCTCTGGTTCTGTGTTCTCAGAGTTTGTGCGGATGATGTCTCGCTGATCAGCCCGGCTGCCCCAGAGACGACGCAGGAAGAGGGAACACAGTACTGCAGTGAACTTTATTTTTCTTGTGATAAATATATGTATTTTTATATTACATAGTGATACAGGGAAATATATAACGAAGGTGAATGAAAGAATACAAACAGCAGTGCAATACATATCAGTTTTACAAAAGAAAAATGTATAATTTCCTGTTTTTTAACATATTTTTATATGTGAGTGGTTGGTTTTTGAGTGTAATGTTTGTAAAAAATGTAAAAATGCTGATTTTAATAATGAATAAAAATATACAAAGAGAAGCCAGTACATAGAACACTGACCTTTATTTATATTTATAGTGACCAAATGGAGAAGAAACATGAGAAAACACCTTGTAGAGTTCAAATATTGTTTCAAATTATCTTGATTTAGCATTTTTGTTGTGGGTTGACTGGAACTGAAGCATTTTTATAAAATGTCCATTACAGAAAGACAAGAAGAAAAAGAAAACAAATAAAATAATAATAAACTCTATTTGTATTTTATAGAGCTATTTTCAACATTTTAGCATAAGAATTCACACAACCACCTAAAGCATTTAGTTGAGGTGTTTCTGTCATTTCTATGGTAACGTGTATAAAGTCCTTTACCTCGGCATACAAAGTGCTTCTACGAACATTTGTGCAAGAGTGGGTTGATCTCAGTGGATCCCAGATTGGCACCATGATGGGACGCCACCTGTCCTCTAAGTATAATCCTAAAATGCCATGACTACTAAATATTCTGCACTCGACTCTTGTGGTATTATAACAGGTTGGGAATTACAGCAACACAGCCATCAAGTGTTAAGCCAGATAAAAATCAGTGGGGTCAGCAGATGTTGGGGTGGATAGTGTGCAGAGGTCACCAACTTTCTGCAGAGTAAACAGCTACAGACCTCCAAACTTAATGTGGATTCAGTTTAGCTCAGGAACAGCGTGTAGAGACCCCTTCCTGTTTCAACACGAGTATTTACCGTTCACAAAACAAGCTCCATAAAGACACATAAAGACACGATAACCTGCACAGAGTCCTGTCCTCAAACTGATTACACCTTTGGGATGAATTAGATCTGGGATGACAAGCAGGCCTTCCTGCCCAACATCAGTGTTTAACCTCACAAATGCTGCTATGGAAATATGATGAAAATCTTTCTTAAGCACACGCCGACACCTGGTGGAAAGGCTTCCTAGAGAAATCAAAGCTGCTGTAGCAGCGTAAGTTGGGTCAACATCATATCAGTGTGATGAAATCTGTATCTATAAATGTTTATAAATGCCTATTTTAATAAATAAATCTCATTTAAACTTTAATATGCATTAATGTGCGCAGCGGAAACTGTCTCATCACTACAGCAGAAGCTAACATCTACTGCCGACATCTCTGCTCTTGGTGGTTCAGTCAAGCATCATCAAGCAAAACGAAAGACGCTTTTGAATTGAGCGTCATTAAGCCTTTAATGTATCATTCAGTTCATTGAACAGGAAGTTTATTGCAGATGAGAAAATATGTTACGGAATAACAATATGTGTTCAATCATAAAAATGAACTCTCCCAAAGTAAAAGTGTGTCAATTTAATAAAGCACCACTTTCACAAAACAAAACATATTTAAAACAATATGTGTATAAGTAACTTACTGACAATTTAATACTTCATCCTTATTTTGTTTGACATTTTTGCACGATCTTCATTACAAAGGCCTGTCATCAGCCAAAGCCAGTGATTCCAGTAGGCTATACACCATTATATCAGATGATTGGCAGCACTGGGGTTTGAACCTGTTTCCTCTGCTTCTCTATAAACTACAATGTTTTTACTGAACATTGTGTGACTGGGAAATGTTTAAAATCTGATTCTGCACAGCATCATCCAAACCACAAAGGTTGGTTATGTATGTAAAAGCTTTGACACCAACATAGCCCAGCTGTGACGTTGCTCATTTTGTCTGTTCGGTTTCGTTATTATTACTACTGTTTTTTAATAAGTAACAACAGCAAAAATCTTTGAAATCAAAGTTTTTCTTTTTATTGAAAACTTGGCCAAGATTCTGTACAGCAGAGAGGGTTTGTAAAGCATAGGGGCAAGAGGAGACAGTGGCAGAGGGGGCTCCGGGGGACTCAGTTTCCCATGGTGCATCATATCCTGAGCCGAGAATCGTGTGTAAAACATCAAGAGGCACTGAGTTTCCTCTCTGGTGTCTCAGAGGACTGTGGAGGGGGTTTGAACTGAGAGTTTTAAAAAGGGGGAAGCAAAGTGCAGCCCAGAGGGGAGAAAGAGAGAAGTAGAGACAGAGAGGGATGGAGGGTGGATCTGGTTTTTTTTACTGGTCCAGCTGGTCGTTCCACAGAGGTCTCGTCTCTGATCGGGGGGACAGACTTGACCTTCTCCTTTCACTCCGTTAGATCACAGACCTTCGAGAGGCACTGAGATGAAGACGTCAGACATCTCTCCCCCGCTCCCTTTTCCTCCGCCCCTCTCCCTCACTAACGCTCTTTCTCTTTCTCTCCTTCCCTGAGCCTCACTTGCTGGCCATGGTGTAGCAGCCGTGTGGGTGCCACTGCATGTCACGGATACGCCTCACGGACTGGAACTGGGGGTAGCGGGCGCCATACTCATTGAAGTGCCTGTAGTCGCCCTTCTCCAGCAGATACTGGCTGCCGCGGTATCCAGGGAACTGGTATCCCACCCAGCTGGGAAGAGGAACGGGAAGGGAAGATGGGTGATTAAAGCTGGGCGTTTTTGTTTTCCAGATCTTCTCTTCGGTAGTTTAGTACTCACGTTCCACAGCCGACCATGATGCTGCCCACTCTGTCTGTGAAGCCGTAGGAGAACAGGCTGGGAACGTCGTCGTCCATGATCTCCATCTTGCGGCCCTTGAACTCTCCCACCTCATACAGGCAGATCTTGTGCTTCTCGGGGTCCTGAGGGTGAAAACATTGAGAAAATTAAAGCTCTTGGATCTTAATGAAAACAAAAGGACATCAGTGGAAGTTTTTTTTTTTCCTTTTTGTACCATTCTGACAGGCCTGAAGGACAGCAGGTAGTCATTCCTCTGGCAGTTGCTCCAGGAGTCCCAGCGGGGATACTCGCCCTTCTCCAGAATGTACATCTCACCGCAGAAGTTCATCTGCTCAAATCCAACGAAGCTGCAGGAAACACAGTCAGGAGACATCAATGCAACAATTTAGGCAAAACAAAAAAACAAACAAAAGCCACTTAAATGTATGCACACTGCCTGAAACTTACGGTCCACACTCAATGCGCAGGGAACGCACGCGGTCCATGCCCATCTCACACACATTCATGCACTCATTGACGATCTCGATCATGCGACCCTGGAAGTTCTCCTGATCGAACACGTACATCTGGGAGACACAGAACCACAAAGGAACTCACTGGTTATGTGATCATTAGTTTATGTTAGAGAGGGGAAGCTCAGTGAGGGCTGCAAACCTTGTAGGACATCATCCCCATCTCAGACTTCTTGCCCTGGACGGCCTTGCCGTCAGTCTGGGAGGAAGTCTTGGCCTTATCTCCAGTGGACATGATTGCTGAATAATAATTTTAAAAAAGAAAATTTATAAAATAGGATTGGAGTGAAGATACAGAAAGGACTGGACTTCCAGGTGTGCAGTGTACCTTACCTGTCTATGTGTGTGATGCCTGCGCCGAGCCTCACTCAGAGTGTGTGCGGCTCGGAGAGCGCCCCTCGCTTTTATATGCTGGCGCCCACAGGAGGAGGATTAGGCAGAGAGAAACAAACCTGCTGAGGTCAGAGCGGGGGGACAAAAGAAACCCCTCATCATCAGAGGGGGACGGGCAGAGAGGTGGGACAGAAGGAGGGGACGGGACGACAAATGTAGTGTAGCTGCCATCACTTAAAGTATCATATTTGTAATATTTGATTATTTTATCGCCCTGTTGTTATCAGCATGTCCCAGACAATAAATGGTGCTAGTCTGACTGCGACTGACTTTGAACAATGCAGTTTAAATATGAATTATAACCAATGTGAGAGCATGTAATTAGTGAAGATTGTATATAAGAATTTTTTTTTTCAAAGAAAGTTTGAAAATGCAAGGAAAAATACTTATTTTAGGGCACAAAATTGAATCTTTAGTTAACCAATCCAGTTGTTTAGTAGATTTGCTTCTCCAGCTGATCTTGAACTTTTCAGCTCCCTGCTTTAAATACTGCAGCAGCAGAGACTTTGCATCCAGTCAGGAACGTCAGTGGGAAAATTCACAACTATTGTTCTGCAAAAGAAGAAAAATAACCCAAATAGGAGCAGGCAATATTTTTTAGTGCTTGTTTGAGTAGCAGCTTCAGCTTTTTACAGCCTTTCCAATACTAAGAACTGTTTCACCAATACAATTAGAACTACAGAATATTATTTTAAAGCAACAATAAATAAAATGATCCCACAGCTTTTCTAGCAATGTTTTAAGAGTTTTAAATTCTTGCTTTTCTAATGTCTTGCAACAGCTAGCTGTGCTACAGTGGAAATAATCAAATAAATCATCAGCATATAAATGTGTCCTTGATCTGTCAGAGATCTATAAATTACCTGACATTATTTTTTGACAAGAAATCAAACAATGCAAACAGATACTCTCGTTTCAGATCTATGTCATCAAGCAGGATATATATTTTTGCAATCTTCTTCGCAAACCAATATAAAAAACTTGAGTGTCATTTTCGACAGCTCTTTAGGCTTTGGTCGTCATTCTAAACAACTGGTTCAAAATTGTTTTAATCATTGAATTGATATTTCTAAATTAAGATTACAGGTGTCAAAAAATGAGCTTGAAATGACAACTCATGCTTTTGTCTAATTTTGTTTGGACTATTGTTACAGTCTTTTTATATGTCTTAGAAATACAGATCAGACTGTGTGAAATGTGGCAACAAGACTGGTAACAAGGACAAATATCAGGGAGCACATTATCACTGTTCTGGCCTCCTTACTGACTCCCTGTTTATTTACTACATGGTGCAGTTTTAAAGTATCGGTCCTGACATTCAGGGCACTTCAGCCCCTGAATATTCTCAGATTTTATTACTGCCTTACTGTTCTTCTCGGACTTTAAGATCACCTGATCAGAGGTTGTTGGTGATTCATTTTAAAACTGGCGACGATTGTGCTATTCAGGCCTCGAAGCTCTAGCTCTGTACTTTTGTCCCTGTGCTGCATGAACCCGAGTGACTCCTCCAGGAAGCAGCCGAAGACATTGTTATTCTGACAAGCTTTTAACCAGACTGATAGTTTTTATGTCACTTTATATTCTTGTTTGTCTTTGTGAAACACTTTGATTTTAATGTCTGTGATAGCTGCTATAAATGTTACTTACTTATACTAAAAAGAGGATTTCAGCTTTGCTATTTTTATTTCTGTCTTTTATAGCACTGCTTCCTAAAGTTAGGGTAGAGACCCAGATATGGTCAAACTCAGCAAAAGTGAAGTTCTAAATTACAAATTTGATTTTTTGGAGGCTTATTTATGCTATTACTTCAAGTGCAGTGCTGATCTAAAGGTACTTAGATCAAAGTAAAAAGTAAATAGCAGCTGCACTTTCTTTAGAAACACAGCTAAACACATAAACACGGAGCCAGTAGTAAAATCTATGGCATGGAAAACAGCCAGAGAGTACATAGCAGAGTTGGTAGCAGCAATAGTTCCTCCTATTGCTTTGTGTGGGAGAGACGAGGTTAACACAGAAAGACAGGGGCAGGTGTATCAACTATAGAAAGAGAAATCCAGGCAGGGGTCAACACAAAGACAGGGTCAGGTGTAACATAGAAGTTACGCCTGTTATTTCTAATGAGAAGGAGGAGGAACATTTCAGAGTAAGGAAATATTCAGTTCAGTTTATCCTCCAGCAGCCCAAGTCTTTAGCAGCATAACTACAGTGAAAACTCAGGATAGCATCAGTCACTCAAATTAAAACCTTTATCAAACAGGACAGTTTTAATTCTAGTCTTGGTGTTTCGCCTCATGGACAGAAACTGGGAGCTGGAGACACAGAGGAAGAGTCTGATAACTGAGAGATCTGTCTCCCATTCTCCTTTTACAAACTCAAAGAACCTGCAGTCTGAGATGAAACACTCAGATTTCTATCCACATAATGAAGCATTATTATTATTACTACTATTAAGGGCTTTTTCTGTAAAAAGAAGGATTTTGAATTCTAACCTGAATTTAAATAGTTGCCAATGAAGAAAAGTGAAAATAAGAGAAATGTGATCTATTTTAAATCTCACATAATTCTCCTTAAATGCCTTTAACTTAATTTGTGCTCCTATTCTTTTCTGTTTTAATAACCATTATAGTATTTGTTAAAAGGTTTATTGGCTCTAGTGGCCTTTATTTGATAGTTAATTGACAGGAAAGCTGGTAATGAGAGAAGGGGACGGACATGCGGCAAGGGTCGCCAGGCAGGGAATCGAACCTGTGACGGCCGCGACGAACTAAGGCCTCCATACATGGGTTGTGCTTAACCCCTGCACCACCACAGAACACCCCATAATAGTATTTTTAATCATTACATGACAATTCATTCAATGAATTTATTCATTCTTCTGTAGCCCAGAAATTTAGATCTCTTGGTGCTTTTTACAACAAAGCTTCAGCAACAAAAATAAAAAGATTGGATGCAAAAATGTGCAGACACATAATAAGAAAAGATGAATATCAAATTTAAAAAAAACAACAATTTCCTTTTCTGTCTTGTAACAATCATGATAAAACGATTCTATTAACAAACATATTTTATTTGTTTTTGTTTACTTGAGACCAAACCAAATCATTCTAACTTCTAACTTGTGCTTTACGTCCAGCTGTGGGATCCAGACCCCAACTTTGGGAACCACTGTGCTAATGAACCGCAATGAGATATCCAAACCAGACACCTGTGCACGTGCACCTTCACCAATTAATGCGCGTGAGCGGTAGCGCCTGCAGACTTTAAAATCTGAATCAGAAAATATGACTTTTACCTTCTCTGTAACATTTCTATATATTAGCTCAGACCTTCACAGATGTCGTTCTGTGTGCCACCTTAATCCCCGACATTCTCCACCCCGATCCCCGCCCTTTGTGCCCGGCAGGGCGCTGGACTGCTGACCGGGGTCCGAACATACCGGAGCGCCTTTTGTTCTCCAGCCTCAGGGGAACTATAGGATCTGCTGAGCTGGTCGATGCGGCAGGACAACAGCGTGCAGCGGTCACAGAGGGTCGCCGGGGTGCGCGCCTCGCCGGCTCTGCCGTGCCATGTGGACATTTTAACAGGAGCGCATAGAGAGACGCGGGCGCGCCCCGGTGAGCGCGCCTCCCGCCGACCCGTCGGTATAAAACTGAAGCGCCAGGTTCTCTCAAAGCTCTACGCGAGGCAGGCGGTAGGCGCGTATCACTCCCGAGCTCTTCCAATAAAGTGCCAGTCTAGGTAAGGAAATCTCTGCTCTATCAGCTCGGGGTCGCTCTCACTCTCAAACCCAGAAGCACTTTTACTGCAACCAGAGCCCAGACGTCCTCCAATTGACACTTTTTAGTAACAACCAATAGACGCAATATAGATTCTCAAATGAAAACCACCGTAATTTATTCAAGGAAAAGATAATCTAAAAGTAGGATATTAATTATTTTTGCATTATTTCCCTGTCCTCAATCAGCAGTCAAGATGTACAAAACTACAAGGTCCCCAATGATGCAGCCTTTGGTCAACTCAGGAATGGGCATGGCTCCTTTCTTCAAGGTAATCTCTGGTCCTCTGTACACAAACAGGAAAAAAAAATCTGACATAACTTTTATTATGATCTATTAATTTTGTGCTCAGAGTAAAGGAGAGCCAACCAGGTTAGAGAACTTGCTCTGTCTCCTCAGGTGACTGTGTTCGAGCAGGAGCATTTCCAAGGAAAGTGCCTGGAGTTCACCTCTGAATGCTGCAACATCCAGGAGTGCGGGATGGACACCATCCGCTCCATCAGGGTGGAGAGCGGAGCGTAAGTCTCTTAAGGCTTAAATCGATTTTTTTGGAGTGACAGTAACAAGCTGCACTAGTTGAATTTAGCCAAAACAATATCTTTATGTACAATATATTGCATCAAAACTGTTATTGCAACTTTAATATTTGCAAAATTGCAAACTGCAATGGAGTGTGTGGATGCAGTATTTATATTTCAGGTAGAAGGCATCCAAACTCTGCTTATCTATAACATACTTGGCCAATTGGGTGAAGCTTCACTGCTGTTTATGGCCACAGCTAACACAGATCTTAATGACTGAAATCATTGCGAGCGGCAGGGGCTGGTAATGGAAAAGAAAGAGCTTTCAAGTTAGGAAAATCTGGGTGAATCACAATTGATATCAGTTTAATAACTTCTGCTTTCCAACAAGGCAACAGAGAGTCCTCTCATAAGCTGGTCTGTCTCTGTGTCTTTGTGTGAAGCTGGGTGGGCTTCGAGCACCACGACTTCCAGGGTCAGCAGTTCATAATGGAGAGGGGAGAGTACCCCCACTGGGATGCGTACAGTGGAAATATCTCCTACCATGTGGAGCGTCTTATGTCTTTCCGCCCCATCTACTGCGCTGTGAGTACATCGTCCTCACCTTGTCCAGCCGACTGACTAACTGAGAACGTGAGGACATGATCGGTCTCTGTGCTCTTGTCCAGTCCCACCAGAGCAGCCGCATGATCATTTTCGAGAGGGAGAACTTCATGGGCCGCAACGCAGAGCTCTGCGACGACTACCCCTCTCTGCAGGCCATGGGCTGGATGATGCCTGAGGTCGGCTCCATGCACGTGCAGTGCGGCGCGTAAGTTCTAGCTCAAAACGCTCCTCAGGATCTACAGATTGTCTCAGCACAAAGTTGTCGATCTGTTACTCTCTTTGACCCTGTACTGTCCTGTTGATGTCCCCATGCAGCTTCGTGTGCTACCAGTTCCCTGGCTACAGGGGTCAGCAGTACATCATGGAGTGTGAGAGACACAGTGGAGACTACCAGCACTGGAGGAACTGGGGCTCTCACTGCCAGACCCCTCAGATCCAGTCCATTAGACGCATTCAGCACTGAGAGGAGAATGGGCTGAGATTGAGGCCAAGCAGTTCCTCTCCCCCATACCCAAAACCCCCTTTTCTCCTTCTCTTCCCATCCCCTCGCTCCTCTTCTTCCTCTTGACTTGAGCCGCCCCAACCTGACAACACCGCACAACGACCCAGAGCCGCTGCCAGAGTGTGATAAGAGACAATATCGCACTGTTAAAGCACAGGGAATTACACACTTCACACACATGCTGACATTAATGATGCTCAGTGTCTTTTTATTTGGTTTAAAGGCTCCTCCACGCACCAGGCACACACCTGAGCTGTATTCTAACCCGATCTCAGCGGAGAGGACAGGAAATCGATCAGACAGGTGTGAAACCTGGAGACCCAGGGAATAATCAACTCTGCTGAATGAAGAGGAGGTGCAGCTCAGATGTGTTGTTTGTGTGAAGGAAACCGATCCACAGGCTGATTACTAATAAAGTCATTTTACTTCACGTGTTTTTGTTTTATTCCTTCCCTCTTGCCTAAGGCTCAAACGACATGGCAATTATTTAAACAAAGGATAAATTATTTCAGATGGCTTTAATGTGGGCGAATTATTGAAAACAATGCAAAAAGAGAAAAAAACTAAGATATGAATGCAAACTTAGAATCTATCGGATGAAAAGGTTAAACTAAACGGGCCAAAAAAAGCTAACTTTAGAAGATATAATCAAAAGTTTTAACATTTCAGGTGCAAACAGAAGCATTTATTCAGCAATTTTCCAACATATTACCAAACAAACGTCAATCTCTTTTATTTGGATTTTAGCGTATGTGACATGACATTTAAAAGATTTGAAGGGAAAATGTTAAGTTTTTGGAAACTAAATTTTAAAAAGTGTTTTTGTGCATATAGTCAGCCCATGACAGCGGCGGTTCTTGCATGAACATTGCACTGAGCGAGCCGTTCGTCCCGTCACTCCCCCACTAGAGACAGAAACAGTTCCAGTTTATGAAAACGTCACACCCCCAACTGGAGCTGCTAAACATGGCGCTCAGAAACTAATTGAAATGAAGATGCAACAGAATTATTTACGTTTCATCCCACATGGGAAAAGTGCGACAAACAAGACTTATTTACCAATTTTCAGCTGCAAGCAGGCAGCACCTGTCAACACAAGGCGGCGCCAGTTCCCAATTTAATGCAAATCCATCTAGAAATTTGGAAACTTATTCAGATGCACCTCACAGATAGAGAAGTCGGTTTCTATTACTTTCTAAAGTCATTCTAGTCAGATGCCCATATAAAGAAAAACTGTACATTCCCCTGAGTCACAACTTTGTGAAACATTTAACATTTCCCTAATTTTACTTTATGAAACAGATCAATTTCAGTCTCATCAGAATAAGGACATCTGTGAAGAGCAATTTTCAAGTGTTGCTACAGATACTTAGCTGGCTGCAGGCCTGGACTTTGACTAGGCCATGCTACGACATGAAAATGCTGTAAACCAGAAGACTCCATTCTTCAAACACTGTTTTGTAACTTTTAAAAATATCCCTGATCTTACACATCTGAATCTGATTGCTGAACATATTTACAACTAAGATAAAATACCTCTTACCCTTTGGCTTTAAAACCCTCCAAACGGTTTTGTTGACAGCTAAAACAAACTGAACAGCCACAAATTAGCTGTGAAAACCTGTAAACCTATGAAAATAACTAACTTCTTTGAATCAGATCTCAACATCAATTTCTTCCTCTGAGGAGTCTGTCCAGGTTATGGTGACAGGTTCAGGGGCTGGCCCCATACCTCCAACCACATCTACATCATCCTCCACAATGACTGTTTCACATGTTTCCGTCTCAGGGTTGCTCTTTGAAGTTGTTGTACTCTCAACATGAGATGAACTAAGAAGATTTCCATTTTTCTTTGGCCTGCCATGCCTTCGTTTTGGTGGTGTTGTTGTCTGTACAGGATCCTCCTCCAGAAAAGGCAAAAGGTTCTGAAAAACAATGGCACAAAGTTAATTTTCTCAAAGATTTTGCTTCATGTAGTTTGGCAGTGGTTCCATTTATTCTTAAAAGCAGGTGAACTAGCAGTGCTCGTCAACAGATGGTGTCATGTTACTGTGAAGTCTGGTCTATACAACCCCAAAATGAAACCTTACCAGCAAGATTCTGCCCATACTATTTTCCAAGACAGTTTACCAATGTTATCTTGGCAACCGCTTATATTTCAGCTGTTGTTGACAATGTATGTGAAGTCATCAATTCAGTTGTTGTTAAGCTACAGACACCAACACCCAATGCATTTGTGGCGGTATCTAATAATTTTAATCATGTGTCACTTTCTGCTACACTGACAAGGATTCATATGTTTCCAAAACAAGAAACTTAGATCAGTCTTATGTTTCTCTAGGTGGAATATAATTCCCTTGTTCAGAGGCAACCTGTTAAGAAGAGAACTGTGAGAAAGTGATCACAGGAAGCTGAAGAAGGCCTGCAGGTTGTTTTGAGGATACAGATTGGATTGCTCTGTGCACATAGAGGACATCAATGCCATGACTCAGTGTGTGACTAACTATATAATCTTCTGTGTGGACAACCCTATCTCCACCATAAACCTTGGATCACCAGTGACCCAAAGGGACAAGAAGAAAAACCTTCAGGGAGGAAATCAGGGAAATATTGCAGAGTACTGAAAGCCCTCAAAATCAAAATTATCCCCAAATTAATAAGTCTGCAAGTAAACCTGTAACTGCAAATCAGTGGTGCTTCTTCACAACCTAATAATACCCAGGCTTTCCCTCAGTGTATTATAAGCCTGGCGGGCCACCATGCTTTATTTGAGCCCCCACCAGGCTTAGAATTGTTAATTTATTAGTTTATTTTAATGATTGCCTTTTTTTTAAGACAATAATTATCAAATGATGGTTTCAAATTTCCTGTCAATTTTAAACAATTTTATTTCAAAAACATGGCGGGTGGCTGGAGGACTGCCTTAGCACCCTGAGCACCCGGCTTAGCAAGTTTCCCGGGGGAAACTCTGAATACCAGAAGTTAATTTGTCTTACCATAACGGTTCTTGCTCACCTGGATTTGTGGATCCCTAAATCTGCTCCTGACTGGGTAGAACTTTGTGACAAAGTGCCTTCTGAAACGGCCAAAATGGGATTTTTTCTTTGATGGTGGTGGACTCTGCAGGAAATATTGCACACCAAAAGTAAGAGTTGACACATTTTCTGCGAGAGCCGTTGTCAGGTTTTAGCTTTGTCCAACTCATTGAATTCCTAAAAGGTTGTGATAGTAGAGTGGCGATATGTTCATCTTACACATTGAACACCCTTTAACAGTCGATGCAGGGATTTGTTAGCTGCTGCAAAATACACATTAGGTCATCTTTCACAATTTTTAATAGGAATCTCTTACTCTTATGTAATACTCTAAAATTTTGGAGAAATTGAGCTTTGGGTTTAAATTAGCTTTTAGTGATAATTCTCAGAATAAACAGAATTAAATCTGAAATATATCACTGTGTCATACATCTATATAAGTTTTACTGTTTGAAGTGAATTATTTAAATAAAATTAAATGGTATTCCAGTATACAGTGATGATCTAGTTTTGCCTATAACTGCTTTTTAGTGAGACAGACTATCATCTTCAGTTAGCTGCCATTTTTACTCTATTTGAATTACTTGGTCCTCTTCAGAAACACTGAAAATTTCGAAAAACATTAGCAGACTGCAGACAGTTTAGTCACCTTTTCCTCACAGTTGTTTCCCTGCAGCGCCTCTCTGACTGACAGCAAGTTGTCTCTGGCCAGTTTTACCACCGATGTATGCTGCAGCTGCTTCTCCTGCTGATGCTGACCCGACGTGGCCTTTGAGTCCAGTGGCGGTGCCAGCTTCTTCACCTTTCTCTTCTCTAATGAGAACAGATACGTGTTTGCCCTCCTTCTCTTTGGCCTCCTTGCTTGTTTGATGGATTTGGAGTTTCTAGAGGAAACATCCTGGGTGTCTGGTAGTCCGGTATAACCTCTCTGTACACCAGGTGTTTGATAACACCTGGTGTACAGGTGTTCACCAGGTGTTGAACAATTAGTGAACACCACCTTCTCTACACCTTCGCTGTAGAGAAGGTGTGTGAGGGGTTTCCGCTGGGTGTTCGCTCCCCCTCCGCCTTGCTGCGCCTCCTGACTCTGGTCCTCCTCAAACATGTTTCCATGTCTCCTTGGCTCCTTCTTGGCCGGCTCCAGCTCCTCCCTCAATCTACAGTGATTGACTGTGCGCTGTAGAGAAGGTGTGTGAGGGGTTTCTTCATGAATCTTGGCTGTTTTGTCTTTCCTCTGGACAGCGACTGGCTGTCTGGCTTCTGGAGAGCTCTCAACGCGCGTCTCGTTCTCCTTCCTGGTGTTATTGCTTTCATAAGGCTGCTCAAATGATTGGATTAAGTTATCCAGAATGTCATTCAGCTCCCCCTCACATTGCTGCTGCAGCACTGGCATCTCAGAGCTGCTAATCTGGGCCTGGTGTTTGTTTTGGATAGCAGAGTTGCCAGAAGTGTCGCTGCCTGTTGAAAGACACTGTGAAAGAGGAGCTTTGTTGTTTGGTAAGATGTCCAGATCCTGAAAGACCTCCTCCAACAAACGATCGATGTGCTCAGGCTCGTCCTCATGAGGCGGAGGAGCTGGAGGAGCAAACTGCGGGCTGTAGAGATGGGATGGTGCTGCGGAAACATATGATGCAGCATGAGAACACATGGGTCGAATGGAGGGACTGGAAGACATTAAACTAGGCCCACTGTAGAGGTTGTTGGATGGATCAGAGTGGTAATCTAGTGTTGGCTGGTTCCTGCAGATTTGATCCGTGCCAATAGGAAGACTGGCCTGGAATCAGAGAGAGAAAACTCCAATTATGACGCAAAAAAATCCAAATATTCTGTTAAACCACATACACCCTGAAGAAAAATGTTATAAAAAAAGGCAAATTTAATCTTAAGAGTAATCTGTTGAAACAGGAATGTGTGTTATTAGGTTTGCTGTGTTTTATTTAATATATTTTGTGGTTTCTGACCTGTAAAAAGAGCTATATAAATAAAGTTTATTTACTTACTTAAGAAAGAGACATTCTAACTGTAGATCAGCTTCAGTTCAACTTCACAAAATGTTTCCCCATAAAAAAATGTCTAAGCAATGAAGCGCTCTGATTGGTTTTCAGTCCAAGTGATTCACAGAACGGGCACTGAAGTGTGAAGACAGTTTGATAAAACACTGTTCGCTCTGGCTCCAGAATATCTATTAGGGCTGGGCGATAAATTTAATCGACGAATCAATTTCTTTTGTTTTCGAAGATTTAATTTTAGAAAAATCAGGATTTTTTTTTCTAGTGTGCATAATTCTGAGTGGTTATATTCCCTCACCTTGGCAACCTGCTGTGTGGTTTTTCTTCTCCCCCGCTGGGTGTTCGCTCCCCCTCCGCCTTGCTGCGCCTCCTGACTCTGGTCCTCCTCAAACACATTTCCACGTCTCCTTGGCTTCTTCTTGGCCGGCTCCAGCTCCTCCCTGGTCTTTTGGTGCAACCTCCTACCTACAGCGCCCCCACCCTGACCTGCTCTGGGCGTCCTCACCCTCCACCTGTGCAGGAACAGTTTCTGCAGTTTGCCCACCCCAATCTCCTGCACATCCACTTTCTGAGTGAACGTGCCTCGCCCCCTCCCTCCAGCCCTCCTTCTGGGTCTCCTGGTCCTCTCCTGTCCGCTCTTGGCTGCCTGGGCACCCCTTGGCCTCCTCCCTGCCCACCCCCTGCGAGGGCTCTCCCTCTTCTCCGGGTTCAGGAAGTGGTTGATGAATCCCACGATGTTGCCCTCAAACTGCTCCAAACTCTCTCCTTCCCACTCCTCTGGGTTAAGGTCGGCCCAGCAGCTCTGAGAATCAGCCACACAGGGAGCCGTCTGGGTGGAGAAATGAGGAAGAGGAGCAGGAAGAGGAGCAGGAAGAGGAGCAGGAAGAGGCGCGTACTGTGGCGTCATTTTGGCGACAGATGTGCTTCCAGGTGTGGTGGATTCCTGCAGACAGCCTGGTGGAGCAGAGGTGTACTGCAGCGTTTGGTTTTCTTCAGGTGGATAGATGAGCGTGACAAGCTGATGAGAATCTGTCTGTCTTAAACTCTGGAGGACGCTCATGTCGATGGTCTCATAGGGGACCACTGAGGGGACAGGAGGACATGAGTTGACAAGCTGTTCCTCAGTTTGAGTCCACATGTCTCTTCCTCCACCTGACACCTCCGTGTCTTTCCACAGATAGGTGGACCCATCCCTCGCCTCTCTCCTCCATCTGACCAGCCTCCCCTCCTGCTCCTCTGTACTCTGTGCCTCCGTTTGGACCCCTACCTCCGTGTACTGCTCCGTCCCTCCACCAAACCTTCCTCTGCTCTTCGTCACCTCCACCAAGTCGCTGATGCCGAGCTTGGCTGCAGCGTAAATGGCCTCCTGCTTCTCGTCCTCCCCCTCCCCAGCCATCTCTCCGGAGTAAAGGAGCCGGATGATGTGCAGCAGGGTGCAGGCGCCCAGTGCCTGGAACTCCAGGAGACGGCTCTGCCCAGAAGGGGGCGCCGGTGAGGACGACAGAGCCGAGGAGATGTGAGGGCTGATGGCCGACAGAATGCAACTGTGGGCTGGGACTGAAACACCTGATGGTGAAAAGATTAACATAAAAACCGTTTAAACAATATGCATTAGAAAAATAAAGAAATTCCTTTAAATTTGATCTTGTTCTTCAGTCACACTGAGCAAGAAAGCAGCAAAAGTGCAAAGAAAACTTCAAAAAACAGCTTGGAAAATTACTAATAAAGACCCATTTACAACATATTACAATAATTTCTGCTCCCCTACATGAAAAACCTAAGCAATATATAAATTTGCACATATTGCTTGCAAATATTTGACCCACATGTAATTATCAGTAGCAACCTTGTATAAATTATTAACAAAAATGCATTTGTACTAATTTGTGAGTGAGTTTATACCTCCAGCTTTGAGCAAAGTGTCACAGAACTGGCTGCACTGTTGTTGTCTCTGTAGCTCAGCGAGGAGGAGGGCTTCGAAGCCCGGTTTCTGGTAGCACCACATTTCTCCATCCACTTCAAAGCAGGAGTCAAAAGGCGCAGAATAAAGGTGAATCAGACCAGAAGATAACATAAGCATGTTTTTTTAATTCACAACAGAAAGACTCGATTATCTGAATCTTTTCATTTTCATAAAAACCCACCTGAAAATCACTTAAAATAAATTCATCACAGAATTTTTTTAAAGTCAATAAAAGTAATAAATGTTTTGTATACTGTATTATATAAAAACAGAAATCACTCGTGTAGGTAACTTTATTTTTCACGTTAAGTGTGTTTTTGTATAAAAAAAAACACGGTTTTTTTTTTAATAAAAACACACTTAACGTGTATTGTATTTTATATTTTGTATAAAATAGTATTATAAACATAATTATCCTATTTATTTCACCGCACTGGTAATTATGAGACTGAAAACCAGTCTTAGGCAAACATTTAAACATAAAATAATTTGACTTCAGTTTTCCTCTTAAACTTCAATTTGCTTTATTATTTAATTATATCAGTTAATTTCATCACTTTTAGGCAGATATATAATGGGGTCCGGACTCAAAGGCAAGTCACGTGGATCAAGCACACCTGAGTTTAGCATTACAAACTTTTTGCAGGCTAACTAAAAAAAACAAACTGTCCAAAATAAGCATATTTAATCGGTCCTGACAGTCCAGCTGCTAGTTACCACTTCAAACACACCATAATCTACAGTCTAATAACTTTACTGAGTTTTATTTCTAAGAACAAACTCTATGCTAGCTAAATGGCTATACAGTAAAACGCGCGCAGGTGTCGGACACTGTCGGCACTTACCGTCTTAAAGGGCCCTAAAATGATTTCTGAAGTTCAAAAATTAAAAAAAATATATTTCATATACATAACACGAACGCATGAATTGAGTCTTTCTTCTCTTTTTTTATTTCCGCCTGAATAAAAGAGGTAGAGGCCAGCCACGGGTCATTTTGGTGGTCACCATCAAAGCGGGATGGGCAACGAGGCAGCAGTTTGCCGCTACGCCACCAGATGGCGACAGTGGCTCTAAACGATGACCAAAACCGAACTCAAATGGTTGGCAACCAAAGAGTGAAAATAAAGCCAAGAGGGTTTCTGTACGTACTTCCAGTTTCTTTTGTAAATCAAAACAAAGCGATGAAATCCAATTTTGACTGGATTTTGAGATTTCTGTTGATTTGCAATTAAAATAGGATTGCATTTGTTGTCTACTTTTACTCAAAAATAAGGAAGTGTTTTATATTCACCTTTTTTTAATCATAGTGTGATTGTAAATTACTCTTACTCTTATTACAACAACAACAAATATTATTCCTCTTGGACGTAGTGCCTAAAACAAAGGAAATTAAAGTTAAAGAATTATCAGAAGAAGATTAAAGAAAAGAGAGAGAAACAGGGGTTAGCACTGAAAAAAGACATGCAAATATTAAATATTTAAGGCCAAACCTTAGAAATTCAAACTAAGGATTAAATTAATTAATTAGAAATTAAACTATTCTAACTAATAAAAATCTAAATACAATAATACCATTTTCCTTTAAATCATATTTTTGTAGATCTTATAAATTATAAATACTTTCATGACACGATAAAAGGTTTGAATTAAATTTAGAAATAGAATTGAAAAGAATTACAGATTTATTATATTTCCCCTGTTATTTTTCAAAAGATTTCATTTCTATAAGGAAAAAAGCTATATTTCCAATGATTTTATTTGAAAATGTAATCTCTCTCTTTGTAAAATCAGAAACTTATTAACCAGATTCTTTATAAAGTTAATTTGAATTTCACTACACCTCGGAACGGTCCAGACAAGACCTATAAAATTAAAACATCACTTAAATGGTATCTTTCTCACAACACAAAGAAGGGCAAAAAATCAAAAAGCAACAAAATATATCCTAATATACAGAAAAACAAGAACAGTTGAAGAACAAAGTCACTGACCTGATTTAGTCTGGATTACAAAGTAATTTATAAGACTTTTGGACTCCATCGAACCACAGTGAGCGACATTATACAAAGAAGGAGAAAATATAGAACTGTGGTTTCCAGACGTTATCACAAAATAACCCAGAAAAACTTCTAACGCCCTGCAGGCTTCACTAGCCTTCACTAGTATTCAAAACTGAACAATAAAAAAAGTGTTTGGCCAAAAATGACTCCAAAAAAACAAACAAACAAAAAAAACCACAAATGTCTGTCTCATATCACCCAGTAAATATCTTTATGATAACAAAAACCTTTAGGAAAATACTTTCTGGACTGATGTCAGTCGTGAAACTTTATGAAACCGGTTTCTTTTTTCAAAATGTCCCATTTCATCTGGAGTAAAAATAAAATAGCATATGAGAAAAAAGATGATCATACTGGCTGTGGGAGCAGTGGGAGGTTCTGGGGCTGCTTTACTGCTTCAGGACCTGGCTGATGAAAAGGTGAACTCCTCTTTCGCTTTCATGTTGAAGGAAAATGTCCAGTTATTAGTTTGTGATCTTAAATTCAAAATAACCAAGATCATGATAACCACACTAAATCTGATTGATATGTTATAGCATAACCATAAAAAGGCATTTAATGTGGAGATACCCTTCATTGTTGATGAATTAAAGCAATTCTGCAGGGAAAAGTGGACCCAAGTTCCTCCACAAAGATGTAAAGACATTTCTAGTTATTGTGTGATGGCATCTGTTTGAGAGTAACAGAAACAGTGAACATATTATGCGGGAAGTTACTTTTTCACTTGATTTTGGATCAGACAGAAAAATAAAAACAGAAGACGTCTTCAAAGGAACAAAAAACATTTTCTGGAATTTGCAACAAAGAGCAGCATGTGCATTTTTTCTCCTCTGCTTCCTCCTAAAAAATGCATAAGGCATAATGGTGACTCCATGAGCCTCCATTAGTTACAAAGCATAATGCAGAATTATAAGCCGAGTCCAGACACAGCATGATAACAAGATTTATGAGATTCAATTTCATTCTTCTGAAATCATTTGTTTCAACCTTGGTGTCCTAACAAACTATTGAGAAAAAGCCTAAGTCATGTTATTATATAAAAACCACATAATCTCTCTGTGTTTGACAGCAAGCAGCAGAACAGGTGTTAAAACAAACAAGAATAAACAGGCCACTGCTTGTTTACGTGTTAACGATGGCTCCGACAAAGACAGGACTCTTGCTTCCTAAAAGGTACAGTATGTTTTTTAGGCATGCAACTCGTTCATCTGCCCATTGAGCCTTTTCCTAAGCAGATTAAAAAAAGACGGTGAGCCCCCAGCAGTCCTCACAGTTATGAGTAGGTTGTTTGCGTGCTGAGCCATGGAGATGGTAACACAACACAGGCATTTTGGTACTAAAACAACAAGTGTTGAAATGTTTCTGACCGCAGCCAGCTCAAATTTCTAATGAGCTTTAACATCTTTCAGACTGAAACACTGGCATACATTTTTAAAAGATTTATATTTTAGGGTGTTATATTTCTAGTAGTTAATAGATGTTACTGTGATAATAAAACGCTAGAGCTGATAGAAGCGAACAATCTCTATAAAACAAAACAAAAAGCAACTGGCTCAGTTAAGTAACTGACTTGGCAGTATATTTGGTTAAACATGTTTATTTTTTTTTTTATAAAACTCATATTTTCCACCACTTTTGGCATAAAACAATCTCATCATCAGGAAAGAGACACAGTTAGCAATAATTATGCTTGATCATTGAGTATCTGAAGAAAACACCCCCATATGATGTAATAGTTTATTCTTGGAAAACTCTTGCTCAGCTCTGACAGTAAGTGTTGATTGGGAGAATATTAGTCATTTCCTCTTATCAACCTACAGATCCTTACCCAGAAGTCATTTCTACTAGATCAACACCTTTAATTAACTCGCTGACATTGCTTTAATTTTAGAAATCGGATTTAATTTCTTGGTGACTGTACCCAGTCGCATCAACGGAGGCCCAAACCATTATTCTCCCATTTCATATTTTCCACAGAAGTGACACAATATAAAACTTTACACAAACAACAAGATCAGATTTTGGTCTTATCCCTCCAGTCAGTATTCGGAAGATTCTTCGGTTACGTCGAACCGGAAAGAAGCATCTTCTCCAGTTTACGATGTATCGTTGAGTCTGAGCACACCGTTAAGGACTTGGACAAAGGACGGGGAGGGGACCGCGGTGAAAACCTTTGTAGGGGACGGAGGCTCTTGCGGAGGAGTTGGTCGCGGCCATCGCTCATAAAACTTGACAAAGAAGAGCGGGTCTTTGAAGGGCCCTCCATAGATGATAGCCTGCATCAGATAGACGAGGGCCACAACCATGAAGCTGATGAGGAAGAAGGGGAGGAAGGGCCTCAAGTGGTGCCAGGCAACACCGACTCCATAGCTGAGGCCGCTGAGCCCACTCTGGTGGCCAGTGTGTGTTGTGTGACGGGAGGAGTCTGGGGCAGGAGTGTTATCCAAAGACTCCTCAGGTGAATTTGAAAAGGACGAAGAGGGGCCCTCGGATGAATCCATGGGTTGTCCTGCAATACAAGTCCCTTCTTTGCACCCAAACCGATACTGTAGGTACTCACATTACTCCCCGGAAAAAAAATAGAAAAAGAAACAGCCAGTGAGATTATGAAGAAGTAAGGATGAAGCCAAACTTAATCTCCCCTGTGCTGTGGTTCCTCTGACGTGGACTCCTGCTGTGATTAATCCAAAGATAAAATCCCTCAAAAAACCAGTCCTTCGTCTCCCGTCCTGCAGGCCTCCCAGTCGAATCCCCCCCCTCAGATAAACTGCGCACTGACATTAAATGTTCCTCCTTCTCTTTGAGCTCCGGACAGACCGAGAGGAATCAAAGAGCAGCAGGGAAGCCATAAATAGATTTGACACCCAATGACAGGACACGTGTAAGGAAGGGTGCTGCTACTTTTGGTGATCTCGGCTTTAACGGCTGCGTGTGTGCCAGGAGAACAGGTTAAAATATTACACACATGTATGTTCACAGGGTGGCTTTCAGAGACCTGGTCACACATGCAGGTCAGAAATGTGCTTGCACCAGTGAGAGGACCTTAATGTTTCTCACTTGTTTATTACAGTTCTAATAATACAGCTTTGACTAAAGAGTTCTTACATTAAAACAGGTGCAGCTGGAGGATTTTACAGCTAGTAAAAACTTTATAGAGTCTCAAAGCTCTGTTAAAACGCTATCATTTACTTATTTGGTGTATTTTAAACCCAGCAGTTAAAAATATAATTTGTCTTAAGAAGATGTCAACAGGATGGCAACATTTAAAGTGTCTTGTAAAAGTGTTTTTCACATTTTATCGTCTTACAGCCACAAACATGAATGTACATCATTGGGGTTTTTATGATGGAAATAAAGCATTACTGTGAGGTGAATTTTAGATTTGTTTTACAAATAAAATGTGAAAAGTTTGGTCATTCATTTTTGTTAAGTATCCAGGAATGAACGTTTGGATCGACCTTTTCTTGCTCTCACAGCTGAAGGTCTTTGCAGATGTAGAAACCAGCATTTTTCTCCATCCTTGCTCAAATATTTTAAGCTCAGTTAATTAGTTAAAGTGTATGTCATCCTAACCCAATAATATGCTTTGCTCAAAAGCAATCCATTGTAGCTCTGACTGCATGTTTAAGGCCATTGTCCTGCTGAAAGGTGAAACCTCCTGCAATCCCAATCTCTAACCTCCAGTGAAGTTTGGAGTTTGAAATCCAATCCAATCTCAAGTCTAGTGAAGCTTTTCTTTCATGATTACCCTGTATTTAGTTTTTCTTCTTGTCATTACATGGTGTTTTTTTTTATTTTGAATGAATGCCAAAAAGCTTAACAGTTCAGGTGAAATTTTTAGTCTCAAAGTTTGAAATATTTATGGTTTTATAACCGAACCTTGTTTGTCTCAAAACTTCAACCCTGACCAGCCAGCTGCGCTCACCGGTCTCTAACACTCACAGAAGACCTGTATTTTTGACATTTATTTATACAAACATACATGTATTTGAAAGATACATATTCCTCTTCCTTCAACTTCACATTTACATATTTGTGTTGATCTATCACATAAAATCCCTATAAGGGACATTTTTTGTGGTTGTAACGAGACACAGGGTGAAAATATGGTTGCAAACACTATATGCTGTAGTTTACCACTTCAAAAGTAAAATGTTCAGAGGAGGCAAGTGCAGCTGAAAAGGGACAAAGTGTTCCTACAAGGGTGAAGCACATCGTACTCGATGCTGAAGAGGAGTAAAAACTAGGTCAAATTCAAACTTCTGTTTTTAGACAGGGGGAAACTTCAAACTCTGTTATGTTGCTAAAAGACACAATGAGCAATCCGATCCTTGGCTCTGTTGAATCATAGCCGGTAAAATTAAATTAAATCTGGCTCACTGGCTGATTTAACAAATCCTATAGCCTGACTAATGCTAAAACCATTTACAGTCGGCTATGCACTTCCAAAGCCCCCTCGTGATCCAGCAGCTGCCTTTCGAATGTGCCACATACTGAAAACGACAAGACAAGTACTGGAGCGCAACCCTAAAGCGCAAAATCATGTCAATATGTAACAGGAGACAACAGAAAAGTTGAGGATGTCAGCACTTCAGTCTTCTGCTGCTTTGTTGTGAACGTGTTCAATGTGTTTGATGCAGGAGTTGTGAGAGTAGAAACGAGACTCGCTCAAAGGCAAATCTTCTTTCTGGATTAGAAAGCTTTGATAATTAGTTAATCCATGAAGTAAACTTCAAAAGGCTTCACAGAGCAAACTGATTTTAGGGAGAGAAGATCAGACAGGGTCAAGTTTTAGTGTTTGCAACTTGCCCCAACGAGTGCCAGGGGATGAAATTACCAAGACACACCGGCTCTTTAATTAGAAATGTTTGGTGACAGAAGTTTCCCACTTATCTCATGTAGGGAAATTATAACCTAGATTAAATATCTACACAACAACAACAAAAAAAAAAATCTAAAGAAACTTAATCTGAAAGGTCAATTGTCAGTCAGGGGGTCAGAGAAATGAATATGTTACAAAAGTAGCATCTTGTTTCTGATACAAAATAAAGGCAGACAATTTTCAAAACAATGTAAAAAAAAAAAAGCAAAAAGGTTTTAAATTTTAATTAATCATACATTTAAAAAAGCAGAACTATGAATTTTTCATACTCGAGTATGAAAAATGAAAAATACTTGAGTATGCTTTTGATGAGGGAATAACATGAATAACATTGCTTTTACATAAATTTCACAATACTCACTTGAAATTGAAAGAATATATTGAAACTAGTCTAATAGAATCAAGATCATCATCAAAATTGATTAATATAAAATATCGCCATTTGTGTTTTAAAAGGACTTGCTTTAAAAATAAAGCTCTGACATCTTATGGTGCCGTTTCTTAGTTGGCAACTCAGAGAAAGCACAACACAAGTGGCAAAACTTGTCTAAGAAAAAATCTTTATTTATAAAAAAAACAAACAGTATTACCAGTTACATACTTCACTGAAAAAGCAACTGCTCAGAGCCAAGGCAGGTGTATGGTACGTCATAATTTTACATGGATAGGCAACAGTACAAATATACTATATGTGTGAAGAGATTAAGAAAAAAAACTGAAAGATTGGTCTCTTTTGCTTTTGAAAACATAGCAGTAAAAGTTGAATTAAAAAGAAAAAAAAAATTGCATAATGCTCTCACCCACATACAAACCCCCAAAAATAAAACACACACTGGACACAAAGTACAAAACAAATGGGTCAGACCAAAATTTAAATTATAGAGCATCTCTCCCAAAGCTGCAGGAAAACTCGAGTCTCCTCTGAGTAACAAAAGCCTCCGAAATTCATATTTCAGGCGACGCAAAACGGATTTAGAGGTGAAGGTAATAAATGGCTACATGGCAGACTCTTATTTGAAAAGTCAGAGAATGTTCACACGATTTTCTTCTTGTAAGTATTGAGAAAGGAAAAGTTTGGTTAGTGGTTAAACATGTAGTAGTGTTTGTCACAGCTTCACATCTCAGTACCAGGTTTGACGCGTTGTACTGGACGAGTCTGCTAAATCCAGGCAGGAATAAAATGAAACAAGCAGTTCAAAACTTATTTTCTACTTGGGGGAGAGTAACAGAAACAAACAAAAAATAATAAAATAAAATAAAAACAGAAAAAGAGGCAGCAGGAACATAAGACAGTTACAAAAAAAATTAAAACAGGGGACAATCAGACAAAAACAATTAAACGTGTCTGGTCCGTGCAAGCAAAGACATTGCTCAATAATAATAATAAAAAAAATCATCAACAAACAAACAAGGGTCCATAATCATTTTGACACAAGAAACGCACACACACACGGCCACAGGTTTAGCATTTTGACAAATATACAGGTCTGTGCTCATCCCAACAGAGAGAAAATAACTCTAGACAGGAAAATAACTCCTATATAAACATTATCCATCTACAGCGCAGCCTGTGGGTGCATCCGGCCTCCCAGCATTCCCAGGAAAGGGACAATTTAAATTAATGCGCCAAAACCATTGCAGTCATCCTGTTTCACCTATGTACACTATATTCCCCTTCACAGACGGCTAAAGACAGATCCATCGTTCAGATGCAGGGGCTGGCAGCAACATATTGAGCATGAATATCTGTTTACTTAGTAGCAAGAAAAAGAAATGGGGGGGAAAAAAAGCAGGATGATGGCTGCAGAATAAAATGATTGTCAACAAAGGTGATTGCCTTTACAGAAGACAGCTATAATTTATAAACTGAATATATTTCTGCTGCTACAATTGAATGAAACAGGTGTGTGTGTGTGTGTGTGTGTGCTGTTCGTGACTGTTTTTCTGCAACACGACCACTTTCTTTGGATGCTGATCCTCATCTTCAGATCCCAGCTGTGTGGCGACAGAGAGGAGGGTAAGACAGAGGAAGAGGAGGAGACGGCGTCCATGTCTGCCTCCTCGCTCTCCTCAGTAGCAGTGGTAGGGCAGGGGCGGCCCAGTCTGGGTGATGCACACTATGAGTTTTTCTGTAGAATCAAAAACAGCAAAACACGCAAATTAAAAACCACGGAGAAAATAAAAGGTTTTTACAAACAACAACAAAGATACAACATGGCAGCTGCACACTGGTGCCGTCACAACTTTTAAAAATAAAACGCGTTTAATTAAAGCTGATGAGCGAAAGAAAACTTATTTTGATGAGAACGATTTTAGCAAACGTTAAACTTAATATTTAAGATTAAATGTGATTGTTGGGTCTGGATAAGACTTCAGTGATTTAACACGTAGTTTACATCAATTAAACGTTTTTGTACAATAAAGGCAGACCGAGTGGATTACAATGTTTTCAAGTGTTTTCTGTGACCACTAATCAAACATAACAATGGTTATTTAAAAAGTTAAGTTAGGCAGACTGAACAGGCAAAAACATTCTTCCAACATGGCTATTTGGTGGTTTGGATGCCAAAGTTTTTGAGTATTAATCATTTACCTTTATGATACGTTTCAGCATTTAATTTATTTGGTGTCTGGACTTTGATCAGTTTTAACACAAACGGCAACAATTATTTTTATGTTTGAAAAGAAAATGTTCTTCATTTTACTCTTTAGAAAATCAGATGTTTTTTTCTTCATCTTTAAGATAATGAAAGACACAGTAACATGAGAAGCTTCTTTTTAAACTTCATGCTTTCCACACACTTTTCATTGTAATCTAGATTCAAGGAAAAAATGTGATTGATTATATAAATGTACAAAATGAAATTAAAGGGGAAATTGTGACATTTTAAAGACTTTAGGGCTTGAATTAAGACCAACTTAAACATTTAACTTTTTTTAAACCAACATTCTGTGACGGTTTATACCTGAAGTGGTAAATCCTGTGACTTGACTTATTTTTCACAGAGGTGTGACAAAAAAAAAAAACTCCATCACCAAGCTGTGCTTGCAAGAATAAAAGGCAAAATAGATTCTGAATACGTTAACTTTTCTCTATGATTTTTAAAATTACCTGTGATAAAATTATGATTTTTCTGAATTTGTAACAACTTCTTTTATAAAATGCCTGTAAAATAACCTCAAAATCATCCCTGATGGTTTAGTGTCACAGATCATGAATCTAAAAAAAAAAAAAAGGTTTTGATCCAAATACTTGCAAGTGGTGTTTGCCCTAAATACGTGTTTTCTAAAGTGGTGCCAAAAAATAAAATCAGACAAGTTAAATCTTCTTATAGGCTGGGACACAGGGTGCAGTTTCAAGGATAACCACAAGGGTGTGCTCATAGACACCACAGCATATGAACAAAGTAGAGAATCCATTAGAAATGAATGGATGAACATCAAGTTAAAGGAATCCTCTGACCATATAAAAAGAAAATATTCTAAAGATATGTAGTCTTTTCAGTTAGCAATATTTTGATTTGTGTTATTTAATGATACATTTTTTACTCCTATTCTATATTTCGAGATTGATTAAATCTGAGAAAGCAAAATTTATTTTACGACCGT
This sequence comes from Xiphophorus maculatus, assembly GCF_002775205.1. NCBI lineage: Eukaryota > Metazoa > Chordata > Actinopteri > Cyprinodontiformes > Poeciliidae > Xiphophorus > Xiphophorus maculatus. The sequence continues at coordinate 15,862,219 of NC_036465.1, read as the reverse complement.
AAAAAAATAAAATAAAATGATATTGTGACAACACCACTGCACACTCGTTCTAGCGTTTAAACTTGTATTATCCAGAATTAGAAACCTGAAGAAACAACGCACAAGGACCAGCTCAGGAGCAAACTACAGCAATATGTACAGCACAGAACATCGGGGGGGCGTCACAGATCTAAACATGACCACAATAAACCTCCACCTCTGTTCCAGCACACCACCGTGGATTTACACCAGTTTATTCGAGGGTCTGAAGTAATAAGAGACAAAAGAAGCTCAGAGTAAACATGCAGGATTAGAGGTCAGTTGGACATACCATGCTGTTACATGCAGAGGGGGGTAGAGGGGAGGGGGCGGGGCTAACCATCGTAGGAGTCCAACAGAGGCAGGGAGCCCTTTCTGCTCCCATACACCCCTCGCTGAGTGACGGAGGAAGAGAGAGAAAGAAGGTGGACAGGAAGTGACTGTGAGAGAAGTGTCAGTAAGTTACATTAAAAAGGTCACTGCGAGGAAATATTGAACGCGGTGCATCAGGTTAGGGATTAGTCCAGTTCAGGCAGGAAACGAGGTTTTGAAAGTACCGGTAAAGTGTCTGTGGTTTCGTCCAGAGTGTGTCTCCTCTCCTTCTGGTCCAGTGTAGAGTAGGAATCTGAGGAACGAGAAAATAAAAATCAGATCAGCACATTCATAGAGTGACTTTAATACCAATTCACAAAAACAGAGGAGATTAATATACTAACCAGGGCCAAGATCATTCAAGGGAATTAGATCCCTCTTATCTCCTAAAAACAAGCAGACATGAAAAATAACCATAAAAATATGCAACATGCATTTGAGTTTACAGACTTTAATTTCAAGAAACGTCCATATTCAGGCTCGGAGGCAGAAATGATGTCTGTACCTCTGTCCAGTAGCGGCGTGGTGCTGTCCTCGTAGGTGCCGTTCGCTCTGGTGCTCGGTCCGTTGGTGGTCGTGGTGTTCGGGTTCAGGTTCACCATGAAGTCCGTCTTCTTCCAGCCGTCCTTCTCCAGCGGCCGGCGCAGCTCTTTGTGAGCCCAGACGAGCTGCAGCACCTGAGCCACTCCTCGCACCTCACGGTCAGTGCGGGTGCTGGAGGAAACCCGAATAAAGATTAAAGAAGTGTTCAGCTTAGACTGTCCACACAGTTTATTACATAAACTAAGGGAGATATTGAACTTTAAACAACAAGTAATTACTCGATTCTGGTTTAAAAGTGGGACAGTTTCCTAATTTGAACTTGTGAGTCATGCAACATTTTCAACTTGTAACTTTAATATCAAAAGTTGGAAAAGCCTGTTAAATATTAAGCTACTGATCAGATAAAATATTTTTGCTGCATTCAACACAGTTTGATTGAGATTTCAAACAGACACAATTTGTCAATTCTTGACCAACTTGGAAAGCAGGTCAACAAAAGTTACTTTATTTGAATTTCTTTGTTCTACAGAAAAAAAAAATCTTAAAATCCTTCAATTTGTCTCATTTGCAAGTTCTTAAATCGCAAAGTGAGTTTATCAGCTGGTGTCCTACAGTGCCCTGTGCTTAGTTTGTTTGCTTTCAGTATGTTTATATATGATTTACACCCCACAATATTTTAAAACATGAAGACATTTCTACTCATGCAAACAAAGTTGCAGGTCGTGTGTCAAAGCTGCAACTGGCTCAACTCTGGTTGTTACCAGCTTCCTCTCTAAAAGCCACACAAAAAGATTTCAATATTGACCCTTTTGTCTCAGGAGAAAGCCCAGTTGTTATAGCAAACATTTTAGTTTCTTTTGAGCTAAAAATTCAAACTTCAATTTCAGAATACGTACTGACAAATTCAGCTATTCAAGTCAGTAAATCTCACCATTTCATTTTGTACTTTAGTTTTTCCAAAAATAGAGACAAAACAGTCATTAAAATGCTCCAATTTAACAAAAAGTGTATACTTTCTGAACTTCGTGTTCTAATTATATTTTATTACTTCAGTTTTAAAAAATACCCGATTGTAATCAAATTACATGTCTTACAAAGAGCAGATTTCCCGCAAGGATTCTCTCTCATAATATCCCCACACGGTTTTTAAATGTGTAATCCTGAAACACTTACCCATCTTTACTGATGAGCACCAGCCTCTCAATGCCAGATGCGAGTCTCAGTTTCTTTGCTGCCTCCACTCTGTTGCCGAGCACCTCAGTGAGCGTGCTCAGTACTGACACCGTGGTTTCCTCTGACAGATTGCGCCTAGACTGGTTCTGCCCTCCAGGCAGGACAGCCACCAGGTGAGGCAGAGCATGCTCGCCTACGTGAGAAAAGACACGAGTCAGTATTCCTTTATTTTCACAGCGCAGGTGAACATCAGGACGTGTTTTTCAGTAAACAAAGAAGATCATCTTACCCAAGAGCTCACTGTTGCGGTTGTCAATGGCGAGGTTCCTCAAGGCACCAGACATTGCCCGAACAACACGATCGTTATTATGGGAGAGCAGTTCTGTCACGATGGGGAGGCCCTTTTCCAGACGCACCATGGCTCTGATGTATCGACCAAACTGGACACACACACACACCATCATCATTTGCTGAAGCAAAGCTTTCCAGAGGCTTCACAGCAGGATTAAGATAATTCAAGTATTTTAAAAAAGGTAATTTAGTTGTTGAAGCATCTGAAACTTACGGTCCATCGTCCGGCACACAAGTTCTGGATGGCGCCGGCCGCCGCCTCCAGCACTGAGGGGTTCTTGCTCTCTTTGAGCAGAGAAGTGTAAACACGGACCACCTCTGGCTGGTACAGCAGCTCATAACCTGATGTCAACAAAACAATGAACAGAGCTTGATGAACCTTTAGCTGATGACATGTTTTAAAGACACATTAGCTCAGACAGCATTCTGGGTCAAACAGATTCCTGACAGGCCTTTAACCTAAAGGCAATGCTGCATTCCAGCTACCTGGGAAGTTAAAACTCAGGGTTTGGGTTTGACGTCAGAACCTAGGAAACAGTGTTGCAGTTAAGTCACATGTATCAGACACAAGGTCCAGGGCCGAAACCGACCCGCCATATAACTGCGGGCACACGACTGCCACATAAATAGAGCAGGTGTGTGCTTAACGCATCAATAATAAATAAAAAATTAATTTTTATCTATTGGTTTACTTTATGACTGACTCTGGGCTTCTGAGATTTACTTCAGTTGCTTTGACATACCACTGATAGTTGTACTTTTATAGCTCAGCCTTATTTTTTATAGAAAGGTACTTTTAAATGCTGAGGCAAAAAAGAAAATTAAACTTATGCTAAACCTTTTATAAAATTAGAGTGTTCATCACTCTTTACTGTCAAAATGACAGCAGCCTATGGTCACAAGTATGAATTATTTTAGAAAATTTAGCGATAATCAAATTCATTTAATTAAATTTGATTACAATTTATTGATCTAGATTTGTTTCCCCAACCTTTGAACATGAAATTTGAGAACCTCTGGTTTAAAAGTTAAAAGGTTTTTAAATGTCATTCAATAAAACAAAACATAACCCAACATTTTCAGACTTAGATGAAGATAAATACAAACATATCCACATATTCAAACTCTTGAGCTTGATAAGCAAACAGATGTTGAGCATAAAAGAAAATAACTGGTCATACCTTTGGCAGGTATTGTCCTCTTTGGAAAATCGTAAGACTCTGGACTTCCATCATCCCCATCCCTCTTCGCTGCAAATTATAACAAAAATAAAATTAAATAAAATAAAAAATTGGAGAAATGATCAAATAAATATCCCATGCAGGTAAAGTGAGTTTTATGTGTTCTACTTCTAGAAATGACACTGAGTGATGAAAGCACCGTCGACATGCAGCGTTGTTTCAGTGACGAATGTTCATGCCCGTGTGACACGAGTAAACAGCCTTTGTTTCTCACTGATGTTTGTTTAGCATTAGTAAAATGGGTGATAGCAGCAGCTCTTAAGCATTCAAGACAACACCAAGAGGAAACTCTTACCTTTGGAAAACCACTCATCTAAACACAGCGGAGAGATAGGAAGACATGAAGGAGGGTGGGAAGACAGAGGAAGCAGGGAGAGGAGAAGGGAAACAGTGGCAGAGTGTGAAAAACAGCAACAGGTGCTTCCGCCACCAGCAAGCTCAAACCAACCAGCGACTGCCTGGCTTTCAAACAGCAGAAGTCTCAGACACAGAAGAAATTTTGGACTTAAAACTTGTCCGACACCGACCTTTGCCCTTTCGTGAACCAAAGCAGCCTCCCTTGTGGGCTGAAGCGGGGCCCTGGTTGACAGGAATCAGCTCTTTGTAATTTTCGCAGCCGGGGATTTCATGGTGGACCTGATAGGACAGGTTCCTCAGAAGGCAGACGCAATTCTCCACCAGCTGCAGAAACAACGAGACAAAAGTTCACCATAGTAAAAAATAGAGAACCTAGGGATTAAAGATGCGTAGATGAAAAATGTGCAGATTCCAGTAAAATAATAATAATAACCTTATTATCCACATCTTTGTGGTTGAGTTGTGACTGGACAATGTACATGAGAGAATCCACCAGCCCTGTGCATTCCCTCAGCTTTCGTCTGGCCTCACTCCGCTCTGAGCTGACATTCCTGATGAACGAGGTGGAAAAGTTAAGGACATAATTTCACGTTTTCCTCTCAATTCTCTCCACTTTCCGTCCAATACCTAAGGCAGCCAGCAGTGTTGGTCAAGGATGTATCCCACTCCAAATGTCGTGGTTTGGAGCTCTCCTCGCCTCCGCCTTTCTCCCAGCCTGAGTGAGGAACAATCACCTCATCGGCGAGAGCGTGCAGAGCGTGGTCCACTATCTCCATCTTCACCGAATCATGGGAGGAGAGGTTCCACAAGGTGCCTGTCGCAAAATTAGAGCATATTTTAAGTTTGCTATGTGGGTGTAACTGTGAGAAAACTAAGCAGATTGTGTGGAACAGCAAGGCCTCTCGCATCTCTGAAGTATGGATTTCTTTGGTATGACTCATTTGTAGAGTGTGTGTGTGGATAAAAAAAAAACTTAAAATTCAGCGTTTTATTGATTCATGACGGAGTACGTTATATTTGCCTGGACTTTACAATCTAAATTTTTCCAATATTTAATGATCAATTAAGCTTTTAGGAGTGAAATTTCAAAAATTGATCATTTAGTTCATCTACTCTGGAGATATTCTGAGTTTGCAATTGATTCAACCCCGAAAAATATAATAAGAATTATATTTTCTTATTATAATAAGAAATTATATAATTATCTGGTATTTTTTCTTATTCCCAATTTTAATTTTTTAATTTGACCCACACTTTCATGTCAGAAAATATTTTCAAAAAGTATGACATAGTATTAGCAGAATGTAGACACTATTTTAAATTTTTTTAAAAATCATCTTAAAATTATGAGAAATAGGAATGGTATTATGCCACCTTTGTCATATAACTATTCTCATTACTGTGACTGTATTCTTGTAATGTAAAAAAAAAAAAAAAAAGTTAACCCTTAGTAGACTTGAATTCAATGTCCAAATAAACTGAGACTATAAAACATGCTTGTCAAACAAGATGGCCGCCGTGGGCATCCTGACATCCCTCTGAACTATGGAAAACAAAGGAGCGCTTTGGTGAAAAAACAAAAAAAAAGCCACATTTTCCAAAATTTAGATCTCTAAAAACCAAAACTTTGATCATCAGAATCAAGTTATGGATGAGCTCTAAAAGGAAAAGCAGCAAACAAAAACAGAGCAAAGTAAAACAAAAGGTTACTTAAACCAAGAATCCAGTGAGAGGTTAGACCTGTGATCGTGTCAGTGAGGTCCTGGTCATGGGTTTTCCTCAGCAGCCTGACCAGGGCAGTAACACCATCGCAGTTTTTGATGGCGATCTTGTTGTCTGCGTCTCGTCCGTATGAAATGTTCTTCAGAGCGCCGCAGGCTGAATGATGAACCTCCTTACTGGGATGATCCAACATCGACACCAAGGCTGGAATGCCCTTTAGGCGGCGCACTTCCGACTTCACCTAAAAGTAGTTAGAAACCTTAAGTAAAAACCTGAAAATTAAGCAACAAAACCTGAAATACTGGATCGTGAATAATTATTGTTCAGGCAACTGAGCAATATTCCACCTTATCATTTTTGAAAGTGAGATGCTGAAGGTAGGCAGCGGCGTTGGCCTTGACAGGATCCAGACGGTAATTCAGCATGGCGATCACCTCTGGTAGATCTGGCTGCCTCCAAGTGGGAGGGCCCTTTCTCAGTATGCTGTCAAGGGAAACCATGCTATCCCTCTCCAACGTTGTGGGAACCCCCCATGCATAAGGGTCGACTCCTCCCACATCACCGTCCAAAGTGTCTTCGCAACTTCTGCAGATTTCAGGAAGACAGAGCAATATTTGTCAAGAGCATCCTAAAGCTGGGACTTCAAGATATTATCCAATAAGAGCAAGACTTTGCCATCATACCTGAGTCTGCGTCTGTCTATTCCTGGACCCGGGCCCGGCCCAAGGCGAGGCATTGTACCGTAGCCTCCAGGGTGCATGGGCGGAGGCCCCATGCCGTAGTCGTCATACCCCATGCTGCGCTGATCATCCTCCAGTCCGTAGTGGCCGTGGCCATACCTCATCTCCAACGCTGACCCCAGCGCCCTCATGCGACTCACCTGGGGCTGCGCCGCGTACGGGTCCAGCTGCTGGCGGCTGTGGGCCCTGTAGCCAGAGTCCAGAGTTCTGTAGCCATCGACGGGCCTGCGAGGCGAGGAGGAGAATCATGGAGACCAAAATCTGTGAAATGCTTCCCTCCAACTGACCCAAACACTACAGAATAAACGTCATTACAAGAATAGTTCAAGATTTTTGAATTGAGGTTTATTTAAAGAGTTAGAAGCAGATGACTGCAAAATCAAATATTACCACCAGATACTAGTGCAAATATCTTAGTATACTTCAGACAGAACTAACTTACAAATAATTTTCAGCAAGAAGTTGGAGCTTGTTTAAGTCAATAATTATTTAATATTGGTAAAATGTTCCAGCTATAAATGAAATAAACTGCCAACTTTTTAACTTGTCACATAGGAAAAATGTGTTGCTCCACTAGCAGATTGTTTCACTTATAATTAGCACTTTCTCATCAATTTAATATTGATGAAAAAGTGCTAATTAAACAAGCTCTCACTTCTTTCTGAAAAGTTTCTTGGAAGTTAATATTGTGTTCTTACAGTTGGAACAAGATATTTTTAGTATAAATCTCTGATAAGATGCTTTCATCTTATCTGTGTGGCAAACATCTGAGGTGTTTGATAGAAGAGAAAAGCACATTTCAGAGGTCTTAACTTTGTAAAAACATCACATTGGTTCATGTGAACACTAAAGCAGTTTCACATTTACTTTGGTCACTTATTCACACAGAAGACAGAGGTATAAAGTGGTTGGCCACATTAGAGCTTCCTGTATTAAACATACAGAAAACAGAACATGTAACGTGTTCTTGGTTCTCAGGCCTGTTTACAAGTTTCTAGCTTAATGTAACGTGTGAACAAAACAAAAAGGAAGTAATAAGTTCAATAATTCAACAATGGCACTGGTTAAATGCAAATAGCGTAATGGAACTGACCTAAAATAGAATAAAACATTAAAATAAATCAGCAGAGGGATGCAAGCCTTTTATTAGTATCCACTAGTGTTTTGCATTCATCTTGAAACTTAAATTTCTGCTCTGCAGAAACCATACAGATGCAAACGTTAAGTTTTTCTGTTCCAAAAAAAGTGTAGTTTCTGCAACAAATGTGATACATGAAGCAGAACAGTGAAGTTCTGTGTTTGTACTTCCTCTGAGTTTCTTGTATTTCTGTACCTGTAGCGCTCGTCCATGTGCGAGCCCCGGCTCAGGCTGGTGTATGCCTCCGACGGCGGACCTGGCCGGTAGTCTTCATAGCCGCCAACTGGAGCATAGTGATAATTTCGGGGTACTGTCGCGGTAGGGTAGTCCCCAACCCCCGTGGGCCTGTAAGGCCTGTCCAGTGTGGCGCTGTAGACCCCCATAGCAGGTGACAACATCCCATCCATAGACGACTGAGAGGGCGGGACCGTGCGCGAGACTGGTTTCTTCATCTGACACAGAGAAGCCAAGACACGTTAGTTTAGGAAAACGCTCTAAAGATACAAAAACCGTGAAAGCATGAAACGTTGCTGTACCCCATTATCTATCCTCCGGTTGGTTCCTTCCTCAGAAAAGACAGAGTGTACTTCCTGGGATTCATCCTCAGGTGTGTAGCCGTCATCAAGAGCTCCGTGTGCGGGGTCCACCATTCTGTACTGTAATAGCAACAGCAAACGTAAAAAGAGATCAAGCTAGTGCTGAAACAATTAACCAAATTCATTATGATTCACTGACTAGTGAAATAATCGTCAACTAATCTAGTAACTGATCAGTCGTTAACTGGTGTTTGCAGACTTGCTAAAAGAACACTGTCCTCAGAGCAGTAATTATGCCAAAACTGTACAAATAATCTACATTTGGTATTTAAGGTTAAAAAATTATTTTTTGGTAAATTTGTTCTACACTGAATTCAAGTGGCATAGTTTTAGCTTCACCTGGTTCAAATTCTGTTAAAAATAAATTAGGTATCTTTCTCTATCCCATTATTAATAAAAAAAACTAACAAATTAATACAGTATTCATTCAGCTGCAGATACATCCTTTGCTACAATATTGAATTTTAGGCAAAAAATATATATATATGAAAAAATAATTAACTGGCTTATTTGCATCTTTCAATGAATTTGTAATATTGTGTAAAAAAAAAAAAAAAAAGGCACAAGTGGTTAAATAAAAAATGTGTACACCATGAAATTTTATTCAATTACTAAAACAATCAGGTGCCCTTTATCAAGCATAAAATACAAAAAAACACACCTGCGTGCCGTTTATGTACGAGTCAGTCAGCTTCAGACGTTCTATGTCTGCATCCCCTAAACGCCCGTTCTAGGATGGAGAAGAAGAAGAACTGTGAACATCATATTAAACACCACATCAGTTTGCTTCAACACATATTCATTAGTTGTCAAAACTGTGTGCTTTTTAAAGTAATCAGAGTTCCCCTAGCTGCTGCTAAAGCCCAGTCAGGGCTGACCAACCTGTCCCTGCATGTTAATGGCTCAGTGAATCAGCGCCAGACAAACACAAAAAAAAGGCGAACACTTTGGAATGCAGACAGGCGCTCTTGCACTCCTCTTCCTCCTGCTCTGCTCGCTTACATAATCACCTCAGAATCAAACTGTGACCAGCATTCATTCTTAAGATAAACTCCCTGAAATATCAGTCATCATGCGAACACAGCATTGCTACATTGCTTTAGATATCTTTTCCAGCCATCATTCATCCACCCAGTTACTATCAGTTTCTCTATGACAGTGATGGTGACTCAGCCTACTGACTCAGGTCACATTTATAGTGCATCACACCAGATTAGGTGTTATGTCTAACTAAGAGGAAGGCCTGTTATTTTAAATTAACCGGAAGGGAAGGCAGCATTTTTATGTCCAGTGGGTTCGCACTTCCTCTACAGGTCGTCATTTCTAGTCCACCAACCTCCAACGATGAACTTTGTCCTGGTGGAAAAACTTCAGTTTACCTCCATCAACACCAATGTAAAAATGTATACATATTTGTATACATACTACATTTTTTCTATCGTTTTGAGATTAGTCACGCGATTACAAAACAAACACCAGTTGGATTTTATTACCTGCCCAACAAATTAAAAACACAGCTGAAAACGGCCTCTGAGATAAACACACAGACAAATTAAAATTAATACTACCTTAAAAATCTGGACTGGATTAAACATTTAAACTTTGAAGGTTTTACTTTAGAAAAATACAATAAAAAGTAGGAATGTGTCAAGATGCAATCAACTTCTAATATGTCCAATTAATGACCCAATTATTGATTCAGGTGTGATGGAGAAAGAGACTCGAGTTAAAAATCTGGATCTGGAGTCTTACAAAAAACAACAACAACAAAAATGTTCTTTTATGTGTGTAAATGAATGTTTACAACCAGCTCCAGTAATGGCCAATGAGCTGGGCGAGAAGCTTTGGTGTGGCAAAGACTTTTATCCAAATAAATTAAGATTTTTTTATATCTTTTATTTAAGAGTAAGAAAAAATATTTAATCAAAATTTATTTTCTCCCTACCGGAAGAGCCTAAAGATTCAGGCAAGATTAAATCTGACAGTGAATAATCCAGAAAAACCCATTTAATCTCTGTAAATAAAAAATTCTCTCAATAACAAAACTTAGCAAAAAAACTGCAATAAATATTAAAAAGTATTGCTTAGCTATAAGTCTGGACATTTCATCACTAGTTTCTTCCTTCAAAACAACAAAAAAGCAAATTCTGATTATGTATAAAAAAAATCCTGACAGCTCATATTCGCAAATTTCTTTAGTTGAGGCAATGATTTGAATAGTTTGAGACTATTTGAATAAACCAGAACAGCCAGCAAAAGTACTGGATGGAGTTTATTCTACTTAAATGACTACACTTTAAAGTTGTATCAATTATAACAGTAAAAGCCAAACATTAAGAAGGCATTTAAGCATAAAAAAAACAATTGAAACTTACTTTAGGACTACATTAACAACGGCACATTAAATCCTAATAGGAGAAGAATGATTAATGCAGGACTGGAACAACACAATAAAGTGTCTGTAAACTAGGCTGTACTTCTTTGTATGGAAAACCAAGAGACATGCACAACCATCAGATCCATTTCATCATGCTGAAAGGAAGGAGGAGCATTTCTGAAATTCCAGAACAGGCAACAAAAGATGCTCATCAACGTTAAAGAGAACATCCGGTGAGTGACAGAGTGCTGAAAGAGTGACGGCCATCTCAAAAACGTCAGCGGCAGAGGAAGTATGAAGGCATGCAACAATATCTGTAAACAAGGGCTTAAAGAGAGGAACTCGCTGCAAAACACACAAAAGGCACAATTTGCAGAGTTTTGATGGAGAGGAGGTGGAGGCGAGGAGAGAGAGGGCAAGAATGACTGATGGGAGGCTAGTGAAGGACTAAAACTAAATTCACTGGATGGTGCAGATGAGGGGAAGAAGGATCCATGATGCAGAAGATGGGAAAAATGGGGAGGTTTTGGACTCTTCGGGGCATGTTACCTGTGTGAGAGGGAAGGGGTGACCCAGGGCCATGGGGCTGGTGGCGGGGAGGCCAACTCTCCTCCTCTCCTCCTCCAGAGCCCGGGTCAGCTGTTCAAACTGCACCTCCTGCTCCCTGACTGACTCCAGCAGAGCCGCTGCGTTCTCACACTGCTCCATACACACTGAACAGCCCCAAGGGGTGAGAGTGGGGGCGTTACAGACAGCCATACAGATGCAAACACAGCAGCACACAGGGAGGGGTTTTAAAAGTAAACCTGCCACTCCAGAACAACATGGAGCTACATCTGATTCTACAGGACCTGGAGGTTTGGTACTGAAAATAAGAGTTACTCTTTTCTGTCCAGTTTCAACTGAAAAACCATCTATAATGACTCAGAATTAGGCATCATCTTGGCTATCTGTTGGCATCAAGGTTGCACAAGAGTTGGACTTGCTTTTACCTCAACTATAAAAGAACATTAGTCACAACCGTGAAGCCATGACATCTGAAACCTGCATTAAAAGAAAATCCCCTAGACTACAGTGGATTATTATGTTATTCCTTTGAAAAGGCCGGGTCTAACTTCAAAGTTACTCCCCACTTCTATACACGACTTTCATCCAACCTGTGAAAGCAAAATAATGAAACTCCAGGGTTTTACGCTGCAGCGGGAAACGGTTCAGATGTTATGCCAAATCTACAGCAACGGCAGCAAGTGGTATCGAAACCAGATTTAAAATATTAGACTAAAATAGATCAAACTACAAAAAATGTTCACACAAGTGCAATAAGATTCTTGAAATAAATGTGATAAAGCAAAAAAAAGAAAAACAACAACCAAAAAACTGTTGATTGAAAAATGTTTCATTTGTTAAAAAGGTCCAGTTTCAATGAGGCCATTTTGGTAGACACTGAATACGTGCAGTTCTCTTATTAATGTAGTTTGGTTTCAAACCAACCAACTAAAGTCACATGTATGAAGAAGTTGATGGTAAATTGCTGCATGAGACCAAAACCTGACTAACATGTCATCTAATGTCGGCTTGTTAATCGAAATGTATAATGTACATGTAAATTTTAGACATTTTTCTTCAGTGCATCAGATTTAAAATTTAAACATTATTACTGAAATGCACTTCAGCTGCAGAAGGAATAACTCAGGCATTTCTGTTTTAAATAAAACCAAATAGATAATGTTTTGCCTTTTTCTGTAAATGTCTCTATTCAAAGAAACTGGTATATTAATGAAGGTTATCATACAGACAAGGGATCAAAACGGCGTCACAGTTGTGTGGGGCAGCGATAAGAGAAAGTCGGATGCTTCAATGTTCCAGTTAATGCACCGAATATAAATAATGCAATGTGTTGATTTGTCAGTGTCATGGTTTGCTTCTGCATCCAGATCGATAAACAAGCTTCATGCACAAATGGAGGAGTCACTTTAGGCCTCTGACTGCCTTAAGTTGCCACATTAGGAATCATGTCAAGACAAGGCTTCGTTTTACAGGAAACTGCATGATGGAAACTGATTATAGGCTACGTTACTTTTTGTTATTTCAGCATTGTTAGATTTTTTTTTTAAAAACAAGTGTCATTGCCCTTTTAATTCAAACACTACATAAATTTACTTTGATAAAGAAAAAAAAAAAACAACAGCATAAAACTTCAGCAGGAAGTTAAACATCAAATCGAAAAGAGAAGTGTTCATTTCTCAGTTTGGCTTAAACACAAACAAGAAGTTCACATTTCTCACTGGAGTTTGAGCAAACAAAGCGTCTAAACGCTCAGCAAAAATCCCGGATACACACCTTCACCTGTGGGCGTGGTTTGGAAGAAGAGGTGAGAGGTCACGCTGCGCTCAGAGATGGGGCTCTAGTTGAACATGTGGAGAAGGCCTCTTCAACATCCAAGCAAAAACAAACAGGGGGATGAACTACAGAGAAGGACAGAGGTGGAGGGGAAAGAACAACAGAGATAGTGAAGGAGAAATGTTTTCAGTAAATGTCCCCAAGTCTGAAAAACAGCAACATGGCGAGTAAAAAGGCGAGCACGCGTGTCAACAGAGCTGTGTTTGCAGTGAGTGGAAGAGGCAGAGACAGATGCACAGTAGTCCCAGCCTTCAGACACACCCTGTATTTACCCAACATTTGGCCTGCGTACGGCAGCTAGCTGTGGGAAGCTGACCGACCTGCAGCTCGCTCTTAGCCACAGAAAATTTAACCGTCAGCAGAAACGAGAAAATGTGTTTCAGAGATCGAAATGGCCACAAAGAGCTCGGGTTTCTGTCTCAGATGGAATCGCATTTTAAATGTGAAAAACGCCAACCTGATGCTGTCGTTCTCTCAACTAAGCTGCCTTTTATCCCCCGTCCAAACTTCCGTGTTACGTTAGCTCAAAGAGAGACGTTGTTATATCAGCGTTAAACAAGTGGACCATGGAAGCGGATGCCCTTATCTCCTAATCCACGCTTTGCTGCAGCAGCCATTGCCACACACCTGCCCGACCGGTTGGACGAGAGGGGCAGCGGCTCGATTTGTGTTTTCCTGTCTCTCGCTGCATCTGGTCAACAAGCACAGACATATACCTCAGTGTCAAGGGTTTGGCCAACCAACTGGGATCCACATTTACACTTCAAGCAGCTGGTGCTCCTGGGTCTGACAGGTAAAGCACTAACAAGTGCAAATGGAGAGACAAGCAGAGGCATAATGAGAGCGAGAGATGGTGATGAGTGACTCACAGTTTCACCTCACTCAGATTGTGCAACTCCCATCAGACTTTGTGATGCCCGTGTAGAGAGTCTAGTGGTTTCACCAAGAAGACTCCATGTGCTCCTGGGCATTTTTTAAAAAATACAATAAAGTGACACTCTATTCCTAACATGGGGTGTGGCAAGCAGGGTGATTTAAAAACGGGAGGAAAGGAGGACGGTCTAATGAGAAAAGGAGTGGCTTGGGTGAAATTTCCCAAGGAAAGAAAATCTGCAACAACCACTGGGAGCTGGATTTACATGCGGGATAGGAGCGACTGACATGATGTCATAAACCCAACACTAGGAGTCAAAGCCTCCTACCTGAACCAATAACAAACTGCTGCGCTGCTTCACTCTGACCATATTTGGTCAGAGTCAGGAAAGGGCAGATTTTATCCACAACAGATAGGGCTTATTGTTGTTCTACACTACCCTAAGTGGACTCTCAGGTAGGAAAACAAAGGGAATGCAGGAGCAAACATAAGGATAAAAGAGCAGCGGATATAATAGAGATAAGGTTGGGCTTGTTGAATGAAGGATAATGGCTAATCTTGCATTCCTGCCATTGTCTTGGGCTAATTCAACTTCACAGCCCACCCTCGTCTGAACTGAAAAGCAGAGTAACAGCTAGGGACAGCGGCTGATCATCATTCGACTATCTCTGTTTACTTTTGTTGCGTTTCAAGGCGACTTATTCAGTCACTGTGACACAAGGGAAAGAAAACTAAATATCTTATCGGCCACCTTTTCAACCATCCAGAAGCCCTCACTTCATACGCAAAGAAAAAGCAACGTCCAGAAGATGAATAATACACCATGATTGTTATTTCTTAAGAAGCTTGGAGGGGAGTGTGATTTTGTAAGAGCATGGAGTGTGTGAGTGACTGGAGTTTAACCGCAGGCAGGAGGGAATTTGCAGCTGTCAGTCTGGGAAGCTGGTGGGAACAATGTGAAGTTTGTGCAACTGACAGAACAGACAGCAATGTGAAAAGACCCGGGGAGTAGAGATAACATCAGCCCACACATCTGAGCGGGCCTGTGTGTGTGTGTCCATGCGAGAACGGGGTTAAATTTGGCTTCTCTTTGGACACGAACGGCTTCTGTCCACTCCCCACGTCTCTCGCAGCTGTTGGTTTTGGCCTTGAAAGTTAGAAGCGTGTTTCGCCAAACAATGAAAACAATCAATGTTGTCCCATAGCCGCTCCCTCCTCTTTCCCCTCGCGCCAGCTTCCTGAGAAACAGGATGTTATGGATTCGACATCAGAGATGGATCTTCGGCTCCCCAAAAAACAAATTCCACGACAGAACCGCCACCTACAGGACCTTCGCCGATGGCCGCCTTTCTGGATCACGGTGCACTATTTGCCCCATGACTGAATTACACAAACATAGTCCGCTTCCTATTTTTGCTAAAATAGTTCCCCATCATTTTCACTTCCGTCTCTATGACCTTTACAAAGGGAGACAAAAACTATAATTGAACCAAAACCTGATTTTCATTCATTCTATCCAAACAAGGTTTTCTAGCACACCTGCTAATGAATTAATGTATTCTTGGACTCTTTCTTCACTCATTATATATAAAAAAGACGATAAGTCTTAGATGTCTTACTTAGTCTAATGTTGGATCTGTGAAAAGAAAACCTTTTCTTTTACTCTGTACGAAGCGTTTCTACAAGTAACTTTAGCAAGTCAATTTAAGACTGTAAGCCCTAAATGCATTTCATAAACATAATTAGCTTAATAATTCATACATAAGCAAAACTCAATTTTATATATTTTTTAGACATCAATTTCTGATGTTTTTCATCTATGACATTCACATTAAACCAACGTCTGTGCTTACAGTACACAGACAACCTGATCACATCAACTACTAACAATTATAACCTAGACATTAATAGACTGACTACAATATTTTCATTTATGATTGCCTAAACACAATAAAGTTCATAAAAGTGGGAATATTAATTGCAAGAAACTGTAAACATAAGTCATTTTATACCAGCACAAGTTATTTCAGTTTATATCCATAATAATACTGGATTACTCTAACAGCATAATTTTTAATACAACCAGTCACATGTCCCCAAAAGTCCTGACAGTGCGTTCCAAACTTTGAAGGGAACAAGAGGGCACAGAGGAAGGGTCACGCTCGCTCGTCCAAAGCATGACAGCAGCAAAAGTTCAAAACGACAAGCACGTTGCCTCCGAGGTCAACAACATCTGATTGAACCTTGAGACACCACGAGTCAGATATTCCCATCTGATTCTGCAGCCATCAGTCAGCATGACTCACTTAACCCTGTCAGAAGACATCTGTGATCATGCGTAACCATCAATGAAGGCTTTGTCGACTTAATTAACCCTTTGGAGTCTTGGGTCTAAATGGCCGTTTTGGTCTAATTTTGAATTTACCCTTATATTTTCACCATAAAAACTATTTACCTTACCTTGTTTGGTATCATTATTTTCAGAACATCCTAAACTTTGTGATTTTACAGTGTTTGTTTCATTTTGACAAAATTTATTATCACATTGGAGCAAAAAACACACACAGAAACATGACGTCATGCCCGCCACAGGGCGGGCGTCGACCTTAAAAGGTTAAACTCGAGTTTTTGAAATGAGCGCTCACACCTGCCGAAACAAGAGATCCACTCACAGAAATGCACATCTGGTCAAGCGATTTCAGCCGAACTGGCACCGTGGTTTGATGTCGAAGTCAGTGTGATGCTAAAGCTGAACAAGACTTGTAATGGGATTGAAGCTTTACCCCACTAATCCACTTACCTCCTCACACATACACATGTGAAGTTAACATGTACGCACATATGCAGACACCCTCCATTATGGCTCTCTATGGATTAACCCAGAGTCCTTAAGAGAGCAGACACAATCACAGGCTATGTTCAGAGCATGTGTCAGCAATCAAACAGTGGCTTGGAGACAAGTCGCCAGGAGAGCCTGGCGTGTGGTGTTATTAGTGGCGGCACCAGCAGATCAACAACAAACCTGAGCCTGTTACACCTATAGTTCAAACACCTACTCTATAAACATCTACCAGGACAGACCTAAAGCTTAAATGGAAGTCTTTAAACCACAATCCAGTATACGTCTGCATGAAACCGGTGTTTACAAAGAGGAAAAAGGCTAGCTTACATGTTCACACTCATGCTGACGGTTATCCACACCCATGCTTTTTTTTTTTTTCTTCCAGTAACAAAACAGGTTAACACAAGACCCACCCAACAGGTTCACTGATAATCTCAGGTTGTGTGAGCGACCACCACCCACACAGAGGAATGGATTTCGCAAACACATTCCTTAATGTACACACAATCATGCCTTAAATATTTACAGTCAGGTTTAGTCATCAACAAAAGGAGTAGAGGTGATGAAATATTAAAATAAGCTTAAAGCAATAAAATTCTCTTGAATTTTAGTGGCTCATCGTTATTGAAAAATGCTCATTTGTTTTGTCATCTAGTTAATCGTTAAGATAAGAAGAAAAAGTTCTTAATGAAAACTGATTAAAGCTCATAAATTTGAATTTTTCTAATCAGATTTTTGCTTCAATTTAATGTCCGTTTTATTTCGTGTGACTCTGGCAAAACATTTGATCAGTTTTTAAGACCGAAGAATCAATTATAGGACAATCTGGCAACATATGAGAGGCAGACTAGAATGACTCAATTAGTTCATTTCTGTGGGAAAAGTCGCCAGTCTACTCAAGTGTTTACTAGTGCAACTTGATCAAGCCAATTATTTTACCTCTTACGATATCATCAACTAACATTAAACAATTAAAATATGTTTTCCTTTTACTCTGTATTCAGTTCCGCAGGAAAACCCGGTAGCACACTGCCCAGCTGTGCTTCCAATGTCGTTGTGAAATTGAAATAAAAAATAAAAAATAAAAAAAAACTCAGTTTCATCTTTTTTTCTTCTCTCAAACGTTCAAATGATCAGCTGCGGCGTAAAAAGGCCAGAAATGTGGCCCCCAAAGTGAGAACCATCTGAAGTCAGGAGCAGCCAGCATTCCAGTGATTTAGAAATCACACAGATTATTTGGCAATATGGGTCAGCAGCAATGAAGAAGACGTCATCAAACAGCAGAAATACGTTTTTAAAAAAAGACAAATTGCTTAGGAGTTGTACGTTTTACTCACGCTGGGTGCTTTGTAAACGCCACCGGCCCGCTAAATGAGATAAAAAATCAGCTCTGTTGAGTTGAATGCTCGCTCAGCAGCAGAATGACCTGGATTGGCTGTCTTGCAGCGTTAGCATCACAATAACCCACATAGCCCTCCGAGAGGGGAGCTAACGCTAGCATAGCAAAAACGTTATCCGCTAAATAATTTAAACATAGCGGCCAAGCGGCGTTTACAGATGACCCGTCCTGGCATTTACAGTCATACTCGTTGGTACTGTGTGGCCTTTTGAGTCGCAGAGTTCACTGACAGATTAATCCGTTTGAACTTTTAGATTAGCATCGGTGGCTAACGTTAGCCACCGAGAGTCGTGCTCATCTGTCGAAAAAGCGACCACTCCTTGCCAACGCTGCAGTGCGCCTCAAAATGTGCGAGTAACGGGAGGGAGGCGAAGAAAGCGCAAATTGCAACCAAACATCTGGGAATAATTATGGATTTACTCACCTGCTGAGGGAATACAAGCCCCGACCCCTTCCAGACTACTCCGTTTTTAGTGTTTTCTGCCCTCTCTCTCTCTCTCTCTCTCTCTCCCCCTCCTTCCCTGTCCTGTGGGTCAGCCTTGTGGAAAACCAAACGACACCAGAGTTTTCTACCAAACGGAGGGCGGGATTTAAAAGGCTTTACGGTAAACACGTCGCACTCAGAATGTGTCGTACAGGTGTGTGTGGTCCCTGCGAGCAGTTTACGATTAAACCCTCTTGATCAAACACACATCTCCTTGTGTGACCAGGTTGGTTATTGCAATTGTAAAATAGGGGATTTAAATTCCGTTTGCAGTGCCGCCTCCTGTCTCCTCCCATGTATTTCCGCCTCCGAACACACGCTGATGTCATTTCATTGATTGCCCAAGAACAATGGTCACGAAGGGGAAGCTCGGGTGCCCTCCGTGCGGGAATAGTAGCAGCATTCCACACTAATACGAGAAAATGTCACATAAAAACCAGTGACTATTCGCGTCTGTGTATGACTCACTGACCTCTTTAGTATTTCTTGATGACTATATTAGGCATTTCCTGATTTGCTTCGATGAAATCTGCTTGTTTTACTTTTCTAAAATAATTAAAAAATTTAAAGTTCATACACTTTGTTTTTGTTTTATGAATAGAAATCTAAAAGGTCTGGCAATATATTTGTATTAAATCCCATTTACTCTGATATCCCTAAATAAAAAGTGAAACAACACGCCTTTTCAAGAAACCTAATTCTCCTGGCGTCAATAGCACGGCTAAAATCTAAGAATATTGAAAAGTAACGTTGAAAAGCCCAGGCCAATAAATCCAATAAAATGTTTGAGGCAAGACTTGAAAAATAATATCTGCAGAAGCTTTCCATTCAGACTGAGTTCAAATTATTTTTGTGTAGAGGAATAGGATCAGTTATCAATCTCTAGCTATGTAAAGCTGGTAGAGTCATATCCAGACTTAAAGCTGTAATTGCACTGAAAAGTGGTTCTAAAAAGCACTGACTCAGCATGTGTGCAGCAAATACACACTGCACTTTTACACTTTTTATTAGTAAAAGAAAAAAATCAAAACGCTCCATAAAAAACCCCCTGCAAAATAGTTAACTTCTGTAAAACCAAAAACATGTGAATCAATAAAATACGTTCATGAAGTAATCCAAAAATCTTTTCAGTCATGATTCACACTAAGAAAGGCTGAGTGGAAAGAGGAAAAATGCAAGGAATTTCCCCCCAGTTTCCTTGAGAGCCCCCACTGAACGCTCTTCAGAATGAGAAATATTAGACACACAAGAAATATTTACAAAAGTGCTGCCCTCTGGCCGTGCAGTGTGGGAAACCATTTATTTATGACAGAATATCCAACACTAAAGAGCAAATCAAACAAAAAAACAAGTCAGAAACTATTTGTCAAGTATAAAAACTTGGAAATCAAGCAATAAAGTTGGAGGAAGTTTGTTTATAAATGAAAATTGCACACAATCACAAAAAAGGAAATGTTGTCTTCCTTTGTCTATTTTTACAATTCATTATGCTATGTATGAAAACTCAGACGGTTATTTCAAAATGCATAGTATGTGTTAAAAGGATCTTTAAATACATCTCACCTACTGCTCCCAGATAAGAACAGTCATTCTTTTCTAAATTTTAAAATTGTTCTTAAATAAATTCTGAAAATAAAAAATAAAACATGTCTCAAAGCTATGTTGAAATGTTCTACATAGTTCATTTGACTGATAATAAAATACAATAAAGTGAATCAACATCTATTTTAAGGTCGGTGTTAACTTAAAAGATTTAAACATAATAATGCTCCCAAATCTTAAAAAGGGCAAGCAACACATATTTCTGGTATTGTAGCTCTTTTACGTTTGGCAAAAATATTTTCAATAACTTAGAATAAGCTTTGTGTTCTGACCTGAAATATGTTTTTTTGATAACTACAAAAAAAAAAAAAACGTTTTAAATTGAATCATTTATCAAACAATACTTGAAAATTATAAAGTTTAAACTAATTAATTTCGTAAATATTCTGAACTAAATTCAAAAGAGAATCAATGAACAAAAAAGGCTTCAAATGACTGAAACAATGACGTGAAGAAAAATTCAAAACAAAAAACAAGAAAAAGATTTATGAAAGATTTTAAAGAAAAAATCAACAAAATTTATAAAAAAAAAACTAAATAGTATTAAGTAGTACTAGGAATAACAACATGTAAATACACAGTCATGATCCAAAGTTTTGGCAGTGACACACGGTGTTTCTGTTTTTATGGCAAAAGGTCAGTTTAGTTATCAAATTTTCTCATCTCAATGAGCTTTATTGGCTTAAAATAACCAAAATAAATTTTTTGCATTTATGCAATAGCTAAAAATACCAGTTAATTTTAATAAAAAAGGAGAACAACTAAAATAACTGTATCAATCTAATTAGTTAATTAACTGCATAATAAAAGTAAATGGGATAGAGCTCTTTGTGATTTTGAGTTAGCAGTAGGTCCTTCCAACAGAAAGAAAAAAACATGCAGCAACTGTTGACGGTTCACATATTGGGCTCATACATAAGCAATTTTGAAGGAGACATAAACATTTAGGGGTCCTCATGCCCTTCAAGAAATTTTGTTGAAGAGAAAATGGTTTTATGGTACAGTACCAACAGCGCAGAGCTGGCTTGACACTGGCCTAAAAGAGAAAGATGGAGTTAAGAAAAGGAGAGAAATAAGGATAAAGGGACTACAGGAAAACACCTGCAGAAAGAGAGAAACCACAGTGACAAACAACATATGCATATCGTCACTGAAAAGTACACAGTACTAATTATAACACAATGTATTTAGTGGCAACCACAGCCAATATAGAATGAATCGGTAAACAGTGTTGGTGCACTTGTGTGGTTATATAAGGTTTTCTCACTTTCTAAAGTGGTAACACTTTAATGAAAAGGGTGTGCACAAGACTGACATGACACTGTCATTAACGTGACATAACATGTTTATGACATGAACATGAAGGAGTCTTCATGAATGTTTATGACTATTGTCATGAAGTGTCTTTCAGTAAATAATGACACCTTTAATGCAGATATGCATTAAAAGTTGCTTTAAAAGTGCATTAGAAGTGTCAACGTAGCATTATTTGGTAAAGAACTACATTTTTATCCAAAGTTGCATTAAAACTTACATTAAAAGTCAATTAAAAGAATCAACTTTGCATTGAAAGTGTCATTTTTTACCAAATAACACTTCATGAAAACAGATATAAACATTCATGAAGACTCCTTCATGTTCATGACAGACGCTATGTCATGTTTATGACAATGTAAGGTCAGTCTTATGCACACCTCTTCAAATAAAGTGTTCCCGAATGTTTAATAGTCGGTGTGAGGAGCCACACACCTGTCCCCAAGTCCCCAAGGACACCAGGCAGACATGGAGGAGATCGGAGCCACCGACACTCAAAGGTTCCCCAGCTACGCTGAAGCAGATCCAGCCATGGACACTGAGACCCGAGATTCACCTGAGCACAGAGAACCACCAAGGCACCAGAAGGCTGAGGCACCAGGCCCCGTATTTGTGCCACTTTTATTGATGTCTTACGTGATACGTTACAACCTATAAAAGATACCTTTTGTACTGTATTTAATCACAAAATGTGTGTCAACACCATCACTTTTTCCCATGACTGTGAAGTAACCGAATCATTGAATTTTAAACATCATTGCTCACACAGCATCTTGTTAAGACATTGACAGCAGCTTTTCTTAGGCTGAATCAAGTCGATAGATTACAATTAATATCCTGCTTTTATGGTTCTTCAATTAATTAATTACATAACTTCAACCAGCAGTATGATTGGTTTGGTATTTAACACTGGGGCTTTAAATATGCAATATAAGAACAAAATGTAAAGTTAAATGTCTTATTAACAATGCTCTGAAATACTTGAATCACATTTCTGGGTTTTTTTTTTTTCATTTCAGGGATCAAGTCAGGAGTTCCTCTGCTGCTCACACTGCAAGCCAAATGTCAAACTCTGACTCAGCAACACTGCTGTGCGGCTGCGGTTTGTTGTATTATGATAAACAAAACGTTATTCCAGGAAGTCATAAAAGAAAAAAATCTAGATCCTGACCACTTAATTAAAGATCACAGCCCTACGGTGGAATTGTGCGTGATCATGTGTCTGCGCAGGTTGCTCGGGTTGTTGAAACTGGCGGTGCACTGGCTGCACGAGAACGGCTTTTCTCCAGAATGCGTCCTCAGGTGGATCTTGAGGCTGCCGTTCTGCGTGAAGCGTTTCCCACACTGCATGCAGGCGTACGGCTTCTCGCCGGTGTGAATTCGCATGTGGATAGCCAGCGTGGTCTTGTTCGCGAAAGTCTTGCTGCACAAGGAACAAGGCATGGGCACCTCACCGGTGTGGCCGGCACGGTGCAGGATAAGTTCCTCGCGGCTGTGGAAGTGCTCGCCACAGAAGCCGCAGTCCAGAGATTTGCTGATCGGGTTGGGGAGGACGTTGTGCTGTTGAGAGAAGTGGCTGGGCTGTCCATTTGCATCCACTGCGGGGGAATTTAATGCTTGGCTCCCTGCTGCTGAAGCTCTCCGAGTGGAAGGATCCCTTTCATGTTGGATGTTTCTCACCACTTCACTACAGTTTTCCTGCACCGCTCCTACTGGTACACGGCCATTCGCACCACTCGTGAAATTAAGAATCGTCTCCGTAGGGATGCTGTGGTCAGACAGAACGCTCAAAGCCTGAAGCTCAGAGGCAGAGAAGAGGATGTCACTATCCTCCTGTAGAGGCGCCTGTCCTACGCTGTGAACATTTACGATCCTCAGCTGCTTGTTATTATCGATCAAGCAGGATGAGCCAGATGAGTCTAAGCTCTGATTCCCTGCAGCCTGCATGCAATCCTCTTCAAAGTTATTTTGACCTAAAAGAAAAAAAAGGGACACCAACGTTTATTTGTTACATATTTATCGTTATCTTGCCTACAAAACAGAACAGCAAACAGTACCGGTGAAGCCGACTCACCAATGTCAGGCGCAGATCCTACAACATCATCCTCATCTTTGATCAGAATGACCTCTGGACTGTCCACATCTGCACACTGGCAAACAATCAGGCAGAAACCTGAGCAAATCACCACTTCAAACAGATTCACAACAGCATAAAACGATATTCACCTGCACTTGGACAGCGGAGGAGGACGACTTGGTTTGGGTAACAGAGGCAGAAGCAGTTTCAAGAACGGTTTTATCACCCTGTGCCGGCTTCATAAACACTGAAGAGAAAGGAGTAAACAGACAAAAACAGTAGTTGGTATAAAGACAGATGAATGAAACGCATTAGTGTTCAGAACAGTGAGAAAAAACACTGCAAAGATTAATGAGGCAAAGTCTTCTTTCTATCAAGAAAACTCTTCAAAATGTACTTTGTTGTGACAGGCACAACACCAATGCAGAATGGCCTTGGTACAAAGTCAACCTCTGGTGGTCAGTTCAGGTTAAAGCAATACTAGAGGCCTATACAAAAAAAAAAGAAAAAAAGAAATTCTGTTCATATCCTCCATCTGGTTCTGACAATAAACTGGCACAAAGAATAAGTATTTTCTTTCTTCAAACCAAACACTATAACTCCAGAACATAAAAATATCTAATATGTAAAATATAAATAGGCAACATTGCATTTTAGGTCTTTATTGAACATATATTCTTATTGCAATGTCACTGCTCTTTGTAATAGCAGTTCTATTATTCTATTCAATAAATATTAGCCAATAAACTAATTATCATGCATTCAGACTCTCAAGGCTAGTGATATATTTCCTCTGAATGATAACTGCTTTTATATGTCATGTTTAAAATGGCTCAAACAAAGATCTGAACATTTAAAGTTATAGCACCTTTTATCGATTGTTATTTTGTAGTTTCTTTGTTTATTTCTTCACTTATGTCTTATTTGAACAAGTTTCTTTGTAATTACAGGTTCACATGTTAACTTTTGAATGTATTAAAGTCTTCTTTTGCTGTAATTTTATTTGTATCACTATTAAATGTCGACTTCGAAAAGCCTAACCAAGGACAGGGCTTGCGAATTACAAAAAAAAAAAAAAAAAAAAAAAATGGAATTGGGCCCCCGAAATCTTGCAGCTCCAAAACAATGGTGGGACCGGCCCTGTTGGTAACAACGTATTGCTCTCCACGCGTGGGGAGCAATACACTCCTTATTGCTTTATTGTTATTAGAGTAAAAGTGGTGCTTAAAAAGGGAGGGTCGTTTACCCTGCAGTTTTGGCCGAGGTTTGGTCACATTGCCCCTGAAGGCAGAGAAGCGGCTGGCCGGTCGGTTCGTCCTGGTTTGGAGCTTCAGGGAAAACAGCTCACTCCTCATCACCTTCATCCTCGTCCTCAGGTTTTCGTTCTCCCTCAGACTCTGGCTGAGGTGCAGCCGCATAGACTCGGAGCTCTCCGAGAATAGCTGTACGATCTCCGCTACAGCAGCTTTCACCAACACGTTCATGATGGACAGAAGCTGCGACTCCATGTTGAGGCTGCCGAGCGCCGCCGGCATGTCTGCGGACATGTTTTACTGGGAAGTATGTTGGGAAAACAATACAGCAGGGTCCCAGTCTGTGCGTGTGTGTGTGTGTTAGCCCTGAAAACAAACTACACAACAGTCTTCCTTCCGGGTAGTAAAGAGGGCGACTACCGTAACGCTTAGAAAGAAGACGCAGCTTCTTATTGTTGGTTCAAAAGTTTTTGTTGGTTCAGTGGAAATTATGAAAACTTTGTCAGATATGCACTCAGACTCAAAGTTTTGTGTTAAATAGATCCTTTTTTTTAAACTGAAAAGTTTAAAGGTTTCAGCGTTCATACGTTTTTATCTATTAATATTTAGGTATTCAGTGTAAAACCTTCAGTCCAGACATGGTTAGCCTATAAATTGTGTTCATTTTTGACATTAAGAGGATAATAATGAAAATAAAAAGCCAATTTATATCACATTTCAAACTATAATTTAAAGATCCACTGTCAAAAGTAGATTAATGCAGTTAATGTTTGACCAATCTGTATTTTCGATTTAATACTAGATGTGATTAAATGCAGTCCTTAAAATCCAATAAAATACCAATAAAGTAATTGTAGGTGGCTAAATTTGCCTCAGGTAAACCAATGCTGCCTGCCAACTGATCAAAATACGAAAAATCTTCTAAACCCCGCAGCAGGTCAAAATGTAATGTAATTCTGCACAAAGTGTTTGATCAAATTGACATAGACGTTTAAGCAATGGTACTTACTTACAGCAGACCAGTCTCAGAAAATTGTGAAAACACTTCCTCAACAATATGTAGAAAAGTATTGTGCATATGACATTCAGGAGAAGGAAACATACCAATTGTTGGCGTTGCTATTGACAACAGCTGGAGGAAAAATACATAATTCGTCGCTGAATCAATTTTAACTTTCATTCACTCCTCAATAGGGCAGCAGACCCCTACAAAATGCTGGCATTTATGCTTGCACTCTCTGCTACATTGCAGCGCCCTGAGCAGAAAACCATGTTGCCCATGTCAAAAACCATTACTGAACATGCTTCATTAAGAGTATATATTTTGTTTGTATAAGCTAAACAAAAAAACATTAATGTTACATTTATTGTCATGTTTTGTTCTTTCAGTAACAAATCCACCAATACGTCTTTAATTTTCATTCAATGATTTCTATGTAATACTTTCATCCATTGTTTTATTATACTTTTTTTTTATTTACACACATTTATGGGAAGAATTTATCTTTTTTGGAGTGTGATTAAAATAAAGAGTGATAAACACAGCACAACAGACAAAAATGTCCATATATTACTAGCATCTGAGTTGAGACAGCTGTATGCAACACTGAACTAAGTGTTGCATACACTTAGTTGTATGCAACACTGAACTAAGTCATCATCAACAGTAATCTTTGGTCTTTTCAGTATTTTGTTTTCTGTCAGTTTTGTTCTAAGTCTCTGCCTCAACCAAAACTCCCTCAGCATTTTCATCCTGACGCCTCGTTGGGCAATCTTCCTCTTCTTCATTTGCCTTTGCTTCTTTGTCCTCTTCTAGTTTCTCCTCTTGGTTCTCCATCTTCTCACAGTCAGCACATGATTCCTCTCCTGCTGCATCACTGCCTTCCTCTTTCTCGGTTCCAGCCTTCTCCTTTTCCTCCTTGTCCTTCCTCTCTTTCTCTATTTTAGAGAGGCCGTGGCAGAGGGACTGCACATATGTGAACACACACATCGGGTCTGGGTGATTTCCCATCATGATCATGTCAGCCACTTCCAGTAGAGGGCAGCAGTCAGCCAGGGACCTGGAGGAAGAAAGCAGCAGAGAGAGAAATCTGATGAGCCACAAAGGTCAGAGAAACATCTTTGTTTCTACAGATTTGAATGGGAACTATCTGGTCCCATTATATATCTTAAATACCCTGAATTTAAAGGTTTTTAAATGTGGTATTTAATTGTTAATATGTTTAAAATGAATCAATCTTTACTCTGCTGTTTGGAAGGCCAAAGTGAAGTTTTTCTCCCTCTCCTCTGGTTTCAGTGAACTGTAGTCGAAAGCATCAGGGAAGAAGCGATGGATTAGAGCACAAAACGCGAGTCCATCACTCCAGGACGAGGAGAAGTTTTCAATGTTTATACCCTAAAGGGATCAAAGAAGAGTACAGGTAATGTCTTCTTCTTGGCACCGACATTATGACCTGAATCTTATGAGTTTTTGATGGGTTCAACATGTTGAAATTGCCTCATATTTGCGTGTCTTGTTGCGGCACCACTGAAGAATCTTCTGTTTGATTGAAGCTCCAGTTGCCATTGCTGTAGCGGACTTCTGAATTTTGAAATTGCGAGCTATCGGTGTCCTATATACAAAAGAGAGAAAGAAAATGCAATTTCCTCAAGCTTTTTGGAATCTCATTTTAATGTAAGAGTTTATAGATATTTTAGCTATTACTCACTCTGGAGCACCTTGTTGAAACTTAGCAATAATGTCATTTCTATTGGACGCTCTAATAGAACGTGCAGAGGCTCTTGGTCGAGAGATGGAAGAGGGAGGGGCCCCCTTTCTTTTAGGCTTCACTTGTTTTTCTGTTTCCTTTACCTTTTCTTTGTCAGTCACCACTTTTTCCTCCTGTTTTGCATGTGTGTCCTGCTCACTTTCCTTTGGTTCGTTGTTTTTCACATTTTCTCCTTGGTTCTCTACCTTTGCTCCCTCCATGTCCTTGATCTCTTCCGTGATGTTCCCACTTTCTTGATTCTGCATCTCATCCACCTGCTCTTCTTTCTTGTCGCCATTCTCCACATCTTCTTTCCCATCTTGTTTCTCTGTTGTTAATTCAGCTTCCTTCATGTCATCAACTACGGACTTATTCTCTTTATCTTGCCCACCCTCTTCAGCACACTGAGAGACATCCTCCACGTTGTTTTGATCTTCAGCATTAGGCTTATCTTGTGCTTTTTCTACCTCCTTGCTCTCTGCAACATCAGTTACCCTCTGACCTTCTGTGGTGTCCTCTGAGTCCTCACACCCATCCAGTGCTGGTTTGTCCAGCTGGACAACAAGACAGGAAATAAAACATTATATCAAAGTGAATGTCATTAATTATGCCCGTATTTAAGTTATATTTCAAAGTTATGCAACAAATAACTTTAATGAATAAAAAGGAAATGGACACAAAACTTTGAATTTATGGTGAAACCAGAGGAGTTAAAAATTATTCACATAGGTTTTATTTTATACATACAACCCCGAAAAACTTGGAGAAATGAATCATATTTTGTTGCTGAGAATTCACACCATTTCTTTTATCTATCAACAAGCTTCTTACACAATTCTGACTGATTAGTTGACCGCTTCACTTGGTAGAAACGTGTTGGATGGATTCTACCATCTAAGAGGTTTGGTTTCCTGCCACTGTCCTAGTTTTTAAGGACAACATACGGTTTTTGGTCAGCTGATTTACATTCAAAAGTAGTTGGATGATTGGGATCATTAACACCTAACTGTGTTTCAGTCGTGTAGCTGTATAGATAAGATCAATTTAAAGAATTTAGTAGTACTTCTTCCTGAATAGTACTCTACTTTGTGCAATGGAAATGTACCACTTGCACTGGAGCAGACCCTTGTCATGATGCAGGACAGCCGATCCAGTATTTAGGTGTAAAAGCCTCCCCCCAAACATTTGATTACTGTAGCTGCATTGCCCAGTCTTTGTCTCCTCTGACCATAAACGTTTCCTTTAAACATCTGACTTATCCATGTGGACAGCTGCATAATTTAGTTGCTCTCAACAGTGTTCATTTTGGAGAAACTGCTTCTTTCTTAGCTTTTATGCTCTCAGTCCATGGTGATCTTCAACTTATGCAGAGACGACGGTGTTCCAGTGTTTTCCAGTCAGTTCCTTTGTTGTGGTTGGACATTCTAACCAATTTCTATTCCTCTGAGGGCAACATTTTGGGATGGAGGTTGTAAGCTGTGGTACGTTTCCTACTTTATTTTTAAAATTTTCAAATTATATTTGTTATTTTTCATGCATTGAGTAAAATAAATTCAAACAAAGTATACTATTATGA
The DNA here is from genome assembly GCF_002775205.1 of Xiphophorus maculatus. NCBI lineage: Eukaryota > Metazoa > Chordata > Actinopteri > Cyprinodontiformes > Poeciliidae > Xiphophorus > Xiphophorus maculatus. The sequence continues at coordinate 15,833,023 of NC_036465.1, read as the reverse complement.
TAGGTTAAAGTTCTCAAGGATCCCATATAAATTGCTTTGATAAACGTAGATGCAACAGTTGCTTATTGCAGATGAGGACGAGACAAGGCATTTGCAAAGAACTGCACAAAAGCATTCAACGCTTTATCCAACTAAGATTCAGACAGCATATTTTATTTTCACAGGATTCAAACATAAATGGGTTACATTTTGTGTTAAATGTTTCATCGTCTATGTAGCACTTTGGTCAATATTGTTAACCAAAAATAGTTTTAAATCACTTCATAATATACACCACCTAATATTTGAAACTTCTAAATATAAGGACCTAATTTTTTAACTTGTATTTTAGTGTTGCCTAATCTGAATCTTTGCACCGTGTTTTCCCTCATTTGTTAATGACCTCCCACAATAACATTCACATCGGGTCAGGTTTCCCAGCACCAAGTCATCAGCAAGAATAGGAAGCTCCAGTGTGCATCACCCTGTATAACGAATGAGTCATTCAGTAAAGAGTAAGAACAGGTGCAATGCGACATATGCAGCCAGAATCACGGATTCACGACACCTGCCATGACCACAAATGCTCCGGTTGAGCGATCTCTGTATAGATCCTAAATTGCTAATCACTAAATTTGTTCTCATACAAATCACAATATGTGAAGCAAAGCACAAAACTGACCTGGTTATTATTGATGGTGTCTGACTGGCAGGTCATTTCCTTCTCTTGGTTTGGTGATTCTTCATCCATGATATCCAAATAAAAGATAGTTTGTCTACTTTATCAAGTTTGTTGCTCTTTACCTTCTTCTAAATCCAATAAGCTTAAATCCAGTTACTTATTCTACATCCGTTTCTGGTTCACCCTCTCAGACAACACAGCTCTGTATCAGAGATGTATTTGTGGTCATCTGCCTTCACCCCCTTTTGGCCAACATCCCCCTCCCCCTGCTTTGTCAGGATTCCTATTCTTTATCTGACCTTTTGAACGCAAGATCCTAAAATAGAGCTGTAGTGGCAGTCCTACCAGCCTGACAGCTGCCTCTGCTGTGGAAACCACAAATGTACACAGATCCACAAGCAGCAAACCCATTTAATGTACAAGTTCCCTCTAGATAAGCTTCACTGGTGCATAAGCAGTTCTGCAATGAAAGTATTCATCCTTAACTTTGAGTTAAGGTGACACTCAAAATTAACCTATATGGAATCCCAAGACAATGTCAGCAAAACACTTGCAGTATGCTTGAGCTGGACTAAAGAACCAAGCTCTAGCCTTAATTCTGCAAGACATGATTGGGAGACATTTGCAGGAGCTGCTAGAGAACTTTGTTCCAACAAGCATCTCACCCAGTCAAGTCCCACATGGCCTGTTCAGCTTCACGCTTTGTGGTTAAAAAAAAAAAAAGTTTGCATCTCAGGTTTCAAATAGACTCCCCAAGCTTCCCACACTTTATTTTATCCCTGAAGGGGTTAAAAAGTGTCATGGAAGGGACACTTTGTGGGCTCCAGTGTCCCTTATATGAAAGTAAGCTGACAGGAAAGGTGGAAGACATGCGGCAAATATCGTCTGGTCTGGGAGTCGAACCCTCGACAGCCGCGTCGAGGACTCAAGGCCTCCAAACATGGGTCGCACCATCCCCTACGCCACCACATTTAATTTTTAAACTGTAATACGCCGACACAAGATGTTGGAGGAAAAGTTTATTAAAAGACATGGTAGAACCTTAAGACTCCATCTACAAGAGAAAAGTTAAACCAATGGCAAGATACATTAGTATGTTACAACTGTTAACCCACCTTTATCATATTTAACACAAAGACTTAAAGGGGCATCTTAAGGCTCTGCTGCTGCTGAGAGCCAGGGTTCTGTGGCACATCAGAGCCATGTTCTTTCAGATAGTGGATGGTCTGGTAGTAGTCTTTGCCCTTCTCATGGTTTTTGTTGAAGGTAGTGTAGGTGCCAAGAGGGTACAGTCCATACAGGCGCCTGTAGTATAAATCACGGTAGGGGAAGGGGTAAGGAAGAGTGTAGGGAGAAGGGAAGCCCAACAAGCCACCCACACCAGAAGCTGGCAGAGCAACAGGTGGAAGACCCAGACCAGGCCCCACACGGTCAGATGGGTAACCAAACGCTTCCATCTGCTGCTGGTAGTTCCCAATCTCAGCCTCCTTCACAACTTTAGACATGTCTCCAGACTGAAGGGCCAGTGCAGAAGGTGCTGGAGGGAGTGGTGGCCCAACAATGCTCAAGCCTTGAGGCTGGGTGTTTGTTGTGGTTTCCTCAAAGGCTTGAGGGGCAATAACCCACTGCATCTCTGGAGAGAAAGAGGACAAGCTTACTTAATTTAGCATCACCCAAACAAACTTACAAGTGATTTCTTAAAATCTTACTAGGGAAGTTAGCATGAGTTCCAGGTTGTGGAAGACTGCTAGCATACACTGCTGGAAGAGGAACCAGGGGACTAGAACCTGCCAGAATTGGCATGTATGAGCCAACAAAGCCTCCTTGAAGAGGGACTAGAGAGCCACCGCTTGCAGTATATCTTCCTCTGGGCACAGACAAGGGCCGGCCTACGGGCACAGGCTGTGCCAGAACATACTGGGGTTGAGCTAGATGTTTTGCCACTGGCTTAGAAACGCCTCCAGATGAGCTATAGGAGCCAGGTGCAGAGTAGCCAGTAGCATGGTAGACATGATCTCCTCCAGAGTCACTAGGTCTGCCTTGGCCTTGAGATGTTGAGCCTGGGTGAACAGAAATGATGTTTAGAAACAGGTTTAACTACAATTTTCCTTAGTAGATGGGAGACTTCACCTTTCACTGGAGAGCCATAAACATCCACAAGCAGCAAGCAGAAGAGGGAAACCCTGAAACACATTAAACATGAGTAAACTACTCTATTAAGCTTCAAAGGACACAACAAATGTTTCCCTTACCTCAGCAAGATCTTTACAGCGACCATGTTGAACAGCTAATGTGATGCCAGAGGCAAAGGTGATGGTTCATAAATGCTGCCAAGGACAAAACCTGTTCAATCAGAACTTAGCTGCCTAACAACACACAGCTGGTGATAATTGACTCCTAACAAGGAGACCAAAACACAGCAGATAGTTACAATATTAAAGGTTTTAGGTAACAGGTTTTAGGTAAATATTTCTGATGGAGTTCAACTCAGAATGGAATAACCTCCACCATATTTCAATATTAGCCTGAGCAAGGCCTAATTCTAAACAAGACACCGACATCTGAGCTTTCACTGACTGTTGTTGAATAAGTTGAAGTTTCAAAAGAAATGTGTGTGTAAATCCATGTAACTTTAGGGAAAACCAGTAATTATGCAAAACACCACATTCTGTTTTGTTCTTTAATTATGAGCTGCATTATTACTTTTTACTGCCCATTTTTAGATTTCAGAACTGAACCAAACTTTGACAAAATTACCACGTAGTTCAGTAATTATTTACCATGTTTTAAAAAGCCAAATTAATTCTGAAACATTTAATATTTTCCCTCCACAATAAATGAATTACTGATGAACATGCAGAAAATTTGCATTTTAAAACAGTTCTATTTTCTAAATTCTAAAATTCTAAATTTTATTTTCAATGTAGAGCTCAATTAAAATTAGGCTTGTAACTTATGACTTGCGGATTGAGGCATCCGAACACGATTTTAATTTCTATTCCTTTATTAATCCAAATAAATGTCTATTAATTATTGTCCTTTGGTCAACATGGCGTGTAGAAACAAGGGTTTTCCAAGATGAGGGGAACTGACTGAGACAAAACAACTCAATCCACCCAAAGGGTGATTGAGAGACAAAGGGTGACTCGGGCTATCATATTGTAAGGCGATTATATTTCTAATGGCCCAGTCAGGGTACTGACTGTATTAAATGATGCAATGCCTAAACGGTCACACGGTGGCGGAAGAGGGTTTTTTTCTTTCTTTTTTTTTCTCCTCCATATCCCATTATGGGCTCCGTACCGTACAAAACCTTCATTTCTGGTTGTTGACTACATAATTTATGCTCTCGATAGACCTGAATTAAACAACAACAACAACAACAACAACAACAACAACAACAACAACAACAAAAAAAAAACAGGACCGGTTTGCCTCTTGGATCCACTCTGGGTATTTTGGACCCTGGGGATGCTTGGAAACCATGTGCGCCTCGCCCACCTAATGCGTGGGGCTTTTCCTGTCTGGTTCCAGGGACAAAACAGTCATGGACAAAGGGGTCGCTGTAGGGGATCTCAACACGCCACGTAAGTGATTCTGCCGTAAGGAGGAATGCAAATATTCAACGCTATGGGATCTTGATGCACGATTGCACCTCATCACCTGCTGATGTGAGCATCCGAACAATGCTGTCTGCCCGCAAGACTGCCAGCAAGTACTACCGAACAGTTTATTAAAATTGCCTTCGTCAAAAATCCTACTCATTTTAAAACTAAATGTTTTCAACCCTGTCATTTTAAAACACTTTATTTGCAGTCATTTTTGCGGTACGGAGCCCTGGGGCATCGCTTATCAGTGATGGGGTGGGGGCGCGGGGGTAAAATCCCCAGCCTTCAAATCCCCAGCCTTCAGTCTGTGTGAAAATATTACAAAGTTCAACTGAAGATAACAGGCGGCAGCACCAAGTGCATAACCTCCAAACCTTCTCACTGTTGCTGCTGCTCAGCACATTCTCCCACGAGATGGAAACAGGAGCTGGATGGTGAATTGAGTTAAAGATTAAGGTAAGACAAAGTGTCAATATTTCCATGCAGATATGTCAATTTTATCTGTTCGTGCAAAAAGCTGATCAATTTGCAACAATTAGGTTTATTCAAGTTGCAAGAAAAAGAGCTCTGACCTTTGTGCTTCACTCTAGATCTTGATGCAGTAACAATGGTGTGGTAATTTAACAGTATGTCGTGAAGCATTGATGCCCCTTGACATTTTCTATATTTTGTCATCCCTCAACCACAAACTTCAGTGTGTTTCATTGTGTTTAAACTTGTGTGATAGTTTAAAACCAACGGGTGCCCAATGATGTAATTAAAATTAAACAGCAAATGGTTTTGATCTACTTGGAAAAAATAACTGGAAAAGTACTTTATGGAACACGTCTCCATTTCTTTTGGGATGTGTATGCTGCCTTTACGTACAAAAACTAAAAATTTTGCCCGTTCCAATTTAAAACATCTGTTTATTCAGTTGCATTGCAATGGAGGGGTTTACAGATAAGGAATCTAATTAGATCGCACTTTGACTTGACCACTCTTTTTCAAATTTTCTGCCATAATTCGAGAAGCACATATTCTCAGTCTGAAAGCAGGATTTCATGTCTTTTGTTCTCAAAACCTTTCATACTTGTGCTTACATTTTCAGTTGCTTTGAACAGAAAAGTACTGTTCCCTGGCAACCTCTCAGCCAATAGAATAAAAATGTTACACTGGGTGCGTTTGTTTCCTTCTAGTGTGTGTGCCTGTGTGGCTACTATCGATTGTAGCAACCTGCGTTGCCCAGGATGGATATATTAGATAAAATAGATTAAATAAGATGGATAGATATCATGTAGTGACTACGGCCCTGTTTACATGACAATGATCCAACGAAAATGGAATTTTTGTTTTGTTTCTGTTAACATATTCTAATTACAATCTTTGTTTACAAAGTAACGGTACTCATTGAAAAGGTGTAATGCTCTCGCCACGCCATTAGTCGATGCTGGGTTCTTTGAAGCTAAGTGCTCATGTGTTTTAAAAAAAAAGTTCTACTTGAAGGCACGTCGATTTGCGTTTCCCCATCAGATCCCGTTCCCCCAGTTATTGGGGGAAAACACGCACTATGTGTGGCAGTTGGGAAAAAAGTGGGATAATTTTGCTAAAACACGTTGTTTGAGCTTTCACGGTGTCCGTAACAAGCCAGTGCTTGTTATGATCGCTGAACAAGCACACGTGTATTTTGCCACCTAGGCGGTGCGGAGCGGTGAAGAGACGCTGGGGGAACCGTATCTGATGGGGAAACACGAAACACGAAGGAAATCATATATATATAAATATATATATGGGATTTCCTTCGTGTTTGTATTTATATATATACACATATGTATGTATGCGCAACTGTATAACGATGATTAAGTAGGGCCCGCACCTTGGCTCAAGCCCAGGGGCCCACACCCTCCTAAGTCCGGCCCTGTTCATATGAAACTTAAAGAAAAAAAAAAAACAGAAGTAGAAGGTATGATGGAGAGTGACAGTCCCATGGTTTTATTCTATTTTGGCTTTTCTCTCTGAAAAAGGGAATATATAAAAATATATAGATGTTTTGAAGGAGTAGAAGTTGCTGATAGTTGCATTTTTCCTGATGACACAAAAGAGGGGGGGCTTTGCTAGTTATGCAAACAGAGCACATGTTTCCATCTGCTTCCAGAACATGACTTCCAGAACATGAGATTGATTTGAATTTAGTGGAACTGTATCCTTTTGCTATGAATTAACATTAAAAAGAAAGAAATCCTCTCCATTTAACAATGCTTCTATCGACTTATCTAAGCTAAACCTGAAGTTTTATAACCAAAAGTGGAAGTCCAGTTGGCCCAATTATTAAATGAAATGATTGAGGTGACACCAAGCCAGAACCAGTAGCAAATTAAGTGTTTGGCTTTGCAGAGAGAATGTGGGTAATTTTTATTGGACACCACACATATACTCAATTCTGCTGCTCAATTCACAAATGCATTTCCATTATAAATGTGAAATAATTTTATGGGAAACAATCTGATGTCAGGAGTATAAAGTTTATTGGTAAGTGGCGTTATTCTTATCTATCAGAATGCCAAGTAGACCTGTTTTATTTTTGTTTGAAGTGAGAAAGGACAATAGTTACTTTTTAAAATGTACTTAAAAAACTGGAATCTGTGTAATTTATCTGACTGTCTTTGTAGATTACAATAAAAAGATACTATATGTGACCACAGGAGGATCTAATAAAATATTCAGCATGCTTTCACACTTTCCTTGAAATCAAACTAATATTAAACAACAGTACGTACTGAGCGTTAAATTCACGGTCACAGATATCACTGTTGCCTCTGTTGACTTTAAATGACCTTTCGGATCAATTATATTATCTTCACCAGATCCAATTTCAGCTTGTTCCTCTTGGACTTGGAAGAATTGCACAAAGAAGTCGGAAAAACTTAAATATACTGTACATGATCAGCTTGCAAAGTTTTCTTGACGAACAAGATTTTTCCAATGTTTGCCACTGTGCGATTCTTTTTTTTAAATCCTGTCTGCACTTTGGGAATTTTCTGAGTATGTTCATCAGAAAGGCAGACAGTGGTTTAATGTAAATAAATGTTTCTAAGTTCAGTAGCTGAAGAAGGATTTGAAGGCTCAGTTCTGTTTTCTGCTAACATTACTGATACTATGGTCCATTCTTGTTTTACTGTTAGTATGAGGTTCTTCTCTTGGAACGCTGCATTTGCTTTATGTCAAACAGTTTTTCTCTTCTGGAGTCCAAATGATTCAGTTTGAAGAACATTATGCCTGAAGTCCTGGTCTTTGTCTTTGCTCTTTCTGGCAAACATCGTTCTTAGAGAGTAAATGTTTACCCCTCGTATTTTAGATGGAAGCTAATTTTGTGCAACAAGTACAAGCCTATTGATGTTTTAGGGATCTTGGAAACTTCTTGTGGCATCTTGTTGTCTGCTTTGAGGGTCAGATAGCTCAGATGGACATGCCTAAGCACATTGGCTGTTGTTTTGAACCTTCTCCATTTGTACATAGTTTTTGAAGCAGTGGATTTGCTGATTTTGATCTATTTTGAGACCTTTCTAACTCATTTACCAAACCTGTTAGCTGCTACTGTTTCCTTTCATATTTCATATCATATTAACATGATCACATTCACTTCAGCAGTCAGCAACACACTAAACTAAATGTCTTAAATTTAAACCTGACAAACCTGCTTCAATCTATTGAGGAACAAAGAGGAACATCATGTGCATCTCACATGTAATTTTAGCTATCTTAAGGGGGGGAATAATGTTGAGATTTACAAAATGATTATTATTATTATTAAATGATTGTTCAAAATGTTTTAAACTTTAATTTTGTCTTGGGTTGTATTTATATTACTTGAACACAACCTTCTTTTCTTAGTGAAACTGAGAAGTCTCTAGGAGTTGCAGTTACAAATATTGAGGGTTTGTTCATTGATAATAAAAAACCAATAGTAGTATTTTTGTTTGAACTATAGTGACTGAATTGTCATTAAGAGTCCTGTCATGTGTTTTATGACTTAAGATGGCTTTGTCTTCTTACGTTGACACCCACATATAGGCATGCATGGTTGTGATGCCTGGGTCAAACTTTGGTTTTAGGAAGTGAGAAGGTTTGCGTGCCAGAAGCTTGTGTCTTGTGATGAGGAGATCATTCTGGTCACTTATGCAAACACTATGGTATGATAGTATGATTTACAATCATGATTGACTTCTAAATGTTCTCCACCCTCCAAAATCCTGCTGATCCACAAACACAGCAGCAAGTTATTGAAACCTGGATTACAATGTAAATCATGTTTTGCTTGCTGAAGCAGTTCAGATTTAACTCCTTAAATGTGAATTAATGTTGGTATTGTAGACGCATTTCAACCCAAAGATGCTGAAGAATTAAAATAATGTATTAAATTTAGCTTTGCAGTGAGAGTGTCCTGTGTTCGAGTCCCGGCCTGGGGTTTTTATGCATGAATGTGTTTCTGTGACACAGGTTTTACAAAGCCGTATTTCTGTGATTACGTCCTCGCTTTTGTCTAATGAGTCAACCTTCAAATGTGCAAACTGATGAGAAAATGCTTTTTTTTAAAAATATCCCTCTAAGGTTTCATGTGCTACATTTAAAATATTTATATTTTTATCAGTTATGCCCCAGAGTGAAAGTTTTGTAATATTGAATCACATGCTGGTAGCTCTGGTATGATCTAATTTCTTCTGCTTTTGTGAGTCTTTCACAATACCCAGAAAGATCATTGTGTTTCTGCTTAGTCGACAGCAAATTTATTTGTTTTCTGACCTCCAGTGTAGGGAATCATCAAATTTGCACCTGGACATTTATGATCATATTTTAAAGTATTCACACTTATTAAGCTTTTACACATATTTTTCAAAATACAGCAAAATAATTATAGTACAGACTAACACTAAGTGGTGCATATGTGTAAATTGTATCATTTTTAAATGCTTCTTGCAAATAAAAATCTGGAAAGCATGCACCTCTTCTTAGTCCTGTTTTCACATCGAGCAGACAACATCTTTACAAAATATAGAGCCCGTCAAAACTTTTCACGATCTTGGATGTGTTATCATGTTTTTACAAAATAAATAAGTGATTGCATAAATATTCAGCCCCTTTACATTGACTGACCTAGGTCCAGCCAACTGGGGCCGGTAGTCTCACAATGAGTGGAATGGAAACCAAAAAAACTAATTTTGTTCTCGTGATTGATTTGTAAAAGCAATATTAGCTCAAGCAATTTAAATTGTTAATGAATATAGAAATTTTTTCTTTCTGTTTTACTATCATCACAGAAATGTGTTTGTTACATTATGAAAAGCGAAAGAGTTTTAAAGTGCAGGGCATATTTTAAATTAAGATTTTCAGATTTTATTGGAAATAAACTGATTTATACAAACTGGTAAAGATTTAATTGATTAAGGCATTTTAATATGTGGTGCTGTCATCAACCTGGTGTTTCATTTAGCTTCACGTAACAGCTGAAGCTTTACTGCTGACTTTTATTAGCTGCCTTTTTCTCTTGCTTTGTCTAATGTATGTTGGGTCAATTTTAATGTACGAAGGATTGAAGGATTGTGGTGTCAGTAATTTAAATTTCCTTTTATTGGAGTCCAGAATTGATTCATTTCTGAGAAAAATGATCAGAATGGACAATATTCTGGAAATCATGTTGTCTCAAATGTTTTTATTCTTTTTTTAAACTTTTCTCTATTTCTTATCTTGTTTTATTTGTTGATTGCAGACTAAAACCTTCTCATTACTGATAACCAAATGTGTTAATCTTGCAGAATTTCTATCTCTTGAATCAGATGTCGTTGAGGCAGACTTATACCTTTGAGAACATATCCTTGCATTATTCAGCACTGTGGCCCGGTCTGATCTTACAGCCGGTTTTTATGACAGCGTTATTTAGCATTGGCTTCTCCTTTTCCAGAGGATCAAACTTCTCAAATTTCACGTTTACACGTTCTTACATGATTTAATTATTTCCTGCTCTCTAAAGCTGGAACATTACTCTGACACAAAGGCCATAGTTTGGGCTTAGAGTTAGTATTTGCAAATGCAAATAGAAATTTAAATACTTGAAGCATCTCCGGTTCTTGCTTGATAAAGAACGTGCATGTAAAGCTGCAGCGTATTTCATAGGAGAGTAAAAGACAAGAATTGGTATTCACACGTTCATGTTTACTGTGGGTCAGTCTCCAGCAGTCCTTATTTTCCTGAAGTGACGTGAGCTGCGTAGCCTCTTGGCTAAACCTGCACAAACAGTTTCCATGGCAGCATCCCCGTCTGCAGCCTCATAGCTTCTGTGGCTCTGCGGTGTGGCCAGCCAGGAATGGAGGAGTGTTTATTATCACAGTAGTTAGCAGCCTGAGGATGATGAGGGCTTCCTCTGCTGCAGAGCTGTGAGCCGCTGGAAAAGGGAGGAAAAAAAACATTTGGGACGGACCAGAGGGAGGTACATGCAGAGTAAGAAGAGGAAGAGGAACTGACCTGCATAAAAGAAGCGGCAGTAGCCAGAGTGGTGGCAGTCGAGATCCGTCAGGGAGATTCTGATTTCAGTTGCTGCAAACAACAGAGAAAGGTGTGCTTCTTTTTAAAGGATGTTGCCTTACTTTTAGAAAATAGTGTGTTTTTCAACATTTCTTTGGGCTTTTTTTTAATAATTGGCTGTTTTTGAATTTTTCCTTGACGTCCATTTTAGCACAAGAAACTGACTGGAGGTTGCCTATTGCCTATATTTATAACAGATATTTTCTCTTCCAGCTGTGATGATAACCATAATCTTCCGTTCAAACATCAGTACAGGATAGTTTTTGCTTCTGACAAAACGAGAAATGATGTGTAACCTTTATTCTCTCTGATGAAACTAACTGGATGAAAACGTTGCCTTCTCTTGTGATTTTTTTTTTTTTGGCTTGTAGGTTCAGAGTGCTGAGACTGAAACCACGTGGGAGGAAGTGCATGTTGACACAAAGACCGGTGAACATGTGCTTGTGAGTTTTTCTGCTGCCGAGTGTTTTTATGTGAGTGACCATGCCGGAGCCGCAGAGCAAGTTTTCGGTGCGACGCTGCCTCACCTTTGCCACAGGCCTGCTGGAGTGTCTCTGTTTCGCTGGAGCTGTGTTTGGGTGGGCTGCCCTTGTTTTTGTCCTCAAAGAAGACCGTTACTTCAGCTTTCTGTGTGTTAACGGCACAGGCGTCAACGGCACGCAAACTCTCGGTGAGTTTTATCTGCTGTGGATTGAAAGTTTGATTGTGAGCACTAATTGTTGATATATATTTTAATTTTTTTAACATCTCTCTCTGTTTTGGCTACAGACTGCAGTGCACAGGATGAACAGTTCTCGCTCATTTTCACCATCGCCTCTTTTATGAATAACTTTCTGACGCTGCCCAATGGTTTCCTGTTTGATCGATTTGGTACCACAGTGACTCGACTCTATGGAATGTGAGTAAAAATATGAAGGAGCCAAAGATGAGCAGTGCCTTAACACTCAGTTTAGACGATAAATTACAGAGAATCTGTTGATTTGAACACACAAAAACCATCATGCACAAAATGATTTAATCAAGCAGGTTTGTGACCAAGACATCGGTGAATGTAAACAATGCCAGAGAATACCCTTTGATTTCCTTCAAAAAAAGCCAATGCCAGTGTGATTACTGTGTAACAAAGTTCCACCTGCAGCTTTCCTCACTTCATTGACAGATGTCAGGATTCAGGTTTCACTCTACATCATTACTGTCTTGTTTAAATAAACTCATAATAAATATAATAAATACAATTTCTGGTTATCAAACTTCATCCAAAAGAGCCCAGATCATTGAAAGAGAAACCCTGGACAAAGGAAATCTAAATATATATACTGTATATATTTCAGCTATAATTCCTGCTCTGTTTGGGTTGGGAGAAAGTCAAGATGGTGTGATTATTTTAAGTTTTATATTTTCAGCATACCTTTTCTAAACCTCTAATTTATCATTTCTAATAAATCATCACAAAGCTGCTGTTTTATGTCCACATCCGTTGGTGTGGCCTGACACTAAGTCAACACATGCTTCCAATGAAAAAGGGTGGAGAAAAAATAAAGACCAAAGGAATGTAAATATAAAAGGGTCAAATGGCAATGAGGATCAAGTGTGCTTAGTGCAAGCCAAGAATAGGAAATTAAAGTTGCTTTGCTTTGAATTCCACAGCTTTCCTGTTTTCCAAGCTTAAAATGTATTTTATTTTAAATCCAGGTTGTTTCTCATCATGGTGTAAGTTGCATCTTCTAATTCAAAAACAACATTTTTCTGTCTCACTTTCAGATTCCTTTACACCATGGGCACCTTGATGGTGGCTTTCTCCTCCTCAGGTAAAAAAACAAGGAAACAGTTTTCTATCAAATTATTACCTGCAAATTAGAAAGGTTTGTGATATCAGTCTAATTATCCTCCATCAGCTCTGGCCTACCTGCTCTTTCCGGCTCTTTCTTTTCTGGCTGTTGGAGGCATCTTACTTCTCATGACAAACATGCAGGTAATGTTCATGCCACAACCCGAGCGGCTGATTTGATCATCTTGATTTGCTGCTCTGTAAAAGTACTAAGCTCGTGTTGTTGTCATAGGGTTTGGACATAAAACTATTACTCATCTTTAGGGAGAAATTAAATGTTTTGTTGTGTTTTTCTTTTTTCACTGTGTAATGATTGGAATTGTATATCAATTTTCTGACCCCCGCAATAAGAATGAGTCGCTTTGCCCTTTTTTTGGTGGAAACTGATCGAAATGACTAAAGGTGTTTCACCTTTTTGAAATTTAAAATGATTGTATTGAAAATTAGAGAAGCTCCAAGTGGGAGAAAAGTTGATCAATTTGATCTGTTTTCGATCGGCTCTAATTGTTGATGAAATACTGAAAAATCAAAAGATTTTTTCATTCATCAAAAGTGTTGACCGAAAGGCATCAACATCACAATGTCTTTTGAAACTGTTTTTTAAAGGCTAATATAAATAACATGGCGGTTAGAAACTAAGATAAATTGGGTAAATCATGTGATTCCTGTTTGGATCAAAACTCCAATCTGCAGATTTTTATTTAAAATGATTTATTTCTGTTTTATTTTGAGGAGGAAATCTGCATTTCAGAACATAAAGAGTTATTTATTATATTATATTGCAGCAATTAAAACAGCAGGATAATACTTGCACTTGGGACCTAAACATCATTAGGTTTTTTGTTGTCAAAGGGACTGAAGAGCTGCTTATGGCTTCAGGTTGTAGACATCTGGACAAAAACAGCGACTTAATAAGGAACTGTTTTTTAATTGATCTATGACCCACTTTCTGAGGAAATGCTGCAAGAGTGTTGCGAAAGACGTTATGAGACAAAGATTATTAAAGACTGCAGCGCCTCCGTAGTTGAAAGAAAAAGGAAGTTCCTGTTTTTTCAAGCTGCTTCACATCTTTCATCCAATTCATGATGTTGTGCAGCAGGAACACAAATCTCCTTAGGAAAGAATAACCTGGTGAAATTCTACTTGCTTCACAGAGATTCACACTGTAATGCAACAATAATCTGCTTTATGTCTCTTGAAGGTTGGAAACCTGTTTGGCTCCCGCCGTTCCACCATTATCACTCTCTACAACGGGGCATTTGATTCTTCCTCAGCGCTCTTCCTCATCGTCAAGGTGAGATTCATCAAATAGCGTTTTTAAATTTGCACATACAAATATGCGTATGTGCCACTAATAATCTCCATCACATCTTTTTTTTCTCTGCAGCTGTTGCATGAGATTGGTGTCTCTCTTCGTGCCGCCTTCCTCTTTCTGTCGGCCTGCAGCGTCATCCACATCCTCAGGACGTTCTTCCTGCTCCCCAGAAACCTTATTCCTTACCCGCTGCCGGATCGCTACACATATGGGTATGAGTAGGCTGCATAGGCACTGTAACCGTCTTTAAAAATACTATAAAAGAAACATCAAAATGGGAGTCAGCAACATGCAAATATAGTACTTTGTAAATATTTTGTAGATAGTAATTTTTGTTCCTGTTATTTGCAAAAATGCCTAAGTTTGGCCACATCGTATTGAGGGCGTATGTGAAGTTTGGTTGCAGATTTTCAATGGGATTTAAATCTGGATTTAAGTTTACTCCACCAAGTCCTGCAGAAGTTTGTTTAAATGCTTTTTATTGAAGTCAGTTGAGTGAAGGTAGGGAGATATCTAAAACATTCAAGATTCTTCGGGAACAGGATTGAAAACCACTGCACTGCATAGTTTTATTTAGAGGTATCAGAGTGAAGGGGTGTAATTACATTTTATCTGTAAAAAATGTCAAAAACAATCCAACATTTTTCTTCAAGTTCATATTTTTACTGCATCTTGTGTTGGTCTATCACATTTTTTGATATTTCTGCTTATAATGTGACAAAATACCACATTTCTTGTGACATGGCACTGCATCTCCTAAAACAGCTAAGAATAAAAAATCATTTGTTTTTATATATTTGTCATTTGATAATTAATCCTAAACTAGTTTGTTTTTTGATTTGAGGTGCACTTCTTTTTTCTACTTATCAGAAACAGACAGATCCAAAAATAGACATTTTTAAAAGTCTTTAGTTTCAAGTGTCTCTCTTCAAAGAGCACATGGATGAAAGGTGCAAATTCAGCAGAAAAAAAATTGTTTTAAATTATACATGCGAATGCTCAAATGATGGTTTGAGCCAACAAAGAAAGAAACAGACTAAAATAATACAGCTGACACATGTCACTGAGTCCATGAAATGTAGACAAAATAATCTGCAACTGGTGAAAAACAAAGACTCTGATAACCATAGTCCCACTTCTAGACTCCATAATAACTACAATATAATAAACTTCAGCAGGAAATTTGCTTCATGTAATATATGACATTTCAGCTTGCTTATTTTAAGAAGTAAAACCCCAGATCACGCTGCGTATGGTGGAAATCTGGTTTAATGTAATCAGAGCAATTTAGTTAATAGTTTAAAAGCCACAAAGTTTTTTAGAACAAGAAAAATATGTTTGAGATAGAATGTCGATCATATAATGTCAGACAAAATCTATTTCTCTCAGTCAGTTATTTCAAAGAATTCATGAAAACTTGAGTCTTTTTCTCTAATCACTCCCACATCCACTGCAGAGTCTCTTGTGGTAAATCGGTGACTGCGAGCGCAGAGGTGGCAGCAAATGGTGAGGCGCTTCCAGCAGCTGAAGAAACGCCTCTCACAAACAATGCTCCTGTCAAACAAGGTCCAGTATTTAACAAAAAACACAAAGACTATTATTTACATATCTCTTTTATCTGGTGTAGATTTATTTCTTTTTGTTGTTTTACTGGATTTAATAACTTTGTGTCTCTTTTTGCCCTTTCAGAGAAGACTTTCCGAGAGTGTTTGCTGTCCAGGTTCTTTTTGTGGCACCTGCTCTGGCTGTCGGTGATGCAGCTCAGGCACTACCTGTTCATCGGCACGCTCAACCCCATGCTGCAGCGGCTGACTGGAGGACAGCCCTCACTGGGTAAACATCTCACTGTCAGATTGGACTGTGATACATACAGAAGTTGTGTTTTTCAAATTTCCTCAGCTTTAGATCACATTGTATTATTGTCTATAGGTCTGAGATGCATGTAAATGCATTTTCAGATCCAAATATAGATTTATATTGTCTTCTTTTGTTTGTAATGGGTCTTCCTAAGGAAACTGTGCATCAATCATTTGCTTTAAAGATGCACTTCTGCGGACAACATACATTTTCTGGACTTTAACACATAAAATTGAAAACCTGTGCAGCAGGTTCCTTGAAGGAGATAATAGATTTGAATCCAACAGAAACTGAAGGACGTAGGAAATTATAAAAAAAAATAACTGTAGTCTGATTTTTACTACTCTAAGTAGTGCATAAAAGCACTTGTTAAGTTGCACAAAATTCGAGACCAACCTTCAGCTACAAAAGAGAACAAACACAGCTTTAATTAACATTTGCCAATGGAGAAAACATACAAAGCTCACATCTCAGTGAGAATCGGATGAGTTCTGACTTGGGGCTGAACGTCCCCTCATTTACATATGATACATCACACATTACTTAGTCACACTCCCTGGCTCAAGTGTCAGGTAAAAATCTATACGTTACTTATCTGTAAGTTTCAGTCAAGCTGGGTTGCATACACATTCACAGCTCAACTTTAGGCGTTTCTCCAAAAAGGCCTCTCTGCTGATGGCTAAACAGATACTAGTAACTGAACTTCTACAAACTAGGCTTATCACCATAGCCATGTCTCACATCTCTAACCGCTGAACACCCTGTTCTTCACTTCTTTGAGGAGGGTCAGAAGAGCATATGTCCTGTTGAGCTGCAACTGAGTGCGAACCTTTAATAGAAACATCATAAAGTGTACATTCAAATTTATTTAAACATTGTTACAAAATTTTTCCTTCACACACTACTTAGCACTAAGTAGTGCTTTTAGTAGTGCTGATATTTGAGAACACCTCAGTGAACAGGTATGCCGTTATCAAAATGTACAAGATCAGAAATACTTTAGGATGCCAAAGAGTCTCTACTAAATACCAGGATTATCTCCTAGAGCAGCGGTCCCCAACCTTTTTAGCATCACGGAAAACCAAGTCACAATGGTTTGCTAATAACATTGAAATAGAATAACAAAAGTCAACAAAGTCCAACATTTACATCACTGCCAAAATTGATGCTACTTTTTCCAAAGCATTTTAGGTACTTGCTACGTCAGACGGCTGGTGCGTTAAACATGCACATTTAACCATGTTGTTTCTCCTCATGTATCCGGCAGTGAGCCAGTACACCAACGCCTTTGCCATCACCCAGCTGTGTGGAGTGCTGTGCGCTCCCTGGAACGGCCTCATCATGGACCGACATAAAGGCAAACCGCGAGCTGCAGGTGAGACGGAGTTTAACAAATTTATCTAATGAAAATGAAAAATGTCAGCAACATTTTCCAAAAAGTAAAGGGGACTATTTATTTGTCCAATCAACAACTTGAGGTTTTCTGAATAATTTATAAAATTACATGGGTGTTTATTCATGATGTATGAAGTCATTTTAGTTGATTTGATTTTAAAACTATTTAATTTACACAAATTTTAGGATTGCATCTGATAAGAGAAACAACTTAAACAAAATGTATGCAGACAAATAAAAATATTAGTTACTTGTTTGTGGTTTAAAAATAAAGTCTTGTAATTTTTTTGGTCATAATATTTCTGCTAGTGTCTTAGTCATTGGATATAAAATGCAGTCTATTCACATAATCTAAGAGATTGTTAATATTGCATTAAAACTTCTCTCTTCACTGCACTGTATGCCTATTTATGCTGGCACAGCAGGAGGCCAGAAATAACAAAATGGAGTCACTAAACTTCACAAGAGGATCTATATTTGTATGTTTACAGGAGAGACGGAGCAGGAAGCTGATCTGCGGGCGACCGTGCTTTCTTTATTCCTGACGGCGCTGCAGTGCGTCTTGTTCTCTCTGTGTGCCTCCACCCCTTACCTCCCACTTCAGTACCTCACCTTCATCCTGCAGGTGCTGAACCGCTCCTTCCTCTACGGCGGCAACGCAGCCTTCATCAGCGTGGCGTGAGTATGGATGCATTTGCAGAAATTGTCATGGTGCTAGACTTAATTTTAAGTCATTTTGCATAAATATGGTTTGACAGTGAAACCACAAACATTTTGTAGTTTGTGATTGGCTTCTTGTATTCAGTGACATTAAGAAACTGAAATATTTTGTGTTTATTTAATCCTGTTTTTAATGCCAAGAGAATAATACACTATATAAAATGTGTATGCTTAGTGTACCTCTACATTCATATTCAATAAATTAGAATGACATTTAAAAGTTTATTTACTTCAGTTGCTCATAAATAAAACACATTATATAGGCATTAACAGGCTCATGTTTTCAAGCCTTTAATCTGGTAAAAAGTATGATTTTCCACATATAATTGAAACATTAAATCAAACCTATAAAAACATTTTTACTACAGCAATGAGGATTTAATGAAAAATATGTTCAATATCTTAAAGTTTAAATGTTATTTTTATTCTGACAGCCGAGCTGTTTATTGGTATCCAAGTCCAATTTTTGTTCATTTCATTTAAACGGCAGAAATTCAAAACAAATGTAATCTCAAAGCATTTTACAAGACACTTTCAGTTCTTACCTGAAACTGATTCTATCCTAACCATCTTATCATGTTTAGATTAAGTAACAAACAGTACAGTTCAATCTGAAAGGCACTTGTAGTCAGTTGATGATCTAATCCAGATTGTTTAAAGTTTATCTAAGGAAGTCCAGCTGATTGCATTAACGCGTTAGTTTACAGGAATCCCTCCTGCTGATAAAGCTTTTGGCCTCAGAGCCCAGTTAGATTTCTCCTTGAAGGATCTTTATTTGGTGCTGGTTTTGTTGAGTTTAATTGATCATGTATGTTTACGGCTAATTTGTTGCATCTTTGTAGGTTTCCATCTTGCCACTTTGGGAAGCTGTACGGTCTGGTCATGGCTCTGTCTGCAGTGTTTTCTCTGCTGCAGTATCCCTGCTTTGCTCTGGTGAAAGGACCTCTGGGTGGAGATCCTTTATATGTGAGCACAGTTTTTATCTGTACCAGCTGTATCCTAATTCAGCTATGAACCCTCCTCTCATGGCCTCCCCTCTTCATGTGTGTGCAGGTGAACGTCGGCCTGACGCTGCTCAGCGTGTTAGCCTTCATACATCCCGTCTTCGTCTACATGCATTGTCGAAATCTTGCCTCTGAGAGAGCAAAGAGCAAAGCTTCATCTTAAAGAGTGCAAAACGAGGATGGTGATTTCTCTTTAAAGCTTTCCACCATGGTGGTCGAGTATCATTTCTTTTTTTTCTCCGAAGAGTTTTTGCAGCGCTAGTGGCTCGTATTTTTTCTACAGTAGGCAGACAGGAAGGAGGGTGAGGAGAGGGGGAGAGACATGTTGCAAAGGTCGTCGGGACCGGGAGTCGTCCGCGTCGAGGACTAAGGCCTCCAAACGTGGGGCGTGCTAACCCCCTGCGCCACCACAGCACGCCCCCGAGTATCATTTCTTGACTAGAAACTAAAAGAACTTTATTTTCAGTAAATTTTGTGATCATTTTACAGTTTCGCCTTAAACCAGAGTTCTTTATATAGATAGTCCTAAGTGTCCCACACGGGCATAAAATTACAAATCCTCACAGTCACACTGTCAAGTTGTGCCGATCTGAAATCTCAGGAGCAACCAGCTAATTCCAGACCAAAGTCTACCGTCTCATGCAGCTCTAAAAGATCTGTGTATAATACAGGGCTTGTATTTTATCCACACACTCAACCTGTTAGAGCCTTTGCACAAATATGATCATGTTTCACTACTTAGTTTAGCGGCATTTAGATATATGATGTCACAGTTGAGGGATGGAAAGCATGCATAACTAATTATAAATAATTAAAGCCTTGCATGTAGATAAATAACTTGCTGTCCTCTTCTAGGGTAAAAACAACCTTTTCACAGATGGCATTTGGCTTAAAACCTGCCATCCATGAATAATCTCATAATCTGGTAGCGTAATGTTCTTCTACACTCTGGGATAATGACATTAAAAATTATGCTTTTGCAGTCAGCATATCAGATGCCCATTACTATGGTAAATAAATACAACTAAGGAAAACGTAGAGTTTTGGTCCAGCAGGTCTTTTGTCACAAATTCAATGTCAACCTCCATAAATCAGGAATAATGTGGAATGACAATCCTGCTGATAGCATCTTGTTTTTGCATTTCAAACAAATTCTTAAACAAGCAAAGATGCATGTATACAAGTAGAGACTCCCTGTCAGATCAAGAAAAAGGGATTTTAGATTAAGAGGGAGAAGGAAGATCTACTAAAAAAGTGAACGTTTGTTTCTATCCTTTACTTTTTGCAAGTTTCACTTCATTCCAACAACCTTTTTATGTCTTTACTCAGTCATCTGATGCTTGAAGTAACTCTTTTTTTTTCTTTTTTGCACAGATATTCTGCGTAGGTCATTCATTGTTTCTCTGCGTAGGGCAGTCATACTTAAAAAATTTGTTGTACGTTTGTTGTTTGATGCCTAATATGTGCCATTTATTGCTGAAAGGGAAAATGCATTTATTTTTATTATGAAACAGATTAAGGACCATTGCAGTGACCGTAATAACAACGTGTTCAGTATAAAAGTTACTCAGCATAGATTTGAACGGCTACATCAGAGAGGAAACATCTCTGCCCTATGCTGGCTGCACAGCAGATTTATTTCCTTCTGACCAGAAAAACATTTCTTTTTACTACGTTGACGTCGTGTTTTTGTCCATTATGTGGAGTGCCATTATTTCAGTGTTTTTATGTTAAACATGGACACATATAGACATACTGTGTTAAAATGTGTAAAGGGTCAAAAAGGGACATTTTATATTCCGAGGGAAAGTGCCAAACTAAAGCTGATTAGTATTTTTTTAAATGAGATATTGATAAATATTGATATGGATATAACATTGCTGAACAAAATGTAGCTTTTGATTAAATGTGTGATGAAGGGAATTAATGTTCTTCACATTCTGTTGCTTTTGTTAAACTGAAGTCAACTGCCACCTACAGGTTGCGAAAAAAAGTGCAATTGTGAGAGTTATTTTTTGTTTTTGGGCATGTGCACCGACTGATGGCACCCTTTGAATTTCGTTGTCCTTGTGACAATGACAATAAAGATTTATCTATCTTATCTTATCTTATCTTATCTTATCTTATCTTATCTTATCTTATCAATTGTACAGACACGTTTTTACGTACAAAAATCCATCCTGAATAAAAACCTGATACATTTCAGTTATCAAAATGTTTGTTTTTCTGAGTTAATCTGAGAGTTTTCCAAAAATGCATTTAACTTTGATAAATGTGCAACTGGATTAGTCTTACATTTCAAAAGGAGGAATTGTAAAGTATTGAAACTGCAATATTGACTGACATTAATTTCCTTAGGACACTTTGTTGATTAATACTGCTGCAACCTCAGGAATTTTGTCTATCTAATTACTTTTTTGTTGTATATTTTGAGTTGTTGCTTTGCAATTTCCCCACTACTTTTTTTTAAATGGATGCCATCTTTTTTTGTGAAAAATATTAGTCCCGCCTGCAGAAAATCATCCTTTAACTTGATACCGTCACTTAAATGATGTTCTCAGGTCTGCAAGCTGCTGCATTTTCTTTCTGTTTGAAAAGATGGTCAGTTTGGTCAAATGCTAAAATTTTAGTTTCATCAGACCACAGCATAGCTCTGGTTGTGTGTTGGTTTTAGAAAAATAAAGGGAGCTGGACAAGAGATGATAAATCGTTCAAATTTTTTTTTATTTCTTTTTTACATATTCTGGCAGTTTTTCATTTTAAAGTGATACATACCAATGTAGAGATATTATGAATTGCAAAAATGAGAGATTTGCAGCCACTTCAGAGGAATGAGTAAGTTACAACAGAAAGGTTTAGATAAATGTACAGTTTTAAAGTGATTCTCATGAAGCATTTTGTAAAACAGATTATTAATAAATCAGTTAATTAAAGGCACAGTGGAACGACAAACAGCACCAGGCTTCTTGATTTATGATGGGACTTGTCTTAGTTTTGGTAAGTAACCTATCTGCAGTCATAAATCAACTTACTGACTTAAACATAAGTCAGTTTTCTGCATCATCACTTGCAACCATGACGTATAATCCATATAACTCAAACATATATTTTTAATTTCTTTCTCTCTGTTCTGCTCTCAGGCCTGCTCTATCTAGGCCTTCAGGGTTAAAGCGATTAAAGCCATTCAGACATAATTAACTCGGTTTGAGAAAATGGTAATCAACAATCCCACTGACATTTAGGCTCATTATCATTTCAGTCACATTCCGTCTTGTGGTATTTTCCAATTTAGGTTAATGTTTGTGCCTCCTAACCGTTTCATCCTTTGACTTTTGTTGTCACCTTTCCAAACCTTCATTTGACATACCAAAGCTCTTCAACTTCACTCAAATTCAAATGGATCAAATTCTTGTTAACACAGTCAAAGTTTCATTATCTTTAATGGCAGCCACATTTTAAATACTGATAAGACCTATCAGCATTTCCATCTGCCTCTATATCTATAGTGTCTCCATCACATGACGCTGTGACAGAAATTGCCCATCCAGACCTTGCAGCATCTGCTGTGTGACTTTAAACAGGAAAGATTATTCTACTCAGAGACTAACACCCCGAGGATGAGGCTTTTTCAGAGGGAGAAGAAGAAGACAGGGGAAAGAGAAGAGGGAGGAAACTGTGGGATGAGGAAGAGGAGGGAAGAGCTGCTCTACATAAAGGAGGACTGCTTGACCCGAGAAAGAATCTGTTCTTCCTGAAAGTATTAAGGGAGGCAATCTTGAGCTGTGGCAACCCTCTCAGAAAACTGCAACTTGACAAAGGTTTGTTTGTTTTTGCAGGTTTCCATGCATTTGCAATGCAAAATGGTTAATTCTGCATATATCTGTGATATTAACTGTTAGTTTTTGTCACTGAAATGTGTGTTTCTGCAGCATTCCCTGCAGGCTCACAGCAGATATTTTCTGTTCTACCTTATAATATTGCTTTAAAACGTTAGCTCTGCTGTGCTTCTTCATCATCTGTGTCATAAACTTGTTCAAACCTTTATTCTCTTTAAGGAAACCAGCAAAGTAAAGACATTTTCTCTTCTCTTGGTTGTTAGGAGGCAGGTGCAGAAACTAAAACTGCTTGTGTGAAAGAGTTTGTTTGTTATTGCTGCTGATAGTTGGATCTGAGTGAGCATGCAGGTGTTGGAGAACAAGTTGTCGGTGCGACGCTGCCTCACCTTCGTTACGGGCCTGGTGGAGTGTCTGTGCTTCGCCGGGGTCGTGTTCGGATGGGCTTCTCTTGTTTTTGTCCTCAAGGAGGACGGCTACTTCAGCTCTCTGTGCTTTAACACAACAGGAGTCAATGGCACTCAGATATTAGGTCAGCTTGATGTTTCCACTGCTGCTGGTTTATTCGTCACAATTTGCTCAATTTTAAGCTTTAACTGTAAATGTTACTGCATTGTTTTCAAAATTGTTGCATAACCTGTTTATCAATTATGCATCTAAATACACCACTGTCTTGTTTATGTCTTTCTCTGCATTACCAACAGACTGCAGTGCACAAGATGAGCAGTTTTCACTTATTTTCACCATCACCTCTTTTATAAACAACTTTTTCGCGCTGCCCAACGGCTTCCTTTTTGATCACTTTGGTACCACAGTGGCTCGACTCTTGGCAATGTGAGTAAAATTGTGTTTATAAACCACGGGGATATGCATTTGTTTGCTGCATGCTCCTCTAAAACTTTCATCCATTTAGAGACTTACAGTGACTAACTTTAGTCAATTGGGACTTTATCAAATTGTCTCAGTTTAAATACAGATGTTCTGGTTTGTTAGAAACCTCTGTGCACAACAATCTGAAGACATCATGGTGAAACAAGATGTTGCTGTGGGATGTTGGGAAGCTGAACAAACTTTCTATGAAAATATGTGGAGTTAAATTCAGGGTAATTCTAGAAAGAAACTGCAGAAGACTTTAGAGTTTTGTTGACATGACAACCGTCAGTTTGTTCTCTGATCTTTGGAGCAGATTAATGTTGCTGAAAGACAGCAATCTTCAACTTTATGCCAAACTCAAATCCATTTAGATCCAAGTCCATTTACCATGTAGCATAATGTTGATGTGAGGTTGGAAAATGTCGGGTCAAACAACACAAAGCATGAGATTGTTCATAGGGATTGCTGAGTAGAGCAAAGTGCATCTATGTGTTTTTCATAGTGGAGTCATTCTTTGTCATAAGTCTTAAATGCAATTAATGGTGTGATTTTTTATTTTTCAACAGGACTTGGTGAATCTTCTCATTTCTAAGAATTATTCTTAATAGATGATTTTCTGAATAATACTTCAAAGCAACCTGAACATGTGTGAAAATACCAGGTTCTGGTTTGCACAGACAATATTCTTCTTTGTTTCAAGTAAATATGTTGACAAAAACAAATTAAAGGTAGACTCAGACGCTCAGACTGTTGCTTGCAGCTGGATCAAAACATCACAGATCTTTTCTCCTGCTGTGTCTTTTCCACTCCAACATTTTCTGACAAGGACAAGAGATGATGTGAAATCGATTCATTTGGGATCATCCATTTGAAAAAGGAAGAAAAATTATGATCTGTGCTGTTTCGCTTATTCTAAGACAGTACCATCTCTCAACAGATTTCTTTACACCACTGGCTCCCTGATGGTGGCGCTCTCTTCACCGGGTGAGAAACAATGATAATTTCTACCAGCTTAAACAAGCTACTGCGTCTCTTTCTTATCTTTTTCTCCTTTCCATCAGCTCTGTCTTTCCTGCTCTTCCTAGCTCTCCCCCTTTTGGCTGTGGGAGGCATTTTATTTCTGATCACAAACATGCAGGTACGTTGGGTTTTATACATGTCTGTCAGCACAATATTTTTTCTTGAAAGATCAGGAATGACTGTGCAGCAGTTCAAAAAGCGCAGGTTGTGAGTGAAGCTTTCGTTGCTTGAATGGCATCTTTTAACTCTGTGATAGTGTTAGGCACATCTGTTTGCCTGAGGATACGTTTGTTCATTATGCTTAGCGCTGAATTTTCGCAGAAAGTCAGATGAGAGGACTTGATTTGAAACTTTTTAGAGGTTTTTAGTGGAAGGGCTTCATTCACAGGCAAAACAGATGTTGGCCAGGCCATGACCTTCTGGCTCCAGGGGTGATGAGTGCAAATAAAGACAATGGACGACTAAAAACACTTTCCAGACTTTGAAGAGTGCTTGGAATATATTATTAACTCAAAATGTCGTGCAGTGCTGTGCATATTTACTATGGCAGGTCTATAAAGGCTAACGGTAAGATAATCTACTTTTAATTTTAGGAAAAGGTACAACTTAAAGTCCTTCCTCTGACTAATTTTTTGTCTAAAATACTTTTATTGTAAGTAAATGATCCCCTAAAGGAAGCTAGAGAAAAAACACATGACCAGGATCACTTATTAACTTCTTCCATGATCCACTTTCCAAAGAAATGTTTGTCTTTTGGTAAGTTTTCTGGCTAATTTTGTAATATCAGGCTTATGATCTTGTGTAGACAGACCACCAGTCGACTCAGGAGGAATTGATGCTTAGTGAAAGATGGCATTGTGTGTCGTCTCCTAATCGTATCCCTAAGTTCAACTCTTCAAAATGCAGTTTCAGTTTCCTTTGGGTTCAAGTTTTATATGTACAAAACCTTCAATATGATATTGATCTGTTTTTGCCTCCTGAAGATTGGAAACCTGTTTGACTCACGTCGCTCTACCATAATCAATCTTTATAATGGAGCTTTTGATTCTTCCTCAGCACTCTTCCTCATCATTAAGGTGACAAACATTCAGAAAGTACGTTTTTGTACAAGAGTAAAGAGCTCACGGATGCCACTAAGTCTTCTTATCTCTGCAGTTGTTACATGAGTCTGGCGTCTCTCTCCGCACTTCCTTCCTCTTTCTGTCGGCCTGCAGCGTCGTCCACATCCTCAGGACGTTCTTCCTGCTGCCCAGAACCTTCATTCCTCACCCACTGCCTGATCGCTACGCGTACGGGTGCGAACAAACCTCCTGGGTGTAGCAACGTTAAGCCACTTTAAAAGTCTTCTTTTACTACTGGCATAATAACTCTATTTAACTGCATCTTTAACTGTGACCGAAATGCGATTTCTTTAGCTTCATTTTAATCTCTTTAAAATGACTTTATTTTTTTGTACATTAATTAGATTACTTGTTTGACAGACATGAAGGTGCCTTTACCTCTGCATGGACCGATCTATTTCTGTATATTTTTCAAAGTTATTTAGAGTGAAAACTTTTTTTATACTAAAAGAAGAACTCATGACATGTTTTTTCAGTTTTTAGTTTAAAAAAACAAATGTCTGTGGAACTAGTACTTTTTTAATCTATGTCCAAGAATTATTGACTTAAAACAAACTTTTAAGTTAGTTGGTCTTATTTCAAGACCAACTAACTTATATTTTTGTCTAGTATTTTTGCACACTAGACAAAAATACTTGGTAAGACTTTGTGTTATTGCCGTACAGGGCTACTGTTAGACAAACAATGATAAACTATTTATTTTCTCAAACTCTTCATACATAACTCAAGCTCTATTGTGAGTCAGTCTTTTCAAATATGTAACCAGTCCAATGATTGAAAGACATTTCAAATAGTTAGCAAAGTATACAGTTATGAATTAAAGATTTCTGGATTCCTAAGTTAAAAATAACTTAGGAATAACTAGACAAACCAAACAAATTGCGGTGGTTGTGGGTCAATATGTCTCTGAACATCTTGAGGCTAGTAAACACAAAAAGATTTCACGAAAGATAAAACTGAAATTATGACTGACTTTCATGTTTGACTTGTTCTTAATTTATTTGCAGGGTTTCTTGTGGTCCATTAGAGACTATGAGCAGTGAGGTGACTGCAAACAGCTGTGCACTTACAGGAACAGAGGACACACCGTTTACAAAGGACGTCCCTCTAAAACAAGGTTTGTAATCCGTCTTTCTGTGCTTTGGCTCCTGGTCCGTCTTCTCTGGGTTTATTGAGTGTTTGTTCCTCTCAGAGAAGACCTTCCGAGAGTGTTTGCTGTCCAAGTTCTTTGTGGGCCACCTGCTCTGGCTGTCGGTGATGCAGCTCAGGCACTTCCTGTTCATCGGGACCCTCAACCCCATGCTGCTCAGGCTGACAGACGGAGATTCCTCTCTGGGTGACGCCTTCCTTGCTCTTATCAGAAAAATTATTATTTGAGTCAATATGCTGCGTTTTTGAAGGTTTTGCTGCTACTTTGCAGTCAACTCAACCTGTGGGATTCCTATCAAAACATTGTTTGCTGACCATATTTTTGTATATGCATGTATCTGTGCAGTGAGCCAGTACACCAACGCCTTTGCTTTCACCCAGCTGTGCGCTGTGCTGTGCGCTCCCTGGAACGGCCTCATCATGGACAGACACAGGGGAAAACCTCGGGCTGCCGGTAACCTGCTGGACATTTACAGGAGAAGCTCAGGAAAGACAAGGAGCCATGCTGTGATATATTTACACGTGATTGTCAATGCTCGTAGGAGAGACGGAGCATGAGGCCGACCTGAGGGCGTCTGTGCTTTCTTTATTCCTGACGGCGCTGCAGTGCGTCTTGTTCTCTCTGTGTGCCTCCATCCCCTCCCTGCCGCTTCAGTACCTCACCTTCATCCTGCAGGTGCTGAACCGCTCCTTCCTCTACGGCGGCAACGCAGCCTTCATCAGCGTGGCGTGAGTATGGATGCATTTGCAGAAATTGTCATGGTGCTAGACTTAATTTTAAGTCATTTTGCATAAATATGGTTTGACAGTGAAACCACAAACATTTTGTAGTTTGTGATTGGCTTCTTGTATTCAGTGACATTAAGAAACTGAAATATTTTGTGTTTATTTAATCCTGTTTTTAATGCCAAGAGAATAATACACTATGTAAAATGTGTATGCTTAGTGTACCTCTGCATTCATATTCAATAAATTAGAATGACATTTAAAAGTTTATTTACTTCAGTTGCTCATAAATGAAACACATTATATGGGCATTAACAGGCTCATGTTTTCAAGCCTTTAATCTGGTAAAAATTATGATTTTCCACATATAATTGAAACATTAAATCAAACCTATAAAAACATTTTTACTACAGCAATGAGGATTTAATGAAAAATATGTTCAATATCTTAAAGTTTAAATGTTATTTTTATTCTGACAGCCGAGCTGTTTATTGGTATCCAAGTCCAATTTTTGTTCATTTCATTTAAACGGCAGAAATTCAAAACAAATGTAATCTCAAAGCATTTTACAAGACAGTTTCAGTCCTTACCTGAAACTGATTCTATCCTAACCATGTTATCATGTTTAGATTAAGTAACAAACAGTACAGTTCAATCTGAAAGGCACTTGTAGTCAGTTGATGATCTAATCCAGATTGTTTAAAGTTTATCTAAGGAAGTCCAGCTGATTGCATTAACGCGTTAGTTTACAGGAATCCCTCCTGCTGATAAAGCTTTTGGCCTCAGAGCCCAGTTAGATTTCTCCTTGAAGGATCTTTATTTGGTGCT
This sequence comes from Xiphophorus maculatus, assembly GCF_002775205.1. Lineage (NCBI taxonomy): Eukaryota > Metazoa > Chordata > Actinopteri > Cyprinodontiformes > Poeciliidae > Xiphophorus > Xiphophorus maculatus. The sequence goes on along the minus strand of NC_036465.1, from coordinate 15,804,530 downwards.
GGTTTTGTTGAGTTTAATTGATCATGTATGTTTACGGCTAATTTGTTGCATCTTTGTAGGTTTCCATCTTGCCACTTTGGGAAGCTGTACGGTCTGGTCATGGTTCTGTCTGCAGTGTTTTCTCTGCTGCAGTATCCCTGCTTTGCTCTGGTGAAAGGACCTCTGGGTGGAGATCCTTTATACGTGAGCACAGTTTTTATCTGTACCAGCTGTATCCTAATTCAGCTATGAACCCTCCTCTCATGGCCTCCCCTCTTCATGTGTGTGCAGGTGAACGTCGGCCTGACGCTGCTCAGCGTGTTAGCCTTCATGCATCCCGTCTTCGTCTACATGCATTGTCGAAATCTTGCCTCTGAGAGAGCAAAGAGCAAAGCTTCATCTTAAAGAGTGCAAAACGAGGATGGTGATTTCTCTTTAAAGCTTTCCACCATGGTGGTCGAGTATCATTTCTTTTTTTTCTCCGAAGAGTTTTTGCAGCGCTAGTGGCTCGTATTTTTTCTACAGTAGGCAGACAGGAAGGAGGGTGAGGAGAGGGGGAGAGACATGTTGCAAAGGTCGTCGGGACCGGGAGTCGTCCGCGTCGAGGACTAAGGCCTCCAAACGTGGGGCGTGCTAACCCCCTGCACCACCACAGCACGCCCCCGAGTATCATTTCTTGACTAGAAGCTAAAAGAACTTTATTTTCAGTAAATTTTGTGATCATTTTACAGTTTCACCTTAAACCAGAGTTCTTTATATAGATAGTCCTAAGTGTCCCACACAGGCATAAAATTACAAATCCTCACAGTCACACTGTCAAGCTGTGCCGATCTGAAATCTCAGGAGCAACCAGCTAATTCCAGACCAAAGTCTACCGTCTCATGCAGCTCTAAAAGATCTGTGTATAATACAGGGCTTGTATTTTATCCACACACTCAACCTGTTAGAGCCTTTACACAATGTCTGTTATTACGCAATAGCCAGTCCCACCCACTCCTCACAACTTCTCCTGGGCTGACTACTGACCAGTTCTCTGTCTAAGAGGTCCGGAAAATCTCTGAGACCTGGGTATTACCCTAAAAGAGATCTATAAGAGATAATCTGTTCAAACTGGTGGCGAAAGCGATTCGTCTAGCTCTAACTACCTCCGGTCCAGAAGTTACAACCCTTTTCAGTTAAGGAACAATCAGCTGAGTAGCCCTCGCAGCTGCATAATTCCAATAACCACTTCTGTTAACGGTAGCTCGCTTTCTAAAATATAACTCGCTCTTGGAACCGGCTAGATTAATTTTAGTGACTTGGATGTAAGTCCCAGGGTCATTATTTACTCTCACCAAAGGAAATTATGAAGCCTCCTTTTTACTAGAACCATGTACATTAGTTTTACCTTTATTAAAAGAACTGGAAAATAATTAAACGACTCAATTAATTTCAATGTCCACCAAACTCATCAGAATTTTAGAGTATGAATTTATTAAGCAAGCTTAAGCAGGGATATGTGACATACAAATCAATAATCAATTGTATATAATTCAAGAGCAGTATAATAAAATCACCATGTATAAACATACTATCCTGTCTCCTTTCCCTAACTTATGTCGCAAGTTCTGTGATAGATTTTTAGTGGGCAGATTCACTCACACCCAGTTGATGATGGATCTTTAGCAACAGGAACATTCAGAAGCCTTGGTCAGAGTCTTTGTCCTTATGTGGAAAAGTCCTCCTTAGAATAGTAGCAAAGCAGAACGGGTCCAAATTCTTTGAAAACCCAGCTCTTTTATCCCTCCGGGACCTTCGTCTTTTCTCCAAGTCTGTTGCAATATATTTGGGTTGAGGCAAGACCGACGGTCGAATCAGAAACCAGGGCTTGGACGTCCGGAACTTGTCCTTTCTTGGCGGCGCGGAGTCTCAAGTCTCCCGTGGTTCCAGGGTGCGGTCCGTTGCTGTTTCCTCAATCTGCTTCCCCGTGTCGACTCCTCTCCAGCGCCGCAGACAAAGAACCGTTGCTCTCTTATTTCAGCCCTCTTTTATACTTTTTCTCCACTGTGTGTGTGTGTGTGGAGAGCTTGGTCTGCGTGACTTCCTGAACATCTGCTGCTTCTCTGGTGGAAAGTCCCGGCCGCCATCCTGTTTGCTGAGTCCAGTAAAAAGTTCCTCCTTTTTCCAACTTGCGACATTTCCTGTCAGCCGGGCCTCACCCATCCTGCTGACTGTACTGTTCCACTTCCTCTTTTCCTATAACTCCCCTCTTTATCTGTTAACATTATCAACCACATTCATCTTAGTATTAAAATCATTTAAATCAACTGTAAATCATTCAAATCATCTCAGCTCTGATATACATTAAAAATTAATCACTTCTCTTTCAGATTATAAGTCATCAATCCATAATTATTTGTTAATACTATTATGGTATTCAGAAATACATTTCAGAATCATTTAGTGGTCACCTATACACATACACATATTAGGGATTGTACTCATACATGTTCAACTTAATCATTATAAATCAAAACACAAGATTGCTTTATTTCTTTCAGGCCTTCATGCACCTTTTTCTGCGTGTACCTGGATAGATCTCAACCCCCATACCAGTTTTCTTGACACCCCCTCCTTGAGATCGGACAGTGCTTCGCAGAAAACACAAAGTCCAAAGTCAAAATAAGTCAAGTCCATTGCCACAATGAGCGGTTAGGATGTCTCGCTCATAGCAGGTTACCGGAGATGATGAAGGTGTCCAGGTATCCACGACCTCATACTCCGTCAGGTTAGACGGAGGGGAAAGCCAGAGCTCCGCGCCCAATTCATTATCAAGAGGAGATTCACCTGAAACGGGAAGGTGTTCGCCTTCCAGCGGAGGCTGCAAGGTCGAAGGTAGGTCTACCTTGAAGTCTGGCAGCGTTGAAGGGTCGTTGCAGTAGCTCTCCAACTCCGTCAGTAGATCCTGGAAATCCATTTCCGTTGACTGCGGTTCCTGCGATGGAGATGATGGGGAGAAGGTGTCCGCAGGCTGGCATGCTTGGCGAGATAAACTGAGAATCTCAGTTTGGGTGCCACTGTCATTAGTCGCACTGCTGGTTTGGCATCCGATGTCAATAAACAAGTCCGGAGACATGGGACATTTAGGTGGAAGGTATTCGCCCACAGCCACAACCCGTCCATCCAGAAGATGGAGAGTGGGAAGGCATTGGCGAGTAAGCTGGTGTTCCCATAACTTGTGAATTACGGGCAGCAGTAGGCCCCTGTGCATCGGAGATGTTGTAAGGTCAGCGTCTGCTTGGCCAAAAGCAGAGGTCCACACGATCTTGTGCATCCGCTCCAGGGATCGAGATGTGGAAGCCGCAATGTAGGGCAAATCCTCCCGTCCTGAGGTGCAGAGGATTGCCGTTACATCAGCAAGATGGTTGTACACGCATTTGTGACACCACCGGGCGAACGATGCCACCCAGACGAATCCATAGGATTCGGCTGGGGTTCCACACCCCACACAGCAGATCGGTGCCTGAAGAGAAATTGCAACCTCGGTAACTTCATGATTAGGGGTTACTAATTAAGTATATTCACTTATAAACAACAAACATGCAAAAGCAAAAGCTGAGAGAGTAGGCTGGTTTAAGCTCGTGTGCCTGCTTGTGCTGCGAGCCAAGGAGAATTAATCACAGGAACCGGAATTTCATGATCTGGAGCTGGTTCGCCCAGATCATAAACATGAGCTGAGTCATGGAATATGGCAGCATAGGTCATCATCCATACAACGATGGCCAGGTCTGAGGTCTCGTGAAGCCAGTAGAAGACCACCAGAATCCCCCAAACCATTGCCCAGAGAGCCAGGATTATCCACTTTTGCAGCCAGATTCGCCTACTCCGACCCCTGATGGACAAGGCTTGGTGCGCTAGGTAGACGAGGATGGATACTGCGAAAAGCCCCTCTAAAATAGCTGTGAGAATCTTAAGTGGAGCGGTTCTGGTAGCCTGGTTGCCCCCAAGGGCCAGCTCCAGTATCAGGGCTGCGGTATCGGTGATGAGCCATAGACAAACCACAACTCCCCTGCGCCAGTTGATGCAGGTACGGCCCATCAGGTAACAAGCGAAGAGGGATGAAGCCAACCCCCATTTGTGGAGAAAGATGGGTCGTAGGATAAGCTTGACATAGCCTTGTAGCGCAACGAAGATCCGCATTGGATGTCCCCTGGGCCAGGAACCAGTGTGGCAGTAGAGTACCCAGGCCAGGGTAACCCCTAAGTGCACAAGGGTACTCACTTGAATTGGTGCAAAAAGTGAGTTGGGGTTCGATGTGTTGGTTGAAGAGTTGGATTCCATGATGTCCGATGATGGTTCTTTTGGTTCAGGTCTTGGCAGCAGCAGCAGCGAGGGTTGAATGGCTCGCAGGCACACGACAGCTTTCTCTTATGCTGAAGTAGGCTCCTCCTTTGGGGGGAGGGGCTGGTACTCCCTCCATTTGCAACGACAAAGTGCTTTCAGCCACACCTCCAGGACAATTTTGCCAACTATTAAAGCCACGGCCACACCCAGGAGGCCCAAGATGTATGGCCACAGCATACTCAAAGCACTCAACAGCCATTGTTCAACAATGTGGAGGCCTCCTTCCACTACACTAGCAACCTCTTCGACAACCTCGGTAATTGCGGTCACGATTGTAGCACCCATAGTTTCATACCAGAAACAGTCATGTTGATCCGCTCCTTCGCCACATTTCTGCCAAATCTCCTTAGAGATTGTGCAAGTGAGATTGGAATACAAAAGATTAGGTCCGAGCCAGTCAAACCCTGAGTCTACTTTCCCTTCGCACAGACTCTTTCGGAAAGCATGTCCTTCGGCGATGGCAATAAGGGTATTTGGGATGAACGGAACTGGAAGGCCCAGAATGCTCTTGCGCTTCTGGAGATGGTATCCTAGGATAGCGTCAGTGCAGGTCTGTCCGCTCACTATTGCCCTCCGCCATGCACCATTGATTTTGCGCCAAGTAACTTCAGAAGAGTGAGTGTCATACTCATCTGCATAATGCTCTGTGCAGTAGCGTTCCCAACCGCGAACCGTTTGGCAGGGTCTTCTATCCAAACCAATTACGCATTCGAGGATGTTTCTTGTGTTATTTTTGCAAGTCATGCGCCAAGGTCTTGGGTTGACGTAGTTGTCGGGTCTCCAAAAGAGTCCAGGCCAAATCATACGTTCCTTGGAATAAACGGTGGCGAGGTACTGGTACTTGATCCAATAATTGGTGGATTCACTGAGACAGGGTATGACCCAGGCTTGAAGTTCTTCTTGTTGGAGTCCCCACCATTCCCATTCCCAATTCCGAGAATAGTCTTCGTACCATGCTCGTAAAGCCCATTTAACGGTTGGAAGGACGTCAGGACTAGGGCAGTGGTACCTCCAGGTGGAATAGAAGGCCTTGCTAGTTTGTACGAGGTCACATCGTGGTGACGAGTGGGTTTTCACCCAACAAGTGTTATTAAGGCTGTCAAAGATACTTTGCGCGACACATTTGTCAATCTTTGCAAAGTCGCCTTTAGGAGTGCTCAGAAGGTCATCAGGAGTTGGAAGGGGTTGTGTACGCAAATTGGCAATGTGTAGCTCCTCTAACCCCGCATGAGAGCGAACCGTTCCCTCCGGGAAGTCTCCCATAAAGAACGTTTGGTCTTTGGCTATGTATGTCCATGGGAATGTGTTATTCAGCCAGGTTTCAATTTCTGTACGTATTGAGCGTACAGAGTGCCATAAATCCGACCAGTATTCTTCCACAGCTAAAACTATGTAATTCTGGCCCGTACATTTTACAAACTTATTCCAGAGGCAAGCATTTAACCACCTAAAGTGGTGTCTATAACAGTGCTGTTGGTCGGCTTGATACATAAACCGTGTAGGACCTTGTCGAATCAGGAAGGCCGTAATGTTAGTCAAACTTCCGTTGGGAGGCGGCTTCGTCACCCAGTCACGAAAGTCATTTCGGGAGGTCCTGTTAACCTGCTCTCGCTCAGTGATGTTGACATCCTCTCTGCAATTCAGGTGATAGTCTCCCCAAAACTCCCCTCGTGGGAGCCAGGCTCGACAGCCTGAGGACCTGTGCGGGGCCGGGTATACTACTTCGGTATCCCAGTACCCTTGGTTTGGCAACAGTAGTAGCGACCGACAAGCCATGTTGCAATGCCATTCTGGAAATCCTCGATCCGGATGAATCCAGTTGCATCTGACGGTCCGTCGTTCTTTGCGTTGTAGAACCCGTATCCAGCAGAGCGCTCCGGTGTCGAGGAAGTCATAGGCGTAGATCTCCCAGGTACGATTCAGAAGGTCGTCTAGGGTGGAGTCGTTCAATTTGAAGGCTCGGCTTTCCACGTACTTTTTACCGTTGTCTTTGGCGAATAGTCCGGTTCGGTTCTGGACAGAAGTGTCGTTGTCCCATGGCACAAAAATGGCCGTGGTGCTTGTATTCCAACAGTTGAAGGTGGCATACTTGGAATGCCCATAAGTGACTCTTGTATGCGTAAGATACCACGGTCCAACTCCGATGAAGTAGAAGATAGTAGCGAGAGCAGCAGCAGCAAACAGCAGGGCTAGAAGCGTTAGCAGCCCTTTCAGGCAAAGGGATTTTCTTGTAATCGTAGTCGTTTTCCGTAGCAATGGGTCGTTAGAGGTTTCCGAGTCGTCGTCAGTGTCAGCTGAGCTGTCCGAATCTGAGGTAACATCCAGCAAACTCGGGTTTGTAGGCTTGCGCCTCATGTAGATTTCTTCCATCCTGGTTAGTACAAGGGCCAGTTTAGTGATTCCCTAGGATCCGCTGTATCAAGCGTCGCACCGATCTTTTTCAAAACCTTGAGGTGGCCTTGGGTGGCAGGGTTCTTTGCAACCCGCCTGGTGGCTCTTCCCTGCTGCAATGTCTTATATATTGGAGAGGGGTAGGGCAAATCAGGCTCCAACCCCCTCCACGCCCACTTCCAGTGGAACACCCGCCAATAATCCGGCCGAGGAAACGGGCCGTGGGCGGTGCCGTTTTTCAATGCTTGGTCGTTCCATGTGTCGTGGTTGTACCCAATTGGGGCGGGTACTGTGATGTAGGTGTACAATGATTGCCCATGCAAAGTCAGTCTGGTGCGGTACCCCCAGGTTGACGGAGTGAAAATCTTCTGGTGTGGTGGATTGGGGTAAACCCTGTCCATTTGCAATATCAATGGAAGTCTGGTATTGTTAAATACATAACCTTCCGGATGTACTTCCTTCTTTACTATAGTTTTTGCCATACCTGGTGAGGTGGTCCAGATGATCATGTCGTTAATTGAAATTTCACAATACAGTCCTTGCAATGGCTCAAGGTAATGGGGACCCCATCTAATCCGCACTTCAAGTCCCCGTATTCTTATATACACTGTATTGAAAATCCATGGCAGGGGTCTCGGACACATTGGTGAAATCGATGCATAATTAACCGTGTTAAGGGACCCTCGTCCTTGCCACGCAGCCGGCAATGTGGGAACGAATAAAAATGGCTTATGTAAAGGGGGTGGCGTGGATTCTTCACTTTCCCCCACCTCCTTCGTGTTTTGGAAATCAGTGGGTTGGAGATATATGAAGTATTGGAGAAAATACGCCTCGGTAAGCGGATAGGAAACAGTGAAATCTTCTCTTGGCATATCCAGTAAGATGGATGTAGTAGGCAGTCTCAGAAAAGGGCCTTTATCCGATAGTCCCGACGAGACTCCTGTTCCTACTTTGAACAATTTAGACATGAAAAACAGTTTCCCGTTTCGTTTATTGGTTTGTAGCTGACCTTTAGACTTGACGGCTCGTTTTCCTCCTTCCGGTGTGTCCGTCAGTTTTGGCTTTTCTTCCTCCATGCTAATGTTGAGGCGAGCTTTTGCCAGGCGTGAGTCTTTAGTTTCTTCCTAGGAGGCTCTGGTTCGGTGTAGGACACGGTGGCGTAGTTCTGCTCGTCTGGCACCACTTTGATGGCCGCTCCGACCGAGTAGATTCCTTTATAGGGGACGGTGATCATGCGCACTGACAGCTGAACCTGACAGGAGGTGCTAGTGTCAGAGGGCGTACCCGCTCTCCTGGCCACACCTCCTGGGTGTTGCAAGACTCCGTCCCGAAACTGGGATTCTGCTGTCACCCAGTACAGGCAAGATTTCTCCTTCGGTCTTACTGCGTTGCTGCCCCACCCGTCCACCTCAGTGGTATAGTAATACATATCTGAGCTGCGCACTCCATCTTCTCTTGGTACGTCCAGTAGATCCACCACAGGAATGGTGCAGTCATTGATGACTTCCAAAATCAGATGTACCCAGGTGGTCAGCTCCCAGGGGCCTGTCCATCCACCATTAACGGCCTGTTGTCTGGTGTCGTCTGAGAGTACACTTAGCTCCTCAGCTGATGGTTGGTACGCGTGGGGCCGATGCACCCTGAAGACTGCAGGAGAGTGGTTGGTATTCAATGGTGGAAATGACGGGGATGCTCTAGCAGCGTCATATGGCCAGGCGGCCTGAATAGAATCCCACAGGACATCATGGGGCCCTTCTTCCCTCCTCCACACCCATGGGTCTGCTTCTTCTGGGGTGTTAGGGGGAGCTGAAGGTCCCGGTAACACTATGGGTATGGGGCTCCCATAGTTTGGTTGTACCTTCCCGTGGGTTCTATAGTATCGCAGCGAGCTATAAAACCTTGTCACTTGCCATCCCTCAGCCTGACCCGTCAGGGTCACTTCTCCGCTTCTCAGCTGGTCCTTGCACACAGAGCAGTGGCTTAGATCGTCTCCATCCCATAAGCAATAACAATTTTTTGGCTCGTCCTCCTGCCATGACCATTGGGTCTCCATCTTAAGCCGGGGCAGATAACACACCCGGCAGTTCCCACAGATCATGTTGTTCATAATCGCGACCGGGGAGACGCGAAGATGTTGTAGAATCTCTGCAGTAGCCCCCTGTTGCCTGGGTTTTTCACGGCCCGGTCCCTCCCAGATGATAGGGAGTATGTTGTCTGCTAAGCAAACCGGACAGCAACCTTTAGCTTTTCCCCACACTAGCATCTCTCGCTCCTCCGACAGGACTCCATTTTTAGCCCAATCCAATTTCTTCAGGGCTCGTACTGCCCAAATCCCTGAAGGTGTCCTTCTAATTACAACCACCCCTTTCACGGTGGCCAGTCCGAGATAGGGTGGAATGGTACATGATTCACTGGCCATTTCACCGGCTTCTGTTTCGCTTTAGTCAGGAACTGGCTTGAGCTGCTCAACTCCTTGAATCCCTTTCCTTTTCAGCAATACTGTGTTCCTATCCAGTACTTGCTTGACGATGTCAGTTGTCTCAAACTTGGGTTTTACTGCTGCATTCACAGGCTGCTCTCTTGCTTTGACCCATACGCGCTGTCCCTCTCGGAATGGCACTCTGGGCGTCAGCTTCTCCTTTTGGTCGCTGGAGCTCCGCCCCACTTCCTTCGTGGTGAACGGCCGTTGGTTGAGCTCCATTGCAGGGGCGGGCCTCTCGGCTCTGCTTCTGTCGTTCAGGGCCTGCCCTATTTCCACTGCCTGGGTGCTCCAACTGTTGGTGTTAGCATTTTTAGCTATCCAGCTTTTTACTAACCCTATGGCTCGTTCCACCACTCCGTTAGCTTGTGGGGTGTAGGGTGGCGAGTAAACTCGCATTACTCCATACTTCTGACACCATTGGTCAACCTGTGAATTACGGAAATGAGTCCCATTATCCGTGCGCAGCTCTTTCGGGATTCCCAGGGCACTGCATACTTGTTCCAGCATGCCGACAACACTATTGCCGTTCGCTTTCCTGGCTGCTTTCGTAGTTACAAACCCCGACATAGAATCCACCAGCACTAAGAGGTACTTCTCACCTCTTCTTCCTGTTATCCCCATGGGGCCTGCAACATCCATGCAGACTGAGCCCCAGGGGACCGTGCTCTTGATGGATAACCCATCCATCCACTGCCCTCGGCGACCTGCGTTGTATTGTCCACACACTTCACAGTCCCTTAGCACGCGTTGGACTTGTTTCACTGGGATCCAAAGATCTTGCTCCTCCAGCTCCTTACAGGTAGGTCGCACGCCTGCATGTCCAAGGGCCTCATGCACGCTCCGCACGACCTCGACCACGTACTCTTCTGGGACCTCCCGTCCTCTGGGAGTACTGTCCCACTTCTCGGTACCGACAAAGACGATCTTTCTTTGCTGGACATAACAGTCCACTTCATCATTCCCACGCCAATGAGCTCCCTCATGCGTGTGTGCTCTTTGATGCTCAACATCTATCTCCAACTGCAGTTTTAGCTCAGCAATCTTTTCCCACAAGTCTTTGTGTGCCACGGGCTTGCCCTTTGCTGTCTCGAAACCATTTTCTTCCCAAATGGCCAAGTCCTCTTTAAGGGCTTGAGCGCAGTAGTAACTGTCGGTTACTAATCTGGCACTTTTGATTTTCCTTTTCACCAGCTCCAGCAATCCTTCCAGTACTGCCGTTACTTCTCTGGCTTGAGCACTACCGGGAGCCTTTCCTTTCTGACGGCATTTCTCTTTGCCGTCCTGCTTCAGAATAAATTCCCAGTATGCCGACTGGTCGGACCCCTTTCTGGATCCATCGGTGTAGATTGTCCATTCCGGTAGTCCTGGCTTCTCAGGTGTCTCTTCTTACTGGTGGGTTGTGCTGGCCCAATTTCAAGCTCCGGGTCCAGCAGGATGTCCTCCCATCTTCCCCACCGTGTATTAGTTGCTTTAGTACTTTCCACGGTACCTTTCCTTAGATACTTGTGGACTTGGCTCTGTGTGATGACTTTAACGGGTTGTCCCTGGGCTAAATCTTTCAGCACACCCCAATAACAAGCTAACACTGCCAGCTCTTTCTCCATCTGCGGGTATTTTTTCTCAACAGAAGTCAGGGTGTAACTCCACAGGGTAACCAAGCCTCCATTTTCGTTACTCACTTTGATCATGGCATCGTCATTCTCGCAGCTGATTTCTGCCACCAGTCTTTCTGACAAACTTCTTGGCTCCAGTCTCACAGCTGCTTGAATGGCCCTTCTCAGCTCCTCTAGGTTCTGTTGATTTGCTGCTGTCCAAACCCAGGGTCTTTTTCCGTCTTTTTCGTCGTCCTCACTCTTCCTCAGGCAGTTGTACAAAGGTTTGGCATACTTCTGATAATTGGGTACATGGTCTCTGACATAGTTGCACAATCCCAATATTTTCTGCAAGTCATTTTCTGACTGAGGTGGTTGAATGTTCGTCAGCTTTTCTCTGTACCCATCCGAGAGTCCCAAGTCTGACGTGACTTGGAAACCCAGATAATTCACCTGGAACTGTCCGAATTGACATTTCTTGAGGTTTAGCTTCAGACCTGCCTTGGTGAGGTTTTCAACCACTTCTTGTAGCCTCTCTAGGTGTTCTTCTTCTGTCATCAGCAATAAAAACATCATCAATGTACACAGTTGCACCTACGTCCCCCAACACTTCCATCACTGCTGACTGGAATACATTTGGAGAGTTCTTGTACCCCTGGGGTAACCTTTGCCACACGTAGCTTTTCCCTTTGTGGGTGAATGCAGTTTTACCTTGCGACTGTCTGGCGAGGCGTAGAGAGAAAAATCCATTGGCCAGGTCGATGCAGGACTTGAACTTTTTGACTCGAAGAGTTTTCAGCGCTCCTTGTGGATTGATTAAACTGGCTCGGTTCGCTATTGTTCTCCGATTCAGGGCCTTGAAGTTGATAACTGGTCTCCAACCCCCTCCAGCCAATTCAGGTTTCTTCACCGCCTGGATGGGGCTGTTGGTGATCGGGTTGAGCTCCTCTCTGATGATTTCCAGGGCGCTCAACTCCTTCACGATCTTGTCCATCTCCTCGACTGCTCCCGGGTTCAGCGGGTACTGCCGGACAGGTGGATGAACCCCACCTTCGATGTGATGAACAAACTTTGGGCCCAAATCCCCACAATCATTTTTGAACCGTGCCACCTGCGCTGTAACGATGATCTCACGCAGCTTCTCTTTCCCAGCCGACTTTCACCAATCTTGCTTTCAAGCTCATCAGCCTTCGCTCCAGTCGGCGATGTGTGCTTTTCTTTTTACTGAGTTCGTCTAAGTCTTTTACTGTGAGGAGATTGTAGGGACCTTTCACCCACACTACTCCTTTCCAGGTCCCATATGGCATTTCTTCTATTTTTCCATTAGCAAACTGAACCTTTAGGTGTCCTGCTGTTTTTAGGTCTTTGCGGGTCATAGACACCTCCGCTCCAGTGTCCACCAGGTAGGGTACTCCCTCCACTTTAGCGTAGATTTCGTCTCCCTCCCAGTAGGCATTTTCTAAAATGACCCGCGACCTGGACACCATTACTTTGGTGACCCTCCGGCCCCGGCTTTACGTGACTCACGGAGGGCCGTCCTCTGTTCTGGGCTCAATTTCCTATACTCCTCATCCGTCAGGAACTGACCTTTTCCTGGCTGGTTTGATGAAGCCGGCGGGTTGGTCGATTTCCCTTGTGGTCCTGGTGGCTTCTGCTGGAACGGCCGATTCTGGAAGTTGGATGGCGGTGTTCCTTGTAGAAACGGTCTGCTCTGGAAGTTGGATGGCTGTCTGATGTTGACTCGACCAGGCGGCTTTGCTGGTTGGCTAATCTCCTTTTTCCTTTTGTCCTCGTAGTATTGCTGCTCCAGGTCGAATCCTTGTACTGCCACATCCATCTGAGCGACTGTTGTGCTTCTTACTGGCAACTTTACGAACACAATCTCTCCCCTTCGTCCGTTGGTCACCTCACGCAGTACTTTCACATATCTCACAGGAGAAACGGTTTGCTTAAGTGTGTGCCAAAGCGGTTCCAACCGGCTTCCCTTGTCCAGTCGTCCTCTGGCTCTCTTCACCTGGGATTCTTCATCGTCCATGTCCTCCAACACCAACCTTTCATAGTTGCTCTGTGCTGATTCTGTTCCAACCATCGGGTCCGCAGTCACGCTGGTCAGCCACAACTTTTTGGCCCCTTTGTGGTTGGTGGTAGACAGCACAGTTGGCCAAACATCCTTCAAATACTCCTCGTTATTTTCATCTGCGTTTTTACTCCGAATCACCAGCCTTAGATTCTTCAGTTCGGCGTAAGCATCCTGTCCCGTATTAGTGGCAGGTAGCTGGGCTGACACCCTTTGTGTTCTCACCGGGATCTGTGGTCCTGGCTCTGAAGACGTCGCCTGCGGCTCCTCTTCATCAGCCGACACCTCGTCCAGCTTCTGTTGAGTCGCCCTGGAGTACTTGTAGGCAGCTTTCTTCAGTCGTCGCAGCATCACATCATACATAATTCCCATGTATGTATTCCTGAAGTTGGTAGTCAGGGAATAGTGCGCTGTCAGGGTAGAGCAGGATGGTGTCATCAGGATGTTAGCCCATTCCCCGACTGTCGCTTCCACCTCGAGCAGCACTCGGTCTCCCAATCTGCTGGCCCATCCTGCCGGGATCTGGTACTCGGTTTGGCCGACCTCTGGTACATACATACGCCGTCCGTCTTTAGCCTGCACCGGACCCCAGGTCACGTCTCTTGCCAGTCTCTCAGAAGAACCCTCGATGTCAAAGGTTTCTATTTCTTTCTTCTTACCTCGGTGCTGTCCCGTTCGGAGTGTCTTATGCCCTGTCGGTGGTTGCTTTGGGTCGGAGAAGATGCTGCCGTGATCACTCTCTTCTTCTTCTTCTTCTTCTCCTTCAGGACGTTCGATCCCCGGTTGCTCTTCTCCGTCCTCCGAGTCACTGATGTCCTCATACTGTTGTTGTCGAAGAGGTTCTCTCCTGGGAGAGTTCAGCGGTTGAATCTTAGCTGGTTTCATCGGTCCTTCTTCTCTCTGGACCGTCAGCTGCTCATTCTTGACTCTGTCTGTGTTGGGTTTTTTCAGTTCACTGCTGCTTCCCTCGAATGAGAATTCTTTGACGTATCTTGCTGCGTGGGACTCTGGTCCAACTGGTGCTTCCCTCAACTTTATCCTGAGTGGCTCCATAACCTTGGTTTTGCCGGTCTGGGTGGTGTTTGAAACTTCACTCTGGGGTATTTTTAAGGGATATTTCCTGATTTCTCGTGATGGATGGCTGATGCGGCATTGCTCCTCTATCTCAGTTGCCATTTGCACCCCTTGCTCAGTACGAAGTCGATGCAGACGGGGGTCAACCACCACCACCACCTCTTTAAACATAAAGAAATGACTGTTTGTCTTGGCTATATTTACCACGCCGTTCTCTGCGACCGACCTGGCGGTGTCCTCTGGCAGATCCGTCGATCTCAGTCCCTGCACACTCACCATCACTCTTCTCATGCTTTCGTTGCTGGCAGTCACTAGGCCCCGTTCGAGTCCATGCCACATCTTCTTCCGATATTCCTCCAGACTCTCTCCTTTTTGATAAACATCAATCGGGACCAGGATTACAGCACCATAGGGAAGACTATAGCCTTCCATTATAACTACTTCTCCTCTAGTTTTCACACTACAGGATGCTTCCAACACCTTTGAATCTTTTTGGTAATATTTCCCTGCTTGGTTCTTAAGGCTGCGTCGGAATTTTCGGTTGTGGATCTTATATCTGTCATTGGTGAACACAATCAGTCCATCACCCTCAAGATCCCATATTCCTCCAATAAACTGATAAATCGTGAGCCCGGTTTGCAGCCTTACGCTGATGGCCTCTGGTGGTATTTCGGCTAACTCTCGGGCCATCCTCCAGGCATCCGATTTCTGAGTCTTTTTCTTGGGGCGGCCGGGGTCCCACAGCTCCTCATCCGATTCCTCTTCGTCCTCGTCGGAACTGCTGCCCGCTGGAGTTTCCGTAGGTGGCAGTAGCTGCCTCCTTTCCGTGCTGTGGACCCGGGGATGAAACCCGAGCTCCTGACCCCGTCGAGGGGACCAATCCCTGGCCGCTTGCTCCAACTGCTCCTCAGTGAAACCGTCGATGAGCGATCCCTCATGATTTTCCTCTTCTGACTGCTCAGGGGGGATCTCCTCGTTCTGAGATGGTCCCGGTAGAGCTGGGATGTTGTCGTCTCCGCCTGTCAGGTCTATCAGGTCCTTTGGAGCTTGCTTCGGCTGGTTAGTCGGTGTTGTGGCTCTGCTGGGCAGTCGGGATGGGGCCTCAGCCACCTCCGACTCCGCTCTGTCTGGGGCTTGCTTGTTTTCCGTGATTTCTTTGTAGGTCAAAAGTCTCTGCAGGACCTCAGTATACTCTTGGTACTGGCGCACCCTCTTGGCTTGAGGGTTCACCAGGATTCCGTCGATGCCCGCCGCCAATGTGGCTGTTTTTACTACGCTGTCGTATTTTTCAGAGGGGCTGTAGACAATCCGCAGCTCACCACATTCCCATTCTTCAAGGAGCTCAGCGAACCATTCCAGCCATTCTTTAACCTCCGTCTTTTTAGCGACTTTCACCGGGCATTTGACGACCCCAAGTCGGTGACCATGCTTAAGCTGGGAGCAAAAGTATATCCGGGTGTGCACTAAGTGCTGCATCATGTTCTGAGCAGTGTTCTTATTGGTAGTGTAGTGAGATTCAAAGACAGCCTTCTTCCTTATCTCAGTCCAGGAATCCAATCCGTCACCGAGTAATATCAGCATTACAGGAATTTGTGATAATGTAGATTGGGAAAGATGGGATCGATGATTCTCCCCGTTTCGGCTGATGTTGCTTGCCTCTTGTCCTATTGCTGGCTTGGGCAGGGGATCCAGTTCCCCTCTTTCTTCTTCACCCATGGTTGTCTTTGTCTTCGAGTTGCCTATCCCCCAAAGCCTCTCTTTGCGCTCTCGAGTAGGGATGGGTCCAGGCTGTGTTGGCTACTGGCTTCACTGTCTGGATACTGTCACTTATCCTCAGTAGAAGCTTTCCCTCACCTGTATGCTATACAGTTACTGCAAGGGTTGTGACTGACGGCCTTATCAGTCACCATTAACTCTATTCCTTAAGAGTTAACAAGCCAAGTGAGCTATTCAGATCCTCACATCTGTTTTTACTGACTTGGTATATAGGGCCCGCCTACTTGGTGGGGCCCCACGTTGGGCGCCATGTCTGTTATTACGCAATAGCCAGTCCCACCCACTCCTCACAACTTCTCCTGGGCTGACTACTGACCAGTTCTCTGCCTAAGAGGTCCGGAAAATCTCTGAGACCTGGGTATTACCTTAAAAGAGATCTATAAGAGATAATCTGTTCAAACTGGTGGCGAAAGCGATTCGTCTAGCTCTAACTACCTCTGATCCAGAAGTTACAACCCTTTACAGTTAAGAAACAATCAGCTGAGTAGCCCTCGCAGCTGCATAATTCCAATAACCACTTCTGTTAACGGTAGCTCGCTTTCTAAAATATAACTCGCTCTTGGAACCGGCTAGATTAATTTTAGTGACTTGGATGTAAGTCCCAGGGTCATTATTTACTCTCACCAAAGGAAATTATGAAGCCTCCTTTTTACTAGAACCA
Organism: Xiphophorus maculatus; assembly: GCF_002775205.1. Lineage (NCBI taxonomy): Eukaryota > Metazoa > Chordata > Actinopteri > Cyprinodontiformes > Poeciliidae > Xiphophorus > Xiphophorus maculatus. The sequence continues at coordinate 15,788,115 of NC_036465.1, read as the reverse complement.
TGTACATTAGTTTTACCTTTATTAAAAGAACTGGAAAATAATTAAACGACTCAATTAATTCCAATGTCCACCAACCTCATCAGAATTTTAGAGTATGAATTTATTAAGCAAGCTTAAGCAGGGATATGTGACATACAAATCAATAATCAATTGTATATAATTCAAGAGCAGTATAATAAAATCACCATGTATAAACATACTATCCTGTCTCCTTTCCCTAACTTATGTCGCAAGTTCTGTGATAGATTTTTAGTGGGCAGATTCACTCACACCCAGTTGATGATGGATCTTTAGCAACAGGAACATTCAGAAGCCTTGGTCAGAGTCTTTGTCCTTATGTGGAAAAGTCCTCCTTAGAATAGTAGCAAAGCAGAACGGGTCCAAATTCTTTGAAAACCCAGCTCTTTTATCCCTCCGGGACCTTCGTCTTTTCTCCAAGTCTGTTGCAATATATTTGGGTTGAGGCAAGACCGACGGTCGAATCAGAAACCAGGGCTTGGACGTCCGGAACTTGTCCTTTCTTGGCGGCGCGGAGTCTCAAGTCTCCCGTGGTTCCAGGGTGCGGTCCGTTGCTGTTTCCTCAATCTGCTTCCCCGTGTCGACTCCTCTCCAGCGCCGCAGACAAAGAACCGTTGCTCTCTTATTTCAGCCCTCTTTTATACTTTTTCTCCACTGTGTGTGTGTGTGGAGAGCTTGGTCTGCGTGACTTCCTGAACATCTGCTGCTTCTCTGGTGGAAAGTCCCGGCCCCCATCCTGTTTGCTGAGTCCAGTAAAAAGTTCCTCCTTTTTCCAACTTGCGACATTTCCTGTCAGCCGGGCCTCACCCATCCTGCTGACTGTACTGTTCCACTTCCTCTTTTCCTATAACTCCCCTCTTTATCTGTTAACATTATCAACCACATTCATCTTAGTATTAAAATCATTTAAATCAACTGTAAATCATTCAAATCATCTCAGCTCTGATATACATTAAAAATTAATCACTTCTCTTTCAGATTATAAGTCATCAATCCATAATTATTTGTTAATACTATTATGGTATTCAGAAATACATTTCAGAATCATTTAGTGGTCACCTATACACATACACATATTAGGGATTGTACTCATACATGTTCAACTTAATCATTATAAATCAAAACACAAGATTGCTTTATTTCTTTCAGGCCTTCATGCACCTTTTTCTGCGTTTACCTGGATAGATCTCAACCCCCATACCAGTTTTCTTGACAACAAATATGATCATGTTTCACTACTTAGTTTAGCGGCATTTAGATATATGATGTCACAGTTGAGGGATGGAAAGCATGCATAACTAATTATAAATAATTAAAGCCTTGCATGTAGATAAATAACTTGCTGTCCTCTTCTAGGGTAAAAGCAACCTTTTCACAGATGGCATTTGGCTTAAAACCTGCCATCCATGAATAATCTCATAATCTGGTAGCGTAATGTTCTTCTACACTCTGGGATAATGACATTAAAAATTATGCTTTTGCAGTCAGCATATCAGATGCCCATTACTATGGTAAATAAATACAACTAAGGAAAACGTAGAGTTTTGGTCCAGCAGGTCTTTTGTCACAAATTCAATGTCAACCTCCATAAATCAGGAATAATGTGGAATGACAATCCTGCTGATAGCATCTTGTTTTTGCATTTCAAACAAATTCTTAAACAAGCAAAGATGCATGAATACAAGTAGAGACTCCCTGTCAGATCAAGAAAAAGGGATTTTAGATTAAGAGGGAGAAGGAAGATCTACTAAAAAAGTGAACGTTTGTTTCTATCCTTTACTTTTTGCAAGTTTCACTTCATTCCAACAACCTTTTTATGTCTTTACTCAGTCATCTGATGCTTGAAGTAACTCTTTTTTTTTCTTTTTTGCACAGATATTCTGCGTAGGTCATTCATTGTTTTTCTGCGTAGGTCAGTCATACTTAAACAAATTTGTTGTACGTTTGTTGTTTGATGCCTAATATGTGCCATTTATTGCTGAAAGGGAAAATGCATTTATTTTTATTATGAAACAGATTAAGGACCATTGCAGTGACCGTAATAACAACGTGTTCAGTATAAAAGTTACTCAGCATAGATTTGAACGGCTACATCAGAGAGGAAACATCTCTGCCCTCTGCTGGCTGCACAGCAGATTTATTTCCTTCTGACCAGAAAAACATTTCTTTTTACTACGTTGACGTCGTGTTTTTGTCCATTATGTGGAGTGTCATTATTTCAGTGTTTTTATGTTAAACATGGACACATATAGACATACTGTGTTAAAACGTGTCAAGGGTCAAAAAGGGACATTTTATATTCCGAGGGAAAGTGCCAAACTAAAGCTGATTAGTATTTTTTTAAATGAGATATTGATAAATATTGATATGGATATAACATTGCTGAACAAAATGTAGCTTTTGATTAAATGTGTGATGAAGGGAATTAATGTTCTTCACATTCTGTTGCTTTTGTTAAACTGAGGTCAACTGCCACCTACAGGTTGTGAAAAAAAGTGCAATTGTGAGAGTTATTTTTTGTTTTTGGGCATGTGCACCGACTGATGGCACCCTTTGAATTTCGTTGTCCTTGTGACAATGACAATAAAGATTTATCTATCTTATCTTATCTTATCTTATCTTATCAATTGTACAGACACGTTTTTACGTACAAAAATCCATCCTGAATAAAAACCTGATACATTTCAGTTATCAAAATGTTTGTTTTTCTGAGTTAATCTGAGAGTTTTCCAAAAATGCATTTAACTTTGATAAATGTGCAACTGGATTAGTCTTACATTTCAAAAGGAGGAATTGTAAAGTATTGAAACTGCAATATTGACTGACATTAATTTCCTTAGGACACTTTGTTGATTAATACTGCTGCAACCTCAGGAATTTTGTCTATCTAATTACTTTTTTGTTGTATATTTTGAGTTGTTGCTTTGCAATTTCCCCACTACTTTTTTTTAAATGGATGCCATCTTTTTTTGTGAAAAATATTAGTCCCGCCTGCAGAAAATCATCCTTTAACTTGATACCGTCACTTAAATGATGTTCTCAGGTCTGCAAGCTGCTGCATTTTCTTTCTGTTTGAAAAGATGGTCAGTTTGGTCAAACGCTAAAATTTTAGTTTCATCAGACCACAGCATAGCTCTGGTTGTGTGTTGGTTTTAGAAAAATAAAGGGAGCTGGACAAGAGATGATAAATCGTTCAAATTTTTTTTTATTTCTTTTTTACATTTTCTGGCAGTTTTTCATTTTAAAGTGATACATACCAATGTAGAGATATTATGAATTGCAAAAATGAGAGATTTGCAGCCACTTCAGAGGAATGAGTAAGTTACAACAGAAAGGTTTAGATAAATGTACAGTTTTAAAGTGATTCTCATGAAGCATTTTGTAAAACAGATTATTAATAAATCAGTTAATTAAAGGCACAGTGGAACGACAAACAGCACCAGGCTCTTTGATTTATGATGGGACTTGTCTTAGTTTTGGTAAGTAACCTATCTGCAGTCATAAATCAACTTACTGACTTAAACATAAGTCAGTTTTCTGCATCATCACTTGCAACCATGACGTATAATCCATATAACTCAAACATATATTTTTAATTTCTTTCTCTCTGTTCTGCTCTCAGGCCTGCTCTATCTAGGCCTTCAGGGTTAAAGAGAATTAAAGCCATTCGGACATAATTAACTCGGTTTGAGAAAATATTAATCAACAATCCCACTGACATTTAGGCTCATTATCATTTCAGTCACATTCCGTCTTGTGGTATTTTCCAATTTAGGTTAATGTTTGTGCCTCCTAACCGTTCCATCCTTTGGCTTTTGTTGTCACCTTTCCAAACCTTCATTTGACATACCAAAGCTCTTCAACTTCACTCAAATTCAAATGGATCAAATTCTTGTTAACACAGTCAAAGTTTCATTATCTTTAATGGCAGCCACATTTTAAATACTGATAAGACCTATCAGCATTTCCATCTGCCTCTATATCCATAGTGTCTCCATCACATGACGCTGTGACAGAAACTGCCCGTCCAGACCTTGCAGCATCTGCTGTGTGACTTTAAACAGGAAAGATTATTCTACTCAGAGACTAACACCCCGAGGATGAGGCTTTTTCAGAGGGAGAAGAAGAAGACAGGGGAAAGAGAAGAGGGAGGAAACTGTGGGATGAGGAAGAGGAGGGAAGAGCTGCTCTACATAAAGGAGGACTGCTTGACCCGAGAAAGAATCTGTTCTTCCTGAAAGTATTAAGGGAGGCAATCTTGAGCTGTGGCAACCCTCTCAGAAAACTGCAACTTGACAAAGGTTTGTTTGTTTTTGCAGGTTTCCATGCATTTGCAATGCAAAATGGTTAATTCTGCATATATCTGTGATATTAACTGTTAGTTTTTGTCACTGAAATGTGTGTTTCTGCAGCATTCCCTGCAGGCTCACAGCAGATATTTTCTGTTCTATCTTATAATATTGCTTTAAAACGTTAGCTCTGCTGTGCTTCTTCATCATCTGTGTCATAAACTTGTTCAAACCTTTATTCTCTTTAAGGAAACCAGCAAAGTAAAGACATTTTCTCTTCTCTTGGTTGTTAGGAGGCAGGTGCAGAAACTAAAACTGCTTGTGTGAAAGAGTTTGTTTGTTATTGCTGCTGATAGTTGTATCTGAGTGAGCATGCAGGTGTTGGAGAACAAGTTGTCGGTGCGACGCTGCCTCACCTTCGTTACGGGCCTGGTGGAGTGTCTGTGCTTCGCCGGGGTCGTGTTCGGATGGGCTTCTCTTGTTTTTGTCCTCAAGGAGGACGGCTACTTCAGCTCTCTGTGCTTTAACACAACAGGAGTCAATGGCACTCAGATATTAGGTCAGCTTGATGTTTCCACTGCTGCTGGTTTATTCGTCACAATTTGCTCAATTTTAAGCTTTAACTGTAAATGTTACTGCATTGTTTTCAAAATTATTGCATAACCTGTTTATCAATTATGCATCTAAATACACCGCTGTCTTCTTGTTTATGTCTTTCTCTGCATTACCAACAGACTGCAGTGCACAAGATGAGCAGTTTTCACTTATTTTCACCATCACCTCTTTTATAAACAACTTTTTCGCGCTGCCCAACGGCTTCCTTTTTGATCACTTTGGTACCACAGTGGCTCGACTCTTGGCAATGTGAGTAAAACTGTGTTTATAAACCACGGGGATATGCATTTGTTTGCTGCATGCTCCTCTAAAACTTTCATCCATTTAGAGACTTACAGTGACTAACTTTAGTCAATTGGGACTTTATCAAATTGTCTCAGTTTAAATACAGATGTTCTGGTTTGTTAGAAACCTCTGTGCACAACAATCTGAAGACATCATGGTGAAACAAGATGTTGCTGTGGGATGTTGGGAAGCTGAACAAACTTTCTATGAAAATATGTGGAGTTAAATTCAGGGTAATTCTAGAAAGAAACTGCAGAAGACTTTAGAGTTTTGTTGACATGACAACCGTCAGTTTGTTCTCTGATCTTTGGAGCAGATTAATGTTGCTGAAAGACAGCAATCTTCAACTTTATGCCAAACTCAAATCCATTTAGATCCAAGTCCATTTACCATGTAGCATAATGTTGATGTGAGGTTGGAAAATGTCAGGTTAAACAACACAAAGCATGAGATTGTTCATAGGGATTGCTGAGTAGAGCAAAGTGCATCTATGTGTTTTTCATAGTGGAGTCACTCTTTGTCAAGGGTCTTAAATGCAATTAATGGTGTGATTTTTTATTTTTTATTTTTCAACAGGACTTGGTGAATCTTCTCATTTCTATAAATTATTCTTAATAGATGATTTTCTGAATAATACTTCAAAGCAACCTGAACATGTGTGAAAATACCAGGTTCTGGTTTGCACAGACAATATTCTTCTTTGTTTCAAGTAAATATGTTGACAAAAACAAATTAAAGGTAGACTCAGACGCTCAGACTGTTGCTTGCAGCTGGATCAAAACATCACAGATCTTTTCTCCTGCTGTGTCTTTTCCACTCCAACATTTTCTGACAAGGACAAGATATGATGTGAAATCGATTCATTTGGGATCATCCATTTGAAAAAGGAAGAAAAATTATAATCTGTTCTGTTTCGCTTATTCTAAGACAGCCCCATCTCTCAACAGATTTCTTTACACCACTGGCTCCCTGATGGTGGCGCTCTCTTCGCCGGGTGAGAAACAATGATAATTTCTACCAGCTTAAACAAGCTACTGCGTCTCTTTCTTATCTTTTTCTCCTTTCCATCAGCTCTGTCTTTCCTGCTCTTCCTAGCTCTCCCCCTTTTGGCTGTGGGAGGCATTTTATTTCTGATCACAAACATGCAGGTACGTTGGGTTTTATACATGTCTGTCAGCACAATATTTTTTCTTGAAAGATCAGGAATGACTGTGCAGCAGTTCAAAAAGCGCAGGCTGTGAGTGAAGCTTTCGTTGCTTGAATGGCATCTTCTAACTCTGTGAAAGTGTTAGGCACATCTGTTTGCCTGAGGATAGTATACGTTTGTTCATTATGCTTAGCGCTAAATTTTCGCAGAAAGTCAGATGAGAGGACTTGATTTGAAACTTTTTAGAGGTTTTTAGTGGAAGGGCTTCATTCACAGGCAAAACAGATGTTGGCCAGGCCATGACCTTCTGGCTCCAGGGGTGATGAGTGCAAATAAAGACAATGCACGACTAAAAACACTTTCCAGACTTTGAAGAGTGCTTGGAATATATTATTAACCCAAAATGTCGTGCAGTGCTGTGCATATTTACTATGGCAGGTCTATAAAGGCTAACGGTAAGATAATCTACTTTTAATTTTAGGAAAAGGTGCAACTTAAAGTCCTTTCTCTGACTAATTTTTTGTCTAAAATAGTTTTATTGTCAGTAAATGATCCCCTAAAGGAAGCTAGAGAAAAAACACATGACCAGGATCACTTATTAACTTCTTCCATGATCCACTTTCCAAAGAAATGTTTGTCTTTTGGTAAGTTTTCTGGCGAATTTTGTAACATCAGGCTTATGATCTTGTGTAGACAGACCACCAGTCGCCTCAGGAGGAATTGATGCTTAGTGAAAGATGGCATTGTGTGTCGTCTCCTAATCGTATCCCTAAGTTCAACTCTTCAAAATGCAGTTCAGTTTCCTTTGAGTTCAAGTTTTATCATGTACAAAAGCTTCAATATGATATTGATCTGTTTTGCCTCCTGAAGATTGGAAACCTGTTTGACTCACGTCGCTCTACCATAATCAATCTTTATAATGGAGCTTTTGATTCTTCCTCAGCACTCTTCCTCATCATTAAGGTGACAAACATTCAGAAAGTACGATTTTGTACAAGAGTAAAGAGCTCACGGATGCCACTAAGTCTTCTTGTCTCTGCAGTTGTTACATGAGTCTGGCGTCTCTCTCCGCACTTCCTTCCTCTTTCTGTCGGCCTGCAGCGTCGTCCACATCCTCAGGACGTTCTTCCTGCTGCCCAGAACCTTCATTCCTCACCCACTGCCTGATCGCTACGCGTACGGGTGCGAACAAACCTCCTGGGTGTAGCAACGTTAAGCCACTTTAGAAGTCTTCTTTTACTACTGGCATAATAACTCTATTTAACTGCATCTTTAACTGTGACCGAAATGCGATTTGTTTAGCTTCATTTTAATCTCTTTAAAATGACTTTATTTTTTTGTACATTAATTAGATTACTTGTTTGACAGACATGAAAGTGCCTTTACCTCTGCATGGACCGATCTATTTCTGTATATTTCTCAAAGTTATTTAGAGTGAAAACTTTTTTTATACTAAAAGAAGAACTCATGACATGTTTTTTCAGTTTTTAGTTAAAAAAAACAAATGTCTGTGGAACTAGTACTTTTTTAATCTATGTCCAAGAATTATTGACTTAAAACAAACTTTTAAGTTAGTTGGTCTTATTTCAAGACCAACTAACTTATATTTTTGTCTAGTATTTTTGCACACTAGACAAAAATACTTGGTAAGACTTTGTGTTATTGCCGTACAGGGCTACTGTTAGACAAACAATGATAAACTATTTATTTTCTCAAACTCTTCATACATAACTCAAGCTCTATTGTGAGTCAGTCTTTTCAAATATGTAACCAGTCCAATGATTGAAAGACATTTCAAATAGTTAGCAAAGTATAAAGTTATGAATTAAAGATTTCTGGATTCCTAAGTTAAAAATAACTTAGGAATAACTAGACAAAACCAAACAAATTGTGGTGGTTGTGGGTCAATATGTCTCTGAACATCTTCAGGCTAGTAAACACAAAAATACATGTTTACGAAAGATAAAACTGAAATTATGACTGACTTTCATGTTTGACTTGTTTTTAATTTATTTGCAGGGTTTCTTGTGGTCCATTAGAGACTATGAGCAGTGAGGTGACTGCAAACAGCTGTGCACTTACAGGAGCAGAGGACACACCGTTTACAAAGGACGTCCCTCTAAAACAAGGTTTGTAATCCGTCTTTCTGTGCTTTGGCTCCTGGTCCGTCTTCTCTGGGTTTATTGAGTGTTTGTTCCTCTCAGAGAAGACTTTCCGAGAGTGTTTGCTGTCCAGGTTCTTTGTGGGCCACCTGCTCTGGCTGTCGGTGATGCAGCTCAGGCACTTCCTGTTCATCGGGACCCTCAACCCCATGCTGCTCAGGCTGACAGACGGAGATTCCTCTCTGGGTGACGCCTTCCTTGCTCTTATCAGAAAAATTATTATTTGAGTCAATATGCTGCGTTTTTGAAGGTTTTGCTGCTACTTTGCAGTCAACTCAACCTGTGGGATTCCTATCAAAACATTGTTTGCTGACCATATTTTTGTATGTGCATGTATCTGTGCAGTGAGCCAGTACACCAACGCCTTTGCTTTCACCCAGCTGTGCGCTGTGCTGTGCGCTCCCTGGAACGGCCTCATCATGGACAGACACAGGGGGAAACCTCGGGCTGCCGGTAACCTGCTGGACATTTACAGGAGAAGCTCAGGAAAGACAAGGAGCCATGCTGTGATATATTTACACGTGATTGTCAATGCTTGTAGGAGAGACGGAGCATGAGGCCGACCTGCGGGCGTCTGTGCTTTCTTTATTCCTGACTGCGCTGCAGTGCGTCTTGTTCTCTCTGTGTGCCTCCATCCCCTCCCTGCCACTTCAGTACCTCACCTTCATCCTGCAGGTGCTGAACCGCTCCTTCCTCTACGGCGGCAACGCAGCCTTCATCAGCGTGGCGTGAGTATGGATGCATTTGCAGAAATTGTCATGGTGCTAGACTTAATTTTAAGTCATTTTGCATAAATATGGTTTGACAGTGAAACCACAAACATTTTGTAGTTTGTGATTGGCTTCTTGTATTCAGTGACATTAAGAAACTGAAATATTTTGTGTTTATTTAATCCTGTTTTTAATGCCAAGAGAATAATACACTATATAAAATGTGTATGCTTAGTGTACCTCTACATTCATATTCAATAAATTAGAATGACATTTAAAAGTTTATTTACTTCAGTTGCTCATAAATGAAACACATTATATGGGCATTAAAAGGCTCATGTTTTCAAGCCTTTAATCTGGTAAAAATTATGATTTTCCACATATAATTGAAACATTACATCAAACCTATAAAAACATTTTTACTACAGCAATGAGGATTTAATGAAAAATATGTTCAATATCTTAAAGTTTAAATGTTATTTTTATTCTGACAGCCGAGCTTTTTATTGGTATCCAAGTCCAATTTTTGTTCAGTTCATTTAAACGGCAGAAATTCAAAACAAATGTAATCTCAAAGCATTTTACAAGACAGTTTCAGTTCTTACCTGAAACTGATTCTGTCCTAACCATGTTATCATGTTTAGATTAAGTAACAAACAGCACAGTTCAATCTGAAAGGCACTTGTAGTCAGTTGATGATCTAATCCAGATTGTTTAAAGTTTATCTAAGGAAGTCCAGCTGATTGCATTAACGCGTTAGTTTACAGGAATCCCTCCTGCTGATAAAGCTTTTGGCCTCAGAGCCCAGTTAGATTTCTCCTTGAAGGATCTTTATTTGGTGCTGGTTTTGTTGAGTTTAATTGATCATGTATGTTTACGGCTAATTTGTTGCATCTTTGTAGGTTTCCATCTTGCCACTTTGGGAAGCTGTACGGTCTGGTCATGGTTCTGTCTGCAGTGTTTTCTCTGCTGCAGTATCCCTGCTTTGCTCTGGTGAAAGGACCTCTGGGTGGAGATCCTTTATACGTGAGCACAGTTTTTATCTGTACCAGCTGTATGCTAATTCAGCTATGAACCCTCCTCTCACGGCCTCCCCTCTTCATGTGTGTGCAGGTGAACGTCGGCCTGACGCTGCTCAGCGTGTTAGCCTTCATACATCCCGTCTTCGTCTACATGCATTGTCGAAATCTCGCCTCTGAGAGAGCAAAGAGCAAAGCCTCATCTTAAAGAGTGCAAAACGAGGATGGTGATTTCTCTTTAAAGCTTTCCACCATGGTGGTCGAGTATCATTTCTTTTTTTTTTCTTTTTTTTTCTCCGAAGAGTTTTTGCAGCGCTAGTGGCTCGTATTTTTTCTACAGTAGGCAGACAGGAAGGAGGGTGAGGAGAGGGGGGAAGACATGTTGCAAAGGTCGTCGGGACCGGGAGTCGTCCGCGTCGAGGACTAAGGCCTCCAAACGTGGGGCGTGCTAACCCCCTGCGCCACCACAGCACGCCCCCGAGTATCATTTCTTGACTAGAAGCTAAAAGAACTTTATTTTCAGTAAATTTTGTGATCATTTTACAGTTTCACCTTAAACCAGAGTTCTTTATATAGATAGTCCTAAGTGTCCCACACGGGCATAAAATTACAAATCCTCACAGTCACACTGTCGAGTTGTGCCGATCTGAAATCTCAGGAGCAACCAGCTAATTCCAGACCAAAGTCTACCGTCTCATGCAGCTCTAAAAGATCTGTGTATAATACAGGGCTTGTATTTTATCCACACACTCAACCTGTTAGGGCCTTTGCACAAATATGATCATGTTTCACTACTTAGTTTAGCGGCATTTAGATATATGATGTCACAGTTGAGGGATGGAAAGCATGCATAACTAATTCTAAATAATTAAAGCCTTGCATGTAGATAAATAACTTGCTGTCCTCTTCTAGGGTAAAAGCAACCTTTTCACAGATGGCATTTGGCTTAAAACCTGCCATCCATGAATAATCTCATAATCTGGTAGCGTAATGTTCTTCTACACTCTGGGATAATGACATTAAAAATTATGCTTATGCAGTCAGCATATCAGATGCCCTATGGTAAATAAATACAACTAAGGAAAACGTAGAGTTTTGGTCCAGCAGGTCTTTTGTCACAAATTCAATGTCAACCTCCATAAATCAGGAATAATGTGGAATGACAATCCTGCTGATAGCATCTTGTTTTTGCATTTCAAACAAATTCTTAAACAAGCAAAGATGCATGTATACAAGTAGAGACTCCCTGTCAGATCAAGAAAAAGGGATTTTAGATTAAGAGGGAGAAGGTAGATCTACTGTACTGTGTGGTATGGTAGCTGCACAGCACTGGAGAGGAAACAACTGACACGGGTGGTGAGAACAGCACAAGGCATTGTGGGATGCCCCCTCCCAGACCTGGACTCCATTTACACAGACCGGGTCAAGAAGAGAGCTGGATCCATAGCCATGGATTCCAGCCACCCGGGCCACAGACTGTTTGTGCCGCTGCCATCAGGCAAGCGGTACAGGAATATACGGACTACAACAAATAGACTGAGAAACAGTTTCTTCCCCACAGCCGTCAGAGCCATTACTCCCTGCCGTCCCCCCCTCCCACACATATCATAACCTCGCAGTCACACATACATATCCCCCACCCCCACACAGCCATATTGTTCTGCACTTTGCACTGTCACATCATCTGCATTTTGCCATAATTGGACCTGCTGCTACTTCTTTGGTGTGGTTGAGTGCCTTTAGTTAATTTAGTTGTATATATTGTTATTATTATTATTGTGTGTTTGCTTATTTATACTGTATATATTTGACCTTTTGCACGGGAGCTGCAATGGAAATTTCGTTGAATTCTGTTCAATGACAATAAATGCTATCTAATCTAATCTAATCTACTAAAAAAGTGAACGTCTGTTTCTCTCCTTTACCTTTTGCAAGTTTCACTTCATTCCAACAACCTTTTTATGTGTTTACTCAGTCATCTGATGCTTGAAGTAACTCTTTTTTTTCTTTTTTGCACAGATATTCTGCGTAGGTCATTCATTGTTTTTCTGCGTAGGTCAGTCATACGTTTTACTTAAACAAATTTGTTGTACGTTTGTTGTTTGATGCCTAATATGTGCCATTTATTGCTGAAAGGGAAAATGCGTTTATTTTTTATTATGAAACAGATTAAGGACCATTGCAGTGACCGTAATAACAACGTGTTCAGTATAAAAGTTACTCAGCATAGATTTGAACGGCTACATCAGAGAGGAAACATCTCTGCCCTCTGCTGGCTGCACAGCAGATTTATTTCCTTCTGACCAGAAAAACATTTCTTTTTATCACGTTGACGTCGTGTTTTTGTCCATTATGTGGAGTGTCATTATTTCAGTGTTTTTATGTTAAACATGGAGACATATAGACATACTGTGTTAAAATGTGTAAAGGGTCAAAAGGGGACATTTTATATTCCGAGGGAAAGTGCCAAACTAAAGCTGATTAGTATTTTTTAAGGAGATATTGATAAATATTGATATGGATATAACATTGCTGAACAAAATGTAGCTTTTGATTAAATGTGTGATGAAGGGAATTAATGTTCTTCACATTCTGTTGCTTTTGTTAAACTGAGGTCAACTGCCACCTACAGGTTGTGAAAAAAAGTGCAATTGTGAGACAGTTATTTTTTGTTTTTGGGCATGTGCACCGACTGATGGCACCCTTTGAATTTCGTTGTCCTTGTGACAATGACAATAAAGATTTATCTATCTTATCTTATCAATTGTACAGACACGTTTTTACGTACAAAAATCCATCCTGAATAAAAACCTGATACATTTCAGTTATCAAAATGTTTGTTTTTCTGAGTTAATCTGAGAGTTTTCCAAAAATGCATTTAACTTTGATAAATGTGCAACTGGATTAGTCTTACATTTCAAAAGGAGGAATTGTAAAGTATTGAAACTGCAATATTGACTGACATTAATTTCCTTAGGACACTTTGTTGATTAATACTGCTGCAACCTCAGGAATTTTGTCTATCTAATTACTTTTTTGTTGTATATTTTGAGTTGTTGCTTTGCAATTTCCCCACTACTTTTTTTTAAATGGATGCCATCTTTTTTTGTGAAAAATATTAGTCCCGCCTGCAGAAAATCATCCTTTAACTTGATACCGTCACTTAAATGATGTTCTCAGGTCTGCAAGCTGCTGCATTTTCTTTCTGTTTGAAAAGATGGTCAGTTTGGTCAAACGCTAAAATTTTAGTTTCATCAGACCACAGCATAGCTCTGGTTGTGTGTTGGTTTTAGAAAAATAAAGGGAGCTGGACAAGAGATGATAAATCGTTCAAATTTTTTTTTATTTCTTTTTTACATTTTCTGGCAGTTTTTCATTTTAAAGTGATACATACCAATGTAGAGATATTATGAATTGCAAAAATGAGAGATTTGCAGCCACTTCAGAGGAATGAGTAAGTTACAACAGAAAGGTTTAGATAAATGTACAGTTTTAAAGTGATTCTCATGAAGCATTTTGTAAAACAGATTATTAATAAATCAGTTAATTAAAGGCACAGTGGAACGACAAACAGCACCAGGCTCTTTGATTTATGATGGGACTTGTCTTAGTTTTGGTAAGTAACCTATCTGCAGTCATAAATCAACTTACTGACTTAAACATAAGTCAGTTTTCTGCATCATCACTTGCAACCATGACGTATAATCCATATAACTCAAACATATATTTTTAATTTCTTTCTCTCTGTTCTGCTCTCAGGCCTGCTCTATCTAGGCCTTCAGGGTTAAAGAGAATTAAAGCCATTCGGACATAATTAACTCGGTTTGAGAAAATATTAATCAACAATCCCACTGACATTTAGGCTCATTATCATTTCAGTCACATTCCGTCTTGTGGTATTTTCCAATTTAGGTTAATGTTTGTGCCTCCTAACCGTTCCATCCTTTGGCTTTTGTTGTCACCTTTCCAAACCTTCATTTGACATACCAAAGCTCTTCAACTTCACTCAAATTCAAATGGATCAAATTCTTGTTAACACAGTCAAAGTTTCATTATCTTTAATGGCAGCCACATTTTAAATACTGATAAGACCTATCAGCATTTCCATCTGCCTCTATATCCATAGTGTCTCCATCACATGACGCTGTGACAGAAACTGCCCGTCCAGACCTTGCAGCATCTGCTGTGTGACTTTAAACAGGAAAGATTATTCTACTCAGAGACTAACACCCCGAGGATGAGGCTTTTTCAGAGGGAGAAGAAGAAGACAGGGGAAAGAGAAGAGGGAGGAAACTGTGGGATGAGGAAGAGGAGGGAAGAGCTGCTCTACATAAAGGAGGACTGCTTGACCCGAGAAAGAATCTGTTCTTCCTGAAAGTATTAAGGGAGGCAATCTTGAGCTGTGGCAACCCTCTCAGAAAACTGCAACTTGACAAAGGTTTGTTTGTTTTTGCAGGTTTCCATGCATTTGCAATGCAAAATGGTTAATTCTGCATATATCTGTGATATTAACTGTTAGTTTTTGTCACTGAAATGTGTGTTTCTGCAGCATTCCCTGCAGGCTCACAGCAGATATTTTCTGTTCTATCTTATAATATTGCTTTAAAACGTTAGCTCTGCTGTGCTTCTTCATCATCTGTGTCATAAACTTGTTCAAACCTTTATTCTCTTTAAGGAAACCAGCAAAGTAAAGACATTTTCTCTTCTCTTGGTTGTTAGGAGGCAGGTGCAGAAACTAAAACTGCTTGTGTGAAAGAGTTTGTTTGTTATTGCTGCTGATAGTTGTATCTGAGTGAGCATGCAGGTGTTGGAGAACAAGTTGTCGGTGCGACGCTGCCTCACCTTCGTTACGGGCCTGGTGGAGTGTCTGTGCTTCGCCGGGGTCGTGTTCGGATGGGCTTCTCTTGTTTTTGTCCTCAAGGAGGACGGCTACTTCAGCTCTCTGTGCTTTAACACAACAGGAGTCAATGGCACTCAGATATTAGGTCAGCTTGATGTTTCCACTGCTGCTGGTTTATTCGTCACAATTTGCTCAATTTTAAGCTTTAACTGTAAATGTTACTGCATTGTTTTCAAAATTATTGCATAACCTGTTTATCAATTATGCATCTAAATACACCGCTGTCTTCTTGTTTATGTCTTTCTCTGCATTACCAACAGACTGCAGTGCACAAGATGAGCAGTTTTCACTTATTTTCACCATCACCTCTTTTATAAACAACTTTTTCGCGCTGCCCAACGGCTTCCTTTTTGATCACTTTGGTACCACAGTGGCTCGACTCTTGGCAATGTGAGTAAAACTGTGTTTATAAACCACGGGGATATGCATTTGTTTGCTGCATGCTCCTCTAAAACTTTCATCCATTTAGAGACTTACAGTGACTAACTTTAGTCAATTGGGACTTTATCAAATTGTCTCAGTTTAAATACAGATGTTCTGGTTTGTTAGAAACCTCTGTGCACAACAATCTGAAGACATCATGGTGAAACAAGATGTTGCTGTGGGATGTTGGGAAGCTGAACAAACTTTCTATGAAAATATGTGGAGTTAAATTCAGGGTAATTCTAGAAAGAAACTGCAGAAGACTTTAGAGTTTTGTTGACATGACAACCGTCAGTTTGTTCTCTGATCTTTGGAGCAGATTAATGTTGCTGAAAGACAGCAATCTTCAACTTTATGCCAAACTCAAATCCATTTAGATCCAAGTCCATTTACCATGTAGCATAATGTTGATGTGAGGTTGGAAAATGTCAGGTTAAACAACACAAAGCATGAGATTGTTCATAGGGATTGCTGAGTAGAGCAAAGTGCATCTATGTGTTTTTCATAGTGGAGTCACTCTTTGTCAAGGGTCTTAAATGCAATTAATGGTGTGATTTTTTATTTTTTATTTTTCAACAGGACTTGGTGAATCTTCTCATTTCTATAAATTATACTTAATAGATGATTTTCTGAATAATACTTCAAAGCAACCTGAACATGTGTGAAAATACCAGGTTCTGGTTTGCACAGACAATATTCTTCTTTGTTTCAAGTAAATATGTTGACAAAAACAAATTAAAGGTAGACTCAGACGCTCAGACTGTTGCTTGCAGCTGGATCAAAACATCACAGATCTTTTCTCCTGCTGTGTCTTTTCCACTCCAACATTTTCTGACAAGGACAAGATATGATGTGAAATCGATTCATTTGGGATCATCCATTTGAAAAAGGAAGAAAAATTATAATCTGTTCTGTTTCGCTTATTCTAAGACAGCCCCATCTCTCAACAGATTTCTTTACACCACTGGCTCCCTGATGGTGGCGCTCTCTTCGCCGGGTGAGAAACAATGATAATTTCTACCAGCTTAAACAAGCTACTGCGTCTCTTTCTTATCTTTTTCTCCTTTCCATCAGCTCTGTCTTTCCTGCTCTTCCTAGCTCTCCCCCTTTTGGCTGTGGGAGGCATTTTATTTCTGATCACAAACATGCAGGTACGTTGGGTTTTATACATGTCTGTCAGCACAATATTTTTTCTTGAAAGATCAGGAATGACTGTGCAGCAGTTCAAAAAGCGCAGGCTGTGAGTGAAGCTTTCGTTGCTTGAATGGCATCTTCTAACTCTGTGAAAGTGTTAGGCACATCTGTTTGCCTGAGGATAGTATACGTTTGTTCATTATGCTTAGCGCTAAATTTTCGCAGAAAGTCAGATGAGAGGACTTGATTTGAAACTTTTTAGAGGTTTTTAGTGGAAGGGCTTCATTCACAGGCAAAACAGATGTTGGCCAGGCCATGACCTTCTGGCTCCAGGGGTGATGAGTGCAAATAAAGACAATGCACGACTAAAAACACTTTCCAGACTTTGAAGAGTGCTTGGAATATATTATTAACCCAAAATGTCGTGCAGTGCTGTGCATATTTACTATGGCAGGTCTATAAAGGCTAACGGTAAGATAATCTACTTTTAATTTTAGGAAAAGGTGCAACTTAAAGTCCTTTCTCTGACTAATTTTTTGTCTAAAATAGTTTTATTGTCAGTAAATGATCCCCTAAAGGAAGCTAGAGAAAAAACACATGACCAGGATCACTTATTAACTTCTTCCATGATCCACTTTCCAAAGAAATGTTTGTCTTTTGGTAAGTTTTCTGGCGAATTTTGTAACATCAGGCTTATGATCTTGTGTAGACAGACCACCAGTCGCCTCAGGAGGAATTGATGCTTAGTGAAAGATGGCATTGTGTGTCGTCTCCTAATCGTATCCCTAAGTTCAACTCTTCAAAATGCAGTTCAGTTTCCTTTGAGTTCAAGTTTTATCATGTACAAAAGCTTCAATATGATATTGATCTGTTTTGCCTCCTGAAGATTGGAAACCTGTTTGACTCACGTCGCTCTACCATAATCAATCTTTATAATGGAGCTTTTGATTCTTCCTCAGCACTCTTCCTCATCATTAAGGTGACAAACATTCAGAAAGTACGATTTTGTACAAGAGTAAAGAGCTCACGGATGCCACTAAGTCTTCTTGTCTCTGCAGTTGTTACATGAGTCTGGCGTCTCTCTCCGCACTTCCTTCCTCTTTCTGTCGGCCTGCAGCGTCGTCCACATCCTCAGGACGTTCTTCCTGCTGCCCAGAACCTTCATTCCTCACCCACTGCCTGATCGCTACGCGTACGGGTGCGAACAAACCTCCTGGGTGTAGCAACGTTAAGCCACTTTAGAAGTCTTCTTTTACTACTGGCATAATAACTCTATTTAACTGCATCTTTAACTGTGACCGAAATGCGATTTGTTTAGCTTCATTTTAATCTCTTTAAAATGACTTTATTTTTTTGTACATTAATTAGATTACTTGTTTGACAGACATGAAAGTGCCTTTACCTCTGCATGGACCGATCTATTTCTGTATATTTCTCAAAGTTATTTAGAGTGAAAACTTTTTTTATACTAAAAGAAGAACTCATGACATGTTTTTTCAGTTTTTAGTTAAAAAAAACAAATGTCTGTGGAACTAGTACTTTTTTAATCTATGTCCAAGAATTATTGACTTAAAACAAACTTTTAAGTTAGTTGGTCTTATTTCAAGACCAACTAACTTATATTTTTGTCTAGTATTTTTGCACACTAGACAAAAATACTTGGTAAGACTTTGTGTTATTGCCGTACAGGGCTACTGTTAGACAAACAATGATAAACTATTTATTTTCTCAAACTCTTCATACATAACTCAAGCTCTATTGTGAGTCAGTCTTTTCAAATATGTAACCAGTCCAATGATTGAAAGACATTTCAAATAGTTAGCAAAGTATAAAGTTATGAATTAAAGATTTCTGGATTCCTAAGTTAAAAATAACTTAGGAATAACTAGACAAAACCAAACAAATTGTGGTGGTTGTGGGTCAATATGTCTCTGAACATCTTCAGGCTAGTAAACACAAAAATACATGTTTACGAAAGATAAAACTGAAATTATGACTGACTTTCATGTTTGACTTGTTTTTAATTTATTTGCAGGGTTTCTTGTGGTCCATTAGAGACTATGAGCAGTGAGGTGACTGCAAACAGCTGTGCACTTACAGGAGCAGAGGACACACCGTTTACAAAGGACGTCCCTCTAAAACAAGGTTTGTAATCCGTCTTTCTGTGCTTTGGCTCCTGGTCCGTCTTCTCTGGGTTTATTGAGTGTTTGTTCCTCTCAGAGAAGACTTTCCGAGAGTGTTTGCTGTCCAGGTTCTTTGTGGGCCACCTGCTCTGGCTGTCGGTGATGCAGCTCAGGCACTTCCTGTTCATCGGGACCCTCAACCCCATGCTGCTCAGGCTGACAGACGGAGATTCCTCTCTGGGTGACGCCTTCCTTGCTCTTATCAGAAAAATTATTATTTGAGTCAATATGCTGCGTTTTTGAAGGTTTTGCTGCTACTTTGCAGTCAACTCAACCTGTGGGATTCCTATCAAAACATTGTTTGCTGACCATATTTTTGTATGTGCATGTATCTGTGCAGTGAGCCAGTACACCAACGCCTTTGCTTTCACCCAGCTGTGCGCTGTGCTGTGCGCTCCCTGGAACGGCCTCATCATGGACAGACACAGGGGGAAACCTCGGGCTGCCGGTAACCTGCTGGACATTTACAGGAGAAGCTCAGGAAAGACAAGGAGCCATGCTGTGATATATTTACACGTGATTGTCAATGCTTGTAGGAGAGACGGAGCATGAGGCCGACCTGCGGGCGTCTGTGCTTTCTTTATTCCTGACTGCGCTGCAGTGCGTCTTGTTCTCTCTGTGTGCCTCCATCCCCTCCCTGCCACTTCAGTACCTCACCTTCATCCTGCAGGTGCTGAACCGCTCCTTCCTCTACGGCGGCAACGCAGCCTTCATCAGCGTGGCGTGAGTATGGATGCATTTGCAGAAATTGTCATGGTGCTAGACTTAATTTTAAGTCATTTTGCATAAATATGGTTTGACAGTGAAACCACAAACATTTTGTAGTTTGTGATTGGCTTCTTGTATTCAGTGACATTAAGAAACTGAAATATTTTGTGTTTATTTAATCCTGTTTTTAATGCCAAGAGAATAATACACTATATAAAATGTGTATGCTTAGTGTACCTCTACATTCATATTCAATAAATTAGAATGACATTTAAAAGTTTATTTACTTCAGTTGCTCATAAATGAAACACATTATATGGGCATTAAAAGGCTCATGTTTTCAAGCCTTTAATCTGGTAAAAATTATGATTTTCCACATATAATTGAAACATTACATCAAACCTATAAAAACATTTTTACTACAGCAATGAGGATTTAATGAAAAATATGTTCAATATCTTAAAGTTTAAATGTTATTTTTATTCTGACAGCCGAGCTTTTTATTGGTATCCAAGTCCAATTTTTGTTCAGTTCATTTAAACGGCAGAAATTCAAAACAAATGTAATCTCAAAGCATTTTACAAGACAGTTTCAGTTCTTACCTGAAACTGATTCTGTCCTAACCATGTTATCATGTTTAGATTAAGTAACAAACAGCACAGTTCAATCTGAAAGGCACTTGTAGTCAGTTGATGATCTAATCCAGATTGTTTAAAGTTTATCTAAGGAAGTCCAGCTGATTGCATTAACGCGTTAGTTTACAGGAATCCCTCCTGCTGATAAAGCTTTTGGCCTCAGAGCCCAGTTAGATTTCTCCTTGAAGGATCTTTATTTGGTGCTGGTTTTGTTGAGTTTAATTGATCATGTATGTTTACGGCTAATTTGTTGCATCTTTGTAGGTTTCCATCTTGCCACTTTGGGAAGCTGTACGGTCTGGTCATGGTTCTGTCTGCAGTGTTTTCTCTGCTGCAGTATCCCTGCTTTGCTCTGGTGAAAGGACCTCTGGGTGGAGATCCTTTATACGTGAGCACAGTTTTTATCTGTACCAGCTGTATGCTAATTCAGCTATGAACCCTCCTCTCACGGCCTCCCCTCTTCATGTGTGTGCAGGTGAACGTCGGCCTGACGCTGCTCAGCGTGTTAGCCTTCATACATCCCGTCTTCGTCTACATGCATTGTCGAAATCTCGCCTCTGAGAGAGCAAAGAGCAAAGCCTCATCTTAAAGAGTGCAAAACGAGGATGGTGATTTCTCTTTAAAGCTTTCCACCATGGTGGTCGAGTATCATTTCTTTTTTTTTTCTTTTTTTTTCTCCGAAGAGTTTTTGCAGCGCTAGTGGCTCGTATTTTTTCTACAGTAGGCAGACAGGAAGGAGGGTGAGGAGAGGGGGGAAGACATGTTGCAAAGGTCGTCGGGACCGGGAGTCGTCCGCGTCGAGGACTAAGGCCTCCAAACGTGGGGCGTGCTAACCCCCTGCGCCACCACAGCACGCCCCCGAGTATCATTTCTTGACTAGAAGCTAAAAGAACTTTATTTTCAGTAAATTTTGTGATCATTTTACAGTTTCACCTTAAACCAGAGTTCTTTATATAGATAGTCCTAAGTGTCCCACACGGGCATAAAATTACAAATCCTCACAGTCACACTGTCAAGCTGTGCCGATCTGAAATCTCAGGAGCAACCAGCTAATTCCAGACCAAAGTCTACCGTCTCATGCAGCTCTAAAAGATCTGTGTATAATACAGGGCTTGTATTTTATCCACACACTCAACCTGTTAGGGCCTTTGCACAAATATGATCATGTTTCACTACTTAGTTTAGCGGCATTTAGATATATGATGTCACAGTTGAGGGATGGAAAGCATGCATAACTAATTCTAAATAATTAAAGCCTTGCATGTAGATAAATAACTTGCTGTCCTCTTCTAGGGTAAAAGCAACCTTTTCACAGATGGCATTTGGCTTAAAACCTGCCATCCATGAATAATCTCATAATCTGGTAGCGTAATGTTCTTCTACACTCTGGGATAATGACATTAAAAATTATGCTTATGCAGTCAGCATATCAGATGCCCTATGGTAAATAAATACAACTAAGGAAAACGTAGAGTTTTGGTCCAGCAGGTCTTTTGTCACAAATTCAATGTCAACCTCCATAAATCAGGAATAATGTGGAATGACAATCCTGCTGATAGCATCTTGTTTTTGCATTTCAAACAAATTCTTAAACAAGCAAAGATGCATGTATACAAGTAGAGACTCCCTGTCAGATCAAGAAAAAGGGATTTTAGATTAAGAGGGAGAAGGTAGATCTACTGTACTGTGTGGTATGGTAGCTGCACAGCACTGGAGAGGAAACAACTGACACGGGTGGTGAGAACAGCACAAGGCATTGTGGGATGCCCCCTCCCAGACCTGGACTCCATTTACACAGACCGGGTCAAGAAGAGAGCTGGATCCATAGCCATGGATTCCAGCCACCCGGGCCACAGACTGTTTGTGCCGCTGCCATCAGGCAAGCGGTACAGGAATATACGGACTACAACAAATAGACTGAGAAACAGTTTCTTCCCCACAGCCGTCAGAGCCATTACTCCCTGCCGTCCCCCCCTCCCACACATATCATAACCTCGCAGTCACACATACATATCCCCCACCCCCACACAGCCATATTGTTCTGCACTTTGCACTGTCACATCATCTGCATTTTGCCATAATTGGACCTGCTGCTACTTCTTTGGTGTGGTTGAGTGCCTTTAGTTAATTTAGTTGTATATATTGTTATTATTATTATTGTGTGTTTGCTTATTTATACTGTATATATTTGACCTTTTGCACGGGAGCTGCAATGGAAATTTCGTTGAATTCTGTTCAATGACAATAAATGCTATCTAATCTAATCTAATCTACTAAAAAAGTGAACGTCTGTTTCTCTCCTTTACCTTTTGCAAGTTTCACTTCATTCCAACAACCTTTTTATGTGTTTACTCAGTCATCTGATGCTTGAAGTAACTCTTTTTTTTCTTTTTTGCACAGATATTCTGCGTAGGTCATTCATTGTTTTTCTGCGTAGGTCAGTCATACGTTTTACTTAAACAAATTTGTTGTACGTTTGTTGTTTGATGCCTAATATGTGCCATTTATTGCTGAAAGGGAAAATGCGTTTATTTTTTATTATGAAACAGATTAAGGACCATTGCAGTGACCGTAATAACAACGTGTTCAGTATAAAAGTTACTCAGCATAGATTTGAACGGCTACATCAGAGAGGAAACATCTCTGCCCTCTGCTGGCTGCACAGCAGATTTATTTCCTTCTGACCAGAAAAACATTTCTTTTTATCACGTTGACGTCGTGTTTTTGTCCATTATGTGGAGTGTCATTATTTCAGTGTTTTTATGTTAAACATGGAGACATATAGACATACTGTGTTAAAATGTGTAAAGGGTCAAAAGGGGACATTTTATATTCCGAGGGAAAGTGCCAAACTAAAGCTGATTAGTATTTTTTAAGGAGATATTGATAAATATTGATATGGATATAACATTGCTGAACAAAATGTAGCTTTTGATTAAATGTGTGATGAAGGGAATTAATGTTCTTCACATTCTGTTGCTTTTGTTAAACTGAGGTCAACTGCCACCTACAGGTTGTGAAAAAAAGTGCAATTGTGAGACAGTTATTTTTTGTTTTTGGGCATGTGCACCGACTGATGGCACCCTTTGAATTTCGTTGTCCTTGTGACAATGACAATAAAGATTTATCTATCTTATCTTATCAATTGTACAGACACGTTTTTACGTACAAAAATCCATCCTGAATAAAAACCTGATACATTTCAGTTATCAAAATGTTTGTTTTTCTGAGTTAATCTGAGAGTTTTCCAAAAATGCATTTAACTTTGATAAATGTGCAACTGGATTAGTCTTACATTTCAAAAGGAGGAATTGTAAAGTATTGAAACTGCAATATTGACTGACATTAATTTCCTTAGGACACTTTGTTGATTAATACTGCTGCAACCTCAGGAATTTTGTCTATCTAATGACTTTTTTTTGTTGTATATTTTGAGTTGTTGCTTTGCAATTTCCCCACTACTTTTTTTTAAATGGATGCCATCTTTTTTTGTGAAAAATATTAGTCCCTCCTGCAGAAAATCATCCTTTAACTTGATACCGTCACTTAAATGATGTTCTCAGGTCTGCAAGCTGCTGCATTTTCTTTCTGTTTGAAAAGATGGTCAGTTTGGTCAAACGCTAAAATTTTAGTTTCATCAGACCACAGCATAGCTCTGGTTGTGTGTTGGTTTTAGAAAAATGGCTTCTTTGAAACTGAGTGGCCTGTCAGACTTTAACATTCAGAGGTTTCTCACAAAGTCAAAACTCAAAGTCTAATATTGCTGCCATTATACAAGCATATTTGTACACTTAACTGTTTCCCTCTTCTTAGATTATTTACCTGCAATGACACTTAAAGTTCTGATAATTAGTCATTGAATGCATAAAATACAAGCAAATAGTTGAGAAATAATGGTTTGTATAATTAACAGAGCAGTTAGTTGGTCACTGACACTGAGCACAACAATTATCTAATGCTACTGGGTTTCCAGCTCACAACTGAAACACTAGAAAGTTAGGTGTGGCATCAATACAGCAATCAAATAGACTGACTTGTTTTTAGCTATACATAAAAAAACAGAAATGTATGTTTCTGCTGAAAATAGAGATAAAGGAAGATGAAATCTGAGTTTTCACGTCTGAAATAAATTTACAAAAATTAAACAGGAAACAAAAATGAAGAATCAGAGCTTCTATTTGTGGTCTTATAAATGAAGTGTGTCAATGCAGTCAGTTTCCAGAAGATCAACAGAAGTAACGGGAAAAGGCAAAATGCGGCTGATTCAAAGAAAAGTTGCACAGGCACGTTTCTGCCTCCAGAGGGAGCTGGACAAGAGATGATAAATCGTTCAATTTTTTTTTTTTATACATTTTCTGGCAATTTTTCATTTTAAAGTGATACATACCAATGTAGAGATATTATGAATTGCAAAAATGAGAGATTTGCAGCCACTTCAGAGGAATGAGTAAGTTACAACAGAAAGGTTTAGATAAATGTACAGTTTTAAAGTGATTCTCATGAAGCATTTTGTAAAACAGATTATTAATAAATCAGTTAATTAAAGGCACAGTGGAAAGACAAACAGCACCAGGCTTCTTGATTTATGATGGGACTTGTCTTAGTTTTGGTAAGTAACCTATCTGCAGTCATAAATCAACTTATTGACTTAAACATAAGTCAGTTTTCTGCATCATCACTTGCAACCATGACATATAATCCATATAACTCAAACATATATTTTTAATTTCTTTCTCTCTGTTCTGCTCTCAGGCCTGCTCTATCTAGGCCTTCAGGGTTAAAGAGAATTAAAGCCATTCGGACATAATTAACTCGGTTTGAGAAAATATTAATCAACAATCCCACTGACATTTAGGCTCATTATCATTTCAGTCACATTCCGTCTTGTGGTATTTTCCAATTTAGGTTAATGTTTGTGCCTCCTAACCGTTCCATCCTTTGGCTTTTGTTGTCACCTTTCCAAACCTTCATTTGACATACCAAAGCTCTTCAACTTCACTCAAATTCAAATGGATCAAATTCTTGTTAACACAGTCAAAGTTTCATTATCTTTAATTGGAGCCACATTTTAAATACTGATCAGACCTATCAGCATTTCCATCTGCCTCTATATCCATAGTATCTCCATCACATGACGCTGTGACAGAAACTGCCCGTCCAGACCTTGCAGCATCTGCTGTGTGACTTTAAACAGGAAAGATTATTCTACTCAGAGACTAACACCCCGAGGAAGAGGCTTTTTCAGAGGGAGAAGAAGAAGACAGGGGAAAGAGAAGAGGGAGGAAACTATGGGATGAGGAAGAGGAGGGAATAGCTGCTCTACATAAAGGAGGACTGCGTGACACGAGAAAGAATCTGTTCTTCCTGAAAGTATTAAGGGAGGCAATCTTGAGCTGTGGCAACCCTCTCAGAAAACTGCAACTTGACGAAGGTTGGTTTGTTTTTGCAGGTTTCCGTGTGTTTGCAATGCAAAATGGTTACTTCTGCATATATCTGTGATATTAACTGTTAGTTTTTGTCACTGAAATGTGTGTTTCTGCAGCATTCCCTGCAGGCTCACAGCAGATATTTTCTGTTCTATCTTATAATATTGCTTTAAAACGTTAGCTCTGCTGTGCTTCTTCATCATCTGTGTCATAAACTTGTTCAAACCTTTATTCTCTTTAAGGAAACCAGCAAAGTAAAGACATTTTCTCTTCTCTTGGTTGTTAGGAGGCAGGTGCAGAAACTAAAACTGCTTGTGTGAAAGAGTTTGTTTGTTGTTGCTGCTGATAGTTGTATCTGAGTGAGCATGCAGGTGTTGGAGAAGAAGTTGTCGGTGCGACGCTGCCTCACCTTCGTTACGGGCCTGGTGGAGTGTCTGTGCTTCGCCGGGGTCGTGTTCGGATGGGCTTCTCTTGTTTTTGTCCTCAAGGAGGACGGCTACTTCAGCTCTCTGTGCTTTAACACAACAGGAGTCAATGACACTCAGAAATTAGGTCAGCTTGATGTTTCCACTGCTGCTGGTTTATTCGTCACAATTTGCTCAATTTTAAGCTTTAACTGTAAATGTTACTGCATTGTTTTCAAAATTATTGCATAACCTGTTTATCAATTATGCATCTAAATACACCGCTGTCTTCTTGTTTATGTCTTTCTCTGCATTACCAACAGACTGCAGTGCACAAGATGAGCAGTTTTCACTTATTTTCACCATCACCTCTTTTATAAACAACTTTTTCGCGCTGCCCAACGGCTTCCTTTTTGATCACTTTGGTACCACAGTGGCTCGACTCTTGGCAATGTGAGTAAAACTGTGTTTATAAACCACGGGGATATGCATTTGTTTGCTGCATGCTCCTCTAAAACTTTCATCCATTTAGAGACTTACAGTGACTAACTTTAGTCAATTGGGACTTTATCAAATTGTCTCAGTTTAAATACAGATGTTCTGGTTTGTTAGAAACCTCTGTGCACAACAATCTGAAGACATCATGGTGAAACAAGATGTTGCTGTGGGATGTTGGGAAGCTGAACAAACTTTCTATGAAAATATGTGGAGTTAAATTCAGGGTAATTCTAGGAAAAAACTGCAGAAGACTTTAGAGTTTTGTTGACATGACAACCGTCAGTTTGTTCTCTGATCTTTGGAGCAGATTAATGTTGCTGAAAGACAGCAATCTTCAACTTTATGCCAAACTCAAATCCATTTAGATCCAAGTCCATTTACCATGTAGCATAATGTTGATGTGAGGTTGGAAAATGTCGGGTCAAACAACACAAAGCATGAGATTGTTCATAGGGATTGCTGAGTAGAGCAAAGTGCATCTATGTGTTTTTCATAGTGGAGTCATTCTTTTTCAAAAGTCTTAAATGCAATTAATGGTGTGATTTTTTATTTTTTATTTTTCAACAGGACTTGGTGAATCTTCTCATTTCTATAAATTATTCTTAATAGATGATTTTCTGAATAATACTTCAAAGCAACCTGAACATGTGTGAAAATACCAGGTTCTGGTTTGCACAGACAATATTCTTCTTTGTTTCAAGTAAATATGTTGACAAAAACAAATTAAAGGTAGACTCAGACGCTCAGACTGTTGCTTGCAGCTGGATCAAAACATCACAGATCTTTTCTCCTGCTGTGTCTTTTCCACTCCAACATTTTCTGACAAGGACAAGATATGATGTGAAATCGATTCATTTGGGATCATCCATTTGAAAAAGGAAGAAAAATTATAATCTGTTCTGTTTCGCTTATTCTAAGACAGCCCCATCTCTCAACAGATTTCTTTACACCACTGGCTCCCTGATGGTGGCGCTCTCTTCGCCGGGTGAGAAGCAATGATAATTTCTACCAGCTTAAACAAGCTACTGCGTCTCTTTCTTATCTTTTTCTCCTTTCCATCAGCTCTGTCTTTCCTGCTCTTCCTAGCTCTCCCCCTTTTGGCTATCGGAGGCATTTTATTTCTGATCACAAACATGCAGGTACGTTGGGTTTTATACATGTCTGTCAGCACAATATTTTTTCTTGAAAGATCAGGAATGACTGTGCAGCAGTTCAAAAAGCGCAGGCTGTGAGTGAAGCTTTCGTTGCTTGAATGGCATCTTTTAACTCTGTGAAAGTGTTAGGCACATCTGTTTGCCTGAGGATAGTATACATTTGTTCATTATGCTTAGCGCTAAATTTTCGCAGAAAGTCAGATGAGAGGACTTGATTTGAAACTTTTTAGAGGTTTTTAGTGGAAGGGCTTCATTCACAGGCAAAACAGATGTTGGCCAGGCCATGACCTTCTGGCTCCAGGGGTGATGAGTGCAAATAAAGACAATGCACGACTAAAAACACTTTCCAGACTTTGAAGAGTGCTTGGAATATATTATTAACCCAAAATGTCGTGCAGTGCTGTGCATATTTACTATGGCAGGTCTATAAAGGCTAACGGTAAGATAATCTACTTTTAATTTTAGGAAAAGGTGCAACTTAAAGTCCTTTCTCTGACTAATTTTTTGTCTAAAATAGTTTTATTGTCAGTAAATGATCCCCTAAAGGAAGCTAGAGAAAAAACACATGACCAGGATCACTTATTAACTTCTTCCATGATCCACTTTCCAAAGAAATGTTTGTCTTTTGGTAAGTTTTCTGGCGAATTTTGTAACATCAGGCTTATGATCTTGTGTAGACAGACCACCAGTCGCCTCAGGAGGAATTGATGCTTAGTGAAAGATGGCATTGTGTGTCGTCTCCTAATCGTATCCCTAAGTTCAACTCTTCAAAATGCAGTTCAGTTTCCTTTGAGTTCAAGTTTTATCATGTACAAAAGCTTCAATATGATATTGATCTGTTTTGCCTCCTGAAGATTGGAAACCTGTTTGACTCACGTCGCTCTACCATAATCAATCTTTATAATGGAGCTTTTGATTCTTCCTCAGCACTCTTCCTCATCATTAAGGTGACAAACATTCAGAAAGTACGATTTTGTACAAGAGTAAAGAGCTCACGGATGCCACTAAGTCTTCTTGTCTCTGCAGTTGTTACATGAGTCTGGCGTCTCTCTCCGCACTTCCTTCCTCTTTCTGTCGGCCTGCAGCGTCGTCCACATCCTCAGGACGTTCTTCCTGCTGCCCAGAACCTTCATTCCTCACCCACTGCCTGATCGCTACGCGTACGGGTGCGAACAAACCTCCTGGGTGTAGCAACGTTAAGCCACTTTAGAAGTCTTCTTTTACTACTGGCATAACAACTCTATTTAACTGCATCTTTAACTGTGACCGAAATGCGATTTCTTTAGCTTCATTTTAATCTCTTTAAAATGACTTTATTTTTTTGTACATTAATTAGATTACTTGTTTGACAGACATGAAAGTGCCTTTACCTCTGCATGGACCGATCTATTTCTGTATATTTTTCAAAGTTATTTAGAGTGAAAACTTTTTTTATACTAAAAGAATGGCACACAATGCCATCTTTCATGACATGTTTTTTCAGTTTTTAGTTAAAAAAAACAAATGTCTGTGGAACTAGTACTTTTTTAATCTATGGCCAAGAATTGATGACTTAAAACAAACTTTTAAGTTAGTTGGTCTTATTTCAAGACCAACTAACTTATATTTTTGTCTAGTATTTTTGCACACTAGACAAAAATACTTGGTAAGACTTTGTGTTATTGCCGTACAGGGCTACTGTTATACAAACAATGATAAACTATTTATTTTCTCAAACTCTTCATACATAACTCAAGCTCTATTGTGAGTCAGTCTTTTCAAATATGTAACCAGTCCAATGATTGAAAGACATTTCAAATAGTTAGCAAAGTATACAGTTATGAATTAAAGATTTCTGGATTCCTAAGTTAAAAATAACTTAGGAATAAATAGACAAACCAAACAAATTGTGGTGGTTGTGGGTCAATATGTCTCTGAACATCTTCAGGCTAGTAAACACAAAAATACATGTTTACGAAAGATAAAACTGAAATTATGACTGACTTTCATGTTTGACTTGTTTTTAATTTATTTGCAGGGTTTCTTGTGGTCCATTAGAGACTATGAGCAGTGAGGTGACTGCAAACAGCTGTGCACTTACAGGAGCAGAGGACACACCGTTTACAAAGGACGTCCCTCTAAAACAAGGTTTGTAATCCGTCTTTCTGTGCTTTGGCTCCTGGTCCGTCTTCTCTGGGTTTATTGAGTGTTTGTTCCTCTCAGAGAAGACTTTCCGAGAGTGTTTGCTGTCCAGGTTCTTTGTGGGCCACCTGCTCTGGCTGTCGGTGATGCAGCTCAGGCACTTCCTGTTCATCGGGACCCTCAACCCCATGCTGCTCAGGCTGACAGACGGAGATTCCTCTCTGGGTGACGCCTTCCTTGCTCTTATCAGAAAAATTATTATTTGAGTCAATATGCTGCGTTTTTGAAGGTTTTGCTGCTACTTTGCAGTCAACTCAACCTGTGGGATTCCTATCAAAACATTGTTTGCTGACCATATTCTTGTATGTGCATGTATCTGTGCAGTGAGCCAGTACACCAACGCCTTTGCTTTCACCCAGCTGTGCGCTGTGCTGTGCGCTCCCTGGAACGGCCTCATCATGGACAGACACAGGGGAAAACCTCGGGCTGCAGGTAACCTGCTGGACATTTACAGGAGAAGCTCAGGAAAGACAAGGAGCCATGCTGTGATATATTTACACGTGATTGTCAATGCTTGTAGGAGAGACGGAGCATGAGGCCGACCTGAGGGCGTCTGTGCTTTCTTTATTGGGGCCTGCCATGCAAAGCAATGGCAGGAACCTATTGCTATTCTCCCAAGAAAAGTTTCTTTATTGGGGCCTGCCATGCAAAGCAATGGCAGGAACCTATTACTCTACACCCAACAAGCGTCTCTTTAATATTATTATAATTCTTTATTTTTCTTCCGTAACCGTTAATGCGGCTCGTACCGCTGGGTGCACACCTACAAATGAGGTATCAAAACGTGCAGAAAATTCACGCCATTGGAGCTATTATTTTTGGTGGGATTTGGGCTTAACGTGGCGACATAATTCGCAAAAAACTGCGAAAAAAACCCCATTATAACTCAATGGGAAAAATCCTAGAAATACCCTATTTTTGAGGATTTGCTGTGTCGTCACAAATTCACCTAGAAATGCCATTCAAATTTCATTTTGTAGATACGTCTGTGATCTCTTCGAAAGTGAAGACGGCTCGTCGATACCAGTTACGGTTTGTCCACAATTTGCCTCTAAGCGACCCAAAGTTTCTCATTTTTGCTCAAGTTAGAGTGCGTTTCTGGCTGCTTAGAGTGAGAGATGAAGACAACTTTTTCAACCCAAATCATTTTTGAAATCGCCATCACGCCCACAAATATCGCACGATTAGTATCAAAATCGGTCCTGACATTGATACGCCTGTCTGCTCCGGTAAAATGTTTTCGAAATTTATCTAGACCGTACGGTTTTCTGTCACGGTGCTTCAGAGCAAAGTCATGCGACAGGATTTTCTGAGGCTGTCTGAGGCTCTCTCCCATGTATTTGAATAGAATTTCAGATCTGGGCACAACATTTCTTTCTCTCATCGCTGTAAATGTTCTGAGTGAGGTACAGATATGAATCTCGGGACTATCGCAGAAGACACATTGAACTGTCATACGCTGCAAACGCTTTTCGAATATGTATTACGGTTCCCGAACAAGAAGGATTTGTTTCCAATGCTTTTTTGTCAGTAAAATGTGTTTGCTCAAACACACAATTGTGTGTTTGAGAGCTCAGCGCTCAGAGCTCACACCTGCTGAGACCATTATTTACCATAGCAACGGAACTCAAGAGGCTATTGGCTGCTGATTTGGACTACAGATACGCATCGCTGTAGTTCTATCTATCCTCAGTTGAAACAGATCAGGACTGAGAACTGGCCTTTAGAACTACCTGCTGCTATGGGCTGTATATAACTGATTGAACTCAGTAACTGTTACACATGGGATTAGTTTGGAACTTTAAAATTAAGCATACTGAAAATTTCAAAATAAAAGCCTTGAATATTTTACATGACGTAATTGCTCTTTTTGGCCGTATATGACTTTTTCATCCAAAGCAATGTTACACATGGGATTAGTTTGGAACTTTAAAATGGAGCATAATAATAATTTCAAAATAAAAGCCTTGAATATTTTACATGACGTAATTGCTCTTATTGGCCGTATATGACTTTTTCATCCAAAGCAATGTTACACATGGGATTAGTTCGGAACTTTAAAATGGAGCATAATAATAATTTCAAAATAAAAGCCTTGAATATTTTTACATCAGGTAATTGCGCTTTTTGGCTTTATGTGACTTTTTTATCCAAAGCACTGTTACACAATGGAATAGTTTGGCCCTCTGAAATGAAGCATACTGAAAATTTCAAAATAAAAGCCTTGAATATTTTTATGTCATGTAATTGCTCTTTTTGGCCGTATATGACTTTTTCATCCAAAGCACTGTTACACATGGGATTTGTTCGGAACTTTAAAATGGAGCATAATAATAATTTCAAAATAAAAGCCTTGAATATTTTTACATCAGGTAATTGCGCTTTTTGGCTTTATGTGACTTTTTCATCCAAAGCACTGTTACACATGGGATTAGTTCGGAACTTTAAAATGGAGCATAATAATAATTTCAAAATAAAAGCCTTGCATATTTTTACATCAGGTAATTGCGCTTTTTGGCTTTATGTGACTTTTTTATCCAAAGCACTGTTACACATGGGATTCGTTCAGAACTTTAAAATGGAGCATACTGAAAATTTCAAAATAAAAGCCTTGAATAGTTTTTACATCATGCAATTGCTGTTTTTGGCTTTGTATGACTTTTTCATCCAAAGCACTGTTACACATGGGATTAGTTCGGAACTTTAAAATGAAGTTTAACAAAACTTCCAAAATAAAAGCCTTGACAAAAATTTTAAATCGTACTGAATGGTGCACGTCCGCCTCGCTTAACGTTCTTGCGGTTCTCCGCGTGCCATTGATTACGTTGCGGCGTTCTTTAGCGTCGATGCCGATTTGTGGCGTGACGACGCCGGGCCCGAACCCCACGGGCGCGCCTTGGCAGGCCCCGGCTAAATTTCTTCCGAAATTTTCTAGTTATTATTATTATTCTTTATTTTTCATCCGTAACCGTTAATGCGGCTCATACCGCTGCGTGCACACCTACAAAAGAGGTATCAAAACGTGCAGAAAATTCACGCCATTCCAGCTATTACTTTTGGTGGGATTCGGGATTAACATGGCGACATAATTCGCAAAAAACTACGAAAAAAACCCCATTATAACTCAATGGGAAAAATCCTAGAAATACCCTATTTTTGAGGATTTGCTGTGTCGTCACAAATTCACCTAGAAATGCCATTCAAATTTCATTTTGTAGATACGTCTGTGATCTCTTCGAAAGTGAAGACGGCTCGTCGATACCAGTTATGGTTTGTCCACAATTTGCCTCTAAGCGACCCAAAGTTTCTCATTTTTGCTCATATTAGAGTGACAGCCGACCTCGGTTCATATCTGGGCACAACATTTCTTTCTCTCATCACTGTAAATGCTCTGAGTGAGGTACAGATATGAATCTCGGGACTATCGCAGAAGACACATTGAACTGTCATACGCTTAAAACGCTTTTCGAATATGTATTACGGTTCCCGAACAAGAAGGATTTGTTTCCAATGCTTTTTTTCAGTAAAGTGTGTTTGCTCAAACACACTTGTGTGTTTGAGAGCTCACAGCTCAGAGCTCACACCTGCTGAGACCATTATTTGCCATAGCAACGGAACTCAAGAGGCTATTGGCTGCTGGTTAGGACTACGAATACGCATCGTTGTAGTTCTATCTATCCTCAGTTGAAACAGATCAGGACTGAGAACTGGCCTTTACAACTACTTGCTGCTTTGGGCTGTATATAACTGATTTAACTCAGTAACTGTTACACATGGGATTAGTTTTACACTTTAAAATTAAGCATATTGAAAATTTCACAATAAAAGCCCTGAATATTTTTACATGACGTAATTGCTCTTTTTTGGCTTTATTTGACTTTTTCATCCAAAGCACTGTTACACATGGTATTAGTTTGGCCCTTTAAAATGAAGCTTAACAAAAATTTCAAAATAAAAGCCTTGAATATTTTTACATCAGCTACTTGTGTTTTGAGCATTATATAACTATTTTAACCGAAGGACTATTACGCATGGGATTAGTTTGGCCCTTTGAAATGAAGCATCCTGCAAATTTCAAAATAAAAGCCTTGAATATTTTTACATGACGTAATTGCTCTTTTTGGCTTTATTTGACTTTTTCATCCAAAGCACTGTTACACATGGTATTAGTTTGGCCCTTTGAAATGAATATTAACAAAAATTTCAAAATTAAAGCCTTGAATATTTTTACATCATGTAATTGCTCTTTTTGGCTTTATTTGACTTTTTCATCCAAAGCACTGTTACACGTGGTATTAGTTTGGCCCTTTGAAATGAAGCTTAACAAAAGTTTCAAAATAAAAGCCTTGAATATTTTTACATGACGTAATTGCTCTTTTTGGCTTTATTTGACTTTTTCATCCAAAGCACTCTTACACGTGGTATTAGTTCAGAACTTTAAAATGAAGCATACTGAAAATTTCAAAATAAAAGCCTTGAATATTTTACATGAAGTAATTGCTCTTTTTGGCCGTATATGACTTTTTCATCCAAAGCAATGTTACACATGGGATTAGTTCGGAACTTTAAAATGGAGCATAATAATAATTTCAAAATAAAAGCCTTGAATATTTTTACATCAGGTAATTGCTGTTTTTGGCTTTATTTGACGTTTTCATCCAAAGCACTGTTACACATGGGATTACTTTGGAACTTTGAAATGAAGCATACTGAAAATTTCAAAATAAAAGCCTTGAATATTTTTACATCAGGTAATTGCTGTTTTTGGCTTTATATGACTTTTTCATCCAAAGCACTGTTACACATGGGATTAGTTTGGAACTTTAAAATGGAGCATAATAATAATTTCAAAATAAAAGCCTTGAATATTTTTACATCAGGTAATTGCTCTTTTTGGCTTTATTTGACTTTTTCATCCAAAGCACTGTTACACGTGGTATTAGTTTGGCCCTTTGAAATGAAGCATTCTGAAAATTTCAAAATAAAAGCCTTGAATAATTTTACATGACGTAATTGCTCTTTTTGGCTTTATTTGACTTTTTCATCCAAAGCACTGTTACACGTGGTATTAGTTTGGCCCTTTGAAATGAAGCATACTGAAAATTTCAAAATAAAAGCCTTGAATATTTTTACATCAGCTACTTGTGTTTTGAGCATTATATAACTATTTTAACCCAAGGACTATTACGCATGGGATTAGTTTGGCCCTTTGAAATGAAGGTTAACAAAACTTCCAAAATAAAAGCCTTGACAACATTTTAAATCGTACCGAACGGTGCACGTCCGCCTCGCTTAACGTTCTTGCGGTTCTCCGCGTGCCACTGATCACGTCGCGGCGTCCTTTGGCGTCGACGCCGATTTGTGGCGCGACGACGCCGGGCCCATGCCCGACGGGCGCGCCTTGGCAGGCCCCGGCTAAATTTCTTCCGAAATTTTCTAGTTCCTGACTGCGCTGCAGTGCATCTTGTTCTCTCTGTGTGCCTCCATCCCCTCCCTGCCACTTCAGTACCTCACCTTCATCCTGCAGGTGCTGAACCGCTCCTTCCTCTACGGCGGCAACGCAGCCTTCATCAGCGTGGCGTGAGTATGGATGCATTTGCAGAAATTGTCATGGTGCTAGACTTAATTTTAAGTCATTTTGCATAAATATGGTTTGACAGTGAAACCACAAACATTTTGTAGTTTGTGATTGGCTTTTTGTATTCAGTGACATTAAGAAACTGAAATATTTTGTGTTTATTTAATCCTGTTTTTAATGCCAAGAGAATAATACACTATATAAAATGTGTATGCTTAGTGTACCTCTACATTCATATTCAATAAATTAGAATGACATTTAAAAGTTTATTTACTTCAGTTGCTCATAAATGAAACACATTATATGGGCATTAACAGGCTCATGTTTTCAAGCCTTTAATCTGGTAAAAATTATGATTTTCCACATATAATTGAAACATTACATCAAACCTATAAAAACATTTTTACTACAGCAATGAGGATTTAATGAAAAATATGTTCAATATCTTAAAGTTTAAATGTTATTTTTATTCTGACAGCCGAGCTTTTTATTGGTATCCAAGTCCAATTTTTGTTCAGTTCATTTAAACGGCAGAAATTCAAAACAAATGTAATCTCAAAGCATTTTACAAGACAGTTTCAGTTCTTACCTGAAACTGATTCTGTCCTAACCATCTTATCATGTTTAGATTAAGTAACAAACAGCACAGTTCAATCTGAAAGGCACTTGTAGTCAGTTGATGATCTAATCCAGATTGTTTAAAGTTTATCTAAGGAAGTCCAGCTGATTGCATTAACGCGTTAGTTTACAGGAATCCCTCCTGCTGATAAAGCTTTTGGCCTCAGAGCCCAGTTAGATTTCTCCTTGAAGGATCTTTATTTGGTACTGGTTTTGTTGAGTTTAATTGATCATGTATGTTTACGGCTAATTTGTTGCATCTTTGTAGGTTTCCATCTTGCCACTTTGGGAAGCTGTACGGTCTGGTCATGGTT
Source organism: Xiphophorus maculatus (assembly GCF_002775205.1). Lineage (NCBI taxonomy): Eukaryota > Metazoa > Chordata > Actinopteri > Cyprinodontiformes > Poeciliidae > Xiphophorus > Xiphophorus maculatus. The sequence goes on along the minus strand of NC_036465.1, from coordinate 15,751,714 downwards.
CTGTCTGCAGTGTTTTCTCTGCTGCAGTATCCCTGCTTTGCTCTGGTGAAAGGACCTCTGGGTGGAGATCCTTTATACGTGAGCACAGTTTTTATCTGTACCAGCTGTATGCTAATTCAGCTATGAACCCTCCTCTCATGGCCTCCCCTCTTCATGTGTGTGCAGGTGAACGTCGGCCTGACGCTGCTCAGCGTGTTTGCCTTCATACATCCCGTCTTCGTCTACATGCATTGTCGAAATCTTGCCTCTGAGAGAGCAAAGAGCAAAGCCTCATCTTAAAGAGTGCAAAACGAGGATGGTGATTTCTCTTTAAAGCTTTCCACCATGGTGGTCGAGTATCATTTCTTTTTTTTTTCTTTTTTTTTCTCCGAAGAGTTTTTGCAGCGCTAGTGGCTCGTATTTTTTCTACAGTAGGCAGACAGGAAGGAGGGTGAGGAGAGGGGGGGAGACATGTTGCAAAGGTCGTCGGGACCGGGAGTCGTCCGCGTCGAGGACTAAGGCCTCCAAACGTGGGGCGTGCTAACCCCCTGCGCCACCACAGCACGCCCCCGAGTATCATTTCTTGACTAGAAACTAAAAGAACTTTATTTTCAGTAAATTTTGTGATCATTTTACAGTTTCACCTTAAACCAGAGTTCTTTATATAGATAGTCCTAAGTGTCCCACACAGGCATAAAATTACAAATCCTCACAGTCACACTGTCAAGCTGTGCCGATCTGAAATCTCAGGAGCAACCAGCTAATTCCAGACCAAAGTGTACCGTCTCATGCAGCTCTAAAAGATCTGTGTATAATACAGGGCTTGTATTTTATCCACACACTCAACCTGTTAGAGCCTTTGCACAAATATGATCATGTTTCACTACTTAGTTTAGCGGCATTTAGATATATGATGTCACAGTTGAGGGATGGAAAGCATGCATAACTAATTCTAAATAATTAAAGCCTTGCATGTAGATAAATAACTTGCTGTCCTCTTCTAGGGTAAAAGCAACCTTTTCACAGATGGCATTTGGCTTAAAACCTGCCATCCATGAATAATCTCATAATCTGGTAGCGTAATGTTCTTCTACACTCTGGGATAATGACATTGAAAATTATGCTTATGCAGTCAGCATATCAGATGCCCTATGGTAAATAAATACAACTAAGGAAAACGTAGAGTTTTGGTCCAGCAGGTCTTTTGTCACAAATTCAATGTCAACCTCCATAAATCAGGAATAATGTGGAATGACAATCCTGCTGATAGCATCTTGTTTTTGCATTTCAAACAAATTCTTAAACAAGCAAAGATGCATGTATACAAGTAGAGACTCCCTGTCAGATCAAGAAAAAGGGATTTTAGATTAAGAGGGAGAAGGAAGATCTACTGTACTGTGTGGTATGGTAGCTGCACAGCACTGGAGAGGAAACAACTGACACGGGTGGTGAGAACAGCACAAGGCATTGTGGGATGCCCCCTCCCAGACCTGGACTCCATTTACACAGACCGGGTCAAGAAGAGAGCTGGATCCATAGCCATGGATTCCAGCCACCCAGGCCACAGACTGTTTGTGCCGCTGCCATCAGGCAAGCGGTACAGGAATATACGGACTACAACAAATAGACTGAGAAACAGTTTCTTCCCCACAGCCGTCAGAGCCATTACTCCCTGCCGTCCCCCCCTCCCACACATATCATAACCTCGCAGTCACACATACATATCCCCCACCCCCACACAGCCATATTGTTCTGCACTTTGCACTGTCACATCATCTGCATTTTGCCATAATTGGACCTGCTGCTACTTCTTTGGTGTGGTTGAGTGCCTTTTAGTTGTATATATTGTTATTATTATTATTGTGTGTTTGCTTATTTATACTGTATATATTTGACCTTTTGCACGGGAGCTGCAATGGAAATTTCGTTGAATTCTGTTCAATGACAATAAATGCTATCTAATCTAATCTAATCTACTAAAAAAGTGAACGTCTGTTTCTCTCCTTTACCTTTTGCAAGTTTCACTTCATTCCAACAACCTTTTTATGTATTTACTCAGTCATCTGATGCTTGAAGTAACTCTTTTTTTTCTTTTTTGCACAGATATTCTGCGTAGGTCATTCATTGTTTTTCTGCGTAGGTCAGTCATACTTAAACAAATTTGTTGTACGTTTGTTGTTTGATGCCTAATATGTGCCATTTATTGCTGAAAGGGAAAATGCGTTTATTTTTATTATGAAACAGATTAAGGACCATTGCAGTGACCGTAATAACAACGTGTTCAGTATAAAAGTTACTCAGCATAGATTTGAACGGCTACATCAGAGAGGAAACATCTCTGCCCTCTGCTGGCTGCACAGCAGATTTATTTCCTTCTGACCAGAAAAACATTTCTTTTTATCACGTTGACGTCGTGTTTTTGTCCATTATGTGGAGTGTCATTATTTCAGTGTTTTTATGTTAAACATGGAGACATATAGACATACTGTGTTAAAATGTGTAAAGGGTCAAAAGGGGACATTTTATATTCCGAGGGAAAGTGCCAAACTAAAGCTGATTAGTATTTTTTAAGGAGATATTGATAAATATTGATATGGATATAACATTGCTGAACAAAATGTAGCTTTTGATTAAATGTGTGATGAAGGGAATTAATGTTCTTCACATTCTGTTGCTTTTGTTAAACTGAGGTCAACTGCCACCTACAGGTTGTGAAAAAAAGTGCAATTGTGAGACAGTTATTTTTTGTTTTTGGGCATGTGCACCGACTGATGGCACCCTTTGAATTTCGTTGTCCTTGTGACAATGACAATAAAGATTTATCTATCTTATCTTATCAATTGTACAGACACGTTTTTACGTACAAAAATCCATCCTGAATAAAAACCTGATACATTTCAGTTATCAAAATGTTTGTTTTTCTGAGTTAATCTGAGAGTTTTCCAAAAATGCATTTAACTTTGATAAATGTGCAACTGGATTAGTCTTACATTTCAAAAGGAGGAATTGTAAAGTATTGAAACTGCAATATTGACTGACATTAATTTCCTTAGGACACTTTGTTGATTAATACTGCTGCAACCTCAGGAATTTTGTCTATCTAATGACTTTTTTTTGTTGTATATTTTGAGTTGTTGCTTTGCAATTTCCCCACTACTTTTTTTTAAATGGATGCCATCTTTTTTAGTGAAAAATATTAGTCCCTCCTGCAGAAAATCATCCTTTAACTTGATACCGTCACTTAAATGATGTTCTCAGGTCTGCAAGCTGCTGCATTTTCTTTCTGTTTGAAAAGATGGTCAGTTTGGTCAAACGCTAAAATTTTAGTTTCATCAGACCACAGCATAGCTCTGGTTGTGTGTTGGTTTTAGAAAAATGGCTTCTTTGAAACTGAGTGGCCTGTCAGACTTTAACATTCAGAGGTTTCTCACAAAGTCAAAACTCAAAGTCTAATATTGCTGCCATTATACAAGCATATTTGTACACTTAACTGTTTCCCTCTTCTTAGATTATTTACCTGCAATGACACTTAAAGTTCTGATAATTAGTCATTGAATGCATAAAATACAAGCAAATAGTTGAGAAATAATGGTTTGTATAATTAACAGAGCAGTTAGTTGGTCACTGACACTGAGCACAACAATTATCTAATGCTACTGGGTTTCCAGCTCACAACTGAAACACTAGAAAGTTAGGTGTGGCATCAATACAGCAATCAAATAGACTGACTTGTTTTTAGCTATACATAAAAAAACAGAAATGTATGTTTCTGCTGAAAATAGAGATAAAGGAAGATGAAATCTGAGTTTTCACGTCTGAAATAAATTTACAAAAATTAAACAGGAAACAAAAATGAAGAATCAGAGCTTCTATTTGTGGTCTTATAAATGAAGTGTGTCAATGCAGTCAGTTTCCAGAAGATCAACAGAAGTAACGGGAAAAGGCAAAATGCGGCTGATTCAAAGAAAAGTTGCACAGGCACGTTTCTGCCTCCAGAGGGAGCTGGACAAGAGATGATAAATCGTTCAATTTTTTTTTTTTATACATTTTCTGGCAATTTTTCATTTTAAAGTGATACATACCAATGTAGAGATATTATGAATTGCAAAAATGAGAGATTTGCAGCCACTTCAGAGGAATGAGTAAGTTACAACAGAAAGGTTTAGATAAATGTACAGTTTTAAAGTGATTCTCATGAAGCATTTTGTAAAACAGATTATTAATAAATCAGTTAATTAAAGGCACAGTGGAAAGACAAACAGCACCAGGCTTCTTGATTTATGATGGGACTTGTCTTAGTTTTGGTAAGTAACCTATCTGCAGTCATAAATCAACTTATTGACTTAAACATAAGTCAGTTTTCTGCATCATCACTTGCAACCATGACATATAATCCATATAACTCAAACATATATTTTTAATTTCTTTCTCTCTGTTCTGCTCTCAGGCCTGCTCTATCTAGGCCTTCAGGGTTAAAGAGAATTAAAGCCATTCGGACATAATTAACTCGGTTTGAGAAAATATTAATCAACAATCCCACTGACATTTAGGCTCATTATCATTTCAGTCACATTCCGTCTTGTGGTATTTTCCAATTTAGGTTAATGTTTGTGCCTCCTAACCGTTCCATCCTTTGGCTTTTGTTGTCACCTTTCCAAACCTTCATTTGACATACCAAAGCTCTTCAACTTCACTCAAATTCAAATGGATCAAATTCTTGTTAACACAGTCAAAGTTTCATTATCTTTAATTGGAGCCACATTTTAAATACTGATCAGACCTATCAGCATTTCCATCTGCCTCTATATCCATAGTATCTCCATCACATGACGCTGTGACAGAAACTGCCCGTCCAGACCTTGCAGCATCTGCTGTGTGACTTTAAACAGGAAAGATTATTCTACTCAGAGACTAACACCCCGAGGAAGAGGCTTTTTCAGAGGGAGAAGAAGAAGACAGGGGAAAGAGAAGAGGGAGGAAACTATGGGATGAGGAAGAGGAGGGAATAGCTGCTCTACATAAAGGAGGACTGCTTGACCCGAGAAAGAATCTGTTCTTCCTGAAAGTATTAAGGGAGGCAATCTTGAGCTGTGGCAACCCTCTCAGAAAACTGCAACTTGACGAAGGTTGGTTTGTTTTTGCAGGTTTCCGTGTGTTTGCAATGCAAAATGGTTACTTCTGCATATATCTGTGATATTAACTGTTAGTTTTTGTCACTGAAATGTGTGTTTCTGCAGCATTCCCTGCAGGCTCACAGCAGATATTTTCTGTTCTATCTTATAATATTGCTTTAAAACGTTAGCTCTGCTGTGCTTCTTCATCATCTGTGTCATAAACTTGTTCAAACCTTTATTCTCTTTAAGGAAACCAGCAAAGTAAAGACATTTTCTCTTCTCTTGGTTGTTAGGAGGCAGGTGCAGAAACTAAAATTGCTTGTGTGAAAGAGTTTGTTTGTTGTTGCTGCTGATAGTTGTATCTGAGTGAGCATGCAGGTGTTGGAGAACAAGTTGTCGGTGCGACGCTGCCTCACCTTCGTTACGGGCCTGGTGGAGTGTCTGTGCTTCGCCGGGGTCGTGTTCGGATGGGCTTCTCTTGTTTTTGTCCTCAAGGAGGACGGCTACTTCAGTTCTCTGTGCTTTAACACAACAGGAGTCAATGACACTCAGAAATTAGGTCAGCTTGATGTTTCCACTGCTGCTGGTTTATTCGTCACAATTTGCTCAATTTTAAGCTTTAACTGTAAATGTTACTGCATTGTTTTCAAAATTATTGCATAACCTGTTTATCAATTATGCATCTAAATACACCGCTGTCTTCTTGTTTATGTCTTTCTCTGCATTACCAACAGACTGCAGTGCACAAGATGAGCAGTTTTCACTTATTTTCACCATCACCTCTTTTATAAACAACTTTTTCGCGCTGCCCAACGGCTTCCTTTTTGATCACTTTGGTACCACAGTGGCTCGACTCTTGGCAATGTGAGTAAAACTGTGTTTATAAACCACGGGGATATGCATTTGTTTGCTGCATGCTCCTCTAAAACTTTCATCCATTTAGAGACTTACAGTGACTAACTTTAGTCAATTGGGACTTTATCAAATTGTCTCAGTTTAAATACAGATGTTCTGGTTTGTTAGAAACCTCTGTGCACAACAATCTGAAGACATCATGGTGAAACAAGATGTTGCTGTGGGATGTTGGGAAGCTGAACAAACTTTCTATGAAAATATGTGGAGTTAAATTCAGGGTAATTCTAGGAAAAAACTGCAGAAGACTTTAGAGTTTTGTTGACATGACAACCGTCAGTTTGTTCTCTGATCTTTGGAGCAGATTAATGTTGCTGAAAGACAGCAATCTTCAACTTTATGCCAAACTCAAATCCATTTAGATCCAAGTCCATTTACCATGTAGCATAATGTTGATGTGAGGTTGGAAAATGTCAGGTCAAACAACACAAAGCATGAGATTGTTCATAGGGATTGCTGAGTAGAGCAAAGTGCATCTATGTGTTTTTCATAGTGGAGTCACTCTTTGTCAAGGGTCTTAAATGCAATTAATGGTGTGATTTTTTATTTTTCAACAGGACTTGGTGAATCTTCTCATTTCTATGAATTATTCTTAATAGATGATTTTCTGAATAATACTTCAAAGCAACCTGAACATGTGTGAAAATACCAGGTTCTGGTTTGCACAGACAATATTCTTCTTTGTTTCAAGTAAATATGTTGACAAAAACAAATTAAAGGTAGACTCAGACGCTCAGACTGTTGCTTGCAGCTGGATCAAAACATCACAGATCTTTTCTCCTGCTGTGTCTTTTCCACTCCAACATTTTCTGACAAGGACAAGAGATGATGTGAAATCGATTCATTTGGGATCATCCATTTGAAAAAGGAAGAAAAATTATAATCTGTTCTGTTTCGCTTATTCTAAGACAGCCCCATCTCTCAACAGATTTCTTTACACCACTGGCTCCCTGATGGTGGCGCTCTCTTCGCCGGGTGAGAAACAATGATAATTTCTACCAGCTTAAACAAGCTACTGCGTCTCTTTCTTATCTTTTTCTCCTTTCCATCAGCTCTGTCTTTCCTGCTCTTCCTAGCTCTCCCCCTTTTGGCTATCGGAGGCATTTTATTTCTGATCACAAACATGCAGGTACGTTGGGTTTTATACATGTCTGTCAGCACAATATTTTTTCTTGAAAGATCAGGAATGACTGTGCAGCAGTTCAAAAAGCGCAGGCTGTGAGTGAAGCTTTCGTTGCTTGAATGGCATCTTTTAACTCTGTGATAGTGTTAGGCACATCTGTTTGCCTGAGGATAGTATACGTTTGTTCATTATGCTTAGCGCTAAATTTTCGCAGAAAGTCAGATGAGAGGACTTGATTTGAAACTTTTTAGAGGTTTTTAGTGGAAGGGCTTCATTCACAGGCAAAACAGATGTTGGCCAGGCCATGACCTTCTGGCTCCAGGGGTGATGAGTGCAAATAAAGACAATGCACGACTAAAAACACTTTCCAGACTTTGAAGAGTGCTTGGAATATATTATTAACCCAAAATGTCGTGCAGTGCTGTGCATATTTACTATGGCAGGTCTATAAAGGCTAACGGTAAGATAATCTACTTTTAATTTTAGGAAAAGGTGCAACTTAAAGTCCTTTCTCTGACTAATTTTTTGTCTAAAATAGTTTTATTGTCAGTAAATGATCCCCTAAAGGAAGCTAGAGAAAAAACACATGACCAGGATCACTTATTAACTTCTTCCATGATCCACTTTCCAAAGAAATGTTTGTCTTTTGGTAAGTTTTCTGGCGAATTTTGTAACATCAGGCTTATGATCTTGTGTAGACAGACCACCAGTCGCCTCAGGAGGAATTGATGCTTAGTGAAAGATGGCATTGTGTGTCGTCTCCTAATCGTATCCCTAAGTTCAACTCTTCAAAATGCAGTTCAGTTTCCTTTGAGTTCAAGTTTTATCATGTACAAAAGCTTCAATATGATATTGATCTGTTTTGCCTCCTGAAGATTGGAAACCTGTTTGACTCACGTCGCTCTACCATAATCAATCTTTATAATGGAGCTTTTGATTCTTCCTCAGCACTCTTCCTCATCATTAAGGTGACAAACATTCAGAAAGTACGATTTTGTACAAGAGTAAAGAGCTCACGGATGCCACTAAGTCTTCTTGTCTCTGCAGTTGTTACATGAGTCTGGCGTCTCTCTCCGCACTTCCTTCCTCTTTCTGTCGGCCTGCAGCGTCGTCCACATCCTCAGGACGTTCTTCCTGCTGCCCAGAACCTTCATTCCTCACCCACTGCCTGATCGCTACGCGTACGGGTGCGAACAAACCTCCTGGGTGTAGCAACGTTAAGCCACTTTAGAAGTCTTCTTTTACTACTGGCATAATAACTCTATTTAACTGCATCTTTAACTGTGACCGAAATGCGATTTCTTTAGCTTCATTTTAATCTCTTTAAAATGACTTTATTTTTTTGTACATTAATTAGATTACTTGTTTGACAGACATGAAGGTGCTTTTACCTCTGCATGGACCGATCTATTTCTGTATATTTTTCAAAGTTATTTAGAGTGAAAACTTTTTTTATACTAAAAGAATGGCACACAATGCCATCTTTCATGACATGTTTTTTCAGTTTTTAGTTAAAAAGAACAAATGTCTGTGGAACTAGTACTTTTTTAATCTATGTCCAAGAATTATTGACTTAAAACAAACTTTTAAGTTAGTTGGTCTTATTTCAAGACCAACTAACTTATATTTTTGTCTAGTATTTTTGCACACTAGACAAAAATACTTGGTAAGACTTTGTGTTATTGCCGTACAGGGCTACTGTTATACAAACAATGATAAACTATTTATTTTCTCAAACTCTTCATACATAACTCAAGCTCTATTGTGAGTCAGTCTTTTCAAATATGTAACCAGTCCAATGATTGAAAGACATTTCAAATAGTTAGCAAAGTATACAGTTATGAATTAAAGATTTCTGGATTCCTAAGTTAAAAATAACTTAGGAATAAATAGACAAACCAAACAAATTGTGGTGGTTGTGGGTCAATATGTCCCTGAACATCTTCAGGCTAGTAAACACAAAAATACATGTTTACGAAAGATAAAACTGAAATTATGACTGACTTTCATGTTTGACTTGTTTTTAATTTATTTGCAGGGTTTCTTGTGGTCCATTAGAGACTATGAGCAGTGAGGTGACTGCAAACAGCTGTGCACTTACAGGAGCAGAGGACACACCGTTTACAAAGGACGTCCCTCTAAAACAAGGTTTGTAATCCGTCTTTCTGTGCTTTGGCTCCTGGTCCGTCTTCTCTGGGTTTATTGAGTGTTTGTTCCTCTCAGAGAAGACTTTCCGAGAGTGTTTGCTGTCCAGGTTCTTTGTGGGCCACCTGCTCTGGCTGTCGGTGATGCAGCTCAGGCACTTCCTGTTCATCGGGACCCTCAACCCCATGCTGCTCAGGCTGACAGACGGAGATTCCTCTCTGGGTGACGCCTTCCTTGCTCTTATCAGAAAAATTATTATTTGAGTCAATATGCTGCGTTTTTGAAGGTTTTGCTGCTACTTTGCAGTCAACTCAACCTGTGGGATTCCTATCAAAACATTGTTTGCTGACCATATTTTTGTATGTGCATGTATCTGTGCAGTGAGCCAGTACACCAACGCCTTTGCTTTCACCCAGCTGTGCGCTGTGCTGTGCGCTCCCTGGAACGGCCTCATCATGGACAGACACAGGGGGAAACCTCGGGCTGCCGGTAACCTGCTGGACATTTACAGGAGAAGCTCAGGAAAGACAAGGAGCCATGCTGTGATATATTTACACGTGATTGTCAATGCTTGTAGGAGAGACTGTGCATGAGGCCGACCTGCGGGCGTCTGTGCTTTCTTTATTCCTGACTGCGCTGCAGTGCGTCTTGTTCTCTCTGTGTGCCTCCATCCCCTCCCTGCCGCTTCAGTACCTCACCTTCATCCTGCAGGTGCTGAACCGCTCCTTCCTCTACGGCGGCATCGCAGCCTTCATCAGCGTGGCGTGAGTATCATCTTCGGCCAAGTGAAATCTGAAAAGCAGGAAGCACGTTTGTGTTATGAAAAAAGAAAAAGAAGTTGAACGGGATTAAGGACACATTATGAAACTAAAACCTGTTACATTTTTTTCTTAAACATGAATAGATGTTATTTCATTTAAGGGGGTTTGATTTTGGCACAAATTGAACCCTGTACATTTACCTTTAAAGAGTTCATTTTTATTTGAAGTTTTCTTTATTTGTTGATAAGGTTTCCATCGTGTCACTTCGGGAAGCTGTATGGTCTTGGTACGTCGCTGGCTGCGTTGTTTTGTCTGCTGCAGTATCCCTGCTTTGCTCTGGTGAACGGAGCTCTGGGTGGAGATCCTTTATACGTGAGTGCTGACTTATCTCTCAGTTAACTTAGCTGTGATCCCTCCCTCTAATGACTTCCTCTCTCATGTCTTCTGTGTGCGCAGGTGAACATTAGCCTGACGCTGCTCAGCTTGCTGCCCTTCGTACATCCCCTCTCTGTTTACCTCCACTGTCGAAAACTCGCCTCTCTGAGAGACAAGAGGGAAACCACAGCTTTCTCCTCTTGAAGCCCACTGACTGATGGGACAATGTTCCCCACATGAATGACTGTGCCATTGTACCAGTTGTGACAAACAGATTCACTGTGCTGGGTTTGAAAATATATTACGGGCATAAGCTTTAATTAAATGTTAACCCAACTGTTTATCTAGCAGATTTTATATACTGAATTTCTCTCAAGTAAGAAATGAACACTTATTATGGGTTGTCCTTGAAATGTTACAGACCGGATGAGGCTTATTTACCAGATAATTTCATAACAATCATAGTGGCTTGCCTAAAATTTTACAGTTTAGCCGCCCTGTTGATGAAAGGGAGTCTGTAACTCAGCAACACACACATCTTGTTTCTCCTGTCTAACCCAAAGATCACATGAGCATAAATCTAAATACTGCAGAGGTGTTAAAGTTGCCAGATCTGTCTCACATCAGAACAGGCCCATTTACAGATCCAACTGTGATTTTAAAAAATAAACAAATAATTGTTTTCGGTCAGGAAGGTTGAACTTTTATGTTCTGGGTATGCCCCTAGTTTCTCTGCCCAGTTGAAATATTAAAAAAACATCTGGTGGTGTCCATAATGTGTCCTGCTTGAGCAAATACCAACCATCCTGCTGTGCAGTTTCAGAATATGGAAACACTTTTAGGAGACCTTTCAAAGATTCAAAGAAGGCTGGGTAATGAACAAGTCAAAACTTTTGTCTGGAGTCTGAATCTGCAGAAAGGCGACTGCTTCAACTAGTGGGCTGTAAAAATCCACAAACCTACTTGACCCCTCTCCGTGGGTCAATACCTGAGAAACACCAGATACTCTCCAGAGACTAAGTCGAGAGTTCAACTTCAGTGTGGAGTTTAGTCAGGCTGTAGTTGGTAATGCTCAAGGTAATAATGAGGCATGGCTTGACTCCCAGTTTCAGAATCACATTGTGCCAAACTTTCCGCCCTGCAGACGGTGGACCCAGATGAAAAAACAACCTGTATCTTGTTGGAAAGGGCCTGTCGATCACCAAGCTATGCATACTGCTCAACCACATTTATCATCTTCTAATCCTTTTAATTTGTTTCATGGTTTCACCTCACATACTGGAGCTCTTACGTGGCGCAAAACAAAAGTTGATTATATGATGTTAACATGATTTTCTTGAGACCTTGTTTTTTCTTTCATCTAATAAATTTTTTTCTGTAGCTGACTAATGCGTCATGTTATTTCTTTTGTTTATAATCTGTCATTTGTGCGTTAGGTTTTATGTGTGGTGCTTGTTCTTTTGGCAGCATACACCAACAGATGAAGGTGAAAAAGATTCAATTCTTGTTCAAAAAAAAGTTTTCAAGTTATGCTTATTTTATTTGCATGAAAAAAAGACAAAGTTCCACAAATCTTATTATTGCTGTCTGAAGATGGCAAACTCTCTTAAAGTGGTGTAACAACACAAACGTCCTGAGCCAACATAATAATATTTTTATACAGTCTTTACTACAGATCTCTCCTCTTTTTTAATATGTTGTTACTCTAGCAAAGAACCTGAAAAGCTACACGAAATCTGAAATTCAACAAAAGGTTTTTGTTGTTTTTTTTAAATAATTTGTGCTTTTGTGATGTTAGTCCAGCAAATTGACAAAATAGTTGATTGAAAACCTAATTTCATTGCTGTCTTTGGGGAACCTTTCAACTTAATGCAGAAAAGTTGCACAAAAACGTTTGTGTCTCCAGAGGGAGCTGTGCTAAAACTGATAAAGTGTCTCATGAGATGTTTGTGTTTGAGAAAATAAATTGGTAAACTGTCAATTATGTTTGAATGAAATGTGAAGCCATACAGCTTCACATTTCCTTACCCAGCTTAACAAAATCTGCTCTAAGTTACATTTCAGGCGAAAACAGTTGCATAAAATAGATATTCATTAGCAATAAAAAAAAATGCCAGAAGTAGACTAACACATTTTTAAATTGTGAAGTGAATCCTCCATTGAGGAAATTTCATGAATGAGATTCAATCTGCAGGGCGGGGGGTGTCGGCTTTTAAGATCCGCTTGACGTCTGTGATCCAAATAAAACAGATTTTTTTGGGAGAAGTTGTTGGGAGGTTTGTCACTGGGCAGGAAGGTTGAGAAAAAAATCTGTGGCTTTTTTTTAAATAGAAAGGAAGCTCCCCCACAACACCTGCTGTGCACCAACACAACCCAAAAAAAGACTTCGTGCATCCCCACAAACTCTTCCACGTCTAGAGTTTGCGTCTGTGTGCTTGCATGTGTGCGCACACACGTGTGTTACTTCTGCGTCATTGGTGATTTCAGCTTCAGATTCTCACTCATTTAAAAATAAATAGTTGCATAAAAGCACGTCCAAGTCGAGAATGAAGGCAGCAGGAGAGGAAGATTAAAAATGGCCCCATCTGTTAATGAGGTGGTTTGTTGCTGCACCACATCTTCATGGCAGATTTAAAGACTCACTCAGACTGTCTGTTCCCTTTAATCGGTGCAGCAGGCAAAAAGTCACAAATGTTACAGCTTCATATTGTCATCATCCATGTGTTTGTTCCCATCCGTCCCTGGCAGCTAATAGGGAGATAAATCATTTCTGAAACTGAGTGAATGTCTGACTAGCAGCAGCAGAACCAGAGAACATAATGATCCTCACCTCTGACTGTGATATCTAAGCTAAATATGAAAACAACATCAACCCACCGGCATTTATATCAACAAATCTCAAAGCGCTAACATGCTTTTCATTCAGTAATCAATCTGAAAGCTTCTATAAGCTCTACTTCTTCAGATGGCAGTAAATCCTCCTTTTTCTCTTCTCTGTTTCCTCTTATTTACAATCTTTGTCACCTTAACAGTTTCTTCTTACTCTGCACATGTTTTCGTGTGTTTTTGTTTTTCTTTCACTGAACCACTAATCATGACATGACCAACCTCTTTTAATCCGTTTATCTTGTCCTGTTAATTAATCCACGCAGATGAAGCAGGTGGAAGCACACTTTCTGTCCTTAAGTTGTATTTTTCCACTGTATCTGTTAAAAAGCTAAAAATATTTGAACGCAAACAGCTCTGCAGTGGAACGTGATCAAAAAATCAAAAATGCCTCAACATTTCCCCCAAAGCTTGGGTTGAAGAATGATTTGAACCAAATAGTCCCCAAAGCTAACACAGAGTTTGGACAACAGCTTTCTTATTTCACAATCAAAATTTTAAAATACAAGATGTTCTGAGGAAAAAAACGCAGAACTTAATTTAATCTGGATAAAGCCCTGATTAATGATCTCCTGCTCGTCCTGATATCTGAAGTCTGATAGGAACGTTCTAGTGACAGACATCCATCATCGGGTAGCTCAAACAGCTGCTGCTTTTTTTCTGCTCTGTTATAATTTTCGACTGGACCCATATCAGATTCACATGTTCATTTCAGTGACACATACTGAAGTAGTGGGTGACTTATTTGAATAAAATCCTTGGCAGAGCCTGTTGGTTTGAACTGGTGAACAATTAGTTAGTAAGAAAACAATGGAGAGGCTCAGGAAGAGGCTGAGGAGGTGGAGGCAAGTGAGTTACAGAGTAGGAGAAATGAATAAAAGCTGATATAACATCAACTCCATATTTGATGGACCAGAGCAACTACATTTCTTTTAGCAGATCATGGAGACCAAATACTTCAAATTCAACAAACCATTGTCAAATCATATTTAGATACACAAAATGAAAGCCTTTTTATGAAAACAAGAGAGCTAAAACGACCTGTCTGGAGTTGCAATAAGATTTACGTTTAAAATGCACAGAAGAGATGTGAAGAAGTGATAGAGTCAACATTTCTGTCAATACTGTATGTGTTGCCTTCAAAACAGAGAAAACCATAATCTTTGATAATTATGTTCGTCAAGTTATGTCTATGTTTATGTTACATATTGATGCATTCCTTCCTGATTGAAATTTTTACGAATACCTTATAGCTACGGTCAAGTTTGGTAATGGCAGGTTGATGATCTGGGTTTGTTTTAGAGCCACAGGAAGTGGGAATCTTGCGGTCATTGAGTTGACGTTAGGGTCTCCTCTACATACCCACGATGTCTACAGTAAAACATGAGACCATCTGATCTGAAGCTAGGCTGAAATCGGATCCTGGACAGAGGTTAGCAGCAGCAGCAGATGAAACAGAATGAAAGGAAAGAACTTTTCAAAGGCCTGATCCTGAAGGAGAGCAGGGCGGTGCAGAAACGAAGGTCTGTAAACCTCAATGAACTGAATCAAAGTAGCAAAGGTGACAGGCAGAAAACATCTGTGTTGAGACTTCCTATTTCCAGTTTGAGTTAATAGCAATAATTTGCAATGGGATGCTTTTATAATGCTGCATTGTTAATTATTCATGCTTGAACCGTGATTAGTATCTGGTTTTATTTATGTATTTTAACTATTTGGGCTAATTTAAGGAACCCTCCATGTAAACTGTCAATTCTGATTTTAACAAATGTAACATTGTAATGGCAAATGGAAAGCACAACCAATTTCGTTTCATTATTTTTAGGGGTTTGGCGATATATTCACAAACTTTTTTCCTTTGACTTTGATTTTGTTGTATAAATGATGATATCGTGTCACTTGTAGAAATAAAAAGGTGGTGAAGACCAAATCTTTCTTACTATTGCAACATTAACTCATCTGTAGATAATGTTCAGTAATCATTAATCTCATTTGGCACGCCGCATCGATGGGTGTTTCACGTTTAGGGCAAAGTTTCCTAACCTATTCAACACGTTCAGGCGAATAACTTTTCACTTTTGTGTTACCAAAATCTAGTTCTGAGGCCATCAAGGATCAAATTGGGCGTATGTTTAAATCAGTTGCAAATGTGAACTTTACATATATCGCCTTCTCCTCTGACACTAAATATCAAGTGATTCATTGTCTCATTATCAAAGTCTTCTCAGACCTTTGCTGTCCAGCACCCACATTCCTCATGATTCATACATTTGTATCAGCTTCTCTCTCCCAACAAAAGCTACAATTTGTGAGAATTATTAGCAATTGCATCTTTGCTGTGTGTTTTTATAACCAAGGATCACTTAGAAACTCCCCACTGACAAATCTCTGATTAAATACTTCTTGAGCTTTCTGCTTGACCTTGGACCTGGTGGGCAGAAGCAAGTTCTGTCCACACAATCTTCAGCACACTGTACATACAGTATGTGTGTGTTCTGTGTTGAGGTGTGTCTGCATGTGTTTGTGGGTTGATGGGCGGTGGACAGTCAGCTACATGTTAAATTAGGATCAGGAACAGAGTCCATGAGCATCCTGTGTTTACACCAGTTCAAATGCCAGAGTCCCTGTGATTCACTTTGTCACAGGAGGCAAGTGAGAGGATGCATGGGAGGGGATCTGGGATCTGGAAGGCGATGCGTATATTTATTCATTTCTCTTTGCACACACTGACAATGCAAGGTGTGGTACCACACCAGAATGACGGACATTCATAAGAGGAATGCTTTTAAAATCACCTTTTGGATTCTTGATAAAGAAATTTGGGCTTCAAGAACCTCTTGTATTCACACACGCATGTTTGAACATGGAGAGCCAGCTGCCTACTCTCATTACTCCAGGGCCACTGAATAAATTATTTGTGCATAAACACACACACACACACACACACGTGCGACCTTCTCAGCTCCACAGCCCCCTGCGGAGGCCGGCTGCTTGGTGAGCTGTCCACCTCCCCCTCTCACAACACCGCAGCCAACAAGTGGTCGGATTCCAGGCGCGCAGTTAATTACTCCCTGCACTGCGAGCCCAGCTTGGAGTTGCAGATGACCTTCCATGGAGAAGGCTCTGGTGAGATGGGAGCAGATGATGTGCATCATGGAGGACCTGGCAGTGACCCGTGACATTTAGGGAGGAGTCACACGTGAGTGAAACCCAGCCCACCCTCTTAGCCCTGACACACTTTATTTCATATGCACAGTAGCTCCTTCCCACGGCCTCACTGCACCGTGCCTTCTCCTCCAGGTGGTTACACAACAGCCAAATCAGCTGGAAACAATGAGAGTCAGCCTGGTGTTCTCCTAATGTCTTTCAGAGACGACAGCATACACCTTCAAACTTAAACAAACAAGTTCTTATGTTTAGATAAATTGCCCTCATCATGTTACAGGGAATCTTAAAGTTTCTGTCTTAATTCTGGCTTTTGATCACTCTTCTAATCTGAAATGCTACAGGTAGGCCTGCCACAATAAACAATAAATCAATTAATCACATGATAAATTAAGAGAAACTCAATAGTTTTCATTTGATTTATCGTTTTTCTCTTTCCTTTCTGTTTTTACCAGAAACTGAGTGATAAAAGTTTTCAGTCTGGTGGGGTTTTTTAAGATAATTTTGTTAGCAGAGACTTCATAATTCATTTAATTTGTTGTTTCTGTTGTTTTCTTTATTCATTTTGGATATTTAAAATGTCTTCCAGTTCCAGTGTTTAAATGTTCATTAGAATTTAAAGTTTATTGATCTTTGAGAATGCCATTATTACTATCATGTTGCTTGAAAATGGCCTGAAAACAACATTATTATCATTTACCGTGATAACTTATGGAACAATTTATTGATAATTGATCAATTTATCCACACAGCATGTTGTTTGGCCATGTTTACATTACTTCATGCTAATGCTACACACGTGTTGGATGGAAAGGAAGATAAAATAACATCTGACTGTAGACTGACTGACAGTCTAATTGATTACAGAGGGAAAGCAGTTGAAACCTAAGTTATGTTGTCGTTGCTTAATAATTTTTTTGGTTTCTGGTTTTAAAAAAGTTAATGTATGTAATGTAGTGTCTGACCACACAGGAGAACTTTCTGGAGGATTTGGGAATGCAGTCAGGTCAAGGGTCAAAAGACATTAAGCTTGAAAAATAAATCTAATGTACGGTTTCCAGATGGACAAGCAGACAATCCGGCAGCAGGACCTGAAAGAAAACATGAATATGAAATATATATACAGTACAGGCCAAAAGTTTGGACACAACTGTGTGTCATTGAATTCAATGAGAAAGTGTGTCCAAACGTTTGGTCTGTATTGAGTACAGACCAAAAGTTTGGACACACAGTTGTGTCCAAACTTTTGGTCTGTACTGTATATGTGGTGATTTGTTTACCTTGGAGGATATGTGTAGGGCAGAGCCCTATAAAAGGGAAACTGCTCAGAGATTGGGAGGTTTTCGTTACGATCGGGTCAAGATTTCCTCACAATTCGGTCGTGCTGACTTAGGCTGCAGTATTGTAATAAAACTTTGATGTTCAACAAAAGTCTGTAGCATGTAGAGTCTTTGCCTGCAACGTCACCACACAGCAACAAGAGAAGACGGACAGAAGAGACTGCAAAAATATTAGCCACTGTGCCCAAATAGTGGAATATCT
Organism: Xiphophorus maculatus; assembly: GCF_002775205.1. NCBI lineage: Eukaryota > Metazoa > Chordata > Actinopteri > Cyprinodontiformes > Poeciliidae > Xiphophorus > Xiphophorus maculatus. The sequence continues at coordinate 15,733,712 of NC_036465.1, read as the reverse complement.
GTCTTGTCTAACAGCAAAACTGTTTCCCAGAAAGCATCACTTTCTGTCAGCAGCTGCAAATTTGTTGACTTAGTTTTTGGCCAGACCGTTCTCAGTCCATGTCAAAACGCTTTGTTGTGAACAGTGAAACTGGTTTACCAGCATTTCTTACCTCAGAATCGACTAGAGAGTCAAAGGTTCTTGGGTTGCTGTATAGCATCATAACCAGTTTCCTTTCATTTGACGAGGCAGATAGTTGTGAATTAGACAGTTCTGGGTATTCCAAAAGGAAAATTATCCCAAAAATACATAAAAACTCATTTTGAAAAGCTCATGATTACCTTCCTGAATGACCTGCCCAAACGTCAATTCCATCTGAAATTTATGGGCAATTGTGAAAATTCTGATCCACGGTAAATAAATAATAAATAAGCAAACATGTTTAAGTTAATTAATCAATCCTGCTTAGATCATGTTTAAAAATTTACCCACAAATATAGCTGATGCCTTTCGTTTGCTTCAAAAAGTTTTGTTCTTGAGGCAAATCTTTCTTAAGGACATTTATCCAGATATTAACGGGTATGTCTGTATATATTTTAGCCTGTCAGTCATAAAAAGGAACATTATCAAAACATTTAGATCCACTTCTTGCCAAGTGCTACTTTGATAAATATTCCATTAAAATTGACACTTTGTTTTGATGATTAACTTGATGTGCAGTTTGTACTGTTCCACAAAGATTTGTCAGTATTATGTCATCCTTCTGCCACGCACACATAATGTAGCCCATCCATATGTTGGGTTTGATCATTTTTGCTCCACCGCTGGGTTTTCCTTTCATGTTCATCTGTTGCTGTGAGATGTAGGCGGCCCTCGGCTTCTTTCCAATCCAGCCTACACTGAAGCAGAGTAATGAGATTTTGGGTTTAATGCCAAATGAGTTTACCAACCTCCCCTTTTCACCGTTGGTGGTGAGCATGATGTGCCACAGGTGAAATCACAGCACTTTTAATTAGCTGTAGTTTTACAGTAAATTCTTTGGCTTTCCTCCAGGAGGCAGAGAGCTTGTTTTGTGCCAAAACTGCCTCCATCCCACCTCCTTCCAGTAGAAGTCAACCAATCCTCCCACACTGTGCTTTGTCTTAAGGGAAAATGTTTTTGACTGTATCAAGCAAAGCCTGCATCTTTTGTCTTTATATTATATAAAATTTAATTCAAAATTAATCAAGTGTATTCATTTAGGAAGTTAGAGCATTTTGTTTCCTATAATCATCCCCACATTTATAAGTAATAAATAATTAATCTCCCCTTTAGCAGACGGTTGTCAATATTTGGATAGCGCCAGGTCTCTGCTTTCCACTGCCTTTCCAGGCGCTTCCTCCGGCGGCTCGTAACCCTCCCTCCTGGCTGACGTAGAGAGGATCCTTTGCTGCCCACGGCCGTGGGCGACGCGCCGGCCGCGGGTATAAAAAGCTTCCCGGGAATCCAGAACGTCACTGCTTGAAGCCGCAGTGACTCGGTCACCAGAGCTGAACCGCAGCAGAGATAGCAGCAAGCAGGCACTTCCACGCCGCGCAGGCTAACTCGCTTTCGGCTTTGGTTCGAGATGGAGACCCGTAGGACCGTGAGGAGCTCCAGAGCTCACAACTTCAAGAGTAAGTTGCGCAGCATCTCGATCCTGCAGGAGGAGGATGCTAACTTTTAATCTGATCTTGTGATTTGAGTTGTCTTATGTGTTTGATGGAAATTTGTATGGGTTTAAAGTAGACATTTAGATGTTTAAGCAACAATAATTCATATATTTCTCTCTTTTTTTGTGGACGAATGAACTTTTTGCGCTTTTACGCAGAGAAACTTTGGTTTATTTTCAAACTTTGGAAATAACATTAGCTTAAACAAAAACTTAACACAACTTATTTCGTTTATAAATGTGTGGATTTGCATTTTTAAGTTCTGATAGCAAATAAGGTTGCCACTTTTGTATGTTCAAGAGTAAATAATATAGTTAAAATAATTTTAATATAAGTGAGCAAATCTGAGTTTGGTTCTGTTGTAAAGTTTAACGTTTTTCTCTTTTTGCATACAGAGAGTCTTAGTATAAAACTAGTGAATAAAACAACTAAAATTTACTTCTGTACTTTAGTTTGGTCCATCAGGCTACCCCTAAAACTTTCAAGTGATGCTCCTGTATCCATGATTTGTGCAAACAACTTTCAAACTCCAAAACTCAGATGATGATTTTTCTCCACATCTGCAGATTCTGCATGTAGCCACACTTGTTAAAAGGTCAGAAGGTTAGATGGTGGAAAATCTTGCGCAGAACTGATGAATGGAACCTTATTAATATTTAACGCATGTACTTTTCCCGCATTTACTTCTTCTGTGGGGTGTTATCCGAGCGCTGCCAAATGGCTTCTGAATTATTAATTAAAACTGAAACTGATCCTGCTCTGGGTACTGGTTGTAGCTTGTACGTGCTCTCTCCCCTGGCACCTCTCCCAGGGGAAACAACCATTTGATTTAAATAACATGAGATCTAGAAATCTGTGTCAATTTAATATAACACTTTCCAAATCACATGTTCCAATATTTAAGAATGTTGTCTGGGTCATAGATTAGTGCCAAGTTTACCAATTAAACTTGCTTAGGGCCAGAGTTATGCAACCGAGTCACTGATACCTGTGTAAAGTGATCATCTGGAAATGAATAGGTGAATGATTTTTGTCTGAATTATATATGGGGAGTATCAAAATGACATGGGTGAAGGAACATACTGTTACATGGAATCACAACAACAGGTTTGATAGACAGAAAGCTCATTCATAAGCAGACAATGTGCAGGTTTCCAAACATTACAATACCAGCATCCCTTCCTCAGTCTTAGTTTCTGTAAAACCTTCTTCCTGTAAATTGTGATGTTTTCCAGCTTAGTAAAAACCTCTTTCTGCTCCTCTGTACCTTCAGGTGGACTGACCCTTTGGTTGATTCTGTGGCTGGTGGTGGTGAAGCCGGGCGGGGTTTCTGCATGCCCCAGGCTGTGTGTGTGTTACCCTACGCCCATGACGGTCAGCTGCCAGTCCCAGAACCTTACCATGGTTCCAGCTGGAGTACCCTACGACTCCCAACGAGTCTTCCTGCAGAACAACCGCATCACAGAGCTTCGCGCAGATTCCTTTGGCTTCGAGACACAGGTGCGCTCCCTACTCGTTGGAAATGTTCCCTGTTACTAAAGAATTTCTTTTTTAAAACATTTCCCATTAAATCCCCATGCAGGTGCTTTGGCTGTATGGAAACAACATTACATGGATTGAGGCCGGAGCTTTCAGCAACCTCAGGATCCTGGAGGAGCTGGACCTGGGCGACAACCCTTCGCTGCGGCACCTGGAAGGTGGAGCATTCAGGGGGCTGGAGAAGTTGCAGAGCCTGCACATGCATCGCTGCAAGCTGGCCACTCTCCCCCATGATATCTTCCACAAGCTGTACAGCCTCCAGTTTCTCTACCTGCAGGTAAATACGGCATGCACACACACACACACACATAGACAAATGTAAAAACATTTTTGAGATGTTCATCATTTATTTTGCTTTCAACAGGAGGCAATCATGTTGCAGAATTAGTTTACTGACGCAACAGTTTGCATCCATGCCGCACCCCACCCCCCTCCCCCACGCACACACACACACGCCATGACGTGTTCCACACTGCTGGAAAATTTAGTCTAAGCAACACATTCAAATAGAACCTCAGAAAACCAAGGCAGCACATGTGCACCAGTGGTCTAGCCTCATTTAATCACACAAACTATTCAGTTTTGTAAAGTCAGAGGATATATCCAGAAATATATGAAAAAAGAGCATGTTAGGTTTAAAATACAAACAAATCATCAATAAAATGAATGAAAATTCAGCAGCACATCCCACATTTAAACATTGCAGCTGATTACTAAAGAAAATTGAAACAGAATCAGCTTCCTCTTTTGCATTTTCACTAAATTCTCTCATATTTGGGTTTTTCTGCAGGAAAATCAACTCCATTCTCTGCAGGATGACCTCTTCTCAGATCTGGTCAACCTGACCCATCTATTCCTGCATGGGAACCGAATCCGTGCCCTCTCTGAGAATGTGTTCAGAGGCCTGGTCAACCTGGACCGCCTCCTTCTCCATGACAACCGCATCCGGCAGGTGAACCGTCGGGCTTTCCGCGATCTGGGTCGCCTGACGATCCTTTACCTTTTCAACAACTCTCTGGCCGAGCTGCCAGGCCAGACCATGAAGGACACCCAGGGCATCCAGTTCCTGCGCCTCAACAGCAACCCGTGGTCCTGCGGCTGTGAGTCCCGTCCCCTCTGGGAGTGGTTCCGCAAAGCCCGCATCTCCTCCTCGGAAGTCGTGTGCACCTCCCCATCCCAGCGCCGTGGCCAGGACCTCCGATTCCTGCGTGAGATGGATTTCGCCCTCTGCCCCATGCCTGACCCCGGCTCCATGGCTGGAACCACAACCACCACCTTCAGCACCAAGACGCGCTGGTGGTTCTCCAAGCACAAGCCTGCATCGTCATCGAAGGCTTCGTTCCAGAAGAGCTCAGAGAGTGTGAAAACCTTACCCTTCTCCCCCGTAAAGCCTCAGTATCCCCCCAAGAAGCCCGCCGAAACCTTACCCTACAAGTACGAACTGTCCGCAGACGAGGCAGCTCTTCCCAAGCTGGATCCGGAAGAGTACTGGGCCAACTATGGAAACGAAGACTCCTCCATCCGCTGCGTCGAGCTGGACTGTGCTCCCAGCTATGACAGTGCAGCTTTCCCTTCATCCTCCTCTTCAAACATCACTCCATCCCATCTCCACTTCCTCTCCTTCTTCATAGTAACACTCCTACTCCATTTCCTGTTAAGCTGAGCTGTTTTCTCCTCTCACACCGTCTCTTTCCTCTAAATTTTCCTTCTGCTCTTTCTTGTTCACACTAAAGAAATTGCATCTCGATTCCCTTCTGTTGCCTCCTGCACATTCGTGGCGGATGATTCAGTGATGCAGGAGATGGACGAGGCAGCAGGGAGCTGTTTCAGAGCAAAGAGCAGAGGTCAGATTACCTGAAGCAGGAAGCGATAAGTGAGTGCAAGTAATCTGGTGGGGTCTTCAGATGCTACTTGTGATATCTCAGTCCAAACGATGCAGGCTCCGTGATCTAATGATTGTCTAATCACTGTTTATGCCATGGTAGTTGCACAGAGCAGGGGATTCACAGACAGTTTGGCACCACCAGATGTTAGAAAAATATGCAGATCCTGAGAAATAATGGAAGTGATGAAAAGGTTCAAACTTTTACCAGCAAACAAGCACCTGTAAATACAGCACAGAATCACTGTAGATAAGCTTATTCCATATTGTACATAGGATAACAGGATTTGTACTTTTAGTAAGAACAGTTTGTATTAGGTTCATTGATTTTTGAATAGAAGGAAGCCTAATAATATGTGTTAGCTCGTACAGTTTCACCCAACCATCACTCCAGCCTTATCTGCTTTCATGTTGTTTCCTGGACTTCTCTAATTCTCAGTCTGTTTGATTATGTTTGTAAAACTTGTTTTTGTGTTTCTAACCGGAACATTTTTCACAAAAAGGAGAATTTGAAAATGCATGACTTGCTTTGGATTTGACCAGAGTCAACATATATGCAAAATATGGTCAAACAGATCATGACAATCAACCAGATGTGTCTGCAGCTTTCTGTCTCCTGTATCTGTGGAAGAAAAGTAACTGCAGTGAATTAAGGCCATGTGTTTGTGACCAACCCTCTATGTTTTATCTGAATCATAACAGTAAATGTCTAAACTGATCATACTGTGATGTTGCTGGATTTTGTATTTTTAATGGAAGATGCTGTTGAAGTGTTTTATTTAATAAAAAAACTGAATTCATAAAGTTTCAGCGAGTTTTTTTTTTTTTTTCTCAATGCGGTATCCATATTTGCCACATTAGAAACTGACATTGGAAATAAAATAAGCCTTATGAGATGAGGTCAAAGAGATTCATATATATACAAACACAATATATAATTATTTTTTATATTTATTAAGTCACTAATTTGTTTGCATAAATTATTTGAAATATGTCTTATTTAGTATTCAATTTGGGAATAATTAATTGTTTTATTTGATCAATATACTATGAATTAACGACCAAATAAAACAACTTAGGACTCTCATCTAAGAAAAATAATATTTAGTTACATGTAATCTACTTCTTTCTTGCAAGTTTTCATCTTATTTATGTAAATTATTTTGATAAAATCACAGTGATCCACAAAGAAAGTTTGAACGTGATTAAATAAAAACACAGTTATAAAGAAAAGTGCAAATTAAACTAAGGAGGTAATTAAAAATATAGTAAGTACAAATATTTAATTTGATGCACTTTATTGGCCTCAAAGGGAAATTAATTTTCAACAAAGTCTACCAGATCCACACCACAACAACACTCTTACACATTTTCTATTCCATTCTCATAACAGAGAAAAAAACAGTTTTCAGCTCTTTTTTATGTAACAGGACATATACTGTACGTACTCTATATTGGGACTATCATGTACGAAAATGCTAACAAGCATGCAAATATCAATAACAATATCCCTTCGGTACAAAATAAACCTAAAATGTTTATGTTATTGCAAAATTCTGCCAGTGTCTGAAGGTGAAATAAACAAGTTTTATTCTGGATACTTTGTACTTTGGACTTTATAGTCTTTATTTTGTCTGTGCTGAACTTGTTTATAAAACTACAGGTGGATGAATGGCATATTTTTTGTGTGTGTATGCAAGCGGCATTAGCGGTTCATGCGTGACTGGGAGTGTGAGTAAAGATGGCCACCAGTTTAAGCGCTGGTCACTTCGCACTCCGGCCTCTTTTCTCGTTGTTTACAGATGGCGGCTATATCAGGCTACTGCAGAGGGAGTCTGAATGTGCATGTGCTTGGGGGTTGGTGGGTGGGCTGAGACGTGAATCAAGAAAAGAGGCAGGATGGAGAACACACACCAGGACCAAAATGTGACAATGCGTGTCAGAATCAGCACACCCCCTCAACAGGTCCGCTCTCAACATGAATATGTTCGTCATGATGCATGCAGCCATGCATGTGCTGTGCCAAGACTCTAACACACACACTGAAGCACAAACTGGAGATTTCAAAGAGAACTTTCATGATCTGTTCCACTTTTACTATTTTAATGGTAACAGTTAAAATAGTTGCTGATGAACAGTTTACTAATTTAATAATTTAAATTTATTAGTATTTCTCCACTTCAAAAAATATTCTTTATTTCAGAAAATTAAAGACAAATGTGTTCAGACAGTAGCAGAATACTGCACTGACTCCAGTCACAGCCCTTACTTTGTGAATCTCCACCAAACTTTTCAATCAGCATTCTTTTTCAACATATTCAAAGTTGCAGTGTCGCATGTTGCTATTCATTTTCTTATCACAATTTTTCCTTCTGCTCAATATTCCATTAATATGGTTGTATAGAGCACACTGTGGAAAGCCAGCTTCTTATATAATGACCTTGCACTCTTCCCCATGATGGCATTGTTTACAAAATATTATTTCTGATAAAAAATAAATGTAAGTCTTAATGTTAAAATGTTGGGAGAGTCTAATCTTGGGGTTTTATTAGTTGCAAGCCATAAAAGCTTTGAAATATATCAGTAATCAATTTACATATTACATTTACTTTTTCAAATGTTTATTTAAATAAATGGACTTCATGATCGTACGGAAATGTACTCAAGAGTCTGCTATCAAAGCTTGAATAAAGGCAGCAAATATTGAGCTTTAATTATTTGGTAGCTTGTCAGAAAATATGCTGTGGAAAATTTAAAAAATAAAGGATTACTTGACTGTTTTCTTGGCAAGTCGCTTCCTGGTTGCCTAGCAACTGCTCAGGGAGAGGAAACAGTCTGAAACCCAATGAACTGAGCAAAACAGAAATCTTTAATTGTATGTCCATCAATTTTTTGTACAGATAAACCAGAAAATGTGTAACCAATTAATGAGAGCTCTACAAATCATGCAACCTAATGTGATCATATATCACATTTCATGGGCTAACTTAATTTTTTGTTTTCACTTTTTCCGATTTCACTTAAAAACTTTTGTCTTTTCACCTTTACCTGCTCCAATATTTATATAGGGGCCTATAAGACACAGGAGATGAACAACCGTCCATGTAAGTATTTATGCAGCGCCTTGAAGAGCTCGTACTCCTTGAAAGCTTTCAACATTGATGACTAAAAAACACAGCAGACAGGTCAGGGGGAAAAACAGGGATAAAATTAAAGAAGAGTTATGTCAAACTATCTGAACAAACTATGGCACATCTCCAAAATTATCAAGAAACATGGCCACCTAAACTAACTGAATGACCAAAGAAAGCATCCATCATCAAAGCATGAACCACGGAGATGGCAGAATCATGCTTTGGGAATAATTTTCTGATCAAAGTTAATGTGAGGATGAATACAGAGTAGTCTGAATAAAACCTGTCAGAGTTGCAAAAGACTTGATATTGGGGTGGAGGAACACCTTCCAGCAGGACAACAGCCCTAAATGGAGCAGCACTGGAACTGTTCATATCAAACCAGTCTAAGTCTAGCCCTAAATCCGTATTTGAAATTTGCTAGAAAATTGCTATAAAGGTGCTGAGTTGGTCCTGTTATTTCCACAAAGGCTGTGAGAAATCTAATAAACTTCAATCTCTCAGGAAATAATACTATGATTTTGATGTAACAGGACATTCACTGTTCAACATTAAAAGCTGACCACCTGCAGAGTTGCAAGTTCACTGTCCGCAATGTGATTTTCCTTTCCATACTTCAGAGCTTCTCTGTTGTGACAAAACTGTAGGCGTTTGCAGTCATTCCCTTACTGGGAGTTCTTTGGACTTTCACTGTGTTTTTTCCGGTGTAAAACCAGGTCATTAGCTGTGAGAATCACTCTGACAATATGTGCCCACTCTTTCTCCACCCATCTATCAACCAGTGTAGCCATGCTCAGCTTTTCAGAGTCTCTTTTGTGTATCTGCGTGCCTTTATATGGCTGTCACTCACTCATCTCTTTTTTTTTTTTATCTTAAGCTCCATCACTCCAGCGCATCTACATCCCTTTCACACTCTTCCCATCTGGCTGTGCCTTTCTTGCCTGGGTTTATTCCAGTCGGCGTGTTCATGTGCGTAGATCTTGGGTATTTGCTGACGTACACCTTCGCACGTGTTGTTTGCAGCGGATATATCAGGCCTACATGATCATGAAGGCCTTTCTTGGGAAGCCCAAGAAAGGAGCAGGCAGGAAAAGGCTTGCTGGAAAAGAAAATGTCTAAAGGTTCAGTCTTTGATGGAAAGGAAGATATTTAACTTACAACTTTAAATGGTAAAAAAACCGTTTGCTTTCACATTTGATGAGCTGTTGCTACATGAGTTTTTCTGCCAACAGCCATCACTACCTACAATAAATCTATGAAGAATTTGAACTAATTTGCCTTTGGGATCAATACCATATTTTTGAATTTTAATTTTAATATCTCAGCTTTGGATACCAGCAAAAGTGAATGCAGAGCAGCAAACCTCTGTTCTGGTACTTCAATGAAATTGAGTAAAAAAGAAGTAAATAAATAAAAACAGAACGGAGACTGGGAGATTCTCTTTTCTTTTTGAAGAAATCCTGTTGCATGACATCATTTATTAAATAATACACATTCATCAATAATCATGTGACGCTTAGCGAGAACTTTAACCTCTGAACTGCAAAGACACCACTGCTAAAAATAAAATAAAATAAAATAAAATAAAATAAAATAAAATGACCCTCTTCAAGAAACAGGGATCCACTCAATCATCACTATCTTAGCAGAGCACCAAACTCCACTTGTCAAGGACCGGTGTCCTGCAACTTTTAGATGTGCCTCTGCTGCACCACACCTGAATAGAATAATTAGGTCATTAAGGCTCTGGAGAACTGATCTACACAAGAAGAGGTAATTAAGCCATTTCATTCTGGTGTTTTGTACCTGTGGCACATCTAAAAACTGCAGGACAGCGGCCCTTGAGGACTGGAGTTTGACACCTGTGGTTTAACACATTTTCCACAAGATGTCATTGAATCAGTCCAAACTCAATTACTGAACTATAAAAATCAAACAGGTCATTACTGTTTTGTTGTGCTTGTATCATGTCATATTTCCAGTGAATTTGGGAATAGCAGAAGATTCCTCTGAGTTGTACTTTTCATTAGAGCCCTTATTGATAACTGTATGTTGACACGTAAATGATTTGCAGCAATTTGAAGCATGTAGGTCAGGTATGTATAATGTGATCTATATGGAGATTCTAAATGGATGGATGATCGATGGTCGATAAAAATGATTTTTGAGCTTTTTTATAAAAAAGAAAAAAGGATAAACAATAAATAAACAAGTAGACAAGACTTTATTCTACAGTTTTATTTCCCTGTCCATATATTCACCCATATGTAGTTACATAAAGATGAACAAGAAAAAGAAAGAGGAGCTAAACTTTCTTATTTTTTTCTGTTAAAAACTTAATAGTTACATACTAATTACAGATACATGTTTGACTGCAAAATTAAGATTGCTATTTTCACAATGGGACCAAGTTTTATATGCACTCCAAAGGGTTCAAGAAGAGCAACTGATTTAGTCTGGGCACGCTTTCATAAGTTGCTTTTGGTGATTTTACTGCCATTTTAAGTTGTCAACATATCAATACAGAAATCCAAGTTTGTCAAACAGACCCTTGAGTTCAGTAAACGTAAAATGTTGCCTCCACCAGCTGAATACTGCATTTAGAGGCAAGATGCTGTTGCTGAAAGCTACTGACTGTCATGAATGATCCGCCTTCTGTTGTTCTCCTACTCCTCTAAACCTGCTTGTATTTGCATAGAAATGTAAACATGCTGCTGCTATGAGCATTTGTGATGAGAGCAATGTCCGGTTTTGAGTCACTTTGGGGTAAAAGTGGGGGACGAGGTGAAGGAAGGGCACATCTGTCCTGCAGTCTGTCCCCCCGTCTCAATCCTTCTGTAAGCAGCTAAAAATACACTAAACAGATCGCAAAGACAGGCTAAGACCCACAGAAACCAGAGATATGATGTATCTGTTTGCATGACATGATTCAGAAAGGGTGAGATATAATTGTAAGCCAAAGACAAGAGAAGAAGAAACGATGAGGTTGTTGGTAACAAAGGACAATAGGACAGTGATTAGATGTGCTTTTGTGAGTCACTCCGCCTCGCATTGGGGAGTTGTATTTTTCTGGCACAGACGCAAGTTGTGACGTCCCTTGGACGAACCAACTTTATGTGCCCAAAAAAGTCACTGTCATACCCACTGTGACGGACAAGGATTGCTATTCTGGGAACGCCGTATTGGCTCCTGACTTTGGAGCATTCAGTCACATCCGTCTGCTGCTCTGAAAGGATTTAGTCCTCTTTCCTGATGCCTGTTTTGGATTCAGTCTCGTAAGCTCTCCAAATAAGACTAGATTTTTGGATTAGGAAAATGATTAAAGAATATGGGAGCCCAACAGTTTGGAGAGGCTCTGAAAAGTGTACACATCCTGGTTCAAATTTCTGATTTGTAAGACTTTGATAAGTCATTTTCAAACCAAAAAATTTAACACATGCTCAAATAGTCCAAAAAGAAAATGTGGATGTTTAACATATTAATAAAGAAAGAGAAAAATGTAAAACTAACAAAAACCTGACTGCATGCATGTTCATCACCTTAAAATAATACTTTTTGGAACTCATTTTGATTTAATTTCAGCATCTTTCTGACCTCTCACGGGTCGTCTGTGTCAGCAAATATGACAAAAACTGGACAAAACTGATGGAAACAAGACAGAAACTAGCCATGGAAAAACTGAAGTAAAACTGAAGAAGTTTTATTCTCGTGTAGGCCTATAGTGTAGAATTACTGGATACAAACTTTCCTTCCAAAGAATCTATCCAGGCCCAATATAAGTCCTCCAAAGGGTGAGAGCAATACTTGACTAGTTTAATACTTTCTCTTTACCGTGATAACGTGTTTTAATGAGGACTTGTCCATTCAGGTGCTATTTTTTGGGTGGATTCTGGGTGGAAACCCCCGCCCTCATGTGAATGGTTCGGTCCGTGTAAACTCCCCCTCTCTGCTGCGGTTCTTGGTTCAGTCGGTCTGAGCGCGAAACCTGTCCAACAAATATGGCGTCCAAAGCAGGTGCGTGTGATTTGTTGTGACAAACTGCAGGGAAAAAGCTGGTTGTTTTATATACATTGTGAAGGTGACATCCGTTAATCTCCATGTTAAAGAGATATCTGGACATTTTGTCGTTACTTTTACTCTATTATTATTATTTCAAAGCTTCTAAATTAAGTTCCTGAAAAACATTTTTACCCTGAACTCGCTTTCGGACGCCATTCTAGGACAGACGTAATGACGTTATAATAACAAAGCGTCACCTTGTTTAATCCAGACGGGCATTTATCTGAAGCATGTGCAGATAAACTTTGGCTGTTTTTGTTACGCTGCACACACGTTACATCTTATGGTGTTCAGGCCGCAGAGGGACGAAGCGCAAAGCGGGGGAAGTTCAGACATTTACGGAGGAGAAGAAGGAGAAAGGAGAGGAGGAGAGCGGCCAAAATGGCGTGAAAGTGGTCATTGAACACTGGTGAGCTCTTTTTTCAGCTTAGTAGTAGTATTATTATTAATAGAAATGAACAGTTGGTGTTAAATGAGAGACGGGATACACACAGGACATGTCCCCAATTCTTCACAGGACAGACAAACTTGCACACATGTATTTGTTTTGTGTGTAAGAGCACATTCATTCATGCTACTATATGAGAGATTACTGAACCTCAAATTAAATATGAGAGGCGAAATATATTCATTTTATGTGGATTTGAAGACCTCTGAAGTTCATTAACTCCAATATTTCAATTTCTGCCTGTCTTTTACTGACGCATCACATCTACTTTCAAGCAAGCGACACTTATTTATAATATATATATAAAAAAACTTTTTGCTTGTCATCCGTTACAGTAAGCAACGTCACTTATACGTTTCGCTGCTAGGCAACAGTACACTGTGCAGCCATGTTGTACACCCTTCTATTAAAATCGTTCACTGATTACTTTTAAAGAAAACGACTGAATTCGGAAAATACCAACGGATGTGCAAATAAAAATCTCAATAGCTGTTATCCTGTGTATTTTAGATGTTTTCCTGCTCCAACTGAATCAAATGACTCCAGCAGAACCTGATTACTTGATGTGATTCAGTCATTTAAAACTCCTGGGAAAGGAAATAATTTTTTAAACTCTCTCTTTAAACAGTGGCTCAAATTGAAGCAGCTTCACTTAACATCTGATATGTACTTTTTACACACAGACAGTGATATTAATTGACAACATTTCTGTAAAATGGTCTGGTCTTGAAGTAAAAAACCGCACTGATTGTTTACATTCACACTTAGACATCACAGAATACCCTGGGAGATTTAATCTCGAGTGGATATTTCCAAGTTTGCTCATAGCATTAAACATTCCCTGAAAGTCAGTTTGCAAATAAATATAACATGGTCCATTCTTTTCCAGCCAGCGGATGAATGAGCCGGGTTAAAGAGGTGACCATTTGTGAAGGAAGAACTTCCTTCAGAGTGATATAAGTTTATTATGTCAATTAGGATTTATAGTGTAAAATGTAACTTCCTGCTGATTAATTAATGTCCTGAGATTAATTGTTTCTTGCAAATTACCCAACATTATTACTTTTTTCTTTATAACGAGCGTTTATATCTTGACATCCAGTAAACCAGGTGGGTTTACTTCAGCCACATGGTCAGAGCCGGATCTCCATAACTCTTTTTCTTGTTAAATGATTAATCTAAACCTTCCTTTTCCACCACAGGATGTACATATGTGGGGCTTTTGCTCATTCTTGATCTTCTGTGTCCTGCAGCAAAAGCTGACGAGTGTATGGGCGTAACGCCGAGGAGGTGAAATCTGCCCTTCTGGCTGCCCGCCCCGGGCTGACGGTGGTCCTCAACCCCGAGAAGCCCCGCAGGAACAGCTTCGAGATCACCCTGCTGGACGGAGGCAAAGGTGAGATGGAGGCGCCAAGAATAACGGGGCGATTTGGTCTCCACAAGGGAACACTGTTGTTCTTGCCAAGTTTTTGCCCTTTCATATCGTAGAATCATCATGACTCGTTCAGCTGATTGTAAATTCTTTCTTATAGTTGAAGTAAAAATTTCCCAAAGTGGGAAATCAAACCAAACATTTCAGAAAAATAATCCCTTGAAGTTTGGTGTTCATTTGCCAATTTTCTTGCTTTATCCACCTCCTTCAGTTTTTTGTTGTTAGATATTTCCAGTTATTGACTTTATACTTATGATTTGACTTGCTGGTTCGAATAACTCGTCTCTTTTGTGTCATCCCTAAAGAAACATCTCTTTGGACGGGAATAAAGAAGGGTCCACCTCGTAAGCTGAAGTTTCCTCAGCCAGACAGTGTTGTTGCTGCTCTGCAGGAAGCTCTTAAGACTGAATAAACACCAAGTGAAGGTAGGTCAAAGCTGACATATTTTTTAATTTAGACAGATATTAGTCCAAGCATTTAAATCAGGGGTGTCAAACTCCAGTCCTCAAGGGCCGGTGTTCTGCAACTTTTAGATGTGCCTCTGCTGTGCCACACCCAAATAGAATAATTAGGTCATTAGCAAGGCTCTGGAGAACTGATCTACACAAGAAGGAGGTAATTAAGCCATTTCATTCTAGCGTTTTGTACCTGTGGCACATCTAAAAACTGTAGGACAGTGGCCCTTGAGGACTGGAGTTTGACACCTGTAATTTAAATAGTATCATAATATAATTTAACCAAGCTTTTCTACATCTATTACTACATTTTCTGTGTCATAAATAAAATTCAAGAGATATTTATCTGTTTTATATGTAGCTGAGCATCTAGGAGATCTGACTGGTGGAAGCAGAATGATGAGGAGTGACCAATGAGACGTTCTCAGTCTCTCCTCTGATGAGCCCAGCTCCATCTGAAGTCTCCTGGACGCACGGCGACACCTACTGGATCATCTGAGCAAATGCAACATTATGTTTTGCAAAGTATTTCTACATCCCAGTTCTGAAAACCTTTGGTTTTATGCTTAAATAAAGTCATTTAATTGATGTGTTTTACTTTTGTGAGTTATTTTCAGTAAAAAAAAGAAAAGTTAATGTTAGAAACTGTCTTCAAATAATCACTTAATCACCTCTAATAGATGAATTGATGGAGTCAGCTTCATGTACAAAAGTTAATATGCTGATATGTTTTCATCTTAATATAAAGAGATAATGCTAAAATATAAATCAAAGAGTGGTAGCCCAAATCTTTTACAATTCTTCCAAGCCATTGCTAAAAGTAAAGTTGGATAATTTTCTTTTAGAGAGTAAGCATAACTTGGAAAAATATAGGTCATGTAATTTAATTTTTTTAAAATTGGTTAAACGTGAATTGCTGTCCCTAAATTCACTTTAATCGTATTCATTACCAGTTCTAAAACAGGTCATATTTTGACACAACTACAAACTCAAAGAGGAAAACATAAAATAGCGTTTTTTGTCATCCGTAATATTTGAGAATGTCTAACACACTAGGATCCAAAACCTGGACCCATTTTGGTGTTTGGTTTTCTTAGTGTACTGCAAGTGAGGGAAATGATTGGAAATATGTATTTCTATATAGATGGAGAAAATGTATTCCAGCTTGTTAGCATTTGTATCAACCAAAAATTACTCAATTCAAAAAGGTAACTAAGTCGATGAGAAAAGGAGCATCTGGATCATCTGCTCCAGTAAAGCGAACAATCCTTGGTTATTTGAACAACCCAGGTTATTTGAAATGGTCCAATAAAGCAGTTTAATAAGGTTATTTAGAAATAGAACATTGCAGAGCTAATACTGTCCGCAGGGGGACAGTAATTTGAAAAAGTATGTCTACTATTTGCGTGACATCATCATTACGCGACAGCGATTCCTCATGAGAACCGTACTGTATTTTTTTGGTCCTCCAAAATAAGTTTTAAATCTAACGTGTGAGTATTACACAGTATTACATAAAACAGCATATTAATCACCCTATTGAGAAAACTTGAGCCATGTGGCGCATTTGTTTGCTATTATTCCTGGTTTTGTTTGATAGTTTTTGTAGATTAGCAGCGGCTTGCTAAGTGAGAGCTAGCTTGTTTTTTACTTTCATCAGTTTTTCTCTTTGTATCTTAACCCAATACGAAGTTGTATCATGTATTCTAGCATCTGTTCGCTTTTTCTATACATAAATATTTTTATGTTAATTAATAGCTACATATTTTAAGTAACTTTGCTTTGGAAGACATGTTTACCTAAAACACAAAGTTATTCCTTTCCTAAAGCTTGTCAAAAACTATTACAGCCTTTCTCCGCCGAGGCAGAGTGAAGCGTTTTCTAATGATATAAGATAATTACTGAACGGAATGTGATTTCTGCTCGACAGTAATGGCAGCAGAGGGTGTGGAAAAGACCAGTGAAGATGCATCTTCTTCGGGGAAGGTGTGCACCAGGTTCGACCTGGAGAAGGAGACCGAGCTTCGCTTCGAGGTGGAGGCCGGAGAGGCCGCGGATCAGGTGGAGATGGAGCTCCTGACGGGGATGGCTGAGGTGTTTGGCTCTGAGCTGAACCGCAACAAGAAATACACTTTCGGACCAGGCTCCAAGATCGCAGTTTTCACTTGGCAGGGCTGCAGTGTGAATCTGTATGGAAAGCCAGAGGTAAGGGCCTGGTGTAGATGTTTGAAAGTTTTCATTTTGTATTCTTATTTGCAATAAAACATATACCAATGTTGTTTTTTTTTAAATAAAAATAAAACTTGGGTTCTGCAGTAGTTGCGAATCAGGAAACAATTTATGAAGTTGGGTTAATATTTGTGCTCTTACTTGGAAATTGATTGAGGTTTTTCCTCAACTTTTTCTTAGTGTGGTTTTAAAAGTGTTGTTATCACTGCAGGTGGCCTATGTGTCCAAGGATACTCCTATGCTGCTCTACCTGAACACCCATGCTGCCCTGGAACAGATGAGGAAACAAGCTGAGCGGGAAAATGAGAGGGGGCCCAGAGTAAGTTTTAATAAGAATGTTCTAGATCTCTTCATAAAAGCTTCAGAACAAAATGACAACAAGACCACTAAGTGCTTGTTTTCCAGGTGATGGTAGTGGGACCTACAGACGTGGGGAAGTCCACAGTGTGCCGGATGCTTCTCAGCTATGCTGTGAGAGTTGGAAGGAGACCTACGCTGGTGGAACTGGATGTTGGACAGAGTGGGGTAAAAGCCTTTTCATTTTTCATTTTATAATGTCAATATGATGATACAGGGTTGTTGATCTGTACGAGGACAACAACTTTACTTTTCATTACTCCGTTTCCGGTTACACGAATAATGATGAAATATACAAATAACTTGTAGTGTCATATGGATGTTTGAAATGCATACTTCTATAAAGGAATTTGTTTAGCAGTGCTGCATGATATTAGGAAGTATGGCAATGAAATGTTACTGAAGTACTGTGGTGTTGGTTGGGATAAATCCACATTTTCATCAGTCTTCTCTTAACTTCTTTTTAATCATGTTGAGCCCAAAACTCTCCATAAAGTTTACCTTCTTAGCTAACAAAATATATATAAAGTTTGGGCTTAAAGGGCAAAGAAAATCCTCCTGAACAACTAAATGTCGTATTGTCAGGCACAACATTATTGCTTGGCACTTGGGAAATAATAAAATAATAAAGAAATAAAAATAACACCAGCTTTATTGTATGAGTCTTGAACTTGTAAGGTGCTAAAGGTTGCAGGGAGAGGTGGATCCATTGTAATGGCTAATAAGAAAGATTAGATTTATTGCATTCACAGTCTGTAACACTAATATATCACTGTTGCATGAGTTCTGTTACTGTGCAGCTATTGTTGATGTGTATCCAGGTGAATCTATGTTAATCATAGGAGCCATAAATTGATGTGAATTATGTTACTCTCCTAATTTCCAGTGATTTTAAGACTCTGATAAGACTTATTCTATGTTGTTGTTCTGAGGACTAAGCTGTGTACTGTATTATGTTGTCTCAGGTTTCTGTTCCAGGGACAGTATCAGCTCTGTGCATCGAGCGTCCTGCAGACGTGGAGGAGGGCTTCTCTGTCCAGGCTCCTTTAGTTTATCACTTTGGTTCTACGACTCCTGGAACCAACATCAAACTTTACAACAAGGTAAGAAGAAAGATTCTGCATTTTGCTGATGTGAAGTTGGTTTGTTTTGTATTTGTCTGACTTTCTTATCTAATCCCATAGCTGACATCGTGCCTGGCCGAAGTGTTTTCTCAACGCTGTGAGGTAAACAGGAAGGCCAGCGTTGGCGGCTGCATCATCAACACCTGTGGCTGGGTGAAGGGTTCTGGGTACCAGGCTCTGGTCCACTGTGCCTCCACCTTCCAGGTAGATGTTGTGCTTGTGCTGGACCATGAGAGGCTCTACAATGAACTCAAACGGGACCTGCCGCACTTTGTACGTGTTGTGCTGCTGCCGAAGTCCGGAGGAGTGGTGGAACGCTCCAAGGAGTGCCGGCGGGAGACTCGGGATGAAAAGATCCGCGAGTACTTCTATGGCTTCCGCGGGCTGTCCTTCTTCCCTTTCTCTTTTGAAGTGCGATTCTCGGATGTTCGCATCTACAAGATAGGGGCGCCGTCCATCCCAGACTCCTGCCTGCCACTGGGAATGTCTCAGGACGACACGCAGCTGAAACTGGTGCCGGTAACTCCAGGGAGGGACCTGACGTATCACATGCTGAGTGTGAGCAGCGTCGACGACGGAGACGAAGACGCCAGGAAGAGCATTGTGGAGAGCCCCGTCTGCGGATTCATTGTGGTCACAAACGTTGACACTCAGGCGCAGGTGATGAAAGTGCTGTCACCTGCACCCAGACCACTGCCCAGACACACGCTGCTCATCATGGACATCCGCTTTATGGACATGAAATGAAGCCACTTGTTGGAGAAGAGGACTTGGGATAAAGTAATAATCGTATTTGTGAGTACTTTTTCTTTCTAGGTGCTTTGCAAGGACTTAAAATAAAACGAGATGGAATTAAAATTAGTTAAATTATACCTTCCTTTATTGTTTACACTGCGCATTTATAGGTGCTGGAATATTTTTTTTGATAATCTGTTTTATAGAATGTCTTCTCTCTTGTACAAATAAATTTTAACTTTGAGAAACCCTGTGTGTTAATTATACTTTTATTCGAAAATGAAGCAGTTTGTTTCCACGCCTCCAATTCCAAAAGCTAGTCATGTCTATCCTAATTGGTGGCTAATTTACTAAATCCTGAAAATTATTAGATTATATCACTTCTAAGTGAAGTCATGTAGATTTTTTTTGTACCTGTTAAGTTTGTGTATGAAATGGGAGGAATGGCCGGTATTTTGTGTTGTCCACATCCAGACAGTGTTTATCGTGTCTGTTTTTAGTGCTGCAAAGCACCAACCTGTTTGGTGGTTACCAGTAGCAACGCTACCAGTATGGCAGTAAATGTTTTGGAGCATAACATAAAGAGCTCATTTCATATTTGTTGTGTAAACATGTACCAACTCAGGCAATATTCAGACCTAGATTAAAGTCAGAATTCTGACTTTTTTCTCAAAATTCTGAGGTTGAAGTCAGAATTCTTTTTTTTCAGTGGCCCTAATTCTCTCCATAGTACATAGGTATCCATTTGTGCTACGATAGGAAGCAGCTTTGCACATGCGTGATTCATTTCCCATGTGGAAACAGAATGGGGTTCAGTTCAATTCAAATTTATTTAATCAAGGACAGCACATTAAACAATACTACATGTTGAAAAACAGAGAAATTCATTTCTTTTGCATTGATGGAATGAGACTCCGGTACTGTCAGTAATGAGCCGAACAGGTCAGCGTCGTGTCGCTACGACTCTCTCATCTGAGGCATGATTGGTGGGGAGATTTGAGATCAAACAGCCTGAAAATGGCCTCACCTGTTGAGTTTGAGTCGCTACGTCACACTGAGCCAATGGACACTGGAAAAGAGGAGACGCAGCGAGCTTCCCCTGCTGGGCAGATCTGAGAGAAGAAAATGAGGATTTAACTATACCGTCCTGATGAGAAGCTGTTTTTAGACCCAGATGAACTCTATCCACCATTCCTGGTTCCCTCCATCCATCCATCCTGGTTCCCTTCATCCATCCATCCATCCATCCTGGTTCCCTTCCATCTCTGGGAATTACGTGACCATTTTAATTTCTTTACAGGATTGTTCTCACAATCTGTTAAAATAAAAATAAATAAATCCAGAAAATCCAATGTTAAACTTTGGAGATAAACATTGGGGGCAACTTTATTTTCACATGATTTGTTAATTTGATTTCAAGTCTGCAAATCTTGGAACCTTAAAGTGTTTTAATTAAAAAGAAATCTACTTAAGTTCAGTACCAATTTCCTTTACAACTCTGAAATTAGTAATTCAGTTATAATAACGTATGTATTGTAAAAGTCCATAACAACAGGAGGGTTGTAAATATTCAGATTAGCTTAAGCTAGCCTAAAATGACAGGTGGCTGTAGTTCTCTTGAACTAGGGTTGCCGCCTGTCCCATAAAGTACGTAAGCGTCCCTTATTGAACCGATAAGCGATTTGTTCTGTATTTCTATAAATGTCTGATAGACGCACCTATCATACATCTCAACAATAAGTGTAATAACAATGACCAACACAAAACACAGCACATATTAGTATGAATTAGTCCTCAGTGTCGCTACAGCCCCATGGACTCACAAAGGTTGGTGGCCCTTGTTATAGGACTTGGTAGGGGGACACTTAAGTTTGAATGTCTTCAGTCAATATAACATCACTACAGTGGTGGTGTGGTGTATCTGACAAGTCAGATCAGATGTAGTGTTCAGTCAGTAACTGTTGTTCAACAAGAACATAATTTAAAATGAAAGTTTCATTTTTCTTGTGAAACTTTCACAAGAAAAATGACTGCTGTATTTTTTAAACCTACTTAACACAAACTTAATGTCATTCAGCTGTGAGGATGGAGAGAAAGAAGAGAAGATGACAGAGGAAGAATCAGAACAGACAGGGGAAAGCAACAGGTTGGTCTAACATTAGGTGGAAGTTAAGGAACAGCTACTTTGTCCCAAGCAATAATTTTTAAACATTATTTTTAAAAACTGTATTAAGAAATTAGAATTAATCAGAAATTTTAATATAATGCTTTTTTGACCATATGATTTAGTGGAGGACGCCACAGAGAAGGGCTGAAGCTCAGTGATAGGCTCTGTAGAGGAGACAAGTGATAATCTCAGGTAGGAATATTTAAATTAAGGAGGCAACAAAAACCTGTATACCATGATGGTTTGAATTTAATTACTGTATTTTATAAGTGGGGGATGCCGATGACGTGTTCGCATACACCTCAGGAAGTATGTGGTTACGCTCCTGTATGTGTTTGTTTAAAAACATCGGGTGGCCATCTTTCATACTGTAGTTATTGCTTTACTAGTAAAAACCTATGCTGTCGCTTTTCCTGGAGGCCACGCCCCCTCTGCTTCTGATTGGCTGTTCGTCCAACCTGGGAAACGACAGGCCAGTTCCTGGATTCCGATGTCGGCCTAGAAAACGGCTAAGTAGTTTGCTGGTGGCTAACTCAAGGAGGACTAAAACGACCCACACACACCACAGGGAAGACAACTCTACACGTCGGCATTAGGGTAGGTGTTTAGTTGTTGTCTTTGGTGACTGTTCGGGTAAAAGTCTCCACATTTGCCCCTCGAATCTTCAACGAAAGCTTCTCGCCGAGAAGCTAGTCAGAGAACTGACGCTAGCTCACTTCAGTAGCTGTGGTAAAAGACTGAGCAGTGTCGCAAAAAAACTTTCGAGGTTGGGTAAAAAGAGCCTGTGAGTGATTGCGATGTTTATATTGCTGTTGTTATTACTCACTTGAAATGAAACTCGAAATAATGACTGTTTAAAGGAGTAATATTTGTGTTTTTTTGTGGGGTTTTTTTTTACGAGAACCTCCGCTGGGAGCAGATTATGGGGTAACGTTAGTTGACTTCACTGAATCCTTATGCTCGGCTGGCCTTCCTCCTTTTTCACATCTTGTTCTGTCTCATTGTTTCATACATTTTAAACATCTCCTGTGCGGTTTCAAACAAAACACCAGAAACTGGTTTCAGTTTGGGGGGCGGGGGGGGGGGTAAGAAAAAGAATACTGGACTCAATCGGCCACTTAATGGAGCAGGCTGTAGTAGTGACATGACCGACAAAGCTCGACACGGAGATTTTAGGATTAACATCCATTATAGTCTGGGTGGGGGGGGATTTGTTGTGGGTCAGATGAGATGATTAACAACAAGAGACGGTGTCTCGGCTCCAGCTCCTTATTACCACCAAGTACAGATGATTGTTGGACAGAGGGGTGTGTCTATCAGACTATCGGATTACACCATTAGCAGCGGATCTGTTTGCGGTTGGCTCACACAACACGGACAAGTTTTTCTTCTGGATATGAAATAAATGAGCAATGATATGCGTGTGTGTCATAGGGGTGTTTTGCCTTTCCAGTATCGGGAGGTGTTTTCCTTTTGCCGCCTGAGGGCATTGACGTTAACAGCTGGCCGACAGCCGGCAGTTTTAACAACTTTCTGAGGAATGGTGAAAAGTACTGGAGTAGTAATTTGTGTCAGTCACACTATTGTGAAATCAGTGAAACCAATCTTTCCCTACAACTAAATCAACTTTGCTAGACTGCATGGCACTGTGTAAAAGTGTAAAACATGTTTTCCCTTAATGTTTTTTTTTTAAATTTTATTTTGAGGGACGTTTTTTGTGACCGGACCAAAACAAAGTTGCATTAATATGAATTGGGAAGAAACTGTTGTTTCTTTTCCATGCACTGTGTCGTATCCCTGCCAGAAAGTTGTAGTTTTGATCTCACCTGGCCAGAGATGAGTTTCGTGGATATCTTGTGGATTTTTTTCAGCAAGTGTTTTCATCTTGTCGCTGGTCAATGAAGGCCAACTTTGTGGGGAGACAAAGTTGGGGAGACTTTGTGGGGAGTTGTTCTTACAGTTTCCCTTCTTGCTGTGTTCCTTCACAGAACAGCTCAATTTTTACTGATTTTAAATAACTCATAAGTGGACTTAGATTTACTGATAAGATAATTTCTAAATGTATTTGGTTGTATTTTAATTGGGGATAAGGAGTAGATGGGGATGAATAAGAATTCATGACACCCTTTTCATATTTTTATGAGTAAAAGTATTGAAACTACGTATTCAGTTTACACAACACAAATATGCACTACTTTGGGGTTTTCTGTCACATGAACTCATGAAAGTCTGTGGCTGTAATGTGAGAAAAAGTGGATAAGTTTGAGGGATCTGAATACTTTGCGAACCACGGTCCATTCCTACCATACTGTAGAGTTTAATACATCAATTATTTGTATTTTATAGTCATATTGGATAGTTTATCAGTAGTACCTCTAATATTTAATGGTACAGGTCCTCGGTGATAAAACAAGGTAAAGAAAATATTTCTGCTGTTTTTCAAACATTCTGGGAATAATGTCTTATCATTTCCATTCTTAATATGTAGTAATATTGGGAAAAGTCTGAAAACTGAAAAAACAACTCCAAAACATAAATTCAGGAATGCAAGTCAAGCAGTTTTTGTGCAGTCC
Organism: Xiphophorus maculatus; assembly: GCF_002775205.1. Lineage (NCBI taxonomy): Eukaryota > Metazoa > Chordata > Actinopteri > Cyprinodontiformes > Poeciliidae > Xiphophorus > Xiphophorus maculatus. The sequence continues at coordinate 15,709,908 of NC_036465.1, read as the reverse complement.
TACCAGCAAACAGCATCAGCTAATTTACTATTTGTTAAAACTCAGATTATTTGGATAATTTGTGTTTTGCTTTTTATACTTACACGTTGATAGTTTTCTAATGTTTTGCATTCATGTTGTTTCAGGTACCTCCAGCAGTTAATCCACAGCACCAGGGCATGAAGAAGGACCTGGAACCAATGAAAAGAAGAGGGCTGGCATGTGTCCATCTACATGATGCCCAAGCTGTGTGTGACTTTCCTTAAGGGATGCAGAATGAGAGAGGAGAGCGTTCTGCAGAGAAGCTGGAGGTGGGAAAGGTTCCTGCTACACCCATCCCAAAGCAAGCACAGTGGCACCTTGCTGAGCTCCATTGGGCTTCTTTATGGAATGAGTTGATTCTGTCATTGTATCAGCAGACCAAGTGAAAACTGAAACAGACTCTTCTTGGATGATATTTTTTTACCTTTTTAAAAGCCTTTAAACACAAGGACATTAACTGGTTAACACTTTTTTGACAACTTAAAAAAACCCATCTGGACTTTTGTTTTGAAGCTTCCCACACCTGGCTTAAAATTGGATTTGTTTCAGCTGGTTCTTCCTCCTGACTGAGTTTGAAATGCCAGAAGTGTCCCTCCTGCCACCATCCTCAGTTTCTTCCACCCACCCAGTGCCTAAATAAGCTCTCTTGGGAAGAAGTCATCAGCAGCTGCTGTGTTCAATCCTCTCTACTTGTTCTCCTCCACGTGCTTCTGCTCTCTGTCTGATGGACTACCTCTTTCATTTTGTTTTCTTTTTATACTGTTATCCTCTGATAATCAAAACTCAAGCACAGCGACACAAATTTAACTAAACACTGCACCGGTTTCGGTTTTGTGCTTGAGTTTTTGCCCTATTTTCATATATGCACAGCAGTGTTTATATTGTTGCGTTATTGCACCAAATACAGATACATTAAGCCATACTCAGTAATATTTATGAATTGCATACATATATTTTTGTATTATTTTGCTCTTGTATAGAAATTAAATGTATGCATTCAAATTAATTATCTACAAGAAGCTGTGCACAACCAAGTTTTGTGTGTTGCTGTTTTGAAAACGGTTTTATATCTCAGTCAGGAGACATTGGAAGTGTGCACACAGAGAATCCCTCATGTTTCCACTCAATTTCTGCTTTGCATAGATTTGTAGCCATGGCCCCGCCTCTTAAACACCTACATCATCATTTTGACCTGTAACCTCCCCTTTACAGTAGGTAGACAGTCGATATCTACCTCGCTCTGTTCTTCCTCCCCTTTCTCCGTCACTGATGCCCAGTTTCAGTGGTGGGGTGGTTGGGGGAGGGGTAGGGGGCCCAGCTTCTGCTCCTCCCCGTCCGTTTCGCCCCAGCCGATATGTGCCGGTGTCTGCAGCCATAACTTTCCTGGTTGGGTCCACGACTCTCTTCTTTTGTTTCACGTGAGTATTTGTTTTATTACTTATAAAAACTGTTGTAATTTTAAAAAAGATTAATCAGGTTTATGTCAATTAGGCCTGTCACAAAAACCAATTTTGCTGGACGATAAGTTGTTCCAGAAGTTATTGAGATAAACGATAATACTGTTGTTTTGAGTAACATAATGATAATGGCAAATTAATAATGCAAGAGCACATTCTAAAAAATCAGTAAACTTTAAATTCTAATGAACATTTAACACTGGAACTGGAAGACATTTTAAATATCCAAAATAAATTAACAAAACGAAAAATAAAATGAATTTTGAAGTCTTTGTAAATTGTCCTTCAAAAAAAGGGCTAGTTGAGCCCAAAGCACCAAACTGAAGACTTTTGTCATCCAGTTTTTGGTAGAAAAAGAAAAGAGAAACTATAAATCATGCCAGTGGCAATTGAGCTTGTTTTAATTTATCATGTGATTAATTGATTTATTGATTATTGTGACAGGCCTGATGTTAATGCATTGAAATATCGAAGTACAATTTCTTGGATAACTACAAGTGCATCTCAGTATATTAAAATATAATTTTGAAGTGAATTTATTTAGTAAGTCAAATCATAAAGTAATACTCCTGCTGTATAGATTAATTACATCATAGGGTGCTATTTTTCAAGCATTTATTTCTTTCGATTTACATGAGCATGGCTAAAAGTTCATGGAAACCAATATAAATTGGTCTTTGCACTCCATTATTGGTCAGGCCTCCTTTTGGATGGACCGGTTCCTCTGCTGATGTGTTTTAAATACAACTTTCAGCTCATTTGCCATGTTGAGTTTAACGTCTGTCTTTTTCCTCTTGACGATGCCTCATAGCTTTGATAGCTGCTCAGTCATGAAACCAAGTATTAGTGGTGTTGGTAATTATCAAGTCCTTCATAAAGCTTTACAGCTGAGGGAAGCATGAACTGCTCTGACACATCCAGTGAGATGCTGTGCTGGTTTTTGACTTAATAAAACATGGTAGACCAACACCATTGTGGGACACCTCAAATTATCTCTGACTGTGGACACTTCCCACTGAACCTCAAACATTGTTGATTCATGCCTCTCAACTTTTCCTCCAGACTCTGGGACGTTGAAATGCAACATTTATTTTGATCTGTAAAGAGGAGTTTGGACCACTGAATAGCAATTGAGGCTTTTTTTCTTTAACCCACATAAAACTCTTCTGTCAGTTTTTTCTCATTTAGGAGTTTCAAACACAAGGAGTGAATAATTGTATGCTGTGTCCTGCATTTATCTGTATTTTGGCTCTTGAATCACTTGCTGCAGCCACAATCCACACCTTTTTAATCTCCCTTGAACTCTTCAGTCTGCCTTACTTCACAATCCTTTCAATACTCTATTTATCCCTACTGTTTTCCCTACCACATGTTTTTCTTTCACTCAACTTTCCCTTTATATGATTGGTTACCTCTCTATGTTAACGGCCTTCTGTAGCAATGACTTTATGTGGCAGAACATCTGTTTAGTCGAGTCTTCCCCATGATTGTGTAAGCTACAATTGATCATAGCATAATATTCTGAATTCAAAATCATCATTTTTGTTTTTTAATTTAGTTTTTCTGGGATAAATTAAAATAAATGATTGAAATATAACACTGTTTAATGAATCCCTGTATGACTTTCAGTTTCTGTATTGAATTACTCAAATATATTTTCAAAGATACTCCTTCGTTAAGATGCCCCTGTATCTGAAACTCATCATGTAGGATTAAAAGTTGCTGTTTTTGTGGTTTGTAACTTTCATTTATTCAGAGAGAGAATTGACAGACCACTATAGCCATCTGTTCATTGACACTCCCACAGTTTCACACTGTCACACCTCTGAGCTCTGCATGCAGTATAAATTTAGTCTCTCTGCAGTCTCAGTGGAGGTGTTTGGGAGTTAAATTGCCTTTCTCAAAGATTCCTCATCAGGTGCTGATGGGGTGTGAAAAGAGCATTTTCTGTCTTTATGACAATCTAGAAATCTGAATGTATTTGAGCAACATGTTCCTTTTTTTCCCTGAATGTTTTCTCCAGGTCCCCATGTTTATCGGAGGAAATCTCCGGTATAATTCCCATCTACATTGCTGTAATCTTCCTTTTCACACTTGCCAACTTTTGCATGGCTACATTCATGGATCCTGGAGTCTTCCCCAGAGGTAAGGATGTGGCAGCAAGTGTGTGCACACATGCAAATGCTGCAATACTTTCAGAGCATGATGCACAACATAAGTCATTACAAATGTTGCTGTGACTCACTGGAGCAGCATGATATGGAGCCGGAGTCGGCAGTTCTGGTCTTCAGCGGCCTCTGTCCTTTCAGCTTCAGACGTTTTGCTGCTGAGCACGCCTTCATTTAAACAAATGTTGTGCTTACAGTTTGTTTTGCATGTTTTGTATTTGCAGCCGAGGAAGACGAGGACAAAGAGGACGATTTCCGTGCTCCTCTCTATAAGACGGTTGAGATCCGAAGCATCCAGGTGCGAATGAAGTGGTGCTCAACCTGCCGCTTTTACCGCCCGCCGCGCTGCTCACACTGCTCTGTCTGTGACAACTGTGTGGAGGTATGCACACCAACACGTGCATGTTCACGTAAAGACATTCACCCAACTTATGGAAAATGTTTGGCTCTTTAAATAAGATTGCACTTTTGGTTTCACTTTTAAATTTGGCATTTGTTGTTTATCTCTTTCTCTTTAGTCAAGCTGCCACACACACTAGTTTCTTAAAGAAGTACAGAACGCAAAGTTGTGCATTATTGTGGAAGAAGAAAAAACTACAAACGATTCGGACCTGCATAAATATTCGGTCCCTTTTGAGTGAATGCTTTGTAGATATTTGCTGTGACCAAAGCTGACTACCCTTGTCTGCATTTTGCATTGGGTTACATTTGAAGGCAAATGGGATTTATTTAGGTGTATCAGAATCAGAGGGACCTAATATAAAAATATACCACACTTTTTAGATTTTTGTGGTTGTAAAAAAAACATAAAATTCCAAGAAAATTTGTCCATTGTCTAAAACCGGTTATTGTTGTCTGGTTGGCGGAAGTGCTGCCTGTCTCCAGCAGTCATTGGGTGAAAGGTGAAATTGGTTCACCCTGGACAGGTCGCTAGTCAATAATCAAGCAATACAGAGTCACATTAAAAACAACCATTCACACTCCACTCCCAATAAAACACAAAACATAAAGGGGTGCAGGTACTTTCGCAAGGCGTTGCATACATGTCACTCAAAGTAATTTGTGTATTAATTTTGATATTAAATCCCCATTTCACTGCTGGTTTTTATAAACTCCAGATATCTGTCATGTTCTTGATGGTCAATGTGAGAAGTGGAGGCTGAGCGTGTCTATAACTTCATTACTGCCCTTGTTTTGTATACTCTTTCCTTTTAAGCTGTATATTTACTTTGAATTTTTTTTTTTTTTCCTCTCCCAGGATTTTGACCACCATTGTCCCTGGGTGAACAACTGTATTGGCCGAAGGAATTATCGCTATTTCTTCCTGTTTTTACTGTCTTTAACCACCCACATCATGGACGTGTTTGGCTTCGGCTTGGTTTACATCCTGCGGCACTCCCAGGAGCTCGACACGCCGCATGCTGCTGTTACGTATCCTTTAAATGGATGGGGACTTTGAAGCCATAAAAGTGCAGAATGAGGCTATTTTATTTACTTTTAATGTATTTTCTTCTTCTTTTTGGTTAATTTCTCTGCATTTCTAAAAATCTCCTTAACCCTTTTTACCAGTATGGCAGTGATGTGTGTTGCTGGTCTGTTTTTTGTCCCAGTTGCTGGCCTGACTGGGTTCCACGTAGTGTTGGTGGCTCGTGGTAGGACCACTAATGAACAGGTACAAGGAAGTGCTTAGTGTGCATCTTTTCCTCTCCCTGACATGTATTTACTTTTTTCCTTCAAACATTTGAAATCCACCTGAGCAGGTACATGCGTTTCTTTCCCACTGCAGGTGACGGGGAAGTTCAGAGGAGGTGTTAACCCTTTCACCAAGGGTTGCTGGAGGAATATTTCACATGTTCTCTGCAGCCCGCTGGCACCAAGGTCAGCACTTTTCCTCGTATTTTCCTCGTTCACTTCCTGGCTTCAAGTCTGTTTTTCACTCTTCCATTCTCTGCATCCATTTTCAATCCTTTTTTTTGTTTTTAACTCTGTTTAGTTTCTGAAATATGAGTGTGGAAATTGCCTTTGAACACCTTTTGCAGCATAATTTCTAATAAATGATGCTTAAATATCTGTGTGTGTGTTATAGGTACATGGGCCGGTGGTGGAACCGTCAGACAGTGGAAGTACAACCACCGTTTCTTAGACCGTCTCTTACTGAGGCTCAGTTAGAAGCTAAGGTTCTGGACAACGGGATCCAGAATGACCGACACAGCAGCAGGGTGAGTCATGCTCTCGTTGGCTTTCCTAAACACACAGCTAATATTTTTTAAGATGTGTTTTTATGAGACAGAAAATCACACTGTAAGCAGGCAGGCCTGCTGCTCTTACATTTTGTGTTTGAAAAACACTTTATGTTTTTTTTCCTTCCCATTTTAGTGAAAGCAAATATTATCAGTCAGACCTGACTTGACAGACCTTTTAGACATTTCAAAGAGAAATCTTGTATTAGACACTAGACCAGGAGTTTATACTTTCTGAAGTTTTTAAGGATGTGGCAGCCTCATCACTGTGTTTTTTATTTACTTCTCTTATCAGATTATGCGCCTCTAACAACTAACTGTGTTTCCTCCAGTCTAAGAGCAGTCTGGATCAGATGGAGAGCCAGTCAGCTGACATAGAGCCTCCACCTCCTCCGAAGCCGGATTTTCGTTACCCTGGTCTACCCCGTGCCGACACAGAAGGTTAGAGGCAAATTCCCTTTAGACATTTGGGGGAATTTCTTTTCTTTTTTTCTGCTTAGCATGGAGGAATGTAGAGGAATACCACCTGAAACCTCACCTGCACAGCTAATTAATGTTCAGTGCACTGAAATTGTTTGCCGTGATTGTGGCCCTGAAAGTACATACGAGAGAATATCTACAGAGATATAAATCACCTGATGTGTGTAAAAGGAAAAGTTAACAATAAAATGTTGCAAAGATTCTTTAGGATAAATGTGTTTTCTAATCTTTCCTGCAACTCCTTTAAGTGTCACTTTTGCTTCCTTGTGTTGCAGCGAGCAGCTTGTTGTCAGAGGCTCCACCTACGCCGTCGATGTACAAGTACCGACCAGCCTATAGCAGCCCAGGGAAGAATCACACTGGTGTCACACATCCAAACAAGGTACATTTAAATGCTCAAAGCAGTGATGTAGTTTATTCACAGCATGCCATGTAAGTACTGCAACTACTATATATGCTGGGAAGGAAACTAGGGGGGAAGTTCTTGATATGGTCTTTTAAATAGAAACAAACATGTTAAAATTTGTCAAAAAGCTAATTTTCCAGTTTTCAGCTGGTTGCATGAGAAGGAAACCAGTAGAGCAGAAAATGCGCTATCCTGTTTAAGTGTCAAGAGGTGTGGAGGCAGTTGTGTCCGCCTTCTGCTTTCATTTGTAAAATAAATGCCCTTCTTTTTGTTTTTACTTGAAATTGATCAGTGGCCATCGGTTGAGCAGTAAGTCTCGGTGTGTGTGTGTGTGTGTGTCCCCCTGGTTGTCTGTGTGTTTGACTGGATCTACCCTCTCCCTTCAGACTGCATTGACTGGAATGTGCAGTTCATCTTTCATATGTATTTGCATTTCCATTTATGTGTTTGCACACGGAGTCTCAAACCAGTCAATGTTTCTACTTCAGTAGTGTGATGATGGAGTAGAGCACCAGTTAAGCATCCAATGCTCCCCACCACTCTTTTGTCTTTTTACAATCTGTGCAAAGCCTCTTTACAGGTACATCTCAATAAATTATGATATCATTAAAAGTTTAACTTGCAATTGTAATAAAAAAACATTTTTAAAGTGCAGCTCATATTTTTGTTATACACAGAGTGATAATTTTTGTTCATTTTGATGATCATGGCTTTCAGCTAATTATGTAGCTGAAAGGCAATTCAGTTTATTATATGTAATTATGCTTTGTCAGAGCTCATTTTGAATAAACTACAGTTATTTGTAAATGGCCTCAAAACTACTTTATTGCAATAATTTTTGGGATGATTTATAACCCAGCAAAATTTGTTGTTGTGATACAGGCCTACACGTGTTAGTCCAGGAATTGCAACAGTTGTTGTTCAATTCCCTGAAAACGGCGGCTGTGGGTATGGCTTCTTAAGAAGCGACTCTAGTTACCGTCTATGCCTTAAATTTTTAAATTACCTTTGATTTATAATCTTCCCCAGACTGCTGTTATCACAATTTTTAAACTACTCTTGGTTCTTCCACTCAACCTTCTATCAATGTCTTGGATATAGCAATTTTTTCAACCACACTCTTTTGCGGTTTACACCTATTGTGCAGAGTCTGCTGGACAGCTGTCAAGTCAACAATCTCCCTTATGACTGTATGAACCATAATCTAACATTTCTATAGAGAAATGATTGCTTCCTGGAGGCGAGGACTCTGAAGTTTATCCAGTGGCTAACGTTTGTCCAAGACGTATTTAATGTGGCAGTTTGATGCTTGCAGAGATTGCCTGCACTGTAAACAACCATCCTCCACAGCGAAGAGAGAAGTGCTGATCCGAACCAGGTGGCTGTTGATGTTAATTCAATATTTGGAAGTGTGGGTGACGTGGACTGAACGGCGTCTTTCACTTCCTCTGCTGCCATTGCTAAAACGAGTTTTAAAGCAGCGCATAAAATCAACATCATTCACAAAATCTCCTTCACTGATTGGTCCGGTCAAAAATTCTACTGAAGGGAATCCCCTTTAATGGGAGAAATCCAGACGGAGCAGTGAAGTGAGATTTGAATTTTGTAGGAATGCAATGACCAAGCTAGCTGTGAGCCACCAAATTCAAAATGATCAGAAATGATGTACATAATTACCCTGGAATACATCACTCTCTGTGAAATGACTATATTGTATTCTTGTTTTTTGGTTAAATTACGGAAATTACCTGCTCTTTAAATTTATTGAGATGTACCTGTACTTTCTTTATTCTTTCTGAGCTTAGATGGAAATTTTCATCATTCTGCCCCCTGTCATTTCTTCCTCGCTTCTCTCCCTCTCTGCCTGTGGTCTTTTTCTCCTCCTCTCCTCTCCTCAGATGACCCGCGGGGAGAGTCTTGACTCCCCTTCGCCCTCCATCCTTCAGTCCAGTCGCCAGCCTAGCTACCGCTCGGAGCCCAGCAGCCTGGATGGGGCCACAGTGGTGGGAAGAGGTGTAGGGGTGCGCAGAGGGGGAGGGGACAGGGGTGAGGGCCCTGGGGGCCCTGGCGGGATGGCTGGTGTGGTGTCAGGGGGCGTGTCGGGTTACTCCCTGGCTGGGCGCTCCTACACCTCCTACCCATCTTCGCTGGTTCTGTCCACGGGCGGCTCGCACTCGTCCAGCCTGCGCTCGGCTCAGACTGTTCATAACCCGCTGGCCACACTCCAATCGGAGGGCACCACAGACACCAGCTACAAAAGCCTAGCCAATCAGACGCCTCGGAATGGCAGCTTGTCCTACGACAGCCTCCTGACGCCATCCGAGAGCCCGGAGTTTGAGTCCGCCGCCCATGAGCTGTCGCCCCAGAAGCCTCACGTTCCCTTCCTGTCGACGACGGGAGGCGGGCGACCCGGGGTGGCGCCGCCCGGCGGCCCTCTGCAGGGCTACACGTCGCCCTTCCTCTCAGCTCAGATCGCTCAGCAGAGGGAGGGGCAGCTGCTCCAGGGCTCTACCACTTTCTCCTCCCCCCATAGGGCCTACCTGCGTGCTGTCAGCCCACCCCCGTCCTCCTCCCCCGGGGCTCCTGAAGCCCGCCACCTGCTCCATCACAACCAGGACCTGACTTCCCGCATCCCCCGCAACCCTTCCTCCTCGTCCTCTTCCCCCGGGGCTCGCTCACTAGACCCCCCTGTGTCCCCACCGCCCCGTGGCCTCTCCCTCACCAAGTCCCCGGTTCACATAGGGGAGATGGGGTCTCAGCACAAGCCCCGTCCTGTGGGGGCGGGCGCTGTGCTGGGGGGGGGAGGATTTGGAGGAGGGCAACAGGCTCCACAGTGAGTAGTGATCCGTCACCAGAGTCGTCAGCCTGCCACTCTTCTCCTTTCTCTACTGTTTTTCTTTCCCGGTTTGTGTCAGCCTGTCTCTTCCTTCCTGATCTGTGTGAGTCTTCCTTCTCCTCCTACCTAGTTTACATTCAGTGCGTAATTATTGTAACTGATTGGGTGTGTTTTCGGAAACGTGATTTTCTTTCAGTAGTTGGAATCTGTAGTTTGACATTTGAAGCATGCCAGTATCTTTTGTTGATCTCACAGCATGTGTTGTTCTACTGGTTTCTTTTCCTGTCCTGTGGTCCATTGGGACGTTCTGTTCTCACAAAATACGCCGTGCCTTGCAAAAGACGTCACACGCCTTGAACGTTCTCACACGTGATCATGTTACAACTTCAGTGTATTTTATCACGATTCTAATTGATAGACCATCACACAGCCGTGTACAACTGTGAAGTGTTAGAAAATCGACACATGGTTTTCAACATTTTTACAAATAAAAATCTGAAAAGTGTGGCATGCATCTGTTTTTACCCCATTTGAGTCAATATTTTGTAGAACCACCTTCCGCTGCAAATACGTTGGATTATTTCTATCCTTTTCGCCTGATAAAAACATCTCAAATCTGAGTTTCTCTGAGCATTCATTTTTAAGCCTGGCAACAAATCATCATTTTACTTTATTTTTGGATTATGACTGGGCCATTCTAACATACAAATATATTTTAATCCAAATTTTGTAGCTATGTTTACGGTGGTTGTCCTACTGGAAAGTGAACGTCGGTGTGTCTCAAGTCATTTATCTCTACCAGTTTATCTCTATCAGACTTCCCATCACCTCTAATCATCTTCCCTCTCCAAGCCTGACAAAAGCATTACTGCAGCATGAATCCCAGACTTACTGTGAGCCATCTTGGCTGCATCTCTGATTATTGCTCTTCCTGCCCGGCCTGATGGATTTGCATGTTTGAAACTAGGGATTAGGGCTGGGCGATAAATCTATTTCTATCAATTAATCAAATTTTCTGTTATTGAAGATTTAAACTTTGGACAATCTGGATTTTATTTTCACCAGTGCACTTCTTGGGTTTCCAGAGTGATGTTAATCCACTGAAGAACGGCCATCTTGTTTTGCAGCTTCTATTTATTTCACCTTTGAATTCAAGTCAACTCACATAAGGAATTATTAAAACAAAAACCAGTTTCTATATTTCCTGCCATTTTTTTTTCTTAAGGAAAAGGGTAAGAAAAAGAAATCAATTGAAATTAGAAACTGAAATTCATACAAAAACAAATCAGATTTCATTTTTAAGTCATATCTCCCAGCCCCAGTAGGAATATCATTTAATAACAACTTGACTTTAAACGTCTCCCTGACTTGGCTGCTGTTTGTTACTTAATGTTCTCTAACAAACTGAAGAGCTGATTTTATTAGTTTAAATTACACACAGGTGGACTGTATTTACGAATTAGATTATAGGGTTACAGGAAACAGACTAAAAGTACATGAATACATGTTGGTCTGTTACTTAAAATCTCATTAAAATACATTAAAGTTTGTGAATTTCAAGGGGTTTAAATACTTTTGCAAGGTATTTTTGATTATCACGTGTGTTATAATTGGTTTGGTGGAGCAACATTTTCTGTTTGAATGTTTTGTGAATTCATAAGCCAAACTTCTCACCTCTTTCTTTCTCCTCTCTTTTCAACCTTCGCCTCTGAATGAACATCCAATCAGATCCACCTCTCGCCCAGCCTTGGCCAATCACACCACATCCAAACCGGTGGGTGGGGTGAAGAAGGTAACCGGCGTTGGAGGGACCACGTACGAGATATCGGTTTGAGTGACGACAGTCCCGAGTGATCTGTGACGAGGATGGGGGATAAAAAAAAAGTCACATCTTGCACTTGCCTCTTAACCGTAGCTGGAGATTATTCATGACTGAACGCCTCTGAGGAACGGTTCTTCTGCTGTGGACTCCAGGAAATGGCTTGTCTGGTACTTGTTTTATCTTTGTAATGGCACGGGCCAATCTTCTCCGCCTTTCAGGTTTGAACAAAGAGAAACCGGGGACGCTGATTCATCTCTCGCTGGATCAGCTCTCTCCATTTTTGCCACTTTGTGAGCCATAGACTGATGTGACTGTGTCATTACGACTGGGTACAGATATGTCTATCAAACACGCATACCTATTCCATGATCTGTTATGTTGCTTTGCTACGTTAAGACAAAGTATTGACAAAAGTGTCCAATACATTTTAAGGAAAGCTGATGTTAAATTTTAAAAGGAATTGACCAAAAGAAACATCTGTACGGACCACACATAGATGGATGAGTCCAAGCTATAACAGTATCATTTAAGTTTTGTATTTTTTTTTTAAACATCATTTTATATAAATGTAAAAAAAAATCAGATTATTATAGAGTGAAAATGTCAGATATTGAAGATAATGGTGGCAGATGTACTGTATGTAATTAATCATGAAAGCTATTTCAGATCAGTTGCCTGTTTCCTTTTTTGTGACTTCTTTATATTTGATGGCTGCATCAGCCACCTGCAAGCTCTTGATGGAGTTTTTTTTTTTTTGACATCCAAAGATGGAGAGGATCCTTGCCGGACACCAGGTGTGGCAAATAATCAAAATTATTTTTTAAGAAAGCCACAAAGAAATTTTCATCCCCCCCAGTCGCAGCACAAGCATCGTTGTGGAATGTACGCTTGTAATGTTTATGCTAGAAGCATTATGCAAAATCTGTCTGTAGCTTTAAGATCGTCGTATGTCTTTATAGTGTTTTTGTTTTATTTCATTTTCCCTTTTCTGTAAATTGTCAATTAGTTTTGAATGCTAGCGACCATATATTTTTTTTAACGGATGTTTAGCCAAATAGTGGGCAGAAAGGGAAGGGCTTATTTATTTCACCAGACAGAATAATCTGCACTAATTAAATCAGTTTCAGCAGAATAGTCTGAACATCTTTATATTAAAATGTTTATGCAAGATGCCACTAAATGGAGCAAAGAGAGACTGACTTGCTTTTTTTGTTTGTTTTTTATTTGATTGAATATTCATAGTGATTAGGCATGGGCTGGTCTGAGGTTCTAACATTATAGCATAAGGTACAGGTTTCACAGTATTACTACTTCAAACAGATGTATACAATTTGATATTTGCTTTATTTTAAACGGAAAAACAATCATTTTAATTGTTTTGATCTTAATGCACACCTAACTCACAAATTATTCATGCCACTGGCAGATTTAAATTTAAAATTATTTTTATTTGACTTGAGACATTTGTTTCTGATATGAAATGAGACCGTCTAATCTAAAAAAAATATATATATATATATATTAATGAAAAATAAGCAGTGTTTATTCATCATAAAAATGGCATGTCAAAAATTACAAAAGTATTTCTTAAACCATACAATTTTTATTCAGCTTTTTGTATGTTTTCAGTAGTATTTTGGTGATTAATCTCCAGTAATGTGCCTAAGTCATTGAGGTTGGAATTTTCCAAAAAAATATTATTTACATTCAAAAGAAACATGCTGCTAAAATTAATACACTTTAAGGTTTGATTAAACTGCCTCTCAATTAAGTATTTGTCCTCTAGTAAATGAGCATTTTGTGTAGAATATAATAAGTTTTTAACCTTTCTTCCCTTCATGGAGTAACAGTCTAACAAGCTAATCTAAATTATTCAGGCTGTCTGCTCAGGTAGCTAGCCTGCAGTCAGCTGCTTCAAAGATGCTCTGCTCTGAGCTCTGTAGTTTTTGGTTTCCTTAAAAGCATGCAACACTTCATGTTTAAGAATGTACATGTCTCTAAACAGTGACATGCATTTTTCCTAGAATTTGGGAAATATTGTATAGCCATCTTTCAGCCAGCTGACCATCCTTCTAATGCACAGCAATAGATGATGACTTTATAAAAATGAAAGAATTTGACCAGTTTTAAGGCAGTAGCTGTTTAAGACATTGGTTTACCTTCATAAAGTCGACCAGCCCATGCCTAATGGTGACTCCAGTTTGAAAAGTGACTTTGATCTCATTGATTGGCTCATTAATTTTTTTTTACTTTTGCCACGTTCAAGAAAAAAAGAATTAGATGAAGGGAGATGTGTTTCTCGTTCTGGTTTGGGCATCACAGAGTTTTTAATTTATTAAATTGTTTCCTGTTCCAGGCCCATAATAGTGTTTGGAGTAGAATGTCGAAGCGGTGTGAATGTGCCACATGTTTAGGAGGGAAATGAACGCTTTAATCACATGAGTATGAACTGACCCAAACAACTGTGTTGTGAGTTTCCAACCCAACCAGGCTACATCTTTAGTGTGCATGTGATTTTTTTTATTTTTTATTTTTCTCCTGTTCTTGGCCATGCTGACTGCTTCACTTGCGTGCATTCTTGTGTGACTGTCAATTCCACCATGCTCACATGCGGGTGACAGAAACCAACGTCGTTAATGGCACAAATCTGCGTTACTTCTCACTGCGTCGGCCAAGGTTCGCAATATGGACGAAATGTGCGAGTAGCAAGTATACTTCTTCGTGAGAATAAATATTGATATTGTGGGTTGTGACGGATGGAGTGAGTTTCACAAATATCTGTAGTGAGTATATGAGATACATTTCCAAAATGGCCTTATAAAGAATTTTTAAGAAGATGTCTTCTCAGAATAAAAGGTCAATCTGTTTAAATAAAAATGTGATGGGTCTTGTTTTTTGAACATGTTTTTACTTTGGTAGAGTAAACAGGGTAACAAATACAGGTAGCAGACATTCACATGCAGCTGTGAAGTTGAACTCAGTCATCTAAAAATTAACAAAAAATTCCTAAAAATGTCTACTTAAATAACTTAAACTTCTGCTTGGTTTTGGTTCAAACATGTAGCAGTAAGACTTTGTTCATGTTCCAGTTTTTTTGGGCTTCGATTCTCCCTGGAGTTTGAGTCTGACAGGTGAACCAGCTTTCAGTACTCCATTCTATTCTTTTTTTTTAAAGTTTATCCAAAATGCAACATCAGAAAAAAAAAATTGAACCGATCCTGTTACTTGCTGGATTTCTTCATTGGTCTTTCTTGCTTTCTGTTGACTGTTCCACTTCGCTGGTTTCCTGCTGAAGCTCTCCGCTGCCATCTTCTGTCTGAAAACCGTTCTGCTTCTTGTTCAGCTTCTTGGACTTTTGGAAAAGCTCATTCAGGTTGAACTCTCGAATAATATTCTCCTGGCGAAGAAAAGAGGTATTCTCGTTAACTTTGTTTTGTATTAGCCAGTCAGAAAAAGGCAGTGTGCATTTACTGTCTTTTTTTTTTTTTTTTTTAAACACAAACCTCATTAAAGGTCCAAGACACAGCTCTCCCTTTGCTGTCCACCATTGGACGTCTCATAACTTCCCGTCCTCCTTGAAAAAGCAGCAGTGATGGCAGCTGCTTAGCCAGAGGAGATGTGCTCACCTTGTACCTATTTTTAAAAAGAATAAAGTGGAACAAATATTTGAATAAATAATATTGTAGCATCAAGGTGGCAATTAAAGGATAAAAGTAGAAAAATCACCTTTGTGAAACCTCTCCATAGCGACCAATGTCCACCTTTCCAAACCTGAGTCCAGCGCAGTTGTATCTGTAATAAAAACACCCAAAAAGAATAAAACTGAAACTAAAGCATGACATTCAATCATTTATATGTTAAAAAATGATCAACACATATCTAGGGATGAAAAATGCTTGTGCATGCCTACATAACAGGAGTTATTTTACAGATAAGGTGATGTTCAATCATCTGAAAAGTGAACAAACGGGCTGTAATAGTTTCCAAAAAAATTTAAAGGACACAGAGCACATTTTCTAAGAGACAACTATTATAGTAAAATATAGATTTTGGAGTACCCAGGTCTTTTGGTTTACATAAAATGAAGCATTTGTGTGAGTGAAAATGCCTCCATTGTAAAGTTACAGCTCAAGTTACAAACTCCTAGGGAGATCAAATTAAATTCTCACTTAAGAGAAAGGTTGGCAAAGATGGGAGCAAAGGACTGGCAGTCAGACGACCAGTTGGCGTAAAACTCAACAATCCAGGTGACGCGACCGTCCTTCTGCAGCTCCTCCTGTCGACAAAAATATGTAAAAAATGAAAAAAAACACCAAGCAACTATTGATTCACTCTTTACTCTTAAACCTACTTATCTATTATGGCGTTCTACATAGTTTAACAGTATTATGTTCTTACTACATTGCATATAAATACTTTATCACCTCATGAAGATGGGTGTGAAATTGCAGAACTTGATATTCTTCACCATTTGATTTTTTAAATTTGAATTAAAACAGCAATGAGGTGCCGGCGTACATGAAATAAGACTTATTACATAAAAAAATGCTAAAACTCACATCTATGGTTTTGTCACTGAAGTACTTTATGTACTCTGGGCCCATGTAGAGAGGAGGCCTGCACGTCATGACAAATGCTGGAGACAAAGAATGAAACATTAAACATTTTTATGTGAATACTTATACTAAATAAGTAATAATTAATTCAAAAGTAAAGTAACTCAGTTAATATGTAACTTCCACTACATGTGTATTTTGTTGCTTGTTTGGGTGTGTGATTCAGCTTTATTTTGCCAAATAAAGGGAAACGTTTGAAAGGTGGACTGAGTAAATCAGATGTTCTAAATAAAACTCAGGTGAAATACTTAAAGTGACAGAACTGGAAGGACAGGACATTTTGGCATTAGTTGTTGGGGATGACAAATGCAAGAAACCTGGAATTGGTCATATTTAAAATATATATGTTTAAAAGCAGATTGGTAAAATTAAATATATTAATACAACTAGTGCCACCCCTGTTAAACGTGTAAAAAGTCCTGAAATATGGCATCATAGATCCTCTACTGCACTCAGAAGTGGTCATGAAATGCTTCAACACATAGTAGCATATTTGTATGCTACTTTAAATGGGTTCAACATGTTTGGGGGGAAAAGATGATGCATTCAAATGTGCATATTTTGATACAGAAGAAATGTGTTTTGATAAATCTGCTGAATGAGTAATACAGGTTCTACAGAGGAACATCATTTTCCATGATTATTAATTATGATGCAGGTCTATTAATAGAGAAGGTGATAAATGACTAAACTCTAAAACGTGACTGACCTACACACAGTGCAAGGTAGAGAATACCAAGCCGAATGTCCAGCCTGAAGAAGAGGATCGCATTGGCCACTTTGCTGAACATGAACAAGTTGCCTATGTGCTGCTCCAGTGTTACTGCAAAAGAGAAGAATCATTGACTAAAGCATGCAGGAAAAGCCTTCAGAGTCCTGAGCAAGGTCATATGAGGGTGGGACTACTCTGCACCTGTAATGTTTACACAATACAGGCAGGGTTTCAGGGAATTACTTCCTGTATGTGGCCTGGTCTCGGGTCAGAGATTCCCAAAGAGCCACATGTTAGAATAGCATAAAAATGACATAAATACAAAACATTTAGGTGGATGAATGAAAAGATTTGTACTTACTGGCTCTTCTATTCTTCATCATCACAATCGCACTCAGAAACATGAGTATCTCCACTTCTCTCTGGTAAAATGAATAAAAATCAATTCCAAACAATCTTATTGACTGTTTTTTTTTCTATTATCCGACACATGCTAGGTTATCTCCACGGTATTTAACAGCAGCACCAACCCCCTCTCCCCAGCGTGCTCACCCAGTCGAAGTCGCAGGAGTTGCCGTCCTCCCGGTCGGTCGCCAGGTGTTCACACAGTCCTGGAGCCTTCCTGACCACTAAGAAAGCGACGGTCAAAAGGAACGACACGATGTAGTAAGGTTTCAGCAGCCATTTGTAAATCTGCGGTAGATGATACAAGAAGGCAAACACTCCTGTGATTAACCCCATAGTGTTAGAGGAGACAGCCCACCAGGACAGACCACAGGGGTGAAATGAAATGACAGCTGAACGGTCTGGGTTACACACTGCGCCTGCGCGTCAAACGGGACACAGTTCTTCTTTCTGAACTTTCTTTGTGGGCACAGCGGCTTGCCGTAGATTTGGCGGGTACTTCCAAAAACGTAAACAAAGCTAGTTGAAGATGGAGGGCCAGGGTTGTTCTGGACAAAATGAAGATGAAAAGCAAAAAGAAAGCGACTCCACCGAAAAGCGGACTGATGCGGCGGCCACAGTAGGCGAACCTGGCAGTAAAGCGGCGGAGGAGACGGCTGCTCGGTACAACCGGCTGAAGCTGTTCGATAAAGTGATTCAGAAGAGCCTGAACAAGTTCATAGAACATGCCAGGTAACACGTCGAAGAACTACTCTAGGCTTTAGAAGGTTTTCTGAACTCGTTTACATTTTGTCATGTTAAAAAAAAAAGCATGTTCATTTTTATTTTACTTGATACACAATTTTCCTAAATTGGGATAAATGAAAAATGTAAGTGCATTCTTGAAAAGAGTAAAAAGAATATACAATTTAACTTGAGTGTTTTCAAGCTTTTAATCGTCGTTAGAAAAATTAATACATCCTCATTCACTACCCTGTTGTCCTCCTCAAGTGTTATTAATTTTTTCCACTGTGTTTTAGCTTATTTCTTTCCTTCTGTTATTTACCCTTTTCTTCTCATCCTTCTCTTCTTGCAAAACTTGGTCTCTTGTCCTTATGTTCTTTCCTTCCTTACGTCATCCCCTCTTTTCTTCTCCCGTCATACTATTTTGTTGTGGCCATTTTTAGTCCAGAGTGATTTACTCAAACATGTGTTTTTACATAATACTCATAGATGCAACTAAAAATTACAAATCAGATGTAAACAAAACAACATAAAGAGTCGGACATTTCTCTTTTTCAGTTTTAAGGCTTTTGCCAGCACGTTTCGCCCGCTGTACAAGAAGAACATTAAGAGCATGGAGGAAATTCATAAGCATTTTACAGAAATGCTACAGAAATCCATACAGGTGAGAAGCACCGTTTTGATTATTTCATACACACAACAGCACGTGACATTGTTCAAAGCCATTAAAATGTATCATGTATCCATTATGTATTATACATTGTATCTTTCATCTGCACTTGCTGATATGACTTCTGAAAATTTTCAGCAAAAGAAGTTAAATGTATAAATATATTTAAGGTCTTTATGTGATTAGTTGCTTGATTGTATTTGTTATGTATCTCTGCACTTTAAGGAGGACATCATGAAACTAATGGAGGAAGGCCAGTTTGAGTCCAAATTTAATGAACTGGACAAGCTGGAAATCAAGGCCAAGGACAAACCAGACCCTGCATGGTCAGTACACATTAATAAATAATATTCACTTTCCAAAGCATTGTTTATATTACAGTTGTGTAGAAGTTACAAGAGATGGTCATGTATCCATCTAAACATGCTGAGATTCTCACTATAAACTCACTACCTGAAGCTTTATGCTTAGTTATCATAACTTATCAACAAAGAGCAAAAAGTGAATTTGCAGAATATTTGCTTCATAAACAACTTAGTAAACTAATACCTGTATCTGACAACTATTTATTTTCTCTGAAAACTAAATGAATAGTAAATGAAAAGTGCACACTGACAAATATATATATATATAAGTAAATAAATGCATAGAAGTCAAATAATAATCTTAAAAAAAACACACACAGAAACTACAAGGAGAATTTTCAAACACTAATAAATTCAACTAATTTTAAATATCAAATAAAGTAAAATGCTTTGAGGTAAAATGAATACCTTGAGCATTTTTTCCTAAGAAATTGTTTTATTTATATTGTATGCATACAACCAACTTCAAAATAACTACATTTAAAGAAATACTAAAATACTATAGAAAAAGCTAAAAAAAAACAAACCATAAACTAGTAAAAAGGATTAAAAGTGCATCAATTCAAATAAATTGTAGAAGTACAGAAAAATACACTTATAAAAAAAAACAAGTTTGTCAGTGTGCTAATGTTTAGAATTAAATTAAATCCAACTTCAACATTAAATTATAAGATTTTTCTGTTCTTTTCTGTTCATTGTACAATTGGGTTTTCATTTTACCCCTTCAAAAAGTAAAAAAAACTTAGAAAATACAGGTAATTTATTTCTTAAACCCATCCAACCATCCATTATCCCCAGTTATCCCCAGTGGGGTCATGAGGACCAGGAGTCAACAGGCCAGGGGAGGAGTACACGATGGACAGGCCACCTGTCCAGGCAACACAAAGACAGACAGACAGACAGACAGTCAAGACAGACAAACAACCATGCACAAACACCTACAGAGAATTTAGAGAGACCAGTTAACCTGACAGTCATGTTTTTGGACTGTGGGAGAAAGCTGGAGAACCCACACATACACAGGGAGACCTTGCAAACAGTGCTGCCAACTGCGCCACTGTGCAGCCCCATTTCCTAAACCTATTTGTTTTAACTCAGGGTTATTGTTAGCTAATAGGACAAGCTCAGACAAAAAAAAAAGTGTATATATATTTATTAGTATTTAAGGTTGAAGCTTTTTGGTCTCTATTTGTTTCAACATCTCTAAGGCGGCCCAGTGGAGTTCCTGAGCAGGACATCTGCAGCTTTTTGATGCCATACTATATGAAGCAAGAGGCCTACATGAAGCTGGAGCTGAAAAGGATTCAAGCAGAGAACGCTGCACTGGCAGAGAGGGTTCGGGCGGGGAGAGAAGGCATTGCTCAAACTGAGCATCGGATTTCTACAGGTGTAGATGAGTGGAAGGTAAGAAATAAGAGGCAATCTGCAGGAGACTTCAAATATTAACAAGATATAGAGATGGGAGTTCATTGTTATTTTAAGTTTTCTGTCCATGAGCGTATAACCAGTTTTTTTTAGCATTTTATTTTTAAATAATTTTTTATCTTTCAGAATTCATTAAAGTTGTATATCACAGTTTCTTTAGATTAAAATTTTTGTTTATTTCTTTTTCTTACAAGTTAGCTGAAATTTGTTAAAAAAGGGAAGTTTGAAGCACTATCAAAGATAAGCATTGATGTTTGAGTTAAATTCTGTTTTATGATATTTTTTATTTGTAAATTATGAAAAGTAATAAAGAAAAAGCACTTAGTTATCATAACTTATCAACAAAGAGCAAAAAGTGAATTTGCAGAATATTTGCTTCATAAACAACTTAGTAAACTAATACCTGTATCTGACAACTATTTATTTTCTCTGAAAACTAAATGAATAGTAAATGAAAAGTGCACACTGACAAATATATATATATATATATATATATATATATACAAGTAAATAAATGCATAGAAGTCAAATAGTAATCTTAAAAAAACACACACAGAAACTACAAGGAGAATTTTCAAACACTAATAAATTCAACTAATTTTAAATATCAAATAAAGTAAAATGCTTTGAGGTAAAATGAATACCTTGAGCATTTTTTCCTAAGAAATTGTTTTATTTATATTGTATGCATACAACCAACTTCAAAATAACTACATTTAAAGAAATACTAAAATACTATAGAAAAAGCTTAAAAAAACAAACCATAAACTAGTAAAAAGGATTAAAAGTGCATCAATTCAAATAAATTGTAGAAGTACAGAAAAATACACTTATAAAAAAACAACAATTTTGTCAGTGTGCTAATGTTTAGAATTAAATTAAATCCAACTTCAACATTAAATTATAAGATTTTTCTGTTCTTTTCTGTTCATTGTACAATTGGGTTTTCATTTTACCCCTTCTTAGGTTAAAAAGTAAGGATTTTAACCATGATTGTTAATTTTTTCTTTATCTTTGTCATTTACAGGCCACAGTGACTGAATTTGAAAGATTGGCTTCTTCCCTTTGCCCTGCTCATGTATTTGATGAATGACTATTGTTATTTTGTTTTAACATTGGGAACTTTTTAAATGCACATATGTTATTTACTCTACCAACCAGTTTGAAAATAAATTAAATTATACAAGTCAGTATTTGTGTGTTTTGTGTTTGTTTTTGACATTCACATGTAAATGGTGGTACTACGGTATTGTGCGTGTTTGTTTCCAGTATTACGGTAAATTGGGACGTGAAAATAAAGCCACAAAGAAGAGAAGCAAAGCAGTTGACGCTCGCATGGATACTCGTTGACGCAACGCTACATGGACAAGCTTTAAGCTAGACAAGACCGGCTTCCCTCACCCCCAAAACGCTTTAAATGTATTAATCTTGATAAATATGACTGAAATGTTTTCCACTCTGTTCGGGCAAAATGAAGCTCAGGGACCTCCCGGGTCTTCGTCTTTAGGTTTTGGACCAGGGAAGCCGCCGCCACCTATCCCGCAGAACCAAGTCTCCATGGCGGCGCAGATGCCACCGCAGCTCGTGGATGAAGGGCCTGCACTGCGAAAGTCCGGAGCCATGAACGAACCTTTCTATTTACTGCGAGAGCTTCCTGGTACGTTCGCGTTATTACGCCTGCTGGACACAATGTGTGATATTTGTATTTTCAACGGGTTTGGCTGAGATAATTACACACTGACAAACAGTTTGTAAACAGTGTTGCTAACAGTTGCTAACGGCACAAGTGAAAGCTAATTGTCGTTATTAGCCTCTCTTTTTTTTAAATCAGAATAGTTGTATTATTTACATCTCGACAAACATACTTTAAACTTACGTTTGTTTACTTTTGTTCTTAAAGGCCGTATATTCGTTTATGTTTCATTTTAAAACCAAATGTTGTATAACCAGAGGGAGCATTCGTGTTGTAGCATCAACAGTCACCGTTCACCTACACGTTACTAGATGTTTGTTACAACTTTACTGTACATTTTGTTCAATTTTTAGCAAAACGTTTTCAATATAATTTTGTGTGTTTAGTTGGAAACGAATTGACGGGCAACACCAACCTTATCACACACTACAACCTGGAACATGCCTACAACAAGTTCTGTGGGAAGAAGGTGAAGGAGAAGCTGAGCAACTTTCTGCCAGAGTTACCAGGTAAGCAGCCTGTTAATTTATAAAAAAAACAAAAGCTTTCGTCTGTCATTTCCTATGTACTGTTCTTATCTTGGGAAATTACTTTTTTTCAAGTCAGGAAGACTTAATTGCAGTCTCTTCTATAGATGCTAGGAGTCTTTTAAATTTAACTCTTGGTCTTTTGTTTGAACATTTAAATGTAAATAGTAAACTTTTTACCTCAAAAAGTACAAGTACGCAACAGTATAGGATACAGATGAAAAGAAGTGGAGCAGTGTCATAATGTTAATACGTATTGCATAGAAGCACAATTTGAGCAAGGACTGCATAGTATTAAGAAACGTCATGTGACATTATTGTTGAATATTACAATGAGGGTAACAGTTGTAAAAAAGGCACATTCATTCTCCCTACTGCTTAATTTCAATTCTGCCACCAGTGTTCCCATTACTTTCAGTGATCTTTAGCATTTCAGCCATGATCACCTAATTCAGGTGTGGGAATCTGATGCTGTAAGATCTTATTGAAATACCCATATGTCATATGTGTCCCTTGCACATATTTGTCAGTTTGCTTTCTTTAAACTTTTCTCTCCATCTCCTGCGTGGCAGGTATGATCGACTGTCCGGGCACTCAGGACGGCAGCTCGTTACGCTCTCTGATCGATAAGCCTCCAGTGTGTGGGAACTCCTTCAGCCCGCTAACTGGTGCTTCGCTCACAGGATTCAGACTACACACAGGACCGGTACTTTATTTCATATTCTGGTCTGCTGCTAACGTCTTAAACACATCATAGATATTAAATACTAATGCATGCACATATTTCCAGCTCCCAGAACAGTACAGACTGATGCACATACAGCCTCCAAAGAAGAAGAGCAAGCATAAACACAAGCACCACCGACCACAGGACCCATTACCACAAGGTAGGACAAATTATTACCTTTAAATGCAAATGAGTTCAGCATGTCTGCAAGCCACTTACTTACCTGCTTCTCTACCGTTTTCAGAAACTCCCTCAGACTCTGATCCTAAGAAAAAGAAGAAAAAGAGGGACGATGACCCGGATCGAAAGAAAAAGAAGAAAGACAAGAAAAAGAAGAAGGTGAGAATAAATGTTTAACATCAAAGTAATAATTTATTTTCTTTATGACTCGGATCAAAAATGATTACATTTTGAGTTGGATATGATTGTCTTGTCTAATTCTGTAAGACAAGAGGATGATGTTTTTTTCAGACACTATCTACAGAAAGAAATCGAACATCTCTAGTGAATCTGAAAAATATAAATACATCATTTAAGTAAGTTTTAAAATAGATTTTGGTGTTGGCTCATGTAAGGTGTTAGTAATTATTAAAAATAATCAAACTGGAGGAGAAAATGGATTTATAACTACATTGTGAGCAACAGG
This sequence comes from Xiphophorus maculatus, assembly GCF_002775205.1. Classification (NCBI taxonomy): domain Eukaryota; kingdom Metazoa; phylum Chordata; class Actinopteri; order Cyprinodontiformes; family Poeciliidae; genus Xiphophorus; species Xiphophorus maculatus. The sequence goes on along the minus strand of NC_036465.1, from coordinate 15,685,969 downwards.
TGTTACTTTTATCATTGTTGACTTTAAAGGTTGCTGTCAATTTTCCAGCTCTTGATTTGCTCCTAGTTCCTTTTTTGTTTGTGTGACAAACTACAATTACATCACCATATTTGGTCAACATCCTGAGTGTTGCTGTGCAACACTGGCTTGGTATTTAATGTCTTTTGATTACTACAAATTTCTTTAGTTTCTTTTTTAGGTATTACGGCCATGTGCATATGAGATGCATGGAGAGCAAATGTACATTATTTATTCAATGTAACAAATAAATAGTTAATTTTTTTGGTTATGACTAAGTTGTTACAGTAAAATTAGCATAATAAACATGTTTTTTTTAAAGTGAGATAATTGTTTCCATGACCATGAACTAATAAATACTGAAATAATTGCTCATACTTTTTTGTAAAAAAAAAAAAAAAAAGTCAAGATATTTAATAAGCACCTGAACATTTGTCATTTTAATTATGACTTGTTTATAAGAAACTATTTATTTGTATAATTAAGGCAATTTTGGGCTTTCTTAGAGATTAACTTTGCATTAAGACAACAAATCCAAAAGGTTTTTGAAATCTTAATGTTGTGGTTATTTCTTAATTTGCATTAGAATTGTTAAACCAGTTTGAAACTTTTATCTGTGTGTGAACAATGTCGGAAAGCATGACTATATAAAATTAAACCGGTGTTTGTCTCTGCCCTGATCCAGAACCGCCACAGCCCAGACCACCCCGGCCTCACTGGATCGCAGCCCAGCAGCAACAGCCTCAGATAGACAGAAGCCCACTGTGTGTGTCTGCCTGTTTGAATGTGTGACGTTTTGTAAGAGTGTGTGTTTTACAGGTTATTGTATTATTAAAGGTATGCTAAATGAGATAAACAGATGGCTGTATAATGTGTGCATGTGTGTGTGTTGAGTAAGCAGAGATGCTGGGTAAAAATGGAAAGAGATGTTACAGATTAAGCTTAAAAAAAACAACAACTGTGTGGATGGACTAAACAGCCGTTGTGTATTTCTTTAATTTTTTTGTTCTTATTTTGACCATAATGCCAAAATCAAATAAACTTTGATTATTAATTTTATGTTTCTTTCCTTAATCTGAATCACCTTACCAAAAAATGACACATTTACGTTATGTTTTATTTGTACATTTATTTACCTAATAATGTTGGATAACCTAAATGAATTCCGTAAATCAAAAACTCTTTAACGGTACACAGGGACTGCTATAAAGTCCTTAAATACGGTTTAAGCCAATGTTTTTGCTCGTAGATCACAGCCGAAAAGACCACATGTAACTTATACTTACTGCTGAAATAACAAAAGGAATTCAGTCTGTTCTCATGAGGTCAGTGGCTGCGTTATTGTCAAACTGTTCGTTCATGGAAAATGGCTTTGGTTTACAGAGAAAGCTGTTTGGCAAAAATGCTCTTAGAAATACCTCTTTACTGAAAGGCAAGGTGACAGCAAAACGAAAAATAATAAAGCAAAACTATTTTCTTCTACAGAGAAAAAACAAACCATGCATCAGAAATAAGAAAAAGTGGCAAAAACTTACATCTGTGTAATATGAACATATACATTTTGTTTACATTTAGGATCATTACTTTTCTGCTACTGACACAGGGAACACAACCTGTTACAAACAGTTTTTATTTTAAAATCAAATGTGAAATCACATCAAGGAAACAGACTAAAAGCACAGCAGGTCGTCCTTATGTTCCTATGCTATACACTCCAATATTTATAGTAAAACAAGCTGAAAATGTTATAAAAGTAACAAGCCGCACCACCGTTGTATTTACAAAAATGATATTTTTTTCCAAGTCAATGCAAGACCATAGAAATAAAAGCTGTATAGAAGTAGAATCATCTGAGCTACTTTTACTGTAAACCCTCTACAAAATAGATTTCCCTTTTTATTTCTACTGCAGCTAAAGTATAAAACATACACTTGCATACTCATATACACACACTAGTTAATTTCTGTGCATAAAGCAATACAAAGTGTTTTAAAACTGTTCAGACAACACTGTCAGAATCACCCGTCAGTCACATTTCCTATATATATATATGTTTGACACACCTTTTAAGTCAATGAGTTTCCTTTATTTTCATGACTATTGACATTGTAGATTCACACTGAAGGCATCAAAACTATGAATAACACATGTGGAAATATGCACTAAACAAAAAAGTGTAACAACTGAAAATACCCCTTATATTCTAGTTTCTTCAAAGTAGCAACCTTTTGCTGTGAATACTGCTTTGCACACACTCTGCATTTTCTTGATGAGCTTCAAGAGGTCGTCACCTGAAATGGTTTTCACTTCATAGGTGTGCCCTGTCAGGTTAATAAGTGGAATTTCTTGCCTTATAAATAGTCATGAAAATAAAGAAAACCCATTGAATTAGAAAGGTGTGTCCAAACTTTTGGTCTGTACTGTAAATAAATTACAGAAATGTTTGGGTTCTAGCATTATTAGTGAAACAAGTGGATGACCAAAGGTAAAAATGGAATTTACAAATGTTTTTAGTGTTTATCTGAAGAAAAATCAGATAATCGAAAGAGTCCATTGTACTGTGGATGAAACTGGGACAAAACAACAGGAGGTAGACGTGGCATCTAAACATCCAGTCATTTTTGTGTTCAAATTATCAGATGGGCTCAGATAAAATTCTCTAAATCTTCTTCATATGCCTCATAAGTCTTCTTACTTTGGAAGGTGCATGCTCTACATTTTCCTGATTTGCTTAGATTCTTCTTACTTTGGGGATCCTATAGAAAAAGCACAAATAACATTCTGCATAATACAAAAACAATACTGATCAGATTATGCAACTGTCCTAAAAACCTCGTCGTTTCTTTGGTGTTCGCAGGTTAGTACTGATTGTCAGGAAACTACTTCAAGTATAGTGATATCCACAGTTTGTCGTTCCCTCTGCTTGAACTTTAGGTTTATGGCTTGAAATGAAAACTGTTTTGGCTCTTGGATCTAAATCCAAATAAATAAAAGAGCAACAAAAGCTGATGACACGTCTCTCCAAATAACAGGAAATTCTGACTGGTAACAAAAAAAAGCTCCATGACCTTGTTTGTGGCAGGCAAAACAAGCACTAGCAATGGCTAAAAAATAAAAATAATACTGTTGAAACCAGAAGTTTATATACACTGAATGAAAGAATGCTTAAAGTTAAATCAGATCAGATGTCTCTTGTTTTAGGTCAGTCTTGATTACCATTATATCTATATGCTAAATGTCACAATAATTAGAGAAAGAATATATCAGATATTTTGGCTGATTTCTTTTAAGTTTCTCATGTCAACGACAAAGCAGTGCGAGGCCTTAAAGTACATCCACTTAAATATGTCAGATGTTTCCCAAGCCATGACATCATCATCTGCGCTTTTCATTACTGTTTAAAAATATAGTTATTCTATCTATAAACTCCTAATTTTGAAGACATTAATAATAAATCTGACATATTTTTCTCTTTCATTGTTGCGGCATTTAGCGAATACAAATCTCAGTTGGTAGCACTGTTAGCTTGCAGCAAGAAGGTCCTGGGTTCGATTCCCAGCCTGGGGTCTTTCTGGACGGAGTTTGCATGTTCTCCCTGTGCATGCGTGGGTTCTCTCCGGGTACTCCAGCTTCCTCCCACAGTCCAAAGACATGACTGTTAGGTAAATTGGTCTCGTTGAGTGTGTGCGTGCATGGTTGTGTGTCCTGTCAGTCTCTGTGTTGCCCTGCGACAGACTGGCGTCCTGTTCAGGGTGGGCCCCGCCTCTCGCCCGGAACGTTAGCTGGAGATAGACACCAGCACCTCTCCCAACCCCTCTAAGGGACAAGGGTGTACAGAAAACGGATGGATGGATGGATGGCTTCTGGTTTCAACTGTATATTGATAAAACATTTTTTTCTCAATGAGAAAAAAAAATCTGGTGTTCATTTTGCAGCCACATGCTTAAAATGACCCATAATTTTCAGCTCTGCTGCTGTCTAAGCATCTGTCTAAGCATCTGTCTAAGCATCTGTCAAAGCGTTGCCGTTGCTGTGAGGCTTGTTGAAGCCGTTGGCTTCGGTGGACTTGAGAGCTTCCATCTCCTGAATGGCAGGTTGGCTGTCTCTGGCCTTCTGTTCCCTCAGCAGGTTTCTGCGGTGGAAAAACAGGTAACCTGGCAGCAGGAAGCCGGTGAACGAGAAAATCAGAAGGCCAAAGTTGATCTGAAACACAGGAGGGGGGACAGATGAGAAGAAATACCACAAGGTCGATGTCCTGGAGTTTTTAGATGTCCCTAAATCAAATGGGTGACATCCCATCACTTCTTTAACACACTGGAAACAAACGAGTAGCTCGATACCACGCCTCTGCTGGCCTAAATTTAAGCAATTTATTCTGGTGTGTTGGAGCGGGGAAACATCTATAAAAGTTGCAGGATAGTAGCTCTTAAGGACTGAACTCAGGTGCCCCGTCCTAAAAGATTTGTTGCTAAGGACAAAATATGTCTACTTTTCAAAACATGCAGAAAAAATAGAATTATTTCCAAAATAGAGATCTTTGTCTTTCAAATCTATTTTAGCCAAAAATATTCTTAGAATTATTCATTAGATTTATTTGCTGTTTAATCCTTTAAAGTGGATTATAAGATTATTCACGCAACTAATGCATCATTCATTTTTCTCCAGTGTCAGACTGAAAGAAATCTGACACTGGATTATCAAATCAAATACCTAAAGGCATCACATGCCTTAAGATAAAAATATCTGCTTCCCAAAAGCTGCTGTAAAAATACAATATTTTATTTTATGTTTTTACACTTTGAGTTACGTAGTCTGTCTTTTTTAAAGAGTCACAGAAAAAAAATAAAATAAATTAAAGGCTAGTGGTCCAAAATGAAATTCTAACAGAGCCGAATGCCCTACTTTATGTACTGATGGCTCTATATTTATTTATTTATTTAGCTATAAATCATGTATGACTGATTCATTGTCACAAAAAGAAAATTTGTTCAATGCCCTTTTTAGGCTGACAATTAAGGCATTACTTTGCTTATATGTTGACCTGAGAGGTACGTGTGCATGCATGGGGGTAAGAGAGCATTTCCTCACCCAGTAGGCGTTCCCATGAAGATGTGTTACCATGACGATGAAGAGCGGCTGCTGCAGCAGAGCAACCACCGCGCTGATCATGGACTGGAGGCCTGTCAGTGTACCGAAGTGGTTGGACGGGTAGCTGTTGAAGAAAAATAATGAGTGGTTTAGCATAGCATAAAATAAACTCCAGGATCATCAGGATGAGCATCAATGCAGAGTAACTTATCTAACCTTTATGTTTTATGTTAAATTCTTCTTCTTGATGATGCAACATATATATTAAAAAATGTTAATTACTGCCAGAGATGGCTTGTTTCCATGTCTCCAGTGGGCGCATGTCATCTTGCTGTAGGGAATTTGACCTGCTCTGGTTTTGCTGAAACATCTGGTTGCTTTTATCACACTGTAAAGCTCTCTTTTATTTTGGTGTTTATTTGGTGTTAGAAGATAACTCTAAATGAGTCAGAAAACAATCTGCTTGGACTTTAATACTGGCACGCTGAACATTGTAGTGTTTTCTACCTTATAAAAACAAACATGGCACCGCTGTACTGTTTGCTCTGTGGTTTAAAGAGGAATCTTGTCAAATTTTCCTCGCCTAAGGTAATGAATGTGCCCTGTATCTGTTGTGCTGCTGGGGCTGCAGGACTCACACAGCAGCATAGAGGCCTCCGCAGCAGGAATGGATGAATCCTCGGACCATAGTGTGGAGGATGAACGTCAAAATCTACGGCAGAAAAACAGAAAAGAGGCAGCTTGTAAGCGTTTGTGCTGATGGTGTTTTATTGCTAACGTGTAATGCGGTGTGTTTACCTGTAGAGGCAGATTATCCACGAGGTTACAGATTCCAAAAATGATCAGAAGGATGTTGGTGAGGATGAAGGCTCTCATAGCGTTGGTCACTTTCTGGATCTTACGGTCTCTTTTGGCTCTAAAGGAGAGAGCCAAAAGGACAGGACATTTTTTTTAACCTGCATCACACTTGTGTGCAAAACCCACCCTCCATCTAAAAGAACTTCCTGTTTGCATCCTTACATGCGGTCCAAGGAAGCCTGAAGCTGAGAAATAAAATTCCAAACAACTCACATTTGTTATTTTTTACTGGACGTACCTCTTCACTATCCCTGTTGAGGCACACTTCTCCTCTTCACACTCCTTCATCTTCCAGTCCATGATGTAACCAATCAGAGGACACGTCACCAGACACAGCAGCTGCAGCGTGCCGAAGATGGAGGCGTAGAAACCCACTGAAAGATCAAGAGGAAAACAGTAAAACGAGGAGAAAAGGTCAGGTACAATCTTAAAGGTTTATGCCACAATCTAACAAAACTCACCTGTGTTTTCTGCCTCAAGCACAACCTCGTCGGGTGCTAAAATATAAAAAACAACAAAATTTACAATAGTGATAAAACAATAATAGAAAAAAAAATGGTCAGACCACGAGGTTAAAGCTCATTGGACACTCACGGTGTTCTTCACCCCGGGTCACCATGAACTCCAGCATTTTATTCATTGCTCCCATGAAGAAGATGATCCTCAGCTGGGTCATCCCCATAGTGACCAAACTCCACAGGAAGATGGCGGAGAACACAGACCGCCGGAAGGGAACAGCATCTAAGGGAGGAGGAGAAACCTTTGGTGACGTAGTTTTCAACGCTGTTAATGAACCTGAAGTTTAAGAGGTTACAGTAAAGCTAAAAAGGCGATAATTTAAACAACCTCTACCCAAATTTATAGAATCTTTTATTATGCTTAAATTAAAAATGTGTCCTTAACCAAAAGATAAAGCTTCATGTTTGAATCGTATGAAGAGTAATTAGTAGTGAACCTAACAAATCTGAGTTTTACCTAACAAATTAAAGCTTTTTAATTCTTTTTGCTATAATTTTACAGTGAAAGACTGTCTTGGTTGCTGCAACTTCCTGTTTTTCTATGTCATGTGACCAGCTCTGGTTGCTTTACTTTTATTCCACATGATTAACTGGAACCACATTAATGTATGTTATGAGCTGAATTATCAATGAATTGTAAAAAATGAATAAAAGTATTGTCGTTGGCCCAACACTTCAGCCATATTGCTCTCAGTGCTACTAACATAGCGTAACATAATGTAACGTAACGCAACGTAACCGTAATGTAACACTTTGGTTATAAAGCCTTCAGGGTGGTTTCACCTTCTACTTTGTCAAATCCAAACACTTTGAAGGTACTGATGTTCCAACGGTTAAAAACTATTTTATTTGAGTAACTACATTTATCTTCTGTTCGTTAGAATTCATTCGATTAGATTAATTTTGTAAATGTAATTTTTTCATACAGGGAGTCAGTGATTAGAGGTCATCGTAAGAGGTTTTACCTCTCCATCATCCTAACATTGGCTTACAGACAACTTGATCAGTACATGAACATAATTGAGAATTGTCTTTTCTTCTTTTTTCTCTAACATGAGCGGTTCGCTAACTCACTTGGTGCAGTGTCGGGTCCATTGGGAAGCTTCTCCAGGGAATGTCGGACATCTCCGTTTTTCTGGTTCAGTCTCTCCCCTACAGCCTTCTGCTCAGATGAAGGATCCTCTTGCGGCGTGAGAATCTTACTGTTGAGTGCAAAACATGAGACGGTTACAGCTCTAGATCCCGCTCGCTTGACTTAAATCCCTGGTAACGTTTCCAGCAGACAGGCGGGCGTTACACTGACCTGTAGTCAACCTCGTCTGGAGTTGGGAAGCCTTCTGAGGGCCAGTTCCAGAAGCAGTTAATAAAAACGAGCCCGGCGAGACCCGACCATATCCACATGATCACATGGAACTGCAGGCCTGCATCGTAGATCAGCTACGAAGACAAGAAATGATTGTTGCAAAATATAAGTTGCTGATTGAGTTTTTTAGTGCAGGCAGCAAAGTTCTCAAGTCACTGTAGTCATTGAAGACAGACGTCCTTTTTAATACTCTTCAGCAATATTGTACAACAAACAATAAACATTGTTCTGAAAAGCCTCAAGTGCTTCAAAGAAAATTTGAAACTGAAAGATCTTCAGAAACCCTGGACAGCTTTTCATCTTGACCACTTTAGAGAAATACAGAACATCTGGACCCTTAAAAGCAAATTGTGAAGAAATCTCTTGCAGTTTCAACAAGGTTCCTACATATTTTGCAAATATAACATCCAAACTTATCCAGACTAAGCTTCCCAAAATATAAAATACTAAAATTCACATACTGTAGTGGGCTATAAATGTGTGTGTAACAAAAAGCCGAAAAGAAATGAAGAAGGAAGGGGGAAAAAAAACATGGAAGGAAGAAAAAGATGGAAACGTAAAAGAAAGATAGAAAAATAGGACAGATTTCTAAAAGGAAGGAAAACAGTAGAAAAAGAAAGGAGGACACAAAGGAAGAAAGGAAAAAATGAAAGAGAAAAAATAAAGGACAACTTTTAGACAACAGGGATCAGAATAAAGCCTCAAAATATAACAGAATAAAATATCTTATTAGCTTTTTCCAGACTTTTTCTGTCCACTTTTGATTGAACAGAAAAAGTAGAAACAATGTCTAAAAGCACTGCTCAGGTCTTATGCGTGCACACACTTACAGCCACACTGTGTCACCTTTTAACCTGCAGGACGAAGGCGAGACACACAGGGAAAAACTAGAGCTGTGTTAAATCTTATAATTCACCTTGACGCCGGGGAAAGTGACGGCAGAGGAGGCGTAGGAGCCGATCATCAGCGACATGATGGTGGAGCTCATAGAACCAAACATGTTGGGGAGCTGCAGGCATAAAACACATACACACACAGTTATTTATAATACTTATTAAATTAACATTAAATGTGTGAAAGCTGTTTGATTTTTCTCACCACCAGGGGGCAGAGAGCATCAACTTTCTACGTTTTTGCTCCTCTTGCAGAGGAATTTATTACTTTTTATTAATTTATTACATGACAGCCTCACAGTTTCAGCCTTGTTCGTCTGAAAGACTTGGGATTAAAAGACTTGGGATTAAAGTCTGACCTTTCAGCATACTGTTTGACCCACTGAGTTTAACCCGCTGTGAATGGCTGCCTGAAACATACCAAACCACATGGTGGCAGGTACCAACACATCATATATTAAGCTCGCCCATTCACAGCAGTAAGAAGATTATAACATATAACAACAATCCATTGTGCTGGCAGCACACTAAATGCCCTTTGATTGCAGGTTTAAATGGGTCAATCGTGATTCTAAAAATCACATGTGAGGGATTGTAGTTGTCCTCCATGACGGGCTCACTATTTTACCTAACCTGCTGTCGGCGTCACCTAATCCCTCAGCTGTGTCAGGGTTCACCAAGCCGTGTCAGTGACTCCTTTTTTTTGCTGCACACTGATCTCACACATCCGTGAGACACTGATAGGTTCAGAGTCTGACTTTCATTTGGGAGAGAAGAGGCCAGAAGGACAGGTGCATTAACCAACAGCTACCTGCAAATATGCCTGGCTTATTTGTTGACTACTCGCCTTTTGATACGCATCCAGCTGCCATAAAGCAATACTTGTTGGGAGTTGCACTTTCTGTTGCTAGAAACCGTAATCCCCTGTGATCCACGGTAAATATAAACCAAGCAGCTTAAACTGTAACACAAGTTTAATCACTCCTAATAACTGATCATGCAGAGCTATTTGTAAACTTGCCTTATTATATCTGAACCTTAAAAAAGGCAACTCTGCCAAGCTTAGCAGACTCATAGACCCTGAGGTGGAGGGAAAATCTGATAGTCAAACTAAACATCAGGTATTTACTGAATAGAATTGATATTTTAAAACCAACACTGTCTATTTCAGTTATATTTTCACAGAAAATATCTTGTTTGATTAGTTTCTCAAAAGTTGGAAGCGAGATTTCACCATGTTGCATCATCCTTTAATTTATCGACAAACTGGATTTTTGAATTAAAAAACAGTTTGCACTTTGTACAACCTTTTTTCTGGGAGCAAAATTTCACCATTGCAACATGTTATTGCCTGCTTTGTTCCGATTTGCCTTTTCAAGCCCTCCAGATTATACATGCATTTATGTCTGTTTAAGGGCCTGAAGTAGCTGAACCCCTTTTATTTTGATATTCCTAACTAAATCACCTTGAAATAACAATCTGGAGGATTTCAAAGCTGGGTTAAGAGATCTGTTAAGAGACCTGTGGCACTCTGGGGGAGCTCCACTGCTCATGTGGATCATGCACTACACAAATCTGGCCTTCACTGAAGAAAGTTATTGTTGAAATAATGCAACAGGAAGTCCTGCTTGCAGTTTGCCTCAAGCCATGGAGCAAACATGAATGATTCATCCTATATAAAAAGCATTAAAATTCCCACAGTGAAGCATGGTGGTGGCAGTATCATGTTGTGGTTAGAGTTGATGACAAGATGGACGAAGCTATGTTACTTATTACAGTTGTTAGGATTGGCTGTGTTGTCAATATGCGGTTTTAAAAAGTAATTTCAATGCATGTTTATGTTTCTACCAAGAATAACAAGAAAATAATGTTCATCTAGTCATTTTATGAAACACAGACTCTATATAAGCATACAGAGCGATTTTAGACAGGAAGATGTTCCCACCAGGAACAGACTTCCAGGAACGTCAGAGCCACATATTGAAAATCTTTCTCTAGAGATTCTGTATGTGGGTGTCAAGTGTGCTTTTCTGTGAATGTTGACATTTTATTCTCAATGTCTGTGAGAAAGCTGCATTGAAATCGCAATATGGTGACAGTTTGCTGCCGGCGTGCTAATGTGTCCGCGTTGCACCAGGAAGCATCAGGTCACTTTGAGAGCCCACAGCAAGCGGTTAGCAGGCAAACAGGAGAAAAAAGTTTCCCTCAGAACGTGGTAGAGAGAGCCTGACTGTCTGAGGAAGAGGAGGAAAAACATCTCGAAGAACACTCGTCTTCATTTACGATTTCTCAGAATCGAGGGAAAAACTTGACACCTTCATGGCTGTTGGATCCGTGGATCTGGACTCTTCTGACCACAGAGGTTCAAGGAAAAAAAAGGTTCACAGAGAAGAGTTTTGAAAAGCAGGCAGAACAAAATGCAATGCCTCGTTCCTATTTAGCATATCCACCTTCTCCTTTAAAATGCATTGAAAAACATTTTTTTAAAGGAATTGGATCAACACAAAATAGCACATAATTGTGGGGATGTCTGGGATGTATTTGCATTCAGTCGTCCTGTTTCAGTATTTCTAGAACTGTCTTTTGCTGCAGTTACAGCAGCAAGTCTTGTGAGGTTTTTCTCTACCAGCGATCCCAGGAAAATGCACTATAGTTTTGAGGTTATGATATGACAAAGTTTGGAAAATGTCACATTTTATCTGTAAGAACAGACATGACGAAGCCCTGCATGTTAGCAGGTGACTGAACGGAGCCATGCAGGGGTTAACCAGGGGTCAGAGAGTCACAGCTCAGGCCACTCGTTTGTCGCCGCCAATCAGTTCAGCCTCTGCTCCGGCTGTGCCCACTCAGCTGGACTCTGTAGGATCTTGCCAGCCGGCACCGACTTTAATTAGGACTTTAATTACTGAGAATATGCCAAATGACAGATTAATGAGTTCAGAGATGTGTTTCAGCTCTAACGATGTGGAAGAACAGTAGATTACATGCGGAGAAGTTGGCAGAAATTATATAAAAAAAGGGGGAAAAGTTAGTGGGAGAAGCATTTCTTCAGGATTGACTGATCTCTCTTTAAACCACAGCTGCACTTCCTCAGCAGGAAACACTAAACCACAGCTGAGTGGCACCGGCTTCTTCTTTCCCCTCGCTTTATGTCCTCGCTAACCTTTCACAGATTGGCTGAACTGTCACTTCCAGCTGCACTGGACTTGCATAAACCAGAACAAGGCCAAGTGTTTAGATTTGGATCAAAGCTTTAAAAGTTTCTGTATGTTTGACCCAGAGTGTCACTGTCTTCCACATCCGTAGTTCCCTGTAGTTTGCTTTCTATTTGTTGAACAAATTTCACCAACATCTTCAATAACCCCAGGAAGGAACAACTGAGCCCATATTCATCACCAGCAGGAGATCCAGCAGCAACTTCTGCTCTACACCCCCTTTTTTTTTTGTTTCCTGGAGCGCTGATGTGGTGCAGCTGATTTGCTCACAGCTGGCAATCGATAATGGAAAACTTATCTAACAAGAAGAACTGCTTTTACTCGTTCCCAGCAATAGGAAGAGAATTGCTGCCATTCAACCGTGTGTTCCCGTAATCTGTGAAACCATCAAAGATAGGTGTGTCACCCATAGGCTACAACAGAGACATGACTAATTCTTAAAGGAAAGCTGAAAAAGGTGCAGATCAGGTTTTCAAGCTTTACTTCTCATTTAATTTTTCATGAGTTTTAGCTAATAGAAGCAAATAAGATGCTGTTTTCATTTTATCTTTTGTTGTACTGTCTCTGTATCTCTCACAAGAAAACCCCAGAAAACAAGAAGACAGTTTAACCAGTAACTATTTTTACAGTTACTGGTTATGCTCTTTAATGAGAACTGAAGCTTCCCCAAAACTCTTTATAAAATCAGAACCTCGCCAAAAAAATCTAATGTTTGGATCATTTTATTTAGGTATAATAATGTTTTTTTTGTCGTTGTTTTGAGGAGACTGAAACTGATTTTGGATTTTTATTCTCAACTTTTTAACTTTTAAAACAAGAGAAAAGAAATTTGAGGTCAATTTTTGCTTAATGTAGCTGCTATGCTAGGTTGTATTGTTTTTTTTTCAACCTAGCATTTTCTTTTTAATTTATTTTTTGAAATTCAGAATTTACTGTAACTGGTTTTCTTTCCCATGTTAACTACCCAGACAGAAAAAATACCCATGTTCCATATGTTTTATTTGTTTTTAGGTACAAACCCTGGAACGCTCATAGCCTACTTTGCAAAAGATTTAATCTTAAATGCAGTTTTCAAATTGTTGCATTTGTAGAGAATAAGTATTACTTACAATTTCTATCGCTGTTACTTAAAAGTAGAATTGATTTTTGTCTGCATTTTCTTTACCTTGGAAAAAACCCAAAATTTTTTGATACATCTTCAATAAATGTATAACACAGGCACCAGAACAAATAGCCTAAATATACCAAAAATATTAGCAAACCTTAACAATGTCTCAGTTTGTTATATGACATGTTCCGCCTACATATTGTTTGTAATTTGCAATCCTATTAGTAATTTAAATGGGTCATTTATTCCTATAACTCAGTTAAGCAGTACAACACTGATGTGTAATTCTTGAAGGTTATTATTAAAAAGCTGTTTCAAAATGTAAGTAATTGACGACTGGAGATCCAAGCAGAAACAGTGACAGTTTTGACTCAGATCTCTCACGTCTTTTGCTTTTCATGATATCTGTGTTTGTGTGTCTTTGTCCTTCTGCTCTGCTGCTGTTCCTCCATCAAAACAACATCAGCTTGGAGCTTCTGTGAGCCACAATAAATCCAGAGAAATGTTGACAAGAGGCCAGGCAAGGACAAACATAAGTGTCAGGTGACTCTAACATTAACCCAGGTGTAATATTAATTGGGTGTGTGTATGTGTGTGAGCGATGGGACAGAATGAACAGTATGTCTTTTGCATGTGAGAGGTTAAACAATGACAGGGCTGTTCATGTGACGCTATGACACCGAGGCTCTGAAGGCGAGGAAAGTATTTTTAGCAACTTGCTTTTATTTCAATCAACTCTGACATAAATTCAGAGTAGAATTTAGTTCATCTCTGGGGAGTTGAGCTAAATTCAAGTTCCAAATAAATACAAGCTGAGAAATGCTTTTGTAAAACTGAATGCTAGGTCTCTGGACTGTACAGAAACCAAAGAGTGCATTTGTGGGAAAAAAAAAAAAGTTCCAAAAATGAAATCTTCGTAAACAGAAGATTCAATGAATCGATCAAATTGATTTATCGTCAATCCCACATAGCCTTGACAAAGCCAATTACAGTCATTCAGGATTTTTTCCAATCACATTTCTTCCTCACAGACGATGATTCCTCACTTTCCTTCCAGTTTTTAATGAAGCATTGAACAGTTATCAACCCAATTTTCAGTAGTTTCTGCAACCTCCTATGACTTTTTCTCTGTTTGATGCCGATACTTTGACCCTCCTTAAACAGACTGACATCCTTTCCGTGACCACAGTCTGTGTATTTCCACATGTTTGTTTAAGATATGAGAAGCTACTCATTGCATCAGCTGGGTGTTAAGTTACTTGTTGCCATCTGGAAGACAGTTGCCAGATGCAGTATCTATCCAATACTTGTGCTCACACTCATTTATTTTCTTTTTTTTTTTGGTGGGGTGCCTGGCAGTGTGTCATGTGGCTGTTTTTCATTCACGAACCTGAAAAGTTATGTTTGCCTGAAGTGAATTTTAACACTTTTTACTAAATTCAGCTTTTACAAGGTCTAAAGTTGAGATTTTCAGATACATTTCCAAAGCCTAGATAAAAAAACAAATGTGCCACATTATACATAAATATTTTCTATTTTATCAGCAGCAGGCAACATGTAAAAATAAAGGAAGGGTTATGTTGTAAGTATTTGTGTTTTGGGGCTGCAGGAATCTTTCCAGGTTCCTAAAGAACCAGATTACATGCATAACCACTGTCTGACCTTGAGAGAGGCCTTAAAAATCCTTAACCGTTCAACCACAAAGTGCATTCAAATGCAGCTTTTCTAGTGTTTCTGTACGGTCATACAGCACATTAATTGCTTCACAGCACATTAATTGCTTCAATAACTGGACTTGGTCATTTGTTTTCTATCAACCTGTTTGAAGCTGCTCACTCGGCTGTGCTCACATAAACTGCATTATAAAGTCAGAGAGGTTACAATAACTCTGGTGCGACTCACGTATTCCACTTAAAAGCAAAATATGTTTGAACTGTGCAACCTAAAGAGGCCCCTGAAGATTATGTTTTCAGACTTTGTGCTCACTCTCAATTGTTGGAAATCTATTGAAATAAAACCCAGATTTCATAAAAGTACAATGTCCTTGAACAAAAATTCAAGCTATGTAAGATGTTACATATATGATGCATAAAATGGCAATATTTGCCTGGAAAATAGATACTGCCCCTTTATATTTTGTTCCTAAAATTCTTTAGTTGAGATCAGTACATTAGTGTTTGACTTTAAGGTTTAGTCCAAGAAAAAGAAAAAAAAAACATCTGACTAGCACACACCAGAGGGGAAAATATGGCAACGTTTTCCTTAAAGCTGCCATAGATTTCTCAAAGTCGTACAGACGTTTATCTTTCCTAATCTTAAAGTTATTTCATGCAACTACTGTGAACTGAGACTCAGTTAAAGATATTTTGTGCACTAAGTCACCAAAACAAATGCAACTCATGAATCCTTTTTTATTCAAAGGAGTTTCTGCTGAAAATGCTAACACCAGTACCATCGTAACCCAAGGCTGAAAAGTTAAAAAAAAAAAAGTGAAATTGTTAGTTAAAGCCAACTTTGCATCTCATCTCAAAACAAACTGTTTCTAAATGTTTCCTACTACAAACTGCCATGTCAGCTGTTTTGAGCAGTGCCAGTGGTTTTCCTTGCAGGTATAAATAAAGTTTATTTAACTGAAGCAGGTGTTGTTTTCACACCGCCACGTTACACACGCCGCATAGAGGCTGTGGTATAATGTCATCTACTTAATCAGCCTGACCCTTCGCTATCCAAATAACTGGGAAGATTACGTACAAATATCATATGGACACTAACAGCTTGTATCATCATGTTTGTCTGGTCAAACACATCTGAAAAAGCGTCATATCCATCTTTTGGAAAACTGTTAAAATAAAGAGAGGAGCACGAGGAGGTGCATCAGATGACAGAGACCCCGCATGACAAAATGCGTCCTTGTGTATTTTAGGTAGAGGTAAGTGGGCAGAGCTTTGCAGGAGGGTGTGTGGGCAGCCATGGGCCATCATTGGTCCAAACAGGCATGACAGAGTTTCCATCTCTGAGAGGTCAGATGCTGCCCTAGGTAAACACAATATACTCTCAAACAGCATGACTCTAAACACACGCCAGGAAACAAGAGCCAGCTGCACTGATAAAACAGCCCTAATGATGTTGGTGGCAGCTGACATGTCACACATACATACATACATACATACATACATACATACATACATACATACATACATACATACATACATACATACATACATACATACATACATACATACATACATACATACATACATACATACATACATACATACATACATACATACATACATACATACATACATACATACATACATACATACATACATACATACATACATACATACACCAGCCTTATGCTGGTGAGATATAAACAGCTCCCAGTCACAACACGCTCAGCTGACCCAAACAATGCTGAGGCGGTCAGCTGTCAAAATATCCCTGTTCATTTATTCCATCTACAAAAAACAGAAACCTTTAGTTTCTGCAGTTTCTGCAACCTCCTATGACTTTTTCTCTGTTTGATGCCGATACTTTGACCCTCCTTAAACAGACTGACATCCTTTCCGTGACCACAGTCTGTGTATTTCCACATGTTTGTTTAAGATATGAGAAGCTACTCATTGCATCAGCTGGGTGTTAAGTTACTTGTTGCCATCTGGAAGACAGTTGCCAGATGCAGTATCTATCCAATACTTGTGCTCACACTCATTTATTTTCTTTTTTTTTTTGGTGGGGTGCCTGGCAGTGTGTCATGTGGCTGTTTTTCATTCACGAACCTGAAAAGTTATGTTTGCCTGAAGTGAATTTTAACACTTTTTACTAAATTCAGCTTTTACAAGGTCTAAAGTTGAGATTTTCAGATACATTTCCAAAGCCTAGATAAAAAAACAAATGTGCCACATTATACATAAATATTTTCTATTTTATCAGCAGCAGGCAACATGTAAAAATAAAGGAAGGGTTATGTTGTAAGTATTTGTGTTTTGGGGCTGCAGGAATCTTTCCAGGTTCCTAAAGAACCAGATTACATGCATAACCACTGTCTGACCTTGAGAGAGGCCTTAAAAATCCTTAACCGTTCAACCACAAAGTGCATTCAAATGCAGCTTTTCTAGTGTTTCTGTACGGTCATACAGCACATTAATTGCTTCACAGCACATTAATTGCTTCAATAACTGGACTTGGTCATTTGTTTTCTATCAACCTGTTTGAAGCTGCTCACTCG
Source organism: Xiphophorus maculatus (assembly GCF_002775205.1). Lineage (NCBI taxonomy): Eukaryota > Metazoa > Chordata > Actinopteri > Cyprinodontiformes > Poeciliidae > Xiphophorus > Xiphophorus maculatus. The sequence continues at coordinate 15,668,677 of NC_036465.1, read as the reverse complement.
GCTGTGCTCACATAAACTGCATTATAAAGTCAGAGAGGTTACAATAACTCTGGTGCGACTCACGTATTCCACTTAAAAGCAAAATATGTTTGAACTGTGCAACCTAAAGAGGCCCCTGAAGATTATGTTTTCAGACTTTGTGCTCACTCTCAATTGTTGGAAATCTATTGAAATAAAACCCAGATTTCATAAAAGTACAATGTCCTTGAACAAAAATTCAAGCTATGTAAGATGTTACATATATGATGCATAAAATGGCAATATTTGCCTGGAAAATAGATACTGCCCCTTTATATTTTGTTCCTAAAATTCTTTAGTTGAGATCAGTACATTAGTGTTTGACTTTAAGGTTTAGTCCAAGAAAAAGAAAAAAAAAACATCTGACTAGCACACACCAGAGGGGAAAATATGGCAACGTTTTCCTTAAAGCTGCCATAGATTTCTCAAAGTCGTACAGACGTTTATCTTTCCTAATCTTAAAGTTATTTCATGCAACTACTGTGAACTGAGACTCAGTTAAAGATATTTTGTGCACTAAGTCACCAAAACAAATGCAACTCATGAATCCTTTTTTATTCAAAGGAGTTTCTGCTGAAAATGCTAACACCAGTACCATCGTAACCCAAGGCTGAAAAGTTAAAAAAAAAAAGTGAAATTGTTAGTTAAAGCCAACTTTGCATCTCATCTCAAAACAAACTGTTTCTAAATGTTTCCTACTACAAACTGCCATGTCAGCTGTTTTGAGCAGTGCCAGTGGTTTTCCTTGCAGGTATAAATAAAGTTTATTTAACTGAAGCAGGTGTTGTTTTCACACCGCCACGTTACACACGCCGCATAGAGGCTGTGGTATAATGTCATCTACTTAATCAGCCTGACCCTTCGCTATCCAAATAACTGGGAAGATTACGTACAAATATCATATGGACACTAACAGCTTGTATCATCATGTTTGTCTGGTCAAACACATCTGAAAAAGCGTCATATCCATCTTTTGGAAAACTGTTAAAATAAAGAGAGGAGCACGAGGAGGTGCATCAGATGACAGAGACCCCGCATGACAAAATGCGTCCTTGTGTATTTTAGGTAGAGGTAAGTGGGCAGAGCTTTGCAGGAGGGTGTGTGGGCAGCCATGGGCCATCATTGGTCCAAACAGGCATGACAGAGTTTCCATCTCTGAGAGGTCAGATGCTGCCCTAGGTAAACACAATATACTCTCAAATAGCATGACTCTAAACACACGCCAGGAAACAAGAGCCAGCTGCACTGATAAAACAGCCCTAATGATGTTGGTGGCAGCTGACATGTCACACACACATACATACATACATACATACATACATACATACATACATACATACATACATACATACATACATACATACATACATACATACATACATACATACATACATACATACATACATACATACATACATACATACATACATACATACATACATACACCAGCCTTATGCTGGTGAGATATAAACAGCTCCCAGTCACAACACGCTCAGCTGACCCAAACAATGCTGAGGCGGTCAGCTGTCAAAATATCCCTGTTCATTTATTCCATCTACAAAAAACAGAAACCTTTAATGAGTGCTGGATCAACATATATGTCTTATGATTTTATCTTTAAAAATAAATTAAAAGTGAACTAAACATCCCCAGAAATAGATTTAATTATGAAGGACATGCTGTATAAATGTGAAATCGTTAATCGTCTCTGCATTACTTTTAGACTTAATAAGAGAGGAAATCTTCCGTGTAAAATCAAAAAGTAACTATATAGAATAACAATGTAAATATCACCGAAAAAGCGGTGTGTGGTTTTTACCTTGAAAATGTTTACTAAGTTATCTGCATTTTACTTCTATTGTAAAATGCATCAGCCATTTTCTCACCGTGATGGAGGTGAAGGTCAAGCAAATTCCTCCGAAGCCGTTCAGTGAGAGAGCTAAGAAGATGAGCGCCGACAGAGCTGCAGAGATGACAAACATCTGACTGTTACGTTTTGTCCAAATAAAACTGCAGAAGGTGTAGGAATAACTGCACATAAAGATAAACGTTTCTAAGGGCTGATATGATGCGATTTAAAATTTTTTACTGTTACTCTGACAGCCGAGACTCAAGGGAACGTTTTTTATATTTTACTGGATATGACTGAATGTTACAGGTTTATGTATCCTTGTGAGGTCAGAGTGATGTTCTGTAGAGGACTAACTTATTCGTACTCACCGTGAGTGTTGTAAGCAGAACCAGCCATGATGATGCAGGACAAAGCAAACAAGGAACTGCAAGGAAACACGAAGGGCGTGTGTAAACAATAAAATAATCAAACACATAGTAGAACATTGGTGAGTCACTGCAAAAATGAGTCAATAAATAACTGTGTGAATCACACAACAAAAGGATCATCTAGTAAAAGGATGAGGAAGGATTTCCTCATGAGTCTGATTAAAAAGGTGTGTCTGAAGAAAGTATGTACTAAAAGATGTACTAAAAGAAAAATTTACAAACTAAAAAAACCCAGAAGGAGTCTGTTGATGTGGTTGAAGAGCTTTTCAATCTTTGTAGTTATAAAACGGTCATAATCTTTGGGACTGCTTTTGTGTTTTGCTTTATTTTGCATTTGCCATTCTTTGCTTTCATTATTCCGTTTATTTCTTAGCCTTAAAGGGCCGGTATTATGTATTTTTCAGGCACATAAGGTGATTTTTTTAGCACAATGAAGCAACTGTGTTACCATTAGTTGATATAAAAATGCTGCATATAACAAACAAAACATAAAAGAAGTTTGACACTGAAATTCGATGCATAGAAACTGGGCCTCTGTCTCTATCAGCCATTTTCTTGTACTTCCTCAGCTTGACCCCAGAGACCTCTGCATTATCCCTTCACAGCTGGCCTTTATTCTGCCTTTTAGACCCATCTGTATTCACTAGAAATCACAGTCAAGTCTCTCAGTTTCTTTCATTTTCTCCTGGATTTCACTGCTGTTCTTGCTGTGGTTATTTTGTGGTTCCCTGATGCTCTCCAGGTTTTTTATGTTTTCCATTAAATCTCCTCTCCTTCTGTCCTGGTGTCATTTTGATCATCAACAAACCTCAGATTTGACAAAAACTTTGTCATATCCCTCTGATCCATCTATAAAAAAAAAGATGTAGAGGGGAAAAAACTTACATCCTGGCATTTTCACAGATCCTAAACCCAAATATTTTTATAGGCTAATTAACTGTTCAAGTTTCAACTGGATTTTTCTGACATAGCAGCCTCACTTTCACCCCCTGGACTCATGAATACTTTTTAAAAAACTTTATTTTTACATGTTGATGCACAATTGGCACACTGACTTGCATTAATGTTCTTTCTGAATAATTTAATCTTGATCAGTAAATTTAGTGACCCAGTTCACCGGGCACATGCATCACTTAGCTAATTTCTATTTTTATTTGTTTCCTTGTGTTGAAATTATTTTGTTATTCATTTTATACAGATCTGTACCAGGTGAAGAGATTTTTTTTTTTAGTGTAGTGTAAATTTACCAATTTTTATACAAAAAGTAGAGAAATCTACTTGCATCTGATTTCAGGCTTTTCACCAAAATAAACTTAGTTTTGCTCTTAATAACTGGCAAATAATCCCATTTACATGTGTGGGATTAAAAAACGACACTTGAATTTAAAATTGAGAAAAGGAGTTAAAATAAAATAAAAATTATAAAAAGTGGTTGTACGGTGAAGACTGAAGTTAATAAAGGCATTCTGGTTAAAATATATATTTACATTTACATTTTCTTGTGTTTGACACACAAAATGAAGGGAAAGCCGAGGGTTAACCCTCACCCAGAGCTACTCAGTGGAAAACTAAACAGGAAGTAAAATGTCCATCGTAAATGTCCGAGAGCCAGACTTCAGTGATCTTTGCTCATGTCCAGACTGTTGCTGAGGTTCAGGCAGGAACTCAATGCCAACATCATGCAGGGGTTGTAATGTTATGAATGATAATTGCACAATTACTCCTCCCTTCTTGCAAACAAATACAAAACTACAACAAAACGCATTTCTCTTTAGGAATGTTGTCCCTACACACAGCAGTAGTAAAGGAATAATGGAGGTAAAAGCTGTGAGAAGAAGCGTGTTGCCGCAACAAGAATCCTAGGTATGCATGTTGGGAAATGAAGGCAAGCTGTCATTCCTGTTAAATGTCTTTACTCAGAAAAAGTGATGATGACTACTATGATCAAAATCTGTGATCAGCTTGCGTCAGCCACTTCAGTGACCCAGTTCACCGGGCACAGGGAGCGCTTAGCTAGTTTGACTCTTTTCTGACAAGCTACTGGACCAGGGCTGGGTTGGTTGTGGTGTTTTCACTCCAGCTTCACAGACAGACGCACAAAGTGTATTTTATGACCTTACCTGCCGACCAGCCGAATTGGACGTGGGCCGTACTTGTCCATCAGGATCCCTAACGGCAGGGTCGTGGCGCTCAGCAGGAAGGAGCCGATGGTGAATCCAAGATTTAGCATCTCCTCCTGTTCCACACAGAACACCCAGTCATGCGCACCTTTGGTGACGTTTTCAGAATGCACGACCACCGAGTCGTTTTCTGAGGGAGAAAGTGTAAAAAGCTGATCAGACAGCTGCACCAGAGCAACATCCTAAAACAGCTGCTACAGTTAAACAGAAAATAACCAAGGTTCTCAAGACAACCATGAAAAACCAAAAGAAGGCTTGGTGCTCCTCTTCAAACACACACTGACATCTAAAATACATATTTATTCTTATTTTTTCACCGAGATAAACTACGTTTGAGAGAACTGAATGGGTTTTTAGCAACAAAATGCTTTTCTCTTTTTACCTGAGCACAGGTGAGAGTAGAAGCCCTCCCTCTTCAGCATGATGAGAAGGGAGCCCCATCCCAACAACACGGCCGAACACAGAAGGTTTTCAATCACCGCTGTCACCGCCATCCACCAGCGCCTCCTGTAGGCCTGAACGAGACTGGGCGCCATGGCTGATGCCCTGAAACCCAAAAGAGAGAAGATTGTGAAAAAAAGCAAACAATAAATAAAATTAATCAAATGTTTAGCAAAGCTTTGTTGTTTTATGCTGAAATACAGTATACTCTTTTTAAAATCGATGCTAAGCAGAGGTACTGAAATTATGAAGTCTTAATTTGATTATTTCAGTATAAGTAATCATATTTACCATTCTTTAAAGCAAGTTATATATTACATATTTACATATTTTATGTACTGTATACTTCTACGGTTGGAAAGCAAGGGTAGTCCAATACTATTTAGCATTTTAAAGGCAGCTGCCTTTACCAGCAATGGAGGTGTCTTATTTTTACAACATGTAGCGATGCAAACTCAAGGGGAAGTTAATAAAATGAACACATTAACTTTTAAATTTTTAAAGGGCCATGTTATATTTTTCATGCTAAGCTGCAGGATCTAAATCCTTATATGTAAGGTTGTTATTTAATTAGTTGTCCCTTCTAAAGGACAACATGTCCTTTAGAAGGGAAATATATGTAACTTCAAACTTCCTTCATTGCAGCTCTTCTTGAAACTGTGTTGCAGGTTTGAGATCTGCATAAGTCTCTAAGATTAAATCAATTACCTGTTTTTTGCCACCAGCTGCTCTTGTTTCTATAAATCTGCTATAGAAAACAAGTTGTTTGTTGTCCTATCATTTGACCCTGGAGATCACTGACATGCTAAATTAATCACATTCATATGATTTCCTGTTCTAGACTTGGAAATTTTATGTTTCTGCATTTTTTATCTTTTAATTTGCCTTTTGCTTGAGTCCAAATTGTGTTATTGTTTTGTAAACCCTTACTTTGCCACACATTATACACAGTAATCTCCTCGTTATGCTCTCAGTGAAACACCAGCTACATTCATTCATATGGATAAGAGTCAACAAGCACTAAACTTTTATTGTGCATATCAGAGCTGCATCTTAAAAGCTTCAGGTTTTAGCTGAATGAGCCTTTTTTATGGACAGTTTAGTCCTGGTTTCATCTCTCTTGGGTAAAACTGGTTCACAAAATGGGTGGCTTTTATGTAACTGCAGATCGAACAGAAGGGCCTATACTGCCAAACCAAACAAAGAAAAGCCAGTCGTGACCACCTCTAAAGAACAGACACACGAACACAGCCTCAGGACAGGCTGAGGGTCACTTTCACCTCTGACAGTGGAGTTAAAAGAAATCTGACGGCACTCATCTGGAAAATGTCTAAATAAAACACAATGATCCAAAAATAACCAACTATGTGAAGCTGCAAAAAGGCGAAAGGGAAAAGAAGGCGGGCAGTGGGAGGAGGACTACAGTCAGGCCCTCTGACAGGAAACACTTCTTAACGAGGGCCTATTTCTTACATGGGTCGTACTGGACAAACTGGGATGCTCTAAAGGGACAGATTTGCCTCTGCGTGTGCCTGTGAGGCATGTGTGTAATGCGATTACTCACAGCCCAGCAAGCAGCCAGTCCGCTGAAAGGAGCATTTAAAACGGAGGATTTCCCTGTAACTGACACCCCGTGATGAAAATCTCTGCAGTGGTCAGTCACACATACACACACATACACACACACCCCTACATCCAACTCCCCTACCCCCATCATGGACAGAGTGAAACCATTCTCATTCACTCACTTGTGTAAATCCATAAATGAGACCGATAATAAAGTCAGAAAGTAAGAAGGAAGACTATGAATGAGTGGAAAGTAAAGGTCTGGGCTTGAAACTACAGCTGAATTAAACTGGTTTATGCAGCATGAAGTCATGAATATATTAAAGAACTTGGAGTTTTCCCCTCTTTTTATGTTTCTAGTCTCAAAGAGCCTAAATGCCTTTATATAGGAATAAATGAGTTTTGATTTGTTTTCAAGCATCATTACCTTCGATGTGAACCCTGCTCATCATATCAAAGGTTCAAACCAGCATTTATCTTCATTATAGCTCCATTATTCAGATTTATGTCACTGTATCCGTTTTGGATAGTTTAGGTTTATGTCGCAGTTTCCATTGTTCTTATAGGAACAGATCTGAGCTGCCAGTTCTGATTTTGACCAATTTGGTTATTTCTTCAAAGGATTTTATCTCATAAAAGGTACAAATGTGCTGCAGATTGATTGATAGAGATAGTAGTTTTGAATCCAGTTTTTTTATTTTGAGGCATTTAAAAACAGGAGAAGAAATGTTTTTCAGTGGTTGCCTTGGTGATTAGAGATCAGAGCAGGTTAAGAGAAAAAATGGCAAACTGACTGATGCATCTCTAATTTTTTAGCACATTAAATAGATGTGTACCATAACTCTAGACACTAATAGTGGTGAAGTGACCCCAAAACCTCAACATCACTGCAAGTCAATAACATTTTAACCAGGATAATTACTAAGGATTTCCTAATCATGCCAACAATTCAGTGCTTTTACATTAAAAGATTATTTTTCCAGTAAAAGCTGGACTCACCAGTAAAAGTGAGTAAAAGCTTTGGTCAAATTCACAACAAGATGCTGGAATCAAATGCACAATTTTCTATCTCCCTGTAAGGTGGGTAGATATTGATCTATTTCACTTCTATTTTACCTGAAAAGACTGAGCTACAAAGAGACTAAAACTGCCAAAGTATGAAATGGCAAATCAGTGACATGCACTCCCAGGAAGTGCTTCAGCTGACTTGTTTAGTTTGAGTTATGCCATTATAATATGATTATAAATGTCCTAAATTGATCTCTGGCAAACCTGAAATGTTTAACAGTAATTTGATTTATGACAACTATCATTGAAAAAACCAACCACAGATGTGAAGGTGGTCCTACTCGTGTGTTATTAGTAACAGCAGAACGTAAATTGTCCTTGAAAACATCATGTGATGTGTAAACAGCACAGCAGCTGTCATGAAACTGCAGTAAAGACGTTTGTGAAAACGTTCAATCCTCGACAAGCTACCAGGCCAGCACTGGTGAAAAAAAAAATGTTCCTGAACTGAAGTTAGGCCATGGTAAGAGAAAAAATGACAGTATTTAAATGGCAGCAAATTCAACTGCAGCCTCTATAATCACAAACTGAGCTCCATGTTTTCTAATTTAACTATCAGCAGAAATAAATATGGCAGTCAGAACAAAGGGCAGTGAAAATAGACACCACAATTATGCTTTTCATATATCTTCAAGACCACCATAGTGTAGCTCACACATTTTTGTTACTTAAAACAAGAATTACATCTTATTTCATATTCTTGTACAATATGAGAAACTGCATGTAGAACATGTAGAACTGAGGAAAGGCAGTCAATGTAGCCAAAGGTTTCTATCTTAGCTTACAATGATAGCTGTGTTGAGATTGTGAGGTCACAAGATAAACACTACACGTCAACACACACTGGAAACCAGTTCTCTGAAGGCAATAGCCAGCAGCCATGATTTTAAGGTATCAGAATAACTGTGTGTGTGTGTGTGTGTGTGTGTGTGTGTGTGTGTGTGTGTGTGTGTGTGTGTGTGTGTGTGTGTGTGTGTGTGTGTGTGTGTGTGTGCGTGTGTGTGTGTGTGTGTGTGTGTGCAGGGGTGGGGGTGTGCGTGCGTGTGTGTGTATCAAGTATCTGAGCTCAAGTTAAAGGAAGACGTGGACCGAGACAATCTGGGGTCTGCTGCTCTTCTGAATTGTTTCCATCCTGTTTTTTGCTCTCTGATACTACTGCAGCTGCAGAGGTTTTCAAAAGTGTTCGCACTCCTAGGTTTTTAAGATTATATCATGTTCCATCTGAAAACTTGTGATAAACCAACACAAAGTAGTACATCACTAAATATAGAGCAATCCTGGGAGGCTTGAGACTGAGGAAGAGATTTGTCTTAAAGCGGGACAATGAAAGACTCTATACATGCAGCCAGAAGTACAACTGCATGGCTTCCAACAAAGAATTACCACATGTCAAAATGGTCCAGTCAAAGTCCAGATCTTAATCCAATTGAGGAACCGTGGCACAGTTTGAAAGGTAACGTTCATGTGATTTTGTTTATCCAATCTGACTGAGCTTGAGTTATTTCACAAAGAAGAATGTGAAATAACTTTGCTGTACTGCAAAGTAAAAAATAAAAATATTGAAGTTCCAGTAACAAAATGTGGTAAAGTTCAAGGGGCGTTAATACTTTTGCATTCTATTGTATTTTAAGAATACGAGCTGTGGGAACGTGAGAGCCTTTGTTGATAAGGTAGAGCGGTCAACGCAACAAATACTTGCAAACAAGTAAAACAAGAAAGCAATGTGTTCTTAGTGTTGGTAGGCAGCCGTGACTCCTGACACAACAATGCTAAGTGTGTTAGCTGAGCATATATGGCGAGCAGGAAGCCCGAGTAAGGAATCCCATATTTGGAAAACGTTTCCTGAAATACCTGAGGTGCCAAATGATGCAATTTTGCCTCTACTGAAGTCATACAGCGCTGTAGTATAGAGAGACGTATTTGGTTATGAGGTTGGATTACATACATAAATAAATGATAGTATTTAATTTGGCCATGTCTGTTTTATTCATGTGCCCAGCTTTTCTTTTTACGTGTTTTCTTCCCCCGCTCGCATCCAGCACTGCTCTTTTTTTCATGCTGGGGAATATTGCTGGCCCCGACCCGCCGTGTTTATCATTCTCCGCAGGACATAAAGAACCGCAGGACAAACTCTTCATTCTTATACGTTTCCAAGAAAATAAACCACACGCTCCGGGACAACCCTCTAACGCTGCCTTGCCGGGAGGGCAGCTGCTTCTCCGCGGGTGTGACCTCAGCCTGGGTCAGATTACTGACTCCGAGGGGGCGGCCCGTGCAGAAGCGACAATGCTGCGTTCACTGACGAAACAGTAATTATGAGTTTAAAACAAGCAATGAAGCCCCCCCCAAAAATATCGAGTTTCCAATGACACGCCTATATAAGAGCCTTAACCAACACCGGATCAAGAAAAGCTGTATATTTAAGCTCAGTACTTATATTTAAAATTTCAAGAATGTTTCTAGTTTTCTGGTTTAATAATTTTTTTTAGCTAAAACCAATAACAATATTTACAAATACAACTTCCACTACAGGCATAAAAGCTACTAATGTGCAATTTATGTAAACAAAATGAGTTCTCTTCTTGATAAACACAGTTTTGTACAACCAGCTCACATTCCAGTAAGTATTTTCCACATTTTTACACATTTAAAATGATGTAAGTCAACATACTGGCCTAATCTTGGAGATAAATGTCACCAGAACAGCTTTAAATGGCTCCAGTAAACACCCTTTTGGTAGGCTAACAACATTTAGCAATTTTTGTTCTTTACTAAGTCCATTTTGGGCCTCTAAACAACTGGGTTGTTCATAAACCCTCTAAACTGGGTTTGTGTACATTTCATTCCCATGTACATAAACCCATTCCCATCACTTTGACTTTTATTGTTGCAATTTTTTTTATGAGAATACAAAAATCTCACTTCGAATTTAATTTAAAAGTATTTTAATAAAAATTTAAAAAAGTATATTTCTATCTGAATAAACTAGACAAAAGCTCACTTTTGTCTGCAAACCTTCCCAGTCAAATGTTGACAGCCAATGATGGAGGTGGTGTTATTCTCAAGAGCTGCACAGTGGCGCAGCACTGTTGCCTTGCAGCAAGAGGGTCCTAGGTTCGATTCCCTGCCTGGCGTCTTTCTGCATGGAGTTTGCATGTTCTCCCTGTGCATGCGTGAGTTCTCTCCTGGTACTCTGGCTTCCTCCCACAGTCCAAAAACATGACTGTTAGGTTAACTGGTTTCTCTAAATTCTCCCTGAGTGTGTGTGTGCATGGTTGTTTGTCCTGTTTGTCTCTGTGTTGCCCTGTGACAGACTGACGACCTGTCCAGCGTGGACCCTGCCTCTCGCCCGGAACGTTAGCTGGAGATAGACACCAGCACCCCTTCCAACCGCTTTGGGACAAGGGTGTTAGAAAATGGATGGATGGTGTTATTTTCTTCTCCTATTTGACTTCTAATTCTCCTCCCTTTCAGTTTACTTGGATGGAGAGACGTTACCACCCTTCAGCTCTTTTTTTCACCACCCCACTAAATAATTGAACAGTCTTTGTTGACACCCCAGATAGCTGATGGGTAAGGGGACAATTCTTCAATTTTTTGTTCCCAGAACCAAACCATTTTGTACCCCTGGATACTTAAAACCATTATACAACCAGTTTATTTTTCTTTTTTGATGAATAATTAGAAACAACATTAGAAATGCTCTAATCTCCCATATTATTACATCTAACTATATTTTGATTTCTGAAAGCCTTGTGGTACATCCCATTTCTATTTGCTGAAGTTCAATTCCCAAATGGACCAGGTGATAAATTGTGACCCTCAATCAAACCAAAATAAGTCGAATCCACCACCGACTGGTAGATATTGATAAAACTCATAAAATCAAATTCCCTTAGATTTAAAAAATAATTTAAACGGTACCAAACGTCCCTCAGCATATGACCTAATGCGGATGCGAAAGGACCACAACTACAAGGCTAACAAGTTGACCATAATGACAGCATCCTTTTTATTTTTTCTTTGGTATTTCACAAATAGACATCAACATGTTAAACAAAGTTAATGAAATATTACCAAAACAGAACATTTGTAAAATATTTAACTCCCCAATTTAAAGTAAATATGGATCTACATGTACTTTGGTAAATTCTGACTCTGGGAGGAGCCAGTAAAGGCAACGCGTTTCTTTATTCTCATGAGACAATAAAACTAATGCTAAAATGATGTTAGAGTTTAAAATGCGGTGAAGGAATACCTTAGAAGTTGAGTTACGTGCTTTTTCGTCAATAGTAAAGGTGCGATTACTCATAGGAAGTTCCTCTCACCTATGTGATGGAAACAATGCTTTACTACTACAACAAGGAAGAAATAAGAGCACAGTTCAAGCATGGCAGAAACTCTACTACCATTTCCGACATATCCGTGGATTCCCGATCATTAGATGTAGTTTTTACTTCTTAACTTCCTCGTGTGTCGCGCCGCGTCTTTTTACGTGGTTTGCTCATTTTCGCGGGTTTATGAAGAAGCGCCTTGATGAAAGCGAAGTTATAAAGTTTGTCCGCCTGTTTAGTTTAATGCCACGTGTCTGAGCCGGTCCTTTTTAGCTACCGCTCAGTCTACATCTACATTATCACCATCAGTATCACGTCTACAACATACAAAAAAACATGACAAATCTTAGGGGAAAAGAAACAAGTATTTACTTACTTAAGTTGTGTGTTTTCTTTGTGAGAGAAACAAAATCTTCAGATGATGTCTTAAGTTTCATTCAGGGTATCAAGCTGCTACTTAAAAACTTAACAACAGTTACTTATACTAGTCAATGTTAAGATCCTGAAGCCATGAGTTAGTTGTACCTTTTCCCTGCTTTTTTCTTCTTTGTTGAGGATTAAGTTTCTCTCACACACATTTCTCTGTTCTCTCTGGCTTCGTTTGAGACACTCTCTGTTCTCCTATTTGACTTCTAATTCCCTCCCTCTTTCAGTTTACATGGGTGGAGATAAGTTGCCACCCTTCTGCTCTTTTTTTTTCCCACCACCTCCTACATTTTACAAACGCTCTTCTCTCTCCTCCAAATACTAAAAACACATGTAGTCCCACATGGTAAATGTTAGGACACACAATGTGATGACATGTCCTATTCAATTATTTGTTTGCATATTTGTTTTGCAGCCAGCAAAGAATAAATACAAAGAAAAGTATAAATATAATTGGAAAAATAACCACAACCAGAATACAAACATAAACTACTGCAGTCTCAGTTTCGGCCTATCAGGTTGAATTATTGATGATGGTGACAATAACAGGAACAAATGAACGGCTCTGTTTGCATTTTATCGCTGTGCATCTGTGTGGCAATGGCAGCAACCTTTAGCTGAACTAAAAAGAGGTTGATTTGGGTCAGAAAGGTTTGCTTTAGCCTTGACTCTTGTTCTACATAAGCGGGAGCTTTACAAGGCTCCCACTTTTAGTCTTATTATTTTGCAGGGTGAGGAGTTTAAACCAGCATAAGTTCCATCTAAAAAACATTAATATTTTGTGAAACTGTAATATGTATTGCCAGTCATCTCAGAACATGAAATGTATAGGATCATCACACACTGAGTGATATAAACCAAGCTTGCTTCTTGTAATGTTGATGATTATGGTTTACAGATAATGAAAACACAAACATTCAGTGTCAGAAAATTTTAATACTGTGAAACGGTCACTATTGGAAACTGTACGTATTCACAAGCTTTGCAATTGAGATGTTTTCAGAAACAGTGAAGACATTCTGGATCCACTGTAAATACATTTACATAAGATGCAAGGAATGCAAGATTTTGTCATTTCAGACTAAATCTGTTTGTTCCAAAACAATTAAATCATGTAGTTACATCTATATTCAATTACAATGAGCCCAGTTAATGCTATTAATAGTACAGCACAGTCAAATTCAGTAAACCCTAATTTATAAAAACATTATCTTACTGGGGGAAGATTAATTGGTTACATTGAATTGATTTATTTTTTATTTTTTTGCAATAATCCCTCCTTCAAAACAAGCATATGGCAATAAAAGAGAAATTGAGTACAACAAACATTCATAAAAATTAGGCTTTGTATAAAACCTGCCACAACTGACTGGGAGCTAAGAGGTAAGAAAGCAGCAAAAGAAAGAAAATCACATAATCACTGGTCTAGTGGGAGTTTTTTATGATGAAGAACATTGTTACTGGCAACATATAGCTCTGTTAATGTCTTTGTATAGGAGAGAATATATTGGGATCAACAAAGTATTTTTGAATTTGAATTGAAACACTTAATATATAAACAAGGGATAATTAATAGGCCAGTTTGCAGCAGTATGTCTTTTGTTGGCTTTGTCCTGGAAAGTGGCACAGTTAAACAAAGGAGCTCTGGCCCTGGTGTGTTTTCTACAGAAAAAAAAAACAAAGACAGAACACAAAACCATGTATTTCAAGGAAGAAGACTCAAAGAAATAAAAACTGTGTCTTCAACCAAAAGCAGAAACAGAGGAAACACAGACCTAATTCAGCAATACTGTAATTGCAAAGTATGCACAAATGGAGAGTAGTAGGAAGAAGTAGCATGTTGAGTGTTCCAGTTTTATCAGCTTTATCAAAGAAAATACATTTACATGACAACAAGGACATTTACATGACAAAAGCTTATCTTCCCATCCTAGTTTCAGATCCTCCACAAACCCAAAGAATACAAACAGTCTGAAAGCAAAATGTTCTGCTGGGGACATGTGGAGGTGGGGATTTTTGAAGACATCATTCAGGGCACAAAGAAATTTCTTGGATCAGCTGAAGACGTATTTTTACATGACAATATGTGTATAATCACCTTGTACATGCCTTGACCACAGTAGGATTAAAAAACCTGCCAAACAGGTTTGAAGCTAATTGCTTTGGACTCCACTTTGTCATTTAACACCTGGAAACCACAGTATGTAAATAATATAACTGCTGAACACTGAGAAATAATATAAATAACTTAGTATTCTATTAAGTTTGTTAAAATTCTTGCAGGTTTTTAAAACTCTAATGCATTTTTCCCATTTTTTGCAACACTATGTTTAGAACTGTAAAATCATTGTTTCTAATTTTACAATATGTGATAAAAGATCAAAACTTACTATATAAAATTAGGTTTTTATATATTTCTTAACATTTATTTGTATTTTGTTTATCAATAGGACGTCTTTTTAGCAACACAGGATGTTGCTGAAAGTGTTTTCTGAATAAATACAATTCAGTTCAATTCAAAAATACTTTATTGAGCTTAGAGAAAATTTTTAACTCATTATATGGACTCGGCCTGTGATTTATGTTGAAGCAATGTTTTACTTGAAACAGCAAAGCTTTACTATTTCAGTACTGAGATAATAGTGTCAGAAAGTATTTTAATATAAAATGCAGAAAAATACATTTGAATTACAAAGCAAACATTGGACTTTAAAACTAATATTCATAAATCAAACTTAACTTTCTGAATCTGGTGTTATGAGCACAAAAAAAGTTTGTTCTCTCTCAACACATTGCACATAGGGAAGTAAATTATCAAAGCTTCTCGTTCTATTGTATTTTTGCATACCTGCCAGGATCTATACTAATCATAATTTCCACACAATCTGCAAACTTGCACTCTGCAGGGCTTCACAAGAAGCTACCCAGCACTCTATTTTTAAATCTGTAACAATTTGTGCAGGTTAATCACAGATTTGCAGTAAGTCATGGAGCATTTGCTCAAGCTGCAGGTGTAAATCTGAGAACTCCAGGGCCTCCAGTTTCTTAATGAAATAATCCTGCTGGAATTTGTGTGAGCTCTTTCCAGCTGTGATACCTGGAAATATAACTTTTGAACTCACCTGCTGACCTCACCTGCTAACTGTAATATCCTCACCAACTTGTCAGGCTGAACTGGACTCATTTCACAGCAGGGAAGGCAAAGTTTCATATGTGAGCTGAGCGACTGTGAGCAGAGTCCACATAATGAGGAATATCTGTGAAAGTCTCAGTTTCTGAGGGCACATTTATATCCTTTTTTTATAAAAAAGAAAACAATAAAAAAAAACTATATCTGTGTTTATTATAAAGTGCTGGAATTAAATCAAGTCCTTGTATTTACTGTGAGATTAAAACCAGATTTTAAAACTTATGGTTTTCATTAAAAGTTGTTTTGCTGTCATTCTTATTACTTAAGATGGTAGTAAATATCAATCCTAAAGTTATGGTTGAGAATAACTTATTCTCATGCCACTGCAATATACATACATCACTCATCATTCTACGCTCTTCAAATATAAAAACATAAATTACTTTACACCTTTATACTATAAAGTTTTTATCAAGTATGCTATACTTGATATAAAGTAGTTATAGTAGGAATATTACAGTTTACACTGATATGTTCATGGAAAAGAAAGAAAAGGATGCAAATTCTACCAAATCGCGCTCTGGACTCCTGATGTCGGGCGCCACCTGCTGGACAGGAAGCAACATTGGTGAAATGTCGATATGTATAGCGGTTGACAAAGCTGTTTTATTGTAAACATGTTCAACCCCTTTTGCCAAGAATCTCAGACATTTTGAATTGTTTAAATTTTGTAGATTTTTTCTGTTGGAGGCACAAGTTAATGTTTTACAGTAAATTTGAGGGTTTATCTATGGTAAATAAAAACTGGTTAGACATTTTGCGATGTGTCTGAAGGAGGAAGAATGAATCATGGAGTTAGTGATGCTCTGAGGCAGCTCTGGCAGTGGAAACCTGCTGAGTTTGGAAGGTGAGATGGAGTTACTAAAGGCTTAGAAATGTAATTTACAAGACGGGCGACCGTCAAACGAGACAAGACGCCAACACATCCCAATGTCTTGATTTCTGAAGAAGACATGGAAGATGCTGGTGGTCATCATAGTTAACTTACCAGCACTCAATTTCAAATCTGTAGTAGGATGTAAAAAACCTGATTATAGCACATAAACCCAACAACAACAACAAACTGGAGGCCTCTTCTCATGTGTGAGGGTTATACTGCAGCAGACATTAAAAGTGGCATTCTGCCAGTCCGTATATTTTACCAATAAACAGCATTGCAATGGAGGCTGGGTAGATTATTTTCAGTGTAACTGCATGTCTAGAGGAGTATACTGGAGTTTTAGAAATGCTCCTTTTGTCAAGACTGAACATATTCCTGACACATTCAGAGGAACAACGCCAGAGCTCGTTCTGAATGACTCAATGCAGCATGGCTCAGATCTGAAATCAGATCTGTCTCCTGTTAAAAATGTGTTAAGTGTCAAGAAGAGGAGAATCAGAGAGTGATGATCATGGACTGCTGGCGAGTTCAGAGTCCTCTCACAAAGCTGCAGTAATGCTTAGAGTGTGCTGCTGCCTTTAAATGCCAGAATTGTTTATGCATTTATAAAATACATTTATGTATATGACACATCGTGTGTCTGCTTAATACAGGTTAAAACTGAACATGTTTTCTTGCATTTACAAAACTTTCCAACCTTTTACATTAATCAATTTTTGGTTGACAGGAAACCTCCAAATAGGTCAGAATCAAACTGAGGCTCTACAAACACATGATTAAAAAACATAATTAAGACCACATGGAATGCATTTATATTTAAACTGTTAGTTGCTTTTCTCCCATGAACATGTTTTTTGTAAAGACTACAGTGTGAAGCCAAATTGTTTTCAGCCACCACCAAGATATACTTTGGTAAAATTCAGACAAACAAATTTTTTCCTCTTGGTTTCTGACTCCATATCCTGCCATGGATCTTGTTTTTCTTCTCAAAGGTGGACACATGAAACCTGACTGCAGCAACGGACAAAAGGAAGCCTAATTGCCCTTTTAAGTTCTTGTATGTCTTTTTTTTTTGCACTCGTCTCTGGAAGAGGTTTTGGCAGGGAGACTGAGCAGACTGTTTTCTACTTGAGCAGCATGAAGTTGGCTGAGATTCAGAGAAGCCGCTGGAGCTTTTGGAAAGACTTTAGAGATATTTCCAGACTGACAAGGCATCAACGTCATCCCTCTGAGGTTTTTAGGAATTGTATTTGATCCTGATGTGATGCTTCTGAAACCTAAAAGGTGTCCATGTTTTCATACCTTTGGAATATAAATGTTATACCTACGTATTTAATGTCATCTGCTGCACAGTTTAATTATAAAAACTGAAATGTAAAACTGAAAAACATCCAGTGTAAATGGTTTAGATCAAAGCATATTCATGAGTTTTCACGGGCCAATCACAGTTCAAACCTAAATGTATTTGAGAATCTGAGGCAAGACGTGAAAACTGATCTTCACAGGTGCT
Source organism: Xiphophorus maculatus (assembly GCF_002775205.1). Taxonomy (NCBI): domain Eukaryota; kingdom Metazoa; phylum Chordata; class Actinopteri; order Cyprinodontiformes; family Poeciliidae; genus Xiphophorus; species Xiphophorus maculatus. The sequence continues at coordinate 15,650,784 of NC_036465.1, read as the reverse complement.
CTCAATCAGATCGGACTAACAGATTTTATTTGGAAAGGAAATTTGCTAAAACAATCAGTCTCTAGATGTTCAGCTCTGGCCTGCAGCTGTGAATGCCTCAAAAGTCAGATCAGCAAACCATTGACTCAATGGAGCTGAATCCAAAAACACGTCACACTTTTCAGTTTTTTTCTGCATGTAATCTTTTTTTTTTTACTTCACGGTTATGCACCACTTTGTGCTGATTAGATGAATTTGTTGGGGTTATTTGATGAAATGTGAGAAAGTTCAAGAGATTAAAGGGGTTTCAATATTTTTACAAGGCTGTTTTTGTTTAACTAAATTTAATAGTTATTAAATTGTAGGGTAATTATGCTACAACATTCAGTAAGAACTACCAATGTGTTCCTCCTCACAAGAACAAGGTCTAAGTTCAGTTCACTCAAATTAAAACTGAATGTTTCATCTTTATGGTTCCCCTCCCAAAAAGTGAGTCAGATCCACAGCTTTCATCATGAACCACTTCATCTCATTTTATGAATTTTTCATGAGGTGAAGTCAGAAAAATTTTTCATTAACATATCAAATACATCATCAAGGAACATTCTGGTTCCACCTCTTTTAAATCTATTTATATCTTCACATAAACAGTTTTAATCCAGCTAAATCCACAAGAAAGTTATTTTCATTACTTTTATTTTTAATTCAGTGTTTATGTATACAGTACATAAATGATCTTTTAATGTAGTTGGATTATATTGTTATACTGTAAATGCTTCTATATGCCAAACTTCTTTATTTGAGCACAGCCCCATATTTCTGTAGATCTTTTTTTTATATATTTGTAATATAGTTATTTCTGCTTTTTATCCTTAGTTTTCATGATGCTGTTTGTTCTTTTATGTTCTCTAACAAACCTCTGAGGCCTTCACAAAACATCTGAAGGCTGTTAAATTTGTAAAATCATTGAAACCATGTATCTTTTTTTTTTCCATTTCATAATTGTGCATCAGTATGTGATGCCTAGCACATAAAATCCAAATAATACAGACTGAGATCTGCAGTTGCAACATAATGCCGAGGGTTTATATTTTACCAGAATGTCTTTGTAGTTGTTTATGGTCAGCATTAGATTTAAGACAGTTTTATTGTAACTGGAAATCCTTTTGGATCAAATCTGCTTTTTTATGAAAATGTTCATGTTCACATAGATTTATATCAAGCACTACAATAAGCCAATAAACAAACAATGAAACCACTGTGTAACAGCTGAAGAAACAAATAAAAATACTCTTTTAGGGGTGAGTTAAATATCAATTTGTGAAACGCAGTCGGGTGTATCAATTTGATTCATGCAGCCTAAACTGAGAGGTTGCAGAAAGGCCAGTTTAATATAAAGAAGAATTAGCTGGAAGCACCAGTCAGAGAATACAAACAAAGTTAGAAAATTATGATGAGAATAAGTGTCCCGGTTCTCCTGTGTCTTGGGCTGGATGCGGTTCTGGTCGACCTGAATCCTCCTCTGTGATGCGGCGGCTGCTGTTTGACATAGTAAGGGAAATTCCATCTTATTAGGCCTAATTATCATTCTTCAATCTGTTTCTGTTTAAATGAGGTCCAGGCAGCAATCAGTGAATGCACATAAACACGCAGACAAATTCAATGTGGTCTTAATTTTCATCAACGTGAGGATGGCTGGTGGGTTGGCAGGGCGAGGGGCCCGGTCTCACGGTACTTGAAACATAAAACATATCTAATCCTGTGATTTCATTAGCGGAGGAACATAGCACATCATTCTTCTCGGCTCTAAACTACACACAGGTGGCCAGACACATTCACAGCTCCTGAGGGGTCACCCACATCCACAGTGACGCTTTCTGCTCGCCACAGGAGGGCAACAGAGGCTCATAAAATCAGTGTGGAACTCACTTTTACAAGAGGAGTCTATTTAACCTCATTAACTACTGGCCAATCATTTAGGAAGCAGAACTGTGGGCTGAGGGAAAACAGTTTCCAGCGGGGTTATTTACCCCCCGGCAGGATGTGGAGCAGGACCGCTCTCCTTAATGGAATCCAGCACTTTCCTCACACAGAAAACAAACCAGGAATACGTCTTTCTGACACATCGCTTTGGTCCCAGACTCCGGTTACCTCCTGTAATTTGGAATCTGCCTCTACAGCTTTTCACTTCACTTCCCAACTGGGAACATAACATCTCCCATTATTCTTTAGTGCGCCAATTCTGCAACGTTTTCACAAGCTTCTTCACTGCAGAGCGTACACACGCTCCCTTTATTTGTTCCCGGACATCTATTAATTCTCTTTAGTTGCCAAATAATACAATTAATTTGGAAATTGCAAGATTTATTTGCTTTAACAACCAAAACTACGTACACAGACAGCACTATCCATGATCGTCGAATTGGCTTGGAACAAGCAGAGGGGGCAATATTCAGAAAAACTTTGTTTATTTGGACAACACATAGAAAAAAAGACAAATGTCCTTATAAGTGTGCAGCCTTGAATGTTATTAAAAATTATTTTTGTGGCAAAAAAAAAAAATAATTAAAGGCCTCAGCTGCTTACAAACCCCTCTGAATACCTCATTTAAACTCTTTCATTCTGAATTTAACTATAAAACTTTGACCAGAAGGATGTAAACATGGACTTTGTCTTCATGACTTTGAGACTAATGTCTCTCAGATGGAGGGTTTCCTTACATGGTGGTTCCTAAACAGCATTTTTTTTTTTAGGACTTTCTACCAGTTATGCTTGACAAAAGCAACTTTGAACATGCATCAGACACTGACATGAAATTTAATTTGTGGAACTCAATGTTCTTTGTTTTACTCTGACCATAAATTTAATCCTAAACATTGAGTAAAAGGACTAATCAAATGAGAAGTAAGCAGGACTAAACGTAACATCTCCACAATTTTCATCTTCACATTTCATTGTGCTAATTCATAACTGTTTGGTTTACATGTTTGTAATAATGGGTCTCCAGTAAAGTATATTGTGTTGTGACTAAACACATTAAGGAAACTGAGTTTAACACACATATATATAAAACAGTTGAGACATACATTTTTGTATTCTTAAAAATCTTCAAAGTAATTTGAATTTCTTTCCGTCATCACCACTGCAGCTTCGGCTAGCTTCGTTAATTTGAAGCAGACGAGCTTTTCTGATTCAACAAAAATGTTTTTAATAATAATGTAGAGAGACAAATCTTTTAACTTTTTATCAGGAGCCTCCAATTCAGGTTATCTTTATATCCAAATGGGTCTAACTGTAAAACACTGCTTCCTGCTGCAAATTTTATGAGTCACCAAACAATTTAACATTTTTTACATTAATTCATATACACTAATGTTACCCATGAAAATGCAGAGAAAAAATCAGTAATTTGTGTGCAGACCAGAATAAATGTTCCATGATGAAAATAACACATCTCAAAATAAAAATTCTGTCAAAGTTTTGCAAATTTACTTATGTTTAAACCTATTATTGTGAGAGCTTGACCACTGTAATACATATTACAGCTGCTGCAAACACTCTCTAATCACTTCAGCTGTCATTTTTAAAGTTTAACCTTTTCACAACATACGGTGGATACTTACGATGAGTGAATTTGTACAAAGGTAAGTGTGACAATCTGGCTTCTTTTTAGGAGGTCAGAGGAGAAAGACCAGATTGTTACACCAAACTGTGGAGAATATCATCTCTGATTGCACAACATCTACATACTGGAAGCAGATGGGCCACAGCAGCAAACAACCACAGCAGGTGACCTTCCTGTTAGCTAAGAACGGGAAACTCAGGACACGGTTCATACAGTTAAAACCTTTACCCTAAAAAACCTGCCAAACTAAAAAAAAACTATATTTTCTGAAGTAAATCCTATGCATACTGACACTATTTTCTCAGTCTCTTTAATTTGCAGATCAAGTTATAGAAAGGATTCATGTCAACCTTTCTTGCACAAGATATTTTCAAAGAATTAACTGTAGATATGAAGCGGCATAGTTTCTAATTATAGGAAAAACCCTTGTAAAGAATAACTCTCCTGTTGTGTTTGGCTTAAACTTAGCTTGTTTCAAGAAAAAATGTATATAATTATTAGGCTTTTATCAGAACAAGGCTTTAAGGGAATTTGGAGACGTTTGTTGTCTAATCGATAAGTGCCTTATAAACCCAGGAATCATAGGAACATGGGAACAGAGTTAGAAATTCCTCCTGGAGCAAGAATCAGGATAACAAGATTTTGAGTTCAAAGGAAAGAAGCAGTCCATGTAGTTTTCTTTACTTTGACTTCTCAAGTAACAAAACTCAGTCCTTCCTGTCTAAGCTTGTGAAAGACCAGACATCTCAAATAGTTAATGTTACTAAAATAACTCTTTGTGGGAGGAAAACTCCACCTTTTTTTGCAGTATGACTGGAAAACTGACCAGAGAAGCCCATAAGATTAGATGCAGGTTCAGCAAAGCGATGAAAATTAGAAGCTGCATCGACATAACCTCCATAAGTCCACAATAATTTGAGTCTCTTAAGAAAAAAGAAAATGTGCAAAAAATATGTATTTTCTTTATTTTCTATGAAGAAATTGAAAAATTTCCGTGGAGCTGCACTATCCGTCATTGGATTAAGTTGAAATCAGATGGAGCAAAGCCCAGGAGCTTTGAGGTTGATTTTGGAGCGAGGAGACTGCGTGCTGGCAACAAAGACAACAAGATGAGATATGTCATAGTTAGTAGCCAGAATTGAAAGAAGATGTGGAGATGGAGTCCAGGAGGTTTGAACCCGGCTTGAGGTTTGTTTTCAAGGGGCACTCAGACCTCGAGGGCAAAGAGTGATTATCTCCCTCGTTGTTTCTCTGCATGCTGCTGGTTTGAAGCTCAGTGGGCAGAGCAGGCGCTGGAGCTGCTCCACTTAGGGGTTTAAACTCCCACTGTGCCTCCTCAAGTTCAAATTACAGCTTCACTTAGTATTAACAATGAGATAACACCAAATATTAAAGCCATTATTTTCCTGAAACTCAGGAGCTTTCACTGGATTCACATTCAAGTTGGGTACATTCAGGTTGTATTATTATTAGTGCTGGGATTTTTTAATAAACCCAATTTAATTCAATTTTGATTCTTTGGGTCACAATTAAATATGGACTAAGGTCAATATTAGTTTAAATATTTCTATATTGATTTAGTAGTAGCGTACAGGTATACCAAGTAATTTTAATTATCCTTGTGGAAACTGACATTATTCACATAATCATCATTTTTAAATGCTGTATATTTGAACAATATTGCCATTCTGGCCTACACTCCTCATCACTTGGTTTGGTGATGCTCTCCAAATAGCTGCTAGCTGAGAAAGTGTGGTGGAAATGTAGGAATCGATCAAAATCTTGAACATTCCTGAACTTTGCGTAAGGATCTCGAAGGTGTGTGAACCCACTAATCGATCTGATCGATTCACTGGGCTTTAGGAACTGATACTGAATTGGGGGAAAAATTAAATCCAATGCATTGATGAATTTTAATTGTGATGTACAGCTTACATATGTTGTACTCTGGCAAAAACTTCACATGTGCTTCATGGAAGTTGCTGTACATCAGAGTACAACGGGTTCTATCATGGAACGTTTTACAGCGAATGTTCTGTAATAGAAGTTTTATGAAACTTTCAAAGAACAAACCTGTTGCTTTCCAAAACTTGCCAAGTAGCTTCATGGAAAGGTTTAGGAAAGGAGACTTTTGTGGACCTCTACCAGAACTTCTGTAAAAGATCATAGAAGTGCTGAAAAGTACTTGGGGAATTCCATGAAGGTTTTTGAAACTTCTTGATTAAATCTGTAAAATTACCTGGTGGGTAAGATTCATGAAAGTTATGGAACCTGCCCATTAAGTCCCAGAAATGGTCCTAAAACGTTTCCTAGAAGTTCAAGGAAAGTACGTAGTGCTACCAAAGCTGATCCTCTGTATACCATGCGAGGCATGCAGGTGCCTCAAAGTAATTAGCTCCTGCGTTTGTTTTTCTACAAGGATTCCTGCTGTAGCGACCAGTTAGGTTGGTGTAAGAAAAAAATATCAAAGAGGCTGTGAATCACCGTTGAGGCCCGCGGGCCAACCGAACGACTCCCTCTGGCTTGAATTATGACTGAAAGCTTCTCAAACCAGAGGCTCCGAGTGCAGGGAGTCCTGCGTGTGCATGAAACCAACGCAGCGAGAATACAGGACAAGCATATTCGCATAAATATGAGATAATTACACGACAGGGCTACCACCGCCGGCGACAGCGCATGATGGATGAGTCAGGGAAAGAAAACATGAAGGCGAGCGAAGGAAGGCAGACAGGAGTGCTGGTGTAACACTAACTCTGGAAGAAGGGATGGACAGGGAAGGCAGAACAAAAGATGGACTGAAGGATGGGCAAGTAATGGTGGAGGTCTTAGAGTCCCAGGCCTCTCCTCCTGCTCGTCTTCTGTTTCTCCCTTTTAAGGAACTCCATAACTTCAAGCAGATAATGAGTGCCTTGAAGCAGATGGAGAACAACAAAAGAAGGGAGAAAAATGTGTGCGTGTGGAAAAGGGGGGCGAGAGTCGACAGAGAGGCAGTGGGAGACAGTGAAGGGAAGAGGAAGATTAGAAGTGATAACAAATGAAGCAAGAGGAGCCGAGCTGAACGGTGATGCGTGATAAGATCATGCATGGACTTAAAAGCATACTTTAATGAAAGTCCACGAGAGGCTTAGGAGAGGGAGAGATGCTGGGATTGGTCTCAGAGGTTAGAAAAATACACTGTGTTGCAACATTTTCATAGTTTGTATAGATTTACAACTATAAACTTAGGTCTACTTAGCGGGATTTTAAGTGGGAAACCAATACAAAGTAGCACATGATTGTAAGAAGAAAAGAAAATGAGAGATGGTTTTATTTTTTTTACACTAATATAAAAAACATGTCTTGTATAATCTGAAACTTTAAAATATAAACATGCATACCAAATACTACAAAAATGTAAAGCATAAACCCCAGCATCTACATAAGCGTAACAAATTGAGGGAAGCAGCCAGGGTAACTCTGCAGAAGCCTTAGAGACCAACTAAGTTATGAACTCCAAGTTCAAAATAAAACACTTTTACTTTTTGAAAAGTAAAAGTACTTTTCAAAAAGTACTTTTACTTTTCAAAAAGTAAACCTGAAACAGATACAGTTAAAACAAAATATGCATGTCTTGGAAAGTTAAAACTGGAATCAAACGAGGAACTGTCCATATAATATGACCAAGTCTCAGCCATTTTGAGCAAAACATATAAAAACATGACATATAAAAACATGTATGTTCTTCAGTGAAATAAATCAGCCTGAATAGAAGAGTCTCAGAGGTCAGCAGGTTGAACTGATTCACACAGATAGAAAACCTCTTGATTAGTCCAATTTAAAATTGAAATAATTAAAAACCCATATTAACGATGGAGATGTTATTTCTGCTAAAGAAATCAGAGATAGCTTCATCAGTACAGCTTAAATGTAGTCTCAATATTACTATTGAGCCAATGAAACCCCCATTGGCTCAAAATGATGACAGATCTGACACTGACGTACCTTGATCTTGGAGTTCACCTTTAATTTCTTTGGTCCGAACTCTTTGGTTAGTGTTCGTACTCTCCTTTATTTCAATTAGTCAACATCAAGCTGCTTGAAGATGATCTTATAGCCTTTATGCTTGTTTATTATTTTCTCTCTAATCTCCTGGGACAACTCTCTTCTCAAGAAAATATTATTTCCGCTCAATCTATTTCCATGATCAAGGATTTCTGCAAACGTTTTTGTCAGTGGGAGTGACGTATCCAAAATGTTTTTGGTCAGAAACAGGCATGAAAAGATGTTGGGTTTGAGTGGCATTTGTATTGTATTGCGTCTGGCAGCAGCTAAATGCTTTCGTAAGGCATCTGCTTGCCAAATAAGCTTTTATAAAGTGAGAATTTGTCGTTGGATTCCCTCCAAGTGACTGTAAAATAATACAGTAAATTTAAACCTGCTTTGATGTTTAATGCATTACATGGTTATATGAAATCAGAAAGAAAAGCAACTCTATTTTCAGATTGTTTCTGGTCAACTCGTCTAATTAACAGCTGACTTTGTTATCCTAAAAATGCGGTAAAGTTCAATTTCCTCTGAGATTTCAAGGGGGGTAAAAACATGCGAGCCTCTTTCTCTCTCAGCGTCTTTGCTGTATTTTTATTTTCCCCCCCATTCGCCCATTTTTCTCCTTAAACCACAACAGTTGTGGCAAATGAGCAACAGCTGTCAGCACTTTGATTTGATTGTGGGATGCGTCAATCAGGGCTAAGCCACATAGCGCAAAATCATATTCTGGTCACTCGTTATTTTAGCTCCCACCGAGGTCTTTCTCGAGGAATTAACTCTTTCTGTCACACAGAACAAAAACCATGCAGATTGAAACTGATCAGCGCTTGTGATCTCTGTTCAAACTACCAAGTAAATGCAAAGGGAAAGCACAAACTAATAGGAACAACTCGTCTTGGATTCCCTTCAATGTTCTCGGACCTCGCAATGGATACATATATGGCAGTTGTGGGTTATTCTTTTTTTTTTATCATTAAAATAGTCAAAGAGAGAGAGAGAAAAAAAACTGGATTAAAACTGACAGCAGTGCTAAAAAATGAGAGAGAGCCAAAAGGAAAGTGCAGGGATTTCAATTCTGGACATCTTTAGGTTTGATTTTTCAAACATAGAATTAATTTGTGAATCAAAACCACCCGCTCTGCCAGTGCTCTAGTTAAGTCTCGTTCTCTTCTCCACAAACCCGTCTGAGTCAAGCATCTTTGTCTGTCCCTCCTGGCAGACATGATCATGTCTTGCTTGAGTTTGTTTTGGTCCGGTGTTGTCTCGGTGTGCTCAAATTGTGGAAAAAAACACAAAAAAAATTTAAAGAAAAGAAAACTCAGACAGCGTGACGGAATGAAGAAACAGCATCGTATTACCACGGGGCTTTTAAGATGAGCATAAAAAGATATGCCCTGAGTGTGTTCCAGCTGGGAAGAATAAAAAGTTATGTTCTGCCATTTTTAAATGGTGAACTTTGGGAGAGTTAAATGGCATGAAAGTTTGGGAAAATTATAGAAAACAAAGGAGGAAATTGTGAACAATTGTTTCTAAGTAAAAAGATGTTTTTTGTGTGAGTTCTTGTTGAGAAAGCAAACCAGTCAACCATTTAAAACATTTTTACATCTGTTGATATTAAACTCGTTTAATTCCGTCGTCATAGATTACAACAACTTTCTTTAATATCTATGCTAGTATTCATTGCATATAATACGCAATGCTTCAAAGAGTTTCTAAGAGTGTGTTATATTGTTGGGTTCATTGATGCACTTAAAAGAAGACAAATAAGCTATCTAGAGCCGTTTGGTTGATTGTTTGAATATTTTGGGGATCTGTGGAGTTCCTATTAGTTGTAAGTATCTTTCCTGACGCTTGATTGCAGAATTCTCTCAGTTTTGAAAAAAATTCAAAGAAAACAACAGGAAATAGCGCTGACTTAAAAGTCAAAGTCATAGCTTCCAATCTAAAATGTCATGTTTCTGTTTAACAGCCATTCATGGAGATGAGATGGAGGTTTTTAATCAATATCTCTTGCAATAACACCAGGGGTGCACCGATTTCCTTAATTTTGATCTTATCCACCGATGTTATCAACCTCAGCAAAGGTCTAAAAATCAACCACTGTGCTTTAATTTTCTCCCTTGAGAGACGTTTAACTGATAAACTTACAGTTACAATAGTCACCACATTGCTGCCAATTCAGCAACTTTCTTGATGTATTGAGCAACATTTCAGACAAAAAACAATGGTATCGGCCGAAATTGGGATTGGTATGTTAGGCTTTTTAAAAAATTGGTAATCGGTGATCAGCCAGAAAACTGCAATCAGTGAACCCCTACTATACACAGCAAAATAAGTGTTTTAGAAGCGTCTCAAGTTTTTGTGTGAAGCTTTTACTGCAAGACAGAACATATTAATCTGACTTGGACTGAGTTACTGATGGTAATTCAATGTAGAGTAAATAACTACTAGTCTATAAAAATAAAGGGACTGGAAAAAACTCAAATGACAACATGAAACAGCAAAAGGTGTGGTCTAAATACGACGGGGAAACAGATCAGAGTCTGTTTTATCTCTTTAGTGTTGAATTCTGTGTTGTTATGAACCCGTCTTGCATTTCAGTAGCTTCGTTGGTTTTCTCATGTTCAGTTTAAATATTTTTACTTGTCCCTCTGTTTTCTGGCTTATCTTATTTAGTTGTTTCATCCTGTGTTGTGTTTGCAGCCTCTTTGTGCTTCCTAGCCACTCTTCCTCAGTGCCTCGGGATATCCTCCCCAACAGCTGCAGCTCATGCACTTAATTAGACTCACCTGTTCATTGTTCCACTAATCCTGCATTCAAGTACAGATATTTTCTCTTCAGGTCACTTATAGATAGATTGCCTTATTAGTTTTCATGCTCCTGATCCCTTTTATGCTTTTGAGAGTTTTTAGACTCTTTATTTTGTAAAATGTTCATTTTCCTCACAGTTTTGTTTGCTTCCTGTCTGTGTTTGGATCTCCCATCTATATACAACAGGACACACTCTACACAGAAAACCAAGTTAGCCCAAGTGTCAATAGCAAAAGCAGCAAACAGAAGTGAACCACCGTACACACACTAGATAAGAGACAAAATCTAGAAAAATGTTAAATGAAAACCTAAAATATTTTTGCCCCCCCAAATAACTCAGTGTGTGTATTTGCACTTAGCTATCTGACAGTTCTGTTTATGTTGCTAATAAATTTCACAGTGAGTTGATGGATGACGTGGCTTGGAATGTCAATAAGGAGCTTGCCCGGCTTCAAGTTGATTCCATGTCAAAGAAATATTTTCAGAAGAACACAGACAACGTATTGTATCATTAAGCACATTGCTGCCCTCAGGCCTGACAAACACACAGTTTAAGGTCATTCCCTCCCTCCCTACATACCTGCTAAAAGCAAAAGTCTTTAACTTAAATCTGCAGACATCCTGATGTCTCATCTCTGGACAAAGGTATTTAGTGCCAACATGACCTTTTAGCTTTTTTTTCTCAAAAGGAAAAAAACACCCCAGATACTGGTCCTGATGTATAAACAACAGTTCACTCAATTTAATGTCAATGGATGTCCTGGATGTATGCCTGCATGTGCAGAGTTTTCATAGATATAGGTTGTGATCTTGGGGAGCAAAAAAGTTGAGACCACCTGGAATTGCACAAGCAAATCTGAGGAATATGCCTCAATATTACCTCAATTAACTGAGGTAACAGAATACTAATGACCGCTGATAACTCCAGAGAACCACAGTCACAAATGACTTGGACATAATCTTTAGCTTTAAGTTGATGTGTGCTTTGATATCAGCTTTCAATACAAATTAGATATAAACTGGTCCAGAGATGTGGACACGAGTTCACCTTAGAATTGAGATACAAAATGAATGACTTTAGACTCGACTTGATGAGATTAAAGACTTGGGACGTTCACACCACTGACATGTGATCTCAGTTTGACTTGACACCTTTGATTTGAACCGACTTGATATCTTACACCAAACAGAAAGTGATCCAAAATAAAAAGGAAAACATTTGGGCTGACAACTAGAGACAACATCTGACCTCCTTCTGACATTTGATTTTACACAAAGAATGGAGGCTCACCGCTATAGGAAATAATTTTATCTTAACTACCGTAGTTTTTTTGTGTGATTCCTAATTTAATCATAGAGGATGGAAAATTACAGGTTCCAGTGTGTAACAAAGTAATAATGTTTCATGGAAGGAATTTGATCACAAAAAAATGTTAGTAAGTTGTATAAATAATTTGACGTATTTTAATAATGCAATTCAGATATTACTGTCAAAGTAAGTTAATGGTGTTGGAACTGGTCAAAATACAATTCATAATTTATTTTGTATGTAATTCTGATATTTGTTTATTATGGATCAGTTTGCATATTATGTTCAAATCTTGCTAGTTTATTGGTTCATATTTACTGTAAAAAGCAACAAACAGTGATTTTCAAATGGATGACGTTCACTTCCTCTTACTGGTTGCTCAGGCAAACAAAAACACATTTTAAAATAATTTTAAAGTCAAAAAATGCATAGGACTGTTAAGTTACATATTTAGTCAAATTATTTAAAGACTCAAAATTAATAGTTAAAGATTTCCATTCAACTCAAAAATTGCATGCTTTGATTTTGGACTTTGAGACTTGGGTGAAAAAACTTGAGATCTTTTGACTTGCAATACCTGATAATACCAATAATAACCTGAGTTAACTGATGTTTCATTTCATTTCTACAAGTACAAGTACAGGAGGAAAACGCAGTGACTGTTATTTTGCTCCTTTTGTTTCACAGAATTCAGTTTGAGCAATGAAATTTATTGAGTTTGATATATTGGTTGGAGTCGCCACAAAAGGCATAAATTAACCTGCTGCTTTTCATGTCATTTTAAAGCCGCTCTAAGAAAACCAATCCATCTTACAAATGCATGGATTTGACATGTGAAATAGGCCAAATTACATGCTGTTGAATCAAAGTACATTAGCTGAAGAGGCAAAAACATATTTTTTTAAAATCACATTTTATTTAATTTCAAGGGTTGGCTTTAAAATTACATCTCCAAAATACAAAAATAATGTCTCGTCCAAAATGACAAAACAAGTGTGTGGCTGTGTACGTGTAAAGGAGTCTGTAGTTCTTCTGTAATCTCCAGTCTTTGTGTGCCGCGCAGACAGTTTAAAAGCCCTCTATTTACCTTCCGCACCGTTCTCCTTTTTCAAGTGGTGTGTGTGTGTGTGTATTAGAGAGAAAGAGAGAGAGCACTTTAAGTACTCTTGTGGGGGTGGACAGCTGGTCCCAAACAGGCGTTTTAGTCTCTAACAAACCGTGACATGTCAAACATGTAACGTAGGCTGCAACAGAGCAACACGTAAAACGCTTCATTGACTTGCACTCAAAGCTTCGGGCAAATCAAAGGAGGAAAATAAATATTTTGGCTCAATTACTCAACCTGAACCCATTAATCATGTTTGAAATTTTACAAATGATGGAACAGTATTAAAAACGGCTCAAACAAATGTGCCGCCGAGAATTCCTGTGCTACAGGTAAACCCCTTCAGGATAGGTTGGTGAAACAGCAAAGTTGTTAAGACGTGTCTTTTGCTTGGATGTGTGTGTGTTTTTATCTCTCTGCTTGTTAATCCTAAACTCTCCCTGCTTTCATTTTGTTAATCTTTGTTTTTTAGTGGATGGAAGTCAGGCTGCCAAGATGTCATCAAATGTCTTTTTGTCATATTATTTGAAAATTACAATTTTTGGATGAGAATGGCTCCTTCATGTTAATCAAAGCTCAAAGTTTGGTGAGTAAATACATGGATGAGCACATTTATTGTGTAAGAAATTGTCTTACTCATCTTAACCTTAATCCAGAGAATAGCTTTGAGATTAATTAGAGTGGAGACTGGAAGCTAAGCCTTCGGATAAAACATCAGTGTCTGACCTTACAAATGTGCTTCTGGAAAAATACTTAGAAATTCTCAAAAAGACACTTCTAAACTTCATAGAAAGCGTTCCCAGAAAAGTTGAAGCTATTATATCTGCAAAAGGGAGGGTCGACATCTTGTTAAACCTTACGGATTAAGTGTGAGATGTCACTCAAGTTTATTTTTGTGTGTGAATGTGAATGAGCAAATCTTTTAGACATTTTGTTTGTATTACATTCGTGTGTAATATATTATCATTACCATAGGCTCAAATGGCTTTTACAACACCTTTCTTGTTCTGAAAGGAACAAGAAAGGTGTTTCTTGTTTCTTTCAAGAAACAACTTGAAAGAAAAGTGTTTCTTTCAAGGTGAAGAATTGAACCACATATTTCTGGGAACTTTACTAACTTCAGTACAAACTAAAACATTTCTGTCTGTGATCCAACGCTAGGCCTGCTGAAACGAGGACATGGGATGCTTGTTCAACCAGTTGAGCTACCCACAGTTTCAAAGAACAGATTCACTTTCAGATCAATCTGTCAGCTAACTTAATTTTGTTTTTTGTATTATATCCCTCTACTAGTTTCTGCCAAAACTCACCATTTACACCCAAATCATCTGAGTTAAACAACTTCCATTCATCAACACTGACAAAGTTAAATTAACGGGAGCAGCTCTTATTATTCCTATCTTCGGACTCTGCCTGTTTGTGTATCATGTGGCCGTGAACCCACAGCTGCAGCAGGACCTCACACTCTGGTGGTCTGAGGTGCTTTGTAAGGTGTTTAAAGATCATTTGCCTGGATAACTGTTGACAGATGTTTTCAAAAAGACTTCACTGCAACTGCACCATCCGGACACAAAACCTTAAAATTACTTAGTTGAGTTTGGAAATGGGTGTTAGACTCAGAATTGTATTGAAACCTCCACTTGTTATGCACAGACACTAGCAAAAGTATTCATTCCCTTTAAATCTGTGCATATTTTTTTTAAAACAAAATCTTGACAATATAAAATCACATTATTAGGGTTATATGGCAACACAAAGAGCAAAAAAAAAAGAAAAAATGTTCTCAATTTTTCTTTACAAATGAAACTGAAAAGTGTGGCATGCACTTGAATTCACCTGCCTTTGCTTTGATAAAATGCCTAAATAAAATCCAGTGCCAATACCTACTTTATTCACCTCTTTAGTCCATAGGAGCCACCTGTAATTTAATGTCATCATAAATTTTGTGAATTCCTGAGAAGTTAGTGAGGCAGATTGAGATTGAGACCACAAGTCAATAAATGTGGTGCCTTGGGATATTCTTTAAATTCAAAGATCCAAACAAGAACGAGAATATTAAAAAAATAATCATATTTTGTCACATTGCTTGGTGGTAATGAGTAGAGCTATTCATATTTTTGATGAAAACACAAATAGACAAAACCCAGGAGAACACATGGAGCAAGAGCAGAAACAAACAAACATGGTCCAAAATGTGTAAAAATCCAGGAGGGAAAGACTGAAGGAGAGACGGTTAAATACTGGCTGGAACAATGGACCAGTAGTAATTAGGAAACAAGGTGCAGCTGTGAGGGGAGAGCAAGAGGCAGGGAGAGGAAGAGAAATGATACAAGAGAACAAGGAGAAGTAACACTAACAGAGGAGCTGGGAAAACATAAATCTAACTGTAATACAAGAAATAATTGTCAGAGGAAAGCATTTCAGCCTCTAGATATGCTAATGGAGACACACCGAAAAAGATAATACATGAAAATCATGTATCATATTTCTTACACTTCACATTTATGTGATAGTTTTTCTACATCTATTCCATAAAATCCCAATAAAAGACATGAAAGTTTTTGTATGCTGTAGGATTTGGCCAAGAGTTAGAGGACAAAACAACCCAAAAGCTAATCCAAATAACTGTCACTAAAATCAACCATAAACAGAGATTTATACTAGACACTCCTCCTACACTACAAACCACCATGAATGGTAATTTCATCAAAATGGAAAAGTCTTAGAAAATCAGAAGCATACATAGCACACAGAGTAGTTCACAGCACTACAGAAGTAATACTGTAAAAGTGTCATCAGATATTTTGACTGCCTTCACCTGCATAAATTACTTTGACAGTGCAACAAAAATTCAAAATCCCAGTGGAAGTGTTGTGGCAATCATCTTGTTTACATAAAGTGTGGAACGCTCCTGCTCAGATTTGGAAACATTAATTGGACAAAAACCCACATAAATTTAGAGTAAAACAAAAAAATAAAGTAACCATTGGAATCACTGCACTGAGAGTGAAGTACAAAGACACAAAGCAACACAACTTTAATCTGGCAAGATAAATCAAAAATAAAAATGGTTTGTGTGACGCTGTCTGCAACTTTATTTAATGCATAGTTCACCAGCTGACAGTTGCAATGTGATAAAACGTAAAATAGCAGACTGAAATGTCAAACTGTAAAAATACCAGAGTGAGCGACAGTCAGAGGAGCTGCTCAATCCATTAAACATCCAGATAGTGACCAAAAGTTACCTCGTTCAGACATCTGAGTCTTCTTTCTCAAAACAAGCTTCGGTGAGGCTTTGATAGCCACACAACTAAGTGCTCACAGATAAGAACCATTCAAACATCAGATGAATGAACACCCACCCTCTTCATCGTCCTAATTGCTTTTGAAAACATGACGGAGAGCTGAACAACACGGGGAGTGACAGCTCGCGGTGCTTTCCTGAGGGACTAAGTCAACAAGCTCAGACAGTGACATGAAAGAGCTCACACACCTCCGCGGTTATGCTCACTCACACGGACGACCAATTGATTAACTCATAAATCAGCCTCATCCCAGGCCCCGGGCCTTGTGGCGTCCCCCTCCATCTCCAACCCTCTAGAACTTTAAAAAAAATAAAAAATAGATGTGCTGTGAATCCACGGCCCAACCCTGCAGCCTCCAGCTAAGTAAGTGGAGGCGGGATGTTCACAGCTCATGGCAGAAACCCAGCAGGAGGG
Organism: Xiphophorus maculatus; assembly: GCF_002775205.1. Classification (NCBI taxonomy): domain Eukaryota; kingdom Metazoa; phylum Chordata; class Actinopteri; order Cyprinodontiformes; family Poeciliidae; genus Xiphophorus; species Xiphophorus maculatus. The sequence goes on along the minus strand of NC_036465.1, from coordinate 15,634,210 downwards.
AGAGGCCAGGTGGAGCAGGTAGAGTGGGGGAAGAAAAAAAAATCAGGGTGAGTTTCACTGAAGCGAGAGTTATTGGATTAGTGAGTGTTATTATAGAAGACAGGAAGGGATGGAGAGGGAAAACACAGAGGGATTTGAAGAGGGATATAAATGTGTTAAAAAGACAAAATAAGCCTAATCAGATGCTGTGTAGTGCTGCCAAAACAAGGGGAGACAGATATGGAGACAAAGAGGGAGAGAGAGCATAGAGGAATGCAGTAAATCCCTGAGCGACTGAACTATCCTCTGGAGACGGAAAAGAAGAATTTTTATGTGCTGCAGGTGAGCAGAGCACAGAGGGAGGAGGGGGAGGAAAAAAGACAGCGATGGACAGATGGAAAAAGATGGACGGAGCACGGGGGTGGCCCAGGGAATTTGAGGGAAGCGTGAAAGGGTCTGATTGTAGCAGGGAAAAATGAGGCGCGTGGGGTGAAAATGGAGCAAAAGTGACTCAAATAAAGCAAAATGGATACTCCTGCCATTGGAGAGGGTGGCACACAGATGGACGCAGGGAAGCGAGATGGGGAGACATGTGGGAAAATTATTAGAGAAGAAGAAAACCCACAGAAAGTAGCTAACAAGGATGAGGAGCGCAAGAGAAATGGCTTGATTAATGTATCTGTGACTTTCTAGGTAATTCATGAATGAAATCTGTACTGAAAATAAATTCTGAATGACATATTGCAGGCAATTATTTTCCACTGGAAATACACAGCGGGGAAAAATTACTCTCAAAGAGGAAACAAAACACTAAATGAACCACTCTTGATATGGAAGATAAATCTTGTCTCATTCTTCTTCTTTTCTTTGAATTTATTTTCTTTGCATATAACTTTGGTGCTTTTATTGCACTACGTTCAATAAAGTCAAGCAGAACTCAACTCAGTGTGAGAAAAGTGAAGAACCAGTCCACAGCAACATGGTGTCTGTTAACGATCCGAAGCCAGTGGAGACCACAGTCGCCAAGAACCACAATACATTAAGCTGCAATGGATTAAAATCCCTAAGTCCCCCTGCAATAAAAGCACATATGCCAGTTTAAGTTTGCCTGTAGAAATGTAAATAAAAATGCTCTGGTCACATAAAATCAACATGAAGCTCTTTGTTGAACACCTAAATTCATAAGACACAAAGAACACAACATCCACTGTCAAGCACAGATGTTAAGGGATCAAGCATTGGGATCGTTACTCTACTAAAGACAGACAATGCCATAATCCGTTGAGGGGGCTGTTTACTGGGAAATTGGGGTGACATTTGGGTGAATCATTGAGAAGAATACTGGTCTTGTCATAAGAGAGTTGTGAGTTCAATGTGACTGTCCCCTTGAACAAAGCACTTAACCCCAAGTTGCCAACCAAACTGCTTCTGTGTAATGCTAATTACATGGATAGTAGGATGGAAAATGCCTGATGTAAGTGTTTTCCCATTCAGCATTTGGACAAGAATATTCTTTCCTCAACCAGAATACTGAAGATGGGTCAAGAATCAACGTGAAATAAGGTCATGCAGGGATGTTTCCAGTCTTCAGATCGTATTCCTTTAGAAAATCTGATTATCAGGGCCAAGTGGCAAATAAGAAACCTGAAATATGTAGAGAAAATGTGGGTACAAACATTGTGACAAACTACAAAACAAGTTTCTCGACTAATGTTTAGCTTGGGAATCATACACTTATCTTCATTTAGTGGCACACCGAATATCAACTTTAACATGAAGGTTTGTTTTTCTTTGGGGTTTTTTTTTCTTATCATTAAACTCAGATCTGAGTTCTCAATCGCCACGACAAATCTAACATGGCATGTTTATCACATGCATAAACTCACACTGCTTTTAAAATTGCCCTGGGGCACAGGTTGATGCTAATTCTCTTGTTTAGATCAGTTTGATCAAATCAATCCTCTCACAGGAATACAGTTTTCTTGATAGGTAGGACTAATGCTGTATTTTGCTAACTGTCTGTTCAAAAGAGAAGAAAGAAAGCTTTGAGGTTAAATAAATCAAAAATGGCAAAAAAAAAAAAAAAAAAGAAAAAAAACTTCAGCTATATTAAGCATGCACCATTGCACAATGTGACAGATTAGTTGTATGTCAACCCTTTCTCATTTTTCTGTTTGATACATCACGTCTTTGAAAATGCAGTCTCTTTCTGGGAAAGCAGCATCAGAGCCAGTAGCCTCTTTCACAAGGTATTTGTGTAATAAACCTCCCTCTGAGCTTCTTTTGGCCATTCATAAATTACAAGTTCAGATCCTACACAGCTGTGAGTTTATCAAAAAACACAGGAGGTGTCAGAAGTACCGATGTCAGTACTCATCAAATCTGCATCGTAAGTTTCCACGTACTATTCCTTTAAAAAAAATAACAGGTGAGCAAATCATAGCATTGCTAGCTAAGCAAAAGCTTCAGATTTCAATAAAGTATGCCAGCTTCTTCTCTGAGTTTTTCTCAAGTTTTTAATCCTTTGGCTGGTTGGTCACACAAACCATACTTCATCACTAAATCACTACCTTGACCTGTGAAAGCTGCTTGCTCCAATACAAGTCAGCTGATGTGATTGAGGGACATAAAACACAGGCTGGCTGTACTCCAGCCCCTTCCTTCATCTGTCATTTTACAGAACACATGGCCGGGCTAAAAGGTGCCTCATTGTCATCTTGAAGTATTTTGTGAAAGGAGCTAGTGTTACAACTGTGAACAAGTTGACATAGGAGGATGTCTTACTTCTGGGGTCTTTTCTGAAGCCTCCAGAGATATTTGCACAAAGAGGGAGGCTTCATAAAATAAAAATAACTTAATGGATGAAACTAAGCGTCCTCTTCACTCACTGTAGTGCAGCAATGGATCTGTAGAAGAGCCTTCCTGCCAACATTAGAGAGATGAAACATAAAATTTTCCTTTGGGAAAAAAATATCTTTGAATTGAACTGACTTGAATTATTATGACGAGCACTGTACGGGAGCACTACAATGCAAACCACCTGGTCAACGCTATCTGCTGCTGCTACACCTTCTATGTTGTTAATGCAGTTACAGAATGAACAAGTGAACATTTTGAACACAATTATAGTGAACAAACGTTTCCCTATCCTCAGGGCTATCACCGGGTTTGTGGGAACAAAACACAAGGTTTATCTTATTGCAGTCTTTCTCATAGTAAAATAACAATCTGTTCTTTGATTATTTGTTAATTATTACAGGCATAAAATCAAAGTTTTACTTTATATAACTTTCTCTTTGCGACAGCTTTAGTAACAGATTTATTATTAGGTATCTTTATCACTTCATCTATCAGAATATGAACATTTATCAAAAAATAAATTGCTGGCTAGAGTTGATCTTTTATGCATGAACCAACAGTTAACACACATTTAAAACTGTTTCAGTTTATAATATAACCAGTAAATGTTTAGGACTTTTTTATTTCTTGTTTGCCCACAGCGTCTACATAAAGAAACAGGCTCTTGATAAGTATCTGTAGCTTAATATCAAGACAATAAAGCAAAGAAATTTTCTTCAAAACAATGTAAATGCCATGTTTTGTCCAGTTAAAATATGGGACCATCTAACCGGCAGCTGGCCCAACAAGGATCCATGATTATATGATTCACATGAACCGACAAACTAAATCAATCATTTCTGAGGAGAAGAACAGTGAGCACTGATTATGATTATTGTGGACAAAGCAACTTTCACATAAAGGCATTTTTCAAAATAAAAGTGTATATATAGATTGGCCAACAGAATCCAGGTGTATTTATATTTGATTTTCAAAACTAATCAGAAGAAGATCTAACAGCTGCTGGTCATTTCGCCTTTTTGTGGCTGACATTTTCAGGTAAGAAATGGTGCTGTCCACCACAAGACCTGCATCAATTTGTACCCACCAGGAGCATGTTTCATTCCTGATTTGGCATTCAGTTATTTAATGTAGTTTTCCACTGTTTTACTCAAGATCTACTGTGAAGAAATTAGTGACTCTGATAACCATCGTCTAACAGCAGGAGTTTGGTCAGAATTACACTTTAATGACGAAAGCCTTGGGTCGCCCCTCTCTGTCATTGAATTTGGGTGTATTTAATCCAGCCCCTGGGCATACAGACAGCCTCTACAAACAGTTGTGAAAGAATGGGTCACTCCCAGGAGTTCAGTGAAAACTAACATGGTCTGGTGACATTAATGTCCCTTGTGCAATAGGTCAGGTCTTGATATTTTATAGCTACAAAATATTCCATGGTGAAATGTTAGCTGTAATATCATAAAATGGAAGCAACTGGGAAGGAAAACAATTCAGCCAAAAAGTGGTAAGCATGTGAAATCGCTAGATCTGCAGGTTATGGATTCTGAGGAGCATATTGTGCAGATGTGGCTGACTTTCTGCAGATTCAGTAGCTACAGACCTCCAAACTTCAAGTGGTCTTCAGATTAGTTCAATAACAGTTGCATGGAATGGGTCTCCATGACAGAGCAACAAGTCTTATATCAACAAGAGCAAAGCAAAGCATCAAATGCAACAATGTAAATCCCACCTCCACTGGATACCAGTGCAGTGAAGGAGCAAATCATGCCACCCTCTCCGGTAATCCAATGGACTAATCTGGGTTGGTAGTTACCAGGAGAAAAACAATGCATTAGAACAGATGTAAGGTTTGGTGCAGTTATGATTTTGATGTGGGATTATTTTTCAAGCGCTGCACTTGACCCTTAGATCCAATGAAAGGGACAGAATTTGGTAACCCTAACACTTTTTATGACGATTTAGAGCGGACAGTGCAAACCAGGTCTTCTCATCCAACATTACTGCGGTCCTCACAGATTGGCTTCAGGAATAATGGTCATATTTTCTCACACACACGCTCCAAAACTTTGTGGAATGCTTTCCCATAAAACCTAATAGTTGAAAAGGGCAGACTGACATTATGTTAAACTCTATGGATTATGAATGGTATATCAGTTGAGTTCATTTGTATGTGAAGGCAGATGAGATAGTACGTTTGGCAATTTAGTGTGTTTTGGTTGAATCAGAGGTTGTAATCTATCACAGAGCAAATCATCAGCACCAAAATAAAGGTAGCATAGTTTTCAGATGATGCTAAATTCAATGACATGAGTATTTGATTATTTTTTTATAGTCATTTATTTTCGCAACTAGTGTAAACACTTAACTACAATTAATAAAATAGTTTACAGGAAATAGAAAAATCCAAAATTGTAATGTCTAAGAACGAAATGGGGTTAAAAAATGATTCAGGGCTCGATCCAACTCACATTTTAGTGGTTTGTTTGGGCTTGATGCCATTTAATACATCTGTAAAAATATTTTTGGAAGAGCTAGGATTTGAGAATTAGACTAACTCACAAATCAAAATGAAGGCCTAAACGTTGCCTCTGCTACAGGATGATGGAGAAAGGAAAATTTTGTTCCTTTTTTTTGGTAGATTTAAATTTTAGAGCGTTGAAAAGCAGAAAAAGCCAATGAGCCAGAACAGAAGAAAGGTCCCAAGAAGCAAATAAAAGCTCTCCACCATGATAACCTCCAGGTCATCGCTCCCTCTTTATGAGATCATTGAGCGTCAATCAAGCAGACAGTCCCGTCTGAGCCTGGCGGACCAAGTTCGCTAATAATATCGATGCCTTGTCAAAGAGCTGGCTGGCTGAGTTGCTCTAACAGAGCTCAGCTGTTATATTGCGTATTAGTTCCAGCGATTTGTCTCTGCCGCGCTGACAGGGAGAAACAGGCAGGCAGAGAGGGAAACCGCGAGGGCAACGGTGAGTGATGGCTGTTAGATAGCTATGCACGACAAGCCTCATTCCAACGAAGTTCTGACACATAGAGATAATGATTCACACACGTGCTGGGCCTGCAAGCCCACACAGGGGCAAACAATACAAACTCACACATAAAATGTGCACACATGGAGCCCACAATGCTGCCTTTGTTGACTACTGGCAGCCTCTCAGCCAATGCTTACTAAATGTAAAAAACACACATTGTCTCGTGTGTGTGCATGTATACATGTGTCATGTGTCTGACACTGTTAACCCTTTCCCTTTTAGTCTGAGAGCCATAAGTGAACTGATGTTTATTTTGCATCCAGCACAAGTATCTTGGTGATTTTAGGGTGGAAACATGCAGTTGTGTGCAGGTGTCTACCTTGGAGGTGACGGTAATAGAGAGGAGATTCTCATTGATCCCTTAATATCCGGCCTCAGGCCAGAGAGCCTGTGGGAAAACGTGTAGTTGAGAGCACGAAATGAAAGAAAGAAAAAGATAACAGGTGCGGAGGCGATAAAAGACCGGGAGACAGGGGATGACCAAAAACGATAAGAGGCAGAGGTGGTGACAGAAGCGAGCCGAGTGGCGGCATTAAAACAGACACAACAAGACAGCCGGGTTGTTGGACGGATTAGGAAAGGTGTGTTTGTACCTGTCCTTATGTGCTCTGTCACGGGTATGGCCAATAGTTGTTGTTTTTTTTGTTTTTGGAAGTCGGGGGAAGACGAGCCTCGTGAGATAGTTGGACGAGAAAGGAAAGTAAAATAGGAGGTGGGATGGTGCAACTAGGAGACGGGAAGGGAAAGATGAAAAGAAAAAGGTCGTAAATTTTCGCAAGGACAGACGAATAAAACCTCTGCTAACCCCCCCACCCCTCCTTTTTCAACCACAAATGGGAACTAAGCTTTGTTTTTCAGAAAACGCCCAGACCTCAGAGTCCAGTTCTCTCATTTACTGCATCCCAAATGACCAATGACACCACGCTGTGTACAAAACCTAGTATTTATTCTCTCTCAAGTTACAATACAGTATTATCACACAGGGAAAAATAAATAAACATTTTTTGTTCAATAAATAATGGCAGTATGATCCATAACCTTTGGCCATAACAGCACACATTTCAAACACATGACGACAAATTTATTCTGAAAACAAAATGTTTTAACTTGCTTGGAGGGAAAGCTGACTGGTTTGAGTTTAGGAATGTGAAGCCAACTTACAGCTTTACTTCAACATTTTGAAAAGTGAATATCAGAGTGGTGAGCATGTCTTGAACTTGCTGTCATAACACCTGGCACAAGCATGTGTCTTAAGTGATCCAGTCTGAAGGCTAGTTGAAGGCATAAGGCATTGAGTTCACTGATTTACTTCAGTTTTTCTTTCCAGCATATGGCTTAAATACTCCAGCTGTTAAACTCAGACGTGCCACGGGGCAAAATGAAGGATAAGTTATTTGAAACCCTTTATTTGTCTACATTTAAGCAATATCGCTACAATACTATGAGGTTAAAAATAAGCCAATTTAAGATATGTTTGATTAATAATATTTGCGTGTATTGATTGGGCGCATTGCTCTAAACATCTAACCACTTTAGTTGTTTTTTAGAAAGGGAGGTTATGTAAGATGCATGTTTATTTGTAAGAATAGAAGTTGAATGGTGGATTCATATTTATATTGAGTTTTCTTGTAATCTGTTTTTTAACTTTCCCCTTGAATAAACAAAACTTTTTGACAAGCTTTGTTTATTTAAGTTTCTTGACAGCTATCACTGCTTGCAGTTTCCCTAAGTAGGATCTAGTTAACACAATTTCACAAATTTTGCAGACTAGAGGAATGTGTCAGCTTTGGTGTGTTAACACTTTGTTAGCAAATAGCTACAGATGCAATGACATATGCATATAGAAGCTTAACAGAAAGGAGAAAGCTAGACTAACACTCCATGTAGCTAATCAATTCAGTTAGCAGGTTCTGGTCCTGTAATGTATACACTTAGCTAAAATATAGATATTACAGTTTTTGATTTTAGTGTGTTTGTGTACATGTAGCATTTAAAAAAACCACATGCCAAATAAAACATTTGAAAGAGATTTTTGTTGTTTAATAGGCTAACAGCAGGAAATCAAAATCTTATTGAGTTTTCTGAAAATCTGGATTTAACTACTTATAAAAAAGTGCTAAGATGTAGTTTAACAAAGCTGATATGATGAAATTGTTTCATTTGAAATTTGGGGAAAATGTTTTTTTTAGAACAAAAAAAAAAGAAGTTAATTTTATCAAAGCACAAACAAATATAATCTGAAAAAAACAAAAACAAAAAGGTCTGAACTTGTCTCTTAATATTAACCACTGTAGAAGTTAGCTACAGTGGTTAAATAGTCACTGGTTTCCCAATTAGGTTGGCCAAAAAAGAACTGCATTTACTTTATTTTTGATAAGATAAAAGTTATTGTAAGGGAAAGTGCCTCCACTAACTTAAAATATGATGCAGCAGGACTGCAAAAATATTTTAAGTTTTTATTTTTAGCCTCTAAAATTATACAGATTATAAAAAGTGGTGATATCTGAGTAGATTAAAGCTTAAATTGTGAGCACCAAATCTAAAACAGAGACAAAAATTGTGTTTTGCCACTCAGCTTGGACTGTATATGTGGCCCTGTTGTGCGATTACGGTAAACTACAATTTCCTCAATAATTACTCAGCAATAACCTTCTGCTGGTTAGTATATGTGATCACTCCCTGACTCATGCCTTCTCTCTGCCTCAATCGTTCCTTTGGCCATTTTTCCTCCTCCTCTTGTCTTTTGCCCATTCATATTTTTTTTCCTTCTTCCTTTAGAGAAAGTGAATATTTGCTGATTCACACATGTGAGGTCACTGAATCAGCTTGTGCACAATGACTGCACTGTCTGTCTCGCTGCCGGTCACCAGGCCAGGCTGCGTTGCGTGTCTGTGTTGTTCAAGCCAAACCACCTACAGTGGTTTTTCTGTTGATCTATGAGCTGTGAAGTCCGGTAACTCAGACCCAGTCTCAGTGAGTTTATCTCAATAACCTCCAATGTGCGGTCAGAACAGTCTTGTCATGGCTTTGTGTGCTTTATGTTCCAGTAGCAGGAATGGTGACCAACCAAAAAAGTCCTTTATCCACTGGTTCCAGTACGGGATGAATGGATGTGTTCAGTATAGATGTGGTAATGTGCTTAGAAAGATCTTGATTGCTTCCTCTCAGACTTTGTGAAAACAATAGATTTCTGTCTTGCTGTACTTTTATGAGTCTTTGTCTCCTTGTCTGGGCCGCCTAAACGTCTCAGCCTCGGAGTCTCTTCTTGAGACGGTTGAAGTCCTTGGCCGATCTCCACAACCAGCTCTGCAGCTCTCGCAGGATCCAGAAGCCCTCCACCTTCCTTGCGAAATCGTTCATCGTTGGCCGAGCTGCCAGGAGTGACGAGGAGGTGGAGGGGGAGGAGGACGAAGAGGAGAGCAGTGGACTCAGAGGAGGAGAGAGAAGGGAGGTGCCCCTCTGTAGAGAAAGAGGGACAGGCTGGGGGAGCAGGGTGTGCTCCTCACCCACTCCAAACTGGTACAGGAGCGAGAGAGTGGAGAGAGGAGGTGGGAGGGTGGGGTAGAGAAGAGAGCGAGGACGCCGTTGGTGCTGCTGGAAGGAGAAAGAAGAGGCCGAGTCCATATCTGTGTCCTTTTCTCCCTTTAAAACAAATCTGCTGTTTGTTTCTAAAATAAATCCGTCATCTCTGAGGGCGTCTCGGTGATCTGAGTTCAGACTGAAGCTGTACTGGTTGTTCGTTTCCTGATGGTTTATGGTTTCTCCAGAGCCCAGATACGACACTTCAACTCTGATTTTAGTCTCCCTGTTCTTATCAACCTCATTCTTTTCTATACTCAACAACCTTCTCCTTCTGCCCCAGTTGTACACCTCTTCCTTCAGCTCCTGCACCTCCTCTTGCTCTTCCCTCTCCTCTCTTCTCACTCGTTCTCCTCTTCCCTTCTCCCTCTGTCCACCACTCTGCCCCACAGCAGTGTTTGCCTCCGATTTCTTCCCCGTTCTCCCTCTTCTTCTATCCATCTGGTCGCCGTCTTCCCTCTCTCTGACCATCTTTATCCGACTTCTTCTCTGGCTGCCACGCTGACTGGACTCTGTTCTTGACCCATCTCTGGATCGGTACAGGCTCTGGCTCATGAGCGGAGCAGGTCGGTTGCTCCCCGTGCCCCTCTGCGGGAACTGCAGCTCGCCAGCTGCAGCTTGAGGGGGGGACGAGTAACCGAGGGAGTTCATCAGTGCAGAAATGGAGCCGAGAAGTCCATCCAGACCGGTGCAGAAGTGCAGCAGGGATGTTTTGAGGGACGGGCAGAGAGTGGAGCGGGCCAGCTCTCTGACAGCAGCCAGCAGGATAGAGTAGGCCCTCTGGTTCTGTGCGAGTCGGGCTTGGTTCTCCAGGCCGTGCCACAGCTCCAGTCGGGTGGCGGCACTCGGCAGAGTCAGAGCCGTGCTGTTGGGCCGAGGAGGAGAGAAGTCTTTCTCATTGAACGGCGGACCCAGATATGTCAGCTGGAGGAAAAGCAGAAAGAAAGAGATGATTAAAATATAAAGAAGACTATTACAAACAGGGCTGCCTTCACAGTTAATCAATACATACAAACTGGAAATACACTAAGACAAGCAGAACAGCAGATTAAACAAAGCGACGAGTGACGATGACTTTGCAGTTTGACTTTGTTTTCTTTCCCAACAAAGTTACAAAACAGCTGGGTTAACCACAGTGTTTTGAATAAAAATCTCCCAGATTTGGATTAACAGAGCTCTGCTGACACATTCCCATATCTCAGCAAATTAATTAGAAAAATAAGGCTTCGTGAGGCAGGCTAGCAAAAACCTTTGGAGCATAAAAAAACATCATTTGAACACTTTGAACTGTTTTTTCTTCTCTTGAAAGTCAATGAAATCCTTCAATAACTAGGCTGCTGTGGGAATATTCTTCAAAACTCAGGAATAATAAAAAGAAAAGCAGCAGGTCAGCTGAGAAAAGGGGAAAATAATAAACCAAAATGGATTTTCTGTCTAATAAAAACAATGTCCTATTTGATTTTTGCCAAATCAGTGCTACTGCCAGGTCAAACAAAAGGAGAAGATTAATAGTTGATAAGTGACATAAATCAACAATAAAAATTTTTTTTTAAGTCTTCTGGATTTCAAGTAAAGCTAGAAGTGTCAAAATAATTTGATTTATCTGACTTACTTCAGTTTAAGCAAGAGGAAAGGATAAATGAAAAACAAATGTTTGGCTAAAATAAACTAACTTTTCTTAACAGTTCTCTCTCATCCCTGGAGAAGAGTCAAAGAACTGCATATAATTCTTTAAATTTAGGATATCAGTACCCTAATACAATTATTTTAAACAAATGTTTGTTTTCAGGTTTAAAATTAAAAAAAATATTAGCATATCTTCAGAAGGAAAACAATCCTCCAACATACCCAACAGTGAGCCTAAGGAGCTTTTCCAAATATTCAGTCATTGTTTCCCAAATATCTCCTGGTCTCACCTAATCACATTCTTCCAGTTAAAGTCCTGGTAGAGTTTAGCAAACTTATATTTTCCTATTTGTGAATGTAGGACAGGAAAGAAAAGTCTTTTTACTGACAAAGTCATTCCGAAATGGTTTTTAAATAGCGCTGAATGGTTGTTATGGAGACTGAAGCTATATATTGACCCTTTGCAACTACGTCACTTAATCATTCGAGGCGCCATGACGGACGTCGGAAGTGAGGGACGGGAGTATTTTACAGAGCAACTAAAATTGTTTTCCCAAGTTGTTTTAGTCAGTTTATTCACAGCTTCTACTTGTTCGAGTCGAGCTAATTTGTCTGTGAACGTAACACACCTGATTAGGGAACCATAGACGGTCCTGTTAGACGAGATGCTAACCAGTTTGTTTTGTTTTTTTTTCATACATGCTAGGCTACATGACGGTGCGGCATTGTTTCCATGGATACTAATGGTTAGACGCATACCTTCCCCATGATGCGATATTTGATTTCTGATCATACTTACTTACAAAATTTAGGAACGTTAATCTTCTGAACTTGTAAAAAGTGTTCCCTGGAAATCCGCGATCACACTGAGGGGTAAGCAGTGATTACTACTGACAGAGCTGATCCATCACCGCCATATCTTTCCTCATTCAAAGTTATACAGTAAAATAACACGTTTGGTTTTAATCCTTGTCTTTCTCTGCAGCCGACCGCGCAGCACCCTGTGACCATTTTTACTGCTAAATCAACTTAATAAAAGCGATATTAGACTACCAGATGTGCGTTTTTGTGACACGCTTTACAGGAGCGCACAGGTTGTTCCGCCCACTCCGTCATGGCGGAGTGGGCGGGGCTTCGACCAGAGTGACGTCACGTGCAAACGGTCAGTATGACATTAGGTGAGTATCTTCTGTCTTGTAGCCATTCTATAACTTGTAAAGATCTGCATATGTTTTACTTGAATGTCATGTTTGTTTTTCCCATTTTGTAGAGAAAGGAGAAATAGACCTCTGTGTCACATCATATTTATACCTCAGGTAAACAAGAATCATTAATTAATTAATTGGCCTACTAATTAAAGATTTCTGGACAGCCTGATCCACATTCAGAGGAAAGCGTACATTTTAGTAATCCTTTAGGCACATTTATTTTGTGGTTACCTGCCAGTAAGAGTGACTTTGTTAAATAAAAACAATTACATTTCAAGTTTCATGAAAAATGTGTATCTTAGTGTGTAACTATTTTGTATGAAAATAATCTCAAAGAATTACTCACATATACGTCTTTGATTTCCTTGAGCTGGTACTCCAGGTATTTGGTCAGCTCGTATGTGCTTTCGATCGAACTTCTCTCGCTGGCCAGGTTGTGGGAAGGATCCACGGCCGTTGCCACGGCAGCAGCCAGCAGCACCGCCAGCAGCTGACGGACTGTGGGGGGAAATCAAAAGAAAAAGGCTGATTAAAACTCCGGCAATTAGAGATGCTTCTATAATGACGTGCATGTCTTAGGTGTCCAAATGTTAGCACGCGCAGCAGAGTTATTTGTTTTAAAAACAAAGAGGCAGAATTTATTTCAGCTATTATTTTCTCACATGTTTTGAGATTATTTATATTGGAAACCGAGTTTTGTAATACATCTAATGACTAAATGGACAGAAATAACATTCAGCAGCGGTTTCCAGACTTCACCATAACCCTGTTTGTTGGAATTGTAAAAAATATTCAGGTTTATTTCATTGCCTGTGTGGCGACGACTTTAACCCGGTTGCACCCTGCCGGGGTCAGAGTTATCCGACACTGCCAATGAAACCTTTTCCGTTTCCAATCTCGTTTTAGAGGTCTCTGGCTGCTGGAGGTTTATTCTGGCTTTAAATAAAACCTTGCTTAATAGCTCTAGACAGTAAAACAAATGTCTCCTTTGTTCAAGGTTCACACAAAAGCTCACACGTATGTTCATTCCTGACCAAAATCCCCCAAAAACAAAGACATGTGGCTTTCTTTACCATCACAAACATTAAGGTGTTTGCATCGGTTTGTCATCTTGTCTTGTTTAGGTTTTAGCTTGTTTGTATAGCTGCTTTAGGTTACATGTGAGTGTTTGCTAGAATGTTTGCTAGAATGTTTGCAGACGACATCATATACGTGGATTAGCATTACATTGCTGTGATTGTATACAGTGATGTTATGTGTGTTTGAGGAAAAGAGAGACGACGGGGCGATCAGAGGAAGTGGGGGGTAGCAACACTGAAACCTTTCAGAGCCCAAATCTCTGGTTTCAAACAGAGAAAATTGGAGCTGAAAGCTTGATTGTTCGACAGTACGGTACTACATGTACGTCCGTCTCCCGTTTTTTTTGTTGCACTCTTTGGATGCTTTCACCCTTTTCCCCGCTAAATTTCTCCAAACACAACACTTTTTCCTCCTCCTGCACTCCGTCATCCTTTCCCATCCTCTTGGCGCTCCCTTTCATCCTGTCATTGCCCAGACAGAAAGTCGTGATTCATTCTCCTAAAACATGCTGCTGTTCATTAGGTGTGAAAAGTGCATTGCACAATATTTCTCTCTGGCGCTCAGTCAGCCTCCATCCAGCTCAGACACACCTCAGTCGGCCCTCCTGTTGCCCCGCCAATTCAATCCCTTTCTCCTTTTAAATTAGTCACAGTGTACTTAAGCCTTCCTCCCTTTTCCTCCAGAGTTTCTCCTCTGTCTCCTTTCTGCCTCAGGTTAGAAAAAAAGAAAAAACAGCAACCAATTAACCCTGATTAGCTCTCCTGCTCCCTCCCTTTTGTTCCTGTCATCCTCCACGATGGACCCCACAAGAAGAACGAGAGACCTAAAGTGAAATCGCTCTGACATATTTCAAAACATTTAGCTTTAACACGCTGTTGGGCCCGATGAATGGAGAAATGACCTTAAACAGCCAACGCGTTTTCCCTGTGACTCAGCCGTATCGGTGCCCACTCCCAAACAGGGTTGGGTAGAAACTCACTGTTCTTATGTATGCTATACTACTCAACGGACAAAAATGTACAGCCCTTTGTACAAACCTTTCCACTGTAGCGCTGTTTGTATGTTTAGGGTTGTTGTCCTGCTGGAAGGTGAAACTCCACCGCTGTCTAAAGTTTTCTGTCTTTCCATTCACTCTGAATGCTGTCGCTATTGAACAAAACCATTCCCACAGCATGATGTTTCCACCAAAATATTTCACGGCTCGCTTCTTTACAAAATAGTCGGTTAGGTGGAAAGCTGTTTTCAAGATTTGGCATATATTTAGGCCACACATGAATTTGTATCAATCCACTGTAGCTCAGGCTTTATGCTTAGGATCATCGTCCTGCTGGAAGGCTTTTGCAGCCTCTTACAGTTCTTTTTATCCTGTTTTAGCTCCTTTCATCTTCCATCAGCTCTGATCAGCTCTTCTTACCCCCTTAAAGAAATGCTGACGTTCCCACCATTGTGAGCCAAAGTGGGGATGTGGAACAAAATTCAGTTTTGGTCTCATCTTAGTAGAAAACTGTCTTTAAAGGGGATTGGGAGGACTAGGGTGTGTGTGGAGTCATGCAAAATCTACTTTTTTGCTCTTTGTATCATGCTATGTTGACTCAAAATCAAATTTCTTTTAAGTTGTTTTTATTGTGCCTGGAAAACACATACTACCCTCTTTCATCGTCTTCTGATAAACTGCCAAATATACTTCTTTCAGCAACAGCCTTGGGCCAAATTTGTGAACTGCATAACTAATAGACGTCTTGTCAACATGATCTCCAACCTGAGCTTTGGATCGGTAGCTCCTACAGAGTTACCAACGCTCTCTTGGCTTCTTCCCAGTTTGATGTTGTTCTTGTCCAGTCTGTGAGTATGCAGTTCTTCTGAACTCCCTACATGTTCAGATGGATGAATAATGCTGCTAACATTAACCCTGAGACTTCCCTGGTATGGATGGTTATCATAACCGTGCTTCAAGCATTTTTACAACTTTCTTCCTGACGTGTTTGTTGTGTTTCTTGGTCTTCTTGATGCTGTTTCTTGACTAATATTCTCTAATAAACAAAACAGAACAGCTGGATTCATATTGAGATTTAACAACACAAAGGTAGATTCTTTTTGTAGATTATTTTGCACTGGATTTCCTTTAGAAGTAATAGAGTAAAGTGGGAATACCACAATTTCCATCTTTTTAAATAGTTGAAAACCATTTTTCACTAATTTTACAGTTCTAAACCACTTTCTGATCTCTTAAATAAAATTCTAGTAGTAAAATACATTTATGTCTGTAACAATATAAAAAGGACTATGGATACTTTTGCAAGGCTCTGCATTTAAAGAAGAAAACACATTTTTTGTTTAATATGCTACAAACGGAGCCGGGGAAATAATTAGAAAGAGAACAAATTGGGAGCATAAATCCTCTTGTTACAAATTGCGATAATAAAGACTAAGTCACTGTGATGACACATATTTCCCAAGATATCTCAACCCACCCAGCAGGCTAAACCTCACTTCAAAACATATTTGCCAAATGAACTTTCCTGGCAGATTGAATGACAGATTGGGAAGTTGGCAGTTTCAAATTAAATCAAGATTAGAAACGCCTGTCGCTGTGCTGACATGGACAAAACCTGAACAAACAACTCCCTAACTGCTCGTCTCAAGGCAATGTAGCTGCTAATGTTTCCGCTACCTGCTAACCTTCAGTTGTTGATAGCATAAAAAAAAAAAAAATCCTCCCCCAGACTATTATCTAAATTACTGAGGTCTAGCCAAGAAGCAGCTCCCGCATGTTCCCACACAGACACACACCTCGAAATCAGTCAACCAGGCCAGCATCTGCCAACAAAACCTCCTCCGTTCTCCCTAACTGCAAAAGCCTCATCACCTGTCAGATGCAATGCGCATCTTTCAGCTGCACATTAGCAGCTCCTGGTGCCGCAGAGCATCCTGAATTACCCCCCAGAACTCACCACAGCACCAGTGACTCAGTAAACAGCCCTAGAGGTAAGTAGGTTGCATTAAAAAGGGTATAAACAGGTAGCAAAGAAAATGAGTCCCGGGGAGAGGAAGGAATAGCACTCCTGGTAAAAATAAGCCCAAACTACTGCTAGTGGCTCCCTTTGTCTGCCACCACATGCTCAGGAGATGATTGCCAGACGTGAAAGGCTCTTGTTGTTTTGATTGAGCTCTGACATGTATGAAGGCAACCTTTGCTGCAGCTGAAAACAATCTCTCTTTGTACGAGTAAACTGAGATAATTCAGACTCCAAGCTGTTTTGTTGTTATATAATATTAGATTGAGTAACTACAGTACAGTCGGCATATCGGCTGACTTCAAGGAGGGCCCTGCGGGTTCGAGGCCGACTCCGTGTACCTGGCAGTGGAAGCACACTCCACAGGGCAGGGATGAAACCAGAACATTCTCAGTGGGAGGATTGCATTACAGCAACACCGGGGTTCCCTCCAATGGCTGACCATGACCCGCATCTGTGCATCCTACAGCAGATGCACATACATATCTGAGCTGCACACACACACACACACACACACACACACACACACACACACATGGGAGCACTGTTATTCACAGCACATCATATTTTTGTCTTTGGTTGATTCTCTGGTGTAATGTCAGATGTGGCACTCTGGAATCTGGCTGCCATCTGCAGAGCAGACCAAAAAAGCGGAACATGCACAGCTTCTGAGCCCCAAATAGGTTTAAATTAAACACCACCAGAGGGTCAGAGGTCAGAGTTGAAGTTTAGGGCATAAGGATAAGTTTTGGGGCAAAACAATCCTCGTAAGGGCGGGATACTTTACAACCCAGACGGTGTTTTGGTAAACCAGTGACCTGGTGTTTGTGGATGTTGTACCACTTCCATCTGAGAGCGCTGGTATGTCATCTTTCACAACATGCACCACCATTTGAGGTTTCAAACAAGCACTTAAAGAGAATTTGGTACGGTGGGAAAACCATGCGCAAGTAAATGTAACCGGTCTGCTCCAGGAAAAAGTGGCTGCCAAAAAAGGTTGCCCTCCATCACTCTAACCACTTGAAAGCGCTCCCAAGCAGAGAGAAAACATAATGTACGTGCACAGAAGATGTTGTTAATCAGGCTGAAATTTATGTTTATTGTTTCCCATGTGACATTGATTAGGAAGGCTAAAGTAGATTGTCATGATCTGGGTATAAATTTGGAGACTGGATTTAACCGTAAACGAGCCCAAGCTGTGTTTTCCAGACTTAAATTTGCTACATGCTTTGACTCTGTTGCTGCAGAGGAGCTGCAGCGGAGAACAAAACCAGGTAATATCAGTTACAGTGAAACCAGATATTTACATACACTAAAAAGACACATAACCTTCTTTCTCACTATCTGACATCAAGTCAGACTAAACATTTTGGTTTAGGTCAAACAGGATTAGCAAAATTATTTAGATTTCCTAAATGCCAGGATATGAACAAGGTATTAGAGATTTACATACACTAAGATTACTATGCATTAAAATAATTGTTGATAGCTTATTTCACAATATTTAAGTTAAATCAAGGCACACATGTGGATGTTTATTAGAAAAACACCTCAAACATACAGCTTCTTTGAGTGACTTTAAAAGCATTCTCAGGATGTAATAATTTTGCAAGTCCAATCCCATCTATGAAGTAGAGTGGTGGCTGCATTATGTTGTGGGCTGTTTTGCTGCAGAATTAACTGGTGAATTTCACAAATTAAATGACATCATGAGGAAAGGGAATCCAAAATGTTTGACCCAAGTTACACAGATTAAAAGACAATTTTAACCAACATTAAGAAAATGCATGTAACGTTCTGAATTTAAATACATTTTTAAAAAATCGATAGTTCTCTGATTATTCGGCTATTTAACAAACAAAATTTAAAAAATAGGTAACTAACTGACCTACAACAGGAAAAGTAGAGTCTGATTTAATGTCTTAAAGTAAAAAGAAAGTCTTTTTATAAGTTGTACTAAAAAAAAATCCATTCTGCAAAGTTCCCATTCAACTCACTAATAAAAACGAATAAATTCACTTATGGTGCATTACTTTTAATGTGCTTCCACCCACTCACACTCGACAGGAGAAATGTAAAACTCCATAAAATGTTCTCATGACAGACTGAAATCATATTACAGTGAAAAAAAAACCCCTAACTTTAAATTTCAGCCTGTAAGAGATTTGAAGTCGGACACATAAGAAATATTTAACAGTCTGAGGGAAGCAATACGTTTTTGGGAAGATGTTTAATTTTACTTTGAATCTGTGGAAATTGCGAATAAATAAGTAATTGAACTAAGTAATCAAATATTTTGTATATAGATTTATTAAAGTAACTATTAAGCCACATAAATCATTAAATGTTTCAGTGAAGACAGAAAACAAATTCAAACAAAAGCAATCATTATTTTTGATTATAACTAAAAATAAATGCTAGAAAATAAAAGAATCATAGTAAAATGAAACATGGCTAAAAAAAATGCAACCGATCCATATTATAGAAGTGAAAAAAATCTCATAGAAATGTCAGCGTCAAACACACACCAACAAAAAGATTAAGCAATGGAAACGCGATTAGGAGCAGTAGTGTTTTAAAAGCTGGGATTGTGTTGAATCTACAGTTGCACAACCTGCTTGCTGAAAACCTGCTGTAAAACATATTTTGCACTAACGGCATGAGCCAAAAATGTGATGAAAGGGCAAATAATAATAATTTATTATAACAATAAATGAGGAAAATCCAAATGAATCCCTTTTCTACTGTATAAACACTTGACCTGACAAAACAAAGATCCAAGTCAGATTGAAATGTTCAGACTATAAAATATTACTCCTACTGTGGAGATCACGAATGCCTTTCTCTGCTCCTTTACAGCCCTGCAGTATTATCCTTTCATGTCTGCGTAACAGCTTGTTTTCATTCATATCTTAAGTTTAATATACAATTGACCAAAGTTTTATCAGTCCTCTTTACTCAGCCATCTTATTCAAAATAAGTTAAGACGATATCAAGTATAAACCTACTGCCTGAAAAGATTAGCTGCTATAACATTAATATTAACTCTACTTAATGTTTATTGACTTTCGTTCAGCAAGCGTCTTAATAAGAAAAACTTCAGCCCACATGGCAACAGCGAGACTAAAAAAGTGTGGGTAACGATGGAGAAGAGAAAGGAGACAAAACTGCAGTAAAATAAATCTAAACCACAGCGAAAATTGGCATAATTTTATTCAGAACCGTATCAAACCATCTGCACAGCAAAGCCATGGTCACAACTTCCACCCTCAGAGGCAATTAACCCCAGAAATTGTGTTTCTAAGCTACAGACGCAAATTAGCTCCAGCTTACTTTTTTTTGTAGACGCAATAAATAAAAACATGGGTTATTTACAAACATATCAGCGCCATTGCACTACTTTTTTTTAAAAACATGCTTCTGTTCTGCATGCTAGATTTAATATTCTGCTAAATAAGTCAGGTTAACTCGTCGATGAGTGGTAGAAATGAGGAAAATGTGTTAGTTAAAATATTTGGCATTTTCCACCCATGGGTCTTTGATAGTCATCTTTAACTGATGTACATACTGCGCAAACTGCCTGAGTCATTCATCCCACGTTCACCTCATATTTAGCCTGCAAGGAGTTTGACTTTTCTCATGCCTGCATGAGTCATAGGTCAGAGTTAAGTGCCTTAGCAAACAAACCAAAACATTGGAAAATCATCAGTAGGTCTGAAAATTACAATTGAAAATGAGTGAAAAGCAGCCAAAGTTCATGGGAGAAAAATACTGGTGAAGATAAATCGATTACAATCTGCTTCAAACTAAAATATTTTTTAAAAATCGATGGAAATTTAGCATTTAAATTCTTATACAGAAAGCAAGCTTATTATGTTCTGCCACATGTGTTACTAAATATTTCAGTGCACACATAAAAATGTTTTTTATGTCTTTTTTTTTTATATAAAACACCCATCCTCTATCCCGATTTGCATAATTACTGTCATGCGGCTAACGTGGCAGCTAGAGGCTCCTTCTGCCTCTGGGAACAACTCATCACAGCCAAACTTAGTCAAGCTGCTTCATTTTCCACATATCTGTTAATAGATTACAGTCATTTTATAACTTGGTGATTTTTTTTTTTGTCTATCACATCACTTTCCTGAATGCTGAACAATAAGAGGCAAAGAGACGGATGAGGACGCTGATGTGAGGGGACAGAGGCACAGGCGAAAAGGACAGACACATGTGGGCTTGGGGTCATTGTTGTGTGTCTGTGTACAGTTAAAGGCCAGATTTATGTGCAGCCTGTCCTCAATCAAGCGTGTACATTCCTTTGCAAACTCAACACACACACACATACAAGCATCCAAAGTGTGCACTGTGCCGCAAATCCATGTATCCAAAGGCATCGCTGCACCTAAAACGCATCTAAAAATGGACATACAAGCACTAATCCATGTACTTTTCCCTTCTCTTCTCTCTGGAGATTTCTTTGTCGGCGTTTGCTCATAAAACCCCTAACAATGGAGACACTCAGAAACATCAGTGACCCAAAACAAGCGCAACAGAAAACAGTCCAATAAAAGAGATCCTATAAAAATTATGTTTATTCCCAGAAACTCCATTTCTTAGTGTCGTAAATGCCACATCCTCTGCTTTGTTTCTTCTCTCGCCTTGTTGTCTCTCCTGCTTCACCTTATAAGCTAATCTTTTTTTCTTTTTTTTAAAAATCTGAACATTCCTGTTGCTTCATTTTTTTATTGCTGTGTTTGGTTTCAATTTCATTGTCGCCTCATTCGTCTCAGTCTTTTCTCCAAATCCGCCTTAGACATCAGACTCTCCTCCTCTTCCCCTGCTTAGACCCCCTTGTTTTGTAAGTGGCCTCTCCAAATTTTCTACATCAATGTCAATAATTCCACTCTTCTAGGTTTTGGGTCCAATTTACTTAAATATATTAGATTAATTAATTGGCCAATGGAAGTTACTGTAAAGTGTGAGTGTGTGTATGGCTCTGTTGGACAGGAAACTTGAGATTTGCTGTCTTTGGGTTTCAAATGTTATTTTCTTTTGCTAATGAAAATCTACAAAGTGTTGCATGCGTTTGCATTTAACCATCCTTTACTTTGATGGCCCAAAATAAAATCTAGTGCAAGCAGTTGTCTGCAGAAGGCACGCAATTATCACACGATATCTGATACATTAGGATCTTTAACAGATCTGACTTTTTCGCTTTTTGTCCTGAGATCTCTATCACAAATTTCAACATGAACAAAGTCAGGCAAAATTGTAATGTGGGACAAAAGTGATGAATGCTAAACCAAATAACTTTATGTCGCTATGACACTTGGCGGTAGCAACATCATGCTCTGTAGAAGCTTTTCCAGCAGGACAATAACCCTGAGCATTCACCCAAACTTTTAAAAACACATAACTTTCCTTCCAACTCACATCTATCCTTTGTATTGGTCTAACAAAAAATAAAAAATTATTAAAATTCACCCACGTTTGTGGTCGCAACACAACAAAATGAGAAAACCTTCAAGGAACATAAAAACTTCTCTAAGGCGCCCTACCTGCTGCTTATGTTTTTTGAAATTTGCAGCTTCTTGGAGGTTTTGGGTGCCAAAACTAAAAGCCACAAGTTGCATTCTTGGAAGTTCTCTGTTTCAAAATGTGTTTATAACAGAAATAGTTTCCTTATGATGCTCTGTCTGCCTTTTTTTCTACTTGTAGATGTTGTTTTGTAAGCTCTGTTTACACCAAGATTATAATTCATCTACTTTCAAAACAGCTTTACATGTCAGCAATTGAAAAAAATAGTAATTTTACAATATTTACTGTTTTCATCAAAAAGGCAAGCTAACAAAGTTGGTTTTCTTGCACAAAAATAAAGTCAGTTTAACACTAAATAAAACTCATTCCAAAAACAAGAACTCAGGATTGACTTTAAATTGTTTCATTTTCATTAGATTCCATGTTAGCATTTATTTTCCCAGGTAAATGTTTTCCCAAAAATACAAATACATTATTAAAAAATTAAATACCAAGTGCTGAGACGTTAGTCTCCATTGGTTTTTGCTGCTGCACACCTGCAGTCAAACTGCACGACATTTAAACAGTACTGTTTCAGATGACGTTCGTGTTTTGAAGCTTCAGTGAGTCTGGATCAAACATGTGAAATGTGAAGGATTGCAATGTGGTTCCTTAAAACGCTGCACAGTAGAAACCTAAACTGAACTGCTGCTAAGTGAAATAGTTCTTCTGATACGAGTTGCTATTGGACTTTAAAGCCACCAGCTGCGCTTCTCGGTAAAATGAAGCCAGCTCACATTAGACACCATCTTTAAAACATTTCATGTTTTCCATTTATTTTGCTCTCAGTTGTAAACCAATAATTACTCCAGATCAAATCTACCCTGCAAAAGAAAAGAAGTTTCCATGAACACATTCTCCCAGTGTCATCACAAAAGACATATTCAGAGTTCCTTTGAGCACATTTATATTTTTCCCCCTTTTTTTATTTACTTTTTTAATCTAATCCTTTCTTCAAGTGGGTTTACTTGTAATCTGTACATCTGCGGCAAAACCTTTGAGACGTACGTATAAGGACGCTGCCAGGGTTTGTCAAATATTTGGAAAATATAAAACATGGAATTCGCTTGACTTCAGTGAAAGTTAGAAGGGAGTTTACTAAATCCTGTTGATCATCTCGATTCTTGTACCTGTTGTACACGAAGCAGATTTTCTCTACAGCCTTGTATTTTGTGAAATCCTGCAGTGGGAATCCATACTTCAGTATACAGGTGTGATTTTATAACAAATACATGTTTTTAAGAGAAAAAATGTACGACTTCATAGAGAGCCAAATTTACAGCTATTGGGGGCTCTGGGCTGGAGCCAGTTTCAGTTCCATATCTACAAATTATTAGAATTTCTTTGTCCTACAATACTGCACCGTGATAGGTAGGCTTGCACATCAGCTGGTAAGAATTGATGCATGGTTTGTTTAAAATGTCCCCTGGCAGATCTTCATGAAATGTTTGTAAAATAAGCATTCATAAAAAAATAACTAGATAAATCTTTGCTTCCCCAAGACGCTGGGCCCTGGGCTGCTGCCCTTGTACGCGTAACTTTGTGTTATTTTGGACAGGTTGTTGAGATTATTCAGAGAAACAGTTCAGTTCAGTCTCTAAACCTTTGTGGACTAAGTTGAAATGCAGAATAAAACCTTTAGGGATTTGGACTCACGGAGAAAACAAGGAACATATTGTCTGCTGTATCATTGTCAGGCTGAATTTTACACTTCTGTGTGCTAAGTGTGATTTATTTTAGTTTTTTCTCTCAGTTGTGTTTTTATGTTCAGAACCTTACGCTCAAAATGTACCAGTTGGAGAATAAAAGAATTAACTGCGTATGATTTAAGAAAACATTTTAATTGGTATTGTGATGGGAACTTTTCAGGTTTTGGGGAGGAAAGGACATGTTAGAGTCTGGTAGGATAGAGGGGGAGGAGGGAGAGGAAAAGGTGGAGGGGAGGGAGAGTTTTCTGAAGCGAGGGGCCATGTTAATTTGGGAAAAATGTAAACAGCATGTGTAACTGTTCAAAGCGTGACCGACTCATTTTATATCAGCCCCCCTCACCTCCCCTCCCCTCTGGGTGCTCCTAACTTCTGTCAATCTGCACTGCATTAACCCCTCTGCAGCCAGTTTCCCCTCTCCTTTTATCTGTTTCTCCTTCCTGTCCTTCACACACACACACACACACACACACACACACACACACACACACACACACACACACACACACACAAACGTAACCTCTTCACCACAAACCTTCCTGACTTCTTGTATGCACCGTGAAGAATTGGCTTGAGCGAATCAGAAGATGTGAAGGAGTTCAGTTTATCCTCCCTTTTTTTCCACATCTCCCTCTGTCTCTCCTGCTTCCTTTGTTTCCTCTGATTGGAGCTCCCTGATCCAAGACACACTAAAGGTTTTATCTGAAACACACCGAGTCTAATGCAAGCCTCCATGCAGTTTTTTTTTATTTTCTTTTTTGTCTTTTGACAGTGTGAGAGTGTGTTCTGCAGCATCAGGCAGGAAAGGAGCTGTGTGGAGTCAGATACGGTTGAACCTGGAGAGATTAATGCTCTGAGAGTCAAAGGCAATGTCTTATTGTGTATTTATTTGCTCTGTGTGTCAAGGGAAGCAGCTTAGCTTTATATTTATTATCCCTTTAAAGTTCTACTGAATTTGCTGATAGTTTAACATTCTCCACTATCTGGCCACCCAGACTGGTCAAAGGATGAAGGTAGAAAAGAGAAAATGATTTTACCACAGATTCTCCTTCTGTCTTTCTTTCATTTTCTTTTTTTTTTTTTAACATTTCCCTTCCTTTTATAGACGAGGAGAAGCAGCCAGGCCAGTCATCCCAAGAGGAAACACTATGTGTGTGTGCGGGGGCGTGTGTGTGTGTGTGTGTGTGGGTGTGTGTGTGTGTGTGTGTCCTCCCACACCCTGACTAAAGTGAATCATGTACTTTCTCATATCAGTGACAGTTAACTAGACAGGGGGATCTGGCTGCTCTGACCCCCTTCAGCCTTGTCACACATTCAGCTTTTAACTTTTGCTTTTTTCTCCATCATTTTACGCTCACAATTTTCAACCTGAACACATTTTTTCATTTGTAATGAATTTGATCAGCGTTTGATTGAATTTTTGTTCTGTATCAGGTTTTGGCAGTGGTGCCACCTGTCTACACTTGACATTGATTATTTTATTTTAATACTTAATAAATTGATATTTATGTAAGACGGATGAGTGCACGAGAATTTATTTATAAATCAAGTGTGCTACTCCCCAACTTTAGTACTTCACACTCATCTAGCCATCTCTTTTTATGAATTGTTTATGAATTTCTTTGCTGTTTTATTTTTTGCATTGTTCAATCATAGTTTACTATATAAAAAAGGTCTGTAAATAATTCCAATATAACTTAGGTTAGAAAACAGAGCTGCTGTTGTATTCGTAGCCAGTGAATTTTGTGGTGGCGTTAAATTGAACAAACATGCTCTATCAAATCATCTTGTGTTTTTAAGATTTGTTTTCATTTGACCAACATTTTAAAGTCCTTTCATTGCAACATGAATAAACAAAGTCTTTAGATTCTGCTATGATGTTTGGTTTTGATGTGCTGCCCCCCAAACCATGGACACCCCTGACAGTATTTACCGGAGACGCACCTGCATTTAAGGCCAATTTGCAAGTCATTAATATTTGGGGGGGAGGACGTGGGAGGGGTATAAATAAGTCAAACATTTTTGAAGAGTTCAACTGGCATCACAGTTGCTTTTACAGCTTATAAAAATCAAATGCTAATGGTCTTACCTCTACAAAAGCTGCTCATCATCTCCAGCTCTGTTTATTCCGTTGTTGAGGGTGAAAAAAAAAAAAAATCTAAGAAATTTTCTTGACGTCTTGGCTCAACTTTCTGAGAGGGGAAAACAAACGGAGATAAGTCAACAGGTGATGTCCTCCCTCCGTCTTTAGATGCGTGTTTTCCTGAAATACAAAAAAGTCAACACGTCACATGATGAGTCTAACGCAGGGCTTTCTCGCTGACTTGTGTGGTCCGTGTGACAGACTGCATGACGGCGGAGCCTTTTTGTAGCCTTTTCCTCCTCCTCTTTTTCTCCCATTCCTGCCCTCCTTTTCCATCCTTGTCTCCTCTTCTTCCCTCGTTATCCTCTCCCTCCTCCCTCCTCGGTGATTCACCGGGGTTGACGCACCGCTTGACAGAGCCGCTCAACCACCGGACTTGTCACAACTCATTCCTGCCTCTCATCCGCTCGTCATCCCGGCGAACACAACCTGCCTGCGGTCGTTTGATCTTTTAATCCGCGGCGCTTTAATAAGGAGACGGGTCCGCCTGGATCAGCTGACCGCGGGCCAGGAGGACCGGGCAAACCCGACAGCGCAGGAAGCAAGTCATTACTGCGATGCCCTCGCTAAATTATATGTAGTCGTTCTCGTGTGGATTTCATTTCACCAAAGATTTTGAGGCAAATGCCATTTATTTATATATTTATTTAATTATTTATTTATTTATTTATTTATTTATTCATAATGGTGGCAATAAAAAATGACTTTAAAATGCACAGTGGGTGAAGTCGTGTTACAACAAAACAACTGAAATTACTATAAAGTAAATTCGTCTACTTTTTAAAGTTGATAAGAGATTAGCTATTAAGTTAATAAATGTTCAAACTCTCATTGAGATATTTACCCTTCGATTTTAAATTCAAATTTAAATGAATAAAAACCATGAACGGTGTCAACAAGTGTTTCAGCCCTCTTCGTCTTTCTCGTTTTCTTTCTTTCTTCCTTTATTATTATTATTATTATTATTATTATTATTATTATTATTATTATTATTATTATTATTATTATTATTATTTAAATCACCATGGTGAATTTGGTTTTGCTGTTGCCTCAAAAATCCCACATTAGAATCCCTTGAGTCTCCTCTGTGCTTTTTCTCCGGCTTGTCTGCGTATTATTTCCACACTCTAAAATAAGTGTTTGTTTTTTTTTAATCCAATTTACCTAAACATGTTGGGTTAATTAACGTGCTAGTGTAAATTATCGTTAGGTGTGAGTTTATGTGTTGTCAGAGGTCTAGTGATTGCTTGGGATTACAACACCAAACTAACCTCGTGCAGTGACGTCGCAGCCAAATAGCCGTTTCGTTTAAGAAAAAGCAAATCAACAATTGAAAGCTACGAGGACCTTAACATGTAGAGAATAAAGTTGTAAAAGATTTAGAAAAACATAAATAAATAAAAATGCATACTTAAATCATTCCCGCAGCTCTTAAACATATTAGGCTATTGTTATTATTTTTAAATAGCCATTTCATTCCCGTTTAGAGAATTATATCCGCCTATATATTTGCGCGTTCATGCAAATAATCCCCACAGACTTTTTTTTTTTTTTTTTGTAAAAATCCTCCTTAATCAAGCCGAGATCCAAAAATCCGTTAAAGTCAAGCGGTGAATGAGTTTGAATAAAGTGGCCTACTTATTTGAGCTGACAGTCGAGATCCTCAGGGCTGGATTATTCGGAGCAAAGAGGAGACCTGGGACTCAATTCTTGTTTTTTATGGAACAGGAGATTTATTTGGGAGAGCGCAGCACTGAAAGTATAATCTTACTTGACAGAGTGGGAGCCTTAAATGGGTTATGATTTAAGACAGGCCTTCAGGCCCTCTATTCAGCCTGTTCTATTTAGTTGGTTAGTTTACTGCTTGTGTTTAGTCTTTTCACTTTTTTATTGCATTCTTCTATGTGTTTAATGAAGACAGAATATAATATAGAACTCCACTGGCCACACAGTTGTTCTTTCTATCCCAGCAGGTTAATCTAGTCAAGACCCTGAAGAACACTGCTCTGTTCTTAAACTTATAAAAAATTAAATTGTGTATTTGTTTATGAAACGAGTTAGGGCATAATACATTTGATTCTGAATAATAATAATAATAATAATAATAATAATAATATACATTAAAACTAGTCGCGCCTCTTCGCACTTTGTATTTAAAGTTCTTTTGGGTCAGAATATGCAGTTTGGGAATATATGGAGTTCTTACCAGAATCATTGCGCGCCCTCTTGTGGCAGTTGGTTGTTACTGTAGTCAGTTATGATCTGCGCAAACTCCCTTCCGTCTTATTATTGTCAAATTTGAGTAAACCAGTAATTTACTTACAACATATAGTTGCTTTCAGTACATTTCATTACACGTTTTTTAATATATAGATAAACCAATAAAAAAAAATGTTTTTACTTAGCCAGACACAGATACAAACACCGCTTGCCACTTCCTGTGACGTAGCGCTAGCTCCTGATGCTACACGCGGGAAACAGAGGTTCGTCAGTGATTGTAAGGTTTCACGTTTTCATACGGTATTTTCTGTTTTAGATAGAAGTGGGGTCAGTGGTTATTGTGAGGCAGCGGAGATCGCAAAGCGCTTGTGAGGTTTATTTTGAGTGCTTTTGTTTGACGTTTAAACCTTTTGAATCGCGATTTGTTTTCCTCATGCCGGCCTTGCTCTGTCCGGGCGCTTGATTAAATGCTCGGCGTGCCTCTGCTGGGCGGTGTTGTAGCGCGTGTCGTTTACTTCTTTTAAGATTGCTGGAGCCCATCAAGCATTTTAACACAAAAGAAGTGCACCTCATGTATTTTCAGCTAGCTTAGCCTTTATTCTGCTCCTGGAAAATACAAAACTGTGCTACAGCTCAATTTCACTACAGTGAAAACTAATTACATAGGAAAAACTCCTCCTTTATATTAACAGTAATTGCAATGATACTACCCCGCCGTTTCTTAGTGTACAAGCTCACTTAAAGCTTTTGAGTCAGTTGTGATAAATATATCTTGACGTCTTCTGACTTGAGTTTTGAAGTAGCACATGTGCTTTCCATAATCTGTGGATGTGTGTATCTGATCCAGTTCTCGGACTCTCTGTAGAGCATCAGTCATCGCCTGCAGCCAACATGGGGGACATGCTGGAGTTCAACGAGATCTATCAGGAGGTCAAAGGCTCATGGGTACGTAAGAGCACCATCTTTTTACTATATGACCCACCTAGTTAAAAAACAACCTAATTTTGTTTTAACCTGTTTATATCAAATCTTATAGTGCCTTTCAAAAGGACTCATGCCCCTCATTATTTGTCATAAATATGTATACCTTTTTGCCAGCTAAAGTTGTTTTAAAAAGTGAAATATGAATAAATTTGATGACTTTTATCTGCTCTCTTCTTGAGTATTATGAAAAGAGAAACCCAGATCTGCGTTGTGTCCCTGCAGAATGACGGACGGCTGCGTTTCAGCAAACAGAATGTGGTTTATAAGAACAACAAGACTGGGAAGGTGGACAGCATCCCGGCCGGAGAGCTCAACCAGGCGCAGTGGAGGCGCGTGTGTTTAGGCCACGGCATCAAACTCGGCACCAGCACGGGGCACGTCTACAAATATGACGGCTTCAGGGACACGGTAAGCTCTGCTTCTGTGTGTATTTAGCTAATCATTCCCAAATGACTCAGTCCGATGGAGTTATTGCATTTTAATATTGCTGGGAAATAAAAATGTTCCTCAGAACGAATGGGCTTTTCCTTCTGATAAAGGAGGCTCGGGTTTTAAAGTGCCGTCTGATAAACAGCTCCCGTTCTTTCCCTGTTGTTTTCGACAGATAAACTCCAGTGTGCTTGGTGTGAAAAGGGCTGCCATGCGCTAAGTGCGTGTGGGTTTCTGTCAGAGTCCTGTGAATCAGTCGACTTCTCTCCTCAAACCCCTAATGGGATTAATGAGGGAAACCAGCGCCAGTATGCATGGTTCATAAACAGTGCAATCATCAACTCTCCTGAGTCGGTGTTTATGTCAATTCACTGGAGCAATTTAGCTCAGAAAACAAGATGGTGAGAAAAAAAAAAAATCATTGTTCTTTTGTATCTCAACATTGTTTTAAATAGTCTTTTCTCTGAGTGTATGGAGAACGTCAGGATGTAACTGTAACACAGGGATGAGGGTGTGGGTACAACCTGCAGGCTGCGACTGTCTCCTGGGGTTAATCAGCATATTTTTGGTGGAATATAGATCCTCTGGTTTTGGGGGGAAAGCCGTGATGTCATTGTTTATTATCCCACAGTTAGTGTTGGTAATTGAGAATTGGCGAGAGATTTAGCTGCTGGCGTGCGGAGCAGACAGTTTGATTTATCCGTCCCTGTGAAATGTCCTGAGGAAGATGGTGAATCACTGCCAGAGAGTGTCGAATCGCTGAGCTGCGATCGTCTTCAGGAGGCTGACGGCTCCTTCATTACTTCTGCTCAGGCTTAACAATGAAACCTCTTTGGTTCTCGTTCTGTTTGTGCCCAATCAATATTTAATGTTTCCATCAAAACAGCAACTATTCTTTAGTAGGTAGCTTATTTTTTGGCAGAGCTGTCTGATATTAAAATAATAATGGTGATTTTGCAATTACAACATTTTCCTCTGTACCCTCATGGTGTTCTCCATTGTTTTCCATCAGCTTTAGCACGTTGGTATGAAATTTACATCAGGTGAGGACATCAGGGTAGTAAAAGTCAAAGTATGAAGTTACTGTAGAGCTTGAGTTAAAAAAGACACTATCAGAAGTAAAGAAATCCTCTATTTCTTGCAGTTTCATCTCAAAGTCCTCTTCATCAAAGCTCACAATCATCTATCATCACTACCTTCTTCAAACACTGTAACAATAACTGCTGTAATTTGTTGTATGTATAAAATCCTCATCTACAATGTTTAAAGTCCAGTGTAAAATATGAAAATGTCAGAGGTCACCACAATACACACTACTAAACTAAATACGAATCAGCAGCATGCGTGTAAATTGTCCAGTGTGTTTCAAAAATGTCCTTCATGAGAGACAGTCTCACATCTACCAGTTTGGCAGTTGTAGTTCAAATGTTTTTGTGAACACTGGAGGACACATTGTTTTTCAGCGCTGTCGCTTCTCTTGTCTGCCTGCTCTGTTTATCTTCTTCATTGTTTGGTACCAGGAGTGGATAAAAAGTAGCAGCAAAAATAGAGCCACAGTCCAAAAAATGTCTTTAAGAGATTCGAAGAAAGTCTTTGAAACCTAAAACACAGAGGATGTAGTGATGTTGTGTAAGTGAATGTTTATATCTGTGATGGAAATGAGATGTGTGTGTTTGTTCTTATTAAATTGGCTTCTGCAAAACAGCAACTCCCGATTTTACGTATTCACACTTTTATTTACGGATGGTACAAACAGTTCTTTAATCCAGATCAACAAATATCCTTATGACCTTTAGTGTACACACACACACACGCCCACACACACACTCTAATTGGCTCTAATAACTCTATGGACAGGCAGATACCCAGGTGCGTAAATTAGCTGATTCCTCTCTACGCACACTTGCTCCCACAATCACTTCCACATGTGTTTGTACTGCTGGGATTGTGTGTGTGTGTTTCAGTGACCATGTGTTTGTCGCTGTGTGTGCGTCCTCTCCAGTTGTAAGCTGGCCTGCAGGATAAATAAACGAGCTGATTGTCGGAGTACAGACGAGGCGGATGGATTACATTCATCTCCTGTGTTCCCCGGCGGCACAGTCCCAATCACATTGTGATTAATTATCCGCCATTCCTGCTTCCTTCTAGGCCGTGTTTTAATGGGCTCTGACCCGTTCACCGCGAAGTCTGTCAGGACTTCTCCGTCTACCGTTTACGCCTCTCATCTTTCTGTTTCTTTGCTGTTTTATTTTTCGCTCTGCAGGACTTTGAGAAGCTATCAGAGTTTTTCAAGTTGAACTACAAGATGGACTTGTCAGAGAAGGACATGTCTGTGAAGGGCTGGAACTGGGGGACGGCCAAGTTCTCAGGTAAACAAGCCGGCATAGAGTCACTGAAGTCAAATACACTTTGTTTCTACACAGTCCTTAAACATCTGGAAACCCAGAAAATTAGAATATGGAGAAATGTTTGACCCGTCAAACTTTATTCTCTTTTCCGTCTCATTTTCATCGCTTTTGGTGTTTACATATGCTCTTATGTTATCATGTCAAAAATAGACCTGTGGTTTGTTAACTGGACAAAAGTAAAGGCCAAGCAAAGCAAAGATATTAATGATTATAAAGGAAACTGTCTTTCTTAAGAAGTAGTTTAATTCAGGTTTATTTGTTTTTAAATCCATATCCATACATCGACATAGATGGTTACCAGAGTGTTGCACCGGAAACTTGATGTCGTTTCATGATTTATGGATAATAAAATCAATTATTTTTTTTCAGTAAGTGTCCAGAAAAATCTACAAATTTGGGGAAGCATGGAAATTTCCAGTGTTGTATAGTAACAAAGTACAAATACTTCACTACTTTACTTAAGTATATTTTGGAGTACTTCATACTTTCCTCGAGTATGAAAAGTTTTGATGACTTTCACTTTTACTTCACTATATTTCCAAACTTAATTGCGTACTTTTACTCCGATACATTTTCAATGTGTGGTTTAGTTACTCGTTACAAAAAAGCGAGAGAGAGAAACAAAGTGTTTTGACCCCACCTACTGATTAGCAAGTAGGCTACCGAACAAAGTCCGTAGCCTGCTTGTCTGGGCTTGTTCATCACCTCCAATAGGATACACCTGTTTCGCTTCTCCCATTGTTGGGGAAATCAGAACACCTTACACCGGGTGAAAGGGAGGGACGAACAGAGAAGAGTGCTGCCCGCACTGACGCGGCTCAGGGATTACGTGACACGCAGCGCCGTGCCCTATAATGCACTGTAAGCTATGTAATGTGTTTTGAGGTAATTGACCAAAATCCCGGACAATTTTTAAATTCCCCCCGGACATCTTTTTAGGTCTGAAAAGTAGGACATGTCCGGGAAAAAGAGGACGTCTGGTCACCCTAGTTCAATGGGGGACAGAAGCCATAGCGATAGCAATTTAGACTAAATTTAACGAATATAGGAAAGGCATGCAAGTTCAAAACCACAAACCATTAACATGTGCTACTCTTTAAAACTGGAACAAGTTATTAGCAGGTTTCATTTTGCCTGCACTTGGTTGGGTACATTATTTTAAGTTTATTTGACAAGTTTACCAAAATATAAGAAATGTCATTCAAACTTGCCTTGTTTTACTTTTTACTTGTACTTTTCATTACATTACTTGAGTACATCCATTTTTACAGTAATTTCCATACTTAAGTACAAGAAGTTTCAGATACTTTAGGACTTTTACTCAAGTAACATTTCAGTCAGTGACTTCGACTTAAGTCGTATTTTGGAGAGGTACTTGTACTTTTACTTGACTCTGAGATTTCAGTACTTTATACAACACTGGAAATTTCAAATATAATACAGCACCTCCTGGATGACTGTGATTATTCAAAGCTGAAAGAGACTCGCTCTTTTTTCAGGACCGCTGCTGTCGTTTGATATCAACGACCACACAGCGTTCGAGATCCCTCTGTCCAACGTTTCCCAGTGTGCCACTGGGAAGAACGAAGTCACACTGGAGTTCCACCAGAACGACGACACCGAGGTTTCTCTCATGGAGGTCCGATTCTACGTCCCGCCCAGTCAGACTGACGAACGACAAGACCCTGTGGAGGTGATGCTGGATCACTAACATTTTTTAATGGTTATTGAAAAGCGGTTCTGGGAACTAATTTGGCTTTATGAACGTTGATGGTAACATTAAATGGCTTGTGTGTTTTGTTTCCTCCAGGCGTTTGCCCAGAACGTTTTGTCAAAGGCTGATGTCATTCAGGCCACAGGAGACGCTGTTTGTATCTTCAAGGAGCTTCAGTGTCTCACGCCCAGAGGAAGGTAGGAGACCAACAAAACGATCATTTCAGATTCCCACATAGTGATAAAAACGTATCAGGATAAACGTGTCATGCTGAACAAAAGCAGCCATTTTATTTATATTTGATTTCCCACTTGATTTTAACATTTCACCAATCAAGAGTTTTCGGTTTGGTGTTTTCACCGATTAATGCATTACTCCTTGACTAAACTTATGTGTTTTAGTCTCCTTTAGCTCCCAAATATATGCTCTCAAGCTCAAAAGAATAACATTTTTGTTATTTTCTACTTCTTATTTTTCCAAATGTCTAATGCAGACTATCTTGTTGTTTGTATGTTTTCCTAATATATCTTCTTTTTGGTTTAAAAATGAACAAAAAAACAAAAATATGCCACAGGATAAAGCCTTTAAAGCAACAAAGAAAACATACTTATTAAAGGAATAAAAAATGACTTTTAAAATGTGTTTTTTAATTTATCTTTTCTTTCATTTCTCTTTTGGCCTATTCTTACAGATATGATATTCGGATCTATCCGACATTCCTCCACTTGCACGGTAAAACTTTCGACTACAAGATTCCCTACACCACCGTGCTGCGACTCTTCCTGCTGCCTCACAAGGATCAGCGGCAGATGTTCTTTGTGGTGAGTGAACGTCTCTCTTCTCTTTTCCAGGTTTCTAGTATTTCTGTCCTGAAGTTTCACTTCACTCTGATGTTTCTCACCTTCCCTGTTTGTCTTCATAGATCAGTCTGGATCCTCCCATCAAGCAGGGTCAGACGCGTTATCACTTCCTCATTCTGCTTTTTTCTAAGGAAGAGGATATCAACCTAACCCTCAACATGAGCGAGTGAGTACGTTAGGAGAAGGCTGATCTTTATTGCCACAACCCTGAAGATGGGTCATTAAAATAAATATAATCTTGTAAAATACACACAAGCCTTTCCACGTTTTGTCACATTACAAAGCAACACTGAAAGGCAATAAAATTGGTTTTTCAAAGTTTCTTTTGTTTTCTTTTTTTTTTTTTTTTTACAAATGAATGAAAAGTGTGGCATATACACTTTTATTTTAATATATAACAAAAGGTTTTCACCAGTTTTAAGATATTTTTTATGTGTTACTGGTAAAAAAAAAACATATGTATGTTTAAATTAGTATTTATTAAAACATTGCTTATTTTATTTTTATTAATAAAATGTTTTTTCTATTTACACCTTTGTAGGATTTAGGTCTGTAAAAGAGTCGCTTTGTTGATTTTTATTTGTGGATAAAAAAAATAACTTTTTGGTTGTAACATAAAAAAAATGTGGAAAAGTTCGATGGCTGTGGATACTTTTTGCAAGGCTTTCTTTACTATCTTCATGCTTTCCACTAGGTGGCACCAAAAGCCTTTAAGGAGCCATTTTATGGTTTTTAGAGCTTTTATTATGCTTTTAAAGCTGTTTCTGGTAAAGCGGAAACGGCTTTACCAGTGTGATAGCCTCTTTAATTTTCTTCTCAGAAATCCCATCAAATATTTGCATTCAGACAGTTTTTTTTTCCCTGTCAACTCTACCACAGGGAGGATGTGGAAAAACGCTTCGAGGGCAAACTCAGTAAAAACATGTCT
The DNA here is from genome assembly GCF_002775205.1 of Xiphophorus maculatus. Taxonomy (NCBI): domain Eukaryota; kingdom Metazoa; phylum Chordata; class Actinopteri; order Cyprinodontiformes; family Poeciliidae; genus Xiphophorus; species Xiphophorus maculatus. Next base: position 15,598,861 of record NC_036465.1, on the reverse strand, counting down.
GGGTCTCTTTATGAGATGGTCAGCAGGGTGATGAAGGCCCTGGTCAACCGCAAAATCACTGTGCCTGGAAACTTCCAAGGGTAGGATGCATCTCAAGCACACTTTTTGGAAGATTTTAATTTTAATTAATAAATCTTAATAAGACCCTCTTCTCCTCCACAGCCACTCTGGCGCTCAGTGCATCACCTGCTCCTACAAGGCGTCTTCAGGCCTCCTCTACCCTCTGGAAAGGGGCTTCATCTACGTCCACAAGCCCCCGGTTCACCTGCGCTTTGAGGAAATCTCCTGCGTCAACTTCGCCAGAGGCACCACCACGACGCGGTCCTTTGACTTTGAGATCGAGACCAAGCAAGGAAACCAGTACACGTTCAGCAGCATCGAGAGGTGAGGCCGCCTCATTCACACGCTGTGTTTCAGGTTTCAGCTATGTGGAAAGACGACAGCTGCACTGGCGAAGAAGAGGAAGGGGCTTCAGTGTTTATTGAAAGACTTTCTATGTTATCAGATTTTTCTGGAACTTGTTCCAGTTGTGCTGGGCTGTGCTGAAAAATGGGGGTGGGAATCTAAAAGCGTTTTGTAAATCTAATTTTGATTTAGAAAACTAAAGTGTGAACATAAATCGATTGATGACATAACAATAGAAAAGCGTCACAAATGTGTGATCTGTTTTGATAAATGAGCAATTATTTTGAGAAAGATGCTTTAGTTAGACCGGCTGACCTGCTGAAGTAGGCAGGAAATCAAATAAATTCTTTTTAGGGCTGAAACAATTAATCGGAATAATTGTGATTAATCGATTATTTAAACAACTGTCAACAGTTTTAGTAATCAGTTAATCACCAACTGCAGTATACAGACTTAAAAAGGCCTTTTGCTGAAAGAACAAAACACTCAGCTGTAATTAAGCCAAAACTGTACAAAAAATAAATACATCTTGCAGTTAAGATGGAAAAAAAGCCTTTGTCTGTAAAAATGTTCTACCCAGAACTCCTAAGTGGAATCGTTTAAGCTTCAAACTCTTCAATGTTAGTCAAAAAACATTTTAAATTTCTAATTTAACAAAAGAATTAACAGTATTTTTTAATGTATTTTTAATATTGTATCAAAAATGTTAAGTGGTTAAATGAAATTTCTGCAGAATGTGTTTATTTTTTTTATCCAATTGCCAGCATAATTAATAGAATTTATCGATTATTGAAATAATCAGCATCTGCAGCCCGACTATGGATTACCATAATTACTCATTGTTTAATTACTGCTAAAGCTTTTCTTCAGTGGTCTGAGAATGAATGTCTGGCTATATTAATTTATTGTTTTCCATTTTGCAAAATCTGGGTTTATTAAACCCAAATTATTCTCCTTGTCTTTTTTTTTTTTTTTTTGTAGGGAGGAATATGGCAAACTGTTTGACTTTGTTAATGCCAAGAAGCTCAACATCAAGAACAGAGGCTTCAAAGAGGTAATTTATGAGGAAATGAACTCATTCTAGTTTGTAAAATTAAAACATTACAGCAGTTTTCCTTTACAGATATTGATTCATGTCACCCTTCTCCTGTGTGTCTGTGTCTGTAAACCCTGTAGAAGAAGGTGGGTATGGTTGCGGGCGCCTCGTGTGGCTGAAGGAACCCGAGTTGATTGGTGTGGAGTGATTTCTGATTGCATGGTGTGCCGCTGATGGATCCAAGCAGGATTCTGGGGGATAATCTTGTCAGATTACTTGATGAATCTCAAATGAATTATTGCTAATCATGGGCCATGTGGATTGGAGGAGGGTGTGTATGAGGCTGATCACTCTGATAACTCTGTGTGTTTGCATTGTGCTGACTAATGTGCTGCCTGGGGGCTTTTGGTGTTTAACACTCGACCGCGTTGATTGCACCACCTGCAACGTTCTGCTGACAAGTACGAGCTCCTGCTGGCTTAGAGTTTCGCCAAGTTTCTCCCCACATTGCGATCATCTGTCGCCATGGTGATGGAGTCGGCAGAGAACGGCAATGAGAACAAATGGAGCTCCTCTCCATTTCCTGTTGATGTATTAATGGCCGCCTCCCTAACTGGATGCTTCTGTCAGCCAGAAGGCCGTGGATAAAGATGCATGGAGCTGGGACGGACCGTGTGGGGGCGAGGAGAGAATAGCCCGACTGGTTTCCATGTCTATGAAGGATTAGCTTGAGCCAACGGGCTTTTTACTTGCACCTTAAGTTAATTTACTCAAGATGAAGATCTTATGTCAAAAGTATAAAAACCCTCTAATAACAGGAAGCTTTTCTTATTAGATTCATTCTATCCTGAAACTTCAATGCCATTTTTTATTAAAAAAAACTGCATGTGCTATTATATCTATTTATAAACATCGGATAGCTTCTTATTATTTTTAGCCAAACCTATTTAGAACCATTATAGAAGGTCCAGAGAGGTGCAGGCTGTAAAACTTTGGGTGATGTGAAGTAAAATTACAGCTGCAAAATCCCTTTAAAATGGGTTTAAAATGTAATTTTAAAGATTCCTGCTCTGATGGCAGGCATTATTATTTTTATTATAAATAGGGGGGATAATGTGTATATTTTAAATCTGGCCAAGGCACAGTGGAATTCTCTAAAAGGCACAATGTCCCTATCTGTACTCTGGTCTTGCACTGTTGCTTCTGTTTTACTTACTTTCTTTTTTTTTTTTTTACTTGGTTTTAAAACTAATTTTGAAATTACCAAATGCACTCTTTACCAGACTGATCCCATCATTTACCGTTTATTTAAATATGTCCTTTAAGGAGAAGCGGTACCAGTCTCTGTGGGAAAACAGATTTTTCAGTATTTGGCCCATGGATCAAAGATCAGGGGGAAAATGTTCATATTAGCAGGTTTTCCCCTGGAAAACTTGCTAAGCCTGGTGGTAGGAGTGCTAGGGCAGTCACCCAGCAACCCACCGTGTTATTTGAGTTACAAAGTTTAAAGTTGACTGAAAATGTGAAAATATAACTAAGTAGCTATGTGTTTATTCAAAGGCATTAACAATACCTAAGTACCAACTAGAAAGTCTTAAAAAAGGCAAACATAAAAAAATACAATTAAAATAAATTTTTTGCACTTCAATTGATCTTTTATCCATGACTTGTCACTTTATTCGCTGAAGTTAGCGTTAGCCTATAGACTGGTAGAGACAGGCAGTGGTTATGGAGTTCAGGTGAATAAAGACACCTGACATCAGTCTCCATATGTGTTCACATACTGACCATATTATGTTTCCATTGCCCTTCCTACCAATTCACCAAAGAGTCTTTAACCTGTCTTTGCTATCATCGTCACTGGTGTATAAAAAACCCAGTAACAAATAAGCAAACGATGTTTAGCCTGGTGGAGGCGCAAGTGAAGCCTGGTAGCCCGCCAGCCTTATGATACACGGGGAAACGCTGCATTTGGATCCTGATTAGTTGATGCATCTCTGCCAACAACAAAACCAGAGACGGTCCGGGTTGGCTCTGATTGCAAACAGCTGCAAACAGTCTATATTAAGTTGTTTTATGTTGATTTGTGGAGGTGTTTCCCTGACTGTGAGTTTTGGTTCCAGGGCATGAAGGGCAAAATCGATGAGTACAGCGACTCTGACGAAGACCAGCACGATGCCTACCTGGAGAGGATGAAGGCTGAGGGAAAGATCCGGGAGGAGGGCAACGACAGTGACGATTCAGACGGAAGTGGAAGCGGTAAGTGACCGATTCAGCATCTGAATTCTTGAAATAATTTGAAGAGTAGAAGGCTAAGCTCCTGTTTTTCGCCTTAGACGAGTCTTTCAACCCTGGAGAGGAAGATGAGGAAATTGCAGAAGAGTAAATGCCTTTGCTTTTACTTTTTTAACTTCAGATCGAAGCTTGCGTTTGCATTTTCACAGATTCATTCGACGTTTTGCCTTTCAATCAGGTATGACAGCAATGCTTCTGCCAGCGACAGCAGCGACGAAGGAGATGATAGCGAAGACGAGAGCGCAAAGAAAAAGGCCAAAAAAGCCAAAGTTGTGAAAGAGAAAAAGGAAAGAAAACCACGCAAAGAGGTGAGAAAGCAGCAAAAGAAAATACCTATATTCCCAAGTCTCAGATTGTCCTCAATGAAAGCAACATTTCTATTTTGTTTGTGTCTGAGCAGAAGAAGCAGAAGGACAAAGCCGGCCCCAAGAGGCCGATGAGCGCCTACATGCTGTGGCTAAACTCCAGCCGCGAGCGCATCAAGTCGGAGAACCCCGGCATCTCCATCACAGAGATATCCAAGAAGGCCGGAGAGATGTGGAGACAGCTGAACAAAGACGAGAAGGAGGTGAGACATGGCCTGTTGGAAGAGATTTTATATTTTAATTGAGCAGCACTTCAGTCAAAACCCCTGATTTCTTGTACTCCTATTTCTTTCAGGAATGGGAAACAAAAGCAGGGGAGGCAAAGAGGCAATATGACAAATTAAAGAAGGAATACAAAGAAAGCGGAGGAGGATCGACCTCCAGTCCCAGGAAGTAAGGCTTTTATTTCAGTGTCTCTTTTTTTTTTTCCCCTAAAGAAGCTCGTGTTACATCCCTAATTGTCTTCTTACGCCTCCGACCGTTTAGAGAGAAGAGAAAATCTGGTGGAAAAAAGGATGAGAAGAAGAGAAAGTCCAGCGGTGGAGAGAAAGAAAAGGAACGAGGAGGAAACGACAGCTTCAAGAGCCGAGAGTTCATTGAGACCAGCGACGATAGTTCCTCCGACTCCGACCACAAGAGCAAATCCAAGAAGAAGAGGAAGAAGAAGGTAAAACCAATCATGGATACTATTAGCATAAAGAAGCATTGATTCAAAACAAAAAGAAAAAGCCACAATTTTCAAACATCGCTCTGATAACAGCAAAGTAATTCTGACTAACAGATGAAAGAGATTTATGATTGATTTTCTGTCTAAGTTTCAACATCTTCCCTGGAAGCACATATACATGTTTTCCTCTTGTATTTGTGAAATTTGTGTAGCCACTCAAAACGCATCGCTCTAGTCAAATTTAGTGGCTGTTTTCTTTGCTGCTTGATGACAGAGGAGCTGTTCGGATTTCCAGACTGGAGTTTTTTGAAGAAGTCGATCTGAGTTCTGTTAGATTATATGTCACTATTACAAACTTTCAGTCACTAGACTTCAGTAACATCCAGCATTTCTTCAGCAGCATGTCTAAGTTTCAGTTGAATATTTGTGTCTCACTTAACTCACCAAACACATTGTAGGACAGATACTTTGGTCTTAGACTAATTAAGCATCAATTGACATCAATATCTCACCTAAAGTTGTTTTCACAACAAATTGTTTGGGAAACTCAGCGCAATTTCCTGTTTGACTGGAGTTGCCATTTTCTGCTTGACTTCTTGAGTACATTTCCCTGTTTTACTGATGTTTGTTTATTTTTATTTCTTGTTGGCAGAGTTTTTTCACCTTTGTGCATCCACAATGACGTTTTGAAGAAACTTGAATGATATGAGCTAACATTTAAATTTCCCTTTCTGATAAAGTATTTTTGAACGAAATGAAAAAAGTTTTTAATTAAAGTTTACTTTGAGCCTCAGATTCAACAATTTCTTTTCAAATCTTCACTATGATAACAGATGAATGAGCCCCAGTGGTTCTTACTGAAATGTTTTATTCAACCAGGAGTCAGAGGAGGAAGAGGAGGAGGAAGCTGTATCCACTCCTGCCAGCTCAGAGGAAGAGTCTGACTGAAGAGACACTGATCACACCCACAGACCCAGGACCAACTGTTTTTACCGTTGATTTCAAACCAATCAACAAACTTGAGTTGTACCTTTTTCTTCAGCACATTTAATTTTAAAAGTACAATCACGTACTTTGTGACTACGTCTGGAAACCAATCTGCGCTGATATTTGAGCTCGTCTCCTCCTGACAGCTCGGTGAAATAATGAGATAGTTGAACCTATGGGAATGTTTGTTAGCTGCATAGCACCGAGGATTGTAGGAGTTATTAGCTTTTCAATGTAAAGGGGGATCAATTTTTGTTCCTCTTGTGTAGTGCTCTTTAAAAAATGTCTTTTTTGTTGTTTTCAGGTCAAAATAAATGCAGAATTTTTCAATAAATTCTTGGGGTTTTGGTCTTTATGTTTTGTGTTTTCCTAAAGCTCCTCGACTGCCTCGATATGTTTCTAATAAAATACAAATTATTTGTACTTATTCACCTTAACCAAACGGGACCAAACTTAAACTATCAAATATGTTGTTGGTGTGAGATTGTTGATTCAGGGACCTTAATGGATTATTTTTTGTAGGGGATTTTATAAACCTGAAAAAAATTCAGGGATCCTCCTGAATGTGTCTCTGTGGACACATTTATACCTGTGGTCCAATCAGAGGACAGAGATGGACGGCATCAGAGTAAAGGATGCTGAATTCAAACGGACAACACATCTTTGGGATTTACATAAGATAAAAAAACGTGTAACCTGGTAGACGTAAGGCATATTATCACATTTTTCAGTAAATAAAACTTGCACAAGTTTTTGTATTTGTGTTGTAATGAAGGGCATACAGTACAGATTTTGGTAGGATCAATGCTAACCAATAGAAAGTTCACATCGGCCAGCCAATCAGCTGCTGGAGTTTATTTAACACCTAAATATGCAGCTTAAATCTCATGATTTAAAGTATTTACATCTTGTCTCTACATTATTTCTATTCTGATCTGAGACACATTTTTGAATGTCCTTTAAAGCAACTGAAAGAAAAGATGATTGAAAAATGTCATCAGACAATCCATAAATTAAAATGAGATGCTAAATTTGCCTTATTTGGGGGTTTTTAAAACATGGAATCATAAAACATTTCCTTCATCAGGAAAGACATATCAGCATTCAACAAATTTCTGCCTGTAGGCCTGCAGCTCATTAACCCTCCTCAACTCATTACGCTGGAGAATGTGAAGCGAGCTTTTAGAGCCGTCTTGCTCAAGGTATTCCCACTGGATGTGTGCATGCTGGAGCACATTAGCCAATTTAACCAGTCAGTTGGGTTTGCGTGAGCGTGTTTAGAAGGCCAACGCTGCAGAGACAATGGTTTCAAACAAATCCCCAAAGTCTGAGAGGAAGGTGGTTTGGAGTGTGGCTTTTAAAAGCCAAACATCACCGGATGAGACGTTTGTTTTAAGTGATGGTTTCACTGAGAAGGGTTTTCCAGGAGGCTCTATCCCCTGCAGATATAATTCAGATTATGTGCTTTTGTGCATGTCGTTATTAAACTTCTGGTGGACTAGGTGAAAAGTCAGGAATCAAAGAATCATTATAATGATCATCCCTTTGCAGCATTTTATGGAAATTCAACAATTTCAGTCATTCTTCTTAAGTGAATGATGCAATTTTTTAAAATACTCATTCCCTGTTTAGAAAGCTAAACTTGCCATTTGAGGTTTTAATAGTTCTCTATCTTTATCACATTTTTGCGTTAAAACAATAAATGTAATGTATTTTATTTGCATTTTATGTGAAAGAACAACACATACAGCTAACAATGAACCGGAAAGAAAATGAGACAACTTTCACAAGCAAAAGTCTTAAAAGTGCAGCATCATTCTGTGTCGCTAACTGGGAGTGAAGAGTAGCAGGAAGAAAGTCCATTGTTGAACAGACGTCACAGCAAGGCTCTCTGTCGTTTGCAATAAGAGATTAAGTAAAAAAGCAGAAAAAGGTAAAACTCTAAAACATGTTCCTAAACATCCTGAGACACTTTAAATAGACTCCAGCTAAAATAAAGTAATACTAAAATAAAGTATTAGTAGATTTAGGGATGGTTTAAAACTCTTACACAGTAATAGAAATATAGATCCATGTCTTTCTCTTTGAGTTATAATAGTGTGTCCCAGTTTTTAGTCTGTTAAATAATTATTTTTATAGTTCTACAAGTATTTAATGGCGTTGGTTTCATCTGTATTTTTTTTTTTTTTGTTTCTTTAAATAATGTTTCGGGTTTTTCTTACTTTCCTTGCAACCATTAATTAGAGCTGGATACTTAATGCTGTCTCATACATAACTAATGCAAATGTACCAGCGTTGATCCTATTTGTTTGCATCCTCATGTTTGTATTTCCCTATTTGCTCATCCTTAATTATCTGCTCTGTCTGCATACAGTTTTCTCTGCGAGTGTCTCATGTGTAAATGTTTGGGAGTATAATTGGCCATCACAATAACTCATACAAATACATGCTGCCTGAAAGCTTGTGCTCCTCAAACATCCACAGCATGTGTTTATGTGTTTCTGCTGCCATATTGGGTTACCATTAGAAGACCACAAACATAATGGGGCCACTTAAGAAATGACATGGTGTCTACGCACATGCAGAAATGCACAGAAAGAGAGACATTGAATGTCACTCTATTACATTACCTCCCTGATGTTTGAGTCTGTAATGCTGCTTGTCCTTTAGAGTCTAGAAATGGTCCTATCGTATGACCAGCTGCCATTCATCTATAATTTATTCTAGCACTTTTAGACTGTCTTGTTACCAGTGACTCACTTTTCTTTAGAGTTTCTGTATAGAAATCTGGGGAAAAAACAGTTTAATGGATCCATATTGAGCATTTAGACGTGTCTGAGTGGCTACATAACACAGTCTATGAACCGGGTTTTTTTTAATTTAAGCCACTAAAAAAGTATTTAAATCCAGACCCTCAATGCTGTCAGATGTTTGACTTTAAAAAAATAATGTAAGTAAGCCTATATTTTTGGCCATGTGTGATGTTTATCTAGTAGGTTTATAGATAGAGGATAAATACATTTTTAATTGTAAATATATTTTTAAAGGTGCTGCTGACATTAAAACTTCATAAGTTGTGGATAACAAACCAAGTAACCAATACATAGAAAGAAACTAAAACAAATAAGTAAAAAAATCATGTGTAGTAATGTGAAATGGCAAGTATTGAACAAGGAAAAAGTGTTGAACACAGATGGGAAAAGGCACCAGCTGAAATCTATCAGTGGTCAGAAAGCCTTCCTGCTCCTTGTCATATGTGACAATACATGTATAAATGGGTAATGGATTGATATAAATATATCACATTATTTAATTTAATATAACCATTATATTAGATGATGGCTTTTATTTTCCATAGCTTTCATATTTCACTGCAAAAACAGAAAATCTTACAAAGTATTTTTGGCCTATTGCAAATATCTTAGTACTCTTTGAAAAAATCAAAACTAACTTAAAAGTAGCTTTTCAGAAAAATGTATGAACTTGTTTAAGTCAACACTTCCTTAATATTGCTGAAAAAGAACTAGTTATTGCTGAATTAACCTGCCAGTTGAATAACATTGTTTCCACATTGTAACTTATAATGTGGGATAAAAGTGGATTCCTTTAGCCATACAAGATAAACCTAACCTGTTGTAAAACTATTTATTTGACCCAGACAACACAACTCCCATGGTGAAACATAGTGTTGGCAGCATCATGATGTGTGTGTGGGGGGGGTTCCTTATTCTGGTACATGGAAAACTGGTCAGAGCTGATAATATGGATGGAGCAAAAAACCAGGTAACACTGGAAGAAAGTCAATTAAAGGCTGAAAATTAAAATGATAACAGTTACAGCCAAAACAGACTCTGAAAATTATTGATTCCGGCAAGTGAATACAAACTTTTCAGAGTTTCCTTTTAATACTGTTAAAACCATACATTGTTTCTCTCCTGCTTTCCCGTTGTTCACTACTTTGTGGGGTTTTTTATTGCATGGAATCCCAATGAAACGCATTAAATCGTGCGGTTCTGATGACAAAACGAAGAAAGATTGGAGGGAAGCAGAGGACACATTCTTTCTTTTATTGCCAGGCTGTTGTGAGTGAACTGGACACCGATTACTGACACTTAGCTGATGGAGTGAGGTGATAAAACATACGAGACACCTGCTAAATGAATTTGATACACTAGCAGAGAAATGACTGGAAATATATGGCGTATTGATTGCTGGCTAAGTGTTTACAAGCATCCACGAGGCTGCTGTGTTTTCACTTCAAACCAGAGATGTGGAGAGCAGCATGGGAGACTGGGATTTGTGGTCAAGAAGGAAATAGACATCCTCCTCTCGCTCCTTTGAGTAAAGAGGGTGAGGTCTGATTTATGTCATTAACCAATGACAGAGGGGAGAGACTGATTTTCAGAGAAGAAGACACGCCAAGGAGAGACACTCTGATGATTTCTGGTCCAAAGCAGGAGAGAGTTTCCCTGATTTTCAAAGGTTTAGGCTGAAGGCCTGGAGAAAAAGTGGACTTTTTCTTTCTCAGACCAAAGGATTTCTGCGGCCATGACTTCAGCACTGTGTAGCTGCCTGACCAGCATCCTGACCTACGAAACCTACAAGTCTGTGGTGGTGAGGAGCTGGCCTTTAGGGATCGTTTATCGACTGATGCAGCTAATCATCATCTCATATTTTGTTGGGTCAGTAATCTGTTTTTTATATGTTTACTTAAGTTGTAGTTTATGCATGAGTTAAAATAGATTCACTCCAGATGTTTTGAAATCCTTTTCTATTTATCTTGAAACCTGAACCTCCATTATTTGTCATGTAGTTCTGAGGATAGTTTTTCACATGTCCACTCAGGTGGGCAAGATGTATTTAAGACTGAAAAATGTATATAAAAACACTGGAACAATACGTTAGTTAAGCAACAAGACATACATATTTTAATGTCATACAATTTTCTAAAATATGTAATAAAAACTGACAATTTCCCCAACTCCGATGCTTGTGTTGCACTCTACATACTCCTGCCAATTGTAAGTTTAGAGGATTAATACTTTTGCACATAGGATAAGGTTGCTTTGAATGGCTTTTTCACCATGATAAATTATTACTTGACAGCTGCAATGTGTATTCACTCTGGTTTGTGATTCTGTCTCGAAATTGTATTTTGTTTTTGTGTCGACGCTGCCGCAAAACAGACATTGCTTTAGTTTCTTTGCACTTTAATTATGTAGGAGAAATACATACAAATTTGTTCTTTTGTGTGTTTATCGTGCTCTTAAAGTATTTTGTAGACAAATATAAACTTTGTCCAAATTCTATCCAGGTTTTAACAAAATAATTCAAAGGAAAAGCCACAAAAACACCTAAAGGTCAGAAGTTTGATATCAAACATTTCCTTTTCTGAGATGCATCTGGATTATCACCGAAACAATCGTTATTACTTTTATTATCAATGTGTTTCACATCAAATTTATATTCTTGCCTAAAATCTAGATATTTGCATAAGTTTTGGTTGAATGGTTTTAGACTTGGAGGTAAGATCTGAAACTGAGCTCAACCTCTGAATGTCGTTTCATTTGCCCTGCAGCTACGTCTTCCTCTATGAAAGAGCTTACCAGGTGGCCGACACAGCCACCGAGTCCTCAGTCATAACGAAAGTGAAAGGATTTGGCAGACTTAACAACGCTGTGATGGATGTAGCTGATTATATCTACCCTCCTCAGGTGTGAAACACACAACTACACAATTAAACACCTTTAAAAACAGAAACTCAGACTCAATTTATACTTTAATAAAAAAAATATACATGCTGTGGTGTGTTTCAGGGTGAAGGCGTGTTTAGCATCATTACGAAAATCATAAAAACGGACAACCAGTTCCAGGGGAGATGTTCAGAGGTGACACATTTGGAACAGTTCAACATGTATTTTCCCAATGTTTACCAGTTCACTTGGATAAAGCTTTAATTTATTAGCATATTTCAAACCTTCATGATTGTAATTAAACACACATCATGTGTGTAAGGAATCATGTAACAAAATCTGTAAATACACAGATGACACACATAACATGAGAAATTTTGCATATAAATCGTTCCACCAACAACTTATGACTCAAATTACAGACCAGATGCTGGCGAAGCTTTATGCAGTAAAACTCACCTGTCTGTGCAATCTTACTGAAATCATCTTGCATGCTACTTGCTATGTGTGTACCCAGAAAAATTTAGCTTTGTCATAAAATTTAGCTTCGTCATAAACAACTTAAACTTGTTGTGTCTCCATGTTTATTTCAGACTGAGAAAGAGTTTAATTGCAGCACAAATGCAGACTGTCTACAACATCTTGGCTCTGTTCAAGCTGACGGTGAGTATAACCTTTAAGGATTGTGGGATCCTTGGTCTGTGAGGGCATTCACACACCTCATGTCATCTGTAATCATGTTTTACACTGCATGCCTTACATGACGAGTTCTTAATTAATGCATTTGTGCCATTCCACAACCATTGTTTCCAATCCCAAAATGAAACTCCTATCAAATTTACTCAGATTGTTGTAATGTAATCTTGCTCATCTGCTAGGATTCCTTTGTATCTGTTGTCACTTACTGTTAGATGCTCCAGCAACTGCCTGTAACAGTTACTCTGGTGTCCATTGTGGAAGAAATCATGTAACAATTGTTGTTCTTGTATATACACACACACACTTGTAGAAGTGAATCTTTAAGCATTCTAAAATGATTAGACAATGTCAAATTGATAACCAATTTTATTTTCTTTAAAAGGTATAATTACAGGGGCATGCAACACATCTGCTGGTTACTGTGAGATTGAAGGATGGTGTCCAGCAGAGGATGACAAAGTGGACATGTGAGATTAGGCCACACGAAGATCCACACACACACCCCTCAACCCCCCCCCCCCCCTTCTGCCCCCCCCCCCACACACACACACACAGATTACTTATTTGTAATGTTTCTGTCTCTTAAAATGTTAATATTATCACCATCTCCAGCAAACCAATGCCTGAGTTTGTGAACTTCACCATTTACATCAAAAACACAATTCGTTTCCCCCGCTTCAACGTCAGCAGGTGGGTCATTCACAAGCCCCCAAACAAACATCTTCTTAACTTAAATCAGATTAAGGGTTAAGCAGAAGTGTAAGAAGAAACAGCTTCAGTTCAATCAGCATAGTTTCAAAATTTTACTTTTTTAATGTTTTTATCACAAACCTTTTATTTTTCAGAGAAAATTTTCCTTCAACAAAATCTATCAAGAATTGCACCTATGACAAGAACACAGATCCTTTCTGTCCCATCTTTCGAGTGGGGTATATTCTGGATGAAACTCAGCAGAATGTGACTCTGCTGGCAGACAAGGTCTCACTTTTCCTACTGTTTAAATTGTCCTTAATTTTTAGAGCTGAAAACTTCTGATACAAGAAAACTGTATTTTAAAAAAACTATATAAACACACAAGTCATAAGCTGTTATGGTGAAGATGTACTCAAGAGCACAGAGAGTACAGTTGTAATAAAGTGAAAACATACTGTAGTCAAAAGTCAGTATTTCATTCCATTTATGTAATACTGTATCCCTATTAAAAAGGATCTAGTCATGCAAATAGTTTTGGACTGTAGAGTAGAGTTTGAACTCCACAGGTTCAGTATTTACAGCTTTTGACCTTTGATGTTTACTTTATATTTGACAGGGTGGCGAAATAGGAATAAACATAGAGTGGAGATGTAACCTGGACCATAATGTTAACTCATGTGTTCCTACGTACTCTTTCTCTAAACTGGATGCTCCATTTCAAAATGCCAGCCTCTCCAAAGGTTACAACTTTAGGTAGGTTATAGTACTGAGTAGTTTGGGGGTTTTTTTCACTTTGCTTTTTCTTAAACATATTTTGTCATTGAATCCAGATTTGCCAAATACTACAAGACGGAGGATGGAACTGATTATCGGTGTCTTCACAAAGCATTTGCAGTTCGTTTTGATGTTATGGTGACTGGCATTGTAAGTTATTTGGTTTGTTTTTAAAGAAAAAAGTATGCACATTGAACTAGACTTTTTTTTAAAGAAAAGCTTCTTCCAAAGAGCACCTAACTGTTTAAAAAGCAATATCCATTCATTCATTTTCTGTGCTTGCCCAATTCTCATCAGAGACATTGCAGGACTGGTGCATATCTCCAATGGTCCAATGACCAGAAGACCCTGGACAGGCTTCCAAGACTGTGAAACAGATTAAACGAATGACCCTTCAAACTAAAATTTATCCATTTATTTTCTAAGCCTTCTTCATCATTGCAGGGTTAGGCATGGATGGGTCACTGGTCCATCACAAAGCAACACTGAGCCACGCAGGACAGACAAAAACCATCCATCATTTATACCTACTTCTTCTTGCAGGGCTGCCTCTGCTTATCACCAGTAGCCATCAGGTGACAGGTGGGGTACATCCTGGACAAACTGCCAGTCCATCACATCCAACAGAGACAAAGGGCAAACACCCATGGACACACAGCACACACACTTGTAAGGGCAATTTGAAGTAAACAATTAACATAATAGCCATTTTTTGGACTGTGAGACGGAAATCAAAGTAGCCTGAGAGAATCCACATATGCACAGGGAGATTATTCCAACTCCATGCAAAAAGACCCCAAGTCAGGATTCAGAACCTTCTCGCTGTAGCCCCAATCTGCAACATTGTGAGCCATCAAACAGTTTAACAAAACTTTCTTAAGCCCCATTATGAGTTTTTCTTAAAATCCTCTCTAGCTTCTTCTCTCAACCAAATATTTTCCTTGCCCACCAATGAAGCCGCTGTCCGTTTGGTCATTTTGTGTCTGCCTGCTGCCTGGAAAGTCCACAAGAACAACCAAGACCTACATCACTTCTTCTTCAGTGTGAGACCAGTCAAACTGTGTACAAGACATAACAACACAAGTTAAATGATATAATTACAAAATAAATCATCAACCTTTGACCGAAAGTGACTTGGCATCACGTACTTGTGCTTGTTATCAATATCCTATTCGTAACAAATAAATCCAATAACAAAACCTTGTCTGGATTCAGATGTGGAAGTCTGTTTCTCTCAATCACATCCTGCAGGATGCTGTGTCATTGCAACTTGGGCACAGGAGAATTCACGGATGACATCCGAATCCAGAGACTCAAAGACCGGATGATCTGAATTGGAGCTTTGTATATGAAAAGAGACAACATTCAAAACCTTCCCTCTTGTTACTAGAAACCTCACAGACTCAGATCTTTAACTCACAGGAAAGAAGTCCAACAACAGGGTACTCAGCCGGGGGCTTGTTAGTATCTCCCAGTGGCTCTCTCACTGCATCGTATAAGAGACATAGCTATGTTCCGGAGCCCAAACTGTGTGTGGAAGTGAGTTCAGCTATATCTTACTGGTACCAGTCAAGCTCACACTCCAGCTCAGTTTCCTGCTGAACCCCGCAACCCAATCCAATCGACCATCGGATACTCAGTGCCTAGATCCCTCTGACTCTACTGGGAGATTTCCTGTAGAAGTCATCAAGAGTTAAATGGATGTTTAGCAGTGAGACTGTTCCTTTTAACTTAAAAAGAATATATATAACTAGATCAAAAAACACTGTTAAAACAGATGAACTCTGTTCCGATCTCTCTTGTTCTTCCAGGCAAGAAAGTTCAGCTTAATTCCAACAGTGATCAATGTGATCACAGCTGTCACCTCAGTTGGGATGGTATGAACTATGTTATATTCTCAGAATAGAATAGAATATTCTTGTAATCACCAGTGGTTTAAACATGTTTTTATTCTGTATTGGCAGGGTACGGTTCTCTGTGATCTCATCTTACTGCACTGTTCGAAAGGAGCACAGTACTATAAAGAAAAGAAGTTTGAGGAGGTACTATGTGTTGACAGGCTAAAAGATAACTCAATACTTATCTTTAATAGATATAAGTTGGGTAAAATTGTTCTATCTCTTCATAGAATATCAGGCATATCTGATAATGTGAAGTAATGTCATAGTCAGTATTTATCTGACGACAATTTTCAGCGTTAAGGACAATTATTCTCAGCAAAATCCCAACTCCATATGTAGAAATATAACTATAAAACTGCAACTACACTTTTCCTTGCTGCATGTTGAGACAAATCATTGTGTCCCATTCAATCGTTTTGGTAAACACCCATTTCAGTAACAGTTGGAGGTCCATCAGTCCATTAGCTGCCATTTTTTAGTCACAGTTGATTCATGTAGTCTTTATCCTGGGGGACATAGACAGAAGTTAAAGTAGGTGAAAGGTCAAGGTGTGGTTGGACCATGCCGTGTCGTGTCAAAGATCTGCACCATGAATTCAAAGACCTTGATATTCTTTTTCTCATTCTAGAAATATGCTTTTACTTCCGGTATTATTTTTGTTTCAAACAAATTAATGAGTTTCAGTGGAGTGTTGTGTGGTTTATCATAAATCCCCTGAAAAAATGCCATGTTGTGCAAGCCGATTTTGTGCAGATCAATGCTGTTTTAAAGGCATTGATCACCAGATATTAATTTGACTCTGATTTCTCTGTGTTTGTGGTGGTGTGTTTCTAATTGTCTTGTCCACCCAGGTGTCAGAAGAACAGATTCATGAATCCCTCACGCTAAAACCAGGAAGTCAGCTGTCAATCAGACGAGGAAACAGTAGCTGCAATGATTCTGGAGCCGTGTCCCTCTCCACCAATTGCTGATGGCAGGAATCTGAAGGAAACTGGACAAACCTCATAGTTTTTCTCTCTTCTCTCTTGCAACACTTTCTTACCGTTTTCTTCAGCGGTCAGGATTTTGTAGGTGGCTGTAGGTTTATTAGGGCGGGTAAAACTGATCAACATTCCCTTCAACTTTAGTTAGTGACAAACCAAAATTGTTTTTTGTAATGTACAATTTTGAAGTCTGAGAAGGAAAATTGTAGAAGATTTTTTTTAAATTGTCTACACATAATATAAAAAGCTGACATGCTAATGTTTTCAACCTCCCACGGGTTGCCATGAGAACCAGCTCTTGCTGCAATAACAGCTGCTCCTCAGTTAAAAGTACAGAAAAAAGGGAAGATTTTATTTGCAAAATAACTCAAGCTCAGTCAGACTGGATGGAGAATATGCTGGATTAGCAATCTTCAATTCCTGCCACAGATTCATGTGTTGGGCTTTGATTAACCCTCTTGGCTGCCTGTCTTCAAGCAGATTGTCAGTTTGGTTGAATTAAGTTGCACATCTGTGGCTTCTGTTTACTAATCATGCGACTTCTGAAGGCAATTAATTGTGTCAGATTTTCTTTGTGCTGATTCCAGTAAAATACATAAAAGTTTGTGGTTGTAACAGGACTGGAGCGAAACATTTCAGGGTGTATGAATATTTTGAAAATCTGAATCATAGGATGTGACCGAGTATAAAATGGCCATTGTCGTTCATCAGTTTCTTAAGTCCTTTTAGGTGCAATAATGTGTCGCATTTTGTGTGTCTGTTAAGACTATATAATAAAAAAAAATAATTTTTTGTTTGTCATTTTCAGCTTAGAAGTTTATATGTTTTTTTGCAATACAACAAAATGTCTGTGATCTCAAATAAAGACTTAATGTGTCTTACTGTACAGATCTAATAATCCACATCATTGTGTGTGAGAAGGAAAGCGACTGTGGGATATGTGTGTGTGCGCATGTGGGCGTGTGTGTCCGTGCGGGCGTGTGTGTGTGTGTGGCTTGAGGCTTGCAAATTGGCCATAATTGCTGCACTTCAGGGTCAATATGAGATGTTTCCTGTGCACACTAATGGACAGATGCTGTTAATATTTCTGGAAGGGACTTTAGAGGAAAAGAAAAAACACCATTACACTCGTTTTCTTTCATTATTTCCCAGCTTTACTCCTACATACTTACTTTTCATACAGTAACTTATGTAAATTGTCATTTTCTCAGTTCTCAGTTAATGCATCATAAATTAATACGGTCATTTCCATTCTCTGTCTACTGCCTTTTTTTATTTTTACCATTAACTCATCAGAGATCTAAAAACATCAACTTAAGAGTCTTGGGGTATCAGTTTTCTGAGAGGTTTTCTTTAGGGAGAGCCACAAGAGAAGTTAATATCAAAGTTTTCCCATCCATGATATGCATCACACTTCTTGCTTTCTTTTTTTAATCCAATATCTTTATTTTCTATCATTTTTAACATGTGATAAATGAACATGAACAGTTGTTTGCTCAGTCAGCTTGCTATAAAGTGGGGGGTATGCCATAGCAGGCAATGATCTTGACCAAGATTAATCACAATTCATTGGTCAGTATTAATTTGATTTAAATTGCCATAAAAACAAAAACATTTGAAGTTTGTTTTTACCCATTACACACAATTTCCATTTTATGGTTAATTGCTCTTGATTTTTGCTAGAAATAAGAACCCAGCTGCTCCAGCTGAAGCATTAAAATGAGTTTGTGTCAGATAATACAGACACAGACAGCATGTTGTGCAGATGCAGACAGCAGAACTTCAAAAAATTGTATCAGATTTCTTATTTTTTCCAGTGATTTGGTCAAAAGTGGCAGATCATATCAGATTATAAACCTTTCTATTATTTTTCTCAATTCAGAGGGTTTCTAAAATGGTTAATTGCTCTTTAGCCCTTTTTATTGCAGCTACAAATTTTAATGCCATGTGGTGCAAAACATAAAAACACATGGCATCATACTGTAAGTCTAGTACTATGCCCATGTAGTTTGCAATTGTTGATAACAATAGTTATTGTCTTTGCAGGATGAAAACCCTCCTGGCCTGAAAACTTCACTTTGGAAGCAAATGGCTGAGTTGCACAGATGTTGATTAGAATCATTGTTATTATCTTAATCCGATAAGGTTTTCCTCTCTCTCTCATCGCAGACAGGCGGGATATGTGTGGGAGTCAGCAGCAGAGACATTAGATCAGACAGCAATCAGCTGTTGTTCAGTAGGAGAATAATGGAGAACAACACACAACAACTCTGCAATGATGGCAGAAAAACATTTCAATCATTTCATTTAAACTTTATTGCTAGACGCATATGATCTGATTGATTGTTTGTTAACAAAGCAGTTTCTGAGCAGGACAATGCAAGTGTCCAGAGATATTTGACACACATTCTGTAGGAATATTAATTTATATGGTTTCCATGTATGACTGGAAAAAATGCATAAAATAGCAGAAATTCCTGTAACCAAAGAGTCCTAGACCAGTGGTTTCAAACCACTTTAAAAACTCTGGCACTTTCACAAGCAGATAAATCTGTTTTGGAGACAAACTCTCCTCAAATATGATGGTTTTAAAAATGTATTTTTTAAACATTACTTATTCAGTAGAGTCATTTCTGTTCTACAGCCACTATCTGTGCTTTTTCCCAGCATTCATCCTCTTCAGAGCCTGTATCCAAGCAGGGAGATTTGAACGACGGGCCGGCAACACTTCGTCTATTTCTGCCTGTGCTGCCTCAAAGTCCGGCTCGAATAACGAGTCATCATCTGCTTCCAAATCTTCCTCCTCATCCTCCTCTTCCACCGTATCGTCCATGATGTCCGGCGACTCTATGGCGACCACCTGCTCGCAAAAATGAACCCGGCGGTTCTCCTCGACCCGTCTCTGCGTCACAGAATCGTGAATGACCAAAAAAAAATACAGACAGAAAACAACAAAAAATTAGTGTCAAATTTACCAAAATGTGTTAGACATGTTATGGTGTTATCAAAAAGAGAGCATTTCAGACATTCATTTTCTGAAATGTCTCTAATTATCACTTTTAGTTTAAGTCAGTTTATTCTTTTGTTTTTTCTGTATTCTGCATGCAGGGATTACATGCAGAACACATTCTGCATGTAATCCATATTGAATTTGACATATATGCATTAAAAATGCACTCAAATTGTGATTTAGTCCGTTTTTTAGCTGCTAATTGATATTTAAGTGTACCTTACGCTTTAAAACGTTACACCACAAGGAGGCGCTGTTATCCACAATCTCTCACCCGTTTTGTCATAGTCTCCATTGCGGATTCGGCTTCATGGGACATGGTGTTTCTGAGCACACTCCGGGGAGGCGGAGCAGAAGGACTCAGCGATGTTGAAGACAGAGAGACAGGAAGAGACCTTTGCTCTTGTGAAGATGAGATGTTTCTCTGCTGTGACTCCACTGACTCTTCCATCATTTGGATGCTGGTTGAGGATGGTGAAGATAAGGGCCCTGGTTCATCATAAGAGGGGAAAAAAGTGGATGAACAAAAACTGCAGCAAATGCCATTATTGATGAAAACTAGAGGAGGAAGTATTTTATTAAAGCATAGATGAAGCACGAAAACTGGCAGCAAGAATACAGACCAAGAATTAAAGGGTACTAACAGAGTACTTTACTTGAATGGCTATATAAATGAAAATTCAACACAAAACAAAACATTAGCATATGATTTGAATATTTAGGAGTTATTATATAAAATTTAAATGGGATATCTATTGACAATATCTTCGGTCAGTTGCTGCCTTTAGGATTCTGTACAATCGATTATCTCAGCATCCTTCAACCCTTCTGCATCCTTCACTACATCTGTGCAGCTTCTCTGCGGTTTTCCTCTTCCTCAGAACCTGGCAGGAAAACTCCCTGTCCAGTAGGTCCAACATCCCTCCAATCTAATAGTTTTAAATACTTGACTCCAAGCTAAACACCTGATCTTCTGTTTTCAGCTTTAGCCAAATTACAATCACAAGTACTGATAAAACTGACATTATTTATATTTGTTAAAATATTGTTCAGAATATTTTACATGGTTTCAAACTAAGTTTGAACTGCATTATAAAGCTGTTGCCTTTCTCATACTTCTAGTTAACCTGGTCCCTTATGTACAGCCATGAGTTTTCTTCTTCTTGGTCACACAGGTTAACTATGCTTGAGCCTGTTTTCTAATTGATGCAACATTATGATATCTGATTACTAACTCAGCAGGATCAATGCCGTCTTTTGTGGCGTTTTTATTTTATTTTTTAGTCATTGCGAATATGACTTCAATCAATCAATCAATCAATCAAATTTTATTTGTATAGCACATTTCAGCAGCAAGGTATTTCAAAGTGCTTGAGTGCTCAAATGTAACTGAGTAAAATCCAGGTTCGGGTTTTGCAAGCAACTTTAAAAAAGTTCAAAGTACGGAAAAATCACACATAATTACAGTAACGTGAGTAAATGTTAGTAGGTGCTTTACATCCCATAGGTTCCCTGTGAGTACCTTACAACTCCTGTAGCTAGCCTGATAATATCATTGCATTCCTCCAAGTACTCCTTTATTTACCCTGTAGGTTTCCTGTATGTCCCTTGTTGGTACCCATAATTACCCCTAGTAGCATGCTGTTGATACACAATATGTATTTTAATAGGTAGGATTCTTTTTCTTACACGATTAAACCCAGTTTGGATTCAATGGTGTGCCTTTTTCCTGACAAATAAAGTCCAGGTAGTTAAAGTTAATAACGAGTTAAAGTTAATACCTTCCTCCTGCCTCTGATTGGTTGTTTCTTACTGGAAAGCAGCAAGAAACAACTTATTTATTGTTGTTATTTATTCATTTATTGTTGCTATCTTCAGAAATACTTATTTCTGAAGATAGCGTTAGGCCCACAGAGATGAGGCAGATGAACTTGATTTTTTTCATATTATCTGTTTCATATTCTACTTTCATAACAGTGACAGTTTTAACAAACATGTAAGAAAACACATATTGTTTAATTAAGGAAGTTATATACTGCAGCTGTAAATAGTGTGTAAGTATCTCAAAAGTAACTTTCAAATACCGTCTTAAGTCCCTTGCAGGTATTTAATAAGCATCACAGATACCACGTAAGTATAGATGCCCTTTAAGGACTGGATTCTGCATATATCGATATAAATATGTTACAACCTGACAATGTTTACTGAATAATAAAACATAGATTGTGTGTTTTCATATTGTTTCTACATACCTTTATCTGTCTTTCCTCCATCACTCATTTTCTCAGTCTGAAATCTCTCCTCTTTCCTCTCAGCTGGCTGATGTTGCCTCTTTCTGCTCACCTGGATTCTGTTTCTTGCTATTGAATGGTAAGGATTATCTGATGGCTGCAACCAAGAAGAATTAATACTTGTAATGCTGGGGGTGTAAAAAAAAAAAAAAAAAAATTTTTTTCACATGTTGGCTTTCAGAAAGAAATGAACATCTGACCTCTGCGAACGCTGACAGCCTAAGCTGGAGTTTGGACAGCATTTCCGATCGGCTTTGTCCATCTTCCATTGGCTCCGACTGGTCAGCCGGCTGCTTTAATGCTAAAGTGTCCATGTTTGCAGCTGGGAAAACAGGGGCTGACTGTGGCATGCTGAAGACTGGACCAGGTGAGGACTCTGTACTCCTGAAGCTCCACTGGTTGTTCCCAACTCCAACCTGATTCAAAGTTCCCAGTGACTGATTAAGACTGTGAGGCTGTGGCTGAATATAGGAATGGCTTGATGGCTTCTCTGATGGTCTCTCAGTTACTAAGGATGTGGAGAGGTTTGGGTTTAAAAACTTAGCCCACTCCTGACCCTTGGTGATCTCGTCCAGAAGGCTGAATGACCCCAAGCCGATGTCAAAGTCACTGCTACGCCTGAAAGAAGAGAAAGTTTAAGCTCAATTTGGCTTTTAGGAAGCAAAACGTTAAAATCTTATAATCCAGAACATTTCAAATCATTAGTGTGTAGTTCATTGTCCTGATTAAAGTATATATAAATGTTAGATTCGTTTTGTCTCAGAACAAATGTAAAAATATCAAATCAAATCCAGCAGAGATTATGCAAAACTGCAAAATGAAAAGCAGAGACAAAATTTGTTAGAGCTGCATTTTTGAAAAATCACTCAGTTGTATTTACAGCACTTTTTTCCTTTATGAAACAATAAGAAAACATCAAGAGACATTACGTCTGTGATAAATATGGACAAATTGTGCCATAGATTCAGCCAGTCAAACCTCTCTTTAAAATTTATTTACGTAATGTTTGTTTTTTTTTACATTTTTCATTTATTTTAGTACTGATAATATGTTTTTAAAGATCTCTATCACAGTATGTATATTTAATTTTTATATTTAGAACAAATTTTGTTCTACTTTTTTCTGTTTCATGTAAACCACGTTAGTGTTAGTTTTAAATACTTTTGCAACACAAGTCATGTATGAGATAACTGAGGAAAAATATTGCATGTATGATGTTTTTGTTTTAAAATCCCTTTGACTTAATGCAACGTTTTTAACTTTTTAAATTGTTTTAATTTAAATAAAAATTATAGTTGATTGTCACTGAAAAAATATGTTTTTTACACCAAATTTCAGTTTCATTTGTACAGATTTTGTTCTGCTGTAATTCAGTGTGTATTTATTTTTCTCAAGAATTTCTCTAAAACCATCATTTTCCTTTCTGTTTGGCTCAAAGGTTGTTACAAACTTTAATCAGAGTGATATAACATTGTTTCCTCTGCAAATAAATTGAACATTATAGTTTGGGATTACAAAAGTACTTTATAAATAAAATAAAAGGTTTAAACCCAGACTTGAACCCCGTGGCACACCACAGATAACATTTGGTAAATCTTTTTCTAAGCCCTTGAAAACAGAAAAAGAACAGAGATTGTTTTATTCTCTACCCATTTTTTTTTTGTTGCACTTGGAAAAATACCAGCTTGAAAGGACTTTTTACAGGTATATTTCAGGAATTTACTACAAAAAATAATCCCTGTAAAGTCTGCAGGCTTTTCATTCTTTTTCATCAACTTTTCTTATAAAAATGAGCTGAGAAGAGTTTGAGGATTTATTTATTATAGAACAAAAAGGGCTTTTGAGTTGAAGCTATCAGCCAATTTGATGATAAAATCAAAAATGTAATTTTATTTCCCTCTCCCCTAACAGCCATTGTTTCCTCAAATGGAAGAATCACAACACACATAGTCTGAAAGCGTGTTTGCAGAAATCTGTTGACAGATCTTGTCAGCAACAGGAGTGCTCTTGGCACATTAGATGTGAAAATGTCAGGTAAAGTAGTCACAAGGCTATTACTGGAAAGATCCCAAATGCCTTTCATAATTCTGATGAGGCTCTAAGGGACAAATACAAATAAGTAAAACCTAACTCTTAATACTTTTAGGACATCAGAAACAATTTGGGCCTGTTTGGACATTATTAAGAGTGAGTCTGTTTGGTGATTACCCGATGTAGCTCGCAGTAGTGTTGTCTTCTGTTTGTGCAGGATGTAATTTGCTGGAATCAGTGCAGTCCGAAGGAGAGAAGGTTGCAACTGGATCATTATTTGGTTTGTTGCCTGGTGTATCTGGCATTATTACCTGGTTAGAAATTGAAATGTGATAAAAGGTTGAAATATGTCCTCAGACTATTATTTTATTTACAATAATCTCTAGCAGAATATTAATAATAGTAACAAAAGAACACTGCTCACTTGCGTTTCTTGTCCAGGAAGTCCATCTTCTTTTCCCTTTTTTCCAGAATTCCCATGTCTGTCCTTAAATTTCTCCTTGAGCTTCTGTGTCCATCTTCTCGTTTTATTCTCAGTTGATCGTTTTCTCCTCATGCTTGTTGCTACTTGGCTGTTTGAAAATACCTGCAAGTCGTTATTTTGTTGCAAGCTGCCGAATCCTCCGTTTCCAACATGGGATCCTATATTTCCCCCACCAGCTAAACTGGCGTCTGTGCTGTTCCCGGACCACGCCGGGACGTGGTTCTGGTTTTCCATCATGTTCAAAACAGCACCGGTATTAGCAGGAACGTCTTCTCTCATCAAGGTGCTGCCAATGCTCTCCTTCTCTGTATCTGCCCTCTTAAAGAAAGTGAGTTTAACCTCCTTTTGTGGTTTAGCAGGAAAAAGCGGCCTTGTGTTTGTTGGGGAGAACCCAGGCCCTGGAGCCTGACCCAGCTCCCACTTCTTGCCTGAGTCTCCATTGGGGCTGACTTTCTGTGAAGGGAAGAAAGTTGGACTTCTGGTCTCTTCCAAAGCAGAACTTGCTTGGTGTTTTTCATCCCTTAGGAAGCCAGAGGTACTGTTTGTGGCTGAGATTGAGAACTCCTTTGAAGGGTACCCGTTAAAACTAAGCACATTCACAGGACTGCTGGGAACTCCCTGGAGGCTGGCAGCTCCTCTCTCACCATTTTGGCCCAGAGTCGGAGCTGCAGAGGAGGATACAGGTGTTTGAAAAAGCGTCTGGCCCTCTCTTCCTGACTGAAGCTTCAGTCTCTGCAGCATAGACTGCAACACGGCCTGGCTGTCTGTTGAATGAGGTGACTGAGACATCTAGGAACAAATCTTCAGTGTGTCAGATCCTGGTTTCACTGAAACACATGTGAACAACGTAGCACATCCAGCGCAACAGGGATAGCTTCTACTCACTGCTGCATTTCGTTGAAGCTCAATAACAAGACAGAAAAATGTACCTGTGCTGTGATCATTTCTCTCCTTTAATCCAGCTTTGGCTGAAAAGACTCCGACGAGGGTTGGCTTGCTCTTGCCAAGTTTTCGGCTCTCTTTTCATCGTGCGAACAGTTCCTCACCACGAAATCAAGCCGAGGCCCACGTTTTACCTCTTATCTTCCTGCTGCTTCTTCTCAAATACGCCTCGCTGTCATTTTACATCCACTCTTTCAACAGTCCTCAAATTGTGCAACAAAAGTCCTTCTCTCTTGAAAAACAAGCTTTTTACATAGCTCCTCTTGCTTCTTGTAAAAGTGTCTCTCTTTCTCTAAATGTCCACCGTTTGGGCACTCAAGCCTGTTCTAGTAATACCTCTTCGTCAGCAGCTGCTTATATCACCTCTGATGGGAGGAGAGTGAGAACACGGCAGCGTTCCTCACATCTTACGCACTGAAGAAGACAAACAAGACAAACCAGAGAGGTGAGATAATTCCACTTTGACAGTGACTCTCCCTCTGTGTGTTACTCTGCTTGAGCTTTAAGTCGCCCTACCTTCCTATTTCTTGCTGAGTGTAGCACATGAACACACCCCCTCTTTCTTCCCACAGTGACCCTCCATTGGTAATTATAGGGAGGTTTACTTTGAGAGTGGCATCTATTTTTACAGCTAGCTTCTTTAGATTGAGAGAAAACCATGTAATATATTTAGCAACCCATTTTGTGTCAACGGCTCTTCAGGAGTAACGTTAGACCTGAAGTGCCTTGTAGTAGCATTGATCTCTCTTAAACCTTTCTGGAAATTGTCACAAACACCAACTTACACATAATTTGTTAGAGTTCTACACAAAGTTGCTCTATCATGATTGCACAATTGTGAAGTGGAGAAAAAGTGATACAAAGCTTCACATTTATTTTACTGTATCTAGCTTTCTTTTACATTTGGTCCTTCCTAAATAAAGTCCCATGCAAAAAACATCATTTCTGGGTTTTCTAATTGGTCCGAATTACATGCCAACTCTGTGTAAATACATCTGATGGCATGCTTGCCCATCTAAAGTTACAACTCTGAAAGGGTTGCAGAGATTCACAGTTCAACCAAGAGAATCTATTGACAGCAAAAAGGTATTTATTACGCATCCAGGATCTGGCCTTTATGAAAATGAAAGGCTAGAATTTCAGCCTTTTTGATGAAAGTCCAATTTGCCACACAGGAGGTATAAGAAAAAGGCGTTCAGGTGAGATAAGACCAAAAAATAACTTTCTGCCTCACTTGCAAGTACTATTCGGAACAATGAACACTGCAAACCACCTTGAACACATCTTACCAAAGATAAATCATAGTGGTGCCAGCATTTTGCTGTGAAGAGACTTTTTCTTAGTAGGGTTATAAAAGGGTGGTCATAATTTATTAGGACAGATGATTCCAACCCTAAACATATAACCAATGGGATGGCTTAGATGAAAGTATATTTATTAGTTAAAATGACCTAGTCGAAGTCCAGCGCAAAATCCATTTGAGAATCTGGGGCAAGACTTCTGGGACTCTCTCCCTCCAGTCTGAGTTAGTTTGTGAAGAAGAATGCTGGTTTTACAAACTACTGACTTCGTGGGACTCAAAAAAAAAGTCACACTTTTCAGATTTTTATTTGCAATGTTGTAAACCAAGCATTATTTACCTCTCACGTCACAATAGCGCAATATTTTTGTTGCTTTGTCATGCAGTACCTCAGTAACGTAAACTGATGTTTGTGGTTGTAGTTTTAGAAACTATAATTAAAATGTGGGAATACTTTCGTAAAGGACTGTAATATCAGTATTATAATGTTATCCTAAAGACTTCTATTAACATGTGATGTCATAATTAAAGTCTAATCCATCACAATGAGCACCAGATGAAAATGATAAAAACAGATTTAGAGTTGCTTGTGTTTACATGAAAGTGTTGTTGTTTTTCTGTCAGCCTCTGTAGTATCACCTCCCATAAGGAGTGAGAATAGGAATCTAGTCAAACAGCTAATGAGGTTCAGTGCAGCACAAACATCTGGGCGATTCTACAGCAATCCAGACTTATTAAAGGCAAAATCAAAAGTGAAATAAGGCTAGAGGTTTCATGAGTGAAGATAAAGGCATACGTTTATTAAAATCAACCTCAAACTAACCATAGTACTTTAAAAGTGACCACTTTGAAAACATACTTTTAATGAACCTCAATTCAGTTACAATTTTATTTTTCTTTCTTACACCAGGAAAAGGGAAAAGAAAGCAGCTTAATTGAGAATTTGCTTTATTATTATGCATTGCATGTAAGCAAAACAATGCGAGAGAAATAAATATCTGCAGGATGCAGTGAGACGATTACAAATCAATGATATGCCTTTTGATGCACTGTATTATTTACCAGCAACTGTTTAAATTGTAAAATATATTAATAAAAAATTGTTTACATTTTATCTGACAGAGCTAAACTATCTGTTTTAGTGAAATATGAGTGTACACTACATTGCCAAGTTTTGTAAAAGTTTGCTGAATGCTTGTGATTTTAGGTAAGATGTGTAAAAAACTGGGTGAAATCTAAGATATGCAAAGATGTGGGCCTGAGGGAACAAGTATGGGAACCACCTAAAGCTGAAAGTTTCTGTTAGCAACATCAATATAATGCATTTTTCTTTTAAAAAAAGGGCAACAGCTGTTAGGTTTGAAAGTTTTCAGGTGTGTCACACAAGACAAACGAGAACTGTACCAGAGATTATAAACTACAGGAATAGTGATGGGTAGAGCAAAAGTAAGACATTGCAGAAAAGCATTCATTTATGTTTTGATAAATATCTTAGTACTAGTATAGTTACCAAATGCTAAATACTAGTTGGTGACTAGTTGAAACCCATTTTTCTGTCTGAATTAATCTTCATAAAAATGCTATTCAGATTGGGTTAGAATGCCCCCTTTCATTACTGTTTAAAAACGGCAATATTTCAATATATCCACACACTTATATCAAAAATTTACTTTGTTTAAAAGGTTGGAAAAACTGAACGAACCGAAAGAGTCGATTCCGAGCTAAACCCACAGAAAAGTGAATGCGCATGCGCTTGATTCCTTCTTCTCTGATAGGTCTACAGTGAGGAAGTGGGTTATGGCGGCGTAAACAAGGCAATAGTCGGTTATTCAGTGAAGCAGTCATCGCAAATAAGCTTTTGCAAACACGACCACTGCTATAATAAGTATGTTTTCCGTTGGAGTGTTTATTCTGTGGGCGGACGCTATTAAAACTCAACAAACTGGTTCTACAGCTGTTTGGTAGCTTTGGAGAACTTTTAGCAAGGCTTGCTCACCTTAACTGATATCTTTGTAAAAATGCAATGTGTCGTAACGGGAGGAAACGTGAAAGGTACTGACTATTTCCTGCTGTTCCGTCGTTCTCTAGCTAGGTCATACGCAATATATGCTAGCGATGACTTAATTACTGATTGTGTGTGTGTGTGCGTGTACCGACCAGTGCTGGGCAAAGCCGTCCACTCTCTGTCCAGGATCGGGGACGAGCTGTATGTGGAGCCTCAGGAAGACGGGGTGAGCTGCTCTGCTGCTGTCAGATACAGCGACACTTCCTTCAGCCATGCATGCAGTCTGGTTTCTTCCTGTTAGTGCAAACCTTGCGTCAATGAACAGTGTTGATTTTGTTGTATTTCTCTCTCTCTCTCTCTCACTTCTAGCTAGCCCTGCGGTCTGTGAACTCCTCTCGATCGGCATATGCTTGCTTCCTGTTCGCACCGCTCTTCTTCAGCAGGTGCAGGTTTTTATTTTCCTGTCTTTCGGAGTAGATCAGTAAGCATCACATTTATGCAGAGACTAACTGCACCGTTTCACGTTTCTGTGCAGGTATGCCATTCCCACTGGGCTCAACTTCCGCTGCAAGATGGCAATAAAGGTGTGGGAGCACAAATACACAATTTAAAATCTGAAATTTGCCGCTTTGTCAGTGGCTTTCTAACTTTGCGGAACGTACAGCCCTAAAGTCCACCAGGAACTGCTTCATCATCATCTGCAGTTTTTCCCACATTGACATAACGAATAAGTTCCTACAAGAGTTTCCTTATGTACAATTACAGCTTTTCATGTTGTTTTATCAGTACATTTATTTTAAAAGACAGTTCAGATGTCCTAGTATCAAGGTATACAACAGGCCAAATGTTTTAAAGCAGTTTTATTAGTTTACCTCACGACAAAACAAACTACATTAAATAATAATCCTCACCATAAAATATTTTATAAAGAGAGCCACATTAGGCATGTTTACTATATTTTTCCAGTATTTTTGGAGTCTTCTTGCATACTTTAAAGCAAGCTCCTCATACTTTAACAACATCATGGTATTTATATCAAATGCAAATTGTAATTTGTTCTTCTTTTACATTGAAGTGGTTCCTCTTGCAAATCCTCTCATCTTCTAAATGTTGTGATGTTGTTTTGAGGACATTTATTCACAAAAGATCTCGTAGCATAAATTTATCCCTCAAAAGTGCTTAACAATGAAAGCAAACTCTGATCTTTCAGTAAATCCATCCCAAAATTCAAAGAACTCCTACTTGTATGGGCAGATTTAAAAATGTGACGTCCTGACATTTCTGGGGTTAAAGTTTTCCTTTTTCACTGAGGTGCCAATTAAAGTTCATGGCGTAACTGGAGTTTTCTGCGGCTGTTTCAAGCCTCGAGTAAGGCAGAAATTTCTCCTTCTGCCACCTGCTGCTGAACACTGCAGGCCAGCTGGCTGAAAGAAAGCTACTATGCTAGCCATTGTTGTTGTTTGGAATTGGCCCTTTTACTGAAGAAACGTTTTAAATGTTTTACTTAGTATAACTGGTAAGCAAAGAGTGACAGCAAAAATAGTTTGAAATTCTCTCCAACCTACATTCGAAAAGTACAACAAAATTTAGAGTATATTTACCTTGGATTCATTTTTTGAGTTAACCATAAATTGATATAATATTTTTCTTGGAGCAATTGAAGTAGTTATTGTTTTGCCTTTTTTAAAGAAAATAAATTAGATGTCATGTTATACATTTTTGTCATAGATTTCTGTGCTAGTATAAAACAGCAGTATTTTCATAAGTGCGTTTTTGATGTTGTGAGAATTACCAACCCAGGTATAGATTGACGTCATCTCTTCACCATATCTGATTGCTGATTTTTTATGACTAATTCCAGTTTAATATTTCTCAGTAAGAAGAAGGAAATGGATGCATCTGAACGTTTTCTTGCGTTGCTCATCTCTACATTCTGTTCTCTGTGCCACGTTGGTACCGGGAGGTTGTGGTTATCAGTGTGAAACCTCTGAGCTTCCTGCCCCAGATAGTTGCAGAAAATCTCACCCAGTAAAATCGTCCATTTTACACACGTGTACATAACGTGTGTTATAGTAAGCCTGTAATATGCCAAAAGTGTTTTATTTACATGACATAAAACAAGTATGAGATGGTTTCACTGCAGATAAAGTTACAGAAATTCCTGCGTCTGTTATAGAGGTGTTGCTCTACTTCCTGTTTTGTTTTTATCTTACCAGAGCGTGCAGTCCGTCTTCAAATCTCTTGCAACTTTAGAGAAAACGGTGGAAAAATGTCACATTGGTCTTGATGAGCAGAAAGATCGCCTCACTTTCACGCTGCACTGCAAACATGGTAACACCACCCTGCTTCCCTTTCAGATTTACAGTGCTGTACACTGAAGAGTTTCACAGGGGACATTTGTCATCCATTTTGATATATTTAGTACTAATTGCAGCACTGCGCATTCATTACATTGCATTCTCTCATGTTCTTTTGAGTTTTAAAGGTTTGTGTGTTTGGACGTTCTCTCCAGGCCTCCTGAAGACACATAACCTGTCTTACCAGGACAGTGAAAGCTTGGAGGCAG
Organism: Xiphophorus maculatus; assembly: GCF_002775205.1. Classification (NCBI taxonomy): domain Eukaryota; kingdom Metazoa; phylum Chordata; class Actinopteri; order Cyprinodontiformes; family Poeciliidae; genus Xiphophorus; species Xiphophorus maculatus. The sequence goes on along the minus strand of NC_036465.1, from coordinate 15,567,734 downwards.
TCTTTGATAAAAACAGCTGTGCCAATGTGTTCAGAGCCCAACCCAGGTTTTCAAATATTCACTCATTTTGTTTTGCTTTCATTATGCCACTGTCAAATTTAACCCCGATCTGCTTTTTTGATTTCCTTTGTTCTCAGAGTGCTGGTGGACACGGTTGTGCACTTCCCTACGTCTCTGGAAGAAGTGACCGTGACAGTGAGTGATGAACGGATGTGGGTTAGAAATCATGTGGAGGATGAAGCAGGTGAAAAAAATATTTTTTTTCTCCCCCTCCAGCCAGCAAATAACATGACAGTTACGTCAGCTGATTAGTTAAGTTATTTTCACAGCAAATTACAAAGTGAACACTCCCTTTCAGTGTGTGGATATTTGTCATTCCCCCCTCTTGAGAAGGTGTGTTTCTCAATTGAGTCAATCTGAAGGAGCTAAAAGTTTAGAACATTTAACAAAAGATGTTTTATGTTGCCTTAAATGACACAGAACAGTTACATTAAACGGATTTAAACCCAGAGATGCTCTTGCAAATTAAATAGTTACATAAAACAGAAGCAGAAGTTAGGTCTTCATTTCTTTTCTGTTTTGTTTCTCCCTCTCAGAGCGCTCGAAGGCTATGCTAACTGAGCTGTGTCTGGCTGCGGATGAGTTCGACTACTTTGCCGTCAAAGCTCACTACAGCATCACTTTTTGTCTAAAGGAGTTTCGGGTGTGACAGATAAGAGAGAAACAGTAATCGCTTTGACAAAATGACTGGATTCCTTTTGGTCCAGAATCTGAGATAAATCGTTATCTTCTCCCCTCCAGGGTTTGCTGTTGTTTGCTGAGTCCACTGGCCTCCCTGTGTCTATGTACTTTGATGAACCAGGCAGGTGAGCGTGCTTATTTTCAGAGTGTTCACATATTAAGATACTTGTTCCACTTTTGGCCACTGATCTGCGTATTTTGTGTGTGTGTTTGTGTGTCAGCCCTGTGGTGCTTTCAGTAACAGACAGCGTTCTGGAGGGGAATTTTGTGCTGGCGACACTTTCGGATAATCATGATCTTCAAAAGAGCAACAGAGGGTAAAAAACAAACAAGCAAACAGACATTACTGGTTATGATTCTGTAGAGAACGCCTATAAAAGCCTTGACACACCAGTCAGCTGTCAGTAAAAAGAAAAAAAAAAACGCTGAACAAATGAAAATCAGATCAATGCTTTAACTTTCAGTCAATGTTTCCTGTTTGACTCATTTTAAAAACGGGCAGGAAATCCTGAGTGTTTACTCCTTCATGCCACCTGGTGGATAATGTTAGTGTGATTCATATCAGCTGGAAGTCACTGTGCTTGAGACTCTTTTTTTTTTTATCTCTGGCGGCTGCTAGTTCTTTAGCCGTAATCCACAACCCTTCTGCTTCATATTCACAACACTGACAGCATAATAGCTATTTTGCATCTGTCTGATATAATTGTGGGCTGCTGTGGTCAGTAGTTCAGTATGTCCCAGAATTAGAGCTCTCCATCTTTCTCAAGATGCCAGCAATGATCCTAGGTCAACATTTGTTGCTGCCCCACAACTTGAGTAGGTTCATAAGACCGTTTTCAAACAGTATTAGCACTTGCGCCTAACACCAGCTGTCACACACCGTGGTGAAGCGGTGATAATTTGGGTTGGGTTTTTTTTGGCAATACCTACGTCCCTTGCAAACCACCAAGTTGACCACAAATTACTCTTCATAGCAAAGCATTCTACAGTCAAATGTAAGGTCACCTCCTGACAGATTAGCTTGGCTAAAATTAGACCATTTAAGCTGTCATGCAATGTTTTTGTCAAAAGTCCCCCATTTAGGAGAAACAGATAAAATCATATGGTAAACAACTAGCTATTGCTGCTGTTTTGTTACAAGCTTCTAAATGAGGACCTGCACTTAGTTTCACATACCCAACTTCTCAATGTTTGGCTTCATCTCGGTTTAATAACAATATGGTGGGATGTGGTTAATTAACTTAGTTTTAATTTCAGAGCCTGTAAAAGACCAGATCATTTGTGAAATATTCTGACACATAAAACTCTAGAAGTGAAACAGTGTTTCCTTGTTTGCCATCACTGAAACAATTGTCTTGGCATAAAACAAGTTCAGGCTGCAAAGCGTTAACTACGGAGGAGTCTGGCTCACAGGATGTTGGCTGTTACCAAAGGTTTTCTGTATGTCAGAGGAAGCAGTAAATGTTCTGACATCAATTAGACATCACAAATCTCGCATAAGCTTATTTTGAATAGTTAACAAGATTCGCCTGTATATAAAGCTTGATTAAAATGTAAACATGTTGAGTTTCCATTACAGTTTGTTGCCTGCTGTTTATTTTAAGGTTGTTTGATTTTAGTCCAGATGTATCATCTATAACTTATTGTGAGACGGAATGAGACGAAAATGACAAAAATGGAGACACAAGTATTGCTCCTTTGAGTCATTAATTATTAAAGTACATCAGGACATTTGGTTTTATTCGTGTCTTCGCCTTTTGTGTAATATGAAAAAGTGTGTCGTTATTGCTGGTTTGCTTTAATTGTCTTTTAAATTGACTGATGTTGTTAAAGGCCCACCTGGGGACAGGCATTGTAAACTAACTAAGGCTACAGATGCTTAGCCTTAGATACTTAACATCCCATTTAAATAAACAAGAAAGAAAGTTCATATAGATTCAACTCAGAAAGTGGATATGTTCTTTACGTTCTTCCTCATTCTCACTGACTCTCTCCTCAGAGGCGACGCGGACCAGCCACATCCTCCTGATGACTTCATGAGTGACGACATGGATGCCTATCTGATTGCCATGGATACCAGTGCAGCACCAGGTCCCTCCACCGCAGACCCGCCCCCTCCTTCATTAGCCACATTCAGAAAGCCCCCGGCACCTAATTATAGGACCAGAACGCACAGTGAGGAGGAGGAGGAAGATGATGGGGAGGAAGATCCAGAGAGACCGCCAGATAAAAAGGTACAAGAGTTTCTCAGATAGTGAGATGCCGCTTTCTAGGGTTGGATTTACTTATTTAATCACACATATTGATGCATTAATATAGTTAAGCCCCAAATTTTTCTTACCGCTGGCAGATTTACATTTAAAATAAATATTTGATTCCCTCTGACTGAATCAAATTCATATTAATGTTTTGAATGTAATAGGCAATCTGTGTAGGGAGCTAAAGATTAGGGTGATGGCAGGGAGGAAACATGTATAATATGTTCCAAATTATAATGCAAATTGGATTTAAGTTTCATAAAGATAAAATTTTTTGTTGTGCTATTAAATTTATAGATGGTATTTTGTGTCAGGGCTCTTTGAATCACTATAATTCATTTCAGAGAGCTGGTTGATTAGTTTGTCTGGTGAGCTCAATTGAAGGAAATCTACTTAAGAAGGATGTTCCACATTATTAAGCAGGCCACAGGTTTCAAGCAATATGGGAAAAAGAAAGGATCTCTCTGCTGATGAAAATCATCAGTGTAGTGCCGTATGACAAGATATAAAAACATTAGATATTTAACAAAAACTGAAGCGTTATCTTACTGTGAAGAGATTTGTGGCTGATTCAGAACAAAGATGGGTTTGTACAGATAAAGGCATAATGAGGAAGGTTTCTGTTAGACAAATTCATCGGATTAAGAGAGCAGCTGTTAAAATGCCCTTACAAAGCAGCAAATAGTTATTTGAAGCTGCTGGTGCCTCTAGAACCTCAAGGTGGAGGATCCTCCAGAGGCTTGTGGTGCATGAACCTACTATTGGGCCAACGCTGACCAGAGCTCACAAGCAGAAACGGTCGCAGTGGGCCCAGCCGGACATGAAGATTAATTTTCAACATTGTTGTTCACTGATGACTGCTGTGCAACCCTGGATGGTCCAGATGGACGCAGTAGTGGATTGGTGGTGGATGGCCACCACATCCCAACACGGCTGTGACGTCAGCAAAGAGGTGGTGGAGTCATTTTTTGGGCTGAAATCATGTGGAGAGAATCTTTGGTCGGCCCCTTCAGAGTCCCTGAAGGTGTGAAAATGACCTCAGCAAAGTATATGGACTTTCTGACTGATCACTTTCTTTCGTGGTTCAAAAGAAGAGCCGTACCTTCTGTAGGAAAATTATCTTCATGCATGACAATGCACCATCTCATGCTGCAAGGAATACCACTGTCATTGGCTGCTATGGGCATAAAAGAACCTATGTTAACATGTAACTCAGTCTGTTAAGATGTTTTTGATTGAAATAGCGTTTGTGACCACTTAATGCTGCGCATTCAAAGAATGACCTTTTGCAGTTCTTTATAATCCATAGATTGTTTAGAAAATCTGCTGTGCATAATAATTTGGAACAGTGCATTTTGAGTTTTTTATTTTTGAAAAAAAAAATACTCTTCTCTTTGGGAGCTTTGTTCAGTAAAATTTGATTTATACTGTAATAGTTCATGACTTGAAAATTATACTGACCATTGCATTGCCCATTTAAGAAAATCTGAGAAAATATCACTTGCACAATAATTTGTAACACATTGTAAAAGCTGCTCAGCAGTTATTAGAAGGGTTTGGCAGCTGTAACCCCAATAAAGGCTTTTTGGTTACTGATCTAGAAGGTATAAAATATTGTTCAGCCTCCTGTTTTATGATTAAATATCAATAGAAACAGAAAATATACCCTTTGTCTATTGTCTTATTAGCCATCAGGAGATGTGTAATGTATAGTTACATCCGTTTTTCACATAAGCAAGGAAAAAGTGTAGTTCCTTTCTTTCAACCAGCTGACCGGCCATAAACAGCAACAGGTCAGGGAGGGGACATGCACCTACTCTATGTGTAGGAATGGTATATTGGGAAATGCTCAAATTTTTTGAAGACCATTGCTGGCCCATATCCAAGTAGTTATATTGGATAAAATTAATTTTTTAATGGCTTTCCGTATTCTCCCACAGTTCCGCTCCCTGTTCTTTGGATCAGTCCTTCCTCCTTCCTCTCAGATGAACACGCAGCCGCTTACGACTCAGGAAGTGCTGGCCAGCGACAGCGAGGATGAAACTGAAGCAGACTGACGATCAGCGATCTGACAGAGGCGAAACGTGGGAGCGCTGTTACACCACCACACCTGGATTACTTGAAACGAAAAAAACTGACGCTTTGGACCCGACTTTTTGTTTTTACTGGACAGATATCGCTGTATTGTTTTTACTGAGGATTCTGATGTTCATGTTGAACTTGAAAACTGTGACGAAGTGAAGCTAAACATGAAGCACTTCAGTTCGTTTTTACTTTGACTCTGTCTGGCTGATGGAGAAGCAGTTGCACCAAAGAAAAATAAATTTGCTTTTCATATTATATAAACAGTATTTATTATTTATGTACATCTGAAAAGGTTCAAGTGTAAACCAAGATTGAGCTCAAACAAGAAAGGGAAACAATATGACCTAAAATCAGATGCCGTTTTTGTTAAAAGTAAGATTCAGCATAGGAAACAGAATTTCTAGTGATCTGTGAAACGGTCTTTGCAGGATCATCGGTAACTTTCTCCTTCGGGCCTTGAAAACTTTTCCCCCTGGTCTGCGGTTTCCGTCTCTCCCTCTCTTGTTCCTTCTCCTTCTTCTTTCTCAGCTTCTCCTCCTCTTTTTCCTTTCTCTCCTGCTCCCTCCGCCTCCTCCTCCTCTCCCTGGAGCTCAGCTTCTCCTCCGCGTCTTCCTGGACCACCGGCTCGTCCACTGGCATCACATCGCTGAAGTCCTGAATCAAGATTTTGGGAACCTGCATCTTGGGCTTCTTCTTCGGCTTGGCCTTTTTGGGCTGCTCTCCTTTGAGTTTGCGGAAGAGTCCGAATCGCTTGGAGGCGTCGGGCTGCTGCTCCTGTCGCTCCCCCGCATCATCTGTCACTTCAGGAACGGCTTGCTCCGATTGTGCTTCCTTAGGTTGTAATTCTGGTTGACTGGAGCTGAACTGGGATTGGTTGGTCTTCTCAGGACCGCTGAAGAGGTCCTCTGAAAGTCTACGCGTGACCTTGGAGCCACGTGAGCCGGAGGATTTCCTCAGACAGTAATCAGCAGAGGAGCGACTGCTGCGGCGCACAGAAGGTTGCTCCTGGCTGCCGTCGTCAAGTTTAGGAAGATCTTTTGCATCCTGATGAACTTTGTCTTGGATATTTGTGTTGTCAGTATTTGTTGATTCAGAAGAAATTGTGACATTATTCTCTCCTGCTTGGCTTTCTTGAACATTTTCTGTGCTTTCTGCTTTCTCCACAGCACCGGCTGCTGACTCTTCAGGTGTTTGCATATGAGAAGAGCTTATTTGTTTTTGATCAGACTTATCTTTAGTCTCATCCTGTGTTAAAATCTCACCTTCTTCTGGAGGTGGTGCTCTCTCTGCAGCCAACTCGTCTGGCTGATCGTGTACGTCTAATTCCTCTGAATCTTTTGGATTAGAAACACATTCCTGACTTTGTGCATGTACAGGCACAACTACCTCCTCTATTTCCTGTCCAGGGCAATCCCTTACTGCTTCAATTTCTTCTTCAACCACAGCCTTAGTATCACTCTCTTCCTCTTGAGGAGTGCTGTCAGGTGTAGGTGGTGTCTGTGAATCTTCCTGCTCTGTTTGTGTCTTTTTAACATTTAGTTGGTCCTGCACGGCCACATTTTCTGCCAGGACATCGGTTTCTGTCTCTGTCTGGGTGTGGGTCTCTGTCTGTTTTGTTTCAACGAATGATTCAGTGCTGTGGCATTTATGCGTCTCTGTGATCACTTCTTCTTGCTCCTGCTCTGTGTCTGTTTTAGGATCCAGGTCTCGGTGACATTCTGAGACCAGGTTTGTCTCACTTCTTGTCTCTGTGACCTCAGTGACGGCGTCCAGCGGCCGCTGTTGTGAATTTTCAGTTTCTGTACCAGACTCTGGTTTTATGCCAGCTGGCTCCTCCCATGACTCTGTGTGAGACTCGCTGTTTGTGTTTTCTCTCTGAATCTCTGCATGATTTTCCTCCATGGTGGTTGTATTTTTGTTTTCTCCCTCTTCATGAGTACCAGTCACCTCAGTCTGCGGCTCATTGCTTTGCTCTTCCAGAAAATTGGATTGACTCATATTTTGCAGCTTTTCTGGATTCTCAGCCTCGCTGTTTATTTCTGTATCCCCACTCTCCTCATTGTTTTTGTTACTTTGCTCGTCAGTAACATGGGATTGGCTCACAGTTTGCAGACCTCTTTGGTTCTCAGTCTCATTTCTGTCTACAGCCTCACTCTCCTGACTTTGCTCCTCCAGAACCTGTGGTTGGTTTGTGTCACCCAGCTCCTCTTTCTGCTCACTTTCATTTGATTCTTCTGCAGCTTGGGAATTATTTTCAACAGATTGAGACTCCTCTGTCTTTTCTAAAATGGCTGTGCTTTCTCCAGTCTCTTTGCTTTCGTCCTTTTCACATTTTCCTGCTTTCAAAGGCTCAGTTTGTTCTTCTACTTTTACTGTTTCTTCTTTGTGCTCCGTTGGCAGACTTTTGTTTTCTTCCCGTTTATTTTCTTCTGCTGGTTTTGTCTCTGTTTCTGTTTTCTGTCCATCTGAAACGACATCCTCCTCTTTGACGTCTTGGACGTTTTTCTTGAATTCTGCATCACTCCAGTTTCTCCAGTCATCCTTTGCTCCCATGGAAAGATGCCTCGAAACTTTGTTGCCGGCCTCCCACTCGCCAGCATTGCCTTTTCCTCCTTTCCTAAACTTCTTGTGAAGGAGGGCAGGTGAGAGCGAAAGAGTGGAGGCGGAGCGGGCAAGAGGAACAGACAGATTCCCCGTTTCTCTCTCTTTCTGCTCACGTTCTTCCTTCTGTTGTCGGGTTCTCGCCCACGCCATCCGATACCCATAGCAACGACCCCGCGGGTCGAACGTAGACGAGGGTTTGTCTTTCCTCCACCTTCCCAACTCCTTCTCCGTCCGTTTCTCCAGGTCTTTACCTGACAGTGGCACTGAACAAACCTGAATGAGGGGAGAGAGAAGGGAGCTGTGAATCAGAGACGAGGTTTGTTCATGATAACAGAATAGAAGAGTGGGATTGGGAAAAAATGTGGTTTTATTGCAGTTAAATACAGAGTTTCAATTGAGTTTAAATCAGGATGGTATAAAAGCCCCATGGTTGTTATTGTTGGGTTAATCTTTAGTGTGTCCCTGATTACATTATTTATTGAAAAGACAACTTTTTATTACAGAAAAGGGTGATCTGATACATTTTCATACTGGTTCTGCAGTAATGCTTTTCCGTAGTCCAAAGGGTGTTCAAGCTATTTGTAACATCAGCCAAAATCATCAAATCAAATGGGCTCACAGACCAAAAATATTGGGGTTTTTTCTTCAAAAAAATAAAATAAAATAAGCCAATTCTGGGCAAAAAACTGCATTTAAATCACTCTATTTGAAAACACTTCCTGTATTTAGCCAATTTTAATAAATTAACAAAAAGCAGATTTGGGTGCAGCCAAGTTTCAGCAAAAGTCACAAGATGTGGTCATTACAGGAGAACAACTGTTTAAAGATAAATGCTTTGACTTATTTGTCATTCAGACATCCACTTACAAGCGTACACACAATAAAATTACATGTTGATTAGCTCAAGGTCACACACTAGAAATTAAATTAGTGTTAAATTCTCAGAATGCATTTAGCAATCCCCACAAAATGAGAGCTTTTGTGGTTCATTCATACAGAATGAATCAAAAATATAAAAATATATTACTTTTCTGTTATGAAAAGATTTTAATTTGTGATCATTTTGCCATAATTAAAAATAAAAAATCTTCATCTAATTCAATCAGGGAAACCAAATTTTTATAGTTCTTAAGTGGCAGCAGAGGACAACAAAATATTAGTCCAAGAGCCAGAAATGGCCCTTGGACCGCACTTTGGACACCCCTCCTCCAGACGAAAAGAGTATTTATATATATTGTATAATATGTATATTATGTATATTTCCTCTGCAGGGAATGAACAAACAAGGAGTGCTAACTCTTTTCAGTATTACCTCTGCTATGAAAGTCTCCTCTTCCTCCTGGACATGCTCCCTGACCCCCCTCAGGCTCTCCAGAGTCTCCATCTGGCCCGGACACTGCTTCCTCTGCTCGGCCCGGCCCAGGACGCGACGCACCAGCACCACCGCCACCTGGAGCAGCACCTTCACACCTGGATGGCAGAATTTCACTAATAAGGATGCACAACAGCGACTGCAGTGGCAAACGTAAAACTCACATCGCCTCGATTTGATTTAGTTTTTGGTGTAAAACCACACACACATAGACACACCATAGCAGAAGAAGAGGTCCCACACTCGGAGAAGCGTGTTAAAGGGCAGGTGACGTGTGAATAGACACATCAGCCAGTCGGTGGCGAACATGAGCGGCTCCACGCCGTGCTGCTGGAGATGCTTGTGTGCAGCCGGGCACGTCTTCTTCAAGACCCAGGAGAGGATGGCTGCGTCGAACAGGACTCCCTCCTACACAAAACACCAGTCTGTCTGTTAGAGAGTCACACCTTATTAACTCTGAGCAGGTGTGTCTCCTGGAAATATCTGATGCAGTGGAGGAAAAAGGTTTCCCCATAGAACAGTACGGACAGGTACGGGAAAGTACTCTAAAAGGTGTCTATCTCTTTCTTTGCATCATCCTTTGCATCTGCCCTCCATTCATCACTCCACCTTTCCTCGCATCATTCATTCATCTGTTTGAGTCTGAAACTTAAATCTGGAAAGGTGAAACGTGAAGGAAGCCGTACTACTCATCCAAACTAAGTGTTCACTCACCAGCAGAGGGCTGTAGTATCCAGGAAGGTACTGCTCACTGATCTGAACCAAACACCAGAAAGCCTCCTGCCAGACATGAACAAGGATGTCAGGATGTAGTGACCAGAGGTTTGGCTAGTAAAAATAAATACTCCCCCTAAAAACGAGAATGCAAAGGCACATGGACACGCCTACAGGCTGTTTGATTCCTGTTCATTTATTTTAAAATAAATATTTGTTATAAAAACTGAAGAAAAAAACCCCAAAACAAACATCCATTAAAAAGACATATGAACGAGATGAGTGAGTACAGGTAAAACTTCAAAGTCTGCCCTGACAGAAATAATTCTCCCTTTCATGGTGATTGTTCTCGAAGTGAACTTGCACCTAGTCTGCAGAACAGAAACGTGTTTTTGGTCCAACCTCAGCAGGCATGTTCATCAGCAGCACCGCAGCCACCGGCCCCTGAGCCTGGCAGTAACCTTCCTCTGGCTGGAACTGAGTGTAGGCTTTCAACACCCGGAACAACCCCCGCTGCCTGCACACACACACACACACACACACCCACACACCACAGTAATCAACCACATAGCACATGCAGAGCAGTTAGCTCAAGTGTTCACACTGATGAGAAACATTTATCTGTTTTAGTTGAAGAGGCAAAGATTTATCTTGCAGGTACAGTAACTAAAGGCGTCATAAAGTTGTTCTCCACTCACAGCTTGTTGGCAGAAACACTGGGTAGAAAACAAACCTAACACTGGGTAGAAAACAAACCTACCACTGGGTAGAAAACAAACCTACCCGTGTCCGTCTTTGGAGAGGAACATCTCGTGGAAGGGGAACTGTCTGTCTAGATCCCTCTCGATTATATCCACCCAGCTCTGCAGACCTGGCTGTGAATCTAGAGACTGAGATAACAAATCATTAATATTCCAATGTCACACAGAGTTAAAATGGCAAACTTGATTTATCTAGTTAGTAAACGCTGGTTGTTGTACAATAAACATTAACTGCATGTTTATCATACATAGTGATAGATTTTAAGGGTCACATGTTAATTTTTATGGTCATCTCTTACAGCTCCCTAATTAATCATCACTGGATGTGGAAATGTCACAGTGGACCTCCAGGAATTTAGATTCTGTTCTTCTCCATTTTCCCTCCTGATCCTGATTTCCAGTGAGATGCTAAATAGAAAAAAACATTTGGACTCTAGAGCAATAATTTCATTTTTTGGTTCTTGTATTCACCATCCACAAATGGCAAATTTTTGGATTTACTTTACATTCCACTCAGTCTGTGCTTATACTTGTTTGTGCAACTTTTTCCAGCAAAATGTTTCATTCCACTTAACTTTAAGCATGAATTTGCTTAAAAGTAGCCTTCAGTGCAGAGCCGCCTTCTTTAATAATAACTTTTTCTGGCTTTTTCTATTGAACAGTTAAGTCTCCTCCATCATTATTTAGCACACTTTGGACTAAAAATCCTGTTTTAGTGGTTGTATCTACAAATCCAGTTTTATGTTATTGATGGAAATTGATGACCTTCAACATAATCAGAAAACAGACCCTTGAAATGTACCACTGTGAAACTCAGTCAGCGAATTATTATTTTTTTATTTAGTTAGTGAACTAAATTAACTTTGCTAACTTACATAGAGGTTGCATGTATCACAAACATGTTTCCATTTTTAAATCACAATAATCAGGAAATTATTTTCAGCCTCTCACAAATTATTCAGCATAAATATCAATCATATTCTTGCAACAACTATGCAGCTTTTTCTGCAAACCCCCCCCCCCCCCCCCCCCCCCCCAAAACACTGTTTGCTAGAAACCATTAACTCCAGTGAAAACGTTTTAGCTCTTGCCTCATAAAGGTTTTCATTTTGTCTCATTCTTTCTGATGCTCCACACAGGAGAGGCCAGCACTTTGCTCGGAGCGAGGCAGGGATTCCTTTCTGGCACTGCAGTTTGACCTGCAGAGACATCAAGATCCAGTAAGAATCCCTATAAGCCATTTTAACAGCAAACAATTTGGCTTGTCGTGACAGTGAAAAAAACAAGGCTATTCTGCTTTTTAAAATAATTTTATGACAAGCTAAAGAAGAGTTTATGTGCTTGTCGTCTCTCCACCAGGACACACCTTGCTGCTCTTCTTTAACAAGATGCGGTCCCATTGGCCAATGATGTTGATCCATTTGGCTTCCCTCTGTCTGACCAGCTCAGGGGATGGGCCCACACTCCTGACCCACAACACAGCACACGAGACACCAAGTGAGTAATTTTAGCACATTTTGTAAAAGAAAAAAGAAAGATAACCTATGAACTAATTTCTAGGGGCTTTTAAAGTCAGCCTGCAGTGCTGCTCTGTGCCTTTACTGCAGAGACGCGGAGCTCTGAAAAACAAGGCAGGAAACAGGAAAACCACACGTTAGCAGTTTGACGTCTCCATGGCAACAGGTCAGGATGTTATCAATGGGGAAATTGCGAAGACGACAGGTAGCATGTTGCTTAGCCTCTCCTACTCTGATTTGATACTGCTTCATCTACCATCATCACTGTGTCAAGTGTTCACTTGCTGCCATGGGAAAAAGTGTGTGAGTTCTGATGTTTGATGCTGCTGCATAAAACTTTATCAAGGGTTTAAAATCTCCTGTTTAAACTCCACCTGCACTTTAAAATCCTTTTTGTCAGATGCTAGAGCAACTGTCAGAGTCCCTGAAGATGCACCAAACTGTTTAATAAATAAGATAATGCAGCGCTGCCCCTGCCCCACTTGTTGCTGCACACTGCCAGTGAGCTGCCTGAAAGGAGGCTGACAGGCCGTGTCATAGAAACTCATAGTTTGGAAAGTAAAAGAAGCGCAAATTAATGAAATTATAAACAGCATATATAAACTGTGAATTCTTTTCATTTTTTAAGCAATGTCAAAATAGTGAAACAATCTCACAGTGCCTCAAATATACACTGAGTATTAACCGTTACTGTAGGCATATTCTGATTTTTAGAAAATATTTTGTGAGCTTCTTTATGCTGTTCTAACGAACTGACAAGCTTTTTGTTTATTCTTTAAATGAATAAAGTGTTATAGAAGTCATCTTCTATCTCTAGCACCTATCTTTTCTCGCAATAATATTAAAAATGGGCCTAAAATGGTTTTCATTGCAAATAATAATTTGATTATTATTTCTAATAATAATAATCAAATATATATATTTGATTATTATTTCTAATAATAATAATCAAATATATATATTTGATTATTTGTTTTGTGCCCTGTTTTCAGATGGTGCATTTTCCCTTTATTATCTTAAAAAGTTCATCTTCATTAACTCTTGCCCCCTTTGTGCCTTTGCCATTTTGTTGTGCAAAACATTTTGTTGATTTTTTTTCTCTCTCTTTTAGTGTCGGTGTGTATAATGCACATGTTTCTCTACTGCATTAACCCACCAGTCCTCAGATATGTGGTGTGGTATAACTTCCTGGTCTCACCATGGGAAGACAAAAATAAAAGTTATTTGTCACTCTGGGAGCCCTTTGTACACATTTTCTCAAGTTGATTCTGCTAGTCTAAAACCTTTTATTACATTTTGTTTAAAAACAACAAGGAACTTTTGTATCAGTTAAATTAGAAAAGAGAAATCATTACAATGGTGGGAGAATATATCAACCTCATGAATTCAAGCAGATTAAGATATTTTGCTTACTATTTATAAATCAATTAGTCAGAGCTTGCATTTAAGGGATTTTAAATTTTGTATCTGAACTTGACTTTTAAAACGATCTTATTTCCTTAAGCGGTGCATGTGGTTTTTATAGCAGTATAACCCCTCGTGACAGTAAAGTAGCAGTTCTCCAGCATCCTGCAGGTGTACTCACCCAGCTGTGGATCCATTGGTCAGAATGAAGCCAAACCGGTCCGTCTCTGGTTCAAGGCTGACCTCTGATCCGGCATCCGACCCAGAGCTGTCCTCCTCACTCTGATGCCTGTGGGGTTGACTCGATGCTTTCAACATCTTCGCAGCACAGAAGACGGGGGCTCTTGTGGTTCACTTTGTAAAAGTATCCCCCAGTCATGAAGAGTTCATGATAGTCGGGCTGTGTATCTTGAGGAGCAATAATCCCATCTGAAACAAGCAATAGTAGTCAGTAGTCTACCTGTTCTTACATGTTTTTCTTCTGCTGCTATTTCTTTCTCTGTCGCGCACTTGACTAAGGGTTGGGAGAGTTTTAACAGGAAGTTAATAGAATGTTGACTTCCTGCCATTCAACCAGACACACCATCAAATGAAATGTAATTTAAATGTAAATACCTTTCAGATTCCCTTCATTATTGTGTATTTATTTGCAGAAGAGGTGCAGAGCGAGGTCTTCCAGTAATGGAAGTAGAAGATAAACTTCCTCTCTCTATTTACCGTTGTTAATCTGCACACCGCCCTTGCCTGTAACTGTTGCCAATGCATTGACTCACTTTTCCTTTGACACACACTGTGGTCCTTTATTAACGTTTTTCCTTTTTCTTAGTTGTGGAAGTGAAACTAATATTACTTTGACAGCATGACACATTTGTAAAAAAAAAAAAAAGGGTAATATTCTTTTTTAAGGCTTTTAAAATCCCTTCCTACTGCATTGCCAAATAGCTGCGTTGCAAATATACAGTGTCAAAAGTCAAACAAATTAAGGGGGAAATGTCAAAAGGTTAACAGGGTGAAGATATTGTGACTCGGAGAGAAAGGGGAATAAACGAGCCGTTTTGAATGCAGCATTTCTAAAACTGCGCAGTTCAGGGACCGTGGAGTTCATCACAAATCTCGCTCCAGAGGTATGTACCATAAAAGATTATTAACTGAACAGTTGCTGTTAGTTGACACTTTTACCAAGAAATGCTGAATAAATGTGGCTCGTTTTCTGTTGTCAAATAGACCTAAAATGATCAGCTGTACAACTGGGAAGAAACGACTCATGAGCAAAGTAAGAGTAGACTTACAAACACGTTTTACCTGAAAAACGTAAATATAACGCCTTATAGTAAATTAAGCGATGTTGGGTCATGTGTTTATGTGCGTCATTCAGTCCGTCTTCAAAAGAACAAAAAAACCTCCTAAACCTGGTTTAATCGCTACAACAACCACAATAGCTGCAGTTTTCTTCTTACATGTTGTTTACGCTAGAAGAAAGAATACATTTACCGTTTCGTTGTCGTTTTTGTTCACATAAAATTACTACATGGTGGTAATTGGTTTATAATCAAGAAACATCCTAAAACCAAGTTCGTACATCTGGTTTCCTATTCTCCCGGCGTTCCGCGAATACGTCATACAGCAGGGATTTGGGGCGCCAGATTACAGAAGGGCTGTCCTCAGCTGGCACTCTGCTTACCTGCAGGTTCTCTGATGTTTTCACAGTTTTCTGGTTTTTACATTGTGATTGTTGTTTGTATGTTCTGTTTTCTGACCCTCTGTTGTTAATCAGATGTCTGCTGCACTAAGTCTGCGTCTGTTGCACTGCTACTCGAAGAAAGGTACTAAACCACATTATAATAACATGCATGTGTGCTAAAATGACGTTGACTCACCTCGTGTTTGTGCATCTCCAGGCACATTTGGACATGGTTCTGGTGCTATGCGCACACTTAGCATTAGGGCACCGAGAGAGGGCTACAGTAAGTACTGGACTAAATACAGTAGTGCACTACAGAAGTAGTTTTTTTTTTTTTTTTTTTTAAATGTTGTCGTGTTTCAGCTACAAACTTGTCTGTATTTTATTGGGATTTCATATTAATGACCCACATATGGTAAAACAGTGCATCATTTGCAATTGGTAAGAAAGTGATACTTGGTTGTTTTTATTCTGTTTTCCCTTTCCCTGTAACTATGGCCTTCTGTTATAGCTTTTGTCTTTTTAATGTATATATTTTACTTTGCTACAAAGTAAAATATTTATATTTTCTCCTCTATTATTATTTATATTTTACTGCATGTATTACTGTAGAGCTCTTTCGGGTTTTCTTTGAAATACAGTATGCATATGTAGTTTACATACTTGCACACATGCAAATTGTAGTTTTTGGAAAATTGCTCAAGTCAGACTGGATAAAAAGCACGTGTTTAATTTTACAGCAGTTAAATGTGCATCTTTTTGTTGCAAGTATGTTAGGAAGTCTGACTAAGATACATTGATATTTGTGGGTGCAAAGTGGAAGAATGTGAAAGTTCCTAAGGATGTATATACTTTTACCATATTTAGGAAAAATGAAGAAAGCAAACAGATTATCTAACCACATATTTATTTATTTTCTCTTCTGGTAGAGTATGTAAATGCCCAGGAGCAGCCAACTGACCTGAGGTCCATCACTGACCGGGCTGCAACAACCCTCTTATGGACTGAGCTTTTCAGAGGTCAGAGCTGATGTTATTTCTGGGCAAATTACTTGATTCATGCAATGGAGTTGAAGCTAAAATTTGTATTTTCTTGTCAAATGTCACGAGAACACCAACATTTAACTTAAACAACTGCTCACTGTGTAGGGAAAGCTGATTTGTTGCTCATTGCAAATTTTTACCCAGTGATGAACACAGCTTCTGAGTTTGTTCGTAGCTTAAAATACTCAATGCATTTTAATTTAAAAATGATTTCAATTAATTTGACTCGATAAGGGGAAGGGCGCTGCCACAGACAATCAAAGATGAATCCACCGAATCTCTAAAGCTTTTCATAAAAATACGCTGTTGTAATCTTAGATTTTCTCCTTTTTATATACAATTGTTAAATTAAAAAGTGCATCAATTAAATCACCAATCCTTTATTCACTCTCTGGTGATAATTCATTGCAGGTTTGGCAATGACCATGAGCTACCTGTTCCGTGAGCCTGCCACCATCAACTACCCGTTTGAGAAAGGTCCGCTGTCACCACGGTTTCGTGGCGAGCACGCCCTCCGCCGGTACCCCAATGGAGAGGAGCGCTGCATTGCTTGTAAGCTGTGTGAAGCCATCTGCCCTGCTCAGGTAAACAAAAAGATAGACATGCATTGAATTTCAAAAATGTATTGATCACAGATCTATAAGACTTCTCTTTATAGCACTGGCTATTCCATTAATTATAAGCAAAAATAAAAGTCCTCCTAAATTTAATCCAGCTCATTCCGCTATTGGCCATTTTGGTTTTCTCCTCAGGCCATTACCATTGAAGCTGAGACTCGAGCCGATGGCAGCAGGAGAACTACGCGTTACGATATCGATATGACGAAGTGCATCTATTGTGGTTTCTGTCAGGAAGCCTGTCCTGTTGACGCCATTGTTGAGGTGAGAAAAGTGTATTTTTGTATTTCTGTTTTGCCTCAAACAAACCCCTGAGAAAAAAAAAGGGATATCTTTCTGGGATAGTCTGCATATTACCCTGAGAGTCACTTTTCTCATTTGATTCTTTCCCCAGGGGCCAAACTTTGAATATGCTACAGAGACTCATGAGGAGCTGCTGTACAACAAAGAGAAGCTGCTCAACAATGGAGACCGATGGGAGGCTGAGATAGCAGCCAACATACAGGCTGATTATCTTTACAGATGAATTGCGTCATCAGTAACAAACATTTCAACATATATATGCAATAAAAGAAATAGCTACATGTAGCCTTACTGATGCAAAAGTGAATTAGGGGTAAGCACTGAAGCCATGCTGCAGATACGCACGAAATTATTCACTGCTAGGTGAAAAATATCATGTTATTTTACTGACTTACTTTTAGCTGTGACTATGGCTCATAATTTTAGTGTATCCATGAGCTTATAACAAACACTTTGTTAAACTGCCACTTTAATCAAACAAAGTGGCAGTTTCAAGACATTACATGGAGGATGGTAACTGTGGGATAAAGTCTTTTGGACATTTCTTGCCAGAGCTAAGTTTTTATGGAAAAAATGTCAGTTAACACATTTGGGGTGTCAGCTTGCCTTTTATAACTGATTCACACTATTTATGATGAATTCATCATCTTATCCACTCGTCTTCTTAATATAATGCTTTCATCACTCTGAATCAGGGTCAAGTTGGACTCATTAAACCACGTGAATTGATGCCATTGTTTCAGATTATAATCCTGCTTTCTATTAAGCTGACGTAAGCTGTTTTCCACTGTTAACTTTATTGAATGTTCTTTATTTCTTGCGGCTGTTTATACAGTTGTTTAGTTCAATTAATTGGAGCAGTATCCACATTAACGTTTAACTTGACGTAAAGAATGCAAATTCTTTACTTAATTGTTAATTAATTGGTTTATTGCATTTATTTAAATATCTATTTATTTATGAAGCGTGTCACAGTTTATCAGCATCTTACCAGATTCTTATAATGAATTGGACATTCCTTATCCCAAGGGTTTAAGGCTGTTGAAAGTGAGCCCTGATTCCATGGGCAACCTTTGGAATAATTTTGCATGGCCCTCGATCACTCTTCAAGAGTAGCACCACTGGTACTAACACAAGCAAGTGATGCGAACGGACACTTTCAAAACTTGTTTATGGCGAGATCTACGCTGACAAGTTCAAATCTTTTTAAAATGGAAAAGTTAAATAAAACAAACTCTATGTTTGTGTTTTATTTACACTGCCTTTTGCTTTAATTTTAGTCACATACTACACAGGACCACAAACATCCAGCTTACTCATAGCAGGTTGGGGGCCTGCTATTTCATTAAATCTGGCGAAGTAGATCAAGCATTTTTGAGAAAAAGTGTTCTTTAACTACTTTTTTCTAAGCGAAGAAAATAGAAAACAGTTGACTGCACAAAGTTAGTACATCAGATGCCTTCCCAACAAGAATCAGAGTATTTTGTTTCATTAAAATATTGCAATTAGTTTTTGAAAAGTATATATTTCTGTTTTTACTTGTTAAATGACCAGTTTCTTGGGTTTTTAATTAAAGACAGGTTGACAATATTGGCCCAAGTGTCAAATAATTTGGATACCCCTGGTTTAAGAACCCCCCCATTTTATTTCTTTGATGCAAAACAGAAGTGGGACATTTTTGTAGTTTGATTTTAGTGCAAAGTTCTTACTTTTACCCCCACTAATACATTATTTTTGGCCTAGCAGTGTTGTGTTTTTAAACTGTTTTATGTCAAATTTTGCACAGTCTTTATAGAGCAATTACTGTGACACAGTAATATATATTTTTTGATTGTATAACTTAAACTTATGTCAGCAATTATAAAGTATTACAGCTTTTTAGTCCACTGGAATAAAGCGGATATTAAACCACGACTGTTTGAATTAATGATATGAAATGATGCACTAATTTTTAAAGGCAGCTTGTAAGTTCAAGCGTAAAAGTCAGCTTACTTTACATACATTGTATGAATTCACAACAAACATTTCAAGGCACTTTCCACGACAGGCACATAAAATTTTTATGTAATTACATACAATCCAATTCACTCCAAATTTCTTTGTTTCTATTAACTTCATAGCAATAAAATGCAGTCAGACCACTTGTTCATACACACACTTGGTTGTTTTACTGTTAGTTTCTATCTGTTAAGCCTGCTGTGTCATATGGAGATGGAGCAAATATAAATTGTTGCTGGAAGATTGTATTTGCCCTGTTATATTATACAGTATTAGTTTCATACGTTTTATATTGGAAAGAAGAATAAGTTTCTCTGCCTGAATTTATTATTTTGAAAATGTTTTATTAGTAGTAGTAGTAGTAGTGTTGTTATTGTTGTTTTTACGGCATTATTATTGCAGTTGAAATACCAAAATCTTCACCCAGCTTCATGTTTTTGTCTGTATCATACTCAGTACTTCATTAGCTTTTTTTACGAAATACCCTTTTAATTTAAATTAAGTAATTTCTTTGACCGCAGATTTTTACTTCTACTTGAGCAAAAGTGTGTGGAATAAACACTTCTCGTACATATTTGCCGCTGCACATGTCACGTGACCAGGGCGGAAACTGACTCATAGTCCACGCTGAATCTCCCGCGAACGCAGCCATTTACTCTTTCCTCTCTTCGTAGTGACACCGGTGAGTCTCTACTTTCCTTCCTCACTGCGGCTCGGCCTAAATTTCAACTTTACATTTGCGCAGAAAGTCAGCCAGAGCAGGCGAAACCTTTCAGGTGCTCATCGGATTCATTAGCCGTTGCCATATGAAAAGCTAGATCACGCCATCGATTTTTTTTTTGCCCTGTGTGTGCTAACTACTAGCTAGCTAACTTAGCCGCTAGCGTGTAGGAAAGAATGGCTTCCATGCCCATGCTATGTTAACATGTTAGCATGTATGGCTATCTCTCGTAACACTGCTTTGTTCTTCAGAACTGTTGGCATCCATGTGTTTGCATCTATTTAGTTTTCAAAACGTATATTCTGAATTTGGACAGTAGTCTTTATACAGCTAGTGGACTGTTGATGATGATTAAAGTTAGCCGCAGTGTGGAACACATTAGCTGCTTCTTCAGGCTGATTGTTCCACTCGAGCAAGAAAAAGTGCGCTCGCTCGTCATATGGCGCACTAAACTAACGCCAGCAGTTGGCTAGCTGCTAAGCTAGTTAGCTGCCCAGTGATGTTTAAACGCGCATCCAAGATTAAGTTTAAAAGTATTTTCCTTAAATTTGGATGCAGAACGCGCTATTATTTGAGACATTTTGAGGCTAGACGCACTAACGTTAACGTAACACTGCGTTTGTTGCGTGTCGGAACGTTAGCGGGGATCGAACATGCTAGAAGAAGTTGTGTGTGTGTGTGTGTGTGTGTAGCAGCCTGATTTCTCAAACATTAAACAAACCACCCAAAGCCCTCGTTGTTGATCTATTCAATATTGCTTTAGAGGTGTAATTAAAATAAATAAAATATGTAATTGCTAACACGGTTAGCCTAGCATGATCAACTGGGAGATAACGGACAAGGTGCAAACTGACCATCCCGCCCTGTTTTTCCTCAACTCAGAAAAGTCGCAACTATGGCTGACTCTATGGGACAATGCGTACCTGTGGCGGTGTTTAAGGTAAGCTTTCGACTCAATAATAGCAATTATATTCTGTTTTATGTCTAGATGAGGGACTCCAATGGTGATGTTGAGGCATTCATCAGTTAGCAGTTGTGAACCGGTACTAGCCAGTTTGGACTAACTACTGTCTGTTCCTCTCAGCTGGTGTTGGTTGGAGATGGAGGCACAGGAAAAACGACTTTTGTGAAGAGACACATTACAGGAGAGTTTGAGAAGAAGTATGTCGGTGAGTATTCCTGTAGGAAGTTCACCAGGCAATCTAATGAAGTCAGAAAACAATATACAGATCATTTCTGTCTGGCGATGCCATTTGTATATTTTTAAATGTTCTCGCGAATGTCTCAGTGATGTGTACTGCTAGAACATCAATGCTAGACTTTACTGCACTAAATATATATAAAGTTATTTAAGTGTCCTTTTCATATCTGGAAATAAAAGATCTAGACTTTATAGACATCCCATGTTCACAGTTACTCTTACAAATGATTCAAAATATAACGATTGCTTTGCTAAGTTTTTAAGGAGGCGTAAGGTTTTATTATAACAATGACCTGCTGAAATATTAAAACGTATTTATGAAGTAAATTTCCGCAAATTTGACTATTTTCTAAGCCAGGTTTAAATTCCTTAAGTTTAAAAACTGTTTAAAAATTAATCAAAATGGGAGCAAATTGGGATTACAAATTTTAAATACATGAAACTCAGTTGGAAATGGTGCACATGGACAGAAAATATTCTACAAATGACTTCATAGGAGTTTGAAGGCTAGGTAAAACAGATCAGTTATCGCCCAATAAAGCTTGTATATTGGAGGCAATATACGAAACCTGGTGGAAAAAAATGAACATCTTCCCTCTAAAATAGAGCTGCACATTGAGTTGCTTCATTAAACCAGACTTGTTTTATCTATACAGGCTTTTAAATATGCACACAGGCCAAATTCTGAAAATGTTTCATATTTCTCATTCAACTTGTCTTCATTTATAGCTACTCTGGGAGTAGAAGTGCACCCGTTGATGTTCCACACCAACAGAGGACCCATCAAGTATAATGTGTGGGACACGGCCGGTCAGGAGAAGTTTGGAGGCTTGAGAGATGGTTACTACATCCAAGGTACTAAACCGCATCTTAAACAGCTTGGATGCAGTTAGGCTGGCCTCTTTCTTTGTGTAGTGCGTTACCTTAATCTTTTTTTATTTCTTAACAGCTCAGTGTGCGATCATCATGTTTGACGTCACCTCCCGAGTCACCTACAAGAATGTGCCCAACTGGCATCGTGACCTGGTCCGTGTGTGCGAGAACATTCCTATCGTTCTGTGTGGCAACAAGGTAGACATCAAAGACAGGAAAGTCAAAGCAAAGAGCATCGTGTTTCACCGCAAGAAGAACCTGCAGGTAATGCATGCTTTCCCGTTTTTATTCAGAGTTTGTTGACTGGTCTAATCTTCATTGGGTCTAAGTCTGTCTTTTGTGATTACTCTCTCCATAGTACTATGACATTTCTGCCAAAAGTAACTACAACTTTGAGAAGCCTTTCCTGTGGTTAGCGAGGAAGTTGATCGGCGATCCCAACTTGGAGTTTGTGGCTATGCCAGCCCTCGCTCCCCCAGAGGTCCAGATGGACCCGTCCCTTGCCGCCAAGTATGAGGAAGAGCTTCAAGTAAGTCTAAATGTGTTTCTATGATGTGAATTTAATCTTGCAGCGCATTGTTTGTAGCTCGTCAAAACCACTCCAACTGGAAGCTTAAACTCACTCTTGTTTTCCAGGTTGCATCACAGACAGCACTCCCAGATGAAGAAGATGACCTCTAACCTGTTTTCTGATTTCCCTACCCTTCTCCCCCGGCTGTGGACAGGAAGTTTTGAGTTTTTCCCCCTTTACTGTAAAATCCCTTTTCAGATTTTTTTTATTTTTGAATTTTTCGTTTTAAAACTTAAGAGAAAAAACTTGGTGCAAAAGTTGTGGTTCTAATTTCACTGTATGACACACCCACCCTAGTGTTGTTGTTTGGCATGGCAACATGCTGCTCTCTTCGTCGTCAAGCACCCTCTTCCGCTGCACATATCCAGCTCACATAATGCTGTTGTACGGTGTACTGGAAGCACTAAGGGGAATAAACTTTGAATAAAAACATTCTCAGTATAATATAATTGTCTTGCCTCAATCATTTTAGATATGATCATAGACCTAGAATATCAAAAGGAAAAATTATGTAAAAGTTATTTCAGTTGTAATACTCTGTATGGGCAAATAAAGGCATGATACTTAATTTGTTCAACAGGCTGAATCCCATTTCAGCCCTTCCCCTTCAGTCTATACTGTGTTCTTAAGGAATGGGGTGTCCCAGTTTAAGTAGGGCAAAGGCTTTTCAAATATGTACTTGGAAAGAAAGGATCTGTGCTTGTAAGTCATACTTACATGTTTACACACTTAAGTGCCAGGGAATAACCCTATGGTGAGCAGTTTTCAGTGCTCATAAGTTAATCCCTTTTTATGTTCATGATACTTGCATTTATCCAAAATGACCTCATTGTTGAATATGCAACACATAATTTGCTTGCATAAACTTCTACCTTTAAATCCACAGAGAAATATTGTATTTTTCTCAAAAAGATGTATTGCTTTAAAGAACATTCATAATGGGGAAATTGTAGCCGAAATGAATGGTTTTTGGGTTTTTTAACAGCCGGTTTGGTTTCTAGACATTAACATTAGTGATGTTTCACTTTTCTGTCCACTTGGTGTCACTGGCGTCCTTGTTTTCCTCAGTTGCGCATTGAACCATTATAATGAATTACGTAACAGTTTTGCTGATCTCGTTCAATGTGACGTGTAATGTCTTTTAACCAGTTTTACTCAATTCACTGAATGAGACCCTAAACCTTTTGATTGTCCATCTAACACAATCATATTTTAATAAAAAAGACATAATTGTTTTAATAAGAAACATGATTGTGTTGTAACATCTGCATAAATGTGCAGCATCAAGAAAGAGTTGCAGTTTGGTTTCTTATCTTACTTTAAAACCATAAGCCTTTTTAAACTGAACTTGCATCACATGGTAGTACGGTGGCGTACTATTGTTACTGCATCTATACTTGTCAGGAAACTATGAATGGTGCGTTCAGGTGACACTAAAAAATGCCGAAATCAGGTTGCATACTCTACGCTTTGCTTTTCTCAGAATTACTGACGGTAAATACAAAGACTGACTAAAAAAAAACCCAAATTTTTTGACAATCTTGTTTTGACTTTCAGGTTATGTCAAGTAAAGGCAATACTTTTGTAACATCACAATCAGTTATTCTATATATACTGTAATGTAAATTGATATCTTGTCAATAAATATTTAAAGATTTAAATATTTATTGACAAGATATCAATGACTTCATTATAATCAAACACTGAAGGCACATTATAAGTTTAATGTTTGTAATAAAATGATAGTCTGTGTATACACCGTGTTCCAAAATATTATGCAAATTGGATTTAAGTGTCATAAAGATTAATTTTTTTGTTATGCTTTTAAATTTATAGATGGTATTGTGTGTCAGGGCTCTTTGAATCACTATAATTAATTTCAGAGAGGTGGGTTGATTAGTTTGTCTGGTGAGCTCAATTAAAGGAAATCTACTTAAGAAGGATGTTCCACATTATTAAGCAGGCCACAGGTTTCAAGCAATATGGGAAAAAGAAAGGGTCTCTGCTGACGAAAATCATCAGATAGTGTAGTGCCGTATGACAAGACATGAAAACATTAGATATTTAACAAAAACTGAAGCGTTATCTTACTGTGAAGAGATTTGTGGCTGATTCAGAACAAAGATGGGTTTGTACAGATAAAGGCATAATGAGGAAGGTTTCTGTTAGACAAATTCATCGGATTAAGAGAGCAGCTGTTAAAATGTCCTTACAAAGCAGCAAACAGTTATTTGAAGCTGCTGGTGCCTCTGGAACCTCAAGGTGGAGGATCCTCCAGAGGCTAGAGGTGCATGAACCTACTATTGCAGAAACGGCCGCAGTGGGCCCAGCCGTACATGAAGATTAATTTTCAACATTGTTGTTCACTGATGACTGCTGTGCAACCCTGGATGGTCCAGATGGACGCAGTAGTGGATTGGTGGTGGATGGCCACCACATCCCAACACGGCTGTGACATCAGCAAAGAGGTGGTGGAGTCAATTTTTGGGCTGAAATCATGGGGAGAGAATCATTGGTCGGCCCCTTCAGAGTCCCTGAAGGTGTAAAAATGACCTCAGCAAAGTATATGAACTTTCTGACTGATCACTTTCACATCCTGCAAAGAAATTCCAGCAGAAACTTTCCACAAACTCACAAGTTCAATTGTGCAGGTGATATCAAAGAAGGGGTCCTATGTTAAAATGTAACTCAGTATGTTAAGATTTTTTTTTATTGAAATAGCTTTTGATTTTAGTACATGTGACCACTTAATGCTGCACATTCAAAGAATGACCTTTTGCAGTTCTTTATAATCCATAGATTGTTTAGAAAATCTGCTGTGCATAATAATTTGGAACAGTGCATTTTGAGTTTTTTTATTTTTGAAAAAATACTGTTGTCATTGGGAGCTTTGTTCAGTAAAATTTGATTTATACTGTAATAGTTCATGACTTGAAAATTATACTGACCATCATTTGCATTGACCATTTAAGAAAATCTGAGAAAATATCACTTGCACAATAATTTGGAACACGGTATAGATAGAAGTTATCGAAATGGGAATCTAATAAAAAATTTAACTTGAGTAGAAAAGTTAAAACAAAATGAGTGGGCCAGTAATTTACAAAAAATTGGTTCATGATTTAAGCTTAGTAATGCAAACTACAAAACAACATATGCAAAAGGATACATTTGATTCTTGTCAAATGTAATTACCATGAATGAAAACGATCTTTAGTGTTTATTGCAAGTGAAGAATGCAAGACTGAATACTGCTGTATGTTGTGAAGCTTGTTCTGATCTTTGTTTTATTTCTCTTCTGATGTTCAAGAGAAGGTCGAAGAAATCTGGAGTGTTACACAGCTTTGATCTAGTTTCCCACATTTACCATAGCAGCTGACTTTATTTTTATTCCCCTCTGAATTCATGTTATTGAAGAGGAATATATTCCTTCATTAGTGAGACAAATGGCTCCAGTTTAGCTAATCTCCTCATTTTACGTGAAATTATTAACTTACATTATTTTACATGATTGCTAACTCTAGTTAGCAATCACAAATTAACCAGTGATCATTATTCTGCATGTATTAACATTGTTGAAAAATTATATCTATATAAATTTCATTATATTTTTTTGAAGCTTCTCTTATTTTGAAATATTGCCCCAGGACTTTCCATATATTTGCTATCCAAAGTGGGACTGTGACTCAATGTTTGCTTCTTTAAATTAACTACAGTGCCTTGCAAGAATATTTGTGCTTTTTGAACTTTTATCATGTTATTGTAATTTAAATATAAAACAGCATTTTACATTTCAGCTGTTAGGTGCCACAGAGGATTGTTAGAGACATTAGTTAACAAACAGCATCATGAAAGACCAAGGACCACAGCAGATAGGTCAGGATTAATCAGAGAAGCAGCCAGGAGACCCATGGTACATTTGTAGCTGAGGTGAAACATGACAACAATTACCAAAGCAACCCACAAAACAGTTTTTGCAGTAAAGAGTAGCAAGAATTAAGGTACTGTCAAAAAAATCCCAAATGAAAAACAATTTGAAACCGAGCCAGAGGTTCAGTATGTAGGAGAATGACCTCAAAAAGACTTCAAGAAAATTGAGAGTTTGTGTACTTGAAGATGCTTTAGTTTTGGTAAAGCATCTTCATGTGTTAGAATCGGCCGTATGAAGTAGAAATCTCCATCTAATTGAGAATTTGTAGGGTAACTGGGTGGTTTTAAGAAGTGCGGACTCAGGCAGGCTAAATTTCATTTTCATTTTATTTATTTAACCAGGTCAAAAACTTCTTGAGATCTAGATCTCATTTGCAAGGGAGATCTGGGCAGAAATTCTGCAGGAAATACTGCAGAATGCAAGTACACTTTTTAGTTATTTATTTTTTCCTGTAAAAAAAAACGTCTTTAAACCTATATTTTATCTTCCATCTCTAATCTTTGCCCTTGACCAACTACAAATAAAATAAAAATAAAATGTAAAAATCCCATCACCCTTTCTCGTTACAATGTGACAAATGTTGAACAAGTTCTGAGTACAACAAAAAAATTTAAGGTACTCTAAGATTAGTTAAATTCAGACATAAAAATCACAGTAAAATCACAACATGACTTTTAAATGCTGTAATTTTATTTAGGTATATCATATTCTTAATTTGATGCTTTTTCCATATTCTCTGATGTTCACAAATAGTGTCAAAAACGTACTGATTCCCAGAAGGAGTTGTTCAACGCTATTATTCCCACAGCACCTAAATGCATCAGCAGTGCAGGTGGCTCAGGGCGTGGCTTTATTCAAGTGAAGAAGGACTTGTTTGCGCATGCGTGAGCTAGAAAAGTGCGTTTTAGAATGATTAGTGGTGGGCAGCGCAGAGGCAGATTATACGGCTCCACACAACTGTTGTTTTAATCCCCTGGAAGAAGAGATTTAGCAAGAAAAACCCCAGCCTTTAAACCCAGCAGCCATATTGTATGGAAAAGCGACGGGAAGACTCTAATTTTCAGAAGAAAAAAAAAAAAAAAACTCCGCTCCTCAGAGACCTGCAGGAGTTTGGGGGAGTTTTAAATTTCCTTTCACAGGTTGTTGGGTTTCTGCTGCACAGCCTAGCTCTGCAGCTGGCTGAGGAATCCAGGCGCTGGGAATAGTTTTCCAACCAATTTGTTGGTGCAATATTGGTGTTGTCTTTTTGGATTTGAACTGTTATATTACACAACTAATAATGAAGGACCGATTGGAACAGCTGAAAGCGGTGAGTAATGTACAGGAAATGTGTTTTTTGTCCACCCCTTTCATTGTGTATACACTTAAAAACTACATTTTCATTTTCGAGAATGTTTAAATCGTTAGAAGACACTGAATTTAACACGGGGACAAGCTATTTGAGTGAAAGGAAACACATTTTATGACATATCCGGCCATGAGATGACATAACTGATGATAGATGGTAGTAAATCTGTAGCTTATGTGTGAATTTAATATCCTGGTGTTGGGTAAAGGATAAAGATAATTGAAGTCATTGTGTCAAATGTGTTCAACTTGAAATTTAAGATTAGTTGGTGATCTATTGTAATGTTTTAATTTCTTTTTATTTTAATGCTAAACCTTCAAAGTGTGTTTTTCAGTTATTGCACTGATCAGACTTTTTTTTCGTGCCAATACGAAAAAAAGTCGTATTCTTAGATTCAGATTTTTTTTTCACTAATGTTGTTCTTATTTCTTACATTTTTGAATCCCCTTTATGCCTCAGAACAAATGTAGGTAAACTTTATTGGATTTACTGAACGTACACTAAGGTTGGTTAAGACGTTTAAAGAGCAGACATGTTGTGAGTTCTTGGTTTTGACAGGTTTAATGGTTGGGACTATGGGAATTATCTTTAGAAATTTAGAAGTTGGGGCTGGCTAAGGGGAAATCTATCTATTCAATAATATTTAACGCTTTAACACGATTCTATTCAGTTTCAGTGTGCTAGTGACTGCTTGGATGCAATTTTTGTTAAGCTATCGGGACCATGCATACTATGCTAACTGTCTATCACTAACATTGGCCAATTGGATGGACTTCACTGTCATTTATTCCTACTCCTGATATAGATGTTAGTGGCAAAGATGCTAATGCAAAGGGATAATTCTGGGTACATCTAGAGGATAATAAGAGAGTTCTGTTAAAACTGTCGGTTAATCACAATCAATATCAACATCACAATTTTCAACAATAATCTTAATGTCTTGTTCTACTGAGCTTTCCTGTTCTAAACCAATGAGTAATTGACAATCTTACTCTTATTTATGAGATTATACTCATCTTTTAGGTGTCATCAGCTATTTAGAAATTCAAAATTTTGAAGTTTCACTTCAGACGTTTGGAAATATCGACATTCTTTAGGTTTATTTTAAAAACCAATCAATCAGTTTTTAGGTGGACGTGGTAAGAACTGGATTTGTAGGAGGTCAAATGTATTAGAGAGTTGTTTGAAGTCCTTTTCATAAGATACCAGACATATAGCTGGAGTGACCAAACTTTGGTCACCAAAGTTTTCTTCTCATGCCGTGTGGCATAAGCCAGTGCCCCCCTCTCCTGCCTGTTTCTGCACATGGATGGTCAGCTGGCTGAAAGAAGGCACACATTCTTTCTTTTTTCAATGAGAAGATTTGACCAATTCAGCTGTTAGGAACAATTTTTGACCAATACAAACACAGACCACATTGGTGTTTAAACTCCACAGCTCCTTCATTAGGTTAACATTGATGTTTAAGATACAGCTTGCAAAATAAATGCTGAAAATCTGCTTAAAACATCAACTTCAGACTTACTGCTGGAACAATTGCACCAACTCATTGAATACTGCTTACATCAGTATTTTGCTGCTGTGATAAGTAGCAGAATGACAGCCATGTGTATTTTTTATCTTTGCTCCAATGTTAACTGTGACATAATTAAAACTCCGGTAATCTGAGTTAGATTTCTGGCAGCTGTAGGAATGGATGTTGCTTTTTCTTTGAAAAAACAGCAGTTGGATGTTTTGCATTTGTTTTAAGCATGTAAAAACCACAAACGTCTGGTGTTTTTACTCAAGTTTATCATCCAGCGAGGATTTCCTACCAATCCATGCGGAGCCGCCACCTGCTGCTATGCAATGAATCAGCAATAAAACTGCCTCCATGGTAAAAAAAAAAAAAAGTAACCTTTGGAAACACATTCTTGGAAATGAATGGCTAAGTTTAGATGCTTCTACAAGATACTCTAAAAGTCTGTTGTCTGCCTTGCGAAGAGAATAAGTTATTCTGTGTCTGAAGGTGAACAATGTGAACAATGTTGAGTGTTTTCCCAGCTCTTGGTGCTCATAGAGCTGAGGCCTTGATCCTGTTGTTGAAACCCAATATGAGGTGTGTTGCTATGGCTTCTTAAAACATTTGGCTAAATATTTGCGCTGTTTAAAAGACTGCTGCGCTCGGGAGTGTGTCCCTCTGACACACAGCTGTCCTCATATTAGTGAAAGGAAGTACAGATAGTAGCCTAAGGAGGCCATTCATGTGTTGGGAAGTTGACAGAATGTGTGTTTCATGCTTCAGTGAAGCTACATAACCTTCTCAGACTCGACGTTCTCATATTTACCACCTTTCCATTTATCTTTTCCTCTTATCATACTATCATCTTACTCAGCTGCGCCTTGGTTTTCCTCCTTGAGTTTCCTTCCTAATGTTTAACTTGCTGGCTGTAATCTAGACTGCATATGTGTCATTCTGTAGCCTTATGTTCATGTAAATGTTTGTCCAAGCTACTGCTAACAATCACCTGACTTTCAGTAAACTTGAAGCCTTTTGGACAAGAAGAGACTGTGGAACATAATTTGCTCTGAGTAATGGCAGCTTTTACGGTGCTTAGTTGGTCTTATCCTGGTTTCTTGTGTGGTTTTAAACTCAAATAATTGAATTGGATGTTTCCCTTTGTGTGCTTTAAGAAAATGTGGATATGAAAACCTAAACAGCTTTCTGTTGTTTAGTTTTCTGTCAAAGCTAAATATTTTTTCAGCTTTGCGTGCACAGTAATTCAACACTCTAACTCAACAGGCTGCTGGTTTTGGTTCCTCTCTTGAATCCTAATGAATGGATGAATTGTAGTAGCACTTAGATTGCTTCCTTTATTATACAGTCTTTATGTTCCCTTGTCAGATTGCTAGCCATTGTCTAACCAATAGCTTGTTTCATGTCATAGTCCAGTGAAGAAGTGAAGGTATCAGGCTATATATCAGCCATAAGCTAATATTATGGCTCAATCTAATAAAGCAAAAACAGAACTAAGTGTTATTCACTTATTCACTTAATCCTGTTTAATCCTAAACAACTATAAATGACAAGGGTGATACACAAAACTACAAATTATCGGAATGAAATGGTCAAGAGGGAAACAAATTCTACCAAAATTTGAAATGAAAGTTTTGTAAAAGTTTTGTTTTGGTTGAAGATGTAACATGGTTTAGTTCCTGAGAAGAAAATATTTTCAGATAAATGACCCAGAAATCCGGATTCCCTTCAATTTTCAGCTCTGCTTGCACAGAACTAAAATTTCATGTTTGCTGCATACTAAATGTTCAACATAATAAAAACCCTCTGAATAAGATGCTGGCCGTTTTTCAGGATTACAAACTGGTTCCAAACATGTTGCCTTCTTTAAAACTGCAGTGGTCTTAAGTTTTTTGATGTAGTAAGCCTGAAACAGAGACTATGAGTTCATTTCTGATCTTCAGTAGCACATGAACCCAATGAGTTGCAGGTAAAAAGGTGTGATTGTGACAATGGGAAAACCTTTAGAAATTCGTCTGTTGAGACCAGTCTGCCCTTTTTTTCACCTGACTAACTTGAAGGTGTTTGTACGCATTCAGGTTAGTCAAAGATATTTACTTTTTAAGCTAAAATGCAGTTTTTGGGTTTGACTGAACAGACTGAGACGAGGTGTAATGCTGTTCTGAAGTATTTCATCAACAAACGAATTGATGAAATACTTTAGAGATGCATTATTGCTGTTGGTTTGTATTGCTAGGTCTAGTTGAATCAACAATTAAGTAAGTCCCACTGCTTTTCTGACTTGTAGCCGGAAAGCGATAAACTGAAATGTGACATTATTCACACATCTCAGATGTAAAGCGCAGAGCAACAAAGTGTTAATAACCGAGTCGTTAGTGAGAATCGTTTTAAAGAAGAACATTAGCCCTGAATTAAATGTAAATGTTTCACAGATGGCTTTCTGTTCTGCTTCGCTTTGTCATTGTTTTTGCAGAATCACAGAGTTTTTAATGCACCAACCTGAGGAATCACTACAATTTCTTCAACAGAAGTCAGGTTTTAGTTTATTGCACCAATAAAAGTGCATATAAGATAATTTGTTCTCTGTTCATAAATTAGGAACTTTGCTTTGATCTTTTCCATTGGGGAGCAAGTTAATTTCCACTGAGCTGTAACTATATTATTATGGCTGGATGCCTTTATAGACCTGACTAAGGCCTTCCTTTATCACAAAGCCTCCTCTACTCTTTATTAGCTTTAGCATCTCAGTCACCAAAAATAGACCTTTCTAATCAAAAAATGTTTGCACAACTGGTTAAAAACATTATTGGCCTGGAAAACTGGCATTTGTGTGGAACTTTCTAAATAATTTCCTGCCAAAGCCAAACAGTCTTTTGCTATTACAGTATTGCACATGTTGATATCTTGGTGTCTGCTGTGACTTGATTGTGCAGTTCTAGTAAAAGTGCAATAAATAAAACAGTAACAAAGAACAAATTGACTCTGTTGGCTGCTTGGTCCTTTTTTGCAACTTCAGAATTGGAGACAAACTTATTAATTGATTAGAGATCAGAATCTGACAAATTTCTCGTTTGGCTCAGATAAACAGCTGTTGCTTTGCACATTTATATTTAATGGATAAGTATATATGATGTTGTAATTCCTATTCTGTTGGATTCAAAACTACTCAATCTGCCTTTCAGTTTTCTCTTCAGTATATCCTATTAATTAATAAATATTGAATTAGCAGGTATGAGCTAAAAGAAAACCAGAGATATGCTTGGATGAGTAAAAGCCTGATTGGTTCATCTCTATTAAGAACACCTGAAACTAAAATGGGATGGGATTATCTACATTAGTTCTGCAGAGTTACTTGAAGATCAAAGTTTTTTTTTGTTGTTTTTTTTACACAAACATCATATATTGCTTTATTAAACTTTTCAATTTGTAGCAGGACCCTAAAATTAGCCTTTTTCATCAATTTGCAACATTTATTTTTCTGTTTTCTGCTCCAGATAATAAAATAAATCAAACCAAGATAGACCTTTTCCCTATTAATTAAACATTGAAGCAGTAGCTTAAAAAGAGAAGCTTAAAGCTATAAAGACCTGATTAATCCAGACTTTCTTTGACAAAAACAAACTTTGTCCATTAAAAATAAATCTTCAACTGGTCACTGTGGGATTGGCAGCTTTTCATTGATAATCTTATCCAGGTTTACAGGTGGAAGCATTTGACTTATTTTTGTTTTCTTTTTAAAATAATAAAGCAGCTAACCCTCCTTCACTTTTACAGTAAAACTGTCGTGATGGACAGGTAGCACCACAGCCCAGGAGAAAAATGTGAATGACGGAGCTTAGTCAGCTTCCCCTTTAAGAGAGCCACTGATTTCTGAGGCCCAGGATCACTGTGTTTGTTTAAATGTAAAACCTTTAAGCAAACCTTTTCAGGCATCACCTTGTTGTTAGGAGGGAATTATGCAACATGACACATAGACACTTTGTGAGTCTAATGATGTTTTGCAATAAAGAAACAAACAAAATCTTCCCACTTCTACGTGCATTTGCGTTTTGTGCCTTTTTTAAGCTTTATGTCCACTTCACTCTCATGATTATGTGATGTTCAGTAGGAGATTATTGTATCTTGGTTTAGATCAAAATCTCATTTGCTCCAGCGTGACTCGCTGCATCTGTATTTCAGCTCACAGGTCTTCCGTCAGTGTGGTTTTTATGTTTATCTTTTATAAAAGAAAGAAAAAGGTTTCAAGCACTTTAAAATGTTGTTCAGAACAGAAACCATCATTTGACACTATCTGATGTTTATGAGTGTTCAACGTGTTTCAGTGTCTTTCTGACTGCAGAAGCTAATTCATTGTGTGAGCCTGTGACTGCGTCGAAAACTCTCCGTCTGACCTGGATAACCCCCCTTCCTCTGATTGTTTCTGAGGTGATCCTGCACAGAAAGCGTCCAGCTGTGTCTGTGTGGCCCACCTCTGTAGGGCGTGTTGCACAGATCGGCTTCCTTTCCTCCTGTTTCTGTTGAACAGGCCTGTGGAAGGAAGTGAGCTCTTGTTGTTATCTCATCGCTGCAGAAGCACTGTGTGTCAGAGAGGTTGTAATGTGTGAGGCCAAACTTCTCTTTTGATGTAAAATCACATGACTGAGTCACAGAGAATGAGAACGATACCAATACATGTTCACAACTGTTAGTCATGACAGAGTGAAACGAATAGTCCAGGAAAACATTTGCAATTCAAATTTTGAAGGCGTGCGTAGGTTAAAGGCAAACTTGGATGAAGTGCTGGGAAAAAAAGAGGACTGGTTTTTGAACTGGTGGAAGGAAAAAGCTGCACTCCAGTTTGAAAAATAGACAAAGTAATAATCAAATTATGGGAGATGCAAGTATATACTTAAATACTTTATATATTTATATACTTTATATATATATAATAAATATAAATACTTGAAATACTTCAATTACAGGTAAATGTTATTCTGTAAGTAAAACGTTCCAACTTTTGTTCAGAGCTGATCTGAGCTACATGCTTCCTTGCAAAGGTTTTCATGCTCTATTTTTAGTTTCACTGTATTTTGTGGGCATTTTATTTCATAAACCAACATGAAATGGTGCATGATTGTAAAGTGGAAGAAGTTTTTACAAATCAAATCTGAAAAATGTGGCGAGAATTGATAGTTAGCGCAGTCACATGAGAATCCTTATGGGTGTTTTATTGCCATCCTTTCTTAAGTCAAATTTCTGAGGAACATGATTGTTCATTGTGGCACTAGATCTTATATATGGCGATTGGAAAATATGTCTAAATATAAATGCATGCAAACGCTTCAGATTTTTGCTTTTTATAGAGAATTTTGTAAATCATGTCATTTTCTCTCAACTTAATCAATCTACTTTGTGTCAGTCTGTTGTGGAATACAATTAATTCAGGTTTATGGCGTTAACTTGGAAAAATGTAAACATTTCAAATGGCATGTGTTCACTCTGTGTTTATTTGGATCATGACAGAGTTGGATGATATGATTGCCGGGAAACCAACAGCTGTGACGCCTGACTTTTTCCGTACTTTGACTTTGACCCGGCCACACACACCTGACTGTCACACCTGAAGAGCTCGGACTTGGTTACACATTACTCACACAACCTGACTCGCATAAAGATCACCAACCAATTGCATCGCGTGGGTGTCATAAAACGTTGTTTGAGTTGAAAAAGTTGAAGTGATTTAAAAAGGAAGAAACAAATGAACTGGTACAATTTTTTTTTCCCTTAACTTGACGCTGTCAAAACGCAAACCTGA
This sequence comes from Xiphophorus maculatus, assembly GCF_002775205.1. NCBI lineage: Eukaryota > Metazoa > Chordata > Actinopteri > Cyprinodontiformes > Poeciliidae > Xiphophorus > Xiphophorus maculatus. The sequence goes on along the minus strand of NC_036465.1, from coordinate 15,532,681 downwards.
CATGTTTACTCTTTAATTTTGGTTTTTAAAACCGGCTGAAGACAGGTGGAGTTCCTGCAGTCATGTAAACATCCAGCTGCACCTCACTGTGTTTGCCAACTTATCCCAGTGACGTTATTTGTTATTTGTAGACTTTGAAGTAAAGCTGTCTAATAAATATTTTGGGTGTGGTTTAGTTAGGGTGAGCAGTGTCCCAGCTTGATGTGTCACGCTACCAAACAAGGAAATGGTTTTACTAGTATGCTGTGGTCTTTAGCTGGGAAATGAGGGACTAAAACCTTCCTTTGTGCTCCAGATTTTCCACAAGATCTAAATAATGGCATGGAGTGTCTCTGAGTGAAACATTGGCTCAAATTTGTCATTTCGAAAATGTACATGAATCTACTTGAACTTGTAAATGCACGTATGGCAAATGTTTAAGTTAAATACATAGTTAATAGATACATTTTTTAATGTAGTTTTATTAACATTTTCTTGGTAGACATTAGAACATTAACTTTATGAAATTTGTGATTATATCACGCCTCCTACCCCACACACACAAACACACACACATAACAGAATAAAGCAATAGATAACCGGTAAAGGCTACATGTATTGGTTTCCATTAAACATACTGGAACTGACATACATGGTTGAACCAAATATATTTTTTTACAGCTTAGAAAATGACAAATAACCTTTTCCAGTCCTGTCTGATATTAACTCTAACTTTTGCAAGCTACTTTTATGCAGTTAAAGTCAGGTGTTTACATACTGTAAATTTCCTCTTGTATTTGGTAGAGCTGTCTTTTAAACTGACTTGGGTCTCCCAATTTTGGGCATCCTCTCCCTGAGTTTCACTGGATTCATTTCACAGTTTATCATGACACACTTTTATGTTTTGGGGAGATATGCAAATTTCACACCAAAACATGTTAATCTCTGGGAGACAGATCTAGATTGTTCCTGAATGGTGTGATCACTGTACATTTCCATAGTGAGATTTTTGTTTGACCACATGATTGGCAAATTCTGGCATCTGGATTGTAAAAAAAATCTTTGAAATCCTAACTAATCCTAACTACCCTAAAACAGGAAAGTTTGAATTGAATTATTACCAAACAGTGGTGGAGGAAAAGTTATTTTTATATTATGTATGTAAATATCTGGTTTACTTGGTAGTAGGTCTCACACATGGAGGTTAATTTGACTTCTAAACAGCAGTTCAGAGGAAGTTGATCAACCATGTTGGTTAATTCCTGGAACTTCTCATCTTCAACCTGATCATGTCCATGTGGTTTAAGGAGTCCTCTTTAGCAAAGACTCTCCCAGCCATGCATTGTTGGAATTTTTTATAACCTAAAACTGAATTAAATAAAAGATTTGAAACTGGAAAACAATTTTTGAAACTGAAAAAGATTTGAAATGGAGGAAAAATACATTTCCAGCTCCCACTGATTCTTAATGCAACAGCTGGGAATATTTTGTCCATGTCTTTAGCCGTCAGTCACGGTTCCACACCTCGTGTCTCCTAAGGCCTCGCTCCCTCACAAAGGGGTTTGAAACTGGAAAAAAAAACCTCAAATCTGGAAAGATGTTTTGACCTTTTTTTTGTTGGTTTCAAATCCCTTTCCAGTTTTAGTCTCAAAATTACTTTTCAGTTTCAAATCATTTTTCAGCTTTAAGTGTTTTTTTCTTTAACAGGTTTTTGGCCCCAATTTAGCTCCATAAGCCTGTTGTATGTAATTGTTGAATTAAAAGTTACCAGAGTAAAGTTTGAAATTGGTATGTTTTGACCTTGTGGGAGGCTGGACATAAGAAGGAGCCAACAGCGGCCTCTTCGTTGCAAGTCTAGTTTTGATTCGTGACATGAAGAATAACTACACTGGATGCTGCAGTGCAGCTAACAGTGAAAGCTCAGTACACAGAAAATCTGTTTTTGTTGTTTTTTTTTACCTTCTTCCATTTAGCACAGTGTTTTCACAACTAAATGGTACAACATAGGCAAATATAAAGAATAATATTGTTATTAATCAGCTGACTATTAGGTTAATGGTAATTTACCGTCTCATTTATTGTGTCTATAAACTTATCTGAGAAACGAAAACAAATCAGGAAACTGATGCAAATAAAATTTTTATGAAAAGCCAAACTATTTCACTTTGTTTTTATTTTTGCATGCTGCATCACTTTATCTTTATCCATTATCTTGCCCATTAAAGTTTCTGGACATGTGACTTGTTGTGTAGATTAACCAATCAGGTGTTGGTGTTGGTTTAAAGAGGCTCGCTGAGTGTTAATAATTATATATCGAGTTTTTGAACAGGAATCATGAAATACTTGCATGCAGAAATAATTGTTTATATATGATGGATTTCAAATGTAAATATTTGGATATGCATTTACTCTATTACCCTAACATTAAAATGGGTATAAATATAGTAATTTCTAACATTTTTGCTTTCCAGTATTATTTTGATAGTACCACAAGTAAAAAAAGTCATTGATTATATTGTGACAATTTAAGAGCTAGATATATCTTAGTTTTTGTGTCTGTTTTGTTTTTTAAATGGGATATTTCAGTAATTTGAACAAAAAACGTCTACTTGTGATTTGTTTAGTAGTAAATAATTTTAACTGTCCAGCACTCTAATCTGACAATACTTTTGTTTTCTTCTTAATCTTGGCAGCCATGAATGTTGTTCAATCATTTGCAAAATAAATCATCAGAAAATGGGCCAAAATGTCAGATTTATGGTTTTAAACTGTCTATTATCTTACAGGTTTTTTTCCCAATTTAAAATGGTATCTTAAACTCATGAAAAGACATTTTTGTTGTTTTTAGGCTAGAAGGCTCAACAATTATAAGCAGCTTTATTTTTTCAGTTTCTAATGACTTTCTCACATTATGGGGAACTAATTACCTTATTTGTTTTCAAATGTTAGACTTGTGATCAAGATGATGAGGAGGTGGAGATCGCTGTGGACAACGCAGCCTTCATGGATGAGTTCTTCTCTCAGGTCAGGTTTTATGCTCTCGATTGTTGTGCAAAGACCTAACTTCTCTTACATATTTTTTTGATTTGTAAATTGTGACCCGTCTGTCTGCAGATTGAAGACATCAGGAACAGTATTGATAAAATTGACGAGAACGTGGCTGAAGTCAAAAAGCTTTACTCAGTCATCCTGTCGGCTCCCACGTCGGATCAGAGTGAGACATCTCACCTTTAACTGATTTACTGTATTTTTGTGCCCAGTTTTTTTCTTTTATGAAAACATAACCAGTTGAATCTGGTTCACAAAAATAAGGTTACTGTAGTTTTTTTCTGATTTGTCGTTTTTATTCTATTTTTTAAACCATATTTCAATCTGAGCAGAAAAAAAAACGCACACAGAGTGTGACAGAAAATGAAGCATTCTCATTTTCTCTGCATACATCATCTTTAAAAAATACTTAATTTCTATCTGAACATCCCTGGTTTTAAGACAATTTTTTTCCTTTCTTCAGAAACACAGGATGACTTGGAATCAATTACTAATAACATAAAGAAGATGGCCAACAATGCAAGAAACAAACTCAAGAGTAAGTCTGGCAGCGACAATCACATGTTCTCTCGTCAGACTGAGTCAAACTTTTCCTGAATTTGATGTAAATGTTGGACGATGTGTTTATGACGTGAATTTGAACGTTGCTCTGTTTTCCAGCCATTGAGAGAAATCTGGAGTCGGAGCAGCAGGAGAGGGTGTCAGCTGATATGCGGATACGTAAATCGCAGGTAAATTGTGCGGAGGATGAAGAATTTTCAAACTTGTAAAGCTTTGAAATAGGGCTGTTTTAATTCATATTAAATTGTTTCATGGGGTTTAGTTTAGTCAAATATTTCGGCATATAAAGGTAGACTCCCACCCCCTGAAAAGTAAACATTGTACAGCTGTTTCCAGGATGTTGAGAAAGATTTGTGATCATAATTTGCATCCATTCTGTCCTCCCAGCATGCAGTGCTGTCCAGGAAGTTTGTTGAGGTCATGACAAAGTATAACGAAGCTCAGGTGGACTTCAGGGAGAGGAGTAAAGGACGTATTCAGAGACAACTTGAGATAAGTAAGTTAAACCTACACGCACAGAAACAAAGTATAGAATAATCCCATAATAATCTCTGTTTTCACTTTGCTCTGTCCAGCTGGACAAGCGAAGACAGATGAAGAGCTGGAGGAGATGTTGGAAAGTGGAAATGCTGCCGTTTTCACTGCTGGGGTGAGTGTGTCTTGTGTGTAAATGAGCAATTATGTCCCCTGTTTTAACAACTTTACAAATAAAATTGGTTTTGCTGTTTTTAAAAAACTAAAAGCCCATTATTTGCTCATTTTTAGATTTCTGATGTTTGTATAAAAGGAACTTTGTTTGTCTTGTTCAGATTCTAGAATATATTTTCTACTCAAAACATGTTCATTTAAGAGTTCATAATAAATACATAAACTGTTCTCAATGTTCTTCTCATTGATATCCAGTAGCATTAAAACAAAATGTCTTAGCTGTGCCAGTTGATGCCAAGCTGGATGATGTTTTACGTATTTAATAACCAAAACATAAAGATTCAAGAAAAGGAGTCATGCTTGTTGGTGACGTCTCAGCGAACAGATGAAACAGCTGTAGGGAGGCTTCTGGAAAGAAACGGAGTGACTGAGAGCACTGAATCATGTAGCTTCGACTGCAATGTGTCACTGATAAAATGAGAACATGTTGCACTTTAGCTTCTGTTCAAGCTTTTTGATCAAGAGGAGCTTGTGTTCGGCACAACTAAGGAGGAATTTCTTGTTCAAGGACACCGAGTTCAGCTTAGGATTCCCTAATGTGCAACGACTGGGCCAAACCACATCTAAATTATTACTATATCTTATTGCTATAATGTAAATGCACACCTGAGGTTCTCAGTAATTCATATGAAACTATCAAACAATTGCAAAAAAACAATAACTGGGAAATTGCCGGAACTTTTTAGGATATCTGATTTATTAAAAAGCAACACAAGAACCATTAAGCTTATCAATTTAAGACATTTGGACATTTCTTTTGATATTGACATTCAAGAAAAAAAAAAAACTTGGATTCACACTTGATGAGTAAATGTTGACATTTTACTTGCCGTCTGTTTTGAGCCTGCATGGTAACAGTGAACTGCTCGTCTTTGCAGATTGTGGACTCTGGGATCTCAAAACAAGCTCTGAGTGAGATTGAATCCAGGCATAAAGATATTGTCCGTCTGGAAAGTAGCATCAAAGAGCTGCATGACATGTTTGTAGACATCGCCATGCTGGTGGAGAGCCAGGTACACTCCTCTGGACATCACCTTTTTGTTGCTTTATTCAAATCCACCCATCCATTCTTTCAGCTCATCTCTACCGTGTCTTAGCGATCAGTCCTGATTCTGTCTGGTCGTTCTGTCTTGGTGTTTTTCTCGTTCTTGCTCTGCTGTTCGATGACTGTCGTTCTGCATCTGTCTGTCTGTCTGTCTTTTTTCCAGCTCCATGCTTTTCTTACACCTGACCTCTGCCACCACCACCTTCATCTCATTCCCTTCATGGAACCTTAATAAATTTAGTAAGATATGACCCAAGCATCATTCACACCTAATTCATCACAAACGGGGTTTTAAGAGATTTAGCAACTGTTATAATTAAACTACTAGAATATGACCAACTGTTTTTTGTGCTGCTTACACCGCCATGCTTTCTGAGGGAAATGGTTGTTTGAGGTAAGAGTCCTTGCATTGCACTCTTTATGTTGCTTCTTTTTTTACTGTTATTTATGTTCACGTTTGGAATTTGAAAAGATTTTGCTGTCAAATAAATAAATCGCCGACTTTGCCAATTGCTTCCAAAGGGTTTTGAAGTTAACATCCCTGATAAATACTTTTAATTACTTCAATTTCAATTCAATTTCAAATACTACTATGCAGTCCACTTAATTTAATGTGTTTTCTTTAAAAAAAAAAACGCCGTTTAAGGAAACCAGTAAACTGCATTGAGTCACTTACTTTTCAGCAAACCGTCCCTCCTGAACCAACATGTAGTGACGGAGGACGGTTCATTGCGTAACATCATTCCTTTCTCAGCAATGTCTCGTACTGAGCATGCATGTTGTAACAGTCAAAATGAAATACTCTTTAGACGCGATCACTACCACATTCAGATCCATCCACCTCGGTATTACTTCTGGATTTTTTTCTATTCTGTACAGATTGGCTGTCATATCGGTAGGAATGTAGCTTATGAAAATGGTGTGTAATCATGCCTTACAAAGTTATAAATATAATTTTTTCTCTAAAAGTAGCAGAGAACATAATACATAAAAAGTGGCTGTAATAATTACAATAGTAATATTTATTTTGCCTGTATTTTATTGACATTTTAACTCTTCTAAACGGCACGTGCAGAATTTGATCTTCATTACATTCAGTTCTTTTTTTTCCATCTAAATAATAGAACTGTGTTGTAAATTAACCTTGTCTCAATTACATTATTTGTTTAGAAAATGTTTAAATGAAAAATAAGAAGTCTAAACTGTTAACTTTTTTTAGATTGGCAAAATTATCTCTTTTTTTAAGACGGTGGAAGTAATTTTAATGTGAAACAGTGAAACCACAAAGGACTTCGGTGCAGAAGGTGGTGATTTTATTTTTGGAAGCTCTCATTATTTGCTGCAAATTGAATTGGGGAAAGAAAAAGAATTGCCTGATTTCAATCTGCAGTGCATCACTCAAGATGCATCCAACACATTAATTATACCTTTCAAGTTATAAGTAATCATGTTCATAAAAGGAATAAATTTGTTGGGAGCTAATGAGCTCGATCCGCCTAGCACTGAGACAGTTATTTGTATGAGCGAAGGCTTTTATCAACCATGGTGTTGATTATTTTTAAATCCTGGTACTTCCTGCAGAAATTCAATATTTAACAGAAATGGTTTCTTTGCTGTTCTCTTCACAACAGCGGTGTTTAAAAACTCTTTGCCTCGCTTTGTGCTTGTGCATACGCGCACACACCTGCTGCCAGTTTTGAGCAAGCTCTTCATTGGTGGCAAGAATTTTTTAGCTTGCTCTTCAAGAAGAGATATTTTAGGTTTGAGATGAGCTTGCTGGTGATTTCAGCTGTAGTCTTTCACATCTTTACCTGGGCATGTGCAGCATGATCTTGCTTTGCAGAACTCTAAAAACATTTTGATCTTTCATCACAAAAAAAAACTGAAGCTGCAGTTTGCAAAACACAGAAGTGTCGATGCCAAAATTTGTGACCACATGTTTTCTTGATGGATATTAAAATATATGTTTCTGTCTTTTTTTCTTTTTTGTTGTTGTTTTTTTTTTCTCAGGGGGAAATAATTGACAACATAGAGCAGAATGTATCCCAGTCAGTGGATCACATTATTAAGGCGAAGGAGGAGATTAAAAGAGCTGAAAGGTACCAGAGCAAGGCCCGCAAGGTAAAGTGTTTCGCAATCTATCTCACTAATATCACCTTTTCCTGTTGCTGCTTCTTGTTTTATTTCAGTCACTCTAGCACTTTTGCCCAGTGTAGCACATTTCATCCACTTTGCATGCCCTGCATATCGCTCTTCTGTTCGCCTCACTGCCATTAACACTCGCACACAACCGTTGGAATAATGTGTAAGCTCGCTGCATGTTTCCTCCTCTCTGCTGTCACTCGTTTCCTTCTGCTGCTGCTTCCGGCTGCGTGCCTGTCAGGGCGGGATGATTGACAGGATTGAGAGCAACATGGACCAGTCGGTGGGCTTTGTGGAGAGAGCTGTTGCAGATACTAAGAAAGCTGCCAAGTTTCAGCAAGAGGCTCGCCGTGTGAGTGGCTGTGGTTAAGAACTGCAACTCTGGCTTCCTAAAAGCACCCGAAACATTTGAGCTTATTTACGAGAGGCGTCAACTTGTTGAAAAATGTCAAATAAAAGCATTCGAACTCCACGAGCATCAAAGAAAAATAGTACATTTCAAATCTGCATCAAAACGTCATGGTAAGCGGTTTCTTGTATTAATATCTAGCAAACTTTACTGTCAGTAAAATGATATTTTAATTCTTTAAGATGTATTTTATGTTTTTTTGCAAAACTAGAGATTAAATTAAAAGTGCACACATTGCATGTGAAACATAAACTTTCAGAATCCAAGTGATCTTCATATTGAAATCAAGTTGCAGCCATTGGAGCATAAAAATATTTTAATCTAATTTATTTATGTCAGTTTTTTCTTATAATAAAACTGCAGTAGATTAGCCTGCTGTTTTGTTCAGTTGTATACCACAGCTAAACCTAGAAGCTCTGTAAAAAATTATTTGATGTAGTTTAGTTTTACTGGTGTTTTGTTGAACCTTTATTTCTTTTTAAATTGAACAGTTTTTCACGGATACTAAAATCGTACATCAATTTCCACAAATAAACCATTTTCCAAATTGTCAGCTAAGGTTTGCCATTTCTGTTCATTAATAAAACAACTCATTTCAATCAGTAGAGGCAATCATCTTAAAAAACAAGTCTATTTTTACTTTTAAATCTCACTTTTCAAACACCAGTTAAATCTGATATGATTCCCAGAGTAAAGCAAATATAGATGATTAAGAAAGTAAATTAGTGCACCTAAACTACAAGAAACTACCTGTTGACTAAATAAACACCTCAATGCTTTTGGGAAGCCAATCATTTCATGATTGAGATCTGTGACGACCCCCAACCTTCCTGTGTGATTCATTACTAAACTCTGTGCCGTGTGGATCCCTGTGATAAAACCGTTGCTGTGACCCGTCCTCCACCCATAACCAGAACCAAGATGATCCTCCTCCCACTCACCGAAACACACACACAGTCACTCACACACACAGTCACTCACACACACTGCTTGTTTTCTCTTTTCCCGCCTTTTCATTTTTAACCTTGCTGATGTTTTTGAACATGACTAAAGTGCTCATCTGTTGATGCTGAAGATATTGTTTGCTTTTACCTGCACAAGCATTCGTGTAGGTGAAAATAACTGTACAGATTTTTTTTTTTTTTTTTGTGCAACTTCCAGCTATGTGGCGCATTGTCTACTTTTTAAAATTTTTTAAATAATTTTCCAACTGAGACTTGGATCTGACCAGAATGTGTGTACTTGGTTATTCCCAACAGAAAACTGTGATTATAGTGGTGGTTGTGGTGATCTTACTGGCATTGATAGCGCTCATAATCGGGTTGTCAGTAGGATTGAAAAACAGAGGAGCTGTTTGACTAAAAGAAGAGATGTTGGTGAGTAATTTTGGAGAAAATCTTCAGTGTAGTGCTGTAACAAGTGGGAAGGAGGCATGCTTTGGAAAAGAGGTTTCTTTTAGACTTGAATGAGTGTGTTTTCTCCAAAACACACTCAAATAAGCTGGGAGCTTATTTGATGTGTAGGTGTGTGTGTGTGTGCGTGTGTGTGTTGGCATTTCTGGTCACTGCTAAATGACTTGGTGTTAGTGGAGAGTTGGTTTGATCTGCGAGGGATTTAAATGCTCCTGCTCTCTGTCACTAACTCTCCCTTCATTGGGTCTCTGTCTCTCCCCTTCTGTAGAAGATGATCTTCATCGGTGTGTGCTGTGCTGTGGTTTTAGTCGTCATCCTCATTATCATCCTCACTCAGACACTATGATGGGACCGCCGGATCCCTGCCATCATCATCGTGTGTTTTCTTCACCCAGATCATCCATTTTGTTTCATCATCTGCTCAAAAAAAAGGATTCAAATTCCTGCGTATGGATCAGAGCTGCTGGTGTTAAAAAAAAAAAAAAGGGGGAAGATGATCTTTTGTGACTTCTTCAGTTCCAGACAATCTACGGACGCTCTGATGAGGAAATGAGAACTGCAATGCGGCTCACTACCTGCTTACACCTCTGTGGAAGCAACAAAAAGGGAACTGGGAAAATAACTGACTGTTTCATCACCTCTCCAACACCAAACATTTCATTGTTTTTAACATTTGATGCCAAAGTTGCACCCCTGTGTGTGTTTGTCCTAAGCTGTTCTTTAAACCATGCAGGAGCACACACACACATACACACCCCCACCCCCAGATCCACTCTTCTTGCCTTAATGAGCCTTGACACATATTACTACTTTAAAAGCTACTGAATGTTTGCTTCTCCAGGTTATGGTTGTTTTTAGAGAGTTCCAGCACTTTCACTGTTAAAAATATTGAATTAAGCTAAGGTTTACGTAATTATATTGTAAATAACAGAAGTCATATTTGTGCACTGTTGACAGTCGTGTAAGAAAATGTTCTTTTTCAAATATGAAGGACGACACATTTCAGCAACATTTGAAAGAAAAGACTAACAAGTAATCCATTGCCTTGAGAAGGTGCCTTAAATTTAATGTTGGCAAATGGACTGTAATAGAAACTGTTAATGTGCTACCAAAGAGTTTGCAGACTTGAATTAACACTAGTAAATATTTTTTTGATTTAAGAAGTTTTTACATAAAAGGGACAATTAAATCATAAGGAAAGTAACAGCTCTTTTTAGGTGTATTAAGTGATTGTTTCCTCTGTAAACGTAAAGCTAAGCTGCCAGTTTATGAAGTGCATCCATTCAATTTTCTGTTAGAATGATGTCCAGAGCCATTTTTTCTTCATGTTTATACAATTATTTTGTCATCATATAATTTACAAAGACTTCAATAATCATTTTTAATTATATATACATGAATTGAAATGAAAAAGTAACATTATGGAGCTTTTATTTTAATTTTAAATATTGTATAATGAGGTGAACTTCATAAGCTGGTAGTTAAGTAGCATTTTTATTGGGCACCATTATTTTTTCTCTGTAGATAATATTGCAGTCTGACAGTTTACAAAACATTACATTGGCTTTAGCACTTACGGTAAAGAAGGTGGTTGTGAGTTGTGTGCATATAAAGGCGAGATGTCATTTCAGTCAGTCAACAGGAGCCAAAGCATTTTCTTTCTTTACAAGATTCTGTGTCTTTACACTTTCAGGAAATACTTGAAATCAGCGTCCAGCATGATTTTTGTGGCCATGCAGGTCACCGAAGGAAGAGTGGGGAAAATTTAACCTTGTTGCACATTTCTTATGTCAAATATTTCAAAAGAATTAAAGATTTGTTTTTTTCTTAAGTCTGACTGTTTGTGCTGCTGTTTCTGAGTCTCAGGCTAAACTATACAATGAGTAGTCAGACATATATTACGATTTCATATAAGAGTTCAAGTCAAAGTAAGACGTATTTGCAAAACCAAAGGAAAATGGTACATGATTTTAAAAAAAACAAAAACCTGGAAACTTTGATTTGCATTTATTTTCAACGCCCCAGAATCAAAACGGTAAGTATTTGAAGGTATGTTTCTACCAGCTTTGAACATCTAGATACTCATTTTTGTTCATTCTTTACTAAATGTATCAACCTCATTTGGATTTAAGGCTTGGCTTTGACAAGGCCATTCTGACACACATACTCTGATCAAAACCACTTCCCTTGTAGCTGTGGCTCAGTGTTTAGGGTAGATTTCCTGCTGGTAGGAGAAGCTCTGCTCCAGTTTCAAATCTTTTGCAGCATCTAACTTTAGATTTTAGAACCTCCATTTTTCCCTGAACTTTGACCAGCTTTTGATAATCGTTTTCACCAGCAATCTTAATCACCACCCAGAGTTTTGCATTTAGACCAAAAGTTTGGCTTTTCTTCCACATTTTAAATCACCCTGTCAGTATAACTAGGCGGCTATTTCGTGGAAGGTTTGCACTTGTGCTGTTCTAATTTATTTAAAGATGGGATTGTACAATGCTGTCGGCCTTCATATTACACACAGGTGACCTCTTTTGATTTATTTGAGAAGGCAACCAGTTGCAGTTTTTTAGGGGTATTAAGAGACTTTTTGTGTGTGTAAAAAATAAAGTATACTCTTAGTTTGCATTTGTGCACCACTCTGTTGATTCACTACATGAAATCCCAATAAATTGCACTGAAGCTTGCGGATGGTTGATAAAATTTTGTAACGTTAACAGGGTGTGAATACTTCTGCAAGGCACTGTACAGTAGCTGCATGTGAAAGGTTTTGATGACTGTGTTGTGGAGAAGATGTGTGAAAGTGTTTTCTCTTGACCGCTGTGTTAAAGTACAGTTTTCAAAGACTTGATATGAGGAAGTGAAGGTAAGTTGCATCACCTGTCTTCTATAGCATACAGATACACACACCATAATCTGACCCTTCCTTCCCCTTTGCTACATCATTTCCTCTTACCGACTCCCCTAGACATGCAAACACTTATATTTGGTTTCTTTAACTTTCTTGTGTGTATTTTAACTCTCCAGAAAAAGATGATGATTACATTGTGCTGTGCCATCATTGGGATCGTTGGGTTCTCCTATCTCTACAGTTTCTTCTCATAAAAGATTTTGCACAGGTGAAACATCAGTCTGTGATAATTTTTTTTTACCATTTACACGGTGCTTCGAATGTTTTACCACTCTTCTTCTGTCTTTGTGTTCTTCCTAGGAATAGAGATCTCCAGGAGAAAACATTATTTTTTTTCCTGTGGTTCTTACCCAGTTTCTGTCATTTAAATTTGTAGATTAAATTTAAGCCACTCTCAAATAAAAAAAAAAACAAAAATAATATTAATAACCACTGCTTTCTTACCCTTTCTCCCTTCCCCTCGGAGTCTCATTTGAATCTCTGTTCTTGCTGTATAAAGTGTTTGAAAACGTGTCATAAATGTGGATTTTTCTCAGTCTGCCTCCTCTTAGACAGATGGCTCAACATGTGACTGTTAATCTTCACGCATCACTCTGTTCAGCTTTAGTCCAGCGCCTCCTGGTGGTTCTTTGAAGAAATAACCATTATTTATGAAGAAATGACTGGGAATGTCATCTAAACGTTACAAAAATCTTGGGTTTTCTCTACCTACACTCTAAAATGTTTGAAGCAGATCTGTATTACTCTATCATTTGTGTGTTATAAATGTGATTTTTGTGTGTATGAGTCCATACTGCTTAAAAAAAGGCTTGTATCTTTTCTGTAACAGCGGGTCTCGCTGGCTTTGCTGGCTATGTCAACTCTATAAAGCCTGTTATGTAATAAAAGGAAATCTACAGTGAACCAAGAACCGTGCATGCCTCAGTCCTTCAGTGAATCATTTGCATCAGCTGATCATATATGCTGAAGGAAGAAAATATACATATACTGTATATGTCGTAGCATTGATCATTTGTGCAGATCTGGTCTAGCTGATGCTCTGCTGTTTAGCCTCCGGTGAGTTTTCTGACCTAATTTCATCCCCCATCTCGCCGCTGCTCAGAAACCCCGCCCATATGCTGGATTTGGAGCGGGGTGCGTTCGTTTTACTCATCCGGATTTGGACGATAAGCTGGAAGGGTCAAAATTATTTAAAAACGTTAAAATGTCGTTTTTCAGAAAAGGTAAATGCATAAAAGTATTCAGGACTGCTTTGTGAATTTCATAAATGACAGTCTTAACTTTTTATGTTAAACTTTAAATTTGGAATAAAATTTAAGTGTTTAATTCTGTAATCTTAGGAAATACAGAAGATTTATTGATTTACTCATTTCTAAAAGAGTGTCCAATATTAAAAGATCATGCAAGGAGATTAAAACTGTGAAAAACTTCTGCTTGTTTTTGGTAAATTATCTGATTATTTCCCCCCCCATTTATCAAAATAATATTTCATTCATATAAATCTCGTAACATTTCCGACATCAAACTGATTTCTGAACGTTTTTTTAAAAGAAATATGTGTTTGTATACATTTATTTATTTTAATCTACTTTCTTTTAACATTATAAAAAAATGTGTTAATGCATTTTTGATAGACATCCGTGTTCAGTAAATTACATTATGCGTTTTGATGCGGCTAATTTCTCAGATTAAAACTATTGTTAGAAAATAACAACCTTTAAGCCTGTATTATTTTTCCATTAAATCCACCATTATTAAGAATGAACCATTTTAAACCATTTTATGATGGTTAGATTTCTACATTTAGTATTTTTAATTTGCGGTAAATGGAAACTCATCGAATTATAAATAGTTTTTGTTTGTTTTTCTTTCTTTTGTTTGTCACTTTCTCAAAATTACTGTCGGACCTGATCCGGACGTTAATGAAACAAAGTAACCGGTGAATAAATAAAACACCCCTGTATGTTAATGTATTGTAATAGCTTTTTAAATAGCACACGCTGTGGCCAATGACGGCAGCTCATACTAATCTCCAGTCTGGTGGTGAAGGGGGCGGGGACTAAATATTTTCCTTTTTGTGTGTGTGCGTGAGTGTTTGTGTGTGTTTTCCAACCAGCTGAAAATGGCGGCGGCCCGGACCGTCGACAGCTCCTAACTTTTATCGCACAATAACAAACACCTCAAAGATACTGGGCTTTTTTCCGCATAACATGGGGAGAAACCGTATCCAGAGGCTACAGACGCGTTAGTCGGGACACATTACTTCCACCACACCGTCTTAGCGGAGTTTAAACATAAAGGTAATGATGAAAAGCTCCCAACTACCGTAGGCAGGCTAGCGACAACTAGCTAGTTAGCATCGTTTATAGCCGACGACCTAAGAACAGTATTGTCAGCGGAGCTAGTTTGCCCGCTCAGCTGACGTTTGGTTATAGCGACACATATTAGTTCATTAACTATGTTGCTGTCAGTTTCGACCCTTAGCAGTTTGAAATATAAGAATATATTGTAGAAAAAAACCAATCGTGTGATGCTAGCCTTAGCTCGCTGGCTAAGGCAATAGTAGCAGGCTAGAACTAGCAGTGAGCGCCGGCTCAAATAGAAGAATATTAGTTTTAAAGAAATATGTGACATTATAGCAATGCCATTAAGCGTTTAGTTTGCCCGTTTTAGAGATTTAACTTTATTCCTCTTTTGCAGACTATGGACGATCCTCACACACGGTACAGCAAACGACTGGTAAGCAACTTAGCCAAGATGCTACCTCTCCATAACACTTTAGTTGTTTACAATACGTCTAAGATCCATTTGCTGCCCAGTGTATATCTATGGAGCCGTATTCTGTTAGTAATTATGAAACCTTTGTGTGCTGTGTTTGAATGAAACGACCGGCTTCTTTTGTGCAACTGACTCCAGGCAGAAGCCCCTCTGTTTTGGTTGTAATGAACTTGTTTAAAGACCCTGGGTTCAATAGAAGGTCAAGTTCACCATCTACCCTGATAGCGTTTGTTCAGCGACCTTGTTTCACCTTTTTACAACCATTTTTCTTTCAGATTTAAACCAATAAAAGTCCACCTAGACAACATATTTAAAATCTTTATCTTAATAGTTGCTGGACGGGGAAATTAAACATCATTTTAGAAAGCTTGGAAATATAGTTTTTTTTTTTCTGTTGACTCACTTGTTCAATTTCTCAGAGTTTAATGTAATTGCACGTTAAATTGATAAATAACTCTTCTTCCTGTTCCCTTTTTAAATTTTAGCACAATTAGGCAGTTTTAGGCAGTAAACGCTACAATGATTACATTGTATATTGACAGTTTCTAAGACTGGGGAATGCTCCTCATTCTTAAAGCAAATTTAAGCTTAAATAATTGTTTGTTTGGTGTGAGAAAAGCACATATTTGGGAAGGGGGGTGGAGGGGTTTAATCCATCTGTCTGACCAAACAGAGCTTCATGTGGGAGGGGGGCTGAAAGGGGGCAGTGTGTAGAAGATTAACTTCTGCCATTGTATTATGGTAATTCTTTGTGTGCAACATGAAGTGATGCCGCAGCTGGTTGAGTGATCTTAGGCGAATTGATTTTTCGTCTTCATCTAGAAATAAAGTTTAAGACTAATCATGATTTCAGAGCAGATCAAAAACAAGCTTTATCCAGTGTCTTTGCATGTGCTGTAAGTAGGTATGCTGCTATCAGCCTGTCTTTGCTTGATGTTTTTGCTAGAAATACAGGTACAAGCTTGTTCTGATGGACAGTGAGTTATGGTTTTCTTTAAAGGAGGAGCTGCCTACTCAGATTTTGGCCAACTTTGTGTTTGGGTTTTTGACGACAGAAGCACCTTGGACAAAAATGTATGCTACAGGTTAATTGGCAGAGGAAGTAGTTTTGAACTCAAAAGAAAATAAAAAGCTTAAAAGGATATACCCATTTATGAATTAAAGTGGATGTCCCTACCATTATCTGTTTTTACAAAAAGAAGTCAATCAAAGAACTTGCTGATACCTTTATAGAATGAAAATTGATCAAGTTCATAGTTTTGCAGTGTTTAATAAAAGGACAAAGAGATTTTTTTGTTTTTTAAAAAAAATAATTTCACCTGCTAATTAAAAGTAAATTAGTTGATTCTCGTCAATTAATTGTCGCATCTTATGCTTTTGCTTTAATTGTTGCCTAAAAATATTTTTATTTGCCATTATGATTTTCCATTTAAAGAATTCCTGGTGATTAACAAACTCAAACCATAATTTATCTTTTTCTTTTCATACTTGTTAAAAAATCAAAGTGGAAACGTTGCTCTGATGAAACCATGTCTCTGAAATGTTTCTCAACCAAACTGTCAACATTTCTATGTTCAAATTCAAGCTGTTTTACCAAAGCCTGGATGGTCAAGTTTAAATTAAAAATTTGTGACAGTCTTTTTGTCCAAGATCTTCAATTTAATCATAACAATTGTGAAAAGGTGAGGTGCCTTTTAGTTTTTTATGTTGCTGTAAAGTAACAAATGTGGCCTTTGTGCTGAATAAAGGAGCTGCTGAAGGTTAATTAAGAATTTAATTAAGGCACAACATTCTTCATAAAATATTTTACTGCCATATCCATCACATTTAAGCCAGACATGTTTTGTGCTCTTGTGTTGCATCCTTTTCTTTACAAGTTTCATTGGAGATTGAAAGGCAAAATTTATTCACAAAGTCCAGCTTCTGAAGCCATTCTCTTGTTTAGCCTACACACACAATATTGGTATCATTTTAGTATTCTTTTAATTACTGTCCTTTCAAATGAAGCTGTTTGTTTTAACCTTCAATTCTTCTAAAAGGTTTGCTAATGCACCTTTTTAAAGGATATTTATAAACACTGTTGTAATCTTTTCCATTATCTTTGAAATTAACTTGACTTTGCTTTTGTGTAGTTTGAGGTTTTTCATGCTGTTTTCCAAATAAGTATTTTCAGAACAAGTAATAAAATAGTCTTTGTCCCAGTTGTGGTTTGGGGCGCAGCTTTTTTAATTTGCATCTTATTTGCTCATGTGGCTGTGTTCTGTTTTACATTAGTTGCTATGACGCTGATTTGTCAAGGAATTTGGAAAAGGATCATTCTTAGCCCAGAAAGTGTCTGTTAAATGATTTATAGGAACTTGTAGTTCAGTATTGGTGTGAATTATATTTAAATGTCATTCACAAGGTCTCCAGAGTTGCTCCTTTGCTCTGTTTTGTTTTTCCGTCTCTGCTCAAAATAAGTTACTTTAAGAAATCCTGGGGCACTTTAGACTTTAAAAAAATCCAATTCACTCTTTTACAGAACCACATGATTGATAATTGAACTAGCTTAGATCTGTCACAACATAACAGTGTTTATTGGATACAATCACCAATATGACAGAAGGGAAAAGGGAAGTGAGAAAAGTGTCATCAAAGAATTAAAAAATAATTTGGGGCACAAAAAACAAGAGAACATGTGGAGATAAATTCTCCGTCACTTTTCCCCACCTATACATTAAACTGTCTCTGATATTATAGTCATTCAAATCGCTTCTGTTTGAGTTTTAAAATCCACTTTTCCTCCTTAGCGGACGGCTCCGCGAAGGCAGTACCAGGATGATGGAATCTCAGACGATGAGATCGAAGGGAAACGAACCTTTGACCTGGATGAGAAGCTGCAGTGTGAGAGGTTTGGCAGTGATCTGGTCAAACACATGGAGGGTAAAGGTGAGATGCCCACATGTAAATGAAATGGGTCCACTCAGGATGTGTAAAGGCAGTGCAATTATTTTTAAGTCACTTTATTCTGTACTTGTAGGTGAAACTTACAAGTACAGCAGTGTGTCCTGTTTGTTAAATAATTTGCTTTGCTTTTTCCATCTCCTTGCTAGATTTTACATATGAATATATACAGAGAGAAGGGCTCAGGGACCCCATTATTTTTAAGACAACCGATGGGCTCGGTATACAGTAAGTCAGTGTATTTATCTTTTATCTCATAATATCATTTAAAGAGAATTAGAAAAAATTTAAAAATGACTCTGTCTTACAGAATGCCAGACCCAGATTTCAGTGTGAGTGATGTCAAGTTATTTGTTGGTAAGTTCTTGATTTCTGCAGTCTGTTTATATATTTAACTGTTTTTTTTCTTAGGTTTGTTGCGTGCCTTTAGGATCAACTATTTTAAAATTTTGGAAAGCTGATTGTCATACATTTTTCCTGAAAAAAGACAAATTGAGCAAAAATTTTTATGTCTTAGCATGTTTGATCACAATTTAAAAGTTTATACAATACCTTTTTTTTAAACATATGTCAAATTTAATTGCTATTTAATTATTTCAGCTTAGCAGTGTATTTTAGGCTGCTGAAGTTATTCCAGGGCTGAATTTCAGCTTTGTTTATGGAGGTGTTATTTGCTGAACTCTTGTCAACTGGCCTGCAGGCAGTCGACGGATTGTAGATGTTATGGACGTGAATACCCAAAAGGGAATTGAGATGTCTATGGCTCAGTGGCGACGCTACTATGAGACGCCGCCATCGGAAAGAGAGAAACTCTACAATGTGATCAGCCTGGAGTTCAGCCACACCAGGCTGGAGAACCTGGTCAAACGACCAGCATCAGTAAGGACCAAAGTTATTTCACACTTTAGATCTTTACACATATTTACAGTTGCATAACAAAGAACTTAACATACTTTTGACTTTTTGGCTGTTTGACAAGGACATGGCAACATTTACTAGATTGCATTGTATTTGCAAAGAGAAATAATATTGGCTGGCAGTAGTAGAAATAAGTGTGAAGACACATTGGCATCGTCTTCTTCTCTCCTCTGTCCAGGTGGATCTTATTGACTGGGTGGACAACATGTGGCCTCGTCATCTGAAGGAGAGACAGAGAGACTCCACTAATGCCATTATAGACATGCATTATCCCAAAGTACAGAAGTGAGTAAACCACTTGGATATTTGATTCACTAAGTTAGGGTTCTCTACTGAACATTTCTAATACATAGTTGTATAAGAAAGTTACTTTGTTTTCTGAATCTGGCTGTGTTTGTTTCTCAGGTACTGTCTCATGAGTGTGCAGGGCTGCTTCACAGACTTCCACATCGACTTTGGTGGAACTTCAGTCTGGTACCACATTCTGCGAGGGGCAAAGGTCAGTTTTGACATGATGCTGTATAAAAACAAAAAGAGAGAGCTTTTGCTGTATTTGATCATATTTTCCTTAACATCACTTTTAATCCCCTGTTAGTTGAAATTAAAATGAAAATTTGCATACCTACCTTTGTTGAACGTTTTGCTAAGCTGGAATATTTTTGAGATGGAGACGGTTTGGAAGGCCTGATGATTAAGACATGATTAAGTTTAATCTGGTTTGGGAGAAAATATTTAAGATGATTCAAACTCTTGTATTAATCATCTATGAACATTTTCATATTTACTTCTTGCAGGTGTTTTGGTTGATTCCACCAACGCCTCAGAACCTGGACATGTATGAGAATTGGGTTTTATCGGGAAAGCAGGGGGACATCTTCTTGGGAGACAAGTGTTACGACTGCCAGAGGATAGAGCTCCAGCAGGGCAACACCTTCATAATCCCATCAGGTCTGTTATGCCAATAACAACGATCAAACAAACGCATTCGTCTTTTGAAACTCTACACACCTGCTTCCTCTTATTGAACATAAGAGGATAAAACAAGGAGTTTTATCCTGGTTAGATAAAAGTTGAAGAAGAACGCATTTAATCGTCACATTTATTGTGAATGTTTCGTGTGCTGCAGGGTGGATCCATGCTGTGTACACTCCAGAAGATACTTTAGTGTTTGGGGGGAACTTTCTCCACAGCTTTAACATCCCCATGCAGCTCAACATCTACAATATTGAAGACCGCACACGGGTGAGAAACAAATCATACCTAAGCTTATCAGATAGTTTTTTACTATTATGACAATGCAAGGCACAGTTAAGTAGGTGTAGAATAAGCAATTACACAACTGTACTATAAGAGAGATTCTTTGCACATGAGTCACAGTTTCACCACTGAAGGTCTTAAATCTTTATTTACAGCAGTTGGTGTGTTTTGTTGAGTAAATCTTTGTACATACTGTTGTGTAATGTGAGACTTAAATTGTGGTGATGTTGCAATTGAACTCCTGATCTACTGCCTGGGATGCAAGAGAAGATTTCAAGCAATTGTTCTTACTTAAACTAGAAGAACGTATTTGTTGCTGATGATTGGATGACAGTAGAAAATATTTCTGCACATAGGAATATGCAAGAAGCTTGATGACAAATAGCAACGGTTGTTATTGTATTAGCTTTGAATTGCTGGTAGAAGTACACACCTTTCAGTACCAGGTTGTTCATGGCTCAGGAAAAGCTGATGGGAGTTTAAGGGCGTCTCAACACTTGATAGCCTAGAAGTAGGACTGTTGTAAACGAATATTTTAGTAATCAAGAAATCTATCGATTATTTTTACAATTAATCGAGTAATCGGATAAAAAAAAAGATAAAGTAAAACATTGGTAAATCTAGCATAACAGCAGTATTACTATCGCATATCAACATCAGTCCAATTTTTCACATTTGAGCTTCCCTAACAATAACTTTTCTGTAGTTTAGAAAATTAACTTGTAACAATAATAGCTCACTTTCCAAGTTAACCTGAAGAAAAATTATACAAGAATCTGAAGTTATATTCAATTTAATAAAAAGACAGGCTCACAAATACGCTTGTAAAAAAATTTCTATGCTCCAGCTTTTCATTTATGCACTCTTCTACAGTCAGTTTAATAGATGACCTCTCACCTTGCCCAGACATTTATAGCTTTTGTGTTTGTTAGCGACAGGAATTAACACTTTTGTTGTGTTAATAATAGGGTTAGGGTAGGGTCACACACAGAAACACATTTACCAGCTACGGTGCGCTCCGCCACACATTTATTGAGACTGGGATGATATGAATTAAATTTTCTGATTCGTCCGTAAAGCTACACTTACGTTAATCATCTAATGCGCAGCCGCCCGCAGTGTTCAGTCTATCCGCTCACCTGTATAAATACACCTTCAGCACTCTTCCCCGCTCTGTACACCAGTCACCAGGCAGCAGCTGCAGGAGGAGAAAAGCTGCCGTACTCCAGGCATCGCGCCAGTCATTTTCAGGATGCTTATTGGTCCCCTGAAAAACGACAAAGACCCGAACATAATCATCAATCAATAAAATCTTCCCAGGCCGAACTTGAAAACTGGATGTTATGCTGCTAACACTTAGCTTTCGTCAACAACTCAGAGGCGGAAGTGAGAGCGCTGCGCAACGCAAGTAATAACCCGGCTGGAACACTGTGTGCTAAATAATAAAACATAAATTAACGAAGCTTCGAGGCAGATACATTTTTCTTAGAGGTTTTAGGATTTCTCCTTTGTGTGTGATAAGAGCACAAGACATTTCTCCCTCTAGCACTAGACTTGGACGTTTGTTTTGGTTGTGTTTACCCAGAATGCCTTGTGCTATAGTAATTCCTGCTTTTGGAGCGGTCTCGGGTCCACTTTGGCATTCACGTATGCATTCTAACCACACCAGAGTTCACTTCAGCTGAACCAAGGGTATAGGCAGATCAGATTTCTCTTTTTTTGTTAGTTTTTTCTTCTTTTTTTTTTGCTCGATTACACATTTACGCCTCCCCAAATGACCCAGAGTTTGATTAAAACAGACCAAACAAGACTGGTGTGAATGCATCCTTACTGAAAATCTTGTCTTCAGTTACATCATAAATGCCTAAATAAATTTTATGAAAATAAAGAAAAGTAATGATGAAAATTATTTAAAAATATGTACATATTTCTGTCATCATTGTTTAGGTGCCAGCAAAGTTCCGGTACCCATTTTACTATGAGATGTGCTGGTACGTCGTAGAGAGATACCTCTTCTGTCTGACCAACATCTCCCACCTCACCCCGGAGTTCCAGAAATATTCGCTCGGCATTGGTAAGAATGAATGAAAACAAAGTTTTCCTCTTGTGTTTTTCTAGTTTTCAAACTCCCACACAGGATCGGATAGAAACAATTCTGTCTTAAACTTCTTTTTCAGGACTGACTCGAGCAGATGTTGGAAATAACGATCCCCCCATTAATGGCACCGATGAGGTTGACGGTGACGTTGAAGAAAAGCCGAAGGTAGAAGAGGTCAAGGAAGGGGAGGGTGACGAAGAGCTTGAAAACAAAGTAGGAACAACTCGACCTGTGCTGACGCCTTTCGAACTGGAGGGACTGTGGAACCTTTTAGGGAAGCTGGAAGAGCTGCCAGCTCATAAAAAGTGCGTCCCTGCAGGAATCAGAAATGCTGCAGCGCTGCTGGAGGACATGAGGGTGGGTAGCTGTACATTTCTTGAATGTGATATAATTCTAAAAAGCTTAAATATTTTCCATCTCACCTCGTTGTGTCCAGGCTGTTCTAAGGGAGTGTGCCGGTGACGACATCAAACTATCCTGCACTGGAGAGCCAATTATCAAGTGGCCTGAAAGGGTGAGTACAGATATTTAATATATCTATTTTGTTTTAATATTGTGATATTTAAATCTCAATTCTTTTTTCTTTTACATACTAACATGTTTCTCCAACCGTTTTCTGCTGCTGTGGTCTAGCCGTCATGGTACCAGCCCCCCACACCTCCAGCACCTGTTATTTATCGTCCCCGCCTGGGTCCGTCTCTGCACAAATCTAAGCGGTCTACCAAACACACTTCCATTTCGGCGCTGCGGCGCAGGCGGGTGAGATGCAAGCGATGCTCTGCCTGCTGCAGGAAGGAGTGTGGGGACTGCCAGTACTGTCATGACATGAGAAAATTTGGTGGTCCTGGACGAATGAAAAAGAGCTGCGTTATGAGGCAATGTCTAATGGTAAGGTGACAGGCAAACTGATGGAGTGCTATGAAAATGATGTTAAAACTCGATAATGTTGCAGGTCTTTCAAATGGGAATGTTTAGCTTAAAATTCTGTTAAATGATGCCAAAAGAATTGTTTAGATTCTAAAGAATGAGACTGGTTGCTTGAGGTACTCTGTCAAAATGGAGATTTAACTTTTTTTCTTTAATGTAAAAAAAAGATTCTTAGCAGTTTTTTTTAAATATTTTTTGTGATCTTCTGTATGAGATCAGAATTTTGTTTGTTTTTTGCAGCCTGCCTTGCCAAACACAGCCCGATGTGCCGTTTGTGGAGAAGGAGAGTTTGACGAATCAGATCCCAGCACTTACTCTTTAATGGAGTGCACTGCCTGTTCGCAGATCGTACATCGTCAGTGTGTAAAGGTGAGTCTTTTATGCAGGTGTAGAAGCAGATACAGTGAAACAGAAATGGTTAAAAAAAGATTAAACATTAAATCAGTTGCTACATGCCTTTCGGCACTTGGGCAGGTGCATCTTAATACTTCATTCATAAATGTCATTGTTTTGGTTAGGGATTCACTGATCAACCTTCTACTTGTTGTTACTATATGCTTTACTGTGTTGGTGACTGGTGTCAGATTAACTCTAAGATGTAATCCTTCCATTTCAGGAACCCGGTGAGGGGAAGATCAATAAAGACCTGCCCAGCTGCTGGGAGTGTCCCAAATGTTACCAAGGGAATGACTCTGACTCAGAGGTACAATATTTTGCTTTTGTTTCTTGGTGTTTCATTGTATTAGAAAAAATGTTTTTTCAGCCAGTTAAAATATAACATCTGGTTTATCGTGTTGTTCAGTCTTCCAGTGAGGAGGAGAGTGAGGACTCGGAGGGCTCCACATTCATGCCACAGTCTAAACGTTCGTATCAGGATGACGTTTGTGAGGAAGGTCCGAGTCGAGGGAAGCGAAGCCGACTGCACGGCCGACAAACGGCGCCGCCTCCCTCCCAAAAACTGCTGCTACAGCATCAACAGAGTCGCAAACGAGAGAGTGCACTGGAGCACAGACTTAAGAAAAGGGTAGATACGATGCACTTTAATATTTTTCTCGTTGAAAGGAGGTTGTAGAAAAAATGTCAATGTTTGTTAATTTTTCAACTTCTAGATAAAAATGGAGAGGAGCAAACTTTTAAGAGTAAGAAACTTTTGCTGTTTCACAGTTTATAATATTGTGCTTAAAACTGGGGTGTCCAAAGTATGGTCCAGGGGCCATTTGCAGCCCCTGGTCTGATTGGCCCCTAATTTCATATTAAAAATGATAGAAATGCCCCGGCCGCCAGCACAGGTGTTTGATGCAAACCTTGTATTTGTATTTACGAAGTTTTTAACACAAAGTAAAATCTTCCTATAATAGGAAATGTTGGAAACAACACCAATCATTTGCTGTCTTGCTGCATTCAAATTTGCTGTTAATTAGTTTACTGAACCTGGCTAAATCCAGCAAGTGTTTTCACAGAAAAGATTACCTAAATACTTACTTCATTGCTTAAAATTGACAAAATTTTCATATCTATATATTTTTTTTATTAATGCCTTGAAAAGTTACAAAATTTATTTTAATAAGGCAAACCTACTAAACTATTTAGTTTTGATGCAGAATAATTTACAACTACTTTATTTGTTTAAACCATTACATTCTTAGCTTTTTGTTGATGAGGTAAAATAAACTTTTTCGGCCCTCAGATCCTTTCAACTTGCTGATTTTAGTCCTTGTGACAAAAACTCTGGGCACCCCTGTCTTTAATCATTCCATGCCTTTGTTTTGCATTCAGATTTGACTGGTTGAATTTAACATTTGAAAAATATCTTCTCCTTGTTTACCTTTTTTTCCCAAAGAAACAGTCGTCTTTAGATCGCTCTCCCCGGTTCCTGAGCTCCAGGATGCTTTCTCGCTTGCACTCTCCAGTCAGCAGAGTCTCTCAGGGCCAAATCCGGGGCTCCGCTTGGGCAACTGGTTCGTCTCACAGCGGTATTCTGGGAGGTAACGGTTTGTTTGGGCAGCAGAAGTCCTCCCACGGCCTGGTGCTTCATCCCAAAGGAGAGCCCCGCAGGGGGCACGGAAGAGGTGTGAGGCTGCGAGGAGGAGGAGCGGGACGTGGCATCAGAGGTGAAGGGAGACACCATGAGCCGGAGGAGGACAGCGAGGACAGCAGCAGCAGCAGCAGCACCAACAGCAGCAGCAGCGAGGAAGAGGAGGAGGAGAGCAGGCTGAACAGCGGGAGGGTGGGGGATAAAGAGAACAGGCCACAGTCGAGGCAAGGGCAGCCCGCCACAGAACAGGATGAGTGTGGAAGTGGACTGGGCAACCAAAACGGAGGAGAAAAGGACGACGAAGAGGAGGAGACGGAGTATGACATTCCAAAAGGGGACAAAGATGACTCGTTTATTAAAGTGACGCTTCAAAAGCCGCCCAGAGCAAAACAGGACTCCTCAGCTATCGTCCCGAAATTAGAGGCCGTCACCCCTCAAACTGCAGCTTCTGCAGCAGCCAACCAGAGCAAGGTCCTCCACAGACCCCCCATCAGAAATCGAGGGCCTTGTCCGGACCGAAACACAAACCGGGTGACGCCGCCGCGCACTCGGAGCAGACACACAGACTCTCATTCTTCCAATCCAGACAGACTGGAAGCATCAAAACAAACGAGATCAACCAGACCAGCTAAACTTAGCAACGGGGCTTCCTCCTCTTCATCGTCTGAGCTTCATCATCTCAGAGTCCCCCTCTCCGCCCTGCAGGAAGGAGGGGGGGAAGCGGACAGGGAGAGCTGCGGGGGCGGTCCGAGCTGTGAGAGGGAGGTCTGGGTCTCCGTCTTTCGCTACTTAAACCGAACGGATCTGTGTGTCTGCATGGCGGTCTGCAAGAATTGGTACAAATGGTAAGACCTGTTCACACATTTATTGTAGATCTGATTAACAGTTTATGACTAGCTTCACCTCCTTTCATTTCCTCTCACTTAAACTTGTTTTTTGCTTTACTGGTCAATTTGTAAATACCAGAATCTTTTCTGGTCCAGTTTAAATTTGCGGACATGAGCTGCAAAACGATACCATCACAGCAGTCACTCACAATTTGGTTTCATTCATCAGTGAGAAGTGAAGTCGATATCTACTTATGTGGAGTTTTAACAATAAGCTACAGAAGGTTTCACCCTAAAGCGTGAACTTCACTTTCCCCGTTTCACATTTATCCCAGATTTTTACTCATCTAGTCAATATTTGACATGCTAATATTTATTAAAGTCTTTTCTGAGTTTGATAATTAACAGGCAACAAAACGGAATCACCCCGTCCTACTCCCATTCTTCACCCGTGATTTGTTTTTACATTTTGAAACGTAATTTCAGGCTTGAACCAATGAAAATCAGTAAAATTTTCTTGGTAGAAATATTGCCTTTATTTATAGAGTTAACCATAAAAGTACTTACATTTCACATTCATATGTAAATTATGAATATTTTCAGTAAACAATTTCTTCCCATGATTATCCATTCCTGTGTAATGTAGTTTACATATAGGAAATCTGACAGATTATGACTTCTGATCAAATTACATTGAGCGACTTTCAGCTGTTTGATATTTATTGGAGTAGTGAGGTGACACAAGCAGGACCTAAGAAAGTTTCACATAGCTTGCCTCCAGTGTGTAAGGATGATATAGTTGAGAAAAAAAGTTATGCACTTGTTTCACATGGATTTTACTTTGGCAGATAAGCTGTGCAGCAGATTTTGCTTCACCTCAGTGGACATAAGCTGCTAATGGCGGCTGGGATTTAAACAGTTAAAATCCAAGAGACATATCTGTAAAAACTGAAAAAATACATTTTGCAATCTGCCTTTCAGTCACAGTTAACCTGTGACTCGGTTTTACAAACAAACTTGAAATTTAAGGCAAAAATGCTCTTAAATTTCATCTTTCATCTGATTTATAAGTTTAGTTTAGGGGGACATTTTCCCTCATGGAAGGATTGTGGGTTTTGCCTCTGAAATAAGCTGCCTGATAGAAATGTTTTATTGAGCAATTTTTGTCTGTAGGTGTTTAGATAAAAGGCTCTGGGCCCGAATTGACCTGAGCATCAAGCGCACTGTGACCCCTCAGGCCCTCACAGGCATCATAAAGAGACAACCCGTCACACTCGACCTCTCCTGGACGAACATCTCCAAAAAACAGCTCAACTGGCTCATTGGCCGCCTGCCTGGTACGACTCGAGCACAAGCCTCTTGTTCTACTCCTCGTTTTGATTTTGTCTTATTTAGTAGTTCTACAGTATGAAAACAAATGCAACCTGTTAACCATTTTGCAGGACTAAAGGATTTGATGCTGTCCGGTTGTTCCTGGTCGTCGATTTCAGCTCTCTGCTCCACTGGCTGTCCTCTCCTTCGCTCTCTGGACCTGCGAAACGCGTACGGCGTCAAAGACGCACAGATCAGGGATTTAGTCATACCTCCAGGTAAACAGAAGAGCCGCCTCAGACTGCAGGTATACATTACAAGACCTGCTTGACAATATATTAATATAAAGTTGATGTAGACCTGGGCGATGGAACAAATTTTAACAGACGCCAAAATTTGACGATGACTTTACCCGTGTCATTACTTTCAGTATTAAAAAAAATATATATTTTTTAATTTGTCTTTGTTTGGGTCTGTATTGGTAGGCTATGCTCATGTCTCTTTAAGATGCTGTTCTGTGTACAGCCGTCTTTAGACTCCAACCTATACAGTCTGCGACAAGAAGTAAAATACATGGGGAGGTTGAGAAAATGAAGATTTCAAAATGTTGAAGCTGCATTGGTAGAGCTGGTCAAGGAGGAAGAGGAGCAGCAGCTCAATACGCCCCCAAAAAGTGTCAACATTTTGAACGTTTTGGAACATTGGAACGTTACTAAATACTTCTAAACTTGTTCAGTTGTGCTAATTTCTTCAATAACTTTTAAGTGCACATTTTCTTCATTTATTTGCAGATACTTTTTTTTTTTTTAAAGCCCAATAAAGTGGCAGTAAAAATACTTGCCAAAAATTGGTCCAGGAGAGTATTGATTTTAGGCCACGTCGCTCAGCCATAACTTAATCCAACCTTTTTTCTCCGCTTGCTTCCACCAGGCTGTGACAATCGCAGCCAGCTGAGGAGCATGCAGTGCTTGCGACTCGCAGGTCTGGACATCGGCGACCCCACTCTGCGGCTGGTGATCCGCCACATGCCCCATTTAACTAAACTGGATCTGTCCCACTGCAACAGCCTCACCGACCACTCCATCAACCTGCTGACCGCGGTCGGCTCGTCCACCAGGAACACGCTGACCGAGCTCAACCTAGGAGGTGAGCGATGCTGAGAACGGGACGGACATCTTGGTTTGTATTTCCTCACGTTTAACCTTTGCCTTCGTTTCTCTCAGGCTGCAGCAAACTGACAGACACATGTTTGAAATATCTGCGCCGCCTGTCATGCATCTCTCTGCTGGACCTGCGAGGCTGCAAAGGAGTCTCCAGAAAGGCCTGTGAGGCCTTTATCTCTGAGCTGTCAGTCAACACACTCTACTGCCTATCAGATGAGAAACTGATCCAGCGGATATCCTAGTCGCCTGCCTTCTCTCTGCGCTTTAGTGATTTGAGATGCAAAAAGCAGAGGGCGCGTCTCTGGACCCGACTCTACAGGGAAACTGGACTGCAGGAGGGGTGGGGTCTGAACTGGAGCGCTTGCTTACTTCACTGGTGTTTGGTAAAGGGAGGTGTTAAAGAAAGATCAATACGTCTTACTTTTATTTTTATTTTTTTTCTGTGTACCTACAGAGACGCTCAGGAGCCTTTTTGCTGTTCATTTTAGAAATAATTTTTGGAAAGAGCATATAATTTTTCATTAACTGGAATGGGAGACTGATCAACTAGCTCAGTTTGTCCTGTGGATGACCACCTCGACTTTTTTTTTTTTTTTTTTTTTTGTGAAAAAAGTACCAGTGTTGGCTCTCATCACAAACTCCTGCCTTTCAGAATTAGTAAAGACTTTGAGTTGCATTCTTGGGATATAAATAATTGATCTATTATGCTAATCCATCATAAAATCTTATTTTCATTGTGACAAAACAGAATCGCTTCAGCTTCAACTACATTTGGGTGCTTCTAGTAGATTTTTTTTTTTTTTTGTCTGGGTTAAATTGTCAACATTTGCTTTATGCACAACAGCAGCTATGCTTGGAGATTCTTTTTTTTTTATCTAAACATAAGTAAAATCATCAGACTACTGGAATGGCCTGTGTTTACCATTGTGCATCCAGCCTTGTAATTAAAAGACTTATGGCAGCAGTTGTTAGGGTATACGTTGTTGTAAAGCTTGAGAAGGTACAAAGACTGTGTGAGTAGGCAATCAACATAGTAACAAGACCTCACCCCGTGGATGGGGCAGGTTGTAATAAGTGCGGGGGAAAAGCCAAGGAAACGGTGGCAGATAAATGGTGCATTTCCAAACAGCAGTTCAACTTCAGGTGCTATTATTTTCAAACACGTATTGCTTTGTTTTTTGTACAGACATTGAAAGCAAAAATATTGTAGATGAAACTGCTCCCCGCCCCTCTTTGATACAATTTTCTTTTTTTATGGATGGGGGGGAAAAAAACGTAGTCACTTTTGTTCACTTGTCTCTGTCTGCGTGAAGATGCAAGATTTTATTTGGAGAATTTGCTCATTTGTTTTTGTTTCCTTTAAGTGTTAAAACTCTGAAACAAAGCTCTCCTCCTGGACTGCTCCCCTGGCCATATCCCTAAGAATGAATATAATTATATAAATATTTACTTTTGTGTAAATGTGTTGGGTATTTTTTTTTTGTTTGGCTTCCTCTTTTAGATTATAAACAGATTGTGTAGCATTGTAATTATTTTCAGAAGCTTTTTTTCACTTCATGTTGTTATTTTTCAAGAAAAATAAAAAAAAGTTGACATTGATTTCAGCATCTTTGCTAAGTTGAAATGGCGACTCCGCCTTACTACTAACATGTTTCAGGTCAAACTAATTTTAATGGGATAAAAGTAACAAATGCAGTTTTAATTTATTTTTTTTTTGAAAATATGAAGTTTGCTTAAATCAGCCTGACTGTACATGAAGACCTAATTTCCCCCCTAATCCTCAGAACTGGCTGCGCCACCCTTTGGTGCAACGAGTTCTTCATTCTGCTGTGAAGCAATCTTGGACCATTCTTCTTGCCGAATTATTTTTAAACGGTCACTTTGGTGGATTTTGAGGTGTAATTGAATGGCCTACGCCCCAAGTTTGACAAGGCTACTTCAAAATCCTTGTTTTCAAGCGGCTACTTGGTTAGTCCTCCTGGTGTTGTTCTGTTGCATAACCCAGATGTGTTTTACTTCAAGCTCTTGAACTGATGGGTGGACATTGTCTTTCAGGGTTTTCTGATAGATGATTTGTGTTTCCTTCAGTCCAAGTTGTCCAGAAGAAGCAAAACAGTCCACGGCCGTCACCATGTTGGACTGTTGGTAGGATTTTTCTTTTTTGTGAAATGCTTTGTTTTACACCAGATATAACTGGACACACACTTAAGTTCACTTCTGTATCAGTCCACAGAAGATTTTCTGAAGCCTTTTTGGCAAATGTGAAACTTGCATTACTTTAGATGTTAGGGTTTTTTTTCTAATAGATGCTAATGTGCTCTTGGACTACCTTAAATTCATAGCACTTAAGTCCCAAGCTCTTATAAACTGCTTTTTAACCCTTGAGAAACAAAGTCAGTGATGCTGTTTCTCATCTGTTCCTTACATTTGAGTAAGATGTGCTGGTGTTTTTGCTCCTTTAGCCTACTTCATGTTATCAGACAGACTAATGATAAAATCACTTTATGCTACTTCAGCTCAGACAATAATCAGAAGTGGGTGTGGCTGGTGAAATTAGACCCAGCTTTTAAAATGTGGCTAATTATAGTGAATTTGTGATTTTAAAAAGGAGGAAAGGGGATCTTATGAAATAATTTCTAAATTGAGTTGGTTTTTTTTTTTTTTGCATTTTTTTATTTTTATTTACTTAATCTGAAACATTTTATGAAAAAAAAAAAGCAAGAAGGGAAGAAATCCGGAGGAAGTACTCTCTAACGGATTTGCATCGCTGGATGACAGAAATCCTGCCTCCCGGCTCCACCCAGCAGCATCTCTCCGCCACCTGGAAACAAAGCCCCTTCAAACTAAATAAACCGTTGCAGCAGCTTTGCGAGAGCTTGATTGTGGCGGAGCTGATCGCGGAGGATCAGGGCGGACAGATGCGTTATTGGCGGCAGCTGGCATCTTCTCGTCGGGCTCTGAACTGGAGTGACCTGGATATGGAAGCGGACTGAGGGGCCGTGTCTCGCTTTATTTTGGTTACAACACTGCGATGGAAACGGAGGATGCTCTCATCGGCACCGGGACAAGCTAGCTAACTTTAATATCGGGCGGTTTGAACTGGATTATTTTAACTGCTACAGTATATTAAAAAAAATGAGAGGACACTGCTGTGAGTTGTTTGTTGGTTAAACCCGTCCATCCCGCAGTATGGGAAACAGAAGCTGAAAACAATGTTGTTAGCTAGTTAGCTAAGGTTAGCCAGCTAGCTGCTAGTTAACTAGTGGGCTGAGTTAGCCTTCCTGACTCAGCCCACTAATAGTTTAGCTGCTTCATGTTAGTTACTACAATAGAGTTGCCAAGTGGCAGTTTTTTTTTCTAAGTGACACAACTTTTGCTGTCAGAGTGTAACATTTGTAAGTAAAAAACCGAAGCTAGCTAGCTAACCAGCGGTGCCGATCCATTTTACTGCGATCTTTGTGGCTGTGAAAGTCTTCGTAAGAGTGTGTCAGCCATGGCTCAGGAGGCCTTTCCCTTGCATTTTTACGTCTGGAACAATCAGTACATAGAGCTGGACCGAGAGCTGCAGAAGAAAGAAGTGAGTCTCTGTGGTTTCTACAGGTGCGCTTTATTTTATGTCGCGCCGCAGTGCGCTGACACAGCTTGTGTGTGTGTGTGTGTTTTGGACATGCAGCAGGATGTGGATCGCCTGGATCCACGGGGGCGCACCCCGCTGGAGCTATCTGTCTGTCTGGGTCACCTGGAGTCCACCCGCGTGCTGCTCAGGTACTCTGCGGACCCGACGCACTGCAACGCACAGGGCTGGACCAGTGAGTGCTTCAAGCTGCCGCGGCTGCTGCTGCTTTACTTCATGTCCCCAGGCTGCTGTGAGTTAAACACCCGGACATTTGCTTCAGTCTTGCAGGAGGCGATGAGCACCGGGGACCCAGAGCTGGTGCAGCTGGTGCTTCAGTACAGAGACTTTAAACGAGCTACAGAGAGACTGGCGGGCATCCCAGAGCTGCTCAGCAAACTGAGACAGGTAAAAATCATCCTTTATCCTCCAATTCCTCATCTCCTTAATCAATGCACTCTTCTAAAGTGTGTTTCTAAGATGCTACCACTGAAGTGAGAGCTCTACACTGTCTGCCAGGGTGGCTTTTCCATTTTAAACAATATTTCCAACATGCTGCCAAAAACTCTCAGCGTCTTCATTAGATGAGGATGATCACCGTCTGAACATCCGTTTCCTGTCTCTTCAGGCGCGGGACTTTTACGTGGAGATGAAGTGGGAGTTCACCAGCTGGGGTGAGTGGATTTCAGATTTCCCACACAGAGGTAAATTTCAGCACCACTGCAGCTGGACAGCTCCCTCCGCAGCAGACCGTGTCAATATTGAATTTACACCTTTGGAAAAAGAGGGGAAAACTTGTTAGCTCTAAATAAACATGCACCAATTAACACAGCAGAGACTGGAATTGGTAGATTTAGTTCCCTCTGATTTGAGAGCCACACCAATCAGATCCACTCCAAAGAATATTGAAAAATTAGTTAATTTCTTTTCTTCAATAAATAAATTAAAACTTTGCACTTTTTATATTGATTTAAAATTAGATAATAATTTAGAAAATACTGTGATAAATGAATGGTGGTCATCTTGTGATTAAGTTTTTTGTTGCATTCAAAACTTGTCCATCTAATAAAACAAAACAGCTAAACTTCTTTTTTTTTAATCTGTCATCAGTCTGAAGAAAATAAATCAGAATTGGTCAACATTGGAATTGGCAGGCCAGAGAGTACCTGACATGTAAAAAGTCTGATCTATGCATTTCTAATCAAAATGACTAATCAGAAGTGAGACAGTGTCTTTGATTTGCAAGGTTTTAGTTTAAATTAGTTTGAAGTTAAACTCCCGCTTCATACTGAGAGTTTTTTTAGTTTAGGCAGTGATGGAAATGTTTTACAAATGTCTTTGCTCTTTAGGCTTTGCCTCATGACTGAAGTCCTTGGCCTGTTTAAGCAGCAGCTCCCTTTTAGAAAGTGGGGAGGATAAAAAAAATCAATGATGAGAAAGCAGGAGGAACCTTCTAAACATTTTTAGGCAACACTTTCCTCAGTCTGAGGCATTTGGAAAGCAGGGAGACCAATGCCAGAAAAATGTGCTACTCGGACTAATCAGATTAATTTACGTGATGCGCTGGTGAAAACATAAAACAAGATTTTCTTTTATAACCTCTTCTTTGGTTACGTGCTTCTTGCTTTCTCTGTCACATGTTTTGAAAAAGCCCCATCCTCTCTCTCCCCCCCTTTCGCAGTGCCCTTGGTGTCTAAGGTTTGCCCCAGTGACGTCTACCGGGTTTGGAAAAGCGGCTCATGCCTCCGTGTTGACACCACACTACTGGGCTTTGAACACATGACTTGGCTTAAAGGACGGCGCAGCTATATTTTCAAGGGTGGAGGTGTGTGATATAAATGCATAAATGAATAACGGCACCAGAGGGGATTCGCAGCATGTCCGTCTCTCTGCTCAGATGACGGAGCCGTGGTGATGGAGGTGGACCACAAGAAGCAGGTGGTGTATACGGAGCCACTTGTGCTGTCCCCTCGTGATGCGCCGTCCCTTCTGGCAGCCATGCAGCCGTCGCAGGAGAACACGGCCCAGAGGCTCACGTCGCCCATCGTCTCCACACACCTCAACACACGCAACATTTCCTTTGAGCGGTAACGACTGAATACCCAAACATTCCTGCCGACATTTTTTACTTTCACAAAGTTAAAATGAAAATATTGGTGACAGCCGAACTTAAAGTTTGACCTGTTTTTTTCATATTTGTCTCAGGAATAAGTCGGGAATCTGGGGCTGGCGTTCTGAGAAGACCGAGGTCGTCAGCGGTTACGAAGCCAAGGTAAGGAGGCTGATGCTCCAGCCCGACGTTGATGGTTTTATCACAAAGTACTGGTTTTATTTTGCTTCATCTAAATTACATGTTTGAACTTATTTCTGTTTAAAGTTGACAATTGTTTTGTTTCAGAGCAGTGTGGGAGAAGAAGAGTTCCCCACTGCCAAAATACTCCAGACCAATTTCTAAGAGGAGCTAAAAGATGAGATGATCGCAACTAAACTCGCAAAAGGACACTTTTACATAATTTAATACTTATTTGTGTTTAGGTTTTTTATAAATGTTCCTTCTGGTTTCATAACAACTAACCTATATTGTTTTTTTGTTTTGTTTTTGTCCAATCATTATCTTTTTTTTTATATGAGAATCTCTTGATGGTTGTAAAAGAAACAGTTTCTATATTTTAGTTTGTCTGCACAAAAAAAATCTGTTTTCATAGGTTTCACTAACACTCCAGACATTTTTGTCTGATGCTAACAATTACTGCTGGGAGCTTTAATAAAAGTGTGAGAAGAC
This sequence comes from Xiphophorus maculatus, assembly GCF_002775205.1. NCBI lineage: Eukaryota > Metazoa > Chordata > Actinopteri > Cyprinodontiformes > Poeciliidae > Xiphophorus > Xiphophorus maculatus. Next base: position 15,497,820 of record NC_036465.1, on the reverse strand, counting down.
ATGTTGTCCATGCTTCCTTTGTTTGTGTCCAGGTTTACAGTGCCACCAATGTGGAGGTGGTGACCCGCTCGAGGACGGAGCATTTATCAGACCAAGACAAGTCCAGAAACAAAGGTGAGAAAATTCACAGGGACAGAAAAACTATCTGTATGATATCTTGTCAAGTAAACAATGGTAGGGGGAATATGTCGCTGCTGAGACATTAAACTACTTATTTTTATTCCTGTACTTCCCAGTTTGTGTATTTTGTTAGATTTGTGTATATGGTTTTATATTTGTTTTGTACTTATTTGGACAAACAAACTGTATTTCTGTTCATTCCTCTTTACATCTCAGGCTTGTTGCTATGTAAAAAAAAAAGGCATGATGTGTGTGTCACTTTGTAGTCAACTGAGAGGGAAACAGAGCAGAGGTTTGGCTGCACTGTAGATGGTCCTCTATCTAGCCGTATTGATTAAAGCGGGTATTTTGCCTGTTTTTCTCAGGCTCAAAGACTCCCCTTCAGTCCTTCCTGGGCATTGCAGAGCAGCACACGGCTCACAACGGGGTAACGGAGCCTCTGCGGCGCACGTTCTTTCCCACACACTATCTCATTCATCCTTTCACACACACTCACCGCTACCACTGTATGTGTGTGTGTTCCTGTCAGAGCAACGTGTCCCAGTGTGCCAGTCCTCACAACCCCACGGCCATCACAGCCGAGGAATACTTCAACCCGGAGTTCAACCTGAATGGCCGGGACATCGGACGCCCCGTCGAGCTCACAAGCAAAGTGCAGAGGTTTGGTGAAGGCAGAGCAGCATCAGATCAGTCACGTTTATTATCATTATCACACTACATTGTCTTTTTTTTTTCAGGTTTAAAGCCACACTTTGGCTGAGTGAGACACACCCTCTGTCCCTGGCTGAGCAGGTGACGCCCATCATCGACCTCATGGCCATCTCAAACGCTCACTTTGCTAAACTGCGGGACTTTATCACCCTGCGGCTCCCACCAGGCTTCCCTGTGAAGATAGGTGAGTGCTGCAATTACATGCATATCTGATGGGACGTTTCAGTTCTGCAGGAAGCTTCTCTGCGACTTTGGCTTTTTTAAACCCTGGAGCTTTAGTTTGGAAACGTTGTTTGATCCAGCAGATTAACAGCCAAAGGAAACCCACTCAGCTGCACCTTCCCATTTCAATATTTTCTCTTTCTGCCCCTCAGAGATTCCTCTGTTTCACGTGTTGAATGCCAGAGTGACGTTCAGTAATCTGTGTGGCTGTGACGAGCCGGTCAGCTCTGTGATTGTTCACCCGCCAGAGAACTCTGGAGAACTACAGAGCACTCAGGGTAACTACGACTCCACCACAATCAGTAAATACTGAAAACATTTATCTGAGCAGCACCCTCCACGTTTACTGAAAAATATTAAAATCAAACCTTTATTTTGAGAGCATTTCAGTGGAAAATAATTTAATATTTTTAATGTAATTGCCTGTAACAAAACATTTTGCTCACCTGTTATAAAGTGAGTTTATGCTTACTTTTAAATTCAATGAGTATGTAGAAACTCTTAATCTGTGGTCTTTGTTTCCCTGGGGTGTAAATTCGAAGTAACACATAGGCCCATTTGTCTTCGCCACTCTTCAAAATGGGACAAACGTGAGAACATATTTAAGTAAAGTATGTCTAAGTTGATCTTCATTAGTTAGGAACTTAGTACAGGGAAATTGCTAATTGCCCAAACTTGTATCGACAGTCAGAGCAATAATTTAAAAATCGAAAAGACCCAACTTTATCTTTCTAGAAGAAACAGTAAGAAAAATGCTAAGTGTTTAAAAACAAAATCTCCTAATCTCTCAGTTTGAGGACTGCAGCAAAGAGTGGCATCTTGGGGTGGCCTGGTCTCCATACCGACTACTAGATGCAATTAACATGATAGAAGAACATTTTCTATTCTATCATCACAAATGGAAACATGTGGAGTTTACTGGGCTCTACTGAAACTTTAAATGAGACGGTCTGTATTGGAGGCTGAGCTTTGGGACAAAAGAAAAACTCCAGGTGGAACTGGCTTAAAACAATTGAAGTAATTTCTGAACTTTTTCCCCCCTCAAAGGTAATCAGATCAGTGGTTGAATTTTTTTACATTTTACCCTTGGATAATTCAACTACAGTAAAAGATGAATTTATTTGACATCTTTTTGCACTTCTTTACCAGGGGTGTCGAGCAATATTTTTGCACCACAAAAAAATTGCCGATGTAGCTAATCACAGCTGGACTCCTACTCCCTCCCGCCTGCAAGGGGTTTTAACGCATTGAATCATAAACGCATCTCATTTCCTCCTCAGGTCAGCTTCCCTCTGACTTCCATTGCGAGGTGGACCCCTCGGTGTTCGAGCCCCCTCCAGATTATACCACCCTCGGGCCGGGCCGCAGCGAGCCGCTGAGGGACGAGGACGACAACCTGCTGCAGTTCGCCATCCAGCAGAGTCTGCTGGACGCCGGCACCGAGAGCGATCAGGTCCGAGCGCCGTAATCAGCCCGGCACAAGAGTAAAGCGCTTCAGTTTGGCTGAGACAGACGGGAGACTTTGGACAGGATAGATAAACGGGTAGATTTATTGAAAGATGGCTTTATTATAACAAGCAGAATGTGGCGAAATATGCCAGTAATAAAATGAGTCATAAAGAAGAGTTGAGGCTCCGCCAACAGGCCATGAAGAATGTCTGTAAGGTGGATCGCAAATGTTTATGAAGTTCTGCACAGAGATCTGATGATTATTGTGCAGCATGTTGCTGTTGATATTGGAGGAGATTTTATTCTGCAGTTTCATTTACTAGAATAAATATTTTTATAGACTTGTGATCTGAAACAGCTGGGCTGTTCTACGCTGTAATGTGATGCAGCCTTGTGTATGACTGAGTGCAGGTATTACATGTTTCCCAGTGTCACTTGAGATTTCCTCCTTATCTTTGTGCACATTAATGACACACCCCATATATTCCTGAACTATTTGTAAAAAAAAAAAGAAGAAGAAAAAAAAGCGTAAATAAGGATTTGTGAGGAGTTTGTTATGGTTAAAATTAGGAAAACACAACTAATTAGGAAGATTACTCAGCATTTGTAGATGCCAGTGGAGATATTTATAGTTCTTTTCTCCTATATAACCTGTGATTTCATGTATTAGTCAAACTCAAAGTAACACAAACTTGTAAAGTCAAAGGAAAATTGCAAATAATTTTCTAAATATTTTAATATAAATATCTGAAAATGTGACAGACACTGGTATTAATGCCCCCTGAACCAATATTTTGCCGAACCATCTCTGTTTTGTTGTTTGTCTCTACCACCTTTACACATTTAGCAAATGTAAAGCATCTTTTAAATATCAAGTCCACCTGGATTAAGCTCTGGACTTTGACTGGGCCGTTGTAACTCATAACTGTGCTGGGATCTAAACAGTTCCTTTGTGATTTTTTTGCTGAGTTTTTAAGGTTGTTGTTTACCCTCTTAGAATTATTTTGACACAGCATGATGTCTCTGCAACATGTTTTAGTAGCAACATCATGTTTCCACAATGCTGAGCTTTTGACATTTAGGTCAAAGATATTTATTTTGGGTTATATAAAACGCTTACCTTCTTATGTTTGCTGTTTCCATAGTTTTTCAAAAAGGCTGATTTTACAGAGCACAACTAACGGATGTTTGTCTGTGGATGTTTCCATAGAAAATTGTTTGAGAGCAGATGTTCATTTGCATAATTTTAGTTCAACTTCACAACAATTTGCTACTTTGCTAAATGAAATACATGATAAAATGTGCAAAAGTTCAAGATGCCTGACTGTACTCCAAAGACTGGATAAAAACACTGACAGAGGCATGTGCAATGTTTTAAGTGAAGTAAAAAGTAAGTTTATTGTTGACTTGAGACATTAAATTAATTCAGAAAATTGTTGTGACATTTTCTCCTTATATTTAGAGCTATAAATGCCAATAATTTAGCATAAAAATGTTACGTCTTTGGCATTGTTGGTCCAGTCTGGTGTAGCTTCTGCAGAAGCAGCAACATTTCTGTATTTGCTGGCGTCTCTGCATCTCTTTTTCTCCTTGACTTAGAAAAGCACAGAGCTCTTTTTAGCACCGTAGATTCTGCTCTTAACTGATCATTTAACTCTCAACAAGCACTTCTCTTGTCTAAAGTCAGGAACCATTTGCTTCTAAATTTCCAGGTGACCATCTGGGAGGCGCTGACCAACAGCCGCCCGGGGCCGCAGTCTCCGCTGTATGAGGAGGACTCTCAGCTGGAGAGGTGAGAGGATTTTACCTGCTGCTGACTCTGCAGTCATCGCTCTACTGGAACTGTGGCTTTACTCCGCTGTTAGTAGAGAATAATTAGTTGTTTTTTTTCTTAAATGGATTAGTAATTTAGAGAATAAATAGATGAAGAAATTGCACACATGAATGTGTGGGAATTAATATTCTAATGATGTCTTAATCTTTTTTTCTTCAGGAGAACTTCTGGCATGAGCTGTAATTTAAGGAAAGATACTAAAATAGAGTTCAGTAATTAGCTTTTTCTCTCTCCTCCTGAGAGCAGCACTTCTCTTTTATCCTCTACTGGAGTTTAAGCAGAAGGACACTGAAAACAACCGCCTTAGACAACTTTTTCTGCCTCCTCTCAGGGCGATCCAGGAGTCGCTCTCCATCTCTCTGGCCAGCAGAGAGGGAGAGGACACGGCCGACCCCAGCCTGCCCCCCTCCGTGTCCCCGCAGGACCCTGCCTCCAACTCGCCGCTCTCCTACAACGCCGCCACCAACCCGAGGCTTTCCGGTCCCTTCGGCGTGGCGTCCAGCTTCGACGAGCAGCTGCAGCTCGCCATGGAGCTGTCGTGCAGGGAGCAGGAGGAGATTGACAGGTGGGGGCTGCCTGGCGGTCACCTCAGGCAAAAACGTTCATGTTGACAGATTGTGATCTGAGCCTTCTGTGAGTGAGTGACGGCTGTCTGCATGCAGGGCACTTAAGGAAGAGACATATTTGGTGTTTTTTCACTTGCACTACATCCTTAAACTTCACCAGAGCACCCACTTCTTTGCGCCTGCAGCTATTTATTTGCTGTGCTGTTTGTATTTATGTTCATTACCATCACTGGGGTGATGAAACTTCATCTCATTAACAGTTTCTATTACTGTTTAGAAACAATGTTATTGGCTAAATAAAATGCAAAGCATACAGAGGGCCATAGACAATTTGCATCACAAGTACATTAACATCATCACAATATCCATGTCATCTCTGTTGACCACTGTGTTACACGGCTGTTTCCATGAAAATGTCCAAATATCACAGCTAATATCATTGCTCTGTTTGCCAATATTATTGCAATCATAAGATTTTTCTAATATCATGCAGCTCTAATATGAACTCCTCTGTACACCAAAGTGCTAGTGAAAGCTGTAGACATCTGTTTAAGCTTGACCCAAAGTGGCTGATGCAGCTGAGTGACGATCCTCAAACACAGCAGCAAAACTCCAATAAAATGTACTAAAGGTGCTGCAGTGGCCCAGTAAAAGTCCAGACTCCAGCTTGATGCTGTGCGTAATCCATAAGAAGGTTTTGTATGACTTAATGTCTTCAAACCTCTTTAAGATTGTTTTGAAGATGCATTATAAAGAAAAACTGTTCAACATTTGTCCACAAAGATGTAAGATGAAAATGATTACTTCTGTAAACATTTCTTTTAATACAAGCTGATAAATGATGGGGTAAATTGTAGTTTTTCCATATCTGAGCTCTACAAACACACCTTCTTTGGTTCGTGTAGCTCCCATATTAGAGACAATAATGTGTCCAGTCAAACCTTTCCTACATAAACACTGAAAACATTGAATCCACAAAAACTTGTCAAAACTGTTAAACCCAGTTCGTCTTTCGTTTCCAGGAAGCGTAAGGAGGAAGAGGAGGAGCTGGAGAGGATCCTGCAGCTGTCTCTCACAGAGAAGTGATGCTGCGGCAGGACGGGTCCACACTTAATTTATTCCGTTTTAATTTTTAAATCCCAAGACATTAATTTATTATTGCAGATATTTTATTTGTTTTTGTCACATGAAGGCTGCTAACATGCACAGACTGAAAGGAACTGATGTAGGAAATGCGAAATGAGTTACTCTGAATAAAATGCTGTACACTTTAAGTGAAGGAGATGACAAAAAGGGAGCTTTTTTCTTTTTTTTTATTGAATATTTTTCACAGTCTTGCTGTTTTTGAGTCATGAATGATCCTTAAGCTTATATGATCCCCTACACTGACAAAAAATACAGTAAAACATAATAGAATAAAAAAAAACTTCTAAGCATTTATGTTGGATTACTCCCAAGTGTGGAAAAATTAAAAATAAAGATAATCTTGGATTATTATTCTGTCTTCAGCTTGCATTAAAATATTTTACATGTTTACATATTCATTATGTTATTTTTTTTACATTGGACATTGTTACAATAACAATAAAGAAAATATTTAGCCAAAACTGAAAGTTTACCAGCTTTCTAAACAGAAAATCTGCCGATGTTCACAATAAGATGGTTTTGGCAAATTATTGTCACATGTGAAAATGTATTTTTTTCCTCTCTCTTTTTTTTGGTAGTGTCAACAGTGAGTTGTGAAACAAAATCACATTTTACATAAATGCATTTGGCAGAAGTCACAGACAAATGAGGATATAACATAATGGAGCTAATATCAAAGCTAACAGTAGTTGGCTACTGCTAGCAGGCTACTAGTAGCCAACAACGGTAATGATCTACAAACAGTAGGCTAGGAAATATGGATTATATGTACTCCATATATATATATATATATATATATATATATATATATATGATTCTGGATAGCCTTGAGCTCGGTGTAGGTACTGCTAGCCGACAATCCCTTCATGACATAAGGGAACCATTTCAGGAAATACTTTTTATGATAAAGCTACAAAAGTATGGAGGGCTGGTGGTGCAAAACACAGTAAGTTTAAAAATTTACATTTCCTTAAACCCTATATTGAGAAATTTTCTTTAAAAAAAATAACTTTTTTTTCTTTGCTATTTCAGTCTTCTACAGTTAGCTTGTCAGTTTTCTAGTCATTTTGACACCGGAAGCTTTTCTTAATGAAATAGCATCAAATCCAGACATTATCAGCTTTATGGAGGGATATGAAAAACAGTATAAAGTGCATTGATCAAATACAACAAATAAGTTGAATATTAACACATGCTTCTCAAACAAACATTTTCTTCCTCTGAATTGTGCAAAACCCTCTGATCACAAGCAAACATAGTCTTTCTTAGTTTGGTGTGAAGTTAAAGTTTCTATGAAAAAACCTCAGAAGCACCAAATTTTAGATTATTTCTTTTTAGCAAATATTGTTACTCCTTCACTGGTTTTCTGACTGTGGATTGCAGGTGTGACTTGGAGACTTCTATAGTGTTTGACCAAATTTCCCTAACTTGGAAAAAAATCAAGTTGCACAACTTCCTTTATTTAAAACAAGTAGCTTGCAAATCTTTGTCATCAAGCGTAAAGTGACTTTCTTCGGAAATAAATCACCCAAACTTCTGTTTATATGTTTGCTTACTGTTTTTAACTCTGGACAGTGTCGGAAAAAATGAGTTCAAAGATTCCCACACCCTTCTGCCTCTGATAATTAACTGAGAACTCATATATTTTTTATTTAACTTTTGCACACATTTAATATCCCCATAGGAAAAAGGGGATTCTGGTGGCAGAGCTCAGTAAAACATGTACTCTTTGAGCCACATATTAGGCTTAAAGTTAAAGTTCATGGCATGGGGATGTTGGTTGTCCACCGGACTTTTGATTTGAATTTTTCACCTTCTTCATTCTGGTATGCGAAGTCTTCGTCCGTTCCAGCTTCCACATAGAGATTTTCTTTTCTCATTTGTAAAACTGCCTGGAGCTCACCAGCCACCTGAGCTGATTAAGACAAAAAAAAAAGAGTGTTACTCGTTGAGATTAATTTGATCTACTAACACAAACAATGATGATGCATTCAGTTGAATTTTAGTTATGATGTAAAATAAACTCTTTTATAGCAGAAGCATAATTTCACACAGAGCATTTCAGAAAAATGTAACCTTGCATTTGAGCATATTTTTTTCAGTGGATAATTCTGTATATTCAGAAATACAATCAGCAGTTGGCCATTTATTTTTTTTTATCTATTCCCCAAGGTTGGAGCATGAATAAACACTTTTTTTTCTATTTGTGCAATCTCTTCGTTCCTTGTTTCTGTCTTATTGTCTCATCTCTTCTGTTTAGCCAGTAGGTGTTATACAGGGTTTGGTCTGGGGACAGATATGGCCATGGAGGAATGTTTTGAATCACGTTAAAAAAAACTCAATGAACACCTATTTTCAGTATTCTCAAAGTCCACCAGACTTTCTTTTAAGGTTTACTGATGCCACACCCCCTAACAAAGTTCTTTTGAAAGAGAAACAGGCCCACAGCATCATAGTTCCACCATCGCACTTGACTGTGGGCATGATACTCCTGAGTTTCTCATCAAAGAAGCCGTATTTGTTTGTAGTAAAAAAGGTCTGTCTGGATCTTTTCTAACAAGAACATATAGGTTCAATTAAAATCCCAGTTTATCTAACTCCCCATGTTTGGACAACTGGATGGACAGAGAAGGTCCAACCAGTTGCTATGCAGATATTGTCCAATGGTTGTTACGACACAGTTCTCCAATAGTTACCTGTTTTATTCACCTCTAACTGTCCGTCTTATTGAGGGTTTCCAATCACTGTCACACTGGTGATTTTGTAAACAACATTTTTTCTTAAATGGTATCATTTCCACCAATGAAAAAAAAAAAATCTATTTTACGGTAGTTTTTCAAGACATCTTTACTCAGGATCCAAGTAAATTTGTGTGAGTGTGTATTTACCTTTCTTCATCATTTGATCGTCCGTTATGGGATCTTCTGGTAACACATATTCTCCCTCATCAGGCCTGGGAATGAGTGGAAGATGCTTGTCTTTGGCCTGGGATCGTTGCATGGGGGCCACCTGAGCTTTGGGGACAACAGGTGGTGGCATGTTGACACATTTTGGGGGAGGAGCCACTACTGTCAAACAAAAACAGATGTTAATCTATGTCAATGTGAACTCATTTGTTTCTCAGAGGAGTGCTAATCCTCACCAATCCGAGTATCGTAGGGTTGAGCTACAACATAGGGACGGAGGCGATACTCTGTCTTCTCCAGGAAGTACTTCAGTACATCGTTCAGTGAGTGGACTGTTATCTGCAGAGTAAACATTAGGGAAGAATTAGCTATTAAATTTATTAAATTTATTTTTCACCGGTGTACTTATCATGAGATGTCAGAGAAACATATTCCAGACTAAGATTCAACTGTCACAGCAAAGTAACTACATAAACATGGCAACTTCTTTTCCCTCTGATCTCCCTGAAATAAATAAAATAAGATTTAAAAAAAATCAGCATATTGCAATCAACTATAAAACTGCTGAAATATAAAGTTCATAACATAAACTCCTATGTAAAACACAGTAATCTGAATGTGCTCACTCACCCTTCATTTCCTAATATTGTCCTTACATGGAACCAGATCTTCATCTAATCTTTTAATCAGGCCTTGATGTATTTATGTATTATCATTTTGAAATTTCTCATTTCTGTTCAGTAGTGTTTGTTTAGTTGTTCCCCTCGGACCCTTTTAATTTTCAGGCACCCTGAACTCAACAGATGAACCAGATATTAGTCTAGACATGAGACAAGTCACAAAAAGTCTTTTTTTTTCCCCAGCATCATTCGATCATTTGTTAACTGGAGCCTGTGTCAAAAACACAATTTGTTTGCATTTTGTCAGTCAAACCTGCACAGATTTTGAGAGACAGAATAGTTTGTTTTTTTTAATGTTAATTAAGGGCATTTTCTCCAAATGGTGCCATTACAATTTTTGATCCAATTTAGAAAATCTAAAGAACAATTGGTCAAGATCACAAGATAGGAAGCAAAGTGAAAAGAAATGGGAGCTTATTATTATGAATATTATTATTGAAATGAATATGAATACAAAACCACTGAGCAATGTTTGTGTCCTAAAATTAAGACAGAAATATGAGACAAAATTATAGGAGAAACTGATTTGACTTCTTCATGTCGTCACGTCGATGCAGCTTTTGATGTCGGTTGACGTTTAGGTTCTGATGTAACCATCAAGGAATGAATCATTTACAATGTTGCACAACTGATTAAAGTGAGTGGTGCGGTTGCACTGCCTACGTCCATTAAATCTCAAGACGACCTCATGATATCTGGCCTTTCATTCACAGCCTTTGTTACATAATAGCTAAACATACAGTTCTTTCATGAAACCGATATGCAGTCGGTATTACATATGAGAAATCACCAATGTCATTTTCTTTAAGCACTTCAATTAAAATTAGTCGTTATTTGCCAAAACAACAGAATTATTTGCTGTCATCATGTTTGATACTCGGCCTAAATTATTTCAAACCATTAACATCAGTAAGGCAGAATGTCTGAACACTTTTGACTCCACATGGATGGATGCGAAGGTGCAAAACTGCATTTCCTTTAGAAAACAATCAATTAAATGAAGCATTGAGAAAAATTTTTTTGGTTAGAATTGGCTTCTTTGCTTTGTTTGCAAAATAGTTTGTTGTTTTTTTTTTTTTTTTACTTCACATTAAATCTAACTACATAGTTTTATTAATGGATTGTTTTATTAATATTTACTTAAGTAAATAATCCGAATAGTTTTTTTTTATTCTTTCTCATTTATGTTTCATGTCACCATTTTCTTTCTTTAGTTTCAGGCTGTGGATTGTGAGGAGAGCTGTTCAACCATAAAAACAAATACTTTAGACTTACTGGAGTCTCGAGTTCGATCACAAAGCCAGCGCTCGTGGAGGTCACCCTGTAGTTCTTCAGGACATACCCTCTGCAACACAGTGGACATCAAGATAATTACTCTGAATGCAGATTAACGTTGTTTCTATCATTGGTCTAACTGGTTGAAATGTTTGGTTTCCCTTCTTTGTATGTTTAACATTTCAAACTAGGATTATAAAAATAAACTTTAAGAGCCAGCTGGTTTATTTCAAAGTTCTGCGGGGAAATCAGAGCTGCTAAATGAGATAAGGATGAAGTCTGAGTAAACCTGTCTGTCTTTTGTCTGAGCGTCAGGGCGTAGTTCTTGGGCATGGTGGACGGGCGGAGGATGATGTTCCCATTTTCCGGGTTCTCACTGAGCAGCTTTTCAGCCTCCTGTCGGGTCACATCGAAAAAACAACTGCAGGGAGCAAAGAAAGCAAAAAGACACAATCAACATCTTCTATAAGTTTCTAAAGTAAATAATTTTATTTTTCTCAATAAAATAGTTTAGAAAGAGCTGTGAATAGAGCTCTTTTTTTGTCTAAATTGTTTGATTTTCTCTGGAGGTCATTGCCGCAATTATACAAGTGAAACAAGCTAGTAATTTTTTAGTGATTCTTAAGTTTTGTGAGTTTTGTGAAACCTGAGTCTTACAGGAAGTAAGCCTGTGAGAAAGCAGGTATTTATGTAACTGAAGGTAACTCATATTCTCAGTACAAAAGTCTTGAGATGGAAACATGATGCTTACAGAACTGATTAGAGCCAAGAAATGATGCAGGAGAGAAGACAGAGGCTAAAACTGCTTAAAATAACCTGTAGATATTATCAAATATTATTGTCCAGGGTAGTTGATACATTGTTTGGATATGCAGACAAACGCAATGTATTAGAAGCTCCTCAGTTTAACTCACGCAGGCATGTCAGGAGTATCTTTAGTCTGCAGGAAGCCTGGTCGGGGTGGAAGAGCAGGGCGCTGCAGCTGAGGGTTTCTTTTCTTTTCCTGAGCCAGCATCTCCTCCAGCTTCATTTTCTGACCAGGCAGCATATGAAGGTCTGAGGGAATCTCTTTCTGCAATAAAATACAGATTACTGTTTACAATAGACAATATAGTTTATCATAAAATATAAGAGGGAAAATTGAATGCAGACTTTACTTAAAATATTAACGTGAACTGAAACGTACAATATTTAGGAGGCTACTAAAATTTAAAATCTCATTTATAATTCTGTAATGTTCAAAATGATATCAGCTGAATGTATTAATCTTATTGCTCATATGTGTTGCTAATGATTCAAAGTTGAGTAGTTGCTGCCTGTCTGCAGCTGAACTGACTGGGTAAGGCTTACCCTTAAAATTAGATGATGGAGTTTGGAAAGACAAATGAATTTAACTTTATCTAATGACACAGAGTACTTGACCTACATTGAAAAAGTAATTTTCCAATGAATACTAAATAAAACAGGAGTTTTCAAGCTTGTGAGCCTCATGCTCATCCTGAGTTTGTTTCTGTTTTTCAGATTTTTGACTTACATTAACCAGAGTCATAATGTAGCCTCTCCATTCCTCTCCTGTGTCAGGATTATCCATCTGCAGAGTCAGAGAAAACAACACAAGTGTTGGTAAGATGAGACCAATTGCTTTCCTTCAACAAATACCGCACGTGAGTTTTATGTGAAATAAATAATATGGAAGGCATATATAAGCTTTCCATATATCTGCTTATATGTATGGAAAGGCCCACTGTTACGCATGGTGGAAGATCTGTGATGAAGAGGGCCTGTTTCTCTTCCACAGTTGCATAAACTCATTGAAATTAAATGACATTTCAACCTCTCAGTGCTAAATCTTAGTTCAAATGTATAATCTAAACAGTATGTTTTCAAATCATCCAGCTTTTAAAATCAAGTGAATGCCATTTTTGTGATAAATGCTGAGTCAGTTTGAAGTTTCACAAACCTTTAACTGCACCTCCTCCAGGGGCAAGCTTAAGGTGAAAATGTTTGGCCCTTTGCTTTTATAAGGAGACTCCATGTCCATGGACTTTATCAGCCCCAGGTCCAGCCTTTCTGAATACTGACAAACAAACAGAAAGTCCCGTGGCGGTTTAATGGATGAAATATCAACAGACCTGTACTTCCTTATTGCCCCTCTGATGAGTTTCTTTGGAATCAGATTTTGGGGTCTTGCACATGAAAAATACTTTCAATTAAATTTGACCACATTATTTTATGAAAGACAAACTTTGACTGTGTCCTTACTGTGTCTTGTGTGTCATTGTTGTACAGAAACACTGTTGATCCTCTGAGCTCTCCGTAGAAGTTCCTGAAATCCTGAAAGTCATAAATGTCTTTTTGAGTTAATGCTGTGGATGAAACCTTAACCTTTGCACAGAACCGAATCCAATAAACTCACCCTTGTCTTTATGGTAGACTAAAGTACAATGAATTTTTTTTTAATCTCCGGCTAACTAATTGAGATTGTTAATTTACATATATATGAAAACAGTATAGTTTTAAGTGAGTTTTTTTTAGACTCATCGTTCAAAGAATGTGCATCTATCAGTAGGTATCGATCCACTTCATAAATTAATTTAAAATAGCCTCCCATAAAATAAAGCAATCACAGTCTGACCTTGGCAACAAGATCAGGTTGCTAAAAAAAATTGTTACAAAGAGAATCAGCCGAAAAATAAAAACCTTACAAATACATGAATACCTCCAGTATTGACAGTTTCTGTGTTTAAATCTCCAGTTTCAAACTTCTACTAAATTGCAGTGTAGGTTATTTTACCTTCTCTTTGAGATTCTTCTTCAGCAGGTTTCCATAGTGGTACAGAGGCAAAGCTGTGATTGTCTCCCTCCTCCTGTGGATAACTCTCGGGTGAGGTCTGCCCTCCATCAGATCAACGAGTTTCTTCTAGTTTCTTGCTAGTTCGCCTCGACGCTCGTGAGCCTTTGAGCTGAGACCTGGGGAAACTGAGCTCCTCTGTGTTTTTGTGTGAGCTGAGACGCACTGATTTACTGCCTGAGATTATCACTGCTCTATAAATCCTCTATCATAACTTTTCTCGCGCAGCCTCAGAGCTGCTCTGGCTCTGAACCGGGAAATGCTGCACTGATTTACGAAGAAGGAAGTAGTTAGTTGAAAAACAGAAAAAAAAGCCAAACAATTATCAGCATTTGTACTTTGGCCCTGGTGTAACTCATGGTAATTTGGTTTTCATTCTCATGTGCAGTGAAGTGTGTTGGCAATAGCTCACACACAAACGCAAAGGCTTTTTTCACGGCAAAACTCTAAAAATGTAGGACAGATTAATCATTAGCAATAAAAGTGAGGTGTGAGTGGACAAACAGCTCAACTTTCAGTCTCAGTTTAGACTCCTTTTCGTACTGGACTTTCTTGTGCTCCCATTTAATACCTGAACTCTATAAGAGTTTGAGACGTTGTAATGCAAAGAACCAAAGCTCTGAATTTATGCCAATAAAAAATCCTACACTGGGTTAAAGTATTCTGGATTTATTACAGTCAATGCTCAAGAATGACAACTACAGCAGTAACATATCAGATAAAAAGTATTGTAATGTCCGCTTGATAGACTAGTTAAACAGCAGCATTCTACAGTGCACGTGAAAATAAAATGTTACACTGTGTTTCAAAATATAAAAGACAAAGAAAATATGTTGTTGTTGTTGTGTTTAAAGATTCCCTCTATGGATTAGATTTATATTGATAAATATTGGCCCATATCTCTTCTAAGGATGTTAATCTTTTTACATTATTTTCTAATATGTTTTACGGTCTTATGGGCTGCACTGAAAAAATGTTTCTTTGAACCTACTTTAAAAAAATACTTTGCTACAGTTAATCTTTTTAGTTTTGCAAAAAGCTATAATTCGGATTTAATTTATAGCTTAAGCAAAACTAATACAATTAGCTGTAACAAATTAGAGTATTTTTTTAAAGTTGGCTCAAAGAAACACTTTTTTAATGTGGTGTTGCAGTTTCAAGCTACTCCAGAGTCACTTGATAGAACATGAACAGCTTTTTACTGCTCAGGCCGTAATAAAGCATGACTCCCTCTAGATAAGATATTTTAGTGCCATATAAAAATCCAAAGTAAATCAATTAATGATGTAGATAAAGTGTCTATATACCATCATACCTGATATATATATGTATATATATATATTTTTTTTTTATTCACATAATAAATATATATATATATCTCTCTATATGTATAGAGACATATATCTACATCTCTCTCTCTCTATATATATATATGTGTTATGTTTTCTCCTACACATTATGTTGTTTTTAAGTTATTTAAGTGCCCAAAGGTCTGTATTATTGTTATTATTGTTGTTGTTGTTTTCATTTATATATATATATATATATATTTAATTATATATATATATATATATATATATATATATATATATATATATATATATATATATATATATATATATATATATATATATATATATATATATATATATATATATATATATATATATATATATATATATAAAACTATCTGAAAATGAGCCTTTCATTTTGTTTCCCCACAATAAATTCAGACTCAGCAGAAACACCAGGCTGGTGAGAAGTGGTTGGTGCTTATCAATAAGTAGCCCATAATACTACAGTAGAGTCTGAAACGTCTACATCTAACAGAAGACAATCCTGACTTCTGGGGTTTATTGATTAACAGCAGCAGCAGGACTTAAACTTCAGCTTTTTTGTGTCACCGCCGTCGAGACGGGGAAATATGAGGCTCGATCTAAGTTTAACCAGAGGTGAAAGTGCTTAATGATTAACTGATGTTAAATACCAGGTTAAATGTCTGAAAGACTCAGGATGGAGTCTAATTAATAAGAATGTGTCTCAGCTAAGGAAATTGTGTTGGCAGAGCAAATATGCTTTCAAAACTAATCTTGCATTCAGAAATATTTTGAGCTGTTTCATGGTAACAATTAACATCTGTAATATAATACATTAAAGGAGCAGTTTGGACCAAAAATTTCTGGATTTATTACTTGAATCTAATTAACAGACTCAGCTTGTCCCACTAAGTCATTTATTAGTGTCGTATAAACATGGTCTTGTTATTAGTAGTGTTATTAGTTTATTAACACAGATATAAGCAAGAAACCTGTGACACAGAGAATGATGATGATAATGATGATGATGATGATGATGATGATGATGATGATGATGATGATGATGATGATGTGAACACTGCCCTCTAGAGACTAAGTATGGGCATAACAGAACAAAAAAAGTCTATAGTCGCCCAGATTTTTTTTTCTTTAGTTTACCTTTCTTTTTCTTCTTCTAGGGCTGTTAGTATTTAGGATGGCCCTCATTTTATGCCCTCTAAGCCAAAGACATCTTTACGTTTCTGAAAAAGGAATGTTTACTGAGTTGCTGTTCTTTATTATCAGGATGCCTAAAATACATCAATAAAAAACCTTAAGCTGATGTAGAAAGATTCAGGGAGAGGTCCAATGAAAATAATTAAAAGGATAGATATCAAATTTCTCCAATTTTTGCTTCTCTTTACTGACTACCTGTTGAGTCAAAAACTGAATTCAAAAATTCTTCTGACATAAGGTTCTGAAAAACAAAGCTTCACTGAAAAAGATTGTTCTGTATGTTTTCACTGTCAGAGTACAAAGTCTACTGGTGGCTCTTTAGACCAAAAACAATGTAGTTTTTGACCTGGAGACCTAATGTCAACTTTGAAAAACTTTCCATTTTGTCAATAGGGCCTTCATTCTGATTTACATGTAGCTGTGCTGAAAAACACTTTTAGGGTCTTCATAGACCACTTTCCCACCAAATGTACTATTTTTTCTATTTTCTGGTTTTCTAATATTATCAATTGGGGGGGGGGCAAAAATCTATGTATATAAAATAATTTATTTATATATTATGAGAATGTCCTCTTGTTAGAATTACTGTAATGCAACATAACAGAGACAAAGTCAATGGGACATTTTTGAGAAATGTTAAGGTAAAAAGCAAAAATGCAGCTTATTCATTGCTCAATCACAACACAACAAACCTGCATGGCAGAGACAAACAGAATCAATCTGAAATTCTGTCAGCATCTGCTTTATAAATGAATTTGATTGTTGGTCGGTGTGTGCCTTCACACAAAAACGCACTGAGCTGCTCTGATGTTTTTTTTCACCCTGCTGGTCCCTTCAGCAGCTCTCATCTTCCTAGATTCCTCATCCATGAGAGCAGGCGAGGGAATTGGACACAAAGGAGAGAAAGCAGTCAGTGTTGTCCATCATGGGGCCTCTAATGATGTTGCTTCACAGCCACTGACTGAGCAGAAAATGACCGCAGGGACAGGCCACAACACTCTGAACTGATCACAGCAACCTTGCTGTTCTTCCCTCCAAATTATGTAAACAAATAACAACATAAGAGGAGGGTGGTTTTAGTTTTATTTTAATATGTTTTCTCTGATTTTAGACATGATGAATTCTGTTCTTCGGTGAAACGAAGGCCGAAGACAAAAGATCCACCGGGTGTCATGCCAGATCAGTGCAAACTAACCTAAAGGATCTGGATCATGGTTAGCTGGCAGCTGATGGCGAAATGGCGAGCTGAGGTCAGACCTGCTCCAGAAACAGAGCTGGGTGTGGTGCTCACCGCAGGACTCGTCCGCTCCTGGAAAACAGAACAGCTTCAGGTTTTCTTTTATCTCCATTTCCACCTCCATTTGTTCTCATTAGAAGAATGAAAAACAGCCCACATGAATGGCTGTATTCGTATAGATAACTATACTTATTTGTCTCTGAAGCCGCCTGTTCTAATTCTCTCTGTGATGGAAAGGGAGGCAGGGAGGAGGATGGAGACCTGGGGAGACGAAGTGGACCTCCTGCTGCTTACAGTGTCTCCGACTGACTTATATTAACATAAAGCACAAAGTCTTATGCATCAGTCTTCTGTGTGGTCTCCAGTTAAAAGCCATTTTAACAAATGCTGTGTGTATTCGTAGCCTGTTAAAATGTTCATTCTTATTGAGTACTTATTTTCTACTTTGTGACCTTTTTCTCTAACAATTTAAATTAAAAGCTTAAATTGTGTTTAAACATTTTGAATGACTTTAATGTGTGGAAAGAAAAATAATATAGCCTGCAGGCAGGAAATGAATGCACAGGCAAAAGTAATAAAAAAATATCACCCAAAATTGTGAAAACTGTTTTTCTCCCAGTAGTTATACATTTAGAGTGATTGCCATATAAGTGAACTGATTCTACAAAGATTATGTGAAAAGCAGAAAAGCAACATTACATAGAATCAAAATATGTAAATGACTGTTTAGGATAAATTAACTTTAACCAAGAAAAAGCTTTGTACTTTCTTTTTTTCCATTTTTATTTTTTGAAAAGACATTAATTTAGTATAAAAATAAATTATGAAAGATACCTTAAATAGTCAAGCTTATTTGATTATACGGACATAACATTATATGCACACTCAGTTTACTGAAATTGATTTTCAATTTAAAATAATTTAAAACATGACATGTTTATCTGGACAAAATTAACAAACAACAACAATTATCACACCTCCAACGTGTTAAAAAAAAACACCAAGTATTTTACTGACAAAAAACAATCTTTCATCTATTAGATTGCTTGAAACTAATAGGCATGTGAAATACCAGTTGTCATGCACCTAAACCACTTATTTTTTGTCCTTTATATGTGATAAATATTATAGACATGCCAACAAATCTACGAAGTATTAATTTAAAAGGATAAAATTAAAGATTACAGAATGTCCTTGTCAAAACCCACATGTTTGAAGATTATAAAACAAAAATCATTTCACAAAAAAAATTTGTTGAATCTTTGAGTAATATTTAAGTATTTTAACCAAAATGTCAGTTTCACTTAAATTTGCTCATTGTGTTACGGACACATGCTGTTTGAACATGTAATGATTCTCACCTTCGTTTTGTTTGTTGAATTTTCTGAGTCCTAGAATCCCTCCTATTGAAAACCTGGACTCAGAGGGACAGTCTGTTCCCATGGAAACAGATGATGCTGGCAATACAGAGGTGCAAACATTACTGAGAGGAAGACTGGGCATATAGAAGTGTGATAGAGAGACACTCACCATCTTCACAAGGCTTTGCCTGAACTTTCCTCCTGATGATCCTACAAACACCAAAACAATCAACACTTATTTTCCAGGTCTTCGCTGTCAAGCAGAAACACTGAAACACACCAGGACTCCCTTACCTGTTAATTGAGCTGATGCTGGGAACGTTGCTTGGGTCACACACTTGCTCCAGCACCAGCCTGTCTCGGATCTCCCAGGCAAACATCGTGGGACTGTTGTGTTTCAGCTGCAGGATCTTCTGCACCACTGTGGGGGTCGCCACCTTGGGCTTGGAGCCACCTATCAGCCCCGGTCTGATGCTTCCTGTCTCATTGTACCTGGCATGATTTAGAGTCGTGTGTGGCGAGGAAAGGTTGACACTTACACACACAAGGATAAACAGGCAACCTGTTGGCTGCCAACTTTTACTTTGTGTAGTTTCAGTTTGCATGGTTGGGATGAAATTAGCATGCCACAACATTTGGTTCTGGATATCAAGGTTTTTTTTGTTGTGTTAAGTTTAATTAAACAACTACTCTTTTTTTCTATGCCAAATTAAAAATTGTGGAAAGCAATTATGACGAAAAACTACAATCCTTGTATTAAGCTTCTAATAATTGTTATTTTGCATGTGCATTACATGCAGCGAGTTTCAAGATTTTTGATTTTGGTCAAACGGCCTGATTAAAATAGACAGACCGCAAGACAAACAGACACGATGACTCAATAAAAGCATAAAAAGAATCCATGAGCTTTTAATATTTTATGATGTCATCACTTCCTGATTCCATATAGGGACACATATGAATTACCATATGACTGAACCCATTTTAAACTGCGGCTACCTGGTCAATATTTTGCTGACGCAGCCATGACTGACGCGCAGACGGCGCGAGATCTCACAGGGGCGCACCCCGTGCTGCGCGAGCTCCACGATCCGGTGTCTGACCTCGTGCGGTAACGGCCGCCCGTTGATGAAGACTCCGCCGAGCTGGTTTACCCCGCCGAGCCCTGAGTGTCGGAGCAGAACGAGAAGACCCAGTTCCAGTTCAGACAGCCTCTGTGGAAAGGATGCAAGGTTCCGATACTTACTGTGCGCAACTGTGAACGGAACCAGTCCAAAACTTACTTCCATCACAGACACGTCAAAGAACCACGACCTTGGACACTTGAGCAAGAAAATTACATCCTAGGTCCAGCTCCGTATACCCAAAGTTTGGCGACGGACCTTCAAACAAACGGAGAAATTGAAAATAAAGTATAAACTTAAAACTTTAAATGCAGACTACCTCTCTATACTTTCAGCACCTGATCAGTGAACAGCGGTGAAAGCCTCTGAGCGCACAGGCGGGGCTGAGGCGCTTATGGCTTCGTCGAGCGCATTTACGCAAAGAAGGTGCAGACAGGATTGTATGAGTTGTAATAAATGTTGAACATTTCTCTTTAGCCCTAAGCGAACACTCGTTTTAAAAAAGTAAGTATTTTAAAATTAAGTTCTAAATGTTGAACTTGATATTGTCGATGTCGTTCAATTTTTCCTTTTTAAAAAGGATGAAGATTTAACCCAGCATTGAGCTCTTTCAGCAATGCTGAGAGAATGAATTGCAATGTAATCTATTATTATGCATCAGTTTGAACAAAAAGGGGGATTTTAAAGAATTAAAGAATATCAAGCGTTAAGAACTTAACTTTATTCCTTATCTCTTTAGTTTCAAAGAATCAGATTTTTTTTTTTTATCTTTTAACTTGGAATTCTTCATTAGTTCTTCAGGCTTTCTAAAGATTTTATTTCTTTTGACTTTGACTGCTTATTGATCGATTTCCCACCCAGTCTTTGTACCTGGCTAGTATAGATTCATTGACTGAAAAAAATTAAATAAAAACATTTTGACCTACGTAAAAACAGCAGAAATGTGACAGAAAATAACACGATATCCACATTATCCAAACATAGTCGTGGAAGTGTCAGACTCTGGGGATGCTTCTTATCAGCAAGGGCTGTTAGTAACTTCAAAAGAGAAGAGACTGAGACTGACATTCACTGTCAGGAGAATTAAATAATCCAGATTGATACATATTGGTGTGTTAAAATGGACTAGTCAAAGTCCACACATAAATCCATTTGAGAATGTGCGGCATTAGTCATGAAATGTGGATGTCATTTTCCTTCACTTTAGAGTTACTTGTCACTTTGTTTTGCTTTATCATTAAAATTACAAATAAAATACATTGAAGTTTGTGCTGTAATATCACAAGAAAGGAAAAGGACAAAGAAAAGAAAATCCAAAAGTGTTATGAATATTTTTTATATTTAAAATAGAACACAATAACCAATTTTATAAAGCCCTCAGGACTGTAAAATATAATTTCCTCAACAAATAATAATAAAAAAATACAATAGACAGAAGTATACAATAAGTTGTTTTAGAATAGGGGTCGACAATCTTTATGATTCAAAAAGCCATTTTCCATCAGTCCACCCACGTAAATCTCATATAAAGTTGGAAAATTAACATGTGTTAATAAAAGGCAAATCGGATTTGATAAGTATGTTATAGGTAATTTTTAAAGACCTTTATTTTATTTTTGTTGTCAGGTTTCAAATTAAAGAAAAAAAAATACTACTTTTGCAAAAAAAGTAGGTACATACATTTCTTCCATAGGATGTTGATATTTGTGGAAAACGATGCATATTTGACTATCTTTTGTGAAGATTCAATGCAATTATTGCATCAAAAAAACTGAAAAACTGCTGAAACCAGAATTTTATTTTAATTTTATTATGTCTATTTTTAAAAACAGACGGTCAAAGTTATTAGGAAGCACTACGGAAGGTTCAAAGAGCCGCAGGTTGCAGACCTTTCTGGCTTAGATAAGCTGTAATGTAATTTCTCCATTAATTCATTTCCCCGGAAAAGAAAAGTGACGTAACTCCGGGTTTATTTTTGGCTGTCCAACTTTTTCCGGAAACGCCGGTTAAGTAATTCAAATCATAACCACATGTACACAAACCTTCTTAGGGGGAACTACATTTGCCTCTGCTTTGCGGAAGGAATGCGTTTTGAGTTAACAGAGGTAATCGCTACCGAGATGCAGTCAAATAAATTAGTGTGCTACATAAAAGCGCCTTTGTTTTGACATCGTATTAGCCGTGTTTGTAATGTAGCTTTCTTGCTAGGTGCTAGTGTACTACTGCCTTGCCTTAGCGTTTTTCTGATATGTTAGAAACATTTACAGAACATCCTTTAAGGTATTTAAAAAAAAAAAAACCCAACAAGTTTTAAAACAACTTTATCCAATTTAATTTCGGTTGGGGTAAGAATTGAGTAATAGTAGTGTAACATGCGTTATTGTGCCGCGCTACTTAGCTGCAATACACGACTTCACCACTGAGTGGCGCTGCGTAGCCTGCCTAAGATTATACTATGAACTCTGTCAATAAAAATGAAGTATCGGATGGTAAAGGAAATGACAAAGACCACCTTTTCTTCATTGAGGACTCCATGACTTCAGAGAGTGAAGAAGAGACGTGTTCTGGTTACATGAAACATGAGAAAAGCGCCAAGCTGTTTTCACAGCTCAGCAGAGACAGCTCTCCTCCGCTGCTCCTTGCTTTCTCCATCACCTCTGGAAAGACTCAGCAGGACACCAGCAGTGTCTCCAGTGCTGGTTCACAGGAGCAGCTGGAAGAGGACAGCGATCAGCCTATTGAGGAGTGGATGATCCTGGATGGAGAGGAGCAGGCGGAGGACCCAAGCATCCAGCTCAACCTCAGCTGCTGGGAGAGCTCTGAGGAGGATGTTGAAGACGAAGGTTAGAGGTCATCTTGGCCAACATTATTTATCTATTTTTATCACAGTAGATGAAGTGCAAAAATATTTTTTGTCTGATATTAATTAAAAACACAAAAAACAAATCAAATTTAGCTAAATGGATTGCATAGTGCCCCTTATGAATATACTTTCATGTAAATTAATGATTTCTGAGATCTAGATCCGTTTCTTCACACCTGAATCAAATGGCTGAATCATCAGTTACTTAACTCATAATAAGCTATTCATTTACTTCAGGTGTGATCTAAGCCATTTCACTGTAGTGAAAGCCATTTCACTGTACCATTTCACACGGTGTGTGTTAGGGTTGCTGTCATGCTGAAAAGGAAACTGCTGCAGCCTCTGTCAGGTTTTCTTATAGGATTGCAGATTTGTGGAGGGCACAAATTGTTTCCCTTTCAGCCGATACTCTCACCTGAGCTGTGGATCTCTGCAGCTCTTCCAGAGTAACTATGGGCTCTTTGTCTGCTTCTCTCATTAATGCTCGCTTTATCAAAGTAGCTTGTAACAGCAGTTTTACAAAATCAATGTATTAAAGGTGTTAAAGACTTGAGTTTTGTAATTAATTCTTTACATTCATTAAAAACTCAGGCATCTTTATATACTTGGTATTTTCTGCCATCTACTGTTTATGTGAAGGCAATATTATAGAGTTACACAAAATGTTGGGCCCCAAAAAGGACAGCAATATCTGGATGTTTAATCCAGTATAGATTTACTAGATTACTGATGCTGATACAGCGCTAACTGGGGTGCACGATATGTCGCAAATGTATCATTATCGCACATACCTTGCATGTTGCCAATAACTTCCTGAACTCCAATTTGATACAAGTAATATCAAATTATTTAAGAGTTCAGGTTCTCTATGCCAGAGCTATATTTGGTGACTTAATGCAGCATAAAAAGTTTTGGAACTTAAAGAAACTTAAGAAACAACAACTGAATAACTTCAATAAAAAGAATCAGAAGCAGGACAAAATCAACTATTTTTTTTTGTTAACATGGATTGATTTTTTTTTATCCCCACCAGTAGCCAGACAGACTGCGTGGAGTCTATCAAACCAAAATACACTTAATCACTTGTTGCCGTTCGTGTCCCTATTGCAGAATTCATCAGCATTATTGCATATTTTCCTCGTATTGTGCAGCCTTAGTGGCCACTCCACTACCAGGTAACGGTAACATTTTGTGGTCATTCTCTCCATCAAGGTATGACAGACAAGGAAGTGAAATCAGGAGGGGATACCTGGGCTGTCTCAGACAAAGACAAGGTAATCTTTATTTTCTAGATTTCAAACACTAAGCTTGTTGATTCAAAGAATGTTCAGTGAAAATATGTTGTAAGAGCTCAGAAATAGTTATTTGCTGTAAACAATTTGGATCTTTCAATATCCAGTATGGAGGCACTCAGTCTCTGGGCAGTCGCTATTTCATGGCTGGTCGTTCATCCCTCTGTAACATCTGCAACAGGATGGGACACGTTGCCAGAAGTTGCTACTTTCACAAGGTACAGCTAAAGTCGCCCGTGTTTGTTTCCTAATGTGGGAAATAATAAGACTTAGTTGACAACATCTTGTCATCAATCAAAAACAACCAAAAAAATCTTGTTCTCCTCAGCAGAAAAGTCCCACTTGTGTCCTTTGTGGCGTCCAGGGCCACGTCCAAAGAGACTGTCCGAGCCGGCCCTGTTCCACTTGTGGGCTGCCTTCGCATGGCCTCAACCCCTGCAGGGTGCCTCCAGTGTGGAAGCAGCACTGCCAGCGCTGCGGCGTGACCGGCCACTTGTTTGATGTGAGTTTGTCTGTCAACTACCATTAGAAATTCCTTGCATTGTTGTCATTAAAGTGTGTTTAGTGTTGAGGAAATTCTTGAAAGTTAATTCTGTAATCTTGTGAATATGTGTGTATTTTAGTTCAATTTTTCTAAAGTGTTGCTCTGTTTCTGCATCTCCTCTTCTGTGAAACTACGGTGTTTATCTGGATGTTGGTCAGAGGGAAATTCTTATTCTTTGTTTGTTGTGTTTTTTTTTTTCAGGCCTGCCCAGATTTATGGCGACAATACCACCTGACTGTAAGAGGAAGTTTTATTTTATTCCTAATTAATCTGGAATTAGATGCAGCATTGCACAACTACGATATCAAGACATGGCCGTCCACCTAGATATACAGACTGGACAAGGAAATAATTAGTCACAGAGATAGCCAGGAATCCGGTGGTAACTCTGGAGGAGCTGTAGAGGTCCAAAGCTCAGGGAGTAGAATTTGCCTTCAGAACTATTATTAGCTGTGCACTCCACAAATATGGCCTTAGTGGAAGAGAAGCAAGAAGAAAGCCACCAGAAGTTCAGCTTACAGTTTGCCATTAGCCATGTTAGAGACACAGCAAACATGTGGAGAACTGTTTCCTGGTCAGATATGATCAAAATACAACTTCCATGCAAATCCTTGTGCGAACACACCAACCCCACGATTAATCATGATAGTGGAACAATCTTGCAACAGGGGGAGAAAAACAGGTCTGGATTTACTGAGAGATGATTACAGCTGTTTAAAGGATAGATTCTGATTGGTTTATTTGTCATATGCAGGTCAACACAAGTCAGCAATAAAACAAAATTCTTTGAATGACAACAATCATTCAACTTGCCATCAAATCAAGAAGTACTTGCATGCAATAGAAGTAAAGTAAAAAAAATCATACAAGGAAGCTTGTTAGAGACTGCAAACGGCTCAAGACTAGGGCTAAGGTTCATTATCCAACAGGAAAATGACCCTAAACATACAGCCAGAGCTGCAGTGGAATGGTTTACAGAACACATATCCATGTGCAAGAGTGGCCTTCTTAAAATTCATAACTAAATCCAAAATCAGTGTTTACAGTCACTTTCCATTCAGTTTTGCAAGCAAGACTGGGTAAAATTTTCTGTCTCCATGTGTCTCCAAAGCTAGACATATCCTTAAAGACTTGTAGCTGTAGCTCTGCTACAGGTGGCTCTACAAAGTATTGACTCAAAAAGAACGCCTCACTTTTCACTTTTTTAAAACTAACTTGAAAATCATAGAACATTTTTCCTTCACTTCACAGTTATTTACTACTTTACGTTGATTTAGCACAAAAACTCATAATGAAGTTTGTGTTTATAGTGTGATAAACTATGGAAAAGTACATGTGGTCTCAATACTTTACATGTCAATAACAGAGGTGACGATAAAGACAGAAGAAAAACTGAGGAAAATATGTTTTTTAATGTACTCTGTAGCAGTTAAAGTATGGATTTGTCAATGCTTTTTAATCTAATGCCTAGCAAATCATAAAAGATCAATTTCATTTTTTCTAGGTCAAGTTAGGGGTTCCTTTCAGACCCAGAAACGCCTGCAGTCTCAAACATAAGAGCCACCATGCTCATTGCTACAACTGCTCAAAAAGGGGACACTTTGGTCATGTAAGTAGATGACTTTCACCATCTCAGGATGCCCTGTTCTTATATTTTGCCCTTTTTCTCTCACTCATTTGGATGATTGTCTTTGTTGACATCAGGAGTGCACAAAGAGGAGGATGATTAGTGGCACTTTTCCCTCACTGCCTTATGTTTGTTATTATGACACTCTGGATGACATTCTCCAGCAGAATGCCCCGATGCTCACACCAGCCAAAGGTGATTAAAAGTTGCTTTTAAATAATTATTGTAAAAGATATATCTACATTTAGAACAATGTGTTTCAGCTGTACTAATTATACAAAAGGTTTTTAAAATGGTGAAATTTGACATGTAATAAGTGCTATCTGTGCTTTCAGAACTTGGGAGTGCTGGACCCCTAACTTCACAGCAGGAATGTTGCAAAGATACGCCATTGGTGCAGGGAAGAAGCAGGACAAAGCTGGAGCCTGGCGCTCATCCTGGAAGGAGGAAGACCTGGCCTGAAAGGCGGAAAGAGAGGCGTGAAGTGAAGCGACTGAGGAGGGAGGCCCAGGCTAAGCGGGAAGGAGGATTTCTGGGGAGGCATTTTTGCACCATTGATGATGCAGTTTGCCCCGCTGACCCCTATAAATCCATCCTACGCAGTCATAGAGAGTCCAAAACCTCTCAGGAGAACAAAAACAGAGAGGAGAAAACTGGAAAGAAGAGCAGGAAGAGCAGAGAGGCAGAGAAGTGGAGAAAAAGAGGGGGGATAAAACGCGGGGATTTGCATCCACACGGTGACATTGACATTGGAAGTGAAATCCTTCTGTCTCCAAAGCAGAGAGTACGTCACCGAAGGAGATGAAAGGTGATATGAAATTTTGCCCTTTTAGTGGTATTAAATGTTCTTTCCAATTTATTTATAATTTGTATTTAATTATGCGTAAAAAAACATTGATGAAAAATTAATTGAATCAAGTGTGAAAGTGGCTTAAGCCTTTTTCCACTTTTGTGAAAGTTTAAACTTATGTTTTAAAATTTTTAAAGAACAATTAATGTTATAAATATTAAAGCCTTGCAAATGGATTCAATTCATGTGAAGAGTCTTTTTATATTTATTATACATTACATTTTTTTCTGATTTGCTATGGTTATTTTCTTCCTTTTCATTTCTACTATGCAGCAAGAGTCAACCTTTGAACTGAAATAGTTTAAGTTTGTTTAAACTGAGGTTGCATAATTTTAAGTTGTCATTTGCACAAGTAGAGTTAAAATCTGGTTTTAAAACATTGACAATTTTAAAATATCTACCATCTACTATAGAAACCAGCCTTTAATCGGGCTGCATTGAGGATTTAAGGTGGAGTTTTGCTACTTTAATTGCTATTAGAATATGATTACAAAATTTTAGTTAGTGTTTTTACTACTGGCACATGGATATGTATTCTCAAAATACACTTAATTTTTGTTTTTCTACAAGGTACACTTTTCAATATGGTGTAGATCTTTGCATTTATATTATTCAACACAATAATATATCTAAAGTGTGGATTGTTTTAAAGAAAAAACAAAACAAAACTTGATCTACTATTAGTTTCACTGCCAAACTCCTGGCTATGATCACATAAGCTGGGCAAAATTTGTTTGTAAACATTTAATATCAGTTTTAATGAAAAATATTTTTGCTGATTGTGTTATGTGTCGCAATGTGGATACAGTAAACTACTTTTGGGTGATTCCAATAATGTTTTTTTTTCTATTTAATAGTAAATTTAAATGCTGAGTAGTAAAAGATGAGTTTGAAAAATGTCCCTTTGTTGCTTGTAACATTTAAACCGTAAACACCGTATTTGTGAGTGTAAGCAAATGTTGAGGCTGCAAGAAAGTGTAATATTTAGGTCAATAAACAAAAGTGGTTAGCTTTATTAATATGAAGCTTGCATTTGTTTATGCCGAAGGAATAAAAGCCGTGTGGAGCCAGTGGGTTTTTTCAAAGCCTTGTCTCATAGTAGTTGTGCTGTGAAGCTGCTGAATTATTAATGAGCAGAGCAGCTGCCTGAGGTTTTTCAGACAAAAGTAGTCGGCTTCGATAAAAACAGCCCAATTCAAAATAACACATGAAGGATTCTGCATGCGAAAAATGTAGAATCATGTATATTTAAGTAATTAATCTCTTATTTATTCCCCTCCATTCAGTATAGTTTGAAATGTTCCACAAGGGTCTGTGCTGACGAGCTCCATGAGTCTCTGCTATCGATTGGTCGCGACTTGACAGAGATGCGAGGCTCCCATTGATTGATCTCCACTCCACTCCCCGCTGACCAGAGAAAACACCCGATAGCGAATGCGAGAGGGGATTTAAATTAGACAAAAACCGTCCGCTTTAGTTGACGGACGAGGCTGCCCTTTGCGTTCTCATGCGGGTTGGTGTCGTCCGCGGGTTCGTGTGTCGGAGGAACGGCTCAGCGTTGGCGCAGGGCGACGGTAGCTGGGCTGTAATGTCGGCAGCGTTGGACTTGTTTTCCCCCGTAGACCTCGCTTCCTGTTAGCCTCGGGCTCGCTGGAAAATCGACATTATGTTAATGACCGAGCAGGTATAGTTAGCCAACACAAAAGAGGGGGTGTAACTTTGCTGCCTGCGATAGCCAGTCCTTCCACCTGACTTCTATTTTTCCTCACAAATCTATGCTGATAACTTTTATTTAATGCCGAGTATCCGGGTTAGTTTGCTAGCGCTCCTCAGCTAGCCATCTTTGCTCGGGTTGACGGCTTGAAGTGTTGAACTTGGTTGGGTTTTTGATGACAAAGAGCAGGCGGTGTTAAGTTGATGTTAAATATACGCGTTTGGAACGGGCTCACTCGTGTAACCAGTGCCTATAAAATACTTTAATTTCTTGTAACAGTGTTCAAAGCGAGAGACAAAAGGAAGAAAAAGGATTGTTCTGGTATTGAGGAACATGATTGATTTTTGTTGATTTTTTTTTTGTAGAGCACAACACAGAAACTGTATTACTTTAGATATTTTGGTTGCAATCGTGTAAAACAAATAAACTGAAATAACGTTTTTCCACACAGTGATAGCGGATGGAGCAGAAGCAGATTGTGTCTGCATGCTATTTAAGGGCTGTGCTTCCCTGAACCTGCAGCTTCCAGGTTTATTTAATTTAATTAAATACTCATTTAAATGCATCAGAAATTGCTAAGAGTATTGGACTTCTCAAGTAATAGCTAGGTTGGTCGCGGAGAAGCGGTTGCATCTAGTCCACCTCCTCATCCACCCATCCATCCATCCATCCATCCACCACCGCCCACCTCCTCTCCGGCCATGGACCCCCCCAGGACTCGGTCGCGGTCTCGATCTGGCTTCTATCATTTCTCCATGAACGGCAGCGTTGGAGGCAACGACGGGGGCTTGATGAACGCCAGCGGAGGAGGGGTGAGCTACCCGCCGCCGAGTAACCCCGGCTGGGCGCCGCACCACGGAGGACGGAGCTACCAGGAGAGCCAGCAGCAGCAGCCGCTGCCGCCGCCGCAGCAGCACGCCCAGGGGAGCTACCTGTCCGCGGGGTTGCAGCGCCACTCTGCACACGGAGCTCACAGACACCCCGGGGCAGGTAAGCAGGCTTTAGAATAAACGGGGCCCACATCCAGGGGGGTAGATGCATAATTACACACTCACACAGGATAAACCCCCCCCCCCCCCCCCCCCCCGAGGGATGCAGGCAGACCACTTGCAGCTTTATCAGGCTCTGAGGCATTTAAGTAAAAGGTTTTAGTGTTTTCACTGCCAGCTGAGCATAGAGGGGCCAGCTGCATGTTGAATGTTGTGGTGGAAGTTCAGCTGTGAAGGTTATACTGATCTGAGAGGTCAGAAAAATAAGGCCAGGAAGATTTCTGAAAGCCATTGTTTTACTTTTACAAAGATTTGTTCCAGAACAAACAAATGTTAAAACCCCATAATTGCTAAGTTTAGAGTGCCTACAGGCAATATAAATTAGACTTTTAAAATGTAGCATAAGAAATGCAAAAAGTTTCTTTTTTGTTAAAAAAAAAAAAACAAAGTAAAAAAAACAAACAATTATTCAAGTCATTTATTTATTTTGGTCAAAAAATATTTTAACGTGTTCTCAGTGGCAAGACCCAAATTGTATTTTGTCAAGTTTACTAAATGAATCTACCCAGGTTAGTTTGTGGTCCCATTTATGCAGAAATTACAATCAAAAAATCTTAGTGAATATAAGCCAAACACTTTGTGTTGTATGTAACATTTTCCATTTTAAGAAGATTTCAGTATAATCAAAGCTATTCCATTTTTTTTTTTTTTTTAAAGTTTACATCTACATTAACTTTTTTGTGCTGGGCTCCCAGATTTATATTCTTCTTAAATTGGAGTCGTGTGCCACACAAAATCGAGTTCTTTAATTGACCCCTGTGCTTCAGTACAGAAACCCTACTTGCATTACATAGCTATAATGCTGCACTTGTGAAAGCAAGTCTGTTAGGTTCTCCTTGACAAATTCGACGCATTCAGAAAAACAAAACAAAACAAGAAAAAGTTTGCGTTTGATGCCCAAACATCGTGGCAAGTGGCATAATGTTCCTGCAAATTGACATCCTGGAACAGCTGTTTCCCAAACATCATGTTAAAAGGTCTGAATCTGATTTCTGGATGATGTGAAATGTTCGGGAAAAACTATTGATCACTTTCATCAGATGCACTGACAGTTCACAAGCACATCAAATGACACTTGTTGCCCACTGGTGTTTGTTACTTTATACTGCTCAAACTTTTGGTTAATTTAAAATTCAAGGAGCACTCTGCTTTTAATAAAAGTAGAATATTAACTTAGACCTGGTTATTTTAATTATTTTTTAACCTTCAAGAAACAGAATTGCTTGTTTCTAATTAGTCAATTTGGGTGCAATAGACGCATCTAAGGAGAAAGTTGGCTGTTTACAGATGCTCATGTTAGCTCTCATCTGTTTTCACATGACTTTTTAATAATTTGACCCATAATATGTTTTTTTTTTCTACTTCCAATTTACCGTGTGGGTAAAACCTGCTGCAGATTTCTTTTTCTGCTTCGTGATCCAAGCACTTGGCTTTGAACCATAATTAATGACGTGTTATGGCCGGATTCTGCGATTCTTTTCACATTTTCCACACTGCTGGTCGAGTCTGGATTAAGTGGTAGTTAAGTGTTTTCTTTTTAAGATGAAAGAATTAAAAAGCATGTACTTCTGCAAGTTGTGTTTTGGACTGAAAATCCATTTTCCATGGATGACAGATGAGTGCCTTTCCCAGAGTTTTAGATGTCCCACAGAAAGCTCCCAGTCAGTCGACTCTAAACTCATGATGTTCTGATGCAGAGCCCTTCAAATCCTTGAAGCAGTCGTTCTAAACAGTTTAAAATTAAATCATCTATTGAATGTTATTTTTTTTATCTTTTTTTTGCTAACTGCTGTGACTCCAGCTGACTTGTGTGTTACTCTCAGTTGAGTGTTTTAGTCTTTTCATCCATGACAACTAATGGTGTGAAAGTTAGATCCAGCAGCCTTGAAGCTCTGAGTTGTCCTGAAGTTGTCAGACTTTGCCATAGCAGAGGAAAGTAAATGTTTTGAAAAGCACAAAAGTTTAGACAACGTCTATGTGTTGTTCTGTGAAAACGCAAACATTGACTGCCATGTCAGATTTATCTCTGTTGACTGACGAAAAAGTATTTATTCACAACAAAAATGAATAATATGAATAAAACGGATTTTAATATCAAGCAGCAACCAAGATACCCTTATTTGTTTTTGCCCTGAGTTTCCACTTCAAGGTTCAGCAAGTTTTCCCTGCTGACCTCTGGAAAGTTGCTAGAGAAAACTTCTGCAACAGCAGACTGGATTTTATCAAAAAAGGGGGAAAAAAGCTCTGAGATGGATTAAAATTTAAGCTTTCGATAAAACTGTGTCGTATTAGCAGCAGTGTCATCAAAAAGCCAAAATGCAGAGTCGTTTTCTAATCTTGCAGGTCACAGGCAGTTTTCTGTTAGGGTCTTTTAAACATGCATGTTGTAAGCTCTCTCTAAGCAACAGTCTGCATATAATGAGTGCGAGCAAAGACTATTAATGCTTATTTGGTTGTACGTTTTGGCATTTTTTGGTATCCCTTGGCGTCAATTTGTGCACTATAGGACTGAGCGTACTGGGTCTGGAGCATGTGGTTTCACAGCGCAGCTTTAATAATCAATGTTGCATCCCACCCACAAGGACTGATAACAGAACTACTTTTAATTGCAACACCACATTACTGTAGATGGATTGCGTCTCTAAAAACAGCGCTTCTTTTAGTGGTTTAACATATAAAAGCTAGTTGCAGTAAGACCTGGCTCGGTTTTTGATCGTGTTTGTCTGGAAAGGGAGTAATGGTGTCTGTCTTCCCTAGCAACTATGCTTGAAGGAAACAGGGTCATGTCTGCTCGCCAGTGAAACCCGTCCATTCTGGCTTGAAATCCCTTCTCCTTTTGCCCTTGGGATGAATCAGCACAACTAGACCTAGTTTTCCATAAAACAGGGTGTGTTGGGATCTGGGCAGTTTGAGATGTAACAGAGGAAAAAAAAATGGCATGTTAGATGTATAAAAGTACAGTGTATTGGCCCTGCTGTAGTTGTCATGACCTACTGACAGTGTTTGAGCTGTCCTTATCTACAGAGGTTGTATGACTCGAGAGTGATGTCAGAAAAACAAGAAAATCAAAGGGGTTTGTTTAACCCAAAAGGTTTTTGGTTTAAGGCAGGCTTAGAAGCAGGAAGGAATAAAGGGATGAGTTTCTGCCCTATTTTTGGTGACACATAACCTGTGTTGTTTTTTCTTTGTTTTTTTGTAAGGAAGAAAATGTTTATCAGTTTAGGGTCATGCTCAAATGTGTTCGTGCTCATGTTGCATCCACACTGCACATGTCATATAAATAGATGAGAGAGAACCCTTTCCATAAATCTGGGTATTAGGTTCAGTGGTCATATTCTTCTTTGTTATTATGGTGATGGTTTTATAAAATGTTATTGCCAGGGTAGAAGCAGGACGCTTTCATGTTCTCTGAAATGAGAAAAATAAAAATACTCATTATATTCATTTTTTAAATGCAGCTTTAGAGCTCTTGTTTTTTTTTTCTGGAAAACAAAGTAAATGTCATCTAGATGGATTTTTGGGGAAAAAATATTAAAATCTAGAAGGTTATCTTGTGTTGTATAAAAGAAGTTAAAGAATTGTTTTTACTGCTTCAGTATTTCTGAAGGGACCTTGTTTGCTGCTTATTGTGGAAAAATGTTGAATGATAGGGCTACGATGTCCATGTATTTACATAAATGGTTAATAGTTTTGCTCAGGGTGGCTTATAGCCATTATATGAGCTTAAAATCATTATTTATGGTAATAGCTGTTATTATAGTTACAGTAGTTGTGGGTAAAATGGTAGTTTTTGAGCTCTAGGTTAAAACTATGTTGTGATTGATTTGTTGTTGCTAATGTTTTGGCTTATTAAATGTTGACCATGATCCACACAATTAAGAATATGTTAAGATTTGCATCTATTTTCAATTTGCATCCTTTGCTTAGCTAGCCTGCAGTGTAACCAAAACATATTTAGCCTACAAAGCTTAAACAAAAAAAGTCAACCTTGCAATTTGAACATCTGATATAAACAAATGAACGACTTATTTGCATAAGTAAATATTGTAGTAAGTTTCTGCCTGGTCTATTGTAGATGACAAACTTTAACTTTAGTAATAAAACTGTAGAGAGTTGTAACTAAAACATACAGAGTTTGATGTGCTTTTTCATTGATGCCTGTTTGTCTTTACAAGCTTTTTGTGTTGAATTGGAAGAATATGCTGCAGAGTTGTTCTGTGTCTTTGATTTGTTCTTTACATCAGTAAATAGTTTTAAATAAAATCTGACTTTGTGAACTCAAAATTATAAATCTTTATCAAACATCTGTCACCCGTTGGCTGCAATGGGTTCGATCACCATATTGTTTGTCTTTTGACATACATGATGACCAACCTTCTTTTTGTTTACTGTAGATGTGTTGGCTAAGCAAGAGACGCTCACTGTTTTGTGATGTTGTTTTTCTCAGCTTTGTTTTTATCTGATGAAGTTGTTTTGTTTTATAATTTTTTTTTATTCTCTAATCTGCAGGAGGGTTGCTGCATTTTCATCCAGATAATGTGTGCAGTGATGATCGAGACAAAGTAAGCATCAAAGTCCATTACTTCCTGTTGTCCCTGCTTTGCTCCTGGTTTGAATAGAATTTGTATTTCACTGTTTACTCAGTCCCATGCGTCCTCCCCTTTTTGTGTCTGCTCCCTTATTTATTCCCTCTCCTTTATGTGCAGATGGAGGACAGCCCAAGCCCCAAAAGGCAGCGTCTTTCCCAGCAGTCCATGTTGGACCTCGGCTCGGCTCCTCCCTCCACTCCTTCCTCTCCCATTCGGCCCTGGGAGCTGCCCCCGAGCCGAAGGCCGCACCCCCACTACATGCCAGAGAGATGCCACACACCTGTCAGAAACCGCCGCAGGTATGTTTGTGACACAGTTCCCTTGCAAGTGCCATCTAATGATTAGAATAGTAAACAATAAAAAGAAGAACAAACACAAAAGGTTTGCATGCTGCAGACTGTCTCTTATGGTTCAGTATTTGCACCAAGGAGGGGTTTTTATCACTTTGTTCTTTGTCAGAAGTTGTGAACCCCCCCCCCCCACAGTAAACATCAAGTCTTTAAATATAGACAGGTGTGATAAGAGACACATAAACAAGAAGAGAAACATGAATGTATGATGAATACGTGTTCAAATTATATAAGGTGCAAATCTGCACATAAAATGTGCCATAATTAAAAGCAATTGCAGATTTTTAGTGAAGTTTTAGTATATGAGGAAAGCATGAAGAAAGTGCTAGTGATTTATTTATGCTATTTCTTTTGTTTATCTCAACCTAACCAAGATAATTGAATAAATTACAAAATAAATTATTTGTTAAAGATACCTGTGAGATTTTTTTCTTCACTCCATAGTTTACATTCGATCATGTAAATTGAATTAATGGCTCTTTGTTTCAGAGAAGTCACATTCAGCAGTCCAGCTTTGTTTAAGGATCTCTTGGTGTAAAAACTTTGTTGTAAAATCCTGTTTAGACCTTGTTCTGCTGTCAGTGTCCACATTTTTAATTAATTGATTCAAATGAAGAGGAAATGAAAGCTCTGTGTGCCTTTTATGCAGATGTTCTTGGTCCAATTTAGATTTTTATCTTTTTGGATATCATAGCAAACAACGTGAATGTATTTTTGGTAGCATTTTATGTGATGGACCAACATCCATTAGAGAAGCCTGTTAATTGATGTGAAGATGAATGAAGCAAAATACAAGGCACTTCTAGTAGAGAAGCTGATAGTCTGTAAAATACTGACGTCTAGAATGAACATCTGTCTGTCTGTATGTGTATGAAGCCACATACATTGGCACACAGAGACCAAAAATGTCAACAAACTACCATCATAAATAAGATTCTTTCTTGTGCTGTGAGCTGTTCTCGCATTGTGTTTCAATCACATAATTATATTTAATTAAATGATGAGTTCATATCTAGGTATTCTGTTGAGGTTTTAAAAACATCCATGTTTTGGGGATGGATATTGTTACAGAATCGGTTGTCTGACATTTTGAAGTAGCTTGGAGGGTTACAGTTCTTGTAGGCTAAAGTTTAAATCTAGTGTGTTTGTGTGCACTACGGTAACACTACAGCAACAACAAACATCCTGGCATCTCAAACGCAAGCAAAGATGCCAAGAGGATGTTGGGTTTTGTAGGAAGAAACTATGTTTGAAAAAGACAAACGGAAGAGATAAATGTCTTTTTTTTTATTTTTAGAAGTCCAACTGTGCACATTTTCAGACGTAAGTAGGATTGAAAAAAACCATTGGGAATTGCTTGAACAAAAACTTACAATAAAAAAATGATGTAATTTTCTTTATAATTTTTATCATTGAGTTTTCAGATTATTCTATATTAATGTCCAGATTTTGACATTCTACTTTATAGCACAACAAAGTTTTATAGCTGCTTTCTGTTTTTAATTTTACATTTGTTTACCCTAATCAGCCTAAAGTGTTTCTCCCTAAATATTCCAGGTTTAGCCAGAAATTCAAGTTAAAGCATTGTTTTGTAGTTTATCAACATGGCTCCTTTTGCCTCTTCTTTAGTTTTTCCTGCTGTGTTTCTCTCCAGTCCTCCAATGAGACGCCAGCGTGGCCGGCGAGACCGTCTGACCCGCCACCACCACCACTATAACAGCAACAACAATCACCACCACCATCACCACCCAAACAGCCACCACCATCACCACCATCTTCACTCCCACCATGGCCCGTCGCCGGGACATCAGGACGAAAACTACCGCCACCCAGCTCCTCCTCAGGGTTACCCACCCTACAGCCAGCAACCTCCCCGAGGGCTGGGTTCTGGTCCCGAAGACCGTCCAGGTTACCATCCCCCTAACCCCTCCCCGAGGCCCCTGCACCAGTCACCGAACCTGTCGCCCAGGCTGCTGCACCCTGGAGCCCATCCGCAGCACCCACACCCCCACCCGTCCCAGCAACAGAGCAGTGGGGTCCTAGACCTCCAGGAACAGGTGGGCTTAAGGGGAATCAAGCAGATTCAATTGATTTTATAAAGGTGCAGAAAAATGCAAAGAGAAGATTAAAATAAAAATAACTGAAGATCAGAAGCCAGACTTGCTTTTTACAGTGCAACAAATGTATGTCTAGATTCGCAGTAATCCAGGTTTAGTTGATCCAAATTTTCTTGCCGTTTGTCTGCTTGCTTTTAAATTGGGTATGTTGGAGATTTTTTGAAGATTATTCACCACGTATAGCAAATACTTCAGAATTGAAAAAGACTTTTTGATGTCAGACATCGTCTAGGACCATAGAAACCGTTTTTTAAGCGAACACTTGCTTAGTAGGGCTTGTTTTCTGGCATATTTGTTTTTAATACGTGTATAAACTAAAGTTAACAAGTTTTCTCTTAAAGAAAGGATCTTGCCCTGTGTAACAATTGCAGATGCTTGATTGGTAATTTGCAGGTCAAATAAAAAATCATAATGACTCAAAACTAAGAACTGCCAACATTAAAATCTGTATACAAATCAACTGAACCTTTGTTAAAGAATAATCTGATACAGTTTAGGGACATTTGCTTTTAAGGCAACAATGAGAATAATCTTAAAATACAGAAAAAGAAAAAAAATTCCTTCATGTTTGTTTGGATCCAATACCACTAACTCAAAGAACCAGCAACATTTTCCTAACTTGTATTTTTTTTATCGTTCTTAGGAAAAACTAAACATAGTCAAACAAAAATCAAAATGTCCTAAAGTTTCTAAATTGGCTTGAATTTAGAGATTTTGACAAAACTTAAAAACTTAAATCCTCACTTTTTTTTTTTTTTACGTTTCTGCAGAAACCCGAGCACATTTCAAAGCATTTATCACAAACTGAAAGACGATCAAAGCTGCAGCTCAGCTCTGTTTTCCATTTCAAATAATATTGCAGTTGGAGCAACAAACAGGAGTGCTTCGCTTGTTGGCAGGCGGTGTTGTGGGCTGCTCAGCTTTTAATCACTGTGTGTCCCCAAAGTTTTTACATTTTCTGTTTGGTTTCAGGGTTCGGTTCCGGTCTCATACCCGGTTTCCCCTCCGGGTGTGCCGCCCGGCCTGCCGCCTCGCTCTGCCCCGCAGCAGATCCCAGCATGCTCTGTGGTTTTCAGCGGGCAGCACTATCCCGTCTGCAGCGTCCCTCCTCCTGTAAGTGTTTGGTTTAGGTCATTTTAGTTCAACATTTTCTCAAGCAAATATTTTCTCCACATGACATTTTTGACATTCTTCAGTGAACATTCTTCACTAAGTAAGAAACGTCTTTTCATATCTATGTCAGGTTCTTCAGACTTGTTCCGTTCAGCATTTGCCCATGCCCTACCCATTCCCCTCGTTGCTGTCCAGTGACCCGACCTTCTTGATCCCCCCTCCTCACCTCGCCCACCCTCCAACGCATCTCTCCCACCATCCGCCTCACTTGCCGCAGCCGGCGCAGTTTGGACCTTATCCGGCGCAGCAGGCTCGATCGGTGAGTAAGAAGCCTTGCAGTCGACGGGCCGAAGTAATCTTTGTTCACATCTTTTGTGAAACCGTTTGGTAATTGCCAAACGCTATTTGTATCAAAGTCTAAATGCAAAACAATGTCTTTAGAAGTTAAATGAGAGAGATTTAAGCCCTGTGGTGTCAAATGTCGCTGTTTGGCTGGAAAAAAAAAATCTGTAAATTTAAAAACTTTTTGAAGCTTCATCTATTAGGGACATCTCTACTCATTGCTTGAACATTAACAAAAAGCAGTAAAGCTGTTCCTTACTGTGTGAACAAAAATATGATCGTTTAAACTTCTAATTTATTAATAATTTACAGTTGTGTAAATGAACAAGGAGCAAAATGGATAAAGACTTGAATTACAGAGTCTTGTCTGATCAAATGGATCAAGATTGTTCAACATGAATGTTGCTGATGCTGGTTGTTACAGAGGCAGATAGTCTTTCTCTTTTTTTCACACTTGCTGCCACTCATGCTGGACACATTTTGCTGGTTGTGTTTTGTAATCACAATTACTATGTGGGAAGGTTATATGTGATGTAATAGTGTCTAAAAAGACATTTGCTTAAATTAGCCCTTAATTTTGAAAGTTGGAGAGGAGTTTGTTAATCAATTTTCTAGAAATTTTGTGTCTAGATCCCAATTATTTTGTTTATATTTTGTCAGATTTTTTAAAAAAATGGTAAAATAATTTTTCAGCTTTTTTTTATACTACTTTCCAAGATTTATTTTTGCAGATTTTTAATTGTTTTGAATTTATTTTCTGTGAAAGTTAGATAAGTGAAATGACTGTTAAAAATGCTTTTATGTAATACAGTTTTGTCCTCTGCAGCCTTTACAGAGGATAGAGAACGATGTGGAGCTGCTGGGGGAGCATCTTTCTCTGGGTGGTGGGCTCCACTACTCCCCCGCCGCACACCCAGCCCTGACCCCGCACTCGACGCCTCTCCACTTCCTCTCCCACGAGCCCCTGCCACAGGAGTTCTTTGGAGTGGTGAGCCTTGAAAAATAAATGCATTTTAAAGCTGAACATTTCTTCTTTCTGTGTGAATTAACTCCGACATGTGTCTCGTTTATCTTCTCTGAAGTCTTATCCAAACTTCATTCCTCGGCGTCTCCCAGGACGGCGGTACCGTTCGCAACAGCTTCCACCTTCGCCTTATCACCCCAGCCTCCTGCCTTACTTCCTGTAAGTTCACTGGGAAGCTTGCCAACCTAAAAAAGCAAAAATAATTACAGTTTCATAATTTTGTCCTGATGACTTTTTAATTGATTTCTCTTCGCACAGATCAATGCTGCCAGTCCAGCCCACGGGTCCTGCAATCAGCCTGGAGCTGGATGTAGATGACGGAGAAGTGGAGAACTATGAGGTTTGCTTTATGCCATTGTTATTATTTATTGTTGCCAGGTGCAGACTTTTTACTCTTTCGTTGTTGCTGATGCTTTCCCCAAAGGCCCTCCTGAATCTTGCTGAGCGCCTGGGAGAGGCCAAGCTCCGCGGACTGACCAAGGGGGACATTGAACAACTCCCTTCCTATCGATTCAACCCAAATAACCATCAGTCTGAGCAAACACTGTGAGCACTGCCCTTTCAAAGCACCTTCACATGCTGATAAAAGCCAAATATTGTTTTCTTTGTGTTACAGACTTCAGTTTATAAATGATAGCTTTAATCTTCATGTTTTGTGTGTTTCTCTAAAACAGAAGCATCTAGAAGTTCTCCATACTTGGTCTGATTTTGTTACTTTAAGATGACTATAGATATCTATCTGCTGTTAGAATGATGTCTCCTAAACAGACAAGGTCTCTTCAGAATAATGTTCTCGTTCTTTAGGTCAAGCACAAGCTTCTTCAATTTCTGCATCTTTACACAGTAGGATTTGTGTGTTGCAGAACTGTCATCTAACACAAGTCTGGTTACAGGTGTGTGGTATGTATGAGTGATTTTGAATCCCGTCAACTGC
Organism: Xiphophorus maculatus; assembly: GCF_002775205.1. Taxonomy (NCBI): domain Eukaryota; kingdom Metazoa; phylum Chordata; class Actinopteri; order Cyprinodontiformes; family Poeciliidae; genus Xiphophorus; species Xiphophorus maculatus. The sequence continues at coordinate 15,457,399 of NC_036465.1, read as the reverse complement.
TGCGAGTCCTTCCCTGCAGTCACGAGTTCCATGGAAAGTGTGTCGACAAGTGGCTGAGGGTGAGTTGGCGTCCCCTGAGTCTAGGAGCAACTCTAAACCTTTGTCTTTATTGATAATCATCACTTGTATAAATGTGCAGGATTCAGGTTATTAGAAAATTAGGTCCTTAAAAAAACGATTCCGTCGAAAGGTGAGCTTACTGAAAAGTATGTCCATGTACTGTACAGTATGTATCTAGACTTGGTTGTGGCTCCTTTTACTTGAATGACTTTATCATTTCAGTGAGGCATGGGTGTTTTCAGGCTGAGCCTCTGAAGTGTTCAGGAAGTATTGGTTTAATAAGCCTTCAGTTAATCTGTATTTTTGGTTCTGGTGTTTGTCATCTTTGGGGGCTTTAGGTCAGGTCAGTTTGTGGCCAATCAAGTTCAGGGTAATTAAAGTAACTATTGGTACTTTTTCCAATGTAGGCAGGTTCCTGCTGGAAAGTGAAATCAGCATCTCCATGAAGCTTGTCACCAGATGGAGACATTGAGTTGTCTTGCATGTTCTTGTAGATTTATTGAACAGAGTAGTAAGAGGTAATCTCAAACAGATGACATGTCTTCTGTTTGACTGTGCAAACTTCACATTGGACCTCAAAAAATAGAAGCTGTACCTCTCAACTTTTTCTAGGCTGTAATTATCTCTTGTGTTCCTTTTTCTACCAGAATGCTTTTCTTCTCTTCCACTGTCCATTAATGTTCTTGTATTCAGAGTTCTGTAGCTGTTATAGCGATTACGTTTAGGATCAGAAACTGTCTGCTAAACACCTGACAGGTCATCTATCTTCCCCATGATTGTGTACTATACATCATAATATAGCTGTAATATGCAATTCCTGTCTTGTGTTATATTTATCTTTATGAAATCATGATTTGGGCTGTGTCAAATGAATCTGTAACTTTTAGCCAATATTCTAATTTCTGGTGAGACATTTTAATTTGCCAGTGAATTTTTGCGTATTTTTATAAAAAAAAATTGCTTCAGTGTTGCTGCTGAGAACACTGTTGCTAATATGAAATGTCTCCTCTTCAGGCCAACAGGACGTGTCCAATCTGTCGAGCCGACGCCTCCGAGGTCCAGAGAGACTCAGAGTGACCACAGGAGGGAGCCATACGCTTCCTGCTGTTGGTCTAACACATCTAGCACTGCCTGCTCCTGATAAATTGATGCACATCTGCATTCTCACACACACAGACACATACATGTTGGTGGAGCACTTTATTCCCCATAGTTGTTCCTTCCTTTGTTTAAAATATTGCATCGTACATGTTTTCTTTAATACGATAACTTGTCACACTCCTTTCCTTTCGATTCATGCACACAGGTCCTCACGTTTAAGTGAATGACCCACCTTCCTGCAGTACTGTGTGTATGTGTGTGTGTCTGCGTAGATGTGTATGCACCACAACTGTGCAGACATTTGTCAGCTCTGTATTGCAGGGCTTCGGTACATGTTGTCAGCGTGTGTTTGTGTGTGTAGGTGTGGGATGGATTTTAGGGATCCTGGGGCATGCACGAATTGTTCTTCTGTATTGGACAAAAGTAACAATGATTTTTTTTATTTTTCTTTTCTTTTGCTCTTATGATTGACTTTTCTTCCTGTTTTTATATGTTTATGCACTGTCTGTATGCATACTCAGTGTGTATGTATGTTATAGACTTTTCTCTAGTTTGACACTAAGGGTCCATGCTGCCACTGTATTTCTCAGTTGCCCGTTTGAAATATTATTACTATTATTATTATTATTATTATTATTATTATTAGCAGTACAACTGGTTGTTTTCCTGCCTGAAAGTTACCTCATCATTCTGTTCTAATTACAAATGCTTCATAGCACCACTTTGACATTTAACAGATATATTTTCCTTTCTTTTCAAAGAAAACGTTTGTCTGTGGTTTTGCAGTGGCACATGTTACATATATCTATATATACTGTAAAAATATATGAATATCTATATACCAAATAAAAGGCTTGATATGAACTTTTTAAATATTGTATTTTGTAATAATTGTTTATAAGTAAGATTGAGAATTAGGGTGAGAAAAAAAGATGCGGTTTTGTAGGGCTAGTTGTCTTCATGTAAATAAACTTGAAGCTTATGCTGCATTCAATTTGTACTTGGAATTTGGAAATTCTGACTTCATAGTCGAAAAAATCAACTGGAATGCTAATCAAAGTCGGGATTTACACTATGGCTGCTCCTCACATCAACATTACTAAGATGTAGTAATGTTATTTTACAAGACTCTCATACAACTGTGAGTCTAAAATCAAATGTTACATTTAACGCCTGCCTGCAACTATAAACTAAAATTAAAAGTGGTGTTTGCTTATGAAATTTAAAGCTTAACATGGTGTTTGTAAAAGGTACTGCAAACGATGTCAATGGTCGTGGCCATTCTGAAATCCAGACTTAATTCAGGCTAGAGGTAAGTTCTGAATTCCGAGGTTAATGGAACGCAGCATCAGAGCGGACAGATTTTATTGGATGCAATAACCTTATTGACCACTAGATGTTGCCACTGTTATGCATTTACCAACTTGGATCATATTTTTGCTCAGAGAAAATTGGTAAGTAATGAGTAAAATGATGAAAAATAGTAAGAACAGTAATGAGGTTTTTATTATAAACGCAGCTGTAGAAACATTTAGCAGTTGTAACTCAGTGACTTTGTTCAGTGACTAAGTTGCATTGTTTTGAAGGAATCACGGCCCTTTTAACAAGATTGCAGCAACGTACAGAGGTTTCTTAAACTACCACGCTGTACTAATTTAGCCGAGGTCTAAACTTATTTTGTTATTGTAAAGTCCTGATTCCTCTGGATTTTCATTAATTGTTTTTCTGCTATTCTGTTCATGATATCCTGCTTGGAACATTTTGCTACATGATATATATATAGTTTTGACCTAAATTTCAGTGCACATTTGGCTTCATATTTAACTCTAAGCACTTTGCTTTGAAGAGAAGCTGAAGTTTAATTCAATAACTTCAACTTCCCCTGGCTCGTTGGCTCCAAAAAAAGTCCAAATCATCACCCCTTCACTGCATCCTTCACAATTGTTTCAGCTGATATGCAGTGATTTTTTGGGGGGTATCACTTGGTGTGGATTTTTCTCTCCTGGGAAAGATTGGCAAATACTTTAAAGAAGGCAATTGATCTTTCTAACTGAAGAAGAATTAACTTAGAAATTGCCTTGTGATGCTTCACATTTAATCTAAGTTTGTTGCTCATGTTCTTTCTTACTAGAGCAGACATTTTTCATGCTCCACCCCAGGAAACTACCAAAACCAATGTAGAAGTGGTGAAATTTGCTATTGATCAGTGATTAAGATGCTTTTCTGAGCAGCGTCTAGTTTCTTTCTTCAATCCAGTAGAAGCAGAAGCTTGTACTTAGTTTTTTAATGCAGTATCAAATCCAGTTTTTGTTTGAGGTTAGACTTAAGTCATTTCAACACCATGTAACCTAAGAGATTGTTGTTCCTTTTAAAATGACGGCTCACTGTTGGTGAGATATTCTTATGGTTTACAGTGACAGAAATGTCAGCATAGAGTTTGTGCACAGATGAGTCGTCCACCAGGTCTCCCTGCAGCAGTGCCGTTGTCCTGTGCCTTCTGCTGATGAACAGCATTTGTATTACTGTACAAACCTATGAAATGTTGTTTGTTGAAATTCAAAGGCCAGGTGTCACCTCTAGGCTTTCATGCACAAATGGCCTCATTTTCACAAGTGGCTTGCCTGGGGCTGATTGAGGCACACAAAACACAAATGTCACTGTACTTACAAGAGCACACCATACAGAAAACACCAAGATAGAACTAGGATAGTATAATCTATTTTTGGTGTCACAATTACGATTTTGCATTATAACCACACATATATTGGATTTAGAGGTCAAGATCTAGAAAAGATGGACATATTCAACTTAGTAAAGCATGTTGAAATTATTTTGTTTGCACACAAATATTGGGGTTATTAATCATTATTTTTTATTTTAAGCCTACATCTGAATGTTGTGCATTTTTTCCTCACCAATATTGAAGCAAGTCTCAAAGCGACACCGAAAACTCTTGCTGTCAGGTCTGACACCTAAGTTCTTGGTTGTATCATAACATTTTGGTGTTTGCATAGAAGACTGTTCATGTATTCATGAAAGATGTAGACATTGGTATAAATCAAGCTCTAACAGTCAAGTTGGGACACTGTTAAATCATGTGTTGATACCAGAATCAGTTATTGTAAGTGGCTGCAGAAGCTGCTTTTGCTTCCCAACACACAGGGAAAAACACTCACTCCTCTGATGAAGCCTGTTTTGCACAAATAAAATCAAGTTTTCCTTGTGAAAGTAGTTACACATCAAACACTAAAAAACAATTGGTCTTTTCTGGACATTTTTTTTCTTCCTATCAGGGTTTCACAGATCATAGCCATATTAATTCAACATCATCAGCCATGCAGTGGCCATACAGTGCAAACTGAAAACTTCCAGCTGGTGCTGCTTTTGTGTTTTGATTGCCTCTGTGGCTACCAATCTGCGCTGCCCTGGGGAGAAAGCCGTTTCAGTCGGTAAAATAATTCGCAGTACAGAACATAGTGAACAGTATCTTAATCTTTGCCAATTAATTTTACATTGAACATGGACCTTTGCCTCTAGGGAACTGTTCAGATCAGTTGAGTAACTTTTAATTGTCACTACTGCTTCACTAAATTTGGATGAAAAGTTGAATCTTACATCCCTTGTACGCCACATGTGACAATGCTGCTACACGGCTGCTTCTCAAACATAACCAAAAACAACTTTTACTAAATCTCATGCAAAACAATGCAAACACTCTGTGTGCCCTGATAAAGATCCACCTTCATTTGAAGGAAACAGCTAAACTCTGTCAATTTGACCTCCTTAATTTCAATACAACTGCAGCGTTTAAACCAAAAGCACAAAAAAGGGATGAACACACCATATTTGAAAGAAGACAAGATTTTATGTTTCACAAAAGTTGCTTCATTTTCTGATACTTAAACCTTGGTCCCAGCATGAATGGCATGAAAAGCAGCAGTGTGACAGCAGCTCTAAATTTAAACTTTTTGTTTAATGGAATGAGGAGCCTCTTTTTCCTAACCTGATGAGTCACTGGTTTTTTTTGGGTTTTTTTGCGTTTTTTCCACCCGACTTCTAGCTTCTAGTCCCCAGTTTTCTTTTACTAATGCATCCCCTAACACACCATGATCTTCTGCTCCATCACCTCATTTCCTGTTTTTGCTCTTTCTCCTCAAACACCTCTTTCTTTTCATGTAGTGACCTGGCTCTCCTTGCTCTCTTCTTGTCTTTTTATGTATGCATCCTCCCTTTCAGCCTCCTCTGCCTCTTTGCTTCAGCCGTGATCACCACCCACTCCTTTAACCTGCTTCCGCTGCACTGAAGTGGAAGTGATGGGGGATTTCTGTCTGGAACTGGCGGTGCAGACATTTCCGGGCACAGACGCAGCTTGCCATGTCTTCCCCATGTTTTACCCAGACATAATATTATATTTCTTACTGAGGTTGTTCAAAGCTGCCCACCTTTAACAGAAGAAATTAGCCAATGCTGTTGCTAAAAAGATTCAATTCGATCCCATATTTATTTGAACAATTTATGCAATTGTGAAAGTAAAACCTTGGAATATCTATAAAGTACACAAATCCATTTTACACAGTCTGGATTACATTCCCCATGTTTGTTACAGCTACAAAACATTTTAAAATGCATCACATCTGATTTCCTCATGGACTGCTTCGCCTATTTTTTATTTATTTTCCACAGCTGAGCTTTAGCACCCGAGAGGAGTCCCAGTGGTGAAAGTTCTGGTTTGAATGTTCTGTTTGGTTGGTTGGTCTCACTCTGGGTGCTTTTGTGTGTGAGTGTGTGTGTGTGTGTGTGTGTGTCGATGTCTTGAGGCTTTGCGCCAACGACTGATGTGTTTCAGACAGCTTGTCTAGCAGTGACAGAGAACAAGATCAGTTTTCCCCATTTATGTCTTTCAGTATCAGATTAGAAAGAGGGAGAGAGGGCATCACATTGAACAATTATGTAACCAATGAACCCAATAATTCTTCAGAAAGCCTTTATTCTGTTTACACAAGCAAACATTTTCTTTCATCAGTTCAATGGATATTTTTCAGAGCATTGAATCATTGTCTGAAGTTATGCTGTTAGTAGTGTTCGAAAGAAGTGGTAGATTTGTGTTTGCTATATTCAGAGATCCTCGATATTCTTCAGATATTCCAAAATTAACTTAAAATTAAAAGCATTCACATTGAAATAGTCAGAGTCTGAGTTTTCAGGCCAATTTTTAAATTATAAACACAAAAGTTTACATTGCACATTAAGCCGATATCTCAACATTTACCAGGCACTTAAACGGAAACAGGACAGGCTGTAAGGATGGAGAGATCGAAAAACAAAAAAAATGGAAAGATGGATGGACAAAGTATGTCTGAATACACAGATGGATGACAGGATAAAAGGCTAAATGATTGTGTAGATAAATGGATAGATGTAAACAGGGTTAGATGAATGCATGGGCACACAGAGGAACAAATAGAAAAACTAATGAATGGAAGGACCTGATGCACAAATACATGGATGATTAAATAATTGAGAGGATGAATTAATAGGTCGATAATCTCACACGTAAAAATGGATAGATGGAAGAATAATGCGTGGATGGATTCAGGACAAAACTGATATATATTTTATATATGCTTTATATATTTCATAGAAGAGATGGTTAAAATTTTCCTACAGTCTCCTCTCTTTTTTGTACTCAACTTTTATTGTGTATGAAGGAAAAAAGGGAGAAAAACTCTGCTTGTGTGAAAGTGGGAGAGCATGTGTGTAGTGTGCAGACTGTCCCAGGCTGACAGGGTACACGGCTTCTCCATCCTGCTGTTATATAAAAGCAGGGCAGCAAGCTCTGCCTGCCTCACGTTTATTCACACATAAGCGGGTGTGTATTGGCACACTCTGCGTTTGCCTTTCTCAAAACCTTTTTTTTTTTTTTTGTAACTCTCCACTATCAGCAGGGTAAGGCTTTGAAATGAACACTTCAGCAGGGCATGGCAGGTCATTCCCTGTCTGTCTGTCTCTGAGTTAAGCCTGCATGTTTTTTTTATTTCATAGGGATCTGTCTCTCTGAGGCATGCCATCATCTTTTTTTGGGTTGTCAGAGGACTTCACTGTGGCTCGTGGAGCATGAGGTGTGTCTCAGACAGGTGGAAGAAGTATGTGTGGAGTGGAAAAGTTGCGGTGCTTGCTTCCCTGTGTGGGAAAGCAGAATTGGGAAAAGCTTTGAATCTAACAATGCAATCCTTTCTGTTTCTGATATGCTACATGAACACATTGTGTGCTGCGCGATACACAGCGGGAACATGGACAGCAGGAGCCTCTGGTCTTCTTCCCAGTCTGATGGATAATTCTCTCTCCAGGGAGCTGGTGTGAACCACAGAGAGATGAACAAAGTTCATTAAGTCATCTGATAAGATAAAACCCCCGACTGTTGCTGTCCTTTAGAGTGAAAAACACAAACAAAAGCTCATTTCCATTTCTGAGCAACCAGCATGCATTATGTATGGATGTATTTTGAATAAATGCATTGATTAGAAAGTTTAAATGGGAAAATAAACTTAGAAAACGTTTTTGTTTGGTTGTTATTCTTTAAATACTTGGATCAAGTGTGAGTTTATTATTTTAACTTATTTCTGATTGTCTTTGCATGTGTCTTTTCTTAGTTAAGTACCGTAATCAAAAGAAAAAAAAAAGCACACTGTTTTTTAAAATTTAAAAAAATTTATTTATTTTTTTTTAAAGTCTGATTTTTTGCACGCTGCATGGCTTCATCAATGTCTCCTGCTCCAGGGTGAAGGGGTGAGTTAAAAACAACACCATCATTGACAAAGCAATGAAACTGGTTACTTGTGATTTTTTAAAATGAAGTTTGATTAAAAATAAATTTTGAACTGATATATCAGGTGCAAAAACACAAAAAAAGAATATTCCCTATTGTTAAGAAATGCAATGGCTGTTCAAACTTAAAAAATTTGAAAGCAATCATTACTTTTCCTTGTTTTTATTCTTTTGGTTGGTTATGATTCAAAGATTTTTTCAATCCATCATTGAAAAGGGTGAGCACAACATGTAGTACCATGTTACATGAACATTTGTTTGAGGTTGATTTTTGTGCTAGGGTTTATATTTGCTCAGACCATCATGTCAGATCAGGCCATGAACATCAAATTTATCTCTTTGCTGAGGTGATGAAAATAGAAAAATATTGTGTTTTTGAAGGAGGGTTGAGAAAAAGGTCAAAGCCAGGTAAGTAAGTTAGTCTGTGAAGGCGATGAAGACAACATTCATAGATGGATTTCTGGAAGAAAAAGGCTAAAGCTGCTGGTGTTAAAAACAAGTTACGTAGCTTTTAGAGCACACCACCCTTTTCTTCTAAAAGCTAAAATCAGTTCATAAATCTTTTTTCCATCCATCCATCCATCCATCCATCCATCCATCCATCCATCCATCCATCCATCCATCCATCCATCCATCCATCCATCCATCCATCCATCCATCCATCCATCCATCCATTTATCCATCCATCCATCCATCCATCCATTTTCTTCCGCTTTATCCGGGGTCGGGTCGTGGGGGTAGCAGCTTCAGAAGGGAGGCCCAGACTTCCCTCTCCCCAGCCACTTGTTCCGGCTCCTCCGGAGGAATCCCAAGGCGTTCCCAGGCCAGCAGAGACATAGTCCCTCCAGCGTGTCCTGGGTCTTCCCTGGGGCTGGGAAGAGGCCCCGGGAAGGAGGGAAGGACAGTCTTTTTTATGTGATCTAATTTTATTTTACACTAAAATTTTGCTCTTAAAAGTTACTCTTGCTCTCTCAAAACATCCATTAGGCTCAGAGGGATCTCTTTCTTTAGGTGTGTGCGACTTGTATACCTCTGTTTTGTGTGCAATCTTCTCAGTGACTGTCTAACCGTGGCAGTGGATACTTTTTATCTTAAACATGACCCTAACATAAGTGCAATCAAGGATATTGATTGGAACAATATTCTTTATATAAAAAATCATGCTAACAGATTTTACCCACCCTACATTCATAGATCATCCTATGACTTTACTTAAAGAGCTGCAACATATTTTTTGAGCAGCCACTGAGAAAAAGAAAAAAAAACATTACTAGAAGAGAAAGTCTCTTTTTCTTTTTTAATGTTCTGACTTTATTACAGTTATGTTTACAGTAAGACTTGGATTTTTCTTGTCCCTTTAGTTTCTGTTGTCTAAATCAATGTTTGGTTTATTGAGTTAAAGTAAATCTCAGCAGATGTCTGCTGGGAATAAAATGTCAGATGATGAAAGATCTGTTTCTCTGGAACTTTCCACAAAAGAATCACTTTCTCGGAGATTTGCTGCTATACTGCTATGGGAGAGATATTAAACAAAAATACAGTAAGATTTCTGGTTCTAATGTGATAATGTGAAATGCTTCAATGCACGGTAATACGAATAACAACCCCCAAGCCAAAAAGTGGTCAAGTTCATCAATTCATCTGTACATAAAATTGGTTCAATTGTGCATCTTTGATTGACCTTCTCTTGACCCGTAGTGTTGTTTTACTTCCCTTAGGCATTTGTTCATGGCTGTTGTATATTTAGCTGTATCCAATGAACCAGCTGGCTGTTTGAACGTTTTGCCTGATGTTTCCTTTCTGCCTTCTGTATGTTTATTTTTTGCCCTTTTTTGAGAGTAAATCTACACGTTACTTTTGCTGGTAAGGTTAAACAAACTTAAATCCACTTTAAATTCTGCAGCTATTTGGTCTTTCAATAATATACTCTTCTACTTAAGATGGAATATGTTGGAGCTTTTATGCTGCTGGAAAATGTAAACTTGGTGATTGTGTGAAGAAAGCATTATTATAAAAGACTGATCTTATTTTGGATACTTTATTAATGTTAATCCAACAGCCCTCAGAATCTGCATCATACAGCTGCTCTGCTGGTTTTCAGCTGGGAAGCTGCAGCAACCTTTCGTGCTCTAGCTCAGAACTCTTCCATCGGCCTTGTGTTCAGTAGCACATTTCATGATCTGCCCCAGATAATCACGACTTGTATCGTTTTTCATGCGGCAGTGCAAAGCTGGTCAAGCCCACAAGAGCTGAAGTGATGCAGCTGCACGAAAGCCAAACCAACTCTACTTGTAGAAATCGTTGCACTGGAGGAAAAGGAAACGACACTGCTTCAAGAATAATTTTGAGTCATTCATCTTGTGTTTAATTCATTACGCATGAGTCGGCAGCCAAGCAGTAGAGAGGGATCCCTGGATGTGGCATGAAGACACATCAGAAACTACTGCAGAGGAGGGAAAATAGTATGGAGCATTTTATTATTCATGAGTGTTCCTGCTCACGTAAGAGTCCATTGGGATCCAAAAATTATAAAACCACACCTGCATGTCAACTCAGCTGTGTATATGAATATTTCCTCCCCAAATAATGTGTGAAACAAACATGCTAACACTATGAACTTCCACACAAATGACAGTGACCTAAATTGATCGAAAAACAATGAACTCAAGTGCACTAAGCTGTGTACTACATTTTGTAGGAGCAAACTGCTAAACTGTAATCTTCCTGCAATTTTTTAAATGATTGAGGCTAAATGAGAGGCTAAAAATATTTTAATAAGGTTGGAGTTGATAAAATTCCTAGTATACGATGAAGATACACACAGAAAATACAAAAGCAGTTTTAAAATACTTATTATATTTTTGTTAAGGGAAAAAAAGAGACCTAAACTATCCTAACCTTATGTTAAGTTTTATTTGCCATCCTTAATTAACTGTAACTTGCCACATTCATTTTATTAAAATAGAATAAAACAACAACAAACAAAATAAACCGCTGCAGGCCTCATTCGTTTTATTTTTGCTCAGAGTTCAGCAAAAACCAAACTGTTTAAGATTGGCATAAATGGGATAGAGCTGACCAGAAATAATGTGGAGCCTTGTCTAATGTTTCCCAAAAACATGTTGATAACCCCCAGAGTGTTCGGGAAATTTGTTGGTGAACAAATAAAACAAAAATAGAACATTTTAGAATGTGTAAGTCTGTTTACATCAGGCTCAAAATTAAAGCAGCATTTTAGAAAAATAAACATCATGCAGCTGTCAAACAGGTGAGGGTCCAGAACTGCTTTGCTGCTTCACGCCATGCATGGCTTGAAATAGATGATGGAACCATAACTTCTGCTCACCACCAGAAAATCCTGACGGAGGACGTCGGACCATCACTCTGTGGCTTACAGTTCACCTTTAGGCTGTTAAGCAGGATGATGGTTGCCAGTTGTTGCATCACTTGATGGAAGTTGTTGCTGCCAAAGTTTTAGTTTTAGAGGAGAAATACTTTATCACATACGCCAAGATTGGATTGAATAGTTTTCTTTTGCTTGGAGAAATGAATTCATAATTTTAAAGCTGCATCGTGTGCTTACTTAAGTTATCTGTAGCTGGTCTAAAAATGTGTTTGACAAACTAAAACATTTAAATTTGGAAAAACAACAACAAAACAAACAAAAACAAAATGTAAACTGAGGTAAAAAATTGGCAGAAGCACTGTATGTGTATTCAAAAAGATGACAAGATGAGAGAAGAGGTCGTCCTAGTGTACTGATTCTGTCCCAGTGGAAGAAGACAATGTCCCACTGTGACAAGTCACCAGACTGGAATTTAAAAAGCCCCATCTCCTTCTGTCAGATGAAGACACTAATGTGTCCGTGTGATCTGAATTTATGACAACACTAATGCAGGAGGGGAATTGGTCACTTCACCAGGGCGCCATGTCATCCTGAGGGAGAGAAGCATCCGATGAGGCTGGGGACAATTTCTACCCTCCAAGAAGCCATTACAACCTGAAAAGCTCCTGCTGACCGAGGTCTGCATGGAGAAACCAGAATTTCAGGACTAAGCAAACTAACCACCATTTGTTGAACCAGCCACATCAGTCGCTCACCCAGCACCAGGTCACAACACATATTTACGTGTCCTGCTCTTTTCAAAATCCCTTATCCAATGAGTCAGCTTCTTTAGCAGTCGTATTTGATATGGAAAAAGCCCAGTTTCAGTAAGAACAAAACAAGAGCTCAGATTTTATCATTTTATTCCATGCTTGTGTGTTTGGTGTCTGGCTTTTCAGCTGACCCCACACTGAGCTCTGAGAAGCCCTGATTAAATCTCTCTTTCTCTTCTCTGCTTTTAGGATGCAGAGATAATGCTCATTAGGAGAGACAGCCAGGGACTTTGGAAGGCTAATGCTTGCATGTTGCTTAGGTGTGGCTGAAACAGGGTGTGATGGCAGGACAATAGGGAAAAACTGAAACTGGAGCTGTGACTATTTTGTGGAATATCTATCTATTCATGAAAGCATAAAATGTCTTTAAATAAATATTTTATATTAGATCAAAGTGTGTTTGAAATTTCCTGTATTACTGTATTACATGAGATTTGTTAAAAAATATAATTCAAAAATTGCCACTGCTGTGAAAAATTATTATTTCAGTTAGATTTGAAGATTGATAATTCTACACCTAAAAGATGAGATAAAGATGAAGTATCAAGGGTCTGCCTTAAATATGATCAAGTTTATAGCTTTAAAGCTAGCTGACAGCATTTTTTTTTGTACATAAGATGATACTTCCATTCTGTGCTTCAGATAAGCTGATTCCTTTATTTCCACTGTAACAAATGGCATGATCTCAATAAATTAAGAAAGAACGAATAATATTGGTCTCAACAGTACCGCTTGAAATTATGATCTTTTTTGTTTAATTTTTTTATTGCAGTTCACAGTCATTAGAAATTCAAGAGTAGCACATATTCAGAACTGGACAACAATGTGTTGACCAGCCCAGATATAGATAACAAAGCATTTTTCCTGAAGCAAAGGGGCTGCCTTTGTTTAATTAACATTTTGTTCGTAATTAATTGATTATGGCTTTTTTTTATGGCTTTAACGATAAATCAACTCTCAAGGCATCAATTTCAATTAAAAGGGCAAGAAAATTAATCCAGATTAGCTTGGTTTCAGTTAATTTTAAGGATTAAGGGTCATCCGGAGGAAACTTTAGTAGCTTCCTATTTGTTGTCACACTTTGAAACTGTGGATCAGGTGAGCAGAGAGTGAAACCGACGCAGCCAAGACGATGAGAGAGTGATTTAATCCTCTATTTCGATAACTGAGTCAACGACCCTCTTACTTCTAGCAAGTATTTTCTATTAAACAAAACTCGCATCGGTGAGAGGAAACCAGGCAGGACTCGGATTTCCACAGCGTGCCTTCCTCTGCGCGCAATCACAGCTGCTGGACCGGCGGTGGAGTCGGTGCGCTCTTGCAGAAGACATCCAACCTCCTCTTCTCCCGGCTCAGTCTGCAGCCCGTGTTCCGCTCCATCCTCTAGATGCCTCCGAGCTTCACCAATTATCGGCTTTCAGCCGCAGAGTCTGACATGTTGTCAGCACTATAACCGCTTTTGTCTTGGTTTGCTTCGATTTTCGTTTTCCCCTGCTGATTTGAACAAATCTCACGCCAAGAAAACGCAACAGACTCTCCATCTGGAAGTTTGGGAGCGCGCGTCGCTCTGGAGGAGATAAAGCGATGGGGGTCCCGGTGAAAACAGCGCTGGCTCTCCTGGTTCTCGCCGTGGCAGGTGAGGTTTCTTAAGCATTATTATTATTATTATTATTATTATTATTATTATTATTATTATTATTATTATTATTATTATTATTATTATTACAACGGTATATAATTTGGTGAGCTATCTTGAAATTGTTGCTCACTTTCTTGACTATATGGAGATGTTATTGGTTGAAGGTTGTTGCACTTTCTGCCCCAAAGCATTAAGTTATTGTTTAATAAGTTTAAAGCAACAAAATCTGGGCAGAATTATATTTATTTATTTCAGTGTAAATGCTTAATCCATGGCTAGTTTTCTAAAGTCAATTTCAATGCAGTGGGAATAGGACTGTAAAACACGTGGTTCAATTAAACTAGTTTCTAATTATATCTCAGGTGATGTGTGATATGCTGAGATTTAGCCTCAAATCTTAATTTCAGCAATGAATATGTCTGCTTTACGACCATCACCATGCGTTGACATGGGGATGGTATGTGAACGGATAGTTTGCTTTGACAAACTGTATTTTGTATTTTTGTATTTATGCCACAAGGTTTAGTTTTGGTTTGACCAGAGCAACTTCTTCTTGTGCTCGTTACACTGCTCCTGGTAAACACATCTTCTTCTGGTTTGCTTTCAACAGTGACTTTATTTTTGCCACTTTTCCATGAAGACCAGATTTATGAAGTTCAGCATTATCAGTTACTATAAGTCACTGTTTCCCAGTTGTGACCTCAGAGTTACCCTGTGCACAGATTTATATTATTGTTGCCTAGCCGGATAATCATTTATAGTTGCTGGTGTGACATTCAATTAAATTAATTTCAAAATATTTTATTAATCCCAAAGAGAAATTAAGTTTTGTTGTAACTCATATTAATTCAGGATGATTCAAAGACACATTGTGTATGTTGTGCATCGATTTTAGGATGATGGCTCAAATAGTTCTCAGGGAAACAATGAAATTGTCGAACATTGTTGCACTAACTCTCCATAAACTACTCCACACCTTTATCCCTGACCTGTGTGTTGTGTTCCTTGGTCTTCATTAAGCTTTTTATTTACTCATATTCTCAAACAAACTTCAGAGGCCTTTATAGAATGGCTCCACATGCATTGGGATTATAGGATGACAACATTTAGGTTACTTCTGAAAACCTTTGAAACTTTTAAAATAACTAAATTGTACTTTAGGCTATCAAAGTTAATGAGACTGAATACAAATGCATGTCAGTTTTTGTTAGTGAAAACCTTCCACAACCATACCAAATTTGGTTTCTGTCTCACAATTATACACCACTTTTTTAGTCTGTTGAAATGTCAATGAAATACGTGCATTATTAACCTTTGTGAATGTAAAACAAGTTAAAGGCAGTACCTTTCTAAGACACTGGACATTGAGAGCATGCAATCATTTGGGTATGAGCTCAGCCTTCACCCTAAAACTTGAATTTAGCAAATTATGAGAAACTAAAATATTTTCAGGACCTCTCCATGGTACTGAAATGAGCTCAAAATAAAATGTAAAAGCAATGGTAATGTGTATCATAATTTGATTTGTTCATACACGTGGCAAAAATAGAACAACACTTCTGGTTGTGTGTCTTCAACTGCAAATAAAACCACTAAACGTTTATTTTGTCTGCCCTGCTGTCCCAGTTGGAATTTCTTTCTGCTCAAATTAACTTATTTTTGTGTCATTTATTAGTTAATGTGCAGCTGTACTGATTTTTTATGAATATTTTATTATCACCTTTGCTTTATCTGTAGGTGACACAGTGGTCCACTTATCATGAACATAAATGACACACTGGTTTTAAACTTTTAATGATTTATTTGAATTATTTTTTTCCCATGGTGGAATAATTATCTATATTGATATTATTAAAGATTTTCTTTCATCCACTTAGAGTCAGAGTTATTCATACAAACTCAAATATATACCTATAGCCTCAATAATGCTTAAACATCCCTTTAGACTTTGACCACATGATTTTATTTTAGCCACCAAGAAACTTCAGGATTAAAGCTAAAATCCTTTATAGTGTATCACTCTTTTTATTAGAAAGGACAAAGTTCATTTACATTTGTAACAGACATGGATGCAAAGCAGAATTTACAAATTTTTCAGATGGTTGATTTTACTCTATTCTGATAACATTTACACATTTTATTCATTGCATAGTTGATCTCTATGTGTCTGTTTTCTCATGGAGTTTCTGGTTTCCAATTAATCTCAGGCTTACTGTTTGTGCCTGGATTTGGCAAGGTGGTACACACATAGTGTAGAACATATTTACCAAGATAAATATGAGTAAAACCTTTTTTGTTTTGTTTTGAGAAAGCATATTTTACTGCTGTGGTATAACACCGCAGAAAAACTTTTGAAAATAACAAAATCCTACATTTATTTAATGGAAAACAGTAGCAAATGGGAGACTACTTGGTTTTTGTCTATATCATTTCATGAGGATAAAGCTTACACAGAGACCATTTGACCATTCCTCTTCACAATCTGTCTTTATCATTTGTTGTGGTGGGTGTTGGGACTGAAGATGTGCTTGGATAAAGGTGGATCTTGTGTCCAGAGAACTATTTGTGTGTTTATATTTCAAAGAGCTCCTGATGCTATCACTGTAATAACAAGAAGCAAATTGTAAATGGACTGAGATTATATAGCACTTTTCCACTCATACTGACCACTCAAGGCACTTTACACTGTAGCTACTTTCACCAATCACACTTACATTAATACACTAACACGCAGATTGGTAAGCAGTCTGGATTGTGCCTTGCCCAGAGGCACATCAACGTGTGATAAGAGGAAGCCGTAATTGACCCTACACCCTTCTAATTGCAATATGACTACTCCACCAGCTAAGCAATATTCGCCCGCAAACACACACCACATCAGACATCCTCCACTTTAGTTAAAACCCATGAGTTGTTTTTTTTTTTTTTTCCACACTACCCATTCTTTGTGAGAAGCTGAACCGGTTAGAAATATTGCTTGTTGAAAGCCTCCATATTTACATCTGAGTTGGTTGGCCAGAAAAATGCATTCGCCTGACACCCACTCCCAAACAATATTTTGTATCCATAGTATCTAATAGTTTCTACTGTTAAAAGAAATGAGCCTGTTTGTCATGTCATATTTGCACCATTAGCAAACATGATGTCATGGATTATTAATGATAAGCTTCTTTAAACTCAGTAGCTTAAAAGACACATTTAAATTATAAAAATAGGAATTATGTTACAATAAAATTTCATGACATGGTATTTTATTCCAACTGTATAATTACATTTAAAACATTCTAATACCATGAACACCAGTAGTTAAAACATTTAACCGAGCATTCTGGATGCATAGAAACAATACATAATCATGACTTTATGTGGATTAGAAAAAATCCCCCCCAAAATTCAAAACTATACACTGTTTTTTTCTGAGACTAGAAAGATACTATTTATAATAAAACCTCTTCTCTCATAAGTACTGATAAATGTGGAGTCACCAGGACCCCTTATCCATGAGCTGACAGGTTACAGAGTTGTGTACAATAAATTAGAATAAGCATTTTGATTAAGCTCATTTGTAAGATTAAAAGTATCCTGAAAACAACAACCTTTCAGCAGGTATTTTTTATTAAGCCCACACTTCTGAACTAAGTGTTTGATCTGATGCAACAATCTAGTCTGAAATGTTATGTTTTCATTAGCAGTAAGTAGAAAATCGAGAATTGAGTGAATTGAGTTACTGAACTCATAATATTCCAATTTACTGAATATGACAGGTTATTTTACCAGACTTGTGATTATGGCGTTTGTATTACAGGAATAAGTTGATGAATTGAGAAGTCAACTCTATCAGCAAAACAAACTGTAGGAGCAGATACAGTAGCTGCAACCCAAGCTGTGGATTCATGTAAAAGTCACACGGTGGGAGCTGAGAAAGGAAGAAACCATTTTCTGCGCTTCCTGTGTCTCTTCTTGTTGTAAGCCACCATGGTTTTCAGACACGTCAAAGAAAGAAATAAAAAAACAGAAAATAACGTGGCAATATAGAGCTTTCATAGTTTTTTATATCCTTATATAAAGACATTTTTACTAAGAGGGGAAAAATTGAGACAAAGCAATCAACAGAAATAAGATACTCAAAACTCCAGGAAGGTTCACATAAAAAATGCTAAAGGTCTGACAGCATTTGACCACATGATCGAGGATGCACGAGTGGCACTCTATTATATATTTTTTAATAGAATGACCGATTAGGACAGTGTACTGAGTAAATCCCAGTACAGCTAAAGCCTGAATTGTTTTGGTCCACCACAGATGGCATTCCCCTGAATTATTCACCATCCTAAAAAGAAACCCAAAAGATGCAGAATCTAAAGTTTGTTTTCCTTTATGTATCATCTGATAACAGATCATCTGTCTGTGTCATTCAAACACAACAGCACCTCTTCATCTTTTTCTTTTACCTCCATTGTCTGATCTTTAAGATTTTACGTGAGTGGGAAAGACCTGAAGATTAATCTCTGATTATGTTTGAGTCTCTCTGCACCAGAAATGATGGTATTTTTATTTTAGTGGCCATAAATTATTGACGTGTGGAGAGTGCATTGAGGCAGACCGAAGTGTCTCTCTCTGTGGGTGGGCATGCATGTGTGATGAGACCCACTGCTAGACACAAAGCTCCATCTCAGCTTATGTCAGCTAATAGAGCTCATTCTTTCCTTATTTGCTCTTTGAGGATTTGCTGTCAGAGTTAACACCTAACATGACCTTGCACAATGTGCGCTACACGTCTTCATGTTTTCCTGTTGCTCCAGCATACATAGGAAGACATTTATCTTTCCCAGTTGATAAATATTTTGTGGGACGGTTTATTTTTACATTGCCCCCTATTACATTTTTAAAGTAAGATTGGCTTCTTCTGTTTGGTGCGGGACAGTGAGAAAAATAGCAAAAAGACGACGCTGCAGAAGGGCCCATTATACAAGGTCAAAGCACTATAGTAAGGTTATTTGAAACCTTCGTCTTTATTCATCACTGCACAGCGACCATTATGAGAGTTAAAGTGTCAGGATCTGTGTTTTCTGTGTTCATTTAGAGTTTTTTGTGTCCTTGCGTCTCTTCGTTGTCCTGTCCTCCCCTTGATTGTTCCCAGGTGTGTCTCGTCTCTGTGATTACCCTCCCGTGTATTTAACTCCACCTGTGTTCTTTGTTCCTCGTCGGGTCCTCGTCGAATGTGTGCTCTGTCTTCCGTGTTTCTGTCTGTTAGCGGTTGCTACCGGCGTCGAGCCCTGGCTTCAGCTCGGCCGTGCGGCCGGTTCCTAGAGTGTGTTTACCCTTCATTAAAGACATCCTTTTCATCTTACCTGGGTCTACAGCGTCTGCCTCACCAACCCTCACCACACCTTATGACAGAAGGACCCGACCAGACCGAACGGTGAGGCACGCTATTTTTTACTTTTCACCATGGACCCGGAGGAGTTAAAGGAGCTGACGGACACGATCGGGGAATATAAGGAGGCGATGGCCAAACCGTACGCTGCCTGCAGACGGCTCGGTTTCGCCATCCGCTTGGGGCTCCTACTGGACTACTGGGTTCCTCGTTTTCCGCACCCGGGGTTGGTGGAGTTGCAGAGGGAGGCAGAGTGGGAGCGTATGGCGGCTCTAGCCGTCATGGCTGGCGAACCTCTGCCTCCCAAGCCGCACAGTTTCTCCGCCAGCCCGGATCCAGCTCCAGCTCCGGGACCAGCACCCCCAACCGGTGCGGCCGGCGCACCCGGGGCCGTTTCAGCCGGCGTTACAGCCGGCGCACCGCAGGCCGAATCAGCCGGCGTTCCAGCCGGCGCACCCCAGGCCGCCCGGAGACAGCGACGTGAGCCGCCGGTGGACCCGGCCCCTCGTCGCCTTCCGGAGCTGTCACCTCCGCAGCCGGTTCCAAGGCTTCGCTGCGGCTCGCCTCCGCGGCCGGTTCCAAGGCTTCGCTGCGGCTCGCCTCCGCGGCCGGTTCCAAGGCTTCGCTGCGGCTCGCCTCCGCGGCCGGTTCCAAGGCTTCGCTGCGGCTCGCCTCCGCGGCCGGTTCCAAGGCTTCGCTCCGGCGCACCCGAGGCCGAGTCAGCCGGCGTTCCAGCCGGCGCACCCGAGGCCGAGTCAGCCGGCGTTCCAGCCGGCCCACCCGAGGCCGAATCAGCCGGCGTTCCAGCCGGCGCACCCGAGACCGAGACTCCCTGTGTTCCTACCGAGACTCCCTGCGTTCCTCCAGAGACCCTGACCTCCAGCGTTCCTCCAGAGACCCTGACCTCCAGCGTTCCTCCAGAGACCCTGACCTCCAGCGTTCCTCCAGAGACCCTGACCTCCAGCGTTCCTCCAGAGACCCTGACCCCCGAGCAGACCCCAGCGTTCCTCCCGAGACCGAGACCCCCAGCGTTCCTCCCGAGACCGAGACCCCCAGCGTTCCTCCCGAGACCGAGACCCCCAGCGTTCCTCCCGAGACCGAGACCCCCAGCGTTCCTCCCGAGACCGAGACCCCCAGCGTTCCTCCCGAGACCGAGACCCCCAGCGTTCCTCCCGAGACCGAGACCCCCAGCGTTCCTCCCGAGACCGAGACCCCCAGCGTTCCTCCCGAGACCGAGACCCCCAGCGTTCCTCCCGAGACCGAGACCCCCAGCGTTCCTCCCGAGACCGAGACCCCCAGCGTTCCACCCGAGACCCCCAGCGTTCCACCCGAGACCCCCAGCGTTCCACCCGAGACCCCCAGCGTTCCACCCGAGACCCCCAGCGTTCCACCCGAGACCCCCAGCGTTCCACCCGAGACCCCCAGCGTTCCACCCGAGACCCCCAGCGTTCCACCCGAGACCCCCAGCGTTCCACCCGAGACCCCCAGCGTTCCGACCGAGACCCCCAGCGTTCCACCCGAGACCGAGACCCCCAGCGTTCCACCCGAGACCGAGACCCCCAGCGTTCCACCCGAGACCGAGACCCCCTGCGCTCCGACCGAGACCCCCTGCGCTCCGACCGAGACCCCCTGCGCTCCGACCGAGACCCCCTGCGCTCCGACCGAGACCCCCTGTGCTCCACCAGAGACCCTGCCTCGGGGGGCTCGTCGTCGCCGTCTGTGGGCGGCCCCCGGGACTCATCGCCACCTCCAGCGCCGCGGACGGCCGCCGGACCGCCTCCGTGGTTCCCGCCTCCAGCGCCGCGGACGGCCGCCGGACCGCCTCCGTGGTTCCCGCCTCCAGCGCCGCGGACGGCCGCCGGACCGCCTCCATGGTTCCCGCCTCCAGCGCCGCGGACGGCCGCCGGACCGCCTCCGTGGTTCCCGCCTCCGGGGTTCCCGTCTCCGTGGTTCCCGCCTCCAGCGCCGCGGACGGCCGCCGGACCGCCTCCGTGGTTCCCGCCTCCAGCGCCGCGGACGGCCGCCGGACCGCCTCCGTGGTTCCCGCCTCCAGCGCCGCGGACGGCCGCCGGACCGCCTCCGTGGTTCCCGCCTCCAGCGCCGCGGACGGCCGCCGGACCGCCTCCGTGGTTCCCGCCTCCGTGATTCCCGCCTCCAGCGCCGCGGACGCCGGACTGCCTCCGTGGTTCCCGCCTCCGTGATTCCCGCCTCCAGCGCCGCGGACGGCCGCCGGACCGCCTCTGTGGTTCCCGCCTCCAGCGCCGCGGACGACCACCGGGCCACCTCCGTGGTTCCCGCCGCCGCGGACGACCACCGGACCACCTCCGTGGTTCCCGCCTCCTTTGCCTCCGCCCACCCTGTGGGTAGTTTTTTTGTTTGTTTATGGACTCTTGGCCCTTCTTGTGTTTCCGCCCACGATGGTGGGTAGTTTTTTGTTTTTCTGGACTCTGGCCCCCCGTCCAGCGCCCCTCCGCCCACCCTTGTTGTGTTTTTGTTTTTTCTGGACTCTGGCCCCCCATCCGGCGCCCCTCCGCCCACCCTTGTTGTGGTTTTTTTTTTGGGCGTCTGGTAGCCGCCCTTGAGGGGGGGGTACTGTCAGGATCTGTGTTTTCTGTGTTCATTTAGAGTTTTTTGTGTCCTTGCGTCTCTTCGTTGTCCTGTCCTCCCCTTGATTGTTCCCAGGTGTGTCTCGTCTCTGTGATTACCCTCCCGTGTATTTAACTCCACCTGTGTTCTTTGTTCCTCGTCGGGTCCTCGTCGAATGTGTGCTCTGTCTTCCGTGTTTCTGTCTGTTAGCGGTTGCTACCGGCGTCGAGCCCTGGCTTCAGCTCGGCCGTGCGGCCCGTTCCTAGAGTGTGTTTACCCTTCATTAAAGACATCCTTTTCATCTTACCTGGGTCTACAGCGTCTGCCTCACCAACCCTCACCACACCTTATGACATAAAGAGTGTCTTTATGAGCATGCATGTCATTATACAGTATATGCAGTATCTTACAATTAAAATTATACCCTTTAAACCTTTTCACAATTTGAGCAGAAACTTTTGAGTACAGTATTTTATTGAGATTTTATGAAGTGGATCAACACAAAGTAATGCATAATTATGAAGTCTAAGAAAAATGATACACAATTTCAAAAATATTTGACCAAAGAATGTCCAATTTTTGGACTCTAGTTTGTTCCACCATGTTTGAGTTACGTCTCTACCAGTTTTGCGTATTTAAAGATGTGTGTCTGCCAAGTCTTGTTGTAAAACAGCTTTTGTTCAGTGGGCAAGGATGTCAGTAATAAGCAATATTCAAGTCTCACAGCATATCCTTTATTTGGATTTAGGTTGCCCTGTATTTAGCTCCATCCACCTTCCCATCCTGCTGAAGAAAAGCATCTCCCCTGCATAATACTGCCCACACCATGCTTTACTAGTGAGATGGTGGAAAATCTGAGAAGTGCACTATTAATAGTCTACAGATTCTCGCATGTCTGTCGTGTTGAAATAGCCGCCTTTTGGTGGGTTTACAGTGATTACAGGTTGACTGCGTTGCTCCAGGTGTTTCATCCACTTGTTTGTGGGTGGATAGAAATAATGAACCACACACACATTTCCTTACTTTTTGTGCTTAATGTATTCAGCTGGAAGTGACTTCATGTTTTTGTGGCTATAATATTTAATTTATATGAAAACCTATAATGTAAGAGACACTATAAAATATATTAGTATGAAAGCTTGAAGAAGGAAATCGGCTTGATTTTGTACATGATTGCATACATATTTGATATTATGTAAAAAATCACAGTAAACTTTAGTCAGTAACATGCAGTTTGTTCCCAACAGTTTTTTTTTCTTTTCTGTGTGTATGTTTGTCTCTGCATGTACCCAGCTGCCCTGTGTGCAGACGTAGAGGAGAGGCTGGTGAGTCACCTGTTGTCACCGGAGCGGTATAACAAGCTGATAAGGCCGGCTGTCAACAACAGCCAGCAGGTCTCCATTAACATTCAAGTGTCTCTGGCCCAGCTGATCAACGTGGTAATTGAATACAGGATCCCACAGCTGAAAAGACATGCTACTATCACACCATCACATGATGGATTGTTATTTTAAAGGATTTCTATAGGTGTCTGAACTGTGTCGCCATGTTTGTCTGCCTTTCAGAACGAGAGGGAGCAGATCATGACCACCAACTGTTGGTTAACCCAGGTTTGTTCAGCTGAACTCCATTTTCTGTTGCTATATTTGTGTGAGGAAAGGGATTGTTGCATGCCTTTAGTTATATTAGTCAGTGTCATATGCTCACAAATGTATTTAGGTTTGTCGCAGTGCAGTGGTTTGTAGAAAATTGTGCACAGACGAGTACACTGGTGTGGTCAGCTCACATGTTAGCCAAAGATTTTGGTGTGCTACTATTATGAATACATAGTAGCACATGTACTATGTGCTACCAGTACTGACTACTGGTTGAGTTAGTATTGACAGCTGACTCAGCCAATATTTTTATGGATGAACCAGCCTGTTTACGTCAGAATTGACCTCAGAATTCATATATTTTGTTTTGTTACAATTATTTGTACATATTTTCAAAGTTCCTTGTAGGGGATAAATAATGGATGTTTTGAAATGACTTTGTGTGTGTTTTTAAATTAATTAATTCACATGGATTTCCACAACTTCAATATTGCATCAGGGATGGAACGACTACAGATTAATGTGGGATCCCAATGAGTATGAGGGAATCAAGAAAATCAGACTCCCTTCACAGCACATCTGGCTTCCAGATATCGTCCTCTATAACAAGTAAGATGGCTTTCTGACAGTGTGTGTGTGTGTGTGTGTGCGTGTATGCGGTGTGTGTGTGGGCGTGTGTGTGAGCATAATATTTGAAAAAACACAACTTTATAAAAGATTTGGGAATTCAGTTCCCCTGTTTCATTTCTGATATTGATATTTTCTATCTTGTCATCGTTTCAGGTAATAGTTTTCAAGTTTCTTTCACTAACGGTGTCTCTGGTCACTACAAGGGCAAATCACGCAGAAAATGTGCACTCCTGTAATTTTCTGTACCACATAGTTAACTTAAATTGGTTGGTTTCATGGCAAAGACTCAGCTTTGAGCATAATCAACATGTCAGACCTCTGGGAAAGCCATTCGAGAAGCTTAATGACAATTTTTCATTAAACACTCCAAAAGTGGTTTTGATATGTGTTTAGGATTGTTATCCTGATTGTTATCATGTGGGAACACACAGTTGTTCCAAGTTCTAACCATCTAGATGTCATTTTGTGCAGCACACCAGTATTATTTTCAGTAAAGCGGCTCCAGTGGTTAGAAAGCTTCACCTTTACTCCTCAAAATATGCTTTTTCTCAATGTTTGTGTTATCTGACCACAAAACATTTCTGCATAAGGCATATTCAGTGCAACCAACTTCTCATTTCAGTTAAACTTGAAGCTGCCATTTTCAGAGCTGGTGGTTCCTTTCTTGACTGACATCCCATAAGTTTATGATAACATGAAGATGGCTTGAATGTGGAGAGTGGCCCTGCAAATTACCCCAAGGTATAAGGGCAGATGGATGGATGAGGGTTTTCTATCAGACCAAAAAAACACACACCAAACTGGTTTTAGAATGGATAAAGTAGGCTGATATAAAGTTTGCAGAATTATGTCTCCAAAGTTTCAACTTTAACCTTGTTGAAAAGAACCAGTTCAAATATCCAGCCAGAATTTATATCAGGAACTTGTTGATAGCTACAGAAAGTGAGTTTGAAGGTTCAACTCACCAAGAAAAATGTGCAAAAGTAAACATTAGTGGGGGTGTATTGATATGCTGGAGCTCTTGGTCATAATTTTGATCAAGCGTGGATTAAAGGAATTCCAGATTGAATTCAAACTTGATTACTATGTTTCTATGTCCTATAATTATTCTGTCCTAGAAAAAGAAGGGTTTTAAAATTGCATTTGGTCTTCTCGTCTCTTTCAGCGCTGATGGAACGTATGAAGTTTCCTTCTACTCCAATGCTTTAGTTTCCAACAATGGAGATGTCGACTGGCTCCCACCGGCTATCTACAAGTCCGCCTGCAAAATCGAAGTCCGGGATTTCCCCTTTGACCAGCAAAACTGCACCCTTAAGTTTCGTTCCTGGACGTACGACCACACAGAAATAGATCTCAACCTCCTCAGTGATTATGCTTCACGGGATGACTTCAAACCCAGCGGTGAGTGGGATATTGTTTCCCTGCCAGGACGCAAGAATGAAGACCCAAATGATATCAGATACCTGGATATCACCTATGACTTCATCATCAAGAGGAAACCTCTGTTCTACACCATCAACTTGATCATTCCCTGCATCCTCATCACCTCCCTGGCCATCCTGGTGTTTTACCTTCCATCAGACTGTGGTGAGAAGATGACTCTTTGCATCTCTGTCCTCCTCGCCCTGACTGTGTTTCTACTTCTGATCTCAAAGATAGTGCCGCCAACATCTTTAGCAGTGCCTCTCATTGGGAAGTACCTAATGTTTTCAATGGTGCTGGTCACCTTCTCCATTGTCACAAGCGTTTGCGTGCTCAACGTCCACCATCGGTCCCCAAGCACACACACCATGCCACTTTGGGTCAAGCGGGTCTTTCTCCACCGGCTCCCTTCTTTCCTCTTCATGAGGAGACCTGGTAGCTCAAATATTCGCGAGAAATTCAGGAAAAAACATCAGAGGAAAAAGTGTTCAGATCAGAGGCCGTGCGGAGCAGAGAGTGGGACGGGCATCTCTGCAGGGGTGGTGGATTCTTCATCGTCCTTCTATGTCAATGAAGAGTCAGCCAAGCGCTACGGCTGGAGGGTCAGTGACTTATCGGAGAACACAGACATCAGGAAGAGGATGACGCTCAAGAGCAATATTGATGTGGAGGATGCAGTGGATGGAGTGCGCTACATTGCTGAGAAAATGAAGAGTGAAGATGATGATGAAGGGGTAAGTATTCCTAGTGCAGGAAAACTATTATCAGTCCTTGAACTTTGTGTCGCATTGCAAAAACAACCCTCAATGTATTTTAAACAATATCTTTCAAGATTTCCTGAGAATTTTTCTTGACTGGCTGCTTTCTCACTCATTATGACCCACACACCCGCTTTAATGACTGAAAAAGAAGTGATTGTGTGAAGGAATGTTTTGAATAATCATTCACAAAGCCAGAAGAGTTGTTGCTTAATAACTTTAGAAATGAAAGCTTGGTTCCACGGAAGCAAAACAAATAAGGAAGCAGAAGAAGATTAGGGTCACTCAAGGTTATTCAGCAGAATATTTTACAAATTAGCTGCCATGCTCCCATCTGTCGTACGCCTGCAGGTCTCTACAAGACAGCTTGATAAGTTTTTCCCACATGGGCGATACTGTGGTTTATCAGGGAGGGAAAATCTGCGAAAGTGTGTGTTATTTTGTCCAGGAAAAAAATTAAATCCAAGTTAGGAGGTGCATCCCCTCCTAATAAGCCCACGGACTGGATTGTGTCCTTCCCTTTCTAAAGATTAATACATGTTGGGAACTGTTAATTATGTTTGCTGTACAGTCAGCACATATTAATTATTCTCTGTCTCTGCTTATTTAGCTCTGCATAACAGTTTTTTTTCTGTGCTGTTTCTGATATTTGTTGAGAACAATGTCCCTGAAATGACTTGGAAATAATTCACATTACTCGTGGCAAAATACAGTGAAATGATACAGAAAGTCAGCTTGAAACTGATGAGATGTTGAAATGAAGTTGAAGAATCAAACTGAGAAAAATTTCAACTGAATTACTATAAAAACTTAAAATGATTGACATTATGTTGCTACTAGAAAATCGTAGAAAACTTCATATCTGATTATCACTCTATGAGACAATAATTAAGACCAGTAAGTTGACGAGTTGCATTTCAACATGTGTTGACGTGTTTCTGGTTCTGAGGACAACTTACTGATCGCTAAGACTTTTGTAGGTCCAGAGAGTTATCATGAGTGGTATGTTGCATCTTTATTGTTTCATTTATTAATAGTGCAACTTATTTATAGTATTAAATGAGCTCATGGTTTCAGGCATTTGACTTTCTTAAAAGAGTCAAAGCTTTGAATTGAATTTTTCACCATTTTTTATTTTTATTTTTATTACAATTTTTTTTGCCAGTCGGTTACTCTTTAGTTGAAGACCTTAAACAACAAACTCACAACTTTTAACAAAGTCTCTGATTCTCTGCAGATCATTGAAGACTGGAAATATGTGGCCATGGTGATTGACCGCCTCTTCCTGTGGATTTTTGTATGTGTGTGCGTCGTTGGTACTGCAGGACTTTTCATGCAACCTCTGTTCCAGAGTTACAACACCCCAGTTATTGAAGACGCAGAGCATAAATAAAACCAGAAGCTCCACCTTTACATTCTAACATTCCTCTGAAATTAAATTTATTTTCTAGGAACTAAACAGATCTCTGTTAGGATATTTGACACATGCATCTTGCACATCCATCACTTCACCTGCTGATTTTTGATCTTCTGATTTTATTGTCCTCTACGCACCACATGCCAATGTTGTCATATCAGGTAATTTATAATCAACAGTGCAACAAAATTAATTAATCTGTGTTTATGAGGCAAGATAACTCCCTTTGTTTCTTATTGCCAATGGCACATATGCTATATGGATTTATATTATTTACATTTGCCTTGTAAATGATACACAGGAGAAAACAAATACAAATTCTGATGGGTTTTGTGACTATGAACACTCACATTTCTCACTTGGAAAGCATTTGCCCAACTTCTTTTTTTTGTGTGTGTGTAAACCAGCTTTGTTGCACGAACAAAAGATATTGTCCACAGTTGATAAAAACAATTATTCTCAAATGGCTGTTACTGTTTGTTCAAGTGGATTTTAGTTTTCCTATCCAGTTAGCATTCATCAACTCTGAAACCAGCAGCAATAATGTTCATGTAATTTATCTAGACACTCTTTACTTTAATTTCTGTATTCTCTTTCATATTGCTTTCTTGATCTTTGCCAATAATATATTAATACAACTAACTTTATTGTTTAATTTCTTCAGTGATTTTTCTGTGAAGGTTGAACTTTATGTTGCTTTTTTCCTCCCACTGACAAATCAAATGTCTAATTTAAACTGACCAATAAAGGGGAAGGATGGTAACTAAATGCTGTGCTGAATTTCATACTCAGTAACTTTTTCAATCCTGCAGATTTTGTTTTTTTTATGTTACAACCATACAAACAGATTTTTTACATTTTTACCTTTTTAGGGGCTGCTGATGTTGCCCTCATCACGGCATCTCCACAATACTGCTTATTTCAACAAGGGTTTTTGACTGCCACATATTCCAGACTATGACATGTAAAAACTAAAAAACATAAATATATTCTGAACAAGAAGTTCTGGAGGGCATTTGAGTGTGCCTCCTTTCGCCTGTGTGAGAAACAGTCATGTACAAGGATGAATCTTAGTCAACAGATTCCCTGGACGGCATTTTGACCTCAGGGCTTACAACCTCACCTTCTGTTATTTTGAGATGGCATTGAGGCTGAAGAAACACTGACTGAGACTGAACACACTCATAACTGGAGTCAAAAGTCTGGCAACCCATCTAGATTATATCACAGCTGCTGCTTCCTAAAATATAGTGCAGTCCTGAAAAAGGGTCATGAGCTAAATGGCAGAGTTAGCCTTTGGTTGCATGTCACAAATAATGCCAGGTTGAAGTTTCATGATGTATTAATTATAATAAGTTTAATTGCTAAAAAATAAAGAGAAACAGCTCCTGATCTCCAGATACATGTGAATCAAGCACCTGAACATTCAGACTGCATTACAAGCAAATAACTCTAATACAAACTATAACTGGGCTTCATGTTAGTTCAAGAATGGTGTGTAGAGAGCTTCATTTCATGGGTTTCTGTTGCTGTACCTCATACTGGATGTTGAAGATGCTGCTGGAGAGGAACATCTGACTTTCCAAGTTGTAATTTCAACATTTCACTGACACAAAACTCAGAGTAAAAAAAACTCCCTAACACTTTAGCATTAAACCAGGTATTCAAAACAGAATTGGATAATTATTTTAACAATAACAAAAAGACACTCCCCTTAATAAATGTGTCTGTGCACAGTAAACTCTGAATTCAATCCTTCTTCTATTTGAACATTGAAACCAGCTCCCCATCTTCTCACATGACACTTTGAGCCTGTGAATATCAGCTAAATGCCCTCAAAATTCAAAGCAGACAACTTGGACAAGGAGGACATGCACACTCTCGTGATCAGAAACATTTATAATCCCTGTTCCCACTGAAGTAGGATTGTGTTTAGCAATTATAGCTCATCTTAGTAGCCCCAACCCTTCCTAATATGACACATAAATTACATTCTTGACATCTCCATCACTTTCTATTACTAGAGTGGCTCGTGGGATGAGAGTTAAGGGGGGAGGAATGGTGTGTGGAGTAGTTGTTTATCTGCACGGCTGGAGAGTCACTTAGGGCTAAAAGTCATTTGCTTTATTTCGACACTTATGGTCACTTTGGTTTCCGTTTGTTTTGACATTGTTTCTTAATTTATAGCTGCCTTTCCGCCCCTTGTGTCTTGTCTCAACAGAGGCTGCCTGTTAGTAAAAGCAGGCAATCTCTAAAGAGCAGGCAGTAGAGGCTTTTCCTCTTTTCCTCTCTACAATAGAGGAAAAAAAACCAAACATGAATGAGTGTAGCCCGATCAGTTGACAACCCTGAGAATTTCACTCTGATTTTATTAAATAATATGCATTTTCTGTGTAGTTGTTGCCTTTTCTTACGACCTCTGTGTATTGTCCCAGGGTACCGAATGCCATTTCTGCCCACATCAGTTTTATATATTCCATTGTATTATGGATACATTTATATTTTGTCCCTCTTTTCTATATCTTAGATCAGTGGTTCTCAAACTTTTTTCAGTGATGTACCCCCTTAAAAATATATTTTTAGTCAAGTACCCCCTGACACGGGCAAAACATTTTTGGAATTAAAAAGAGGTACAGTGCTGTAAAATCACTGTCTGATTTATTAAAGCCAAACAACTTATATCAGTGAACCTGACAAATACATCCATATTGCAAACATTGCATGGTTAAACAAAAAAGAAAAACAGAAGACGGTGACCACCAGGAAGGTATAAAACCAGTCAAACCGTTTTATTTTAAAGGATATTGAAACTAAATACTGAATATAAAATTCAGTGCATGAACACACATTTATATTTTATCGAACTTTTCACAAAATAATTTTTCCCAAGACTTATTATGAGGAGCCTACTGATTTTTTTAAAGATATTTTGAAAAGCTTCACGTACCCCCTGCAGTACCTCCACGTACCCCCAGGGGTACACGTACCCCCATTTGAGAACCACTGTCTTAGATAATAGCTCTTTGGAATTCAAACTGTTGGAGCTAAAATATTCTTACTGTTATATGCAGTCTCTTAAACTGAATTATCTTTGTGGATTGTAGACTAAACTGAAGTAACATGGGGACAAATTGTATCTTTTTTAGTGGCTGGCTAATAAAATGCCCAATGATTCATTTTAGATGTCATTGTTTTGCTAAGTTTGAACAAACCATGAAGTTAGAAGTTGTTTTATGACTCAATGATCTAAATGTTAGAGCTAATGACTGAATACAATTGTCTATAGTTGCTCAGGAACTGGGAAAAAAGTAGGTAAAATTTAAAGAAAATATTTGAAGAATTCATAGAAAGTTTTTAAAATAATGATCAAAACCACATTTAAAGATTTATGTGAAGTTAAATCAGTGGGAGATGACTCAATGTCTGTTCATATTGTTGATGAAACCTATTGTTTATGTCAATGCCTGTGGCCTTAACCTATTTCTTGATTCTTTTTTATTTGCTATATCTCTAGCCTGTTTTCTCATCAGTTTTTAATTTTAATTTGAAGGATTTACAGTTTTTTTTTTTGGAATTTTGGTAAAATTTGCGAAAGCATTTTTTGGATTAAGTGTTTTTTGTTGACAAACAGTTTTCTTATTTATCTTTGGTTTCCTTTAACAACTGGTAAACAACTAACCAATCCTTTATGGCATTAAAATAAAGTAATGAAATGTTTGTTAAGGGTCTCAAGATTGAAAGGAAACTATTTTATTCAGACAGAAAATCAATGATAATAACGATGAATGGAAAACACATTTTCACTCAAATTCTCTTAAGTTCACCTGTTGCCTCTCAGGAAGACTTGACTTTTATAGCTCCCTGTTTGCTTTGGTAGGTTTGTCTTTTAAAGCCGATGCCTGATATTAAACTAACCAACTGTAAATATAAACTCCAGGCTTGTCAAAAATTAACTCAGTGAATCTACCTGAAAAGTCAGTTCTGCTTTTGAGAATAACCTGATTTATCTTGTCAATTTAAAAAGTGGATTTTTGGAAGTTTTTTAATTTAGCGAGTGTGTCTGCTGGCAGTGACCCATTTAGAAGAGCCTCTTGTGAAAAGGAGCCCTGCTGCATCCAGGTCCATCATTCAGAGGCCAAACTTAAACACTGAAAAGGAGACGGACAGGCGGAGCTGTTAACACTGTAGCTTCATAAAATGTAACAAGAGTTGAAACCAGAACGATGGAGGAAGGAAGACAAGAGGGGAGTAAGAGACATGGAATCGAGGACGACAGCAATGATAAAGGTCAGTCATAAACAAGAGACACGGGGACCTCTGCTGCCTGAGGGATCGGCTGAGGAGCCGACATTAAAGAGCTTGAGAGTCCAGCTGGAGATCAATAAGCATTTCATTTTCTCTGAAAGACAAACCCACATAAATGTATAATATGTGAGCATTCACTGCGCAAGAACATACTGTACATACCGATGACATATTGGAAACACGGCATTTTCAACTGCAATTATTTTATAGAATATCTAAAAATATATAACAAAATTTTATATTTATTTCTGCTTTGAGTGACACAAATCTATTTTGTATCTTTTTCAAATCTTAGCTACAAATAAAATAGAAAAAGATATTAACAGACATTGTTCTATTCTATTCTATTCTATTCTATTCTATTCTATTCTATTCTATTCTATTCTATTCTATTCTATTCTATTCATCTTCTTCTGGGTGGGTAGGACAAAGCCTTGCAAAAGTATCCCTACTTCTTAATGAATGAAACTAACCCCCAAGACATGCTGCTGCCACTACTGTGTTTCAGTGAGGGGAATGCATGTTTAAGGTCAGTGTTAGTTTTCCTGCTTAAATGTCAGAGTTATAGATTGAATAACTAGATGTTGTCCAATTTACAAATTTTTCCACCTGAGCTGTGGATTTCTGCAGCTCCTCTGGAGTTGCTCAACCTGTTTCTTCACTAATGTTCTCTAACAGACCTTTGAGACCACACAGCGGATGAATTTACAGTAAGCTGAGATCAAATAATACTCATGTTTGCTCCTTAGGTGATTTCTCAGGGCAGATCGCAAAGAATTTCATCTCAGCTTATCAGAGTAATGGATGAAAATCCGCATGCATGTCACATTTTAACACCAATACCCTTTACCTTTAACATTTTCAATATAAAAAATGTATTTGGCCAATATGACAAAGGGATGAGCTGCACTAGATTTATTTATTTTTTCTTAAAAACCGCATATAATTCAGCTTTCTAATTATGGACTACTTTTTGTCGTCTAGTACACAAAATACCAATAAAATACATTGATATTTGTAAGTCTCTTGTGACAAAATGTGAAAACAATCAAGCGGTAGCTGGGAATATTTTTTGCAAGCCACCATGGCAGTGTAATATGTTCCTCGTATTTGGCTGCTGCTCTCCTCTCATCTCCATCATCCTCCACAGGACATTCCTTCAAGATTTATACCTGCCATTTCAGCTCCGAGGTCGATATTTATGAACCGCATTAGTGCGTCACAGAAAGAGTAGCTGCCATGCTGTTGAATCAGACTGCCATCAATCTTTCTGTCAGTAAAGGCAAGACCTTCCTCATGCAGGGTCTAAACGCTGTACAGGGATCTAAAATGGATTTCAGGCATCACCGTTACAAAGACAAATATGTCCTTAGGCCTGCTACCTGATGACAGATTAAAGGTCTGAAGGCTGCCTTCTAGTGGCCAAACGAGATACTAGAGAGTTCAGTTTTTCTGCTAACAACAGTAGATGTCTTCAGGTATCATTTTGAAAGGACTAAATATTAGTTAGAGAAACTCATCATGATAGAATGCTTTATTCACATCAGTATAATCAATATTATGGAGGACCAAAACTGACATTATTAAAAATAAAAGCACAAATCTATATATATATTTTTTTGTTTTTCCTTTTCCTTACACATGTGTTTTCAACAAGAAATGTATTTTTTTCCAAAAAGTTTTGATCAGCTTCAATAATAATTATGGAGTTAAACTCCTACCTTGAGATTGTAAAAAGCCTGTTAAAATAATTGTTACTAAGCTACTTGAAACTGATCAAAAATGGCTTGAAGTGACATTGTTTGTGAAAGAAACAAATGCTTTGTGGAGTTGATTGTTTTATAAAAATGAGTCACATTGCATGGATGTGTTTGTCAAGCAAGTTTGAAAAATAAAAAAGTAATGTCCTCATTATGAACTAAATATAAAGTATATTAAATTGCATTCACATGTATGAAAGTTTTTATTTTATGATTAATGTGGGAAGGCAGAACCATGTGAGAAAAGGTTTGTGCAAAAAAAAAAAAAAACTATCAGAGAGAGACGGCTGTTTAATTAGCAGCGATGAGTTTTAATCAGATAGCAGTGAAGGCATTTAATTACCGTAGTCGCCAGTGGCTGGATTCACCAACAACATGACCATGCAGGCTGCCTGTAGTGGACATTGGGTTATGGGACAGCAAGCAGGACGATCTGAGACCGTAACGAGTCTTGAGCTGGAGACAGAAGAAGTGAGCGGCGATGAGGATGCGGGAGGCAGCTACATCTGAGGATGAATGTGTTGAAAGAGCACGGGGTTGAAGACTGTAGCGTGACTGGCACTTTGGGACAAGCTGCAGGGCGAAAGGGGAAGCTGAAAGCTTTTAAGAAGAGGTTATTGGACAGGCTGACGGCGGAGCAGCAGATTAGATAGAGCACAAGAAAGAAAGGAATTATAGAAAGAAGGCTAAGCATTTTTAGGTTGTGTTAAAGGATGAAAAAAAGGAAAGATGAAGTTATATTTAAATAACATTCTCCACTTTGTATGTTTGAAATCTTATCCAACAGATAGACACACACACACTAACAGTACTGTGCTTTGTTGTAGGTCTGAACACACTGAACAAAATCAAATAATTAATTGCTGCATTAATAAAGTTAGTGCTGCTGTAAATGTGCAAAAGAGTGGTGACAAAAGTCTTTCCTTCCAGCAGCTGTCAAACACAATCAGCAGTGCTTTCAGCAGAACATTATAGTACAATAGTACAATGTCACCCCTATTCATGTAAATTTAGCAGCTTATATGTAATACCCTTATGTATCCTGTTATTTAATATTAGTTACTGGACAATATTCCTACATAAACTATTCTATTCTATTCTATTTTGAGTTCTGATGCTACGTCTTGTTTAACATTTTATTCATTGACGGATGAGAGCAAATTTGTACTTGCAGGTATGACAAACATCACAGAGTATAGTGATCGTTTGTGTCTTCTGTAATTTTCTTTTGCTTTATCAATTGAAAAACAAAATGGTCAGGGTTCACTAGATTAACTGGAGATAAGAAAAATACTTTTATATTAGAAACATCCCAGATTCTTTGGTTACATTTTATTGTTTACTGTATGTAACTGAAATAACCCTTCTTGACTGAGAGAAGGATTAAAAGCAAATTTCCCTTGCAGTTGTCAAATCAGAAAATCCTAAGTTTCTTTTGTAATCAAAATGCTTCCACCTATTTAGCTTCACGTGTTCCTGAAAACCCACTTCTTTAAAGTTAAATCTTTAAAAACATGCAAGAACAAAGGATTTCAGGACCAAACGTCAACAAAAGACAAGGTAAGAGTCATGCCTTTTTATCTTTTATACACCAATGCCATGGGAAATCTTTGTATATTTTCAACATGACATGCATCATGTCAACATCAGAGCACTGACTTTTCCTATAGAGACCAAGAAAGGAGACATAAAATACTTGTCAAAAAGAACAAACAATATAGCAACACAAATAAACTAGACAAGACCTAAAAACTTAGCTTCAAAAATAGCAATGAACCAACTTAAGTGGGTCAATAGAAGAAAAAACTCACTTCACTCTCAGTCGTACTAATTAAGACTCAGAGAGTCTGTTCTGCTGAGGCACATCAAGCCAGAATCTCACCTTCTTGTCTCCTGCTATTTCTAACATCATTGACCTTTTTTACACTCCACAGTCAGCTGCTAGATGTCTTTCTCTCTTTAATTTTACTGATTACACCTTCTATGTTTTGTGCCTTGCATTTTCCTGGGTTTTTTTTTTCATGCTGCAATGGATTTTTTCTTCAGAAACTCATAAAAAATATTTTGTGCGGTGACTAGTTCAATTTCTTCTTTGCTTCTTGACTGTAAACACGTACAGCTTCCAAAGCCAATGCCTGTTTCAGACACTCACAGCTACAAATGTACAACTTCTCTCTCAAACAGGGTGATAGAAAAATAAACACTTTTTGTCAGAGTTGCTAATCAATTGAACTGATTCACACTGCTTTGTACAGGCAATGGACTTGTTCATCACACAAACATATAAGTTTCTGTTTTCTGTGAAAACAGAAAACAAAATCAAGTGAAGTAAATTAATTGAGGGTTTCACTGACTGATTAAATGTGTCCTAAGCAGTGCTTTGCAATGTAATGAGACCATGAATATCATTTATTGAGATTTTATGTTATAGACAAAGGCAAAGTTGTACAAATCTTTTCAGGACAATTTTATTCTGAAAATGTGGTAATTGCATCATAATTTTGTGTTCTTCCCATCTGAACCACCTTTCACTACAGTTACAGCTGCTGACCTTATGAATATTGTCTTAAACATCTGAGCTTCTGTATACATCAATCTTCAATTCTTTCCTTCTGTCGTCCAGTCAACTAAAACCAGCTTCGCCGTGGATGCTGAAGAAAAACCTCGCCACATCATGATACAGACAGATGGTCCGACCTGTGACCGTCCGACATGACGTTCTTTACTAATTGTGTTCCTCCTAAAGCCTCTCAGTTTCCTACATTTTATTTAGGGCAAAGAGAATAAATCAAATGCTTGTTTGCAAAAACACCATCATTTTCCTTCCAATATTTGGGTTAGTCTACATGTAAAAAATTAAACACATAGGTTTGCTGTCAAAAAATGTGAAGAAGTTCAATGGGAAAAACTATGATGATGCTGATTTTTCTGCCAAAACATGAAAGCACATTGTACATTAAGAGTCCTGATGTTTACTTCTGTCCATTGCACTGT
Source organism: Xiphophorus maculatus (assembly GCF_002775205.1). Lineage (NCBI taxonomy): Eukaryota > Metazoa > Chordata > Actinopteri > Cyprinodontiformes > Poeciliidae > Xiphophorus > Xiphophorus maculatus. Next base: position 15,420,772 of record NC_036465.1, on the reverse strand, counting down.
CAGCTTCCCTTCAAAGATGAGCCAGTATTTAATCTGGACTTGCCTCAATATTTTCACTGCTATTTCATGATGCACATCAATAGCTTTCCATTATATGAGATGAGCAGACTCTGCAACCCTTTTAAATTCTGTTATGGAGCAGCTAATGCTTTATGCCGCCTCAGCATTGTTGTGCCTACAAAATCAATTAAGTGACTAAATGGGCCAAACGCAGCTCGATGGTGAAAACACGGGATCATTTCGTTGTGCAGGTACTCAGTCATTGTAATACTTTCAGTCATTATTAATATTTTGTTTCCTTTTTGAAATTCTTATGTAAAAAGCACATCTGTTGTGCATTGAACACACAAATGCAGTATAATCATTGCCTTTAGGACAGCCCTCCAGACGAGCCTTAAGCTGTATATATGAAAAATAATTTCATTATTTCCTCGTCTCTGACTCGCTGTGAGTCAGGTCGCCAAGTTTACCCACAGGATGAGAGGGAGGGTGTGCTGTGAGCAGGAGCTGGGCACGGTGGAGGGGAGGCGGGACGAGGAGAAGTTGTCCATGTCGGCGCAGCGCACCATCCTCTACGCGTAAAGGAACGCAAAAGCGGAATCTTCAGGCTTCACAGACCGCTGCTGGTAAATGGACTGAAACCCGCTGTCCGAGAACTAATTCTATCCAATTAAGGCATCGCCAGGCTCAGATGTTTCGATGAATTTCTTCGGCAAACTACCAGCCTTCCTGCTGTTGGTGCTCCTCGCAGCGCAAGGTAAGAAGAGACTGAGCTCCTTATCCGATCGAGACGCAAACAAGTATTGCTGTTTATCTCACTTTTATTACATACTCGCCTAATTTTTTTTAAATCTTACTTTGTAAAAAACGTAACAAGTTAACTCTTCTGCGCTCTTACGCAAAAAATGAATGTTTTTATTTTACTCTGAATAAGCATACATGGATAAATAAGTTGGAATGTTTTCTTTTTTGGCAAAAGTTAACTTCAGCTCATGAGCCAAGTTGTACTGCATTTCTACATGGAGGCATTCTGACGATGACAAATAGCTCTGAAGCAAGTAAGTCACCCTGAAATTCCCCTGGGAGTTCAGGAGCGCAGAAGCAACACAACGAGGACAGGTTCTCATTTTAATATAAGATGTTCTGTCCCGTTTAGAAAGCATGCAGGTATTATTTTGTATTTTTAAATAAAATCATGAAACCTGGCAGCTCCAGGTTTGTTTATGTGGTGTTTCTCTAAGAGCTCTTGAAAGCTCATACATAAGGTCTAAAATGAAACTGGAACTGGGAGTAGTCTACCAAAAGAGGTGAACATCAAGATGACGAATATATTGTTACTTAAACATTTATTGCTTTCACATAAGACAAACGTCCATGTCCAAAATGATGACTGTTTTATATCTTAATATCTGTCCTGCTGGAGGCTAGTCTTTATAGCAGTTTTATAGGGACATGCCTTGCAAAACTATTCATGTCCTCTGGACACATTTTTAAACACTAACCTCATTGTGTTTCATTTGATAAATGAACAAAATTGTGTTGCACATAAAATACAGTGTGGATGAACATTCAGGTCTTTTTAGTCGATACTTTTTAAAATCACCTTTTGCAACATTTACAGCTGCAAGATACAGTATGTTTTAACCAGCTTTTCCTTTGGTTAAAAAAAGATCAGACACATTGCATGAAAAGGGTTTATAGACATCATTTTTCAAGTCTTCCCATTTGGTAGGACTGAACTTTGACTGGGCCATTTTGATATACCATTATTTGTGACTATAACTGTTCTATTGTTGCTCTGGCTTTTTGTTTAGGGTCTTTGTTCTGCTGGAAGGTGAGTTTCCATCTCAGACTCAGGTCTTCTTAAACCTCCAATATGTTTTATTCCTAGACTGCCTTATATTACATAAATATTTCCCTCAACTCTTATAAGCTTCCTTGACCCTGCTGGAAAAAATAGCATCATGTGATTCTTTTTCTAACAAAATTTATTATTATTCTTTTTATTATTATATGATTCATAGCTGTTCTGTTTGAAGATTTTTTTCACATGGACTCTGTGTCCCTGCAGTTACCCCAAAGCAAAGCAATGATTGAACTTCTTCAATTGCTGCTGACTGAAAAAGAGACATTCACATCTTTATAAGATGTACACACAATGTGTTGTTTTACTCCTGTTTTAAACGTCACCACAACCTCATTCTGGATGTGTTCGGTTTGCTCCGAACACATTTATTGTCGAACACGACAATAGAACATGCAAACAAATGAAGGCAGGTGCCTTGACTTGTCTGTCAGGAAGGGGTTACAAAGCCATTTTCAAAGCATTAAGACACCAACAGACCACAGTGAGAATCTTCACACAAATGGAGAAAAAATATGGAACAGTGGAGAGCCTTCCCAGGAGAGGCCAGCATGTCAAAACTTCTCAGAGAAAACATTCACGCTGGTTTAAAACTTATTAATATACTTTATGACTTTATGAATGACTTTAAACAGGCTGTTTATTTTTAATATTCTACAGCAATGCTGAATTAAAATGACTGAAAATTCTGAAAGAACAACTGGGTCAAGTTTTCCAAAGAGATAAAACACTCATTTGCAATTTTTGCAAAAACTCAATGGTGTCACGATCCTTACCTGAGTTTAGGTTTTCTTTTGTGTTTTGATCATTTTCTTGTTTTTTGTTTATGTTTGATAAGTCTTTCCTTATTCAGTTATTGTTTCAATGTTGGAAAGATGGCCATTTTAGTTAATTCCTTTAGTCTCTTATTGTGTTTTGTTCTTTGTACATTTGTATTTATTTCTCTTAGATGTGTGTTATTATTTTGCTCTTGATTTGTAGTTCCTCTTGAGCCTTAGTTCAGCTCCCTTTGTCTTAATTAGTTTCTCTTCCTCAGCTTCCCTGCTTTCATCCTTCAACAGCTGTATCACATATTTTTACATTTCTTACATAGGGCAATGTTGGTTTTCATAGGTTGTTTTCACTCATTTGACGTGTGTTTTTTTTTTCTACTATGCTTGATTAGAAACATTTAGGTACGACCGAAAAGATAAAACCTGAAGAAATCTGTAAACAGCAAATATTTCACAGAACTGTATGTTGTTTCTTTTGTATTGGTTACAAGAAAACAATTTCTCACCTATACTTGATCATATTTTCCTAGACATTCAGTGAGTTGTCAAGGGAAATAAGAAATAATATCCAGATGTCAGAACAAAATAATGTTTTAGAGTCACAAAGACTCTATAACGCTAATCAGATGTTACACTCCAACATGTTTCATCAGAGTCTCCCCAGAAGGAGAAACAAAACATGCTACTATCACAAACATAAACTTGTTGGGTTTCGTTCAACTTGAACTTTTCTTTAGTGAAACAAGACCAAGACTAACATTTTTAGTACAAGCAATTCATTTGGCAAACGCTTGGAGCAAAGAAAACCATAAAAGCACCAAATGATGAGTATGGTGGTTCGTCTGTAATGATGTGGTTCTGTTGTCTTGGGAACTTTCTAAAAGTGAAGGACATTATGAACACAGCATGGGCATTAAATAGAAATGTAGTTTTATTTTGCTAGAGAACTAAAAATGATAACTTAATAGGAATTGCTTTCATAATTTTGAAAAGGTAACTACAGATAAAATTAAAGATTCTTCTTTTATATTGATTTCACAGGAATTGTTAGGAGTGAGAACAATTAGTGCAAAATGTTGCAATTTAGTAAATAAAAATAATAATTTCTTAATTTATGATTTATCTTGAATAAAGGTAATGAAATAATGGTTGGATTTTTTCAAACATTTGAGTGCGAAATTATGGTACTACATTTTCTGATTACTTTTTTATAGGACTTTTTAACCTTGGCAGAAAAAAAGGACATTGCATTGCCAAGCCAAATGAAAGGCCCTATATGAAAATGTCAAGAGTAATTTTATGTAGGATGTGAGAATAAACCATCAATAAATTAGCTGGTGTTTCCTGAAAAATCATTAACTGCCTTTGATGCACAAATTAGAGAAACTTTAGGCTGCAGGCTGAGTTTTTACTTTGTACATATCATGTTTTACTTTATGCTATTCTGTTTGCTATATACATGACAACAACTCCACAGATCATATGGGCTGATTGTGGATTTTCAGAACGGGACAGATGTGTTATTTTTTTCAGTTTCACACATGATGTACTGAGTGTCAATGTCAGTGTAATTTTTTAGCTTCAAAGCCCTGCATGCGGCTGCAAGTCTGTTCCAGATGTGGTTCCTGCAGATCTCCCATTGGGAGCAGCATTAAGTGCTTCTGTGTGATCATGCCATGTCTGCTGTGTGAAAGTCAGTGTCTTCTCACATCCTGTAACCTGACACAGAGATGTAGTTGAAAGGAGGATTGGTTTCCTTTACAAAATCTGTGGGATAAACTCTCCCGACTTCCTCTTTCATACTCTTCTGTCATTCTCCTTAGCATTACAGATTTGCTGCAGCTTTGTCCTTGAACTTAGAGAATCTCAGAAGAAAGCAATGCCTTGAAAGTGTGACCATGTCAGTGTTCTCTGAGGAGAATAGATTTTGCTCAGGAGAGATTAAATATAGTTTTTCTCAGTAGAAGTTTTTAATTTGGCACTTTAATGGAAAAAAAGAAACAAATAGTATATTGTGTTGTTGCTTTGTCCTTTTACTCATAAACCTCTATTGTGTCATTTTCAATAGCAACTGTACATTCGGAGGAATTACTTCAAAATATCCACTGACATACATACTGTATACACATTCACTCCCAGTGGGGATGTGATTTGTGGGCTTCAAAAGGTATTGTCTCATTCTATCCAGGATCTGGTGATTTGTCCTCAAAACAGAGGAGATGCTGATCCGCGGTTCATGGGATTGGGGGTATTTTATTTAAAAATAGAATCTGACTGAAGTAGCTCAGAGGAAGGGACTAAGAGACTCGTTAAATACGGAGGTGTTTGTTGGAAATATGACATTCAAAACAAAGTTTCAGCCCGTGGGATAGATTGGCGGTGTGCATCTGCATATTCTAGGACAGGATGGGTTCCTTCAGGTCTGAAAGGGAGTGATTAGAGATAGACTACATAATGCATTTCCCTGCAGCTTCTCGCCTGCATCATCTCCAGCACAAAATAGCTGAGGGAGATGTTCAGCCACGCCTGCATTTTTCCTCATCTAATCCGCATTGTAGTTTCTGCTTGACCCCTTATCTCACTTCACTGTGCATTTTAATAGGCTGTGGCTGCATGTTAACAGTGCAAAGAGGATCTGCCTCCTCCGAACTAGCTGGGCCCCAGAGAGCAGGAGCTGCAGGTTGCTGATAATTAAAAAAAAAACACAACTCATTAGAAGTGAATGCTTTGTATCTGCTGCCTTGGTTGCAGTTCAAGAATCAGACGTATAGTTTTGTTAGCTCTGTAACGCTTATCAAAGCATTCTTGTATAGGGTTGTCTACTCACGTCCCACTATCACCTGCTATATTGGCTCCAAAGACTTAAATGCTCATCTGAGCTTTGCTGTGCACTACAGAAAAGCTCTCTGGTTTCGCTCCCAGAAGCAATATAGTTGCATTAAAGCCTGACAGGCAACCTGCGTGTATGTGTGTGTGTATGCTAGTGTGTAGCTGTGAGGCAGCTTGAGGATCCTCTTAACACGATTGTCATGTGATTATTGCAACCAAACGCTGGTGCACACATGGTGTGCCGCCATCGCAGGAAAACGATTTTTTCCACCTTCCTATGCTTAAACATCATGGTGTCCTCAGATTTAAAGACCCAAACTCACATCTTCTTCAAGACTGTCAAAATCCCCTGGGACACCCTGCTCTTTTATGCTGGGAATTGCATGGGGTACATTTCAGGATGGCAGTATGGCAGTAAAGAAAGTAAAAAGAAAGAGGGGTTTTTTTTCTAAATGAGATGCCTTAGATGGAAGAGAGGCCAAACTTTTCAGCTTCTGTTCCTTAAATAGCCAGTTAAAAACAGTTACTTTCTTTGCATATCAATCTTGCTGTCTGTGAATTTATTCCTGCAGAAAATCATTGTTTAAATTTCAGCTCTTGGTTAAAAAACCAAAAATGGTGAAACTCTCATCCTTTTGCATCTTCAGTCTTTTCCTGACTTGACTAACCTGACAAATTCTATGTACTCTTTAATCTTTAATTCAGAAAGATATAGATCAAATTTTTTAAAGGAGTTTTGTTTAAACTGTCTTCAGTTTTCTCAGTATTCACATAAATATTTGGTTCAAAAATATCTTCACCCGTGTGAAATTTGCATTTGCAACTAAACACTTAACACTAACACACACACACACACACTCCCCCCCCCACACACATACATATATATATATATATATATATATATATATATATATATATATATATATATATATATATATATATATATATATATATATATATATATATATATTGTTCTTATGATGGTTGTGAGAACTCCTGTTGAGTTCAGAGAATAGCGATGTTTAAATTCTCATATCTCAAAATCACAAGCTAATTATCTTATTAGCCTGATATTATAAGTACATTTTCTAAGATAATGTGGTAATTTGTGTTATTTAATCTTTGTGTAACAAAGCTTGTCCTCTTGTGATAAGATCATAATTACATTCTGCTCTCAAGAAACCAAATGTCTCACTCTTAGAAGTGGTTGGCAGATTGATAAATGAAGCAACTGATGGAAAATGAAGGAAATGTTAAAAGGGAGCAGAAATGGTAATGAGTAACATAAAGTTGAAGAACAACAGATCTATGGATGATCTTTTTCTTTTCTTTGACTCAAAAGATCTAAGGCTTCCAAGCACTTGGAAAAGTAAAAAAAATAAATAAATTTGATGCAATCAAGTGAAACAGGATCACAAAATCCTGAGTCTGCATATGAACCCTGTGATATTTTTGTCTCTGTGATGAAACATAATAACTATCATAAAAAAACAGCAAAAGACTAAAATGAATAAATCACCACAATATTCTGAGCTAAAGATCCACTGGCTTTGCACATAGACTGACTGCATATTTTGCCTATTCTTCTTTGCAAAATGCACAGGTGGGAGTCTATTTAACAATTAAGCAATTTGGAGGCAGATGAACTGGATTTTGAAGGAGTATCATTTAAGAATTCATGGATATTAAATTCAAAACTCAAAGCAAATTAAAGTTTGTGGGTGTATTGTGTTCTATTCAGGAGGAGACTCTCGACATGTGTACAGCAAAGTGGAAAAAATAGGAAAAGAAAGAATTTCAGAGACATTGAAAGGATTATACAACAAAGACATCTTCATCCCTGAAGATCTAAAAACAGGAGCAAACTTTTGTATTTTCTGTGACTTTGAGACACATGTTCTCAACATCTTCCGTGAGTCCTGATTCAGTCAGTGTGACTGACAGATGTGATGGATAAGCCTGATCCATCGTCTCTCGAAGACACATATGAGATGTACTGATTCCCCGCTGGTATTTCTGTGGCTCTGTAGCTGAGGGTTAAATATTTGAAACAGGCTTCTGGCACGTTACTGAAAAAATCTACTTAATTTGGCTTACCCGCTTCATAATGTCTCAAAGTTTTAAGGTTAACATAAACAGTTGAATTTTACAATATGTCTACCCTTTCTTTTATTTGCAAAACAGATGAGCTGTCAGTCTTTATAAATGACAGTGCTGATTTCTTCTTCTTGTCCTTCCAGAAAAATAAAACAATTACAAACTTGAGAATCAGTGCTAGGAAAGCACATTTTAAACTCAAATTACAGCCATTATCTGAAAAACAGTAATTTAAAAAAAAGGATAATTATGTTATTTTTTTCAGAGTTTAAATTGACTGGATCAGTTCACAGAGTTACTATCTAATCCTTTATGTTAAAAACAACACAGGTTGAGAAAAATATCTGCAAAAATGTCAATAAAGATGTTTTAAAATAAATTAAAGAAAATATATATATATATATATATATTTTCCTTTTAAAAGCATTCCACAGGATGAACAGTTGAATTGCAGGAATAATGGCATTAAAAGGCAGCTGTGCTCACAATCATACAATTCACTTGGCCACATATTCATCAAGCTCTCCTATATGAAGAGTTTCGTACTGCAGCTCGCGCTCATTTGCATGGTCATGGCTAATGCAGTAATCACTGTGGACCCTCTTTTGCGTCACTGAGCGTGTCAAAGTCAGGCCATCAAATCCCCTGGAGAGGAGACCCATGCTATCTGGCTGTTCTCTGCATGTTTCTGCTGTCAATTTTCTCCTCCTATCTCCTCATGCCACTGCCTCCCTCTCTCGTTGTATCTCCTCTCCATTTACTCTCACTCTCTGTCAGTGGTGTATTTTTGGAGGGTAATTAGTTCCTTCAGACTGTCCACCACAGGCTCCCAGGCTCATCCTGTTAAGCGCATGTCTGATCAAAGAGTCTCCCACAGGCCGTGGGCCTTTCTGCAGCTCGCTCCTCCTGAAGCCACAAGAGAAACTAACACACTCACTTGCTAAGTCTCAATCAGTGTTGCTTTTCCTTAAAGATAAATGCTTGATTGTTTGGTTTGGCTCCATCCGTGCCAGAACCAAGACTTTTCAATTTGACATCATAAAGACGGGGAAGGAAAACAAGAAAAACTCAGAAGGTTTTGTCATTTGAAATGTGACTCAGGCTAATTTCATGTGATTTTCATCAACAGAAACAAAAACAGTTCTGATCAAAATGATAAAGTGTTGAAATCTGAGCTGTTAAAAGTGAAGATAAGGATGATTATGACAAAGAAATGTTTGACAGTCTGCCTCCTGCAAAATTAATAAATTAATAACGTAGCTCACTAATCACCGACAGAATATTGTGAAAGTCATAAAGCGTCAGCATAAAATGTAATTTTGTGTTTCAGTGTAACATCACCTACAATACCTACAGTGAGCTAACTAACATCAGACAGCTTCAGTTTAAATTATGTAAGAAACAACTAACACTCTTCATGACACCTGAGGTGCCAAAGAATAATAGAACAATTTACATATTAAAATTATTGTGACATACATATTAAATTTCAATCTCTTACCGTTTTAAAAGACTCAACTGATGTTATAAAATATTTCACACTATAAAATAGCACAAGCCAAGTATTTTCAAGTACGGTAAGTCTAAATTCAAAACACTGATTATTTATACAACATTGCAGCGTTTTCTGCCTTGCTAATGTTGTTTACTTGTGAAATTAATTGTTTTTATTTATCTGGTACTGTGGTTCACTGAATTTGATCTCATGCTCAGTTACGATTCTGTACACTTTTTGTTGAACATGTCAAAAAATAATCATGTTATAAGCATTGTTGCATCGCTATGAAGATGCTCTGTCTGCATTTTTGAAAATTCACTTTTCTCCACATGCTAAATGCTTAGAGTAGCAGGGTAAAAAGGACTCTGCCTTATTTTCTCATTAGTTTAGCTTATTCTTTGATTACTTAGAGGGCTCTTAGACTACACATGTATTTATTCATGCATGAGCAGGTTTCAAATGCTTGGTTTTGAATTACCCACTGCACACACTTACGCCTTACTTTACATATCATGGACATGTTGCAAGCAGGAGAGGTTACACACGATCATCTGAAGGGTAAAGGAGAGAAGAGGTTATATTTAACACTCTTAAGCCTAGAATACTTAAGATTGTCCATGAAAAAAAAAAAAAAACAAGTACAGGGAATTAGGGGAGTTACTGTTCCAAGAGAGGATTTATTTAACTTTTTCTATGCAACAAAGAACAAAAGGTCCAATTAATTGACTGATTATAATTGCCCTGGATTTCCCTCAGCCAATTACAGGCTTTACCAAGGTTCTGGCGCAGCAGCAAATCAGCAAGCAGTGGGCAGTTTTTAAGGTACCAAGAGCTGAAGTTACACAAGTGTCTCCAGAGAAACGTCATTTTATTAAGGTTTTAAGGAGCAGCTCGCCTCAGTCAGTGACCTGAGGAAACTTATAGACTTTACAGCAGCACAGTAATGAGATGTTAGTGGTTTTAGTTCCCTTTGTTCAAACAATTTTTATTTTTCAGTTTTTAAAATTAGTGACTAATACATCTATTACACAAGGTTTGCTGAAAGTAGTGGTCTACAAAGAGCTGCAGTGCCAGTCAGAAAGGTGATTATTGCGGGCATCTCATAACAATTTTGGCTTTTTTTTCTTTTTTTTTACCCCTCCAGGTGGTCTTTTGTGGGCTCTAGTGTCCCTTATATGATAGTGGGCTGACAGGAAACGGGGAAGGAGAGGGGGGAAGACATGCGGCAAATGTCGTCGGGTCCGGGAGTCGAACGGCCGCGTCGAGGACTCAAGGCCTCCAAATACGGGTTGCGCTAACCGCTATGCCACCACGGCACGCCCAGGCTTTTGAAGTAACTTATTTCTGAAGGGTTTCTGAAAAGTTACATTTTATGATTAAAAATATGGCTCCAGCTACACAAGCTTTACAAACTCGGCCAAGAAAAGTGAAGATTCTGCCAGAATTATATCTGACGCTTGTTTGATAAATGTAATCTTGGGTGTGACTAAAGGAAGATCCACCATAACTTCAAACTTGTGCATTGAATTCTTATTTTTTAAGTGCTTTGAAAATGTTAAAATTAGGGTGATGCCCTTTCAACTTCAAAGACTTGGAGTTCATCACCAAGATAAATCATCATGGATGCATTCAAAAACCAGGTCAGAAATTATTTTAGATTTTTGAGAAGGAAAAATCACTTAAATAGATATACTTATTTTCAAAACTGATGCTCCTTTTACATTGTTTTATTAGCCCTTTAAAAGATGCCTGTCTCATTACTTATCACAAACAAACTCCTTTGTTGAATGAAAATCAAATCAAATTTTACACCAGATAAAATTTGCTTGTTAAATTAGTGATATCAAACAGCTACTGCAAATTCTGCTGTTTGATGCAGAACCATTGGGTTCTACTTTCGTCCTTTATGTTGGACTGCATATTGCCTGCAGTCATGTGATCTTATTATTTGGTTTGCTCAGACATCATAATGAAACTGCCCCCCCTGAGGTGAGCTGAGGCTTGTTGTAACATCAGAGCTGCAGTGTTGTTGTTATCAGACCCAGCTAGATCCCTGCAGATTTACACAAGCTCATCTCTTAATGGACTTTTCCTGCTCCGGCAAGTCAGTCAGTTTTTGAGAACATGAACAATTGAACTGATTCAGGATGTCTGGAAGATGTTCATCACGATACTCTCATTAGACATGCTTACGACTTTACTGTATGAACAGCGGATATTACATTTATTTCAATACAAAGGTTCCTCTAACATTGTACAGATTTGATTAAAGTGAACTTCTTCAGACAACCCAGTTTTATCTGAGAATGCTTTGGTAAACATCAGCCATATGAGAAGAATAATAAACCCAACACTGCTGGGAATAAGACACCAACCAATAAGCCAACTACACAAAAAAGACTGTTTTTGTTATATTTTATACTATTCATGACAAAAGATCTTAACTGCAATTGTATTGATGTTAAAAAAATCTGGCTACACCTTTACTTAGTTGACATTTAAGACTTTTATTTTTAATTATAGCTAATACTTTCTTAAAAAACTAATAGTACAAGCTGAAGAACTTTCAGTATATTAGTATGAAACATGATGCACAATATAAAATTGTGCAGAAAAAAGCACAATAGGTAAATGAGAATATTAAAATGAAGCTTTTTTTGATTTGTGGAGCATAAATGGACTCAATGATATATTTATGTTTTATTTAGTTGTATAAAAATCTCCTTTGGTGACTGTTTATATCTCTGCAAATCAAATCTGTCCTCCTTATCTTTTTTATTTAAAAAAGTTAATCTCTTAACTGACTCACGCAGCGAATAAAGAGCCTGTTTTTTTGATGGTTTCATGTTGTGAAAGCCTTCAATAATATGCACATCTCTACTTGACTTGAAAGCTGTGATGTGAAATTTAGGTTTAGATTTTCAACGTGTTTGTTTCTTACACGCATCAGCGATTGTGTTGTTCAAAGACACAAAAAAGGTAAACAGCTGGTATTCAGTGTTGAGTTTAGAGAACATAACCAAGGAGTAATGAACATATTATAAAAGGTGATTAGATCAGATTATCTTAAAGTAAAAGTTGGAGGTCAGAGAAGCCTTAGCAAACCTGTCTCCAGTGTTTATAACTTTTCTCCAGTGGCGTGACTGCATGCTGTCCCAAGTGAGGCGACATTTTCTGCTCAGACAGACGTCTGTGTGCCACCACAAGCATTATGTGTGGCAGTTCTTCACAATCTGATCTTCGGCTCAGTCTTCCTTACACACCTCTGCAGAGGCTGTTTTTCCTGCGTTGATTGAAATCCTCTACTGATAGAGATGGGCAGCTCAGCAGCGAAATGTTCTGTCAACATCCTGCAAGAAAAGAGAGAGAACAGACCTTTTTCTGCCAAGGTTTTAAATGCAAACACATAACAGTAGAAGAGACTGTTTGGCAAAGCTTAAAATAAGAACTACGTTAATTGAGCTCAATTTTTATACTTGCTTAGGTTTTTGTCAGATTTTAAATAAAGTCATTATTAACCTATCATTTGAATTTCATAAATTATCATAAGTCCTAACATGGTCAATATGTTCTAATGCACAAGTAGCTACTGCAAATAAAAGGATCTATTTGTTATAGCGTACAAGCTGTTCAGTTTCTCCTAAAATAAACTGAAACAGCTGCAGTTTGGACACGAATGGTTAGAGTGTATGACTATTGTCATTACTGCAGTATAGTAAATCATAGATTTTACTGACTGACTGTTTCAAGAGGAAGATGAAGTAAAGATAAGGTATTTTCAGTGGTTTTGTTGAGAAATTTTGAGTAACAAACAAGGAATCTCTCTTGTAGAATGTTGTGTTTTTCACACAGACTCTTTATAACCTTTATTTACCAAAAGCAGCAAGCTCAGCACCTTGGCTGCTAAGAGAAGAAACATTCCCCACCTGCACTGGCCTCTTTACCGTCTCCTTCTCATTTCATGTTTTATCGCTTGTTATTAAAATGTCTTGAGAAAGTATGGGTATTATGCTATAGGAATAAACTGGAATCGATCTGATTTGACTGAGTAAGAAAAGGCTGCTGAAGACTTCATGGAGCTCAACTTATGCTCTGACTTTCCAATGATATTATTACATACAGTACATTTGAAAAAAGATATTTGCATACATGGGGTGAAAAGACAATTGTTTCCATTCTCACTCTCGGACATTAAATCAGATTAAACATTTCATTTTTAGGTCAGTTCGGGTTACCATTTTTAAAATTTTCTAAATGTGAGAATAGTAGTTTTGCATATATTTAGTAGATTTTTAGGAATTACCTATTAAACTACAGATTCATTCAAACATTTTTGCTACCCTTCTGCAAGCTTCTGAGTCAGGTTTCTTGGCACAACTTTTGAGCTTGGACCAAAAGTTCTATCTAACTGAAATCACGTTTTTTAAAATGGACTCATCAAAACTACCTTTTGGTTCTTTAGCTACTTTGAAAATAATTTGGTGGAACAGTAAGGGTCATTGTCCATTGGAGGAGCCATTTGTCCCTAAGCCTCACCTTCCTGGCTTTTATTGAGATGTTTCTTCAGTATTTCTCATATCACATTGTTTCCCTTATGATGGCATCATCAGTTTGCACCGGTGTTATTCCTTGGTCATGATGGATAAAAAAAATATAATTTTAACAGAACACAGGAAATGTCTTTAAAAATCACAGTCTTTGTTCCTGGATGTATTTGTTTGCTGTAATCTGTTGTTTTTTTTATGTTGTTTTTGGCTTTTTCCGTCCTGACTGGCCTTTCAGGTCATTTCGTTGTAAAAACACTCTCTATAGGTCTTTTTGCTTTCTTTTGGCATTGAAACAGACATCCTCATCAGGACTTTGCCAAGTTGTTTAAAGGCCTGTTAGTCTTAGAGTAAGTAAGCTTTTGCTTCTGAATTTTCAAATGACGATGAAAAAAGTGATGAAGTAAAGTTTAAAGGAAACAAGAAGGATTTTATTTATCCTATAAACAATACTAGTCTGATTTAATGGAAAGGTTTGTTTCACCTTATACATTACAGCTAAATATTTGGATTTCATTGCACTCCTTCTTTAGTTGGTCCTGGTCCATGCCCTGAACTTATCATTAAAAATACATTAAGATTATGGTAAAGATTTTCTGTAAGGAAGTTTTGTTAACTTTTAGTCAGAGTTTTACGAGGAGATACCGTCAATATGGTTGACATTTCACTGTCTCTGACAGAGACGACTATTTTAGTTTGTGATAAATAAAACAATCTTGTGTTTCTGTTGTATTTGTTTTTATTTAACTCTTAAAATAACATCAGAAGACAAAGAAATATAGAGATTTTATAAGGACTTCAACATCATCAACCACCATATTTGTATAAAATTTTCATCAGCTTCTGCTTGTTTGTTACTGTCTCATATTGGGACATATAGCCTTGATGTGAGAAAAACATTAATCTTTGACTCCCTATAATAACTTTCTGTTTGCAGACTCTGAAAATAAATCTGTTTGGAGGGGTGACCTTTCTGCAGTATTAGTGTCAAGTTTAATTTACTTGCACTGATAATCAAAGACAGCTCCACAAAGCCCCAGTTTAACTCAGTCAATGTAAAGTGGCAGTTTTTTTTTTGCCATTTTTGCTAATCTTCTATTAATTTTTTTCAACGTCGTCTCCCTCTGTTTTTTCCAGGCTGCTTCTCATCCAAGGCAGAGGACAGATTATTCCGAAGGTTGTTCCGAAGATACAACCAGTTCATCCGACCTGTGGAGAATGTGTCTGATCCAGTTACGGTGGAGTTTGAAGTGTCCATATCACAGCTTGTTAAAGTGGTGAGAACACAGAATCATCCATCCATCGGCTCTTTTATCTATCATAAATTATTTGTTCAGCATTTATATTCTTTCTATAGGATGAGGTGAATCAAATTATGGAAACTAACCTGTGGCTGAGACATGTAAGTGCTGCTGTGTTTTTTATTTGCAATGTATTGTGCTGTTTGAGTTTCATCAGCATGTCAAGTAGGGCTGTAGCGATACACTAATCTCACGATACAATGCGATATGTGGCATTCTGCTCACAATACAATTTGATACATTTTTAAGATTTTCTGAAAGATTTTAGAGGGACAGAGTGATTTTGGTGACATTTTGTGGCTGTTCCATAGACTTGGATTGAATTAATTGAACTGATGGTTTAATACTGGTGTAATAAATGTTGTTTTTGTTATAGGTTTGCTTTGTTTAAATGTTAATTGTGTGACTTTGTGTATTTGGTTATGGAGAAAAGGAACCTTTTTTGTCTTATTCACATATATAATGCAATTTATCTATTTCATTTCATTATTTAATTAATTGTTACAGGTTGTTTCATTATAGGTCATTTTTTATGTACATGTGCAGCTGGGTAAAAAATGTCACATGTGATAGCTGTCATTTAATTCATGTGTATTTGACATAAAACTCAAAGTAGGATTTAATGTACGGATGAAAAATCGATATGTTCTGAGGAAATAAAATATCGATAAATATTGTAGAATAGAAAAACTTACACAGCCCTAATGTCAAGTGTTTCTGTTTTACTATCCTTCAGGTTTGGAACGACTATAAACTGAGATGGACCCCTGTTGAATTCGATGGCATCGAGTACATACGAGTTCCATCCAACAAAATCTGGAGACCGGATATTGTCTTATACAACAAGTATGTTTTGATAAACAGATGATAGGAGGTATACTTTTTTGTTAAATCATGTCTGTTTGAAATTCTGCTATAAAAATAAGTCTTAAATACAGACCAATAAAAAACATCAGAATAAAAACAGACGTTAAGTATTGCACATTTTTTGTTTGAGACTGGATGGTATTTTTTCTTACTTATGTTTGCTACAATGTGAGTTGTTGGCTCAAAATCCTCTGACGTTTAGAGGAAATGTCATAACATTAGAAATGTTCTCCCACAGTGCTGTTGGTGACTTCCTTGTAGAGGACAAGACCAAAGCTTTGCTGAAGTTTGATGGCACCATCACTTGGGTCCCCCCAGCTATATTCAAATCCTCCTGCCCAATGGACATCACTTACTTCCCCTTTGACTACCAGAACTGCTCGATGAAGTTTGGGTCCTGGACCTATGACAAAGCGAAGATCGACTTGGTGCTCATTGGCTCAAAGGTCAGAAATTAAAAAAGAAAAAAAAATCTTGGATATATAGTATATATATTCTATTATGTTTTTATACATACTTTTTAGTCAATATTTTTCTACTAGCATTAAAAATGTAGCTCATGTGATTGTATAAATGGAAAAATCCCACCCATGTAAGTGAAAAATAGAGCTATACCAGGTTATAACATACAACTTCTGTTGCTTTAACAATATACTTTTCATGTTATTACAGAAGCATCTCATGTTATACATAATATACATATTTATCACATTCTACCAAAACATTCTTTAAAATATTGATTTTACAATCTATTACATAATATTAAATTGTACAAACATGAAATAATATTGCTGTACAATTCAGCTTTTACACTGTTAGAAAATAATAAGTGTCTACCTTACGAAGATGTTAATGATGCAGATCAATAACAGAGAAAATTTCTTGTCTATTGGAACCGATTGAGTTTGATTTTGTGTTGACACATGGAGAGATTTTGTTGTTATTCAGCAAATTTGACATGACACTTTCTATTGTATCAATATTTGTTTATTTCCGACACATATGTAACACAAAAATGCTCTTGAATTGTTAAATATTGCCACATTTCTAATATAGAGCTTCTTTTTAAATGTATATTTTCCAGGTGAACCTGAAAGACTTCTGGGAAAGTGGGGAGTGGGAGATTATTGATGCACCTGGATACAAACATGACATTAAGTATAACTGCTGTGAAGAAATCTACCCAGACATCACCTACTCCTTCTACATCCGTCGCCTGCCTCTTTTCTACACAATTAACCTCATTATCCCTTGCCTCCTCATCTCCTTCCTCACGGTGCTGGTTTTCTATCTCCCGTCAGACTGCGGGGAGAAGGTCACCCTGTGCATCTCCGTCCTGCTCTCCCTCACTGTGTTCCTGCTGGTCATCACTGAAACCATCCCCTCCACGTCGCTCGTCATCCCGCTGATTGGAGAGTATCTTCTCTTTACCATGATTTTTGTAACTCTGAGTATTGTCATTACTGTCTTTGTGCTGAATGTGCACTACCGTACTCCAATGACTCACACGATGCCGGAGTGGGTGAGGATGGTGTTCCTCGGGGTGCTGCCCAGAGTGATGCTGATGAGACGGCCGATTGACCAGGGCTGCTCATCACCCGCCAGAATTACAGGAGCGACAGGAGGAGGAGTCACCGGCGGAGGTATTAAAAAGAGAAAGACCAGCATAGGAGGAGGAAGCAGCTCTGGAAGTGTTGGAGGCATAACTGGAGGCGTGGCATGCCCACCGCTGGATAGTGGCTCAGGGGCAGGTGGGACGTCTTCAGCTGGTGGCTCCATGAACTGTGTGGAGTATGGCGACGTGACCCGTGACCTTAACCGCGACATGACTAGGAGGTGTCCCTACAGAGGCAAGGAGGTGCCAACTCCTGTTCCTCCACCGATGGTTCCTCCACCTCCTCCCCAGGCAAACCCGGCTCAGGGGCCTCCAGAGTCAGAGCCACCAAAAGCGCCGAGGCCTTTGAACGCCTCGTCGCCTGTCAGTGCGGTCGTTGCTTTTTCTGTGGTGTCGCCGGAGATCAAGCAGGCCATTGAGAGCGTGAAATACATCGCAGAGAACATGAGGACACGCAACAAAGCCAAGGAGGTACATAAGCAAGCATTTAGTTCGGCATGTGTGTTGATTATTTATATTAGTATTAAGTTTCTAATCCAAATTAGATTCAAAATTTCTCTCTGGAGAAGACCTAATAATGCCGTAAAATTAGTATGCAGTGGCTGCCTGTTAAGTTGTGTGGAGTGGGAACAGGCCTCTGGGCGATGACTGAAAGTTGATGCTTTAAAGTGATGCTGCACAGATTTCATGTAAGAAAACAAGTGTAGATAGAAAAAACAAGCGTTGAACTTTCAGCACTGAAAAGAAAAAAACTAATCACCTAATCTATCACATACAAGTAAATTAATAAAATCTCTCCTTTTGCTATATTGTTATCCAATAAACTGAACTGTTATCATTGAAACTTGCAGTATATGAATTCACAAATGCACTGATTTAATGTCCTTAATCTTTTTTATATTGTTTTGGGACCAAGAATCTTCACATTTAAGAGACAAAGTTTTGTTCTCACAGTTTGGACAGCAAATGCCTGTTCATACAAAAGTGTGTGTTACTTCTGCGTGGTTAGTAAAATTATACTTTTCTTTGTAAACACTGTAGAAAGCATTTTCCCTCTGCTATATTTGGACTTTAAAGCTGCTTGTTTGTTCCAGAAGCAGGGTTTTGTGCAAGTCGTCCTCACATTCTGGATAGTCCTGATATCTTTGTTGCGTTGCCTCCATCCTTCCTCAGCAACGCGCATCTTTCTTCGAGGCTTGAAGAATAGTTAAACTGCTTCCTCAAAATGCATAATAGCATTATGGTCACTGGATAATCATAATCTTATTTTGCACACCTGAAAGACCAGATATAGCACCAGGAAAATGTGCTTGGCTCTAAAACGCTTTCCAACTAACAAACAACCTAAAAAGTAAAGATATTCCACAAATATTTTTTGTATTTGATATTTTCTGTTGCCAACACTTTCTCCGCAAGCCTTTTATTAACCTTGAGGTAGTTTTTTGAATTTACCTCACATGTTTTTTGGAAGTAAACTTTTTTCTTGACTGCACTTGCTTTAAGATTCTAGTTTCCACACATTGCATAATGTCCTTTCTGTTCTCTCTTCAGGTGGAGGATGACTGGAAGTACGTTGCCATGGTCATCGACAGGATTTTCCTGTGGGTTTTTGTGACAGTGTGTGTGCTGGGAACTCTGGGACTTTTCCTCCAGCCACTTATAAGCTTCCTAAAATGAAGAACTTGTCTTGCCTCTCTTTCCCCCCAACCCCCGCTTTACTTGTCTTACTGACAATTTCTTTACACCTTACTTGAGTTACTCTAGAAAATACACTGCATTTAGCAGTGTCAAATCAAGCACAAGACCATTGTTGTTCCCTTTTTTAGGCATTTGTCACTTCCTCTCTCTGTGTCTGGGGTGCCATCATCAACCATCCTATTTAGCTCTCTTCTGTAGATTTCCCTAGACTGAAACACATCTCTTTATTCCTCATCTATTTGCCCTTTCAGCTGCAAGTTCAATTCTATAGCAATGCTGGTATCTTGTCTCCTTCCCAGTATCACATATTTTCTGAAGCCTGGTTTTCTCGTCATCTCCCTCCTGTTTATTCTTTACCTCTCCAGTGTTTTACTTTGAGCTCCCACTGGAGGCATCTTTCCACTGTCACTCCTCGGAGCAGCAGCTTAGATATCAGTTTCCAAGAACTCTTTGGTAACACATTTCAGCAAAAAGACGAAGAAGAAAATTACTTCTTCTGAATTACTTTGCAGTAGTTAGTTGTTGTAGGCCAGTTTAGTCACAATCTGGATTGGACACAATCTGGTCCAATGATGACACTGAGTTGGGAATTATAGCACAAAATGCTCTCTTCTAGATATGATAATGACATAGATATGTTTTCTGGTAGAAGATAATGACCTGTTTATCTATGTTTTCCTTGTAGAGAAAAACAAAAGCATAGTGCATGCTGGCCTTTAGCCTTTAACGATGACATGTTTTCCAGTATATTTATATGCACAGGAAATGAATTCAGGACAGGAGTTTGCAATGTATGGAGGCACTTTTAACCACAAAATGTACAATTAAACCTGTAAAATGACTTGAAACAGTAAAAATGTTTAATACAAATTATTATAATCAGTAACATTTTATGTTTTTGGTTTTCATTATTGTATTTCCTGTTTTTTCAATCTTTTTTGTTATATTCAAATAGCATGTACAGCTCGTAAAGCTGCTGAATCTTTTGTTTTGTGAATCTGCTGTGGCGCTTTTTTTTCCAGGTCTATGCCCAAAATATCTTCAGACAGAAAGAAACATACGACCAACTTAATATGAAATATTATAGTTTTCAATCTTCTTCTGCAGATGGTTGCAAGGTGTTTTTGATTCGTAGAAGTTTTCTTTATAACATATTTGATCTCAGTACCTGCAAGCTGGACTCCCTCATAAAAATTTTCTTCTGAATTTCCAAACTAGAATCACTTTGTCTTTTTATTTTTAAAGTTTTTTTTGTTTTTAGGCTCTTGTGGCCTTTAACATATGTGAGACAGTAAAGCGGGTAGAGAGGAAGAACATAGGGCAAAGGTCATCGAATCTGTGACGGTCGTGTTGAGGAATAAGGCCTTGATACATGGGTTGCACTGTAACTCGCGCACCACGCTGTGCCTGAAGTGTCTGCTTTGTTTTATCAATGTAGAAATTGTGACATATTTAAACACTTACTCATTGAGTTTGAAATTATGTATCTGTCGTAACAAACATATTTTCAGAATGTAATGTAAATTAGCATATTCAAATGATTATTGTAGGAACTTCTGTGGAAGTGTTTCCAGAAAAGAAAGAAAAGAGGTAAGTTAATTGTGGCATATAAGAGACACACAATCAAATGAACTATTGTGCATCCAGAAGATGCTTTATTCTTCAACTACAGACATTTAAAGGTCACTCGTGAGACTAAATGTGGCTGTCATCTCTAACAGGTATGTACACACGAATGTGTTCAATGTTTAGAGTAGCCACAGCTCAACATCTCAGTAAAATAGAGTCACTGTGGCTTTGAGTAGCCCATCTCATGCCCAACAGTTCAGTTTAATCCCTACTTGAGTCAGTGAGCATGCACATATGTGTTCCTGCACATGTGTTTGTTGGAGAGGAGAACAAAAAAGGGTGCACGTGTCTCCGGAAGATGTAAGAGTAATCAAGCGGGTTGAGATGGTGACAGAGCTAAAGCATGCGAGTTCCTGTGTGTGCCTGGTAGCATGAGTCTCACTGAAGTTGGATTAAGGGATGGATGGAGGCTGAATATGGAGATGAAGGGGGAGCTGTGGTACAGACACACAGAGTAACCAATCTGTCTCAGTCTTCAGCCTGACAGTCACATCATCTGCTGCCTGTGACAGATTGAGGATGTCAATTAAAGATCCACTGGCTTTTCAATCTATATTTGGACTGTAGCTGTTTGATGCGTGGAACACTAACAGGCTCTAGTCACTGCAATGCCTCTCAAACTAATAACATAGAGAGTGAAAAAGTAAACAAGCGGGACATTGCTATGCTCTTTTATCCCTCTTCTGATGATTAACCCTCCTATTGCTTCATGACAACTTTTTTACTTTGATTTCAGCAACAGAACAGAAGAAAGACTCAGAAATCAGCAACTTCAAGGCAGCTTGGGCCACTTAATCTGAATTCGAAATGGTTTTCCTTTCATATTTTCAAAGCAGGCAGATCTTTGATTCATTGTACTTCAAGTGCTTGGTGGCAGTCAGGTCATATCAGAGTGCTGCTCAGCTCTGGGTGATAAATTCAGGGATTATACATTATTGAGACCATCACATGGATGAATATTTTACATGATTCGTTGCAGCTAACTCTTGACTGTTGGAATCCAGCTCACGGATGGCAGACCTTCCTGGACCGAGGACAGTTCCTTACTGTACAGCTTCTCTTTATATCTGTCTCTTTCCTCATACTTCTTGCCCTTTACTTGAAAGTTTTTTTTAACCTGTGCACATGTTAAAGACACTCGTGGTTGAATTACAGGATGAGACAGGGTCACTGCACCGCAGAGAGGCGGATGGTGAGCTAGGCTGCTCTTTTCAGCCACTGGGTACAGAATGGTATATGCTTGCAGTCAGTGGACCGTGGATAAGCAAAGGAGACTCGGAGCTAAATAATTCATTCCAATGGGAGCCTTCAAAACACATGCATGCACAGATAAAGGGTATTCTACTTCTCAAAACTAGCTACTACTTGCACTAGATCACTGTCCACACGTACCCATAGAGAGCAAGTTTCTAATTTTATCCTTGGTTAATATTTATAGATGTGGTGAAGAACCATTGATCTGGAACAATAACAATAGCTTCTTGAGTTTTCTTGGTCAAGAAATTGATAAAAAGTTTTAGCTTTTATTTTAGGTACATATATTAATCAAAGTTTAATTACTAAAAATATACATTTTATACTATTGGTTTTATTGAACTGGATCCTAATGTGGCCTCATTTTTGCAGTGGATTTCTCTAAACGTTAACTCTAACCTACATACTTTCACTTTGGTGTTACTAATTATTCATAGAAATTCAGATTAACTTGGAATATCTGTCAAGAACCTTTATAAAATCGTAATGTTGTAGTGAAGTTGTTATTTACATAGAAGTTGATTAAAATTGCATTGACAGTCAGAATAATTGTCCAGCTTAAAAGCAAAGTCAGATAAAAAACTAAAACTTACTGTAACAGTTTAAGTAAACATAATTTTTCTATTTGGGTACAACTCTGGCTTGTGGCACTTTAAATATCCTGTTCTCAGTATTCCTTTATTGCATTTGTTAGTGTATGTATGTCACAACTGTGTATATACCATGATTGTAAATATCCACACAAGGCAAAGATGCATAGAAGAATGTGTGCATTTTCTAATGCAAATCAACAAAGAGGACTGCATGGACGAATATGCCTGGGGGCTTTAAAGTAATTTTCTGCATAAAGTATACAAAGTAAATCAAAAGAAATAGTTGTGACTGAAGTTGTTTACTTTAGACATTTTCTTTTCACAATGTCATGTAAAATCCACCTGAAGTGGACTTAATGGTGGTAAAATGTTGTTTTTTATGTTTAGATCGTATCTGCTGAAGCTTTTATGTATTATTAAACATCAGTTGGATTTCTCAGCTTTATTGTGAAAAACTGCTTGAGAGGGTCTTTCAGAATGAGGTTTCTCTCCCTTTCTTCCTTTTTTTTGCTGGAAGGTGTGACAGGACGTGTGAAAGTGCAGAGGCAAGCAGCACTCGAGTCACACTTTTATTAGGAGGAAGCTGTGAAGGATTCAGCACCTCGGACAGCAATTGCTGCATCACGCACTTTCACCATCTCAGCACCTTAAATGACAGCTGCAGGCACAGAAAAGACCAAAAACCTGAAATGTCATGTCAACAAACTGTGGAACACCCAAAAACAACGAGAACATTTACTAGCAAAACTTTTGCCTCCATCAACAACAACAAAAGGGAAATGTGTAGGTTTCTGTAGTCAGCCGTATCAAAAAATAATCTATAATTTTTATTTTAGTTATTCAGTTTCACATCATGTGGTTTAAAAGATTGTAACAGCAAATAATTTGAATTTAAATTTAAAAGGTATTAAGTTTAAAGTTAAAAGTTATTATTCAAAAAATACTTATATTCAATAAATTAGAATATGTATCCAAAGAGGCTCAATGTTCAGATTGATATATATATATATATATATATATATATATATATATATATATATATATATATATATATATATATATAAAATTAATGTTTTTCAGACTTGAATAAACACACGTACACAGAAAGAGACAATAAATGTACAAACATAGCTTGTTTGCATACATTAACAAATAAGTCACTTTCTCCTCTGAGAAAGACACCAACTAGAGTGTCTTGTAAAAGTATTTATACACCGTGGGGTGACTGGTTCAGCAGGTTAATTAGAAAAGTTGTGTTTTTATTTCTGTTTTCACGTTCCACATATGGGTGTGCTTCTGCGCAGCCCTCTTTCATCCGATACCCCTTAAAAACCCAACGCATCCAAATACCTTCAAAATTCACCTCAGCTTATCAGCATCCACCCATTTCCAATGTCAGAATAAATCTCAAAAGTTTATTAGAAAATATTAATGTTAAATAACATGAAGGTGGAGAAACATACCTGAAAAGTTAGTGGTGACATTGGATTTTATTTAGTGGTATCAGATTAAAGGGATAAACGTATATCAATCCCATCTTAGCTTTCTTATTTTTAATTTAAAAAAACAATCTTGGAAGTAGTCTATCATTTTTCTTACAATTTATACATAAGTTCTACTTTGTGTTATTCTATAACATAAGATTATCTATAACATAAAATTTCTATAGACCATATTAGAATTTGTGAAAATATTAAAAAACATATGAATACTTTTGCAAGTCAAAGTACTTTAAGTGCCTCGGTTCATTCCTTCTTTTACAGCTGGAATTAAGAGCTTATGACACATTTACCTCTTAGTTTTGGGTATTTATCTCTCTTTTAAACACACTATCACTGCATTTGTTGTTGTTTCTTAATCAATTTTGGTTAATAAAGTATTTTCAGAAAGATGTACATGGTATTTTAAAAGCCACATTGGTCCTGACAGCTCTAAATATTTCCTAGTGGGATATGGTAATACAATTGTAAATGACCCTAAAGCATGGAAATCCTGATTTCATTTCTTCTATGCATTACATAAATACATTAACATTTAACTGTCTGGATGATGTTCCATATTTAAGCATGATTAAACCCAGTAATTATTACCCTGATGATGGAAGTTGAGGAATGACCTGAGTAATTAGGAATCGTCTACTTCAGACCGTGAGCTGAGAAAGTCCAACATTTACAAACTGAGGTATTTGGAAGTTATAAAAATAAAATGAAGACACCCACACATTGCCAAATTCCCCAAATCAAAAACTATGTTAAAACTATCATAGATCCAAGTACAAAATGCTTTCTCTTAGTCATAACACATGCAGTCACATCTTTCTCATTTCAGATAACCTTTCCTAGATAATTCCTTCAAATCATTTACTCTAATATTTTAAGATTTGTGTTATGTGTAAATCCTTGTTATTCCAGAAATAGAAATGGACTCAACAATATGCCTGTGTGATATGACACAAATGTTATGAGTTCAAATACTCATATATGCAAGTAGAGAAGTAGCATTCTAGGGTTTTATATGTTGCAGACATGATTACTGTTCTTCTGAGACACTATACTGCTACAATGTCCTATGGGCATTACTTTCCATCAATTATCTTTTTTATCAGATCAGTCAGATAAAATCAGAAGGAAAACCAGTTTGAGGCAGCTGAACTGAGGTGTCATGTTTCAAGTCAATAGCAGTCTGTGCTGGTGGGGAGGAAGAATAGGGAACATTTTCCTGCTAGATTTTTCCAGGTCAAGATTGGAAGATCCAGATTTAAACTGAATCTCAGTGATCGTTCAGTGAGTATTTATCAAAATTCTCACTTTCTTACCATTTTGCAGTTAAAAATTCATGTGCTCTTGCATTAGTCTGTAATTCTCTGGTACATGGGCGAATTAAAGTGTAAAATAACTGCGCTGAAGCGTTGTTGAGGAATGGGTGATTTTTGGATCAGATTTGAAAAACATCTCCTTAAGTCATCTTATATCTCTTTTGGGAATTTCTCTGGTGTAAAAGCTTATCTAGGATCATTTTATTGGCAGATGTGAAACTACTGACTCAGAGTTTGGCTTTGAAGTATGCATGAGATTTAAATTTCCTTTGCTCTGGAAACTCCTCTCTTACTTATCAGCAGCTTTTCTTAAAAAGAAAAAGAAAACTCCTTGAAATAACAAACTGATTAAGATTAAACCCCCAGGCCTGAGAAGACATGGCTGTTTCCTCTTATCAATTAAATGTTTCTGTGAAATTATGCAGCCTTTAATTATGGGCGCAACGGAAGCTGAGAAAACAAAAACATCCCAAAACAGAGGCATAAAAAGGAAACAAGACGCACTAAAAGCAGGATTTGATTCCCACATAACTGTGCAGATGGTATACACCAACTAAAACACCCACACCTATCTGTCCACAGTTAACTAAAAAGGACTGGCAGGTTTGCAGTCAGCGAGAATTTATGTTTTTGAATGATTAGGGACGAGGCAGACAGGACGATCTCTGAGGCAGCAGCTGCCCGCCCCACGGCTCCAAGTGAAGCAGAAAATTAGGATAATTTCATTGTGATAATCAGCCTCCTGTTATCCCTGTCATTCCCACCCAAAGGGAAGGAGAAACTAGGAGCTCTGCAGAGGAAGAGAGAGTGAGAAAAGAAATTGTATTTACATCTTTTATTTACAGGAATATGGGAGAAAAAAACTAGGAAAGAAAAGAAAATGTGTTTTCCGTGCCTGGTTATCAACAGACTGCATGTGTTTTAGTGAATCGTATTAGGGAAAGGTCAGCATTCACCCTCATAAATGTCAGAACAATACTGCGGCACTTTTGTTTTATCTGCCCGAGGTTTTCAGTAAATACTGATGATTTTGTCTAGATATCCTTTTAATGAAGCCCAGCTGCAAAATGAGCACACTATGTTCAAACTTCACAGCTCCAGTCTAATGTATGTGAAATTTGGGCTCTCATTAACTGGAGAGTGTGTGTGTGTGTAACTGCCTTGCAGCATTTTGCTTATTAGTTTTATTAGAAAATACCAAACATGCAGGGATCCAGCTAAACAAGTAAATTCATCCAGCTCTATCAACCTGCACCCGCCTAGAATCAGCAAGTGTCGCACAGTGAAGATATCACTTCCCACATTTCTTCATCAGATGTGTTGTTGGCCACACCAATGGTTTAAAAAGCTTTTTCAAAATCTAAGATGGAAAACACAGTTAATAATTTTAATTAACTTGAAACTCTGTTTTTCCTCACACATATTGCTTTTTCCATTTCATTTCATCACTGTCATTGAAACATATCTTCTGTCTGGCATTTTATGCCCTTTATGCTTTGAGTTTATTAGAATCATTTTTGTGTAGTCTTTCTTGGTGTGGTTTTATTTATTTATTACATGTTCTATTTACTTTTTCATTTTTATGTAGGACCCAAACACAGACAAGGGGTACACAAAATCATTTGAGTTTGTAGGTTACTTTCATAAACTGAGAACCAAAGTAACACACAAAAAAACACACACACAAAGGGGCTCAAGAGAACTGGAACATAATGATAACATGAGAAAAATCCAGCAAGCAATGGATAAACGAGACAGTATAGTTTGGAGAGATGATCACTGGAGCAATGAACTGGTGAGTATTAGTAATTAAATGTGTTGCAGATGAAGGAGAGCATAGACTGAAGTACTAATGGAGTAATGGCTAGAAACAATAAAGAAATTATGGGAATGGTGCAAACAATCACAATGGAAATATAACTATACAACAGTATAGAAAAGAGACATTGTGAAAACAAAACACAGACAAAAAGTAACTTTTACTACGGTAAAACGGTCCTGTAAATAATAATTATTTATTAAGATTTTCTTTATAAAACGTACTGCTTCTTTTACTACTCGATGGCAGATTCTTAATCAAACCTGAACACATAGCTTGGTATCATTACAGGTTCTTGCATTTGATTTATTCCCTCTCCTGTCACAGCCTCAGCACAAGGCCTCAGAACGATGTCCAGCAAGTCAAAGCAAAGCCTGCCAACTGTAACATTAATCAGACGGTAGTTCAACAAGACGAGTGACAAATGGCACCATAATGGCACTTTAACATCTATAAAATCTAATTAAAATAAGGAATACCTAATATTCAACCAAAGACAGTAGGAAGTAAAATGTATTCTGAGAAAGTAAGTCTAGGAGCAAGTTCATTTTCAGATAAAACAGATGAAAAATCTTGTTAGAGCTTGATGATTAGGATCCAACTACATTATTTTTGTGAAAGCAAGACTAGGCAGAGCAGAGGTTAACAGAAGGAGCAAGATAAATTAAAAAGTGGAGAGTACAGGACTGCTAATAGAAAATCACAGTTCAACAAGTATCTCTGCAACACAAGAAAAGCAAAATTCTGCTGTGTGATACGTTAGCATTCTGTAGCTTTATCTTTTGGGAGTTGAAATGGTCCCTAATATTTTACTAATGTTGATTTATTCACTTGATTAAAAACCAGCCAGCATGCCTATATTAACTTCACTTAAATGACTAAACTTTGGTATGCCTGGTTGTCCAAATGTTGCACAATTCCCACAAATAATACAAGGGCTACCTTTTGCAGTACTTAGAAGAAAGGTTGGCACTGAAGAAAGTAAAATTATGTGTAATATAAGATTAATAAACCACCACAGTAAAAAACAGTAGGGTAACAATGTTGATCTTTGCTAACAGTGGAAATTCTTGGTTGGCAACCCGAGCGAGCCCCTACTTTTGCTGCCACACACACACCCAAAGACATGGCCACCTCTCAGACAAAGAAGAGAGAATAAATTAAAAACAAACTTTAACTAACTTACAAATAAGAATCTCTTGTGCTTGACTGATCTAGATGCTTTTATATTCTGAATTGTTTCTTATTTGAGTAAAGAACTGAAATTAACAATTGCATTTCATCTTTGTTATAGTTTCACAAGTAGGATGAAGACTTTAAGAATATCCAAATTATGTGTGAAGTAATCATTAGTTCATAACAATCTATACATCTGATGAGTTCAACTAAATCCATCCATCCATTTTCTTTACACCCTTGTCCCCTCCTGACCTCACTAGGACAAGTGAAATATATGAAGCCAAAATGGCTTTGAGTACTTAGCAATGCTTGAAACAAATTAAATACACCTTTAATTTAATACCAAATCATAATATGCAAATCAGACTCCAAGTGATGTAGCTGAAGAGATGTATTATTATCTTGTCATACATTACTTTCACTTTGCACACCACACAGAAGTGTTCAGTTTTCAGTTTTTCCTTGTGGCGTCCCCCAGTCAATGATGCACTGAAGTAAATGACATATCAAGAGCATGTGAACTGATTTCTGGTAAGATTATAACTTTATAAATGTTTCTGTGTGAAAAAGCCAAAAGTATTAAGTTGCATGTGTTGTGAACATGGCCTATGACTCTATTTGTTTTTTGCTGAGATCATCACTGTAATACAGCACATTAGTCGCTAAAGTTTTCATTTTAAAAAAAAGTCAGAGAAAGGCTATAAATATCCTTTATACGCTTTGACTTGTGAACGTGTACGAATCGAACATCGTTTAAAAATGCAGATTCCCGACCACACTAACACACCTGTTTTTGAAAATTATTTTGTGTTAGATTTTTGTTTATGTTTTTAAAAGGCTAAAAATACCCCAGACCTATGCAGCATTCCACAAAAGCAGGGAGTCCCGCGGTTTAGAGGACATTTTAAAACTCCACATCTCTGCACCACTCGCCCTCCTCCCTCTTTTTTCCTCCTCCTCCTCCTTCTCCTCTCCATCCAGAGAGACTTCCCGCTGTGCCGCTTCCTATAACGCCTCGATAGGAGTTGCAATAAACAGGCAAACGCACAATCGAGCCGGGCCTCTGCCCGCTGGATAACTGCAGGAGCGCGGTGATTTTACGCACGCTGCTGATGGGGACCTCGGCGAGTCATTGTCCTCCGCTTAACGGGACGTAGTAATAATAGCAACAACAGAGGACTACAAGCGGGACTGGGAAACAAAATGAAGTTGGTGGTCCGCCTCCTCCTGCTTCTCCTGGCGGTGTGTCCTGTGTGCCATGGTGCCGGTGAGGAAACTCTTTATGTCAGTATTTGTGAATGTTTCAGTTTTAGCCATGTTATTGCCTCATGTAAAAAGAAAATAGTATTTATTTATTTTAAGCGTCATGGCAAAGATCCTCCGAGATAGGTGCACCGAAGTTTTCACAATCTCACACGAAAGTTACAATTTTAAAATGACAGACATTGTATAACAAAAAAGCAGTTTACTTATAACATTTGTTGTTTTCAAGGCTATCAGAAAGTTGAAAATGTAACTTTAATCGCAGGTCTTTATTCACTGAAATTAATCGGGTTTTTTTTGTTGTTGTTGTTTTTGCATATTTGGTTCTAAAAATATAATGATGATTATGAAGTAGAAGTGTTAAAGAATAAAAATTGCAACAGAAATAACAAATGTGTATTTTCAGCAGAAAAAATAGATTGTAAGATTTGTTAAAGTTTGTATTGCCCATCTTTACTGCATCCTGCATGTGGTTCGCTTCAAAAGAGCGCTGCACATCAATATGATGACCTCTGTTAAAGTTGTTTGTTCATCAGTTAAACAAGAACACAAGAGTCCAATTTCAGTGTCAGTGCCTCCTGCAACTGCCCTTGAATGTGCAGCATGTGCTCATGGGAACAAATGCTGCACAGTTTAGACCTCATAGACATTTACCCATAAGTGCCACCAGATGACGAAAGTTAGATGTAAGCCAGTGAGAGGTGAAAATGCTCCGTCTTCTCCTTAGGATTTCCATTTACCTCCCTCTGATTTCTCCAGTGTCGGATGTTGGAGCTGTCTCATATCAGTGTTACAGATTCTGTTCCTCCAGAGACCTCCTATTACTGACCGATATGCTGACTATCCATTTTCTGAACACAATTATATTATCCTCATACATTATGCACAGTTCTAATTGCCTAATGTACTCTAGCAAACATGCTTACTCTGATTTCCTTGAACTTCAATTCATAAAGATTTCTAGAGAAATCATATCTGTAAACATGTCATTGCAGCTCCGTGTTCTTCACATTTGTGGAGATTTTGTTAAAAGCTCTTCTGTGTCACATTGGGAAAACATCACGAGGCAAAGTTAATTTGGATTTCTCCAAAGATTTAGCATTTAAAATGTGTCAACATGTATCCACCTCTCAAGTTCAGAGGTTCGTTAGATAGTGAAAACCCCTTTCTCAAGATAGTTGAAAAAACATATCAATATTTTCTTTGTTTTAGTTTCCTCTGCCAGTAAGTTTGTCTCCTTGGCGGAGACAGAGGACGCTCTGCTTAAGAACCTTTTCCAGGGATATCAGCGCTGGGTCAGGCCCATCCAGCGAGCCAACGACACCGTCAAAGTTCGCTTTGGACTCAAGATCTCTCAGCTGGTTGATGTGGTGAGATGACTCCAACTACATGAACACATTGTTTGTTTGCATCCTCTTACATTTAAGCGGCTCATTAATTTTTGTCTCAGTCTAATCTAAAGTGGGAAAAAGGAACGTTTCTCACACACTAGATGTTTTCCAAATTAATCTTCAAGAATATGAAATAGAGAAAAACATTGGTTTGTGTCTAATACTGGCTTAAAAATGACCTGAATTGAAAATTATTTAACGCCAATACTGTAATTTAATTTCATGGAATAAATATGATAATTTCACACAGGAATGTAGTTTTAATTGAAGCAAAAATATTCACACAAGCATCACATCAACTTGTTAATAAATATAAACTTTTTTTTAATGTTTGAAAGTTACTCTATGTAAGTTGGGGTTTTTCACAAAATAGCAAGATAAATATTTTTTTAAGTACATATCAAACTCCATATCTGCAAAGTCTTTTTTAAGGTCTAATCTGGTGTCTTAAATTATAAGTCTGAACTAAATTATTTTTCACCCTTTGCAAGACAAACCTTAAATACTCCAGCACAAAGCCAGCGTTTAATCGGTCCTTTCTTTGACAAACTTAGCAGAATTCTAGTTTTGTAATACAAACTGTAAAAACCAAGCTTATTTTATGAGTGTTGCTCATAGTCTGTATTGTGTAAATGATTAATTTGGTTGATTGGACTTGATAACAGTTTAAGGAAATATGTTTGGATATTTTAGCTAACCTTAGTAATTAGTTATTTGAATAAAATACATTTTTGATCGTGTTACAACAATAGATCATGAAACTTAGACATTTATGGAAAACCGGGGAAAAACTGAGTTATTTCTGCAGAAATAACTTTCACTTAAAGCAACAGAAATCTGGACAGTAAACCCTGTCCTCCATATGTTTCAAGAGTCTTTGAGGCTAAATCGAATCCTCAAGCTGCTGTCACACTGTTTTCACGTCTTGCAATACATACTGCCATATTAAAAATAGTGGGTCTAAACATAAGGAAATGGACAATATGTAGACCATTAAGATTTTTCATGTCATTGAGCTATGGATCAACTTCAATACTCACTAGGGTTGAATAGTACATGTGTACTGGGATGAGAATTGTGGAAGGATTTAGTATTCGTTTTCTTTATACTTGCTTTTTCTGTTGTGTCACATTTTTATATTGACAATTTCAACAATCTAGAAATTAAATGTTTATATTCCCTGAATGTCCCCAAGTGGTCAAGTTATTATTTGAGGAATTAAACAGAAAGAACAATTTTCCTATAATGCCAGATTTTCGCATGCTACTGAAACAAACTGCAGATACAGAATATTACTTGTAATGGAAAAAATGTAAAGTGATCTTAATTCAAGCAAACATGGCCATAGTTTGGTGTTAATGCGCCTGCACTTCTGTCTTACCATCAAAGTCAAATTAAATTAAACATGAACATTTTATTTTCAATGCTAAAAGAATAGACTAAATTTTACAGCCCAGCAGTGCAACATTACTGAAGCAAGGAGGAAATTACTAATTTTAAATAACAGAAATACTTACTCTAGAGACACTGTTATTTATCAATAAATGTACAGTAAATGAGTACATAAGTATATAATCTTTCATGGTCAAATTTAAGAATAGGTTTTATGGCAACAAAATATTTATGTGTGAACGAGCACTATGATTATTTTAAGAAACTATCATTGTGTGGGCCACAAATTGTTGATTTTGATAAAGAGAATATTTTTCACAGGTAGCTGTAAGTTCTACTCACTTGTATGTTAATAAGAAATACTTACTTAGCCAAGAAAATACATTCAAAAATACATGTGTAAAATGAATCAAAGCACAAATGAAAACAGTAATTGAAATTTTTGACCTTTTGGTTCAACAATATCTCTACCCGCGGTGCCGAATTCAAACAGACCATTGAAGCTCTACATGGTTTTAAAATAAATGTTGCGCTTCATAGTCTCTTACTGTGGTGTTCTTTAAATATTTTAGCATCTATCTGTAATAGGTTGAGATGATTTAGGTGTTTCAGAAGAGAAAACTGAGAATGCTGATGGAGGAAGCACTCTTCTTTGCTTGAAATATTTATCTAAATCATTTTAAATATAGCTTACTATTCTTGGGCTTTGCACTGGAAACAACTATGAGTGAATAAAACCTCTCAAGGCTGTTCTGCTGCTGAACCAGGCTTGGCGAGAGAAATGGCAGGAGAGCCAACAGTAAACACAGCAGCTTTGCTTCACTGTTTATGTCCCCAGAGTCTCCCTGGGCTGCTGCATGGCTCAGTATTAGATTATGGTTCACATCTGGTCTGTGTGATCACCAAAACATCCAACCCACTTTGACAGCTGAGGCTTGGACTGGATGATCTGCTGCAGGTTTGGATACATCTCCTTCAAATGCAACACTTATCCCTCCACAACCTTTCCCCTTCATTTTAAACCTGCCTTTGCTGATGTGAAAACAAGCTACATCTGATATGTCATTTCCTGATGTCCTTTGTTTACTATTTGCATTGGGTTGGTTTGGTCCACAGCTAATATACTTTAGTTAATTAGGTTCTTTTCCAGAAGGGAAGTGATTTCTTTTATGCAACAATAATAGCTAAACAGGGGACAACAACAAAGTACATAAATAAGTATGTAGAATTTTTTTTTAGCTAGATCAATTACCTAAATATGCACAAATACCCGACACAAATCTATATACTGAAAGGATATTGAGTTTTATACAAGTCATTATGACAGTTTTACTATATTAATGCACAATCCATTATGTTATTTAGATTTATTAAAAATAATATAAGATGTACATATGAAATTAGACTAATTTTCCAAGCTCTGCAGATGTCCTATATTTTCTTCAGAGCTAATTATTTCGCAAATGATCTGAATGTGTCACATAAATTAACAAATAAAATAATCACTTGTAGTGTTACTTAACTGTTGTTTTTCCTTATTGAAGTTAAAATATATGGGCTTTTTATATGTTGTGTCTTATTCCACTAGCCCTCTCTTACTTTTTTAAAATCTTTTTTTAATCATTTTTTTTTATCGCCTTTTATCATTTTTATTGTTTTTCTGGTGAATCAATATTTAGATTGTTTGCTTGTTTTTTCCTTTATTTTAGGATGAGAAAAACCAGCTTATGACAACAAACGTTTGGTTGACTCAGGTAAGATGCAGTCATTATTTTACCCACCATTTACCCTCCTGAAATAAACAATCAGTTATCAGAGTTGTGTAATGTTCTGCAAGGTTCCCAGCGTTATGACGTATTTTGTGTCTATCTCGACAGGAGTGGATTGATAACAAGCTGCGATGGAATCCAGATAAATATGGTGGAATCACCTCCATCCGAGTTCCCTCAGAAAATATCTGGCTCCCAGACATTGTCCTATATGAGAAGTATGACGTACTGACATCCCTCACTCCATCTAACTGTTCCCTCCATTTGTGCCACCCTGTCTTTACCCTTCAGCCCCACCTGGTGGTAATTGAATGATACAGCAATTCTACTCAAGCACCAGCAAATCATATTGTAATTGATTAGTGAAGATGAAAAGCCAAATATGGCGTAGAGGATTTGTATAAAAGTAATGCAACAAAAATAAAAGCTCATTCCTTCTTATTACTAAGCAATTACCACTACTGCAACACAGATATCTGCTCCAAGAAGTTAATGAAAGTTTTAGTTTAAACCTCCTGTGAGTTTAATTCTTGGATTCCATATCAGTATGAAAATTACACTACAAATATTTATATGATGCTTATTTTATTTAAAATGTACAAAAGCTTGATGGCACACAGTAAAAATCATTGCTGTGACATTGAATAGCATGCCATGATGGCATTCAGTTTTCACTTCTCTATTTTTATTACACTGTTGAAAAATACAATATGATGGAGGTTTAACCACTAAATTAGTAACACAAAGTACTGTAATTTTGTTGGAAAAACAAACTATTCCTGATTTTGACTTTACGTTTCTTCAGCGCTGATGGACGCTTTGAGGGCTCCCTGATGACCAAAGCTATCGTAAAGCACAACGGTGCCATCACCTGGACGCCACCTGCCAGTTACAAGTCTGCCTGCACCATGGACGTCACTTTTTTCCCCTTTGACCGGCAGAACTGCTCCATGAAGTTTGGGTCGTGGACCTATGATGGCAACATGGTGGACCTGGTCCTGATGGACAACCACGTTGATCGGAAAGACTTCTTCGACAACGGAGAGTGGGAGATTCTCAGTGCTACTGGAGCCAAAGGAAACAGGAAGGATGGCTTGTATTCCTACCCATTCATCACCTACTCCTTCATTCTGAAGAGATTGCCATTGTTCTACACGCTCTTTCTCATCATTCCCTGTTTGGGTTTGTCCTTTCTTACTGTCCTTGTGTTTTACCTTCCCTCGGATGAAGGAGAGAAGCTGTCACTCTCCACCTCTGTCCTAGTGTCCCTCACTGTGTTCCTTTTAGTCATAGAGGAGATCATCCCCTCCTCCTCCAAGGTAATCCCTCTCATCGGAGAATATTTGCTCTTCATCATGATCTTCGTCACCCTTTCGATTATCGTCACCGTCTTCGTCATCAATGTGCACCACCGCTCCTCAGCCACCTATCACCCAATGTCGCCATGGGTTCGCAGTCTTTTCCTGCAGAAACTGCCCAGACTGCTTTGCATGCGAGGACACACGGACCGGTACCACTACCCGGAACTGGCTCCGGAAAGTCCTGAACTGAAGCCTCGCTCTGGAAGTCGGAGGGGAGGTTGGAAGACGAGCAGCGGAGCATGTGGACAGGCAGCTTCTGATGGGAAGGAGGAAGAAGCCTGGGCCACCATGTTGGAGAAAGCCATCTACTCTGTGCGGTACATCAGCAGACACATCCGTAAAGAGCACTTCATTCGTGAGGTGCGTATAGATATCACTAATTTCACTCTATTGTTTTTTCCCCTATTTTATGTCTTATTTCTGCTTTTCACAGGTGGTTCAAGACTGGAAGTTTGTTGCCCAGGTGTTAGACCGAATCTTCCTCTGGGCTTTTCTTACTGTCTCAATTCTGGGCACCATCCTCATCTTCACTCCAGCCTTGCAGATGTTCCTGAAAATCCCTCCTCCAACTGCAACCGAGGAGCCGCCTCTACACCAGTAAACATCACCATCTTTATCTGTGGCAGCTGAAGGTCTTCACTCCAGAATTTATAAAAAGTTACAGCTGAGCAAGAAGAAGAAACGTTCAAAGACTATAAAATCCTCTGACCACATTTATATATTGTTATGTTTCAAGTGCACAAAATAACGTTTCACAAAGCGATGAGGGAGGTTTTTTGTTTTGAGGGCAGTTTAGTGCATTTATTTCTTCACAAATGGTAGGTCACATACGCTCACTCTTTACCATTGAATGAATGCTGATATTTAATAAACTGGAATCTAGAGAGCAAAACAGAAAAAAGATATGCATATAGTGTAAAAGCTGGATTTATGCATTTAAATCACTTGCTCAAATTATTTCTGTTTGGATGTTTGTTTTTCTATGTTTACAACCTGCATAACATCTCTTTATCAAGTTGAAAACAGCCAATTAAGATTCCCAGAAAATCAGATTCTTAAATTCTTGGCACTGAAAGCCAATTAACACCAAAACATGTCTTCTTGTTTATCCTAGTTTCTAGCAGAATAATTTAACTACCATATATGTTCATTACCAAAACCTTGAGTTTTATCTTAGTGGAAAATTAGAACTCTTGTTTTAACTGTATTTTATGCTCTCTAAAAGTAAGCTCATTTAAAATATAAGTAAAGTTCCCATAGAGTTCTGTTTTGACTTGCTGCATAATGCATTCCACTAAAAGCTTTAAATAAACTGAGTCTTTAGTTGCTGTACTTAATGGCATTTTTGGCCTTTGT
This sequence comes from Xiphophorus maculatus, assembly GCF_002775205.1. Lineage (NCBI taxonomy): Eukaryota > Metazoa > Chordata > Actinopteri > Cyprinodontiformes > Poeciliidae > Xiphophorus > Xiphophorus maculatus. The sequence continues at coordinate 15,383,865 of NC_036465.1, read as the reverse complement.
TCTGTTTGATAGATTTGTATCTAATTTGTTTTCAATAAATCATGTAGTAAAATCTAAGGCTATAAACGTAGGCGCTGCAATAAAGAAATCAGAGATGATAATTGGCAACTCCTGAAGAAAATACATTTTTGATGCTGATATCGCCACCCAGTGGTAAATCAGAACACAACATACAAATGTTTTCTAAAAAACTTAACAGGTAAAAGAATATATAAACACCAAGAACAATGTAGAAAAAGACTACATTTAAGACTTTATTTAAAGAAAACAATAAAAAGGTTACTCTGTATTGATATGTGTAATAAAGGCATTTTTTAAATTATAATGCCATTAATTTCCATTGCCGTTTTGTGTGTATTTAATTTGTAAATATCTTTTTTTAGAACACTGTGGAAAATAAATGAAAAAGGACAGGGTAGTTTGCTCTCAAAGTTTTATTAGATGAAAAGTAAAATTCATTTTAAATATTTTGGCTACATCTCAGTGAAAAAGTTGTAAAACTCATTTCCTGTTTAAAAAAAGTAAGAAATAGATCTTCTACAAACTAAACTGTAAAGCACTCTCTGCACTACGATCTATAACTCCCAGTAGGATCAAAATCCTGCCTTTAAAAAGTTGTGATAATGTGTCCACATCATGAAGTTCCTCTATCTTGTTGTCTATGTGTGTCGGGCAGTCTGGCTGTCCAGGTGAGCTTGTGCATTTCGCAGCATCTCCATTAACTGCCTGGTATTTTCACTGCAACACACCCAGATTAAAGAAAGAAAATTAATGAATTTAAAGAAGCGTTTAAAAAAGGTTAACAATCACTTTGACTTTATTATAAGCTGCAAATTGAAAAAGCTGATCTAAATAAAATATTCTCAGATGATCCTTGAAACTGTCAACAAAACTTGTGGACTTCATTCATTGTTTTCCATAAAAATGTAGCAGAGATGTAATTGTGAAGGTTGACTCACTCAGCCACAGAGCGGTCAAACATCAGGTGGCTCATGTCCATGTAGTATTGAGCGCTGTCTCGAACTGCCGTCCAGTGTTCGCTGGCCTAAAGACCAAAGACATTCAAGTTTGTTTGTACTGCAACTGTAAAAAACCACAACTCTGGCTAAACTGCTGTACAAGTAGAAGTACAGTTTTAATATCCCAATTTTAACTGAGCAGGAGATATTTCGAGTTGCTTTGACTGAATTTTGTACCATCGACTCTGCAGAGTTACCTGTTCCTGGATGGTGAAACCCCACATGTTCTGGGAGTGGTGTGGATCCCAGTATCCCGCCTGTCTCTTCAATCTGATGAACTTCTTAGCCACCTCCTCATTAATAAACGGAGCAGCGAACACCCCTGAAAACAACAGCAGATTACTGCTCTTGAAATAAAAGAGGGTAAATATATTACCAATAAAAAAGCAGCAAATTACAAGAAATATGTTTGATTTTCTTTGACGAATCTGTTCTGTAACATTAAAAGAATCAAGGTTGTTCTGCAACAAGCATTAAACCAGGCTTCATAGAGAATGCAGAGATTGTTAAATGTGTGTTGATCTCAATTTGAATGTGAAATTGGAATTTTAAGCAGCAGATAAACAAAAAGTCATTTATAAATTCGTAGTGGAATCAGAACAAAACATGAATTCAAAATAATATTTTACAAATAAAAAATGGAAAATAATCAAAAATAAAAGCGTGGCTTGCATTTGTTGACATCTCCTTTACTTTAATATCCCTGCAAGTAAAATCAAGTAAAGTAGAAGAAGTCACCATCTGTGGCAATATTTGATATGGACTATATGGTCAGTTGCCAGTGCAGCATTAGGAAAGGGAGCGAGCGAGAACCAGATTGAAAGATATTTACATAGCTGGCAGTTGTGCCCTGTTGTTTTAATGCATGAGCAGATAATGGGGAGTTGTCATCCCCTTGCTCAGTAGGCATCGGTCCCAGCTGCTGAGAATAGGAAGAGTAACCCTAATGCTTTAAGGCGGCGCAGCTACAAATTATGTTGACACAGAATTGAATTTTTGCATTTTAATCAAAGGAAAGGGCATACAAAACGCATGATTCATTACTGGTCACCTAATTGAACTGTCTATCCCTATATCATCAACTTTCAGCAAAACCCAGCTGTTAATGTGTGGAGAAATTTAAAGCAGGGTTAGGTTAGGAAACAACTTCTCAATCTTTCAATATCTCACAAAGCACAGTTCAATTTAGCGTTAAAAAATTAAAAGTATGGCACAACTGCAAGCGTACCATAATTTGAGCATTAATCAGAGATGCTGCCAAAGATTTACGGTAACTCTGGGAGAGCTGTAGAGATTCCCAGCTCAGGTGAGGGAAACCTAACATTATAAAGCTTAGCTGTGGAACTTGTAAAGCTGGTAAAAAAAAACTTTCACTGTAAGAAAGCTATAAGAAATCCACTTTAGACAAGGTGCTTATTTCATGGAGAGATCAAAAACAAACATTTCAGGCCTTCATGCAAGACACTGCATGTGATGGGAAACTAGCACTGAAATCAGAGAGTTTACCCTGAACCTACCATTCCCATTGTGAAACATGACATGTTTTGAGGATGTTTTCTTTAAAAATCAGGGACAGGGAAAATGATTCAATAGGAAAAGAGATGATGCTAAATATGGAAGAATCTTGCAAGAAAACATACAAGAGGCTGCAAAACAGTTCTGTCTTGAATGAAGATTCACAGCACAATGATCACAATATGAATATCTACAATGGAGTGGTTTGAATAAAAGCAAAGCTAGATGTTAGAATGGTCCAATGACAGACCAGAGCTAAATCTTAATTGGTGGCAAGACTTGAAAACTGCTGTTAACAGATGCACTCCATCTAAATATTGCTGAGTTCAGAAAAAGATCTTTCTTTATGCTTCATTTGCTTTGGCTGCAAATGAAGCAAAACTTGGATCCACATAGTGTTATGCTTTTCATAATTATTTGTAAATTTCTTCCACTTTATAAGTATGTACTACTGAACTTTAGTCAACCACACACTAAAGATTCCAATAAAATCTCTGCGTGCTGCTGCCAGTCATGACCAGGATTCTCTCGCAAAAGAGATTTTTAATCTCAATGAGAGTTTCCTGGTAAAATAGAAAAAAACTAAATGTGGCTGAACATAATTTGCAAAAGCTCAAGGTGCAGAAATACTAAATGTTGCATGAATCTAAATTCATTCAGAGCTGAATTGCTTAACAGTTTGAGTGTGTTGAAATGAAGTTTGAGCTCTAAAGCTCAAGCTCTATGCAACTTTATTACATAAAATCAACAAAGAAAAAAAAATCACTTACCACTTAAAATCGCCAACAGGATCACATTCTTCATGACTAACAAATATTAAATACAAATCATAGCAGAACAAAAATAAACGAAATTCAACAAATATTTCTGACTTTCTAAATAAACAAACTGTCTAGAACGTGGCAGAGAGTGAATTTTACCTGCAGGCTGAGTATGAAGCTGGCAGCTGAATGTCTGCTTTCTGAGCTAAGAGCTTGTCAGCATGTTGGAGGAAACAGGAGTTTCTTTCACTGATTTTTAGCAGCAATGAGAAAGGAATGAAAGGACTCAAGCATCAGCCACAGTCTCTCACCCAAAGTCAGCACTCATATGTTGCCAGTGATCGCTCAGGCCTTGCAGGCAGAGACACAAATAAACACTTTGGAGACTTACAGGAACAAGTCAGGCTGTGAGATCCAGCAGAAAGGTGTTGCTGGCTGGAGGAAGCGTATGAGGGGCCGTTTAGGACAAAATTTACGTTTTGTCTCTCACACACTACCAAAAAGTCTCGCATACTCCAAAAAAGTAGCCACGCACACTCCAAAAAATTACGTTTTGTCTCTCACACACTACCAAAAAGTCTCGCATACTCCAAAAAAATAGCCACGCACACTCCAAAAAATTACGTTTTGTCTCTCACACACTACCAAAAAGTCTCGCATACTCCAAAAATGTAGCCACGCACACTCCAAAAAATTACGTTTTGTCTCTCACACACTACCAAAAACTCACGCATACTCAAAAAAATAGCCACGCACACTCAAAAATTACTCACGCACATTCAAAAAATACTCAAATTGCGTATACACACACTACTAAAATGTCACACACACACAAACGTTAACTTTCTCGCTCACATACACTACTATCAGCTCGCTCACATACACTACTACCAGCTCGCTCACATACACACAAACGTTAACTTTCTCGCTCACATACAGACGTTTATCTCTCACATACACAAGACTAAAGTTGAACACACACACAGTACTAAGACTCGTTTTATGTATGTGTGAGAGCGAGACTTTTTATGAATGTGTGAGAGCGACACTTTTTATGAATGTGTGAGAGCCAGACTCTTTTTGAATGTGTGAGAGCGAGACTTTTTTTGAATGTGTGAGAGTTGTCACGGAAGAGGCGGGGCATAATTTTTGGATCAAACTGCGCATGCGTAGATCCTAAACTATAAGTTTCGATTGTTGACTCACTGTATGTTCTATTACTTAGTATATTTGTGCTTTTAAATATATATAGAACGTTTAACTTTCTTGTAGATTAAATGTGCTATAGAAATAAATGAATCTGATTGATTGATTAAAAATAGCAAAATTGCTGTAGTACAATCTGTCCACTGGGTGCCAGTATTACAGGAATTATGAACCGGCGCCAACTAGTGCCGAAGAAGAAAGAGTTTGCTATACCGAACATGGCTAACTCTAATTCGAAACGAGAGAGAATTGGTCAGGCAGCTGCCATTCTATAGCACATTTAATCTACAAGAAAGTTAAACGTTCTATATATATTTAAAAGCACAAATATACTAAGTAATAGAACATACAGTGAGTCAACAATCGAAACTTATAGTTTAGGATCTACGCATGCGCAGTTTGATCCAAAAATTATGCCCCGCCTCTTCCGTGACAACTCTCACACATTCATAAAAAGTGTCGCTCTCACACATACATAAAACGAGTCTTAGTACTGTGTGTGTGTTCAACTTTAGTCTTGTGTATGTGAGAGATAAACGTCTGTATGTGAGCGAGAAAGTTAACGTTTGTGTGTATGTGCGCGAGCTGGTAGTAGTGTATGTGAGCGAGCTGGTAGTAGTGTATGTGAGCGAGAAAGTTAACGTTTGTGTGTGTGTGTGTGTGACATTTTAGTAGTGTGTGTATACGCAATTTAAGTATTTTTTGAATGTGCGTGAGTAATTTTTGAGTGTGCGTGGCTATTTTTTTGAGTATGCGTGAGTTTTTGGTAGTGTGTGAGAGACAAAACGTAATTTTTTGGAGTGTGCGTGGCTACTTTTTTGGAGTATGCGAGACTTTTTGGTAGTGTGTGAGAGACAAAACGTAATTTTTTGGAGTGTGCGTGGCTACTTTTTTGGAGTATGCGAGACTTTTTGGTAGTGTGTGAGAGACAAAACGTAAATTTTGTCCTAAACGGCCCCTCATAGAAGCGTTAGCAAAAGCAAACTCACATTTTCAGCACTTTCTACAAAAGGATACATTAATCAAGTGGGTTTTTTTATTTGCATTTGTGCAGAAAATCTGCTCACAGCTCACAAAAATGTGCATGTACAGACATCATTGTGTATTTGGTTAGTTCCTCCAAAAACAGCAGTCAACATTTTCAACTTTCTGAAGCTTCCTTTTATGCACTTCTGTTCAGTGCTGCACAGAAGCGCGTTTAGTTTTGGTCTCTTTTGTGCACTTCACTCATGTCTCCACTAGTTGGGGTGATTGTCAAGCTAAACAGGACAGATACAAACTGTTTGCAGGGATTTGGCCAGTTTGCTTTACAAACTTTTAGGATACATAATCTGCTAAAACGTTGTGTATGTCTGAAAAAATGGTTCAGTTTTTGTTTACCACTTGACCATATTCTTATTTCCAACTCTTTTAATCTTCCTATAGTTGGTCATAATGCTTTAATTTTAACATTGCTGTTGCAAATTTGCTTCACTCACTATCCAGGATTTGTTAGTGGTAGCATTATGTTGAAGTTTACATCCATGTATGTTTTAGTTAAAGCTAAAACTGTCATGAATTGCAGAATGAGGTGGTAAGGCAAATGAGGTAGCCCCAGGTTGCAGATAAGGCTATGATAATTTAATGGTGAACTCTTCAACAAGCCAGACAGCACAGATGAGCAAAGTCAACAACTCACACTGGTAGTAACTGGAAACCGACAAGAAGACAACTGACAGAATAAAATAGACTTACAGATTAGTCAAGGACCAGACGAGGAACACAGGTGGGGTTAAATACACAGAGGGTAATCAGGGAACGAGACACACCTGGGAACAATCAAGGGGTAGACAGGACAACACGGAGACTCAAGACACAGAAATCCAAAATAAGAGGTTAAACTGCATAATATAGGCTTAACACATGAAGGGGGAAGGTAAAATTTGTGTTCAAATCAAAGGCCAAGACTTAAAATAAATATCAACGTAAGTCCCAGGAGATCTCAGCAATACGTCTTGTTGAGATAAGGCTCCAAAGACTTTAAAGAACGAGCCAAAGATTTCATGTGAATCATTTGCATCATGTTATATTTGCAGCATTTTGAAATTACTGTTGCAGCTGCACAAACACTGCCACAGGAAAACTGAAGTTGCCATCAGAGTTAATTCATACTTGTAATAGTGGTAAACAGAGGACAGAGCAAAACTGAATATTAAATCAAGCTAAATAGGAACCTAAGCAAGGTTAAATGTGCATATAATGACCTGGGGTGGTGTAATATTTACCAGAGTTGTTCTTTGAAGATTCCCAGTTCTTCCACCCACACAGTCACTAAACTCTCAGATCTCTTTCTGCAGATCTGCTTGTGTTTTCCAAACTGTCTGACTGTGTCACTTTCCTCACCTGTAACGGCATCGTTGACCTTTTCCACAGTTAATTTTAAAGTATGTGTGAGAGATTTGACCTTTCACTGACATTCCATTAAAAAAAACAGAGTCAGTACCTGCACAGACTAACAAATTTGCAGACTTGCAGTGAGAGGACACAGGAGACGCCGTCTCTGGAAGACCAATGTGCCAGTCTAAGGCTTTTGGGTGATATTATTGTTGAGATGAGGCATCATTTCCAGGAAGATGGGACTAGTGCCATAATGAATAGGATGAAATCTACTTTGTACAGATATTAACTGGATGAAAAGGTTTAAAAATACAAAACCACAACAACCCGAATTGTATGCATGTAAAAAAAAAGCCTTAAACATCTGAGGTAAAGTAACTGAAACATTTCTCAATTTATAAATTAGATAAATCAAAGTGTCTGAAGATTCCCTTAATAATAATCAATGTTTTCCTATGACTCAGGTATAAATATGACGTGACATAATAATAGCCACACTTTAAAATAGGACAGAAAATTAAAAAAAGGACTCAAGTGAGAGATATTTCAATGTAAATATTGTGAATATAAAAAAAATGAATACATAACTAACTAAACTAAACTAAAGGACTTTTTTCTCATTTGGTTAGACCAGATTGCTAAAGTTAACCCATAAAGTTGCACTAATTTGATGTGGTTCCACTAGGAAGGAGAACTACAGTACATCACTTGTGAAATCTTCACTTGGATTTGACAGTAGTAAAGCCATTTTCGTTTGTTTTTTTTATGTTTGTTTTTCCAACTTTACTGCCAAAAAAATGTCAAATATGTACATGTTTCAGGAAATGTTATATGCAAACAGACACAGAGAAATGCACAAACACACGTTGGTGTCTTTCACACATCAAAGGTAGCAACTCAAACTAGAACTCAAACTCTTCTGACCTCATTCTATCAAATACCTGCACACATATGCACCCTGCTGGGACGAGTGTATGTTTTTTAAACAAATATTTAATTTAGAAACATGGAGAGATGTGATTGGGTCTTTGATAGTAAAAACAAAAATCATCTTTTTTTTTTTTACTATCTTTAAATGAAATGTCCTCATTTCAAATGAAATTGTTATATATATATAAAAAATAAATCATCTTACAATAATATGCAGAAAGCTTAAAATAGTTATTCTGTCATCTATTTTTCAGAGATAGAAATAGAACCAACATATAGGCTAACATCTGCTGTTTGCTTTTACAGCACTTCTTGCATACATTCTCACAAACATGACATAAACATACAGCTGTCAATCATTGCATCTACTTGTTTTTTTATGGTTTAAAAAACAACATACACAAAGAAGAACATTAACAGAATACTTTACTTATAAAGGGCATCAACAGTGAGTTTTGCCCCCACATTCACATCTGTTCTCACCACTTTAACAAACAAACAAGCAATGTCACACATTTTCTGCTTCAATTGAGCAAGTTGACAGAATGTGGGCTTCATATTGGTTAATACGTTATTTATACATATGTTTTATTTATATTTTATTAATCCTGCCTCTGACCTGCTTTACTGCAACAAAATTAATAAGCTGGTTATCTAAAACTTGGAGAAACAAGTTGCATCATCTCCGTTTTTACTTTACATCCAGACAGTATAAACAGCGTACCACTTTTTCAACATTTTGTTATGTTACAGCTTATTCCAAATTGTACTAAATTTATGTCTTTCCACAAATATTCTACAAATACCTCATCACAGCAATGGGTAAATGGGTTTTTGAAATATTTACAAATTTATTAAAAGTGGAAACCAAGAATCACATTTATGTCTTCACAGCCTCTAATGAAGCTCAGTATTGAGCTGTTTCCAAAAATTAACCTTGATATGTTTTGACACCTTAAACGGATTCCACTTGTGGTTAATTCTGTTGATTGGACTTGATTTGGAAAGGCACTCAACTATTTATATACGGTCCCACGATTGACAATGCAGATCAGAGGTCAAACACAAAGCATGAAATCAAGGGAATTATCTTTAGACCTCTGAGACAAATCTGAGGAAGACCCCAGAAACATTTTTACTGCTTGGAAAGGTAAAGCTGCCTAAAAATGGGTGTGCTAATCTTGGGGCATCGTATTCAAAAAGACCTGATTCTGTAATTCCTGCCAAAGATGGATCAACATGTTACAAAGCAAAGGCCGTGATTAGTTATGTGAATGTAACTTCTTGGTTCTCTAATTTCAATACATATTGTCAAAAATACTTTTTCACATTGTCAAAATGAGGTATTCATACGTAGATTTTTAAAGAATGGTATTAATTTCTGACAATTTTTAACCAAAATCTTTGGAAAAAGTGAAGTGCTGTGAATTCTTTCTGGATGCACTGCAACTCTCAACACATTTATTGTTGCTTTGTCTTATGAATATTTTACTGCTGACAAGATTTGTTTCAATTCATAAAAATAAAAACTGACAAAAACCGCCCATAAAACTCTCCACCTGTGCTCACACAAACAAGGGGGGAATTCTCTCTAAGGCAGTTCTTGGTGCTATTTTTCTTTTTAATTACCATGTGCTTTAAACAAGCAGTGAGGCCATAGAGCCTCATCAGTTATGAGTTTGCTTGGGGCCAAACAAACACTGCAGAGAGTGAGATGTTTTTATTCTTCATCTGGCTTTGAGCAGAAATACTTTTTTTAACACAAAGGATTTGTTTGCCACTCCTTCCTCTGGGGATAAAGTCACATACAGAGCAGTCAAAGAGTAAAGACTTCCAGTGACTCTAAAATAAGGCATGTATCCAGAGTCACTGCAGAGAACCTCGCATGGTTTGCAGCTTCCACTCTAAAATATTGGTTTTGCATATGTAGCTGATAACGTGGCTAAAGAAATGCATAAGTGTAAATGTTTTAAAAAGAAATGTATTGCTGTATAGCTTTTTTAAATGTTTATGTTGATTTGATATGCTTGATCTCTCTCAGCCAATGAATATTTACATAGCAACCTTTTAAGGAAAACCACAAAGTATGGAAATACGAGTGAAATACAAATAACATTTTGAAATACATAAACCACAAAAAGAGAAAAGAACAATAGTTCAAAACTAAAATAAAAGGGGTCAGAGAAACTAACAGCAGTCTCTTGTGACCAAGGTTGTTAAGTTCTTGATATTATGCAAACGTGTTTGAAAAGATTTGATCTTTCTATACTTGGGCTCCTTTCACTTGATCACTTCAAAATGTCCTTGCTGGCCTTTAGATGTAATCAAAACAGTTTGTTTTTTCAGAACATTGTGTCTTAAAAGAAAGAGTGACAGGCAGGGTCTCAAACACAAATTGTGCCCATAGAAAAAGAGGCTTAACCCAAGTTTTGACAGCGAAAAGAAAATAAAAGTAAGCAGATATATCAATGCAATTAAATTGAAAAGAGTAAGATGTTTTAAATCCTTTGAAGTTTTACAACATGGTAATGCAATTTTTTGCAGCAATGCCTTGCAGGTAGGTCTCTTGTTTAATTCATGACTAGGTTATATATGACTTTCAGTGTTGACTTTGCCTGCTGTAGTTATGTGTGCATATTTTTTTCATCTATTTACTATGACTTACTCACACAGCCAAAAAATGTTGATTGCTTAGTTATGGAGGAAGAGAGACAGATGTGGTTTGGGATTGAATAGAGGACTTGTGTAATGACAACATGTGGTGCCAAATACTCTGGGCTCCTTAGGTAGCTGTTTATTTTTTAACTCATAACATTAAATGACTAAATAATGCACAAGAGACCGAGTTGTTACAAACATCTCGCAGCTGCTACTTTAGCCTCCAAACGTCTCTGTCTTTCCACTCAATATAGAGGTAGGTATAACAACTCCTTTTGGATTTTTTTTTTTAAGTCAACAGATGTTTTGGAAAATATGAAGATGATTACTGGCTGAGCTCACTATGTGTCTAGGAGATCTACAGTCTGGAGTGAAATTATGCACGAATTGAAGTTAGTTAAACACATGCCCTCCGATACAGTTTCCTCAATCATAAATAAGTAAGGTAAGACAAAATGGATATGAATTAATTAGATACCACAGACTCAACACATCATTTTAAATAAAACTCCTTTTTTCTGCTGGGAAGAGTAACAACATGGAGACAAATAGACAGAACATTTGGAAGAATAGTTAGTATTCTTGCTCCCTGCCTGTGGGGCCCTATTTTCATCTGAAATTATTTATGGACTGGAATAAATAGGTCACTTGATTATGAGCCAGCTTGGCACAAAAAGGAGACAAGTACAACAAAAATGCAGTTGATGAACCTCATTGTAACACCAGGAAGTGGGAAATTGCAAAGAGACACATGGCACGATTATAGAAAAACTGTCGACAGCTGTGCGACAAGCAGGGTCGGCTGGTGATAGCTGCTTGCTTTATGAACTGGAGACGCTAATTCTGCCCATTACACAGAACTTATGGACAATGGATTTCTCTCTCTCTCCTTTTTTCCTTTTCTGTTATTTTTTAATACGAATCAACAGGAGCTATTTTTTAAAATGAACTGTCAAAATAATCTTTCACACACTTTTAGTTCATTCAGCTTTTTGATGAAATAAATAACAATAAGAGTAACTATTATAAGTAAGTGTTTTACTCTTAATGGCAAATAATTATTCTGTACTGTATGTGGTGCCAAAATAATTATAGCACGTCTCTGCAGTAAAGCCATTGAGTGCTGCAGCACTCGTACCTCACCGTAATAAACTCATTACATACTATTTGTTTACCAACACGCTAAGTGTACATGAAATGGTCCTTTGCTGTTTTAATTGGGCTTATTTCAGACTGTGTTGAGCATATGCTGTTACTATGTAAACTACATTTGTTTTCATTGCAGAATGGAGGTTGTTTTGATTAATTAACAAGCACAATGAAGCCAATTAGTCAAGAAACAAACTGCAGAGAGCTGCACAATCTGTTCTCTCCTGGTTCCAGGCTGCTGAGCACCACCAGTTAAAGGTCGGCAGCACCAACCTGATATCAAGTCTGACCTTTTCACTCAACACACTTTGATTTGTTTTTGACAGGAAAATTGTCATTTGATTTGTTTTCTAAATATATATATATACCACATGCTTCAGTCAAAACAAAATACATGCAACATATTATTTAATATGACTAAAATGTTCTACTGATCGGTTTTTGTTTAAGGGGAAAAAGCAAATAAATAAAGAGTAGAAATGTGATGGACAACACCTTTTGGTTGAAATATCTCATAATTTAAACAAACCTTGGTGAAGAACAAGTAAACACTAGGAAATATTTAGACTATATAAAATGTCCATACACCCATCCATCTGTCCATCCATACGTCGTCTTGAGCTTGTTCGAGATAGAGAAGCAGAGGTAAAAGTTCTAGGTGGGCAACCCAGACATTTCTTCCCATCAGTGTTCACTCCAGCAAGTTCTGAGTCTCCAGAGTCTCCACTTGGTGGAAAACCTTCATAAGGAGGCACCTGGCAGCTTTATGACCACAAACTGCTACAGCTAGACTTTGTTGTTTTTTTTAATGAGAAAGTTTAGTGAATAAAGTTTGAGTTCAATCAGCCTATTTCATCCACATCTGAGCTTAAGTTCTTTTGCTTATGTTAATTTCTTATAAAAATTGGAGGAATAAGACATAAATACAGACATATTGGCTCAACTCCATCAACCCAACACAGAATAACGCTGCAGAGAAGGCCTCTTATTTTCTGTCTATCCATTTGCTGCTCCATCAGTAATAAAAATCCTCCATCTAGGTAGAGGCTTATCCTCTACCTAGATGGAGGATTTTTTTACTTGAGAAACATAAGCTCAACCTTATATGAACTGATTCTCAACCAGGGGCTCCTCAGTTGCTGACTTCTCCAATGCGAGCTGAATTTCAGATTTTTAATACGCCAACAGAACCACATCATCTATAAAAATATGAGTTTCCCAAAAAGACACCATCCTCTTCCCCTCTTCTTCTTAAGATCCTGTCCATGAACACCATAAACAATATCAGTGAAAAGCTGCAGCCATTGCATGCAGAGTTCCATCGTGCACTGAGAACAACTTTGACTAATATTTTACATTTTATAGCTACTATTTTATGACAAACAAAGGTTTTAACTGTTCCTTCATTAAATTTAATGTGCAGATAAAACACTAGACTCTCTCTGTTGGAGTGTCATTGTACTCCAGACAGAATGTGACAGGTTCCAGTCTTTGCTCAGATGTCTCTGTAAGTTGTCATTGTCTTTCTGACCTTAAAAAGATTTTCCGATGTACTGCAGGTGAATAATTTATTCTGTTGCACATCTAAATATTCTGAGTATGAGGTTGTGTACTTGTTTCTAGTGAGCTCCTTTGTTACGTTGACAATATAGACCTTTACAAGGAACTGAAAGGAAACGTTGGGGGCTCTCTTCAGCTGGAACTACATAGAAAATCCACATGTTTAAGACCATTAAGGTAATTTATATGTTTCTATGTCTAGCATGTTTCATGGCACCTCTCAGTGCAATAATAGTGTAAAATCAAAAGAAAACTGTAAAATGTCTTAATCTTTTAGAGTTTACATTATCGGTGGTGCAAAGGAAATACAGAGAATTACCCCATTAAAAAATGGGTCCGGCAGATGTGGAGCAATTTAAGTTAAAGTTTTTAGGTGGTCAGGATCCTAGGCAGCTTTGCCAAATGTGATAAATAATTTTGAAAACAGAGGCATGTTCAAAGAATGGATTAAAAAATTTAATTTAAAAATGAACTTAGATTCTGTGCCTTTCTACACTTTCTCCAGCTTCTGGGACCTTTATTTCCAAAAGTATTATAAAACTTACTTCAATCTGAAAGGGGAACTGTTTCCAGTTGCAGCCCAAGCCTTTAAAGATCTCCATCTCTTTAATGGGTTTTACTTTTTTTTCCCTCCACTCAACTTTCCATTAATATCTTTAGACAAAACACAACAGCAACAGTAATCTTCTTTATAAATTCATTTTAGAAATCTATTTGAATGGTCTTATGAGACTGAACTTTCATTAACTGTAAACTAATTACAAAAATAATAATTATAATAATCAAAGCAAAGCTTCAAATATTTTTTTCTCTGTAAAAAAAGTGAGTGCAATCACTAAGAGTAACGTAAATCTATTTGTCTCTCTTCACTTCAAAGTTCTGCGTGTTTTTCACAAAAGCGCAATTGCAAAGAGACAGACTGCTAACCAGCTTGTGTGTGTGAGTGAATCTGTACCTGGTGTTGCGTGACGGCGCCATTCTGAACTCCACTCTGCCGTCTGTCAGCCCTTTCCCCCCCTCCTCACACTCTCTTCATTCCTCCTCCTCTTTGTCTCTTTTCTGCCTCTCGTTCATTCCACCGGAGAGCCGCAGCGCCATCCTCGAGGATCCGACACGGAGAGCCCACAGCCGGGCAGCGGAGTTCAGTGAACAGCGTCAGAATGCGGTGCCACAAGTTTTGGGGTCCCTGTTCGGTTGGATTTTATATTTGTACTGCCATGCTTTTTAAAGGTAGGTTTGAATTATAGTCACTTTGGATTATTTTAGGTTAAATAGCGTTGTATGAGTTTTAATTCAAACCCAAGATAATGTTTTATTAATTGGAATGATACAAGTTTGACTAGAATTTGATATTTTAGCAGCTTCTTTTTATGTTGTGATGCGTTCACTAAGGAGTTATCAACTTAACTAAAAAAAATATGGTTTAGTTTCCTATTGCATGCTTTCTGAATCCCTACAAGGACAGTTTGAATCAGTTTGGTCTTAACTAATTTATACAAGGGCAAATAATTATCACAAGTAGTTATTTTCAAACCCTGTGCACACATCTGATTACATACATATACCTTCTGCACATTTGGCTTTGGTTAGTTCATGTGTAAATTGATGTGCATGCATGGGTTTGTAATTCAGCTCCATTCCATCATCATCATCAGCAGCAGCAGCAGCAGCAGCAGCAGCAGCAGCAGCAGCAGCAGCAGCATCCTCATCCACAACATCTGGGCTGTTTTCTTTCCACTTTGTAGTAGAGAGGTTTATTAAATTTCCACCTGCAAACTTAATGTGTGAGTGTGACATGCACCCACAAAATTATATATTGACCAGTCCTCACACCTTCCAATGCTCATATCTCACCTTGTTACAACCAGTCAGTGGCCAATCTGTGGGAAGGAAGATGGAGGGGAGAGAATATACAAAATAAATAGATACAGATCACATTTAAACCCATGACAACAGGCCTTCCTGTCATTTCTGTTGCATACCTGGAGGTAACTTTCAAGTGAGTACATTAATCGACATTAAAGTTTCACAAATATTGCAAATTGGGGGTTATGTGTTCGTCTTTACAAAACTGACAAAGCTATAAGAACCAAAAGCATGCTTAGGTGTCAGATAAGTAAATAAAAAATGCTGTCCAAACTAACCCTGTTCTAAGTGAATAAGTAAAATGTTAACCCTCTATGGCATGACTTTTTATTTTTGTGGGGAAGAAATATTTTCCTGCATTCTTTGGGAGCTTGGTGGTCCCTAATTACATGTCAATCATAAAATCGGACTCTGACACCTCCTGGAACCAGATTTGGGTTTGTTGCCTCAGGGTAACATTGGTCTAGAACACCAAGATTGTCTACACTGATTATGAGAAATGAAATACAAATCAAACAAAAACTATATTCATAAAAGAACTATTTTTTGGACAAAAATATGTCAAAAATCATGCCCCCCAAAAAATAAAATAAAGGAGCAATGTGAGGTACAGCTATGTGGTTTGTTGCCTGAGGGCAACGCCATGCCATAGAGGGTTAAATTATGTTAACTTAAGAATCAGCTGTCGTTAGCCATATTTTTGGGGAATGTGATAACTCCACACTTTAATGCCAGACATCTAGAAGCAACAAATGCTTAAATAGAACCTGTCTAATAACATCAAGTAGAGTAAAAGATCTAAAAATGGTTCACATTATGCACCAATCTTAAGAAATTAAAGAGATGCTAAGAAATAAAGTCAAAGACTGAAAATGATCCATTTGGAAAGGGTTGCAGAAACATTTTTTTTTTTAGATTTTATGACTAACGCAAACCAGAGTGAGAGGCAGTATTCAGACAAGAAGAGAACATGAAACAGTGGTAAATCTTCCCTGGATGGCCAAACTACCAAAATGACTCTAAAAGCGCATCAACCAATCATCCAGAAGGTCACAGAAAGAACCCATAACAACATCTTAAGCTCCACAGGCCTTCCTGAGTTAAGGTCATTATTCATGACTCAGTAATAAGAAAGAGAATAGACAGAAATAGCATCCATTGGGAAGCTGCAATGCAGAAACCATTGATGACCGGAGATAATGATCAATCTGATGATGTGGTCTACGTAGGCTCAGAGCTGCCCCACAAAAAATCTCTAGATTAGGATTAAATCGACATTTTAGATATTTCTAAAACAAAACATAAATTCTTCTATAGAAGTTTATTTAGCTCAAACTCCATTAAAAGCCTATTTTCTGATCCATTCTTATCCCTGAACTTGTGTTGGAAATTGTAAGTTGATAGAGTTATCTTTTGCTTCTCAGATTATTTAAACAAAAATGGTAACAATGTGTGTATGCATGTTAAACACATTTTCTAGCAGAGTAACATACAGTGTGCCCCATTGAATCATGTTAGTCAGATAAACTTTCTCATTCTAAATTAATGTTCGTTATTGTTTCTAGCACTGTGATCTTCTTTACCTATCTTTATTTATTACGTCATATATCCATCTCTATATATCCAATCATTTTCTTTTCTTGTCTTTACTGACTTTACATCTTTTTTATTTCTAAGAAACATTACACACTATTTTGTCCTAGTTTATGAGTGTTAGAGAAGACTTAAACTTTTTTATTGCCTCATAGAAAAGGGAAATGTATGATCATGACTCAGTTTACAGTCAACGTTTTCATATTAATTGTAAATTAGTAAATCAATTTTGAAACTTTATTTGGATTTAAATATTCATGAAAGAAATAATAATCTATAAAACTAACCATCTTAGTGATCAGTAATTTTTATTGTATTATTTTGTTGCATTTTTATTTTAATCAATTTAATATGTATTTAGATTTTTTTAAGTAACCTGGTTCCAATTATGAAGCTAAACCAGTTATACTCTGGTACACAAAATATGCATTTTACTCACACACCCAAGGTGAAGGTCACTGAACTGCCCTCAGCTCAGAGTGCATGTTCTCTGCTCTTTGTGTCTCTGTGCTGCCCTGTGATGGCCTGGTGATGGGCTCCATCCTGCTCTACTCCGCAGGGACAGAGTAGATAAAATAAAAAATTTACATATATTAATCTTCAAACATGTTAGAAGTACACTAACTATTTGTCTGACAGCAAATATGCTAAAGTATGTTAGGCTTTAGTGTAGGTATTATAACTTTTAGATGCCTCAGTCAGGCTTTTACCTACTTGATGCTGATTTCTGAGGTCTGACTGTTTCTGATTTGATTTCAAAGAGATATAAGACATAAAAAAGGCTGATGTGTTCAGAAAAATGGTGGTAAGAATCAATGGATTGTCAATAACAGATCATAGCTTATGAACAGGGAATATACTGTGTCTCCTGATTAACTGGTGCATCTCTAATATTTTGCTTTTTAAAGTGCACAAGGTTAACAAATCCTATGCCAAACATTCCAGATTTCAAATCACGTTTGATGACACAGCCAAACTTTGAATCATCACTACTATGATTGTGTGGTTCCACTCAGTTTGTCCATTGAACTCGACTTCAGGCATCCAGAACTTTAAGGCTGCTTTTCTTTCTGTGTCTCTTGCTGTATTTTTTAAAACGGTTTGGGTAATGGGCGAACCACCTGGGTTACCATCTGAACATCTGTTGCTGTTTTCCCCCAACAAACTCATCCCTCTTCCAAATGATTATGACTGAAATAATGAGGTGCTAGAACATGGCCTCTAAATTATTGTAGACCTTAATCTGTCTACAACAGATAACGAGAATGCTAAAATGAAAAGGAAACACTTTTCTTTTCTCTTGATTCTTTACTTTTTGTAAGACACTTGTTTCCTGCTATCATAAAAACTGTAGAGTTACACACATCCACAAATTTTATATGTCTGCTCCAATCCCATTGACATTTCAATGCTAAAACGTCTGTTAGCAATAATTAAGGTGCTTTACAATCTGAAGGACAGATAGAAAAGAGTAAAGAATGACATATTGTAGCTTTAGTTTCATTTCTTTAATCCTCCCAAGGCGTTGGCCTTTTGTGTTTTGGAAAGTTGAGAATTAAACTCACATTTATTAGCTTTTATCCAAATATGCATCTTTAAATGTATATTAGATTGGATGTAATGTGTCCCTTTCTAGTGTATGTTCACTGGCTCAGACTTTCATTTTAAACGTTGAGCTGTATAGTCAAAATTTGCATGGCGGTATCACAGATGTGAAAGATGTGAAAGACACTCAGCACTACCCAGTACTTCACTGATTCAGCTAGAGGATAGTGCAGTACTGGAGTTGTGTCTATAAAGCTGTAGCCAACAAAGTCAATAAGAATATATCATTACCTGTAAAGGATATATGAATGACAAAGTCTAGGTTGAAGGTTGAAAAACACCTTTGGTGCAAAGTGTCAACGTTACCTTTGTAATAATCTAAAAAATAACATATTTTGAAAATTTTTTAAAAAACCAAAAGGACGACCTTTTATTCATTTTAGTACACTGACTGGATCTTGATTGGTTATTTAGTAACTTAAAATTACAAATATCTTAAAGCGTGTACTTTAACTTATAATCATAATGTGGTATTACACATGTGGTAGACATGTTGGTAGGTGACAACATGTGCATTTATCATTTTACATCACTATCTGCAGTTTGCATGTTACCTACTCTTCCCTGTTTTCTATACCCACATCAATACCACTTTTATATTTGTTATATCTTGTCATATGGCATTTGTTGGAGCATCAACAACAAAGGCTGTCAGGGAGGAACGTCTGTCAGTGTTGACTTTTTATGCTGCATCAGGGTCTCCCCTCAATAACTCCTGTGTTTCAGATTGTTTGGAGATCAGAATACTTACACGTTCCAAACTGTATAAAAGATTTGACTTTTGCATTTATTCCTGATATTCATCAAGCGACTTTTAAAGATGTGAAATTCCTCTCTGGTCTCCAATGTTCTTTTCCGAGGTCAAACCTAAAAAGGAAGACTTCTGAAAGCACATTAGATTTTGAGCTGAATGAGAGTGCAAATGTGTTTCCTTGAAAGCAATTCAGTTCTCCAATTTTCCAAAGCCCTTAGTCATTTCATCTGTATTGTGTTTATGTTTGTTCCTTTGAATTTAGGTGAATTTATTTTGAGCCTCGGTAACCATGTAATTCCTGGCTGCAGAGTATTTGGCAGCACAGGAGCTAAGAGAGAATGATTACAAATGAGAAAATAACACTAAAGTGTACTCCTCTAAGAATAATAATACATGACACATTAGGTTCTTTTAGAACTCAAAAAGGCTAAAATACAAACAAAAGAAAAATAGTACAATTAGACTAAACACATTAGAAAGCCAAAGTAAGGAAAAACTGAATATGCAAAACCAAAGTAGCTAAGAAAAACGTTAAGTCCTAAAGATTATCATTATTATTCATGATTATTTTCCATCTTAGGTCCCCGTTTCATCCCTTCCTACTTCCATTTCATAGCATTCATTGAACTATGGAGACAATTAAAATGCTTGAGGCCTGAAAAAAATCAAAGTAACTGTTATATTTACCGTTCTTCTGATGGTAGATACGATTTATTAGAGTCAATCAATTTGCTTACAGTAAACAATGCATAGGGCATACAAAATCACTTTAGGTCTCTTGTTGTCCAGTGGTGGTAACATCCCCCAAATGGATACAAATTGGTTCAAATATTGCTAAGCTAAAAGCTTCTTTTGGGTTTGAAAACATGCATCAATGCACTAAATGACAAAAAAATCATGTTACTGCTGTTGCTGTATGTCTTGTTGCCATGGCGCAGATTTTGTTTTTAAAACAGATGTAAGCAGTGGTGGATCGCCTAAGCAAAAATTATTGAATAAACACGGGAAATTTAGTTTTAGTTTTGATAGTGACCAGTGTAGTCATTGCTGCTTTTCTTTTTGTTTATCACGGGAAAATTATTTTTGAACACTATAATGTTATAAAAGGATAATTATATTGTACAATTATTGTATAAAGAAAAATCAGTCTGATCTTGTAGATGTAGCAGCCTTCCTCATTGACCAGCTGGAGAGTTATGGCAGGCTTCATATTTTTTACCATGTGTTCAGCATGGACATGTGACTCAAAGTACAATAAGACATCTGTTAAATTTTCTTAACCCCAGTAGTGTGGAAAGGAGGTGCATGCATGTAAATCCTGGACATAATTTCATGTGGCATATAGACTGATATGGTTTCCATAGGAATCAAAACCATGGATATCCATATTTTTAGCCATTCATTGTTCACCACCTGTATCCTGCAATAACTAAATGAAATGTAACATAGTTTAGAGCCTGTTGAACTGCTTTGTCAGCTTTATAAGAGCTATTGTGAAGCAGATGCAGATGTTATCAAGTAAACACCAATGCATATGCATCTAAAAATCCCACATTGTTTAACTAAAGAGTTACTGAATAACAACTGTAGATTGTGAATTTTAAAGAAAATATCAAGTCCAGAGAGGCAGCAATCACTGTGATTTGCATGAGAACCAGTCAACCTACTTAAAAGATCTTTAAAAAGATGTAATCTCTATATCATTAATGGTTTCGTTAAATATGGATTAGCAGTTGCTGAATATCTCAAATAGGAATGGAAAATATTGATGTTATGTAATCAAAACAACTCCGTTATTTCTGCTCGGCAGCTTTTTAAGCATTTATCCGCATTAGAAATCTGGTGGCAATCTTTTAATTTACCCAAAGCATAAGGAAAATATTGGTTTATTTAGGTTTATATAATAAATTACTTTGCTCAAATGAACGTACCGCATCACCTGTACTGAAAGAAAGAAAAGAACATCCTGTAATTGTGTAGGTAAGCAGCTCTGACTGGATGGGTACAGCTGGGTGCCTCAGGGTTCACAAAAACACCCTGATGGTCATTTAGTGCTCTCCCTAAAATAGCATTCCTATTTTTTTTTTTGTTTGTTTGGGTGTTTATCTATGATGTGGTGTGAGAGAAAAAGAGAGGAAAAAAGTCCCCCAGGCTGCCTGATGAGCATGTTTAGAAGCCTCATCTGAATGCACTGACCCAGTAAAGAATATTCAAATTGGCCCAAATCACCAAGCCGGATATCTCCGTATCTGTTTCCTTGTGAGTGTGACTGATAGAAGTCAGTGCATACGCAGATGCCGCCCTAAAAGAATGTAGTTTTAGCTTTCAAATAGGATAAGACAATTTTTTGATAGTGTCTTACACCTTTTTATTTTTTCCTACAAGCTCTAGCTGTGATATTTTTGGTAATTATTTTTGCCCCATACCGTAAATCATCAGTAGAATGCTCCCATCAATTGCAAATAAGGGCAAAAGTTTGAAGAGCAGACATAAAAGTGTGTGCAAGGACAATAAGAAACACTGAGACAGAGGGAGGGATGCTGTAAAAATAAAAAGAAGAAAGAGGGATTTACTGTTCATGGCGAGTGAGGGTTAGTGGCAATAAAGATGGTATAAAAAACTGATGGTGAGAGATGGGAAGCTTGACAGAAATAGAACAGAGAAATGATGGGGATAACCCACAATTGATTTTCACTTTAAAGATTCTAAAGATTATTAGTATCCCTTAGTATATGTTTCGTATAATCATATAAACAAGAGTTTTGAATCAGGTAAGGATCTTTTTCAATCCATCCATCCATCCATCCATCCATCAATCCATCCATCCATCCATCCATCCATCCATCCATCCATCCATCCACCAGTCTTCTCGTTGATGTGCTTTTTCTTACTTCAGATGGTAATAGATCAAAGTTTTATGATATAGATTTAATGCCTTTTCTCTTGAAAGGTTGCTGCTGCCATCTGTATCTCACTTTGAACACAGCTGTCAGTCCTTCTTACTCATTCTAACGGTGCCCATAATTGTGAAGTGAAAGCAAAAGGATGCACGGATTTCAAAATTTTTCACAAATAAAAATTTAAAAAGTGTTGTGTGCATATGAATTCAAAAGACTTTATTCTAACCAATGTCATTTTAAGTCTCCTAATTAGTCATTGAGTACACCTGCTTTTAATCTCATCATATATACAGGTTTATTAGAGAACAACAGAGAACAAACAACATTATGAAAACAGGTCAGGGATAAAGTTACACTCAAGGTTTAAGCAAAGTGACTTTATCAACTAATTAAAATATTTCAATAATAACAAAATAGGAAGGGAATTGTAGTTTGGCTGTCAGTCACAACATTTTCCAGATTTTCTCCCCCTTCTTTTACAGACGATGCATTATTGTCTTTAAAAGATAAATTATTTCTGTGCTTTTCTAAGCTGTTTATTTTGAGTCTTAAAGCTTTTAGAAAGCTTTAGAAAGTTGTAGATGAAAAGAGAGGAGCATAGCTGGACAGATGATCTTATCCTTAGAATACAAACTTTGGAAAGAAGGCGTTGCACTTTGACATCTCCACATGTTGCACTTTGTTATTTAAGTTTGAGTGCTATCACAATAAAAGATGATATAGAGATTATATGAAACATTGTCTAGTTTTCATTCAAAATGTATGGAGATCATTTCCCTTGTTTGGTCTTTTTGGAGCCTCAGTTGTTAAGAAAAACTTGACCACAGAAGCTGAATTACTTGTTTCTGTTAGTTTTCTCTGGAGAAACACAGAAGAACTCTAAGTCTTGTTTTTTACTTTGCCCCCAACACTGGACTGGACTGTTAATTGAATTATAATATTGGGTACAGCTTTGGCTTCTCACAGCTATATTGATATCAGCAGCCACTATTGAAATTTTTCATTTAGCTGAGCAAAGAGCAAACTAAACTGTTTAAAATTACTTGTCTGACCCAGACGTTTCAGTGATGGGTCCAAAACAATCAGGCAAAAAATAAGGTTCTGCTATGTTAATATTTCATTTAAAAAAAAACAACTTTTCAAGACTTTTTTTAAATTTTAAAAAGTAGATTTTTTTATTAAAATAGACAGATTTAATTTAGATAAAAGTACCAGAGCTCATTTCTGCACATTTACAACGTGTGCCTGAGCAGCTGTGCTGTAGTTAGTCATGGCTCTACGCTCAACGTGTGGGAACAATTTGACTTAAAGATTGTTTTTCCTGAGATGGCCTTAATATATTAAGAATCTTAACATGGTTTCTGAATGATTTTAAATCAATGGTAAAGTACGCACCAGATTTTGGCATGCATTGGATCTATTATGTTTCACTGTAAATCTTGTAGTTAAAATGATATCTTTATTGAGTTTAGCTTGTTGCGTTTTATTAGGCTCAATTGGTTTGGTAAACACACGCATGTGAGGGGGTGTTCATGTTTTATGTTAGATACAATTAAACAAAAAATGCATGAAAAATTCTCAGAATAAGAAATATTTCCGTTCTTCTGTCTCTTTTTCTCATGTTCCGTGTTTTTCTGTGTTTGAGTTTCCTGTGTTGTCCTGTCTTCCCCTTGATTACTCCCAGGTGTTTCTCGTTCCCTGATTACCTCCTGTGTATTTAGTGTCACCTGTGTGTCTGTGTCTTTGTCGGGTCCTCGTCTCATTTGACTTCCAGTCTGTCGTCTTTGTACTCAGTCCGTCGTCTCATCCATTTGTGTAACGGTTGCTACCGGCGTCGAGCCCTGGTTTCCGCTCGGTCGTGCTGCCCGTTGTATTGGACCATGTTGAACTGTGTTATTATGGACATTCATTATTAAAATCATTCATTTATCGTATCCTGGGTCTACAGCGTCTGCCTCACCACCTCTACACCGCACTTCATGAGACTTTTAAGTATTGTGGCTGATTGTTTCTTCATGGATTTCTGTGTGATTTGGCCAATTTCTTATATTTGCTTCATTAGTGTGTTTATTAAAAATAATACTCCTAGATCTTTTCCTTCATCCTGAGCTTCCGGTGCACACGTTTTGTTTTTGAATTAAAGTTGCTGTCGTGGTTGAATTTATCCAATTATTTAATTCCCATTGAACACAGTTTTATGATACAAGCAGCTCCAGAGACTAAGTTTTCAATTCTTCTCCACTGACTTTATTAGTTTAGTTTTTTTCTCCTTGCCCCAGTTCACACATCACAGTAATAAAACACAACAGAGGTGCAGGAGTGATGTTGGCAGGATGGCAACTGTTGATGAGGCGACATTAGAATTTGTGTACATGTGTCTTTGAACATCTTATTCTGCGTTTATGGGCAAATTTATGACTGCTCCTTCTGCTGAGAGCTTGTAATTGTGTTTTGTCTTTCCAGAATTAAAATGAGAAACTGCCTTAAGGACTTGTCCACTATTGTAAACCCAACCGTGTTTACTGGCAGACCAAGAAAAATGCTGCAAAAATATCTTTCTGCGTGAACTGTCTTAATCCATCTTTCACAGTACACCTAGTAGCTTCATAAGAGCTTCCAGAGAGGTTTTGTTGTGCTCAGCAGCCTTTCATAGCTCCTCTGTCTCTGACCTTAGGCTCTATTCTGCTATAATTCTCCTCATTACGATCTTAATGGACCAATCAGCACCACGCAGACCAAAGGCACATGTCTCTTCACATTTTTCTCCACAGCTTCACTGCTATGTTTTCATTTCTTTGCCCATATTTCCCATTCATACTTGTTATCTGTCTATGATATCCTGTTTATTTTTGATTGGCTGGTTCCTCCCACCCACCATTTATGAACAGAATCCTCACTGGATGTGTGTATGCAGGAAGCACTGTAATTTTAATATCAAGAGCCGCTGTTGTCTGCCTGTCAATTACACATTATACACCCAAAAGTTTTTTTTAAGCGGTATTAAAATGCATAGGAATGCCAAAGTTATGCAAGTCTATTTTCTTGCCATAAGACTGAACTCAAAGACTTGTGGCCCTTTGGCAACAGCACATTAGAACCAGTTCCTTAATCACAAGCTTCTTATTCTTTGAAGAAAAAAAAAACAACACATAGTGCATTACACCCAACCTTGTGTTAGACCATATTTTCACACATAAGCAATGTCAAATGCAGCTTTGGTTACTGGAAAACAATAAAAACAAATTAAAAACTTTTCCAGTACTGTCTGGGAGCCTTGAATTAATTAAGAGTTCTGACACATAGTGCATTGTATAAAAGAAAGCAGTGTGAGTGTGTGTGTCTGTCATGGTGCTAAATACATATGGAAAGTTATGCAAAAAAGGATCTGTTGGGGTGATGAGAGGCAAGCCAACAAACACATCATCCTGATCACCACAGATTGTAAGATTATATCAACTCTTAGTACTGCCACTCTGTGTGCACATGTAGGTGCTACAGTCAGCAAATATTAGTGCAAATGTCAGCATGTGTTTATTTATTCATTATTCAACAAAACTTCTGCCTCAACACATACAGACCTCGTCCCTGCAAACCAACCTTGGACGTTCAGGAACAGAACATCAAAACCCATCCTGGCACAGTCTTTATAGATTAAGTGATGAGGTAGAGTAAGTGGCAGCTTGTTTGAAAATTCACCAAGTAATTTATAATCCATCTGGAGGCAGATGACAGCAAAGGATAAAAGGTTAAAGACCCATTAAATCACTTTTCTGGATTAGAATTAAGCAGGAGAGCTTTTTAAGGAAATCAGAGACAGAATTCAAGCCAAAACACTGAAGAGTTTAGAAAAACAATCACAGCCTAAACCATTGTTGATCTGGGTATGGGTCATTGGTTTAGGAATTAGTTAATTAAGGAATGTCCATAACCGAAGAGTCAGTAGTCATAACACTGTTTGTTGCGCTATTGAAATAAATTAGTTTGTTTTGAAAATGCAATGGATGCAAAAATTCCAACCACACTTCTTTTTTCTTTTATTTCCGCAGGTTCCTTGCAGGGGGAACACCAGAGGAAGCTGTACAAGGAGCTGCTGGCGAACTACAATCGATTAGAGAGACCTGTTGTTAATGATTCAGCTCCTATCCTGGTGGAGCTCGGCCTCACGCTGCTGCAGATTATAGACGTGGTGAGGAAAACTGATTGTGTGTGTGTATGTGAAGCGATGTTTGGCCAGTTTAGAGTAGAGATCAGCTTCGTAATGTGAATCTAAAGTGAACATTTTTAGGAATTTAATATTTTTATTATTGAAAAAACATTTTTTTATTGCTGAAAAACATCCCCACAGCATGATGTTGCCACTAGGAATCTGGATATATGAAAAGTAAAGATATGAGAGATATATCTACCATGTGTAAATTATTAACTTAGTTCACAGCCTGAACTAAACTATCCATTTAGGCAACGGCTACTAAAAACACAACAAACTGGAAAACATTGCATTCCTAGGACTGATGTTGTATCCTGCAAAAATGCTGAAAACAGTGAAAATGTAAAGCTTTTATGTGCCAAAGGGATGGATGCATGTTTTTAACTCTATTCATAAGTGACATAAGCATTGTGCTTTTCATGTGTGAAGCTTGTGTTATCCTTGGAATATTGCTTTTCTATTATTTAGCTACTGTGGAGATAACTGCTCCAGTTCATCATTACTGCTTAGATCCTTTGGGATCAGCAATGCTCATTGCAATGCCCAGAAACAGAGCAGCCATGTCAACAGTTTGTCTTTGAGAGAACTGAAGAAACTATGTGTTGACTTACTGACGGCATTTTTTTTGCTGTACACCACATCATCTATTTTCTTTTCCTTTTCTGTTTTTTTGCTTTTATTCCCATCTCCAGGATGAGAAAAACCAAGTGTTAATGACCAATGCGTGGCTCCAGCTGGTGAGTCAAAGTTTCTTAGGGACACATTATCAACATCTGAATGTGCTTCAATTACATTTTATGACTCAATAATTTTGAAGAGCTTTGTGTGATCATGTTGCTAGTATGAAGAGTGTCAAGTCATGAAGATTGTGTTAGTGAAATCTAACTGTGTTCTTTCAAATATGTTTTAATTTTTTAAAAACATTTAATAATATTGTTTCCTCTCTGCCTCTGGTGAAAGTTGTTCTGTTTTTCTCAGTACTGGACAGACGTCTACTTAAGCTGGAATCCAGAGAATTACCCAGGTGTCCAGAACCTGAGATTCCCTTCTGACCAGATCTGGACCCCTGACATTCTTCTTTACAACAGGTCAGGACCACGCTTTCTTGACCCATGTATATATTTTCTCTTTTTTTTTTCTTATGCCAAACAAAATACTCCAAATGACGCATTTTGACAGTACTCTACAGCAAATAAACTGGCAACTTTTTTCTTCAAGATTTATTTGTTTCAGTGTACAAAAATGTGATTAGAGTTATTTACTATTATGTTTGTTTGGTAATGAATTAGAAAAGGCCAATGAAGTGTGATGTCAGGAGCACTTGCTCCACTTTTCATCACCCTCTGGTTGGCAAAACAGCTCAGCTGTAATTGTGAAGTACAATGCAAAACTCATTGAAAATGTGAGATATGTGAAACCTAGATGTTCATCGTTATAGAGTTCCCCATTGCCTCCCAAAAAATAGAATAATTAAGAACCACTTTGGTGCAGAAACATTAGTTATCAAAAAATTGTGAGAGCCTTCATATCAAAAAGATCTGTTAGCTTTTTACTATGATTTATTTACATTTACATGTCCTATTTTTAGTATCTGAAATGAGTTGTTAAGTCCTGCGCCATGTCATGATGACCTTGTGACCTCTTCCTATACACACTCAGGGCGTGTGAAGTTTGTTTAGTGTTTATTCATTAAATCTGTGATGTTCAGCTGTTAAGTAGGAGAGGAATTATTTGATGAGGTCAGTTGTAAGTTGTCCACCGTTTAATGCTGTGTCTTGTCTTGAGGACTAATTAATTGTCGCAGAAATTACTTAACAAATTCATAAAATTCAGAGGATTGGCCAAAGTGATGATCAAAGCAGTTACTCAGGATTCAATAAGAATCCAGAAACACTGAATTGTTAACTTTTCACAATATCTTTGAAAAGCATCACTTTCTGGATGCGATATTTTTGTGAGCTTTCTTCTTTGGCGGTTTCTGCAAGTATTTGGTAAGCAAACATTAACATTATGTGAATAGTTTAGATCTGACGCGATAAATAATCGTATCAAACCCACTGAGAAATAAGTTTAAGAACCTGTAGAAAATTTACATTTATGTAAATTACATGCAAATTGGACAGTGCTTTAGTGATATAGACAATTAGTCTAATGTAGCTTAAAAAGGGAAAGACAATAAGAACGAAAACAAGCAATAATTTAAATAAATTGAATTAAATAAATTAAATGAAAAAATTTTAAGGTCCTCTTGCCAGGTTGGATAATACAGATTACAAATATTCTTTATGCATGATTTATTTATTTTTATTCCTTTTGAATAAGCTAGTAGTGAATATTACTATTGCTAGATATCAAAACCAGAATAATGAAAACTATCCATTTACTGCATTAGAATCATTAGGGAGTTATAGATGGACAGAGGGAGGAAGGAAGGAAAAAAGAAAGGAAGGAAAGAAGGAAGGAATAGATTCATACTGTATTATCTGAGGTAAACACCCTTATTCTGATGCTGAGTTTTCCCTTCACTTTGAGATTCTGATCATGTTGGTGCTTTTCGTCAGGTGAGGTCATTTTCCTCCAAAAGAGCTAATAGTATTTCCCACATAGTTTATGCCTGGGAGAAAATGAAGCGTTTGGCATTAGCTGAGTGGAAATTGTATGACTAAAGATGATTCAAGTTGAAGAAACCATTTAAAGCTGAAAGAGAGTTCACTGCAGGTGGTCCTCATTGATGTTGCTGAATGAATGAAAGAACCCTTAGATTAGTCTCTCCATGTCTGCATCTCCCCCAAACAAACACACTTCTTCATGCACATCACATGAAAAAACACAAAGGTTGGGGCGTATTAACCCACATTTAGAAGCAAAGCTTTTAGACCTATGAGGATTACCTACATAATCTCTCTGCTTACACCCCTCTCTTGTCCCATCCCTGCCTTTCACCATGAGCCTTCACTTTCCCACTCTGCCCATCCTCCTTCACCATCTCTCTTTTCATCACAATTTATTTTTGTCTCTCCTCTCTTTCATGAATCACCCTTTCACTATAATTCACTCTTTTCAATCTGCGTTTTCCACCATATTTTATTGTTTCTGACCTTTATAAATAATTTCATCTAACTGAGCCTATCAAAGTGTCAGTATTTTACTGTTGCTCTCCTCTTGTGGTCAACCTTTCTTGTTTGACAGATGGCTTCTGTTGTGTTGTTACTCTGCTAACTTCTTAGATATGTGAAAAGAACAAATCAAACTTCAGGAAATGTTCAGGTGCTATTTGTCCTTCTCAGTAAATGGAAGCAGATCTTCTTTTTATGTTGCTCATAATCATTGCAGTGAGTTTAATTAAGTAAAATTTTTATATACTGTAAGTATGTAAAGACATACTCATGACAGAGTCTAGATTTGAAAGGTGATAATCATAATGTTGACTAGGAACAACTGGTTGCCATGTGTTTATGTAATGCGTGTAAGCAGCTTACTGACATCGTGACTCGCCTTTAAAACTATTGATTGATTTAACCCCTTAACTGTCGCTTCCAAAATGCGTATTTGTTAGTCAGTCCAGATAAATAGTTCTTTTACTTCAGTCAGTCTTGGATTTGTCAGACATTTTTCGTTTCACATTTGGAAAATATGAACTCATCCCACAGGCACAGTTTCAGTTTGGCTCTGAAGGTTCTGGTACTGGTTTTGGCTAAAACTCTTGGCCCAAATGGCTGCTTGGAACTGAGGTAATAGGCAGATATTTAGTTTACAGTCAAATTAGCGAGGTCACAGCTTCCCATTAGTAGAAAATTAACATTTTTTGTTTTCAGCATTTATATGGGCTGTTGACAAAAGCTCACTATAAACTCTTCTCATACTTAAAATCTGGTTATAAACATAAACAGAAATGTGGAAGTAGCTTTTTGCATGCAACAAATTAATTACCTGCTCCTTGTATACAAATGATTTATAATGCAATTATGGGAGGTAATAACACACCACACATCATTACACAGTGAATGCAACTAATAACAAGGAGTGTGACTGTGTTGAACAACAGACTGATGTACTCATTGTTGTTATGCTGCTCAGATGGGAACTCACAATCAGTTTACTCATTGATCTGGTTTTAATTTGAAATTAATGATGTTCATAGAGCTCAGTTTGGAGATCAATTCAGGAAGTGCATTTAAAGTGATTACAATGTGTGATGATGATTTTGAACTAGTGAAAGCATACACACACTATGCTCTCACTACTATTAGCAAAAAAATTGTTTTGCTCATATTTAGCAAAACTATTTACTATACACAAAACTGTTATAAGGGAAAAAAGATTAAAAATGTCTTCCCTGAGTGGGAATTCTTCCATCTTTTTGATGTGTTCCAGTAGATCGAATTTACAGTTGCTCTCTTAGCTATTAGCCACAACTAAACAACATTTTCTACATGTGTGTCATTTTCTGCTAATAGTTTTCATTATCCAGAGGGGACATGGGAGATTTTTTCTTTTGTATTCCCTCACAATTTGTTTGCATTTCCCTCTCAATAAATATTGTGTTACATCGGAATAGTTCTTGCATTTTCTCGCAAAAAAGTTGCAAATTAACCCTGGTCCATTTTGTATACAGTCAAAGTGATAACAAATGTCTATTTAAAATTGCATTGTAGAACTTTAAGGATGCTCTTTAAAAATGTGTTTATACATTTTTAACTAATTGTTGCAGAAAATTGATTGAAAACTGATCTATTAACTCTGTGGTCAAGTTTGTTTGTGTAATAGCTTTCAGTGAACCTGAAAACAGGTCCTTTATTTACCAGTCAGGTTACTGACATGGAAAAGACTCCAGAACCATAACTGTGTGTAGATAGTGGTACTAAATTGAAAACAACTCAAAATTATCCAAATAGTTTGGATGCACAGTATTTTTTCTTTCCTCCTTTTCTTCTTACAGAAAACTTAGTCATACTCTAGACGTTCTTTGCCTGAATTTTTGATGTAAGTGTTATTGCCAGCTAGTGCCGAGGCATTACAATATTTATGTTTGCATACATGCAAACTTGTGACTGGAAAGTTCTGAAGGCATGGGTATTTGTGAATAATCCTTAAGCTTTTTAACATGCCTTAAATCAGGGGTGCCCCAGTCCAGTTCGCAAGAGCTACTATCTTACAACATTTAGATGCATCTCTGCTCCATCAATCCTGAATCAAATATCTAAATTTTCTCAATGCACAGAATGAATGCTGATAACGAGCAGTTCATTTGATTCAGGTTTGTTGGAGAAGGGATGCATCTAAAAATTGAAGAATGGTAGGACAGGATTTTTGCACTCATGCTTTACATTGTACTGCATTTACAAAGAGTAAACAATTTAATTTAATTAGGGAAACCCCAGACAAAGGAATTTTACTTTAGCTTATTTAGTACAACTTCAGAATCAATCCCAATAAAGACCCAAGAAAGGCCTTTTGTTTTAGTTAAAAGCAGAATGAGACGGAAATAATGTTTTTGATGCATTTTTGGCTATTTTGTCCTGACGTGACAGCAGTTATTATGAGTAACACAATAATGTTTAATGCAAGGAATGTTCCAATGCATTTGTTGAGTCATGTATTTACCATTCACATTGTGTCCATGTACCGCCTGGAGAAATCATATGGCTAATCACCACAAGTCTATACATACTGCCTGGGGAAAATATGTTGCTAATCACCATGTTTGCATCTTTTCTGCTTTATGATTAGCAAACAGAAAGTTCCAGTTCAGTAATTACTGTGTCTGATGCCAGAATGACTCAGTTTGATAAGTAGAATGGAAGATATTTAATTTTTCTTTCCCGACTGAATGATGCAAATGTGATATTATAAGACAGATTTGAACAGCCTTTATTTTGAGATTCTGTTATGAATCAAGAAAAAGGTAACTCTGGGTTTTATTGGCAGATCTGTCAACTACATTTAATAGATCTAACGGTGAACTTCACATTGGCTCCTGATGTCCAGGAGTCCATGCTTGGACAGTTGTTTGTGAATGCCTGTGTGAATCAGGAGTAAACACTTGCATACAAAGTACAGTATAAGCTTCTAAAACAGTCATGCAAGCTGCTCATGTCCTTTTTCAATGTCAGTGGTCGATGGTTTACTTGACTGGAGATCGATGAGGCACATGAAGGACGTCAAGCTCTGGTAGAGCATATAGATTATTTCTGTTCAGGTGACAGAAAGGTTTGGCATAAGGCTCACAAATTTTTAGGTAGCTGTTTCAATTTGTTTTCTTTTATCAAAAACGCTTGTTGTTGGTAAGGAATGTGCTTTTTATAGCACCAAAAAGAAGAACTGAGTTTATGTCTGACTATATAAGCAGGCTGTTGTCACCACAGTTGTTGCTCTGTCGTCTTGATGTAGGAAGATCCTGGGTTTGAATCTTGCCCTCAGATTTTTCTGCATGAAGTTTGCATGGATGGATGGATGTATCTAAAAGCTTTGCAGTAGACACGAGAAGTTGTGATACATACACAAGTTGATGCTCATGTTTTAATCATAGCATGAGCACTCCTGGATTTCTGTAAGAACAAAGTGGGTCATTTACCTTTACAGATCTTTACCCTGACTAATCATTATTTTTCCCCCTTCCTGTTCTTTCTCTGTGATTCTAAGATAAAACTAAACCGTTCAGCTCTACGGATCTGTATCTACAGGATTAAAAATATCCTACTTTAAGTTGGAAACATTTAGCTCAATGTTTATGCAGTTTGTTCTTGCAGCTAGTGAACTTTGTCACTTTAAGGCTGTCAAACAGAATGCCTGACATCATGTTTCCCAGAGGACCGTTTAGTTTTTGGGTTATGACGTAACATGTATGGATGGATGGTTCTGACAACGCCGCAGCCTTGAATTGGAGGCACTGACCTCAAGGTGCTCTCAACTATGAAAAGCTGAAAGCTTCCAGGGAGAAATAAACCCTCTTTTTTTGTCTCTTTTTGCCATTTTTAATTAAAAAAACCCAAAATATTTTCAAAACATAAAAGATAAATAACCTTAATAAGAAAATAACGGTCACAGATACTTTTTTCAAACAGATACATCATTAAATAGGAAGGTTTATATTAGTATGTATTACTATAATAGAAATTATGTAAATTAAATTAGTTTGGTAATCTGCCCCACGTGTAACGTTTTTAAACTCTGTAAACAAATATTTTTGTAATCGAGTATTCTATCGAGTATTCTTACGATTAATTGAGTAATCGGATTAAAAATTGATCAAATAAAATATTGATAAATCTAACATAACAGCAGTATCACTATTGGATATCAACATCAGCCCAATTTTTCATATTTGAGAATCCCTGACAGTTACTTTTCTGTAGTTTATAAAATTAACCTGTAACAATGTAACATGTTAACTCTGAGATGCATTTTTTGGCAAAGCAAATTATTAGCCTGCCAATATGTGCATTCCCTATGAGTTTCATATCAATAGGATAATATTTGGAGGAAATAGACAGGGCATGCAGATATCGGCAGGCTAATAATGTGCTTTGCCAAAAATGCAAAGAACATTTTTGCATTTCTAACATGGAGAAATAGAGTTATAACACATGTATTCTTCATAACACATGTATTCTCTGAGCTTCTGGTATAAGTTTCATACCAATAGCACAATATTTGGGGGAAATAGACAGAGCATGCAGATATTGGCAGTCTCAGAAATTATAATGCATCCTCTCCTATGTTAACAGACTGGACAGTTAAGGGTGATATAACATTTTCTACATAATGGGCCTCTGTTTTGTAATGTGTTAAGCTATTATGGTGTTAAAGGAAAAAGCGGGGAATTGCATCAGACACTGACTGTAAAAAGTTCGACTCATATGTCTCAATAAAGGTGTCAAAACCGTATTTATTTCAATTCATCTGCGAAATAAAACTCACCATTTTAGGGCTTATATGATTAAGAAATATGACAGAAGAGACAACTTTCAAAGATATTCGTAGCATCATCTTTCATATAGATCCCTCGAAAAACGATAAAAACCCGAACATTATTATCAATCAATAAAATCCCCATTGGCCGAACTTGAAAATTGGATGTTATGCTGCTAACACTTAGCTTTCATCAACAACTCAGGTGGAACTGAGAGCGCTGCGCAACGCAAATAATACCCCTGCCGGAGCAAGGTGCGCTAAATAATAAAACATAAATGAAGGCAAATAAATTTTCCTCGAGAAATTTAATAATCAAAGTACTTGAATCATTCGGGGAATCATTACAGCCCTTATATACAAGCCTATACATATGATAAAATATGCTTAGAAAGCTCATTAAAAAAGCTATTATTATTATTATTATTATTATTATTATTATTATTATTATTATTATTATTATTATTATTATTATTATTATTATTATTATTAACTGGTCAGTAATGTAATTCAGTCTTTATACTGAATTAAGACACTTTATGGTCTCTGTAAAACCATCTGAGCCGCACTGGATCACAGAAATGTTGGAAAGTGTGTTTTCAATTTAAAAGGCTGTTATGATTTTACCTTTTTGGTTTTCCAGACGTCATACCGTGTGTGTGTGTGTGTGTGTGTGCGTGTGTGTATGTGTGGATAGCAGTAAGTGTTGAGTGAGTGAGAGAGGAGTTTGGTGACTCATGTCCCACAGTGCAGGATACCATCACTACCACCATTGTCACTGTGGATCAGCTTCTGGTTCCCTCTTGCTCCACGCTGAGGTTTTCACAGTGCTCTTTCTCCAGTGACTGTGTCTGTGGGGGGTTTTGGGCTCCCCACTCTCTCAGGGATATCACTTGTCCATTTGCATTTCTAACACCTGTTATGTGTACATTGCATAAAAGCACTTTGTGCCGAAACCCAAGGGTCTTGAACGGAAATAAAAAATCTCAAAGATTAAAATGTGTAAAAGTTCAATGTTTCTCGTCAGTCATCTGAGAAACTGAAATTGACATTTTATATTGTTTCCGCATGAGAATCCCACTAACTGCAGTCTCTTTATGAACACAACACACTGCAGATAAAAAAAGATACGTCTAATCAATGTGAATGACAAGAGAAGCAGAGTTTAGACTTTTAAAACACACAAAAAAAAATAGTGTCAGATTTGAATGTCTTCATACAGCCATTGGCAAATATGCAGCAGTTTTTAATGATAGTATCCAAATCAATATTGTTACTAATTTTGAATAATCTTGTTTACCGTTATAGTTTTACTGTCTTAATATAGACATTTGCCCTTTTTATTTTGCCCATTCAAAGCATTCTTTATTCATAATGTTATTTTTAGAAGTTGCTTGATAAGGAATTAACAGTGAGTTGGAATATTTATTTTCAGCATAGTAGTGTACCCAAATATATGAAAAATATTAATATGGAATAAAATACTCCAGCACTGCTTTTTTTCCTTGTGACATTATTGTCTTAAAGTAGAAATGTGAATTAATTTAGAAATATTTGCAAGTGTTTTCTAGTCTGTGGACTGTGGAGTTCAGAGTTTTTCTTTGGTTCTTCAGGGTTCAAACTCTCACCAGCAGCAGCAGAACAACTCATTAAAGCTAAATTAGAGTTTAACCAGAGTACCAGAGCAGAGGGTACGTGAAGGCTTTTTCCAATGTGACTGCATAACCCAGAATGTTTACTTGCTAATTTAAGATCAATACAATTTAGACGCTTTAGATGTTCTGGTAAATAATTCATTTTGACTCATGTTTTAAAATTGTGCAAATGAGACCAGATCCGTTTTAAACCTTTACTGTTTCAGCAGCTGTTTGGGGAACTTTTCTGCATCTGGTTTTGCTGATTTGGTTACAGGGGATTTCACTGAGTAAATAATTATATGTTTGTTTAATTTGAACAGAAATTACTTTGGAGTTTTCAAATATCTGTTCCAAAGCACAAACATCTGTTATTTATAACGGATGACTGGCATGTCTTGTTTTTGCAGGGATAAATATGTTGAACTTCACCTTGAACATTAGCTAACAGGAAATTTACAAAGGTCCCTTCTGTCCTCTTTCCAGTGCGGATGAGCGCTTTGATGCCACATTTCACACCAATGTCCTGGTGAATGCTTCTGGTCACTGTCAGTACATTCCCCCGGGCATCTTGAAGAGCACTTGTTACATCGATGTGCGTTGGTTCCCCTTTGACGTGCAGAAGTGTGACTTGAAGTTCGGCTCATGGACTCACAACGGCTGGCTACTGGACTTGCAGATGCTTGATGTGGACACATCCACTTACATACCCAACGGAGAGTGGGACCTCGTGGGTAAGTGGGCATCGATGTTTGCTACATCACTGGAGCTGAGCAGTGGGGAGATATAATTTTAAAAATTGTCTAAACTCTTACAAAGGTCAAAGCCTTGTAATTAAATAAAAATCAACAGCAATCAAAATGCTACGTGAAAGACTTCAAAAAGAATAAATGTAGATCAGTCCCACTGCACAGTCACAGTCTGTAAATTAGAATATGCATTCCAGTGAGGATCGTTCTTCAGCTTAAAAGTATGTTTTGAAAACAACAACCTTTATTCAAATATTAAGCATATTTTTGATCAGGTTTACATTTCTGTATTAAAAGTGTTTTTTTTGTTATTTGTCTGATATAAATAAAATCAATAAATGTTGTTCTAAGTGGAAAATTATCCACACAGATATGATGATATCTGTGTGTAATTACATAATGTGTTTACCTACTGCCTACTGAAATAAAAGTAACATATAAAATAAAATTTATAGCATTTGATTGAATAATTCTGTCACTTAACATAAAAAACTGGGTCTTTAAAAATTTGTAACTAAAACACATTTGGTACATCCTTTGTTGAAATTCCGAAATTAAGAAGCGCGTTACTATAGCCTCACTGCTCAGGAAGAACAACAGACTTCTACCAGGACATACTTAAAAGGAGAAAAAACTGCATCACGTTCTCAGTATGTAGAGAGGCGGCGAGGGAAGTGGAGATCATTCAACATAATGCAATGAAGAAGGAGAAATAGTTGGAAGATTTGGACACTATTCAAAGTGTCCAAATCTAAGCCCACACTTAGGAGAGTGTGGACTGTGGAGAGCTATTTAATTCAAAATCAAAATAACACATATCTAGTATTCATCACAAAAATGTGTTAGTGCTGGGGGTTTAGGACTGTTTGGTTTTTTTCCATGATGTTTTTTTTCCCACCCTGGACAATTCAGAAGATGGTCCTTGTGTCAAGACCCCCTGTTGTAACAATTAGCAGGAAATGGGTGTCAGACGGGGCCAGATGGTATGCAATGGGATTTTGTGACACTCAGGCAGGCATGTAACAACACCATATGTGAGCTCTGCACTGCCCATCTCAAGAGTTTGCGCTGAAGGTGAGAGAGTTCTTCCATCAAAAACGAAATGATTCAGCCACTTCTTTTTTTCTGTCTATAACTTTTTAATACAAAGTTGAAATAAGGACAGGATAAAGTTTACATCACTGACAGACTCAGAGTTCTTCACTTGAAAGTTTTCAGGGTCAAGGAAATAAGATTCAGCTCAGTGATCTGAGGGAGGGGTTTTCCATATTGACCATAAATTATATAGTTTCTTCTTTCTCTTTTCACAAGTGCACAGCCTGTATTCTTATACTGACATATAAAGTTTCAGTTTTTTTATCCAAAGGGGCAAAAAGAGTGTCAATGTAAAAAAAAAAATTTTGTTTCTCATTTTGCCAAAATTGATATAATACAATTTAAGCTTGTTCAGATTTAGTTTTATGAACTGTAAATAAGAACATGATTTTCATTCTTCCTGGGTAAACTGCACATTTAACTAGGTTCAAAATTAATTGTTTACATATAATAAAACAAGAATTTAGTAACATGGCCAGGTTAAACACTATTGTGCTTCACTGAATACTTACTGTTACAGTAAAATTGAACAAAGGTGTTTTTGCAAAGGAAACACCTACATAGCTCCTTTACATGACAGATTATGGCTTTTAAACTTTTCTGCACACTTAATATGTTTACCAATAATGGATTTCTTTTTACATGATCCATTCAAAAATAACTTAGAGCTGCATTGAATACAACATTTGAAAGGAAAAATCTCAGATTTACTGGGAGAAATGTTGAATTTTTAAATAACTAACTTGTATCTATACTGAAGGATGCCTGTCTGTGATTGATCATTATTTATTTATATTTGAATAAGCTGTTTCATGCACAGAGCAGCCAGTATTGCACAGCTTCTGTTCTTTCTCTGGCTCAATTTTTTAAATACCTCACTGATACTGGAAAAGCTAATTTTGAGTCTTTCCCATTAAAGCATGGTTTTGCTGATGCATCTAGCTAATACATAGCTTGAGTTGCTTTCACTGATGAGAGTAAACATAAAATCTTTCGTTTCAGACTGTTTGCTCACCAATTAGGACAGCAATGATTCAGAAGATTCCTTTCACCAGCCAATATCTCAGTGTGTCCTTAAAAATGATCCAATTAGGTGAGAATTTGAGCTGTAGGTCATTACGGAGGGTCATTATTTATAGGAATATAACATTATCTCTGGGTAGACATCCATTACTGTATCAATAATAACCTTAAGGTGTAGATCAATAGAAAGGATTAACTCCTAGTATGGAAAATGCTGGATAGCAGGCGGATCATTGGCATTTGAACCTTCAGATTGTTGGTTCAATCCATAACACTAGACCTACTAAAATACATGCTCTCTGAAAGCTTTTTAATTTAATCCAAACTCTCGTGTTTTATCACATGTACCAAAGTCATGTATGTTGAGGTTAATGGTTAGCTGCACTTTCATACAGTATATGTCTGTTATATTTTTTTTCCACCAATTTAAACTGGTACATTACATTAAACATAACGGTACTACCTACTTAGGCTTCTGCAAAAGTGACAAGTTATGCATTTTAGTTTAGATCTCCGTTTCTAAGTTTCTGCTGGCCTTTCTACCACATTTAGATTAAATTTTTATTTTCAAAATCTTTAACCTAAATGACTTTATTATAGCTGTAAAAGACACCGTTATCTCTGTGGATGTGCTTCTCCCACAGGTGTGCCAGCCAAGCGTAATGAGCTGTATTACGAGTGCTGTAAGGAGCCCTATCCTGATGTGACCTTCACAGTCACCATGCGCCGCAGGACTCTTTATTATGGACTAAATCTGCTCATTCCCTGTGTGCTGATCTCTGGTTTGGCTTTACTGGTCTTCCTGTTGCCAGCAGATTCTGGAGAAAAGATTTCTCTGGGTGGGTGAGAGGAGACTGCTGGAATCACAAATGAACCATATTTTAGATGCAGTGAACATATCAGATAATGTTTATGTTGGTGCATTTGGCAGACATTTTTATCCAAAGCAACTTACAAATGAAGATTTACCAGTTAGCTTGTCCAGTGTAAACATTGTGAACATATGTTCAACATGAAGTCATAAAGATTATTATTATTATTATTATTATTATTATTATTATTATTATTATTATTATTATTATAAGTAATGGTGGTCATTTCTCTGTAAAATTACTTCTCTGAAAACCATCAGCATAAACATAATGTTAGTGTTTCTGGGGTTTTTTAAGCAACCTTGGGCACATCAAGCAGCCACAAACTGACAAATGACTGTTGTCATGAAAATCGATTACATTAATATGTAATTACAGGAAGACTTTCACACACCGGTGACCCCGATCACATATTCAGCTGCTGTGATCTTGTTCTCTTCCCTTGTGTCTCTCTGTCTTTGTCACACAGGCATCACTGTGCTGCTTTCGCTCACTGTCTTCATGCTTCTGGTAGCAGAGATTATGCCTGCCACATCTGACTCTGTACCGCTTATCGGTGGGTTTCATTTTATGTATTTGCGTGTGCATACAACGTTTTTATATCTGCGTAAATACAGAATGAAAAGCATCATGCAAAATTTAAGGAAAAAAGAAAAATTTTGTCTTTGGTATTTCTTGGTATATTTCTGTAGTTCTGTCCAAAGCTTTTAAACTATTCACCTCTTCATTATACTTTGTTTCAACGCGGCAAGAATTTGACTGTAAGCATGAGCTAGAGGTAAGAATAAGAAGTTGTAGTCATAAAACAAATATGTAAAGCAGAGTCAGTGTGACTGACTCAGGATGTTCGAGAAGACCTATCCTTTAGTTGATCATATGTTAAATGTTTTGGGTAAAAAAAAAAGTGCCTCATGCATTCAATATTTGTTGTCAACAATGGAAACAGCATGACCTTTCCATAACATTTATTTAGTTTACTAAAGTAAAGGTTGGCCTGAAACCTAAATTTAAGCCTAGATTAAATAATTATCATGGACAGGTCTGCTTCTAATTCAGGACTGCTGCCCAAGTACATAATGCCCTTGGGTTCTGGTAAAAAAAACTCTGCACTTCAGTTCTGGCTCAGAAAATACACAACTTTCTACAGTAAAATGCTTAAGTCTAGACTGACAAATGCATTCAGGCAATGTTGTGGTTAGGGTTATGTACATCTTTTATCTATAATGTAAAATTTCACCTTAATTTTTGTTTAAGGTGAACTGTAACGTCATCACCAAATTCAGTAATTAATTCAGTGGAGTAAATCTATTCAGGCGTCTGGTATCAAGATCTGCAAAAGCCTCTTTTAAAATGTAACACTTAACTCGTGTGTTGAAGAATAAAGTATCTGAACTCTCCAGAGTGGTATGTTACAAGAGCGAGCCAGAATTGGGAAATACTTTACTATACAGTTTGCAGTAAAAGTTAGTAGCATTGTTTTTCTACCCAACAGCTCAGTACTTTGCCAGCACAATGATGATTGTGGGAATGTCTGTGGTGGTGACTGTCATAGTCCTGCAGTTTCATCATCATGACCCTCATGGGGGCAAGATGCCCAAGTGGGTGAGTGAGTGGAGCAAACCATATCTGCTAAATCATGCACTAGAATATCAATGACATAAAAAATGCTGATACAGTCTGTCTCTTCTCAGGTTCGTGTGGTTCTGTTGAACTGGTGTGCCTGGTTCCTCCGTATGAAACAACCTGGTGAGGAGCGCAAGAGGCCACAGTACAAGTATCGCCATACCTCCCAGCATCACTCCAGCACCAGCTCCATTGAGATGGGCACAATGCCAAGCCTCACAGTGCCTCTGTCACAGGCATCATGCCCACCCTGCACAACAGGCACTTCCAATGGTTCCATGAGTCTCTACTTTGGGAGTTACCATCCCATGGAGAGTCCACACTGCCCACCTTCCAGCGACTCTGGAGTCACGTTGGGCGGACGCACTCATGGATCTATGGGTGACGAGACTGAGCCGCCGGGGGGAGTTTGTGGTGTTGGAAGTCTTGGAATGGGAGTTGGCATCCCCCCACCTGAGATCTTGCGCATCTTGGAGGAGGTGTCATACATTGCACAGAGGTTTCGGGACCAGGACGAAGCTGAGGCAATCTGCAGTGAGTGGAAGTTTGCAGCTGCCGTAGTGGACCGACTGTGTCTGGTGGCCTTCTCTCTCTTCTCCATCATTTGCACTTTCACCATCCTCATGTCAGCTCCTAACTTCATTGAGGCTGTTTCCAAGGACTTCACATAACCAGCTGCTGAAAGACAGAGAAGGAAGGAGGTGTAAATAATCAGACTTTAAAGAGAGATTTGGAAAGGAAATCAGAGACAGGGAGAAGTGTATTCCCCGACCCACCTACTTGGCAGCCATTTGTTTTGAGATGGGCTTGTAGTGTCTCATTAGAAAAATATTTTCTTCAGCAACTTTGTAAATAAATCATATCATAATAAGCAATTGTTAAATAATGTAAACACTTAAACTTATGAGAAGATATAAACTAATTACAAGCCTGTAATAAAAAACTTAGTATGTATGTGAGATTAAGACATAAAATTCAGCTGTTTGCAAATTATGTAAATCTTAAATGCAATGTTGATACATGGAAATATTATTTTTAAGCAATTTTTGCGTTCTCGATTTTAATGTCATCAACAACTTACAAAAAGATGGCAGTAGCTTCAAATATATTGAAGCTATATCTTCAATATATCGATATATTGCCTTGCTAATCAGATGAATTGGCATTCCTACTCCCTCTTTAAAGCAACCATTTGTCCATATCAGAGGATTCAGTGTAGAATGATGGGCAGATTTTTACAAGGCTATAACAGGATAGAAAAGAAGACCAAAGAAATTGAGTGGAAACAAAGGAAACTACCAAAATCAGATCACTGTGAATGTTGTATTGTTTTAATTTGGGTAATCAAATAGCTGTAGACTTTTCCACTTTGGGTTTTGCGTCAGACTTAGCTCCCTCAACAGGCAATGCCAAAACATAGATATTATATCATAAGACCACTCTGACAATGTTCATTAGTAATACAAATGTTTAGCCGTTACACAGGATGCACAAACATTTGTCTTAAATCTAGTAAAGTTATACAATTGTTTCCCAAAGTAAGGTATCATAACAAGTGAGCACACTAGTGTGACTGTGGCTCAGTGGTAGAGCAGTCATCTTTTAATCGAAAGGTTGCATGTTTGATTTCAGATTCCTCTTGTCATAATGTTGATGTGCTCCAGGGCAAGGTACTTAACCCTAAGTTGCCTCCTGATCCATGTATTGGTGTATAAATGTGTGAGTTTGAATAGATGAATGTGTCTGTACTCTCTATATATTTGTGTGCTTGACTTGAAAGGCACAATATAAAATCAGTCAATTCAGCAAGTTTTTAATTTAACCACTGAAACTAACTGTGATAATGCATTTTCATAAATAGGTAGTGGAATCTAATAATTTCACTTCAGAATGATATTTATATTGTGTTCAAAACAGAAATCATCATATCTGTGCAGAAAAAAAAAGCATCTATAAATACAATTAAATTATTGAAAGGATGCATAATGACGATCTTAATCCAACTTGGTTGATAAATTTGCTTTAAAAGATATCCAATGGGAAATGGTCTTTAAAACA
This sequence comes from Xiphophorus maculatus, assembly GCF_002775205.1. Lineage (NCBI taxonomy): Eukaryota > Metazoa > Chordata > Actinopteri > Cyprinodontiformes > Poeciliidae > Xiphophorus > Xiphophorus maculatus. The sequence goes on along the minus strand of NC_036465.1, from coordinate 15,340,801 downwards.
CAAACAATATACTGGTATCTAATGGGACTCTTTTGGCTTTTAAAGTAAAAGTCCTAAGTAAAGTTTTTTGTTTGGTTTATTTCTGCAATTAGAAATAATTGAGAGTCTCGCAGCAAAATGCATTCAGGGCCTTCACATTTATTGGCACCCATGGTGAATTATTATGTGTAAAAAGCCTTAAATAAATTGATCATTTATGATACTATGAGTTCTAAGCAATGTTCCCAGGACTTTCCTTAATTTTAACCCTAGCTTAGCTTAACAATCCCTACATTTTTATGTTTGTGTTGGTCGTATAGAAAAAGCTTTTTCTGAACCCCAAACAATCTGTTAGCACATACAGCAGATATGGTTTGATGGTTGCAGTGTGGTTGACAACATAAATGTATCTCTTTGCTGCAGCACTGAGCTGTGGATTTTTTACTTCCCTCATCATCCTACTCATTGTGCATGGAGGCAACATAAATATGCCTCATTATCCAATGTCGTGGACAGTGGCTGAAAGAAATGACCGCCTGTCATTTCATATCAAGAGAGGCAAAAAGTCATGGATTAATAATGAGAAGTTGATAGAAGTTCAAATTAACAGAAAAAGTAACTTGTGAATATAAAAATGTGTCACTTACATTTAATTTCAAAGGGTTTTGGATTTTAGACAATCATGGATGTAGACAATTGTAGGCAATTTCTTAAACAAATTAGAGCTTGTATTTTTCTACATTTATTCAATGTGAGATTAGGCTACAGGAATTAAAAATATGTCTTTTTAATGTGTTTTTTTACACATTTTTAACAGGGTGCCAATAAATGTGGCTCTCAGGATTTCAGAGTAATTTTTATAAAACTACTGTTTTGCTTAGCAGAGCAGTGTGCATTTATCCCTTTCAATGTTTCTCTGAGTGTGATTTATCTGTAACGTTATGATATGGGGATACACATGACTTACCAAGCCTTTTAAATGGTCTCTGGACATGAAGAGCAATCTAACTTTTGAACATTAAATCCAACACACAGTATAGCTTAGGGCTTAACAGTAGACAGAAAACTAACCACTCTCTTATTGTACCATATTGTACATACAGAAAGAACTTTCTGGAGTTTCAATGATTTATCTGTTTTGCAAATTCAGCTGAGAAAGTAAAAATGAGTGAAGTTTGTAAATGTGCTTGCATCCATCTCCACCCTGTAGTTTCAGTTGTGGTTGCGATCCTTGTTCTGTTCATCTCTGTCATTCTAACCATGGATTCATCACTGCGGTAATAAAGGGTATTTATTCTGTCTATAACAGGCTCTGGGTGAATGTGTGCTACATGTACAATATGATAAATACTAATACATAAAGAGAGTCAATAGATGGATTGCTCCCCTACTGCAAGTATTAAAATCATGTCATCATTGTATTTAAAGTAGTATTAATGGTATGAACTTTGCTAGTAACATTAGACAATTTTAGCCAATATTCAGAGACATGCTGATTGCAACAGCCGAAAGAAACTGGATTGTTTCATCACTGACAAAAGGGAATTTGGAAGAGAAGAAGAAATTTGACAACTACTCTGCAGTCAGGAAAGTGAAATAGTGGCTCAGGATAGGGAGAGGTTAAGAAGGCCCAAACAACTAAACAAAAACCAAAAGAACATTAATGTAGGCCATCATTTTCTCCAGTTTTGTTCTAGGAAATATGGTTTGATTTATTTCTTACATAACCAAGAAAAACATCTTCACAACAGTGGATGAGCCTCTATCAGCAAGACCCAGACTTCAGGCAATACAACGTCTTAAAAATTATTTTTTACAAGCCAACATTTTCTTGTGGAGCACAACCATGTTCTTCTAAACATAGCCCATTCCCTCATGACACTGTAATCTTCAATATTGAAACTAATTCAAATACAACTGAAAACTAGACATCAACTGCAAAGGTTAGAGATACAATATTCGGTATAGCTTGAAGTTATTTTACATAAAATAAATAAATTGTTAATAAATATCTTTTGTTTAGTAACAGCTTTTGTTTTTGATCACACAATGTGTAGAAAAATAGTCCAAATTGCTCTAGTTAAATTATGGACTTTGTTCTTTTCCCAAATAAAGAAAGTCTGTCTCCACATTTGAAATATGAAAAACAACGTCCCACAGCATTAGTAGTACCTCAGCCACACATACTGTATATATACTCTAAAACAAATGAGGAGAATCCCTGTCTTGCATAAACAAGTATCAAAAACAATTAACCTTTGGTACTGTTTATTCAGAGAAATACATTAAAGGCACATGTTTCCGCACACTTACAATTACAAGGGGTTGATTTGCATTTATATTATGCAAAATACCAAGAAATAGTGCAAGAGTTGACACAGAAACTTCTCAAGTCCATTAAAATCCAATTATGCAAACATTGGCCACATTATGAGTAACAACTTGCTGAACCTCATTGCTGCAGAGTGGACAGAACAACTGCACCATATTGAGGAGAGGATAGATGGGCCATCGCTACATTTTGGGTTACAGGTTACAACCTTCTTTCCTCAGTAAGAGTTTTGAAGATGGGTTGTGGAGCTTCTGGCATGAAAATGACGTGAAACACTTCCAGAGCAACTCAGGAGTGGCTCCATAAGAAGTATTACAGACTTCTTCATTTTTTATTAGGAGGGAAACATGAAAAACCAGTATTGTATCAAATACTTATTTTTTTCCACTGTACATCATTAAAAACACTTGCTGTTGGTGGATAAATGATAAATAAGTGAATAAATCACTGACAAAAACAAATAAGTACACATGAGTATCACCAGTTTGACATATTGTAGTATTCATTTAAAAACTTCCAGCAGGAAGCAAGAACTCATGCTACTAGGTGAGGCTGCTTTAAATTTTCCAACCAAGAGACCATTAATGAAAACATCTCACCTGACGATGAAGCCATGGCTGTGTTTGTTTTTGCAGTTCTATCTCATTAGGAAATGGAGCCAGACAGTACTGAGTTTAAATCTAAGTGTCAGAGTGCCTTATGTTTAAAGGTTAATGAAAAGTACTTTTACACTGCCAACATAGCCATTTTCACACAGTAACAAGGCACAGTAGGGTTTTGAGTGACACCAGATTTTATTTGGCAAACTGCTGAGCTCAGCACGCAGATGAAATATTCCTTCTTGTGGATCAAAAAGTTATAAGCCAAAACAAACATTACCTTTTTTTCAAGCAATTCTGATTGAAATATTATTTGTGAAGGTTCATGATTGATGTAGGTGAATACTGCTTATATGCAAACCACGTAGGTGGGTGACTGACGTGGCAGGAGAAAACAAGGAAAAGGCAAGAAAGTATAAAAATCTGTTTAAAAGTTCAAAATGAAGCTCAAAATAGCATTGACCTCTGTCTGCAGAACTGCTGGCCCAGCGTTATTTTCAAAAGAAAAATAAAGCTCTCCGTTCGTATATGTTTGTGAGTGGCAGGTATTCTATAGGAGACCGAAACTGCATGTGCTTATTGTTGGTGGGAGGGAGGGATTTGGCAGCTAAATCTTATTGCATTCCCAAAACAGAGATGCTGCATGTCACCTGAGGTCATTACAACCTCTCTTGCTCCCACTTCACATTTTCTCATTCCAACCCCAATCAGTCCAGCAGTCTGACTATTCCCTGAGGATGGAGAGAAGAAACAACTCTGAAAGGTGCTCTGGCCACCTGTCTGGTCTAAAAGAAAACAGAAACGTTAGCAACTTTCTGTCCTTTTGTCACTTTTTCTTTTAAATCATAAACTTTTTACACCAATAAGTCGAAAAGTATTTCAGTGACCAGAACAGACCAGAATTTGGATTAGTACAAATTCTTTAAATTGCGTGCGTGTGTGTGTGTATAGAAAGCATACTTGTCCTACAATAATTTATTTCATTCCAATATCATGAGCAAGACAAAAGCACTGGCATGCCAGCTTTTTATTAGACATCTAAATGAGTCAGAGACACGTGGGAAAAAGTGCTGTGGTCAGATGAGAGAAAAATTGAACCCTTTGTCTTCACCCACCATGTTTGGTGGAGGAGGAATGCTGATTGTGAAACTTAAGAATTAAAGAAACATTACTCTTTGGGGCTGGTTTTCTGCTAGAGGCAAAGAAGGACTTAACTGCATTGAGAGACCAAGAGAAGAAAATGTGCCATAAAATCGCAGACAAGAATCATTTCTTCCATCAAGACAAAGACATCAAAATTTACCACCAAGTTAATGAAGTAAAATTGCATTAACCCTCCTGTTATGTTCTAGATCAAATTGACCCATTTTAAAGTTTAAAAATTGTAAAAAAAAATAGTTGAAATTATTTTTTTTGAATGAAACTTTGTCTATTTGTTTTAATAGGTGCACTCTACATATAAATTGAAAATGTATTCATTTACTAATTTGCACCAACCCCTAGGTCTACTTTTTACATCGATACTGTTCGGGTCAATTTGACCCGGCAGTCAGGTTAAAGTGCAAAAAAAGATTTTAAAATGTCCAATTCTGTATGTTTCCTTGCAGCTATGAACCATATTTCACCACACACACACAAACACAACACACCACACACCTACATGCACACGCCGACACACACAAGCCCACTTTCTCACTACTCTCTTTACTTCACTAGGAAACTGCGAGAAAGCAGGTGTTCATACAACTTTAGACGGGAATCTTTTCTGTTCCCGTGGACAAACTCCACCCACACTGAGTGGACACTCAGCAGATGTGGAGGGAAACATAAATACTCTCTGCATGACTCATTTATCTTGATTTTAATCAGTGGGTCAATTTGACCCTGAACATTATGTGTGCTTCAAGTTTAATTATAAAGATCAACCATTGAAAAAAAAAAGTGTAATATAAAAAAATTTACCAAAGATCAATTTCAACGAAATTATAGTTTTTTTTTTGTCTAGGTTTTTTTCAGTGCACATTAAAAATATAAATTCCATTTTTAATGTTCAAATGAGTAAATGAGCAGGTTGTCGTCATTGATCCTTAATTTCTGAGAAATAATAAAACATCATTGCACAAATATTGATTGAAATTGTTATTATTGGAGTTAATAATCAGATAAAAAAATGTTTTGGAGGAATTTTTTGGTTTCTGACACTATTGCATGATTAAACACTGCCCGGGTCAAATTGACCCACGAACATTTTTGCTGTACCCTAGAAAAGAACATAACAGGAAACATCATATAGTCTCCAGACTTCAGATCTGCAGGAAATCTGTGAAGGGAGGTGAAGCTTTGGAATATGATTACCAGGAAATATAAAACTTTGTTGAGTTTTTATCAAGAAGAGTGGGCCAAAATTCCTTCTGAGATGTAGGAAAACCTGCGCGAACTCAAATACAGAAATGTCTTTGTGCCGTGTCTGCAAATAGAGATTTTACAAACAGAGATTTCCATGCTTCAGGATCAAATTCTGGTTTCCCACAGTGGCATGCGACTCAGTTTTTAACGTTCATGTCAAGGATTATTTTCTGAATATCTTGTTTCTCTACATAAAAGGCTACAATGAATAATTTATATCTTTTATTTTCTTTATAAAGGAGAAAACTAAATAAGCATCACCAGAGGATCAAATATTTATTTCCCTTTATGTAACTGAGTCTTAACAAAAGAAGTAAATAATGGTCTCTAAGCCATAATAACCTCGAAAAACCTTTCGCTCAGTAGCAGCGAAATGTTTCTTTGGTCTGTTTTTTGTTTTTCAGATTTAAGCAAGCATGAACTGGAAGCCAGTAATATTGTTCTGCAGAGTATCTCTCAGGGAAAGTAGTAGAAATTTGAAAAAACAATACAGATGGAATAAGGACAAAAACACCAGCATTTCCTGGCTGTGATCTTGGATTAAGCTAGTTACTCACTTTGGTGAAGTCATCTACCCCCAAAGTGTACATACTTTCTTTGCTAAATTTTTATTTTATTTTATTTTTTTAACTTTCTTAAGCAATGTGTTAGCTGTTTGGCAAGTACATAAAGATGTTTGCGTGAGTCTTTTTGTTTTTACCCCAGTTGGTAATATCAGTGCACATCTGCTTAATTACCAGCGTGCCCTCACAACAACTGATGTGTGTAGATCATAATTTCACAGATGCTGCATCAGAGCAAGATTCATGACGTTAGCAGTTCAAATTAATTCAGTTAAGTTCAGTTTATCTATATAGCACATTTTCAAAATAAATGTTGTCTCGAGGAACTTTACAAAAAAAGGAAATTCAGTCTGATCAAGTTCAGTTTGTTATTCTAATTGGTTAAAAAGTTTTTGACCTAAAGACGTCCAACAGATTTCATTGACTCAATGACTTGCAGCATTCATTCCTCGTATGTTGTGACAGAGAAACCCTTGCATGAACCGTGTTGTTTAGATTTTTTTTTTTAGTTTGGCCAAAACAGTTTGTGTTCGCATGTTAAAGTGATTTCATATCAGTCTTTTTGCTCTACTTTCTATAAACTGGAACAGGTACTGTGGAAGAGCCACATGGAAATTAGCCACAATAAAGAAGTCTGAGCCAAAAGAAGAGCGGAGTGAAATAGAAGAGAAACACAGGACACAAAGCGTAGCAAAGGGACTTGAATGATAGAAGTAGGTTGACGTAATGACACCTACTGGTGAAAAATGAAAAATATTTTTGTAAATTAAACTGACCTGATGCAAAGCAAAATTCAACCTTAAATCCATGTAAATTAAAAAAGCTGTTGTTAAACTCTTTGATTCAATCTGCAGTTTAAATCACATCTTTCCAGAATTTTCTGCATACAGTAGATCAAAGTGATTCATCTAGCAGTTCAGTTTGAACATTTGTGCGGTCTCTTATATCCATTTTTGGGACATTAACTCCAGAAGCTGACTCTGCGCATTCTGCTTGTTATTTTCCACCATTTCTACGCGGCTTGGTAGAAAGGAAAATATTGTTTTTGTATTCTGGCTGTCTGAACTATTAATGCTGTGTTCAATCATTATAAAACTGATCATTGCCCTGTTTTTAAAGTCATCGATCATAAAAATGACTAGTTTTGGGATGAAACTGTTACTGACCCAAAAACATCCCTTCCTTATTTAAAAAATATAATCACGGTCATGAATAATTACCTTCAATTAAACTTCTAGTGCACTAATGATTTATCTAATCTAAACTTTGAAACAAGTTCTCTTGCAGTGATGACATATTGCCCAGGGTGACTAATTAAATTAAATCTACTAAACTCCTTTTTCAGTTTTTTTATCATATCTTTTCTCACCTTAAAATGCGTTTGATGATTTTGAGACATCAAGGTGACAAATATTTTGTCAAGGGACTCCATATGGTATTGTGAACTTGTGACATCAGATCTTTAACATATACTTTGCTATTTTGTGATCATAAAGTAATGGATAAAGGTTTTTACTGTACTGCTGGCCTTATGACATCAATATAGGACACTGAATATTATGCATTCAATGAACCATTGTCGTGATTCTCTCTTGGTTCAAAGTTATGGAAATGTTGCAAGCCGAATTTTACTGTAAGATTTGAGAAACAAGTGCTCTGAGCATTAAAGCTATCAACTTATTAATTTCATGTCACTTTTGTTATTATAGTAAGCCGTGATTAATTTTTTTGGGTTAAAAATGAAGCAGCCTGTAAGAATGAACCTCAAAATGAGAGAGCGCAGCGCTGGCTTAGGTTGAAAATAATCCTCGCAATTTGTCAATCTTTTCTCCTTCTGTTCGCCTTCTGGCTGTCCTGACAGTGCAGATAATTCTTTACACAGCTCCGTCTGCAGTTTGAAAGTTTTACATGTGAGACAATGTGAATCCCCTTTCAAAAATATAACAGCTAATATTTATGTTCATATTCAAGTCACACCCCAACAAATGAGCTCAGTTGCCAAGTGACTATCTTGCCAAGTTTCAAGGACGACTCCACAGAAAGCAGATTTAAAAGAAAACGCTCAGATTAAACCATATTCCGACGCCTGGAGACTGAGAAAACTGGGAAGGATGGCACATTTTTGGTGTGCTCAAAGAAAAAGCTTCAGGTCGAACACAAACTGTTTGCACTAATCAGCAGTTTAGTTCCCATCATGAAACACAGATACAAATTGTACAAACGGAAACTGTGAGCAGCAATCTCTCTTCACCCAGTCGACACATGGCAAAGCCTGGTGCATAATCCCCAAACACAAAGTAATCTGAGTAAAAGTCCATTTGGATTATGAGTTTGAAACAGTCTAATCTGAAACATTTCAACTTATCCCTGGGAGGTACAGCCATAAGGAGTTTGTGAATGCTAGCTGTAGAGGAGCCATCCTGGTTGGTGACAAAATATTTTTGCTCAAGAAAATTGTCACACTTGACAATCATCCTGATATTTATGTTGCTGATGTAGTCAGAGTCGGACAACCAGATTGTAAAAACTAATCACCAGAAGAAACTCAGTTTGTCATGATGCACAGCCCTGGTTTCTGTGTGTCTTTCCTTGTGTTTCATACATTTCTCAGTTCCTTCATTACATGTGTCTTCGCCCTGATGCTATTAACAAACCACATACCTCACACAGTTGTGCAATAAAACAAACTACAAAACTGACTGTACTTTGTTACAATTTATCTGAACATCACTCCATCTTAAAGAGCTTATGTTTTTTCCTCGCATTTCCACTGATATTTGGCTTATGGTTCATCAGCTTAGAAGTCCATCACTGTCTTTAACAGAACATTCACAGTCTGGCTGCGTGTCATCTAATGTAAACAAAGTACACCCAAGCTGTTACCTTTGACAAGTCATTTTAATACAGTAAAAGGATACACAGCTCAAAATTCATGCACTGCCAGAAAATATGTGCCTTTTTTATAAATCCAGTATAACATGGTACCTCGCTGATATTCATACCCTACCAACTTTCACAGATATGTTTAATTTTATTTCAAAACAGGGATTGTCCACATTAATGAACAAATATACACTGTTAGTAAATATATCACTGTAAGACAATAGCTGCATAAAAGGCAATCATGTCACCTTCTTGGCAACTTAATGCCATTGTTTTGCATGTTTCCCTTGATATGAACATAATTTCGTCCTGCTGCAGCAAGGCTGTGCATAAATATTATTTTTGTTAACATGATATCTTATCACTGCACACACTCCACCAGTAATCCCATGCACCTTTGCAGATATGGAGCACAGATTTGCACCAGTTGAGGACTTTAAATTTCAAGGAATCTCTGCCTTCAAGGACACCAGAAAATTCTAGCAACATGAACAAGACTTTCCCCCTTCTGGTTTATTCTTATTAAATTTTAATACTTTTTTTATTTGGACATCCCTCCTGTCTCCTCTGGTTGTGTAAAATATAAATGACTTGTCTGACAGGATTCAAAGTTGTGCTAAATGAAAGCAAAAATGTTTTCATGAACACCCACAGGAAACCTCTCTCCAAGCTGTGAGGGTCTCCTCTGATGTATCGTTGAGGAAGATGCTCTGCGGCACGATCTGTCTTCCTCTCTGTGCATAAAGATCACATATTTTTAAGTGCTTCTGATAAAATGTTAAAGATTTTTCTAATAAAAGGGACACTGCAAGTGCAAATCGTGATCCATCGCTGTAGTCAAGTCGCATAACTGTACAAGATTCATGTATTGTAACAGGAAAGTCTAAAAGAAAATTATATCAGCATTTCGACACAATCAGTAACTGTACATATTATTCTATTACTTTCTTGTCTAATCTGAGACTAGAGGTCTGCCATGTTATATTTAAATCTATAACTTTTTGTGGTTTCTTCATGCCTGAAACATGGACCAACACAGCCACTCTAATTAGAAATCATCTGATAAGGAAACTAGATTTTATAGCGGGGGTATCATTTCTCGCTCTGGCTCTATCTTTCTGCTCTTTGTCATGCACCATTAGTTTCATGTTTCATGACTTGTTTTAATACCCTGAGGAGAATAACGACACTGCATCCCCCCCCCCTTGCCTCCACTTCTCAGGTAAGCATGGATATAAAACCACATTGATTTGTCTATTAATGTAAGTAATTTGCATATTCTATTCTATGCAGAGTTACGAGAGAGATGCAGAACAGCTGCAGGTCATCAGCTGCTCTCCAGGAGCCTGTTGTCTTGTTTTTGCAGTGTGAGGAGACGTGGAGGTTGTGAGTGACTGATGCATCTGTAATGCATTTAAACATCAAAACAACAAGTACAGGACAGCTGTATAAGAAGAGAGTTATTTGTGAAATATTAAAATAAATTTCAGGGATATAGTATATCATCCTGTCTGTGTGGAAAAACAAATAATTTAGACTCGTTTTAAACTCGGAATGACACTCAGATTGGTTAGAAAATATTTATAATGTGTGATCCTGTGGAATGTTTGCAGTTATTCTCAAGAGATCACATCTAGTCCCTACATATTCACAAACTAACATTCACCACAGCGATGAGGTAAATTCTGTGTTGATTTTTAAAGATTTGGGAAAAACAAAATGTAACATAGAACCAAGATCAGGAATAAAAGACAGAAAGCGCTTTCTCATCTTTTTGTAATGGTATGTTACACTGCGTTTCATTAATTATCCTATTTAAATATATGAATATATTCACATTTTAGCTGCACATCCTAATATATGCAGGAATATACTGCCCTCTGGAGGTGACAAACTACATAACAGGATTGTAGCTGTGCAATCTGTGGGGAAAAAAAACAAACTTTTAACATTTTTGTTTTTGTCATTTTACATGTACAAAGAGCTGAAGCTAATTTTCTATCTTTTCATATCAAGGATGGTTTCCAGTTCATTAAAAATCCAATCAAATCAAAAGAGAGCTCTAAGAAGTTTGTCAACAACAGTAACATTTTTGTACTTTTATTGACCAGGTGACAAATACTAAAAAAAAAAAAAAACAGGCAGTGTATTCAATAAAAGTATTTTCAGAGCTTTCAGTCATTTTGCATCCCAGACTTTAAACATAAAGAGATACAATTCATTGGCAACAGACCTCCATCTTTTATTCTGATATTCTAATCATGTGCAAACAGAACCTCTTAACAGGAAAATAAAGCAAGGAAAACTCCTAATATAAAGAACCTACCCACTACAAGCAAACAGCAGAAAAATATTTAAATTTAAGTGATATCTATATATATATATATATATATATATATATATATATAACTCTCCCAACAAAATACAAACACGAATCACACATTACCTTATATTTGTGCTTTTTTGTCTTCTTAGTGCTGAAAGGTTTTAGAGGTAAATAAATTCACATATGCAGGATATTTCTGATTACCCTCTTTCTTTTTTGTGCTTAAGGTAGTTCCAACATGGAGCTTCCTTATGAAAATATCTGTTATTTCATGAAAACACATTGCAGATAAAGTTTTTTTTACAGACATTAAAGATTTACATCCAATCAATGACAATTGAAAGTCAACATTCCTTTAACTCCTCTCATGTTGTCTTCACTTTAGGTAGTTTCTCTCCTTTCACAACACTGAACAAAAAACATAAGAGAGACAAGAAGCCAAAAATAGATCTGAGAGATTTCTGGCTGTATTATGAATGTGTTGCATCACACATAACTTTTGCTTTAGAAAAGACTGCATGTAACACAACTTTCCTTCTCCGCTAGTTATCTTCTGCCTTGTTCTTGTCCCGGGGAACACGGGCCATGTTAAAAAACTCCTTGTTGGGCCTCATGTCTGTAAGATGGGCGAGTCGGTTGGACATGGCAAAGAAAGCAGCGATGGCCGCAATATCCCAGGCGTCCTCGCGGTCAAAGCCGACTTCCTCCAAAGACCGAAAGTGCTCATCTGTGATGGTGTCACAGCGACACACGGCCATCGCAAAGTCCAGCATGGCATGCTCCCGAGGTGTGAGCTCCGCAAGTTTGTAATTAGCAACTACCTGAAACGGGATAAAAAGCTTTTTTAAAAAAAAAGGGTTTTCCGAAACTAAAAATTAATGTAGACTTTTCAGATCTTCTCAACTAACAAAGAGAAACTTCACAGTATTTTACTAGGACTTCTATGTTAGACCAACATAGCATAAGGCAATATATGGTGAAGAGGAAAGAAACAGATAAATGACTTGCATTTTTTATGAATTTAAAAAATGTGGATCGAGTGTATTTACACAGATTTTAGTTTAAGCCAATCTTTGAAAACCATGTATCACAATTACTTACTACTTTGTTAATTTATCCAAAATTCTAATAAAATACTATTAAGTTTATTACTGTGACATGACAAGATGGGAAGAAATCAAAGTATACCAATATTTTTAGAGCTCTGCTAAGTTCTTGAGTCACTGGCAGAATTCAGTCATTTCCTTCACTTTTTGTCCTTAACTCCTGACCCAGTTTTTTAATTTTATACCTTCTAAGGCTGTAAATCTTTCTTCTGAAAATATATTATCGGTGGAGAAAACCTTGTTTCGTTCAATCCCAGCAAAATATTTTATGAAAATTTAAAAAAAAACAAACTGAGATTTTTATCTTTTTACAAGAAACAATGACAAATGGTGTGGTTGAATTCAAAACTAACACCTGCCTTTTGACTGCTCTGACTATACTTTCATAAAGTACAGCACAAAAAATGATGATACCTGATCAGAAAGAGTAGGGTTCTTCGAGTAGATACGGTGCAGAGCACTATGGGACACCACACAGTAAAGACATTTGTTATGACTGCTGGTGGCAACCACGATTAGCTCACGGTCTGCCTTGGTTAACCTGCCTGGAAAAAGAAAAAACAGGGACAAAATGTATGTGAAAAAAAAAACAAGCAGGCATCACCTGGAGCTATGCAGCACAAACAGTAGCTGTTAAACATTTAATTTTAGATGCTGGATGTCTGAAAAGGTGAACTTAATGGACATCCAACTTTAGGTTTAGACAAGTCGCCTTGCGTTGCGTTATTGTATTTTTGAAATTTTGGGGACGTCACTAAAAGTCCCCCTGAGGGAGAGTTTCAGGAATTTTGTTGAGGAAAAACACAGTTTCAAAATCCTTCTTCTTTTAAAGATTTAGATATTTGTTCCCAAAATGTGATTTTGCAGTGTTCACTACTGTGAACACATTGTAACCCCAGCTAGGACTTACAAGTAGCAATATAACTCGTAAAATGAAGAGACTTCAAGAAAAACAAGAATTGATGCCATTAATTCTATTACTCTAACTCCCTCCCCATTTTATGCAAGATATTATGGTGTTGGTTTCTTGCACAACATTCTGTGATCTGACCAAAAATAACAGGATTGAATGATGTAGTAAGACACCATTTCCAAGTTGTGCTTTCAAATGGCTATGAAGTCCAGTGCTTATATGCAAATTACAAACAAAACAGAAAATTGCTGCTCAAGCTAACCTTAATTTTCACTAATTCCCATTTTCTGACTTCTTCCGTCTTTCCTACAGAACCTTGACAAACTATATGGATACACTGGGTTTTATCTAGTGGTATCTGATTAAAAGGGGGCCAAACACATACTGATGCCACACTTAAATTATTCCTTTTACTTCATATTTATGCTCTACTTTTTAAAAAATCTATAACATAAAATCCTAGCAGTCAAAAGTGAGTGTTACTTGTTGAATTCAAATGAAATATAACTTCCCCTCATGTAGAAAATAAACACCAACCTGTTTCCTTGTTCATCAATTCATTGTAGTATGAGAAGAAAGCTCTGAACTCTGCAGGCCTGTGAGAAAGTACTTTGAAGACATTGGGTAAAAAGCCTCCCTGCAAAAAATGTCAAAGGTTAAAAAGTCAAATGGAAGTAAAACGCCTACCAAAAACTTTTACTTTCTTGTATTTACCTTCGACTTCACTTCTTCCATTAGCTCCACTATATCATAAGGTAAGTCCTTCTTGTAGGGAATAGGATAGCGGCTGATTTTGTCCGGAGGAGAGTTACTGCTGGACCGTCTGCTGCCTGGAACCTTAACAGCAGCTGCCTTTTCCTGCAACAAGCTTCCCGTTCGGAGACACGCCTGTGTGGAGAGAGGCAGCTCAGCAACACAAAACCACTCAAGAGTCAAAAATGTATTCAACTACTTACAAGTTGCATGGACGTAGGAACACGAAGCAACTTCGAGAAGATGTTCCTAGCCATGTCGGTCAGCTGAAAAGATGACTAGATGGGTTATTACTTCCTTTAGGTAAAAACTCAGTTTGGTTAAAAGGGATCCCAGCTTAGACTTAAACTTATGTGTCAGTGTGGGTTAAAGATAATGTTATACAGAACATCTGTGGCGGTGAAAATAACTGTGCCTTTTTTTTCTAAATGCGTTGTTTTTGCTTCGTTTCTATATCAGATCTTGTGAGTCCAGTCAGACCAACCAATCAACGCACAGCACTGAGTCACGCCTGCTGTTTTTAACGCCTCTTGCACTAATTCAGTCTCACCCCCAGGTGGCAGGCTATGGCCCGAGCTGACATTACTACTGCGGCGCTCATGACTCGTTTGTCATTGACCCGGAAGTGACTTTACTGTGGAGATTTTCCGCTCCATTCAGTACTGTTCAGGAGAAGCGGTTCGGCCAATAAAAGGTATTGTCTGTATTAAGGCAGACATTAATACAGACATGTTTTACCATGTAAGTATGTCTATGTTATTCTTAGGAAGTAGGTTGGACTGGTTTATTAGTGTTTTGTTTTGCATCGTTTTACGAACGTGGCCATGACGGTTTGCATCCTCAAACTTCAACTTTTTTTTTTCTGGTCGCGACTCACGTTTGTGTTGGTGCTTACAGATTTCTTTGGAACATGAAATCTTACTACACCCGAGGTATTTTGGACCCAACCTGCTGAACACTGTGAAGCAGAAACTTTTTACTGAAGTGGAGGGAACATGTACTGGCAAGTGAGTGAATTCAGATCTGTCCGTAACATTTAACCGCCTAATTTTATTAAGGTATCTCTGGTTATTATCCTGCATTCATGTGTGGCTTTGTGTTGGTCTTTTTAATGTACAACAAAATTACATATTTATTTGTTTTTGATTTTTTTCCCACCTTTTTATTTAGATATTTTACTAAGTAGTAGCGTATTTTTCCTTATAATGAGTTTTATTATGGTTAATCTGTCGATACATTTTCTAATTCACCGACAAATTTTGAACTTTTTATGGTCACTTATTGTTTATCTCAAAATAAAATGTAAACAAATATAATCACTTTATGATATGAATTATGTATAAAAAGTGCTATCTCCTGAAAGATAAGTGAATAAAGATTATTATTGTATTTATGTATTTAGAAATAAACAAGAATGAATATTAAATTGTTCAGTCATTGTCATTAGTGGAACTCAATTTGGACATTAAACAGGTTTAATGTAAGTTTTTTTTGATCAACTGCAAGTTTGCACATACACAGGCACAAAATGACTCAACAAAATGTGGGTGTAAATCTTTCTTAAAATATTTATTCAATGTAAAACAGCATAGAGACAATGTTTCTGACTACATAGTGCAGACACATAAGCAGGTATAGACGATTGATGTATTATGTTGCTGACAGAAATATTGTTGATAATATTGACAAGTTGTGATTGCATTTACAAGCTGTACATCTGTTTTGTTTTTTTTTCCTCGTTGTGTCTTCCAGGTATGGCTTTGTCATTGCAGTCACCACTATTGACAACATCGGGGCGGGTGTAATCCAGCCAAGCAGAGGCTTCGTTCTGTATCCCGTGAAGTACAAGGCCATTGTCTTCCGTCCATTCAAGGGAGAAGTGGTGGATGCTGTGGTCACTCAGGTTAACAAGGTGAGGTTTAGTGTAGGTTTATGTCCTGATTTTATTGTTTTTAGTTAAAATATTAAATAAATATAATACAGTAGGAGTTGGGCAAAACTATAATATATGCGAGTCAATGTTCAAAAACTAGATGAAAAAAAAACAGAAAAACGAAAAGATCGACCTCATCCAGATGGCACAAAAATAATAGTTAGAGAATTAATCACCATAAAGCCATAACACATTTAATTTGTTAATGTTAGACTTTTATCCAAGTGGAGAATGTATTACTCTGTACCTGTAACAATTTATTTTTGGAACATTTTGTGATTCATGATCTTTATATTTTTGTCAGATTTGTCTCTATTTAGAAGTCATGTGACGCTTGGCAGGACATGTATAGTTTATTCTTTATTCTAGGAACCCACATGCCTTTGACTGAAATCCTTGGGACAAATTTGAACTTGAGATGCTGTGCATATATGAAGCAACAGATTAAAGCTATTTTAAAAGGAAATGCCCTTTTTTTTGTCTGGCTGCAACCACACAGAAACCACCGAAAAGTTTCCTGTAGTAGCTTGTAGACACATTTTGAACTCTTAAACAGTACCAAGTATCTCAAAACAGTGATTCCCACTGAAATATCAGTGGCATCTTTAAATCCACCTTTTTTCTATTTGCTAATTTAACTGGTCATAAACAATAGTATATTGTTTCTGACAGATAAAAATAATGGTTGGTAATTATTTTTATCTGTAAGATGAGGTTCTAAGTCAATGTCAGATGTTACTATTACTTCTCCATCACTACTTTTGTTGTTTACTCTTATTAGCCTTCCTTTAAATGATGAGTGTTACTGTTTATTGCAGGTTGGGCTATTCACAGAAATTGGTCCCATGTCTTGCTTCATCTCTCGCCATGTAAGTCAGTTTTAACCTGCTGTACTTAATTTATTGCTTTACACATGCTAATTTAGAGTTTGTATTGTTTGGTAGATGTATGTAATATAAATTTCTCTTTTGCAGTCCATTCCTTCGGAAATGGAGTTTGACCCCAATTCTAATCCTCCTTGCTATAAGACTGTTGATGAGGTGGGAATATTTTTAAATTTTATTGCTTTTTCTGAATCCCTGCCATTATTTTAAAAAAAGTTTTCTTGTTTTTTATAGCAATTACATAAAAAGTAATAAAATTAAGTAGAAAAAAGATAATTCTGCTTTCAAATATCTGGTGTTATTTTGTTCTTTGACACAGCTACTGTAATCTCTTTTTTCAAAGGACATTGTAATTCAGCAAGATGATGAGATCCGGCTGAAAATTGTGGGCACAAGGGTTGACAAGAATGACATTGTAAGTGGTTTTTTTTATTTATGAAACTGTGGTTGGATTTGAGAACGTTACCTTTTTATTTCACAATAAAGTAACATTTGTATTAACAATTTATCCATGTATTCTTTAACTTTTAATTTTTACAGCTCAGTTTGGCTGCTGTAGTACAAGGCCAATTTGTTGTGATCCATATAGTTAATATTATTCTGTGCAAGACGTTTGTTAAAGGCCTATTTAGGTTGAATGAGGGAAATATTAGATCAGCCTCTGTTCAGTTATTTGCATATAGCTCATGATCTTACCAAAGTGACTTGGTTGTTATTCTGCACAGCCAATTAAACTGTTTTATTTAGCCAAGCTGCTGCCCCGTCATTACGCATTATTGTCATTAGACATATTTAGTTTTTTGGCATTTATGAAAAATCAAACAAGAAATGTCATGCGGTCCTGCTTCAGTCTTATTGATGCTTAAAAATACATTTGTTTTTCAGTTCGCAATTGGATCTCTCATGGATGACTATCTGGGTGAGTGTTTTGATCAGACCAGTTGTCGGTGTGCTCATTAGTGTGCACATAATAAATGCATTTGAATTAAACATATGTCTTATTTTGTATATGTAGATTTTTTTCAAGCTAATTTGGTTTTCAAACCATTATTTTAAGAAAAGTTCTGTACTTGAAATTGTTTGTTTTTTTGCATTTAGACAGTAAGGTAACATTTTTTTCTTCCTTCTCAGGTCTTGTGAGCTGATTACAGCTTCAGAGTGGTGTGTCATATGGATATTTTTCTGCATCAATCTTCTTTTGTATATATTTATTTTTACTCTTGTATGTATGGTGACAGCTGTTGAAGCACCCTAATCAGTTTTTTGTTTTCTCTTTGCACCCTATATATGCTGTTTATTATAAGTCATGTAAGAACTCAAACGGATAGTGCTGTCAAGATTAACACATCTTGTTAATTAATGTTAGAGTAGCCCACAGGAAACGATTACTTTAGTTCATGTAGAAATTGTTTTATCTTGTTTTTTTGTATGTGGACTGCAATAAAGTATTTTATTCATTCTTATATCTTTGTATAATTGTCTGCATCTCACTATATTAGCTCTTTTTTAAAATAACTATTTTGATGGAGGTATCCCATGTTAAGATAACGTTTGTAAACGTGGCAAACTTTAAAGATAGGATTTTCAATCAATCAATGCTGTGACATGGCTCGATGTGTGAACGCGGAATTTTCAGGGGCGCGCACGTCTCGTGTCCGTAAATACGTGGGTGGAGCGCGCCGGCGTTCTTTCTTTCTCTCGTCCTGAAGATGGCGGCAGGGGTGAGTAAGATGGAGAGCTGTTAGCAATGGAGCTGGCTTTAAAATTCACTGTCACAATCAGACCAAAATCGGAGCCATCGTCGCGTTTACAGCGCATGTTTTTCAGATAACAACGTTACGCCGCTATTTGCTTGGTGATGAGTGTTTTATTTCCCAAGAGTTTAATACAGTTTTCTGTATGTGGCTAGCTTTTGCTACCCCAACGAAGCACTGAAAGTGCTGGCCCTGGGTTGTGCCACGTTACCTTAACTGCTCGAGATCATTTGAATCGCGTTTGTGGGTTTCCAGATAATTACTTTAAGTTTGGTACAGAAACTATTCAGTGCTATGTTTGGCCCGTGAATTTTGTGAACTGGGAGTTTAGCTTTTATGGGGGAATGTATAGGTTGATAATGTTTAAATTATGCTATAAGCCTCTTGAATATGGATAGTTGATCTATAGTTTTTAATACACTCACTGCCGGTTTTCATTTTAGCACCTAAAAATCTGTTTTCTATTTGAACTGCGTTTCTTTGCATTGTCATCTTTAAATGAATGATGAGCTCACAGAGTGGATGCCTTCATTCATTGAGTGAAGGCACCAACAGCTTGGTTTCTGCTCACCACTTGGTTTTTGGTTGACAATTTGAGCCTCTTTGCTAAAGCTTCTAATCAGTGAACTTTAAATGCTAAAGCATAATAGAGCCTGACCATATATTGCTTGCAATGAAAATGATACAAAGCTAAATTGTTTTCTAGGAGAAATAAATGTTAATGGATTACTTGTGTAAATGTTTCTTTTAAATTCTGTGTATAAATAAATGTTCTTGTATCCTGGTCTTTTTTTAGACTCTGTACACATACCCAGACAACTGGAGGGCATTCAAGGCCCAGATTGCTGCCCAGTACAGTGGCGCTTGCCTCAAGGTGGCCAGCAACCCTCCTGCCTTCACCTTTGGACAGACAAACCGTTCCCCTGCTTTCATCAACAACTTCCCTTTAGGCAAGGTGAGTAAAACCAGTTAGTAGAAAGAATTTCGCTGATGCCTTTTCATCTTTTATGTCGGCGTGACCTCTGGTGTTCAAACATGTCACACACAATGTCTTCTTGACATTTCATTAACTGCATGGTCATACTTTTGCTGATTAAATCATTGAAATTGGGTGAGGCATGCTGTCCCCATAAAGGCAAGGTAGCTGTAATAATCTTGACTACAGTTGTGATGTATAACATGTTCAAAACCATTTAATTTTCAAAAATAAATTGTCTCTGTCTTTAGGTACCTGCCTTCCAGGGTGATGACGGCTTCTGTCTGTTTGAGAGTAATGCCATTGCTCACTACTGTAAGTGTCATGCTTTTAACTTGGATTTAAATATTGTTATATGATGTTGCACTGAAACATTGCAAAAAGAATTTCTTAAGTATTTCTAGTTTGCATTAATAAAATTTGAAACAGTATTCACTTAGCAGCTAAAGTAGAGTAAAGGAAGAAATACAACAAACGTGGCTCCACAATATTGGGAAGACATGAAATTGACCATTTGTAGATATTATTAACCACAACTTTTACTTTTTATGATCATAATGTCTTTTATCACTCCACACCAAGCTTTACTTTGCCACTAAATCAAGTTGTGTATTGTATATGTTTAAACTTTACAAGCCCTACATTAAGGAGCTCATGTGTTGAAAGACCAGAATAGACAAAGTAATATTTAAAATAATTCATGAGCCTCTTTAATTTGAACATGATTGTTTTGCCGTGTCATTGCAGTGAGCAATGATGCCCTGCGTGGCGCCACTCCTCAGGCTGCTGCCCAGGTTCTGCAGTGGGTGAGCTTTGCTGATTCAGAGATCATCCCTCCAGCCAGTGCATGGGTCTTCCCCACTCTAGGAATCATGCAGTTCAACAAGCAGGTGCGCAGCTCAACATTAAATTGGTCAAAGAAGTGACCTAGTTGTTTGTTGGTACCTAGTAGGTATAGAACCTTGTGATCATGCACAGTAAATGTTTCGTACGTGTGTTCAGGCCACAGAGCAGGCCAAGGAGGACGTGAAGAAGATCCTGACGGTGCTGAACCAACACCTGACCACACGCACTTTCCTCGTGGGAGAGAGAGTGAGCCTGGCGGACATTACTGTGGCCTGCTCCATGGTTTGGCTCTTCAAGCAGGTTTGCTATACACAAGCCTGTCACGGATTTCCATAAGTACACACTAGGGTCGTTGCCATTTCTTACTACCCTGATTGATCCAATTTAATTTTACATGTGCTCTGCAGGTGTTGGAGCCGTCCTTCCGTCAGCCTTATCCCAACGTGACCCGCTGGTTTGTCACCTGCGTCAACCAGCCTCAGTTCAAGGCTGTTCTCGGAGAAGTCAAGCTGTGTGAAAAGATGGCCCAGTTTGATGGTGAGTTAGCAAAGAGACAAGAGGGGATCCTAAGAAAAAGCAATGAGATATCATTTGTTAAATTCATCATTTGTTTAACTGTCTGGAGATTTTGATTTATGCTCCATGTAAATCAAACACATCTGCAAACACAAGCACTCTGGGAAATGCATGAATACTTTCATAAACATTTCAAGGTTCATCTACATTCAGCCAGAGAATTGTTTTTTTTTTTTTTTTTTTTTTATGTGACTTGGGAGCTATTTTTCTCTTCTTCTAGCCAAGAAGTTTTCTGAGATGCAGCCCAAGAAAGAAACCCCAGCCAAAAAAGAAAAGGCTGGAAAAGAGGCAGCCAAACCCCAGGAGAAGAAAGAAAAGAAAAAGGAGGAGAAGAAGCCTGCTCCAGAAGAAGAAATGGACGACTGTGATGCTGTTTTGGCTGCCGAACCCAAAGCCAAGGACCCCTTCGCACACCTGCCAAAGAGGTAGATATCCAGAGGAATGACTCAGTTGACACGTAAAATGGGGATTTTGTTACAGCTGACAAACTGAATGTTTGCTGGCAAACTGAAGGTTTAATCACGGTGTTTAACGTATAAAGTGAAGTCAGGATTTTGGAAAGAAGTTGTAGTGGTTCATGGAAGTAAGAGTAATTAATCCAGATGGGGAAAATGGCTGCTCCCCTGTCATTGGGCAAGTCAGTGTCCTGCTATGGCACCAAGTCTTAATCTGACAGGGGGAGATAAACTAAAGACCATATTCATCCCAGTCATCTCTGATCAGTGAGTGAAAGGCTGGTTCATGCTGTGGTCACAAAGACCTTGAATCTCAATTTCAACTTGATTGTAAACATATACAATCAAGACAATAAGAGTCCATGTTTACTCTTATGGACTTATACTCTTATGTTGTTTGTTACAGCCAGCAAACATTTTCCATATCTGTCAAACATAAATGTATTTAGTTACGGAATACATTTACAACAAAAGCCTCTGTGTTAAGCAAGTTTATTTGAATAGTGCTTGCTGATGCAATAAAATACAAGATGATTTAGAAAAGACAATAAAATGGCTGAAGTGACTAAGGCTGTTGAGCCAAAAATGTTTAGGTCAACATGCACTAAAAGCCAGTCTATAAAAATGTCTTCAGTAGATTTAAAATGTTTAGTTTCAGAATGTTCCACCGTCCCAGAGAAGTCATCTTGACTTAAGCTTAGATCTTGGAGTGGGAAAACAGCAGCTTTTATACATTCATACCTAAATGTGTTTTCTAGTTCTGACTGAACTGTTTTCTGCTACTGTTGATTAAAAAAAACATTGTTTCCTCCAGCTGTGTGCACTGAAAGCACACCTAATTTCTGTCGTCTTTCTTGCAGCGCATTTGTCATGGACGAATTCAAGAGGAAGTATTCCAACGAGGACACCATGACGGTAGCGCTTCCTCACTTCTGGGAGAACTTTGACAGAGAGGGCTACTCAATCTGGCATGCTCAGTACAAATACCCCGAGGAGCTGACACTTACCTTCAAGAGCTGCAATCTTATCACAGGTGAGACTCAGCAGGAGTGGCTCATTTCAAAGGATTGTTTTTGAATGTTTGCCATCTCATTTGGAAGAACGCTTTTGTTGACTTTGTAAATAACTGCTGTGAATGTAAGAGTCTAGAAGTTATAGATATTGGATTTTATTTTATTTCATGTTTTTTTTTCATATTCTTAATTTTTAAATGTAGTTTTAGCAATGACTGAATGTCATTGCATGTTATGGTTTGACTTGCAGAGCCGCTACTTGCCTATCAAGTGGAAGAATGTTGGACTCTGAAAAATGTCTATAGTTAAGACTGTCAACACTTTGCAGCAAAGTCCTGTTAAACCACTGGATTGTTTTTTTTTTCTACTGGTGTCATTGAATTAGAAGTACAATATAATTTTTTTGAGACGTTGCTGAAAAACCATGGAACTAAGTGATATAGGTTTTTTTTCCCCATTTAGTTTTTAAATGTAAAATGCTCATTCCCCACCTTCAGCATGCTGTGCAACAAGTTCTAGACTGCAGCTTTCTACATGCTTCCAGATTGATTGTTTTGCAGTGATCAACCATGATAAAGAAAACCTGAAATTTAGTATAATGGCTTTATGAAGATGGTTTTTAAAGAAAATTCCCATGATGGAATTTTAGATTGTGCAGTTCATCCGAGGTGGTTTTGAGATTTTGCATAGTCGTCATCTGGCCTAGATAACTGAAACAAACAGGACAAGGATAAATAGTTGTAGGAATTCAGATGCGAAATGAACAGAAACTTCAGTAACGGGAGCTAAAAGCTTCCCCACCCCTGTCATTGGGCAAGGCAGTGCCCTATCATGGCATCAAGTCTTAATCTGACAGGGGAATATAAAGCAAAGACCATATTCATCCCAGTCTACTCTGATCAGTGAGTGAAAGGCTGGTTCATGCTGTGGTCACAGCGAACCACACCTTACACTGCGTTCTATTGGGATTAACAAAGACGCTTTAGTTGTAACCAAATCTAGGCTGGCAGAAGTTTAACTGGATTGGATTTTCCAACAAGTAGTCAGTCTTGTTCCTTATGGTCTTTAATCAGGCAGATGGACAGATTTCATCTCTTTGTAGCAAAGACTAAACAATGTTGTGATAAAACACCTTGCATGTTACAAATGCCTCTCTGGCTTTTCCAGGCATGTTCCAACGCCTGGACAAACTGAGAAAGAATGCCTTTGCCAGCGTTATTTTGTTCGGCACCAACAACGACAGCAGTATCTCTGGCATCTGGGTCTTCAGAGGCCAAGAACTGGCCTTCACTGTAAGTATAATAAACATAAACTTTCATTTCTTAATGCTTCAGTTAGAGTTTCAACAAAAACTTAACTTTTTATAATTTATCTCAGCATATCAATCTCGTCTTGGCTACTGATTTTTGTTGCTCTTTAGTTTTAATGCTTAACTTGGTAACGCAATGTTGAGCTTGCTTGGAATGGACATTTTCCAAATGCATGTAAACAGAAAAACAAAACAAAAATGCTTGGTAACCACAGAAGCTTATGAACAGAGGAAAATACCACTGATCTTTGGTGAAATCAGACTTTTCAAAAGTAACTTGAATAAACACTCAAAGGCATGTTATAAGCTCATACTTAATGTAATAAAATACTCCTATTCTCTACTGTGCTTCCCTGTAAATGTCACATTTAGTTTTTAAAAAAAATTCCCCTGCCAATGGGCAAGGCAGTGTCCTGTCATGGCACCAAGTCTTAATCTGACAGGGGAAAATAAAATAAAGACCATATTCATCCCAGTCGACTCTGATCAGTGAGTGAAAGGCTGGTTCATGCTGTGGTCACATCCTCTAATCAATAGGAGAGTTTTTCGTGTTAAATCGTCATAGAAATGACATCAATGATAGAAGACCTTATTTGATTGCAGGCCATTTTCTATCAATACGGGATCTTCCATTTAAAAAGAAATTAATTCTTTCCAAAAGTCAAATTTCTTTTTACAAACAATAGGAGTGAAATTTTAGCTTTTTAAAAAGTGCTATTATGGAAATGGTTATATCCTGGGTAGAAATGGTTTGAATTGTAAAGGTTGTTTGACCCCTGAGTGTAGATATGCTTTTATCTTAGCCAGCTTCTGGACCAGCTTGACTGAAGTTTAAAGTTTTAAACAGTTTAGAAATGGACTTTAGTTAATAAAATGTCATCACTTTAGTTTAAAAGCCCTTTCAACAGTTTTGAGAGCGTTGCTCTTCATACGTAATTATTCTTTGCCATCTTCCTTATCGTCACTAATAAACTCATTGATGCACCAAATTTTATTACACAAAGATTCAACAGTACTAGCCTTCATGATTGTTTTATTTATAATGTATAACATAATATAATCTTGCTCAAAATAATTTAATCTGTCCAAATTTTAATGGTTTGGCTAAAAGCCTGATCATTGCGTCTCTTGTGCCACCGCAGCAGAGTTTTTGCCTATACTGTGTACCAATTGTGTTGGACTGCAAAAACCTGTTTTTGTTTTAAATGTTTCATACGTGAATATAAAGTGGTTTTGCTTTTCTTTTTTCAGAAAGGCTTATCTTGTACAACCCAAGAGTTCCTACTTTAACTTTTTTTCCTTTTTCTCTTAGCTGTGTCCAGACTGGCAAATTGACTATGAATCATATGACTGGAGGAAGTTGGATCCAGAAAGTGAGGAGTGTAAGACCATGGTTAAGGAGTACTTTGCCTGGGAAGGAGATTTCAAGCATGTGGGTAAAGCTTTCAACCAGGGCAAGATCTTCAAGTAAAAGGACATGGAGGCAGTGGAACTAAAGCACTTTGTGCTCCTGCTCTCAACACTTAAAAATAATGGACTTTCAGCCACATGTGCTTACTTTGCTGCAAAATGACAGTGTTTGAAGACGAGTGAATTCTCAATGGCCCCCAAACTGGTTTTTCTGTTGTTTTGACTTGCAAAATAAAGCATTTTCCTCAATGTCGTGGAGAATTTGACTTCTGTGATTTACAACTTCACTACTAAAATTTGGATTTTTGGTTTGGTGTTTACATTTTGATACATTTTAGAGGAGTGTTTAATTAATCCATAAACATACCTGTGCAGTGATCTGTTACCCATGTTAAAAAAATAATTGGATATTACTTCACTGATTAGGAAATATTTAGAGCTGTCAAGCCCAAATGATAAAACTTTTTCAGTAACACTATCGCGTTAGCTTTTGTTTGTAGCAATTTATATTGAGTATTGGCCTCTATGAAGAGGGCTTAAAAAAATGCAGTTATTGTGTAATTATCTGAACATTTTTGCAGTTTTAGCTCTGGGGCGCAGAGCATACTTCAGGCCTGTATTTTAACCAATCTTTCCTTAACAGGACAAACATTTTTTTATTTTTTCTTAAATCCTACTTGACTGCTGTTAGTCAAGGTTGAGCCCACATAAACCTATCGTGGAAAACGTCTTTAACAAAGGGTAGAGAAACTTAAGAAATGAAAGATCAATCTTTGTCTTATAAAAGGCTTTATTTGAAGGCTCTGACTCTGGAAATCAGAGAAGCAGAGCCCTGGAATAAAGTTGTACATAATCCTTTATATGCTTCACAGTTAACCACACACACAAATCCAGGAAAGAAAAGAACAAAGGGGATAAACTCGGCCCCTGTCAGTGACGGAAAACTTGATGCATAGAAACACAATAATATAAACTGGCACCTCCTTGAACCATTCTTGCTCTCTGGTTTTCACTCATGTTGATTGACCCTTTGAGTCAACTTGCTTCTTGCACTATGTGGTAAACTTGCATGCATGAATTTGCAAAGGAAATAAGACATGTCTACAAAAATGCAGATATATGTATAATTTTGCCACTTCAAGGTATTTACAGAATCAGGAACTTGGAGCAGCAAAGTTTCTTCAAAGAAAAGCATCATGGTGCCAATAAACTTAAGGTGGAAAGGTATTTCTTTTTTTACTCATTAATTCAGAAACTGAATTTGTTATGACTTATAGAGTTGGTCACCTGTGCTGACAGTTAAGCAGAAATAAATTGCTGTAGCTATTTGTATTTAGTTGTCATTCATAATGTGTGTCAACCTTTAACCTGCATATTATGGCTTCATTTGAAACTCATTTTATGTTTTTATTTTTAGCAGATATTTAGGTGTCTGGTAACGTTTTACTCACTGATATAATGCTTTGCAAGAACAGAAAATGTATTCACTGTCCCAGCGATGCAAGAAGTCATGCGTTCTTCTAGCTTGTTTCTGGCAAAATTAAGCACTTTGTTTTTTTGTTGTTTTTTTGTGGTGTTGGACAATTCTTATCCAAATGTAGGTAGAGTTGAAAAAGTCTGATTACACCACTTCTGTTTGGGCCAAAGTTACAACGTATTGAGAAACACTGGAAATGCACTTAAAATGTTTAGCCCAGATACCAAGTACTAAAGCAATTACTTTCTGAATTAAAACAAATATTCTGCCAGTTAATAAAAGGGTAAACTAATGTGCCATTTGGATTGATGGTCATTTCACAAGAGCAGACTTCTTCCAGGTTCAGAAAATTTAAAACACGTTTGACTGACTGTAACTGAGGTCAGGGTGGCAAGGCGTTGAGTATTTGGAGAAGAATATTTCTCCTTGAGCACTAGCATCAGTCCTGTGTCAAGGTGATAGTGGTGCATTCTGACACCTCTTGTTTGCTCTCAGTTTTGCATAAAAAAACATGTAAAGAAAGAGAAGAAAACATTATCCAAGAGCAGCTATACCCAGTGTTTTAGGAGAAACTTAGTGATAAGGGGGTTTTTTTTCCCACTGAGATGGAGCACCAGGTCAGAAATATATGTGGCATAATAATGAAAACAAGCACACTTTTAATGCCCAGGACCCTTCTCAGATCTTTACCTAATCCAGAACAAAAATAATTTTTGACCATGTTAATTTAGACAGTTTGCATAAACTTCAAGTATTTCTCAAAAAAGCCTCAGGGCTTTATGAAACGTTCATTTTTAAACTTCTGTATCCCAAAGATGCCACACAAACGCATACAAAATTAAATTAAGAACAAAAGAATTACAACTGTTGTCCATTTTAAATCAAATCTGTAATAAGTATAACAGACCTTTTAAAAATTTTGCTTTTTGTTCTGTAATTTTGTACAAAATTACAAATTTAGTACAAAATTACAGTACAAAATTTTGTACTGTACTTTTTTTTCAAGCCTCTAGAGGGCAGACAAAGGCTGAAATTTAGAACCTGTTCCAATGAGATCAACAGAAAATGCTTGTAATGAGGTCACGTATTCTACTTTAAACCGGTTCTTTATTAGGTTTTAGAAGTGATAAACAAGTTAAGGACTTACTGGGACCACAGTTTTACACTAGTTTAGTCAGATGCCCACAATTATTTTTGCACAAGACATTTGTACATGGTGTAACAGTAAAAGTAGGAGTAAATTAAAACCATCTCTAGTCAATAAGCGTCTAGTAGACCTAAACAAAGACATCTGAGACATTGTAGTAAAGGTTCCACTTTACAATATCTTTAAAAATTGATAAGTAGATTCAATAGCTTGTTTCAGAAGGTTTTTTTTATTTGAAAGTCAAATATGAAAAAAAAAAAAACATTGACCACACCCTTATTAAAATGTTGAAATATATTGTTTCAGAACCTACTTCTGCAAGCTGGGGCCTCATAAGAGGAAGAGGCACTACCTCTAAAGGGGGTAAGATCATGCCCAATTCGTTTTCCATAAATACAGTTTGTTTCAGAGCATGAATGCAAAACTTAAACCATAAGTTGTTTTTTATCTTTTGTAAAGCTTCCAGATGCATATGAATGTTGTCAGTCAGTTATTACTGGTCACGAAAAGTACTTGGCTTCATTAGACACACCCAAGAAACAAATAAAAGTTTTGATAATGTGCCGGTTTCCGTTCCCACACCTGCTGTGTACTTCTGTATGGTGCCTCTTTGTTTGTCGTACATAGCCGCAGGTAAAATGGAGCACCTGGAAGAGGATAAACAATGAACTTCACTTTAGAGGCCATTTGATATTTGCAACGACTGTTTTGAAATGTTCTTTGAAACAGAAGACAACCAGTAGTAATTTAGTCTATCATGCGTTAAATTACAAAGCTTTTAAACCTTTGGGTGGGTTTGGGGGCTTTCAGCCTGATTCACATTATCCACACACACACACACACACACACACACACACCCCAGATGCCCAAGGGAGGACTCTCATCTTCGAGTGAGTCAGATGTCATTTTTTCCAACTTACTAAGCGTATTTTAGCAGCGCAACCATCTCCCTCTGCAATATTGAGTCAGGGAGGCCATTTTAGTTTGTTCTGTGGCTTCATGGAAATCAGAAAATGGAAATGTTCCCACAACAGTGAAGCGCCCAAGTCCTTGAACACATGACTCACCCATCCTGTGGATCAGAATGGAGCAGGGCTGTAACTTGAGCAAATAACTTTGTCTTGAAGCAGAGTATTGCAGCAGTTACAACAATGGAGCTGGGTAACCCTTCATCTGCTCGTGGGTCTTTGTTATGAAACATTTTTATTGTGAATTAGATTTGAAATTGATGAAAGCTGAAACAATGTACTTTAAAGCTTCGTTTTAAATCTAGACATAAAGTCCATTCGAGATTACAGCGGTTGTTTGCACTTAGGATCTTCGGAGTTAAAAAGGCTGAACGAAAGCCTAACACGAGAACAATAAAACAATCCTTTGCCAACAGCAACATTTTCTCTTCCACTCCTGCCAGCCGTCCTTCCCTGAGCTTGTTTCTCTCCTAGCCGCACACCCTTCCACTATGATCTGGACTTTTTTTTTTCTTTTTTGCGTTCTTTCATGAAGAAGGGAGAGATGGGAGAGACGGTGGAGGGAAGGGGGGGCTCTTAAAAGTAGTTGAAGCAGTGAGGAGTGCTGAACACAGAGAGAGGCTGTATTGTTTTACCACACAAGGACCCTGTGTGGTTGTCGGTCCTCAGTAGGAGCTTTAGGCATGGTATGCATGTGCTGAGCATCTGCTAGTAAAAAACGCATCTGGAAAAGGGGGAGGAAGCCGATGGGACAGGGAGGTGAAATACTGGGTTGTCAGATGCTGAAATCTAACAGTCCAGAAGAACCCTGTAGTTTGGTAAAACTACAAAAAGGTGTTCTACATTTTATAACGTAATATGTATAAAGAGTTGAATGTGCCAATTTGACTCTTGTCTAGCCAGTCATCAGATACAGAACCAGAAAGTTCTCATGTTCCTTTTTCTCATATTGAGACCTTTTAGCAATACACCAAAACAAAGTAATATATAATATGAGGTGGAAAGAAAAGCACGTGACTTTTAAACAGTAATAAAAATAAATTGAAAAGTATAGCAAGCCTTTGTATTCAGCACTGAACATTTGCTGGAAGGGGAAATCTGAAGACGAATATTGTGACAGCAAGATGCTGCCATTGCCATCTTTGACTGGTAGGTTGGTGTGCTCTGGGTCACAGATAATATTTGTTTTCCTCAATAAATCACATTTTGCATGTAGACCAAAATGTGCAATCTTGGTTCTGTTGTGCTGTGTACCCTGCATGGCATGTGGTAATTAACAAAGGGGATTTCTTCTGGCTTTGTTTTTCCCTCTCACCTAGTTTTGAGATGCACAGGTAATCGTTGTTGACAAACTGAGCTGTGGGCCTCTGCAGGTTGTCCAGAGTTGCCACAGGCCTTCTGGCTGCTTATCTAATTAATGCTCTCCCTACCCGGCCTATTCACGTAGGTGGACAGCAATGTCTTGATAGATTTGCAGATGTGCCATACCCTTTCCATTTTCAGATGACAGACTAAACAGTACTTGATGGGATTCCCAAAGATAGAATATTGTTTTAACATTTAAACCTGCTTTAAACTTCTCCACTGCTTTACCCATTACATGTCTGATGTGTTCCTTTTGTCTTTATGGTCGTCCTGTTTATTCACTATGTTTCCTCTAACAAACCTCAAAGAAAAGCTGGATTTAAATGTTTACAGTGATACAGCTAGACTGACTATTAGGGGATGTCTGAAGACAATTAGAAGTTGCAGTAGATTTTATTTAAGGGTGTCTGAGCAAAGGGGGTTGCAATTCTGTGGTTTTCAAATGACCAATTAAACATAATTTTGTGTTGGTCTATAAAATCCCAGTAATCTACTGAAGTGTATGAGTCGCAACAGCAAAAAGAGAAAATGTACGAGGCATGAAAGGGATTGGAAGGCACAGTTCAATGCTATAACATGGATATCAAGCTGGGTTAGTCCACTATGTTTTCCAGTCTCGGTTCTCGTCTAGTCCGCTTAGTCATACTCTGACATGTTTTGCAAAAGTTCAACATACTTGCGCTAAATTATTTCAAAAACGCAGGGCATCTTCCTGATAGGAATGACAGGATTGCAGATTAACCACAGGAGACAGAGCTCTTTTAAAAAGTAGGCACAAAGGAGAGTATGAGACACTATCTGTGTTTTGGTTGAAATTTGCTGAAAAAGTAAAAAATAATTGAAATAAAAAATCTGTTTTTTTTTACTTGCTCAACAACAAAGTAAGCAATATTTTAATTAAACAAATAAAACAGTCAGTTTTTTATGGGAAAAGGTTGATTAAATTGCTGAAGATACAAAACTTAGCATCTTGCATGTTTGACTCATTAAAAGAAAGACATCCAGCTTGCAAAGTTTTTTGGGCTCAATAAAAAAGTCTAATAAGAACAGGATTTAGGTCACTCTTTCTTGCTTGCTGTTTTAGCAAAGTTTAATAAAGTAATGAAATGCAGATTTGGGTGTGCCAAAGTCTACTTCTGAGCAAATGTCACTGGATAGATGTGTTTAATATGAAAGTAAAGAAAAATTAAAAAATGTTTCTGTTAAAAGCTAAATTGAGCTACGTTGTGTTTTACCTTACAATTTTTATTGTAAGAAGGGGTATCCTGGGCTGCACCTTGGGTTACCCCTGCTCTATCAGACAGCATGAAACCCATTTACAGTCCCAACCTAGGCCTTTACGGGAATCCATAAAGTATGTCTAGGATGCAACCATAAGCAGAACAGATGTTTATAATGTAAACTTTACATAGTTTATTGAATTCTAGATAAAGCCATCCACTTGAATGCTACATTAATGTCAGTACAAATGCATCATTGCGTGCACTGTAAGAAAAATGACCTTGACTGCTTCTTCCCTCCCGTGTATTTAAAGGGTGTGAGCGCTCATATTTCTATGGCT
This sequence comes from Xiphophorus maculatus, assembly GCF_002775205.1. Taxonomy (NCBI): domain Eukaryota; kingdom Metazoa; phylum Chordata; class Actinopteri; order Cyprinodontiformes; family Poeciliidae; genus Xiphophorus; species Xiphophorus maculatus. The sequence goes on along the minus strand of NC_036465.1, from coordinate 15,309,267 downwards.
CAGAAACATAGCACAGTAATTTGGTACTGGAATGGAATGAAGGAGGTCAGAGGTGAGTCCACAGAGGGGAAATAGCTGAAGAAGGCAGGGAAAAGGAGGATGGCGCACTATCAACAAGCAACTTTAAAGCAAGCGGCTTTACAATAACACCTAAAAGTGAAGCGCATCAGCTGAGGCAGTCTTTGCGATCAAAATTGTTTCTTGAAAAGTTATTTACTTGAGAGTTCCCATTTCCCTGCAGCTGGAAGAGTACTGCAACTGTAAGAGTGGAGGGGAAAGTGCGTGACATGAGGGAAGAGAGGAACACAGAGGGAAAACAGACAGCCCCTGCACTGCTGGGCTTGAAACCCCAGAGTTGAATTTGGCTCATGTTACCACAATCCAGAGGTGGGGCATGTTGTCAAACTAAAGCAAAACTGTAGAAATGCACTGACGTACCCAAAGAAAAGAAATGTTGATGATTGTCCGAAAAACTGTGAACGTATATATTAGAAAAATGATTCATCAACATGTGCATGCACGAGTGTGGGATTGGTAAACACTAAACGAAGAATCCCTAAATGTCCACAGTTGTGGTTTGGGTGTGGTCTGATCTAAAATATCTTTTACAACACAAGTTAATCCTTTGTTTTTTATAAAGCATAAGCAGCGCAGGTAAACCTGGGGTGGTTCCCTTCCCTGCTAGACTTTAAACCCATGTCTCACTGCATCGCTCCAGAGAAAAAGCAGTTTAGACCTGGAGGACATTTCTGAGCAAACAGGTACCCCAGCCTGACTTCATGTGTTGACTTGCTGCTCTTTTACATCCCACCCATCAAGAGAATGGCAGTGTTGAGACATTTTTAAATATGACTGGAATGTGCAATTGAGGAACACAGTTGCCTAAGTCAAAGTGTAGCAGATGAAAGGTCACAAGAAGAATGAGCGCCCCCATTTTGATCAATAGGTTAGTACAACTATGGACTGTGAGGAAATCACTAACATAAACACATCTATATCTGTTACTTGTCAGATCAGTAGAATTTTTTTCCTGAAGGAAAACATGTCAAATTTAAACTGTGCCTTTCAAAAGTATTCATACTCCTCAAACTTTTTCACATGTTATCACATTGCAACAAATATGCTGGTTGGTTTTTTGAGACAAACTAACTCAAACTACTGTGATTGAGAAGGAAAAGCATTAATTGAAAAATTATGTGTATACTTTTATTCAACTTTCATATTGATGCTTTGTTAATTTATCTAGCCACAATGACATCTGCAATTCCTTTTGGGTTTGCCTGTATTCTTTTTGCAAAATAGCACAGTCTCATTCAGATTAGGTAAGGAGGGTCTATCAGCAGAAATATGACATTCTTTCCACAAATTCTCAATTGGTCTTTTCATCAGGCTCTACCACAGAAACCAAGGTGTTCGACTGAATCTGGCTATATTATTCTTCTTTGCTGTGTCTCCTACATTGGCAAGCAACATTTTTACATTTTTCTTTCAATAAATGTTTTCTTTTTGCAACTTCTTCCTCTTAGCCAGAGTCCACAGCTAACAGTTTTGCTTTCAAAAGATTCTCCCACCTGATCTTAGGTTTTTGCAGCTCCTCCAGAGTTACCGTGAATCTCTGGGCTGCTTCTCTGATTAATGCTGTCCTTGCCTGAACTTTCAATTTCTCTCTTACTAGATTTACAATCTTCCTTTTCTTTCAGATGACAAATTGAACACTGCTTTGTAAGCTGCTATTTTGCAACCTAACCCTGTTTTACACGTTTAAACAGTCCTGTCCCTGACTTGTATTACGTATTGCTTGTATCATTCACGATGGTCACTAATATTTCCCAATAAGTCTCTGAAGCTTTCACAGAAAAACTATTTGTCCTGTAATTAAATCACACACCAATCACATACTAATGGACTCTATTTACTAATTAAGTTGATACAGTTAATGGCTACAGTGGCTACAGATAATTGTGCTGGGTTTTATATAGGGGTCTGAGAAGAAAAAGTTAAATACAAACACACATCACTTTTTGAGGTTTTTATTTTTGGTCAGGTCTCTCCTGAAAGAGCTTTTTAATCTCAATGAGTCACATACTGTATGTTTACAGACATGTATGCATGCACACATCAATTAATACATACATGCATGTATTTATTAAACAATTTGAAAACCATACATCTACAGTATATCTTCCCACGGTATTAATATGTTATAGTTTGTGTTGGTCTGTCACACAAAATCTTAATAAAGCAAAACAGGACGTTTTTGTGGTTGAAACGTGACAAAATGGGAAAAAGCTTAAGTTATTGTTAGATGTTTGCAGGGCAAATTACCAATATAGAATAGCAGCTCAGGAATATTGTCCCTGGGAGCACAGTTGTTTAGCATCCAAAAAGAAATCTGATTGGAGTTGATCTTTAATTATTAAAATAAAAACTACATGCAAGAGAGCAAGACAAAACAAGCTACTAAAACACAAGTTAAAACATGATGTGTTATCATTACACTGTTATATGACATCCAATACTGATTGGCTAACAAAACCATAAGTAAAGTAGTCTGACTACACAGTGTGGTATTGATGGCAAGATCTAACCTGTGCAAGGTGTTCCTGCATCCATCGCTATGTGCTGACACAAAATGACTGATCAGATCTAACGGGGGAATAAAAACACGGTAAGAAGAGAAGATCATCCTTTCCTGAAACAGTTACAAACTCTACAAAGCAGAGCAGGGTTCTTTACATTATTATAAACTGCTTTGAGGCATGTGATATTTATCCATACGCACGCAACCCTTTGCTATGGAAACATTCATGCCCTCTTGCTTATTATGTTACTATAGCAGCCATCCCAGAATAGTCTCTTTTTCTGTTCCTTCCTCGTGTGCTTGACTCACAAGTTGAAGGGGAAACCACAATGCAATCTGCCTCTCATTCCCGTTTTTTTCGCTCACATTCTTTCAAGTACCAAAGGAACAGCCTGCCTCTCTGAATCATAAGCATATGTTCACGCATACTCTGTATACATGTGTATGAGTATGCGAGGGAGCGTGTTCTCTGGGGAATTCCACAGATAAACAAATTCGAGTTACTATGGGGATGGCAAATATGAGGCAGTGTGACCCGTGTGTTGCGAGATAGTGTATCTTGAGTACTGCATGCTGTCATTAACAGCCTGGGGTTGCTTTGGAGTTGTAATCTCACCATGGATACCCTCTGCTCTGGGTGGTTACTTTAGGTCCACTTTGTTTTGACAAGTTCCAGCTTGTGGTCTGCTTACTCACTAGCTTCCAGTGCTGGACTCTGACAAAATCAGAGGCATGAGTTGTGTGAAGTCTTGTAAATGATGTGGGATAAAATGTTAAAAATGTTTCAGGATTTTTTTTTTTTTAATGTGGTGATCATGAGACATTACCACATGGTTTACCTAATTTGACAAGAAGAAAATTCACTTATTAGTGCTAATTAGATTTAGTTAAATTAAATCAGGAGCCCTGTGATAGACTGGCAGCCTGTCCAGAGTGCTTAATGCGATTCCGTAAAGGGTGGATGGATGTAAAGATGCATCAAACTGGGACAAAAACAACAACATATATTTAGACAGGAAAATGAGTTATACTTTAAACTTATATGTCACATTTAGCTTTAAAGTCAAACAAACTTTGCATTCAATTCAAAGCAGATATTGACCTAAACTGCAAAAATGAAACAATAATTTATCCCTCATCACGTTAAATCAGACATAATTTATCTTAATTTAGATAACAAAAGTCATAAGTTTACATAAACTATTATTACTACGCCTATAAACAATTTGGTCAAGAGTCAAGATGATGTCATGCCATTGTAAGCTTTCTATGCAATCATTACCATTATCTAAGTTAAATTGAGCTGCACTCAACGATGCATTTTAAGGCACTCTTCAAACAAAATAAATGTCAAGGTATCAGGAAATGAATTGTTGATCACCACAAGTCTCGTTAATCCGGTTCTGGAACATAAAATTGCCAGATGCTTGAAGGTGTAACGTTCATCTGTTTAAACAATTCCATGCAGCTAAACACTGTGAGGTTGGCCTAGAGCTGCACATGTCTTGGAGCGAAAGATGTTGGTTATAGCAACTAAGAGACTCTTGTTATCCACAGCGAAAAGAGATCTGCGCTGACATGAGGTGAAATGACAAACGGTGAAAAAGAAACCAATACTTCAAAAGCAACATAAAACAATATATCATAGTTTCAAATGCACTTAGGCACAAATACCTTAATTTTTAAGGACATGTTCTGTAGGTTGATAAAAGTACTGTTAAAATATTTTGCAGGGATCATCATTACATTTGAGAAAAAAAACTGTGGGTTCCCTATAAACCGGTTCTGTCAGGAGGAATGGGACAAAATTCTAGCAAAGTTTTGCTAGGAGCTTGGGAGCCCAAGTTAAATTAAATTTTTAACCCTCCCGCAATCTTAAGACATGGGGGTCGTTTGAACCCCACAAGATTTTTACTCTGTGAACATCCGGCATGCACTTTTACACATTCCTTTTTGTTTGGTATCAGAAACTGACAGTTTAACAGGACAACCCCCCGCGTCCCAGCTGTCTGACCGCAATATTTGCTGCACTCCTTCTGAGTGTCGTGGTTAAAGAAAGACAACATTGTCTTTTCCTTTCTGACATTTAGCAAATATAATTTTAAAAAATCCTATTTGACTTCAAACAGGAAACATTTAGTTTGATTATATGTCAAAACGATTGTCTTTTTTTTTAAGAAGACGTAAATTTCTTGCTTTTGTAGTTCAACCACAATAGAAAATACCAGAGTCAGTCTTTAATTTTATTGAATTGTCAATATTTAACTAATGTGTAGAGTTTACCCATCCAACACACTGACATCTGTATTTCTACGTCACTGGACATCACAGAGGTGTTAAGGTGTTGCACTTTTTAGATGTATGCATTATGTGTTTTTGCACTGTTTGTGAACTTTTGTGTTTGCAAACAGCAAAACACAAAAGTTCTACTCTTTGTGTTTTGTGTTTCATTCATTTTTGTTTGTTCTTCAGTAGGTTTACTTCTATTCTGAACTGTTGCTGCAAAACTCTTGAGCTGTATGGAGTGAAACCCCATGATGGAAGTCGAGGGCAACCTGGAGTTATTTGATTACATTTTTAAGTACAAATTATATAATCCTGCTTGCAAAACTGATGCATCATCTGTTACAACTGCCAAAAAGATCACCACACAGACTGAAACATGTAGCATGCACAGAACTTAGACAAAATGAATCTAAACAAATTTGTACCAGTTTAGGATCGTTATCCTCATCGTTTGCTTCATCCTCGGTATCTGTGTTTTCATCCATAATGGTTTAAGGATAATCAATTATATTCTCAAGTAGAAATGATTAAGCTGAACTTCTTGCAGCTTAGACAAGTCTGATCATCATCATAATAATCTCACAGATTGACTTAGTCATGTACAAAATTCATAACAACAAACTCATCATGTTCATAGTGTTTTTAAAAAGAAACAAATCACTTTAAAATGTTCATGTTTGTGCTCCACCCAGTTGTTTGTTACTATTCTTGTCACATAGCCTCGGTCCATATGAACCCATATGACATCAGGTGACATGGATGTTCACTATGCAGAAATAAGAGCTTTGTTATTATCTTACTGTTGTTTTATAATTATATATATCTTCCAGGTTTCAGTATAAGAATGTCACAGAACAGGCCAGTTCTTCTTTTTGATTTACCTTAACTATCTTTTTAGTGACTGTGAAAACAAATGAATTATTGTTTTGATGTCAGCAGGAAGAGGGCAAAGTCTATTTTTTTTAATGACGTAACATACTTAAAGAAAATCATTATGTCAATTTGTCTGAGTCTCCCCTCTTTCCTTTAAGACAAAACTAAATTGCTGTAAAACGCCACAATTTTGCTCTTCATGGTGGATTTTTTTTTGTGCTATTCCCAAGGTTCTAATTCTGCCTGAGGTCTTTTTTGGGTTTGCTCACTGGGTACTCTTGTTTCTCTCACAGTCCCATTACAAGCCTGTTAAATTAATTGGTCACTACAAATTGCTCTTAGGTGTGAGTGTCTGAGCATGGTTGGCTGTTCTATGTTCCACTGTGAAGAATTGGTGACTTGTCCAGGTTCTACAGAGAGTTTTCACAAATTGTAAAGTCAATATAATGTATAAATCAGCAGTCATGAGCTTCGTAGCTTTATGTTTGAAAATATTACACCATAAATCCACCACAGATTATGCTCCTTGTACACTGACAACAGTACAAAACTATGTAGTTTCCTGCACAATGATGCCAGGTAAAAGTAATAATTTTATATGTGCATAAACAATGTAATACGCTATACTGAAGCTACACAGTCACACTGAAAACAAAACAAAAAAAAGTTTTAGCTTGAGCAGTTACATCTAGTTTCAATTCAGTTTATTTATTTGGTGCCAATTTGCAACGAAAGTCATTTCAGGACATGATATAAAACAGAAACAGATGGAGTTCTGTAGAGGAAAACAACAATCTGTTTAGTTAGTTATTTGATGAGATTAACAGTTTAAAACACATAGGGGGGGGGGAAACATGAAAATTTACAACATTCTTCTAAAATATACTTCTGTTTTTTCACAGTCCACAGCCCATAAATGTGGAGACCATTTCCTTTTGTGGTTTTCATTTCTTGCTTTCATGAGCCGTGTCCTCAGGGAACACAATGCAGTGCAAAATGGAAACTCAATAGGCACTAACAGTGATAAAAGGAAAAATAATAAAAACTACATTTAGTGTTATTTGCATTGGAAAAAGTAGCAAGACCATATACAGAAATGGATTAGTACTTGATCTGTGGCTTTAAAAAAACCACAATAGTCCATTCATTAATCAAACACATGAGAGCTACTGTAGAAAATACCCTTTGACATTTCTTCAACACAACAAGGCCTCTTTGACTGTCCTCCACATTGGCCTGACAAACACTCAACATAAAATAAACAATGTTACACAATGTAAAAAAGAAACACACGGAGAAGCATTATAAATGTTTTTTTTCTAGAAGAAAAGTCTATTTCAATATTTAATGGAATGTCTAAAACTGCAAACGTATCCAGTGTTGAGGAATGCTCTCAGTATCTTTTAAAGCACTTTCTCCTCTTTCATTTTTGCTGTATATCTTAACGACACAGTAATATGTGCTGCAGACAGAATAAAAGGGAAGCCAGTGACAGTTTTTTTCAGTCTCTGCATTGCATTCATTTTTGAGGAGAGGTGGCAAAGACATGTGTCAGTTTATCATTCCAAATTTATGAGACAAGTTTTTACAGATGTCATCAGTTCACCCAGAAACATATCTCAAACATACAGAGAGATCATGAAAAAATAAGAAAGAAGAAAAAAAAAGGAGGATCTACTATTGACTTACTTTCTTAAATATGTTTTGAAATAAATTCTTCCACTGGATCTCGTGTTCTTTCAAATTATCTCAGTGACTCACACAAGCAAGCCTTTTAGCTCAGTACACTGCTTTCATTGTCTGAATTTAGGAAGGAATTTTAGTTGAAGATTGTGACATTTTATAACACAAGATAATTTTTTCTCATACATACAAACAGTCAACTACTTATTATTTCTAATTTAAGTGGTTAAAGCCTAGAAGCCGATTCCACCACACCAGATTGAATCAGTTCTTCGTGTATTAATTAACTTGCTTTTCACAATCTAATGTGTCAGCCCATATCCGTATGTGCTGCACCTACAGGAAATGCCAAACTGTTGCTTAAGGAGTTTTGATCAAATCAAAATAGTCATCAGGTCCAGGTGCTGTGCCAAGTCTCTGCTTTGCTCAGGCCACAGAGATGCAACTTCCTTTATCCTGCGGGAGACAATAATCATACTCTTGCGCATGCACGCCACCAGTCATACCTCCAACGGTCCATCCCCGTTTAATCCTCTGATTTTAGGCCTTACTGCAGTTTGAGTTGCCATGTTTTCATTGTTGTTATGGGCTGTGACTCATCTCGCGTCTGTTCTCACTGGCTGCCACACCTAAGGCTAGGAAACACACCCATTCCCACATATCCTTTTACCCAGCCGGAGCTATAAGCCACAAAGCAGTGACAGAGAGGATTTGGTTATAAAAACATGCAAAAAAATCAATTTATGTCCTTAATGGTGCACTTTATTTCCCATACAATGCCTTGAAAAGGGGTTATTACACCTTAAACTTTATAATGTTGCGACTTCGTACTTCAAAGTATGTTAGTGGGATTTTAAATAATGCGACAACACAAAGTAGTGCACAATTATGAAGTGTAAGATAAAAATGCATTTCAATAGAAAAAAAATAACAGTAAAAAATCTGAAAAGTGTGGTGTGCATTTGCACTTAGTCTTTCTGTGTTAATACTTTGCAGAACCACTTTTCCATTACAATTACAGCAGCAAGTCTTTTGGGGTGTGTCTGTGCCAGCTCAGCACATTTACGGATTGAAAAGTCCAACCTCTTCTGACTAAGCTCAAGCTTAGTCAGACTGGATGAAAAGTATTTAGTAACAGTAATTATCAAGTCTTGCGACAGATTCTTAATTGAATTTAATTCAGGACTTTGCATGAATATTAATGTATTTTCATCTTAGTCATCTCATTGTAGCTCTAGCTGCATACTAAATCCATCGTTCTGGTGAAAAGGAAACATCCTCCCCAGTTTCACAACTTTTGCAGCCTCTAATATTTAATGTTTTTCCTGAGAATTGCCCTGCATTTATCTCCATCCATTGTTCCGACAGCTTGGTCATTATTACAAAAAAGTATTCCTAATGCATCGTGTTTTATGGAGGGGATTGTGTCCAGGTTGCAGTTCAGTGCTACTTTTCTGCCAAATATAGCATCTCTTATACAGCCTTCAGAATGGAACAGATATAAGATATGTTGTGATCTTTATGCGGGTTCATCACAGCAGCTTAGAATAGCATTGGGCCATACAAATAAGCTTTGATCTAAATCTTTCGATCATAGCTCTGACTCTATATTTAGGGTTGCTGTGGTACTTGAAAGTAAACTTCTGCTCTGCAAGTTTGTTGCTTCCTGAAACATTTTTTTTATTTTTCCACTGTTGCCATGTGTTTATGTCAATTAAGATTCCAACCAATTCTAATTCCCTTCTCGGTCTCCACAGCATGATACTGCCACCATCATGTTTGTTTGTGGTGTTATTGTTCTGCGAAGCATACAGTAGTGTTTTGCATTAAGGTGAAAACTTTAAACCTTGGTCTCATCTTCTTTTATGTTTTGCTTTGCCTAATAAATTATGTGTGGCAAACTGCAAACATCTTCCAGTAGACATTTTTTTCCTGTCACTTTTCCACAATGGCTAGATTTCTAAAGCGCCTGACTAATAGTTGTCATGGTAACGGATTGTCTCATGTGATCTGTGACTCTGCAGCTCGTTCAGAGTTATCATGCCCGCTTTGGCTGCTCTCCTGATTGTTGCTCTCGTTCCCAGGTCCGATAAATTAGGTGGAAGGCCATGTCTAGGTAGGTTTACTGCTGGATCATGTTCTACCAATTTCCAGGTGATGGATTGAAGATTGTCTCAGTGAGACATTCAAAACCTGTGATGTTTTATAACCAAAAACCAGCTAAATTTTAGTCAATAAAAATTAGTGCATACATGTGCAAGCCACACGTGTATGATTTTTGTTTTCAAAAACCGTGACAACCATGCATTGTTTTTTCACCATTATGCAAAACTTTGTTTTGGTCTAGCACAATCACACTAAAATAAATTGAAATTTGTGGTTGCTAAAGAAAAAAAATGTGAATGAGCTACGGTATGAATAACTTCTGTAAGGCAGTTTAAAGATTAAAGTTGCTTTAATCTTTTGTTAGAGTTGTTTTCCAGCAGTTCTCGCTCTAACCTGCTTCAGATTTAATCCAGATAAGGAAATGAATAATAAAGGCTCCCATCAAATTTGTCCTCATATCAGTGTAGGAACTTGTTGTCAAGGAAAACTGCATTTACAAGCATAAAGGCCACATTTACTGTTTGGCTATTATGGGACCATAAACAGTCACTGTTGAACAGTTGTTGAGTGGAAAACAGCTTTAAGGAGAACCCTGCTGTTTACATGACATCACAGGAGTTTTGGTTCAGAAAGCAAAAAGGTGACACCCGTCTTCAAAAGTGATGCGGGCCCTAATCTCAGTTTATAAAGGGTCACACACGCTCAGAGCTCAGCAGGCACTTGCATTAGAAGGACAGTTAGGAAAATAGTCACTCATCAAAATCTGAACTTATGCGTTAAAGAATGATTGTAAGTTACCACAGGTATAAGTCTATCATATAACACACTCCTTGATATCGGAGTTCAACAATAACTATTTTTATGTATGATTCTTTTGTAAAAAAAACAGTTAAAGTTCAAACTCTAAAGAAATACTACACTTCTCCGAGTTAATATTACATACTGTATGTTGGGAATTGCTCTCTTTTATCACAAAGTACATACAGCAATAAAGCTCCATTTCCGCATACACATAAGAAGTCACTCTTGTTTTTGTGGAAGATCCTCACAGTGTTTTTTTGAGGGGGGACAAAACAAACCCCAAGCTGTCTTGATATGCAGCGTTGTAAAGCCGTAGGTTTTAAATATGAGCATGCACACGTCCAAGCGTCTGTACCACACCCTGTTCGTCTACCACAAAGCAGCGCGGCAACTTCCTCTGTTCCTGCCTCTTGCACGCTGTTTGCTCGTAGAGCACCAGTGTGTAGAGAGGAGATCGGCGAGAGGGTTATTTCAGATATGGTTAAAATTAGGAGAAGCAGTTATCTGGCACAACCGTTGAGTGACTGCATCTAAGAACAACATGAAATTTTCTATCCACAACTGGAAGTGTACATAAATACTCGAGTGAACTAACTGGCTGGGAAAACTTGAGCTGGGAAAGTTTCCAGAGAAGCTCAAGTAATTTTAAATAAAAACTATAAAACGAATAACATAAGGAGTACATTTTTCAATAAAAATTAGAAAAATTATTTACATGGGAAATGACATACAGTGCCCTACTCATTTCTTGAAACTGTGAAAAATCTTAGAATAAATGAATCTTCATTGCACAGTTGCACAATCTCAAATTTCAGTACATTTGTTATTAGAAACATAAAAATTATTGGGAGCCTCTAAAAATACCAACGAACCAGATTAAGCTAAAGCTTTTTGTAATTCATATGTTACTCCATGTTTTACAGGTTTACATGTAAAGCAACTTTTAATAAAAATAAATGATGCCTATTTCTCATAGATACTCTTTAAAACTGGAAATATAACAGAACACTACTCAGACAGAAAATGAGAACACCATGAACAACTTTATTTGTTTCAGCAATTCAGATAAAAAATGTAACTATTAAAAGTTATACAGGTGTATATTCGAAGTGTTAATTTTTGTACATTTTTATTATTGAAAACCCACAAGTCCGGTTTTTTTAGAAATATTAATTACACAGAATCTATTAAAGTTTTGTTTTTAAATATAAAAATGTCGGCCTATTGAAACATATTTTCACATACTGTACCAGACAGTATATGCACTCAACAATTGGTCGGGATTTCTTTTGCATGAAATTAAGATAAGGTGTAAATTCAAACTGGGAGAATCTTTAGCTTTACCTGCATCATCCAATCACTACGTTACACATCTCCGCTGCTACCACCATTACCAGGTCGTCTCTCCACCTCAGCCTATCGTAGATCAAGAATCCCTCTATAAGACTCATCTTCCATGGATCAACCTGCTTCCCAGCCGTGCTTCGACCCGTCTCCACCCTCGTCCTCCCAGGCTTCTTCAGCCTCCCCTTCTTCTTTCCACTCCACCACCAGTGTCCGGGCCCCCGGCAGGACAAAGACCCTAATCCCGACCCTAAACTGTCCATTCAAGCTGATGGCAATTCTCAGCCTGCACGTCTTCTACTGGCATCCGAGCGCTAAAGCACTTTCAAATAAAACCTTCTAATTGCTGCTTCCTCAATCTGTGAGTCTCCCAAGCAGAATTACTGCATCACTGCAACGTGAAGCCCATGCCGTGGCTTTGCCGAGGTGTGACCACATGAGGTGTGAAGCATCTTTGAGGGACATGGAAAATGGGTTCTTTAACTCTGATGCCACTTTATTTCATTTAAAGGAAGTCTTCAAGTACAGTGGGCTGTCAATAAAATGTTTATGTTGTGTGTTTTAAGGTACTTTGTGATATCTACAGTCTTCCTTATTTCTACTCCTGGGGGTACAGCCAATCAGTGCCAATGAAAATAAATGACCCTCTTGGATTGGCTGCTTTACAAACGCCAGCCAATAACATGTCAATTGCAACTCAATATTTCAGGTCACCCTAGCTTCATTCAATATTTTAGTTATTCTTTACAAAAAATTATGGATTTTTTTGTGAATAATTTGAAGCTAAGTCCCAGGGAAAAATCCACAAATAGGAGGGAGTTGACTGTACTTCATGGATTCCAGGTCAGTGGTAAATTAAGCAAATTTGATTCTTTGGCCATGAAAGCAGGTATTAATATTGTGGGCAGTCTGAAAAGGGTGCAAGTCACGGATTTGATACAGCACAACTGACCAACACCAGCAGATGACTTTCTCCTGGAATTAAAAACGCGTCTATATTTATTGTGAGACTAAAATTTAAATGATAATTTGTCCTTGATAAGAAGTGGAAATCTCCAAAAAGTGGTATTATTAGTTTATTTTTCAGTTTTTTTATTACTGACAAACTGGGAAAAACAATTCAAAAAAATAAATTGTTAGGTATTCTTCTTTGAATACCTAACAATTGTGGGAGAAGCTGTAATTTCTGAAAGTAAGTTAAAAATCTGGGTATTATAGTATGATGTTTCTGACATCAGCTTAAATGAAAGCAACACAATGGGTGGTGTTAGAAAAACGGGCACTTAAGTTCATATGACATGGCCACTAGGAACATCAAAAAGAAAGGTTGGGTTACTCTGTTTTAGTTACTGAACTCCTTTAACCAGATATTTTAATATATACCCCAGCTGCTGATCCAAATACTCTCATATAACTCTAGGCAGATTTTTCTGCTGGGGTTGTTATTGAGCAGCAACTCTGTTAATGTCGTATAATGCCTTCCTTTATTTTTCCAACACATGGAAAACTGTGCAGCTTTGACCAATTTCCAAGTGTTTAATTTAACACTTGGTGTTATTTTCTTTGGCTGCTCTTGCATAAGAGCTTGAAGCAAAACTGTGCTTTTAAAGAGCTTTAAGCTTATTTCAAATGACAGTAGGCTGGAAGAGGAGGAGCGCCTACCTCATTAAAGTGTTTGACAGTGTATTTCACTGTGACTATTACAGAGCCATGCTGCAGTCACATGAGAATTTTTGGCACATTAACTACCATTACAAAGGGCAATTTATGCTAGAAAACATCTGCAAAAAAGAATGTAAAACCTGCATTTATTATAGTTTTTACGAGTCAAATAGCTCAAACTGAAATAAAAATATTTTCGTTTTTTCAAGTCGGTCATCCTGGGTGGCACTGCTCCAATGAAAAACTTTTACATAAACAGTTTTGCTTTCGAGTACAGGAAAGCTATTCATTTATGAGTCACTCAGTTAATGATAAGTTTGTATTAGTTTGTGTACAGTGAATTCAGTGCTGTTATAACAGGGTTGTGCTATTGTCTGTCATATGATACCCATATTGTGATGTGTTACACTGTGTCAGCATGAGATAAATACTAAACACGAGTATCACATTTAAGTACTTATACACTGATGGCAATGAAAATGTACACAAATATGTTTGAGAACCGTTTCAAAACTGTTGTTCAACCAGTTTCCATACTGAACCAGAACTCAGTCTTCTTGTTATATGTCTCTGCAGCCCTCTATGTGGAACAGTGGGTGGTCCCAGTGCAAAGGACCACTCCCTCCAACAGGTCTCCTCCCTTGTATTCTCCTCCCTCTGCAAACCAGGAGCCCTACCCAGCTCCTGGTCCAACCACTCGGCTTAGCCCAGAGTAGAAGCCACACAGAGGAGGGGGAAAAAAACAAAACAAAAAAAAAAAAACAAGAGGCTTAAATCAACTCAGAGAAGGGAGGGAGGGAAAGAGGAGGGGGGAGAAAACGCCCTGCAAGTCTAAGTGGTCGAGAAATAGGAAAACAGAGACATACTTCTGACAGACTGCAAACTTGTGACAGTGTGAAAAGTGCTCTCTTTATGCTAGGGTGAAGGAGAGAAGACACGTTTTCAAGGATGCTCAGGCGGGTGTGAGGCTTCTTTGGCGCAACGATTGCGCACAGGTAAAGATGAACTTTTTCGCTTTTTTTTCTGTTTTACAGTATAGTTAATGTTTGCTTTTTGACTGCTGAAATTTGACAAACTGTTCTTTGTTTCATGCTTATCTGTCCATCAGATTTAGGTGTTCAGTCAATTTGAACAACACAATTGCAAAAGAGTCACTGTTATCAGTTTGCAGTCCTTTATTGTACTGTTAAAGGGCACTTGTTATGTCTGTGTGTAAGTTTACAATGACAGTGTCCTGCTTTATTACATGTGCTTATCTGTTCTGATGTTGTCTGCTTCTTCCAAAAGAAAAAAAGTTGGGGTGGGGGGTTTCCAATAGAAAGTTCTGGGAAGTTTAGAATATTATTTTTTTGTTCAGTATATTTCTGTAAAGTGACAATCTGTATGGATCTCATTGCACATTCAAAACCTCATTTAAAGAAAAGCACGGCATGAGAAGTGGGTGTGTACCCACAGCCACATGAATGCTGAGTGTTTAACTGCAGTGGCGCACTTTATTTTCCCCTAACAGAAGAAGTTGAATAGGCATGAAAGTGTTTGATAAACTTTTTCAAAAGTGGTTTGATAATTTGATGCCTCTTTGCATTCATGCTATTCTGTATCTTGTTCTGGAAAGAGAACCTTTAAAGAGTAATTTGTGGATGGAATGACGTGGCAGCGGCTGGATAAAAGAAATCAGGTTGTGTTGATGTTATGGTTGATGCCTTTCTCCACCTTTTGTTAGATAGCAAGTGAAGATACTTCCCTGTTAGAGCCTGCAGCAACAAGTTTGGGTGTGGATCTCTCTCCTTCTCCTCCTTTCTCCTGTTTCCTTTTTCTTCCCTCTCTTCTTGCTCTGCTGTCTCCTCAGACAGGCACACCCTTTTACAGCCAGAAAAAAAAAGGAACCCATACACACCATAGACAGTTGTCACAGTCGAGCTCTTTAAACATCCTGACTGGATAGTGAAGGGCACATGTTGAATGTTGTTAACTTTTATCTGTTGGTGTTTTATGTAAGCTTTCAGTTCAAAATGTTTTTTATGAAATGTTGAACGTCTGTGTAGAGTTTTTTTTTTTTTCTTGACCAAATATGTACTTTATTTCATACGGTAGAAACGTTAAACCCCTGCAGCCGTGACGCATGTAAATCTTTTATGACTTACTCGTTTGTAAGTCTTGGACAGAGGACGATTTCTCCTTATTTTCCCCATACCTTGGGTTACTTAACCTGGGCTCCATGCCAGGGTATGTGGGGGGAAAAGATGGTAGGAAGACAGGGAAAGAGAGTCAGTAAGCGTGTTGGTGAGAGGGGGATGGGTGGTTCTGGGGTGAGGAGGGGAGTTATGGAATGTAGTGGTTTGGAAAGACAAGCTAATTGAAACCAGGTTTGAGGCATAGAAAGGGGGAGCAGAGGCTTAGCACGTTGGAAGAATGAGGGAAAACGTTTTTTTTCTCAGAAATCCAAAAACTGACAGAAGTTTTCAAACATCATTATGTTATCACCTTATATTTTGTGCTTTTCAAAACATATATTGCCACTTAATGTTTCAATCATGAATATAATGAAACACTGTTTGAGTTGTGAAAAAAGGACAGAAAAAATAACACATAATTGTTTGCTGAACCTTAGTTAGAAGTTAGATTTGGCAATGTACAGTCGCCTGTCCTCCGCAACTCCCTCCTGCCACACCCAAAACTCTGAGCTGCTTTTCGCACCACCCTGTACACTGTTTTCTACCACGTACGTCGAACCAACGTTTAGTGCCCCGCAGCAGTAAATGTCTGGCATGTTTTTAATTGCTCTTGTCAAGTTGATTGATTGTAACATGCACTGCTTATAGAGCCAAATTGAGCTAAAATGTATTTTTAGGCATTGTGTTGCGTAAGGGTACTCCTTTTAATCAAATAAAAAATTATTAGATTGGTTAGGAAATAACTGTGAAGGTGTGAACTTTAAATTCACATAATAATTCACTTATCAGGTCGTAATATGTTTTGTTCCCAGCTGTTAGATGCTGAAATGCTTGTCAGTTAAAACGGCCTCTTTGTGGCCTTGGGTGGGTACTGTTTGTCTTCATATGCGCTTGTCTGCCTTTCTAATGCTGAGTTGGTTTAATGTGACATCTGCATGGACAAAATAGTCTTTAGTGAGCCATGTCTCATGACTGCTGGGAACCTTGACTTATGTCAAGATATTGGTCTATGCGCTACATCAGATACAGCTGCACGCACTCTTTGGGTGCTGCTGATTGACAGCAGCAATGAGAGCAGTGCTGTTTTTAATACTCTTCAGTGTGAAATTAAAGGAAACTGGTCTTCAGCACACTTCCTTTGCCGTTTCCTTGAGATTTCGTTACGTGGGTGGCTGCAAGAAGTCACAGTGTGTGTTGACCATACAAGAGGGTGGTGAATGTTCTGAAAAAGATGAAAGAAGAAACTGTAGATTATTTGTCTCTAAACTGGCTTTCTGTTAGATTTACAAAACTCCAGCAATATCCACTTTTGAGGCTTGTTAAGGTTTTGTTCTCTTTCAGCTGCAAATAACACACATAAGAGTATAGTACACTTTTAGAAAGTTTTTTTAGGCAATCCACACAGAAGCCACTCCCTTTTCACCCATCCAGCGCTGCTTTGGATTGTTTCACCGTGCGCTCAAAACTCTCTGAGGAGCTTTTATCATTACTCTTGCATGGTCTATTGCTGAAAAATAGTGTTTTGAGAGTTTTGATGATCTCGCCAGAAAAGTCCCACCCATGCATGTGGATTCGATTCAGATTTGTTTATTGTAGCTTTTCATTTGGCTGAACCTTTGCAAGCATAGAATTCAAAAAGGGTGTGAATGCTTTCCCATTTTTTTATTTTTTTTTTTTAGCCCTCATAAGCTAATAACTTACACTGCCGTTCATCCAAACATCTGCTTCACAGAACCACCCAGAACAATAAATCTTCTACAAGTGTTGCTTCACTGTACAATTTCACCTTGCTCCTCACGTTAAAACCTGCCATGTTTCCCCATGCAAGGAGTAACACGCTGCATCTGTTAGCAAATCTTTTAGCAGGGAGGGGTTGGGACCAGAATTTCAGGGAGCAGTGCCCGGAATGCAACGTTGGGAAAGCATTTGTTGTTTAGGTTTTTCTTATCTGGCGGATGATAGTCAAGGTTGGCATGGCTCGCTGTCTAAAATGCTCCAACAAATCTCACTTCTGTGCTTTATATACAAATGCATATTGTTGGCTCGAGTCATGATGTAAATTCTGTAGCTAAGGAACGTAGCTAGAGAATTGTGTCTATAAATATATACATTCTGCTGCCAACTAGCTGTATTTGTAATTGCCTTGTCCCCTTCACTGTAAACGGCTTTAGATTACTTTTACTTTAAACATCAGCTGTAGCAAATTAAACAGTTTGACAAACTGTTTTGAAGCTGAAAAACAGCATGTTATGACATACGGAGATTTTCTTTTACAATATCTGTACGATTCAGTTTCAAAATGTATTCTCCTCTTACCAGTGTTACCAGAACAATAGTCAGTTAAAATTTTGCATCATGTCTCTATATACATATGTCTCCACATTAAGGAAATGGGTCTATGCTTTTTTATTATTTATGCTTTCATTTGTTGCTCAATGTTCTTGGCTGTGAAACAGTGTGCTGGCTTCAGCCCAGCATCACTTCTCATTTTAGAAAAGAGCAACTAAAGTGAAATTCTGTAAAATAACGGCACAGCTTCGTTTTTTCAATTCCAGTCTGTATTTTTTTTTTTTATGGCTACAACGAAAGAACTCGTTGACTTTCAGAGTGTGGTATTCCCAGTCTTGTGTGCACAACTGATTTTGACGCTTTTCATTGAAAGGATAGGAACAACTTCCTGAAAACTCTTTGCACATATGGAAAAAGTTGTAAACCTTGGTGAGAGGAAATTCAAAGCGAGATCCTCCCCTCTTTGTTGTCTGCTGGTGGGACACAGAACAAAGTTTGAAGAAGGAGCCATGAACTGTCTCATACCTTTACCATTTTAAGACATATAAGTCAACGTTTTCCCTGTGTCATGAAGTTTGAATGGTGGTGAAGGCAGAGTTGCAGTTTACATTAGGAGGTGGTTGGTCTTGTTTGTGATCTTGTAAAAGAAGGAGAAGAACTTCTCAGTTTTTCCATTTGCTGTCGGATTCCTGCCAAAGTCCCAATGGTTTAATCAGCAGCCGACCGAGCTGGCGTCAGCAGACAGGCTTTGGTCGTATTCAGGACTTGTGGTTTCCTTCAGGGGTATGTGAACACTGAGAGGAGAAAGGAACAATTTAGTTTGATGCTCGTTCCTTTTATGTGTGTCATACATGCACAGGCTATCTGCTTCTTTGGGGAATAACCAGAGGCTGAGGCCTGCTGTGTCTCTCTTTGTGTTTGCTTTACGTGCTGCGTCAAACTCCAACGCGGCAAGGGGAAACAGGGAGCCCATTCTGTTTTGACAACAAGACTGATTTGCTCACTTCTCCTTGTCCTCTTTTTGCCTCACTGCACAGAGGTCTTTTTCTACTTGCTCATAATCAAATCTTATCTTTGCCCAGCATCACTGTTTGATATACTAAGCAGTGAGATGTAATCATTTTCACACTGCTTCCCTTCTCTGCACACCAAATTGATTAGATTTGGCAATCAAAGGAGTGGAGTAACTTCAACTCTCTTCATATGTTTCCATCACATTGTGACCTACTTACAGGAAAATTATGATGGCAAAACTGATATGTGCCTGCAGGAATTGGGAAAACCGGTACAAATGAAATTCAAAGCATCTAAAAGATTCTCACAGAGTCAACCAGGTGGGGAGAAAGATTTAAGTGAAATGATAACCATCACATCTGTGAAACAAGTTCACAGTTTTTTAAAAAAAATGGTATGCTTTGGCTTGCTATTGCACTCACATATCTGGATGGATGTAGGGCTCTTGTTCATCAGCGCATAACCTAGAGTTTTAGGGGATATAGAGGGCTGACTTGCAGAGGTGTGAGCGACTGAGTAGGGTAGGGGGCAGGAATCAGTGTGAGAGAGAAAGAGGGACATTTCTCTGCAGTTAGTCACTGTAGGGAGAGGCTGGGCTCCCTTCCAGTTGGCCTGACAGCTCTATCAAGGAATGTGTGTGACTGGAGGCCTGGGTGGGGTTGCACACAGCGAGTACCTCACTCTATAAGCAAGACATATAGGCAAAGTAACCTGTTCTTCATCCCACATGTGTAATGTACTATTTGTATGTGTAGTTGCATTAGTATTCATGAGACTATTCTCACTACTGAGGACCACATCAGTAGTTATCTCTAGAGTGCTACCAAAGCTAAGAAGGTGTGGCAACCTCTTTGCACATTAGTTATCCAGCTTGCTTCTGTCTCATCTTATGTGCCAGATTGCTTCTATGACCATTAAAAGATTTGAGTCAGGAGGTACCTGAATGTTTTATGACAAGGCAGTCTGATTAATACCTAGCAGTAACAAGAGGATGGACTGTAAAGTGTACACAGCTGCCGTGCTGCCAGTCTCCCAACACAAACTGAGAACTTGATGTGTTGATTCCAGTATGAGTCACATTCAAAAACAAACAAGAAAAAAACTATATATGTAATCTTGATTTTAAACAACACTTTTACTTTCCTTATCTTTATTGCTGTATATTACACACATAAGTAATACACAGACTACTGAGAAAATGCTGCTATCTGATAAACCCTGTTATTAAATAGTTTTGCACTAAAGTGATGAGGACTTTAGTGCATATTAAAAACAGGGTGTTGTGCAGGAGGAAGTTAATGAGAGGGCTAGGGAGCTATTTGTCCTGATCGACATGTTCCCACTGGTAGATGCCTTTCTACACTCACATCAAGTCTGGTTCTGTTTGTTCTCTGACTGACAAAATGGAGGCTTTGTTTCACAATATGCCATTAGTTTGACACAATAATCCACACAAGACCTTTAAAAAGTCCGGCCAGTTGCAGTGGGTAGAAGTAAGACAGACTAGGCCTGCCTACGGAAGATCAGGATCCGAATGATAAATGCAACTCCTACAACAATTGCTTTTTTCACTAGCACTGGGAGTCTGTCACTGGCCCTTGGTGGTTTTCTACTTTGTAGTCACAACCCAAGAGAAAGAACAGAACTGAAAATGTTAAGTTTAGTTTCAAACTTTAGCTTAGTTATTAGGTGGAAAGGGTACAAAACATGTCCATTTGTCTACCCTTTCCTTTAAAGTGAGGCCATACCATGCAGATATTTAGATTTATTTACTTATAGAAATTTTTACATGATTACTTATATGGGTGAACATTGCTGTCACTGATTGGTAAACTATGAAAGTCTGAAGAGTCTGATTGGAGATGAAGCATTTGATTAATTTAGGACGAATAATTAACTAATGAGTAATTAAGAATGAACTTAAACATTTGTGTCTGTTACCGAGACATATCTTGGTAGACTGACAATTTTTAACAGTTTAACTGAAAAAAGGCATCTCACTGTATAAAAGAAAACACAGATGGGTTTTTCTCTGTAGCCTTAACTTTATCTAGAAGTATATTCACAAATTACATATTAAATCCCAATTCTGTTTTTGTATTGCTCTCAACAGAAGTCAAAAAAGAAGAACACAAGAAGCAGACTGAAGCCCTTGGATTAGCTTGAGCAATCCAAGGTAAGTGTTCTAACA
This sequence comes from Xiphophorus maculatus, assembly GCF_002775205.1. Lineage (NCBI taxonomy): Eukaryota > Metazoa > Chordata > Actinopteri > Cyprinodontiformes > Poeciliidae > Xiphophorus > Xiphophorus maculatus. The sequence continues at coordinate 15,288,263 of NC_036465.1, read as the reverse complement.
CACCACACAATAAAGACAGCTAACTTACATATTGCACATCACACCACTCCAACAATACGTCATGTGACTGGACTCAAAACTGCTTCTGGAGTATCAGTTGCAAGGCTGCATTTGAACCTTAGTGGTCATGCCCGATCTGTTCAGCTGTGCAGAATCTTGCAGCCTGACATTTGGCTCCTCTGCAAGAGACCACCTGTTCTACTCTAAGCCTTCTTATGAAACAGTTCACTTAAAAGCCTGCCAAGCTTGTACTGTTTACTTGGTAGGAAAAAAAAAGTCAAAATCAAAATATCCGCAACATCTTGTGGGTCAGCGAGAAGGCATGGACACCCAGAAATGTTTTGTGGTTATGCTTTATTATAAGAGGCTTTAGTCTGCCGTGTTCTCCACACCCCCTTTTCCCAACACACATACCAGACTGTAATAAAACATGACAGACAAGCTTGTCTGACTCCCTCTGTCCTTATTTTCACATCCTTCATGGTTTACTTCAAAGTTCCAAATTGAAAAACATATATCTACTTTTAAGTACAGAACGTAAAGTTGATTGTCATGTTGTCTGAGCTGTTTGAGTCATCCACTGCAGGCTTGTCTTATGATTTTGAGAACAAAGTCATATTTATTCAGCAGCTGTTTGCTGCACAGTCTATAACTAGTCATGTGATTTTGCTGCATCAATTTTATTGCTTATTGTCATTTTCAAACCATTTGATGAAATATTTAAAAGGTGGGCAAAGTTAGGACACCTGAGACTAAATTAAAGAAAGAAACATAGAAGGGGACTCAATTCCACTTGGCCCTTTGCATTTTGGTGTTGTTTTAAAGGAAACAAATTGTTGCATTCAATTAAAGCAGATATGCTTCACTAAAATTCATTAGCTAAAATTGTACATAAGGCTGTTACTCCTCTTCATAGTCATTTGACACAGAGATAAATTCCTGCTTCCTAAGTTGTAGTTTGAAGTCTTCACTAATTAGCATTTCAAGCTTTAAATGGGTCACACTGAAACATTAAGTGAGATAAACAGCATGAAGAGGAAAGAAAAGTTGAAGTTTTAGTTACCTGCATTTGGTTGTCCGGATCTTTGCCAAAAACTCTAACCCACTCTTCACTAACATACAGTAAGTTACAATGCTCAGTGTGTTGTGCAGCCTAGAATATTGGGGAAAAGCTATTCCAGATAGAGAGGTTAAGAGGGTTTAATATTACCTCATAGCGTTGCACACATCCCCGTGTGTCCCCAATTACATAGAACAAGTCTATTTATTGACTTGTTACGTTGTGTCTTTACCCTTGAACAGGACTTTAAAAGCTAGAAAACCAAGGTTACACATTAGATTTGATTATTACATCTTTCTCATAAGCCTACAATCTTTAAGATTAAAAAGCAATTTAATATCAGTTAAAGATTCAGGTCAAAATGATGTTTTCAGATGATAAATGTACCGTACTTATGAAATGAAAAAGCAATTCAAACTAAACAGACTCTATGTGAAAACATAATTACGCCCGATATCTAATAACTGATTGGGCCATTATTGGCAGCAACAACTTTTATTAAGAATTTTTAATAACTGGCAATGAGTCTTTTACATTGATGTGAAATAACTTTGGCCCACTCTTCTTTTAATTATGCCATACTGGAATGTTTTCTAAAGTGACAGACTTGTTTAGGGTCATGGGATAGGACCCAAAAGATACAAGTCCAGAATTTGGCTAGGTCACTTCAAAGCCCTTAAATCAGAAATAGACTTACTGGTGTGTTTCTAATCACCACACAAGCTCCTTTGGGATATTTTAGGAGAGAGTACAATTCATGGCTTAACAGATACGACTTGTCGTTAAAGTCCTGCAGGACCCAAGCAGCTAATAGCTAATATTGTTAGCTATACACCAGATGTCAAAGGATGCACCCACTGCAAGAAGTTCCACTTTTGTCTCATCAACCTAGGAAATATTTTCTTAAGAATGTTGAGATATGGAAGATGTTTTTGGCAAATGCATGATCTTACTTTAGCTCAGTAGTGGGTTCACCTTCAAAATCTCCCCTCGTCTGACATATCAAAAAGGTGGATCATTATTCAGTTTACTTGAAAAGAACAACATCGTCTCTCTAAATATCCTGCCATTTACTTGAATGACCTTGGATTTAGGAAACACAAATTGGATGTTAAGACAGAAATACAGAGAACAGTGTTAGTTGATGTTTACTGAAAGACTGGAAGACGGTCTTTATAAAGAAACTCTTAGTAAAGACACTGAGACAATTTCCTATTTGCAGTACTTTTGAATTTATAGTAGTTTTCCACTTTGTCATTTGTCAATGTGAATATTTACTTTTAATAACAATAGCTTGCAACCTAAAAATGCATGTGTTTTCTGTTCAGCTTTCTGCAGCATATGTTTTCATAAAGCTGGACACCATCACTGTTTCTTCTATTGACTTTGAAGCTCAAAGGGTGTATTCACAGGATTTGCCTGCTTTCCTCAGGGCAGGGTGTGGTCTAACTGCACCCACATTTACAAAACATACCCTAACACTATTCTAAAAAGAGGGAGTTGTCAATATGGTTTTTGGAGGTAGTGGAAGCTATGTTGTCAATTGAGTTTTATCACCATCTAGTGTTCATACATGGGTCTCATATATTATTATCTTCAGTCATGATGAATTATTTTCATAAAGAAATTGTTTTAATTATTTATTGTGGTTTTGTTTTGTTTTTGTGTTTGTTATATAGGAAAACAACAACAGCATTTTCCTCCCACCAGGACTGGTTTAGAGGAAAACAAAATCAAGGTAACACGCGTTGGCTTTTGTTGCAATTGTCTTAAAGGCCATTTTGAAAAAAAGTGTTGTCCTCCGTTGAGTTTATTTTGATATGTAGTCACAGCCTAGAATGTCAGCTTGAAATCGAGTACCTTTACACTTAAGATAAACTCGTTCAAAAGATCAGGACATAACTTCAATAAATTGTATTTATTTCCTTCAAACAATGGGTGAGGAACTTCAGCTTCCATGTCCCTAGTTTGGTCTGAAATAACTCAAATTAATATATCTAATTTTAAAGATGAAATCAATATACTGAATTTTGGCACATATGATTAATTTTACACTTATTTGATTATTATCAATTGTTTCTGTATTTATTTCTAGTTAATTAGTTCCAATTAATGACTTATTTAAGAGGTTGTGCAAGCAGGACATTTAGACAGTGTTTCATCATTAAGCTGAATACATTTAACATTTTCTCTGTAGTAACAAAGTTTTGAAACATTTCACCAACTGAAGTGATCAAAAGTTGGCTAGACTCTGAATATTACTTAATTCTGCACACATTCCCCTCAGTGGGATTCAGCTGCATTTGATGGGCTCCAAAGCCTCTTGTCCAAAACTCTTCAATGTGCCACCGTCAGTTCTCAGAAAAAGTCAAGATCAGACATGATACTCTGGAGTAAATTTATCGTAGAGCCTATTGATTGGGTTAGTAACTACAATTTATCTCTGTCTGAAACTGTGCATCTGCACCAAGTGGTCAGGTGTGTAATCTGTCAAAATAATGGATTGCCATCAGATTTTTCCATCATCGTTTAAAATACCCCATCAAAGATGGAAAATACTCATTAACTTACAAATTTAGTATGGATTTTCATTAACTGAAATATCTGATTAGGTCATGATGTATACTACTTGCTGATTTTCCTTCTCATCGTGACAACCAAACAATTTCTGAAAGATCTTGCAGGTAGCAATAGACAAATGTCCTCTCCTGGAGCCTCTCGTGGACTAATTGTAATGCAGTATTTTAACAATGTTCAATAACTGATGTGAAACTCTTAAGCATGGTCAAATCAAGTCAAACTATCGATGCACCATCAGGCGGTTTTTGGTTGTTTGTTTTCACACAGCCCCTTACAGTTTGCAAGACACTTTGAGCCGAGCTTCTGTGAAACCCATCCTGCTGCAGTAACGTTATAGTGTTTTGCTATGTGTCTGGTTTACAAAGGTAGCCTACTGTATAAACAGCAATCATGGGAGAGAGCATCAACTCTTACACAAATTCAGAGGAGGAAATAATGATTGATAAGCTGGAAAATCTCATTTTACTTTCCATGTTAGAAAAAAGAATGTCTGTAAGTTGTTCGCCCACTACATTGGATCAGAAACAAGCATGGGGCATTTAATGCTTCAGTATGCACTTCCAGGAGTTAGCCAGGGCAGTTGTGACAAGAAATGGGGGACAACATGAGGCTGAGAACAAAATTATGTGATTTTGGTCACACAGCTGCAACAATGAGAACCGATTTCAACAGTTTGCCTCAACCATGCAGCCTTTTAGCCTACCACCATTTTAAGTCATCAGCATCACCTACCACCACAACCACCAAGTGAATGTGATTTATTTTCTTGCAGCTAAACTCTCCTTCTATACTTCTAAATCCTAATAAATATTTCATTAAAAATAAAACTTAGTTCGTAAAAGTCATAGAGGAGGAACACAGAAAACCTGAAAAATTACATTTCAGGTTTTCTTTGTTCCTGAAAACACAATCAAAAAATTTAATTTTACATACATTTTTTTATGTAAAAATTCTAAAACTTCAGTGTGCACTGTGGAACACCTGATATTATTATGTAGATAATTTCTGCCTGTTTTGGAAATTTCACCTGCAATATGTTATAACTGTATCCCACAGGAAGTTAGTTACCAAATATGAAAACCAAACGCATTTTGCCCCACTTTTTTTCTGTCTAAATAAATGTTTACTTTTATAGATGGCTGACGAAGAGGACACCAGGGAAGTGCTCTTTCAAGACTGGGAGGGCCCAGACAAAACTGGCTTGACCATTGAACACACAAGTGGAGGAGAGCTCCTCGTCAAAGAGGTGAAAGGAGAGTCACCTGCAGCACGATCTGGAAAAGTATATGAAGGTAGTACATTATCTTGATATCTTTAATAAACTGTGAAATATTTTTTCACCATCTATTTTGTTTTTAAGATTAATTCATAACAAACATTTAAACTTGCAGGCGATCAGATTGTGGGTGCAACTATCTACTTTGAAAATATGAGCTCCGAAGAGACAGCAGAGTTACTGAAAACATTGAACAAACACAAAGTTGGACTGAAACTACAAAACAAAGGAGACAAATCCCCATGCTACTCACCCTTGAGCACACCATGTCGTTCTCCAATGGGCACCCTCACATGGGAAGGGAAGTCACAGTTTGGAGCATCAAGTCCAGAAATCATTCTCGTAAGTTATCTAAAACCAAAAGTTTGAGTTTGCTTAGAGATACTACGATTATCAAATGGATAAAATATACAGTATACAGTATATACTATTTCTTAATATTTTAACAAACATGATATTGTATGTTGATACAGAGTGGAGATGATGAGGACTACAAGAGAATATACACAAAGAAGATTAAACCAAGGCTGAAGTCTGAAGATCTTGCAGAAGGAGTGGATGTTCGTACAGAGCGACACAGCAGCACTAGCAGTGATGGCAGTACTATTACAACCATCACTCGCCGCATCACTACTTACACAGTGGATATGCCAAGTGGGATAGGTGAGAAACTAGAACTTTCAAGCCCAGACTTCAAGGGACAACGGCATGAATCTGGAGATGGCTCTCCTCGTGTCAGAATATTGCATGGCAGTCCTACAGTTAAAGGGGTGGGAGAAGAGGCTGTTTTTGAGTCATGCAATGTAACCTATACTGGTCTAAAAGGTAGCTCAACAGAAACACATACAAGTGGAGATCAGTCAAAGACAATTATAAGAGAGGGAACAGAAAGAAGTAAGGACCTCAGATTCAAAGGACCTAAGTTTGGAGTTATAGGTCACGAGGGCACTAAAATCTTAAGAGAAAGTGAAGAACAGACAGCTGGAAGCACAGATGAGTCTGAAAAACAGACTACATCCGGTGAAAGTAAAAGCACTTTTATAAAGGTTGTTACAGTAGGAGGGTCAGCAGATGCAGAATTAACCACAAATGATGAAAACAAAAGATCAGCTAGTCTGTCTGTGTCACAAGAAGACATTAAGTTCCAGAGACCATCTGGAGACACATCCCTCCACCTGAACAAGGGATCAAGTTATTTTGATGTTAAAACGATTGGAAATTCTGCTGATTCTGGAACGGTATCACTTGTTACAGAAACTAATGCCAACACTGGTTATTCTTCACATCCAGACAGAAATTTATTGACAAGTAGCCAAACTAGTCTTCCAAGTGCAAAGCCAAAAAGTGGAGAAAAAGATGAGGGAGTTCCAGCAGCAACGAAAGTAGGGTTTAGATGTCCTGATATAAACACTGAAAGAAAAGAAGGTGATTTAAAATTACCACTTATAAACACATCATCATTAAAGACCACTAGTCAAGGCAGCTCAGAAGAGGCCATTAAATATCAAAAAATGGATTCAGACATTGATAGATCTCAGGTAACTGACAGTGATGGCTTTCATTACAAAACACGAATCATAACAGAGATAGACACGAGAAGTAAAGGTAAAGCAAACATGTCAGATTCAAAGGTAGGAGTTGATGTAAGAATGCCTGAGATGAATCTGAACTTGAAAGGTTCAACAATCAAAGGTAATGTGGATGTAGAAAGTGTAAGGATAGCAGAAGCCGACAAAAAAGAGTTTGAGTCAAAGCGCAGATTTCCATTATCCCAAATTGAAACGCTATCAGTTAACAACAAAGACCAAAAAGTTGATGTGAGAGGGAAAAGTTGTAAAACTGAAAACGATATGGACATTACAGAGCAAAACATAAACAAAGATGTAAAAAAATATGCGGAAGTGGAGGCATCAGTCCAAACAATACCCAGCAAATCGGGAACAAAAATGTCCATGCCAGACGTAGATATCAACTTGAAAGGCTCAAAACAAAAAGGTCACATGGATGTTTCGCTCCCAAAGATAAAAACAGATATCAAATCACATAAAATTGACATCAAGGGCCCAGAAGTTGAAGTTGAAGGACGAAAGGGAGAAATTAAAATGCCTGAAATAAAAATGCCCACAGTAAATTTGAAAGATCCAAAGGTTAACATTGACTTCCCTAAGGCACATACAAATGTGAAAGCACCTGATGTTGATATTAAAGGACCAGATGCAAATCTGAAAGGGTCCAAATTCAACATGCCAAGAATAACTGGACTAGAAAAATCCATGCAAGATGTGGATTTCAACTTGAAAGGCCCAAAAGTCAAAGGTGACGTGGATATTTCCAGTCCAAAAATGAAAGGGGATATCAAATCACCTGAAATTGACATCAAAGGTCCAGAAGTTGATATTGAAGGGACAAAGGGAGGACTTGAAATGCCAAAAATAAAAATGTCTTCACTGAATTTGAAAGGTCCAGAGGTTGATGTGTCAGATGCTAATCTAAATCTGAAAGGACCTAAAGTAACAGGAGATGTAGATGTTAAGTTGCCAAAGATTAAAGGAGAATTTAAAGGTCCAGATGTGGACATTGAAGGCCCAGATGTTGACATAGAGGGTCACAAAGGTGGACTGAAAATGCAGAAGTTCAAGATGCCCTCATTCGGGAATAAAGGACCCAGAGACAAAGATCCAGATGTTGACATCAACCTCCCAAAAGCAGATATTGATGTGAAAGCACCGGATGTTGAAATTGAAGGAGCAGATCTTGACATTAAGGGACCAGATGCAAATCTCAAAGGGTCCAAATTCAACATGCCCACCATATCTGGACCAAAAATATCCATGCCAGATGTGGATTTCAACTTGAAAGGCTCAAAACTCAAGGGTGACATGGATGTTTCAGGTCCAAAGATCAAAGGAGATATCAAATCACCTAGAATTGACATCAAAGGTTCAGAAGTTGATGTTGAAGGACAAAAGGGAGGATTTGAAATGCCCAAAATAAAAATGCCTTCACTGAATTTGAAAGGTCCAAAGGTTGATGTTCCAGATGTTAATCTTAATCTGAAAGGCCCGAAAGTTCAAGGGGATGTGGATGTTAATCTGACAAACATTGAAGGAGATCTAAAAGGTCCAGAGGTGGAGATTGAAGGTGCAGACATTGACATGGAAGGTCAAAAAGGTGGGCTAAGAATGCCTAAATTTAAGATACCTTCATTTGGATTGAGAGGCCCCAAAGTGGAAGGTCCAGATGTTCACATCAACCTCCCCAAGGCAGACATTAACGTGAAAGCACCTGAGGTTGACTTTGAAGTAGCAGACGTTGACATGAAGGGACCAAATGCCAAACAGAAAGGCCCCAAATTCAACATGCCAAGCATATCTGGACCAAACATATCCATGCCAGATATGGATTTCAATTTGAAAGGCCCAAAACTCAAAGGTGACATGGATGTTTCAGGTCCAAAAGTAACGGGTGATATCAAATCACCCAAAATTGACATCAAAGGTCCAGAAGCAGATATTGAAGCACCAACAGGAGGATTTGAAATGCCAAAAATGACAATGCCTTCACTAAATTTGAAAGGTCCAAAAGTTGATATGACTGATGTTGACATTAATCTGAAAGGTCCTAAGGCTGAAGGGGACGTGGATGTTAAAATGCCAAAGATAAAAGGAGATCTGAAAGGTCCAGAGGTGGATATTGAAGGCCCAGATTTTGACATTGAGGGTCACAAAGGTGGTTTCAAAATGCCTAAATTCAAGATGCCCTCCATTGGTATGAAAGGCCCCAAAGCGGAAGGACCAGGTGTTGACATCAACATCCCCAAGGCAGATATTGATGTGAAAGCACCAGATGTTGATATTGAAGGAGCAGACCTTGACATTAAAGGACCAAATGCCAAACTGAAAGGTCCCAAATTCAACATGCCAAGCATATCTGGACCAAAAATATCCATGCCAGATGTGGATTTGAACTTGAAAGGCCCCAAACTGAAAGGTGACATGGATGTGTCAGGTCCTAAGTTCAAAGGAGATATCAAATCACCTCAAATAGACATCAAAGGTCCAGAAGTTGATATTGAAGGACCAAAGGGAGGATTTGAAATGCCTAAAATAAAAATGCCATCACAAAATTTGAAAGGTCCAAAAGTTGATATGCCAGATGTTGACATTAATCTGAAAGGTCCCAAGGTTGAGGGGGACATGGATGTTAACCTGCCAAAGATTAAAAGAGATCTAAAAGGTCCAGAGGTGGACATTGAAGGCCCAGACGTTGAAATTGAAGGTCCCAAGGGTGGACTAAAAATGCCTAAATTTAAGATGCCCTCATTTGGTTCAAAGGGTGCCAAACTAGAGGGTCCAGATGTTGGCATCAACCTCCCTAAGGCAGATATTGATGTGAAAGCACCAGATGTTAATATTGAAGGAGCAGACCTTGACATTAAGGGACCAAATGCCAAACTGAAAGGTCCCAAATTCAACATGCCAAGCATATCTGGACCAAAGATATCCATGCCAGATGTGGATTTCAACTTGAAAGGCCCAAAACTCAAAGGTGACATGGATGTTTCAGGTCCAAAGGTCAAAGGAGATATCAAATCACCTCAAATAGACATCAAAGGTCCAGAAGTTGATATTGAAGAACCAAAGGGAGGATTTGAAATGCCAAAAATAAAAATGCCATCACTAAATTTGAAAGGTCCAAAAGTTGATGTTCCAGATGTTGACATTAATCTGAAAGGTCCTAAGGATGAAGGGGATCTGGATATTAAAATGCCAAAGACTAAAGGAGATCTGAAAGGTCCAGAGGTGGATATTGAAGGCCCAGACGTTGACATTGAGGGCAGTAAGGGTGGACTGAAAATGCCTAAATTCAAGATGCCCTCATTTGGTTCAAAGGGTGCAAAACTAGAAGGTCCAGATGTTGACATCAACCTCCCTAAGGCAGATATTGATGTGAAAGCACCAGATGTTGATATTGAAGGAGGAGACCTTGACATTAAGGGACCGAATGCCAAACTGAAAGGTCCCAAATTCAACATGCCAAGCATATCTGGACCAAAAATATCCATGCCAGATGTGGATTTCAACTTGAAAGGCCCCAAACTCAAAGGTGACATGGATGTTTCAAGTCCAAAGATCAAAGGAGATATCAAATCACCTCTAATAGACATCAAAGGTCCAGAAGTTGATATTGAAGGACCAAAGGGAGGATTTGAAATGCCTAAAATAAAAATGCCATCACTAAATTTGAAAGGTCCAAAAGTTGATATGCCAGATGTTGACATTAATCTGAAAGGTCCTAAGGTTGAAGGGGACTTGGATGTTAATGTGCCAAAGATTAAAGGAGATCTGAAAGGTCCAGAGGTGGATATTGAAGGCCCAGGTTTTGACATTGAGGGTCACAAAGGTGGTTTCAAAATGCCTAAATTCAAGATGCCGTCATTTGGTACGAAAGGTCCCAAAGCGGAAGGTCCAGATGTTGACATCAACCTCCCCAAGGCAGATATTGATGTGAAAGCACCTGAGGTTGATATTGAAGGAGCAGACCTTGATGTTAAGGGACCAAATGCCAAACTGAAAGGGCCCAAATTCAACATGCCAAGCATATCTGGACCAAAAATATCCATGCCAGATGTGGATTTCAACCTGAAAGGCTCCAAACTCAAAGGTGACATGGATGTTTCAGGTCCAAAGATCAAAGGAGATATCAAATCACCTCAAATAGACATCAAAGGTCCAGAAGTTGATATTGAAGGACCAAAGGGAGGATTTGAAATGCCTAAAATAAAAATGCCATCACTAAATTTGAAAGGTCCAAAAGTTGACATGCCAGATGTTGACATAAATCTGAAAGGTCCTAAGGTTGAAGGGGATCTGGATGTTAATCTGCCAAAGATTAAAGGAGATCTGAAAGGACCAGAGGTGGATATTGAAGGCCCAGATTTTGACATTGAGGGTCACAAAGGTGGTTTCAAAATGCCTAAATTCAAGATGCCGTCATTTGGTATGAAAGGTCCCAAAGCGGAAGGTCCAGATGTTGACATCAACCTCCCCAAGGCAGATATTGATGTGAAAGCACCTGAGGTTGATATTGAAGGAGGAGACCTTGACATTAAGGGACCAAATGCCAAACTGAAAGGTCCCAAATTCAACATGCCAAGCATATCTGGACCGAAAATATCCATGCCAGATGTGGATTTCAATTTGAAAGGCCCAAAACTCAAAGGTGACATGGATGTTTCAGGTCCAAAGATCAAAGGAGATATCAAATCACCTCAAATAGACATCAAAGGTCCAGAAGTTGATATTGAAGGAACAAAGGGAGGATTTGAAATGCCTAAAATAAAAATGCCTTCACTAAATTTGAAAGGTCCAAAGGTTGATATCCCAGATGTTGACATTAATCTGAAAGGTCCTAAGGTTGAAGGGGACGTGGATGTTAATCTGCCAAAGATTAAAGGAGATCTGAAAGGACCAGAGGTGGATATTGAAGGCCCAGATTTTGACATTGAGGGTCACAAAGGTGGTTTCAAAATGCCTAAATTCAAGATGCCGTCATTTGGTACCAAAGGTCCAAATGTGGAAGGTCCAGATGTTGACATCAACCTCCCCAAGGCAGATATTGATGTAAAAGCACCTGAGGTTGATATTGAAGGAGCAGACCTTGACATTAAGGGACCAAATGCCAAACTGAAAGGTCCCAAATTCAACATGCCAAGCATATCTGGACCGAAAATATCCATGCCAGATGTGGATTTCAATTTGAAAGGACCAAAACTCAAAGGTGACATGGATGTTTCAGGTCCAAAGATCAAAGGAGATATCAAATCACCTCAAATAGACATCAAAGGTCCAGAAGTTGATATTGAAGGACCAAAGGGAGGATTTGAAATGCCTAAAATAAAAATGCCATCACTAAATTTGAAAGGTCCAAAGGTTGATATCCCAGATGTTGACATTAATCTGAAAGGCCCTAAGGTTGAAGGGGACGTGGATGTTAATCTGCCAAAGATTAAAGGAGATCTGAAAGGACCAGAGGTGGATATTGAAGGCCCAGATTTTGACATTGAAGGTCACAAAGGTGGTTTCAAAATGCCTAAATTCAAGATGCCGTCATTTGGTACGAAAGGTCCCAAAGCGGAAGGTCCAGATGTTGACATCAACCTCCCCAAGGCAGATATTGATGTGAAAGCACCTGAGGTTGATATTGAAGGAGCAGACCTTGATGTTAAGGGACCAAATGCCAAACTGAAAGGGCCCAAATTCAACATGCCAAGCATATCTGGACCAAAAATATCCATGCCAGATGTGGATTTCAACTTGAAAGGCCCCAAACTCAAAGGTGACATGGATGTTTCAAGTCCAAAGATCAAAGGAGATATCAAATCACCTCAAATAGACATCAAAGGTCCAGAAGTTGATATTGAAGGACCAAAGGGAGGATTTGAAATGCCTAAAGTAAAAATGCCATCACTAAATTTGAAAGGTCCAAAAGTTGACATGCCAACTGTTGACATAAATCTAAAAGGTCCTAAGGTTGAAGGGGATCTGGATGTTGATCTGCCAAAGATTAAAGGAGATCTGAAAGGTCCAGAGGTGGATATTGAAGGCCCAGGTTTTGACATTGAGGGTCACAAAGGTGGTTTCAAAATGCCTAAATTCAAGATGCCGTCATTTGGTACGAAAGGTCCCAAAGCGGAAGGTCCAGATGTTGACATCAACCTCCCCAAGGCAGATATTGATGTGAAAGCACCTGAGGTTGATATTGAAGGAGCAGACCTTGATGTTAAGGGACCAAATGCCAAACTGAAAGGGCCCAAATTCAACATGCCAAGCATATCTGGACCAAAAATATCCATGCCAGATGTGGATTTCAACCTGAAAGGCTCCAAACTCAAAGGTGACATGGATGTTTCAGGTCCAAAGATCAAAGGAGATATCAAATCACCTCAAATAGACATCAAAGGTCCAGAAGTTGATATTGAAGGACCAAAGGGAGGATTTGAAATGCCTAAAATAAAAATGTCATCACTAAATTTGAAAGGTCAAAAAGTTGACATGCCAGATGTTGACATAAATCTGAAAGGTCCTAAGGTTGAAGGGGATCTGGATGTTAATCTGCCAAAGATTAAAGGAGATCTGAAAGGACCAGAGGTGGATATTGAAGGCCCAGATTTTGACATTGAGGGTCACAAAGGTGGTTTCAAAATGCCTAAATTCAAGATGCCGTCATTTGGTATGAAAGGTCCCAAAGCGGAAGGTCCAGATGTTGACATCAACCTCCCCAAGGCAGATATTGATGTGAAAGCACCTGAGGTTGATATTGAAGGAGGAGACCTTGACATTAAGGGACCAAATGCCAAACTGAAAGGTCCCAAATTCAACATGCCAAGCATATCTGGACCTAAAATATCCATGCCAGATGTGGATTTCAATTTGAAAGGCCCAAAACTCAAAGGTGACATGGATGTTTCAGGTCCAAAGATCAAAGGAGATATCAAATCACCTCAAATAGACATCAAAGGTCCAGAAGTTGATATTGAAGGAACAAAGGGAGGATTTGAAATGCCTAAAATAAAAATGCCTTCACTAAATTTGAAAGGTCCAAAGGTTGATATCCCAGATGTTGACATTAATCTGAAAGGTCCTAAGGTTGAAGGGGACGTGGATGTTAATCTGCCAAAGATTAAAGGAGATCTGAAAGGACCAGAGGTGGATATTGAAGGCCCAGATTTTGACATTGAGGGTCACAAAGGTGGTTTCAAAATGCCTAAATTCAAGATGCCGTCATTTGGTACCAAAGGTCCAAATGCGGAAGGTCCAGATGTTGACATCAACCTCCCCAAGGCAGATATTGATGTAAAAGCACCTGAGGTTGATATTGAAGGAGCAGACCTTGACATTAAGGGACCAAATGCCAAACTGAAAGGTCCCAAATTCAACATGCCAAGCATATCTGGACCGAAAATATCCATGCCAGATGTGGATTTCAATTTGAAAGGACCAAAACTCAAAGGTGACATGGATGTTTCAGGTCCAAAGATCAAAGGAGATATCAAATCACCTCAAATAGACATCAAAGGTCCAGAAGTTGATATTGAAGGACCAAAGGGAGGATTTGAAATGCCTAAAATAAAAATGCCTTCACTAAATTTGAAAGGTCCAAAGGTTGATATCCCAGATGTTGACATTAATCTGAAAGGCCCTAAGGTTGAAGGGGACGTGGATGTTAATCTGCCAAAGATTAAAGGAGATCTGAAAGGACCAGAGGTGGATATTGAAGGCCCAGATTTTGACATTGAAGGTCACAAAGGTGGTTTCAAAATGCCTAAATTCAAGATGCCGTCATTTGGTACGAAAGGTCCCAAAGCGGAAGGTCCAGATGTTGACATCAACCTCCCCAAGGCAGATATTGATGTGAAAGCACCTGAGGTTGATATTGAAGGAGCAGACCTTGATGTTAAGGGACCAAATGCCAAACTGAAAGGTCCCAAATTCAACATGCCAAGCATATCTGGACCAAAAATATCCATGCCAGATGTGGATTTCAACTTGAAAGGCCCCAAACTCAAAGGTGACATGGATGTTTCAAGTCCAAAGATCAAAGGAGATATCAAATCACCTCAAATAGACATCAAAGGTCCAGAAGTTGATATTGAAGGACCAAAGGGAGGATTTGAAATGCCTAAAATAAAAATGCCATCACTAAATTTGAAAGGTCCAAAAGTTGATATGCCAGATGTTGACATTAATCTGAAAGGTCCTAAGGTTGAAGGGGACGTGGATGTTAATCTGCCAAAGATTAAAGGAGATCTAAAAGGTCCAGAGGTGGACATTGAAGGCCCAGATTTTGACATTGAGGGTCACAAAGGTGGTTTCAAAATGCCTAAATTCAAGATGCCCTCATTTGGTTCAAAGGGTGCCAAACTAGAAGGTCCAGATGTTGACATCAACTTACCCAAGGCAGAAATTGATGTGAAAGCACCAGATGTTGATATTGAAGGGGCTGACCTTGACATTAAGGGACCAAATGCCAAACTGAAAGGTCCCAAATTCAACATGCCAAGCATATCTGGACCAAAGATATCCATGCCAGATGTGGATTTCAACTTGAAAGGCCCAAAACTCAAAGGTGACATGGATGTTTCAAGTCCAAAGATCAAAGGAGATATCAAATCACCTCAAATAGACATCAAAGGTCCAGAAGTTGATATTGAAGGACCAAAGGGAGGATTTGAAATGCCTAAAATAAAAATGCCATCACTAAATTTGAAAGGTCCAAAAGTTGATATGCCAGATGTTGACATTAATCTGAAAGGTCCCAAGGTTGAAGGGGACGTGGATATTAAAATGCCAAAGATTAAAGGAGATCTAAAAGGTCCAGAGGTGGACATTGAAGGCCCAGACGTTGAAATTGAAGGTCCCAAGGGTGGACTAAAAATGCCTAAATTCAAGATGCCCTCATTTGGTTCAAAGGGTGCCAAACTAGAAGGTCCAGATGTTGACATCAACATACCCAAGCCAGATATTGATGAGAAAGCACCAGATATTGATATCGAAGGAGCAGACCTTGACATTAAGGGACCAAATGCCAAACTGAAAGGTCCCAAATTCAACATGCCAAGCATATCTGGACCAAAGATATCCATGCCAGATGTGGATTTCAACTTGAAAGGCCCAAAACTCAAAGGTGACATGGATGTTTCAGGTCCAAAGATCAAAGGAGATATCAAATCACCTCAAATAGACATCAAAGGTCCAGAAGTTGATATTGAAGGACCAAAGGGAGGATTTGAAATGCCTAAAATAAAAATGCCATCACTAAATTTGAAAGGTCCAAAAGTTGATATGCCAGATGTTGACATTAATCTGAAAGGTCCCAAGGTTGAAGGGGACGTGGATATTAATATGCCAAAGATTAAAGGAGATCTAAAAGGTCCAGAGGTGGACATTGAAGGCCCAGACGTTGAAATTGAAGGTCCCAAGGGTGGACTAAAAATGCCTAAATTCAAGATGCCCTCATTTGGTTCAAAGGGTGCCAAACTAGAAGGTCCAGATGTTGACATCAACATACCCAAGCCAGATATTGATGAGAAAGCACCAGATATTGATATCGAAGGAGCAGACCTTGACATTAAGGGACCAAATGCCAAACTGAAAGGTCCCAAATTCAACATGCCAAGCATATCTGGACCAAAAATATCCATGCCAGATGTGGATTTCAACTTGAAAGGCCCAAAACTCAAAGGTGACATGGATGTTTCAGTTCCAAAGATCAAAGGAGATATCAAATCACCTCAAATAGACATCAAAGGTCCAGAAGTTGATATTGAAGGACCAAAGGGAGGATTTGAAATGCCTAAAATAAAAATGCCTTCACTAAATTTGAAAGGTCCAAAAGTTGACATGCCAGATGTTGACATAAATCTGAAAGGTCCTAAGGTTGAAGGGGACGTGGATGTTAATCTGCCAAAGATTAAAGGAGATCTGAAAGGACCAGAGGTGGATATTGAAGGCCCAGACGTTGACATTGAGGTGCACAAAAGTGGGTTCAAGATGCCTAAATTCAAGATGCCATCATTTGGTTTTAAAGGATCTAAAGCAGATGCTGCTGATGTTGATGTCAATCTTCCTAAATCAAATATTGACATAAAAGCTGCAGATTTAAACATAAAAGGAAAAGATGTTGCGGTTGAGGGATCAAACATAAAAGTCAAAGGAAAGAAATTCAGAATGCCAAAGATTACAAGTCCAAAAGTTTCTGTGCCAGATATTGATATGAAAACACCTGAGGTTAATACAGAAAAAGCAGACATTGACATCAAGGGACCTAATGCCAAACTGAAAGGTCCCAAATTCAACATGCCAAGCATATCTGGACCAAAAATATCCATGCCAGATGTGGATTTCAACTTGAAAGGCCCCAAACTCAAAGGTGACATGGATGTTTCAGGTCCAAAGATCAAAGGAGATATCAAATCACCTCAAATAGACATCAAAGGTCCAGAAGTTGATATTGAAGGACCAAAGGGAGGATTTGAAATGCCTAAAATAAATATGCCTTCAGTAAATTTGAAAGGTCCAAAAGTTGACATGCCAGATGTTGACATAAATTTGAAAGGTCCTATGGTTGAAGGGGACGTGGATGTTAATCTGCCAAAGATAAAAGGAGATCTAAAAGGTCCAGAGGTGGATATTGAAGGTCCAGATTTTGACATTGAGGGTCACAAAGGTGGTTTCAAAATGCCTAAATTCAAGATGCCGTCATTTGGTATGAAAGGTCCCAAAGGGGAAGGTCCAGATGTTGACATCAACATCCCCAAGGCAGATATTGATGTGAAAGCACCTGAGGTTGATATTGAAGGAGCAGACTTTGACATTAAGGGACCAAATGCCAAACTGAAAGGTCCCAAATTCAACATGCCAAGCATATCTGGACCAAAAATATCCATGCCAGATGTGGATTTCAATTTGAAAGGCCCAAAACTCAAAGGTGACATGGATGTTTCAGGTCCAAAGATCAAAGGAGATATCAAATCACCTCAAATAGACATCAAAGGTCCAGAAGTTGATATGGAAGGACCAAAGGGAGGATTTGAAATGCCTAAAATAAAAATGCCTTCACTAAGTTTGAAAGGTCCAAAAGTTGATATTCCAGATGTTGACATTAATCTGAAAGGTCCTATGGTTGAAGGGGACGTGGATGTTAATCTGCCAAAGATAAAAGGAGATCTAAAAGGTCCAGAGGTGGACATTGAAGGCCCAGACATTGACATTGAGGGTCCAAAAGGAGGACTGAAAATGCCTAAATTCAAGATGCCTTCATTTGGTATTAAAGTCCCCAAATTAGAAGGTCCAGATGTTGACATCAACCTCCCAAAGGCAGATATTGATGTGAAAGCACCAGATGTTGATATCGAAGGAGCAGATCTTGACATGAAGGGACCAAATGCCAAACTGAAAGGTCCCAAATTCAACATGCCAAGCATATCTGGACCAAAAATATCCATGCCAGATGTGGATTTCAATTTGAAAGGACCAAAACTCAAAGGTGACATGGATGTTTCAGGTCCAAAGATCAAAGGAGATATCAAATCACCTCAAATAGACATCAAAGGTCCAGAAGTTGATATTGAAGGACCAAAGGGAGGATTTGAAATGCCTAAAATAAAAATGCCTTCACTAAATTTGAAAGGTCCAAAGGTTGATATCCCAGATGTTGACATTAATCTGAAAGGCCCTAAGGTTGAAGGGGACGTGGATGTTAATCTGCCAAAGATTAAAGGAGATCTGAAAGGACCAGAGGTGGATATTGAAGGCCCAGATTTTGACATTGAGGGTCACAAAGGTGGTTTCAAAATGCCTAAATTCAAGATGCCGTCATTTGGTACCAAAGGTCCAAATGCGGAAGGTCCAGATGTTGACATCAACCTCCCCAAGGCAGATATTGATGTAAAAGCACCTGAGGTTGATATTGAAGGAGCAGACCTTGACATTAAGGGACCAAATGCCAAACTGAAAGGTCCCAAATTCAACATGCCAAGCATATCTGGACCGAAAATATCCATGCCAGATGTGGATTTCAATTTGAAAGGACCAAAACTCAAAGGTGACATGGATGTTTCAGGTCCAAAGATCAAAGGAGATATCAAATCACCTCAAATAGACATCAAAGGTCCAGAAGTTGATATTGAAGGACCAAAGGGAGGATTTGAAATGCCTAAAATAAAAATGCCATCACTAAATTTGAAAGGTCCAAAAGTTGATATGCCAGATGTTGACATTAATCTGAAAGGTCCCAAGGTTGAAGGGGATGTGGATATTAAAATGCCAAAGATTAAAGGAGATCTAAAAGGTCCAGAGGTGGACATTGAAGTCCCAGACGTTGAAATTGAAGGTCCCAAGGGTGGACTAAAAATGCCTAAATTCAAGATGCCCTCATTTGGTTCAAAGGGTGCCAAACTAGAAGGTCCAGATGTTGACATCAACTTACCCAAGGCAGAAATTGATGTGAAAGCACCAGATGTTGATATTGAAGGGGCTGACCTTGACATTAAGGGACCAAATGCCAAACTGAAAGGTCCCAAATTCAACATGCCAAGCATATCTGGACCAAAGATATCCATGCCAGATGTGGATTTCAACTTGAAAGGCCCAAAACTCAAAGGTGACATGGATGTTTCAGGTCCAAAGATCAAAGGAGATATCAAATCACCTCAAATAGACATCAAAGGTCCAGAAGTTGATATTGAAGGACCAAAGGGAGGATTTGAAATGCCTAAAATAAAAATGCCATCACTAAATTTGAAAGGTCCAAAAGTTGATATGCCAGATGTTGACGTTAATCTGAAAGGTCCTAAGATGGAAGGGGATGTGGATGTTAATCTGCCAAAGATTAAAGGAGATCTGAAAGGTCCAGAGGTGAATATTGAAGGCCCAGATTTTGACATTGAAGGTCACAAAGGTGGTTTCAAAATGCCTAAATTCAAGATGCCGTCATTTGGTATGAAAGGTCCCAAAGTCGAAGGTCCAGATGTTGACATCAACATCCCCAAGGCAGATATTGATGTGAAAGCACCAGAGGTTGATATTGAAGGAGCAGACCTTGACATTAAGGGACCAAATGCCAAACTGAAAGGTCCCAAATTCAACATGCCAAGCATATCTGGACCAAAAATATCCATGCCAGATGTGGATTTCAACTTGAAAGGCCCCAAACTCAAAGGTGACATGGATGTTTCAAGTCCAAAGATCAAAGGAGATATCAAATCACCTCAAATAGACATCAAAGGTCCAGAAGTTGATATTGAAGGACCAAAGGGAGGATTTGAAATGCCTAAAATAAAAATGCCATCACTAAATTTGAAAGGTCCAAAAGTTGATATGCCAGATGTTGACATTAATCTGAAAGGCCCTAAGGTTGAAGGGGACGTGGATGTTAATCTGCCAAAGATTAAAGGAGATCTGAAAGGACCAGAGGTGGATATTGAAGGCCCAGATTTTGACATTGAGGGTCACAAAGGTGGTTTCAAAATGCCTAAATTCAAGATGCCGTCATTTGGTACCAAAGGTCCAAATGCGGAAGGTCCAGATGTTGACATCAACCTCCCCAAGGCAGATATTGATGTAAAAGCACCTGAGGTTGATATTGAAGGAGCAGACCTTGACATTAAGGGACCAAATGCCAAACTGAAAGGTCCCAAATTCAACATGCCAAGCATATCTGGACCGAAAATATCCATGCCAGATGTGGATTTCAATTTGAAAGGACCAAAACTCAAAGGTGACATGGATGTTTCAGGTCCAAAGATCAAAGGAGATATCAAATCACCTCAAATAGACATCAAAGGTCCAGAAGTTGATATTGAAGGACCAAAGGGAGGATTTGAAATGCCTAAAATAAAAATGCCATCACTAAATTTGAAAGGTCCAAAAGTTGATATGCCAGATGTTGACATTAATCTGAAAGGTCCCAAGGTTGAAGGGGACGTGGATATTAAAATGCCAAAGATTAAAGGAGATCTAAAAGGTCCAGAGGTGGACATTGAAGGCCCAGACGTTGAAATTGAAGGTCCCAAGGGTGGACTAAAAATGCCTAAATTCAAGATGCCCTCATTTGGTTCAAAGGGTGCCAAACTAGAAGGTCCAGATGTTGACATCAACTTACCCAAGGCAGAAATTGATGTGAAAGCACCAGATGTTGATATTGAAGGGGCTGACCTTGACATTAAGGGACCAAATGCCAAACTGAAAGGTCCCAAATTCAACATGCCAAGCATATCTGGACCAAAGATATCCATGCCAGATGTGGATTTCAACTTGAAAGGCCCAAAACTCAAAGGTGACATGGATGTTTCAGGTCCAAAGATCAAAGGAGATATCAAATCACCTCAAATAGACATCAAAGGTCCAGAAGTTGATATAGAAGGACCAAAGGGAGGATTTGAAATGCCTAAAATAAAAATGCCATCACTAAATTTGAAAGGTCCAAAAGTTGATATGCCAGATGTTGACGTTAATCTGAAAGGTCCTAAGATGGAAGGGGATGTGGATGTTAATCTGCCAAAGATTAAAGGAGATCTGAAAGGTCCAGAGGTGAATATTGAAGGCCCAGATTTTGACATTGAGGGTCACAAAGGTGGTTTCAAAATGCCTAAATTCAAGATGCCGTCATTTGGTATGAAAGGTCCCAAAGTCGAAGGTCCAGATGTTGACATCAACATCCCCAAGGCAGATATTGATGTGAAAGCACCAGAGGTTGATATTGAAGGAGCAGACCTTGACATTAAAGGACCAAATGCCAAACTGAAAGGTCCCAAATTCAACATGCCAAGCATATCTGGACCAAAAATATCCATGCCAGATGTGGATTTCAACTTGAAAGGCCCCAAACTCAAAGGTGACATGGATGTTTCAAGTCCAAAGATCAAAGGAGATATCAAATCACCTCAAATAGACATCAAAGGTCCAGAAGTTGATATTGAAGGACCAAAGGGAGGATTTGAAATGCCTAAAATAAAAATGCCATCACTAAATTTGAAAGGTCCAAAAGTTGATATGCCAGATGTTGACATTAATCTGAAAGGTCCTAAGGTTGCAGGGGACGTGGATGTTAATCTGCCAAAGATTAAAGGAGATCTAAAGGGTCCAGAGGTGGACATTGAAGGCCCAGATTTTGACATTGAGGGTCACAAAGGTGGTTTCAAAATGCCTAAATTCAAGATGCCGTCATTTGGAATGAAAGGTCCCAAAGGGGAAGGTCCAGATGTTGACATCAACATCCCCAAGGCAGATATTGATGTGAAAGCACCAGATGTTGATATTGAAGGAGCAGACCTTGACATTAAGGGACCAAATGCCAAACTGAAAGGTCCCAAATTCAACATGCCAAGCATATCTGGACCAAAAATATCCATGCCAGATGTGGATTTCAACTTGAAAGGCCCCAAACTCAAAGGTGACATGGATGTTTCAAGTCCAAAGATCAAAGGAGATATCAAATCACCTCAAATAGACATCAAAGGTCCAGAAGTTGATATTGAAGGACCAAAGGGAGGATTTGAAATGCCTAAAATAAAAATGCCATCACTAAATTTGAAAGGTCCAAAAGTTGATATGCCAGATGTTGACATTAATCTGAAAGGTCCTAAGGTTGAAGGGGACGTGGATGTTAATCTGCCAAAGATTAAAGGAGATCTAAAAGGTCCAGAGGTGGACATTGAAGGCCCAGATTTTGACATTGAGGGTCACAAAGGTGGTTTCAAAATGCCTAAATTCAAGATGCCGTCATTTGGTATGAAAGGTCCCAAAGCGGAAGGTCCAGATGTTGACATCAACCTCCCCAAGGCAGATATTGATGTGAAAGCACCTGAGGTTGATATTGAAGGAGGAGACCTTGACATTAAGGGACCAAATGCCAAACTGAAAGGTCCCAAATTCAACATGCCAAGCATATCTGGACCGAAAATATCCATGCCAGATGTGGATTTCAACTTGAAAGGCCCAAAACTCAAAGGTGACATGGATGTTTCAGGTCCAAAGATCAAAGGAGATATCAAATCACCTCAAATAGACATCAAAGGTCCAGAAGTTGATATTGAAGAACCAAAGGGAGGATTTGAAATGCCTAAAATAAAAATGCCATCACTAAATTTGAAAGGTCCAAATGTTGATGTTCCAGATGTTGACATTAATCTGAAAGGTCCTAAGGTTGAAGGGGATCTGGATGTTAATCTGCCAAAGATTAAAGGAGATCTAAAAGTTCCAGAGGTGGACATTGAAGGCCCAGATTTTGACATTGAGGGTCACAAAGGTGGTTTCAAAATGCCTAAATTCAAGATGCCGTCATTTGGTACGAAAGGTCCCAAAGCGGAAGGTCCAGATGTTGACATCAACCTCCCCAAGGCAGATATTGATGTGAAAGCACCTGAGGTTGATATTGAAGGAGCAGACCTTGATGTTAAGGGACCAAATGCCAAACTGAAAGGTCCCAAATTCAACATGCCAAGCATATCTGGACCAAAAATATCCATGCCAGATGTGGATTTCAACTTGAAAGGCCCCAAACTCAAAGGTGACATGGATGTTTCAAGTCCAAAGATCAAAGGAGATATCAAATCACCTCAAATAGATATCAAAGGTCCAGAAGTTGATATTGAAGGACCAAAGGGAGGATTTGAAATGCCTAAAATAAAAATGCCATCACTAAATTTGAAAGGTCCAAAAGTTGATATGCCAGATGTTGACATTAATCTGAAACGTCCTAAGGTTGAAGGGGACGTGGATGTTAATCTGCCAAAGATCAAAGGAGATCTAAAGGGTCCAGAGGTGGACATTGAAGGCCCAGATTTTGACATTGAGGGCCACAAAGGTGGTTTCAAAATGCCTAAATTCAAGATGCCGTCATTTGGAATGAAAGGTCCCAAAGGGGAAGGTCCAGATGTTGACATCAACATCCCCAAGGCAGATATTGATGTGAAAGCACCAGATGTTGATATTGAAGGAGCAGACCTTGACATTAAGGGACCAAATGCCAAACTGAAAGGTCCCAAATTCAACATGCCAAGCATATCTGGACCAAAAATATCCATGCCAGATGTGGATTTCAATTTGAAAGGCCCAAAACTCAAAGGTGACATGGATGTTTCAGGTCCAAAGATCAAAGGAGATATCAAATCACCTCAAATAGACATCAAAGGTCCAGAAGTTGATATTGAAGGACCAAAGGGAGGATTTGAAATGCCTAAAATAAAAATGCCATCACTAAATTTGAAAGGTCCAAATGTTGATGTTCCAGATGTTGACATTAATCTGAAAGGTCCTAAGGTTGAAGGGGATCTGGATGTTAATGTGCCAAAGATTAAAGGAGATATCAAGGGTCCCGAGGTGGACATTGAAGGCCCAGATTTTGACATTGAGTGTCCCAAAGGTGGATTGAAAATGCCTAAATTCAAGATCCCCTCATTTGGCTTAAAAGGTCCCAAAGGGGAAGGTCCAGATGTTGACATCAACCTCCCCAAGGCAGATATTGATGTGAAAGCACCAGATGTTGATGTCGAAGGAGCAGATCTTGACATTAAGGGACCAAATGCCAAACTGAAAGGTCCCAAATTCAACATGCCAAGCATATCTGGACCAAAAATATCTATGCCAGATGTGGATTTGAACTTGAAAGGCCCCAAACTCAAAGGTGACATGGATGTTTCAGGTCCAAAGATCAAAGGAGATATCAAATCACCTGAAATTGACATCAAAGGTGCAACAGTTAAAACCAATGTTCCAAGTCTTGATATTGATCTAAAGCATAGTAGTGAACCACCAAAGTTTCCAACGATACCTGGTTCCAAACCCGCACTACCAAATGTTGACATAAATCTGAAGGGATCGAAATTAAAGGGGGAATTTAAAGGAGAGGGTCAATTTCCAAAAGCTGAACTGAAAGACATTGATGTCTTGGAAGTCACTCCGAAAAAATCTAAGTTTAAAATGCCAAAGGTTGGATTCAAGAGTCCAAAGATAAAGACCTCAGAACCTGATATTAAACTGGAGCATGGAGATGTCAACATTAAAGGAAAGACTGGGAGCCGAGAGGGACTTGATGTTGACATTGGTTTGTCTGGTTCAAAATCTAAAAGTCCCAAATTTAAGATCCCAAAATTTGGCCTCAAGGGCCCAAAAGTTGACATGCCAGAAGCTGATCCTTCAAAATCTGCAATTGACATAAAAACCTCAGATGTCACGTCAGCAGGAGCAGGATTTGATGTCGATATTCACAGTGGAAAACTTAAAGGATCAAAAGATGTGGATTTAAATCTGACAGGTCCAAAACTTAAAGGGGATTTGAATGTGTCAGTTCCAGATGTAGATCTAAACCTGAAAGAAGCCAATATAAAAGGTCCAAAGTTTGAAGTTGAGGGACTGAAGGGTGGATTAGAAATGCCCAAGATCAAGATACCAGCTTTTGGCATCAAACTACCTCAGCTGGAAAATTCAAATGATACTATAACCATTCCAAATGTTAATGCTGATACAGTAACCCCCAAAGTTGACATTGGTGGAGTTGATGTTAAAGGCCCCGAGGCAAGTCCCAATGTTAAACTTCCATCAGTATCAGGACCCACCTTGCCAGACTTAAACATTAATCTTACAGGGCCAAAAACAAAAGGGAATGTTAATGTTAATCTCCCTGATACTAATATTGATATCAAAGTACCAAAGACAGAAATCAAAGGAGCAGGAAAAATAACACCACCTGAAGTTGATATCAAAGGTCCACATGTTGATCTTGGTGGTGGCAAAGATGGGTTTGAAATCCCTAAAATAAAAATGACATCACTAGACTTTAAAGGCCCCAAAACAGGGAGTCAAGGTGTTGACATCAACCTTTCCAAAGCCAAAATAGATGTTGATTCCTCTAAAGTAGACTTTAAAGCACCCAAAGTAAAACTGCCAACTGTATCAGGCCCCGAATGGGATATTAATCTGAAAGGTTCAAATGTTGAAGGAAAAGAAATTAATGTTAACCTTCCTAAAACAGACATTGAAATTAAAGGACCAAAATTATCCATGTCAGATGTGGACATGAATCTTAAAGCTCCTGATGTTGACATCAAGGATCCCAAGGTTCATACTGGAGGGCCCAAGGTTGGTTTTAAAATGTCCAAAGTCACACTCCCATCAGAATCAGAAGTTGATGTAAATTTTGCAAAAGCTGACTTTAACATTAAAGCACCTGAAGTAAACATAAAAGGACCAGAATTTGATTCCACTGAAGCAAGTCTTGATGTCCCTGACATAGATGTGAAGGGGAAAAAGGGAAAGTTCAAACTTCCAAAAGTGAAAGGAAAAGCAAGGAAGCAAGAAGCTGATATTAAAACACCAGAAGTAGACCAGGGTATTGACACACCAAATATTCATGTGAAAGGGACAAACACTAAGAAGCCTCTTTTTGGTAAACTTCATTTCCCTGATGTAGAACTAGATATTAAATCTCCAAAACTAAAAGGTGATGGATCTTTAGCTGAAGGATTTAAATCACCCGATGCAAATGTATCATCTGACAGTGCAAAGATTTGTTTGGAAGGCCCTGATGTTAATGTCAAAGGAGGTCCAGAGATTAGTGCAAGAACTTCAGGACAATCAGCTAGTGGCCTTCAGTATCCAGAGGGTACAATACTATTTCCAAAAATCAAAGTGCCAAAGTTTGGCATTCTTCAGCCTAAGGTGGAAGGCCAAGATGTTGCAGGAAAAGGAAAATCAGATGCAATGATGGGTGGAAAATTAGACCTGGAAGGTGAATCTGGAGTCAGTTTGTCAGCTAAGGGAAAGTCAGCCTCACTGGATCTATTTAAAAAATCAAAGCACCGATCTTCCTCTGCCAGTGATGAAGGTTCTCTTGGAGCTAGCTCTCCTTCAGCTCTTTCAGGAGCTGAATGTGGTGACATTTCAATAGATGTAGGAGGAACTAAGGTCAAAGGCAAGAAAGGCAAATTAAAATTTGGCACATTTGGAGGTTTTGGATCTAAGTCCAAGGGCTCATACGAAGTAACACTTGGAAACGACAATGAAGGAGAGATAGAGGGGAGTACAGATGCTTCTGTACCTCTGAAAAAATCTAGATTGTCGTCCTCCTCAAGCAGTGACAGTGGATCAAGAGGTGCTTTCAGGCTTCCAAAACTTGAGCTATCGGTTTCTCCAAAAAAATAATAGTAAGATCAATTAAACCTTCATGCACTCAAATACAATCTCCTAATGCAGTACAAGTTTTGAACTTTAGTTCTTTTAAATTTAATAGAACATGCACAATTATCTCTGTTTACCTATGAATGATAATTTTAAAGAAAATGAAATAGGAGAGAATTAGATTGTTAAAAAATTCTTCAAACTGTACATAAGATAAATGTATACTTTTATTAATGAATATTGTTTTGTACATAGTCCAGATTTATTAATCTATTGCATCACACAAAATTATAGGTCATACGTTTTGTTTCTTCTTTAAATGAATGATTTTTATTGAATGGTTGTTACATATTCGTAACCAGGGGTCTACTGCAAAGAACATACATCACAGTTGTTTCGAAGGAAAATGCTCTACACACATTTGAAACACAATTTTAATTAGTTTCCATTTTAGTACGTGTACAATTATGTTTTTTTTTTTTCTAAGCTTCAATAGTAGTCAGTGCAGATTGTATTTTTGCAATGTAATTTTGACAACCTTCTGAAGATTCATATACTTGTATATAGCATAATTGCAAGGACAATCTTTTTGGAAATTCTTTGAAGTGCTGTGTGTACTTCTGATTGCTGTCTCTTCATTTAAGAAAAGTTGTAATTGCTAAAATATTGTGTCACAATAAAAATTAAATTGCTTTGTTTATTTTAAACTGGTTTCTTAATCCTGTCATTTTTACATTCTAACAGTTAGTAATCCTTTATATTTAATTTCATTTTTGACACTTTTTGTTTTGTATAGACACCTATTCCGGTCATGTCACAGTCACATCTTAATATCATCTGTTTTCAAACAACTTCTTTGCAGGTAGAAAGATGTATACCATTGATATTTGATGGAGAGCATAATTTTTTGGATCCATGCTTCTGTGTGCATTCTGCCAACTAAATGCAATAAATGGATTTATAGAGATTATTCTTGTTTTTGAACTTGATTTGCAGTTTTTGTGAGTCAACTGAGTAATAAGTATTTTTTGAGTTCTGTCACAATTTTATTTTACATAAATATATGAAAAAATTACAGGGCAGCTATAACAATTTACATTAAATACATTTACACACCTGGATTATAAACAACAAACCTGGTATGGTTTATTTGTTTTTCCTTACAACCTTTACGTTTGATGGTTTTTCATATTTAGGTCATTCCTAAGTTTTCACAAACATTTTTATTTTTCAGTTGGTATTTGTTTAATGAATAAAAACAAGATGGAATATGTGGTGCTATACATGTTTACAATTGCGGCAACATTTCAGTTCAGATTAATTCATTTTAGAAATATAGAACCCGTTAACAGTCGATGCCGTCTTAACACACATTAGAAAACAAAAAGCTTTAAGTAATGTATGATTATATTGAATCCAGTTTGGTCCAAATTTGTGTTCAAATCAATCCAATTAATACACTGATAATATTCATGTATTCACACTACTATACAAATTCAACTCAGAACAGTCAAAATCAATTAATCATAAAAGGGTAATTGGTATAAAACTGTTATGCAGATTGGATGAAGTCCATGACTTCTCTCCTGTGGAGCAAACATGTGGCTACAATGGTAAGGAAGGACTCCATTTTAACAACAACAACTTCCAGTAGAGCCAGTATATGGCGCCATCTCTGGTGACGGGTAGCCACCTAACAAGACAGAATGCCAACTGAAAAAAAAAAAACTTACAAGCACGACTCCAGGAGTATTTCTACAAAAGAAAACAAACCATTAGAGTTAGGTAGCACTAACAACATTAGTATTTTTAAAAAGAAACACAGCCAAACAGGGAAGCTCTGAGCCAGGAATAGTTGGAAAAATAAGAGTAAGTAACTGCATTCCTCAATGGCTTCATACATACATAAAGACAAAGTTAAAGATGGGATTCCTATTGTTGTCCATTATTGGACAACAAGAATGGGAATAAATATTATGAGAATATTGCATACAATAGAAATATACCACACAACGTTTATAAATTACTGACAAATTTCTAGTTCCTATAATTGAAGATCCTTATCAAGTTTAACAAAATTCTGTGGACTTCAGCATGTAAGATAACCTACTGATAGAAGGATAAGATTGTCTTATCTGTCTTATCTTATCTTACTTTATTTCACAATATAAAGCCATCAGCTACGAACATCCAGATTTATTGTAAAGAAGAAATATTATGCTCTTTCTGGTATTATATAGGGAATCATTTAAACTGACTCAAAACCAGCTGGAAAAGGTTTGGACGGTAGAGCTTGACATATCATGGGGGGAGATTCTTATCTTGGCATCAGCCCAGAGGAAAGAACTGTTTTCATTTGGGCACAACAAGTTATTGGTTACTTGTCTCATGTAATATCTGCGGTTTCACCATTGTCTGGATGTTATTGACTATGGCACTAAAGTATAATATGGAGAGCTCCACACATGTGCAAAGTTGATATTTCAATTTACATTAAGAATTACAAAATCAAATCACCTGCACTCCTTATTTGTTGTGAAATAATAAAATGAGAAAGTCTTATTTGGATAATAGTTTTAATGAATAACTTAAGAAAAAAGACAAATAGCTTCAATTAAAATGATTTTTGGGATGTACGTATTTATGTTTATGTTAGTGTTTGACCTACATGTTGTGTCTGACATCTGTCACTCACTTTGTATTGCAGCTCTCTTTTCTACCTGGGTTTTCATTTTAGTGTGACAACCCAAGATTATTCATCACCATCATTTAGCCCTCTTCAAAAACGTCCTTAAAACACCCCCTGCTCAGCAGTCTTAAGCAGACATTTAATGTAAAAATTAATATTCAAGCATTAAAACCTTTAAATATGATGGACTAAATCTTTCTTTGAAATCCATGGCTTTGTGGTCAACAATAAAATGCAAACTATTAGTAATGGGCCTGGTGGAGTGAATGACATTCATGAGGCTAGCTGGTGAAAACCATTATTGTATTTTCGACCAGCCATGGCCTCTCCTTGGCCTATTCAGAGAGGAAATGTACTATATCCATCAACCATTAACCAGTTAAACTCGAGCCTATTCTCATATCAGTCCACTGCAGTTTCAGGTTGAAAACACAGCTATCAAAGCTACAAATCATATGCTAACTTTAGTTTGTAACAACAACAGAAACTGCTGCTAACGTTAGTCAGCGGAGCTGTAACTTGAGGAACATGTTAGAAAGGTTAGCAATCCCATTCAGCTATTCTGCAAATTCATTTAAACATACGTTAATGCACTTAAACATTGCTTTACCTACTTAGGTTGGGTAAATATTGTGCATCAGCACACAACAAATTTGGAAGTGTTAATTCAATTCCTAGAGAGTTGAATTCAACACTTTGAAAGTGTCTATATTGGTCCACTCTTGATAAAGTAACACTTTTGAAAGTGTTATTTGTGATAGAGTTGAATCAACACTCTCAGTAGTTGAAATTTAACACACATCAGTGTTGATTTACCTAACACGACACTAGAGTGTAGTGCGAAAAGTTAACACTATGAATGTGTTAATTTCACACAGAAATGTCAAATATAGATCAACATAGAAATCTGAATTTTAAAACACTACTGCATGTCTTCCCCCTCTCCTTCCCCCTTTCCTGTCAGCCTACTTTTATATAAGGCCCACAAAAGACCCCCTGGAGGGGTAATATAAATATATATATATATATATATATATATATATATATATATATATATATATATATATATATATATATATATATATATATATATATAAATTCTGGATATATGTAATAATAAACAGTTTTATTTATAATGCCCTTTATATATCAAATTCAAATCTCAAATCAAATTAACTTGTGCAATTTTAAAGAGAAACATTATCTCATGAACCAACTGCACAGGAGGAATAGATAACATTAATTTAAAACAAAAAATGACACTGTCTGACAGTGGTAACCTATATCTGACGGTGGTGATACAAACTCCAACATTTTAATAAGATGCTTTCTACCATAGTAATTTTGATTAAGACTTTTAGTGATAAAACTACTTAATATGTAACAGAATATATAACAGATAGTTAACAATATAATAAATTGTCTTGTACATTTTTCTTCTGGATTGGGGTAAAGTCCTCAGGAATGTAACTTACCACGGAGTTGTCTGATTTTAATGCCTGTTTAAAAAGAATCTGACAATGTAAACAAAAGTTTGGGACAAGTTTAAATTGACCATAAATTACCAGTAAATGTTGCTAAAACCTACAAACATTTAGCTTGACTTTGATTTTTAATTATTCTTTTTCATCTTTTCCTAATATATTGTAAAAGATATTTACAATATAAGATTTCTTCAGCAAAGCAAAATGATAGACTCTGGACAAGTGATTTTGTGGGTGCTCGCATGTAATAAAACCATATTCACTAAATTAGTACCACAAATACACAAAATGCTGTATTTTTGCTAAAATGTATTGCAGTATTAACCACAATTATATTTTAAGGCCTTTTAGAATAAATTAGCATTTTTTTAGTGGGACATGATTTTGCCAAAATCTTAAGAATCAATGACATAATTTGTTCTGTACTATTTTCCAATGCAACACATTGAGTGAAAGGTGACACGTGACTAAAACAGTTAAACAATGATTAATACTGTCGAGCCAATGATGGGGCACACAGGTATTTACTTATTCAGATAATCTATGTCAGCACTAATGCATCATGTGCAGGTGTTTTGAAGCTTAGCATAAAGCCAGCTAAAGGGGCAGCGGAGTTAAGAGAGGTAAACACCCCTGACCCCTTATGGATAAACGAGTGGTCAGTGGCACATTTAAACATACTTACTATCCCAAAGTAAAAAAGAAATGCAGCTCTTTTAGATGGAATGGTTGCTGTTTATCTGAGCAGAAGTACAAGGGGTGAAATTGGTCAAGATATTTTTCTTAAAAAAAAGAAAAAGATTTTTGTTTTTTTCATTTTAAGTGAGCAAAAACATATATTAAAAGTAATCTAACAGGAATTACTGCTGTACTTGGATTCTTGTAATAACACATGGGACTTGAGCGGATACATTGGTGGTGATATTGTTTTTGTTTTCGATGAAGTGTATCCATCCAGCTATCTTCAGTAGAAACATTATCTAGAAAACAAGAAAGAGTTGAGCTGACACAAGGAAAAAACAGTGCTGTGCCTGGCTAAGGGCCATGCAAGCTAGGCAGTAGATCGTCTATGTGTCTGCTTCATTCAGTCTTATTATTCACCTATTAAACAACTAAGAACAATATTCGTTCTTTATTAGTTTGGGAGTCATAGAGGAGCACCACTGTTCTAAGACACACTTTCATTATTGTGTCCTTAATCATGTGACAGTAAATGTAAATGATCAGTAAAACTTATGAATAAATACCTGACTCCTATTCTGCCTATATAAAAGTAAGCCATTATGCAGTATTAAGTTCTGGAATTGCCTTTCCCTCACTTTGATGCCCAAGTTGCTGATCTTAGATGATTGTAGATTTACTTCTACATCATGTTTTTGTTCTTCTTTTTTTTTTTCAAAAGTGGTGCACTGTTTGGGGTATTTACATTGTTGTCAAGGATTAGTTTTTCTCCACATATAGGCCAAAAAAGTAAAATTTGTTTTAATTGGAACAGAGCATCTTATTTTATTAAAATGCAGGGCATAATGGTTTAAGATTAAGCATTGTTTCTAGGGTCAAATTCACACAAAACATTGAAAGATTTATAAACTTTCTCACGTTTCATGTGTGAATAGGTTGCTAATTCAGACAAGAACTTGTCACTTATTATTAAACTATCAAAAATAACAATGCCAGCAATTGTTAACACTTACATGCAATGTTAGAAATGAACATTTGAAACTTTATGTTGCTGTTCAAACTTTGTCTCAAATTGAACATGTTTCATAAGTGAATAGCAATAATGATTGAATTAAAATAACTATGATTTTTCAAAAACCTTCCTCAATACAACTAAAACAGTTTATCCTTGACTACAATAAAATGCATGTTGTTGAGTTCTCTTTTACAAAAACATTGACAATGTGATGTGGTACTTAATACTTTCAGTTAGCTCCATGAGACATTTTTACTGGCAAATGAAGTCCTTAAAGTTGCATTATTATATGAAGCTTTAAAACTTTGTTCCTGCTTTTTAAACTTTATAATAATTTAAAATACATACATATATTTAAAAGCAAATGCTGATTTCATTTTAGTGGTTCTAACAATCATCACTTCAAAGTCCTGCTTATATTAGTGCTTGCAGGATAATTCTTTGCAAAAGCAGTGTTGCTCGCAACACAGGATGTGTTTCCAGAGTTCCTGGTTCTTTGAATGCAATTGTTTTTCCAGTGCAGAGGAAGGAAACTAACAGGAGTTTCCTTTGAAAGAGGAAGGTGCCCACTTCCTTTCTGTTGGAGAAAAACATGTTTGTAGTGAAGGAGGGACGTGGGACAAGAATGAGTTGGAAAAGACTCAGAATCTGTTTGCCATTCATTCTAGCAACAAGTTTCAAACGGACAAGCGCATAGAACAAGGCGGTTTTACTGGTAAGAAGGCAGGCTACTAAATCTGACTTAATATATTCAATTATTTCAAGTTAGTAGTTGTATGTCAACATTTTTTACCTGTTACTTCAAAAAAGAAGAGAGCTGAGCCAGCTTACTTTTTAGTTTTGTTCATTTACCTCATTTTAATCACAGCATGGATTTGTGCTGAAGTATGGTCCTCATTATGCCTAGACGTGTTGCTACTATTGATCCAGGAGCTACTGTTTGTTAGCGCATAATTTAAGACAACTCATAAATATTGCTTCTTCTTTAGTGTGCGGATGACTGCATTCATTATTTACTTGTACACCACTCAATTAAGATGCTTTATAAGATAATTAAATGTATGTCTAATGGACTGCAATATTTAAATCATGGATTATCTGTGCGCATAGCTCTTTGTGTGTTTCTAAATACTGTGTATGAGCACTTTAATTTATTTATTTTTCCTTTGATGTTAGCTGCAGAGCTGTGATTTCTTAGTCCTTGCCTAACAAAGCTGGGAGAATCGGGTGCTTTTGACAGGTCTGTCTTTCATTGTCTCACAAAGGATTTAGTCAATAATCGTGCAAGGATCATGCAGTTGTGGCTGAGCTTGGAGGGGGATTCCGTTCATGTTTTATGTATTTCACACATCCTCAGAACAATCCAACCTAGTAATTAATGCTCAAAATAAACATAACCATAATGCCTGTTGAGAATTTGAAAGTGTAGCAGATTCCATAATATCTCTCAGTAATGGAAACGCATGGATTTTGTAATTATGCTGCCTTTTTAACGGATTTCATAGCAGTAATATGTAGGGTTCGTCTGTCTTGCATGCTCCAGGAATATCTATCAGGGCATAGAGGTGTGTTCACTGGGGAGGCAGACGTTAGATGGTTTACCAAACCACCCTGACATCTTGTACCACATCTGTTATGGAGCAGGCAGATGGTGTCCTTGACTCCTAGAACAGTTGAAGAGCATTGTGTAATAGCTTTTTACTATTCATAAAGTCATATGTTACTACAATTGACTTTTTAAAATGGAGCAAATATACAGTTGGTGCATAGAATATATTAAAAAAAATGTTAGGCTAATGTTTGGTTTGTACTTTCTTGTAAAATCATAACCAGTCATTTATGTTTTTGAAAGGCAGAAATAAACAATAGCTGTTGGAGTCCAAATCTTTTGTTGCAAGTGAAGTGGGCGAATTACAGTTGTTTTAATATGAGCTCTTTCACTCACTGTAGTCGTGAAGGAGGAGATCAAAGAGAAAACAAATCAGGCTGTGTTTAGATTCATGTTTGTATTCACAGTATTAAAAGTCTAAAAACTAAGAGTGTGGAACTGTTTTAAAGAACCAAGGTGGAGTTCTTTTTTTATTCGATGTAGTGTGTCCTTAAAAAATGTCTCGACAAGGAGCTTTGAAATATTTAGTAGGTGAAATGAGGAATGGTGAGTTTATTTAATAAATATATTTACAATTTATTTAATAATTCCACAGTTTTTACAGAACAAAATATACCCTTATACAATTTAGTTCTTAAATTAGCCATGCTTTTGATTAAGAGACATGTCCCCAAATTATCTGAACAGCACTGTTTTCTCTGTGCTTCTTACTTTGAAGCTGAGAGTTTAGGTTTTGTACAATGGGGCAGTATTAAGTTAAAGCTGCGGATAAATGTCAAAAACAAATAAAGACAGCTTTCTGATGCTCTGACTGTGAAACTGACAGCTTACTGACCTTGACGGTTCATCAGTATGTAGCTTTTCAATTGTAAGCGCTGAGGCTTTCAAGAAAGGGACCAAAAGAGAATATTTTTTCTGCATGGCTACCTCACATTGAGACGTTCTCCCCGTGGGATTCTGTTTGATGTGTGACTAACAGACTGCACAGATGTGTGCTGGTGTGAAATTAATTTATT
This sequence comes from Xiphophorus maculatus, assembly GCF_002775205.1. Classification (NCBI taxonomy): domain Eukaryota; kingdom Metazoa; phylum Chordata; class Actinopteri; order Cyprinodontiformes; family Poeciliidae; genus Xiphophorus; species Xiphophorus maculatus. Next base: position 15,253,176 of record NC_036465.1, on the reverse strand, counting down.
TTTGCCTTTGACGGGGTGAATTTATGTCTGTGTGTTTTTGAACACATAAGCTGTGAGTCGTGTCTCACAGCTTATCTGTTTATGAATGTATATGCATGGATACAGAGATGCTCAAATCCAAGATTTTTGGTTTACCTTAAATGATAATGTCTAAGTTCAAGGTATCCAGCCATTGCTGATATTTTCGGATCCAGAACACATTAAAGTTATGATACAGAACAGCTAGACCTGTATGCAGATTGCTGAGACCAAGGGGGATGAGGGCATAATGGACTTCCAAACTTACAGTATCTTAAAAAGTCTCCTGCTTCAACTCTTTAGTTTTAATGAAGGTACAAAATTGATCTGAAAAAGCCACTATATTAATTCACAAACACATCTTCATGACAAGCTTTTATGCTATGAAAGGTATTATTTATTCAACAGCTTAAATTTGAGAATACAAGGAGTGCCACAAAACAACTTAATACAACAAAAGTTTTCTTTTAGTCCAACGAAGACAAGAACACCTGATGGTCAAAGTTTCAAACTGTTTTCAACAATTGTAACAGCCTTTCTATGTAATTTCTAGAATGTAAATGCGTGTATCTACCTTGTGTCTGTTAACAATTGCAAGTTATGTAAGCTCCATGGCAGATAGGGGTTGAAAATGGAAAAAAAAGGATGCATTTAGGTTGGCTTTCCTGTTGCCTGGCAAACACCCTCCACCCTGGAGGTGTGGACTTTATTGAGGTTTTAAATTTTACCCAATTGCTAATGTTTGCTCATGACGCATGTAATTCGCCAGTTCAATGCTAAGAAGCTTACAGGAAGTCGCTTGCACTGTAAACAATCATCCTCCACTGCGAAGAGAGAAGTGCTAAGCCACACAAGGCAGCTGTTAATGTTCATTCAATATTTGGAAGCGTGGCCAACACAGACTGAACCTTCACTTCATTAGCTGCTATTGGCAAAACCACAAGCAGACCACAATTCTAAAACAGCAAAGAGAATTGTTTCATTAAGTTATTGCTCTCTACAGCTCCTTTTGTTCTCTGATTGGCCCGGTCAAAAATTGACCGGGGATAATTCAAGTCAAGGGGAGAAATCCCAGATTATGCTAGAAGCAAGATTTTTTTTTAGCTGAATTACACAGGAAAGCAATGGCGAGGCTGGTTTTTATGTTATCTGCTTGATATCATAGTTGGTTCCCTTCTGAGATAACTTCTCTTTGACATAACTTACTCTGCTCTAGATGTTTACACAAAACATATAAAAATACACTTCTTTTGTGTCTATTTCTTTTTGAAAACAATAACATATCTGAAGAAAGTGATGCTGCACAGCATGGGACTTACCCTGCAGCAGCAATGCCCACTGACAGAATCCTTTCATATTATGCTTCACCATATGTGTAAACCTAAGGTAACCTGCCCAGTAAAAAAAACCAAAAAAAACATTCATTGATACATTAGAATTTTTTTATTATTGAGAAAAGCTAAACGTTTTAGTATTATTAACTGTAAGTATGCAAAAATGTTTTGGGCTGTTACCTTAAAGATCCATAATATAATCAGCTCCACTTGATATATACTTGATATATATATATCAAGTACATATATATACTGGGATGGCATATGACTGATCCTGGTCCTGCTGGTGGACTCTTTCTGATAAAAGGACTAACCAGTGTTGTAGTCAAGACCACCTAACCCAAGACCAAGACCAGAGTGCATCGAGACCGAGACAAGACCAAGACTTTTAGGGTCCGAGACCAAGTCAAGACCGAGGGAAGTCGAGACCAAGTCAAGACCGAGGGAAGTCGAGACCAAGTCAAGACCAAGACCAGTGCCCCGCGCTACAGGACACAATAAAATGTGAAATATGATCAAACTTGCTAATCAAATTGATCTGAAAGATTCACATTCCCATAAAAACACCTAGATATTAAATACTTAATACTTTCAGTTAGCTTTCAGTTAGCTAGAAATACATTTCACCAACATTAAAAGCAGAACAAACTCTTTGTTCTGCTTATCTAAAAAGATAATGCCCTGGGCATTTGCCCATATAATTCATGTCAGAAATCACCACTGTCTGCACCATTAAACATAGCAATTGAGGCAATGCCCTGACGGTAAACTCAACTATGAACACTGACCAAAGAGCAACAAGCAAGAAGTAACCAAGCATGAGGCACTCACCATGACTGTTCTCACCCTCTCTCCCACTGCATGAAGCCAGGCAGCACAATGCTGTAATGTCTGGCAGGCATTACAGCTGCCACTTTGAACGAAAACAATTCTTGTGTTTTATTTATTTGCTAATTAAATAAATATCAATGTATATAATTAAATAAAACAATAGCTACTGCAGTGTACGCAGAGCATCATAAGAACGAAGAACGGCTCTCAGTGAGGCTCCAGTCCTTTCTTCTTAATAAAGAGAAGTTCAGAAGACTCGGATCGTTCGTGAATGTCACCTCACTATATTGCAGACTTTTGGACACAGTGTTGTCCCATACATGCGACACGTCAGTCATCACCTCCGCACAATAATTCAGCGCAGCGACTGACTTTTTATCCCATCACAAATGCTTGTGTGTCTCTGCACAGCTAGCTTTGCTGACGTCACGTCAACTGAGCTTACCTTCCTTTGAGCTTCTTTTCTAAGTGACGAAAAAAGTTAGACGTAGTCCCCGCCGTCTGTGAAAGCGAAGCGCTGCTGAATTAGCTGTCGCCATCGGATGTCTTATTATTTATGCAGCGCAGTTCTATTACTGACGATTAGACAGACACCTTCTGCCGCTCAGAGGAACCCACTGCGCATGTCTGAGAGCGCTGCGTGCGAGAAACACGTAATTGGTAAGTCACGTTATTGCTTGGATTTTAATCGGTGCGTTTTGCATCCAGTGAAAACAAACATGTTAACAAATAAACTTGACAGTATGCCGTAAGTTTAGTGATATTTTCACAGTTGCGGTCTTGACTGGTCTTGAAATAAAATCCCGAGTCCTCAGCGCCCGAGACCGAGACAAGTCCGAGACGAGACCGGTCTCTAATACTACAACACTGGGACTAACTTCTTTCTACCCTAGTCTCATGCTTGCTCAAGATAAATGGTTGATGCCAAGTTAAGCACCCAATCATTGGGGCTGTTTTATAATTGGCATTGTAAATCAAATATGACTATAGCTTACTAAAATGCATAGAATTGTATTTATAAAATTGGATTTGAATCAGTTTATCTGACTGGATTGATCTGATTGTATGTTTCTGTACAGAAATTGAACCTGCTTTTCTTGTAAAGTGAATTAATGCAAAAATACTGTCTGGGATATTGGATAGAACGGTGGAATCAACGAGATATTTAATCCAAGAATGACATGAACCAGATTTGATACCAGTATTGGATCTGCTCAATCCCACCAACCTTATGAGTTTATGTTAATTGTTTCAAAGGTTCTTTCTGGGCCACTTCTCAAATAGGCAGTGGTTTGCTTTGTTATGATGTGACCTCATCAACCTGACTCCATGATACTCCACCTTCTCTGAGCAGCAGGAGCAGGCAGTCACGTTATCACTCAAATACACAGAAACCTACAACTACCCACACAGAGCAGAAGTAAAAGAGTATAGGAAGGGCTTAAGAGATCTTCTCATTGAGATTCCAGGATATATGTGCCTGTTTCTGACAGAACGTGTGCAGAGTGTGTTACTGTGTGCATAGGAAAGACAAGCAGGATGTGTGAGAGAGAGTAAAAGAGAGAGAGAGGGAGAGGGAGAAAGCGAAACAGAGGAGGCACAGGGGTGGGAGGGTAGATCATGCATGTGCATTATCTCAGCTCCAGCGGCACAGCAGCAGCAAACAGAAACAGCAGCAGCACAGGAGGGAAGGAGAGAAAGAGAAAGACAGGAGGGAGAGTCTGAGGGAGGGTTGTAGTCTCAGGCAAAGGAACAAAAGCTGCAGAGAGTAGCTTTCCATCTCCGCTAAAAAGACCAACGGTGGTGTTTTACAAAGAGGAGGAGGTGGTCATGATAATAGTGAGACCGTAACGGAACAGAAGAGGCACACTGTAATCAGTGCAGACTGAAAGCAAGACTCTTCTCCTCTTTGCTCTCCATGTTTTTGGGGACTCAGCATACCACTGCCTGCATCTCCAAACCCAGAAGAGGATGTCTGTGTCAGGGAAGAAGGAGTTTGATGTGAAACAGATCCTCAGGCTCCGTTGGCGCTGGTTCAGCCATTCATCTCAAGGTTCTGCTGGTGGTGGAGGTGGCAGTGTGGGAAGCTACATCCAGCAGGATGGCCTGGACCACAGAGGAACTCCTGTCCAGGGACGACTGAAGAGCCACTCACGGGAAAGGGGCATCGGAGGATTGCGGAAGACCAGCAGTCCTGTGCACAGCGTCATGTCGCAAACGCCAGGGCCAACACCTGTCTATGTCAGGACAGGTCATCAGTCATGGCATCATCAACCCAACACCATCCAGGGCCTCCAGGTCAACGAGGAGTATCCAAAGAGCATTTCCTCTCCCAGCACAACGAGGAAAGAGGAAACAAACTCTGGCCAGGAAGTAATGATAAGCAGCACAGAGGAACCTGCAGAGGTGGAAGCCAGAGACAGGTATGACTACTGATGGGTGTCAGTAAGCTTGGAGGCAGATATTGCTATGCCTCATTTGTCCCTTTATAATATGTATGAAAATAGGTAAAGATGTGATTATAGGATTTTATTTCCTTTTTCTTTCTTATTTGAAGAAACAAGTTAGCTTCAAAATAAAAATGTTATCTTAAGAAAAATGTCTGAACCCTAAGGCAACATCAATTATAAAAAAATTAAAATGTTTTCATTTGCTAATGGAACTAAAATTCCTTTTAAGTAAATAATTCTTAAATCTCAATGTCACATTTTCTTAGTCATGTCAGAAAAACCTTCTGCTTTTTTAATGTTTTAGTGCTAAATCAAGTATTAATATCCTTTAAATAAGCTAAATGAGGTCTACCTGCACAATATGTTTTCTGTATCTTTTGCTAGTCAGCTAACATCATGGCTCACCTGAGAACAACTATTCCTTACTGTCCACAGCATGTTAGGCAGGGTAAACCAATAAAACACCTTTTTAATTATTTACAACTGGGGCCTTTTCTGCTTCCTTTTTCATTTTGTGGCCTGGATCACACTGAGTGCTCCTTTGCATTATTCCTATAAGCACTTCATTTTTTACACAACACGCTAATGGATTTTTTTCATTGAGTTAAAAGTGGATAGCAGGAAAGATTCATTAGATCATGTAACATGTCTCGGACCTATAAAAAGAGGTGGTAATGAAATCAGATGATTTATCCTTAGAGTCAGCCACAACTCTGTCCTGTTCGTGTGCTAAAAGCTAGTGTAGCTTCAAACAAGGTTAAAATCTTTTGACAAATCCTTATGCTAAACCAATTTAGTTGTAAATACCTTCCTTTGCCTATAAATGTTGCATTTCTTCTACACGTTTTCTTGTGATCCTACATCATCTTCAAGGAAGTAAACAGGTTAGAGATGTACCTGTGAGTATCAGCCTGTTTGTGCGCATGCTGTCTAGCAGAACACTAAGAGCACCTCACAAGATAGATGAAAAGACCAACTCTCCTTTTATCTTGGCTGTGACATTCTGAGGTGATTGGTCCTTAAGCTCTGCTGATTCCCCGTGTGCCTTTGTTCCGTGCACCTGGTGATGAAATGTACAATGATGGTAAACCTGTTCCTTTGTTTTAGATAGAGCTCAGTGTGTAGTGCCAAATGCGTAGTCTGATGCTCTACAGTGAAAAATGTGTCAGTGTGGATTGAATGAATGCCACAGGCAGTGGATGGTTGGGCTCCCTGAACTGAGCATGAATTATTCCGAGTTAAGATACGGCTTTAGAATCAACTCCACATTCTTCTCTTCATGTCGGCATAATTGGCAGATGTTCATGTTTTGGGGTCCCTGTGTGTGAAAAGGGCATGCATAAAAGATGTGCCTCACAGTGAAAATGCGTAGCTCTCCGACTCCCAGGAACCTTGAGTTCGTGTTGGCCAGCGTATTTTGACAATTATACTGAATTATTGAAACATTTCTGTTCTATTGGATCATAAAATCCATCCTTGGGCTATGTATTCACTACAACACTGATATTAATTTATGTATTAAACAGTGCTAGGCTTTTAACAACACCAAATTGTTTTATTTCTCACATAAAACTAGGCAGTTTGGAAATTAGAGCAATTCAAAGGTCATCCTTTTAAATGCAAGGTTTTTGTAACATGTAAAAATAAGAACATCCTGTACAATACATCTTAAAAACAAATATATTAGGACAGTAAAGTGGACAACCTGGTTGCACAAATGTGCATGTACATATTAATTCCATTTCAACACCAAACATCAGTTATTGTATTCTGAACATATTATAATTGTGATAGAATTTATTTCAGATTATTGCTCATTGAATCCATCCAAAATCCAGAGTTTGAAGAGCAGTTACAAAATATTAAAAGCATTTCTTTGAACAAAGGTATCAGTCAGGAAAGTGGCCTAAGGTTTTTTTTGTTTGTATGTTTTTTTTCCAGTTTTGAGCCAAGACATTCAGGTGTCTGAGAACTAAAGATGAAAAGGAACTTTACTTTTCAATATCACACAGTGTCCAAATGTGTGTACACAGATCAATAATGGAATGACTTCATCTGAAGAATCTTAAACTTTTGTGCTGACCCAGACAGAATATGAAACAAAATCTGACAAAAAATCAGATGTGAATAGGACTGTGCCCAAGAAATGTTTTCACAATTTCAGAAATTGTTGGAAAATAATGACATCAAAATGTAGAAGCCTGAGAGATTCCTTTAAAGAATACTGAATGCTGAAATTAAATAGAAACAATTAAATTAAGCATTTGTCTTTAAATCCTCCCCCTCCCCTCATTCTTTAATCACAATATAAGTTGGAAAAGTGTTTACAACTCATAGTTTTCATGTTATCTAATTTTATTACATCGCAAAAATCTAGCATTTTAGCAGGGATGTGTAAGCACTTGAAAGCCGCCGTATACGTCTGGAGCATTCAAAATGTAAAATAAAGAAAAAAGTTTTCAAATATCAGTTCATCTATAGCTGTATGTTGCATCATCTGCTTTTAAATGCTGATCACGCCTCATGGAAACACAGCCGCTCAGTAGCTTTGGTATAAACTCTCCATGTTGAGATGTATAACGCAAAGCCAAATTAGACCAGTGACTGTGTGACACATCATGGCTCACGCATTCATCTGTAGCTAAGCAGATGTGGATGGCACTGAGATATGTACATTTATTTACCTCACCAGCTGGGTGGCCCTAATACGTCTCACATCATAAATCCCTGACACGTAATTTGTCACAGTCTCTCAGGCTGAAACTAGAGAATGCTTCTGTTGCTTGTCAGAAAAAAACAAAAGTTCAGCTGTAGTTTGAAAATGTGTCAGTCATTTTTTGGTGTGTGTGTGTGCCTCTCCATAATTAGCTTCATTCATGAAGTTGCTATAAATAGACCGTCCCATTAATATGATTTTTAAAATCAAACTCGTTTCCTGCTTGTACATGTAATATTTCAAGTTACTCTCAAGTTGAATTAACTGGTAAAAACAATGAAGATTCCATATTGAAATATCCCTTAATAGAATATAGTAACAGTACAGATTTAGCTTTAAATGCATAGTTTCATGTTGCAGCAAAATAATTGCATGGTAAAAATTGTCTTATGTTTACTTGGTACATGAATGTATTTGAGTTTTAAATGGACATCATGTCAGTGCTTTGCAAAGGTTTTCCCTTGAACATATTGTCACATTATGAACAGATATTAAAGGGATTTCTTTTCAGTTTTCTCTGATGGCAAAACAAATTGGTTCATTATTGTGAACTCTAAAAATTCATACATGGATAAAAATTAAAACTTGGAGTATAGTATCCACACCTCCTGAGTCAATGCTAATGGTTGAAGAACTTTTCATAACAATTAAAGTTTTTTGGCAAATGTCTCTACCACCTTTGGACATCCAGAAACTAAATTATTTATTCTTTCTTAAGTTCAAGAAAACTCAAGTTAACATGAAAACTCAAGTTAAGTCTAATTAGATGCTGTCTGTGAACATCAGTTTTCAAATTGTATCTGGCCCACAAGATAATTTCCTATGTTCACCATTATTACAGTGCTCACCAGTCATGCAACATATGTTCATATGTTCATATGATGTTTGATGATCATTGCTATCCTGCTGAAAGGTGAACCTCCACCTTTGTGGCCTCTAACCGTTTTTCCCTCTAGCACTACCCTGTATTTACCTCCATCTATCTTTCTATCAAATCTGATCAGCTTTTCTGTTCTTGGTGAAGAAAAGCTTCTCTGCAGCATGATGATACCACCACCATGGTTCGCCAGTGGGAATGATATGCTCAACATAAACATACAGTAGATACAGATACAGATTAAACAATGTCTTCTTGTCAATCTATAAAATTTCAGACTCACTGGTGTCCTGACAAAACATGTGTCCCACCTGGGCTGTGGAATCTCTGCAGTTCCTTCAGAATGATCTCATGCCTCTTGGCTTCTTCTTTGATTAATAATGTGGACAGCCATGTCTTGGAGGTTTTTCAGATGTGTCATATGCTTTCATTTTAGGTGATGAATTGAACTCTCGGAGATGTTCAAAGTTTGGATGACTGTATAACCTAACTCTGCTTCAAACCTCTCCACATTATTCCTGATCTGCTTGTTGTGATCCTTGGTGTTGCTGATGCTTATTGCTCACTAACTGGTACCTAAAAACCTCTAAAGACTTCACTGAATAGCCGGATTCAAACAAAGATTACATCGCAGACAAGTGGACTCTTTGAACATATTAGATGACTTCTGATGGCACTTGGCTGCACTGGATATTATTTAGGAGTATTAGATTAAAGGGGCCCCTACCACACTTATAAAGATATTGCTTTTATTGGTCTGTTTGTGAAATACATATGTTTAAAACTTTATTGTGTAATAGTTCTAAACCCCCTTGAGGCAAGATGTCAGACGTTATTAATGTCTGACAAAGTAATTTCTTTTTTTGTTGTTAGATATAACATTAGTTTATATAATTTTCCTCTTCCAAGTGAGTGTATCAGTCCATTCAAGCAACATCGTTAAATTCTGCTCATAAACTGAAATGGGGTTCAAATCATTTCTGTGCTTTTTATCCACCTTGTCCTTTTGTGTCCCTACCTATATACTTATACTTGTTATATCCTCATGACTCTCATCCAAATAACCTCTTTGCAATATTTGACAGACAATATATGACCAAAGTTAACCTGAGTGGAATAGAAACCCTGACCTCTTGCACATAAACAGTAACAGAGGCTTGACTCAGCGTGTTGTTAGTTTGAATGATATCTCAATTCCCACTCCACCACCTTGGAAAAAGAAATACTACCACCTCTTCCCCTGTCAACAACAGTAATTGAGGTGTTTGTCGAATTATCAAAATGCCTTGTAATAGGATCCGGTAGACACAATAAGATGCTATAAGTTGTACATTTCACTTTATCTATTGTAATCTTAAATTACATCTACACAGGTGATATTTTTTCTCAAATAACCGCAAAGGACGTGGATAACAAGGTTAAGCTAAAGATGAAGAGAAACATGAAAACAGTCTTTGTCTTTCTGAAACAAAGCTTTAAAGTGTGGTGAATGGAAATACAACCACATTAATGCTGGACACATCCATCAGATATGTTCTGTTCAAATATGGATGAGTCAATTTCTCCTCAAAGTGAAACTAATTTTAAGAAAGTAATCTGTGGCTCTGTTTTCTATTAATTTATTAGTAGAGACCATGGCTTTATTTAACCAGTGTCCCAAGGCACATTAGAAATGAAATCAGGAGGCTGGGATGAGGATGTAAAACACAACATGAAAGAATGGAATAAATACATGGCTACATCTTCAACAGAGATGAAAAGATATTTTTCAAAAAAATAATTTGGTTTATAATGGTGATAATAATATACTTATTAGAAATTAGAGAATAGGCTAAATATGATTCAAACACATTTGTGGCCCCAAACTATAAAAATGAAAATGCTAAATATAATAACTTAACACATATATTAATTCCTTTGTAAACTTTTGTGTCAGGTTGAACTAATAAATGGCCATAAAATTAGGACTTACAAAAAACTAATAAGCAATAGTCATTTGATCTCATTTTGATTATTAATACATAATCAAACCAAATCATGACATCAAGAGTTTCCTTTGAACTCTAAAAGCTTGCTTTTTACATTTTTGAGGAGACTGATGTAACTCTGCACAATAGTGCCCCTTGCTAAATTTCTTTGACCGAGAAAAATGTTTTAGCCTTCCAGTTCTCCTCTTAGGTTTATTTAAATGTATTTATCTCGTTTTGTTTTATTTTGCTCCTCCTCATTAATGATGCTATTTTGCATTGATCAAAAATATTGATTAATTTAGTCTTAATATTAGCATTCAAACAATAAAAAAAGCTTCCTATAATCTATTCATATTTGGTATAATCTGTATGTACAACTTGAGCTATAACACTGCATATTAATATGTTTATACACTAACTTCTAATGGTGATGACAGACTCATTCTCTATGCAAGTTAACCTGCCAGCAGCAAAGAGCTTTCTGCTAGGATCTGCACATTTTTCCTTTACAGAACGCCTCCAAACCCCCAGCGCACACGTTCACGAGTCTTTCTGTCTTTGTGAAGACCCTCATTGACATAATGCATCCTCTAGCTGCAGACCCCTTGTGTAAAATACATTGCAGCTTTTCTCTGAATTTGGTTGCTGCCGTTTGCAGTTTTGGTCAGGGCTACTGTTAAAGATCTGCAAGGTCATAGACAGACAGATAGACAGACAGAGCCAAGCGTTACACAAGCAATTTCAGAAAAATCTGGAATTAGAACATCTAGAATTTTTATGAACGACATAGCTCTATTCTTGCTCACTTTCAGATCACTGAAAGTAGAAAGCATGTTGGAGCATGTTTGAAGATTACTGCCCAAACATTTGGACAAGCTAATGAAATGTTGGGAGAATAAAGTATTATCAGACTATGCTGAGGTTTAATTCTCTGGATATAGTTGCATGCACCATGTTTAGAAGAATAATGGCATTGCACATCAACCCAAAACCACCAAACAAGCAGTGCAGTTTGAAGATGGGAACATTGTGGTGTGGCCTGTCAGTTAGCTCATGGCTCTGGTGATCTTCATATGATTGATGGAAGGATGATTGAGAAATGCATGGAATACAAGAAGGGTATTTTAAGATAATCACTTCAATTCATTTGAAATCTCAGAAAAGGAAGACAGGAGGACCCCAGAACCTTCCAGGTTTGAAGACCTTTTTTTGTGGAAAATTTGGTCAAAATCACATCTGAACAGTACAAGTAATTAGTTCCTTCTTATAGGACATGTCTTGAGGATTTAATATCAAAACAACATTTTATGTTAAGTACTTATTCCCTGCGCCAAACTACGTAATTACCCATAACCTTATTGTTAGGATTTTTTATTTTGATGTCTAGGGCACTTATCGACTTCTGGTGTAACTTTCAAATTACTAGGTCAATTAGAAATATATTTACTGAGAAAAACAATGTCTTTTGGTGTATGTAAGAATATACAGAGAGAAAAGTTTAAACATCATGAGCATTCGTCTGATCTTCTCCCCAGATCAAGTTGATATAGTCGGTGAGTTTGTCTCTTAACACAAAGCCCAATGGGAAAAGAATGATTGTCAAAGTACAGAGGTTGAAAGATTTCATGAAAGACACAGATTTGGCACATGATGCAAGAAGTTCTTTAGGAATTTTTGGATTTCCAACCCAGATGAAGCTGCTTAGTGGCCTTCAGGGAAAAATTACTATTATAATCCATTTTGAAAGATATTCTTCCCATTTGGCCCCGCCAGGCAAGACTTTCCCTCTTGTAGAAAGATGGAACTGATACTGCTTGGAAAAAGACAGAGATTTTCAGCAACAACAATCTGCTACAGCAATCTTGGCAATGCAAATGGACATATTATGTCCTTAAAGATATCAAATCTTAATCCACCAATGTGTTATTACTCCTGAGCTTTGGATTTGTTTGAATCTTGTGGTAGAATTAGCACATGGTGATTTTGTAAAACAGACTTGAAAGCGGTTTCTCACCTTAAAAAAAGTGTAAAATACTGCAAATTATCATCCGCACTTGCATAGCCTGAGATAAGCTGTGTCATTTGAACAGCTCTGCTGCAGTGAGTAACATTATGGTGAGAAACCTCTAAAAGGTGTGAAGACCAAATGGCAGGTTTTCAGGTGACATACGCTGTTTGCATAAAATCTACTCAGAGATAATGTGCAATAATTTAAAAAAAGCTAAGTCTCCTATTTTGGTTTAGTTTTTTAGACCAAAGTATTTATTTTTTTTGCTTATATATAGCCAGTTAACTTTTTTATGGGCTCTCATATTTTTTGGGAATTGCTGAGTAATATGGTCATGTGCTTGAGCCGCACTGTCCCAAAAGCAGTTACTTTATTGCAAGGCATTTTGGAGTTTTAGTGCCTTAATAAAATTGGGCTATACCTCTGATGAGCAGCCCACTACTAGGAGCACAATATACACCTCGGCGCAAATTTACGGCTCCCCTGAACGTGGTACCAAAGCAATTAGTGTCGGAGAGATTGGTAGGCATGAAAAAGCCCTACAGCATGCCTCGGAGCCAATAGAAAAGCAATGGATCTGTTTTATGGCCCAATTGCTTATTCAGTCTTGTTTGGTGTTCCTTTGCGAGACTCTAGAGTCAGTGGGGAATACACAGACAGGGCAATAAATTACTTTTGGATTTAGCATAAAGTCACCCAATAAAGATTAGACTACAGGATACTGCAGTGACTGCAGAACAACATTAACCATTCCCAGAGGAACCATATCATTGCTTTTGGTAAACAAAGAAAAAAAAAAAGTTGAATGTTTTGAGCCAAACTTCAAGACACCGTGTTAAACGGGACATCAATAGGAGCCCTAACCCACTCCATCTTTACTGCGGTATAAATCTCTATGTGTGCCAATACATTATGCTGCCACGCATTACAGTTTGGATTTGCAGTTTACTTCTATTGACAAATGTGTAATTTAACCAGTTAAAGCAGCTTTCATATCAGTGCATGAGAGACGATAAATATGGGCACAAAGTGTTGCTTCAACCAGCAAAACTGTACTATTTTCTTGTGCACTATCAGTCTTCGCACAGCAAAAAGTCCATGAGATGATGGGAATTTCTTCTGGAGAGACAGCTCGGTTGTTTATGTGGCTTAGCAAACAACCTGAAATGTCAATGAACACACTTTCTCTGTGAAGGACACCAGAGTGACGCGTTGCATTATTTTCCATGAGTGTGAGGGATTACTTGGATGCCTGTAAAACAGCGTGTAATCTAGCAGCCTGTGGGGACTGGGGCACTCAGCCTTGCCACAATGTTGCAAGAGACAGACTGGTTTGCTTGTTAAGTCCCTGTTTTCTATGGAAGACACACTCACACAAACATGTTGCAGATACACACGGGAACAGCAAATAGGAGTTTACATTCTGGCTGGATCCTGGTGCAAAGATAGGGGAGTTTTCTTGTCTCATTGGACAACGCACTTAGCTATCTCCTCATGTACAGAGTTTATACATAAGAGTTTTAGTTTCAGCTTAGCACAGCACGGAAGATAGATTTGTGCTGCAGGGAAAAGGATTCAGGGGTGTCATGTGCCAAACTAAGCTTCTTTTTTGCTTATCTATATGTGTACAGCCACTGGCTTCTTGTTTATTCTCAGACGGGATAAATAATTCATCTAATTAATTGCTCTAAATTAAAATTTCCAAACTCTTTTGTCTTTATTCTCACATGCCTCTCAAGACTGATTATAATAGTTTGCTATTATATTTTATTTTATTTATGTAGTGCTTTTAAATGGCGTAATGTCATCTTTTTAGTTTTTCACTACCTGTGATTTCAGATCATAATCTGGAAGTCTGGGGTAATGAATCTCTTCCTTCTTTGCATCTTGTTTTCCACAGGTTGGTCCTGAGCAATTTGTCCAGAATGAGCACCAACTCCTCCGATGAATTTTTCCAGGCCACAAATCATGCAGAGCACACGTTCCGTAAAATGGAGACCTACCTCCAGCACAAGCAACTGTGTGACGTACTGCTGATAGCAGGGGATCACAAGATACCAGCTCATAGGTTGGTGTTTGTGCTTCTGCCTGCTTTCATTTCATTAATTAGTCCTGCATCTGCTATATATTAGAGGTGAAGCTGCCACTCTCTGTGAGGTTCATTAAACTAGTGAGGGATGTGTTAAAGCTTTGGCATGGGTCTTAGTTTGCAACACACTTCAATAATTCCAAAGAGTAATTGGATGATGTTTGAAATGCAATGCATACATAACTGTACAACTGCACTGATCAAAGATTTGGCCTATTTCTGATTTAATGGTCTCACCAATACCATTTTTTTCCTATCCCAATTTCTCTTAAGAAACAAAATACTGCTAAAAACGATTATGTATTTTTAGAGCGTAGGTTGTTTTGTACCAAAGCTTTTTTTTCTAGATAAAGTGACCAACACTGCAAAAGAATGAAATGGTGATGGTAGGAAATAACAAGCACCCGTAAAGGTCTTGCTCTTTGAAGGAGTAGCCTAAACGAACAGCCAAACAGCATTTGTGCTTACTCTGACTTTATTTTAAACCATTGACAGACACTAAAAATAGGTTCTTCCCTCAGTAACATACTGACAAGTATTGATTAGTACAACTTGGAATGTTACTTTTAGGAAAGGAAAAATAAGTGATCAAGCTCACGATTAACCAATTCCTGTCACCCTCCATCTTCTTGGTGCATCCTTGAATAACAAACATGTTTCTACATTTATGCTGCTGTGATCTGAGTACACCCTCTGTCAATTCTTATTATGGCTGATGCAAAGAAAAGCTGCGCTCCACTGCACAGAGGTGTCAATATTTGTCCACTGGGTCCTAATAGCCTGGTAGCAATTGTAGTAACTGAAGTGAACACATCACATGATGTACTCTGAATGGCAAAGGGCTCTTTCTGATCAAATTAGTCCATATGCCAATTGGTATTTTGTTTCCTCATCCAAACAGAAAAATATATTCTCATATGCTAACTGTTTTCAGCACCTGCTCATCTTTATTTGTGTTTACTGTGAAGATACGATTTAGGAATCAAAACATTGTTGCCAGAGGTTATAGTTTTATTATTATGCCATCTGATCTTTCTGACTACTATGGAAATAAGTAAAAATGAAAGTCCAACTATTGAAATGAGGACAATACTTCACACAAGTGCTTTTTCACATTTTGTCACCCTAGAACCACAAACTAATGTTATTAATGTTAAATAGTGCATAATTTTCAAATTGAATTAAAGGGATACATCTTGTTCAATATTGTAAAATGTGTGCCACTGATTTCCACAGATCACCCATAAATCAATCATTTGTACAATCGCATTTACTACAATTATATCTGCAAGTTTTTGGGGGTATATCTCAGGTGGTAAAACGCCTCACATTCAGTGATGAAGAGAATCTGCGAAAAATGTTTTTCAAGGTTTTAACACAGATTCTGGATTTAGGTCTGAACTTTGACTTTCTTTCTTTCTTTTTGTCTATTCTAACATATTTATATGTTTATCTAAGCTATTCAACTTTTGCTCTATCTCTATTTTGCTATCTGGATGGCAACCCCAAACCTCAGTATCAAGAGTATCTCTTGCAGGTTTTCTTTTAGGAATATACTTTATTTAGTCTAACCCATCTACACCATCAGCTCTGAGCAACAACCCTTCTCTGGCTGATGAAATTAATGATGCTGCAGCCATATGTGCTACCTTTGGTCTCACGTGACCCTCTGGTCAGGTGTACACATGTTTGCTGTGTCCCTTTCACAGGCAACTAGAAATACTTTCTTCTCAATAATAACTGGAAATCCTGTCAGGAGGAGCAGGTATAGAATATGGTGATGGATCTTTTTTTTTACACTTCACAATTATGTTCTTTTTTATATTCATATTTTACATAAAATTCCAATTCAGTAGACTGAAGTTTAGGGTGTAAGGTGAAACATACTATTGTGAGGCACTACATCCGCCTGCAGATATAAAGATGGCTGTTGGGACCATGTAATGTAATCATTCACTGACTAAGTAGACTTATGTAGTTGAAGGGAATTTCTTAGTGACCTTGAAAGGCATAAAACCACTCAAGCAGCATCAGCACAGCAGGAAACATCGGACAGTAGCTACATGATATATGGTAATTACTTTAACAGAACATAATCAAATAAACTCTAAAGATTTGCTTTTATATAAAGTGCAATACTTAAAGAAACACAGTCTTTACATTTTATCCCATCCACGTCTCCCAGCAGACACGAAAACCTATGAAGAAAACCATACTAAATGCTCTTTCTCCCCCCTCATGACAGGCTCGTCTTAAGTGCAGTTTCGGACTACTTTGCTGCTATGTTTACCAGCGATGTGAGAGAGGCAAAGCAAGAGGAGATAAAGATGGAAGGAGTGGATCCTGAGGCCCTCAGATCACTGGTACAATTTGCCTACACTGGTGAGTGCCTATAAAGGAATTCACTGGCTTTGGTATGATGTTATGAGACCTCTGTAATCCTGCATGATTAAAATTGATCAATAAGGTAATTCAACAATTGGCTTGCAAAGTGAGAATAACTTCAACATAAGATCTTTTTGTAAATTTTGACAGACAAATGGGCTCTAATAGATCTTCTGCAAAGTGCAGGAAATAAACTTTCTTAACAGTTTATTTCTGTATAAATAACACCGCCATGTTATTTGCTAAGAAATAACTTAACAAACAATGTCTACACAACCTGAAGTGGGTGTGTTTTGCTTTTAAGCATTTATTCACATAAAAATGTACAATCCTTTAGATTTTACTATGACTCCACAAATGAAGCAGCATATTTAAAGTGTTGCCTTTAAATACACAGATGTTCCTCCATATACATTAAGTGCGGGCGAAAACTTAGAAAGGCATGGCATCATTGTCTTAATTGTTTCAGACTGAATGTATGCAAACTCTTTAATTAAAATAGTAATAGTAATTTAATTCCTTCTCTTAATTCTGGTCTTTAGGCAACTATAAATGATTTTAGTAATCTCAATTTGTCTTAAAAAATATTGTATCTTTTTCATTTATTGTGTCCAAATATTTGTTTCAACTGTACATTTACTGTGGTAAGGTTGCGTACCCATTCCTTTAGTACAAACTGCTTTCGCCAGTATTCTTATTTATCATGGAAATATTCTGCCGTGAAATATGATGTTGATTTCTATGCCATGACATTACAGGTGTCCTTGAGCTGAAGGAGGAGACCATTGAAAGCTTATTGGCGGCAGCATGCCTCCTCCAGCTTTCACAAGTGATCCAGGTCTGCTGCAGCTTCCTCATGAAGCAGCTTCATCCGTCCAACTGCCTTGGAATACGATCCTTTGCAGATGCCCAAGGCTGCGTCGACCTGCTGAACGTGGCTCACAACTACACCATGGTATGATGGTAAACAGAGCTAGATAGCAATTATGTGGTGAACTGAATTATTCATTTTGCAATAAGGGTCTTTCCTGCAGGGATGCATATGGTCAGATACAACAATAAAAACTATAAACCGGTGTTTAATGTGGTAAATAAACCAAACCAAGATTTTCTTTTTCTAACATTAACTCTGAAGACTACCACTTCAATTAAATTTTCTGTTTTATATGAAAATATATACTCTAAGTGATTTTTCAATGCATTTCTAAATTTTGTGCTCCTTATTTATTTTTTCTTTCACATAAAAATCCATTCTGTGTACATAGTTTATGATGCAAATTGATTTGTTTATAGATGAGCTAATTTAAATATTCAGTCATTTTCTGTAACAGTATCAAGCATTGGTACCTCGGTTATTTACATCTCATAATTTAAGCAGCTGGTATTTCGACAAGGGAATATAATAGAAACGGAATAATTTCACGCTTTAACTTTATGTAATTGAGTTGTATGCTGTCAGAGCTGCACCGCCATGTGAGCCATTTCCATCTACTTCTGCAAGGAATATTTGCACTGGATTAAGATTCAGCCACATATCCGTTTTTTTCCAGCTTTGCAGAAATGACAGAATGATGCAGGCGTTATCTCCTAAAGGACATCTGCTCGCTCGGTTTACATAGCCTCCATCTGAGTCCAGGAGGTTAATCTAATCATCAAACTGCACAAGAGGTCCAGCTTCCTGTTCAATGACTTCAGTAATGAGAAGGGAGAGCTGTGGACTTCCTGGTTACACCATCCGCTGCATTCTGAGTGGACTGAGTTGTGTTTTGATAAGCTCGGTTTCCCTGTTTGAGCATAAACAGCCAAGCCTCTTAACGTTCTTCCTTTATGAAACTATTTTATATTTTATGGTCGAAAACATGCAGATATAGTTTTAGACATTTTTAATCATTAATCAGTATTTTAGAGCATAACACAAGCAGTCTGTTTTTGCTTATCACTTCAGATTGAAATCATATTTTTAAGGCCTTGCAAAAGTATTAATACCTCCTATCACATTCTGTCATGTTCAAACCCAAAACTTCAGTTTTCTTTAATTGAAATTTTGTGACTGACCAACAGAAAGTATAGATCTGAAGTGAGAGAAAGCTCAACACGTTTTGTTATGTAACGTGAATATTCAGTCCCCTGATGCCTTTTAATAAAATGTAATCAATTGACTTTAAAAGTAACCTAAGCTGAGCACATTTGTTTGTGTTTTATTGTCAATATAAATACAGCTGATCTATGTCGGACTCAGATGTTTTTATAGAGAACATTAGTGAACAAACACATAATGAGGACCAAAGAAAACAGCAAACAGGTCTGGTGAAACACTGAAGAGAGGTTTATTCCAGGGTTATGTTATAAAACAATATCCTAGACAGAAGGTACACTGCAAAGACATGCTTTCCCACCTAAACTGAAAGGCCAAGCTACAAGAGTCTTAAAGCATGTTTCCGCTAAAAAACACTTTTTCCAGGAAACATGGCTTTCTGGAGCTATTATTACCCTGTTGCATTTTAACTGCATTTGCCAGTGTTAAAATGAATGACTAATGAGATTTTTTTCAAAAAAAATTCCCTGGTATGGTTAGTATTTTTTCTTGAGAAGATAGCTAAGACTTTCAAAAATGGTATTTTTTTCATATCTGTTTAAAATAGTCTGAAGCTCATACTTGACTTATGCTCTCTTAACTCTAACTTTATAAACATCTGTTAAAAGCTGTCTATGCCAAAAAGAAGGAATGCATTCTTTTTTCAAAGTAATTTTTTTTTTACTTAAGACCATTTAGAGACAAAGGCATACATAAAAACAATCACACCCCCTGTGGATCATTTACAGATTTTTAAGAAACCATGTGTTGTTGCTACAACTCAATGTGTGTGGTTAATGTTCCTTTGGAAACACACCCAACCTCTATTTATTAAATACTTCTATAAATATGGTTAACATTTTGTATCATTTACCCTTTTAATCACTGCTTTTATTTGCTCTATAACAAAAACACCTTGATAGAATATATTGATATTTGTAGTTGTAATATGACAAAATGTAAAAAAAAAAATCAAGATCCTACTTTTACAAGGTTCTGTAGACTGAATGTTCTCCCTAAATAATTAAAGGAACTCCTTTGTGAAAAACACTCCCATTACACTACTACTGTTTAGTAGTACGAGAAGCATAAACTCTTTCTCCCTGCTGATCTTGTTTCCCAGGAAGATAACAAGAGGAGCAATTAAAGACACAGCGTTTTAAATGCCCAAACAACAAACTTGATTTAGCTTCCAGTTTTATATTCACCTGTGTTAAACATGCAAGCAGGAATAACCAATCTAAAGCAGCATCAAAGGCTTGGCTGAACCTTCTTCCTCAGCTTTACCACCACAGATCAATACATGCTCCTCATTTCATTAAGCCTCTCTGTGCAAAGCCTCTAAAACCTGCTCTCATGATTGGATCAAGTAACTATAATTTGTTGCAAGTTGATGATCAATAGCATGGTTGTTCTTTTTAATTTAAGGGCATTCACTCTAAAGTGAGCACGAAGTTGCTGAAGCAACTTGGTAATTAATGTTCAGCTGGTTTGTTTGAAGAATAAACAAGGCATGCTTGCAGCCAAACACTGCTCAGTATGTCTTTCAAGTGCTTGAATCTTGGATGTGGTATGGATCCACAGAGACAGGAAAGCCTTTTCTACAGTATATTGTCTCTAATGGAAATGCCCACAGACAAAGACCTTGAAGATGTAGCCATGCAGTGCTGTCATATTGGCTGGGCCTCTGGCCAATAGATGGAAGATTAATCTCAAGAAAAGAAAATAGAAGACAAATCCTGGAATGCTTGGAACTCGATACGCTAGTTGGGGAATGGCAGTCATTTGTATGTTTCTCATAAAAGGCTTTTAGAGGCTTTTAGTTATTAGTGTGATTTGTAACCTGTTATTTAAATAAAAAAAATATTAAATTACATTCAGTAAAAGTATGATTATAGTTTTAGTTATACCATGTAGAAACTTGAGTAGAAATATTACTATCTACCTTTGTTCATTTTTCTTCACCTCACTGTCCTTGTTATACTTGATCGCCACAGCCTTTAAAATGCCACTCTGACACACACTCACACAAGCACACACTCTCTGCAGCGAGCGTACTCGTCGGCTAATAACTGATGATTATCTGTCTCCTCTGTGTCTCCTCTCTGCTCCAGGAGCATTTCCTGGAGGTCATTCAGAACCAGGAGTTCCTGCTGCTTCCCACGGCTGAGATTGTTAAATTGCTCTCCAGCGATGACATCAACGTTCCAGATGAAGAAACAATTTTTCAGGCTTTGATGATGTGGGTGAGATTTGATGTCCAGCATCGACAGCAGGACCTCGGGGTTCTGCTCTCTTACATCCGCCTTCCTCTTCTTCCTCCACAGGTGAGAGAACTGAGAAAGCCCATTAGTAGGGGACAGTAAGTTTTTATGTTCCACCAGTTGACTTTGAAAGTTAGAACTGAAAGTGTGTTTTTTCATGTAGCCCAGTGCATTTAGATCTTCATAGAATATTGATTTAGATTACAATTTTGATATAATTTTATTTATTAATTTTGTTGTCTCAAGTGCTTATTACGCAGAATAATTTTTCTCTTCTGTTGTTTTGTTCTTTATAGAGCATATTGCATAATAAGAAAATTGGTTACTTTGTTTCTCATGTATCACCTTTAATGTATTTAGTTCACTGCAGTTGCAGTTTCATCTTTATGCCTACAGCTGGCCATTGCCTATACTTACATTTTTAATTCAACTATATCACTCTCTTAATGTTATCTTATGGTAACATTTTAATCTGAAATAAGTCCATCTACTATTGTGACGCAAATGTATTGTGTGTATGATTCTCTACATATGATAATTTTTTTTTATTACAATTGTAAAATGTTTGTTAGAGATGTCGTCATTTTAATTTAATTTCAAACATGTTACATATTTTCTAGAAACACTGTCTTGAAACAGTTTA
The DNA here is from genome assembly GCF_002775205.1 of Xiphophorus maculatus. NCBI lineage: Eukaryota > Metazoa > Chordata > Actinopteri > Cyprinodontiformes > Poeciliidae > Xiphophorus > Xiphophorus maculatus. The sequence continues at coordinate 15,231,517 of NC_036465.1, read as the reverse complement.
CTGATCCATGCCATGCCACTCTGTGACAACCAGGCATAAATCTGTTTTAAAGAAGTGTTTTAATACACGTGGATTCAAACTTATTCCCTCTTTTGTCCTTATGGAAAAAAATGTCCCTCTCCTTGAATAATTTATAGCTTTCTACAACCTATTATGCACAGAATTTTTACTATTTTATTACTGAAAAATGGAGAGAGGTGAAAAAAAAAACAAAAACAAAAAAACACCCATACCACTAGTGTTTGCAAATGCCCCCACCCCAAAAAACGCTGCAGCAGATGGTTTAATAAATAAAACAAAATGCTGAAAATATGATCTAATACACCAGATATTTCATCCACTTCTTTGGGAGAGGCTGTTCTCTGTGAGGCAAGTAAACAGAAAATAAATAACTGTTATTGTCAGAGCTGGAAGTGTTGCTTTGAATGAATAATTCTTTAGGACGGTGTGTTTTTAAAAGTACTTGCTGGCATGGGAACATGTCAGTATAAGTACACAATTTTAATTAATTGAAATAATACTAACACGTTTTAGTATGCCATTTACCATTTTTCATCTTGTAGTTTCTGGGCTAAATGGATTGGTGGGAGTGAGAATTTTTCGAATAGTACAAAAAATAATATATGGTGCAGGACACTCCTCCTAAAGTAGCTTGAAAAATGTCTTGGTTATCTCATATAAATGTCCAAGTTGAAAGTAAACAGAAATAAAAAATGTGCATGACAGTCACAATAATGCTGGAAATAGAACAAAAATTGTCACTGTTATGACAGTCACTGCAGGTGGCTCTTTGACTATTATTTTATCATTTTTGGCATGTTCTGCCCAACAGAACAGGGATAAAATATAATGAGACATTCCCCAGATTTCCAAGACTATACAAACATAAGAGACAGAGCATGACAAGGTTATCTCAAGTAGTCTGAACTAAAAATATTTTAGAAAAAGAATGTTTAACCTTAGGTTAGAAAGAAGACAGACTGGCTATATCATAAGCCCATAACTAAAAGAGAAAAATCTACAAGAGAGCATCAACAAAATCAAAACATCTGCCTGCCTTCCTAAATCACTATTAAGAAGTACGTAAATTAAAAAAATAAATAAATAAATTTCTTCATGAATTAATTTATAAATTAATTTTACTTTGACAAAATGAGATAATTATTATACATAGAGGTCTTCATAAAATTCTGACATTTTGTATATTGTCCATGCCATCCAGCTCCTTGCAGATCTAGAAAACAACAAGATGTTCTCTGATGATCTGGAATGTCAAAAGCTTCTGATGGAGGCCATGAAATACCATCTGCTGCCTGAACGACGGCCCATGTTTCAGAGCCCAAGAACAAAACCTAGAAAGTCGACAGTGGGTGCACTTTATGCTGTGGGAGGAATGGACGCTACGAAAGGTTTATAACAATTCATACACACTGTTTGCCAGTACAGACTGATTGATCAATTACTAAAACGGTATTTGGTGCTTTTCTAGGCTCCACCACCATTGAGAAGTACGACTTGCGAACAAATACTTGGGTCCAGGTTGGAGTCATGAATGGACGGCGGCTGCAGTTTGGTGTGGCTGTGATTGACAACAAGCTCTACGTAGTCGGAGGGAGAGATGGGCTGAAGACGTCCAACATGGTGGAATGCTATAATCCTGTCAGTAAAGTTTGGTCAACTATGCCTCCAATGTCCACCCACCGTCATGGGCTTGGTAAGTGTTGGCAGTGGAAAGGTTTGAGCTTGTTTAAATTAAAAGGAAACAGTATAGACGAGTCTCGATAAAATATCTCATATAGGACTATATGGTCAATTACAATAGGAAATTGCGTGTGGAAAAGTTGTTATTTTTGGCATGTTTGTTATTGTTAGTCATCTAATTACATATATCAGCTTATCTTAGTCTCTGTTTATGGTTTTAGCATCTCAGTTAAAGTTTTGCATCATTAATATCTGCTGGATGAAGTTCAGAAGGGTCAAAAATAGCATGCTGTAAAAAAAAAAAATCTCACTATTCCCCCTGGACTTTTGATATTTTCCCGTACCCCTATCAAAGCTGTACTGACCCTGCTCTGCCTTATCATTCCCTGCCCAACACATCTCATATCAGAAGCGTTTTGATTTGCAGTTGAAACAGGTCCTGCTCACAGAACAGGGAGATCTTGTCAAAGCATTCAGCTCACTCGCCCAGTGTGGTAGGAGGTATCAGCGAGCCCAGGAGAGCACACTGTACAGATTACCAGCGCTGTCTTTGATCTTTTCTGAAGCAAAATGTTTCTCACTGCTTTTGCTTATTTTGCGCATATTTTCAGTTTGAATATATTTAAACTTGGTGACTGTGAGCACCCCTGCATGCCCGCTCCCCGCTGTGCCCGTTGTGGGGGAAGACAAGAAAGAGTTGGTGTTTTTTTTCCATTAGAAAGGTACCAGTTGTTAGAAAAAAGGACCTTTATTAAAAGCCATAGAGTCTCTCTGAATGAGTCTGGAGCCTAATGTTCCCTGGAAATAAAGAACTCTCACCAAAGAAATAAGGGTTACACAATAAAAAAATCTATTGTGTTCAAAAATCCCCCACATTGTTGCTGGTGGAAACCACTTTCCTTTTTGACTGGAATGAGAAATAATAATGCTGTTTTATAGTCTTTATTGTTTTTAAGAAATTTGATCTGCTATATGTCTCAACTTGCTTCAACACGAGAATTATATCCCTGTGGAGTTCTAGTCAGTAACTCTTGGAAACATATTTGCTTATGTGTGCTTTGTTGTTGGACTGTTTGTTGACTTTTGAACCAAAGGTGAATGGTTGATTATACGTTTGAGTAGAAACATTCTTTGTTATATCGCCAGCAGCATAAAATCACAACTAGAAAATTCCTGAAGAAATTTAACCGGGGCCTGCCAAAGTGTGCCCGTCTGTTTGGACCCAGCGTTCTGATGCTACAAATTAGCATCAATGCTAAAGAAAGCTGCAATCATATGAATACAATGACAAGAATGTTTACTAACATTGACTTGCACCATTCAGTATGATAAAGTAAGTGTATCAGCTAAAATTAGCAAAAATGCTAATGTTAGCGTGATTGCTGTCAGTAGCATGTGGGACATTACTAGGATGTTCTCTATAATGGACTTACTCCATTCAGTATACTAAACATGGCTAAAAAGTAAAATAAATAGCTAATAGCTTATATAAGCTAAAATGCTAATGCTAATGAACTGCCTTGCTGCGCAAGGCAGTTCCCTGACCTGAGAGAAAAAGATAATGCAGAATAATATTATTGCACCGCCTGCGGCGGTGCACTAACCTCAGGGGCATGTTGAGGCTTTTATTTTGAAATTTTTGTTAAGCTTAATTTCAAAGGTCCAAACTAATCCCATGTCTAATAGTCATTGGGTTAAATCAGTTATTTATTGCTCAAAAGAGCAATTACCTAATGTAAGATTTCTCAAGGCTTTTATTTTGAAATTTTTGTTAAGCTTCATTTCAAAGTGCCAAACTAATCCCATGTGTAACAATTGCTGGGTTAAATCAGTTATATAATGCTCAAAAGAGCAATTATCTGATGTAAAAATTGTCAAGGCTTTTATTTTGAATTTTTTGTTAAGCTTAATTTTAAATTGCCACACTAATCCCATGTGTAACAGTGCTTTGGATAAAAAAGTCACATAAAGCCAAAAAGAGCAATTATCTGATGTAAAAATATTCAAGGCTTTTATTTTGAAATTTTCAGTATGCTTCATTTCAAAGAGCTAAACTAATCCCATGTGTAACAATGGTTGGGTAAAATCAGTTATAAAAAGCCCAAAACACAAGTAGTTCTAAAGGCCAGCTCAGTCCTCCTCTGTAGTAACTGACAGTTCCACCATGTTGTAGTTCTGACATTCAGCTCAGACCTCTTTTGTAGGCACTCAGTGTCCGCCATGTTGTAGTTCTAACCTTCAGTCATTGTAGTTCTAAAGAGCAGTTCAGAGAGGCAGACTAAATTCTATGTCTATTTTAAGTCTAACTGACACTGTTTTGTGTCAGTTAGACTTTTGTTTTGAGTTAAATTTGGCTCGTTTTTTGTTAATTATGTCGCCACAGTTACTCGAAATGCCAACAAAAGTAATAGCTCCCCTCACGGGATTGAGCCTCACGTTTTGATATATATATTGTGAGGGGGCATGCAGCGGTACGAGCCGCATTAACGGTAGTAGTAAGCGGCAGTTATTTTGAGGTGTAGAACAATAGGTGCCTGCCATGCAATGCATAGGGATATAATCCCTATGCATTGCTATGGGCAGTCCCCAAAAAGTCAAATAAATTAACCTAATGCTGCTTCTATGTATTTGCAGGATTGGGTAAGGTACATTAAACTACATACATAAATGATGTCATAATCTACCAAAGACCCACACCAGGATAAATTCGTCACCTCTCCATTAAAAGAGGATTAGATTTCTATATTTTCTCAGGGTTAATCGTTATTCAATTAAAAAAAACAAACAAGGAAGATTAACACCTTAACTGAAGGCTATTTTGGTCAAAATCTGACAAGGTCCGGTATTATAGAAATTAGGACCACTATAGAGCAATTAATTTCTAATAAGCTTTTTATTCAAAACAGACCTTCCATTTCCTGAGGGCATCAGCTTCATTCATACAAGGTGGGAAAAACCTTCCCAGCAAAACAGAAGTAGATGTTGGTGAAACTACAACAGTAAGTTGATAGAGGAAAAAATATTACAGTTTGAGAGGTCAGTACAGCATCATTAGTAAAAATAAATTCAGCTTATTATAGTTAAACCCAAAATTAAACCTGTGGCAGATTAAGATTTAAAATCATTTTCATTCAACTACGTTTATTTCTAAAAGGAAATCAGACCGGTATCTTTCTAATGATAAAACATTATTTTAGAGTGAAAATTAGAGTAAAAAAATAATTAAATTTTAAGTAAAAAAAAAAGAAGTTTTTTTCCTGCATTTATTAAACAAGATATACATGTTTAAAATTATTTTTACCATTTTCACTAATGGGAAAATATTTTTTCTAACCATTACATTAATTCAACCCATCTTTGAGCTACTGACTGGCTTTTTCCATGTTTCCATGGATATGTTTAGGAATTGTCTAATGCGATGTGTGACAGCATGGAAAGCCTCTCAGTCGTCAACATAACCTTGAGCTTTTTCCACAGTCACTGTGGCTAGGTCATTCTAAAATATTAATATTATTTCCCACCAGACGAAACGTAATTAAAACACACAACACACACATTTTGTTTGTGTGTTGCTGCTAGTCTTGGCCAGCTCTCTTGAAAAAATATTTTTGATCTGACTGAGACATACCTGGTTAAAGAAATGATACATACAGTTTGAACATGAATTTATGGGGACTATTAATAATTTTGGTCTTAACTGGATTTTGTGAGAGTTTCTTCGCAAAATCCAATTCAAATCTGTGATTTGGAAAATCACAAAATTGTTGAAGTGCCAGTTGAAGTGGACAGGAGGGCAAAGGTCAGCATTAAAGCAGTAATGGTTGCTTTTTAGTTTAAAAGATATTAACAACTTCAGATTACATCAATATTGAAATATAGAGTTCAAACTTCAAATTAATGTTCCAAGTGATATACTTATACGTTCTCCTCATTCACATGCTACCTGTACTTTTCACTAAAACATGAATCTCTCTGGTTTCGATTAGGCATTGCGGTACTCGAGGGTCCCATGTATGCAGTTGGAGGCCATGATGGCTGGAGCTACCTCAACACAGTCGAGCGTTGGGATCCGCAGGCCAGACAGTGGAACTATGTGGCCAGTATGTCGACGCCACGAAGCACCATGGGAGTCACAGCACTCAATGGAAAGTATGTTCCACCACCCTATTTTCACTAATGGGTCTTTTATCATTTGAGCAACAATGTTTTTCAGTTGCATTGTGCAACTGAAAAACGTTGACCAAATTAAAGGTGACAAAAGTTTTCAGTAATTTATCATGTTCTCAAAACCTGTGTGCGCTTTTCACATGCACTTAGATTACATAGTTACTCTTTCCATGTGTATTTGTTTATGTGCAAACTCTATAAAAATAAGATAAAACTGAAGCTTAAAAACCAAACATCCCATCAGTCAAGCTGGCATTAGTCCAATACAAACAGATGGACACTGTCACTTTAACGGCAACATACTTGCTAAGTTTGTTTCTGGTCTAAGTGTGAGATGCCACCAGCTCACAGGAAGTGCTGTCCTGTGGTCACAGACCAACTCTGAACATAGTTCCAGTGTGAACATCTGCTGAAGAAACAGGAAGCCAGGCTGCTTCTCGGCTAAGCTTCATTCGCTATTCGGTGCCAAAGCTCTTTTAACAGTTAGGTCAAAAATAGACAAGAAAACAGCTTCACTAGCATCTATGATCTATTGATAGGCCTGTGAATAACAAGCATGTCATACAGTGATGTAATCTTTCCAGGGAAAAACATTCTCAAGGAAACAGCCTTGCTCTTAAAAAATCCAATCCTGTATTTCTGAATTTCTATCAACCTCTCTTGAGTTTTTTACTTATCCAAGTTTATTTTATTGCATTTTGCAGAACCATATGTCAGCATTATAATCTTTTCCCTTTTATTCCTCAGGCTGTTTGCAGTTGGTGGGCGAGATGGCAGCTCGTGCTTGAGGTCGATGGAGTGTTTCGATCCACACACCAACAAGTGGAGCATGTGTGCGCCAATGTCCAAGAGGAGAGGAGGTGTGGGCGTAGCCACATACAACAACTTCCTGTATGCTGTGGGTGGACATGATGCCCCTGCTTCCAACCACTGTTCCAGACTCTCTGACTGTGTTGAGAGGTCAGTGAATTCTCCACAAACACAATGCTGTTGTTTTACCACTATTCCTATCTCATGAACAGAGTGGAAAGCGGCTCCTGATCCCCACCCTGTTCCTGCATTTTTTTTACACATGGTTGTACTTTAATGACATGTTACTCAACAATGTGGAGATCAGGTTGCACATATGGTTGAATTTCATGGAGTCTGGCACCCTCTGGTGGTGATGAGGCTTTACTCCCCTTTTCATTCTTTTTGTCTGTACTGACAGTATTTTACAGCCTTCTCAAGCATATGGCTGTCATTTATGTGGAGACGTTTTTTCAGAGATGTAAAATTTAAGTGCAGATGAGTCAGATCACTCAGTTGCGTTTTCCAATTTACAGATATGATCCAAAGACGGACACATGGACCACTGTGTCCTCTCTCAGCGTTCCTCGGGACGCAGTGGGAGTTTGCTTGTTGGGTGACAGGCTCTATGCAGTTGGTGGATATGACGGCCAGTCATATCTCAAAACTGTAGAGTCCTACGATGCACAAAACAATGAGTGGACTGAGGTAATCACAAGCTTTTGTTATGCATTATCTTAGTTAATGCTATACATTTTGACATCCGCATTATAATTTGATAAAATAGCATGTGAAAACTTTAAATTGAGATCTTTTCATTTAAATTGGCTCTAGTTTAACATTTTTGCTGATTTTCATTAATTAGGCTTATTTGCTCCTAATTTGATCCCAAATGATTAGTTATTTCAAGTTATTTCAAGTTTTTGTGTGTCTATATTTATTGCACTTTGAGTGTGAATTTTATAGAATTTTCATAAGTCAGCCTATTTCACTTCTCCTCAAACTCTGAAGTGGTTCTGAGGGACCGTTAAAAGATTCAAACTTTATACTGGAAGTGTGCAGCTGTAATAAAGTTGCTCCTTTCATCAAAAATCAGCTGCGTCAAATCCTGTATTTATTATAGGCCCCCCCGGTAGAGGATCACGATGGCTACACCCAACCTCTGTGCAGCAGAGTTGTAAATGTGTCCCTTGTCCAACACACTTGAAAACAATAGGTAAACTCCCTCACTAGCATGTAGTCAAATACTACAGAGTTCTGTTAATGAGCTAATATTAGAGCCAGGTTTGCTCAAGTAGAGAGACAGCTAAAAGTTGCAGGAGTCCGGCTCTTGAGGACTGGAGTTTGAGACCATTGGATTACAAAAACTTTCTTTTAGCACTGGCCATGGCAGTGTAAAAACAAATATCAAACAAAATTATATAAATGTTAAAATATAAATAAATGTATCCAGAAAAAATTTGGTGACAGTAAGTTTATCAATTGCGATACTGTAGGTATACAAATATTTGAGACATTTATGGTGGATTTTTTTTTATTTTTTATTTATTTATTTTAAATCGCTACAAGTATATATAGTTACTTTATTTAAACGTGAATATACAAAAAAGAAATACTACACATATTATTTAGATTATACGTAGCAGGTCATAGCATTTATAGTGTATTTTTTATTTATTTATTTTAAATAGCTATACATATTTAAATGTGAATATGCAAAAAAGAAAAAAGAAATACTACACATATTTTTTTAGATTTTGATTAGTCAGTATATAGTTTATCAGTTTCATAGTGCATCAGTATTGACATTTTTGAGAAATATTTTTGTGAAAACATTTAATTAACAGTTAAATTTTTAAAGCATTAAATTATCTGACTCATATATATCTTAAAAAGGTTACAAGAAAACATCACAAAAATTATATGTCAACTACTGAGACATTTAAATAACTCAGCTGGAATACTGTGTTCTGCAAGAATCATGCAAGCTTAAGGCTTTCGTTTAAATCCTTCAGCAACAGAAATCTGATGTAGGTACTGGGCCGCATGAATATTTTATTGCTGATTTTTTTCTTTTTCACAGTTTTTTCAGTCTTGGCAACCAAGCCTTCATCTGTACATCAAATGAAGCGGGATTTTTTTGAAAAGAGACGCTCATGAAACGCTGCATGTCAACCTCTCTGTCTCCCTGTAGGAGGTCCCTCTTAACATCGGAAGGGCAGGCGCCTGCGTGGTGGTGGTGAAACTGCCGTGAGAATCTCGTCTCAACAGCAACACAGAGGGCCTAAATGAACGAGCGGCAAAGTGGAGTGGACAAACAAAGCAGCAGATTGAGGACACATCCTTGGAGGGATGAATTATCACATTTTCTTCTTTAACTTGGCCATCCAGATCTTTCACTGGGAAATGCAGGCAAAGCCTTACCCAAAAACCATTGTTTCTGTCATTAGTTGATTTGTCTGCCCAGTGGGTAGGACTGGAAAGACTGGAATGCACTGCACATTCCCCACATTCTCAAACGATTAAGAACTTGGCCAAAAACATTGCGAATCAGCGCCAAGGATTTGCTATACTGCGTTCTAAAATCTAACTTGAATGTCCTCAGAATTTTATGTAACATTTACACTCTAAAAAAATGAATTCTGTTAGTTTACAATTAAACAAAAGCATTTCCTATCAGTGCCATCTCAGACAGTATATTTTTTGGGTTTATATGTCCCTTTATAGATACTACAACAACAATTCTTATTCTTGTAAATATAAACCACTGGGGTTTTTTATTTTTAACAAGAGTGGTCTGAAGTGATTGTTACTCTTTGGCAATGAAGACCACTGTGAGTAAAACTGCAAGTGAAGAGTTTAAGATACAGGAACGAAACACACTTATTTGCACCAGTAGCAACAGAACACCAAAGTCATTCACTTCTTTTAGATGTCTTTTTGTGCATTAAATAAAGGTTTGCAAATCTGTGAATCAAAGAAAATATATCATATTGATATTCCATATTTCTGTGTACAGCTTTCTGTTGATGTTCTGGAGCTGCATTTGTATTTGTAGAATCATAACCCAACCAATGCTGTCTTTATTGATTGTTCATTTAGCTTCAGAACATTTTTTTACATTTGCAGTTGGATGTCTTGCTAGTAAAAATGTATATTGTTAGCGTGTTCACCACTACAAAAAAACCCCCAGAAAACAAAAAAAGTCTAACTATAATTATAATGGGTTTTGGGGGCCAAATACTATTCTTTGCTTTTGGTATAATTTTGTACAGCATGCAAGCCAATAAAAATAACTTCAGTTTTCTTTGCATGATTTAAATACAGTATGTGGCCTCATAAAAGGCAGATTTTTTGTTTTTCTTCTTTGTTGTGGTCCTCATAAAAAAATCTGATCCCATAACTAAACAGACTTCGACTCCAACTTTGACATCTGCATTAATCTCAGTTTTGTTCTCGCTGCAGTACAGTCTTCTTAAATCAAACAAGCATGTTTGGAGATATTGCTCTGTTTTACTCGTCCACTGGCAGAAAACTGCTTCTCTGTGGCTTTCTTTTTTTTTTGCTGTTTACCTTCTAAATAGCCATTCCTCTCCATCTTCCCTCAGCTTGTTTGGTGAGATTTTGATTGCTTTTGTTGACAAAATAGTGGATTATCTGTCCACACATGAAGGTTTTAGCCATAAATCTGCTTGGTGTCTCGGAAACACATAATACCTGACACATGTCAGAGTCAAAGCACTTCTGCATCCACCATTTCACAGATGCAAAGAAAAATATTCCCTTATATGCCTCTAATCCTGTTTGTCTACAGATTTCTATTCCGGAAAGATCCAATCAGTTTCCTACTTTGGCGTTTTTCAGTTACATTTAAGTCCAAAATTATTCAAATTCAGAAACAAGATTCAATAAAGAAGGAAATGTGACACCACACTCAAAAATGATAAGAAAAACATGTAAAAAAAAAAAAAAAACTTGAAATAAAATGATATTTATGAAGGTGTTATATTTTCAATTTAATTTTAAAAATGGCTGTTCAAAATTATGTAATATGTATATTTACAATTAATGAAAAATTATTTTTCAGCATTACAGCCAGACCCTTCTAATAAATGCTGACCATTTTTTTTGCATGTTTTTGCCATATATTTTCACCATTTATCTGACTCTTTGAAACTGAAAAATCATCATGCCAAACTTTATCCTCCACCAAGTCCTTATCAGGTTCAGCTTGGGACTTTGAACTTACTTTCAATCAGAATCAACATGATGATGAAATTCTAATGTTAATTTAAACCTAAATCTGTCAAGGGAAAGAGTAATCAGGCTTTACTGTACATATTCATTTCAATGTTTGAATAAAAGTTAAATCCTCAGAGTGGTGAAAGATAGTCAAACTCATTTCCAGTAGTTTTAGCAAAACACCCAACACCCACTCTAACTAAAATACCTATTTCCATAAGATGTAATGTATAAATAAAACATATAGTTCTTCACATAAAACTGTTGTAAAATCTGTTGCTGTTTTCTCTGTTAAACAGCATCTTGTTCTGTTAATTTAAGCTGAAAACAGTGACAACTGTCTTGAGAAAGCGCAGACATTAAATTAACAAAATTTTGCATTCTAGACTGAGCGTATAGAGCTTGTCAGTTTGAGTTGTTTTGAATTGCTAAAATCATTTCTCTTGTGACAAGCTGTCCACTCTGAAGCTTTCTACAAACTTACAATAAACGGACAAATGTCATCTGCAGGTGAAGGAACTGTTATTGATAATAGTGTCACAGATCCTCATTTCATATGATGCCTCAAAATATTCAGAGCACCTTTGGAGCATTACCTTGAACCAAAATGCATTAGTATTCCAAGACTGAGTCCCCAAATACACTGCTCTGGATGTTTAGCAATTTCTCCTCTGTTTTTGACACAAATCTGCATCCACTTAGATATATATTTGTTTCTATGCTGTATTACTTATACTGTGAAAACAAGTGGTAATAACAGTAATATTTAGATAACCAGAAGGGAATAAAAAGAGAGACTAAAGCCATGTCAAGGTAAAGATTCCTTCTAAATATTCATAATTAAAATTGTGCTTTGGTGTAAAAAAAACTTCAGCTGAGGATCCAATAAATTATTTTGATAAAGAATCATAAAGACTGAAAAAGAACAGGCACTAAACAACGCAGTAGGCTATGTTGCATTTATAATCTGTTGGGTTTTTTTTAGGTTAATATCATTTTGTAATTATTTAGAGTTAAGATGCTTCAACGCCATCCCTACTATTAGCTGTTTTATTGTAGATGAAACAGGACAACTGATAATGTAAATTTCTTTTATTAAACCTGCTTAGTTATTTAGTGTCACATGCTTTTCTAAAAGATAAAACAAAACAAAGCAAAGACATCTTTTTTCATATTCTCAGAATCATCAAGCATGATTACAGATAATTAATGTAACACTTTTTATGATGTAAAATGGAATACAAGAAATATCTCTTGCTAAATTCAAACTTTTAGCATCTTGTTTTTATAAGGTAAAAATTCTCAAGTGAAGAAAGCTTAGTTTTTCTTTTGGCACTGTTTTGTCCTTTCAGTTTCTCGTTCTGTGTTAAATAAATTCAGATATTATTCATCCCTGCATCCATTCATTTTCTGTACACATTAAAGAATGGAGAAACTTTGATTTTTAATAGAGAACAATGTTAATTTCATACAACTTGATAATAGTAATAGCTTTAATCTGAAGGTTCACTGTCATCCTGCAGACAAACTTCAAGGTCCTGCATTGTGACGTAATTATATCCTAATTTTTCAAGAGAGGGTGCTGTTGCACTGCAGAGGAAGCATTTACCTTCGCCTAAGGCAGATCAAAATCTCCAATGCCATTACTGCTCATAAAAAATGTCAAACAGCATTAAGAATGCCAAGGACAAATACTTGAGCTAATAACCCTGCATAATTATCGAGACACAATGATGAAATGTTGGGAAATTGGACGTTAAGGCATTCTTTTCTGTTACTTTCCAAATGAGCATGTTGCTGAGTTTAAGGGAAGCGTGAAGCCTGAACAAGATGGATTCTGCTCAGAGCGATGATTTGTCAGGTTTTTAAAGGGATTTTGGCATCACAACATTTGAACAATGTCTCATTATTGTATGACAAAGCTTGACAGATTGTTATATTTTTTCTGGCTCTGCTGCTAGCCTCTTTGGGAATTTATTTTTCAACTAGAGGAGAAGCTTTCCCTTGTATTTTATCATTTTTGTGACAGTGAACAAAGACTGAAAGTGATGGGAGGAAGACACAACAACATGGTATGAGTTGTAAATATTTTACTGTACGTTGGTTCTGAAGACAAAATATGTGGTTAAAGTCTTAAACATTATTGTATGAGCATTACAATAGTAATGTAATAGTAATGCTCAGCAGGACAAGAAATAACATATTTCAGGCAAATAATCTGGATTTTACCCCACATATTGCACCAGATAACTGAAAACACTACATTTGTTGTTTTTATTTTCTGGTTTCTAGTTTTTTTTTATGTTATGCTGTCAAAACACAGCCTCAGAATTCAAAACAGAGCAGCCAGCACACTGCTCAATTAAGATGCCTGAAAAGTTTTTGGCAGGATTTGTATGGTTTATATGTCAAAACAGAACACTCTAAGAAAGAGTGAGAGTTTCAAATACAAAACAAGCATGCAAGAGCTTTTCACCACAGGAACTAAAGACAAGCGTCACAACAAACTGTCAACTGAGAGTAAGATTCTCTTGTCATGCCTGCTTAACTAAGCCTTTTAACATGGCACGTTTGACGCTTTGGAAAGGGGAGCGACGGCAGGCAAAAACGACGTGTCGTCTCTCCCTGGTTATGGCAAATTGATTTTACTGCTACAATTTTCGTCAAGCGGCTGACTTCAGCAACATATTTAGTATATCAAGCTTTTATTCAGCTCATTTCCCTGGTGAGCTACGCGCGGGGGGAAAAAATTTCACCTGAACTAGAAAGCAGGTTTGCTTGAACAAACTTTGGCCTTCTGGTGACACTGAGAGCGATGAAGTATTTAGCTGAGCTTTTATGTGTCCAGCAGTGATACAAAGAATGACAGTTGCTTTTCCTGTTTGATCAAAGGCAGCAGACAAGTGCTGGAGAACGTTTCTCCCTCCATCCCTGCCTCTGAAACCCTGTCTCTGTCTAATCATAGTTGAATACATTGTCATCTCATTATCTTTGAAGAGGGGAAAGATCCCTCCCGTATGAGTGGGCACCATGTCTCTTGCCCTCAGTCGGGCCCAAAAACTGGTGAAGCGCATTCTCGTCTCATTATGTTGAGTGAGAGATATCAGACACGTCCCATCTGCCCAACGCCCTCCACACACATGCTGCTGTACTGCAGCCATACAAGCTGGAACTGTTCAGCTGTAGCTCTGTAATACAGCAAGGAAACCAATATTCAAGCCGGGTTTGGACACTGATGTTAACGACATTAATGCTTGGTTAAATATCTCTGCCACAATGAGCAGAACACAGACTTACTTTTGCTTGGATTAGTTCAAGTTTGGCAAGGAACCATAAAACAACCCTTGATTACTCAAGTCACTCGTTGAAAAGTGAAATAATATTATAACTTATCTGGAGATGCACCAATCTGAGATTTGTGGCTGATTTCTGATCTCCTGTTTTTATAAAAATTCAACAGGCAGATATCACTTGTAATGAAATGACATCAGACATATATAACGCTGTTCTTGAGCCTCAAAAACACTTTACAACGAAATTAGTTATTCCAGTTCACGCGCACATCTACACACTAAAGGTGGAAAGATACAGGATTGCAGCCCGAAGTGAGGCTGCCACACACCAGCAGCATCTGCCCTTCTGACCACTACCAGCAGGCAAGGTGGATGAAGTGTTTTGCCCAAGGACACAAGATGGAGACGGACAGAGACGGGTCTCCAACCGGCAGCCCACAGATTACAGGAGAAGCTACTAAACAAATATGATGTATCTTCAAGAACCGTATTTACCAGTATAGCACAGAATATTGTTATTTTAGTCATCTTCCTGTAGTCATTAATGATTTATTTTAAAAATGAAAGCAAGGTGATGAAGTGTAAAACAGGATTTTGATTATTTTTAGCATCAGGAGTCAGCATTTAAACTCTTTAGTATGTTACTGCATGTTAGCGATACTGTGTGCAAATTCAGACACTTTTCTTAATTTTGAGATTTTCAAAAGGCATTTTTAAATTAATCATGTTTCTTAACAGTCAAAACCTAAAAGTTCAAACAGTTATCTGATGGAGTTGCTTTCAGTCAGTTTGACAAAATGTCTCTAAATATATAATGTAGTTTATTGCTTACATTTTTAGCAATCAAACAAAAATCCTCTGGAATAAAAAAGAATAACAGTTCTTAAAGTTTACATAACAAAAAATACATAATAGTTAGACACATCAAATTACATTACAGGTTTTAAACAAAAATAATTGTGTAATACCCACCAAGATAGGCTCTTCAATTTGAAAGTACTTGTCCAACTATCCTGTAATGAATGTATGGAGCCCGATGCCAAAAGCCAGCAATAACTTGTGACACAAAAGCCAAATTGGTCCCAGATTCTCTCGACTGGTTCTAACAGATGTCATGGGCTGGTTGCCAAAACATCTTATTGTGGACACACTACAGCGAAACCACAACACTGATCTACATGATGGATGTCAGATCAAAATGAATCCAGCCATGGTTTTACCAGCTTTGAATTCATGCATGGGGAAGCCTGTCAGGGGCGAGAGATGATGTGGACGCCCGCTCACACTGTTTGTCAAGATTTTTCATCCCTACCCCCCTCACTCCTCGTTTGAAGCTAGTCATCTGCTGTCGAGCAGCTTGCTGCCAATTCACCAGAGAATCTAGATTCAACATTTGCAGACTTTTCTTAGGAATGGATGCAATTAAACTGCTTTGAGGTTAGAAAGCCCCAGTTTCCGTACACCTTGCAAACCATCATTCTAATAGGCCACAAAGTTTCTGGAGGACATGCTTAAATTTTGCATCTGCACTTGTTAATGTGTCTAATTCAGACAGCAAATTGGTGACCATCAGAAGCATATTTCTTTTCACAAACATGCCACTTCAAGAGGCTTCGACAAAGGAAGAAACAAACGAAAGTTGAACTTCAAGTGATGTTTCAACATCAATTGGAATAATGAGGATACATCAGTACATCTCATGCATTTAACCAGCTCATTCTTTAAGAAAGATGTTTTTTTTTGTATCCTGAAACAGAGATGACAACACAGCTATCCAACTCACTTTATGTCTTCACAGCATTCCTGAATTCACAGAATTATGTCCACTTCAGAGAGAATGGCTCAGTGGGGTGGAAAAAAGCTCACTATCTACATTTTAACTGCTTCATTTTCAGACACATTCATATAATGTCCAAAGAAGAAGTCCAGCCTTTCTTGCATGCCACTATTGTATCTCTTGCTCCTCTTACCCCTATATGGTCTGTCTCTCCGGCACATTACTGCTGCCCGTTGAACGACCGCTTACAAATTGCCTCCAGAACTAAATCACTTCCTTTGTCAGACCCGACTGCCTTTCTTTCCAAGACCCATAGCTTACTGCTATTGTTAGTGAAGATGAACAGCCCACGACAATTAAAGGTGTGGACCATTACTTCTGCTGTAAGGAAGGTTAGGCCCAATGCTTTACAGCCAGAGGGAGAGCACCAGCATATCTCCATCTGTCATCTGCGCCCATAATGGAAGGCCTTGGAATGGATGAAGAGCCAACAAATGTCCGCTGAATTGCACACTTAGGGTTTGCTTTATGCGGCCGTCCTGGACGTAGAAAAATATTAAAGGTGAGAATATTATAGGTGGTAACGTAGAAATTTCATAGAATTCAGTCTGCTACAACAGAATAGGTAAATGTAGCGTGTGAAACAAAATAAAACAGTTTTTTTTATGACAACATTATGCATTCCTACACTCTTTCTGATTTAAAAAGTCGCAGAGAATGCCTTTTACATTCAGAAATTTGAACAATCAATATCAATCTTTTCTAAAAGGTATAAATTACTACTGACGTCATCAGGGAAACAGGTTTCACCACACTGTCATACCCGTTAATTAAGGTTGAAATACAATGTAAAAAATTATTTCAAGCAAGATAAATTACACTCATAAATAAAAATACTTTCAATATTAAACTATAAACATAACTTCCTGATAAGAAACTACAGATATGAGGTACACAGTAATTTACAATCCCACTTGATGACTGCATCAAGAGCAAGTCAATTCCTGTCAGTTGTTTACAACCAACCATCAAAAACGTGTTTGAATCAGTAAATAGGCAAATACATAAACTTTGACAGTCACATCAGACATAAACTTACCTAGACTCAAAATTTGGAATAAGATCATTTTAACTTGCTCTGGTATCTGCGCTCAGGGCATCATGTTTGACATGTGTGTTTTAGGGACCACAACATTACAGGTAGCCTCCAGATTTCATGGGTGTTTGGGACCACAAATCAGCTAACATCCGCAAATGCTTATTACTGCCTGTTTTAACTATTCAGACCTGATCAAATATTTGTAAATATGCATCAGTGTGCACAGAGGAAACTTCTTGGCACGACTGGAGAAGCTAACGTCCACAGTTTTCTTTGCCTCTTCTTGAAGGAGTACAGCTGATCAGCAACAATGAAAGTGAATGGCTTTCCTGACATAGCTTCTTTCTAAACTCCCCCAATAGTGTGCTAAGTTGTATTGAGACTATAGCTCAGCTTTCCTAAGCTGCATCAGCTTTCAAACTCTTCAGATATGCTCCATGAAAATGAGCAAATAGGTACATTTTCCACAAATATTCTTTTTATTTGTCTTTAATTGTGACGTGATCTTTAGTCCGTACATGCTGTGTTAAATTCCTGCCTATGAATTGATGTAGCAGTATTCCTCAAGATTTAGATCCTAATGGCTGCAAAACAACACAATCGGCTGGTTAATATGTATTTCTTCCACTTTGCAATAATCGCACAAACAGTTAACACTTTATTACAAGTATTCTTGCTAAAAGTTTCTAGCTCATTCTAGCCTTGTGCAAATCCATGACATCTGATATCAGGAATATCAGATCTCCCTGATATCAGTTGGCAGCTTTTTGATCTTGTCCATGGTGGTGTAGTGGTTGGAAGACAGAGAGAAATATGTTCTTTATATAAAGGCTTGTGGAACGAGAATTTTGACTTGTTTGAAAGGAATTTGACTGTTTTTTTTTTATTTTGGACAATCAAAATAAATTAAATAACCCAATTCTTAATTTTTAAGTAAAGTATTTTCTCTTCAGATTTGTTTAATCTTTCCCTAATTTTTCTCTAATCTCTTCAGTATAAACTTAAAGACAGTTAATTTATTATAAGTGAGCAAACTTTAGAAAAATCAGCATAAAAACACAAGATATTGAAGGTGAACATTTAATTTGAGAACACACTATTTGCAATTTCAGAGCAGCAATGAATGTCATCCTCTCATCAATGTTCATCTTTTCAAACTATATATATTGAGCAAATGTTTTGCTAGCACACTTCCTTATATTATACTTAATTGCCACAGTGGATGGGATTTGATGTGAGTCAGACTGTTTCTAGCAGAGGAAAAAAAAGATTCCCAGAACTGGAGTCCCAGATTGCCTTAATTAATGTTACATGGTGTATCTAATTAGCTGGCGTGGAAATTTAGCAACCAGTGGGCATAAAAGAGTCACCTGAGTGTTGCTTGTAATAGTTGTTACATGCTGAACCTTGCAACTTTCCAGTAGCAATTTTCCAAAGATGGCCACATTGAAGGAAGAATTGCAGAGCAATACATTAAACATAAGAAGAAAATGCCAATTAGTGTATAAAAAGTAAAGAAAGTAGTGATACATGATGAGCAAATATAGTTTAATTCAAAGTGTTGTGGTGTTACTTATATGTAAATCAGATGTATTGTGAAAAATAGACAAATTATCACATTTTCTTCTACTTTATTCATTGTGCACCCAAGGTTAATTGCTTGTAAAAACTTTGAGGCACGTAGATAGAGCCTTAGCAAAAAGGCTGGACTAGATCTGTCTAATATTTATCATTACTTCTTTTTTGTATTTTTTATACAATGTGGGAAAGACAAGATTTTTTTGAGCATACAAAAAACAATTAACAATAAAAATAAATTTAGGTTAATTGAAGGTGGATTACAAACAGCATCAAGTGTAGTGCAGTTTCTGGATCTTAGTTTTAATTAAATCTTTTGACATATCTAAAAAAAATTCATGGTAGTCTGGCTTAGCTGGTGATCAAATTATGACCACTAGAATGCTCAATGGCTATTGTGCTGATGCTAGTGCATTGTCCAGCGAAGGCAGCATATTGTGTCATGGCAATGAAAACAAGGCAGATACAGAAAAATGCAAAAAGGGTTGCAGTGGTAGATAAATATAATATATGACACTATTTCAAATGTTTTCTGTGGTCAAGCCATTTGCTCTTGTTCTAATAGATGATTTTCATTAGTTTCACATATGATTTTTCTTTTAAGCAGTAAAAAAAAGTCTCTGTGTGGGCACAGCTTTTCTTTTTAATGCTTGCCTGTCATGTTTTCATAAACAGTGTTCATGGTATCTAATGAAGATGTGGTCACATTGCCAGCGGTTGTAAACTTAAACTACTCCCAAATGAAACGCTAGCCTTTGTCCACTGACAACTATTTCCTTATTATAACAGCTATATAGGAACTCACATCTCAAATCTATTACATTGTTTATCAAATCTAGTTATGATGAGCCTTTTCTGTATTTATTTTTTGAAAAAATTTATAAAACACAGAATAGAAAAAATGTGAGCAAGGAGACAAACAAACAATGCAGTGGTCTGCTATGTTAATTAAAGTTAACCTCTAACAGCTCCTCTGTAACTCTAATAATTCATACAGCTTGTTTTCATTGTAGATTAAATCACGGTCTGTTATGTGTGTGAACTGTGGAGTGAAAATATCACATCAACTTCTTATGCTAAGTATAGGTGAACGCGTAAATTAGAGCTTTTAATTTCCATCCATTCATTATCTGAACACACGTATCCTTACAGGGTCATGATAAGAGCTGGAGCCAATCTCCAGGGTTCATCAGGTTAATTTTTATTTTTAAAATGGTTTCACAGATACACAGGACAATATACACTGCTCAAAAAAAATAAAGGGAACACTCAAATAACACAACCTAGATCTGAATGAAAGAAATATTCTCATTGAATACTTTGTTCTGTACAAAGTTCCATTTGCACAACAGCAGGTGAAATTGATTGTCAATCAGTGTTGCTTCCTAAGTGGACAGTTTGATTTCACAGAAGTTTGATTTACTTGGAGTTATATTGTGTTGTTTAAGTGTTCCCTTTATTTTTTTGAGCAGTATATTTACACATAAGATTATCACTAAAACATGCTTCCTAGATATTTGATATCTCACCTGTCTTTCTCTGCCCTGTCAATTTATTCAGCTCACATTTTCATTTTCTGTTGCATTTGACTCTATTTCCTTGGAAAAAGTAAAAATAAATAAAATCACACATACTTTCACTTAAGTAAAAGTGAAAATTCGCTGCCCATGCCAGAGTAAACATGTATTTGGTAAAAAGGTTACATAAGTACAGCGAAACTGGTTGTAACATCTGATTTGTCCACTTTTAAAGCTCGTCTTAAAACCCATCTATTTTATTTGGCTTTTAACTCTAGCGGGATCTAGTTTTAAATTGTATGTTTGTTTGTTTTTTTTGTTTGTTTTTAAACTGTAAGTTTTTATTTTATGTTTTTTTTATTGTTATGTTGTGTTTTGATGTACAGCACTTTGTATCAGCTGTGGTTGTTTTAAAGTGCTTTATAAATAAAGTTGGTATGGTATGGTATGGTATGATTTGATATTTTAAATGATGTTATTAGACAGATAAAAATTTAAGTAGATACCAAAATAAGGAGGTGCTGCGCAGAGCTCTACAGGATCTGCTAATGGGTGGACTGGGGTAGAACCAGTAAAGAGCGGAGAAGTGACTTTTTTATGCTCTCTCCCTTGTTAAGCTTAGATATTGAGAAAAATATAATAGCTATTTATTGCTTTCTTACCTGCCAAATTTCATATTCATAAAGGACACCCGACATTTGTCTTGGTGGTCTGGCAGTTCAGTCCCTGTTTGACCTACTATATTAGTTCTGGAGGAATTAGCTGCATTAATGTCCCCAAGTCCTAATGGAAAGACTTCTTATTGGGGAATAGGAGAAAATCCATGTTGTATTTCTTACCCAGGTTTTCTGCTTAGATTAACTTTGTTGCCCTGGACATACTTTTTGTGTATGTGGCCACAGGACATTTTTTATTGTGTCTTTCTGTTTAAATGGGGGTGACAAAAAAGGCTCTTTTTGTTTTAGAAGAGTGCATTTTGAAAATCCTTGTCCACACTGAAAATTTGAAAAAGGATGATTATTTATCAATCCACAAAACTTTGTAGGAGCTACAGAAGTAAATTCTAGTGTACTAGAAGGTGATTTAGCATCTCATACATCTTAATTTGTCATATATTGTTTCATTCTTGTTTTCTCTCCTTCCCTTCTATATTCTGTTTCTGTGTATACTGCAATCCAAACATAAAATTTATGAACCTCATACCCAAAGCATGCACTAAACCAGATCAGTTTACAGAATATTCTGTCTGAATATTTACCTGTTATGGGAAATGTAGTCAGCAAAGGTTACTTTGACCTTGAACTTTCATAGGACCGAATGGTTGTCTGCAAGCTGCCTAGTTCAGCAGCTCGGCAGAGCTGGAGAGTCTACATCAATGTAATTTCTTAGCACACTACCTAGCTTGCTTAGCTTCTATTTTATGGAGTCTGTTTTTTTCTACACTTTTATCTTCATTTCACTTCTGAATCGTCCACCTGGAATCTTCTTGAGAATGCTTCTAGATTGCTCTTTATTTCTCTCCTTATTATATAATCTATTAATTTATTCTCCTCCAGATAATCACATTCAAAATGTTTCTGTTTTTTATCCATGTTTTTTTTACATGAGCCGTTTTGTTTAGAAAATGTATTAAATTTACTAAATTTCATCTTCTGAGAGGTTATTTATCTCTTCTGTATATACATTTGTCTTCAGTACTGAAGCATGACCTTGTCATAAATATCCCCTTCAAAGTCAAGACATTTCTTGTTAGAGGTGATTCATTGCAGGTAAAATGTGCTCTACCCATAACAATATCTCAAAATATTTACTGAATGCAAACTTTACAGATTTTAACCCTTTGAATTTTTATGCATTTGCTAAAACAATAAATCTAGTCAGTTGAATATTGGCGGTGCTTTTCAGCTGGCCATTGTTTCTAAAACTGCTTTAGATGGCGAGTCACATTCCTCTGGTTATACAGGATCAGGAATATTACTAAAACAACTATAGACATAGTTGAGACATACAGCAGATTCGTCTGTGGAGTCCTGCCAGACAGGAGTGATTTCAGATACAAAAAAGATATTACATAGAAAAGGATTACTTTAATCTTCAAATCACTTTAAAATCCTTCCCATCCATGTAGTGTATTACATTTTTTTATTCAAAAGCCCATGCAAAAAGAAAGCCAGGTCAAACTTCTAATTTAATTCACTACATAAAAACATGCATACCACAGTCCATGTACGGGGGGAAAAAAAAGACTTTTATGCATATGAGGGGAAGAAAATTAAGCTTCAAAAGAAGGATAATAATGTTTTAAATAAATAAATAAAATAAACAATTGTTGCTAAACTGAACATTCCTGCCACAAGTTACAGCTTCAGGCAACAGTCCATACCTACCAAACCAGTGGCATCAGAACAGAGACACACTATGGTTGATTTAATCAATTTTTAGAAAAATGCTTGCTTAACCCCAGGCAATCAGTATCACACTGGCAAAACCCACATTGCAACCATATTGCCAGAAGGATTGCCCACGGTGGACAAAAACTGAGCCTTTTTATATCCTCCTATATCCTGGTGCTGGAGTCTGATAGCGTACATATGCAGATAACAACTTCAAAAGATTAATTCTCATCTTCCCAGACATTTTTTTAAACAGAAAATCTTCTTGTACTCAGAGAAGCTTGCGTCTTTTTTTTTTTTTTCCTTTCCCATATAGCCTTCAGCTTGGTGAGAAACTTTCCTTTAGAATGCAACCCGAGGCTGATTTTTGATACGCCTGTTTGATATGCAGAGGTGCTAAATTATTTAGGATGAATTTGTATTTTGTTGTGGAATGAAAGTTGAAAGGAATATTAAAACACGTTTAGCTGCCATCTTTAAAGGCTACTTTAGGTAACGTTAATGCCTGATATTGACCTTGAAAATTGTGCATTTTTAAATCTGAGGTTATATAACTTAAGGTTTCCGCTGATTACCCCTGAGGACATCATATTTTAGTGAAATTATTGCTTTTCTCAATAATTTGAGAAAAGCAATGGAAGCTGCCACTGAATGACTACCACTTCTCCAAAACTGAACAAATTTAGATGAGGCACATTTTTAGTGATAGGCAATCTGAAATGAAACAATTGTGACTATTTTAATCAATTCTGTTTTTCTTTTATTTGTTACACTATGAAGTGTGCCCTGTGTTTTTCACAGGAAAACCAGACATCCCAGCATGCCACGGGCATTCCAACATAGCTGCCAGCAGGATGCAATGCTGCAAACGGAGCTGCCTCTTTAAGTCTCCTGTGTGGCATGTTAAGCAATGGTAATCTGCCGCAGTGCAGACAGTAAATTTCACTGCATAACTAGTGTCGCCATGACGTCGTACCTGGATGGAATATCATAAAGGCAGATGGACGGATTCCTGCAGACAGCCTCCTGCTCGTGCATGATGTATTCATAACAGAATACACAAAAGGAGAAAAAGGCAACCACCACTTGCAGCATCTTCACTTGTCCTGCTTGAGAAGGAAACAAAGAGGACTTTGCTTTGGTTATTTCATCTGGTCAGCATGCAGTTCGTCTACTCCCAGCAACAACTGAGCCGAAGACTATGACATATATGAAGGCCTGGGCTGTATTCCCAGTTCCCACAAGCTTAATAGTGTGCCATGTGGAGTGATGTAATGCTGAAACATTGCAAAACTTGAGTGCTTACCAGCTTTGGTGAGGGTGGTGGAGGGACAGAAAGAGACAAACTACAGACAGAGAGGGAGAGACAGAAGAAGACTCAGAGGACCTGATTACTGCATATCATCTACAATGCAACTTGTACTGGAAAAAATCTCCAGTGAGATTCTCATACTGTTGGAGGATGATAACAGCTACAAAAAAAAAAAGCTGGTTTGTGCTGTGGTTCTCTTAATGCGGCTGCCTTACACTGTCAAAGAAAGCCATGTTCACTGCTTGACGTAGAAGGCGACTCTGCAGATGTTTGACAAACTGAAAGCCATTTCGTGCAGTCACAAGTATTTTGGAATACCCTGTAGCAAAGACCTTTAATCCTCTGCAAAAATTATATTATACACAACAGTATGAAAGAGGCACACCAAAACTGCCATGCTCTAACTGTGGGATTTGCTTTTATGTTTTGATCATTTTTCTCTCTTTTCATAAAATACATTAGACTGACTTTTTATTCTTTTCCCCTTCTTTCAGCTACAGAAGATTAAAGGGTGGAGCTCTAAAGCAACGCTTGATAAGACTTCAGCAGTGCAGACATTGCATCTTACATAAGGAAAATAGGCTATGCAAGTGTTACAATGTGACAGCAAACTGTCAAACAAATTTCAACACTAATTCAACAGAAGATAAAAGTAAATAGTAGTTATTTTGTGTCTGTAATTTGTGTGTTTTCAAGCACACAGTTAAAACAGAGAGTATTAATGTTTTCAAATACACCAGTAAATTTCCAGATCAATAAATCTTACTGAGAACTGGTGGTAAGATTTACTGTTCAGGCACTCCATCCTATCTAACTGAGCTTGTGCAGCTTAGTAAACACCACACACCCCAAAACACTGTAATTGCTGCTAAAGGTTATTCTTCAAAATACTCACTCAATGGTGGCTCGGTGAATATAAAGGGGAGGTATCTTTATCAGATTTTTAGTTGCAGAAATTGCTAAACCAACCAAATTTTCCCTTCTTTTTTCTGGGATGAAATACTGGTATGGGAATATTTTCAAGGCACTGTAGATCCACATTATGTTAAAATGTTTCTTAAAAATGTTCAAACCACAAATTCATTTTAATTCAAAATGTTTGTGCAACCTACATATGTTCAATTCATTATTGAAATTACTCGAAATTTAAAATCTGATAAATGTATTTTTAGCCACAGTCTGCGGACTTATCCCATGTGGAACAAGCACGTGCAAGGAAGAGATTTCCAATACATGTTGTAAACCGTAAGCTAACATCCAAATTACATTATATCATTAAGGAAACATAATTGCAGTTTGTATTTTCAATTATGGTTTAGAGAAAATCATTAGATCCTAGTTGTAATGATTTGATGCTGTTAAAAGGTCTCCTAAGGATACTTTCCTTCATGGCAAGTCTTTATTATTGCACGGCACAGAAATCAATTATAGTTTTATAGAGATTCATGATCCCTTATGAGAAATTCAGCATGGAGCACTTTGCATTTTTACAGGTCTTCATAATTGAGAAAGACAAAAAAATAGTTCAAAGGATAAGAAGGTGCAAACATTATTAAAAACAGCACTATGAAGCAGAAGAGCTCAAAATGAAATACTTCTGTGGGATTTCTGAAGCAGTGTGACAAACTTGATATCAAACCTTCAAAGTTTTCTATTTCTATTCAGATCCCCAAGCAATTTGTTGCAGTCCATAGAAACATGCTCTTTATTATGCATGGCGTTCTAATACCTTTGGCCTTTCTTGGACAAAAGGCAGAGCAAAGAGCCAGGGGCATTTCATTTCATGCTCTGCCTCCTCGACCCCAGATGTTCACCTCAAAAACATCTCCACTGATACAGGTAGATGCTTAATGGCCTGCAAATTGCTCCAAGCTCAGGTAATGAAATGCAACCTCTGTATAATTTTAATTGAGAACTCTGGCTGGAAATCAAATGATAATGTATTGCATGCATGGGAAGTTTTCAAGTAAAAGTGAAATTTGTGCCTGGTGTGTAAGTGCAGTTTGAGCTTAGGGAAATGACTTTTTAAAACATTTTATTGCTGTAGAGCTTTTTTCATTTTAATTGTAGATTGCATGGTATAATAGCCTGCTTAGTCATGACTTAACATGCGGCAAATGAGGCAGAGTATGTCTACACCTCTGAATGAACAAAGGTTCTCCATATTTACAATTCAATCGGATGAGCCTTAAAGCTACTCAGCTGCTAGATACGATACCTTAAATAACTCAGTGTTCATCTCGATCCCACTCAAAAAGCAAATATGCACACATCCCAAATTTAAGCACTTGTTTTAAGTGTGCCCTCATTTTCATTACTTAGATTTCCCCCTGACCCGCCCAACTTTTTAATCTTAAGTTTTGATTTGAAGGCCAGCAAAAAGGAATTGCAATTTATAATCATATTCCTGCAGCAGGGTTTTTATGGAAATGCAAGTAAAATGGCCACTTGTCCCAAAAACCTTATGAAAAAAAAAATTGAAACCATCTAAAGGTACTGGTTTTAACATAATCAACACATTCAATAAACACATCGTTAAGGCAGGGATGATGGATGACAGGATTTCTGCAGGTTTTCTAAGACATTTTTAAGACCATTGTTTACTGAAATGTAACCCTTGTATCCTGACAAAATTTAAGTTCAATTTATTTAAGGCCAACTTTCATCTTCTCTAATGAAGTGAAGACATTTTAATGCCTTAATTTGAGATACATGAATTTATGTTTTTTTTTTTAAGACTTTTTAGGCATAAAAAGTGCATACTCTGAACGACATGGATCATTTTAGAGATAAAAACAGGATTAAAGGATGAGAACAATGAGAGAGGATGAAGTTCCAGACTGATTTATTGTTAAGTCAAGTTGAACTGAATCTGATGAATTTGACAAGGTGTAAATGATCCTGCAGTGATTTTACTTTGTGCACTACTCCGGAGCACTTTCTCTGTGAATTACTATTATATTACTAAACTGGGAACAACTAACCTGCCGTCAGTTGTGAAAGGGGTCAAAATAAGAGACATGAGGAGAATGACAGAGAACAAAAGAGAGGCTGGAGGATGAACAGATGAAAGGATGAGATAGACAAAAGGTGAGATCATGTAGAAAACGAGGATGAACTCCATTTTTGCAAAAGATATTTCTCTGCTGATGACAGAGGAGTTGATAAAAGCAGTAAAAGATATTCAGAACTTTGATTTTCCATTGTGTAGAATATAAAAATAGCTCCACAGTTAAACAGTCATGGGGATGCTGGTGTCCTCACAGAACCTGTGTCTGACATGTAAGTGTTGTGGGGGTGACAGTTAAGGGGTTAATTTAGCAAACCTTGCGAACTCCATCCTCCAAACAGACTGTGCTAATAAAAGTGGGTCACAGTCAACAGGTTTCAACCATGCAGAGATGCTCTGGGTGCACCGCACTGCAGGAAGAGCTTGAAAGACTCAGAGACAACCAGATGTTGTCAAGTTTTCAAACGAACCCCCCACCTATGTGACAAATACAGTTGGTGAAACTGCAATTCAAGTGACAGCAAAATAATTAAAAAAATGAACATGTTTAAAGAAATACAGTAGCTGGTATCTTTAAGGTGCAACATAAGGCAAAGTTGTTTACCAGAAAGATGAATTACATGTATTTTGTTGTATCGTTTGACATATGATGCAAAAGTGCAAACCAGAATCCCAGAGAAGTGCTTTCTTGTTGTCTCTTTCTTCCCTTTTCAACAAGAATATGAAATTTATGCACTGTCTGCAAGACAACTCAGAGGTGCTTCACACATTTATGCAAGCCCACGCGCACACACACATTTACACACACGTTGGTACATTCTCTTAGAGCTTGGTGTGGACCATATCCGAAAGCTCGTTGACAGGCAGCAGGTGATGACGCCAAGGCCAGCTGCCGCTGCCCCACCTCCGCTCAGCTGTCCGAGCTCAGAGGAGCCTTTGAACAGCCTATTACCCCGACACATCACCAAGGGAAAGCAATCAGCTCCAGAGGTACACTTCTCTCACACCAGATGGCGCGGGAGATGAATCGAGCCATTATATTAGTGCTGGATAATTCCTCAGATGAAGCTAATTAAAAAGAAAAATAAGTGCTATCCTCCCTCGTCTTGCTTCCTTTGCATTATTGACTGGAAACTCTGCGGACACCCTTTATCTTCTAAAAAATGAAAAATAGACAAAGACAGAGGGAAATCAAATGTTTCTTTGTAACTTGTGAAAACACACCCCAAACAATTAGATACAGTGTGATGCTTTTTTGTCTTGGGTGGGGGGGGGGATGAAAGAGTGTAAAAGTGTTTTACTACTTAGCTACAGTGCTCTTTTATTTATCTTCATATAAAGGAGCACAAATGTGTCAAATGTTGGAAAAGAAAGAGATGGGAACAAATAGTAAAAAATGGTTCTTTCATTCACACTGTATGTCAAAACACACTAAGAAGGGGCCCTGCATGCATAATTTTTCATGGTCTGGATATTGTTGAGGTTTGTTGATATCAAGATGAGAAATTAACTTTGTCTGTTAGAGTTGTAGTCAGAGCCTTTCTGAAAATACCAGACAAAAAAAGGAACCGTGTCAAAGAGCTCCGCAAATACGGTACCTGCTCCGGCTTAAACCCGAGCAGACAGAGACAGGTGACACCGGAATGGGGATCTCAGTTAGCTTCAAAGGATTTAGGTAAACTCTGAAACAGTGCTTATGGCTCTCTTATCCACTTTTGTGTTAATGAAAAGCATGTCCTGAATCTGTCAGTGGAGATTAGGTGAATATCATTACTATTGTCCTTTTGCCAATGTAGATTCACTGAATCCAGAGGGATTACAGTCGAACCCATCCCAACTTGTATTACCTTTCTCCGCCAAGGAAACTTGCACAAATTCTGACTTATCCAGGCTCCTATTTCATGCTTAATTTTAGCATCCCTAAATAAATACCATGAACATCAAATTGAAGGTAGAACACCTTGACAATGATGTCTGTACTCCATTTTAAAGCACAACAATTGCCCTAATAGATTTGCTGGGTTAACGAGAACTACTAAGGCTTTTTAAAATGAAGTAAGATAATATAAACTGCAAAATTATTAGAATTAGAATTTAAAAATATTGAAAAAAAATCTTTAATTTAAAGTAATATAACCTCTTTCAGTTTCAAATTTTATTTAGACAACATTTTTCATACTTACTCCTCATATTAAATAGAACTTCTAAAAGTAACACATGAATTTAGGATATTTTATCTTATCGACGAAAAAACTGTTTACACTGCATATAAAAAACAAAGAACCCTTAAAAATTTAGAATTATCTTCATTAACACTATTTTTATGTAGTTCTTTTCTTTTACCACTTTCTGTTACACTTTTTGAACATCTGGAGGAAATATGGTCAGAAAAACCTCTATTGAACATGAACTTTTGTGGGTATTTATTAAAACTGCTCACCCATGTTGAGGTCCAATCCTGGAATAGTTTTCTGCATTAGAGTCATGTTCTCTGAACAAGTTTGGACAAAGATTCTTCACAAGAGACTTTCCGTCCGATTTGTTTAAATAGTGCAAAGGGCACTAAAAAAAGGATCAAATTCATGTAAGATTTAAACTGAGTCCAAATTGCGTTCAGATCAATTTGACTCATAGCAATATAATACAGCAATATGATCACACATAGAACCAACACCATACAGAGTAACTGGATAATAATGATCCAGTACAAGAGGAATAAATCAACAATATAATAACAATTGCTTTTTTTTTCTTTTTTTTTTACTGAAGGAAGTCCAGTCAGCTGCTTTGACTTGTTGATTATGCACCAATCCTTCACCCAGAGTAAGTATATGGAAAGATGTTTCTCATGTTTAGTAGACAACGAACATCCAGTAGGCTCAGTATTATATAGCATTATATATATATATATATATATATATATATATATATTATTATTATTAATAATAATATTATTATTATTATTTATATATATTAAAAAGAAGGAAAAAACTTTGACCGTAGAACAGATAGAAAATTAAGGGTAATTAAGGGACATGATGATTCTAGCTTACTTTGATATTGCAGCTTCACGGTTTGACATTTGCTACTTTAGTTTTCTATACTTCTTCTGAAGACTCTGCGAGGATGTTTACATCTTGAATGTTTTCCTATTTGTTAATATCATGTACACAGACTTTCTTCAGTGATGGGGTGAACTTTTATTTACCTTTTTATTTAATCAGACTAAAAGCATTTTCCTCAAAGTTAATTCCTTATGGTGCTCCTTTTTAAATGTTAAAAAAAGCAACATGCTCTGACACATTTTTAAATGTAGCATAAAGCACACTGCCAAGCACACTGAAAAATGTAAGATATACAGAAAACATGTATTATTATTTAGTTTACAGCTTCACCTTAGAAAATCGTGCTAAAGACACAGCAAAATACCTGATTTAACTAAAAATTAATTTTCCCTGCTGGGAGAAAAACAGGTCAGAACATTAAGTTCAATAGAAAACAAATTTAGTTGTGAAAATAAACACTTACACAGTTTGACTGCCAAAGATAAAACACACGTATCAAATTATTATCAAATGCTGCTTGAACAGAATATCAAAATAACTGAAATCACAGCAGGCTAGTAAGGGAAACTAATTTGCCAGAGTGACATTTAATGCTTTACAATGCAAACTCTCTCCATTGTGATAATTTATTTTAAATGTTGAATTGTGTATTTATAATAATTTCATAATGATATTCTTTCCCTGTGGGTTTAACCTGGCAAAACCTTTTCTACCATGTTAGTTAGATCCAAGAAAATCTCATTTTACATTAATTCATCATATCTTACTTTAACAGAAGCAGAGAGACAATGCAAAAATGCTTAACAGTGCGGCCTAAAAATGCTTTAAAAAATTATCTCTTAAAAATTGTTATTGTTTAGCAACAAAATATGTCCTTGTTTGCTTTCCACCTTGTGAGTTCATTATTCTATCTTGTAATGTAAGGTCATACAGTTCTGTTTTCCACATGGGGCTTTTAGCAATGTTCTTCAGAGTGAAAACCAAACCAATAAAAAGTTAAATAAATAAAAAAATAAATAAAAACTCCACAAAAGGCTTGCTGACGATGTCAACTTTAAATAGAATAAAACTGAACACATCCACAAAATGCAAATTAGCCAATTATGTAGTCTGTGTAAGTCCAACTTGGTCTAAAATACATCACAGACATGCCAGTGTCTGAAAACGTAACGCCACCCAAACTTTATTTTAAGGCTCGTGTGAAGTGGTCAGCAATCAAAAGGATTCAGCAGAAGAGTTAAGCTCAAATCCTTTATTGAAATCCTCCTAAATTCTGAAGCTCTGTTGAGTATAAATCTGCAATTTAGTCCTCCTCACTATCTGCCTCTAGTTTATACAGGCAAAAAAAATTCAACTCTTTGGTTTGTCTCTTTTCCATTAGTGACAGACAAATGAAGCCTGTTTTGGAGACTCACCCCTTCCATAATGTCTATTAGCTGGAATGCAAAGTACGTGAATGTAAAGCATGAAACAACCTCTCCTAATGTATGGAAGATGTCTACAGAAAACTGTAAGCTACAGCAGGAAAAACAATATTTGTCTTTCACGTAACAATGCTCATATATTGAGCATTAAAAGAATACAGAAACCTATCAAGAGAATTTGGGTAGTTCAAATTAAGTTCAGAGCTTCATAGAAGACTGAAGGCATAAATGAGAGTGGCAGTGCGGCTTACTGGCTACACCCACAGCTAAGATGAGTTTAAAAATTCATAGAGTATCGATCCTTTCTGTCCAGCAAAGTAAAACAGTAGATTTAAGGGTAGTATCGGTGTATACAGTACCTGAAGTACAATGTTTAATGTACAAGTTGAGGAGGCCATATATTGTTGATCCATCAGGGGGTCAACTGGGGTCTTAGCTATTACTTATGTAATAGTTCTATAGCCCTTTTAGTTTTTAATTGATGGTGACAATTAACAAGGGTGGGATAAGGTGTTGATCTTTCTGTATGGTTGGACAATATAAAAGAAATGTTTTATTACAATTTTCACAAGTAAATGAAGTTAAAAGCAGATGTTTATATACACTGTATTAAGACACAATGAGTTTTTTCTTACTGTCTGACCTAAAATCAGACTACACCTTATGTTTATGCCAGTTTAGATTAACACAACTATTTTTATTTGTTGAAATTATTTGCTTGTTATTCAGCCAGATAATGATACATCATTATGTGCAGACTTAATGAACGGCCACTGAGCAAGAAAGAACCAATTGCTCCAAAAGTAACATAAATTGGAGACAAGTCCCATCGTTAACTAAACTGGAAAAGTCTGGGCATATTGACCATTGTTGTAGTTGGAGGAAAGTGTAAGAATCTTGCAAGTCTGGGAATGCAGGAGGGAACATCGTGAAGAAAGAACATGATACGGAAATACTGAAGCATCTGCTCAAGACATCAGTCAGGAATTTAAATCTTGGTCACTGTTGGGGGCCAAGCATAGCTTAAACAGACATGCAGATCAGTTACAAAATTGGTTATGCAGGCCTTCACAAAGTTCTGATTTCAGTCTCTGAGAAGAAAGGTCGTGGGAGGATCCCAAAAGTGTTCAATAAAATAATGTAATGTAGTTAGTAAAAAATACTAACTACCAAATACTTGGGAACTGTAGGTTAAACTCTGAATTTAGAGAAAGTTGAAAATAAAACTCATTTTGTTTATTATCCTATAATTTAGCAAACACAAATACTTTGGGTAATACTAACCTAAACTACAAAAGTTCCCACTGATTTAACTGGTTACATGTCTTTTTATGCAGTGTACTTATACGTGCAGTTTTTACTTTATCTGTATGTCTGAATTTGTTTTTGTGGGTAACAAGAACCAAAATGACAAAAAAAATATGGAAATAAATCAAGGAGTCAATCTGAACAAGCTCAGATTACTGTTTACAGAATAACCAGTCATGTTATTCTGATTTTTTGGGGGGTGTAAAAGGATGCAAAAAACAAAATTTATTAGAATGGTAATTTGTTTCAGTCTGTATGACTATAATTCCATGTCAGTAATTTACCCTGCCTGCCAATAACAAGGTATCATGCAAATAGCTTTGGAAGTGCCACTTTTGTCACTTCAATAAATGACAGGACACAACACATGCATCTTCCAACACCATGCACACGTCAACAGAAAATCATCAAGCACTCATACTGGAACGTACACTGTAGTCTTTGAATGTCTGCACAAGCTGCAGTTTCATCACACAATGCCTGTCACACGTGATTGATATCCAGTCAGTGTTGAAAATGAGTCTTAAATGGCCAAGCTCTTGTCCGAATTGTAATTTCCACTTGACGATGTGATTACACGGACTTGCTGAATGGATGGGAATGTTGTTGTTGTGCCTTTTTGCCAGTGCTTTTCTTATCAGCCTGCTGGACAGCACATTATTTGGAAGGTTTTTCTTGCAATTTGCAAAACATAAACCCGCTGCTCGCGTTTGAACGCTAATGCTATAATTATTTTAAAAAAATAAGAGAGATTTCATCCATAAACCTCAACTTTCAACCAACAGTGTAGGAGCAAATTAGGAACACACAAAAATAGTATATGCAAAACAGATAAGAATATGTTGTAAACGCAACCTTGAAATGCTAATACTGTTGCGAGTCTCGAAACTTTCTCTGACAGATATTCAGCACAATAGCTTGATGTTTATGTAAATCATATCTTGCTGACAGATGTAATGCCATCTTTGTGTCTTTGGCTGGGCAAACAAAAGGAAAAGCAGGAAGGGGAGAGTAACTGCTGAAGAGCTCGTCTATTGTTTCGACAGCTTGTGTCCCTAGCATCTGGCATCAAGCGGCAACAGCACGTCAAGTTTAATGAAATGTTACTCTTATTCATCTATGGCATGCTGTACAGTATATAAATATATACGCCTTTAAAAACTGCAGGGACACATGTAGTGCCCAGCAGTTGGTGGGTGTGCTGTCTCCGTTTAGGAAACTTTCTGAACTTTCAGGGCTGCAAACTCAAAAGACGAGGCTTCAGCTGTACTGTACCACAATTTAAAAACAAATGCTCAGCTCACGGTTTAGCGACTAGATAATCTTAATGTCTTCCTCGCTATATACTGAAGCTTTAAATTCCAATCAATGAAGTGAAATTAAAGACCATGTGAATGACTTTTGGTGCGAGTCGACTGAGCGGACTTGTTAGTGGGAGCAGGGCCACGGTGACAAGAGCGTAACACAGACTGCTCCCTCACTTTCCTCTTCCCATTTAATTTTCCAATCCACTTCCCCCACATAGTTAGGAGAAGTGACTTTTGTTCTGGTTTGATACACCATCTAATGAGAGCTACTAAGAGCCTGTTGAAATCACTCCTTAATAACACATTCTGAATGCTCTGAGTGGGGAATATTTTTTTTCCTCTATCTCCCCATTCAGGGCTTAATATATTCTTTCGCTCACATTTTTCCCAATTTTCCTTCCTTTGCTTTCATTAACTGTACTTCTGGTAGAAGAAAATATGTTTTGAAAATCATCACACTTTGATTTTATATGATTTTAACAAGTAATGCTTTTTGGTTTCACTGGCCGAGCTGCACAGGCATCAGCAGAAGATCATAAAATAAGCCGCATATGGGTTCGGGATTTTCTCTGCAAAGATTCACTGGAAGAAATATTCATGTAAAAATAAGCTCTTATCTCAATAAAGCCACAGGATTTACCAAGTAGACTTGATTTGATCCCAAATTGGCAACACATCTGCCATGAAAACTTATTATAATCTCGTTTTGAGGCAGGCTGCATACTGTAAGGGAATGTGATGCTTTCTATAAATAATTAATTACTCACCACTATGTGTAATCACTAGATGCACTATTGAACTGATAAGTACATGACAGCAGGGCTTGTCCATCCTTAATCTATTCCACTTGCTTGACATACTCCATCTGTAACAAGAACAAGTGACCTGACCTCTCTGGCAGTATTTCTGTCTGCTCGAAACTCCTCTGTGATTTAAATGTTATCTGTTTCAAAGATAATGCACCATTTCTTCCACTTCCCCAGGCTGTGGGTATTAGTTACAGTTGAAACACTGGTTGGTATTCCGCTTTGAATCTTGGAATTGTGTCGGCACCTTGAGCTTTGATTGGATCTGTGCAAATACATGTATATGCAAATTTGCCAGACATGAGTTCTTGCTCAGGGTGAAATGGAAAACAGTGGTTGAATTCTGACGAGGCTTCTGCATGGACTTTCTCTCTCCTCCTCTTTTTCTCCTTAGAGAGCAGCATTTGGTGATCTATAAATTCCCAGTAAATCTCGGAGCCTGGGTGCCTTCCCTGACATTTCCACACTCCCACATAGCATATTTTTAAGCAGGTAAAATCCATAATCTGTGTCAATGGTATCACACGGTCTATTCACAGGGGGCCCAGTGTGCACTAAACTGGCCAAGAAAGCAGTACAGAGGCTCAGAGAAGGTAAAAAATGTTTGTTCTTACCTCTGTTGTTATACTCATGTTTCAAGGGCTACAGCATTGCTACTCTTACAACAGCAGAGACAATCCAACAGTCTGCCTTTAACTCTATTCATATCACCAGACTAAATCTGACCACATTCAAACCAAACGTGTATCTGTTTGGTTACTGTAGACAGTGACCTCACTAATCTGTCACACGGAAGGTCAAACTGTCACAGATTTTGAACAATTAAACCTTTCATAAATCAAATCTTAAATAGAACAAATAAAACAATTTTTCATACAGAAACAATATGGCCTACAAAAGTTGACTTTAGAGTTGTCTAGTTATCTTCCTCTACAATAAGATTAAGCCTCAAAATATCATTAACCTGTAATATGGTTGCTTACATTTATGAAACATATAATTAGAAGGTTGGGTGGAAGAAAAGAAATGTGACAGAAAAAAGGATAAGCAGCCAACAAGAATACTATTGTGATGCAAAGGCCATTTCAGAATTTGGGAGCTACCCTAACTAAGCAGACAAAGAAATGGATTATAACTAAAGTGGGTCTAAAGTCCCACTTTCAGAAAAAAAGTAAGTTTTGGATTTCACCTGTCCACACTGCCAACAGTACTAACACCTGTTTTAATGACCGTGGTATTACTGAGTGTGATAAATCAGCAAAATGACCTGACCTTAAAACTCACACAGATTCTATGGTCTACTGCTGCCATTAAATCACCCTTTGGTTCTTTCGCTCTTCAACAGAGCAAGAGGCTGAACTTCACCAAGCCACATTGTAACAGTGATTCACACATCAGGAGGCCAGTAGGCATCAAGTTTATATAATATAAATAGAAATACTTTTGAGTCTGCAGACATTTCTGTCTTCTGTTAATTTGCAAGTTTGGTTTTCTAT
Organism: Xiphophorus maculatus; assembly: GCF_002775205.1. Taxonomy (NCBI): domain Eukaryota; kingdom Metazoa; phylum Chordata; class Actinopteri; order Cyprinodontiformes; family Poeciliidae; genus Xiphophorus; species Xiphophorus maculatus. The sequence goes on along the minus strand of NC_036465.1, from coordinate 15,195,233 downwards.
TAGCTGTAAGCTGCAACTATGAAATGTAACACTTAAAAATATTATTCTGTGTAATACATCTGTAAAATATTTGAGTGTCACTTTTTGATTTTAATGACTAAAAATATGTTTTCCTCTATATTTTAATATACTGTATAAATAACTGTATAATTACATATGTATAGATTGTGTCATATTTATGTTTAAATATGAAAAAGCCATGATCAAATTTCACTTTAATACCTTAGAAATACACTCTAAATGCCAGATGTTTTTTAATTGAACAATCTGGGATGTCCTCAGTAGAAGCAGTTCTTCAAACAGGCTGCAGTACTTGAAAAATATTGCTATGTGGTTGAAAATAGCACATAAAAGAGAGCATTATGTGAAAATCCCAAGTGAATGAGAAACAGTTTGTTGATTGTCTTCAAGTTTGAAAGGTTCATTTTAGTTCCAATAAAAAAACACTGGTTTGATATTTTTGTTTCGTACAGAAATTAGTGGATGGAGTTTTTATTGTTTTTATGTCACAAAGCTAATGATGATTTATTTCCTGTCTAACGAAAATAGATGAAATGATAATCTCAGTTATGCAAAGCAGAAATAAAAATATATTTATATTTAAATTTGAGTTACTAAAAATACTGATCTAATATTGTATATCTATAAGTTGTTAAAGGGCAGTCTTATGTGTTTTCCAGATTTGCCATTTTATAGCACGATCAAGTACATTGCCTTCAGTTGTATATGTCTTACATAAATTAAAAGAAACCTGACTTCGCAACGTGACACATTGAAATTGGACTTCTGTCTCTTTAAGAACCTGCTACTCTTTCCGACTCCACATTCATCATGTCATCACATCAAATGGTTGTAAACAGTCCATCAAACTGATTACAATCATTCTTAGGAGTGTTGGGCAGAGAGGTAGTTCAGTAGGCTTGCAGTTCCACCCGGTTTTTGCTAATTACTACTGCCACTAGTCTGAAGGTGCTGTGTGGTAAATTTGATTGGAGGGTTGCTCTGTGAGGCGGCAGCTCAACTGGAGATGACAATTAGAAGGAGGAGCTGTGTGAAAAAGGAAGCGCTTTGTGTAAGCAAGCATTTAGGCACCATATATGGCTGCCACAAGAGGTTCAAGGATTCTTCAAACATGCATGAAAGAATTATAGCAAAACTCAAGGTATATTCTTGATTGGGGAATAACATTAATTACATTAGTATATGATGTAAAGATAAAAAAAAGTGAATTTTATGTAACCCTCATTAAGAAATGTTCATGCTTCCTCGGTTTTCCTACTTTATGGACAGGATAAACTTGGTTTATTCATATTTTTTTCTTATACATTACCTTTTAAGATTGATTTATCATTAATAGGACAATTTCAGCATATTTTTCTAAAGCTGTTCTGCAGTGGTTTGAAATTGTCCAGTGACATGTCAGCAAATTATTTTTTTCCTTCAACAAAAGAGTTCAGCTTAATCAGTTAAAGACTGATATTTCCATATCTGTTGCAAGAGACTGCCAATCTTTGTTCTCTAGAGAGAACATGTTGCCAGGTCACATCTGATCCTGTTTTTTTGATTTAACTCAATTGCATTTGACCTTGCCTACAAAATTAACTGTTAATCCTGGAGATTTACACACTTTTTCTCAGAGCAAATGTGCATTATTGGATCATTTTCTTGTCAACTGTGTTTAACTATAGTTGACTTTATTTTTTATCTTTGGACTTGTGCAGACACATCAAAAGATAAAAGAGGGCTCACACATTCTCAAGATCAACTACACATATTTATAATAATATTTCTAACTGGTACCAAATGATGATTAATTAAATCAACCAGTATCGAACTATATCATTAAAACAACAAAAGCAAGGATACATCATTTTAGGTGTAGCAACTGAATACAAAGAGACTATGGAAACACTTTCTAGCTTTGTACCATTATTCTTACATGACATCCCCATGCATCCTCATCATTTTTGTAGTATTTTAACTAGCTGCATTGCTCCCTTTATTTCCACCCATTCAGGTAAGAAGGGATAAACATATATGATGCACTCTAAAAAAGTAATTATCACACTGTGTGCATGCATCCCGGTATTGTGATGGTGCTAATCATCAGGATATCTGTCATTAATCTGTGTTGACATGATAATTCCTGTTGGTTCTGTTTAAGGTGTTTTTGAGAACCTTCACGCAGCAGGGTAGCATGACAGCGTGTGTGTGAGTGTGTGTGTGCGTCTCTTTTTCTGGAAGAAATAAGAAGCAGATGCACTCAGTGTCACAGCCTGTTAACACTGCACAGACTGTTAACGGAAAAGATTGTAACAGACCTTATGTTTCTTTCCTTTTTTTTTGCCCTTATTGTGTCTCTAACTAACAACTGAAAGGAGAAATTACCTGATTGATGAACAAACTCATTCCTCACATGTAATTAATACACTACTAATGGCCGACCATTTGTCTTTCATGCTGTGCAGGAAGAGATGTAGGGCAAAATGCAATGATGAAGTTTCCAGACTGAGCTTTCTGGGATGTGGAAGATTGGGTTTCTTCTGCAAGATTTTGTTACTTAATGGCTTTTTGGGAAGCCTTAGGGATATGTAATGGACCGTGTAATGGATAAAGGATGATATTGATTGGCATGTGTTGACTTAACAATTTTGATGTGGAGAATTTATATTGATAAATGGAAGAGGATGTTACTGTGAGAAACAAATGCAACTTTTTTTTGTTGTTGTTGTGTGCAATGAATAGTTAAAAGCCAGAGTCATAATCGATGACATTGCCATAGAAACAAATGTGCGCAAAGAGTAGATAATGGAGGATAATGTGGAAACTGGTAGGGACCATGAAGATGAAATGCGTAGGAGTATAAGGGCCACGCTTTAAGTTTTCTTGAGCAGCACAAATATGGCACAAAACAAGAAAGTGCTATAATGAGGGGCTATGCCAAGTGAAGTTCACAAGATAAAGAGGAGAACTCTGCAAACAGACATTCAAACACAATAAATGAGGAATCAAAGAGGAACTTGCAACAGAGCTAAAATTACTGTTTGATTAAAAATATGTTCCCTGAGGGATCAGTGCAGCTCAATGATGAGCACAACCCAGAGAATACAAAGAAACAAACCCTTCTGCATTTCATTTAAACTTTTAAATAAGTCAGATTATTCGATCAATAAAATACATGGTCAGTTGGAAAGGTGAAGGGGTAGTGCACGTGTAATCGAACTGTCTGACTTGGCACGATGATAGTGATGGAACAAGTGGAGAGAGAAAAAGGGAAGAGGAAGAGAGAAGTGAGAGATGGTGATGGATGACCCAACATCCAGCATAGTATCATATCTCTGTGGATTAAATGCTCTGGGAAGCTGGCCCCAGAGTGTGCTTGTGCATATCATTAAGGCCCACGAAGAGGAGGAGGGCACGTTGAAGCTACTGCGTGGCCAAATGCACTGGGAGGCCACATCTCACAGCTGGTGCTCAGACTACGAAAGGTTTGTGAAAGAGGATAGGGTTTTATAGCTTGTATACTCTTTTTTTTCTTCACCGAGTATTTGAGATGATAAACATTTCATCTGGACAGAGGGAGAAAAATCAAAGTAACCCTGCAGGACTGGGTTGTTGTTTGCGTCTGAGTGCGTGGGTTGCTTGCGTGCGTGCAAGGTTTAGCTCGTGTGTACTTACCTGGTGTGCTTGCAACCCATGTTGTTCTTCCGGAAGGCACTTTAAGAAACACACTATGTCAGATATTGAAGTCTACTGTATAATTTGGCGGGTCTGTGCACGGAGGCCGGCTGTGGTATGAGTCATTGATTACACATCAGCTTAGTATGCTGCAGTGCAGACCCCTACATTGGTGGAGAAAGCAACTTGAAGCCCCCAATCAATAGCTGCAACCCTGTGAAGCTTTCCGTCAGGTCCAGAGCGAAGGACTTCCCGCCTCTTCTGTGCGCCTGGGCCTAACCTTTTGCAGGGAGAGGTGATAAAGAAGCTCATCATTTCTAATGAGGAATTAGTGATTCGGCCAGAAGAAATGACTGTCAGCAGCACATTAAAGAGTCCAAAAGCTCTTGGAGACTGAGAAGCGCCAAACTGCATTCACATGGGAGCAGGAGATTTTTTGAGCAGCAGATGACAGGGATTAACGGCTGTGCAGGAAACCCTAACGATAAAAAAACATATCTGTGTTCTGTTCATTATTTTAACTTTGTCAATTCATCTTGAAAAAATGTATTTTTACAAGGTTACATATGCTTTATTCAAGTCTCTTCTGGATTATTGGAATTCTTTTTCAATCATCTCTGTAGCGTTAACAAATAGTCCAGAATACTGCGGTTTGACTTCTAACTGGTAAAAAAGAAGCATGAAAACCATCTTCAATGGCTTACTGTCATTGCATCGTTTTTGGAGTTTATTTGCTCATTTTTAAAGTTCTAATTGGCCTAATCCTATCCTATACATGCTCTCCATGACATCCATGCATCTGCTGTGGCCACCACAATACTGCTCTTGTCTTTTATCCAAGAAGCATTTTTTAGTTTTAGTTAAAACTAAAAAAAAGAAACACTCAACAAAAAAATTACAGTTGTGCCATTCATGAATTAAACATATCTAAAGAGAGGTTCCTGCCAATAAAGAGTGGGAGGTCCAACTGTTTTTGTTTTTGCTGTGTTTCACTAAAATTCACACAACACTACTACTTTTCTTGTACTTTGAAAGAACAGGCACAAGGGGATGAGAAAAGCTGACTTCTTCAAACCAAGAAAAAATCTGCTGGATCTAGAGACTTTTCTGATGAGAAACGAACAAAGAAAAGTATATTTCCCTGAAAAACATCTTTTTTGAGTAATTTGCTCAATTAAAAATGTAAAACCCAAAGGTGAAAATAACAGGAATGAGAAGAGAACCACCTAATACTAAGTGGTACGGTAGTTCCTAGTAAAACAAAAGGACTTTGTCTTTTAAATGTATAAAGAATGGATCTACAAATTCCAGCTCACTTTTAAGATTCATAAAACTATCTGTACAGATCATTTCCAATTTTTCACATCGGTGGAACTTTGCTGGTTTGACTTAGCTACGACTTATAATTTTTATTTTAAGCATTTTCACTGGATTTTACTCATCATTCTAAGTATTGTAACATCAGTTCTAGTATTAATTTTTACCTAACCTAAAATGAACCTATTTCAACCCAAGAAATATAAACACTTGCATAGCCCACTTACCATATGCTCAACACTTGCAGATAACTTGGACTACAATGTTGGATTTTGTTGGACTTTTCTCATAAAACACACTTGCATAAATTCCAGGATGAGGATTACTAGAATATTGTTTGTTTTGTGTGTGGAACACATCAATTCTGATTCTTGTGGTGGGCTCCCTAGTGAGTTTTTTGCATGCATTTCTCTGCAATGTTTGATTTTGACTGGTCGTTTGTAAGTTATGGTAACTTTTTCTTTCTCCTGTGTAGCTATGCTGATCAAATCCAGGAGAGCTGTGCTGCTCTGGCTGCTTCTAACCCCATCAAGTGGCAAATGGGACTACAGAGTCAACCTGTTTTACCTGATGTTCAGTGGTGTAGTGATACAGTCGTTGCCTCTGAACGTTGCTATATGGTTAATCAATACTTACCTTGTATTTTTTCTGTGCTCCTAGATGACCCCAAACCACACACTGACCTAAATAAGAACAGCAGCTCTGAGCATCATCCTTACCCAACATGCGATCAGGGAACTCACTTCTTACACAAACTTCCACGGATTACTAATATCAAAACATTGTAACCATTTTTTAAGAACCACACAGTAACCCTATGTAACCACAGAACAAAGCAACATCCAGAGGACTGAACTTTAAAGACAGAAGTTTTAGCAAAGCAGAAACTCACTGAAGCTCTAAAATCAGAACCAGTGCAGTTGCTTGAAATCACATGATGCATTTCATGGTAAAGAGATGAATCAATCCAAATGACAGAAACACATTCACAGCTAATTAAAAACGTAATTGCGTGCACTTTACCCATTTAGAGGAAGATGAATGTGAAATCATTAGGCATCCTCTGAAAACCAGATGTTCATTAAATTATGTCTATACAAGTGCCATTGTTCAATAGATTGCCAGAATATATGCTTACAGTAAAATGCTGGCTAATTCACCCCTTAAAGCGCTTTAATTGATTTGAGCCTGCAAAAATAACATTACCAGCACAAATACCCCATTTCTACTGCACAACATCAAAAAACCAGAGCCGGCATGAAAGTTAACTATTATTTCTTCCATTTCTTTCTGTGATTCTAAAGCTCATCCATTATTAAGATCAATTCAAGAATCTGAAATGAATCGTGAATGAATAAGAAGTCTGATTAGTCTCAAGAGAAGGATCCAGTTGCCAGGCAATGTTACTTTTTAATAAATAATATCCTTAACCTCTAAACTTAAGAGTGTAATATGCGTTTGATGCATGGTAATCACAGCAGAGACAAGGCTACATTCTGCTTCTTCTGGCCTCAGACAAAGACATCTCTGGAGAATGCAGCAATTGGGCCTCACTCTCTTGTTCTCTCTCCCCTCCCCCTTTTCTCTCAATTAGCTCCCACTGTGCAACTCATTGGCTTTGCTGTAACAGTCCCTTAACAATACTTACTCGGCCTAGTCATTACTCAGTTCTACAAGGCAGGCACTGCCATCTGCATATTTAGAATGGATAAGACAGAGTCTGATAAAGATTATCTCAAATCCTGGGGCTCCCTGTGAAGAGTAAGAGACAGGCATTTTCAAATTTGCACCAGGGATGCCTACAATTTTTTTCTTTTCTTTGGAAAGGTTTCGTCACTAATAATCCTGGGTGGAAGACCAAAACCAACAGTTATAACAGAATTTCAGAAATTTTATTTAGGAGTGGTAAAATTAGATCCAACTTAGATATTTTTTTAAAACAACCTAATAGGAGTTAGCAGTAGTGGTTCTTAAATGGATCCCAACTAGGCTGATCCATATTTTATGAGACACAATCTTCTATTTTTTCCCTGAATACTTGTAACACCCCATGGATTGTGGTGCCCTGAGTGGGAAGCCATATTAAAATTAAAAACCATCATCAGTCTCTAAGTTTTATGCTTTCAAATACACACATACAAAAGTTCTGCTTATATGATATCTCAAAAAAAGATTTTTAGTGTCCAGAAAATTTGGTAACCATGGGTTTTAAAACCAGTCTTAATTTTTGACCATTGCTCATAGACAATCAATCAATCTGTCCATTTCAGAGCAGTCCCACAAATAAGAAATACATATTAAAAAACAGGCACTGAAAAGAACCAAAAAAGTGAGTAATAATAAAAATTAAGGCATTAAATGTTGCAGTTTCTAAAAGCTTGTCCTTTACCCACTTACATTTAAGTGTGTCTGATTGTGGGGGGAGGAGGAGGGAAGGGACGACAAATATATGGTAATGCCCACTGTGGTCTTGCCTTAATATCATTAGTGATTTTCACAAAACTTAATCAAAAATGTTTGAAATTCTTATTAAAACCACCTACATATTTATTGTCTTCCCTTGAGATCTTACCAAGTTAAGATCCAATGTTGGCCATGAAACACAGATTCTTTGTTTTAGACTGCCAAACAGCAGTGACAAGCTGGAAACCAAAATCCTCTAATTTTGTCACTTTCTACTTTTTTATTTTCTCTTTTAGCTCGTGTAGATATTGGATATTTTCAGCTCTGAGACAAGATCAAAAGCTATGTCTCTGGATTGTTTTACTGGTAGACAAAGAACAATGGCCTTCTTTTACATTTCTTATTTGCACTTGCATATTCTCCTCTGTTATCCATCTTCCTTTTGTGCTACAGCAATTGTAATGTGTTAGAATGTGCTTTTGTTAGTCACAACTCTTGGTGCTTATTTGCCTAATATACACCAATCATGCAGAACAGATGAAAAAATAAAGTCAGCCTGTCAATATTTTTTACACTAGTTTTTTGACTGACTATTGGCTAATCTAAAAGTAAAAATGCTGGAGTAAAATGAACAAATAAATACATGTTAGGGATGAGGTTGTATGTAGAGGACGCAGATTTGATTCTTTTAGCTCATATTTTTGCTTTTGTCCCCTTTATTTTGATTAGTATTAACTGAATAACTGTAATTGTTAATGGGAGAAGGTTGTCAGATTAAAAGCTCTGCAGATATTGCTCCTAAGAAACTCAAACAACATGCCTCTAAAAAGGTTGTGTAAAGTTAAGACTCATATGCCATGTGCTGAGCAACTACCTCTCCCAGTCGCTGCACTTGTGGAGCTTATAAGGAGGCCTGATGAACATTCACTAGGTGGCAGTCAAGTAACATCAAACCAGCTGGCTAACATATGCTTCCACGCATATATCAAGAGAAGAGAGATGGACTGATAATATGGATTAATAACATTTCTCTGTTTTATGGTTGTATCAAAATGTATAATTCAGTTGCTTTTTCTTTAAAGAAAAGAAATAAGTTTAGATCAAGGGCTTCTGACAAGGCTGATCATCTGTTTTTCTCATTGTACATCAGACTGTCAGTGTTTTTGTCATGGTTGGACTTGGCTGCAGTAGGTCTGCTGAGGAGAAACTCCCTCTCTGTCTCTCTTTTTTTACTTTAAGGATCTGTAAATTGCGCAAGCTGTGTTCCTTCCTCTGATATCTACCCACCTGAAACTGCTGTTCCTACACTTCACTGAAGCTGTTATAGAAAAAGACTTTGGTAGATCAATGAAATCCCCTTTAGATGAGAGAGAGCCATACAGGCATTTTGATCAATGCCAGATCAATTCCACTGTTTTGCCCAAACCTTGAGCCAAATAAAAGTGAGACTTCTTGTTGAGAAGCAGCAGTTGCCAATAATAATAGCAGTGTCTCTGTCAATGGCAGCCTGTATCTGTTTTCTGGCTACAGTATATTGTCTCCATGGCTAGGTTCGGGACACACCTGCTGGTCTCACTGTCTGTGTGTTTCCCCATCTTCTTTCTTTCAAATGTCTAGCAGTGACAGGTGCTTCAGTGCAATCTGAGCTGGCAACTTACATCAAAGCTCTCAATGTTTCCTAAAGAGGAACTGAAAGTCTTCATTAAAGAGACTCTGCATGGCTACATCTGACAAGACTAAGTGCTGTCTGTAACTGAGATGGCAGCAGATTGAGTGAAGGAGTTGCAGTCAAATTCATTGTCACTGTGTTATATGTTCCTCATCAACAACTACTGACAGTACAGTTTGTGTGGATTAGCATAATGCATCTGGCTAGTGTTGGTGGAAAAGTAAAGAATGTGGAGACAAGCTGCAGTCTTGCCTGCACAAGACTGCAGCTTGTGCAGTCTTGAAAGTCTGGATTTTGTGCCGTCCAGACTTTTATTGTAATTTTTATTTCATAAATAAGAGAGAGTTTATCAGGGATTATACTATTCTGGGCATATTTCTGAGTTTTCTGTTGATAAAAAAATAACATATTTTCCAGCTCACATTTGGCTAATGCTGGAGTGAAGCAACCTTGGATTTTGGCTTTTTACACAACTGAATCTGCAGCAAACACCACTTTATCCCCAGCTAAACCAGGCTGCACTCGATTTGTAGGACTTTTTGAAAAATTCCATTGCATCAGAGATGCCACCCTGAAGCATTGTTTACACTTTACATATCCACTACTGCTACTGAGTAGATGCAAACGATACTCTAATGTTGCTGCAATGCCCCAGTAATAACATTAATTAATCTCAAACTACACTATCCAGATCCTCGGCCTGCACTAACAGAGATTCAAATATTGGGTGCCAAATAAATACTAGCAAGTAAGACTGAGCTGACTGCAGCTTCTACTGTCTTTGCATGGAGCACATGTTCTCTCAGGTGAGGCCCTTGACACCACAGAGCTGAATATATCTGCTTGAACTGAATCTCAAGAAGTCAGGAATAAAAGCAGAAGAAAAAACAACAAATATAATATAATTTGCTTTTTACATTTACTAATAAGTAATATCATAACAGTTTTCCAATATCTCCGTTGATAAATATATTGGGTTAGTTGTTTCCACCTTAAATCACATATACAGCTGTTTATTTTTATAATGCTAAGATCATTAAAAAAAATCCAAACACCTTCTTTAGAAGGAGGGAATGTTGATTGAGATTCATCAACAAGACATTAAGATAAATTTCATTATAGTTTTTGGCTATGTTTGTTTGTTGAATTGTAGTAACATTTAATACATAAAACAATTAAAGATTAAAATCTTTTAAATGTTGTAAAAACAACTAAAAAATGAAGACATTTTAATACTAAAATACCCTGCATGTGAACTTTGCACAATTTATCTGAAAACACATGGGCTATGTAGAATAATAATAAGAAACTTGGTTCATACAATTTAAATTTCACAATATGCAATTTATTCCTTAATCTTTGGACACTTACAACTCATTTTAGATACATTCATTTATATGGTAAGCTAACAGTGTGTCTGCAACTTATTAAAAACTTTTCCATAGTGCTTTAAATCAACTTATCTGACAGTTTTGAAATTTATTATATATGTGATTATTTTTTTATTTCCAATATACATTAAAAAATATTTTTTGAAGCTAAAAACTTGCAATATTTTTTCTTTCACATTTGTTGTTAATTTTATCTTTACATCCTCAGCCTTGAAGTTAGCGTTGGTACCTTTAACAGAGAATGCCCGCAACTATTATTATTGTTTTTGCATTGGAAACAAATCCTCTGCTCTGGTCACAAAACACTTGGACCCCTCTGTGGACTGAAGGTTGGAGAACAGCATGGCAGTATTTGTAGAGTCAAGTATGCTCATCCTGTGCACTGCACCAGAGCAATTCAGGAGTTGTTAATACATTTCTGTGCTTCTCCAGCTGTCCACAGCTTCACAATTATATATTTCCACCAGTTGAAAACAAGAAAAATACATCTGAGGTCTTTAATAATGTAGACAAGGGAGCCACTTTGCCACACCCGCACAATGCATCCAAAAATTAGTGTCAAATTCATGCAGAGTTTGAAATGGCTTGGCTAGAAAAGACAGACTGAAAAATAAATATGTCAAACGTATTGGCATTCAGCATGAATAATGGATATTCTAATACATGAGCACGTTGTATTGTATTGCAAAACAGCCATATGAAATATACATAATCTAATTAGGCAATGTTCTCGGACATGGCACAGCCTGTTTTTGATCAATATGTAATAAGATCTAGTATCAATTAGTAATGGTCAGGGGAGATTTAGCGGCAGGAGCATTGCGACTCTAAAAGGTAAGTAAAACTGCTGGAAAGCTACTGCAGCATCCAGAGCAAACTAATCACACAATAAAGAATTAAATGCACCATTTATAAGGTGCAATATTGAAAGTTCAGATTTACTGCATCATTGTGTGTACAGCTCAGCTATGCCCACTCTATTGATTAAAGGAATTATGTCTGTTTGGTTTCCGACTCACATTTATGTAGTAAAGACTTTCCATATGTAAGAAGATCGCCTCGGAGAAAGTGATTATAAAGCCATTTTTAATAATATTAAATGGATTTATGACCAGTTTTCTTTTTTCCTTTTAAATGTTGCTTGAGTTTTCAATACACAAACTTTATTTCTAAATTGAAAACAGCAAAGAGATTACATATGGAAAAGTATGACTGGATGACTAACAAATCAACTTACCATACAGGATGAGTATATTATAAAGTGATGGGTTATACAATCCACTTTTCAAAGTTACTACCCTGCCTTTTCACTCAAACTGTGAGATTAGTCCTGAGTTATATTCATATCTATCAATCCTCTCATGGCCACAAATCAGTGTGGCTCAAGGATCTCTGGCAGGGACATGCTGAAAAGTCCGATTGCTATCTAACCTGTTTCACTGCTGGAGGAGGCGATCGGCCTATTTCTAACACAGGGGCAATGCGTTTGCCTGCTTGCACTTGTGTACGAGAGTGTGTGAAGGGAAGTCACTGAAGCAAAGACAGAGCGTGCACTTGAATGATTGAGGTTACCTGGGTGACCTCATAAACCAAAACCCATGGCAGTCTCCCAAGGTGAACGCTGAATTATGCCGTCATTAAAGGACAGGCCCAGTTGCCAAGGTTAGTATGTAAAGTATAATCATCCTCCTCCCTCTTCTTCCAGTCTCTCATTAGTCCACCTCACAGGGCCAGCACAGATTATACCTTGAACTTGCTTGCCAATTGCTCTCTGCTCGCTGGGATTGGTTCTGCTACAGGCCATTTAGATACCCTCCCACAATCGACAGCGAGCCGGACCTACAATTGTGCAGGTGTAGAATTTACATGTGCTTGCAAAACTCTGCATGTACTCTGGGTATGTGTGTGTTCTAGGCTGCAATGAGCTCACAGCAGACAGATCACAGAATTTGTCCCATGAAAAATGAGGGATGATATGACTTACAGCCGCATTATGTCCTAATTTATAAAAGAACTGCTCGGATGAGGCCCGCTGGCATTTCAACCGTTTGTTGAAATTAGGATCATTTGTTTTGTTTCCCTTGGCACTGTGTGCTGATTCAGATCCTTCACGCTAAAAAGGGTCTCTGTAACGTTTTAAGTGCAATACCACATAAATACTGCATGTGTCAAATGCAACCTCTCTCTTCGAGAGGCTATGTGTTGAAAGTATTGGCAAACAAATGCTTACTACTATCAAACATGGACACATTTTGGCACTAGATCACAGTGGCATACACAACAGCTAAGTTAATGCAATGCTGGAAACCATAAAGATTATATGTTAAAGAAAATTAATGAATGAACTAATTATTATTACAATTTTCTTTTTGTCTGTGTCACAGATAGAGTAAAAGTAAGTGTTGATTAAAGCTAAAAGGTTTTTGTTTAAATTGTTTTTAATTACTATTTTCTTTTCCAAAAGATGTTGATTTGCGGCACATAAAGAGAGGTTATATGAAGTAATTGTATCAGTACAATGCAACTAACTGGAATAGAAAGCAGCTTAAATTAAATGATTTCAGCTTAGAAAAGCAAAGAGAAGTTTTATTCAGAGTTAAGTCACTTCAGTTCGTGGTAAGAAATCCTAGTAACTTTCTGTTGCTAAACTAATGCTGTTCAAAGTAACCACAGTTCATGGCACTCATTTTAAAAATTCAGGTTTTATTGTGGTAACCTAAGCTCACTCTCAAAATGAAAAAAAGAGGCACCAACAAGAACAAAAACATTATTATATAATGGGGAAGTAAATCCCATGCTAAATATGGTTATCTTGGGCAGAATTAAGGGTTGCAAAAATATTCTTTTCACTTTTTTAATTCATAAGTTATAGAAGTGACACAAATGTAAAGTAGTGGTTGCATGAAAAACTATGAAAGTTATGAAATTTAGATGTGTAAGAGTTTAGAAGTCCACCCTGTTCTGACTTGTCAACATTATTTTTTTTTTATTCTGACATTTGTGTGCTGACAGTAGAACACGCTTAATGACTCCACAAAATCCCTTTCAAAAAATTCGAACTACACTTTTAATGGTTTCTCTAGAGAATGAGTTTCAGTCTCATAGAATCTTGGCACAGTTATGTCTACAGACTGTTTATGTTTTCATAAAAGTGATAGATAATGTTTATCCACTTTTCCACTTACTGTTGTCAATTGCCTGCTAATCTTGGTATTGGACGTCAAGAGCGGGTATTCATTTCAAAATTGGCTGTGACACACAGCACACTTCAATCTACAAGCGCTTTTTGGTTGGATGTACAGCTGCTAAAAAGTACCACATTCTGGCTCCGTTGATGTGTCTAATCTGAGTGCCGTTCCATTTAGTCAAACTCATTTTTTCGTGGCTTTGCGTAGAGGCTTTTAAGACAGAACAGAGCTTGTATATCAGGTAACTGTTCTATTGTACTGTAGGTCCAAAACATCACCGATTTTGACAGTGCAGCCCAAACCCCTGAAGAGAATAAAGAACTGTCTCATTCCTGTTTGGGTGTGAAAAAGTAGAAGGATGATCAAGATAGCTGATTTTTAGGAGAAGGATAGAGAAGAAGTACAAGCTTAATCCTCATGAGCAAAACTTTGGATTTTAATCTGCTGTTTTGAAGAACATAATACCTTCTAATGTAATATTGATTTTAAGACAACAACTATGATGTAAGCAAAGACCTATAGTTAAAACAGACTTTGATGTATTGCATGGTGTTTATGGTATATTTCAGTGTATTATTGTATAAAATCTTCACTCCATGTGGAACTGAATACTGACCCTCAAAATAGCAATGAAATAAAACTTTAAAATGTCATGTTAAATGTACAAATGTACAACAGTGATGTACATTTATATTTTTTATAATTTTTAACAATATTTATTGAAGTAGCTTCAGGAATTTTGACATATCACTAATATACACCCACTGGCCACTTTATTAGGTACACATATCAGTCATTCACATGCCAACTCAGGTTATTTAAGAATATATAAGATGTTGCCACTGTTTAAATTTTGAACATTTTCCCCATTAAATTGGGGAAATCAAATGACTCTGAAGATGGCTATTGGTGGTGTTGTGGGTATTTGAGTTTTTCAGAAACTGTGGTGCCACTGGGAGTTTAATACACAACCTCTTGGGCTTATGGAGAATGTTCCATGAAAAAAAACAAAAAAACCACAAAAACCCCATCTCGGAATAAAAATGCCTTGTGAATGTCAGAGGTTAGAGGGGAATGGCCAGGCTGATCAAAAAGTAGCTCAAAGATCCATTTGTTGCAAGTAGCAAATGTGGAAAGCCATTTCTAAAAGCACAACACATCAAACTTTAAGGCAGATGGGTTACAGCAGCAAAAGACCACAACTGGGCCGCTGCTGTCCATTACGAGCAGAAACTTGGACTGCAGTTTACACAGGCTCGACAAAATTGAACAATAACAGATTCGAAAAAAGTTGCTTGGTGGGATGACTCTTAGGTTTAGCTCCCATACACTCAAATAGGAGCTAAACCTAGTAGAGCTTGAATTTTGGTGAAGCAACATAGCAAACAACATATTCAAATCATGGAGGTGCATAGAACAAATCTGTCATTTCAATATGGAGAAAAGTCTCAAAAGTAGGTTATGGATATCTAATGAATCAATGCCATAATAAATTAAAGCCATACAATCTTCTACTAGCAAAGAGTTTCTACCAATAAAGTGCCAGGTGATTGTATTCATGAAAATTTGATAATTCCCTAGTTTTGCTTCATCCCTTTCAAATAGTCCAGAGCATATTAACTGATTTCCAATGAATTCCCACAGCTAGGCAGGACGAGCTCAGTTAAACAAATTAGAGTAGAAATTAAACTTTTGATAGCTGTGAATAATGATCCCCTCCGACTGGCAAATGTTTTAAACTGGTTATTGTGAAGGTGAAGTTAATTAAATTAAGGTCACATACTAGAGTCAGCGGAAGGACATTGGGGGTGTGCATGCGTGTGTGTATGCGTGTTCTGTGGCTTTTTCTAAGCAGAAACATTGTTCTATCAAATTCTTCCAGGGATAAAACTTTAAATCATTTCAACTAATATTTAATTCTTTAATTTTCTGCTATATTCTGCAAACAGTTCTGAGAATGAACATAGCATATAAAAAATTACACTTTTTTTGATATGCTGTCAGCTTATTCGGATGGGTGTTTACTTCAGCTCACCTAACAAATCTGTGTTTGTCTGTTCACTTGTTGCTTTAAACATGACATCAAATCCCCACTGAATTCAGGGCAGCAGGTCAGTCAGTAATAATTTGCTGTGCCTTCTCTGAGAAGAAGCTGACCAAAATAGGGTGGCCCTTGTGTTGAACATACAAGTGCTTCTGCAGTGGCCAGTATCTTGAACTCTCAAAACATCCTTTAATGCCTAGTGCAACCCTGAAGAAGCCCTGAAATGTCCTGCAGCAACAGCTGATGAATGTGCAGGGGAATCGAGCACAAATCTTCACCACACAGGTTACTAAGAAGAAGGCATGATGCCCGAACAACTCTTGAGGAAGAATCTACTATAGTGGCCTCTTTTTATATATACCATCTTACATGAAAAAATTATACCACCTCTCTGTATCTGCCCTTGTCGTCTTTTCAGGTGAGAGGATTGATTGCATTCTCCTGATGTGTTAAAGTTAAATGTTCACAAACAAGAGGGAAGAATTTGGTTTGATGCGCTACTTAGACCTACTTTTTTCTGCATTGCAGAGTTGCTGAAAGGTACTCAGAAACACGTTCCCTCTTCGTGAATGTCAAAGCAAGTAATTACACCATCTTAATTGCTAGTGACATGAGAAATGTACCAAATGTGCTCAAAAAGGCCCTTTAGGAACTGTGATGCTCAAGTGGTAATGTGTTTCTAAGGAGGACTGATGAAAAATAACTCTGAGAGACTTGCCAGACTTCTGACTGACTTCTCATACAGATATGTATTATCTGGATAAGGTCCAGTTCCGTTAGAAGTATCCAGAGCAGAATATTTCTCAACTTTTTTATGTTTTTTCTTAAAAATAGATATTTTTGGACTGAATTTATGTTTATGACAACTAGTGGTTTGCTAATAACAAACAGGTTTTATTTGCAACTCACCAGAATGCTAAGCAGAATGTCTAAATGTTGAGAGCCTAGGAGATTCAAAAGACGTTAATTTGTATGTCAACATTTATTTATTAGGCAAATCAATGTGCTTTACAAGCAAAGCTATATTCAAGCAATAAACATTGAAAGAATAAGCAACTGCTTTAAAAGAAAGAAAGAAACAGTGAAATGCACATTTAAAACAAATTAAGACAAAAGACAGGAAAAAAATAAACTGCTGAAATTATGTTTGGCCTTCACATGAAAACTGCAGTATGAAAGCTGAAGGCGTGACATGTAATGAATTAAACTTTGTCCTGTTTTTTTCCCGTTTTGTGCTTAATTCTCTCTCTCCTAGACAAATTGCCCTACTAACTCTGTTACATTCTCTTTCATGGCATGGATTTTTTGCTTGCTTAGAGCTTTTATGTTTAGCTGTGTTTCTCTCCTACATAAAGTCACCAATAGAGCTACTGTTACCAATAACTTAAAAAAAAACACAGGAAGTACTCTGGGACAAGGGCTTCTCTGTTTTTTTTAATGTGTTTGCTCTATTTTTTGTAAATCCCTGATAGGTCACGGCAGATGGCCACTCACTCTAAGCCTCGTTCTGCTGCAGGTTTCTTTATTAAAAAGGACTCTCTTCTTTCCAATGTCTCAACATGCATGCTGAGAATGAGGGATTGCTGCAAAGTTAACCATTTAATCGACTGTCTTTTCTTGCTAAATGCTTGTTCAGGAGGAGTAATTACTGTAACTTCACTACATTGTCTTATATCTAGGATTGAATGGTAACGTGGTATGTACAACTTACTCACCGTGATTTGATTGAACTGACTATATGTTTTTTAAGTATAAAGTGTTTTTTGTGTAAATTTGTGCAAACATTTGTTGTGAAAGCGTGCTGAATAAATCAGGTGAATTTCAACAGTTCATGTTGTGGGTTTCAAGTCATGAAGAGTTTCTGTCTTTGTCTTCATGAGCATCACCTGTTGTATGTGAGTAAAAAAGAAGAAGCTAGGGAAATTCACATAATGCTTTCCAGCATTCCCAGAAAAGAAATTGAATGAATGAATAGTAGAATTTAATTTAATCTAATGCATTTATTATCATTGTGTGTCACATAAAATGAACTTGCTGTCTGACGCACACAGAACAGTATCTCATAATTATTCCTCTTAATATCCAAGCCCCAAATATAAACAGTTAATAAAAAACATTAAAATAGAAAACCAAAATAAATAAATGCAAACGTTTCCGATTAAGTGCAAAACCTGCAAGTTGTACAAAAGTACCATTAATTGTCACTGCTAATTTTGGGGAGTTTAACAGGCACAAGATGGGGAAAATTCACCTCTCTGATTGATATCAGATAGAAACTCTTCAGAAATCGGCATATTTAAAGTGACATATATTTACCAGAAGGCAGCAGAGTAAACATGTGTCTAAATGAATAGGAAAAGTTCTGCTGCAACTTCTGGAATGGTAGATCCAGAAGGGGCAGAGGAGGGCCAGTGATCTCCTGGGCCGTTTTCCTCATCCTCTGTAGAGCGGATCTGTCAGCTACAGATCACTTACATTAAGTTAGAACACCTCCCACTGACCTGTGGAAAAAAGACTGTAGCCGGGTGGAGGCAGATAGGTTTTACTCTTCGTTCTGAGGAGATGGAGCCTCTGTTGAACCTGAACAGTGTTCACATATCATTTATGATCCTTGCTGAAGCTCATACCCAGAAATTTAAAGCTTTCTCCCTCCCTACCTCTTCAAAGTCAATTGTACATAGATCATCACTCAATCTCTGTGATATTATGGTAGAATACAGCATAATACCAGCATGCCCAGTAGCAGTGACTGATGTTTATCATGTCTACCAGGTTTTGATTTAACAACATGTGTTTTTTAATAATTCAACTACTGTTATAAGGACAAGAAATTGGGTTCTTCCAAAGGACAATCACTGCAGCAGTAGCTCCTAATTAAATCTATTACTTTCAAAACTGGTTGATTGTCCCTTTTGGGTCCTTGCAAAACAATCTCCCAGTGATGTAAGTTTAGGTTGTTTTGTTAAATTACAGCTTGAAAAAAAGAGCAGAACTTGATCAACGTTTTTATTTTTTTCAGAGTACATGTGGATCTGTTTTTTGTTATGATTATATTAGACCGACCATGACATGTAACTGTGTCAAAGCTATCTGACACTGAGCGATATGCTTTAGATCAAAACTGTTTGATAATCATCTGATTTCATTGTGCTGTTCAAAGAAAACATTGTTTGGGGCCATTTTCTCATTGAATGGGGCTGTTTGAATCAAAAAGACTCTTCTCGATTCAGCTCTGCTCTGATCTGCTTTGTTTTGAGTTTTCTGTCAAGATGGACAGAACTGGCTGTTTTAGCATTGTGCCACTTTGCAAAGCTCTAATGATACTTAGAAAGAACACAGAGTTTGGCTCTGGTTTGCAGAAGAAAGAACACATCTACCACACCGGTTCATGAATGCATTCATAATTCCTTGTTTGTTTTTACTTCAGTGTTCCCTGTGCTCAAACAGGGATTAAAAGTTTTACCACTTTTGAATATTGGTTCATGTTTGACACGAAAACTGGTCAGAAGAAGAATAATGTAATGTATATACCTGTAAATAAAATGCACCAATGAGGAAAAATACACACAAAATCTTTTACCACATTTGCCTTAAACGTTCTACAGCATTTTATGTTGTTGGCAACAATTCATGTCTTGAAGATGTGCTAAAACATGTTTGAAAAACTCACTGTCTTGGAAATTTTGAATGGAAATAAAAACTTTCCTCCTGATAAATTCCTGGTAACCTGAGCAGTTGAAGTAAAAAAGAAAAACATTTATTTTCTTCAATTGCTTGAGGTTATTTATCTTAAAAGTCTCTGTTGTTTTTAGGCATGTAACTAGTAGAGATAGCTAACTTCTAAGAAAAGTTATTCATCTGCTACTATGGAAGGTTAACATTTTGATGTCCAATATTTGGGGGGCAAAATATCGAGTTTACTATAAAGTATAATGTAAATGTTCAATAAATTCAAGAGTCTGGATGGACTATGTAGGATGATAGGATCGATTGTCCTGATTTTGAATTATGGCTTGCAGCATAAAAGCACCTTGCAGATAATTTGTTAAAATGTTTAATTCAATCTGGAGAGACTCAGACGGAGATAAGAAGACAATTAGAAGAGTTTATTGACAAACAGAATTTAAAGTCTTTGGCGCTCGGGCCCCGGCTGGGGATAACGGTTATCGCAGCGTTAGCGATAGGCTTCAGATGAGCATCCCCGATGCTGTTAGGAACATCATCCCCCAGGGCCCGGCACTGGTGGTGGAGGTTGAAGAAGGGTGCGGGCCTCAGGACCGGGCGAATGGAGGAGAAGGGGTGGTGGTGGGTTGAGCTCGGCTGGAGAGCGAAGGACGCCATGAATGAAGGTCCTTATCAGCAGGGACTTGGTCGATGATTGGACGTGACGTGGCTTGGTCCGGCGTTGATAGGTCGACAATTGTGGGCAGGTCGCTTCAATTAACGGGTCCCGGTGGGGATAAAAGAGTCTTCCAGTTTGAATTTGCGCCTAGGCTTCATTTCTTAAATTTGTTCTTGTTATTTAAAAAGAGTCTAAATATTGATCAAATTCTGCAGCTCCACAGTTCTTGTATTGTAAAATAAATCAGATTTTAAAAAATGTTAAGAAAACAATAACAAAGGGCATCAACCCACATAGAGTAATTTCCCTAAATGAGTTGCACTCAAACAGGCATTATTAGAAGTCAGTGGAAGAAAATTGTGTAGCAGTTAAAATAACATTTATGTGTTTCTATAGCTTTAAAACATTACATACAATAGAGAGAAATAAAATATGTTATATATATATATAACATATTGCTTTGTAAGAGTAACATGTTTAAAGACCTGGATTGAGTCTGCAATCTCACATCACTGCAATGTAATGTGCGGCACTATTTTACAGATAGAAATAAAACAAAAACTATTATGTATAGGAAAAATTACTTATATTGAAGGTTTACTTAAGTTTGGCTGACACTAATGAAAACACACTTTATTAATTAGGCAGCAGGTTGCTCACAATTCCCTGGAGAAATATTTTAAGGCCATAAATTTTAAAGTGCAAAAGAAAAATGTTGGTTAAACTGCAATATCAGAATAATTCATTGCCTGAGTGTTTTTGTAATTTGCTCCACCTGTCAACTGAGTGCAAGTCTTATGAAGTTTCAATTGTCTCCAAGTGACATGTTTGTTTTTGCTTTTTTATTTTATTTAAGTGTTTAGATGTTTTCTAGGCACCACACATGACAAATTGTTCTTAGATTATAACAACACATTGTACAGGAAAAATCATGGTTGGTTACAGCAGGGTGAAGATTTTCTTTCAATGAAGGGCTAAGCTTGGCAGAGCCCAGCAGCCTGTTATTTCCTGCTCAGCAGCTTCACTGGAAGATCAACAAGAATAAGTTGATTGTAAAAGGTCAGTGCACTGAAGGCCAAAAGGGGAAGAATGTCAGAAGCCTATGACAGTAAAAACCAGACTCTGATGTTTGGACACAAGAATCCAAGATGTGCTCCAACCTTGGGGCCATGCTTGTAGCAGATTTGACAGAATGATAAAGGGACACCAAAAAACAGACCAAAAAAAGCTGAGTAACAAATGACATGATAGGTTAAACAACTGGCATTCTAGTTGGCATGTAAATGTCTAACTAAGTCTAAGATTTGCATTACAAGAAAACAACATACAGTGGCTTGCAAAAGTATCCACACCCCTTGGACATTTCCATATTTTGTCACGTTACAATCACAAACATAAATCTATTTCATTGGAATTTTATCAACCAAAAAAAGTTGCATACAATTGTGAAGTAGAAAGAAAATCATACATGATTCAAAACATTTTTTTTACAAATAAAAAGCTCAAAGGCGGCGCTCCGTTCACCCAGGCGTTTTGCACATGAACATTTCAAGTCAACACTCCAGGTATGTTTTTGATGAGGGAATAACACAAACATGATGTAAAGCTCAAAATGTCAATTTTACATAATACTGTCCCTTTAAAAAATATACTGAGTATGTCTGGGTAATATATATGTTGATTAATATCATTAGATTTTCTTTCTTTTACTCTATGCTGTAGTACTGCAGATTTGAAGCATTGAACTAAAAGGTGTTAGAATCCTCCATTTTCACGTTGACTGTTGACAGAGTGATGGCCTAACGTTGATGATTTCATATTAAACTTTACATTATGCTGACACCGGAGATGGGATAGCTAAGCCGTGAATTAAGCTTAAAATCCTTTTGATTCCCTTGGCCAGCACTATGCTCATCACCATTACTTATTCACCAGAAATAAAATTAAAAAAAGGACTTCCAGGGTAGTAGCAGTCCTTTACATGCACTATATCCTCTGAGTCCTATCTACCTGTTATAATCCTGCATAGTGGAAAAGTGTAATGTCACCTTGTGTGAGAGGCAGCTCTCTCACTGAGCAGGAAAAAAAGTAATTTAGCACGAGTGCAGATCACATTTAATTAGAGAAGAGGATTTAAATTGCCATGCATCAAACACTGCGGATGACCAAAAAGGAAAGAACTTGGGCCACGGGCCAGATTCCATGAGCTCCTCCATAACCCATCAAAATCCCCTGAGCTATGAGGGGTCAATAAGTCAGAACATAGCCACCTTAATTAACAATGGCCATAGCTGGGAGGAGTGCAGAATTTCAATGACTGCCACCCACACTTCACTGAACTATGAACAAAATGTATGAAATAATGAGTTTTTTCACAAAAGTGCTATTTTTGTTTTTTTTGCTGCGAAGTCCCTAATCTATGGTCTCCGTCTAGGAACATGTCACTAAACATCCTCCTGTGTAGGAAACGCGAGATGATTATACTGCAGTTATTCATTACATATATAAGATTGATATCTTTAAAAGCCGCCGCAGATCAAATGAGTTTGATGTTTCTCATTCACTAATGACTCCAGTCCAGAGGTAATTTTTTCAGCATGTGTTAACCTGTCAGGAGTGGGTGAATATTTTTACCATTTAGCTGCCAACTATTGTTGGGGAGTAATTTCACTTTCATTATGTTTTTCTATCAATAATAGCCGCACAGCTGTCAGAGTCCATTATGACACATCTACATAAGGACGGGAGCAAACATTCACGCGTACATTAGTTTGAGGCATAGACAGCAACGAATCTAAACTATACAAAGATGAGCTCCTGTTTCAAATCCCTGTAAGGCCGCATAACTGCATCAGATATACAGTATAAGCATATATATGTAACAATATGGCTGTATCTGTCCACTGTCATTGAAATAAAATATGTAAAATAGAACTTTAATTTAGTGTTATGTAAACTCAATGGTTGCCAACTTCAGTGCCGTTTGTCACTTTACATACCAAATAATTTTTATCTTCTCTTTGCTATTAACCAAGAAAGTGGTAGAAAATGTTGCTTTGACTGACAGTCAGTATATTAAACCTCCCTTGTTTACAAGTGCTATCATTTGTATAGCTTTAATAGATCGTTTCCCCGTTTAAATCAGGTAAATATGATGAAAATTCTAAAACATTGTATGTAGTTAACTCAGCAAAGCCCACACCGTTCAACAGATTGCCTGTAATGTCTTTTTGCAGCAAAATGTGAAGTAGTCTGCACTGACATTATCACCATACCCTCCAGCTGTATCTGCATAACAAGAACAATCTGTTTGATGGTCTAACGATTGCTGCATATTGCTTTGCATTTACAGGACCCCAAAAAGATTTACATGCCACAAACATGTTAAATATTAAAGGCCTCTATTGTTTTCCCTTTCTGGGGAAAGAAAGCAAAGCACCGTTCCACTCCAGCTTCATAGGGGATCAAATCCCATATGGAGCGTTACCGTTACAGTGACCGAACATCGCAGCGCACATCCACGTGCCCCTGCAAGCGCTGTTATTGACCATCAGAACACTGCTGGGGCGGGAACAAGCTTCCCCGTGGGGGCCAGATGAGTAAAGAGCTGTCAAACTTGGTTCCCCAAAGTGTTAACAGACCTCCTGTCTGCAACGATCTCCAGGTCTGTGTCTACCCTTGAGTTGAGTTCTCCAAAGCTCAGTAGAACTGTGTTTCTAAATTCAACATCCTCTGTTTCTATGTCACACAGGAAGAATGGACTGATGAGTGACTGTTAAATATAGTCGTCAACATTTTTGCTTCACTCAGCAGTGTTAAACTGCTTTGCTCAAAATCTGTTGAATGTGTCCTCCACAGAGCCAGACCGTAATTAAATGCTTTATTAAATTACATTAAAAATTACTTTGTAGCAGGTAAATATGTGTTTAGTGAATGCAGGTTTAGAAAAGAGTTTACCTTACATGTAAACTAATGTAAAAAGTAAAAAGTTTGATTCAACAGTATAGAAATGTTACAAATTAAAATCTTATCAGTGCTAAACTCACCGGTTCCTTCTGACCAAAACAAGATGCTTATATAAACACTGGAACAGTCACTTTTTTGTGCTTTTTTTCTTTTCGTATTCCTTTAACAGGTTGTTATTTTAAATGATTACAGCTGGACAAAGGATGAGCAGCTTCAAGATAAACAGGAAAGTAAATTATACTGTATCTGTTTGTGTGGACTGGTGTGAAGTTGATTAATTCTTCTTTTTCTTTTGTCTGCTTTGCAGTGAAACTGGGTCGCCAGTGCATTGTACCTACCTGTTAACATAATATGTTTAATTTGCAGAACTCTCAAATAAATCAGAGTAATGTAGCTGAGACCTAAGAATCCCTCTGGTGGGCTTTTTCTTGCTGTGCTGTTGGAAGAGGAGCAATTATAAAGCCTATTTATTAAAACAGCACAAAAAACGCGTTCTATGCATCATAGTGGCATTATATTTCCTCTACATTCTTTGTCATGTGTATCTCAACACTGTTTATTAGTAATTAGGATAGTATTAGTTATAGTATTAATGTACTACTATCTGACTGAAAATGTTCCACACCCAATATTAAAAAATTCCCCTAATGAATAGATCCTTCTTCTGCCACCACCAATGCTCCGACCACAGAGGACACGGACAAACATCATCTGTGGGCGTCCTAAACTGTCTGGGTGCAGAATGTTGGCAATAAATTCTGTTGTCCCTGCAGGGACCTCTGCGGATTAGGCTATTGTCCCACAGATACCAAAAATATTCCCACCGGTAGTCTGTGTGTTTGAATATAGGATGAACACAAAAAAGTTTTTGTTCTTTAACTTTCTTCAGCATTTTATTGTCCCAACGAATCCCATGACAGAAAGAAGGACACCAGTGCAGTTGCGACAGCGACTGGTGTGAAATGTTAGATTTCTGTCAGAAAATCTTATTGGACACTTTTGTAAATATGGTCATAATATATTTTTTAACATGAGTTTTTTTTCCCAAAAATAAAACATGGGTTTCCTCAAACAAAGAGCCTTGTTGCAAAGAACATAAGATAGTCGTTGTAGTTGTTGCTGTTGTTAATTTTATTGCCGAGTGCTTTTACACGTTTAAACTGTAAATAAAGTAAGAAAAAACAAAACATCAATACTTAGTATCGCACAATTCAATCAACACAAACTTAAACATAGATTTATTAGCTAGGCTTGACTAACCTGTTATAAGGCAGTTTATTCTTAGAACACTTCGTCATATAATAAACATCGGCATTCAACTATCACAGCGCAGCAAACACAGCTAGCATTAGGCTAATTAGCACTAGCAAATTCAGCAAGCTAACGCTTAGAACAGATAACAAAAAACTCATCTCCCCACAGCTTACAGCATTAATAACTCACCACGTTGGGCAACACTCATGAACGCCAGTAGAATATGATTTTTATTGTAGCTTCAGCTTGTTAGCTTCAGCTAACGGCAGTCTCGGTGTATAGACCCTTTTCACAGTGACGTCAGACAATGGCCGCCATAACTCAAAACTGGGTATCTTTACTTCCGGTGTGATTTTGCCTTGGGAACCAAGCTGAAAACTTCCCGCATTCTCATAATCTTAAGGATATAATAAAAGGTAAGTTTAATAATAACAGCATTTAAGTGTTAGATAGCTGTTACTAATCATTGTAAATTCACCATTCTCTATCTGTGTATAAAATAAACAGCCTCCGATCGGAGAGTAAACCACCTAGCAGCAGCTTTAGCCACATTTAGGAAAAATATACTCTCTGTCAGCGCTGTAACGTTAGAGGTTCACTTTCTGTGTTTTATAAAACAGTGTTTACGTGCTAGATAACCGTTATAAGTCATTGTCAATTTACCATTCTCCAACTGTATTCAAAGGGACCAGCTTCCGATCATGAGTAAACCAGCTAGCAGCAGCTTTAGCCACAGTTTGGAAACATATACACCGCCGCCTGTCAGTGATGTAACGTTTAGAGGTTCATTTTCTGT
The DNA here is from genome assembly GCF_002775205.1 of Xiphophorus maculatus. NCBI lineage: Eukaryota > Metazoa > Chordata > Actinopteri > Cyprinodontiformes > Poeciliidae > Xiphophorus > Xiphophorus maculatus. The sequence goes on along the minus strand of NC_036465.1, from coordinate 15,169,185 downwards.
ATTAATGGAAAATAAAAACAAGACAAAAGCCACAAATAACAGTTGGGCTTGACGATATTTCTGTTTTTCCAGCAACAAAATGCGCATCTCCATGCACTGTTCATGTTTCTGTCACTGCTAACTGTCACAGAGTCTCTCCCAAAGACGCAAAGAAGGAATAAAAATAAATACACAAGAAAATATTAATGTGCAATGATTTGGATAAATAACTTTAATCTGATTACTGGATTTGAAATACGAACTCGTTAGATTATTCGTTACCGAAAAAGTGGTCCGATTAAAGGCATTACAAAGCAGCGGCGGCACCGGACATCTCTGCTTATAACAAACAAATCCCTATTTTATGGGATGAGTGGCAACTCCAGTCTATAATTTAATAATCTGATCAAGATTAGAGCCTAAAACGTTATAGTTCAAAAACAGTAAAAAGTTCTGGTTAAGGAACAGTTATGTCACGTAGTTAGCTAGCTAACAAAATTCACTAATGCTAAGCTAACGGTTACGCAAAACAAAAATACCTACCTTCATAGTCAAACAGGTATTGTTCGGTGAAGAATTTGTAGCCTTTGTCTAATTTAGATTTTTTTGTCAGAGAGAACTGGTTTACAAATCGTGATATATCTTCAAATCTTATTTTAGGCAAATGTTTTAGAGACTGTGTAAACTCCATGCTCCGGTGATCTGTCTGATCAACATATGCTGTCAGATTTATACATCTCTCTCTCTCTCTCTCTCTATATATATATATATATATATATATATATATATATGAAATAGACAACTTTATCATTACTTACTATGTACACCGGAACTAAGGATACACAGCTTCGAGCCAAAACGGAAGTTGTGTGACGTCATGTGAAAAGGGTCTATTACTGGCCTGCCGTAAGTTTCTTCTCTTATTTCACCTCCCCTCCACTACCAATGCAAAATAACTACAGAGCCCCCTAGCGGAATGGGAGGAGTGAATCCAACAAGCCTCTTGTGTAATAAGCATCACAGTCTGTTAATAAGTGTATTCCCTGCACAAAAACAAGGCAAAAAAAGTAAAAAGAAGTGCAAAATGACTAGCAGTATGTGCAAAATGATAACATTAAAAAAATAAAAACAACAGAACAATTCTTTGAAGATTAAATCCAATCCATTCAAGTTTTTGCTTTGTAGAAATCTGTAACAAGTTGCTAAAATAACAAGTCAGGGGCGTAAAGAAAACCTGAAAGATTAGCATGAAGTGCTCTTTGAAATCTTGTCAATATTACAAAATGTTGACTGTGGGAGGAAAGAACGATGATGAACTAAGGGTAGATTCTACACCTGATGATAAAATGAACTATTAGAGTTGCATTTCTTCCTCAATGTCATCTGGTTAAAGTTAAATAAATTTGGCAGCTTATAGTACTTGGAAGTAGATAGCTTTCGAATAGGACAAGGTGTTTGAACGATTTGAAACTTTACCATGTTTTTATTTTACTTATTTTTTAATAGAAATGTTTCTTTCAGGAAAGTTAAATATACTGACTGTTGCTAAAGTTGAATGTTTAAAATATCACAAAGCATGCAGAAGGCTGACAATACCTCCCCAAACCACAGAAAAATAAAAAGAAAATTAAAAAATATTGATATAACACTTTTAATATATATTGTTCAGGTACAAAATGAACAAAAGGTAATATTCCAAAGGCATGTTTTTGAAAGTCTTTTGAATTTTTGTTTTGTTAAATGTTAGCAAATCAATCTGCTTTAAAAGTGACACAGTAACACAAATTGTACTGAAAGAAATTTACTGCCATACGGGCATAAATATATTCCTTAGAGGTAAGCAAGTATTTTTATCTTAAAGATTTAAGAGAACTCAAAAAATCAGGCCTTTTTGATTTCATATTTGGTAGAGTAGATTTTCTGTAAATTTGGCAGTGTACTACTAAACAATAAAACAAAAAGATCTTGATTGATTGTCTGTGTTTAATTGAGATAGAAAACTGCACAAAGTGACAAGAGGAAATATGAATGGTGAAAGGTTCCCATGACAACAGTGAGGGGTTTTAATACATCTTGGCCTAGAATGATGAAGAGAGAGACACACTGTATGCATTTAGATTCAAGTCCTGCACCTTCAGAACGAGGAGGCAACTTGAATCACTGTTATCCTCTTCGGCAGTTTCAAACCTGTTGCATTTAAACGGAAACTTCATGAAAGATATTTTGCATTTGACATTGGAATAACCTAATTTTTTTCATGATAAAAAACTGTGATGAGATTAATCTGCTGAGATCCTAGTCTTCATCTTTATTGATTCAAATCCCTTGTTTGACCAAGAAACTCTGTGTTGGACCTAAAAACAAATCTGTGTTGCATCAGAGTATATCAACTGAGTACCTGGTCACATTTCTTTACCTTTCCTAAATTGCTTTCTTTTTCCCAAACTTCTTTCCATAAGTTTATAAAATGTACTTATTTTCTAATTCATAAGTCCTAATGAAAAGTAAGGTTGTTTGTCATATTTTAGGATCGGCCTGTCAGTGTGTGTTATTACAAGCCTTATTGGTTTCTTGATTTTCGTTTAATCTGCCTCCGAGATGCATTCCTGCTCACCCTTTACGATCTCATATTGTTTTATTGAACATGCATTGTGCTTCTCTGGTGGTGCTTGCTTTTATAGCAAAGCTGTAAATTTCACTCTTTTAAGATGAAATCTTAGATTACTTAAAAATGTTGATGCTGAGATTTACAGAGGACATGTGCTGAATTTAGAAGTCGTGTGGTGTATCGGGGGTTGTTGATAAATTCTCAAAATGTAATATTCAACAAAATACTATTTTTTTTTATCATTCCAGTATAGTCTAAAGTCTCTAGAGTTTCTCAGATAATTATCCATCCATCTAATTTTTCCTGTTTGTTTTTTAAAATAGATATTTTAATCATATTAGCAGCACATTTATCAGCTGTAAAGTCTTTTGTTTCCTTTCTTAAAAAAATATAAAATGGACTGAAAACACCTAAAATTTTGAGTAGAGAAAAGCCTGAGATTTTGACTTACAACTGTACTGGAACCTTGCTTTGTTGGATATTCTGTAAAGGAGATTTCAGTTTCACCTTTCTGAGCTTCACAAAAATTTAAAGATTCATGTTGTGGCTTTAAAGCTTTTAAACTCAACCAGGTGTACGGGAGGACAATTTTCCCACAGGAATGTGGGCCAATTTAACATTGATGCTCGACAATAAAATACTGGCAAAACGATGCATTTTATATACACAAGTAAATAGCAGAAAATTGATACTTTACCGTTTCCTCACAGACTTCACTACAGCACAATACTCACTATGTGACATATAGTGAGAGGAGCGTTTATCTTAGTGACACGTAATTGCAAAATAAAGCCACAGCATCAAAAAACTGAACACTGAATAAATATTTAGATAGATATATAGTGTGAAATAAATTACATTCCGCTGGATTCAAGTGGAAAAAAGACATTTTAAAAAAGATAACTCGTATGGTCAGTCTGACCATTCAGATTAACTATATGCTGTGTATTGGGCAAAGGAAGTCAAGCCTGTCATGGATTCTCCACTAAATAGCCTTTCTGAATTCTTTATGTATCTTTTTAGGCTAAAAACTATCATTCTTCATTGTATTATAATTCTATCACAAACTGCATCACATGATCTAAATAAGTCTCATCTATGGCACTTAACCTTTCAAGCTGATTTTATGAAAGTCAGAAATACTTATGTTTCCCAAAAACCTTATAGTACAAATTGCCTCCAATGTTTAAAGATTTGTGATTGCCTGCCTCTTTAAAAATGTTAAAAGCAGATATTCGATCTCTTAAAGCTACAGAGTCAATGTCTGAAGATTGTTACTTTCCTAAAATAACGGTTTAGTCTTTTTTTTGCCATAAGTGATTTCAACAACAACAACAAAAATCACCACGTCTTTCTTTCCAAAAGATAATTTTTGGCAAAAAAATTATCTGGAAGAGTCCACAGAATATTAATGTAGCAACTCCTGTTACGCTTCAACAACAGGTAAAGTGACTGTTCAAGTCTTTAAAACAGACGTCCTGCATAACTATCAGTCAATTTTTTAAAAATATATTATTATGACATTGTTTTCTGCAATAAAACAATGTCATATTGCTGTGAGCATGTAGAATGGTGATGTCCAACAGTGAATCAGACAATTACTGTTTCAGTTTATTCAGTGTTTGTAAGTGGGACACATTACTCTAATAGAGGGTTAAATTTCTACACTTTCACAAGATACATAATGTCAATTTTGTCACAAGTGTTCCTAAAGCAGCAGCTTGCATGTTAAAATGCTCAAATTTAGTCGATTGAGGCTGACTCCTGTGTCTAACAATCACATCACCTCCAACTCATGAATCGTTTTGAAGTTTGCCAAGAGTGAACTACTGGCTTTTCATTCAGGCAGTCAGTTGTGCAAGGCATGAATGATGGCATGTTTCTGTGTTTTTCAAGGGCTTACCATTGTTGGAAGTCATCCCACTGACATGACACAGCTGGCACCTTCTCCCAATAAGTAATTCATAAAACTTCATGAAAGACATGAAAGGTGTTTGGGCAACAGCAAAAAGATAGTAATAGTATTTATATTAAATGTTACTAATAATTATATAGTGTTTTATGGATATTAATATTTTCATTTTGAGTTATTTTGCATGTATGGAATCACTGAAAATGAGCAATCTGTCTGACTAGGTGTTGGAATCTCTTGACTTTTTTGTATACTAAACCCACTGTGAAATTGCATGTTTTTACTACATGTATAGTAAGTATTCCTTAACTTCACAGAACCTCACTTCAGAAAATCCAAACTATACCATTAAGACTGATGTGGGGCTACAAACTCTTGTTCCAGGTGAAAGGCTTACTTTGAAGGAAAACTCACAGATATTATAAAAGAGAAGAGCAAAGGAAATACCACTAACAAGCTCTCTGGTTTCTCAAGGAATTTGACTTGGAAAGCCATAAAGCATTGCTGGATGTTCTTTATAGGAATTATCAGCTCAGCTGGAGCACAACTTTGACCAAATTGCTTGCCTGAAACTACACAATATTACTAGAGTATAGTAACTTCAAGTTTTGATTCAACAGAAGCTGGGATGTATTAATACCTTCTTTTTTCTGCCAGTTCATAAAAAACATCTTTTTTTATTTGACTTTCTGCACAGTGAGAGAGAGCTGCTTTGACTTATACGTGCAACAACGGCATTAAGCAGATTTTGAGCTTGGGAACTGGGACTCATGCAATCTTAAAATCCCAAAGTGCACAAGAAATATAAATTTAATTTATTGGTGAGAACATGTACTATTATGATCCTAAAGGAATCCACTGCTGACCTCAAGATACCTTGTCTAAATGCAAATCGAAGCAATATACATATGTTTCCATTTTAGAACATTTAGTTTTCTCTTGCAGAATATCGTCCTCGTTTTAATCACTTGCTCTGCAGTCTGGTGAAACTATTGAGATGTTGCAATTCTCATCAGCTTTGCAGAGACCTACTGCTATGCTGTAATATTTGGAGAGACATATTAATTGCAACTGCTTCTCATGCTAAGTTCTGTCCTCAGAGCACCATATAGTGGGATTTCTCACGGAGAAGAGAATCATATGGATGAATAAATCAAAAAGTGCATCATAATCTGATAAAACGGAAGATAAATAGGCTCTATCCAATAATGTCTCTGGAAGGAGCTCTGAGCTTGAGGCATTCAAAAGCAGCCCACCATCTTCAATAAGCCATGAGTAGATGAATGGACTGTTCTCTCATTCTGGGCTGATTGGTGCTGACAAACTATAGATCACCTGTGAGGGAGCAGCACCTTATTTTACCAGGAGTTGTCTCACTCTATTCCTCAGCTGAAGGAATCGGTCTACCCAAGACAAAACGGTACAGCAGTCCCTTTGTGTGACTTTGTTATTTTCACCCCCACAGCGAGTTTAGTTTTAATAGAAGCTACTTTTTTTTTTGTGGACGCAGCATCGGCGGTGCCAGGGTCCGGCTTACAGGGCTTAAACCCTGAATGTTTTCAGCAAAGCTCAAAATCTTTTACTGTTCATCACTTGCAGCATTTTTTATCCTAAGCCGTGCTCGTGGCGGCAGAGGAATCAATGTGTTTCAAGTTTAGTTGTCAAAGTGAGGCGCTGCCAGAATGAAAAGACAGAACCTACCCTCCTAATAAGATATTACCAGATCCTTATGAGTGGAATACCATCAGAAAATATTTCCCGTGGATAGATTATAAACTTCACAGACTTTTTTTCTGTTTTGAAATTAAATAAGCAGAGCAACCATGTGTAGCAAAGCAAAACAGCTTTTTCTCAAAAACATGAATACAAACAAAATAAAGTGCATTTACAATTTATGTAGCAGCCAGACAGTGTATGATGCAAATGCAGGCTAAAATAGCTCCATGTAACCATTTGACAGTTTGTTCATCACTACTGAATACCTTAAGGTTCTCTCAAGCTATACAATCCCTGTAGCTGACCTAAAGCTACAGGGAGCTTTAAGGAGACAATTTTATGAGATCCATGTTTACAATAACATGCATAGAATAACTACAAAATATAGGACTGGAGAATCATTAAATGAGGAAATCATTAAGAGGTAGTATGACAGTAATTTTTACTTACGCTTAAAAAGAAGTAAGCTTTAATATTGTTTAAAATAGTCACTTTAAATCCCTTAAAAACAAAAAGATATTTTACTTGAACAAATTTGTATCAGTTAGTTAAAATAACTCTGCTGTTGTTTCAGAATGCACCTATATGATAATGAGAAAAGTTAGAAGTAGGAGAATGTCTTTGAGTCTTTCTCTTGCCTTCTTCCTCTGTTGCTGACTTATAATACTGAGTATATAAGAAAACCTTTGCACCAGTGTATGAAAAAAATCGTTAAGATGTACGGTGCAGAGTGTCTGACTGTCTGTGGTAACATACATCTGAAAACATTTAAAAATGTAATGAACCCCAAACCCATGGTGAGTTGTACTTTGAAAAATAACTCATTAGAGACAGAAAAGCCTTCTACTCATCCATACAAAACTTTGTCCATTTAATTGTAGCAAAAAAACAATTGGCTCAGCTGTGATTAGAGCATCTTACATGATAATGATAAAAAAATCTTGTGAACTACAGGCAATGCTAAAGTTATCAATTGAAGAAATTGCATGATTTATATCCAGCTAATGTATCCTTCAACTTCATTTTTAATACATGTTTTATTGCCCTGGGCAAGACTCCGCTTCTTTGATCCTCTGCAAGTCTGTGCATAAAGGATCATAAAGAACTGTGCCATTAGGATTAGGGGAACAGCTTCTTTTATCAATTACATCAAAGTTTCATATGGTCCCCATTAGATAGATGCTCACACAGTAATATAAAAACAAATCCTGGATACTTCCTTCTCTGGACCTTCTGAAGATTGTTGGTAAAAAAAAAAAAAAAAAAGAGCGTTTTGTGCGTTGACTCGACTCAGTGTTTGCATAGTTATCAGTTTGTAAATTTGGTTTGAATCACAAGTCAATCCTCAAAGCATTATGCTTGTTAGACCCACCGGCTTGAGGCTGGAAGCTTGGAAAAAAGCCAGGGGCATTTAAAAGCAGTCTTCTGTCCAAAGAAGGGATGAAAGCTTACTTTTAACTCCTGCTATGCTATCAGTGTGCACTGCTGACACTGTTCCTGTGTTCTCCACAAACATCCTGGAATGCACACCAACTACAGATGACACTAATGATAATAAACAGCAGGGGATACCATGTTCTGTTGCTCAGACTATCTTATTAGCAACTGAAAGAGCTGCTTTTCTAGGATAAAAATATAACAAAAGAAAATGCAAAACCTGTCTCTGCTCAAGACAAAAGTATGTTTGTTTAACTCCAGTAATTACAGAACAGGAAAACTCGAATTAACACTCAGCAGCAGGAGATAAAAAAACACAACCTCTAAAATGCCCTTGTGAGACAGTAAATTTTATGATGGAGTCCTCTGTGCTGGGCATTCACTGAGTAAAATCCCTCATGACTTGTTATATGGCAGCTAAGAGGAGATGGATCACCCGCTCAAAGCAGATGTTGTCGGCACACACAGGGCACTCTGAAAACAATGTGATCCTCACGGACTAACAAAAGCGCACCCAGAGGCAGACCCAAATAAAAGTCACACAAGCACATGCTGATCTTAATCTATTACACGGACTGTGTGTTGACCACGCACGCACACGCACACGTAATCTCCTTTTATTTTACAGATACACAAACAGGCAACCACAGGTACAGATATTCTCCGGGATTTTGTTGACACACAAAACACACATCACCCAGGCTTTATTTGTTTGTGTTTTATTCTCAACCACAGAGAGGACATCACACCGAGAAAGGCTGTCAATAAAATCACTGTGTCCTGTAGTGTTTGTTTTAGAATAAGCGCTAAGGTCACACCATGTTACAGACAGCAAGTGCCTACTGCAAAAAAAAAAATATATATATATATATATTTATATATCCCCGCTTCTGACCTCATATGTAATCTTCTAGAACATGTCCTGAAGCACAGGATGGAGGACGCAGATGTAAACTCTCTGAAAGGAGGGCAGGTGCAGATTAGGAAACACATGTAGGCAACAGGCAGGGTGGCAAAGTCAGAAATATTTCTTACAAAGTAGAATAGACAGAATCAGGTGCAAGCAATTTCATTTTAATTAAGGCTGGAAGCTTTATTTAACTTCTTATTTAAGTTTATCTCTTAAATAAGAAGGAATAGTTAACATTATTTAGAGCGCCTCTACTAAAGTGCCTACCATTTTATATTTCATTGCAATACATCCATAAACTATAATGTCTTTATCTGGGATTTTATGTGATACACTAACAGAAAGTGGATCATAAATGTGATGTTGAAGAAAATGCTGCATGGTTTTTAAAAATTTCTACTCATTAAAATAAGTATTTTATCTCATGCATTCAAGCCCATTTGCTCTGGAACTCCTATTTGAAATACGCTGCAAACAATTCCCTTCAGTAGTTGCCAAATTAGTAAAAAGCACACAAGCAACATTTGTTTGTAATTCAATAACTCAGAAAACATTAGTGAACTTGCTGTCCCTGCCATAAAATATGGAGGTGACAGCATCATACTGAGAGAATAATTTTCTTAAGGACTCCACTCTGTATTTCAAAAATGCTGTTAAACTTTTATCATTGTCTCCTGTATGTGGGTCAGAAAACTCCCTTGAAACATGACACATCCAACTGGCATATCTGGCGAACATCTCAGTCTAATTTCCAAACCAGGGAGATATTCGTCAAAATATTTACAGATGTAATTGCAGAGGAGGATAGCCCTACAAAGTGGATTTTAATAAATGCATGCCACTCTTTTACAGTATTTATTGGAAGAAAAGGAAAACTACCCTTTCACTTCCTTTTCTCAATGTTGCATTACTTTGCACTGATCGATCACTTAAGAAACAGTAACATTTGTGGTTTTAATGTGATAAATAACAATCAAGGTGTGTGGACATGTTTGATGGACTCTGTGCACCTGTTCCGCTAGAGCAAGCAACAAATGCCAAACAATGCAGTAAATTAAAAAAATAAAACATCTCATAAATCTTTCTAATAAAGAATATGAACACAGGGGGATTTTTATTCCCTTTTTATGTCTGTTTTCTTTTATATATTCAGATGCTTGCATGTTTTCTAAAGTCACCTCTGTCATGGGAATAAAAATGGAGCACAGGCAAACACAAAGCTAAATGTCAACCTTCTTCCCATGGGTAAATGAATCATATGGTGTTTGAAGACTGGGGTAGAAAGGTGTGTAATAGACTCAAGCTGGGCCAAAGTTAAAAGATGAAGAAATCGGGCCTATTAAGAATAAAGTCAGTTTAAGTGGGCCAGCTATATTTCACTCATTATGAAAGAAACTGTTTTGTTTCATTGTTGGTGCTGCGCATAGAAAGCAGTAATGCACACAAATACGTTAATCCTGCAGATTTTGGTAAACGTCCACCACTGAAAAAGGATAACACTGCAAACTATATCCACAAATTCTCTTCATCGTCTCTTTTGTCTGATCTGTAAGTGAGAGACAATTTGTATTACATGTCATTGGTAAAAGGATTAGGAGGCATGATTTATGCTCGAAAGACATTTATCGTTCAAAGCAAATGAGTTTCTTTTCTCAGAGGAACAATGGGGAACAGCCCGACTCCTCCCTTAATCTCTGTGAACAGAAAAGGCTCACCAAAGTGGAACTCGTGGTCCATGTAATTCAGGCCTTGATTAAACCATCACCCTAATTTTAAATTAGCCTTGCTCTCTATTCTCCCAGTTATAAGCATGGATCACTGTTATACAAGTCAATCAGTGGTCAGAACAATCTGATGTTGGAAAAGCAAAGAGGCAGCAGCTTAAATAAAAGGTTTTTTCACCTTCAAAACTGTTAGAAAATTTACCTAGTATAATGGTTTCTTTTATTCTTTTTCTTTGTCCAGAGAGCCAGAAGCAAACTTCACGCTGAAGGTGCCTTTCTTTCCTTTGAAATCGGCAGCTGCAAAAGAAAATCTGTCTACTGTTTACAACTGTCTCTTTTGAAAATGATTTCTTAGAATTGGTTTTTGACACAGCTCCAGGATATTCTGTCTTTTCCATCCCAGATCCAAATGCGTACAAGTGTTATTTTATTTTTTTTCCATTCCATTTTTTAAAATTTTTGATTTTCTTTCTCTTTGCTTTTGCCAGCAATGCACATGAGCAACTCTCTGAAAACACATACCATTATTCTGTCCTAAACCTCGGTCCAAACTTGACAAGGTTGAATGGAACGTTTCCTGTGTACTGTGCATTATGTGTTTTTCACAGTCATCAGAGGTTTGTCCATAATCTTGATGAGCTCAAGGGAACATTGGAGTCAAAGAAGTCAATATGATTGGCACGACTTTGAACCTTGTTGGGGGCTGGGGGGTTTCTTGGCTGTTAACACATGGCACAGTGCTCAGCCAGGGAGATTAATGGTTGTGACTGCATCAGCCCAGTGACTGGGGATCAGAGGATGTAATTGGGTTGAACCCAAATATGGGCATTTTAGACAGCTGCTCATAGCAGGAGCCAATCACATGCTCTCATCTGCATGAAGCTTCCAGTTGTTTACCGCCTCAAGTAAAGATACACCTATCTCCTCTGTGCCAGCAAAGGTGGCTTGAAACTCTTAATTACCTCTCTAATGTTTAAAATAGCTACTCACATAAAGAAAGCATTTGCATTGGAATTATAGTTTTTCTGGACAAAATACAGAATATTTATATAAAAAATGTATTTATATATAACCTTGATTTGATCGTTTAAAGCAGCCAGTGTTTCTTAAGCCTTAATTTGGTATAGCAGGAAACTTTCTGTTTGGGGGCTCTACATTTGGCAAACAACAACAAAAAAAATAGAGATTCCTTATTCACCACATGATTTGTCAACATACCACAATGTAGTTTACTTCAAGAGTAAAGCAGATTACATTCATGATAACCTCTAATGAAAATTAAATATCTGAAATTGAGCCACTGTGTATATCTGTTAAATAATAACACTGGAAAAACTGCAATTCTCTTATGCAAATAAACAAAACATACTGAAGAAAGATCACAGCACAAGTTTTCAGAGCAACACAAATTGTTACATCCTATATCAATAACAGATAAATAAATAAATACTTAATATCAAGATCAACAGAAATGTATCTTGGGCTATGACTAATATTTGGGTAAGTCAGTTGCATGAAGATTGAGGCTAAACATTCAGGCTTATTATTTCACTAAGCTGTCTCACAATCACTTAGACCTACAATGCCGGGTCTGCTCATTAGTGAATAATGACAACACAAAGGCAAGTTAAATTACATGGTTACTGTGGGATTTTTTTTCCACAGGACGAAATTGCCTTCACATTGTTTTACCAAAATTTTATAACTTAATAAAGCCATAGTTGAAAGTAACAACATTTAAATTGTTGTTATATTCTAGAGTTATTTTGTCCCCCAAGCCTTTCTTTCATTTCAGCAAACACGTGGTAATTTATTCCTTTTCAACACAAGGGCTAAAAAAAAAAAAAACTATATGTAAAGCCAACATAAAATGAAAACAAAGAGTATTGGCAAAAATTTTAAGGTCACTTTTTGGACTTGAATAACACTAGATCTAATATCTACGTCTGCAGCTTTGGTGAATAAGATGTACAAATGTTTCTAATACACTAAAATAATCTTTGCATTAATGCTAGCCAAGCTGAAAAGAGCTGGTCCCGCTCTTTTGACTTTACCATGCTCCCTTAATTCTAGCAAAGTCCCCCACTCTGATCCCTGCCGCACCTGGAAAAAAACCTGGTTCATGTAAATTTATTGGTGACATTGAGATGGCTCCTTGCTATTCAAATGAGGCCTGCCTCATCAGACGCTAAACTGTACCATGTATTGGCTTGTAGCAGTAACCTCCCCACAAACAGCTGTGACCCCATGCAGGAAGTCAGACATCCCACTTCCTGTGGCAAGCTGTGCCACCGGCTCTCTTAGCCGTGAATGGCTTTCTAATTGGTGTCCTTTCACCTCTTTACTTTGAGATGCTCCTGCTTGACAGGTCCTGACAGCAGGGGGAGATGTCCTTGGGGGCAGAGGAAAAAAAAGTCAGATATCAGAAAATGCCTGGACAGTTTCTAAGACCTGTCTTTTTTATCAAGTACCTTGTAGAGAAATAAAAGAAATCCCTCCAAGTCTTTTATAACTAAACTTATATGGGCTTTGACTAGAGATAGAACTATGAGGAAAAAGAACTATTACAAGCATGTCATGGTTTGCTCAATAAATATGTTAAATCCTTGAGGCTAAATTAACTTTTTCCATTGTATCACCAAAGTTTAAGAAGCTGTAAGTTTAAAAGACACCATTCACTCAGTTAATCTTTGTTTGAGCTGCAGAATAACTAGTAACATAATAAAATAACTTTATTCATAAAACAAAAGTATTCTCAGTATTGAGCGAGGTCAACTTTATACATAAATAAATAAACAGCTCAGAGTGTTGCACATAATGTAGTAGTTTTTTTTTTTTCTTTTCAATATTCTTGATACTTTAATGGTCAGTAACATTTTATTTTTCTGAGCAAATTGAAAAGGCTGAATGAATTTACACTGTGGAAAAAGCCATATTTATGCATTAAGTTTCCCATCAAACAGTGAATAGTGTTAGCAGAAAGGAGATGCACACCCAGTAGCAGGCGCATTGAAAGGGTAAATGCTTAAATGCACAGTTCATCATGTATTATGGGTTTTTGTAAATTAAGTAATTAGTGTAAATTATAACAACTGTATGTGAAATCTGTAGAGTAGGCATTGACAGATAATTTTATAGCATACATGCTGTCTTTATGTATATTTTATACATGTTAGGTGAACTTAACCCTTTGCTTACAATTAACTTGAAGAATTGGTTGTGTGTCAAAGTGGTATTTTCCCCCAATGTAACTGCCCTAATGTACTCTTTAAGTGACTAAATATTGCATAGATGTAGTAATACTCTGTTCCTAAACTCCAAACTAAAAGATAAAATGTTTAACATACTGAAAGAGATGCACATAATTATCTAGAAAATAATTTTTCATTTTAAAGGAAAAGGTTTTAGAAAAATGTTTTTCTGATTTAGAATAGATACATAATGAACTACCCAGGCTGGTTCTTCCTTAAAACAGAGGCTAATGGTTAGACTAACATAGTAGAAACGTACATAGTACTGACATAAAATAGCATTCACCTGAACCACTATATCAATTTTGCAAAAAGCTGCAGCATGTAACTTTTATTAAAAAAAGGTATATATTTGTTAAAACTATCAATTTACTCTGACAGTATAATATTAGGCAAATCATTTGTAAAAAAGCAAACAAACAACTAAATCTCTCAGAAATACACCACACACACCACCACAGTCCAGAGTTCTGTTTTCAGATTAAAGTAAATTCTGGAATTCAAGATCCCAGTATATCTGGATGACGAGTGGAAAGGATATCCATGTTTACTGAAGTCTACATGAATTCATGTAGAATTCATGTAGAATTCTACATGAATTCTAGAGCATTCATGCTCTAGAATGACAAGCTCTAGAGCATGTCATGTTTCCCTCTTCTGACAAGCTGCATAGAGGTGCTGATTTTATTTTCCAGTGGGAATTGGCACCTTCCCACACTGCAAAAGGTACCAAAAACTGGTTCAATGACTGTGGTGCTCCTGTTCTTGATTACCCAGCAACCCCCCGTGACCTGAACCCCCATAGAAGATCTATGAGCTCAATAGGAAGCTGAGAAACACCAGAACCAGCAAGACACATAGATGTGTATGCAGCTGCCTGTCGTGCCATCGGCTTCCATTATACTTACACAGTATAGACGGAGACCCAGACGCTGATCGTCTCTTTGCCACGGTGCACTGATGCAATATTTCAGCCAAGAGGGGGCCTAGTCAGGTATCAAGGACATAGAAATGTACATACTTTTCAGAAGCCAGAAAAAACATCTTTTTTTGATTAGTCTCATGTGATATTCTAATTTTCTATAATCCTGCCGCAGTTTTAAGAGACGTAGGGTAATCTAGACCCCATAAGTTTTTTACTGTGTGTGCAGTCCATTTTTAGGAGTTTTATTCTTTTTTTTTACAGTTTTGAAAACTGATGGTCTGACTGGACAATTCCCCTGCTTCCCTGCTGTCTGTCTGTGACATTTGCTGCTCTTTAAGACCGTGGGAGGATTAACTCCAAGCCATAATCATTAAAATGGTTAAAAAATAAATAAATAAAAGCATGAAATATTTTACTGTAGGTGTTTTGAGTCTATGTTTCAATTTCTGAGATGACTGGAAAAAAACTTGCACTTTTTTGTAATATTTAAATTTTTTGAGATGTACTAGTCTTGCTTGTTTTATTTTTACTATGCAGGTATTCCCATAATTCTATCCATTGGTTATCTTTGTGTTAGAAATATTTATTCTGGCTACCCAATACCACTTTATCTGAATCTTGGACACAATGTTAGAGTTAAAAAAGAACAAAACACATGATACCATATTCAAATTTGAAATATTAGTCAATCATGTGTTGTGCAAAACAATGACCTGCAGTCCACTCACAATATATCTCTTGCTCTTTAATTGGCTTTTTAGGTCTGCATGTTGCTGCACTGATCACCAAGAAAACCAAATGCTACCCACAGAAACACACCAGGGTCACTTTGCTTCATGATTTACTTGTTGCACTTTTGACTTCAGGTTCAGCTCTGCATCTTGCACCCTCCAGTGCTTCTTTGATGATTTTGTTATAGTAGGAGTGAGGAGAACCATCTGCAGCTAAATGTCAGTAAGATCAAGGTGCTTGTGGTGGATTACCGACAGACCGAGAAGCTACTGACACATGTCATCATTCAGTGTGAGAAGCTGGAAATTCTCCAGACCTACAACTACAGTACCTGTGTGTATATTGACAAGCAGGCAGACCTGAGCAAGCTCCCTGAGCACTTGGCTCTGAAAGAAACAGAGATGTTTAGCAGATTTGAATACATACACTCAGTCTAATGAAGAATCTTAGCCCAAGGCTGTGTGGTAGGCTCATAAATGTAAGATCTAGGGTCATAGATGGCTCATTGACTAATAAATGAAAAAAAAAAGTTTGCCACAAATTCACTTACTCTTATATCAGCTGCCATAAAAGAAGTCAATCATTTCTTTTTGTGTGGTCACCCAAAGCAACCTTCAACATGTTTTAATATGAATGAGCTGAGAAAGGAGCTAAACTGCCAGCCCAGCAATTAAAACCAAACCAGTTTTCAATCACAGATTTTAAATTAATCTATTTATGCACTTTATTTTCAAAGTACTACAAGTGAATCTTGATGTACTTCTAATACACTTGCAATAACTAGCAGAATAACATCAAAACTTTAATTTATTTCCAGAAGTCAACTTAAAAAGTAAACTTTTTCTAGCTTTATTTCCTGCAAAAATGTCATTAGTAAAGAAAATAGGCTATATGTCTTATTTGTGGTAATAGACGGGTAATTTATTTTGACAAACTTCTATCTGGACACAAAAACGTAGCTATGTTTAGAGCTGATATTGTGTATTTTTGGTATGTTTAAATGGCTTACTTTTTTCTGTATTTGCATTTCTTAATGATATTCTACTTCCATATATTCCAGTGGAGTTTTCTACTGTCCCAAGAGCCATTATTAAGTTTCTATGTTATCTCCTTTTTGTCCTAAAAGAGTATTTTCACCTGAAATATCTGCAACCTGTATACAATCCAATTGTACACGTGGAGGTACTACAAGTCCAGTTAATAGAAAAGAAAATCCAGAGTGTGGAACATAAAGTATTTCAGATACCCGTGGTTTTGATATTGAGTGCAGTAGCCTTGCTTTCAAACTTTATCTGATGGTGAACAGAGGAAAGGAGGGCTATCTATATTGTTAAAGCCAAAGCCTGTGGGCATCAAACATCGAAATGTCAGGGTTGGGATAAATTCAAAGGATAAATTATTCATATGGCCTCAGTAAATGCTGTGCATGAGGTCACAAGCGCGCCTCAAAAGCAAAAGAATATTTGACAGGAAGCTGCACTGAAGTAGTCCTCCGATCCCTTTTAGGGAAGGATGGGGTTTTCACTGTAGCAGCTGTCTAAGCAAGCAGGGGAAATGACCTGCCAAGTAAACCTCAAACAATTGTTAAGAATTGTCAAAAAAAGGAGAAAAATGGATCCTTACCTGAACATTTACTTTCATTTAAGAAAATATGCTATCCATGGGAATGTGATGAAGTGAGATGAGAGAGATGATGAGTCAAATGTATTGATGTCATTGTAAATTTAAGGAAGCTTTTGATCATTTTGATGGGCCTAGTGCAACAGCACAGCAGGAGTCCTTTCTTGTCAACTCAATGACAACAAAATTATTTTAGTCAAATGAAGCAGTCAATAAATGAGTTGCCATGTTAGGTGGAAAGCATATGCTTATATTGTTTTTTTCCCCCCTATAACTTAAATATCAAAATTAAGAAAGCATACTAAAGACGAATAAAAGCTTTTGACAGATGAAATGTTTTTGATCTCAAAGTGCAGTGATTAGAAACTAACTCCAGGTAAATATACATTTACCTCATTAATTAAGAGATTAAAGACACAGTATTGCAACATTTACAGTCAGACTGACTGATGTTTTATCTTTAAAAACTAATTTCTCTTGTGGTGACCCTCAGGGATCCATTCATGGACCCATTTTCTGCCCATTGTGCTCCCCTTTGGTTTAGTGTTTAGAATTGCTTACATTGCGTTTCAGAGCTATTAAGATGGCAAAGAAAGTGACCTATCAATAAAGTGACTATATTTCTTTTAAGTTAATTTGGACATAGACACCATATTTATGACAACTGAACGTAACATAGTTACCTGATTGTGCTTTAAAATAGCACTACATGCTTGGAAAATACATAATAGCCCCCTTTAAAACAAAACAGTATCTTTCATCCTTCTTGAATATGAAGAAAGCAAATTAGATGAATATAGATTTCAAGAGAAACAGCAAACAGTATTTCTATCCTGTTTTTTTTAAACACATTCTTACCCCATTCTCATCAAAGTACCTGATGTCAGACAATGTGGCTTTGTAAAGGAAACAAACAAAATACTTTCAGATTATGGATTGCAATAACAAGTGATTACATTAACAAGAGCGGCACTAATATATAAATATCCCTTTTGTCACCTTGTGGTCATTCTGCACCAAATTTAGAAGGGAAGCTGAGGGAGGAGTTGTGGCCAGTGCACAGAGAACTTGGAGCTCTGGCGCTCCAGGTTGCAGACCTCTGATCTAGATGTTGAATAATCTTATATCTCAATAAGACAAAAACTAAAAGTTTCATTGAAGTAAAATTGTGAAATTAAGAACTTTCCAGAACTGCCAATGGTCCAAGTTTCTGTCGCTTCAGAATGGGATATTATGTTGTAAGTAATATTGAATAAGAGATTTTTTAATCAATTTGGACTCGGGCATAATATCTAAACTTTAGTACAGTTGGGAGCTACAGCTCCACATCGACCATGAATTCATGAGGCAGTAGCAGGATATGGGAGCCAGTTCAGCCTATGTAAATAATTAGGACAATAAGGGCTATAAAATACATTATATTATGCTGAAATCTTGAATACATTTCACAAAACATTCTTTAGTGCTATGTATCATCTGTTCTAAAAACAATAAAAATTGTGATATTCACCCCAAGACGAAAAGCTGAAATTTAGTACTGTACTGTAGACCTCAGTGCCTCCCATTGTAGTCCTGGAGAGTTTTTATTGATGTCTTTCTGATAGTTGTCATCTCCAGAGTACTGATTGTAAACCAGTTAGCTTCAAGAGGCCCAATTATTCTCATGTGCCATTTTACTATATCTGTCTTCTTCAAAGGTGGCTTCTGATATATTGCATTCCAACTCCACTGCAAGTGGGATCAACTCAGGCCATGGCGCAGAAATTTCAGGACAGACACATTGTAACAGCCACACTTCAGTTTATGAGAAACATGTTCAGCTTGTCCATATTTGTTTAAACCCAACCAAGACGTATTAGCTTAGCTAGCCATGCTTTAGCCAGCTTATTGGCCAAAATCCACATTAGTGGACTGAACAGTCATTCAAAGATGGTATGTTAATCCGCTGTGCGTCACCACCAAAATTAAATGCGCTGCTGGCTCAAATTACTCTGTAATCAAGATGAATCAGAAAACAAAGTTTCTTTAAAACTGCTATTTAAAACATGGGGTGGTTTCTTCATATTTACAAAAAACAAAACAAAACAAAAAAAATCTATATTTTCTCAGAAATATTTGTTTTTCTTCTTTTCTTTCTGTTTATCCTCTGCTGACTTGGTCCTACTTTTTTCTGAAACGTCACACTTGATTTTAAAGTTTTAAAAGAGCTGCTCCCTCAATACCTTGGTACATTTTTAGCATTACATACTCCTAATTTTAGATTAGACCTTATAGTAGATATTCCTAATACTGTTGCATACATTCCCCTGCCAATTTGGGGAAACATTTTGAAAACCCTTTTTTAAATCCCTTACACTGAAGTCTAACAAAATGGATGGAGTTTTAGTCTGGGTAATGTCATTGATTGAAAACATAAAACCTTCTTCAGATCGCAAGAGACAGGAAGTATGTTTGTCTAATATTTCAAACCTTCTGCTGAGCATAATTTGATTAGGTCTGAGACATACCCTTAGGGTTGTAGAAACCTTTACCATTTAAATCTACTTTATTAATGAAATTCTTTATTAAGTGTGTTTATGTCTTTTCCCTCTGTCTGGAGCTCATATTGGTCAGACAGTGTCTGTAGATTTTGCAAACTGAAAGCTGTGGCACTTGGGGAAAAAGAGTCTATTAATCCCCAATGACAAAAAACAACCTTTTGCCAAACTCTTGTCTTTCAAAAACCTAGATTGCTATATTTCTAGTCAATCTCGTTGCCAGTGTCAAGGAAACCAATGCTGACCTTCATTTAGACAAAAGAATGACAATACCGTAGGGAGATAAGAAAGTGAGGGGGCTGAGTGGGAGGTGGGTGGGGAAGAAAAAAGAAAAATCAATAGCTCATTTTCTGCTTTTTTGTATAGGGATTGTGATGTTTGCTGAGATAAAGGTCGACCAGCCTGAGAGATCTCTCACGCCGTCTCAGCTTGAACAACCATGAAATTGCTATTGTGTCCGCAGCAATTTAAAAGTGAGAAATCAGATTTTGCCCTATAGCCTTTAATGTGCCTTATGGAAATAAGGTTCTCAGTGCATTTATGTGCATAGTCTTATTTCCCCATCAAAAATAAAATTCATATATGCCTCATTTTTATTTTTTTGCAAAAAAAAAGTAAATAAAAGTCTTCTATAATTTTTATAATCTTTGCATTTGTACTATGCCAATACCAAGTTTGGTGTATAAATATATATATTTCATCAACCAAGAAATATTAATAAGCTCTCTCAATTCAAGAGTCTTTAGCTTTCGTCTCGCATCTGACCAAATTTTGAAACCTATTAAATCAAGTTCTCTTGCTGAAGTCATACTAGTCAAGGAAGACAAAGTGAGAAGGCAATAGATGTATAGATTATTAATTTTGGAAGTTGTGAACTGCAGTGTTTTATACGACACCACTCATCCTTTTTATCACTGGCCTTATTGTGTGAGCTCTCATTTCCCATGCTTGCTTCTTGAAGGACGAATGGGTTTACAGCAGAATAGCACACTATACAAATTATGGTGATCAGGAACGGACGCATGCAGTGTAAATCCAGGGTAAGGAAAAAGAAGAAGAACCTTTCAAGGGCACAGAACCCCACACTAAGGGATAGAATCTGTGCTTACAAATCCCCTGACAAACTTTTTTTTAAAGGCACACTAAACACTACTTTGAAATTTGAAGTATTCTGATGCATCATGTTCAGTATCCAATTTCTCAGTGGAGTATCATAACCACTAAATGAATGGAATGTGGGGAAACAGTGGCAGGCATCACCTTTTGAGATGGCGTTCAACCTAATGGCTCCCACATTTTTGGGCGTAATGTCCACAGACAGTTCAAATTTCATAGTTGAGCGTACCAATTGCATGCATCTTGACAAATTCCTTCATTTACCACAATCCTCGCATAGGATACTGACAAGTTTGACCAGCTAGTCTTTCGCTTTGAGTCCTCATCGAGTATGCAGGGACCTCCGTGAAGTGAAGTACACTCGAGTATGTGGAAGCTTTCATTGTTAAAGATTGGTGCTGGACAAGAGATGGAAGGATTGACAGATAGATGGAATTATACAGTATCACCTGTGAGGTAGAGATAATTCAAATCTGCAAAAAGAGTAGACTACCAAAAGTGTAAATAGATGTATGAATCCACATGTTTTGTGTGTATAAACAGCCATAAATGATACATGACAGCTTATATGTGCAAATACTAGTGCTGTCCATAGTTAAAATATGTTATCAGCTTAATCAAACTCTAGAATTAGGAGGAGTCACAATTAATCACTTTTTTCAACTTTGTAAGCTTGAAATGTAAAGATGCACATTATCAAAACATGTTTACAGGAAAGTTTTATTGTTTTAAACCAGAAGTCTCAGTTTTTCAGGGTTTTATGTTCAACAAGGTTTAAAGGAGCCCTCTGACATCTCAAGAAAAGGCAATATAAATAAAAATTATTATTATTATTATGTACATTTTTAAAGTGTAATTTATAAATTGGATGTGGAAGAATAATTCATTGTTGCAATAAATAGGCTTTAATATACTACCTGGATAAAACATTCTTGGCAGTAGTGGACTTTATTTGACAGAAATGTAAATGGGGCCAAGAGAAGAGGGGAAAGACATCCCTATATTACTCCAAATTATAAGTAGTGTTTTTTTTAGATAGTCAGATCCATGTTTGGGGTTTTTCTACATTCTTTAACTTCTTTAATTATGTTCTTTAACTTCCATACTTCTCCTTCTTGGCTGACATGGGATAAATACCAGAGCCATCACACCTTTGCAAGGCTTAAACAGAAATTTAAATCTTTTCAACTTTTTTTTAGAAAATTATTTTATGACTACAAGCTGCAACCCAGTAACTCTTTGGACACTTCCACATTGGCTCTTTAAATGTCCTATTGTTGATATTTGTCAGAAATTCTTAGTTGTCCTTTGTCAAAAAATTGCGTAACATTTGTGGCTGTAAATGTGGGTTAGGCGGACATAGTTTGTGTCGTCAACATTGCAGATCTTTGCAATAGTCCATCATTAGTGCATCCCTTGCTGTGTGGTTGCTGCTACCCCAACAGAAGCAACATAAGGTTCATCCTTGGTATCATTTTATGTTTCTGCTTGAAGTATGGCAACCCCAAAACTCCAAATCTAAAGCAATGCAATTGTGTAAAAAGATTTGCTACTTTCTAAACTTCTGCAATGCCATCATAACCTTTGCAACAGTTATTATTTTCCATTAGACAGTTATTGATAACGGGGTTTTAATACATATCACCAAGTGCAAGGTACCACTGACAAGAAAAGTGAGAAACAATGCTGGTATTAAAGCAGTGATAAAGAAAATCAAATCACAGCAATAATCGGGTCATTATATGCATCAACATGGCAGACGTAAACATGTATTGTAAAACATATGGACAAATATAAAAAGGAATTGATAACAAAACAAATAAATAAGTGAAATGATCAGCTGGTAAGGTGTGTCTGTGTTGTATACATGATGCAAGATACATGAAGCGAAACCTTAGAAATCTGGCAACCAGCTTGGATGGGCGGACCACCAGATGTTTAATTTTGATAGCGCGCATCATGACTGATGAGCAGGTATCCGTGAAGCATAAACTATGGGCTCCACTAACGGCATACAGTGATTAGAAACAGAAATATGTTTTGTCTTTGCTTTCAAAACAAATTCAAGTTGAACTTGAAATTGTTTCATGAAAATTGCATCTATTGATAAGCGATAAAACCCATAAACTCTTCAGGAGTGTACTCATCTCTGCTTTAGTTACAGTAGTTTAGTGAAGGAAAAATCATGCATTCAAAATTTGTTGCAACGATAGATATCATAAAAGCATTTTTTATTTCTACTGGGTTCCCCAAATAACAAAAGCTGGAGTTCTGTACAAAACCAGTGAATGTATTAAGTAATGGTTTAAGGTGCAGTTTCTAATATATATATTTTTTTTAAGTTTTGTGGTCTTTTAGTTTCATATTATGTGAACATTTCTCTTTAGAATTTACATCTCTCTTTTCACACATATGATATGCAACAAATAATTTTTTAATTCGGAACCTACAGAGAATCTCTCACAAATCTTCTCATCCCTAAAACTATGGACCAAAGATATTTTTTGTTAACTTCTCATATTTGCCAATGGTCTGATAACAACATTGTGTCCCTCAAGGTAAACTAGGGAAAACTGCAACGTGTGATCACAGAAAAAATGCATGCCAAAATCATTGTTTTTAATAAAAGTATTGTGAAGTTTCCAGATTAGCAGCTTCCAGATAGATAGACAGACAGACAGACAGCAAAGAGGCGAGGGGAGGATGGATGAGCAGTACTAAGTCCCGCCTCCTGACTAAGATTGGTTGTTTCCAATTAGTGCTGGGAGAAGGTACAGGAGCTCATTTTTTTCACAGATTATCTGCCTCATACCATACTGTCACAACATAGTTCAACAAATATGTAAAAAAAAAAAAATGATAAAAGTTATATACTGCAGCTTTAAGCTACCAAGTTACTTTTTAAAGAGTAATCAAAAATCATTTAAGAAACCGAGTTATTTTTCCCAAGGTAACAAAGCCATCATTCTTTGCCAGTGTGCTGGACATATAGATACTTCAGAATTCGACCATTCTTAAAACAACAATAATCTGAAACTGCCACGCTAAATAAACTAAAGCAAATCAATAGCATCAAACGAATAAAGAGATGTAAATAATGATAAACAAATGTAAAAAGTCTAAGAAATACCCCCAGGAAGCAGAAATAGAATCAGAAGGTTTTAAGCCATGTTATGGTGTATAATATAGCTGGGAAATAAACCTGAGTGTTGGTTATAGGTGGGACTTTGCTTGACCAGCCATTACAGCAGCCATGGCTGCCAAGGGAGATGCATAGACTTCTCAAACAATGAATAAGTTAAAGCAACATTCAGGGTATGTTTTAGATGGCGGAATGTGATTATGACATAATATAAATTTTATTTTGCCCCACCCTTAAAGAAAGCATGAATTTTTTAAAATATTGGCCACAGCCATATTCCTAGACACTGGTTCCCCATAGCTCGCAGAATAGACGTTTAGAACATTATGCATAAATCACTGAATGGCTGAATGTATCAGTCAGGTTACCTCTGCATCCACAGAATCAGAAACAAACATAGAGAAGTACCATTCAGTTTTTATACTTCTTTAATCTGGAACAAATTTCTAAAACATTGCTGACCCACTGAGTTTCTTTAAATCAAGTCTAAAACCTCATTTACTTAGAGATGCCTTTCTGTAGCACCTTTTCTCATTCTATTAGAGAAAACTAAGATGGAGGGTGCTTGGGTTCGATATCAGTCCGGTACCCCAATCGGTGTGTGGCACCAATGACCTACCTTATGACAAATACGACCCAGAAGAATGTCGAAGTTTTAGGCAAAATGATTCAGCCCAACTTTATTAAACTGAAATGACAGAAAACCTATTATTTAGTCACCACCGTAGCTTTGTAGTTGAAAGACTCTTCAATAGGATCTAAACCAGGGGTGGGCACTCCTGGTCCTCGAGGGCCGGTGTCCTGCAACTTTTAGATGCATCTCTACTTCAACACACCTGAGTCAAATAATGAGGTCGTTAACAGGACTCTGGAGAACTTGACTGCACTTAGGAGGAGATTCAGCTGTTGGATTCAGGTGTGTTGGACCAGGGAGACATCTAAGAGTTGCAGGACACCGGCCCTCGAGGACCAGGAGTGCCCACCCCTGATCTAAACAAACATAAACCTCTTTACAGAAGGCAGGATAAATAAAATATTAACGGCCACCCTTTTTTGTTTTTCCACAGCACCAGGACAGAACAAGAAACGTCCAATTACATCAATATACAGTTCTAAACAAAATATAACTGAGTCAGTTTGTTACTCACGACCTCCAGGAAAGTGTGAAAACGTTGCAGGCCTGTTAGAAAAACAAGGAGTCGAAATTCACTTGCAAAACATTGAGAGCGTTGCAATTCACTCGTCCTCTCCTCGACTTCCGTTGAACGAAGCGGCTAGCTCACTTAGCTTAGCTCAAAACCCCTCAGGGCTTCTTGTGTCTATCCCGTCTGGTTCCGTCCCTCTCGCGGCGACCAAGCTCTTCTAACGTCTCCCGAATTTCGTCCTCTTCCGTACTTCTGTCCAGTTTTCCTCTCCCTTGAGTGTGTTTTCTTCACTTCTTGTCCGCTCGTTCTCGCCCTCCGTTCTCCAATCACGAGTCACGCACCGGACGGACTTTTCTCAGTGACCAATCAAATGGCAAAGCCAAATAACATACACAGTGCATCTTACATCACACTAATACTTCTTTCAATTGCAATATTTACATAAAATAATGCTCTTAGTTGATTTACAAATAATACAGTTTTAATTACTAAGTAAGCAAATTACTTAATAGCTACCTTTACCCTTTAAATTACTGAAATATTAAAGTAAAGGAAAATACAACTGTATTTCTTCCAGAGACAGTCTTGAACTATGTAAGATTTCTATTAACCTCAACATACGTCATTACAGTAACCTCAGTTTACCACAGGGCTACATTTGTAAAAAGAAAAAAGTAAAATAGTCAGAAATAGTCAAAACATTTTGTAATATATATATATATATATATATATATATATATATATATATATATATATTTTTTTTTTTTTTTACCAACTGTACAATATTTTGGTATACTATTTGTTGGTAAGCAGTCCTTGTAAATCTCTTTCCAAACAAAACAAAATAAAATTTGTCATATTACAAAAGAATGAACATGTCATGTTGGATTTGAGTTTCTTCACCCACATGCAGGTTCACACATAAGGCTGGAAGATCTTTGACTCAATGATTTATTAACAGTAAATCTTGACAATGATATATTCCAGATTTGCCCTCTGGGATCGGGACTGGCTGGCCGGCTTAGGAGGGAGAGGAAAGGATCCAGGTAAGTGCAGAGGCTCTGAGATGGTAGCGGGGAAACGAGCCGCAGGTGTAGTGAAACCTGTTTAATTTAATGTTATTCAATGTTAAGTTCATCTGCTGAGGCCACCCAGTGGCAAATGTTATAATTTTGTCTATTGCTGGTTCACTGACGCCGTCTTGTGGTCACTTTTATTACTACAACTTGTTTACCAGAAAGGAAGAAGGCCTGTTGATCCATGTGCTCTGGAAGAAGCCCTTTTTGTTGTGTTTTCTCTAATCCAAGTGCGAAAAAGGGAAAACAGCATCGTCTGTAAGTACTGCTCTAATTTGCTTGTCACATAAATCCTAATTTGTAACCCGTTGACATGTTTACGTGAAGATAGACATTTTTACTTGTGTCAGCCCGATGTGTTAGCCTAGCTGGCATCCATTTTCTGTACCTTTGTGTGTTACAGCTTTACACGATTCTCATTAAACCCTGCTAAAGAACCAAATGGAGTGCTTCTTGGTGGACGGATGGGAAAGTGTTTAGCTACCTGTATAGCTGAGTTACTGCTAAAAGTCACGGTGCTTAGCGAGGCCAGGACAGCAGACTCTAGTGTCCGGATGCGAGCTTTGGCTAGACGTGGTGCCTGGCTTGATCCAAACAGCTAATCGGGATTTGAGAGATGGCAAAACAGGATTAACTTGATGACTCATAAAAACAACAGGGACGTGAACTTGAGGTTTGACTCTGAAGTGGCACCATCGAGCGATGAATGACTGCTCCACGGCTTCTTAAGAGTCCAGCAGCTGATTGCTGGAATCAGCTGCAGGTGCGCCAGCCTGCCAGAACTCTCCCACGAAGATCGTCTGTAGGAAGAGCACTCACGCAAAACTGAATTCTAACAGAACAACCTAAACATTTCCGGGATCTATGTTAAGTTCTAAAATGATTTTCTTAAATGCCAAGCAGATCTTTAAACACCAGCCAATAACACCAGATGGGTTTATCCCAACATCATTTTCCCCATCATTTTCTGAATAGTATGCATTTATAAAAACTGAAGAATAAACTGTAATTGCTGGGTACTATTCCTGTTAGGCATAATATTAATTCTCAGTTGTGTCATTAGTTCCTTACCCAGAAAAATAAAATACAACTAGAGAATACTGGTACAAGAATCAAATCTTATAACGGCTACACAGTCAGATGCAGCAAGCAGAGAAAATTATTATATGGTCACACTGCGGAAAGGGTGTGGTTGGTTATGTGGATGAGATACTAATATTGCATTGATCGACATCTCATTTCTGTAATAACCAAAGCAATCTGCCCAGAGCAGAATAAATTAGGACAGAGTTGCAAATTAGCAGAGATGCTAATAATCAGGAGTGGGTTATTTACCAATGACACAGGTGCAGCTTGTTTCTTCTGCTATTATAATAGGACATGATTATGATCATATGGCCATAATCATGCTTGTCTGCAGCAGAAAAATGATTATAGCCCTGCTTAGCTGTTATATTTTATTAAAAATATTGATATTTTTCTTTAGATTATAAAAGGCTTACCTCAAAAACTAAATACATATTCAGAATCCCGTTTGTTTTCAATAAACTTCACACTACAGTGGATTACTGACAACAGCTATCCGTTACAAGGACTGTTGCTGAAAATATGAGGTACATAAAAAGGCAGATTTGAACAATAAATGTTGGTCAAGTGAAGCAAATTAAATTCTTATGATGACTCAGATGCATATTGGGCACCAAGAAAGGTCAGAGATATCAATACTCAAATTTAGTTTAAGTAAAGCTAAGACTTGCAAATATTAAAGAAATATTTCTCAATAGGCTTGAAAACTTAAAATTAAATAAGCCTTTCAAATGGGTGGTGAAAAGTTTTGTGGTCTTTTAGTTTCATATTATGTGAACATTTCTCTTTAGAATTTACATCTCTCTTTTCACACATATAACATGCAACAATTTTTTTATTTATTTATTTTTTAATTCGGAATCTACATAGAATCTCTCACAAATCTCATCCCTAAAACTATGGACCAAAGATATTTTTTTGTTAATGTCTCCTTTTTGGCAAGGGTCTAATGACATCATTGTGTCCCTCAAGGTAAAATAGGGAAAACTGCGATGTGTGATCACAGTAAAATGCATGCCAAAATCATTGTTTTTAATACAATTATTGTGAAGTTTCCAGATTAGCAGCTTCCAGACAGACAGACAGACAGAAGCAGTCAAAATGGCTCTTGACAACAAAACATGTCTTAAATATTGCATTACAACTGGGAGCTACGTGCAAATACGATATTAAGAACTTATGTTAAAACTTTTACAAACAGTCCTCCAATTAAATCAGTTGAGCTCAATCTGCAGATTGAGATAAGCTAGGAATGTATTTATTTTGGTGTAGGAGTTTGATTTCTGTTTTTAGTGAGAAAGGAAAGAAAGGACAGAGTAGTACTGTCAATATTCACCAATATTCAATCTGATACCATTAGGGTATCAGATTTAATAAAATCATTGCCAAGTACATTGAATTAAATTCTGCAGCCTCAAAGTGCAGTAAAAAAACACTTTTTATCAGTATTACAGCTCATTCACTAATGACAATCCTGATGCTGCAGCCTCTCGTATTCTTCCTATAATTTCCTTTCTTGACAGTGAGAAATGTTTTTTTCTGCAAGTCAGCTTAAATTTTCTGCCCTAACTTGGCACTGCTTGCTTAAAAGAGCTGTGATGTTCCAAAACACATTACCTAAGAAGTGAGCATCCTTATAATTTTTCCAAACACATCTGACTTAACAAAGCTGCAGTCTGCAATTCAACAGCTCACATCTTGGATAGGATTAAATTAGCATCTTTTGATTTGATTTAATGTGATTCCAGCTAATTTTCGAAGATAAAAATTACAGAAAGCTTTTCCCTCCTCTTCAGAACTTGAGCTTTAATTTTAACGCAAGAAGTGACTTAGGAGCTAAGAGAGAAGGCAGATCTATTATATTTAAAAAAGAAACTGAAACAAACCAAAAGAAAATTAAACATCTAAAATAGTCTAATAAAAATGGTGAGTTAACTCCTTATTCACACCAAAACAAACATTATTTTTGATTCTTTATTTATTTTTTTCAGATCTTACGATCAAAACCTGACATTTGCTTTCAACATTTATTTTCTCAGTTATAACTACATAATAATTAATACATTAGTTTCTACCATCAGGGAGCTGTACCTGGATGTACAAACAGAGCAAACAGAGCTGGTCACATTACATAGAAAGACAATAAACTGCTACAGCTTCTTTGTCACATTCTCTGACTGTAATTGATCGTTTCTCAATAATCGAGAGCCCACACCCTCTGTACGAAGCAAATAGAGTAGGACAAGGGGCTGGTTTTACCAGGCTACATAATCATGGACCTTCGATCAACAACAAATAGAGTGAGTTGAATTTGTCAGGGAACTCAAATCCCTAAGATATACTGCAAAACAAATTACTTCTCTTGTTACCAGATTACTTTGTTGTTAAAAATGACAATTGTTGGATAAATCATTTTAACAAAGATCAATTTTCCAACGTTGATTCAAGATCCATGAACCACATTTCTATTCATTAACTTAATAAGCTGAATTCATGTGCAAGGTTATGAAAGTTGTATACTGAATAGTATGCAACTTTTTAAACAATTATTTATCAACTACTTGTTTCTAGATGTTACGCTAATCCATTGATCCCATTTTCGTAAATGGCAGTCCGAACTCCAAGCCAGAAAAGAGTGAGGTAAAAAGATTTCTATATAAATCAAGGTATTTCTGTACTTTAAAAAGCCTTCAAATTTCCTCAGAATGTCATCACCTTGAGTATAAGCAATGCAAAATAATGGAAAGTATTGCAGCAAGCTTCATGTTACCTGTAGAATCTGTAACAGAAAACCACCTGTTGTATGTGATTATTTCTGACATTGATGGCATAAGGACTAGAACCAGATAACAGATGCTTCCATCTAACCAGTCTGCTGGGCCACTAATGAATCACAAAGTCCTTGAATGCTAATCGGCATTTGAGAACTCCCAGGGTACGCTTGTTTTTTTTTTGTTTTTTTATAGCTAGAGTGGTTTTCCCTCTGCACCTGCACTATGACAGTTAAATGCCTCTCCAGTGTGTGTATTGCATCTTGTTAGGGATTGTATGCCCTTATTGGGAAATCAGTCAGAAAGATGTCATAAAATTAATCAGACATCCTTGGGTTTGACCAAAATTCAGAAATTTGAGATTTTCTTCCTGTCAGTCATGACAACAACACATCAATAAAAGTGACTAGTGAAATACAAGAGATCTTTTATCTGAATAAGCAGCATCCCTTTGCCCCCCACAATTGACTTACACACATCAGCCGTTGTCTGCTGTGATCAATTACCTCAGATAAAAGTGACAAGGCTACTGCACCTTCACCGTGAAGCATTTCCTGTGCTAGCCTCAACACAGGGAGTGATGGGATGTCTCTGTCAGCAAATCTATCTTTCGAAATTCAGGCCTCTCAGCTGTGACACATGCTCAAACAGCAACAGAGATGTGACTACGGTATGGAAGAGAGGTGTCAGTTATTGAATGACCCCCTCATATATTGGTAGAAAGGAATGAGGTGTCAGACAAAAGTGGTAATAGAGTGGAATACATTAAATGATGTAGAGCGGCCAGCCAAGTGAAACCAATTCTGCCAGTTTCTTTAAAGCTCAGTTGCTCGAGAACAGAGAGCGCACACCTGGATGTGGTTTAGAGGATTATGAGAGGGAGGGAAACAGAGATGAATAATAGAAGAGATGAATAATGAAATATGAAACTGGAGAGGGGTTAAAATTAGCTATGATTTTAAGTCTGCACTTTATTGCTTTTTATCTTTGTCTTTTTCTATTTCATAAGAGAAATAGACATGGAGAAAGATTGTATATAATTTCTGTAATAATCATTCAATATCATGTCCGAAGCACATCAAGTTGTTGAGGCTTTGGCTCAGGGGGAAGAATAGTGGTGTTGCAATCACAACAGTCTGGGTTCAATTCCTTCTTCCCTCACCATATGCTGATGTGTCCTGGGCAATTTATGAAATGATCTGCACAGCACTGTATGAATACGCTTCGAGTGCATCTAGGGGAATAAAACTTGCTTCATGTGGTAGGAATGACCTGAAAAGGCACTAATTTTTAAACCAGTTACCATTTCCTCATGCAACCCAATAGAATATAAAAAAAAAATAGTGTTAAGGATAAAACAGTGAAGATATATAATTAAAAAAACAAAGTTGTAAAAAAAAGAAAACTCTAGAGCACCAAATAAAAGGTTACTGACTATTTCACCCTTTGTCATCTTTGCAGTTTTTGCTACAGCCAGCTCTGCTGGATACAGAATTGAGCAGGATGTTTCATATTCACTACGACTCAGCTTGTACTCACCACAGGCATTTTTTGACAAATATTGATAAAGAATAACAATATAACTTATAATTTCAATGTATGCTTTAGTCATAGACTAGTATAATTATATTTGGTATGATGGCTACAATTAGTTGATAATCATAGGTCATGATCTTATGCATTTTCTTCCCAAATGTTTCTGCTCAGAATAGAGTGTAATACTAAAATCCTTTGAAAATAATATGCAAATATAGATTGTATGTGAGGTTTGAATAACCTATGATTTGTTTATTTAAATACCATAAAATATAACTCATATGATGTGGTTTAATGCATGGGTAGGAAATAGTTTACTTACTTGTATGTATCAAAAGTAGGAGGGGATTAAATTATAGCACATGACTATGAAATGGGGGTGGAGAAAAACAAAGGGGCAAATTAACCCAGAGTAAAATTTGTTAAAATAATGGTTCTTTTTTTCACTAATTTTATTCTCCTTTCCATTTGGTGTGCTGATATATTTACTTGCTTTACTTTGTAAATGAAATTATTTTAGTCTTTGAAATATTGTTTTTTTTTCCTTAGAGCTGAGGGCCTTCTGTAAATGCAAAACTCAGTACTTTAAATAATGGAAAATCATCATATTTCATAAATAACAAATGTCTGCTTGTGACATCTTGTCTCACAGCCAGTGGTGGGAATTTTGGCTACAGAGCTTTTCTGTGTGGGCTTGCTCCCTGTGTATTTTCACCCTACACAGCTCAGTTTTCTCCAAATGCTTTAGCTTAATAGAACAGTTAAAATAAATGCATGTGAGATTTATTGCAGACGTTTTTTTCTTCCAAATTGTCCTGGATTTTATTCTGTCAGAGTAGCAAAAGTAAAGCACTCAAGCAGCTACAGCAACAAAAGTGAGTAAGTTTAATATTATTGCAGTTATTCAACTTTTTGTACTTTATATTAAGGTGATAGATGATTTTGGTTTGTTTCTTGTATAAGCTTGTGTACGATTTTGCCTCATTCTTAAACTTGACAAGTGCGCAGGGAAAAACCTTACACTGCTTTTTCAAAGGATTTTTAAACAAATGGTAGAGCTTGATAATCATTTGCATTTTTGTGTTTGTAGTATACTTAAGCCTTACAGCTTCATCTTAGGGGAAACATAATACTTCTCCCGAATCTTATTTGTCTGACATTTCAGATGATTTCAAAGTACATCTCTTTCCCTCCCCCTTTTACTCTCTCCCTCAAACACACACACCACCTCATACGTTCACATCCTTCCCTCTTTCTGTCGTAAATCTCATAGCATTGGTTGTGAAAGCTGCTGGGATCTGCTATTTTGTTCTCTTTGGGATTGCTGCCTCTTCCCACTTGATCCAAACAGTCAGCTTAGGGAGCTTGTGGCGCACAGGCGCAGAAGTTGCCAAAGAGCTGTCACAGAGATGTCCACAGAAAGGATTTCTCCTGCAGACTGGAGGAGTTTGATACACGGAACAATGCTTTCCCTTGGTATTTTAATGTACATGTAAGAAGGTAGTTTATTCCATTGTAGTCTCATGTATAATATCACTTAACTATTTAAGCAAAACACAAGACAGCTTGAGAAAAAAGGGCTTTTAGAAAAGACAAATGGCATCTTATTTTAGAGCCAGAAACCCTAAAAAAAACTGGTCTTGGCCTTTCTGTTGTTTTAAAAAGAGAATGAGTAACTTTAAATGGCAGTTTTGATGCAAAAGTCTTTTGAGTAATATCCAGAAAAGCAGCTATGCACATCAACATCAAGATGACAATGCATGGTGTGTAACTACAGTCTTGAAGCCCGTTTCTTTCTATGGCTATGAGCAGAGAAAGAAAATGTGTAGGCTTCAGATCAAATATCAAAGATATTGTGTAAATCTTTGCAATAAAGATCATGTATGCTGATGCTCTATGGGTGAAGTAAACCTCTAGAGAGTGGGGATTTTTATGAAAAAAATTAAGGCAAAAATCATTTCTAACCTAAGGAAAAAGCACACAACGTAGTTCATGCCATGACTAAGACAGTTAGCCAGAGGATAAACAGTTCGGCCGTCTAGGCAACCACAGATATTGTTTCTGAACATAAGGTTTACAAGGCAAAAAATACTTTTTGTCTTTTTTTCCTTTGTCTCCTGTCAACACAAAGCATCTTACTTCAGGAGATCATGTAAAATTAATAACAAATCTCTCTAAATGTACCCTCTGCATGTTTAGACTCAGACTAATGTTTAGATTGTCAAATCCTATAGTGGAGATAAATCGTCATAAGTATAACTGTGACTTGGAGAAAATAGGAACCTGAACAACCACATCATGACTTGCTAAAATAAACGCTAAAGTAAATCAGGCTTTTCTGGTGAACATAGTGATGGACAGACTGATGCAGGGGTGTGCACACCAGTGTAATAATGCTGGTCAGAACGTGAGCAGAAATAATATCTATCTTAATTCTGCCAGACATTTTGCAACAAAAGTTGCAAAAGTTCAATTGCAACTTTTGTCAAAAGACGTCCAACCATAGCCAGTTTGTATATCTTCAAGCTAATGTTCTTACACATTTGCCCTGGCTTTAGAGCACATCTACCCAATTCTAAAACTCTTACACTCCATTTAGCTGTGAAAATATACTTTTGTTAATTTATGAATCTTTATTTTTCTGTGATACCTTCCTGGAGGGGTGCATTGGCTGAAATAATCCAGCCAACAGCTCCTCTCCTTCTATTAATGTTTTACTTTTCATTATTGTAGAAACTAGACCTACATCAGTTCCTCTGGGTTTTTTTCTGTATTTGTTCCGACTTCTCACACAGTTGGTTGTGACAGATGGCAGCTCACACTGAGCCAGGTTCTGCTGGAGGTATCTTCTTGTTGAAGGGGAGTTACTCTTCTTTACTGTCCCTAAATGCTTGCTTGGTGTGAGGGACTGCTGCAAAGTCAATCAACGCAAATGACTGTCCACTACTGCTAAAGGCTTGTGACTCGCTGCAATCTGCTGGGTTTCATTTGGTAGAACATTTTTTTTAACTATTTTGAATAATGAACTGAAGTTAATGTACTGTTTGATAAGTAGGATCAATTGAATGTATGTGTAACTGAATTGAAATGACTCGTTTTGTAAAGTGCTTTGTATAAACAAACTGAACTAAATTGAAGTTTAGGTAAAAGTCGGAGCAGGTTGGAAAAATGGTGCCAGTTATGAGCTTTATGGAACTTGACAATACCTACAGCATTTGACTTGTCAGAAGTTACACAAAAAAGGAAATAAAAATCAAGCATTGCTGTGGGATATAGCATTTAGGAATTACTTTTATCACATTTTTAAAAACTAAACATTCTGCACAAGATGATATGGAAAACATTTTTCTTTTGATGGAGATTAAAAGTAGACATTAGTGCAGCATGTTCATTTATATCTGGCATCACATATAAATGTGTCCCCCTGTTTTCATCTCAGTGAAATCACAGTCCGGGCCATTCTTGTTTGTTTTTTTCCCATGTGTATGACCCAGTGATTAGCGGCACCCCAGCATCATTCTGTTTGGACATTTTCAGCTCAACTGTTGAAAAACTCCAGAGTGAATCTTCAGCTGCTGTCCATCTAATGGCATCAGAGACTCAAGCAAGCCCCCGACCACAGACAGCACTCAATCAGTCTGAGCCTTCCAACTGACCTTGCTCTGCAATCATCTAGCTACAGGGGATTAGGCAATCACTCAAACTACCTGGAAAGGACGGTTTGTTCGCATCCTGCTGCCTCCAACATATACCCGATATAAGTCAGAGCTCTCTGCTATGTATTCCACACACCCTTGGATCCTCAAATAAGTCTCTGATTAGGGGCCAGCCCCGTTGTTTCACATAATCACATCCACAATGTCAGCTGTACATTTATTCTCTTTTTCGTATTAGTGTTTTATTTTTTTTCCGCAGAGGAATGCTTATGGACACTTAATTGGACATTGTGACTTGATTATATCTATTATACAATCAGTATAATGAGGAGCTTCACAAGAGACATGCGGCTTTGCCTGATTTTAGCAATAACACATTGAGAATATCAAGTTTGCTCATTACCACTCCTCTCTTCTTTTTGTACTTTGGCATAATCGACTGTCTTTAAATGCAGGTCTGTTTCCTGCTCTTTTTAAAATAATTTATTCCCATTAGATGAAGGGTGTCACAGTGTTCTCCCCTTACCCCCTCAAGAGCATTGCTGGGTGAATTTTTCACCTACACCCCCAAACCTTGCTGTGGGTTTTACAGTTTGTTCGGTAATTGCAAAAGAGACAATCAAAGAGAGATCACGACTGAAGGTCGCAATGATTTTTTTTTCTCTTTTCTTGCCTTTGTAGATTGGTCTGTGTCGGTAATTGCTCCAATTCATAAGTGTTTTGAAAATCTAGGTATGGCATCGTTCTGAAAATTTAACAAACTGACTCATTGATGGATTCAGAATACATCAGTGTCAGCTTTAATTTCTTAAAACATAATAATATTTGGTGAGAAAAGCAGTTTTCATGTATGTCAAAACTGATCTCTTTCAAACTTGGCTTTTTATGTCGCGTTAAATATACAATTCAAACAGTTCATTAAGGCGCTTGTTCATATGATGTGCTGCTGAGCGTGGGACTATTGAATAGCTGTATGGCAATTCATCAAGGCCAGGCACATAGCAACACCATAGTGTGACAAACCGACACTGTGATATGGGCGTGAAGAATTTTGAAAATATATTCAGCTGTTCTAGTAACAAAATGTTTTGTTTTTTTAGGAGTTAGATTTTATTTTCACGTTCATATGTCGACCAGAGCTACTGCTTCTGGAACGCGATGCCCCTGAGAAACGAACTTGCAGTTCCTGTCAAAATTCTCAATGACAAATATACTCACAGTTATGCATATTCATTAAATTGTGATGCCAGCTGTTGCAAAAGAACACCAAGAGCACCTACTCAATGACAAGTCTTTCCAAAAATGCTAATATTTTTGTGTTAATGATTTCTTCATGTGGTACACGTGGAGTTCATTTTCAAGATTTAGTTCCATCCACATCTTAAAATCTCTTAAATTGTAGTGCACAGTTCCCTGCAAAATTGGAATTAACTATTGAACTTTTCATAATTCTGTCATGTTAAAACTACAAACTTTAATCAGTTTTATTGGGATTGTTATTGGCACAAACACACTGCCATTGTGTAAAGCTTTACAATGCATAACTGTGAAGTGGAAAGGAAATGATAGTTTGAAGAATTGCAAGATTTACAAGCAATGTCGCAATGCTGAACATTACGACATTGCTTAAATAAGCTTAATTTTTGGGTCACTTTTCTTGTTTTAGTAATTCCAAATGTCCCCCAGACTCTTCATCTCTTGAGGAAAATAAAGTCCGTTTATATTAGCAAATA
The DNA here is from genome assembly GCF_002775205.1 of Xiphophorus maculatus. Taxonomy (NCBI): domain Eukaryota; kingdom Metazoa; phylum Chordata; class Actinopteri; order Cyprinodontiformes; family Poeciliidae; genus Xiphophorus; species Xiphophorus maculatus. The sequence goes on along the minus strand of NC_036465.1, from coordinate 15,132,573 downwards.
TGCTACAGACATGTGTAGCATTAATGCATTACCCTTGTGATTACACCATTTCACAAACTGACGTTGTGATGGCAACAGTGCTTTGATGTATGATGCAACTCTTAGCTTTTTCAAGGGCTTTTGCAAATCTGTCGGAAAATGTGATGAACATTTGCATTCTGCCAACCTTTGTCAATGCTTTACCACCTTTTGCAGCAATTGCAACTGCTTTAGGATATGTCTCTAGCAGTTATTCACATCTAGAAACATTTTTTTTTTTTTTACCATTTTTATTTGCAAAATGAACATGGCAGTCAAACTGAATGAGGTGCATCTGTGGACAGCAATTTTCCAGTCTTGCCAAAGATTCTCAGTTAGCTTGTATGGGCTCTTCTGACACATAAGCTTGCTTGTAATAGATTTTCCTTCAGGGATGCTTCATATTTTGCTCTATCTATCTTCCCATAAACTCTGATCATCTTCCTGGACCCTACAGCAGACAAGGACTCCCACAGAATGATACTGCTACCACCATGTTTTACCATGGTGTGGTATTATATTTTTAGTTTCCTGCCACACACCACTGATTCTAACATCACTAATTTATCCCTAACTCTTATTCTCGTGTAATGGCAAAAACTGTATTAATTTTAATCTTTTGTAGTTTTTTCAGACTACTTTAACAAGGTTTTTTATTTTAGTTTCCATGCTTTGTGTGGGCCCTGTTGTGATAGACTGGCAACCTTGCTGTTTCTAAACCATTCGCCAATTGACTGCTAGATTTAGGTTCCAGTCACCTGCTACCCTGACTGGAAGGATTAGGCAGGTGGAAAAAATAAGTGGAATGCTTGTATGTGTGTTTTATTTTTCAGAATTCAATGTGTGAAATAAACAATGGACAAATAAATGAATCTTGTGATCTAAAATCATACAAGAACAGTTCATGACAAAAATGGTTGTCAATAACCGTCAGAGGTTAATGACAACCGTCATCACTCAGAGGGCCCCTCTGAGTGAGCTTAATTTTAATGCAAATCATTCAAAGAATGTTTGATAAATCTCACATTTAATTTGCCTTTACCTATGAACTTTTGTTCATGCAGTTCAGACAATCACTCATAAAATATCATGAGAAAGGCACAGGCAAAACTGTGTTAAGAGAGAGAGAAAATAAAGGATGATGCCAGAGTCAACCTGCATGTTGTCAGATCTACTAAGAGAACTTTGACTTTGAGTGGGACTTGTCAGTGATGGCAGCTAAGTCGGCGAGCTCAGTCATTCACACACTCTCTCCATCTCTCACACACAGAAGAAGGCTCACTTTACTGTCAGTAATAATCACTGACTCACTCTCTCAGTCATTCAGAAGGTTACTTATCCGGTAATTCTCTCACAGTTATGAGTTATTAAGAAATTTATCTAGCACCTAAGACTTTATGATGTGGCAATTTAAGTAATTCATTTTGCTCTTTTTGGAATTTTTAAAAATAATATTAATGGCTTGAAAGGTTTTTGAGATATTTAAATTTTTTAAGTGTCACACTATACTGTTTGTAACATCTTGAAGAAAAAAAATACAACATAGTTTATTAAATCTACACAAATAAATGTTAATTAAATAAATAAATTTATTAAACAACATGTAAAAAACTATTTTTTTCTTTTACTCGGGCTGACAAAGTTGCCTTTTTCCAACTTGTTTTATTTTTCTTTTCTTTTAATTATAACATAATGACATCCAACACTTCATTGTTGGAAAAATTGTGTTTTTTAACAAGGCATCCAAGTAGGAATTACTTCATAAGAGAGACTGATTATAAACATGTTCTAACTTAGAAATATTGATACATTCCTGAACAAACTGCCAAATATGAATGTGTTTCTGGAAATGAAAAATTATTATAGTTTTTTATTCTTACCAGAACATCTTGCCCATCATCTTTGTAGTGTATCCTGCGATACACCTGGTTTAAGCAGCAAAGAGACCACTGACATTCTTGCTTCATGTGCTACTTTCTGCATCCAGTTGCAAGTCACATTAGGGTCATTTTTTCACAGCACTGCATTTGCATTCTGAATGAGACAGGCGACAGGGATGTCAGTCATTAATCATGGCGCAATGAGGGCTGTCAGAGCGTTGTCATGCTTGTCAAATGTCTGCTCTCTAAACTCCCTCCAGTTATCACATCCAGATCTATGACCCACCTGCAAAGCTCGACAGAGCTGGAGGTGACCCTTTCTGAGAAGGTAAAAAGAAAGGTTGAATACGTGCAGGCGTGTGTGTATGTGTGTGACTTTTGTATGAATCCTCAATTAAGTAATTGCAGTGTTTGTTGTTGCAGCCAATGAAACGTAATAGTGATCTGAGTTTTAACTGAGGCTGGCCATTGTGTGGAAGCATAAAGAAAAGCTCAGTGATTAGATGGTGTGAAACAATGCTAATTCATCTGTGGTAAAGCTGGAAAAACAACATCCTAAAAAAAGGAAAACAAAGTGTACGTTCTTTTTCAGAGACTGATGACACTAAATCTATGCCAGGAGCACCAGATCTGAGCCAGTGAAATGTTACTGCTATTTGAACTGGCTTTACGTCACCTTTTCTTTTCTGTTTCTTCAAATGACACCTTGATGTCCATTATCTGCACACATAATTGCTATATTGATTTTCCTTGTTGCTTCTCTCTTTTCAGCCCACCATGGTTTCTGTTGCTATTGTGCAAAAGATGTTCTTGAAAGTAAAGGTTGAATTCCAAGAATAGCACTGCTTTGTAAAGATTAACCAAATTAGTGACATTTCGCCATAAGATATATTGCCCACACCTTAGATTGGGGCTCCCATTCATTCTTTGCAAGTACACAGCAACATTTCTATGTTCATAAAACTATTGATTTATTTTTAATCTAGGGAAATAGGTAGATACATAGGTAGGTAGGTAATTACTTTTGGTACTTTTGGTGCAAAAGAGCAACATACCCATGACTGCACACAGTGGTGGCAGCATTGTGCTCTTAAGATGGAACTGGGATTTTTGTTGAGGCTGATGAAATCATAAACAGTTTTATATACCAGTATAGTTTGCAACATCCTCAAGTGTCTGGTAAAAAGCTGAAACTAAAGAGGGATTTTGGTTTTCACTGTTACAATGACACTAAAAAGGTATCAAAATTAGGAAACAAATGACTTCAGCAGAATGATAATTACATTTTGGGGATGTCTGGCCAGAGCCAAGATTTAATTTGATAGAAAAAGTGTGGTGTCACAAGAAGAAGCATGTGAAGAAATGTTATTTCAGTCTGACAGATTCGGAGAACTTTTTAGTTTACTTCAATATATTTGTTTGTTGTCTGTTAAATAATGAATGACAAAGTTAAATTATATATTATGGTCTCATTTTTTATGTTGCGAAAAACAGCATTTTGACAGAACTGTCTGTAATGTTATAGATAGATAGATAGATAGATAGATAGATAGATAGATAGATAGATAGATAGATAGATAGATAGATAGATAGATAGATATTTGCTTAATTTATCATCACTTTATCATTAATTTAGCGATCTTACAACAATGAAACAACAAATAAGACCTCTAACCATAACACTTTATTAGATATTCAAAGTACAAACATAACACAGTCTGCTTCAACGTTGTTGTTTCGTTTGATCTTCCGGATTTCAAAGAGCAGGGAGAGGCATCCTATCATCGGATAGACTCTGACAATAAACTCCATGGAGGAAGAGCTTCAGGGACCAGCCTGAACTGCAGGAAAGCTGCATGTGTGCTGAACATGAACAGGCTTGTCAGGCACTGTGGCTGCCTTGTGATACTGTCTCAAAGAACTCGCAGCTAAAGCACTTTCACTGATCTACTTCCGAACTGCGAAAAGGGCAGGGTATGAGCTCTGTTCCTTTTCATTACCTATCAGGCATGCCAGTGTTATACATGTATCAACTTTTCTTTTAGCCAGGTGGAAAGCCATTAACATTTTAGCCCCACAAGCATAGCCGAACCAGTGATTTCCAAGTGAAGCATAAAGACCTACCTTTATCTTTATTATGAAAAATAAGGCATTCCTCATAAAGACCTATGTCTTATTTGTTCCCGATGAGTTAAAGCAAGTGAAGAAACACAAAAAAGTGAAGAAAATGTGAACAAATTAAACACAATTTTTTAATTATTATTATTTAATATTTAAAGCGCCCAAAATCAAAAGTATTATTCAGTGATCATTTTAATCTTGCACTTAGATATGTCTAAACTCCTTCTAGAAATACACATTTTAATTGCAGTTAAGAAATATATACTACTTGCAAAATACATCTTAATTAACATGATTTTAACTCCACTGTAAACATTGATGAGCAAAGACAAAACAATTTAAACGTCCATTTTTTTTTCAACCAATGCTTGCCTAAAATGTTACTTGTAATGCTTTTGTTTTCTATTTTTAACAAGTAAAATATGTGCAAATATATTCCGTTTATAAATACAACCACAAAAAACTACAGTGACCTTTATCTTTAATTTTAGTTGTTGTCTGAAATGCTCCCAAAACTTAAAACAGCTTAGTGGGTCGACATGGGGTCAAACTAGGCTCTCTACGATGAAAGTCACTCCTTCAGGCTGGCCTGACACGACATAAGGACACGTCTCCACCTCTAAAACCTGCTAATTGACTTTTCATTGGCATAATTTCTGTGGCGCTGGCATGTAATTTCAACACATCACCTGCCACGATAAGTGTTTAAAAGGTCATGAATGTTTCAACTGTTTTATCACAGTATGTTGCCTCACTCAATATGTTATTTCATTGGGGGAAAATAAAACACTTAACCTTAAGCAGGACACGTAGAATATAAAAAATATAAGTATCTCTTTTATTCTTCCACCATTCTTTGGTTTACCAGTGTTTTAGACAACCACATTCCACAATCAGTCACCGAGTAACACACATTGATCTAGCTTTGGGAACAAGTTTTATGACTTTTTATGTATTTATGTCACACAGCAATATGAAGACGAGTTTTGTTGAAGGTCTCAGGAGTAATTTCCAAAAGGTGTCCCTCCAGGTTGAGCAGAGAGGAAATAAACTCTTTAGGATTGCTGCCCTCTCTTTGCGGAAAACCCCACAGAAATACAGCCTGATGCCTCAGGGAGCCGATGCAGCTAGTGGTTGTGAAAGTCACTTCGGGCAGATGAATTTGTTGGAATATTTTATCGCAGCTTGCTCTCTCATTTCCCCTATCTCTTTGTGTCAGTTATTATCTCCACTGTTTTTATGGAACAATACATTTCTTCCAATTAAACTACAAACTTGTTTGTTGAACATCATCATAAACAAATAGTAATTTGCAATATTTTTCTCTAGGCAGTTGTTTTTAATTTGTTAACCTGCCATATCTGATTTAAATTAATTTGTGACTTACTTTAAAACAAAAACAGCCAAACCATTAGTAAGTTTAGAGCAACATTGTTAGGGGTGAATTTTAAACTGTTACAAGAGAAATATTTTAAAATATGTCTACTTATAATACATGATGTTTTACTGAATTGCTATTAGAAAGGTATTCATGCTTTATTTGAGAAAAATGTAGACAAGTGAGAAACTGATGAGGATTACATTTATAATTAAAAGGCATGCTTTTCCATTGTGTTTGGGGTTGTGGCACAAAATAGCTTTCATGACAGAAATTGAGAAAAATGTTTAAAAAGCAAGCAAGACAGCCCAAAAAGAATCCAAAGATTGCAGAGTGATGACTTTTGATTCTGAAGACTGAACTTGAGCTTTAATGCGTAGTACAATGACCACACATGGCAACGGTTTTAAGTCAGTAAGACTTTACATTTGTAAACTGAAGATTTATATGATGATTGTAATGAACCAGCCTAGTTATTTAATCCCTTACATTCCTTTATAAGGAAGAGCTCCATATTTTTCTTTCTAAGCCTATGTGCAAGGCATCAGACTGTCTCCTACAAAAAAATAGCTATTTCAGAAATGACCTCATTTTCATGGCCTGCCTAAAATATTTCTTTGTGTATACAGTTGTCCGTCCCTTGGATGTCGTTGGCATATCTCTGAAGCAATTTTCTCAACTATGAATAATTCACCAGATATTATTCCAAAGGTCATCTTATAGTAATTAGTACCCTGCTGTTGCCTAAACAGCCTCTGGGTACCTGATGGCCAGTTTAATTACAATTTAAAATGAGTGTACTATTTGACGATCTCTATATGTTCTCTTGACACTTGAACAGATGACACCTTGAGAACTAAGCAGGCGTACAATGACTTGGGCTTGTTAGCATACTGGTAAGGAGTTTGTATTGTGCTTGTATGTGTCAGCCTGCTGGTACAACCACATTTTCTTTTTGCTAAAATATGCAGTAATTACTGGAAATACAGATTGTTGTTGTTGGGTATGTGTTTTGACAGTGCAGATATTCTTTGGACCGTCACTGTCTTATTAGCCAATTACCATGGAAAACTAACAGAGCAGGTCACAGCAGACTCCGTAAGGAGACTGGGGACTGAACATATGCTGAGGAGACATTGAGATGACACAGTCCAGAGAGGCTTTGGAGAGTTACCAGCAAGGTGTCATGGCTCTTTGTGTCTCACAAGTACTGAGAAATTCTGTCATGTCCTGTTGCTGTAAACATCAACCCTTGCACTGCAATGTGTGCTGGAGGTTTCCTCTTAAAGGACTCACATATTTTCATAAGTGAATAGTGGGTAAAGCATTAGGGTAAAAAAAAAGCCTCAGGTAGCATAGTAGCTTGAGGGGTTGAGGCTGCAAGAGATGCTTTGAGGCTTTAAATTTTACGTGGATGGGATAATGACTTACAGAGAAGGATGAATGAATAAAAAGATAGAAAGTAGTAGCTCATTGTGAATTGTTTCCAATTAGATCTAAATAACTAAACATTTTATTGTGTTTAAATTAATGGACAGTCATATTCAATAAATAAGAATGTTATTGAAAAGTTTAATTATTTCCATGAGTGAAGAATATTGAATAGACTGAATACATAGACTATTTTCAGCCTATATATGTTTTTTTTATTTTAAAGAAAAAAAACAACCTGCTCTGTTCAATTTTAGAATATTACATCAGACTTAACATGTTTTAAATGGAAGTCCAGTTTAAATGGGGAAATTCTGCAAAAATTCGGAATTATGTTCCAAAGAAATGCAATTCTAAACCCCAGCCTGGACAGGCTGAGCAGGCTGGGGTTTAGTGTACTCACAGTACACTCATAGTACACTATTTATTGAATATTACTGTAAGGGATACATATCCCAGTTTGGATTTCAACAACAGATGCTCAAAAGTCAGTTCATTTATTTTTTACTAGATTGACATATGCTTCTTTTTTATTCCTTGTTTTATACAAAAGTAATGGAAAAACATACCACATCCATTGTTGTACATGTACATTCATTGTTTAAAATGCTCTAAATGTAACATCTCCACTCAAGAGAGCCAAGCTAAAGATGGGTTGATTTTAAAGGAAAATCAAATCAACACCAGAAAGTTGCTTTTGAGCAAAGCTTTCAGAAAGGTAAAATGACTCATATCATTTTAGACTTCTGCCGTTTCTAATTTTGCTTTCATTTCAAATGCACAAAATCAGTGAATAGATAAAACACTCACCCTTTAGGTATGCATGATTAGTTTGCGTAAGATCAAATTATGACCTACAATTATGTACCAAAAATGTGTGACCCCATACAGTGGTGTTTAAAAATGAAACAAACAAAATCTTGAGTTCATGTGCAACCAAGGCAACTAACACAATGAAAATCTCCAACATAACATTATCTTTGTGCCGTTAGTGTGTACTCCAAGTTTCACTCTCTATATCTATAAAGGCAATGAATGATGTGAAGTGTGTTCTGAACCCAGTGTGGCCAAAGCACACACACATTTCACTGTGAACTCTGTATCAGTAACAAATGCCTCATGGAGGTAGAATCAAAAAAAGCAGACAGCAGAAGTAAGTGCATCACCTTTTGCAATCAGTGGAAAGTTTGAATGTAATAAAATAGAAATATTCTTTATTATTCCTCAGTGGAAAATTATTCTGTCTGAAATTATAATCTTTTCTGTCTTCCTTTTTTTTTTTTTTACTGTTCACATCCTGTCTACCTGGTTAACTAACTCTATTTGGCCTAATTCTTTCTTTTGAAATTATTCAAATACCTCCACCTCACCCAGCACCTACACTGATGGCTTGGATCTTAGTTCAAATTGCAAAAATAGCATTTTATAGCAAAAAGAAACTGACACTTTGTGTCTAAAAGTGGTCCACTCTGACTGGCAGATCTATGTATGTTTTGATCTAATACATTTGATAAACATTTAGAACAAGAGTACATACGGCAAAGATCAGACTGTGTCAGAGGTGTATGCCCTTATTTACCGTCATACTCAATAAATAAGAACATGTCTTTTGATGAGGCTTGTTTGTCAGATTATAAGAACTCTTTGAAAATTAAACTTTAACCATGAATTAAACATATGATTCATGAAGCCCACATTTCTGTACTGAAAATATATATTTTTCTTTTATTGGTCTGATGAAATATTATATTAATATATATCCTTCCAAAAACCTAAATGTCATGTTTTCTTTACCTGTAAGCAACTACCCGAAAAAAAAGACTTGAAAACATTAGTCTGTTTTTGTAATTAATCTCTATATTGCGTTTCACTCGGTAAATGGAGTTACTGAAATAAATTAACTTTAGTCATTTTCCAATATATTGAATAACTATGGACATTCAGTATTGCACACTTCTCAACAATTATGGCATTATAAAAATAAAGATAACTTTTCTGTGAAAATATGAAACGTATCTTTGATAACATCTCTTGCAGAGGGGTTCATCCATTTCAAAGTTGACATTACAGTAATTTTTTGTGCAAGTAAAAGGAGAAAATAGTTATGTTAATCAAACTGAAAAAGCCTTTTGTTCATTTCTCTTTGAAAAAATATTGTGTTTTTAAGGTCTATAAAGCCATTGTGCCTATTTGCAATTGACTTACATTTTAGAAACTTTTAGGAAGCCCTACTACTGTCCCTAATATAGAAAATGCAGGATTGATATTAGAACCGAAGAGAATGGGTGAAATATGATGTGGTCAAATGAATGCAAATAACATCCCATTAAGATGTTTAAATGTATAATTTGCTGTCTTTATAAAGATATTAGTTTTGAATATATGTCTGTAGTTTGACTGGTTCATTCTAAAACAATAAATCTCCTCAGCTCTAAACAATTATACTGTAGCTCAGGCTGTATGTTTAAGGTCATTGTCCCACTGGAGGGTGAGCCATTTGCATTTTATCAGGTTTACTTTCTGGATTGTCCTGTATTGAACTTTACCTCTGACAAGTTAGCATGATGCTGCCTCTATGTTTTATATTACATACGGTCTGTTCAAAACAAAGTGTCAGTTTATAAGTCATATAAGTTTGTTGACATATTTTCTCCAGTTACTATACACTTTGTTGCTGCTTGTCTAATGAATGTTTTATTTTTTACCAAGCATATCAGTTTAGTTGGATGGCCATGTATTGATGGTGTCAGATATGGACTTGTACGATGCTCTTTGGCTCCTCAATTATCCTCTTATCACTATTTTCTGGAACTTTCCAGTGTGATACTGTTTTGTACACAAATGTTCATTAAACCTCCGAGAACTGCTGTTTATTCATTCTGAGGTCAACATTCAGTAGTAAGGTCTGTTAGGTTAGTCTTAGTGCCTACCTCTTCAAGATTGGTTAAATTTTCTTCCAACAAAAGCTCTTCAATCACAAGAATATCTTTTATGTTTTTTTTAACTTCCACTTGTGTTCCAAACCAGTGGTCCCCAACCACCGGACCAATTGGTACCGGGCCGCGCAAGAAATAATGAACTACTTCCGGATCTTTTATTTTGAAAATCCTAAACCGGATTTTACCGGTTACGTCTTGCGCGTCAAAATTGAGCCAACTTGCAGCAGAATGAGTAACAAAACAACATCGGAGTACAGTGAACCCTTGCTATATCGCGGTTCACTTCATATTAAAATTATTATTTTACAGTACAGTAGTTATTTGTAAAAAAAATAATTGTTTATACAGTACTTTTTATTTGTTAAACAAATGTTTGGGCCTGTAAAAAGGTTTTGTTCTTTGGTTTCAATGTATTATGGAGTATTTTATTGTATAATAATTGCAAAAAAATAAAGGTTCCTACTTCGCGGATTTCGCCTATCGCGGGTCAGCCCTCCCCGCCCCCTACTCGATACGTACGACGCGCGCGCACCCCTCCTGGTCCGCAGCAAAATTGCGAAGGGCTGACCAGTCCGCGCGACTAAAAAGGTTGGGGACCACTGTTCCAAACCTCAAATAACTTCCTCATTATTGTCTTTTTGAAGTTTTTGAAATCTAAAACTGCCTCATACCATTTTGTGCTTGGTTTACACAATATTTCACCTGTCATGACAAAAATACTGGCAATATTTGTTACTGTAACACAAAAACAGCTGCCAGAAGAATCACATCAAACAAGAAACAATTAGAAAAAACTGAATCCGTGCATTCTTTGATGTCTCAATATTTAATGGCTCAATTAAAATTCATAGCAAGGTATTTTTTCATAGAATTAAGGTGGGTATCTTACAAAGGCATGACAACACAGACCGTATAGCTTTAACGGACTAATACAGATTTGCTGGCAAGCATTGAAGCCGTCTCTTAAAGCAAACTTTACCTGACTCACAGATGACTAATTTACAAGCATATACTTAAGTCTTCTATCATGTTTTATATTCTTTTTGTACAAGATACATTTGTGTACACAAAATCGTTCAGCAAGGTGTGTGGTAGTTCACACACTCGCATACACACGCTCATACTTGCAAGGAGACACATGCTCACTTGCACATACACAAGATCACCTATAAACACATTCAATCTCATGAATATTATGCATATGCAGTCATTTACATTACAACAGAGATTGTCATCTCATCACTTCCCATGTATTTCCCTTTTTGTTTGTTGTGAACCAAGTAAATTCCAGTCCTTTCAAGTCGGCAACCACTATCATTTCTGAGGGGGTACTGCTATTTACAATTTCAAATCCAGATCAAGTGACTGTATAGATAGTTGTGACTCTGTAGAGGTATATGTGGTATGGTAACTTCACAAGGTTTGAATGTGTACACTGTATAACATTTGTCTTGCTCCATTAAATGGAGGAACAGGAAGAGAAGTTAATATCTACACGGACACTGGTTCTAAAGATGTGGATGCATGAAGCACACAGTCCACAAAATGTCAGAATGTCGTCTCAGAGTCCAAACAGTTCATGCAAACAATGACACAGAGTTGACATGGTGATCTATAACACTCACTCTTAAAGAATCTGGTAAGGAAGGAAAGACTTTGCTTTTTTATATATATGTATATATTTTTTTCAGTTTTCTGTCTTTGCAGTGAAATGACAAAAGAAAATATGAAAACATTGAGAGCACAATCATGCAAAGTGAAAACATGTGACCATTAATCATTTGGACTTTTCCAATAATTCTATAGACAAGGTAATCTTGACGCAGAAAAAAATACTTCCCCATAGCTGCCTTACGTTGTAAAATAATAATAGGCTTTCAAATGATATGACTTTGTTTAAAAAAATAATAAATCACCCAATATACATCAGGAACAACATGATAAAACCAAATGCAGCCTAGTTTTCAAGAACAAAAGAGAAAATATGAATTGGGCTTTATATGAAACTGGTTTATATTCATGACTTCATTTGTTATACTTAAAGACAGGAAATATTATGTTCACTTACGACAGGTGACTGGATATTTCAGTTTAAGCTAATTTTAATTACAGTGCGATTGTGGGTATATCATTACATACCAATACTACATACACACTCACTGGCCACTTTATTTGGTAAGCCTTCCTAGTAATGAGTTGGACCCCTTTTTATCTCCAGAACGTCCTTAATTCAGTGTGAACTAGTTCCCAACAAAATATTGAAAACATTCCTCTGATTACAATGTCAATGTTGAGAAAATAGCAATATACAGTTGCTGTACATCCATCTTGTGGATTTCCTTTTCAGCCTCACCCCAGAGTTGGTTTAACGTGTTAATATTTGTTGAACATGAATGATTGTTATTGATGCTCTTTGAACTTAGTGCACCTAATAGATTGGCAATTTAATATCTCCCAATAAATGTATTATTTTAACTGTACAGCACTTTGGTTGTTTTTAAATGTGCCATAGAAATACACTTAACTTTGATTTAGTCTTGCGATGTGGTTGGGGAGTCTGAGAGAAGGGACGATTTTCAATGTAGCTATAAACAATTCAACAAAAGAAAAATTTCTAAAGCCTCTCTTCAAAAAAATCTTTAATAATTTTGCAGAGTTTTAACAGATTCATCTGCCATGTAAATTCAAAGGTGGCAAGAGACTGAAAATATTTATGAATATTTCCAGGCAACTTTTGGATAAAATATTACAGGTGTCTGAAATGTGGAGTTGAATCTGCATTTGGCACAGTGATAAAACTCCAATTTTCTCTGACATTATGATGTATGCTCCCTTTGATATGCCATCGTTTTGATTAAAAATGCATTAGGAATACCACTCAGACTGCTAGAACAATGAGAATAGAAAAGAAAGTAGAACAAGATAGAAGAAAAGTCAAAGTATTGGTAAATTAGCTGAAATTGGGTTCTCAGATGGGTACATTTTCTCAAACAGATGTGTATGGGAGGGTATAGCTAAGTTGACTGATTTGAATTCAATTCATTTTCATAATTGACTGAGGTGAAATTGAACTGCCCTTTCTTTGTCCTTGACACACTGTTCCCTTAAGTGATCATTTCAGTGAATATCAGATAAATCTCCTTTAAGAGGCATTATTCGAGAGAGTAAAATAGCTAAGAGCATACAAACACAATTTGCCTCGCACCTTCCCTTGAGGATATGGTGCTACGTTATAGATTTAGGCCTGCTCCCAATTTGCAAGATGCTACAAGAAAATGAATTGCATGAGTCATATACCTGATGATGTCGACACCTGGTTCGGATGGTACAGAAAAGAAAAAATGGATATCAGCAAAGTTACTTATTGTTGTGGCAATACATTATGCTGCACCCAATCTGTTACAAGTTAGTCAGAAGTAGTTATTATCATCAGAGAAAATTTGCATGTTTGGGCAAAGATGACATTTTAAACTCTGTGAGGAATGACCTTCTGGGGGCACCGCTTAAAGAAATCCCAGTGCTTATTATAATAAATGCAGAAGGAACACAAAGCAAAATAATACAGTTAGACTCTATATGCTGTTAAAATTCTGGCAGGCTAGGATTTCTTTTCTAGTGCCAACAAAATGTAAAAGCTGATCTTAGAAACTCACCAACTTGCAGCAATTGATGTGTGAAATACTTTTGCTAATACCATAAGAACAAAAGAGGTATATAACACTACAGTGTTTGAGCTTTTGTCACCTTTTTCTCTGCCCTTGTATCTATTACTGGATTACCAACCAAATCTCTTTAAGCTTCCTAACCACAATAAGGTTCACAGCGGAAATCACACATCAAAGTAATTAGGCTGTGAATGCCATAATTGCATCCAAAGATGTGTTTGTGAAGGGTTTCTGAGAAGAACAATTGAAAATGCAAACAAAAGGGGAAAAAAAAGCTACTTTTCCAAAGCACATCTGTTTTTGCCTTTCAAGATCAAGCAACTGCAGTAATGCTGAGAGTGAACATTTAATAGGGTTGGCAGTGCTGCTGCAATCACCACATGGAAAACTTTGTGAGTATGCATTTGTGCATGAGCATGAGTTTGTGTTGTTTTGAAAATGTTGTTTGTTTTCTGGTCCATGGTGAAAGTGTAGAATGTAAAAGATTAAGATGTGTCTTCCATTGCCCTAGATATGCTTTGTAGATGTTTCTCTCTTGTAACCCTTCTGCAGGCCCCTGCCCAAAATAGACTTCTGAAATACGTTCGGGTAGCAACATCTCTCACTGCCAAAGGAGCTTGTTACACTTGGTATAAAGAGCAATACTTCACTAGAACTTAAACAGAAACACCACCAGCCCAGAGCTCATAATTAACATTTAGCCTGATTTAGCTCACTCATAACACAAAGTACTGCATTTGCATTTGCATCGTTGCCAGGAATTGGTCTTTTAGGACACCGTCTCTGTAAGCAGGACCTGTGAAGCTTTAAGTGTGTGGGTCCCTTTTTCTTATCACTATGCAAACATCACCAAACAGAAAGCAAAAGAATGCTCTTTTTTTCCTGTAATAATCTACTTTGGTATACAACTACTTTTTATTTATAATACAAGCATGTGATGAGTTGAGACTTTCATTTTCTTTCAAATGCATAAGCTGTCGGTCTGACTCCATTTGATTGTGTCTGAACATCGTTATCATGGTTTCATTCATACTCGAGTGTCTTCATTGGTAAAACTGAGCTTGGGCTGATCAAGGTTACTGAAATTCTGCATACATCTACATGTACGCAAACATAGCAACCATTAAGTCTCAAGCCATCTGTAGATGGTGTTTTATTTACTCTAAGTCAAGCCAGTGAAGACATGTCTCTTAGAATTACAGCTGGTGCTCATGTAGGAAAGAGCTGCTGCCACCAGTAGGAGTGTGCTGCCCAGGCGAGGAGAAGCTTGCCAGTGGAATGACCTTCACTGGGTCTTCCTTCTTACTGCTGCAGTGTCTATCCAGGGTGTTGTAGAACTGTGGTCGGTTGAACCCTTTGTCTAGTTCATCTCTTTTGGGCACAGATCTACCCAGAGTGTGCCGGCCATCCATGACCCCCATGCCACCTATGTTAGCTTTTACTCCCTGGAAGCCAAAGGAGGGGAGCGCAGCAGTGATGGTGGTGGTGGTAGGGGTAGAGGTGGGGCTGTTGCTGCCAGGGCTCTGGAACTGGGCCAGGGTCGGGGGCATCCAACAGCTGTCAGAGTGGCCCAGTATTAGACACTCCTGGGTGCAGGTCTCAGATGCCTCAGCCAGAGCTTTCTTCAAATTTACTTCAATGGCTGCAAAAAAGAACAGAAAGGAATTAATAAAAGGAGTTAATAAAACTATTTAAAACACTAAAGGCACTGAACATGTACTGTATATATTGTATATATTTCTGAGGTGATTTAAAATGAAATTCACACTATATGCTGAAGGCAACCAAAATAATCTATGCATACAGAAATAAACACAAATTATTCCATAAATTATACTAAGTGTATAAAAAATAGAGGGATAGAGTATTGCATCTAGACTCAAACAAGCAACTAGATTTTCTCCCTGGAAACATCAGTAGTTTACTTCTCCTTGTTTTGTTGAACTTTGAGTTCCTAGAAAATGAATCAACCCTTATTCATGTATATATGGACACCTGCTATTGGATAGATCTTTTTCAATTATCAGATTCATCTTGAACAATGCCTTGGATATAAGAAACCTGTTTGAAGGCCATCTGTCAAATACACTAGCCTGTGTTACTTTGCACTGATAAGAAGCAAGGCAGTTTTATATCTAGAGATAAATTTGAGCTGTTTCAACATAGTCTGACTATAGAATATGAATATAAAAGGTGTATTACTTGGGTGATTACTCATGTCTGGTGGGAATTTCATATCAATGCTCCCTTCAGAAATATATTTATGCAATAAAAAGTTTATGTTTAGTACTCTTTTTCACTCAGTACAGGGAGTGAGCTTGGAATTCATCGATTTGAGGTAGTCAATGCACTAAGTGAACTCATGAATCATAAAATAAACAGAAAAAAGTTGCAGTCTTATCTGGGGTTGACCCACAAAATGTCAGCCTTTTAGTGAAATGAAAGTCAGTTATAAATGTTTCATTTCATCTTGTAATGAGAAAAACACCAGCAGAGCATTTAATTTCCATTGGTATTCCCTTGACTCTTTCTGTTTACCTACAATATGCGATGAATTCCCTGTAGCTTAATTAGAGTTTGAAGAAATATGTCTCGCTGTTTGTGTCTCAGATTGGCTGTAGTGTGTTAAATATTTAATGAACATCTTAACAAAGCACTGTTTATTTTAATCACTGTCAATGCCCTTTTGATTTCTCAGAATCCAAAACAAATCTGGTGAAATAAGAAAATGCAAAGACCAAACACTGGAGATAAGAAATTGCCTTGCTTCAAGAATATTAAAAACTCTAGGATAGCACACAAAAGAAACAGTTATGCAACAAATGAAAATATAAAAAGATAAACAAAATATATAAAGATCTACAAAAGACAAAGAATCTAGGAGACTCAATCCAAGACACACTGAACCAACATTTATGTTTCCTGCATGGAAAGACGGAAGGAAAAAAAGAGAGCTAATGACAAGACCAGTGTGCAAAGCTAAGGACTCAGAGTATCTTATCTCATTATCCCAACATTGACATCACATGTGGAATGAGTCTGGGATGAGGCTTCAGCATGGAGACTTAGCAATAAAGCCTGTCATGGCAGATAATTAGAATGTAAAACAGTATGCGCCAAGGCAACCCAGAGCCTGCAGTGTTATGTTTCCTGGGCCATGCAAAGGAAAGAAAGGTCTTCATTCAAACATCACACTGCTCCTCTAGGCCCCAGCTTCAAGCTGTCATGTAGAAATTATTTAGTGTATTTGCATGAGTAAGAATGTTATAAATAATTAAGATGCTTTAGACCCTGGTGCAAAGTAAAGTAAGGACTATTTCATCAGCTGTACACACTCAATGTAGGTCTTATACACTGATTTTAGAAAAAAGATTGCTACAATATTTTGGGTTTTGTCAAAGCCTAGATGAAATTAAAAAGAAATTTTAAAACTAAATGTAATTTAATTTTGATCATATGTCTTGATATTGATGCCTCAGGAAGATTGGTACAAAATACCTTTCTTTTAGGTGTGTTCTGCAAAGAATTGAATATCAATAATGCCAGCGTTAATTATCAGAGCAGCGTCTGAAAATGAGTCGCACAGTATAAATTGTGAGGGTATATTTGGACTGCCCCCGTAGAGCCAAATCTGTCCTCTCCATATTGAACTGGAGTCACAGAGCAGGAGTGTATAAATCCCTTGGGCGGTAAATGTGTCACCTTTCAGAGGGTCACTAACTTCATTAAGGCTAAAATGGATGCTGCTTTCTCATTCTCCAAGCTAGCACAATAGGGCCGAGCCAAGTCTCCGCCATGAGCCTCAGTCAATCTTTGTCTAAATGTTTTTTTTTTGGTTTTTTTTGCTGCTGCTGTAGCAATTTTGGGTCACTAATGGTTTTTATCAGGGTGCAATAGGTAATATAAGCATTAAATCGTACATTTAGATAAATTGACAAATTTTGTTGCTTTTTGCATTTTGAATCTTCTTTATTATATCAATCTGATCTATAAAATCAAATGAGGCAGTGCTAAAGACATTGTTGTCTGCACAGAATAGGGACAGTGATCTATAGCCCTCAGATGCTGCACCAAGCATCAATCTCCATTGATAGGAAACAATTTTATGATTACTAATAAATAATTCCTCCAAGTCTGAGCAAATTCACTGGTGGCTCCAGCCTGCATTACATAAATTAATAACCATTATTTTGCTTCCATTCTTACAATAGCTATATGTGATAAATATTCCACGCTTATGGACATGTTAATCACTCAAACTCATCTCAAGAGATATCTACAATAAAAAAAATGTCCTGCAGATTGGGGTTTACAAAGACTATTTTGGTTCCAATCGATAAATGAGATATAAAATCAAAGCACTGCTTCTGATCCATATTAAACATGTTTTAGCTAATGCATTATTCAATGTTTGTCATTGCATGTTCTTAATCGGCACCATAATTTTATAATTTTAGCTCTAGAAAACTTTAAATAAATATATATAATTAAATTATTTATTTGTAATATGAATATTTAAGGTAAAATGAACAAAGTGGATGTTTCTGTTACCAAATATTTGTGATCTGCCTAAATTGCAAGAAGAAAATAGAAATGTTAGTAAAGAATTAATCACACAAGATTAACGTCAATGTTTCTCAAAAATTAAACAATCAGTGTAAAACATTGAGACAAATTACAATACTTCCCTAAAACTTTTATTTTTCTTTAATATATGTATATGTCCACAGAACATGGACTCTGCTACATTACAGAACTTAAAACACTCTTTGGCCTTCTTTGCACAGCTTGAACTAATAACAGTTTTATGTCAACAGACTGGTTTTGTATAAAATATTTCTTAAGCTGCCTCACTGAAAGACATGAGCCTGTACTATTTTCAATTCCGGTGGGATAGTTCAGACAGGCTGCAGCGGGTTTGGGAGGGTACAAGGAAGACTTGAGTGATGTCGCTGACAGCTCTTGCTGCTTTTGTCAGCCAGAGGTGCGCCACAGCCCCTTTGTGATGCCGCTGCCTTTTGTATTCTGGGAAAACAACTGTACCCCACGGAGCTTACGGAAGAAATCATACATCAGTGATGCAACAGATCTCCTTGTGGTGTGAACATTCTTCCCTGTGTTCCCTTCAAGGAAATTTGAATGGCAGACAAGCGGGGATAAGAGCAAACAATGGGATGTCATAGACAACGCGACTGAGATCAGGCCTACTTTGCTCATTTGTGAAGATTCAGCTTTACTTGGTATTGGTGATGTGGCTAAAATAGTTCCCCACGCTGTTTGATGTTCACTGAACATCCAATCAAAGTCTTACTCAGACTTCACTGAATCTCACTGTAAAAATCAATTCACGATCTGATTCAAAGCAGTCTGTCCCAGTGGGGAATCTATGAAAAATGCCTTTTTAAAGTAGTTGAAGACATTATGTGACCTATGACATTATGTTTTCTCCTTGATCTTTGGATCATTTACAAAGCAAATACTTTTAATAGCCCAGAGCCATTTTGTTCTGCAGCATCAATACATTATTTAACCTGCCACAGCTCAAATAAACCTGTTTTAACACCTTGAAGGTTTTTGGCCAGGACTTTCGTTTGTGTGGCGCAACACAACTGGCAAAAACACTGAACATTTCATGGAAAAAGGCACAGATGAAGGATTCCTAGATGGTATGCAAAATATGCAAGAAAGTCATCTTCTAGTGTAAATATTGTTTAAATTACTATTGAAGCCCTGACTGATCTGAAGGAGGAGGTGACACAATGCAACCATATCTCTGTCATTCTCGATTAACTTCGGAGTGTCCATTCTGCCTTAGAACAACTTGCAATCCGGAAACAAAGTGAAATGATTCAAATGTTCAGGTGCCTGCTTTGACATACTTATAGAAATATAGGGTCTATGATATAAAATAAATTTTCTCCAGCATTGTAATGCAAAACACGACCCTGTCAGAAATGTGTCAGGAAATTGCGCTGTGACTGAAATTGGTTGATTTTCAGCTTCATTGACCCTGACCACCAATCAACTGGTTTCAAACTCGGAAGCACAAACTTTTTTTTATCCATTGAACTGCTGAACACACCATACCCAGGCTGCAGTATCAGTGGGGTGTTTAAAAGGAAGTTAAGGAATCACTGAGATTAGTATTTAAAGGGGAAACAGCATTTTATTTTACACATTGAGACAGGAAGTTTATTCAGGCACTGAGAGAATAACAGAGAGTGAGGCATCAGAAGATAAATGAACACAGCTAGGTTTCTCTGTTTTATGTTTCCACGCTTTTCAGCTACTGCATTTACAGAATATTTGAAAGTATATTTGAAAATGAGAACCTTTGAAATGGTAGTTATGCACATTTCCTTGAGAAATATCTGTATTTCTGAAGGCTATCAAAAATAGAGTGCTGTTTCAGTTAAGCTAACCTTGCTAACAGTGCTAATTGCTAAAATGTTTAAGATTCATAAACATTTGGCCTTTGTTTTAAAATGGTAAACGCCTATTTTAAAGCACCCACTCTGACAAACAACAATGTGACATTGTCACTCCTCCAAATTAAAAAAAACAAAAAAAAACTAACCTCTTGTCAGGTGGGACAAACCCTATTTTGAGAAAATTTAGGCTTTAGGCTGATTTTAGAGATCAGAAATCAGCCATAAACATATGACTGATGCAGCACTAGACCCCATGTATGTCTAACATACTCCTTTAGTTTCTAAGAGCTGTACTCTTAGGTTTCAACTTTTTGCTGTAATAAAATCCATAAACACATGATCCTCAATGCTTAAACTCTATCTATCTATAACACACATGTGCACACAAAACGTAGGTGGGACGCATCTGACTGGACCATCTCAGCATAATGGTATGAGAGATGTAACATGACAGTTAATGATATTTAGTGACAGAACTTGTTACATCTTGATGAGCTTCACATTAAGATCTGCACACATCTCACGATTCAGCTCATTATTTCAGCATGCACAAACTCATTATTGCTAATTAAAAGGATAATTGCATGCATCTAGGACATTAGAGCCTTTGAAGAGCTATCAGGAAGGTGGACTAGGCCTCAACCTTTCATACATTGCTAACAATGCATTTACAAATAAAAACACCAGTAGGGTGTTCTGAGTAAATGTATGTCTGTACCATTACATGTGATCTTGTATTTTTATTGCTTTGCATAACATGCAGTTGTACTGAGCACTTTTGCTTTTAATACATTAACCTATCAAAAAATTTTGCATTTCTTAAAAACGTATATAGTTGTTATATAGTAATTGTTAAAGTTACAGTATACCATCCATCATGCATATGCAGTGTACGAATGTGAAGATCTTCTATCTTCCACAGTCATAGAAGATATTGTGTGCACAAAAATTCAAGTATATTCTAGAGGTTATACGTTTTATTCAAAATGTCATTAAAATAAACCTTATAAAAAAAAAAAAAACTGGGATCAACAGCCACATAAAATACGTTACCTTACCTTTGACTAATATTGTCTGAGTTATTAAGAAGTTCTACATGCTAATATTTATCAGGAGGGAAAAAATGTTAACACTACAACGTCATAAGAGCTTGTGTGACTAAAACATCAATAAAAAGTAAATGCAAGAAGAACATATTGGATTCTCAAGTGAGGGTAAGTATGAAATCAAACAACACAGATATAGAAATGTGACAAGTTATTTCAAAGAAAAAAATTGGTTTTATAATTAAGCTATTTGTCATTCCATCTGAAACACACAAACATTCAACAAGCAAAAGAATGGTTATTAATAAAATTAGTGCCTATAAAAGCCTTCGGTTTCCACTAAAACGAGGGATACAATTATCTGAAAAATGAGTGACTGTTTTATTTACGTAGAAATACACATACAAAGGTGCCCAGTTATGAACATTTAACGTCTCTTGAATTTTGTTAGTTTAGCCTTATTGAAAAGGAATGTAACTAATTTGTGCAGGAGTCTGGTGACATGTTTAAACTCCTACAGAACCTAAATATTCTGATAAAAAAATATTCTGATTAAACAAAAAATCTACAGAGACTGATTTCTGATGGCTTGGACTTTGTATAACATACTTTGAAAGTTCTTCTTACGTGGGACTTTAATAAGGATAAAAGTAACAGTTTGTAAGTTCTTTGCTAACAATCCTTGACATCTGTGAAAAAAGAAAAAACCTGTAGCCATGGCAATCGCTTAGAATGTGTATTTTCTTTTTATGTCAGACTTAAATGTTATTTGCTTTCTTTTTCTACTTTTAACTGCTGAAGGTACAGTACAATCCCAAGTAAAGACTGTCAGTGTCGCTGTGGTCAAGGACATTTAGAAGAAATAAAGGCTCTATTGGAACAACAGAAACATGGTATGTGTTTTGATGACGTCAGGAATAATAGCAAGGTCAATAGTCATATTTCTCAGATACATAAATTCTTACTCTAGCATGTAACTGATTGCCACATTTTTAAATGCAGCTAAGCAAATTCATTCAAAGAGTAAACAATGAAAGGACTTCATCCATCTGTCCGTCCATCTATCCATTACTTTATATTGCTAAATTCAGCTTACACTCTCTGCCTTAATTCTCAATGGAAATAATCATAAGGTGTTGGGAGCATTTCCTAGTTTCTACAGATTTGCGATCTGCATATCTTTGATGGGAATCTTCCATTCCATTACTTCTCTTTGCACACTAGAGTGCAGTAAGGTTGTTGTTTATGTAAAAAAAAAAATCTCCTCTGACCTTTTATAACAACAAATCTGTTTTTGTTGTTGTTAATACAATTGTATCCGCACTGGATATTTTATCTTTTTTGGAGCATTTTCTTTAAATATTAGATATGTTTATGAATGGAAATCCCTCTAGATCAGCAGTTTCTGAAATATTCAGACCAGCCCATCTGGCACCAACAACCATGACATGTTCAGATTCACTTAAATAACCACTCTTGTGCATCCTGATGCTTGAATTGAACTTCAACAAGCTGTCCTCACTGTGACTAGATGCCTAAATGCTTTGAATTAGGCTGATCTGCTATTCAATGTGTATTTCTATTCTGTGAGTTCTTTGTCTGCCTCTAGTGGGAAATGCCCACAAATACTTTCAAAAGGATGCACCCTAATCACTTCTAGTGGCTCTTTTTATGCAGAGGAGGAGCAGCTCCACCCTGAGTTTCTCTTGAATGATAGAGCTTAGTGTCCGGGATCTTCTTCTTTTGGTCATAATTAACATCTCAAGACTATGAGCACGGATCGGAAGATTGAGCAACTGGTAAATCGAGAGCTCGGCTTCACGACAACACACAGGAGGAGCAATGCAGCGTCCATCAATCCCTAGCTCTATCCTACCATCACACATGAAAAAGACACTGTGATATTTGATTTCCTCTACTTGAAGCAAAGACTGACCCCAGACTTCATCCTTTTGGCTATTATCATCAGGGAGACAAAAGTTTAACAATTGCAACACAAAGAACAGTTTAAATCAGATACTTTTGATATTGGAAAAAAGAAGATCTTTGCACTGAAACATATATTTCAAAGCAACTCTATGGAGCACTGATGCAATGTGAGATATCAGAAATGGCAAAGCCATCACTCCCCGTTTTTTGCCTCCTAAAACAAATAGTCCCTGAGTAATGGATGGCCCTTTTTTTTAGAGGAGACAATGCGAGTAAGATAAAAAGGAAGTGAGGTTGTCCATATATACTCTAGACTAATTACGTCTGATGCATTTACTAAGACGCCTCTGACAACAGCGAGTCTCGGAGCCACATACGTATTTATCAGCGCTCGTGGGACCTATACAGCTCCTCGCCTGTAATCCATCTAGCCTTGTCTTCCCGCGACCCCTTTTGCTTTCCTAGTGTTTGACCCATTGTAACGGAAAGTAATTGCAGGCAGAAAACAACATCTAATGATTGCTCTATCTGGAAGTCTGAGAGAGCATAAAAAGTCACAGACAGGTACTTTCAACAAAGGGAGGAGGCCTTTTTGTTCCCGACACACAATTTCAGACTACAAAGAATATTATTGACTTGGTAAAGATTAGAACACCAAAACAAATAACAAAGCACAGAGGGAGGACAAAGTGCACAGAGAGAGAAAGGATCTCTTGAACAAGCAAGTGCCAAACACTTGCTTCTTTCTATTTGTTGCCATTGATTAAAAGTATGTAGCAGGTTGAAGCGCCCATTCCTCCACTGAGGCTATACAACTCAGAAAGAATGTACAGATTTAATGTAATGCATATCCTTTATCTTTCACTCACCCTTGTTGTCAAGCAAGGAAAAAGCACCTTAAAATGTTATTTCACCATCACACAGAATGCCTGCAGACAGAAAAAAAAGCCCACTCTGACATCTAAAACTGCCTTTTTATGTGATTTTCATCAACAGAAGGCACAGTTTGGTAGCTAAAACACAAAAACAGTTTTCTTATACTTGATTTTTTTTTTCTTTCAAAGCCTGTGTTCGTGTCTGACATTGGTTGATTACATCTCTTTTATTATACCCAGGCTACCATTGGGCCTCCCTACCTGAGGACAAGATGCCGGTGTCACCATCAACACAATCAGGCCTGGCCAAATACGCAGCATGGGCCAGATAGATGAGAGGTACAAACACCGCAACAATCTGCAATCAGCGCTCATCACCACAATGACACACAGAGGAGGAGGCACAGAGTTTCCATGGGGGGCAAAAACACAAGACACGCTCGTGAAGGTGCACACACATATTTTGTGATTGCTCGCAGTTTAAAATCTCATACAAGGCTATCCATTCATTCTCCTTTCTGTAAATTTGCACTTGTGCAGGCACTGGATGATACTGCAGATATACAGTGCAGGTGTGCTGGCACTGACAAGGAGGCAATACATAAATGTTTATTTATAAGACAAAAAAAATGAACATGTCTTAAAATTCATTGCACATCTAAGAATGGCTGAACATTTCCATATTGTGTAGATAATATGAGCTGTGGGAGATGAAAATAAAGAGCAAGGAATGAAAGGGAAGTGAAAATGTTTTGGAGGGATTAAGAAAGAAAGGAAAATAATAGGTTGATTAAGTAAGAGCTGACAAAGCAGTCTTGATATTTGCGAGAAGATTGAATTATTCCAGCTGGAATACTATCAAAACAATCTTGATTATTTTTGAGACGACTGATCTAAAAATGTAAATGTCATTTATAACACTATAAGCTTTCAAATTAAAAGCCGATTTGAAGCATAAGCAGAATTCCTCAAAGAATTCAACCTGTTGTCTAACAGGGAGCCAATATTAACATGTCTTGACTTTTTTCCTTATTCAACTTTCTCACAGACATAGATTTTAGTATATTTTATTTTAACTTTATGTGATACAGCCAAACAAAGCATATATTTAAAATGTAAGGAAAATGATGTATAATTTCTAAAAATTCCCAGTTGTAATTGCAGGGAAAGATGAAATAATGAAGCTGAATTTAAAATATGCATGCCACACTTTTCGCATTTACTGAAAAAAATGGAAAATTAAGATTGTACAATTTTCCTGCTACATCACCATTCTGCGTTACTTTGTGCAGGTCTATCATATGAGGTAAATACCTTTACATCAGTGGTTGCAACCAGACGCAATGGAGGAAATGTCAAGGGGTGGGAATATTTTTGCAAGGTTGTGTATGTTCTAACTCTATGGCTATTAAATATGTGTCGCCTGTTTTGCTTGATGGAAAATACAGGAGAGACAAACTGTACAGCATCCTGTGATGTGCTACATCCTGTGTCATGTAACAAGCAAATTCATCACACTGACCCATTGCCCCCAATTATTATGGAAAACAAGAATGAATCAAATTAACATTGAAGAAGCTCTCAGTTCCAGCAGTCTCTCTGTATAGCCGAAGGATGCCGCAGGAGGAAAAGAGAGGGTAATAAACAAGGTGCCACTCTATATGCCATATATCTTGCAGTCATTGATGATTAGCTGTTTTCCCTTAGCCATACATTATTGTTATTGCCTGCAGAGCTGGGCAGATAGGAAGTGGATACAAAGGCATTGTGAAGCCCATCTTTCAAGTGATAACAGGCAGACTGAAAACAACTCAGTAGCAGCAGCAGCAGCAGCAGCATCAGTAAGATTTCAGGACATGACTAATCTGGGTATGTTGAAAAATGTAATCTCTTTTATGACAGTGTTGAGAGGAGGACATGATGCACACTTTTTTGTCGTGTTTTTCTAGCGTGACGGTTTATTGTATTGTGAAGTGCTTCTGAGAGAAATAATTCAATGTGGTTACAAAAAGGAGTCTTTACAGATGTCAGCGGCTCAACTCGTGGTGTTTTGTCCTAAAAGGCAGCACAGAAAATGCGTAATCTGCAGAACTTGTCATCGTCAGAAGCAGACGGGTCCCCCTTTTTCTTCCCTCTGCATTGAAAATGTTTTGCAGACAGCTTAGGCATGAATGTAGTCTGTGTACGGTATTAGTCACAGTCATTAGTGATGAGCAAACTTACATTTCCAATATCAATGTGAAGTGTAGCATGGTAAAGGTTTTAATATGAAGGGCAGACTCTCTCCAGATTCCCCAGAGCATGTACACTTTAAAGGTTTTCCCTTTCCGAAGTGCCACAGAACCTCCTCCGGGGACAACTATTAATTTTTCACCGAAACCTCCCCTGAATAATGAATTCTGTCCTATTTATACGCTGCGATAAGTCCACTGAATGTCTAAAAAGGGGTTATCGTGAAAAGGGTAAGGCTTTCAGAGAGAGACCTGTTCCTGCTTAACATGTTTAATTCATCCACATCACCATGTTCCCTGAAAGCAGGAGAAAAGTCATATAATGTATCACTGGCAAGCATGAAAGCAGACACAAGCAGCACATTCAATAAATCACAGCTTTACTTTTACTGTTTTGATGTTGACTGTCACAATCCTCCACCCAAGCACCAGCCAGCAAAAGTTCAGATGTGTGCTTTTTACTCCTCTGGGCCCCAGCTGACACATACACTCTCGCTAAAATCACAGAGGTACTCAGTGGCTTGTGTTAATGTTTCTGTCACCACGCACTTTACTTGGGGTGTGTTGAGTGCAGACATTGTCAGCACAGAGAGCGACAGACACGGATCAACACATGGAGAGGAGAGAGGGGAAGAGCATGTGTAAAATAGCAACATAGAAAAAGCTAAAAAAAGAGGTACAAATTCAAGACCAGAAAGAAGTGGAGGTTTCAAAACAAACTAAAATTGAAAATAATTGCAAAACGTTAATACGTAACATAAACTTTGTGATAAGTACTGTACACAAACAAGTAAAATCTTTAAATTTAGATTATGCAACATGGCCTCCTTGAAAAGCTAAAAGTACAAAGTTGTTAATTAAAAAGAAGAATTTATCTCTTTGGGCAAAATGAAAGTCAAAATAGTTGTAGCGATCCAGCAAAAATATTGTGTTTATTGGTACTGTACACTGCCAGACTAAATACACACATTACATTAACGAGTGTATATAAATGTACTATGTACAAACTTGTGCTAAAAAGTTTTGTTCTAGGTGATGTCAGAAAGTGAGAATAAAAGGTTTTCTTTTCACATAGAGCACATAATGATTGATTTTAGTTATACTTGTATCTATATATTTTTATTTATTTATGTCACTGCTTATGAGAGGTCGAACCAAGACATTGTACTACAAGTATTGAGTCGAAGCCCAAGTGAAGGCAAGCAGGCCAAACTGTATAAGGTATGCAAGTCTCAAATCGAGTCAAGTCCTAAGGTTTTATTAAGTCTTATAAGTCACTTGGCGAAATAGGCACTTTAGTCTGAATGATAATTATGTTGAGAATTTTAAATGATTTTAAAACGTGTTTTTGTTTGTCAGAATACCCAGCAACTGGAAGTGAACTTCAAAATTATTCGAAAATTAGTTCTGGTGTTTCTTTTGCCTCCACAAAAACCAAAATATTCAGTGAATTTAGAAAATAATGATCCATAGTGAAATAAATTCACAGATTTATTTTAAAAGTATTACTTCAATGTGAATCATCTCCAGTGGCAAAAATCTAACAATGTCATACGACAGTGAAGAATCATAATCATTGCTCTCTTTTAAGAATATTTTGTGATGCATCCATCCCTCTACACAGTGGCCACACATTCATGGCAGTTGCGACAACCCAAACTAAATACTGATACAGCTGCTGGCATCACATGCATCACTGTTTGCAATTAAGTACCCATCAGACACATTAGTTTCTAGCTAGATCTAAAATCTTAAAATGTCTAAAAATTATGGTGCAGAGCTACTGTATCTTGCACAGTAGCCAATCAGTAATTTGGATGCCAGGTGCATTTTTTTTTTCTTTTTTTAACTTTGCACACATCTTCCTGATAGCCCTCCCAGCTTTCCTCTACCACTGTGGAGTCTTTGCTGTCACCGTAGGATGCAGATAAAAAAAACATGTAAACAGAACAGCAAATGCAGCATGTTTGGTGCAGAAACATGAGGGGGATATTGGCAAATGGCAGGGGGCACTCAGTGGGCTGGATCGAGAACCTGGTTCCATTGTTGCGCGCCCGGCACGTTTCTTTGTAAAACCCTTTTGGTGTAAAATTTCTAGTCAAGTCCTTTAAGAAATCAAGTCAAACAGAAATCATTAAAGTTTTGGCAAATTTGCCACAATTTGCTAAAACTTTGCCAAAAAAAAAAAAAGTCACAGATTTTTTGCGGGATATGTTGAAAATTTTGATGGCACCAGCAGTGCCACTTTAAGATTCCCCGTATTGCTCATATGCTATATAAATTTAAGCAAATGCTACAGAAACTTGTATCATTGGCCTTTATAGCATTCTTAATTAAAGTTGTGCAGTGGTGCACAGATGCTTTTACTGTACTAAAAAAAAAAACTCCCCTCCAGCAATCCAAATGCTTGAAGTAGCCCACCTGGCAGGGATCTTTGCTTTGTTTTCAACTCAAGCTAATGATTATTTAACCATTTTGGGTCACTCAGAGATTGTGTATTTAAGGTTAAACTGACAGCCCAAGATGGTAAGGGAAACAATAGGTTTGAAGTGTCTTACACAGTCATTATGATGCAGTATAATAAATTTCATGATTTATCTGCTGTATTCTTCATTTTGCTACCCAGCGAAGGGGTCTAGCTTGTGCCTAGCTCTAGCAATAAATGGACAGGTTGACAGTTGAACACAGAACTAGCAGACATACCGACACATTTTTCCACAGCTGTAAATTAGGCTCTCTGAAAGACCGAACATGCATTTTGGGGCTGAGAAAGGAAATTAAACTACCTATAAAAATCATATGTATAAAGAGGGAGCATACAAACTCCATAGACCTTGGTTACTATTCAAAACCCTTCTGCTTTGAAGCAAAACTGTAACAACTTTAAATCATCAATGCATAACAACTCTCCTAAACTCAAGAGGCAAACCAATATCTTGTCTGTTCACAACTGACAACTTAGCAAATATACTATCTTTAGGATGACAAGCACATCCTAATTTTATAATTTCATAATTTTAGCCGTTATAAAAACCAAAGATTATAGTTTCTAAATCAAAATAGTATTTCAGAGTCCACAAGAAGAGTTTCAAAGAGTTGTTTCCAAAGGGATTTTTAAGTCGCAATGTACACTTACTGTTAATCTGCAGTGATTTTAGCTTGCCACTTGTGGTTTTTCGAAATATTCTTTTATGTAAAATACATAGAAATATGTGAAGAAGCAACCAAAGAAAAATTAAACAAAAAAATAATAAAAATACCTTTCTTGCCACAAGGTCATTACACTGCATGTTACGGATGTTTTATTCCAGTACTTTCAAATATACTTTAATTTATTTCATGGCTATGCTTACAGTTGTTCCTTTAATAAAAATTTTGTGCCAAAGAGAAAAGACACGAAGAAATTAAGTTTTCAAATTTTGTCTTTGATGACGACAACAATACTCCAGAGGTTAAAGCTGTTCACAGAAGAGGAGACAGCAAAAATAGCCATGTCACATTTTTGTACAACGGCAACGACTGGCAACCCATTGACCTTGGTGTCTTTTATGCTGTTAAGCCCAGAGAGAACTATCAGATATTAACACCCCATATCTTTGAGTTTGTGTGGCTGTCATGCCCCGAGGACACTTGTATGTACATTTCTTTTTGTCCTGTGGTGCGATCATCTTTCTGTCAGTTGTTTTGGCCCCTCATGCTCACACACACACACACACACACACACCGACACACACAAAAATACCAACAAAGAGCTAAGATATTGTGTAAGTGTCAGACTACTGTTTGTGTAGTATTTTATCTGTTGTCGACATGTCTTAGCAGAGCCAGGGGACAACGTGTGGAGACAGAAATTTTGATCCAAATAAAGAAAATTCAAGCTGTTATGTATATGTGTGTGAGAGTGAAACACAGTTGCTTTTTATATAATCAATGTGTGAAGGCACCAGTACCAATCTCTATGATAATTTACTTTTCAGCATGAGCACAGACAGCAACACTGATACAATTCATTTCCTCTTTATTAACTGGTTCAGAAATACAGGGCCAAGGAGAGGTGCACACTAGGGTCTATCAGAATTGGGATTCAGAGTTTTCTTTAATGATGGAAGATTATTTTTCATGCAGAGTGAACGATTTTGGGAACCATGTGAACCTTTTGTGGACTTTTGAATATTACATGAGGCCCTGATTCAGAGTACCAGAAATAAAAACAAGTGGAATTGTTCAGCGCTGCAAAGGTATTTGTATTGTACTTGAACCTATTCAAATTTTGTCAAAGTCTCTTGTCTGCTTCCCTGATTAATACTCTTTGTGTTAAACCTGCCTGTTAAGGATGTTTTAATAAGTTAGTGGTAGTGCTCTCTTTATTTAGTTTTGGATGATAGACTGAGCAGAGCTTTGTGACCGGTTCAAAGCTTTGGGTATTGATCTGCAACCAAACCTTTCTTCGAACTTCTCCATAACGTCATTCCTGACCTGTTTGCTGTGTTAACTCGGCTTCAAGAAGTTGCTTGTTCATTTATATTCTATAGCGAACCTCTTAGGACTTCATATAGCATCTTTCTATACTGACAAGTACACACTACTGACCTTTCTGTACTAATTGGGTGACTTTATAAAGCTAATTGGTGCACTAGATTTCATTGAGATATATTAGAGTAAAGAAGATTAAATACAAACTCATGCCACACTTTTATTTTTATTGGTAAAACCATATATCATTTTAAATTTGTGCTTCCAAATTATGTGTTTTTTTATGTTGGTCTATCACATAAACCCCTTTAAAATGCAGAGGCAGCTGGGGTTGTCAGGTGAAGAACGAAAAAAGTTTAGTGGGCATGAATACTACTGCAAGGTGCTGGTAAATCTTTTGCAAAGTTTCAAGCTAATTTATAGTTTGCATTTTTTGTTTGAGTTTCCCGTTGTGACTTCCAGAGTCAAATCCAGTCAATCACCATGACATTCAATTCACTCGACTTGATGACTTGCCATTTTTATCTAGAACCAATGTCCCTTTTATTTGTCCTCATACACGTCTCTTCCTCTCTCTGCGCTGACATTACTAATTATTTCAAACTATCAGGTAGGCAGTTTCTATTTCAATTAAATCTCCTCTTCCCTGCTGACCTTGGGGTGGAAAACAGCGCTGCTCTCTCAGCCCCGAATATTCCCCCGAGCCGTTATGGGTGCCATTTAAGATTTAAACTCAATTTGAGCTTGACTTCAGTGAACACACAGCAAGACAGAAGTGTGATCAGTGTATATATTCCAGTGACATACTTAATGTGATAATTGAGAGTGGTCAAATTGAAGCTTCCAGGCATAACTGGCTACTTTAACACACCCTGGGGTAGGAGGAAAGGACAGATTTACAACCATTCTGCTAATCTAGCTGTCTAGCATGGGCAATGAATCTTAATGTTCTGATGCCGAGATGACATATTTGCTAATGGTACATAAATTATCAGTATGGTCTGAGTTTTACAATGACGTGCAAACAACAAAATGTACCCACAATGAAATTTGAGACTTATGCAGCAAAAAGAGATAGAAGAAGCACAGGGGACCATGTATGTAAGAAAACAATTACATGATATTGACAGCTATTGCAATCACTGGCTCCCCTGCCAGACTCAATGAGGTGCCAATCAA
This sequence comes from Xiphophorus maculatus, assembly GCF_002775205.1. Classification (NCBI taxonomy): domain Eukaryota; kingdom Metazoa; phylum Chordata; class Actinopteri; order Cyprinodontiformes; family Poeciliidae; genus Xiphophorus; species Xiphophorus maculatus. The sequence goes on along the minus strand of NC_036465.1, from coordinate 15,100,977 downwards.
CTGAGTGTCTCTGCCTCATGTTGCCTCTTTCATTTTAGAGTCAGAGGAGATTCTGCTGTAGTGAATCATCAGTCAATAGCCCAGAGTTGATGGTTAATTCTGATTGATGACATTCAATACACCTCATCTCTCCATCTCCAAGCCTGCAGAGGACACTCACCAAACTCTAAAAAAAGCAGTTAAACAACAAAACAGACTATCGCAGTTTTATTATTACGAGGCAACAGTGGACACGTCTTTGGTAGATAGCACTTGGTGCTCTGAACTAACTTCAAGTCTGTATATTGTCTGACGACTTTGTTTATCTTATTCCTGAAATGACTCGTTCATCAAATGCATCAAAAAGGTCACCCATGATTGATTTCAGCCATAATTAAAGTGATTATTAAAACAAATGGCCAAACACTACATCATTCCTCTTCATCGTCCCATGAAATAAAATGAATTAATGTGTCATTCAGAGAACAACATTAGCCAGCATTCGAAGAATGACTTACCTGTAATTACAGTGATACAATCAAATGTGACATCTCTATCACCACAATCCGCTACCTTCCTCCTCCCTTTCCCTTCACCTGTGGTGACTTGTTCATGCCCAGAATAATATACAAAGATCACCCCTCATGTGTGAAGAAGATAATTTCTGTGGAAGCATCTTAATGTGAATTTAAGTGTAACATGACAATGGCAACCTGCAACAGGAACTTTCTAACCCAGAAATGTCAAGCGGTGGGAGGAAAGCGGAAAGAATATACGTAAGATATTGAACTGACTGGGGGTGTCACCTTTAGAAATGGAATAATTTTATCTTCCTCTTTCCATCTTTATCTCCTTCCTGTCTGTTTCCATCTTGTTTTTTTCTCTCATCACAGCTTTCCATTTTGGAGCTCATCTCTTTGTATTTCAAGCACAGTGGCTTAAGACATTTTCAGATATACTCCATCAGTGAATGTCTATCAGAGTGGTCATGGTAATGTCACTTTCCTTTTTATATACCAAGACGCACACTATGCTAATGTAAATAAGCTTAGAAGCAGTTCTTAAGCTTAATTCATTTCTCAATTGTCTGTCCATCCGTCCATCAGGGCAGCAGCCTAAGCAGAGAGGCCCAGAATTCCCTCTTCCCAGACACTTTGGCCAGTTCCTCCTGTGGAAGCCCAAGGCGTTACCAGGCCAGTAGAGACACACAGTCTGTCCAACATGTCTTTGGTCTCCGTCTGAGTCTCCTCCCAGTCGGACGTCCCTGGAATATTTCACCACAGAGGCATTCAGGAGGCTTCCTAACCAGATGCCACCAACATTCTCTCAAGGTTGAGAAGCTGCATCTCCACTCAGTCCCTCCCACATGACCAAGCATCTCACCCTCTAATAGAGAGTCCAGACACCCTGTGGAGAAAACTCATTTTACAACCCCCAGACATTGTCTGGGGCATTGTAAAATGTCCTGCAACCTGGGAACTTGTTTAGCCTTATTAAAGATCCTAATGTGCTCATACTGATACATAGAATTAAGACACCACCACTTAGCTTCACCCTTTTACTCTGATCTACTGTGGCATGCTTTGGAGAAGGGCCATTCTTGTCTTTGTTGTCTACCCAAGACAAAAGCATTCTGGGAATGAAGCAGAAGACACATTCTCTGTCTGCCGATAATGGTTTTCTTTGTCAAAGTTTTGCTTTCCATCTCTTGTATTTCTTTACCTGCCATAGACTCAACAGCTTTCATGGTGTTGCATATCTATTAGATTAAAAAAAGACTGCAATGACTTATTCTGGTTTTTAGTTTGTCTTTAATTCATGAAGACCTTTAAAAACCAAGGTGGGACAATTACATTTATAGTTATTAACATGGTCCAATGGTTACTACTTTTTATTTTGATCTGAAGCATTAGTCAGTTTCATTAATAAACATCTTGAGGGCACCTTTATTCAGGACTTTGAAGGCTAAGTTGCTCGTCTTTGCCTGAAAAATGAAGCAGAATGACAGAGCTAAATCGAAGAGATGCAAAGGGAATAGTCATTTAAAAAACTGCTTTCTTAAAACACTTTCTCATCAGAAACAATAATCAAAAATTTTAAATGCAGCAAAAAATAAATCACAAGTATTATGCATTATTGGAAAAACTCGCTTTCTGTTCCTTATTCTGTCTGCACTTCACAGTAAACACAACAAAGGATTTTAAACTCCACTGCAAGGAGAAGAAAGGGTATTAATTTTTCAAACTAAAAACTGTAAACTGAAAATACCTGTGAAGTGGATAATTCTGTCTGGGGGAGACTCATATTTTCTCCTTCCATGTGTCAACACAACTTCTTTTGAGGTGTACAGTGATGTCTGCATGCTCCTGATAAGTCACTTATTCTCAGCAAAGAGTAATTTGCAAAATGCAGACGGTTGTACACAGAGTCCCCATATTGTTAATTAAATCATTCAGTCTTTGATGTTTTTTCAGTTTTTTTTTTTAATGGGAAAATAACAAAATTAAATGAAATGCTGTCTTCTGTCCTGAAAAGAATGATCCTGGGATGCTACATCAACCATTGAAGCTGAAATACTGTAAATAAATTAAATTAACCGTGAATAAAAGTGAATGATTTCCCAATAAAAAGAAAGGTATTTCATTTCTAGCTGTCATAACACTGACATGTGGGGGAAGACGTACAGTAAATTATTCACTGTTATTTGCGCCTTATATTGCCAAACAGTTATGAATCCCATATGATAAGACTTCAAGCATATGTGTGTATGATTTTCTTTCTGCCATTATAAAGCCATTATTAAAACTATATGCAACATTATTCAGGCAGAGCAGGAATTGGATTCTTGGACAGTCACTGTATAGTTTAAACAGGATGCTCACATTCCCAAGACAGTTTTATGTATTCACAGAGTTGAGCCAAAACAAATTCACTGAAGCTAATTTAAAACATAAGGAATTCTACAGGAGCTATTGCTGGATAAAAATATGGCTAGCCCACCTAATGGAAAAGAAACATGCTAAGTTCCCATGATTCACATTTGACTGCGCCAAAAACCAGAGGTAGAAATAGACTAAATTGTGTAATATTCAAAAATATATGTTACTTACATACATAAACACATATCAGAAACATATTTGGGTGGATGTCACATATGTAGTGATGGGAATAAAGGCAAAATGAACAACACTATTAATGACATTTCTTTTTTCAGTAAACAGTAATCAAACTTATTACCTTTCCCATCGTTACAATGTCGTTTCCATTACTGACAATAAAAGGCAGCACATTAATTTACTTCAGCACACTGAAGATTGAAGCAGTCTTCATTTGACCAGGAGGTAAGGGGGAGAAAAGAATCGCATACGTGCATAAGTTGTCATAAACCAATAAGAGGCAGACTTGGGTGAGTGTCCACACACAAGCAGTGATGCACAGTGATCACAAATAAACAAAGCAGACAGACAGAGAGAAGTACCCTCAGCTGAGCATTGAGAGAGCCCAGACAATCTGAAGCAGCGTTAACTGCAAGTACAGACGTCATTTTGTCTCAAAGAGATAAAAGGCACAAATCTATAAGTGAAAAGCGATTTATGCCCCAGTAGCAACAATGTTCTTTACCTTAGTTACAGTCAACTTAAATCTCACGAAGCACCTCTCAACGTCACATGCGTCAACAAAACTAGTCACCAAGAATGATTGTGTTGATGCTACCAGGCGCAGTCTAAACCCAGGTGGAGCTAATATACTGTAAACTCGGGGAACAAAGCAGATGGGGCGACGCTGTTCAGGCGGTATAACTGTGATTTCACTGATATAACACAGCCACAAAATTAGTACACACATATTCTTGTTTGTAAATAACTTCTATTAATTCTCTATTTACTCATTTAGCTTTATGTCAAACATTTGAATATATATTCTAAAATTCTAGAGAAGATCTAAATTGATTTTATATATGTAAACACATATTCTAATAGTTACTTTCTCTGGTCCAGTGATGCTACATTACCTTTTACAAAATAATACCTGATTTCCTAACTCAATTACTTTTTCAAAAGTGTAACTAGCACCAACAACTAATTTCTTTTTAAGAGTAACTTACCCAACACTGCAAATATGTGCTTTCTATGATATACGCTATACCTTCTAACATGTGAAAGATGTGTGTTTATACTAACAATAAAATTTTATTCATTCAGAGCACACCCAGAAGACGTTTTTATGCTATATCCAGTTTACTACATCCTATAATCCTGCCATGAGAAACACATGTGGAAAACAGTCACAAAGGAAAGTTAATCCACATGTGTGGAACATGCCTTGTCTCCCCTTTTGTACTTTTTAACTAATATCAAGAACTATCTGCATGTTTCTACTGTTAAAACTGAATTAAAGGGTTATAGTTGAGAGCCCTTTAAGATTTTCCCTTCAGTGTTTGATCATGCTCATGCATCAGCCAGCTTATTTATTCCTGCTGTTCTTTTTGGTCATACAAACTGTCTAAATTCAGATATTATTGTGTTTTTACTGTGAAAAGCAAAACAAAGATAATTTGCCCATTAGGACAAGGTCCACTTTTTATCACACTTAAAGCAGTACAAAGTTAGCCTTTTCATATATAAAAGCTTGGTTTTGTTTTAATACTTTAACTGACTCATGATTTACTCTTGTAATTTACAGACAACATCTGGTGTGTTATTTCAGCTATATTTAACTCTATGATGTTCAGAGAACAAAGTTAGAGGGGACTGCATAAAGCTGCAACTTTATTTCTTGTTTGCCGTGACTGTGTGGGAAAAACTTTAACTCCCTGCCTTCATCACACTCCCACACAGAAACAAAAGAGTGTAGGTGCCATTAAGGTGGCTAGAGAACAATCCTTTAGTTTATACTGTTGCATTTAACAGAAAAAAAAAGGAAGGAGTTTTATCCTTACAGCAAGGGAAGAGACATATAGCATTTAATTAGTATTGAATCAGATGTTAATAGTAAAACAGGAGTACACTGTGTGTGTGTGTGTGTGGGGGGGGGGGGGGGGGGTGTTGGGGTGTCTGAGCCACACACACACAAAAAAAAACTTAGACTCAATGATATACCACAACACACCCGTCATCACAGTATTACCAGGAGGGTACATTTCACTATTCATTTCTCCACAGAGAAGCTCAAGTTTGGTCCATTAGTTTGTCAGCTTAATACTTTTGTACATAACTAAATAATTAAGAGCTACATTTAATGTTGTTAGGGAGAACTGCAGCCCAATTTTGCTGTGTGTTTTTTTCAATAAGGGAATGAATAAAACTACAACTTTCTCCAACTCAAATACTAATTTGATAAAGATTAATGTCCGTTTATATGCAACTTCTGCACTCAATCGCAAACGTGTCAGTGTAAAGGTTAAGCAATAAAAAAGATATTATTTTCTAGAAACAACAACAAAAAAAACCAACACTAATTAGCTCTCTTGTTTCAATATGCGCCAGCCAAAACAGCAGTCTTGTTGAAACCTATGATGCCGTGTGTTTTACTTAGTCAATAACTTCCCAGCTTACAAATATGTTGAGATAATTACATGACGACCTTTGCTCTAATCAATCCAGAAACATCTTGTGTGTAAAGAGTAATGTTTGCAACCCAAATGGGGGAGATCACACAAGTAGGGTCAAGCTGATTAAAAAGAATATGATCTCCAAGATGTTAATGACAGACTGGTTATCTAAACACCTATTTTTAATCCAAACTCTTTTAATATTTCCAAGGCAAGCCTTGGAAAAAAGAACCGGCCCAAATGTGCATCTGCCTCATACAGTTCAGTTTTCTGATTTGTGAGATATCACAATTAACTAGATGAATAACACAAACAAAAAAAATAGATTGTCTTGTTCTAAATCTTTCAGTATGACTGTTTTTTTTAACAAATTATTATTCAACTGAGACAAATTTGCAGTTAGCTTTATCCATCTTTCCATCAACTTTGAGCAATTATATTGTACCTGCTATAAAAAAAAGCCTTTCCACAAAATTATACTGCTGCCGGTATGTTTTATAAACATACGGACTCTGTTTAGTAGGTGGGTCATTTATGATGAAAGCTGGTTCCACAGTATTTTATTAAGGCTTATCGAGTTATAAGGGCTTCAGTACATATGCAGGTCAAAGGTAAAGTATTTCAAAAACTGCATGATTCTCTTTCCAGTCCATGCCTATGAGTCAAATGTTAGAAAATGACAAAGTAAAAAAAAAATGTTTTCACTCATTTCAGAAAGTGAAACTTGTAACTCTCATGCTATTCTATTTTTTTTAGCTGTTCTTGTATGTGCAACTCTGTTATGAATAAAGAGTAGCATTAATTAAAATGCTATGAATATTTTGGCAATGCACAATATATTATTTTTGTACATGAGCCAGGATGATATAAAAATCTCCAAAGTATTATTTGCATTTCTCCGCCAGTAGATGGCATATGATCTCCCACAGTATCTTATATCCACCTTTTGCCCTATTTGAAACATTCTAAAAACATTTCTAATGCTAATTGTATCCGATATTTGCCAAGTAATACAGTAGAACTTTACACTCTCAAGAAAACTGTGTAAATCCCAACCTTTCATGAAATACACAACGGCTCCTTTTACTGAACATCACATAAAATACTCCTAACATCTGTCCTCCTTTCTTTCTTGCCTTCTACGTTTTATTCCTTCTTTTTCCATGAAGTTCACGCAACTGGAACAATTACAGTTCATGCTGCAGGTATGGTATCAATTTTACTCTCCATGTGACAGCCACCACCTTCACCCGCATGTCTCTAACCAAGAAGTTCAATGGCACAAGTGCTTCAGGTGAGGTTCATTTATTTTGGCTATCTCAGTGAGATCACAGAGGTGTGAGGCACCTGCTTAAACAGTACGTCCTGCGTCTGTCTAGCCACAGATGTCCAAAGGAAACCTGACAGCGTGGCCCCAAAGACAGGCCAGAGATTAATGATTTGTGACAGCTTCAATGAGCCAGGATATGAACAGTCGTCCTGCAGCCCTTACATAAGTAGAAACAGCTGTTGTTTCAGCAGAGTCTTTGATTTTATTTTATTTTTTATACTGTGGCTTGAAGGGAGGGGGGACTTCCATCACACAAAAACAGCATGGACAACGCTTGTATGGAGAGCAGGCAAAAATTCTTGATAAACTCCATTTTTCTTTACTTCTTGAAATATTGATGTATTAAAGATCTCAATAAAGCCAAATAACTGTATTTATTTTGTTTGTGTTGGTTGCTTTGGAGAAGCTTGACAGTGCCCACAGTGTAATTATAACACAGTGAATTATGTGTGGAAGCAATTCTGCTGCTCTGACTAAGTTGTGATTAGCACGGGCATGAATGGAGCTAGATTAAACCCAGTTGGAAAGGGGGGGGGGAAAGTGAGGAACTGCAATTAGATACAACATTATTCCCTTTCTTCCTCGTTCTGAGAACACTGCCTTGTTCTGCCACTGTAAGATTTAGATTTAGTCTCATTGTCATGAAAGCTTTATTTTGAGACCTGGTGAATGTATAGAGCACGACAACCCACTTTGTTTCAGCAGCACAAAAGAAACGTGCTTCTTGAAAAAGCCTGCCTGCTATTTCTAAGCCTTTAATTTCTGGATCACTACAAAGAGCCAAACAGTCTCAAGGTTGCTTTGTATCCCAGGTACAAATGCCATCCTTTTGATGGACTATAATTTAGTTTGTTACATCACAATTTCTGTTATTATGAGCTATTGTCAGAAGCTTTACGCCAATTATTTTTATTCAAATAATCATAAAAAGACAGCATTATTAATTTGAATTCAGCCAATTTCACAATGATGCAATGTGCTATGAAAATGGTATGAAAATTCAATAGTAAAGCTGCTTTAATTCTTTTCCTATTCATCACATTTATAGGATGTCATTGTGTTTGCATGTCTGCATGCACTCTCCTTGCTTAGGATTCAGCAGATGGAACCATGGGATGGAGGTTATCAGCCATTCCATTCCCCTCTGGACTGTAATTCGTTGTCGACAATGTGCTATGGACCCTAAAGGCCTGCCATCTGCTTACTTTCGCTCCTTCCAAAGGTGAGAAAATACAAACCTCCACCTGGTTGTTGCTTTAGCAATGCTTGGTACCAAGGGCTATGGTCCCAATGGCAGTTTGTTTGCATCTGTACATAAGTATTTTGAACTGTCATAAGTATTTTGAACTGAAATAGCTGAAATATAATCACCGGTCTAATCAGAAACTGAACTCCACATTGTCACTGATGACTGGATAATCATACTGAATATTCAATATGGATTTTAAACAATTATTCATGTTTCTGTTTTTTTTCCTTCATTAAATTCCAAATCTACAAATACAATCTCTTTAATGTTACCATTGAATAGAATAAAGTAAAAATGAAGTGAGATAAGAGTTAGCAGAAGCTCCTCCCCACCCCTTAAAAGTGGAGTCCAAACACATAATGTTTTTGGGTTTTCTATTCCTTTGATCACAATATTTTAGCATGCATTGTTTTATCTCTATGACCTTTGAAGATTAAGCAGCTTGACAAAAATGAAAAGAAAAAAAAAGAAACCAGAGAAAGCAATTCATTAAAATGCACTTGTAATTACACGAGGGAGTGTGTGAATGTCTTTATACTAGTCAAAAAATGTTTGAAGTTGCTGGGTAAAAATGACTACATTTTCATAAGTGCAACACTTAAATTTAGTAACCCTGCAAATCCTGCTGTCTAATCCTCAGTTATAATGCATCACACATTGTCTGTTCATTGGAGAAAAACAAGCTCCCGAAAAAAAAAAAAAGTTTTCAGTGTGCGAGAGCATTTTTTTTGTGATTTATCAATTTGTTGAGTGATTGTGTTCTGACAAGCAAGCCATCCTTAATCCTCATTCCATCCAGCTACAAAGCCAATGTAACTTAATGTTATTTTCTCTATATTTTAGGGTAAGATTTTAGCAGGTTTTGCAAAGGATTTGCTCAGTACTAATTTGACTTGTCTGGAACAGAGTTAGTTTTTCTTTACATTTTCAAAATAAAGATATATACAGTATGTCTGAATAGAAGATTAGTATATTGCCCCATTTTAGAAAGCTAAAGTACACAAGAACGTACAAGTGTATGGTGCAGAACAGAGAGTGTTGTTGATTGTACGTCACAAACACTAAAACTTTAGACTGACTTAGGCTTGAGAATTGAGTTGAACTAAATAAAATAAGTAATTATGACTTAAGTATCATAAACAGTCAATTTCACACAATTAGAGAGTAGACCAAAAAATATAGACACCTTGAGTAAATGATTAATGTTTCCATTGTCTATACACTTCAGGTCATTTTAAAACAAATGATTTTGTCATACCTCCAGATTGTTCTATCGCTATTTATACAGGCATTTTCAAGATTTTTTTTATCCACATCTTAATTCTCGCATTGCATCACTCTTCACTCTTTATTTTGCAATTTATCAACTTTTTAGTAAATGTCTTCCAAAGAAAATCTGGAAAATCTTCCAAAAGAAGTAAAAGCATTTAAACTTGACATGTTGTGCTTTATGATAAGTGATGATGGGATGATGAGAACAGGCTGTTTCTGTGAATCCCAACAATGAAAAGAGAGTAACAGACATGAAAAGTAAAAACTGTTCTTGCTTGATTAATTCAGAAATTTTACGTTAGATTTTATTAAGCTTTTATACTAGTTTGCTTTTAAAGTAAAGCTTATTTTTATTTTAAATTGGACAGTTATTACACTTAGGTGTTTGATTTATAGCAGTTATTAGCGATTTAACGTGTTTTTTAGAACACTATGAGAAATATAATAAGTGATTATCTGTAGGCTCAGCGATGATGTTTAGGCCTTCTGGATGGATGGATAGACAGACAAATATACAGATGTAGAATGCAGAGAGGGGACTTAAGAGCACATGATGTCCCAACGGTCCCTTTGTGCTTAGATATTGAGCTCTTATGCCCAGCTTCCTGTAAAAGACTCTATACATCATTACATTGATCTAGTCAGAAAGATTTAAGCCTTAGCTCAGAGACAGAAATCTTGTTTCAAGGTCAGCTAGCGGGAGCCAAAAGTCAAGGGTCACCTGTCTCCTCTCACCTGAAATTGATGTATCCCTCTCCTCAACTCCCCCGGGTCCCAGGAGATCCCTATTCTGCTGACCAGTTAAACCTGTTTGAGCCATAGAAATCCACAGGATTTCTATTGGCCTTGTCTGCCGCTGTGCAGGACAGCAATGGTACCACTCAGCAGCGTGAATCAATATACATACAACATAAGCGCAGCATGTAGCTGCTGATGTAGCCAATGCAGCTGTCCAAAGTTTGTCCAGAGAACCAAAGTTCATTTCATGGAAAACTTGGAGTAATTCATCATGAGATAGATTATTCTAAGAAACTTTGACTCTGCATGGAGATGTGGATTCCTCAGGAGGCAGAATCTCATTAGACTAAATCACTCACTCCCTTGATGCAAAGATAGGAGGTGTGGTGAACTCCGATGCCATATAGTATGAATCAGAGCTGCTAAGTATAGTGCATGCAGTCCATAGACAGTGTGGACAGAAGGTATCCCTGGGGCTCTCTGAGAAATGCTACATATGAAATGGAGCGGCAAACTGTCTCTCTTTTGAAATGGGGCATTATGTATGCATGCAAGGATGTTTGTTAAAATCCCTTGTCTGCTGTCAGGCTTCACCTCCTCTCTTCTTTGCGCCGAGAAGGAAACGTAAGCTGTTTACAAATACAGTATGACAGGTTGGATACTGCTAACCTAAGTTTTCATGTCAAAACCTGTCAGTGACATTTAACAAGAAGAAAAAGCATGTCAGACCAAAAGTGCTTCCAGATAAAACGACCAACGAGGCTGAATTGTGCACAAAAACAGCTCTGTAGCCTCAGACACACTTATCTGCTTATATTGAAATGCAGAGAGTGTTGTATGCATTGAAAAGCCTGAATTTTATAGTTTTTAATGCTGTACAACAATTACAAAGTATTCCAGCCTCTTTTTAGGAATACTAATTTGTTAGTTTTCTTAAAGCTACACAGAAGACACTTTCTTGTTCACCTGTGGCTGAATATATAAGTGAAATAAAAGAGGTTTGGGGCTGTTTTGATTTCAGTTGCAAAAAACATATTTGTTAAGGGCAGTGTGCAGTCATGAAGCTGTGTTATTCTCCAAGGCTGCTGAACCATAAGAGAATTGCATATACACAGAGTCGCAAACATACACACATGTGGTAAGTCTGTGCTGTACTGAGACTTCACAGCATCAACAGAGAAATCAAACAAGATCAGAGCTGAGAGACATCAGATACCCAGGTCACGGCAATCCCACAGTTTGGTGCACTGAGCGATCGTTCCTTAAGCTGTGCTCATTTATATACAGTATATATATATATATATATATATATATACATATACACAGTACAGACCAAAGGTTTGGACACAACTGTGTGTCCAAACTTTTGGTCTGTACTCAGTTCAGACCAAAAGTTTGGACACATTTCTCATTGAATTCAATGAGAAAGTGTGTCCAAACCTTTGGTCTGTACTGTAGATATATATATATATATATATATATATTCACACAATTAGAGGAAAAAGTAGAATTGAAGTCTGTATCCAGCATTAGTTATTTTATCACCATTACTTAGGCTACATTTCACTGTTAGATCCTTCCTATTTGAGATATTATTGAATTACCCAAATTAAATGCATAATTCATAGAATAATTTTATTTGTTCAATTGCAAAGCCTTGTCTCAAAATTGTAGATAACATAGACACCAAATATTAAAGCTGAAAAGTCCTTCTGTTTTAAAGCCACAACACCTTAAAACCCTTCAAATGTAAAACATATGACAAATTAAAATGATCTTGTCCATTGTTTTTTCATGCACACTTTTCTCATAAAAACTTGTAAACATGTATTTGTAGAGTTTGGGTGAAATGTCTGCCATTTCATCCAAATGCCTGACACTCAAACTGTAAGTTTGTTACTTGCAAACTGTTATGTGCAACAGTTGGCAAGTAACTGTTGCAAACAAAATGAAACGGTTACTTTAGCGTAGTTTGAGTAAAAAAAGTTTGTGTAGAAAAAGTAATTTTTCAGTTGCTTTTATCAACTACTCTCATTTTCATAAAAAAAAATAAAGTATGCTATTTGGGAAAAACAGTTGCTGGGAGAAATCTAATTGCTGATGCTCTTGGTCCATAAACTTGCATAATTCTGAATAGTAAAATATTTTTTTCTCTTTTGAATTACTGTTTTTTTGCTCCATCATTCATTGATTTACAGGCAGCCTGATCTAGCCACTGAGCTCTTTTAATCTTCTGGGTCAAATGTCCCAGAAGATTAAAGATCAGTGGTTTCTGAGACAATGTTTTTCCTGACTTCCTCCTCACTTTCAACATCAGTGCATAAATCTCCCTCACTTGAACTCACCTTCAGACTGCAGAATTTGCTGCCACTAGTTCTGTATTGGGCGACATTTCTATCTTCCAATGAGGCCCAACTTAGGCATTGCATAGGTCACATCTTTGCTCTTCAGGACGTTTTGGCTGCTTTGCCAGCTGTTCTGTGCCCACCGTTTTTCCTTAAAGCTGCAGTACGCAACTTTTATTAAAGAAACTACATGTTGTTTACATATTCATTACAACTATCACTATGTCGTGACAGTATAATATGATACAGATAATCTGTGAAAAAATTGCGCTCCTATGGACCTGCTGTCATCTGAACAAATACACTGCTCCATCAGAAAGAATAAATCAGAGCCAAGATTAGGGTCTAAATGCTGTCAATCATCCTGGTGTACCTGCTGCTCACATCCTCCTACTTGCTTTCTGCTATGCTGACTTGCTACAACAGAGTCTGCCATGAATGTTCAGGCTAGTTAGCATAGCCACCAATAACAACCGATAAACAGTTTTCTTGTAATAGCAAGCTGTTTCTCCACCATTAGCACATTTAGCTGTACATACCTGAGATTGATTAGCAGCGCTAAGAGCCTCCTCAGGACTCCGTTTAGTTGTTAGTGATCAGGAGCAGTGTATTTTTTAGATGGTAATATTAGCTTAGGGAGGAGATGGAGGAGCTCAATCTTTTCACAGATTACCATTCTCATACCAAACAGTTATGACATGGTGACAGTTTTCACACAAATGTAAAAAAAAACCAACATATTTTAGTAAAAGTTATATATTACATTAACACATGGAAATTTTTTCACAGATTATTTTTTCACAGAAGTTGAACCTGAGCACAGATGAAAAGGAAAAGCTATAAAAATATTTATCTATGCCCTTTAAAGTTCGGTGATGTCTCAGTCAAACGGCACAAAAGACGAGCAAAATGGTTTAAGCACAGAACATCAGTGAAAGAAGATTTGTTCCGTTTGAGTTGAGCACAGCTACATTTTTAATAGAAAAAAGAACTTAAAAAACACTCAGGTGGTGACAATATTGATGTTTTTTAAAAGAAAAAAACCCCCTTAACTACGTTTTACTTTCCATTAGACTTATCTTAACTCACCACAGTTGTTGCACAGTTATTTGCTTTTATTACATTACCATTTTCCTTATTTATAATTTCCAAAACTTTATTTGCCTTTACATGAATTGTCCTTGGCAGCAGTCTCTTCGAGGTTTTAATAAAGAGAATTTAAAAAAGATTAACTCATCTGCCTCTGATAAGAATGAAACAACAAGAGAGTACGATGGGCTTTTCTATTTAGTTTTTTTTAAACCCTGTTCATGTTAATGTATTAGGAACCAGAAAAGAACATATAGAGATATGTGATTAGATTTTTTTTCTCATCCCCATTGTCACTTGCTTTTGTTGTTTTATGTTTTAGTGGTCTTTTTAAGAAGGAAAGAGTTCAGAATAACGACACAGTGGCACAGATCTGCCATCGGCCCTAGTTATAGAAAAATCCATCATAACCTAAACTGTTAGATCAAAAGCTGTTGTTCTTCCAGCACTGGAAAAACACCAATGAAACATCAGCGAACAAATGAAAACAGGAGATCCTGATCCCAGCTGCAAGCAGAAATATTTACGTTTCATTATTACTTATGGTAAGAGACAGGTTTGACACACAGTTACTCAGTGGGAAGCTCAGGAGGGCAAAGTGTATTAGGGAGTGCTCTGAATGCACCTGGTCTGTGGGTGTAGTACAGCTTGGAACTTGTTAAAAGGTGCCGGTCAAGTTATGTCAGATTTTAACAGTGATTCACATGGATTGGCCTCGCCGGCATCCTGAAGGCCCATAAAGCCTGATTCATCACCCCTATCACTTGCAGAGGGCACAGAGAAGGCAGGGAAAGAGGTATGCTAAAGTCATCCATGATGGGATCTGTCAACTCTGCAAATGGCTCCCTCTCGCCCTGCTGCCTTGCACATTTCATCAGATGAAGGAGTCAATGACAGAAAGTCTATTGAACTCTGACTGTCTCTACATACAAATTATTTCCTTCTGCTGAGAAACATTTGTGTTATAAGAGAGCTTGATTATCAGCCAAATGGAAGTCTGGCGTGATATTAACAAACCGATTTAAAATAGGTAACACTTGTCAAAATTTGCCAGGGGTATTCCTGTTTAGTAGTTAGGCCCTTCTATTTTACATTCCCTCTGGTAATCAACATCGTATTGGGAAATTCTGTTTGTTGCCCGACTGCTGACAACCCTTGAGAATGAAAAATACAATTTAATAATTTGCTGCTGCAGACAAATCTTCAGGCACAGCAGGATCTGTGAGCAGAAAACAACGGGTGGGCTTTGGAGGCATTATGGATGCTACTGGATCATCATTTGAGTGACAGATAACAAGCTCAGATGCCCATAGAAATTTTTGCATCATAGATTTAGAGTGTTAAATCCAAGCTAACAGATCTGTTTATTCATATAATTAGCATATTAAAACACTTTGTAAATTTAGAATGGATTGATTGAAACCGCGCATATCATTATGAAAAGATTTTAAAGCTTCCTTTTAAATGAATAAAAAAATGTGTTTGGCTTGTTTTTTACTTTATAAATGTAATAATGGGTTGTCCTGCCGCCTGTCCTGTCCATGTCAAGCCATTTTCTTTCAAAATTTAAACTGGAGATACTCAGATCTGTGATGCAAGACGGTTTGCAGCTGATAGGAAATCCCCTGAAGGTTGAAAAGCCTGAGGATTTCTGTTTTCCCATAAAGGCTTCCTCTGTTTTTCTGTGGTACGAAATAGAGTATTGGTGTGTGGAAGGAGGCATACCAGCTGCTGCGCTGCCTCCTTACATTTTGTTTCCCTCCACTAGTCCAATTTCATATTGATGAGCTCTGCAGCAATTCAAATTGCATGTCTTCTTTAAACATTAAACCAGCAAAGAGAGGAATCACAGCCAGAGCTCACATTCTGCCACAGTTGAAAATTGCAAATGCTACTGCTCTGAAGGTAGAATCAGAAAAGGGGCAACCTGTAGTTCCACAGTTCAGACTTTTCCCCCTATTGAGAACAGAGTTTGTCTTATGTGTATTACCATGGCTCAGTGGGGTGAAAATGCAGCCCCTCTGCGTGGATCCTTTGTAATTCAGTTGCTGCCGAAGATCAATAGGAATACAAAATTGTGATTTCACCTTCTGTTTCAGTATAAAATTGCAGCTTTCTCTTGAGCTGTCATCACTGTGTATTTGTGCGCTTCCTTGCAAAAGTGTTAATGCAACTTGAGGTTCTGACATGAAACAACCACAAACATCAATGCATTGTTTGGGAAATTTGTATATTAGACCAATGCAAAGTAGTGCAGAACTGTGAAGTGGAAGTGAAATAATATTTTGTACATTTTTTATTTGCAAATAAAATTTGAAAAGTGTGATGTACATGTGTATTTAGCCCCTATTACTAGTTTACCGCTAAATAAAATCCAGACCAATGAATTGCTGTGAACAGTTTAAGTATGAAACATAGGTGGCCCATTTGTAATTTCATCTCAGTATAACTACAGTAGTTTTGTGAAGTCCTCAGAGGTTTTATTAGAAAGCATTATTAAACAAATATAATAAAACAAAAAAACACCCTACGAAGGATAGATATGTTGGTGGTGTCTTGCTGAGACACTTTGTGTTAGAATGGCCTATATGCCAAAATCTAGTTGCCACATTTTTTAGAAAACTTAAAAGGTTTATGAACAGACACATTTAGATTGATTGAAATTTATTTTCATTCTACTTTGCAAAATTGCTGGAACTCTGTCTTTAGAAAGCAAGGCCAGCAAAAAAAAAAAAAAAAAAAAAAAGCTTCTACCCAGTATCAATTCAGAGGACTGAATTATGAACACTGTTCATAATTTTATTTGTAGAACATTTGAAAACCATAATTCTCCATCCACTTCACTATTATGCTATACTTTGTGTTTCTCAAAGAGTGAAAAATATTCAAGGGTTAAAAAGTGAACTTCTCAAAGCTTTTGGATTTAGGGAAGAACTGTCTATTCTTTGCCTGAATCAGGAGCAGATTTTGTCAGTCTTTTGAGATGAGGTAAATTGGTGAAATAACTAAATTGCTAAGGTCTTTTTCCTTAGCTGTTGAAACTCTCATTCTGGATGCTCCCAAGGAAGCTGCTTAAAAATGATAATCCAAGGGAGGAAGGCAGAATCTCCACTGACTTGCCTCAAGCGTCCTTTCAACCCTATTAAGAAATATTAAGCAGCCTTCCAAAGAAACCTAAACTCAAGCCTTAAACTCCGTATGCTCTGCCTCCTGCATCCCTTCAGCAGCCTCATCCTGTCTGGACGAGCTATCAACATAACAGAAAAAGAGAAAATCCCCAAGAGTCAGTCAAATTAGTATTTACAAGTTGTTGTTTTTACAATGTTTCACACAGTTTTTTTTTTCAATGTGTTTTTTTCATTGTTTTGACTTCCTAGTGTTTCTTTCAGGAATTGCACAAGCTTGACAGAATTCAAAGATATTATCTTGACCTGAATGAAGATATTGCTCTTTGGTTTCTCACCCTGCCATACCAAATCTCAAGAGAGCGCCACAGAAAAAAATGCTCTGCTTGCAGCTGCGCAACATATGTAAGACAGCCTTGGGCAAGCTGTGGGTCTAGGTTACCAGGTTAGAATACATTGCAGACAGAAGGTTTAAATTTCAAGTGTGCTATATTGTTTAGTAGTTGCAAGCCTCCTCCCCCTCTCTTCCTATTTGAATTGTTTTGTCATGTTGATATAAAATTTTTGATCACAAATTAAATTTAAACCATAATTCATATTTCATACTAAGGGGACATCTAGGCGATGTTTTTCTGGAGAATTAATTTTTGTTTTTACAAATAGAAAAAAAGATTTATCTCACCAACAGTGTTTTACAAAGTATTTAATCAGTGTGACATGTTCTTATCAGATTTGACTGCTCTTTATATTGCAGTTTTTATGTTTTTCTAATTGTCAGATAGTAGCCAAAACACCTCCCACTTGTGGTAAAAAAATGTACGTTTCAATTTGTTTAGTGTAGAATTATGCAGCTCAGGTTGGAATACTCAGATTTTGAATTAAATGCATTAAAGACTGATTAAAAACGTTGCTTGCTATGTAGAATCCCATTAACAAAGGTTTCACAAGAAGAAAAATCAGCATAAACAAAATTGTGGAAGGATCTAATACACCCTTTTTGTTACCACAAGGTGCCTCCTTTGGGAATGCGCCCCACACTTTCAGAACCGCTGCTTTAAAAATGTTGTCTGTGGTTCTGTTCAAGTTACTATGAACAGACATGAAAGTGTAAGATCACATTTCATCAGGGTGTTTTGTTTACCGGCTTGCATCTCTTTTAGTTTAAAAGATCAAACCTTCACTAAAACAAGCTTCACTGCTACCTGGAGGCTTGTTATGTGGATTTTAGAATGTGATCCGATGCACTAAAAACTTTGAATTTCTCTGAGCTTGGACAGAAAGCGCTCCCAAAACAGTATGCAGGAAAAAAGAAAAAAAGGTGCTGTCCAGAGCCATATGGTCAGCCATATTTTTTTCTTGAATGGGCACACTGCTTTGTCAATACCAATCATGGCTGAGATCTTTATAAGAAATACAATGTTTAACAACTCTTTTAAAGATGGTCTCTCTTGTGTCGTATATATATATATATATGTCAATTTGTAAGGTGATTTATTTGTTGGCTAGCTGAGCTGGTATCACCTAACTCATTCAGGTAGCCAGATTGTTGGTGTGAGTTTTACACAGAGTGAAAGAGAGAGCATGAGAAAGGCACTATGCAGTGCAATCATACTTGCCCTGCATCTACTGATTCTGTAATGGAAAAAGCGGTGTGCAAAGCATAAGTCTCATGAGAAAACAAGGAAAGATGAGAAAATAAGTGGGTCAAGCAAAAGCTGTGAGGGGCAGGACAGTGAAGAAGACCCCCCCTGAAATCAATGCACACCTCCAGGCTTGCTTTGGTGGGATATCGAACAACAGAAAAGTGTACCGTGGTGGTAAATGGTGGGCTAAAAGCTGTAGATGTCCAGCCTGACTTTGATTATCTAATTCCCAAAGTATTGTTTGTCATCATATCTTGTGAGATAAGTATCCTAATAGCCATGTGTTGTTGTTTTTTTTGCTATTACAGTAAATGTTAGCCAAACTGTCAGCCATTACACCTTTTTGTCTCTTGAGATGCAAACGATGATACATCGCTTGCATCTTCTGGTGTTAACAGGGGTAATTGTTTCTGTCAAAGGCAGTACAGACTGGATATCACAACAATTATCAGATATATATATATAAAACAAAAAATAGCAGAAAACAAACATATCTAGATAATGTATAATTATAACCTCTGAATGACCTGAATGAATTGTAATTTTCACATTTTGATTTATCTTTATCTCAACTGAGCACAGAATGAAGACTGTTACACCCTGAACAATCACAAACATAATTTGTATTTCTCACAGTCATTCTAAATGCTGCTTAAACTGTGGATTTTATGTAAAAACTAGTGACCTATGAACCCACATCTGTCAATATAAAAGAAGACAGAATCATTTTCTTTTCTCTTTTTTTCTTATCAAGCATTTTAGTTTCACTGCGTTAAATGTTTTCTAAAGTTACACTATTCAACAGGTGTCCTGTTGTGCAGCACCAAATGAAAAACTTCTAAAAGCTTGGAGACAGATTCTTATTGATGTTTTTTTGTCATGAACCAACCTGGGGGGTGAGATCCCCTTCTGTGCTCAACTGTGAAGGTTAACACAATTAAGCCCACAAATCTTCAAACACCTTGCACATTTAGATTCAAAATCATCCAACCAAAATGTGATGAAAACTATATGGACAAGCAGGATCGATAGAATAAAATGTTTTCATTCACATTTTAAATGCTTCCAAGGCTGTGAGGTTGGAAGAACTCTTCACCATAATTTCACCTCCCTCCAGAGATCTTCACAAGTCACTTTTCCATGTCAAGTGTCATGTCTTTGACATTCAAGTCTAAGTTAAGTCTTGGGTTTTTGAGGGTCAAGTCCAACTGCAGTCAGAGTCTTTAATGACTGAAATAAACATTCTCTCATTCAATCTCCAATGCCTGGTGCACCTCTAACCCACAGTAGGCAAGAAATCCAAACCTGCACCGTTTGTCCCTAGGCCTAAATTATTGTATCCAGTATTCAGGGCACAATTCTAAATTATGTCTGAAGTCCTGACATGTCAAATGACAGACAGGTTTGAACTTCTATTTCAGAGTGCTTGTGCTGCCCTCTTTGACAAAGTCACTCTGGGCAAAGAGCCGTCTCACCCATATCAAAAGTCACTACTGGCGTCTCCTGTACTGTGTGGCAGAAAACAATTTTTAAATATCCAGTTAAAATACTTCTAGTGCACACTGGGTTAACACTAAAGTGAGAATATAACATAAATCATGCAGTTTCACTCAGTGTGAGCTATTGCCCCGAATGCAAAATAAATAAATAAAATTTCCTTAGTCAGCTTGCTTCAGTGTTTGCACGATAACAATCAAGCCACCTGCAGCACTGCGGCCTGTAATTTTATTCATTTGATGTCAGATTTGAACAAACTACATGAATTCTTATTCATGAGCCGGTGTCTTAATTTGTTTATTTTTATGCACATCCATCTCAGTTAAAGAAAAGAATTCAACAGTTCATAAAATTAGTCATACTTTCACATATTTAACACTAGAAAGTAAGTAGTTCTCTCTTTTTGAATGTAAAACACCTCAAAACATGCTTGAGAGCGTTCCCCCATTACGAGCTTCCAACTTCTGCAAAATAAGTGTTTGACAAATGGGTTGGACATTTGCAGGCTGGCTGTTGTGAATCAGAAACAGGCTTTGTTTTCATTGTTCAGAAGAACATAAAACATGAGCTCTTAGATCAGGTGAGCACATGAAAGGTCCTAAAAGTTATCAGGATATAGACAGCAAACCGCTACAGGCGTTATTAATTAGTTTTAAAAGTGCAATGATAACTAAAAGGATGGCAAACCTTTTCAGCTGTGATGCCGCAGCATTTCTCCAATCATTAACCAAAGAGTGCACCCCGTCCCACCAACCAGACCGACTGCCGGCCCCCAAGAAGATTGTGGCATGCAGTACTTAAAGTATGTGTCACATTGTAAACTTTTATAACACCTGGTAGAAAAAAAAATATATATAAATCAGATGTATATTATGAAAAATAGAAAAAATAAACAAGATGACTTTGACCTTAAATATAACATTTTTTCACATAAGCAAACAGATACATTTAAATGGCATTATACTTAAAATGTCAATATCATACAAAATATTAATAACATAGAATTCTTTTTAATGTTATGTTTCATATATTTCAAAAAATGTCTACCAGCATATACAGAAATGTTTACTTAAGATGAAGAGTGAAAAAAAGACGTGATTCAGTCATGGGCTATATAAGTCTTGGTCTCCTATAGCTTTCTGTCGTTCTTTATTGTTTCACTCTGTGCTCTATCTTGAGTTTCAGCTGCTGTCAAACATTCATACTGATTTATATGATTCTAAATCACAGGTTATTAAAAAATTCTTTTACCTGCCACAAAATTAGCCATCAAAATTCAGTGGCATTTCTACCCTTGAGCTTCTACTAAATTGACAGAAATGAAAAACAGAAACGTAATAGATCTTTTTCAGAGTCCTGAGGGGAGAATTCAACATTTCAATGTCACGTCTTCCTTGTACAGTGAATCAATATAATTTTAGTAAGCCCTTTCATGTGATATAAATCACCAACGGTCTAGATCAGCAGGAGCAAAAAAAAAATCCTATTTACAAATTGTGTCCTCGTTTGTTAGTGCCACAGCACCTCAATTACCCAGTGAGCAGGTTTTTATTTATTCATGCAGACAAAGTCACGTATTCATGAGGATTAACCCCAAACTCGCTCATAGACTGGCAGGCACAGATTGCATATTTTACCATATGAGGAATAGCTGACGCGTGTACCCTCAGAAGATTGAGAGAAAGCATAAGTGAGTGAACGCTAGCTGAGTGAGCTTTTAGGTCACAGGATGGTCAGTTTCATCGACTTTGCTCTGATTTGAATGTGCAAAATATTACAAAAAGGAATAATGAATAATATGTGTGCAGCAAAGAGTATTATTGGTTTAAAGAAGTGCAAGAGCAAGCACTGCTGGGACATAAATTATGGCATTAAGAAACAGTTTGCATGCATAAACCTAGTTAGTTTTTCCTCTTCAAAAAATAGATTTTGAATGTAAAATTTTAAAAAGAAATAGAAGAAGAAATTATTGCCTGAATCAATCAAAAATGCAGCATTCACCTGCATCTTCATAATTATGGTAACAAAACAGACAATATGCACATCAATTCCCAATACTGAAAAAAAAAAAAAACAATACACAGCCAAAAAAAAACACCACTCCCTTCAGACCAAACATGTTCTCTCTTGACAATATCATACCGCCCTGATAGGAAAAAACTTCTCTTCAGAAATTATTAGGGAAAATGCCAGTCCCCTGTTACACTACCCACGTTTATCGGGATCCAGCTTAGCCATTACGTCTGGAGGTTTATCAAATTATCTGCTCGCAGAATGGCCGAAAAGGGACACATTACTACCCGCCAAGTTTGTCTGAGCTGCTGCAAAGCAATATTCCGGGATGGTGCAGCAACCAAAAGCAAATTATGGTGAACATAACACAGAGTTCAGTGGAGCGTTAACAGAATGGATGGCCCTATCCTGATTCTCTATCTGCTGGGACAGATGTCACAGAGTCCCAGTGACTCGAGAGGTGGATGGCCCTGTAAGCAATGGCAGATGCTCTGAAGGTAAGACAGATGGAATTTGGCGGAGTTCTGTAAAATATGTGCATTTTTCACTTTTGAAAAAAAATTCTATGAATCCTTCACAAAAAACAGTAATGATTACAGAAATAAATCAGAGCAAAAACTTTGAAGTCCTTTGTTGTACTGTCATATAAAAAAGTACAAGTTCTTAAAAATAGCAAAAGAACCTCTAAAAACAAAGAACTTTGTGCTTGTTTTATATTTATTTAAGTCAAACGTAATTTCTGTGATCCCTCTCACTGATGTTGCACAGATGAGAGATGCCAAATAAGATTCTACTACGGCCCTCACTCCTGAATCCAGTCAAACACATTGTTTTAATTTCCTGACTTTTTACCACTTTAAAGAAAATGTTTGCATGTACTTGAATTTTAAATAAAATAATAGCAGAGATAATATATTTTCCTGATTGGGTTTATGTTTAGCACTGCTTATCAAAGACGAAGTGAGGCAGGAAAAACCTGTCTGTAGAGAGCTTGTGTTACTTACCCCATGGTTTTATTCAGTGTTTCTGGTGTTCATTGTACAGACTACAATTAGCAAGGCATTAGTGATATGTGGGTCCTAGATGAATTATTGACTTGGGAATCTCTATCAACTAATTTTCCTTCTCTTTATACAAACAAGGAAACTTACACAATATGTAACTTTGCAACTGCTATTGTAACTCTGACCTATTTATATTAACATTTCAATTTAGCCCTATGAAAAAAACAACGTAACCCACCGTTTCCCCTCCTTCAATGAGCTGTGAATAAACAAACAGCTCAGCCTAGAAGCACTCAAAATGGATAAATGACAGATTTGGTGACTCTCAGAATGAAAGAATCACTGAGTTGGTATCTCAAACCAGTGCGATAAATCCCTACCTCATTTCCAATGTGCCAACTCATTCATTTACTTACTCTTCCACTTCAGTGGCTGTTAACTACACCCCATAACTGAGCTCCTATGATGGCGGCTAACACCCTAATTTTCCTGCGGTGGTGTATAATTTTCCATCACTAAAAGGCACTGCTTAACAATCATCAACTGTATTACAATTCAGCGTAAGTTGGTTTTAGTGTCCAAACAAAAAGAAATAAAATAATTGTATAACTATGATTCACAATCTAAAAATCTAAATTTCAATATGTCAAATTGAAAAACTAAAACTTCCACTTAATCTTTGTGGCAAAAATACAATGTCTTTTTTCCTCAACATTCAAAGAAGGAACGTTTCCATCTAAGGATCAACTGACTGCCTGAGAATTAAATGCAAACTGTAATGATCAGTCCCAAAATTTATGAAGATGTTGCAATATTACAACGGGTCAATGGTTAAAGAGATTAAGCGATGTTATTAAGTCATTGCTGTAATACTTTAGCGGTAGAGTAAATGTTATAGCAGAGGTGCATATGTGCATTGTCAGCAGCTGTGACAGTCATGCTGAGAAAATGTTAAAGATGCCCAAAATATCCAGAGCATCCTGGTTCATTATTTACCTAACACAGCATATATTCTGAAATGCAAGGGTAAAAATACGATGGGCTAGTAAACCTTTTAAAAGGATATGTTGATTATGAAAACATTTAATTCACATGTGGTTGTTCAGATAAAAACTTATCTCTATTTGATTCAGACTGATTTGGATAAAACACTATAACATTAGCATACATTTTGCATTACTACAAACAAAATTATGAGCATTTTCTTTTTTAACAAAGCTTTTAAAGAAGACCATATGGTGAGAAGTCACACATGAAATGCAGACAGAAATGCGCACACTTCTCTGACTGTTCACTTTGAACATCAGTGTCTTGAACTTTCTTGCACTCTGAA
The DNA here is from genome assembly GCF_002775205.1 of Xiphophorus maculatus. Classification (NCBI taxonomy): domain Eukaryota; kingdom Metazoa; phylum Chordata; class Actinopteri; order Cyprinodontiformes; family Poeciliidae; genus Xiphophorus; species Xiphophorus maculatus. Next base: position 15,076,809 of record NC_036465.1, on the reverse strand, counting down.
ATGAAAAATACAGGGCAAAAATCCCCTGCAACACATACGATTTGAATCATGTGTGCATCTCTGTAGGTTAATCTAAATAATAATTGTTCTTACCATTTAGTATTTTGTTTGCCATTACAAATATGACTATCATTGAAGTTTTTAGATCAGTTCCTAATTTGACTCTGCTTTCTAAGAGCATCATATTTTATTTAGGTCATTAAGATAACACCTGAGTCTGAAAACCGGTGCCTCACCACACGCTCCTGAGTAGCAGTAAAAATAAGAATGCAGGTCAGAGCAATACGTCTGAATGTGCAAAAGCACCAATTCAAGCATTCATTTTCTGTCTCCAGTCCTTCTTCTATCAGTGGTAAACATTTGCACATAGAAATACAATAATCTCTGCTAAAGTGAATGTATATATTTTAAATTAAAATTTAAGCAACATTATAGAAGTAGCTCAGACCTTGTTGTTCACAAACTGTATGGTTTCTAATATGCTGCGATATTAGGCTTTCTTTGTTTAGTAATTGCTACTGATGAAAAAAAAGCAACAATTCATTCATTGCAATCTGTGGTAAACTGAAATCAATGAGGCTGAATGGCGCATTTTAAATCTGATCGGATCACTGAGGACCAACAATGACAACAGACATGGATGAGAGCTCTTTTTTTGTAACTCACAAAGCCAGTCAGTGGTTTAAATTTGGTCCAACTTGGCCTGGATAATGAAAATCTATTGATCATTTTTGGAATGTATACCGAGAAACTACATTTATAATTGTCTTATAAAAGAAATGCTGGGAGTCTTTTTGCCTGGGCTTTGGTTGATCTCCTTTTGGTCTGTTGTTTTTTGTTTGATCTGTTGCAGAACCATGCACAACTGAAGGGAGGTTTTCAAAGGCCCTGAGGTTGTCAGTGGCAAGACTTTCTCTTCTTAGTTGTAGCTGTTGTTGCAATGTGGGAGGTTTGCTCATGTTGATCAAGGTGTATTTGTAGTTGTTTGCCTTTTATTCTTTTCTTATCTGACATATGAGAAATCCCAGTGCTTTGCCAAGTATAAATAATAACAATTAATCAAGATACCCCCCCAAAACAGTGAGATTTATTTATTTTTTTTGAATACAGCAAGAGCAAATATACAGAGAAAGGGGGAAAAAGTGGGTCAGGTTTAGAGCTTAAAGCATGATGAAATATTGGAGTTTAAAAAGGAGTGGGTTTTACTCTAGCCCTCCTTGTAGCCCTTTTTCTTTTATCCTCTGTAGATTCATTAAAAGAGCAATTACGGGACATTTCCCTTTTCTTTTAAAAGAGCCTAAATGCTGCCCATGTGTGGTCTGCAAGATCCATTTTAAGATGCACAGAGAAAACTGAATTGCAGTTTTGTTTACTGTAGGGCTAAAACGTTTCTAAATGGACTCTTTTTGGCATTTTAGTGGCTGTCTTTTACTTTCCCTCTTTATCTCCCCTGTCCTTCATCTCAGACATTTATTGCGTGTGCTTTTCCTGTCCATTATATAGACAAGCGTAATAACCATAAGAGGCTTCAAGGCAACATCATTTTCAAAAGAGCTTTTAGTGATCAAATTTTTGTGTTCCCTCAAGGGTGAATTCAGTTGTACATCTAACACGTGTAAGACGAGAAGGTGAAAGGGGAGGTTTTCTGTGATGTGTTGTATGTTCCTCTGATCTTCATTTTTAAAGGACATGGGATAGAAGTCAGCATGAGACTCAATATCACCTCTGTCCCCACCACCATGTGTTGCTGTAAGGGCGCTTTATAACATGGACCAGTGAATCCCAGATGTGACAGCAGGCCTGATCATCAATTATTATACCTCAGTGGATCAAAATGAGCATATCTGCTCGTTGAAACATTCCTAGCTCTGTCCTGTGGCAGCTTAGCCATGGCTTGGTGCACTTCCAAGCCCCCATCCACCATCCCCTCTGCACCTGTAAAGCTTAGGAAGACCAGCCGTAGTCCTTACAGTGGCACCGGGACATGCCTCAAGACAACATCTGCTTCCCCTTGGTGACCTGCCGAGTTAAGCCAATTGCAGAATCAAGGGCACAGTCACAGAGGGCCCCGATTTTATCATAACAAAGACATAGCTACCACAAGTGCCTGAAACTGGATTCAGGAGATGTTTCAGTCTATTTTCTGCAAAGACATTTAACTCTCTCTGGTTTTCTTTTACTAAGTCATCTGTTTTGTTCTATTAGTTTAATTTAAAGCACACGTTAAGAAAACAATCTAAAGAGTCGATAATTATATCTTCAATAACTATCATTGTTTTGCAATGGAGTTGACAATGAAGTATAAACTATTTAGCTATGTCAAGTTGCCACTTATTTTGGATTTGTAGAAATACCTCTTGGCTTGAATGTTCACTCTGAATAGTTATACTGAATTACTAGTTTCAGTCAGCATCTTGACTTTTGTTTGGGGTCAATTTGCACATTTTGGAAAAAAACAAGTTCATCTCTGGAACACAGATCTTGTTTTCTTCCTGAGCGGTCTGATGGTTGGACATCCCCATCTTGTCTATACTTGAATGTAATTGTTTGCACAGATGAATGCAGCACCTACACGAATCTGGAGATTGTAGTTTTTGAAATGGGTTATATGAACAGTTGCCCAGGGCAGTATCAGTCAGGGGTGGGGCACCCAAGAAAAAATAAAATATATCTTATCCATCTGTTGTCCCTTGAACAAGTTTCCTACTACTTGTATGAATGTATAGATGAGTAAGTCTCCCTTAGTTGCTGTTGAGTCCTAGAATACTACATTACCTGCGTTGGGATGCAACCGCCCACCCCCCACCCCAAAAAAATCTGATAATTGCTGGCATTTTAACTGATTGAAGTGCACCAAAAGGAGGGGCTTGCATTTAGAACCACTTGAAAAATATGTTAGATACACTAGCATACATAGCAAAATTAGAGACCATGTGTCAGCAGCTTTAAGAGTTCCACTACCTCTCTCCATATGCAGACTTTTAAACTTATTATCCTGAAACAATGTGTCAATATCAATTTCCCCCAAACCCATGGAAACATTGTTTGGTTCTCCTTGGTCCCTTGCCCTTTCCCAAAGTGAAATCTGTAAAAATTTAGCTCTTACACGTGTTCTGAATCAGTCAGCATGAGGGTGCCTCAGTTTGACAGATGTTTGACACTTGAAATCCTGCAGGGACTCTGACTGAATGGAATCAGGACAAATCAATGCAATCCTGCAGGTGTCTCAGGGGAAATGGGGACAAAAGGACATGTACTGCCTATATATATATATATATATATATATATATATATATATATATATATATATATGCAACCCACATGCACACACACGTGTGTGTGTACATAAGGCGTGTACGTATCTTATTTGTTTACTTTTTTCGCCTTACTTCTTCATGCACAGAATTGCCGACAGCTGACTGAGCTCATGAGTGCTACATCGCCTTGAGGTCCCCACAGGTGCCTCTCAAAGAGGTCGGGCATGAGTGCAGAAAACACCACACACCATGGTGAATGTGCTGAATACGCAACCTCTCTTGTCAGAGAGGGCAAAACAACAAGCAGGTTTGGATGTTTAGTGTCAAGCCCCTCAAAATCCCCTTTTCATTTTCTGATAAGCCAAATGTCCTGAAGGGCCCACTGTACCTGAGGATCCACTCACTCACTCATTCACTCACCGTTTCCCATCTGAAAAACCTCATTCTCTTCCTTCTCTATTGCTTTCCCTACTCCTTGTCCTTTGTCTCACCATACTCTCACTCCATTTGTCAGCATTACCAAACCGTGAGTGGTCTCTGACGTGATCTATTTGTCCACAAATACCCAATTTATCAAGCAGTCAGTATATACATTGATCGGGTCGGGATAGGGTCCCATACAGCGCAGTGAGGGGAGATCCCATACATGCTTGTGCATTCAGCACCTGTATTAAGTGTCAGCGAAGAGCCCAGGATGCAAATTAAAAACAAACTGTAACTTGCATGTGTTATCATATCACCAGCAGTGTACGTTTGTGTTTGCCTTTGTGTTCTAGTTTTCTTGCATTTTTATGAGACGTATCTGACAGAAAGAATTCCAACAAAGTAGTACTTTTTAAACATTTATCAGATAAAAAAATTAATACATGACATTTAGGCAGATGGCACCACATTAAAAAATGTTAAAAACAAAAATGTGGTATTTCCATTCAGTCCCCACAGTTCAATATTTTGGAATATGTCACTTTCAGCTTTCATTTGACCAGTCACTTGACTTTCCAATCGGTAGAGCATCTAAGAACAGTAATTTTCAAATCTTGGTTCACATTCTCAAGTGTATATTTAGAATCGGATTTTAAATAAGCCATAAATATACATATATAGGACATAAATATACAGTAAATATACTACCTCCACACCAGTTTCAAACATTGGCACCTTCTAACAGAAGGTGCCAATGTTGCTCTTTTAGGACAAAGATGGCTTCGGTCATGTGGCTGTAGCTTCATAGGCTTACAGGTTTACGTATCACGTTTTTCATTTAGTTCACCTTCCAATCGACTTTGGTAAGCTTGACCGTCCTTGCAGAAAAAAAGCATTCCCTTAGCATGATGCTGCCACTTGCATGTTTCAAAGTAAGTGTTGTGTGTTATGGGTGATGTATGGTGTTAGGTTTTTGCCTCCTGCATGTCAGTCACAAAGTTACATTTTGGGTTCATCTCGCTACTGATCAGGTTTCTTGTAAAGACAGTTGGCGACGCTAAGATTTTATTCAGAAGAATCTAAAGGAGGCTGAGTATAAATGACTTAAATACTTTTTGGATTTTTATTTTGCAAACATATTAGAAAATATTTTATTTTTTTCCCCTTCTCTTCACAAGTATGCACTATTTTATGTCGTCCAGTTACATAATTCCAAATAAAATACACAGAGGGTTTCTGGTTGGAACATGACCTGATGTGCGTCAATACTTTTCCAATGCCCTGTATTGATTACAGCGTGCCATCAGCACACTAAATTTCATTTGTCGGCGTGCTTGTAACAATCAGTTTGCTCTGACGCATCAATACTGTTGCTCTTTTAGGACAAAGATGCTTAAAATGGCTTCGGTCATGTGGCTGTAGCTTCCTAGGTCAATAACATTAAAGATAGATAGGAGGTGAAAATGCAACCCCTGAGATGCTATGGTCTGCTCAACCTTCAGGAGACATATTGATGCAGAGTTATTTTGGTCAATAAGTCCTTCTGAGCAGAAGCCATCCTTATCCTTGAAACCAACTGTATGTGAAAAATGAGAAAGGGATGAAACCATGCATTCTAATGTATCTATTGCTTGATTTCTCAAAGGAGAGAAGAAAAGGAGGGATGAGTGGGGAGAAAGGAAAAAGGAGAAGAGCTACACTCCTTCGAAGCCCATTTTGTCCTCTCTAATGCTGTTATAAACAATAAACCATACTAATGGGTATACTGAAATACGAGACCTCCCAAACCGGAGCGTAATGGGCTTTATTAAAATACAACAGAGGCCTACCTCCAATATCATGCCAGAATTTACACACAAGCATCACATCTAAAATGAGGAACTCATGTATTCACACACAGTCCACACAGCTGAAATTGAATATATAAATTTAGGGTATACACTGCTGTGAGAGGTTGGATTGAGGAACAGAAAAAGCTTTACCGCGGGCCAACATGCTGATGCCTTCCCAAGCTCGGAGCCCAACAATGAAAACGATTGGGATTTTTGCAGAGGCTATCTATAACAAAAGTTGTTTAATAAAACATTACAACATCTATATTTGATAGCTTCCCTTGTCTTCCTCCTGCTTCTGAAGGAGTGAAAGTTTCTGCTGTATAAACCAAGTGCATTGTAACATCAAAATAGGATTTGATAGGATTTAACAAATGTTGCTCTGCAGAGATCTGTGGTGATGGTTCCCTCAGAGTTTAAAACTCCTGGTAACTTATTATATTGAGAGCTTTGATGCATTTAATGGCAACAACTGAAAATATTCACTGTCACCTTTAGTATCTATTAAAGCGTTCTAGAACGGCTGTTTCTGGTGCGTCACTGGACTTTTAAATGACATAACTGAGATCAAATCAGATATGTTTAAAGAGTGAGATAACTCATCTCTCTTCATAATTCTTATCCACTGTTTTATGAGGTTTAACATTCTGTTCAGGCCATTTCAGTTTAAGAATCACAGAGTCAGTGAATGGAACAAAGTGAATTGCTGGCTGAGGCCCTTTGAGGCGTTATCCTTGTTTGAAGTCTCTCTCCAGCCCTGCCGAGTTCAGAATACATTGTTCCGAGATGTGATCAAAGTTGGCACCTATTGATCCCTCTTCAAGCCAGACACAAGACTTACTGAACATGGTAACAACTTTGGGATGAGTATTTTAATTGCGCGGTGTCCATAAGAAAAACTCAAGCTACAGTGGTGCTAAATCAATTTGAAATGAATGCTTAAACATGACAGTTATTGTTCAAGTTGAACTAATTCTCACTAATATCTCTGCTGGGCTTGTCCTACTGAGATCTGGATTATTGGCACGAGAAAGAGGCCTTCTCAACTTCGTGGTCGCCTTCAGTAAGGGAGCAAAGACAATACCCTAATGCTCTAAAAAGGATTCTAAAATGACACTTTTTAAGGGTTTGAAGGAGGCTAGAGAGAGATTTCTGCAAACTGAGTTGACTCCTCCAGATCAATAGCTTGTCTGTCTCTCTCTCATTTCAAGACAACTGGTGTGGCATTTGAACCAGATAAAATGGGGCTTCCCCTCCACCTCACCTCTGAGAACAGAGCACTTCCACCAAATCCCAGTTGGTTGAGAAGGATACAGACAAGTCCATTTAAATCCTTTCTAACTCTGGCGGTCAAACAACAACAAAAAAAGGGACAGAGGAAGAAAAAATTATCTGAAATAATCTTAAAAGGAGAGGTCCAGCCTATGTAGGTATATCTCCCCTGATGCTTCAGGTATGCCCACTGTCACAGTAGCAAGATGTTTTGGGAGCCATAAGGCACAGGCTTTTATTTATTTATATCAAAGAGATAATATATGTCTGGAAGCATACTGGTGTATATAATGTAGAAAAAGAAAATGATCTGGAGAAGTTACTGCGTAGATTGTCAGATAACTGTAGAAAAACGAATAGCCTGCATAACGATTTCATGTGCTGCATGAATTAAATATCCACATCACTTTACGAATAAATCTGATACCATGAGAATATGTAAGGTCACGGCGTGAAACAAATGAGAAAAACTTTCTCCAATCTTTCAACCACCAGCGATGTACCCTTAAGCAAGGCACTTCACTCTTTAATTACTGTGGAGAAACTGTTCATTTGTCAGCTGTAGATGATGTGAGTGCCTGGCAAAAGCACAAGGTTGAACTGGCACTTATTAAGTGTGGCATTGCTATTAAAGAGAACGCCTGCTCAGCCAACCTCACTTGAATAAAAGTGTGGAAAAAACCCTCAACAGTCCTACAACAGTTCATCATATTTCTAACCTGTGGTCAGCCAATTATCTAGCTCTTGCTGCATTACTGGACTTCTGACTCTGAACAAGGGTCCTCTTTTTCCTTGCATGTCAGCTTAGTCTTCCCCCCTGGTCGCTGATGACATTGTAACACTAATTACGGCTAATTGTTCTATGCTGAATGGATTTAGTCACATTGCAAATGATATGGCATTGGTCAGTGTCACAATGTTTCCCCAGAAAAATTCAGTGGGGAATGGAAATTTGCACAAATGAATGTAATTAAGAAGCACATTCATTACATCTAATTGCATATGAGAACCCTCAAAGTGAAACTGAGATTGGGCTCATATGAATAATTAATATAGCCAACTGTACCGAATAGTGTAACATTTTTCTTATTACACAATCACGTGCTAAGCAAATTCTATGAATGACAAAATGCACTTTGCTTTTTCTGGAAGCAGTATATAACTTTGTTGTCTCCTCTACTAGAAATACCTTTTTGCTGGGTGATCACATTAAGACTATTACAATTCAGTGTTAGACTGTAATTGTTAAAATGCTTTTTTCAATGACACATGGAGTACTGGGAGAATCTCACTGAAGTGGAAGACCAGGTTAGTGGTCTAAAAGTTAAGTAAAGGAGGTCAGAAGATGTGCTTTGGGTATTGAGGAGTCACCTGAGTAAACATTCCTGGAAAAGCTTAATCTAGGTTTAGATAGGAGACATCATTTTCAAACTATGGATTCAGGAGCAGCAGTGTGGCTTTTGTCCTTGCTGTCAAACAGTGGACCAAATTCTTATTCTCATGGCGTTGCTAATGAAGTCATGAAACTTGGTTTTGCGGGTCACGTGTTTTATGGGTCTAGAGAAGACTTATTTAGAAAAAGGCAGTTTGTTCCCTCCAAGTTAGCAGGTAGTTTTTGCCTTATGCTGAAGAACTGGTCGATCTTGGTACCTGGTGCATGAGTTATGCTCAGATGGGACAGGAGGTGGACAGATGTAGCCTTGTCTGCTGTTACGTTCTGGTCATGGTGAAGAAAGACCTAAGGCCACATCCTTCTCAATTTACTGCTGTCTTTATGTTTCAACCCTTACCTACAGTCATGAGACATTAGATGTGGATTATGACTGAAAGAACAAGATCATGGATACAATTGGTTAAAGTGGGCTTACTCTTTAGGGTAGCTGGACTCAGCTTTAGATTTATGGCAAGAAGCTTGGGCATCCGGAGTCAGCTTAGAGTAGAGCTTCTGCCCTTCTGAATGTAAAAAGTGTAAATTGAGGTGTTGTATGCATCTGATTGGAGGTTATCCAGGGACATGTCACTGGGAGAAGAAACCTAAGAGATCTAAGAACAAGTTGGCGGTACTATGTTTCTCATCTGGCCCGGGAGCACCTCTCCCAGAAAAAGCTGTTTCTCTCATTGTGCCGTCATCTCTAAGATCCATGCTTGATAAAATAAAAAACAGTTGAACTTCAATCATGATCCAGATTTAAACTGACTACCATATATTGCTATGTAGATTTTCTTACAAAAGAAGTTTCAAAAGTTAAGCTCCTATGACCAAGTAAAATAGCCTTTTCCAAAGACTAAAAGGCTTCAAATTGTGCTATCGTCTTATCAGACTACTTGTCTCTTGGCATCAGAAATCATAAAATATTATGTGGATAAAAATCACTCACAAACAACTGATCACAATCTGTAAGTTGAAAAACTTGAACCTTCTTGTCAAGTCTTTAGATTTGCAATGCATCATGGACTACATTTAAAACTTTAATCTTATTAAACTTGCAGTATTTAAACGGGATTGGCTTATTTTAATAGCAGATTAGATCTCAGACAGACAAAGTGGTCATTTGAAAGCCATATGCTACAGATTAACATACGGCACTTTGCTGTATGGCTTTTCTCATGTGTCTTTGGGAGACTAATGCCCCACATCGGAACCGCTTTTAGTGAGCTGCTTGTAAGTGGGCAAAAAAGCACAAGCTCCTAAATCCCCAAAACTCAGACAACAGGAGAAAGAAATAAGTGTATTACAAATCATCAAGAGGAAAAAATAAAAAACATGTATTGTTAGAAAAATGTTGGGGATTTAGAGTCAGGGATTTGTTCCCACTTTGGTAGACTTTGTCTCAAGGCTTAAAAGTGATTGTTGTTTTCCACATGATGATTTGTATCATTTTTTTATTGCATTGAATGTCAGAATTGCTGGGATGGCATTAACTGAGCAGCAAAGATAAAAGAACAAATAAAAAAAAATCAGTCCAAAAGTAGCTTAACAGAAGCCAAGAAGTCAGTGGTCACTGTTAAGACAAATATCAACATAGCCACAGATAAAAATGATTTAGCTTAACTGGGTCAAGCAGTATGTTCTAATATCCAGACATTGTGCTATTTGCAATCCTGGGAAATATGTGTCAAAACAAATTGAGTTAAATTGTGGGAGAGTAAAATCAACTGTAACTCAAAATATAAAGGAAATGCACAGTAAGCAAAATAAATATTGTTTCTTTGCTGAGGGAGGGCATATATAATTTTCTGTCTTTTATATCACAAAGCTCAAATTAATCTAGAAGGTCAGATACAATTTAAATGGTTGGAAATTTTAATGCCATAAAAGGTTGTCAAATATGTGAGGAGGCTGGATGCAAATTATGTTAATCTGTTTGTCGGGACAGAGATGGAGCAATCAAACCTTTCAAAACAAAATGTGACAAGAAAAGGCACAAGAGTGATGGCAGGGTGGCGAATAAAGCCTGGAGGGGGAGGCAAGAGCCCATAAAATGAACAGCCACCCAGCTCATAAATAATAGAAACATAAAATGTCATATGAACTTTATTTCAAGAGAAGGTGGTCTAATAAAGATGCAGGTTTAAAGAGGAGTCGAGAAATTCATTGCCATAAGAAGGCCACGTGGTTTGCCTTTGGCACAGAAAATTATTCAGTGCGAGTTGACATTCAGATCCAAGTTGCACCTTTACAAAACAATACAACTTGTGACTCCAGAAACTATGCTCCTACCACTGTGGTTTAATATCTTTATTTCTTTTGGTTCAATTTCCACCCCTCTGCTACATTTCCTTTTTTTTTTCTGGTTCTCCCTGCTTTACAAATTGAGACAATATGATAAGAAATTGAAGCCGCCGTGCCGTCCTGGCGCTCATTGATAAAACCATATCTAATCCATCTTAGGCCCCCTTCTGTCACCAAACGCACTCATCTCCGAGACCGTCAATGCACACGAGAGCTGTCTTCACTTTGAACTGAGCAGAACAGAGTCAAGAGTTTATCTGACTTAACTTGTGGAAGACAAAACGAAACGAAGCAGGGCGATTCAGACGACTTTGTCTCAGAATGATGCAAAAAATGTCAGAGTAAGCACGATATTCAGTTGCACTTGATCGTAAATGTTTAGCTGGAATTCACATTGATTGTAAATTATGTAGTGTCTGGATGTCAAAGAGCCTTGTAGGTTCCAGAACCTTAATATACGTGTTGTGATACTGGTGAACAATATGAGTATGGATATTTAATAAATCTTCCCATTCTCTTTAAACACTGTCCTTGAATATGATCACGTCTTGTCAGCTTCAACAAGCTTTTAACACTTTATCAGTGAGAATTACACTGACATTTGTAAAATCGCTGTGATAACACAGGATCAGAAGGAGCTTTGTGGTCAAGTAACTAAAAATAGCTGTTCTGATATTGAATTACTGACATTAGACTCAGGCACTGCGCTCACTTTATGGTGCTTCTTAGTGAAGTGATTTGTAAAAATACACAAGCATTTATCACATCAGCATTGCTCCTGACCTAAAAACTAATGCACTTCAGCAAACATGGCCCAGGGAAAAATGTGGATAATAACTGTATGTTTGAGTTGTTTTATGAAGTATTACATGTTTATGTCTCTGAATATTAATGAAACGTTGAATAATTGCATCTGCGTCTAAATGAATCACATACATGAATCACCGCCGTCGACACTGTGCATGCATTAAAACGAACAGCCTGGGAGAAAGTGGTTTGATCCAAGGATGTATGTTTAAGTATTTGTTGTTGTATGAAGAGGTATAGGTGCATTAAAAAACATGGGGTGAGTTAAGTTATAAAATGCACTTCCTATGGGGAAAGTTTTTCCATATTGCTAAAACCTCTGTATGAAAATGATGAAGGCTGTCAAACCGACACTCCAGCCTCAGAAATGCCAGACCAGCTGCTAGGGAAGAACCAGGGCCTGTTGTCTCACAACAATGACACAGTGACTGTACTACATGTGGGTGTATGCAAAGCTATCTGTTTGTTGCTGTCCTGTGTATTCTTTTTCCTTTTTTCAGCTACATAGAATGAAAAACATTCTTTGACAGGTAATTCAGAGTTATGTTGAAAGCATTGCTGACAATTACACACACAGAACCACAGAAGGACCAACGGCATGTGCAGAAATGAGCCTTTGTCCTGTCTGCAGAATGTGATGCAAGGTGACCTGAAGAAAATAAAATCTGATTCACTAGAACTGGAATATCCATCTTGAACAGAGGAGGTGGCACTCAGAATAACCTTGTCCATTCTGTGGTGAGGCAAAATAATTTTGTCAATATCATTGCTGCTGATAAAAACGCTTTGGATTGCCAATGCCAGTGGTAGAAAATTTCCTCTTTTTTTCCCCTCCAGCAAGTTTCTTGAACAGGGATAAAATAAAAAAAAGAGAGAAAGTATTGTATATGCATGAGGGAGAAGTTGACGCATTTTATGGGGAACATCGCTGGGCAGTAAGCCATGCAGTGACAGCTGTCTTGTGAATCATTTACGAAAATCTCAGCAACAAAGTTCCCACCTCAGGGGTACAATTCACAGCATTCATTATACAGCCAAGCTCTCACCATTTACAAAAATCAGCCCTACAAAATTTATTTTCTTTAATAACTGTAGCTTGGTGCTAATTAACGCATTTATTTGTGAATCTAAAATGAATGCGGTGGTTTTTGGTTTATTTTCAAGAAAAAACTGTGAAATAGAACACACAGAATATTAGTGCAGTTAAAAAATGTGAAGCATGTGCATCACTGTGGAATACTTCAGTCAGTATATATTGTGTCTCACACTTTTCCCAATGTGGTGTCAGACTCCTAGAAATTACTGAAAATGGTCTCTTGTGGGCTTTTATAAACATAGCATAGGCTTCAAAATTCTCAAACTGAGTTTAAACCGTTCTTTAGTTTTGAAAAATACACTTCAGACCATGCTGATTATATTTTGACACATATAGACAAAAACTGTCCAATGTTGTCTGTTCTTATTTACCAAATCACAAGATGCCAGATCACATTGCAATTCACGATTTTCAACCTGTGGTGTACAGCAATATTTTCTTAAAGTGGTTACATTGTCAAATCACAGGAAATGGCCATTATTATTAGTTAATGTACATTCAGTCGTACAGTCTATTTCAATAGAAAATCTAATTGTTATGACACTGATGGATAACCTTTCATGTTGACTCGTGGTTCCCGCATGCAGTGTCTGTATCCTTAGCCGAAAGCCATATATTCCGTATCAAAAAACATATCTGCTCTTAACACTGGAAGAGCAGTCCAAAATGTGCAGCTGGCTTGTATTAGATGTTTGACAAGAATTGTCTGCTTGTTTAATCTTTGCAAGGCTGATTTGTCATAATCAAACTTTAAACAGTAACTTTGAGTATTAGTGCCATCTAAAATCATAGCTGGTAAAATCAAATTATCAGCATTTGAAGTCACAAAAAAAAAAACACAAAGTGAAATGTTTGCTTGCTCTCTCAAAAATGCAAAAAATCGCTACTCACTAGATTCAGGATCTGAATTTCCGTCTCCCTCGGTGCGACTATTAGGTGACGCTTGCTCATAGTACTCCTCTTGGGGGAAGCTTAGGGGGAGAGGCTGGGTGGCACTGGCTGTGCTGCTGGGCTCTGCGTCCCCAAGCCCACTGTCACTGCAACTTTCCTGGGAACCATCCGGAAGATGGAAGGTCACACGACGTTGGGTCTATGGAAGATAAATAGACAACAGTCTTATGAGAGACAAGCCATTAAAGACGACTCATAGTCTTGTGGTTAGTAATTAATTTACTGACGTTAAAATACCATCTCCATTTTTGTCTGAGAATAAGCATTGCTTTGGAGAACATACAAACTATAAATTGGATGGTATTTTTCTCTTGCAATGGGGTTTAAATGAGAACCTCACAGCAAGATCTACTAAGCTAAAGAAAAAGCGGGAGAAATCTCCTCTGGCGAGGAACATTGTTGTTCAATATTTCAAAATGTAATATCTGAAAGCATTGAGTGCTGTAGTCACAATTCCGGTCACCTCAGTTACACTAAGGAGAAGAAAGAAAAAACAGAGGAAGCTTATCTCAAAACAATGCCACATTATTCCAAAAACTATCTGCATGTATTTTATCACTTGAGCTAGGTGAAAAAAACAGTAGTGTTTTGTCTTGGTAGCCATTTCTTCTGTGCCCATGAGGGGGTGTGTTTGCGTGTGTGCGTGGGTATGTATGAATATACCATCTTAAAAGCCCCACTGTGTCTCTAAATCAATGTAATTATCAATTCAAAGTGTAACCCTTGACCCTAGTTTCTACTACGTTGACTTTCTTGTGTTTCTTTTGAAAAAAATACTGAGTGGCTCATTTGCTGGTCACCAGAGGGAAACATAACAGGAGTGTGCTGTTTTAGGATATGTAGAGCCTGTTATTGAAAAAGCATTCTAGCGAATTCCTCAGTTCAAAGAGGCAAATTCTCCACACTTCCACAAACAAAAACTATTAACATCATCATGAACGGTGGCAGCAATGGTTGTTGATGGGTGGATGGGAACATTAAGAAGATATTAAGTACCTAAATGTATTAAGAGTAGCATGATTAACACTGCATCGATCATCGTCACCTCCTTCCAACGCTGAAATATGACCAAACTTTATCTTGTCATTAGAGCCGCTAATTGAGAGAAATTGAGAGAGCGACCTCATAACCCAGAACTGCTTCTGGTCTGTTGAGTCTATTGAATTACTTTCCAGCTAATAAAGTAACTGCAAGACTTATAATTGAGGACCTCTTTGATACTCTTCCTGAGAATAGATGGGATGTGTGTTAACAGGTTGAACCATGTCCTAATTTTTCCACTCACCCAATTTAGGCACAAAGGAGGTAGAAAAAAACATGTGCATAGGCTGAGACTTTGATTTGTAAAAGTCGTTGGGATCACATGTGAGTGTGTGTTTTCCTCTGAACAGTGCAGGGCTCTTTGATTTCTCCAGAGGTTTGCAGAAGTTCATGTTGCGACCTTTCTTTGGAGCTAGAAAAGAAAACGGGTCCTGTATGTGGCAATGTGTGATAACACATTAACAATTCTTGGAGTGAAAGAACCACACAGTTTTGGTCACTGATATAGCAAAAACATTCAAACAGACACAAAGGTAAATACTTTGACTTTAATGATGGGTAAGTTAGATATTTCATAATCCAGTAACAATTTCTCAAACTGTACTGTCAAAGTAAAACACATTGGAATTACAGTGACAAATCTGCAAAATAATTAATTTGCCATGATTTTTTTTTAAAATTATATTCTTAATGTATTTTAGGGGAGTTTGTGATAAAATAAGTGATTGCAGAGTTTCACAAAAATAAAACGCATTTGTTTGTTTTTGCAAAAAATTATCTACACTAAAAATCACTACTATTGACTCTCGCTGAGTAAAAGCTTAGCAGTCCTGTAAAACATAATTACAGGACGAGATGGAGCATGTCTCGGTTTTAAAGAATTTTAAAGTCTTGGCACAGAATCTCAATTGGACTGTACTTTGGAATGACTGAGCTATTTTAACACATGGATATGCTTTGATCAGAACCATTTCACTGTAGCTTTGACTGTGTTTCATTTTGTTGTCCTAGTCTCTGACACAATTTCAAGTCGTTAGAGCCTTTTAATAGGTTTTATAACAGGACTGTAATTAGCCCCATCCATCTTTACCTCAACTCTGAACAATGTTCCCGTTAATTTTGAAAAGCCTCATCACAGCATGATGCACCATTTTGTACCGTAAGTATGATGCGTTTAGGGTGATGTGCATTATTAGCTTCCCTCAATATGTAGGATTTTGCAAGTTTGGCCTTATACGGCCAGAGTAGCTTCTTTCACAGGTGTCCTGTACATGACTTGTGAGAAACCGTAAAGAAGAGTTTTTAAGACTTTTTTATCAATGGCTCCCTTCTTGGCACTTTTTAAAAGGCCAGATTTACCCTGATTAGTCTGGTCTGTTTCTTGGTCACCATGAGGATGTCTCTTTACTGCTGTTCCCTTGGAAACCTCAAATGTCTTCACAGAACAGCTGTATTTATACTGAGATTAAAATACACACAAATTGAGATCTTTAGTAAAACAGTTGACCCTTTTTTCCCCACATAATTACTTGTTTAACATCACATTATAGAGACGCTAAAGTGCAAAATGTACTTTTTGCTTTGGCTACTGCATTGCACTTTTATTCAGAGCTTTGTTCAAACTGATAAGACGTCTTTCAAAGTAAATACAACGGGTGTGCAAATGACTATCTTAATTTTCTTCATTGCTATAGCAACAAAAGCAAGATACAAGTCCTCAATTAAAGACATCATTAACACATGCTTCTCTGAGCTCACGAGGAGGTGATGCTCCTCTTCTCACATATTTCCCCCTTCAGCTACTACAGTGCACTGATAAATGCATATTGTTTCTCCATATGAACAAACAAGTGCTGTAAAGCAGGTGATTGGAAGATTAAAATAAACTCAAGCTCTAATGAAGGACAGGCTGCCAAAAACCAAGCAAAAAGCCTCATTTGAAAACTATCAGAAAGGGTCGACTAACCTAAATCCACACAATTAGCTCCCTGAAAGCTCAACTGAGCGATTTTCAAACGCTGTGATGTTGAAACAGCCAGCTAAATATTCTATTTACGTGATTCATCAAGATCCTGAGGCAAATCTCTCGTTGTCGGGATTTATTGGTAAGAACGTAAGAAATGAGGAAAATGAGGGAGAAGGAAAGGGCAGGCAGTGAAACAAAGTGCCTTTCAACTGACAACTATGAAACAAAACCTTTATGTTGTGCTGTTTCTATTGGGAAAATAAAGAAATAGTATTCTTATTTTCTCTGGTTTAAATTTTATGTGACCACAATGAAAACAATTAATGGACTTTGTAAAAACAAATCTTTTCCTTTCTTGATTTTACATATTATTTCCTAAGACGAAAAATGAGCCAGATATCTTACTGGCAAGTTACAGAGCTCTGAGTGCCAAGTTTGCAAAAGCTTTCAAGTAGTCTAAATATCTACTTGTTCTCAAACAGCTTTGGCAGCTGTTTCTGAAATTGCTGGAGGATGCAAGCTAAAGCATTGCCCAGGTTCCAGGAAAAGAAAGGGCCCACTACAGAGGGTTGGCAGCACCACAAAAAAAGCACGACTCCCTCTCCACGTGACTGCAATTATTAAAAAACTTGCTCCAACAATGACATCCAGAATCTATTAGAACAAACAGCTGCGCGTGACAATTAGGACATAATCACTTTGCGTAAAGGGAGTGTCTTCCTGTTTTTTTTTTTCAGACTTTTGTTTATTCAAGCTCATTCAAGCTGATGCCAGATGTGAAAAAAAGCCTAATTTGGTTTCATGATGTGCTCAATACCAAGTTATTCAGAGCTACAATATTAATTAGGATTAACTACCATTATTGGGTCTTGAATAAATAAAACTTTTGCTCCCAGTGGTAATGATTGATGTGAATAAAACATTAAGACAAACAAAGCAGAGGAAAACAAACAACCAGGAGTCAAGGTGAGGGTTTTGTCAAGCATGATCACTTATTTAGAGAAGCTGCCAGAAATCCATAAAGCAAAGACAAGCTGCAGTAAGAGATATCAAGACCAAACAAAGCCCTTTGAGTCAGACAAAACACTGCCTTTAGAAGTATGTACACAGAGATAAAATAAACAGCAGAAATGCACGCCAATTTCTAGCATGTAACCTGCCAGAAAATCCTATCCCGCTGCACCCCACCACCAAACACCTCCAGTAACCACGCAGACGAGGCAGGATTCACGGGTTACTAGATTAGGAGTCCGTTACATTGAGATAGAGGACTGGAGGCTAAGTGCCTGCCACCTTGTCCTTTTCTGACCACAGCTCTTTGAGTTTTATTATACCATGCACTTTACCTTGACTATCACTCTCTCCAAACAGCAAAGAAGTCGGCGCAGCACGGAAAAGGACTTGGCTGACAACCACCTCACTTTGAGTGATAAACAGGGACCACTTAGAAGTGAATCAGGGGAGATTGGCTCTGCCATTTCAGATAAGGATCACCTCACGGGCTAACCTAGACCTGCATAAATCTGCTCCGAGGAGATGGTGATTTGTTACATCACACATGAAGAGGGAAGAAGGAAAAAAAAAAAACAGCAAACTATAAAGGAATACCTCAATCCAAAGAGGAGTGTCTCCCCATATTCTATGATGTCAAAAATGTGCATCAACAGAATCTGCTGGCAGATTATATTTTTTCAGAGCTGAGTGTTTTCTGTTACACGTTGTTCCATTGCAGCCCAATAGGTGTTAGGAAATGTGTGTCTGCGGGTGAGCTGATGGTTTAGCAGGAACACGAGTGAAGGTGGTGATTCTGACAAGGGCGTTGGGAGAATGAGGAGTGATTTGTGACGAATCAAATGAATTTTCATCAATTTATTCGCTATTGACTCATCTGCGATAGAGATACACTGACCACTATGACAAAACAAAACACACTGCCAATGTGAAGACATGAGAGTTTTGATACAACTGCTAAACCACAGCTTTGTAAGTTTACAGCTTGAAGATTAACAGATTTTATTGTAATTTTATGAGCTATGACCAAAAACTTTTAAAAATTACAAATTTGAAGTGGAAGGAAAACAATCTTTGTTTTTACAAATAATCTGAAAACTGTGGCATAGTTATTCATATAGATCTACTGAATCAAGGATTTTTAGAAATACACAACATTACAGTTACAACTACAACTTTTGGGGGCATATCCTGCCAACTTTGAGCATCTGGAGTGAATCCATCTTATATCTTATCTGTAGAATAGTTTACGATGAGACAAAATAGATTAGCTTCCCCTCTGATTTGCAATTTGACACGTTTGGAGTTTGACTAGATCATTCCAACCCAATAATTTATTATGATGCAAGTCACGATTATAGTTCTGTTTAGAGTCATTTTTCTATTGAAAGGTGAAGATTAGTCCCAGTCTTAAGTCTTTATTGGATTTTCTTCATAGTTTGTTGTGTCCTGTATTTAGCTCTGTGCCATCCTCCTTCCATCTTGACTTAATCTCAGTGCTCTGTACATTATTTAAAGCTTTTGGATATGGCTTTATCTGTTCCTGCTTTAAAAACTTTGTCTCATGAATCCTGATTAATCCAGTCAGTTAAGTAGTTTACAGTCTTGAAACCATGAGAACTTTCTGCTTTTCAATTCTGAAAAATTCTGAAAAAAAAGGCAGAAGTTGTCATATTTGAACCTGCATCTCTGAAAAACAAACTGCTTAGTCAATCTCTTGATCTGGATGGAATTATAATAAAGTGAAGTACCTGTGTGTTTTTTGTTTGCTTGAATCCCAATCTAATTCTTCCATTCTTTCATCTCCAGAGTTGCCAAAATTAGAAACAACCTCTCCAGGAGTGATTCTGAAAAACTACTACATGGATTTATCACCTCTGTAGTTCTTCTCTATGACGAAGTCCACAAAATGCAGTTAAGCCTTCAACTAATCCAAAACTCTGCAGCAAGAATTCTGATGAAAATTAAAGAGAGAGATCGCACTTATCCTATTTAACTTCCCTTCATTGGCTCCTTTTTAAGCCCAGAATAAAATTTAAAATTCTCCTTCTAACATACAAAGCCCTTGATAATCAAGCTTTAATAATCAAGCTCCATCATACATCTAATTGATCCAGATGTTCCTAACAAAGCATTTCACTCTCAGACTTCAGGTTTACCGTTCTCTATTTACAGAGACTACTCTAAGATAACTTTTAAAGACACTTGTATTCAGATTTATCAGACTAATATAAGGTTGAATGCAAATGCACATTACTCTGTAAAAATCATATACTCTTCTTTCCACTACTTTATGTTGGTCTATAACATAAAATTCTAATAAAATATGTTGATGTTTGAGTTTGTCTTTGTAATGTGACAGATACAAGATGTTTTGAGACAATGTACAGATTGCCAGTATAAATGAATACAGATTACAGACAATAGAAGCAATGCGCTAAAAAAAAAAAGCTAGAAAAGCTGAGCAAACAAACCTTTCTGTACAGAGCCTCATCAATATTTTGCTGAAACTGAATAAAAGTTGGAGCTGCATACCACCGTACGAATTTCAGGTAGAGAAAAACTTTTTTTTCTGTCCTGTTGGCATTGACAAAGGATTGTTTAACCATGTATAAATAAGGTTAGACTCAGACTACCATATATAAAACAACAAATGAAATGGAGCCAAAATGCTCTAATTGCCAGATGCCACAACATAATCAGGATAAATGATAGTTTAAGTATGAAATTTTGCTAAGCTGTATATACTTAGATGTTTAATGAAATGAATACCAGCACAGTTTGTTTCAGTCAGTTGCATTATAAATTTTCTTAACTTTCCAAGAAGAAGTGTAGTAAGAAAAAGTTGTTATTTTGATCTATTGTAGATTTTTAATGCATCGTTTGAACAAAGTACCCAACTCTTATCAGTCCCATTCATGAAATGCATCATTATAACACACAATCAATACAGCTGGAAGTTGCATTACAGCCCATTTCCAGTAAGAAATATTATACATAAATGAGATAGCATGGGATGGATGTCCTGTACTTTGCCTTTTTTATCTTATTCCTGAAGAAGTTTCTTTTTGTTTCAAGTAGAATCTTTTTGATGTTACTTCTCTAAACCTATGACCTCAGTTGAAAATCAATATCCGACCTTTGTCTCTTTTTAAGAAAGTGTGCTACCTGACCAAAAATAACCTTAAAAAATATTCCCTTCTCCTTCAGTTTTTTAAAAATTAAATCTTACATTTTTGTCAGAAATGAAACACCTGAGTTTTAATTAATGCTGTGAACAACTTTCAACGGTTGGTCTCAGGAAGTGTTGAGTGGGCTTTTCTCAAAAAGTCTATAAATACTCTGTTGCAGTGCTAGTTATTTAGAAAAAGTTTGCAGGTATTAATCAGATATTTCAAAATATTTTTTTAGGATGTTATCAGCAGGCAGTATCTTACCTGCAGTAGATAGTTGTCTGAAAAATCCAGGTTTGAAGAAAGATTTCTCATATTTCTCACCACAGAGTCAAGCTAAAGGCAAATTAGAGTGGGGTCAGTCAAAAAAAAAAGATTTTTCCACCACCTTAATTGCACAATTATTGACACACATTAGCTTATAAACATTACCTCCCCTATATTTTTTTATTACATATAAATAAGACTATGGGTATTTGTTGGAAGGCTGGAGAATACTGTGGTAAATATCTTAAGCAAATGGTAAACAGTATAAAATTGAAAAATATTAGACATATTGGTACTGGTGCAATTTTCAGTTAAAATAACCCTAAAAATATCTTCAGAAAACTTTATTCTATGATACATAATATCAGCTTAACATTTTATATCATCATTTAGATTTTAAATGAGATATTTGAAATCAGTGGGTTTTCTTTTTTAAGGTGAGAAAACTTTGCATTGGAACAGGGCCCGCTTTGACAACTACTGTGGATAAGATAGTGACTGCTCTAATAGGGTCCACGTGTTTTCATGTTGAGATTCCATATGCTATGTAAATTGTTTTTCCATTTCTTGGAAATGAAAACTTGACTGGCACAGTATATTGATTCACAGTTGTCATTGCAAGATTGAGATGGAAATAGATTGCTTGATTGCATTTTTGTGTTAAGATCTCATATTTACAAAACAAGTACAAAACATTCCAACTCTGAATGGCAACAATGTATTTGGCAAGCTAAAGCAACTTTCTCGACGCCAACTTCAACTTCACAACTTCAGATGTGTATGTTTAGTGGCTAAGATGAAAAGCTCACAGGAAATGGTAAGGGTGTTGGTATTGTTGAAAACAATGAAGAATCAGAAACATTTTTGTCAGTTACAGGCTGTATCATCAACATAATATTCAGCATTGGGATCATAATTGCACATTCCCCTGAAATGTAAGTTATATCTAGTGCATGTAAACTTTAATGAATGGATATATGGATGGATGGAAATAATGTTCCAACAATGTCACAATGTTGCAGAACAAAGAAGAATTAAAAAAAATAATAAACAAACACAAAGGATATTCCATACTCCATTTTCCTCTTATAAAATAAGAAACTAGGCCTAAAAAATATTTCAGTTTTCCACATTACTGACAAGCCCTGCTCACATCTTCATAACCCAGCTTCAAAAAACCTGAGATATTCCTTTAGCAATAAGTGATTCTTATGCAAACATTGAAATTGAACAAAGATAATCGATGCCAAGTTTAATTTATTTCCTACGACTCTTATAGATATATCACACTGACACACAGATCATGCCTAAGAGAGTACATGTAGCAAAAAAGGAGCATGTAAGAGACTTACATTCACAGATGTTATCTTGCCAAGTTGACAGGCCTCCTGAAAGACAAGAACAATTCAGTTTGGATCAGTGGCTGGCTTTAATTTTTTCAATATTTACTTTGGAAAAAAATAGTTTGCGCTAACAAACAAAAATGTGCTGGGAACATTTCAGGTCTGTTAGAGTCAGCTAGAGTTCACAGTTGACAACTTTACTGATTTGTGATTTTACTGTTATTTTTAAGCCAAAATTGGGAATAAGGGTATATATTGTTTTTTTGTTTTTTAAAATCAAATGCAGAGTTTTGGTAGTACACTTCAGTGCTCAGTTGGCTTCCCAACAAAACATGTAAGGTAGTAGAAATCTCAGAAATATGAAGACTCAGGCAAACCTGACATTCTGACAACACAACAAATACATCTGGCACTTTGATAAAGATGTTTTCTCTGCATTTCAGAGAGGAAAGTGAACAGAATATCAAATGAAGCATCAAAAATTAACAATAAACAGCGACAAGCTTCTAAATTGGGAACAAAAGACACCCGCAAGCCTGCAAAATAGCATCCTCTCTCTCTGGGGACTGAGATAACTCACAGAGAGATAAGAGTGTTTAATTTTTAATCACCAATTTAATTTTCTTTGTACTGCGTATAATAATCTGAAAATACAACTTTATTTGCAAAGAAAATAAAAGAAGTCTGGCAGTGAAGACCCACTTAGTCAAGGGGAGAAGCCAAGAGGACTGCTGTGGGGGAATGGTCAAACAATGAACAGGAAACCAGTTCAATGCTTTATTCTAATACAGTTGGCCATCACAGGACTCTGCTGCTGAGAGAGAAACAGCAACTACTATCAACCAGCCACCAAAGCTATTCACTAAAAACAAAAGGCTTTATTATAGTAACCAACAAATGAAAAACAAAAAATCCAAAATGAGACTATCAAATTTTAAAAACAGAAATAATAAAATAAAGTGATGGAGGTTGCATTGTACTTGCAAGACTTATTTATTAAAGAACAAGTAAAATAATTTCCATTCAGTATCAAGATGCTAAATGACTCATGCCTGTTCATGCCTGATCATGATGGATGGCTACTACTGTTAAAAGACACTTGTTTCTTTCCACAGTTGCCATATTCTAGCTCAGTAGGAGGGATTGATGCCACCTAAATGTTTCAATGCAATCACTAGAGCTTTCATAAACAGATATTTTAATAAAGATTATACACCAAAAATAATTTAACTGTGTTAATGCTATGATTCCTAAGTAGCATTGGATTAATTTTATACAGCAATAAGACTATATATGACATGGAGTTATCTGACTTGTAAAATACCCTAAAATGACCTTTGCTGTGAATATAGACTGAGATGAAATGCATAACTGGAGTAGTCTCGCTTTCCAAGTGCTAGTAAGAAAGGTATGCGTCTTTAGCAAAAATGTTTTAAGAAATCTAACCACAATCTAATTACCAAGTAGTAGATAGCGCTGGTGTTTTTGTTTAAGGGTGAGTGGGACGAAGAACAGAGGCAATACAGCAATAAAATTGCTTTTCTAGTTAGTCAATGATATAAGACCATAGGGATTGCATTTTTGGCTCCCTGTCTCTGTTGTGTCAAAATTCATCTGCTAATAATTGATAGTAACTTAGAAGTCCGTGCTATCCATAGGTAGACATGCATTGAATAAACAGCACAGAACAACTTATATTGCTCCAAGGTATATTTCAGAGTCAGGTCAATGAATCCTTTTTTTTGACTAGCTCTGCTTCTTGTGTTTCCACCAGTACTGACCTTGTATGAGGCAAAAAAAAACTGAACAAACTTAAGCATGTTCCATAAAGTTTTATAAGAAACACTGTTACATTTTCAGTTATCTGCGGAAAAACCTCATGAAGAGAAAATATCTGTCCACATCTCCCTGACCTACCCAGAATACCAAAAAATATTAAGTTTAGATATTTTTAAATGTATAGGTTCATGCATGTACTGTCTAAAAAAAACCACTGGCAGGTGGAAGAAGTCTGCTGTCACAAGAATAAGTAGCATGCAACGTTATGCTCTATAGCATGCTGTATAAGAGAATTTGAGTGAACAGCACTCTGCTGCCTAGATGTCCTAAAATTGCATAGCTTTGGCATGTTGAGGTATGTGAAATGCTATAAATACACACCCTTTGCTCAACATATTTTGTGGTATTTCACAATACTTATAAATAATAGACATAAAATATTGTCCTGTAAATATTTTTTCCTAAGCCTAATTATTTGCTGAGTCAATGTATTGGCCCACAAAAATAACACATCAATGGACCAAAATCAAATGGCTACGTCTGAAGCAGTTTCTCAAAATAAACCATTCCAATAAACTACTGGAGGTAAAACTTTTGTCATCAACATTATCGTTTTAGACAAATATGTTTCTTACTAGGAAGTTAGTACCAACAAATGCAATATTTATTATGAGAGCAATAAAGGCATAAAAACTGTCAAACCTCCACATACTGAGATTATTAATCAATATCATTAGTTTAGGTTTCAGACTGATCAAAATCTGTTCAACTGATTCTGCATACTTCAATGTTTTTTTGTATTTTTTTGTAGACTATTTAGTTTGAGGACCTCAGATCTATTGTCTAGTTGTTTCTTCAAGATAAATCCCACTTTTTTTATACAGACCCTACACAAGACACAAGTAAAGGCAAAACATTCTTTGTATCACTTCTAAAAACAAATATAGGCGTGTATCCAATTACTACATTAAATCAAGGGAATATTCAAAAAACATTTGATAGTTATACTTGAGATTTGTCTATAACTATGTAATATGTTTGGTGTTCCCAAACTATAACTTAATTTTAAATCATCCAACACTGCAATTATTTTAAGTAAAACCACACTCTTGCAAAATAACTTTTAATATAGACCTATTATTCATTTATGGCAGAGTGCATTTCTACTGGATACATGAATTTTCCTGTTAGGAATTAATAAAATATCTTTTCGTCTGTCTAGAATTGAAAAGTGCTTCTAGAAGACAACCCTCAAATCCACTGGCTTAAAGTCTTTGAATCCTCCATTCTGCTCACCACCTGGGTTTGGACATCGTTACTTCTACTGCTCCATTTATCCTTGAGTTATGTTTTGTATTCATATATGTATTTACTTGAAGCATAAAGACAAGGTTGCACAAGGACAGACGTGTTCGAGAAATGTTCAGACTTGAAATTGGTAATAAAAAAATACTAAACAGGTAAGTTTCAACACATATTTCACTATGCTAAACAGAAAGAGTGGCTGGAACACCATCACTCCATACTCTTATCAATGTTGTAAGAAGAACAAATAACTATTCTTAACCAGCCAATATTTTTACTGCAAAATTAATTACTTTTTCAATGTTTGTTACTTTTTTGCATATTAAACACCAGCATGTGCCAAGTCCACCTGAGAAAATCTCATTTGCATCATTTGACAGGCTTTTTACGACACAATTTTTTACTAGAAACTACCATCAGTTATTTCCTATCTAACTAATGTTTTATTCAACACCAGTGACATGTATTTCATCTAAGAGACTTTGCCAACCAATTAAATATATGATAACGTACATGAGGGATCTGAAAAGCTGACCTATGGTCGCTTCCTATTTAGTTGGCATTCAAAGTAGTAGTTGTACATCTGATTGTTTGAGACTATAAAGTGTAAATCTCCTTTTTCTCCCTTAGCTTTGGTTGGTCAGTGACCTTCTCGCTGTCTCTTTCTGTGTTGTATTTCTCTGAAATTAGTAGTTTCAAAGCACTCAATTCCAACCCAGGGAGAGAGTTATGCTTTGGATAAGTGCATTTGTTGGTGAACCACATCAAAGTACAGAGAGATGTCTTAGCGAGCAAAGGCAGTGAAGCTCCAGCCCTGCCTTTGATCACCCCAGGCACTCTGATCATTAAAATATTGGATAAATAATTGATTAAAAACACCAGGCCTTATTGTGCTCTGTTTCTCTATCCAAATGTATCACAATTTTCAGATATTCTAGCTGCTCAATGTATGAGACTGAATGTAGATGGGACCAAAATGAACATCCACTGCAACAGATACATACTGTAGCATTACTACATGTCATAAGAAGTGTATAGAAGCGATTATTTCTGTTTCTGCAATAATATGGTGACTGAACTGACTATAGTAGCTCTAGTATGAACTGGAAGTGCAGCAACAACTCCTCTTCACCACTAAAGGTCTGAACCACAGCATGGCAGTTTGCCATAGAGGTAGAATAATCAAATATCATAGGCAAAGGTAAAAAAAAAGTGCAATCCAACAGTGCGTAGGTGAGTGGGGGTAGTTAATATTACATTTACTATGGAAACTAGATATGCGGCATGTAAGACAATGATCCCACTGCTTTCATATCCAGGATATTAAAAAATATTTCAGCTTAGTATTGGATATGAGCTAATAAATCTGACTCACCCAGTATACATTTAAGTTTAAATTTAGAGCACAAAAAGAATCAAAATATGTCAAAATGCATTTCTGTTCCAACTGAGAGAATTGGGTCAGAGAGCCCTGTTATTCATCTGGAACATTCATGTGTTTAAGTATCTGAATCAGTGTATGCATATAGCAACATACTGTAATAATTATGATGATATATTTTTATAACAATTTCTGTGTGAGGTGTTGTCTGTCAAGTCCAAACATTGTAATCATACTTCAAGCAGGAGACAAAGATTTAAAAATGTGTCAGTCACTCTGGAAAAAAAACAACAACAAAAAACGTATTTGCTTGATATAGATAAGCTACTAAGGTTAAAAGGAATGTAAAAATTTTAAATATACGCTCCCTAAGATACCTAAATTTTGTCAGTTTATGAGAAAATTTATTATTTTCATCAATATTTTTTTCTTTGGCTTAAAAGTAAAACAAAAAAAAAAGAAAATCAGACTTATTTATAAAGGTCAGTTAAAAAGAACTTTACTTTGCCAAAAGTAAAGGAAATAAAATGTAACTACTTAGTAAAGCTGTTTAAGTAAAATAGCTACTGAATATGGGTTAGTTTTAAGAGGAAATAAAACAATAGTAAGAGTCTTCCTATTATGCAGGGGTAATTGGATCTACCACCTAATCTGCAAACTGCAGATTACCTCTGAGTACAAAGGTCAGCCTGGACCTTTGTACAAGAGTAGTGATCATCAGACCTGAGAGATCTGGAGGAAATAGAAGACCCCCAAAAAAACGGAGAAATATGCAGGCACATGAAATTTACTCTTAACCATTAAAAAAGGTTTTTGTCATTTGTGCTACAAACAGTTTTCTATTACATTTTTCATGAGTGGGATGTGGGCACACCCCCAGTGTTGGCACTTGCTGGTATCTGATTCGAAGGTTCAGCACTGCCATAAAAAAAGGGCCGTTTTACTTTTTGCTTTTTATTTATTTTTTTTCTTTTTGATTATAGTTCAGGGTGTTATCCAAGCTATTATAGCCATATGCAGGATCTTATTCGTGAGATGAGATAAAAGTCAACAGCAAAACTTTAAGAACAAGTCTAACATTTCAACGTTAAGACAAAAAACATAAAAATAAAGCACAATTATTAGCAGATGATTCAGATTCAAAAGAAACACCATTATTCCAGTCCATTTTAGAGAACAGTTTTGAGTTTGAAAATTTGCAGGATTTTACCCAAATCTTTATTAAGTTATTACACTTTACAAGGTGAGTCCTGTCTAAGTTTAAGAAAGCTGGATTCTACATAGTCTTTGCTTTGCTGCTTCTTTCAGTTGCTTTAGTCCCATGCCACATCTGTGTTTTCCAGATGGTTGCCACGTTCTGTTACCTCGTTTCACCTAAGTACACCTGTGTTATTACAGGATTTGTGAAATGTAAGGGGCTGGTTGTAAAAAAGAAGAAAAAAAATAAATGCTTTAAAGATTTTTCATAATGTAATAACTTGTAGCTCTACTATTAAACCCTCTTGTCTCCCTGGGGTCCGTATGCTCCTAATAGTTGTAAAATAATGAGATCTGCTGCTTCTGTCTCTACAGCCTCCTACTTAGCAGTTTATTTGATAGTGTAAATACCTTTGAAAGTTGACGCATGCACAAAGCATAGCAAAGATCTTATCGGCTACAGTTTCTTGACTTGCTGAATTTGTTTTGACTTTCTCCTCATGGTTCATTGGTTATTTTCACCAGAATCTCCCGTATTTCAGCTTTCCTGCTGCACAAAGTTTGCAAAAATAATAGTCAAGAAGGACTTGTTAGACTTCATTATGCCAAAATGTCAATGCAGCCACAGTTTACCACCTAATTTGTTTATAGAAGGTTGTGGAAAAACACATGGGTTGGCTGTCAAGAGATTTCCCTGCAGATGAGGAAAGATGCGTCTGAATTCTATCAATCGGAGCAAAGTGACAATTGCCAGGCGAGCCACAACACAATCAAAACAAATTCAGACATACGCATGCATAATAAAATAGTGGAAACCTTGGATGTGTGTGCCATCTGCTTATGTTGCACAGAAACAAGAAACGGTAATGTCTCGGCCAAGAAACACGCAGCAGAGTTCAGGTTCTGCATCCCCTGTTCTTCTGGCAAGTGAAGCTTGTCTTAGACACAGTGATAAAACTGTTGCAAAACAAAACACCTCCTCATCAAAAGGGGCTAATAAAGTCTTCAATATACTTAAGTGTAGCCTCAGATAAATAGAATACCCATTTACCTCTGCATTGGTGTTGTTGTCCAGAGTGTATTGATGTTCCTATTGACATTCAATAAAGGAAAACCCTTTCAGCAAACCACAGAGAGCAGTGTAAATCCTGTAAACTTCTTGAGCGAGCACAAACACTAATTTTCTCCAACAGAATTACAAGATGCCGATAATGTCACTGAGTCCAGACCAGATTTGATTTACAAGTAGACACATTGTTGCCTTTTCATCAGCTTATTATTATTAAGTGGTCTGTGTATACGTTTTTCCCCTGGACAACCCTCTTTCTTGCTTCACTCTTAGTGAGGTATTGATCCTTCCAGTGAACCATCCCCTACTGATTTCATTAGGCTAGCTGCTGTTAATTACTCCACAACCTAACCTTTTGCTGTTTCAATTGGACTAACAAACTGGGTGAATTTAAAAACAAAGGGAATATAGAAGATCATAAAAGAAAAAAAGGGGAAAAAAATAAGAAAAAAGAAAAATATCATCTACCTTCACTTTACTCGTCATTATGTAGTAGACGACCACTCCAGTAATTGTTGTATAGGACTTTTCATTCATGAAGCCATACCAGACAGCTCTAGTGAGGTTGTCTAGGAGGTGGAAAATTACACCTTTTTCCCCTCCTCAAATACGCAGGACCGCTCTTATGCAGATAGATCATTAAAACATATTTTATTCTTTCATGCATATTTATTTACAAGGATCAAGTGATGGCCTTAGCAAGAAACTTAAATGTTACTTAGTACTGAATCAAACTGAAACACCTTGATTTACTGACGCACCAATTTGTCTTCTTAGTGAAGGTATTAAAACAGTGTGATGTGGCACATAGCTGCAAAGTTATAATTAGACTTCATTTAATACCCTATGTCAAGAGATTACATGCGCCGAGCGCGGCGTCTGAAGGCATGCTCAAATCACAGGGGATGTAATTGATTAACCATATGAGACTGGGAAACAGATGATGAGGATGAGGTTCTAAATCCATGGTAAATCAATAAAGCCACTTCCTACACATCGAGGGATTATTGACAGAAATTACACCCAGGCCTAATTGCTCCCAGCAAACAGATACGATTATTTTTCGCCTTGGTGCGTTAATATGTGATGCCGTAAAAATTCCTCTTTTCTCAGTGCAAAGAACTCACCTGCTTTGAGATGGGATAGCGTGTCAGCCAGGACACATTACAAACCACGCAGGCAACTTTTATGGGATCCGTCAGTCCTATCATGCGAGAGTTGCCCTTTCTTCAAGGTTGAGTATGTACTACTAGGAAAGACACACAATACAGGGTGGAAGCAATTCAGAGAACTCCCTTTGGCCAAGATAATAACTTCATCATAATTAGCTTTTGGTGCTCAGGAGTCTTGAATTGTCAGTTGCAGTGGGATCTGGGCTGATTTATTGCTTGATTTAATTACGTATCAAAATTCAATTAGACATGCTTTCAGCCAAATTCAAAGTGAGGTTTGTCAAGCTGTCCCCTGAAAATCAGGAAACAGCTTGAAGGACATCCTTCATAACACAGCAACATCTAACTCAACAATTATCACCTACCCTAAGTCACTCATGCGCTAAAAGAGGATATAAAACTCCACACTAGTCTTACAGATTTTTTTTTTTGCCTTACTATTAATGTTTCACATCTCACCAGACATCAAACAGCATCAAATAGTGAAAAACAGGCACTGACTCAGTAGTGATGTGGGGTGAGTTGCTGGTACTTTACCAAGTGAAGAAACATGACAAAATCCTCTGAGGCTGACTACGACTAAGGAGGCGTCTGACTTTCTTAACCCACATCACTCACTGCCTGTTCACCCTTTTTTTGCTACAGACTGCACAGGGGGAGAAAAGGGGAACTGTTTTGAATAAGTGCCATGGAATTCTCTAAGAGCTACATTGATCTTTACCACTATGCAAATTTAGGATGTCATGGTTTCAAAGTTAAGAAGCCAAGTAAGGGAATGAATATTTCAGCCAGTGGTAAATGACTGAACCGTAGTCCTTTAGCAGTATTGTAAATATCTTCATTGACAGTTTTATTAGGTACATCAAGGGTAATATCACGCAGAACCTTTATTCAGCTCTATGTTATTTTCCTCCTTTTTTGAAGCATTATGAAAAATTGAGGAGATGTAGGTTTTTTTTTTTTCATTTAGTTTTTCATATTTTCTAGATTTTCGTATTCTGTGAACATTTCATTTCACTTCATCACTAAAGTGTTTTATTGGACTCGGATATGGGGGAGTACATGTGTCATTGGAGGAAACAAAATTTTGTGGAATCATCTTGAAATCACGACATCATCTGAATGAAGAGTCGAGCCTGGCCAACAACATTGCTGTATTTATAGAGAAAAACTTACTATAAATATGCAAAGCACAAATCAAAATGTGAGATTTTTTACTGCTTGTATTCAGGCTTCAATTAAGGATATTAAGGATAAACACTTAGTCCTTTCTAAGAAAAAGTAACACTGAACCCTAATGACCATGTTGACCCTAATTCATAGACTAAATTTTTAAATCTCAACTTATTGTTTTCTATTTTATTTATTTTTTGCTTGTTCTTTTTTGGTATTTTGTTTGTATTTCCTTTTAATTCCTGTAAAGCACTTTCTATTGCCTTGTTGCTGAAAATGTGCTATATGAATAAAATTACCTTTACCTTTATTCTTAAAGCAATTGATTATGTGAACTACTTTCTTCTGATATGTTTATACATAGGCTGGTTACTGCACTCAAGGTACACCAAGATTTTATAAAGCTATGCTTAAAACTGCAAACTTTTTCAGTCATAATATTCATGGAGCTTAATTTCCCATTAATAAAACCCCAGAGAAAGTGCAGCATGGATGTAGTTTTCTCCTGCTCTTCCCCATCTGTTGCTGCTACCTTTTTACAGAATAGACAAAATTAACTAATTTAAAAATTTCTAGCTGCAAAAACACCAACAAAATTTGTATGATTTAAAAAGAGTCCTACCCATCTTTCGTTTTTTGCTTGTTAAGGGAACACTCTCGAAATAAATTATGTGGAAAGCCATCTTCTTTAAAAGCAATTCAATCATGTTATTCAGTTTTGCTGTCGTCTAAATACAGAAAATTGTGGTATTTTATCATACTTTTAGAAACTCATGCTGGATGATTTCTAATTATGTTTGCTGTCTCTATTAATAAATGCTAAAGTGTGTGGGAGCAGAGGAGGAGAGGATATTGTGTAAAATCTTTTTTTTTTTTTTTTAGCTTTATAATCTGTTTTAATTTTATTTAAAAACATACCCTGCGTTTTATTGTATTTTATCATACATGTCTAAGAATGCTTGAATCTGCCATAGCTGTGATGCCTAAACACTTGGGCTCATAAAGCGTCATCATTGTTCTCAAAAATCCTCCTTGGAGACAGTAGTCTGCAGCCAAACTACTGCCTCACACCATATGCCTGTTAATGTGTCACTTTATTTTGGTGCGTATTAAAATAATTAACTTTTGTCAATTTAAAATATATTGTTAGAAGAAAACAAAAACAACCCTCAAATACCTAGTTTATCCTGATGTAGAGAAAGAATACCTTTGAATGAAGATTAGTACAATTAAAGTCAAATATTTTGAAACATCTACAGTATATATGACCGTTAGGACATGGGAAATGCAGTATCCAAAATTTACCGTATCATTTTGAGTTCTTTTATTTATTTATATTAACACGATTATTGTAATACACACAAAAAAAGTTTACCAAGTCCAACTACACATTTACTTATTGTTAATTCTTACATAAGTAGAACTATTGCATTTTTATAATATATTTTATATAATATTGCACTATTAATCAAACCGGACTGGCCATGACAAAATCAGGGACAATTCTCACAAAAAGGTTAATTTGAGTTATTTGCAGATTCAGAAAGTCTGTTGTCCTGTTGGCCAAAACCAATAACAAAAGTGTGTGAATTGCAAAACAAAGCATTAATTAAAGTTAATCAGCTGTGAGTCCCCTAAGCACCTCAAAACAGCTCAGATTTCTCTGTAGACAAGCTGAATTCACATACATATTTTACAACCTCCAAAAGTGCTATTTAAAGTATGTCATGCTTTCTTCATGACCTCAACTAGTATATTTAGCAAGAAAACACAAAATCACTATTTTCTCAGAAATTAAGGTTTTCTTTTTGTCTGTTTTGTTTTTCTCTGCTCATGCACTTGCAACTTGTTACTGGTTTTGCTGTGGCATGTCACAATTGGCCATCTCTTTCCATGTTAGTGAACATGTGCAACATGTATAGCTTCAAAAGATTAAGAAAATAGTTGTGAGACGCGCAGAAGGTGAGCCAGCGATTTGTCCTGAAAGAAACGATGCGACAGGGATAAACCACTTAATTGTGTATCCTAAATAGAAATATAATATAATCCTAAATAGAAATCTATGTCAGAGAATCCCAGTGGGGAATAAATGCTGTTAGAATGGAACACCCTTTGCCGCTGTCCAATTAGCCAAGTGGGGGACCACCGAAATTCTTATTCTCAGGGTGTCAAATAATGCAGGTTCATGAAATTGTTTGAGAGGAACAAGGTGTTCTTCAGTGTCAGCATTTTGATACACCCGCCCCAGCAAGCAGGAGTATTACAGCAGTAGAGGTGGTCTTAGTCCAGGGATTTATCATGCCGAGACCGCAGGGTGAGCATCTTTCAAAACCTGTAAAGAAAAAAAAAAAAGTAGACTACTGTGCAAACGCCTCTGAATGATTCTGTAGGTTTTAAGACTTTAAAGGAATTCCTTTTTACATTTAAATTTAGTCTTTCCTTTCATTGTATTTTTTTTTTAGGAATCTTTACTTTGATCTTTTTAAGTGGTGAGACTAGCTTAGGAGATCTTTTTAATGTTCAGGGTGATTAACACTTGACAATCTAGTGTGGATTTATTGAATTCATCTCTTGTCCTCTCATCATCACAACAGATGATAATAGTCCTACTGATATGATGCCATTGCTAAACTGAATCAGCTTAGTTGGATCATGAGCCATTTCCTTCCTCCGGCAGAGACGGAAGTTGTTGTGGGTAAATATTATGTTCATGGTAAATTTGTTATGACATGAAACATTAACATGGATGAAAGCAAAATCTTTTCCAGTCTTTGAATTATGAATTGAATAAAAAAAACAAAATAAAATAATAATAATAATAATAAAAAACACTTTAACATGTCACAAATCAAAATGTTGTCCCTGTATATATTAGGAGTTTCAACAGTTTTGCACAAGCTGAACAAAGCTAATCAAAGCAAGTGTTGCCATTGTTGATAATGTTTTACATCTGGTTATAAATTAAGAAGAAGCCATTATGTAAGTGGAATAAAGATAAATACATCTTTCAATTATGTCAAACTACATGCTCAGTTAACCAGAAATGTTTGAACTGCTCAACCCCTACTTGTCCTGGCTGTGTATACAGTGAGTCACAGCAGCTTGACTCAGTGTCTGCGGAGAAAGCTGCATTAAACAGGGAGGTGCACAGAACAAAGTGATCACTAAGTGTACTATCAAGGAGGAAATATGGAAAAGAGGATGGGTAGCCCACTTGATGTGTCAAAAGATTCAGCAGCACTGTGAATTGTTCATCTGTTTGATCCGTCTCCCACTGAAATATCTGACAGTGTTCTTCATACAGACTGACAGAGGTATTGTCCATAGATTGTGATGTGCAGTGACACACTGAATCGCAAGCTCATGTTTGAAGCAAAGAGTCTGTCTCACTGTCAGTCAGTGACAAACAAAAAGCACAATGATGATACTGATTAATGACTCCTGAAACATCCATGGGACTGATCTCCTGCAGAGAGGGAGTTGCTTCTGTCTTAAATTTAAACACACAGATGTTAGCTGTAATGTTATTCAGTGGAAGTCATCTGGGTCTCAAAATGTATTCACTGTCATTTTTCACATGTTACCACAGGCATAAAGATTTCACAAAGCTTCTGAAAAATTAACAATCCAAATGTCTGTGGCCCCATTATAAATTCCAATGAGGATGCAACACGAAGTGATAATAGTTTAATAATGACTGAAAATAACAGTTCTTGAATGCAAAGCTGACAGGTCTTATTTAGGATTAGCTTTATTTGTATGTTTAATGAATTCCTGCATTAAACTGACATTTTTCTAAATTACAAGATTAAATCCACAGTTAAATATTTGCAATATTTTTGTACATGTAGACTGCATGAAGAATATGGTCTGTGGGTTTACTTTGTCTCAACAGCATATCGTTGTACACGGAACTTAAATTTTGTTGATGGGATATTAATAAAGTTTAGGTTTTAACAAAACATTTTAAAATTAATATACTTTCTAAACGTGTTTGTCCATTCTCAAATGCTTTACATAAACACTGTGCACCACTTTTCAATCTTTTGAGTATTTCTAACCAAAAAAGAAGATTTGTATGTTAAACAGTGAGATTGGTTGAGAAAAAAAAACTAAATTGTGACACAAATACATTCGCTTTAATTTGCCAAAGACGGCATTGTCATAGGAGTAAAAACAGCAGCATAATGACTTTCTGCAATATGGTAAACTACAACCATCTAAACGTGTGCTCATAACATGGTTAACATTAGATCTCTCACGTAATACTGGAAACGGAGAGCTGCTGCTTTTACATTCAAAGATTACAGATACTAAATGAATTATGAATATAAGTATTCACAATATTCTTACTTAGTTTCAGGAATACTTTAATTTAATATATTTAATTATTTCTATCACTAAACTATATCCACACTAATATTCAGTGTTCCCAATATATATAAAAAGCCAACAAAGAACAAGATTTATGTAGATGATTAAAAATATCACAAACCCACACAAGCTTTCACTGTTCTAGCAGTACAAAAGTAGATTTTTAACTCCTCAAAACATTTTATCATCTACGTCTGTGAAAACTCATTTCAATCTAAGCTTACTTAATATCTAATACAAGATTTCAAAACACATTGTGTTTTACTTCTTCTCTTACAATGGTGACTTCTAATGAGGTAACGAAAACAATTTTGAATCCTGTAAATGATAAATGATCTGAACACTGGAAGACATATTCCTACTTGAAACGCACACACTGACATTAAATATGTTGAGTTTTTCTGTCTGTTTCGAAGTAGGCCTGTCCTACTAAATTGAGATTCGTCATTAGAACAAAGTCCTCCTCAGTGGCAGAGTTATTTTAGCCTCTCTTCCACCGCTATGCATCAGAAATATTTTGGTACAAGGTACAAATGTATGCTGCGGGATGTCTGTCCCATGTGTTCTTTTTTTGCCCAAATATCTTGCTGTTTCTCTGGCCATAGTCAAACACATTAACATATGTTCTCACCGTGCACAGCGCTGTTCTGCATTGGTAAATGCCTTATTACAGCAATACCCGCTTTGTGCTCTCCCATTGAATATCCATAAGTAGTAAAACACAACTATATCTACCCACTCAGAACAGTAGGGATGCGTCTCACGTGACAGGGGGCCTCCTTAACATTTAGTCAGAGGCCGTCTTTGTCAAATTGATATTCCTCCCACTCACAGTTATAGCAGGTGGTAATAATGACAAATAGAGGCAATACTGCAACTGCTTGGTACATACTGAGCATAATAAGGTCATCTGTTGGTTATATTTTTTTTCCTCTTGTATTTATGCCTTTTTAGCATGCACAGTCAAATTCTCTCAGTATGACTTGCATCTCTAAAGACTTTGCCTGTGTGAAATATGCAAAAGCAGAGGGCGAGAAAAATATCCTGAGCAATGCAACTTGTTCTTGCCTTGAGAGCTTACATGGTTATAATCATTTCAAAATTCAAATTTCCTGTCATCATTTCAATTTCCCCTTTTTTTTCCCCTTGCAGAAAGGTATTTCAAAGATCTGAAATGAATTTAACCAATATTCTTTGTCTTTTGCAACCAAATAAAAAGAAAGAGGTGGCTACAAGTGTTGTATATTGTGAAATTAATGAATATGTCCACTTTTCTATTTGTGGAATTAGCTTCAAAATAATTATGCAAAGACAAATACATTGATTGCCTAAAACAGTAGGGCTTTAAACAGGTGTGTCTACAGGTCTTGAATAATGGTATTCATTCTTAATTTGGGCCAGAGACAGTCATTGGTTTTGATATGAAAACATATTCCAAAAGAATGTACATCGAACGCAAGAAAGACTTTTATTTTTGCACAAACAACTAAGAGGGGCATCTGTGTCAGCACACAGCGCTTCACTGATTTATAATGGGAGGAAGGGGGGGAAAAAAAGACCGAGGATACATAATTGAAACGTGAAGGCATTGAACAAAACTTTGCTCATGAATAAAATCATTACAAGAAAGTTTCTTCCAAGACCACATCTATGAATCCTTAGTTTTTTTTTATGATCAATGCTACATTCATAACTCAAACATTTTACACTCTAAAGCTATTTATTTACCATGTTTGATTTTTAAATTTTTCTTATTGGTTATTATTTCTTCTTTTGTATCCATTTGTCTATGGATTTTTTTTCTTAATTTATTAAAATGCAAAAAAAAGATTAAAGCACTATAGTCTGTAAAAACTGCACACCTATTTTAAAAGAGAAGGAAACTAATCACATGCACACAAAAATGAATCAGAATGCTGTTCTTTTAGTGCATTTGTCATTATTGGCCAAGCAAAACAAAAGTAAAAACCGAATGAGGTCAAGCCAAAGTCTCTTTTTTTTCTGAACTGTGGATCATATGTATCAGTTTATGTACTACAGAGTGCATCTTAAATTATTTTTTATCATTGTTTTCACATAAAATTCTTAAATATAAACCAAATCTGATACCAATAAACATCTAAATAAATCTAGGAAGAAAGTGATTAAAGTGGAAATTTTGAGGGTTGCATTTCTGAAACAAAAGAAAATTATACAATGTTAAAAAAAAAAACAATGTTCTATGCTTATAATGTAAGATTTAGAATTTCTGCTTATTATGGCCTAGCATTAAACAGCTATTATGCAATAACATATCTTATTATACGTTACACATTTTCATATATGGCCTATTTTGCGAAGCTCTGGAGCGTTTTTGACTCTGGAAGGAGATCTGGAGAACACAGAACAAACATCACCACTGACATCTGACATAATACTTGTTAGATTTGTTACTCATTCATATTCAACTACACACATACTGAGGAAAAAAATGACTGATTAGATGTAATCACTGTTACAGCTGAAGAAAACAAAACGAGCAATAGCAAAAAACCAGATTTTTCTTTTTCACGTTAAATTTTTATATTGTTTATGGAACTTTTATTATTTCAATTGAACAGTGATACTTTCTTAATGGTTCTTACAGTAATTTTGAAATGAAAATTTGAAAATTATCAAAATAATTCCTACATACAGAATTCCTACCACATCTTCAGGTTGACTAGAGGGGTTAAAAAAATGTTTTGTTTTGCCTAGTTTTCCACTGATGCAGTAGTCAAAAAAACACAAAATCTGTGGTTCCGTGGATCGATTTCAATTTAATGCCCTGTCCCCGTCCAATAAGGGAAAATTAACCCAATCACTTCATTTAAATGCACACTGTGTCAGAGACAGAATGCTTACCAAAGGTAACAGATACAACTGTGCACAGTCTTTGATATGGCCTATTAAACAAACAAGTCAAATTCTTAGTGAATTCTGGAGATGTGTGAAGAGGCAAGGAGATAAAACCAAGATACATCAACCCTTTTTCTTAAGATTACCATTTAACATTTGAAAATGTTGGTAAAATAATTGAATCTACTTGAAAAAAAATTCATAGTGGCCAGTCAGTTCTGCAATTATTCTGCATGCAGTTGCCCATTACTGTTTTCCCCCACAAGAAACAATTGTGAAAAAATGTTGTAACCATGGTAAAAGCACCAAATATCTCTATATCCTGCAGTTTTTTCTACTAAAGTAAATTATAGTAAAAAACTGCATGCACACAAGCAAAGATTAAAAGCCCACAAGTAGAGTTTAGTTGAACCAGAAACATAATTGCTAAAGTAGATTTTTTTGTGAATCTGACATCAAGATCTCTTGACCTTCTTATAATTTAATGTTATTACCTAATATTAATATTAATGCCAGAAGCAAACTTACTAAAACATCTTCCTGTGCAGCTGACCTCTAGCTATCTCACTCTATGCATAACACTCATAAAACCCAAGAAGTGTACTTTAAATTTTCAAGTTAAGAATCACCACAATCAGAACCTGGCAGTCAAACAAACTCTCATGCAAAAGATATAGGATTACGAGACAAAATCCTATCATGGCTGAACTGACTTTCCTTCCACCAGCCTGTTAACATTGTATCATTTCAAGACCAAATGAATCAGCTATTAAAATACATTTTGCCTAAATAAATAGTTATGTGAAACAGGATTAAAAGCAAAACATGACTGCAGTAGTTAATGTCTACAGTGTGCGACTGGGGTTTACCTCGAAGCTTTTTGGTTATTTCTAACAAGCAAAAAGCTTCATTAGTCCGGATCTGTGCTAAACTGAAAACTGTGCAGCTTTCTCAATAGTCTCATGCATACTACTTTTACAAACTGCTGTGAAACAATGGTTTCCTCTCAAAAGAGAAACGTTTTTATTTTTTCTTAATAATAATACTTAATAATAATCCTCCAGAACTAAATCGGCAGCAAAACAGAACAACTATGCAAAATGACAAAAGTGTTATACAAGGCATTGCACTTAGGGATCTGTGTTGGTTTAACATTAACTTCTTGATTGTCACTTTTGTTATGGATAGATATAACAAAAGTCAGGACAAGTGAGGAGCAGGGACTCTAAGGTGAATTTGCTATATTTCCAGGCAGAAACAGAACAATTTGAAAGGTAAAAGATGGCAGTAATAAGGTTCTTTAATTAGGCTATAGAAAAATTGTACTTTTGACATCACATCTGCCAGTGATCAATACGTTGAAATGATCGGTTCACAAGATATGTTCTCCGGGTCACACAGTTTGTTCATGCAGAACAGCAACTCTTCCAGCACAACTCGCATACTTAAAGAGTGTGATCTGTACACACTGTAATAAGGTGCCACTCCAGCCTGTTGCATGTATCTGTCTGTTTACTCCAAGCTAATGGCTAAAGTGTCAAGCAACGTAAAAAACAAATGCATACATGCCCCCGTTCTCATTATCTTTGTAGACTTGGGTACAAAAACTAAATGAACAGGGAGAAAAAGATGCATACAATAAATGAAATATAAAAAAATTATAGTATTTATAAGGTTTACTTTCTCCTTCTGCTTTTTATTTATTTTAAACTTTTATTATTTCTTGTTTTCACTTTAGTGTGATATAACATATTTAACAACCAGATATTTAGTCACATACCATTTAATTATTTTTTCTCTAGGTAGTAAAGCAGCTTTTGTGCATCATCACTCCCAAAATGCGTGCTCAGCTTGGAGCAAGAACTTGTCCGATAGTATACCAGTTTCAACATCATAAACTGAGGTAGAAAAAATGCCTTTAACTGTACCAAAAAGCTAAAATGATGGCTGGACACTAGTCAGTGTTTTGAGATGATCACAGCATTTGCCAAGAGCAGAAGATTGTTGGTCCAAGCCACAAAATGAGCGAACACTGGTCCTCGGAGTCCAAATATCTGCAAAAATGTCTGTCTTGTCTCCCTCATGTCTCAAAATATAAAACTATGATGCTGTGTTAGAAGTCTTTATCTCTTGAAACCACACAGAAAAAATAATTATATGCATCTAAGGGTTTGTGTGCACACTGATTTTCCTGTGTATAAACAATGTGCTTGTCAATGATGTATGCATATCAGGCAGTGTAATTACTTATTTGAAGAAATAGTGTCTGGATTTAGTATTTTGTCAGCATATTTGACAGTGAATTTGTTGATATAATCACTGCAGTGCTAGCAAATATATTCAGTGCTAGCAGTGTCCTGGACTAAGCTGTCACCCACATCTCAGGATCACAGTAGGCTAATTTCTGTTAAATATTCCATGTGGTAAAATATAACTTGTCAGGGAAATTTTGACCTTATGAGCAATAACAATAATTGTCTTGCTGGTTAACTAAGTACAGCAGATACAAATGTTCTAAAAATGTATACCACTCGGCTTACATCATTCATAACGCCTGCCTCTTCATCAACTTTTATTTTAAAACATATATATATTAAATAAACACAAATGTGTGTGTTTATTAAAAACATTACTATTTGAAGGAAAATGGCACCATCTTTGGTTGCTAGTGGAAACAAAATCAATTAAAGCTGCAAGCAGCCTCGGGCGGCCCTCGCAGCAAGCGCCGCTCCGGCCTATTGGCCACCGCGGGGGTTCCAGCCACCGCAGAAGCTCTCGCACGATTTCCAGAGCCGCAGCCAACTCCCCACCGCAGAAGCTCCGCCGCAGTTTCCAGCACCGCCGCCCGCTAGCCACCGCAGAA
The DNA here is from genome assembly GCF_002775205.1 of Xiphophorus maculatus. Taxonomy (NCBI): domain Eukaryota; kingdom Metazoa; phylum Chordata; class Actinopteri; order Cyprinodontiformes; family Poeciliidae; genus Xiphophorus; species Xiphophorus maculatus. Next base: position 15,035,447 of record NC_036465.1, on the reverse strand, counting down.
GCTGTCGCGCATTTTCCACACCCATCCACCAGGCGACACGCGTGAATGCGTTCGGCAGCGCTCCCCGACGACTGTCAAAAAATCTGGTGCAGATCGGTCGATGCGTCGAGGAGATACAGCCCATGTATTAACTTAGGGGGCGCAGTGGAGCCAAATTACATTTCAAACCCGTCGGGCTCTTTAGAGGTGAACAAAGGTCATACATATCCAGTTTGGCGCCAATCGGATGATCTATGCCTGAATAAGAGCCAAACGTATGTATATGGCGAGGGACTGATATTCGCCATTTGGCCACGCCCACACGGTTCAGCCAGCAGCGAGCATTGACAGAGTTTATCATCCGAATCATCTTGATTAGGTCAAGAGAGCCATAAACAGAGCTTTCCAAGTAAAAAAATAGCACTTCCTGTTCCGAGGGGGCGGGGCCTAAGTGATGTCATCATTTGACCATTGGATATTATTGGACACTCGATTATGATCAATCACTGAACGTTTGGTGCCTCTGTGAGTTTTTGTGTTAGAATTACTAATTATTTAATTTTTTCCTCCATTACAACATTGAACTGTCATTCCGTAGGGCAATGCTGCCCTCTGGTGTCGAATTACTGAAATAATGAAACTATTTTAGTGGGCAGCAGAGGGCAGCATTGCCCTACAAACAACGAACATGGACTGTTTATTATGTAATTACACAGAAGATCTCTCTAATTCATTCTGAGGGGGCGGGGCTTAGATGACGTCATAATATGATGACATAGCATTGTCAGGCATCAGACCAGGATGTGTCAGGCCAAGTTTGGTGCAGCTCGGTCGAAACATGTGGAATCTAGAAGCAAACGTATGGCATCGGCGTTACAGGTCACTTCGCCACGCCGCCACACCCAGCTGCTTCATCGCAGCCGGTCAGGGCTTGGATCCACAACACACCAACATGTCTTCTGTCTCTGGACACAGTTTCATGTTGATTAGGTCAAAGGGCTAAGATAGCGACCGTTCACAGTAAAACATGACACTTCCTGTTCTCAGGGGGCGTGGCTTAAGTGATCTCATCATTTCACCACAGGGTATTTTAGGACATCCGATGCCGATCAATCACTGAAAGTTTGGTCCCTCTATGTGTTTTTATATAGGAAATATAAGAGTTTCGTGTTTCATGGCGAGTAGGTGAACTTTGACCCCTGCTAACCCCCCTTCAACATGCTCCAAAACTCACCAATTTGATAACTTTAAATCAGACATGCCTTATGATCAGACTGACCGAGTTTGAAGCCGATCAATCGAAATCCCTAGGAGGAGTTCGATCAAATACGAAGGCTGTAAACGTCAAACTCGAGGTAAAAAATGGACCTTCAATACAACATGGCCGGCTTCCTGTTGGGTTTAGAGCATGGCTCCAAGAGACTTTTTTGTACGTCCTGAAAAGATACACATATGTACCAAGTTTCGTAATTCTAGGATAAAGCATGGCCTGGGGCTGTTCATTTAAAATACTCTAGGGGTCGCTATAGAGAAATTAGGCCACGCCCACCAAATTTTGTTATGAATTCCTGTCGGTGGGTGGATAAGGATCCATCCTAGTGAGTTTGGAGTAGCTGGGCCCGAAATTGTGGAATTCAGAGCCAAACGAAATTCGACGGCGTTCGCAACGCCGCCACGCCCACCTGCTTCATCGCAGCCGGTCGGGGTTGGATTACTCAACACACCAACATGTCTTCTGTCTCTGGACACAGTTTCATGTTGATTAGGTCAAAGGGCTAAGATAGCGACCGTTCACAGTAAAACATGACACTTCCTGTTCTCAGGGGGCGTGGCCTACTTAAAAAAATAATTTCACCACAGGGTATTTTAGGACACCCGATGACGACCAATCTCTGAAAGTTTGGTCGCTCTATGTGTTTTTATATAGGAAATATAAGAGTTTCGTGTTTCATGGCGAGTAGGTGAACTTTGACCCCTGCTAACCCCCCTTCAACATACTCCAAAACTCACCAATTTGATAACTTTAAATCAAACATGCCTTATGATCAGACTGACCAAGTTTGAAGCCGATCAATCGAAATCCCTAGGAGGAGTTCGATCAAATACGAAGGCTGTAAACGTCAAAATCGAGGAAAAAAATGGACGTTCAAGACAAAATGGCCGACTTCCTGTGATAGTTGGCTAATAACATTAAATGTAAGTTCTGAGTCTTTTGGTGAGCTCTACAAGTGTACCAAATTTCATGTCTCTACGATGAAATACGTTCATACCATTGTGTCAACAGAAAATTGCTAGTTGCCGCCGTTGAGCAATTTTTTTTGCGATTTTTGCGACAACCTTAAAATTCAAAATTTTTAATTTTTCTAGTTGCGACCGCCAAGTTTGGTGAGTTTTTGAATATGATAAAGCCCCCAAAAAGGCACACGAAGAGGTGGGAAGAATAATAATAATAATAATTAAAGCTGCAAGCAGCCTCGGGCGGCCCTCGCAGCAAGCGCCGCTCCGGCCTATTGGCCACCGCGGGGGTTCCGGCCACCTCAGAAGCTCTCGCTCGATTTCCAGAGCCGCAGCCCGCTCCCCACCGCGGAAGCTCAGCCGCAGTTTCCAGCACCGCCGCCCGCTAGCCGCCGCAGGAGCCGTCGCGCATTTACCCTGCCCGTCCACCGGGCGACATGCGTGAATGCGTTCGGCGGCGCTCCCCGACGACTGTCAAAAAATCTGGTGCAGATCGGTCGATGCCTCGAGGAGATACGGCCCATGTATTAACTTAGGGGGCGCAGTGGAGTCAAATTACATTTCAACCTAGTTGGGCTCTTTAGAGGTGAACAAAGGTCATACATATCCAGTTTGGTGCCAATCGGATGATCCATGCCTGAATAAGAGCCAAACGTATGCATATGGCGAGGGACTGATATTCGCCATTTGGCCACGCCCACACGGTTCAGCCAGCAGCGAGCATTGACAGAGTTTATCATCCGAATCATCTTGATTAGGTCAAGAGAGCCATAAACAGAGCTTTGAAAGGAAAAAAACGGCACTTCCTGTTCTGAGGGGGCGGGGCTTAGATGACGTCATAATGTGATGACGTAGGATTGACGGGCAAGCCTCCAGGATCACTCAGGCCAAGTTTGATGCAGCTCGGTCAAAATATGTGGAATGTAGAGGCAAACGTATACGAACGGCGTTGCCGCCATTGAAAACTCTTGGCACTTTAAAGCAAGCGAGATCAACTTCCTATCTGTCATCCAACACAGAATCAACTTGATTAGGTCAAGAGAGCCATAAACAGAGCTTTCCAAGGAAAAAAACGGCACTTCCGGTTCCGAGGGGGCGGGGCTTAGATGACGTCATAATATGATGACATAGCATTGTCAGGCATCACAACAGGATGAGTCAGGCCAAGTTTGGTGCAGCTCGGTCGAAACATGTGGAATCTAGAAGCAAACGTATGGCATCGGCGTTACAGGTCACTTCGCCATGCCGCCGCACACAGCTGCTTCATCGCAGCCGGTCAGGGCTTGAATCCACAACACACCAACATGTCTTCTGTCTCTGGACACAGTTTCATGTTGATTAGGTCAAAGGGCTAAGATAACGACCGTTCAAAGTAAAACATGACACTTCCTGTTCTCAGGGGGCGTGGCCTACGTAAAAAAATAATTTCACCACAGGGTATTTTAGGTAACCCCATAACGATCAATCCCAGAAAGTTTGGTCCCTCTATGTGTTTTTGTATAGGAAATATAAGAGTTTCGTGTTTCATGGCGAGTAGGTGAACTTTGACCCCTGGTAACCCCCCTTCAGCAAGCTCAGACAGTCACCAATTTGATAACTTTAAATCAGACATGCCTTATGATCAGACTGACCGAGTTTGAAGCCGATCAATCGAAATCCCTAGGAGGAGTTCGATCAAATACGAAGGCTGTAAACGTCAAAATCGAGGTCAAATGAAATTCAATCTAAAATGGCCGACTTCCTGTTGGGTTTCGACCATGGCTGTAATAGACTTTTTTGTACGTCCCGACAAGATACACATGTGTACCAAGTTTCGTAATTCTAGCTTTAAGTATGGCTTGGGGCTGTTCATTTAAAATACTCTAGGGGTCGCTATAGAGAAATTAGGCCACGCCCACCAAATTTTGTTATGAATTCCTGTCGGTGGGTGGATAAGGATCCATCCTAGTGAGTTTGGAGCAGCTGGGCCCGAAATTGTGGAATTCAGAGCCAAACGTATGGCAATGGCGTTACAGGTCACTTCGCCACACCGCCACGCCCACCTCCTATGTCAAAGCCGGTCGGGGTTGGAATCCACAACACACCAACATGTCTTCTGTCTCTGGACACAGTTTCATGTTGATTAGGTCAAAGGGCTAAGATAGCGACCGTTCACAGTAAAACATGACACTTCCTGTTCTCAGGGGGCGTGGCCTAAGTGATGTCATCATTTCACCATAGGGTATTGTAGGGCACCCGATGCCGATCAATCACTGAAAGTTTGGTCCCTCTATGTGTTTTTATATAGGAAATATAAGAGTTTCGTGTTTCATGGCGAGTAGGTGAACTTTGACCCCTGCTAACCCCCCTTCAACATGCTCCAAAACTCACCAATTTGATAACTTTAAATCAAACATGCCTTATGATCAGACTGACCGAGTTTGAAGTCGATCAATCGAAATCCCTAGGAGGAGTTCGATCAAATACGAAGGCTGTAAACAGCAAAATCGAGGAAAAAAATGGACGTTCAATACAAAATGGCCGACTTTCTGTGATAGTTGGCTTATAACATTAAATGTAAGTTCTGAGTCTTTTGGTGAGCTCTACAAGTGTACCAAATTTCATGTCTCTACGATGAAGTACGTTCATACCATTGTGTCAACAGAAAATTGCTAGTTGCCGCCGTTCAGCAATTTTTTTTGCGATTTTTGCGACAACCTTAAAATTCAAAATTTTTAAATTTTCTAGTTGCGACCGCCAAGTTTGGTGAGTTTTTGAATATGATAAAGCCCCCAAAAAGGCACACGAAGAGGTGGGAAGAATCGTAATAATAATTAAAGCTGCAAGCAGCCTCGGGCGGCCCTCGCAGCAAGCGCCGCTCCGGCCTATTGGCCACCGCGGGGGTTCCAGCCACCGCAGAAGGTCTCGCACAATTTCCAGAGCCGCAGCCAACTCCCCACCGCAGAAGCTCCGCCGCAGTTTTCAGCACCGCCGCCCGCCAGCCACCGCAGAAGCTGTCGCGCATTTTCCCCGCCCGTCCACCAGGCGACACGCGTGAATGCGTTCGGCAGCGCTCCCCGACGACTGTCAAAAAATCTGGCGCAGATCGGTCGATGCGTCGAGGAGATACAGCCCATGTATTAACTTAGGGGGCGCAGTGGAGCCAAATTACATTTCAAACCCGTCGGGCTCTTTAGAGGTGAACAAAGGTCATACATATCCAGTTTGGCGCCAATCGGATGATCTATGCCTGAATAAGAGCCAAACGTATGTATATGGCGAGGGACTGATATTCGCCATTTAGCCACGCCCACACGGTTCAGCCAGCAGCGAGCATTGACAGAGTTTATCATCCGAATCATCTTGATTAGGTCAAGAGAGCCATAAACAGAGCTTTCCAAGTAAAAAAATAGCACTTCCTGTTCCGAGGGGGCGGGGCCTAAGTGATGTCATCATTTGACCATTGGATATTATTGGACACTCGATTATGATCAATCACTGAACGTTTGGTGTCTCTGTGAGTTTTTGTGTTAGAATTACTAATTATTTAATTTTTTCCTCCATTACAACATTGAACTTTCATTCCGTAGGGCAATGCTGCCCTCTGGTGTCGAATTACTGAAATAATGAAACTATTTCAGTGGGCAGCAGAGGGCAGCATTGCCCTACAAACAACGAACATGGACTGTTTATTATGTAATTACACAGAAGATCTCTCTAATTCATTCTGAGGGGGCGGGGCTTAGATGACGTCATAATATGATGACATAGCATTGTCAGGCATCAGACCAGGATGAGTCAGGCCAAGTTTGGTGCAGCTCGGTCGAAACATGTGGAATCTAGAAGCAAACGTATGGCATCGGCGTTACAGGTCACTTCGCCACGCCGCCACACCCAGCTGCTTCATCGCAGCCGGTCAGGGCTTGGATCCACAACACACCAACATGTCTTCTGTCTCTGGACACAGTTTCATGTTGATTAGGTCAAAGGGCTAAGATAGCGACCGTTCACAGTAAAACATGACACTTCCTGTTCTCAGGGGGCGTGGCCTAAGCGATGTCATAATTTCACCACAGGGTATTTTAGGACACCTATTGATGATCAATAACTAAAAGTTTGGTGTCTCTGTGAGTTTCTGTGCAGGATATATAAGAGTTTCGTGTTTCATGGCGAGTAGGTGAACTTTGACCCCTGGTAACCCCCCTTCAGCAATCTCATACAGTCACCAATTTGATAACTTTAAATCAGACATGCCTTATGATCAGACTGACCGAGTTTGAAGCCGATCAATCGAAATCCCTAGGAGGAGTTCGATCAAATGCAAAGGCTGTAAACGTCAAAATCGAGGTCAAATGAACTTCAATCTAAAATGGCCGACTTCCTGTTGGGTTTAGAGCATGGCTCTAAGAGACTTTTTTGTACGTCCTGACAAGATACACATGTGTACCAAGTTTCGTAATTCTAGGTTTAAGCATGGCTTGGGGCTGTTCATTTAAAATACTCTAGGGGTCGCTATAGAAAAATTAGGCCACGCCCACCAAATATCGCTATGGATTCCTGTTGGCGGGTCGATAAGGATCCATCCTAGTGAGTTTGGAGCAGCTCACCCCGAAACTGTGGAATTCAGAGCCAAACGAAATTCGATGGCGTTCGCAACGCCGCCACGCCCACCTGCTTCATCGCAGCCGGTCGGGGTTGGAATCCACAACACACCAACATGTCTTCTGTCTCTGGACACAGTTTCATGTTGATTAGGTCAAAGGGCTAAGATAGCGACCGTTCACAGTAAAACATTACACTTCCTGCTCTCAGGGGGCGTGGCCTACGTAAAAAAAAAATTTCACTGCAGGGTATTATAGGACACCCGATGACGATCAATCACTGAAAGTTTGGTCCCTCTATGTGTTTTTGTATAGGAAATATAAGAGGTTTTTGTTTCATGGCGTGTAGGTGAACTTTGACCCCTGGTAACCCCCCTTCAACATGCTCCAAAACTCACCAATTTGATAACTTTAAATCAGACATGCCTTATGATCAGACTGACCGAGTTTGAAGCCGATCAATCGAAATCCCTAGGAGGAGTTCGATCAAATACGAAGGCTGTAAACGGCCAAATCAGGGTCCGAAATGGACCTTCAATCCAACATGGCCGACTTCCTGTGATAGTTGCACTATGACATTACTTGTAAATTCTGAGCGTCTTAGTGAGCTCTACAACTGTACCGAATTTCAAGTCTCTACGATGAAGTAAGTGAATAGCAATGGGTCTTTTGAAAATTGCTAGTTGCTGCCGTTGAGCAATTTTTTTTGCGATTTTTGCGGCGACCTTAAAATTCAAAATTTTTAAACCGCCTAGTCGCTTCCGCCAAGTTTGGTGAGTTTTTGAATATGATAAAGCCCCCAAAAAGGCTCCTCTTTGGGGGGGCAGAATAATAATAATAATAATAAACAGTACAGATACAATAGGCCTTCGCAGCGCTTTGCTGCTCGGGCCTAATAATAATAAACAGTACAGATACAATAGGCCTTCGCAGCGCTTTGCTGCTCGGGCCTAATAATGCACAGAAGATACAAGGTTATGATTATGGGGATTCTGAACTAATGACACATTTTTAGTTTTCCCCCAAATATTGCTTAAATCATATCCAACTTCTTAAAACCACCTTCCTATATTGTTTCATCTTGGTTCCATGATCTATCATCCACCCATATTAATGGTATTAACTAGTATTGATCAATTTATTTCCTCTGTATCATAGTGGTAGTTTTGGAATTGATTTTAAGAGTTGTGAAGTTGTTCATTTAAGTTCAGTTTTATACACCATGTTTGGAAATGCTGTAGGCTATTTTTTGCTGACTTCAACACCAAGGTATATCCCATCCTAACAAGTCAAAAGTTACAGTCATATATTTTAAAATTGCACCTTGGGTGCCATTGCTGTAGCTTTTATGCCATCAATTTAACCAGGATCTGTACAAAAATCAGATTTTGGCCTTCTTGAAAGTATTCTGAATTCAATTCAAGTATTAGCTCCTGGACAAGCTAAGATGCTTATACATTAGCTATCCCGGCAGCTGGATGGCAATTCTGGAGCACACAAAGACTTCCCTTTAATAGGTTGGGGAGTGTGAGGAGAGCCAAAGCTATGCACTGATTTCCACATGGATATGGCCTATGGCACAGAGGTACCTGCCCTCAGCCATCTGCACTGATTTGACAAATGATTCTATATCAAAGGCTTCTGCACTGATTTGGGTGGTAATTGATTGGAAGTGAAGACTTCAAATCCCTGATTGGTTTAGCAGGATGTGGGGCCGAGATGTGGTGGCAAGTGTAAGAATTTCAAGGATAGGCAGCAAGAGAGAAATGAGTCTACAGTGCAGGAGATTTGTAAAATTTACTGTAAAGGGGATTTTCAAAGTATGGGAAAGGTTGCCCTGCAAAAGAGTGTTAAAATCTGTCAATATTTTCCAACAATTTTAAGGTTTTCTGTCATTTGACAGCAGACAAGTATTCACAGATGATAATCATATAATTTAATCATTAGCACTGATCAAAGGAAAAGGAGTAGGTCATCGAAAAATCACAGGGATCCCTTTTCAATCCAGTACTACCTGTGGGAAAGACACTTAACCTGAAGTTGTTCCCAACAGCATACCTCCATCTTTAATGGAAGCTCTCTTGCAGTTTGGTGATAAGATGACACAATACTTTTTCAAAAGTTCATTTGGAATAGACTGAATATAAAAAATTTAATTGGGCCATATTTATCCTTACAACATTTCAAGTGTTTGCATAATGCAGGCCAAGCTATAACCAGCTCCAACCTACCTATGCAGTCATGTGTACAGTGTGACATGTTGAATGTTCTGCCGATAAGCCAGCGTAGTGCAGAGGATTGTTAATGCGGTTGTGACAGGAACGCTAGGTATATATAGGCCCCACTGCCTTTATTACATGGCAGGATGACTGCACTGCATACCTTTTGCCATTTGACACAGACATGTGCTGTTTGCTAGTGACAGATGCTGCACAGTACTGGTCCCAGAGGTCACAAATGACCTTTGGATTGCCTTTTTTTTTCCAGTCACAAAGCATTATTTGCTTGACGATAGCCACCAATGCAACCCCAGGCATTGCGACGGAGCCGTGGGTTGTTACTGCTTGTCTTTTGAGCTCAAATTTATCTCAGCTGACTTTTGTGCTTGTGTCTATGTGTACTTGTATGTCAGAGAGGGGGATTGATTGAATATATGTGTGTCAGTGCACTTTAATGTAAAAGCACATGAATGCTGGTCTGCAGGAAGATGCCTCAATAACTACCAACAGTTGTGATGCTTAAACTTCAGCTAAATTGCTACATGTTGATCATCTAGTTCAGAAGCTTGACAGATTCACTTTTATCATGCAGAATTATTCACCAAGATGTGCAAGTTCTGTTGCCTTTTTTAGTTGCAGAATGACTACTCATGGCAGCTGGTAGGCATTTTATCCAAGACCACAAGGGTAAAGTGCTTTCAAGGAGTAGGGTGTCTGTAAAGGGTCTTACTCACTTCACTTTACAAGGCACTCTCTTTTAGTAACAAAATGAGATGCAAGATTTAAGTTAAGTTATTTCAGAAATGGCAGGAACAAGTTGCAGTGCAAGCTCATTTTGTCAGGGGTGAATGAACTCTACCCAAACCCTCTCTGCATCTGTTATCTTTTTATGTTTACAAACATGTGCATGTTTATGAATGGACCACAGAAGCTCTTTTATTTTATTAGATGCACCTCGCCAGTACTGCCTCCAGAACTGCAATAGTAAAGATTCAACAATGTCTCAGAAACATTCCTCTGAGATTTTTCGCCTTATTTACATGACAGCAGTTGCTTACATCACACAGTTGAGGCAGATTTCTTGACTGTACATCCCTGATGCAAATCTCTCGTTCCACCACATCCCAGAGGTGCTCTACTGGATTGAGATCTGGCGACTGTGGACACAATGGGAGTAGAGTGAACGCATAGTCATATTCAAGAAACCAGTTTGAAATAATCTGATCTTTATGACACATTGGATAGTCTTGCTAGGAGTAGCAGTTATAAAAAAATAGGGACATTGTGGTCTTAATGGGATGGACATGGTCAGCAGTAATACTAAAGTAGCCTGTGGCATTTAAAAAATGCTCATGCTACTAAGGGGCTCAGAAAATATCCATCCCCCACATGATTACAGCACCTTAGCGTTCATGCAAGGCGGAATGGATCTATCTTTTTTATGCTGTTTACATCTGATTTAGTCTCGCTATTGCATTCCTGTGCAATTTCTCAATTTTCGCAGTGGAGGATGGTTGTTTACAGTGCAGGCAATTACCGGTAAGCTCCTTAGCATTGAACTGCCGCATTCCATACGTCACTGGCAAATGTTAGCAATTGGGTAAAATTTAAAACCTCAACACAGTCCACGCCTCCAGGAAGCAATCAGGTCTCAACAGCCGAGAGCCCAGACTTTCTGTACGAAGCAAATAGCATAGGATAAGGGGCTGGTTTTTAGCAGGTGACACCAGATTAGACCTGAAAACGAGACTCATGAGATGGGTGAACACTTTCCAAATCAGTTATTGTCCAACTTTAGACAATAACTGATTGTCCAAACTGATTGTCCAAAATCGATTTGGATTAATTTTGGTTAGTTTATCTAAGCTGTAACCACACTTTGCTGTTTTAGGTGGCACGCAACATGTTCTTTTGTAGCTGAAGTTCATGTGCATCCTGGCGACATGCTGACATGTTGTGAATTTAAATATGGTGTTTGGTAAACTTTATCCAAATTAATGTTGCTTATTCATTGTCTTCTCCCTGTTTTTTTTTGTCCTTAACAAGGCATTTTGGTCCATACAATGGCTATGCAATGGATATTTTCATTATTAACAGTTTTCTGCAAGTAAAAGTCTCCACAGAGTAACTGTTTCTGAAATGCTCTGACTCGCCTGTATCCCACAGACAGCCCAGTAGGCTTAAAGTCACTTTAATGCCGTTCCTTCTACATTGGTGTAACAATGTCTTCACTATGTTTAGATTTCTTGGTAATGCCATGTGATCAAATCAATTTGCTGTTTGTGTTAACAAGAAATTAAACAGGTGTACCTAATAAATTGGCTGGTGCGTGGGTGTCATTGCATCAGGCCACCTCAAATAGTTCCAGTTAAAATCATTCAACTTTGACAAAGAAACGAACAGATCATAATTACAACTCTACAGCTGCGATAGCATGTTTCTATGCTTGCATCAGTGATTATATTTCATTTAGTTCCCTGTCATGCAGTGATGTGAACCTGTAATGCATACTGCATAATACCTTGTGAAAAACCAACACAATTTCTACTGCCTCAAGCTCTGTGTCAGAAATATGATCTTACCTTCACCTCTTACACTGAATGCTGCACTGTAATGATGATGTGAGGTGAACCCACACATCAATTATTCACATAATGCAAGATGTCTCACTTTTTATCTTCTCACTGGCAAGGGAGACGCATTTAAGAAAAGCAGAGGTGAAAGAAAAGTGGAATGAATGCTCGGTAGATAAATAGAATTTTGCATTGCCCTGTCAATGCTCTTGATGCAAGTTATAATTGTAGTTTGATAATATGTGGACCATGGGGATGTTCACTATGCAATATGTGGCCTTTAGACTAGTATCACTATGGAAACCAAAGGCCCTGAACGACCTGTAGTGCCCACCCACTTGGACAGCCGTTAATCATCTTCGTTCAGATCCTGGCACTGCAGAATTTGGCCAGTGTGTCAAGAAGCAATTATATATACTTAGTGCTTGGGCATCAGATCTCCTCCCTCCTCTTTTTTCCTCGCTCCCTCTCAAACCCTTAATATAATCATAGAGCAGTCAGTTTTAAAGGCTTCTGTTCACTTCAATGTCTATCTGGGGGATTCACACAATGTAGAAGAAAAAAATAGTTTCAAAAGAGAGAATGTATTCCATTCTGAGAACCATAATAATCAGAATACTCTTTACATATAAATCGTATTCAGCCATTTACTCATTTTACCAGCCTCCTGAGCTGACTGACATACTAAATTACCCCAGCTGGCCCCATTGCATTCACTGCACATATTGGGCTGGTGCGGATCATGGAGACTAATGTGAGCTGACTAGAGGGAGATTATGTTCCGGTGCTAACAGCTAAAACGTGAATAATACCATCCACAAACCCACGGTGTTCCCCTGTTACATCAGCCCCGATCAACTATTTGAAGATGGAAAGAGAAGAAGTCCAGTCAGGATATAATCAGATAGAAATATGGCAGACAGACATAGTACAGGCGTCCAAAGTAAGGCTCTAGTTCCTGCACAAAAACATTTTTCAATGCCTAATTATATTAGATTATGCCAATTATCAATTTGTAGCACAGAGACAAGCACATTGGTTAAAAAAAAAAAACATTTACCAATGTGAGTATTTTACAATGGTTACTGTTTTCTAAATTATAAAAAGGGTGTGTTCAGTTGTGTGCTATAATAAGGAAACGGTTATATGGCAATGTTTTTGTAGAAAGGAATTATTTCTGTATTAAATCGTGCCTTTAAAAGTCACAAATCAGTGAAAAGTGCCGGGTTGTTTCTTTACCCCAAATGCTGGGATAATGCTATTGGATCAGACACTAGGTGGTTTTAACACTAGCATTAAGACTGACTCAAAAAATTGACTTAAGTTGGTTCTCCATTGTCAACTTTAGTTGTGTTAGGTTAAAATGTTTGAGTACCACCATAATTCATATATTGAGTGAAACTTTTGTTTTGAAAACCATCTTTCTTACAGGCCATTCTTTTTATGACATTTTTGTTAGCCTCATTGTTAAACATTTGTCACTTTGACCTATCTTCTGGTTAAAGACCAGTATCCTGAACCTGCAGTGTTAAATCAACCGAGGCCTGGATCGGTCCATATTTGATCCAAGAGTACAATAGCAAGAACCCAAGCTAGTGTCTATTACACAGCAGTTTTTGGAGGACTGTAATTTCATTCTCTTTATCTGTTTAGCTTTCACTTGCTTCTTGTTTTTGTCTTGTTACTAAAACAAGATCAGGCAAAAAAAAACAGAAAAACATACTTAGGCAAAAATAACGCATAATTAGAAATATTTTTTACTGCATAAAACTCCCTGCTTCACACACGTAACACATCAGAAATTTGACACAGTGAAAGAATCTGGCGAATTTAGAGGAAACCACGTTCAAAGTTCAGGCCATGGGGTTGAGGACCAGACGTGTTATTTTGGCATTGACATATAAACGACAGAGTAAATTGCTTTCCATTAGATTTCTCATCAACAGACTGGGAGGAGAAACACATTGGTTTGTTATTATTTACTGTCTAACAACTATCTTTGGATATGAATGCACCGAGAGTCATTTTAGACAGCTGGTTGTGCATTAGGGATGTAGAGCAGTGCTAGGCTTTGAACAGTTGATGACAGGCTGTCAGACAGCCTCCATCCACTGGGCTCCTTTTACCAAGGTCCACTTTTGCAATGAGCCACTCTCCACCATAACAGCCATTCATCCAGAAAAGGACATGGGCATTTTTGATGCGTTTGGTGCTAAGTGAAGTAAAATTGTGCGAACTTCACTGGATAGCACCCTATCACATTTGCAAGAAGCACGCACTGAGAGGAAAGGTTGAAGGGGAGAATAACTTTACTGCACTGACATGACTTGAGACTATCAGAGAGAAATAATGACTTTGACTGTGCCTGATAACTACTAATTAGTATTGAATAATTTTGCCCTTCTCACCTCATGTTAAATAGGTCTTGAATGATTTACAGAATGCTCAAAGGAAGAGCCAAAAATGAAATTGTTGGTTTGAAATAAAAGCAGCTTCTGTTAGAATCTCCGGTAAAAAGTTAGAGTTTATACATCATTTCACAAAGAATAATACACTCATTGAGGCTTTGATCAGACTTGTGAAACAAAAATCTAACAAAAAATACAAGGTATGCAAAAACCAAAGAGTAGCCTTTCCAGAAAAAAAAGAAAAACAAAATACAGATTTACATTGTAACTTAAGAACATCCTAAAATATCTGCCATTATTTTACAGAATTATGTTTTATCCCTTGACTGAAATAAAGCAGAAGCTTACCTTATGAGGACAAATGGGTGGTGGAGAGTTAAAAGTCTTCTCTGGTGTCTGGCCAGGGTTCTACAAGAAAAACACATTATCAGGGACGTGTAGAGTGCATCTCCAGGCAAATCTTTAGTGACAGAAGTTGCAGCTTATGTCCTGGTGCCTGCTATTTAGCATTTTTGTTATATTTTTTTATGGGGGTTAAGTGGCTCTCCACTTCCACTCTCTGCCACCCACTAATCCAGAAGCAGCAGCTTTTGTTGATCGTCACATTTTAAATGTTTCAGAAGCCTCATCTCTCCGTGCCTCACTTAGTGGGGAGTAATGCGATTCACGTAACATTTCACAGACATTTTTATCCAGAGCGTCTCACAAATGAGTGGCATGCAGGTTTTCAAATTTATAATGTCTACGAAAAGTTAATTATATCAGTAATTCAATTCAAAAACTTAAATTTGTGCATATAATACTATCAGTTAATTTTGTTACCTATGACCTTCAGCTAATGCAAAACCAAATTCCAGTTTTTCAGAAAATGGTAATTGGAGTAGTAATTTGTCAGCCCACAGAAAAGTCCAAGTACTGTACAGCGCTCTCAATATTTGATGGGTTGTGATTCCTTTTGCAGGAGCTACTGTAGTGTGGCATGAAGGTATTCAGCTTGTGGCACAAGCTGAATAGGCATCAAGGAACCCTAGTTTACTTGAGCAACAGAATTCAGCTCTTCTGTTGGGTCTGGTACCTCATCATACTCTTGACAATACCTCCTACAGTGTGTGGGAGGTGGGATAATTTTCAAAATCAAACACAATCATGTAGTTTGACTTAGAATCTTTTGAAGACTGCTATTGTATAAGCACGATTTTCTATCAGATTTTTTACCTTTCACTAAACTTTCCAATGTTGGATACAGAACTGAACTGCCAGGAACTTTTATAATGGCCTTTAGTAGCTTAATCTTATTTGGAGTTTACATGACATATAAGTTTAAATAAGCAGGCCAATGCTATTTTTTTGTATTCAAATGGGCTTCTTTAATTGGTGTTCTGTAATATTCTACCTTTATGAGAAGAATAATTGAGGGGTCTCATTAGCTTCAATCAAGAAATATCACAATTAACAGAAATAAATGCTTGAAATACATCACTCATTGCAAATGCATCTTTGCAATCTCTGAGCTTCACTTTTTTTAACTGAACTACCTAAATAAGTTCACTTTTTTTGGATATTTTTAAGTTATTAAGATGCACCAGTGTGTGACTACCATGGAGTTTGGTGTTTTGCCCAAACACTAGAATCTGCAAATATTTTCTCTCATTTTCCTATCCTGATTATAAATCCCATGTTTTTGCCTTTGTTTTCCAGTTCCCCATATTTCTATCTCTCTGCATGGATTATAAATCCGTCTTTGTCAGAAGATTTCACTGAGCATATGTTCAGGACTTTTGCACAAGCGCCTGATAGCACATTTTGAGGTTAAATGATCATCACATTGTTAATACACCAATACATCACTCAGACACAAGAAAACACCATTAAAAAGTACACACAAGGTACGTCAACAAGGCAACAACAGATGGTCCTGCTGCTTGTGATTATGCAGAGATCCAAACTATTTGCATACTCACAAAGCAACTGCACAAAAAAGAGTAAACAACAAGCCTTCTTAAACTGACCTGGGTGAGAAATGAAAAGAGCAGTGGGTGAGGCCAAACCCAGCAGGAAAGTGGATGGGCTCGGAAAATGTCTTTTGGAATCTACTAAGGGTCTACCCCCTGGGAAGACCCTGTTGATTTCCAAGCAGGTGCTTTCAGTTATGTCCTCATATCCAATTATGTGCCTGTGGTATGTCTGATGCGCTGTGACACTATTAATGGTTGCCTTATGGTATCACCAGGACAGATGAGACACTCAGCTCTCCAGACTCTTAACATCTATATTTCATTGCCGCGTAGGAGGAGAACACCTCACTGGCCGCAGCAGCCGAAGGAGGAAAAAAAAGAAAAAGAAAAACAAGCAGGCTTTCAGCGTAGCGTAAACACCACGGTATAAAATATAAATGACTAAATGGGTCTTTCTGTGACGGTAGAATTAGCAGACAAAATTTTCCCTACAGATTGAGGATGTAATATAGACATGATATCTTAACGATGACAGGCAAATACACTTTTTTTTTTCTTTTGGAATATGAGCAAAAAATGGGTTTTGTTTGTTTTCTCAATGTTCTTTTTTTTCTGGTGTTTGCTCAGAGATGTGAGGAAATTACCCGACCTTGGCTCCAAACTTTGCTTCCAAAATAATGAATTTTAAATTCCTTGCTGTATTTTTACACAAGCAAAAATGGAAAAGAAAGTGATTTTTTTCCTATTAATTATGAAGTGACCAAGGCTTTTCAATACGGAAAATTTGGCCATTTTCTACTGAAGGTTAATCAATAAGTTAGAAATGAAAAAGAACAGCCTCACACATCTCATTCCACCATAGCTTGTAAATAACGTAAAATATATTGTATTTTCTGTTAAAACAGAAAAAACACTTTATTCAGTTGAATTTTATTTTAAATAAAAAAATAATAGGCATATTTTTAAGTTTCACATGGTTCATTTCTGTCATTACAAAGCACAAATAATGTGGTGAAATAAAGACTGATGGTATAAAATGTGTTTCTAAAGTCAGAATGGACTTTTGTTCATTTAAATAAGAATCCCTGATGCCAGCCAGAAATGATTTAAAATCCCTCCTTTTGTTTGTACATACAAATATGCACTCTTTAGCTACGGTGATAATTGTTTTATTTTAAAGATTCTATTCTCACTTTATTCTTCGAGCTGAGTAAAATGTCACTTTTAATTCCCACATCATCCCTTTGTCACCCAGTCCTACTGAATCCCACTCCTGCAGACACTGATTATTAATGATTAGTATTTCATCAGTGGGAAACCATGCAGCTTTTGTGAGAAACAGCTAATGGCTCATCCTCAGATTTATGAGAGTTATGAAGGATGGCACATTCAGAGGAGAAAACCAAAGTGAGAGCACAAAACACGAAAAACAGCTGTCACTTTTCAACTTTGGTCAGGGACATTTTGTATCTGATAAAGAAACGACATTGACAGAGCTTGCAACAGAGGGCATTTGATTACACCACATATTGATGTTTTTGTATTTTCAGAGTGCTGCGGGTGGTTATTGTAATTTGATGAGGCCCAGAGAGCACAATTCTATGATATATAACAGAAATAATTTACTGAGGAAATGGAACAATAACTGAAATATGATGTTTCTTCGTCTGACTTCTTGGAGACATGCTGATTTAGTAAAAATGCTTTTGCTCTTCCTCAAAAAATAGTTTCTCTTCAACCTGATATCTTCCATCAAAGGCTCCTACAACTCATACAGTCTTAATTACATGTGCTGAAAAACAGGGGACATAACACTTTGCACACTTATTGACACCACTGAAGAATGAACCTTTTGCCTTTAATAGTGTATAAAAATGGATGGATGGACTTTTAGGGCAGGTCTGTTGCATCTTTGCACAATCAGAGATATAAACGTTTGTCAAATTTTCTTTACCAAATAACTCAAGATGCGTCAGATTGGTTGGAAAGTGTCTGAGAACATAAATTTACATAAGTTTTCTTTGCTTTGTAATGTCTGTCCCTTTGTTGCTTTATTGATTTGTTGGTTGTGATGTTTCCAAGCAAATGCAGTATTTGCAGGGAATACTGGATGAACGTGAAACCAACAGGGAACCCCTGAATACCAATACATGTGTTCAGGTTTGTAACAATACAAAATGTGGAAAAGTTCATTAGCCTACGTCTGTTGTTTTGTAAGCTATAAATATGGTAAAACAGGTGCCTCTTTCTTGTAGCCAATACTTAAAAGTTGAAAAGACAACAAAATTAGTAATTCAAGTATGAGGCAGGTATGTGCCAATGCTAATAGGTCAGGAAATTACTACAATAAAGTAGCCTGAGTCTATAATCAGAACAATATTTGTGAAGTTTAGAAACAACTTTAACTGTGAGACACAATAGGGATCTACTGTAAGTTTTTCTCACCATTATGAGTAGGAAAATAGAAGAGATATAAAATCCCCAAAACTCTCAGTAAAAGAACTACAGAAAAGATTTTCATCTTGGGGCCACCAAGTCTCTATCGCACTTATTTATTTCCGGGCTTTTGTAGGCATCCTCACCAGGGTTGGCAATAATTGTGGAGGGTGATGTATAACCCCAACACAGGTTCGTGTAGCAGATGTAATATATAACAATGTAGTCACATTCATTGCTTCCCCAAGAAGCCTCACGGAAGAGAAACAAAAGCACCATTCAGAGCTGAGTGGACAGGGACTTGTGGCAAATTTGTGCTCATCACCCCCAACGACTCTGCCTCCATTTTGTGGACATACAAGGAGGCTTTATACTGTGATCTTGCCCAGCCTGTGCTAAAGTGCAGCACAGCATTCAGTAAACTGTATTCCTACCAGTTAGTTACTTCTTTTCTAGCCCCATTTGCTACCCCAACACTGCACCCCACCCTACCCCCTTCCTCACCCTGACCAATAAAATACAGTTCTTTGACTAGGATTAAAGGAGCAATGTAGTTCAAGGATTATCAAATGCCTTTGATCATGTGACTGCCATGTTTTTGATCTACAGAACATAGCTCCAAATATATTCTCTTTCTCGTGCCTTCTGTCTCCATCCCTCTCAATGGATTTCCCCTGGCTTGCTTATTCTCTGCAATTTGAGAATAGTTCTTGACAGGCAGTGAAAATGCAGAATGTAACAAGTGTAATACACATACATCTCTTGAATGTGTTTTTTATTAACACTGTAATAAAAGGAATGAAGCTTGCATGTGTTAGGCAGGGTGAGAAGACTGGGTGATGAAGTTTGATGTCATATTTATTTATCACTGTAATATGTTTATTAAAACATAAGGTTGTTTTTAGACCTCTGTAGGTTTAGAAACCTGTACAGATTTCTAACCTCAGATGGAAGACATCATGCCTCTCTTCTTTGAGGATAATGACACAGTTGTTTGGGGTTTAAAGAAAGTGACCCCACTGTTTATTATTTGCCTTTGAAAGACAAAGTTAGGTTTGAATTTCTTTAATCCCCACTTCAGCTCAAACTGTGCCCTGCTGTTGTTCATTAACAGTAGCCTGGAGCTACATTGCAATATTTCAGTTCAAGCACTATTATTATTTAGAGACTGAATGGGACTTGCAATCAAAGCAGCATTTTTGTGTCCAATACTTGCATCACAAAGACAAGCCCATTATAGAAACATATGACCATGGAGCAGGAAGATATATAGTAAAAATTAAGTCAACGTGAAACAAAAATGTTCCATATATTCACACAATCATCTCACACTACGGTCATTGCCAAGGCAAGAATTGAACATATCACAATAATTATTTTGATGACTCTCCAAGCAATGCAACATTTCAGTGTGAATGGTGCTTGGACCTTGCATCATTACAAGGCGTGGTTTCAGGCGATGAAAAAAGAAGCCCATCAAAAAATGATTGAATATCATTTTAATGGGTAGATCCCTACAAGGCTTTCATACTGTCTACCTGCCATGTTATTAGATAGACCATGTCAGTCATGCTGGGGAACACAAAGTCAACACAGACAGGCTGACGAGACATAAGCATGCCGGCTTCCATCTTCCTCCCAGCTTGGCATGTTTATCTAGTCTTCCATGTGCGCTTAGTGCAGTACTGTGCATATGCATACAAAATGATGAAGGTTCAGAAACCAGTGCCTGAAGGAAGCTGCACATATAGCACAAGTGCTTTGAAATTCTGCCAGGGTGGGCCTCATTTGCAAAGCAATTTGACAACAAAAGTAAAATACTCTGCAACCTCAAACCCAATTCTGGAGGTGCTGAGAGAGGGAATTTGTGTGGTTTACATCCGGTGTCTTGCGTAGGTGTGCACGGGCGTGTGTGTTTCTGACATGGCAAGTCTGTAGACCTTGCATTGCATCAGTGCGATGTCATGACTGATTTGGTAAAGAAAAGGCATAACCATTCTGTTTGAGGGGTGAGTCCCAAAGACAGAGGGAGCCTGCATTTGAGCTAAAGCTCTACTGAAAAACTGTGTAATTAATAAACACACAGCCGTTGTGTTTAAAACACAACATATTTCATAGTATTTCAAGTGTTTATTTGCACACACTTGGTACATAATGTTGATTCTGATTCTAAATATATACTGTCCAAGTGCAATAAGATCCAGTTCATTTCAAATAATAAGTAGATGGTCACCATCCATTCCTCTTTGTTCTTTGTTTACCAGGGACATTATTTTTTATTATTTTGTAGAAACGGCCTCTTTCTTGTGCAGGAGATTGTTTTTAAAATGCAGCGCCTCTCTGGATTAACTGAAGCAGGATTTGGTTGTTTGGGGGATTTTATTTTTCTTTTTACAAGGCAGCTTAGTACTACTTTTATTGCCCACAGAATGCTGCTGCTAGAGTTCTTGCTTTAGAATTTTTTATATACTTTTAGAAAAGATACCAAACAACATTGCAAAAACCATTTATGTCCTAACATAATAATCAAACATTCTGTATGCGTATGTCATTTGCTGTATTTGGTGCTTCATTAAAGCTTTCCGTTTCCCTAATGTCTCATAAACAATCTCACAGTCTTATTTTGTCTGGGGATTCTGGTTTTTATTGTTTTGCAGTGGCCCTCAATGGTGTTCCATCCTCACTGTTAAAGTTTCTTGTTTTGGAAGCTATAAAACTTCAGACCATAATAAATCATTTCTAAACTCTCTCCACTGTTCACATGACATATATTCTGTACAGTCAACAGCAAAGAAATAAGCAAATGTAATACACACACAAAAAAATTTAAAAAAAACATAGAATAGTAATTGTCAAAGTGCTACAACTCTAGGTTGCAACATGTTTTATTTTTATAATAAAGAGTTTTTTAAATGTAATTTCAGTATTAAATCATAAAGTTCACAAAAGGCAATCATTTTACTGAATCTGATCAATCAGAAATGAAGTTCAGAAGTATTGATGTGCTCTTTCTGTGACTTACAAGGGTTCTTCCAAATCTATTAAATTTTGATGGCATAACATGTCCACTGTCCTCTTTAGGTTACCTCACAGATTTTCTGTCAGATTTAGCTTTGATTCCTGGGTTAGGATAATGGCTTGGCCGTTCCAAATCTTTTTTTTATTTTGGATTGTTTTATTTGGAGGTACAATCTGTATGCACTCAAATAGTGCTACAAAATGACATTCATCTTTATCATCAGGTTAACTGCAGCAACCTAATATTTCACGTCTAAACTGACTAGCATGTAAAAAATGTCTTGGTTTTATGTGCCTTTATAAAACCACAGACCCATCCGATGCTGCGACCACAGTAGTCATGGGATTCTTTTAGTGATGCACAGTGATTCTATGTGACACACATATCTTTTAGAGTTGTGGCTCAAAAGTTTGGATTTGTTGTCATGAGAACACATTCCCCCACAAGCTTTTTTGGTCACAATGGTAATATAAATTCTCAAATTATTAATTACTGTCTTGACTGTAAAAAAATAAATAAATAAATAAGAAAGACAGACAGATGGCAAAACAAAAGTTTGAGAACAACAAGACTTTATGCCAGGTGTGAGATCAATAACACTGAATGCTTGCATGTGTTTTGACAGTGACAGTTTCATGTGTTAATGTAGGCCGTTCATGTGTTAATTCTGAACACATGAACCATTTATGAAATATGTAGTTAGTCTATAGTCAGTAAAAAAAAAAAAGAGAAAGTAAAACTTTTTTTTCCTGTAACCTCAAACAGTAGTAAAGACAATTTTGAAAATTAAATGCTCTATATATAAAATGTGTGACAACATAATAATTTCTCAAACAGTGGAACAGCAGTTTTGACACAAATTGAGGCCATGCGACGAGAGACTGCCTGATGAAAAGCGTTCTAATCCTGTCATAGTTTGGGTGACTTTCTAAGATAAATACTTTGGCATTGTCTTGATGAGAGAGCCTTGCCTCATTTTAAGTGTCTTTGGGATCTGGATCAGTCCACATGATGGGAGTCTGACTTGTACACTTGACCATATAATGTGCCATGCTTGTCGAAAAGCAGGAATGCATTTCTCTCTTCAAAGTATGATTCTTGGCCTGCTCTCATTGCTCGTTCTCTCTAACCAATTTGTCATTCAGAGACCAGCCTCGCTGCTGCCAGCGCCGGGATGATAGCAGTGGGCCTTTCTGATCCAGGCAGTGGCAAGGGAGTAGGCCAAGTGTTACACGAGCCACCCTGGGACACCAAGCCGGCGCTTTCGCCGCCTGATGCACGCCTCCATGGCCTGAGAAGAACTAGCTTTGCAGATGCTTTCGATTCGTTACAGAATGGAGCTCATCTACTTTGTGGGAACATTTGCTTTATGCATGCGTGTGCCACATTTGTGCTTGTTTGTGTGTTGCAATAGCATGTTTGCATGAAAATGCATGCGTGTGTCAAAACAGATTAAGAGGGTATGTTTGAGTGTTCTCTGTACGTCTGTGCATGGATGAGTAAGAAGCAGCTTTAAGTATAAAGATGAGGTTATGCTGAAATGGCTTACTTTTCTGGTTCACAATTACAATGCTCACTGTGTACTGATGATCTAAAGAGTTACTGTCACGCCAATGTGCTTAAGAGGTTAGAATTTTTCTTACATCACAATCTTCTATAAAGGCAAAAGGAAACAGAAATTCATTGTCACCACTTCATTATTCTTGTTTTAAGCAACTGTTAATGGCCTCATTCAAATGCCTGAATGCTGCTTTGCTGTTAGGCTTATCATCAAGTTGCTCAATTTACTCCTGGAGTTCTTTCTCTAGTTGGTTGAGCAGAGAATTAAGAATATTCAAATTTTTTATTAGCAGCAAGTTATTGCCTCTCATGAACAGGCAAAACTTTCTGTTAATAAATTTAACAGCATTCAGTCACATTAAATTACTTGGTGCGTAAGCTCAGCAAGAAAAGCATCCAAAGTTCTTTGAATTTAATTACCCGTTTGAAAAACTGACAATATGATCTAAAACAGTGGAATTAAATAAAAAAAAGTTATGCAACTACTTAGAAAAAGATGCTTTACAAGCGCAGAGTTCAACATGCTTAATATAAAATCCAATTTGACCTCCCATCCACTTTTTATGTTTTACTGTATATTTTTATGCAAACAGAGCTGGTACAGTTGCTGCCACTTTGTAAATGAGCCAATACACTACATATCTTATAACAAAAATCTATCAGAGTTGTAGCCTTTCTAGAAATCATTCAGAAATGAGCAAATGGTTGAATTGTCCACTTTTTATGTCAGAATTCTCAGCCTGGCCAAGGAATTAAAAAAATTGGGGTCCCCAAATCAGCAGAAAGCCTAAGCAGCAACATGATGTCTTCACTTCAGCAATAAATCTTTAAGATGTTCATATCTTAGACTTCTGGACCATGTTTTTAAGGTGATTTCTAATCCTACTTTCCTCATCTCTGCAATCTGACTCAGGATGACAAGAAGATCTGCTAGCTTTAGGTTTTGACCGCTGCACATTTTCTATTTCTGGGCCTTTTTAAATGCATATTAACTGCCAACAGCTGCTGATGACAATGTTAGCACGCTAACCATAACATAAACACACTTGCTTGACTCAGGCCAAAACTAATTTGACTAGCGTAATATATACTACATTTATCGTATCACAAGACAAATTCCTCCTGCACAATAAAGAAGTCATAAAGAGTTAAAATTGAAAACAAACCAGTAAAATGAATGACATTGTGAACTAAATGAAGGCAATGCAGACAAGTCAAACATTGTCCAAATGGTACAATTTTGGACAAGTGTTTTTGTTCTGATGAACATCTGATTTATGTTTACAGAGGCAATCCAAAGCACAAGTAAACTAAGCCATTGCCTGGGGATTCCATGCAAGCAGGGGTTCCCCCAAGACTCCATGAATTTGCATTCTGCTTTCAGGTTTTTTAATAAGTATGATGACATTTTTATATTTCCTGTATTTTTTTAAATAGCAGATGTTAATATTTTAGTAGAATTTATTTAGACTAATTAATACAATATTTAAATTCAGTGGAAAATCTTTTTTCCAAAATTGAAAGAGTACAATTTGTACACAGCAAAGCTCTCCCAGTTTTTCATCTTTAGCTATGCTAGTGGAGATATAATTTAATAGTCGTACTGCAGCTTAATCTTGTCAGTTGCTTGTGGGTGAACAGGAGTCACACATCATGTGAAATAGAACTGCAGTAAATCTAGATAAATATCTGACATTTTTATGTAGAGGCCCATCTAATAAATTAGAATATTATTGAAAAGCAGATTTATTTTAGGAACTTTATCACTAAATGAAACACATTATATAGATTAATTACGTCCAGATAGATGTTTAAAAAATTTTTATTTCAGTTAATTATGATAATTTTTCACTTGCAGCTAAAAGTATGAAATTTGAAAATAAAGTATTTCACCAAACCAGGAAAAAAAATATATTTTTAAAAACAAAAAGAATTGCTAAACTATTTTGTTTAAAAACTAAAGGTAATAAACAGGTTTGTTTATTACCTTCTTAAAGGTTATTTTCAGAAGATATTTCTGAGAAATGAGGCTTATTGGCATATGTATTGTAATTTATTAAGTATGACTGTATGTGAATGCATGAAAAATTGAGTGCTTGCATTCATTTTGCAAGCATTCATTCTCATAGGAAAGAAATTAGACCTTTTCTTACTGGACTGAGTATACTGGACATGACAGAAAGTGCAGATGAGGAAGTCAGAGAATTAACACTTTTGCAATTTGTTTACAACTATCAACTAACAAAACACCACTTCAAAAGTCCATTTAATTTAGGTAATTCATTGTTGACTCTCTAAGTCTATTTAAAAGATAATGCTCATTTTGTAAGTATTTGAGAAATATGATGCTGTGGTGGTGGATGAGTAATGGATTTAAATGCAACAGGATATTCAAATCAAAACCTGCTCAGGGGCCCTTTCAGCCTTGGTGAGGTCTTGCACCTTTAAGCAGGTATGCTCCATCTCAACACTGTTATTGCATACCAGCAATTTAACCATGCATGGCTAAGAGAATTTCCACAAAAGTAAGTGCATTATTTCCTCATAGTAAACTGCCATCTACCATTATCCATCTCACAATCAGCTTTCTCTCTCTCAAAAAAAAAGTCCTGTTCACTTTGTGTGACAAACGAGAGCCTATAGCAGCTAACTAAATGCCTAGCCAAACCGTTCTTGTTATACATTGATACACATCTCACAAAGCAACATCAGACTTTTATCTGTCTGAGCACAATTCAGTTTTTGATTGGGAATGAATCTAGAAAGCTTCAATCAGTTTCCCTTGTACGGGCACAGTTAACATGTCTGCGACTGCTCCTTGTGCGCTGATGGCAGGGACGTGGGCGATTAAGGCCAGAGTCCAATCAAACCAGCTGTGTGCCATTTCCCCTGTGGTCCTGACTGTGCCAGGAATTTGTTCCACACTAGAAGCGGGGAGAGAGGCCCAAACCAAACCCCAGTCATGAGAGTTAGGGCCACACATGAACCAGGACATGTAGACAGATTGGGGGTTTAGCTACACAAACATTTATCAGAGGCAGAGCTGCTATGCAAGCAGAAATAATCTCACTGGTTGCAATGAACCCTCAATGGAAAGCAAGCATTGACAAAAAAAACAGTTGAAAACAAGCAGTGCTAATACAGGGGGTGAGTGAGAGATGAGTCCAAGTTTTATATGAGTAAAATTTTAAAGCAGGATGGTTCTGAATTACAAATTAACTCAGTTTAAGTTGTATAATCTCCATTTAATAATGTATATGAATTAAGCCACAGTACATGTATATCAACTCTGTTTTTTTTAATTAACAAACAAGCGTTTATTTATTAGATAAATTAGATATACTTTTTATTCGAGCTAATCAAAAAATAACACTGAAGTACAAAGTGTCATTTACAAACTTTTGAGAAAATAAAAATATAAGCAACTCAAATATCTTGAAAAAGTTTGACATTTTCTGTCACTCGTTTCAGAAAGTGAAACTCCTTAAGTAGAGTCAGTCATAAAGTGAAATATTTCCAGCCTTTGTTTGTGTAAGTTTGATTATTATGGCAAACAAATAATGAAAACACAAAACCTAGTTTCTCAGAAAATTTGAAAATCAGATAAAATCAATGAAAATTAGAATAAAATGTACATTTATGTTCATTTCTATGCAGTCAAAACATGGTTGGGGCTCCTATTACATGAATTCATGCCACAATGACTGCATCACTGTGGCATGATGGTCTGAAGGCGCTCAGTCTGTGGTTCTGCTAAAGTCTAATGGAAGTCCAGGCAGCTGATAGTGGGCCACATCGAGGTCATCTGCATTGTTGTATCTCGTATCATTAATTTTCCTCTTGACAATACCCCATATAGAATCTATGTAGTCAGGCAAGCCCACTGATCAAACAAGCACAGTAAAACCATGGTCATTGAACCAGTTTTTGGTGTCTTTGACAGTGTGGGCAGGTGCCATATCCTGTTGGAATATAAAATCTGCTCCATCTCCATAAAGGTTTTTGTCAGAAAGCAGCAGGAAGTGCTCTTAAACGTCTTGGTAGATGACTGTGGACTCCAACCTCAGTCCACTCCTTGTGGAGCTTTCCTAATTAATTAAATGTACTATTCTTGGCAACCTTCACAAGGCTGTAATTATCTCTGTTGCTTGTGTTCATTTTGCCATCACATTTTTTTCCATTCAACCAACTTTCTATGCTTATGCTTGGAGCCAGCACTCTTTGAAATAACAGCTACTTTAGCAATTACTTTTCTGGTTCACCTGATGTCACTCACTCTTCTGGACATCAGTCTTCCTAGTGACTTTAGGCCATGATATGGTAATTACATAACATTTATGCTTTGAAAGAGCTGATATTACGTAATGTTCAGTGTTTTTGAGACTTATGGGTTTTCATTTTCAGTTACTTTGTTCTTGATTATCTATCCAAGTGTTTTCTTGTCCTACTGATTGCTTGTTTTTAAAAACCTGTCTGAAATAAATAATTAAAGCATGGAACACTGACATATTTTCTTAAAGTGGTTACACTGTCAACCCATCCGTGGCCTAATACAAAATGGGGTCATTTGGACCCATAAGTTTTTTTACTCTGTGTGGGCTCCAGTTGTTTGTTTTTTTTTTAATCAGTAACAACTGGTAAGGTATCAGTGGCGCATGGTACGCAGTAGAAAATACAAAATAAGGACGGGTATCACACTGTACCATGCAATATTGTACAAGGGAGAGGTACTATAACTCACTGAGTATATTATGTATGTGGCAGCCAGTTTTATCTTTGTTTTCACAGAGGTCACATTTACAATTAGAGATAAAGAGACTGTGCAAACACACAGAGGGACCATCCCTGTTATTTCATCAATATAAATTTTTGGCTTAAACAGGGGGGGAAAAAGAAAGAAAGAAAGAAAGAAAAAAAACAGCTTATTGGCACTATGTTCAATTGTATTTTTATTAGATTCAGTCATGTAGGAGAAATATTGTCGGAAAAAAAGCTGTTTTTATAGCGAACTACATAAAATTAGGGTAAGGTGGGACAGCAGAAATGAATGAAAAAGCAACCATAACAGTCATTTTTTACTTGTATGCTCACAACTGCTCAATACCAGTAAACAGGGAACAAGGAGTTTCTTGTTTTAGGATGTACGGATTATCTCCACATGTCCACATCTTAATCGGAGTGCCCAAATGATGAGTTGGATTGTAAAATCAGTATTTTTCTTGTGTTTCAAGTGGGCAAAATGTCAGAAATATATGCAACTGTGTTGTTTTGCAAGGGAGCAGTTTAATTAGGCATTCTAGTCCAAACCCCCTCCAGATATTTTCCTAAATAAATAAATAAAAAACATCATTTATTTTCTTACTGCCTCCTCCAGACAAATCCTTTTCCTCAGAATAAACATACTGAAACATCAAGGGGCTATCAAACCAAGGTACATGCAAGGCCTGCTAAACACCTATTAGAGTAATCGATGACAGAGACAGAGGTTATGACCAATGAATGAGTAGGATATTTGTGTCTCCCACTCTGCATTACCAACATCTTCGGAATGAGCTTTATAGATTTGGACGAAGGCAGAGGAGGATTTTTATCAGCACCAACACAGAGAAACACATTAAGAGATCAGAACCCCAAAGGTCAATTGTGCCTGTGGGCAGTACTCTATTATGGTGTCCTGTCTGTTTATCCAGCTCTGAAGCTGAGTGACAGGCAAAAACAAGCAATGAATCGCATTATGTAGAAATTAATCTTATACATATTGCAAAACTATTTTAAAAACTGCACATTATTATCGGTGTGTACAGTCAAAATGTTGCAAATGTTTATCTCACACCTCTAAAAGACACAAGCAGATATGGAGAGGAAAAAAACATTATACGTCTTTTTTTCAATATATTTCTAATAAGAGTACTGACAGAAAAGAAAAACACTCCACATGTTGACAGATCTACGTAATACACAATACGTCACAAGGCATAAATTGTATTAAGATGAAATTGCTTATTATCAGTGCAAATAATATCTGATGGTTTAGTCTTAATTGAGGACCAATAAAAAGAGTTTCTCATTACTAAGGTACTGCTTGATATAACGTGTCTCTTAAACGGGCAGTATTATGTATTTTAAGGCACATAGTGCCATTCACAGCACAATTAATTAACTATGATATCTGTAGTTGTTATAAAATTATATATATATAAAACATTGCCCCTTCAAGACTTAGACAACAATGGTGTTGCAAAACATACAGAGGAAGTTGGGTATAGAGACGTATTCCTAAATTTTAGAATTTGATATGTAAATAGAACATATTTTTGAAAAAAATAAATAAATAAACAGCCACAACCATTTACTCTCTGTAAGATTTCTGTCAATTGTCCTTTAATTTGTACAGTTCCCCACTTGAACAGGGAGGGGTACATCTATGCATATTTTTTATCTACTGGATTGCACTCAAAGGGCTAGGCAGTTTTTTCCCTTTATCCTCCATTTATTTATCAGTGTGTCAAGACATTTTTCTTACAGTTGGTCCAGTAGCAGATGAAAACCTTTAAATAACCCCAAAAAGGAGGAAAAGTAAATATTTGTTACTAACTAGCATTATTTAAGTTCACATGAATTAATTTTACTCCGACTGCAAAAATATACTAAGCAAACTATGAAAATACTAAGCAAATCACTCATCCCATAAAGTGATTAAAAAGTTAAATGAAAAAAACTAGCTTAAGTTATTTAAAGTGCAACATTTAAAATTAATATTTACATTTCAAATGTTTACTTTTTGAAACTTTCAAGTTATTATTTTTATCTAGTTTAAATTATTTAATGTTAATTAATAAATAGTTTAACTGTTAACTTCATCAACTCCGTTGGTTAAAAATTACAATACAATATTCGTTCCAAACAATATAATGTTTAAGTTCAGATAAAGCCGACAACACGTGTGTTAACGAGCCGGTGGCTAGGCTAAAGCTAATCCAGAATATAGCAATCCATCAATGGGTCTCACAATAATACAGTCTCTGCCTTACCGGCTGCCTCTCTGCTTGTTTGTAGATGCATCCAGCTCCGCACAGGCCCGCCACATGAGCAGATCTTTGTTCAGAAGTGATACAAAATTCCCCTTTGCTTTGTCGAACCTTGTCTGCCGCTTCTAATTTTTCCGACATTGTCCGTCCCTCTTTATGGTCCGTGTAGAACAAGCACTGTTCAGCCATGTTTTTTTCTGATTGTCCATTATTTACAGCAGCGGTGCTCAAGTCCAGTCCTCGAGAGCTGCCATCCTGCAACTTTCAGATGCTTCCCTGCTCCAACACACCTGAATCAAATGAATGGCCTGTTAGCAGGTCTGTTCAGAGCTGATCCTGGTCTGTTGGAGAAAGGATGCATCTAAAAGTTGCAGGACGGTAGCTCTTGAGGACTGGACTTGAGCACCCTTAAGCTAGTGCATCATGCCTTTTCTTTTTAAGTTATTATTTTAGCTAGTTTAACTCTTTTCACTTTATTTCTTGATCTTTTTCCCTTCTCTTTTCACTTTTATTTATTTTTCTTTCTTCTTTGTTATTCTCTTCCTCTGATTTGACTTCACAATTTCTGTTTGGGTTATCAAAATCATAATCAGAACTTCAGAAAGACCTAAAATTGGCAAGGACTGTTTTTTCCATGGAAAGAATAAATACTGTACTCAACCCTTCTGTTCTCTATGACCACTGACTGAAGGTTCCACAGCAGAAGAAAAAGCATGCTGAAAAACCTTGTTTAATGTTAACTATGGAGTACTTGGAGAAACCATTACACTACTAGGAAAATGTTGTGGCCAGATGAGACTAAATTTTATATCTGGATGTATCATGCATGTATCAAGAGTAGGGAAGGCTCTGGACTTAACCCCCCAGAAAACATACCAAAATGAAGTTTAGTGAGGGGAAATTGTGATATTGGATGCTGGAAGACTAAACATAGACTGCCAATACTTCATTGATAATTCTTCTCAAGAATCTGAAGATGAAATTTCAATACATTTTTAAGCAGGACAATATTGAAGCACCATGGAAAGAACTGAAGATTTGAAGACCATTTGTGTGGATATGCATCAAAATTATATTTGAGTATTTTATGAGATGGTTTCTCCAAGCAGGAGAAATCTTCAAGTCGTGTCTATCACCCTGAGCATGTTCAGCACTTTTGCCCTGTGTCATTCCACTTTAACTCCTTCAACTTCACTCATAGTTTAATTTGTTTTGATTTCTAAATACACATGGGTTACATTGGTTGTTCTGACCTCTAGCGTGAATATTATTTCAGAATCCCCATTTGAAATATAACAACTGAGAACAATGTTGATGTGTGCATTTCTTAAAACACTTATTTTATAGTAAAGGTGTATGTGTGTTATCTTTGTTTTGTTTTGTTTTGGTTTTTCATCACAATATATTGTTGCACTCTGTTGATTTGCTTGT
This sequence comes from Xiphophorus maculatus, assembly GCF_002775205.1. Classification (NCBI taxonomy): domain Eukaryota; kingdom Metazoa; phylum Chordata; class Actinopteri; order Cyprinodontiformes; family Poeciliidae; genus Xiphophorus; species Xiphophorus maculatus. Next base: position 15,004,024 of record NC_036465.1, on the reverse strand, counting down.
TTCTGCAGTACAACACTACTCACTGGGACAAATTGAGACAAATCCTTAATCCTTCACAAGATGATAACAATAACATAATCTTTGTTCCCAGATGGAGACATTTCCTGCGAAGACATTTTTTTGCTCAACATGAATTTTATTCAAGAAGAAAAGCAATGCAAAGTTACTTTAAAAAAACACTGCATTTACAATGGGACCGCATCCAGTTCATTCCACCATGCTAATCCTGTCTGATACATATGTAAGGAGTGCAGTGAAAAAAAGTTTCTTATTCTTCTGTATCTGTTCTGCATCTGTGTATAGTGTTGTACACTGACTCTGCTCCTGAGTGTATTTTTTCAGAAAATGGTAATATATTCTTTTTAGAATACTGTGGATCTGAATTGAAGATGTGCAATTTTTTTAAGTTTGAAAGTAGAATTTACAACATTTGTTTGATGGACTGAGAAAACAAAACAAAAAAAAAAAACCTTGGTTGCACCAGCTGCTGCTCTTCTACTGTAGAATAAATGCAGCACAGATGAAAAATGACGGGTGCCTTTTTTACCTCTGGACTTCACAAGAGTCTAAGAACACACACACACACACACACGCCTTCACACTGAGAGATGCAACCAGAAAAAATAAAATACTGGCAAGCATGACGTTTTCTAAAGCAAACTTGAGAAAAAGATTGAATCTGTCATAGCCAAGAAAACTCTTCATGACTACAATTAATGATGGTGATTAATCCTAATGAATGCTGTAGCACCACGTTCACAATTGCCATCTCATTATCTGCATAGAAACAAGTGAAACATGTTAATTATATTGATCCTTAGCACTCACTGCAAAAAAGAAAAAAAAACACATCTATGCTTATGTCAAATTTATTACTTTTGAATTCTGTTGTTGGCTCTCAGTTTGTACTTTTTTTCTATTTGAAAAGCAGTCTTTCTGAATCCAGTAGAGTTTCTCACAGCATGAGAGAGCTTCAAAGTGTTTCTCTATGGTCTGGCCCAACGCTCCTCTCACCCACCTCTCAACTGTTTAAGAGAGCAAAAGCTCAGCAGTGCAGTTAAACACATAGATCCACCCCAGTACCAACCAACGGTCTGCTTTTTAGAAAAAGGGCCTCTCTTACTCTTTTGCTTTCAATCCCCAGCTTCTTTCACTGCTTTCCTCTTACCTTGGACTCTGACTCTCTCACTCCTCTCCCCCTTTTCACCCACTCTTTCCCCCTCCATAGATCTCATTAAACCCAGATAGTCATCTCTGTTTCCCTCCACACCTCTTTCTCCCGTCTACTGTAACTGTGCAGCTCCCTCATTGTACAATTTATCTTTTGCTCGCTCTCTCGCATTCACTCAACCTGTCAGTTATCTCACTCTCACCATCCCTCTATCATCATTTACCTTTTCTCATCCCCAGCAACTTGAGCTGTCCTCACTCTTCACCCAGCACTCCATCCCGGTGTCCTGTGCTTCCTCGCTTTTCTCAGCAGCTCGGGTCCCAATCGCCCCCTTTGCCTTACACCTCTCTCCAGATGTAGTGATTGATGCCAAGCAGAGGCTCTGGGCCATCCCTCCTACTGCACACGTAGGGACATCATGCTGAATCCAGAAGAGATGCCATTACCCCAGAAAGGGAGCTGAAGTGGATGGTGGCTGTGGAGGGTTTGGCGAACAAACCGTGCCCACCCATGTCTGATGGAAGGCAGGCTTTGGGGCCCCTTGGTGGGGAACATGAATTGGTACACTGGAGTGCTCATTATGGCTCTGTAGGGACTGTCCTGCAGGGCATCTTCCACTGTGTGGCTGTGGAGCTCATTACGCCAGGCAGCCGCCGGAGCCCAAGGCATCCAGGAGAAGCAGAGCTTGTTGCAGAAATAAAAAAAAGGGGAGGGATACCCAGATTACCCTCAATCAGACGCACCTGTAGACCTCCACCGCCTCCTTCCTCATTGCCTTCCGTGAGGACCCAATACCCTCCCTGATGCAGGCACGCACACACACACACACGCCCGCTTCTGTAATTATTGCAATTGCTTCACTCAACTTTCATTCCTGAGATCGGAGCGGCACAGTTTGCCTGCTAATGAGAAACTCAAGCTATGAACCAGAGGTGTTATTTATTTATTTAAATATTTATTTAAACGCACTATGTGTGATATCAATTATTTAAATTAGCGTGATTTTAGCACATTGCGCTTCTGCAAAGCTCTCACTGCAGCTCCTCATGTCATTGGCATTCCAATCACACTGCATTCCTCAAGATGGTGGAAGGGAGTTAATTAAGTTTTTATGTGACATGTGGACCAAAATGAAGAAAATCCGATTCGAATGGACTGTTACTGAAACTGTAGGTGAGGCACATAGAAATGTCATTACAGAAAGGTGGAGGTAGGTGGGTGTTTAATCAATTTGGCTAGTTATTAAGACATTACATCTCAACATATGAGAGTACAGATTAGAGTGCTCTGGTTTATTATCATACTGGAGCAGGTTTTTTAGCAACTGTACCACCTTTTCTTTAAATGTAACTTGATGTCAATTCCCTGCTACAGAAAAATGTGTTAGACCTCATCTACACCTATTTGCATTCAAGGTGTTATTGACTATCATTTGTAAGGAAACCATGTACTTCTAAATGACACAACTAGTCAGTGTTGACTTTCATGCAAGTTAGAAGACGGACGGCTAAAGTCTGCTTTGAGTGCTACCGAGATGTACACTGGGGATTAATAAGAACAAGAACAATGTGATGCGCATGGCTGAACAACTTTTGTGTTTCTCTCCTTCCTTGAACACCTTCAGGTGCTCAGACAGTCTTTGAAACCAACTGTCAAGCTGTTGTCTGTGCAGGCAGCGTACAAAGAGTTTATCTAAAACATGCATTTAGTTTTTGGTGCACTCAAACAAATCTGCTGCTTGGCTCATGCCTTTTGAGTTAGACACTTTAAGACATCAAGTTTTACTCATTTCACTGCTTATCACCTATAGCGCCAGGTGATAAGCAGTTTAGACACATTATTCACTGACATAAACAGCAGATTCTTTTTGCGCTCTAGACTCTTGTTTTTAAAATTCACTATAGTTGTTATTATTTCATCCTGAAAAGGAAAGTTCAAATGAACCAGTAAAGGTTAAAAAATAGTTGTATTTATGGATATGTTGATCATCTATAAACTTCTAAGAAACACTTTACCTTAAGTCAAAGCAACAACAGTAGGAGTGGTATTATGTTTAAATATATGCAATTCAAAATAAATTATTATTTAATATTACTAATTGGAAATTAATACACCTAAAACCCAAAGAATAATCATTTAATTTCTTTGGTTGCTAAAACTTCCCACCCACCTCTCTTTGCCATGCTACACAGTAAATTTTGCCTCAATTAAATTAATTCACCCACTTATGAAGTAGATTCTTAAAATGATGACTTCCAGCATCTGCATAAACATTTGCAGATATTTTCTGCCAGAGTTAATTTTCTTGTTGCTTTTAGTAAACATTGTAAGCCAGTTTGTGGTAAGAAATGGCTTAAGAAACAAATGATACGATTTTTACAAGAAACTTTGCGACAAAAGAAAACACGTATGGTCACATAAATATCTAACAAGCCTTGTCGACTATCATAGAACGTGGCCTCATTATTTCAGCTTGATGAGCTGCCACACCTGACAGAAATGTGACACGAACAACAAAAACAAAACATTTGTGTTGAGAGGCTGATCAGCCGGCTCCCTCGGTGCCCAGTCAGAAGACTTGCTTCGTGGGTTACACAGCAGCAGCACCATGGGGGGATTTCTACTTCAAAGAAGTTGTCATCTCCTAACGTGGAATAAAGTGGTGAAACATCCAACAAAACACCCAGCTTTATTTGTGTTTTATCTCTGAATTTCCTCGATAAAAAGGAACTGCCACATGTTTTGTTTTGCCGGTAGTAGAAAGGCTAAAAGGTGAAATGAAGAAACAAAAGCAGGAAACAAAAAAAGAGGCACTTTAGATGGGGACTGGTGCATTTTCAATCTATGTCACGGCCACAAATAAAGCTCCAGTATATAGTCACAAAACCTGCCACCCTGTGAAACCTGCATTTGTGTTTCTTGCTTCCTGTTGTTTCTAAGCCCCTCTTGAAACCTGAAATTGTCGTAGCTCATGACAGAGATACTAAAACCGAATTGTCATAAATTACTCCTACCTACAAGATGATGGATTGCATTCATCAGCAGCTGGTGTGTTCTCATCAAACCCCTCAGAGGAGATACTCTAATTTGGAATCACTAAATACGTCTTAATTTTTCTGCCATTGCTCACAGGATCAAAAGGCAAAACTGATGTTAGTTCTTCATGCAAAATTAGAAAAATATAATGCTGACAAAGATGACAATTCTGCATTAAAACATTTTTTTTTCTATGGAATATACCTAATATGCAACATTTGTTGAAAATCTCAATTTTAGGTTTTCATTAGCTATGAACCCTAATCATTAAATTTAACTAAATAAATGCTTGAAATATATTACTCTTTCTAAAAAGGTTGTTTTTTTACCTTTTAAAGTAAGCCATTAAAGATAATTAAGTTTTTATTGATATTTAAATTTATTAGGATGCAGTGATGTATATCTAGATCTAGATGCTTTAAACAGAATAACAGTGGAGAGTTCACTCTAGTGTTTCTTTTCTTTAGGCTGCAAGAAGTACATTTATTTTCATTAGATGGGCTTGGTCAGCAGTCTAGGCCCTTGTGTTCAGTAATGGAGCATACAATTGCATGCTTTTAATAGACTCCCAGCGATGAATAAATGGTACATCCAGATGTGTGTGATAGATTTTAAACAATCCACCCGCTTGAGGCTTTCTGAACTGTCTCTACGGCAGTAAAACAAAAATTCTAGACTTACATCTATGTTTATGCTATTTATTTAAGTGAGATCAATGGATGTCGGGAGAGTTCAACAACAGCAAAAGCAGCTTGCTGGCACATGTGCTGGACCTAATATCCACAGCATTTCTTAAAATATCAGGACCTTGAGTAATGAGGCAGAGGACTTAGTAAAGCAATCATGCCTAATGTAAAGCTGTAATGAAAACAAACTATACGCAGAGGTGCAACACTGAGCATTAATGAAATTACAGAGTTGGAACTCAGTAGACTCCTGTCTGTGCGGCGCGATAAAACAGGACAGGACAGGAAAGCAAGCGAGGCATGCGAGTCACAGTCACAATTACTATTTCATTAAGGAGCTGCTAACCATTGGCAGGCATTCTCTGGCATTGTTGTAGGGAGGCTGGCATGGCACCGGAAGATGAGAAAAGGAGGGAGGGATGAGGGCTTAGGATAGCAAAGAGGGGAAGTAAGAAGGAAGAGGGGGAGGTGGGCTTTTGGTGAGAGGAAATATGGTGTAATTTGGGTCATCTCCCAGTCTGCATGGGGTCGAATGACAGAGCCACAGCACCTAATCTGTAAACCCATATGCTGAATTAATTGCTCTAATCTGGAGACAAAAGGGACCATGTAAGGTAAGGAAAAAATGATAAATAAAAAGAAATAAATAGCATTTCACTCATACAAATAGCATGTATTTAAAGAAACTGAAGCTACCTGTCAATGGGGGAGCTAAGAGCTGTATTTAGAGGGTGTGTATGGGGACACGCTCCAAAGCGTGTGACTGTTGGAGGGGGAGGGACACATCTTCGTTACCACATTTGAAGCAGCCTGTCGCTTTGACTCAATGGCGCCTTGGAGACTACAACCCACCGAGCTGAACAGCGCATATGTATGTCTCATAGCAACTTTTCACACACAGCCATGGGCCAACACACATTGTCTAATCAACAACAATAAAGCTAACAAATTCTCCTCAAGCAGAGATGAAAACAGGAAAAAGTAGCCCCTTGATACCATCTCCAGTGTAACTTAATCTGCACAGGAAAAGCACATTTTGTTCAATGTAAAATAAAAAATGGTGACAGAATGATCAGGTTGAAACTGATACTACTTGTTGGTTGATTCCATAACAAAGTGACAAAATTCCTCCTATGGTGATTGGCATGGAGTTAAATTGGGCCATGTTAAGTTTAGTCACCAGAAACCTGGGCAGTTTTATGAGGCAATTTTTCTAAACTGCAATAACATGCCAGCTAGAGAGATAGTACTCACTGCATGGACTTTTTGTGGGGGGAAAGTGCTAAACATTTATTCCAGATTAAGTATTCCCTGCAGTCTTCTCAGTGCTCTCCCAGTTTAGTCATATTTTCTGATAACTTTAAATGATAAAATATTAGAAAAATTATATTTTTATTATTCAGCACAACGTTCAGTTATCTTCAGGTTGAATATTAAAGTGCTTACCACATTTACATTGCAATAGAATAATAAAATCACCTAACTTTAGTGAGAACTAAAAAAAAAAGAGCTACAGACTTTCACTTTTAGTGTCAAATGATTTTTTTTACAGTTTTTGAGATGCCATTCCAAGTAATCAAAATCTCTGCTATTTTTATTGTTAAACAAATGATACGTAAAAGAAAAAAAAGGCAAGTACTCTTCCTTGTGTAGCTATTGCTCCTTTAGGATATGTCCCTTCAAACCATAATTTAATGAAACCACACACACACACACACACACACACACAAAACTTGTAAAAGCACATGTGAGGTCCTTCTGGCCCTTGCACAGAGTAAAAACACTAAAATAAAAAGAGATGAGGTCTCTTAAGATCACGAGAGTATTAAAGAGGTGTAAAATGCAACCTGAAAGGCAGCAGAAACATAAACAAATGATAACTTATGTGGAAATGATCAAAAATCACACTTATTATTTTTAATTTATTATTATTAATTTTTAGATCACCTTCAGTTTGCTTGGCCACCTCTCCAGTCATTAAACAGTGGCTGATGGCGGATAATTGTGCAAGTGATACAGTGCACTTTATTCATCTCACTTTATGTGTACCTGGGTATGTTAATAGGATTTCAACTCAATTTATTCAAGTGCTGATCAATGGCATGCAATCTCTGCACTTCATGCATTATGTATTTTAATGGAACTCTCTTGCTTTATGGCTGAATGGCTAAAGGTTAACAGTCCCAATAGGTGGGACTCCCTGAAGACTAATCTGAACTTCAAATACAGCTTTTTCTTTCCACTTCACATGGGAAAAAGCGCACAACAACAGGAAAAAGTTGTTTTTATCACCACGTCTTATGGCTCATTGAAGGAATGGAGCGTTCTATATTTCCCCTCACATCGTAGGCTCACTTTAATGTGAATGTAAATGCTCACAGACGTTTTGCTCTCCGTAGGAAGTGAGGCAGAATAAAAGAGGTGTTAGAGGATGGGGAATTAGTGAGAGGGCCACAGGCAGAAGGGTGGGGCTAGGGAAAAGAAAGAGGATGGGAAATGATTAGAGGAATGTGTAGGTGGGTAAAAGTGAAAATGAGAAAATCGAAGGCAGAAGAGATAAGGCTGCTGGGATAAAATCTCAGACCAACAGACAAGGATATGTCACAGCTTTCATGATTATCTACTTGAACTGTCATTTTGATATTAAAAATTACTCATTTCACCAGCAAGAGCTTAAGTATTTTTCTCTCCAGTTTAATATGGAAAACATCCAGGCATCTCTGAGGGCCCCTGTGTCTCTCTGCTGCCACTCCTTGCACAATAAAGCACAATGGCCTGGCATGCTATTCCCATGATGAGATTCCCTCTGGAATAAGAGAGGACTGTGAGATAAAAACCCCTCCAGTCCTCACTAAATCTAGAAATGGAAGACAGAAAAAGCACAAGACATATTCTGAGGGGTCAAAAAGCAGTTCCCAACTTATTGTGTTCTCAGTCATCTAGATTTGCCTTTGGCCTTATATAAAATTATGTTAAGCTGCCCAAGAGGTGACTTCTTTTAGTCGCTCTGAAACTGAACATTTTAAGAGCCATTTTTTCCCCCACTTTGTCAAGTGCCTTTCTAAGATATGCATTATGCATGAAAAATATTTGTAGTCTAATGGATTGTTGAGAGGATGTAAAATTTGATCAGTGGTTATTTAGACACAATCAAATGATGAAAGACGGAAAATGCAATCGGGACTGTTTTCTGGGTTGAAATGGACAAATGCTGCAGTGTCCCCCGCCTGTCTGAACAAGTACAGATCATACTGTGGGGAGGTTTTACAATCACATAAACAAGTACAGATTCACAAATCAGTTTCACACAAATTAATGAAAACAACTCTGATGTATACAATCAGAATTTAGTTGCATTTGCTGCTGTTATAATTCTGACATTGTTTTAGTTTCACATGAACGAAAAGTGGATTATGGGTTAGATGTATGATTGCTTAGGGAATGGGAGTATTTGGCAGTGCGAGTGAAGGCTTAAAGCTGTCAGAAAATCACTTAGTCCACAAAAGATTCCAGTTAGAAACATGACGTACAACCTGTAAAGAAGCACTTGACTTCAACACAGTCTGAAAAAGGTTCCAGCCATTTTAACTGGCGCCATCAGTCTCCTTCAGGTAATGCAATTAGATGCCACTAATATCTTGGGATGCTCTTTAAACTGCAAATGCACTTTTGCTAAATAGCACACATGGTAATAACTAGTGACAACACTAAAGGAGCCAGACTGAATAAGCTTTTGCATGTGATTGGTTGAAGTAACTGCACATGCAGAATGGTCCAAAAAGTGATTGAAATCAGGAACTCAAATTAGATGTTATCTAAATCTATGTTGGTGTGTTTGTGTTGTTGCCAGACAAAAAACATCACCTCCGATTTGAAAGCTGGGTCTAAGTGGTTCAAGAGTGGAATTGCATGTTTTCTCATGTAACCAAATTCTATAAACAAACCATGGAAATCTTTTGACTTACTGGTGGCATTAGCTCAGTACTCAGTTCTTTCTCAGCTAAAAATAAAATTATAGGTCTTAGAAGTTTTTGTTTTCACAATTGGCATATAGAATCTGTTCAACAAATCACAATAGGTGCACTTGACTTTTTAATTCATTTTTAGAATTATTTACAGCTTTTGAACAAACTTGTTAAACATGTTACTATCCACGAAAATTCTTCCAAACAAAAAAGTTATTTAACCAATCTTATCCCAAGTAATGGTTGTGGCAGCAGAAATTTTGGTCATTACATTTTATGGCATTCAAACCAAGCCAGTGATTCTCGGTTCCAGTCCTCAGGCATTACTGTCCTGCATGTTTTAGGTGTTTTCGTTCTGCTACAAACCTGAATAAGTAGGTGAACAAGCTTCTGTAAGCTGTGATTTCATGCAGAGGTGGTCATGCAATCATATTTATCAGGTGTTCTGGAACAGAGATACATCTAAAATATGCAGGGCTGTGATTCCTGAGGACCAGAATTAAGAAACACTGTTATAAGGACATCATTTTTTGACTTTGTCTGCACTCAATTACCTGGAAACACATTAAAATGTTATGAGCCAAATAACCAATAGTTATATCAAAACATAGAATAAACATTATAACATTAGCCCAGCACTTTAGCAAACTGCTTCCATTAAAATATTGGCAGCAGGAGCAAGGTAAGAGTTTATTCAAGATTGTACTACTATATGTGCAATAATAAAACTATGCCCAATTTATGTTTTATTGAACATTAGAGAACCTATATTAGCCTTATGAGAGTGACATGTAAAACTGAAAAAACCTGAGTGTTGCAGCATTCTAATCACATTAACTTCAGTGAAGTAAAGGTCTGTGGCTCAGTATCATCAAATACCTTTTCTGAAATGACAGATCAGTATTGGGAACAAAAAACCCTGTTCAGGACATCCCTAGTGGACCTACTGTGCTTAACGCTCAGAAATACACAGACATAAAGTGGACTGAGAAAATGCCACAGGGCACCATATATTAGGAATCAAAAGTTCACTGAATCATTCCAATCTTAGCCTGGATCTTTTCACTTGACGGATTAACTGGAAAATCAAAGGACACAATACTATATAACTAAATAAGGCCGATCAGGAGCTCAGATAGCAACCATGTATCCAAAAGACTAGAGATAGAGAGACAGAGAGGCAGGGAATGGGATCTGCTTCTTGCTGCTACTGTTCCCCTGAAGGCAGTGTAAGGATAAATCTTCTGAGGGATTATCCCAGCTACACAATGTTCTCTGTTCTGCCCATTGTATGCCTCTTTAAGCACAACTGATAAATTAGTTATTTATATTGTAAATGGATCAAAGTCAAACAGTGGATTTTCTTTTGATTTGTCTGGTTTGGGAAGCATTGCAAGTAATCGTAATCGGCTTCTGTATGCACTCCCCCAGCCAGATTCTGTGGCATAGACAAGTATGAGGCGTGACAATGTGTAGTTTTAGCCAAAAGTTTGTCTACTGTGTTTTTGTTTAGTTTTTTTTTTTTTTACTCTACCAAAGGTGTCTTTACAGATGTGATTTTCAGACCTCACAATTTCAGCTGGTTTTCATTCTAAAAGAAGGGCTGTTTGCCAGCAGGAGTTAGACAATGCCATGCAGGTGAACTAGCCACTTATGTTCCACTACCCTCATTTCACTCTGCCTGTCAGTTCAATGGGAGCCCAAATCAGTTTTTAATGACTTACACATGGGATCAGATATCTTTGTAGGATTCCTCCTGCATTTAATTTAAGGTAAACTAATAGCTTCATGTATTTGCAATTAGAAAAAATAATATCCTGCTTCAAAAAGAGTATCATCTTTTCCCCTTTTGTACCGGGAGCTCACTCTTCAATAGTTCATGAATTTTAATTCATCTGTGGTGGTTAGGTCAATCCCCCAGCTGTAAGACATGACAGAGAATTCTAGTCAAATTGAATTACTCTCTGTGTTTCATTGCTATTACCCCCTACCTTCCTCATTTCTTTTTCTCTTCCACCCCACACCCCAGTCCAATCATTAGTGTGTCCTTATGTTTTAAGTCAACTACCTATAGACAGCAGTAAGCTGTGTGGCTGTGTGTTAACTCCGGTTGGCCCCACCACATGTAAATGACTGGCACTTGATGTTTGAAGAGAAAGGATGAAATAAAATAGAAATCAAACAGATAACACAGAATAATCTTCGCTTTGCTTCAGAATGTGTCTTGACGTACCCTGGGTTTTATGTTTTATCTTTAAAGTAGTCAAGGACAGATACTTTTAGAGGTAGTTAAATCCTAAGTATTAAGAAACATGTTTCTGAGTGTACCTTTTAGTACGATAATGTATATTTTTTGTCAACCCTAACAGAGGATGTTGCTATAAGTTTTTCGCTAAATCAATCTGATATGGCAGGTAGCTCATCATGTTATCACAAAGCTCCATGTGTGAGGCCCTGCACTCTGAAAATAGCCTACAGAGTTATCATTCATATTAAGGCAAGCAGTCACTGTCATATTAAAAAAAATAAAAATTAAATTCTTAGGGAGGAAAAAAAAGTCACGTCAGAGAATTAGCTGCTGTGGACTGTTAAGGTGACCCACATTACACCGAGTCATTTGTATGACCTCTAAGGTGTTATCTTCAAAAGGCAAACATGGCAGCGCACCTGCCCTCTTCCTCTCCTTCCCACTTCCTAGGATGCCTGAAAATATCTGACTTTGCAAAGAGTCAGTCGAGCTGGATTTGAAACATCACATTACATTTTCAAGGTCAGAGTTTGTGTTGGGTGTATGGCATATAATGGGTTTAAGATAAATTATGAGAATACTTTTTTAGCATCACAGATCCCACCAAATATGCAGAAGCCTATGTTTACTGACACCAGCTGTATAAATATCTGCAGATAACTTAATCTTTTATTGCAGCAGCATAATCTCACACTTAACATGCAGAATACCACATAGCACCCTTTAATTTAAAATATCCCATGGGAAGAAATCACCAAAATCACTGGCTGCAAAGTTATTGGTACTCCTATTACCAATGAGCTGTCCAACCTTTTTTTTTCCCTGTAGAATGGCACTTCTACAGGGGAAAAAGTGTTTATTTGAAATAAAGAAGTGATGATGCTATGCTCTTTCAAGGTTCTCAGGGCCTGGGATAAAGAAACACAACCACAGCATTACAGATTCTTCATTATACTTAAAAGTGAGGATGAGATGCTTTTGTACATTCACCTGGTGTGTTTATAATAAAAAATCAACCTTAGTTTCATCTGACCAAAGCACTTATTTTTGCAATCTCCACATTGTTACACTTGTGGTGTAACAATGTGTACTGATGATGGATATGCATAGTACTAGTACTGATATGCATATTTTGTTTTTGGTATAAGTTTAAAACAACTGATTTGCTTTGAGACAACATCTGGACTATTGGACGCCATTCTTTGCCACGTCCCTCTAACGGTGAGCTCTAGCAATGTTTGTTACCTTATGCTGACCGTTGGCATAATAAATAGAGCTTTATATTTATACCCAAGGGAATCAACAAATCATAGATTACATATAAAATATTCGAAGAAAATCTAATTAAGGTTAAAAATATATATATTATTACCATAATATGTCATCCCTACTAGAAAGTAACAAAAGTTAAAGGTCAGATTTATAAAATCTTATGATTCTGTCAAAAAACTGAAAAGGCTTTTTGACCGGGCTGCTAATTAAAGTGAGCAATATTGTTGAATGATGTTCAGCCAGTCTTACATAGCAATATACTGAGGCACCACAATCTCTTTGAAGATGAAAACTAAGTTTTAGAGATGGCTACAATTGCATTTGAAGTTGTAATACAACTGAGTCATCTTAAACATTAAGATTGTGAAACTGGTTAAGAATGTGTCCTTAACTTGCATTGTGGAGCACTTTGTCCTTCACTGACCTGGATCATCAACTGTAAACTCATTAGAAAGAGAACACCAGATGACAAATACCCAAGGATCATGCTGAGCATTCATCTGCCACATTTGTCTGAGTGACAAAGCATTTCCTACTGGGTGAGAGGGTCATCTTACAGGTTTGACATGTACGTAGCCAATGGCCATACACTGGCTCCTTTGATCCTGTTGATGGCTTTTGTAATCTATAATGGTAGCAGAAATGACTGTTAAAGGGCAGAGTTATACATTGACTTCCACAGAGTCCTAACTGACATTACCTAAAGGCAGACTCTGGGCTACATTTCTTCATTTGTTTAAGAGATAAGCAGTTGTACACCGACAAGTGGATGGAAGAACACTGTAAGTCAACCAGATAAACTGGACACCCCTGGCAATTGCTTTGTTGTGCCTAAAAATAGTGGTTCCCAGTGGTCTGTCTTGGAAAAAAGCAGAGGCACACTTCATTATTTCATTATATTCCCTCACTCTGATTTACATACACACCAGAGGAAGAGAAATTCTTATCTGAGTATCGTAGCTGCGAAGAGGAGCTGTGGACTGATCCCCAGCAGAGCGACGCACACACACACACACACACACACACACACGCACGCACCGAAACACATCCATACACACATAAAAAACAAGCCCGAAACTCACTGGCATCCCACCCTCAAGAGGCATACATGATCTCATGTTATCCCTGTTTCCCCTTAAGCATTAAGATATGTGTGCATCATGTCACTGAGATTTGGACTGTGAAGTTCAGCCTTTACAGGCTCTGTGATAAATAATGTATCAAGGAACTAAATAGAATTTAATGTGACAGAAATACTGGATGCAGCGTTGCATCATTTTTTCCCCCCTACTCTTCTTTCACCTGTTTCTATTTTTTCCCTAAACGAGCACACAGTTAGGGAAATGATTAAATATTCAGATGGATTTTATATTTGCTTAGCTGTAGATTCTTTAGTCAACATACAGTAGGACTCTGTGACATGGACCTGACTTATGCATTTTCACTAACATGTATCTTTGAACTATTTGTTACCTCAGCGGATCTTGACTGGTGCAGCCAGGATTCTGAGTCAAAAAGTATGTTGCAATATTGGACACATGAGAAGCAGATTTTATTGATTGCACTCACAGTCATATTGTTATCTGGTCTAAAACAAAAGAGAAAAGTCTCTGTAAGTGAAATGCTTCAAGCTGGTTCTGGTCATAAAAAAAATTAATTAGGGAGGTAGTCTTTTGGACTGTGGACGTGTGTGTTAAATATTTGCAGGATGTGATTAGATTTAGAATATAATAAAGAAAAATCATGAAGGAAACTAGTAACTTATGGGCTTAAACATATACAGTATGTTACCAGAAATATTGCTTCTTTGTTTCCACACAGTAATAAAATAGGAAAATGTGGGCTCTGTTTCATGGCTCTGTGGGTATATTTAATCATTTTGACACTTCACCTAAACATATTATGAATGGCTAATGCTTGCATTTAGAAAGATTTCTACAAAAGAGGGCCATAAAACTGCAGAAGGCGGCTGTTGTGAGTCACTGGAGGAGTGAGGGGGTGGTGGTGTAGGGGTCACACAAATGTGGTGTGTCTGGGTGACCTTAATCACTTCCAGGTTCATCCAGACTCGGATTTCACTTGTGTGCCTCATTTCAGGTCAATGCCTCAAAGTCGAAGTAGGGCACAGTCATTATCTGAGGGAGCATAACGCAATCATCCACACAATACAATAAGGTCGGCACAATTCACTGAAGTCAGTGAAGTGTTGTCCATTACCTTTGGGTTTAAGCATGTGTGCTCCATCCACCAGCACCTGTCTATAATGTACTTCATATGTGCAACTCTCAAGACAATTTATGTTTTGCAGAAAAACCATATTTGAAGTCTGGACATAAGAACTTCACTGAGAGAACAAAGAGGAGAATTTTGTGAGATAAGTGAGTCATAATAAATGGAGGAATTATACTTCTAGAAAAAATGGCAAAAATGCTGAAACACTTAGTTCCTTTAAAGGTGGAACACACACTTGTTTAGAAGTGCCTTTGATTAATAACAACTGGAACATCATAAGATGGACTCTTGTTTCCGACCTGTCATTGTTTTCCTTTACTTTGCAATGAAATGTTTTTGCGTGCTTGTTGTTTTATTTTCCTTTTAATCATGTAAAGCACTTTGAATTTCCCTGTTTCTGAAATTGTGCTAGACAAATACGGTAAATCAGTTTGCTTTGCCTTTCCAAGATGTCACAAAATTAAAAATAAAAAAGACCACAGACTGTCTTTACTGTTACTGCATCATTTTTGAATAACAGAAATGACGAAGCATTTTGGATAGTTTTGCATATAGTTAGTCACACTCCTGTAAACTAAGGCCTGAGCTACACGAATTTGGGTGCTTTTAAAATCTTTTTTTTTTCTTTTTTATCTCAATGTTGGTTGGGTGGCATTAACTATATAAAAGCTAAAGCTTTATGAAAAGAATTGCAGATAATTTAAAAGAAGAACATCACTGCTTTAGAACCGCTAAACCATGTCTAAAGCATTGCTGGGCTAAAGATCCCCCCAAAATAATTGCAGTTTATGTTTGTTTTAGCACTTTTTACCATTTTCTCTCAATTAATAACTTTTTGAGTCTATACTTATTGTCCTACGGAAACAGCAAGACAGATGTGGAAACAACCTAATAAGATGTTGACTCTGTTCTTTCTAACACAAGAAGCCAAAGTGAGAACATGCAAAGTGGACACCCAAAAAATCCATTCAGGTTCAAATATAAATGTCCTTTCTTGGCATTAACTTTACAATTTGTTTCTGTTGTTTTTAACCAGATAATTACATTAAGATATTGAAACTGATATATATTTTAACCTTCCCTGGTCTAAAGAGATGTCGACTTTTAGATTTTTATTCACACTGACCCCATAAGTTTTTGTTTTTTTTGTATGTTGTTTCAGAAATTGATGGTCTAATGGGACAAACCCCTTGCTTTATTGCTGTCTGACTGTGACATTTTTCATGGTCCTCCTAAGCGTCGCACTAAGATCGGGGAAAGGTTAAATATTTCAATGTGAGAAAGGGCTGAAATCTGAGAATAAGTTGCCAAGGGGATCAAATAACCAGCATCCCTAAGTGAGTGTGAGAAATGTAGACGTAAAGCCACTTCACCTCTTAATGACTGTCCCATTATTCAAGTGTTGCACTCCCTCTATCACTGAAAACTATCTGAAAAATATGTAACAGTATGAATGAGTGATCTTGGGAATGAGTTGCTGCTCTTTTTTGAAGACTGCATGTGCATGAATTCTTTATGAACGTTGGTGAATATCACACGCATTATTTACGAAGACTCTTCAAAATATCCTCTATTCTATTATCCTTTCATGTGTTAAGCTCCAGCCAGCACTCAGCTTTACTGTGGTGTGTATGCTTTGTATAGTGTAGCATCTGAAGCACAAAGATACCTAGTACCACACTTTAAAGCAAGCTGTTAATTGGCAAAATCTGTTTTAAGTAGAAAAGTGATTAAGTCAAAGCACAGAGGTGCTGGCTTTGGTTTTCTCTGAGATATGTGGTTCCATTCTAACACTGACAAAAAAAAAAAAAAAAATCCAAGCCTCTAACTGAACCACAGGATGTTTTACCACTGTCTGGCATTAGCTTAATGTGGTTCACCATCTGAGAGTTAATGGCTCTGCACAAACCCGCTTGCTGGCAATGATTTTCAAGCATATGACATGTTGTACATTTTTATCTTAACCAACGCTTTGAGTAGCACCAGACTAATGACAAAGATAAATGTAACCATTGATCATTACAAGTCAGATAAAGAGATCCATCTGTACCTGTATTTTTTTTATGTCTGCTTATGAATTCTTGTTAGTAAATCGTCAACTCTCAAATGCTTGCTTAAGGGGTTTACTCTTGACCCTTTTTCTGCTCCCTTATCTATAGCTTGAGAAGGGACAAAGACGATTCGTATGTCTTTGTGTGTATGTGCTGACTAACTTTGCAGAGTTTAGTGTTATACATCTATGTCCACTGCTTGTCTTATTGTGTTTCTACCCCCAGATTTGTGCTTGACAGCTATGTGCGATATCCTGTTAGCTCAGAAAAAACAAAACAAAACAGAAAAGATTGAATAAATTCAATGTTTTGGTTAAACAGTTTCTCAGTATGTGCAAATCCTTTCAGTTAGCCCACTTATGCCATTCCCAGGTCTAATTAGTCAATGGGCTGATCTCATTTGTTCAAATGCATTTGCTGCAGGTGTCCGGTCCAAGCTGAGAAGATTGCCCACGGCATTAGGTTAGGGTGGTAGGCTTAGAAAGCCAATATGAACAACTTGATGGTTAGTATGCAGCAGTGGTCCCAGCACATATGCATGCTGTCAAAAATTTTGCACAGCAACTGTTCCTAAAAATTGCATTGCAGCTATTATTTCAAATTAAAACAACATTTTCCCCGGCATAAAAAGGAGAGCAAGTGCAGCAACTACATCTGTAAGAATAAATATTAATATTAATTAGGATATTATTTTCTGTACTTCGAAAACTGAATAAAGCATATTCAAGTGCAGCCGACTGAAAAGCAGGAATTAGAAGAATGTCCAGTTCATTTCTACACCATTTGCAATTGAAGCAATCAGGAACTAATAACAGGCATCTGCATCCTGTGTTCATGGGGGAATTCTGTCAAGACTGAAAAAAGGCAATTGTCTGCACTCTCCCGATTATCTCTTGCAAAAGCTTATAATCTGGCTGAAAGTACTTAAAGAGTCAAGCAGCAAAATAAACAACATTGATTGTCATCCCACTGTTCTTTTTTCTCCCCAAAGAGGACCATGCAGTGAGGGAGGAGTTTAGAGGCTAAGGTTGTGCTTTCCTCCGTCAGCGCCATCTGCTTGGGCAAATGTTAAGGCAGGCTAAATACCCCCTGAGTCCTCTGTTCAAACCAGATTATCAGCTATTCTAAGGAGGCGGACGAGCATCTTATCATCTCCCAATCTCTTTTACAAAGGCAAATCAAGAATTCTCCTCAAGGATTACCCGGATTAGGAAGGACACAGACATAACCCCTCTTGGACAAAGTCTATAAGTTGTTGCCTTGTCTTTAAGTCTATTTCCCTTCAGCTTGCAAACAAGCGGCTGCCTCTTATCATGAGATGGCCATCAGTTTCCTTTCAGACTATATAAAGTTTCCAGGGGAGATGTCTCATATTGTGCAAATATGAGTTTATCTAGATAAATTGGAAAATGGGTGAAATATTAATTTATTTTACTAATTCAATACTATGAAAATATTCTACTAATTCATCACACACATACATATATATAAAGACAGTGTTGATTGATGTTTTGACAGAATGGGCAGGGTTCAAAGCCAGCTGGAAAATGAAATCAGGATCCACCTAAAGTTTGTCAACAGGAAAACGTTCAGTGCTCTAAAATGTTAGGGTAGACCATTGTCCTAACTTTGGACTTGATAAAACACATTGGACTAAGAGCAGCAGATGATGACTCCCAAAATCATGCAGCAAAAACTTTGTTTAGACTTCAAGTAAGTTAAATTCCCAGTCTCTTTAGTCTGCCTCCAGATTTTCACATTTCTGTTTGTAAAATAACATGTAAAACTGACTGTCATCTAAAAAAAATGCTTTTTGATTTCATGCTTAGCCCAGGTAGGACACTGCTGACATTGTCTCTGGTTTATTGGTGGCTTAACACAACGAATGTAACAGTTGCTGTAAAGGTCCTGTACATGAATATGTGTGCTGGCTCTTGAAGTAGACTCACAGTCAACATCCAAATCTCATGTGTTGATTTATTGAGCTTAACCTAGACCCACCTATTTGAAAACAGTACATTTATTTTGTGCTTGTAACTATTGTTTTTTTTTTTTTATTAATCGGTCATCAAGCCTGGCTACATGCGAGATAATCGTTTGCTTCACACAACTCCTGTGGTATCACATACTTTTAAATTGCAATGTAAAGTGCACTTATAGGATTCAGTTGCATGCAATATTGCTGCAAATGCCGCTTGCTGCATGGTTGAGTGAATATAAAATGAGTGAGGGTTTTAAATGCAAAGATCCTTTGAGTGCATTTTCTCACACGCACACACAAGCACACCTGCTGGCTAAAATAATAACAATAACTGACAAAAACAGAAATACACAGAGAAACCTTGGTTATTTCAATTTTGTCTTATCCCTGCAGAATTTGTCTTTGTGTTCCAGTGGATTACACTTTAAAGTACATGGGTAAAACAAAGGCTGAAACCATGTAATTGCCCCAAAGAGCGGTTGGGGGCTGGACGGTGTGTGTGCGACTGCGTGTGTGTGTAGAGGGGGGCTAAGAGGGGTAAGGGATAGAGAGTAGGATGGGGTAAGGCGAGAAGGGGGGGGGGGGGGGGGGGGTCATTTCACCCAGCAGAAGCTTTTAAAGCTCAGCACTCTCTATTGTAATCACTGTATTAACATGCATAGAACCTGAGTCTGACAAAACCATGCAGTCCAACAAGTCCAGACATCCCTTAAAAAAAGTTCTTGATCTTAATCTGTTAGGTATTTCTCAATCTTAAGCAACAGATGATGATAAATTTCTACCTAGGACATTTTAAGGAAGATAAAACTATGTTGCAGGCTCCCCAGCAAGCCATGTGCTCCTGGCACACTATCAGCAACCACAGTTTTAGATCACACTTTTAACAAGGAACAAACAATTGTACAGGCAATCGATGTTTTTCAGATCCCCGCTCCACAGTCACACCTCGTTTAATCAACAGAATTGTTTTCTATGAAAACAATCTCCGGGCTGTACAGCTACATTCAGTGTCTCCGAAAGAACCACTCGGCGGGCTTCCACACAGATTTGATTGTTGCACACAAAGAAAAAGAAAGGTAGCCAGCCCTCCACAGCCATGATTGAATTATTCAGTTTGGCAAAGATTTGGCAGCAATTGTGTGGAGTGTTGCCTTGGAGTGCGACAGCAAAACAGCATCTTCTTGTTTCCTGCATCACTGCACAGCTCATGCATAAATAGCTTTTGCTTAGACAGCCAATATCGCTTTGGGACAACTTCACATCACACCTTAAACATGCTTGCTGCTTGGTAAATTGACTCACACCTTCCCACAGCAGCCCATGACATTAAATGCTTTGGATTTTAGACTCTAACATAACAGTGTTAGGTGTTTTTCTGAAACAGGTACCGAACCAGGGCAGATCATGTTACAGCTTTATACATACACAATGTAGGACAGCTTTTATCAAGATTACAAAGTAGTAAGTAGAAAGAGAAAAACAAAAATCCAATTTTTCACAACTGCTGATTTTTGTATTATATAATATGCATAGTGATGCTGATGTTACTAAACACATTTTGCTCTTAAAGGATAATCTGAAATAGCAAATGCAGCATTCACTTGGCTCAAACAATCTGAAATCTTAAACAGACACTTTATACCATGTGTGGCTGAAGACAGTAATCTCAGTGGAGAATGTTAGTGACTTGCAAAATCGATGTAAGAAATGCATGTTTTTTGGCCATCTCAATATTTCTCCATGTTACCCAGATTAATAACGGATATGTTGGGGTTTTATGTTTCAGGCAGGGGACTGATAACGGAGAGGTACTGATTGCACTGATTGCATTCTCAAGGTTGAAGAAAGTCACAGGAGTAGAGCTGCACACTTGGTCTAGAATAACAAACTTTACATGTGGTTTCTGATTAATCTTGAGGGGTCATTATTCTTAGCTAATTACAAACATGCCTGCCTGATTATAGCATAGATTCTCAATCTGTTAAAATGGAGAAAAAAAATAGTAGTTTGTCAAAACATTTGTGAACTTTTCCACATGTTTTCATGTTACAACCACAAACATGGAGGTATTTAGATTGCATGTGATAAACGCGATGTGCCACCACTGTGAAGTAGAACAAAAATGGTACTTGACATGTTTTTACAAATTGAAATCTAAGAAGTGTTTTCTTCATTTGCACACAACCCCATTTAGTCTAATGCCACTAAGCACAATCTTGTGCACGAAATTGCATTCAGAAATCACATTATTAGGAAATACAGTCCACCTGTTTGGAGGCCTCAAATTTGTTTCATTTGAACAAACAGCTTAATTCAAAACAATGAACATGACATACAAATCAGGGCTAAGGTTAAAGCCAGGTTAGGTTATAAAACAATACTCAAAGCTTTGTAATGCAAACCTTTAAAAAGATGCCTAAAATGGTAGTCTGGGCAAAGAGAGCATTCATCCGAAAAGTCACTAAGCAGCCGTAGTAACTCTGGAAGAGCTGCAGAGATCCATAGCTCTGACAGGAGAATATGTTGTTATGCACTCCAGTAATCTAGTCTTTATGCAGCAGTGACAAAAAGAAAGCCATTGTTGAAAGAAAGCAACAAGAATTTGTCTGCTGCTTGTCACTGTTTGTAAAGAGGATGTAGCAAAAATGTCAAAGAAGGAATTCTGGTAAGATGAGACCAAAATAAACTTGTTGGCATGTGCAAAATGCTATGTGTGGTGAAAAACTAACACTGTACATTGCCCTCTGCACAGCACATTGACACTGAAACATGTTGGTGACACTATTGTCTATGTGGGAATGGGTTTTTTTTTTCAGAACAAAGGGGAGCTAGTAAGCTAATTGTGCTAATTACAAATGACCTAATTGTGCCTTTGTAGTTGGAAATTTGATTTTTTTAGGTTTCCTGTTAGAAAAAGAAACACACCACCTGATGTAAAGGTAAAGTCGGAGGTCACTGGGAAATCCCATTTATCTAAGAATTACTGAAGGTTGCAGTGACACTGGAACAAAAGTTCACCTTCTAACTTGACAACTGGATTAGCACACAACCAGAGCTACAATTGAAATTACCTATTGCCAGATGCTCTCTATGCAGCCTGACTAAACTATTGCTAGTTAGGAAAGATTTAAGAAATATTTCAGCAAAGCTATGAAAGTCACACCCGAAAAGATTCATCTGTGATTGAAGCGATATATGGTTTTAAAAAGTAATAAGTCAGACGAATGCCACCTTGCACAGGTTTATCACGTACAATTTAATACAATGCAGTTTTGATTTGACAAAGAATTAAAAGGTACTCTTGCAGGGCACTGTATATTTCCCATGATTATAGCATAAACAACAACAGCAAAAACTTGGACCTTGATAAAAAGAAATATATATGACCAAATAATTCTATTAAAGACCATATGGACAGTCTCACCCACAACAAAAAGAATACATAGATCTGTGTGTGTAAACTCCTGTGTGTTGGTCTGTATGTGCTGCAGAGTTATCATTGTATTATATGTAATCACATTCACCACATATAACCAGCCTCCTGGCCTGTTGGATGAAATTGAATAATGTGTCCTCATAAATCATGAATCAATAAGTGTCAACAAAGAAACTCTGGAAGCAGTTCCCTCCCAGAAACGCTTCGGTAAAATGATGAGACAACTTCAACGTGTTGTCTTATGCATTTTAAAATCAATGCACACACCTATAAGGTGCAACAGCCTAAAACTGACCGGCAGTTTTAGCTTTAAGAACACACTTTTCCTTCACTGCTTCACTGATTTTATTTTATCTTTTGCATAGAAGCACCCGCTCAAACATCATCCACAAATGTTTGAAGTTAATGTTCTGTGTTTGATAGCCCTAATTTTTTTTTTTTTTTGCAAATTTAGAGCTTTTCTGAAACTGACTCATTATACCCATAAATACAACTGAAAAATGAACCATTCATTTAATTAACTGAAAGGGACAGTGCTATGCTGAAGATGTGTTGAAGCTGTTTTTAGGTAAAGGTGATGCATTTAGAATGTTGTGGTTTATCTATTATTAGAAATGTGACATTTATGTTCCTTCTTTACCAGAACACTCTTTTATGTCTGCGCCATTTTTCCTTAAATCACCAAGGACACTTTTCCCAAGGGAACTGATTAGCTTTCTTTCTCTCTCAGTTTTCAAAATGTGAAGTAACTTTGATAAGCAATTAAATACTTTCTGTTGTCAGGCTTTGTTTTATGCCTTTCAAGTCTGTATTTTTGGATCAAATCTGCATAAACACTGCACCGCAGGATGTTTGAGGGGTGCTTATTGTACCTTCTCGCATCAATCTCTCTTAGATGTGGAAAGCTCTGCATTGGTGCACCGCTGTACATCATAATAGAAAAGGTATCATTATCAAATGATCATTACCAGCTTTTTCACAGAGGGAAGAAAATAATAACAATAAACAATGTTGATCCAATTTTTCTGTATTTTCTTTTTGTCTGTGTACTTCAAAGGAAGTGTTCGCGCCGCATTTACATAGCTTTTTATCTGTAATATGTCCCTAATTAGAGATGTATATCTAAAACTTTATTTCTTCATTTCATTTCCTACTTGAGTGCAGCACTGCTGCAGCACACATCAGTACATGGTTATCCTTCTGTGGATAAAATGAGCATGTCAAATGTCTGCTCTTAGTGTATATAGCACCCATTAATGGTGTCCAAACAAGTAAGGCTACATTTACTTCCAGTGGCCACAAGCTGTCTGAACAACTGCTCCAAAATTAACAGTAAAAGAGCAATGCAAGGCAGGTGGCTCCCTAAATGTTTTAGTGCTCTCACAAAGCAGACCGGGCAGCTAAAATGACAACCGAGCTGAGTGGCACAAACTAGTACAATAAATTAGAATATCAATGAAAAGCTAATTTACTTCAGTATTTCTTTTTAAAAAGTACATTTAGTACACACACGCATATAAAATGTGCATCCCTGTAAGTCGCGATGATTAAAGCTTATAACTTTTGACAATCAAAAATTTTCTTTATCTGAAAATTTTAATATCACATTAGAACAACTACAGTACGTCCATGTACTGTGCAGTACATGTACTGGATTCTCAGTTGGGGTTCTTTTGTATGAACTACTGCTGAGATATTAAGAAAGCATGGGTTTGGTTTAGCAGCAACCTTCACCTCATCTAAATCATTGGATCCATGGTGTCTCGTCTTACTCTTAAGAATACCACATAGATTCTCTACTGGTATTGGTAGCTTAGCAGTGTGGGCAGGTATCAAATCTGATTTGTTTCACAATCCTCTCAAGGTTGCAATTATCCATTTTGCTTGGGTATTGTTTTCCTTCCACTTAGCATTTCATTAATCTGCTCAGATATAGCCCACTACGAAAAACAAGCATTTTTGTATTGACCTATAGAGGTTTGCCCTCCTTGTGGAGGGTCTTAGTGACAACTGTTAAGTCAGTGGTCTTCCCCACAATGGTGTAGGCTATAAAGTAACATTTTGGTATTAAAAATCTATTTCTATTGGCCTTTTGTAATATTCTGATATTCTGAGGAACGTTTGAGCTTTTCATTAAATCTTAATCGTCAAGTTTCACTTTTTGAATTCAATTCCTGAACTTGATTAACATTAGGATGATATTCTGAGTTATTGCAGTATACCTACATTAAATTACATTAAATGCCAAGAACAGTAAGTAAGAAGAGTCACCATATATTCCATACAATGCAAAAGACTTTAATAAATTTCAGAAGCTCACACATACATAAACAAAACAATTACATTTTTCTCCACACAGGCAAATAAAAATCAATTACAAAGATCATTTAAGGTGCATATTTTACTTCACATTAAATAAAAGTGAGGTTTCCTGTCTCCTTTCTCCAAATATATATTCATTTCCCCAATGATCAGGTAAATCTAATTATTACACAGTGCTAAAAAGCTGTGTGTAGTTTATACTGTGACTCCTACGCAGCAGTGAATACATTTGATACCATAATTGCAAGAACATATCTTCCTTAAATAATAACAGCCTGCCTCAGAGAGAGAGGCAACACACATAAAATTAAAAGCTTTAAAATAGGCATAGTCTGTACAACCATGACAAAGTAGGAGTGGGACGAGATCAGAAATGGCCTTCTGGTCCGTGCAGTAATTTGATTTACCTATTTACAGCCTCTCACACAGGGGGAAACAGCCTTTTGCTCCTGTCCTTTCTGTACATTTCTGAGTGAGTACACAGTCTATGTCTACATTAATGACTCTAATTCTATGGTCGTATGTATGTACTGAAGGCGCCTGTTCGGCCTTACCTAACAAATAAGTCTTTAGCTTTTCATTTAACAGGAATATTGAACATCGATGCAGCTAATCAATTACTTTGTTTACGGTGGAGGGTTTTCTACTCAGAACATTTTGTGATGATTTAGACATAAAGAAAAGGAAAAATTATGCTGGAACAAAAGCCAATAAGTATTGTTGATTTTGTTTTCTCGAAATTATATTTATTGCTGTTTTTAAAGAGAAGTCGTGGTTGCATTTCCATAATCAGGCGCACAAACTCACATTACCATCAGCTCACACAAAACCACTGCCCGAGGATTATTATTTTTCTTCTTCTTTTTTTTTAAACCATCTGGAGTCATTTAAATGTGGATCTCGTGGGTAAATCACTTCTGATTTAGGAGTAGAAAGCGACACACAAAAGGTTAGGCTTAGCACGCTTCAAATCTGCCCTACATAAACAGCTTTTGATTATGACCCGAGCAGTTAGTCCCTTGTGATTGTGGCTTAGCTCAACGTATTAAACTTGTCCTACCATTTCTTACAGTGTAATAACAGCTTGGTCGATCTTTAGCACAGTTGTATTAAAAAAGGGGAATGCAGTTGTATTGTGGGGCCAAGTGTACTTCTGTTACATCAGCCTCACTTGTCGCTCAGTGGCATCAAAAGTGGAACAAAAACAGGCAAAAGGGTGAAATAACACAAGTGGGCTCAATCCTAATGTAAGCCTGCAGGTTGAAGGCCCTTGCAGCATAAATACATTTTAAGTCATAATTGATTTAAAAAAAAAAAAACAACTAAAAAACATAGCAGGTAAGAAAATAAAATAGCCACTAGGCAATTTTCAAAAACAAGGCAAAGAAATGCAGTCGATAAATATAAACACCATCAACTTTGTGATAGATATACATACATACATATCAACATACTTTACACATACGGACTGTATTTAACAGCTATTGTACAGATCGGCTGAGTGAGTGAGACATTTTCAGGGGGGAAAGTTCAGGCCAAATCATTTTCACTCAAGAAGGGAAAATGTAGCATAGAACTCAATAAAGCATTGTAGCTTTCCAACAGACTCACAAGAAGAGCTTTGTCAAGTTTTAGAAAAGCATGTCTCCTTTTTTCTAAGACAGCCCACCCTCCCCCCTTTCCCGACTTCCAAATTCATCTTTGAAACTGAATTGAATGAAGAGGTGCAGTTTGAGGCTGTAGAGACAGTAAAGTACTTGTTTCACCTCTTCAGTTCTTCCTTCTTTGCCCTCTTTCCCTCTTTTCTCCCTTTTTTCCTCTCTTTAGGAAGTGGGAGCTAGAGATTGATTTTAATCCTGTGGGAGCGAGCTGTACCTGTGCCACAGAGTGTGCCATAGTGTGGTGGTTTCAGTGCCATCTCCTGAAATATAGAGAGACAGACAGATATAGGGAGATTGTAGTTACAATGTCAATGAGCTCCGAGCAACCTAAGCTGTAGCCTTATTGGTGAAAGGTTAAATTGAACACCGAGTAAGGAAAAAAAAACATCTCTGGAAAGAGAGTGGAGAAAAAGGAAACAGGCGTTCTTCAAGGCACTGCTGGCAATCAACTCATTATCATGTCAGGTTGCCTTGAAGAATGCCCCAGGTGTCACACGTTTGTGTATTTTCCTGTACTTATCAGAGCATGCAATCTTATCCAATTGTCACTCCCAATTTGTCTTTTTTGTCTCCCACCACACTAGTGCAGCACTCTCCTTTTCCCCTAAAACAAACATTTGATTCAATTTAGGCCCACTGTTTCGCTCGGACCCTTGCCAGTGGGTCCTCTGATATGTACAGAATATGACATTTCACTGTTACTCACAACATTATCAAACACATCTGCAAGTGTTTAAAAATGGGATAATCAGTTTGGCCTGCCAGTGCTTATATTAGGTAGACATAGTGATCATGGATGAAGTATTTCAAGAGAAAGGTATAAATAAAAAAGAGCAACTAAAAAAAAATATTAAGGACAACAAACATGGGCGATAATTATGGTAAGATTGACAATGCCACAGTTCTATTGTCTTATGGAGCTTACACAAAATGTTCAAACATGATTTAGGTGGTGGGTGGTGCACCTTTAGACTCTACACCATTACGTTTTGTGTTTCCCCTGACTGCAAATATTTCCAAACAGCAGAATTTGTCTTTCTTGAAAACATAGGAAAGTGAGGTAGCTTTCTTTCAGCTCACCATGCAGTCCACAGCATGGAGAAAATGCATCTCTGTTATCACTATACATACAGCCTAATTCACAACCTTTCTATAGCACATATATAGTTTCTATATAACATGTATAGTCAATAGTCATAACTGTAAAGTACTTTGACCTGCCATGTTGCTGAAATATCCAATTCAAATAAACTTAATTGATAGATTGATGTCATTAAAAGGATACTCTACCATTAAGAAGTCCATCTCCACGCCAATTTTTCAATATCCAAATATACCAAGTCGTATATGTCTTTTGCAGTTTTGGGTTTCAAAACTGCAAAAAACATATATTTCCAAATAATTTTCATAGTGTTGCTACAGTATAAAATCTTCTTACAATGCCAGAGAGAGTGATGGAATGACCTGAGTTTAATCATTTTTCATGGAGCCCTTTACCCTTGATTTGCTACATACTGCAGGTCATCGCGATGAAAGAAGTTTTCTACCCCTTTATTTTGAAAATCTGACTGTTTGGGAATATTTTCAGGTGCAGAAACCAAGGATCGTCGAGGTCTGAAAACCAACTAACTGGAAAATGAGGAAATATTCATTGTGATGAAAAGTGAACAACTACTCAGACAGACCATGCTTTGGCTGAATTTAGCAACTAAACTCAAACTAAAGATATCCATTTACACTAAATCCAATTTTGGAAAGTATTAAACCACCTACATTTTCACATGAGATATTTAAGTTTGCTTTCTTATTTGAACAGTCTCTGCATTGAATGTTTGACGCTGCTGTCTGAGTCAGTCCATCCAATCAGCCTTTTGTCATTCCAACAGGAAATTTTCCAGACAACTACCAGACCTAGGGAAGCACAGGAATGTGCTTTCAAAGCCATTACATAAAAGTCTGCGTATCATTTGTTCTTTCCATTTTTAACTGACAACCAAAAATCAAAAGATGAAAAAGTGATTGATTTTTTTTCAGTTACTTATTTTAGAATTGGGTACAGAAAAACAAGAAAGTTATTGTTTTTCATATTTTCAATTTTAGTCTTGAAACAAAAATTCTTAAAAAAGCAAAAAACAATAACAAAAAAACGATTGTAGGGCTGAATTTGATTTCTATATGTTTCTCCTCTGGTTTACATGATCCAGAAAGTCTTCAGCATGTTGGTTAATTAGCTAAATAAATGTCCCTTCCTAAATAAAGTTTATTATTGTTATTGTAACATAAAATAGTGTAAAAATTAAGTAGCATAGCCATTAAAGTAGTGAAACACAAGGGAAAAGCAACCTATTGTGTTCTAAAAAATATATTTTAAAAGTCAAAAGTACTTTGAATGCAAAACTTTAAACATTATTCAGTAGGGAAAAAAATAATAAAGAGCAGCGGAAATTATTCTTAAGCACAGCTATTTTCCCCTCACAGTCTGTCAAACTAAGGTTCCCAGTGGGATTGTTTAAACACAACCCTCTCCTGCATGCAACCCCAGTCAAAACTTCTACCCTTACGATGGTCCCTTCTCTGACGGAATTACGCATTTAAAAGCAATGTTTGCAACATGAACTGTGAAATTCTGAATGTGAATTTAGTTTGTATATTGATCGATCCAGGCAAAACCCTCTCTCGTCCTGCATCTAACCAATGTCTTTTTTCTCTTTAAATCTTCAGATGCTCATTTCAAAGCATAGCAGAATATTCAACATTTCTGCATGTCATACCGGTGCTTAATAAGTCCATAATCAGACTAGTATGTGATCCCAGAACTGTCATGGTGTCACTAGATAACCTGCACTTTTGCACGCAGAACGGTTTCCAGGTCACGTAAACACAAGCAGTGAAATATTAAAATCAAATCCGGTTTTTCCATTTCATATTTTTGATCAGAGACTAAAATTGTCAGTATGAGCAGGTTCAAAAACAAACAAAGAAAGTTTGGATTTATGGTTGTCAATTGAAAATGGAAATAAGAAATCACACACTGATTCACAAATGATATGCAAATGCAAAAACCTAAACGGTACCCCATCAGCTGATCAGGCGGATTTATACAGCTGGCAGCATCGACCAAAATAAATTTAGCAAAGTAGCATGAATGCTTGGCTTAGAAAGGGGTGAAAA
The DNA here is from genome assembly GCF_002775205.1 of Xiphophorus maculatus. Taxonomy (NCBI): domain Eukaryota; kingdom Metazoa; phylum Chordata; class Actinopteri; order Cyprinodontiformes; family Poeciliidae; genus Xiphophorus; species Xiphophorus maculatus. The sequence continues at coordinate 14,974,792 of NC_036465.1, read as the reverse complement.
ATCTAACAGCTGTATTTTGTGAAAGTGGAGATGTTTAATATCCTCTAATACAGTGTTGAACCCTGCATATTTGAACATTTTCAGTTAGACTTGAGGGTCTGTCTGTTAGCTTTCCAATTCTGAAAATGTTTCAGTTTTCTAAATATGGCATCTTCACAGAAGATCACTTCAACTAATCCACACTGTCCCTTAAGGGCAACTGTTTCAAAACTAGTCTGCTTTAGATATTTTAATTACTATATCAATCAATATGTTAGGTCATTTATATGTTTTTAATTTAATTATTTTATCAGTAGCAGCGATAAATTTTGTTTTTATTTCAAATAAAATTATTTTGTGTTTCCTCAAGGTGATCATACTGTAAGAATCTGATCCCAATCCATGAATAGATAACAGGACGCAAACAAATCATATAGTAGTTCTCTAGGATAACATAAAATTCATTATTCCATTGCCTTTCAATTGTATTATCCAAAGACAATCGAAAAATGCAACAGAGAAAGACAGGTAAAACAAGATGAGTATTGCTATAAAAACATTTTTATTAAAGTAATTTGAGAATATGGACTATGCAACAACAAAATCTTCTTTGGAGATTTGTCACTAGACGTTAGATTTAAGAAACAGCAGACCTTCAACAAACGCATTCATTAACCCTTTTCCTTTCGTATTTTAAGTGTGCTTTTTGAAACCACTAAAACAGGGTGAAAGTAATTTGATCTGCCCTCGCTAAAGCACATGCTCTAACAAGAGCTCCTCATCACTGAAGTCAGATTGACCTCTAATATCAAAGGGGTTAAGGGTTAAAAGAAAATGATGAGACTGTGAGAAGAAGGGAGGGAAGGCAGAGGCTGGCATTTGCAAATACAGCTCTCGCTGTATAATGAAGCCATATGGTGGCACAAATCTGTAGTCTCTGAAGTATTTTTACAAGCTTTCCTTATTATCAGCTACATCTGTAAGTCCCTGAAAACATTTTAGTGACCTTCAACCATAATTATCTCCTGTGTTCCCTCCTGATTGTTATTCCATGGGTGAGTTTTTTTTTTCTTGTCAATGCATTATTATTTTTTCTCTGGCTTTTCAGTGTGAAGTCACTAAAGCATTGTCTGTCACTTTGATAAAGCAAAAGGAAGAAACTTAACAACCTGCCTATGATCTCTGCCTTTGGAGCTCTGGCATGACGTCGCGCTGATGAGAGATAGAACTTAAAGAACAAATGCTGCTTTTTGTTTTAAGAACTGCACTTGAAATCATTTTGACAAATACCAGAGTGCTCACTTATTCTTTTTGTTTCATCTGATAAAAGGAGAAAGCCACACCTTTTGAAGAAATGGCCCGGTTTCAAGTATTTGTTTCTAGTCTTGCAAAATGGAGTTTTCTTCGAAGAAGCATGGAGATTAAATCAAAGTGAGATGAAAACGTAATTGGGTCCTAGCAAACCAGGGCTGCTGGTCATCTACCTCACATCTCTTGAGCACAAATTGCCCAAGGATAGTTTGTGGCATCCCTGATAATCTTAAAGGATGCCTGCCTTATTTTCCCTCATCCTTATCAGCCTTATTCGCAAACCAATTACAGTGATTTTAATCATACTGTATTACAAGTGATTAACCCTTTAGTGCATGTAATTAACCTTTGCAGCCACTGATTCTCATTGGGCATAGCTCCATGCTATTTTTTTTCTGTGACACAGGCTTTAAATAAGCACACTTTAAACTTGTGGGAAATGTAACATCTAAAGTGGGAGGAACTGCATGATAGTTGCTTAAGGGGACACAAAAATTAGAGACTGTGTGTTGTCATTGCAACCCCGTTAGAGATGGCTGCTGGAAAGCAGAACCCCTGAGAGCACTTTTTTTCTGATATATTATTCAATTGCTGGGACCCCTGTGACACCGAAATATGAAAAGATTGTAAACATGAAACCCATCTTCAGAAAGTCGAGAAAATAAATACCTTAGAAATAATGAGATATAAACATAGCCTGAAGATTTGGAAGAATGTTTACTAATCAAATATTCATGGGTTTTAAATTATCTGCTCAAAAATACTCCACTCTGATCAGCAACACAAGTGAAAATCAATTTAAATCTGTGATGAGTAAAATACATCAGGGATAATAATAATTTTGAATTGTTAGACACACACTGAATATTTCTGCATATTCTCTGGCAGTCATTACAAGTAAGAAGGGAAAATCATTCTGACAAGTTGTCAGTTTGTCATATAAACACATTATGGATTTAATCTTCAGCACCAGGGGCATGTAGTAAGCTTATGCATGATGTGGTGTGGCAGGGCATAGCTTTTGACTGAGGTTTCAAATAAAAGGTGTAAGAAGGGAAAAGACTATCAGCTCTGTGTGGGTGTCTTCATAAATTAGCCTAAGCACTACAGTTTACAGGATCAACAGTCATTTACAACGGCACTATGAAGAATTTTAAAGCTCGCTACTTGTCACACATAATATGCTGCGAGGCAAAAAAAAAGAGAGGCATAACACAACCAGAAATGAAGAAAACAATAAGGAAAATGATGGTGTGGACACAGACAAAAGATAGCACCTAATGGGAAAAAAGCATCAAACAATATTGATGCAACATCATGAAATTGACCCAGAAATATATGAGTGATCAAAACTGCAACAGAAACAAAAGCCACTGAAACCAAGTCATGATCAAATTGGTAAAAAGCAAAATATAAGAAAAGAGTTGAAAAAAAAACGTCTAAGTTGATTGAATATTTTAGACTGAAGTAAAACTAAATGAAGCGTCATGCCAGTGGGAATAAATTACTTCTCTGTGCTCAAGCTAGTCAACCTTGTGTAATTAAAATATGCTGCTGATGCCAGGTCAAATACTTAGTCATTAGAGACACAACAATGGCTTTCTTCGATGTCATGTCAAACGCACACTAAAACACATCAAAGTGGCAAGACAGCTTTGACAAGATTAGTCATCGTCCAAATCATACAATTTAAAGAATGCAAAGAATGTGTATCTGCATATGCCATTTATAAAAATAATTGGGGTCATTAAAGTGGAACATTTATGGGCTTAATGCAGAGTTGTCCAGGCAGGCATTTTATGGACTATTGCACCCTTGGTGTTTAAGTATATTGGTCCCCAGGCTCTGCATCACCTTGATCTCCATGACCCCCTCCCCTGTCCCGAGAAGTACTCAGTCTTCCAAACAGCACTGGGCTTGTGCTGTCAGGGCTGACTAAGGCCACCTCTCCTCATGTCTGATTTACATTTATTTCCCCTGCCAGTTGTTATTTATTGGGGCACTTCGCATTTGGCACATATCTTTTAGGGAATCATAAGCCCTTTGCTGTACCTTGGTATTCAAATGAGCCTCACTTGCACAAATCCTCACTGGCGCATTTAAGACACATACTATTTTAAGGACAGACACCACAAAACAGTGAGGTCATTTGTCAAGCCTCACACACACATACACACACACATGCACACGCACACAAGTTCTTTTTTTTGTTCTGAGCTATTACTTTCACACTTTATGGCTGAATGAATACCTGATAAAATAAGGACCCTTTGACACATTTTACATGCATTGTTAAACATATCAGCCAGATATACACAGCTTAATTCGCCCTTGACCTCAAATGCAACAGAGAGTTCAATCACTGTTTCCTATCCTCCAGGCCTCTAAATCATGCTTTATGCCACTAACTACGCACAGTCAAGGTAAATAAAAAAAAAAAAAAATGTTATTACCAAAGTCTTTGACAATTGATTTAACCTGCATTTTTTAGGATGCAAAAACAGTATAAAACAAGGTTTGGGCTATTAGTTTGATAAATTATGTCTTATTTCCATTTTGTGACCACACTTTTAGGTGCAAATGGCGTTTATGTAGACATGGTCATGGTTTGTGTGAGAAAACCCCTTGGCTTCATGCTTCCTCCCTCCCCCTTTTACATCAACTACCAAGGAAAAGCATGGGGAGTGTGAGTGGAGACTAGTGTGGGTGGGTTTAAAAAAGAATTCATGAATTACCTGCCGGGTGGCGATTTGCCCTGCAGCCTTGAATCCCCCCTGACAGCCGCACTCTGAGACACTGTATGGGTCGGAGCTAGTCGATGAACACTTGGAGAGTGAGTCGCAGCCCACCACAAAAGTATTGTCCAAGGGGAGCTCCTGGATCACGTGATGTTTCTTAGGGGCCACAGGAGTTTCTGGTTTGATTTGAAATGTGGGCTGAGGGGATGCAGATTTATAATGCTTGGCTAAGTCTGGGCTGTCAGGTTTGAAGGTTGTAGGCGTGGTCGCCCAATTGTACTTTCCCATGGTCTGCTCCTCAAGCTCTACAGGAAGATCCAGGGTGCCATTAACATGCTCATGTGTGGGGTCTTCAGGCTTGGATTCATCTATGGTCACAAAGTTTAGGAGAAGGCTCTTAGGAGATCGCTTCTTTCTCTTCTTCTTCTTCTTGATTTGACGGTTCTCTTGGTTGGGTGACACCCACTCCCCACTCTGCTTGCCTTTCTGAACTACTTTATGTCTAGGTGTCTGCCGGCAGCGCACCAAGGCGGTGACAAATATCACCAAAATAACAGTCATGGTTCCTGCTATGATCGCTATAACAACAATTACATATCCATTGGCTTGAGGCGTTATCTCATTGTCCCCTATATTACGATCCAATGGTGTTTCCATACTTTTTCGTAGCTGCTCTTGGATAAAGGTAGAATTTGACACAGTGTCATTGACAAACAAGTGTACAAGTGCAATAGCATGTAATGACTCAGGTTGGCCTAAATCTTTGACCTTGACCACCAGTCTATGCAGTCCCTGATCAGCTAGTACAATTTTCTCCTGCAGCGTTATGTTACCCGTTGTTTTGTCGATGGAAAAGAGACCTCGAGGGGAGACCCTAGATGTGATGATGATGTTGCTGATGATACTGTACTGCAACTCAGCGTTCATACCTGTGTCATTGTCAATGGCAAACACTCTGGTCACCACAGAACCTGGGGAGGTGGTGGTTCGTACCAGGTCATATGAATAATTGGAGGAAGGGATAACAAACACAGGGCGATTGTCATTCACATCGACAACATTAATTGTGACCTTGGCATAGGAGGAACTTGGAGGCTGTCCTCCATCAACTGCTTTGACCATGAAGGTATATGAGCTTTGCTGCTCCCTGTCAAAGGTGATATTTGGTTTGATCACACCAGTTTGAGGGTCAATGATGAAACTGTCTTTGCCGTTCAAAATAGACAAGGTGATAACAGCATTATCTCCAGCATCTGTATCTGTCACTGTGATCAAGCCCACTGTCCCATAAAGCGGCAGGTTCTCAGGCACATAGAAGTTGTACTCAGGGTGAGTGAAAGCTGGGCTGTTGTCATTGAGGTCCTGAACAATTAGCCTAACAGTGACATTACTCTGTAAGGGTGCTGAGCCATTGTCTCTTGCTATGACAGTGAATGAGTACCTCTCTTGCTTCTCTCTGTCCAGTCGTTTCCCAACAGAGAGAATTCCTGATCGCCTGTCTATGTTAAACCCATCCGGTGCATCAGGGCCAAGAGTATAAATTATCTCAGCATTGTGTCCGCTATCTGCATCAGTGGCACTGATTTTTATTAACTGCATTAAGGGGTCATTGTTCTCTGGTATTGACAGTTGAAATTCAGGCTGAGGGAAAATGGGTGCATTGTCATTCTCATCCTTGATTTTAATTAAGACCATAGCAGAAGTGTTCAAAGGAGGCGTTCCTCTGTCCGAGGCCACTATCTTAATAGCATATTCACGAGTGGTTTCATAATCTAGAGGGGCAGCTGTCTCCAGTAAGAACTGATCATTAAAGACAGGCTTAAGCCGGAAAGGAACATCATGGTCAGTGTAGCAAGCCACTTTGCCATACAGATCGGCATCCTTGTCAGTAACAGTAATAAGGGCTATTTTGGTGTTGAGAGGAGCATTCTCAGACAGTAGAACAGTCCCATTTACCAGGTTGATAATGTAACGAGTGTCTATGGAAGGAACATTGTCATTAACATCTGTGACATTGACAATCACTGTGGCTCTTGATGGGGTTGAGCTGCCATCACTTGCGAGAACAATGAGTTTATGAACAGGAGTAACCTCCCGGTCTAGAGGTTGCTTTACAGTAATCAGTCCAGTAGAGCTATTGATGGCAAAATGACGCTTTGTTGAGGAGGAGATCTGGTTGCTGAATGAAAAATGGACTTGTGCATTGGAACCCAGGTCTGCATCTGTGGCGTGAAGCTGAGCCACAGAAGTCCCCATCGGAGCATTTTCTGGAACAGAGACTTCCAACTCACTGTCCCTGAAGATAGGACGATTGTCGTTGACATCAGAAATGGTAACCTGGAGAATGGCAGTGCTAGATTTAGGGGGGTTGCCACCATCTTCTACCTTGATCTTCATCACAAAGGTGTCCTTTTGCTCCCGATCAAGATTCTGCTGAACAATGAGTTGTGGCCACTTGTCACCTTCAGGGGTCTCAATGATGTCTAAGCCAAACTCATTGACACTCTGAAAAGAGAAAATATCTGTGGTTAATACTGATGCTACACATGACAATGTGAGTATATTCTTTAAGGGAACAAATTCAAAACTCTAGTCTAAAAAATTGGCTGGTAACCAGAATAGGCCAATTTTCAGCTTGACCATCAGGTCAGAAACTCAGAATTACAGTCTTTCCAATTAAATGAGAAAGTAAAATGCAGATGCTAACAGGTCACACAAACAAAAACACTTATCAGTCGTGGAAGTTGTTACCGTGAGAAGAATCCTTAAAGGCTGCCAATGATTATTAGTTTTGGTTTAATAAAAAATATTGTTTGCCAATATGTGCACACATTTGGTAAACAGTTCCTGAGTTTGTTTAGATCATTACATGTCATTGTTTATTTTTGTCGAGACTTAAAGAACTGGGAGAAATTTTCTTTGGTGGATTTGTGTCGGCTGTTTTTTGAAAAAGATTAAACAATATTTTATCCTTGTACCTTTCTGCTTGGTTCCTGGCACTTTTCAATAATTAATGAAATACTCTCTACTGGAATCAAAGCAATCAAACCCTTCTTTCAACTGTTCATAAGCTGTATCCACTGGATTTTTAATGATGTATATTTGGTGATACATCTTTGAGGATGGAAGGTCTCCTTGTCATCCCCCTGATCTTTACCTCCCTCCACAAATTCTCTAACACATTCAAGTTGGGACTATGGTTAGACCACTCCAAATGCTAGTATTACATTCAGGCCGTTGAATGAAGAAACATGTTGGTAATATTAAGGGTTTACTTTAAAATTTGATTTAGCAGAGACATGGATGGTTTTGGACTTAACTGTCTATTAAAATGTAAGAAAAGCATATTTTCTCGCTGTTAATAATTACATTTGTAGTGATATAGAAATAATTCCTTAAAATTCTAAGACATTTCTCCACTCTGCCTGGATAAGTAGAATCCATACAAATGTGCTAGAATAGTGCTCAAAAACTGATTCCATATTGTGATTTATTGCTTGTGAAAGATCAAAACGAAGCTAATTAATCTGCTTGAAATGTGGCCAATCTTTGAAATGAATCAAGTATGTTCATCCTCTCTACATAACTACAGCTCGAATGGATCTTCTTTAGCCTTCACAATTTTTGCCTTCCCCAAAATGAGATTTCACTTTATCCTCCTATCATGTGTCATGTTAGAATGGAGCAGGGAACCTGGCACCATTTTCAGCTTCATTATCAGAGGGAAAAAGATTGAGGGAAAAGAGACACACCAATAAACTTATATTTGGGTACAATGCGAGATGGGATCACCTTAAATTAAAAAGAGCAGAATGGAAAATCCTACATATTAGAGAGGCTTTTTGCTCAAGAGGAGCTAAATCTACGCAAAGGTACAGCTGGAAGAAAATGAAAACAAATGCATGAGTAATCCACATGAGAAACCAGATGAACTGGCAGTAGTTGTTAAGAGTAAATGCCTTCCTAATGTTTAAAGTAAAATGTGTATGGTATAGACCCATAAATCAGAAGGAGGTGGAAAGGAATAAAGCAGGTAAAAGACAGAAAGAAGGGATACAAAAAGAGGAGAAAAGGAGAGCAGGGGGAGGAAATAAGAAGATCAAGCCTATGAATGAGCTGCATGCACATTATGAAACAAAGAAGCCCTTTGAAGCTCTCTCAGTCAGAAGCAGTTTCATGGTAAAACAAGAAAAAGCATCCTCTTTAAAGAGATAAGCTTCATGCTGCACATAATGTTGGAAGAGATTACTCTGTCTAGGCATAGCTATCAAATGAGATTAAGATATGTACATTCTCGTTATTCAAGGGGGGACCATTTTAACCAAATTGCAAGCACAAGAGTGTGCAGTATATTTCAAAATGTGGAGCTGTCCTTCTGCCAACACAGCGTTGTAGCCGACACAAGAACGTGCAGCTGCAGCATGTAAATTATTGTGTACTCTGAGAAATTGCATGCAGAGGAAATGTTGTCAACACATTAGTGATTGACAGAACTACTTAAAAAAGTCAATGCAGCAGCACTGATCTTCTAGGCCTTACTTCGGGATCCTTCTGGGCAAAATCTTACAAAAATAAGTGGACATGGAACGTAAAACGCAGAGAAACTGCCACATGGTTAAACTCTACAGAATCTTTATACATGCTGAAAAATGATTTCTCAGGTAAACTATAGGGGCGAGGAAACATTCTGGGAGCTGTAAAGTTATCATCCTCTCCATCCATACAGAGCTCTTCAATCCTCAGTTGTTTGACTAGTTCATTGATTCTGCACAGTCGCTCAGTATCTGTGCAGTGATATTTGGAAAAGCCTGATAATAGTAGGATGTTGAGTTAGCATGTGTCAAAGGGAATGTTGCACAGTGATTTATGAGCTCGCAGTTCCACTGTGCTTTTGTCTTGGTTTCAAACAATTTTAAAACTGACAAGACAGCCCTCACTGCATTTCAATAAGTTGAAGAGAGCTTTCCCTGAGACTGTGCATTCTTCTGAATGCAGAATTAGTCTGGTGGATTGCGATAAGATCTGGGGCAGGCTAAGAAAAGGCCAAATACTAGCATGAATCACTTGCAGGAAATCTTAAGGCTGAGGAAGAGGACAAAGCTCTCTAAACTATAAAGTGTGCATGCCTTTCTGAACTTGCTTGATGACTGTAATTTTATATTACAGGTCCAAAGGTTTGTGTGAAAGCTGAATTTGGGGTTGACACAGGGCAAATGCATATGAGAACTGGCTAATTTTATGACAGTGATTGAGTGACACTGACAGAAGATGAGCTGGTTGATGATGTAAAGGATGACTGTGAACATAATTTTCACAAACAGTGCCTGAGATTATCATTGATTTTATCTTTTACTCCACGTTTGAAATAAAACTCAGATTAAACTTAGAATAATATGTCACTGATGCTGAGTGGTGAAAAAATTATTTAGAGGTTTTTATCACAATGTTTCTCTTTGCATTAGTTAATTTGTTAAACCGTTCTGCTGGCAAAACATTATGAACAACCTCTTATTTACAATGTTAGCCTTACTGATCGACACATTCAACCCATTCTCCTATTCTCCACATGCCTGATCCCCGTCTATTTTTCCTGATGGCCAGAAATATGTCTATAAATAAGACAATAAAAGCCCAAAATATTGATCATTTTATATCAACTCCAAAATAGAAGGGAAAAAATTGAGAACAAAACTTAAAGCAAATAACCTGAAGACTGAAATGGGTGCAGCTAAATTACTCAGTATTATTATTTTAGGCTTTCAACTTCTTTATCTCATGAAGCATCCTGCATTTAGAAATAGTATCAGACTCCCTAAGTTAGAGTTTAATGGATATGTATTCAATTGAATATACAAAATGAGATCTTTATTTCAATATTCCAGCAGTGCTTATCATGCCAATATAAGGAAATAAACACATTTCAAAATACCAACTCCATAATGACTATCTTTGTTTTAAAATAGAAAAAACCCTGTTTTACAGTGACGGTTAGTAACTTGAATTCTCTTCTGCTTTTTGACATCTTTCAGCCGATGTTGTCTTGATTCTACCGTAACTAGGCCTGGGTGTGGCTTGTTTGACTGACTCAGTTGTCCAAAAAATGTGGTTAATTGCAGTTAATTTATAATTTACTGATGGAGACAATTAACTCCTGTCATTATATAATTACATTATTAACAACTACAGTCTCTTTTACATGCATATACATACAGTGTGCCCTTATCTTCTTCTATTGATATGTATAGCTTTGCAAAAACTCCGAGGACTGCATCTCTAAGCAGAATATCTTGCACATGTACTGTTCTAGGAAATCTCACTGTAACTCCACATGTGTTTGCTTTCTTTGTCTTGAACAATTATTTTGGGTTAATTTTCTGCGATTCATGACATAAAAAATTCTTCACACATGGGATAATTTGTCTGCAAGTATAATCTGCAATAATTTCCCAGGGGGCTCAGTGGTACCCCCAGAAAAAAATACACAGCGGAGGTCAGACCAGGCTAGTAAAAACTTTAGGGTGGCACAATAAATATTACAAAATTAAATAATTCCTTAAAGCACTTTGAACTGCCTTGTTGCTAAAAAAGTGCTACATAAATAAAACTTATTCTTTTACTTTTTAAATTTTAGAAAAAAGGAAAAGTGTACAAAGAGGCTGCCTGGTTTCTTTTATTTGTTTCTGTATGTTGAAAACCTGGAAGTGACAAAACACTGAGTATGGCTGACTCTGTCGTATGATGGTAGCAATTTTAGAAATGTGCCCTGAACAACACGGGAAAACTGGACAAACTATCACTCTTACGGAGCTTCTGAGACAAATCTCCCAGGACCAAACTGAGATAGACCACGGGTGGCTTAGCAGCCAAAAGCTATTCTAGGAAATGCTTGCACAGTCCTTCCCCACTAAACCTCCAGCTTTCTACTGCACTTCTGAAATGAACGATACCAAAGGCATGAAAATGACTCAGGCTCTTTTAATGCTTTAACTCATATAGAACCTGGGGCACGAGGAAATTAATCTCAGGTCCAATGAGAATATAATGAGAAGAATTGAATCAGGGACCAAAAGCCACAGATGCTCTGAAATGTATGACTACATGCAGGGGTTTATGGCGCTATATATTGTGAAAAGGGCAACGAAAATGATTGCAGATGATCACAGTAATGAGCTGAACATTTGGTTGGTGATTTTCCAGACATGAACAATTCAGGGCACTGCATCGAAGAGGCCCTGGCAGGGAAGAGACGCTTTAAAAATGCCTATTGGTAAGCGAGACAGATACAGAGAGCAAATGTTCTGTTCATTCTATCACAGTATTGAGGCAATTGTTAAATCTACACCCCTCTATGCTCTCACTGATCTTACTCATTTTGAATGCAAAAGTTGTTCCTCCATTGTACTAATTCTTAGTTTTATTCTTTATTTGTAACAAGTGAAATATACAGCTATAAATTAAATGTAGTTGAAGATTTTATAATATTGTATTTAAATCTGAAATTACACCTAACACCTTTTAGGAAAAAAGAAAGCAAATTAAATCACTATGCGACGCTGCATGCTTTTCTTTGCAGAGATTTAAGACAGACTATAACTTGTGTAACATGTAACTTGTGGCTGGAAATCGGACATGTGGGACTCTATATGCTGCGTCTGCACTCTTCGATGCATATTCTCAGATATATCTGCACGTAGAGAAAGGTGGCCCATTTTTTTACAGCCTTCTGCCAAAATGATATAAAGCACATAGAAAGTTTTATGGCTAGTGTTAAATATTTTAGGTTTTGCAACACATTTCTCTTTATGAAAAAGTAGGTCACATTTTCAACGCAGGATGTAAATTAATAGCATTTTTTCTTTTTTTTTTCCCTCAAAGAGAACAATGCTGCACAACCAAAGCATAGCAGCAGGACTGTAGAGTCAGTTGATTCATATCAAGTGAAATCATCTAAAATGGTAAAGTAAAACATTACAAGCGTCCACCAAAAAAAAATCTCAATTAGTCAGACATGTGGCATTCTGAAAGCAGTCAATGACTAATCAATACCATCTGCATTAAACATTTTTCAATTACTAATGACAGTCAAGTGATCGATTTTTAATAAGACATTTTTCTTCCACTTACACTTTTGTAATTATAGTAATCTAAGTCATAGACATCATGAAAAGGTCCACGAGGAATTTACATGTAAACTGTTCTATAGATCATCGTATATGATGATGTCACTAATGCCATCTAAAACCATTTAACATAATAACCACTATGAGCTAAGGAATAACTTTGAACTCAATATAATCAACAAAAAACCTCATTTATACCAGCAATTTCCATTAATCATTGACTGTTCTTTTAATCAGTTTGAATAGCTTTTAACTAAATTGAATTAATAACAACATTTTTCACTATATTTTTTGTAGAATAGATTTCCAAGTAACATTATATGACAGTTCATCTTCAGTTCAGTTTCCTACAATAATATTTTAGTTACATATCCACTTTATTTGGTTACATAGTTATTTATGGTTATTTACTCCAGGATTTACACAAGAACCAATTTGAACAAAGTATCAAAAATGATTTATAACTTTTGTATTAAAAAAATAACTTATACTATATATGTGTTCGTAACATGAGTTAGATAATTCCATTTATGAATTAAATTGAAGTACCAATCCAATAGAATCATAATCAAGTGTCAGTAAGTTATCAGTTTAAAGAAACTTCAATTTAAAAAGCAATATTTATTTTAAAGTGACCACCACTTATAGAGAACAGATGGGGAAATGTTGCAATTTCTTTAGGATTCATTTTCTGTGGTTTGCAAAACTGCATTGTTGTTGAGAACATTTTAAATGTGTTTTTCTGTTTCCAACAGTTCCTATAAACACTGCTAGTTTAGCTAAAGAAGCTCTGTAATCTGTGAAACACAAGATTGTCTTTATGGTAATTTTGGTTTATTTGTATTGGAATAAGAATAGTTAATACCGGCAAATTAAAATTAACATTTATCTTAGATATCCGAGAGGGAAAAAAGCTAAGTAATTGTATTAATAATACTGCAATAATGTACATAACGGACTTCAAGGTGGTCAATGTATTTGCTTTTTTGTGTGACAGCTAGAAGGCCATTGGTTTAAATCTTGGCTTAGACTTTGCGCACTTTGCATGTTTTCCCTGTCCATATGTGAATTTTCTCCAGGTGGGTTTTCAGTTTTCTCTCACAGTCCAAAAACATACGTGTTAGGTTAACTGGTGACTATAAATTGCCTTTAGGTGTGACCGACTGAATCCATGGTTCAGTGTCTCTGCTTTGGCACTGTGACGAACTAGAGATCTGTCCAAGCTGTACGCTGAATGCAGCATGTTGTTCGCTGGGATATACTCCAGAACCCACTGTGACCCTAAACAGGATTAGGCGAGTATAGAAAATGTTTGAAAGGACAAATGAATGACTGAGATGAGTGATTTAAATTTAGGAATATTTCTAAAGGAACGTGAAGTGAGCAGAGATCAAGCTATTCTTCACAAATTGCTAAAAATTTCCTCAAGAAGGTGTGTGCGACGGATTTTAGTGACTGTATTTAATTTGAGTTCGAACTAAGCAGGCAGATGATGAGACATGGTGAAAAAGTCTTGGCTGACCAAAGCTTGTAATTAATAACAGCATGGCTAACCATCATAAATAATAATATTTTGACCTCCAGAAACATGTTTATATTCAGTTTTTACGCTCCTCTAATTATACTTCCCTAATTACCGCTTCTTTCATTTAAAAAAAATGAGTTCTGATTTAAACTAGGGAAACTTTTTATTTATTTATTTATTTTACATCCTACTTATGTGAGTTAAAATAAGAATAAATCCTCACCTTGACCAGCTCATAGTGTTGGATCCCATTAATTCCCACATCAGGGTCAAATGCTGATGGCACTGGGTATCGGGTGTTGATGGCTGTGTTTTCAGGGATGGAGATGTTTATTACAGTGGACTGGAAGAGGGGTGCATTGTCATTCACATCCTCAATCAGGAACCGGATCTTAACCAATCGAAAGATCTCGTCGGGCAGCACCGCCACCTCGATCTCATAGTAGCAGCGTTTCTCCGTGAAGATCCCCGAGCACAGCTTCTCCCGGTCAATCCTGTGATTGGTGGTGAAAATCTCCCCTGTGCTGGCCTCGACCCTCACCAAAGGCACGTCGCCCGTCTTATACACAGGCTTGAACTGCAGCGGAGAGGACAGTCTGATGTTGGGGTCCAGGTTAAGGTCGAGGTCCTTGCGCAGATTCCCGATGCGAACGTTCTCCTGCTGCTCCTCCTTCACGATATAGTCCCTCTCCTGGGCCTTGCATAATAAGACCAAACAGGTGAGCAAGGCCACCAGAACATGCACCCGACTTGCCAAGTTCATGCTCGAAATTAGGTGTGAGCTTCACTTCTACAGCTGCGACTCTTTCTGAAGACACACAAGAAAGGGGAAAAGGAAGAGAAAAAAGAAAGGAAAGAAAATTAAAGAGTGTTCTTGTTCAGCTGTAATTAGTGATATTTTCCCATATGGAGAGGCTTCATCTTGACCTCTTTATTCTGACTAGTTATGAGCCAACATCCTTCCCACGTCTTTGAGAGCAAATTAATGGCAGTTTTACACAATTAACCTTTGATGACTTCCGCTGAGCAAGGACACACGCAAAGGTCAGCAGTTCATGCATGCCATAAATCCATTTCATCATTATAATAAATGATTAATACAAAAGTATGAAACTTGTTGAGTCAATGGTCGCTTTATGCCAGTATTAATGCATCACCTTGCTTGATAAAAGTGATCTGCAAAAAAAGATTAGATCTGAATGAGTGAAAATGGTGCAGCAGTATCCTCATGAAGTGCAACCTCACAACCAGATCCCAGCTAATTTGGAGGAAGCAGAACTAAGCCTTAAGCGTTAGTGCTTTCATGCAAGAACACACATGAACACTTGCACTTGTACTGCCTGACAGAAGCTATTAATGGAAAACCTCATTTGCTCTGAATGTAAACAATGGAGCACTCGCATATTTCACGTATGCCCATGTGTGTAAGCGAGCACGGGATGATAAGAGTTCTGTTTAGACGACTAACGACAGCGGAAAGAGACAACAGAGTGGAACTCTTTGTTAAAGCCACCATCAATCAACTTCAGAACATACTTTTTCCCTGACATTAAATCTCAACAATCCCCAGCTGGCTGTTTGTATGAAATGACAAACCCTTGTTGTGTTTGACAAAAATCTTGACTCTTTGATATGTGTAAATGGATGCCAAGGGGCAAGAACCCAAGTTGCCAAAACCCAACTAGGTCATTGGAATGTGATAAAGGAGTCGCGCTCTGCAATGCCTCGCTACCACTGCATGCTAGAATAAAATATTGACTGCTTTCCACCACCCAATTAGTAGGTTACTGGGGAGTTACTTTGTGTGGTTTGCTAGCTGACATTACGACTTATCCATTCATTGAACCCATTATCAAGCATGTTTAACAAATTTATTCTAGAATTTCCATCACAGCACCACAGGTCGATTTAGATTTGCACCACAAGCTTCCATAAATCTTTGGCAGATGATATGTAAAGTATGAAGGACCTATATAAACAGAGAGCAGATTTATACAGCGCTTGCACAGGAAATGACAACAATTGGACATTCTCACATTTTGTCATGCAACAGCCACAACGATTAGAGCATTTTATGGGGATTTTCAGTGATAGTTAGCCCAGTTTACATTTTTATTCCTAAATAAAAGTCAGCGCAAAATACAGTTGGAAAAAGTTACCTTACCATATTAACAAATTACTCTCGACTCCATTTGCGTGTAATTTAGTTTCCGTAAACAAACAGCTGGTTTGTGAAGTTTTCAGAAATTTGTAGAGAATATTAGTAGAAAACACTATAAAGAAGTATAAAGAAGAATGGCGCTGCACAGTGGTCATCACTCAATCGATGTGTGCAATATTGCAATTCCAAGGAACTGGTTTAAATACTATTAGTAATTATAATAATTATTAATAATTCTAATTATTAATATTTCTATCTAGCCGTTGGAAACCAATCTGTTTCTAGAGAACTCTGTCAGCTAGAGTTCTGACTTGAATCTGATAGAGAAAGTGTAGAGGGAGCTTTTGATTAGGATGTTGGTAAGATGTATTCCGCTTGAAGCTCATCACGAACAATGAATCGTCAAACATATCTCTGAAATCATGCCATTTTATTTAAAATAATACCTCTTGAATGTTGTCTTAGTATCTTAGTAGTTTTTCCTCATTTCCTATAAGAAAAACTTCTTGGTTGAAAAAGTATAACTCAAACATATTACTTTTCTAAAACTGCCAGGAATATGGACAATTTTGTGTGGCTTTCTATTCTTGCCAGAAAATAACGATAAAGCTTTCACAGTGTTGTGAAGACACTGTGATGAATGAGAAGAAAAAATGGGTCAGGAAAGTGTGTGTTCAGTTTCTGATGTGGTCATGTTCCACAACGGTATTGTAATTACATGATTTCCTGATATTGCGTGGTCTCTATTAGAGAAAAAGAAATGCAATAGATCAGGGATAAAAGTTGTGGAAAACTTTACAGTGGGGTTAGGCTATTTGGGTACACTACACCCAGAGTTTACAGAGTTCAGTCCGTAATCACAAAGGACTGAACTCCGATCAGTCCTGCAATGACCGATCAACTAAACAATGACACAGCGAGTAAGATCAGTATTAATCAAAGAAGCAGCCAAAAAGGTTATAGCAACTCTGATGGATCTGCAGAAATTTACAACCCAGGTGGGGTTGTAAAGGACAAAGATTAGACATATACTCCATAAATTTAGTGTTAGGGATTTTTTGGTATTATCATTTTATTCTTACTTTAGTTCACATTAAGTCTATAGATCTTTGTGATTTTCTGTTTAAAGTGTTCTCTTCTTTAAATGACCTGGAGGTCACTACTGTCTGTTCAACTTTACGAGAAATAGATAACACTGAGTTTCTCAGCCCTTTTGCAAGAACACCCCCTAATTTAGTAAATACCTGTGAACAGTCGTATTTTGTTTTCTTGACAGTATTGACCGAGATTTGAACCGGGCTCAGACCTTTGATCAGATATCACATCTGGACCTGGGTTGTTAGATGTTTGGGTTAGAAGTTTTACGACCTCTGTTGTTTTTACGGACTGCCCCTTTGCCTGTCCTTCTCTGACAATAAAACAGGAGCCGTTGTAAGGGAAGCCCAGAACGCTTTGTGAAACTGATCGGAGGAGAAGTTTGACAAAGCCTTCCCTTTTGCAAAAGCTCCACTTAAAATTCATATACGTTGTCTGTGGTTCTTTCTTTTAATTAGGTTCGAAAGGAAAATACCTATCATTTAGTCTTTGAAAAATAGTTTTAAAAAATGCCAAAAGACTTTATTTATGTCATTTGCCGCAATGCATGTAGGGGACACAACAAGCTTAGGAAAACGACGCTTTGTTCAGATGAGGCCAAAATGACACTTTCTGGCTTATAGCCAAAATACTGTGTGGCAGAACACCCTAAACATGTTTTACTTCCATGAAACATGATGGCAGCATCATGATGTGGGGATGTGTCGTTTTCAACAGGACTGGGTCACTACTGACACTTGGCATGAAAATGACTGATACTATTTGCCGGGAAATATTGGAGGAAACTTGTTAGAGGCTTCAAGCACTTCAGACTGCAGAGAAGGATTACTTTACAGCATGACTACAACCTTAAACATATCCAGATCTACTATATATTCTTTTAAAATATGTTAATATGCTAGAATCTAGATCTAATTTTCATAATTGTTTGAAAAGACTTTGAAAAGTGATGTTATCAAAAGGCCTCCATCAAAGTTTGACTGAGAATGAGCTATTTTAAAAAGAGGATTGGGCAAAAATAATTGTTTTTGAGAAATATACCCCAAAACTTGTGCAGCAGTAACGGACCTAAATATATAGGCAAGCTATGCTTTTTAGATTTTTATGAGTGAAAACATTTTAAAACCATGTATAATTTTTTTCTTCAACTTTACAATTATAGGTAACTTCATGTTGAAGTCATATTGAAGTCTGTGGCTTCAAAATTTGAAATATTTCAATGGGTATTTATACATCTGCAAGAAACTGGATCCGTTTTATAATGAAGGATCCAACAGTGCATAGGTATAGCATATTTCCTCTTCATATTAATACCAACTGCACATCTGTAGTTCTGTATACGTGAGAGCTAATTTCATCATCTATTTCACACTGTGTGTTTAAGTCTAACCCTGCTGGGTGTTTTTTAATCACATATGACTTTTCCTATTGGTATAATGCTGTTGTGTATTCTTGAAATCAGACATGCATTTCCACCAACGAATTTCCTACATTCTGTGATGGTCTGCATACAAATTATGACTGTAGAAACTGAACAGGAAATATGATTACTGTGGAACTTTTTTTTGTCATATCTTACGAAATTCCCATCTACCTACATGAGTCAAATCCTCAAACCAATGACTACCTCAAAAACCTGAAAAGCACTACAGGGGTCTTCTAAATTGCCAAATCAAAAATGTTCATAGCTCACTGAAGATCTCGTCCAGCTGACAAAGAGGGATTGACTTAAAAAGAATATTAATAACTAAGCCAGTTTTAAATATGCAACTATTGTGAGGCGCTTCATGAAACATGTAAAGACAGACTTCACATGCCTCAAAAAGCAGTCGCATGAGACTCATTACAGTACAGTTGGACAAAAAGAGAAAAGAACGGCCCGACATTGATCTGCGTCTTTTTTCATTCATTCTACACATGCAGCCTGGGCAGTGTTGTTCTGTCAAAAATACTGACAGTATTATATCCTATTAGTAACTAGTGTGTCACTTTTACTATTAGTAGAAGTGACACATTTTACTCACAAGTGCGGACCTTTTTGGAAAGTGAGCAGCAATTGCTTCACTGCGATGATCACCACATGGTCCGGGGCTGAGCTCGCACCACGTATAATGAAGTTTAAATTACATCCCTAAATGGGATGTGATTCGCTCAAGAGAAAAAAGGAGAAAAAGATCAAAGGATGATCTAGATTTCCTCTTCCTTGTAAGTGATAATAATGTTCTGCTGGATGAAAGGTTGTAGTGTGTATTTTCACACTCAGAACATGCTGGAGTACAAATGTAGTGACAAAAATTACACCTTTGCACTTCATTGTAATTTTAAAGAGGTACATTTTTCTACTATATGAGGCATGAGAGCTCAGTCTGCTTCCAAGTGTGCACTAAAATGTGAAACTGTGCTCTCAAGCGCATTGTGGTCGAAACTTATTTGCTACTCGCATTTCATTAACTTAATTCAAGTTTCCTTCTCGGTGCCATGATTTCCCCAACATTTGCACTTCTTTTCACTTGTCACAATTCTTTACAAACCTGTCCATGAGGGATAAGCTAGGTGAGAGAAGGAATAACGCTGCAGGGAAAAAAGGAAGTGGGGAGATTCGAGGTGTCAGTCAGAGTGTCTCCATTGCTTACATTTCACTAGTCTCCTGAAATTCTATTTTGAGCCCCCAGACAGAAGGTTGAATCCTGTAGGCAAACTCAAACTTCCCTCTTGGGAGAAACAGTGAAGAAGGGGCTGACCAGACCAAGATCCTCTTTACACGACAGCATGATGGGCAGGTCTTCTTGGTGTTTGCGTCCACAGAGGGTGGCAGTGAGAGGTGAGATGCTCCTACTGTCACTCCCTGCCTTCACCCCAAAGATGGGCATATTGGACACTCTTAGTGTGGTTGCCCTGAGACCAAAACTCATGGTGTATTGAGTACTTTAATCTGTCAAAGTCAGGTTTTGAGTTTCATTTCTTTATTAATTGTTGCAGTTGCATCTATTAATACTGAAATGGCAATGGTCAATGCATGGCTTCACTGTCTCTCCTTGTTCTTTCTTTCCGTCTAAGAGCCTTAAGGATCACAGATGGCTGACAAAACATGTTTCTGTCAACCACAGACAGTTCTTTTTCAGTCCACAAACACAAAACTATTCTCCCCACACAGTAATGGAATAAAATTTTAACCAACACTGCTACTATGTAGCCAAATTCAGACTACAATTTGTGATGTACCTGTGTTTTACGAAATTGGTATTAAAATTTAAAAGAGCGCATCTTAATACAGTACTGACACCATAAGAAACACAAGTTTGATTTCAGTCAGTGTGATCATTCATAAACAGGACAGAATCCTGAAGGGTTCAACCGCTTGATACATTAGTAATAGTTCATAAACATTTTCATTTGCAGCAAAACAAGACAATTTTTTCCATTTTACATTGACCTGAAGCGCAAAGTCCATGCATCCATATTATAGTTTAATGTATTTGTAACTATCATCTTGGTTTCATTGTAACTACTTTTTGAATATGACTTTTACATGTATTATTTTTAAAATTAAATTATTAAAAAAATATTAAATAATGCAAAAATATATGTTTTTGAAAACAAAAAAATTATCAAAAAAACTGATATGCAGTTAAATACATATTTGACACTTTAGAGAAACACTATAAATCCATCATAGTGGATATTGTTTAGTTTTCTTGTGTTGCCTGGACAAAAGGCAAGTTTTGTAGTTATTTTAATATATTGACACATAAGGGTGATGGAGAAGGACCTTGATGTTAAAGTATATTCTAGTAAAACTGTGATGTTTTCTTTCATTGGAATACCTAGAATAGGCTAAACTTTGTGTAATCACTTAAATTAGTTATGTTTTTAGGATTAAGAAGAGGCCAGGATTAGGCAGGATTACAGCATAATAAAGATAAGATTTCAGATACAAGACAGGCATATGACCACGGGTAATCTGAGTTCCATGGCAAATGTACTCTTGCAAGTGGATAAACCAAAATTAACTTAAATTAAGCAAATATGCAACATATTATTGGGAATATATTTTCACAATATGTGATTGTTTCCTTCCTATTGTTTTTTTCTTTGTTTTTTTTCTTTTAACCTTTAATCAGAGAATTTTAACTGAAGCACTGTTGATTATTCAGGAGGGATATTCAACGCACATTTTACATCACTGTTGTTATTCAAAGGGCTTCGCAAACCACTGAGACATCACTCTTCATCCCAACTGACAGTCACACATATATATATATATATATATATATCCTTACGCTCTCCCTGAAGAACCTGTGTGCACAGGCACAGAATAAGATGATCGCCCCTGAGGTCTGCGACACGTGAACCGCTCGAGCAGGAGCGCACTGTTGCCGCGCACCCACGCATCGAGTTTAGCGGCCAAGATGTTGAGAGACCGGTCTGAAAAGTCCTGCAGTTGGATGCTCATGAAAAGGAGGCCGACTTATCTGGGCATTATAGCACAAAGCACGGTAAAATGACGCCCGAAAGCGTTGCCATTTACGCATTACACTTTCATAATGCGACAACTTATTCTCAGTGAACTCCATTTTCCTTCTGTTGTATATTTGGAGCCTCTCCGAAACTGAATCACTCGCGCTAAATAAATAAATTAAATGCATATCTAAACACCCTAAAGAATGTCACTTCACCTTCTCTGAAATTCGAGTAATTGTACAGGGAAACTATGGTCCGTGGCTGTACTGGGACAGCTATTTGATTTAATACGGACCAAATAAGCCACAGCATCCGATGTTTCCAATTGCGCTCAGGAGACAGAGCAGTGCGAGCGGTCAGATAATTTGAAGACGCGCATTTTGTGACAATAACAATCAGGACTACGAACAATATTAAAAGAAAATCTCACCTTCTCTGCTGGGA
Organism: Xiphophorus maculatus; assembly: GCF_002775205.1. NCBI lineage: Eukaryota > Metazoa > Chordata > Actinopteri > Cyprinodontiformes > Poeciliidae > Xiphophorus > Xiphophorus maculatus. The sequence goes on along the minus strand of NC_036465.1, from coordinate 14,952,958 downwards.
GATGATGAAAAATTAACCGTGAGTGTTGCCGCGATGAGACATCTCTGACTCACAAAAAAGAAGTGCCATGAATTAATCTGAAGTGGGGAAAACGGAGAGAAAGGATCCTCATCTGACTCGGGAGTGAAGCACGAGCGAAGCAGGAAAAAAATCCACTACAAAAACTTATCCTTGTGCTAAAAATGTGATCCTTCCGTTTTTTTAAAAAAAAGAAAAAACAACTTCGTGTTTTTATTTATTTTTTTGTTTTGTTTTAGAAAGGGAGGCTGTAATTCCTCTTCGGGTCTCTTGGACTCACAATCCCACAGCCGCAGACACGCAATGATCCATGGTTGCTTTACATAAACTTTGTATCGCTAACCTAATTTGACTTGGAAAATCTACCAGCGGTTTTCACGCTGAAACAACACCCACACGTGTGCTAAGCGCCTCTTTGTGCGAACATTACAACTTCAATCCATGAGGGCGAAAAAAAAGGAGATTCAAGAAAAGAAAAAAAAACAAAAAAAAAACAATATGCCTCTAATAAACAACTAAAAAAGCTTGAAGCTAATTTATTCAACAGTCAATTGTTTGGACTGATTTAAAAGCTCCGCACACAGAAAAAAAAAACTCTTAAATGAGGGATGCAGAGAGCGCATCGCCCCCCCAGTGGAGTTGGATCAAAGTGTGCCTCAGTGCAGCATCACTTACAGGAGCCGGGATAGGCGGTTCACCGTATCTGTCTGCTAAGCTGTAGATGTCTCAGTAGTATAGTATGAACTCAGCTCCTCAATGCTGCCCACCTCTCTTTCCCTCTCGCTCTCCCTCCGACTGACATCATAGGCAGAAGGAGGAGCCAGCCGCAGCTTTAAGAGCCACCGGTGCTCTTAAAGCCGCACTGCGCTGGAGAGATGCTTTCGTCGGAGATGTACAGTACAGTTGGTAGACGTGGAGGTGTGGACCAGAGATGCCTGGGTTGCTTGCCGTAGCACTGTAGCCAGCGTAGTCTAGAAGTCTGCCTGAAAGCTAAGTGGGGGCACTGTTCTCTTTCACATCGAGCCTTGTCTTTTATTTCCAGTAGGGGTCTACTGTAACTTTGGCGTCTTTATAGGATGAAGAAGTTCTAATTCTCTTCAGAAGATTGATCATGTCTTATTGAAAGAGACAGGATCCTTCTGATATGTAAACCTTCTTTGTGAAGGTATAAATATATGAAGGACATTAGGACGTTATGAGCATAAAATTATTCCACAGAGAAATTCAAGAAGTTATTTCTTCTCACCCTGGTCTTAACTTAACACACACACACACACGCACGCCCCATCACACACACACACGTCCACACGCCATCACACACACCCCCACACACACATATATATATATATATATATATATATATATATATATATATATATATATATATATATATATATATATATATATAGCACCCGCGGCTCACAAGTGCTTAATACTGACTGAGCAAATGGAGTAGAAAAGATGCAAGTTAACATCGGCCATGCAGACACGGCAGTTTTATAATGCAGGGGATACCTCTTATCACAACAGATATCCATGCTGGGCCATCCTTGGCAGTAGAATTATGAACACCTTTCATGAGGTCATGTAGTTTCCTCTTTACTTTAAAAAGATAACAAAAATCTGTGCTTAGGGTATGAAATATATATGAAATAGTAAATCTGCTTTAACGAGTTGGCATGCAAATCCTTTCCTTGGTTACGTAGCACAGTTAGCTTAAAGTCTGGTACAAACCACAAGTCGGTAGACAGGTCTTAAATTTAGTTGATGCATTCCTAATGCAACCTGTATAAGCACTGTTACTACCACCTTACTGTTCTAACAGTTGACTGAAGTAAAAGCAGTCAATTAAATTTTAATCAACATTTCTTTTGGCAGGATACATTACCAAAACAATCAAAAATGTTCCCTGTACTAAGTTTCTGCTGTGGTTTATGTTGGTTATTAAGCTATTTACTTCTTATTTAGCTCTTTGTTTTTCTAGCTATGTTTTGTTTGGATATTGTTCTGTTTTTATGCCATACCAGCCTCAGTCCTCCCAACCCCCAGTTGCTCCGCATTAAGTTAATTAGTCTCACCTGATCCTTGTACCAGTAATCACTCCCTCCCTGTGTATGCATAAACTCCCTGGGTTCTCTCAGTCTTGTTCAGAGCCCCCTGTTGCCATCATCAATGTGTCACTGATTTGTGTCCTTGTTATTTCCCTTTGTGTCTCCTGCCAGTTTAGAATATACTATTTTCTTTAATAAATATCCCACTGCTCCATAAATCTACCTGCCTCATGCCTGCATTTGGGCCCTACACCACACACGGTATAAGACAAACAAATATGCTTGATTAAGCCTTTAATAATGCTAATAGCTAATATTTAATACCCTCCAAAATGTCCTTTGCATGTTGATTTTCATAGCTGTTTTAGAGCAGCTAGTTCCAGGTAATTTGTAGGTTTCTTGGATATTGACATCACAGATGTTACTTACTCATTTTTGCACTTGACGCATGTAAACCTGTGAGAACTAAAGCTTTTCTCTTTATCCAACCATTTTCTTTACACTCTTGTCCCTGGTGGGGTTGGGAGGGTGCTGGTGCCCATCTACAACAAGACATTTTGGGCGAGAGGTGAGGTACCCCATGTGAGAGACATCAATTCTAGCTGATTATAAATATTAATGATAGCAATAATAATAATAATGAGTGTTTATTTGTTGTCAGAAGTTTGACATGTCCTAATTACAACTCATTCTAGTACTCAAGAAAAGCTTTTTGCTGATGTGCCATATGGTTAACACCATGACACAAGCTACCCATGATATAACACGATTAAAAAAATACAAATAAAAACACTCCTTATGCTAAAAGGAGTTTGAGGAGTTTACTAAAAGGTAATGTAATTACAATATTTAGCATCCTGGGAAGATGGATGACCACTATGTTTGAGGTTTTAATTTGTTTTCACAAGACTGTGCATATTGATGAACAACTGCATAAAGGTGTCCACTAGCCTGAAGGCGATTTCTGCTTTGAAGTTTCAAAACAGGTTTTGTTATCGCTCTAAAAATAAAGAATACTAGATCAATAAGAAAGATAACGGAAATTTTACTACATTATTCAAATATGAACACCCAAACAAAGAAACATATATACTTTATGAAAATTCAAGATACACCATCATTTTACTTCCTGTTTTCCATTAGTGAGCGAGACAAAAAAGCTTTGTAGTCATAATAAAAACAGTAAAACTCACAAACTTCTTAAAATCTGGTAAAAATAATAATAATAATAATAATAATAATAATAATAATAATAATAATAATAATAATAATAATAATAATAATAATAATAATAATACTGCTCTATCAAATCAACACAAATTCATGATAAAAACTTAATTACATACTTTTTGTTGTACAGAGGCTTGCAAAAGTATTTATACTACCAAGACCTTTCCACATTTTGTCATTTTACAATCACAAACATCAGTGTACTCCATTCAGATTTTATATGATTTAGACAAACTTAATCCCTTAATGCCTAAACTTTCTTCTGCAGGGTCTGGAGGCTGGCCTGAATTCATAAGGAAGGTAACAACTTCCAATGAAAACACTGTATATTTCAAACATAACTTAAAACAAAATTGACTATGCAATTTGACAATTTAAGATTGGACATTGCCCAACACACTACCATCAGCGGGTCATCACAACTCCATTATGCCATTCACTATTGTTCTTAGTAGCACTGGAGGGAAAAGTATTTTGTGTGATAAGTTCAGCAGACTCGCAGTTCCATCAGCTGCCACTAATCTAGTTGTGAAAATCGGGGCCACTTTGTGGAAGCAAGTATTAGCAAATTAGAAATCTTTAGCAAGACAAGATCTGAACACTTTTGCAAAGCACTGTATTTAAGACAACAGAAAAGCTACTTGACTTGAAGTAAAAATATAATAATAATAATAATAATAATAATAATAATAATAATAATAATAATAATAAAAACATTTTCCAAACAATACTATCATCCTAGGTGCAGAGTTTGTTACTGTTTGTTATGACCTCACTGAGGCTTGCATAAAACATGTCATCTCTGCAAACTCTGGAGTCTGGTTTTCAAGCCATTTGGAATTTAGGAAGCCTTATGCTTTCATCCTGATGGTTTCTTTGTGTGGATTCGTTGTAAAACGGAATCTTCGAGACACAAAAAGCCGTGTTTTGTTTATACAGTAGCATGTAACCTTTTGCTGAACCAAATATATGGCTGAGAGCAAAATTAAGATCAAGACATACAAGTGATCAGTGCAATTCAAGTAGTAATCCAAAGTAGCAAAACAGGATGGGGCGTTAGGGTACAATTTTAAAATGTCTTCAATTGTACCTTTGATTGTGTTTTCTGTTTCTCTCCAACTGAATTCAGGGCCTGCTCTGTATAAAGGTAAAATCCTCACAAACAGTTCACTAACTAATATGGCTTATCTCAGTCATGCACAGCTCAGAAAAGTAAAAGTAAAGGGATGAAGCTGCAGAACTAAATAGCAAGGTTGCTCTATATTAACATTCAGAGGCATTGAATAAGACAAGCTTCTTTGTCGACCATACTCTGCTCAATGCCAGTCTTTTATTTTGTATTATCCTTTCAGCTTTAACAGCATAACTTGTTTAAAGGGGCCACAGTGCAGCAGCTGCTGTACTTTCATCTTTGTTTATCACTGTGTGAGTTGCCATGGATACATTTCTTTAACATTTAAACCTAGATTGTTAATATTGGATTACTTCCAGCAACTAAAAAAGAACAAAGTTACCCAAACTTGTCACTCTGAAAGTACTGCAGAAGAAGTCCAAAGCTGTTCTTTAAAAATATTGCAGACATTTTTCAAAAGTTGAAGACATACTGACAAAACATTTTTTTTTTTCATTCATACAAGCCTGGTTTGTATCCATGGCAACTTTCAAGACGCATTGAGATTTACCACATTGAGTTAAAACTATTGCTTTGCCTCTGTTCTTTTCTCATTCTGCTTCTCTATCTCACAGTTTCTCAAGGATCTCTGGAGAAAGTAAAAGATTTGAGAAAGATGGAGTGGACATAGTGAGGACAGTTCAATATTTGCTTTCATCTTATTGGGAAAGAGATGAAATGGTATTGAAATAAAAGATAGACAAAAAGACATCCTGTCTGAAATCACACTTTGAAAATTATATTTGAACGTTTTTCACATGGCATGAATATGCAAAATACATAGTTGGTTTTGTATGATTCTGCAAATTGCTGAAACGGTTTCCATTTCAGCTGCTTTGTGTTTGTGTTATAGTGGAGGCAGAAGACAATATTCATCTCATGCAATTGTCAGTAAAAGTAAATTACAAACTACAGACTATTTCTATGACAGGAATTCGTGTAATCTCTTGCTTAAAGGACTGTTTGATTATTTTATTTGATATTAGCTGACCATGTGCGAACAGTGTTTTTTTTTTTTTCAATCTGTTCATGTTTGCTGAACATGAACAGCTATCTTAAGCTAAACTCTGTGTTATATTTGCTTTACATGATTTCAGAACAAAACATCTAACTTGGCTCCAACATCACTTACTCTTGCTAGTAAAATAAATGGGTGCACCTAATGGTACCCTATATAGGGACTGACAGGTATTGAAGGATATTAGCTTGTATTCAATCCGTCCGTCCGTCCGTCCATCTCTGCTGAAATATATCCCATAAATTCATGGACTTGCCTTGGGGGCTATTTAATCAAGTATCACCATGAAATCAAAACTCTGATTAGTTCATGACCATAAATGGAAGATAATGTGCTACTGTAGAAATTTAAGTAGCAAAGAACTTCTACAGATCTAAGTGGTTGTTTTTCTGTATGAAACATTGAACATGTTATTTTCTTTGGTACCAGTGGAGCTAATGACAACATTAAATCCCAGTGCTGAGAAGACCTCTGTTGACAATGTCCACTCACAGAAGGTTGAATCACACTAAACCGGCATAAGACAGACTTCATTAGAAGGTAAACAACTCTTGAGGCTAATGAAGGGTCCAGCAGTGAGTGTTATCTAGCTGAAATGCACCAATTAGACTACAGCCAGTTTACAAACCACTATTATTGTCACATTGCATGTCCTCACACAGTCATAAAATAATGTATGCAGATGACAATGAGAAACAGGTATTATATTGTTGATTGTTCTGAGTAGAAATTCCAACATTGTCTGCACATATTCATGCCTTCTGTGCAGTTGAGTGATATCATGTTTGACCTTGACAGTTGTTATTGCTAAACTGCTAATTGTTTTTTTACAAACCAGCACGTTATAGTAATTTCATCAAAAGGGCTGTTTCTGTAGTTGTTTTCTTTTCTTATGTTTTTCTGATTGTAGAGCAAACACATTTCCCTTTTTTCAAATAATTTGATAATAATTCCTTAAATGAACAAGAGTACCTAATGAATTATCTATTTACAAGAAAACCAAAAAATGGTCAGTATTTTAAGATCTGTTCCATGTTATAAATAGTGCAAGCTACAAGTGATCATTATAATGCACGGGTAGAAAGCATGCATGGTAATGACCATGTAATGACTATAAATAAATAATGATTCCATGAAAGTGTTTTGGTGTTCTGCTCCATTTCCTGCACACAGAGGGTTTAAAATTAAATTCAAAGAAAGGCTACAACAAGGTATTTTTACAGGTTTCCAAAAAGCATCAATGCACCTTTGACATTGAAACACAGGAACTCAACCAGAGCACTAAAATATAATTGTTTCTAATTATGTTTCTGTTTACTTTGTTTTCAAGAGACTGGTTATTAAAACAGTGTTTTTTTGACAATCTATTTTTTATTGTTTTGGTGAGACTGCCTTTGTGAGGGATGAAGCTGACCACACTATTCCAGGAAAGTAAACCTAGTTATTATGCAAGGCCAATAAACCCTCCCACCTAGACTAGTCTAATATATTATAATTCCAGTTCAATTTAAATATGGTGCTTTTCAAAAGAATTAATACCCTTGTCACACTACAACCACAGCCAAGTGAGCCTGCACCCCAGTCTCAAGTCTTTTTTTCTATTTCTTCAGGGTAACTCCATTCATCTTCCCATCATCTCACTCTGACCAAATTCCTGCTTCCACTATCATCTTTTACCATATAAACTGCATACCCCTCCATATAAATGGAGGGGTAAAGATGATGTGCAGTGTTGTTTTTTGTCATACATTTTTGTAAATTTATGCCAAAACATTCAGTTTTGGACTCATCTTGCCAGAGCACCTTCCGCCACATGTTTGCCATGTCCCCTGTATGACTTGTGACCAACTGAAAGATGGATGTCCTTCTGGCTCTCTTTCAAGACTGGCTCTCTACTGAACACATTTTTTAAAGTGTACAGTTAATAGTTCTCCCAGTATCTGTATATCCACCTGAGTGGTGGGTCTCTGCAGCTGGTCCAGGGTGGACCGCTCTCTTTCCATGGTCACATGATAGCTTGAAAAGTGCTATACAGGATCTTGAACAACTACTTTACAAGATAATTCTTCTCTAAAGCTCTCCACAATGCTCTCCCTAACGCACCTGGTGTGTTCTCCTAAAGTTTATTATGCTTTTTGTTCACTAAAGTTCTCTAGCCAATCTCTAAGGACTTCATATACCAACTGTATTTATAGTGAGATTACTCTACATATAAGTGAACTTTTTTTTTTAACTAATTAAGAAACCTTTGGAGCCAGATGGTTCCATTGACTTTTACAAGTAAAAAATGCAATACCATGCATCATCTTTCTACCATCTTTCAGTTATGTAGCACTTTGTGTTCGTCAGTGCAAAAATCCAAATGACAATACAATAAGGTGTGTGTTTGTAATGAGACAAAACTGTGTGTACTCTTTGAGAGTACTGTGAAATATTATCAGGTGTGAAATCAAATCCAGTTACTCACAATCCATTCTTTACAAGTCATTCCAGTTTACTTGAAGTCTATCCCTCCTTTGTTAGTTGATGTGATTTTGTTTCTGTTTAACAAATACGTCAGCTCATTTGCTCACTTAATTGTTCTTTATCAGTGATTAGCTTGTCTTTTACCGATTCTGTATAACACACTTCATAAGAAGGATTTATATTGGATTTTTCTTGTGTTTTTTTTCCATTCCAGTCATTCTCTAGGTCTTTTATCCACTTTCTTATAAATCATGCAAGTTTGCTGGCACCTTATCTACACCTCCCACCTGCTGATTTGCATTTGGGTCCTCCATCTTCACCAGACACTGTGACAAAGGAGGTCCACAGATTTCATCAGATCTTCACATTGTTTCAACCCTCCCATCCTGTGTCTGCATGGACAGGCGGTGACAGGAGAGAAGAGAACTCCTTTGTAACAGAAAGATACCTCCAGCAAAACTGACTCATAATGGACAGCCATCTGCCTTGGCTGGCTGGGAGAGTGAGAGAACAGAAAAAACACAAATACAAAATAAAGAACTGCCAGATCAGCAACACATGTTATAGGAAATTAAAGACATAAAAAAGAACAAGTTTATGACATCAATAAAAACTATTTTCAAACATGTAAAGGGAGAAGAGAGGATTTTGAGGGGAGATGGTAAGTACATCGTGGGACCTTCCTCTGCAGCCTAAGTTTATATTAGCTAAAGAGGTAGCTCTATTTTAAACAAGTCAGCTGTAAGTTTTATTAGACAGACCATTGCGAGCTCTATGTGAAAGGGGAGGGATTTTTGCCATTTTTAATGTCTGAAAGCCCAAAATAATGCCGTTCACCTCAATGAAAAAGGGTACATGCAGAGGATATGTGATCTATGGAACCATGGAAACCCTACAAACTAACTCTGCAAGAGCAGAAAGGGTGTCTTAATGCCACAAGGATGGATGGATCCTGGAGTGTTTGAAGTTGTTTAACATCAACAGTTAGATCATTTACTTAGCTCATTCATAGAGAACTAAATTATCATCAAGTGTTGGTTATACCAAGGCGAAGCTCATTTTCTGCTACTGTTCTGCATAGATCTGAACCGTCTCTATCAGATCATCGCGAAGAGCTGTTATAGATACTCATTTTGTTAAAACCATCAGTTACCTCCTTTACATGGATAACATTAAGCTGAATGCCAAGAATGAGTGAGACATCAATTCACTGATCCACCTAACCTGGATAGACAGTAAGGATATCAGAATGTCTTTTGGACAAAGCACATGTGGCAGAAGGGACAAGGTGAGGAAATAAAAGTCACTGATATCAAGACAAAGAATTTATTCAAAATGCATGGAAGGTTTAATCCAAAGGCTATTCAGGTACATCTGAACCTATGACATCCAAACTGATGGAAAGGCTAGAATACTCCAGGAACAAACTTTGAGATCTCTACTTTAACCACAATTCGTCTTCTTCTTCTGAATCTACTAATTGTAGAAGGGCACCTACACACTTAAATTTACATGTTAGAAAAAAACACAGCAGCTTAAGACAGCAGTCATAACAGGAACATTTTTCATCCACTTACTATCTCTGTCGTATGAAGACATACGCTTGGAAATGATAAAGAAACAAAGTCTGTTGTCATTTTTATACGTTTTCTAAAACTGATATTTAAGTTTTATCAGCACATCTCTCTGGAAAATGTTGCCCTTCCATGGAAGTAACTGACTGTTAAACTGTCCTTTGTGTGTTGTTTGATGAAGACAATAGTACATGCTGTGGCAGTGCTTGCTTCCATCTGTCTACTATGAAGCACAGCCTGGGGCAACACTCAAACAGGAACAATATTTTTGGCTCTATATGTTCAGCTGAAAGATGTTCCACCTTACTTACTTGTTCATATAAGAAAGTATAAAACACTCTTTAAAGAGCTTTATTTTGATTTCTTAAAATAGATTTTAACTTTTTCTTTATTTTTCATAATGAACTCATCAATAAAGATATGCAACATTTGTTTAACACAGTGCCTCCAATTGAGATATGTTTGACACTGAGCTTGCTTGTGCGTGGTGAAGGTCACTGCATTGATTTCAAATAAAAATTTATGTGCAGAAGATTTCAATCTTAATGATGAGCCTTTGTTAGGTCACAAATAAGACAGGCCTACTGGTAACAGAACGGAGGGGAAATTAAATTGCATTGTAGAAGATTTCAGATAGTAGCAGGCACTTTAAATCAATCATCATCTTTAAAATGGCTGCTCATTAAACATTAAATGTCATGTTTTTTACACAGAGAATCTGACCAGCGTAATAGAAACACATGGGATCAGAGGCTGCACATATTTGTCCTTCAAGATATTCTTGGAGTGTGCCAAGCCAAAATAGGAATAACATGTCCATGATCACTTAGGAGTGATAGTTTAGAACCCTTCCTACCCAGATAGCCAAACACTTGATGTTCTTGTCACGTTCTGCTGCGTTTTCTCCCTCTTCAATGGGCTGTGTACACAACCAGTGTTTGATGAGTAAAATTGAAGGCAAAGCTTGTAAACTGTGGGTGCCCCCTTCCCAAAGACATGGAACTGAAAAGACAATGTGTGCAGTCATCTCTGTTGTTCTCTCGAGATGTAATGCTACTCAAATTGCAGTTTGAAAAAGGAGAAATGATTGTATTCTGTGCAGGAATATGTGTCAACTTTTTCTGAGCAAGATGCATAAAAACTGTACACTGCTATGTGTGTACAAAAAAAGACCTTTAAGGTATTCAAAATCCTGTAGATCAGGGTTTCTATAATTACTAGTTGAACACAAAATGGTCATTTCGGGAAAATGCAAGTAACATGCATCAAAAACAAGTCCGGCATCAATTGAAAAAGTTTGGCCAAAGGAATTCAGGAAAAATAACTGATGGTGTCTGAGGTACCATCCAATGACAACATTGCAACTAAGGCTGTGTAATTTTATTGATTCTATGATATTTACTAATATATTTTTTTCTTAGACAGTATACATTTTTCATCCGCAAGTGTCGATGCATTAAATCCTACTTTGAGTTTTAAATCAAATCCACATAATTTAAATGACATCTTTTACACATGACATTTTTACCCAGCTGCACATGTACATTAAAAATGACATGTAATGAAACAACCTGTTACAATTAATTAAATAATAAAGTGAAATAGAAAAATTACATTATCTAATATAAGTGAATAAGGCAAAAAAGGCTATTTTTCTGCATAACCAAATACAAAAAACCACACAATTAACATTTAAAAACAAAGCAAATGTATAACAAATGTATAACAAAAATAACATTTATTACACCAGGATTAGACCATCAGTTCAATTAATTCAATCCAAGTCTATGGAACAGCCACAAAATGTCACTATAATCACTCTGTCCCTGTAAAATGTTTCAGAAAATCTTAAAAAAGTATCGAATCGAATCATATTGTTTGGTGAATATAGTAATACCTAATTGCAATAAAGGTTTAATTGCAGAGAGAAACAAAAATAGATGTTTGGCTTTAGATCACATTAGAAACTTGGTGCCTACCTTTTTAATAGTGAATCCATAAGAAATAGTCATCCATAAGATGACGATTTTTGGAAAATGCTAATCTCAGAATGCAAACTTGCAGTACCATAGAACCAATGAAGACAAACATTATCTAACAGTAGCAAACATTAACTAATATGAGCAAGTGTAAGATACCAAGGCACTAAGAACATGTTAACTCAAAGTCGCTAACATTATCTGATATACTAAGGGTGACTTGAGTGCTAGCATTCATTAAAATGTATACATTATTTAAAATGACAGCAATTTCAATTAAACACTGATATTTAATATATTTGATAAACAATGTTTTTCCAGCTAAAAACCTTCTGTGAAGGACATTCATGATTTTAATGTGGTCCCAAATAAAAACAAGTTTGACACTCATGCTCTATGATCTCATGTCTTGGTCAATATAATTTACACTAAATTTAATGTTGTACAATTTATTCACCTACCCTAACACTATATAGAGTGACTAAAAATAACATGTAAAAATTGCCAATGATTTCCTTAGAATGTGGTTGACTCTTTGCAACTCACATAATACTCTCTCAATTCATAGAAATCAGGTTTACTTGCAGTATTTGTGCTGCCTATCTTGCAGAGCCACTGAGAGAAAATCTGATCATTTTTATTGTTTATGTATACTTTATTTAATTTAATTTATCAGGTATTCCTACTGAAATTCTTTGCAAATACTGCATAAACATAAAGCATGAATGTACATCATAAGTAATATCAATAAACTTCACTTAAAATGATGTTTTCAATCTGTACATCCATTGACTCTGTTTATCTTTTAAAGCCTCTGTTTTAGCTTTCTGTGCCAAAGTACAAAGTGCAAATATATAAAAATCAGATTAAAAAAAAACAAAAAACGACACATACATTTTTAAATGTATAAAATCATGGTAACAGTGTGGAGTGTGCATCTTTTTCTCAGTTGAAAAACATACATGATTGATTTTGACCAATGACTCTATACTGACCTCAGCAGTGGGTGTGACCGTGCACACTTTCATCCTAAAAGCTGTTTGTCTTGTGCGTATCTGGGTTGTTTCTGTGATGGACTCATGACCTATACCATTTGTTCTCCGCCTTTCTCTCAGTGACAGCTGGGAGAGGCTCAAGGCCCTTGCCCCTGCAACCCTGAATAGGACAAAGCTGATTTAGAAAATAGGAGAATAATCTTTATAACAACATAATCCTCAAATATCACAATGCAGCAAATAATGTCCAGCATGCCATTTCAGTTCTGAACACTGAGCCCCACCCAGCAAAACTTTTTAGAATGAACTACTTATCGTAATACCCCTGGAATTTCTCTTGTGGTCAAATGAAAACAAATATCTGGAGTAAGTGATTAAAAAAAATATGTTCACTTTATTGACTTCAGGGTCCACCAAATTTTTTATGTAAATATTTGCATCCACTATATACCCCTAAGCCTAATTTTGCATTTATTCAAATTACTTTTGGACTCATACTTGGACTAAATTTATATAGGGCCTTTCCAGTCATAGGCTGTGTTCACACTGCAGCCTGAAGTGACCCAATTCCGATTTTTTTTGACGTAATGCGACCTGTATCCGATCTTTTCATGACAGTCTGAACAGCACAGGTCGGATTCTTTTCGAATGCGACCCATATCCGATTTGTATCCGATTCAAATGCGACCAAACGTCCAGGTCGCATTCATCCAAACTGAACGTCACTGAAACTCAACAAATCTTACTATTCTGTGTCCTGATATGTGCAAGCGTGAAGAAAAGCAACAACTATGATGGACTATATGAGGATTAAGTTGTTAATACAATGTTCTCGTCGGACAACGACTTCAAATGTGTAAGTTATGCTCCACCGTTAGCATCCATGTTTACTTCTGCAAACACTGAGCACTACTTCTTTTAATGACACTTTCAGGTCGTTGCACGTTCAGACTGCAGAACACATACAGGTCACAAATGTTTGGCAGTGTGAACGGCCCCGGCAAAAAAAATCAGGTTTGACAAAAAATCGGAATTGGGTCACTTCAGGCTGCAGTGTGAACGCAGCCATACTGACCACACAAAGCACTATACGCTGGATTTTACATTCACCCATTCATAATCAGAAACGCACACACATTCACGCACACCCCCACATGTAGGAAACTTAAGTTTAAGATCCCTGTCCTGCAGAACATTGATATATGGAAACTGGAATGAAACCTACAAATGTCCAATTACAAGACAATTACTCTATCGCCAAGTCACAGTTACAAACTAGAAAGACAATACTGGTATTTATTATAGTTTGGATTCAATTTGACATTATGCTTGACTGCATTGTATTGAAATAAAGTGGATTGATTTGAATTTCATCTGAATGTAATTGTATTTTGAAGCCCTGTGATGGACTGGCAACATGTGCAGGATGTACACTGCCTCTCACCCGATGGAGAAGTATCAGCCTCCTTAAGATCCTGCAAGGATAAGTGTGTTTTAGCTAATGGATGGATGAATGCATTCTGTATAATTTTGTTATTTGGAAAAAAATTCCTTGTAATGTGACTTCAGATACCTATTATAACTTGGTACAAGATAACTAGACAGTTTAGAATAAAGTTTTGTTTTTTATGTTTACTTGTTCTTTTAGATTATTCTTTTAGAACGTTTTACTACCTACTATTTCAAAATCTCATCTAAGAAATCTGAACATCTGCAGAAGTAATACTGTAAAATACTTTTTTGTGTAGACCTTAATAAATCTTGAACATGCTTTGGGACCTGAGAAAAACACTATTTGAAAGACTAGCAACGATCTGAAGTAAATCCAGTATATCTGTGGTTTATTTTGTGTCAGAAATTATGGTATGAATGCTTGAGTTCATAAAGACACATAAAGAAATTATAGTGCAAACTTTTCCTCTACGTGACTGCTGGATCTAGATATATTAAAAAAAGTAGGGGAGTTCATGAAGTGATTGCCTGATGGGGAATCAGTGTGTTTAATCATCAGCAATGCAAACTTTTCAGCATGTCTCTGCTACAGTGGGAGGGACTATCGGCATTTTACTGAGGGCAGAGTTTACTTTTTCTGACCTTGGTCACAGAAGAGGAGTAGCCAAATGTACTAAATGATTATCCAATTAATCCGAAACTCAAGGCGGGTGACGGTGAGGTGAGGATGTGTGGCATGCATTTTGATGTGTCTTGATTTAACAGCAATGGATTGTAAAATGGTCCAAGGTTGTTCATAAAATGCCCAATTAAAATCTAATCAAATACAGCATAAAGGTCCTTTGCGCATTTAGGTTGTCAAAAAAATTTGCTGTATTTTAAGAGTCATCTTGGAGAAAACACTCTCATCTTCAAATGTAAGTTAAAGCATCATATAATTCTAAGGGATTTGGCTAATTTTATAGCTATTTTTAGAGACATTGTTTGTTCTCTACAAGAAACACATCGAGGATTGTTGCATGACTTTTCACACACACACACACACACAGCTTTTTATGATTAGCACTCAAAGTTAAAGAGAATCAGAGTAGGCTACAAGCAGCGAGACAAAAAATTGTCAGGTGGAACAGAGGCAGAGCAGACACTCCATATATAGAACGTCTCTAACAGTTTGTCCTAGACTCCACCCTCTGTGGTTTGACTGGTACTTTTGCTGCATCTCATCAGCTGTCTCTCTACCCATTTCCTATCTAACACACTGCAAATAAAGTCCACTTGTGCCGCAAAAACCTTTAAAAATACAGGAGAATGTGGAAAATCATGGAGCAATATCAGCGATAAGGTCACTCTTGTGACCCCACCCACTGCCACCCACTGACCGGCAGTCTTTTGACATTGCGTTTTCAGCTCTACAGACGCTACTTGTGCTGTGGAAGTTTTCAACACTACAAAAACGCTGTGGTAGCCTGGTTTAATTTGTGATCAAATTAGGTATGCTACCATGTTCTAATCTGAACCCCACTGAGGACAGGCTGAAAATAACAAAAGACAACAAACAACTGTAAGACTGGCTCAAAAGCACAGACCTTGGTACACATTATTCTCCTAAATAGTAGAAGAATGTGAAAAGTATGATCACTGCCAGCAAATACTCCACAACATTACAAGTCAAGTTGATCACATTACCAATGGGGATCTGTCTGCAACACCCTAGTATGTCATTATAGGCTTTTTGAACTATGATCTTATTGTTTTATCCAGATTAGTGACGGAACCACAACTTTCCAGGCTTCTTGAGTAGCGGGAGCAACAAAAACAAGCAGGATGTTGTTTCAGACATGCTTGATCATATACGAAATTACAAAAAAGTTTTATTTAAGAAAGTATGCACTACAGGAGATGTGAGAGTGAAGATACTATTTGGTATCCGAGACAATTTGAGGATTTTATGGTTTTCC
This sequence comes from Xiphophorus maculatus, assembly GCF_002775205.1. Lineage (NCBI taxonomy): Eukaryota > Metazoa > Chordata > Actinopteri > Cyprinodontiformes > Poeciliidae > Xiphophorus > Xiphophorus maculatus. The sequence continues at coordinate 14,937,046 of NC_036465.1, read as the reverse complement.
TCGCTGTCATCTCCCCTGTCACTTTATTTTTTCAGAAAAAGTAAATTGTGAGAAATCCAGCTAAATTAAATTTCAAAGACAAGTTGAGGTTGCACAGCAGGGTGGGTGAATGCCTAGGTTATTTCAGCGAAGAGGTTTGACTGAATCAGAGTATGCAGACTGCATAAAGAGGGACAGCAAAACAAAAGTCACTCTCCTACTATCTTCTTCCCTTATACCCTTAAAGCCAAAAACAAAACGAACTTTGAAATGGGAAAGACAAAAGAAATAATAACAACTGGGGAATGGCTAATGTCAAGAAGATGATCTGACAAAAAAAAAAAAACAGGAAGCATATATAGACAGGGAGGGAGTAATTACTGGTGATTACAAGAAAATTGTGAGGCTAATTAACTAAATATATGACAGCTGTGAGAGAGTGTGGTTAGAGGCACAAAGAGAGAATGGCAAGAATATCATAAGGAGAACCCAAAGGAAAATAATCAAAAGGGATACAAGAAAATGTATTTATCTACTGAACTACACTGGTTTGGTCATTGCCTCCCTGTGCTATTCCGCTCGATTCAAACGTGGCTTACAGCTCAGTCTGGACTTTCTTCCATTCAGTTGGATTCCTCCAGTCGAATTTCAACCGGGGCCATCAGATCAAGGTGATGAGTTGGTACAAAGCAGAATCCTGCAAAGTGATAAAAATGTTAATAGGCACAGAACAGTCTATAATTATATAACGTGTTAAAGACAGGAGACAACAAGGAACAGTTTAATTTTAGTCTATGAATTCAGACTTTACATAAATTACTTTAAAGTTCAGTTTACACAGTGCTGACCACTGTCTCAGGTGTTCAGAAGCTGATGAATCTGAAGAAAGCTCAAAGACATTTAGGATATTTTTTAAACTGAGACCAATACATAACTTGCCAACATGTGAATGCTATCTTTGCCCCTTCAGTCCAAGTACACAGTCTGGTGTTCCAACAGGGCAAAAAGGAAAAAATACTTTGATTCTAAGGATTTACTTTGTGGTGCCAGAAGAGTGCACTCAGTGTTCTGATTTGCACACCTATTTAGCATTTGTAATGTACTTTTGTTTATTGTCTGAGGTTAGACTGCACAGTTATTTCAGATTATCTCCAAAAGACCCATAATCTTGCTTTATTAGTGGATCACGACTCCCAGTGGTTGACCGATCTGAAAAAGAGTCAGTCATTTAAAAAGAAACATAAAAACCTGCCACGTAATAGCAAGGATTATTATTATTATTAAGTATTATTTGATGTTCTGGAAACCGACGCTTACTTTTGAAGTCCTAAATCAGATAAATTGCTAGAGGACTGCATCAGTAACATCAGTTGTCACAGCTTTATATAATTGCCATGTTTTAGTTCCCGGAAGCCTGAGCATGCAAACAACACCTTTTATGCAATGGCATGACAGTATGTTTAAATCATTTGAAGTCCTTGTGAATCGAGAAATATTTGATCATGTTGTAGGACTGTGAAATTTAATTCACTTCAATTCAATCTTGTTTATACAAAATGTCATCATAAAGCAAGTAAGCTACAGCAAATGTCCTTTTCGATAAAAAATGCACCAGGCTTAATTTCCCTTTGCTTGAGCTGAGAGCAAATATCTGACCGCTCTCTGCCACAGTACATACACATGTACCTTTGACAAAAACTCACATGGCTATTTTTATGAAAACACCTGTCCATGAAAGTCAAACACTTTAACCTTAGGGCAACTGAACCATTCAACAAGCATGTTTTTTTTCCTCCTTTTTACAGCTGTGTCCTTGTTGTGCAAGCACTGACCACTATGTTGTTGACATTCATTCACCAGCAAACATTCTCCAGAGAATTTAACGGAGAGATATTCTCACAGAGAACATACACTGTATATACAGTTACAACAAAAGCACATAGTGCAGATGAGATTTTTTTGACTTTATGTGGGTTACACCAAGGTGATTAAATCCATTCCTTTGTGTGTTCACCTTTAAGGTTTTGACAGCTCCACTGTACGGAGAGCCAGAGCTACCTCCCAGGGGCAAGCCTGAGAGCTGGGGTAGGCGTTGCACAGCATCCTGCATATTGTATGAGAACAATTTCTGATAATACCTTTCTGAAATAATTAGGAACATTTTTTATTTTACATTGACTAAGGCTGTAGACATCAGCCCTAAACAGCTGGATCAAGAGGGAGTTCTTTCCACTGATCAATTGGTAAATTTGTTTTTCTGAAAAGCAAAACTGAAAGGTGTTCACTGTAGCAGACCTGAGTACAGTGCCCTTATAGAAAATGACTGTGTGCATGTTGTGTTCTCGTCGCTGTCCACCAGAGCTGAAGCTGATAAATATCTACAACTACCGCAAATTCATTTTACGCAGGACTCAGTGTGGATGAAACATATTCCCATTCAACTTTTTCTTCTGCAGGTGACAAAAAAAGGTCACACAAAAGAAATCAGGCAGTAAAAAAAGGCCCTGCAGATTACAAAATTTTCTACCATTTTGGAAGGGGGCGGCCCATGGAGAAGCCTGGTCTCTGCTTCTTTTTCTCCCTCTGTTCATGGCAGAAGTTAGAGCTGCAGGTAAAGAAGAAAAACACTTTTTAGTTTGAGGACACAACAGCAAATTCCCTCAACTCCCATCTGAAGGCAACATATGGAGAATGGTAACTCAGACCAATTCTTCTGATTCTGCAGCAATATTGTTTAAACTGAGAGGAAGATAAGGGTCACCTGTCACTGCAAGACCAGAACATGAGTAGCCTCAACTTACATGAGCACAAGCTATATTTTAGTATATAAATATATATTTATATATATTTTAGTATTAAAATGTAGTTTCAATAAGCAGCACTAAACCTCTAGTGCTGATATTACAGGCAACATAGAAGATGGCATTGAGCATATTCTTTCTATTAGTTTTCTTTTTGCAATATTTATCTTGATCCACGTGTTCATCATCATTATCGCTGCTCTTGGTTTTCTATATTTAACACACAAGAGGTTTGCTTTGATGCGAGGAGAAGTGGATGGTCCACATACAGAAGACATTGAATGCCAAAATTGCCACTCATGTCTCATTTATCTAAGAGTGTATGTAACAGAACAAGCTTGTAGATAAGTAAATGTCCATAAATGTATAAAGTGTTAAGGGCTGTGAGAGGTTGTTAAACAAAGAGTTAAAAACAAGCACTCTAATTACAAAGTGCAAAGTGACTGAACTGTCATGTCAAATGCAAATCTTTTCCTTGACTTGTTGCCTAGATTGAAATTTTGACTAAATTAATGTGGTTTTTTTTTCTGTGAACCGAATAAAATATAATTTTTTTAATACGTATCTATGTCTAAACTTTTAACCTTGTTTCCTTCTGTTACAGAAAAAAAAAAGTTTTTAAAACTGTAGACAGAATTATTGTGACATTGGAAACTGGCAGGAAGGTGACAGAACTGAAGATGGAGAGGAATAGATTGTAGCAAAATGGAGAGAGGGCAACAGGCTACATGCCACTGCCATGACACTGATGATCAAATGAATAAAATCTGTCTGCACCAACGGCAGAATGGAGACTTTTGTTGTGCTAGATACCTCCCTTCAGGGCCACTGCTGCCATCTGTAAGGCTATCCTTCACTGGATGTGATGGTAGGTCCCTATAATTAAAGTCCATGAGCAAATTGGAAGAGTCATCTCTCTGTGTACTTGGAAGTGAAAAAATATCAGATATATTATGCTGTATAATCCAACCTTGAATGATAGTTTAAAACAGTAATTGATGCATGCAGAGTGAAACACTAAAACCATTACTAGATATGTAAATCTTTATACTTTATATACTAGAAGACTGGTTTCTCAGCACGCACATAATAATAATAATAATAATAATAATAATAATAATAATAATAATAATAATAATAATAATAATAATAATAATAATAATAATAATAATAATAATAATAATGGCAGTTTAAAAATCACTTACAGTAAAAAAATTCTGACATTATAAAATTTACATTTTAAAAAAATGCCTTTTATAAACATTTGAAAAGAAATTGTTAAACACCTTGAAAAAAATATATGGAAGCATAATACAGTAAGAGCTGCATGGTATATAAATAATGCCAGGATATATAGTACAAATCTCGAACTTTATGAACATAATGCAGGGAGGAAGCAATAAATGTGTTGAGCCAAATTCGTAGAATTTCTGTTCCAGATGTAGATACGATTTATAGAAAACTGTTAGATACTGACAATACACACACTTTGGCATAGATTAATATCAGTTTATTGTGCTGCCAAGGCAAATTAAAAAAATCAGACTTTAGATAGTTTAAAAAAAAAAACTCATAAAATCATACTTTTTAATGGCTTTTATTTCTAAAATGACTTGACTTCCTGGTGTAGCCAAGATATTTTTGTCTTCTTCGAACTGACCTTTTTTTTTTCTATTAAACATATATATATATATATATATATATATATATATATATATATATATACATATATATAAATCATGGACATTTGTCTTTATATTTTGACTTTGCTGTGCAGCACTTTGATCTAGCCAGGGTTGTTTACAATATGCTTTATAAATTGGCAGATAAACAAGGAGCACAGGAAAAATCATGCTCATCCACTGATGATCATTAACTTTAGAATGAATTATTCAACACAGCTGTTTTCCTCCACAAAAGAACTACCGTAGTTCCCACAACTTCCATCTTATCAGGCTTTGACATCATGAAAGCATTTAGCTCACATTCCAGTAATATGTGTCATTCCATAGAAGGAAGCATTATTCAGAGGAAAGCATCAATAATGCAAATAATGTACACTCTTGTTAAAATGAAAGTAGCTTAATGCTGGGTGGCATATAGACATGGTGAAGAAGACTAGCTGAAGTAAAAGCAGAGAATCAGAATGGGTAAGAGATGGAATCTGAGTTGCCTTTTGTAACAAGTTTTGATTTCAGCTGTGATAAAACGAAGGTGGAGACAGAATTTAGTGTTATCAACATGAAGAGGAAATCAAAATGATGATGTAGGGTAATAGCGTGAGGGGTATTTTGTTAGCATACAATGGGACTTTTGCTGAGCACTGCTCAAACTGCTCCCAAAAAGTTTCTTGTTTCTAATTGATCAGCTTTCAGATGATTTTCAAAAATGCAAAATGTTTTCTCAGCTTCTCTCTGTGTGTAGCAGCCATAGCGGTTTATATGCAAAAAAAAAAACTTCTTATCCTGTGCAACACAGGATAAGAAGTGGGTGATATAAATACGGTTGCTTATACAGTATTTATATCACCCACAAGGCTTGGCCAACACCAATGATTAAAGGCTCAACAGTTTGCAATTTCAGAATTTTTTCTGAATGTTTCAGTGCAGTTTCCAGGTACTGTATATGGTGTTGCTTTTTCCTTCACCAGACAGCAGATGCTGCAGCTAATGAGTCACTAAAACACTGCCTATTCCTTACTTTAAGAATGCTTTCTGTGTTGGGTTGTTATTATGTACTAAGCCTCTTTATTGTCAGACTCAATGCCAATTACACAAACCTTAATTATTGAACTTTTTTCTTCCCTAATCATTGAACGGCAGTAATTTTGAAAAAAGAAATACAGCCAAGATTTTTCCTGAGTGTAGAAAGGGGTGAAAAAAAAACTGAGGGTAAGATACTGTGTAAATACAGTGCTTTCAGCTTGAGGCGGCCATGATAGATCAAAGAGTAACTTCCTGTAAAGATGTGTCAGTCTATCAGTCACATTAGCAGTCCAAGCGCTGCTCAATCAGCTGTAGTCTTTGTGAAAAGAATCCTTCTGTCCGCAGTGTGTGTCCATCAGAAAGAAAATGCTGTATTGATTACACGTCTGGAAAACCTACAGACTGAAGCTGGAAGTGGCAGTCAGTGACTCAGATCTGTTCTGGTGACAGACTTAATGCTAAATGAAAAACAGCTCCGGAGGTGAATGAGAAAGCCATCAAGCAGATGTTTATTGTTCAGATAAAAAATTATTTCTTCCTGATAGTGTCACACAAACAGTTGGTGCCAGGCAGTTAAAGAAGCATATGCAAACTCACAACTGTCTGATTTTTTGATAAGACGACTGGCAATACTTTACCAGGGTTGTGGAAATCTGCCAGTTGTGAATGCCAAGTTAGCAGCTCTGAGTAAATTCAAAGTATTCCTCTTGCCAAAAAACAATCAAAACAAAAAAAAGAGAAAAAAACACGAGAAAAAAATAAATAAAAACAAAATGATGTTATCAGCACCAACCTGTTTTCATAATTGTTTTTTTGCCATCCATATTGCTAGCTGACTATTTATGTTTACTTCATATTGTTTTCTGAATGTTGGCAGGTCAAACCTTTATAATGAGGGCAAACAGAAAGGCCGCAGTGTGGAAACAGAGGCAAGTTTGTGCTGTCTGTCAAGTTAAACGCTAAATACAAGCTGCCAAAAAGAAATGATAAACAAAGCTTTCTGTTGAGTTTAGCAGCAATTTGTTCCACTTTTACTGATTCTATGTGTTTATTTGATAAATGTTCTGTTGTATCATATCAGGATACAACATCTTTTATATTTTAGATGGTTCACTGTTATTTTTGCACTCAAATTCAGTTTGCGCCTGGGAAAGAGTCCAACACAAATTTTAAATAATTTAAATAGACAAAGGAATGAATACAGCATGTTCTGGAGGGTCAACTGGGGATTCTTCAAAGTTACTAAGGTTATAAGTTTTAAGATTGATAGATGTTAGTGTATTTGTTTGTTTTGTAAGAAATTAAGACTTTCTAATTTGAAGAAAGTTAAAAAAAATACTTAATCAGAAAATCTATTCTAATAATGCCAAAAATATTGCTTCCATCAATGTTAGCTCAAGAGAAACTTTTAATTAGACATGATTAAATTAGAAGACCAGAATGTTTGATTTAAAAAGAAGTGGGATTTGTGATAATTTTTTTTTCTCAAACTTTGTTACTGCAGTAAAACACATGCTGTCCTCATTGTTTCACACAAATAACAAACTCAAAGACAAGGATGTTGCTACCAGAAAGATTGCAGAAAAATATAGTACTTCAAGGCACGACTTCCAGGCGATGGCCCAAGACCATCTCTTAAAGAGGATTCAACAGACTGGCCACGAGTGAAAAGCTTGATAATATAAGGCAGCTTATAGATATGACGGGGGTCTGCATGAAACAAAAAAATAGAAAAAACATGAAGGTCAGACTGATGTACATACCAGGATTAGAAAATATTAGAGAGGACTGTGTTGAAGTTATTTTGTCCATTGACGAGACAAGAAGGCGATTGGTACAATAGAGTTGTGTCATGCCAACTGGGAAGCATAATTGGTTGCCTCTCAGCTAAACGATAGTCTGACATGAAAACACTGTTTTGAACAAAAGACTGGATCAAAAATGTAACCTAGAGGTAACTTTGAATACAATCTTGGAGCAAATTAGTGATGAACAATGCTTTTTAAAAACCATGGAGGAAATTGTCAAAAGACAGTGGCTCAATTTTTCAAACACCACCAGTTACACTTTTTTTTTCTCATAGAAGCCTTTAAAGTTCTATGATAAACATTTCATCAATAAATGTTTTAGTATCTCACAAAACTTACCCAGGAAAAGAGATCTAAAAACACAGAATCAGTCAAATTTGTAAAACGCAAATTTTCTGTCTAAACTTTTAGTTGTAACTGTGCCCAACATATAGTTTCACATTTGTTTAATCATTTATTATTATGGAGCTTTAGTGCCAGCAACTCTTTTCTTCGTGTTCTATTTTTTTCTGAGAGAGATAAAGAAATGTCAAAGTCAGAGTTTGTAGATTTGATTTAACATAAAAATGCTTTGAATATATGCAATAAAACATACACAAATATATGTTTTCCTTCTCTTTAAGAAAGAAAGAAAGACGTTTTCACAGAGGCTAAGGGGCTGAATTCAATGTTTATTGACAGGTTGTTGAAATCCCTACTTTTGCTTTTGTCAAAACAACAGTCCAATCCTGCTTCAATTTTATTTGGGGACCTAAACAATTCTGTTTGAAGTGTCACTTCTTTTCTGTAAAGAAGAATGTGGATTTGATTTGTAACCAAAGCTTCACTTTTTTTTTTGTGCAACAGCATTTACATAAAAAGCCTGCAGTTGGGAAAGTTTTAAAACAGATTCTGGTGAAAGTAGACTAAGGATGAGCAACAAAATGAAAGCCTCAAGGCCCAGCGGGTGAGAGTGGGGATGGGGGAGTCGCGTTTGTGTGTAGTGGGGATGGGTTGTTGGTTCCGGGGCGAGAAGCGAAAGAGGGATGGGGGGCAGTGGAAGGGCTTGCTGTTGCTGGGTAGCTGAGCTTTAGCCTGGCTGTGTTAGAGAGCAGCAAATCCGACTTGGTTGGTAAACAGAGGCTCCAGGGACACTGTTTTTGCATGCAGGCGGCTGCTGACTAGATGGAAGCCCTCTGTGATTCTAATAGAGTAAGCTCATAGAAATCACCGTAGAAAATGCCAATAAGGCTGTCAGCCAACAGCTACAGACATGGGCTCACACTCAAACACATCAGCAGTGAAAATTATACACACAGACGGCAAAAAAATATGCTTTTACTTGTGAACTCTCTGGCTTATTCAACATGGATATAAATATCGTTTTCTGAAGAGTAAATCGGTCTTAGCTCGGCATATCATAAGGGCGCCGTCTCTCTTTAATTTAACCCCCATTGACTTTCACTGGACAAGTTTAAAGAAAGCTCTGTACTTGTCAACTCCACACAGCAGCAAACAAACAGAGTTTATAACTGTGAGTTTAAAGAGGAAAGGAAACACATTTCAAGAACAGTGTGTTATTCTTTTGCCCTTGGAAAGTTGTGTTGAAAGCATGCTCTGACTTAGATTCCAACTTATTTTTGAGTTTACTTTCAAATGATGCTTAAACTGCCTCAGAGGGACAGAATTTTAATTTTTTGTTGAAAGCTTTGCATAGTTGCAGACAGTCAGCACCCACAAATCAGCACTTTAAACCCCAGTGACATCACAAATTCAAGGGTTTTTCCCTTTGATGTCAGGCTTTAAGAAATACTGATGCAAGTTCACAGACATTGCCCAAACTGTCCTGGGACATTAAAATAATCCACAAATACTTGAAAACTTTCGTGGGCTCTTTTGTGGACCCCAATTTACAGTATGGACATTCCTTTTTAAATACATAAAAAAAGATGAAAGTGACCCTATTGCTTTCTGTTCCTTTCCTTTACTATAGAGGGAGGCACATGTAATTTATCTTCATCAAGTATTATGGACGTCCTCAGGAACAAAATCCAGACCCAAAAAGTATCAAATCAACAGCACATTTTTCAGAAAATGGCAGATCCAATTTTATACATGTCCCTGAGGCTTCCCTCTAAGTGTTGGTGCACTGACCCTTCACTCATTTGATGCTGCTTTTTGCAGCCTAAGAGAAGCTTTTTAAGATTGCTTCTGTCTCCTGCAACCTGTGAGATGGGATTCAGTTGAAGAAGAAAAAGAAAGAAAAAAAAAAAGAAACCCTAACAAGACGTCCCAATGATGTTCAATGCAACTTCTTGAAGACTTGCCAACCTGTCAACGCAAATTGCAAATGCTCTGTGCGAGACGGACGAGGATGGAGCAATCTGACGTGGCGAGATAGCGCAGCGGCAGTTGTTATTTAATGTGACGTGCGGCAGAAGAAAATGCTGTAAATGCTGATTTGAATCTCCAAAGAGCGAGGCTCATTCTCTTTTCTCTTTAATGCTTCCTTCATTTACCCATGTTTGACAGGTGGTGCAGAGATTCTGAATCAAAGTTACTTGCCTAGACAACATGAAGGAGTCACATAATAATACATAAGAAACTTCGCTCACTGATTGTAAATCTGGATCTTTATTTATTTAGATTTTTGTTGTTTTGCTTCTGCTCTGCATAACCACTGCTGTTTCCATCTTGCACCATATTAGCCCGCTGTGTCCCATCTGGATTATTGAAATATTTAAAACTCATTTTGCTGCTTCAAGTAGTAAACTGGCTGTCATCTTCAGCATCCGCAGTGCCTGTGTTTTGACTCTGTTATGCTATTTTCAGAAGTGACTGCAATTTCTCTGACCTGTAACTTTATTCATGTGTTTTGAACTGATTTTTATTTTTATTTAGCAACAAATAACATTTCATGTTCACTTTTAGAAGTTACTAAGTTAGAAACACTAACTTAGTAATGATTTTCTCTTCTGAGAGTTTTTTCTTTATTATTTAACTGACATAAATTAGGGAAACAGCAAATAAAACCTGCAACATTTACTTTTTACAAATAATGTAGTTCTTCTGGCTTCTTCAACCCATAATCTTTAGCATACAGTAAAGCAGTTCATAGTCAGGATGAGAATTCACGTATCTTGATGATTTGTTTGCAATCGATGATTGAATAAACAGACAGGGGCCTTGCCACCCAGTAATGCAGGTGTTGCTCTGGTATGTTGTGGTGAGGCTTATTATTAGCCAGAAAGTGGCATTTTTTCCACATTCTGGCTCATCCCACTGTGTGTTTAACTTAATAATTGTAAATTTATGCTGTATTACCTGAGAATAGCAGTTTGTTCTCAACAAACAGAGACACGTCCCCCTTAATTTCAGTAAATCAACACTTAGGAGTAGGGTTGTATGACATTATGAAATCAGACTGAGTCCACTCTATGACCTTTACAATCTATAGCATCATGCCTTGTTTCAGGAAGGCATGACACGAGGCATGATGCAGTGAGACATCCAATAGACTGAACAACATATGAGCATGTAAAGTGCAAATAAGGATTGACAAATATTGCATCACAGTCCTTTGCAATATTATCAATGGGCAATCTCATATTGAGATGATGATTTATGTTGCAGCCCATGCTTTGATATCCATATGAATTAAAACTCAAAGTCATTCACCAGTTTCTCTTTATAGCCACAGTAGCCCTAGAAAGCAACAGCATTTGGCTTCATAGTGAAAGCCCATTTCTTCAAAATAATGGCACCTAGATAGAGACGTGGACTCTGTTAGTCCAGTTGGTATTTAGGATTTTCTGTTGACTATCACAGGTGAGTCCAGGACGTCTAACCATCTGAACGTAGTCCGGGTGGCATTAAAAATCCAGATTTGCTCTAGTGTAACTTTACACCCCTTCTTGATCCTGGTCTCTCAATTAACCTTAAAAGACATATCACAACTTCATAAATATGAAGATAAAAGTACATTTTTCAGATTACACACCACAGCTAACATGACTGAAAGAGAATTATACAAGTTATTCTGATTCCTAAATTACTCATTATCTCAAAATTCAACAGTAACATTAAAAATGTAATATTTCTTGCTACTGCAAACGCTCCTGCAACATTTGTCATGATGGTGGGAATTGATCAGCACTTGCCCTACTGCCGCCCACATTGATATTCTATGCGGAGAACTTACAAGTGCACAAACAAGCGAGGTTCTCCACTGACACTAAAAACATGCTGCTGCAACTTTGATTGGAATACATTATGGGCGTGAGCCAAGAGTGGTATCAAACAATATGGATTTGGTCCACTCAACAAGCGGCAAACTGTCAGGCTCAAATGATAAAACCAGAGTGAAATTGGCCTGTGTGCAAAGGTTTGCTGAGGGCGAGGATTATAAAAGGTTTTTCACCCACCACCTTACCCTCATATTGATCTAAGAATAACTAGGAGATTCATCAACACAAAATGTTTGACAGGGAATTCAGAATTAAGTTACAGCTACCAGAGTGGAATAAAAATGCTACGACAGCATGGATTTAGGACAAGACTGTGTGGTTAGTTTGCCTCCATATGTATCGCTTGTATAAACTGTAAAAAAAAGCTGTTTTAGATTAAATTCACTTGTAACTTAATTTCTCCAAACAGGGTTTTTCATGTATCTACACAGAAATGTGATCTTTATTGTACTAAAGATCAAGAAAATATTATATTTATTGTATTTTGTTTCCCAGTATTCTGAAAACGTATTTGACCTGTACAATTTTCTTCCAATTTTTATTTTTTTTTCCACACTTGTCTGTTTAAACTAAAACTTTTAGTATCTGAAAAAGATAACAAGACTTAATAAAAATGCTAATTACCAATAATATTTTTTAAATAAAGAAAAAAAACATATCCAAGCTAATTTGTGATTACTCACATTTTTTTTAGAAACCCAAGTTCAACTTATGACTTCAACTGGCCACATCTCGGTGTCAGACCCATTAATCAAAAATCTACTAAATAGTATGTCTGACAATATGGAGTACTCAAAATCATTAAGAGCAACACATCATGCTCCAAGAAACTGAGGAACAGATGACAAACAAAGCTGGTCTGAAAAAAAACCCCAGCAGTTAATATGTAGTTTGAAAAGGCTTACAAAGCGATTTCTTTGGCACATGCAACAGTGACTAACCTTTATGCAGAATGGCCATACTTCTATTATCAAATTAATTGTGATAACGATTAAAGGTAAAGAACCTCTCTTTTGTGTTGCAATTTCACATCTGTCTAAGAAAATAGAAAAAAAACTTCTCAAACATGCAATGTACAAATGCCCAAAAAGTAGTAGTAGTACTTTGAATATATGTTTGTTAAAAAATTCAAGATGCTCTAAAAAATCTCCTCTATCTCTTGGTGTATCTAAGCCTATGCTTATGACTGAAAGAACATGTACACTCCATCTGTTTAACAGAGCAATGTTATCTTTATGGAAAGCAGTCTGTGAGCCTTGCGTTGCCTGGAAGCACACGTGGGATGAGATAGGCGACAGAAACAAGAAGACGGGGAAACAACACAGCGCGCAGCGCATTGAAGCAAAAAAGCGGTGAGGGAATGTGTCAAGAAATCAAAGCCCAGACAAGTTGAAGAGAAAAGAGGGATCAGATGCACAAACATACACTGTTTTTCTGAGACCAAGAGGTGGAGGAGCGCAGCTCAAAATCCGCTTAGCTATTTTCATACTTTCGCATGCTCTTGCTGCTTTTGCTGTGCGTCACAATGGGATGGCCTGGCTTGTAAATGACCCACTTATGTGTAAATCTGTCATGTTAAGCCTAAAGACAGACACCATGTATTCCTTGAAAGACAAAAGAGGAAAAAATTATTTTGAGAAAAACAGAATAGCTTTTGTTTGTTTCAGCTCTGATTTATTTACTTAAAACATACTATTAAACATTTATTTTGAAAGTATCTGTTTTTTGAAAGTAAGCTTGTGATACATTGAAATGATGTATCAAAGACGGACAAAAAAAATCTGAATCTTTTAAATAAATTTCACACTGAAAGATTTCCTAAATTGAAACTTAAGTTGCGCGTTCTTGTTAGGAATAAGTCTTGCATTTCACTCCAGCAAACACTTTTGATTCTTCAGCATTTTATCTTTAATAGATTATGGAACCTGAAGAGACTGGATACCAGTTAATATTGCCTTTGTGTTTTGTTACTCGCTGTGGAAATCATGCTCATTACTATCTGTATGCTACCAGTAAATTGCCATCCTTTTATGTACACCAAGATTCTCTTTGATTGATGATGATTTCTTCATATATTTTGAGTACGAAATTAACTTTCACAATTGCTCAATCAAGCATTTTATCACTGATATTGTCACGAACATTCTGATGGCTTTTGTGATAAAGGGGTCAGTGACTCTTAGAAGAAAAAAAATTCCTATTAAGAAATACAGACACGTTTTAGAGTTTGCTGAAATCAAAGTAATCTTTGTAATTATGCTTGAGTTTCTTATCTCTGAAGATGCTTGCACATGGCAGCACAGAATCATGATAAGACATCAAATAATTTTCAGTCCTTCTTTTGTCCTTTTCTGAGTTGATCATACACAGTCTTGCCCTTAAAAGGTTTACGGATGCCTTTAAATCAATGTTTCAATGAAAATTTGTGGATAGTAGCAAAACATTAAAAACAACAGACTTGAAAAAAAAATTAAGCAGCTTTTATAACAGGGCTGATGACTATAAATAAGCGTTGCTTGTTTTTTTTTTTTTTTTTCTGGTATTTTTTCTACTCACACATGAAGGACTTTTAAAAATGCTGTTGTTTAAACCAGTCCATTAAACTGTTCTATTATTTGACAAAATTAAAGAAAGTTCCACAGAGTTGTACAAGGACACAAGCCCAAAGATTTACTAACAAACAACAATCTATCATGGGACTACAGAGCACCTGCTGGGTCCCAGATGTGCTGTGGCACTTTTTTACTGGGTGGCTGGTGGAGCGCTCCCTAAGGGATTCAGCCGACAGCTGTGACAGTGGCTGGATCGCATCTTCGTGATCTACACATTCAAGTCCTTTCTGGTTTATGTACAGATGTGCAAAATGCAGTCGTGCATGTGCCCCTGCTTTATGGATATAACATACAGGTAGAAAGATAGAAATCAGAAGAGAGGGAGAAATAGAGAAAGCACTTCATCCACACTGCAGGAGGGCATTGCATTGTTAGACGCTGAGCAGCAGCTGTCCTATCCTTTGTCTACCTGAAGGCTGCAGTGTAAGCTATAATGACAACAATACACTGACAAATTGAATGTATTCATCCGTCCAATGAGTAAATTGTTGGACATTCCTTATTGCGGATGTCCTGATACACCTGCAGGTGTATCAGGATTTTTAAAAAATGACTTGCATTAGAGTCAGAGAGGAAACTCAGCTCCTGCCGTCTCTTGGTTGATCTAATGTGTGATTTTGTCCGTTCGACCCTCATCAAGAGACACAGACACATTTTGTGAGATGTTGATTTATAACAAGTCATTATCAGTTCTCCTTCGCGTATCTGCAAAACTGTAATATGTCCATTGAAGTTACTTTGTCAATATAAAATGATAATTTTTTTTCTCTTTACAACGACTTTCACAATTAAAGAGTATTATTAAGTAATAACTTTTTGGGGCTTTCTGTCTGTCATATTACAATATTATTTCACTCTCAGTGTCAAAAGGAAAGAACTAAAATCATTCTACTGAAGCTTTTATCAGTTTTAACTGCCTATATTGACTAAGTAAATTGAACATTATGACTTTTTGTGTATGTAATATATAAACATAACTGTAAAGATTAAATGTAGCAACTCAGAGTGTTGGTCTGTCGCTACACTAACTAAAAGTGTTTTGGGTTAGACAAGGTTTCATAATTCGGTTCTGTGTGGTGACAACATTAATCTGCAATTTTAATTCCAAAATCCTACAGTTTGTAGTCACGTGTAATTGCTCACAGTTTCATAAAATCCTACAAGGCTGTGATGCAATATATGATATTCATTTTCTGTCAGCATGCATAAAACATGCAATATTCAAATACATTTTTAATTTAGATCTATAGAGTGTGGTTGATGTTGGTTTCAGAAACTTCTTGTTTTTTTGACATATAGGTAATGTAAATCTATTCCATGATTTTCTGTAATTTATTCCTGGTGACTGTAACTTAGGGATCACAAGTTGTAGGTAATCTGTAGATAATTTATTCTGATATAACGCATCCTTTAGCCTGTTAATCTATTTAGGTTTGTATTTGCTTACTCCTATAGTTCATATAATTTGCAAAAACATTTTTGTTTTTCTAAATTGATGTCTTAAAACACATTTTCTTAATTGTTCTGACATTATCAGAAACGTTTTATTTTTCTTCAGTTTTGATTCTTCAACAAATATATGACATTTGCTATAGCCAGTGAAATGCTGGATGATGAAATTAACTTTGTTTACCTTAGTTTATATACTTTCGATCTCTTGCATCTTGCTGAATCAGGTTTCTTGAACATATTTCCACACAGCACAGTAATAAAATCTTGTGGGGTCTGACTGCCTTCAAAACTTTGTGTGTGGATGACAGGGAGTTGGTTTGTAGGAGGCACACAAGAATTGACCTGACTTCAGGATATATATGGGAAGGTACAATCATTTTTTGACTTTCATAAAAGAACAAAGTGTTTCTTATTTTGTTAAGTGTATTCATACCTAAAAAAGTAGAAACGTAAATGGTCTTATCAGAATATGATTTGGTACTCATGCATACCAGTGATGGGTATGACAAAGGTATGATTTGCACAGCTGTAATGGTATAATTTCCAACCTAAACTACTTTGCACACAACTTTCTTTTAAGGAACTTGAGACACTGATGCATCATGAAAAAAATACTATAAAAATATTGCTTTAATGTGCACCAACAGCATGTGTACTGGTTGGCTAGTTGTGATATTCTTGAAGTATCTTTTTTCTCATCATCATACTTTCCCTTTTCCTAACTAGTATGCTACCAGAAAACCCCAAAACGTACTCCAAAGAGTCTGTCAATACATTGAAGCATAGCAAAAACTATTCCCAGGCTGCATAGTTTGGGCTATGAACAACTATAAATAGTTGCTCAGGGCGAATATTTATAAAACTAGTAATTTATGTTAAAATTACTAAGTTGATTATTCAGAAAATAGCTACATAATTCAGTGTTAATTATTGTTCATAAATATCTGCTCGATAAGGCTTTGGAAGCTGAGCTCCTAGGCTATCCTCAAAACAGGAGAAAAAGGTCTGGAATAAAAATGGCAGAGAACCCCTACCAGCTTCCACTGTGAACACACAAAAAACGACTTCTTTTTAACCATTCACTAACAATTGCTCACACAGTGCTATTCACAATAAGCTGCCAAAATGTGCACAACACAAACAAGATCACTGCAAATTAAGGCCCGTGGTAAAAGGGACTTGACACCCCTAAGATGAAGCTCTTTATGGAGTTGCTGACAAACCACAACACATCTCACCTGACCCACAAGAAGAGTAAGCACCCACTTAGACCACTGGAAACACCATTAAAATACACAAAACACTTAATTCATCATTCTAATCTATTCTTTCTGGCCAGGGAAAACCTACTGTGAATAGATCTTCGATGGGTGAGATGAACTTTGGCACTCAGCTGGCTCAGCTCTTGTTAGAAACTGCTAACTGCTCGTTAGCTCTGAATGTGGTTCGGTCAACTCAAGTCCCAAAACAGGCCGCAGCACTTTTCAGGGGATTGTTTACTCTTCAAGAGACTGGTAGTGACATCTACATTCAGAATCTCCTCCTCGGCTCAAGACCTACAAACAAATTGAACAGCAAAGAGCATGCCTGGCTAGCAATGTTTGGACATTTCTTAGCTCTGGTTGGTGCAGCATCAGCAGATTTTGGCTGGTAGTGCAGACTGGATGAAGCTCCATCTCTCAGCTTGGAATCAGGCCGACACGCATGTCCAACAATTGTAATGGTATGTTTTTCAACTTTCAAATGGTCATTGGTGGCATTTGATTCCCATGTGACCAGCATTGATGAAGCTTATCTAACAGGAAGACAGTTTTTAGTTAGGTAATTTTTGTGCAAACATACATATCTGAGGATTATGGGTTTGCACAAAAAAGTGGGAATTCTGCTTCTGGGACAGTAAAGGCTATTCTATTCTTAAACGTGGAGGTTGGACAATTTCTTACAGTTGAGCAAAGACTTAACAGTAAACTCTTTGGTGTAAAACCTCAGACAAAACATCTCAGCTTACTGTCTACGAATTGCAAATAGAGAGCAAGAAATTTGATCCAAATGTCAAGCGCCTCAATAACTAATAATCAAAATAACTGTATAACCAAATCTGTCATTTATTATTTTCTTATCTTTCATTCATTTTCTTATCAAAAAATGAATGAAATACTAAAGTATGCATTTATTTGTCCTGTATAACTCTAATGGCCTCTTCGCTTTCTTCTCCAAATGTCCAATACATAGAATATGGTTAAAACAAAATGCAGTTTCCTGCATTCTCGCAGGCACTAAGAGATATGAACATATAACTCCATCTCTCCAACCTTTGCAGTGGTTACCTAAAGAAACAAGAATCATTTTTAAAGTCTTATTACTTGTATACAAACCTAAATAAGGTCTTGCTTTTCAGTATATAATAGGTGTAATAAACTGTCGTCACAAGAATATGGTTAATTTTTAAAAATATGCTGATCTAATTGTTGAAAGAAAGTATTTATACTTTCTTTCAACACACAATAAATATTGTTGTGTGTGAGGGGTGGGGGTGCATGCAGGTGTAGATGCATATTTGTAAATTTTATTACCTTGTTTTATGAAAAAGCAAATGTGTTTTTGCATTTGCACTTTATTGATGTTTTTGTCTTTTGATGGAAAGCAAATTGTGTTGCTTTGCACATGAAATATGTTATATAAATAGACTTTGACTGACTTCAATTTCAACCATCAACTAGACTAATGGGTTCTCACCACAGTTGTAGGCTGAGTTAGTTCAGGTGCGGGTCCAACAGCTCTATGAATCTCTTCTGTAGCAAGAAACAGTTTGTATTCAGACCAAAAAAAAAGGCCATCACACTGTACTGATATGAGGGAGGCAGTCTACCCATTCTTCCGGTTTTGTTATCTACTTGTTCTCATATCGTAATCATTGCATTATGTGCACATTACCTTTTAATTCTTGAGCTTTATATTCCATTCGAAAACTGTTTGGTGCAAAACTCTGAAGAGTAAAAAATAAAACTAATAATGTCTTTACTTATCTAAAGACATTGTTACTTAATTCAATGTGCCTTAGAAAAAAAAAGAGTAAAATTCTGTTTCTGATTCTAGCAAAAGACTGACTGACACAATAGTAAAGACTGTGTTACATAACATTTTTAAACTGGAAATTGGAAACCTGTTCATGTCTTTTTGATAACAACAATCTGTATCCTTGCAGAGTTCATGACTTCATCTTCTAATGATGTGGTATTTTTTCCTGTTTATTAAGACCCATTAATTTTAAAAAAGGAAACAAGTCTAGTCTAGATCTGCCATCTAAAATGCACTTTGACATTATTTTGTAAGTCAGGCAAGCTTTTCCTGCTGAAATAATCTCCAGGGGGAAAGAAGTTACCTCCATGGGCAGCACAGTTCTCTAGAATTCCTCTGCATCAAAGGTATCTTGCAAATACACCATGCCATGGGCACTGATGCACCCCATAGTTGCTGCCTTTTGAATATTTCACTGATAAAAGCTTTGATGTGCTTTCTCATCTTTGGCATCTAGTACCCTTCGTCAGCTCAAACCCATATGGAAGCTGAACTGCAGCCTTAAACAACTACTAAAATATGTCCACTGCCTTTGTGTCCATCTGAGTTTTGCAAATTCTTTCTACATATTATACAGCAAACACTATCTGTCATCAGCAAGATATTTATACAGTAGATGTACAGTACAGACCAAACATACAGTACAGAAAACCCATTGAATTAGAAAGGAAACGCCTTTCTAATTCAATGGGTTTTCTTTATTTTCATGACTATTTATAAAGCAAGAAATCCCACTTATTAACCTGACAGGGCACACCTATGAAGTGAAAACCATTTCAGGTGACTACCTCTTGAAGCTCATCAAGAAAATGCAGAGTGTGTGCAAAGCAGTAATCACAGCAAAAGGTTGCTACTTTGAAGAAACTAGAATATAAGGGGTATTTTCAGTTGTTTTACACTTTTTTGTTTAGTGCATATTTCCACATGTGTTATTCATAGTTTTGATGCCTTCAGTGTGAATCTACAATGTCAATAGTCATGAAAATAAAGGAAACTCATTGAATTAAAAGGTGTGTTCAAACTTTTGGTCTGTACTGTATTTAAAATACTATTGTAGAAAGGTACACGTTACGGTATACTTATTCTGCAACATTAACCAGCAGTGGATGTGAAATACTTCTAGACATGTTTTCATATATTTAGTAGAGCTCACATCCAATGACAGAAGAAAAATTACAACAAAGGACTATCACTTGCATTGTTATTGCCAAAAATGAAGACATAAATAGTGTTTTTTTCCCATATGAACAAAAACTATTTAAAGTTGATTTTTCAGTGTTGCCTAAAATAACAGTGTAAAATACTACAGGTATGTGAATATCTGTGGCATAGCATATAATGTGGCAGATTACAAATATCTTGTTTAAGAACAAAGATTTTGTCTCTCCATTATTATTATCCTTATGGTTGCACTGCTGGCACCCAAAAACAGTCAGGAACCAGAAATTCAAGAAGAGCATAAAAGCGTTCCCACTCATCCTCCACTGATTATAGCAAATCAAAACAAAACAACAAACTTCATTTAACAAGGTTATTCCTAAAAGTGTCGAAAAAGATATACACACTGTCATATGAAAGCAAATGGCCTGGAAGCCACGAAACAACCAACCAAGTGCTGTCATTTGTCAAGTATCTTGCCAGCAGCGACCCAGAGGCTCAGCCTGTGTAAAACAGACATTTGCCCAGAGGCCTTTTCTTTTTTTCCTTTTTCTTTCTTTTTATATCTTGCTTGTATTTCACTTTCTGGAATGTACCACTATGTTTACACCTGGTTTCTTACAGACTCTGAAAACCCCTGCTTTCATTAAAAACCAGGCCAAGATGAAAGCAATGAAAGATCACCGGAGCTTTGTTGATGCTAAAGATTCCACATCCGGCTGCAGCTTTTCTGCTCTCTGCGCTTTGCTAAGAAATTGATGTGTCTCTTAAAAAAGAATAGAGACTTTCAAAATATCACATCAAAAACACAAAATTCAAAAAACAACGGAAAACTGAATACATTTTAATGACATTTATCCTGGCAATTATTTTTTGTAAGTGTCATGAGACCAGAAAAAAATAAATGAATAAATGTAGCAATGACAGCGTAATAACAAATATGTCTGTGTGTAAAAGAGTAAGCACTCAACACTTGCAATAATGTAATAATTCCTTTTGCATTAATTATTTTATCAATAATAATGCAGTAATGATATATTCTCTGTGAAGTGTCTGTGAAGTTGTTGGCCAATCAAGCACAGTAATATCACTGTTATTAAAGCAATTGTAGGAACTTTTTTGCTGAGTTGGCAGAAGCCAGGTCCTGCTGGAAAATGAAATCAGCAACATAAGGTTGTCAGCACAGCACCAAGTGCTCTAAAACTTTCGGTTTGACAGCTGTGCTTATTTTGTACTTGCTAAAAAGAATGGTAACTGGCAGATGACATTGCTCCCCAAATTGTACCACACTACAGAAATTTCTTACTGAACCTCAAGCAATGTGGACACCATGCCTCTGCACTCTTCCTCTGGTCTTGACCTTGATTTCCAAATTAAGTACAACATTACTCTCAGCTGTAAATATGAGTTTGGATCACTGTATAACAGTCTAAGTCTTTTTCTCCTTGTCCCAGGTTAGACACTCTAATGCGATTGCTGGTTTGTTTCAACAAACACAACTCATTACAGCTTATACCTTGGTTACATCTGTGTGGGGTGGCTGCAGTCCACAGCTTGTAAATACTTTGTTGTATTAGTTGCAAAACGTTGGCCTGGCAATCTGTCCAGGATGTACTCCACCCTGTGGCCCTGCAAGGACAAGCAGATACAGAGAATGAATGGGTGGATGGATAACTGCAAACCATAATCATCAAAAGTAACAGAAAGAATGCCTGTGTTTCTGGAATCTATGTAACATATTGTTTCTCTTTATAATCTAAATTCCAAATCAATTTAAAAGGTTAATTTATTTGAGTAATTCATACTTTCAGTTTTTTAAAGATGCACTTGTGTTACAGAAACGCAACTGAAGCAATACATTAGGTAAGAGTCCAACTTTTAAACCGTTAATCGCAAGATTCTTGCACTTGACTTAATCAGTTTAAAACCAAAAAAGTTGAGAGGACCAAAAAGAGACAATACTGAAATGGTTTGGACATGTCAAATATTAAATATTTTCTATATAGTGGACAATTATAATGTGTGAAGCTGAACGTGGACGATGAAAACAGGGAGTCCACAGAGAAGGTTTATGTGTAAAGAGGAAGATAGCATGCAGATGGTCACTGTGACAGATGGGGACACTCAGGATAGGATGAGATTGAGGCAGATGATCCATTGTGGCAGCCAAGAGAAGATGAATTTTAACAACATGGCTGTTTTCTCTAAAGAACAAACGCCTACAATAAACTGACATTAGGCAATAGTTGCTGTTAGTTTTTGTGGTATACGGATCAAATTAATCAAAAATAAACTTGTTACATTGTTGAAATGCATGTCTATTTTCTCAGTTTATGTCTCACCCTATGCAACATCGGGCTGGATGGGCTGGTGTATGTGCACACACAAGTGACAATAAAAACTCTAAGTAGTCATTGGTGTCCAGGACTGTGTTAATTATGTGTTGCCTTGTACTACAAAAGAGCCAGGCAGATCTAATCTATTTACTGTTTCTAGCAAGGCATAAATACACAGTGTGACAGCAGCTTCTCCTCTCATAACAAGGGGAAGGACACTGACCTTATTTAAATTTTATTCACCATCAGTCTTGTAGTTCTCTCTAACAATGTCTGCGTATGAATTCTGAGACAGAAATTCCAATATTGTCAGATAGACACAAGTAACGGTACATTTATTCTGTATCCTTAACCAACAACAGATGTGAAGAACTTATAGTTATGTCTCCTTAGAACTATTTGTAGGAACATATCACTTGCACTGTTATCACAAGTGGATTGTGCTCTATGCTGTTATCACTCTTTAAGGTGTAAGGTTGTTAGCAGATGTAAACACTAAGGAAAATAAAGATAATACATAGTGTTACACTGATTATATGTATTTTTATTATTTTTATTTTCTTTTTATAAGTGTCAATCTGGTATTTTGCATATCCAGGGGAGATGAGCAGCCACTCCTAATTTGAAAATAAAGGAGGTGGGGATTAAATTAGCTAACATGCCAAAAAAAAGGAGAAACAGAGGGGTGGGGCTGAAAAACTTTGTGAGAAAAAAATGAAGATATTTGAGCAGGATGCAGCCAAATGTGTCAAATTAACAAGTAGTATTTTTGGTCAATGACGACAGGATGATGTAGCGAGACTACACCAGGTTAGCAGACACTGCCTACATGGCTATATAATCCCATCAATCATCCCATCCAAGTCACTTGGCATAGGCCCTCTAGTGTGTCTGTGATTTGGGACAAAGAAAATTAAAGGCAACCTATCAGCAATGTTACTCCATGTCCATAAGAAATTAATGTGTTTGTTCACTTAAAATAAATCTAAGCATTCATTTCTTTATTCAAGAAGAAAATTTATTATGAGAATGTTTGTGTAAAAAAAACATATATATATACTTTTGAAAACAGATTGTGGGCATGTTCATATATATATATATATATATATATATATATATATATATTGTATATATATACAGTACAGACCAAAAGTTTGGACACACAGTTGTGTCCAAACTTTTGGTCTATTTATATATATATTATATATATCATTCACTTCTCCTGAAAGAGCACACAGCAACAGTGGACTGTTAGCATTAGCATCAATACATTGACTTATAAGTGTCATCAGACTTTACCCAATTCTTTGCTTGAAAACATAATGGTGAGTTTTTTTTAAACAGGCTGTGGTCTGACAAAACTCAGTCGTGCTGTTAAAAAGCTACTGCACTTCCATAAGAAAATCAGATCAGTTCACATGCTTCTTATCAACTGAAACCAGCTAAATGCCAAAAATAACGATTATCCTTCGAACCCATTTAACAATTTGCTGCAGCTGATTCCCTGGAACTACTTACACATATTAAAAACTTAAAGTAGTTTTTCCTATACAGTACAATCTACTTCACATAATTCTATGTTCATGTAAGGGCATCATGGTGTTAAACGAATAAACTTATAAACTAAAACAAAATTAAATAGTTGAATTAAGTAAAGTGTCTAATAGTGAACTATTAGACATTAAAATTGTACTTACTTGGGGGTTTTGTTAGTGCCGATCCATTTTGCAGAGTGACATGGACACAACTACTGATTCAGATCTGCTGGAGATGCTGCTGTCTATTGTAGTCACACAAGCAGACCCAAGAGGAAGTCTGATTGCTAGGTGACTATACACCTTGATCTGAGAGAGAACAAAAAGAATTTGCAAGTGATCAGAAAGGTCTGTGAGCGCAGACTTCGTCTGTTAATAGAGAATGTTTGCGTGGAAGGAGAAAATCTGAGGGAGAACATAAAATATTTGAAAGAGAGTCGGCATAACTTTACTAGATTTTAGTGCAACAAGATGAAATCCTGTTTTCAAATTGGGCATGTAAGTTCAAGTATTAAAAGTTTTGAGAGTAAACTGACAAAGTCTTGTCTTGAAATTTAAAAAAAACTAAGCTCTTGACTTTTGACAGTATAATTCCCCCATACACACTCCTACCATAAATGTAGAGTAACTAACTTAATATGGATGTCTTTAATGTGTGAAAGGAAGCAAGAGAAAGAAGAAGATGCTAACTCTGTGGAGTAAGGCCTTGGCTTGGATTTAATCCCAGAGCATTTTATATGGTTGTTGTACATATTTTAACACGTAACTATCATCACTTGCACTTTGCTTTCACTTGACCGTTAGCATGGTACATCTGTTAATTGTTTAGCAAGGGTTATGCTCAGGCTGTAACTCAGAAAAATGAAATGAATGATAGAATAAATAAAATAAACATAGAGAAAACCAAAGGGGAAATCTAAGCTCCAGCCTTTTAAACTACTCATAAATCTTTCTCTATCTGATTAAAAAGGTCCTTTTGGACTTAGATCTTATCCCTCTTTCATAACAGTCTTTTTAACGGAAGAGCGTGCGCTAGTCCGTTGAGGAAAGCCAGAACCTTACTCTCTCCAAGAGATGTGTTTGCATGGGTGGTTGAAAATCCAAAGCACAAGAGAGAGACTGACTGTTCACTTTGGTGAAAATATAATCAAATAAGGGCATATTCTCTTTGTTTTTGAAAGCTGAGTTAATTTCCGTCTGAATCAAACATCTGATGATATTGTACCACAGCATAATTTCCAAATATGTTTTTACACCTACGTTTAATGTGACTAGTTAAAGGTGGTTATTCTGTCAACTATTCTGCCAGTCTGTTACAGGATCCACCTACATTGTGCTGCAATTGACTTGTCAATTTGAAAAGAAAAAAAAGAAAATCGAAAAATGAATTATTTTTGAAAATAATTCAAAGACTTAAGCTGGGTGCATTGAAACATTTCATCTTTGATGTGTTAAACATAAAAATACATTTCCTGTTTAACAAATACATATCTGTTAACTTCTCAAAGTTCTTAAGTAGCTTCATGAGTTATGGAGCTCATCATACACATGCAGAAATTTAACATACAACTCATCTGTATATTTTCTTCTCTAGATAGAATGTTGATAACCACAATTATCAAGATTCCACAATTATCAGTAATTGTGGTTTTGATTCCTATAGAAATATGTCAGATTACATGATCAAATCCAAAACAAAATCAGTCTGACCTCCTGCTGGTCTGGGATAACTACATTTCCGTGCAGTAGCCAGCAAGAGAACAACAGTGAAGCGTCTGCAGTGACAGAGCAGACTGTACTTCTTGAGGAAGCTAAGATTCTTCCAGGTTTGCTGCAAGATTTTGAAGATCTTCTATAAGTCTGCTGTTGAGAGCATCATCTCTTCGGCCATCATTTGTTGGGGCAGCAGCATCAGAGCCAGGGACCAAAAAAGACTCAACAACCTGATAAAGAAGACTGGTTCTGTTCTGGGGACGACTGCGAAACCTCTGGAGACGATGATGCAAAGAAGGATTCTTCATAAAGTCTAGAAAATTAAGGACAACCCTGACCATCTTCTCCATGAGACTGTCTTGGGAAGAGAAAGGGTCTTCAGTCAAAGATTTCTTCATATTCGCTGTAACACAGATCACTGCAGAAGATGTTTCCTGCCAACAGCCATCACTATCTACAATAACTCTTTGAAGACTGTGAATTAATGAGTTACAACATGCAATTTCTCTTTGGGATCAATAAAGTATTTTAGAAATTGAAGTAGATTGCAGAAATTTATCATAAACTATTGGTTGTAGAGTCAGATGTGAATTTTCTTCTCGGTAAATACCATGAGATAAAAATTAAGGCTTTTCTAAACTTCATGTATTTCTGTGTCCAAAAGTTAGTTTTAGAGGAAAAAAAAAAGATAACAGCCTTTTTGTGAAATTATTTTATCGATTCATTAATAACAGTTTTGAATTACTGTTGAGCACTTCTTGTTATACAAACCAACTCCAGTTCTTCGGGTAAATGACAACATTAAAAATTATGTTCTTGTTTGCCAATTCAATACTAAATCTTTGCAACTATTACCAACAAGCAAACAGAAAAAAATGGACATGAATGTGACGGCTTCTTTGTTCCATGGGCTGCTTTTCTCATGGGATTGTTAAAACATTTCCTTTTTTTTCCTCTGCTGAATCTTCTAAGTGAATCACGATCATTAATGTTGACATGTGATCTAAACAACACAAATGATTTTATTTTTTTTCTTGTTTTTTTTTTTTTGCTGTTGATGAAGCTTCTTTGGAAGATCGAAGATTACAGCAGAATCTACATATGACTTATCTTAAGAACCCTGTGCCAATGGTGTCAGTGTTTATATCAACAACTTTAAAAGAAGAGCATTTCAACATGTTGCATTCATCTGCATTTCCAGTTTTAAATTGATCTGTCACTCCTAATAAGAAAAATAAGGGATCCAAAGAGAAAAAAAGAAGAAAACATCATGTTTTTGTTGTAATTAGAGATATATACTTGAACGCTATTTTCAGAATGAACTTAATCAAATTTTACTCATTTATTCATGGAATTTTTAGATCCACATTATCTTATCTTAGAGTCACAGAGATGCTGCAGCCTTTCCCAGCTGTGGTTAGATGAGATGCAGCACACACACAGGTCACCGGTCCATTACTGGTCTCTTAACTTTTAACTCACTGTTAAACAGAAACCCTTCAGACAGCGCCATGAGAAACCATGCAAAATATGATAACTGGATCCAGTTATTGTTATAATGCTCAGGATAAAATGTCAATGGACATTAGCTAATTTGATCAGTGATGCTTTTTATTAAATCCTTCTAAAAGCGATTCCACTTTCTTTGCCAAAGATGTCATATTAATTTAAGGCTGGGGACCTTGAAAGAAGGATAACCCAATTTGTGCATTAATATGATAAGTCTATAGAACATTTTGAGGGAATTAAAAGCAAACACTGCAAAATATTCTCTCTGATGGGGCTACTCGATTGCAAAGTATTGGCTTTTAAAGACACTGTTGTAAAAAAAACTAAAAGTGTATCTTTTCCATTCATTTTAGAATTCATTTATTCAAATTCCAACTGATTAATTAAGAATAAAACCCCTACCTTATATTAAAAAAGTAATGAAATATATTATCTCAAAATGAAATGACTACATGTTTGCACATTTATGTTCTTGCTATTCTGTAGCCCACTCAAATGAATACAAGTTTTTTTTTTTCCAAATGAATGACTGGGGATATTTCAAAATTAAAAATATAACAAGCTATTAAAATACAAAAGGAAAATTTGTTTTCCTTGTCCCTACATAGTTATTCAGTGCTTCGGTTTCCATGGCTACCCTGACAAAGTGCTGCCATTTTGGACTTGTAGTACAACGTCAATATCACAGACTATAATCAAATTATTCCATTTCTTTTGTGTTTGGCATATCTTTTTTTCTGGAATGTTCCAGAGCAGACTATAAGATTTGTTGTTTGTATTTTGATCACTCACTCACATACGTTTACATGCCACTAAGTTCCACTAGGCGAGCATTGATTGACAATGTTACTCGGCTTAAATGTGTGAATTATTTGCAATGTGGACATGGAGTGGAATGAGTCTCCGCTCTGCTCTGACTACCATTGACAGTGCACTGCAGGACTTACATTTGAAATATTACTGCAAACAGTAATATTTCTTTAAATGTGGTAAAGGACAAAGAAGGTGATTACAGAAATGGTAGAGAATGATAGACAAAAAAATGACAAAGGTTTGATTTATCAGATATTTTACACTTGAAGCATCTTTTGATTTTCAGACAAATCCAAAGAAATATTTGGACTTGTCATAGAACACCAGTTCTATGAAATAACTTACTTTTGTAAATGAAGCACATACGGTAATTGAAATAAAAAATATATATATTTAAAAACAACATTCTTATCTTTTAAAATTCTAAGGCATGCAATTACTTTAGCTGAAATAAGTCATGTTTTCAGTCCACGTGAAATCTTATTTGATCAGCCAGCACCTATTTACTGGGTAAATATATAGGCATTGAATGATGTGCTTATCAGTGAGGCAGTCACTCTTCCTCTCCATGTGTCTCAGCTTGGCTGTCCGAGGATTAAATTGATTTGAAGTGAAATCAATAACAATTTATTAATCCCAAAAGGAAATTAGGTAGTCGTAGGATATAATTAGGCAGAAGCAAAGATTAAAATTTTTAATTAGAACAAACAGTCACTAAATCTGACACCTTTGGAGGAATGACCTCCTCTTTCTTAATTTTTTGTGCAGCAATGGTTTTCAAAGTTGGTGCAAAGGCCGAGGCATGGAATAAAAAAAGGTACTAATTAACAAGCGTATGATAAAGGATTACTACACATTTAAATTTCTCACATTTTTACCATGTTACAGCCACAAACTATGTGCGGTATCACTAGCATGTTGTCTTACATCGACTTCCTCCATTCAGTCTGCTAAATATCAAAAAAGTTTATTTTAGGGAAAAATATGCTAATGTGTGGGCTAATGTTGATGCACTGCCTTCTGGTTATTACTTTTTCTAAAGTAAAAGTCAGATGTTAACTTTGTGACACTCCATTACCAGAACAACATATTAACGGCAAATATTGTTATTGTTCAAAAATGTAAGATTTCTTCTGCTTTTTTGAAATGCTACTTATCTTATATTACTTACCAATTAGCAAGAATTGTGCAGTTTGTTGAATTTTGCAAAAAAGTGAAAATGTTTGGTTGGTTTTTTTTGTCATTGGAGGTCATATCTTAACACCAAATTGACAACAAGTAATATTACTGTTTATAAAACACAAGCTCTTCAAATGCTGCTAATCTATTTAGACACAAGAAATTTACAGTTGGTAAATTTGAAAAAAGAGCTCGTCTCTTAGCAACAGATTAACAACAAATATTGTTATTGTTCAAAAAACATAAGATTTTTTTTTTCTATTGAAATACTGCTTATGCTACTTAACAAGAATTGTGCATTTGGTTATTTTGGCAGAAAAATGAAAATGTTTTTGGGTTTTTTTTTGTCATTGGAGGTAAATATATTATAAAATCGACATTCAACGCAAAAGAAAAAACCTGATTTATACTTTGTGGCAGTTCATTACCAAAGAAACACTAATATCTTAACACCAAACTAATAACAAGTAACATTATTGTTTATAAAACATGAACTATTTTGAAATACTGCTTATTTTCAGTAGCACAAGAAACTTACAGTTGGTAGATTTTGCAATAGTAAAAATCAGACGTTTACTTTGTGGCACTTCGTTAGAAAAACAAGCTCATCTCTCATTTTAGCAACAGATTAATAACAAATTTTGTTATTGTTCAAAAGACAAGATTTCTTCTGCTCTTCTGAAATACTACTTTTTTTATACTAGGCTACTTACTAATTCACAAGAATTGTGCAGTTGGTAAATTTTGCAGAAAAGTTAAAATGTTTTTGTTTTTTGTTTTGTAATTGGAAAACAGACGTTCAACACAAAAGTGAAAATCTGATTTCCGGATGTAAACAATAACATGCAGGGGGTCTATAATTAAAAGAACTATCTTTTTCGCTAAATTTACAGTTGCAAGTCTTTTTTATGTTCATCTCCATCACCTTTGTACATGTAGCGTCTCTCTCATCTCAGCTGCTGAAGCATGCAATGGGCCCAACACACTTGGCGCAACAAACAGCTGTAAAAAGGTGAGCGTTTTCTGTTACTTTGTTTTCAGGAGCTTGGACATAGTGCTACAGATAAAGTCCGTGCCAACATGCAAGCACTCACGCACACCGGAACAGGGGCGGAGCCAGGCCTAGAACATGACTTCGGGGATCCAAGCCTTTATCACGTCTGATGAGAGCTGGAGAAAGCGAGCCCTCTCCTGTCCAGTATGGTGTATGTAGGATTATACAGTATGGTGCCCCAGTAGACTATATAGTAGGCTGCCCCAGTCATTGTTGACTCATGGTTGCTAAAAACTTAACAAGACCCGACTAATTTTAGTAACATAGTGGGTGTAAAATATTGAATAAAATGTTGTGCTACATGACTGGCTTTATTTTCACTCTTACATTTAACTTTATGACACACAAAATTACAAGTGGATTGTCCATATTGTCTCCAAGTGTATTCTGGGTAAAGATTGTCATCAGCCGTCTACCAACGTCATCATCAGTCACTTAGCAACAGATGGCAAACTAGCTAGAGCATTTTTACGGACTAAGTTAACGTGATTGGAGCTCCATGGAGCGGCAAAGTGAATTAAACTGAGCGTTGTATTACGGTTATAGGTTTCTTTTTTTCAGTGTTATGATTGTTTTATTTATTTTGTGTACTTACTTTGTGGTAAGAGTTTAGTTGAGTTATTAGTGATTGAGTTTTTTTGTTTGTTTTTGTCTTCTTGTGGGACGAGCCTGTGGCAGTAAAAGAGGGCTCTACACTGCAGGGAGTCAATCTGACTTTAGACTCCCAACACGTTACACTTAAGGACTTTAGAGCTGCTAATGGAGGAAGCATTGTGTTTTGTGTTTATTTTTTTTGGGAGGGGGGGCTGCATGTCCATTGTAAATATGACTCACAGCTTTTCCGTCTTTCTTCACCAGAGGATGAGTACAATAAACACCATCTAAAGTCAACTACAGCATTGGCCTATAATTTTTGTCCAAATCATAACAGAACCCAGCCACAGGGACGCAATAGCGACAGCAGCAAAAGTTGAACATTTTTCAATTTTCTTTCGTTGTGTCACTACCCCATGTGTGCACACCCCTGAATACAAACTTGAAATTTCACATGCATGAATTTCGGCAGTCGTTTGCCTGGAGGAGGGCAAGGATTTTTGCCTCAGCCCAGGTTCCATAAGAAAAGAATGGCGAGGGAGCGATGTCGCCTCCTGTGTCGAGCCCACAAATTAAATTCAAAAATACCTTATTGATCCCAAAGGGAAATTAGAGGGAAATTAAATATACTCCTTCAGTTTAGTGGTAGGCATCCGGGTGACCACACTCATTAGTTACATTATTGCAAGGTCACTCAGTTTGTGAATATGGCTTGATATAGGCAGATTTACACATTTACATGCGTATGCTGTTTGATGGTATGTTCTCCTGGTTTTATTTTTGCGTTACTTTCTCCTGCAGGTGTAGAATCAAACTTCTAAGGCAGGGCTAATCAAATTGTAGGAGAGCCAGCCCACCTTATCAACAACTGTGTACCCCTATTACATTATTGGTATTATTTCTGGTTTTCTACTCCTTTCTTCTTTTTTCTCTTCACATCTTTCCCACCCACGTTAATTACTTTTGCTTTTTTCCCATTACATTTGAAATAAACTCAATGCAATTCCAAGATTAGCAAGTAGAGTATCATAGTAAACGTGTTCATGCTTTGTTTGTTAAAGTAAATCATTGAGCCTCACCTTGACACTCACACAACAATCCTGAGTCCCACACTGCCAGACAGGACACATATAAAAAGAAAAAGGTAAGAAAGGGGAAATTTAGTAGATTTTTCCTTATCTTCTTATTTTTCTTTGTGGTCCTCTACCTTCTCATCTTCTTATGATATTAATTAAAGTTTCATGGTGGCAGTCACCAGATTTCAGCTGAAATTCTGGCCAATCAAATTATTCAGAAGAGTCATCCCTCACAATTGATAAACATGCCCACCAAACAGAGAGCAAGTGCATTATGCTCCATGGTTGGGGTTGAGAGGGTGGAGCAGAATAATTTTGAATATGTGCTGTTTGCTGTGTTTCTTTTTCACAGCTTTTCACAATAACATCTAATTTTCAACAATTCATGTGTAATTTAAAAAAAAAAAAAAAAAAAGAAATACTCAGGCAAGGCAACAATTTTCTAATTGTTTATGTGTTAAAAAGCTAATAGGTAGAAATTAATTACAGATATAACATGTTAAGACTGCAAAGGTCAAAACTTTAAATTGATATCTGCATAAGTAGACCAAGCTTTAATATATATTTATATATATATATATATATTAAATATATCTTTTAAAAAATCACCCATGTTTCTGTTCCATAATTGCATGACGTTACAGAGAGTACCAGGATTTCTTGTTCTGATGTCAAGCACTGCTGGGGTCATGTCAGTCGGTTTGTAAACTTTGTCCAATTTTCTAATTTTTGTACAGTTTCAGCATAAGCTCAAGCTTCTTTATCAGTTTAATCGGTTTCCAAAATACAAAGCAGAAGGCCATAGTTGTCAGTAGTCACCCCCGTTCACCAAAGGCACACCTCAAAACTGCATTGTCACCTATGTGTTTCGGCACATGACAGAATCCCACGTTGTACTGGAAGAATGAAGAGTACAGAATAAAGGGGAACCAAGAACACAGTCCCCTGCTGTGCCTTTGTGCTACTGACCACTCTCTCACACACGCCACCCTTTGGCTGCAAAAACTGTGGGCCGCCTGTTGGGGTGAACAATTCAAGCGTTTGTCCAGAAATCTACTTTTATTTGCTCGAGCCTGTCACTTAACAGTGCAGGCCCAGTCATGTTGAAGGCAATGATAAAATCAAAGGCCATGAACCTCTGAGTGCTGTCTGCTCTGTTCAGTTGAGAATGGGCATGATGAAGCAGGTGGATGGAGGTAATTTTTTTGTCAACCCAAACACAGTAAGCGAACTCCACTTGTGTAATTAGATTTAGGGTTTAACAGTCATTTTATTGTATGGTACGTTTACATGACAAGTCTATAGTTGTTGAGAAGGGAAGGCTGTGGATTTTGAGGTACCAGAACAAGAAATAAAGTTGCCCACACCTCTAAGTCATACTGACTCATGGTAAGGTTGAAAAGGTGCAGTTGGATCCCACATAGCTTGTCTACAAAGGCATTCAGATCTCTGATTCTGACACCACCTCAACCTGCAACCTTGTTAAGGCACAGCTTCTGCAGCTGCTTCTTTATTTGACTTTTGGAGACAAACAAGCTGAAGAAGAGTGCACAGGCAGATTTTTTTTTTCTTTTTTTAACACATAGGAGGAGTCATAGTTGCTGAAGTCCATGACTGAACAGTGGACATGTGTGTGACAGGGAAATAGTGGCTTTGTGAAGCTAAAGCTGAGGAGGTCTGCATACCTCACATGATTCCTGAGACCTTTTTTATTCCTTACCATAAGCTTTCCATGTTGTTCTGTTGAAGCTTTGTTTTTTAGTGTTTCCCTGTACAGCTTTTAATTTCTTTTAAGTTCGCTTTCAGTTCTCTGTCTTAATTCTTCACTAACGACCAGTTTCTCCATTAAACTCCACAGTCATTGTCAGTTTTCCCCTTGACTTCACCATTATACCTGGTCCCTTTGTTTAGAAAGAACCTCCCAATTTTAGTAGTGGACTACAACTGCATTTTCATTACAAATCTGTGCAAATCTTTGTCTATAATCTGCTACCGTTGAAAAAACACAATCTCACAATTGTAGTATTTCCAGTAAATAAGAAATTAAATTAATATCACATGTGCATAACCTTGTTTACATGATAAGTCATTAAAAAATATGGCAGCCACAGATGTAAACTGTTACATGAAAAATATTCATAATTCAGCCATGGCGCTTGTGCTCATCATCTACCAGCCATTAGGAGACGTCAGTGTCTGATTCAGTTGTTGGAGTGACAAGCTACCTAAAGCTTCTCATTAGATAAGTATAATCAGGTGGAGTCCTGGTTTATTAGTTGAACTGGCTATAAAATTTTGAAATGTGCTCACTTTCTAGCTGGAGACTTTGCTATAACTGTTTTTTTTTCCTGCTATAATGTTGTGCTAGAGTTTCTTGTGATTATGTTCCAAATGTGATGTGTTCAATTTTCTGCAACGTTCAGATGCTGGGTTTCTTTACTCTCAATTTTTCTTCTCAACTCTCATTTAGCTGCAGACTCAATCACAACTGGAAACTAAATTTGGAAAAAAATTAGAGCATATGCACTCTTAGTAATGTGCGTGTGGTTTCCATGTAACTCATACTGAGAAACAACCTTAAAGCGCATTTATATTTTGTGTCTTCAGTTTCCTACGAACACCTTTTCCTTTTTTGTCAGAGGGTGAAACTGAAAAATGGATGTGTAGGTGGAGGTGAAAACTATTAAATTATTACTTGTTTTGCCTAATGGAGAAAGGGCAGAAGAGATGTATGATGGTTTAGGATTTGCATAGAATAAATTCAACATTTTATTTTCTCTTGGGGAATAGAGAATAACCAGAAAGAAAGGTGTGGTTGGAATTTCAAGCAACAGAGTTTAATGGATGGGGGTGTTCATAGCTTAGTTACAAGTTGGGTTATGATGTCACATTATACAGATTTTATTAGTCAATAATAATAAATTCTGTATAGCCATATACTCTTCAGCATAAAATGGATTGAAGAAGAGAATAGTCCAAAATATGCAATACATATTACATATTTTGGATAGTATTTTTAACACTTTAGTTACAAAATTCAATAAGATCAGTTGTAGGTCTGCTTAGCCTTACAACTGATCTTGCAACTGATATGGCCACAGATGACGTTGGAAAAAAAAAAAAAAGGTTTTCTGTAATGGTAAGTTGTTTCATTTAGGAAGTTAGTACATTTAGGATTTTTTTTTCACAGATTATCTGTCTTATACCATTCTGTCACAACATTGTGACAGTTTTAAGATATAAAACATATTTTTGTAACAGTTACATATTGCAACTATAACTGACACCCCAAAAGCACTGACATGTACAGTATGTCAATAGGTCTATGAGGACACTGGTGTCGTCATGGACCTGCTGTGAAATTTTGTAGCTCAGTCAAGTAACTATGTTTCCGTATGTTGTTATAAAAATGCTTTATATATAAAACACAGCTTGGTTTGGGAAATTGTGCTTTGTGAGGCAGAAGCTCGACTGGAGACTGGAACTACAAGGAGGAGATTGTGGAAATAGGCGGCAGTCCATGGAAGAATTAAAACAACATCCCAGCTATGGTTTGATGAGAAAGTAACATTATAACATGATATAAAACAAAACAAAAAATTACATGATGCCTCCCATCCCCTTTACAAAGTTTGTACCATGGTGATTTTTAAGAGTAAATATTTTAAAAATAATGATTTTACTCACAATATAGAAGCACTAAAATCAATTTTAAAGTAAAAATCTGTACAACAGGACAACAGTGATATTTTGCTTTTCATGACTGAATGTTGCCCTGCTGTGAGACACCAGCCATGTCAGTACACTGTAGGTCACATGTGTTGATGATCAGAGGCTTAAAGGGCATGAACAGATAACTGACATAACACATGAACTGTAACCCAAGTTGATGTCAGTCATGCTCGTCTGACAGTGCCGTACCACAGAAAGGCAGCAAACTGTAGCAAGAAAGGAAAGGAGATAGAAACACTAAAATGGTTTACACTCAAAAAGGAGCCACCAAATTCAGACCACAGACTAATTAATGGAAACTAATATTGACAGACAGCAGTAATTTATTCAGGCATTGCCCCAACAGCATAGTGAGTGCATCTTCACTTTAAATAGTAGATGACTTTATAGCTACAAGGTACAAACAATTGGTTGACAGCTAGATGGTGACTTTTAATTTAAAAGAACTGCCAGTAAACAGAGAAGGCACAGTGATACAACTGTGAAATTATGGACCTTACTGGAGGCTATAAAGACACAAACAAAGAAAGCAGAGAAAAAATAGAAATACATTAAAAAAACTCTTCATTTCTTTGGATTGAAAACACAAAGAAGGCAATAGAGAAGCTGGTTTTAACTGGCTTTCTCCAAACATTTCTTAAAATGCCCGCAAGCAATGTGTGACAGTGACTGGTGTTATGAAGGGTTCTTTATATTTTTTTTAGCAATCTCTCATTGTCTGATGTTATAAAAAGCCTATTTTGATCAACATCCAAAATATGTCAGGTATCAGCGATGAACTTGATTTCCTTCTCTGTTGCCTTAATTTAGTAGTTTGTGTAACATTGTTAGAAGAAATGTGTTTAAACTGGTAAATGGCTGCCACAAATGAAAAGCCCAAACCTTGTCCATTAATAGAGCAGATTAATTACCCCTATGCCACCATGTGCAGCTGCGTAGGGGAGACCCATATACAAAGAACTCATTCCTTGTTGCGGCTGAGACAGGCTCGATGAAAGCCTGATGTCTTTTGCCCCCTTCGCACGTCTTCCCCCCTCTCTCACAGGTCACTATCCTGTCTGACCACAATCAAACAAAGGACACTAGAGCTGCATAAAACATTTAGAAAAAAATTAAACATGTCCAACAGAGAATGTGCATGTCGAGATTGATAGTGTCCTTGTAATAACTCCTTAAATGCATCAGCATTCTACAGAAATATTGTCCTTCAGCATAGAGTATTCCAAAATGAGAGAAATTATGAATAATTTTAAAATACAGAACTGAAGCTGTTATTTTATGTAAACATTTAACAGTGTTTTGTGTGTTAGACATATTTTAGACATGTTTAATGCTAGATGCCACCAAAGTTGCACTGTTGCTTTTTCAATTGTGATGAATTCAGCCTACACATGTTCATATCCTGCATGCTTAATGACCTCATTTAGCTGAAGGTGCTCTTAGCTTGCCACATTTCCCTAATTGTTTTTTAATTACACCTAAGACTGTATCATCTTCAGTAATTCCAGACAGCAGGTCAGTTTCTTACAGAGAGCAGTGTTGTTGGGTAAGGAAATAACTATTTTCTTTCACATTTTACATCAAAAGATTTACAACCAAATGAAATCACAAATAACGTTGTTTTATTGAAGCTGTGCCACTTATTTTTATTTTGTCCTCCAGTTTGCAATGATTATGATGCACTCTAAATACAATATCAAGTTTCTTGTCAGCTTTTTCAATAAGTTTTTTGTTTTATCTTAGACTCCCATTTTGTGCTGCAATCATCCTATTTTTTAAAAACCCTTGTTGCCATTTATAAAACGCCTTATGTGATGAGGTCATATCACATCAATTAAACTTTTGCACTGTTTTTCATACACCTCTGTATACTGTGTGAAATACAAGATGTTTTACTGCATCTGGAAAAAGTATCACCTTTTGCAATGTAACATTTTATTTATTCTTTCTCCATACTTAAAGATCTGAAGCTAAAAGTTTAATGCCCACAGCCCATCAATGTCAAATTAATATTTGCTGAATGAACCAGGAAGTGGGTCAGAGTATGTCACTCAGAGACGCTCCAAACCGTCATCAGCCAAAGATTTGTTAAATTCTAATTGGTGCAGACAAAGTGAATGCATAGCACATCATGAAATCGAAACATATTTTTGGGTCTTTGCTGTCACATTTTAGAAACATTTCTACAGACTTATTTGGCACTATGAATATTATATACATAAGGAATAACATGGTGATGTTCATGTGTGGTAGAATGTTTCAAGAAGTAGGAAAAATTACACTGCCGTCTAATTAAGCTGGATATCATATTCCACATGCACAGTTTCAAATGCATAAGCTATGTATCTTCCTATGCCATGGAAATAAAAGGCAGACAACTCAATAACGTGATAGCAATAGATGTGTTTCCAGGAGTATAGAAATTTAGACAAACTCAAGAAAAATTTTTGTTTTCTGTCCTCTGGTTTAGATTTGTGTCGGTTCTGTTGAGTGGTTTTGGTGGCACTAATTATAAAACTACAACCAATTTTGGAGGTAAGTAACAGTTTTCATCACATGTACGTGTGTAGTCTATTTTGATTAGGAAAAAAAACATCCCCTTATTCAATGGCAAAAACAGAGATACCCCTTTAAGAGTGACCTGGTGATAGTAAACATTTCTCTTTTAATTGCAGTAAATGATAAAGAAATCATGTGAACAGGTCTGAGTGCAGACGATATACTTTTGCCGTTGCTTTCTCCTCCTTGCTGTGTTCTCATTATGTGTCAATCTCAACTAAGTCCACTGAAGTGTAAGAAGTCAATATCACCCTGTTCTGTATCATGTGAAGTGGGAGGTCTGATTGGACACTGCACGGCCTGTTTTGGTCCACTAAGGAATGTTTCATCTTCCAGACAAGATGTGCAGCAACAATTAGTCTTAACTGCTTTAAACTTTGGAACCTCTAGTTATCTTACATGTGGAATGTTGAGCATCAAGCAAGAAAGGATTTCTGGTTGAGTTGGTACTTGACAGCAAAATTATCATATAACAACGTTTAGAAAAGTTTCCCCGACAACATCTAAAAGGCCTGTTTTCTTATATTTAGAAAATTCCTTTATTTTTTTAACCGTGTGGCATGTTTTGTTGATAACCTGTCAGTGGCTTGATCAAGAAATGTATAACTTAAAATTTATAAAGACAATCCATCTCGAGGATGGTCTTCAGTCTGTCCCTTTGCAGCAACAACTGCAATCAAGCATTTGCAATAACTTGCTGAGTCTTTTACAGCAGTGTGGAGGAATTTTAGCCCACTCATCTTTGCAGAATTGTTCTAATTCAGCCACATTGGATGGTTTTCAAACATTTACAACAAGCAGTCCCATGACCGTGTTTAGGATCAGGCAGGTATAAAAAATTAGCTAATTAATAATACACTTTAAATTGGACCAAAGTTGCCCAAATCTGATGTCACTTAGGCAACAAGCAGCAGCACGATTGCAACAATAAGCCTATCACATGATACGTTTGAGTTTAATACCCAAGTAATGGTGGCTGCTGGTAGTAATAGCACTTTAAGATTATAGCTGTCAGTGATCATCTCAGGCAATAAGCATTACAGGCAAAAGCCTTGCCTACAACCATCTTCCTGCATCCATAAAGGCCACCCTGAGCTTTTGTTAAAGCAATCAGGATATGCATGGACATTAGTTTTGAAAGCCAAATGGTGCAGTTCAACCCTGACCTGCCTTCAGCATAAAATGAATTGAGACTGAATTATTCTCCTCCAGTTACTTTCCTACACAGCGTCATCATAAAGAGTCATTGCTCTAATTTCTTTTGACAAATCATTAGAGTTCTGGCACTAATGTGTCAGTTCATCTTTACTTATCCTCTATTAGTAAAATATTCCTACACTGCAAAGGTAAAATTAATACCTTAATCACAAACATGTCTTTAGTTTACAGAATGCTGCAACTAAAAATGAACTTAATAAGCTGTAATACTTATTTTATCTTAACATATTTGCTTGGAGGCACTCATTTCCATAATTTATTTAAGATGTGCCTGTTTCTCAAAGTTTGAAAGGAATATGCTGCGATACTGAGATTACCAAACACCCTACTCTGTTTGGGTTTTTTTAGCATTCTGTTTTCATTTACACAGGTTTGCCACGGGATGTTGTTTTAAACTTGATATTGAAATAAATACAAACTAAATGATTTCCTCAATGAATTTGTTCAAAATGATTTCAGATTTAATATGGACCACTTCTTTTCCCTTCATAGTTTCCTCTGTTGTAATGCTGACTTGCAAATTTGTATTGATCAAATACAGAGACAGAGTCTGTTGAAAGCAAAGAGAAACAGCTTACTGTATAGAACAAAGAGTAAAATGACAAACCTCTTTAATGAAGTAACAACATTCTGGCCTTTTCATGTCTGTTCAGTTAATTTAGTCCTTGATAAAACATTGCCAGCAACAATATCTCTTTAAGAGCATACACATAAATTGCATTGGAATTTAAACATTTAAATAGGAATTCACATTGCACCGTGTTCTGCTCTTACAGATAAACAAACTTGCATATGAGCAGACTCTTTTAATCTGTAATAATTAAAACAGCGTTTGCATATGCAATATGGCCATCTTCCCTAACATAATATGTTTATTGCCAGTGACTCCAACAGCAAAGTATGAATCCTTGGTCATTGATAGAATTACAAATATATATTGTTTTTATTTTTCTTCACATTATGCTTTTTAAAATACTTCAACCAGACTTTCAAGCAAAACTTTTAACTAACAGAAGTAAGCAAAGCCATTGAATGTGCATCATAGTTAGGGCCAAAAAATATTACAGCAATTTGATTATCAATAATTTATACTTAACATTCTATTGTGTATTAACTAAACATTTTCTGCTGGTTGGTAATTGCAGGGGCACCTTTCAAAATAAATGTAAAAGGATTAGCAGTTCTGAAAATATAATTATGTTTACCAAGTGTGTATCAATTACAAAAGTCTGTATGGGCATTACAACACCCTTGTTATAATTGCTGAACAACTTTTTACAAGCTTGCTTTGCTTTAGCCTTTTTCATGTGTTTCATGTTAGAAGGCCCACTTACTGCCACTCTAATCTTTAGCTCCCTCCACAGATTCTCTATCATAATGAAGTTGACTCTGGCTGGGACATTACAAAATATTACTATTTCTTCCAGTCAAAAAATATTTTACTAAAATCTCAAAAATAAAATAAATGAATCTAAACATTAAATTCATAAAAAGTTGAGACACAGATAATATCTCTTAAGGAATTTGAAAATCCAATCTGATGGAGCTTGAGAAGTACTGCAAAGAAGAATAGGCAAAACTACCAAAGATGAGTGTACTGATCTATAGCTATGGCATCATTTTCAAAAATAGTTGAAGATGTAACTACTGCCAGAGGTGCGTCAATAAAGTATTAAGCAAGGGCTGTATATACTTGTGTAAATGTAGCTTCCTGTTTTTCTAATTTTAATAAATTTGCAAATCACAAATGTTTTCTCATAGGTGGTTATTTTTATTTAGGTTTTTTTTTTAAATAAATTGATTTAATATAATTTAGAATAAGGTTCTAACATCAAAAGATTTAGATGAAGAGATGAATTGTGAATACTTGCTGAATGCATTATATATACTGTGTTTGAATTAAAAAAACCTGTTAGGGGTTATAAAATATAAGACTGGAACAAAGTAATAAAAAAAACAACTTAATATTAATTTAGTCTGAGCAGAGCAGGCCCACTAAATGTCCTTTACCTGTTGTAAACAGCCAGTAGATTTATGGCTTTTCCCTAATCTTTTTCTAATTGTGGAGGT
Organism: Xiphophorus maculatus; assembly: GCF_002775205.1. Classification (NCBI taxonomy): domain Eukaryota; kingdom Metazoa; phylum Chordata; class Actinopteri; order Cyprinodontiformes; family Poeciliidae; genus Xiphophorus; species Xiphophorus maculatus. Next base: position 14,895,839 of record NC_036465.1, on the reverse strand, counting down.
GGGGAGCGTGATCTTCCTTTTGTGGCTGATTTCTGTCTAATGCTGCTAAGACTATTAGGACTGAACCATAGCAAAGGATTTAGGGAAGTTATTTTGTTAAGTAGGTATTGGTGTATAAGTGATAACACTGAATTGCTCTAATGCTTAACAACAAAGTTTAAATAATCCACTGAAGGCTTTGTGGTAATGTGGCACAGCATCAGCAGAAAGGCCTTAGAGCTCACCTTACAAGTTAGATTTGTGGATTCTAATACTCTGGTCTTGCCTTACATGGAGGGTCTTAAATATTAGCTGCTGAAGATAACTCAGTAAGTCAATGTCTGTTCTCTGATTTCCAAAAGAAATGTGTACAAAAGACACAATTTTTACAACTATTAGTGACAGAGGATGTATAATAATGTAGATTATGTAGGAAATAGTTGCAATAGTTAATTACTATATTTATTTGTATTGTTTGTCTAAGAGAACCAATGACTTTACTTATGTTATTTTTGCTGTTGCTGTTATAATAGCTAATTTAACCCATTAACTGTCACTGCCAAAATACATCTACAAATTTGGTTCAATACTCGCTTTGACTCTTCCTCACTGTAAGGTTTAAAATGTAGGTTTTTGCTATTTTTTATTTCTTCATTAAATATCCTCATCAATAATCTTTGTCTGTCTCTTTGTTCTTGTGTTAGATGGACAAATATTTTCAGCCAATGAAATGCAATAATTCACCCAAGGAATTACAAATTCATAAACTAATGGTTGGGGCCAAATATAAGACTATGATGTATCCCTTGATAGCTTGTAACATTTTTTTGTATGAAGAAATTTCTTTTGTAGTGCATTAATAATACTAAAAGTTTAAGATCTCTGTTTAGTTCGGCTTTGCTATTTTGCATCAGCTACCGCTTCTAAAGACTGTCTAATGACAAGGTGTCCGTGACAGCTCCTAATGACCTTCTCTAAGGTCCTGGAGAACAGCTCATTTTTGCTCACAATGGCTCCATTCAAAGCTTATACTCTTCACTGACATGTTTTTAAAATGAGTTTGCAGTAATTTTGTCCAGACTTAACACTACGTCCTTCATGTTTTGTTGTAGTTTTCTACATCTTTTCTCAGTTTATAGCATTATACAAAAGAAGAAGAAAAAAAAAAAGAAAACCGGGCAACTTTACCGATGTTTGCATTTTCAGTGCAGTGTAAGAGAAATTGATGCAATGTTCTAGTCAACTAAGAAATTTGTTCACAATTATGGTGAAGATGCATACTGATAAGCATAAACTATTTTGAAAAAATAGCCAATAAGAGTTGAGCACTGAAAAATAAATTACTTTCTAAATTGTATTTCCTTCCACTTTTCTTTGACTCTGAGCTGCCATTCATTATCTAAATGTACATAGAGTGAAAAAAGTGAACAATTTACATAAAAGCTTCCAATCCCGGTAATAACCCGGGACTTTGATTTAATGCTTTCTGTATTTAGAGAGAAATGAACCAACAAAAGATCTACTTACTTTTCTCATTTTTCTCCTCATAATGGTGTACTCTACCTTTCTGTCTGGTTTATCAAATTATGTTAATGTCAAGGAAAAGGTCAACATTTTTAAGTATGTAAGCAAATATATTTCTGTTTGCATATTTTTTCTTCTGTTGAGCAACATTTTTGTCTGAAATCTTACTGTGTTGAAATATTTTTGTTAACATGACATTTCATTCTCATGTCTAATCTGGGAGGTAATAATTTGAATGGTTCGTATCGCATAGTTTTGTGAAATTTTGTCCCATCAATAGTAAAGAAATTCCCCTTTCTGGACTTTCCTCATATTACCCATTTAAAGTGTCTCTTTATTTAGAGTGGATAAAAAAAATTGTATACAGCCTTGGTGAAATACCTGTTATTTGTGATACAAAACACAAAACACTCATGTTACAAATTTTGTAACATGAAGTGCTACAAAACTTGGTTTCCCCTTTCATTTAACATCTAGCATGTACATTCAAAATGAGAAACAAACAAATATGTCCAGTGAACAATCTCAAAAATTAGACATGTGGAATATATAGATGTATAAATGTACATAGATTGTGAGAAACTTTCTCTTGACTTAACATCTTTCTCTCAGAATTAGGTTTGGCTTCAGCCTGCACCATTAAAAAAAAAGTCTTCTGATATTGCCCTTTTTGACTAATTTGGGTCTAAGTTTACTCACCTTGAGCCTGAAAAACCTATTAACTTATTTTTTTAGCAGACACATGAAGGTCTTGGTTGAAAACTGACTTCCATTTCGAAGTGCTTAAAATGTTATTAAACATTAAATTAAAAACTGTAGTTTCATCTGATGCAAAGTAAATACAGTAGACAGTGCTCAGTGTTGCTTTTCTCTTAAACAGAGACTACCTTATGAATTTATGAAATTGTCCTATTTTTTGGCTTAATCAGACCATTCATTCTCTTGTAAGGTGTTTGAAAAATCCAGCTAGACCTGGATGCTTTTCAATTTTGAAATTCTCTGCAGCTCCTTCAGTGTTGCTGTCGACCTTATGTCAGCCTCCTTGACCAAATTCTTTCTTGTCTTTTTCATTAATTTTAAAGAAACTTCTACTTCTGGTGGTGTCACAGTCGCCTAATAATGTCATTTTCCAGTTATTGACTTCTCTTTGCCTCATATTTCTGGGAAATTGAGATTTTAACCATGTTATTCAACCAAGGAGGAGCTTGTTTCATAAAGAAATCAGACAGGCATCTCCAAAAAGATAAAGCCACATGGTGGGGAATATTAACTGTGAGAATAATTATACATATAAAAAACCGGTATGCTGAAAATAACTTTCCTCAGTAACAAGTAGAAAAAAATATTCATCACTGATTACTCACAGCAGTCAAACTCTTCTTTGTTGCGAACATTTTGGTTTCCCTAAACCCCCTTCACTCCCTTGTCTTGTTGAGGACTAAACTGAATGTAGCATTCTCAAAGATTTTAAAAGCATATCAGAAGTTAGACTGTAGATAAAAAATAGGATTTAGGTTGCCATTTACCCTTGACACAAATGTCTGGTGAATGTGTAAATTCAAATAAATTGCTAGGGAAAAGAAACAGAGGATCTCCTTTGATGTTCTTTGGTGATCTACTTTATAAGATCAATTGAGGTAAATATTGCTTGAGGCAGCGTATAATAACAGTACAACATATAGAGAAATTCTTGTTGGACTGCACCCAAAAGCTATAAGAAATCCCAACTAAGTTACATAAAGAAATGTTGCATTCTGTCCATGCACAGTGGACCAAGGGAAATCTGATTCGGTCCAGTGGTGAGATTGGTCCGCAGCTGGTGTTTGCTCTTCAGCAGAAAACACTAAAATTCTGCTCCAAGTTATAGACAAGGGCTGAGGCTATAAAGTCCTGGAATCTCTGTATCCCCCAAGCAATGCCTGAGTCCTAATTGGCTTTTGTGATTGGCTTGTTTGATAGCTAAGGTCCAATTGTAAAATTCCCACCCAACTCATTCATTTTTAACGTGTGTCACTGAGCCTTAACAAGATGTCTGGTCCTGCAAGCAGTCTGCAGTGATCCTCCTGAGGGCAAACTGAGTACTCTCTCTCTTCCTGTGTCTTAGAAAGGAGCTCCCATGGGTAACGACCGGGGCCAATGGGATCAAAGAGGGTGTCACTATATTGCTCTCAGTCTTAATCACAAATTCTTCACTCACAGTACATCCAACTAATTAAACTTGATGCTCAGGAAGAAGCCTGAGTTCAGCACTTACGTGAACCTTAGTGATTACTGTGGCCGAAGCCAAAATGCCCCACAGACTGCAGAAATAAAACAATTTTGCCAGAGTCAGAGCTTTACAGCTTGGTCATTTTGAGATGAACATTTCAATGCATTTGACAGCTAGTCTACATGAGCAAGCAAAAATTGGTATTGATATTATTGACAGAGTGCCTCCTTATCTTTCACGACAGGCCACTTCAATATTAGGATGCAAATTTGATTTATGAAGATGTAATCCACATCTGTTCAGATAAGCTGTAACTCCAAACTTTGCCCCATTCATGACTAAATTCACAAGGTGTATTGGCCAGCCCAGTATGTAAGAGAAAAATAGAGAGACAGTTTTGCCTTTAAAGAAATGGGATTCATTCAACTCTGATGGTTATTCTTATGTAAAGCAATGCCATCATCATAATTAGTTTACAGAAGACTTGCTTTTAATTAACCACATCTCATTAGAAGACCTGCCTAAGCTGAATAATAGAAAATGCCTTTACACAAAACTGTGTGTGGTAATGACAATCACTCAGTATGCCTTTTACTCAAGGTTTTGAATAACAAATAGTCAGTGACCCCAAACTATGCATGGATGTTGCAGTTAGCATCAGATGTTTTGGTAAATTGTCCCTTGTTTATAACAATTGCAATTCATTTTTATCAGCTGGAAAACACTTTTGTGCTCTTGGGTGATTGCCTCAAATAGCATGTGTCAAACAAGAGAGAAAGGACTAAACAAAAGTGAAATGCTGTCAAGCTAAGGTCAGTTGTGATTAGAAGTCTGGGCTTTCTTATGTAATTGGGTTTTTTATTGCTTAAACAGAGTGAGTGGACGGACGGACGGATGAATGGATGGATGGATGGATGGATGGATGGATGGATGGATGGATGGATGGATGGATGGATGGATGGATGGATGGATGGATGGATGGATGGATGGATGGAACGTTTACTCAATATCATTGTTTTAAGCAATAGGAAAAGGGTGACATCAAGAAATATTAGGATTTTCCTTTTCATCATTTCCTTTTTAAACTTACCCAAACATGGAAAACACTTAAATATAAACTGTAAATATTTCTAAACAGCATTCTTTGAGGGCTGGACAAGTAGGGAGAAATGTGGAGTGATTTCGACCTCACACTGAAGAGTTAACTATTTTGCAAAAAAGGCAAAGCGTGTTTCTTTTCCCACATCCCTTCCTGCTCCAGCTGTGTGTTTTAGAAGTGACTGTTGATCATTAACACTTCTCCCACATTGTGCTGGCATCACTCCCTGCTCTGCCATTGGCACACTCTTCCCATCTCGTGTTTTAAATTGTGGGAGGCAAAGAATGGAGCTATGTGGGGCTTGTTTGTTAACGACACAACACCCTCATGAGTTTGTGCTGGCAGGATGCCTAGCCACCAGAACCGTGGCACAGTACACTAGAAAACTGGAAATGAACCTCTTCTCGTTTTTTAAAAGTGCATATTTATTTAGTCATTTACCCAACAGTCATTAGGGCTGTGTGTGTGGCAATTTTCTGTGATCTACTTAGACTAATTATATCAAACTTGCTCTATGGGTTTTAATTGGTTTACAATAGATGATATGATGGGAGCCTTTCCCCTGATGGCATGGTACATAACTCAGTGTTGCTCTGAAATGCTTTTTAAGGCCATTTTGACTTGAACAATGGTTTCCAGTGCTACATACCAAGTTATGGCTTACAATTGAAAAAATAGATGTCAATAGTTTTAAGTGTTGTTTTAAGTTATTGCTTAAAACAATGTCCGTGTCCTAGCTGAAAAAAATCTTCTCCGTAGCATTATGCTACCACCACTGTTTCATTTTGGACGTCTTGTGTTCAAGGTCATATGTATTGATAATTTTCTATCACACATAGCTCTTGCATATTGGCCAGATATTTCAATTTTCTTTTCATCTAACTAATATGCTTGCTTTTAAAAGACTAAGCACACATTTACTTTTATTCACCAATTAGGCAGCTACTGAATCAACTTGTTGCACTGGAGTTTAGTCAGAACTATCAGAATAAAGAGGGTTGAACACAAAATGCAAGTCACACTTTATAACCATGTATTTGCTTTTCACATTAATTGTTCCCATTAAAGAAGCTATTTCTTAAGCCATCTGCTATGCAGATCTAACCCTCACTCCTACTTCTCCTTATCCATTAATAACATATTCCCATTTCCACCCTAAATTGGCAAAACCTGGGTCCAATACATTTTCACATTTTTCACTTACTTTTCACAGCACTTAAACATAAAAAATTCAATGGTGTTCCAGCAGGACACTGTTCAATGGTTCGCATGTTATGGAGTTCTGATGGTCACCCTGCACACAGAATAGTTGATAGTTTTCACTTTATATTGGCCCCTTGTGTTGTTTAAATAATCCAGTAAACCTGTTCTGGTGACCACAGGAAAAAAAGAAAGACCTATAAACTTTTAATAATAAGCAACATGATAGTGATTCACCCTGATGGGAGTCAGGAATTATACATTAATCATAAGATCTTTGTCTTGTTCTGAAAGCATTTCCAGCTGTCTGAGTGTGAGCCTTTCAGTGAAGCTGGCTCTGCCTACAAAAAAAAAAGTCTAGTTGAAGGTTGGTAAGCTTTGTCATGCATGCATAAGCTAATGCACTGAGTTCTACTGAAGACAGAAGAAAAACTTGATTTAATCTATAGAATCGCACAAATGTTTTCACTCTCAAAGATGATTCAAGCAAAAGATGAAATGCATCAAATTATCAAGATTCTGCCAAGGGTATTTGTGTTTGCACAAGGTTTAACAGTGGGGGTGGAAAACAGTTGTAGGTTGTCAAAAACCTTTGAGGATGGATAAATATGATGAAGGGCCATAATTATGTGATTGTTGGCTTGGAAACCATATCACTGAAAATAGACATGAGCATGGCAGGGAAGTAAAGAATTCCCACACCCCTCACAGAGAGGGAATGACAGGTGCTTTCTGCTGAGTGTTGAATGGCCCTGTTACTGCAATCAGCTTCTTTGTGCAATTAAACAATATTTAAATGTATTAAATATGTGCAAACATGTCTACAAAAAGACATATAGTTATCAGAGAACATGTAAAGATTTTATATGAACCAGTGATTACAACAAATTTGTCTCCGTTTATAACTCACTACCTACTGCTGTTAGATTGCCGAAAAACCTATAAAATACAAACATGTAATATCTATCGATATCAATAACTATTGATTACTTGACTACTGTGTACTGCGTGTATTCTGTGAACTGCCCAAACTTGGTGAACACTGTGTTAAGATTTTGTAGTTGAGTGTACTGATTGCAGGCTGCACAGTGGCGCAGTTGGTAGCACTGTTGGGTTCGATTCCCGGCCCGGCATGGAGTTTGCATGTTCGGGGTGTGCATGCGTGGGTTCTCTCTGGATCTCTGGCTTCCTCCCACAGTCCAAAAACATGACTGTCAGGTTAACTGGTTTCTCTAAATTGTCCTTAGGCGTGAGTGTGGGCGTGCGTGGTTTTTTGTCCTGTCTGTCTCTGTGTTGTCCTATGACAAACTGGTGACCTGTCCAGGATGTACCCCGCCTCTCGCCCGAAACGTTCACTGGAGATAGGCACTGGCACCCCTCCCGACCGCACTAGGGACAAGGGTGTAAAGAAAATAGATGGATGGGTGTACTGATTGCCTAAAAGTCTTGTGACAAAATCCTACATTTCCCACAATCCAAAAGGATACTAGTTATTTTGATGAGCTAGTTGGGCAGCTAGACACCACCAGATTAGTCATCGCACAGCTGTCATGCAATACATTCTTATGACTGGTTGTGCCATATAGAAATCAGCTTAATGTGATTACTGTTTCCTGTGGATCAGTTTCCTATGTGAGCTAATGTGTCACCAAGTACACCTATGAGCTTGTAAAAATGTATCTTTGTTTCGACATATCCAAGAGTCATCCACATAGAGTATGTGTGAACCTCCCAGGAGTGAAGTATGCTCAAGTATGTTGGGGCCAACATGAAACTGCTACTGCCCATGTTACTCAGAAGGGTGTTGCTAGCTTATCAAAGAGTGAGTGAGTTAATTGATCCCACCAACCTTGTTTAGATGGGGTTATGAGAGGTCGATCAGTTGAAGCCTTTCCTCTGCCTACATCCCCCAGAATGCCATGCAGTTCTGGATCAAAGTTCAGTGAAATGATCAACATTTTGTCTGACGTATTTTTGCATGATATTGATGGCATGTTTATCACATTATTGTTTTCTCACCCACCCCTACAAACCACATCATCTTATAGTGTTGCATTGCCTCAGCATTCACACACTTCAATATTTGCAAAACACTAGATGAATGGACAGGTTTGTGGTTGTCAGATGTCATTTTATAACTACCAAAAGAATAAAAATATACCATATCCTAACCTACAGCTGCCTTGGATGCTTATCGTCCTTTTCTGATGTACTATTCCAACCTTACAGGCAGTACCACCAGTAGAAAAGACTGCTCTGTTAATTGGTTTATTCACAGCAACAAAGCACAGAAATACTGGATATTCAGGCCCTCATGTGTCATTAAAGTCAAATAAGACTCTACAATGTGACAAATAGCCCTCTCCATGCATGTATAGTAATAGCACCCCTGCCCCTAACCCCCGGTATTATGAATGGTATAATTTAGGAGTAACAACTCGCAAGGTCTATTCACTTGGAATAGGTGATAAAATGCTATGCTCCTTCACAGTGTGGGCATGTTAGAGTGGTAGAGAATACCCCTACTGTTCATTGTAGAGACTAAAGATCATCTTGAAAAGATGTGGTTGGAGGTGAGGAATCAAGATCACTATGAATCAACAATTTTCAGAACTGTTATTGCTAAGCAGATTGCTTTTTCCTTTTGTAGCAATTTTGTCATAGTTTAGTACCTGATGAGATAATAGAGGAGAAAAAAAAAAGAACTTTGGGATATTTTTCCCCAGTAGGAACAAATATGCAGTTTCTAAACTATATTCACACAGAGCAGACTTAACAGTGAGCTCCCTATTGATTATTTTCCCTTACAGCTCTTTCACACTTTAATCAGTCTAACAAAACAACAGGACAGGTGCTCCTTGAAGATACTAGCAGCACCATTAAGTATTTAACAACAATGGTGCACCGCAGAGGATGTATTCCTATTCCTGGGTAACCTACTTATCACCGCAGTATGAATGCAAATGCCGATGTTTACTACAGTATGCTTGCATGTTTAAAACATCAGTTGAAATAAACACACTTTTTTTCCCACCACATAAGCCACTGTTTTAGGAATCGAATATAAAAATGAGCATTTTCACTATTTTAAGAAATAAGTCAGGTCAAAAAAATCTTATGTGCGGTATCATACATTAATTGCATCCTATGTATTTTATGCAATATTGACCACTGGAATGTAAACCAGTGAAAAGTTCTTAATGGACATTTAATTTGTAAAGAAACTTGTGGTGGATCTTTTAATCATTCTATCTTCACAGACAAAACATTACATTTTTCTTAGCATTGTAACAACAGCACAAGTACAATATTATAACCTTGCTCTCTGTGGTCTTGCAGCAGAATGAACCTCACTTGTATGGAATAAAAGCTACACTGAGGTAAACAATTTACAAACACGTTTATCTCAATAAATTTTTAATGGGCATATAGCCACAAAATTCACAGCAGATGTCAGTAGCAATCTAAAAGTAATCCACAAACACAAAAACTATAATCACGCCATAAATTAAGTTATACCAATTGTAATAAATTGGAATGATACAGAGAATAAGTACAACAAACAAAGTATCTAAAAGCAATCCTGCCTTCTATGAGTCATAATTATCATCAGCTGTTTTATTAATTGAGTAATATAAGAATGTTTCCTCATTAACACCTATTGCAATGGAAGCAGGTTACAAATGTTAAAAACAAAGTGCTCTCTGAAGACCTTGATAATCTTGTTTTAGAAAATCATACATGTGGTAATAATATAAAAGTAGACTGAAAATAATTTCACCAACAACCTGCCACAGTCAAGTTCTTGTTGCAAAATTTCTGTCCGAGTGTTACAGAAGCTAGGAGACAATACCAGAGAGCTTGAGAAAAACCTGTAATTACTAGTTACATTTTTTCCACGACAACAATCAATAAGTTACTCAGCATCAATAATATCCAGGCACAATCAATGTGCAAAACTTTTCTGCTGATGAAAAGGCATGTCGAAATTCATTTGGAATTTGCAGCAACCCATTTAGGCAAGTATGGTCTAAATGTGTTTTAAACTCTTTAGAATGTATTGCAAAGACATTGCTTGGAAGATAAATGGCAATGTGCATCTCTACAAAAGCAACATACCAGCTGTGACAGTTGAAGGAAAGAACATCTTGATATGGAGCACTGTGTGGAAACTTCACATCGACTGGAGAGAAATACCAGGAAATCGCTCATCTTGAATTCAAAAAGAAAATGTAAAAAAATAACTTGCACGTAGAGAGTACATAAGTTCACTCTACATGAGTTAAATATGAAGACAGTTTAGGTGTCAGAATTAATTAATTAGATGAGAGGCAGGATATATCCTGGACACTTTGTCACAGGGAAACACAGAAACACAAAGGACAAACAATTAAAGACATATATATGATCAAACCTAAAGACAATTTAGATTAATCAATTAACCTAGAAATCATGTTATTGGGCTTTGGAAAGAAGCCAGAGTCTCTGAAGAGAATCCACTCATGAAAAGTGAGAACGAGGAATCTCCATGAAAAATGATCCCAAGCCAGGATTCGATCCCAGAATCTACTTCCTGCAAGGCTACAGTGCCATACAGCCCTGGTTCCAAACATCAATTGAGAACAACCTTGATCTCTTTAATACTATTTTATATTGGCCCACAATACACCAGGATACATGTTTGGTCTGACTGTCAATAAAGCAATGTGGTTTTCTTGTTTCCCCCCTTTTCCCATTGTCTTTGCATGCATGAGGAGCCATAATTGAGAAATCAGCAGGTCCTCCTTTTCCTCCTCAAAGTCATTTGCTTACATAGTGTGCTCCCACACCAATCATCTGCTTAGCGGCTTAGCTGTATTTGTACTTGAAGATTTTGTGGCTGTTGCCGTTGGGCGTCTTATCCTGGTGATGACTGTGAGGAAGAGGATAAATTTTGACATTTACGAGCACACAAATCCATTTGCAGTTTGAGTTGGCCACTGAAATGTGATTAAAATCACTTGTGGCATAGCAGCATAGATTGGTGAGGTAGCTTAAAAATATACAGACGCATTCAGTGATAAAATAACCTTGAATAATTTGAAATGGGTTCATAATACAATTTTGGTGACTGGTGATGATTGTGAAAGAGTTTTTAAAAGAAAGAAAATTGTGTTCTGTTAGGATAAAGATGGACCTATTTTGCACAAGAAATGCTGATTTTCATTTGTTGGAGTTAAATGTGCCAGGGCAACCTGCAAAATGTGCTTTCATTATTTCTAGATTAGATATTTTTGAAATCTGCTTTTCTATAAAAGGTTATGTTTTGTTAAAGGGGCGAAGAAAAATAACTATTTCATGGATCAAGGTCAGTTTAGATTTAAACATGTGCTTTTTACATCTCAGAGGGCATTTCATATTTTTTCTTCCCATCTAAAGGAATCTTTTCCTGTTGTACTGTTACACTGTGAAAGGGTACAATTTAATTCAAGTTATACTGAAAAAAATGCTGAGATATAGAATTTTCCATGGATTACTGTGTCATCATTTTTGAGGGTTACAGTAAGGAGTCAAGCCCTTAGAGATGTGATCATTCTCCTCTTTTTAAGGTGAACAAATTGTCTTCTGAAGTGGAAAGGCCTTCGCTGACCGCATGTGGGAGTGCATAAACTCTTAAATTGTTTAAAAAGAATCCATTGTTAAGTTTTGAACCAGGGAATATGATTCCAAAGTCAGTGCACTTTGTGTAGTGTCAGGGTATTAACATAATTTTCACCGCGAATATTTTTTTGCAATAAAAGTTTCAAAACGTCTCTTATAACGCGAATGTGTGCTAAATGCTGAATTAACATTATCTTCTATTTGACGAAGTGATTAATAAATCTTTAATAACCTGACATACTCCTGAATGAAAAATTACTTCCCTGAAAAGCATTTATGTGCTGACACCGGATGAACCCACCTAAATTAATCAAAGACATGCAGCATTATCAGAACAGCTCACACTAACACAGATGGCTAATTAAAATTGGCAGATGAATTAATGTATCATGTCCGTGGTTGATAAATAAGAATCAAAGTTAGGCACATACAATTTGTAAAACAGCTCTTTTTTTCTCTGCAAACTTGCATAGGTGAACTCCTTACACCTTTGCACTGGATTTTGTTTCAAAGTTGTGATAAAGTGGGCTGAAGACAAACACATGCCACATTTCTGAACTTCACTCTACACAATTATGCTCCACTTTTTGCTAGTAAATTTCATAAAATTCTTATACACGCTCCTGGCTTGTTGGCATTTGTAATTGCAAAGTAATAAAATGTGAAAAAGTGTATTTCTTGATCTGATGTTCTACTATATCTACAAAAGCTCATGCAATTCAAAGTGAGAGAATAAATATCAAGACACTCATATTCATAAATTTGAATTGTATGTGCAGACATGGTTGAAACACGTCAAAAGTGCCATGGAAAAAATGGAGTTGTACATGGAGCTGTGTGGGAGGTCCAAAAACCTCTATCAGTGTTTGTTTTCCCCAGCCATTGCAAATAATATCACAACTCAGCAGGAACGACAGAAGAAGTAGAGCCTTAAAGAAATTCAGTCACAAAGGGAACTTTCATGTTTGCTCTGGATATATAGGATTTTGCTTATTCTAAAACAGAACCAAAATACAGTATCTGCCCTATCAATGCACTTATATGAGCTCTTACATGAATCTGAGCAATAACTTAATCTTTACATCCCAAAAACATATTTGCATATACATATATCAGGAACAAATGTTGGTGTTATACAATATTTATGCCTGGTTCACCTTGGCAGCGTGCAGTACGACATTAGAAGTATAATTTTTAAACTGCACATAATTTGTACAGGCACAAAATGCATATTCTGAAGGCCAGTTAAATATTTATTATAATCTGGAAATGCAAGGTTGTTTATAACATATAAATATGACAGAGATTATTTTCCTTTAGCACTTAACGTGGTTTTCCTCACTCTGCAATCTGTGAAGGAGCTAATCTACACTTAAAGCACAATGAAGGAAACTATGTGGCTTATAAAATCACATTTTATTCTCATTTTGTTGTTTACCTAATTAGTATGAAACAAAATGAGACCTCTGGGGTTTTCAAATACAAAATAGATTCTTGTTGAAGTAGAAGCAGAACTTGCAAATATGCAAAATAATGGAGACTGTGCAACCGTTTCAGTAGTTTGTCATTTTAACAGCTGGTGACAGCAAGCTGATGGTTCTGCTTTTTATGTTGTTATGTTTGCCTGATTGCAACAGTTTGAAAAGGTAATCCAAAGGCTGTGTGTGTAGTGTCTTGCAAGATTCATGCCTCTATTTGTATGGCGGTTCTGAAACAAATCCTGATTTCCATCAGAAATCAAAGTCTGATCCAAGAGTTTCATGTGGTGTTCAACCAGGGTAGTTAAAAAGTATTTTTTCTCATGCAGAGGGGTGTGTGCTCAAGATGTAGGTTTTGTAAGTTAAGGACCGTCTCATTCAGCTTGTCCTTCTTGAGGGCCATGTTGTTGTCACTGCACCAACCTTCTAGTTTGACTTCTTTCCAGAACAATACTTTATCTTTCCTCATACGATAGGAATCATTTCTTGTTACACAATTATAGTTTTAGCCGCTAGGTTTTCTCCATGTGAGGATATGTACTGTAGCTGTGTACTACCAGTGTGAACAGCAATGGACTAAACACACAACCTTTAGGACACCCAGTTCTCCGTGTAAAGGAAGACTTTCCAATGCAGACTAAATGGGTTCTCTCAGGAAGGAAGGGCAGAATTCAGAGACAAGTAGCATTGCTCTTGCCAACTAGTATTCTAAGCTATGAACTCTGGTCAAAAACTGAATTTGAGGTGATTGTTATTGTCTTTATTTAATCTCGTCTTGATTATTTCAAAAGCCTTTTTATGTGTTTTAATAAAGGGCTTGACACACAGGAGGCGACATTGCTTCCTCTCCATTCATTTCCTAGGCATCTTGTATGATGAGACAACAGTCGCTTGCCCTCTTTGTGAATGTGAAATTTGGAGCTCCTCCACATAGACGTGCACACACAGGCTTGTGATGCGACGCAAAACAGTTGAAAAATGTTGCACTTCTGTCGCTGTCGATGCAGTTGCTATCTTGTCCCATGTACTGAGTTTCATCCCGTGTTTGCCTATTGTTGACGTTCACCGCTCTTTGTGTGTCGAACCCATAAAAAGGATCTTGTCCCTCCTCTGTCCTCTTGTCACATGAAAGAGACAGAGCATTACTCCGGTTCTAATTTGATTAAATTGTTTACCAGTACACTTTAGAATTGATTTTAAATTTTTTGTCCTCACTTTCAGAACCTTGTGTGGTCAAGTCCCTGTCCATATCACTGATCTTCTATAACCGTACTCCCTTGTCGGAGCCTAATATTAGTATCTAAGGCTGTTAATGGCTCCACAAGCATTTCGTGACCAGAGGGGATCAACCCTTTCGATATGTGCCCAGGAATGTGGAATGGGTTTCCTCCATCTTTGTGATATCTCGATATTGTTGATTTATTTACGAATCTGAAAAGCCATTTACTCACACTGGCTTTTAACTATTTTTTGGATGTATGACAGTATATGTACTGTATGCCATTTTATATATTTTTATATATATTTTATCTTCAATATTTATATGCTATTTTTATTGTAAAGCACATCATGGTTTTTAACCAGAGAAATGTGCTTTATAGAATTACTGACTCACTTACTAGGACAAATTTATTCACGTCTATAGGGAATAAATAACTAAACAATATCGAAGGATTGTCTGTAAGGACATAGAAGACAAACAAAGACTTACAAAAAAAACTGGTATGGCATTAGTTAGAGCATAAACATTTGAAGACAGTTTATTAAAAAATTTAAGAATGCATTTTTCTGTTACATTGATAAAATTATCCATTTGAGTGTAGTCTGTTTTGCTCTCTTAAGTGAGCTGTTCTAAATACATCTTTCAGAGTGTCTTACATAAGACTGAAGTGTACTAGAATGATGTTTGGTGCTGTACTGTGCACTGAGTCAACCATTCTGAGTAGGATCAGTTACAAAAGAAGTTTGTAAAATATTTAATATTTTAAGAAGTCTTCGAATTATACTTTTATTTTGCTAAATCAAAATGCACTGGCTGTTCTATGGTTAAGTTCTTCTCACTACTTTTTGCTTGAGTCAGAAAAAAATATTTCTAAAACTAACAGCAAACAATCAAGGAAAATTAACATCATCCTCTTCTGGTCCTGACTTTATGGGCATACAATATGTCACCAGTTGCACAAGAGACTGAGATATACGTTTAATAATGTGAGATTGCCTTTGGGCTCATTAGGAACAACAGCTGGTTGGGTAATGGAGAGGAAACAACGTGTCAAGAGGTTCCCTGAACTTCCCAGGAGATGTATTTGCACACCATGAAATGCAGAAAAAAGATTAATGCTGATGTATTGTCCATTTCATGCACTAAAATGAATCAGAGAGCAGAAATTTCTCTGTCATTATTGTCAAAAAATGCCTT
This sequence comes from Xiphophorus maculatus, assembly GCF_002775205.1. NCBI lineage: Eukaryota > Metazoa > Chordata > Actinopteri > Cyprinodontiformes > Poeciliidae > Xiphophorus > Xiphophorus maculatus. The sequence continues at coordinate 14,880,291 of NC_036465.1, read as the reverse complement.
TATGATATTATGCGTCTCCCAATTTTTTTGCAAATACTTTCTCTCAGTTTGCAATAATATGAAAACCCTTGAGCCAGTTAAAACAAAACCAAATAAATGTAATTAATATAGTGGTTAACTGAAAACAACTTTTAAAACATTTAAAACGAGGAGAGAAAACTAATTTTGAAAGGAACAACAAGAACAAAAGACACAACTAAACCAAGAGAATACAAAACATTGAAAAATGTGACAAAACAGAAAATCAGATATCCTATATATTGTGGATGACACAATATATAGGATGACTTACTGGACTTATTGGTAGTAGTGCTACTCTTATTCGAGTACAATATTTGGCTACTCTACTCACCTCTGCCTGTGTTCCATCTCTTGCTGGTTAATGCTAGGAATAAACCAAATCCTCTTTCATTTCTGTGCAGTTGTTGGGTTCACTATTGCTTTTCACATAATTAAAATAAATATTTTTTGTCAAAGTAGAAAGAGGAAAGTCAGGGAAGAGACATTAGGCCAGAGGCCAGCAGCAAGGACATTGATTCAGGGTTTTCTCAGGTAAGAAGAGATTATAACTTGCTGAGAAAAGAAGCTAGGGGTGGGGGGATTGAGAGTTCACTTGACACCCTCCGGGACAGCGGGATAGTTAAATCAGGCATGCCCTAGTCCAGGCCTTGAGAGCTACTTTTAGATGCTCCCCTTCTCCAACACACCTGAATCAAATTTCCTCATCAGTCCCTCAGCTCTGCAGAGAGCTGGTAACAAGTCATTCATTTGATTCAGGTCTGTTGAAGAAAGGGTGCAGCTAAAAGTTTAGGATAGTAGGTCTTGAGAACTGGAATTGGGAACTCTTGCAACTTTAAATTCTCCACATTTTTAAAATTAATTCATGCTTTACTTTTATTTTTATCAATTAGTGTAGTTCTTGTGCAGATGCTCAGTCATCCTAAAATCCTATTAGGAAGTGTTTTACAGCTGTGCTGTTATGTTCATGGAGATGAACCACGATTGGAATGAAACAACTTTTTCAGCAGTGCTTTGATGCTGTTAGGCTGTATCTAAATGGCAGTAACATTTGCAGCTGTGTGTCACTGAGCTACTGCTTCTCTTTTATCAAGGGCTGAAATGGAGAAAAAACATCTCTGTGCCATAGCTTGATGTGTTACATGATTCATGCATGTACTCGTTTGAGTTCAACTCCATACTACAGTCTTTTCATCAGCACTGAACAGCAGGAACTATTATTGATATGTATTTTATTGTATAGGGGGATAAATCCCTCACACTGGTCTAGTGAAACCATAGCAGCTGTTTTTTTGGGGGTTTTTTGTTGAAAACTGCAGAAATCTGTCAGGGGCTAGACTGCAGTGTTATGAAATTTAGTTTTTTTTTGTACTATAGAACGAAATGGCAAAATAAATGAATGCTGTGGTCAAAAGGTTATGAGAGGCTAGTTGAAAATTTTATGACATAGCTGACAATCAGCTATCAGTTTCCCAATTATTTAATCCCAATTATTGTCAAATATTTAGTGCTGTGTCTATTTCATGAGTCAGATGATCTCACAAGAAATTTAAACAATTGCCTGAATATCAAATTATATCACAATGCCAGATTATGCTCTGGTCAAACAACCTAAATTAATTATAGAAGCAGGTTAAAAAGGTTCCGTTTCTTAATATGCAAGAGATTACAAGCACATTTAGTGGATATGGCTGACTGAGAGAGTAGTTATTTTCCAGTTAGGAGACTGGGAGTTTGATCTTTAGTCTTTGCCTGTAAGCACCACAAAGGTTGAAGGGTTTAAAACATGACTTAAATGTTGATTTCAGTAAGTGTCTGATCTGGTCTCTGTCTCTTTAAGAAGCTTTTAATCTTTCCGAACTTCAGCATGCAGTCATGTTTTTTCATTAAGCCTTTAGCAACGTTCTTACCAGCGTCGTCCTGCAAAGTAGCTTGTATAACTTCAGCAGATGCACAGTTCCACCAGTTGTTTGCTGATTGCTGCTGCCGCTAGTCTGGAGGTGCTGTGTGAGGTGGAAGCTGCAGCATCAGGGAGCAGCTGCCAAAAGAGAGATTGAAGAATTTCTCAAACATACATTAAAGAATCAACATCATACTCCGGGTATATTTATGATGGGGGAATAAGAAAATAACATAAAATAAAGCTCAAAACGTTGATTTTATACGATACAACCCTTTTAAGATAAGACTGCTTTAAATGGAGGAATGAACTGCTTGACTTTTTCAGCTGAAAATGGAGATTGAGGACTCCTCCTATCTGGCACGTCAGCTCATTCTCCTTAATTGGAAAAGTGACCGCTCACCTTCTTTTGGCAGATGGCTGTGTGATGTTTTTTTTTTTTTTTTGACAAAATTAAATATGCACTTAATGGATCACTGACCAAGTTTGAATTGACATGGTGCACTTTTATTTTCCATGTAGAGCAGCTAACAATGCATTGTGACTTTGAATAAAGTGTCATTTGCTTTTTGGATAACTACTACAAACAAAAACATTTTTTGATTTTGCATGTTTTTTTTTTTCCTTTTTGTTTTTACCATGCATTATGTCCTGTTCTGAGGGTCTGTTCTCTGTTTAAAACGGGGAAAAAAGTTTAATATACATTGACAAAAAAAAAAGAAGAAAGAAAGTGGAGATTGAGAGTTCAGAACAATACGTTTGCAAAATTTTATCAGATTGTGCAAATATGAGAGAATGACCCCATTAGTATTTTAGGTTGAAAATAAGTCCAAGTCTATGTACTGATATCTAGGCAAAAATTAGGATATATTCTTGATAAATGTTGTAATAATTTCCTTATAGATGTATTTGTTAACCATTATTCTGCAAAAGCAGAAATATCTGCAGTATCTTTGGTTAAGTTTCTAGTGTAAACATATTAGGACACTTGAAATAAGACAAAATTAACTCTTTTCACCAAGATATAATAGCTTGTTTCATATAAATAATTTCTTACTATTATTTAAAACAAGTACTAGTTTAACTGGCAAATTATTTAATTTATAGCAAGATGAAATGAAAATATTTTGCCAATGAAACTACTATTTTATTAAACCAATTTTAATTTCCATAAGGGCTTTAATTTTGGGGTGTATTCTGTCATGTAACAACAAAAACGTCTTGGAGGTTTTACAAGAGTATTTCTAAAGTTCAGTATGTTCTTGTGGAGAGAAATCCATTGACAGCCAAGGTTAGACAGGTTCTCCAAACATTTGCTATAAAGGAATGTGAAACAGGTCAGGGAGATTCTGCATTGCTAAATGAACAGTGGCTAGAGGCAATCTGGGAGAAACACCTGCTGACCATATATTCATCTGGCAAGCACCCCACTGACATTGTGATTGCAGTCAGAAATTTGAGTTTTATATTAATTTTTTTCATCAGTTTTATTTGAATATTGAAAATTTACAAACAATTGTTCAGTCTAAAATCATATAGGCTTCAAATTTTGTACCAACACATGTCTAATTCCTTATTTTTAATATTCCCATGCTGTAAATACTTGGACATAATTGGTGGGACAGATGTTGGCTCCTTCAAATTATCTTGAAATATTACCTTGTGATTAACCAGACTTCCAATAGGTTAATTACATGTGGTCTCAACTGTATTTGTAAGTAATTATTTTTAATAAATAAAAGAACAAATGCTAGCAGCAGTATTTAGGAGAGCTAATTTCAAAGGCAACAAACATTTTCTAGTAAGGCTAAAACCCTACCAGGCTTTCCTGTTTTTTGATCCGGTCATAATCATTTTTGTGACCGGATGATGCTAAATGTTTGCCTTTGCCAATAAATGTGTATAAAACCAATACTCATAAATTAAAAATCAAAATTTAAATGAGAAAATTTGCTGCTAAAACACAGTTTTCGTTTGTGTTGTGTTTTTTTATAAAAACTTAAATTCTGTTCCTGACTGGGTTGTGCAAAAAAATATATTTGCAGATATTACAATAAAAAAATCCCTTGTTGCACCTCAAGTTTGGATGGCCATGTAGAAAACATGTTTTAGAAATCAGAGTAGAAGATGCCAAGACACATAAGAGACCCATTTTTGAAACCTTGTTCAACAGTTATTACCCGATAATCAGATTGCAAAAACAGATTTTTGCAACAGGTGTAGAAGACCAGTGTGTTTAAATCATATCAATAAAGATGACTGCTCGTCATGGATAAAAACTTAGGTCTTATATGTTTAAGAAAAGATAAATATAAAATCAGAGGATTATTCTTGTTCAGTATGTGGGGTAACTATGATGGTGGTGGAAATATTTGCAGCGGCTGGAAATGTTCCATCACTTCACATAAACCAGCAAAAAAAATCCAACATTCAAAAGCTCCCCACTCTTTTACCTGCTGGGATCTGTCAGAAGCATTTAGACTTTCAGCTTTTACACTTCACAGAGAATTATACATGGGGTTTTCTCCAGGCCTGGCTCAACATTATGCAGACCTAATACTTCCATGTTAAACAGTTGTCAAGATTAACACTGCCAAATGTGTTTACACTCTGAATATTTTCGTTCAGCAGAAAGAGCAACATTGTTACTGAAGTCTTGCTCACAGTATTCTGAAGTGGTGTTGCTTTACATCATGGGAAGTCCTTGGGTTGTTGCTGAAAAATGTCCACATACAGTTTTCCATTTTTTATTTATTTTTTTATTCAATCGACCTAAGTTTTCTCGTCAGACTTTTCATGAGATCTTGGGGACTTGTGACCAATAATGACCTTGCCTGGAAGCGACATCAGAGTGGGGTTTGAAACTTTTCACTGGGTAATAATTTTGTTTTTGGGCAGTGTGATTTATATCCCTGTAATAAAGTTTAAATTCCATAAAAGACTGTCAGAACAATGTGTGTGCATGCTTTTGTGTATGTTTGTTTGTATCATTGTGTACATATGAAACACTACTTTTTATGCCTCTTATGCCCAAAAGCTATCATCAAAATCTTTGTATGTGCTGCATTGTCTCAGACATAAGTCATACATTTCTATAAATATTCAATCAGCTTGACTAGCAGTAGAATAGTGTTTCAAAAATACAATCCCACCACCCTCTACATTATTTATTTCCGTACCCTCTTATGAATTATTTTTCTTGTTCAACAATCAGGCCTCTGTTTTTCATGTTTTACTTTACAGAATATAAACCACTTTAAAAAACCCACATCTATTGCATGTTCCGACTCATAAATTCAGCTTCATGTGTTATAAGCTTTTCAAATGTGGATTCAGCCAGCAAGGTTCACATGCGCTCTCTTTTACACACAACGAAAGGTTTGGTATGCTAGAACATCAAAAACTATGTGTTCTAATATTTAACTTGAAATAGACACGTGACTTTTGAAAGACTCCAATTCTGGATTCTGAATCATTCTCATCAAATCTGATGGATTTTTCCCCCAGCAGAATACAACTCAGATGGGGATTAACATGACAAAGATCAGACAAAAAAGGTTTTTGAAGAGGACCAGAGACGAGAAAGGTTTTAAATGTATATGTTTGAGACAGAATATGACTGACACTCCATAAAGTGATGGATGTTTACATGGAGGCTGAAGCACACAGACAGAGCATACTGATTTTCTGTGACTGATTTATTTGTATTCCTTAGTACAGTGATGAGTTTGATTTTCTGTTGGTGTGGCCTTAACTAGCAATGTAATGTTGCAGTACAGCAAATGCCATAAAACTCTAATGTGGCATAAATCAGGCACTCTCTATTGCAAAAACAAAGTGAAGGACTTAATTTTGTGATGCATGTGTTACTGAATGAAGTGCATTTCCAGTGTTCGTATTATTTACTCACTATACACACCTCACATCGTTATAATTGATGCAGCTTATTGAAAACACATCTTGGACTATGTTCATGTTTTAGCATGAGAGCCAGTTAGCATGATGGGGCTAACTGCTTCAACAACATACTGTAAGTCTGCCAGGTGATTGTTTTTAGCAATTTTAGCCAAGGGTGGAGCAGCTTTGCTGGTTGAGGACGGTTGTATACTTGGAAAAAAAATCTGATCATTTCAGTCTTCTGTGGAGCTCTTCACAAATGTCTCCAATATGTCTTTTTTTGTGGGAGAATTGCCACAGCTGCACATAATACAGTTTCATAAATGTGAATAAAAACTACTAGATTACTTTAAAAACACTAACTATATTTCGCAATATTGCATTTTGTGAAATAAAGCCCTATCATGTATAGACATGCATGGAAAGCAGAAGCAGGTATATTTCCTCTCAAACATTGTCATTTTTAATTTTGAGGGGATGAATTATATGTTCTGTGCAATTTATTGATTTTAAAGAAAAACATAACAATATTTGACCTAACTAAATCAGTTTTTTAGTTTCCTTGTCTTTGTGTAGCTACTCCACTGTTAATTTGTTTCTGAGACAAACCTGTTTGTGGAAACAAAGCAGCAAACAAATCATTCACGCTTTATTTAGGCCTGTAACACTTTTACACAATATTGTGTGTAAAATTGAAAACCACTTACTTTTGCTTTCTTATTTGCCCTGCGTTCCATCATCAGTGGACCTCAAACATTACCCCATTGTTTAAGTCTAATATTCAGCCTTGCAGGTCATTAGTCCGTATCTGTGGTGGTGTTCATTTTCAAAAACTCATGTTCTTTTCATCACTCAGCCCATTTAAGCGTCATTTTCCAAAGTCATTTTTGGTGATGAATTGGCCCCAGCAGTGGCACTTCAATCAGATTTTCTCTAACACGTTAGAAAATGAGAGAGAAAATGATATGGAAATAAATCACATTTTGCTACTTGATCAGAACTGCAGTCTGAGCCTGAGCTGCTCTGCCTTGAGTCAATTACTCATTACACAGAGCTATTGACCTTTCTTCCAATAGGAAGTTCAGTGAATATCTCTGCATGGATTGTAATTGACAAGATGTCTCTTTTAATAGAAAAATGCCCACATTTCCTCACAAGTTAATCATAGATTCAATAGTGGACCCAACAGCCACAGCCGCTGAGAAAGGTTAGCATAGACATTCGTACCTGCCAGGCTGCCTTGACATGATCTCATAATTTACCCTGGACATAGAAACCATTATCACATGTACCTTTATGCCATTTAGTCTGTGTCTCAGTTTGAAAATACAGATCTATACACAAGCAAATAATTGGATGTCGTGTGATAGACAAAAACTGCTCTATTGATCATTCTGGGTTGCATTAAGTAAAACATTTATTTTGGCCATGCTGGATGTCAAGCTGGCTTGGTTTCTTTGCACAGCAAAATGTTTTTCACAAAGTTATCTTACTAAAAATATCTATTTTCTATTCATCTTCTGATTCGTTAATATAATGTGTTGGTACATTTCTACATTCATCCTTCTTTCAATTAAGGAAACATTTCTGGAAAAACAGCCCCACACTATGATGTTCTCACCTCCAAACTTCACTGTTTGGAGGCTGTTAGACTGATGTCTCCTGCTAACAAGGAATGCACAATGCCATTCAAAGACTTCAGATTCGGTCTCATCTTACCAGACTAAAAACTACTGGATTTTCTTTGGCTTGTCTAAATGTTCTGCAATAAAACTGAAATTAGCTTTAACTTCTAAGTTATTATTATTATTATTATTATTATTATTATTATTATTATTATTATTATTATTATTATTATTATTATTATTATTATTATTATTATTATTATTATTATTATTATTATTATTATTATTCTGTTGTGCACTGATACCAGAAGAGACTATTGCACTTGAGTGCATTACTTAAATTATTCTCTGAAACTCTGTACCTGTCTTTCTAAAAAATTCTGAAAGTGGTCTTTGGGTCTTGGACACCTCTTCTGATTATTCTTTCCATTTCTGTCAGAAATCGTGTGAGGAGCATCTGGTCATGGCTCGACTATTCACTTCTAGATTATGATTCTACACTAGAAAATGCTATGTTTTATTAAATATCTTTGGCTTAGATTCTAGTGCAATTAAGTTAGTACACTGGAAATAAGACAAAATGAACTCGCATATAAAAAATTTTTGCAAGATCTAGGAGCTTATTTTAAGTCAATAATTCCTTAAATGTATATATTTAGATACATTGAAAATTCAGAAGGCTGATATAGCCTACAATTTTGTTCCTTTCAAACCTGCAAATGCAGTTATTATCCAAGGTGATTTTTCATGGGCTTTTTGCTCTTTGCTGCCATGGGTTCCTGCTGAGTGATTCAGTAGAAATGACCCTAATGATGGTATGCAAGAATGTGGAGGTAGTTGTTTGACATTCCTCTCAAAGCGCCCATCTCCTTTTGCAGAGCCATCCCTGCTGTATCAGTAAAGCCTCATTAGAGCTGGAATCCGACTGAAGACAGGGAATTTTTGCAACATTAACTTTAACAGTGCCAATCTAGTAAATAATATTCTAGTTATGGACCTGATCACGTGCAAGAGAGAGAGTATGAGACCAGGAGCAAGATTATACCAGAAGGTGAAAGTTTATTTTGGTTTCTCTTGTTTATAGTGAATGTAAAGGTAGGCAAACTACAACTGTATCTAGAATTTTCAAGGGAAGTATTTATTCTAGAAGTTACATGAAAAAATAAAATGGTTTTGCTCAGATAGACTAAATGCTTTAGATATTTCAAAATGTGCTTTGAGATTGCCTTGTTCCCAACAATGGAGGCACTTCTCCAGTATGTTGCAGTGAAAAAAAGAGGTGGGATGAAAGGCAAAACTCTTTATTTAGTAGTCCTTCCATGTTTCAGCTCTTAAGCATGATCGTGGGATATAGAGCATGAGTGAAAGAAAGACATCTTCGTTGATGTCAGCCAAATTAGTTTGGACTGAAATGAGTGTCAGTGTGACTGGGCTCAAAGTACTGGTGGGAGCTTGGAGTTCAGGCTAGACTACATCAGAAAAATTCAGCTGAGCAGTTTTGGACAGCTGATCAGTTTGCATATTGGATACCTCGCTTTGGAGATTTCATGAGCAGATGCCAAGGGGAGGAGATGTTAGGGCAGGCTGAGAACCTTCTGGACGTTTGCAACCCAAACTCAAAATGATTGAATAAAATGTGTTAAAAAAATCAATCTTTTCAAACAACAAAAACAGTATCAGTAAAAATGCAATCAGACAGAAATATTTTTTTAATGATCTAAGTAAAGTTATTTGAAACATTTATGTGTGTTAATGATTCTACAACTAGACTTGTCTGTTGTCGCATAAAATGAATAGAGACTATTCATGAGTTACCAAGAAGACATCATGATATATAATAGTAAAGGTGTAGCTGAATATTTTATATCCCTTACCACCAGCATCATTTCTGTGTGGTGCTTTGCTTGCAATTGATTGGGCATTAACAATATAGAGGAAACTTTATTTCATTGGAAGGTGTAAAAGATTTTCCTAGAATATTTTCTGTCTTTTCTATTTCAATAGTCTTGAAAAGATGAGAAGTTATCGGGTTCGTTTGATTATGTGTTTTGCCTTGTGGTATTTTTCACAAGTCACACATTTACCAAGGTACATTCACAGTCAACATTTTAAGTTGATAAACAATGAATACTTTGGTATGGAAATGATGAAATACACTTTCCACAGGCCTTGCAGTTGAGGGTATGTGAATACCATAGCTCCTCTATTTGAGATGTGACTACAGTATCCTCTCCAGAGACTTGACTCGTATGTGTGATTAGTACTCATCCTAAAGTCCAAGCTTCTATATTTGTGGTTATTCGGTTTATCAACACCAAAATGGCAAGTTGTGTTTTGTTTTTCTGGATTTGTCTTCTAATCACACATTCTGGCCAAGATAACATTCTCCAGCAGGAATCATTTCAGGGTTTTTTTCTGTTAATGGGCAACTTTAGAAATCTAGTCAACAAAGTAACATAATCAAGCAGTCAAGCAATAAAAAACAAGCATATGCCAGTACTGACTTCACCAGCAACAGATGTAGCAGCAGCAACAGCTTTTTTCTTTATTGCCTACATGCAACTGTGTTACATGACCTTCATAATGTTGTGTTCAAATTTTAATCAAGTAAGATTGATTAGATTTAATTGCTTTTGCAAATTAATTTCATATGATCATTATTATTAGGTGACTGTTTTGCAGGCAAGCCCTAAAACACAACATCAACTTTCTGATGTTGTGAATATTGACAACAGCTGGACATATTGATGTTCAGTGTCCCCGCATAATAATTGGTCATTCTAGGTGATAGTTACATAAATTAGAAGCCTGTTGGTTAGAAGATGTCTTTGCCTTAATGTCATCTAGGGCAGCTTGTTTTCATGGTGAATATGTTTAATTACTTCACTAAATCAGTTTTATGCATTTTTTTTTCCATTCTTTCAAGAAAATGTGTCAGCTTTCACTGAATTTATTTACAGCCGTGCACATCTTTGCTCAAAGGTGTTTCTTATGTTTGTTCTAAATATGTTTGTACTCTGTTTTTACATACTGCTGTGAACAAATGTGAAATCCAAAGAGCTTCTGCAGTAAAAATCTAATGCTTCATATCAAGTGTCTAGTACTCATTGAATTTTACTTGAACTATCATGTGAAAAAAATATGGAAAAGTTTAAGAGTTTTGCATCACTTTTCACAGCAATGTAGATGCATCTCAGTTTGACAAATTTTAATGACATGATATTTAAAATGGTGTTTGCAGTTTAAAGTGACATGCCACATGTCACTTGTGGCATGTCACATAGATTGCTTAGCACATGTGAACATTAGCATTTCAGTGCCACTCATGAAAAAAAACAAAACACTAATAACATCAAACAGGATTTCTCAGTTCCCAGTATCAATGACTGACCCAATGCTAGTTTAATTTGCTGAAATGGCTGCAGAAAGCACTGATGGGGGAACTCTGGTGCCAGCCATGCCTTACAGACCAATAAGAGGAGAGGAACAGATGACCAGCAATACTCCAGACACTCCCAACAGCCAGTTGTCAACTTGGCGCATAAAGCCACTGGGTGTTCACTGGTCCCTGTTGTGTCTCAAGTTTTTAAATACGCTGTGTTATCTATACAGGTAATTTGCTCCTGTAACAGTCTAAGTGTTAGATATTAAAACACGGCCTTTCTACGCAGGTCAAGGTCAGTGGGATTTCCACGTTTTTAATTTCACCAGTCGGTAAAGTTTCTGCATCCATGCTGTTATCTTTCTTTATCCTTGTCTGAATCAATATTCTAGGGAGGGAATTAAAGATATTATTTCAAGACATCCTGCACCCAGACAGCAAATCCATGGCCCAGTTGTCAAAACAGAGTAGGGCAAAGAAATACTTCCTGGGACAAAATACAGGTGAGCAAGCCAAGACTGTGGAGAGCAGGCCTGGACCTGCAAGCTCAAAATAGAACCAGGGGTATTTATTAAATCTTACAAAAGGTGCCCTGCTGTCTCTCTCCTCTCCTATCCTTTTGTTTCTGCCTCTTTTTTTCTTTCCATCTAGCCTTCGATCTATGTGCTGAGTTGGCTAAAGTGGAGTTAAAGAGGATAAGTGGACCACACATGGGCGAAATAGTTCAATAAAGTAAGCTAGAGCAGATGTTAATGATTATGGATTTACAAGGATGGGGAAGAATACGTAATCACTTCTCACCTGGATCTGCAGCTTTCTTCTGTGTACATTTACTTTCACGGAGAAAAGTAAAAAAAAAAAGAAAAATTAAATATGTTGTAATCACCACGTGGTAGTTTTTCTCATGCTTAACTTCGCATATATTTCTGTTAGTTAAAGCAGCCAAAAGAAACAAAAACTTTCATCACTTTACATGTGGTTTGTTTTTTTGGGGTTTTTTTTGCTTTTTGCTTTTTTTCCCCCACCAATCTTGGTGATAACACATTATGGAATTCCATCAGTTCCACTACCTGCCCTCATATTAATTTTTCCCCTGGTTGGTTTTATATCCTTTTTTGACTTTTAACTCTCCCACATTAAAACTGCACACCGATCATTCCAGGTTTAATGCCCTACTGAGATTAACATGTACAATATTATGGAAGACATCCAGAGCAATGCAGTACAATAGCCAGTAAAGTATCCAAACTTGTGTAGTTTAAAGTCTAAAGTAAGAAAAACAGCAGTGAAAGACATGTCTTATCCGTGCAGTTTGTATTTACTACATAACAATGTAGTTTTAAAAAAAAGAATCATATAATGAAACAATGGCATTTAATAAAGGTTATACTTTAGGTATCTGAGAGGTTAAACCTTTGCACAGTTGAGATACTTATTAAGTAACAAAACAGGTCATTGATTTTACAACTTTGTCCAGGGTTTTTATGGAACATAAGTGAGTCTCATAAGGATTTCACCATGCATCATTAAGTCAGAAATGTAGATGATCCACTAAACATTTTCCCTGCTCTAATGACAATAACATCAACCCCAAAAGAAAGTATGAATACATCTTGAAGGATTCCTTAAGGTCACTTTGGTGTTATTTACTATTTTTTTCCACTATCTGTCAAGCTTGTCAACGTATCTTTTTTTGAAATGACCATCCAGGAATTGTTTTAATAAAATAACTCATCTGATGTCAGAGTAAGAAAAGCAAATGTAATAACTTAACTAGTTCAATGAAGAGTGAGATGCACGCAACTACATATTTAAATTTAATTTCACAACACTTGGAAAGGCTTTTAGCCACGCATAACTTAATAGATGACCTTCTTATGCGACAGTTGCAGTCAAGTGCAAAATTGTTGCTTGATCCCTAAGAGAATGGAAGACACGCAAACAGTTCTATCTGTCCACTTTGAAATGAATATTTTTACTTTTAATTATCTAGCCTTTGTTCAAAGAGGAGAAAGCTCATTGAAAATAAATATCCTTTTCAATTGCACACTGGATGCCCATAAATCTTAGCACTATTATTTCAAAAGATCATTGTAGCGATACTCAGAATAAAGATATATGTGTGACATTAAATGACTTTTATTAGAAATGAATATCTTTATCAAAGTACACTTCAAACTGTTTGGAAGTAACTAAAACTTTACTCAAAAGAAACACTGATATGAGAGCCATAGTAGCTCTTCAATTTCCTGGACTGGCCATTGCCTTCATACACAATTCTCCATAATTCTGTATTTTCAGTACTTTGTCTGGGATTTCTCCTATTGGACCTAATATCTCAGGTTGAATTTCAACCTGGCCAATCAGCGAACAGAAGGAGGAGTTGTGAGTGATGACGTCGGTTTTACATGAGGTGTTTAAAGCTTTAATATGACTTTATAACCTAACCCTGCTCTGCCTTTCATAAGTTTATCCTTGACCCTGATCAATCAGGCTGAATCTAATCACTAATTAGGTAACTTCTTGTGGCAATTGGTTACACTAATTTCCATGTAGGGGTATCAGAATAAAATAGCTGGAATGAAAATACAAAGAACTTTTTTACATTTGCATTTGTAAAATGTTGTGTCTGTATGACATGAAAGAGTAAGGATATGGTCTATACAATTTTGATTACATAGAACAACATTTCTGATCAGGTTGTCCACAAATGTTAAAATATACAATATTTTGCAAAAGTCTAATGAGCCAAAAGGAAATTCAGTTTCCAGCAAAGCATGCCATGCCAGTTACCAGAGCTCTAGAATGTTGTGATGTTTAGCACTTTTGTAACGTGAATCCCTATTTCAGATTAAAAAGGACATAAAATATGCAAATGTATTGTAAAATTGCAGGAAATCGGTATTTAATGTGCAAAATGTCTCCAGGATAGGATCCCCAGACACCCCATCTAAGGCTATGCACTTTTTTGCCTTATTAAAATTTTGGTTCAGCATTCTTGCTCAACAGGGGAAGAGTACGGGCTGGAGGGGGCCTGAAAACACGATAAAACAGGCAACACAGAATTATCTTTGCACCAGCTGGGATAAAATTGCTTCGGTAAATAGGCTGTGTATGTGTACAAGTCTTGCCCAGATACTGAATGTGACCCAGAGGGGACATAAAGGCGATGACGAAATATTGTTTGGCTTACTGTGCTTTACAAAAGAACAACACATGTAAAGTAAAAACATAAAAAAATACAGCGATAAAGCCATTCATGTGTGACAAATATTTGATTACATAATAACTCTGTAAAATAAAAAACTGAAATAAAAGACAAATTATAAATGCTCTTATTACAAAAAGTTTGCATTCCTGATATCTGTATCTCTCTTTTTCTTTTGTATATTTAGGCGACAAAGTCCAGTCAGTATAAATCCGTCTCCTGATAAAAATACATGTTTGTCCAGTCACTCTCTGATCATTACTTCCCCACTTTTGTCAATTACTTTGATTTGGGCCTAGGCTTGATGAGGTGTTCTCCTGTCTGAAGAGATTACATGTCTGGCTGGTCCTGCCACCGGCTAACGCGTCGTGGAGGAGGAGTGGCAGTGCATTTATTCGTTGTAACTGGGAGATAGCATCTAAATGTTTGTCAGATCCATTGCGCACTGTTTAGGGCTACCATTACTTTTATTCTGTCAGGTTTGTCACTTCCAATGGGCAAACTGCATTGCCTCTTTGTTGTCCCCTAAAGCAGAATGAGTGCAAAGGGCTGTGCTCTTTAAAAGACACAACCATCTATATGTGAACTAGTCAGGCAGCTAACAGCTCAAGAGTAAAGTATTTTAGCAAAGGTTTTTTGTTTAAACTACTAATACCAACAAAACTATATATATATATATATATATATATACATATATATAAGTATATGTCTGTGTGTGTGGGCGTGCGTGTGTGTGTATGCTCATAAGATTTCTAATAGATGTCCTATTCAGCTACAAATTCTTTCAAATATCTCAGAATAACAGAAAATGTCATTGGTTGTCAAATATGTCCTGGAAAACGAACAGTACAGGATTTTTTTATGAGACACTAATGCAGTCGTCTGCGCCCACTTCACGATCTCGCCACAGAGATGTGACATAACAAATATATTATGATTCGATATAGATTGAGAGTCTTAAGCACAAATCAGCAACAGCCAGATTGCTTTTGTGGCAGAATATGCAGATGGTGTTCAGTGTTAGAGAAGAGATCCGAATTAATTAGGTCTCTGAAAAACAGAGTCTACTTATTTTTGTAAGTGGAGTGTAAATCATTAAAGGAGCATCATGGAAGCTAGAATCAGGACTGAGGCATTGAAATAGGATGCCAGGTGAGTTTGAACCATTTCAGTATCAGGAGCAAAGACGGAGGCTGCTGTGGATAATTGATCAATGGGTTTTGGAAAGGCAGACGATTTGGAAGGGTAATGTTCGACTGACTGGGGGGTCAGGTATATCTTCCAAAGAGGAGGTTGTGTATTAATGCGAGTCTTCGGAGGTAAGTAGATTTAGAGAATGGAGGAAGAAAGAAGGGAAATCCATTTGTAACATACGTCTGCCCATAGGGTGACAAATTGTAGTACCAACAAGAACTTGTACGAAATAGAGAAGAAAGAAAGAGAGAAGAAAACTGGGGAAAATGCAAGCACCGTGAGAGCATAACAAGATCGGTAAATGATCAATGGAATCAGCATTTGAATTGCATCTCTTTCATTTTATTAGGGAGAGGCACAGAAATACTAATTCTGAGACTAGCTTCCATTATATTGGCATGTTCTTTCTTCCAAACTGTCATAGCAAGAGTTTCCAAAATAGCTTCATGAAGGAATAGAATAGAATAGAATAGAATAGAATAGATAAATTCACACAAAGCTAAAAATATAAAAGCAGAAAGTAAGAATGACAGACTGCAGGGTAAGGACAAATGTACAGCATAAGAAGAAAATAATTTGAATTTATTGGAAATGAATGCAATTAAAGGGAATGTGCAACTGAGTAGAATAAATTAAAAAAAATGTGCATATATATTTATGAATAAAAAACAAATTGCTTACAAGAAGCGACAAAACTGTGAAAACAAAAGGGATATACAAACAACAGCAGGAATATTATTTAAAAATAAGTTAGCTGTTGCTGATTTGTTAGTTCTTGTATTCGATGACCCCTTTGCAGGTTCAGTTAAGTGTGTGATCCTCAGTTTTTCAGTGGTGAAACAAAATTCTGCTGAAACTAATCTGGCAGAGTGAACTCTGAGTATTTCTAAATATGTGAAGACTTTGAAAGTGTACCCAGTTAGTCATGACGCTTTCACACCAGCACTGCTTGGCTATGCTTTAAATAGATCAGAGTTTGTTTCCTTGGATTCCTCTGTGCTTGGGCAAGTATGAAAACTCACATGAACGCTGATGTGGTCAAAACAAGTAAACTCTGGTACGACTTAAAATGGTGGTCTCTTACAGGATTACTTGTAAGGGAAAGCTTTTCCACTGAATTTCAAGTGGGAAAGCACACAGACCTTTTTGCTAACTAAAAAGAAAAAGCAAACTAAAGGGTGAAAGAGGTGTGTGAATTAAAGACTAGTATGTAATCTTAAAGGTCCACTATTATCATTCCTTGAACAAGCTAGAATAGTTATGTGGGCTATATAAACATTCATGACATTTAATGCACAGAATCATTCTCAGATATTGAGATTTTACTCAGTCAACTCTGCCTGTTTTAAGCTCCTTTAGAAGTGCACTATTTTAGGGCGATTCACGATTATACAAATAAGCTTCTGCTGGCCAGGCTCTCCCAACTCAGTGTGTATATTAGCACATTAGACATGTGGTAATGGCTACAAGGAGATGAACAGTGGTACAACCACTTCTCTTAACACGTAAAAAACCAAGAAAATAAAATCAGTCGATGTCAATAATGTTCGATAGTCTGGCATGTTTTTACAAACACTGCATCTTCTCAATGTAGATGATCACTTTCAGATTATTACAGTTCTGACAGTAAATGTGCAGATATTATGGGGAATGTAATATGGGACACAGGACTAGCAGAAGCTAGTGTTCAGTGTTAGCTTGTGCTAAATGACAAATCATGTTTATGCCCCACAATGATACAAAACAAGACTTACAACACCATCATTTGCAGATTTGTAATGTACAGTACAAGCAGAACCTTTCTTCAGTCGAAATATTTTAGCAAATTCTGCCGTACTCTTTAGTTTTCAAAGGACTCCTTCCTAAACTGATTTGCACACACTCCAACTTTCTTTGGAAATATCGAAGGGACATTGCAAACAAAAATAAAACGAAGTTGCCCAGCTATGTTTTTCGTGCCTGGGAGAAAATGCATGGCAACATATTCTGTACTGCAACCGATGACAAAACATTTACCTTTTCCAGCAACCATTGTGCAGTGGCAAGTCCAGAAGAACAAACTAAGTGTTGTCTTCTAATGAAGTGGGTGGAGCTCTGCTTGAGTTGCCAGATGAGGGGCTGGGATTGGCTTGGGGTTGCTAGGTAACAAAATTCTATTGCAGGCCAGTTTGCCTATTGGTAATGCCTCTCTATACACCTTCATGGCCACAGCATCGCATCATAGTTTCTTCCTCTGCCATTTTTCTCTGTACTGCTATGTTCTGCTCTTCTTCACAGAGCAGCACGCTCAATTGCTCCTCATACAAGCCAACCTCTTGTGATAGTGCTACAAATGGGCAGTTGTTGTGACTGCATGATGTTTTTCAGGCAGTTTGGTCCACTTTCGATAGTGCAGTGTGAAAGTAAACCGTACCAGATGAAGGTGTGATGTTTTTCTGGCATTCCTCATCAAATGGAACTGAGTTCCCCTGACTATAATGGTGTGAAAGCACCTCTTAGTATCAACAGGGTATTCTATACACACAACAGCCTGCCCGTCCATCCCTTTAACACTCCAGGTTACCCATCTTCTCATAGCTTCTTCTGTCAGAATAATACAACATTTATTTGTATTATTTGTATAGCTAAAATTAATCTTAATCTTATTCCTTGAACATGACATAAAATTTCTTGTACCTCAATGGCCTCACAGGTCACCACCTTTTCCCCCATTTAGGAGTAGTGAAATTTCAGAATTTCATAATAGATGTGCAGCTGACTATTCTGCTGTAATTGCATGATACTCTTATGATAATATGGACCAAAATTTGTGAGAAAAGTTCCTAACACATTGTTACGTTCATATCATAATAAATTAAAGCAGTCTTGAAGAAAAAAGCGGGGAACCAGATGGGTAATATTACTGCGTATAAATTAGGTAGTGAATGAGTATTTTAAACGTTGACGGGGTAATCACTTTAAACATATATTTCAGGATTCTTCAATAAAAAATCTTTGTAATTTAAAAATGACTATATTTCTGTTTGAAACTGTTTACTGAGTTGGACTCAACATCTTTCTTGTGTATGAAATCAAATGTGAGAACATTTCTCTCTCACACAGTTGAGTCGTTGTTATAACTGGTTCATTCTGCAATGAGCCAAAGAAAAAACAACTAATCTTCAACTGAATGGTTGATATAGAAACAAAACTATTTAGCAAAGGTCCAGTAAATCCTTAAAAGATTATTAGGAAGTTTATTTAATCAGGTACAGGTACAAATAAAAACTGTCAACACATTGTACATGTTTGAGTTTCCTTTAGAGTGACCTGCTCAATGCCCTATAAACTGAGATGTTTCTCAGTTTCTTCTGCTGTTGTAAAACTGGAAACCTAGTCAGAGAGCCCCTTATGTATTTAATCAATTGTATGTGCTAAAATATTTGGTCAAAAAATAACCTTTACAAAGTCTGCATTAGCATTTATGATACAGTTAAACTTAGCAAAAATGTCTCATTGAAATGCCAGAAATATATACGGTAAGTCTTACAAGTAAAAAACATGAATGTATCTCTGCTTAATGTGCACCACTCAGAAGTTAACTTGAGCTGGTAAAAAAAGAACAAGAACAAAGTTTATCTAAGATTTGCGAGTCATTTTTGTTTTTGTACACTTGAACTGTTTGGTGTTTTGCTCACTAAATCTTCAGACCTGCACTACCAAGTGATTAGGTTCTTATTCAGATTTTATCCCAAATGTAATTAAAATTTTAATAAGAAATATTAATACAAATATTCAACAAACAGAACATTTCTCTTATGTAAACAAGGGACAAAGCTAGGTCTGTCTGCAAAGGTATCTTATCATCTAGGCCAGTGGTCCCCAACCACCCCAACCAATTGGTACCGGTCCGCGCAAGAAATAATGAACTACTTCCGGATCTTTTATTTTGAAAATCCTAAAACGGATTTTACCGGTTACGTCTTGCGAGTCAAAATTGAGCCAACTTGCAGCAGAATGAGTAACAGAACATCATGGAGTACTGCGGCGCACCCACCATCCCCCCCAAAACAACAGCATTGGACTCGATACTTACGACGCGCACCCAGCTTCCGGGAGACCAGAAATGATCGATTACTTAAAACGGGTGGCAGAGTGGAAGATTTTTTAAATGGTTTCAAGGTGAAAAAAAATTGTAAAAATCAAACCACATGTGGCTCGATTTTGGACCAATGACATCATAGTTCCATCTCTCGCTGTAACACGCGTGCGCCTCACTCTCAAGAACAACAAACATGGCGCCGTCCGGTGTTGAGTTTTCCTTGTGTTGTTTTCTGGCATATCGGCCATACCGATATGCCAGGCAATCGGTATGGCCTGGCATACCGATTGCCAGGCCAATCGGTATGCCGATTGGCCTGGCATACCTACTACGATGTTTTCTGTAGTTCTGCATCCTGTTGTGTGGACACACACACACATCACACTGTGGTTACTGTAGATGTGGCTGGGCATGCGTAGTTTCTCAAAAATAGAAATAAGGACCTCCAAAGCTTAGATTCTTCATATCAGTCTTTACTCAGGCCCAGTGACAACCCTATAACCCTTCCACAGTGAGGCAGAGCAGATACGAAAAGAAGAAATGACAGTACTTTAAATGAACAATCAACTGAAACACTGATATTGATTTGCTAGTGGTTGAAGTAACTGAGCAGGATCTGTCATGTCAGACATTGCTACTGCACCTGGCTCAAATAAAGGCAGCAACCCTTAGCATCTGTCTAAGCAGCTGCTGCTGTCTGAGGCCAATGCCAGCATTCTGGAATTAGCTTCGAACTCAACTTACACAAAATGTTATTGGCGTTACTTTGGCAAATGCTCTGGTAAACTCATTGAATCATAGATTACTGAAACATTTCTTCTGCCTCAATTGTATTAGAACCAGGAAAAACACTGTAATGGAACATTTTAAGCATTGATAACAATGAACTGCTAATCCTTGGAGCTTGGTTTACAATATTTGTAGTGAATCAACTTTGTTTCTAGGAGGCATAAGATTCAAATTTGTGTTTTTGCATTTCTAAATAGGGGTCAGGCTTCAGTTAGTGGAGATCTTTGGTAAGGAGAACCTCAAAATTACTGATATCCTAATCTTAATTATGAATTGTATCAACCGTGATGAATACACACAAGCAACAAAATAGAAAATATATGCTTCCTATCAGTAAAGCAAAAGATATTTGTTTAATTGCCACAACAATGTGAAAGCTGTATAGTGCTTACATAAAAACATATAATTATTCCGCAGATCAGAATTTTCTTAGCTGACAAATCAATGAATGACAGGACTTTGGTCCATTCTGCTGAAGCACCGGATCCAATCAGACTTACCTGTAACTAATCTGCTTGTCTTTTACCTTTTCTAATTTGTTTATAATTTCTAAATGCAATAAATGAGATGGGTGACAACTGTAAAAAGCAATTACTTTGTTCACTGTGTCTTTTAAGGAAAGGTTGAAATTAAATTACAGATTTTAAATTTTTGTTGCATTTCAGCAAAAACTGAAATGCTATGCTATACATATACACAAGGTTTTATGCATTTCACTCTCGTTCAGCGGGTGATTATATTAAGTTTGTTTGTCAACTCTTTGTTCAGAGACTATTTTATGAACAGTATTTTCTGCCTTGTCTATGAAATTTATGACATTAACAAATTCTTCAAATAGAAATAATGTCAAATCTTATTTTGACTGAAATCTGTAATTTTTATTATTGCACATGCATGGGTGGATGGGTGAACTATTGGATATAATAGGATGCACTCTGTGATTTATATTTATTAAAACATATTTTTCACTAAGCCATTAAATACCCAAATATGATCATTACAACCTTAACAACAGTATTTTATGTTTATACATCCTGCTTTTATTGCTAGCTATTACTGCATTTTTATGGTAACTATAAATTTACATAGTTCATTCAGATGTAAGGAGAATGAGAACAGACTCTAAAATATTACATTCAAAAGTAAACATAAGACACTTGAAATTCAAAACATTAGCTTTAAACTTGACATAGTTTAAACAAATATGTTGTTTCAATAAAAAATAGAAAATAAAAAGATTAAGTGATAAGATTACATGAAAAACAAATTACCTGTTAAAAGTGATCTTGAATCTTACTGAACTAGAATAGCATGACTTATTATTTAAAATACAATTAGGAATAACTATCTGATAGTTGCATATTTTAAATATACAATGGCAAACATGCATGCTTAGTGTACACCCAGCTTGGTAAGACTGTTATAGCTTTTGAAACTATTGACCTTTGCAGCAGTCATTAGAATTCATTACTCATTTCTATTTATTTCAAATTAATATTTATTACATTTCTTCACAGCCATGATCAGTTTTATCCTATACATGTTTGCATGCTATATTTCTTAAGAAGGGAAGGCAGTAGGCATCAACTTTGATTTTGATTACTGACCATAAATATGCAACAAAAATTAAAACCAAACCAAATAACATTGGACATTCACAATTGACTGATTAATTGTAAAGCTCACGAATGCAACAATGTGTAGTAACCTTTATGTTGTTGCAGAAGACTTTATAGGCAATGTATTAAAATAATTTACTTATTTATTCTTGACTGATACAGCAGTGGAAATTCAGATAAATACATGCAAGCATCTGAAAATAATAAATGGAGCGTATTTGCTGGGTTTCAGTGCGCAGTGGTCAACAACTTTGACATATTTCCTTGACCCTATGATATCATGTAACCCAGGTTCTCTTACACAGCTGCATCCTTACCTGCACTGCATCATGAGATAAAGCACATGCCTCAGCAAGCACAGAGCTTTTTTACATTACAGACATGAGAAGAGGCAAAGGGTCTCACACCGTTCCACCGGCAGTTTAATGACTGTGACATCACACGGCGGCCACTCTAATCTACTGGCACCATGATGATGTATCAGGACGGGTAGAAAGCAACATAATGCCCCCTCCCCCACTACCTACAGCTCCTTCACACCAAAGGAAGCTGGTGGGTCAGCCAATATACACAGATCATCCAGGTTATATGAACTAGAGATGGGGTCATTCTTCACTGAAGGTGCAGGGTCACTGCTGTGTTACTTTTTCATTTGCCGGATGAAAACTACATGTGGAGGAGGAATGCTGTGAACCTCCTCAATAAAAGACAAAAGACTGCCTAAGCACAGGAGCAGATTATCTTGTGTATGCATTTCACATCTTTCAGAATACCATATGCTCTCCTGCGGTATGTTGCAGTAAATGTGTTTCAACTGGAACAGAAACCACAAACGATATTAAATGATTATTATATTTTGGGGTAAAACTATTTTATGTTTTTGGCTGTATACGAGGAGAAGGATATGTAACAGCCTGTTGAACATTTTTAATTTTATTATATTTTTAATAACTGTATAGCACATAAAGCATGAATAATACTCTCACTTGCATAATGTAATGACTCTTCAACTTAAAAAGCCACCATTAGGAACAGCCACATGTCTAAAGTCTTAAGTAAAATAATATTATACATTTGACTGAGAAGTAGTTACACTGCCAGAGGAGCAGTTAAAAGTCTCATATCCTTAAGGCTCACCTGCTGGCACAGTCTTACCCATGGCCTTGTTGTAATCGGCGCATCCCTTTGTTATTTGAAAGGTGGTGTGACACATGTACTCATCGAGATCAGTAAATCTGCTTTGTAGACACATTCCCCAAGCAGTGTGTCAGCAAGGTGTCCTTTGGAAACAGGTCTCTGTCTCTGGTGATTAAAGATCCTATCATGTTGCATCTTCCAGGCCCAATAATTAAAACAGATACTAAAAGCAGCATCTAATGGACTGGAGCTTGATGATTGTTCAATCGATAAATACATAGCAGTCACATCTATTTTTGTCCCCAAGTTAATTTCTTGCTTGCCCTCAGAGGAAATGCCAATCACTGCAAAGGTCAAATGAGACATCTAGAACACGTATTGTGTAATTAAGATCTGCACCTATACATATATATACACAAAATCTTTAGTTTTACTACACTGTAGTTTTATGTGTACTTGAGTGCTATTTTTATAAAGTAGAATTTATATTCCTATTTGAGTAAAATGTGAGTAACTTTACTGAATGAAGAAAAAACCAAAATGCATGAGATGCAGATACACCTGTTTAAGTTAAAGTGAGACTCCTTGTTTGTGCACTGTTTTTATTTAAACGTATTTTTCAACCTGCTGATCCTGCTGTGTCATTTGGCACTTGAAATACTTTATGCTGTTCTTTCATTAAAGATTGGTCATATTTGCATTACCGACTGAATTGGCTTCAAATGATTTTTTTTATGCAAAATTGCTTGTTCTGCCTGAATAAACGTTAGTAAAATCTATAAATACAATGCAATCAATAAATCAAAAATGCATATAAAATATCCCAATGTAAACATTTAACAATTTCACTGACATATGTTACAAATTGGTTTGTCATGTTTAGTATTTTCAGCAATTCTTATGACCTGGCTACATTTTTAGCTTCAGTCTGTTTTGACATTTTACAGCCAAACACAATTCTAAAAGAAATTTAAAAGTTTGCATGGGACTGAATAACAATGCACTGAAAAAAAATTAGTGTAGAGTTTGTAGAGATCTTATATCCCACCTTCTAATCATTTAAAAGTTTACTTCTATTGATCTGCATGGTACCTATGCAGTTTATTAAAGAACCATGTGGTTAGTTATTGTGAAACAAAATTTGTAACTTGCTGAGAAGGACTTTGCAAGCTCTTTAGTCGATGCAACTCAATAAGACTAAAGCATGAGGAAAGGAAAGGTCTCCATTTATGCGTCTGGACTTTTTCTTTTCTACTCTGGTTCAAGGCATGTTTCAAAGAAAATAAAACTTTTCCCATTGAAGGTCTTAGAAGTTGAAGTAAGCAAGGTGATTTAAGAATTTAATTAACCTCAACCTGTTCACCATTCAGCTTATTCATGCATGTAAACATGGAATTTTCAGTACTCAAATCCTTGACATTAAAAAGTCACAGAAGTGAAAAAAACATGAATAAGTTGCCCTTCAGCAATAATGTATATAATGCTGAATATATAGTCATTGTACGGTTTTGTACAAATGTATTTCGCATATAATACAGTTGAAAAGAAAAAAGTAAAACTTTTTTGGCTTTGGTCAAATAAAAAATAGAATAATATCTAATTGAAAGTCAAGACTAATGTTAGCATCAATGCGATGACATGCAGCTCGATCAGTCGCAGTCTTTCTTGCTTATAAATCACTCAGTATTTTCATTTATGAAATGTTACTGATATGACCTTGGATAAATAAATGCAATTTCATGCATAGCATGCCATTCAGCCACAGATTTTTTTTGTAAAATTACACAGTAGCAAAAACTTTTACAGTCTGAACTTCAGCAAATATGTTTTGTCTTCACCAGTTGGTTATATGCAGCATTGTCTCTCATTCTGAATTTAGAGTTCGGTTGACATGCTTAATACCAATGAGGTTAATGCAGTGGTAATAACATGTTGAAGAGGGAGCTGGTAGACTGGTGGCTGGACTGGTGCTAGACAGGAAGAGTTCTTTTTCTAATTAGGATCATTTTGTTCCCATGTATTGTCATATTGTTCGGGAGCATTCGTGGATCTGCAGAAGAAGGTCACAGCTTGCACTAAACACACTGTGGCATAAATTTCAGGGCATCATCAAGCCTCAGGCACCCAGCGAAATGCCATGAGCTCGTTCCTTCCGCTAATGATGGCAAGTCACATAAATTTACGTCCCAAGGCCCTCCTATCTGTGTTTTTCTAGGTCCATTCTGTGTACTGCATACAAACAAAAAGGTAATTGACAATTCCCGGGAAGGTGTAAATCCAAAATTTGGTCCATTGAAAGTGGCTCTTTGTCAAGAGCCCTCAGTGTCTCATTAAGAAGGAGGGGGAAAAAATCCCTTTAGCAGCATTTTTCAAATGCTTGGTTTTACATCCTGTCGGCGGCAGTATTTTTATAACAAACATAATCTGCATTTAGAAATTGAAAGAGGTGTCACTATAATTTATTTATTGAATGGGACTGTTCATGCTCCTTTCTTTGTGGTTTTGTTTTGAAGTTTATATGTTTGCTTATTTTGTTAGGCAAAGAAGACAAAACAATATAATTTGTAGTGCTTAGGGGAAATTAGTTTGACATTTTCTGGTGTTGCTATGGCAATATTCATCCAAGTAAAATTGGATTAGTAGTGATATATCAATCTCATAATATATCAAAAGCAGTCTGACATTGAATAATCTCTATTGGAATATAAAAATAAGGAACAATTAAGATTTGCTTAGAATTCAAATTAAAACTTGCAGCTGCAACTAAAGACTCGCAAAAGCTGATCACTCAGAATTGAGGATCAAATTTATGACTGATTTCAAAAATTAATATATTTAATCACTGAATAGAGACACAAAGGAAAAAATAATGCACTACACTAATTCTACTCAATTAAAAATGAATTAAATAAAATTCTAAATTGACAAAAGAACTGACATTTATCAATAGTTTATCAGTCTCAGAAATTTCATGAAGCAGGGTTTTACCACAGAAGTCTGTTCTAATACATACGTCAGTGTACAAGGAGAAAACTAAAACAGGGGATTACCAACATCCAAAACCAGTTTTGTTCGGACACTAACAAAAGCAGCACAAAAGAACTGAGAACATGGCCATAGTGAGAACTGAGAACTCGCATCTGAGTTAAACAGCTCAGAGTTAAACAGATTATGGATGTTTCCTCAGCTAAGAGATGTCTCTTTCCGTTAAATAAAATAAAAATCACACATTAATATTTACATGTATATGTACAACATATACATATGTTGTATGTATACATGTGTTATTTGTAAAATAACATATGTAAATTAAGTAAAATTAAGGGAACATTTTAAATCTACACTTGCTGAAAATGTGGATAACTTTGTGCCTCACTTTTCACATATTGTGACGCATCTATACTTTCTACAAAAAATTATATTGGGCTTCACAATATTGAAAAAGAGTTGCTTCAGGGATACCTTTAGAGCTAAAGGAGGTGTCTGACGCATTCATTAAATATAAAACAATGAAAATAATAAAAGTGTTCTGTGATTATGTAAGAACATGGGGATGGTTACTGAGCATATACAGGCCTGTTAGAAATGCTGCACAATGTGTTCATTCACTAGTGACTGATAAGAATATTGCCAAATTTTAAACTGTTTGGACAAGAATTCTAATAGAAGAAAGGTAAGGCTCTGTGCCTCCCATTCCATCATTGATGATAATACCCTATATTTAAGACCTTTACTTTTCTTTTTGTTTTTTTTTTTAAACTTAATCCATCAGAAAGGAAGCCAAATTGAGCAGGAAAATATGCTGCATATAAAAAGAGAGAGAGAGAGAATGGAAATGTGTGTTGCTGGATTCAGCCTATATGCTCTTCGACTAACGGTGCCGTGGTAAGGAGGGAAAAGATAAGGGCTGTGGTGTTTTCACACAGCTGAGGGCTGTGAGAAGGCGAAGGAGTGATATGTGGTGACAGCACAGTGCCACGCTGTTGACATAGCCTGCATCTCCTGGGCACTGAGGGCGGGATTGCCCCGGGCTTGATTATTTACAGGCCTCTATGCCTTCAAAATATATTCAGTGAGGACACTCGTAGAAACCCTCCTCACTAAGGCCTTTTAATTGGATGGGAGCCATCATTTATTAATGGGACTGACTATATGCAAGCCCTTTTTTTTCATGCCTAGTGATTATTAATGGCTGCTGGATCAAAAGAAAGATATGACCTGTGTGATAATCCATGTCAGCCTGGGAGAGGAATACATTTCCATCACCAAATTGCAAAAGATGGAAGGGTGGGGGGTGATCTGCCGTTCACAGAGCTGGGAAAGCTGAGGATTTTTTAAGAGTATGTTGACCCTGTAAGACATGCATGGTAATTTCAGTGAAATCCTGTAAAATATTGACTTGCATTGA
This sequence comes from Xiphophorus maculatus, assembly GCF_002775205.1. Classification (NCBI taxonomy): domain Eukaryota; kingdom Metazoa; phylum Chordata; class Actinopteri; order Cyprinodontiformes; family Poeciliidae; genus Xiphophorus; species Xiphophorus maculatus. Next base: position 14,853,033 of record NC_036465.1, on the reverse strand, counting down.
CTTGCATCATCCACCAAGTTTGAATGGAGGTTTGGAGAGATGTTCATCCAGGCTGAAGGTTCAATGCAGTCAAGCTTCTGCTGAAGTCATGTGAAAAGAGATTGTTCCTTACGATGATTGTTGGGTTTCTTTATTTCTCAGTGAAAAAGATAGTTGGTGGGATTTTGTATTTGCACGCACGCATTTGTCAAGCCTTACAAGACGAATATATTTGAATGCTTGAATACTTTTACTGAGGTTCACAAACACCTCTGCATAACGGTCGCATGCACGGATTGTCACTGTCGTGCTATGCAACCAAATGAGACATGACATTCTCTTTACTGCTTGCCTCTTCAACTTAATTATTTACAACCTGTGTGGAAAAAAAAGTGTGTCGGTGTGGAATTTTATTGTCATTCTCTCATTATGCTAAAGGGCATGCGCTTGTATCTTATTGTCTGAGCTTTCTTCTCAGGATAACCACTGGCATAAGAATATTTGCATAGAAAAATGTAAAAGGATGTGCATTTTAGTGCATTTAGTGCATATAGGTAAGTAAAAGAAGTAGGGATGCATGATAGCATTTTTTAAACCGATACCAATAATCAATAGTTTTCTCATTCCAAAGGCCGATAACTGATAACAAAAGATAACCGATAACTTATCGGTTAAGAAAATAAGCCTTTCTTATTTCCTACCTGGAAATAAGAAAGGCTTGAGAGCAAAAATGTAAGGCTGTGACATCAATATTCTAAACAATATCAAAAACAGTTTACTCTTTAAAAGAATATATACAATTTTGAAATGAAAGACTATTATTAAGCCAATATTTTCCAGAATTTATCAACAGAAACCATATCTCAAATGAACATCTATTTAAATAAGTGCATTACTTAATTATGTAAAGAAATACCAAGGTCTCTGGAATTGATCAGGCATATAAAGTAAATAAAGAGGGAAAAATGCATTCCGTGAGTTCAAAATAGAAGATCCTCTGACACAAATTAGATTTAAAGTACATGCATTGTTATTATGAATGCATAGTTATGAATATTTATAACCCTTAAACCCATGGTCACGCTTCTGTGAATATGACCAGTGAATATGACCAGTGGGGCTGTGGACTGGGCTAAGCCAGTCCACAGCATGCTGGAAATTATTAGTAGAAGAAGAAACAGCTTCTCATTTTAATGTTGCTGTTAATCAAAGCGCACATTAGAAATGTAGCGACAGCTCGGCATGGTAAAAGGCGACTCCAAGAGGCTAATGAGCCGAATAAAGCTCCGACTAAGGTGGAGGGCTGGTGTGGAGTGCCGTCATTCCCTTTATAAGATCTTTTATCGGGTCAGTCCTTGTTTCGACTTGGGCAAATTTTCTTGCTTCGTCAAAAGCTTCACAATGGATTTGAGTCCTGATGGTTTCTGGAAGACTGGCCTGTTGTTACCATCTCAAGCCTTACAGGCATTGTCAAACTCTTTCAATACTCAGTCAAAGCAATGGTTGTGTTTAAGGTGACTGATTACATGTGACGTGTCAATGATAGTGCTGTTTTTCTTCTTGCAGAACTTTCAACAATTGTTACACAAAGCCAGTGGATTGTCTTTCTTTGCAACTTTAAGGAAGCTCCAATCTACAGCCTTTATGATCTCAGTTTACTGTTAAGCTGGAGTGCATTGACGTGTTATTGGATGTTCCCAGTTTGGGATTTGTTCATTACTTTTCATGTTTACATTTCTGGTCTTTGTGTGTAGCATCCTGGTTTAATTGAAATTTTATTTTTAAGCTGTTACTAAAATTATGTTGTTTTCTGACATGAGGAAATTTTAAAATGATTTATTTCTAGTCAGAAAATAGTTTTCTCCGATTATACTGACGCCACTTGTCCTGTTTCATGCAGGAGTGGGAGCACTTGATAAAAAACAACAACAAATAAACAAAAAACACACCCATTCAACAATAGCAATGAATATGTTATCAGTGCTATTCATTCTGATATTGGATAAGAATGACATAATAATTTCTTGTTATCATCGATGACTTCCTGAAAACTGTAATCTTTCAACTAAAGATAAAAATAAAACAAGAAAATAAATTGCAATATTTTTTTGTAATATCCCTATTTAATACACAAATCCATGTATGAAACATAAGGTACAAAAACAAAATGAATTTTGGTGTATGTACAGGCTGCCGTGAATAGATATTGACTAAGCATCTTTGGCTGAAACAAAAATGCATCATTGTCAGAGGGAGCCCAACAAGGCGACAGCTTCCAGCCATTTGCTGTCTGTATTTGTTAAAACTGAGGAGTGCATTGAAACTGCCACTAGCCCTCTTTAGAATGCCACAGAGAGTGATAACAGCATACGTCAATCACTTTTAGGAAAGATGCATTAGGGTGACAGTTACAACTTAAAAAGGAAAAAGCAAGCACTCCCATTTAGAAAGCAAAGCATTCCTGCAACATGTGCTGTATAAAGGTATTACTGTCTGCAAGTCGCACTTAGGATGCATTAGTAATTTGCTTTTCATTCTTTTGCTTTGGATTTAATCTTTTGTCAGAAAATTACAGGGTTGGCATAAATACAGTTTTTTCTTTTCTTTTTTGGTATCGAAGTGGGAATGGCTTTTTTGAACCAAAAAGTTTGACATGATTGTTTAGTGTGACAGATGTGAGAATAGGAGTGGGTGGACATGACTTATGTTCAGCTCTCAGCAACATAATATGACCGAGACTGAAATTGATTTATTTATGGGATTTATATATGTGTGAACATGGTTTTTTTGTTGTTTTTTATTGTTTTGTTGCAGGCAACAACCCCACTTTACACTTAATCATCTTACACTAAAATGTGAACACTGACAAAGATTGTACCTTTGTTCTTTCGATTTAACTATTATAATAATATTTAACATCCACAGCTGTCTTTCATGTTAAAAACATGTTGAGGTTTCACTTCCATGTCTCTATGTAGACAGTATTTAGGACACAAACTCAGAGAATCAAGGCTGGAACATTAATGCATTGTGACTGGTCTTCCTCCTTGTAGCAAGACCTCAATTTTCTAATGAGTTTAAACAGGCAGTTTAACACTAGACTGTCAATCAAGCCATTGGCATTTTTGCATCTGACAGTTGGGTCATGTATTCCTTTGAGGGACACATCAACCCTCAAGTATGATGTGGTTAAGCACTTTAATCACATCATACTTGGCTTGCATTTTTGATCCTCAGAGGGTATAACTTGCATTTTATGCTATAACAAACAGCTGTAAAAATACATGTTAATATCCATTGAGAGGAGTCAATTTATTTTAGTGGCTGTGAATAATTTTGGCAGAATAAAGCAGCATTAACATGGCAAGCTCAGTTGTGTGCTGTTGTTATCACATAAGATGAGAAAAAAGATGCATCTCCTATATTGTTTAAATTACTTAGCAGAGCTCTCAACTTCTTAGTCTAGAGATTGATATGATTCTTAAATTAAGAACAATACTCTTCTTAATTAAAGTAATGTAATGTGGATAAAAGTATTATTGATAATAAAACATATGAAATTGCCCTTTAGTACACTATGAAGTAGATGCATTTTGTAGAAATATACATAATAATATGCGAATATACATTAAATCTTAAATAAAAACAAGTACATGTATATTTAAAGAATACTCATGGTGAACAGAGCTATTCTAACATGAAGGGAAACAAATGTAGGCATTTTAAGATCTACAAGCAAGAATTAAACACATTCACATAAATGTTTAAGATAGTTAATTTGTATCTGTAAAACAGACTGTTATTTTTGTGGGTAGTGACATAACTACACAGTAGAGAGCAGACCACCCCTAATGGAGTCGTCAATACCGTGCTGAAGTCAATCTTGGGCGTAATAACTTCCCAGATGAATTCTACAAACACTTGTGGGGCATTCGAGCACTACTCTTCATCAAACTGAATTGAAAAACAGCAAAAATATCCAGGCTTTAAGCAAACACAAACATGACCTCTTGTCTTCTGAAGCCTAACAAGAGGTAAATGTTATGGATTTACTTTCCCATTCTCAGTCATACTGGAGCTGTAAACATCACCAGCAAAGGTCTGGACCTCATAACACAAGAAACGTTACCACATCTATAATCTATCAGGATCTGCACAGTTGAAAAAGCAGACACACATCAATTTAATTAACATTTAACAATGCAGCAGACAACCACCTCACATCAATAAAAAGCCATTGCCATGACTTTCTAGAAAGGTCCCTTTTTCTAAAACATCAAAACCCATAGACATTAGGAATTGGTCACCTAGTATCACTTTGTGTAATAAAGGTGAAGCATAAATGCTGCTTAAGTATGCATGGAGCCTTCTTTTAAACTTATCATTTTGTATATCAGCCAGTGAAAGGAACAAAGTAGATGAAAACTACAGCAGAAATGGTTCAACTTCATGCACCTGTTGCTGTGTATTGAATGGCTCCACAGATCACCCTAACCTCTGTTTGTCACTTTCTGAGAATGTATATTATAATGGTTTTCTCCAACTCTGCAGAACTGCCCTCCAGTGGAAATAGTGCCAAACAGTCATAACAACCTAATAAACATGACGAAAACATGAGGACAGAGATGCTTGACAACATTGGAATCAGGCAGAAAAGGGCACATAAACAACCCTTTTTAACAGAAGACCTTTCTTTAGGTTTGACTCAAATCCAGTTAGCATGGACTGTTATAGTGTCTGTTCATGCTTTGCCTTTAGGATTCCAGCACATGTTGAGGCATATTTTGTGAAAAAATATCAGTTGCCACCGCAACACCTTCTCACCAAATCCTCACATTTAATAAAGCTAAGCGCTAAAGATATTTGACACGTCATTTTATAAGAATGAAGTAGACACATGAGTATGTAATTAAAAATTGTATTAGAAAATGGGAAATGATAAACATTCTTATAGCATGCATTTAATATTTATGATAAACTACATTTTTGCTGTAATTGTTTTGGTTCAGTCTACAGTCTTTACAAAAACTAATTTTAAGATGTAAATAAATCTGAAACCATTAGTAATGCCACCGATTATTAAAGAAATTCCTTTTTTTTTTACTTTCCTTTTTACCCTTTTCTGTTTCCTAGTATGATCACCATTTCTGTCTGCATGCTAGTGTCTTTTTCTGCAGTTTGATAATTTACTTGGGGTTTTATAAATTGTGTTATGTAAATTATTTGCTTTCACATCTTTCATATTTTTTTTTACATTTCTTTTGGTAAACTGCCTGTGTGACCCTCGTTATTTTTACTTGCCATATTTTTCCCAAAATATTTTTTTAAATTGGAATCTCATTTTCCCATGATTCTGTTGTCATATACTCTGCAAACCAAGCGTCTTTCCCTTCATTTCTCTCTGAGTCTCTGTTGTTTTCTTTATCTCTTTGTATTCAGATACTGTTTCTTTTGTTTTGTTTTTTCTCTTTTGTGTTTCTTATCAGCAGAATCATTCTTTGCTGAACTTTACTTTGGATTCAGCATGCCTAGGCGCTGCAGCAGCCATTAGTTTAGTTTTCTTCCACCTTCCTTTGTTCTACCTCAGTAATGTAGCTTTCCATTTGTCACTTTTGTTCATTCAACTTACCTGTGAATGTGCTTCTTCTTTGGGGTCCACCTCTTTGAACTAACATACAATCAGCATCCGTCTCGTTTTTTTGTCTGACCGTGTAGGTTTTTTCAGTTCTCTTCTATCATCTATCTTCGTGTATTCTCATTAGATGTAGTACAAATGCTTTTCTTTTTCTTTGTTTGTAGTAAATAATCTCAAACTCTTATCACATAACAATCTTTTGTGCTTTGCTACAATTCCGACTGTAACATTACTGTTTCCACAAAATTATTATAACAGTATGTTTAAGAATAAAATCGCGTGTGCTGAGAGCTCATCAATGTATGCACTCTAAATTATTGCGTGTCTTGCGAAGCAAATTTCTCAAAAATCTTAAAGGTGGAGTATTCTGCAAGATCTTCTTGTTGGGGCTGCATTTCTTGTGATAATCTCTATCCCTCACTAAACACATACAGGGAGTGTTACTTTGATTCTTTCATGTATGTTTGAATCTCCCATGACAAACACAATGCCTGCACATACAAGTGATGTAATGACTTACTAAAGGGGGAGTGTCAAAGTGTAGGAGGGGCTTGAAGAGACCCATTTTATCACATTACAACCACAAGCATAAAAATTCATTGGAATTTTACATTCAAGACCAACACAAAGCAGTATACAATTGTGAAGTAGAAAAAAAAAAAGATATATGATATATATACAAATAAAAAATTGAAAAGTTTAGTGTGCAGAAGTATTCTTAAAGTAACTGAGCCTAGAGAAGGAGAAATAACCTGAACTTTCCACTTACAAACAAAATACTATTTCCACCAAAATGGGATATTTACTCACTTATTTGATTATTTAATAATTATGTGCAAAAATTCCTGCTATGCACCTGTCTTTCAGACAGCATAGGGCTTGCGTCTCTAACACAGCCCTCTTCCTTTATTGTTGCAACATGATATATGATTGAGTTTATTTATTTCTTTTTCGTATTTTTTATGATTTTAAATGTCAAGGTAAACCTACTAGCCACTTTGGCGGCCACATGTGTTCAACTATTTGTTAATGGAAACTTTGAATTGTCCATTTGGATAGCATTATCTTGCTTTTGGCCACCTAGATTAGGTGAAGGTGACATGCTAAAGTTCTGAGGACTAGAATGGGGAGTAAAAGGGATTCAGGTGACTTGAAACATGGCATTGTTGTTTGTTGGCATCAGTTGGAGTTGTCTTCAGAGACTGCTGATCTTTTCAGACTTCCAAACACAGCCGTCTCTCAAGTTTTTAGAAAACTGTCTGAAAATGAGATGCAACACAAGGCAAAACTGGGTGCCACTCATGTCTGCTAAGAACAGCAAACTGAGGCGAGAATATAGGCTCACCAAAATGTGACAGTCTGGAAAAGTATTGATAGGATGATGATTTGAGCTGCGACTTTCAGATGATAGGACCAGAATTTGGCATACATGACATTATTGTTAAAGTATGAATATACCCTGTGTTGTATTAACAGTTTTAAATTGTGGTGGAGGTCTAATGGTGTGCAAAATATCTTCTTAGAAAAATGTAGAATCCTAGTACCAATTAAGCATCCTCTAAAAGCCATAACCATGTGCTTCCATTTATGACTACAGTTTACCATTTTCTGATGGCTGCTTCCTGGTGGATAATTTACAAAGGAACAAAACAATCATCTCAAACTGGTTTTATGACCATCACAAATTTACTGTATCTCAGTGGCCTTCACAGTTACCAGAGCAGATAGAGCGTATTTGAGATGTGGTGGAATAAGAAAGGCAACTTAAATGCATGTTGCTATGATATTAGATCATACTAAAATAACTATTTTTTTCATCCTCTTGTTAGATCAATGCTGCAAACATTCTGAAGTCAAATGGCTTGATGTATAGTACTAGCAAGGTCTGCATAATATTTTTATCTGCTTAATATATTTATTTCATAGGGTCAAATATATGCACTTAACATCCTATATACTATAGCACTTGTAACAATTTCTAATTTGCAATTCTTATCCCTAAAAGGAATAAACATTGCCCTTTTAAAAGTAGGTGGTGAGTATTAATAGTTTACTGTAACTGAGAAATAGATGAAAATGGTCATTTTAATTGTTATGTGAAAATACCAATCAGTGTCAAGGAGGTTGGTTGTAAGACATCCATAAAATATAAAATTGAGAATATAAACACATTTATAAAGATGCATCTATGATCCTGGGGTTTCCTTTTTGTAAGACATTGTATTGACAATAGCATACTGAATCGAATTCTACATTCCAGAGTTGATTTTCAACTACTGGTATAGGTTTATGTCTGCCATTTTCATCAAATGAGGTGAGAAATGAGAAAAATGTAGGAGAAAATTGGTCAGAGGGCCAGTTATCTGGAGCCTATGAAAACAAAATGAGGCTCTGCTACAGCACACCAATACTTTGCCTTGTCACAAGGGACTCAAGAAAGTGACTGAAATATTATTTTTGGAGTCACTAACTTTTGACTTGTCAAATTCTTGCAACCTGTCATCCCTTCAAATGTGTCTCTGGGCCTCCACTGCTACCTTAAAACTCTGACTCAAGTCCTGTATAATTTCCCCATCTTCCCAGCTCCCTCTGTGCTAAATTGCATTGGAAGATGGATTTTTTGGCATCTAAGGCTGTCAGGTCTCAGCCATGGAAGACTTTATGCACTAGTACACTCGCAATGAAAGAGAATTCTGTGAGGATGGAAGGTTACAGTGGAGAGTCAACCACTACTGCTTCAGCAAATCTTTAGACATTTTTTGTGGCTGTGATTGTATGTATTTAACAATAATGTCAGTGCTTCAGATCTCCTTTTTGGTCGCCTTTTATTCTTTCATTCTTATTTTCTCTGTCTCTCTAAATCTATTTCTCTCACATGGCCTTGATCTTACTGTCTGGCAGCTTTCATAATGATGATAGGATCTGGTCCAGCAGCAATAAGAAGACTGCCTTCATTCTAGATTGAACTATTATCTTCATTTTCATTACAGTTATTACAGTATGCATATGCATGAATTGACGAACATATTCTACATTATAACATGGCCTGGGTGAATATACCACTCGTGGGCTGAGGGCTGTTCATTAATTTTCGATAACAGGACCCCTCAAACAAAAACCAAGCTATCACCATGAATGGATATTATGCCTGCGTGCTTCTGGGGAAAAATGTTTCTAGTAGGATGAATTTAGGAATATCCACATTAAGAAGTGGAGATTTTATTTCCATATCCTTCCCATGACTCCTCCTCCAACATTCCTCCATTGAGATATTTGTGGAAACAGGACTCATCACATCACCATACAGAAATCTGGGGGGATAAACCTTCTGTGGTAAAAGCATCTGTTCACATTTGAAAAAAGACAGAGTGAATCTTAAGGAAAGCCCAGCTATGCAATGGGCTGTTGAAGCAATTAAGCTGCCTCTTAAGTGCTCACAGTTACAATACGATGTTAACATACTCATGTTGGTTGGAAAAATCCTTCTGTTTATGCTAATGAGGTAAAGGGAGAACCATGTAATATATGAGAGGTCAGATAGTTGTGTCACATCTTACTGAAGAGGTCCCTGTGATCCATCTGTTTAGTAATAATCACTAATGAGATTAACCAAATATAATGTGTCATTAGTGTTTTGAATACTGTACTGTGGGCTAATAGCTTTAAAAAACTATAGGTATGGTGTGAAATATTTAGACCTTATAATGACAAACCTTGTTCCTTTAGACTCTGATCTTGGAGACACTCTTTGGACTACTGATAATTTAATATTCAAGCAAAAATTAATATGGCCGATATTTAATTGATAGATGAGGTTTGAATGACTGAACAGACATGGACCAGTCCTTCGTACACATCGAGGCACTAATCCAGGAGTCCTTTTTGTGAGAGACAGACTGAGTACACACTTATTAGGCCAATAGCTACATTAATGGCTTTGGTTAGAAGAGCAATACAGCTAAACAGAGAAATGTTGAGCCAGTAAGATTTTCCTTGGGACAAAAAAAAAACATAGCAAAGCTAGTAATTAGCAAACACATCAGCTACTTCAAAAACTGTGCTCAGAAGATAGCCCCTTCCTAAAAAGAGACATGATAAAGCACATGCACACTGGATCAAGCACGGCTTCTGTGAAGTAAAGAAAAAGGAACAGTACATGTAGTTAATCCCCAACCATAACAAATGTAGAGAAAATAGCTGAATTTCACCAACTCAACCATGAAAAAATATCAACTAAGACCCTCCTCCTGCTGTTATGATATCCTACTCTCAACTTTTCTTAAGAAAGTTCTGCCAGTCATTGCATCTGATGTGATTCAAATAGTAAACTCATCTCTTCTGTCTGTTTTCCTCAGGCTTTACAAACAGCTGCTGTCAAACCACTAACATAAAAGAACAATCTGGACTTGTCACTTCTGCAGAATTGCAGGCCAATCTGCGGCCTTCAATTCATCAGCAAAATTATTGAAAAAGCTGTTAGTTTCTTAACAATGACCACCAACCTGTTTGACATCTTTCAGTCCGGTTTCTGTGCTCACCACAGTTCTAAGACTTCCCTCGCCAAAGTGTTCAATGACATCAACATAAATACAGACTGTGGAAGAACCACATAGTCACTGACACAGCTGAACACTGTTGACCATAACATACTATTAATGTGACCGGTGTAGTCGCTCGAACTCGCTGGTTCAGGACTATCTGGGTTGAATCTTACCTAAAGAACACCATTTTCTTTGTGTCAATAGATCAATAGATATTAACTTCTCATTCTGAACCTAGAGCCCAGTCTACTCTGCATCCCTACAATCAGAACCAAACATGGAAAGCATTGTTAAATTTTATGCTCCACTCATCTGGAACAAACTTGCAGAAAACTGCAAGACAGACTTTACACTTGAGTTACTTTAAATCAAAGCTAAAAAAAACTGTTTATAGTTTACAGCCTTTGATTAATTATTACTGAAAAAAGATCTATATATTTGATGTAAATTTGCTTGATGAGTTTGATGGCACTTGAGAAAATATGTAATATTTGTTGCTTGTTTTATAATTGGTTACTGTGTTATGCCATTGTCTTTCTAAAATAATAGCCTCAGTCATTTTTTCTGCCAAAAGGGATTTTTTGCCTTAATCGTATTTTGGGAATAAAATGACTTAGGCCATTGTTTTAAGAAGGAAACAATGTTTTTATTGTGTAAAGCTCTTTCTGAATGTGGGGCCTAGTCTAGGTTCAGACCTAGAACCTAGGTCATTTTAACTACAAGCTGCCTTGTAGCTAAAATGTGCGATACATATAAGCTTGACTTGACTACTATAGGAGGAGAAATACTCAATAATACTCAACACAGTTTGTGTGACCAATAAAAAAAATGTAAAATGAAACTTTTGGGGCTAAATATAAAGAGGATTTTGGTCAAAAGCCACCGCTTGTACATAACTATGGTGAATTAATTAGGAATTTATCAATAAGACTGCAAATTATTGAAAGGTACAGTGAATGTGTAAGAATAAAGACTGTTCCATGTTTACAAAAGTACTCATTTTCTCAACTTCGGCCTGGTGAATTAAAGAAAAAAATATTGCTTTCTTTAACATAAAAACATCAGAGACATCACTTTAATTTTCTGGTATTGACTAAATCTACAGACAAGTAAGATGTACCATTCAGCCCAGCTACTTTTATCTTTCCTTGTGTAATGTAAATACAATTAGACAGACTCTTCATGTAATGACCATGACCAGCCTTAGACATATTCAGGTGAATAGGTGATAGGTGCACAGTTACGCATACACACAGGACAAAATCCAGCCTTGCTGTATACTGCTCACTCCTTACACCTAAATGCCCTTGTTCCCCTTTCTAGTAAGAACTCCCCAAGCTCTAACACACACAGTAACAATGACTGATGAGTTACAAAGCCTTCTGGAAAATGTCACTTTCTGTTCCACCCAAGCGTTTCAAAGTGTGTGTGTGGTGACGGGAAAATGAATGAATCTCGTAAAAGTTAAAAAATAATAAATTTTTTGTCTCACAGACATAAAATATACAATTTTTTATATATGTAAAAGTCAACCAAGAAGAAAATATTTCCCATGCAGGTTATCAACTGTGTGAATAAGATTCCTGATGATTTGATTTCAGCAGTACTTGTCATATTTTGATTAAATATGTTTGGCTAAAATAAGAGTTTTTGTTTCCCATAGTTTTGAATGTTATTGTAAGTTATTCTTTACTGTCATGGCTAAACTCTAAAAGTTGTTTGACGAGTTCTCAATAAATTGATGATTGGAGTATTCAGTCTGGAATGACTTTCACTGTATTACTGCAGTGAAAGTCATTTTGCTTATGAGTTCAAGGATATTTAAACAAAGAAATTCAGATGTTCATGAAGAGAGAGAACCAAATCGGTGCAGCCGAGTGCCCTTGGTGTTAAGTATAGTTTTGTTCAATTATACCACATTGCTTTACTTCTGACTTAACCATTCTTGGACGTTTTGTACATATTTTTTGTTTTGGTAACCCCGATTATTACACTGGTCAACATCTATCTGCTGCCTTTCTTCAGCCACCTTGGCCAGGCCATCCCGCACACATTAACAGTAATCAGTCCTTTCATTGAACATGAGCTGCTCTGTTTTTTCAATCTTTTCTTTGAGTTTTGTCTATTTAATATTATAAAATAAAATACATAAAGAATAAATAAAGAATGAATAAAGAATTATTTTCTTTATTCAAAAATATCAGATTTTAAAAAAAAAATGTATATGTTAAATGAAATAAACTCCATTACACAGACAAATAAATTCCATGAGTGGTAATTTTTTTAAATGGAAAGTCTTGAAGGTAAACTGTCACATTGAAGGGTGGCTCTTTCTTCTTCCTCTTGTTCTGTCATATTGTTTGTATATATTTATTTAATAAATTTAATTAATCAAAAAACTATCAAGCAGATGTGTTTGGTCAGATTAGATCAAGGCCTGCATCTCTTCAATTAAAACAAGCAATAAAAAAATGCATATTAATTTATTTCATATTCAGCACTTTTTGTTTTCCAAGTTCATATTATTAAGTCTTTTAAATAACTTCTTTTTCTTTTTGAAATTTATAAAGTTTCAACACAAGAACAATTGGAGGAGCTCTTAACTGCCTTGGTTTTATTATCAACCTTGTTCTGGGAGGCTGGTCCCGCAATCAAGAGTGTCTTGGTGAGTACTGTGGGGTCAGCCATTTCACTGTGCCCTTGTATGAAAATGAAAAACACAAATTAATCAGAAAGGAAATTATTAGTCTGTATGGGAGGTAGATGTGTTGGTTTGGTGTACCTTTTGTTCTGACACCCAAATGTGGTCATATGACTAAAATAAGAATTATCTACCAGCACGAGATCACTTAGAGTTACTGTGTTACTGTGAGGTCATAATCTCTCATATTTTAGAACAGCCAATCAGTTTATTTCCAATATAAATGAGAATTGAGAATACTACAAAGTCTCCATGTAACATTATAAAATTCAGTTAAAATATACATACAATATCCTTCCTCTGAAAATTCTTTAAGTCTCTGATTTAGTTAATGAAATATGAAAGATGAAATATGGGTATAAATTGGTAAATGGACAAAGATCAATGGTGATTTCAGATAAAATTGAATGAAAATTACACATTACTTCTTGTAAAGTGGTTGACTGATAAGAAGGGACATCACTAAGGATAACTGTATTCTATCAATACAATGTTTTAATGCAGTTTTTGAAAACTATCTTCAAAAGAAATAATAGAAAACAAATAAAATGTGCCTTCAAGGACCTGTATGTCTCTAAGTCTAATAGTCTGAGTTTGACATCCAGATGCGTCTCTCAGTGTATCTTTGTCTCTGGGTTTCAGAAACAAATGTTCCCAGATGAGCGGAGCACCTGACTGGACATCTGTGCTGCCGCATTTATAATTTGTAATTCTGAGGTCGTCTTTCCAAAACCAATTTCCAATCCGATCCAATTTATTTCTAAAGCACATTGAAAAACGCTTAATGGTTGACCAAAGTGCTGCACATTAATGGAATAAGTAAAATCAGACATGAAACAATGCTAGACAACACAATAACTCACACAAAGTAACAAACAACCCAGGCTGTGTTGAACACCAGTTAAAATATGACTCCTCAAAAAAAGATTTAAAAGGAAACAGTGAAGCAGCCTGCCCAGCATGTGGAGTTAACCCCTTCCATGTCGAAGGGCCACAACAGCAAGCATCAGCCTTGACTTCACAACAACCAAGAGCAGCTGGTTACCTGACCTGAGAGTACTGTTAAAGCAAGCCAAAGAGATAAGGTGGAGCAAATTTAAACAAAGCAAATACCAAACTTCTCTGCTAGTTTGCACATAACGTTACCATTTAGTCTTGTTTATGCTTTTATTTTTGAGGTGAACTAATTTTTTTCTTTTTTTTAGTAAGGTGGAATATTGCATTGTTTTGGTGCACTTAGTGTTTATTTGAGTTTCTCTTGCATTTCTAATTATGCTTTATTCTGTTTTCTCAAAAAGTCTGTCCAAATCAACTCTACTGTGGACTACCTAACAGTCTAACATATAACTAAGTGAATCTACATTCTTCTGAACATTAGCCATAGTTTGACTTGTAAGTTAAAGTAAGACCAAAGCAATGAAATTGCAACAGATGAGAGGTTTCTGAAACACTCAGACTACCCTGTCTGACACCAACAATTTTCCCATTTTCAAAGTTGTTTAAATCTCCTTTCTTCCCAAATCTAACGTGTGAATAAGAATACCTGACGAAGTGGTCAGTTATGTGTGAGTGGACTTCAAAGTGCACACAATTTTTATTTTATTAAAAGAAAAGTGGAAATAAATCGCTCTTTCGGCGACAAGCATTTTACCTCGTTACTACAGTTATGTACTGTGTGGTCCAGGCTTACTAAGAACAGTGAAGCTTGACTGTATTCAATCTGCCTGTGAGCCTTCAAATCAAGAGACTCCCCAGCAGACCTATTGGTAGTCTTACAGGGCCACCAGAGTGATTTCAAACGCATCTCCACAGCAGTTATCTTAAATCAGTGAAGCAAAAAGGGAGAGAGAGAGAGAGAGAGAAAGAAAGAAAGAAACTGGGAAAGAGAGAGAGGTTGAGAGAGGATGAGAGAGAGGTTTTAATTCTGCATCTTCTCATCTTGACCTCAGAGAATGAGAGTTTCAGTTCCTTAGTTGAAATATTTTAGTGTACTGATCCATTTCTCCCCAGCAATTAGTTATTTAGGCAATATGTTATCATTGATTAAAATAAGAAATGTGTGAATCTGGCAGAATTGCACATTTGGTCAGGTAAAAACTCTGAAAGATGACTTCCATTTTCTGTAAGAAGCAAAACTGAACTTTGAGTTGACAGCAGCTTTAATCATTCAAGTACTCAAGGCATTACTTTATGTGTCCTGAATGATGCACTTCTCTTCCCGTACAACTACCTGCGAGAGCCACCTATCAAATTTATATGCCAGGCAGCTCAGCTGTGCTCATTCAGAATTTATTCATATTATAGTTCATATGAATGTGTTAGATGGACAATATTTGCTTGGCCTGTGGCCTTGCCTGCTGCAGTGTTCTGTGCTCAGTGGAGAGGGCACCAGGAGCAGGTGATATTTGCCTAATAGCATGCCCACGGCACACAATGAGCACTAACCCAAGCTAACAAGATTATGCAGGAATTTTGTTTTGCTGCAAAAGCTACCTTACCTTTTATTGAGGAGATGTCTTAGCCCGGTGTTTCAGACCATTGTAAGAAAACATTTTTGCGAGACTGACATTGTATTCAGGAAAAAAAAAAGGTAATTGGAAAAAAAATTTGAAGAAATATTAAGATTTTCTCTGTAATACTGCGTCATTTATTAAGGGACTGTGAATTTAGTGTGTGTGGGTTCCTCTGCGTCCTTGAATTAGAAATCATTCCTACTGCAGTCTGCAGATTTTTACTTGAAGGTTTTTGTCACGTTTGAGAAAAGTCTCACTGGGATTAGGTTTGAGTATTTTTTTTGTCTCTTTCTTTCACTCTCTGACCTGTGTTTTAGAAATATTTACATGCTACACCTTTGTATTATTAAATACATTTATCCATTCCATTATTTGCTCAATCATCGCACGGTAGTAGGGTTTTAATTTTTCCTTGATACATGACATGGTTTAAATAATTTCCTGTAGGATTTTTACTGGGGAAATTTTATAAGTAGCTCTTGACTATAAATCCTTTAAAAGCAGCAGCTTGAGTCATCAAGATGTCACTCAAGTCACAAAAATAGAGAAAAATACATTTGTCTGAGATGAACATTTCATCCGTATGGTCACAAGGTTTTCCCTTAAGGGAGTGTAAAAGATGCAACTCCATTTCAGAGAAATATAAAAGAGCATAAAAAATCAAAGGTTTTGATGAATACTGTGTCCACTTCAGATGGGTAAAGAATTGTTCTTTATTCTGTCTGAGAACAGCCGAGGAAGGGGCTCAAGGAGGTTGTCGTGGTGATTGGCAACATTGAAGCCTTTCCAAGTTAAGTCATGGCTTTTTTTTTTTTTGCCAATTCTCTCATTTCTTGATCTCAGACATGCAAATTATTAATCCACATTATCAAAGTTAGGTGGAAAACATGAGCTAAAAAGCAAGGGATTTGATCTGTCATGCTTGAACGAGTGAGCAGGCAAGGCAGCCTCTGAAACAGACGGAAAGAATACAAACTAGATGCTTATGTTTTGGACATGATGGCCAACAAGAAATGGGTGTTAGTGCGCGTGTCGACAAGGCACACACTGCCTCGACCTAATGAAAATTGGCTGAGCATAGAGAAACAGTGACAAATTAAATGGACCCTCATGTTGAAAAGACAGAGCAGGCATTTTCCAGATAGAATTAAACCGATTGCACTTAATCCTTTACTGTCACTTAAACTACATGTCTTGTTTGAAAACTCCAACTCCTCATGTGGCATGGTAACAATTAGGATAGTTGAAGGAATTACAGCCTATGAATTTACTGAAAGGAAGTAGTGACCCTACATTTTTTTATGGAAATTGAACTTGGTCAAGCAGAGAAGCTTTTGAATTTTGTTCAACCCTGAATTAATGGCATTCAAACTTTTGCAAAATGCCTTGACTTTGGGGGTGAAGTGCAATTTCTTAAATTTGTTTTGATGTTTTTGCATGACTTTAATGAGCTAGATTTTTTTAGAAAGGTATTTTGATTTTATTTATCAAAAAATAAATCCAGACTATTCAACTGTAGACACAGATTCATCCATCCACTCAACAAAAACAACAAAAAAACATGTTTTTCGACCGCCTAGTCTTTAAGTTCTGAAGCAATACTGTGTTTCTAGTGAAACAAGCAAGAAATCTGCAACACATGGCAGGACTAGATTATTGGTTGTCCCAGTTAAGTTAGAACACACTCCTGACTCCACTTTGCTGTTCTCTGGGATGACCTAGAGGAAAAAAATCTGCACAGTAGTTTCAAAAGACAACAGAATGTATTGATTTATGTCTCCCTCCACTACAAGATCACAAAAATATAAAATATGATCCAAGAAGGAGGTCATACATTATGTCAATGCATATTTATCAGTCATTGTAAAAAAAATCCTGAAGATTTGTGTCATATAAGATTTTTTTATTGATTGCTATATAAATAGTGGCTCAGCAGTTAAGAGAATGGGATATGATTTTCAAAATGGAAGTGTATTTTTGTTTTGCAGCATGAGTTACCAAAGTTATACGGAAAAGGCCTTATCTAAAGATGATACTGACAACAGCTTTTAGCTTAATCAAACCACAGAAGCACTATAGAAATGGATTGGGAATTATTTCCCAGGTAATAAAGTATTGATATGTGCTGCTCGATCTGAGGAACATTAATCCAGCAAAGTGCTGATGACAATCATGCCCATCTCATTCTGACACTCTTGGTATCTTGTAGGTTAGATAAACACTACAAGTGTTACAGGGGTCACTATCCATAAACAGGAAGAATGACTGACCTTCAAATAGACTGAGCACATAAAAGATTTAGATGAAATGAATAATTGGTAATCAAGCAGACCTTAGATTTAGATAAACACTTTAGCTACAGTCACACCGTTTTCTATGAAACTAGTGTTTCTCTTGTAATGAGAGTGCTGAGATGAAGAGTGGAATGAAGAATGTGCTCTATTGAATCAGGTCGAGGTGATTGGGAGATGAAAGTTCAGTGCCCTACAAACAGTCTCCCAAATGGTCCATTTTCATGGAGTTTTTGTCCAAAAGATGATTAGTAGGCTGGTTTAGTTGGAGGTCAAGCTATGCTTGACAAGTTGTCGAATTCATAAGAAGGCAAAGCTGGAGTGTTTACTTAACTAAAACACAATGCAGATAGGCAACAGTGTGATGGGAGATAAATGCAAAGAAGAACAAAAACACCCTGCTGTGCTAAATCTGTCATTAGAAGAGATTGTTGTTTGGAAAAAACATAATTTAACTGTGTGTAAATAAATGAAGTGAAAAAATAGAATAAGAGAGAATTTCACAAATCACTTGTTATACAGCATGTTACCAAACTGCTTGTTTCACCATAATTTTTTAAGGTCAACAGTGGGTGCTGCTCATGTCTCCCCTTTGCTCATTTTGTACTCTTACAGTTTTTTTATTTTTCAAATCAAAATACATAACATGGGCATGGCATGGTTTCTTAAGAATATAAACTCTTGGGATGAGCTAAAAAAGCTCTGCTATGAAGAAGGGGTACAGATTTTTAGAGAAGCGATTTGAAGCTTAGACACATCATGTTCTTTTCTGCGTGAAAGTTACTGTCAATCCGACAATGTAACAAGTTGGACATTCTTTACACACCTCTTTGTTTCCATGGGTAACAAAGAAAGAAATTCAAATGAATAATTTCACATACATTTTCTTACCATGGGGCTAAAGGTAAATTTCATCATCTGAAAATAAACTGAATAAATGTCAATTCACATTTCAAATAAATTCCACAGAACTGAGAGTCCTGCTTTTGTCTGAAAATTACTCTTAACTGTAAAACAAACTGAAACTCATTTATGTAGGAATCCAATCAAGTTTAGCTGACTCTACTTACACTAATTGTTAACATTAAAACATAATTAAAAAGTGACGATCAAGCAGAGACATAAACAAACCTTGCCTTGCTTATTCAAAAAACAACAAAAATAATAATTTAATCCCTTAAGTATAACAGTGCCTATATGACTGCTTCAGTTCATTACTAATGAGCTCAGTAAAAACACACTTGAGCTGCTTATATTTCATGCAATATATATGAAGAGCACCACCTAATAGCAAGATAAAGCTGAAAATAAAAGGTTAAAAAAGAGGAACTTGTCAGAATTCACAAAAAGGTAAAATATTCTACTTTGTATGAGAATGTGTAAATTATCCTTAGTGACATCAAGGGCAAGACCTTCTATATTTCCTTGCAGAATGAAAAAGTCTACCAGAAATACAAAATAGAGATAGTTTTATTCCTGTTGGATATGATTTTGACCATGAATAAATATTAATCAGAATTAAAAAGGCACTATTATGCTACCCATGGGCTTTAGAGAGGCATTGACTTTGTGGTAAACTGTTCCTACTTGACACATGGCTTACTGAATGATGAGAAATATCATGGCCTGGGGTAAAAACAGAGTGACTGATGAATGGGCATAATGCCAGAGCTCTCATCACCTCTGACAACTGCTGTTGTTTACCCATATTTTGGTTGGACCTGTACCTATCCACCACAGTTACACAAGTGAGGCCGGTTCTGTCATTATGCAGATTTACAGGAATTTGTCTTAGTTTCTCGGATGCTTGAGAGCAGTTTAGGAATGCAATACGTCTTTGCTTAGGTTGCACTATTTAAGTCAGTCTCAATATTTATATACAGGAGTATGAAGTTCTGTTATTAAGAGTTTGATTTTAAGATATAAAAGAATGAAATAATAAAATTGCACTTAATGTCATAAAAACAACAGAATTTAGAATGACTGCTTGATTCCTCTACTTACTTTACTATCAGTTCAGTTTTTATTGATTTCATGGCTTTGCAAGATGAAATGGAAGGGAAATTTATTTTGATACAATACAAGTCCAGTTGTTGTTTCTTGGGATAAAACCTTTCCCTGGAAATTTGTTTGAAAATGAGAGGTCAAGACAATGTAGGACAATATTTAGCACAACTTGTACACAAGGCAATCCAGACTGATTTACAGGACACCAGAGTATTGGACAAAAGAAACAAATATTTAGTTTAATTCCTTGGTGAAGCTACTAAAGGTAAAATGTTTTTAGACCTGAGTAAAAAGAAAACAGTTTCTACATATTTCAGGTTTTCTCAGAGTTTGTTCAATAGATGAGGCATAAATGCTGCCTTACTTTGCTTATTTCTGGCCTCAGGAACAATAAATAATTAGGTCTCTAAAAACCAAAGGGGTCTACAAAACGGAAGCCCTTTTGTACACCTGACTTATACACAAATACTTTTGTACATTATTACTACAGTTCAAATGTCCCTTTAAATAATAATAAAAAAGTTTGTTTCTACACCATAAACAATTGTCTAAGTTGCTGAGCTCATAACTATTCCATACCAACAATTCACTAAAATATATCCATGTAAGCTTTTTTTCAGCATAGAACCACGTTTCCCCTGATTTCTTCATTATATTTGATTATCATGCAGATAATTAGGCTTTAGTGAGATTATCCTTCAACTGAAGCATCGTCTTCAAAGCGAACCGCAACAA
Organism: Xiphophorus maculatus; assembly: GCF_002775205.1. Classification (NCBI taxonomy): domain Eukaryota; kingdom Metazoa; phylum Chordata; class Actinopteri; order Cyprinodontiformes; family Poeciliidae; genus Xiphophorus; species Xiphophorus maculatus. The sequence goes on along the minus strand of NC_036465.1, from coordinate 14,832,631 downwards.
AAGAGATAATGCTTCATATACGGCAGTAATCTAAGCTCACTGATTTAAATCTACCTGCAGTGAAAATGATTTTTTTTATGTGTGAAAAATCTGAGAAATGAGTATTAGGCCACAGTTTGCTTGAGGTTTGATTGGAAACTTGGATTGATTGCTATTCTTGTTAAGATTTTTTTTTTTTTTTTGTGGATTTATCAAGGTTTTTTTTTTCTACAACATTGATCTCATCTGATGTTACTAATCTATGCTCGCATTATTCTAAATTTAATTTCAGTAGACTTTTTTATTCTTATAATATCACAGACCGATTCAAAGGCAATTAACATTACTTGTTGGTATTCTTAACCTGTCAGAGTTACAACTGATTTCTGTCTGCAGTTTCGTTGTGTATGCAGTGTCTCAGAAAAAAGGCTTTGAGTTTTTTAAATCTTTTGTCATGTTTGTCATATAACACAAAGTATTTTATACTTTTGATGTAGAAGTAAAATGATAGCCTGGTGAAAACCATCTTCGTACAGAGGGTCTGAACTCTTGGCTACTAAGAAACAATTGTTGGAGGCTTGGACTCCGTCTAAGTTTCAAACTTTATGCAATCACTAAGATTTGTTTGTGATGTATGTAATGTGCCAGTTTGATGCTATGAAGCTTACCATAAATTGCCTGCGCTATAAGCAACCATCCTCCACTGCCTTCAGAGAAATGCTGAGCTAAACAAGGCGACTGTTAATGTTAGTTCAATATTTGGAAGTGTGGCCAACACTTCCTGCGCTGCCATTGCTAAAAGTTCTAGTAGGCTACTATTCTAAAACAATACAGAAAAGTGATGTCATCTTTCACAACTTCTCTTTCTGTTCACTCATTCAAAATCAGACAAGAAGCAGTAAAAATTAAACAGCTACAGGCAAGTCTTTGTACAACAAATTTTTTCTTCATTATTTTTCTATGAGAAGCGTTGGCGAGACCCGTGTTGTTGTGCGTTTTTACAAATCACCTCAAACGACCCAACTGGCACGTCCACAAGTAAAATTGTGACAGCTTAACAAATGATTTGTCAAAAGAATAAATGATATCCCTGTCCGGGGATGTGTTTCTTCCCTCTTTAATATCTTGGTTATTTTCTGAACTTTCAAGGGTGTTGTTCCCTTTTATGCCCCTGTTAATTTCTGATTCTGCCAATGAAAATTCCATTATGATTCATCTCTGCTTTCACAGTATCACAAAGCACTCGTCAGATACTCTCAAGCTCCCATGCCAAGATGTAAGCCTTGTAAAAGGTCAAGTGTCTGGATCAGTGTCTGTGTCAGAATATCTATTGACCTGCTAGAAGAAAACTAACTGAAAGATTGATTATTCCTTATATCATCTCAAGAATAAGCTTGAGAGTTTCATTTTAACTAGATGTTCTATTTACCCTCAGTCTGCTTCTTTTGGTCCTAATTTCCACTTTTGATTTGAAGCTTTCTTTTGAAATGCTTGTCCATTTTGACACACTGGTGGCGTTTGGGATATGACTTTCCAAAAGGTCATTGTCTGCTGCCATACCAGCTATAGGGCAACTTAATGGTGGGAAACTGTCCTATAATCAGTTAGTATAAGATTCTGGGTTCTTTCCTGTTATGTAGGGTAGGCCCCTTTGGTTGACCCTATTCTGATTTCTTTCGTATTTATGGTGAGGAACAGGAATTAAATTTCTCATGAACAAAAGTATTTAAAACACGAGTTGAAATCTAGTAATTTTAAGTGTAAAAAAAGGAAACTTAATACTTTCCTCAAGTGAAGAAGAAAAGTATGACTTCCAAGCCATGGGTTTCATTTGTCCTTTTCTTAAAATGTATTTTTTTGGCATACAAGTAAAACTTTGAGCTTTGTTATCAAGATGAGACAAACTGTCTCTTGCCAATAAATTGTCAAATTTATTTAAAGTGGACATTTTATTCTTCCTTGAACGAAGTATGATATGTCTATGGTCTATACCAGACATGCTCATTACATTTTTTGCACAAAATTATTCTGATAATAAAATTGTACCTGGCCAGTATTGCATATTTTATTAACTGAAATATGCAATATATACCTATTTCAAAAAAATTAAGGTAAGCCTTGTTCTTATAACAGACTCTTTGATGTATGTTCCATTCAGTTTTTCAGCATGTATAGTGACATTGGCAATGTCACCATTTTTGGATTGCACAAATTCCATAGATAAACAGCATGTCATTGTCAATCATGCTGATACATCAACACAAATATTAACAGTTTTTACCATGAGATCTGCCACGTCTCAGTGACACCTCAGTATAATAAATTGCTTTAATGCTGATTAATTTGTAACAAACAGCTGCTGTTTTAGTTTCAACTAAATGTGTTGTGCTGCTAACCGTTTTTCTCAAAGAAATTAAATTTTCACTCTTCCTTACTTTCTGTTTTTTAGCCTCACTTCCCTTTTTAAGAAAAATGTGATTTTTCCTGCCTCCAGCTCCTGTGGACCCTGAGGTCCAATTCTTCAATTAAACTCATTCATGAATTCACATTTTTGAGAACTTTAATCCTAATTATGTATTTATGAAAAAAAAAAGTGAACACAGCTCATCTTGAAGCTATTTACTGGTACTCTATTGGAAGGTGAACAAAAGTTTGTTAGGTTTTATTTATTGTTTAAAGAAAACTTTTTATGTAATCTATGGAAAAGAGATTCCCCCAAGGCAAAAGCTGAATGACTGCTGAGTGTCTATGTGTGCATGCAAGGGCACCAGAGACTGAGTTCAGTTGTTTGCCCATATATGGAACAGTTTTGACATCTTTGTGAGGACAGACATTGTTAAAGTAGGCCTACAGATCCCCTCTCACTTTAAACATGGCTATGCTGGCTTCAGTCATTTCATACATACGAAAAATAACTGAAAGCTTATTCCCCAACACTCAAAATTACCAGATTATATAATGATGTTTTAAATAAGTAGATGGTTGATATATGTTTCAGCTAATAATAATAATCAATTTTACTTATAATGCCCTATATATAAAATTGAAGTCTCAAAGGGGACATTCACACACCGATAATGACAGGCTACTGGACTGCAGCTACAGTTGCCCTTGGGCAGGCTGACAGAAGCAACAAGCCAGGCTGCAATTTTGACCCAGGGACTAAAACAACTAATATAGAGGTTTGAAGTTGTGCTAACTTGGTTTCTTGTTTTAATGGCAATGATAGCCAATGACGTCAAACTACTTAATTTAGAGCAGCGCACTGCAGCCATTTTAGTTTAGGACAAACAAGAGTGGCGAGCTGTTTTTTTTTTTTTTTTTAGGGGAAACATCTGCGCATCTAAACAGCTGATTTTGTTAGTGTTCGGCTATATACAATTTAATGCCCACCAATAGTTTTATTCCAACTGCAAATAAACTCAAGATGAAGAACTGTTTCATATGACACTGAGCGGATAAAGTGACAGTACAAGCTGCTCATGACAGTTCCGCTCAGATCTCCTGACAGGAGATCTAATAGATTCACAGGCTTTTTTGAATTGATGTTTAATTAAAAAAATTAACTGCAACGCACTGAAGAATTAATATTCTTACTAACACAGATTGGCAAGATAGCCCTTCCTAAGTTAGTGCTAGCGAAGGCTAGCTACCAGACTGTCCATAGCCAGAAAATAAAATAAAAACTGCCTTTCAATCAACGTTGAATTCTTTCCACTTACTTTTAGTCCTCTGCATTTCAACCATCATTTAAGTGTCTCCACACTGTGCTTCTGTATCAAAGAATATTAAAATATAGTTCCCAAGATATCATCGTCCAGTGTTCAATGTTACACACTCTTCAGATGTAGCCATTTTGTTTGTGATTTGTTTATTCGAACATCCAGGCAACAGTGATGTTATTTGCGATCAGTGACATATCAATAGTATTTACTGTTAACACGCAAAATGTCTCCCAAAATTAGTTATTCGTTGAAGAAGAGTTAATAAAAAGCTCCGCACAATGATGTTCATCCACTTAGCTGTAATTTTAGGTGTGATGTTTTTAGGGTGATGTGAGAAGCTACTCTGTCTCCAAACATGCTGTGTGCAACGACATCCAAAGAGTTAAATTTAAGTCGCATTTGGCAAGGTCGTATTCTCCCAATATCCCCACTGGCTTGTCCAAATGTTCTGAAGGAAACATTACTTTTTGTTTAGTTTCTTGTGCAATGAGTGTTCATAAACATACTTTATGGGATAGTGCTTTACTTCCTGTAGTCATTAAAAAAATTCAGCTAATTAAATGTCTTTCTAAAGCTCTCTGCAAGCGGTCCATGACTCAGAAAACTTTTCAGCTTTTCTTTTTACTTTCATGCACAAAGTAGCAAAATCCTAAATAAACAAACTTAAAAAACTGAAACTAAGGAGAACTTGTGATAGGATTTTTCTATTAGTGTAGTTTGCTATTTAAATCAAGAAGGCAAGTGTAATATTTGAGTAAAAGCATGTTCTGAATCAAATCATTCTCACAGAACGCAAGACAATATTCCAGATACATACAGCTGCTAAAATGGTGATTGTACCGAATACCATGGGCTAAGACATCTTAGAAATGCAAGCTTGATGTTTTGAACTTGTTGAGAAAAAAAAGAAAACACCCTCTCCAACCTATGAAATCTTTAACAGTTTTTTTTTTTTGTAAGCTGCACATTTATGTAACATTTATGCTTTTTCAAAGAGTAAATACCCACTCATTTGTGTAGATGAAAGGGGATTGTAGAGAAATCTCCAATGGCTCCCTGCACAGCAATAAAGCACTGGCCTGAATGTGCAGGAAGCCATGCCACCATGAATCTGGTCCAAGCAGCTCTATTCAAATGTCTCATACCAGTCTCCCTGTAGAAACGGCTTAAATGAGCCTGTTAGTCTTTGAATGAGTCTGAGAGGAAAACGGGACATGTCAACCAGGGAGAGATCAACAGCAAAACAAGAGGAGCATTCGTTTCCGCCTCAGGGAATTGTACTGGCTAGTATCCTCAGCTCTCCCATATACTGATTTGACAGTCAATCACAATCCTCCAAAACAATGTTACGTATCATGGATGAAAGGAAACTTCACAAAGTTTTATGTCAAATTTATCTCTTAGAGTATAACTTTCGGATTACTTTCTCGTCCTTCTTGTTGCCAAAATTGTCTCTGTTTTTATTCTCTTGGAGGAGAAGCAGCACAGGCGGATTTTTGCAGCATTACAATTAATTATTATTAGAAGCAAAATCACAGCAAAAAGGTGTCATTGAAAACAAAGTCAAAATCTTAACAGTTCACTTGCTCCATCTGTGTTTTCTGAAAATATACCATATTGTGCATAAACGAGCACCACAGACTGAAAATAATAGCTATTTCAAATTCAAGGAGAAAGAATGTAATTGTTGTCCAAATCCAGTTCTTTGGCAACATCTCAAAATATATTCTGGTGATTCTTCGCCTGCCAGTATGACTGCACACTAACTACCAGCTTAACAACAGCTCTAAGCTGACATGAATGAGGGTCTGTTTTTACCTTTGATGTCACCTGGTGAACAACCAAATCTCATGAAAGAAATTTTTCCGTGTGAAGAATTGATTTTTACCAAAGCAATAAAAAAAAAAAACCTTTATTAAAATGAATCCTTACTCCTTGCATTGCTAATGGAACAAATTTTTATTTACGATTTGAGACGAAAGCTGAATGCAGTCCAACTCTGAGCAGTGGAGGTGAGAGTGAATTTGTGTGAAGTAAAAAGACGCCTTTCTCTTCCCAGGGGATCAACAACATTCACAGTTACCGTGGTGACCAATGAGAAACTGCTCTCCTCTTGCCACATAAACCTTATTTACTATTGCAGCTGTTCAATTTTGCAACACCCACCCCACCTTTTCTCTTATTTGGTTCTCTTGCCTGAAGAACTGTACATTGCTGCCTGTCTCTACACGTAAGATAGATGCATCTGAAATGGTGCAGCAGCAAGGCTCTGCATTCTTAGAAATCTGCCCTTGGGATACAGAAGATTCAAACAAGGCCTTTAAAAGTGATAATTACAATTCTATAGGTCAGCCTGCTTTATTAAAGCATTGATTTGAAACTTGTCATTAAAAGATTTTTTTTTCTGCAGGCTGTTGGGTTTTTCTTTCTATTTCTGCAAAAGCTTTGCAAAACAGGCTTAGACAAAATGAAAATTCTGCATGAACATAAATTCTGAGAAGCTACAACATTGTAAACATTTACGTTGTTCATCCAAATCTCATTATAGGACTGGACATTTGCTAGTGTAGGGAAGACACAAACATCCAAAAGCATGATCACATTTAGCAAATCCGACCTTTTAGATAACTCAGTGGAGTACTTTAGAGATAGAAATGTAATGTTCTCAGTTTATTTTTAAAGGTTTTGTGAAAACGAATGAATGAATGAAAGAAAATGAAAATGAATTGGTAGAAATGGTAGAATTTTCCGTATTGAAGGCATTGTCAGAATAACATGGGAAAAATGACCTCAGTAAAAACTGAATGTTTCATTTGCACAGTGCAGCACAGTCAGGTCCTGCAGGTCTAAACACCATCAGAATCTGCAACATATTTTTACAACCTAAAGAATGCCATTTGTTCAATTAAATGTTATTAATTTACTTCCAATAGTCTATTACTATCTTCCCCTACATATTGTGGATTATTTTCATTCAATCTGATTTGACTCTACATTGCAAAAACAATTGTTTTATGATTAAATTAATATCTATGCTCACCAAATTGTGCCAAAATGCAGCCCAGACATAAATTCAAACTGGAAGAATCTCTTTACCTCACCTGCACCGCCAATCATCTCATTATGCACCTCTGTCCTAGCCAATCAGCATCGGTTTTCTTCCCATCTCCTCCAATCATAAGGTCCTACATCCTATCTACACCTGCTCCTTGGCTGGGCTTCAACCCACCTCCACTTCTCCAACTTCAGCTCTTGACTTGTTAAGTATCCCTTCAGTCCTTAGGCATCCTCTCCACCATCAGTGTCCCGGCCAGGGGAGGAAAACGTCTCTAATCCTCATCCTCAGTGGTTCATCCTCTCTGACGGAGGTTGAGAAGAAAAAAAATTTTTAGTCAAATAAATTTTCTAATAGCTACTTTCTCTCTGTGTGAATCTTTCCACGTTCAATTGGCCAATTTGGAAATTTTCACTTGGACATGTATCAACATAGCACTCTCCAAAACTTGTATGCTTCCTTTTGTGCAGTAGTTTTGGTACAGTAATTTCAGTACAGAAAATGGTCAGAGCCCGCGGTATAGTTTGCCAGAGGTTTTGAATTGCAACTGTAAACTTTCAAAGGCATATTTACGCCACAAAGTGCATTTTTAGTTAGAAATTATTTTTTATTTTCTGCTAGAGGGCAAGTAGTAAGTAAAGTTTGTTTATAAACCGCTTTTCTCAGACATAAAATCACAAAGCACTGTACAACAAAATAATGACATAAAAGCTTGGGAAAGTTTTCAGCTGGTTTTTAAAATGCTTTATGTAATGTTTATTTACTCCCACACAGTAACATCAATGTTGACTTTTAGACCTCTGAGGTATTCTGTGGAGTGTTACCTTTGCCTTGATACCATAACTATTCAAATAAACCTTGTAGTTGGTGAAATATGTTTCATTCATGTTGGACATGTAATTATTTTAGCAGATCTCTTAAAAAGAGGCTTGGGGTTTAAGTGTAAGTAGTTAAGGAAGCTTCTTATGAGGTCATTTACAATGTCTTAGTAAATTAGACACAAATATTAATCTGTTCGTGCACACCTCATCTGATTCCTTCAATGACATCATTCAAAATTTTAATTAATTTAGTTGAGATATCTATTCAATCCTATTCCATATGGGTAAATTTCGAAAAACGTGAAGATGACACTTTTTCTTTTTCTAATCATAATACCCTATTTTAAATGGCAGAAAAATATCCAGACATACTATTCAGAAAGGAGAAAAGTTAAGTTTCTCAGAGATGAATGTGCTTTGGTGCAAAATGTGTGTATCAACCCAAGAAGAAAAGCAAAAGACCTTGAGAAAATGTTGAATTAAGATTGAGAGACAGTGTCTGTATCTGCAGTAAAATTGGTATTGTACTTACATGGGCTAGGTGGCTACTCAGTGAGACAGAAGCTATTACTGGCCAAAAGCTATATTACATTTGGAAATGCAAGGAGAGACAGCAACTTTTCTTTTTGGAGGCATATCTGATCAAATAAAAAAATGTAAGTGTGTTTTCATGATGACCATTCATAAAATTTTCAGAAACAAATGGGAAAGCTTGCAAACTCAAGAACACCGTCCCACCTGTGAATTATGAGGGTGGCAACACAAGGTTGTCAGCTTAGTTTGCTGCAGGAAGGACTGGTGCACTTCACCAAATAGACTGAAACTTGAGGAAAGAATATTATGCAGAAACATTGAAACAAGATCTATAGGAACCACCATTTAAGTTAAAGCTAGTAAGGGGAACAACTGTTTATTTGAGAGTACTGACTCTCTAGAATGAGCACATTAAAGTAATCCACTCACAAGAATGTGCTCACAGAATCATATGGTTTGTTTGTGCAGAAAAATGCGTCTTCCAGCATAATCCTCGTATTGGACGACTGAATGTGATCCGTTCATGCTGTGACAGCGCCACTCCAGCACAGTGTCGTTCTCTTTGTTTCTCCAACTAACTGCTAATGTTGTGTCAAGCCACATCAAAAAAAAACAAAAAAACAATTCATGCACCCACTCTGTTGTACATCAAATGAATCACTATATTGCTTTGCAATAGGCCTACTAGTCTTAGGGACTGGACAGTGCAAATTTATTAATTTGTGTAGCAAACGACTCACGTACTGTGCTGTGGCACTGTGTCACAGCATAAATTGATCACGTCCTGATTCACGTCAAACTGCCGTTCACACAGCAGGAAATGGTTTGTTCCTGCTTTAGAACAAGAATCACAGTGATAATAATGATGCTGCCCAAATCAATGTGAATGACTCAAGTCCTGATGCACAGCAAACTGTGCCGCTCATGCAGCGCAGACGATTTACGGCCTGATTTGCAGTACAGCTAATCTGCTGGAGTGGCGCTGTGTCCCTCACTGGGTGAATCGTTATCATGTATTTATTAGCTACAGAACGCAGAAGTTACACCCAAAATCATTTCAGTTATTAAAATGATTTCCTTCATTTCGTTCACTCAAATCATTTGTTCATTTGAACAGATTGTTCATGAACACAACACAACATAAATTAAAGTTTGGGTAGAAATCAATCTTCCGAATCCAGTCTTACTAAACATCAAGGAAATGTTTGTATCTAATCTTCCACTCTTGAAGAACATTTAAAAAAGTATCCAAGAAACTCATTTTTTTATTATTGGTTGTGGTGCTCTCCTCTTAGTATGACTCTGTTCATTGGGGCCTGCCCATAGCAATGCATAGGGATGTAATCCCTATGCATTGCATGGCAGGCACCTATTGTTCTACACCTCAAAATAACTGCCGCTGCCTACTACCGTTAATGCGGCTCGTACCGCTGCATGCCCCCTCACAATATATATATCAAAACGTGAGGCTCAATCCCGTGAGGGGAGCTATTACTTTTGTTGGCATTTCGAGTAACTGTGGCGACATAATTAACAAAAAACGAGCCAAATTTAACTCAAAACAAAAGTCTAACTGACACAAAACAGTGTCAGTTAGACTCAAAATAGACATAGAATTTAGTCTGCCTCTCTGAACTGCTCTTTAGAACTACAATGACTGAAGGTTAGAACTACAACATGGCGGACACTGAGTGCCTACAAAAGAGGTCTGAGCTGAATGTCAGAACTACAACATGGTGGAACTGTCAGTTACTACAGAGGAGGACTGAGCTGGCCTTTAGAACTACTTGTGTTTTGGGCTTTTTATAACTGATTTTACCCAACCATTGTTACACATGGGATTAGTTTAGCTCTTTGAAATGAAGCATACTGAAAATTTCAAAATAAAAGCCTTGAATATTTTTACATCAGATAATTGCTCTTTTTGGCTTTATGTGACTTTTTTATCCAAAGCACTGTTACACATGGGATTAGTGTGGCAATTTAAAATTAAGCTTAACAAAAATTTCAAAATAAAAGCCTTGACAATTTTTACATCAGATAATTGCTCTTTTGAGCACTATATAACTGATTTAACCCAGCAATTGTTACACACGGGATTAGTTTGGCACTTTGAAATGAAGCTTAACAAAAATTTCAAAATAAAAGCCTTGAGAAGTTTTACATTAGGTAATTGCTCTTTTGAGCAATAAATAACTGATTTAACCCAATGACTATTAGACATGGGATTAGTTTGGACCTTTGAGATTAAGCTTAACAAAAATTTCAAAATAAAAGCCTCATCATGCCCCTGAGGTTAGTGCACCGCCTGCGGCGGTGCAATAATATTATTCTGCATTATCTTTTTCTCTCAGGTTAGGGAACTGCCTTGCGCAGCAAGGCAGTTCATTAGCATTAGCATTTTAGCTTAAATAAGCTATTAGCTATTTATTTGACTTATTAGCCATGTTTTTTCTACTTCTTGGAGTAAGTCCATTATAGAGAACATCCTAGTGATATCCCACATGCTAGTGACAGCAATCATGCTAACATTAGCATTTTTGCTAATTTTAGCTGATACACTTACTTTATCATACTGAATGGTGCAAGTGAATGTTAGTCAACAGTCTTGTCAATCTCCTCATACTATTGCAGCTTTCTCTAGCATTGATGCTAATTTCTAGCATCAGAACGCTGGGTCCAAACCGACGGGCACACTTTGGCAGGCCCCGGTTAAATTTCTTCAGGAATTTTCTAGTTAATGTTATACTCCCCCCTTTTTGTTGAGTTGATAAAATATTTTTGACTGATAAAAATACAAATGCTGCACATCAGCTTATCCTAATAATAATATCCTTGATCTTGTACAACAGTAACATAAACCTTTTGAGATAGACTTGACGTCCACCCTTTCACTCCCCGTTCTCTAGTCCTAAAAACAGCAGCTGGGATACTGCTGCCCCAGAGAATAAACTGCATGTCAGTTCTTAACCCAGCTTTTATGAATAGGAATCAGTTTTTTTAAAGTCTTGTAATTCATCATGCATTCAAGGATCCAAGTCTCCTATATCTCATTCTTTTATGATGATTACTATTTTTAAGTCATCAGTCCAACAGCTTTTTGTAACTGACAACTCGTGGTGTTTACAGTATTTAAGGCAAAATCAAGCAGAAAGAAAAAAAAAACTTACTTGCCTTTATTTTTCATATACACACTCTCAACGGAGAGTAGCTTATGAGGCTAAACTAATAAAGGCAGTATAGTGGCCACTGCAGGGGCAGCTGCTCTGCGCCTAGTTGCCCCCTCAGCCCCTGGCGTGCTTCTCACCTTTCTGTTTTGTTCGTGAGCATATCATGGAGGGATTATAACACACTCTTAAGCCAACTCCATGTACTGTCAGTATCATTCCTGCAGTAATAGTACTATGACCTCGGAGAACAGATGAAATGGGTAAGTGTTGTGTTAATGGGTCACATATTTATACCACAAATCATGAAAATATGTTAGTATCAGGGGACGTGTAACTTTATCCATCTTTTCCTTTTCAGTTGTGTTTAGACTTATATCTCACAATAAATATATTTATTTGCACTAACGAGAGAGATAGAGAGACAGACAGACAGATAGACAGATACAGATAGATAGATCTAATTCTTCATGGGAGAGTAACTGATTAATGGTTATTATTTTGTTGCTGTGAAGAATCACGGTCATTAAAAAAAGGCTTTAGCCTTTCGACTCAAGTACAGTTTGCCTTACAGGTTGAGACATCATTCCACAGACAGGAAAAAAGAGAAGCTTTAGTCTAAGAATCTCAAGGTTTTGCCCCGAATAGAAGAAAACTGTTTTTTTTTCTGCAACAAGAAAAATCATTGCTCATATGCAAATCAACATTATTAAGAGTCTATAAAGTTTAAAGCAGCAATGATAAAAAGTGGATATCAATCAACACCAATTATTTTTGTTTTTGCAGCATATGCAGACAGATTGTACCCTCAGCACTGCTTGCTGTCTACTAATGACCTCGCTTACAACTAAGATGAACAACAAAGATGAGTTCAAAGAGCTGTAAAAAAGAAATAAAAAAAATTCTGTGCTACTTATCATATCTTTTCTTATCAAAAGCCAGTGTGGACAATGGTACTTTTGACTGCCATTTTCCTTGGTAATGAATTCTAAAGATAAATGGCTCCAAAAGGTGGATGTCCTTTCATTGGTATTTGATATTGTTTCTCATTAAAGGGTCAGGAAATATGAATTTAAAAGGCAACCTCCGGTACAATTATTGGCAACAAGTGAAAATGGAATAAATGAAATAAAAACATGAAAGTGATTTTTTTTGTTTGTCTTTTTCTTTTTAAAGCAAAGCACATCACAGAGTAAAGAGGTGAAAATATACTATGTTTAATAGAAGAAAAGACTAAACTTTATTTGACTTGAAAATTTGTACTTCCAGTCCATCCTACACATTTATTCTTAAGATAATTATCAGTTAAACACAACCTATGTCCTACTCTAACTCACCAATGAAACATAGGATTTTATGATTGGAAATAAAATCTTTCTGTATTTTGCTGACCAGCTTCATTTTAAAATCACATTCTGTAACCTTGAAAACAACATTTACTCAATGCAGTTAGCCCTCCTGTCTTTTAACTTGTGATTCTTGTTTACTCCAGGTTTGTCTGCTGAGAGTTAAATTATATTTGTAGAATTCCATAGATGGAGAATCAATATTTATGGTAGCGAGGTTCCCATTGTTATAATAGTGATTCAATTTCAAGTTTTTCCTCCTCCTTCCTGACAGAAATTCTACCAGGAAATTGATGCACTGTAACAATATAAAAGCATTACACACAGTCCAGAGAACAACCAACCAACCAACCAACCAAACAAACACACAAAAATTATATGTGGACTGTAAAACAACCATATCTGTAACTTTGGCTTCTCCAGAGCAATTACATGTTTATGAATTAGTCTTTTCAGTCCTAAAAAATCTTCCTGATCACCGGTTTATCAAAACAAGAGGAAAGATGAGATATAATTTTCACTAAAAAAAAAAAAAAAGCCTAACTTATAATGTTAACCCAGGGTTGTAATTTGCACTGCCTATTTTTTTTATGTTCCATAAAGTATCAGAAAGTCTAATGATCACCTGAACAATAATAATAGCCTTTGGACTGATGCTAGGTCAGACAAAATCTATTAAGCATAACAACTAATACCCTTCTTGTGGTTTCAAAAAGGTACATACATGGTATAAAAAAAAATTGCTCTGACAGGACTAGCAGCCATTTGGGGAAAAGAAAAGATAAAGTATTTTTTAATACCATTCAATTTTACAATCAAGCTTTAAAAATCCAAAATCTCAACTGTAGTCTTGTCTGTCCAATTCTTTTTAATTGTTGTATATAGTTCAGATGTAGGGAGACATATAAACTGTATGGAAAACCTTCTATTGTGGACAGAGTAGATAATCATCAGTATACAACATTCCAGAATAATAGCATAGTCTCGCCAGTCAGAAGTATATAAGAAGAAATATATGTGGGAAACAAGTCAGAGTAAAAATGCAATGAACAGGGAAAGAAGCATAACAATTAAGGAAGACATGAATAAAACAATAAGAAATGGCTGGTTTACTTATTTACCTTTTTTGTTGGATGAGACAGAAAATTAATGATAAACACATATATGCACGGAAAATAAATAAGCTAACTTATTTTGGGAAAAGTCTAATTATATCTAACATTTTCTGGAAATGCAAAGCCATCCAAATTCATTGTAAACACTGACTACTGGGGGATTGCCATCATTTTTTCTTTTAAAGTCAATAGAATATTCATGAATATAGTTACAGATTGCTTTCTTAAAACCCTTCATCATGCCTTTCCTGCTGGGCATTATAGTAACACACACATGGATGCACACTACATAGCAATAAACTAAATAATTTCTGGTTTTGTGGAGGTGCTCAGATATATTGATGGAAATGCATTAAATTAGTAGCACCTAGCTTTTTTCCATCTACATGGATCATTTTGAAGCATTAAAACTGTTACAATCTTGTTTGTACATTTTAATGGCCTAGATTAATGTGTCATATTTTCTTTTTAACAGCAATTTTCTTTTTATTATGTTCTGGTATATATGACATTAAGTACTGTAATTCTTTTTAGAATGAATTTTACTGGAATATAGTCTAGGGGAAAACCTTGTCTCATTTAGAAGGAAAGCATCCATCACATTCGGATGGGCCAGCTTACATATGGAAATACGCGCGAATGCATTAGCCATCCAAAAAGATGACAGTCTTGGATTGAAACCAGGAGGGTTTTTTCAATAATGTAAGATTTTGCTGCTGGCTCTCCACCACTGCCACATTCCTCAAGCCTTACTGAGACTTTTTTTGTTTTTTAACTTTCTGACAGCTTTAATTGACAAAGTCCAAAATCCATCAAAAATCCTTTGTGAAAGCTATGATGTAATTTTAGCTTACATAAGAAAACAAAAATATTAACTGAACATATCTCTCTAAATATGTATTAGAAAACATCATATTTGTCATTTTAGGTTTATTTTGGAGTGTGGCCACAGCTTTATATTTTGGTAATTCACTATTTTGTTAATTATTTGACTCACAATTCTATCTTAAATCATATTTATTTAATTTATGTATTGTATTTTATAATATCTTATTTTAAGAAGTCATGTGGTATAACTGGATGTCTGCACCAATTTCAAAAGAACCACAGAAATGATATGCAAACCACTCCTTACCAATGGAACATTCTTTTCACAGAGGGACAAGCAGCATATACCTTCCTGATCTATTTCTGTGTTCTTCAACCTCATATTCTGTAACAAGAGTGTGCTTGGACTGGGTACACACCATTTGCATAGCAGCTCATGCAGTGACACTCACAATATAGAGTTTGAATTTCAGACAGATCATAAACCAGTGGTGAGATTGGTGTATGCCCACCTTAAACATGTGACTGATGCAAAAATAACAAGAATATTTCTAAGCCAAGATTAAAATGTATGCTTAAATTAATAAATAACGTCAGTGAATCTGCTGAACATGATTAATTCTAGGCTTTGTAATATTCATCACTCCCAGCTGGGTCATGCACTGTTGCACCGATAAGGAGCAGGCTGACTGTCTCGGCTCTCGGCTGAAAACATCAATTCCTTTTCCAAACCATCTAATTTTTTCTTTATCCCATTCCAAGCAGATTGTTTAAGAAGGTTTTTTCCCTAATTCCTACCATATTGGATTTGATCATTCCCGAAGTTTACTTTTAATTGACCAAGGTGTAGCCCAGGCTTTTAGGAATGCTGTATTTAAATTCATACTTACCAAACCAAAGCTATGTCAAGTGGCGAGAGCTTAACATTGAGCTATATTTATTATTCCATTTATTTACATAAAAAATCTTCAACAAATTAATTATATAATAAATTGCAGAGATTTGTGTTTTTAGAGTTTCGGTTAGAATTTAGAGCATATCCTATGGATAACATTATGCTCACAGAAAATGAATTTGTGTTTATACTTGTACTTTCAGATCTCAACATTGCTTGTGTGTAACAGATGATTTCTAAAGCTCTAACTACATATTCAAAAAACCAGTAATGTAGTGTGTTTAGGTCCAACCCTAATTAGAAGTCATTTAATGCATTTTCTAGACACATATAGTTCTATTTTATAGCACAATTGAGTAACCATGTTATCTTCAATTGTTATAAAAATGCTGTATATATCAAACACGATTTAAGTTTTAAGAAACTCCGACTCCTTCTGACACTCTGCCTTAAGCACTTCACCAATGCTTCTCATGCCATTAACAACTCTTTTTAGTAGCGCTGAACTGAGAAGTAGCTCTTATGATAAGTTCTGCAGATCAACCAGGTGTTTACTAATTGCTACTGCCACTAGTCTAGTGGAGCGAAATGGGAAAAGAGTGATCTGTGGAGCAAAAGCTCTGTTGGACGCTGCAGCTCCAAGGAAGAGCTTTGTGGAAAAATTCTTCAAACATACATGAGACTCAAAGCAACACTCCAGAGATATTTTTGATGACGGAATAAAATTATAACATGATGAAAAAGCTCAAAAAAGTCAATTTCACATAACGCCTCCCCCTACCCTGTCTGTCTCTCCCTTATTAGATTTTGGGGGGAATTATGTACCAGGGCAAACGCCACTTTAATTAACGGAGAACTCCTTGTTGTGACATAAAGCAAATGACTAGAGAAGTGTGTTGAAATGGTTTTTATAAATTACTAAGTAATGTTTCAAAAATAATAAAGGCCAGTGGCATGAGGCATTCCTTTAACTGATTCAGTCATAAACAGCATTTACTGAAGGTAAAAATTCATCGGTTTATAGATCCATGATCAGTGAAAAGGGTTCTTTGGCTTTCTGTTGCAGAATGTTAGACATGCACTCATTCAATACAGTCTCCCCTTTTGAATTTATTGCACACCTTCCACTGACACCTGCCACATGCATCTACACCTGACCCGAGTTGCACAGTACAGCAAGAGCTTGTATATACTGTCATTTTTTACTTTTCTCTATTAATCGCTGCATTTAAAGCATCTGTTGGTTCTGCAATCATAAGATTTGAGACAACATTAATAAATAGTATTATAGATAGTATTATAGGTATGTAATAGATAGTATTATAAATAGATAGTATTTTGCATACCAACTATAATCCTAAAATGTATTTAAAAGAAATGACTATGTTTTTTTTTTTTTTTGCTGAAATATCAAGTACAACTTACTGGGAGAAAAGATGGATTCAAAGTCAGAAGTGCAGCAAGGCACTTTTTTCATTTTTTCCTCACCTGCATTACTGTTGCTACCATCTTTCAGCAGAAAGTTTTTTGGGTTTTTTTGTGCACTCTTCATACCAAACAAATAACTCACCACTTCTGAAAATGGGGAGTTAAATGTGTGCAAACTGCTTGAGTGCAGAGCAAAGCTGTTTGTTTGGTGAACCTATTTTAGGTGCAGATCCACACCTCATGTGTGTGTGTCTAGGTTCAGAATTAGACAGACATGGAAGCTCTGGTTTGCCCACACTTAGCCCTTGTCAATATGCCCATAAGAGTATTAGTAATAAACCTCCCTGATGTTTAAAACTAATATATGGTTGGTGTGACTTGTCATAGGTTTAATGAAAAGTTTTCAGTGGTCAGCATGTTCTGTCAAGCACTTGTGGTGAAAAACAAAACACAGAAATATTACAAATAAAATAAAAGCAGTAAGCAAAGCTTATTTAATTTCTGAGACATATGTTGAGACATATCCATTTGTATGAACACATACAAACAAAGTGTATCCTTCACATTGTGCTTAATCTTATTTAGCACCCTAGCATTAACTAATAGCAAGGAATAAGACTTTAAAAATGTCAGTGCTTTCATACAATTTGTGAGGCAAATTGATAGAAATGTCAGCAAATAAGTATGAATAGTTCTATGTCTTTATTTTTTCTGCCCAATTTGTCAGATGCCAATCAAAACAAATGTTTCTCAGTCAGTAAGAAGCATTGAGTACAAGCAAAAAACAAAGAAACAAAACAGTTATTTCATAATCACACTGGTAAAAAATTATATATCTCAAACAAAAATCTTGCATTTTCTCCTGGACAAATTTCTCACGTAAAGCTAAACTTAAATGTTACAGCCTTAACCTTTATGAGGTTTTTTTTTTTTAGAAATGTATTCCTCTTATAAATTGCAGCAATGAATGCATCTGTTTTTCCAATAAGTGGTGTAGGGTGCAGTGATTTAAATAAAACGGTATCCACCTTTAATCTTTAAACAAGAGCAACCAAACTGAAGCTTATAGGTGAGTGCTATTCACTTCCCCGTGGTTTTGTAATAAACATTGAAATAGCTGCTGTTCTGTGTGTCCGAATATTGTCTGCCATTGCCAGAGGACTCAAAGACACAAGTCTGTCTCGCACGAACAGCACCTGTCTTCTCATCAGAGTGGCTTCAGTGCCTCACACATTCAAACACCCCCAGCTTGAACATAACTGTGACAGACAGAGGGAGATTCAGTTCACATCAAACAGCAATGTTTTAAAACTACAGAGGACGATGATGGATACAAATTTGTATTTTAATCCTACCACTTGATTGAGACTCAAATACTTCAAATACCTGATATAATTTTGTAGGTGCTTCGTGTATCAGGCCACATAGTTAATCAATAGATTCCACCTATGCATAATTTGATCCTAGTATAGATATGGCTGTTTTATGAAGGTCTCAGAGGTTTATTAGTGAACATTATTAGAGAAACAGCATTTTAAAGGCCATGGAACACAGCAGACAAGTCAGAGGTATGTTTGAACAGTGGTGGGCCGTCAGGGCCATCAAGGCCTTCTCTGCAGGCCTAAACACTATGTATGTATTTACAACATAAAGTATCATTTTTGTTCAAATAAAGTTTAACAATCACTTCTAATAGTCTGCTTCCCCATGTGGATTGTTGGTGTTCTGTCCAATCAAATTTAAGTATCTATGTGTTGTCAGAGGCAGCCTAATCTGTTCAGGGTCTTCAGAATCAGTACAGGGAGACTACGTTCTATAAATGATTTAACAGCGGAACGGTTCTTTTAACCAATCAACTTACAGACTCGCCTCCCAACGCCAGCATACAGTGACCTCGCTGTATGCCTCCGAGCGAACATCCATGTGGTCACTCAGCACTCATTTAAATACCTGGTCTGAACAAACCATTTAGAGCAGGACACTTGAAATCCAATAACTCAATACAGATGTTGATGCCAGAGCTACACAGGACCTCTGTAATATCAGACCTTGTTATATTGCATCTTTATGATTCATAACGGTATTTAACAAATATTACAAAAACTAAAGATATTGAGTTTGATTTAAAAGCTGATGCCACAATGTCAAAAAGAAATCCCTGTTGCTCTGTATTAACTTATAATGAAGAAGGTCTGTTAACTTTGGCCATCTTTTTATCTATTCCTTTTGCTTGATGATATCACACTTTCACTTTATTGCAGCTACACAGATTTAAATCAGCAGAGACACACTGATGGAGTCCTTTCAGTGAGAGACCGAGAAAATAAGTGTGTACTGCCTTTTTCGTTCTCATTGAAGCCTGGACGGAAGCAATCAGTCAGGTTGGACATATGATAAGTGTTACCATTTACTCAGTATCTGGGTAAAAGGCCTGGGGGCACCTTCAATGATGCACAACAAAGGGCCCTCCTTAAAGGTCCGCTGAGCTCTTTAAGTCAGTTCAGTACCAGAGTCCCACCACTGCAATGAGAAATCCTTTTTTATGTCCGTAAGCTTGGCCTGATTGAATTCCTTTGCGTATCAGCGAATGGATCAAGTAAGAAAAGGGAACAGATTTGTGCATGTGATAAACTGTAGCCGCTCCTGAGCCCTGGATTTACAGCAGGCCATGTTGATGAAATCCACTCCTGCAGTGTCTACGGTGTAACCGCTGTGGCATTTTAATATTGAAGCATAATCAACATGAAGACATTCTAACACTTAAGTCAAGCATGCACAAGTAATTATTTTTAGATAGATAGATAGATAGATAGATAGATAGATAGATAGATAGATAGATAGATAGATAGATAGATAGATAGATAGATAGATAGATAGATAGATAGATAGATAGATAGATAGATAGATAGATAGAATAGATAGATAGATAGATAGATAGATAGATAGATAGATAGATAGATAGATAGATAGATAGATAGATAGATAGATAGATAGATAGATAGATAGATAGACAGATGTAAAAAGTGATCTTTGATGCTTTCTTTTTTCTTTAAAAATATCCGTGCACATTAGTGTCTGATTGCCACTTTGTGGGCCAAAGTTCTTCCATTAGCCTGAATTGGCTTTTTAATAGTGCTGGGGATGTTTCAGGCTATGTTTTGGGCCATTTGCTGTGCAAGTGTGTCATAGGGACACCGCCTGCAGTCAGCTGTGGCTATCAAGATGAGGCTGCAGAAATGTAATGGCAGCCACAAAGAAACCAATAAGAATGGAAAGTATAGAGGAGCTCCATGAGAAACAGAGAAGAAAGTCCATTCGAAAGAAGTTGAAGATGAGCATCAGTTTTCAATTTAGGAAAAAAAAAGGCAATTAAATTGACCTGCACCTGAGAGAATACTTTGAAATTTCTTTCAGGTGTGGTTTTATATACAGTAAGGTGTTTTATTCAGTCACCAAGCTCTGCCGCATGTTTAAAAATAACCCCGAAAACGGCATTGTCTGACAAGCCTGAATTTAATTTCGCATGAAATTAAATTCAGTTAAATGTTGTACCTTTTTTATTTCTTTTATTGGCTTCATACACAAAAAAAGCTTAAAATGATTTTATGGTACTGTGGAAAACAGCACTGGTTTATTTACACCAAATCAAGTTAAAAAAATAAGACACTGTCTTATTCATATTAATGTCTGATTTTTGTATGCTTAGGCTGGATTTAGGTAAGTGCAATTTTACAAAAGATAGCTGGAATTTTTTCCATACGGTCCCATTACATTAATTCTTGAGCCAGTACAGGGACCAGCTATGTGTGTGAATTTTGTTGAAATGTTAGTGCAACAAATATAACCATTTGTAGTCCAAGGAGCGCCTGCGGAAAATGTTTAGAAGATCTCAGAATTGTAGCTATATTTAAGCAGGTGCTTATGGAGTGTATTTAGTGTCATTAGTGGTTGGAATATTTTTCCATTACTACGAGACATGATAATGGGATGCTTAAGCTGTGACTACAAAGTGCAGTACTACTGCAAGAGAATGAGCTACTTTTTCAATACTATAAGGTAATGAGGTGTGACAATGTGATAACTAAATTGCAGCCACAATGCAGAATCTTCTGTTGTAGTCACATTGAAACTTTGCTCTGTTCCCCAGGGATGTTGTCACTCAGGTATGTTAAACTGGATAAATTAGAGCTATTTGTTTTATTTGAGTCATGTGGTATGATTTGATCATTGGTAAAAAAAATAAAATAAAATAAAATAAATAAATAAATGCCATATTTAGCTGGAAAAGAGTCTTGTTTTATCCTGTTTGATCTCAAAATTAAGACAGGCAAAGACCCTGCCATTATAAGGGTAATATGTCTCTAATTTTTGCTTTCTTAATAACTTAATTATACACATTAATAGCTCATGCACAAACATTGTTTTTTACTTTGATGTTGTCAGGCTGGCCCCATGGGTACCTAATCAGCTCAGAGGAAAAGCATATGTGACCACATCAGGGTTAGTAATATTTAGCCTGAAGAAACAAAATTATCTTAATTAGTAACTGATGGTTGTGTTAACTTTCTATTTAATATTTGCAGAAAAAAAACAGATCAACAGTTTTTTGTCTCACATTTCAGTGAGATGTACAGGTGCATCTCACTGAAACTGAAGACAAAGAAGACAGTGCACAGGATCTGTCTTACTCTTATGCAACACCAAACATGTTAAGATTTTTGGCAGCTGAGAACTCGAGAACAAACATTAGCGAGCTTTTAGCTGAGAAACGAATGAAGGTTATCCTGCAATAGTCAGCCCCGCCCACTCCTCACTACTACCCAGGGCTGCCTACTGACCAGTTCTCTGTCTAACAGGTCCGGAAAATCTCTGAGACCTGGGTATTACCCTAAAAGTACTCTATAAGAGATAATCTATTTAAACTGGTGGCGAAAGTGATTCGTCTAGCTCTAACTACCTCCAATCCAGAAGTTATGACCCTTTACAGTTAAGAAACAATCAGCTGAGTAGCCCTCACAGCTGCATAATTCCAATAACCACTTCTGTTAACGGTAGCCCACTTTCTAATCATAACTTGCACTTGGAACCGGCTAGATTATGTTTAGTGACTTAGATGTAAGTCCCAGGGTCATTATTTATTCTCACCAAAGGAAATTATGAAGCCTCCTATTTACTGGAATCATGTACATTAGTTTTACCTTAATTAAAAGAACTGAACAAAGATTAAATGACTTTACTAATTCCAATGTCCACCAACCTCTTTAGAATTTTATAGTATAAATTTATTAAGCAAGCTTAAGCAGGGATATGCGACATACAAATCAATAATCAATCGTAAATAATTCAAAAACAGTGTAATAAAATTTACATGTACAATCATACTACCCTGTCCTCTTTTCCCTGACTAAAGTCGCAAGTTCTGAGATGGAATTTCAATGAGCAGATTCAACTCATACCCAGACGATGGTGGATCTTTGGCAACAGGAATTTCTAGCATCCTTGGTTGAGGTCTTTGCCTTGTGTGGAAAAAACCCTCTTTAGAAAAGAAACAAAGCAGGACGGGTCCGAATCCTTTTGCAAAACCCAGTTCCTCATCCCTGAGGGAGCTTTGTCCTTCCTCCAAGTCTTGTTGCAGAGTTTGTAAGTGCTGGGCTGAGACGAGACCGACGATCGAATGAAGAACCAGGGATGGGGCGATGGAACCCAGTCCTTTCTTGGCGGTGTGAAGTCCGAGCTCCCCCGTGGTTCTGAAGTGCGGTCCGTGGCTCAATCTGCTTCAGCAAGTTGTCTCTCCTTCTGCGCCGTCGGACTGGGAACGGCTGGTTCCTCTTTTCAGCCCCTTTTTATGCATCTCTCCACCATGTGTGTGTATGGGGAGGTTTGGCCTACGTGACTTTCTCCACATCTGCTGTATCTCATGAAAAAGTCCTCACATTGCCCAATCTATTTCTGCTGACCATGGTGGAAAGTCCCGTACTTCCCCTTTCTCCGTTGCTTCAGCCAAACTCAACACTCCAACCATCCTGTGCGCTCTGACCATCTGTTCAGAACTGCTTGCGACATTTCCTGTTTCAGGACTGTGCTGTATTCCTCTCTTTTTCTATAACCCACTATTATGTATTATAGCTCATTAAACACATTAAATCTGTTGTTAAACCTGTTTGAATTAATTACAACTTCACATTATCACAAGTTTGATCCTTAGTTAACAATCAATCACATCTCTTACTTATTATAATTCATCAACCATAATCTTTCCACAGTTAATTCATTACAGAAATCATTACAGATCACATTTCAGATAATACATTTCAGAAGGTTATTATGTGATTACTTGTATTCATTTTACTATTCCTTCATATTCAATTTAATTAGCTTTTAATCAAACTACAAGATTACTTATTTTCTCTCAGGCCTCTATGCACCTTTTCTGCATGCACCCGGAAAGATCTCACACCCTATGCCAGTTTTCTTGACACCCCCTCCATGAGATCGGACGGTGCTTCGCAGAAAACACAGAGTCCAAAGTCAAAAGAGATCAAGTCCATCATCACAAGTGATAGTGAGGATGTCCCGCTCATAGCAGGTAACCGGAGACAATGAAGGTGTCCAGGAATCCACAACCGCATACTCCGACAGATTGGATGGCGGAGAAAACCAGCGTTCTGCGCCCAAATCGTTGTCAAGTGTAGAGTCACCTGAGACGGAAAGGGTGGAACGTTCCAGCGGAGGCGGCAGAGGCGAAGGCAAGTCCATGCCGAAGTCTGGCAGCGTTGATGGATTGTTGCAGAAGCCGTCCAACTCTGCCAGCAGATCCTGGAAATCCATGTCACTTGGTGATGGAGATGAAGGGGAAAGGATGTCCTCAGTCTGGCATGCTTGGGGAGATGAACTGAGGTTCTCAGTTTGGGTACCTCTCTCGTTAGTCGCACTGCTGGCTTGGCATCCGACGTCGATAAACAAATCCGGAGACACGGAACGTGTAGGCGGAAGATAGTCGCCCACCGCCACAATTCGGCCATCCAACAGATGTAAAGTTGGGAGGCATTGCCGAGTAAGTTGGTGTTCCCACAACTTATGAATTACGGGCAGCCGTAGCCCCGTATACAATGGAGATGCTGGGAAGTCGTCGTCGGCTAGGCCAAATGCAGAGGTCCACACGATTTTGTGCACCCGTTCCAGGGATCTAGATGTGGAATCCGCTATGTAGGGCAAATCCTCCAGCCCTGTGGCGCAGAGAATTGCCGTTACATCATTAAAATGGCTGCTCACGCATTTGTGACACCAGCGGGCGGACGATGCCACCCAAATGAATCCATAGGATTCTGCGGTGATCCCACATCCCACACAGCAGGTTGATGCCTGAGGAGAAACAGTAACCCAGGTAACTTCATGATCAGTGGTTATTGATTAACTACATGTACTTACAATGACGAAAATGCTAAAGCGAAAGCTGAGAGAGTAGGCTGGTTTTAAGCCCGTGTGCCGGCTTGTTT
Organism: Xiphophorus maculatus; assembly: GCF_002775205.1. NCBI lineage: Eukaryota > Metazoa > Chordata > Actinopteri > Cyprinodontiformes > Poeciliidae > Xiphophorus > Xiphophorus maculatus. The sequence goes on along the minus strand of NC_036465.1, from coordinate 14,808,242 downwards.
TGCGAGCCAAGGTGAATTAATCACAGGAGCCGAAATGTCATGATCTGGTGCTGGTTCACCTCGATCATAGACATGAGCTGAATCATGGAATATTGCCGCGTAGGTCATCAGCCATACAACAATGGCGAGGTCCGAGGTCTCATGAAGCCAGTAGAGGACCACCAGGATCCCCCAAACCGTTGCCCAAAGAGCCAGAATTACCCACTTTTGTATCCAAATTCGCCGTCCTCGACCCTTGATAGCCAAGGCCTGGCGCGCTAAGTAGATGAGGATAGATACTGCGAAAAGCCCTTCTAGAATGGCTGTGAGAATCTTAAAGGGGGCGGTTCGTGCAGCTTGTGCGCCCCCCAGGACCAATTCCAGTATCAGGGCTGCGGTATCGGTGATGAGCCACAGGCAGACCACAACACCCCTGCGCCAATTGATGCGAGTACGGCCCATCAAGTAACAGGCAAAGAGGGACGAAGCCAACCCCCATCTGTGGAGAATGAATGGACGGAGGATAAGCTTGGCATATCCCTGTAGCGCGACGAAGATCCTCATAGGATGTCCCTTGGGCCAAGGACCGGTGTGGCAGAAGACTACCCAGGCCAGGGTAATCCCTAAGTGCTCAATGGTACTCACTTGAATCGGTGCAAAAAGTGAGTTGGGATTTGATGAGTTGGTCGAAGAGTTGTTTTCCATGATGTGAGATGATGGTCGCTCTGGATCAGGTCCTGTCGGCAGCTGCGATGAAGGTTGAATGGGTCGCAGGCACACGGCAGCTCTCTCTTATGCAGAAGTAGGCTCCTCCTTAGGGGGGAGGGGCTGGTAGTTCCTCTTTTTGCAACGACAAAGTGCTTTCAGCCACGCCTCCAAGACGATTTTGCCGATGAGTATTGCTACGGCGACGCCCAGGAGACCTAAGAGATATGGCCATAGAACGCTAAGAGCGTCTAGCAGCCACTGTTCAACAATGTTGAGGCCTTCTTCCACCACATGAGCAATTTCTTCCACAACCTCGGTGGCGACGGCCACCAAAGTTGCTCCCATAGTCTCATACCAGAAACAGTCATGTTTATTAGAGCCTTCTCCACATTGCTGCCAATGCTCCATAGTGGTGGAGCAGGTGAGATTGGAATACAACAGGTTGGGTCCTACCCAGTCAAACCCTGAGTCGATGTTCCCTTCACACAGACTTTTCCGAAAAGCATGTCCTTCGGCGATGGCTATAAGGGGATTTGGAATGAACGGAACGGGTAGTCCAAGAATGCTCTTGCTCTTCTGGAGATGATATCCTAGGATTGCGTCGGTGCATGTCCGTCCACTCACTATGGCCCTCCGCCATGTGCCATTGATTTTCCGCCAAGTAACCTCAGAAGAGTGAGTGTCATACTCATCTGCATAATGTTCCTTGCAGTAGCTTTCCCAACCTCGGACGGTTTGGCAGGGTCTTCTAGCCAAACTGATTGTGCATTCGAGGACCCGTCTTGTTGTGTTTCTACAGGTCATGCGCCAAGGTCTCGGGTTGACATAACTGTCAGGTCTCCAAAAAACTCCAGGCCAAATCATGCGGTCTTTCGAATAAACCGTGGCGATGTACTGGTACTTAACCCAGTAGTTTGTTGATTCCGTGAGGCATGGTGTTACCCAAGCTTCGAACTCATCTTGTTGGAGTCCCCACCACTCGTATTCCCAATTTCGAGTGTAATCTTCATACCAGGCCCGCAAAGCCCACTTAGCAGTAGGTGCTTTGTCAGGATCAGGGCAGTTGTACCTCCAGGTGGAGTGAAGAGCGTTCCCAGTTTGCCAGAGGTCACAACGTGGCGATGAGTGGGTTTTCCTCCAACAGGTGTCATTAAGGCTCTCAAAAATTCTTTTGGCGACACATTTGTCAATTTTTGCAAAGTCGTTTTTAGGAGCTTTCAGAAGGTCATCAGGAGTTGGAAGGGGTTGTGTACGCAAATTGGCAATGTGTAGCTCCTCCAAACCAGTATGAGAGCGAACCGTTCCCTCCGGAAAGTCTCCCATAAAGAACGTCTGGTCTTTGGCTATGTATGTCCATGGGAATGAGTTGTTCAGCCAGGTTTCAACTTCTGTGCGGACTGTGCGTATAGAGTGCCACAAATCTGCCCAGTATTCTTCTATGGCTGTAACTATATAATTCTGTCCTGCACATTGCACAAACTTATTCCAGAGGCAAGGATTTAACCAACTGAAGTGGTGTCTATAACAGTGCTTTTGCTCCTCATCATACATAAACCGTCTAGGTCCTAGCCTGATCAGGAAAGCCGTCATGTTGGTCAAATTGGCTGATGTAGGCGGCATCGTTGTATTGACTGGAAGATTACCTCGGGAGGCATTTCGGAAGGTCCAGTTGCCCGTTGGTGCTGTTGGGATGATGTCATCCTCTCTGCAGTTCAGGTGATAGTCCCCCCAAAACTCCCCTCGTGGGAGCCAGGCTCGACAGCCTGAGGACCTGGGTGGGGCTGGGTAAACTACTTCGGTGTCCCAGTACCCTTGGTTGGGCAGCAGTAGCAACGATCGACAAGCCATGTTGCAATGCCATTCTGGCATGCCTCGGTCCGGGTGAATCCAGTTGCATCTGACGGTCCGTCGTTCTTTGTTTCGCAGAACCCGTATCCAGCAGAGCACTCCAGTTTCGAGGAAGTCATAGTTGTAGATCTCCCAGGTGCGATTCAGAAGGTCGTCCAGAGTGGAGTCGTTCAATCCGAAGGCTCGGCGCTCCACGTACTTTTTCCCGTTGTCTTTGGCGAACAGCCCGGTTCGGTTCTGGACAGATGTGTCGTTGTTCCATGGTACAAAAATAGCCGTAGTGCTTGTATTCCAACAATTGAAGTTAGCGTACTTAGAATGTCCATAGGTGACCCTTGTATGCGTAAGATACCACGGTCCAACTCCGATGAAGTAGAAGATAGTAGCAAGAACAGCAGCAGCAAACAGCAGGGCAAGAAGCGTTAGCAGCCCTTTCAGGCATAGGGTTTTTCTGGTTATCGTAGTCGTTTTCCGTAGCAAGGGTTCGTTAGAGATTTCCGAGTCGTCGTCGGTGTCAGTAGAGCTGTCTGATTCCGATGTAACATCCAGCAACTCCGGGTCTGTAGGTCGGCGCCTCATGCCGATAGCATCCATCCTGGCCAGATTAGTGCTTCTCTGGGATCCGCTGTATCAGGCGCTGTACAGATTTTTCTCAAAGAGTTGAGGTGGCCTTGGTTGGCAGGGTTCTTTCCAACCCGTCTGGTGGCCCTTCTCTGCTGTAGGGCTGTATATATGGGAGAGGGGTAGGGTAAATCAGGCTCCAACCCCCTCCACACCCACTTCCAGTGGAACACCCTCCAGTAGTCCGGCCTAGGGAATGGGCCTGGGGCGGTTCCATTTTTCAGCGCCTGGTCTTGCCAGGATTCGTGTTTGTACCCTATTGGGGCAGGTACTGAGATATAGGTGTACAATGATTGTCCATGCAGAGTTAGTCTAGTGCGGTACCCCCAGGTTGACGGAGTAAAAATCCTCTGGTGTGGTGGATTGGGGTAGACCCTGTCTATTTCCAATTTCAATGGAAGCCTGGTGTTATTAAATATATAACATTCTGGATTTATTTCCCTCTTTACTATAGTTCTCGCCATACTTCGTGAAGTGGTCCAAATGACCATGTCATTGAGTGAAATTTCACAATACAGTCCTTGCAGTGGTTCAAGATAATGGGGACCCCACCTAATCCGTAGCTCGATCCCCTGTAACCTGAAATACACTGTATTAAAAGTCCATGGTAGAGATCTTGGGCACATAGGGGAGATTGATGCAACATTAACCGTGTTGTCGGATCCTCTTCCTTTCCAAGCGGGCGGTGCGGTAGGGATAAATAAATGTGGCTTCATGGCAGGGGGCGTCGTGTATTCTTCACTTTCCCCCACCTCTTTTACGTTTTGGAAATTGGTGGGTCGGAGATATATGAGATACTTAAGAAAATAGGCCTCAGTGAGCGGATTGGAAACAGTGAAATCTTCTCTTGGCATATCTAGTAGAATGGAGGTGGTAGGGAGTTTTAAAAACGGGCCTCTGTCTGATAGTCCCGATGAGACTCCAACCCCCACTTTGAACAATCTAGTCACAAAACACTGTCTCCCCTTTCGTTTTTTGGTTTTTTGCTGACCTGCAGACTCGACGACTCGTTTTCCTCCTTCCGGTGCGTCCATCAGTCTTGGTTTGTCTTTCTCCATGGAAATGCTGAGGCGAGCTTCTGCCAGGCGTGAGTTTTGGGTTTCTTCTTGGGAGGCTCCGGCTCCGTACTGGACACGGTGGCGTGAGTCTGCTCGTCTGGTACCACTTTGATGGCTGCTCCGACTGAGTAGATCCCTTTATAGGGGACGGTGATCATGCGCACTGACAGCTGGACCTGACAGGAGGTGTTAGGATCAGAGGGCGTAGCCGCCCTGTGAGCCACGCCTCCCGGGTGTTGCAAAACTCCATCCCGAAACTGGGATTCCGCTGTCACCCAGTACAGGCAAGACTTCTCCTTTGGTCTCACCGCATTGCTGCCCCATCCTTCCACCTCTGTGGTGTAGTAATACATATCCGAGCTGCGCACCCCATCTTCTCTTGGTACATCCGGCAGATCCACTATGGGTATCGTGCAGTCATTGATGACCTCCAAAATTAGATGTGCCCAGGTGGTTAGTTCCCAGGGGCCTGTCCACCCACCGTTAACGGCTTGCTCTCGGGCGTCATCTGGGAGTGCACTTAGCTCCTCAGCTGATGGTTGGTATGCATGAGGCCGATGTACCCGGAAGACCACAGGAGAGTGGTTGGCATTCAATGGTGGACACGACAGGGATGCTCTAGCAGCGTCATATGGCCAGGCGGCCTGAACAGAATCCCACAGGACATCATGGGGCCCTTCTTCCCTCTTCCACACCCATGGGTCCAGTTCCTCTGGAGTGTTCGGAGGGGCGGAAGGTCCTGGTAATATTATCGGTATGGAGCTCCCATAGTTCGGCTGCACTTGCCCATAGGTTCTGTAATATCGCAGCGAGCTGTAAAACCTTGTCACTTGCCACCCTTCAGCTTCGCCTGTCAGTGTTACCTCTCCACTCTTCAGCTGTTCCTCGCACACAGGGCAGTGGTGTAGCTCATCTCCGTCCCACGTGCAATAACAAGTTCTTGGTTTTTCCTGGAGCCACCCCCATTGGGTTTCCAACTTAAGCCGGGGCAGGTAACCCACTCGGCAGTTCCCACAGACTGTGTTGTTCAATACCGTGACTGGGGAGACGCGAAGGTGTTGTAGCATCTCTGCGGTAGCCTCCTGGTGTCTTGGCTTCTCACGGCCCGGTCCTTCCCAGATAATGGGAAGATGGTGGTCGGCTAAACAAACCGGGCAGCCGCTTTTAGCTTTCCTCCAAACCAGCATCTCTCTGTCCTCCGACAGGACTCCATTTTTGGCCCAATCCAATTTCTTCAGGGCTCGTCCTGCCCAAATCCCTGAAGGGGTTCTTCTAATTACAACCACCCCTTTCACGGTGGCCAGTCCGAGATAGGGTGGAATGGTACATGATTCACTGGCCATTTCACCGGCTTCTGTTTCGCTTTAGTCAGGAACCGGTTTGAGCTGCTCGACTCCTTGGATCCCTTTTTTTTTCCAGCAATACTGTGTTCCTATCCAGTACTCTCTTGACGATGTCAGTTGTCTCAAACTTGGGTTTTACTGCTGCATGTACAGGTTGTTCTCTTGCTTTGACCCACACGCGCTGTCCCTCTCGGAATGGCACTCTGGGCGTCAGCTTCTCCTTTTTGTCGCTGGAGCCCCGCCCCACTTCCTTCGTGGTGAACGGCCGTTGGTTGAGTTCCATCGCAGGGGCGGGTCTTTCGGCTCTGCTTCTGTCGTTCAGGGCCTGCCCTATTTCCACCGCTTGGGTGCTCCAACTGTTGGTGTTAGCATTTTTAGCTATCCAGCTCTTCACTAACCCTATGGCTCGTTCCACCACTCCGTTAGCTTGTGGGGTGTAGGGTGGCGAGTAAACTCGCATTACTCCATACTTCTGACACCACTGGTCAACCTGTGAATTACGGAAATGAGTCCCATTGTCCGTGCGCAGCTCTTTCGGGATTCCCAGGGCACTGCATACTTGTTCCAGCATGCCGACAACGCTATTGCCGTTTGCTTTCCTGGCTGCTTTTGTAGTTACAAACCCCGACATAGAATCCACCAGCACTAAGAGGTACTTCTCACCTCTCCTTCCTGTTATCCCCATGGGTCCTGCAACATCCATGCAGACTGAGCCCCAGGGGACCGTGCTTTTGATAGACAACCCATCCATCCGCTGCCCTCGGCGACCTGCGTTGTATTGACCACACACTTCACAGTCCCTTAGCACGCGTTGGACTTGTTTCACTGGGATCCAAAGGTCTTGCTCCTCCAGTTCCTTACGGGTAGGTCGCACGCCTGCATGTCCAAGGGCCTCATGCACGCTCCGCACGACCTCGACCACGTATTCTTCTGGGACCTCCCGTCCTTTGGGAGTTCTGTCCCACTTCTCGGTACCGACAAAGACGATCTTCCTTTGTTGGACATAACAGTCCACTTCATCATTCCCACGCCAATGAGCTCCCTCATGCGTGTGTGCTCTTTGATGCTCGACATCTATTTCCAACTGCAGTTTTAGCTCAGCAATCTTTTTCCACAAGTCTTTGTGTGCCACTGGCTTGCCCTTTGCTGTCTCGAAACCATTCTCTTCCCAAATGGCCAAGTCCTCTCTAAGGGCCTGAGCACAGTAGTAACTGTCGGTTACTAACCTGGCACTTTTGATTTTCCTTTTCACCAGCTCCAGCAATCCTTCCAGTACTGCCGTCACTTCTCCGGCTTGAGCACTACCGGGGGCCTTTCCTTTCCGGCGGCATTTCTCTTTGCCGTCCTGCTTCAGAATAAATCCCCAGTATGCCGACTGGTCGGACCCCTTTCTGGATCCATCGGTGTAGATTGTCCATTCCGGTTGTCCTGGCTTCTCAGGTGTTTCTTGTGGTTTTTTCTTACTGGTAGGTTGTGCTGGCCCAATTTCAAGCTCCGGGTCCAGCAAGATGTCCTCCCATCTTCCCCACCGAGTATTGGTTGCTTTAGTACTTTCCACAGTTCCTTTTCTTAGGTACTTGTGAACTTGGCTTTGTGTGATGACTTTGACTGGTTGTCCTTGTGCTAAATCTTTCAGCACACCCCAATAGCGGGCTAACACCGCTAGCTCTTTCTCTTCCTGCGGGTATTTCTTTTCAACAGAAGTTAGGGTGTAACTCCACAGGGTAACCAAGCCTCCATTTTCGTTACTCACTTTGATCATGGCATCGTCATTCTCGCAGCTGATCTCTGCCACCAGTCTTTCTGACAAACTCCTTGGCTCCAATCTCACAGCTGCTTGAATGGCCCTTCTCAGTTCCTCTAGGTTCTGTTGATTAGCTGCTGTCCAAACCCAGGGTCTTTTTCCGTCTTTCTCATCGTCCTCATTTTTCCTCAGGCAGTGGTACAAAGGTTTGGCATATTTCTGATAGTTGGGCACATGGTCTCTGACATAGTTGCACAGTCCCAATATTTTCTGCAAGTCATTTTCTGACTGTGGTGGTTGAATGTTCGTCAGCTTTTCTCTGTACCCATCCGAGAGTCCCAAGTCCGACGTGACTTGGAAACCCAGATAGTTCACTTGGAACTGTCCAAATTGACATTTCTTGAGGTTTAGCTTCAAACCTGCCTTGGTGAGATTTTCAACCACTTTTCGTAGCCTCTCTAGGTGTTCTTCTTCTGTGTCATCAGCAATAAAAACATCATCAATGTACACAGTTGCACCCACGTCCCCCAATACTTCCATCACTGCTGACTGGAACACGTTTGGGGAGTTCTTGTATCCCTGGGGTAACCTTTGCCACACATAGCTCTTGCCTTTGTGGGTGAATGCAGTTTTACCTTGCGACTGTCTGGCGAGGCGTAGAGAGAAAAATCCATTGGCTAGATCGATGCATGACTTGAACTTCTTGACTCGAAGAGTTTTCAACGCTCCTTGTGGATTAATTAAACTGGCTCGGTTTGCTATTGTTCTCCGATTCAGGGCCTTGAAGTTGATAACTGGCCTCCAACCCCCTCCAGCCGATTCAGGTTTCTTCACCGCCTGGATGGGGCTGTTGGTGATCGGGTTGAGCTCCTCTCTGATGATCTCTAGGGCGCCCAGCTCCTTCACGATCTTGTCCATCTCCTCGACTGCTCCTGGGTTCAACGGGTACTGCCGAACAGGTGGATGAACCCCACCTTCGATGTGATGAACAAACTTTGGGCCCAAATCTCCACAATCATTTTTGAACCGTGCTACCTGTGCTGTAGCGATGATCTCACGCAGCTTCTCTTTCCCAGCCGGGGAGAAGTCACTCTCTTCAAGCTTCTGTTCTGTCACCGTTGGTATGTCGACCGGTTTGTACCAGTCTTGCTTCTCTGATCCTGTTTGGGTCGGGCCGACTTTCACCAATCTTGCTTTCAGGCTTGTCAGTCTTCGCTCCAGTCTGCGATGTGTGCTTTTCTTTTTACTGAGTTCGTCTAAGTCTTTGACTGTGAGGAGATTGTAGGGACCTTTCACCCATACTACTCCTTTCCAGGTCCCATATGGCATTTCTTCTATTTTCCCATTGGCAAACTGAACCTTCAGGTGTCCTGCTGTTTTTAGGTCTTTGCGGGTCATCGACACCTCCGCTCCGGTGTCCACTAGGTAGGGCACTCCTTCCACTTTAGCATGGATTTCGTCCCCTTCCCAGTAGGCATTTTCTAAAACGACCCGCGACCTGGACGCCATTACTTTGGTGACCCTCCGGCCCCGGCTTTACGGGACTCACGGAGGGCCGTCCTCTCTTCTTGGCTCAATTTCCTATACTCCTCATCTGTCAGGAACTGACCTTTTCCTGGCTGGTTTGATGAAGCAGGAGGGTTGGTCGGTTTCCCTTGTGGTCCTGGTGGTTTCTGCTGGAACGGTCGGTTCCGGAAGTTGGGTGGCGGTGCTCCTTGTTGAAACGGTCTGCTCTGGAAGTTGGATGGCGGTGCTCCTTGCTGGAACGGTCTACCCTGGAAGTTGGATGGTTGTCTGATGTTAACCCTTCCAGGTGGCTTTGCCGGTTGGCTAGCCTCCTTCTTCCTTTTGTCCTCGTAGTACTGTTGTTCCAGGTCGAATCCTTGCACTGCTACATCCATCTGAGCGACTGTTGTGCTTCTCACTGGCAACTTCACGAACACGATCTCTCCTCTGCGTCCTTTTGTCACCTCACGCAGTACTTTCACATATCTCGCAGGGGAGACGGTCTGCTTAAGTGTGTGCCACAGCGGTTCCAACCGGCTTCCCTTGTCCAGCCGTCCTCTGGCTCTCTTCACCTGGGACTCTTCATCATCCATGTCCTCCAACACCAGCCTTTCATAGTTGCTCTGTGCTGAATCTGTTCCAACCATCGGGTCCGAGGTCACGCTGGTCAGCCACAACTTTTTGGCTCCCTCGTGGTTGGTGGTAGACAACACAGTTGGCCAAACATCTTTTAGATACTCCTCATTGTTTTCGTCTGCGTTTTTACTCCTAATTACCAGCCTTAGATTCTTCAACTCGGCGTAAGCATCCTGTCCCGTATTAGCGGCAGGTAGCTGAGCCAACGCCCCTGGTGGCCTCACCGGGATCTGTGGTCCTGGCTCCGAAGACGTCGCCTGGGGTTCCTCTTCATCAGCCGACACTTCGTCCAGCTTCTGTCGAGCCTCCCTGGAGTATTTGAAGGCGGCTTTCTTCAGTCGTCGCAGCATCACATCATACATAATTCCAATGTATGCATTCCTGAAGTTGGTGGTCAGGGAATAGTGTGCTGTCAGAGTGGAGCAGGATGGTGTCATCAGGATGTTAGCCCATTCTCCGATTGTCGCTTCCACCTCGAGCTGCACCCGGTCTCCCAATCTGCTGGCCCATCCTGCCGGGATCTGGTACTCGGTTTGGCCGACTTCTGGTACATACGTACGCCGTCCGTCCTTAGCCTGCACGGGACCCCAGGTCACGTCTCTTGCCAGTCTCTCAGAAGATCCTTCGATGTCAAAGGTTTCTATTTCTTTCTTCTTACCCCGATGCTGTCCTGTTCGGAGTGTCTTATGCTCGGCCGGTAGTTGCTTTGGGTCGGAGAAGACGCTGCCGTGATCGCTCTCCTCTTCTTCTTCTCCAGGATGTTCGATCTCCGGTTGCTCCTCTTCGTCCTCCGAGTCGCTGATGTCCTCATACTGCTGTTGTCGAAGAGGTTCTCTCCTGGGGGAGTTCAGCGGTCGAATCTTAGCTGGTTTCATCGGTCCTTCTTCTTTCGGGACCGTCGGCTGCTTATTCTTAACTTTTCCCGCATTGGGTTTTTTCAGTTCACTGCGGCTCTCTTCAAACGAGAACTCCTTAACGTACCTTGCTGCGGAGAACTCTGGTTCAACAGGTGCCTCCTTTATCTTTATCCTGGGTGGCTGCACGGCTTTGGCTTTACCGATCTGGGTGGTGTTTGAAACCTCACTCTGTGGAATTTTTAAGGGATATTTCTTGATTTCTTGCGATGGATGGCTAATGCGGCATTGCTCCTCCATCTCAGCTGCCAATTTCACCCCTTGCTCAGTGCGGAGTCGATGCAGACGGGGGTCAACCACCACCACCACTTCTTTGAACACAAAGAAATGACTGTTGGTCTTGGCTATATTCACCACTCCGTTCTCCGCTATTGATCTGGCGGTGTCCCTTGGCAGATCTGGCGATCTCAGTCCCTGTACACTCACTATCACTCTTCTCATGCATTCGTTGCTGGCCGCCGCTAAGCCCCGCTCGAGTCCATGCCACATCTTCTTCCGATATTCCTCCAAACTCTCTCCTTTTCGGTAGACGTCAATCGGGACTAGGATTACAGCTCCATAAGGGAGACTATAGCCGTTCATCAAGACTACTTCTCCCCTTGTCTTTGGGCTACAGGTGGCTTCTAGCAATTTTGAATCCGCTTGGTAATATTGCCCTGCTTGGTCCTCAAGGCTGCGTCTGAACTTTCGATTGTGGATCTTGTATCTGTCATTGGTGAACACAATCAGTCCGTCACCCTCAAGATCCCATATTCTTCCAATAACCTGATAAATCCGGAGGCCGGTCTGCAGTCTAAAGTTGCTGGCCCCCGGTGGTATTTCGGCTAATTCTCGGGCCATCCTCCAGGTGTCCGATTTCTGAGTCTTCTTCTTAGGGCGACCGGGGTCCCGCTGCTCCTCGTCCGATTCCTCCTCGTCCTCGTCGGAACTGCTGGCTGCTGGGGTCTCCGTAGGTTGCAGTGGATGCTTCTTCTCCGTGCTGTGGACTCGGGGATGAAACCCGAGCTCCCGACCCCGTTCAGTGGACCAATCCCTGACCGCTTGCTCCCACTGCTCCTCGGTGAGACTGCCGACGAGCTGTCCCTCGGGGTCTTCCTCATTGGCCGGTGCAGGTGGGATGTCCTCGTTCCGCGATGGACCCGGTTGAGCAGGGATGCCTCCGTCGTCATCGTTGTTGCTGTCGTCGCCGCTGTCATCGCCATCGTTGTCGTTGCTGCCGGCCGTCAGGTCTATCAGATCCCTCGGAGGTTGCTTCTGCGGGCGAGTCGGTGTCGGGGCTCTGCTGGGCAGTCGGGACGGAGGCTCAGCCACCTCCGACCTTGCCTCTTCGAGGGCTTGTTCCCTTTCTTTACCTTCTTTGTAGGTTGAAAGTCTCTGCATGGCCTCAGCGTAGTCTTTGTACTGGCTCACCCCCTTGGCGTTTGGGTCCACCAGGATTCCATCGATGCCCGCCGCCAAGGTAGCTGTTTTTACTACGCGGTCATACTTTTCGGAGGGGCTGTGGACAATTCGTAGCTCACCATCCGCCCATCCTTCAAGGAGGTCAGCGAACCATTCCAGCCATCCTCTAACCTCCGGCTTCTTAGCCACTTTCACTGGGCATCTGACGACCCCCAGTCGGTGGCCGTGTCTAAGCTGGGTGCAGTAGTATATCCGTTTTTGCACTATGATTTCCATTGGGCTCCGAGCCACGTCCTTGCTCATGGTGAAGTGAGAATCAAAGAACATCTTTTTATTTATCTCAGTCCAGGATTCCAATCCATCACCAAGTAATATCAACATTACAGGAAATTGCGATAATGTAGATTTGGAAAGATGGGATTGATGATTCTTCCCATCCCGGCTGATGTTGCTTGCCTCTTGTTCCATTGCTGGCTTTTGTAGGGGCTCCAGTTCCCCTCTTTCTTCTTCTTCACTCATAGTTGTCTTTGTCTTTCGAGTCGCCTATCCCCCAAAGCCTCTCTTTGCGCTTTCGAGTAGGGATGGGTCCAGGCTGTGTTGGCTACTGGCTTCACTGTCTGGATCTGGTCATTCTATCCTCAGTAGAAGCTTTCCCTCACCTGTATGCTATACAGTTACTGCGAGGGTTGTGACTGATGGCCTTGTCAGTCACCACTAACTCTCTTCCCTAAGAGTTAGAAACCCAAGTGAGCTATTCAGAGTCTCGCATCTGTTTTCACTGACTTGGTGTCTTTGGGGCCCGCCTACTCAGTTGTGCGCCGCCCCACGTTGGGCGCCATGAAGGTTATCCTGCAATAGTCAGCCCCGCCCACTCCTCACTACTACCCAGGGCTGCCTACTGACCAGTTCTCTGTCTAACAGGTCCGGAAAATCTCTGAGACCTGGGTATTACCCTAAAAGTACTCTATAAGAGATAATCTATTTAAACTGGTGGCGAAAGTGATTCGTCTAGCTCTAACTACCTCCAATCCAGAAGTTATGACCCTTTACAGTTAAGAAACAATCAGCTGAGTAGCCCTCACAGCTGCATAATTCCAATAACCACTTCTGTTAACGGTAGCCCACTTTCTAATCATAACTTGCACTTGGAACCGGCTAGATTATGTTTAGTGACTTAGATGTAAGTCCCAGGGTCATTATTTATTCTCACCAAAGGAAATTATGAAGCCTCCTATTTACTGGAATCATGTACATTAGTTTTACCTTAATTAAAAGAACTGAACAAAGATTAAATGACTTTACTAATTCCAATGTCCACCAACCTCTTTAGAATTTTATAGTATAAATTTATTAAGCAAGCTTAAGCAGGGATATGCGACATACAAATCAATAATCAATCGTAAATAATTCAAAAACAGTGTAATAAAATTTACATGTACAATCATACTACCCTGTCCTCTTTTCCCTGACTAAAGTCGCAAGTTCTGAGATGGAATTTCAATGAGCAGATTCAACTCATACCCAGACGATGGTGGATCTTTGGCAACAGGAATTTCTAGCATCCTTGGTTGAGGTCTTTGCCTTGTGTGGAAAAAACCCTCTTTAGAAAAGAAACAAAGCAGGACGGGTCCGAATCCTTTTGCAAAACCCAGTTCCTCATCCCTGAGGGAGCTTTGTCCTTCCTCCAAGTCTTGTTGCAGAGTTTGTAAGTGCTGGGCTGAGACGAGACCGACGATCGAATGAAGAACCAGGGATGGGGCGATGGAACCCAGTCCTTTCTTGGCGGTGTGAAGTCCGAGCTCCCCCGTGGTTCTGAAGTGCGGTCCGTGGCTCAATCTGCTTCAGCAAGTTGTCTCTCCTTCTGCGCCGTCGGACTGGGAACGGCTGGTTCCTCTTTTCAGCCCCTTTTTATGCATCTCTCCACCATGTGTGTGTATGGGGAGGTTTGGCCTACGTGACTTTCTCCACATCTGCTGTATCTCATGAAAAAGTCCTCACATTGCCCAATCTATTTCTGCTGACCATGGTGGAAAGTCCCGTACTTCCCCTTTCTCCGTTGCTTCAGCCAAACTCAACACTCCAACCATCCTGTGCGCTCTGACCATCTGTTCAGAACTGCTTGCGACATTTCCTGTTTCAGGACTGTGCTGTATTCCTCTCTTTTTCTATAACCCACTATTATGTATTATAGCTCATTAAACACATTAAATCTGTTGTTAAACCTGTTTGAATTAATTACAACTTCACATTATCACAAGTTTGATCCTTAGTTAACAATCAATCACATCTCTTACTTATTATAATTCATCAACCATAATCTTTCCACAGTTAATTCATTACAGAAATCATTACAGATCACATTTCAGATAATACATTTCAGAAGGTTATTATGTGATTACTTGTATTCATTTTACTATTCCTTCATATTCAATTTAATTAGCTTTTAATCAAACTACAAGATTACTTATTTTCTCTCAGGCCTCTATGCACCTTTTCTGCATGCACCCGGAAAGATCTCACACCCTATGCCAGTTTTCTTGACACGAAGCATTGCCCTCTGACAAATCTTGTTACTTTTGTGTCCTCTTATTTTTCCAGCAAGTACAAACGTTTTTAAGACTTCCAACTTTAAGCCACTTTACATAAGATGTGTAAGCTGACAATTCAGTTCATCATCATAGCAAAATTATTGAAAACATCCCTCTGTGTGTATCTCTATCTAATGTTTTATTTCAAGAACTTACTTAGTGAAATAAATACAAATTTTAGTCATGTTGTTAATTATAGCTACAATAATACCACAGTTTAAATGCCTAAAATGACCAATAAAAGAAAAGCTATTTTACTTTTATGATTGAACCTTTATCCTGTTTGGCCCATGACACGGTCTATTTTGGCCAGTAATGTGATTGAACTTGCTCTTCTGCCAAAGAGAATCAATAGAGTATTGTACAGAGGAAGATGAAATACATTAGATCCAACAAAGCTGACAAACTGAAGGCTACTTTTAAAGCAACCTGGGGTTCCTCAGCACCTCAGCAGTTTTACCAGCTGATCACACACATGCCAAGCTACACTGATACAGTAATTCATGCAAAAGTATTGCATGCAGATGTATACTTTTCAATAACCTGACATTTCTGTGAGATTTAACTTAACACAATTGACATATCAATCGCCATTATACCTAAAAATCAAAAGGTGAAGACCTTTCTGGAGCTTTCCTTCCTCACTTTGATGCACTGGATTTGTACTGTACCACAAAGCTTTCAGCACTTCACAGTATCTTTTGGAGTGTTGTCATAGCTCACTCTGAGAGTCTGTTTGGCACTTATTTTCAGATAAGTCATTTTCCCTGCTGCATCACCTGCCAACAGTTCTAAGTGTTCCCCAACCTTTCAAATCCCACCTTAACCTTGGGGAAAATATTCACTGTTGTGCCACATTTTCCACATAGGCAAGTAGAATCACTGGATTACTCTGCAAGGTTCACCAGACAATGCATCAAAAAGTGTTTGGAGTTGTGACATACCAGCATAAACAAGACTTCAGTGGCTCTGTGTAAATGGTTTTAGCATCCTTACATCATATCAGCAACAGTGAAAGCAGTTAAATGTGTAACAATGTACAAGGATACCACTGATAGAAGTGTCAGGGGTGGCTAAATCTTTCGCTAAAATACCTAGAGGCATCTGGCAAATAAATACAGTACATAGAATGAATGATGTTGATTTTGTTCTAAAGCTGTTCAGTTGCTACAGATACAACCGTAAAAAATGTAAACTTTTATTGAGCCCATTTATACCTCCAATGACCCCGCTGATGTTATCAAACAGTAACTGTCCTGGATTTACAATGCTTGCTCTGCACTGAGTTTTGTCCTTCACTTGATTCTTCCCAGAAAAAATAATGTTATTTTATTTATTTTAAGACTTTTATTTGGGCCGTGAGTTGTTTTCCTGAAGCTCTAAAGCAGTAAATCAGCAACATATTATTAACTTCAAGCTGAAAATACCCCGTAAGACAGAAAATAAATAAACTCCAGTTGAATAATAATTTGTAGGCCTAGGTGGAAGGGTAGAGATAAAAATATGGAACTTGGTAATATCACACAGAAATTCTTGGTCCTTATTTGAATCCGTAAGTAGAAACAAAAATGAAATCATTGGCATTGATATTGGTTAGAATTACTGAATGTACAGCAATGTACATTTTATTTCCCAAACATCATTAATGCCCAAGCACACACAGAGAACAAAAAAATGTGTAGGTCAAATACTCTGAACCGTCACCTAAAACCTCCTTTTAAGTAATCTAATAATGTTTATGATCCAGTGATCTTTGTCAAACCCTTTTGTTGCTCTGCTTTGTTGAAAATGTCATCTTGTTTGTACTGCTAAAACTCATTATGCTCAATCACTGCTGAGGTAATTGCAGAACATAACAGGACACCAAAACAGATGACCTGCAGATGTTCTTCATGGCATTTAGAGAGGTGTTACTTTTAGTCTACTGAATTCATGTCATTTTCGCTTTCTCAGATTCACTGTTCTTCAGAAAGCTTTCTTCCTTCTTTTGATCACCTAATATCCAAGCTTATTTTTGCATGTTTAGTAGGCTCAATTAAAACAAATCCAGCACTTTCAACATTTTTTTGAAAATATTTTTGTGGCTCTTAAATAAAGAGGATTATGTTTTGATAGATAGTTTTTGATTTTGATATTTTTAATTAACTTTCTTTGTCCTCAAGCAGCTTTTTATGTTAAAACTGAAATGGGATTCAACAGAGAAACCAGTTATTAACCAAAAAAACATGACAATATTTTCATTAGAAAAGCAGTTAGGTATTTTTATTTTTATTTTTTTTGAGTGCCAGGTGATTGTGTGGAAAGTTAAAAGTTGTGGAAAATCCATAAAATGTTCTATTTAAATCTGACATATTTTCAAAGTTTATTCAGACTTTAAAAAACATTCTTTTGTTTGTATTGTGTGTTTTTATAAAAACCTATGTCTGAAAAACAAAGATAAATTTAGCACAACTCTATTTAAGTTCCCTGAAATAAGTATTAGTTTAGACACAAAAACCTCTTTCCTAAACCCAGGTATTCTGGATCTTGTCAAATTCATAAGTGCTTTTATTATATGATTTGAAGTGTAATGCTTAAAGGAACTGTCTGAATGTGTGTCAACAAAATATCAAAATATCTCTTATTGAATGACTTTGCTCATTTAGAAATTCTGATTTTTTTTAATTACAATAAGTTTGTATTATATCATGGTTAATGTGCTACTTACTTAAATCTAAATTTAAATTGGTTTTATCTACTGTACAGTGACAGTTTTCTGAGTTTTTCTCTCAGAATTTAAAGAGATTAGTATAGAAGATGAAATATTCTGTTTTCCTTAACAGTTGACTTGTGGGACACGTCCACATGTCCTGATCAGGATCTGGATTTCATGATGACTCCAGCTCTGGTGAACAACTCAGTGTTGACCCAGACAGACAGACAGACAGACAGAGAGACAGGACATGAAACAGGGAAGGAGGTTGACCCGCTAAGTTGGACCAAAAATTAGTTTGCCAGTTTCAGTTGCATTAAGAGTTTCTGAGTGCACTAAAATATACAGTACATTTATGTTTGTCAGTTTTTTTATTTAAAGCTCATGTGAAGTTTTATTTTGTTTTCCTCTGCATCGCTAATGTGGACAGCATCAGCATTTCTTCAAGCTCCTCCCTCTCAAAAATGAAGCTTTATAGCTTCAAATTGGGACTTGATTCCTTTCTTTAAACTCCAGAAGAAAGTTAAAACAACTTTGACAAAAGTAAGTTATTTACTCTGCTTAAATAATATTTTAAATTTTCCCCTTTGCTAATCATCTATGTAATTAGTGTTTTGGTTTTATTTTGTTTGTGGATCCAGTCTCTAAATTGGCTCATTAGGAAATACACCTGTGTGAGATTAATAATAAGTTTGATTCTTGATTGTGTAATTATCTTAACTGATAAAAGGAGAATAATTTTGAGAAATATTCAGAACCTACTTTACTGTTAAATTTGTGATCACAATAGGTCACTGTAGAAGAGTTCATCTTTCAGAACTGACTCTGTAACATCAGAACAGTTAAAGGAAGACTTGCAGTAAACCAGCACCCACCAGTTTTACCACCTGTTCTGTTCCCAACAGACATTCATAAAAAGTAAAAAAAAATCTCAAGTTCATCAGAGCCTCGGAGTGAGACTGGACTGGAATCCACCACTAAAATACAGTGAATGCAAAATATAAATAATACCAAAGCAAAACTTTACCACATGTTCACACTGAAGCTGTCAGTAACAAGTCGTTGTTGGAGAGAATCCTATATAGATTATAAGACTGATTTCTTGCTTACATCTGTACAGTTTAACATATCATATCAGTCTACCACAGTAGTATTATCAAGTTGCTTATCTGAGTTGTAGCAGTATAGCACATACAAATGTTTACGTAAATTTTTTTCATAACTTGCATTGCTTTTTTTTTTAAAGTGCCGTTTTGGGCATTTTCGGTAATTGTCAAACATGGTCCATTTTAATGTCAGGAATGACGATGGCATTTCATGTTAAAACTGTTTTATGTTTAAATTTAAAGGTAGTCCACTGTATTCTGTTAGCACTAAGAAGTTTAAATTTCAATGTGGCCTGAAGCTGGAATACAGATTTGTAAAGTCAAAGATTTTCTTGTTTTTTCTCTAACCTTAACAGCCACTTGCCACACCTCAAAATTACAATGATATGTGCAGCACTGAGTAGTCTATGTTGTGTATGAAAGTGTTGTAAAAATGTTTTATAGCACTGAAGTGAAGAAAATAAAAAATAAATATAAGTATCTTTGTAAGGCTTACTTCCTGGTATAACCATTAACTTGAATATTTAATTGTACTTTTAGTCAATTTTAATATTCTTTCACATGTCTCTTCTAAATAATTCTTTGCAAGTGGAATATTACTTATTGATATTGGGTTTTGATATATTGCGCAGCTCTAATTCAGTTCAAATAGGGTTTTTTTGGGAGGGGTGAAGGGGTTACCACTTACTCATAGACTATACCCAGAGCATTAAACTTTCATTTCATGAAGGTCAACAAACATAAGGTATGAAAAAAGAAAACAATGAGAAGTGGCACCACAACAAAACTCACTGTCCATAAGCAGTCATATGCAGTACATTTTACATCCTCATCCCAATTCATAAACACAAACATGTATTGGGATTTTCTTCATATTACAAGTGTGAAAATTAGGGTCAGAGATTAAATTGTTTGTTGGCATCTTTTTAGGTATTTTTACCTTGAATTATTTGTGAATATATTTTATGAAGATAGACGTTAACTTACATGACAAGTTACTTGGTATTTGATAATCATGATGGGGACTATCATGTACAAGATATGATCTATAATGGTTTTCCATGGGTATGTGCATTTTTAAATTGGTTCCCTGAGTATCAGTGACTAGGGGCCCCAGAGATTTAGTGAACAGGGGCCCCTGAGGGTGTTAATCCTGTTTTGGTGGCAAGATAACAAAGTGTGAAAGCAGCTTTACTTTATTAATACTAATAACCAGGACCTTTTTAATTGATTTTTTTTTCTCACACAAACATCAAGGCCATGTTAAACGATGCAGTTAGATTGTATTAAAAAAATTGCAAACAACTTACAATAATGTATTTTTGTTTAAACAATAAAGCACTTATTGAACAGGAGCGACATTCAAAACCTAATTGTGCAACTGGTAATATTTTGTTGTTGTTTTTTTAATGCAGACAATAAAAACAGCAATTCAACTATGGCTGAGATATGCAGACAAATGCTGAGAGAAATATAGAAAAAAATTCAGAAAAGATGCAACATTTCTGGTGGCAGCTTCACAGTAATCACCACCAGCTCTACAAGCATAGTCAAAAAATGATGCTTTTATAATATTCACAATATAGTTCACCATGATTCCTTGTCTATGTGACGCCATGTCACGAAACAGTAGGCTCCAGACTCTAATTAGAAGATGAGGAAGTGAATTTTCCAGCTATGACCAGTCTGAGATTTGCAGCTAAGTGACAACATTTCTCACTTCATAAAAAAAAAGATTTCAGATCTTTCTGAACACAGAAAAACATCCCCACAATAAACATATTTCCTTTCAAATTTAACAATCTATAATTTACTACCTATTATTTATTCTGACAGAATAACTACACAGAACATATAATCTTTTCAATGAAAGTTTCACGATTTTTTCCCCCCCATATGATTTTGTTACAGATGTAAGATTTTTAAGGGCTTTATAAAACTACAATCGGAATATTTTCTCTCCTCGCTTCTTGTCCTCCATTAAAGATAACTGTAAAAATCAACACAGAGATCATTTTTGCCATCGTACCTTATAAAATGGAAACTCTATTATACTTATCTCATAAGAGTACCACTGGCTGAAAATGAATCATTACATTGTAATTTCATGCTGCCAGGATGTCATGGTCCCGTCTGGATGGTTCAAGTCTGTTGGTTCTCAAATGGCAGCACATCGCTCTTTGTTTGCTTTGTCCAGCTGGGTAGAAACAACCCAGCAAAAGGAGTAGACATGGACGTATAAATATTAAATTACCATTATATCTTCCACTAGGGTTTTGTTGTGATCCTTTTCTTTTCACGTCACATCTGTCCCATGCAGTGGTTTAACTAAGTGATTATTTATGAAAGGCAACCGCACTTTCTTCCCTGTAGCTGTGCAGGACACCCCATCATGAAATTATCAGGAGCATGAGACAGTGAACTAAAAAATGCTCGATGCCAGGAACTATCATGGTCACCGCCTGCAAATGCACCCGGTTCTGTCATGCAGATAATCATCCTTCTGCCACAGGGAATCACAAGCCTACATGGTGGTAGGTGTTAGGGGGACCAGTAGGCAACTTGACTTCCCCTCTGTGCCCTCGCCTCCTCCTTCTTCTAACCTCGCCGCCCCGCCAGACCTGTCAGAGCCCCAGCACAATCCCACTTCTCTAGTGTGACAAGACTGACCTGGAGCCTGTGATCCCTACTCCCTTGCACCAGTTGCCCTCGCAGGCCTTATCTGAAAGCAGCATCCCGGTGGCAGAGTTAGGCTCCACTTGAGGCCACACAGAGAGGACAGGTCATTACTGCTGTGCTTTTCAAAGAGAGCTCCTCGCAGTTCTGCTGCTGCCCTTCTCCACCCGATCACTCCTGGCACAGGCTGAATCTCACGCCTGCTGAGCATTTTTACTGACACTTCATACTCCTATGGGGGAACCAGATTTCTGCTCCCCAGACTTGCAGCCCTCCTCATTTTAATAAACGAGCACTCATAGCCACATTAGCTACAGTGCTCAAAGGCACGCCACAACACACCGGAAAGAACGACAAAACCATATTTCATTCATTGTTAGTGTTGTGTCTAATGCCATAGTTAGATTTCACAGCTTTACATACCCATTTGTACCTAATAATGACTTTCAAAGAGTGTGACAGCAAATACAGAATATTTCTTTAATTCCGCCAACATCACTTGTGCACTCTCTTCCACCCCTCCCCACTTTGCTCTCATCTTTTTTATGTGTTAAGAGGCAAGAAGTCGGCTGGGTTTGTCACTAATGGTTGATAACTAATTCAATGGCAGGCTCTCAGAAGCAAGAGGTTTTCATCTCATTTTCCCACTTTACAAGTTTCACTTTTACACTACACTGGCCCGACTGGATTCCCAGTGCTGGGTGATTTCTCCAACAATAATTCCCTTGAGTGGATTTCATGTTTTAACATATTGGCACAATATAAATACAAAAAAAAAGTTAGCCATGAGTGGGGTTTTTTGTGTTTAGATAAGCATCTAATTAGTATGTAATCTTCAATAATTTTAGCACAAGAAAGCCTAAACTCTTTCACATTCTGAGGTTGCGCAACTGCGTGCATAATTTTTCATATCAGAAAACAGTATGAGCCTTATCTGGAGGCTAACTGAATGGAGAGCCACCCCAGGCCAGTGTTTTTGAGACTGCAGGCAATATCTATCATAATCAAAGCCTTTTTTATGCAAATGCATGCTGACTTACACTTTTTAGAAGTAAAGATGCTTTTGTATTTCCGATTGAAAATCAGTCTCATTAGGAAGTGAAAATCCCTCCTTGTAAATGAGCTGCAGAGGCAAGTCACAAATGCCTTACTATGAACATAACCACTGAGCCACAAATGCATATTTTAAAGTTATGGTTATAACTCTTAGGGTGGAAAATAGTCGATCTGATCATTGTGAGACTGTGCAATTGAGATGTATGCAGTTTCACAGACAGACAGGGGCAGACGTGTTCATGTTTACTGTAGTCATTAAATAAATAAGGTAGAAGCTACAGTAAAGACACTAGGCACAGTTATGTTGTCCATTTGTATTTAACATGCAAAAAAAAGTCATACAAATTCTTCATGGTCAGTTTTTGTTGAACAGTCTCTCAACATTAATAATGAGCCTTTTTTCACAAAATTGATGCGACATAAATTACCAGAGGCCAAGTGAGAAGAAAAATTATAAAATTAATAGAAATTAATTTTCAGGTCAGAGCTTCGATGTTAAATGCCTGATGCAATAAACTATTGCCCTCTGTTGGGCAACGGTGCTACCTACATTGGCTTCGGCATGAACTAGAAAGTTCCTAAATGAGACAGAGTGGATGTCTTTTTTTTCCCCACTAACAGTGTTAAATTTAGAGAAAAATTATCTCAAGACATTTTAACTAGGTAAACAAAATTATGTATAAAAAAATAACAGACTTCTAAACACTGTACAAAGTATGATGAATTCACTTCTGCCTCTTTAGGGCATCACACACCTTAAATGTTTTGTGTATAATTGGATAACACAGGTTTATCCTCAGCAAGCACTTTGTATGAGCAATCCAATTTCACATCCTCCTGAAGGGAAACCATTATTCTTAACCAGGGCTTGATACTCCAGTCACCCCTGCCCAGAAATGCAGTACAAGGTTCTGCTCAAATCCTATCAGCTGCTAACCTTGTTACCAGCCAATCTGTATTATTGTGCTATAATTCCATATTTGGTTCTGTCCTCGCCATGGCACCAGCATTTGCAAAGATAAAGCTTCTGCTGCCATTTTGTTGACAACAATGCCTTGCTGGACTGTTTGTCTTCTATCTGTGAACATTGGCACGTTACAGTGCACTGTTCAAACCAGTGTCTCCATCGAGTATTTAGCAATTTTATTTTCTTTTTCAGATAGAGTCTGTGCACAAGACTAAAATAGTTTTTTGTCATACTTTTTACTTTAAATATTTTTTGTAAAATAAAAAATATATTAAAAAATTTAAGATCAACAAAAACATACTGCCACCGCACCCACCGCAGGGAAAAG
Organism: Xiphophorus maculatus; assembly: GCF_002775205.1. NCBI lineage: Eukaryota > Metazoa > Chordata > Actinopteri > Cyprinodontiformes > Poeciliidae > Xiphophorus > Xiphophorus maculatus. The sequence continues at coordinate 14,785,071 of NC_036465.1, read as the reverse complement.
GGCTATAAAAAGTACCTTTTAAAAGTGACAGTTTTTGTTGCAGGTATTAAATATACTTTTCATTAAGCCCACATTTCTGTTGTTAAAAATGTTTTATTTTATTAGTCTGATGTAATATTCTAATTTTAGATGTCGTGTTTGAATTAGCTGTGAGTGGAAAGTGCGAGTCCTGCTGAGAAAGAAAACAGTAGCAGATTTACTATGAATGATTTATCCAGTACGGCAGAGAAAGTAAACATCAAAACCTTTTCTGTCAGGAGTAACTTGAACACCTAACAAACCAGCACCCAATCTAGTGATTTAAAGGCGCTCTGTGGCAAACCAAGTCTGCCTGTAATACAAAAATTCTTGTTGTGTTGATGTAGTTGTAATTTCAGCTTTGCTACTGATTAGTTGTGTGGTACTTTATTGGGCACAGATGTCAGCGCTGCCATTTCTCCTAACATTATAATGTGCAAAGAGCATTTATACTCCAACAATAACCTTCACAGTCTGGCTTTTCACTCCATGTTCAAGGTTTATACTTGCCAACGCAGACTTGTTGAGTCTTTTCCCTCAGATTTAGATTGCTTAAGTCCAAGAATCCACTTATAATGGGACAATATTTGTTTCAAGCAGAGGCAGGTGGATGAGGAGAACTCTGTCTACTGTTTTCCACAGAACTCATCTAAAAAATTTTTGCATGGATAATCTTTGTAGTAAAGCTACTCACTATCATCCTTTTGTTTCTCCAATTGTCAAGCAATAAAAACTTCAACATTTAAAAACAGGCTTCCAGACTGTGCAGTAGCATACACTGTGTCATCATTCATATATGAAAGTGCATATTTGGTACTGAAGGCTTGACTCTGTCAGAAAGAGGCATGTCAAAATGACTTCATTTAAAAATCGTGTTGAGACCAGTTATTATTGATCTATGTCTTGTACATTTTCATTTTCTGGCTCTGGGATTTAAAAATGGTAGAACTTTTTTCTGGCTTACAAACTGGATGTGTTAAAATGATCCACTGCTAAAACTTCAGTTCAGAAATTCAAAACAAGATTAGGTTTAAAATGCAGAAAGTACATCATTATGGTTAAGTGTATGGATATTGTGTGAGGAAAGGAACCCAGTTCATTTAAAATATGACACTGATTCTAAATAAAGCAACAAAACTAAAACATCACAGGAGATATGAAAGCCATTAAATATGCAGTAAGTACTACTGTCTTTCATCTCAATTTAGCAGGCCTTGCTGTTAGAAAATCAAATGACAGTCAATGTTCTATGTCACTGCTGTTATTCCAGAAATTTCCTAAATCTTGGCACATCTAAAACATATGGATAAAAATGGCTACATCTGTCCCGCACAGTATCCAAACTCGTCTTGATCCAAGCCAACTTGAATTTGGACAAGTGGGTTGTGTGCTTGAATTGTAATAAATAGAGGTGGACAGAGAATGATGCTGATCTTATCAAAGTAAAGTATTGAATCCAAAACCTCGCCGGATATAGAAAAGGTTTAAATTTTCTTCCTATATCCTATTTTCTCAGAGGCTCTGTATTTTTTCCACTTCAAGTTACATATCACACTTTTACATTGTGGTTTCAACATCACAAGTTAAATGCTGATTTAGCCTTATACATCTAAGCAACAGTTTCATTCCCACTAGAAATATTTCAGAATGGATTTCTAAGTTCATAAGGCAACAAGTTAATCTACAGTACATGGGTAGACAGTTGTGTGACAATGATGTACCATAGAGCAACAGCATAAATATAAAAATGGTGCCATGCACCTCCTCTACATCCTTCAGATGCGTTCATTTGCAAATAATCTCGCTTCCAGCTCTCAGCATCATGTTTGGACAAGTGCCATTCGGCTTGATTGGGTGATGAGATCTATTTTTTTGCCAGACAGAGAACTGAGATAGGCCAAGGATCTTTGCTTGTAACTTCTGACACTGCACATGCGCCGCAATAAATCTTTTTCAAATTAACTCCTTGGCTTAACACCAACAAGAGCTTTTCACGTTTAATGATGCCCCCATCCTTCAATGATACTAATCAAATTCTAATCATTAGTACATTCATTTATAACCTCCAAGGGAAAAAGTGATTTATTAGCAGTTTTTTTTCCCTTATATTTTCAGTTCCTTTGGTATGACTTTTTTACAAATGGGTAATATTACAGATAAGTGCCAAAATAATATGTGACCTATTAAAACTGAATTTACTATTCAAAAAATGAAAGGGATGTTCTGAAACACCAGACATAGATTAGTTTTGGCACCTATCTTAACACATTATTGTTGATCTTCTTTGTTTATTCATTGTAGAAGAGGTGTTGCTCAGTAAGGCATCCGCTCATCTGGTCTAACTACGTGGTGAGAAAAATAAATAAACTGTGGAGATGTGAAATTGAAGCACAGAACACGACCTCGGTTGGGGATTTGCAGAGAATGTATCCATACAAGCCACATTATTTGCTGCATTGTGTGCTTCATATCTACATTCATGTCTGGTGAAAAATTTGTATTTGCAGCACAGTCTCCTGGAGTAAGGAAGAGAGGGAAAATATCATAACGGATATTGAAGAAGCAGTCAAACAGACTGAGATTAGGCCTGTGGATAACTGTTTGAGTTATTTGGGAGTCAGAGATACTCTTTTAAATAACATTTAAGGGGTAAAATGCTGATCCTCTTCCTGTCCAAGAGAAATGTGAAAGAAAAAAAAAAATCAATGTCAGTATCTTGTTTGAGTGTGAAATACAGAGAACAGTAAGTTTGGGTTAGCCTTGCATTCTGTTGCATGAAAACAAGGGTGTGCAGGTGTCCTACAGTTAGCTAGAAGGATGAACTCTGTCATGTGAAAGAAGTTGCTGGTAATGAGAACTGAGTCTGCCACCCCACCAGGGCTGGATTCTGAATCTTCTCCCTTGTGAAACCTCCATGGCAATCTCAGTGGGTATATCAAGTAGAGTAAATTGTACACGAGACCAAGAAAACAAGCAGATATTTTTGATCTCGCTCACAAGATCCCCAAGGCCTTATCTCCACAATGTCTCGGGAAGTTGAGGAATCACAGCTCAGACATGCCAAATAATATTGGGAACAAAGAATAAAAGAAAAACAGCGACTTGCATAACTTCACAGGAAGATATAACAAAACCCAGAGCGGTTCAAGAGAGACTCGAGACATCTGTGTCCCTCCGAGATTTAAATGTGTGTTGTTAGGGGTTTTATTTTTAGACCCAGAGCTCCCAGTGGGGGTTGTAAGCAAGTAATACTGCGTTTGGGTGTGCGTTTGCAACCAAATAACTCACTGTCAAACACAACCATTTTGACTTGCGCTTCTGCCTGAGTAATCCCCTCACCTATTTTTTTTCTGCATTTTTAACTCTGAAGTTGGGCTCACATTCCTTTGGGACTTATTACACTGTTGTCTTGTGAGCAACTGCTTGGGAAATTAAGGTATTTCAAAGAACACAGAGCCACAAATTGCTACAGATATTTTTATGTTTATGGTAAACAGCATTCGTCTTTAGTTAAACATCGTGGTTTGTTGTAGGAGCACTAGAAATGCCAGTGATATTTTTGATAGTATGGATGTGTGACCAATAACATTGTTTGCAAAAATATGTTGGATGGTCAGACAATACTGACTAAATTAATATTGTCCTACAAAACTCTTAAAGTCGTCAGGCATGTTAACTGACGTGCGTCTCCTCTAACTTTGCAAATATATTGTCATGTTAAAAAAAAAATTTAACCGTATATCTGTGCAGTATGACAAATCTGCAAACTGGCCCTTATCACATTGACACACTCAGCCCTGCGCGCGCCACTGTGATGCATAGAGTGAAGGTTCATGGGCTTCATCTATGGAGAGATTTTTTAGCAGCAAAACAAACAAAACAAAAGTGAGAAAAATCGGAAAGAAACTCATCTGAGAATGTTTAGATCGTCAACAATATTTATTAATGTACACCAGTTTAGCCCATGAATACGTTTTAATTTAGTGTGTCATATTCAAAATATTAAAGGTATTAATGTGTTTGTTCTGTCTGTAATTTCAGATTTTGTTGCAAAGTAGAACAACTCACTATTAAAGTAAACCAGTGTTGTGTTTTCTGGCTCAGCAAAATATCAGCTTTCTTTTATTCAAACTTGCTTGCCTGCTTCACTCTAGGCTTTGTCTGTACATTGTCCTTACTCTTCCACTCCCACTTCATGGCAACTTCATCAACCACATAAGTTTTACAACTTTTCAGGAACTGCTAATTTTCATTAAGGTACCAGGGGGATCTACTTTTTAGCTTTGCTATTTTCCAATTTGCTGTTGGTTTGTATAGTCATAGTATAGTCCTACAGCAGTCCAACAAAAAAAAAACAATGGAAAATCCCTTTTGTATATATACTGTATATTATGTAACAGCCAAGTGTTAACTGACACCCTGGGATACTATAAAGTTTTCACAAAATAAGGATACGAGTATAAACTTTAGTGTGCATTAGCATGTCTTTCAGTATTTCAATGTAATCAACAAAAAATGCAACAAAAAAAAACAAAAAACATATTTGTTACTGCCAATACAACTTATTCAATGTTCTATTTTAGAAAACGTGAGTATTTTCTACGTGGACACAGTATTAACACCAACGTTTTTTTTTCACCTGTGTTATTATTACCACTGATGGAGCTACTCGCAAGACTTATGTATAAACTAGTAAGAAGATAAACATGGTGTCCGCCACAGTTTGATGCATTGCCATGGAAGACATTAAATGTGTTACTAGAGACTTCAAGATGATAAAGCTTTACTATAAGGAGTTTTTTTGAACAGTGTAATAATAGATTAAAAAGACCTTAGTATGTAAGCCTTTTATTTTCAGAGCATTACCTCACAATTGCACCATGGGGCATACGGCTGCTGTGAGCTTCTAACAATGTCATAATTCACCACGGAATGAGCTATTTTCAGTCGTATAAATACTGCTTTTAATGTCCCACCTGAGACTGTTGTTCTCAGTCTCCTCAGCTGTATTTCTACATATGTTGCAGAATGAAATGATAAACTGATTCTTGCTGTTTATTAGGCCTGTGTTGACTCATTAATACTGCAGACATGTAGGTGCTTAATCCGTCCTTTTATGTAAAGCTATTTTTCAAAGCTGGGTTTAAAACTTCTTTAATAAACAGCTATTAAAAGTATCATATAGTTTAAAATTTTCTAATGAGTATTGTTCACATTAGTCTGGCTAAATGCGACGGAGTGGATTTAGACATCCACTCCAAACAACACACCTGACAACATTCTGGCAGTAACGAGAAAAATATAATCCATCTGTTTACACATAACTGGCTGACTGAGCATTAAAATAATAAAATCCATTAGGTCTTTCTCTTTGTACACAAATAATTTAACCAAGGTAATGACTAAAAATAGCTCGGAAATATTAGGCATGAAAAAAATTGTATGAAAACCCAATATCCATTAAACAACAACAACAAAAAAAAAACTGAGTGCACTCAAGCCCTACCGCCTTTTCAAATTGTGTCCAAGAAGCACCAAAAAATGGTCCAGGGTAGGTGATGCAAGGGGAGACTGTGTGGCTCGGTAGAAGATCCAGTTACAGTGGGAACCAATGACAGCAGGCACCAGTAGGGCACACTCTCCTGCTGAAACCTCCAAAGAAAAAACAAAAACGCCTGCATAAATGTGCAGGACTTTTCAACTAAACTCCCCTTTATATAGAGGTTAACAAACTAATTTTCCAGTGCCCCATTTTCTGAAATGGAAGCATCACTTACACATACAATAATCCCATATAAAAAGAACATTTCCAACTGCAAACATTCATAACTGCCAAGCCTAAAACTCTTGTGTATATGTGTTATATTAACAGACGACAGTATTCAGAGTAATGCAACTCAACAAAACGTTTCAGGACTGGTTCACACATTCATCCAGCACACGGGATGTTTGACAAGCACTCCCCCTTCATCAGATCATTTGCCACAACAGAAGATCAAACACACAGAAATCATCACATGCAAGTATGTATGACTGTGTTATCCAAAATATGCCTTACTTTAAGTTTATTCCGACTGGTTTTATGTGCAGTGAAGAACTCATTTAGCAGCAGTCAACTCTTTGCTAACAGGGTCAGCATGTAGCTACAAGTAATCAAATTGAAAACTCACCGGGATATTAAAATACGAAGTTCAAATAAATCCATGTTCCAATCACAGAACTTAAAGTCTTCTTCAGTTCATCAAATCTGATTCTCGTTGTTAAGTTTTACTATAAGTTAAACTTTAGTTATTTCTACTTCTGCTTCACACGTCAGCAGCCAACAGTGATAATCCAAGGTAGCGTCTGCAAAACTAGGCCCCTCTCAACGTTTTCTTTCACAGAGCAAGAGCACACTTCTTATTCGTCTTTGCAAGTGGTTGAATGACCATCTGCTGCCTTCTTGAGGCTAAACTTGACATTATAAAACGAGCTGAGTTAAAAGAGCTGCATGGTTGATTTGCAGCTCCATTTGTCAATGTGAGTTAAATGTTGATCCATAACTTTAGCTCCGTCATGTAACCTATTAAAGTTTGCAATCTTGTTCCTATGTTTCTTAACAAAATCTTCATTATCATGTGCAACACAGGTAAATCTTTAGCAGAGTTCAGTAATTTCCAGTCTTGAAATGTAATGCAATGTCTAGTTTAATGTTAGGACATCAAGAATAAAAACATCCTGATACTGTTTTATTACACAAAATGTCATTTATGTTAATTTGAGTGTTTTTGGGTGACTTGTGATTTTTTTTTCAAGTTAATTTACATTCTTTCATTAATTTTTATAAGTCTCCAGTAGAGTATGATTGTATCAAGCCATCTACTCGTTAAAATGTCTCGCCCAAACACATTTTTTGCACATTCTCCTCCAATTAATATCCACCGAAGCTTCCCTCTTTTTCATATCTGATGAAAACTCAGGGTGGTTACCAATTAGTCTGCTGTTAATTATCTACTTCTACTTTGATCTCAGCTATGACTGCTCGGTCAGACACACTCATTTATTCATCTCCTTTGCTTGGTGAGACAGTCTTTTTGGAGATTGCACAGATTGACGAACATTAAAATAGCTTCAGAAGCAAGCTGGAATCTTGTGAGAGTGCACACATGGTTGTTACTTTTTTCTTTTTAATTTTGCAAGTCTTCTTGCATCTTCGGCTCCCTGCTGCGTAAAGCTCAGTCTCTTTAAGTGTCGTGTTGCTTACATTTTCTTCTGTCTTTGGTGCCTTTGCTTTGCTTTGTCTGCTTCTTTTTAAACTGCTCTAAACAAATTCCTAATGACTACAAACAATTATTTTTGCTCTGCCTCTACTGATTTGTTGTTGCAGTAAAGTTAAACTACATGAAAATCTTCTAATGCTCATAAATGAATCAGCCTTATAACTTCTTATCAGTCTGAAGGATGAATGTTTCCACTGAGATATTTTATTAGACTAAAAACAAAGCAGGGGAGATTTAATATCCTTACTGATTCTAAATGTATTTAATATCAAAGCAAAAATTATAAGTGTTTTAATCTAAATTCTAAAACTGAGTAAGAGCTGGTGATCCTTAAAATCAAGAATCAATTTTAATAACATTTAACCAATATCCACTTATAAATTTTTGACTAATAAAAGGAATTAAGTTATAGGTAATCTGGTTTAAAGTAAATGCGGTGAGCTAAATTGATTCTTGATTTGTTCATGTAAGAACAATACACTTGTGTCTGATTATTCACCAAACTCCCACCAGTCTGGTTTACCCCAGAAGCAGTGCTTGAAGTGTCGGTAGTTCCCTAAATGCTTTTGTATATATCAAAAGTTTTTCACATATTAGTTAAAACTGTCACCATGTCTTCACACTATTTTTTGTTGTTGGGAGCTCAAATGAAATTGAGCTCCCCTCATTGCTACTATTGCTGTCTGAAGAAATGCAGCACTCCCGGTCAAAAACAACCAATCAGAGTCAGGAGGAAAGTTTTAGTGCTGTCAGTCACCCATTGGTGGCAATGGTAACTAGCCTGAGGATTCACAACAGGCTTTGCTGGCGGGGTGAAGCTGTAGCATAGGGAAGAGCAAGGAGGATGAGGAGTGTAAGCAGTGCGTACAGATTGGCAAAACAGGGCATGTTAGCTTTCACAGTTGCATAGGCCCCCTGAGTGAGAACAGAGCGCACCAGTTATGAGCCGGGAGCGAGCTTGCTATGAGCATGCACACGTTTTGCAGCTTGGGCGGTGTGGAGCCGTAGGGGGATCACAGACTGATGCAACACAGTAAAAAGTCCTAGGACATGCCGACTGCAGGAACAAATTCCCGGAGGAGTAAAATTTTGAAGTTCTTGAATTCTGCACCGTTGCATACCAATCCACCTAAAGCACTGCCCAGAATGGATATCTTCTGCTGAGGCGAGTGGATTCATGGCTCCATGTACAACTAAGCTGCTCAATGTGACTGAAGAGAGGAATGATCACTGATGTCCCCAAACTTTATTTTGCATATTTTTTTAAATGTAATAGTTTAAATGTTCTCTGCTCACCATCGAAACTCAACTTCTCGCAGTCATTTCTTTAAGTACAATCCCTTTTGCCTTCTTAATTTGGTTGTGCTGGGTTCCAGAAGTCTGCCTGCCCAGTGACCCAGTGCCACACGGGGAAAGCACTGCTTGTAGTTGCTTGAGAAAGAAAAGGAAATGGTTCTGACCTAAAGCTCTCCATTCTTTCTACTCTCCCTTCTGTCTGCTTCTAGTAAACTGGCTGATTCTTAAGGTTGTCCTGAGACAGTTGGGTTATCTAACTTACACTGACATTAGCTATTAGAAGTCAGGGTTAGGCCACAAAGTCCCTTTTCAGTTTTTCTTCTGAGAACCCAATAAATCCCTGGTAATTGTGAAGCTTGAACTAATACATTTTTGTAGTGTTGAGTGTATGCAAATTTTCCTTTAGGTTTTGAATAAATTATCCTCTACAAATAGCAACTGCCGGTTACTTTAACCAATACTATTCAATGGCTAACATTTATATATTCAAGCATATAATCACTTTATTGAATAAATGGGAGCCACATTCAAAATGTAAAACAATCAGTAATCAATATTTAAGTTTTTGGCCTATTATTACCCATTTCAAAGTTTCTTAACTAAATTGATAAGGGTTTATTAAAATTATTTTACTCAGTTCCTAGATGAGAAACATTCACATCCATAGACAAGCGGATAGATTTTGAGGCACCAGTGATATGGGTAGTCTATAAGGCTTTTTGGAGTTTTCAAGAGAAAAACTGTACATAGATTAAAACTCACATCCATCGTGTTTATACTTTGTTGCATTGTTCATAACATAAAGTCTCATAGGAAAGACGTCAAAGACACCTTGGGCACATGTTGGTTTTGTCCACCTCACTTTTTTATCTCTTTACCAAACATGCAATAAGCTAATTTGTGAGATTTTATATATATATATATATATATATATATATATATATATATATATATATATATATATATATATATATATATATATATATATATAAGTTGGATCAGCGTGTAGTGTTATTTCACTTTAATTTTGTGTGTGGCTCCAAATCCAGGCCTCCATTGGTTAATAAATTTGATTTCCATTGATGATTTTTGTGTGATTTTGTTGTCAGCACATTCAACTTTGTACAGAACAAAGTATTCAATGAGAATATTTCTTTCATTCAGATCTAGGATGTGTTATTTGAGTGTTCCCTTTATTTTTTTGAGCAGTGTATATATATATATATATATATATAATGGTCTATGTTTAATATTATCTACAGTTAATTTCTGAAGCTTATAATCATTATTCAAAGCTAGCCTATTCAATAATTTCATCAATTATTTCTTTCTTTTAATGTTTCATGGCAATCAAACTTATACTGTTGAAAAGCCTGCTTATTTCTAGTTCAGATCCTGCCATATTTCTTAACAAAATCTATTTTGTGGGTTGAGTAGTAGAGTTGAGAATGTGGGTTGCACCCATGAAAAACTTGTGAAATCCTCTCTGCCATTGCTACGGTGTTTTTATGCTATTAAAGGCATTTACTTACCAGAAATGGGTGGATGTGAGATTTTCTTTATATGATAACCTTAAATAAAAGTATCGTAGTATTACAGGATTAACACAAATAACAAAAGTAATATTCTTATATTATTTTAGGGTTGCTCCTGCAAATATTGATTATTACATATAGAATAATAGTGACACAAGTAACATTCTACTTTTTCTTCTGGGGATTCTATTTCATTTGTTACAGTCTGCAATGCTGTCTGCATTTTCCACATTTCGGAAATCACAAAAACGTCCAACTAGCTCATTTTTAATAATAATAACCCAAGTATCTGAGGTGAACTCTGAGTCGAAGTGGAGCTCTGTGCCCGTTATCGATCCAGCTTCAGGTGCATCCAGAGTACATCAAGTCACTCATCTCTTAAGTCCATAAAACTTTTGAAATTTTTGTTGTCAGAAATTTCTCTGCTCAGTCTTGATTTTTCAGTGTAACACTTGTTCAACGGTGATCAGAAGGCAGCCTTCCTTACCTCAACCATGTCTTTAAGCAAAGTTCACCTTGTATAGACTGGTTACTTCATGTAGGTTGAAGTTCTGGAATATGACAGCACCTGATAGCTTCACATTTTATTCTTCTCAAATCTTTTGCAGCATCTTTGTGGATCTTTTCAACATGTCTCTTGCAAAGAGACATGATTGATGCTTTGCAACCAAACTTTTGATGGTTCTGTGATCAAGTTTACAGAGCTTTACCTATAGGTTTAGACACTCTTGCCTCTTTTTGTCAGAGAAATGGAAGCTGTCCAATACAGGTACATATTGAAAGACTCTCTCTTCTAAAAAAACTGCCCTCACATTTTTTTCTATTAAACCCCTTCATTTCATGATTTCCAAAATGTATGCATTTCTATTTAGTTTTATTCGTCCCTCAACTACTCTGTGTCTCTTTCATAATTTCAACTAATCTCCACTTATTAGTGCATTTCCGTCACTACCCTTAATCACTAGTGTCATTGCTCGGTCTCCGTCTAGTCGGTCAAAACAAGTAATTTTCTCTGTCAGTGGTGTCCAGCCTTATATACTTTTAGCTTCGGAGTATTCTTGCCTACTTTATTCATCGTCCTGATGATTTTTATTTGCTCATCTCTTCCTTGTATGTAAGTAAAGAAATACTTTCCTTTACTTCTTCCTTCTGGCAATTTCTGCAACTACACCCACTTTACTTTCAGTTATCTGATAACTCTTACCTAACACCCACAGTCTGTCTCTACTCATCACTGAACTCTGTGCATTATTCTTACTTCTGAAACTTCTATTAAAGTCTAGAAGTTGCCCTTAATTGCTTCCTCTTCTTGATTTCCAAAGTCGTCTGTGGTTGTGCTGCCATTTGAAGCTGCAAAACCACGTTCCCCCATGACACCACTGCCTTACATCTACCACTGTAAGACAGTCAACTATCATGTCTATCACTGAACAACATGGTTTATTTTTTCAACTTTTAACACATCACACTTAATCCTCTTTATAATTTATACTCACTATTTCTTTCCTTTAAACCAAATCCACCATAATCTGCCCTTCTACACTATACTTCTCTTATTTCTCCTCATCGCCTCCGTTCCTTTGACAAACATGTCAGTTGATGTGTGTCCTGGAAACAATGCAACCTCATCCCACTTCACTCTTTGTTTTGACATTAATTCTATATCGTCTGTCGTTTGATTTCAGGAATGATTAGCACCAAAGATGGAACACACACAGAGAAGACTTGGGCAGCTGGTTAATAATCATTCAAGAAGTTAATAAATTAACAGCATGGTTTTTGTTCAAATTAAAACCATTTTAAGGATTTTGAAATTAATTAATGGAGAGTTTAATTATACTGCCATTTTTAAGTTAATGAGTCACAATGATGGTTTCTTGTCTTTTCAAGGAATTTGAAAGGACTAAGGCATATGTCAATGTTACTGCCATGTGGATAGTAACACTGAAAATTTTTAAAAATAGTAAAAAGAAGAAAAAAATACTTAGTTTTTTTTTCTAGTTTGAAAAGGTAGTTGAAAGATCATAAAATGGAAGCAAGTCATTTTTAATTGAAATAAAATTACATTTTGGGTTAACCTTGCCAGGACCGTTTCCTTATATACTGTAGTGCATGAGTGGACAATTTGAACATAGTGAGACAGATATAATGCTGCACATAATCTCACCATGGTTACCGGAGTTCACAGCTGAAGTGCACTTGATAATAAGCAGCTTCTCTCATCTCTCTTCTGGTTACACACACTTCCACAGCTTCAATTTAAACTTTTCAGCAGTTAACAGGAGACAAGGGCAAATATTTTATGAAATACCTTCTCCAATTCTGTTTATATTCCCATTACACTGAGTGAATACACAACCCAAAATGGATTTTTTCCCCTAAAATACCCCTGTGTCAGATATGGATAAATCCACCCATGGACTCGATCAGTCCATAATTAATTGATATGTATGGTCATTAACGTGACTAATGCCTGATTTTAAGGCTATCAAAGACAGAAAACTTTTATCCCAACAGCATTTAGGCTAAAGTAACACTGTTAGAGAGTTTATGTAATCTTTGCTGTAAATTAGGCGATGACTTGTGAATAGCATTAGTTCAGCCAACTATCGAAAGGAAAATATAGATAGTAAATATAGAGTTCTGGGTCTGTCCTTGGGTCTTCTCTCGCGATGAAGACATTGGCGAGATAGGGCTATTAACCTATATCAATAAATCAGTCAATCAAGTTTGTTTTTATAGCACGTTTAAGTAACAAGGCAGTTCAAAGTGCTTTACATCATAAATGTACAAAAATAAAAAGTCATAAAAACAATACACAGTCACCAATTGACATTTCAGAAAGTTATTTTTTTTTTTTTTAAATATCGCAATGCACATCATTTTTTTTTTATTAATAGCCTTCATTTCTTTACACTTCCTTTCAAAGTAAAACATATTTGAATTGTGAACTGGAAGGGATCCCAATTTTGTCAATGATACAGAACCAATTGAATATGTAAATGACATATGAATCAAGCATTTAGTGCTCTTTGATTTAACTTAAATATTGCATATGAATGCATTTGACAAAAAGCTTTGTTTCAGTAAACATAGACAGAAAGCCAGACAGAAGTAAAGGGAAGTAAGGGCAGAGGAGGGTGCCAAACGAGATGGAAATCTGTGTCCCTCACGTCTCGTCTTTGAGTCCCTTCAGTGAAGAATCCCACTCAAGGGTAAAGGATAATCTCCAACTGAGAGACGCCTTCCTAGCTTGACCAAAGCCACTGCTGCTGAAAAGAAACAGTCGGCTGATCACAATATAGCAGGTTAAACAGATTACAAAGAGCATGTGAACTCAGACTCACATTGTATTTAGATTCAAAGCACATTGGGAAACACATACCATACAATGAGCACAAACAAACAGGGAGGGGAAAAAAGACTGAAAGAAAGCCTTACAGTCAAAGAAACCCAGTCTTTTTTTAATTAAGCAGTTAGTTTTATAAAAGAAAATTAATGAAAACATAATCATTTTTTCTGGCATGCTAATCTGCTCTTCTTTTTTTGTTAAGTGCTCATGGAGTGGAACAATTAAGGTTTGATTGCTTTTAGAATGAGCCGTATCTCTGAGGTAAGCTTGCTGTCAGACCTGTGGCAGTGATTTAATTTCATTCAGCTAATCAATCTGTTATGCTTCTTACACAGTCACCAGTTCTAACTTTCTGAATTAATGCCACAAAAATAAGAAAAAAGATCTAACAAAACCTCTCACGTCAACATTACTGAAGTTTATGGCTTTGAGAAATGTCATTTCATGCAAATGGGAGCTAATTATTATCTGTTGTTTTTTTTTTTCAGGTGCTGTAAACTGATGTTCATTTGCCTGCCGCCTAGTTGGAGAAGGATGTCATTCCTAATGTATAGTCTGGAATAAGCAGACTCACCGCATGTCCTCCTGGGACAGGTCTAATTACGTGTTCAGAATCTGCAGCATGGCTCTCTGGGCTTTTATGCCTCTGTCACTTCTCATCCACTCAATTGGATTGGATATATCCCAAGAACAACCTACAGCCTCGATTCCTTCTACAAAAACAGGTCACAGTGAGTTCACAGCATGTGGAATGAGTATAATTATTGGGGTGCAGACACCCTCCCCCCACTCTCCCCCGACACACATGACCACGCGCACATACACACGAACATAAAGTTACTTCTAAGAAGATTGAGGGTGTTAGAAAGCGGGTATTCTTGGGCTCTGGGATTAGGATTTCTGGATCAACAGGGATCAGCTGCATATTGTAATCTCATTGACATGAGGAATGGCTATGACATTCTAAATCAGAAATACAATATTCTGCATTAGTCAAAGGAAGGAAGTGCTGCAAATTTCACTCTGTGAGATCATGTCATGGTTTATCTTGTTAAAGCAGTATCTCCCCATGCGAGAGAAACGGATCAGTTACTCAGAGGCATAGCAGACTTTGTGATAGTTAGTGAATCATCTCTGCTTGTTAAAAAGGGGAGAATTTGTCCGGGATAAATTGTAGTCGGCAATAAAACCAAGCTACAAGAAGTGGGGAAAAAAAATATCTAAGTGCACCATTTTACCCTTCTATAATCTTGAAAAGTAAACTATAGTCCTGAAAGGTGGAAAACATGCCCATTGACAAGCTTGAAACCCGAGGGATGCAGTTGAACGCATGCTTGGTTTGTTGTATTCGCATGTAGACCCTCCCAATTCCCTTGTCTGAGTGTGTCTCCCTCTTCTGTCGGAGGAGCAGCGGATCAGAACCCCCTATACATGCGGTACACAGTTAGCAGGTCATTCTTCTGAAGCCCCACACTGCTGTCAGAGAGCCGGGCCTGCCAGATTTATCATAGTCTCTGAATTTCGTATTTCAGGCTTGTGAGGGCAAAAGTTGATGCTGACGTTCTGAGTGACAAGCTGCTTTACCGTACGGAAATTCCAACTGGACCGTTCCATATTCATGAACTGATTTAAATTCTGGCGCAGTACATGGGTTCCTACAAGATACTGAGAAAGACAGCAAGTGTATCCTATCCAAATTCACATACAACTGTCTTTCTGGACCTGTACAAGTAAGGGTGAAGTACAGAGAGTTGAATGGATGCTAGTTTCTGCAAGTTTTAAAGGTTATTTCTGCAGCAGCAACAGATCAGTTCAAACATTGTTTACTGTCTAACATGTGGGTTGCATACTGAGATTGCTGGTAGAACATTTCCAGTGTTTTGACGCAGCTCTTTGATAAAAAAAACATTACTTTAGAGTTTGCTCCACGATGTCCTTGCAGCTCCATGTCAGACACCCAATGTGATTTTGAGATGTCTGATTTAAAGAGACTTAAAAATGACTTCAAAACAGAATTAATCTGAGGCTTATCTGTTTAGATCTTGCCTCAACTTTCAACACAACCTTTCAGAGCAATGTGTGAGAATGCAGACTGAGTGCAGTGTGCTGATCCGAAGACAAACTGACCTTGAGACACAATCTAAAACAGTTTGATTGTTTTTATTATCTATTTGTTCAGATCAAGACATTTAATTTACCCTTTTAAACTACTTTACATTCAGTAAATCTTACAGTCTTAGTTGCTTAATGTTAAGTTTCTGTGAGTTACCGATTAAGCAGTTTTCCTTGGAAACATCAAAGTTATTCTTGTACAAAACATGTTGAGTTCTTTCCATTTACAATGGTGATGTTAAGATCAGGCAAATAATTGGTATCCCGCACTATAGAGCAGTTGTGATTAGATGCAGATTTTGTATAAAATCTAGATTATGGTTGATTATTAATTATTTGAATCAGCAATAGTTGACCCATTCTGATTTGTGAACAAAAACATCCTATTGAACTTATTTCTGTTGTGGAGATGTATTGCTTTTCTCAGTAGCAGCGAATCTACAGCAGCTCAGATTTCATGGGAAGAAAAAAGAAGTTGTGCACCAAGATAAAGACTGAAAGAGCTTTTCAGGCAGAAATGAACAGCTGGATCAGCTTATGTTCCCGAAGAACAACATTTAGTTCTGTTTAGTTTATATAGCATTAATTCATGAAGAAGGTCATGCTGAGGAACTTGCCAAGACAAACAGAACCAGTTTATATTCAAAAATGCATGTTTTTTTTTTTCAATCCTATTCCACAGTTTCAAAAGCACTTCCATAAATATCTAATAAATAAGCAATAGACATGCATTTAATGTTAAAACTTTAAGTAGATCTTTTTTAAACAGATATCTTACATTTTAATTTCCTGCTTTATGTCCTTCACATATTTTAGTCTGAATTGTCATTTGACTCTTTTTCTTTAATATTAATTAAATATTCCAAATTCTATTCAAACCCTCATTTTCCTTTGAGTTGATTCAGTCTGACCACAATTTGCTTTGGAATTAAGTCTTTTCATAGTAAAATAAAGAGCTAAACCAACTTTCAACAGCACAGTTCTTAAATTAATTTCTCCTTTTTATGCTTAACCTTGTTTAACTAAATTATTCTTTTCTATTTGTTAGTTGTGTAATTATTTTTGTTTTACATTTCTATACATATTTACATTCAAGAGCAGAAAGCAGAACCAAAGTTAAATTCTTTGCTTTACAAACTTTCAAATAGCAGATTGTGATTATTACATTTGTGTTATTGCATAAACTTTTTTTTTATCTGTCTTTAAAAAAATAACTGTCTTTTCCTTATTGTTTGAAAAATGTTCTACAAATCAAAGGCAGATTGATTAAAATACATAAACTGAATTAGATTGGTTTGCATATTTTAGGACATTGATAAATCTATTTTACTGACCATGAATCAGACAGAACACAAAAAGCTTTGCATTTTATCATGCATTAATGTAGAGAAATGTTTTTTATGTAGGTTGCTGCAATTTGCTCAGACCAAATTAAGCGTGAATAGGACTACACAGCTGCAGGCATTACTTTTACTTATTCCCACCACTTTTTATTTTCCTTTTCATATATTAGTTATGATCATATGTGTGGTGTTTGCAGATGTGCTAACCTGAAGTAACATCATTCATGAACTGGAAAAGGGTTCAGATCTTTAGCCTTCAGAGAGATGTTGAGTCTATAGATATATATTACAGTATCAGTCCTGACTGCACTGTACATCTCTGGTTCTGAAAGCATGGGTGATACAGTGAATCAGTTATCATTTAGTCCTGATTTGTAAATACAAATCATCCTAACAGCTCATAGGAACAGTGCAGCAGCATTTCTGAAACTAAACATAGCCACATATCTTAAAAGGACCAAAGCAGTGTAAAAAAAAAAAAGAAAAAGAAAAAAAAAAGATTTTAGTTGCAATCAAACTCTGAGTCCTTCACATGGGAAGTCAGTTTCCTTATCTACTGCCGCACTGAGCAGCCACATGTAACGGCCTTTGCAGGGAAAGTGAAATCCACAGCTTCCTGTAGTAATCAGGGGTGCTGATCCCAGCTGTAAACATCAACCAGTCTTCATATTCTTTTAGATTTCTTTAATCAGATTTGTTGTCTTTTGTATGTGCTTTCAGGGCTATTTATGGATCTTCTATGTCCTTCTGACTTTAATAATATAATAAAAAGACACCCGAAGCTTCAGTCTGTATGACTGAAGTCCTTTTTCAATTTCCAAAAGAAAAAATTACCAAAATTGCACACCAAGCTCTCCAGCATTCTTTGCCACTGTTCTTTTAGGAATGATTGCCACAACATTTCTTCAGCCTCAGCATGTCCTACTGTAAGTGTCTCAAGTGAATGGACCGATAATAACAGTGCAGACCTGTTCTTTGTATGTTTTATTGACTTGCTCCAGGGTCTTCAGAGGGTCTCACTCTCCTTCACCTGGAAGACTAATCACAGGCTGCTCCCTAGCTTGTGAGGTGAAAAACTCTCTTAAAGACCACCATGCCCTGAACATAAGTTCAGAGTACAGCTCTCTTTAGACAACTAGTATGAGTCACTTGCCAAGGCCGAAAATGATGGTGCAACATGTATTACATTACTGACTTGTATGGGAGAGAATGACAGAATAAGCTCTGGATAAACTCCTCCATTATATTCCCGAAGAACATTACTTTTTTTTTATTGAACAGCTGTACCCTGTAAACTCTCTACTCCCAGGCAACTTTTGTGCATTCAAACCATGTTTGTTTGGTGAATTTCTGTCACTGAGGTCTTTTCAGAAGAGACAACAGCTGTTTATATTCACAAATGTAATTTTATATCTAATAAATCAGGGTTACTGTGCATATTATCAGTGTCCAGTGAAAATGTATATGTCCCAACAGTATTTTTGTGATAAATTGATCGGGAAACCGCAGCAAACACAATGGTTATTAGGATGTGGGATGTTTTTGCATCTTATGCTTTACATCTCCACCACAGCCTGTTATTGTTTCTCAATCATTCACCAGGGTAAAGAGGAATCAGGTTTATTCAGATTTAGCAATAATTTCTGTCAATGCACGCTTACACAATTGTTTCGGAAATAGCCTTAAAGAAATTATAAAACGTTTTCAATAGGAAAGTAAACTGATTAGTCTTGCTGCTAACTGATGTACTTTACTGTACTATCAATAAATTATAGAATTCAAGTCCTTGGTGAAATAAATATTAAAACATCATATTAGGCTGACATTTCAATCCATTATAATCAGCTTAAAAGAAAATAAAAGCATTTGATGCATGCAACTTTATGTAAAAGTTAGTTTACATGTTTATTCAAACCTTTGAATTGACATTTATTACTATAGTACTACAAATTCTGTCATTTTTACTTCAGTGTTATAGATTTTGTGAGTTACCTTAGATGGATTTGCTTGCATTTGGCGCAAATAGTCAAACCCCATGGATCCCTAGACCCATTAAACATACACTATTAAACATAATCGTTGCTCTCCACTCTTTTGGATTTCCCCCTTGAAGATCTGAAACAAAATGGATGTGTTTTGAAATTAGAGTTAATGAACAGTAATTTTTTCCACCACCTTGTAACTGGATATGGGAAAAAATGTATATATTTTTTCATTTAATGAAAGCACTGTCACCAAGCTCCAAATGTGTTTTTATGTGTTTTGAAAATGACATGCCCAAAATGAATTTATCTCAGGAAGGAAGAAAGCCACTTGCAGCTCCAGAGCTGCAGGTTCCATCTCACTATAAGGAAGTTGACCATGTCAAAGATTTTGGACGAGGCGCTTTGGAGCGCATCTGGTGCAGCTGGACCACTGGTACAGAGTAGTCCATTTCCTACCACTGAATGAAGGGCTTGTGCGATTAGGAAACCCCTTGTTCAGAGTAGAAGGTGCACAATTCAGGTTCATGCAGAGCAGGAAATTGTGAGACTATGAAGCACTGAGATTAAGATTATTCATCTGAGATTAAGGCAGGTGAATCATTCATAATTTAATTACAATTATTTAATTTTATTTGCTTACATATAGATATTGGGGCCAAGGCCGGTGGTTTTGCCACTGTTGAGTTACTTGTATTCATCTGCTTGACGTGTGATGGCACTGTGTGGATTATTTGTTCAGCTTCTATTAGAATATTAGTTAAACCAAATGAAAATTTAATTTAATTTCATCATCTTATGATGGAGAAAAATAGATTCACTTGATTTTTTTTAAACTCTGTTAGTCAAGATGACAACAAAAAAAATCTAGCACAGCCTCCAGAAAGAACAAGAATCTGATCATATATCAAATATCTAGCTGTAAAACTGAATGAGGACATTTTACTCGGCTTCATATATCAAAAAATATATTTGGTGCTACATGTGCTTTCAGAATATCTTATAGTGAACATGAATGTAAATGTAAAGCAATAAACAGAGTTGTATTATTTGTCCTACCATAACTGAAGAGACTTGGTTAGTTAATTGTTACAATGTGGAGACGTATTGTGCAGCAGCAAATTTCCTAGAGATCCTAGAGAATGATCACCCCCCCCCCCCCAAATAAATAAATATATATATATCAGTGAGATACTGTGCTTGTTTAAATAATACTGAAAATGTTATGTGTGAGTTTTTCTGCACAATGCAAGAAAGTCAAGAAAAAATAAAGGTTTTGTTTCTTCAATGCAGCACACCACCAGCCTGTAATTGTTCTTTTGTCTGAGCTTTTGTTTAACAGTCTGATGTACAAAGGAAATTATTTTCACTTTTATTCAGACTTACTCTGCTTTGCTTTGTACATTGAAACTAATCTATAATTTAATGGCAGCCGCATACACAAAACAAGCTTGACAAAGCAAGAACAAAACAAATTTCAGAGAAGAATCAATTAAATTAGAGAAGAGACACATAATTATTGATTATTTTTAACAAATTATTTTTTAGAGTTATGGATTGGAGACAAAAACTTATGTTTGAAAGCTGCAGTATGTACCTTTTAGAAAGAATGTTTTTTGCATATTTGTTAAAATATCAAAACATCATTTCTCATTTTGTACTATTTATTTCTCATCTTTGTATATTATGTATATACACATAACCTGCATCTTAACTCGAGTCGAGTAAATCTCAATCTCGTTGTAATCTGTTGATGACAATGACAATAAATCTTATCTTATCTTATCTAAAACTGTCACCATGTTGTGACAGCATGTTATGAGACAGAAAATTTATGAAAAGATTGATCTCCCCCACGTTCTCCTTAAGCTGTTATTGGTGTCTGAAAAAAATTCACCAGTCCCGATCAAAAACAACCAACCAGAGCCAGGAGGAAGGTCTTAGCGATGTCAATCAATGCTGCTAAATGTGCTAATGGCAGAGAAACAACTTACCATTACAGAAAAATTGTTTATCTGCCATCATCAGTGGCCATGGTAACTTGCCTAAACAGGCGTATACTGTAGCGTTAGCAGAAAGCAATAAGAGCAGGGAAATTGGGAATGAGCAGTGGCATATAGTATTGATTGACAGCTCTAAGTCCCGCCTCCAGGCTCTGATTTGTTGTTTCTAGTTAGTACTGAGAGAAGGCAGAGAAGCTTGATTTCTTTCACAAATTAACATTGACTATTTAATAACAAACTGTCACAATATAGCGACAGTTTCAACAAATATGTTTCATACTGTAGCTTTAAATAAGGGATATAAATATCTAACTTTTTTGGCAGTTGATTTTTTTTGTAGCAAGTTATTAAAACCATACCAGTCTTGGTGGGATTAGGTTTAGTACAGTAACTCATCAAAATAGTCTTCAAAGTGAAGGTAGAGCTGAGCTTTTACAACACGGGTGTAACTATCATCACCTTCCTTTGCTCTGTTTAATAGTTTGCTCAACAATAATTGTATCAGTGAAGCTGGTCATCTGACAAAAGTTCTGCTATGATTGTTTTAAGGCTGCTGAGATCATTGTAGGTTTTTTTCTTAAGAAAGATTATCTTATTTACCATCATGAAGGATTTCTTTTATAACTTGCATTCAGAATCCGTGTATAATGTTCCCACTTCTTTGTTGTCTTCAGACAGACTGATCACTGACAAACCCTCAGACAAACAAGTTAGTGTGTGGTTGGATATCACAACTCAATCAATCACTTTAACATAGGTGTGTGAGCTTGCATAATGTCTCCCGGAGACCGTTTACAATCTGACAAGCAATAATGAATGCCAGTAGACTTATGGCCCCGAAAGATAAACTTTAATCAGCCTCCTTTGCCTTTGTCTTGTTTGAGCATGCCCTTGCATATCCTACATTGTATGCATGGCAGCAAAAGCAAATAGCAAATGGGAACTTATTTAAAATTTTTCATTTAAATGTGAAGACCTTTCCTAATATAATCACCATCATAAAATTGCCTGAAGTGACCCTTCAATCAATCTCTGTTTGATTCATTTTAACCACAGACTGTTGTTCCATTAACTAAAGTACATGCACTGCATTCTATAAACGTGGACAATTTCTGCAGATTTCTATCTGTAAATGTCAAGATTCCTTCAAGTCGTTCTCTAGGGAGTAATTTGCACAGAAAGGTTTAAATTTAGTTTAAAATATTGTCCCTTTATGTTAGCAAAAAATTGCTGCTTTTGCTACATTTTTTAAAAATATAAAACACACTTACTCTTTAGAGATAGTCTGGAGAAGAAGAAAAAACCCCATTTTGGATTAATAATTTAAGGTAAATAAGGTAATTTTTTTGACAGTCCTCAAACTTGTAATAATTACAAACTATATTTTGTGGCATATAGTTTGTGGCACGATAATCTCTGCTTATAATTTTGGGGAAAATGATCAAATAATTTGTACAATTTGATATCTACAATATGTAGTATTATTGTTGATGGCAAATTTATCTTAAAAGTGAGAAATAAAGAGACCATAAAATATAAATAAATCACAATCCATCTTTCAATTGTTTATCAATCCAGATATGTAACTACATAAACACTTTTGACAATAAAAAGATGTTTGACACTCCAAGATGCAAATCAACATAAGCCCCACAGAAAGACAATGTTTATGAGTCTTACAATGGTAGACTGTACAGAGTTAGGTGAGAACAGAGAATGCAACAAGTTGCTCAAAATACAGACACTATTGTGAGATAACATTAAACACCAGAAGACATAGTTACATGGCTGGAATATTTGATCTCCAAGAAGAAACCGAAGCAAGCAATGTTATACTGTGAGCTCTGTGTGAAAATAAAATAAAGCACAGCTACAATGGGCAATCGTCTGTGAGGTGTGAAAGAAACTCAGGGCAACTACTGAGGTGCTGCAATCCTCTAGCACTTTGACTTGTGTTAATTAAACAGAAATTAAAGAAATAATAAGGATGTCTGTTTTTTTAATGCAAATGGTATAAATTGTTTTCTCACAAACCTTTGCATGTGGCCCACATTGCTTTAAAAAGGAAGAGACATATTAAAGAAAAGGTCACACCAAATAATATTCTTTTTCAAAACACGTCACACAGTTGAAGCATCACTGGAAAATAATAGGTGAGATAAAAAAAACCAAAAAAATAAGCAGAGCTTAACCGTAGCATCACAGGATTAGATCACACAAGTCCAACAAACACTCAGATATTTTTGCCACTATTACATATAGAATGTGATTATTTTTGATATAGGAATACAAGTATAAGTAGACTATTTTAGTTTCATGGGAACAGATATTAACTTTTAGACTGTAGCAAGATCAAAAAGCAGAATGGGACATTTTTCCTCCTCAGCTTTGGGGGAAATCTAACAATTTCTGAGGACTTTTCAAACTTCCTGCCACAGCTGTCTGTATATTCACAACTAAGGCATAACCATGTGTTAAATTCCTTTAAGATGCTACTGAAAAGATAGCTAATCTTTTTGTGCAGTCTCCAGGAGACGAGATATGCATCTGCACAGTAATGATTATTTTTAAATTGATTCCACAAATTCTTTAGAGAGCTCAATTCATTTGTCTTTTTAATAATGCAAAATTTAATAATGAATCCAATTTGCTTCTCTTCTGTGCCCCCCTGTATTATCCTTGGATGCAGAACACCGTCCTGGCATCTAAATGTCTTCAATACAAGATTAACAATTGACAAAGGGTTGCGGGTTGCCGGGTGATTATTGGCTGCAGGCGGAGATTAAAGGAAAGCAGCCGCACAGCTGACAGTTTGGTTATCTCTTTTGGACTAAATGAAAATCATGGCCTGAATCCATCAAAGGAGATTAGGAAAATGTGAGCCCATTACTGATGTCCTCTCACAGGTTGGTGTGTCTGTATATGTTTTTTTTTTTTTCTTCCAGTATTCGATCACAAGGCAAACATTTTGATTCACCTCTTCTGCTCAAAGAAGACATCCCCCTCCTCTAATGTCTGCAACTTCATTTGTGTATGCACATGGGAGCACTTGCTTTAATTTTTTTCTTTGGAACACAGCTGTGTTAACTCCAAAGAGGAAAGTTGCTCCACCTCAAAAATAATTAGCTAGTTAAGATTCTGCACGGCACTGTATATGGCCTGTAACAGATAACATAATGAGAGATGACTGAATGAAAACAAAATCATGTGAATGACTGTTGAGTTTCTCTTAAAGTTAAGAAAGTGCTGGCAACTAAAAAGACTTTGGAGTTATCAGGAGGGTGGAGTTCCCCGCCTGAAGTTATTAGAACTCAATAGGGCTGTGGCACTACAATATATTTCGCCCACTGAGTGACAAAAATCACAGCTGACACTGGAACTGTCAAGGGCACATTTCCCTCAACGAGAGGGGAGATCCGCAGGGAGAGGCAAGTGAGTGTTTGTGTCAGAGGAAACGACAGTATTTTATGAATTTCTTGGCCACTCGCATCTTTCAGCAGTAGTTAAGGAGTCATCCCCCCAGCGCCCGCCCCCTCTGTTACCAGAGGAGAGGAGTCTGAGAGATGTGTTATATGTTAAATCCATGGTCTTAGGGTAGAAAAAAAATCTAAAAGCAAGCCTGTTGTCAAAACCAATTTGTATATCACAGCAGGTTGCAATGCATTATCATAACACCAGCTCAGCAACTGCGGCTTTGAATTCATAATCTAAAAAAGGTGAGTAGGACAGTATGTTTCAAGGTTGCCATTCCGATATCTAATATAGAAATAAACAGGAAACTAGAATTTTAGAACACTTTATATCGTATAAAGACTTAGAATTAGAAATTAAAATGAGTTAAATATATGGACATCTGTGATTCCAAGATAATTCTACGTTATAGAATAGGGGAATAGGGGAAATTTACGAAGACATTTTTGATAAAAGTCCAAAGATGAAACAACTGAGGATTTTTAAAGAAACTCAGTGATCTCACACAGTGATCCAAGAAAAAGCCAATAGTAGAAAATCACTTGTTTAAAATGTATGGAAAGAAGTGAAGTTCAAGATGCGTGGAAGAAGCTCCCAAGACAAGAGATTTGAAAGCTATTTATGGAAAAATGAGTTAAAAATCCCCCTCAGTTTTATACTGGAAATATTGGGGGTTTTATAAAGTATTCAATAAACTGTCCAGAGCTTGCTCCATCTTTATTCTGCATGTCATTTCACTTCATAATATATAATTTATAGACCAATTTTTTTGGATTACTTTGTGAATTACTTGGGTTTTTAGCAACATCTGGTGTGCAATTTATCTCAGTTGTCTCATTAATCAATACAGTTACTGAGAAAGCCATTAATGCACTCAATGCTTATGTTTCTTGCTGTATGAATTACAAAATAATCATTTGTGGTCATTTAAAGGGGCCTGGATATCATGTCTGCAGATCCTTCACTCTCCTGAAAGGTGCATTTATAGCTGGATGTTCCTTTAACAGTCTGGTTCAAGTAGATGTTTAAAGGAGGCTATGGTGCACATTAATCGGGAAAAATATATAGAAGAGTGAGATAATAGGTCTTATTCTTTTGTAGACTGTCACAGTGTTTGCATAAGGTTGTGATGGTTCTGTGGTTGTTGGTGGACTGTGGCAAAGATAGTTATTATGTAGTTAGAGGAGTTAGCATTGACTCTAGAGCTGAATGTTGGAGGAATATCAAAGGAGCTGCCAAGATGTGATCTTATATAATAATTTAGATTGGTATTTAGCAGAATACCTTGACTTGTTTTAGAGCAGTCAATAGGTGAGCTTGAGATTATCTTAAGCACAAGGTCCTAGAGGAAAACGCCAAAAACGTTAGATAAGGATGTGAACCGTGGATTTTTTTTTTTTTAGAGTGACTTGATGCTATCTTCATAGGATCAAAACTCTGGCAAAGTGCCAGGAACAAAGGAACTGCAACTCATTGGGTCAGCAGACACTTTTTGAGAATGTTTTCACACAAGTATTTCTTTGAACGTGTAGTTTTCAGGTCATACAACAACAAAGTTCAACAATTTCTGAATAATAAAACAACCTAAATGTCTTTGTTCTGGCTATGGGAATGATGGAAAATTGTGTAAAAACCTGTTGTTAGGTTTGTTTAGGTAAAAATGGATGAAGGACAGATTATTTATTGTTCTCAAGATTTAAAAATATAAAATGGAACATTCCTTGATCTATTTATAAAATTATACTTTGCTACATTTTCCATCGTAGGATAGTATTTCATAATTATTTATTCAACAAGCTTTCTGTGGAAAGCACTACAATTTTCAAGACAGGTTTATGATCTTCCATACCATGGGAGAACAAACAAAGTATCCACCTGCATAGCTTTTTGACAATACTGAGTCAAATGAGGTTACAGCAAGCATATGGGCTTGTTGAAGCTCTTACCCAATTTCCTAGCAGCCTGCTGAGATTCTCCATCAACGTCCACCAGGAAGCTGTGCATTCTAACCTGCAATGGTGACACGTGGATTGGTCTAATTAACAACAGCAAGAAGCAGGTTTGTATAATTACTCTGTTCCTCAGAGTTTGCTTTTTAGCAACATGCGTGTCTAATGGTAAAATGCTGCCAAATGCCAGTTGTTAGTTAAGTACCCTCTCTTAGGCCGAGCCTGTCATTAGTAACACGGACAACCCACTGATGCGAGACAACAGAATCGTGTACGTCAACTGGATAAACAAAAGTTACCTTCGAGTAAAAACTAAAGCTTAGCTCATTGGCATTGTTATTGTGAACATTTGTATTGTACTGCAAGCAGAAACAAGTTAGCTTGTGAGTGAAGTTGTTTCCTAAGACAAGTGTTGCTGGAGTCTTCACTTCAAATACTTTGTCATATTTCTCATCAGAGAAAAACTCTATCTCCAAATTATAATTGCACCTTTTCTTTCCAAAGTGTGACAACACTGAGTTATCATTAATTATTATCTTATGCTTACTTGAGTGTACTTATATTAAGAGACTGTCTTGGTTTGGTTGACTTGATTGCACACAAATATCAGATTTAACTTTTAACCTGCATGTGCAACTGATTTCTTTGTCAAGGAACTTCAAAATATCATTGGGAGATGGAAGATTTTGTCATAATAATCTATTCACTGTTATTTGAACACCTGTCTATATTTCCTTCTTTTTGACTAATCTTATTTTGCCATTTTTAACATAATGAAAGTTGTAAAATGCATAATTTTAATTCTAAATTTGAGCATATGTATTCAGAAGAATTATGTGTCCCAAGAATTGAATGTTGTTTTAATTATTATCATTATTTCAAGGAAAGATTTGCCATATGTTTGGTCTTTCAAGTCATAAGTATGAAGTAAAGAAAAACGTACAGAACCTGTTTTCCCGAGGCTGTGTACAGCTCATATATTCTGAGATTTCCTCCTCTGTTTTTTTATGCAAGATATTAAAACTCATAATTTGTTGGTCATAAAAAAAACCTGTTAATAAACCTGATGAACTTTTGATAAAATGTATTTTGTTCACGTTTTTATTTGTGTAAAGTAAAATCTAAATTAAAATGAGCAATTATCTTAACTTTAATAATTATGATTTACATTTTGATTTTGGTAATTACCACTTCCTGTAGGTTTTTCTTAGGATCTTTTTCTTTTGATTGAAACTTAATTATTGAACTGTTGACCCAGATAAGTCTTAATCCTCACAAATATACAGCAAAACTCAATGGATGTGTATATAATTCAATCTGCCATAAGATAGAGTTCTGAAAAGATAATTTTGAAAAGTGTCTGCAATTTTGGTATTTTACATCACTTTTTAATATTTTAAAAAGTGAAACAAAACAATTTTTGTACATGTGTCAATAATTGATCTATACATTTGATAACACACCTTTCATTATGTCCTAAAGCACATGCAGTTCACTGGTGCTCTGAAATAGTAGGTCCTAATTTTTGGCCTGAAGTGCCACAGTTCTACACATAAATGTCATAAACTAATACCTAATATTCAAAATGGTTTTGGAAATCAAATCCACCCTGGCTATTTCCTCAACTTGTAGCCAACAGGCAGTGATTTAAAAAAAATAAAGAAGCATATCTCGAGCACAAAGCACCACAGAATCTCTCATTGACATGACCTTGACTCAGAAATTGAACTCAGACACAAATCTAAAGGGGCGTTTCAAAAGTTAACTGTACAAATGACATAAAGTCAGAGAGCCAGATTTTGCATTGCTCACTGGATTTTTGCTTTGATAACCACTGAATCTACACCACTAATGAGGTCACTTGAGGTCATCTGTCAGTATTGAAATCATAACCACACATGGATAAATGAATAATAAACTCTAAGGCAATTTTGGACCATTTGCAAGCAAAAAAAAAGGAAAAAAAAAAGATCTCCTTTGAACTGCTTTGATATTTATAATTAAGATTAGCCCTTTCCTGAGGTTAATATCTCATAAACCCCATCTACAATTTCACCACTTTTTAATGACACTCACACCGCATTCAAGGAGTTTAACCTCCACAAGAAAGAACCTTGGACGGAGCGCCACAATGAATATTATACATCATTAATTTGGCTTAATGAGTCAGATGATAGTGGTACGGTCTGGTGAAGAAGTGCAGCAATTTGGAGGAGAGGAAACCAAGTTAAGCAGTAAAACATTTTAACAAGCGGACTTTCTTCATTTTGCATGAACAAACAAAAAAAAAAAATCTAACTTTAGCTGAGTAATTGGTAATTCAGTGTGCATTCAGAATTAATCTTGAGAACCATGGAAAAGGCAGACAATATGACCAGTATTTACTGAGACATAATGTTCTTTTCATGTCTTTCTTTCAACCATGATGTTTATTCACTTCCCTCAGTTGTCTTTCCTCATCTGTGTCCCTGCCAGCTGTCTTCTCCTTGACATCAGCGACAGCCATCTCACACAATGATCTGATTAGACAGTGTGTTCCAAATTAAAGAGCAATAACCTTGGGCAGGTTGACAGACAGGCATGTGGTCGAGCATTTTAGATGCATAGT
Source organism: Xiphophorus maculatus (assembly GCF_002775205.1). Taxonomy (NCBI): domain Eukaryota; kingdom Metazoa; phylum Chordata; class Actinopteri; order Cyprinodontiformes; family Poeciliidae; genus Xiphophorus; species Xiphophorus maculatus. The sequence goes on along the minus strand of NC_036465.1, from coordinate 14,756,143 downwards.
CTATATGGGGTGAAGTTAGGCTAATTTTCCAAACTTGAATTTCAAAACACAAAATAATATGACTAAACAAAAATATGTGCAAACTCTTGTATTCTAAATGTTGACATAAAATGCAAAATAATAAATAAATAAAAAATTCCGAAAGTTATATCCTTAAATATCTGAATAAATTTTCCATTTTACCAGAAATGCTTTATTATCAACTTACCTGGAATGATAATCGGTATACTAATGAAAGGTGCCATGCTATATTAAACTATTTTATTGGCTCTCTTTCACTTTTAATATTAGGTCATTATACTTGTGACAGAAGACAGCAAATTTGTCACAGTCAGGCAGTCAACTGACCTCATGGCCAGCAAGCTTTAATAAAACTGCTTCTAATTTCCCTGAAATTATTTTTGAGATAAGACAAGGTGATGTGAAGCGGTGGCAAGACGGTACGTGGGGGGTTGTGAACTGTGGGCTGGAAAACTCCATCACTCTGTAAATCTATGGTAATGTTTTGTGTTAGAGCTAATGTGAAAGATGTGTAAGTCAGTTAATTTTTAATGCCCGTTTTAGCTCAATTCCTAACTCATCATCATCACCATCAAGTGTTGGCACTTTCCTTCATTAGGTTCTTTGCAAGAAAACTAAGGATCATTTATTTGCTGATAAAAAATATGATCTTTCAGTGTGGTAAAGTTCCTTACTTTGGATACTCCGTTTTGCATTAAAGGAAAATGTGACATTTAGATAACCTTCTACAGAGTGGATAATGTAGTAGTTTGTTATTAATTCAGCCTAAACAGCAGACACAACATTTAGTGGTGTGAAAAAGCAACCTTATACCACAAGGATAAAAATGTAAGGATAAAAATGATAACACGTTAATGTTGGCCACTTAACAAGCTGCAGCGCTTTTAAAAAGGTTTTAATTAAGTGTTCTTCTATCTCAATGATTCTATCCTTCCATCTCCCTGATGTTTTCTGGCTGCTATTTCAAAACTGAAAGGAGCATGTTCCAAGCTTTTGTTGCCGTTTCACGCTTTTTATATGTGCAACTAAAAACCATAGCTTATCCTTTTCCACTGAAGCATTCAGAGCGCCAGTGTGGCCTCAGCGCCTGTGTTGTGTGTGTTTGCATAATGAAAAAGGGAGAGGAGATAAGCAAGTGACTCTGAAAGGCTAATGCCACAGGAGGCGGTGATGTCTGTCAAGAGCAAAACTCACCTCTACAAAAAAATACTTACTGCTAAATTACAGTAATTTTGATCTAATCATCAAAATATGCTTCCAGAAATATGATTATGTGCTTCGCATAGTGAAAAATTGCTCATTTTGTGGCTGTGCAGTACTGCAGCATTAATTTAAATTTCTCAGAGTGTTTTAGTTTATTTATGCTCATTGAATGTGGGGCTATCTCTGTATTGTTTAAGCATGTATATCCACCACGCCGTAGCCCGTTTGATTTACACAGTCATGAACTTTGGAGGACAAATTGTTGCCTGATTTCCAAACTCATCAGTTAAACTAGAACGCATTGTTTTAGAAATACATCCAGATAGCGACAAAATGATGGGTAGATTTCCAGTAATTTCCAGTGATGGATTGCACAAGACTCAATTAAATGGTTCATTCTCGATACACTATCTACCGTTATATTAATTTACAGCATAAGTGATTTGTGCTGCCAAAAGAGGAAAAAAGAGTGATTTTTATATTACTCCTGTGGTGATAAATATGCAGTACAAACATACAAAAGAATTAGGCAAAACTCCAAGTCAGCTCTCCGGGGTAGGACAAATCATTTTTCTTTATTTCCACAAAAGCAGCTGTATAATAAATGTTACAATGTACTAAAATACACCCACTTAACATCCTAATATAATAATAATAATAGTAATAATAATAGTAATAATAATAATAATAATAATAATAATAATAATAATAATAATAATGATAATAAAGTTTACAGCCGATTTATTTTTGTGTTGGCATGAGAGGGAAAAAACACTACCCCACTTATATATATATATATATAGATCACAGTGTTCCCAGTGCCAGTCCATTATTAGTGGTTCGTTTTGATAATTCATCACTTGGAAAGATACATTTGCAGAAGGTTTCATCAGAAAGAAAAGGAAAAAAAAGAGAAAATTCCTAATAAACCCCCTATAAATATTTCAGTGCATTCTAGCTGCTGGTTTTCCATATTCCGACAGGGGCATGCCTGACAAAAGGGGTAGCCTGTGCCTTGCACAAATATCAAACTCTAAAATATTTGAATAATGGAAGAAACAGAGTCCTCCTCTCAAATCCTCAAAGTGAGTTTCTGTCAAGACGGAGAGAGCGAAAAAGCCAGCTGGTGAGAGACAGAGGAAGAACTTTGGTCAGTATCCATTCTGACAGGAATGACATTTCTATTCTTGTTTGCTTGACAGAGCCCCATTGTTACTGGCTTTTCACAATGGTTAATGCACATCATTTCTATCACAAAAAACTAAACTTGATATTTATATCAGTCAAAACACTGAAAGTGAGGTACCGGCCTATACACTCCAAAGAGCCACACCGATCCCAGACATATCAGTATTTTATCTTTGGGTCTGAACAAGACTTTCCTTAAGAGCACAAAGCTACAAGACAAGGTGGAATGGAAATAGGAAGGATAGTTAATGGAGTCCCAGTTTTTAAACCCATTCATTTTTAAAGCCACGTATTGCCATTGCTGCAGCAGTCTGAAATCAAGGCTGCCTGAAAGCCATTACAATAACGTTACATTTTCACAGATTATTTATTAATCTGACACAGAAAGGTGCGAGAAACCACCTTGGAGCACACTCCATCCTTCAGTTATGCCTTTTGAAGGAAGATAGAGAGGGAGGATGAAAATCTGCAAAGGCTCTTTTCACCCTTCACCCATTCTGGTTGGCTTTCATTGGTGCTACTGTCAAAATCTGACAGGTCTGAAACATTCTAGACTATATCTTCCAAATAAATGCCCCTTTTTCCAGCTTGAGGTGACAAGGTGAGATCTAAAAGGGACTATTAGAGATGTGAAATAAACAGGTGTGCTGTTGATCAGGAGTTTAAAGGATGATCCTCTGATTTCAATCTCTTTTGAATAGAAATATCTCCTCTATAGTTTTACAATCTACTTTGCAGAGTGCGCAATGTAGCAAATCCTCTACTGAAAGCAATGTTCCATTTGTAATTGAAAACATTCTGATCTGCATATGCGCCCTCAATTACCTTACTGCATCTAACAAATGTACTAGTCCATAAATCAAAAAAGCATGCAATCCAAGCTAATAATGAAAAAATTGATGAAAGACATATCAGTACATGTTTGTTTGTTTTTAACAGAGGGAGATTAAAAGTCAACCCATCAAAGAAAGCCCACTGACTCCAACCAATTGTGTCAGAACCGAAAACAATGAACCCCAGATTTAATGCTGGCTCCATTTTTATGTCCAGAATAGGTCATTTTAATATCCACACCTGGATTCAGTGAAGTTTAATCAGGAGTCAGAAGTAAAAGACACACTTAACTTTTACTTTCAGCTACCTCAACTTTCCAGTGAGAGTGGGGACAAGACCAAGGAGAATATTTGATAATGAAGACAACATGTGCTTCATATAACAGCTGCAAAAGTGAAGCACTGTTAAATTTTTCTATAACTTCAAATAAAAGCAAATAAAAGCTGTTTTATTACATTAAGCATGTAACAAAACCTGTTCTTGTAACAAAGCAATTTTTACAACTTTGAAGTCTTGAATTGACCAGGTTTTTCTACTCTACAAATTAACCTGTCGCCACAATTTTCAATTAAAATTTCCATTTAATTCATTAGTGAGCATAGTTCTATTGACATTTTTAATTTGAGGAAGGAAAAAGAGTTGCTCCTAATTAACTGTTACTCTTAGTTACCAATCAGAGACCTGTGATTTGCACTGCTACAGCAATTTTAAATAAAGTAATAAATAATATAAAAATAAGAACAACAAGCAGATTTCACAAGCATTGAGTTTGTTCTGACCAGACAACAGAATTACTATTTTTTAGCCTGCTAGAAACCAAGCCCTGTTTGGACCCTAAGCTATTGAGAAACGGTTGCTCACTGGAGGCATGGATTTTGTTGAAGTTTTAAACAATTGGGTCTGCAAAAGTTTGGCAGAGACGCATGCAATGCACTCACTTGATCGTGAAGGAAGCTATGCTATGAAACTCACCACACTGTTAAGACAACTCCAATTTTAAGTGTGGACTAAATGGCTCTTTTTTGTTTCTCAGATTAAAAAACTGAAAAGTGTTTGGACTTTCTAAAGTTTTTGTAATGTCAGCCAGCCCAGTGAGCAGTCTTTTTCAGTTGGTAGCTCAAGAGCTTATTTTCTTACTTCTAAAGAAGAGTCGCAAATATAGAGACAGGGTGTCAAAGCAGTCTCCTCCATATCTGCAGTTGAAATCAATACAGCACAACTTGTTGCTTACAGAAAACATCAAATAAATTAGCTATTGCCTGCAACTCAACACCATGAATAACACTATAAACACTTTTGCTCATACTAAAAGTAGAGATGTTTTGCTTACTAAAGTTTTCTACATCAAATGAAGGAGCACAAAGCCTGCTCTCTTTTAATTTATCATTAATCATGAATTATGAGGGCATTCAGTGTCTTTTCATAAATAACTTATCATTTACTAATCATTATCTACTAAGTAAATGTAATGGGTAATTAATTATTAATGGCAATATGTGTTAGATTTTCTCATCCGTTTCCCCTTTGTTTCCTTGTATTGAGACCACTCAAAAATACCTCATTTTTCCATCACAGGTTCACCTTGTGTTTCAGGTTTCAATATGATGTGTTTTAAATTGCAATACAGAAACAAACAAATACTTGCTGTGAACTGGATAACCATAGTGAATAACCTTTTTCCCTCCTGGGCTCCTCCAGCTTATAAGCTTTTTGATTTCATTGTCTAAGCTAGCACCCTGTGCATGTTTGTGTAAATGACACATTTGGTGTAAGCAACGTTTTCTTCGCTAAACATACTTTTTGTTGTTGAGTTTTTAGTGCTTTGCCTAATCTTAAATAGAACACATCTAAAACAGAGCAAAATAAATATGATCACAAGTAAACAGAGTTGAAAATGCATTTTTTTTAAACTCCGATAAAAATGACAAATAAAATGGATGATGTAAATGACGAGAGTTGGGTTTTCAGGTCATTTGGATATTTGGATATGTGAAATAGTGACAATTTATTCCTATGGTGTTGCAGAAACACCTTAGGAATTCTTGTTCGCACTTTGCCATAAGACACCTGTTGTGGTCATCTGGTTTGTTGAGGTCAAAGAAAAACCATTTGGCCATCACATACAAAACCCTCTGTGTAGTTGAAAACCAACGTTGCACATAACCATGAACACAACCTCTCTATAATGTTTGGATCAAAGCACATTTATGCATTACAATGACTCTAGAACAAGCTGAAGTGAGATTCTGTGGCAGGACTTGAAAATTAGCAGCTGTTACTACAACAATAATGGAAGTTGGTTGTAGTAAAATAACTTAGAGCAGGGATGTCCAACTCCAGTCTTCTAGACCTCCCGCATCCTACAACGTTTAGACGCATCCCTGCTCCAACATACCTGAATCAAAAAGCTGAATTCCCATTTGGTTCAGGTGTATGCAGCAGGAATGTCTCTAAAAGTTGCAGGATTGTATCTCTCGAAGACTGGAATTAAAGACCTCTGACTTAGTGTAGTACTTCAAGGGCTGCTAATACTTTTTTAAGGGATTGTACAGAACACCAAGTTATGTTCGATAGTGATCTTTATGGTCTTTGCTCTAATGCCAAAGGCACACATATTTTATGCCTTGTAAGAGGTTATGCAAATATACATCATATTGAAATAATTATGCAAAACCATCAGCTGGATAAGCTGTGCAGAACTGACATATCCCATTCATTTAGCGGGTACACAGATGTAACTACTGTACTTGCTTCCAAGGAACTGACATTCATTCATCAACGATTTCATCACAGTGGGCCAATTTGACATACTTTCAATTTGCCAGCGAGGGAGTCTCTATAAAGTGACATACACCGAAAAGCGAACGTGGCTCAGAGAAAGCACTAGATTAACAGGGTTTTCTGTCCTTCTGTTCCTAATATATCCATCAGTGTGCTGAGGAGGTAATTATTCCTGAAAGGTGGAACAAGGAAGTGGTTTTGTAGGCGTGCAGAAAGCATTGCTCACAATGATGACCGGAGGAAGTGGGATCAGAACCAATTAACTAGTGTAAAGGAGAAAGTCACAGGGCACTAAATCTTATAGCTAAACAGCACGTCTGTGTTGCTTAATTACTAAAGTAACCCAGACAAATGACAAAGGGTTTTTTATCTGGTTTATTTCTTGTTGGTGACTAATTGTGCACTTTGTCAGAAAAAAAAAGAATAAAAAAATATGTTTCTAGAACCCCGAATCTCCTTTACAACATACGTTGTGATAGTCTGAATTTTTAAATCGGCTCGCTGTTGTAGTCCTTTGTATTTTAGATTGACAAGCGTTAAACAGCTTGGTTGCGGCTCATGTATGCTCTATTATCACAAGAGGACATATCGACTGTTGCTGTTTAATGCATCAAGACTCCTCCTGTAGCACCCTGTCGCTGGCCTTCATCTATGATTCATTTTTATTACCCATCATTCCTGAGACACAGGTCCCCCTGAGGCTTCTAGATGGCATGTGGGCAGAAGCGACAGTTAGCGGACACCTAATCTGCTCAATGACGAACTGATGTTAATTTATTGGATCCCTCAGTGAATCCTGATAGCTGAGAATAGGGCGACAAGAAGAACAAGTGCTGAGTATACATACACAAAATGCTTAATGTGATGAGAACCGGGTTATGGGTAACCTCGGAAACAGATTCTAGGCTGGAAATTACTATGAAATAAAAAAATCACTGCATCACCATCCTTTCCCCTCCATTACCATATGAGTTTATCAGGGCAATTCAATGCCTGGCTACTGAATCCTTCTGCATTCATCAGATTACATTAAATAAAATCACTTTGATCAATACACAGTGATTCTCTATTCTGAAAACTACCCTGAAGAGAATTTCCCTCTCTGCCCCCCTATACATATCCTCCTTGTTCAACCACTATCAAATTTTGTGACTACGCTTGGTTTACCCACAGGAGAAACATGTTAGTCTTTCCACATACACCTCTTTGTAAAAGTATCTATATCTCTTAAACAATTTTTACATTTCGTCAGATTACAGCTACAAACTTAAGTGATTTGATTTAAATCTAGATTTAAAATACTTTCAGTTCTACATGATTCCATTTTACCTCTGGCTGTTTGGTTTGTGTTGCTGTGCTGCTGAAAGCTGAACATGGATACTCTTGCAACCTCTAAAAGGTTTCTACCTGTGTACACACAGGTAAAGTCAACTTGTCAAAGTTTAGAGTGCATGGATTACTTATATCTAACTTCAATCATTTACCCATAAACTCTTGACCAGCCTGCTGAAGAAGACATCACAGCCTGATGCTGCCACCGCTACATGTCCCATTGTGGCAACGATGTTCAGTGCAAAGTGCAGCAAGGTTTCCCCCAGAAAACTTGCTAAGCCCAGTGGTTGGGTGCTACAGCAGTCATTCATCCAGCGGCCTGTTGTGATTTTAAGTTTAAATTTTTTTTAAGTTGACAGGAAATTTGAAAATATCACTTGATAATTATGTGTTATTAAAAGATTGGGAATGTAATACCTGAGCACTAACTATAAAGTCTTAAAAAATGCAAACATTTTAAAAAGACTTAAATAAATAAGCAATGCTTAGCCTGGTGGGGGCACAAGTAAAGCCTGATGGCCCACCAGGCTTATGATACACTGGGGAAACCCTGTGCAGTTTTAGTATTCAGTCACACAATGTTTTGCTTGTTGGCTAAAAACTTCAGGTCCACTAGAGTGGCAGATTTGGATAGCCATCTATCATTTTCCTTTTATGTTACAACTACAAGTACTTTTGTGTTTGTCTATTACATAAAATTTCCACAAATCACAATGAAAACGTGGAATAGTTCTAAAGGTATAGAACTATTACTTTGCAAGGAACTGTAAACCGTAAATAGTTTGAGTCTTCAGTTCATGCTTTAACCTGCCAGTAGGGCAATTTTTGACACATTCCCATAAAAAATGGACTCAAGAGATGCAGAAAGAAGACAGTAGAAGAAGGACCTCATGGAAAGAAATTTAAGCGGTCGAGATCAAGGCTTCATGTTTGGTTGACATAGAAGTGTAAACACCCTTAGAGCTGGATGTGCTGAGCTGAAGACTTTTCATTAAAGAAGAAATTCCCCACAGGAGTATATTTCATATTAAATAAAATCTGTTTTTGAAGATCTCTGTTGCAGGTGTTATTTCCTGATGAAACAAACAGCTTCACTATAAATTACTAATACTCTTCTATAGTTAGATGTGGCAGAGTTTCCAAATAAAATGAGCAACATTCAGGACAGACTGTACTGTGGATAGAAAAAGGGATGAAGAAGAAAAGCAGTGGTCTGTGCTCTTTTTGTAATCTTTTGAATAACACAGTTGGACAAAGAATCTTGTTGTTATAGGCTGTCTGGTGGACAGGTGCAGAGATAAGCATATTTTTGATGATACAATGCCGTCAACACATTACCTCATTTACCGCTTTCATTGTGAAGCTTTTCAATATGTAGAATATGCTATCTTTTTATACTGATTAAGCAGATTTGAACCTTTATGTTTGTAATTTCTTGCATTGTAATTCACATTTTTTTCAGGAACAACAACTTACTAGTATATGTCTGCTCCCCAAAGTTATGGAGCAAATCCATGCTTACTTTTAGAATACAAGAATGTAAAAGTAAGTAAAGGAGCAAAGATGGCAACTTTATTGAAAATAGGCGTGATCGTTTTTTGCAGAAAAAAATTCTTAAAACTACCTAAATTTATACTGTTGTCAAATGAGGTCAGCAGTTAGCTGTAATTGGACACACATTGTTCATCTATTCATAATTTATTAGAGCCTTACTCTTTCTCTCAGACTTTATGATCATTTGATCAGAAGATGGTTAGTGATTCTACAGACTCATTTTAAAACTCGTGAAAATGAGGCTTATCAGGTTGTGGCCTCAAGGCTCTGGAACTCTGTCCCTGCGCTCCATGAACTCCACCTACTCCTTTAAGGAGCAGATAAAGACTTTGCTATACTCACAGTTTCAACTAAACTGCCATTTTTAATGTCAACATTTACATTAGTGTTTTTATGTTTGTGATTTTAATATCTGAATAGGTGCTATTTAAATACATTTTACTTTCAGAAAAAGAAATTAAAGCTGCTGGAATGGCTCAGTCAATCTTTTGACCCGAATTCAATGGAAAGTCAATGGAAAAAAAGTTACGTTCATACTAGAGGCTCCCAGAATCTTCAAGATTTGAAGAAAATTTAAGTAAAAGAATGGATCAAATTACCTGACCAATAAAATGGACAAGTTTGGTCATGGAGGAGCCATGTGGGAGGTATCCTTACCAACCAATCTGGTCATAAATATCGTGTAATAGCATGCTCTGTCTAAATGTTGGCTGCACTAGGTTCATGAACTAACTAAATATTTTATTGTTTATTTCAAATATTTACTATTCAGTTAAGGGTCAATCTGACTCCCCGAAAAGGCGAGGACGGCATATTGAAATCGATGGTACATTTTATTATTCATACATTGCCGCTTGAGTTTACTTTCTAAAGTTTGAGGCAAAACTTTTTAAAAGGGCGACATGAAGCACCTTATTTTGCCCTTAATAGTTCAGCACAGATAACAGGTTTGAATGTTGAAGTAAGCACTTCATGAACTACTATTGCTCATATTCACTCTTGTTGATTTTTTTTTTTGAAGCGTTCACACTGTTGTCAGTGAGGAGAAAAATCAATTTCTAAAGAAAAATCAATGTCAATTCCCTTCCCTCTCAGCTTGTCTCTGGCTTACAGTGTATGGAACAAGTGCAATGGAAATAATGATCTTGTTCTTCTGGTTACACTACCACAGTTTTTTGACCATCTGAAAGTGCTGTTGAGGTCTCCTGTGGAATAGGCTCTGAGATTTGAGTTTGCTCAAATTAGTGCAAATTACCCCAACTCTTTCCTTTCTTTGCAGAGTCTACAATCCCTCCATTCTGAAACTAGTATGAAGTTCTGCAGTCAGGAAGAACAAGACAACAATCACACAACTTTGCAATGTGAACATTTCTTAGTGTTTATTGAGTTTAGTTGAAGATTATATTGAGCATTTTGCAACATAACTGGTTTCCAACTATGTGTACTGTGTTGAATCATTATTATTGTTATTTTCAGAATACTTTAACTCCTTAGCCATTTATTGTGCCACTATGCTAATTGAGGGGAAAGGTGATCTTTAGTGTCTTAATCATGTAAGATAGTAGCTGAAGTAAATTTATAATAAATATTCAGAGTTGTTGCTTGTATTATTACTTGCTGGGTAATGGTAGGAGGTTGAGTCCTGTATGGAAATAAATTCCTCATGTGGATGTTTTTGAGACAACAGGGGGATAGAGGTCCCAGTTAAATAAAATTATATTTCATGTTTTCTTCCTGAACCTCCCAACAAATTAATAGATAATACGCATATGTTTTAATATGGGCTCTTGCCTGTGTCAAGCATTGTGGATAAAGCACATTGTTTCTGCAAAGGGCAGCTGTGAAAGCCACAGGGAGCAAATAAACAGACTCGTGAACACAATGCATTCTCAAACAAATAACACCATCTTCTGAATACCAAAAACAGTGCCAACTATCTCCTACTTTGATTTACTACCACGATATATATAAATATATATTTTTTTTATCATCCATTTGAAATCAGTTCCTTTGTACTCACTGCTGAGATATTTTTGTGCATCTTTTTCTAGTGTCAAATTACTGTTTTTGTTTTTTCTTGAAGTAATATACGTTATCTAGCTTGCAGCAATATTTGAGTATTTTTGTTTGACAGCTTACAGATTGGACAAATCTAGAGATCGTTTAGGTTTAATTGAGATGAACACCTTTTGAAGGTTTGGTCACACTTATCTACCATGTTTTGAAGCAACAGTTGATATGTATCTTTATCCCAGCTTCTTCCGCTCGCTCTCCATGTATTCTTTCTCCCTCTCTCTCTCTCTTTTGGCCTCTTACTCCTTTAATCACAAGGGAAGCCGAAGGCAGAATCTGGTGTGCCATGGTTGTATTGCTGTCACACTGTCCCTTCTTCTACCCCGCACATTGGTGGCTCGGCCAAAGCAAGGACACAACTCCTTCAGGCAACCGCCCCCACCTACCCCCAAAACTGAGGGGATGAAGCACATGTTGCCACAGATAAACCACTGTGATCAATCTCATGGATGCACAGCGAATCAGTGAAGCGAAAGGCTTTGAAAATCAAGCCTTGTCCCTGATGTGCCCAGCAATGATTATGTGGTCAGTGGAGCCAAAGGCAACCAGCAAACATCAAGGAACTTGGAGCAGAAGGCCTGTCAGCTCTCAACACTAATTAAACATACACTAGTAAACCAGTGATATTACGCCAGAAGGGCAAAGGCAGACATCCCTGAGGTTTAATAAGTTAAAAATCTCAGTTGCCCATGACGTTATTTTGTTTGGTTATAAATTTAGCAAAAAATTCAATGTGGGAAGTGGAGGTTAGAAAATAGGTCAACTATGTAGGCTTTTGGGTTTTTATCATTTCAGTGATTTTTTTTCTTCCTGTTTTTATTCAAATTTTAGCCAACATCTTTTTGGCATGTTTTGGTAGCTTAAGAAAATAGTGAATGTCCAAATGATGCAATAAAGGAACAAAAAATGTACTCTTCGATGACACGTGAGATTAAAAACTATTGTAATAAAACCAGCCAGCATTTTTGCTTTATAAAAATAACAAAGGGTTTCTGGCAATACTTAAAAATAATTTCACCAAAAGAATGCTATTAAGGGTGAAGGGAGGGAATATTTTAATTTTGTTTTGGTTAATCTGAAAATATTACAACAATGTAAAAAAGTTCAATATTTGTTCTCATGTCAGAAAGTTAAATTCATGAATTATATATATTTATTAGAATAGAATAGAATTACTTTATTCATCCCAGCAGGGAAATTATTTTGCAGTTACAGCATAGAGACAAGACACACAACAACCACCACACATCAAATGGAATATCTCAAACCATTACCAGAAATTCTGTCTCTGACAAAAATTATTACATTAAGGTCAGTAAAAAAGCTTTCTATGTCAGGCTTACATATTCATTTCTATGCACTCAATATATGGATGAGGCTCTTTTTGCATTAATTAGTTCATCAATGCAGCATGTCATGTAGGCGATCAGTCTGTGGCACCACTGAGGTGTAAAAGAAGCTCAGGTTCTTTTATATTGGCCCTCATGATACCCTGCGTTGTTTCTGGTGTCTCTCATCTTCCCTTTGACAATACCTTATAGATACTCTCTGAGGTTCTGGTCAAATCAAGTTGCTAGGCTTTTGGTACCTTTGGCAGTGTGAGCAGGTCCCAAGCTAGAAAATGAAAAATTATTATTTTTTTATCATTATTATTTCATGTCACAAATTACATTAATCAAAACTATAGTTTATTCACTTTCTGCTTTGATTTACTATAAAAACTCCAAGGGACTGACTATTTAGTATTCTACAGCCTTTAATACTCACTGGAAGCCATCATTCAAACAGCAATGAGAAGTTGAGAGGCAATTGAAACAGTGTGAAAATTACCCGAACATTTATCCAAGAGGCTGTTGAATCCTTTAACAGTCTTCAAATCCCACTTAGATATTACAAAATGCTACTGGATCACTAATACTGGGCTAGACTGAAAATTTTGTGGAGAGACAAAAATCAAATTGTGTCTCCCTCTTTTAGGTTTTGAAAATCAACCATTGAAATCTTACTGTGTAAACCAGGCATAACAAACAAAAGGCAGACAGTAAATAGTGTTATGTAGTATAAAACAGTTGTACTGATACCAATCAGCATATCATATAACTATCTGAGCTCTTGACAACTTTGTGAGATTTACTTGATGAAAACAATCCCAAAATCAGAGAATGTTGACTCTGATACAAGCTATTATACCACATGGCTTTCAGTCTGTGCTGGTTTTTCTAAATACTGTTTTTCTCTGATATTTGAAAACTTCAGGTACTTTGAGTAAAGCTCTGTATGCTAATTGCATTTAAATTGCTCCTAACCTGTCAAAACTGGGTTTTAGGTTTTTTTGGTCATTCTACCTTTCGACTTGGAGCCCCCTCAGAGGCAATAATAACTTGGACTCCACCATTATTATGATCCAATTTCATAATAATAGTCATAAAAATCATTATTAAATTACCCACATTTCCAGCGATTCAGTATAACCTACTCAGTACAACTACACAAGTCAAGACATTTACAGCGCAATGATCAGAATTTAATTTTTTCATATTTTTTGGCTTCAATGAAACTTATTTCATTTTTATTTGGGGTGACATTTGTTCTTCACATTTCCTGAACAATTTTGCATGTCACTCAAAATCATTTAATGTGTGTGCTAGGTGACACAAGGAAATCAAATTTAGAGACAAGTATTGCTTTAAGCAAAGTGACGCAATGTCATCAATCATCTTCATTTGCATTTTATCAGATAGTTCACCTGTGCAGTGAACGAACCATTATTAGAAGATGATGCTGACTTGGTGGTTAAGTAAAGCTAACATTTTTAGAAGTGTGTGTGGATTTTTTGGTTGTGCTACTGGCATAAATTAAGACTGTGTAGCATGACTCCTTCCAAGGCTCTAACGCTGGCAGACCTCCAACTCAATCACATTGATTTTCCATAACAATATGAAGAACACTGTTCACTGCTAAGGATTAATGAATTGCATCTTCAGAGTCACTTTGGCATTTCTAATGAAAGTAGATGAATGTCCCTGAGCAGGGCAGCTGTGTTTGAATTGGAGTCGAGTGTGCCAGGGCACATTTATGGTGAAGCAAAAGAAAAAAAAAAAAACAGAAATAACCCACAGACTCATAAATCTTCCCTTTGTCTGTCAGATAATTTTAGTAAAAACATATGATTCAAACTGTGAGATTTATCATCATCAAGCCCTGGGTTCTTGTTTCTTTTTCTTTCCTCCCCCATCTTAACCTGAAACGAACATCTTTGCATCTGTAGTCAATTCAGAAAACAATTTACATTTTTTTCTGTTCAGTCAGAGACAGGAAAACCTAATGAGGAATATATATATATATATATATATATATATATATATATATATATATACACAGTATATGTATATATGTTTTTTTTTTTTTATTTACCCCAATTATTTGTTTAATTTATTTTATTACACTAGCTTCGAGGTCACTAAAATGCACCTAACAGGAGATGTCCTATTATGTGACTTTATCTGATAATCTGATATTAAGTGATATAAATAGATATAGATTGTCAATGCCAACAATGTTTGTGTGTTTTTCCACGAGTAGAATAAAGGTCTCATAAATTTCAAATCTGTTCACTATAGAATGTACACTAATTACATGAAATGTATGATGATGTGTTTTAGTCTTAAATATTCATGCGTTTCTCTAGTTTTTTTATTTTTATTTTATCACTACATTATCGTAATTACAGTAGCTAGTAGTTTGTCTATAATGTTGTACAGCTACAAATTTTTTTATTTTTTTTTTTTGTCTGTTTGCAGCTGATGTTTGGTCTCAGTCTCTATTATTCACTGGCTGTCAGCAACATGTGTTTGCAGTTTGGTTGCTAATCCTCTCACACACTTTCAGACTGTAGCCTTCACCCCACAATTTTTCCCTGCATCTAGGTCAAAAATGTCTGCTTCTACAATTTTACACAACCAGAACTTCCAAACCATAATTTCAAATCACCAATAAAAAAGACATAATTTAACTGTTGGAAACTGATAAGAAATACAGAATGTTTCCTTTGTTCTCCAGAATTTCTGTTTTTAATCAGTGATAAGACACACTGTAGGGGTATTTTCATTTGCAGCATAATAGACATGCATTTCCCTTTCAGAGTTAAAAAATTTTTTGACTTCAACTTTGGTGTTCATAGCATCCATCTTTTGATTCAGACTACCACAGTTTCAGAACATTTAACTGAGCAACCTATTACCAAGGGGTTCATGCATTTTTCTTAGTGATGAATAGATTAATGAAATGGAAATGAGAAAACTTTCAGTGGCAAGTTTTTATAATAAATTACCAAGAACTGGCGAGAAACTATTTTTTTTTTTGTCTTGGTATCAAAGTACAAATTCATCCGACATATCAAATACTTTTCAAAGAGGCAGATATTAATCTATTTCTATATCTTAAGATATGTTCTCCACTCCTCCTCATTTCTTGCTGTAGCCCACATTTCAGCAGATTGCTCTGGGTCCCCAACATCTGACATGCTAGTCTGGGCAACATCTCAGTCACTGTGATCTTATTATTATGTATCCTTCTATTTGTTTCTTAGTTCACATTGCTCTTTAGTAACCTTAGTAGGTTAATTCATAACCTCCCAGGCCAAAGCACAGTCCTTTTAGCCAGTATTCCAACTTGAGAACAAGGATGAAATAAAGCCTGACAAGGTTACAACAACAGTATCCAAAAATGATTGCTACGCACAGATACCCCTTAACCAAAACATGAGAGAGGGTAAAGTATTGGCAGGCAAACTGTATGCTAAACATCAAAACCCCGCAACTGCAACAATGTGCATGAACATTTTTGCTGAGCTCTATGTGGAAGCCCAAGTTAAAGACAGTGCCAAGAATGGTTGAGATGAATAGTAGATCTAAGATCCTGTACCATGAGCACATACCACTATGACATTGTGGTGAAGGAAAAGATAAAATAGGGGTCAGTAGGGAGAGACAAAGCAATACCTAGAAACATCAATATTACAAATAAGAAAAATGGCAAGCTGGAAATATACCAAGAGCTCAAAGACGAAGTAGTAAGATTGTGAAAAGTCAAGGTCTCTCATTTGTGCCAGGGGTCTTTGGTGCACTGGGAGCTGTGAGCACCAAAATGGAAGAGTGACAGTAGTAGATTTCAGAAGCAAACTCTGTTCTTAGGCTTTGTATGGACACTTTCTCTTTATTAGGTGTAATATTCAATTACTTGCTAAGACAAATGGCAAATTCCCCATTTATTGCAGAAACTCAAATTATTTAGGCATTCAGACATAATGAAAAATACTTTCTGACATTCAAGCTGAGCATTAGAATTAGAAAGAAATAATATTTGACTAGCTTTGCATTAAGCATCATTAAGGGGTAAGATGAGCTGGTCTGGGTATAAATTTCTGGTTCTGGTCAGAATTTCATGCACAAGTACTTTTTGGGTTTACAGAGGATGGCTGAATAACAGAAAATATCAGCAGCAGTTGAGCTGACTGGTTTGAGATGACTGAAGTAGCTCAAATAAGCTATTGTATATCTGTAGATATACAGATATATTGAGTTCTGTATATCTTGAAATGTATTTTCATTGAATACTTTGAGCCCCTATGATACCGACTGAATACTTTACATGCCACAGTCCACTTGTTGGCCATGTCTGTCTCTTTATGCCTGCGGTCTGTATGTGATCTGATGGCAACAGCAGATCTCAATCCAATAGAGAATCTTTGGGATGTGGTAAAATGGGAGATTTGTATCATGGATGGACAACGGATAAACCTGCAGGAATTGTGTGGTGCTAACTTTTCAACATGGAGAAAAATCTCCAAGGAAAAATTCAAACACCCTGTTGAATATATACCATGAAGAAGGAAGTCAGCTTTAAAAACAAAAGGGTGTCCACCCTGACATTTACCAAGGTGTGGAGTAAAGTGACCGGTGAGCGCACGCCAACACTGTCTATGCTTGAAGGTCCTGTGGGAAGATTGAATTTCTGTACTACAAGTCACTGATAAAATATATACTCTGAATCTACATCTCTGCCTCGACATCCTTTCCCATTTCCAACCGGCAGCTATGTGAACATTGACTCAGAAAAAAAAAATCATTTGTTGAACTTTAACACTGGTCTTCCTGATAAGCAAACCTTTGAATTATTTTTCTGCTTGGCTGTACCTGTGAAATAGCTCTTGGCTAATGTAAGCCTGTTTCCAGATGCACAGAACTGGATCTGTTGCTACAGCTGCAACACTGGTTTGGAGACTTATATTGCAGTGCATTTCTTTTTACATCTTCAGAACTGTTATGAAAACAACTCTCACATTTGTTTTCTTAACAAAAAAACATCACCAGTCACACAACCTTTTAGATGAGGCAGCAACACCGAGCATGGTTCAATCAAAACTCAAAATAGAAAAAGAACAGCAACTATTTAATGCATGGACCATATCAGTGTCTTGTCAGTGTTAAAAAATACACAGGGCACTAATCTAACCCCCCCCCCCCCCCAAAAAAAACAAACACATTTATAGTTATAACAGTCACAAATAAAATTCAAGAATATCCCCCCTAAATCTTGGTGTACTCGTGTCTTAATATGGATCAGATTATCCATGCAATGGGTGTTACATTTCACTCCAGATAAAAGGTCTGTGTTGCTATCTCTCTAACCTTCTTTTTTTTTCTTCTGCTTGAAGGCAACATTCCTTATGATTTCAAATTTTGTAGCAGAGGAGCTGAGAGTACAAGACAAAAAGAATCCAACTTTTAATCACTTTTCTTGGTAAAAAATTGAAAGCTGGAAAAATGTGAAAATGGGTCTTGTTTGGGTGTGAATATAATTTTAATCCCAACAAGCATGACATCACTTGCAAACAGCTGAAATAAAATGGAGCAAATATGGAGGGGACCTGCACAGAAGCTATATCCCCAGAGACCCAAGTCAGCTGCAAGCAGCGTGACACATTGCTCACAGGCAAACAACATGAGGCACTGTTGGAACTGAATGCAAACAAATTAACTTTCCACACTTGCATATGGTTTGTTTCTCTGCAGCAGACGTGGCATGCTCACGTGCACAAAATGTAGACAACAAGAAAGGAAACAAAGGGACCCAGCGCTGCCTCAGGGCAACTACATGATACTCTGAGCCATGCAGAGCTCTTTGCGCCAACTTTGAAATGTCTAACATTCAGGTCAGAATGGGGAAGTGCATGCATGTTGTGAGTGTTGGGGGGGCCCAGCGTTGATGGATGACCCGGCCTGTTGAGTTGTGGTGGCCAGGTGACAGATCTCATTAATAAACAGATTGCAGGACTCTGCTCCTTTGTGTGCCATCATCAAGAGGTGCTGTTCTTTATTATTTCCACGCTGCAGACAATAAATACTCATAAACCTAATGATGCCTGATTACTGCTGCAATCTTTGGCTCATTAGGCTGATTAGCTGGAATCATGTAACTCTGTTGATGCAGGATGTTTAAATATACACTTCTGGAGCTTTGTGAGGATGCGTGTTTTGGGGGTTAATGGCAGATATGCTCTGAGGCCTGCCTGTCAGAACACTTGACATGCTTGTTTATTATGGTGGATATGACACCATTGTGTCAAAGTAGCTTTTTACAAAAGTTTGACCTTTTTAACCCTATCCTGGCTCTGCTAAGTACTTTACATGGGATTTTACTCTCCCACTTACACAAACACAAGACACTGTAGGTTTACTATATAATTGCCTGTTATTTATGCATTGCCTTGTTCTCTCAATCATCTACCTATAATTGTGTCATAGGCAGTGTGGAGCTCTGTATCATGCCCAAGGACATTTAGACATGTGGCAGGTCAGGAGATTAAACCTCACAATCTTTTCTTTGTAAGATATCCCCTTTACCACAGAGCACAAACACCCAGAGTAAATACCATTACAGTGTTTTTTTTTTTTTTATTTGTGTGTTTTGCATCAACAAGGGGGGTTATAGTTAAACACCTCAATCATGCTGCCGTCGCCTAAGCGACTCTGGTCCAGGCACGTCTCTAAATTTACAGTCCTTGGAAGTGGAAAAATGTCCTTCAATGTCAGTGTGAGCCTTCTGTGTCCACGGACAAATCAACAGAGCCGGTGCAGTCACTGACCCCAATAATTTAGAGCATTACTCTAGACATTTTCAGATGCTGTGAAAGTGCCCATTTTCCCCAAATCGAGCCTTGGCCCCTCCTGTTTATCACAGGTTTGTGACCCATGCTGGGCCCTGCTGAGCAGGGGTGGAGGGGGGAGGTAGTGTTACAGCAAACAGGGGTCGTAGCAATGACACTGTGCTCCTTCACATCAACCAAAATGGCATGAGAGCAGTTAAGGAAAGTAAAACTTCCTGAAGTCTCTCAGGGAAAGAGCTTTAGAATCAGTACATTTGTTTAGTATAACCAGGTGTTAGGTAAAAAAAGAATAAATTCAACAAGAAATAGTCCACCAGCAAAATGTATATTTAATTTTCTATTTAATAGCCTTTCTTTGTACTCACTGATCGAAATGGATTTCTGAAGGGAAATGTTACCTCCAGCTATTAAACATAAATATAAAAGACAGTTCAATCACACTGAACTGCGAGCAGATTGTCAAACCTTTGACAATCTGTTCTTAAAGGTGCTGCCGCACTGTGTCCTATTTTACCATCTATGCTGAAGCATCTGAAAATTCATCTTACGTCAATCTAAATGTGAAGTAATGAAACACACTTAAGCACCAGGTTCTAAAGGCAAAGTGTCTGAAAGAGTAGGAGCTTCTTAAAGAGATAGAGACCAATTTTATGGCATCAAAATTGCAAAGTCAAACTACTTTCCCGTTATGCTTGATATATACAGCATTTTGTATCAACTGAGGGTAGCATAGTTATTTGTGCTATAAAGTAGCACTATGAACCTTGAAAATACATACACCGCCCCTTATGGAAAATCCAATTTCCTACGTATATTTATGTTTTGCTAAAAAGGAAAAATGACTAGCCAACTCTTTGCTAGCGTTGCAAAGCCATTTCATGGACAACAGCAGCTTTTTATTGTATGTTTCAGTGACAATGCTTTGGACATTTGTATTTGTCTATAGCAGAAGAGGAGAGCGAGTAGAGGATGGCAACATTGATCTAGGACCTCAAGGCTTCATTTTCCCATGGAGACAGCATGGCTAATTAGGCTAGCATGTTGCCTGTTCCAGCACAGCTGCAGTGAGAGATTAGACAGACAGAAGCTGCCAGCTGTTACTCAGATGCAGTATCACTGACTAATTGAGACCAGAGAACGATTGTGGAGAAAGGCCCATTCCAGTCGTTCCCATCCTGTCGTTCATAATGCGTCTAAAGTATATCATCTGGTGATAAGGTTAATCAACGTGAAGGATGTGAAACACAGGACCTGATTAAAATGTAAATACTTTAAATGTTAATGATTCAGTTGTATCAGAAAATTACATCTGTTCTGGAGAGATCTGTCAGACTTCCTGTGCCTTGCAAAAGTATTCACAATTCTTCTTCTTTTATTTTCTCAAACACTTTCTCAAAGAATTATGAGTTACAAATTCAGTGAGTCTTTTTTTTAAACAATATCCACTTTAATATATTTTTAATAATATTGTGACGTGGACCTGAGCAGAGGTTTGCTGCGATTTTAATACTATATTCATCCTTTTCTGAGTCTTGTTTGTGAGAAGTAGTGGAACTATCAAATCCAAATCTTATTTAAAGCTTTTTGTACACTTTCTCCATAGCAGACTCAGGTAGAAAGACCACACAGAAAGCAGAAACCTGAACTGGAGAACTTCAATCAACAGTTCTAACTAATGCACCTCTGTACCACTCAGGTTTTTCTTTTCTTTGATATAAAAAAGAGACGCAACACTACATACAGTGTTTATTTTATATTCTGATGCACACAGAGACTCTGAACCCTGCACAATACATCATGAGGACAGCAGAAAGCTCAGCTGTTATTTAGCTCCCTGTTGGATAAATGATCCTTCATACTATAGCCACATGTAGCAAGCACTCCAGTCAGTAGAACACGTGTGTACACACATACACATTTAGATCAAACCTCTCCAAGCAAACGTCCCTGTCTCAGGAAAAACATTCTTGCACAATCCTGCAACTGTATAGTACTGTCAGAAACCTGCCAAAAATAATCTCTTCTGAAGGAGAATTTAACTCCATACCTTCTGGCACAGTTCAGTGATGCAAGTTAATGCCTCCTGTGATAACTAATGGGAGAAACTCTTAAAACTTCTGAGCTTATAATAAGCTTGTCAGCTTATCATATTAGGCATGTGAGCTTATAACATTAGCATTTAAATGTTCTCGGGTTTACAGTAATGTGATTGGAGGCTTTGCCATTCTGACTTTTGCATTGAGACGAGGCGGGTGGAGAGAGACATACAAAAAGACTATTGATAGCGTTTTAAGAAATAGATAAAGATTGTTGGCTCAAGTGTCACCTTTGGATATGGGTCTTAGTGTGAGATTCACAACTGTTTGAATGAGCATTGAATTGGTTAAGACACAAACACCAACAACAGTTTTGTTCTTGTGCCCTTACCACCACAAAGTCTTAGCAATTTCTACCTCTCCAGTTCTACCATATTAAAAAGGTACTTCAGATAACTTGTGGTATGTGAGTTCTATGGAGTTGTTATCAGGAGTGAAAAAAATTCACTGAAAACTTAAATGTTGAGGTCAGACAGTCCACCTAACATCTAGTCAGTCAGGAAATTTTTAAACCAGTCCCTAAAAGTAATCAAATCTCAGAACTTAAATAGTGGTTCAAACAAGCATTGGTTCCTAATCTTTTACACGATGACAGTTGCCTTTAACATTATTAAATCCCAAGATGCCTTTCCACCATTTGTCTCTAAACATGTAGAAATAAACATTTTAACCGCAGCATAGTGAGAAACCTCAGTTTAAAAGTAGAGTAGGACAAGGCCGTCATAAGTTCGAGTTACAGTCCGATGACCTTTGCTGCATGTCTTCCCTCTCCCTCACAACACACTTTCCTGTCTGGCCACTGTCACATGAACGCCACTAGAGCCATAAAAAGTTTATAAAATAATAATAATAAAAAAAACAAAAAACACTAGGAGAAACAATAACCCCTTTAAGAGGAACCAGCATGGAAATATACGCTTAGGAATACTGAAATATTAGATTCATGTTCAACAGGCTTGCAGTAAATAGTTAAAAATGAAAAATGGCTAAATCTGAAATAACAGCCCATATGAAAAAGAAAATTCAAATTGAAAGGAAAATATTGCACACTATTGCAACACAGTTGAATTTCAAATGATTGATTAAATTAAACAGATTAAATATAGCTTCTAATTTGTATAATCTATAACCAAATGATTCTGAATTAAATGTAGAACAACTTGTTTTAAATGGGGCTGTGTTTAACTGGCTTTGTATTTGATTGAATTAAATTAAAATAATTCTGATCAAGTTGGTTTTGAAAATGAATGGAATTAAAATTTCTTGAGACAACATCTGACTTTATTCTTCCTTTAACAAATGTTCTTTTTTTTCATATAAACCTTTTTCTGAACTGAAGTAGCTATGTGGAGTTTCTAATTTTGTGCGTAGACTGTGAGTTTAAACTTTACAAAAGCAAAACACCACAATAGAGCTTCTTACAAAATTATACTTTTATGTAGTTGATAATACTCTGTATATATACTTAAGTGGATTGGAATTACTTTTAATAGATTTATTGATTCTGCTAGTGATTCCTTCCTGTATATTCATTCATTTTCCATTAAACAGGCCCGTTTTGTGAATCTCAAAAGAAAGAAATTTCCACAATAATTTACTGTTGTTCCTGTGTGCAATCACAGTTACCTGGTTGATTAAAGGAATTTACACTAGAGGTTTATTTTTATTGATAAGCAACTGATCAATTTTAGTTCATGGGATTATCAAGTGTCAATGCTAAAATATAATTCACCGGACTCATCGGTTGCTACAATGGTTTTTAGAGCCTCTGACATGAATGCTGCACTCAGATTATTATCTTAACCCCATGATACCACAAATGTAATGCCTGTTATGCTAGGAGTAAATAGGAGGAACATAAGAAAATAAATTAACATTGAAATGACAGACCCAGATGAGTTTTTCATGATATTTCTGTCTCTCCTCAAACTCTAAACTTAAAACGACTTCTTTGCAGTTTTAATCTGCTTTTTTAAAAGTGAACCAATCCTTGATGAAACCAGTAGAGAAACAGATTTAATTTTTAATTAAATGACAAAGAGGAAAAAGTAAATCAATCAATTGCTCATGATTTTTTATTTCAAAAGAGTCAGATTTCTAGCCCACATTATACCACTGCATGTAGCTTGTTAAAAAGAAACATGCAAAGTGCATGTTTATTTTCTCTCACACGTAACTAGCTAATCACTTAACCTGTTCATGGGCAGTTTTCATCCCACCCTGCTGTGAAGACTGTAAATTAATGACCCTCCATGCAAAAAGCAAGTGAGCAATTTTAGGATTGACGGAGATTATTAAACAAAACTAATTATAGTCATTGGTACAGAACAATAATATCCTGCATACTAAAGTATTAATATGGGAGATTAAAATAGGGCTATCCATTAAAAGACATAATATTTTATTCCATCTACAAGAGGGAAATAGGTCGACCAGACCTTTTTATCTGCACGGAAATGGGAACCAGTAGTGGGGAATCAGTTAATCACTGAACATGCTTTCCCATCAGATAGAGTACCAATTGTGTGCTTTCCACCGAGCAAAAACAACTGATATAATCCTATGGTGGTTTTATTTTTGGGTGTCAGATAGATTGAAATGTGCAGTTTCAAGATTTAGTTCAACATTTTCTTGATAAAAGCCCAATTGCAAAATAAAATTAATAATTATGAGTCATGACTTAATAAGATTAATTACCTGATTCCAAGAGTAGATCAATCTATCTTCTCCAGCAATTATCAAAAAATGATAACAAGCTTTCCCCATAGCCCTGCAAGTTTCATAAAAGAAACATCACTTGTTATATAAAAACCCACATTGCTGTAAATAAATAGATCAATATAAATGTAATTATTCCAAAGGGAAAAAAAAAATCTTAAACAGAATAAACACTTGTTATAAACAGTGGTGATTATTACAAGTGTTTATTCTGTTTAACAATTTTGTATAACACTTAAATATAAAATGTAACATGTTTTGTCTCCCGATGGTACTGTTTTGTCAACTAAAAAAATTAAACAGTGATTAGTCACATTAAGAACTAAAAATATAAAAAGAAAATATTATTTCAATAAGTTATCAATTAATTTTTGCCAAATTCATACACATTTTCTTCTTGTACAATGATCTAAGAGAACACAAATTACCTTTGAGAATATGAGCACATATTTGGCTGTCATTATTAATCAAAACTTTAAGTCCATGAACACAGCTGAATATTTTACTTTAAGTCCAAAAGCAAAACAAACCAGGTTTGTAGATCTATGACTGAAAATGTAAATGATTTAGCTTTAGTCTTCTTAAATATAGGACTGGAGATATATGATGAAAAGAAAGAGAGAACTAAATGTAACATTTGTGGAGCGTAGTTTTGATGAACTGAAAGTCAGTTTCCCTGCAGCAGCATTAGCAGGCGTCAGCTGCATCTCTGCACACAGCACGCAAAGATGAAGATGAATGAAGCCACTTTACCTCCAACCAGCAACAACTTTTTTGACATGTTCAGGTAATTAGTTAACAAGATAGATAATTTGCTGTTGACGCTAGGGAAGCACTTCATGCGTATTAGCTGACATTTGGATGCGGGCTGCCTGAAAACATGCATAACAGACTTACATGACTCTGTCATGTAAATCAAAATAAGTTTTTCTTATAACAGAGAGGCTACCAGTTTGGTATTAAACTGTAAACTATTAAGAAATGCCATTGTCTTTAAGAACCTAAAAACAGCTGCAAACCAATTATACAATGGTACAAAGACAGAGTTATTATACTTTCAAAATTCAGGGGATAATCCGAACTCCCAAAAATTGTGTTGTTCAGCCTTGAATGTAGGTCATTCTTTGCACTCATTAATAAGATGGCTGCACAATTAAGATGAAAAATCACTTCTTAATATAATATTGAATAGGTTGTTTTTGAACCCTAATCCCTTATGCTACATTAAAGTGTTAATTTAATGTGCCCATTCAATCAGGTTCAACTAATTTTCAGGCACTATTGTTCAGTAAGTACCAATTAGGTCATTAATTAGCTGGACTTAATGAGTATTCACTTGCATACTGTGTTGAATGTAATTTTTTGGTTTGGAAAAAAAATGCTTTTAAAATAGCTTTAAATTATAATTCAACTTCAGATGGCAGATTTATGTAACAGTGTCTTATTATAGATGTGTCTAAAGTTGGCAGAGGCAAATAAATATGTAATTCTGTCTGACTTTTTAACTGTACTTGAATGTACTACGGGGGTATAGATAATGGCATTTGTTGACAGTTTCTGTTCTCTGTTCTACAGCCTTCAGTTTAATTTGTGATGTCCAGGTCCAGCTGCTTTTATCAACTGTTGATAAAAATCAAGCAAATATGAATGACAACAGACAACTGGGCCTTAGATGGGACTAGTCCATATCGTGCTTTTCACAAACTTATCCTGTCCTATACAGAATTTTTGTAAAAAAGTGGAAAAATACATACATGCAAAGAAAAAAAATCCAGATTCTTGTGTTTTTGTTGTAAGCCAAAAACCAGATAAGCAAATGAGTTTGCACTATAAGAAAAGAAAAGTGCTACCACTCATGCATTACATGATATCTTTAAGACTTTTCCTTACCCATTTTAAGGAACATTTGTAATAAATATTAATGATCAAATATCAAATAAGCACTGCTCTGTTGTAGAGCAGTGCTTATTAAATTATGCATGTATCAATGGGCTAGGGAGTGAGTCATCAATAGTTAAAAACAGACTATACACTTCCTGTCCTGCAGAATGTCTGGAGCCCTATCAAGTAATGAGCTACCAAATTGCTCTCATGTCTCTTGCAAGTCTTCTGACCAACCACCGTGCATATGAAAACGACAAAATATCATTAATTTGTAACAAGTTACATTTACCTGGCAGCAGTCCTAATTTATGCTCAATAATTGAAAATTATGCTTTACCTGCTTTTTTAAAGAATTTTAACATCACAAAATAAACACACCATCAATTTTTATGGGAAAGTGGTTCATACATTTTGCAGTCAGCTACTGTAAACACCTGGTCAATAGTAGTTAATAATATGTGTTACAAACAATTTTTACTAGTGTCTAACAAAAGTAATTTGCTTCAGGCCTTCACATAATTTGAAATTATTTTTACTCATGCCTTCCTTTTCAATACCTGTATTGATAGATAATTTAAACACTTAAGCGTATTCATACCTATTAGGGCTTTAACAACTATTTTAATAATCGATTATTCTGTCAATGATTCTTATTTGGGTAAAAAAGTACTGGCACGTTCTGCAGATTTTTCATTGTACTACTTAAGCTTATTTTATAAAATATTACAAATACATTAAATTATGACAAAAATTACAATAAAACACTTGTTCCAACCATCCAAATCACAAAAGAATATGATAGATTTCACAACTACAATATGATATTTAAATTCAGATTTAGCCGACCGCACAGGCGTTAACGAGCCGCTGGCTAGGCTAATGCTAATCCAGAATGTAGGCAATCAGCAGTAGGATCTCACAATAATACAGTCTCTGCCTTACCGGCTGCCTCTCTGCTTGCTTGTAGATGCATCCAGCTCCGCACAGGCCCGCCACACAAACAGATCATTGTTCAAAAGTGATACAAAATTCCCCTTTGCTTTGTGGTACCTTATCTGCCGCTTCTCATTTTTTCGTCATTGTCCGTCCCTCTTTATGGTCCGTGTAGTACAATCAATTTTCCGCCATGTTTTCGTCTGATTGTCCATTCCTTACAGCTAGTGCATCATGTCTTTACTTTATTTCCCCCCCCCCCCCATTCTTGTCACTTCATTTCTTTTCTTTCTTTTTTTCCCTCTTCTCTTTTTCATTATCTTCCTTGCCTTCCAGAGCACCTTTTTCTACTTGTTTATGTTGTCATATATGTGGCTTGGAGTAGCCTGCAAGCTGGACATGTTGTGGCTTCCTTTCAATAAGGAGCTTCTTCTCGCTGTGCAAAGGCAAGTGGAGTGCATCACTAATAGCTTCTTTGTCAACAAACAACAACTCGCCTGAGCATTTCCTTTAAAAAAAAATACCAAGGGTCACAAGGCTGTTTCTATGATTAATGCTTTCCATGCCTGTCAGTTTAAGTAGACAGCCATGTCTTGGCAGGTTTGTGCCATAGCCTTTTCTTTTTTAGATGAAGCATTGAACAGTAGTGTGAAGTGTTTGAAGCTCAGGAAATTGTTTTAAAACCTAACCCTGTTTTATTCTTCTCAGATGAAGCAACGTCCTTTTTTCCCAAGTCAGACCCAGAGTTCACGCAGGTAAGATGAGAGCCCCATGGCGCTTGTAAGCCATATCATCCTGGACGAATCAGGTGGGTATTCAAATCAAAATGACATACAAAAATTCTAAAGCTCGTTGACATTTTGCCAACCTTTGATATTGTGGCTGGGTTTTATACCTTCAGGGATCCAAACACAAACCTCGAGGGTATTTCACTGTTTCTGAGTCACAGAGCATAGAGGCTATAAAGCTTCTTTCTGGCCTTTTATCCAACCATTCACATCATGTCATTGTTTTTGGCACTAATTAGCTCTTATACAGCTGTAGAAAAATGCAGAAAACATATATAAAAATATACAATACAAAAAAACAGTCTCTTGTAATAACTCCCATTGTTTACATTTGATTAATTATAGCTTGGCAGTCCATGCTTTTCTGTATTTACTTTATTACTGAAAGCATGGACATCTGGACTGACCTTACAGATAGGCTTAAGTGGCAATGAGTGATTAATAATGAGGTCTTCAAGGATGATTTGGATTAAATTAAAGCCAAATTTAATCAACTTTTATACACTGATTTTCAAACTTTTATGAACTTAGAAAAGAAATAGAATGACAGAAATAAATAGAGCAGGAAAAATGCACATTAAAGATATGAGACACTTTAAAGAATTATTGAAACTATTCTTTTGTTTAGTCAGGTGTGGAGCCCTGTGGTGATCAGGCACTCATATGGCAGCTATGGCTGCTGGAAGCCATGCAGAACTAACAATAAGCTTGATCTCCATGGGCCAATTAGCCTTTGGAGTTCCCATGTAAAACCTTTCATCAAGAGCCTGTGAATTTAGGCCATTACAGACAGAGAGCTGTGCCAGAGGAGCCGCTGTGTCTCCGCGGATATCTTCTTCCCTGTCCAGTCAAGCCTGCACTTGCGACAAGCAGCCCTGTCCTCAAACCGTACACAGAGGCTACCGCAGAACAGAAAAATTGACACTAGACGCTGCTGGAAACCAATTATAGCTCCTAAATCATAGCCTCATTGTCCATTACAGTGGGCAGATGGGGTTGATTGAGCCATCATTATAAATGTAATTTGGCAATATGGTAGCGATTGACGTGCTAATTGTAAATCTTTTTATAGGACAGGATGGGAAGCCTTTTAAAGTATGAAAAAAGTTTAACGTTTGCCAAATTTAACTCTGAAATGATATGCATGTTTTAAACTGACTTGAACTTTGCAGTATTTTCTCAAATCACTTTAAAGTGTATAAAGAAATAACTTTTTCATTACCAGACACAGAGGAAGGAAACCAGGAGGTGACACAAAATAAGTTTTGCACAAAAAAAGGCTGTTTGGATATGACAGATTGTAGTTTTAATCATCACAGCTATTTCAGGGAACTCAAATTCAAATTACTCATTGTACATTCATTTGCAAAAATCTGGTATGTCTCGAAGGCATTGTTGAGTCCTAAGTCACCTAAATTAATTATGGTTTGATGACAGATTAACAGATCTGTCCCATTGGTTTTTCCATGTACCAACAGATGTCTCCGTGAGTTTCAGTTGTCCAGCAGATTCACAGATGTTGCCTTACAGTGCATATAACACAGGCTGCTCTCAATAACTACAAGCCATACAGCAGCAAAGAACTCCTGTCTTCGAGTGATGCATAGAAGAACTGAAATTCCTTGTCCCATTATTTGGCTCAGTCAATCCTGGTTCAGGGCCCCAGGAGAGGAGAGGACACAGGGCGCCCTCTGCCACTTTAAAAGTAGTAACCTGAGAGACCAACAATACTGTATTTAAAAATATAAATATATATATGTATATATTAAATATATATATACATATATATAAATATAAATTTTTATATTTAGATATAGATTCAACAATGTTTTTTTCAATAGCAGAAAATCAACATTTTCTTTAGAGGGCATGTAGACAGGGTTGTGCAAAACTCATCTTTTCAGTTCTCTCTTTGTGTGCTGTGTTTATGTGCATGAAGTGACCGATTTCCTTCTCTGAATGCAGGTGTTAATGGTTGTGCGCTCACACCGTGTGGGGGCATGAACAAGTCTGATGGCCACTCACTGATATGTTTACGTCTTCCAACAACTGCCCACCTCCTTAATCACAGCAGAGGATGAGGGTCAGCCTCATTCTGGATTCTCCTCACAGCCTGGCTGTAGCTTTCAGTCACGTTCAGACCGTGAGGTTAGCAACATCCGACTTTTCAGAAAAAACAAGAGCTAAAGCCCAAACAACACGAAAGGAAATAATTTCTAACACTTTGCTTTTCACATTAGCTCTGCTCTCCCTAGGCACTGAACCCTGAAGAACAGTTGGGGTAACATCCTCAAAGCTTGGCATTTCCAGTGAGGATTAAATACCTGGAATCTGAAGGTAGCAGAAAATGAAAAACTGTCTCGCCTGCATCAAAGAGCAAGCTTGTCATTATTAGCTACAGAGGAAGAAATATGCAACTTGACAGAGGTGAAGATTGTCTTCAACTTTTTTATTTCAAGGGTCCTTCTTCTTTCTGTCAGGATGCTGAACTGTACCAGCCTTGAAGTGTATTAATGTTACCATTTTAATTGGGATTTTGTTAGATGTGGTGTGCCATTAGCACCGCAGGAGTTAGCTTCTCATGATGGAAGCTGTCAGATTACTCACATTACTTGAAAGCAATCCCCAACTGGCATTTCTGTTTTTTGAACCTTTTAGCAAAGGATACAAAGATGTTGTGTTTTGTCCCAGTCACTTTGTTAACACCAGGCTCTTTTGTCTTCTCAGAAAGTGAACAAAAAAAAATCCATGTCAAACTTTGCTGAACTGCTATGATAAATGATCAAATTAAATTTGAGGATAGTTCTCATCGATGATGTCCTATGTTAAATGCTGCATTAATCTACTCTGTCATAGCAATACTTCTACTTACTGTTCAACAGAGCTCTTAAGAAACATACAGTAGCTATCTACTGACCAGAAGTCTAGCAGCTTCAAAGTCTTCACAGCTGAATATTTTAATTGGCATAAATTTAGAGCTGAGCATTTTGAAAACATGTATTTAAATTCTACATCATAGAAGGAGGATATATATATAATATGCAGGTTGTTAGTTGGGTGTGTCTGAATGGGTGAATGTGGGATTAACCGCCAGGATTTGTATTTGTATTATTTTTTTAACATCAAGCTGCTTAGGAACTGCTGATATAAATTGGTTCTACCTATGGTCAATCATCACATGTAAATCTCTTATTATTGTTTGGTATCAGATATTTGGTACAGATAAATTAAATAAAGTAAGTAAGTGAAATGTTTGGACTCTTTTCAAATTAAACCAAAATGGAGAAATAGAAGCAGCAGGTATGTCGGTGACAAAGAATGCCCTGTTCTCAAAAGATGTCATGTGCATTAAGTTTTTTTAGTCACTGATAGCTTTTGTGTGCACAATGTTTTTTGGCAAATGTTCAACTCCACCAAATGAAGAGACTGTGACATGATCAATTATGGCAGGAGCATAGACTTTCTTTCACAACACATTGCTCCTTTGTGGACGGCACATAGAGACAAATGTTTGCGTCAGTCAGATTGAACTTCAAAAGGCCCGTGTTTGTGAGTGCAGGTGCAGGTTTGTGTGCGTCGGCCGCCTACCTTAAAATGAAGACAAGCGACCTGTACTGAGAATTGCCCCATCCCCCCAGTCTAAAGGCAAAGAAAAAAAGTGAAAGAAAAATCATCTGGCTGTGTTTGATAGATTTCACCACAATATTTTTAGTTTTACATGAAAATTGCAGCCATTCAGCTCAAGTGACATCCAAGGGTTTATGATTTGCTCTGTGGATACACGGACACCTCTGCAATTCCATATGTCCCCAGTAGCTGACAGGAATGGATAGGCTCTATTAACATAGATACAGGGGGCCAAAGGCTGGGTTGTAACTAGTGCTATTAATCCATATAGTTGGTGTATCAAGGTGCTACACTACATGGGATCAAAAGAAGTAGCCTGCTGTCATGGAAACACCTCCTGAATCTAAAAGGATTGTTTGAATGAAGTTTTTAGCAATTCTCTTGATCAGACTGAATTTCTTTTCTGTCTCATACAGGCACAACTACAGTATATAATCTTGATCATTTTTTACTGTTGGACTTTGACAATTTTGTGTGCTTGTTTGTTACACGCTTGCTTTTTCGGGGGAGGGGGGTTGTGTTGTTTGAGTGGAGCAAGTAGAAGAAATAGCCATATTTCATGCGTCTTAACAACTCCCCAGTGTCTCAAGGCTGGGCTCTTTGATCAACACCATCAGGTTCATGTCTTGAAAGGGACATGCTGGGCTTATATACTATGTACATTTGCAATTTAGATTCAACATGAAGAATATTGTTTGAGCATTTGCATGTCAAAGGAAGAATTTTAATTTTTGAAAATGGTCTGGAGTGGCGGTAGTTTGATTTTCTTTCTTTTCTTCATTGTTCATTCTTTTCTTCCTTCCGTTTTGTGCCCTGGGGATCATGTTTTAGAAAAAAAAAAAACTAAAATTAAATAAAGCAAAAATGATTATCTCTCCCTGGAAGTGTGGCATTCTTGGTATAATTTATTAAAGGGGTTATATTCACACTCCTATTGATGCAAAACAAAGGTATGGTAATGTAATTTTAATTTATTTGATGTTGCTGCTATTTGAATATAAATCTATTTCTTCTTGATTGTTAAGAATATAAATGAATTATAAACCTCAAGCAAATACAGAATGAATTTCTGCTTTTGCTACATCTTTATGCTTCCATACAATTCCCTTCATTTCCTGCAAAGTGTCCATCTGAACAAAGCTTGTTATAAGTTAAATTACATGACAATTGCACTTAAAGACCATATTCACAAATATACTAATCACTGTGATCTTTACACCATTGAATTCTGACTGACACCTTGTATTCTTGTAAGAGCTTCTGTAAAAATTGAACTGGTTTAGTGAATGTTCTCAATGTTAATCATTACTGATCTTAGACATCTGGTTTTTCACTGTTAAATTAGCAATATTGCATAATATTTACCAACAGCTGCTCCATAGCTACTCCCATGGGAGGCTGAGAAGAGAAGGTTAATATTACCAGTATTCCTTATGGCTGGAAAAATAAATCTGCTTCTATATTCACAAAAACAAGATGATACTGCAAAATAAAAGGAACCATAAATTTTGGCTCTATAAATTCAAAAGCAATGGCTGACTGTATGCAATAAGAAACACTAAAATATCATCTTTTATGTCATGTTTTAGTCCTTGTCTAAATTACCCAGTTTCCAACTTCCTTAACATGCACCAGAGGGACCAGAGGGAAAGCTGAGAATGGTGATAAATATTGTTCTTATTTATGAAATGTAATAATGAATTTATTATGTTTCTTTATTCCGTTAGAGAAGTAGGACACATTAAAATGATCCGGTCTCTGGAGCAAAACAAACCTATAACCGGAGGAAAGACTTTGGAATTTCTGTCATTGCTGGAGACATGAAAAGCCAGATAACGTAGCAAAAAGTAACGCAGTTCATCAAGGAAGGAGCTAGAGGAGAATGGAGACTGGCGTGCCAATGCAATAGAAGCTGTTCGCATAATTGCTTCGTTAAAAACCAGTTGCTTTGTGTGTCCTAGAGTAATTAAGCAGTTGGAATTTTACATTACACTAGTGAAAATTAACAAAGAGCACATCTGGGTGTCCCATAGGTTTAGTCATTAAAAAGCCCATTATTTTTCAAATTACTTTTTCAATCTTTCAGCCCCCCTAATCCGGAGGTATTTCCCAGTAGACAAGTTCCCGTTCTTGTTTTGAATGACTCCTAAAGGGAAGTTAAACATTTAGCGGATGGTGTGGCCCACGTTGACTGCTCCTTATAGCCAAACTCTGTGTCCAAGGAAAATACAGCTGGGGACGAACATGGCGCAAAAAAAAAAAGATTGCAAGAGGCAAACAGCTCTGTCACTGTTGGCATTAAAACAGAAAATAAGAAATCTAAATTGCTACTTAAATGTACCAAATCCCTTAATACTTTTGAGTTTGCAGTTTATGTAGTTTCCAGACTGACCACAGTCTCTTGTGGAAAGCAGTGATTATTGAAGCAATGTTGTCACATGATCATACTTATTACTCTTAATCACAATGTAATGATGGTCCAGCAGGAAAAAGCTGACATTGAAAAGTGTCAGTAAAACTAATAGGGCTAAGTGTTTGATTTTATTTTCTTATAGAGATTTTTTTCATACCGTTCAAATGAGTTTTACAAGGGACATGAAGAAATAATTTTTGTATTTTTACAAATGGCTAATGACCAGACAGTAATGTCTAGGTGCAGGATAGTAGGCAGAAACAGTGAAGCATTGAATTGTTACAGTTTCCTGATCGGCTTAAAGCATGCACAGAACTTTGATCATGTTATTGTAATGGTTGCTTTATTTAAATTAGAATTTTAATGTAGAATCATAATAAAATTGTAAAAGATCATTATGCAAGTATTCTACAGTTTCTTTTGTTATTGAAAAGGAAAATTGTTTCATAGCAATATATCAGGGATCGCATTAAAAGAACATTTTCCGTATTTGACTGTTAAACCGGTCTGTCATTTTGACAGATTACAATTCACACCCCTGACAAAACTTATAGATAGATAGATAGATAGAGATATCTATTGATATGTGTGTACACAGACAAGCAAAGCCATAAAAACTTTGTAGGCCATTGCATGCAACAAGAGAGTCAGCTATGAAAGGCTTCAAACTGAAAAAAACAAACATGCATGGCTAGCATATCAACAATGTTTTTTTTCTCCTCTTTGGGGCCACTGCTGCTTGAACATCACAGGGATCCTGCTGTATATATTTCAAGATTGTTTGCAATGCCACTGTGTTTCTGTAAAATATCAAATCCATACAGCTGAACTACAATATAACAGTTAGTACATTGATAAAGATGTATTTTAATTAATTTCAGTGTATCTAAAAAAATTATTTTCATTATGCTTACATTTGTGTGCATTTTTCTTTATAAATTCTGTAGAGCAGAGTTTAAAGACAGACACACATATGCTTTAAATTAATGAAAGTGTATTTGTAGAAATCCATCAACACAAAAGTTGGACCACAGCCAAAAATTGACATGTGGACGGAAGAGAATAAAAGTAGTATTTTTATCACGATCCCAACATAATTACTGGCTGTGCCTATCTTTACATTTGCCACCTTTTTTCTTAGTAGCAGTCTCTTTGTAGGGAACATGGCATGATGCATTCACACGTCGTCAAAAATTCTCAAAGAGTACAAAATATTGGGGGATGAATTATTTACTGACATCGAAATATTTCTGGAGGTGGAGAGTGCCCAGCACTTTTATCCATGTGAGACTCTTGACAGTGTTTGCTGCTGTAACAGGCAGAGCCTGAGATAAGAGAGCACTTTGACCAGTCTTGCCTCCCCATGATAAATCTTTATCATTTTAGGTGATGGTCTGACCTCTAAGATGGGCCCTGGCCAAGGGGGTCCTCATTAATACAACTTGAAATCCTCTCGGCTCATTTCTTCTATTTCCTTGATGCCCGTGACCTTTCTGGGACTGCCAGTATCAAATGAAACCCCCTTTTAAGGTTCAAGTTTGATGAGCGGATTGCATGATTCTGTTTGGTCAAAAAGGTAGAGAAAAGAAGCAGAGGTAGGAGTTATGTTTTCTCCAGTGCCAGAATCAGATGTGTTGTTTGTGAATATCTTCTGACAGAAATGAGATGAAATTTATAACCTGCATCTGTTTATTTATTTATGTATTTTTGTTGTTGGTGGTGGTGGGCAAATGACACAACAAAAACTTGTCTGTACTGGATTTTCACAACGTTTCATTGACTCTTCAAACATTAGTGGCTTACTGGAAAACAGCTTCCTAAAATGACATCAAAATCATAGAGCAAGTAGTGAGAGGATGTAAGATTAAGCTCTGCACTTACTCAGTTATCAGCTGTTTTTTTTTTTTTTTATTTCACCAATGTTTTAAAGTTGCTCTTCTATTTAGATATTGTTGTCTACTAAGAGGCTAAATGGAAAAGTAGAAATCTATGTAAATTGTAATAAGTACAACACCATCTATGGCAACAGATCTTCCCTTAATGATAATGTTTTTATATATTTTAAATATAGTGAGTTTCAGATAACCTAAATGAACTGGAAAAAAATACAAACGTGCGACTCAGTCAGGGGTCTCAAACTCCAGTCCTCGAGGGCCGCAGTCCTTCAATTTTTAGATGTGCCTCTGCTGCACCACACCTGAACAGAATAATTAGGTCATTAAGGCTCTGGAAAACTGATCTACACAAGAAGGAGGTAATTAAGTCATTTCATTCCAGTGTTTTGTACCTGTGGCACATCTAAAAACTGCAGGACTGCGGCCCTCGAGGCCTGGAGTTTGAGACCCCTGGTAGACGCTTTTCTTGGTTGACTCAGATTTCATAAGTTATCTCTGTGATGGACTGGCGACCTGTCCAGAGTGTTACCCACCTCTAGCCCGTTGACCACTGGTGGAGATAGGCACCAGCACCCCTCCTGGATGGATCGATATTTGTACCTGTGTTTGAACAGATATGTCTATTCTTTGAAGGTGGATTTTTTTCTGGCCTATTTGAGCCGCAATGAATGTCTGGCAAGCTAGTACACGTTTCTGTGTTATTGTAGAGGGGTGAAAAATAAGTTGTAAGTAAATGAAAACACTAAGTATGAAAATAGGCAACCCAACATTTTTATTTTCATATACTTAATTTCTCGTTGTACTAAGATAATGTAGTGTTTTCAGTTATTCGGTGGAATTCCACAAACAGCCGCTAGGTGGCGCCAGTCGCATTGGTGGCTTAGAGAAGGTTGGACACAAAGAAGAAGAATAAACCGTGTTAAACGCTAAGGAAGCTCAACGTCTGTGTCTCGTGTTTTTTTATCACAGGTCAGTAAAATGTATTTCGATGCATATATGTTAGTTATCTTTAAGAGTAAAAGAGGTTATTAAGTTGAGTGTCAGTAGTGAGTCACGTTATTTAGTTTGTGACTAGTATCGTGGAGAAACCGGGACATATTTCTGAAAGCTAATTAAAAGCTAATGCTAGCGGACTTTGTGTATGTGTGTGACCTAGCAGAGGGGCAGCTGACGAACTGTTGAGTTCACTTTGAATCTATTGTGTTTTGCACAGTCTAAGATGGTTATCACTCCAAGGATATTGTTTTGGTCTTTTTATTTGTAAAATTGGCGCTTCTTTATGGGTAATTGCAAAAAAACCCATAATGACATTATGACCTTCGGTGAGTAAATAATTGTCGCCTATACGTGAAGCTTAGTAAAGACACACTGCTTTAAAAAAGCATTACAGCCGTTTGTGAGGTACTCAATCTAAGGGCTAGCTTATTGCAGTTACCCAGTGATACCTGAAGTATTGCATATAATGTGTTGTATATGGAGTATGTTCATGACACAGAAAATAATAAACCTTCCTGTTAAATTCAGAAAACTCAACATGTGTGTCTCGTCTTTTCTATATCCTGGCATAGCCCTGAGCCCATCCAAGGTTGCTGGGTAGCATTATACCATAGTTATGTAAATATGATCTACCTTAGCAGTTGTGGCTGGGTTTTTATGTTTTTGTTTTTACAAAGTTTTTTATTTTATTTTGTGTGTTATTCTCTTTTAAAGGGAGGTGTTTTAGACCAGATTATTTGGAGTATTCACTTATGTCTTTTGATATCTCTAACAGGTATGGGTTATACAAAATATAATAAATATATTTAAAATTTTGTTTTGGTTTGTCTTTACCGTTTCATTATAATAAGTCTGAATGTTTTTGTGTAATGTACTGTAAATAATGTCTATATGTCCAAAAATGTATAAATGCTGTGCTGGGCTAGCAGGATGGAAGTGTTGAAGACCGGATTATTTGGAGTACTCACTGCTGTCTCTTTTGCTATATCTAACAGATGGAATAAGACAGTAATCCAGATCTGTTTTCCTGAATGCACCACGTCAAAGAAACAACGCAGAGTTTGAGGCTGGACCTGTCACACATGCTGTGGTTCTCTCTGGGTACTCTGACTTCCTCCCAAAGATCAAAAATATGACTCTAAGTTTAATCGGTCTGTTTAAATTGCGCTGAGGTATGAGTGCGTGTGACCATGGTTGTTTGTCCTGTTTGGTGATCTGTCCAGGTGTACCCCGCCTCTAGCCTCGTGCTGGAGATTGGCACCAGAAAAGTTTCATACCACAAATTTCTTTGTATTTTGCTGCCAATGACCCAGGCTTTCTTGTAGACTTTAAAGTCGTTTCAATTTGCTCTCTGAAGCTTTCTTTTTGAACTTGAGTTATTTTTCACTCATTCTCTTGCTAGACTTTATGCTTGATCTTAAATGCATATTGTGCAATGTCCGCTTTTAAAAAACCCAAAGAAACCAGACAAGCAAAAGAAAAAAGGAAAGTCAGACTAAAAAGACTTTTCACATTACATGAATAGCATTTGAAAGATTTGCTTTAGAAATAGTAGTGCTTTATCTTTTAGCTACCCTCTAATCCATGCAACATTTTACACAAACAACTGTTTGGGAATTACCTTTATGTTTGTGAAACCACATTTCCATAGATTCAACTAAATAAATTGGAATGAAGTGTAACTTTTCTCTTACACAAAGTGTCTGAAGATCAGATTTTAAATGTGGTTTTTTGCTTAGTAATGTAGAGACACAGTCTTTCAATGTATAATTTATAATTGAAGTAACAGCAAACAAAGAAACAATTCCCCCTTTTACTAATCAGGAATTATACTAAAATGAGTAAAAACAAAGTAGAAAAGAGAGACTTCCTTAAAGTCTGTAGAAACATTTATCAGAACTACTTAAAAAATATATACAAAATTATACAAAAGAGTTATTGAAAGCACAGCATAAAGAAATGAGAATTCAATGAATTCTTTTGCAAAGGGCTGTCTCAGTACACATTCACTCAGTTCAAATGACCTGTGTCGCCCCTTAAAATAGATATAAAATTCATGAGATACTTTTTTCCTAATATAAAATGACATCGATATTATTAATTCATTTAGGAAATAGAGGTTTTGTGTCACAGTCAAGCCGTGGACTCTAATTATAGTGTGATTAATAGTATGGTAATTGCGACCCCTCCCTAAGACAGATTCACTTGCTCAAAATAAATCACAACGACTAAAATTTCTCGAATCCCTGTGATCAAATATCCATTGTCAAGGCTTAAACCATTTTTATACATAGAGTGGTAGTTTTTAGTGCTTAAATAGTTAGCCTGGCAGAAACCTCTTTGGTGGATTAAAAAAAAAATCTAATATTGAAAAGAATGTCACACTTAGTCTGAATCTACTGTCACACTTCACTCAGCAGACTATGCGAAACACTGTAAATACATTATGCTGTTATATTTTAAATGAAATGT
The DNA here is from genome assembly GCF_002775205.1 of Xiphophorus maculatus. Lineage (NCBI taxonomy): Eukaryota > Metazoa > Chordata > Actinopteri > Cyprinodontiformes > Poeciliidae > Xiphophorus > Xiphophorus maculatus. The sequence continues at coordinate 14,717,168 of NC_036465.1, read as the reverse complement.
CTTCCCAGCAAGTTGTTTTAATTGGAGACAGCAAAGGTAAGGCTTTTCATTTATATTGTCTCAACATTTAAACAATCTTCTAAGAAGAACTTTAAGAGTAGAGTAGAACCTTTAAAGCTGAAAGGCTCTGCTTTAATTAATGCACACAGCATTAGCTGCTCTGAAGGGGAAAGAGCCAAGACAAATTGATCTTAAAAGACACAAACTAGTGTAGACTGCCCCTCAGACATTTGTTTGGTTGTAGTGTTTATCCCACCACACAGCACCTGTAATTTCTCCCATATGGTGTCTAACTGATATGGATTAAACAATTAAGACTATTTTCTCTGCATGACTTCTGGCTTCTCTCCCTTCCTCACAGAGCTGCATTTCAAATTAAATTGCCCCCAAAAGACAAGTTTGCTTTACTTCCCCTGAACAATGAAATATGGCAGGCCCTATCTCTAATTCAAGCAAAAGGGTTGTTTTGGTGACCGTTTAAATGTGAATCTACTGTTTTTTTTCTTAGTCATAAGCCAACTTTTCACTTTGATTTTGTTTTCATAGTTTCCCATCTCTCATAGTAAACATTAGTAATGATAGTGACACTTTAAAATTAATTTTAAGTGTTTACATTAAGAGTCAAAAAAGTTGTTTTAATATTCAGTCTATACTGCATTGCAAAGAAATTCATGCTTCTTTTAATTGTTTCCAGTTTTTTCCAAATGTTGATGCATTTGTTAGGTTAATTCAAACTAGTGCATAATGTTCAAGAAGCAAAGGAAATGATGCATGATTTAAATTTTTTTTTGTCTGTATTTGTACTTCCTGCCTCCCTGAATTAATACTGCACTTTGTAGAACCGTATTTCACTGCAAGACTTTTGGGTATGTCTCCACCAGTTTAGCACATTATAGTCTTGCCCATTCTACTTTGACAAAATACAAAATAGTTTAAGCACAACGTTTTCCCAGAAGTTCTCCACATGATTTGTTTAAAATTTTACTGAGTCATTATAACACAATCGATCTAATGAGCTAAACCATTCTACTGCGTCGTTGACAGAATGCTTAGAACATCAACTTTTGGACCAGTTTCAAGTGTTTGCAGCCACTAACAGGTTTCCTTTCAGGAATGTTGGCCAGTATTTAGCTATTTTCTGTCAACTGTGACCTGTTTTCCTGTCCGAATAAATTCATCCTCACAACACGATGTGAGGATGTCATGTGTCACTTGGCAGATATTGTGTTAAGGTTAATATAAAAGTTGCACTCTAGTTTCATCTGAACAGTACACATTCTCCTATATGTTTGCTGTGTCTTTAAATAGGACTAATGACTGTCATTCATGCCTTGTCATGCCTTTCTTTTTCTCACTCTGTGATAAAAGTCAGATTTATTGTCTGTACAATTAAGAGTTATTCTGTTAGCTTATATCCCGACTTAAACTGTGGATCTCTGCAGTTCCTCCAGTTACCACTGGCCTTTTGACTGCTTCTCTTTGATGCTCTCTGTGCTCGGCCTGTCAGTGTAAGTGTTTAACCATGCATTATGACTGAAGTTGTACCACATTCTTTCCATTTTCAGATGATAGACTGAACAGCTCTATGTGAAATGTCCCAAGCTTAAGATATATTTATAGAATTAGGTTTATAACCTAACTCTAAACATCTTCACCAATATATCCTTCATCTATTTGTTGTGGGCTTTTTTGCTTAATGATGCTGTTAAGCACCTTATGTTTTCAAAGTTTGTAAAGTAAATATTGCAATTCTTTTGCTTCAGTACTCTTAAAAGAAGTGCATAATAAAATACTTTTGAGTTCGTTACTGACAGGTGCAGGGGAATCATCTGATTAAAAATAACCGCCCAGCACTAAAGCATCAGTGTTCCTGAACTGGCAAAAAGTGTTTTATTTCAGTTCAACTAAGATAAATTATTGTTCAAATTTAATTAAAGACCATCACAAGTTTTACTTCAACAGCAAATAATTATGTTGCCACCATACATCTTAGCAAAAGAGCTGTCTTGTCGCATCTTATTGTGGAAAGGACTAAAACCAGACAGGTGGCAGAAAAAGCTGTCTTTTGATTTAGAAAGCTCAACCCAATTAAACTTTATAAATACAGTGAAGACAGGTGTTTTTTCTGTAGTGACTTAAAGATTTGCAACAATACCCCAAAGCAATAGCTTCAACTGCACAAAGGACACCCAAGTGTGTTGAGGTTAATTGGATGACCCAATCCATCTCAATTAAAGATTTTAAGGCGCACATCCCCTGGTGTGTGTGTGGAAATTGAAAACGGCTGCAGATGGTTCTTCCTAAGGGGTTTGCTGCAAATAACTGCTGGCAGATATCACCACTGTTTGAAACGTGGGGGGAACATTTGCTTGGGTTAAAATTAGTTTTGAGTAGTATCATTTTAGTACATTGACTCAAATGCCACAATAGTCTAGGTGATTTCTGTTGCAATCTGGATGAGGCCCAGAATCAAAAATGTGATTTTGTCTAAGATTATGCTGCTACTGTGAATACACAAAGTCCACATGAATTTAAATTACATGGTCCATATTTCAATCTGCCCATTTTGTATCTGCTTAATCTTTGCAAGGCCAAATAACTTATCACCCAACAAAGCAAACTGGATTGAACTATATTTACTTAGTTTATCTCTGTCTGATTCAAAAAAATTCTGAACTGTAACATTTATGCAGGACATAAAAAGCAAAAGCCAAAGATATTTGTAAAGTGGATAACTTTTTCACAGCACAGTATTATATTTAATTTCAACATCGTACCACTTGGAGGCAAAATAAAAATACACTGTGAAAGTACATTTGACAGATATGCATGTGCTGCAGGCACATGCATACAACCCCTGGCAAAAAGTATGGAATCACCAGTCTTGGATGAGCACTCATTCAGACATTTCATGCTGTAAAACAAACTCAGATCAAAAACATGATACAATATTAAGGTCGTTCCAAAGTGCAACTTGTTGGCTTTCAGGAACACTCAAAGAAATGAAGAGAAACTATTGTGGGAGTCAGTGAATGATACTTTTATTGACCAAGCACAGGGAAATAAATATGGAATCACTCAATTCTGAGGAAAAAAGTGTGGAATCACTCAAATTGGAGGTAGAAAAAAAGGACACACCCAGTCTATTTCCTTTCCCTAAATGGACACCTGCCCCAGATTAGATGTGCCCGTTAGTGTGCAGTTCAAAACACCTGCAGTCATGACACCTTGGACGGCTGCTGGACGAAGTGGAGTGGTGAGAACCATGGCTCCAACAAGAGAAATGTCCCTTGAAACAAAAGAGAGGATTGTGAAACTTCTTGAGGAAGGTAACCCTTCACGCATGGTTGCTAAAGATGTGGGCTGTTCACAGTCAGCTGTATCCAAGATATGGACCAAATACAAACAGCATGGAATGGTTGTTAAAGCCAAGCGTACTGGTAGACCAAGAAAGACATCAAAGCGTCAAGACAAACAACTTAAGGCCATTTGTCTTGAAAACCGAAAAAGTACAACTAAACAGATGAAGCATAAATGGGAGGAAGTTGGAGTCAATGTATGTGACCGAACCGTAAGAAATCGCCTAAAGGAGATGGGATTTCAATACAGGAAAGCTAAACGAAAACCAGCATTGACACCTAAACATAAAAGAACGAGACTCCAATGGGCTAAGGAGAGGCAATCATGGACTGTGGATGACTGGATGAAAGTTGTCTTCAGTGATGAGTCAAGAATCTGCATTGGACAAGGTGATGATGCTGGAACTTTTGTTTGGTGCCGTTCCAGTGAGATTTATGAAGAGGCCTGCCTGAAGAAAACAACCAAATTTCCACAGTCCTTGATGATATGGGGCTGCATGTCAGGCAAAGGCACTGGGGAGATGACTGTGGTTAATTCTTCTATCAATGCACAAGTTTACATTGACATTTTGGACAGTTTTCTCATCCCTTCAATTGAACAGATGTTTGGTGATGATGAAATAATTTTCCAAGATGACAATGCATCGTGCCATCGGGCAAGAACAGTGAAGGCATTCCTTGAAGAAAGACACATTCAGTCGATGTCATGGCCTGCAAATAGTCCAGATCTCAACCCAATTGAAAACCTGTGGTGGAGATTGAAAAAAATGGTCCACAAGAAGGGTCCAACCAGCAAAGCTGATCTGGCAACTGCTATCAAAGAGAGTTGGCACCAAATTGATGCAGAATACTGTTTGTCACTCATCAAGTCCATGCCTCACAGACTGAAAGCTGTTATAAAAGCCAAAGGTGGTGCAACTAAATACTAGTGATGTATTTTGAATGGTCTTTTGTTTATGCGTTTTTCATGATTCCATACTTTTTTCCTCAGAATTGAGTGATTCCATATTTATTTCCCTGTGTTTGGTCAATTAAAGTATCATTCACTGACTTCCACAATGTTTTCTCTTCATTTCTTTGAGTGTTCCTGAAGGCCAACAAGTTGCACTTTGGAACGACCTTAATATTGTATCATGTTTTTGATCTGAGTTTGTTTTACAGCATGAAATGTCTGAATGAGTGCTCATCCAAGACTGGTGATTCCATACTTTTTGCCAGGGGTTGTATTTGCCTGCAGCATTGTGACATATTTCTTCATGTCACATTCTTTATGTGAGATAAATAATACATTTTTAAATGAAAACCATAGTCCAGCTGCTGAAAAGGAAATTCACTTTTTGCCATTTAACTTAAATAAAGCTTTGTATTTTTACAGATGTTATCCTTTATCATTGTGTTATTTTTGTCATACAACTACTATCTATTGACTAATATTATAATCGAACTCAAAATCAAGTTTAGCAGCATTAATTTAAAAAAATAGGCAAATTTACATGTTCAAGATTCAGATCTTTGCACACACATTCTTCCATTCCCACATCACAAAAGCCATCTCGGCTGTTTGTGTTGACACTAATAGAGTTGATTTCCCATGGCATTGTGGTACATCTATTGCCACACACATTGGCGGGGCTGAAGTCGCATCATGTTTACACTGAACACAATGACTTCTGCTTGCCTACGCTGCTTCTGTCTCATACACGCGCACACTCACACAGTCAAGGAATTGACAATGTCCAGAGGGATGCAATGTGACATCTCCAAGGTTCAATGTTAACCTCATTTTGTCATTAATGCTGTGATGTTACTCCCTGCACAACAGACAAGAAGGAGAGCACCTAATCAAAGACGTGCACTGCCAAACACACATTACAGAGTGTAACGTCATTTAAAAAAAAAAAAACATCAAATTTTGGGTTAGATTCAGGGTGAATCTGGAGATTTAGATTCCTTTGATCGTTTTGACCTTATAATCCCTCAAACATTTCCAAACTCTATTGTGATCTACCTGTTTTTTTGGGGGGGGAAGTTAGCAGTTTCAATGTATTAACCTGACACAGTGACACAACACATTTAATAATATGCATTAGAATCATATTATCTCTGCCAAGTAAAATGTGAATACCAAAGAGGAAGAGGGAAACATAACAATGATGGTCAATCTTTATTTCTAATTGCATAGTTGTGCAAATATTGAATACATATACAGCATTGAGTAATTTCTTTCACCATCAGGCACCAGTGTTTAATTAAAAAGTATGAGGCATTTAGCCACATTTTAGTTGCTGGTGTTACAATATGTTTAGGCAAAATTCTTTGTTTTGGCTAAGGGCCATTCATATTTATAATTTTGCTAAATATGCAGGCTAACAGCATTTCTGCTAAAATATTATGAAATAATTATTTTTAGCATTATCATCCTTTTTATAAATACGTTTTTCCACATTTAGACTACTTTTGATTCACTTTGCTATTCAGAGGTCTGACAAAAATATCAGCCTGCTGCATACATTTGTCAGCTGTATGAAAATGAACTCTGATTTTGGAGGCAGAGCATTTATTGATTTTCTCCTTTAAGCAATTTACTGAAACACCAGAAATAGCAGATTTCTTTTTGTCTGAGAGTCATTGAATATTGATATTTCATTATACTAAGGTGCGACTCTTATTGATGTTTTGCTTAGATAATAGATTCAGCCAATATTATTTGACATATGTCCTACAGGTAATTACAAAGCTAATTGGGTTACGGTAGGCTAGTCAAGGATTTAATTTTTCGCATGAAGCAATTTGCTTGACCAAACATCGGCCCAATTAAATCCTTACTCTAGAAGTGGCTCAGACTAGAGGGTTTCAGCCATGGGGGGACATATATAGTGTGAATATTCACAGGGTAATTGTTAAACAGTGCTTTAGAAGATTTAAATGAGAATATAAGTTAAGACTTCCACTGATACAGTGAGTAGACTGAATGTAGTGGCATTTTTTTATACTGACTGAGGCAGGTTTGTGATGAAAATGTTTTCTGAAAGAGGCTTATCTGTCATATTAAGAGATCCACCCACCACAGCAATGAATCTCTGAGGCTCCTTCAGAGTTCGCTTGGTTTTCTTTGCCTTAACCAGTATGTCTGTTTAGGTGGATGGCTGTGTTTTGTGTTTAGTTCTTTTTATTTTCAGATGATGAGAAGTTCAAAGCTTTTCTTTCATGACCAAAACATGTTTTGAACTTGTCCATAATTTTATCTCTGACCTTTCTGCTGTTATCGTTTTTCTTCATGATGTTGTTCTTCACTAATTTTCTATTTAACAACCCTCAAATGCCTTTTAAGAACAGATATTGATAGATTGATACAGAGACAGTTGAAACTAGAAGTTCACATACTGAAGTTAAATCAGACCAAGCTTCTCTTGTTTGAATTCAGTTAGAATGATCAAAATTATTTCTATTTGCTAAATGTGACAATAATGGATAGAAATTTTATTTATTTAATTTCCCTTTAGGATCAATAAAGTATTTTTTGAATTTGGAAATATGTTAAAGATTTATTTATAATTGTCTTTAAAATTAGTAGTTCTTGGTTCAACCTATGGAGATAATGTAGCAAAGAAGGATTCCTAATAAAATTAAATTATAGACAATCCTGATCATCCTCTTAAAAAATGTATGTAAAACAAATGTGTCTTCAGTTAAAGGTTTATTCAGTATCACTATATTCCAGATGGCTACAGGAGAGGAGATCCTTCCTGCAAACAGCCAACAGCCTCTACAACAACTCTTTGAAGAAACTTGGATGAGATAGACTAACTTTTAAACTCCCTTTGGAATTAATAACATTTTTAAACTGAGTCTATAATGCCTGATAAAGCCTACCTCCCTGTTAATCCACAGCTATGCGACTAACATTCTGTGTTGATTACAAAAAATTATTCATGCATTTATCACTCTACCTTGGACTATTCTAATTCTCCATTATAAGCTGATCTAAAACATTTTTTTTTAAAACTGCCATGACATATATACTTTAGGTTTCTCCTAAATCTAAAACTGACAGTATAATTTAAAAATATGTCAGGAAAAAAAATATTTTTTTGTATTTGAAATGAAAAAAATTTGTTATCTTTGAGAGACAATAAATCCACTCTATTTTTAACAGAAGCTTCACTGAGACTGCATAGTTGCAGTTAGTTTAGTGAGAGCTAGACTCATACTGCAGTGAATTCACAAGGTAGGGAGTATCTCCAGCTGAAGATTAAGCTTAAAATGCTCCTTTTTGATAAATCTTATAGTAGGTTTGGCTTAGGTGACATTGAAGTATCCCTTTAGTCATGCTGTTGAAGTCTTATGGTACTGCCAATGTGTTGGCCACCTCTCGTCAGTCTGCTGTCTTTAATCTCTTTCTTTTACATCTATGTATGTATCGTAGTCACGTTGCTGTGATTAACCTTTGTGTTTTCTCCCCCTTTTTTCCCTTTTCCATTCCAGATTTTGCTGATTTGGCATTTCCCTGTTTGTCTTCCCTGTTCTCTCACCCTCCACACTGCTGCCTCCCAGCTAGTCAAGGGAAATGCAGCTGTCTGTCTTAATTCTTGTACTGCTGAAGGCCTCTTTCAGTAAAGAGGGAGTTCTCTGCTTCACTGTCACGCATCACATTGTGCATGCACAGGGTGGGGAAATGAATTAAATATTCAATGCAATCTGCTTTAAGGGCATTGAAATTTTTTTGTTACAAATAGTAATTTTCTAATGATTTTGTCATTATAGAGTGATTTAGTCAGTCTCTGCTGAATTGAAATAATATGTAATTGTATTGAATTTTGTAGAATGGGGGTGCACAATCATGTAGTTAGCACTTTTACCTGATGGCAGCAAAATTTAATTTACACACTCAACAAAGTTAGTTACCATAGGGACAAACAAAGGGTCTTGTCTGCAGAGATGGACCCATTCATTCCTTACCAGTCTCCCATTGAACAGAAAACAGCAGGAACACTGCTTACTGATGGAAGGAGGTGTCATCAGAAATCGTGGAGGTCCTGTTTGACTGATAATGGTCAAAGTGCATACAGGAAATGGAATAGAGACTCCATGTAGTCTGCCTGCCACTAGATTCTGAAATATAGCAATTTTTGAGGGAACATTTTGTTGATAACGTTAGAGCTACAGTTTTGATCTTCTGAATGGCATATTATTTTACTTGTCATATAAAACTAGTAGATCAATTTGCGTATTTTAGACTCAATTTTAGATCAAAATGATGGGTGATTGCATGGGTAGAACAGGACTTTGTTGCAGTGATACCAATGACTAATTATTAATACTATAATACACTTGATGTGTTTCTATGCACGGACTAACTATTGCTTATGGTTGCATACAGTGGTGCAATAGCGATGGAAACAAATGTGGGGTGTGATCTTTTGTTGTGGAATTTAAATGTTTTCCTTATGCATGTTACTCTTTGTTTTTGTTTGTAATACATGTTCGTCCGCTAGGGGCACTGTTATGCGAGCAGTATATGTTTTTGCGTTTGTACTCTTCTTCTGCTCTTGTCGTCTCTTTGTGAGTTGTACTTGGCAGAATAAAGGGGTGCAAAGAAACAAGTTATTTTTACTGACTAACAAGAAAGCTTTAGACTACACACAGTCCTAAGCTTTCCAAGAGTAATTCTAAACTTCCCCAAGAAATTAGTTTTTTATGTGTGATGTTGTTTATGTTTTTGCTAGGTATTGACTTTGAACCTGTCAAAAATGTATATCTGTCTATAAATGCATACATATATATAAGTGTACAAATATATGTGCGTGTGTGTGGAAATACCAACTTCCAGATGTCAGTGAAGTTTAAAGTGAATATTAATTTAATGATTATGATTTTCTCACTCGAGCTCATCAGTGAACTGCAGCACAGCAACACAAATGTTGAAATGCATAATTTCTTTCAAAGGTTGTAAGACCTCATGCAGCCTCAGATGTATGGCTCCAAGGAGGAGAGATCTGTACTATATGTTCTACTTGGTCAGAAAATGTACATTAAAAGAAGCAAAGCAAAACAAGATAAAACAAGCCTATGATGATGAAGATTTTTCAAAACTACAAAAAACATCCCTAAGAAGGCTTTCAAAATACCCATAGAGCGCTAAGATCTCTTCTTGAAATAAGCTGAGTTTCACTCATATGTTTTTAGAAATATATTAAACATAGATCGAATGTAAAAATATAAATGTAACCAATCAAATGACATTTAACCAAACATGCCATCAAGGTTCAGTTTTAAGGTAGATTTGTTCAACTGCTTCTTAGGACAAACAGTAAATCTGTGTATCATATGGAAGCAACACTGTGCCTTTTGTAATTAGAAGTGGTAAAGACGACTTAAAGTGATTTTAAGTGACTTTGGATCAGCTATAATTGTTAATACCAGACAGGCTGCTCTTCTCTGATTATTTTAATAATTGGAGATCAACTGACCATTTCATGCACAGGCATGTCTCAAGTTTACAAAGCATGATGTCAAAAAGAAAAAAATATCCATTGAATTATAGTTATGTCAGTGAAAGTTTATCAGAGAATGGGCAGGCTTGTTGAGGTGATAGAAAAGCAGCAGTAACTCAAATATATATCTGTTACAAACAAGGACTTTCAAAATATAATCTAAAAAAAATGTCCAACATTAAAGCAGATACAGCAGCCATAGCAGCAGGAAATCACACCCAGTGCCATGCCTGTCAGCTAAGAACAAATATCTGATCCACCAAGTTAAAATTTGGAAAGTAACACTTCAGAAAAATTTGTTTGGTCTAGAGAGCATTGACTTCTTCTGGACATACTGATGTTAAGGATAAGAACTTGGCATAGACAACCTGGAATTTTCTCCATTCAGCTCCAAGTGTCTGACTTGATGTTCACTCCTAAGGGGGAGTGTTCAAAAAAATCTACGTCATCTAAACAATGACGTAGATTTTTAGGATCAAAATCTCTAAGAATGTTTCTCACACCTTGTTGAATATATGATACGAAGAATTTAATTCAGTTAATTCAGGCAAAAGGTGGTTTACGTAAGCATATAGTGACAAGTTGTCCCTAAAAAAATGGTGGATAAGTAAAATGTGAATAGGTTTTTCTTTTACTTTAAAATGAACATCATCTTGAAACATGCAAAAATCCTTAAACACTGTTCAAAAAATTATGTTTGAGTTTCAAATAGAATTACATGAGTAATGACCTTCACTGGTCTTTATTTGCTATAACATAAACATGTGAGCAGTTATTTTCCATTAGTGAGAAGTCTAATATTGTCAGGTGTTGTAAATATTAGGGAGTCATATTTACAGAACACTGTAATTAGCAGCAGATTTTCAAGAGCCAGAACGCACAGCTTGTGGTGATGCATAAGCGCTGTGCCACACATAAACCAACCTGGAATCCCTGCAGATGGACACTGTGCAAAAGACTAATAGAAGAAAAAACATTGCCTTTCTGCTCCTGCCTATCGGTTACCAGAGGTGAAGGCTTTCTTGACGGTTTTGACAGCAAGATATCACTTTGGCACATTTGAGTAATAAGCCTCACAAGTTTAAGCAGAGGACAGCACTCTACAGTCTTTCTTTTCTGCTCACACGGTTCAGTCTCAAAACACATCCACACACACACCCCAACGTGCCAGTTTCTCCAAGCCTACCACCCAATTAAAGTTGGTCCTTGCAGCTTCAGCTCCAGAGAGGACTGTATTTCCTATCTCCTTCAAGGCAGTCCAATACAGTGGTTGTATTTTAAAAGCACGTTGTTAACTGTAGTGCCATATTTTTAGGGTGAACACCTGCGTGTTAGACATCATGTGCCGTCTGATACTGCTTCTCTTAAATGGCTCAAGAAGTGTGGTAACTTCTAACAGGATGTAACATGGCATCAAATCAAACCCAATAGAGCTTTTGAAACATGTTTTTAATCACATAGGCCTCCCATGCAATCACACTCAATATTTTAAAGCTGTAGCCTAGTTTCATGGCCAACCATTAATCCAATTACAAGTGTGTAGTACAACGATAAAGACACGTATGCTTGCATTTAATATCATCGGAACACAGTATGATTGTGCTCCAGTGAGCATTGACCATTTAATGTGCACATCCTCTTTTATTCAAGTACTCAGGCTTCTATGATCAGCCACATTTGCATATTAATTGTTTACCATACCCTCATTGAAGTATATAAGGTGTTGCCAAGGAGATGCAGCATGTTTCTGAGCACTTTGCCTGTTTGACCTGTGGGTGTATGTGTGTTTTTGAAGATTGGTTGAAGAAAGAGAGAGAAGGATGTTTTAATGCACACATGGTGAAGCACAACATTATTGTTCTAGTCTGTGCCTACTGGTACATGAGCATGTGGACAAGGATGGGTAATCAGAGCTGCTTTGGAACTTTACAAGAAGTCATTAACAGTCAGGACTATTGTGCAGACACCGTGATTTCAAAGGTGCTCCACAACAGCTTGTGCGGCGAGGGCTGATTGAACCAGAGCACTTGAAAGGGGGAGAGAGACGTCAGGTTCGTAGCATCCTGTCGCGGCCCATCTGCCTCTCTCTCTGCTCTTGCCGTCATTCTCCTTTGTGAGAAGGAAAGGGTTTGAACATCAAAGAGCAGCCATGCTACCTTGGAGACAGAAACAATTAGTAAGTGATCTGGTAAAAGGTGGGGTTTGGGAGAACCCAAGCCATGATAGTTATAAAGAAAAAGAAGAGAGGCATGGACGTCTTTAAAGACTGAGGATAGTTCTGTATCCCAAACACTGAACTCTACTGAGAAACACTCCATTAGGTGACGTAGGGATGTAGCCACTGCTAGTTTTAACAGTTACAATAACAAAAATTTCAACAAATGATACTACTAAAGTGGAATTATAATTTCAACAAGACTTTTCATTATCATGCTAATCAAAAAAACCGAGCTGTTTGTCTATCAGATTCATTGTTTCATGAATATTACAATCACAAAAGAGAACCAAGAGTTAAGGATATCTTGAATTTTATAATTCACAAGGAAAACTTTTTGAACATGTTTTTTTCTTCACTAATGAAAGAAAATGCTACAAGTAGTCCTTTGCCTTCAGTAGTCATAAAAGCATAGGCAAACTATGTTACCTTTTAGAAGGGTTTGTGAATTCTTAAACACATCTATTTCTTCTTTTCCAACTGGCTATCTTTTCCAGTATCGACTTGTTTTAGTGCTAGAAATAATCCTGACCTGTGTGTACCATGAATGATGCTAAACAGACACAAATTAAGCAGTTACTTGCTTGTTGCTGAAGTCCTTCTGAGTTTTGTTTTGGTAGGAAAGACTTTTTTTTTCACATGTCTCTTTCATTTTACTAGAATTTTACTGGTTACTATAATACAGAAACAGTATGTGTGCAAATCTAGGTGTTAAGTTCTGAATATTATATTCTTGTTTATATTTTGAGACACTGTACAATTTTCAAACGTTGCCAGATGAAATTATGTGAATATGTAAAAGAGTGAATATGAGACTGATAATAATTCTATATTGATGACAGCATTGTGCTGGCGGAAAATTGAGTGATATTGGCTCCATCTCAAAAGCATTAAGTTTGTATAATAGTTTTTGCATATTTCCAACACATTTCAATAAAAAAATAGACATAGTAATAATGTTTACCATAATGACATTTTACATAATAATAATGATCCTAATTTGTCATCCTTTGGGTGATATGAGAACCATCTTAAATAAATCACAAGACTTTGCAACTGTAAAATATGTGTCTTATTTTAATGCTGCCCCACACAACAATAAACTGTGTACATATAGCACTATTTCAGGGATAAGCAATGCACAACACCTCTGGCTGTGAAAAGCGTTGTCTCATTAGTAGTTGTATCCAACAATATCTCCGCAGTAGCCTGGCCTGAGTTCAGATCAAATCTCACGGGGAGGTTCCTCATATAGAATACCCTTGAGCTGTTTCATAGCTATCTAAACCCCCTTAGATGTCTTTGCTGGCTAGCTAAGCAACTCCTCCTACTTTCACCCCAGCATGCATTTCCATTCCATTATGAATGGAAGTTTCACTTGGCTTAACTGTTGTGTTATAATACATTTGTCATCTATGACCAGGCCAGATAATAGGGTTGGAAAAAACAAACACAAATTAGGTCAATATCACCTAGTCCTAACCATTGAGGTCAAGTTAAAGGACAGCTGAAGGTAAGCAGTTGATGCAATTTATATAATAAAAAAATGCTTTCACTACATAAACAAATACACTAATTTTTGCGTTTGCAAGAATTATGCTTAAAATTAAATTGGCTTAATTGTTGAACCTAATTTATATTTGGATTCCAACATACAATTACATACCATTCAACAGTAGTAATGTGGTTCATATAAAATAAATCCACTTTGCGGAATAAAATAGAATTAGAACTATACAGAGCTATAATTATGTGACCACTACCAGATGTAATGATTAACATAGGTTCTATGATTTCATTCAATTATTAACCAGAGAAATGTAAAAAGAAATAACAATCAGATGAAAGAGCAAAAAGCCTGCAAGTATTGCAGGCTTTTTTTTTTTTACATGTATATTACAGTGTGTCAGATAAATTCATATAAACAATGAAGCTGTCTTAGTCAAAGTAGAATACACCAGTCACACAGCTGACCCTTCTTAATTTCTTCATGGGGTGAACAGGTGTGTGCATGTAAGCAAGATATTGTCTTTGGGCACAAAGTATTAACAAAGACCGCGATCTGCAAACATATTCACACCGCTGGAACCTTATCACATTGTTACTTTACAACCACAAACTTTATTGTATTTATGTAGCTGAGATACAAAGCAATACATAATTTTTTAAATAGAATTAATATGCTACATTCATCAGAGTTGTTACCCAAATAATCTTAACATTAAACCTAATCACTTCTCAGTAACACAACAATTTTGCATTCATAAATGCAAGTCTTTTGATGTACACCTACATGTGTTATCAATCCAGGTGTACATTTCATTTTCAAATACAACAATGATGACAATGACAATATCTTTTTACAATATCCAACTGAGAATCTGTGGCAAGACTAGGATATGTATGTTCACAGACAACCTCTTCAGCAATTCAGCAAAGAAACGGTCAGAATCTTGATCTGCACAGCTGTTCCAGACATACATCAATCTTTTTTAACACACCTAAAAGAGATTAAATCTTTAAAAAAATTATCTTTTTCAAAAAAGTCTTTTTAAAAATATAATTTTGATCATTTTGACCTGGATAACATGGATGACTAAAATTTAGTTTCCTGTAATATTTGGATACTATGAGATGAATAAATATGGACATTTTAAACAGAAGTGTTGTAATTCAGAAAACAATGTTTTGTTTCTCTGCATTTGTTACTTAACTGGGCCTCCTTTTGCATGAGTTACTGAATCAATGAATCAGCTTATGGCCATGCTGAAATGTAATGGATGCCAAAGTTGCTCTAAAGGGGCAGTATTATGTGTTTTCCAGGTACATAGTGTCATTCTAAAGTATAATCAAGTAACTGTTACCTTCAGTTATTAAAATGCTTTATATATCAAATATGACTTAAAGTAATATATACTTCCTGATTTGACCCCTTGAAAGTGGCCTTTGTCTCTTTAAAAACTCCTTCTCTTTTTGAAACTCCATTTTCAGGAAGTCATCACAACAGCGCTCTGTTAACCCTTTTCATAAACTCGTAAAATGAGCTCAGCAGATGCACAGTTTCACCAGGTGTTTGCTTATTACTGCTAGATAGTCTGAAGGAGCTGAGTGGGGGAACTGCAGGAGCGGGCTGCTCTGTGAGGCAGAAGTTCTAAAGCTTGGAAACTGCAGCTCTGAGGAGGCGCTGTGCCTTGAAGGTGGTGCTAGGTTCAACCAAGTATTTTGGACAGCTGAATAGTTGTCTTTGGAGATTAAATGATTTCTCAAACATTCATAAAAGAATCAAAGCAACACTCCAGGTATGAGCAGAATGACATTCTAGCATGACATAAATCTCAAAATACAATACTTCCCCTCTAATAGTGGCTTTCAGGTCATCTGCATTTTTGGGTATGTGTCAACAATTGTAGATACCAACAATTTGGTCTATGTATAAGTTCATTTGGAGTTTGTTTAGGGCTGTCAGAGTAAAGTAGGTTGCATGCTGCAGTTTTCAAATTATTTGTTAGAAAAAATAAGCGGTTGCTGGACATTTTTTCCTGAAATGTTGCTGGACGTTCTGTTGAGGTTTTTTTTATTATTTTTTGTGGCTATTGTTGATAATTAAAAAACATAGTAAGAAGCAGAAGATCTTGCTTCAATCATTTTTGATAATGCAGTCCTGAAATGAAGAGTCAGGGACCAACAATCAGACAAGACATGAGACAACTGCCAAGTTTTTCTGGGCTTGTAGGCATATGAACAGCAGAGGCGGCATCAGTCCCTGGAATGAAGACGGTGACCAATTCCAATTCAGGGCTACATCAAAGACTGTGAATGCAGCAGCACTAACAGGGATGCTGGAGGTCAGGGACACTGGTTGAGGGATTTAGTCATTTCAGAGCTTATGTGAAGCACCATGGAGAGCAGCCATAAAAGGACAATGTCACTTTGTGACCTCCAGTTGGAGGGATACAAACCTGGAGCAATGTGCGCTGCATGGGACTGTTGCACTGTTTTGACACACTGTATCATGCAGGGCTGAATTGGACTTACACATGTACCAACAAACAGAAGGAAGTACTGAGATCTTTTTGGTTTTGCTCATATTTTTGTCTGCCAGTTAACATATTGCTGACATTCTTTTAAGCATTAATTTTTCATGTGTGACATTTTCTCAGATGGAGACAGGGAAACATGCAGGTTCATGTGTAATTCAGTATATATGCATAAATCCACAGCAATAATCTTTAAAGACAATGACAATAGGTGACATTGGTCATTTCTGACAGTGGATTTAGCATCAATGTCTAGTAAAACAGCCTTTCTTTTTTGCTTTAATGCGGCTCTGCAAGGCAGTCACATATCTACTACCCCTGTGACATTTACAAGGTGCAACAATACTCGGAGGAGACATTAAGATCTGGCTCATCTGCATGCAGCTCTCCTAGTGGATAAAGATGATCAGCTGCTTCTTTTTTCTATTTTTTTTAAACGGTTATCAAAAAAGCTTATTGTTATAGTGCTGGCAAAAAAACAAATGGGCAAGGTGCCTTCATTCAAGCAGTGCATTTTACTGAGTATTCAATACTCTTCACAGCAATTGTGTTTTCCTGTTCTCTATGTTTTGTATAGCCTGGGTTAAAATCTACCAGAGCACCATGCCGTTTCCAACACTTCTCTTTCAAATTACATTTTTTTGGCACTAAGATAAAACAAATTGAACCCATTTAGATCATGGCTAATGGTTGTTGTCTCAAAGTACTTGATTGTGAAAACAGTGTTTGAGTGTGTACCGCAGCTGGATAAGTGGAAACAAGAAGCAGCAGTGAGGATTAGTACGAGAAATGATGTCCTGCACTCCTGTGATTACAATATAAAGAATCAGTCCATGGCAAAATGAATTATGAGATACATCAAATATTTTGCAGATGGAAATCTTCTTTGAGCGTAATACACATCCATCCTACTTACATGCTTATCCCTAGTGGGGTCGCCAGGGGTGCTGGTGTTTATCTCCAGCGGTCAACATACAATGAACAACAATTTAAATGTGCTTTTGGTTTTCAGTAGAACTGTACAAGATAAATGTCACAATAAAGCTGGAAAAAACTTTGGAATTATTTGTCATGGTGTCATTGTTTAGAGAAAACAACAACAAAAAAAAACCAAAAGGGTTTCTCCTCACATTTAAGAAGAAAGATAATTTTGTTTTCTCCTCAAAAAGCTTGAGACTAATGTCCCTTTTCTTCTGAGTTTGTTTACCTAATAGTTTTAACAGTTCTATTCAACATGATGCTTATTCTCCTCCAAAGGACACCAGGATTGTGTTAAGCATTTCACAATGATCAGACAATTCTAAACTGCATGACAATTTACTAAAAATAGTTACTGCTAGATGGCTGACTTAAAGCTGTCTAAAACATCCTATTCATGTCCCCAAGGGTTTGTGTTTGCTGATATATTTATACTAACTTATAGGTTTTCATTCTGCTTTGTTGGCATTGTGAACATCTACCCAAACTACTTACCAAAACAGATTTTCAATTGGATATAATTCTTTTATGATATTTTTATAATCCATAGTAAAAATGCTGAGGAAATTCCACTCGTTTGTTTAATGCAGTAAAGTTATAATAATTATATTAAAAATGCCAGAAATATTGAAAATTTAAATAACCTATTAGATCTTATCTATAACCCATACATTAATATATAACAGGTTACATCCTATTATAGGAAAGGACCCTAGGGTTATATCCTTAAGCTTAACTTTAATAATTATTTTCATCAAAATGGTTTTAATAGTTCAGAGGCAGCATTTACCTACCATTTATTTTTATTTAGAACACCAAAGTACAAAGCCTAGAGCTAAAAGAAAAAGATCAACATTTGTTGTAATGCCACAGAATGGAATCACATTTGTTAACTCAGAGCTTTGACTAGAGGAGGGATACAGAAGCCTAAAACAAACTAAAATCTTTTAACTTTAATCTATTTAAATCCACAATAAATTTCAGTGAAGATTTTGTGTCCAAATGGGATTTTGACTGTTTGTCGAATTCAATAAGCCCTCACAAAGCAAGATTTGTCAATCAAATAATGTCTGTCTATGATTCTGTTTGACCACAAGTGTATAATGCATTTACTGGAAAATCTGCCCACAGGATAAACAACAAAACAGGGTTTTCAAAGACCTGTGCTATTTGTGAAAAAACTACAACTTTAACCTGCCTCCTGAAGGTTAAGCTTTAGTGTCTCCTGAAAGCTGCTGTTGTTTCAAGGCTAAAGGAGAAATTGGGAGAAAACAAAACCAAAAAAAAAAAAAAAAATCCTGTTTTGCAATACCCTTTTACAAAAAACAGGGGCAAGAATGTGCCAGAAATAAATTCTGTCTCACAGTAAAGAATGCCTGTGATTGCATTGAAATATTTGGATAATCTACAAATAAATGATGAAAACAGGTGAAAAATGAATGCTGCTCTTCTATTTGGAATACAAACTTGATAGGTGTCAAATCAACATTATTGACATAAAATACATGTTTGCCATGGCAGTTCTGGCACACATAAAAATCTAGTTATATGTCACAGGGAATGAAGTGTTTGTATAGTCTGAATGAAATATAGCAATTGAATGAATTTTTGACTTGAATCAATGCTTTCTATCTGTAAATTTATCAGGTTAAGGATTGAATCATTGCACTGTCATTTACAACCTGTCACGTTGAATTAAACACATCTGTTGTACTTTCAAACTTGTTTCCATCATGACATGTGGTTCTGACAGGATCTTGGCTCATCATCCATCACAATCATGGAGCTGGCTGTGAGGGGGAAAAAAATCTGCTGTCTCTCTGTCTCTTTTGGGACTGCCCTTTTTCTGGTGAAGCTGACATTTTCTGTGAACCAAGGACAGTGACAACCTGATCCAAAGACATTGCAAACTGCTCATTGCTGTTGTACTTGATGGGTTTGGTTGTGTCTATGCATCATCTGAACTATTTGTTTTGTGAATTGATTGTTGGGATGAAGCAAAAAACTGGGTAGAAAAGAAGAAAAATCGAGTTGATATATAGTCTTTTACCAATAGAATGTGTTAATGCAGTGGTCCCTAACTCTCAGGACCCACTGTTCTGCATGTTTTAGATATTTCCCCGCTCTTGTACTTAACTTCTTTGCATGCTTGCAATTGCTACAGAAGCCCATTAATCACCCGTTCATTTAAGCCAGGTGTGCCTAAAACATGCAAGGCATTGGGCCCTGAGGAGCAGGGTTGGGGGCATCTTCATGTCAATAGACTAGGATATCCCAGGTCAGTGCAAAGTAAGTCAAAACTAATTTTCAATTCAAAACTAAAAATAAGTTACATCTCTGCATTAATATAAGATCAACATGGAATTTAGATTATATGAGCTCCAAGTTTTTTACCGATTCACTTTTTGCGATTTTGCCTCCAGTTGTGTTGGGAATAACAGAACTTTATTTTTTTATTTAAGAATCCATACACTGAAGATGGATTTATAAGCATTATCAGGGCATTTAAAGTGTCACTAGTCACTACTTATAAAATAAGCTTGAATGAATTGTTGCACAAACCCTGTTTGAAGAAGATTATTTAGTTATATAATTGATGATTGAAAAGACTGGAATTATAACTACTATGAATACAGAAGGAGAAAAAAGAACAGAAAAACATTTGAAGATTATGACAAAACTAGTGGCTTTCTCATTTCAAAAATAATTTCACTTATGAGTTGCTTTTTTTTTCTTTCTTTCTTTCTTTTTTTAAAAAAAAATCTTACTCATCTTATTCTTTTGCTTTGATAACAAACCTGAACTACCAGTAGGACCTCTTTAGTAGAGAGAATGTGTTAGAAAATCTGAAAATGTCTGTGAGATTATGTTTTGGTTTTCTGAAACAAAGAGTAACATATTTTGATTCTCCATTTGTTTTTTTTTTTACCCCATGGAATGAATGACGAGTTGGCTTTTGCACTAAACCCGAACTATCAATGAAAAAAACTTTAGTAGAAAAAATACATTAAAAAACATCCCAAAATAATTTAATTTGAAGTTTCAAGAATAAAAAAGTTACTTATTTGAGTTCCGTTGCTATCAGGTTCACAACCCACAATATTTGTGCCACATAGAAACCAGACTATGCAAGTAAACATATAGGACACCACAGTTGATCTGGCAGTCAACAGAGTTGAGGTGCTAAAAGGTAGAAAAAGTATAATTTTTGTCGGGAGTGACTGTGACACACATCTCTTCATGAATGAAGGGGTCAAATAAACAGGTGGTCAAATATGGACAAGTTCAGGTTGAATTTTGCTAAACTGTTTATAAGCTATTTACCAAAGTCATAGCTGAATCTTGGCAGGGATCATTGCCTGCACATCCATATACCAGAAAGGCATAAAGGGACTTTTGATAATGTATGTTTTTATTTTTCTGACTTTCTGTCTTCAGTTGCCAAAACCATCATAGACTGCCTGGAGGAATCCAAATCAGTAGAAGACTGATCATATTTCCTATCCATCTGGCATTATATCCTTGCTTTATATCAGGCAAGAGTCCAGTTTCATCAAATCTGTCAAGGTCTAATAAATTTTTGTACTTTGTCGTGAATAACCATACACTCTTGCAAAAATATTCATAGCCCTGACATTTTTTGCATTTTACCATATAATGATCTTAAATTTTAATGTAATAGGATTTTATCTGCGATCAAACAAAATCACAATTAACTGTGAAGTGGAGTGAAAAGGACATTTGGCTTACCATTTAAAAGTCTGTTAAAAAAAGTGACATGTATCTCAATTTAGCTCTGTTTAAGCTGATACTCCTAAATAAAATTCAGTGAGACCAACTTTTTCAGAAGTGATGTAGTCCAGAAATAGAGTCCACCTATAAGTAAACATGACTGTTTGGTGAAGGAGACAGAGATTTTTTAGGAAAATCTTGTAAACAAACAGCATTATGGAGACCGAGGAACACAACAGACAGTTCAATTATGAAGTTGTGGAAAAGTTTAAAGCAGAGTTAATTCAGAGAACAATGACCAGAGCATTACCCATTCCTCTGGGACTGATTGTTCCATCATCTGGAAGATTAATTGCACAACTGCAAATTTATTAAGATATAGTTGCCCACCTAAACTGACTGACTGACCTAAGACAGCACTAACAAGAGGCCAAGATACCAATGGTAAATCTGGTAGGAGATGCAGAGATCCCCAGCTCAAGTGGAACAATCTTTTGGGTCTCTAAGTTTTGTTTTTACACTCTACACATCTGACCAAGATGAAAGTCAGTTGAAAGACAGCAGTCTGAAGTCCCAATTCCCAAGCTACCTTGGGAAGATAGCAAGCATGTGGAAGGGAGTGTTCTGATCAAATGAGGCAAAACTTAAACTGTCAGGCCTAAGTAAAAATATACAAAAAATGTATGGTGAAAGAATAATCATGTAGTAAGGATGCTTTTCTTCAGTAGGTACAGTGAAGCTCAGACCTGATGGAAAAATGAATGGAGGTAAATGATTGATTTATTTAATTGGTGTATTTGATTAAATAATTACATTAATTTAGTTAAGTACACCGTGACGGTGTTTAAATAACAGATCTAAACACAGCTAGAGCTACAATAGCTACAGCAGTGGTTTGGCTCAAAGCATCATGTGTTGGAATGATTCAATCAAATGCCAGTCCTAAACACTGGTAAGAATTTGTTTTGAGGATGTATTTATGTACTCTGTCCATCTTGTATGACTGAGCCAAATTGCAGGTTGCCTGAAAGGGGTCTCAAGGAGTTTCATATGTGTAAACACCTATAGACTCCTGTGTGGAGATTTCTAGTTGTGACTTTGCCTTTATCAGTTCCAGATGTCAGAAGTTTTACATTTCTTATTTTCTTACTTGTTTCAGTTATTTGTTTTAATTAGTTTTGCCTTATGCTTTTGTTCACATCTGATATAATTATCTAATAACAAACTGTGAATCAACCAACCTTACCCTTCACTGAGACAGTGAGACACTTGAGAGAATGCCATTTCCTTCCATGTAACTCATGAAAAGTGGTTGAATGCCAATAGGGAAACTGACGAGTTTTATTTTCTTTTTGTGTCAAAATTATTTACGTTAACTTGAAATGTAAATTGGATAGTAAGATTATTACATTAATTGAGAGAAATGTACAAGTACATCTTCAGATAATAAACTGCACTGATATTCAAATATTTTGCTCAAATAAAGCCATGGTATGATTGCAGTGTAAATGCACATGGAATCATGAATACGTTTGGTGGATTTTTAACTAGTAAAGTTTCCTCAGTTTGTTGCCTGTTCATTTTTTTTATACAATACGTTACTCACTTTGTTGGAATTTTTTATCTGTTTAGCTAAATCTGAGTCTTTTAAGTTTGCATTAAGTTTATGAGGCAATGCTGCAAACAAAAAAGGGACAGGGTCAGTGGTTTATCCTTTAAAATCCAGTACACGCATTTTAATAGTTTCAATTTGATGTGTAAGGTAAGTGACACAATTTGTTTGTACCTTTTACATAATGCAACAGAAGCATTCCAGTTTCGCTTGCAACCCACAGAGAAGTTCAGAGGAAAAAGAAAAGGCTTGAGACAGTGTCATTGCCTGAGTCAGCACGGCAGTGATTTTGCAGCTTTAGATGTGGAGCTGGCATATGTCCAAGAGTATGCCAACCCCCTCATTCTTCAAAGTGCATTTATATTACTAGCACTTTTGGCAGGCAGGCCTCTCTTGTGGTTAAAGCTGAAGCGCCTCCCAGACTGAGGATGATTACGATGGCCATAACATAAAAACTGTTATTGGCCTTGTTTGGTGATGGTTATTACAAGTGTATCAAAAACCAACAGATATGTCTTCCTCTACCCTCCTCTTTCTAAGCTGTGGTGGTACAGCATGTAGGCCCTAATGAATAGGTGATTTAAGTAATTTGACATGTATCATAAATATTAAATGGCTCTCTGCCCTTGGTTACCTTTGCTGCCAGCCAGTGCCTTTGTCATGTATGCTGTAGCTGTTTAGTGGTTTTGTTATTGACAGCAGTGACAGTAGCGGACATTTCAAAGAGAAGCCTCAGAAGTTCAACTCTCTAAGGTAAAATTGTCCTTTGATGTGTATCACTGCTTGGGTTGTATCTCTGTTTGAGAGCTTAACCTTTGTAGAGCAGTCATCATTGTTGTTTTGAAAGGTGATTTTAACAACATGGCAAAGCTTGGAAATGATCAACTAAATTCCATATTTTCAAAAAATTTCACATGCCCTCAGTCTATGTTTATACAAGACGGCTGCCAGGAAACTGCTTGTATTTTCAGATGTTGATTTGGGAAAAGTTCCATGTTTAGACTTTACTGCCAAGAGCCAAGACGCTTTGAGTCAGCTGTAGTTGTAATGCCAGGCCACTATGTAACGCTATGACTTTATCAAGTCATCAAATGCATGCACTTTGGACCCTTAGCTACTCCCTCACTAGCTTCCACCTTATAGTAAACAGTAACCCGTCTCCAACCTCGATGAACAAAGTGCTTATTTAAGACATATATTCCTTATCAGAAATTGTGTTAAACTGAACAGGTGAAGGAGCACCACACGGCACAACGCTATCCGGAATTGTTTTTGATGTTATCAGCCAGTGTATGCGTAGAATAAACCTTACAGTCATGCGTTCTGTAAATGCACGCTTTCACACCCGTGGAGTACTTAACACCTCTGTTACAGAAAAGTTTCACTCTCAGACATGGTTTCAAAAAGTGCCGATGTGAGATCCTCCGGTCACTGGTGTCATATAAACTAACAGCTGGATCACCACAAAAATGTTACTGTTAGCTAAATAGAGGCTCTGTGTAAAACACACACACACCCCAACCAAGATCCTGACAGTGACAAAAGTGTTTTTTTTCTTCTGATTATTGTTAAGACCTCTTTAAAATAAAATAAAATTAAAAAAAACTGTTATCTTTTTAGTTAATACAAACTATATCTTTCCAGATGTCTGTAAATATATTTTTATTTGTTTAAAATGCTCTAGGCCCACCAGAATAAAAACCACGACTGAGACAGACAGAGCAGGGATTCAACTTTTCTTCCCAAAGTCATATTCAGTCAGACTCATAAACTAAAGTATGTTGATTCTAAATATTTGTTTTCATTTCTTACTTTATAGTGAACATGATTAGAAACTAAGAGTAAAAGAAACAAACGTGATATATACTGTATATATATATATATATATATATATATATATATATATCTTTGATAATGGGCAGAATGCTAAACTCCAAAATCCTGAAGGTTACAAGTGAATTACAGTCTAGTTTGTTAGTATTCCTCATTGGCAGATACTGAGATGTTCATTTACTTGCCAGCTGAAAAGTGTGAATATGAACTTTAAATGGGTGTGAAGGACATGTTTTGGAGAAGAAGCACGTGTTTTCAGTAGATATCTTCTTGGAAAAAATTGTTTTACACAATGTTTTACTCTTCCTACAAAACATCCAAGCAAAGAGCACCACTTCAGTTATGTTGCTTAAGATTTTCTGGTTTCCTAAGCAGCTGAATGATTTTTGCATAAAAGACATTACTTACTCCTTGGTTTTATGTGCAATAAACCCCCTGAGCCAAGTGCAATACCGAGATACAAGACTTAATTTATAACAAAATAGTTCCAATGCAATATAACCCCTCACTTGTGGAAAATGTGTTTTCCTTGTTGGGTTGTTGGATAAATTCCCTATCCAACAGATGTGCCCCTGCCATTCTAGCACCTCAAAAAAATCATACAGCATTTGCCTGAGATCCAACACAGTAAGGAGTTGAATAAATACTCCCCCAGATTTCTCATGCCAAGAAAGCCTGAGCTGTAAAATGCCCTGATTGATGGAGCAATGTTCAATTCCTCCCTTGAGTCAGAAGTTCAAATTCCTGTGGTGCACCTGCATCAACCGTGCCCTCCCAGCATCTCTGCACTGGAGATAAACTTTTGCTGACAACAATGCCTCATCAGTGGCAGCAGCAATGGGGCTCTCTTTTATTGCCAGAGCTCTGATGTTAAATAATTAATGGCTCACCATGGTCCCTAGCAAAAAGTACTAGAATGGGCAACTGAGCGTAGTCTCTCTCCTTCACTTCCTCTTGTTCTCACTGCCATAGCCACCCGTCCTATTACCAAACCTCAGCCCCCAGTCTTAGCAAAACATCTCTCATTGCTCTCTGTTCAATAAATTACCAACAGTGCGAAAAGGCAGATACAAATAAAGGTGATTTAGCCCAAAGAGATGCTGAGCGATGACTCTCATTAGTCCAGAGTGGAGACCAAAGTCAAGATTTAACTGAGAGAAATTCCTGGCCATTAGCACACTGGCAGTGGGTGTATTGATAGGGTTTTAATAAGATGCTACATTAATGGTTACTATGAGTGAGTGGGTTTATGCTAATGGAATAAGGCAGAGGAGGGGAGAGGAAGTCTCCTATGTGTTTTCTGTCAAATTCAGTCTAGGCTTGGCGACCGCTACTGCCAGCTTTAACATATGCCTCTGCAGCTGACAACTCATGTAGCGCAAACTTTCTCCATCGTCCACATATAGCAGATTCAAAAATAGAGGTTTTCTTTTTCTTTTTTTAGAAATCAGAAATGCTAATTCGGAGATGGTGATGTCAATGATGAATGACGCCAGAGGCAGGTCTCCTGTGAGAACAGAAGTCATTTCCTGCTATTAATCAGCTGGACTAATTCTCCCTATTCCATTTTTAACCCTACAGTGTCACCGCCTTTAGTTGATCTAATTGAAATATTAGCAGCTAGTTAACTAAATGAATGAAATGTAATCAGCACCCTCCTTATTCCATCTCCGCTGTTCACTACTGTTGTCTGTTTCCCATGTGACGATGATCTTTCTATTAAAGAGAGAAGTTGAGAGATCAGTTTAGTCATTTTCTTTATAGCTAGACTGACATCTCTATTGAGGCAATGGATTACAATTAAGTTTTTAGAATAGAGGTGGAATATCCTGGCAATAACTTTTTTTTTTTATCTTCCCATATTTGCCCGTTAATTCATGAGATCTTGCATGAGTCAAAGATGAACAAATAATTTAAACGATTTGGGTTTTACAATTATAACATTATTCTAAATTAACTTCACAGTGGCTATTAGATCTCTTTGGTAGGAAAAACAAAGCTGTGGAGAGAATTAGACTAATCCTCTTTTGGTCAGTTGATGGTGAACAAGTCTTGTCATGACTTCTGTCTTGCAATTGTGCACAAACAAAAATTAATTTAAGTTAATCCAAGTGGGTTGTTAAAACAGGCTTAGGCACTTCTAAGCTTCACTTTGTTACAGTAATGATGTTGCTTGTTTAGGCGGATATTTACAAGTAGTCAAATCAATAAACCAGTGTAATTGAGTGGGACTAATAGATACTGATCTAGTAGAACTGTTTACAGCTACAGCTGATACATGTGTGATTTCAGATATAATGTGGTTAGACTGTAATAATGATCTAATTGGGGGTTCATTTCCACATGAGATACCCAACCCTTTAAGAAGTTAATTCTTTTGCTCTCATAAACGGACATTTAAAACACTTTTTTGCTTCTTATGCTGTGTTGGTTAGGTAATGGTAAGCCACTCTTAGAGAGCTTGCTTAAAAGCCTGCAGCTAATGGCTTTATTAGTAATTCAATTACCAGAAGGTATTTTTACAGCTGGCCATGTATTAGTCTTTTATGCTTACAGTGGTCAAATTGTTCAGATAATGTGGTTTTTAAGTCAACTACTGAAGGCCAGAGGTGGATTGTTGCAGCAATCAGCACAGTTGCCTCAAATTAATAATACTGGTTTGAACATGAGCTGCTATATGGAAGCTGCTTACTTCCCCAGTATCAGTCTGGGTTTTCTATGGTGCTCTAAATTTTCCACAGCCCAAAGGCATTTAGATAAACATGGTGGTTCCAAAGGGGTGCAATGGTTTGGGTGAAAACCTTCATGGTTGTCTGTTTCTCTATTTAAGTTCTGCAATTGATTGTTGAGCTGTAGAGACTGCACCTTTAAATTTGGTTTGTGCCAATATTTGTTGTTACAATTGACACATGATAAGAAAAAGTAAGCCAAATGAGTTTATTGTTCAGCAGAAATTGGGCTAGTTGCCCAACTAGCTCATCACACTTATTATTATCCATTTGGATTGTGGGAAATGAAGGAATTTGTTACAAGAAATGTAGGCACTTGGTACTCTCACCTATGACATCTCAGCTGTTGGCAAACAGCGCGCACAGAGTCCATGTGTATCACAGAATATGCACAGCACGCCCGGGTATTGATTGATGATCACGTGTGGGGAAAAAAAAAAGAAAACGTTTTTTAGAGCACTACGTTTCTTTCAGGAATTTAAATGTTGCATTTCTGGTTTCTTTTCTGAACAACATTACTAATTTGATCCTGCACTCCAATATCTACCACTAACTTTGTTGCCATAATAGGCCTGGTTTATTTTGCAAGATGGCAGTTGGTAGGAATATTACCTTGCAGCAAGAAGGTCCTGGATTTGAATCCCGGCCTGTGGTCGTCTGCATGGAGTTTGTATGCCCTCCCATGGATATGCAATGATTAATCCATGTTAATGATTCTGCACATAAATAGCCTGTCTTTTACTTGAGAGGGTTTAATTGTATAACAGTGATGTAGCTGTGAAAATGGTACAGGACACAGTGTAGTATTTGGCTGTAAAAGGAAACAAAAATGTTTAAATGTGGAAGTTGCAATGGAAGACAAAAAAAAAAATCTAAAATGTCAAATTTATATTTTCTCCATTTGGCTCAGACAGAGAATACTAGTTGCAGTGGCAAACCAACCAGCAGAAACATTTGGAGAGTGTGGTTATTGATTTGTTTAATTTTGTGACCCACAAACACCAGCAGGCATTTTATATTTATAGAGGACCCTAATGGTTGCTTTGACTGTCTGGCCACTGACCTCGCCAGAGCCATGTGTCAGCTTTGAGTTGTTCTTTCCCTTAAACCCAAGATTCCAATTGTTTCATCATCCTGGGGCAAAAAGTATTTCCAACAGAGAGACTGTTTATCGGGGTAAGGATATATCCATCTTCTTTTCCTGTCTTCACTCACATAGGTTTTTTTTATTGCATAAAAAACCTATAGCAAAGACTCTCACTTCATCCTTTATCTGTCATCAATAAGCAGGCACACATCCACTCAACATATTCCCATTAGAAATGCCTTATTGTCAAGAAAACAATCTTTTTTCTTACTATCATGACAGATTTTCAGACTGTCACATGCCCTAGATCATCAACCCTGGAAAAGACTTTGTACCAAAAAAGAGTATTTTCAATCTACTCAACTTCTTCAAAAAACAGTGGAAAGGCTGATTGTGATTTATTTATGTTAAAAATTTTAACGTATTTATGTTTCTGGCTCTAAAATATAACGATATTCTCCCTTTAGAGTGGGAATACAACTTCGGTAAAAAGTAATGTCAAAAAGCTAGAGAACCACCACAAAATTGGCTTTACTGCTCATAACGTGGTTGTAATTTAATTAACATATCTTACTGTGTTTTCCCATTACAGAACATGGAAAATTGATGTACCACATCAATAATTGCTTTAAATAGAGCTGTCCATTTAGCTGACCCAATAATCAGGCACACTTTTTGTATTTACTTTCACAAAGTATATGTCTTTTACTGTGAAGCATATGAAGAAAGTGGACAGAAATTGAGGCGAAGCAATCAGCTGATAAATCTTTGCTTTCCCTTTTTTTTCCTCACCCTTTCAGACGTGAAAGCCTGATAACCACCAGCACCCCACCACATCCCCCTTCTCTTGCCCTTCACATCTGTGTGTCTGCACAGCTGCGATAAGCAAATCAATATCCTGTCAGTTCTTATTTTTACTAGTCCAATTCTGCTCTCTGCACCTTCCACAAGGTGACAAACTCTTTCCTCCTGGTCTGCACTGGACAATCTTAGTCTGCTCTTTGTAGAATATTGTCTCTCAAGTGACATTGAAAGACACTTGATCACTGAAATGATGTCTGCGTGCAGTCGTGATGCAGCCAGAGTACATCCTCAATAGGGCTAAAAAGTTTCACCGTGTTCAGTTTATCGGTTTAAATGAGTCCGTGATGGGCTGCCCTGTCTCATTCAATCTGCTGTGTCATTTTTCTCGAGAGAAATTGTGCTGATGTTCTACTTTACATCAAGACACGCCTCAGATATGCATTGACAACTTGCTGCCAAACAGCATGCGTAAAATGTAGCAGCTGCATTAATCAAATTCAAGTCGATACCAGGTGATTGCAAAAAGATAAAAAAAAAAGCATTTGCATTTTCCAGTTGCATGTAATCCTCCTAAAGGATTGATGTATTAAATATCTTATGTCTTATGCTTATATTATTGTAAATTGAATAAGATTTATGAATCACAATAATAAGGTGATTTCTTGTTTCTAGAGACTTACTGGAGATTTACATATTAAATTAAACAAATGGATGCTAGAAAATGCAAATGCAATTATAGAGCATGCAGAATTCTTCTGTTTCTTCAAGATTATTTTTATCTTTGAGATGATGCATTGTAAAATGCAGTCAAACTAAAATTGGAGGTTTTAAAATATTGAGTTTTGGTTTTCTCCCTGAAAACACTGCTTGGAGACAGTCCATTCAACAACTTCTCAAGGACTTTTTGCAGCTGTCAAAAATATAATCTATTTATTTATACTGTGAAAAGCAGGGTGTTTTTTTTTCTTCTTTATACATCAGCACAAAAAAGCTACATAGGAAAGAACTTGTAACTTTTTTTCCCAAAGCAGTTACAAAAACAGTGATTATCAGTTTTTAAAAAATGAAAAGGTTTGTGTTTGAATGCTGGAAGAGCTTGGCATTGGAGATGCACAGTCAGCCAGGACCCCTGAGTTTGGGTCTCACTCGAGCACTTTCCTTTGAGATAAAACTTTTTTTATCTGCCACTGTTTATTTTTATTTCCCCATTCACTGTTTAGTTAGCTTTAGGTATTAAGGAAACATGAATTTAGGGTGAGTATAAAACTAAGTTGTTCCTTTGTTCCCTGTATGGCTATGGTTCATTATATTGTTCCTATCCTATTCTGTGGAAAATACATCCTGAAGCAATCGTTAAACTTATTTTAAATGTATAATGATAATAATATTTGTGTATTTTTTTTCTCTTTCATTTGTTACTGTTATTTCTCTTAAAACAAGTTTCAACAAGTTCCTATTGGTTTAATTTAAACCTGTTTCAAATATTTTTAGTGACTACTCATTCACATTTAAGACCTGCATGATTAACAAATATATTATATTAACTACCTCAAAAAGTAACTGTTTATGTGAGTCAGTTACTTTTGCATTTATCAAGCGTTGAAGCATTGAAACAGCAAACATGATTGTCAGTGAGAATGAGTTATATCAACTGTTGAAATCTGTGTCAGACTTCAGTAAATATAAACTATCACAAAGGACCTGGTGGTTTCTGGTCTTTATTTACTTGTGCTCCTTTTCATGATAAAAAAGAATTCTGAATTACACACAAGAATGTATGCTTAATATTTGAATGAGTTTGAGAACTGCATTTGTTTTCAATCCAACCGATTATTTTTTCAAATATTGTTTCAATAAGCTGATGCACATTTTCTCTTATTTGCTCCCTAAAAAGACATTATTCTACTTTTGTGTTACAAAGTTAGTGCATTGCATGATATCATATAAATACACCTTCCACAGAAATTGTTCACAACTTCAAAATAACAAAAAAAACACACTTTTTTTCACCCATCTTATTGAAATTCTTGGTGTAAAATACAGCAAAATTGGCCATTTCCATAAATACATCCTGATTCTGTGTTTTAAAAGTGCCAATCATAGGCATATACTCTTGCTTGAAGGGTAAAGAGAGAAAATGGAAAGACAACTCTGGCTTGATCTTTTCTGAGCACAGCTCACATTCAACAAGCGAAGATAAAATTAATTTGGTTGGAGCCACTCAAGCTTTTTATTCACAGATTTCCTGTCTGAGGGCAACAGGGAGAAGATTTGTTTAAATATTCTGTGCCCAAGGCAATGTCAAACAACAGCAGACCCCGATAAGATTTTCAAGGCTTGCCACTGAAATTAGTGACTCAAACAATGATTTCTTGGAAACATTTCTCGGGGCCTTGGGTTTGGGGTTTAGAAAATTGTGGAACAGAAGGATGAATGTGTCATTCCACAGAATCTTTCATATCCCCAACTTGAAAATGTCAGTCACTCCATGAAAGAAAGCATAATCGGGGCTGTGGTCCATCACTAACACATTAATGATTTCTTCCAAATGGGTATCCTCCAGTGTGCTCCTTATCACTACCAAGACACACACTGGTGTCCTGTATTGGGTAAATAAACAGTAGCATCTAAATGGATAGGGCAAAACAAACTGGAGGGCTTTGTGTCCATTTTTGAAGTTTGGAACCGTTGGCTAAATGGAACTGACAGCCATGCATAATCACCTGCAGTTTTAGCTCGGGGTGCTTTGGATCGCCTGGGAAACAGCCTTGTTGAGAGCAGATTCAACCCCAAAAGCCCCATTAAACTCTAATCCAAAATAGGGCTCCATGCCCTGACAGTTAAGGAGAAATAGAATACAGTTTCACACGCTGCATAAATTCGGAAAAAGTTTGGGAGAGAAAAACAATACGTGTGTTGCTGGTATGTTTCTTTATAATAGAGAATCAAACTATTTAGACCAAAAATATCTTAATTACTAAATATATAAACACAAAAAGCAAATAGTCTCTATATTCCTCTTTTTTTCCAGTGAAGTAATTGGGGTCACCTATTTGCCCCTTTCTAATCTCTGTTCTCACAAGCCTAACTTATGACTAATTATTCAAACCTCAAGAGATAATCAAACACACTTCTTGGTTTTGCTTTCATAAAAATCCTCACTGGACTTGGTAGATCAAATATTGACATATGAACAGAGTCATTATTTTGACAGTTATGACCAACCAAACTTCCAGATGAATTAATGAGGACACTTAAACATATGTCTAAAAATTTACATTTTATAAATAAGTATATTTAGTTTTTGCTTCAATTGGTTCCCATGAGATTTATTTATTGCTCTGATATTTTTTGTCAAAAGTACAAACTTTAAAATTTCTTTTTTTTAAATCTAATCATGGGATACACTTAGCTGGTCTCAGATAAATTACAGAAATGGTAACAATAGCTTTACATAATGTAAAATCAGCAGATCCAGCATGCACATAGTGAATCTAAACATGCTGTATGTTGTAAAACAAACTAAATAAGCAAGACAAAGAAATACATAGGAAAAAAAATAAAACAGAGATTGCTAAAGTGATCCACTTTTTCACATTGAAAAGACAAAATCTTCCTTCATATTAATGACAATACAATTTATCTGACTTAACTCATAGATTTGGCAAGATTGGTGTCTTTCTTCACTGGTAAATTAAGAGGAGGTTTATGACAGGCCACTAGACTTTCTCATTGCAACACGAATACAATATTTGTAAATCTTATTCATTAAAGTCTAACCAGGAAATGGTAATATTTTTTAGTCAAGGGTAGGGAGATTAGAATGAGATCTGAGAGTACATGTTACATATTTATACTAAGCAAACTAAAAAGTGTGAGGGAAGTGCCTGTTGACTTCGATACAGGCTTCAGCATTGACTGATCATAGGTGAGGTGATACAAGATTTCCTGTGGCTGCTTAATTTTGCTTGTTTATATTTTTTGAGCTCACTTTTTGCTCAAAATATACAAATTAGTCTATCTTTTGATGCAAACACAAAGTTTTTGCAGCCGAAGTCCAGGTGACTTAGTTAAGTCAGTTTCTTTGCAAGGTTCAAATCTGAAATTTGCAAAACAACTTTCTCCTCAAACAGACCGACAGATTTAAGATCATTAGCTTAAATCAAGCTGTCTACCAAGAATTCATTTGCATATTCAAGGTATTTAGCGTTTTTATATTTTACATTAGTTAAGGTTTCATACTGATTCGTAATATGATATGATCTTTTGTGTAATGAGACAGTACCTCCAGAGAGTTTTCATATAAGTGGGAAAATATTGTATAACAGTTTGTAATATCAAACAACAAAATTATTTAAATAGCTTAATTCCGTGAAAAAGATGCTTTGTTTTCGCTAAAGTAAGGTTTTATTAGTTTGCATGAAGTTTAACTGGATAGCTAAAGTGAATAGAAGAGCAAAGAATATCAGGAGTTTAAAAATCAAAGCTCAAGGTCTGGTTTATGCTGCAATAGTGTTTAAAAACACAATACAGCAAATGGAAAGTGCAATAATCGTTTCAACCTTTTACAAAGTAAAACAAACAAAAAAAAAGAAGTGGTTTAGCTGTCATAGCCAAATTGTCACATGTAATTCCTCTCCTTTCACTTATTGAAAGGAAAGGAATTTATTGGCTGTATGTCTATCTATCTTTTAAAGCATATTTCTTTTAACCTTTAACATTCAAGGTGGAGTTACATTTTGACTGCTGATTGTAGTGCTGCTGTGAAAGAAAAAATAAGAAAATACTTTCATTTTATGACTTAATATGGATAACTTTATCAAGATAGTCTGCTTAACTCATAAACTATTTAATCTTTTCAATATAATTCCCCTTTTGCTTCAGCCTTTGAAAGGGTTCAAGATTAGCCTTGGTCTATGCTACACAAATACAGAATGACATATTGACTTGTGGAATTTCAACCACATTTCTTTCTGATGCAAAGAAGTGAAATTTTTTGACAAGAAATAAATATTTCATTTATTTCTTTATTTATTTTTCACATGGAAACACAGGAACAGTGTCAGATAGATGCCCATGTAGCCTGGAGATGGACAGGGGCAAAGAAGTCTTTATGTGGCTTGGAGGGATTTGACCTTGTGAAGTCCATGAGATAACATTAAGACACAACAATTCACAACTGCTGACAAACTCACAAAGTACAAAAACATACAAGTATGTGTTTGTAAAACTGTGACTGTTTTTACAATTCCATGTGCAACTCCATTTACTCGGCATCCCACACCTATTTTTTAACCCCAACACTTTCAGGTTCACTCCCACAGATCAGTACCCTGACAACACCACAAACTAGTTTTCTCCATACCCTTCATAATGCAGTTGGGTGAATATCTTTAAATAGGCTGTAGGGCTCTGCACAGTCTTAATTTGCCACCCCCATACACTCCTACAGCAATTATCCCAAGGTTTATTTCAGTTAAGCAGTCAAGCACGGGGAATAAACGACTCCGCCTATACACCATGGTTAATAAGGAGGATGCTTAAACCCAGTCAGCAATCAATCAATTGAAACTCCATTTAGTAAAATGAGGCAATTTGTCAACTGGTCATGATCTTATGATACAGTGCTTGTTAAATTATGACAAAAACAGTATTTCTTTTACTTATTACTTAATATTTTATGTATCCTATAATGAATTTTGGCTTTTAAAAATGCTACATTGAGATCAAGTCACAAAAGCTTGAAAAGGATATATATCTCAGAAGATTTAGCCTATGATCAATATCGAACCATCAGAAAACTTTCTTGAAGGAAATAGATATTACTAATATATACATTTACAAAGGCAAATTTGTGAAACCTGCATTATTCATTTCCACATTTATTTTTACTACTGTTCACAGAAAGATTTGTTCAAAATCAGTGGATTTCCTCGAAGCAATTAGACATTGATTGTTGCTGTAGTATTACATTACTTACTGGTCAATGCATGGCCTGACATTTAGCAATGGCTTGTGTTGTTTATTGTTAGTTAATTTAAAAAAAAAATTTATAGCATATTTCCAGTTCTGTTTGATAATGTATTTGTTTGTTAAAAATAACAGTATTTCTATTTTAGAATAATTGGCCTTTTAGGCTAAAGTAATTGAATTCCGTTATATTCTAGAAGGAAAGGTTGATAGACTCTTTGATTTCTCTGTTAATCTGACAATTTTCTTTATTTATTAAATTCATTAATCATCATTAGTGCCAGCCTTAAGTTACTTAAGGCATTGTACTCAAAGTGCCAACCCTCACCAGGCAGGTCCCTCCCAGTAGGGATATGGTGGGTGGAGCTGACGTGACACACAGTTCACATTCTCCAGAGGTTTGGTCCAGGCTTACTGAAGTGCATCTTCATTGCCTTCTTTATTACTTTCTCGCCCATGGGTGACAATGAAAACATTTGCTTTGTGGCTTTTTCTGAACTACACAGGTGATCAAATCTTATTATAAAGTGATATCCATGCTCATAGAAAACCCATCAATGTGGAGGATATGTGTTGTTTGTTTCCAGGCCAAATAGAATATAAAACTAGGTAAGTTTGGGTTCTGCCCCAAGGTTTTCCCTAAATGGAACAGGCCAGAAAGACCTCCAAAAAGAAGCATCTATAAGCAACACTAACTCATCTTGCTTGTTTTTTTTATTCATTTTTGTTTGTTTTTAACTTGGACTACTGGAGGCCAATAGTTGTTTGACTCAGTTCTTTTATCATCTTGTATTACTGCAGAGAACAACAAACTATCTACTTGCTTGGAATAGGATGCAGTGAACTCTTTGGCTATGCAAATATGCAGCCTATTCTTCCATAGCAATAACCACAAAATATCACTGTTTTTGTACAACAGAACCAAGGATAAAGTCAAACATGTAAGCCTTTCTCTGTAGGCTGTCCAAATTACATTTGATTTTTATTTTTTCCTTCAGCCTCAGCTACTGTAACTTCAGTGGATGTCTTGAACATGCTTTATTTGGATATCAAATCCCTAACCAACCCTTTGTGACAACTTTACCCATCTCGTTACCCTGATGTGCAAGACAGTTCATAAAGCCTGTATTATCAAAACAGTGGAAACAGTCAAGTGATTGTAACTATCATCAAACCTAAGATTTTGGAGTACATCAAACTACAAATTGTAATAAATCTGAGCTGAGTAAATCAGTATGTATTTGCAACCTGTGTAAAATCATGCCTGATCCTTGAAAAATTTCCACTTGAAGGGCTTGCAAAATATATTAGCAGTTTTATAACATGATGTGTTTTTAACAGATTGTGCTGATTTATTTTGACATGGGAAAATGATTACCATGTCATCATTTTGGATTTGGCTTTTGTGTTAATGTGTTCAGATTGTTACTACATAACTCTTTTGTTATTATCCTTAAATTAATTAATTAATTCCTTTTTATGTTCTCATTTGACCTGGAATTTGAGTTTATAAAAGAAGAGCTTATAACTCATGTGCCACAACTTTTAAATCCACTTTAAACAAAGATTTGATCTACATATGTTTTCATGCAAAGATCTATGACATGTAACAAAAACTTCTTTATCATCAAATATGTTTGATCCTAAAGTACTTTGGATCAAGCACTGCGTGAGACGTGGTTGGTTATTGGATGCACCGACTGTGTTATGTCCCTAGAGTATCTTAGTGTTTTCATTACTTAATTTTTTGAACGTACAAAGCAGCAAGAAAATAAACTCCACTTAGATAGCATGTCTGAATGCAAATGTGTCATGGTTTTGGTAAACATCACAAGACTTGCATTTTACTTAATAGTCAAGTCTAAAACCTGTAGAAAGGAATGCTTTTTACAGTCCCATAACATGTTCTCCCAGGGAAAACCTCTAAACCCAAACTGTGGAGGCTGATGTGCCTGCTGGCCTGCAGTACAAACACATGGCTGTAAAGGAAGCTGCCAGATGCATACGTGAGTGGAACACCTTTTTCCCCCTGCAGCCACTGCCCCAGGTTTTTGCGTTAAATGAAAAGCCACACTAAGTGAACTTGATAGTTGAAAAAAATGTTTCAAGTGTTACAGTGCAACAGTGGTTCAGTCTATAACTTCTTTCATTTTTGCAAAGCAGTCTTCTGTTTTCTGCTTCTCAGGCACATCCAAGAGTCTGTGTATTAAATCTATAACAATGAAATTAATTGAATTAAATGTTATTTTACTTATGAGGAACATTTTAATTAGGCCGTTTTCACCTTTGCAAGAAACATAGATCAAGGTTATATAAAGGCATTAATTTGCACTCCTGAATGTATGCATTCTGAACATATATAACACTTTGCCTTCTTTTGATTATTTCCATCATATTTATCATAAGGACTGCAACTGCAACAATAATTAGTGTAGACCAGTGCCTTGACACTGGTAATATCTTTGAAAAATGAATCTCCTTGGAGGTACTTGGGATGTGTGCTGCGTAGTCATGTATCTGCAGGTGTGCTAGCCGCACTTGTCTCACTGAATGTTAAGATCTGGAGTTGATTCTTGATATTTTTCTGCCAGTGGAAAATGAAAGTGACTCAAGTCAAGGTATCGTTGAATCAAAAAAACATCCACAAAAAGAGAAATGAAGAACTACACAGAGAGTAGGCAGTGATGGTGGCCATTAAAGAGTGAGGAAGAAAACAAAAAAAAGAGAGGAAGGGGCAAAAAGAGAGACCATCAATGCCAAAGCTGTTGCATGATTAAAAAAAGACAGAAAGAGAGAGAGAGGGCTATCTCACTGAGAAGGAGCATAAAATGACAGAGGTCCAACAGACACAGAGGCTTTGATTTCCCCTCAGCTTCAGACTGACCTTCACCTGCTCCCCATGAACCAAGCAAAGGAGACACAAGGTGGAAGCACTGCTCCCTGCAGTCTCCTTTAGCATGCGCTCTAGTAGCTGTAATAAAACAATGCTGTCTGAATGGCAAAGAGTGACAGAGCGAAAAGCTCCCATGACCTGTGCATGTAACTTGTTTAATGACCGTAAAAAATGGTGAGGTGAGTCACACATAGAATAATAAAAAAAATAAAATATGGAGGGAAGGAAGCTGCATTCAGATATGCTGCATTTATTTCGTATTTGACATACTTATATGATGGAATCAAATAAAAAAGGTGAGTGGGAAGGATAAATTAAATAATAATTTGATCTATACATAAAGGATTGTGCAAATTTATTGCGTTTCAGAAAATTTGTCATGTTTAAAGAAAAAATACTAACGGTATTCTAATATTTTTAGAGGGCTTCTTTCTTTATTTTAGCAAAGCAAACTTGATTATCTTTCCTCATACAGAGCCAACTCAGGCTTTTTTATGTAAATCCTCAAATTTTCACTAATATAATATTTACTATTTGAGTAATATGAGGAAGAGCTAGGGCAGCATCAGAAAAAATGATCTACATGTGGGGTAAATGTTTGGCCTGAAAAGGCACTTTTTATAATGCATTTATTTCGGTGTGTTTCACAGTTAGAAATAAGAAAATCTATTTTTTGGATCTTAATTTTACTGAAGTTTCACCTGAGGTGACACTTAGTGCTTGGGTTTCGCTTTATCACAGGAGCAGTGAATTTATTGTTAACTAATGCACACCAAATTGCCTACATCAATTTAAATACACCGGTGACATTTTTGGCATTTCATATAAGCATTACTAATCAGTAAGGTGAGACATGTTTATTCATATTTTATGTTGTGCATAATGTCACAGGATGTGACACAGCAAGCCTTTTACATTTTTGACATTTTGTGGAAACCTTTCATAATGTGGGCATAATTTTAACTTTGAGAAAAAAAATCTGGTGTCAGCAAGGAGAGTAGATAAAAAAATACATACTCAGACCATTTTTTATTTTAATTTTAGAATATAGTCCATTTTCTGAAGAATGCTACCTGAATGAAAGTACTTCAATGACCATGGCTTGTTGAAAAAATAAAGTCAACAGATTTTTTGAAAAATTGGTGGGTTATGTTTGGTACTAACTAATGATTTTTGTTTTTGCTACTAATGTGTTGTAAAAAGAAATCATCAAACTAGTCATAAAACTGGATCAAAGCACCCCATAAACTTAATTAGTTGAAAAGTGTGTTTGATAAGGACATATTAAATATTTTTCAGGGTAAAAAGCCTACGAAAAAGGGAACTGAACATTTTGCTGTCAAGTTTCATTGGTGCCAAGAAAGAAAAGAACCTTGAAATAAACAAGAAAAACTTATTGGATATCCAGATGTATTTCTGCAGACCAGTTAAGAGGCGAATCCTGATGAATGTCACTGGTAAAGTGTACACAGATGTTAACATTCAAGCAGGACCAAGGTTCAGAGGAGGAATGTGCCCTGACTGATTAATCACATTTATTTATTTCTTCTGGAAACTTTATCATAATCCCTTGTTTACCTAGAGACAACATGCCAGTGTTGTAGCCATCCAGCAAATCTATTTAATCCTAGGATCACAGAGTTGCAGGTAGCAAATAGAAGCGGAAGGGTACACTCTCAACAGGTGACCAGTCCATCACAGGAACACAACACAGACATCCTCCCAGGTCAATAGCAAGAATGGCCGTCTTGCATTTGGAAAACTGTGAGTTCGATTGAAAGTTTTACTTAAACCCAAGTTGCCTACTAATAAGTGTGTGTGTGCGGGTGGGCGTGAATGTTTTTAGTGTGGCTGGGTGAAAAAGAGATGCTTTGCACTGTCATTATGAATAAGATGATTAACAGTTGTTAGGCGGTCACATAGTTACAACTAAATGTGCATCAAGCTTGATGAATTATTATTTCTATTCTAGTTACTTTTCAGACCCATTTTAATCCTATTAGCTTTTGGGTTTAAATTATATTGAAAACAAATACAGTGCTGCCATATGCTGAAATGTTTTAAATGTATGTATGAAATGTATAAAATTACTTGCACCATACACCTAATTTTGATGGGCCACATCAACAATGCTATATATATATATATATATAAGTATATATAGAACCTCCCCCAGTTCTCTCTGCCATTGTCACCATCAACAACCAAAGTCCACTATTGCTATATCATCTATATTTTTTTTATAGCTACTCTCATCAGAGCTGCAATTTTAGTCAACACAATCAGCAAATGGCATTTTCTAGTGGTAAACCTACAAAGAAGCTAATCAAGAAGGAAAAATTAAACCAACAGTAGTTGTGTGATCATTGTCATCTTTGTTCCTGCTTACAATTTGCCACTAGAACTCTCACTCTGTCTGGGTCATTTTTTCTTCATTTGGGTAAAATGTCTAGCCGACTAGATGAAAGTGCTAGGTAAACCATCAGAATCTGTCCAAATGGATTACTAATGTCAACTGATGACCTTGAACTTTCATGAATTCCTGCTAGTGTGAATCCTTCCTGTCTTTTGTGAAGTCATCATCCGAGAATACATAAATTTTGTTTTAAGTATTTTTTTTTTTTTTACTTTGTATCTTTATTCTTTGAGAGGTGCTGCAGAGAAACCCAATCTAGCTTACTGCATTATTATTCCACTGTGCAGTTATTAGTGCAATGAAACACACTGCTGTCTACTAACTTAAGCACATTCAGTTTAATTATACGTACCTAGAGGCGTGCATCCTGCTCCTGGGAACCATTTTTCTGACTGTAATTACAGTCCATTAATCTGGAACAAACTTCCAGAAAACTGTAAAATTGCTGAATCCCTGAGTTCCTTCTAATCAAAGCCAAAAAATATATTTCAATCTGGAGAGACTCAGACGGAAAAGAATAAACAATTAGGAAATTTATTGACAAAAGATGAATAACAATTCTTTGGCGCTCGGGCCCCGGCTGGAGATTTGAGCAGTGAATTCCGGCGAATTCAGATGAGCCCATCAACGCTGAATAGGGATACTCCCCCGGGGCCCGACACTGGTGGTGGAGGTTGGGAAAGATGACGACTTGAAATGCTGGTGGAGAAGGGGAGGAGGTGGGTTGAGCAAAGCTGGAAAGCAACTGGCGGCGTGGGTGTGGAGCCTTTTAACAGAGCTTGATTGAAGATTGGAGAAGGCGGGTCGAGGTCCAGTGATGAAGATGACGCAGTAATTAGATGGAATGGGTGGAGCGGAAGTCTTCCAGCTTGAACTTGCGCCTAGGCTTCATTTC
Organism: Xiphophorus maculatus; assembly: GCF_002775205.1. Classification (NCBI taxonomy): domain Eukaryota; kingdom Metazoa; phylum Chordata; class Actinopteri; order Cyprinodontiformes; family Poeciliidae; genus Xiphophorus; species Xiphophorus maculatus. The sequence goes on along the minus strand of NC_036465.1, from coordinate 14,676,114 downwards.
AATCTGGAGAGACTCAGACGGAAAAGAATAAACAATTAGGAAATTTATTGACAAAAGATGAATAACAATTCTTTGGCGCTCGGGCCCCGGCTGGAGATTTGAGCAGTGAATTCCGGCGAATTCAGATGAGCCCATCAACGCTGAATAGGGATACTCCCCCCAAAACTTCTGGGCAGATGCCGGGGCCGAGGCCAAGACTTTGCTACGAGAGGTGAAAGGCAAATGGGAGAAATCGAGGTGACGGATAGCAGTGAAAACCTTGTGGGATGACGCCGCGCCATCTAATAGAAGAAGGCCGACTGAAGGGTTACTTACCTGGTGTGGAGTCGGGCTGGTAGATGAAGGCCAGCTGGGGTGTTATTGGCGTGACGCGAAGTTGGGCTGGTAGATGTAGGCCAGCTGAGGGGTTACTGACATGATGCGGCGTTAGGCTGGGATGATGAGGAGCCGTGCAGGGGAAAAAGGTAGCTGGGGTTATGAATATGCTTAGAGTTGGATAAAAGAATAGCTACGATTCTCATAAAGGAAAGAGAGAGAAAGAGACGCCGATGGATACGAGTTAGCGAAGACTTGTGAAAAGCTAAGAGTAAGCTGATAGACATAGAATTTTAGCGAGGCCGCCCCAAAAGAAAAGAGAAAATGAACTAAGTGAAGTCGGTGAAAGAAAGCCGGTGGTAGTAATAGACTAGAGACAGGAAGAAAGACACCAGGAAACCGGGAGCTGAAGATCTAAGCGAAGCTGGGAGTAAACTCACCGGATAAAGTTGGTAGCCGGCAGGGACAAGAGGTGGGATTGCTTGAAATGGAACCTAAAAGTGGCAGCACGGGAGGATGAGCGGGGCTTTTATGAGGTCAGGGCTTGAGCTCTTAAATGGGGTGAACCATCCACCACCAGCGAGTTGCGAAGTGCTTACCTAGGCACTGAGAGACCGTTGAGCTGCGAGAACGGCTAAGAGGTCTGGACGAATGTAGGATGCGAAAGCTGAAGACGACCATCGGCCGAGTTGCTGGAGGGTTGACGTGGGAATACCCTGCGCGGCTGCGGATGTAGCCGCTCCTATTCTAAAGGAGTGGCCTGAGAATTGGCTAGGAGGGAGGTTGGATGCGGCTAGAAGTAGCTTCAGGTGCTTTAGGAACCAGGCCGAGGACATGGGGAAACCTTCGGGGGTTAGGAACAGGGGTTCGGGGGAAAAACTCAATTTGTGTCTTAAGAGCGCGAATTTGAACATGGCTAAAAAAGGGCAGAACGGACCATCGGTACGAGCTATGACGATGGTGCATGCGCCTTTAGATTTAGTATGCTTGAGGGATAAGCTGTAATAATTAACGTGGAAACTGAGGTCAGAAACCGCTAAGTCTCTAGAAGGGATGAATGTGGTATTTGGGGACGTGAACTCGCTTAGACGAAGGAGCCCATAAAAAGCTAAAAGAAACGAACTCGAGAGGAGGCTCTGGAGATAAGGAGAGTAGGAACTGAGTCGAAGGGCATTGAGTAACTTAATGAGAATGGGAAGGGTGATAGGTTTTCTACTATCTGGGAGGGAAGGACGAACGTTAGAAATACCCTTTAACAGAAGCTTTATAACATTGTCACGAAAAAAAGCTAACAGAAGAGGAAGACTGGGAAAGTTGGGAGAAAAAATTTATACCTGCGACGAGACTGCGGATATAAGAGGGCTTCAGATTAAGATGAACGAAGCAATGGGTAATGAAAGCGATGACTGAGCTAACTTGAACGGGATAAAGTGGGGTCTTGTGAACAGAGCAGAAGTTTGCAAACTTGTGCCAGGCGAAGGTGTAAGATTTGAACGTAGAATGAGCGAGGCCATTTTTAATGTAAAAGTTAGCCAACTGGAGCAAGGGTAAAAGAGAAGGGGAGATTAATTCAGGATGAGGTTGTCGAAGGAGGGAACAGGCGTCGGGAGGAGGTCGGCTGAAGGGCAGAGGCGACGAAAGGTTTGAAATTGAAGACGAGACAGAGCATCGGCAATGGCGTTAGAATGACCTGGAATGTGACGCGCAGAGAGGATGAAATTGTTGATCACGGATTGCCATGTAATACGACGAAGAAAAGGCATAATAGACTTGGAAGAAGAGCGGCCTTTACTAATAGCTTCTACAACTGCGGCATTATCGCAAAATGCGACAATGTGCTTGCGTTTCCACTGGTTTCCCCAGAGGCAGCATGCTGTAGCAATGGGGACTATTTCATAAAAAGCCTAAGATTCTGACCGAGGAACCGAAAGAGGCCATTTCTCAGCGAACCAGCTGCCCTGAAAAAAGCCCCCGTATCCTGCGGAAGGAGCAGCATCGGTGTAAAACTGGGCGGAATCAGCGGAGAGGATGACGTCATCATAGAAAAAAGAAATGCCGTTCCAGGAGTTAAGCAGAGAGGACCAAAAAACGAGATCAGAGCGGCAGCCGTCATCCAAAACGATTCGATCGAATAGAGAGGGAACTGAATTAGCGAGGTCGAGCAACCTGGAGATAAAAGAGCGACCTTGAGGGATTATGCGCATGGCGAAGTTAAGATGCCCGAGCAGCGAGAGAAGCTGGCGCTTGGAAAGAGTCGAGGATGAAAGATAAGCTTGGGAGATTTCACGAATGCGAGCTAATTTATCGGCTGGCAGCGACGCAACCATTTTTACCGAGTCCAGAGAGATGCCGAGAAAGTCTAATTTTTTTTTTTTTTTTTTTTTCGCGGACCAACAGTTTTCTCCTCGGAGAGGGGAACGCCGACGCGGAGAAAAAGGTCTTTCAATTTGCTGAGCGAACGGGGAAAAGGTTGGGGCGGATCTATAAGCAGAAAGTCATCAAGGAGGTGGAGCACGGAGGGAAGTTTGACAACATTTAGCAAAATCCAGCAGAGAGCTTCAGAAAATGAATTAAAGAGACTGGGGCTGCTCCTGCATCCAAAAGTCAGACGGACAAAGAAATAGAATTTTTCGTCCCATTTAGCACCCAGCAGGTGCCACTGTGAGGGATGCACGGGCAAGATCTTAAAAGCGTCAGCAATGTCGGCTTTGGCCAGCCACGCTCCTGGACCGGCTTTCTTTATTAACGCTATGGCATGATCTACTGTGGCATAAAAGAGTGAAAAGGGTGGCTTCGGAATAAGGCTATTAATGCTAGGGTGGGAACCAGAATGAGGCGCAGACAGATCAAGAATCAAACGTTTTTTCCCTGAATATTTGCGGATCGCGACTCCGAGGGGATTGACGCGAAAGAGGGAGAAGGGAGGGGAAACGCAGGGGCCGATGACGTAACCTTTAGACACCTCTTTCTGTAATAAGTGGGAGACGGCGCTCGGATCTAACAGCGCTGATTGGAGATTTGGAATGACTATAGAAGAAGCGGGGGGATGAGGTATACCTATGAAAAAACCCTGGGAGAGACCAGTGATTAGGAAATTAACGAATGATTGATCGGGATGATACTGTAAAAGGAAAGCCAATTCGGGAACTAGAATGGGAGTCGAAAGAAATTGGAAAACTAATTCCTGAAACCTCGACGGTTTCTGCTGGGAAAGGTGCGGCGGGGGCAGACGGACTTGGGATGAGCGTCCCTGCAGAAACTACAGATGTGAAGGAAAGCACATTTGGGAAATGAACAGACACCTTCATTAAAGTTATTGCAGATAGGCATGTTATTATGAACCTGCACCTGTCTGCCGTGACGATCTTGCGACGGGATTCTGAGAAGAGATGGCGGAGAAGCCGCGGCGGGAGGACCTGGCTTAAATGGGAGAGATGGGCAGAAGGCGCTAAGATGGCCCGAAATGCCGCACAGGTGGCATGAAACAGCTTGGGTAAGCATGATGAGAATCTCCGTATCCAGAGTAGACCAGTTGAGATTCAGACCAGAGCGGGAGAGGACGGCGGCAGCTTTGGTAGCGAAAGCTTTGTGATATTGATAAAATAGAGATCGACCATATTGCAAATGAAGATCAGCGATCAATGCCAAATATGCATCCAAATCTATTCTGCGCTCGGGGTAAACTGAACAGATGACATCCCTAAAGACACTGAATGCGGCTAGGAACTGCCCGATAGACAAATCTTTCGCTAGGCGGGGATCCGAAGATTTAATGATTGCTGAAAATTGATCGGATGAAGCAATACTTTGGTCGACTACGGGAGAGGGAAGGAGAATGGAAGCTAAATTGATGTACTGTCCTTGCAGTATCTTTGAGCGCAGTCTGGGAGAGATGTTGGCGTGCAAAGGCGTATAAGCCGCACCTGTTAAGGGAAGGATATGGCCGAGGAAAAATCAGAGCGATTGAGAAAACAAGAGTAAAGTTTAGAAAAACGGACTTACCTGAAGGCGGCGCAGGCCGGGCGTTAGCGAGGGTGAACACCGTTGGAGGTGGCTGAAGAGAGGGAGGAGGGGCAACTGGAGCGGCAGAGAAAGGGATTGAGGACGCCACCGCGAAGTTAGAAGCACCGTGTTGAAGCTGGTAGGACAGCGCTGATACGGAACGCTGAAGAGAATCCATGGATGCGACGAGAGAGGACGCAAGGACCTGGTCAGAAGAGGGGGGGAGGGGAGGCAGAGAGTGGGGACCTGAGGAGGGACCGGGGGCTTCTGGAGGTACGACGGGAGCGTTAGGAGGAGGATTAGGATTTGGCGGTGGAGCTGAAGGAGGCCCAGGTAAACAAGAGGACAACTGAGAGGAGGGGGGGCGGCCCTTGCGTCGCTTGGCTGGAGGAGCGACGGACTTGCAGGATCTTTTCCCGCTGACTGATGAAGGGGGAGCAGGGGGAGACGGAGGAATATAGGGCGGAGAGGTGTCGATGAACGGCAGGAGGGCAGCGAGAGAGGCAACCTGCGGAGATTGAAGGCCAGCGGCGAGGGAGACGCCTTTGGATTTAAGGAAAGAAGCTGGGGAGAGGTGGTCCGGGCGCATGGCCAAACGAGAGCTGCGGCGGACGGGAGAGGAGGAGGGGGGAGCCGGACCCTCACGAGAGGCGACCGGAGAACCAGGAGGGATATCGGACTCGAAGTCAGACATGACGAACGCGTACCAACTTGAGCAAAGGTGGAAAGCAACTGGCGGCGTGGGTGTGGAGCCTTTTAACAGAGCTTGATTGAAGATTGGAGAAGGCGGGTCGAGGTCCAGTGATGAAGATGACGCAGTAATTAGATGGAATGGGTGGAGCGGAAGTCTTCCAGCTTGAACTTGCGCCTAGGCTTCATTTGTTTAGAATTTGAAACTTTTCCTTACTTTTCTTTATTATGCCACTGTAGTGTAATGCTTTTGTTGTTTTACGTTTTGATTATATAAAGCACATGTAAATGTTTTGTTGTTGAAATGTTGAAATGTGCTATGCAAATAAATATGTCATGCCTTGTCTACAGCCATTTTTAAAACACTCTCATATTGTAAAGTAGTTTTTTTTTCCTACCAAGTATTTTGAATGAAACCAGGCATGGACACTGATATTCAAATCTAGAGCTAGACTGTACCCTTAGGGGTCAGAGTTAATATTTGAAATTAAAACACAAATACTTCTTTTTACAAGAGGGATTGCCGATTTTAATAGCACTTATTTAGTACAAGTGTTTTTTGGTTGTTTTTTTTTTTTTCAAAATAATACATCCATGGAAGCTCCAAATGAATTTAACACATTGGTGTTATTCAGAGTGAGAGTCTCACAGTTGCCCAGGGTAACAATGTGGAGTTTTAATGAGCAGCCAGGTTTCCCCACATCCTGCACTTGGCCACGCCATAAAGATAATAGGCAGGTGTGCAGGCATTAAATTGAAGCTAACACAGACTTGAAAGGAGAACGAATTTGGTGAAGTTTGATTCACAAAAGGCCTGGCAAATCTTGGTCTAAAATGGCACTCTTGAGCAAATGCATTCAACAGAAATTGGCTTGTTTGCCTTCACACTGGCTAATTAAGACTTGGAACTGGGAGGGTGTAAGAAGGACAAGAAAAGAGAGACACAAAGAGAAAGAGAGTTATGTCTGTTTCCATTTTAAATTTATCTGCAGAAGGGAAATTACAGTTGACTCTTCCACTCTAGTGGGAAAGCAAACCAATATGAAGAAAAAAAAAAAAAAAGCAGCAGCAAAGCCTTAAATTCTGATGCAGTTCTCTTCATTAATCACCTACAACACACCAACTCTGCATTCCCTTTGAACTCTCTTCCTCTTTGAGTTGTCTCTGATTAACTTTGTTTATCAGACAGATGACTGATCATACCTGACAGCTATTATCATGACCCTACATTATAAGGCCAACACTAATAAATCTGCGAGTGTGTTTGTTTCTGTCCTTACTTTCATGTTTACCCGTCTCTTCGCTTTGCCGCACTGTCAGGCCTTGGAGCCGGATGCGGTTTCATGTTGATGGTTTAACAACACTTCTTTTCCAATCACAAAAATGTCTTCAGATCATCTGTGTAAGGGAAGAACTACTTTAATAGTGCTGTTGCTATCTCTTTTTCTGACATCACGAGGCCCTCTGTAGAAAATGAGAATCTGAATGTGGCTGAATAGAACCAACAAGGTGAAAGCAATGTCATGTATTCTGACCCCCAAGAAATGTGCAGAGTGGATGTGATAAGATCATGCATAAAGTGGAGGTACTGGGGAAGATGTGATAAAAATTTACTGAAAGGGAAAGAAATGTGTGCTAAAATTTACTTTTAAGCTGCAATGGCTTCAAAATCTGTTGAAATATAAATTAGACAAAAAGTTAATATTGCACATTCATAACGTAACAAAGAATAGCTTTTTATTTAAATCCTGTTTGAAAAAAACATATTTAATTACATATAAGTTGTTGTAATTTACTGTAAGCTGTAGCAAATTGTGACAGAAAGACTTGTAATTCTTCTTCTCTTGCTGTGATCGTAAACAAGAAACCGATCATATGTGTAAATGAAGGACAACTGAAGAAGGAAGCCTTTGAATGCAGAAATGGTCTTTTTGAACCAACAACCTTGTAATTTTTTACCAAGCCTGTAGAACAACGCTTTAGTTGCCCTCCAAGTCAGGTTGTCACAACTCACTGTTCTGTGTAACCTCTGTTCAATCCCTGCTCGCTCTGCACAGGTCAATCAAGCAGATGTCATGTGGAGCTCACACTGTGCACAATGGTTCTGAATGGTTTAATTCAGTAACACTATTCACAATGTTGGCAAACTGAGAAAAATAATGCCTACACAGAAATTTTTGAACAATACCACTAATAGTTTTAAATTGTTACTTAATGGGGGGATATTATGTATTCAGCAGGTACATAGTCCCATTTTATAGCACAATCAAATAACAATATTACTTTCCTTCAGCTGTTATGAAAATGTTGCACATACCAGAAATAACAATTAAAAATTTTTACTTTGCATCATAGCCATATCTGATGCTCGGCTAAGGACTGAATCTCCAAGGTGGAGATTAATACAATCAGGTGATTATATCAGAGTAATCATCTGATACAAAGGAATCCTCTAACATATATATATATATATATATATATATATATATATATATATATATATATATATATATATATATACATGAATGAATCCAAGCAACCCTCCAGATATTCTTTTGATGAGGGAATAAAATTAAAGTATGCTATAAAGCTCAAATAATTTATTTGCAAAATATTCCACACTCACCCTTTAAAGACATGATTTACAAAATGTTTCTTAAAAACACCAGTATCGGTCGAGTTACTTAGAAATAGTGATTAGTTACTAATTACTGATTACTTTTTCTAGAAAATAATCCACATACTTTACTGATTAGCTATTTTCAAGTAATGTAATGATTACATTGCTTTATTTTTCAAAAACATGATTCACAACCTGAATATGCTACAAAGCAATGGATTTTTCAGCTTAATTCTATTCTTTCTGCATTTTCCATCATATAATATTTAATCAGATGAAACAGTCTCATTTTAAAATGACAAGTTTCACTCTTAACTTTAAAAGAGTAAAAATCTAATTGTTGCATTTAACTGAATGCAACTGTGTCTGACTCGAAGGAGCTTGTTGAAGAATCTATTTTCGGCATATTCCACCATATTTTAACTAAATCTGTGAGGAAGGCCAGCTCTGTGCATAATGCCCCCTTGGCTGTGTGCAGATGGTGGGAGACAGAAAGACTAGCTAAAATAACATCAGTGATGGACAATGTCTCTGACTACATGGATAAAATTCTTGCAGAACTGGAGAGCACCTTGAGTGACAGACTGCTGTAACCCAGGTGCACAAAGGTGTGTTTTTGTAGAGCTTTTTGGCTACATACCCTCAGGCCAGATTTGGCAGTTCAAAAGGGCAACGGTAGCTGAAGAGGCAAGAGTTCATAGTGCAACTGGTGGGTTGCCGGTTTGAACCCCTTCTCCATATGTTTCAGTTTTTGTGTCCTTGGTCAAGACACTTCACCTGCCTTTCCTGTCGGTGGTGGTCTGAATGCTTGGTGGTGCCGATTGTACGGCAGTTTCACTTTTGTCAATCTACCCCAGGGCAGGTGTGGCTAATGGACGAATGACTGAATGTATTGTAAAGTGCTTTGAGGTCCTCTGGACTAGATAAGGTGCAGTACAAGTAGGGAATTTACCATTCAGTATGAATGATGTTGAAACCTTTATGTGACAGATCAACACAAACATGTTGAACACCAATTTTAAAGTATTACCAAAGATTCTTAGATTTAGGTAATGCCTTTGACTGGGACATTCTAAATCATTATTGTGCATTGTAGCCGTAAGTTCAAAGTTGTTCTAATGCAGGAAAGTGAATTTATGCCCCGGTCTCATGTCTTCTGCAAACTCTACTGTGTTGTCTTCTTGGATTGTCACTTCACTTATGATCCCAGGATTCCTGTCAATGCAGCATCCAAATAACAAATTGCAACCAACGTCATATTTCCATGTGAGCATGTGAGGTGTTGGTTAGATAGCATTTTGCATGTTGGCCAAAATATTCAAATTTTATCTAATCTAACTAGAGCACCTTGATCCACCTCTATCCCCTGTGACCTGTGTGAAACAGCAATAACCTTCTGTTTGTTATTCTACAATAAAATGGACAGATTTGTGCAGTGAATGATAGTGGCATGTTGCCAGATTCTCCCACCTGAGTTGTGAATCATGCACTACTCTTGTTGGTCAACTGCATAAAATGATTGTGGTTGAACTGTGACAAAATGCAACCAGCTTCAAAGGGTGTGAACACTTTTGCATGGCGATGTAAGCCAGATTGATCAAGATTTTTTGCAGAAGTTTCTGTGCATTTTGTTGATGGACAGATTAAGAAATAGATAACTAGACTTCCTCACCTATGACTTGATACATTGTTTTTTTTGGAGGACAATTCAGGGACATTTAAATTCTCTCAACTGCTCTAAGTGAATGAATACATTTAAATTTGTTTGCTAGAATATTTTTAATTAGGATTTATGCTGAATGTATAATATACACCTTTTTCCAACAAATTATTTGCTTGGCTTCTGAACTTGCACTAAATAAAATAAAAATAATTCCATGAAAAATAAATCCTCTTGAGTTATCTTTAATCTCCTTGGCAGAGATTTCTCAAGAGAAGCAACATTTTTTCTCTTATTTGCATGTCTTTTTCTCAATAGCCTGATAAAGAAGACGCATAGAGAATCTATTTGGTTAATGAGACACATGCCAGGCTTTTTCTCGCCCCGGGAAGGAGCAGTTTAACTGGGGAGGATGTCCTAAAACAGTGACAAACAACACTAAAGGAGGGGGTTTGCCACAGGCGAAAGGTAAAGTAAAAGAAAGATAAGAATGGAGGAAAGGGAGATGTTGTGGTGTCAAGACAGAATTACTCCTCATTACAGTGTAGTGAGAAGCCAGTAAATCAAATGCCACTGCAGCCATTCTGCAGCTTCCCCCATCATCAGTCAAAAGCCCTCCCTGTAAAACATGCGTTGTGTTCTGGTGCATGACTGCCTCCAGACCTGTAATAATAAAAACATGTCCCAGTGCACAATGTTCGACAAGGACGTCTTCTGCACCTCCCATCTGAGTCGTGTTGTCCTGTGGGTGTTTGGTCAAACATTACAGAACAGAGGAGCATGGGTGTCTTTTTTTTCATGGTCAACAGAAGGTCAATTGATGGTATTGATGTCTGATTTTTCCAAAGTGACCCTCTTTGTAAGCTCAGTGTCTGACTTTTCCGCATGCCCCGTTAACCTAGCAGGTGACGTCCAGTCGACCGTTGTTTTACAAAAGTTTCAGCACCTTGACATCGTTCTGGTCGCCGGGTGAAAAACGACGTTGCACTTCATTAGGTGTCTGCTGGTGGAAAGCTGCTCGTCCCATTAGATGCCGCACCGTGTTGCACCATGTTACTGCAAGGCCCATTGCCATTTATTTCACAATTGGCCGGATGAGACGACTGATATTAACAATCTGCTCTTTCATGTGTTTCTCTCACTCTTATTCTTTTTTCTTTTCTTACTCATATCTTCTTCCTTTTTCTCCTTCCCCCCTACCGCATTCAGGTTTTTGTTGTTAGCTGGGAGAGAAGAATCTCAATCCTGAAATTATGTTGGGTCACGTTTCAGGACACAATTAATGAGGGGAATCATGTGGACAGGTAATTTGAATTGTCGGCTCCATTTGTTATTTACAATTGTCAATTAATGCCACCCTGAACATCCCTTGTGTCAGCTCAAACCGTGCAAGTTGCCAATTACTCTTCAGGCCACCTTACTGACCTCCTGGCAGGAAGAGAGGTGGGGGAATCAGATGAGCGTGATCCCTCTGAGACACAAAACATCCCAGCCATCTGCCACCTGCATTCTTGCCTCCCCCACCAGTGGAGAAAGTTGGAAAGTATGTGAGGGAGTTACAAAGAAAAGAAAATTGAAGAGGGAACAGAGGGAGCAAATTACAAAAAATGAGACTGCCAAAGGAGACATAAAGGCAGACGCAGAATACTGTCATAAAAAGAAGGTGAGAAAGGCATATGACCTGGTTTTCAGGGGACAGTTCTGACCTTTCAGCAGAATGCCAGAATATTGTTTTCTGAACACCAACAACAGTCTAATGATAAAAAATTAATCTAACTCAATGCTGAAATTCAGTTATTAATTTCTTTTTACAAAAATGGTAGTACACCTATTCCTAATATCATTTAGCACACATCCACATCTAGTTGAGACTTTTTTCCGTTTAAATGTTCCCCCAAAAAACCTTTATTTTATGTATCAAAGTTTTAAGATCTAATATTCTTCAAAATAGCTGATATTGATATTGTGTGTAGTTTGTCTAACATTTGGCTAGGCTACAAAGGTTTCATTTCCGCTTTAAAAGGGAGCGTGAATTGTTAAACAGAATCGTTAATTAGGTTTTACCTAAAAAGTATGTTTTACAGGGTATTTCAAAAAAATACTGACGCACAGATTAGAGGTTGTCTGATCTTTCTGTGTCTTTAAATAATGAATTAAACAAAGAAAGATCAGAGTAACGTTGTCAAATCGCTCCAACTCATAGTTAGTATTTTTGTGGGGTTAATGTCAGCAATCAGTATTTTATCTGCAGTAAACAACCCTCTGAGTTAGAGATTTCAAACTCTAGTCATGAAGTTCTTGTGTTTCCAGCTTTTAGAAGTCTACTTGGTCTAACACACCTAAATCAAAAGCCTAAACTGCCTTCACAGGAGGGAATCAAGAGTGCTTGCTCTGAAGTCTTTTTTTCTTGGATAAAAAGGTTTTGTGTACATGGAGTCAATCTGGCCTTTATAAAAAGAAAAAAAAAACTATAACATGCAAATGTAAGTCAGGGTATTTAACAGTATAGTAGCATTTTCTAAACCAACACCAAATAGTTTAATGGGATAGGACTATATCACCCTTGATCTAGTGTTAATAACATAATGCTACAGCTTTGCCTCTCTGGACATCTGATAATGTGCTTTGCTACTGCTGGAATTGACAGCAATGCTACAGAGCAATCATCTGATGACAATGTTCCTCAACCGTGTGGTATGCTTTGCATGTGTTCTGTGTACACTGATGAAGATTTATTCAAATTGCCATGCCAAATCATTGGAGCAGCTCTAACTGGATTGCTGGTCAATTTATTCCTTCAGCATTTCAGATTTTTTTCTGGTATTAAATTCTGCTGTATACCCTTGGATGTTTTTTTACTGATCATGCACTTTGTGCACGCTAGAAGATTTGTTTCATACCCACTTTGATGGGTATGAAACAAACATGATGATAAATGATTTAAGCAATAGTTTCTACAATCTACTCATAATCTATTGCAAGGAAATGTAAATTATGACTCCAGAATATATCTCCGATCAGGAGATCATGTCGATCTCAGGCGTCATTATCTACCATATTCTCTAAGCGTCAATGTGCCTATATACAAGAACACTGGATTTGAGCATTGTAAATATATTTATTTCTTTCATTCATGGAAATAACTACAACAAAAAATAAAGTAATGGTTTAAGTACATGTACAGAACAAGTTTTTTCAGTGATTCAAAATGGTAGTGGAAAGGTATTAAATGCGAGATAGATTTGTAGACAGCTAGATGGTTAAACTGAATTCAATTAAACTGAATTCATCCTCCGTCCCTCTGACTGCTTGGCTCTTTGGTATGCTGCAGTTATAGCATGTTGTGAATGCTCAGTCTAGTTAGGGCTGCTGCTGACTGACTCGTCTGTTGTTAACCGTGGTAAAAGGTACAGTTAAGTAAAAGCTGCAATATGTGACTTTTATAAAGAATATGTTTTTTAGCTGTCACCATGCCGTGATAGCATGTTATGAGACAGATAATCTTTGAAAAGATTGCTCTCCTCAGCCTCCTCTGTGAGCTGTTATTGCTGTTTGAAGAAATGCACCACTCCCAACCAAAAACAATCAACCAGAGCCAGGAGGAAGGTCTAGATGCTGCCAATCAATGCTGCTAAATTGCTAATGGCGGAGAAACAACTTACTATTACAAGAAAACTGTTTATCTGCCGTCATCGGTGGTCATGCTAACTCCCAATACCAGCGTCACTCCTCCTCGTCCCTCTCCCAGAGAAGGTGAGCAAAACTCAATGACATGTCAATTAACATCACTGCAGGGAATCTACAGGGTTTTTCTGTCTCTATTGCTCTTTTTACCATTACACAACAAAACTGACAAATTGTGAAAAATTCAACCAAAGTGGGTGGAGCCAAGACACAGAGAAACGGCCAAGGGTGAGGATGAGCGGAAAGGTTAAATCAGGCTGTGAGTAGAACAAGAGCACTATTGCCAATTTATCCACTTAGCCACTATATTTAGCAACTTTTCAGACCCCTAGTAACATGTTTTATGTTTGTTTAGATAGTTTTTTTGTTTTAAAGATAAAGACATGTCCCATTGCATATTTTATGTCTACTTTTAATCTTACTTCAAATAGTGAATTATATACTGTGTGCTCACTGTTTCACATGCAATTCACCAGCAGTAAATATTCTACTAGTACCTATATAGGACCAAAGGAAGCAGGCAGTTTCAAGCCTTTAAAACCAGTTCTGTAAATCTTTTGATGGATTAGTGAAACTCTGGAGATGTGGTGACAACAGCTGTGCAGGGTTGAGGTCAATTTGATGTTTTGTCATGTGACAAAGAAGTCCTAACGGTACCACTGCAAATGGTGTAAATGTATAAAATTGATGGAGAGTCCTCCTACTGGCAGTAGGTCATAACTATTTTCAAAATACTTTTAACAATTTTTATGAACAGACCACAGTGAATTTAACACCCTTAACACATACTACATGCACTGTAACATTTATTCCCCACATTTTAACAAATTGCAATATATATATAAAACTTGTGACAGAGCTTTACCGGGGGTTTTAAATGGGGGACTATTATTAACTGATCATGGAACAATACAGCATTTAGTTTCCCTAGGGGTATACCTTTATAAAACCTATTATAAAATTTGACAATATGTTAATAATAACTGATAGGTATTTTTCCTTTCGAACCTAAATAAAAGAAAGAACCACAGACAACGTATATGAATTTCATATCAAGCTTTTGCAAAAGGAGAAGCCTCTATTACTGCTCCTCCAAGCTGTTCACAGAGCGTTCTGATCTGCTTCCGCATGAGCCCCTGTTTTTATTGTCAAAGAAAAACAGGCAAGGCGGCAGTCAGGAAAAACAACAGAGGTCGTAAAACTTCTAACCCAAACAACTAACAACCCAGTTCCAGATGTGATATCTGATCAAAGGTCTGAGCCCGGTTCAAATCTCGGTCAATACTGTCAACAAAACAAAATACGACTGCTCACAGGTAGTTACTAAATTAGGAGGTGTTCTTGCAAAAGGATTTAAGGTCTGAGAAACTCAGGGTTAACTATTTCTCGTAAAGTTGAACAGACAGTAGTGACCTCCAGGTCAGTTAAAGAAGAGAACACTTTAAACAGAAAATCACAATGATCTATAGGCTGAATGTGAACTAAAGTAATAATAAAATGATACTAAAAAATCTCTAACAATAACATTTACAACAACTGCTACAGTTGTTCTAAGAACTGTTCTCTCTCTCATGAGCAATCAGCTTGACCGTCCAGTCAGAACTAATCCCTGTTTCTCCAAACTGAGATCCCTTCAACGACCAAATCAGTACTGCTGATTTAGTAAAAGAACAGAATGATGCTTTAAAAGTATAAAAAGGAAGGATTTAGAAGCATGATATGCACTTTAAATTGTACTCTGTCGCTAAAGTTTGGCCTTAGCGGCATGTTTTGCAGCACAATGATGCTTACCGGAAATTGCCTGTGCTGTAAACCATCATCCTCCACTGTGAAAAGAGAAGCCCTGAGTCAAATTTGGTGAATGTTAATATTAATTAAATATTTGGAAGTGTGGCCAATACGAAATGAATGTTAAAACAACATGCAGACTACAATTTTAAAACAGCGCAGTAAACTGGGATCATTGTTCACAATTCCTCCATTTTGTTCGCTGATTGGCCATTGCCTACTAGTGTGACAGTGGCCAGACTAGGCAGCTTCTACACCTCTGACAAACTGGGCCAAAAGAGTTTTAACTGACTTTAAAAAGTGAATCTGGAGAGTTTTGAGAAGTTTCTATGTGTAACTTAAAACAAAACATTTTGTTATAGTGTCTATTTTCCAATATCACAATAAAGTCATGTAAAAAATATGGGTAATACAGGCAATTCAATAATTACTTTCTTCTTTTTTCTGTTTTTTTTTTAAACCCTGCTTTGAATCTCATTTTGAAACTATGAGCAGATCTTTGTTTGGTCGACTATCTAACGGTGATTAAAGCACTGCTTCAACATTTTACCAATCTGTCCTTATTGAGTGTCGTCCTCCTCCCAAAGAAAAAGAAACAAAGAGGAAGTGCCAGCGCTGACCTTATGGGATGTAGAATTGCAATTTGCCTCAGTGGGTGGCTCGACACATACAAATGACAAAGGGAAGTAAAATTTCAATCCCCTGGAGTCCCCTAGCTGGAGGGTATTGCTTTGTAAAAGAAACATGACATAACCAACCTTGCAAATGTGTCTAATGGCTCTGTTATGGAGGGACTGACCAGGAAATGAGTGGAGAAGATATATCCACTTTGTTATTAAGCGTGTGTTGTCCAGCCTCTCTCTCTGACCATTTGTATCTTAGCAGGGCATTATTTTATATCCTTCTTTAAAAAAACAGGTCTGCTGAAAACACCAAGCTTACTGATAATTCTAAGTGCTTAAGTAGAGGAAAGCCAGACTTTTTTCTTGTTTCTTCAGTTCTTAAAATGAAGAAACAGGCTTAAAAGTTGTAGTACAAACGGCATCACACACTTACTCTAATTTATAAGCCTGTTATGTCCAGCCATGTTCAGAGATGAAGTCTTTTGGATGAGAGGTGAAACTTCTCCAAGAAAGAAGAAAAGACATCCAGTTGCCTTCTACTGATGCATTTATGAGATCCTTTACTTAGATGACTAAGAATATACACCAGCTTGCTGTATGCAATCATTTGCAGTAATGATTGCACACATTTACCCTACTGTGACTTCTCAATAAAACATTTAAAGCAAAATCATTGAATAATCTGTATGGCAGAAATCCTTTTGACAAGAAAATATTTATTTGTAAAGGTTGACCGTATTTGATTCATTTTTTTTTTCCAAGTCAGACTTACTTTATGTAGGTAGGATGTGGAGTTACAGTGTGTGCTCAGAAAGGAACTTTAAAGGCCTTCATATGGCATTAAAAAGCCTATTTGTGGATGATCAATGCATTATATCTGTATTGATATTTTTATGTTTTTTGTAGATGCCAGTAGGGGTGAGGTTTCCAGTGTATACCTACTTGTCAGAAGTGCTGAATAACAACAGCTTGCCTTCCTTTGATTTCTTTGACTCGCCGCCATGGCCAAACATTACAGTGTCTAACCTGTCAATGACATACCACGGATTGCTATTGATTGGCACCGTTATTGCTGCCGGCTAAATTCATTACAGGATCGACCAAGGTTGCCTGAGATGGGCACAGAGGGTGAAGCTTCTAAAAGCACCTGAAAGGTTAAAAAAAAAGAAGCATTTTCAAGGCTTGCAGCTATAAACACAAGGAAGCAGAAATGTAAGAAACTGATATTTTGTCAAACTATAGTGGCTTCAAGAAAAAAGTTTCTGTTTCTCCTGTCTCAAGATGGAATAAGCCAAGTTTTGTGACTTTACTCCTATTTTCTCTGGAGTATAATTAAGTTTGTTATTCAAGCTAAGGTTATTGTACATATAAACAGAAACCAACCAAAGTAGCTGGATAAATCCTTTTTAAAAATCTTTTCAAGGAATCCCACCAACATTACTTAACATCAACAGCCCTTTTATGCCGTTCACACAAAGTAAATTGAAATTGAGTTATTTCTTATTTATAAAAGCAGCCAGCCTTTCTGTTTCTTACCACGTCTAAAAAAAGCTCATTTTATTTGGTCAAAATTTGTTGTTTCTTATTACTGAGGTACACTTTACTTGTGTTTTTGATAGGATTTAAAATTTGATGTTTACACCTTACAACCAGATACCTGTCATAAAGAAGTGGAGTACAGCTATAAATAGTCAAGCTTGTTGTGAATCATCCCTTTTGTCTGTTATCTGTCTGTCTACATTTGACTCAGTTTAGGATTTTTCTGACACTCTCTTCACAATGGTGTAGATAAAACCCAAGTTTTCTCAAAATGTGTTTCAGTCAATGTTCAGTATAGTAATCCAATTCCAGTCTGGCCAATCTCAGTGTTTCAGATTTACCTCAAGAGATAATCAAATTACATCCATATTCTTTTACAAATACTGTGATGTGTCCCTTTAGACTGACATCAACAAGAAGCTATGAATCAATTCCAGGTTTGTTGTTGAATGGGAATAACATTACATTCCTCTCTGGTACATAAAACAAGGGGGTGCCCATATTGACTAGACATGGAAACAAGCAATTGGGTGGAACCGACAGATAATATTTTTCCAATACTTATGTCCTCCTTCAATAGAATCGCGCCCTGGGTGGTGAGCTATATGACTCAAATCAAAAATTGCCTCAAGCTTAGAGCTTTAATCTGTGGACTGATATAACAAGGAGGTCAGAGTTCTCAGTAAGCTAACACCTTTACATTCCTCACTTTTACCCATCATTTTTCAGATGATATGGTTGAAAGTATATATTTAGCATTGTTTTTCTAAACCACAAAAATGGGAAGCTGAAGTTTAAAGCCTAAATAACGGAGTTTGTCACATCACATGGTTGCTAACGTGGGCTAGTATAGTGAGAGCAAAAATGCTTCCTTCTGCCATTTCTAAACCTTTGAGCCCCATTGTACCCCCAGCTGTTTGTTTCAGGGTTATAAATGAGGAACCTTCACATGCAAGCTTCAACCAAGAGATAGAAAAATTAATGAACAAAACAACTTTGTTTACCCATGACAGGGCAAACGGGAAAAATATAAATGTAGGAGTCCTGAAACTGTTAACAAAAACTGGAACTGCAAGGTACAAAACACAGAATAATGTTACTAATAGTTGTAAAACAAGAAATAAAAACATAAATATGACTAAATGCTTGAACTATAGAATAAGAATATTTAGATGTACACACACACAATATCCAGGGAAACTTCACTCACTGCTATCAGTGGCTGGATTGTTCTTTTGTTTGCATTCTATCTTATAATTATTTCAAAAATACACAAATAAATTCCTGATTATTAGTAAGCCCACATTTGGAAAAAGTGTGTAATGCTTTTACAAAAAAATCTAAACCTAAGGTAACTGAGTTAGAGCTCCATAAAGTTACTGTGACAATGAGTAAAGCAGATATATTTCTGTGTCACTTGAAACAATCCCCCAAAAACACTGAAGATGAATTTAATTCAAATTCAGTTTGATTCAGTTTATTTATAAGGGTCCCAATTCTTCAATAGATAATATGTAACAAGGTTAAAAAGCCCTCCAATCAATCAGACAGATCTTGAGGGGTTTTTTTTTTTGCATAGAAAAGAAGAACAAACATGTCAGTCTCTTCATGCACAAAATAGATGGCATACTCAAAAAGACTCATAACTGTAATTCCTGAGATGGGTGGCTCTACAGCCACTCGAGCGCTGAATATAAATGTACACCACACTTTTGAGATTTAAATATAAAACAAATTGAAATAATGCAATTCTGTGATATATATTTTTTGTTTTATCAAATTAGCAAAAGTTGTGATATTGTGACAAAATAAAAAACTCAAAGGGTGGGTAAACTTTTTCCAGGTATTCTGCATTATCCATTGATCAACACTAACATTAAGATGCACATTCTGATCTTGTGCTCTGGCTGTCTTAATGAATCCCATTCTACTTTGTCGATGCTTTGCTAGTTCTGAAGCTGTAATAATGGTGTCAAGTCGCTTGACTACTGAAAACAGAGACACAGCCAACTCCATACCTAATCTGCTACTTTATATTGATAGATGTAAACCCTCTTCTGGACTTCATTTGTTCTCCTGCCCATTAATCCACAGCTAGGCATTCTCCATCCAGGGGCTTAGTAGCTCTCTATTCTTGCCTTCCTAGCTGGAGATTGGGAACGCCATAGGGGGCCGGAAGATCCTGCAGAATACCAATTGGCCACACCAGGGGAGGAGTAGGATGAGGGATCTCAATTATAGATTTCACTTGAAACATTTCTTTCCTCACCTCCCCTTCTCATCCAAAGACATGGAGCATGCTGAAGGAGAGAGGGAGAAAAGTGGACATGCAATATTTTAGGAAGCAACCTCGCTCTCAAGCTGGTGTTTACTGATCTTAAATAGCATGTCTGTGGACTGGGTGTGGAGATTTTTGCGGGGGGCTTTTTTCTGTGGTTTACAAATTGCAAACCTGAAACCAAAAGTGCAGGCACAAGAAGGAGTGAATTGCTTTTCTGAGATGATTTTACTATGTTCTATATCTATGTAGGTACAAGGAATGTCAGCAAAGATGAGAAATAAGCAAGGAGGAGGAGACAGGGAGGATTTGAAATAGCTTCATTTGTCATAAGGTTGTCTCTGATTTCTCTCCCCTCTGTGATTCCACGTGATCTTGGAAGATTTAGTTTAAGTAGACAAAGCTGTGTAAAATGAGTCTGAAGGCTCCTATAATTTTTCACGCAAGTGACTCAGTGTAGCTTTTTGGTTAGGGAGGGGAAACTATGATCATATATATATATATATATATATATATATATATATATATATATATATATATATATATATATATATATATATATATATATATATATATATATATATATATAAAAGCTGTGAAATGATTTTTTAAACATTTTATTAATCACAAGTTGCTGTGAATTAATCACTATTAATTATTTATTAAGTAAATGTACCGAGTTAATAAATGAGTTCTAAATGTTTTTATTAGGGATGATTGATTAAACCAGGATTTTTAATGTCCAGAACATGGGATCATATCTTTAATGTTTTTTCTATTTATAGTTGCTTATGCTTTTTATTTGTTTATAGCTGTTAATGTTGCTTCTGTCATAAATAACTACATTTACAGTGATGCTTTGCTGTGTTGTTTTGTTGACAACAGCAAAATAATTTTGGGGTTCTTCCTGTGCTCTGAGCGCAACAGCAGAGCGCAGAGCAGGAGGGGATGTGGAGACGAGAGAGTGGAGCTGTTTTCAGACATCACTATTTTAAGAAACTGGAGATTAGCTGAAACTGAGGAGGAATTTATGTTCTAACTGCAGCACAGATGACGAAAAAGTTACACATCACGACTGAATTATCATAATGTGAACTTAAAATTAGATGACCTATAATTTGAAAGGTTTTTAAATTACCTTTAAAAACGATGGAAAACGTGAGTGCTGTACATATTCAGTCTCCTGATTTATTAGCTTCCAGATTTAAGTTCAATGGTGTATGTTTCTACTGAAGTAGCCTATTTCCAAGATTTGCTCTAAATTCTCAGTTGGACTGATATGTGACTTTGACAAAGCTATTTTAGCACATGAACATGCATTTATGTAAAACATTGCAACATTACACTAACCTCCTGGAAGGAAATGATGTTCCATCTTTTCCTTCAAACAGTTTCTTACCATGAACTGTGGCCAAATTTTCTGTCCCATCTAATGAAAAGCATTCACACCCCATAATGTTGCCAGTATATGTAATGACTGTAGAGTCTCTTTACACTGTCAGTGGACTTCTAAAGGGAATTGGTTGAACTGGACTTTATTTAGGCCTCAAAGAGTAAAAATGGGCTAAACACATTTGCATGCCAGACTTCTCAGAATTTTCTTTGAACAAGAAATTTGACAATCATATACCTATTTCCTTTCCCTTCATAATTATCCACTGTCTAGTAATACTTTGAAGTTAAAAAATATGTTTTATAAATGGTAAAAAATGTTCAAGGGCTGCTGAGATTATTCAAAACACCCTTAATCCCAAAATTCATAACTCAATCTGCATCATTTTAATACATTTACATGGATAAGCCTGTTCTTCTAAAATGTCTTCAGCCTTATTCTAAATGGTAGAAAATATTCAGTCTCTCCACATTTTCCAGCACACTGAAAGTTTTGTAAGGTTTCTCTTGAAGAAAAAGGGAACTGCTGCTTCTTCTCCCAGTTAAATGCTGCATGGCAGTTGAAGAACCAACACTTTGCATTGTATCAGATAAAATTTTTGCTCGAGATGGAATCACGCAGCCTGATAATCGAGCACCTGACTGTGCCTTGGGGGATGGTGGATCCACCACTGACTGAGGCTGTTGGTCTGTGTGGCAGCGATCAATGCTGATCGCGGTTGCTTCCCTCTGTCAGTCAGCAAGCATGTTATCTGTCCTCGTCCTTCACTCAATAACCCATTCACTCATTCACTCCCTGATTCAGTTGCTCACTGCCTCACGCACTGCAGAACCGTCGGTACATCAGGCCAGTCTATCTTTGTAAAACACCAACACTGCCCCCTTTTGGCGAGACTTATCTGTCAGCTGGACAGACTGATGTCCCACTTGAAAAACGACTCCTCTGAACAATTTCTGACATTCACTCTGTCCCACTGATTTATAAATCTTCTGTGGGAGAAGAGAAAGAGTTTTTTTATTGAAAAACGGAGAATAAGTGTTGAAGGCTGATATACTTTTACTTGGCCTGACTTGGCTCTATCTCTGACTGAATCACTGCCACCCAGAGCTTGTTACTGAGACACAGCCATTTCACAAGTGCCGTGGACTCGCAGTGAAACTGTGCTTGCGGGAGAGACGAGGCTGGACTGGAGTCCCGGGGGGAGGGTAATTATCCGTTATGATCACTGAGAGACGACATGACTCTGTGTGACAGCTTTTGTTATTCTGACCGCCGAGAAGAAGTATAGAGGCGAGAAAAGATGATTAAAAGAGTGTCTGCCCTCCCTGTGTCTTTGGAGGAAGAAGTATGGTGACACCCGGGTGGTTTCTAAGGATGTGCTCTGACAGCAGAGTGGGAGCAAGAACTGGTGGAGGGATGGACATGAGAGAAAAGAGCATCCAAGGGGGTGCTGGTGAGATGTTTGAGGCCCATCCAGCCCCTCCTTTTGTACTTTGTTGCTTGGAGACATTTGGAGAAAATGCAAATGAGCAGGAAACAGAGGGACTGCATGATTGCATGAACAGCTACACAAACAAAGCCTCCACCACAACCACACAGCGCAATGTGGTTAAAAAAGGGCTGATTATGATAACAACTGATAAATTAATGGCTGCATTAATCTAATTTATGCGCAGCATACAGTGACACTTTGTACAATTTGAATAATTTAAGTTTAGAGAAAAATGAAACATAGCCGTTATGTGAATAATAATGCATCAGGGAGGTATTAGATTTATCACTTTTTGCCCTGAGCTGAGGGTTTCGCATGTGCGACAAAAGTGGAGAAAAAGTAGACGACCAGCCACTTCCAACCTCCCATGCCAGCTGGTAATTATTATTAACCATTCACCAATTCACTGCAGAAAATTGTTAATTAGACCACAAAATGTCAGCCATTTTCCCAACAAAGACTTAATGGGATTTGGGGGTTTCAGTCAGTTCTCTCAAAGTTCCATGACAAGCCACGGATTAGAATGAGGATGGTTTATTCATTCTCTGAGCACTTTATGGCTAGTTGTTTTCATCTCAGCGCTTAAAGCTTTTCCCTTGTTTATGCCCCTAAAAATAAACATGAGACACTGGTATTGAAGCTTGAAGAAAAAACTGAGATGCAGTATAACTCCAAGTAAGAGGGAGTGAGAAAAGAGAGAAAAAAAAAACCTTATCTATATTCCCGATATTATAAATTAGAAAAGTGTAGAAGACTCAGGACAGTGGTTTCACAGTTCTTATACTAAAGCCCAGTAAGGTTTTGGAGACAGTAGCTGGGACTAAATTTAATTCATCAACATTATTTTTGGCTCGACTTTTATTGCTTCATTTCGAAATGCGCCATGACAAGTTATGGCAAATATAAGCTAAACGAAAATAGAAATTAGAAAAGGTCTCAACAAGTACAGACTCACCTCAATAAATTAGGATGTGATTGACAAATGTATTTATTTACGCAAAACAGTTAAAAATGTGAAATTTGTAGGTTTATAGACTTGTTACATTGGACGACGTATATGAAGTGTAATTCTCAATTTTGCTGATTATAGCTGACAGAAAATGAAAACCTAACACATATTTTCACAAAAATGTTTGTTTTTTTCTCTGTCTTTTTTTTATTTCCTTTATTTAACCAGGTAAACCCCGTTGAGATCTAGATCTCATTTTCAACAGGGACCTGGGCAGAAGTCTGCAATACACAGCAACCTGGTTACAAAAAACCAGACGGCGTCAAAAAAGTAGTCATAATAATTTTCACCCATCAATTTTTAAATGATAATAATGACATATTCAATTTCATTTAATTCTCGATTAACATTGAACAAGCTGAACAGATAATCCACATTGTGCGATCACACATCAAGCTGATGAATACATTTAGCTTTAATTTCCACTGTGACAAAAACCACGAACTGTGGCCCCAGTAGCGGCATACAATGACATTAAAGGATTGCACTTAAATTATGAGCTATTCATCTGTGATGCCCTGTTAGTGTGTAATCTCATAACTCCCTGGTCTACCTGGTTGGACCTGAATTGAACACCCGTTTGTGCTTAATCAGATGTCGTGGTTTTGAGCACAAATTAATCCTCACCAATCGTTTTGACATTTTGTCTTTTAGATGTGTAGTTTTGTACTAGTAAAATGAAAGACTTCTCAGACACTTTTTCATCCAATAAGCCTGTAATTTTGAGATATATTTGGTTTTCATTATTCTTCAGAGAAATAAACCATAAATATATCACTCTTTGTGTAATCCATCTATTTAACTTATTAGTTTAAATTATTTTTTTAATGATATTCAGATTTAATGAGATGCAAATTAATCAAAAGTGGAATTTTTTCAAAAAGTTACTCAAGTAAATGAAACTTCACAACTGTATCTATACTACTCAACTCTGGTCTTAATATTTAAATTATGCTACAGTTTTCTCCTTCCATAATCACCAAATGTAATACCCTAGCTTCAATCCACATCCACTTTTTGATTGACACTGTTTCACCACAACACAGAACATATTTTCTTAAACGGGGTGGCATGATACATTTGTTGCATCTGATTGCG
The DNA here is from genome assembly GCF_002775205.1 of Xiphophorus maculatus. Taxonomy (NCBI): domain Eukaryota; kingdom Metazoa; phylum Chordata; class Actinopteri; order Cyprinodontiformes; family Poeciliidae; genus Xiphophorus; species Xiphophorus maculatus. The sequence continues at coordinate 14,651,923 of NC_036465.1, read as the reverse complement.
AGACAAAACTAATGTAAAAGGAGCTCTTAAATACTGAAGACAAGTTATTAATTGTACATGTATACAGTCACATAATATTCAACTTATTTAATTTCACCACAGCTTTCAATAGATGTCCTTTGGAAAATGAAGGCTATCTGAAAATTACCGGGTAGCTGAAAAAATGTGTAGATTATTAGACACCACAGAAGTCGTGTGTTATACGTAATATATTTTTTTTAGAGAAATATTTCTTTGGAATAAATCAGTTTGTTATTCAAGATTTCCTGTAGCACATCACAAATGTTCCTGGTAGAGGCCGATCTATGTGTGAAAATTATATCTCATGCTTCATGAACCACTCTTTCACAATCTGATGAATTCTGGCATTGTCATCTTGGAACACGACCATGGCCATCAGGGAAGATAAAATCTATTTGATGGAAAACCTGGTCATAGAGTATGTTCAGGTAGTTAACATTCCTCATTGCCTGAATGCATAAAAAATTTCTGAGGCTATACACAGGGCGCATTCATTCGCTGCCCTTCTCACTCCAAAGCACATATTACTCATCACAACACATTTATTCTCTACGGTTGCTCCCGAGGTTGATTTTAAAGATATGTTTAATTTGTATTTAAAGCAATTTTCTTCCTCAAAGATCAGGGTTTAATAATGTATTTTTGTCCTTTACTTGTCTAAAATGAAAAGCTATACAAAATCCCATGCATTATTTTAATGTGCAAGACATCTTTCACTGCCATCAGCAATGTGGCAATGACAAATGTCAGTACAAAAAAAATCTGTAGAATTGACAACTATGTCTTATAATACCATGGTTTTCTTCTTCTTTTCTGATGTTCTGTAAAGGCAAATAATATTTTGTTTGATGTAGACGTCAAATTAGGTCTGTATTTCTTTGCAGTTGCTATCCATAGAGGAGCTTCACAGCAGGGTGTTCTCTTCACTCTCACAACTTGAAACTTCTACTTCAGAGTGGCACAGGAAGCAGGACATGATGCAACCATTGTGCTGTAAAAAATTCTGTTTTATTTACAGCAGGCAGAAAAAAATTACAGATTATTCTCCCTAATGATTATTCTTGTTTTTATTCCAACATCTAATGTGTTTGAATGTTTTAGAGCATAAATGTATTATTAAGAAGTGAGTGGGTAAAAGAAGAAAACCCACGTTTCTGCACCAACCTATGGTTGAATACTGACCCAATTCTTCTAATTTGTGTTCTATATGTGCTTCTTTAATAGGTGTAAGCATTCATGCATTATGGGGTGAAGCTTTTGTTGTTCAGAACGCTTTTGTGACAGTATTCTGCTTTCTAATATTGCTCTCTGGTTAAGTTTGTTTTTTAGATATATGTTTAGTTCAGTCTAGCTTAGCTTAGCTGTTTAGTTCAGGGTGACCATGTTTTAGAACAATGCAGCATGTTTACAAACCAAAAACCTGAACATATACAGATGTGTGGCACATTTTGGTTCAGACTTGTGTGGTTTTCATTCAGTGAACTCAAGGTGGGTAAAATAGACACAAATTGTACTAAAGTAAAAATAGCTAACTTCAAAATCTACTCAAGTACAAGTAAAAAGTATGGTCAAGTAAAACTACTCCTAGAAGGGGATATTTTTCAACAAGTTAATTGAGTAAATCCCTCTGCCTAAATCTGACTAGCTACAACCCACATTTGGCCATATGCTTAGTAAATAAATTAAGGTGCAGCACTTTCCTCTTTCCAAAGCCACCAAATGCAATATATTGGCCTCAATCAACTTCCAGTTTTCAATTTAATACCACAACTTTAAATATTTTTTTAAGTGGATTAGATGATCAGTGTTTTGCCTTTGATTGTGAAACAAAACTATTGAAAGAGAGAAAAATATTTGCTCACCTGAACCGTCCTTATTGTGCCTTCAGCTGCAGATAGAAAATTCTCAAGAAGAAACTCAATCTGAGCTCTGAATATATATGTCTATTTGAGGACAGAGAACCAGTGGACAAACCCAGCATGATGCATTCATAAAAAAAGGCCAATACAATTTTGAATTTGTTTTTATCACATTTGGCTTTGTCTTGAATTTTATATGCAACTGTGCGTTCAAAGATTTTGCTAATGTATTTATCTTTATGGCACCACAATGAGGTCAATGTCTTTAGTTATCTTTGGTTTTGTTTGCTTTATGACATTCTTCACAGGTATTAACTATATTATTTGTTAGACACAAGGTTTGTTTGGTTATTTTCAGAACAAGAGAAGATATCAAAATAATTTATGGTGGCGACAAAATGCATTGAGAGTCAAGTATGGCACATTATATAAATGCCTTTCGGTAGAGAGGAGCTAAAAAAAAAGAAGCTTTGCATTATTTGCAATAAGAGTAAAGATAGTCTTGTTAATTTTTTATCTCTGTTACACAAATATTTAATCCTATCAAAATGTATTGTAAATTTATAGCTGCATTGTTTTATCCATCAATAAAGGAAGTGATACCATTTTGATGCCATTTTCATATTTCATTGGCCTTTACAAAATTTACAGCAGCTTTTTGACATGGATGAATGAATCCTTTCTGCAGTGTAAAAGTTCTACACAACTTTGCGTAATGGTTGCCGGCGTGTGTGTGGGCGTGTGTGTGTGGATGTTTTCCCGTCTGTCCTTAATTCAGCTGCACAGCCTAGAAGGCAGATAAAGGTAGAGAGAGAAATACCTTACTCCTTCATGATTCGGCTTTACCTTTGCAGTGTAAGGTTATTAAGAGGCCATGACCAAAGGGTTAGGAAAAGGGGGGTTTCTAATAGTTTTTATGGCTTCACCACCACCTTGTCTCTGCACTTGGCATTTATCTTTCCCTCGAGGTGCTGCAAATGATTTTAAATTAATAAGCATGTACGGGATAGGGCACCTGTGATGAGCCACGATGACCTCCACAGAAAGAGACGAACAACTGGACAACCCACAACTGAGCTTTTCTTTCTTTTTTATCCTCTATTAAGGTGTGGGTTTGTCCAAATCTCTTTTTTCTCATAGTAGCTATGACCAAAAGCTTTAGGTTGTTTTTTTTTCAAAACTCAACTTATTTTATTAAAATCTTTTTGTTATTTAAGTTAAATCTGACAGTCATAAAATATGTTACTTTATTTTCTAAGACTTTTTCTAAAGCAAAGGTAAAAATTAAAAACTAAAACTGAAATCATATGATAAATTAAACAACACACATTACCAGTAATGAATTAATACAAATCTTTTTGTTTATGCTAAATTTGAAGAAAATTTGTAAAAATGTGTGTGGGTACCGATGAGAGTGTTTAAAGAGACAGTATTATGTCAAACTGACAACTCTCCTTCAAACTAACTAAGGACTATTTCTCAATCCAGTGCTTCGATGAACATTTGCAAACATTTAATAGAGGAATGTTGATGTGATGACTTGTCGGAAAGAGCGGGAACTTCTTAAAGAGACAGATGCCCAATTTCAAGGCGTTAAATTGCAAAGTCAAATTTCTTGTAAGTGATATATGATACATATAGCATTTTCATAACAACTGAAAGTGATATAATTACATGATTGCGCTAGAAAATAGTCCTGTTTGTCTGTATTTTAAATTGCCCATTTAAAATACATTTGCAGATCTTTGCTGTAAGGCATGAGGGCTGTCAATTCTAATGTGTTAGTGTTGGTTGTACCATCAAAGGAATATGCAAAAAAAAAAATCATAGTGAGATATTTTATTTTTATTTAAGTTTAGTTTGGATTAAAATGGACTAGAGAGCAACATTGCACAGCCCTCAGCCCTTCTCCCTACCAATGAAACACAGGAGTGGCCACATTTTTAAAGACATTAAACATCATATAAGAGCCAACTAAATTACAATTGGAACAACCTTGGCCTGGTGGAAACGTTAAAAGCTGCAATTTTTCTGCCAAAAAATAGGTCTATTATAAAGAATAGACCTCTTAAAATGCCCATAGTTTCATTTCAGACCTGTTTTTCTTTAATTTTAGATTAAAAGAGAAAAAAGCAATAATTAGACATTAAATATTAAACTCTGTGTTTGTACTAAGCTCTATTCAGTGGAGAAATCAGGTCATCTTCTACTTTCTTAAGTTTTCTCAGTAGAATATATTCATGCCTCTCTTTGTGTCACAATGCCAATTTTGTATACTCTGAACTCTATTTAAAAGGTTATGGTTAGAGACTCATCAGTTGCATGAATAGGACAGGGTTTGAAAATTGCTTTAATCTTTTTAGTTCTTTTTCTATTAATCCAAATTCTTATATTTCCAGTTTCAGGTACAAAAACAACATCATTTACTGTGCAAAATAATTCACATCTGTTTTACTTTATACGATTTACCACCTTACAGCCACCGGCCTCATTGCATTTTATTAGGAAAATGCATCAGCACAACACAAACAAAAGCATATTTGTGAAGTGGAAGGAAAATGATATACAGATTTTCACATTTATTTAACTCCATCCTTTAGTGTTAATAGACTTTGAGGTGAAAAACTAATATTGTGCATGGTCTCAAAGCATTTTGCATGTTAGCTTAAAAAGTTATATCTGGGGGCGTACTGTGGTGGCGCAGGGGGTTAGCATGCCCCACGTTTGGAGGCCTTAGTCCTCGACGCGGACGTCGCGGGTTCGACTCCCGGTCCCGACGACCTTTACCGCATGTCTTCCCCCCTCTCCTCACCCTCCTTCCTGTCTGCCTACTGTGGAAAAAATACGAGCCACTAGCGCCGCAAAAACTCTTCGGAGAAAGAAAAAAAAAAAGTTATATCTAGTCTCATTTGGTCAGAGCATCTTAATTGACATGGTTGCTGTGTTCCCTACATGGTTTGTTCCTAACTGCAAATAAGTACTGCCATGGCTTTCTTATCACTCTTCATTAAATGGTTACAACATCTCTATCTCTAAATGTCACTGTTTTCTCCTTAGTCTTAATGATGATGCTTGTTCTCCAATGTTCTCCAGAGAAACATCTGAACTCTCCACAATACAGCTGTATTCATACTAAGAGAACAAATGCACACCACAATTTTAGGATTTTTGTTAATAAGAAACATGTTTCTTTTAATTCTACTCTTAGTTGATCTCTTGCATCCATTTTAAATTAAATATACTAAAATATGTTATTGTAATGTGACAAAGTGTAAAAAAGATTTCTGCCAGTTCTGTTGTACCTCTTTGAGGACACAGCACTAGAGACTATTTAAAACCCACCCAATTACCAGTTTGCTTCCTTTATGTAGGATTGGCCGCTGATGGGAACATGCAGCACTACTGCACTTGCACTGTTTTAATATTCATTGTTAAATAAGCATTGGCTGGGTATACCCAGCATGTAGCCATATTTCATTAGAGCCCTTTGGCAGTGTTTGGCTTTTAACAACAAGGCCGGTTTTTATCTTTCGAGGACCACTGCCCACTTCCACAAGCAGGCCATTTCATGTGAGACTCCAGGTGTTTGGAAGTTTAAAGTCAGAGAAGCATGGTGGGAGGCTGCAGTAAACAGCATGCGTACATGCCTTTTTATATATTGCCCTTAGCTATTGGCAAGACGCCTTGTTGCGTTTTACAACTCTACCTACACACAGAGTTGCACAAACATGAAGACCCAAGAACTCAGAGTTCAAAAGGAAGACATGTATCCATGATAACTCATTAAAGCTAATTACCTTCAACCTAGAAAGAACTCCAATAACGCTCCTGATGAAAAAATTATTTATATCGTGTGTAAGTAAATATATATAAATCTCTTCACTCCCACATGGTGTGAGTATTTCTGCATCATAGAAACACCCCAAAGGGCAGCAGGGGGAGTAGATGGGGGCTGCAAAAAATACTTAGAATCTGCTCAAAGAGAACCACAAAGAGACTGAGTTATTCACTTGGCCTCCTAAATTCTGAGATACAAATCTAATGGGATCTGAGCGCATCAGTGGGGAGCAAACCCAATCCAAAATGATCCTACAATCCAACTCGCAGGGTCTAAAGGATTTATTTTGGTGCCTTGAGATGAGAGTAAGATAATGGCATGCTTTCTCTGAGTTAGATGACGTATCAGAGTATGCCTGGATTGCAGAAAGTCCTTAAGTGTGAAGGCAATAATGATGTTGCTTTTAGTACTCACCAGCTTTTACCCTAGTACTTCCCATACCCTTGAGATTTGTCCTCCATGCATCCTCACCACACTTACTACGTCAGCTGCACTTTCCCATGAGCATCAAACCATATGTCCACATTCACACCACCCTGTCCTAGTCTATGGCAGAAATGTTGCAAACCACAACAGCTTGGTGCCTCTTCCTCATGCTTTTCACCAGCTTGGCCATACATGACTGTGGAATAGCAGCCATTCCTCAACTAGAATTTGTTGCAAATCAGCCTGTGTGGTTTTGTAGGACATCATGGCACAAACAGCATGCCCAAACGGACTTGCCGTTGAGCCCTGCACTGCAGGCAGGTTGCTGTTCCCAGTGGTAGGAGTTCTAGAGAAGTCTACCAGCAGCCCATCATGTTTTTGTGTGATTTTGTTATCGGAAACCATTATTGGCAATACTTAAAAACCTACTGTAGAGTCTTACATTCTAATTAAGTAATCAGCTAGTGAATCTTAAAACAAGCTATGCAATGCTGGTCTTATTTAAAAGTAAAATAAATGTGACCAAAAAATAAATATTTTCAATAATATTTTCTAAAATGGCGTAAGCACATTTATATGCTTAACTAAATATGTTAGGGTACAAAATTCAAGTATTTAAGTTTATTGTGCTTTCCTAAAGCCAAATGTTTTGTTTAATAATGTCTGGAACTAAGTGCAGTATGTTTGATTAACTGTTTTTTTTATTTGATTAACTGGTTATTTATCAAGGCAAATGCAGGATTTGCAAGGAATACTCTGATTGGATGAAAAAAAAAATTATTGGCTGGCATTGTGGCTCTTTTGGAAGCGCTGACAAAGACATTTTCAACAGTTTCACCAAAGATACTGTTCAAACTGTCTTTGCTATCACTGGTACTGGTATATAAACCTATTAAAATAAAAAAATAAAAAACAGGGTTTTGCCTGGCAGGGGAGCAAGTACAGCCTGGCAGCCAACCAGGCTTACAATACACTGGGAGAAACTCTGGCACTCCACCATTCTCCTCTCCCTATCTATCTAAAATTGAAGCTACATGAAGATATCCTTGTGATAAAAGGCAGAGCAGCAGTACAGTGCCACCAAGTGCAATACCCTGGTAGAAGTGCTGCTTGCAAGATGAGGTTTGTGTTTAGGTTTGACGCCAGGGTGGCCGATTCTGCTTCAAATTGTGTATAACAAAGCAACCTCAGCTAATGTGGGAGCCTCTTCATCAATACATTATGACTACTGCCACCACAATGCCCCATACTCTCAGCACATCTATATTCTAGGGAAGTTTTATGCACGGTCAAAACAGTTCGGGGATTATCATTCATGCATGATGGGTAGTCTGCAGCCCTGAAGATCTCGACCTGCAAGGACTATTCATGTTCTGTCTGATCTTTGCACATCATAGTGAGATTTTAATCTGGTGCGACAATATCTCTTATTATCGCTATGGTTACAATACCCAAAGGACCGCAGTAGATATTGTTTCTTCGTGTCCTTGCTGGTTTAAGTGAGAAAGAGAGCCTCCTTAGTATAAATAAGGCAGTCATAATTTCTATTCAAATGCATTTATACAGTCCACAGCAAACACAAAGGAGCTATATCCAGTATTTTAAAAAGAGCAAAGAACACATACATACTTTCTCTCACCAATACAAGTTATTCACGTATGCAAATAGATTTCAGTGTTTTACTTTAAATTTTCCAGGAAACAAGAATAGTCTAATTAAACGGTACACTGTATTTTCTGCTACAGTGTATAAGTGTATAAGTTGGAGAAGTTAATTCCTCCAAAATTAATTACTTTTTCAAACTTTGGTGTAGTCTGAGACATTTCCATATTTTTAATCCGAGCAAAAGATGTGTGTAGGAAATTACTCTGCAAGCTACATTGACAATGTGGAGTAACTTTGCATTTTGAATTCAGCTGTCAATGTTTCAACAAAATTCAGGAGCCCGCAGGTGTTTGTGAAGAAGAACTTTATTGTTGCACACAGATATGAAGGATTTTAAAATGTTAGTAATTTGTTCTTCTTAACCTTGCAATTAAAATGAAAATGACAATTCTGGCATGATGCTTCCAGAAATCCTAACAAAAGTGAATATATTGTGGTGAATTTCACTGCCATTCATTCAGGGTTTTTCTTACACATTTAAGAAATGTGGTGCTTCCAGAAAATAGAGCTCATGAAAGTATGTGAGGTTAAAAGATTCAGTTCTCAAGCCAAAATTATGACCCTTAATTCATGGATCTACCCAAATTACATGAGTCTTAAAAATAATTATGGGGAGAAAATATATTAGGTTTAACAAACATAACTTTCTGTCTTACTACATCAGTTTTGAAAGTTTGTAACAATTAAGACTATAATGCTTTATTTATACCACATTATCCATATGATAACCATTTTTCACACCTTTGCATTTTGTGAGCAGTTTGTTTTTTTGTTGGATATTTAAAGAGTCTGGTATTTTCTTTGTATTTGTTTGCCTCTCAGTCCGTATCAGACTGACTGCAACCTGTAAGTTCTGTTCTAAAGCAAATGTGCAATTTAAAGCTTCACTGAAAAAGCAACTCTAACTGTCAGAGTTGAATACCCAAGTGTGAATACTCATCCTTGCAATTTTGTGTCAGCTTTATGCCATCGTTTTGTTTTTGTTGTTGTTGTTGTTGTCAACAAACCAGCTATGGAACAATGTCTTTGTTTACAAGGAAACCTGTGAATATTGTGTTAAATGAAGTTGGTATTGCCATGTGAAGCAGAAAATGAACTGTGACATGAATTTTATTATTAATCTGAAGCTAACAAGACATGTATGATGAAAGTAATTTTGATGAGATTCTGCTAATGCCTTAAGTACCATTTGAATTTGTCAAAACTTTGAGGAAAAACAGCTTATAATGAATTTATTTTGCTTTAAAAATATAAATACTCCTTGAAAGTTTAGGCACTATACTAAAATTTTGCCTTCTCAACACATGCAATATTTTAACAAAATAGTCAAGTAAACGTAGGGTCTCACACAGTTGTCTATGAACATACAATTTCCCAAAATTATTGAAGGTTAATTATTTCCTATTTGGTTTGTCCAAGACATTTTTTGAGCTTGCTCAGCAACTAGAGCAGGTTGATATTTTTTGGAAAACACTTCCTTTACTTAGCCAAGGTAGGGATACCATAAGTTTCTGAATGCTTGATGTCTTTCCTATTTTAAATTAAAATTAACTGAGTTGTAAGACCAACAATTTGTGTAGAAGTTAAGGCAGATTTGTTGGAGATAATCAGTTTTCATTTTTTTTAATATGCTCATCAGAATCAAACATTTCAAACTCTTTTGTTTTTTGGAGGCATTTGGTTGTTTTTTTTAGTTAGGGTTATCTGAGTAAAGTGGGCTGAAGGGAAAGACTTGATTTTTCTAAGTAACTTAAAAACCATGTATCATTTTTTTCATTTTTAAACGTCAATTAAACGTCAACTTTGCATTAAAGTGTGATTATTCACAAAATACTGCAAAGTTGGCACTTTTAATGCAACTTTTAGAGAAACTTTGCATTAAAAGTGTCATTATTTACTGAATGACACTTCATGACAACAGTCATGGACATTCATAAAGACTCCTTCATGTTAATGAACTATAAAGCCTTTTATGTCATGTTTAATAATACTACTGCACTATGTGAAAGTGCTGCACAAAATTCCTGTAGAAAGTACAAATGAAAAATGTGAATTTCACTACAGAAGTATTCAACACTACTTCCTACAGAGATATGCTACTGAGACTTCTATGATCCTTAGCATTGTGGATACTATGAAATGACAGTAGAACACAGTTGATACTGACCTGACAAAAATCTTATCTTCTTCTTCTTCACCTGTCGGAAGACATCTTTATTGTGATTTCTTCTTTGCTTGGTGTTTATAAGGAGGAAGCTGCAGCACCATCCAAAAAAACTGTAAAAAAGAAGATTACATGCCAAATTAAGCATGGCCTGTAAGTGTGGCTATCCCTTAATGTGACTGCTGGACTTGTATGTCTTATGCGGTCTGTTACTGGTGCGACTGTCATCATGATTTGTTACAGAGAAGCACCTGTCTGCTCCTTCACACATGACACTAATGTGTCCGGAAAAATGGAAAGGAATGGATATCTAAATTGGGCACATGGGAAATGGGAAAAGTGACAACAACATTGGCTTTTTGAACTGTATGTAACAAATACACACATTCATACAAAACACGTTGCAGTTAAGAGAAATCCATCTCAGAAGCTGTCACATCTCTTTGTTATTTATGCTTTCACCGGGGTCCGGGTGGTACATCTTAGCCCATACACCAGTGACATGAGGCGAGCGCACACACCTGCAAAGCAGACAGATATTATGCAGCATAACGCTCATTCGCACATCTGTTGAGGAAGAGACTGGATGATTTATTTATCAGCACCCAATTAAAACTTCAGGAACAAGAACACTTCAATGGGAATATAAATATCAAATAGAGTAAGCTCTACATGACTATTTAGTCATGCAATCTGGCTTCTTCACCACCGCACGCTGGTGAGAGAAAGAGAAGCTGAAGATGAGGAAATGAAAGTGGAAACACTCACATCTTTTGTGCAGAAGAAAAAAAAATCCTTAATTTCGCTCACGTCATTTCACTTCAGCTCCTCCGCTCTTTCTTGTGATTTCTTTTTTATGTTCACGCTTTTCTTAAGAGAAACCGGGTCTGTATTTCGGTTTGACAGAGGTTCGGTCTGACCACAGTGCGGGCCAATTGATTGGCCTCACTTGGTTTAGAGCAGGAATAAATGCTGTGGGCTGATTGTGTGGCATTTGTTGAGCTCGCTGGGGAGTCAAGAGCAGTATTGTTGGGAGTGAATATAGATTTGGGAGCTGCTGAAAATGGACTCACTTCTTTCATAGCAGCCTCACGTGCATGTGAAGTCACAGTAACTGCAGGTAACTTTAGTGTTGGATACATACGCCCACACATCCAACCCCCTTTTTTTTGTTCTGTGCCATCATCTGGAAAAATCTCTGCAGCTCTCCTAACGTCTTCATCACTCCTCTTCCTGGCAGCAAAAGATGGATTGTTAATGTGCAGGACACATGGCCTACTTCGTCCTCAATTAATCCATCAAGTCTAAGATACTTTTAAGGATAAGTGTCTTCCCTCACACATGATCTGAGATTCATTTGAAAGTCATTACTTAATTAAAAAAGATTGGTATCAGGGGGTTAAAGAAGGGGGGAAAACTCTCACTGGAGGATAAGTGATTTCCACAGAGATGTACACATCAATTATAGGCTTATAAAAATATGCTCAGAAAAAAAGAAAATAGAACAGAAAGGTGCAAGAATGTGCCCTTTTAGCACACAAAGCAGAAATGTACCCTTTTACAGACGTAGACATATTTCTTGGTACACCTGGTTAAAATCCGTGAAAACACTTATTGCAGTTGCATAATGTCATGCAAAAAAAAAAAAACCTTTAATTTGAATAAAAAAACAAATCCCATTTAAATTTTTTTTTTTTTTTTAACAAAATCACTGGTGACACTCCTGACAAACCTTTTTTTTAAAAATATAAATAAATCCAGCTGAAGAGTTTTAAAATGTCATTCTTTTATGTTTACTTTTAAGGTGGATTGTTGCCAATTTCATTCAGCCACTGGCCACTATCTTGAACTCAAACATTACATGTTGTGAAGGAGGAGCACACAGTGATCTTTTGTAAGCAGAAGAACCATTAGTCACTTTATATTTGCCATGATGGAGTTTGGGAAGCATGCCAGGGAAAGTACTTTTCTGTTCTTCTATAACATACGTTAACATGTGAAGCTTGTCAGACACTACTGGGGCTTTAACTTAGTTTAGTCAGAGGAGAATAACATTAAGCGTTTCAGCAAGAAAAGAAAAACACTGCAGGTGTGCTTGGCATGAAACAAAAGATGAATATGTGATGAAGTATCCCATATGTCCGATGTACGCACAATGGAGGATGTGTGATGTTGTGGGAGTGTCTTTCTTCCAAAGGTTCTGAAAACCTTTTCACGCTGTGACTTCAAGAACTATACATACTGAGACATTTTATATAAAAATGTGCTGGATTCTACCAGTAACATGAAAATGGGTCAACACTGAGTCCAAACCACATAAACATTAAAAGTTGTTCACAAAACACCAAATCAACCTTCTTCTATAGCCACTTCAGTCTCAAGACCTAAATCACATTGAAAACACGTGAGGGTGAACAAAGAGGAACGATCAAAGACGCCTCTCACTGTTGGAGTCACATTTCTGAAATGTCACAGGAAAAGACTAAATGCTGGCTTACTGTCAAGAGAGAGTTGGACAGTATAGTTTACTGAGTTTACTGCCAATCAAATAGTTTAGTGAGATTTTTAGAACAATTATTTATTACAATTATTTCATAACATTGTATTTTTTACTCCACTGAATACACATTATCAAAATAAAGGCTGGATGTTTTCAGAATTTGTCAACGTGAGGTTATGCTGCTGCAATAAGAGATCATTTTATTTGAAAGCTTTTTCACACATCTTTACCAAGGGTGGCATCAAATCTGTCTGCCTCTGTAAATACTTCAATTTGCCTCAAAAAACCTTGCCAATACTTGCTCTATCTATTACATATCCTATTTTTCGCTGTTCCTGCCTGAGAGGAGCACATAACAAGCATAACAAGCACGTCCTGCCTGTCATATTTTGGCAATCTCGGCCAACAGGTAGGGATTGTACTGCGCAGGCAAGAGCACGATCCCTCGCCAACTTCACACCTGCAAGAACTGCCAGTGTGACAGCAGGTTTTATTGGTGTTCTGCTCAGGAGAGTTTGAAATGCTGAACTACGGCAAGCAAGTTAGAACTTTAAATTTTAAACAAGTGTGTCCAAGGAGTTCAGATGATGTTCCTTAAAACTGTCAGAAAGAAAAGAAAGGCTTGTTTGTCTTGCAATGTTACTTAACTACAGAGTTGTCGTTCCCATGCTGGCACAGGGGGAATGATTGGTTTGTCCACAGTGATTGGTTTGTTGGATCCCAATAACAGAGAAGCAAGTGTGATAGTGATGTAGAAGCTGAAGGCTGGGAGGAAGATGGAGCTTGAAGAAAAATCTAGGTGAAGTTCATAAAGATTAGCATCGAGGAGAGCTGTGAAAACAACCACAGTGTTTACATTGCAGACATCCAATGGTTCTTAACTGAGGAGTTCTGCAAAAACAAATGGGAGCTGATTTCTGAAGAAAATGAACTGTTTCTTCCACAAAGCAGATATGGAAGAGGAGAAAAGTTATGTAGCTACTGCATTTGCTACGTACAAAGACAGTTAAATTTACAGCCATGTAACAGGAGAAGAAGAACACACTCCAACGTGGAAAAGTAAACAAACCTTTCTGGCCTTGATCATTAACTCACATGCCCAGTCCATATCGCACTATTCATTTACTCAGTGCTTTTCTTCCTGCTTTAGAGTTATTTACGCAAGGGAAGACTTGAAAAGAGTGCACTTTCAGGGGACTTCATCTGTGGGCACAGGGCCATAAGCACACATTTCTCAGTGAAATATTAATCTGAATGCCTGAAGGGAAAAGCCAAAGTTCTTTTTTGCTAGTTAAAAGTTAAAAGTATACATGCACAAATGTATGGATGAAAATAGAAATCTCACTATATGACTAAAGTCTAGTTTGACTATATTTTGCGTTTGTTTCTCCTTTTTTGCAGTTGCTTGTATCAAACTGCTTTTTTTTATTTGATTATATTTTTAGTTATTTTGTTGACTTCTTACCAGAAATTATTAAGCATGTACAATGGATATCATATTTTTAGCTTCTAATGCACCAGAATCATTATTCTACTATCTAAAACAACCAGATAGTCTAATGTCTGTTCCATGGTTTTGCCCTCTTCACTTGAGGACATTTCCCATTTCTATTATACATTTTGATTTTTAAAAATGTAATTTTGACACCTAATTAATGCCAATTCAGAATATTTTATTTGTCTGTCATCCACTTTGCATGGTTAATCAAAACACATCTGGTCTTGCGTTTGCATATTTTCTGCTCTACTTTAGCGAAAGCTTTCGTCAGTGTCAGCTTTCACAAAGAGACAAAGCGAGTGAAAATGAGAGCGGGTGGGGGAGCCTTGTGAAAGATGAGTAAAATCACTCACAAAACAGCAGCACATCTGTAAAATTAATAGAAAAGCTTTTCCTAACAGGGAGCCTGGCTGACATGCTGGCAGCCTGCCACCTATCAGCAGAGTGTCCTTATTACCTCTGACATATCAGAAGTGATGCGCTCTGTGACGGCTGTAATAAACTAGAATTTTTTACATCCATGGCCTCTGCTGACAGGTGCACATCATCAGCATGTTCCATTTGATCCTGTCTTCGTCTCTTTTTCCACCTGTCACTCATGTCGAAAGGACAGATGGTAACATGAGGGAGCAATTAGATTTATAGAGAAAGTGCTGATAATGTTTGATTGGCTTGTACTTTGCTGCCATAAACATCCTACGGCGTACATGTTAGTCGGGTTACCGCCTGTCTGTCTTTGGTGCTTCTCAGTTGTTTGCTGGACATTTTCCCATCAATGATGTGTCTGTCTGACACAGAACCTCTACTGTTACAACATTAGGAGCAAGACTTGAGCAAATGCGCTGGGACCTGGTAAAGCTTTGTCAGATCGGTCGAGAAGTAAAGCCTGTGCACAAGCTAAGCTTAGGATGATTTATAGGGCTTATTTCTGAGAATGGTAAAGTGAAATTAATCACGTTCCCACCTGACGTTGCTGCTCAGCAGTGATAAATGACAAGCTGCCAGGGACAGACAGTGAGCCATCCATGCAGCGTTTGCCTATGTGCTCCTTCCTCAGATAGCCTGACCTGGGGTGCTGCCTTGCTAGATGCCCTCCTTGGTTCCCCCCCCTATCCCTGAATGGTCAGTGCTTGTCGTAAAGGGGGACTTGGCCTGTTCTCTTTAACTCTAATTCAACCCTATCCCAAATGGGTACCCACATAGGACCCTAATGGCATGGGGACAACATGGCAAGCAGATGGAAGGTGGAACAGGGGTGTCGTGGCCATTTATGTAAAAGTTTTGTAGTTTAGAATTTTTACCAGTTTTGTTTTGTTCTTTGTGTAGTGGAAATATATTTAAGTTAATTTAGATTCAAAATTTGTAATTCATTTTTATATTTGGAATTATTTAGATTACATTGTTAATTGTTAGACCCGCCCACCAATTTGAGCGATTAAGAACACACCGGGTGCTGGGCGCGGGGTGGATTGTTTGGTGAATGTCTGGTGTGGACGGGAGGCTTTTGGAAAATGATTTTTTGACCACTTGAACACTTGAACATTCGAACACTGGAACAGTTGAACATTAAATCGAGACTATTTTTTTTTATTTCAACTAAGTTACAAGACTTTTTGATTTCAACTTTAACAATAAATGAATCAGTACAAGTGCGTACAAATCCCAAACCACCCGTTATCACCCACAGCCTTTATTGGAGTTTATTTTTGTTTTTTGGAACCGAAGGCTGCGACAAGGGGCTTAGCCAAACATGCTGTCTAAGGGCTTGACCTCAGAAGGCCACAAAGCAAACTCTGTGTTTCTCCCAAGCTCCTAGAAAAGAAGTGTAAAAGAATAAGTAGCCTACAACATTTTTTACATGTTAATCTAGGGGTGGTTGATATGGACTTAAAGTTCTATCACAATATTTTGTGATTCTACTGTGATAATGATTAAAGTGACAGTAAGAACTATTTATTACTTCTTTCTATGTATGACTGTGGCTGTGACAAATGCTGCTGTTTGAAAAATAGAAATATGTAATGAACTCCTTTAGGACACCAGTCAGATAAAGCAGTGTGATTTGCATAACTAAATGCACACAGTAACTGCATTTAATCATATTTTCAAATGTATTGATATTTATCGATCAGAAAGGAATTGAGAACATTAATTCTTATTAATGTTTTTAAACATTAAAAATAATTTGTCATGACAACAATAAATCAAAATCTTATCATAAGAAATTTATTGATAAACAATATATGATTCTGTAAATGTCCAGCCCTACAAACCAGCATACTTCTAAAGCTAAACTCTGTACTTAGCTGTGTACATAAAAACATTTACTTCATCTACACTCCTGGTACCACTTGTTGAATAAAGGCAGATTTTCTCTATAGTGACAGAGTGCATCTGAAGAGGTAGAAGAAAAAACAACTCTGCACACACTGACTCCAGAAATCCCTCGTGAAAGGCCTTAATTGTCGCAAGTTTAGATCTCATCAACTTCCCAGTCAAAATGTTTTCTCCCATTCACACAGTTAGGACTATCATTTGAAATACGACTGAGAATCATAGACATTTAACATAAATATCATGTGGACAATGAGATTCTCTATTATTGTGGAATATGTCTGAATAAATAAAATGAAAATTGTTCAGTCAGAAGCTATAGTACCATGTAGAGATATATCTTATTCATGTTTTCTATGGCCGCTGTGATCCTGCTCTATTCATCTGAGATTACACTGTAATATTGTAGGTTACGTTACCTGAACCTAAGGTAATGATTCACCTGTGCATGCACTATAAAGCAAATAGTGCTCTAGGTATTTGTAAAAGGGATGCAGCTATATGAATGGGATTACTGTCGTCTTTGATGTAGTTTTGACCTTGATGACTTCTAGTCTTGCACAAGTGCCACTTCAGATGATAAAAGTAGTTTGCAACCTATTGCAGTTCACAGTTTCACAGTAAAGCTTAGCTTCACATGCGGTGTGCGATTCGGTTCCAAATGGAAATGTATGGGCATGTTCGCACTTTTTGTAAACAACATGCTGATAATTTTCTTCAGATTTTTTTTTAGTTCTGTTTTTTTTTTTTATGTTTGTTTTTTTTGGAGGAGCCGTGCAAGTGAGTAATGTCATGTCACTGACCATTATCGGCAACATTTATTCACATGCTCACACGCAGCTTTTGTAAAGTACACAACATTTATCTGGCCAATCAGAGCATGTCAAACAGTTTCTCCCTGATTAATGTCAGCAGTGGCATTGCAACATTGGTCGCGGCTGTCCCCTCTCACCTAGAAGTCAGGTTAAGCCATTTATTGCCCTGAACAATAATGTAGACGTTAGGGGCCTTTGATTGAATGACCGTGCTTCCCTGTTGTTCTGTTAAGATGTGCATGTGCACATGAAAAATGACTCTCCTAAAACCAAAGCAGTCACCTATGGCATGATTTCACTCTCTCCCATGAAAATAAATATTCTTTTCTCCTGACAGCAACATAATTAATAGTGATGTTTAGCAGGTCCATTTCAACAGACCCACTTAATCTAATTTTGTTTCCACTCCGCGATTTGTAAATTACTGCAAAATGACGCACCATTTACCACTGTCTCTGCACTAGACAATGGCAATTTTTCTTCCGGGGAGAACTCTCTCTTCTCGTGGCTCTCTTAGCTGAAGATTTGAAAAAAAAAGGGAAACACTAAGTGCAGTACTTCTTCCCCTTCCTACTTAGCTCTTTTTGTTTCCCTCAGCTGTTACCCAGCTCCCTTCCTCCCCTGTCTGCTTTCCCCCTTAATTTAGCAGTATTCTAGGCCACTGAGACCATCTAACACATTAGCTGTTTTACAGCTTCCCCAGAACACATTATGAGCACTGATCTAAAATGTCAGCACTACAAATGCCTGGTCCACCTTCCATTATTTGCCACTAAATGTTAAGCGTTTATACTCACACTGTGTTACATTGACATTTGAGAACAAGAAGCAAGAGAGTGGCCCGTATATTTCCAGCACCATTACGTATCATTTGTGAACAAGCTAACAAATGAAAATCATCCCTGCGACTGGATTTTTTGATTTCACTTTCTAGAGAACATTTAGAGAGCAAGACTCAATAATAAACTTTTCTATTCGTGAAAAGCTATAGCTGAAAGTGTTGCTAAGGAAAAGGTTATGGTAGCTTCTGAAAAATTAAGATACTTACCTTCAAATGTCACACACAGTGAAAAAAGTACTCAAATGTTACTGAAGATGCTGTAAACATCCTACTCTTCACAAAGGGAACATTTTCAACTTAAATAATTGATACTTCATACAATTAGGCGACTTTCTCTACAACTTATGCTGACATTGTAATATCTCTGAAAGATGTTGCCCCTATTTTCTATCAATATGCATGAAATTAGCAAAATTTCATGCATATTGATTTTAACCTTCTCAATTTTGAAATGATTTTAACCTTTTCTTACATAATGTAAATAATGTGGCAGTTAGCCAAAAAATAATGGAGGCCTGAATCTTGCCTTCCGTCTTTTTCAGGGGGCTTAATGAGGCAAAGCAAAATGTTTGAACAAACGGCTTCCCCTTAAAGGACAGGAGGGCCTGACCTTAATACCATTCACAATGTCAACTAGCTAGATTGTCATTTTATATGTGCCAGACAAGACTGATAGAGCCCAACAAATGCTACTAAGTAAGAGAAAATACAATTAGCAGGCTCGTTGGACAGGGCAGGAGGTACCCATTTATTTAAACTGTTGGCTGACAGCTGCTGCTTCTAGCGATTCTACATTCTGCACTCTTGGTGTTCTTCAGATTGTTGCAGTTATTCCAGGCAGCATAGTTATAGGCTTTCCAAATGTCCTTTACATTATTTTTATGAGGCTATTAGCTGTATTTATTTTTATTTTTTAGTTCAACCCAGTTATGTAAATATTTGCTGAAGAATCATCACTCAGTTCAGTTCAAAACAAATGTTATCTCAAGGGGCTTTGCAAGACAAACGTATAATTTATTTATGGATCTGCATAGTATATGCAATGCAATCATATAGTTACATACTTTTCAGTTTGGTCTTTTTAAAACAATGCACTCAAATTTAGTTTATAATGATGATTGGCAAATTTATTTATTTATTTATTCTTTTGCTCTCGGAGACCCAGCCATTTCCATGAAGTGTTACTTTATCACAATCCATCCTCCCCCTGAATGAACAGATAGTGACAGTGGACGGTTGATTGGATCAAATTGTTAACTTTGCATCAATACTGAACATGAACGTGGCAACAGTGAAAATGAGAAGTCATTTTTAACAGGAAGAAACATTCAGTAGGGTCAGTATGAGCAGCCGTCTCCATTCCCAACAGTCTGAGAAGACAACCCTGAAAAAACATAGAAGTGCTTGTTCAAGAGTACTTTTTATGTTAAACAAAAAGTAAACAATTAACAGCCTCTAATCTGCTTTATCTAGGAAAGAAAAATGGTGAAATATATAAGCTTTGACAAGTAGTAAAGTATATAATGAAAAACAGAGTATATAACAGAGTTAGTGCCACAATAGCTTGTTCAGTTGCTTTGAACGAGGAAAGAAAAAGGTGAAAGGGAGAAAATCATAATCAAATACATCATGTGTTTAGAGAGAGCATTAAGTTACCGACAGCAATACCTCAGACGTTGAACCCTTTCAAATATGTGATCGTATGCAATCTGCTCATCTCTTCAATTTAGATCCGACTGTTACGCTTATGTAAGTATAAGTGTTAATGATTCATGGCTAAATTAATGTGATCAAACAAAAAAAGCAAAAATCAGTGAAAATAACCAGGTAAAAAAAACAACTAAATAAATAATAAATTTGAAAAAATTGCAAGTTCATTCCAACCAAATATTGAAAAGGATTTAGAAGGCCTGGACATCATTTCCAATTGATTAATTTTAAAAAGTCAATCAGACACCACCCAGTGAGCCAGAAAGTTCCTTCCTACGTTCTCAATGAAACTAGGAAAGCAGAGAATATCAACCCAGTTGTAAAGTCTTCACATTGGTTCTGAGCTATAGAGATTGCAACTGCAAGGTAAATATTATTGCTGTTTTCTGTTTCATGTTTCCATCATGTAGGTAAATCACTTTGGATTGCCTCATAACTGAAATATGCCATAAGAATAACTTTGACTGGACTTGAATATTTCAAGAAACCTTTACTCGTCAGGACCAAAATCCAAAAAACAGTAACTTTGGGCTTTCACATAGTTTTTCAAATGTCACTGTAAATGTAACTTCTTGTTCAGGAAGTTGTAGTCATGCTGCCAGGCAGCGGTAAGTCCCCACATTAGCCTCTATAAGTAAGACTTGCATGGGGGAACACAGAGCTAACAAGGGCTGCAGAGAGCATTGATTGAATAGACTGTGGTCAATTCTTTCCGTGACAGCAAGACGAATAAATAAGTTTATTTAGCTACTAACTACAGTAACTAACAACATAAGAGCACAACAAAATGAAATATTTGGCAGTAAAAGGTCATGGCCAACTGTAAAAAAATAACTATCCAAACAATGCAACTCCTCTAAAAACAGCACAAAACATGCCCAAGTGGTATTTTCATTCTTTTTTTATTTGGCCACTGGGGCCAGCTAAAGGTGAAAAGCCTTTCTACAGATGTCTGTCATAGACAAGGGGAAGAACGAGGTGCCTGTGTGCAGGTGTGTGGACACTCACGGTAGAACGGCCTTCAAATGATTTCTCTCGGGGAGTGTGATGCGGCCAAACAAGGGTCTTCTGAAGTGCTTGAAAAGAAAGGAAAGGCGTATATGTCAGAATTGAAGTAAAAAGGAGTGAATTACTGCCTCGTACTCAACCATTCTACTTCTCTTCCTCAGACAATGCCTTTTTCATTTCCAACAACATTACAAAAATCCCATA
Organism: Xiphophorus maculatus; assembly: GCF_002775205.1. NCBI lineage: Eukaryota > Metazoa > Chordata > Actinopteri > Cyprinodontiformes > Poeciliidae > Xiphophorus > Xiphophorus maculatus. The sequence continues at coordinate 14,631,040 of NC_036465.1, read as the reverse complement.
AAGGCCATCAAAAGTAATATCTATCATAAATACAAGTTGACTGGATAATGAGAAAGATGCCCCAAAGGGCAGACAATTTATTAAAAGTAATTAACATTAATGTTGCAGATTAAGATTTCTAAATCTTTATGGAAGATAATATTTTTTTCTATGACTTAACCTTTATAAAGCTGTTGCAGAGAAATTTGAAATTAACTATTTATTTGTGTAGAAATACCTAAAAGTTTATCAGATCCCAATGCAAGTACTTTGTAAAATAAAGACAGATTTTCTTTTAATTACAATTAATTATAACGTGAAAGTACACTCAATCAAGTGGGAAATAATCAAGCTTGAATGGAGAACATGCTTAATTTAATTAACATGAACTTCCATGAAAAGTTATATCTGTACAATTCAGAATAAAATTGGTCATGCTCATTTGGCCGGAAAAGGACACACGATTGATTTGATGTCTCGACCTTTTGTGATGATTTTTGCTTACAGTTAACGGAGAATAAATGATCACACCAGACCAATAAAACATCAATACAAAGATGCAGGCTTCATGAACAGCACATGCTTATATGTTTTTTTAAAAAGGCATTTCTGAGCTTCCAAACGAGCCTTCCCAAAATACGTTCTAATTCACTAAGTGCATCTGTAGATGACATACGTGCTTCTTTTAAGCTTTGCTAATATCATTATGTTGCTTAGTTCATATCTTAGCTCACAAACCTGCTCCCTTGCACCTCAGACCCTTTAGAAATGTCTCCTCATTTGAGCTCTTCTCTTCCTGCTTCTCACCACTACAGTGCTTGTTACTAAAACTTAAGGATTACTGCAGTCTCAGTAACCTAGTGCCTTTCTTGTGTAGGAGGTCCCAAATTCCTCCTCCAACCTTGTGATGGGTAGCTGTAGTCTGTTGTTTCTGCTTAACACAATATGGTTTTGTTGAGACTCTGTGGCAGCCTGAGCTTTCTTTGAGTTTACTGTTGATCTATTTCTTCAGGTTTCCTGTCTTAGACATACTCAGATTCATGAGCAGTATAAAGAAGAGGAAGTAGGACAACATTCCCTGGTGGTCTATCCAGATTTGAACTTGTCAGGTAACTAAGAGATGTTTTCTACGACGAGGAAAGGTGCAAGCTTCTTGGCTGTTAATGCTTCCCTGAGACATCACTAGAAGATCTAGCAAAGCCATGTTGACTGATTCTCTGTGACGGAAATGCAGTGTCATTCACAAGAAAGCAAATTTTACTCATAATTCAGTGTTTAAGACCATAAGCATAGAGATGCAAATGTATGAATCCAAATTCTAACATGGAAGCCTATTTTGACTGTAACTGAACTTAAAGATTTTAACTAGGATTTTATCAATTCCATATAATTCAACAATATGATTGCAAGGAAATTAAAAGAATATTTGATAAAAAGTCACTTTAGATTTCTTAAAATTATTATTTATTTTAATGTTTTCTTTTTGTTAACCTCTCTCTTTTCTGATTAAAATTTAAATTGTTTTCTTATCTTTATTTTTATATGAATTCTCTGCTCCTATCGCTCCCCCTGTTCTAGCCTCCTTGCACTGGCTCCTTGTCTATAACAGTTTAAAGTATTGGCCCTGACATTCAGGACATTTCAGGGCCAAATCCCTGAATATTTTCAGAATTTAATGGCCCATTACTGTTCCTCTCAGACTTTAAGATCATCTGATCAGAGGTTGTTAGCGATACCACGGAGCCGTTTTAAAACTCATGGAGATTGGACTCCTTTAAGAAGCAGCTAAAGACATTGTAATATTGACAGGCTTTTAGCTAAACTGCTACCTTTTATGTCCGTTTTTATGTTCTTGATTTTATGTTTCTGTCTTTGTGAAGCACTTTGTGATTTTAATGTCGTGGTGCTATATAAATACATTTTACTTACTATCCTTTTCCACTAATATTTTTGTCACTGTTGTTTAAAACAAAACAAACAAACAAAAAAAGTCCTTGTTCTCATTTTCCTTTTGCTTTAAAATTTGGTAGCTTTAATAGCAAGAAAAAGAGTGATCTTGAAAAATTCTATCCTGACTGTATTTTTTGTATTTTCCCAACTGTTTTTAGTTTTTCCACTGTGTAAGACAAGAGCAACTGTTGTGGCTATGGGCTCAACACTGCCCCCTATCTGTGAGACATGATACTTTCTGCCTCACCCTGTGCATTCTCACAGTGCATATATAGTCAATAAGAATGACTAAATATGTCACTCATATTCATTAAGTATATTAGACAGAGTTTGGAATGTCAACAGATGTTGAGCATGTGTAATTAAACAAATATATTAACAATGTAAAGAGAGGCAACGATGGGCCTGCGCCAACTGCCCGTTTCATTCACCATGTGAGACACGGCGCCACCAGACGTGAGGCACTGCACTGCACTGCCTCACCCCGGGCTTCTAGTATTTCAACAAGCAACCCATGAATTCAGTGATTCTGACCATAAAATTGTTGATACCGATTCATAGAAAAGTCTGGAGGAAACATAGATTTTCTCTTTTCATCGATAGCATCAATTTACTTCTCATGTAACCATTTTTCTTGTCAGGATTTGGTGGGGCAATGCCTCCCCTAACTACATGTCACTGCATAAGCCTAGCTTTGGTCCTTAGGTTTAGAAATGTGTGCTAGTGCTAAAGCACTGGAGTGGTACTTGGCAAGAATGTGTCTGTCTGAATATATCAAAATTGCACATCAAACTAATACAAATACATTTTATTCCTTTGTATTTTACTTCTTTGACCAAGATACTACCAAGAATAATCTGTGCCAGGTAAAGAAGAAAATGAAGCCCTTTATAGAGGAAAGGTAATTCTTTACAACTTTAAGGTGCTGCTTGTAGTGAAAGATGTAAACAGGTTCTGTAAATATAAAGATTAGAGGAGGTTACAGTAAAGGTTTGTAGACTTCAGTGCATTTTTCTCTTCATAACAAAGAACAACAAAAACTACTGTAGAGCTGTTGTAGACCTGCAAATTCTAATTTTTACTCTTTCAGATTTCTTTTTAAGAACTGTATTTTAAGAAGATTAAAGAAACAGGATTCAGAATATTTATTGTAGCCTCCCTGCTGTAAGCAGCGATTAATTATTTATATGAGGAGAGTGGATGTCACACCGGGGTCCTGTTTCAGAAATCAGAGTTGGTGAAAACAGAGTAAGTTCAGGGGTATGTACTGTATCTGCATACATATTACTTTGTGAACTATCCGTGTTCTGTTGCTGCAGAAAAACAAAACCTCTGAGTTTGTCCTATGTTTTAGCTGTGACCTGACACAAGGAAAGCTTCAGAACTGACATTTTATGTTGGAGAGCAAATACTCTGCAGAAATCTCTGTCGGGCGAGGGTGATCTCACCGCGATTAGATGTCTTTTCACTTCCGGAATAATATGTTTTTGAGCGTTACCTTTTTTCGCAACAGTCAATAATTTACCTCTATAAAATTTTGCCGCACACATCATTCCTGTGACACAACAATGACAAATTCTTTGTGCTACATTTCATTTCTATGCCATCGGCATGCTTTCAGGAATGTTACTGTAGCACCCAAGCTGTTACCGTAGAGCGTCAGGACGACTGTGATTTGCGGGTCGATTGCAAAAGTGCATTGAATTCATCCTCCCCTCTTTTGAAGAGTGGTGCCTGTGGCTGCCTGCCATGTGGGACACAGGGGTTTGATCCCCGAGAGGTGTTGTGTAGATGTGTTTTATTATACTATTACTTTTATCAAGCACAAATAGTTTAGTTTCAGTTCAATTTTATTTTAAAACAGAGCTTCTTAGACAGAAGTCACCCTACCATCAGACAGTAGATCATTGTGAGTTGGACATTTATAAGAAGCTCGCAATCTGGAAACTGTGGGCATCCCTGCTGCACAGATTTGAGGTATCCCCTATTTCCAGACCCACATAACTAATAAAATAAGAACTTCACAGAACTGCAGGTCTCTTTGAAAGCAATAATGTAGTCTATATCACATTTTGAGACTTCAGGCATTGGTTTCCAGACATAATTGGCTGCATAGAAGCCAGTTGAAATCGCTGCTCCCCCACGCCTTCAACAAAAAAGATTAGTTTTTTTTTTTTTATGTTTTATGCTATATTGCACAGTTTTTCATCTGCCCAACACATGTTGACAGATTAACTCCACTGATCAATGCCTCCTCACTCTGCTGATGCTCTAATTTCATTAATCTGAATAAGCCTTGATAACTACACAGATATGTTAAAAATAAATTCCATTTCATTTCATTCCTCCTGGGTTATATCCCTCTTTACTATAAAGTCTATAAAGTGACTCCTGCTTTTCCTGATTGTTTTGAGAAGTGTGAATCTGCTTCTGCCTTTTGCTTTGCTGCTGACTCAAATGAATTTCCACATTGTGAGACAATAAAGATATGCTATTCTAGACTGTGCTAAATGCAAATGCATAATAGATGCATATATTAGTGTGACAGGGCATGTGGCAAGTAAATTCCTAACATTTTGAAAAACGTTAACTTTTAGTATCACTCATTTAAACCATCCACACCGAAGGCGGTTGTTGTTTGTGTAAACTGGTTGCCATGGCGTATTTGTTTCATAGAAATAGAGGAGATATTGGATTTTCTGACCATCCAGTCAGAGCTAGTCAACATAAAAACTGTTTGATTCTGGTCTCTAACCCGTTTCCTAATACAGATCGAACTACAAGGTTTTATCAACAACACAAAAGGGAAAATATGTACACATAGTCCACATATTAAATTAAATGTAGACTATTATTCATTCCACATTTAGTAATAACCTGCGATGTTTTGAGCTTTTAAAAATATAGTAAAAGTAATTCTTTGTCTTAACCAACGGTGCTTAACATAGTGCTATTATTCTCTCCACCAAGTACCCAGAATGATTGACTCACATGGATTGAGGTTCTATTAACAAGCTGTTTTACATGTCCCATGCTGCTCTTCTTACACTGGGGTTCTTAATCCAGCCCTTTAGGTGTCTACTTATGTGCTTTTATGGATGATGGAGCCATCATTGAGCCCACGTCTGTAGCACCTACAGCCTTTGCCTTTTTCCATTTACACCTCCTTCCTGGTTACAGTAGTGTACAATTTTCACACAAAAGCCTTATGCAATGACAGTGAGAGAGGTTTCTATTATTTATACAGCTAGAATGATTATTTAAAAGCAACCTAGTCCCTTCACATTTCGGTCTCTTCAGTTGTTATCTTTACTGTTGTTATCACCTCATTCTCTTTTTTTGTCTTTGCTCGTTTGCATGCACGCACATTTTTAAAGATATTATGATGTACATATTGTGCAACATGGAAGAATTCACATTTCTAGAATAATCCTCAGAATAAAACATGGAGTTCCATGAATTTCAAGTAGGTCAGGTCCCTTCCTCACCATGCAGCCATCTTCTTAAATGAATATTTGCTCAGTATTGATTAGCATTAAACCCACAGCGGTGTCTCTCATTTGCATGTGGCAGGCAAGGATGATGATTGGGTGAAAAATAAATGACACAAAACATGAAAAAAAGAATGATGGGAGGGAAAAAAAGACTAAATGTAGGTTGGTTGGATGGTGGCAAAGATATCAAAAAAATCTTTTCTCTCAACAGGGCTTCCCTTAATAATCCAACCATTATCTTGTGTTTCTCTGCTCACCATTGGGCCTCAGCCTGCCATGCTTTACAATCTGGCCCTCATCAGCACAGACAGCCAGATAGAGAGAGGAAGCAGTGAGGCTGGCAGAAGTGTAAGGCGTTTCGGTGAATGGTTGGCCGGGCACCTCACTGTAGGATACCAGAAAGATAATAATGTGCGGAGGCAAGCAGGAGCCGTCTATGTCTTGCAAAGGAATAATTGCTACCCTTTCAAGAGCCATTTCTTAATTGGCCTGGCTGTTGTTGAGGGGAACTTGGAGAGGAGACAAGTGAGAGAAAGACTGAGAGAAAGTGAAAGAGTTAGAGGAGGAGACGGAGAAAAGAGAGAAAAAGTCTCCTGCTCACAACTCAGTATGGCTGTGCATGTGTGTCTGTGTCATGGGGGTGGTTGTCAGTGTAGCCGAGTCTTCTCTACCTTCCCAGCACCGCTGTTGCCCTGGGAGCAGTAGTCATGGAGCTGCACTTAAACTAAGAGAAATTTCACACACACAAACGCACACAGTCTCTATAGTAGGCATAGCAAATCCATACACACGGACACATCGACACAGACATACTCCAAAAAAAAAAAAACAAACAAAAAAACAGAATAGGTCCAAGTATTCGATGCATAGATAGCAAAAGTGAATGTTTTTGACATATCTCTACAGCAAACATTTTTGCAAGCAAAATTACAAAAACATAAAATAATCTTACACGTCCAGACAAAACTCAGACCACTTTGTATGTTAAGGTCAAATTGGCCCAATTTTATTAGTTTGTGTAATGCTAATACACAATAATAGAAAAATACAACAGTTGACCAGAACAGTCAATTTTCAACTTGATCAGCCCTGACAGTTGGAAACTGAAACATTTTAATCTTTTTATGAATTCATAATATGAATGTACAGTAGATAACAATGTTGTGTTTACAGCAACCCTCTTAAGTGTGTTTGCTGTTACTTTATAAGGAGAACCCAGTTAGCTGTTTCAGTATCAGCATCATACAAATTGAGACGAAACAACAATGTAAAAAACTTTTTTAATGGAATTTGTACTATATGAAAGTATTATTAAACTTTAGAAAATGTTGAGCCGTGTGCAGTCCATTCAGACTCTAAGAAAGCAATAAAAAGAGTGACTTTCAGGATACAGAAAATCTTTATTCTCTGGAGATTTTAATCGCTGTGTTTACTGGGTGTGTTGGAATGTAAGAGTTTGGCAGACGTTTGGAAATACTGGAATTTATTTAGGTATATACAGTCAGGGAATGCACATGGTGACTGCATGTCAGTCGTACGAACATTACTGATTGCTAATGTAAAATGCTAAAGAGTTTGAATTTGTGACTAGATAAATAGAGTTAGTCTTAATCTTATAATCCCTCAAACATATGTGATTTAGCCTCTGCTACTAATTTTGACTCCTTTCGAAGAGCAGGTATTGGCTGGACAAAGTTTTCCAAAACCAAGAGATTTCAATTCTTATTGTGCATCTCTGCTGTGCAGTCATTATCAGGATGAATCACCAATGAACAGGAAAGCCTGCTATAAACAAAACATGGGTAGAAGAGTTTGGTAAAATAATATAACTCAGCCAAAAAGATGGACCAGATTAGAAGTTGCAGTTTAAAACAACACATTGTCTACAAGTATTCATTCTGCATTCTACAATACTGCATCACTGTCATTGCATTTTCATTTTAAAATTCTCCTCACACCGACTGTTCAGGACAGGTCAGAGTTGCAGACAGGACTTTCTCTTTCAACAACTACACCTTTGTAACGTGTGCCGAATGCAACTTAGATTGTCTTTGAAAAACGTGCGGAAAAGATGTAGACAGCACATGTTGCTTTGAAATCAGAATTTACTTTTTTCATCTATGCTGTCATCATATAGAAGAGTGAATTACCTTAGGCCTGGGCACTGACACAACAACACAGTTAGTGGCTTTGAGAGCTGTTAATGTTAATAATGTAGATACTGCTTTCAGTCTTTGATTTAGTTTGCACTCTTTCTGAAAATCACCAAAACCAAATCTGAAACTGTGATGGAAGGATGACCCATTAATATAAACTCTAGTCATGGCTAACTTTAAACTTGGTGTTTGCACTTTAATAAGTTTTATAGGGGTGCTGGGTAGCTCAGTAGAGCCTTAAAATGAACAAATAAAAATATATATACTGTTATTTCTTCACACTACTCTACTTACTTGTTAAAAAATATAATGCCAAAAAACAAAATGTAGGTTTTTGCAGTAGAATTTTGTAACATTTAAAACTGTAGAAAATTCAACCTTTAATTTATTTGGTTTTGGAAAAATACAGAAATTGTATTCTTTTGACTTTTTCTTTTTTTCAGACTCCCCAGTGCCACACTCATTGGCACGTCAAAGACTAATAAACAACTAGTTCTCTACACTGAACTGTTCAAAATCATAAACTGTGATAAAAGAGACTGCTTAAGGACCCAACTTTATTTTGTCACCATTTACTGGAACATGGTTAGGAAGACAGAAAAAAAATACCTGAAGCTTATTGTAGAATATTTGCAGCATTTATTTTTTTTTATTTTATTTTTTAGTGGGAGACTATTCTTTTGCTTGATTTCTTTACCTGTCTGCAAATCAATAAATGGTCTAAGACAGACTGGCATCCATCCATCCATTGTCCATCCCCACTTATCCTTTCAGGGTCGTGGGAGGACTTGTGTCTATCTCCAGCAGTCATTAGGCAAGAGGCAGAATACACTCAGGACAGGGCGCCAGTCATTCACAGGGCCACACAAAGACATACAGGACCAACAAAAGTGCACACACACGCACACACCCACACACACCCCTGCATATTAAGACACTATGTGTGTGACAGCCTGATCACACAGGGCATACACATCTCACAATAACTTGTGCTTAAATGAACATAATGTGACTAGCTTAAGCATAAAACTTGTTCCACATCATTTGATTTTAAAGCTATCATTCATTCCACAATAGTGTAACTTCATGTTGATAGCACTGACAGTACTCAGCTCTTATGGTCAAAACCTCAGTTCACAGAAAAAATTTAATTTGTTCATAAAGACAACCACAGTCTATGTCAGGGTTGGGCAAATCCTGGTCTTCGAGGGCCAGTGTCCTGCAACTCTTAGATGTCTCCCTGGTCCAACACACTTGAATCCAACAGCTGAATCACCTCCTAAGTGCAGTCAAGTTTTCCAGAGTCCTGCTAATGACTTCATTATTTGACTCAGGTATGTTGAAGTAGATACATCTAAAGGTTGCAGGAGACCGGCCCTTGAGGCCTGGAGTTGCCCACCCCTGGTCTATGTACACTCACTGACTCACTAAACCTACTTTAATCTGGAAAAAAGTTGTTTTGCATCACATTGTTTAGTGTGAAGTTATTATGTTCGCCCCATGCATGGATGGGGTTTTTGTCCAGGAAATTTTATTTTCTCCTTCACCTCCAGAGGCACTGCTGTTTATACCATCAGTGCTTCCGACATTGCCAATGAGTTGTTTACATCCCTGTTACTATTTGCATATATCCATATTCTTGTAAATATTGTGTTTGTAAGTGAAAATAGCACAGTTTGTACAGATTTAAAATCTTATATCTTATTTAATTGTACATTTCTACGAATTTGCATAGCCTGTTTATTACATATTTTATTTTGTATTTGACCTTGCTGTACTGTCTCTACCTTATTTCAAGTCCCAATTTTTAAGCATCTGGTCACTGCTCACTTAAAGTACAGGCCTGTCATTTCTCAATAACTTCATGATCATATGAGTTTCTTACTAGGAGTACTAGGTTTGCGATTTCTCCCCAGACTTACTGAAACAGTGCCAAAAGAACCAACAAGTCTGATGGCTCAAATTAGCCTCTATTCTTCAATTGTAAGTGTGGTCGTTGACCGTCAGGCCAGAAGGTAGGAGTGTGAATAGTCCATGTTGGGGGTGGGTATCTATGATACCAACAGGAGATCAGATCTCCTGTAGGTAATGCTCTTCAGTCTAGTTTTGAAGCATACATGAAGTGTTTTTGGAGAGATGTGACCTTTTGCAGCTGATCCATGATGTTGTGCTGCATTATCCAGTCTAAGTCGAAGTCTAAGTCTAAGGAACAATTGTGCAACTGTGAGATGCGTTGAGGCCATTACCAGGGTACTTATAAGGTAATGGCCTTATTTACAGAACAAAAGCAATCCTTCAGGTCATTTGGCCTATCTCTAGCCTATACCAGAATGGACTAACTCCAGCACTTCTAGTTTAATATACGAAGGTGCTGTGCTATGCTTTTCACCCTAAATATTCCAGACATTATCAAGATTACTAATAATTGTGAACATTTGCCTTTAGCCTTGGTAATGTTTTGTAATATGTACAATAGGTTGATGGTATATCTTCAATATTTTTAACCAAAACTGAAGATTTAGCTTTAATCAACTTTACTAATCTCATATCATCTGTTCTGGTCTTTGCGGGCAGGTGACTTACATTATGCTTTAATGTGTGAATCTTTGAGATACTACAGAGATAAATGTTTGATAATATTGCTGGTATATAAGAGTTGTGGCTTTCTTTTATTTATTTATTTGCTTATTTTTCTCTTATTACAAAAAAGGCAAGCAAGGCCAAAATGCAGCTTGCATCAATCATCAGATGCTGTATAAAGTGTGTTTTGAGCCATTTGTTGTTCATTAGTTTACTTCAACTGCAGTGCTGTAAAGAAGTAAAACATTGATTAATGATCCCCATGTTTTGTCCTTTCTTCTGTTAAGGTAAGCATATCAATAGTTTTTAAGAACTGAGTGTTTGCTTTACATGTTACCTGAATTACAGAATACAACTTTTTTGCGTGCACAACAATACACACATTTATTCTGCTATATTGAATCCCCCCAAACTTAAAATGTTTTCTTTTTCTTCTTTAACCACTCTTTGGGTGGTTATAGAACATTACAGTGACCTTGATAAGAACATATTGAGTGCAAGTCTAATGATCTTTTGTTACACCTGAGTACTTACAAAAAATCTTGTGTTACAGTTTTGTTTTTAGTTTTCTTCACATTTTCTCAACAAAAGCATCAGTAAGTGCATCATTAGCGAGGCAATGGGATTCAATATTTCAAACACAACAGGTACAAAACATTCTGAGTTCAAAAACTATCCATCTAATTGCTATATTGTTGCACTGTGCAAGGACTGACATCTTGTCAAGATGTAGGTGGATTAAGGAGTTTTTTGTTGTTTTTTTTTGCAGTAAAAGTTCTTCCGTAGGCAGCATGGTCAAGCTAAAGGCAGACATATCTAAGATTACAGATGTAACCTTGCAAAGGTAATTTTATTTATGTAACACATTTTCAGCAACAAAGCAATACAAAGTGCTTTACAGTTTTTAAAGGAAATACAAACAAATTAACAAACCAAAAGAAAGAGCAAAAGAAGAAAATGCTAATAATGTTGATCCAAGGTAAATAAACTAGATAGATAAATATAAGTAAGTATCCTCTGGTCTAATTCATTTTCTGGTTTGGACAAATAGGAGTCTAAAAAGTAGTTGCTAAGGTAGTTTTTCTGGGTTCCAAGTTCTGAAGGAGCTAAATGGGGGCGTCGTGGAGAACGGGTACTCTGTGAGACGGAAGCTTGGAAACTGGAGCTCCAAGGAGGAACTGCGTCTCAAAGGCGGCACTAGGTTCACCCAGGTGTTTTGCATGACTGAATGGTTGCCATGGGATATTAAAGGATTTCTCAAACGTGCATGAAAGAATCAAGGCTATGATTTTGAATAGAAAATAACATATCATGATGTAAAGTTCAAAAGAGTTAATTTTACATAATACTATCCCTTTAATTCAAGTGGGAAGGAAAGGGGCACATCTAAAATTTGGAGGACTTTGGCCTTCATGTAATGAAGTTTGAGGCCACTGCTTTAAAACATAATTTTCTTAATAAGAGTGACGCTTAACAGTCCTGTAGTTTCCACATCATGCCTGTTTCTTCTTGTTTCTAAAAAGAAATTGTTATGATCAGTGAAATATGTCATTTTTGTAAAAGAGGGAACAGCATGGATGCCCTTTTCAGACAGTTGACTGGCAGTTCTCGGCAGCATGCAGGGGAGGGGAACTGTGCTCCAAAACCTTCAGTCACTTTGATATCTAATTACAAGGACTTTTAACAGTGGGAACAGCATGGCACTGATTTTTAAAAAAGGCTTTAAAACATTGCACACCTTTATACCACTAACCAGTCCTTACACAATGAAAAACAAAATAGATATAATATAACTGATACCAACATTGCACAAAAAACATGTACTACCACTTCATTCCCACCATATACCTCATTGACATGCATAATACTATATAACTCCTAACTTTTAGTTAAGCCTCCTTTTCTACAGTGACAATATTTATAACACTTTTGTGATGCAATATAAATACACAAGATCTTATCTTTTTGCTTATAGCCAACTTTATAAGTTATATAAACTGAAACCAACACATAAAACAGGACCATGTGTCAAATGGAAAACCAACTATATAAAACACAGCCAACTGTGTATTTTTATCATCAAATCCAGTTGCTGGAAAATACACAAAAAAATATATTTTTTGTTTTTAGTTTATTAGTTTGTGGTAGGATAGCTGCATGTAGTCAGTTACCTTCAGCGCTACAGGACCAAGGACAACGCAAGGGAAACAGAAGATGGAACGCACAGTATTTGCTATATTGGTCCCACCAGAGAAAAAGTGATGATCTGGCAGTTTATGACTGTGGTGACTGCATGTGAGGGACACTCTTGGCGCACACATTTTTGTACAGTATCTTATGCTCTATATATGTAGGTTATTTTATTAATGTTGTTCAAAGAGGACTTGGGCAAATTTCTGTATGCAGAGAGAGTGAGGAAGAAAGCGAGAGGTTTTGATTGAGTGCCCGCTGAGGTCCCATCTGATGTGGCTTAAAGGAATAAAGGATTCATTTGAAGGAGGGTGAGAAAGATTACATACAGTCCTCACATCTATCCAAATCCCTTCCAAATCCCTCTACATCACACTTATCAAGCCATGCGCAGGGCGGTACACTAACTCTCATTGGTCTTATCACAAGGCTACCATGTATCATGGTTGTCTAGTAGAGGAGCAATTTATTCCACGATATACTTAGGGATCATGAAAGCAAGTCGGAATAGGTTGCTGGGCACACCTATTTTTTGCTCATGTTCCTGAAAATGCCAAACTTTAATCACATAGGGATTTGAAGAAAATCCCAAAGGAGGTCATGCGTGAGTTCTAGCCCTCCTTAAAGGCAGAAAAATGCATTAGCAATGAATGTTGTGTAATATTTAATGTAAAGTCTTAATGATAATTTCTAACTAAGATGGTGTGTCTTGTTTTGTCAGTGTTTGCCAGGAGCATTTGTTTGACAATGCATTACACACATCGGTAAACATGTTTACGAATGTGTTAAAAGCCTGAGGCAAAGCCCTCAGCATGGTCTTTTATATCTGCAGGGCTCTTCAGTCAGGCCAAGGGTTCAGGTGACTCATAGCAAATCATGTCCTGCACATCAGGTTGACCCTCAAGGTTTTTACAGCTAAAGCTAGAGATACACATTCTAAAAAATTAAGTAATAGGAAGATTTGTTTCTAACTTTATAGACAGTGTATCTAAAAGCAATGCTTTTCTTCATCGTCATCTGTTTGGCTTTGTTTACTAGCAAACATGTTTTCCCCTAAACACAAGGTTTTCCCACATTCCTTGCTTTTATTAGTAATATTTGTATTGATATTAGTAAAAATATTGCACATAGCCCTAGTGTCTCAGCAAACGATAGTGTCTAATCAGAATCTTGTTTTCCAATTTTAATTCTACAAGAAATGTGTATCCAAACTGTTTATGGTATCTTTTTTAAATGTAGAGTTAGAATGACTGACAACAATTACATCATGCAAATAAGACATCTTTATTATACTTATAAGCACATATAAAAGATGGATGTTATCCACCATTTTGTACATGATTTAGTGATTCATATCATGGAAATCAATCTGAACAGATGACAGTGTTTTGTTTAGTGGGACCGACTTATGACATTAGCATGTGCATTTGTGTTTCCTGACATCTAAATACAAGCCAAGCTGTGTATGTATTTTTTAATCTATAATCTGCATCAGATTCAGATCTGTGCATCTCTTGAATTAAAAATGCAATTTAGAATCATACGATGGAGCTGCTCTGCCGATAGCTTGTAAAGGAGTGCTCGCATACATCAGCAATCTTGGAGTGACTGCACATTCACACAGCGGCACCTCTTCTGTCTCCAGCGCCTCCTACTGGTGGCTCCTGCTGGGAGATCCATCATCGATGCCAGAAATGTCCAATTGGTGCCTGTTGAAGAAATCAGTGACACTGTCTTTCTCTAAAGGGTAACAGTCCACAATAGAAAAAAACTCCTCAGCATTGGCAGTGAAGCTTGCCACCCAGTGCTACTTTTCTGCCGACAGAAGAAGCTCACAGTACGTGCATAATGCCTAGGGACTCCGAACCAAGCCAGTATGTCTAAGACAGCCTCCATGGATGCTGTGTGGGTCGAAGCTCATTATGCAACCCAGCTGGTGCTCTTTGCTCATGTGGATAAAGCCTGAATTGGACATTAACTTCTATTTTATCCTTTTTTTCTTGCAAGAATAAGGTGTTGTTGCCTTGCTTGCTTAAGACATGTCGGAGCCATCTGAGTAGACTTTTCCCTATTCATAATCATGCCAATGGTGGAATTGGACCAATACCAATTGGGTCACTACCAAAAAATGTAGACCACTGCTATAGTGGTCTACCTTTTTTTTCCTTTTCTGAGCTGTGAACAAGGGAAAAACCCATTAGTCCTAGTTTAAAAGAATGAGACTTCTATGTGATTATGAGATAATCTTGGCAAAATATTGATATTTCATCATAGTCCACTCACTACGGTGCATGCCGTGGTCGCGTAGCGGTTAGCGCGACCCATATTTGGAGTCCTTGAGTCCTCGACGCGGCCGTCGCGGCCTCCCGGACCCGGAGACATTTGCCGCATGTCTTCCCTCCTCTCCTTCCCCATTCCTGTCAGCCTACTTTTGTAAAAGGGACACTAGAGCCCACAAAAAGACCCCCTGGAGGGGTAAAAAATAAATAAATAAATAGTCCGCTCACTCCATTGCATCAGCACCATGCCAAAACATTTTAGCAGCTTTTAGACATTGTGATAAACATTAAAATTTATACGAATGTTAATGTATGTGATAAAGCACTTGACCCATCAAAATTTATTCAGCATTCTAAACAGCTCTCAAAAGCCCTAAAAGGAAGTTCCTGTGCATGTATGGATTGCAAAAAAAACAACTCTGTAGTCTAATATGCCTATGCAACATACTTTTGTAGAACCTATCATTACAGGACAGAAATTGGTCTGTAAAATACTTTCCAAATAAATATTCCTGGAAACAAATCTTCTTTGACTAAGCTTCTAACCTTTCACTTCAGGCATTGCTGAATTTAGTGATGCAAGCACATTTATTTAAGAAAATGTACTTACTTATTAAAGTAAATAATGAAAAGAATAAAGTGTAATTAGAACTAGATTCACCCCATGTTTTAAAATGGACTACACTTTAAATGGGCTGAAATGAACTGCTTTGACTTGAAATTTGTTAAATTAAAATG
Organism: Xiphophorus maculatus; assembly: GCF_002775205.1. Taxonomy (NCBI): domain Eukaryota; kingdom Metazoa; phylum Chordata; class Actinopteri; order Cyprinodontiformes; family Poeciliidae; genus Xiphophorus; species Xiphophorus maculatus. The sequence continues at coordinate 14,615,674 of NC_036465.1, read as the reverse complement.
GCCTAAAGAGGAACAGAAAATGGATTACTCTACCTTTGGTTTGTGTAACACTGAGATTGTTTTTGTTGAGTTAGAATGTTAGTCTTACTTTCAGCTGCCCCCTTCACTCCAGCTCTTTGTTTGGTTATCATCACCTTTGTATTGTTTTCTCTTTCAGCGTATGTGCATGGTGATTTTCTTTGTTCAGTGTCACACTACTGTCTCTGTAAACTACTTCTGGTTTCTAAAACTTGTTCTTTGTGGCTTTCACAGCTTTTTTCTGCTTCTTCTTGTGTTACCTCACTATTGGGTTTTTGCTTCCACTCGACAGCTTCTCTTTGGGAATTTAACTTTTCGGTCCTTGGTTTCCTTATTCTAGATTCTATACTCATCACTTCTTGTGACGCTTTATAAATAAACTGAACTTTACTTAGTATATTTACAAAAGGAATTTACACTATTTAATTGGGGATGTCTAACTATAAACTGGTGCTAATGCATAGGAGCAAACATCATCACTGCACCTTTCAGCAATTTGTTTTCATCCATAAAAGATACTGTTATCAGGGCTTTCCCTTATTTCCCCTTTGTACATATCAAGCTCTTACTAAATTAAGTTGGATATTTCAGATGTATAATTTGCATACACATATGTAACCCTCCCGACCCCATTAGGGACAAGGGTGAACAGAAAATGGATGGATGGATGGATATGTAATATATTTATTTAATTTTTTTTGCATCTTTCTAAAATGTAAAAATATATATGTCATGTGACAAATTTATAGATTTCAGGTAACTGCAGTGAAATATAGCAGTGGTAGACATAAAACAGTATCTGAGATCAGACACACAGTTTATGCCATGTCCTCGCTGTTGGGGGTTACAGTGCATCACAATCATTATGTGATGCCGGCAGCAGACAGATTTATAGGGGATATTTTATGACACCACTATAAAGCCGCTTAAAACATTTCACTTCTTTTATCAGTGGAGTTCAAACATAGTTTCAGACTGAAGGATTTTATCAAACTATTGAAAGCATTGCGCACACTGTTGCCATGGCAAGCAGAACAAACTGCACTTGCACAATAGATCCTTTTACTTTTTCAAACCTGGTGTATGAATATTGTTTCCATTTTGAATCGATACATCCTGCCTCTCAAGGTTGCTAAATCATTGCTGATTTTAGCAGCAATCCTGTTCTTTTCAACTCTCTGCAGCTGTGCAGTTATAATGTATTATTTACCTGGCTCTTTCAAAGAATTCATCTGCAGCATCCCTTTTTCCAGGGCTAATCTAGTCCTTGTTGTCTATAAAGCATCATTAGGAACATGTTATAAAAACCACTTGACCAAATTGTGCTCAGACAAATTATTGACCATTGATGAAAATGATTACTGCAGTACAGAAAGAGAGTTCTGAGGATGGATTTTTAAGAAACAACCTTGAAAGCAGACAGTCGCTGTTTACGAATGAAAGCAAGAGGAAAACTGGCCACACCTCGTGTAACCCAATAAAACCCTGGTGAAGAATGTCTCTCGGTAAAAATTTTTTTAAAATAAACAAATAAATAAATAACCTCCTCATGAGTTATAATCCAGACAGTGGGGCTGAAATTGAAATACTAAGCAGGAGGACTGAAGGGGTGGGTTAGCTTAAGTGAAGGGAGAAGAAACGGCATGCGCCATGGACAAAATAAGGAAATCATTAGAGATGATGAGACGGCGCGTGGGCCAGGCAGGGTGCAAGTTTTTTAAAGGTCTGTAAAAATTACTGTTGTTCGAAAGGTCACTGTCTGGTGCTGGAAAGCAGCTGGGAGTTGTAAACGACCCTTCTTATCAAATGTTAATGCTGGCAGACCTCGTGTCAAACGCGCCAGCACTGGGAATATGTCTTTGAGGTCCCGCAGGTTCCATAGAAACAAGTCATTTCATTTACATGCGGAAATGTGACCAGCTAATTGCTTTTTGCAGAACATCAAATAGCAGGATGGCTTTTTGTGGCGGGGGCCAAATGGAAGACTCGAGAGAGGGGAAGCACACATACGACCTCCCATCGAGTCCATTGAAGCTGTCTCACTTTGTTACCATATGTGTCACCAGTTTGACTCAAGGCCTGAGAATGAAGGGAGAATATTTAATTTCACCCAGAGGAATCCTTATGTAATTTGTTTACTTTGAGGCCATATTAGGGTCACTTTCTACATGATGTTGAACCAAATAGTTCTCTACCCACACAAGGCTAAACAGTAATACAGGGAGGGGATGACAACAGCTACACCTTAGTGCACTCAAACAGCCCAGATTTGACCTTTCACCTGAAGAGAAACTTTTTTTTTTCCTGGTCCCTTCAAATGTTTTCACCATGCCATCAAAACAGACTTTAATGGACAAAATATTAAAAGCATAAACCTATCAGTTGTTATCAAGGATGTTTTGTTTGACTTTCTCTCAATACATGCTGGTCGTCATAGGTGTCAAACTCAAGGCTCTAGATATAAATAGAACTTCAAGATAACAGTAGTGTGCTTAAATATTATTTTAATCAAATTAAATCAGTTTATATTTGTATAGGGCCAAATCACATCCATGTGAAAGATGCTTAAAATTATTTATTCTTAAGAAGTATAAATCAAATGCAGAGAAAGCTATAATATTTAACAGTTTGTTAATAGGTAGTTTTAGCAATATGTTCTGCCACAACCCTTTGAGGGCATCCATAATCTTGATGTGGCCCAAAATAAAAATGAATTTGACACTCCTGTTTTACACTGTTATTATTCAATCTGTCCTGCACACATCCATCTCTGAGAGATTTGGCTCATCCACAAAACAGGACATGACCAGACTGCTACAAACAATTAGGACTGCAAGAATCATCAGGGCTGATCTAGCCTCCATGCAGGAGTTGTACAGCTCTGGGGTCAGAAAATGGGCAATTGACATCTCTGCAGACACCCCACATCCTGGACAGAAACAATTGTATGCTTTACTTTCAGATTGGTGCCACAGAGCGGTAGTTTCAAAAAACAGCCACCACAGCTGCCGAACAATCCCCCTGTTAAAGAAAACAGGGCGATATATATATATATATATATATATATATATATATATATATATATATATATCCAGTACAGACCAAAAGTTTGGACACACCTTCTAATTAAAATGGGTTTTCTTTATTTTCATGACTATTTATAAAGCAAGAAATTCCAATTATTAACCTGACAGGGCACACCTATGAAGTGAAAACCATTTCAGGTGACGACCTCTTGAAGCTCATCAAGAAAATGCAGTGTGTGCAAAGCAGTAATCACAGCAAAAGGTTGCTACTTTGAAGAAACTAGAATATAAGGGGTATTTTCAGTTGTTTTACACTTTTTTGTTTAGTTCATATTTCCACGTGTGTTATTCATAGTTTTGATGCCTTCAGTGTGAATCTACAATGTCAAGAGTTATGAAAATAAAGGAAACTCATTGAATTAAAAGGTGTGTCCAAACTTTTGTTCTGTACTGTATATATATAGTCTGTTATTTATGCTATTCAGCCATCAAATTGGAACAAAAGCCTTTTATATCCATTCAACTTTCAATCATTAATTTTGAGAAATGTACAGAAATAAAATTTATTCTTTTATAGTATGTGTTAAAGATCATACAGTACGGATAGAAATGATTGATCAGAGGAAAGGGCAAGAATTCATATTTCAGAGAAATTTGAATTGATTATGTCATGACAAAATGTCTTTAATGTATCTTAATATTGCCATGCCACCTTCCAAATCTTCTTCTTTTGGGATGCTCAGACTGGAATAATTTTGACTTTCTAATGGAAAAAAAATGAAACGCTGTCATCTTTTAGTCTCTCATCAGAGCTGCTAACTGCTGGCTAATGTGTGCCAGCACTGATTCCTTAGTAAATCCAGGCCATGTGAATATTGATGTATCTCCCTTGTAAACATTATCACGCAGGCTGGGCCCATTATGATGTGAGTTAGAGCGCCTCTGGACTGCAAAGGAAGATGGCACTTACTGTCTGTTTACCATCTCAAGGCTGATAACATGATGTGACGGAAGCAGAGAAATTGATTTAATCTTCAACCGCGTAGCAATGAATGTTAATTTTCTTCGAAGATGTAATCTTTGCCACGAATGGTTTGTTATAGACATTAGTGTAAACCCCACTGTTGGAGGGAACATGACTGTTATCATTCCCCTTTTGTCCCAGCTGAAAAGGGAGATCAAATGATGTGCGATTACAATGATAGGGTGTTATTTTCAATCCAAAATGCCGGAACCAGGAAACGTAGAAGGCAAATCCCTCCAGAATTATTTATAAACCTAATGATATGCTCAACACTTTGCACTTTCACAAAAAAAAACATAAGTCCTGCATGCGAATCCCTTTTTGTCCTTGAGAGCTAATAATACGAGAGAGTTCATACCAATGGGAGAAGGGAGTAAAAGTGAGGCAAAAACCTATAACTAACTCTCAACACACGAGGCATACTAATGACCAAAGAGTAGCTGGAACTTCTGTCTGTAAAAAGCAACAGTGTCAGTGGTAATTACACATGTAGAGTGGGGCTTGTCCAAACACAATTTAGATGTAAAACAATGGGTGAAGGCTGCAAATCCACCAGCTCCCTTTTCAGCCCTCCTCTTGATGCACTGCTGGGTTGTGCAATGCAGTAGCCCCCCCTTACTCTCCCTGTCTTTATCCAGACAAGACTGCAGCAGCCCCATCAGTCTGAGAGGACAAAAAGTCACCACTTGAACAGATATACCTCATTTAACACTGCCCCCTGCTGCTTGACAACTGGAAGAGCAGCCAGGATCAGCGAGAGTAGAAAAAAAAAAGATTGAACTCGCATACCTCGCTTACTCCATCTAAACACCAAAAGAAAAAGAAAAAAAGAAATCCATGAATTGCTTTATGAATACATAGATTACATGCTTCTAAAAATTCTGCCTGACTACGTGAGAAATACAGCCTTCAAAAGTGTCTTACGTGTCACGTCGATGGGAGCACTTATACAGCTGACAAAATATAAATTGTTGGTTTAAAACAGTTATAGGCTGATGGTTAGAAAATTACATCCACGTCTTCAAGTGGCTTGACTACATCGTTTGCAGTTTGATCAATTTAATATTTGGCAAGAGGATGTTACTTTGTCCGCTGATGTGCAAAGACAAGAAGAGGTCTGCAAATGAAAAAGAAAAAAATAGAAAGAAACAGCAAAATCATTAAGGCAGCCAAACATAGATTTTGTGTCAGTGCTTCATTCTAATTGTACAGACTTGCATGGTGTATTGGATGTAAAGAAGCTTGAGGGAACAGTGTGTGTTGAGTGTATGTTCAGACCTAGTTTGAACTCTGAGAAGATTGCACTCAAACTGCCTCCCTTAACGGCCTTTATAGAAAGAAAAAACAAAGCAAGGTAAGAGACGGAAAAGGAGACAGAGCTGGAAAATACAAAGTAAGAAAAAAAAAAAACACATCTGCTGGGGCAACAAGTCACAATTGGTGGTGTTCTTCATGTCGCATCCCTGCGTCACCTGTGCAGCTGCTCTCACCTCAATCCCAAACCCAGACCTTTCTCCCCTGCGTTCGTTGAATTGGTACTGTCCAGGAAAATAAACGATCTGCAAGTTCAGGCACAGCGTAGTGCCACAGTTAACTTAGCCAGTGTTAGAAAGATGTTGTTTTTTTTTTTAAATTGTATTCTCCAAAGGTCACGCTCCCCTCTCCTACAGTCTCTGCCCGTCACCTCAGCTTTGTGCGTGGAATCCTTGCCTATTGATCCGGACTCCAACAAGCACGTCCTCAGAGGCGAGCTGCTCAAATCACAGCATGCCGTCTGCAGGGCGGCTCCCACACTGTGCCCCGGATCACAAAGCATTTGATAACAGAAGAAAGGACGAAAGGGCCTGGAGAAAGGGCGAGTGGATGGCAGGGAAAGAAGGATGAAACGGTACGGGATGACAGAGAGGAAAGTAGGCATTATTGTCTGTATAAACGACATTTTTGTTTGCAGACGGAGAGAAAAACCTTCCCCCCGGATGTGTGAATCTTTTTTTTTTTTTTGAGCTTTGAAAATCTAAACGCTCTATCCAGCCCTCCCCTCTCTTTTCTCCACTGCTAAGCCAAGGCCAAATCACAAGCCCCCTTGTGTAATTTCTCAACAATGCCTCTGGCCGCCTGACTTGATGGCTCAATGCTCCCTGTATGGCATGGACTGCCTCAGAGGGAGGTCTGTGCTTTTATTTAACTCAAACTTGATACTAAAGCTATTCAGACAACAAGGATTTTTCTCTAAATACGCAGTAAAGAGTGTGTGCATGTGTGTTTGTGCAAGTCAGTGAAAGAGAGAGGTAAATCAGTGGGTGGGCCAACCAGATACTCAAGGCACAGCAACATTTGTCATCTTTCTCTTCCTCCACTTTTTTCTTTCCCCCAATAACCTTTTATTATGTATATTTAGAACTTTTTTTGTTCTTTTATTAATCGCAGTTTAATTTCTTTTATTATTATTATTATTATTATTATTATTATTATTATTATTATTATTATTATCTATAGATGTTTTCTCCTATCCCTTGCATGCCTCCTTCACAACTACTTGAAGTGTACCGCCACTGAGAGTGAGATGTGTTTTAATCTACCATGACAAATTAAAAGATCAGCCAAAGAGAGCAAATGTCATCTTTATTTGCCAAGCCCTATCAATAAAGTTGCGATCGATCCTTGTCTCTTTATCCGCATCTCCAGTCTCGTGTCGGGGGGACATTAATCTCGATGGCCGGCGTTTGTGTGGTCAGTGCGGATCTTTAAACACAGGCCCCTGGGATACAAACAGGCAGAGCGGCTCTTGAATTAGTGCTTTTGAGTTGCTGGCCTGACTGCAAGACTCCTGTCCACTTGTGTGTGAATTAGCGATTGATTGCAGTCTGATGTTTGCACTTGCAGACAGTAAGCGTTGAGAGAGGAAAGTCCTGAGTGTGCTGGAATGAAAAAGTCTCTTATCACAGGGAGATATTTGATTATTTAAAGAAGCTAAGTTTCCCCCCTGAGGCCCTCAGGGCATCAACAGTCGTGCACATTTTAATTCAGGTCACATCAAAAGCAACAACACACTATTAATGGGGCATTTGATTAATTAGTTTAATTCATTGTAAGCAGTGGACTGCTTCTTATGAGACCCTGACACAATATCCTCCCACGCTCATCTCTTCCATAAGTGTTTGCTAATAGCGGCAAGATAATGAACTACCTGAGCAACAACACAGTGGAACATTTAGTCTTGTTGTTATGTTCTTTCACTGCTCAGCCAGCCTTATGCGAAGGTTCAATGGGGACACTTACATTTAACCTCTTCTCTTTCTTGTTTTAGCAGCTTTTCTCTTCAGCTGTCAACTTTAAGCATAGCAATAATAAATCATGTACAATGTCATCATCGTCTACTCGTTTGAGTCTGCAGCCACTAGCTGTCATTTACAGTTAATTACAACAGAAGCTTTTTATTCAGACCTAAATTTTAGTTTATAAGTAGAAGAAAATTTAATTTAGTGCTAATTCAGATATTTCAGCGTTCACATTCCCTTAATTTGTTTGTCCAAATTTTGTACCTCCAGATAGATGCATTATTAACATTTGTTATTAGTTATTTTTGTGAAATTATCAAACATTTACAGTGTAAAACTTATAGTAAAAGCCACTACAACAGCATCAGGTCATCACCAACCTCAAATTAGCACAATTACGTTGCCTCCCTGGAGGAAAGTATAGACCTGATGATGAGTTTAGGAGGGAGCTCACAAGCCTGAGCAGAAGCCCTGCTGTTTAGTGCCACCATGTGGCAATGTAAAGTAAAACCCATTAAGGCAAAAGAAATTTTGATAAAACTCTTTACACTTTAATTTATTTGTTTTGTCTTAAATGAGAAGGTGGTGTGGAACCAATCACAATCATATTGGTAAAAAATTGGCTTAACAATTAAGTCTTGACATGACAATTTGTGATCAAAAGGCAACAGAGATGAAATATGTTTATGGCTTAAAAACAATCTAATTTGTATGCATACCCTCACTTTTATTAATAAAGCTTTTACATATTCTTTAGCATTTATTGTGACCATGATATTAACTTGACCTCTTTCAGCTCAGATGTGTGTATGCATGTTTAAAATATATGAATAAAATAGCTTTCTGTCTTTTAAGCAATCCGAACAATATGTGTACACAAGTCTACCAATTTTAACATGTTTAACAAAGATAAACTAATTGAATATGTGTGATCTATGCACACATAGATTACATTAAATTACTATGACTACTTGTCATAGTAATTTATTTCAGGATGAATTTATGCTTTTAACATCATTACCAAGCTTCATCCGAGTGGTGTTAATTTAATTGAACCATTACTCATGCAGAAACAATCTATAAATAAACCTCATAAGCCAATCATGTTGGATCTTCAATTCACTCATATTTTATTTATTTATTTATTTATTTATTTATTTATTTATTTATTTATTTATTTATTTATTTATTTATTTATTTTAAATCTTTCCTCATCCACTCTGCAAGTCCTTCCAGGATTATTTTCACCTCTTAAAATATCAAGCCCCCTCTAAACTTCACACACTTGGTGGTTGCCCAAAGTTGTTCGAGGCAATCAGCATAATTTTGTTTGGGGACCCATTTCCCACAAAGCCTTTTACAATCACTGCAGATTTGGATGAGCTGATGAAAATGAGCAAAGTTTAATTTGTTGTTCACAGGCATCATGGAAAAAAAAGGTTAATATTCTTAGAACTGCATAAAGAACTATGGTGTGTGAATCTAATGTTGACAAAAGCAGCAGAAAATGCTCAATTAGAATTAAAATGTCACTTTTAATTATACTTTAGAATTGTGAAGGTGTTCCTCTCTCCTTAGTATCTGCCTTGCATGTCTAAGGTGTAGGAGGATATACTACCATAAGAAAAATGCTCCAGAATTGTCTTCTAAAGCATTTGATCACCAACTAAGCCAAACCACTGCCACCAGATTTACCGCTACTCAAATAGTGCAGAATGACCCTATCATAACCTTTCTTTGTAGGATGCAATATTAGTCAAAATTAGGCACAGCTAAGCATAAATTGACTGTTAGTGACTAAGTAGTTGCAACATCATACTAGGTATGTGTGAAATATGCATATACAGTTTGCAGTAATTAGTTACATATGACACCTTTGCTGCATTAAGACCAGAAGTGGTTTGGAGAAAATTTGACTGCAGACAAGTATTTAAGATTCACTCACCTTGAGGTACCAGATGCAGGGTCTTGATAGATGAATGAAGACATGACCTGCTGTCTGATTATTCCAGCTAATAATAATCTTCGGAAACTCATAAAGCATTGTAATTTCGTTCCCAGATGCTCAGCTGATCAATAAATATATCAAAAATAAAATACATGTACCCCATCATAACAAAGTTTAGCACAGTGAATTCTTCAGTGAAATGCAACAAATAAATTTCTTACTCTGTCTTATGTAAATCCATGTGTCCTCAGGGACCCCAGACCAGTACTGGACCATTAGTGCTCTGCACTTTCCTATCTAGTCATCTTCCTTTGTTTTCACACTGTCATAATTTGAAATCATCTCTGTATTTCTCATAGCAGGAAATAACCAAAACATACGCTCCATATTTCAGCCTGAATGCTGCACATGCAGAGCACTCAGCAACCTACACCTTTTATCGTCTTTCCTCTAAATTCACACAGTGTGTAACGGAGATAATCACTCCCCTAATGAGTCGCCAACTTACGAAGGAATGCATTGCCAGATTAGAATGGAGCACGGAGCCAACAAAGGGCTTAGGGAAGGGGGAGTTAAGAGTTGACAGAGAAGCGGCCAAATAGCTATAGAATGGGGAAAAAAAGTCAGAAGCAAAGAGGGAGACGAAAAGTGCTAGCAGATAGTTTTATTCGTTAATTACTCCCCTTGTTAACCTCTCTCTAAAACTATGTGCATGGAAGCTCCACAAAGTGTCTGGGTGAAGAGAAGGAACAGTTTAATCCCACTTCCTTATATATCTCAGGCCATGCAATAAATTCTTTCCGTTGTCAGTTTTCTCCTCCTGCATCTTAAAATGTTCCTTCAGAGCTCCCCTGGGCTTCTTGTTTTAGAAGATAAGAATCAGAGGGAAAACACAACACAGCGTTTAAGCAACGGTTTGCTCTATCTCCTCTGTGCAGCAGAAGTATACCAGGATTGTACATATTGAGACCACACATTTTCAGACAGTCCATCGTCATGCCAGACTATTGCTCCCATCTTATAGTCAGTTATGTCATATAGAAGGACTAAAGTAAATTTTTTTAAGGTCAGATCTGAAAACCTTTGATGTGTCAAATTTTATTCACTATTGTGTGATTTGTTGTCAATTGTCTCTGACCTTAAGGAGTATGAAAGCAAGCACTCAGTGCATGAGGCTGATTCAGCAACCAACCAAATCACGCGCTGCTTCTTTTTGTCACTGAGATGAAAAATGTAATCAATGCTTGCACCAATCTGAGCTCACGATTGCATCATAACCACTTCTTATTGCATTCAGTTTGCATTTCATTTTGAAATTCAAGTGGGAGTTGTCTTCCAAAAAAAAAATTATTATTATTTTTTTTTACATCCCTTTTTTCTTTTCTGGAAGGAAAGCACACTGTGTCCGAATCTTTCTGATGGAGTACGTGATCAGAGACAAGAGTGTTCTTTTCAGTAAGATTGCACAATAGATTATACACACACACACACTCGTATCTGCAAAGGTTAATTGAAGATAGTTGATTCGCAGGTCAGAGAAGAGGGAAAATAATGGGTTCTGCAGTGCATGCACAGCTGTGTACATGAAATAAGACAGACTGCCATATGTAGCCAGTTATGCAATGTATTTTGAAGTTGAAGTCTTCAGTTTGAATGAAAAGGGGAAATTTTCCTTAGAACTCCTGTGATTTGAAGGTGTCAGTCATACCTACGCCTATACACCATGCAATTACTGCCACAGTCCAGTGGTTCTCTGGCTGATTAAGTCAGTGATCTAAGGAACCCTAAATGTGCTATAATGACTATTCACAGCAAAGCCAGTTTTTCAAAAAGAGCCACTCGCCTCTCTACATTTTTCATGGCTCACTTTTCAAGGCGATGCGCCTCTATGCTGTGAAAAATCCTTCACTTGTGATAGCGGTCAAAAAGTAGGAATAAAGCAACAACGGGCATGTGTTGAGGAGAATCGAACAGCTTGTCAAACTTGGACGTGGATGGAATGAAGCTGCAGTAAAGCACAGCCATCGTCCTGACAACTGATGGTGAAAACATCAGGAAGTCCATGGCCGGAAGCCAGATGACTGAAATTCAGGGTGAGCAACTCTCTTAGCAGACCTATCGCTCATCACCATAAAGATTTAAGTCTGATCTCTTTGCTTTACTTCTGTGACTGAAATGTGAAAAGTTATGAAAGTAAATAAATAAATACACTATGTAACATTTTTGATTTCAATATGGGAATACCTGCAAGACTTTGATTCAAAACAGAATATGTAGAAGTTGTTGTTTTAAGTATATTTGGTTTTGTTTGTGTATGAAACATGCAATTTTATCAGAATTTTTCAGTTAAATGTGATCCTAAATACTCCAATTCCTTTAAAAATTGATAAAGTAAATTTGTCATCCAATAATCTGCCAACAACTATCATCTGCATGAATTTTTTGATCAGATTGATTCTCTTTTTTAGCCTGCAGTAAATGTATTGATGATGAAACCTTAATTAAATTCTTAAGCTTGGAAAAGTTGTTTCTTGATTTTTGCTTGCAGTATTTTCAAACTCAGTCAGAGACAGGGCCAGAGCAGAGTAAATTAACTGAACAACCTTGGGCTTTGTTAAAACAGACAGACGAAGCCAGCGAGTCTCTTTTATCCTTATCAAGGCAAGAGTGAGAGTTGAGAAAAAAATATTTTTTTATGTTTACTTGTTGCCTTAAAAAAATTGTTACTTATTGAGTAAATCACAGCCTCGCAATGGGTCATTGAGTTTCATAAGCCGACGTAGATGAAGACTGTATGGCCGCGTTCATTTGACCAAACAAACCTATGAAACATGACATTAGTTTAGGAGAAAGACCAGATAGAGAAGAATGCTTAAACAAATTTATACCATTGGATGTGAACAAAGTATATATATCAAGGGATGAATGTCATAATAAGACATGACAAAAAACAGCATTAATGTTTTTAACAACAGACTATTAGTGATGGTATTATTTTATTATTTAAGTTTGTAATACTTCGTCTCTAACAAGAGACTGCTCTTTCAACCCTTCTCTCGGTACCGTTACGATTCAGCGTGTTGACCGGATTTAAATGCAAACGAACAAAGACGGTGAGTTGATATTATTATTTTTATATTTTTTATATTGACAGCATGTTATATTTTATTTTTATTTTGTCTACAATTGCTACTCAGTGGTGGTGTCTTGTCTCTATGCTGTAACTGCGAAATAATTTCCCTGCTGGGATGAAAAAAGTAATTCTATTCTATTCTATTCTATTCTATTATTTTTGGGACTCTAATGATAAAACATAGTAAAGATTGGCAATAATCCCAGCTTGTTAAAATGAGCTTGTAGATGGAATACAACTGCTTCTTTATTCTACATTTGTCATACATTTGTCAGAGAAGCTCAACATTGAAATTTAAGGCTTCAGAATTACAAACACAAAGTTCATAGAGGGTGTCTTCTTTAATTTTTGTTGCAATCATGAAAAAAACAATTTGATCTTTGAATTTCAGTGTGTAGCTATTCAGCAAAGTAGTAAAAGTATGGAGAAAATATGTACACATATCTAAATGTACCATTCAGTAAAACTTACATTCTTTTGCAACTATATTAAAACATTTGAGACTGGCAGAAGGCATGCAAAAAGAAAAAAAAACTAACTTTTTGGAACCACCTTCTGGTGGTGGTGTGCTCTCATACTTGACATGTTCAATACATACAACATCCAGCAGGAGGAAGCACAGGCTTTCCCTCCAAAGTTTGTGACCTGGTTTCAACCCTGAGTGTCTAGGACATTTTGTTCTAGTCTCGTCCATCGTTCCCTATTTTCTCACATGAGGTCAACCGTTTTAAGTAGCTTAAAGGCCAACTGTTCAGCCAAGTATGGCCAAAGGAACATATTTCACACTCGTGTACAGAGCTTGTGACAGATATGTCCTTTTCATTCTAAACAAAGGAACCAAGCCCAGTGTGGTTGTGACATTAATAACTGATCTGTTAGTAAACTTAGGAACTAAATAAAGTGATAAATAACAACACTTCTTCATCAATCACCAGACAAATTTTGATCTCTTAATTTAAAATGTTTCATTTTTGTTTCCTGAAAGAACTCATAAATTGGGGTTCTTAATTTAGATCTGCTGCGTTTATTACACATTTCAGATTACACAGCACTGCTGTCACGATATTTTCTTTCAATGCAAAAGTTCCTCAAAGTTCAGCACAAATCGTTCATGTTACATAAGAGCTTTTTGTTGTGTATTTGTGTCAATATCAGTGTTTTTGATCATATCGCGTTACTGTTAGCTGCTGGATCATGTGGGTGTGTACGTGAGAAGGAGCCGGTGAGATGCTTATGTGTTGTTTAAACTGCCTTGTGAAAATTCAAAAGCTGTGACAAAAGATCTTTTATCACATATCAATATTTATATTTTCAGTTGAATATGTCCCTGTTTACAAAAAATAGAATTCAAATGCATGGAGTAGGTCTGGAACAAGATGTACAGCACCTTACACAACAGGTACAAATGCATATTTCTTTTTTTATTTTCTCAAAATTTTCTAATCTTGCTTAAGGAGCATTTTATATAAATGCCAATTTGGTTATTGATACTGCAGCTACATTATATCCACATGTATATCATAACACCAAACAGTTACAAATCCCTTGCATAAATATCCCATAGAAGGACCAAATCTACAGAGCAGACGCCGCTAAACCTATGAAAGGCTTCGACAGTCAGCCAAAACACCAGCCTTTGTTCCCTGTATCACAAATCTTCTGAAAACCTGCATGAATCCTTGTGGTTACAATGCAGGTCAGAGACATCCAGGGAAATGAGATGTGCAGTAAAATTTTGTGAAACGATTAACCAGTCTATGCAAACGAAGCCAAGTGAGAAACAACACAAAGGCAGGGAAGTCCTTGTGATTTTGTGATGGTTTTCTTTCTTTTTTGCACACATGCCACTGTACCACAGACCAAGCCAATTACACAACCACAGTGGCTACAATACTTGCTAGTGACTGTGCAGTTATCTCAGGTCGTCTTCAAACTCTTTATTGAAGGTTTCATCCCTCGTCTCTCAAAGAAAACATGTTGCCTGTACTCTTGTCATCAGCTTTTCTGCGGCTGCTCAGTAAAGTGAAAGCAAGTCGTGCTCAGAACATGATGTCCTTGGTTGGTTTTCACAAAAGGAAGTGGCTGAAAACCACCTACACACAGACACACGCAACATCTGCCTTCACACATGAAATGACATGATTTATAATAGGATGTTGTGCATCTGTTGACGGCAAAAAGAAACTAAGCTGAAAAGACTTTGGTGGAAAATATTTTCTTTAACTTCAGTTGCGAGTTTCAAACTGCGGTCAAGGATTATGTAACATTACATTTATTACAATACACCTCTATAATAAAGGGTAGGAAGAACTCAAAGGTGAAAATATTGTATTTCAAAAATTAGTTGTAACTTTTTGGCAGTGAATCCCACACATTTCAACACTAGCAAATGTGAATTTATATAAAGTTATTGCATCACATGCAACAATTATTTCTTTAAAATACAAATACCACTTGCTAAAGAAAATCATAGTTATGCTTTGGATCATTGTTGAAAGCTGCATAACAAAAGCAAGTAGTTGCTGAAGTACCCTCTCTACAGTATTTTACAAAAAAACACCCAGTATCCTTTGAGCTTCCTCAAAGATCAGGAGCTGCTGTTCATCTGACCTGAAGGGCAAAGAATGTAAGCATATTGATGAAGAAGTTCAGAGAAGTAAGGTGGGGAAAGGTCATTCGAACACTTAAAAACTAAAATAAGGATTTTTAAAATGAACACCAAAATGTACACCCCGTGAAGTGAGACCAGAATAGAGGTGATATGTTGTATTCTTGGCAGTTAAAAACCTTGCAGCAGCTATTTGAATCATCTGCAGACAAAAGATGTATCACATTGGTGGTGGAAGTGGTGAAAGATAGCTAATCACACAGCTAATCGGACAGACCCCTGTTTTAGCTAGTAAAACAACACAAACTGAAATTTTATATATTCATGGAATCCAACACAACATAGTAAACATCTAGTCTTACATAACGGTCGTTAAGTTAGCTGCTAGCATGTGCTCCTATAAAAAGTTATGTCAGCCAACTGTCAGTTCGCCTCATCAACTTGGACTTGTCAGTCTGTTCTGGGTCTGCTGACAGTGCATTATACTTTTAGATCTTGTGATAGATTGTCATTTGTCCAGCACCACTGAAGCTGACACACACTTGAGCTTTTCCAGGTATTTTGGTTGCTTGAAGGATATCCCAGTTACGTCATCATCAGCAGCCCATAGCCTGCATCACAATTACTTTCTGAAGCCTTTACATATTTCTACTAATAGTGTTGTATTCCACAAATATTCAGTTTGAGTTCTTTTTTGTATGTAAAATAGCTGAAGGGATTCTTGTTTCAATAGCAGCAAGCCTCTTTTCTTGAGGTGTGTTTGCTGAAGGACCAAAATGTAGACTAGAGATGGCGTATGGATCACGTTAATTGTTTAATGAAAAAAAAATTAAGGTCTTACTTGACACATACAGCTCGTCTTCTCTTGCCCTTGTTGACTATAATCCAGCTGGTAACATATTTGAATTAGTTCCAGTTAATTGTAAACAACACAAAGTTAAAGATTTTCAGATTTTCTTTGGACATCATAAAACATAATGACGCACCTTCTATTTCCTCAATGACAGCAGGAGGAGAAGAAGGTTGCATGTTGCATGACAAGTTCTCTATCTTTTAAGTAGATGTCACCATAAGAGAATAAAAAAATCTTTGATTTTAGCTATATCTTATCAACAAAATAATAAGCACAAACTGTAATTCAGGTTTGAAAGCCCAGTCCAAAAACAATAGATCTTGACACAATCACAGACAGAAGAGAGAGACTTTGGGAGCTGAGTTTTCTCAGACTCTCAACACTGATCATTTACAACTGCTGTGATTGAACCCAAAGTCGATACCTTGGACTGGAGCTGATAACTTCACAGAACCTCATGTCAAAAACTCCGAACCACCTGTCAAAGTAAACAGCATCACAGAAGACTCTAGAGATCTGACTTGTGTAAATACTTAGCATACTATTTATAAAGTTCACAAATATGAGAAATTATACTTGTGCTATATTTTTTTCATAAAAAAAACAAATGAATTCAACCAAAGAAAATTCCCTGCAGTCTTTCCATTTTATAGTTTTAAAATTCTCTTTAAAACATATTTGAGAATTTTTACTGGGCTCAAAACATTTACTAAATAAATAAAATCAATTGTTCTTTTTTCTTTCTATATTCTTGGAATAAATTTTTCCTGGAAAAGTTTTGTTCTTAAAATTACGACCTTTAGGCACAACAGCAGGCTGCTGACATTCATCACTGGTAGTGTGAGCATTTCAGTTTACACGACATGCCTTCACCCTTGTGATGAATAGCTGCATTTTGCTATTGTTTACTGGGTAGTTTCCGGCAAAATGCTTTATTTAATGAGTTGGTCATGAGTTCACCTTTACAATCATTTTTTGTTACATTTCTTATTTATTTGTAGCTAAATTTTATTTACTATTTATTTGTTTATTTACATGCTTTAGGAGATCGATAACAAAATAACCTAAATAAGAAGTGAGGGCAAGGAAGACTTTGCGAAGACTGAGAAAACACAATTGCATAAACACACAAAGACACACGCCCCCACAGACAGACACACGCACACACACACAAAAACAATAAGTGGTGAATTATCCCAGTTGTCTCTGTAGCCCAGATGCAAATCTACCCAAATAGCGGAGGCACGCAAGCAGCAGCCGTCTGGGCGTTGTGCCATGCTGCAGAAAGGAGACATAGTGTGCTGAGGACAAGCGAGGTCATGCTGTTTTCCTTCTCAGCAGGTTTAATGAGCATGAATCTGAAAGGACAGGGGCATGTGGTCTCAGGAAAATCGAAATAATAGGGAGGCATAGAATAACGCTCATGATATGTAGTCAGTGGTGCATGTATAGCAAGAAAAGAAATATGAGCAGTAAATTGCAAGTTGCTTTGTTAGAAAAGTTCCTGAAGAGTGGAAAGCTTGTGAACTCTGTTTTAAGGCCTAAAAGTGCATAAAAATAGATAAATAAATAAACTGCTGTGGACTGCAGGACTTTCCCAGAATCCATTGATGAACCATGTAATTAATAAAATGCAAATTTGAGGAAAATGGCAACAAAAGCTTTTAATGAGGCCACACTGTCTGTCTTTCTTCATATATGTGCAGAACAACGTCAAACAAACTTGTGTAATCTGACTCGACATCCACAACAATTATTATACTCAGGCACACCCAGAAGAATGCATTTAATGTGTTTTTAGTGTGGCTGTTTGTGTGACATTAGGTAGCTGAGGCATTTTGTTTGCAACTTTGACAAACCTGTGGGACATAACCAAGATTGCATCTAAAATGTCTACCTCTAGGGGGCTCACCACCAGTAGAATCCCACTTAATTTTCACTACTGGCAAACTAACTGAACATGTACATTAGGGGAGCTTTAAATGTTATTGAACAAGAATAACAACAGCACAGACACATCGGGTGGATAATAAGTGAGTATGTTTGTATATGGAACATTATTTATATATATATTAACCTTTTTTAGTAACCTCACATTTTAACTCTAAACATTTTCAGTGTCTGTTAACAAAGACAATGAAATGTAAATATGATGGATGCATAAAATGGAAATAAAACATTTTTAACTGCTCTGTTAGTGCTTTGTGGCCACCTGAAGGTAAACCTCAGGCCTGCAGAGGGCCCACTAACATTACCTTGTTACCGTTGTCTGTTCAGTGGTGTTACATCAGACTAACCTCTTCTCTGCAATGTTTGGAGGTTTACATCAGATTTCTTGGCTGATACAAGACTTCTGGAGGTATAATGTTGTTTTTTCTTTTTGTCACCTGCAAGTGTCTTAACTTATTTTCTTAGTGCCAGTGTTGGTGAGAAGTATGTCTTCCACTTCTGCCCACCAGCAAAATAACATGTTACAGCTCCGATGTGAAAATGAATGAGTGCAAAGGAAGGTGCTGCTGGCAAAAGTGTGCATCCTGAGTGAGGTTTTCTTGTAGGTAAAGGTTGGGGAAACACTTACGGCTCTTGCTGATGTGGTGCTAGAATGTGGTGACATTTAAGCAGTGTTAGTTTAGAAGCCAGCTGACTTGTGCCAGCAGGAAGCTCTGCCAACCTCCGTTCTGTGTCCTAGAAGGTGTCAGGTCACCCAAGTTTCATGCTTTTGCCTTTCTTCCCCAGGCGGACCATTAAATATTTATGTTCAATAGATTTTCTTAGCTTTTTCTCACGAAAGATGTGTGGACTTTTTCACTTTTTTACATAACTGCAACAGGTTTAGATTTGCAAATTAGGTTGCACAAAAAAACTGCTAGGACAAGATTTATTAGCTGTAATGTAAAAGCTGCCTCTTCTTTTTCCGATATCCATCTTACTCAGTGTTTTGATTATTTTGGCCTCTCTCCAAGTAACAACCATGTTATTGATGCTCAAAGATTCTGCATGAGGCTAAACCTTTTCCCTGAAATGTGTTCATGCATGTAATAGCTTGGACTCATGAACTCAGTGTTGCTGGAAAACCCCATGGATTTAGTTTCACTTTAGTACTCAGCTTGGTTGTCATGTGATTAGTAACAGTGACTTTCACTTCACTGTAAATGGACATGATTTCAGGAATTCAAATTTTTAATTGACTGGACGTAATTGTTTTGGGAAAAAAAATACATCCTTATATTAAGCCCACAAAAAAGATTAATTATATTAAATACTAAACTATTCCGTTCACCATTTGGTTTGACCTGTTTTTTTTGTTAAATCCAACAAAAATATATCTATACACAATAAAATACATAAAATCTTTTTCTTTTAACCCATATCCAAAACTTATGTCATACTTAACTTGTGGCAAGCAAACTACTGTGGCACCTTACAACAGCGTTTTAATCGCTCAGCTAAGTTAAAAAGTGCCAGTGGAGGTATTTTCGTCACAGGAAGCAGAGCCACCCTAAGGCTGGGTCCCTTTTGGTCGGGGGTCGTTTCGCCACTGTACGTGATTGTTCCCACAGAAAAAGGGAAGTTTGCGGTTGCTGAAAACCTGCCTCAGCGCTGCGCATCACATCTGCGGGGCGTGATGGGAAAACATCTGAAGATGTCACCTCACTATCACGTGGTGAACTTCTGCATTTTGTGGCGGTATAAAAGCACAGCGAGTTATTCCTGTGCTCAGTGCTCAGAACATGTCCTAGCCACGTAATCAGAGCAGAATGAGTGTGGGTGGAAATGAATGTAGCTAACTAAACAAATAATTGGCATGTTGTTTAGCAACTCTTGAAGGACTTCAAGTACAAAAGCTACATATTCATTCTTTAGAGGTGTTTTTAATTCAATAATTCTTTAAGTTATAAAATAAAGGTTAGGTATTGAGCTATATTTTGTCGTTTTTTTGTTTGGTAATGCACTGGACTTAAACCTTTTCACATTTTGTCACCTTACAATTTCAAATAGCAATGCTTTCTGAAACCAATGGCAGACCAATAAAAAGCGTTGAATATCTTTGGACAATATGTACTTTTAAATTTCTTTTACATGTAAAAAACTGTGTCATGCATTAGTGTTCAGATACTTGAGCGAGTACTTTAAAGAACCTTCTTCTGCTGCTATTAAAGTTGTATGTTTTTTTTCTGAAATGTCTCTTCCAGTTTTTAGATCTAAGAACTGAATTTTTTGCTTAACTTTAACTGGACCATTCTAAGAGTTACATATTCAATATAACTTCATTGTAGCTCTAACTGTAGGTTTGTCATTCTACAGGAAAAGTAAACCTCTAGTTATGTCAGTAATCACTTTGAATTGCCTTGTTGCTGAAAATGTGCTCTATAAATGAAATTACCTTACCTTACATCTTATGGGCCTCTAACAGGTTTTTGTTCATGATTGTCCGGCACTTATATCCATCCTGTCTTTGACTTGTTTTCCTACCTCTGTGGAAAAAGAACATCATCAGGTTTTTGGTTTGGTCTCATCTAAACAGACCAGGATTCTTCAAAAAATTTGCTGTGGTCTCTACAAAACTTGTGGTAAACTAAAAATAGTATTCTTCTATTTATTTGTTTTGTTTTTTGTTGTTGTTATTGTTTGTTCATTATTGTTCTCTTTATAACTTCTGGATTTTAATAGATTACTTATGAAGAAAATGTGTTGTGCTGTGTTGTATTTTGCAATGTCAGCATAAAATGGATTGAATACATTTGCATTCCACACATATTTGTACTAATTAAAATTTTGCAGATCATGTTTTCATCCACTTCACTATTATGCACTGCTTTACATTGGTCAGTCAAATAACAAAATAAACTGTTATAGCGAGGCATTGTACCTGGGGCAGCCAGTTGCATCAGAACATTTGGGAGGATACAGAAAAATAGGTGCGGTGATGCCTATGATTGCATGAATGCATCTGTTCATGTCTCTGCCACTCAACATACTTTAGGTGCCATCTCTGTGAAATTGTTTGGTCAAACTGATGTGTGCATCAATATTTACCCAGATATAACAACAGAGCCGTACTGCAGCATCAGGATTACAGATTGCTAACATTTTGATCTAAGACAATTCCCCAAGCGAGTTCCTCAAATCAAAACTGTCCTCCTCTGATTTCTTGGGTTTCTCTGTAGATTGCACAGAGCGTATGATCCCGCTCAGTTACTGCCCTCCAGAGAGTCCAATTAAGACTTCTGCAGAAAGAAAACGTCCGTTGTCTGCTGCCGTATTACACGGTTTTTGCTAAAGTTTGTGCCAGAACAACCACTGGGTATGTAATAGGGCACAATTTGTCAGATGGAGAGGAATTTGGCATGCAGTTAAAAAAGCATATTTTATGCTCCTTGTAGAAGTCCATCATAAAGCAGAACAAACATGGCATAAGAAGACTAAAGCTTGTTCTTTTGTTTCAAACCTTGACGGTTTGTAAAGTAGAGCTCAGAAATTCCCTTTGGCACAACACAAGTAACTAAAATAGACCAGCTATTACAAAAAGTTTAATTTTCATGTTTAAATACAGCTAAGGATGTATGTGCGCATACATTCCTTACATTAACTGTTTTGGACAACGTCTTTATGATAGATGATTTTAAAAAATGTTTTATTTTGGAAATATATCTACAGAACACGGCGTTCCCCACAAGCCCGAACTACTCAGCATTTTACAACAGGTCTTCATAATAATAAATTGCAAACTGCACACGCTCATGTTATTTTATGTGACTTCATCTCCGCTCAAAACTGTGCAAACAAACTGTCCTGTGCTCGGCTATGCAGCCAGACTCAAATGTCATCACCTGAGGATTACCCCTCCCTGAACTGACTGGCGGCTCAACACAGCTGGCGGCACAGATGGGCACATGATCGCACACACACCAGCACTGAAACACCCCACAATGAATACAATAATGCGCACATCAAGGAACATCAAGGACTTTTGTTGACGTTCGATCATATAATTCAACTACGTACAACTTCAACACGACCACTTGTATTTAAAATGTATGGATGCTAATGGTTTACATACACAGCACACACTCGTAAAAACCCCTGAAATCATCAGTCCTGCAAAAACATACTACAAGTACAAACCAGCTGTGTTCTCACCTGCACGAGTCTTTGCTGAAACCATGTTTTGGCTTTCAGTGTGGAGACACTGGTAATTGGTCATTTGTTTTTTTTACTTGTCTGGGGACATTATGTAACTTTAGCAATTTCACACAAGGATAAACATAAGTCCCTAATCTACCAAATGAGCTTATGAAACTGCCTCCTTAACACTGCAGTGACTCTAAAATTATTTGATATTTGTTAGATACATTGCCTTGCAAAAAGTATTCATGTACTCTAGACATTTTTAGATTTACCGTAAAACAACCATAAACGTTATTGTATTTTATTGTCATTTTATGACCGACCAAAACGAAGTAGTGTGTAAATGTGAGGTGTGAAGCAAGTCAACACTGGTTTTTGAAAATTTTACATAAAGAAATTTTTAACTTTAGTCAGCCTCTTTTCTCTGAAAAATACTTCAAAGAAGCTACAATATTTTGGTTTGCAGTGGAGTTTTTTGTGGAGCTCAACAAATTGTCACTCCACAACTTTTTGATATTTATTGTAAAATTATTCTTAAATGTCATGAGGACACAGGTGTCGTCATGGATCCATTGACTAAGATATAAGCGTTTTGGGGGTGACAGTTAAGGGATGTGCTCCTTTGGGTCGGGTCATTACATAAAATGATGATAAAAATCTTTGTAACAGGACAATCAGCAGGTGAATATGTGGATGAATGAGTGAATGACTGAATTCCACTGGAATAGAACATGTGCAGTACAAGTACAGGTCATTTACCATTTTACCGTAGTTATGGCTCAAAGGAGGGGCCCTATGCTGAAATATTTCACAAATTTCGTAAACAGACAGCTCTAAGTTGCATTGTGCATGTATCTGTGAAATCACAGTGGCTTTTCTCAAGGGTTGCGGTGGATCCTCAAGATGTTACTTCTTTCCTGGAAAACCATATGAATTCCTTCAACTTTCGTGACATGACAAAATAACTTACCAAATGCCATCTTACTGTAACAACTGACTGAAATCTTTGTTCCCTGTTGTGTAAGAGTTTGTTTTTTTTCCCACACCCTGAAATAGCTTGCAAAACAACTTTTGAGTGTGAAAGTATTAATGCAACTTGAATTCAATGCTCAGATGCACTAATAGAAATAGACATATTTGTCCTGGTAAGATAAAAATGCCCCCCAACTCTTTTAATAACCCGTTCATCCATCCATCCATTATCTAACATGCCTATCCTTGCAGGGTCGCCAGGGGGCTCGTATCTATCTCCAGTAGTCAACGGGCCAGAGGCGTGGTACACCCTGGAAAGGTCACCGTTTCATCGCAGAGCTATTTTAATAATCAGTTTGCAAATATCTCTTACCTCTCAGTGATTACTAAATTCACTTCTCATCCTAACCAAAATGCTTTTCTTGGTTAGGATAAGAAGTTACATCCTGATTTAACTTCTCAAGAGTGCTGTGGTCATATTTGAAAATACACTGTTACCAAATCAGAGAGGAGAGAAGCTTTGTACCAATGTGTTGTTTGGTCTTTCTTCCATTGCCTTTTTCTTGCATCAGATTTCAGCTTTGCACTTTGTGAATCAGTATTATTCCAAAATTCCCACGCATGTGCTTATGAGGCTCATAAGTGCTCATAAGCACATAAGCAGTGTCTTTACCTCAGTTTCTTTTTGCATTTAAATTATGCACTTTGTTCCACTCTCCATCCTCCTCTGTCTGTACAAACTAATCACTTATTTTGCAAATGTCCCCCTACAGGAGGTAGTGGAGGATAAGGCCATGAGTAGTGGCCTGTCATAAGGTGTTGTGAATGGCTGAGCCGCTTTTGCCAGACACATCCAAGGTTGTTAGCTGTCTGGATCCACGACTTAATCCATGAGCTGGTAGGAGTTAATAAGGGTTTAGAGGCAGGAGGCTGTCTATTTAGCCAGGGCCTGCTTGTTCCCGTAAGGGTGATGTGGCATTAAAAAATGTCATTCTTTAATCAAATATACAGACATGTGCATAAGACTGCAAGGGTTCTGGATTTCGTCTCTCACAACTTTTTACTCTTGAATATCTGTCCCTGTAATTCCTCCTTCCTCAATATAGGTTATAATTGCAGTTTATTCTCCTAAAGAAACAGTATTCTCTATACTTCATAGAAAAAAAACAACTCAAAGTATTGACTTCATTAAGTGTCCCAGCCTGTTGTTCCATTCTGGGAAACCCTTCAATGCAAGTTGATAAAAAAGTGGGAGTAAGCTTCCATATTTCAATCTGCATGAAACTTCCAGTAAAACACTGACAGGTGCAATCATTGAGCCCTTTATAGCTGACCGCCTAAAGCTGAGGACAGGAAGTTGGATGATTTTGCTGCCAGAATCCCAGCATCAGCAGGAAAAAGCCTGGGCATGGCACTGGAAACGACTCCTTCCTGAGCCAAAGGCGCGTCGTGCACACACATCCATGCACTCACACAATCACACTGTGCTAGCTGGCAATTATAAAGCCTCTCACACACACATATGCACAAAGCAGCATGGGGTTATTAATCTGATGGGCAAAAATATTACTCACTGTACCTGTTCAGCTCCCTCTGAGCCGGGCTGGGAATCACAGTGCGTCATGCACAGCAAGAAGCATTTCTTCCTGCATTTCACGCCCATAAAGGCCTCTTGTGTTTCAGCACTAACTGTCAACTTCAAAATATAAAGATATATGATATGGGGTGACTAAACCTTATTTTTGCTTTTTCAAAACCTGTTATAGGTTGCAAAAGACTTGAGACTTTAAAAAAAAGATTCAGCTTCCAATAGAATAGCACCCTTAAGCATACAACCACAACTACAATATAATGCTTAGATCAAAGCGTGTGTGTGGGCGTGGGTGGGGGTGTTCAAGTGGCCAAGTTAAACTACAAAAGATATGTGAAAAGAACCGATAATTTACGTTCTTAGGCAGTTTCTATCCAACCTGATTGAACTTTAACAATTTTGCAAATAAAAAATCAAACTCTAGATATCGCAAGACATGCAATGCTGAGAAATGTCACTGTAATGATCATTGTATTTTGAACAATAACGTCACAAACTAGATTCTATACACACTTCATCTCAACAACCACATGTTGTTCTTTTTCTACAGCAGCTTTCTGAAAATGCTGCTGTTGCTAATCAGATTGTTTCTATTGAAGGAAGTGAAAGGGCAGGTCTCAGTTATCATTTCCTTCTACCTTGAACATTTTCTTCTTTTGTGCAGCACTTAAGAAGAAGCAGTTCTTCTGCAGGATTAGAAATCCTGCAGTATGAACAAGCTGATTAGAGCAAAATCTGATTAGAAATCCTGCAGTATGAACACTAAATAAATAAAGAGTTTTATGTAAGAAGCCAATCAAGGCCCAGTTGAAAAGTGGTGATTATGTCTTTCTAACTAATTCGGTGTTGTGAGTTAAGAGATGATTTCAGATATGATTAGGTAGAAAACATGGAGCTTTGTCAGAGGGTGCAGTTGAATGCAGGAGACAGTTATTAGACAGTTAAAGAGGTGGATGTAATTCTCATTGACAGCGATAATGAAGGTTTTCATGGTCATTTCACACATCATACTGCATAATGCTTAATAACTGTTCATCTGTAACTTTACCTCCATGCTCATTTGGATTGCAGGTATGTCATATCAACTGACTTCAAAGTGATAGGTGGGCAAGTTAAAACTAAAGGTGCAGTGAGGTGGAAATGAAACATTTTTATTTTTATTTTTGCATTTGTACTTTCAGATCAGAAAGTTCTCGCCAACAAAGCACAACCAAAAGAGCTGCTTAGCGGATGATTATTCTAAAACAAAAAATAAGTTAATAATTGTAATTGCTTTTAGTGCTGGTGGGATACATTGATCCTTTTTATGACATAGAATGTGGAAATTCACAACATTAATTGCAATACTTCTTAGACAGGATTTATGCCTCTTGAACATTTCTGTATTTTGTAATGTTACAACCCAATCACATTTTGCCCATTCTTCTTAGCATACTTTATAACTCAAGCTCTGTCACACAGGAAATAAAGAATGAATGTTCAAGTGTTGCCCAAGTTTCTCAATTGGACTTAGGTCCAGACATTGACTAGACAAAAGCATGGGTATGTTGTGATTCCATCACAGTTCATTGTAGTTCTGGATGCTATCCCTGATCTCATGTGTTATATTGCCTCTTAAAACTTTTCAGCTCTGACTAGCTTCCCTGTCCTGCATCCCCATGCCACCACCATGTTCAACAGTGGAGATAGCTTGTAGAGGATGAAGAGGTGTTCATTTTCCGTCAACCATAGACATTTGGATGTGGGCCATACAATTAAGTTTTGGTCTAATGTGAGCACCTTCCTCCATATCTTTGTTGTTTCCATCACATGACTTGTGGCAAACTGTCAACATGGCTTCTTTCTTTTGTCCTTCTCTGAGGAATGACTTTCTTTTCCCCCCTCTTACATAAAAGCAGATTCTTCCATGTAAAATGCAGATTTTGCTGTGTTATAGCAATATTCACTAATATTGTTATTTGTAGTGTATATATTCACTACAAATAACAATATAATGTAGGGAGCAAATAATAGAGAATGCAAAATTTCTGAATGAATGTAGCAGGAAGTATTTTTCTGCATTTGCTTATTTTAACAAAGGTTCGTAGAACAAACTAAAGTCACCTAATGAGCTGTTCAGTTTAAGAGAGGTCTCTATGGTCATTATTTTGAAGCTGCAGCTAACTGTGGCTAATAATCAAGCAAATCCTTTCACAGCAAATATGTGCTGCAGAACTGGAGCTGTCAGAAGGCCACATGCTGGCTTGTTTTCACTCTTTATTCCATGAGATAAAGAATGGTAATACGGCCTGCGTCTTCAAACCCTAGTTTAAGTGAAGTCATGGGAGTAAAAGTCTAAGTCAAATCTGAAGTTTTTATTTTTGTGGCCTGATTGAAACCTGACTTTGAGTCTCAAACTAGAGTCAATATTTCTGCTTTATGTTAGTTTAAGGTATACAATCCAAAAAACAAAATACTGTAATTTGTGATGGTAATGTGTCAAAATAAAAAATAAAAATAAAAAGAACTGAACTCTTTTGCAAGGCTCTAAATCATGTTGCAGAATCTCAGAACTTATTAAAGTAAATTTTAACGTTGTATTATTTTCTGGGCTGAGAAATATGAAAGGCAATGTATTCTATGCACAATTGTAGTAGTCACGTATTTCCAATGTACTTTCCCCTCTTCAGGGAAAGTTAAACAAATGGAAAGGAGCACAACTCTCTCATGACGTTATTTGGATATAATTAACACCCACAGCTTTGCTTCTGTGGACCTCAGCTATTAATCAAGCTTAAAATGGTTGCTGCAGGAAGCAGGTCTCACACCCACAGCAGAACAATATCATGTCTCTTTTTGGCTCAATCCACCCTCATCAGTCTTCATCTACTGACAGCCACACCCTAGCATTAGCCTGTTCCTCACGTCTAACTTTCCTCACCTCAACAGTCTCCAAGATGAGGAGACTGAACACCATTAGAGCTGGCCTGGAGATGACTAACAATGCCAGCAGCTACACGGGCACAGTCACGTTCAGGGTCTAAGAGCGTATAAGTCCTTACAAGGTAATTGCCACACTTAGATAAATGTGTGTGTACTGCTCAACTCACATGGGTCACTGCACACCTTCAGAGGTGACATGGATAGTTGAACACGCACTTCACCTTCTGTATACACTCACTGGTTGTGTATTAAACAAAATCCTACATAAATTCAAACTGTACACTTTCAGATGCAAACCTGTACATTCAGCTATTTTGGACAAACAGTGTCCCAGATAGGTTAGCGCAAGACCAAATTCTTTAGAAATTGGAAAATGATGCTAAGTTGTGCAATTAAGCATCACTCACACTTTCCCACTTATTCCCAGTTATTTGGCATTTGCTGCAGATTTGATTTATAGGCTGCAACTTATTCCTCAGTCAATATAAAACATCTTTCTCAGAGTGGTATTTCTTACTGCAATCTTTGTTGTAATTAGCTTGTTTTTGCAAATGTTTTTTGGGGGGGGCAAAATAGCAGTGCCCTTCCTCCGTTCAACACTTTAATCTGAGTTTGATGTTGTGGCAGTTTGAAGTCCAAAGTATGTGATGCTGGACTTGAGTCTGAGATTCTGATTTGTGCCAAAGACATTCTGTTTCTTTTTGACTTCCCTCTGCATGTGAAGTAGCGGTGTGTGTGTTTTTTCGCAGCCTTTTGGCTGGTTCTCTGCCAGTGACCGTACTTTGAACCAGCAGCAGCTGGGGCGCGAGCACAGCCAAAGATAGATGACTTGCTGGTGCTGAAACCAGCCCCTCTCTCTCTGTCCCTCTCTTCCCCAGTCTGTTTGCTTTTGGTATATCTCAACCCTCCTCTTTCCCTCTGTGTCTTCCTTTCATCGTCCACGTCACGTTAGTACATCTGCCAAATTACCATCCTCCTTCAAGCAGCTTTACAGCTCCCTGAACCACAGACTGGTAATGCTGAGCTCATTTTCCTTTGACCTATTTTCTGATGTTTTGCTTCAGTCTTTCAAAGTTATACAATTAATAAATCTAATATAATATCATGTAATATCAAAATGATATTATATGACCGGTATTTCACAACTTTTTCATAGAAGCTATAGATGACCTTTATGCAATTTTGAAAACTGCATATTTTCACATAACTGAAAATATCATTGATAAGGTTGTACTTGACTATATATTCTGCTCTCTGTGTACTGGTGTTAGTAGTGACTACTAGGTTTTCATTGTAGAAACTACTTTAAATTATGTAGGCATTCATATCAGTACAACACACTTCAGAATTTATTGCCCCCAATAATAAATGTGTACAATACTTTCAAGAAATTTATTGTTTTGAAGACACATAATTTTTCACAATAAACAAATACAAATATAACTTTTTATCTATGAAATTCCATGATAGCTTAGAAGCTTCGCATTGTTCACATTTTTAAATAACGCCATATTAAAAGAGCAATTTAATATTTTTAAGATCGAAGCGCCTCAGACTTTTTTGATAGTTAAGCTCAAGCCCATCCCATCCAAAGAGCATGTTATCATCTAAAAAACCTTCATAACATAGAAATGTTTTAGCAAAATCTCTGACTCTACAAGTGATAGGACATATCCCAGTTCCTAAAATTAAACATAACTGCAATACTTGTTTTATTTGTTTCAATTTAACTTTTTGAATTGATCGTAGGTTGTTTTTTGCTAATCTCTGCCTTGCCATTTATGGAGGGACACAATGAAGGAAACCTCTGGCTGTTAACTTGAAGCTGAAGTTAGTTGTCAACCACCTTTTTAAAGCTGCCCTGATAAAAGACAAACTTTGACATGTATGGAGTGATGCCAGACATTTTCTGTTACCACTTTTTCTGTGAAATATCCACTGTGCTCAGGTTTGGGCTTTTTCACACCTGTCTCCTTTCCTAAACCTTAAGTGTCTGTTTTCAGCGCATTAACATCCATTGCTTCAAGATAGACAATGTTCATTTGTTAGAAAAATTAGGAATCTTGCCCATTTATGGCACTGGAACAATATTTAAAAGGCATGAGAACACAATTTTATCTTGACAAGATGCACAATGAATGGTTTGGAGTTTGATAAGGGGGTGAGAAAATTCTCCAAAACTTATTCACAGTGGAATTCAGCAATGTGTGGCATCTAGGGTTAACATGGTGTTCACAACAACAAACTATTCTAAGACTTTTCTTCAACAATTGTGGGCAACAGAAACTCCTGTGGAAGAATTAAGAATGATCATGTTTAGGGAGGAAAAGAAAAAACATTAATGTGATGGAAACGTTGACGTTATGTTGTTGGATATGTCCTGTTTACACCAATTCTTCTAAATGCCATTGCTGTTATTTCCTCAGGCATCTTTTTTCTAATAATAGCTCATGCCTCTTCCCCTAAATAAAATGGCTACTAATGAACAACAGATTTCCTCCTTTCCCGCTCCCATACATCTTGTTAGCTGTCTGTTTTGTGCAGAGAGACCTGCTGAATAAGATGAGCAAGAGGGGCTCTAAACAGCTGTGTTTTCCATTTACCTAAAGAGGAGTACTAAACAAATTTTCAGCAAGAGATTTATCATGTGAAATATTGCAGGTTCTCTGCAGAAAAAACTATAGAGATGCTGAACAGATGTCTAGTCAGTGGTTCAAAGACCTTTTCATCTGGATGATAAAGGACGGAAGTGAACACGCTGCTTTGATATACATCAGCATTTCTTCATCTCTTATGTAAATATACTTTGAGGCTCACTTCCAATGAGCCCAGCTATTGTTAATTCTTCTCTACAAAGCTTTGACTTTTCTGGTCAACATAAAACACTTATAGCTTCTTTTTGGTTTTAATTTATATTTATATTTATATTTACATTCTCCTATCTGAAAAAAAAATCACTCAACATTGAACTACAAATAAGGGCATAAAATCTTTCAGAACACAGAGCTTCTAGTTCATACTAAACATTTTTGTGTCTTAAGGGATTTAGCTCTCAGAGGCAGATGAAGCACAGCTTTGTGGTGGTGCCTGAAATCCTCACAGACTTGTTCATCTTGAACTATATGGATATTTGGATACATTTAAACACAGTATTTAAAAATTGAATCACAGAAGGATTTCATAACAAAATTAAGTTTTGTGTGCAAGTCTTAGAAGCCGGTGTGGACAGAAAAGGGCAGACTCAAATATCCTTAGATTAAAAAAATAAATACACAGATAACTAGAAGTGCTCCTTACAGGTTGTGATGAACAGTGACATTTTAAACCCAAACAGTTTGAAAGATATTTGGCTAATAAAAAATAAACTTCAGTATCAAGCTGTAGTCTACACTGGCTTGCCATAGGTTGTAGACTTTTATCATTTTTTTTCTGATTTAGTCTTCTCTGAGCTATCTGAATTTTTCATGTTGCTTCAGTTTGGGTCTTCTAAAGCCAGCAAATGAAACAGAATCATTTTAGATGTTCCATTATTCAAAATAATTCCTAATGCTGTCAGATGTTTAAAGCCTGTAGAATCGCTGAGATGAAATCACACAAAAGTACCTACAATTCTAGCTTCTCACTTCTTTATAAAAAAAAAGCATCTGCAAAGCCTGCCTACTGGTCATTTAGACTCTGATATTTCGTACCTCTTGAGGTTTGACCGATGTAACATGGTCGTTCTCAGATGTCTATTTTTATTTTTGTTTTTTCGATTCTTCAATTGAAAAATGTGCTGCTAAACTTATTCAGAAAAATATATTTGTATGTAAATCAGTTTTTAAATAAAAGTTTGTTTGTATTCATGGTGGAACGTATCTGTGTGCTGGGAAGGAGCACCGTTTATGCAATCATTCAGTCATTCAAAGCTCTGTTAACAGGATTGGGGCTGGTCCAGCTCCAGTTCTGTTTGCCAATAGCCATCTGTCAAAGTGATTCAACTGCCAAGTTGTCGTGTCAAACATAAACTTGGGTACAGTGAGTTTCACAGAGAACATTGGTCAGATTGTAAAAAGGTACCTCAATTTACAAAATGAGAAACTTGGAAAATAAATCTTTCAGCATGTATTTTTCACCTGTGGACTGAAAGAAATCTCTATGTCGCCTGAAACAAGCTGTATTGTTTATTAGTAATCAATTGATTTGTTTGCTTTTGTTATTTTTAGTATTTTTCTTTCTTTTCTGTTCTTTCCTCTGAATTAATCTAAATATTCCTAAGCTTAAGGCACACAACTAGCAAATTCATAATTAAAGGCTTTTCATTTTGCTGAGATATTTTTGTCTGACTGGAAGCATTGAATGTCGAGTAGATTAAGTCATAGCTTTAGTCCAACAGAGAATTTGGGAAAAGAGCCACAAATTAGGATGAATCTAAGGAGGCCTTTTCAGCTCCAAATATGTACACCTCTTTGAAAAAGATTAATTCTCAGAAATATCACTGGAAGCATGCAAAATGCGCGTCTTCAATTATGAATAAAGTTTTCTGGTTTATGGGGAAGGGAATGAAGAAATGTCCTCATATTATTCAAAAAAAGATTTCCTTTGTACCTTTTGGAGATGCGTGTCATTTCCGATCTGAAACAAACTCATTGGATTGATATAGATAACTTTGGATTTAAATCTGCCAAAGGTGTGAAAATTCTTGGGCATGTATAAATATTTTACTGTGTCTGAGATTTATTTTACAAGTCTAGTAAACGATAATGAAACTGCAAACTATTAGACACTTACTGGCACTAGTTAATGTCAAGTCATCAATCTTAAACAGTAAGGGTTTGTTGGGTTTTTTCATCACATTAACTACACCCAAGCATTTTTAAAAAATATGTAAACTCCTACAAGTGCCTGTACCACTTTTAATGAATCCTGTCCTTTCATTTACAAGGTGTTGAGTTTGACCTACATTTCCAGCCCTGGTTTGTCTCTTAAACACCCCGGCAGCTGCAACCAGCAGCTAGAATCCAGACTGCAAGCTTTGGGTCAAACTTGGTGTTTTTGCCACAGTGGCAAACCGGAATACAGGGCATGAAAACCCATCATGCTGTATGTTGGTATAATACTTTTTTCCCCCTTTTCCATATAAACCTGCACACAAACACATGAATGTCAGCAAATTGGTGAATTGGTGGAAACGGGAACCCGAAAATAGAAGCGCTTGAATGTCATAATTGGCTGATTCAGATAATGGGGGAAACATTGATGCCAGTGGTAAAACACGGCCATACTGTTTAGGTGAAGTCACTACTGGAAAAAAAAAAATAGAAACCCAAACCCTCCTCGTCCTTCAACAAATGCTTTTTTTCCCCTTGACCTCCTAAAAATAAAATTGAAACAAGCTGTGCTGCAGATGGAAAAATTTAATGTATAAATCTTCCATCCATCCGTCGTCTGTACTCATTTATCCTTGCACGGGAACAGAAGCTTATCTTCAGTGGTCATTGGGCGAGTGGCTGGGTACTGTAGACAAGTCAGGCCAAAAATCAGCCTTACCTTTATATTTACAATTATACAATTTTTAAACTCTTAAACTATATTTATAGGACTTTATTTTTAGAGCATTCATGTTTGTGTTTCAAAGTAAACAAACATCAAAGCTCATTTTATGAGTTGGGTGTTTTTGGAGCAGGAGTGTAAATTTCCCTCAGGGGTAAATGCATACAACTTAAATGAACTGTTTAACATTCTTGTAGTGTATTTAGGCTGACTGCCTCACCTTACATACTGATGAAAAGGGTCGCTTTGGGTCTGAGGAGAGTGTGGAGCGAGCTCATGAATGAAACTCTTGTACCACAACATCTGCATCAACAGTCATTAACGACCCAATTGTGTTGCTTTAAGCGCCAAATATAGGCACAGCATACATGACATAATGCATCCAGTTTAGAAACTGCACTTCTGGCTTAACCACAGTGACGACAGGGTGGCATGACATCTTCAACAGCAAATCATTTTGCATGGCTTTTGTTTTTCTACCGAGTTTGGTCAATGTGAGGAGGGCAGGGCTCGGCACTTTTTATTCATGTGTGAACAGAGTAAAAGAGGATCCTTGTCTTGTACTGATCAAGTCATTTCCTGCAAAATAACTTTTGATGCATTTGATGGAAATGAGAGACAGATAGTTCTCACACTAGCTTTTTTTTTTTTCTCTGTCATTTATGTCCGTTGTCAGTTTAGAAAGGCACATCTCGTTTCTGAGATACTTGCTTGCGTCATTTCCTCTTTTTACCCTGTTTCTATAAACTGACTGTCGCCATAGTAACCATGTACCGCTGCTAAGAACAACAAACAGCTTATGAGTAAAACCTGAAGTGTTTCAATAGAGGAGAAATATCCCAGTTTGCACCCAGGTGTTTAGACTGAAAGCAAAATTACTTTTGCAAACAAACACGTCCACCAGCTTCTCACGTCTCTGCAAAATGAACTAAACATTTTAACTTTTCAGCGCCCAGACAACCAGAATAGATTTAAGAGTACAGGGGAGGGGCTGTGGAGGATTTTAGCTGGAAAGGCTGTCTGGCTCCCTTCCTGATGGTGACTCAGACTGAGGGGGGTTTCCTCTGTCTGTCTATCCACCATGTGACTGCAGGGTTTGCTACTTTTACTAACCCCTTATTTACATCCTTCTTTTCTTTAACAATTTCATCTGGACTGTTTTTGCCCTTATCTTTTCCTCTATCCCTCTGTGTGTCTACCTTATCCTTTCACTTCAGGGTGTGGAAGCAAAATGAGCATGTCCTTATAAGGTCAGGTTAGCTTGGCTGTGACAATAGGTGTGCTGCTGATAATTCCCTCTGTGGCCGTGCTCTCCCCGGGGAACAGAATGGTTGGTGTTTCCCGAAGCCTCTATCGGCAGATGATATGAAGAGAAAGTAAACAGGATACAGATTGAAAACAGCTGCTGAGCTCCCAGGGTTGTCATCAACTCTAGCTTTCAAATTGTCTTCTAAGATTAAACAGTTTCAAAGATGTTTTGTCTGGTGGAACAGTCTGGAGGAAGCTTGTTGAGGGAAAAAGTTGCCTCTCTCAGCAGGATAATACCTGACTTTTAACACGCCGTCTTTGATTTTATTGCTGTGACTCATGTTTGACTTGAGTTTCTTCAGACTGATTTGGGAAACAGAGTTTAATGTCTGAACGTCACTCTGTTTTAACCATGGGTGCTTTTCTCCTGTGGGATTCTTTGACAAGAGTCTAGTGTGTTAAAAAATACACTCCTATTTAACACAACAAAAGTGTATCTTTGACTTCAGTAATTACAGGCCTGTTGCCTTAAGATCTAACATAATTAAAACCATGTTATTGGCACCTCTAATCAAGTGAGTTGCTTTTAGGCCCCACTGCAGTTTGTGTTTTGCCTGAAGGTTGTAACGGAGGGCCTATTATTTACCTGCTTTTGTAAATGCACTCTGTGCTAGAGGTCAATGTTGTTAGACTTCTCCAGAGAATCTTTTGAGGCTTTATTGATACAATGTCTTGCTATGTAAAAATAATGCAATATTCCTCATCAAAATATTCACAAAGTACATGCTGTCATCAAGTGACCTGGATAATTAGGTGAGTGTTATAACCATGATATCATGTATCAGACTTTAAGACTGATCCAGTCTGGTCATGAGGTGGTGCTGCAGTCACAGATGTGGATATACAGTATATATGTAAAGACATTGTGTAATCAGTGGTATTTTACCTTATTAGTGTATGCCTACATGCAAGTTGAAGTATTTACATAACATTTCTACCATCTGATTCTTGACTCTCCTTCAGCAGTGAATTTTCCATGATGGATGTTTTCTCTTCTGTGGCACTGCTCCAGATGTAAAGCTAAATAACCAATCCTGTGTGGTTGTTATGGGGGAAAAAAAAAAAAAAAACTCTTGCTATGATTTCTTTTTCAAAATTATTAATGATGCTTCAGGCTAAGAGAGGTGAGCTGTGCTGGCTATGAGTTGTTAATAATGTTATTAGCCTAATTCTAAATACTATAAACAGTCAAAACAATGTATTCTTTCATTTTTTCTTTCTTCACATGAACTTAGAGATAGATTTCAATCCAAATCCTATCTGTCACCAGTCCATACTATGGAAATATGATGGATGGAAATACAACTTATAGGATGAGGTAATCATAAACACCAAAATTATTTACTTATTTATTTCTTTTTTTAATACTGTTTCTGTTTTGGAAACATGAGTGAGGTACAAGAATATGACTAATACCTGGTTTATCTCCTTGACAACAGGAAAACAAGATTCTTTAAAAGCAGGAAGTGCAGTGGGTTTTTTTTTGAGAAAACTTACTTCACTCATTAAGCAAAAGAGGAATGTTTATTTTTTTCTTTTACATAACTCTGAAATAGAGGAGGTTGTCATGCAGCTCATGGAGTAGGTTGTGAGAAGAAGAAAGTCTGATGACGTTCTTCAGCACATTAGAAATGTCTTAGTGTCTACAGTCTAACTCATTTAGATTTTCTACAACAAAGGCTGATTTTGAACCCTTCCAGCAAAAGCCTTATATGGGCTGAAAATGTTTAACCATCAGAGTGGTTTTCTCCTTCAAGCTAAATTAAACATTATTTTTCTTCTCACATTTTAGTCATTTAAGATGTGCTTTAGGAAGTGCAATGTTCTCAACATTTTGGCAAATTTCATCAAGAGAATAAATGTTAAAAAAACCCAGTTTCCAATGTTATTTTCAATAGTTAGAGGTGCATGTGTTTACATGTTGTCTCTCTGTTAACAATGTAGTAGTTTCTGTTTTGCCAGTTTGAGTGGCATAAAACTAGATCTTAAAGTGAAAGCTGACTTATAATTCATTATATTAAAATATGAAAAATGCTAACACCAACACTAATCAGTTGAAAGCTAATTTGTTGGGTCATTATACTATTAAACCTCACCCTCCATAGTACAAATCCTTTTGTGAGGCCTTCTTCTTTGTTTAAGCCTAAATAAATCAGTCTTAATCCAGACACATGTTTCTGTTGTGAAATAGGTATTAGAAAGCATTCCACAGACGGACATTCCCAGGACATTCCTTGATTCCCCTTACGCATCTTTCATCCACCACTAAGGAGTAAAATGAAGTGCTACGTTCTAGTGTGGATGAAAGGGGGTCTTAATATTTTGCTATAAATAGAAAAGTCACTGAGCAGGTTTGAGCGTTCTCTGAACATAATGATAGTACATTCTCCAACAGCTGATTTAGACGACTTTCATGCTGTTCAATTCTACATTATATAAAATGAGTACTAGAGTAAGCCCAGTTTTCCAGTTAATGCCATATGGAAAACAAAATGATGCCTCCATGGCAACTCATCTGGTCAGTAAAATAAAAATGTATCTGTTATATTTTGAGATTAATAAATGTATCCCATCACATTATGGCAAAAAGAAATGCAATACCATTATCATTTTATGGGTTAAGGTTCCCTTTGGTACATTTTTTTCTTTCTCTCAAAATAGGTCTGCACTAGCAGAGGGCATAAGTCAAATCAATACAAATTCTTCAAGAAAGAAATAATAAAATATTCATAATATATTTGGAAAGGTGTTATGTTGAGTAACTTTAAAGACGTAAATGCTACAGACAAAAAAGGAGTAACAGAAAGCAATGTGTCTAAAGATTAAGCAAGAAATCCAAATAGGGGAGGTGAAAATAAAAACACTTAAAAACACACATGCAGCAGAAATGGTTGGGTTTTGAAGCAGAGATCAGTGGAGAAATGAGGATCCTGGGAGTTTCTGTCTCAGGATGCAGAGGTGATATGATAATCGGGTGCTCCACTCACAGGAAGGACGCCAGTTTCTTGGAGGTCGACCGCCTTGTACTCTTGTGGTAAACAAAGGTGCCGCCTTCTATTTGCACTGTCACCTCAGGCCACCTTGTGTGTGTATACAGTTACCATAGAGAAATGTGGTGCTGTTGGTAATCAGGGTATACATGACTCATGCTGAAAGCAGCTCAGCCCGTCCCTGCGCACCGACAGAGGCGGTATGAAAACGACTGATTCAGCCTCGTTCTCTCAGTCACAGTTTCTAGTGTGACCTCTGTTACTTAGCTACAGTTGTACTTTGTGGTTCAATACTGTTTTGCCCAAGCTATGACAAGGCATGCCAATGATTCAGTTTTTCAGGTATTTCATCATAGAATAAATACTGATTCCTGAATCTGCATAACAGAGACTAAATAACTGACAGATACCAAACACCAGAGCTATGGATACACAGTGTTGCAAAGGCAAACTGAACACCAGATCCTGAATATCAGCCAGCAGAGCTGAACAGGGTAAACAGTGCCAGATGGCGCTGACAACACACCACCAGTGACAAGCACTGGGAACACTTTAAACGACGGTAGACGTGACTGGGGAATGTGCTCTGAAATACACAGGTCAACAAATCACATTTTGTTCTTGTGCTTCCACACTGCCTCGGCGAGACTTTAAACACAAGCTGCCGAGCTGTGCCAGCATGAGTCCACTTTTTCTCGAAGACAGTGTTCTGACTGCGTTTACCACCAGCACTTGTTGGGCTGTCAGTGTACATCATTTCGAGGCAGAGGGCATGTGGTGTCTCATGTGTAAAACAAGTGGATTCACAGCAGGTGGTCTGTCTGATTTTATCCTCAGTACTGTCACTGGGAATATGCTCAAAGGAAAGCTTTGACTTTGGTGCTTTATAATCATAAGATCTTTGCCTGATAAAACTCTATAAAATGACTCATGCTGTTTTCTGGTGTTGTATAGACAAGAAATGGATCAAGCTGGTGACAAATAGCAGACAATATTAAGTAGGGTCCCAGGCAGAGTTGAGAAATAATTTCATCTTATGCAATAGAATTTGGTTTTGTTTTCTTGTAAATCTATCCTAACAGTTTCCCGTGAGGGAAGTTATTTTTCACATTTCATTCATTATTTGCATCCGTGGATTGTTTTCATTTTGAATTAAAAAAAACATAACCAAACATGCGGAAAAAAATCCTGCCAGATTTCAGGGCCTATTGTACCAACTTTGTTTTATAAAATGTCTGCAGTGACATGCTGCTCTCAGGAAAAGGTAGCATGCATGCTATTTAGGTTTTCTTAGATGTTGGTGAATCCATGAATACAATTTATCACACTATTCTCCTACACCAATGATGTAATAGAGGTTGTTCATCCTCAGAGGTTATGTCTTCTTGACTGGAAAGATTTTTCACTGTTGCAATTGGAAATGTTTCATCCTCAACCGCCCCAAGGGAGTTCCTCAACGCTCTATCCTAGCGTCATTGTACATGATTCCTTTTGGCTATATTTTTGTGCTTTAGTATTTTCTACTTGCTCTATATTTATTAATATTATTACCTTCCATTTTCCTGGCAGTTTTAATGTTTTCTTTGTAATTGTTTTGGTATTGTGCAGCACTTTTCATAATTTGAATTGTGTACTAGTTTGCTGTTTCTTTTTCTCTGTTGCCTTACTCATTCCTCACATTGCACTACTTCATTAAAACCACTTTTAGCATCAACAATGAGTGTGGGATGGAGAACAGAATTAAAAAAAATGTAGCACTTTCTGGAAGCCGACCACTTAGCAGTCACCTAACAGTCTGTGATTCACTTTGTTTTGGTGTCATTACCTAACAAACCACCTTTTCCTCCAAATCTGAAAGCACTTTAACTCCAGCCTAACTTCAAAACCTGTATTTTCTCCAGCCAAATTATCCCATTGTGTGTTTAGGGCTAGAGATCATCCTGGCGTGTTTGCTTTACCATCTGTTTGCAGTCAGACACTCCACACACACACAGGACAAAACCTGCTCAAGGACATGCACTTTGACAAGCGTGTCTGTTGCATAACTAAAGTGATCACTAAAGATATTTTTACTTAGTGTAAGAATGGTCTTCCTTTGTTTGGAGACAATTTCTGTTCTAATTTTGTAAACCGGAACATTATTTAATTTTTTTCAATGCAAGACTGCTATGAGCTTTAATGTTTCATACTTGCTTGCAGGTCACTCCTTGTTATTACACCAGCTGCAGGATGAAAACAAATTATGGGATCCAATTAGCATATAAACATTGTGATTAAAGAAACATTTGCTTATCAAAGTGCTAATGTGCTGAAACAAATTTACACAAACACATTGCATAGATGTTTAGAGAGAGCAATTGAGGCATGGATAAGACTGTGAATTGATTGGTAACTCAGTTGATTTATAGATTCAAATCACATTGATGCTAGTCATTACAATTCATTTTGCATGATTAGGTCTGTAATTACTTCAGAATAGTGTGCCTGTTAAATATGCTTACAGATGAAAGAAGTGCACGAAGGTTTCTGACTGTGTGCGAATATCAATTTTAATACCCACTTTACTACACATGCACTAAGTGATCATGCTGGGAACTCTGGTAAAGAAAAAAAAGATTTTAGATTTTCAACACACACATTGTTCATCAGCAAAAAAAAAATGGAAATTCATTCTTAATATTTTGCCATCACATCAGCATTTGTACCATGTAGTTCCATGCAATGTAATGTATTTTGTAATAAAACATTGTCAGTTCTTCTAAA
This sequence comes from Xiphophorus maculatus, assembly GCF_002775205.1. Classification (NCBI taxonomy): domain Eukaryota; kingdom Metazoa; phylum Chordata; class Actinopteri; order Cyprinodontiformes; family Poeciliidae; genus Xiphophorus; species Xiphophorus maculatus. The sequence continues at coordinate 14,575,579 of NC_036465.1, read as the reverse complement.
CAAGTTGAGAGAAAAATAAGATATTATTTGTTTAAAATAACATAAAATCAAACAAAAACTCTGATCTAATGTTATTTTAGCCTGTCACAAAATCTTGACATGCTAGTTTTTTTGCATTCCATCTAATCATCAGCATGTTTTGAAGTATTCTTGTTTTCAAAGTCTACTATTTAGAAGTAACCAATCATAAAACACTGTATATGCTGACTGATGTTGCAAGAATGTTTGAACAACAAATGCTGATATATTAAATCACAAAGGTTTACTTTCAAAGGCTAGATGAGGATTGCTGATTCATCAGGTTATTAGTCCTGTTTCTCAGTGTGATATCTTAAACAAATACCTGGATAAGGAGCCAAGGGATAGTGGGGAGAGTATTTGTTCTTATGTCTGTGAATTATTGGAATATGTTTATATTTTAGAGAGTGAAATGGATGTTTGCACAAGCTTTGTAAGTAACAGTCATCTCCGGAACCATGTGTAATTGGTGCTTTTGCCTTTGATAATTTTTGGGTTGGTATATGTAGTTTGTTCACCTCTGTATGATTCTCTGTTCTTAAGAGGAAAAAAGGTGAGGCAAACACACCAGGGGAAAAAGTATTATCCTGGAACAAACACACACCCTTGTGTTTTATTTTTGCTCCAGCTTCGTCCACACCCAGTTTCAGTGTAAGACACAAAAATGCAACATCTTTCCCAGAGTGAGGTATTAGAAGAATCATATGAAAAAAATGGGATGAGTCTTTGTTTCCTTTCACTTCTCACGTCACCTCCGTCTGCAGTGTTTGTGTCAGAGATTGCTTTCATCTCTATAGCAACAGCGGCAGAGGGAAACCCGTAATCAGCAGACGAAGAAATTTCTCCCCTGCTCATGAAAGAAACCCAGAATAGAAGTTCTTGAGCCTCTGGAACTGGTTTGTACTTTCATGTACTGAAAGCGGAGGAGGTGGTAGCTGTTGTATGGTACACCACTATTTGGATGGGGATTTATTCTACAGTTTTTCCCAGGGGTTTAACTGAGAAACAAAGAAGTAAAAGAGAAGAAAATCGGTCATGCCCTGGTCAGCCATAGAAATCCAACTCAGCACAGATGTGTGTCACCAGGAGTCCTGGCACAGCTTCTTTCAACAGAAAAGCTGGTCAAAGTTTACTTGCGCTCAGTGCCTGGTGGCTATTGTTCCAAAGTGTGCTGGTAAAACTAAAGTTTGGCAAAAAAACAAAACAAAAACCTGTAATTCCATTTAGGCTTATTGAAAGATTATCACTGCATTATAGTTATTATCAATAAAGCTTGCTTCAAATTGTGTTTACTCTTATGCACATGTTATGCAATAGGATTTGGGTTTGTTTAATCTAATATAACCCTAAAGTGTAGCTCAGTGCAGGATGATGTGTGCAGCTGTCTAAATATAGAGAGGGGCCTGAAGGAGTCTCCTTCTGAGTGCTGTTCCAGAGAGTCTGCATGAGATCTGTGTGGGAAATGATGAATGAATTCAACAACAGTTTTACATGATCATAAGTTAACATCAAACCAACTGTGCCTGGATGAGTTGGTCTTTGGTGAAGGAACAGTGTTTTTCCCTTCTCTCATTTTTTTGTTTGTTTCAACAACATTGTTGCATTCAAGAGAAACAACTTTCTATGTTGTCATTATAAACATAAATGTGTGGAGTTTACTCACCTGAACGGGAAGTGTTTTCAGGAAAATAAGACGGCGCTTTTCAGCAACAAAACCTCAAGGCAGACAGATTGTAAAACAAATGGTTAATTATGGAAAAGTAGCGCAAACCCAGTTTTAAGTATTGTTGAGGAGGCTGTAATGGCCTTTCAAACACCTTGTTAGAGAGTATGTCAGGATTACATTTTTTATATACCTCTACATTATTCATTAATATGGATATGGTGGCCTCTCCCAGAGAACTCAAATATACTGTAGGTCATCACTGAATCTCTCAGCAGTATCACATTCAAAGACAAGAAGCCAAATCAGCATAGAATTGGTTCACCAGACGAATTCAACGCTGAATGGTGGTCTTAAACCCCAGATCTAAATTCTACGGAATAAAATCCTCTGTGCTGAGTGGAAGACAAGAAGGCATAGAGAACAAGACCAACACATTCCTCTGTAAGTACCTACTTGATTTCACATTTGAGGAAAATATTTCCTTTCTTAAAGAAAGAAACTTTTGAAATAATTAAAGGAGCATCAAAAACTAAGAGGGAACAGCAAAAACCTGGAGGTATGTGCAAATCTGTAAAGACAAAGAAGAAAACATGAATTCACAGTGTCAGACAGTACAAATTTATCAAGGAATGGAAAATAAAACTGCTATTTCATAGTATTTACATGTGTTACTATGCTGTATGTTTAAATCAACAAAAGCTTTATTGGTTTAAAATATGAGTAGACAGTTTGCGTTTACTGTCATAGGAGATTATTTGGGGGATTGTAAAGTCTTCAATTTGAAACATTCAGTCTGTCATTTTTGCTTTGGACCACCAACACTGAGAACATTTGCGACGAGTAGAATTAACTTGGAACGTAGGAAATTGCAAACTGCTGCTCGTTTCTAAAGCCTGTTGATTCTGCCTAACTTATCAGATGTGCTCCACACCAGAAAGTGTTGAATGATCTTGTCTGCAATTAATTCTGCATTTTCATTCATCAAGTGTGACATCACAACGGAAGACATGTGTTCGGTGAACATAATGCACTGCATATACTGTTACAGAACGATTTTGTTTTGGAAAGGATGAAGCAGAAATAACACTGTCTTTTTTTTCTAAAGACAGATGAGACCAACAGTGTTTTCTTTCTTTGATGTTGTTTTTTTGTCTCCCACAGTCTGATTCCTGAAACCTCCTGAGGGGAAACGAAATGAAAACACAGCAAGACAGCCTGATTTTATGCTGTGTTTATTTGAGTATCAGGTATAACAGTTGTAATATATTAAAAGTATCTCTGCATCCCAAACAGAGAAGTAAGTTGGTTTAACAATTTAAATCGACTTGATTTACTCTATAAATTAGACCATCACTGTTCTTTAGATGTACACTTAACTAGCACAACATGGAAAATCTTCTGCATGGCAAAAATTCAATCATATAAAATGTATGTGTTGGAAACGTTCCTCATTGCCACATTCAACAAACTAGTCTGAGTTGATTTGAGTTTTGTGATATGGTGTGTTATCATACTCAGTGGAGCCATCAGAAGATTGGTGCATTGTACTACTAAACAAATGGACATGGTCATCAAAAATACTCATTTATGTTGTGGCTTAAATGAAATTCAGTTGATCCTAAGGAACTGAACTGCAGTACAAGGCAGGATGGATCTATGCTTTTATGTTTTTTTAGTTGTTGTTGTTGAATCCTAAATCTTCTCAATTGTACAGCTTGGGGCTGATCATACCAGGCAAAGTTTTTCCAATATGTTAGTGTCCAGTTTAGTTGACACCATGTGAATTGCAGTCTCACATTGTTGTTCTTGTTTTAATGAAGGTGCACCCAGTGTGACCTTCTACTGTTGTAGTCCAGCAGGTTAAAGGTTCAACTTGTTGTTTGGGGGTCATATTCCACATACTTTCATCCAAACAACTAACACTCACTGGATGCTTTCTCTTTTCTTGTACCATACTTTACATAGCTGAGAGATGGTTGAGTGTAACAGTCTCAGTACATCAGCAGTTTCTGAAAAGAGAGAACAGCTTGTTTAGCACCAATAGCCGTGACACACTCACCACATCTAGGTCCCTTAATGCACTAAGTTGCTGCCATGTTATTGACTGATTTGCTATTTGCTTGAACAAGCAATTGAACAACGAAGAGACCAGAGAGTGTATATCAACAATTTTAACATTATCCATATTTGTTGAATGTGACTTTTCATTAGCAATGTGCTATTTAATTAGCCAGCAGATTTATTTTCTTATCACTGAGTTTCAGCTTATACAGAGCATGTGATTATTTAATCAAACTCCATAAAAATATGCAGATAAGAGGGTAAATACAAAGACTGATTAAATGAAATCAGCAAAGTTTATCAAAGGGGATCAAATTATGGTGATGTTTGAATAAAATTCCTATTTGAATCCCCAGGTCAACAAAGATCCTAAGTAGTCAAAGTTTACTTATAAGTGGAGCTGACCCTGAGAACAACACAACATATCTGTCCGTCTGTCCGTCCGTCCGTATATATTTAAAAAATTTTTTTGGGTGGGGGGTCGATTTGGTAAAGATTCCAACAATGATATTATCAATTCTAATTTAAGACTTGTGAATAAGGACACTGTTTCTTGAAGCAAATAAAGTTGCTGGGCCATTCTAAACACTAGAAAGATTAACATGAGAAGTTGTTTTACTTAATTTCACTGTCTGAAATCATTTCATTTATGATGTAAAATTGGTTCTGTTTAGTTTCCCACAGTGCTTCTGCAATAGAATCTGATAATGTTCAAAGCATTTCTTCAAGCTTTTTCATTAGTCCCTTTTCTTAACTGTTTCTCGGAACAAAGCACTATTATAACATTTATTAGTCTGTGACTCACTTTTGCCTACGCGTTTAGACTGTTTTGCCCCAATTGACATCAGTGGCGCATCCCAATGATGCTGCCTCAACCAATATAAACAATGACCTCCACTGTTGTGTTATGAAAGCTCTCCTACATGGCCTGAATTGGTAACATGCAATGTCATTTTCCTCAAAGATGACATTCTCTGTTTCTGCACACTGTGAACGCACTTGTTTTCTAGGACAATTCATCAAAATGAAGCTCCCAGAGAAGTAGTTCTCATGAGGATTTCTTCCTTGCAGCTTTGTGTGTTTGTTTGATTCTAAATCTTATTTTAAATTAGTTATTTGGTGGATTGTAAAACAGCTTTAAAGTGGATTAGAAATTGCAGCTTTTGTAAGACTGAGATCAGAGTTGCAAACAAATCCTCCATTCTACGCACCCTGGATTTGAGGCTCATTAAATACATTTCTTACGGTTCAGCAGCTGTTTTCATTGACTGGTTTTATGGGTATATAAATGGAATGCCTGTCAGTGTGTTTAGCGCTTTCAAACTTTGATAGTGGGGTGTCATATGTTAGCATCTGTTGTTTTACTCTCCTCGGCCAGTAAAGTAATTTAAAGAGAAATATAAAACTCTCCGTGGATTTTCTCTCAAATTAAATCGTAATGTTTCTGCTTTTTATGTGACATTTTTTAATGCAGCTACCACAGTAAATTTACTGCAAATGTCTTGCAGCATACCTTTGAAATGAAAGCTAACTTTAGCTTTCTCTAATTAAAACAAACTGAGAAGTTCTCCCTATATGAGAACAAAATAAACCACACTCCAGTGTGGACATATTTATCTTGCTTACATAAATTTGCGTTGGTGAAGATTACAATGTTGGGCGATAAATGGTAGTTTTTTTTACCCATAAACTCCATCAAATTGCCACCTACATTTGAGCTCCTTGCAAAGAAGCACAAAATATCTTGAATAAAACACCAACGACAATTAAGATCAAGCCATAAATCTGTCTCATTAGCCTGAAGCAAAATTCATTTAATGTGTTTAATTTCATTTAATGATCAGGCACACCTTAAGTGAACATGCTGTACATTTTGTAAGAACAAAATATTTTATGTAACACAAGTTGCTAGAGACATTACCTTGGCACAGATTTCCTTCTTGATACACAAGAAGTGTTTTTTTCTTTTACAGTAAATCTGTGGTCCTATTATGGATTTTATTCTTTGACAACATAAAAAAAATTATTGAACTGAATTAAGCTGACTTGAGATGAACTGAACTAAACTGACACACACTGAATTGAGCTGGAGGGAAACTAAAATTGGTCTTCATAGAATAGAGTAGAATGGAATAGACCTAATGGAAGTAAATTAAAATACACACAATATAGTGCTTGATTTTCCATTCCCTTAAACAGCTTCATCAATGTATTTCTAGTTTTCCCTCCTGTCTAGATGTAAGACTTGTAATCTCTTCTTAATTATAGCTGTCACTTGTATGTTTTTCAAGTCTGCCATAAAAATATATCATAAAAGTAAAGTACAGCAACACAAGTGAACAAAGAAATCAGCATTAAAGAACGAAAATCTAGACAAAATGGCTGTATAGCAAATATACAAAAACATTAATTCTGCTTAAGCCCAAACACAAACATACCAGTACCTTTAAGAAAAGGAAGTAAATTAAAATGCATGTCTGTCCTGTGTGCAACTGCCCAGACAAGGTCTGATGCGACAAGAAACAAGCTGACATCTGCTCCAGATAGATTATTGTTGTCTGAGGCCAAGTCTATGGGCCAAGTATCAAGTCTTAATCCAACTACTGCTAAAGTTTAACCAGAACAAAAGAATGAAGGACAGAAATAATATAAGAAACAATTAAAAATACCAAATATTTATCTTTCCCCCTTTTTGGTGGAAAACGTTTAGTGATTCAAAACACAAAGCACTTCACTACATTGTACTGGCACACTTCCAACACACGTAACCTAATGAAGGTCAGCTAAAAATGATCTGTTCGCTATGGTTCACATGACCCAGAAAAACAAATTAGGTGAGGCAGAGATTAGATGGAGGTTAACATGCAACATGTGCATGAATATAGGTTAGTTCTTGAACACCACACAGACTCGCATGTGCTGAAATTCAGAACAAAATGTTAAAAATTCTTCCAGGACTGAGGTTTGGATTCATAGTTTCTGGAGTTTACATATTAATGGTTAGACCCACCCAAATCAAGTGCAGAGTAATCTGGTGTTAGATAACGGATCAGCAACACAGCTGAAATAGAACAAGATATCCGCTAGGAAGGAGCAAATAATGGAAGGCAAAGGTAAATAACTCAATTGTATTGATGCAGCTGAAAATGTTTGGAAAGAAATACCAAAGGTCAAACCTACACTATGCAAACCTGAAATATTTAATCAGTACTAAACATTGTGTTTGTAAATACTATTTCAAATTAAACATTTATAGTATGTTTGTTCTTAAAGTTTGTCAGTATAGATGCAAGTTAGTAAAAGCATTCAAAAGAATGTGTGGATAATTCCTGTGGATTCACTGACTGAAAAAAATCAGTTGACTGAATGATCTAACTGAATGTTAGTAAGAAGATAACTCTGTTCTCATTACTGATCAAGAGTTCCTGGAAAACATTCATAGGAATGGAACAAACAAGCAAGAAAGAATGACGAAAGTTTTATCTCCCTCCTGTTTACCTTTAGACCGCTACATTGAATGGACCTGTTTGCATGTTATTCAAAGCTTACCATCTTTTGGCTGTAACAAACCACTTAAAAAGACATAACACTTGTGTTGTTCTTCTCCTCCGACTCAAAACTATTCAACAACATACCCCACATTCTTTTACTATAGGAACAGTCAATAAATGGAGTAAAAAATAATTTGAGCAACAAAGGCATGTGATTCTGGATGCAAACACCTAAAAATATGTCTTTGAATGTGTCCAATTATTCCTTTTGGCCTTAAGGGCACAGTTTGTGTAGAGGTCTACTAATTATTTTCCTGCAGCTCCTCCAGAGTTCCCATGGGGATCATGGCTGTTTTGCTGATTTATTCTGTCCTTATCAGAAGGGCACTGACTTGTTTGGTTTGCTGTTGTGCCATGGCCGTTTTGATTTTCAGATGATGCAATTGAACAGAGCTTTGTGAGACAATCACAACTTTTAATACTGTATCTTAACCTTATTATGATTAGAAATTCTACACATATTTATCCATGACATGTCTGCCTTTGTCTTCAGGTTGTTCTGTAATGTTCTCTAATAAACTGAAATTGCTTCTGTGTGCAGTGGTTATCTCCAGAAGTTATTTGTCAGAAAGGATTATGAATAAAAATGCACACTGCCCTTTTTAGATTATTTGGTGAATATATATATATATATATAATGTACTTTACAGTTACTTTATAATGTACCTTCCTTTCCTTTGGTCTAATGCATATGATTCTAATAAAATGTATTGCACTTTGGGATGTAGCATAAAATGGGAAAAAGGTCAAGGGTTGTGAATGCTGTTGCATGACAGTCAAAGTCTAGACTGAAGGTTGACAAGTTTACAATAGGCTACTTTTTTTTTCCTTTGCTACCTGCTTTCTGAGGGACAAAGGTCAGTGGTTTCATCTTCTGATTCGGCACACAGCTGAGCCCCGTGGGCCTGGAGGCCTTTTTCCAGTGTTATAAGGGAGGTAACCCATTTTTCAGAACTGGGCTATGCTTTGACAGCTGAGAGGAAATGACAGTGAAGTAGGTCGGTGATCCTTCCTTTCTGAGTTTCAGGCCCACAAGCCGAAGAAGAGAGAGTGGGTGTTTGTTTTGTCCGTAAGCCAGGACACAGCTTTCCCTCAGGAAACTCCTGAAAAATGCAGCATCAGACCTGAATAGTGCTTTGTGTGTCCCAAACTGCAGCTGAGGCAGCAGCAGGAAAAGCTAGAAGGATTTCAAGCCCTTTCCCTTGGTTTATTTGAATCTCTGTGACACCCAGAAAAACTATTGTTAGTTGACGGCTCAGGTAACAGGATATGACAGAGATATGGAGCAGCTACAGCTTGGAGAGCACGCTGATCTCACAACCCTACAAAGTGTCCTGGTTTGCACTTTTATTTCAGCAGTTGATGTTGTCTTTCCCTAAATAAAGCCTTTAATTTTAGGGAATTGTCACAGCTACTTTAGTTTATGCAACAGACTCCAAGTCAGCAACTCACCAGAACATTCACATTCACTTACAGTATATATGTTTTAATTTTCTATTTTATAGATAATCTAAGAATAAATGTTTTTCTTGACTAATATGGGGCTCTGAGACAAAGAATTGGGAGCTTATGCTCGACCTTGTTTGGCCATGTAAACCTTGCCCCGTAGGGAACAACCATTGTATTTTTCCATATGTTGTTTTCTCTGCACAGCCAACTGCTTCCTGTGTTTTCACCCCAGACCTGACGTGGTCTTTGCTCTGTCTTTTTGTGTAAAACAATCTGCCTGGACAATCAGCAACCAGAAAAACAGGTTGTTCCCTATGGCTCATGGTTAGATTCCTCACAGAAATTACACAGAGTTTAAACTTTTCTCGATATCTTGGTTATTCTATAAATTTTTACCATCACACCATTTTGCAAAAAAAATAAAAGTATTTAAATGAATTTAGGAAATTATTATGTTTATTGTAGTTACTGACTCCTTGACTGCCTGACTTCTAAAACTACAGATTTTCTATCAACTCCTGGAGGTGAGAGTATATTGTTCCCCCATTTCTGACTTCAGTATCTATGGACAAACTTTACCATCAATAAATAAAGAATGAATTGTTTTTGTTAAATAAAATAGCTCATCATCTGAATGAGAGTGTGAAGAATCAAACACAATGATCTGTGTTATGTTTTTTACTGGAGCAATCTGTTAGGAAAACATTTTTCGTAAATCAGTTTGAGGAATTGTAGATTATATAATAAACAAGAGTAGACATTACACAGCAGTTTTATGTAACTCTTAAGTTGTTTACTATAATAAGTGTCAAGTTTGGATTGAAAGGAGTGAATGTTATTTTGTACACACACTTATTGGCCACTAGATTAGGTATAGCTGTTCAGTTGCTTGTTAACAAAACGTCTGCAAATTAGCCAATCACCGCTAAATTGTAAACCAAGTATCAGAATATGGGAGAAAGGATTTTTAAGTGACTTTGGATTTCTAATTGGTTTGATTTCACGCAAACCATCTCTCATGTTCCAGTAAGTTGGGGTTGTAAGGATTAAAATGCAGCACTAACATTATGCAAAATATTATCTTTGAGCACCCAGCACATGAAAGCCTAAAGAAGATGGACTACAGCTGCAGAACACCACACTGGGTGTAACTCCTGTCAACTAAGAACAGGAAACTGAGGTTCACCAAAATTGGACACGAATTTCAACTCATCTCAAGTTGCTTTCTTGAACTTGACAATGACTTCACTATACACCAAAATTTCTGAGAAATGTCTCTTACACTGATGCTATTAAAGGTGTACCTAGTATTTTGGCCAGTAAGCATTGTATACCTTTTTTAAGTTCTCTTCAACTTTTCACACTTTTAGAAAATCCTAAGGAAACTTTTGACATAAGTGAAACAAAAGAAGCAAAAAAGAAAGTGTTAGACACAGCCATCAAAATTAAACCTATTTGACAGCCTTAATAATTTGTTTTTTAAATAGACTAAATTACTATTAGTAGTTAGTCAGGGGAATCAGGGCAAAGTCAGCACACCCTCTTTAGCGCACACACACACGCGATGTGTGTGTACACAAACCTTTGGCTGGAGAGTGTTGCGTGTGAAGACTGTTGAGTCTGCAGAGCGAGACAGTCCATGCACTGATCTCTGTCTGCCTCAGAGTTATGCAACACAGGCTTGGCTGCACCACATGCTGACTTTTGATTGGCTCTGCGGGAGTTGCTGATTTGAAAGCCCTGCCCCCCAAAACGGTTTCTCTCTGGAGTCACTCTGACTGAGTGCAGGGCTGTTTTGAAAGACTGTTCTCTATTTTAGAGCGGTCATGGTGGCATTTTGGCAGCTGGATCAAAGATGTTGAGCGACTAAACAAAATCTCTATTTTAGCTATTTGCAGGTGGGAAGAAAGTAGGTGAAATGAAAAAACAAAAACACATTGGAAAGAAAAATCTCTACTATTAGAGGTATATGACCTAGACCAGGGGTCTCAAACTCCAGGCCTCGAATGCCGCAGTCCTGCAGTTTTTAGATGTGCCACAGGTACAAAACACTGGAATGAAAAGACTTAATGACCTCCTCCTTGTGTAGATCAGTTCTCCAGAGCCTTAATGACCTAATTATTCTGTTCAGATGTGGTGCAGCAGAGGCACATCTAAAGGTTGCAGGACTGCGGCCCTTGAGAACTGGAGTTTGAGACCCCCGACCTAGACTAAGATATAGAAGATCCAATAATTCCTCAGCTATACACCAATAAAAAAAATCACTTTATGATAGCTGATAAAATACATGAGACCACCAGAGATAAAATCTGCATTGAGTATTTCAAGTTGTATTTTTTTCTTTTTCTGAGGTGAACAAACTAGGAGCACAGATGCTCCTGGTTTTTACACAATTTCTTTTTTCCCCCTTTGAATCTGTTTAAATAGTGATTTTGCTCCTTTTTTAAACATCAAATCTGTCGTTATAAATGAGTCCACAGAGAAGCCAAACAACTCCTTACCTTGATGCATTTTGACAGCTGATTACATGTATTTCAGTTTAAAATGACCTTAAGCTCTATGTCCTCTGGAAATGCTGATGTGGCATTTTGCAGGCTCAGGGAGGTTAAATGGGAATTCTGGGTTAAAAGGCTCAGTGATTATGAAGGAAGGTAAACATGTGGTTGAACAGCTAATCCACAGAGGGTCATCTAGATCCAGCTTGCTCCCAACAAACATAGAGTTCTCTCAGGGGGTTGAGATTTAGTATTAAACCAAATATTGGTTATCTTATTTCAGGCTTTTCCCGTAGTTTGTTTATATTTTTATAGTTTTTCATGAAGGATGGACATAACTGGATGTGATCAACTGTGCTTTTCATTTCACTGTCCACCATATTCATGCAGACTAAAAGCTTGTGAACTTGTTTTTGTCCCTGACCGGTTATCTGAGTGTGCTTGTTTAATCTGAATGTTTCTTTCACCTGAGAGCATGCAAACTAGATATAGGATACGAGTTCTGGCCTGCCACTGTTTGTCCAGTGCATTAAAGCAACAGAGCAAGAATGGTCATGTTGCAAGAACTTTGCAAGAATGTTGCAGTATTTAAAATACTGACTGGTGATCATTTGGAAAAATGCATCTCAAGATTATGAATTAATCTTGAATGTCTAATAAATAACATCTAATATCTAGAATTTAAGGTTGGAATGACCATGCCACATACAATACTATTTAAAAGCAAGAAAAGAGGTCACTAGTTTTAATTTATTGTTAATTTACTATAATTCACAATTGGGTACAAATTAAATATACAGGCGCAAATATTTATTTAAGAGTCCACTGACATTTGGATAAATGCTCTTTTGCAACTTGCAGAAAACCTACTTGCTATTGGCAGTCAACAACATATTTGCATAGTTCTATTTATTTCATGATCTTCCTTGCTGAGTTATGGACATTCATATAAATTTAATGGCTTTCTACCAGAAGATGACTAGAAATGCCCCAAAATGTTGTAAATGCTTTTGTCTTTGCCATTTAAGAATATAGTCTTTTTGTCATTGTGAGAGAGTAGCTCAATGTTTGTCTTGTTGGACCATAAATCTTTTTGAATAAGAATTTTGACTTGTCCTGCAAATTCAGTGCAGCTTGAAGGTGTTAATTCTGGAGCAGAGTTTTTCTTCATGTTGATTCTGAACCAGCTTTTTGGACAGTGACACTGGTGTTCCAGTAATCTCCAGCTTATGATCAGCATGAGCCTTAGAGGTTCTGTAATTCTTTCTGAATATTCAAACCATTTATTTAGTCTTAGAGTAACAATTTTTAGCATCTGTTTGGAAACTTGGACACAATTGGGTGATCCCAAAACTGTCTGTGGACAAGACAGACCCGACTCACATTGAAGTTTTGGAAAACCTAAGCCTCAACTGTGAAAGATTTGAGCCATAAAAGTGAAGATGGAAGCCTGGAATAAAGCACATAGCCAATGTTTTTTGAATTAGTCACTGCAAAATATATTTGCTTTTATTGTGTTTAAGAGGTACATCAGAAATGATCTTCAAGCACTATGAAATAAATTATCTCCAAATAAGGTTGACAGACAGACACATAATAGCACATTACATTCAAATTGACATCAGCATTGCTAATTGTCTCTTGTCATGAAGGTATGTTTTAGTCAGACAAAGTTGTAATGAAGCTGGACAAGCCTACATTCTTGCTTTCTACAATGCTTGCATGTCATCTAAAGCATGTGTTAGAAAAATAGTTTGCATCGCATGACAAGGCTGTATTTTAAAATATTTGGAATGCACACTGCAGCGCAGCATGTACTTACTTCGTGCATTAAGATGTATGTCTGCAGTCTACAAACCTGTCAGTGTCCTCATAAACTGGGTATTGAGTGTCTTACGTACCGACAAGCTGTCATGAGCTCAGCCTTCTGTCCATCAGGGTGTCAGTTATCTGAACACAAGCAGCTGGGAATGGTGTTTATAGATATGTCTCCCCTGCAAATTAGCAGTTTGAAGCAAATGATTTACAGACTAAAGAGGCAGTAGACACTCACATGACTCTGACATGTAAATTGTGCTAATATTAGGAGATTAAAACATTGAAGCCCAAGGGAAATAAATTTTGCAGAAATACTTGGGTGTTTACTCCTTCACACACAGTCTACAGTCACTTTGAATGAGTTTAAGTTATTTTACTAAGACCAATAATAGAAAAACAATTCAGATTTTCAAAGCTGGATGATACAACAATTATAAGACCTGGTGGTTCTGCACAGTTTTGACTCAGGGGGTTGAAGATAAATGCACACCATTTTTAGATCTCTATTTGCCAAAATTATCTTAACCATATATCCATCTTGTTTTACTTTACACATATGCAGGCCTTCATATTGCTCTATCACATAAAATCCTCAAAACATATATTAAAGTTTGTAGTTTTAGTGTTAAAAAGTTTAAGGGTTGTAAATAGTTTTTCAAGGTAGAATTTTTTATTACTTTGTTTACACCAATACAGTCACCAGCCGAGCTTGTCACCTGATCAGAGACTTTATATGAGGGGTGTTTCTGTGATCCACAGTTTCTCAGCTAGTTTTGTGTCTAGCCGTAAAATAACACTTTAATTGCTATGCAGGATTATATGAAGCACAGCACCAAATGGTGCATTAAGTCTTTATGTGTTTCAGCACACATGGCGTTGCGTGCGACTGCTTTTATTTGTGGCTCTGAAACATAAAATGTATTGTGATATAATAGTAACTTAGCTACTTTTCTTTGCATTAAGGTAGGTCTGACTTGTATAACATTATGACTGCTTATTAACCTATTGTAGATTACTGTTAGTACATCTAAATAAAGTCTTGAAAGCTAAAGATGTGCCTCTGTCACATTTAATGACCTCAAAAAGTGAAAATAACTGCCTCCAAATTTGTAGTAATCCACTGATCTAGCAATAATCCGGGGCTTTCCTTTGACGTCTAGTTTATTGTAGCGATAATCCTACTAATTTTACAGTCAATTACAGTGAGTCAATGTTGGACATTGTCTATTGCGGATTTCACCTGAAGAATCAATTATAAGGCTTTAATCATTGACGCAAATGCATAATCATGGTCACAAAAATAGGTCAGTTCTCCCTGTTGGAAAACACAACACTGGATGGGATGGGATAGTACAGAGCTCATCTGCACACAGGAGCCCTGAAAGACAAAAGTCATTCTGTTAGATCAGGGGTGTCAAACTCCAGTCCTCAAGGGCCGGTGTCCTGCAGTTTTTAGATGTGCCACAGGTACAAAACACTGGAATGAAATGGCTTAATTACCTCCTCTTTGTGTAGATCAGTTCTCCAGAGCCTTGCTAATGACCTAATTATTCTATTCAGATATGGTGCAACAGAGGCACATCTAAAGGTTACAGGGCAGTGGCCCTCCAGGACTGGTGTTTGACACCTGTGTGTTAGATGAAGACTGAATAAAATACACAAGTAATTCCCCCAAACAAGATGTGCTTATATTTCAGTAAAATGCTAGGATTTTTAAGTTTTTCAATGGTCACCACCATCAATATCTGTATCAACTAAATGTTGTGTCAAGTACTTTGGAGTCCTCTGACTTGATAATGCACTATACAAATGCTGGCCACTTGTTGTCACAATAAGCTGAGCCACAACGATCCCCGCCTCACATGTAGGTCCACTGAGTGTCCCAGTGTACCTTAGTGTCGATTTAAAGACCAAAAACTATACACCATAGGGAATACTGCCATTTACTCAGTGTAGTAAAAGCTTTTTTTGTTTCTCATTGGGTCTTTGTTTTGTGCCACTGGCCTTCAGCTATGAATGATGTTGGTTTTAGTCTGCTAGTACAAAATTTTAATTGTAGGGATCAGAAAAATAAAGAGAGAGTGAGCAGCCCTGCCCTGGCAATTAAGAAACTTCTTATTTTGACTTGTTGTATAACAGTTACATAAGGTAGCGCCTTCAGATCTGTCCTGGTTTTTTTCTTTTGTTGTTGTTGTTTATTTTGGGTTTTTTGTCTTCTGTAAAAGCTGCTGAATTCCAGCAACAGTGCAAAGCATGCAAGCTTCGGGGGTGGCCTCTATTGTAATTGAATAAAATCATAGCCATGGAGCATAGCTGCCAATTGAGAAGCATAAAGATTTGGCTCACTGACAATGCTTTCTGATCTGCAATAGCTTTGCACAGCTGGGAACAGGTTAAACGGCTGTAAAGCAATCCTCATAAAGTTCACAAACCCGGAAAACCACAGGAAGGCAATAAACCATGGAAGAACATGATGTTCTGCCATCCAAAAGGAGCTCAAAGCATTCGACCTCCCAACACAATAGAAAGGTCAAGTGTGATTATTAGGTCACACTTAAGATATATTCAAAGAAACATTGTTGTTCCTATTGTTATTGTATAATCTTAATAAGTAATGTGGGTCCATGTTATGTAGAGTTACTGTAGTTCTTAATTAAAGCTATTTTTTGTCTGATTCAATGTAAAAGTTGAGTATTAAGCTAAAATACAATTATTTTGGCAAAATAAATAATTTAAAGTCAAACATAGAAATCTGGAAAGTCTATGTATTACAATGTCAATGTCTGCTTGTTTGTTGGAATATGAAAAAAAAAAGAGCAAAATAGCTATGTCTGTTTGTGTGTTATGATTTGCACAAACAGACATAGCGTATGCATACCAGGCTACCTGTAAGTGTTTTTCTTTGAAGAAGAGTCCAACTCAGCATTATGTAAGGTTTTGGTGTTACCAGGCAAGCTGCGTCCTATTCAGATGTAAGGCATGTAAAGAGAAATATCAGAGATGAGACATCAGATATGCAACGAGACATACTGTATTTTCTCTGTACAAGGAGTTGTCTGTGTGCAGCCAGTTTAACCGCTTTCTGTCTGGCACACATCTACTCACTCAACACACATCCAATTATCAGTGAAAAACATTAACAGTAGTTGAGGCCTGTTTTGACACATATTTGAGTAACCTGAGGTGACACGTTGTTTTTTGTTGCTGGTTTTTTTTCTTTAAAAAAAAGAGTGCCTAGGAAACCTTCTTAGTCACTCAAGCATTTTAAGACAGTTGGCGATGGTGCCGACGGTGGTAGGAGTTCACCCCACAATCAGCGGGGTTTGATCCCCACTCCATTCGTCTCTGTCTTAGGCAAGAAGACACTTCACCTGCTTTGCCTGCTAGTGGTGGTCAGAGGCCCCGGTGGCACTGGTGCACAGAAGGCTTGCCTCTGTCAGACTGCCCCAGGGCAGCTGTGGCTACTATCCAGTAGCTTACCACCATGAGTGTGTGCTTGAATAGGTGAATGACTGTAGTGTTTTATGACTGTAGTGTTTTGGGTTACTCTGGGCTTGATAAGATGCTATGCAAGTACAAAGCCATTTACCATTACCTGCTACATCTTGTATGAACTGCTATTTTAATTTTTCTGAATTTTGCAGCTTCAGAAAATTCTGCAGAGGGGAAAAATGTGTAAATTCAATAGGGGGTAATGCTGATTGTTTCTGCAAGGAATTTCAAGCTGCATCAGGGTTTGTTGCATAAAAATCAAACCGAGTGCATGAAAAACGTTTCCAGAGGGAACAGTCATCTCACCTTGTAGACTGCTTTGTTTCCCAGCTCCTCCCGATTCAGACTAAAACCTTAAGTCTTGCACAAAGAAAGCCTGTGCAAGATTGCTGCTTCAACATCTTTAACTTCCTCATCAGTGAGCTTATTAAAGTGTTCTCAGGAGAATTTTGACATGTCACAGCAGCAATTCAAGATGAAGGGATAATACCTTAATTGCTGTTATATAATTCACTTCAGGACCCTGATATTAAGTATACAGCTTCTGTCTTTTGAATTCAAGTCATCATCAGTCACACCTAGTGTCATGCTTTGACAGGTTATAAATGTCAAAAAGCTTTGCTAAAAACATCTTTCACATGTTCCTGCCTTTTCAGTGGCATGTTAGTGTTAAAAGAATTCATCGTTTCCAACATTCTACATAGGGTGGAAGAATTAAATTACATTTGGCAATTTAAAAGGCAAAGAGCAATGGAGAGGACTCAGAACTATGAATGAGCTAGTGACATTGTGCTTAACATACATGAATTTTTCTTAAATCTTACCTTTAATTTCACTACATATAATCAGTGAGGAAAATATTGTGAGATATATCACTGCAGTAAAAGGCAGATTTATTTTGGCACATTTTGTCAAGGATTCTGACTATATTGTCCACATGCATTTTTAGGGAACAAGATGATCATTATTTCTTGTGTTAATTAGCAGTAATCCTATTGAAATTCTTTTTTCTCCACATGTTTGCAAACTGTAAACTTTTCTCAAATTTTAGTCTTGTTACTTACCTCCAGCCACTGGCAGCTTTACTTAGCTCAAAGCAGAAGCAACAGTTAAAAGATGCTTCCCAGACAGGTCCCATATTGGAAGCACAGCAGGGGGGAGTTACATAATGCTTTACAACCCATGTCTCATAGTCTTTACGCACTGAATTAATTTTTGAAACCCTTATTATGTTGCCATCATGTTGGGCTAAATGGAAGAAGTTTCCCAATTTGATGCAATTTAAAAATTGCATCACTTTTCACATCTGAAAAATATATCTACCCTATCTAATTCACGTTATGTAACCATTTCTTTCAGGAACTTAAATATGCCATATTTGGAAGTGGGGGTTAGTGGAGGGTTTCAATTGTGTGTGTAGTCTTGCTGAGCATTTGTTCCAGGAACAGAGGCATCAGTGTAAATTCAAAACCGATGGCTCTTGACCTTTTGTCTATTTGAGTAAGATTTTCTGACCTGGCAGAAGTCCTTAAAAATCAGCATGGATACAACCAGTGGCGGCAGGAGTCCCACTCCCTCTATGAGAAACTGTGACTGACACACAATTACACAAGAAAGGATTGCATAAATAACTAAAAGTGGGTAAATACTTCTATGACTCTTAAACCTACATAAAATGAGAACCACTTGGAACAGATATATGGATAAATTTGTTTAGAATTTGATTTTCCTTTCTGTTTTTCAGGATTGGCTATGCTGCCCACATTGACGAAAGGTATCAATAAAGTTGTTTAGCTGTGTATATGTTTCTGCATCCTTGAGGTTTATGTGTGGGGGAGATCAAAAACCACATTACATAACCATAACATAATTATCTTCAGTAATTTGCAACTCTTCAGAGCAACGTTTTCTAGAACTACTAATCCTAGTGCCAGAAATGCACTGCACAATTTCAGTTGTAGAAGGTGTAGCAATAAATATTTAGCAATTGTTTAATTTACTCTGCATGTTGACATTTTTAGCAAAGCATGCAAGTTGGGAATGGAAAACAATCTGACCAAATGATTCCCCTGCATGCAAACCCAACCACTTGGAGGCAGAGCCAGTCTTTCCCTGCACCAACCCAAAATTTCCATCTGAGACTGATGTGTATTCAGTATGCATGTGTGTGTATGTGTTGCATAACTTCAGTAATCCAGCAGAAAGTCCTTTTTTAGCTGTTTAGTTTCATGTGGCCTAAAGCTTAAACTCACAGAATCATAAGTGAAGATTTGAGTTTCAGCATTTTTTAAGAGAGTATTGATTTGAGAGTTTAACTTACCAACAAAAGAATACAGTGTCTTCCAAAAGTATTCCTAGCCCTTGATCTTGTCCACATGTTTGCACATTACAGTCAGAACATCTATTTATTTGAATTCAGCCATCTTGAGTCTATACACTATAGTATTCCCTTTTTGCTGCAGGTATAGAGACAAGTCTTTTGGGGTCTCTTCTGGCTTCACTTCAGAAATGGTTGCCAGTTGTTGTTTTTTTCAGAATTGTTTAAGCTCTGTCAGATTGGAGAGGAAGCTTTTCTAAACAAAATCTTTTAAGCCTTGATCCCAGCCATCCTGTGCTTGTTCTCCTGTATCAGATTTTCCACCAGGATTACCCTCCATGTAGCTACATCCATCTTGATAAAAGAGCTCCCAATGAATGATGCTGCCACTACCATGCTTTGGTAGTTGCTGATGTATGCTGATGCTATTTGCCCAGAGCAACTTCTTGCACATGTTTCTTTTGTACCCTACATTGCTTATGACAAACTGCCAACGGAACTTCTTAGGCCTTTCTTTCCATAATGGCTTTCGTCTGACCAATCATCCACAAAGCCCAGACTCTTAAAGTACTAAACTGGTAGTTTTTCTGTAATTAGATTCTTCCACCTGAGCTGTGGCTCTCTGCTGCTCCTAAGAGTCACTGGACCTTTGTTGGCTTCTATGCCAACTAATCTTCTGATTTGTCAGTTTAGTTGAACACACATTTTTCAGCAGATGTGCAGCAGTGCATACTTGTCGCCTTCATACCTCACTGTTCAGATTTTTAAAAAATGTAAAACCTTTTATTCTTTACCTTATATTTCTCAACTATGTGCCGCTTTGTGATGGCCTGTGCAGAATATCAAAATAATACACTGAAGTTTATGGTTGTAATGTGATAAAAGGGGAAACTATTCACATGTTGCAAAGCCCTGTCAACAAGAAGATGTTCTAAAGCAGGGGTGCGAAAGTCATTTTCAATTTTGTCCATGTCAAGATGGTGAGTGTCTCAAAGGAACAACTGAGGCAGAATGCATTAAGAAGGTTAACTCATAACTAAAATATTGTAACTTTCTCTGCATTCAGTCTTTATAAAAATGAAACATTTAACATTGAAGTAATTTGACATTAAACACATAAAAACTGATTTGATTTGACTGATAAAATAACATTTAAGCACACTGTTGTGAAGTTTTATCAAGATTTAGTTTGCCAAAGAGTCTAGAGGGCCACAGAAATAATTATGACGGCCGGATTTGACCAGCAGGCTATGAATTTGACTCATGTTCTAAACCCTACTTGATATGATTGCTGATGAGTTTGAGAACGTATTTGATATTTTCAAAGGGACCCTTGAATTTTGAATGTTGTAGAAAAAAGTTTGGGCTGATGAATTTTTTAGGGATTTCTTTAGAGTATTTTTGCACTTCCATTTGGACCTGGTTTTAAGAAGCTAAACTGAATTACGCTCACCATTTACCTAATGTGTTTTCAAAGAAGCTGCAAACAGCAGTGAAACAGACATCATGGCTATGGTTAAGAGACATCTATTTTATCAGCTGTATTTTTTTGGTGTTATGTCACATATGAAGCATGCCTGGAAACTTGTCATCAATCAGTTGCAAATCAAAGGCCACTAAAATGAATCAGGAACACACTGTTTCGGAACCAGCCTTAAAATAGAACAAGAGAGCAAGCAAAGTACTAGCTGAAACCACAGTCCTAATTGTCTTCAGGTTTTTCCTGGGCCTCTATAGTTATTGGCATGCTGGCTCTACAGCCAGATTGAATTTTTCCTTTGCGGTTGAAGCTGTTTTTGCTATTAACATGAGTGTGATTAAACTGGAGCACTGCTTTCTGTAAATAACCCTGAAGCCTCTTTCATTGATAGACTGACCAGAAGTATTTTGTGTGAAACAGCCAATAAAGACCTGACTGTTTCCTCTTTGTTAAATAATTAATGCGGCTCTCATTTAAAACTGCACACCCATCCTGCCTCTAGTGAAATTCAGAATGCGACAAGCAGAGGATGCATTGATCTAGACCATCAGCTGCACAACCAATCAGTTATTCTGTCACAGATCACCTGAAGGAGACCACAGATTTTAATCGGTGGTGATGAGTCTCAGGCCAGAAGAGGCCATGTTTTCAGCAATAGATGGATACGAGTCTAGTCTTCGCATCAGGAAGCCACAACATATCTGGTTGCATGCAGGCTGCCAGCTTGACTAAAGGGAAATAGCTACTAGTACAAAGTGTTTTTCCCCTCCTCTGCAGATTCCAGTCCACAGGCAAACTAGCCATTATTACTTCACTATCATTAGTGGTTGTGCTGTTTTTGACTTTTGGGCGGGGAAAACACTTACATAACGATTATACACAATGACTAAGAGTATGAAATGTGTCTTATTCAAGTCTGATGAGACGACTTCAAGTTGCTTATTTTTGCAGGAGAAACCATGTAGTGCCAGGTAAAAGTATTCACACCCCTTTTACCTCTACATATTTTGTCAAAAACAATTTTGTTTTGAGATGTGAAAGATCAACACAAAGGAAACTTTGAGATGAACGTAATACATTCTTTTCAAATCGTTCAAATACGGAAAGGATGATGTGTCTTTTAATTGGGCACCCCCAAATGTTATGAAACTCACTGTCTTCTGAAACCACATAAATAAAGATTATCTGCATATCATATAAAATCAACATAAATACATTTGTTCAGTTTGTTCAATAACAAACACCATTAAGACAAACAAGGAACACAGCAGACATGTCTGGGATAAAGGTCTGGAGAGTTTTAAAGCAGGGTTGCCTTATAGTATTTGTCAGATATTGGGACAACTCTAAGAATTTTTCTTTCACAAATGTTGAAAGAAAATCAAATGTATTCCCTGCATGGTTGCTCACAATCCACTTAGGACACATGTGTGACAAGGGGTGCTTTAGTAATGTGAGACTAAATTTGAAGTTTTCTGACATACATGCTATGTGAGGAATAAAACAAACACACTGAAAACACCATGTCCAGCAAAACATAATGCTGTGGTCATGCTTTGGTTTAGCAGGGGCAGGTGATGTAATCAGAGCAGATGGCAAGATGGACGGAGGCTGGGAGAAAATAATGATAGAGGCTGTAAAAGACTTAAAGTAGGCCCAAAGAAATTAACACAAGAAATTTCTTCTGTGATGTGCTTAGAAATTTGTAAGCATTTAAAAACTCTGTTTAAAATGTTTACTTCAAGATGAAGATTTGGGGGATTTCAGTGGATTTCATGTCTCACCCTATTAAGTGTCCTCAAGCAAAAATGGGTAACAATTTAAGTGTTAGCTTGTGAAAGCTTAACTTATACCTAATTAGGTTTCATTGAAGATGACAGGACAAACTGAATACAAATTGTTAGCAGTTCAAAAATAATACACAATCTCATTATGATAGAATTATGAGAGAAAGACCAACAACATGATATATTATGTAAACATACGGTTTATTGCAACTGTGCAGTTGTATCCAAAAATTACAGTTGTCAACTGTTTCAGGGATACTTTATAGCAACAAAATCGTAATTTTTACAAAACAAACACAAACAAAATTTAGCTCTAGTAACGAAGAAGACTTCTCCCTGTGAAGTTTTACACATGGTCCTCATTTGGTTAGCTTTTGTTGCCGTGTGAAAATACGTCTTTGGTAGCTGGAAAAAACGACAACAATAACCAAAGTCTTGTCAGAAATGCGATCATCGCTTACAGGCACTGTTGTCGTGCCATTGTTTTCAAGTTGCGATCTGAATAAGGAAAGAGACCATATACTGGACGGCACTACCTACAAACAAAAGAAGTGCATAGGCTGCTAGAAACACAGCCGTCTGCTTGCAAACCATCCTAACATTATTTTCCTCAGAGACATTTCATCTGTATGTACATTGTAGTTTTCCTGTGAGTTAAGCAAACAAAATGGCAGATATGGACGGACCTGTAACAAAGACAGCTTCTGAAAGCCTACTACACTGCTCTTATTGTACAATACAACTGATTTTTGTTCTGAATTTAACAAAAACAGAAGATGTAGCAGAATTAGTTTTACCCCCATAACCAGCAAGCCCCGACAGCAAACAATACAAGTCTACATGTTTTATGAGATATTACAGTATTCTGTTAGTTTACTGCAGCAGTTCATCAGATTAGATGGAGAACATTGCGCTGACCTCCACCGCTGTAGCCTTAGCTTATCCTGTGTATTTTCCTTGTTATGCTTAGGATGGACAGGAACATGGCAGCAATACACTGTAGGTAGATCAGAAGTCTGTATGTGTCTGAAATGTGCGGTTGGAAGTCCATTAAAGTATTTTGAGATGAGGTGAATCCACACCGATGGGACTGTTCTTGTTGAGACTTGGAGGGCCGTCTCAGATGGGTCTCCTCTGGGTCATGAGGGAGTGAAGTCCCAGCACTTTCCAGGTTAGCGCCTGCAGGGCAAGCCCAATCAACACCTCCTTGCTCTCCCCCTTCCTCAACAGAGGAAAAAAGGAGGGTGCTTTGCTGGAAGAGTTTGGCTAGGGAGGGAAATCCCCCACCCTCTGTCTAGGCTAGTCTGCCCTTTCTATGCTTAACACTCATGCCTACGAAGAGAGACTACGACAAAGAGCTGGATGGTACACAGGATGGGCCTGATACGGCACCAGTTTTAGAGCGTCTCTAGTTCTGGTTTTGTGCTTATCAGTATCAGCAGTTCATTTGAGTCCCATCAATCATTTACAGCACCGATGACTCTTCTTCGATGTCCCGAAGGGATCTCGGTGGCGGCGATTTAGTAACGCTTGCGTTCAAAAACGAGGTCCACGACTTTTAAAGACAAAGTGGCTCTGCCCGCCCCAAAGCAGAGCCACTTATACAGCAGAGCCAGTGCTGTGGCTACAGCTCTGCTGCTGGTTCTTTTGCTGTGGCGCTGGGGTCACCCGGACGTTCTGATTATCCAAGAGCACATCTGTCGGGATGCGGGACTGGAACTTCTCCAGCTGCTCCGGACTGGCCAGGTTCTTAAGCAGGTAGTTCTCCCTCTCAAGCTGGTTGTTCTTCTCTGCTAGCTCCTTTATCTGCTCCTTGAGGATTTCCACCTCCTCACGCACCGCGTACATCAAGTGGTTCTTGACAAGATCCTGTCATTTGAAAACCAAGAGATGGATCAGATTCAGAATAGGCATGGAACAGAAAATCTTGTAAGACAAATGAGTTTATCGCAGAACTGATGCATGCATTTGGTTCGCCTGTTGATTTTCTCCTCAGTTTTTCTGAAGGGTATTATTACAATTAAATTTGCATTTTATGAACCATGTCATTTGTAAGTATTGTTTTTTTTCTCCCAGGACTTGTCTTCAGCTCTGAGACGTGAGGAAAAACATGTCTGTACTTGCTGCTCACTTCAGGAGATTTTCACTACTTTTATTCACAATTAGTTTTAGATATTATTTCTTGCAGATGCCAGTGATTCTAAATGTCCCAAATAATCATTCTAGGAAAATGATCACAAGGTTATTTACAGGGATAAACAGCCCATGTAATGTGATGAATGAATTCTCTGTTTACAAATTATATTGAGGTCAGACTGATTGCACTGTCATGCTGTGACCTGTATAGCCCAGCCATTATAGTTTCTGCTAAAAGATGCATGAGTCTACTATATAACCTTTCTGCATGCATTAGCGTTGTGTTTGGTGTTCATTCTCTACTTACCATGGCCTGCTCGATCTTGTTGTCAATGGCCACCACGCTAGCACCAGAGGCACTGCAAACAAGAAGAGAGAGCCATAAACACACTGATAACTTCACATGCACTGTTCCTTCCTGACGTAATACCTCTGACACAGTGAAATAAAAAGCTCCCAGAACAGAAAGAGAAAGAGATCATCACCCTGCTGTTATCTGAGATGGTTTAGCGTGAACTGCACCAAGAAGTTTATGACTCTTTTCAGATCGACTACAATGTAACAGAGTCATTGCATCGTAAACAGCGCCAGCTCATGACACGCAAATAGTGGCGAAGTTGGTCATTCAAAGAGTTTGTAACAGTAAACAGCAGCAGAGGGCGGCTAAGGGATTACAACAAACTCGCGTCGGTTCATTTTCATTCAAGCACTAATCGACCAAATGTACCTGTTGTCAAGTTTGACCGAAACGACGTCTCCTCCGAGCAGCGAGGAGAAGAAAGAGATGGAGAAGTTGTGCAGCTGGTAGACTGCCACCTCCATCGGAGTCTTAGCGAACATCTCCGTGCTCATGTTGAGGACCACACTCGTTTGGATGATGCTTCTCGCCACGATTGCGACTTGGTCGGTCACCGAAGTGAGTCAATAAGTGAGGATCCGATTGGGATGATTCGGTTTGTTTGGTTCGTCGAGTTAGTAGCGCTGCACTGACTCCTCTTGTTCTCTATAAAGCCTTGGAGCTCAGTGCTGTGTCAGGGTTATATGTCAAGCTTCGCCGGTTTGTACGAGCGACTGTCTGTTGCTATTTCTGCCCCCAGCCTGTATTTGTAAGACTGGTTTCGTGACGCAAGCATAAATTATGCAAATTAGCTTTAGGGCGGGAGGGAGGGGAGAGGAGGAGGCAGAGCTTCTGTTGCCTTCCAGGACTGTCAGAAGAAAAGAAATCACTAATGAGCCATATTTTTGGGTTCTGATAAATACACCCCCCTCCTCTGCTTTTACATAATGCAATGCAACAGGGTACACTTTGTTCTGTACGGTCCATCAAGTGTCTAATTCACCCCGATATTTTTTTATATGCATGTAAACTGTTTTATGAGAATCTGTTCACAGTAATTTTCCTTCTAATGAATGCTTAAAATGGAACATGAACAAAATGATCACACATGATTGAATGTGAAATGGTTCAATGCTACAGAAAGGTACTTTTTAAGCATTTTTCACATTCGATAGTGGATATCCGGTGCATGTTTTATTTTTACTCAGAAACTTTTCAGATGTTCTTGAGAGCCAAATGACACAAGCACAATCCACTGCAATTTTAAAGTGTAATCAGTGTAATCAATGCATTATCATATTTTTTTTATGCAACACGTCAGTTCTTACACAGAGCAACGGCTTTCACCAAAAGACAAAACAACCTCCTGGCGAACGAGTCTTAATATGAGGCTTTGAACGCAGCATTGCAAGTGCCCCGCTATTGAACTTCTGTTCTTTTTCAAATGCAGATGCATGCATTTAACCCACAGACCGAGATGTGCTCCACTTCTAACCAACCTAATAAAACAAAATGAACTTTTGCATATGCGTAAACAATGTGCTGCCTTTGTAAACTAACGCTTGATGTGATCAAATGTCCCATGCACTGCGCAGTCGTCTTAATCAAATCTGATTCTCACGTGAATTGGACAGTAAAATAGGGTATTTGTTTTATGTTTTAGTTGATTAGATTTTCACTGATTTGCTCATGTGAGTTTCTTGTTATGGTGTAATTGATTCGCTGTGTGCAGAAATTGTTGTCAGTGTGATTCCCTAATAACTTGGTATAGTAATGACAATAACATGTTGTCTCCAGGCCTTGACCTACAAATTGTTTATCAAAAGGTCTATTTTCCACCCAAGCACGTGCACACTTACACTTTATTTAGGTATTTTTTTCCATATAGTTAGGTAAATTTCCTTAATTTAAGTCTGAACTCGATCGCCCTCTAGTGGTGGGAAAGTAAGTTACACTATACACTACAATGTACTGTACATAAGATAGCCTTCTTTTTTTCTTGTGGGTTTTTTTCCAGTCATCCTTTGGCACCCAGTTTCAACTTGCTTTTCCTTCCTCAATGTTTAGAGCTATTAATACATTCATTTTATAATGTTCATATGTCACACTAATGGAATTATATTTCTAAAGAGCACAACAAAAACGTCAGGAATATTTTAGTGATGTAAATAAAGGTTATTAAGTCTGCAACGATCATCCCTGATTATTTATTAACTATAAATAATCACTCAACAGTCCCTGCTCCCTGTTGCATGACCTTCTGCACTTCTGGTAGCATTTTGAACTTGTTACCACATGTGACGCAATTGCATTAAGTCTCCTCCAAACTGTAATAAACAGATTGTGGGCAGCAGTACATGCTGATAAAGCACACAAAATGTCAACATATTTTTTCCCACTGAGCAGCATCTGAATGTGTTGTTAGATGTGTTTATGATTGATGCAAAGTTTAACAGATTTTATGTCATTTCCTACAACTACTCAGCTGTCGCTCTGTGTACTCTTTTGTTGGTGTACTTTAGTGATACTGTATCAGCTGGATATATTTTTTTTGAAACACCTCTAGGTAAAACATTTTGTTCTACTACACCAGGAAGAACATTCAAAGTTATTCAGTAACTTCTGTGGAATTTTTCCTCTGAACTCTGAGAGCCTTCCATTTTTAATCATTCATATCCAATTGAACATAATCAGATTTGTAATACAATTATTTGATATTTTGTTAAATTAATCAGTAGTAAAGCTCATACAGTCAGAAAAAATGACTACAATTACAGAAATATGCATACCCTTTTAACTTATAGTTATAGAGTGGAAGGAAAATAAACTTTGTTTTTAAATTTTGTCAGCAAAAACAATTCCGAAAGATGTGTTGTTTTATGTATTCCACCTCCTGAATCAATATTTTGGCTCAAATTACAGCTGCAGGAACTGTACATATCAAGAGGCACACATCTTTGTGCCACTGACTTTTTAAAATACTTCAAATTTATTCTAGGTCTGGACTTTGACTGGGTCATTCTAGGGCATAACTACTACTCTGAGCAGTTTCCCTGTCTTGTTGAAGACAAGTATCACCATAGCTTGATGCTGCTGCCACTACCATAGTTAACATGGTTGGTGTGTTCAGGAAGATACTGCTTATTTTTTCCAGCACACATTACATTTTGCATGTTTTCTAGCAAGTTTTGGTCTTCTCAGTCCACCTTATTTAAAATGTTTATAATTACGAACTGTAATGACCACAAGCACTAACTTGGAATTGAGCACTACCTTGTAGACAACTGCAAACTTTAACACTGTTCCATAATGGACAGATTGTCAAATTAAGCAACTATTAGATGACATGTCACTAAATTCTGTCATCTGAGCAACAGATTTCTGCTACTCCTCAAGAATTATTGTGGACCTCCCTGCTTCGCTGATTAATTCTCTCCTTGTCTGGTCTTTTACCCTCTCTGCAACTCCCATGTTAGTTTGCTGTGCTCCTTGTGTTTTGTGACGTTGGTTGGTCACTGACATTTCACAAAATTCCTTTGTTGGCCTTCACAGAACAGCTGTATTTCTGCCAAGAAAAAACTACAAACACATTGACTCTATTACTACTTAGAGGACCTTATGAAGCAGCTGACTGCACTAGATTTTATTTAACGGGAACAAAATTAAAGTAGTGAAATACAAAACACAACACTTTTCAGATTATTTGTGAAAAACATATTTCATAATTTATGTTACTTGTACTGCAGTATTGTGAGCTATCTTGTTTTGTGGAAAAAAAACAAATATGTTTAATTCAAGTGTGTGGTTGTAAAATGATAAAATTATGAAAAATGTGAAGGGCATGAATGCATGTACAAGTTCTTTTAGGCAGGAGTCACACTTCTATCTAGGCTGAAATTCAGTCTCCAAAACATATCTTATATGTACTGAACACATGGTGATCAAAAAGATGAATGCATACTTATTTCATTGCTTTGCCTCGTTTTAAGTTTTAGAAAAATAAATCTTAACAACAATATGTTTTTCACAGCATAAACAACTTCATTTAGCTTGCCAGCAGCCTGTTTCTAAACAGTTTTATGTGCTACATAGACATAATTTTGTTCCTTCTCAGTAGCTGAAGTGGCTCATATTTCTGATAAACCATTGGTGCCTTATCACATTTGATGCATGCCAGTATCATTTAGTGAGTCACATTACAGCCAGATCACAGTTTCCATCAGATGTCCAGAGTTCCAAAGCCAAACATGTTATAAATTATTGTTCATATGCAATAATGGCTGAAGAAGAAAGAGGGTGAGTCATGCTGCCAACTGTTAAGCTCCTGCCTCAAGCAACATTTCTGAGTTTTGACACACCAATTTCAAGATGTACGCATCAATAACTGCCAGAAATGCAAACTGTTAAATCAACAGAAGATGTAAGCAAATAAACAAAAACAAGCACATTGTTTTGAGCTTGCTTTCTGGTCATCTTCCTCTCGTTTTCCATAAGTTTGTAATGTATGGCGTAGTGAAAGTGTGGTCCAACAATGTGGATAATTGCCACAGGCTGCAGCTAGAGGCTATCTCAAAGGAAGCTGATCTCAAAGGAAGCTGTCCATGTGGGCAACAACATTAGCTACAAACCCTGAATACTGAATGGTCTCCATAAACCAGCACACCCACAGGCAGTCATTACCACATCTCCTTCAGTGTCCTGAGCAACAAATAACAAGAAGGTTTGTGTTTTTCATATTTCTAATGAGATGTTTTATTAAATTTAACATGCTGTCAATATCTGTCATTTATTCAGAAATATTCTCTCTAGCAAAATGTTGTGCAGAAGATACAGAATATTTGATGAGATTTAACATGACGGGATTGGCATTGCAATTCAGTGTCCTTTGCTACTAATGCTCACAGATAAACAAGAAAATGTGCACATTTGTTTTATTAATGCAGCACAATTTTAGAAATTATTAAGAGCTTCGTAGAGCATTCAGCATTCATTAGTGTGGCAACAAATCATTAAAGGTGCAGTCATATTATTATATATACGTATATAAAAATTGATGTTACATGGAACCAAATGTGAGAAACTTTAGCAGATGTTTTTTTTTTTTTTTTAATGCCATAGTCTGTCACCTTTGAACTATGTGTTCTTCTTTTGATAAACCTCTGCTCTGAATAGTACATGTGGACTGGAATCAAAAGTGTGGCATTTAGTGTTCTGCTGTGATCGGACTCAGTTTGTTGCTTTTGCCTTTCTGTCATCATTTCTTTTTAGTAATTATTTCATATTATAATTCAGTCACTGATCAGCTACTTAAGTCACATTTACGTAAATTCAGTTGCGCCGACGCTTACCTGTTTTGACGCTCCCTAAAAGAAACTATGACAGTTTGGCTTATTAGGTGATCAAATTATAAGTTCTACAGGGTTAAGTAATAGGGCAAAGCTGGTCTTATTCAAATAGAAGGCAGGTATCTAATATTGTGTCAGGGTACGACAATGTGTCTAATATTAGGGCTGCGTGAAATTAGGAAAACATTTGATATGTGATAATACTGGATAACATTGCAGTAGCAATATGACTTGCGATAAATATTTAATTAAAAAGTGTTAATGTCTTTCTGGTTGGGGTTCAAAAAGAACATAGACTCCAGAAAATAAGTAGATTAGCAATACAATAGAATAGCAATTGGAAAAATGGTAATCTATTCTTTCCTTCTTAACAACAAGGTGTTATTGAAAAAGTTACTCCTGCCTGGCATCTGCTGTTTTGGCAATTAAACAACTTAGCTAGTTGCTTAATGACTTGACTATCTTCCCAGCTCTGTAACTTTTATGTTACAGAGGTTGTATTTAATACAAGCTTAATACTGTAAGCTTGTATTAAAGCTTACAGAGCTTTAATACAAGCTCTGAGCTTTAATACAAGATAGTTAAATAATTATAGTGACACCTTTGCTGTCCAATTAGTTCTTTGGGAAATGCATATTGCATGTCCCAGTAATATACGGATAAGGTAAATATGCTGTGTATAGTGCAATCCTACCAGGTATAAAGAATACTAAGTTATTTATTTCTGCTGTTTAACTGGAATAAAATCTATGTTGTTTTAGTAAAAAAGAAAGACAGAAAATATCCATCCACAACTCAAGATCTCTCAGTCGCTGACAAATTACTTATCTTCCGCTCCATTCATGTGCTACTCTGTCTTTGTCACTGTCACTCTCATGGCACCATCATGCCAAATGTCCTGCTCAAAACAAGACAAATTACTTTCCCCTCCTCTGCTGCACTCACTTACCGGCGATCCGGCCTTTTGAAGAGACTTGGTGAGTATGGGGGAGAGTAGCTCACAGTTCTGTCTGGAAAGCTGTAAGGGAAATGGGGATGATAATAAAAGAATCTCTGAGGTGGTTCGATCACCTGAAGAGGAGTCACAATCCTAGGAGAAGGCGGCCTTGCCCCAGAATAGGCAACTCCAGTGGGACACGTCTGGGACTGTCCCATCGTGGTGTTAGTGACTGTCAGGGCTGTGAGAGGCTCTTGGCCGTTTTCACACTGTTCTGTGGGTGTTTGTACCCGGGAACTGCTTCCTCAGGGCACAAAGAGGCAATTGAGCAATGACGATACTTCTGGCTCTGCAGCCATGGCTCTGAGTGCCATGCTCAGACTGATACTTGTATGATGTGACTCCATTCTAGTGAAATACAATAGTCCTAGACACCCAGCGAGGATGACAGTTCTCTGAATTGGGGCCAATTGCTCCATGTATGCAATGCTGGAGTATCTCTCTCAGGCAGACAAAAGAAGATATTTCTCAAATTGCAGCTTCAGAAAGCAATTGCCATGCCGGTCTCTGTACTGTATTTTAACAGTAGTATTAAAGTTCGCTCAAAGTACATGTAAATATCGCAAACTTATCAAGAGCCTTCTGGGAAACTGAAATTGGTCAAATAACAGCTGACATGTCGACATTTGTTTGCAAGCAAATGCAAACTGAGACAGATTAATGAAACTAATTGACTGTTATGTAACATTTCATATTATGTATGTGGTGTTAAGGAAATCCTTCAAAGTTCTGGGTTTGCCCGATGCATAAATCCTCTTTTGTCATCGGGGATATACTTGTTTGGAGAGTCACTGCTATGGAAAAAGAGCTCTAAGCAGCATTACTAAGCCAGTCTTGATTTGACAAATTGTACGCCTCTTTCCAGTTTGACAGCTTTGCATAAATATCTCACATCTCATTTTAAGCTTAATCCTGTCTGCTGGCAAGAATGTTGTGACATTTGACATCCCAACTGCAGTGCAGATAAGTCTAGTGGTAAAGGTAGTCATGCAATGTAAAACTGGATTTTCCATTCCGTGGACCATCTGTCAGATTTATAGATGCATCCTGTAATAATCTTTTAAACTATTCATTATAAAATTTTAGGTAATTTACAATTACAAAAAAGATCAGCAGCACAGGGGAGAGGGAAAAGAGATTCTTCTTCTTCTTCTCCTGGAAATGTATGCCTTGGATGTGTCATTTACATCAGTTGCTTTATGTCTTAAGTGTATGCTTATATTCACTCAAAGCACACTGAAGGACAGCATGTGGGCATCTCTGTTAATTTCCTGACCTATGTTCATCCCATTTCCAATAGTAGTTCATCTTAATTCAGTTTTGAATTTGAATTGGACTATAGGAAGAAAAGCTTTTTTCATATGGTATCAACTGTGATTATGATTGCACAAAATACGACTATCCAAGAACATATACAGGTTGGTATAAGTTGTTTATTTATAATCTCTTCTAAATTAAATGTAATAAACAAACAGGTTTCATTAAAGTCTGCATTAATGCATGTACGGTACCATAAATTTAGACCTTCAGCAAAAAGGATCTTTTGCTGGAACTAAAGGAGGGGCAAAAAGAAAATGTGGCAAATGGCACTGTGATCAGTATCGCAGCAAACAAGCTTGGGCACTTTGTAACTGCAGACACCAGGACACATCTCAACAAAAGTCAGGTGTTTTTTGGGTCACATCGTAAAGAATTACCCTGCCATATCCCTGGATATTTAAGTGTACACTGCAAGTCAGCTATCAGAGTTGTTGTGAAGGTGTCTACATCTTATTTAAGCTACTTAAATAAGATTTTTTTTTTTTTTAACGCCATAGTCTGTCACCTCTGAACTATGTGTTCTTCTTTTGATAAAGAAGAACACATGGCTCAAATGAGCCACTACTCATTTGAGTAATGGCTCTTTCAAGCTGAATGATGCACAAAAACTAATTAAGAAGAAAACCAGTCAGCTACATGCTGCATGCTCCTAGTGGCCAGGTGTTTTATTGCAAATTATGTCATCTGTTGAGAGTCAGAGAGTAATTACGATGAGCAACCTTGGTACGTTGGCAGATGCAATTTTTTGTTCTGAAAAAAAGAATCCTGGGGCATGCACAATCATTTGCATTCATATTTAACCAAATGAAGATATCCTTGAACAAAAAGAGATAAGGACTCTTGATGGGGTATTCTTTTTAAAACAAGTTTGTTGTTTTTTGGTTCTTTCATGTATTTTTCTATATATCTTTTCTCATGTAATTTTCTTTCCCATCGTATCTCTTCTTATTTTTTTCCCTGTCTTGTTTCTGGCTGAGTTTGCAGCTGTGTGACCCAAGTCACCAACAACTGGAACAACAGTGGAGCAACTCAGGCCATCGATGAGCCGCCCCCTGGCGTGCGATTATGTGCTTAGTTCTGTTTTTGTTTTCCAGTGTGCACGCTGATGCATGGCGCTTGCCGCACTTTTGTATGCCTGCGTGGCCTGCTCATGCACGTCCCACTTTGTCAGCAGGATCTGGATTTAACTGGATGATAGGCACCCTGCTAACGCTCACTGTCAGTGTCATCCAAACACTGAGCTGTTCCCACAGACTCCTGCAGGCTCCTCTGCTGAGCCTTAAAGCTATTTCTTTGTCACCTGTGAGATGATGATGGAGTCGTGACTAAGTTCCCATGGATAATTTTAAGTCACTGGCGGTCATTCTGATAAGATATCCAAATGACCAAAAGTCACACATTTCTGCAATAAGACAATGAACTGAGGAAAAAATGGATGTAATAGGATGTTTGTCTGATGTTTTTCATTAGTTTCATGCACCTGGTGATAAAAAGCTCCACCATACTATGCATTATTTTCTTGGATATGTAGGACAACTCACTGGAATCAGTGACTCGTTGTGGCTTCTTCCACTGTTTTTTATATTAGCCTGAGGATGTTACATCAGACTGATCTTTGCCAGCAACACAACTTGTGTTATACACCTGTGACAAGACCGCAATAACTCAGCTCACACAACTGGAGCTCTAAATTATGACAAAAATGACAAGTCAACATATAATCCATCAGCTGAATGTATAGAGAGTATTTTCATTTAAAAAAAGCTGTCAGATGCAATATGCTCATCAGGTAATATGCTATCATAGAAAGCTGAAAAACTAGGAAATGAACATTAGGAGTGTGCAAAACCGAAAGAAAAATTAAAGCAAATCTAGTGTATTATTCCAAATATCCTTATTTTACACATGAGGTGCTTAATTTTGAAATATTATAAGTCAACTTCAATACTCTCATGTTGTTTCTGCAATAATCCAGTCCAACGCTGTAAATTCACTTTTCCAAATTCCACCATGGCTTGTGTCTTATTGACAAACCTCATCAGACGTTGTCTAAACTTATCTTCTTTCTTAATTAATTATCTGAAGAAATGAAAGTCTTTCAGCAACACACCTGTTTGAGGAAGCATTTCAGTAAGAGTCAGTGGGGTTTAAGTAAAGCAAACCTTTTTTTATTTAGTCGTCCTTTTGTTATTCTTTGCAACTGTCTCTTATTTTGAATACAGAATAGACACAACAATTTTCAATTTAAATCATATTTAATATGTAGTTATGAAATTTAAAATCCATTTATTTACACCATTTTATGCTTCCTTTGGGAGATATGACCACTTAATTATGTTTAAACTTAAAGCAAAGCACTAACCCCAGAAATAAAGCTAAGCAGGGTTCACACACATAAACATCTATAAATTCAGCCAAGCCATAAAGGTGCTTTTAAAATTTTCACTATGAAAAGAAACTTCTGCTTCCTATCACCAGGGAACCTGATATAACATAGTGTTGCTGTGAGGGAGTACAATGGGGGACTATTCAGCACCTCTTGAAGCGCTCTCTTTTAGCAAAACGTAAAGATTAAAACCATTGAACGCTGAACTATTAAAAAGCGCCAGGCCAATCAGATCTCCACAGAAAGGCACAGTGAGAATCTCACTCAGGAAAGTTGAGGCCTGAGAGAACGTGATGATTGCAATATTTCCACAGCCTGTCTGCATGGTGAGAGTCCCCCACAGCGTGAGACAAACAGGGACAGGGACAGATGTGAAGACTCTTAAAAGGAAACATGTTGATTTAGAGCAGAGGAAAGCTGGAGGCATCTTTGTCTACTATAAAAGACAAACCGAAATGTGTGTCCAGCTGCCGCCCACCCAGGCAGGTAATGTTTCTGAATCACATGAATATGACTACAAATAAATTTACTTACTTTTGATTTCATGAACTAGTTGCATTGGGGAAAAATAATTATTCTCTTAATGGCAATGCTTAATATTTGTTCAAAACTGGATTAGAGCATATTTTACACATACATGACAAGTAGAGTTGGCTCCTTTGGATAGAATAATTTAATCAGATCTATCTTTGCAATATGTTAAAGCTGTGACCTGAATTAATCTACCAACAATTTGCTACCCTGCTCTGTTTCTGCATAATATGATCTACAATGTTTAGATGAGAATCTAATGTTTGCTGTTTGTTCCTCTGACTGAACGATTCACTTTATCTCAACAAAGTCTACCCAACAACTAACAGATATGGTTGATAGGTAGTCTTAGATCCTGTTTACCTACTTACATCTCTCAAAAGAAATTCAAATTTAGACAAATAGACAACAGGATGTGTTGTAAAACAAACTCATTTAAGTCAGATTTCAGAAATTTTATCTCTGGGAGTCAGTTAATCACGATCATTGATAAATCAATTCATTTCCTCCTTTCTGATATGCTATTGAGCTGAGAGTCCCAAACATCCTGCACTTGTCAATGACATGAATCCTTGAAACACATTTAAGGATTTGCACAATTTTAGGATGAGACTGAAAAACAACATTTGAACCTGCAGCAAGAATATCCAACCGTCTGATATTTCCTATGGTAATGGTATGACAGTTGTGACAATCAAGATATGATAGTGTTGCACTTTCACTGTCTTGTTAGAATTTTCTACTGCACAGCGTGTTCTGGGTTTAAGATGGCCTATTATAACAAAAACAGAGTTCTCGCACACCTCAAAAAGTCTTTAATTTCCTTTAATGACATCTAAATTAGTTTGGGTAAAAGAAAAACAACTATGGAAAAAGTTAGATTTCTGGGTTTTTCCTTTTCTTTTCATTTTCTGAAGGACAAAAATGGACCTTAAATGCAATGTTTTTACATTTATCTATTATTAATTGACATTCTTTATCTTTGATTTGCCTCATCAAATCCCGATGTTGAACAGTTTACCCTCTGACATACTGACTGGATGAATCATTTTACAAGTATTTATTGCATCCTAGTCAGAATCAGCTACGAGTCATTCTGACAAAGCAAATGTTTCTGTTCACATGTGTTATCATTTCTAATATGACTTAGGAGTTACTGTAGGAAGCATTAGAGGTGGAACCAGTTTGTCCATTGTGAACTGTAATAATAATTTAAGTTGATGGAAAACCCTTGATCTAAGAAGAATAATTTGCTGTTTTAGTGATTAAAACTAGCTAGGGCTGAAATTATGTAATTTCTTATTTGGAATACTTTAAGCATCTTTTCCATTGAACAAACAGGAAATGCTGCCGCTTGAAGTCGCTGCCGACCTCACAATTGCTTACAGCACACAGGACAAGCTGTAGATGCATCTTGGCTTATTTAAAACCCACACAGAGGGTAAACAAATCTGCTATCATGGTCATTTTAGGCTGAGGCTGAAGCACCTCCACCGTGTACACAAGGTGTCCAAAGTTCACTTTTAAAACCAGGGAACATTCTTTTATCTGCTCTGCACGCACACTTCGTGCAGGTACACTGATCAGCCATAGCCCAGTGCAAATGAAGATGTGCATTCAGGCATGCATGTTAGCAAGATTTCCAACAATGCATG
This sequence comes from Xiphophorus maculatus, assembly GCF_002775205.1. Taxonomy (NCBI): domain Eukaryota; kingdom Metazoa; phylum Chordata; class Actinopteri; order Cyprinodontiformes; family Poeciliidae; genus Xiphophorus; species Xiphophorus maculatus. The sequence goes on along the minus strand of NC_036465.1, from coordinate 14,538,738 downwards.
CAGGCAAAAAGTACAAGTGTGCATCATGACACAAAGACATACGTGTGTGCAAAGAATACATGGGAATGCAAATTATAGATCAGCGATGTATTCAGACGAAGCTCAGACACAAATGTAAATGCAAAGACCCCAGTCTGCCTTTTCTCTGCCCATGTTGTTTTGTACCTAAACTTAACTTTGTGATCAATTTTAGCTCTTCTAAAACTGTGATCTTTTTGGATCACAATAAACATCTTAAAAATATGTAATTGACAATATAATGATTAATGGTAGCAGAAGTGGAAATGAAGCAAATGGCTTCTGGAATTATCTCTCACATCGGTCAATTAAAAAAAATCATAACAAAAACGAATGTGCCAGCAGACAAAAACTCTGTTGCAGTGAAACCTGCTTCTGACGTGGCACATCTTATCAGATCTGGCACCTGAGTGAGAAAGTGTGCGTAAGAGTCGTTTATTGTTTTAAAGAAGCTCAGATTTCCGCACGTAAGCAGTATTTGGGAGCCAAGAAGTTGTCGTTTTATCTCAATGCTGAAATCACCAAGATCATGCTTTGATGTATGAGCTTCGCACATTGATGGTAGTGTGTCTGTTTTAAGCTGACACATCAAGGAAAAGGCAAGGAAATTGCAAATAAAATAAAAAAATGCAACTGCTTGTAAATGGCGATGGAAAATATATATTTTTTAGACCTGGAATGTGGAAAGAAATCATAAAATTAGAGAAAACAAGACTCAGAGAGACCCACTAGTTCAAACCTGTACTGCACACCAGAATGCTCATCCAGGGTTGTTCTTCTTAAATACAATGTGGAATTACTACGCCCAATAATAATATATGTGCCAGCTTGTTTGTGAGCCATTATCAATCATTCTGTCTACTAACCAAAAGCTGTTTCAGTTTATCAAATCTAAAAAAAAGACAAAACTTTCTAAGTTATTACTACTTTTGCAGGCTAAGCATGGCACTGTTAAATATGTCACTTTTTTATTTTATTTAACAATAAATTGTTAAAAAAATTTTTATGTTGGAGATTGTTTAAAGGAAACTGGAAAACAATTCACTAAACAAAAATACATTTATTAATGTTGATTTAAATGTATTCCTGAAATTCATAATTTTTAAAAATGAGCAAATATTTAGTTAATAAAATTGTATTTGTAAAAATGTAAAAACACACAAGTATTTTAATAATTATTCTCCTTAATTGCATCACAAATGTTTATCTGTTAGCCTTACCGTTCAAAAACGTTGGACACTGCTACCATTGCTAGAGAAAGTGATTCCTTTGAATTTGTCTATTTGATCTGCAAAGTGATAATTTATGATTTATTATTTAGATATAGCACAGATACCACACAAACATAAAATAATTATATTTAAATAATAACTAACTAAACTGATCTAAATTTGCTAGTTCTTTAATTCTATTTTTCATAAATGATTATTTTAATAAATATTGATACAGTTTGTATTTATGTGATATATGTTTAAATTGTGTTGAAATTAACACATACTTAAATAACTAAAAGATTTTTTCTTATTGTCTGAATTATTGAAACTTTGCATCCCAGTAATTTGCATAAGACATTTTAAATAAAATAATCCTGAGCCCTTTAAACAGGTTGCTTCCTGTTTGCCACTTATTTGTCATTATAACTGATTCACTCATGTACTGTAAAGTAAACCAAAGTCTGTTAAGTCATTTTGAGGAACTGTGTCAAAATTTGAGGAACTAAACAAAATCACACCTTTTACAGGTTCTTTAGCAACTCCCAAAATGTGCACGTACACACAAATGTGCATTCACAGTTAAAATTATAGGTCACTGTCTTTGTTTTCTTGTCTACTTGTGATGGATTGCTGTCTTTAATGCTTGTGGGTTTTTTGTTGTTGTTAGACTGCAAAGTCTTGCTACAAAGGTGTCAAAACAACTAAATGCCTCAAGGCATCTAACAACTTTTCCAAAGTCAACAATTGCAGATTACTAGGAGTGTGAAGCTCCTGTTGTTTTAAATATTATTTAATTCCAAACATATTTAAATCAATTTTAAAATGTGCAGCTTTTGACTTGCCATGCAACTTTTGTGTCTTGCCTGCCACCTTGTGCACAACCGTTTGTCCTGCTGCCTCAGCCGTGCAATTCTTCAGTCGGGTCTGTCTGGCTGCTTTTCTGTCTCTGTTCTTCCTTTCTGCACAGCTCACCTCCTTCTTTAACAGCTGGTATTAATATTATTCCTGTCTGTCCTCATTGTCCCTGTGCATAAAAGCCTCTCTGAGTGGCGTGCTTCAGGAAAGCCTAACCCCCGACTTTGTCTCTAGATAATTATCCTGTCTCTGACCTGTCTCGTCATATACCTAATTGCCGCCTGCCGTATTTGCCCCACCTATATTTGGCCCAAGTGTTGCTGTTATGCAATGGGAAGGACCCGAAAACATTAGGACCTTGCATGAGGAGACACAAGGTAGGAAGGGTTACATTGAAACGACTTCAGCCTTGTGGACAATGGACTTAGATATTTGTATTTACTCTGCAAGTGTACCATGTCGGAGCTGTGTTCCAGATTAAAGGTGAACACACAACAAGGCTGCCCGGTCATGCCCTGCTACCCTGGTGTGAGAAAGTGAAAAAAAACAAAAAACTTTCCCCCCTCCAAACACATGAATAAACTTGTAGATTTTTGCTCAGACTAGAGTAGATAAAAAAAATCAATTGAAGATAAGCAAACCTGCATGTATATTTGTCCATGTGTGTTAACTAGTGAATTACATAAAGACCTTTTTTTTAGCACTATCGCTGATTACGAAGAAATGCTGCAAGATATGCACATTTCTTCACACCCAACGCCACTCTCTGTTTGCTTAAAAGAACACAATGCAACTCTGAGCCAACACAACTGGAAATATGCGCTTCTTAAAGTTTCGTTTTATTTCTAGTCATGTTCCAGGTCAAGCACAGGCATGATGAGGCAGACAACAGACGTCAAACCAGTGTATCGCTTTTCATCAGAGAGCAATTCACGGAGAGCTTCATATCTGAAGGTTGAGCAGAGCATGACCAAACACCAAAACAGGAAAATGCAAAAACGAGGAAGAGAAAAGATGAGGAAGAGGAGGAGGGACGAAGGAGGGCTTTCGCAGCTGTTGTTCGGCGGTGTTTCCTCTGATAGGAGATGTTGGCTGTACTCCCAGTTCTTTAGGTAAACTACCAAAAAAACATGGTTACCTCAAGGAACAAGGGTGGGGAAACAGGGTGATGGGGGTCATACTAGTTTGTAAACATAAAAATGAAATGAGCTAAGCTCTTGAAATAAATAAAAAAGAAAAAAGAATTTCTGAATGGAGTTGCCACAATCAACTAAAGTATCTAGGCACTTTTTCTTGTCAAGAGGAAAAAGTGTGCAGCATAATTTTGAAACAACCTACCCTATTAGTTGTCAAGCTCTCGATCTAAAGGTGAAAAAATCTTTTACTTTATGACATCTACGTATGTTGCACCTAGAAAGCATCATTGCGCATGCGCAACATGATGCTTTAGAGTAACTGTGCAGACATCTGCAAAACATGTTAGCCTCTTATCATGGGATCAAGATGATAAGAAGAATCTAAGTCTTTAATCTGTCCCACTGGATGTCCCAATGTGTTTGTGGAAACAGGTGTCACAGCCTGTTTTAGACTATCACTGCAGGCCAAGAGTTTGCACAATTACTCCATTCTATTCCCAAGACAATTAAGATCATGGACAATGAGTGAAACACACATTGACTCCCAGAAGTGGCTGCCAGGAAACAAACTGGTGACATTACCAAGATTATGCAGAGTTGGCGTATAAGATGTGCAAGAAAAAATTACAAATTAATATATATAAAGTGCCTTACAAAAATATTCACACTCCCCAGAATGTGGTGAATTACCACTGACAACATCATTGTAAGTTATTCCGATTTTAAGTCTAAGAAAAATACACACTAAACTAAGTTTTTGTCTTCAAAGGTTTTTGTTAAGAATCTAAGAAGTGCATTTGTGTTCAGCCCCTTTAGTCAACACATTACAGAACCACCTGTTGCTGCACTACAGTTGTGATTCTTTTGTGGTGTGTTTATACTAACTTTACACATGATTAAAATTAAAATTTTAACCTATTTTTCTTTGTAAAATAGCTCAAGATCAGAGCCCTACACTGACCTGCTAGAAGGTGAACCTCTGCCAAAATATCCTCCAGCAGCCTGCAACAGGTTTTCTTCCAGTACTGCCCTGTAATTGGCTGCATCCATTTTCCCATCAACTTTGACTACCTTCCTTACCCCCTGAAGGAAAAAAAAAACATCCTGACAGCATACCTGATGCTGCCACCAGCTGCATCTTAAATGCTCACTCCAAGCTGAGTGTCTAATTTGATCAGCTACATTATTTTCAATCTGCTTCAATAAAATGTTTCACAAGAAGAATATGTCTGTGCAAGAAGGAGAGGAAAAGCTCCCCGAAATCGAATTGCATCCTAAGAGGTGCTCAGGGAAGCTTTTTCAGGTGCAAACAATACTCACAGCACAAGAAAGCCTTTGTCAAAATCTGATATCTCCTCCTTGCGAAACATTTAAATTTGAATAGGTGGAAGTATCTTGCTAAGCTCACAGCTTCAGTTTTCTTTTTATGCTTCCTAAGTGTGCAGAAAAGCACAGAAAAAATACTCTCTTCCCATTGATATGAGCTACAGTAACTTCCTTTCTCTTTGAGCCACCAGAAAGAAAGTCTGAGAACAAAAACAGAAGAAAACCCAAAAAGGCCTTGTAAAAAAAAGGTGGTTCAAATAACAACACTTTCATTCAAGCTGGCTACTCAATGGGCAATATAATGAACAAAGCTGTTGAAGGGTTGTTTTGCCAACACGGTCACACAGTTTTTCTGTGTGTTTGTTGTGTAACCTCTTGTGAGAACAGGACAGCCTTGGGAGCACTCTGCCATTACAGCACATCTACAGATCATTCACGGTTGGAGAGTCAGAACATTAACCACGGGTCGTCCTAATCCAAGACAATCCTCATCACTCATAGAGTGATTGCTGCAGCAGTGAGAGTTTTTTTTTGTTTTTTTTTTTGTTGATATCAACTTTAGTATCAGCATAAAAACCAATCACAACATTCAAAGTAAGGGTCAGGCCAATTTTTGAAATTGAAAACAAAAAGTATGAACATTTTGTCACATTAAAGCCAAAGTGTGGACAGCACTTGTCTGAGGCACCCTGAGTCAATATTCTTTAGCGATTCCTGCATACTTGCTGCCCAAGGCCAGCCGCTGCCTTTGCACCTTATAAAACAATCTGTGATCAGTCTTAAATAATTCAGTCCAGGTTTGTCCTGTGTTTATAGTGTTTACTTGTTCGTCTTAACCTTAATGCTAAATAGAGATGACTTTTTGTGAATGTGTATTCACAGTTTGAACTACTGATTGTCAAGCTCAGACTAGAGTCTTTAAAAATCTGTTAAGTTACACTCTAACTGAGTGCTAATGGAGAAACTTCAGTCATATACTGTCTTCAGTATCCTAAGCCAGCTCTGGCATGCAGCCATATTTCTTTACAAATACACCTTGCACAATACTGGTACCAACTCGACTTTGTCCTGCTACACATGCCTGTAAGCAATAGAAAACTTGCTAAGGGTAAAACTGATAAATTACTTTTTTCTTTCCTTATTTGACAACCCTGTTCTGTCCAGTACTGCCCTCGGCAGAGAGCCACCAAGGCCACACCAGAAACCACTATTGCTTACTGCCTTCCTAGAGCAACATCCTACAGTATCATGCTGCCACCACCAAGTCTTGGCATAGGGGTGATGTTTTTAGGGTTTATTTGCTGTGACCTCCTAAATCACTGGTCAGTGAAGGCCACATTTATGGAGTGTTTTCCTGTCAACAGATCCGTCCACCAGAACTACGCATCTCTGCAGCTGGTACAGAGATAATGTGTGGCAAAAGTCAAAGGCTATTTACAACTTTTGCAAGGTACTGAATGTATGCAACAATATTTGCTTTCTTTATTATCAAAGCCCCTTTTTCAGGATATTTTTACCATCTTGAGCTTTGTGCAGCACAACACACCTGATATTCAAAGTGCTTAAAGCATAACAACATGTTTTTCTCTGCACCTTGACTGAACATTTCAGACTTTTTGTAAACATTCTGCACAAAAAAGCAGAGTTTAGTAACCTCCTCTTCAGTATGTGGACTATTCCCTCCCACGCCATGACCTGGCATACGAGAGCAGCCTGCAGAAGAAGCATTGCTCAGATGAAAGTTAAACAAGCCTAAGGATGATGGATCAGTTTGCACTTAAAGGTCAGATGAAGCAAGTGTGTGGAGCTGACATGTAAATAGGCGATGCAAGGCAAAGAGGGAAAAACTCCTGCAGCAGATGATTATTTCCTGCTGGATTCCTGTAAATGTGGGAGAATTTAGCACTTGTGGAAAATTACTGAAAAGCTGAATATGTACTGCTGGCTAAATGGAAACATTTTTTTTCTTTTTTCCATTTGTGTTATTGCTCCTCTGACATGTTACAGTTGACTTGTGATATACGTCCAGCTGTGATTGCAAAGTTTCAGTGAAGTAAATGCTGGTCTTCCTGTTTTGCTCAGGCGCTCCCACAACAAAAGATCCTCCCACTGACACACGAAAACCACTTGACCCCAACTAACTTCAACGAACACTGAAAGGTTGCAACCTTAAACGTTACGTAAACGGCTCTCTCTCTCTGTCTCTCTTTCCTTCCGAGGCTTCCCGTTATGTGACACCTTACATTCAGGCTAGTAATAAATAAGTCTTTGTGTGCATTGTAGGCCCCTGAAAGGCTTGTGTCACGGATGTGGGTGGCAGCCTAGATGGAATCTGGGTACATATGAGAAGAAATAGTGTTAAGTAAGAGAAAAATAGTCAACCTTCCCTTTTTCTCATCAGCCTGGCTGCATTTGACTATGTTTTGTCCAGAAACATCGACATGCTTCATGTAGGACTACTGTTTCGCTTAATCCCAGATTGTCGACACAACAAAGAGTGCAAACATAACGATGAATCCCTGAGTCATTCGTTTCCATGACACCATACTGGAAAGAATGCAGAAAGGGCATTTAATGTTGCTAGCATTAGTTGTCCCTAATGGTGGTGGGATGGCACGAAGGGACGGAGAGAGAGAGTCTTGTCAGATCCAACCAGTCTAAACCGCTCCTTGCTGGAGAGCAAAGCAGACAGAAGGGAGGTCATGGACAGGATGCATCTTGTTATTTTCGCTCATTTGACTTGGCTGGTGCCTCCCACTCTCTTTCAGTCTCGTCTCTTTCTCTGTCAAACAGCCAGAAACAATCACAGACTATCTGAAACTTGGCCGATATGTTCAGATTTTCCTTCACAACATATTGTTTCCCAGAAAGAGTAAAGCAGAGCCAGACTGAACAGGCCTACCTGTCGACAAATATTTTCTCATCTTCGCCCTTCCCAAACTCCCCTTCTATTTTATTTTAGTTGCTCTCTTTTCTTTCTTTGCCAGTGGCCTTTCCAGGAGTGCAGAAACCCAGTGCATGTACAACAAATCTTGGAAATTTTACAGGAAACTCTATTCATCAAACCCAGAGTTTGATGGTTCATGGAGATCTGCAAGCCAATTTTAATGCAGGGCATGAATACTCCAACCCTAACTCACATTGTCAGCTACATTTTATTCAGCGTCTGCCAAGTTCCAGTATATTTTAACTGGGAAATGAGCTTTCTTGAATAATAAAAAAATAATTTATTGCCAGCTTTATGAAACAAACCCATTGCACCACAGAGCATGCAGGTTGCCCAACATGCTCTCCAGTTTCCCAGCTTCACACCTGGATGAGGTGTACAGCTTGTTTACCTTTCTTTCTCGATTTATCAGCGTTGCACAGTTTAATGAAACTTTTTCCCAGAATTTCTCTGGGTGTTGTTGGAGCCACACGTCACATGTGAGACGTTTCAACATAAATCCTGTTTACCTCTACTTTCAAAACATCCACTGTATACAACTGTTTATTCCACAGAGAGAAATATAAGGAGAACCCTTGTACCCATTTAACTTTGTGATGCATAACTCAATTCAAGATGGGCTGCTTGGCCAAAATTATGTTCCCCCTCTTATTACCAAACTCATTACCGTTTTAGGCATTGCACGACAGGAAGAGTCTTGTTTAGGAAAGTCAGGTCTCCCTAAATTGCATCTCCACCCCAAGAACCTAAAGCTGTTTACTAACACTAACATTTCATCAGTGCTGGAAAACTGCAGTCGTCCTGTAACTTTAAAAGCAGAATGTGGGATTGGGGTCTTATGTGGCAACTTTTGAGTCCTGATAAAAAATCCAAGAGCTGCTGAAGCTCTGAGAAGTTGTTCTTTTTTCTAAGAAATGAGATGCTGCATCTGCAGAGACGCCCCAATGTTATAGGAAGCCTCAAGAGGAATATAATTTGGAGGGTGAATTGAGCCCACCAATGAGTTCAGCTCTACTGACATTTATCCCTTTTAAATTGTCCATGTTTAATTGTGCATTTTGTATTAATGCAAGTGGTTTAGTAGCATTTACTGTATTGTGTTTTACTGTCACAACTATCAGCAAAACATCACTCTTTGAAAGCTTGTGTGCAGTTATAAGAAGGGTTTTAAATCCTAAATCTAAATACTGCTGGTGACATGAATACTTTTCAGTTTTTTCATTAGGTCAACACATGACATAAACTTGTGCTTGTTCTAAATAAGAATGAAAACAGGAACATAGGACTATAACTTTCTGATTTATTTGTAACTAGCTATTGTGTACATGACGTTGTTTTTAGCTCAGATTCAAGCAGGATAAATTATTAACCTGGCTTCAAATTATGACTATGAACACATGAATTTAAACTTATAAAGGTTTTTCTCAGGATCTACACTATAAGTGAAATTGTCAATTGGTCTTGTGTGAATTGGAGTTTTCTTTGTAGCTCCAAGGCCAGCATGAGGCCCTGAGAAGCTGCAAAGTTTACTAATATGCTGGGTCAATATTGCTTTAGTATATCTCATTACTAGGTCATCCTCCAGGTTGATGTATGTTTCTCTGAGCCATTATTATCTTTTTCTTAATGAAGCTGCCCACGTTTTTCTTGTCTTTCATGTAGTTAATCTAAACATAGCCACAGTTCTTCTGTATTTGCTTTGCACCTCTCTCTCTCGCTCTCTCCCTTTGTGTCTGTGCATGTGTACACTGAGAGTACATCATGTACCCAAAACTGCATGTGAATAAAACCCAGGGAGAATAAGATAGGCTAATGATAGTCCTGGCTCAGACCTGCTCCACAAAAGCACCGTCTGGGTGCATTGTGTGGAGCTGGCTACTGTGGTTAAACAGAAACGAAAGTGATGCAGTGTGAGATGAAAACACTTGGGATTATGAAACAGGCGTCTAACAGAAAGAAAAACAGTTGGAGCAACATCAGAATTAATTTCAAATAAAGTCTGAGAATGCCAGTCTTTTAACAACAAAAAGGTATAATTATCTTAGGATTTTGAAACATATTTTTGTTGGAAAATATTTCCTATGTTAAGTTAACTAGGGGCACAAAGAGTTTAAGCTTTTCAAGCAACATACTTATCATATACTTGCTGAAGTGTTCAATGCTCATCAATAGTCATTTGTTTCCATTGTCTCTACGTTTCACCTCCTCTTTAAGTTAACAAATAGTAGCCAGGAAGGTCAGAACACCACAACTAACACAAAGTCAGAAAACAAGTGGGATACGCCTGTTGATGAAAGCAGAATATGGTGAACATTGCAGAGTCCTGCATCAGCTTCCACTAAGGCTACTATAAAGACATCATGTAACAACATGCTTTATAAACTCAAACTTGAACTTTTTGTCGGGATTTTGTATCCATACAGCACAAAATAGTTTGTTACATGGAAAAATTATGTATCATTTTTAAAGTCTTAGACGGTTTTATTAATTTATTCATTAATACTTATTTTTTTCAAACAATTTGAAATCTACGTATTTTAAACATTTAATCTGAAACCCCAACAGAAAATTCAGTCCAACAAGACTCTTAATTTATTCTCAGTAATGAAGACAAAGGAACACACCAGACACGGCTGTCCACCAACACTGACAGACTGTGCAAAAAGAACATGAAGGAGAATTGCTTGATTAGTCACCTATTAGTCATGCGATACTTGATGAAAGAGTGGCAGAAAGAATCAAAGCCATTTCTGAAGGAAGAATGTTACAAGCATGTAGGGCACGGGAAGCATGTGTGAAAAGGTGCTCTGCTCAGAAGAGGCCAATGTTAAACAATTTAGCTCACATACAAAATGTTCCAGCAGGAAAATGACCTAAAACATACAACTAGAGACAAGGTGGAATGGAACACTTGTTAGATTTTTAAATCTAAATCTGGATTTTTTGAAATCCTTTATCTTTCCGCTTCACAGTTATGTACTACTTTATGTTGGTGAGGTTTGTGGTTGTAATGTGTCAAAATCTGCAAAGACTCGTGTTGTGTGAATATTTTTGCGGAATCTTACGAGGCTACCCCTTGTGCCTTATCACTTTCCAAACTAAATACAGTAAAACATCTAAATAGATAGAGGCAGGATGACTACACTGACTATTTGAGTTAGGCTGCATGCAAAGAAGAGTGTGCTCTCTTATTATCTAATTAGGCGCCACAGCCATGGTCCAGAAAGATAAGACAGGGAGCACCAGTCACAGCTGCTCCACCCCACCACATCACCGCCTCCTCTGCACACTTGCATACGCCGAGAAACTGCCAACTGGAACTCAGAGAGATGTGGAGTAGAACAAAACTCAAGGAGAAAGAAAAGGCAATGTGGCAATAATGAGCGCAAGATCCTGAAGGACTTCCTCACATTTTTTAAACCACAAATATATAGTTTCAAAGGGTACATTTATAAAATCATCACATTCTCTTTAGGTTCTGGACAATTGTTATGTTTTACAACAACATTCTATCTTAAGCAGTATTAAGAGAACATCCTTGGGGCTTCTTTTACACAATCAGTCCAGTAACTCATGAGAATTTCCAGCATACATTACAAAAAGCTGTTTCATAACAATTAAAATTGCCTGTCATTTTTTTTCTTCTTACATGATCCTGTGGCCATTTTATCATTGGCAATATAGAATAGCAAGTAAAAGAGTCTTAAATCTTGCTCAAAATAGTTGTTTCATTATGAAACACAGAGAAATACTATGAAAAAAACATATATATTTTAACAATTTTTTTCTTTGTCATTCTCAAGAACAAGGGTGAAAATTATGGGGGGTTTTAGCCAAGCAAGAATTATTTTTTTGCATTATAGGCATGGGAGGACTAAAATATCTTGCACACATGCATCCTTCTATCCCTGCATATGCTAACATGCAGCACACAGATTCTTATTTCAGGTAAATATCTAGTATTTTGTGAAGTAGGGAACGTTTTGTGAGCCTTTATAGCATTGGCAGTGAGCAGGAAACATACTTTTGGGAGCCAAAGGGGAATCCTGCTCCTCAGATAACAAAGCAAAATACCAGCGAGTTAGCCTGAGTGCTCAGGAACAATGTCGCATTTTTGACATACTGGTAGCCCAATTTCCTTTGTACTGCAATCTGATATCTTGTTCTCCTTAATGCCTCCCTTTATGTTTGGGCTTGGTTGGTTGTGTCTGCTCAGGCAAGGGGAGCTGACCAGGTCATTCTGGTTACCTCCTGTAACACCCATCTTGAATTGTAATGGCCAAAGTTGAGTTTGAATGCATTTAATTTTAATGGTTTGGAAGAGCTCATGATCAGCTCCCTGTCATAATTCTTAGTTGCTTCTCTGCACAATCTGATCTTGAGGATGTGACTTCAACAACTAACACGTGTCACTCACAGATTTTTAATCCTCCTTTGGTACATACAGTATCTACGCTTGGGACAAAAGAGCTTAGATGGATTCTGTTGTTGTGTTGTGCTAATAATGCTTTGGGTCACCTCTGTATAATGAAGGAGTATTCAGGAGTGTTCCTGTGCTTTTAAAATGCCTCATGTCAGTTCAATGCAAAAACTGAAACGACCAATAACAGACCAGTTTCCAAGTTTATTCCTACCATTTGGCCAATATTTGACAGAAAATCTGCCATGTGTATTTGGACCACTTAAATATGGTTATTTTGTAATAAACCCTGGCTGTTTCATGGACAGAGAATACGCAAACAGATTTTTATTTTTATTAAAAAGATTTTAATATTTTTTCAGCAAATGAGCTTCGTCCAAGTCTTTCATTTGAAAATGCATACTTATGTTTTCGCATTCCACAGATTTAACCTATGTTTTTTCTCTGTGCTTATACTGTATTCCCATGACAGTCTGACATAGCGCTTGGAGATTCATCATGCATTTTTTGCTCAAACTTATTTTGGTTTTATTAGGGGTCCTAATCTGTCAAAAGTCAGCTGGTGCAAATGGGGATCTGAGCCAAAATGAACTTGAATAAATTGTAATACAAACCTTTGAGATACCAATGTACGATTATGTTAAAATATAGGTGAAAAGTTATTGCCATAACTCATTTAAGAAAATCTTGTAAGGAAATTTTGCAATTTTTGGGGTGTGTCCAGCACCTATTGACTGAATAACCTGTGTTCCTTTGGTGACAAGAAGGTAGTGAGTCTGCAATTACACCATACTATTATTATGGCTGTGCAGAAGAAAAATGTGTTCAGTGATATTGAGACAAATAATCTAAACAAAGTTCACGGAGAAAAGGAACAGCTCTCTGCAATATATCTAATATTTGTAATGTTGCTAAGAGCAACTGAGTACAAAGTGGCAACAGTGTTGTTTAAGAAAGAGTTGTACGGCCCAGATTGCATGAACTTGTGGTTCAGGGTGTGTCTGTACATTTTATACATTGAGACACACACCCCCGCACGCCCACACACACACATTCATTTCTGTCTGCACAACAAGATCATAATATTGGTTTCCATTGTCTGTGTTTGTGCAGGTTTAGGAAGTAAAATGTATGCATTCTTCATGTTTTGTCTTTGGTCTAATAACCATTTTCTCACAGACAGTAGACCTAGTGTCTGAGGCCCTTGACAGTCTGACGCAGTTATAAACTGGAACACCAACTATGTGAAGGTGGTTCCAAGAATCGTCTGGCAATGCACCAAGAACATTCCCATGCTGTTCACAAAGTCACAGCACAACAAGGCAATAAAAGCCCAATTAAAAATAAATTGTTTTGCATTCATTTTTAACCAGGTCCTCCAGTGAACAAAATGGCATAGTATGTGTTTCAAAGACAAACAAATACATGCTAAATTGTTAAAGTAGTCTTTTATGCTGGAAAGTGATCCCTGACCACCTCTTGTTATTGTAGAGGAAACTCTGGAAAGCGAGAAGAAAAAACTTTTCATGAAGACTTCCTCTCTCTTTGGCACTCTGTTTGATTTATACCACAAACATCAGCACTCTGCCTATATCTTACCTCAGCTCACTATCAACAGTACCCTATTTTTAGTTAGTCCGGACTATGCTTTGTCTTCTTTCCAGCCTCCTGTCTGACAGCCTGACTCTTACTGAAGCTTCAACTCTCCATCCTGGCATTGCTCCTCATGGCCTTTATTTGTCAGAGACATGAATCTATTACATCCCCCCCCCGACATTTTTGGCCTTATTGCCCTCTGCAACTGTGTTTCAAACACAGATGCTCCAACAGCTCAGACTTTTCTTCAACAAGCACAAAAAATAAAGTGTAATAAAAAGAGAAACTGACCAGAGTGTGCCTGCACTTTGTTCTAGGCATCAACTCAAAAGCCAGGTGTCATTAAAGACTCCATTTTAGGCTTTAATGCCTCGGTCCAGAGTGTGACTAAATCTGCTTTTTATTGGCTGAAGGTGCCTTTTATTCTAAGCCAATACCCAATGCATGAAATGGAACTAGCTGTGTGCCATGTAGGACCAGGAAAAGAGCAGATTTTTATTTTTTTATGGATTCTGTATCCTGGGGGATAGAGACATTTCACAGGCTGTCGAAGAGAAGGCCATCAGACATCTGCACTTTACATCACTTGATGCATTTAAGGAGGTGTGAGTTAAAAATTGAGGCTATGTGACCTCATGTGAGCATTTGAAATGAAACGGATAGTTATGTCAATTCAAAAGGAGCAGAATTTATGTACAAACGCACATGTTGTGAGGTAATGGGGGTATTTTAAAATACCTCAGGTATTATTTTACATGTTTTTCTTATTACTATTTAAATCAATAATAAGATTGTATGCATTTAGGGAATTTCTGCCATTTCATGGGTCTACTGAAAAGAGAAGTGGTGGTAATTTTATTAAGACCAAGGTTTCAAATAATAATTTTGTATGTAATTTTATACTTTCTGAGAAGAATATAAATATATAATTCTTCAAGAAAAATTTTCTTTTAAGAAAATGTTTACATGTGATAATTAGGAATGAAAATTTATGATAATTTGGGCCAAAATTGTTATCCTATAATATTGCTTTTTTTTTCTCAGTAATTGTTATTTACCTATATTATACATACAGTATTTACTTACATGGAAACAACGTGGATTTTGATACTGTCACCAGTGTTACTTATCTCAGATAATAATGCAAAGGAAAACTTTAAAAAAAAATTTGCTAACTTATTGAACATAATCTATTTTCTAGTTGTATTTCTCTTATTTGGTGTATTATTATTGCTTATATCCTAAAGAAATGAGTAATAAAAATGTAAAATCAATTTGACTTAATAATTCATAAGTATTTGGATCCTTTTATTCATCCACCCACTAATCATTATAATACAGTTAATTTTTTAATTAGACCTTTGTGAAACACACTTTTCATCTTTGCTATACAAGTAATAAATTGTCTTTGTGGTTTGTTTTTCTTAAGAAAGCTCAGATCAAGATATGTAATTAGGAAACTTTTATTGCTTATGATGATGTTTTGCCTCTAATGTGGGCAGCGCAGGGATAGCTAATAACAGTTTTCTGGGAACAGCATTTCATCTTCCAGATTACGCATTGTGCCATGTCTTTGCAGGATTTAAGATTGCATCGTTCTTGCACAAGAATGTCTTTGTAACATTGGAAAAGGGATTTGATTTTTAAATGTTATAGGTGGCGCAATGATTTTGTTCTGATCTCTGTGCTTGTTTCACCACGCAATCCATTTGGTCTGTTAAACCGCATGCCAGAAAATACATTTTACATCTTTACATTTTATATGGTAAGGATTTGGAAAGTGAACTCCAGACTGTTTTGAGTTGTTCCACATTAATATGATCTGCATAGAAAGGCACTTAAGAGATGGTGGTTCATTCTGAGATGTTAACACAGAAACAAATCTCAAAGAATGGCACGTAAAGCAGCCAAACTGCACAAAGCATGGGTGAAACTGAGTGCACATTGAGGCCTGCTTTGGTTTTCCATACGTCTGTTTCACCATTCATGCAAATCATGCCTCTTTAAAACTGAGGAGCTGTAGTCAGTTCAAGTTTCACTGATAAGAGGCACATTTTCAGGTGTGACTTGTGTATAAATTAACTAAATTGGTCACTGTCTGGGCACACCTTGGATTAAGAAGGAATTTACAGCGTCTCCTGTATATTTATACTGATGTTAAAGCAATAAGGAAGTCTTGTTGGCGGAAGATTTTATCAAAATTTCACCAGAGATTAGATGCACTGTAATTTCAGAATGTCACAGATTGTTCCAAGTGAACTGATATGAATTATTTGCCTCCTTTATTTGCACACCTGATAAAGATGTATTAGAAAACCTTGGAATAAAGGAATATTTACTGAAAATAGCACAATCTCACTTGGAAAGATTTGCGCTCTCTAAGCTCTGGAAATTGTTTTTAACTTCCTCTTCACCACGCATGTGGCAAGATTAGTTGATGTTCTCATCCAGGCTTGCTTATTACAGTTGTTCCAGTTGTTTTATGCTTTTTAATTATTTCACCTATTGTAGAAATGGGCAAGTTTAAGCAAGTAAGCGCTCCGTGTAGTCATTCTTATATTGGAGAAGATCAACACACAACTGCCTGATGGGAATGGCATGTTCTCTTTTATTTCCATTTTTTTTAATAGATGCTAGGAGAAATGAGTGTTTGTGTTGCTTTTTTCTCTATTTGTAAGGGCTTCAGTGATTAGAAAAACATCTTAGCATAGCTTCAATTATATATATTTATAGATGCTTTTGTCATGTTTGTTTTTATAGTTACAGTTCTATAGGTGCCACTAATTGTGAGGCCGCCGATTTTAATTCTAAACAATAATCTCTTTGTGTTTCTTAAACACAGAACAAAATGTATTCAAATTAAAGGCTGAATTCTAATTTATTTATTCATCTGATAGTATGCTACAGCATTAAAGTGTTTTAACTGTGTTTTGCATTAACTGTCAAGAAATGTGGACAGGAATGCAAGCACTTTAGAAAGGCACCATTAAAGATAAACAAATTTAGATCTTCACATTAAAACTTTTGGGTAGTCTATACAGTGTTTGAACCAAGACTTTGTGAAAGGGATTATGAAAAATCCTGATCATGTCTTTACTCCTCTGTGAGACGGTCAGATGATGATGTTTCCTGACCACACCCAGCAATAAATTCAAGATAAACTGGCCAACAATTTTCCATACAATAGGGTTTTGATTTTGCTGTAAACAAAACAGAAACTAAGGAAAGTGACTGTCTGTGTCCCACTTCTGCTGTTTTCTTCAAAAAATTTAAACAGTGTTAGTGTCTGTAATTTCTAATACTCTCTTAAAGAATTATTAGCCATTTATCACAATTTTCCCAATGGAGCTGGAAAATTAAGTCTGCAGGCAAGATCTGGGAGATTAAGGTTTAATCTCATCTTTACGTGAATTATGCAACATTTGCCTGCGCTGTTTTAACAGCTCATTGTTATTTCAAACCCATCTCTACCGAACATTCTCACACATAGCTGAGGCGTTCACTCCTTAAAGTGATTAAGTTTCAGACAGGAACATGAAATTCTTCATACCTTTTCATTGCATAATTTGTTTGTTGCAGATATTTGCCCTACTGTTTGTAATTGCTGTGTGAAGGGAGCAAATTCCTGTACAAAGAGTTCATGGGGAGGATTTTATGAGGTCTTTGACACACTGTGTTGCTGTTTCGGAAGTTTTCACTCCTTTGTGTTTTGACTGTTATTTGGCTCTTTTCATAAACATAAAGTCTCATGATCAGTCATTGTACGGTATGTGTTCACAACTCTTCAAGTTTGTCACATGATGGCACTTTTGAGACTGAAAATGAGACAAAAGTGGCCCAGCATTGCAGTCACCTGTAGTCGCCTCTAGCTAAATGATTAATATCGTTTGGTTCATTTCTGTTGAATCACAAATCCTGGCCCAATCTGAACTTTTTGGCTTTGCCTCAAACAACAATCACGCCAATAAGTCCTCCTAGAAACTTCCTGTAAGTGTTGTTTCATTTATAATAGAAGATTCTCTGACTGCTGCAACTATGGTGTTTTCATGCAAATGCAAACCTTATCCAGGGTGTGCTAAAGAATAACTATAATTATCACTATTGACTTCATCAGCAGGACTCCAAAAGAAACAGTAATAGCAATACTTGTGCAGCCCAATCAGGTGAAGACTGCAATAAATGGCTTTACGTCCTCTGCATGGTCTGTACTCATGCAAAGTAGATCATGAGCCAAAGAGATTAGAACAGCCATACAGTACAGGAAAACAAAGGCTGGTTAAAGTTTAACTAGTATGGATCATCTGCATTATTATAGCTCTTATCCAAAGAACATAACTGATATGGTAATGCCTCCAAACAACTGAAAAATTTAACAGTAACTATATTTTCCAGAGTGACACCTAAATGTTTAATCAACACAAACAATTGTATAGATGTTTTTTATCCAAATAGTCAGCACATACAAAATGGGGGTTTGTTTGACTTCTTAATATGATGAAAAGATGGCAGTGAATTTACATTTATGATCTTTTATTTTGCTTTTGTATTTTCAAACAAATACAACTAATGTATTTATAATGTTTATTGTCATGGTAATTATATGTAATAACTGAGGAACAGCAATAACATATCAGACTCTCTGATAACAATGAAACAGTGACGGTAAATGTTAAAGAAAATACAAGATTATGTGAAAGTAAGTATTTATGAAGAGAAAACAAAAGCTGAGATAAATATCAAGAATGTCCTCAAGATTACCTGTAAAAATAAATCAATAAAAATATGTCTTTCATTGGTCAACAATCGACCTTGATGTTTTTGTTTCGCATATTGTTTATAAATGTTGTTAAATGGGATTTTATTTTCCTGAATATGTATTGATTTTCCTCTCTAAAATTAGATCAGCCTGACCTTTACCCAGGAAATTAAACAACACTGAAAACTGCAGTTTGTTAGAAAAAAACAGAAGCAGCATTTCATTTATTGTTGCAGCAAATCAAACTTTAAATCACTATGACTTAATAGGTTCTGGTCCCTCTCAAAAGTTCAGTTATGAGGTTTAAAAATATGTTATAAAAAAGACCTAAGAGGGAGATGAGACACTTTCAACTGAAAGTGTCAAACCATAAAATAATTCTTTTAATAAATTTATGGGAAGAAATTGCTTTCCAACAATGAACTTTACTGAACTTTAATGAACTTTTTTACCCAGATTGGTCCAACAAAGGGATTTATTTTCGAGGTAATGCAACGAATAGTCATTGCATGTAAAGTCAGGAAGTTCAAAAATAAAATCACAGTTCACAAAGTAAAAACCCAGATTTGTCAGAGTTGCGCACGTTTGACTGCACATGTCAGTACATGCAAGAATTTGAGAAGGTGTGCAAGTGTTTTGAAATGATTTAGTTTAAAAGTTGGATCTTTTCGCCTTGCTGTTTTAGATATCAGATCAAATCTGGAAACAGTCTGAATAACTCAAAATAAGATCGTTTTCATTGATAATTTTATGCACACTTCAACAGGTGATAAGGCAAACTTCTTCATAAATATTCTTCAAGAACCATAGAGAATCATTTTCAGTTCAAATCAAAATTTGGTATTGTGAGAACAGAACTTCTAGATTCAGTCGCTGACTTATTAGTTAAGTACGTCTTAATCAAATCAGAATATTAAACGTACCTGTGAAAGAAGAGTAGAATGGACAACATAGTCTGGTCGATGTTGCTGCTGCAGATGCCCTCATTGAGGAGAAAGCAGGGGTCCCTCACCACTGACTCCAGGGAGTCCTGCCTCATGATGTTGTTCAGCTTGTCTGTGTTCAGGTTCTGGTACACCAGCTGGCTGCGGAGCTGGCGAAAGTGGTTCACACTGGGGCTGGTGGGACTTGGTGGCAGGGCCCCCGCAGTGCCATGGCTTCGAGTCGGACTGCTGGACTGGGAGTCATCACACCCGTTGGCCAGGTCCAGGCAGCAGCTGCAGCAGTCCAGGCCTATGGGCGAGCGGCAGTCTTCATCTGACATCTTCGTGTGAGAAAAGGGAGCAGGTGCAGGAATGACAGAGACTGATGTGAGGACTTAGTGGAAGAAGTTCAGGGACAGTCTAGTGTGTCATCCTGTCCCCACGCCTGGGCCAGTGAGGCTAAAACGTCAGGTTGAGCTCCTCCTGAGAAGTCGCCACGCACTCTGCCTGTTTCTGTCAATGAGTCTCCCCTCCTGTGGCTGTCCTGTGTTACAGCTTTTTTGTTCCGAGCCGACGTTGCTGCACTGTTTTGCTACAGTGGCAGGAAAATAGAGTTCTATGCAAACATTCTCTCGCCCCGATTCAGCGGGAGTCCTCTTGTAAGCAAAACCCAGAAGCTGCTTGCTGCTTATCACTGTTTTCCCTGAACTTTTTTTTTTTTTTTTTTTTTTTGTTGGCGTGCCTAGAGACACGGAGGAGGGAGCAAAAGAGGAGGGAAGGACACGCAGAGGGAGTGGAAAGACCTGTGATTGGTAAAAGGCATCACTGTTTGCAGAAACTGGTCCCTCCTTCTTTCTCTTTCAGATGGCCAGAGTGAGTACAGGAGACAGAGAGGGAGGGGACCTTGCTGAGCATGCTTCAAACATGTGCAGCTGTCTAAGCTCCACCTTACCCTGCTGACAGCCCAAGGAGTGGCCGAGAGAGAAAGTTTGCAGCAACTCTAAACTGTGATAAGATGTGCTAAGTTGTGAAAATAAAAGCACACAAGGGTTGCCTCAGCTAAAGTTGGCACATTTAATTGAAAAGGCCTGCTTCTTGTTATGACTTTACACAGTTTAGGGCCTTGCAAAAAAAATTCCCCATTGCATTTTCTCCTATTTTGTCAAGTTGCAGTCACTCAAATAAATGCCTTTAGAGCACAAAGTGTGATCTAAACAATTCCTTTGTAGATCTCATTGTATTTTTAGGGTTATTGTGCCGCTGGAAGGAAAACCTCTGACCTCAATCTTAGATTTTTTGCAGCATTCCATCAATCTTCCAGTCAACTGTGACCAGCTTCCAGTTTCCTACTTTAAATAAACATCTCCACAATATGCCACCTCCACATTTCACAGTAGAGATGCTGAGATCATGTCACATAGAGAATTTTGCAGGAAGGCCAAAAAGTTCAGTTTTAGTCTCATCTGACCACTAAATGTTGAAAAAGTTCAAGACTACAGAGTTTTAAATTGAGCATCTAAACAAGTTGGAGCATTTATTTTGTATTTCATGGTAACCGATTGTCTTCATCTGCATGATTTCAAGGCAGAATCTGACATTAATGAGCTTGTTTGCCAAAATAGATTTAGTGTGTATGTCCTTTTCTTGAGAGCAGGAGACTCTGTTTTCTCAACTTGCACACAGCCATAATCTTATCAGGCCCCCACTGTGTTTGATAGCAGTTTTGTCGATTTTCATATCTCTTTTAAAACTGTGCAACTGTGTGTGTCGTGTTCATGCCCTGCAGAAACATGCTTCACAAGCTTTAGTACAAACCAGCACAGTGTCATCACAACCGCGCTGATGCTCCGGGATGATGGCACTGCTGACCTCGGCCGCTGACCAACGAGTGTACTGCATGCTGTCAACAGATGGATGGTCACGCAAGAACACGGCAACAAGATAATTGTACTCTGAAGCGTCAGGCAGTTTCTGCTGCAGAAAAAATATATCACAGCACATATTGTAGGGGAGCAGGGGGATCAATTTAGCAGAGAAAATGACTGACTATTGCTTTATTGAGTGTGTAATGATGTCCTCAGGCAGCAAGGCTGCTACAGTTTGGTTGGGTGAGAGCAGAATGGCAGTCTAATCTGGGTGTAGGCTGCCATCTAGTGGAAAATAGGAAGCATTGAGGAATTGCTTTAAAATTATTTCACAACAGTTCCAGCAAAAGTTTATTTCTGCTTCTAGTCTTTCTAGTCTAGCTGCAGGTTGAATGATTCTGTGTGGTACCTCAGATTTAGCTAAACAGCTCAACTATGTAGATATTATTGTATGCAGCTTCACAGCTTTTGGATGTTTTCATGTAAATGATTCTGCCATTTGTAGAAGGAGATTTCAGTTTCATGCCTGTTTTTTCACCAGAATACACTTCATACTTCTTCATTTTACACATAATTTGAATTAGCAGAAGCTGCTAAGCCAAAAATGCATGGAATGACATTGGAAAATATTTTTTGTTAATTGCCGCAGTATGGGATCACTTTCATAAATTGTATAATACTTTACCACTGAAATCTTCTTCTAAAAGCAATGCTGAACATTTCTGTATTCAGTGACTACTTGTATGCACCATAACAGTTGAAGATGTGATGGGTTCTCTGGTTACGACCTGGTTTTCTATTTGTTTTGGAATGAAATGGATAAGGTTTTTTCTGACCATTTACATTGCTATCAGCAAGAAATCCATTCTTTTCATAACAATTTTTATCAGGGCCCTAGTAAAAAGATCAGTTACCCTATTGGGAGGCAGTATTAAGAGAAATATGCAGAAAACAATCAGAACAAAACTGATGTCCAAGAATTGTTCAGCATGTAAACAAAATAAATAAAATATTCTGCACACATTACATGAAAGAAGAAAAGACATGAATGGCCTGGTTTCAGTCCTAACATGTTCTGATTTGAGAGTGTGAGGAGAATTGCGAAATGAAAAATGCAAGAAAATGATTCAATGTGGCTACACACTTAAGAAAGTCTTTGAAGAAGGAATGGAGCAAATAACATTAGACAGGCTTTGCTGTGTTGAATCTTTAGTGAATCTTTTGTTTATGTCTTATGAGAAGTAACTTTGACAATAACAAGAGGTGAAAGTTTTGCTGTCTTGTTTTTTGTGGCTATATGCTTGCAGGACAGGTAAGCATGTCTAGACATTCTCCAGCATCATAATTAACCAATCATTTGATTTAGGGTAGATGCAGGACACTAACTCTTGAAACATGACTTTAGACACCATATGGTTCTAAATTGTGTGCCTAATGCTGTTTGTCTTGTTTGTTTCTATGTCACCCTGTAATGAACTGGAAACCTATCCAGGATTTAAATCAGAAGTATTCAGGAAACATGCAGGAAAAGAATATTACTTAGAATAGTATTAGAAGATGCCTATATCCAAATGTTTGAACTGAGTGAATCTCTGTCTGAAAAAAAAAATACACAGAAACTGACACCAAGTAATGAATGCATGTTGAGAGTTTTATCTCTGCCTGTTATACTTTGTTTGAAGTCTTGTTTTAACTTGCTTGGACAGAAATTAAGTCTCTGGACATTTAGATCGCACCATGCCAAATGATGCAGAAAATTAGTGTAAAACATTGATTGGTGGGGAATTGCTTTTTTACAGACAGAGTCCCATAGCTGCCTAAACTAGGTCACAGAAAGTAGGATAGTGGATGTTCTGTGTTACCGGTGGCATGCTTCCAAAATTTGCTCAAATAATTCTAATAATTCAACCCTGACATAAAACATGTCCTCGCCTTTTGCTTCAAGCTGCAAAATTGCAAAAGCTCAGCTGGTGTGACTTTAATTAAGTTTAAAATATTTGCTATCATTTAAGTTTCAAAGCAACTTTAGCTCAAAAATAGGAACAACATGGTATGTATTACCAGGCTTGAAATTATGAGTTGACCTAAGCTGTATATGTTTATAAATAACCTTTTGGTTAATGACAGATGTTCAAGAATGTGACCCGAATTATAATTTGGTCTTCACAAGTCATTTTGCTTCACTTGTTAAACCCTTGGAAACTGAAGGACGTTCAGGAAACCTTTGTTGAGTGAAACCAGTGATTAGTTTACAAAAACTATCATCAGGAAGATTAACATAAAACCTGCCTCAGTCCATCAGTAAAAATCTTGCAGTCTTATATTGTGGAAGAAGATTGATGGAACACTGTTTTGTAGATACAGTTGTGGTCAAAAGTTTACATACACTTGTAAAAAACATAATGTCATGGCTGTCTTGAGTTTCCAATAAGTTCTGCAACTCTTATTTTTCTGTGATAGAGTGATTGGAACACATACCTGTTTGTCACAAAAAACAGTCATAAAGTTTGGTTCTTTCATAAATTTATTATGGGTCTGCTGAAAATGTCACCAAATCTGCTGGGTCAAAAATATACATACAGCAACATTAGTATTTGGTTGCATGTCCCTTGGCCATTTTCACGGCAACTAGGCGCTTTTGGTAGCCTTCCACAAGCTCCTGGCAAGCTTCAGGTCGAATGTTTGACCACTCTTCTTGACAGAATTGGTGCAGTTCAGCTAAATGTGATGGTTTTCTTGCATGAACCTGTTTCTTTAGCACTGTCCACATGTTCTCAATGGGGTTTAAGTCAGGACTTTGGGAAGGTCATTCTAGAACCTTAATTCTAGCCCGGTTTAGCCATTCCTTTACCACTTTTGATGTGTGTTTTGGGTCATTGTCCTGTTGGAACACCCAACTGCGCCCAAGACCCAACCTTCTGGCTGATGGTTATAAGTTTTCCTGCAGAATTTGGAGGTAATCCTCCTTCTTCATTATCCCATTTACTTTCTGCAAAGAACCAGTTCCACTGGCAGCAAAACAGCCCCAGAGCATAATACTACCACCACCATGCTTGACAGTAGGCATGGTGTTCCTGGGATTAAAGGCCTCACCTTTTCTCCTCCAAACATATTGCTGGGTGTTGTGGCCAAACAGCTCAATTTTTGTTTTGTCTGACCACAGAACTTTCCTCCAGAAGGTTTTATCTTTGTCCATGTGATCAGCAGCAAACTTCAGCCGAGTCTTAAGGTGCCTTTTCTGTAGCAAGGGCTTCTTTCTTGCACGGCAGCCTCTCAGTCCATGGCGATGTAAAACACGCTTGACTGTGGAGACTGACACCAGTGTTCCATCAGCTTCCAAATCCTTGCAGACCTGCTTTTTGGTGATTCTTGGTTGACTCTTGACCATCCTGACCAATCTCCTCTCGGCAGCATGTGATAGCTTGCGTTTTCTTCCTGATCGTGGCAGTGACAAAACTGTTCCATGCACTTTATACTTGCGAATAATTGTCTGCACAGTTGCTCTTGGGACCTGTAGCTGCTTTGAAATGGCTCCAAGTGACTTCCCTGACTTGTTCAAGTCAATAATTCGCTTTTTCAGATCCACACTGAGTTCCTTTGACTTTCCAATTGTAGCTTTTGTGGCTGAGTCTAATCACTGGGTCAAATGAGCCCTATTTAAATGGGCTCATGAGAAGTCAACAGCTGTAGTCAATCAGAATCACTTAGAAGAAGTGAAGAGGCCATGACATGAAGCTAATTTGATTGACACAACTCTCTACATCACCAAAATTGACAATTTATGTTGCTGTATGTATATTTTTGACCCAGCAGATTTGGTGACATTTTCAGCAGACCCATAATAAATTTATGAAAGAACCAAACTTTATGACTGTTTTTTGTGACAAACAGGTATGTGTTCCAATCACTCTATCACAGAAAAATAAGAGTTGTAGAACTTATTGGAAACTCAAGACAGCCATGACATTATGTTTTGTACAAGTGTATGTAAACTTTTGACCACAACTGTATTGTAATATGGATGCGAGACAAGTACTTTCCACCATTGTACAGTTTTCAATGCAGAGAGTGCATCCTCATATGCAGCCTGGAAGATGAGAAAAAATGTTAACCTTCTGTCTAAACTGTGAAATGTAATAATTGCAGTAAGAGAAAAAAAATAACTGAGTTACACTGCACTTAAAAAAACATAGAACTACCTATATTATTAAGCAAGGCTGAATATTTTCTGTTTTAGGTCAGTTAGTAATTACCACAATTATTTCGAAACACTGTTAGAAATGGTGGCTAATATCAGAGCATTTTCTTGCATTTTGTGTTTTCAAACAGTGTAGAAACAAGTTCACTCTGCTATGGCATTAACGTTACAAATTAACTTAAATAACACTAGAGGGCAGTAAAAGCAAACTAAACGTGCAGTATGCTTTTTTGTATTATACTAATTATGCATCTTAAGGACAATATGACTTGTTATTTTTTTCTGTTTAACATTTCTCAAGTTGCAGCATGCTCTTATAACTGGAGCTGCCATTTTCAATGTAGCACTTGTGTTTACATTCTAGTAGTTTTGTAGAGTTGGGCTCTTCATTAGAGAAATGTGCAAAGTCAGGATCAAAGAGCATGGACAAAAAGATAAACAGATAATGCTGCATTGTTGTTTAGAAAGCGAGCCTCCTCTTAATTCATGGAATAATTTTGGAGTCCAGTTTTTTATAGGTGAATACAGAATTAATCTATGACACTGTCTCCATCCCAGTGCATTATTTCTTTACTGCTACTCTCGCCTGTGAATTTGATCCTCTACCTTGGGCTGCAATTGGTCAAGACCCAGACAGACTCATATCCTTGGTTGGCAAGATATGGCAAATAATCTTAAGCTTCTCACCCCCTCTGAGGATTACCTTTGCTGTCCAGTCATCTTTAAGAAATGCATCACCTCTGGTTAGCCTTGGATTATAGAAAAAAAAAGTTAAGCAGGCAATCTCTCATCACAGGAGCATACAGCACTGAACTCAAGTGGTGAGCATGTGCTTGCCATAAAGTAGATTTAGGCCATATATTAAATCGGAGTAGTAATTGTCAGGAAACCTATATCTGAGCTCATTGCCCAACATGCCTGGTTTCACTGTCTTAGTGCCCTGCTCTACCACCTTCCTCACTACTCAACTTCAGTTTTATTTCCACATTTTCCTTTTTCTTTTTAAATTACACATTCCTCTATCTACCAGTTTGTCTTCCTCACTGAGGAAACATGAAACAAACTAACTTCTGCACTGTTTTCTCTTTGTTTCCAGCCTGGTTTCTTTGATAAAACGTCTCTGACATTTAAGTATATTTTTAATGTTAATGCGATGTGCAAGGAAAATGTTGGTGCTTGTAAGTACAGTCTGTTGTCAGATAAACTATTAGTCACATGTTTAAAAAATATGGCATTTATAGAAGACTGGCAGAAAAGACAAAACATTTGCCACAAGATTATAGGAGAGACATCAGATGAATTAAATTTGGTTAGCTG
The DNA here is from genome assembly GCF_002775205.1 of Xiphophorus maculatus. Classification (NCBI taxonomy): domain Eukaryota; kingdom Metazoa; phylum Chordata; class Actinopteri; order Cyprinodontiformes; family Poeciliidae; genus Xiphophorus; species Xiphophorus maculatus. Next base: position 14,512,167 of record NC_036465.1, on the reverse strand, counting down.
ACACTAAAACAAAAGTGTTTGGCCTACATGCAAAATATTGTGCCTATTGTGCCTAAAGCTTGTGTGGTGGTCAAAAATACAATGAAACATGGAGGTGGCAGCGTCATGCAGTGGGATACTTGCTTTTGCAGGGAGGAGGAAGCTGGAAGCTAAATACAGATCAAAATACTTTGCTTTTCTTCAACAGGGAAAGGGTAGCAAAGTTGATGTAGATATTACATGTCTGTTAACATCTATTCATTAATTGTAATTGTAAATCACAGTTGTAAATGCAATTAAATGTGTTTTTAAAATCGATGAGTGAAGGGAGCTGAGTTGTAAAATCCACATATCATTTCCTTTCCACTAAACCTAAGCATTTAGTGTATTGTCTACCACATAAAATCATATTAAAACACAATGGGTTTTGTGGTTTTAATGGGATAAAATATGAAAAAGCTAAATAAGTATGGACTTCAAAGTATTGTATAACACACAGCAAATATTCCCCACTGAGATCTAAATGGAATAATGCATCATAAGTTTCTTGATAAATGTTAAATAAAAAAAGTAACATTTCAAACAACCTTGGGATATTCCTTTAGAAGATTGTGCTTTCCCATAATTCATTTGTCCCTGCAGTCAATTTTTGAAGTGCTGCTACTTTGATTCAAATGTTTGATCTCCCCTGTATGTTTCTGCTGATTATTTGAGGTTCAGATGGGTTTTTTGCTCACCAGGCGGTGTCCTTTCGACAGCAGCATGTACAGTACATTTGACTTCCAACTCTCCTTCTTTGAAGGGAAGATTTGTTATGCTTCTGGATTTAGTGCTGCAGTTTTCATAACGGTAACTCACGATGCTTACACTTGAAAAGAGTCTGTTAGCCTTGATAACATTTCTGGTTTAAATTCAGGTGAGACATATTTTTTTTAAAGAAACATGTGGGAAGAAAGGCTTATGCTGATTATTCTCTGGGCTCAGCTTCAATTTTAATGGGATCCCTTTTAAATCAAACAGAATGTAACTCCAATTCTGGAAGATTGGAGTTACATCAACTTCTGATGATCCTCACCAGCAGACGTTAAGCAATTAAAAGCATATCTGATATTTTATGTCATGCCAAAATGATTAACCCACAGTTAGGTATCCTGACATATTTGTACAGTCATCACAGATCATAGGAAGATACAGGAAAGGAAAAATTTATAATCCATAAGTAGTCAAAAATGATGAACATCAGGACCTACAATACAAGTTTTTATTCTTTGATAGATTCAAAATGTGTCTAGGTTCATGCAGGTCCACATTGCAGACCAATGTAATTTATTTCAAACTGGATATTACTAAGTGAGAGAAAAAAAATATGGACAGCTTTAAGAAACGGATGCCTGGCTTGAATGTTCAAATTTATTTTCTATCTGAAAACCTTAGGAAGCTTAAAAATAAAGTTTTAGTGGCTTAAGACAATAAAATTCTTAACAATAAAATATTTAAAGTAGAACAAACTGACAGTTTCTCAGAAGTCATAAGAATAGGTCTGCACCAATTAAAAGCTACAATTACAGTAAAATCATCCAGGTTATTGGACAGAGTTATTTCAACAGATAAAAGTCCAACTAAAATGAATTACTGCAAATCTTATTTATTGTTTTGCAAGACAGATCAACAGCAGTTCAATGACGTTTTTCCTTTTCTCATCAGAAGCAATACATTTCTTTTCTCTGATATCAAATGCAAATAACAGCTGTGTCTGTGGATAAGACTAAAACAATCTGTTTTGCTGCTATTTGTTATGTTAAATCATTCATTAATTACACTATGCAGTAGTGTTTAGCATATTTTTGCTATTTTGATTATTCATATTAGGGACTGCATGTGAGTTAGACAGAGACAGAGACACCTGTCAGTGTTTCGCAGCTCTGCTGTTAAACAGGATTTTACTATCACTTCAATAAAAGGCAACATTGCAACTGTTTTAGCTACTTGTATTAGAGGTCAGCACAGTCAGTACAGTTAGGTTTAGTATCTTTAAATATCAGCGTTCATTTGTATTAAAATAGCAAACCCTTCCTGAAAGCATATATTTTTTAAAAGATTGCCTACAGTCCCTAATCTAGAATGTCCCTAGAAAGAAAGACAGAAATAGACCTCAAAAATATTATTGTTATTATCATAAAAATCTTGCCTCATACAGGAATCTGAAGTGGGTGGTGAGTTGAAGTGAGGGTGGATGTGTTGCTTGGTTTTATTACATTTATGTAATCCTGAGGCTGATGGTGGCACCCAGCGTTTGTCTGGTCTGTCCTGGAGCTTACATGTGTCAACAGTCAGACTGAGAACATCCACTAGTGTCCTCAGCAAAGTCACAGCAAACTCTTATGTATGAAAAACCATAAAGTGTCCTTGGCTAAGCCTCCACAGTGGAAACATTAGTGCAGTGTTTTCAAATGTTTTCAACAAAACTTCAATTTAACGCTTGCCAGGGGACTAACTCAGATCAAACAAAGCAACAACTGCAAGAACATCTCCCCTGGGGTTTCCATGTTGAATCTCTGGTGACAGTATTTCTAAAAGAAAAAAAAATGCTCCAGGAAAAAAAAACATTACAGCTACAGGGGCCTCTTCGCTCACTGTTAATTAAATCCAATCAGTCATTCCAGGGGCCACTGGAATCCTGGACAGACTCTGTTACAAAGAAACTGGTAACAACAAATGGCAAAAGGTCTGTTTGCTTTGACAACATTTTCAAGAGGACAACGCAGATCTCTAGTTTGTTGCAGCTAATAAATTGTGAGTTCACCAGAGGAGAAACAATATGATCCCAGTGGTTCCAAAAGCTATTTGATCTTTATTTGAACAACATTAAGAATGTCGTCTTTTTGTTTTCTTTGTTTTTGTGTATGGACTTTTTCATGCCTGAATTAAACTAAGCTGCAATCAGGCAATTCATCTGGGGAGACGTATCTTTCAAAATCTCCAACAGAGTGTAAGACAGACCTGTTCCTTAGCTAATTAGCATTAAATCAAAGGTCAGAAATTTAGTTTTACTCATTCTTGGGCAATACAGAAGAAGAGAGAAGTGTTTTCCTAAGTATGTTTCCCATATTCTGACAATTATTTGCACTTCTATTTGTTTACTACTGAATGACAGTGAATACTACGTATTAACCAGCAGGCAATGTGTTTACAGAAGAAGGTAAAGATAAATCAGAGGAAAACTGAGTCATTCAACATTTTAGTCTGCCAGTTTTCATGTACTTCTAATGGTCATTCATTAGTTTTATGAATCCCCATTGTATGCTTTAGTGTGATATCTTTGTAATAGGAAGCCTGTATGGGGCAGTCAATTAAGACTAAAGCAATTAATTTCAATTTGCACTGACAGGAAGCAGTATTGTTTTGTAAATACTGACAGATTTCAGTTGGTTATCTGGGCTCTCTGTACCAACTTCTCTTCTTTGTGTTCATTATACTTAATATCCTGAGTCACTCCACTACACAATGCATTATTTATTCTAGGAAAAGTTTTATTTTGAATAATTTTATGTGTGGGTAACTTTACTTGTCACCAATATTGTGTATGAGTTTCAAGTCAGGGTCCCCAGAAACATATTTAAAGAGGAAAGTGTCAATGTTTTTTGTTACTTTCTCTGCTTCATCTGGCATAGTTTTAATGTAAATAAATAAATGTGTCATGCAGTAAGTTGATTTCTCTCTGCTTCCAGCTTTCACATAAGGATGTCTGATATTTTTAAAAATACACTTCTAATGGGGTGTTTTCAACCTAAAAAGCTTTCTGCTTTTTCACTCGTCTCAAAACAGACAAAAACCTTTTCTACTGACAGTCTACACACATTTCTCCAGAGCATAGAAAGAAAATCTACTTTTTAAAGCATGTCTGTCTGAGCTGTATGAACAAAAATCCCTCTGAAAGACAGCATGAAATCCAGAGACTTTAAATGTGCAACATACTTCTTATTTCTTCTTCTATGGTTTAGCTTCTTACTTATACAAACCTAGTTTTAGTTCTAAACGCCATAGAGATCATTTCCACATATATCTGTGATAATGGGAGAGGAGTGGGACGCATCATGGGGTTGCCAGTGTTGGTACTACTGGGAAGCCATATTTCAAAGCCTTTCTAGATTAAACATCATGACAACTGTGACAAACTCCAGTCTGCTAATGCAAAATGGTATCTGGGTGACGAGTTACAGTAAATGAATCCGAGTCTAAGTTAAATGTCACAGTGTACAGTTTTCACAGTGCATCAAAAGAAATCCGAGTGTGTTTGAGTGTGAGTGGGACTTATAGATATCGAGCTGTATGTACATATGGAGGAAGTGAAGTGCTGCTGGGTCACTCAGTGTGACAGAGAAACTATCTGAGGCCTCTGACTTTGATGTCTGTCCAACAGCCCAGCAGGATGTTCTTCTGTGACCTGCTGGTGCTGTTGGATTGGTCGCAAACAACATTTCTGTGCCGGACGGACACTGCCATTTTATCTCTCTTCATGCTGTAATTGACAGTCACAATCAAATTCATCTTTGGCTGTTGTCTGTTTTGTATCACAGTGCCACTTCAAACAAAAGCTCTTTTCAGTTTTACTTCTGGCTGATCCTTGAAGCTCGTGATCTAATGCTTTTTCACACATATAAAAAGAACAACACAAAAAGTGTGCTTCTACAAAACACTAACAAAAATATCCTCTGAGCTATTTATTTGCCTCCTGCTGTTCTGTCATTTGCTCACATTTTTGTAACTTTTTCTGCTAATCTGTTTTTTTTCTAAATGATACTCAGGGGTCTAAGCATCATCATTATATATATATATATATATATATATATATATATATATATATATATATATATATATATTTCTGTTTTTTTCCCCCCATCTCTGCTTCACATCTTTCTCTGAAGCATGTCTTCCAGTCACGCCTGAGGCCAGAGGATTCTGAGGACAAATAAAAGTCAGTCAATGTGTCCCAGAGGACCTTCAGATTATAGGAGTCTTAGGGATCCATGCACTGGCTGTCACGACTCTCCGGGCTTGGCCCAGGAGAAATTATCTCAAGAGAGAATGAGCCAAACATCCTACTGCAAGAGGTCGATTCAGTCATTCCTACTGTGGCTACAAAGCAGTGTTACGTACTATGATTGATTTTAAACAGAAAAGCATCACATTTGAATTTAGTTTTCCATATTCTATTCACTTTCATCATTACCCAAGGGGCCTTCACATGCAAAGGTAACACTAAGTTTTCTTTCCACTTATCATTCCCAGAATGTTTGAAAAAATCTAAGTCAAGAAGTTTCCTTCTGTAGGATGAAGACATTTTAAATAGTGCACTGTTTTTGTTGTAAGTAGAAGAGCAGACATCAAAGTGGACAATTAAAACAGCAGAACTTTAGAAGAAAGTCTTTTTTTTCTTCTAAACTAGAGGAGAGAGTACTATTTGAAATACAAATTGCAGTTTGCACAATTAGGTCACGCAGAACAGAAAAAGTCTGAAGTTAGAGCTTAAAAAATGTTCATTTCTGTGATGGCTCTCAATGTCGGGTAAAAAGCATTCGAGCACCTTCAGCTTTTTCCCACTTTGTTGTATTACAGCCACAAACTTTGTTGTATGTTATTCACAGTGATGTTAGTAATGCGTTATAGAGTAATATTTTTAATGAACATCGTCCTCTTGAAGAAGCTTACAAGTGGACCACTTAATTAGAAGTCATTTATTCCTCTAAATTTCTTTAAAGCACAAATAGGATCACCATGTTGGATTGTAGCAGTAATTATTTCTCCAGCTACATGAATAATCTCGGTTTGATTGTTAAATTTGATTGTGTTTTTGGCTTTACTAATGCTTTTGATAGAATAATATTTAAAAATCAAGTAAAAAAACGTCTCATATACAACATCCCATTTGCTTTGTAAATACTTTTTTGTTGCCTCATTTGCGTTCATCTTTCTTTCTTCCTTTTTTGTTCCTGTGTCTCCACCTGCCATCTACATTCAAACCGTCTGTCGGTTTCATTTTCACATTTTCCTCAGTTATCTAACTCTGTCACACTGACAGCAAAAGCCTTAAACCCCATTAAACCCTCCCAATTCAATTTCAGGACTGCTGCTCTGTTTTCCAGGCTGCTGTCAAGCTGGACTCTAGACAGGGCCGCAGGATAATCGGAGTCCCCTCCGGCTCATCTCATCTAGCATCGCCTCCTGGCTGGCAGGAACAGATGCCTGGTTATTCGTTTGAGGATTGTGTGACACAAGACCACTTCTCAAGCTTCTACAGATAATCATCCTAACTATGCAGGACAGCGGATAGGCGTCTTAACTTCTGTTTACTCTGTTTAAAAATAAGATGGAAAAATAAAAAACCTGAGTGCCTTAAATTGGTTTAAAACAGATTTCTTTTCAGAAGAGTCAGATAAGTGTTCTCTATTCTTGCAAAACTGAATGTCTGACTAATAAAACTGGACTTAGTTAAAAAATTTGTGGCAAGATATATTCTTTCTAAAATTTAATGAACAGAAAACTGGAAATTAATGCTAAAGAATCTGTCAATATATTTTCTATATTACAAATAATAATTCAAAAGTGATCAGTATGAACAAATAGTATTTTATTTCACAATGGGCTACTTTTTCATGCATATCTCTGCTTGTTATACTATATGTGCTTATAGAGTTCACCGTTTTGGGGCTTTTTTATCCATAAAAACATATTCTTCACTCTCACTCTTCCTCCTTTTAAGTATTTATGCATCTGTACGGCTTTACCCACATTTGGCTCACAGTCTGGACAGCGAGCTGTAAGAAAGCAGCTGGCAGCCTCTTTATATCAGCGCTGATCCTCAGACGCAACAGACAGCCAGACACATAGCAGCCAAATCCTCAGAGCAGCTCAACAAAAGGAATGTGTTTAAAAACTTGCTGAAATGCTCATATACAGTTGGAGAGCAGCGATTAGTCACAGACAGTTACATAATCTGTGAAGGGCTGCATGAATGGATTCTCTGAACCTATTGTTCAGCAAAAAACAAACAAAAAAATCATGTAGGGTAATCTGTAAAGATGTATAAGTATTGCCGTTTACTTTTAAATATCTTAAAAGTGAAAGTCTAAATAAATAAATGGTACTTCTTCTGAGAGATTAGACTGAACTGAGTTTGGATCTTGTTTAAGTGAAACATTCTGGAGCCTTAAAACTTGAGTTTTCCCTGTGCAACTTCAGAAATGGGTCATTTGCCTGCGCCAAAATTTAATTAAGTATCCCACACTGTCCCATCTGCACCCAGCTTCATCAATTATTACTTCCCCTCGAACCTCAAGTTACACGTCGTCCATTAAACATTCATAAGCCCCGTAATGGTTAACAATATGTTTGGGATAATCTCTATGCAAATTAAGGATGCTTGGTAGGAGATAATGCATTTTGAAACTTATCTCCACACTACGCTAAATGCTTTTCTTTTTTTCATTAATCTCCAAGGTTTCAGAATAAGTTAGGGCTGATATTTCCTTTAAAAAGAAAATATCTCATTTACTTTTCATTAGTAGGTGGAAAACAGAAGGTCAGTCCTATTGGAGAAATATGTTTATGTATATGCTAGCATTGCTAGCATTTTATGACTAGTTTACAAATTTGCAGTTGGAAAATTGTAAAATTCTCTACATTTCTGGAGCCTTTACAGATCTGTGCTCTTGGAGTCAGAACTGGCTTGAAACACAGGAAAACATTAAATGCTTTCATGTTATTACTCCACTTTCATGGATACAATCTCTTAATACTTTAAGCGCCCATATCTGGAGTGCAGATAACTGCATAGTCTCAATCTGGGTGCAAAAGGTTAAAATTGATGAAAGGTTTTACGGAGCAACTTAAGACTGAACATACAAAGGTAGAAAGGCAGAAGGCTTCTCTAAATGTGTGTCAGTATTTAAACAAGAAGCAGCTCTGGTTCATTCCATCCAGCACTTGATCAGTTGCTAGAAAATATATGCTGGTCACATTTAAACACTTAGCACTCGAACCCATGACAGCCGCATCGAGGCCTTTGTACATGGGTCGTATTCTCCACTCACAGCGCCACCGGCTACTTTTAAAATATTTTTTGGTTGCAGTTTTTGTAGAATGAGAGAAAAATGGAAGAAATTTTTGTTTTTTGTTCAGGAACAAAACTCGGCAACAATCAAACCAAACATCTTGATGTACATCATAAATGGAAGATAAACAGATCTAATTTGTGGAGACATAAACAGCATAAACTGGCTGTCAGTTAACTATTTTTGGGTTTGTTCATATTTGTAGTCATTGTAAATGTCAGGCTAAATCCCAAATAGCTCTTACTACTTTAAAAGTCTACCTCTATAGTTTATGTGTTGATACAGAAGAGATTTAAATTTTTTTGCTCCAACTTTGTGAAATGTTAATGCTGTCTTTGCAAAAGGATAATTTACTGAGTATTTACTGTAGAGGCACCAACAACCAGCTCATGCTACCAAATTAACTTATTTTAGGGCTTTTTTCACATCTTTACCAGAGGTGAAAATGTGTAAGCCTTTTGTGACCTTGAAGCAACTGATGTTTAAAATCAGGGGTGACAGAAATTAAATGCAGCATAAGGCTCATAAGAGGACTCCAGACAAACTGTGACAATGTGAGATAGCAAAACAACATGTCTGTAACATGTATGGCAACTCCAGTCTTCTGTGCATCTGTCAATGTGTATTGATAAGGCAAATGCCATGATGTGAAATCTGCAAAGCTAGCAGTGGCATGTCCCCAAAGGAGCAGGCTGTTTAGCAGTCCTTCCACGCCAGAACAAAGTTCCACCATCCACTTTTGGTATTCAGTCCTGAGGACACGCTGAGCCCTGGAGTTCTACTTTAACACCTGCATACAGAGGAAGGTGAGAAGGAATCACAGCACACCTCCTGCCCTCACCACCTGCTCCACCGCTTCATTCTTCACAAACAAATATTGAAAAAGCAAACTGGGAGGATGATTGTTGAGCTTTTCTAAGTACCGTCTGCCTCCGCTCCACTGAGGATCCTCTGTCTGATTACAGGACGACCATCAACGGTCCAAACGGACATTGATCCATGAGAAGGTTGGCCTGAATGTTCACATCGGGTAAAAGCACAACAAACATGGCACATCTCTCAAAATCCAATCAATAATTATCTGTGGTGGGGTGAAATAATGAAGGTCACATTGTGTTGTAGGGGGGCTGGACAAATCTGAGCGAGAGACACAAAGAACACCTATCAGCTCTCCCCTCAGCATTAAGCTGTCCTTCTCATCTTAACCGAGCAGGCAACTTGTCACAGAGGAACTAATTAAGTTGGCAACAATCAGTGCGGCTCTGCCACAATTAGACATCGACCACATTAGCATTTAAAAGCTGCTTGAAAGCAGCAATTCAGCAGATAAATCTTTGTTCCTTATGCAGCTGAAACACACCAACATTCTCTCACCTGCAGGCAAAGAACAATCTTCTCTCATCCTGATCTTCAAAAGTATTGGATTATCTTTATTTAAAGAAGTTAAGTAGCTACATTTATCTTGACTGCATTTCTTAGTAATACTGATATTTCCCACCAGCTAACTACAGGGCATTCTTAGAGAACATTTTAAAGACAAGAGACAAGAGGGCAATAGGTATGGCTGCTCTGACTTCAGGACAGGGGAAATGTTGATTAGAATCAGCCAGACACTGGGATGTTTTTGTTTTGCTTCAGTTTTATAGCTCAGATACGGTCTGTGGCCCACTGACTTGCTCTGTGCACCTATTTTCTATAAATTTTCAGGAGGCATGTAAATTTATTTGTTGAAGTTTTATATTTTCTCTCCTTCTACAAGATTACATGCATAAGTATCTAATATATTGGGACAGATCAAAAACATGCATATAAGCGTGATTTTGAGTATTGAGTATCCAGCAATTTTTATGAATTGTATTGATTTTTTTGGCTCACTTAATTTTTTTTTTTAATTTAATATATATAGCTCTGTTTATTGATTAAGGTTGCCAACTGATGACTCATCAATCAATCAAAGGAAATAAAATCTTATGTTGGCTGTCTAGCCAGCAGTTTAAACAAAGAAAATAGCTCAACATCTATTAGAGAATGTAGTTTGTATTTAATTTCATTAAAATAGCCATGAGCTTGGGGGTATGCTAAACTGCAAAGTCAGATTACAGGAAAGTACTACAGAATATTTGAGGAACAAGTTATGCATTTTGAAAAACTACAGGAAATTGTTGAAATAAGAATGTTGGCACATTCTTCACTTATATGATGTTGAAAATATGCTCTGTAGTATTATTCCAAGATTTTGGTGCTTAGTTATATAAACTAAAGTAATTTTAGATGCTTTAATTTTCAATCTTTAGCTTTTAGTCTCCTCTAATTTTGCATTTATTATGCTCTCCTCTGACTGTAAAAGTCATGCCAACATTTAATAAAATATTATTGATCTACTTTTCATAACAAATGTCATATTTAGTTTTGCAGAGCCTCCACGGATTCTATCAGATTAAAGCTGGACCCATGTTAATGTTGCTTCCAATCAGAGAACGTTGATAAAATCAAAAGATTAAGTTAAAACTAAATCTCCAATGGGCAGATGGGGCAAACATTTTGCAGTTCCAAAAAAGACCCAAAATAAGATTAAAAAATTTTGAATCCCAATGGCCAAAGATTAAGCATCAGCTGAATTAGAACATGTAGCCTTGAGTAAGTAACCTGAACTAAAATAAATGAACAGTATAGCATAAAAATAACTCAAATGATTTTCTGTAAGCGTATCTAGCATCAAGCAAACACTTACTATTCCCAGGCTACTTTAAGAATGACTTAAAATTATTTTCAGTTTCATTATTTGAAACTGCTGGTTTTCAAATAATGCCACTTTTTCAAATTATGCTTATTAGACTGCCAGTCACCTGACTAATTTTAGCAGCATCCTTTCTTGTAGAGAACGGAAAAAACTGTATTTTTGAAGTGGAAATAAATACCAATGACAGCGACACCGTGAGGCCACAGGGGGTGAGAGGGCGGATGGAGAAGGAGGAGTATGGGTGCGCACAGCGCGAGTTTGGTGCGCGGGCATGGAGCAGCGGTGAAACCGATCCCAGCTGCTGCCTTGTAGGGGAATGAGAGCTATTCCTGTCCCCCTGTGGGCTGGTCACGTGTCCTCCAGGGAGCGTTTGGCTTGGGGACCACGTCGGGAGAGAGTGTAAGCGCACCGTTGCGCACAGCTGAGTTGGAGAGTAACGACATCCTCGAGAAGCGTTGACGGTCTGACGCGGAGGAACCACGACCAGTTTTGTTTTGGGGCGTAGTCATAATAATAATAATAATACTCCACGGGTTCTACTCACCCACTGCTACTATGTGGGTGATCCCTAAGTCATTGCTTCGTTAAAACTTCTCAGTGTAAGAAACTGTGATCTCCACGGCGAGCTTCTTCTCCTTCTTCCTCCTCTTCAAGTCGACATCCAGAGCTGTCACGGCAAGCGGAGGTAGGATGCGCTTCTTTCCTCTGCTTTATTGTGATGGGATGCACATAAGGACACAAACAGGCTAAATAACCAATTTTGTTTGTGCGGTGCAAACGCTGCCAGTGGGAAGCTTTTGATGCTGCATGAAACAACAAAACAGTGAGTACTGGAGAAGAGATGAACTCTTGCATAAGCTCAGTATACTGTAATGTCTATTGGGAACACAGTAGTTCTTTTTCCAAATGTTTCCAAAGAAACTGACTAAATTATAATTAGTCTTTCCAAAAATATTTAACTGGTCTTGAATTCATCATTATTGCTTAGCAGTAGGGATGAGCTGGTATGAGAGTCTCACAAAATAAGCTTGAGTAAAAATACCTTATTATGGTACTTGCACAGATGTTAATTTGGCAGTCCTCCTTTAGTATTCACACAATGAATGAAAATATTTCAGACTGTGGAATCTGCCTTGAATGCAAGAGGAAGGTATAGAAGCCATCTTTCAGCCTGCTGACTGACAGTGCACAGCACCAGGTTGGGAGGAGGCAGAGCTGCTCACCCTACCCTTCAGATAGGTTGAGAAAACACTGGTTGCTCTAACACTTTGTATTTCATATCAATAAAAGGACCAACCTCTATAATGTTATGACAGAAGCGTTAGTATAACTCGATGTTATAGTTTGTGTAACTTTTCCCCTTAATAAATGGAATCATTAAATTCAATTTAGTAATATTTGTGGAAATTAGGTTGACTTGTAGCGTTTAGTTGTGACAAAAAGTTAAGAGAAGAAATTGTTGGGGAGGCAAAAACATTTTCTGGTTCTGACACCTGTAAATGAAATGTACCAATACATTTTTGAATAAATATATATAAAAATGTAAAAACAGCACATTGTTCATAAATATCAGTGGAAACAAGAAAGTGATCCTTTTATTGTTAAAGTTATGAATTATAACTCTTAGTGGTATTTACACTATAACTTTAAACAAAAATGTAAAATGTTGGAGTTTCATTAAGTTCCATGCCATGACCTCACATTGTTTTTAGTCAACTGGGGTTACTTCCGAACAGCAGAATCTTTATTTTATGAATACAAGGGCAAAGTGTAATAGCATTTTTTTTTCAGCCAGCTGCCAGTTTGTGTGCAGCAACAGGTGGGAAGAGGCAGAGCTGCACTGCCCTGTTCTTTAAACAGAAACCTGTGGTGACTTAAAGTCTATCCATGACACGTCTAAAAAAAAAAAAAACACTGATGGTATTGGTATTATGGAAGATTTCAGAAATGTTTTCACTTAATGTTTAAAATCTAGGTACATCTTGATCTAGATATCCAGATCTACTCCTAAGAAAGTCACCTTAGCTGAATCCCGTCCCACCCACTGCGTCAGTCAGAAAATGATATTTTGTTAGACAAAATAGATAGAAACAAGTTCAAAATGGATTCTGCACATATATTATGCACATATTTTTCTCTGACTTATGCAGAAAAAACATAAGTCAGAGAAGAGTAGTCATTATAGTAATTATGCAAAGTAAGATGAATATGACAGGGTGACCTTTAGGGATATTTCATCAGTTTGGCTCTAGTATTTGGTATGTTGTTGAGGGCATGCTGCTGGTGACACTAGAAACCAGAAAAAGGTTTGCTGTCAGAAATGCATAGTGTAAAATGTCAACTCCCCATCCATTATGCATTAGACCTGAACAAAACAAGTATGAGGAATGATGGCAGGAAGTGTTGCTTTTCTGTGTTTTAAAATTAGAGAACAAATAATTGGTTAGTGTAAGCTCATCCTGTAAAACACAGTCAAACAGATCTGCGTCCCAATCCAGAATATGATGTTTTGTCTCTTTCACGCTGATCAGTAGTGGGATATAAAACCACATTTAATGAACTGTTGTTTCACCATCTTATAATAAAGATGAATGAGCCCACTCTCTATGTCTTCCTTGTTACTGCCTGATCAAAGTAGTTAATGAGACAGGTCTCAGTGCATGGGGCCTGACACTCTCTGAGACGAGGCTGCTAGTTGGGTGAATACAGCTGGCACGCTCATTCATCAAACATCCACAGGGTGCTGCCTGCTTTTTCATTCTATCCAGGCTTTTCTTATTTCTCTCTCATGCTCCCCAGTTGCAGCCTCAGATGATGATAATTAAGACATTATAAAGATGACAGAAGCTGTGCCTTTTCTGCTGGAAGGACAGGATAGCTGTGTCTACGTGCTGGGATGATTATAGTTGTGGCAGAGAGTTGGACGGAGGATTGAAAATTGTTGTTGCAGCTGCAAAGACTTCCAAGAATAGTTAAGTAGTGTACCTGTTTGGCTTCGTAAACATTGTCCACCACACTCCCTGGAAAAGATGTGTAGAAAGCATTAAAGGAAATGCACCATTTATTGCATTAATATATTGTCACACAGAAAAAGTATTACATTAATAAATTATCTGGCTTTATTCATCAAGTTTGAGCTCACAAGAGAAGGAATTTGGCTTTGGTTCCATTTTGTTCTCAGTTGAAGTATTTTAAATATGAGAATTTGAGAAGGGAATTAAAAAAAATGTTGGTTCTTTTTTCTTTAAATATGTACATATATACTACGATGGACTGGCAACCTGTCCAGGGTCTCTCGCCCCCGCCTCTTGCCCGAAATGTCTCTCTGGAGGTAGGCACCAGCACCCCTCACGACCCTACTAGGGACAAATTATTTCCATGTTGAGAAATTATTTTCCATATATCTAGTAGAAGTGGGAATCTTTTACTAGCTCACAGTTTGATAATCAGCGTTTTGGGGCCACGATTTAAGTCAAAATCGAATTTTTGATTCAAAAAGATAATTCATAATGATTTCTGCTTCAATTTATAGGTGTGCAAAGGATCTTTATGATCTACTATTGTCTGCCTTGCAGGGCAGAATGACAAATGGAGACATTAAAGTATCTTTTTCACATTTATTAGGTTTTAAACATTAATCCATTCTTAGATGGATTTACTCCCTCCCTGCGTTCTCCATTTTACTTTAACAAAACAGTCTCCTTTGTGTACAACAGGGGAGATTTCTATCCAGAAGTTTTTGGCCATTTCACAGTGTAGTTTAGTGAAGAGTTACACAAGTGTGCATGATTATGTACCGCATCAGATAAATGCTTCTTAAAAGTAACCATGCCTCCTGCGGCATAGTGGAGGTAGCAAAAGTTGAAGCAAAAGATCAACATTGCTTTCCAAGCGCTTTTCTGCATAAAACATGGCCAAAAACGTCTGACCAATCACACATCACACCACACAGAGCTCTGCACAGGAGGCTCCGCTTTACTTTGGATCAGCTGTAGTTTGGCTCTGCACATTTGCAGCATTCCCTAAGCGCACAGTCTTCACTTTGCAAACCACGGTGAAACTCATGAAGCTCGGTCTTCTCAGGCATTTTGTAAAAACCAAAATGAGTCCAAATGTTTACCACAGTGGTGATTGAATCTCTCTCTCTCTTTCATTTTTGTAGTTTGTTTTTGTGCTTTCCATGCATGCGTATATTCCAGTACTTGCTGTGAAATGACATCAGGATGTCCCATATAGTTACAAAATTGAGTATTTTATGTTGATTCTGTAAATAACAATCATGATTCTAATGTGAATAATTTTTTTATCACAGTCCTAAAAGTTAACATACTACGCTATAGAAAATTAAAGAAATTTCTATCAGAATACATCCTACACATAAATCTGAGGTTATCTGCTTTGCAGACTGCAGCTGCAACCTGAACATGCGTTGTTTCTGATGTGGGTCTGCCAGTGGAGCATTATATTAGTGGGTGCAATGTTCATTCAAATGTAGGGAGGGGGTTGATGGAGTTAGAGTGGGAAAAAAATCTATGAATATATCATTGTCAGTGCTGGCAGATAGATAGAGTTGGAAAACATTAGCATATTTGGTATAATGGAAAATCCAACATTATGCAACTTTACTTTTAATCTGATTATTTGATTGTGACCTCTTCTTCTGCTGTAGGTTAATAGACTTTGTGTTGATAATAATAACCGCTGCCTAATGTTCAGATACTCATGTTTCTCTCAGCATTTGCTGGCATCAATATAATGTATTCAGTAGCCAAAACCAAACACTAAAGAATGCTGTTGGCATATTTTAGTTTCAAGCCAAACAAAAAATTAATGTTGAGTTTTTGTTCTTCTTTTATATTTTTTCAGTTGTTTGGCGCAAATGAACTAAATAAAATTTGATTGTCTTATTAGAATACTTAATTTTGAGTTTTCTTTCATTGGTGTCCCGAACCACCTGAAAGTTTGCTTACACTTATTTTAGTTTGTATGTATGTTAAATTTACTATAAGACAGGGTTTGGATATTTTCTTATTTAATAATTTAGTTTAGTTTGACTGGGAACTGAATCATATCAAGTTTATTAGGTCATTTCCAGAGAGTTTCTTCTGCATGAATTTGTGCCAGTAGTAATTTTTATATCCAAACAATGGGTTACCTTAGGACGGTGGGATACTGAGGTCAGTCAGTCGCTTCTTTGCCAACACAGCGGCAAAAACACATTGAAGCCTCCAGTCGACATCACACTATTTAATCTCAGCACTCACCAGGGGTTTAATATTCAATTATGAGGGTCCTCCTGTTCAAGCTGTTTTTGGATGACTGATGGAAGTCCCCACCTATCGATAAGTGGGCATCTTATCTTAATAGGCTCACAGTTTGCCCCTGAAAGAAGAAAAACAAGACAGATGGCTTGTAGGACTGCTTTACTGGTGCGGTCAAAACTTCTTTGCAGTTTTATCTAATTAGTGCATTTATTAGATTTAGAAACAGGAGAACATGTGAGGATGTGGGACCAGTAAGACTAAGTTTAAAGGGCTACCTTTAAAAAGTCTTTACCTTTTTAAAAATAAATTATGCTTAATAGAATAGAAGAAATAAAATGAATGTCCAAATGTGTTCTTTCAGAGTGCTTAATGACAGTGTCATCCCCCTGCCTCTTAGAAAATAACTGTGACTTTGTGCCAAGCTGCTATGTCCAGCTGAGTCTGAAGAAACACAGGTCTCCCAGTGTTGGGCCGACAGAGGCAAGACAGTTCAGTTTTTGCCCTAGTAGAGTGTTGGGAGAGCAGTGTCTTTCTCCTCTGTCATCTTATGGCAGACAAGGCTCCTCGGTAGATAGGTATTGAGACCTTGCTGGAGGGCCATCTCTTGAGCTGAAAGCTGGACCAAGCTGTCAGTCAGATTAGCACTTAGAGGCATCGATGGGTGTGCAGCCGTATGAAAAACCTACAAATCCCCAACTCTGAAAATACACAGACATTCACAGCCTGCCCCCGAAGAACGAAAGGGTGAGATGAAGCCAAATCACAAGAGGCTGTTTTCAGATAAATTCCTCCTTTGGGAAACTACTGTGTCCTTCATGCCCTTCATGCACATGTGCATACAGTTACACACACAAACACACCCCTAGACTCCCTCTCCCTCTTTTTAATCGGAAGGGGAAAAACAAGAACATATGGTTTACTATTGTGGTGGATGCTCCGCCCACCACCACATTGTGTTAGTATTTTTCTTTATATTATATTACAGTTTATACGTTTAAGTTAGTTATTTCATTTAGACATATATTTTCTAATGGGTGCACACTGATTTAATGTCTGTCTGAATGGTTTATTTACACTTGTTCTTTGTTTGAGGTGCTGCTGAGACAAACCAGCTGGAGGAGGAAACCTGGAGCATACCATTTGTTTTTGAAAGACTGAAGGGGGAAGACTTGTTTCAAGTTGTTTTTAATTAGTTAATTTTGTCACTTAAATATTCACTTATTGTTTCTGCTAAGTAAGAGTTAGTTTTGCTTTATTTATTTCATAGAATGCTTTAGTTAATTTTGTATTTATTTGTTCTTTTGTTATGTCGTGCCTCCCTCATGTGGTAGATTTAGGTTACTCCACCCCTATTTAAGCAGCCTTTTGTTCTTTGTTGGCAGGTCAGTTTTGTTTGTGTTCAGTTAGAATTCAGTTGACCTCAGTTAAATTGGGCCCGAAATTGTTATTTATTCTTTGACTTATTTTTGCATTAAATCTTTATGTTTTGTTTGCTATTTTGGAATAATTAAATTGAATTTTTGCTACTTTGAACTTTTTTTGTCCTTGTTTGAGTCTGGTCCCTCACACTATGCACAGTACAGATCCCATAGATGAATTTATAGTAGACCTTTACTGTCAGGAGTAAATAAAGATCTGCATAAATGTGTCTGTCATTGTACAACTGCCACGTTTGGTTGAATGAATTTACCTTACTTTGACCTTATGAGATTGACCCTCAGGAAACTGCTGGATGATATTTTCAATTAGTGAATAATGATGACAAACAGCTGAAATGACAACAGGCAGAAAGAAGGCAGAACACAAACTTAGCCTGATTTTAATAATCATACTTTGATGAGTTCTTTATGAATTGTTTATTGCCTGATTAGTTTATCAATTTTCACATATGAGCTTCTAACAGTTTCATTAGAATAGCTTCATAAAGATAATTGAATCATTTTTTTTCTATTGTTTACTCAATTATGTGCTCATATTGGCAGCTGCAGTTTCTCTCTGTGAGTTAACTTTGTTTAAGTCAGCGATGGTTTGTTTACATATGCTCATTTCCATTAATTTCTTTCCAATACAGTGCAATAGAGGAAAGTAGTTTGTTTATAAATTGAAGCAATAAAGTTGCAATGAATGAGCTACCTAAGACAAAACAAAGTTAACTGGCAATCTATAGCAGACTCCTGCTCGGTCAAATTAATATGGCCTTAATGTCACTTTCATGATGGCCGTGGTGTAGAACAGGAATCCATTAAAACTTGCTAAACAATATCTGTTGGATTCTTCATTAGATTAATTCACAATATTGCCAGAAGCATTACTTTTCTTTTCTCTTTAGGCTGATTTAAGCTTCTTGTCTGGCTGTGAGAGGGCAGTGCCTTGCAAAAGTATTCATACCCATGGAGGTTTTCACAATTTGACAACCACAAATTCTTCTGTTTTAGTGGGACAGAAATGGGACATTTGGGCCCACAATCAAAACACAAATCAAGACAAGCTGCAACCGTGTCTTTGATGCAACAAATTGATGTCATTCTGCAGAGTCAGTTGATTGTGTAAATGTTAAGCTGTAAAATGTTGCAATGTAATTCTTTTAAACTGGAGCAGACGGTAGTAGTGTGCCCTCTGTTCAGAGGAGGGGGTGTAGTTAGCTTTGAATTACATGTGTTACACTGGGGTAAGGTTATATTCTAAACAAAAATTAGCAGCTAGCTGTGTATAAAGTGAGTGCATCAACGGTATCATTCCTGTATCCCTGAAGCATCACCAAAGGGAGGAGGCAGAAGAGTTTGATGTTTTTCACAGATCCTGTCTCATTGTGTGCATAGCTACTGTTTTAATAAATACGTTAAAAAAAAACATGTCTTTAAAAAGGTTATGTACTGCATCTTTAATAGCAGTATTTAATTTAGTATCAGATACTTTGCTTTGTTAGTGGCATAACAAAAGCATCCAGTTGAGGCTGTTCTGAGCAGAACAGTTCAGTTCGGAGCAGAATTGAAGAAGACAGTGTCCTCTTGGTGTCGGCTGTCACCATTTGTTACTTAGAAACATTAAAGGTCGTGCCAGGTGCAAGGATTGGCATCTTTACCTAATTTACTGTGAAATATCATTCCTAATTTCTGTCTTGCTGACCTCTGCTGTCAGGCTAAAGGTACAGATTTCTTCAGAGATACAGGCGCAATCATTCTCGGTTCTTTTGCTTCTCTCTTTCTACTCGTGCTCCACCTCCTTTCAGCCTTCTTAACTTACTGTGGATTTCTCATTTAGATTTATGAGACACATCTACACCCCCTCCTACTGACAAACATTATCTAAATCTCTCCTTTGTAGTTTATAATCATCTCCCTTGCAGGGTTTATGTAGCCCGTTCAGTTCTGCCAGTTTAGCATCAGATTATCTGCTTTGTGTCCACAGTGTTGGAAGGAATGTTAATTGGTAGGTTGCAGAGAACAAACTATTTGTCATATGCATCTTGATTTAAATTAGAAGATCTCACTTTTTTTTAATACACCAGCAGTAATTTCAGAACTTCATACAATGAATTTATGCAGTGGAAGAGCTAACTCTCTTGTTTGGCTTCTGCTTTGTTTTAAGTGCATTTTGGATGTTTTGTTCTTTTGGGTATTTTAGCCTTTTGGGTTGTCTGTACCAGACACCCTAATGATGGACCCAGGAATGTGTCCAAATTGGGAAAATCTCAACTCTGCCAGGACTGATGATCTGAAACTGCAGCATTTTCTGCAAGCTCTAAAAGGTCACGGAATCAACAATACTAATATCACACGTCAGTTCACGTCTTCTGTTGATTCAGGCTGTAACAGAGCAAGAGAGAAGAAAACTTATAGAAAGTAACAGGAAGGTTTACATGTTACAAAGACATTGCCCTGTTTCGTTCATTTGTCATGAAACAAACAAAGGGAATATATATTGAAACTGATGTTTTAGTAACCAAGGGAGCTCTTATTGCTAATTTAAGATGCTTCATAAACAGCTTAATGTTCATCCAACTACGTATACATCCATTCTGTTTATCCATCCTTCTATCAACATCGCATTGAAGAAAGGCTATTTAACTTTCCTATAGAAAAGTATTTTTGAATTGACTTGAAATAAATATTTTCAATGTAGTTTAATTACAGTACCTAAAGAGAGATCAGAATGCACATCAACAGGTCAGAGCTTTATAATAATTGGAAAATGGTAACAAATATGTGATTGATGGATTTCTAATTTCACGTTGCCACTTTCTAATTGGAGACTTTTACCTGAACATATGAAGTCACGAACCAGGGACATTTTTTATCTGATCAAAAGATGCATTGCTATTTTATATTGAAGGTTATCTTAAATATTACCTTACTTAAATTTTTGCCTTGGAAATGGTTTGGCTGGACATTACTTCCTGAACAAAATAAAGTTTTACTTTGCTAAAATTGAGGGCACGACACCGTACTTCTCTGAAGTCATAAGAGATTTTTCACATTTCCAGGTTAAACCTGAGAGTGCCGAAGGATTTAGCTCTGACCTTGGGGATCAAATCAGATACAAAACCTCAATCGACCTAAGGCTGCACTTCTCAGCTTATCACTTTTATTGCTCCTCCTTCCCTCCCAGCCTTCACAGGGTTGACTTCTTGTTGAAGAAGAAGTGCTCATAAGTGTTGTTATTTAATTTTTTTTACAGAAAACTGTTGGACAATTAACTTTTTAGAGAAAAGCTTTGCATGTGGACCAGTGAGATAACATTGTATTGTACATTCAAGCCCTAAAAGTGATATTGAATCAGCCCTCCGCGTACAGGAGAACGCTGGACAGACTCCAGCCTTCTGCTGTCCTCCTCCACCACTGGCTTTCTCATAAAGCAAATAAAGAATTACTGTTGCAACATGGCATTTTTAGATCTCATTACTGAATTCCTCATCTCACGAGAAAGGAAACCAGCTCTTAGAAAACCCCAACAAAAGCAATACTCTCATAACCCATGCGACCCAACCTCAGCCTCATGGGAAAAAGTCAGTCCTGCGCCCAATCACACTACGCCCACCGCTGCCACTCAGCAGCATTCTTCAGCTGTGTTTAGAAGGTGATCTAACATTTAAAAAAGTTCTGCAACTTTGTTTGGTTGGTGAACAGGAAAACCACCGTGGTCCCCTCTGAATGTAGGTGGGAGTTGTCTTTCTGCCCTTTATTTACACTGAGATATGAAACTATAATGAATTTGACTGTGTTTGAATGAGTCCGGATAATTACATCAGGACTTTACGTGAAAATGTTATCACAACGCTGCTGTTCTGAGTATCCACATAATCTCACTCTATACAAATTCACTTTTGAATTGAGTTACACAAGTGGGTTTTTGCAGGTTGTTTTTCTTTGATTTTTTTTTCTTTTCCCAAGAGATTTAATACATTCTTGTTCATTTCATGTCCTGCAGGCGGAATGATAAAAAAGGTCTTTCGCTGAGGCTGAACAGCTTTTTTCACACATGATTTAAGACCCTTTTCTTTTTGTATTGAAGAGAAAGACATTTCATTTCACTTACTTTGTTGCTATGGTATTGTGGGGATAAAGCAATGACAGCTTAAAATAAAAATGAAAAAAGATATTGGCATGGCAAAACATAATTGAAA
This sequence comes from Xiphophorus maculatus, assembly GCF_002775205.1. Lineage (NCBI taxonomy): Eukaryota > Metazoa > Chordata > Actinopteri > Cyprinodontiformes > Poeciliidae > Xiphophorus > Xiphophorus maculatus. Next base: position 14,490,450 of record NC_036465.1, on the reverse strand, counting down.
CTGCAAATATTAACATCACCTTTATATTGAAAGTGAAGCAAAAATTGCTTGTGAAAAAGATTCAGTGTGACTGTGATTATATAAAATATAACAAATAACTCGCTTATTTTAACCCTGGAATGTTTTTTGTTTCTGTTGTTGACACAGTTTCAACTCTCTGCCACAGCTTTGTTGTCTGCAATTGGGATTCAGAGCTACATATTTTACACGTCAGTGGACGGCACTTGTACTGACCAAGCTACCAACAATTCAATGACTTAATCCAGTTTCGTAGCAAAGAAAAATGAAGGGGTTCCTTACCTGTTGTTTGGAAGGTCCACTTTGAATCAAGCATTGCATATTTTGTAGCTGGGGATGGTCCAAACCGAGACTGAATCTGAGATGAGCACCGTTGCTGTTTCAGATCAAGTATTGGAATCACGGAGAAGTTTATAAGTATTTGTGTCAAAACCTGTCTGACAACAAATGTCACACTCGCATATTCAGCTGACTGAAAGGTTGGTTTGGATTGTTTGAAGTGAGGCTCTGTGACAGTTTTAACGTTTATTGTTTTCTTATCTCTTTTAGAAAATGTCACATCACAGTGAGATTGTTGGAGGAGTAAAGACAAAGGGAAGATTATTTGTACTGCGCTTTTCAACAACAGGACAATTCAAAGTGATTTACATGATGAAAACATAAAACAACAAGCTAGATGCAACAGATTGCAGTTACAAAATAAAGGAAAGCAAAGAAAAGTTGGGATACAAAATAAAATTACTATTTCAGTTCTAATTCATCAAAGGCAACCCTAAACAAATGAGTTTTTAGTCTTGATTAAATGGAGCTGTGTGTTTCTGCAGTTTTCTGGATGTTTGTTACAGATTATTGTTAATAACTGGATTCTGCTTTTCTGTGTTTGGCCATTGTAAGGGCATCAGAACTGGGGTGATGTGCTCTAAGTAAGAATGTAATATTTACCTGGGCTCCTTTGCATGTGGCAGATCAGGACTGAGAAACACACGAAGCATGAAGTTTCTGCAGTTTACTATGCAAATTTGAGGAAGGTGCTGTGAGAAAGGCCCCAATTCCAAATAAATGAGTTATATTTATAGCCAATGCTGAAAGCATAGCCACAGTGCTACCGTGCACCAGAAGCATGAAATGTGAGTATTCACAGCAGGATCCACTGTGGGGAAGGAGCTGCGGCACAACAACGATCAGTGAGTGTGTGAGCAGCCCGTACACAAGGGTCATTGACGAAGCTTAGATCTGGCTCCTGGTTGGTTGCTTCTGGTTGGGAGAAGCAAAAGAGGAGCTCTTTTTTACAGATAAACTGTCTCATAGTATACTGTCATGACATAGTGACAGTTTTATGAAATATCTTTAAAAAAAACAGTTTCTATAAAGGTATTCCTACTGTAGCTAAAACATAATTATGAAATCCCAAAGAATCTATCAAAATTGATTCATCCTTCCTTCACCTTCACACCCAGAAAACAACAAAGAATACAGTAATTTTTTAACAGAACAGCATCAGCAAGCCTGGCAGTAATTCAACTAAAACTATGCCAAGATGTCAGCTAATGTGGGCAGGAAATCTTCACAGAGTGACACTGCTTTAAAGAGAAGTGGACAGAAAAGTGGAGCTAGATTTTTCTTATCTTTCCCAAAGGATATAAAGTGGGGCTGGGGATACTGTGTCCGGACCTCTTATGTCTCGTAATTAGACCTTCATGTATTATGCTTAGAGAGCACAGACCAGAGACAGACCAAATGCAGATTTGCAGATGCAAATCAAACAGGAAGTAATACAGAAACCTCAAATATCAGTCTTTATAAAAAAATCTACCTCTTTGTGACCTTATTGAGCATTTGTAGCCATTAGGGAATTTTGCAAATTTATGATGATTGTTACTAAGATTTAGTGCAAGTTGGATAAAAAGCAGTTGTGTTCAGTTTATTTATTTTGCACCAATTCACAACACATGAAAAAGACCACGTAATCCAATCATACAAGAAGATTTGTGACATGCATACATTCTGAATTTATTTTAAATATGTTTTGCTTTTCTTCATTAATTGTGTATATATTTCCCAAGTCTGTGTGTTTTTAGAGTTAGCAACTAAGCAAATATTAAGGTAAAAGTCAAAGCTTTTTAAAAGGTAGTTTTCCTCAATTGTGTATGCATGTATATATACATTTTGACTTTAAAATTGCTTTTGTGTGTTTTGGAATAAAAGTGATGAAAAAAAACTTTGCAAAATAAAGTCTGCAGTCTCACAGTCTCAGTGTTTAGCCCCCTGGGTAGATTTTGACATATTTCTCTCACAGTTTGGGCTTCTCCTGTAATCACTTAAAGTTATTCACAGCCTCTCTCAGAATATACAATTTTGATGCAATATTCAGATAATGTTTTCCCCGGGTGTGCTGAGTTACTTTTATTCTCAAATTGGGTTACTTTGACAGAAATGGAAACCTATTCTCCATCTCTCACTCTGAATTTAGCTGACAATGGAGGTGCAAATAATTAATGACAGGTCGGAAATCTCTTTCAAGCCCCTCTCAAGAAACCCAACAGGGATGAAAAACGGAGCCTGAAATGGCTTGGATTGTTCTCAAAAACAAAAAAATCTGTCATCAAATCAGAGCATTTTTTTTGCTACAAAGAATTAAAATGTGTTGTATCTTTTTCTCACCCTGCCTGCAAATAATATTTTGACCCAGTTTCAGTTGAAGTCTGTTATAGATCTGATAAGAGTTCTGAATAAAAAAAAAAGTGAAATAATCTCCTTGGAGAGTCGACTTAGAAAATACAGTATATTACTCTAGAAGAGGTCACTGGTTCGTTTTTCACAGTCACTTTGTCTTGTTCAGTCCTGCAGATGTGCTGAAGCCTTTCCCAGCTGTTACTGGGCAAACGTCAGGTTACGTACTGGACAGGTCATCAGTCCAAATTCACAATCTGAGCACTCAATTCTACTGTCAATTTAAATATAGCAACCTGTGTTAGAGAAAACCAGAGAGCATGGGGAGATCATTCCTATCAATTCTAGCAGTTCTGTTCCTCACATTTATATATTGCCTTTATATAAATCACTGATGGTATTTTTAGGTGAGTCTACAATGTTTTGTAGAATTAAAACATCCTATTCATAAAACACATGTATGAGACATAATGTTTTGACTTGTTAGAACTGATGATATTCTGCCTTGAGGTTGGCTGTGCAAACAGGGCTTCAGGTTTGAGATATATCGCTGAAAAATGAAGAGATTCATTCCACATCTTTCTCAATCATCCTATAGGCATGTTTTTTTCCCACCACAGAAGAGTTGATGGAAGGATGGACAGGTCTACATGTAGGGCAGTTCTGTTACAAAACTATTTGAAAAGACTGGAAAGATGTTTACAGATGTTCTTCATCCAGTCAGACTACGCTTAAAACAAATGTACATAGTTGTTAGAGACACATGTCAAAAGATAGTTGTAATTGCTGTGAAAGGTGTTTTTCTAAATTATTTGCTTTGGGAGGAGAATTAATATTATTCTACACATGACTTGGAAAACCACATATCTTTTTCCTTCCAGGTCACAATTATGCAACACTTGTTCTATCACATGAAAATCCCAATAACACACTGTCACATTGTACATTTAAAGTTAGAATGTGACAAAATCTAAAAAAAATAAAACTAAATAAATTGTAGATTTATAGAATCAAAGATTTCTATGAAAGCTCTGAAAAAATGTATCAGCTGTCTCAGCAGCACATCAATTTGTAACTAAGTGATGAGACAAACTATTTGGCTGCAGATAGCTAAATAGTGATAAGAACTATTTTATTAAGTCTTGGCTGATGAGATGTTACTGTTAGCAAGAATTTATTTAGCTAAAAAGCGGCAGCTGTAATCTTGTTTAGAGCTGATGAAGGAGAGGGGAGCGCACACTGGAGATTGATGCAGCCTGAAGGAGAGAGGAGAAGTGAAGCAGATGGAGAAACAAGCTCAGACGTCCTGAAGCAACTCTTTAGAGGATCTGGGGAGAAAGGGACAGTTTGTTTTATTCAGTGTGTACGCTGTTATGGAGTATTCACTCAAATCGACACGCAAAGCTGCAGTCTTTCTGCTGTGCTTGGTAATAGATTTTACAGGACGTGGCTCCCTTCATCTGTTGTATATTGAATTTCATCAGCAACAGCAGATATATTGCACTGCTATCCAATACTGCAGTAAAAATGAGGAAAGATGTGGAATTTACTGATTTCTCTGACAGAACTGTATTTTTTCCTCACTCCATGTTATATATACATGTCAGACTTTTGCTTAGTGCATAGATTCTATGCGTAGTTTCTGATTTTAATCTTGCTGTGGCATCGATTTGTTTCATGGTTGCTTGTTTTTACATTATGCAGATGCAGTGACAGTCCTTTACTGTGTTAGATTTTTCAACTGATTTGCACTGGTTGATGAAAATACATTCACATTATTATCAATACACTTTGTTCATGGCTGTGTGTCAGTCATACGGTTGTGGTTTGTCAAACGATATATCTTCACTTCGATTAACATCTTGAAACTCACAGGAGGTAAATTAAATGATTTACATTTTCCGCTCCTGTTGAGCCATCTCCTTTTTTAATCTCCAACTAGGATTTCATCTCAAGCAGAGAGCTTTAAAATATTTAAATTAGAATAAATTATCTGTGTGATTATCGTTTTGACTCGCTGATCAAATAAAAAGTTATAATCAGACTTAATGAGTTCATGATTTGATTCATAATGTACCACATATTAAATCATTTTAGTTATATGTTGTTAATTATTTATCCTCATATGTCAGTTGCTGTGAGGACAGCTGATGGCCTTTCCTCTTTAGTAACGGCAGCTCTTTCCTCACTTTCCTCCGATGTAAAACTCTTTTGAATTTTTGTTCTTCCGTGTCCTTTTAATTTATAATTTTGTGTCAGCATTAATCCTACTTGAGCTTTGTAGAGGTTGCACTAACATTGAGTTGACTTCGTTACACCTGACCTAATCTGGCTGGGATCTGGTCTGTATTCATGTGTTTTCAAGAGACACTAGATGGCACTATGGGTGTATATAATTCCCTAGAAATCCTGTTGCTTCTCTCGCCCTAATTTTCATGGACTAAACAGAAAATACAAACGGGATATTGTTATTTTGAACATGAGATAATTAGGGAACATATTCATCAGTGCTATAAAGGGAAGCTGGATTCTTTAACCATGTTTTTGTCTGTTGTCTTTTTTTTTGACTCCATCAAGCTTCCAGAGTTTTAGTTATGCCAGAAGCACTGAATTTTTTATTGTTTCAGATTAATGCCTGTTGGTTTTTGTAAATATAACCAGGTAACTGTATGTTTAGAGAATGCCAGGACTTCTTTTAAAGGTGCTAATGTTAGTTGCCTACATTTTGCAAAACCCATGTTTAATCCTCTTTTCATTTGCCATGGTATTAAAAAAAGAAGGTTGTGTGAGTTTTTTATATGAAGTACTATCATACTCTCTGCAGGATGTGTTTTTGTGTGCAATCCTTTTAAGCAGTGTTCCTTAGCTGACGGCTCTGCCTCATGAATGTGCATTTTGTGTCATGCACTTAATCTGTTCCATGTTAAGGATTAGCCTTCCCATCCACACAGGGAAGATAATCTCTCCTTCCCTCACCATCTATTTCCCCTCCTTGCATCCTATTTTTCCCTGCTTCTTAATATTCATATGTCATGTTTATTTCCGGTGTTCCTCTCAGTCACTGTCTCATTTATTCCATAACTTCCACATCTCCGTTTCCACTTCCCTATATCACTTCCCTCATTTATAATCAATGCAGTTTTGCAAGCCTCACAGCTTTTCCTATCCTCAGCATCAGTACTTGAGAAAGTTTTTTTTGTTTCTTTGTTTTTTTGCCCAAAGGCACAGGCATACAAATCCTGGACCATAAACATTAGAGTTTATGTAATTAATTTTAATATTTTTCTGTTTTGTTTATTGACCCATTATTTTTGAAAAGGCTTCTGAGGTTGCTTAAAAATTCATTAAAAAAAATCTTCAGCTTTCAATAGTCTTGCATGCAGTTCATTCAGATGTTCCCTACTATTTTGAGTTTACACCTTAAAGTTCTACATTTTGTATGTTCACTACTAAAAGCACAGGCATTCATTTATTATGCTTGTTGTAGTTCTGCCTGAGGAACTGGGAGTGTTATTACTGAAAGGTCTACATTCATTCTGACCTATGAACGTTTGAAATAATTCTGCTGAAGGAACTGGCTTTGTACTTTGCTCAGGGATTTAAGATCAAAGTGTATCATCCAATAAAATTCACTACTAGTTCCATCATCATGAAAAATGTGTGTATTTAACGAGATTTGCTTCAATTAAATTAATTTTATATTTAGGGCTATACCGTTATGAAGATTTAGGCTGATATTGATATCTGATATTCATATACCTGTTATTGCTGATAACACGTTTACTAATATTACATATGTCATACAGTTCCTATGATCTATCCACATGACATCACTATTCTGATTTAATGAAACTCCCTTAAGTCATTTGCTCATCACTGTCACATGCTGAAAAATACCACTTTTGTTTTTTCAATAACACATAAAAGATTGAACATTTGCTGCAGGTTCCTTTATAGAATTAGGTATTTGAAATTTTATAGAAGATAAAAGATATCAAGATTATTCTGATTTATGCATAACATCATATGTACCCAATCTAGTAAATCTAGTCATTGTTTTTTCTAAACTCAAAAAAGGGCCTGGAAGTATGATGAATTTATTGACCAAAATAGTGGCGATTCATTTTGATGCAATTATTGAATCCGGAGAAAAATCTGTTTTTTCTGCATTTGACCTGATTTTTACCAATCAGAGGCAGTCAATGGGGACAAAAGTATAAATCCAATTTCTGGCCCATTGATAGTTACATCTCTATGTAGCTGTTAATTAGCTACATATGTTAAGATTATAAGTTGTCAATTTAACCTACTTACACAGTTTGTTGTAACTCTTGTAGCTCTAAAAATAAAACCTTAAGAATTAAAAAAAGACTAACACATACTTAAAATATTATATTAGGAATCGTTTCAAGGTTTTTAAAATTACCGTTTATGTAAAGCTTTTAATATGTTGTAATATGTGTCTGTTTTTATGGAGGAGGTTAAAACAGCACATATAAACTGCTGTGTGGCAATATTCTAATCCCATATGCTTGTGCACCAAAGAAGGAAAAATGTTGACTGGCTGCCAACTTTAAATCAGCTGCAGGGTGGTATTTTTCTAAACCTATAAACCCCAAAATAAAACATTTAACATGATGCTTGAAGTAATATTGTGCTCTGCTCTAGGAGAAACAAATACAAGAAAAAAATGTTGCTTCTTTCATTTAGGCAACATAAATTCTTGAAACCACTGAAAGAGTGAGAGAAATGTTCTGTTAAGAATAGAAAAGTGGAAGAAATGCCAAGTTAGTTATTTACGATCAAAGTTTTTTTATTTTTTTTACCAGAAAACTTGCAAAAGCTGTCTGACCGGTACCTCAACATATATTATATTTGCATTCTCTGCATCTTGAACTATTAGTAAAATGCATTCCTGTACTGCTACAGCATTGGAACTGAATAAATGATCAAATTGTTCTTAGCATCAATCAGATATTAAGTTGTCGTATTGCATATTTCAATCCATAAATCAATCCTTCAATTTTAATGATAGAGCACTTTTCAAACACTCAGGTGGATCTGCAGCTTTTCCGCTGTTATTTTCTAGGCAGGATTCTCTAGAGTTGTTGATGTTTATCTCTTTGTGACCTTTTCTCAAACCAGAACTAACAGATCAATCACGGCAGAAGCCGTATTAGCTTTAAACAAGCTCTTTGTTCAAGTCCACTGTTTATTCACACTAATTAGAACACTTCATTGTCAAGAGAGTTGCCTGGCAGTGTGTGTATACCCGTGTCTGCATGTGAGTGTACTGATAGAGCGCACAGCACGACCACTACAGTAGACCACTAGACATAGAAAAAAAAGAAAAACACAAAGGCCCCTTAATCACGCTCTACGTAAAGAGCTCTCTTTTTTCCAGTAAATTGTAACCATGTAGTAAAAGATGTGCTCATTCAATAAGTGATTTAAAGAGTGTTGCACACAGTGACCTCTACTGTGATTGAGCTATTTGTTTGGATGAACTAGCTCAACAAGGGATAGAAGTATGTAAAATGCATCTTGCATTGTTGTTCCTATGCACATTGTGTACTTTTGTGATTTAAAAAAATAAATATTAGTTGCTAACTGATACAAACATTAAAATAACCTGATTAAAATTGTAGCAGGTTTAATTAAATGCTATTAATACAGCAAACTTACTGCAAAGGTGATCTCTGCATGCTTTTCAAAGAAGCAAACAGATCTATTTTAACTCATCTTAAATGCATTGAAAATCATTAAAAACCTCTCTTACTGTCATACATTAACATTAAGATATCTCCTGATTTCTAAATATGTTTTGAAAGGTTGTCAGAATGAATCAAACAGTCTGACCACCTATCCTAATTTTCAAAGACTTAGTTTACTCTAAATTTGGATGGGACCTTTAGTTACAAATATTACATTATTGTTGAATTTGTTGAGTTAAATACAGACAAAGGTTATTCAACCTTCAATAAGCATACATAGGATGTTCATGGATATTCCTGTTTTGAGGAAAAAGCGATTCAGATTATTCTGAGTTGCATTTATTTAGGTTATTTGAGTCACAAAACTCCAAACTGTGAGACTTCACAGATCTCACTGATGTTAGCATGGCAGCATTACTAGAAATAAAACTCTCAACCTCTCAGCCACTTTCTCGTTGCATACTGTGGTGGAAGATTACTACAAGTTAACATCTGCTGGTCATGTTATATTAAATGCTTGTGAACTCTCACCAAAAGAACTACTTGGGTTACATGTACAAGGTTGGGAGTTGTTTTCTACAGCTGCATCAGAACCAGACTGTCTCGCCTCTTGTTTTGAATTCCTTATCCCTGGTATAAAACTTATGTGTTGTCTCTGCCTGGCAGAGCTTTTCACCCAGACCTGCTTCATTATTGATTGTCCTACAAGTTCTCTTGTTTGACAAGAGAGCTTGTCCTACAAGGTTTATTCAATATATGAATAAATATTCATACTCGTATTCATACTCAATATTGAGTAATTTCACCTTTTCTTCCACAACACAAACCAATCCAAGTATTTATTTATTTATTTATTTTGTTGTTGTTGCAAGATCCTGACGGTTGTCTTCCATAGATAAATCATTCTATTTTGGAGAGTACCTATATATGAATTTACATATTTAGCACCATTTCGTAGAATTAATTTCTTTATTGTAAAACATGTAAGAAAGCCAAAAGAGCTTTTTATTGTTTCATTCAGTATGATGTAAGTGGCTCGTGAAGCAGAGTTCACATTGGTTTTACTGGGGAATAAATGTTTCAACATTTCATACTGTGGCAGTGCAACACTGTAAGACTAACTCCACACTGTGCAAGCAAAGCTGTTGAATACAGGCCTTCTGGGGGAATAAATGGGAATATGTTGCTTTTTTTCTTAATGTTTTAAAGCCTATATGCAATTTAGTTTTCTATTTTAGGTACTGAACCCAAAGGGGGGCTTGTTCTAGTAATGTACTATATGCAAAAACAGAGCAGCTTCCTTAGAGTAGCTTTGTTAAATTAAATGTTCACTTTCTGCTCTGACAGACTGCGTTTTAATAACTGCTCATGCTCTTTGTCCATCTATTTCTTTAAGTTTATTATGGATGTGGAGACACTTTCAGTGCAATTCTGGTCCTTGTATACAGTCTTTGTTTCAATTTTACCACAAGTGTGTAATGATCTTACTTAAAATTAAATAACCTCTACTGATAAAAAAAGGGTCTTGATGGTGCTGGTGGAGAAACGTTTTGGGGATGTTTGGTATTTTTTTTGTAATTTTAGTGGCAGATTTCTTTGCCCTAGAAACTTCCTGGACAGTCGTCTTTGTTCCAACATTGGGTTTGCTTTTTTTTTTTTAAACCCATAGTGTTCTATGAACATATGACATATTTCTTTCCTTAGGAACCAAAACAGGAAGAGCTCAATCATTTATTTCAGAGACTAATGTGCATGTTGCTTACAATAAAAGCAACATTAGAAAGCATTTTCTTTATTTTCTTATATGACTTGTTGATCTTTTTTGCATGTCTTTGTGGTTATATTGACTAGTGTTCCTGCATCATGTTGTATTTAGGTCTGGTCTCTTCGTCATGGCTGTCGGTTTAGCCTTGGCTGAACACGTCACATCACACAGAACAGACACAAATCATCTTTTATCATGACTTTACTGCAAACATCACTAATATTATTTTTGATCAACTCCACATATTACCGACTCTTTTGATATTCCATGTCTTCTTTTGTTTGTTTGGGCCAATTTTGAAATCCTGCGCTTGTTTTTCAATACATGAAAATAATGTCCTAAAAATAAGGTGTGGACGGGGTCCAGACGAAATTGCTGTTAGTTGGAGTCCAGACATTGGGAATCTCAGGTTTACCAGACGGTGTTCACAGCCAGCTCATGCAAATGCATGTGGAGCTTTGAGCTCCTGTAAACAGACTGCATTGGTAGAAATTTCATTTTTTTCCCCCAAAAATGTCCTTTGATAACTGATGTAAGATCTCCTGCTTGGGGTGTTTGGCTGCTCTCCTCAGGCTTCAATGAAGGACAGTCCATTTATTCATTTGTTCTGTTCCCAGAGCCCCAGCAGCCCAGCGCCTCAACCCTCTCTCTTAGAACATGGAACAAAGGGCATATTCTGTCACAAGAGAGTGGATGGGAGAAAGGAAGTGGGTGAGTGAGGGTACATTAAATTCCAAGTGTAGAGAATATTTGCACACGATTCTAGTTGAAAAGCCCTTGTCTTTGTCCATTTTGGTATGTGTGTGTGAATGTCTGTCGTGTGTGACACCCCCCCGACTCCTGGGGAATACCCAGCAGATATTATTCAACAGTGTTCTTTGTAAAACTTTGTTCCGCACAAAGGGCCCATTCCACGCTCAGCTCTTTAGAAGCTTATACATCAAAAATGTGACTGAGCGAGTAGAGGTGTGCATTGTGATCAGTCCGCTGGGGGCTCTCTGTCCTTGGTTTGACTCATGGGAACTAGGTAGAGCCGTGACTCAAGAGTCTCATGTTTCTGGTTTCAGTCATATCGTAGTATTATTTCCCACATTATGAGCAAACAGCATGAATGTGGCATTGTTGCATGTTTGGTTTTAGCTTTAACTGAGTTATGACCCAAAGGGAAAATTTGCTTTGTAGCAAAGTCCTGGCGCTTCACCAGAAACTGTGGTCAGTTTCTTCCCTGTAGGTAGATACTTGGTTTATAACTTCTATGGTTGTACTGACACCACTGCACAGAAACCTTGATGCAGTTTAGCAAATATTGACTTGAAATTGAAAAATGTTAATATACCCAATAAAAAAGACACATTTAGACACATTTATAGAAAAGTCAAATTGATATGCTCTTATCATTGTTTGCAACTTTTTCACTTTAATTAGTGCCTCACCTGTCTTCTCTGTCTTCCGTGACTAAATCCCCACCTCCAACTCCCCTACCATCACCCCCTACTCCCTGGCCCTCAGCTTAGTCAGCCCGCCACCTCTAAGAAGAGCCCTGGTGGTTCCAACTTCTTCCATATATGAATGATGGACGCAAGATCCGTGGGATCTTCAAAACAGCAGAAAGTTTTCTGCATCTTTCCCCTGATTCATATCTCAAGACAATCCTATGTCGGCGGTCAAGAGGCAATTCCTTTAACTTCATGCTTGGTGTATGCGCTCTACATGAACTGCCTTTTGCAGCTTCTAATAGAGATATTTCTGGGCTGAGTGACTCCACTCAGATGTGGAAGGTCCTGTATTTGAAAAAAAGAAAACACAGATTGATGGAATTACAAACTTTCTTTTTATTGGATCTGTTGGAGGACAAAGCAACACTGCATTACTGACAACACATGGCAAGAGTTTTTCTTATGGTTTGTGAATCTTTTTCAAGAAGCTCTTCAGTTTTACTCAAGGCTACCCTTTCATTAGCCTGGCCATTGCCCAACTGTGCAATTCTGCTCAAATAAAATCTGGCTTACAGCACAATCTGGACTTCCTCCTCTTCACTTGTATTGTCTCTGGTAGATTTTCTATCTGAACGATGACGTCGATTTTCTGCACTGTTTAGAATTGTAGTCTGTCTGTAGTTTTAGCAATGGTAGCAGTGGAAGTGAACAAAGCCATTCCATCCGTGTTGGCCACGCTTCAAAATACTGAATTAACATTAACAGCCACCTTGTACATCTTGGCACTTCTGTCTTCACAGTGGAGGATGGTTGTTTATGGCTGTGCTGTTGCATGCCAGTTGTTGACATTTCACAGATTTATACTACAGAAGTGCTTAGTTGTTGCCATCTAGTGGCGGAATTTATGTACTACATTTAAGAGTGCCGTTTTTGATGATGTCATAAAAAGCATACCAGGTAGGAGAAGACAAGCATGGTTTGCTCTCAGTAACACTGCAACTTCGATTTAGTTGGTCTTTGAAAGCACTGTTGGTATGCATTCAATTTTGCAATGGATATTTTGTTGACTAATTATAATTTAGCCATTTGTATAAAGCAATATTTCTTTTATAAGAACTTTTACAGCCTTGAGCTAATTATTTTCTCTGGAGCAAATTTATTGTACTTTTATGTGCTGTATTGTTTGCTACTGTGTATTATTTCTGAAAGTTTGTATGTTTATTTCTTAGTTTTACCCTACTTCAACTGGCTTCAGTAAAGAGTCAACGTAAGCACTTTTGTCTGTGTGGACATTTTGGAGAGGAGTTTATCTGAATGTCGACTCCAACAAGGCGATGGAGGTTGAGGACATGGCAATGGCACAGGCAATTTTCAGGAGACTTCGCAGTATCAATCTGGTGCATTACAAGCAAACATTAGCAAGTAAATCTTAAACATTCAGTTTATCTTTGTATGTTGTTACAAGAAACAGCAAGATGTGATTTTAAAGCTAAAATGCTGCATGTTGGTCCTTAAGAGACTTGTCTTTGCATTTCAGATTTTCAGAGATTAACTCTATTTCACACTTTTACTTGATCTTCAAAATTCCTTCTAGCTTCCCTCAATATCCTGCTGGGATCTGAATTCCACATGGGTTGGTTTTAACTGAATTTCTGTCATTATACTTAACACAAACAGAATTTTAAATTTGCTTCTGACATCCTTTTTTCTTGTAGTTTATACAGAAATGCAAACCATGGCCGTCCAAATAAAGTGACGGGCCAAAAAAGGAGAGGAAAGGGTCGGGTTCAGGTAGTGTGATTAAAGGCACCGTAAGCCAAAATCTTTTGTTGTGAAAGAATTGTGAGAAAGTCTTTGGTGAGTAACTTAAATTTTAGGTACTGTGTGTGACCAAAGATATCCTGTAATAAATACCAAACAGTATCGGATATTTTCTTGAAAATAGTGTGCAGTTATTGCAACTCCAGTGGCTGAAAGATTTTTGTCCTCATTTGCCCAATGGTGAGTGTTAATTCTGCTATCTCTTTTTCCCCATCTGCTATTGAATCTGACTTCAATAATTATCACATTAATACCAATTACCTTCTATCCATTTATTGTTGGACTGATATCTTGATCTGTTTGAGGTGATTTTGCTGTGACAATTTATACAGTAAAGCATCTTCCATTGCACAGTTAGACATGGCTTACTTTTAACATTTTTTGAGATCGAGCTCAAGCTGACACATTCAAGCTCTATATTATTTTTAAAGCTTTAATCACAAAAGCACTCAAGATGCCTCTGGATAAACTCTGGAGAAATTACAGAGATACCCAAGTTAGGTGGAAGAAGCTGAGGGGGAAAAGTAGCAAAAATTCCCGTTTGCCATTTACAATGGCCTTGGGACACAGTAAACAAGTAGAAGAAAGTGCTTTGATCAGATAGAAATAAGATCTATTGTTTGGTAGAGATAAAATACTAGAAATGACAAAGAGTACAAGACAGTACATAATATATGAAATCATGCAGTCATGCTGTGGGGAATCTTTCTTCAACAGGGATCGGGAAGTTGGTCATAGCCGATTAAAAGATGGAAACGGCTTAAAACAAGTCAATCCAGAAAAAAAAAAAACATCCTTGGACTTAGACGAAAGCTCACCTTTTGCTCACCAGGACATACACCCAGAGCTGAAAGGAAATGGTTTCAATCAAAGCAGATCAATGTGTTGGACGGGCTCAGTCGGTGTCCAGACCTCAATGTGGTGCAGAATCAGGAGTAAGATTTGAAAATTGATGTTCACAGAATGCATGTATGCTTCACTAAACATTGTTAGCCTTTCATAGGATTAGCCATGTGCAGAAGCACATTTTCTCTGCCAAGTCCATCTTCTAGCAGCTCGATGCTTCACTCTAACCCTTCACAGGACGAGTGCACATGCTCATTCCCCAGCACAAGACTAGCCATCTGGAAACTCCCTCTTTGCATTGTGTTGTGGTGTGATTCCCTTTCTCCTTCATTTCTCCTTCTTCTGCCTCACTTGTGTCACTTTTACACTGAGTAATACACAACAAACACGTCCCACATGACTCCATGTGACATTTAGTCATTTTTCTGGAGGTTTAAATAAGCTGTTTGAATAGCAGTGACATTGAAGAGGTAGTGGAGACAATATTCACAGCAGTCCCTCTACCCCTGCAAACTTGCAGTAAGTTAGGGGAGTTTTCAAGGACGCAAAGCAGCATTCATATTCATGTGTAGTGATCAAATGTAAATGATTACCCAAAGGATTATGGCAGCAGCAGCATTTACCCTGACTCTGTTTTTAGGCCTCTTTATAGAAAATTTATAGTCCTAGTTGTGGGGTGCATGGCTTCAACATCAAAGCTGGTGTGTCATTGGTTTTTATTGAGTAACTTACAACAAATTCAATAGTTTGCTGTACAGACACAGAAACAAACAACGTATGATTTTATTCTGGCATGGATTTATAAATGCATAGCTGCACGGACCAGCTCATAATGATGAAACTTCTCATTGTAGGGTCTTTAATAATGATACGACTGCTGAACAAGAGCTGATGGTGCATTATTTAAGAGTTTGTCTTCTTTCAATAAGCCTGTCTTCATTGCTTCTTCCTCTGTGATGAAACAGTCAATGGGGCGCTCTGCTGGAGCAGCAAATCAATGACAATATGGTTGATCAAAGTCTAGGTCACAAGCCTTAAACAACACCAGGCAAGATATTAAGTATTTAGACAATGTGGAGGAAAACAGTGGGAGACCCAGATCAGAACAAAAGATTGGAGCTGCAGGAAGAACATAGAGGGAAAAGAAACATAACTCCCACTCCTCTGCTTCTCTTTGTGATGTGAATGAACTGCTCACTCAAACAGTATCCATATTTCCACTGTTGAATTTTTGCATATTTCTGTCCTTTAGTATTCGACACACAAGCATCTTCTTCAGTAAAGGCATGTTGACCAAAATGTTTAATTCTTATCTCCTTCCCAGCTATTTTTAACAAACTCTTTCATTATAATGAACATTTTTAGATGATGAAGAGCTAGTTAATTATTTGTTGCAAAACATCTAGTTTATTAAAAGAAATTAAGCTTATATGGCCTTGACAAATTAGAACTGTATCAGTAATATAGCAGAACCGAACCAGGCTTAATATTACATTTGAATGTTATAACAAAGTATGTTTCTTTCAGAAGTTGTAATCAAAAAGCTAAACTCATCTACAGATTTATTAGGATATTGATGCATTTCAAATTATTCGTAGCTTACAGGGAATCACACTTCAATTTTATGAATCTATAACACCAATTTAGTTGTAAAAAATTTTTTTTTTCAACTAATTGTCTTAACCAAAAAATTTATTTTTCTCATTTTGAATTGAATTATAAAATATTTTTTTGATAATGTTCTAATATTTTTGTAGTAGTTTATCTTAATTTATGTTATTCAACTTTAAAAGATTATCCTTTACTGAACAGTTAATCAAAAATGCAAAAAAAAAAAAAAATCATTTAAAAAGAATCAAGTATTAAGCCTCCATTTTTTTCTTGTTCCAATATGTTTCATTTAAGTGTGCCTGCCTAACACTTCCATACACTAATGCTTTATTCAGGAGGTGATGAATACAAACATGCTCCAGAGTCGTTTTGTCCCACTGAGAGTTTTAGCATGGAGAATGGAGCAGTGGCTTGGGAAGCAGCTATTGTTACTGTCAGGTTGTGTGAGTCATTAAACCAGCCAAAATATGCACCTTCTGCAGTGAGGTAAACACCAGGCTATGTTTGTGGATCCTGATTATCCTTCTGTTTATTCCAAGGAACAGACAGCTGCTGATATGTTGCATATATTATCTGTTTGCTGAAGGAAGGAGCTTTTCAAATAGATGATGCTGCACGTGCCGATGCAGCAACTTGTATAATTCCTGCAGGCTCTCCATCTGTACATTTGCAATCTGTATGAAGATGATGCAAGGCTTTCACAGCCAAGTTTACATTAACACTTTTTCCCCAATCGACTGTTCAAGGCCAAACTACTATAGAGGATTTTCTCATTAGTAATAAAAAGTGTGGATACTGAAAGCTAAACTGGGAATGGTTCTTTACAAATGCACCAAAGCTGTCAGTAGATGTCATAAAACATATGTAATAGTTGCGATAAGTCTTTCAGGGCTCTCTTCGGCCCGTACAATGACTTTCAGCTCTGAAATAGTTTTGGCCATTTGTCAAAAGGGAGACTGCTATGGAAAAGTTACTGTAGTCTCTGCAGCTGTGTAGATAAATCCAGCAATTAAAAAGTTTTCTCAGTTTAAGACTTTTAGCGAACTTTGTAATTTGGAGTTCCTTAGTTAAAAGGCAAGAAATATCTTCAGAGTGCAGCTATAATAGAGAGACATGGTGGTGTTAAATGCAAGTACAAGAGGAAAAACAGTCATGAAGACCAGAGGCACAGATACTCAGGGTACTGTACAGAGGGGCAGTCATAAAAGACTAAATTATAGAAAAAGTTGGTTGTACTGTAAGCCAAAGTGAAGTGTCATAAATCCAGAAGACCTTTATAAATATAGGTCAACAAGTAGGAAACCAAAAATGTTGTTTGTGAATTCTGCTCCCTCATCCTTGTTAAATGTTCAAGTCCTCCAGCTAAGTAGTTGACAGATTAGAAATAAAATGTTGCTACTGCTTTAACACAAGTTGTGTTTTTTAGTTAGACTTGTTACAACGTCCCAGTTGCTGTTAATGACTGGCTGTTATTTTTCAAACCACATTTCAGTGTCTAAACGTCTAAGTCTGTGTCCTCTATCTTAGTTTTTATGTCACTCTGCAATGTCCTACTCCTACATAAGTGGATTTTACTCAATATATGTCTTGCTCCTTTTAAAAGGCAAATATCATAATGTTTTATAGCCAACCCCCTAGAGCACCCCAAAAATCTAGAATATATAAAAAAACAAAATCCTAATCAGCCTCTATATTGTAGAGCTATTTGAAAAACTATAGAGCATGCTTGCCTGTTCTTGTGACCATAAAGGATCACTTTCCTTACAAAAAAAACCATACATATCTAATGTAAAAATTTTGAATAAGAACAAAACATTAAAAAGGTAAAAATTGTATTTATTAGAAGATACTTGGAGGCTTTAACCTTAACTGTCTCCCTGAAAATGCTTACATGTCATCCAGTAGGCCTATGAGGACAACAATGTCCTCATGACACTTAAGGGGTTAAATGCTACAATCAAAAACACTTCATAGCTTGTGGAGGTGTTTTAACAGGAAGACTTCTTACTACTGACCTCATGCTGGGGAAAAGTGCTGATGGTTGATGGATGTGTGGAGACTGCATCCTGTTGTGAATGAGGTCATTCTTGGAAACATTACAGGAAGCAAAGATGTGTGAATTTTTTGCAGATCAAAGTCCAAAGACTGATTTGTTTAATGCTGATAATTGACATTTATGCAAAACTTGTGTGTGTGCTAAACCATACGAAAAATGCAGCCAAGCAAAATGTTCAAGTTACATGGGTTATTACCCATGAGCTACTCTGAGAAACATAGATTTCTTTCTGTCCATAGATTTACAAAATCTTCAGACTGACAAAAGGAAGATAAACACAAAAGACCCAACAAGGCAGATGACCTGAAGGCAGCTATCAATGTAAACTGTGCTTCTAATACACCTACTCAGTGCCACAGGCTGGTCACCTCTTTGCCACAGAACATTGATGCAGTAATTCATGCAAGAGGGGACCCAACCAAGTATTGAGTGCTAATGTACACACTTTTAAACAGTAGGAGATTAGTTCGTAAAGCTTTCTTTTTCTTTTTGATATAATGTGATATTCTTATTTGCTGGTACACTAAATTTTCTTGACCGCCATAGTTAATAAAACTGAAATAGTTTTACTTTATTTGCAATAATTTATAATCTCTTAATAATGATAGCGTCACTTTCAGGGAAGACTGGTAGGAAATATTGCACTTTTACACAAAAATGTATTACTTTTTTTAGATGAACCTGTAAATGACCATTAAGAGACAGGACATAATACCTGAGTTATTTTTTTCTTTTTATTCTGTGGGTGTCCTCTTGATTAGCTTCCTCTCTGACTCCCACAGGAAGACTCTGGCGGGCCAATACCACCACGTTTCTCAGCAGCTTTTGAACATTTAGGCGAAAGAGGAACATGATGGAAAAATGTGGAGGCTGGCAAGAGAGGAAGTCATGCTGTTATGCTGTTCTCATGTTGATGACAGACCTGTTTCCAAGTAAAAATTTTCCCTTCACAAGGGAAGAACTTCTTTCATAAAGTCTTGTTTTTCTAACCGCACCTGTTTCTCTTGTGAGAAGCACTTAACTATACTTCAGTAAAAACACATTATGATGATTCACCTAACCTTTTATTTGACAATGAAGATATGTTTTTATAGGCTTGAAGGTTCTTGTAGGTCATGAATAGAAGCCAAGCACACTGAAAAAGTGAATAACTAAAGTGCTTCAAAATTCAGCTTTGATATGATGAGAAATATTGAGGGAAAAGGAACAGCTGTGTTAACCAGCTGCCAACTGGGCAAATGGAAATGTATGGATGGCATCAATCAGCAATGCACCCCATGGGCTAGCTTCTAGTTAAAACAATTATCATAATGATTGTGCAAGAGAGTCTTTCCTAAATCATTTTATAATCCTTTTTACACCTATTTACTGCAGTTTTGAGGTTTGTGTGACGAGCCTAATGGAAAAAGGATGTACATTTTTTTAAATGGCTAACTCCTTGTCAACCTAATTACATCTGTTTTCTTTTTTTCATACATCACTATAAATCTGTTTCTACACTGAGACTGAGAACAGAGCACCTTCATCAGTGTTGGGTGGGTGGATATGGTGAGAGGTCTAATCATATTTATTTTGCTGAATATATTAGAGGATGGAGAAAATGTAACATCAGAAATCACAGAAATAGCACACACAAACAAATACATTACAGTTTTAATTCATTTTGACAACCTGTCATAAGCTATGTGAGATTTACAAAAAAGATTCACTAAATATAATGTAAATTGATCGATAAAAACCTTTGAAGCAAAATTTTAGTTCTAATATCCAGAAAAAATACACTAATCAAGCATTTCATTGTTTTGAACATAACCAGTAACATTGCCTGTTATTTCGTCACAAGATAAAAACGCAACGCAAGATAAACTGCAGAACAATTACATTTGAGAGGAAAGTGATGGAAAACAAAACTGAGAAAAGACTTGTAGCAAGCAGCCATTTTGTCAGTAAATCACCAGGCTTCATTAAGTGCACCTCTTGTTAAATTGTTCTGCTAAATAATGAGCTGTATTGAAAATTAATGAATTTTTTCCAGACTGTTCAATGCAGACAATTCATTATGCAGTCTGCAGAAAAGAAACCTAATGGAGAATAAGTGAACGTAAATGTGGTCACTTTCTTCAAATAATTTTAGCTAATTCTCTTTATGCAAGTGCCACAATGAGATAATGAAATATTTCAGGAAACCTGCATAAATTCTCAGAGGTAGGAAATTGTTGAATGACATGCGGTACTTTTGCTTTATCAAGTTAATTTGCAATTGTGAGAAAACATTTGGTGTGAAGAGGAATCGTTTCTCTGTTTTATAGGCAACAATAGATTGTCTATCACCAAATATGCAAAACTCTACCAGAGAAACCCAGATCAATTTGAAAATGTTCCCTACAAAATTAATATACAATATTGTGAACAGTGGAGTCAGAGAGTCAGTAAGAAAGTCCAGAAGTTAGGAGATATGTAATTGTACTCAACCTGCCATGTTACAGTAAGCTGTACAACCACATGGGTTCAGAGGCAAGACCACTGTATGTCATCACAGGCTGCACAGAGAAATGTTAAACTAAAAAGTCCTTCAAGGTACAGACTTGACTTGAATGGAAAATATTGCTGTTTGAACAGAACAAGATCTCCTACCATGACCTGTCTTCTTACCCAAATTTGCTTAATACTATATTCATTTAGCATTTATTCTATATTTCTTCCAATAAGTTAAGCATGATTTTGTAGGCAAGTTCAGTTGTAAATAACTGCTAAATGGAAAAAGCATATTTTACAATAATTATGTTAATCTGTGACTTAAATTGAACCAAACTGAAATATCTGTCAAAACTATAGAGGCTGTAAAGATTGCAACATGCAGTACTCTAATGTATAGCACTGAGCTGCATTTTCTATATAAACATAGCTGTTACAAATAATATTTATTGACCCAACCTCTACAAACTTGTCATACCGAGCAACCATATGCGTCTCGGTGTGAATGTGTGTAGGGGTGTTTGAGAGAGAGTGTGCGTGCCCATTCGGCATGTGTATCTGTCACACTCTGTTGGTAGTTACTGCTCCCATCCACAGCCTACTGTGAAATTACCATTTGTTTTGGACTCAAACATGGGCTTTCATGCTAATCTGACTTGTTTCTTTTTTTCACTGCCTCCCCCAGCTCCTCCTCTTCCTGCTCATTCAGTCTTTCATCTGATATTTGCCTCGCTTGATGCTTTATTTCTTTTTTTTTTTTCTCATTTGTCACCATTCCTCCCTCATCTCTGTTGACTTATCTTGGTCTTTTGCATTTTCTCACTCTGTCTCTCTTTGCAGGCCATCAGTGCCCACGGTGATCCTGCTCAGTGCTAACTAGTCTGCATCCAAGACCTCAGGTACACTTCCTCCTCCTTCTCCTCTGTACTTCTCTTCCTCCTCTTCCCTTTCCTCCTCAACCCATCCTCCATGTCTTGCTCTATTTTTAACTCCACTCTCAAAGATCTTTCCCCTTGATTTTCAATCTCCAATCCAAACCCTCATCTGTCGCCAGCCTTAGTATCTCTCCAGCCAACTATCTGAAGAGAGTAGGCCAACACCTGTTCAGTAATTTATACCCATTCATTTTTTTATTCCTTTGTTATAAGAAAACTGATGCCTGAATTTCAGTTTGATCTACTGGAAACAAGGATTTGAAGCTTATATTTCTTCATAAAAATATCAGTACTATCTTCAGTGTATGACAGCTTCCTCTTTTTCCTTATTATTAATAAAATGTTTGAAATACGTTTGAGAATTACCTATTCCTGGGAAATCTCTGACCTGATCCGAGTCAATTTGCTTTTCGCTGGTTTAAGGAAATGTTCCAAAGGCAGATATGAACTGATGTCCTGTGGCAGATATTTTATGACGATACATGAAAATGTCAGGTGTGAAGTGATCACAACTACAAATGTGTGAGATGCAAAGTATCAAAATGACCAGCAACAGACAGCCAGTGCTTCTGTAAAGATAGTTTCCTTTTCAATAGCATCTCACAATTTTTGTCCTTCCTCTGTTAGTCTAAATGTTAGTCTTCTCCCTATTGTAACACCTTCCTCACCAAAGGTTGTTGCTGTTAAAGAGAACTGGTAATGTTTAAACATGGTGTGTTTACTGATTGAAAAACAATCACATTTTTGAGTTTCTGTCAGCTGACCAAGCCAGAACTTAAAAAAAAAAAATCATTTGATTCCAGTCCACAGTCAATCGCTTGGTGCTTCCCCTGTATTGTGTTGAGTTGAGGTAAAAGAGTGTGACAGTGAACGAGAAGAATATATCAGTGCTGCAATCAGGAATCAAACCCTTGACAGTATCTGGACAAACACCACAAAAACCTGCTTAAAGCCATTTCGACTTAAACCCCTGATTACATCTGACAATGTGTCTTCAGGGGATTTGTTCATTCATGTCTTAAATGGTTTGCCTTGTAAGACTGCCATCGTGTCTTGCAGCCTGGCAGCCATGTGAAGCCCCCCGCAGAGTTGAAACATAATGCACTTGTTGGTCTGTGTGGCTGAATTCCAGGTCTTTGTCAGCTTCCTTCCTCAGCCTTGCGATCATTTGCCATCTCAGTGCATAATCTCATGGGAAAACGTAGTGGCACATAACCTTCACAGCTGGATATTTGCTATAATCTCTGATTTGTATTGTTTGTGGGAGGAAAGCATGTTGACATCACAGAGCAGGTTTTCCAATGAAATTGTTGGAAAAAGCACTAAATTGTCAGCCTAGATAGCAAGACTTTCCAACAAGAGTTGTGCTGTCTTATTTCTGAATGTGCTTTGAGTTTCCATAGCAGTGTCCTTTTGTGGTTTACCCTCCTTGTCACCATTTTATGGGCATCTGTCAACTGAGCAGTAAACTACACAATAGTTTACTGACCCAACCTAAAAGGACATTTTGCTCAGGAAACTTTTGCAGATATTTGGAGTTAATTAGGTGATTAGGACATGACGCCATGATCATCTAAATTATGCTAAATATTCTCTGTGAATAAGCAACAAAAAAAGTACAGTATTCTTATTTTTTTAGATGTATTGCAAGATAATTACTGTAGCAGTTAAACAAATTGGATTAAATCTCATTTAATCATCTTTAAATGACTAAATGGTAGATTTTAGAAAACCTTTAATCAAAAATTTTAGAAAAAAACTGAAAGGTTTTAGAAATACAGAAGTCTGCTGATGTGTTTTCAAATAACGTTTTTAAAATTAGTAAAATGTATATTATGTAGATTTGAGTGGTAAAAAATTCTATATCATATATACATCATGATATCAAAGACACATATTTTGACATACCTATGATCCTTTAAGTGGAAATCATTTCTAAAAATGCAAAACATAAATGGAATAAACTGAAATGTAAAAATTGGTTATTTAACTGCCTGTTTCCAAGTTCAATGGGTAATTGTGTTTTAATATTAACCTAATTATCATGATTATTGTTATTTTCTTCATAAAACAGCTCTAGTTGGAATCACCTGATTCCAGACTTGGCAATTAGTAATCAGTGCTCATGTCTGAGCACTCGTTTTCCACAGATGGCTTCTGTAGAAAACGTTTTAGTTCAAATACCTGCTCACTGCACAGACAAGTTCCCATTTTCTCCCATTTGATGTAGACAGTGGAAAATGCGAGCTGTGCCTAAAGTAAACAGCATTTTGTCAGCCTTAAACGGTCTGACTCGGTAATAATCCTTGTCTGAGTTCCCAGACATGGCATTTAGGACTAAGGACAGACCTGCCTGGCAGTGTTGCTGCCTGAATGCCCCGTGCAGGACCAGGTAGACAGCTCAGGGACTATCCATTTATCAAGCTAACAGTCCTTCACGGCTATAGACAGCAACTGTCAATGGGGCACTTTTGAGTTATTATGTTCTTTACGAGAGAAAACGTGTCAATTATTTTAAAAAGGGGTGATGGGGAGATTTTAAAAGCCATTAATTCTCAAATGCATACACACAATGTCTATCTTATTGTCACGCACGACTCGAGTCACTTTAATTGACTCGTTCACCTTTAATATTTTACCCGTCACAAAAGCTTTAATCCGCAGGAGATGTAAGAGGTCAACCGCTGCCATGCTGAGATAACAATTGCAATATTGGGGTATAAAAAACAAAATCAGGATTCTGAATGAACAGAAATTGCTATAATAAGGTCCTATACTTCGTCATAGTGCAGAGATGAATACTGTTGATTATGGGTTGTACTGCCCACAATGTGTGACTAAATGTCTCAGAAAAGCGTAAGCGAGTTTGGAATGTTGAAAACTTTGTCAATCAGCAGCAACACTTATCATAACAAGACACTTCATTAAATAAGGCAATTAGTTTCTATACAGATGCTGAGGGCCAGCATATTGTTTTTACTGCAACCTTTTACTCTCTAAGTCTCTCACCAAAAGGTGGATTATAGTCTGGGCTTTTCTCTTCCTTTGCTTTTGTCATGCCCTCTTCTGTGTACTCTGTATTTAAACGTTTATCCTCTGTCATGATGCCATGAAGAACGCACAAACCTCGTTGGTTAAGTGGTAGAAAAACCTGTTTCCTTGTGTCATACTGGCAAAAATGTGTCATATTCTACCCACCAAAAGTCACACAGCATTTGAAAAGGGATGCAGCACTCTAACTCACATTTGTTAATCTTGATACTGTCACTATATTTTAGTAGAACCTTGCTTTTATAGACATGCATAGCTATATATACGTACATATACCTTGTTTTTATACATGTTTCCTCAGTTACAACTTTCACACTGATGAGTGGTGTTGCTTATGCTACCTGGTGGCTCACTGATGCTGTATGGATTGTACTTTTATTTATCTGATAATTAATCAGCCAATTTCTCAACACGTTTCTGTGTTTTTGCCTTGGAGATGACTTTCCAAGAGGCTTCATTCTACTTTGAGACTTGTGTCCTTTTATCACTCTGCTCCACCTTTTGCTTTCCTCTGCTCATTTCTGCCTGTTTTTCCTCTGATGTCTCTATTTATCGTTGTTTATGTCTCCCTTTCAGGGCTCAGTGAAAGTATAGGTGAAATAGTTATAGTGAAATAGGTTATAGGTTAAAGAAACTTTTTTTCCTCCTTTCGCTTTCTTGCTTTTTGCATTTTTATTTCCTTTCTCTACTTTTTTGTCCAATCTCTGGTGAAATACCTCCTGACAGCAGAACTACCCTGAAGCCTTCGTTGGCCAGGTGCAACACTATAAATGAAAGGTTTGCTGCCAGATCTCTGTTTCAAAGATGCCTTCTGCTGCATCTCAGCTCTCCTTGGACAGCCTGTAGCCCACATCAGGCAGATAGAATGAAAACAGGGCAGGAGAAGGATAAGGAATGGGGAAAGACAAAGATTGGAGTAAAGGCTGCAAGACACAAACAGCAATAGACAATAGGGTCTTGCCCCTTCTTCAAATGTAAAGTTGTATCTTGCCCTAGAACAGCATCTCATCAAAGAGGCTTGACATCCAGGTGAGCACAGCTGAGGGAGACGCCGTGCCTCTTCATTCACTCTGCCTCCAGTTTGAAGCTCCTCTTACTCAGTGTGACGGCTGCTGAGGGACATGAAGGAGGTTTTGGACATGTTCTTGGCATGGGTAAATCATCAGATGTCTTGGACTCAGGCAAAGGATTGAGTTCAGGTAAAGAACATTGTATGCCCTAAAAAAGAATCCATCAAACTTTCTCCCTTAAGGCTCCACTTGTAGTGTCCAGTCATGTCAGGATGAATGTGCTCATGTGGTTTCAAGCTTTAAATTGTTTGTAGGTACGCTTTCTTTTAAAAATTCCTTCTTTCACCTGGAACATAACCCCGTATCAAGTTGACATGGACTGATTCTCAAGTTACTAGAAATGTAAGTAGAACAAAGGCCACAATTCATCGCAAAACAGGCATTAACATGATCACCCTGTTACAGCTCATGTTAGCCCTAAATTAATGTCATTGCTCTTTCTATGATTTCTTATAACTTTAACGTACTCTGATACTAACATTTGTAAACCTGTACATCCTTGTACATTTTGAGGATCATACACAGAAACAAGTGAAGTTTTCTTATTGCTTTTATTTGTGCATTTACATTATCCTTGCTTTTGAGGGCTTTAGTTTTTTTTATAGGATAACTGAACATAATTAAGACTGAAAGAAGCAAAACAAATCACAGCTAATTGTGCAATTGTGAAGTACTTATATGATGACAAGAACTTACATGCACCATAGAAAAGTCTTAACCCAGTTATGTTTCATTCCATGATCATCGTATCTTTACCCACATAGACAGCCCAGAAGCATTACTGCTGTCTTTGGGGGGTAGCAAGAAGAGAACAGCTTGGATGCCACAATAGTTCAACAACAATATGATGGGAGACAGAAAACATTAATATTTAATGTTATTTTTAAAAAATCTATTTTTATGTTTTCACTGAGAGAATAAACATGTCCCTTTAGGCTCCAGATGCAGCAAATTAGAAAGAAAAACTTCCAAATGCAAAGGATGCTATTTCAAGGAATAAGAAAAATATAAGCCAGAGATGTGTGACGATGTCTCTTTTCTGGTTTTTGTAAGATGTTCATATGATGTAACAATCTTAGGTGATTCTGATTTCCCTTTAAGAACTATTATAAATGGAGAAGAATATATATACATACAGTATATCTGGCCAGGAGCTGTCAATAGTTATTTATAGAAGGATCAGAGGTGCACCTTGTTTGTGACACAGCAGTCCCTGATTGACAAGATGCTTATATTTTAAAACAAATAAAGTAATACGTTTGGCATGGAAGTGTGTATATTCCCTAGAGAATGTAAATCCTAAATTCAAGTCTGAGATTCCCAAATGTTTTCCAACATTTTAGATTTAAACATGTTCCATTGATATCCAGCAAGGTTTGGTTTAAAACCTGAATTTGCAACAGACAGAGCAACTTTGTGATTCTCCTCACTATCTGCTGTAATTATTGCTTTCGACATTTGACGTCTATGGAAATCTGATCATAACATCTCTGTGGCTGCAGTCAATATCCTTTATATTTTTGTTATGAAGCATTCTATCTCCATTTGTTTATTAGTTGTTTTGGGATAAGCTCTGACTTTGCCTTTTCATAATCAATAGAAAGCACAAATCTTTCAGCTGAAGATGAAATAATCTTACCACTCAAGAAACATATCATGTCAGGTCTTTCATATTTTTTCATTTTGAGGGTGCAGATTCTCATATGGTTTAAAATCTTCTCAAAAACTGAGATATCAGCTTCTTTTTCCAAGTAGACTCAAATCCTTGAACAACTTTATTACAAAAGTTGCACAAAATTTGCACTTGTTTAAAATTATTTGCTAGCCTGAAACATCCATACACAAAGGTAATCTCAGCAGAGATTACAAGGGAGACGGGAAGGTTCTGCATTATACCCACATAAATTTTATTGGAAGACAAGCGGAAAAATGCACTGTAGGTCAGAGCTAAGAGATTTAACTCCTAGATGCTGCAGCCGCAGAATATAGAGAGGGCAGGCAGTAAAACAACTGACAGTTGGTCATTACGAGAGACGCAGGTGGGCCAAAAATCAATCATGCCAAGACTGGCCTGGACTGTGACAGATGCCTGACATCTGCCTGATGAAGAGCTCTGCTGTTGCTCTGACGGAACAGAGGGGGGATGGGACACGCGATGTGGAAGTAGAGAAGGGGACTTGAGATGAGGTGACGATAAACTGTGAAGACAAGAAACCAGAATCATCATGAAAAAACAGAAAAGGATAAGATGGATTGGGCAATGAATGTTTTTTTTTTTTGGAATAAAAGTCAGTGACGTCAAAAATTCAAAGTGTAATGAAAAAAAGTTGAACAGTCCACAGGAAAAATATTTAAGATATATTTTTTTCCATTACCTGGATTGTGACTTTTATTTCCTGTGGCTACTGTTATTGTAACAGCATGTTAACAGTCCTCTATTAGAGGCAGCCACAGGCAGTGTTATGACTACACCTTTAGTACCTATTTCATGCTGTCTGGTCTAACAGCAGCGGGAAATATGTCAAGTGTGAAATGGCACTGCACTACCTGTAAAACTTGGTTTAATTTGGCTGTCAGCTTCTTGCTTATTAAAAAGAAATATCTTTCTGTTAGAACTAAAATATATCTGTCTACCAGCTGCTGCGTTAACAGAAAACAACCTGCATCTTCTCCAACTCTGTCTCTGTCTTCTAGAGAGAGAAAAGAAAGAGAAGCAGAGCTATCTGTTCATGCCAGCAATCAGTTCGCTCTTTCCCTCTCTTTTGTAGTGTGCAAAGTATGTGTACCATAGGTATAAACAGACTGGTGCCTGAGGGAGATCCCATATATCTGAGATGTATTTTTCTTGTGTTTTTCAGCATCTAATGGGGAGCATACATGGTTTAATTTCTTTTAGCCAGCACTTGTACTCAGTTCTCTTGACTTTGAAACTCCCAAATAATTTGGTGTAAATGATCAGGAAGTCACATACTCATGAGTATCTAGTCAACACAAGAATGCATGGTAAACATCTGTAGCAAAGTGCTACGGTCAAATGAGGCCAATATGGAATTTCCACCGCACACACCATTTCCACTGTGAAACATGGTGATGGCAGCATCATGCTGTGGGGGTGTTTTCCTCAGCAGGATTAGGAAATCTAGAGTAAGTGGATGGGAACATGGATAGAGCTAAATAACAGGGAGACCTGGAAGAAAACTTGTCAGAAGCGGGTTCTCCTTCCAGCAGTCAAAACTCATCCTTTACCCAGTGTGAAAATTTTGTGGTAAGGTTCTCAGGAGCTCTCAATGCAGAGCCTAAGCCACTTTGCACAGGGGAACTTGGAAAAAAAAGAAGCCTTGTTTCAAGATGTTTAAAGGTCAAATGACGATTCACTATATGTGCATTATAAAGTGCACGTATAGAGCATTGACATGTTGCACTCTTCACATTTTCATTCGGACAAAAAGAAAAGCATGACTCATATTGATTCCACTTTACAATTATGCTTCTACCACATGTAATTCAAATAAATACATTAAAATGTATCTTTACTGTAGGTATCATCAATCTGTGTAGTATGAATCCTTATAAACAGTTATAGCTCACAACAGCAAGCCATTTAGCTTTGCTTTTGCCAAACCATGGTCTCACTTACAACTCCCACACTTTTATTGCCCTGGAGTCCAGCTGACCTGAACACAATTTTATTAATATCTGCACACATGGATCTATTGAGCGCTTTCAGCAATATGTTGCTTGACATGCTCTTGCAGAAGTATCATAAAACGAAGCCAAGCCAATCTCAAACTAAAAACTCAATTTCTTGTCATGTTTTTCAGCCAGTAAACATGGAACCTGGTTCACGTAAGCAGAATACCACCGAAGGGTTAAGAAAAAAGGGAAATATATAAACCTTTTACTTCTAAACCAGGAAATATGAGACTGAAAAAATGAGATTCATTCAGCCAATGGAGATTAATGAGCCTTATTTTAGTTTTCATATCCTTTTATTGGCATCACTTTTCTTATAAATTTTGCAGCCTATTGAACTTCCAATCTAAAGAATGATATAATTTGCATGCATAAATTTCGATACCTTCTGTTTATGATTATAAATATTAAGTTGTAATCTAGAGTTGGCATTGCCTTTTTTATATAATGCCATCTCTACAGCAAGCTTAAGCTTCTGCTTATTTTAACTTATTGCTCCTTCTGTGCACTGCAGTGCCTTTGCTCACATAAATGAACTGCTCAGATAACATGTATTATACACTGAATTTTCTTGCACATTGTTTCTCACTTGCAACTTATTTCCTCTCAGTTTGACTATCATCTACCTCTGGCGTCCTATATTTCCTTTCCCTCACTCTTACCTCCATCTCCATCTCTACCTCTCTTCTTTCATCTCCTGCTTTAATCGGGCATCTGATCACAGGCCCAGGAGGATGGAGGAGGGATAATGAGATTAGTCTGTACATGTTTACAGGTTCTCATTTACATTGAGCTCTCACTGTCTTTCTCTGTCTGACCCATATTTCTCTATATCCCTCCTCTTCCTTTTTGCTTTTTCTGTCTTCATTCTTCCCCTCGCTTTCTCCCTCTCTCCTACCTCAGTGACCTGCCTTCTGCAACAGGATGTGCAAGCTTTGTTAAACAGTAATCAGTAATAGCATATGCTGTAAAACCAGCGAGACTTTAATTTCCTCTCCATTGCCTCTGATCTATATGCAGAAACTGATTATCATGTCAGTGATCTGTGATCAAAAGTACCCTCAGTGATTCCTGCCCTTCTTGTGATTTACCAGTCTGAGAACCGGCAGGCCGCTTAGATTTTGCCCAGTGGAGCTATCCAAATAGAAAGAAAATGTCATTGAGACTACAGCCAGTCCAATGTACTGACTTATCAGTTTGAGCAGGCAA
The DNA here is from genome assembly GCF_002775205.1 of Xiphophorus maculatus. NCBI lineage: Eukaryota > Metazoa > Chordata > Actinopteri > Cyprinodontiformes > Poeciliidae > Xiphophorus > Xiphophorus maculatus. The sequence goes on along the minus strand of NC_036465.1, from coordinate 14,460,080 downwards.
TCTTTCAGAGGATGCATAAGGTTTATACCGTGGGAGAAATGAAATGCGCCCAGCAGCGGGGGCTGTATTGATCCACTGTGACTGAGATAAGGGATGATTTCAAATGTCTGTAATCATAAACAACATGCGCCATGTCTGGGAAATGTGAGCAACACAGTCTGCATAATATACCATATCTGTAACTGACCAAAAAGCAGCCATCCTAGTGGAACTTAACATCATGTCTTTCAAAGACTTGCTGGAGAAAGTTTAACAACAGCACAAATCGGGACACAGAAACCTGTTAGGAGCTCAAATGTGCCAAAATGCCTGACTAATACAATTTGAACGTATTTGAACTGTTCTGGAAAAACTGAAACAACTAATAGTAGCTTTTTGGGTCCAGGAATTATTACACATAAATTATGTTTTTTTTATTTCCAATTAGAAAGTAATTGTCTTACTTTCTCATTTCTGGTATAATTTCCTAACTGTCTGTGTTCATGAAATATTTTCAGTAATAAATTCTGTCTGATACTGAAAATGTGCAAATGTCATCCTCTGTGATACTAGACAAAGAACTTTGTGTTATTTCTTATATTTTTCTTTTTTGAGAAAAAACAATTAACTCTTAGAGACATCTAAGATATTCTAGTATATTTTAATATATTTTAGATTATTAATCCAGCAACTATTCTTGTGGTATCAGTTCACTAAAAATGTTGTAGCAAATTGTCAATAATTTATAATATAATACTTTTCTGGCTTTAGACTCATTTTTTTGCAGTGTTTAAAATCTGTTTTTTTAATAACTACCAATATAACCTTAGATCTAATTATGTTTGAAAGAAAGTAATTCAGTGACTAATACAGATTTGCAGCAGTGAAACATTTCTCTTTCCAAAGTCAAAAATGAGCTTTTCAACCTCCCAGTTTTAATCTCCACAATTTGTTTGACCTTTCCACCCTTTAATATCCATCCTCATTATTTTCTTTCAGTTTTTTCAATGTAGTGATAAAGCAAGCTTCATATTGAAAGTGTTGTGCTGCTAACTTCAACACCCAGCCTGAAATAAGACAAAAGCGACTTCATTTTAAAAATTGTTTGTAAAACATTAAATTCTGTAGCTATGGTCTTGTAGCCCTATTGTAGCGATGTCCCCTCAGATGTAATGTTCTGCTTTTGGCATTCTCCATCATTGAACAGATGCTACACAGTTAACATGACCACAATATTTGAATTACATTAATTAAATGGAGAAAGTTGTGCAGATTTTCTATGAATTGATATGCGATTTGGTCTGCAGAAGTATGTAATATTTTGCATAGTGATATTGTGATCAAAGCATGTTACTACTGTTAGAAATGGGACACCAAGGCAACTTGTTGACATCTTGACTTTTAAAGAAATGCAATGTTATTAAATTTCTCTATGAACTTTCCATGAGGTAGCAAAAATGTCTCTCTTAAATTGATACCAAGCCTTTGATTCACTAAATGTGATCTTTTAATCAGAACATAGTTTGCTTCAAATTATTCTCCTTTTTCCTTTGTGCATGTTTCTGTACAGATTCGTCTGTTATTTTTGTTGTGCTGAATGACAAATGACAGCACAGAGCATGGGTCAGTGGGATATCCATCCAAATGACCCCATAAAGAATGTGCTTCTCTCTCCATTGGCAGCAGCAGCCATCAGTCCTCAGAGTTTGCCGTATATCTCCACAAGTAGTCTGTCTTTTTCGGCTCCAAGCTGTCTTGGTGTTGAGCCAAAGGGTGAAGAAGGCAATGCAACTGTGATAAGAAAGTCAAGTCACTGTCTCTGTTGACAACACGTGTTCATGCAGCTGTTGCCATTCATTGAACATGGATTTTTTTTGATCAGACTCCAGTCTCTTGGTCTTAATTCTCTGACAGATCACATCTAATCTTTCTGTATCAATCAGATCTGACCCCGTCCCCACTGCGGCTCTAATCTAAATCTGTCTAAATCTATTTGATGTGCATGCTAGAGTAAGTGCGAGATATGCAAAAATTAATGGATTCAGCTTTTTCTACTTGAGGCTGCATGTCTGTGTTCATTAACTGCAACCTTTCCCACTTTCTAACAACAGTACAGCACACAAAACCACAGACTGCAATCTGTGCAGTTAATTATTGTTTTCTTTGGGTAAATCCTCCTCTCTCTGTACCATTAATGTCAGAATGCCATCATTCAAAAACTCCTCATTTTCACTTGAAAAGATTTCTACATGTGTATTTTCTGCTTTGATTGCGTTGCAAACAAAGTATTTGCAGCCTTTGTTGGTGAGACTTAGCGAGACTAATGGAAATCTGTTTTTAGCTACTCGTTTTTTACGCTTTCTCAGTTTTTATTGATCTGTTTATACTTTCACAATTTTAAATAGCAAATAAGAAGGTGCAAAGATACCTCTTTTAATTTAATATGGGATAACAAATCTGTTGTTGTTAGAATGCTGATGCCTCTGTTAACCACAGAAATTGATAAAAATGTTCACTGTAGTGTTTCACAGCAACGTAAACAAATATGATGTGTTAAATTTCCACTATACTACCAAAATATGGCATGCTTCCAAACCACTGCATTCAGATGTTTTAGACACTTCAATAGCCACATGAGTATAAAATAAAACTCCAACATGGTATCATGACAGGATTCCACCTGTGCAATAAGTGCAGTGATGAAATTTACTCACCTCTAAATATTTCACAGTTAAACATTAGTGATACTGTAATGAAGTAGAAGCAATGGCCTCCCACAGAGTGGAAGGCCATGCAAGACATTCACAGAAGTGTGTCTGTGGCCCAGCAGGTGAATCTGAGGCTTATAACACCAAGTGTAATGCAAAACCTTTAATGATCAAATGCCTCCAAAGCATTTGTAAACCACCACAATACACAGCTGCTTTAAGGTTTCGGCTCCTAAAGATTTCAGTGCTCAAAAGCAAACTAAGGAGTTTTTTTTCTGAGTGTTTTTCTTGATCACCTCATTTTGCAGCACACAGACAGACGAGTACAATGAGTCTCTGATGAGCAGTGGGCTTTGGGAGAGGAAAAAGGAAAGAGAGGAGCTGATGCATATCCTCTGGACTCACGCTGTTTGATGGTACTGGTCATTTTTCATGGCAGCATGCATGTTGACGTCCATGAACATTTTTTTTTTCTGTGTGTGTTTGTGTATGTGGTGAGCTTGAACACCCCCTCACATACACACACTCAGAGAAGTGTTGGTAAGCTGATGGTAATTTGATATGTGCTTTGCCCCAATGCCTGGGCCACAGCACCACAATGGCGAGGCCAAGTCTCCGTCGTCCAACGGGTTTACTGTCAACAGCAGCCTCACTCCTTCAGCTTGTCCTCATTCTGTCACTTACCCTTCGTCCTTCATATGAATTCATCACTCTTTTCCTAATGCCAATGTTAGCTAAAAGAGCCTCTTATATAAATACCATCAAACATGAGCTGCTTCTGTGAACTTGTGCAGATATCACAGGCATACATTCGCTTCTGTTGTTGATAAAAAATGTTTCGTTAGTCAGATGGAGTTTCTTCTTTTCCCCTGCACACAATTATTATTGTTGATGGACAAGAGACTGAACATTCCCCCCACCCTCCACACACACACACCCTCCTTGCTGTCACTTGTGCATGATGTATGTGCCTCATGTATAAGTTATAAGCTTCATGGATTTGTCAGTAAATGTAAATATTGCAATAAAACTTGGAAAATGGTGCATCAAAGCTCAAACAGTACTGCACAACTTAAATATCATTCCAGGTCTGGTGATCATCGATATAGATCTTATTAATAAGACATCAAAAATTGCTTTTCTAATTGAAGTCTGTCTTGATTTGCACTATGTAACCGCAGTATCAGTGAAAACTTGTATTAAAACTTCTGGGAGGAAGGTATGTACATTAATCTTGGCATCTATATTTATGTTTGAGACTCTATTCTGATATAAGAAAGGGAACAATTCTTTATTTTCTCTAATAAAGCCTGTTGTTGCCTTGTAAAGCCTGATTGTTGTGCTGACTGACAACACTTGGTTATTCTGTATTAGAACAAAAACAGTAAAAACTAATATTTTTGAGGCAGCGTTTTGGGTATTCATTGTTGTCTGACTTAACCTCATTTTAGTAGCAAGTTGACCAACCAGTGAGATTTCCTAATTGTTGTGCTGTTAATCACTAATAGCAAAACGGAGTTATGACAATGGACCCTTTTGGATTATAGTTCTACAAAAAAGCTTTCTTATCATCCAGGCCTTTTTGTGGATTTTTGTGGGGCGTGACCTAACACATGCAGCATTCATTTAATGTGCAGGATTTTCTCGAGCGCTGAACTCGGCATCTCAATCTTCATGCAGACCTACTCTCAAAGTGGGCCTGCATGAAGTTCTTTAAGTACTAGGCAAGTTGTTGTGTATCAACCTCAGCGTGTCTTATCTGCTTCAAATTCTGCTAATCGACATGTTTCTTACGCTGGATGATGTCACTGCTCTGTGTGGATCAGCAAACTCCTGGTGCTGCAGCTACTGGATCTATTGCTTTGTATTATATGACACTTGTTCCGTGATATCATGTTATCGCGTCACAGTTTATAGTGATTATGAATTTATGACTACCTCCAGAGGTGGATCAGGAGCATAATGTGGATTGCCTTCAATCCTTCATTCATGCTTTTCAGTTAATTGTGAAGCATATTAAATGCATGTAGATAATGTAAGTATGAACTAGAAAGGCTAATGTACGTCTCTTTGTTTTAGGCATTCAACCAGTAAAAGAACGAACTCATTAATAAAAGTTGTAACATGCTACATTTGATAGTAGTTATGTGAGATCCAAGTTTAGACTTGCAACTTTTGATTTTAATGTGTGGCAGCAATATTTGATGCAAAGCTCTGCCAAACAACTCTCAACTCAAACTAGAAATGTGGACAAGCTGACTTTTCATTACAAAGATAATGTGCCACAGCAGGAAGGTAACCAGTGCTACCAAAACTGAGATTAGCATCTACATTCTATCTTTGTATCACTGCTAAAAGTTAAAACCTACAGCACAAGTTTTCAAGGAGTCTAGCCAGGATTTGATCATCTTCGATTCAAAATCTAAAATACTTTGGTCAAACCTGAACTTGATTTTCTTGACTGAACAAAGAAGGGTTAAAACCCACTTTAAGATTGTGATAACACAAAAAGTTCATATTAACTACGATTTACCTTCAGGACCAACATAGACAAGCACAGAATCCATACAGTCTGGTCAAATATAGAATAAATTATTCTGCACTGATTATAGATTCTTTAAAACACTTTTCATTTGTTAAGGCAAACCATTGGTAGTCGTAGTTTTATTGCCCTTTTAAGCCCAATATCATGTCTTGTTTTGTCTCATAAACTGGCTGTATTGCTATATCCCTAAAGGTGACAAATGAATCTGCTTTATCATTGCCATGAGTAAGCTCAGCATGAGTCAAGTGAAGTAGTACAATACCTGCCAACTTTCTCTGCATACATTTCCAGTCTGCCCAAGCCAAAAGGTTTCTTTGTTAGTGAGAATCTTAAGACTGTAATCCATTGCTATCAGTCGTATATTTGCTAATATGGTTGCTGTAATCACACGGGTGTTACAGCATAATTGGAAGTGAGTCTCAGTGGCTCAGAATGAAAAAGAGAGAGATTAAAAAAGAAACTGGCTTCAAACAAAATGTCAATAGCAATCCTGTGACCTATCGCTGCGGTAAAGAAAGGAGGTGCTTTGAAAACACGGTGAGTAAACATACATTAGTGCTCGCCAACCCACAAAACACCAAGTTCATTTAGAGTGCCGGATGATAAAAGCTTCTGCTCAGTGCTGTTCACTGCCTGGCTCAGAAAACTCAGATGTCCATGTGGTCAGCAAGTGAAGATAGCACTGGTGGGTGCCTCGGGTTGAATTCAGGCTTAGTTTGCACAGTCAATCAGCCAGGCGTTCTTTCAGACTCAAAGGGTAAAAGACCTATTAAAACTCAAAATACCTCCTGCCAGGAATAGACACAATATTCACTCACAACTTGGTCTTGCTGTGTACTCAGTGCAGCATGTTGTTTTTATAACTTCACTTACAAAGACAGCTTAAATAGGAAGGTGAAGAACAAGATAAGGCACAGTCTCAGCTCTGTGTTTTATCACAACAAAAGTCTTAAAGTTGCTGATCTTCTGCTTAAGTGAAAATTTTAGTCAGTCTCTTGGATTCACAAAGCTGTGCGTAACTTTTCTTATCATCTGATCGGACTGAAGTTTTTGTCAACCTGTTTGTCTGGTAACACGACTACAGCTCTTTAATATATGTAACAAAAGAGCCAAGCAAACAGAAATAACCTGATATGGTCAACTCATCGCACAGCTGTTCAGCTAATTGTTCACACGCGATGTTTTGCATATGGAGGACAAAACGCAGGTTTTATTGTCTTAAAATGTGTTTCCAGAGACTTTGAAGTTAAACAGATGGGCAAATATGGCAAGATGTGAACTTAAAGGTTGTGAGCGGGGCCCCAGACACCTTGTATGGTTACATCTTGTTGATAGTCTGAGGACACACCTGCTTGTAAGGACACACCTTGTCTGGCACTGTTCAGCTCTCCCTGTTGTGTTGTAGAAGCAGAAATCTGAGTCTAACCTCTGTCCTAGTCAGCAAGTAACACTGCTTAATTAATCAGACCTTGCACCAATGGCTCTATTCACGTTGCTGCTGTTGAAACACTGGTACATGACTATTTTCCTGACACATTCTTCAATACAATAGTTTTATGTTCATGGTAAAATAATAATAGATGTCTGCACTATTGAAGGTATATTATATTGTGCCTGTGTTTATTTTGAAAGGGTGACCTCACTGCAAAAGCAGCAACAAAGCATCAGACGACACACACAAAAAAGAAATACGTGCCAAGCTGTTACAGGTCAGACAGGTGCAGGTCACGACAGGCAAACGGCAGCAAATTTCCGGGCCAGTCTGCCTCTTAACCCCTGCATTGTTTCCAATTAAACACACACATGTTCAAGTGGCAGAACAAACATCAACAGCTGATCAGAAGAACAAAGTTCAAAGAAAGCCCTGGGATATAGTCCTTTTTCAAAAGTGCTTATACCTCCTGAACTTTCTCCATGTTCTGTCAAACACAAACTGAATGTTTGATGATGGACCAATACACAGTAGCACATAGCAAAAAAGAGTATGGAAAGGTATACGTGGTTTTCAAAATTTTGCGCAATTAAAAATCCTAAATGTGTGACCTGCAATTGTATTTCATCCCACTGAGCCATAGCTTTGTAGGACTAAAGATTTTTTAGTACTACAAAGAGAAGACATTTTTTTGTTGCTGTTGTTTTGCTTAGCCAGATAAAATAGAAAACATCCGTGAATATCAAATTCCATCTTCCTATCCACTCTGAGCTGCTTCCCTTCCTCTGCTGATGTAAAGCATCCTGTCAACACCCACCACTGCTAAATGGGCCATCTCATGGCTTTCCTTCAACAAAAACTTTCTTTTTGAAACATTTCAGTTGAACCACCCAGCTTCTCTGGGTAACCACAGGCATTTTTGTTGTTTTACTAATTCCATTGTCCAGTCTGTCAGTTCATGGAAACAGTTTAGCCTTTGTGTTGTTCAATACTCCTTTCATTTTCAGAAAATGGACTGTACAATCCTCTGTAAGATGGGATTTTGTTTAATGTGCTTTAAACATTTCCAGAGCTTCATCCCTGACCTGTCTGCCGTGTTGCTTGGTCTTCATGATGTTCTTTGTTTCACAGAACAGCTAAAGATGTAAACTCTGTTTCACACAGCTGGATTCCTTGTACTATTTAGGTGACTTCTGGTGGCAACTGGATTTTATTCAGGGGCATCACAGTAAATGGGACTGTGTACAAATGCACAACAAATTTCGCCGATTTCATTGTTATATGTAGAAATGTCATGCATCCTGTCCCTTCCACATCACAAGTATGGGTGATAGAATTAAAGCTTTATGTTGCTGTTATTATGAAATATCTACTTAAGTCTAGATCTATGAATATTTTAACTGATGTCCCTGGGCCATTTAGGATTTAAGGCCCTAATTTCTCTAGTTTCCTGCTTTACTAAATAATAATGAAAAGTCTATGATGTTTAATTAGAAATCTGCATTTATTGCTCAGGGTTACATCATTTTCCAAAATAAGAAAGTGGAAAACGAAAATGTGGCCGCATTTGTCATCCTTAGTGGAAAACAGCTCCATGAAGGTGAATTAACCCTATGTGACCTCACTGTCTGACTCCTCGAAATTCTTTAAATAAATCCACTTCAAACTGTGACCCGCAGTCTGCTGCTAAAGCACACATTCAGTGAGTTAACTAGGCGTTAACACTTTGTGCTCCGCAGTTCAGGCGGGGCGCGCTGAAACCTTGTATCTGCTTGCTTCTGCGTTTTGTATTGAGAGGGTAGGAGGAGCCGCTTTTCCTGTGATTGTCCGCCTCCCTCCCTTCCTCCTCTTGCTCTCTTTCCCTCTCTCGTTTTTTCCAAAGTTGAACATTTCGCTTTGCCTGGGAGCTTTCGCCGGCGGAGCGGCGCAGCTGACTTGCTCTGAGTCTGGCCGACAGACGGAGCGCTCCGGGGGCTGTCATTTTGGAGTTCTTTACGCGGGGTCTCCAGCAGAAGGAAATGAGTCATTTGCGGTACCCAGACTAGCTCTTTAACCGAGTTCTGTATTTTTTTTTCTCCTTAAATCATATCGGGATACTTCCAAGATGTCACAGGAACAGCGCGTCGGGCACGTAAAGCTGGTAGGTGTCTGAAACCCCTCCCCTCGTCCCTTGGAGGTGTCTGACTCGGTCTTGGTGTGAAGTGAGGCTCAGCTCTGTGGCTGCGCTCGCACACACGCAGGCGGAGAGACGCCCGGGAATAGAAACGGGAGCCGGTGGTTATTTTTTCCCAATGTCAGCGGGGATTTTTCTTTAACTTGACGCGTCTGGCTTTATGCTTTTCTTGTGAGTGGACTCTAGTCGAAAGCGTACGATCATGTCTGAGGTAGGCTGCTGGCAATTACTGATGAAACTTAAAAGACTGATTGTTTCCCCCTTTATTTGAGAAAATAATTGAAAATAATAACATTTAAATTGAGATGTTTGCTGTTTATATAATAGTTTATCAAAGTGCGCAATTGTCGGAACCCACTCGTTTTGGTGATGACAGTGACATAAAAAGACGCACAAAAGCCGGTGAGGATCGATTGGCTGAACTGTTGACAGCTGGTCTTTTTGTCCGGTTCTTATATCTCAATGAAAATTAATGCGTTATCTGTCTGCTTCTTAAATGCCAACATACTACAACTGTGTTACTGTCGTCCTTGTTCTAATATATGATTTAACACATTTTTTTCTGAGTTGCTAAACCAAAATGATTAACACAGAATCCTGATTTTTTTTTAAGTCAAATCTAAAGTGGTTTGCAAAAGTTTTAATTTCACTTAACTTTCATTTCCCTTAACTTGTTACAAGTTACATCCACAACTTCAGTTGATTTTATTTACATTTGGTGGGATAGATCAACACAAAGTACTGCATGATTGAGAAGTTCTTTGTGAGAACTTCCCTTTGCTTCAGTCAGAGCGACACGTTTTTTGGAGTGTTGTTCTACATGCTCTGCATGTCTTGACTATGCTGCAGACAGATATTTTGCTCCTTCTTAGCAGACCATCTAAAGTTCAGCCAGGCTGCATAGAAAACAACACAGATTCTCAGTTAGATTTAGTTCTGGACTTTGACTGGGCCATGGCTGTACATTTGGAGTCATTGTCCTGCAGGAAAGTGAACCTCCGCCCATCTTTTTGGCATCTCTACCATGTTTTCTCCCAGAATTACCATGTATTCAATTTCAACAATCTTCCCATAAACTGTGCTTATCTTCAACTAGTGTAGAAAAGCAAATCCACAGCATGATGCTGCTGTTATAGAAATAAGAAAACTTCTGCAATACCTTCTCTGCAACAGTGAAGTGAGCTATGCTTCCCCAAAATTAAGGTTGTGTCAAATCGTGATAAAATGCACAAAGTTGTCATAGAGGTGTTGAGGTGTCACCTATAATTTATCTGTGGCTTGTGCTGAATGCCAAACATAAAACTCAACTGAGCTCTGCTAATCCTGCTGAGCTCAGCTGATGGTGTGAGGGAGCACTATTGCTATTCATGCTGCTTTGAGTCCCTTTGTATGTGCTGCACGGCGGGAAGCATTAACCTCTCATGTTATTTGATAATGTTGGCCTTGTAAAATGTCTGGTTTTTCGTTGGCAGTCACCTTTTTCTGAATCAATAACTCATCCAATTTCTCTTTCTAATTGTGTCTGTGGCACCTGTTTGAGCACAATGTGCTAAAGATGAACTAAGATTCAAACCCAGTCATCCTAGTGTATGCTTTGTCAGTACACTGGGACGAAGATGCACCACAATCAGTCAACCAGAGATTGGCTCGAGCCTCTCTGGTCGGTGTTAACACTATCTCTGTCAAAGAACCTGATGTATATTTAGTTCTTAAGATAAAAAATCTGATTAAATTTAACTGGCGTATCAGATTGCAGTGTAAAATCTGAGTTTTGGTATCGGCTGGGAAAACCACTATCAGTGCATTTCTGCACCAGCTTAAGTACTTTCCCTACTTATGTTTTTCTGGAGGTCTGGAAGCTTACTGTCTCATACCATTACACAACACATCTCATCAGACTGATTACACATCAGCACACTCACGGATGCTCCCATCTCAAAGAGACAAGAGCAGAATCGATGCTCCAGGCTGCTGCTTAAACCTTCAAATGCCATACATTCGCTTTACTGACCGTCTTTCTATCTATAGGCTTGTTTCCTGTGGTCCCTTTCCGCTCCTCCTCCCTTCCTCTCTCCTGTCTCATTCTATCCATCTCTGTCTTTACCCTAAGGAAAAGTGGGTGTTGTTTCCTGTTAGAGCCCCAAGGTATAGTCACGCTTTCCTCTATAGAATTGTAATAGTTTTAAAAACAACCTATTTGGTTTTTCCTTTTGTACATTAATGCTCATATATTCACTCAGAATAAAAAGTGAATCATGACCTACTGAATTGGTTTATAGTTCTCTTTAAGATCTCGAATATATGAAATTGAAAGAAAATCTTCCGCAATGCCTAATCTTCTTGCCCTGATCTGTCACTAAATCGTGTTTTAGAACATCTCAAAACAGACTGTTTTGGTGTTGACATATTTGTATCTTATGTTAGTGATCTATGGTGTTTATTGTTAAAAAAAACTCTTTGTGTAGTGTAAGAGAAAGTAGCAACTTATTGATCAGATTTCCAGTAGGCTCCCATCATTTCAAAATTGAACATCTGCAATGACAAGCATAACTTAGAACCTCAAAAATATAAAACAAAGCAATTAAACTTTACGTTCAACCTTCCTGTTATCTGCTGGACATCTTTTTCCCTCTTGATTTCTCTTGGTCTGATTGACTCACATGTCTCAACATGTGGAACAAAATACAATTTCCATTTAACAAGTCTTTTTATTCTTATTCTTCTTCTCAGAGTGAAAAGTGTTTCTGTTCATCATAGTCTGGTAGCTCTTACATTTTATGTGATCACTGAACAAAGATCAGCTTTTCAAGAGAGAGGGCAGCTGATTATTGGTCATAGTCAATCAAACAAAAGATAGGCCGATCCCTGTACCCAGCTGACGTCTTTGTACATTTCTATAACAAAGGATCAGAAAATAATGAGGTAGTGAAAAGTCAGTTTCAAAGCAGTACGTCCTTACTCTTCACAATGTCGGCTGTCAAAAATATCTCTGATTTCCCTCTTTGTTCTGTTAAATAATTTATGGCATGTATCGTAGTTTGGCATTTTGTTTTCAGGTTTCTGTCAGATCATAAATCAAGTTGTCTTTTTCACACGTAATTATGTCCTCAAATGTCCTTGCACACTAAATCTGAAGGAAAATCCTGTCATCTACATTAATTAATTCAAGTTAGGCCACCTTTTCTCTGACAAGACCTTTTTCATCTTGATTTCAGATATAACGTGAGTCTGATCTCTAATTCCATCTGACATTAAAACGTCCTTCCCCCAAAAATCTTTCCCTTTACATGAAGGAAACTTTCAGGTGGCCATTCTGATAGCTTCCAGTAATATCTTTACAACATAATATTCGAACGTCACGGCAGGAGCAACTGGGACCCAAATACAGTTAATCTGTGTGGGTGGACAGTTTTATGCAGTCAAGGCACATACCAGTAGAAGTTATGCATTCAAACTCCTTGTGGTTTTAAATCATTGCCCTCTGCTCCAAGCCTTGCCATTAGTGACATTATTCCAGCTTTGTGCAACAAATCTAGAAAGGAGATATTCCACTAATTCTTCTCAGCAGGTCTACTAAATCATCTCAGTCAGCTGGCACGGGTCCGTTAAAAGACTTTTGACTGTTTAAATTTTTTTTTCCCCCTTTGTGTTATTCTTTATACACACACATATATATTCCCTTCTCACCCACCGCGGGTGGTTCTTATCCTCTGAGCTCGGGTCCTCTACCAGAGGCCTGGGAGCTTGAGGGTTCTGCGCAGTATCTTGGCTGTGCCAAGGACTGCACATTTCTGGACTGAGATGTCTGATGTTGTTCCTGGGATCTGTTGTAGCCATTGGTCCAGTTTGGGGGTGACTGCCCCGAGGGCCCCGATGACCACAGGCACCACTGTGGTCTTCACCTTCCAGGTCCTCTCCAGTTCCTCCCTGAGGCCCTGGTATTTCTCTAGTTTCTCGTGCTCCTTTTTCCTGATGTTGCAGTCGCTTGGTATTGCTACATCTATCACAACGGCTTTCCTCTGTTGTTTATCCACTACGACAATGTCTGGTTGGTTCGCCATTACCATTTTGTCTGTCTGGATCTGGAAGTCCCACAGGATCTTAGCTCTGGCGTTCTCCGTCACCTTTGGGGGTGTTTCCCACTTTGATCTCGGGGTTTCCAGTCCATATTCTGCACAGATGTTTCTGTACACTATGCCTGCAACTTGGTTATGTCGTTCCATGTACGCTTTCCCTGCCAGTATCTTGCACCCTGCTGTTATGTGCTGGACTGTCTCAGGGGCCTCCTTGCACAACCTACACCTTGGGTCTTGTCTGGTGTGGTATATCTGGGCCTCTATTGCTCTGGTGTTTAGGGCCTGTTCCTGGGCGGCCAGGATGAGGGCCTCTGTGCTGTCCTTGAGCTCCAGCTTTTTCCAGCCATTGGTAGGATTTACTGATATCAGCCACTTGGGTTATTTGCTGGTGGTACATCCCATGTAGGGGCTTGTCCTCCCATGATGGTATCTCTGGCACCTTAACCTCCGTTTCCTGTTGTCTGAGATATTCACTGAGCACATTGTCTGTTGAGGCTTTGTCCCTGATGTATTTATGGATCTTAGTTGTTTCGTCCTGGATTGTGGTTCTCACACTCACTAGTCCTCTGCCTCCTTCCTTGCGGCTCGTGTATAGTCTCAGGGTGCTGGATTTGGGATGGAATCCTCCATGCATTGTTAGTAGTTTTCTAGTCTTAATATCAGTGGCTTTTATCTCCTCCTTTGGCCAGCTAATTATTCCAGCAGGGTATCTGATTACTGGCAGGGCATAGCTGTTTATCGCACGGATTTTGTTCTTGCCATTGAGCTGGCTTCTCAGGACTTGCCTTATTCGTTGGAGGTATTTAGCTGTGGCTCCTTTCCTTGTGACCTCATCGAGGTTGCCATTTGCTTGTGGTATACCTAGGTACTTGTAACTGTCCTCTATGTCTGCTATTGTTCCTTCTGGGAGTGAGACCCCTTCTGTGCGGATGACCTTCCCCCTCTTTGTGATCAGCCGACCACACTTCTCTAGTCCGAATGACATCCCAATGCCTGTGCTGTAGATCCTGGTGGTGTGGATCAGTGAGTCGATGTCTCGCTCACTCTTGGCATACAGCTTGATGTCATCCATGTAGAGAAGGTGACTGATGTTGGCCCCATTTTTGAGTCGGTATCCATAGCCAGTCTTGTTGATAATTTGGCTGAGGGGGTTCAGGCCTATGCAGAATAGTAGCGGGGACAGAGCATATCTCCTTGGTATATGCCACATTTGATGGACACTTGTGCATATATATATATATATATATATATATATATATATATATATATATATATATATATATATATATATATATATATATATATACACACACAGTATATATGGAATATAAAATCAGAAATATAGGGATTTAAAAACAAAATCAGCCTGGGACGTTGATGGTTTTAAAGTGTTGAGGTAAAACTCAGTCTTTGCAACAAGATTAAAAATCTTTTTGTCTGTTTTATATTAGCCACAAAGCCCTAATTTATTTATGTATTTTTTTTTAAACTAGGTGGCCAAACTTCCTATTGAGAGTGCAAGCATTTTAACGTTTCTGTGTGAGAAAGCAGAAAAGCAGTGACTGTCAAATAGGGTGTGACTGTTCTTTATTAAACCCCAAAGTGATTGAGTTTAGGCCTTCAACTGGTAAACTATCATCTTATTTTAGCTGTTTCTAGAGCTGCAAAAACAGATGTCTCCATGTACCTGCTCTAGAAAAAAATTATCACTACTCTATCTCCGAGATTCCCAAAATGCTGCCAACATTTCCAAAATGATCTTTTTCCAACACCGACAGAGGATGAAGATGAGCAACTTTGCTGTACTCCCATTATGCCTTCCTGTTATCTGGTTAAATACACTCTCTCACAGCCAGTATAAACCACAGACATGCCTCAACATGTCAAACAAAATAGCTTGCTAAAATTCTATAATTCTACCCAGCACCGACTAAGATGAGTCCACTACCCTTAGGGCACATCCACACTGAAGCTTTTGTCAGGGCATCCTGATTGCACTTCGCATGGTTTGTAAAGAGATCACATTTGTGGGTTTCAATCTTGCCAGTGACCTGGATGATTGATCCATTTATTGTCTGCCTCCAATCACCAGCCATTTGCATTAAATGGAAAGTGTCCAACTCGACTTCAAAGATGAGTAAAGGAATACGTTTGCACCCTAGTTGTACACATCAGGTGATCACTTTACACCATCCAAATTATTAAAAGCCAGATTCATTTAAGAAACAAAATTAATTGTCTAAACTGTATATTGAGGAGAAGTTGCACATTCTATGATGGAAAGCTGGCTGTAGTAAATTCTGAAAAGAAAAAAGGAAAACTCCAAATTCATTCAATAAAGGACATGGTTTCAATCTGAAGCACTGATCAAGGGGATAGCTGTGGGAGTTCAAACCCACGCAGCATGGAGATATACGATGCGGTAGACGGCCACATATTTCTGTTCTGATACTTTCATTGTACTCAGTGCAGTGAACGTCCATATCAAGGGGCATTTCTGGACCACTAGAGTTATAGGGGGCTCACTGCATGCATTAGGAAGTTATTAAGCACTGCACCAAACATCCCAGCACTCTAAAACCAGTCTCATTTGCATTTTTGTCTTAAATTAAATCTTTCTTTGGTGAATGGGAAGTTTAGTCTTTCCCTTTTTGGTTGAAAGTATAAAGGAAGTAAATGATTGTTAAAGCGAGACAGATTCTTTAAGTTTTTTTTCATCAGAGGGATTTTTATCCATGGTAGCAGCAATTTTTTCTAAATCTGTGACATTCTTAGTGTTTTTTAAATACTGCTCTGTTAAATGTACCCACAGAGGACATCTTTGATAGTTAAGCTGTGAAACTTTGAGGTCCTTGTTTTTCTTCCCACTGGTTGCATCTAAAAGGACAAAGAGTAATCTTGTGATTCAGAGTTCAAAATTGGGTCTCAAAAGTTACACAGGTTTTCCACTCAAAAGATTTCTACTTTTCTTCAGTTCAGATCAGATTGTTTCTTTTACTTTCATCTGACAATTTCAAACTTTTGAACCTCAATTTTAAAGCAATTCTGCATAAAAAATCCCTCTGATGACTAATGAATATTGAGTGTTACTTCTGAGATGGTAAAGTAGAGCAATGGAGCACCAGTTTCTCTGTCCAACAAGTATATTTATCAAAAAGCTTTCCCTTATTATACAGACGTGCTTTATTTTTTATCAATAAACATTTGTTTGTTATGTTTTGAATGGTTGAAGTAGTTTTTTAAAAAGAAATATATTTTCTAAAAACTGAAAATATATTCTATTTTCAAATCTTCAAATTTTCCTTTGTTTCCTATAATCTTCCCCCACCACAGAGAGGATATGGCAGTTTTTGTTTTTTTTTTTTTTTTGTCTTTTCAGCAGCCTTTACTATGTCAGTAACATGCAATATTAAATCATAGCACTTTATTTTACCATAATTTTACAATCATAAATTACAAAAAAAGAAAATTCACATGGCACATTGTATAATTCCAGTTGAAAGAGGATCTGTGATAAAATATTAATGCAATTCTTTTACATCAAACTATGTTTTGTCCAAAGGTGTTCATTTTTAGCTTTTCATGTTGCAGGCTTGGGACAACAGTCTCAGCCTCAAGTAAGTGTTCAACTTTACTGCAGAAATCATTTTAGCGAGGCAATAAATTTAAAACAAAAAGTTGTTTTGACTGATTTGCTGTGCAAAGGCCTGCAGTTGCTTCATCAACTCAGATTTTTCCCCACGTTTCTCTCCTTTTCTCATTTTATTTATTTGTTTTACAAACTGCGGGGTACAATGTGGAATTAAACTACTGTTGCAGTATAGTATTTTCTGCAGTATTTAACTGGTCAAAGCTCCAATTCGAACATTGTGCACAAGGCCACCAACATCTAATTCACTTCTTTTACCCTCCTTATTGATCTGACCTCTAGTCGTTTCTCTCTCTGGATCCTTAGTAGATCTTTTGTGGATAAATAGAGCAAAAATTTAGCTTCCAAGGTTTTAACTGGCTTCGCTGTCAACAATGGGAAAACGGCAGAAGCAAAGCTGATTTATGGCCCTTGTTAGGAGAGAACATGCAATCCTAGAAATAGATTGTATCATACAAGCCAAAAGTGTTCCTGGAAATAAAGTGCTACTGGCTCATCATTACTCAAATCACATCTTGTATCAATATTGCAGAGATGAATGTTATTTTTATTTCACAGTGAAAAAGATTTTCAAATTGAATATGATGAGGAATACATATGTAGACATGATGTGGGGTCTTTTTTATGTTCAAAAATGAATATTAACATGTTCCAAGTTATTGTAGCTCCCACAATTTTATGTTGTTGATTTTTCTCACCTTCTTTCTTGCTTTTCAGTCCATTCAGCTGTTTTTGTCTCCTCTTTATCCTGTATTGGGCTTATTTTTCTTTATAATATCCAAAACACTGACTGTGTTCATCAACCTTATTCCTATATACTTCATTATGTTAAATTATTGTTTTCAAAGAAAGTGTAACAAAAGTGACCTTGACATAATGACAAACTTTCTCTTCATTTTCTGACCTTATGTCTGGTTTTCTCTTGGCTACATCCAGCTCCTCTCTCTCTGTTTTTCTAGATTCATCTCTCTCTGTCTGTTCTGCCAACAGAGAAAAAAAACCCCGTAAAAAAACAAGCAGAGATTTTTAGTCTAATCATTGTAAATTCAAGCACCTAAGGCAAGCTGAGGCAGCAGCAGTAGACAATCAGTGTTCACCACCCATCACCATCATTTCACAGCCTTGTTTTTGTTTTGCTAGACACACAGTGTAGTGTCCTAATCAAAGATTTTGCAAATATGAGCCACTGCTTCCTGGGGTTCAACTTTACCCATCTGCTTCATATTTAGAGCAGAGAGTAATCACAGACTTTGCTCCCATAATATTTGATGGGAAATGTAGCAGTAAATGGTGATAATTAAAACTCCTTAATAAAGTGTGGAATTAAGATCACCTCCTTAAACACAATCTTGGTGGATTGCTGGTCTGGAGCATGTAGATGTGGCTTAAGAGACATTATAGCCTTACAGAAGTAATTGTTGTCCAACTACTAAGAATAATACATTTCTATTCAAATTATCTGAAGTCAGTAATCTGTTCTAAAAATTATTCATAGGTGGAAACAATTTGAGACTGCTGGCAGTCTTCTCGGGTTTGGTTATCCCAGCTGGTTTACCACAAAGTCAGTGCTCAGGAAAATTGCAAAACAATCCCAGGCTCTACCATTTCTGTTTACCATGTTAAATCTTCATAACAGTACAGTAGAGAAAGGTTGAAGAAGCTTTTCTGAGAAAGTATATTTTCTCTAAAGGTAATATTGTTAGGCAGTTAGGTTTGAAGAGTTGGCATCTGCTTATGCCACTAAACCTCCAGAAAAATGTAATTCAGGCAAATGAAACCAAAGTGGAGATAATTGGCCATGATGCACAGAAACATGTTCGGCAAAAACCAAACACCAGCTGTGATGCCAACTATATTCAAAGAAATGTCAGTTACTAAAGAATGACTTGCTTATTTACTTTTTCAGCACTTCTGAAAAAGTAAATAATCAAGCTGCTACATTGGCTCAAAGTCCAGAGCATTAAATGGTGAAAACTGTATCATGTGTTTAAGACTGCATATAGTCATTCACTCCTTCACACACACATTTGCACACTGACGGTGGGAAGCTATTGGATTGTAGCCACAGCTGTCCTGGGGCAGTCTGTCAAAAGCTGTCATTACCTTTTTAAAATCCTGGGGTGGGACTCGGGAAAGCTATGGATAAATGGATCCTTGAAGACCTTCAAAAACTTAATTATCCCCAGCAATGTCGTAACGAAGGTTGGACCAGGATTGCTCTGAAACATGAGACTGATAAAGTCATGAAGAAAACAACTACCTCAAGTTTTTTGCTGCCGAATGTAGTTAGTGAAGTTACTGAATTTAGGGTGCACCTATTTTTTACATGACTATAAAGACAATACAGGGCACTTTAGTTTCCCCATCACTGCAGCAGTGGAAGCCAGTAAAGTAAAAACACTTCTCAGCTCCAGCCCACCAGGCGTTAGGGATAAAGTTTTTCATACCATACCCAGAGGCCTTTCTGTAGGTTACACCACACCTTCTTCTTCTTGTGAAAATATGACGTTCTGGTCAGAAGAGTTGTGTGACCTGAGGGCAGTCGGACATCATGTCTTATGAGAGAACAGTGTTCTGGAGCGTTTTTAGTTTCATAGAGGATTTCAATTCATAATGCAGCCAAAAGGTTATTAAGTTTGCATAACTTTAAATGAGCATGTGATTTCTTCCTTGCTTTATGCATTATTGCGTTACCAGAGTGTGTTCATAAAGGTTTCCAAGCACAAAGAAAACCTGTAGCACTGTCGCACCAAATTTTTATTCATTTAACAGCGTTGAGTTGAAATAGACTCATTTGCACCAGCAGGAATTTTGCTTGTTTGAAATTTCTAATATTCTCTTAAGATCCTCTTCTGTGTTGTTTTATAATTCCTGGAGGAGGTTATATTTTTTTTATTTATTTAACCAGCTAAAATATGATGTTCTTCAACTATGTTTCACTTTTTCCATGAAGGTGGATTGTGAATTTAACTAATCAGTTGAACCTGCCTGTTGGAGAATAAATCTATCTTATGTGGCTGGACTGCAGTGAGTTTATTTGGGTTTTAAGTCTTTAGATCACCCCAGGTCAGTACTGATGAGGCAGTAGGCATTGTTGACCTTCACCATTATACTCTTTGGTTTTGCACGGCCCCGGGGAACAGCTATTTTTAAAATGCAGGCAAGGCTGGGCAGCTATTGTTAAACTAACTAGCTATTGATTTGTGTTGACCTCAGTTGCAGGGCCAGACTGACAATACTAAATATGTGTGTGCTTGTTTGTTTGTTTGTTTTCCCACGTATCCCAGAATATTTTGGAGATTTTATGCCCACTAAAATTTGTTTTTTATATTGACTTTTATTTACTGTTTTACACAATATGTACAGCATATTTACTTTACCAACTACAGTATTCATTCCTTTTGAATGAATACTGTTTTGTGGTGTGAAAAATACTTAAATGCAACACCTTATAAGTTAATCTCAGTATAAATACAGCTGTTCTAAGAAGATTTACCAGCATACCATGCTACAGTTTCTATTGGGCTCTCAATTACTAATAAGACTGGCACTTGAAGGGACAAATTAACAAATTTGCCTTTTTGTATTGCATGTTTTCCTCATGCATTTCTGAGCAGATGCCAGGAACGTGTGATTATCATTAAAGTTGTTGTGGGTCGGCGAGAACAGCTTTGGCCTACATTGTCACTTGCGGGAGAGCTATCTGATCCCTATCATTTTTAAAATGCTGCTTAGTCTGAGATTATTTTTTAGTGTGAGTAATATTATCCAACAAATAAAGGAAAAAGTTAAAACTCATTCAACAACGAGAAGCGAAGTTTTCAAAAAACGGGAAAAGTTGTAGAAGAGCATTAAACAATATCCCATGATCTGAAAATCTCATGGATCATAGTCCAATCCTTACATTCACCTAAACTCTGGAGGAGTTGCAGTGATCCACAACTAAGTTGTGAGAATCAAACCTCATCATTAACATGGTGAGAAACTGTTAGGTGCTGCAAACTCTTGAAAGTGGAGTAGAGGAGTGGCTAATCAGCACTTATTCCTATGTTAAAATGGACCAGTCAATGTCCAGAACTAAATCCGATTTAGAATCAGGTGCAAAATCTAAAATTGGTGTTCATTGTTGCTTTTGATCTAATTTGACTGAGCTTGAGTTATTTTTTTCATAAAGAAGATTGAGGAAAAATTCAGTCACCAAATATGTAAAACTGTTAGGAGACTGAACACAAACACAAAGCAAAGTTTTAGACTTTATTTTAAGCATTTGGAAATCATGTCTACTTTTTTTTCTACTTTACAAATATTCTCTACTTTGGACAACCCTATCACACAAAATACATTCAAGTTTGTGGTTGAAATAGCTCAAAAATGTGAAAGAGGCATAGGAACGTCCCTAGTTGCCTTCTTATAAATTAATCATCTCAGTCTTTTTGGACTGCATAGCACTTTTCAGAGTGTTTCTGAACTAAAACAGACTTTTGGAAATATTTTTCCTGTCTGTTTTGTGTCCTAATGCTGAAGCTCAGCTGACTATAGTTCATGCAAAAGGCACACATGGTGACCTTTATAGCTTTGAAGCTTTCTCAGCTTGAGTAGAACCATGTGTGACACATCTGTGCATTGTCTGGACAGAAAGAAGTACAGATCCAGACCCCATAAGTCTAGTTGGAGTTGTCCCTTTAAACAACATAATGATGGTCTCTAATACTATTTCAAAATCAGAGGAATTGATCTCAAATGAAGCCAGGAGGCAGTTTGTTCTTCCGTTTAATTGGTCTATGATCCTTAAATTTATCCCTCCACTTGTTTGACTTCTATATCAATGTTTATCAATGTTACACATTTATGTTCTCCTGCAACTAAGTCTCCTCTCCTTGTTGCCCTTTAAGAGCCTTTAGAACTACTTTGTAAGAATTATTATATGATAATGGGTTTCAATAATAACAAAAAATACATAAACTTTGCCTGCCAAAGAGCATTATTGCCTTATTACCTTTTTGTTTTCCTTTTTTTTCTGGGTTTATAAAGAATTGGCTCATTACTACAGTAATGTTTTTTTCCTGCTTAAATGAAGAGGTACTGCTTGGCACTACAGATTAGCTTACTATTATATGTTGCACATCATTACAGCTTTATGTTTGCTGCAGATGCCATAAGCAAACTCAGATCTGTCACATACTGTAATAGTTGTGTTGTAACCTGTAGCATGTTGTATATTAGCATCCTACAAAAGATGGAGGGGGTAGCTCAGTTCATCAAATTCCTATTTGAGCTCATTGGTTCTTGCCCAAATCCCTGAATCCACTCTTTGCTTCACCACAGACAAGATTTCCCATCATAAGAAAGAACAAACAATATTTTCTCACAGATAAATAAAGCTAATGGAGCAAATAGAGCCACAAGCTGCTGACATTTCAGCACATGGAGCCAATCGAACAGCAGCCAAAGAAAACAATGGCCATAACCTCCCCCGTTGAAGGAAATGCCAAACATTACAGCGTTGTATAAATAGAAAGGCTCTGACTTTGCAGAGCGAGATAGAGGACAGGAACCCCCTCCCTGGGGACACACTGATGGCGAAGTCTCCCACCTTTTCTTCCCACTCCACTTTCCCAGAGCGTGATCTATATTTCGTAGCCGATTTCTCTTGACCTCTTTTTGCTGTTTGTCTGCTTTACCTCTGTATTTTTAATATCTTTTTTTTTCCTACTGGACAGCCGGCCACAGTGAATAACTGAATGGCCTAGTAACTCCTTATGAACACCTCATACTTTATTAATGGTACCATCTACTGAAGCTGAACTGGTAAATGAGTTTTTTGGATAGAGATGGTGCAGATATTGACCCAACGTGAAACAGAGTAGGTTTCTAGATATGTCCCTCTACTTATGGTCATGAACGTCCCACACAACATGCAGCTTGAGGCGTTTTACACCAAAAGCATCCAGCAGAATAGGAACATTCATCCAGGATTTAACTTGATAAATAATGTATTTCTTTTCTCAGTTCACACTCTGTCTCCTGTGAAAAGGGAAGGTAAGATTAAGACAGTCATCCACAAAACGAGGTTAGTGTCTCTTTCTGTATGCTTTGAGATTGTGGATGATTCAGTCGAGATGACTCTGACAAGTCTTTAATTTGTGTTATCATTTCTATCTGTTGTGTAACATTTGCTTCCCTAACCTGGAAGACTGGACTGTTTGTCAGACTGAACCCCAGTGGCTGGTGTAAAGAGATTTAGGAAACTATGTGGATGAGGTAAAATTCCCCAAAAAACCAACCCTGTGATGTTTGGTTAGGGCAGAGATAGAAAATTG
Source organism: Xiphophorus maculatus (assembly GCF_002775205.1). NCBI lineage: Eukaryota > Metazoa > Chordata > Actinopteri > Cyprinodontiformes > Poeciliidae > Xiphophorus > Xiphophorus maculatus. The sequence goes on along the minus strand of NC_036465.1, from coordinate 14,437,198 downwards.
AGGTATTTCTTATACAAAACACTAATACCTGTGAGACCCTAATCATGTCCACCATCCTGTTATTCACTAATTCAGTTTTAGCATCCTCCTATCCTTTGTCTATACCTCCTTATCCTTCGGGGGTCACCGGGGACTGGCGCCTGTCTCATTGTGCTGAAGGGTACGCCCCTGGATAGGTCACCAGTAAATCACAGAGTTACAAACAAACAGGAAAATAGCTGTTCGTATTTTTGAAGGACGTGAAGAGAATCTTTACATGAAACAAGTAAAGCAACTCCAAGCTAACAGATCCACAGTCCAGAGTTTGAACCTGGAACATTTTTGTTGCAAATCAACAGCAATGGCTAAAGCCTGCATATTCAATAGTGGTTAACAATTATCTTTTCTTTTTTTTTTTTTTATCAGGATTCAAACATTTTTCAGGAATTTCTTGTCAGTCTTCCAACATAAAGCATTTGTCTTATGACTGGTAAACACCTCATACTGTACATCTACAAGAGCTGAAAATACAATTTCTCTCTGAGAGGCGCTTTGTTAGTAAGCAGAGTGTACTGCTTATGCATTGTGTAAATTGCTTCCTCACATAACTTGGAGCACATTTGCATATTTATAGAAAATTCCAGTTACAGGTATGCCATCAACTTGGCACCATGCTCTAGTGCACTTATGTGAAATGTATTAAAAGGATGGAAAAATGAGGCTATACTGGTGTCAAGTATCAGTAAAGAAGTTTGATTTTCTGGGAGGAAATACATTACCTAAGTTTTGCTGGATGAACTTTTTTAACTCATTTTAGCTTTTGGTTCACAGTACTTGGGACTCTGAGAAAAAATTAGTCAAGTCAAAGAACGCTTGCTTAGAAAATATGTTGTTCTCAGAATAAAAAGTGAAGCAACATGAGAAAAGAAGTACAAGATGCCTGTTGCTTAGTGGTAGTGTGGTCATATTCCAGTTTAGAACTGCCCTTGGGTAAAAAAATTAATCCTTTTTGTCCATGTTGTCTTTTCTTGAGAATTCATCAGACAGAACTGCAAATATATTTGAGTAAATATCTACCACAAATACTGTATGCCTGCATGGATGAATAAAACTGGTTCAACTCTATTAGAGATGCAGAACAGGAATTAGTGGTTAATAATCTCCTGCTAAAATATTGACCAGTTCATACAATGTATTTATAAGATTATCGCTGATTTCTCTTTAGAAAGTCATATTCAAGGTGTAAGAACAATGTTTTTATAGCTTTGCTCTAATCAGCGATCCTGAACTATTTATATTTGGAGAAGAGATGATGTTGTGCCTTCTATGTGAGAGAAAATTGTAAAGCCTTTTGCAAGACAAGAGTAAGGATTAGATTTTTTTTTTTTAAACTGATAAGCTTTTTAAGATTAGCACAGATAGTACCATAACATTAGTCACCAATATTTCCAAATCCATTGTGTTCAATGACAGATTGAAAACTCAAAAGGACAAAACAGGATAAATTCACTGTATTCTGTTTAACCCTCCTGTTATCTACTGAAAACCTTGATCTTTCACTTCTAAGTAATTCTGTAACTCATTCTGAGAAAAAAACACATTTTAAATCCTCTTTACACAGTAACAGTTTCACTGCAGGACCTTTATGTTTAGTTCTTTGTGTGGAAAATGATTGTGTGTTTTTTGGTGTTGGCCTCATATACTTGAACATACTGTAATATGTGCTCTTAATATTAACAAATGACAAAAATTGGACTAATTGCAGTGTTTGTTTGTAGAACATCACAATGTCCATAGTGGCCATCACTCAGGGAGTATTTAACGAACTATATCTTTTACGGTGGCAATTAGAGTTCAGTTAATTGTCCAATATAAAAGAGAAACAATTTTTTAGTCTCTCTGCACCTTGACAGAACAGACAATAAACAAACTGTTTATAGATTTATATGGAGAGAATGTATTTTATGTAACACATCAAGATTTTTCATAGCTTTAAACTGCATTTTATAGAAATAGGATAGTAAATAAGGGCACAACTGGTTTACGACATGTGCATCCATTTTTCTAATTTCCTTAAGGATATTTAGCTACAGTAGATAATTAACCACATATGTTTTTGCTCTTTTTTTGTTTAATTTGTAAAGAAAGTCTGTAATCACTTGTTTATATCCACTTGACCACAGACTGTAATGAGGCTGACAGACATTAACATGGTTGAAAGTATAAACATATTTGAAGCCTCTTTACAGATCATTTGCTCTGGTATATTGTTAGCTCTACTTTATTCCCCTCTCTGTTCATCCCTTGTTCACCCCAGCATGCACAGCTGCGTCTAAATGTCTCATAAGCCGTTCTGCCAACTTCTGATCCCGGGTTTGTTCTCACCTGGGCAAAAGCACATGAATAATGGAATGGCATGAAGTGAGGCCGGGGCATAGTTGCCACAGTGCTCTGTTGAGGCCTGATAAGGCAATCCACCGCAGGAAAAGAACCGCACAGAGCTGACGAGACACCCAGTGACAGTATTAACTTTATTACCCACAGGCTGTCAAGCTGCTAACAGACAGAAGTATTAAGTCGATGTTAACTGAGAGGAGGTGCGCTCTATTCACCGTCACAACTCTGTTAAAATTTAATTTCGGTCTGCTTTCATGTATAAATGCATTAAGCTAATTAGCAAGTCTGATTTGGCCATAAGCTTGACAAGAATTGATTGTTTATTTTATTTTTCATTGTCTTGCATCAGCAAATGTCCTTCACACATGGCGGAGCCTTCATCAGCCTACAGATGAGCAGAAAAACAATACTGTTTTCTGTACTGTGTACAAGTTCTCAGTCTTGTCAAAATTGTTTGATTTTATTTTGAAGCAATGCGTATTTGCACCCATGAAATTAAATTACTTGGACAGATCTTTAATTAATTGTCTTAAACACAGCTATGCGAACACTAAAGATAAATGTAGTGTGGAAAAACAATGAACCTGTGTATCCTAAAGGTTGAGGGGTTTTAGGCCAACATCTAATGATTTAAAGGATCTAGGATGTTAATCTTAAACAGTCTTTAGTTAACACAAGATTCTCAGATACATTGGCTTGAAAAGTTTTCATGCCATCTAAACTTTCAAATCTTTTTTCATGTCACAACCACAAATTCAGTACACATACACAGAATTAAGATTTTGTGTGTAGCAAATACTTTTAAAGAGGAAGGACACTGATTGTGTTTCAAACACTCTTACAAATAAAATTCAGAAGCTTCATTTACTCTAAATATGTGTTAAGAAAATTTGGTGCAAAAGGCATCAGAGAATCAGCCACTGATAGGACAACTGTTTGTCATGCACTTCACTTTAGGGGTGTATTAAAAGTATAGAAAAGCATCCCTTTATATGTTGGTAAGAAGAAAAAACAGCCAAATAAGATTCCTTTTAGCCTTTGCCTTAAGCAATGTAAGGAGAATGTCAAAGAAGTTCATCATCAGGGTTTAAGACTGAAATTTCTGGCTTACATGCTACGTGCGGCCGAAAACTAACACCATATATCAGCCTGAACATTTCACAACTATCCCCATTGTGAAATGTGGTGGCAGCAGCATCATGCTGTGGGCAACATGGTTAGCATGGATGGGAAATTGAATGGAGCTAAATACTGCGTAATCTTGGAAGAAACTTTGTTAAAAACTGCAAAAGACCTGTTGATGGGATGGGGGTTCACTTTCCAGCAACATTGCAAACCAAAACATCCAACCAGCTATGAGTTATAATATCAAGGCATGTTCATGAGTTAGATTGGTGCTGCCCACTCTAGACTGAAATCCAACAGAATTTGAATATTGCTGTTCAGAGATGCTCTCCATCCAATTTGCCTGAGTTTCAGTGATTTTTGGATGAAGAAGGTGCAAATATATCAATCTCCAGATATACAAGGCTAGAAGACACATACCTCAAAGAACTTCTAGCTACAAAAGCACATGTTTGTCATTTTATTAAAAAGTAAAAGCTTGAATTTGTTTATTTGTAAGAACCCTGTACCCGTTTCCTTCCACTTCACCGCTAAAATCCTTGTAAAACATACAGTAGATGCTTCTATAACTTGGAAAAATTTGAAAAAGTTCAAGACGGGTGTGAATTCTGTGGCATTGTTCTCTGTATTCTTTTAAAATCTTATTTGGAATCCCAGAGTTTCCCCTGAAACAGCGACGAGAGGGTTAAGCATTGAGCCCATACTCTCATCTGTGCTAAAAGTGAAATGGAAACACCAGCTTGTCTGCAGAAGCGTTTACATTCTATGAATAGGAATTTCTGAAACCAGCCGGCTCGGAAATCTGTGGCAGATAGGAAAGACTGATCCAGTGGAGGGAAGAAGATTGAGAACAGAGGAAGAGGAAAGAAAAATATGGAGGAAAATGTCAGAAATAGAGGTGGTGACCAAAGGAAGCCCAACTCATTTATCATGGACTAAACAGTTACCTTATCAAATAAATAAATGTTAAAGAGAAAACACAATCTACATCAGGGTGTGTAATTATGCCCACATTTTTGTTGCATTTTATATTAAAGTTTCACATGCTAATGGTTTTCTCAACTTCCATCTTGTTGAGCTTTAAATGACTATAGGCCGTGTGTGGCACAACTCTGCTGCAAAAATCTTTTTGGTATTTTCAACCCCACTGGTTTAAATGAATTGCTATCCAAATGTCAACAGAGAGAAATGTCAGCCATTCAGTTCACTAATGGCACTGGATTCCAGTGATTCCATTCAAACAATGTTGTTTCTATTTGGTTTAAACCCTCAGCTGGGGTATTAAAACCATAGCAAGAGTGCTTGGAAATGTTGTTGATTCTGAAAACATTCCTATAGCAGCTATATATAATTATGCTTAAATGAACCCTTATGAGTTATACTTGTACCTATTTAATCGGGATGTGTCTAGGTGGTTAAACATTATAGAAACAAGTGAGCCTCTTTCTGTGGAGACGTGTTGGTTACAGCTGCGATATTTGGTGAAGCCATTAATGTATGAATGGAAGCTCCTTGTTTCAGTGAGAAATCCACTTTAAGATACAAATACAGATAAGAAAGCACCATCTTGTGCCACTTCCAACACCCTCTTTTTTTTCCTACCAAGTGAATAATTAATGACGTTTCTGCTGAATAAGCAAGGCAAGAAATCTTTTTAATTTGTTTTCAGCATATTTAACCTTTTACCTGGTGAAAAGATGCTGGTGAAATCTGAATAACAATGAGTCCACAGCAGATTGAGGTCAGAGACTGCAGGCTTGACAGCTGAACAGCATGTGTCTTTGTTTAACCTGCAGAATCAGCTGACAGCTAACAACCATTGTGCTATTCCAGAATGGGGTTAAGTTAGAAAGGCGGCATTTTTATCCACACTGAGTGAAACATCCCTAGGTTGTTACTAGGCTCAGTTATTTCTGGAAAAAACAACAACAATTTGTTGCAAATTTCTTTGAGTATTTACTGCTCCTTTGAAGCAAAATTACCCAAAACTATTGTTGGGGAAATCTGTTTTAAATTTGCAAAGCCTACACTGTCAAGAAAGTAAGAACAAAATGTTCATGTACTGATTAAAACATTGTGAGGATTGGAGACTAAGTTGAGTGGGGGCAGAGTAGCATAATAGTAGGTTCAGATGTTTTTATATTCCTTCCAAAGATTTCAAATGTAACGTGGTTATGTCAAAAACTTTCTGAAATATATTTCTAGGCTAACTTTTTTAAGAATAGGAACCTTGGAATTGGTGATATGTTTATGTTATGTATGATAATATTGGTGTAGATATTCTTGTTCTTTCTCATGCACCATCTCCTTTGTGTGTTACAGCCTAAAAACATGTCTGCAATGTTGGACACTTAACATTGTTTAAGTTAACATTTGTAAGTTCTTTTTTTTAATCAATAAACATCAAAATGGCAACATTTTTAGGGTTTTATCAAATCATTGAGATATCAGAGAAAGTGCTGAAAAGATCTACTAAAAGTCTGGCAGAAAGAATGTGCTTACTATTTTTCCTCACAAAAAATACCATTTCTACAGTTTAGAAATGTTTTGTACATGTTTGCTAAACTTTTTAATCTATTAAAAACAAAAATGTATAGTATTCCATAATAAGATAGCTTACTTGGAGGGGGGGAGGGAGTGGATATTTTGAAGGTATATGTTAAAAACATTTGTTTTTGTAACTGATACTTTGGTTTCTGAGATTGTACATGGCAGTTTTGTCAACACTATTTTATGTCACTCTGTCTCCTCTTCCATCATTTGACAGAAATAAACATGAGTTATATTAGCTAAACTGCTGAATGACATGTCTGGGATTTCATTGTTACTAAATAAATTCAAAGTGTGTGAGGAGAACGTTTTAATGCCTTGCCACTTTCAAAGGACTTCTGAGTGGGACACATGTTTCTCATATTAAGCTCCTTCAGAAGCTTCTTTACTCCTCGACCTTCTCCACCATTAAATATGTTTAAGGAATCCAGAGATCTGCTATGATGACAGAAAGATACCAAAATGGCCCAGTGGGGTACGCCTTTTTAACAAGAACTTCTTTTTTAAGCTTAGTCTTTGATTTGGTAATGACATTTTGTGTTCTACCCAGCTGAGTAGAACTCTGTCATGATCTCTGATTATATTTTCAGGAACACCCTTCTTCTATTTCATTAACATACTTCTGTTGTTACAAAGACATTAGATGCTGCAAGCTTTTATGCTCTTGTCTTCTTCTCAAGTATATCAGTTGGAGTAAAACACACTCAGTTTAGTTTACACACATAAGTTGTAGGTTTCTGTCACTCTGGTTTAAGGTGCACTCCAGTGACAGTTAATCAATTTGTCAATAAATAAATAAATAAATAAATAAGAAATAGTCCAGGAGAGGAGCTGTGCCACAAAGTCATGTTTAACTGGACTATACTGGGGGGAAAATCGTAAAAGAAACACAGGCTGGTAGCAGAGAAATCGCTTTTAGCTTGGTCTCTGCTGTGTAGGCTGCTCATTTGTCTTCCTGTGTACTTTGTGTTCTGCCTCATTTTAAAGCTTGGTTAAACAGTGTTAAAAGTCTCCTGATCACTTTATCTTTACTCTGTCTTTCGTTTCAAAGGTGAGCTACTGTACAGTGTTTTCACAAGTGGATACAATTTTCTGTGCTCCTAATCTAATGAGGGTCTAGTAAAAATACAGTTAAATTTTATTATCTGAGAGCTTTTAGATTGTCTGTCTGTTGATCACTTTTGTTTGCAGCTGATTTGTGGAGACAAAAGAGAACTCCATTCTTCTGCTCTATTTTATGGAAAATGCCTTTTCTGAGATGTCTTAATTCAGACACAATACTCTTTAGGTTTGCCTACAGCAGGGGTGTCCAAAGTCGGCCCTCGAGGGCCAGCATCCTGCGTGTGTTAGTTCTCTCCCTGGTTTAACGCACCTGGATCAAATGATGGCTCATTAGAGGCCTTAGGAGAACACTGACATGCCGAGAAGGTTGTTACTACCACTAGGGAGAGAACTAAAACATGCAAGATGCCGGCCCTCGAGGACCGACAGCAACTAACATACAGAACCACATTATAGATAAATAGAGAGATAGAGCAACAGGCTAAAAAAATTATAATTATAATCTTCTCTTTAAAGATCTTAAGGTCTTTTTCTCTGGTTTCTCAAGAGGAAAGTGTAAGTTTAGCTTAAAGTTTGGTTTATATTTGGATAACGACAGCACTCTTCATGTGTTCTTTCTAAAGTTTCTCACCACACGCCTGCTGTCAGTTTTTATTTTTTTTTTCTGTATTCTCCAAAAGCTCAGTCATGTGATTTTCTGCTTCTGCTCCTTTACTAAAATAAGGCTGTCATTTGCAGCTTCCAGTGTGATGGATAGACTCAACTACCACAGATAGATTAACACTACTCCTTGCACTTGTAAAGAGCAGTGTGAATACAGATGGAGGGATTGCATGGTGGGCTGTTGTGCCGGAGGACTGATATTCTATACACACACAGAATCTGACAGTAAAATGTGGCGACTGTTTATTACAACCATGGCGTGTCCTAGTCAGTTGTAACTGGTGCAATCAGCTGATGCTTGATTTATGGCAAAGAGCTCAAAGTAAATCCCCAGTTGTAGGCTTGAATGTGTGGGTCGAGCTATAGTATATTTCAACTGTTGGGTTCACAGTAGCCTTGCCAACTACAAAATCCATTTCCATCCTTGTTATGTAATGCTGTAAAATACTTGTGGTTATGTGCTAGTGCAGTAGTTCAGGTTAGTAGCTTAGCCAAGTGACCCAGATAAATTTCATATTTGTGTTGAAATAGTTTGAAAAATCAAAAGCATCTGCATTATCAGGGGTAGGAAATAATAATGTCAGATGGTCTTAAATGCTGATTAAGGCAGTAACACTTTGATATTATTTGTTGTACTTCAGTTTTTGCTTTCATTCATTATGTGGGTGGGTTTCAATGCACCTCAATCAAGCACTACCTAATGCTGATTTTGGATTAACTTCAGCTGATGTCACACTGTTTTTTATTTTGTCAGGTTTGCTGCCATTTTGAAAAACATCTGTTACGTTTGCTAACAGTGTGAAAAAAGTTTATTTAACCTGGTCAGTAGGTTTGAATTCACAGTGTCCCTTTGTCCCCCACCTGTTATGCCACTGCCTTGTTTTTGCTGTTACATCCCTTGAGTGGTCCCCAATTAGATGGACAATTTACAGGCTAAATAAATCAGAGTTAGCGGTTTCAGTTTCAACCTTCCAACATGATGCAGGGAAGTAAAGTATCAGCATTCTGTTATGTGAAATTAAGTGATGTTGAAATTGTTGTGGCATATGAGGTACTGCTTTGTTAAATCCATTGCACTGGAGAAAGTGCAAAACCATCACCACTCTTTTTTAGGAGTTGTGATGGTTGTGTGGCAGGCTAACTGATCTACTGATCAAACTTTACATGCTACACTAATAAATGCATATGACTGCAATGTGGGAATGTCATTTGAGATGTTGACACTGAGACAAAAGCCTGATACAAAACAGTGTGGTGGGGTATTAAAAGTTGCAGTATGTAAGTTTTATAAACAACAGGTTTTATATATTTGTGAAAACTGTCACTATGTCATTACATGAGGCAGCTGGTCCTTGGTAAAAACATCACACACTGTTGCCTCCTCCCTGCTCTTTTGTCTCATGGTATACTATCGCAACATAGTGACAGTTTTAACAAATATGTTAAATATATATATATTGTTCATAAAATTTACATATTACAACTTTAAAGGTAAAATCTGTAGATTTCCTCTCCATTTCAGAATAATGACTTTAACATATACAAACTGTCACCTCTGTGTTACTTATTTGTTAAGATAGCTTATACAACTTCTAAGACTTTGCAATTGAGCAGGATCATTTAAAAGATTAGATTACATTAGATTAGACTAGATTAGATTAAATTAGATTAGATTAGATTAGATTAGATTAGATTGGAAATAGACCGTCACAGGGGAGAAATAGACCTCTAAGCACCATTTTTAACATGTTTCCTGAGATAAACATGCCTACATGTTGCCTTAAAACACTACATTTAGTTGTTTGCAGGAATATGACATTTGTGATTTGAAAGTCACAATTTAAAATAAAAATGTCACAGCTGCTGAGTCTTCCCCCAAAGGTCAAAGTGTGGTGCTTTGTTTCAATGTTCCTGCTTCATCAAGTGTCCATCAGCCACCCCCTCATGGCCCTGCAGCTGTATGATTAAAGTTCATTGGGGAGCAATTTGGTTTTCGCCAGCGGATTGTTTACTCAGGGATAATCATCTTTGTTTCATGAGTCTCACTGCTTGTGACGGATGCATTTTTTGCAGCATTGAATTCAGACTCATACATACACACAGCCAAGGGACTGTGAATGTGAGCTTGTAGATAAACAGCTTCTTTTATGCTTTTATTATTTGCAAGATTACTAAGTAGCAGAAAGAACAACATGAATATCTTCTCTTCTGGAGCATTCCCTAGGGTTGTGTCTTGCAAACCAGGAGTGGATACGAAAGCCTATGCAGAGAGGAACTGTAAAAGTGTCAGAGACTCTTAGTTTGGTTTTTAAAGATCTAAGTAATCAACCATCAAAAAAAGTCATTTTTAAGATAAATGTTTGCCTTTAAAAGTTGGCCTTATGTCAAAGAAAACATTGATCTATTTAGATTTCTCTCTCTCTCTCTCTCTCTGGTATCTGTAGCATTTTCTCATAGTGGCAGCACTTCATTTTAACAACATATGAATGAACAAAACCGTTTTTCTTTGTAAATATTATAGTTTTATAAAGTGTTGTCCATGCCACTTAGACCCCAGAGCAGCCTTTCTGTCTGGCATGAGGCCAGTGATTCAGCCCCGAAGTGGCTCCCATCATAGCCCATACCGTTTCCCCAGGGTGACATAGCTGAAGCCTAATGGGCTCTGTGATGGTGTGTTAAAGCTTGGTGTTAATTATAACACCATGCTCCGTTAAACACAGGCACATTAACATCGGAAGGCCCAGCAAACTTGATTGAGTTAACCTTGGAACTGTAAAGTGGTCGTTTGCTCTCTGTTGATCTGATGGCCGTTATAATTTATCTTTAGCTTCTTGGCACAGATTTACTGCAAAGTGTGTAATTTTGGAAAGCAGTTTTCAGATTCATCAAATTCTAGTTAGCAAAAAAATTAAATAGGCCCACTTTATACATTTCATTGATGATATACTGTTTGCTGAAAGCATCTTTTCCTCATAATAAACTTCATTTGATTTAATAACGTTCTGCATGAGCTGGTGTTTAGCGGCACTTAATGAATGTCACTTTTGTGTCTTGTTATTGCAGACAGGTCACTCAGGTGGGAGTCATATGCAGATGAGTTGTTGCTGTCAGTCTCATAAAAATAGTGACCTCAATGTATTTTTTAGCATTTGTTATGGAATTTGCATAAGAGAAAGTTGCAATACTTGAAATCAGTTAGATATCCTTATTTTAGGTTGTGTAGCAAAAGTTTCTATTAACCAGTGGGTGTTCCTGGATTACTAGCACCCTGGGCTATTTCTCTTAAATCCCGTACAACCCACACCTGCCAACCATAAAGCCTGTTGTGCAACAAACAATGACTTTCGACATGTAACTTGCTGATCTATTACAAAATAAACAACAGCCAATGGCAATATGCCTACAGTGTTTATGTGAGTTGTCTTTAGTATCCTTCCTGTCACTCTCTCACCATTTGTGTTTATCTATTCAGTACCCAAAATGCTGCACTGTAGTGCAGAAAAGCCATAGGAAAGTTGCTGACACATTACTGACAGAACTAACAAATTTTACAAGTGCTTGCTCTTGAAGCCCAACGCATTATGATGTCCTTGGTGGCAAGCCATATTGCCTTTATCAAAAACTCTCAGTAGTCTTCACAAAATATGCTTTGCAAAATTATTTTTTATTAATAAAAAAAGAAAAACTGTACAGTTCAAATTAATTTCAGAAGTTGAAGGTGTTAATACTAAAACCTCATGTGGACAATAACATCTCATTTGCAGTGGACATATAGTGATGCACAAGTTACTTGCTTTAAGAGGTTGTGCTGACATGACATTGCCTCTGCCTTCACATCTAACTCCTCTGATTATTTCATTTTGTCTGTCTCTGGTTATCAGCTGTCTGATAAACTACAGACAAATTAGACCTTTTGTTGGGATGAGCCGAACCTTATGCTGGCTCTGTTAGTGGAGGTCGGCTTCTGAACCTTCACTTTCATTGTGCCAAACAGAGGCAGCCTCTTGATAACAATCATATAAAGCATCTGCTAAAATGCAGCCAAGGTGAATACTGGAGGAGGATATTGTGTGTCTGCAAAGACAGCAAAATAAAAAATATACAGCGACCTTTAGCTTCCATGCAACTTCAAACACAAGTAGTCGTATTTGCACAAGGACGGTGCTCTTTCCTTTTTATTACCATGATATCTGCATGATTTTCAAAAGGTAGGGATTTATACTGTTTTAAAGACTGTAAAATTGTAGCAGTGCAATTGCTTGCTGTAACCGTTCTCTTCAAAACATTACAAGCATAAACAAATCATGTTCACTCTTACAGCTCAGAGTTTAGAGTCTCTTTCTTGTACAGCAAAAGGAAACTTCAGTTAGCACAAATGAGTCTTGGCTTCTTTAGCTCTGTTTGTGTCTTTATGCAAACCGGTCTTCAGCAGTTCCTTTCTCCGGTTCCTGAGTTTATTTGTGTTTAGAAATTCAGTGAAATCGCTGGGCTGCAAATGGGCCACCTCAGGAAATTCATCACTTCTCAGTATGGAAACAAAATAGAAGACAAGGACAATGCAGATGTGTGGAAAACAAGCTGCGAATTTGATTATCTGTTCCTGTCAGCACATGAAGTCATTTTAACTGCACAATCAACAATATGTGCAATAAACCAGCACATTTAACTCAGTAAAACAATAAATGAATGTCAAAAAATGTGTGTGAATAGGCATATTTAATAAGACATTCAAATGAAATGCTTTAACATGTAAAATATGAGAAATATCTTTTTTAGTCCCCTTGGCTGTTTAAAGTGTCTTAAAATCGATTGACTGTTCTTAAGCATCTTAAATGATGACTTACCGACTCTGCCACTGCATAAATTAAACGTCTGTTTTAACCTGTCAACATTTTGTACGTCTAAGAAAGTCTTAGATTCAAATCATCTGTTTTTCTTCTCTATCATGACCTTAAAACATGTTTTGGTTTTTCAGTTATGCAACTGAAAAGCAACTCAAGGGTGAATTCTGCACGAGAGAGACAGATGCTATCATTAATTTAGAAACGTAATGAAATTGTCACTGTCTTTCATCTGGTTTATTACTGCTGTTTCACGGTGCCTGCTTGGTTTCTTTTAAAAGATAGAGCAGGTCTACAAACTGCTCACCTATGGCCTTAAATCAGCAAGGTGGCAGTGTTGGGGAAAGGAGTTATTACTGATTTCACATATCAGTGATTTTTAAGGCCACCTTGAGGGTAAGGCAGCTTGATATGCAGGCTAGAAAGTGCTGAGAAATCTTGGAGATTTAGGGAAAAGATGTGAAATCAATTTTCCTACTGAGTTTAGACCCTGTGTTTGTTCAGCTGCTCTGTTTGAATTTGTTGTTGTAATCTTGCGTTTGATAGTTTGATTTTCCATGTAGCTAAATGTTTATTGCTCAATAAGTCAAGCTGATTTCACTTGAAGATATGTAATCTGTAGAGTGAGTGTGTTAAAAAAGGCGAATGTTCTCTATACATGCATGTCTCTGTTCCTTTGACTGTTGACAATGTATCTCTCCTTTTCTCTTTCGTTTTCCTCTGTATTGATTTTTATTTCTCTTCTAACATGAGCTAGCCTCTGTCCTTTTTCTCCCAGTTGGTTCAGTCGTTGCTTTTTATACAACTCTAAAAGAAGAATCACATGGAAAAGGTTTGAAGAAATAAGCTGGGCCCACAGAAGGACTTATAGCTCACCTATACAAGAAAGTGCAAATGTTAGCTGTGCTAAATCCTCATTGGGTTCCAGTTACCTGCACCCAGTATCTCACAGCGGATGTGCTGTAAACAGATTCTTAAAGTATAGCCCAAGACTTAAAGGATTAACAAATTTAGTTGTTGTTAAAAGAACATCAACTTAGACTGATGTCCATAAATTGATCAGTCAACTACATTACACTAAAAAAAGTACAACAAAATTTCTGCATACTCCTTTAGAATTCATCTAAAATCAACATGAAATTTGAAACTTCAAACATGTTGTAGGAAAGACAAAGTTTTGAAAATTAATATCAGTCCTGCTAGTAACAAAGAAGAACTAAAAATACAATGTAATGCATAAACAACTTATAAACAAATTCCAAACAACATATTCAAACCTACAGATTAGTTAATAAAGACACTATTAACAAAAAGGAAATGCATCTTTATAACAACACTAGCAGTAAATTTCTCCTCTCTTTTCTTGTAGGTAACTGGCCAGCTTCCGTGGGATTTGATGTCACCTTTAGATTGGTTTAACTGAAGATGGAAACACTGGAGTCTGAGCTGACGTGCCCGATCTGCCTGGAGTTGTTTGAAGATCCTCTGCTCTTGCCCTGTGCCCACAGCCTTTGCTTTAACTGTGCCCACCGCATCCTGGTGTCTCATTGCTCCACCAGCAAACCCCTCGAGTCCATCTCCGCCTTTCAGTGCCCCACGTGTCGTTACGTCATCACGCTGAATCACCGCGGCCTGGAGGGCCTTAAGCGCAATGTGACGTTGCAAAACATCATTGACCGCTTTCAAAAGGCCTCCCTCAGCGGCTCCAACTCCCCCACTGAGAGCCGGCGGCTGCAGACGCAGCGGCCCTACACCGCCACCATTAGTGGCACGATAGCTGGAACGATCGGTGGCGGCGGCGGTGGAACAGGTGGAGGAAGTGCCCGTGGCAGCCCAGCCACTTCAAGCCACTCCCACCCGCACCCCAACCACACCAATCACGCCAACCACACAAACGCAAACCACAGCCCAGCTGTTGTGGTGAAGATGGATCCAAGGATCAGCTGCCAGTTCTGTGAACAGGATCCGCCTCGCGAGGCTGTTAAGACGTGTGTTACGTGTGAGGTGTCGTACTGCGACCGATGCCTGCGTGCAACACACCCGAACAAAAAGCCTTTCACCAGCCACCGCCTGGTGGAGCCAGTACCAGACACTCACCTCCGGGGCCTGACCTGCCTGGAACACGAGAACGAGAAGGTCAACATGTACTGCTTGGTGGATGACCAGCTTATCTGTGCCCTCTGCAAGTTGGTGGGTCGTCACAGAGACCACCAGGTGTCTTCGCTCACAGATCGCTTTGACAAGCTCAAGGTTAGTCCTTCAGTATACCCTTTAGTGTACAGAACCGCCTCCCCCATTATGTACTCTTTATCTTTGTGTTAGGATGGTACAGTAAGCCACAACGTTAACCGACTGTTTTGCTTTCATAACAATGTTTCTGTAAGCAAGACAGACGTATCACAAACAGAGAATCAGAAGAGATAATTTGGATGGTTTACTTGCTGGGAGAGGAAAGAGAGATGGAGTCCAACAGGGAGGGCCCTCATAATGATAGTCGTTGAGCTGGCATTCCCTGTGGCCGCTGAGCTTTCACGTGTAAAAACCGGGACTGCTGAATCAGGCTGAAAAACAACAGAGGAAGGCAACAGCATGAGCTAATTCCACCACTGAAGGCCTAAAGCAGTGAGCTGGCACCGACCAACTTTTATCTTTAGTGTTTGCAGAGCACATGAACGCTCTATATGGGTGACTGGCTTTGTTTGTGTTTAGACTTTGAATATCTTTTTTAGGAACTACTTTATGCATCTTTAAGATTTTGAAACAGCAACCAAAAATAAGACATTAAAATTGTGTCATTAATATTACCCAGAACAAATATGTGGATTAAGGCAGAATAACAATTGTTAACCGCAGTACATGAGTGGTTTTATCAGATGTAGAGGAACAAGGAGTGGATCTGTGTTCTCACAATGGCTTTAAAAATTGTGTTCATGGAAGGATAATGAAATCGGGATTTTAGTACATTAAAATATCATCAAGTTGAACGTCATCTACATGTTTACAAAGTGCTATGTCTAATATTGATGGAAAGACGAGTGGAAGAAAAAAATTATTAAAAATGGTGCACAAGCAGCATGGATAATTGCAATCTTAAGAAAAATTTTGAAGTAACATCCATTCAAGAATCTGTAGAATAGTTTCTGCAGCTGGAGTCAGTCCTTCCCCACACTCAGACATATGTTTTTGAGAAAGTGTTGGGTTTTTTTACAACATATTAATTTTGTAGCATCTCTTTCTATCTCTTTCTGTCTCTCTTTGTCCCTACATCTAAACAAAGTGCTTGCATGTTTTTATTTTGTCAAAGTGAAGTTGTGGTTCAATTATTTCCACTGAAAGGGATTGTGTTGTGAAAAAAAAACAAATGGACACCTTTCAAGGGCAGAGATGTGGCTTGTTTCACTAAGAAAATCACATCTGTTGTTTAATTGTCAGAACTTTTTGCCATTCTTCAGCATGAAAGTGTATGTATAAAATCATGATGACAGTGTATCATTTTTACATTGTTAATGCTCAGCGTGGAACAAAACTCCAATCCATTGGGCTTCAGGGGTGAACACAGTAGCTGTAATCTTGCCAACGTCTCAGAGCATCCTTTTCATTTTGGTGAAAATGCGCTCCCACATTTTGTATTATTGATGCAACTAGAACTGCGGATGTCACCTTCAGTTTTGTCAGCAAAACTCTTGCTCAGCACCTCTCACTGAGCACAAGGTTTATTTTCCCTGCTGTTTGCCACCTCATTCTCTGCAGGCTGAGGGACGAGTTGCTGTAAGTTGTTTGTGGTTCCCCTCATTTTCCCTCAACTTCCTTGGCTGGCTGTGGTTCTTTTGAACATTGCCCAGCCTAGGGCTTTGAACTTCCCAGACTTTGAATCTGCCCCAAATCTAGGAGGAGAGCTTTCCAAGCCAACGCTTCAGTCAACTCACCAGTGGCATTTGGAGCTATTTTTTAACTTTCTGACTCATACCAGTGCAAGTGTTTCTTCTTTCTCTACTTTTATGACTGACAGAGGTTCAAAGCTCCAAAGGATTAAACAGAGCACTTTTGCTGCTCCGTCCTGCCTTCCTGTTATCTGCTTAAAATCTTGCTCTCTTGCAACCTAAAGGGCAGACATGTCTTGGTAGAAAGTACTATTTCCTCATGAATACCTTATTACTTATCTTGTTTATTTTAAACACCAGTGATACTGATATTAGCCAACTGTGAATCTGGTGATAACTCAGGATTGGTCAAGCTGCAAATTGTCCAATTTCTGTCCTTTTCTGACTTCTTATTGTATTACTGATTAGGAAAATAGATTAGCTCATCTGCCTATGTGACTCCTGACTCACCCTGATTAATCTTTGACTTCTTGGTCACCCTTCAACCATCCTGTTTTTGGAGTTTCCTTTCAGCCACACTGTCACTATGATTTTACTCACATTAAGGGAAAAGGTAAGCTTCCCTTAGGCAGAAAGGGATGTTTCAGGAGCAAAAATGTCAACAAGTGCTAAACAGCAGTTCATACTGTAGGAAGGTGAGTTATTCCATACTCAGCTGATGAGCAGATTCCCTCTCTACACATGCAGATGAATTAGTCTCATGTATTTTGGAGACTTCTATCTTAGTATTTCAGTTTGATGTAGTAAATTAATGTAGCTTTAAGGAGCTGCTGCCAAGATTGTTTGGTTGTTTTTAGAAAATCAGGTGCATTAAAGTCACTCCCAGTCAAGATTTGGAGAAGAAGAGAATATCTCATCACTGCTTCTTTGAAAGTGCCTGATGCATCATTAAAATGTCATTTGCATCAATTTGGGGGCAGCTTAACTACCCCTTTTGGAGGTTGGTTATACAAAATCAAGAAGCTGATTGTGTGTGAGAGTAAGTTTAAAATTCTGTCTATCAATATAAGTATTCATAATTAAATAACTGAACACAGCATATCAGTATTAAGTATGAGCGAACTGGAGTTTTCATGGTTGGGTCTGATTTTCATTTTACCGTCTCCCTATTTTTGAATTTATTTGTTTATTTCTTTTAAAAAGTACATAAACACTTGTATTTTTTCATATTTTTCCACAAACCTCAGGGTAATTTGGGGGGATTTCATGTGACAGCTCAACAAAAGGTTGTGCAAGTATGAGTGGAGATTTAATGGTTTTAGTTTTTACAAACTAAAACCATTAAATCTGACATACATTTTTACTCTGCTCCCTGAGTAGAATCACATTTTGCATTACAATCAACAAAAATTTGAATGTTACATCCAGCTGGTGCGTATCATCTTCTATATTTGGTGTGTCCTCTACACGACTCATGGCAAGTTGCATACAGGGTTCCTCTTTACTTTTTTAAATTATTGAGTCTGATTGCTACGTTGTGGAGTTAACTAATAGCTGTCATGTCAATAAATTGTCCCACCTGAGCTGTTCCAGAGTAAACTTGAGCTTCTGTGCGTCTTCTCAGATTAGAGTTGGCTGATCTGTCAGTTTAGGTGGATAGCCATTTACTGACAGGTTTCTATAGGTCCTGCAGTATTCTTCCAATTTTTTTAATGATGATATAAACAGATTTCCATGAGGTGTTTATTGATTGTGATTTTCATTTTATAACCTAAACCTGCTTTAAACTTCTTCACCTTTTTATGCCTGATCTGTCTTCTCTGTCTATTGGTCTTCATAACGCTGATTATTCACAAATGCTTCCTACCAAACATTTGACAACTTCAAATAAAGGCTTTATTTATTAGTATCAGAAAAAAGATGCACATCAAATGTTTTTTATTTGTAAGAACCCTGTACCTGTCTTCCTTCTACTTCATATTTGTGTAGTAGGAGGTTTACTTATGTTGCTGAGACACTGTAAAACATCAAAGAAAAACATTAAAGTTATAATATTAATGTAAGAAATTTGGCAAAAGTTTGAGGAGTAATAATACTGAAACATTTTCCTGATGGAAAATCCCACAACACATCTGAAGTAATGATCCAGAAATGACATTACAACAAATTCAACACAGACATAACCTGGTGGCTTCACTACTGTCTTGTGTGCTAAGAGATGAAAAAATCTAGTCTGTAGTAGATTTGTGACTGATAACTGAAATTACTTTGGTGGTCCAATGTCTCATAGGCAGCCAGATGTGTTCAAGTGATTGGTTGTCAATCTGAAAAGAAATGAGACGGTAAGAGCTAAGAGAAAGTGGCAAATGTGAGAAATAATGATAAATAAATCAGAAGTTCTTGGTGCTTTTTGTGCTGCTTGCTGGTTCATTTTGCTCTGACTCACAAACTCCGCAGGGCTCTAAAGTGAGTATGTGTCACAGCATCAAGTGCTAATGAGCTGACGTGGTGGAAGAGCTTATTTCAGAGCTGTCAATCAGTGTGACAGATGAAGCTTATGGTTTAGGATTCTCAGCTGTCCCATTGTACAGTAGTAAGTCTGTGTGTGTGTGTGTCCGTAATTTGTTGACAGGTTTCTAAGTTCATCAGGTTTCCTGCTTGAACCAGCCATGTTATGCAAATAATAAGTTCAAAAGAAAATTCAAGGCTCTTTCCAGTGATCCTGGGATTAATTTTTGTTAAGACAGAAACAAGTCCCTGCATATCATCAGCAACCCCACCCTTCCCCATCCTCTCCTGTCCTCCATCGCTTCATTTCCTTCATTGCCTCCAGTCTTGCTTCTTCTCCTTTTTTTCTGTTGTTTTCTTCATTCACTCCTTCCCCTCACTACTCATATTTTACCCTCTCCTCCCTCCCTCCTAAGCTGCTTGAGGCTCTGTCTAACTTTTTTAGTGTGGTGGCTGCTTCATGTCTGCTCCTGATGCTGACTCCACTGCTGCTGTATTTACACTCGTTCTGCTTTGCTAAATCCTGAGGCGAGCTTATGCAGATCTACACGGGGAGAGGCACACTTGCAGAGCCATATGAACCTTTATTACTTTAAGACCTGCAAGCGGACCACCGGTTTACTGGCGCTTAAGGCTGAGCAAACCTGATCTGATTGTACACCAAACACTGAGTGAATGCATTCGCTCTTTTCTCTTTATTTCTAATAAACCCATGTATTCTTTATTACATTTCCGTCATTAACGCATTTCCACTATATTCATCACTGTCACTATATTACTCCCACTCCTCTGTTCTTGCATAGAGGCAGACAAACATCTTCCATCCCACATGCTTTCTGCCACCGTGTGTTTGTCACACCTCCCTTTGCCTCATTTGGCCCCCGGTCAGTCTGTCTTGCTTTGCCTCCCCTCTCTTCTGCCCTCAGTCACCCACAAACCCACTCACGCTGCTGCAGCATGTAGCTGGTGAAGGCAGAGCTGCAGCCCTCCTTTGTGGTTGTGTGCATGAGCTTTATGTGATTGCATTCAAATATGTGCACCTCGGAGCAGTTACAGGTTTGCGTGAGTGCCTACGAACAGATGTAGGTGTGCATGTGTCTCAGAGCTGTTGATATAATTTTGAACATGTGAGGAATGACTGCGGGCTTAGTGGTATGTTGCCTTCAGAAATCAAAGCTCTATCTGGAGAACAGAGTGAGAAGGCGCATTCTCGCTCACGCTGACGGAGAAACCAAAGATGGAGCACAGAGCTTTTAGTGGCTCCGTGCATCATTTCTCTGCCTACACACGTTAGCGCCGCTATATGTTTAGTCTTTACTTTTCCACACACACAAGATGGGTTCAGGGTTCCTACGCAGCCTTTCAAAGGTTGATAAAGTATAGAAAATACTTTATGAATTTTGAAGTAACAAAAATAGAAAACCGAGTATCTAAAAAGGTTATTCTTGTTCAATTTTAGTCTGTTAATTCTTTAGTGACCTAATTATCAGTTTAAAATTGATTGATTGGTTTTGCACATCACCAGTTGATTTTACCCATTAGTGTTTTTACTTTCACTCTCTCAATGGCCTGTACTTGTATAGTAGTTTATCAAGTCCAGAGAACTCAAACGTTCGTCACATGCATTTTGATATATGGGGTTGCTGTTGTTCCTAATCTTACAGACTGTCCTTTAGAATTATATAATCTGGAATAAAGCTGATCTAAGATGGCTGAGATTCCACATAAAGTAGTGGTTCAAAGCCTAAATTCACTAAATTCAATTCACTACAGATAGATTTTGGAGCACTATTCAAGCAAGATCTGAGATTATTTATACACAAATGTCCAAACTTTATAACATGTGCTGAAAAATGATTAAATTTGAGTTTGGAAAAAGGTGCAATTTGTGATAAAGGATGTGAATGAGCCTCGCTGTTTGGTGCATTACACGTAGTCATGGACTAATAAAAAAGATCTGTCAAATCACTAGATGCCACTCAGTTAATGTAGTGCTTATGAAGAAAGTAAGTGAAACGCTTTAAAAGCATTAAAACTAAGCAAAGGAAATCTTAGTTGCATTTATATTTAGGATTGAAGCAGTGTAAAAATGCATCAATTCAGTGTTTCCATTATATCCATTTTGTGAGAGCAGCCTTCAGCTTGTGTTGCTGGATCATTAATCTCCCTGCAGGCTGCTATCCTCATACTTGCAATGATTACAACAGCTGACAGGTAAAAGTGAGTAACACTGCTCAGCTTGATCCAGTGCAATGATCTGCTAGGAACACAAACATCATAAAATGGATGTTCTTTTTGACACCTATCAAAACATTTTGGTAAACCAGTCACCTGAGACGTCAACACACACTTCTCCCACCCACGGATGAGCAATCTATATGATTGTATCAAAGTGCACTCTGTAACATAACAGCCTAAATAATCTTTTTTTCATTTTTCCTTGGTTCATTGACTTTTCTACTGATGTAATACTAACATATAATATATCTTCTACAGAGTAGCTTGTTGTTTAACTGTGCACAATCAGCATGTTGCTGACAGTTCGATGCTTATACCTGATAAAACAACACAGATGGTTCTTTTTTGTTGAAGTTTAATTTCTTTTAGATTGCTGATATCCACTGGAACCGAGGCCCCAGACTTACTGGCTCATTAAGTAAGCCTATTGGAATCCAGTTTTCTACACCTACATTGTTCTGACTCCTGACTACTAAAAGCGAATTACTCTATGCAAATAGCTAGCACACAAAATAATATTTATTATTTTTCCTTTAATTACTGTGAACTTTCAAATAAGTATCAAATGAATTGTACTTTTTCAACAGATATCATATCAAGGCACTTGACAAGACAAATACAATAAAAACAAATTGTAGATGCAGTTACAGACACTCTAATTCAATTGTATTTATTATACACTACAGTCAAAACCTATTGATCATCTAGTATTAGCTGATAAATTGGTTATGAAAGCGTATTAAACAGGACTTGACCATTGTTTTAATTCTAATTCTGTACATTTTTAAACTAGCTATTTGGGGCCCTACATTCCTGCTTTCTTGTCTTCTGTTTTGCTGCCTTCTTATTTTAAAGTTACAAGACTTAATCTTGGTAGTCAGGCACATGAAGGCTTGACTGTATTTTAGGGTAAAGCTGTAAGACGCTGACAACATGGCAGAGCTTAGCTGAGCTTCTGACACTTTTGACACTTAAAGAAAATCATTTTAACTGTGGATGTTCTAAATACAACTTTTGGATTTATGAGTTATGCTCACAAGACAAGAAACTTAGAATGCATAAGTTGGTTTTTTTAGCACGTGCTCTCTGCTATAATAATAATAACCTTATTTTGTTTCATTAGGCTTCGCTAAAGTGTTAATACTGCTTTAACGTCTTTATGTTTAGTCACATAACCAAAACAGTTCAACATATTTTGGATGATTTTATGTAAAAGACCTACAGTAAATCACACATATTTGTTAAGATGATGAAAAATGATCCATGTTTTTCAAAATATTTTTCCAATAAACATCGCAAATGTGTAGTATGCATTTGTATTCAACCTCACTAAGACAACAATTTGCAAAGTGACCTTACTTTATAGCTTGTGCTTATAAGAAAACGTTTACATATTTACAGTGTCCTGTATATAAATGACTTAGAGCTTGAAGAAAGCCGTAGCATCTGTTAATTTCCAAATCCACCTTTGTGATGTCACTGAGCAGGATGTGTGAGGGGCAGATTGGGACGGTGTACTTTAAGCATGTTAATAGGTCTTCACATTCTTTTAGCCAAAAGCCAGACAGTACAGAGAACATGTCAATAGTTGTAAGGTAAATGTCATATACAGTCTGGATAGTTGTTTGTGAGAAACCTATTTGAATCTTTCTCCTAATAGTATTCTATGGAGGATTTTGTGTTGTACAGCTGAAGGTTGACATTTTGGGTAATTCCAAAAATTGTTTATGCAAATTTACTACAAAAGCTGAAATCTTTAGATAAATCAATGTCTCATTATTTAGTAGAAAATCAGGTTGTTAAATGATGATATAACCTATGTATGAACATTATCATGAAGCTTGATTTAGAAGCTAAATGTATTCATACTGACAAGTTTTATTCCAACACATCTTTCTAAGTCTATCCTTTAAGCAATAGGTCACTGGATCTCCTAGATTGTGTTTCGTTTGTGCTTCACAGACAATGGACAGGACAAAATAGCATAACAGGAATATTTGTCCTACATCTGGAAATTCTTCCCTCCTCACACTGACATATTTTGGTCAACTCATGTATACACATAAAGGAACCTTGAGTCAGTGCCTGTTGTGGTCTGTTTGTGCAAAGTTTTGGTGACTGCCTGCACACTTCCTTCTCCTGTGCTCTGTCTGCGTGAGGAAAACAGCGTGCCGCTCTGAGGCCGCCAGGCAGGAGCAGCGTGTCACCGTGGGAAGATGCTTAGTTTAAATGAAGGACTCCAGTGTGCGAGGAACAGCACGTCTTCACCCTCACGGGAGTGGAGACCTCTAATTTAAACTGTAAATAGCAGTCTTTATTAGTAGCTTCACATTGTGAACAATGATCATAGTTTTAATAACAGATTTAATCTGAACCGGTTTTATTATCTGGTGAACTGGACTGGCTGTTTTCGCTGTATGGTAGTTTTGTTCCATGTTTTTCTTACCTTTAAATTCTATTTTTTTATGATAAATATTATTTTGTTATGAATTGTTATGGCAGCTCAAATCAATATAGTTGTAACTCCTAATGACAAATGGCTAATTTTTAAACCCACATATGACGCCAATAAAATCTATAAATATTACCTATGTGGCATACATAGTGGAAAATGTTGTATATGCCTGTTTAATCAAAGCAAGAACAAGTCTTCATGACAAGAGGTTGAAAGTCTTCATTTAGATCTCTTGATTTAGTCACATTTATATGGAGACTTCCTTACACGAGTTTTCCCTTTAAAGAAGGTACTAAAATAAAAAGGATAACAACAGGATCTCTTTCACAGACGCTAAACAAACTGTTGGCGCGTTTAGCAAAAATGTGTAAAAGGCATTAAAATAAATTCAACTTCCACTGCAGTAGAATAATCACTCCAGCCTTTGATGTGTGAATTTATTCAGTGTGGGTGGAAAATGCCATGTTAAGAAATTAATGTTTACATAGAGTTATCCTTTCTATTTTCTACGTAGATTCTATATCATCCTAATAATTTTTGTCTCGTTATTCTGGTTAAACGCTCATTGATGACCCATTTTCAGTTTTCTGTCAGATCCTCGCTGAGTGCTGTACATCCAATCCAACAAGATTCCTAAGCTCTTTGAAAGCAAAGCAGACCCACAGCATCACAGGGAATTTTCCATATAGTCATCCTTCATTTCAGAAGCACCTGGAACTTTTTTTTTAAATGCATAAAGTTATTCTCATCTGTGCTTCGTTTCTACTGGGCGGTACGTCGGGTCGGTGTGATTCAGTGGATAATTCTGTCTGTCTCCAGTGTAGAAGCTTCCCATGCAACTGACTCGTACTACATCATTTCTATCCCCCTTCAGTTGTATCTCTAGTACAGTTAGGGTGGAGAAAACATCACTGCTTGTGGCAATAACTTTGCTTTCTTCTTGTTGTACTGGTATGATGTAATATTAGGCGTTTGGGGTTAACCCCGCCCGCCCAGTGAGAGACAAACTGTCCATGGAAACACTACCCTGAATTCACCAGACCATAAAATAACATAACAAACCGCACTAACCCATGCCTTTCTGCAAGGCGGAAAAGAGGCATTTGCTAACGCCAAGATGCAACTTTTTTGCTGCTGTAAACTTTTAATACTTTCTGATTTCCTTTACCCTCCTATATTGGTGTGGTGGCTAGATAAAATGGCTCCATTCTGGTGGCCAGTGGTTAAAAGAAATGAGCTTCTGTGTAAAGTCATATTCCCACCAGGGAAACAAAAGCCAGTGGACTACTAGAATTAAAAAACTGAAGAATAAATCTCAAAAATACTTCCATAATAGTTTATTTTTATCACAACAAACTAATTTTTCATAGTCTTGGAATTTTTACCCACTGAAGAAATATACCAAAATTACAAAGTGTTAGATTATGGAACTGTAATCAAAAGCGATTTGATTTAAATCCTTCTTTCACATATTTAGCAGGAATACTAACAAAATTGTGCGCATCTAAAAGCTGTTGTTTCTCAGGCTCTTCTTTCTACTCACAATGTCAATAAAAATTGATTCCAGTCACAAAGTGAGTAGTTTTCAGCTTGGGATAGAAGTTTCTTCATTTTGTTAGAATTTGGCTGCGGGGTTTCCTTTTTTGCTGCTTCATTGCTACATCTGCTTGCACAGTAAAACACATAATCTCTCTTTGATCAGGGAGCTGAACAGTCCAATGGCTCCTGCTTTTGATTGGCTGTAAGCCATGTTACACATGGCTGCTCAAGTTAGTAAGAGATCAACCTTGCTTGTCCACTTTACAAACACACTAAGTTTTCCACGTGTAGTTTTCTTTCCTTGCTCTTACCTCCCTGAAGGGAACTTTTCTTTGCTTTTACCTCAAGGCCATGTACTGCTGTAGACTGAAAAAAAAGTCTGATGGAAGTGACAGAGAAAAATGAGTTCACTGTAGAGGCTAGGCCTTCAGAAATTAGTCATTTTAGAGATTTATGAAACCAAGGAGGTAAAACCGAACAAAAAGGTGAAACTGACATGTTTTCTGATGAGTTCTTTGTAAAAGCTCCAAGTCTTTTAACTTCCCTTTAGATTCACTTCTAGATTTTCTCTCAAAAGTTATAGACTACCTGTTGATTTTGCAATGTAGTGTGCATTGCTTAAAACATATTTTTAGAGTGCTTTTTGTTTCAAATTTCATAATACAAGTTAGATGTCCATAAAACAATCACCAAAGCGGTGTTGAATGACTTGTACTTCTTTTCAGCAAGTGTGGTTTCTTCTGAAAAGGTTGCATGTGTTCTTGTTATTTGCTAAACATAAGGTTACATAATATTCTCTCAACATTTATCCACAGTCACAAATTTGCAAAAGAGGGCAAAACATTATTTTGTTAAGTATTTCACAAGGCAAAGTAAAAACCAAACAATACATCAGACAGCTGACAGTTGGAGCCAATTGAAACATCTGTCATTCAGACAGACAGTTTCCACAGTGTAGTAAAATATCTACAATAGATTTGTATGTTACCACTTTTTAAAAGGTTTTATTTACTCCAGTGGTAATAAAACTGAGAATGGTTACACAGATTTGTGGTTTGTGAGAGAGGGTGAAGACATGTGGTTTGACCAGGACTCGAACCCAGGACTTGAACTCTCCGCTTTGAGGACTGAGGCCTCTATACACGGGTCGCCCAACCGCAGCGCCCACCAGTTTTGTTTTAATGCCTCCATACATTCTTTGATACTGGTTAAGCTTTGCTAGACCCATTTTAGCTAAAAAGATGTGATGACATTTAATTTTTCTGACATAAGTTCTCCATTTTCATGTCTGTCCATCATAAATGGAAGTGTTGTTCAGTGAAGTTTGTAGTATTTATTTTACTTTAGGTTATATTTGACTATTTTCAAAAAATATGCTTTTTTTGTGCATGGACATACTACTTGGCATCAAGAGTTTAGGAAGTAGTTTAATATCACTAAGAATGAAATTTCTTTTTAAATCCACCCTCTGTGGCTGTTCACCACAGTAAAGGAAGGGCTACACTTTGAACAACAAGACCATGAATCGACTGGGAAAACTTATGTCCCCACTGAGGTTGTTGATTTCACTTGACAGAGAGATTGGGAACACAAGTTAACGGCACTGTGCCCCCAATGTCCTGCTTCTAAAGCCGATAAAAAAGGAGGGCGCTGATGCATGCTTAATAGCATGCAGGGACCCTTTTATGGCTTCTAAAAAGGGACACATCACCTTTCCTTTCTGAGGCAATGGTGGTGACAGCAGCAGATAGCACCCTGTTCCTTGAGGCTGTCATCCAATGGAAACATGAAGATATACTCCATTTATTCAGATGCAGTGAATAAATGCACTGAACAATGTTTAAAATATGTTCTTGTGTTTATTGGCAGCAGGGTCCCTAAATATATCATTTGTATGTAGGTGTAGAAGCAGATATAACATCTATTAATTAACTGTCCACACCTTCAAAAGCTGATTGCAAAAGAGTCTATTTTGGATTATGCATGTTGTTTTCTCTGTTTTATTTTGAGATTTTTCTTTAGTATGTTGAGGTATTAGCACTGTAAAATCTACTTAAATCCACATTTCTTTAGTTCGGCTTTTAATAATCGTACATGGGCTCTGTGGCTTTTTATCCCCCATTCTCCAGCTGACAATATTAAGTCACACTGAACAATTTTATTAGACATGCAACAAAACAAGTACAACAGCAAACAAAAAATAACTCATACTTAATAGTAATTAAATAAAAAGAACCTATCATCTTGTTACAGTTGCAGACCATAAGTAATAAAACTAGCTCTCATGCTACAGTAATAAAGCTGATTAAGAAACTAAGAGCTATCAAAACACAATTCAGTTTTTCAATATCACTTTAATCTAAGAGGAAAAAGTAAAAAAAGTTTGATCTACCCATTATTAGAAAGAAACAGGTAAAATGACCATGCACACGCGCACACACACCTAAGAACAGTTTAGAGAGACCGATAAATCTAACAGTCAGTTAGGGTAGTCAGTACTAGGAGAGAAGCCGTGTATGAGCAATGAGAAGGCAGAAACGTCCCCGACACGGATTTGTAAAAGATCTTCATTGCAGCAAGGCAACAGTTCTACCAATTGTCCACTGTGCACCCTTTGCAACAAAACGTTATTACTAAGTATAAAACTTCATTACCGGAACAGATGATTATTTTGAGTGAGCCTCTCTAACAACTACATTTAGGATTTGTTTTGGCTAACTCATAAAATCTACTGAACAGGAACTGAACTTTGTACGTACAAATCAAGAGTTGTTTGTCACATCTCTTGATTGAGAGATGTGACTGCAACACTTAGCTTTATAAGTGTTGCTTATAAAGCTAAGCCCTCAGTCCGCAGATATTAGTTTATGTTGGGTTCAAAGAGATCCCATCAGTTCCACGTCGCCTGGATCTCAGCTGTCAACATGGATCAGAACTTATTTTTTTTCCACGTTAGGAACATTGACAGCTAAATTTATTAATCTGTCATCAACACCATCACTCTAAGCTTATTTGTTTGGAGTCAGACAGAGGAAGTTTAGTTCCCCTGAGGAGTCACATGAAGAGGAATGTCCTGCAGATGCAAGCAGTGGAAAGAAAACCCACACAGAAATGCAGAAACCAAGGGGCTGTCTCTCTCATATCAGCTGCTGTCTCCCTGGAGACACTGAGCCGTGATTTCTCACAGTGCACATCACACACATAGATGGGACTAAAGAGGAACCACAGCAAGAGTTATGAGTTTATTGCCCTTCCAGAATGTTTTCCCTTTAGTTAAGTGCTTAAAAAGAAAAAAAACTCTTACCCAGGCTGTAAAAAGTTAAATACAAGTTCACATGAACAACAACCTATCGCTTATTGAAGTGTGCGACCCAGAATCCGGGGCTAGTGTGTGAAAAGCTGTGTGCCCCCTTTCATTTAAGATCATGTAAAACCACATTTAGCAGCAATAACTGGGAGTAATGACACTCAAATTGGCCATGTCTGCTTCTCACATTGTTATGAAGGAACTCTTTCTATAGTGTTGCCATAGTTCATTGAGGTTTGTGGCCATCCATTTTGCACATCTCTTTAAGGTCTCACCACACCATTTTAATTGGCTTGAGGTCTGGAATTGACTGAACCAGTACAACAGCATTATTCTATTCTTGATTCCTTTTTTCTCAGCATTTTATCTGAAGAATCCACTATATGACCTCATTATGAACTTGCTGGAACAGTCATTTCTGGGAAAATTGGCTGCTGTCTCAAAGCAAGAACTACTGATATTTTAAAACATCTTGATAATCCTCCCCAGATTGATGTAAAAGAACAATTACTTCTTTAATCTTTCAGCAACAATTAGCAATTCATGATAACTAGAGAAGTTGACGTTAACACCAAAACTATTCTACACTTGGTATTTTTAAATAAATATGTGATTGCCTTTTTTATCAAATATTTCTCCAGAAAAAAATGCAGACATTTAAAGATTGTGAGTGTGTCATCCTACTAAACAACTTTGAACAGATTTTTTGTATTCTGCTTGTATCCCCTGAAATAGTAACAGATTTTTCCACTACAGTGGTACTGCAGATAGTCTGACCTTATGCTACTTTAGCTTATCCAAACCTTCTCGCTTTGTATCTACCAAGTCATTTGAGTTTTTTTCTTGCTTCTGGTGCTGATTGTGATGGTGAGGCTGCAAGCTGTAATGAAGTTGGTGGTACAGTGCTGTTCACTGGTAGTAAAGGGCTCATTAAGCCTGTTAGCCTGTATAAGTGAGTGAGGCAACAATTCTAACAGAAACCATCATTGAGTCTCAAAAGATCATCTCAATGAAAGATACGTATAGGATCAAGTAGTTTTTTGCAGCATCTTTGCTCTAAAATGATCACTGAAGATCTGCAAGAGAGAAGTCTTGTTATTCATTTCCACCTTCGTCAACCTCTATTGTTGCAAGATTTTTCTGTTTGTGTTCTCAAATACGCCTCAAGCTTTTTGCTCAAAAAATAGATAACATCTTTAAAAGAGAAATTTGATTAAAAAACATGCGATGACTTGTTTAACAATTTTACCGGCCGCTCTACATTCCTACACTTATCGATGGTCACATCCTCTGGGCAGTGACTGAAAGAATGAGATTGCAGATACAAGCAGCTGCAATGAGCTTCCTCCATGGGTGGTAAAGGCTCTCCCATCTACATATAGATGGGCGGATGGATGGATGGATGGATGGATGGATGGATGGATGGATGGATGGATGGATGGATGGATGGATGGATGGATGGATGGATGCATGGATGGATGGATGGATGGACATGCAAAGGCAGGGGAAATAAAACAACTATAAATAAATGTACAATTTCCAAAAAAATATAATCTGAAAGCACTTTACAAAAAAAGAAAAGTATTGCAGGTAACTCAGGGAAACAAGTATATGTAGGTGTTGCTATCAGCACTAGACTCAAATGACTTCCTTTATAAATATGTAGTAATCTGCTTCCAAAACCAAATCCCTTACAAGGTAACAGTTCAGCTGAGATGGAGTAAATCGCTTCAAAGCATTTTAAAAGAAGCTATTTGAACTTATACAGTGTCATCAAGCTGCATTGTTGCTCGAGACCATGCATGAAGGGGAAAAGCTTGGGATTGGGTTTAGTTATCTTTGTCCATCACCAAGTGCAACATTGTTGAAATTTGGGTCTTTATCAGAATCAGGATCTTCACCAGTTTTACATTTGAATTCCTGCTGGGCTCTTAGACATGCTGTTGGCCAAGATAAAATTCTTGAGACAGTCATCTGTCCATGTCTCAGACTAGTGTAATGACGGTATTGTCTACTTTCATATTCAGGACAGCAGCAAATATCCACCTACAGTGTCTTTAATCAAACCTATTTGTCCTCTTTTATTTGTTTCCCTGAAAACCCAGGCCTGAAGTAAACAATAAACAAAATAGTTTTTTTTAAGGAAGGGGAAGAAATGTCAATGATATGGAAAAAGAAGGTTGGTGCAATAATCTAAAAAAGGCTCAAAGAACCAAACATGTTAGGGGTTCACAGTTAGATGTAACTGCCTCAAATTATGTCAGCATGAAAATCACTATATTAGTGTTTTCCTAAATTGCTATATTTTTGTTTCACATTGATATTAGACAATTATTCTGACCTGAAGAGCATGAGGTTGCCCATTCATTGTGTATGTTTCATACAGGAAGACAGTGTAGAACTGTCTCCTATCAGCATTTCCTATGTAAATATCCACCATTATCTGTGCAAATAAACACCCAATACAAGGTAACAATGACGTAAAGTTTTCTAAAATAGTGTTCACCTGAATTAATTTCTGCTTTAGTTGTGCCCCTTTCAGACCAGCCATCACCTTCAGCCTACAGATCTAACTAATCTTCATTCTTAATAAATGAGCGTGCCCAAATGTTATCTACTGCAGGGTAAAATTAACTGGTTATAACCTTTTTTACAACTCCTTTTCATTTAGAGACAAACTAGAGGGGAACATTTTATTTTCTCAGACTGTCTCCTTTCAATATCCGGAAATAATCCTGAGCTTCAGTGTAATAGCCAGGCATTGCAAACATGGCAACAGTTTGAAAGTTTATAAAGGTTTATAAAACTTTTATGAACTTTAGAGTTTATAAAAGTATTTAAAGTGGACAGTTTCTGGAAAAGTACATTTTAGGCTTGTGAAATGTTGCTATAAATGTCAGGTACATAATTCCTTAGCTTTTTTTTTTTTTGCATTGACATGGCCTTCACCAAGGCTAATACCAGGACACTCCATAATTTTATCTGGGGTTTTTTATCTTTCTACTTCTTTTAACTTCTTATTGATGGAAACTAAGTTGCTTATGGCATTTAAACCCACAATAATAATCAGTTCCCAGAGTTTTTCATTTGCAAATCCCTCTGTTACAAAACCCATGAAACCCTTTCATAGAAAACAGTCTGACTTTCTAGAGGTAAAAAACTGTATCATAAGTTTCAATAATCACAAGAGATCATTGTTTCTGCTGAGTAACTAAAGGTTTAAAAACATGACACGTACAGCATCTTTAGGATTACAGATGAAAGACTCTACAGAGAGAATAGATTAATATGGAGGCCTTAAATAATTAAAGGTCAGATGAAAAATGTCGCTTCAAATTCAGCCTGCTGCAGTTTTCTCTGTGGTTGCTGAAATTTCCTCTGTCATGTCTGTTATCTCTCTTAAGGCAACTGTCATAATCAAGCCTGTTAAACTTAAACAAAAAGCACGGTCAGCATTGAGCAATCAGAACGCGGGTTTTGTTGTCACTGTTGTTGCATTCTTACAGACCAAAAAAGAGGTCAGAAAAATAACTATCAAGATTCGGGATGACATGAGAACATGACAAAAGCATCTGAACAGAAGCAGTGGAAATGGTACTCTAGAAATCAGAGGTGTCATAGAAGGAAAAAAGCAGAAGGAGAAGAAAGGAAATGAAACGATGATGGGACTCAGCAGTGGCAGCATTGATGGGTCTTCATTCATCATTGTTCAAGGTTTGATAGGCAAGTCCTCGTTTGCACTCTTCAGGGCTTCAACAAACCCACAACTTAGGCTTCAGCTGTCAGTGCAGCCCATTTTATCGCAGCTTTTTTGTTTTAATCTCAGAAGATCCATCCCACTTTCAGGGAGTAATTGTTTACATCCTAGATTTAAAGTATTCACTTGACAAGCTTGTTATCTGGGATAAACAATCAGACATTCAATGTGAGGATTAAAATGATCCTTCAGCCAATAAAGAAAAGGTGACACATTTCAGTCACTAAATTATGCATCACAGTAGCTTTGAAAATTGCTTTTGCATTTAATAAGAGGTTGCCTGTAGCAATTTCAATTACTTTTTTTTTTCCTTTTGTGTAAACATCCTTACGTGATCCTGTGTCAGGTCAGGACTTGTGATAATGAGTTAGCACACGGATAACAAAATGATTTTTGACATGTCAAAGTATTCTTAAAAATTTAGTATGCCGTGTCATGTAAAAGTATTTTTACTCATTAAACTTTTCTCACATGTCATATATTAACTAAACATCAACAACAAAAGCTGCTGTTAATCAGTTTGTACGTTTGTTTTATTTATATAGAAAAAATAGAAAGCATGAATCCTCTTGCAAACCCCTAAAAGGAAAATATGGATACACTGAAATCCTTCTTAAATGCTGTTTTGTTCGTTTATTGGAAGAGGGCACTGAAGAAAATCTAAATCAGCTGGCAGTGGCACTGTTCATTTTTTGCACCAAAGGACAAATGGCAAAAATGATGATAATGGGAGGGAGAACCATGTTGGAAAAAAATTTACTTCACTTTTGCCTCCAGCCTGAATCCCTTGCTGCTTCCATTTAGCTTCCCTTCAGATGGGGGAAATGGATTGGAGTTGCACACCAGCTCAACCAGAAAGCCTTGCACATGCAAAATTTGTGAAATGCACATGAATTTTCTAGGAGCGTAAATGTACTCTGGTCCGTGCGTCGTAAGTGAAACTATCTGATACGTCACTTTGCCCAGAGCGATATGGTAAAACACCGCAGAGGACTCTCAAAAGCCGCGGAGCCGCTGAGAGGAACCTCTCAGCTGCCATGTCACTTACTCACTGTTTTCACAGCCAAAGGGTGCTAAGCTTTCAATCTCGATTTCTCAGGGTAGTAAAAATACAGCTGTTCCATCTCAGTATTTCCCAGCTGCTTTTGGTAACTGTGTGTCCCTCAGAGATCAAATCTAACAAGTATTAGCAAGCATAACATGTAAGTGACAAACAAGAGAAGACGAAGTCGGATGTTAACCAAAAGAGACATAAAGTGGGAAATATTTGGGCTTGAAAGTTTACAGCTTTTTTAAATAAATGGACTGAATATATTAGCGTTTTATAATCATATCTACCACTCAAAACGCATAAAAATTGACCCAGTTGCATTCACAATTGCACACATCCACACACTGATATGGAGTTCGGTAGGCAGCTTGAACTGAAGCACCTTGAACTGAGGGAGCAGCGTTGTTTGGCAGGTGGAAGACGGACTCAAACCTGCAACTTCAATTGCAAGAGAACTACTGAGCCACAGTCTCCCCATATTTAGGCTTTCAACTCACAAATCATCTCTGTCTCCTTCATACATTACATGATATTATTTACATATTTATTATTGACAAAATCAAGAAAAATTGTGTCTTTTTAGATAAGCAGTACAGAATACTTTAGAGAACATAGAATATTTTAGGACACAATTGAAGAAAATATTACAATGAAGGACTGGAGTCACCAGACACACAACATTACCAATTTGTCTCCTGCAATATCTATTTTTCAAAAGGGCAGTGTATTTTCATGACTGTATGAGTTGGTCAATTATTATAATGGAATCATTGACTTTTCCGGCTGCTGTATCAAGTTTAAAAGAAGCCATACTTTATTGGTAGGAAAGTTTAGCTCAGTGTCTCCAGAAATGATAGAAATTGGAAGGTTGTATGACATTAAACCCATTCAGGAGGTGGGATCACTGTAGAGCAGACCATGTAGGCTTGATTTCCATTGTTTACACCTCTAAGAGAACACAACATTCAACTAATGCGACTTTAATGGTGCATTCAATTGCAACCGAGAACTTGGAATTTCAACATACTTAAGACAGAATTAAGGACGACTGTAAAGATGTACTAAATTCAAAACAAATCTCTTATTTTATTATCAATTTAAATGAAAGTTTGACTGCCTTTTTCCACTGAAAGTAGCTTTGAGATTTTACTAATACATCGCATATTTTCAAAGAGCTCCTGTATTAATCTTTCTCTTTTTATCATCTTCTCCATCTTTTAAGTGAACATTGACCTTTGAGTCAGTGGCACTCAGCCTAAGGATCACAGTTCTAACTACTGTCAGGCTGAATCTGGAACTAAATGGTGACAAGGTGACATTTCTGTTATCAGGCAAGAATAGCTTCATGACTTGTCATGTACTTAGTCAACTATCTTCTCCACTTAAATGCAACGCCATTGACATGTCCACGCCCTTCTACTTCTTTATATGGTTGGATGTTTTTCTGCTTAGAGGCTTACAGGAGATTTAGTGAGAACAACACCTGGGTTTCAGCTCAGCATTCTTCTGGATTAGCTAACCAGCCGCTGCTGAAGGCTGTGGTTATCTCGCTTCTGTGACAATTTTTGTTCGGTCCTCAAGCTCAAAAGGGATTATAACAGGCCACCTAATCAGAAGCACAACCTGACTATTTATTCAAGTGAAAATAAGTTAGTGAGAGATATTCGGTTGCAGAGCTGATTTTTTTGGACTAAATTTCTTATGAAATCAGAAATAACATTCATGTTCCACCCTAATAGCCATGCAAGGCATCTTATTTTGTAGCAGCCAGCTGTTTCTGTCAGTTTTAGTTGTTGCTTTGCTCTAAAGAGCCTCACTAATGTGTATTTTGCTCTCATTCAGGTGATTTTTCAACATGTGCAAAGTTCTTTGAATAAGCTGCTTATGTTTAATCAAAGAAACAAACCAAAAAAAAAACAGTCAAAACAAGAAGACCCACCAGAATATAGTAAAAAACCAAATGCTTAGAAAGCTGTGATTATTGAGAATCTGGGAGCAAACTCTACCCTAGTACTTACTTTTCTTATCAACAGGAAAAAGAATGAATGAATGAAGGAGTGAACTGAAGTGGAAAAAAATATTTTGCAGATAATTTCCTGATTATTTCCTTCAGACCTGAAATTCATTTCTAAAACTGTCTGATATTTTGTTAGTTAATTAAAATCCTGCTGCCAATTTATCCGAACTCTGCTACAGACTCTTATCTCTATAAACATCACAGGTTTTGGAGAATATGAGATTTTGATAGGAGTCACACTGGTTACGCACCACTGAAATCTTTAAAACATCAGCATTCCTTGCGTGTCCCTCAGCTGGTCACTCGAATCTAATGGTATCATCCAGTGAGGACACGGTGGATGTAGACAACAAAGACCTGCAGTGTGGGGCACAACATCCATCTCAGCTGGTCATACTCACCAATCCTGTCAATCCTGCAAGTTATTAAGATGCTGCAATTTCTGATGTTAGTGCAATGGACAACTTGTGGCTACTGGAAACTGGAAGAGACACACAGAGATTAAATAAAAACTGAAAGAACTTCAGCCATACTTCACTCTAGACAGCCCTCTTCGATTTCTGTCCATTTTTTTTATTAATTGCATGTTTTAGTTTTTGTAGCCATTAGATTGATTTAATGTTAATTTTTCTTCTTTGTTCTGTCATTTGTTCTATCTGGGAAGCCATCCATCTGCGTCCTTTGTGGGAGACAGGCGGTTGGAAGTGATCCCAGTGGGTGTACTCACTGAATTTGTCATCACATAACTAACCCAGAGTGACAGACAGCTCTGCATGCTCACTGTCACACCTACAGGCAAATTTGGATTCCCCAATTAACCAAACACAAAAAATGTGTTTCCACTGTGAGTGAAAAGCAAGTGTACTGGCGAAAACCAAAAAAGAGAGAGGAACAAGAATCCAGAAAGGACTCAGCAACACAGAATCTTTAACCAATCTCCTTTCTTCAACTAATTAACAATGACAGCATATTCTGGTACCTCAGGTTTAAAAAAGAAAACACAGTCGGCACTCTCATTATTTGCTAAAATGTGAAACTTCAGAATTTTATCACTAATGCCCCTCTTTTGACTAGCAAAATCTAAACCTCTTGCAGCCCATTCCTGAAAGCATTTTACCCTCTGCACAAAGCCACTCACTTTCATGCATTTCTAGCAGAAAGCAATCTTTTTCCTAATAGATTCCATTGGGCTTAAACCTTTTGTGAGCCACTTATTCACTCTGGTCTTTGAACTTTTTCCGTTAAGTGTATTATTCAGATACTACAGAAATATTGATGCAACAAAAAGTGCTCATATTAATAACCATTTTTGATTTAAGCAGGAACAAAAATTAGCAAAATTTTCTAGCATAGTTTTTTTTTTTTGTAATACCCTTGTCAAATTGTTGCATATGCGCCTTGTGCTCATGGCTTTAAGTAAATAAATCATCATAACCTTTCTACACATCAGATACTATTGCATATTTAATATCTGAACAAGCCAAGCTACTATAGAAGTTAAAAAAAAGGTTTGCAATTCAGACACAACATATATTTTGCACATATTTGCCATTGCAATAAAATGCATACTTATGCAGGAGCACAGTTATTTACATGTGAACCCATTTTTAGACACACAAACACATATGGCAGGATAAGAAAGAGCATTCAACAAAGGGAGCAGGAGACACCTTTTTTTCTTTCAAAGAAAATATTGATTATTTGGAACACCAATCAAGCCACTTGAATGGTTTTTGCATTCCTCCATTTTTAATCTGTTAATACGGAATTGCATTTCTCCTCCAAGAATTCATTGCAGGCTGATTGAAATAAAACAGGGATCTCTTTAAGCCCATTCAACCATATAACTGTTTTCCTCTAGCCTATTTTATCTCAGCCCAGGCACCTCTCACAATCCCCAAATTTCCCATCTTCTTATACTTCAAATGTCTTGGTATCATTTGTCTGTAATCTCATGGTAAACAGCTCATAAAGGACAGAGGATCTGAAAGTGGCCAAGGTAATGCCTGTGCTTCGTACAAAGTCAGTTTTTTTATTTTTTTCCATTTCATTTTTATTCTCTCCGTGCATTCGACTGGTCCTCAGGAGTCCCAGGTTCTACTGTTGCAGACCTTAACAAATAATTGGGAGGCTAAAAGCACAGACACCCCATGAATATCAAATAGTCTTATAAACAAATTTAAATGCCAGACCTCCTCACTGGTGCTCGGTGGTTATGACATTAACTACACAGTCATTATTCCCTTTCAAATCCAGTGAGAAATGGCTTGACCTTAATCCCCTCATGCGGCTAAAAACTTACAATTTATATTGGATTTGTGTCCATTTAAGGTACCATCCTCCAATAATAAGTGTTTTGGGATGAAGGCTGCTGGGAACCGTGGTAAAAGCTTTTTAAAGTTTTTATCTTTTTTTCATTCTTTCTCTTTTTTAGCTTTTTCCAACAAGTCTGAGGAAATAAGTGAACAAGTATGCTTTTAACTTTAATGTAGTCATTTTAGTATTTCTTTTCTGCAGTGCATTTCTTAGCAGAAAACTCTTGTCTTGATGGATTTGGTACAGAGGCCACCATAGTCTAATATTCTGCCTTTTTTTAAGTA
The DNA here is from genome assembly GCF_002775205.1 of Xiphophorus maculatus. NCBI lineage: Eukaryota > Metazoa > Chordata > Actinopteri > Cyprinodontiformes > Poeciliidae > Xiphophorus > Xiphophorus maculatus. Next base: position 14,399,288 of record NC_036465.1, on the reverse strand, counting down.
AGACACAAGAAAAATGTGTTTATATTTCACTTGGTTTTTGCATCCCTATTGGCCTCATTAATTGAGCTCCATGCTTGAAGGTTGTGTGACAAGCATGACTCTGTTTAAAATAAGCTGCTACAATTTGTTGTTCTCAAGGATTTTATTCTGTGAAATATCATCCTTAGACAAAAAACAGTGTTTCCCAGGAGGCTTGAGTTGCGACACGTCCAGATTCTGACAAGCCTTCTTAACAACTTTTGTAAAGTGAGCTTGTTCAGCTCTTGTGTGAGCTAAAACTCTTGCTTTCGTTTCTGGATCTCTTAGTGTCTTGTTTCTCTTGTGGATAGGGAAAAGTATTGATTAAATTATAAGAAAAGACTTTGAACATAGACACTTGACCTTAGGGAGTTATGTTCCATCTGTGTTGTGGTTTGTCTTGGACTTTTGTTGTTACTATTCTTGTAATGGCTGACGAGTGTCGTCTAATAAAACAGGGGCAGAGTTCAGCATAAAATTGCATCCTCTGGGACAAAAAATGGAAATTTGTAAGATGTTATCTTTTGCTGTTTCTAAGTGTGTGAATGCTGCAAAAGCACTCATTCTAACACTGTTGGTCTTTTACACTTTTGACTGTCTGTGCTATTTTTACATCAAACACTGATAAAGATGCTGATCTTTACTTCCACCTAATAAATTCAGTGATTTTTTTCAGGGGGTTTAATTGAGTTTAATTTCACCTATTTAAAGTCAATTTTACTTTACATTACATTCGGATGTTTTTCACTTTTCCATCCTCATGATACCATTTTTTATTTGATATGTTTGTCCTGTATTTGTTCAACAAACAACAGTACTGCAATCAATGGATACTAATTCTTCTAGACTAATTGTTTAATTTAATTTCAAACCTCACCCAAAATAAGTTCAGTGGCCATTGTATTAGGATTAGCATAATAATATTTCACCAAAATCTAAATAATAATTCATAATTACTGTCAAAGTTGCCCTGACGCACAGCCCAGATGATGTAATTCTGTGATTTTGTTATTAAGCAGCACTTTGAAGTAAACAAACCCCAAGAGACACTTTAGACTGAATAACGCAGTGAATTGTGACAGTTGTAAAAATGCTGTCCATTTTTACAGCTATTATCCCTCTCTTCTCTCTCATTGGATATTGTAACATAAATAGGGATTTTTTTCTTAGTAGACATGGATCATCTCTAAGGAAATGAAACCCAGAAGCCCCTGAACACAATGATGTCATGTGCAGGCGGCTGATGTAACCCAAGTTGAGAGGCTGTCAGCAGTTGCGGATGTGCTTGTGCTGTGGGCAGACAGAATAAGGACTGAAGCAGCCAGACACAGGTTGAAGAGCTCGAAAAAGCATACTGTATAAGGAAAAGTGTAACCCAGTGAATGGCAGGAAGATGAATAATAATAGAAAAGAAGAGAGGAGAAGAGACGGAAAGACGACTGGGTCGGAGGGCGAGCCAGACGGGAACTACTCAGCCGAGCTGCCCCTCACAGCATGGGGCTCAGACCTATTTCCATCTCATCAACCCCCTCCATCTCAGTGGCCTTCTCTGTATTCGCTGTCATAAGATGCCATGTCCAGAGCTGAATCAGAGGATGACTGATATTACCCCATGCCTGAAACCATCCATTCAACACTTGGTTGGTTGCAACCTCCTCTTGTCTTTGTTCTGTCGATATTTCCTTTTCTATTTATGTTCTTTTTTCTGCTTCAGCTCACTGTCTCTGGGTGGTGTTAGCTATCTCCGATGCCTGTTGGGTGCTGTAATGATTTTTCTTGTTGAGGTTTGCTCCTGCTTCACTCCTTCTGTCACCTATCTTCCCATGAAAGGCAGATCCTTTAAGATCCTATAAGATCCTGACAGTAGAAGTCAGACCAAACCTTTGTGAACAAAAATCACAATTTATGTTCCTGTATCTACGTAAAGAAATTAAAAATATCCTGGATAACAAGATAAGACAAATCTATGTATAAAACTAAATCACCTTGCAAAACTTAATATCACTCGAAGCTTCTCGCAAATTCTCACATCATGAACTCCCAATTAAAGGGCAAAATTAGTTGAAAAGTTAGTTCTTTTCGACTAACTTTGATCATTCAGACGCTAAATAAAACACAAAATAGTTCAAGACCAGTTAGATTTGATGGAGAATATAGATGAGATTTGATCTAAACACTTCCTCTGGCTCACTGGTTTGAGAAGATGGACCTCATTACAGTCTCAAGTCTTTTGCAGCCTCTAACAGATTTTTTCTTCTGTGATGAACCTGTGTTTCGTTTCACCTCTCGTTCCATGTTGGAAGGGGAACCTGGCTACTTAATATAAGGCAATATAAGGCACTCCCACCACCATGTTTTACAGGAGCATGATGTTTTCTTGACGATGCACAGTGTTTTCTGCCACACTGTTTTGAACCCATATGCGATAAATGTTTAACAGTTGTCTCCTCCTATAACAGCATCTTCCATAACCCAGATTTTAAACTCATTGACAGATTCTTTCACCCAAGTTATATATCGCAACATTTCCTCCAGAATTACTTACTATATTTAGGTGGATTGCAATGGCTAGGGATGTTTGCAGTTTATCAATATAGCTATGTGTTACTCTATTGGTCTGTCTTATAAAATCCCATTGAAATAAATAAAAACTGTCGGTTGTAATTTTTTTAAATGTGAAAATGTTGAAGGGATAATAATAGTTTTGCAAGGCACTACATATTACCTTCTCTCTCATTCTTGTCTTTTTTTCACTGAATTGAAAAGTCAGATTGTATATAAATCAGCATCCCTTCCAACTCCTGTGATTTCTTCTAACTGCTGTAGTATTCGTCTTTGGGGTTTATTTCTGCAACTTTGATCATCAAGACATGCATAAATTACTGTATTACTCACTGACCAGCACTGGCTATGGCTGGCAGCCCAGACGCTATTCAAGTCAGCAAGTCTTGCCTCTTCTAAGTCATTTTTGAGACTACGCCTAGTCATTTCCATCTGACTCATACAGCGTTCTACTGCAGCTTGGCCACTGTTGTTCTTGAAACAATGTTATTCAGATTATTGGGGAGATTTTTTTCTATTTTTGTAGCTCTCTGAGATATAAACACAACTCGGTCTACAGAGTTGTGTTTACTTTCGAGATGAGAGAGGTTCAAGACCAAACTTTTGATTATTTCTTTTTAGAAGTTGAGTGTTTTGTTGCTTTAATACTGACCTCATTTTATTGCAGAAATGTATTGATATTAATAAATGTTTTTATTTATTACTTTTAATAATAATTAAATAAGTCTAAAGCACACATGTATGGGAGGCTAAGTCATTGAATTTGTTCATGACTTACATAAGGTTTTTTGTTTGAAGATGAATTTTTTTTTTACTCTTTTACTAAACTGTTGAAATTATGGTCACATGTTCAATATAGATGCACCGATCAGAATTTGAAAGGATGCCAACATTTTCCAAACATGTCCCACGAGATATGGAGGATGAAGGCTCCACATAACTAAACAGGGCATTTTTGTTAAAGTCCATTCACCCAGACAGTTATCTACTAAAGTCTGAGTCTCTTTCACTTTTGCAGCCTGTATTAATCTTTAACATGTCTTGCCATAAAACATACAGATTCCTGTTAAATAACGTTTGGTTTTGAAAGCTGAACTGATATTGAAACTAGTTAACTGAGTTTACTGGACTGAAGAGTGTTGCTCTTAGCATAGTCTGGTAGCTCTCAAGTATTGTGCCTTCATTGTTTTGAAAAGAGTCTTAAGATCATGGCCTGCCAGTTCTGGTCATCAGCCGACTTCTTGGTGCTTAAGTATTTAATGCTGCAAGTTGGATATTATGTCAGGGCTAGAAGGCACTTTGGGATTTTCAATGTGGTCACTTTCTAATGTGCTGGCATTTTGTGAATAAACCTGTGTAGAAGTCCATCTCTTGTGATATTCAGACACATATTTGTAGCAAAGAAACACCCAGTGAGTCACATACATAAACCATGGCATACATACATGTATGTAGGTCTGTTGCGGACAGAGGAGTTTACTTACCCTGCAGTCTCAGGTGGGGCAGCTGTGTTCTGATATATTAATCATCTTGGTCCCCAGCTTGCTAATTAATGACCCATCTGTCCCCACTCACTGTGGCTCCACTTCAGGCTCCCTGAGACAGCCCAACACTCTCTCTCTCTCTCTCATGATCTAAGCTCAGGGCTGGTTCTGAAGGAACAAATGTCAACAGCCAGTCTAAACGTCTCTGTCTCATCTGCATTCAACTTTCTCTGGAGCGTCTCTCCTTGGTTGCTGTGCATTAAGCTTGCAGATGTTGTGCGATCAGGCTTGTCTGTGTGTGTGTTTATGTGTGCACTTATGTAGGTGTATGTGTGTGTGTGTTGTAGGCTTATCAGGTGAGCCCGGGCAGAGTGTCAGATGCAGTAATGGAGGCTTCAAAGACAAGCGCTGCGGTGAGTTTCCCGGCTGCCTTTTTACCAGAACCCTAAAACCCCTGTGCCCATCCACATACCCTCCCCATTCCTTCGCTATTCCCACAGAGGAACAATAAGGCACACAGGTAGACACTTGGCCGGATAAGGAAAGGATGCAGAAAGGAAGATAAGGAATCGGATAGGTAATTAAGTGGCCACAAAGTCAAACAGACAACAGATAGACAGAGTATATCAGGCTGACTGACAGGTTGAGGAGATACTGGAAACCACTATGGATCCCTGATTGAGGGGGGAACAGATAGAGCTGCATTCAGGCAAACAACCTACAGACCAGGTGTTCGTCCAGATCCACTCCCCCTCTTCACTTGCATGAGTAGAGATACTTCAAACGCCCGCCGCTTGTCTGCTGCTTTGTTCCACTGTTTTCTTTGCAGCTGCAAATGTTGCTTTTGATGCCACCACCATTGATTTGCTTCTTTTGGAATGGCAGCTCCTTTTTGTGCCTTCTCATTTGCTTATCTCCATTTTTTTTATCTTTTGTACTGTTATGAGTGAGTTTATTTTTCTGTGAGATCGTCTTTTGTCTTGCATTGGTTAAACAGCCACGGTCAATGGGCTGTAATTGAGTGTTTGATCATTAAAACTATTAGTGAAGGCTGATTATTTTCAGAGATCACAGTGTTCTTTCCGTGGCTTTGATGTAACATGAAATAAGGTTAGACACTTAAATCACAAATGGACGTTTTTTGGCTCTTGCATCATCTTCTGTTTTGGTTGCTGCATTTATTTGCACTGATAGAAATTTAATGTGGGACTATGTAGAATGAACCTGACAAGATAAAATAACCAGAAGAAAAACATTTGTTTCCATTTAAGTAAACATTCAGAGACATTTATTTTAGGATTATTATTGAATTAATGAATAAACAGGTTTAAAGTAATCTCTTCCATTTTCTACATCTACTTACCTAAGAACAAAGGATTTGTGCTGTGCTTTATTATAACATCCCACCCAAAAGATACCTGGAAGTATTAATAGAGCTTTTACTGTTATTGCCCTAAGCTCTCTATGTTTGAGCTGCACTAAAGATAATCATTGCACGTCCAAAAAACGGTCTTTGTTCAACATGTATAAATATTCAAATGCTCTAATGTAGATATTATATACCATTCACCAATCAGGCACAGCGTTTGATCACTGACAGATGATTCATACTAATTATCTCTTCATCATTGAACCTGATAGTGGGTGGGATGTATAAGAAAATAAGTGACACTGATCTCAAAGATGACTTGTTGAAAGCAGGAATAAATGGCAACACAGAGTTCAATAAGGGCAACTTTGAGAAGGTTATACTGGTAGGTAAGATTGTCTCCCAACGTTGAAGGTGTTTCCCATATTGTAAGTAAAATAATCTGCCAGTGGAACTAGTACTTTTTTATCAGTACGGAATTATGGACTTGAAACAAGCTTCTTTATCTTGCTAAAAGTTACTTTTAAGCTAGTTTTGACATATTTCAAGTGTATTAAGATATTTACATTAGAAACCAGACCAAAAATACTCGGTAAGATTTTGTGTTTTTGCAGTGTAGTGTCAGATCCTCGTCCTACAGGTGAACTACTGTACCTCAAATAGGAAGGTGGCAGAATACACTGTAAACAGCTGCTTATAGGGCTGCAAAGCAGCAGATCAGTCAGATTCCCCATGCCGACCTCTGGCCACAGCCAAAAGCAAACACAGTTGGCATTATAACTGCAGTATAAGAGAAGGGACTCTTTTTGGAAGCCGGTGAGCTGGCCGAGCCAGTGTTCTGCTTTGAACAATATTCTGCTGAGAAACCCTGGGTGAACTGTATTTGCTGATGGCTGTAATCTCTTTTAGCAGTATAATGCACCGTGCCACAAACAGCAATTGGTTCAACAGTGATTTGTTGTGTTGACTTGGCCTCCAAATGATCAGATCCTAATTAAATTGAGCATCTGTGCTGGCTTAAGAAGTCCAATCTATAGAGGCCCACCTCACAACTTGCTGTACTTCAACGATCGGTTGCTAACAACTTAGTGCCAGATACTACAGCAAGCCTTCTGGGTCTAGTAATGTCTGTACCTCATGGGTCAGGGCTGCGTTGGCAGCGAAAAGTGTGACCAACACACTAATTGGCAGCATTAAGTCAAAATGTTACGCCGGTTTGGCCGATTTATGTCTTAGAAAACTCAGCAACTCAGATATATTACCATCTTATTACCTAGTAATGAAAAGACGCATTATTTATCTTCACATTACACACAAATTTTAAAATTTTATCACTAAGAATTGCCAGAAAATCTGGCACTCAAACACACATCATTAGTGATCTCTTCCTCTCTCTCATTCCCCTTTTCTTCCTTTTGTTCCCCTCCTTGTCCCTTCAAACAGCAAACTCTGGAGAACAACCTGACCAACCTGGTGAAGAGGAACAGTGAACTGGAGAATCAAATGGCCAAGCTCATTCAGATCTGCCAGCAGGTTGAGGTATGCCATATGTATTCATGTTGTTAACTTCAGTAAGATTAGACTGCTCATCCTTCCTCGTGCTCTAATAGAAAACCTCGGTTCCAAGATCACAGCCTTTAAGCACTCATGTAATCTTAATTGTCTTTTTTTTTTTTTTTTTTGCCAGCAAACGTAAAACCCCAATCAGCTGGCCGACCAAATCTGTCTATCTTACCATATTACTGAGGCTTACCCTAGATTTTAGTTAAAGCTCCTCTTAATATCACCCCCCCCTCCTCCTGTGTTATGACCCCCACTGTGATCATATTAAAGTAAGAACTCGTTTTTTAGCTGCTTTGATTCTTTTTAGTGTCTATTCTGAAATTCAGTGGTTTTTGGGGGCTTTTTATTTTAAAAAAGTATTTCTATTACAGTTATAAAGTCCTTCAAAACACTAAAGCTATTGACAGGAAAATATCATTATTTATTGTAAAAGGAAGCAGTGAAATTCATCTCTTCTACTTAAATGAATAATTTCAACTGGTTCCAAATGATGACCTTTAGCTTTCAACAATTGTGCATTGCAGTTTACTGTGACTAATTATTCATGGGAACTAGCTGATGTTGTCTCAGATGTTACTTGATTCTTATTTATGAGCTCCATCATAAGACTAAATGGGTCTGGAAGACACCAAGCTGGCAACAATGAATGGGAAAGACAAGGCAGTTGTGTGTAAAGTTTTACTGGTAAAGATTATTGTCTCCAGAAACCCATGAAGCCCCACTCTAACTCCAGTTTTCAGTAAATCTCACCATGGAAGAGCTCATTTTTAAGATGAAGCGGTGTTTTAACACTCAGGAGTTTAATTTGCTCTGGAACCACCGACACAAGCAAATTATGGTCCCTGTGAAGTTAAATAAGATTACATGTCAAATGACATATATCTCTGCAACTTCTCACAAACTTATTCAGTAATGTGTCACATCTTACTCTGATGCAGGTTTGTGACAACCTCACAGGACTATTTCACAGCCGGTTGTCCTCATCTATACTCGGAGCTGTCTGCCGGTTTTTATCATTTAAGCTCAAGCTGTGATTTAACAGCTACATTTAGAGAATGCTAATAATCACCTGCCGCTTGTTCGCTCTTCTCTGTGCAGTAGTTAAGAGTCACACACATATGAGCACATATTTTCCGTCTGCACACTCACGTTTAATAAATGTCGTCATTTCTCTGGGAGATTTGACATTAATGGCTGATGAGGACAAATGCATTTCAGTGGTGCCATCTTTCTCCACATAGTATGTTTCTTATTAGTGGGGCATGACTCCATTTTCTCTGAGTCACTCTGAGGTCTCTAAGCACAAACTCATGCAACCCAATCAAAAATTAAATGATCGCTGTGTGATTTATTGAGTACAGACAAAATGTTCATCAACAGTGAGAAAACGAGCGCCTTCTCGCTCGGGTTTGCATTCAAGGATCCTGCTAAAAAATTTATACTAACTACTCAAAACCATATGATGGTTGAAAAAGATAAATTTAAGGAGAATATTAAAGAAACCCCCCTAAAGCTGCTTTTTGATGTGATCTTAGAGGCAAGAGGTCAAGATATTAATTATTTACTAGGTGAAAGCGCATTGAAGCACAGAGGTTGTTAAAGTGTAATGGGAAGGCAAGAGAAAGGGGAAGTGAGGACTAATGAGGAGAAAATGGGGAATCCAAATATAGGAGAAAAGCTGCGAGGAAAAACAGGACGGTAAAAGAAAAACAAAAAACAAGGGTCAGCATGGCAAACAGAGAAAAGGGTAAAAAGGGCATACTCTGAATGTTAGCGTGACTACCAATGATTACCAGAACAGACAGAGGCACTATGCAGAGGAAAATGCTCAGTAATAATGCAGTGCAACACAAAAAGGGAATAAGGAAATGGGAGTTTTAGCAGAGTGAGACAACTGTGTGCAAAATAAGAAATCTTTGAAGGGCTTTGAGCGTGACCTGGATTTCTCTGCTCTCTGTTTGCAGGCGTACTGTATTGGCACCAAAGACATGATCAAACATAGTGCGAATTCTCTTCTAGTGTGTCAGCACACACAGCAGCGAGGCCTTCTCATTGGGGAATTAGCTTTTCTTAAGTTGTAGAAAGGATGTGCTGACTTGACTGTGAGTAGGCTGCCTGTGTCCTCAGGGACGTCTAGCTTTAACACAATATTTGTTGTTTTTCTTCCGGCTTAATGGCATTCTGAGTTGAGTTCAGGTTTTCTTTCAAATGGATGGTGATTTTGTTTAAAATAATAAAACAGGATTTATTCAGTGTTTGAATTATTATTTCATAGCACTTGACCCTTTACAGATTTAGTTTATGCATTTTATTGGGGGAGTGTATTTATGATGCTATGTGTTTTAAAATAATATTTAAAATGAAAAACCTAACAACTGTTGTATGTATTTGTTTTTAGTCTCAAACTTACTGGTTTTCTTGTAGCCTGTCTTTATCTTCCAAACCTTCTTAGCACTTTCACAGAAAAGCTTTCCCGCCGCCTGATGCTGCCACCCCTGTGTTTAATGGGGGATGGATTAAAACAGGGGGATGTGCTTTATTAGTTTCCTGCCATGCATAGCGTTTTCCATGTAGGCCAAAAAGTTGAGCCACATCTGTCCAAAGTACCTGCTTTAACCTTCTTCAAATCATTATCCCTGATGTGGTGATATTTGTACTTCATGAGGCAAATAAAACTTTGAGGCCTCCTACAGAATTAAGATATTTCTACTAACATTAATACAGGTGATCTGCAGGCTAATGACATCCAAAGTCTGAATAATTGGTGTTGTATGCAATTGTACACCACAATTTTCATGTATTTATTGATAAAAAATAGAAAAAATCTTAAAACATTTTCTTTCCACTTTATAATTATGCACTACTTGGTGTTGGTGTTTTATATAAACTCCTAATATGACTGTTTGGCTAAGCTCTGTATTGGTCAAAAACAAGATGCTCAGGCTAAAAACTAGAAAAACCTTCATAATTTATATTACAGGACTTGTACATTTTTGAAGTTGATTTCTTGATTTTTAAATATAACAACCATGGTTAACTGGTTTTGATATTGAATAACTATATAAAATCTATTACTTTTCCTAATCAAAAATGAGCTCAGTTTTTATGATATTGTTGTTGAATTCCCAATGAGCCTTCACTCTTATACAATATTCAATGGCTATTCCTCCAAGATTTTAAAACCTGGTGGTGATTTACATTTTAGCATCCTTCACATACAGTTTGTCTTCAAAGACCACAGTTTATGCTCTTACTAGGGGCTAAAGCTTTGAGAAGTGGAAACTTTTTAATAATGTGTTAATTACTTGGAAGCTTCACTCAGACACAGCTATTGTGGAGTAAGCTTTTTATCTAGAAAGCAGAAAAAGGAGCGGCCAGTGTATCCAACCCTAAGTTTTCCAGTTAAAGTTTCATGTGAGCCTTCAGAGCTGATGGAGGGAAAAAAGCGAAAGAAACACATCAGGCAGAAGCTTACTGGGTTTAAACGCTCAGACGTGTATGTCGACCGATTAAGCAGCGAGCTGCAAGTCATTAGTCGAGGCCTGTCTGGGTGTGTGTACACTGAAAGTGATCCCACTGTGTGCAGAATATGAATCAGCAGTGGAAGATGGCTGCAGTGCTGCCTGATATTTTGTTTCAGGTCTCAGATACCGTCTGTAACCTTTCCACGGGAGCATTGGGGAGATCTGCCTGCCAGCAATATGTGTCATTAGCAGCTCTACTTTTAGCAGAGTGTAACAATACAATTGCAATAGGAAAATGTCACATAATAAAACATTCCAGTTTTTAAAAGTTGCTTTGGTTTCAGTAGATAGTCAAATTGTACTTTTGTGTTTGTCCATAGTTTTATCAGTTAAGCCAATTCCTTAATTTTGCATTTAAACATAAGTGTGATTATAATAATTAGGTGTTATTTTAAAGTATTATCAATTTACACATTTCTTTATCACAATATCTGAGTTTTGTAATACAGCACCTTACAAAAGTATTCATGCAGCTTGAACATTTCTCCTTTTTGACATTTTTACACTTCAAATTTTACTGGGATTTTGTTGGAATAAACCAGCAGCCAAGTAAATCACTTTGTTACCAACGTTCTTCAGATGTCACTTCTAGATTTGTTAGAATATTAGTCAACAACCTGCATTGTGAAAACCAAGGAACACAGGAAACATGTGAGAGATAAGGTAGTCGGGTATCTAAAGAAGTGTTGGACATAAAATATGATCTGAACCTTTGAACAGTTCAGTGGTATCTGTCATCTGAGAGTAGGCAATAACTAGAGATTTAACAAGACATGGCTACCCATCTAAATCGATAGTTCGTGAAAGAAGAGCATTAATCTGAGAAAATTACAAGAAGTACATTGCATATTTATTCTAAGTGTGCAATCAACCTGGAAGAAAAAGACTTCCAGCTGAAATTACAGTGGGAGGTAGTTCTTCAAAGTTAGGTTTTTGTGGGGCTGTATCCAATTGTCAACTTGTCAAAATTAAATTTCTAAAATTAAATTGAAAACAATGAGCCATCGTCCTCACACCTCATAATTTTGCACTACTTTGTGTTAGTTTGTCACAGAGAAATCCTATAAATATACATTCAAGATGTTGGTTGTAACGTCACAAATGTCAAAAAGGCTTAAGGGGTTTGAGTGCTTTTGCAAGACACTCTATGTGCAATAGTTGAACTTAAGAGAGTATAATTGCAGCTGAACTGAATGTCATGAGAACGATACTGTCCTTGAATTTAAAAATGCCAACTTGCTTATGGCAATAAAAAGAAACTGGATCAACAAACTTGTGGCAGCTTAATATCTGCAAGGACTTTCTGTATTGTAGATGTAAGATGTGGCATATAATCTGTGATATGTTTATGGTGGTAAAGAGATAAAAAAATTATTAATTTTAAAATATATTAATAATGCGGTAAGAAAGATGTAAAAGAAGACTAGCTTTAAAAACAGTTGGACATAACTACATGTGAATGGTGAACTACACTGTGCTTCTTGCTCTATGTTCCTGAACCAGAACAAATATATATTTATTAGATTGAACCAGGCATGCACAGGTTATCTTATTCCTGTAGTGTACTGTAAAAGAAACTCTATTACTCCTGGAAGTCTTACAGTTTTCAAAGAGGGAAATCAATGATAGAAATTTCCCACAAGATAGATATTAGTGTCAGGACCATAAAAAGATGTTAGTCCTTTGAATAAGCAGAACGACCACAGAGAAGATTGTTTATGTAACAATCCCTGCTTCAATTCACAGTGATCCTCGCCAGTTTATTTGTTCAGTTTTAATTACCAACCTTTTACCTATCAGATCTCTGTTTGTCATAATAATCGTATTTCTGTGGGCATTTTTGAAGAAAGTGTTTTTTTAATTTTAGATCTACGAATTAATTCATTTGTTAAAAATCCCCAAAAAGATGCTAGTAGCTTGTGACTCAGTTTTAGAGTGAAGTTTGGGATTAGGTTTTAGCTGGGGTCAAACATTTAGGGAAGGTTGAAGGGCTCTGTTTGTTTCAGTGAGTGTCCTTACAAAGATAGCAATAATAAGTGTGTGTGTGTTTATGTGAATAGCTGTGAATAAAGAGGCTTAAGTGGATTGCTGGGTAATAATGAGCTTTGTGGAGCGATGAGTGGAACTTGGTTGTTACAGTAAGTAGTTTCATAAGCCCCTTTCAGACTTCAACTGAGGGTGTCAGTGTCAGGTCTCCATAAGCACCCAGTCAGCAACGTCCCCTGACGGCAATCTTATGTGGTCAGACTATGTGATAATTACATATCACTTTCAGTGAACTGGCTGAACTGCAGACAGACATATTAATAAAGGCAGACAAAGTTTCTTTCTCGTTGGCTAAATTGGGCATTTTTATATATATATATTTGTCAGAAACGAATCTAACATTTCATGGTACACGGTTTAAAAAGTTCTCAAAGCCATTCTGATGGAAACCATCTACAGGTGATTCAATTCTGCAGAAAAGTGTGTTAAAAATGTGTTATCATCATTATATCAATAGGCAGAACAAGATAGTCTGTTATATTTCAAAATGCATCCATGCTATTCATGGCTGTAATATATGTGTCCATTTGGCTGGCCTCTTTCTGTAATGGATGCCCACATTATGGTTTAGATCAGGGGTGTCAAACTCCAGTCCTCAAGGGCCGGTGTCCTGCAACTTTTAGATGTGCCTCGGCTGCACCACACCTGAATAGAATAATTAGGTCATTAAGACTCTGGAGAACTGATCTACACAAGGAGGAGGTAATTAAACCATTTCATTCCAGTGTTTTGTACCTGTGGCACATCTAAAAACTGCAGGACAGCGGCCCTTGAGGACTGGAGTTTGACACCTGTGGTTTAGATGATAATAGCCAAAACAGTCAATCACACAGAAAGTGCTCAAAATAATATATGAGAAGAGTGAAAGGAGCAATTAAAATGGCATTTTCCTAAAATGCAAATACAGCGTTTAGAGTCTTACTGCAACTTTCTGACAAAGCAGGAAGAGAAAAATGTTAGAAAATTCCAGCTATGGTAGAGCGGTTTTTCTTATTGTTTATTGTTTTGTTAATACCTTTTCAGGAAAGAAAATCCTGTTGTGTAAATGAGGCCTTACAAGCAGCTGTAGGGAGAACCGGCATTTTGTTTTGGCTTTGAAACCGTTGCAGAGCTTTTATGTTGGCTGTACAGAGGTTTACAACTCACTAAAGGAAAAAGCCTTATGGGCCACCTTTAAAACACTCAGCACCCATTATTCCAGCAAATAATTACACACAGAAAAGTAAAAGATGTGTTGGACATTTATATTAGTTTAGACAATTCTTTACTTTTCTTTTGCTTTTTCAATCTGCTCTCTAAACTGGAGCCTATTTGAACCTTCGACCATACACACCTCCTACACTTAGAAACATTTTAAATGTACATAACTATGTAATTCCAGACAGATTTAAATGTTTCAGGAATTTATTTATTTGTTTTAACAGTAATGCTTAATGACTTTGGAAATATCGGAATTCAGTTTTTCTGAAAATTTAAAGATTATGAAGACCAATGAGAAAGGAATGTTTGATATAAAAATGCTAGCCTTAAACGGTTCAGTGTTTGCACTCAATACTTGGCCTGGGCTTTTTTTGCATGAATTACTGCATCAATGAGGCATGTGATAGAGAAGATTCAGTTCATGGCTCTGTTGAGGTTTTTTCCTTGCTGCTTTATTGGCCTTCTGCTCATTTGCATTGTTCTGGTGTTTCTCGTCTTCCTCCTGACAATAGCCCATGACCTCGGAGGTTTGGGTCAGGTGGTCAATCAGCCTAGTAAATCCATTCTAATTAAAACCAGGAACTGTTAGTTTTGGCAGCGAGGTCAGGTGCAAAGTGCTGCTGGAAAAACAAAACAGGATCTTCATAAAGCTTGTCAGCAGAGAGAGACATGCACTGCATTTTTTAAATTGACAAAACACAGTGGACCAACACCAACACATGAAATCTTCCCTGACTGTAGAATCTTCAGTCAGCGAAGTGCAGCCCTGCACTATTCCTCTATACTCTGAGACTTTGTTTTCCTAAAGAAAAGCAACATTTACTTTCATAATAAGCAGTGTCAGGTCAGTTCTTTTTCCTGTGTTTCTGTGTAAGATGTTTCTGATGTCTCTTGTTCTGGAGTGACTCAAAACAATGAGTATTACCATTGTAGCCAATGTCCTGAATCTGTCTGTCTGTCAGTCTATGAAGAACATATTCTAGTTGCAGTCTGTCTCTGGGAAATCTGCCCCAAATATTTGAATTAACTTTGTTTCTAACTTTCCCACAGGCTGCACTTGTCAGTTGTTTGTGCAAACATTTTCTACCACACTTTTTCCTTCCACTAAACCTTACATGCTTTTGGTTACATTACTTTCTGAACAGCCAGCTTCTCTATCAATGTGTGGAGCATAACAAGGAATTTCTCTATTAAAATACTTTTCATTGGTCTTAGTTGCTATTTTAGTTGTCTGAGAAACACAATTTCATGTTTCTGTTATCTGTAAGGGATAATCTTCAGAAATATGCGATTGATTAATTCAGCATTGTAATGAATGAAAGTAAGCTTACCATTTTGAAATGAATTACTAAATCACTTCAGTTATTTTCCATTTTTCTAACATCCACTAAAAGATCTATAAACAAATGCAAAAAAAATAAATAAATTACAAATACTTTTATCACATCTGTAAATATTTAAAATTAACCTGACAGGATAAGTCTTTGCATTTTAACAGTGTACCTCTGGTCCCTTTTATTTCATTTTCACATTTTATGTTTTTTATTCCATATTGGTTAAAAATTGAAGGTTTTCGCCTTCCAGACTGTTCTCCAATGTTGTAGAGTTATTATGAATTGGTACACAGCAGAGTAGCCTCACGCATGGCTTGTTTTGACAACAAATACTCTAGGACTCAGTCAAGCAGTTAAAGCAACAATGTGCTTTGTGGATGTTGTGGCATTGGAGAACATCTTTGTGAGGAAAAGTTTCTTGCTGCTTGTCTGCATTTTTTGGACAGCTCTGAATGTGGCTGTTTGAACGATTAAAGCCTCTATCTCTCACTGCACCGGGTTGCTTTGTTTCCCAAGTGTTCTTGAGAAAACTTTGTAATTTCTCTGATGCACACAGTCCTACTAACAGAATGTGGGTCTCCCGTCATCATGAGGTAAAGCCCTTGAGTTGCACACAGTGAACATCTCAGCAGGGCTCAGTGCAAGAGAAGATGAGCGCAGCTTTTTATTTTTGCTTTATTGCAAATACAGTTTCCACATTTGTACACCTATGCTGTGTTGTACAGTGTATAGTTTGAATTGTTTAATGTAATACAAAATTAAATTCATGCAGGAGACAGAGCAGAAATCAGATACAATCACATCCAGTCATGTTCTGCTTCTCAGAGATGATAGATGATAGATGCGGACACTAACTCATATATTTGTACACATTTTAAGTACATTTTAAGAACCTGGTACCTTTGACAGAATCCTTACCACTATTCCTCACATTAAAAAAAGACAGGTGTAACAGTTGGACGCTTGCAGCTCAGTTTCTCATCTCCATTCCTCAGCAGTACAGTTAGATCTGTCCTTTTTTTTTTTTTCATGTAAACTCCTGCCGTAAGTGTTTCTGAAGCTTTCAGTGTAATTATATTATGTAGTTGGCAGACCTTTTGCTGGGGGCTCATTGTTGCAACTCAGCAAAAACACTTTTAGAGTTGGCTGTTTAAACTGTGTTGGACTCATACAGGGAAGTGATGCTGAGTTGCCTCGGCAGCTTTGGCCCAAATATAATCACAGAATATATTAAATTGGCACCATGTAAGCATATTTTGCCAGTAAATCCCAAACGGCTATCTGTGGGATTTTTCTTCCAGTGAAGATTGTAAGATTCCAAATAATCAGTCTCTTTTTTTTCCTAAATGTAGATTTCTACAAACTGGTGTTTTGGAATACTTTTTCAGGCTCCATAAAAGAACACGTTGTAGTTTCATTGTAGCATCATTGTAACGATTTGGCAAAACTGTGTAAGCATTTTCCTCCACAGCTGTTCAGCTCGTACATTTTACGAGCTGAACAGAACAAGTTTGCCTACACTGACCTGTCCTTTTTCCCTCCCCCATCACATTCGATGTACTCCAAGTTATAAACTTAATGTTCCAACGCTCTTTTTTCCCTCTGGACTAACATCAGTTTAGCAATATAATGATTTATGATTGTTCCTGTGAAAACAATTAGTGAGTTAAATCACCTATTGTTGCTGCATTTGTCAGAAGTATTTCCATACCAGGTGCATTATGTTGCTGGAGGCCTCCGTTCCAGGTGTACGGGTTGCATAAGGCAAAAGATAAATGAATGAAACCTTTGAAGATTTAAAATGATAATTTACTAAGAAAAACTGCTTTTTAAAAATTATTTCCTACAGTGTAAAGAAATTCAAGATGTGTGAAAGATGTCATATTTTATTATTAAGTTCATTACCTTTTTTTGTTCAGGTAAATACAGCCATGCATGAAGCTAAGCTGGTGGAGGAGTGTGATGAGCTGGTGGAAATCATCCGCCAGAGAAAACAGGTCATCGCTGTCAAGATTAAAGAGTCCAAGGTACATTTTATTAGAATATTGGGATATAAGTCAGGAAATTAAAGTTGCATGTATTTTGGAACATTGTGAGATAGGGGCTTAGGAAAATGCATCTTTAATCATGTTTTATGTTTACATGTCAGTATGAATAGACTAGAAATTGAGAGTTTCACACCATTTAAAAAGTTGTGCTTGCAGACTAGGCCACTAGCAGTCCTAGTCTGCAAGCACATTTTGGTTTTATACAAGAGAGTGCATAATAAACCAGAACTGCTGTGGACTGAATATATTTGTCAGGCCTCTTCTTTAGTATTCTACCGCTGAGATTCAGGCAGCTGACCTAAATGTAGAAAACCTCTGAACTTCACTCTTGTGTTTCAAAGAGAAGTCTAGGATTTAAAAAGAAATGTCTGTGGTCTAACCCTAACCCGTGTATAACGCGGCTGCTTTTTCTACCTGAGTGTTTAGGGATTCATGACAGAGACTCTCCCAGAGGATATATGCACGCTGATGGTTGGAGTATTTTTAAGATGGCAGAAAAGTTATCATATTCCTGGGCAGTGAATATAAGGAGAGAACTGGCTTTTTGGTGTGTATGGTTCGAAGAATAAAGAAGCGTGTCAGTTTATTCCTGGAGATTGCAGACAAAAGGCAGAACTTCTTCTCCCAAGAGTCTCAGTCAGTCTGGCAGAGGACAGGAAAGGGAGGATGATAAGATATAGGTCAAAAACAAAGAAAATGTAAAACATCAGAAAATACCTGAAAGGGTCACAAAAAGGAATGAAATGCGCAAAGTGAATATGCCACATGACCACGCATTATCAGGGAAACACAGTTAGTCTTAGATATTTGAACAAACCACTGATCCAGGTTACTGTTGTAGGCAGTAATGTCGGGTACTTGATTCCTTCTAATGGGCTCTGGATCTCTTGAGGGTTACTAAACTGTCATAGTCACAACTTGTCAAAATAAAACACACATATGTACACGCCTAGTCTAATGTGTGTGCCTGAATGGTATGACTGGCTGTTTGCCAGGCATCCTCTCTTCCTGTTTTTAATGATTCCTAGAACATTAGTCCCAATGTTGAGATTTTGTAGCTAATACTGACCCAAGTCACTTAAAACTCGAATAATATTGAGACCTGGTCCAAGACAAAATCAATGCTATTTAGGCTATGTGGTTAAGAAAACTGCTATAATGTTAAAAATGTCTTGTATAGCTGTTCACTTGATTACAAATCTGATTCATCCACCTTTAGTCTTCAGTAAACTCACTTCCAGCTCTAGAAAAGCAAGAGGTTTTTCAAGCTTTTTTCCAGTAGTGCAAAGGTAGTGCCTCCATGTTTACTGTTTTGTTGTAATATCAGTTATTGATCATAATGATTTCAATCTGGTTTTCCTTTGTCATCTGTTGATAAAACTTGCAGGAAACATTCTTTATAAAGTTAGCTCCTTAAATTAAACATTATAGAAGTGTGAAAAAGTGTGCTCTGTGCATCTCTAGGACATTGGGGGATATGTGAGCCAGGTCCAGGATTTTATTTTGAAGGTCACTGCAGATTCTCTGATTTCTCTGGCTGTGTAGTTAAATTAGTATTTTCATTTGTGCATGAATGTTTGCTCATGCTGAAATGATACATACAAGTAATTTAGAGTTTTAATAGAATGCACCTTCAAGTAAGTAATACAGGTCACAGAGAGAGTTGGAAGAAGTAAAATACCAATTAAGTTTTCTAATATTGTGCAGCCACAGTCCTAAGTATTTATTTACTGAAGTAAAAAGGCCAATACTTAATTATCGCAAGATAATAAAAAGTTTCAATTCTCAAAATGGCTGGTTAGATGTTATTTTCCTGCCAGAACTACTGTTAGAAGCTGCCTCCCTCTAAGAATCATTTTTAAAGTTTATTCTCACATGTTTTTAATGGGTTTTGCCAATCTCCTGGAAATGAACAACAATCAGGTTCATGTGAGCCTTTCAAATAATTTATAGAATATATGTTGTAGACCAGCAACAGGAACTGAGTTCACTCAGAGTCTTCTGATATCAATCATTTAATAAGGTCCTGGTCTGAGCCCTGACTCCATCCCTGATATGAGATTATGACATCCTACTTAGCTGCCTTGAATCAATAAACACTATTAAATTTCATGAAAAAGATAGAACAAAAATATGCAGCTCGTACAGAAGCAGATAATGCATTGATTCAGAACAATGAAGCAATGCCTCTGCAAATATACAGCAGCTGATGAATCATCTACATCCATTTATAAAATCAACTGAGGAGTGAAACACCTGTCCCATGTACCTTGTAGCATATTGACTTTTTCTCCAGGGCACTACTGTTTGTTCCTCTTTATTTGGACAACTAAAATCTGGTAAAGAACTTGAGATTTCAATCTAAATATAAAATGTGGGCTTATGATTGGGTTTTTTTTTTTGTAAAATTAAGTAACATTTAAAGGAAGGCATGTGGAGGTGGGCATACTGAACTTGTACTGTAGAAATATATTACAGTTTAATGAACTATTGAACCAAGACTGGAGGACTTCCTTTTAAACTTTGATATAAATTTCTATTTTCCATGTTTGGTTGCTTATTCGCCCATCAGTCCAGAAGTGGAAAGACAAACCTTAGCATTAGTTCAGCAACAAAAGACTCATCTGTTTAAATAAAACAGATGCTCGTACAGAAACACTCTCAGCCTGGACCATATTGTCTATTATTCTGAGCGAGAGGAGTAATCGTCTCTAAAATTGTTGTTCGCAGCAGATGTCGCCAGATAGTATCCCATCATTAAGGCCATCTTGCTTGTTTCCAGTCACCAACCAGCTCAAATATTGTTCCTGAGGGCCAAAGAGAAAGACTATCTGAGACGTCAGTAAAACACCCCATTAAGTCTTAAGCTTTAAAACTTGACACTCAGCACCTTTTATCACCTGCTGAATAAAGGTGGATAATGATTCACTTCATTTCAGATTTATGTTTCTGACACCAAAGTTGGAAGAGAAACATTTCACAGTGAAAGCATTTATGCAAACATAGAGATGTTGCCTTATATACTATAGTCATACCATGTATGATCCAAAATGCCAGAGTGGATTATTTTTTAGCTTTTCATTATAATTAGGACATTTTCCATGGTAATGGGAACAGACTTGGTCCCGCATGAGTTTTTAATCTTCTCCTAACTAATCATGGTTACAGTGGGAAAGTCCCATAAAGGAAGCACTGTATTTGTGTATCTCTCATGTTGTTTACTCTAACTGTTGAACAGCCTTTGGTTATTTATTAAGGGAGTTTCACCAAACTAAGTTCACATCCAGAGTCAGGATATAAGCCTGAATGAAGATAAACAGATTACTTTAATTTCAAATAAAGCTTGAATGGTTTCCTTATTCTCAATGGGAAATCACATTACAGCTGTTGAATGAAACGGCCTTACAAAATGCAGTAGCCTTACTTGAACCCTGGTATGTCTCTTGGTGGACAGAAAGTTCAGTTTTTCTGGATGTAAATAGTGATTGCCCATAATCACATGTTTCCTACCTTTGGTATTTTCATGGACATTTGAAACCTGCAGACCATTGCTGTGGACACTGGTCAAAGATAAGGAAGTGATTGTTTCTTAACATTACTAGGTTACAAGCACAAAAAAATTATTTCATGTGAGATTTAATTTGACACAAACTAGCATAAAATTGTGAAGTGGAATAAACATGGTGTATAAGTTTCAGGCTATTTGACCAATAAAAACTTTTCTCTATTAGTGCAACCAGTTTCTTTCAGAAGCCACCAATGTGAATTTTAATCTCAATATAGATACATCTGTTCTGTGAAGGTGATGATCCTTACAAAGACTAAGGAACTCATCACATAGGTCAGAGATGAAGCTTTCGAGAATGTAAACTAGAGGAAGGTAATGAAACAGCCTTCATAGCTTCTAAAATATGCACGGCGTGGTGCTTTGAGGACAAGGGCTGTGAAACCGTTCGAACCCTAACCCTCTAATTTTTTTTAGTTGTTATATTTGAAAAAAAATATATATATACATATAAAAAAATAAAAGACATGTTTGTGGCATTTTATGAATATGAATATATCACATTACTGAGCAATTTGTTAAAAAATGAATAACCTTTTGATTTGTCTTTACACCCCTGTGTTGAGAAAACGTAATTGAATTGTAGAATAAAAGTATTTTTCATGTTTGTGATTTTACATTTGGATAGAGAAGATTCATTGGCAACTGGTTCCAATTATCTGTAAAGAAAGAAAAGATTTTCCTCATGTTCTTTAATGGACTTATAAAGTGCAACATATGCAAATGACTGTTTAAGGAATTTATATTACTTACTATTATTACTAGAATTATAAGACAAGTACTTGAAACTTATGTTTTATGCTTTACGCTGCTATGATGCACCTCGCATGGTCCTTTGAAATGCTTCTGCAAGCATGAATGGCTTTTATATTCGACACCTCCACAATGACAACACTAAAATCAGCTTGAAAGACAGATTGTGTACAGCTGAAGCTTCTTGCAGAGGTTTTGGTAGTCAAACATTTCCCAGGCAACACACTATAAAGTCGCCATTGTTGTCTGCCTTTTCAGCATGGAAGAAAAACCACAAACAGTCTTGTTATTGTAACAGTGATCATAACAGAAATTAATCTTGGCAAGATTCAGTTTGTGCAAATGAACATAAATCAGTGACTGTGTCAGAACGTAGCAACCTTAGCTGTGCTCGTGCTTGTCTCAGGTGATGAAACTGCGCAAGTTGGCTCAGCAGATTGCAAACTGTCGCCAATGCTTGGAGCGCTCCAGTGCCCTCATCACCCAGGCTGAGCAGAGCCTAAAGGAGAACGACCATGCACGCTTCCTTCAGTCTGCCAGGAACGTGGCAGAGAGGTGGGTCATGACACAGAAACTCTGCACACACAGGAAGGTGGAAAAAGTAATAAATATTTATCTCTATCTGCCAAAGACAATTGGCAGATAGAGAAGATTCAATATGTGGCCAGCTTGAAAGCAGCTCAGACCTTGCTAAGATTTTATTTTATTTTTTTAAATGATCATGAATATATCAATAACACTACTGAGCACATAAGCCAGTGCTTATGTGAATAACAGTTGCACAGTTTATTATTTAAATCAACCAACTTATTAATGCAACTTGAGTTTTCATTAGTGCATGTAAAGCCATGTCCATCGTCATACCATTGCAACCAAGGAAATAAAGAAGCCTCCTCTTGACACTGGGCATCTCCCTGTGGTTCAACAGACTCCCATTAGGCCATGTTGTGGTCTAAACCAATCAGAAAACAGTTAATGTTTACTGGACTAATTAATCATTTACCAGTCAATATTGCCTTTATGGAAAGTGATGAGAAAAAGAACTAAGTCTGTAAAAATGCTATGCTAAATCCTTTGGTAGTAAAAACTTTTTGTACTGCTGCTTGGTGCACCAGTGTAACCAGTGCACCAAACTAAAAGTTAGTCTGGACACCTAGTTACAGGAAAGTGGTTATAAATTAAAGATAAGAGGTGAGAAGGAACTTTATTCAAGTCATCCGGGGTTTTTTCACTTACACTCGTTCCTCTAGATCGGATTTTGTTTGGAATTTTCCCAAAAGACTCATTTATAATTTATCTGAAAATAGAAGTTTTTTACTTTTTAAATCAAATCTTTCACTCCAGAGTAGCTTCTCCTTTATTCAGTTTTTACTTCTGAAATCCAGCTGAAGGGCTGCTGGTAAACTCACCATCGTATCGAACATACCTGGTTCCTGCAATCAATGTCAAGCCTCTGTTGAGAATCATCCATCTTTTAAGAGCCAGCTCTGTCTTCATTACCCACATCCTTTCCTCCCACCTTGAGCTGAGGCGCTTTTTACTCAGTCTCACAGACAAAGATCTTGTCAAGAAGTCTTCACCCAGAGTTGAATGTTTTATCTTGCTCAGTCTTGTTGAACCCTCACCGACTTCACTGAAACCCGGGAATTTGAAGGCCTAGAACTGCTTCTTGCTTTACTCTATAGTCTGCTGCGTAACTCTGCTGCAACCCTGGTTCCTGCCACGAGCTGCTCACTCATCCTCAAAGCAATCGTACCTTTCTGTCGAGTTGCAGAGTTGTGAGAGGTTTCAGTTTGTGCTGAGCCTCACGTCTCTTTCGAAACACAGCGACAGAGGCATACAGAACGTATTGCAGAGGTCTTCTTTGTGGCTTTTTCCACACCTGTTCTTGTGTCTACCATCTCTCACCTCCCGTCACCTCACTTCTTTCACTCCGCTGCTTCACAGCCACCTCCACCACCTTTTATCTTTTCACACTCCTCCTCTCTCCTTCATTCATACACCCATGTGACCTCCTGAACTTTTGTATTTTTGCCCCTTTTGCTGATTTGTCCCCTTTCTTCTGCCCCGATCATTTTACAGGGTAGCGATGGCGACGGCCTCCTCCCAGGTACTCATCCCTGATGTGAACTTGAATGAAGCATTTGATAACTTTGCCCTTGACTTTTCCCGAGAGAAGAAGATATTAGAGGGTCTAGATTACCTAACAGGTAAGACTTACTGATTTAATTTAAAAACATTATCATTTTTGATCATCAGTACAAGTTTCATTGCAGTAATGTTCTATTTAATATAAAAAAAATTTACAATGAGGCTGTAAAATGCAGGGTGAATCTCCGTGAGATGCAATGTTTGTTAACCGCATTAACTGGGCCAAAAACTGAACAGAAAATGTTCTTATACATGTTTGCTTGTGGCAAAACCACAAATAGAGCTGATTAGTTGTCTTCTTATAGCTTTCTTGTTTCTAATCTGACCTGGGGGCACAGTTAAGTTCAAAGCTATTAGTTGTCCTGTCAACATGTTCTCCCACTTGATCTCTGCAAGCTCCTCCAAAGTAATCATTGGCCTCTCGGGAGCCTCTCTGATAAATGTTCTCCTTCTGAACTTTGCACTGAACAGGTTGCACTAAATATAAGTTTATGCAACATTTTGAGCAATGTGTCCTTTCACATTACAACAGTGCTACTTGTTGGTCTATAATGTAAATTCCCTGTAAAATAGATATACATTTGTAATTGTGATAGCTCAATGGGTAAGAATAAATTTTTATGGGATTGTTCAGTTTAGAGCAACTCTTGATTATCAGAGTATCAGTATTTACTGATACTTTCTAAGTATCAGTAAATATCTTCAACCTATTCCTTTGTCTTTTTGATCTTTACAAAAGAAGCATCACTTAGAAGTAAATCCTGATTTTTTTTTTCTCTCCACATGTAGCGCCCAACCCGCCATCCATCAGGGATGAGCTGTGCACCGCCTCCCATGACACCATCACCGTTCACTGGACGTCAGAAGACGAGTTCAGCGTCACCTCCTATGAGCTGCAGTACACCATCTACACTGGCCAGACAAATTTCATCAGTGAGTCGAAAGCACATGCTCAAACACACACACATTCAGACAAACGGTTTTGTTGAAGAGAACATGTTTAGACTGTAGGGCCTATAAATGACTATGCCGCAAACTAGAAAATGTTTCACAGTCGGATAATGTTATGGCTGAGGAGATGTTCTCAATTGACAGGAAGAGTTTATATTTCATAATAGTAACACTTTTTGTATAGCTTACAAATTCCAGGGAACCTGCAATTAAAAAAATGTAGAGTGTTTTGAAAGGACAAAAGCTCAGTTATCACAAACCGATGTTGCAAAAAACAATTCAAAGCCCTACTCACCTGGTACCTGAGCTCCTCCAAGATCGGTGTTTCATTCCACTGCCACAAATACAAAATAGACTGTAAATCTGAATCTTTTTAATTTGCACTTCTCAGTTTATAAGACATCAGTCCAGTGGCTCACACAGGACTGTTCACAACCTCTAGATGTGAAAATGCTGCTTCAGTGTTTGAATGCCTAAAATCAATAGAAGTGAGGTTTTTTTTTTATCAATATGCATTGCTAATAGAAGAGAGCTTGGTCTCTGGCCAGAGCAATTAGCAGATCCCACTGGTGTTCTAACTTGTAACTGGAACCCATTCATCATGGGAGAGGCGTCATTCCCAGATTGTAGTTTCGACTTCCCAGGCAAGTCAAGCACACTGTTAGGCACCAGGTTTCCCTCAACAGTGTTTAAAACCAAGGGAAGTTTTATTATGCAAGTAACTGTTTAGATAGCATACAAAATTCAAAGTTAATTTCTTTATCAAATACATAAACTTATTTCTCAGGAGTTTTTTTGTATTTTCCAAGAAACATTGCTGAATGGTAAATTAAAGGTCCTCCATATTATTGAGACAGTTTTTTCAATGTCTAAATGTCAGTTTTGCAGTCCTCCCAAATAGATATCTTATTCAGCCTTGATGATTTGAGAAGAAAACAATCACACACTACTTTACAAACACTGTGCATGTTTTATTTCCAAGGGGTTCTGTTAGAAGATAAAGTAGATTCTTCTGAAGTTAATCCCTAAAAACCCCAGACAAACAACAATATGTAATTTCTGATTTTCTATGACTGAGCTAAACTGCAAAAGCAGAAAAGCTTACTGTAGAGGAGTAAATATGTGGGAAACTGCCAGGTGCTGCTAATCAGAAGTTCCTAATTAACTAATCATCAGCAGGTGTGAGTTCATTTACAAAAGCAGGAGACGGATTTTGCCGTTCAGAAGTATCTGGGTATGTTAATATAATGCTATGGAAGAATGCCAGCAGTGCTTCAGATGTTGTTTCTGATTGGTTGATAAGATTCAGTGGTTTAGATCTAATACAGCTGACCATGTGTTAGGAGATGGTCCGCCTGCAAGTTCACTCCAAAGTAATCCTGAGCGACGCTTAGAGATAGTCCAATAAACCTGAGTGAAATCTCACAGTATACATGTCTCATTTTAAGTGTTATTTTATTCAGAAGGGTTGAAGAGAAAATGTTAGCATATACTAGTTTTTTAAAAAATAATAAAAATCCCAGAATAAAAGACTGATAAAGGCTAAAATAATCTCCTTTAGGAAGATTTTTTTTCAATATGGAGCCATATGGTTGTCTTACACAGTGAAAACCAAATATATCTGCACAAAAATCCTTTACTGGTTGCTTTAGAAAGCTACTTAATCGTGATTTACAACACAGTTTCCAATGTCTCAATCTTTCCAAGTAGTCTTGCAGTTAAGAGCCATCCTGCTTTTTTTCTTTCCCTGAAGGTTTTCATGCCTCATGGGATGTAGAAGTTGGGTCATGGTGTCTTATGAACTGTGCCTTTTGCAGGATCATCCAGGCATAGCAGTAGAAAATAGAGCTGGCAATTAAGGTCAGATTTCAAGGAAAGCTGTAGGCAGTGTCAACTGCCCCCCCCCCCAAACAAACCCAAGATTTTTTTCTCTGCAAACTTTGGCCTCTACATGTGGTATGCCACAGTTCAACAACCGTTTGCCTCTTTGTGAGGAATGGAGGCGGGGATGCGGGTCAAAGTTGATCTACCACTGACATCCTAACAGACGGGTGTGTATGAAGCCAGACAGCACAGTGAAAACAAACCTGATCCAAATACTGATGCTGTTGTCACTCAACTGATAACACAACACCGGGATGGTATTTACAGGGATGACAAGCAAAACAAAGGTGAAATACAGCACAACAGCTGTGTGAAAATAGACTTATGTCTTGCTGACTCATTACATTTTTGGCCAGCTGTCATCTGGGATCATTAAACACACACGAGCATTTTCAAAAGTTTCAGTTTTATGTGGAGCACCAGTAATTAGGATTAATTTTACAGCCACAAGAGCTGGACACCTTCCAGTAATTATGTTGATCATGAGCTCCTCCTTACACCAGAGAACTGTAAGTTTAAATGTCAGGCCATCTGCTGAAAGCTGTTAATGGGATTGTAAAATCATATAATTTCTAATAAAAGAGAAGTAATTACAACCTGTTAATGCGAAGTGTATTTTCAGGCGTCCTAGGATCCTGATTCTGATGTTTTTCACACAAGGACTCCACATTGGTATTACTTGTATTAAATATTAATGGCACAGTTACTGACCTGTTTGAACAAAGATGAATAAAGCAACAGAACCCCATTATTGCTCAGCCATTTTGTTTACATGTTAAATATTTAATAGAAATGAAACATTTCTGTCCAACTATAACCGTTTTTGTTTTAAAAGTGACAGCCGTTCTCAATAAATGTAAACAGGGATTGTGATTCTTGATTTATAGTAGCTGCTAAAAGTTACATTGAAACTGAATGCAGCATAATGGATAAAGTTTCATTTTAAAGAGTCTGACAAAATCTTTAAAATATTTACTCTAACATACTCTTAATCCCAAATAAAGGAATTAAATTCTCCTTTTTGCTTACATTTTAATTCTAGATTTCGGAAATCTGTGTTATAATTAATTTACAACACAGTGTGTAAAATCATCCAACTCCCCGGCCAGGGATCTTTCTGCATGGAGTTTGCATGTTCTCCCTGTGCATGGTGGGTTCTCTCCGGGTACTCCGGCTTCCTCCCACAGTCCAGAAACATGACTGTCAGGTTAATTGGTCTTTCTAAATTTTCCCTAGGTGTGAGTGCGTGTGTGTGTGTTTATGGTCGTTTGTCCAGGATGTACCTCACCTTTCGCTCAGAACGTTAGTTGGAGATTGGCACCAGCACCCCTGCTGACCGCACCAGGGACAAGGGTATACAGAAAATGGATGGATGGATCATCCAACTCGTATTCAGTCTGTTTTTAGATTTTTAACAAATGCAGTCCAGATTCCATTAAAAACTGTGAAATATGACTTTAATTTAGCCCCATATCAGGAACCCTGAAAGAGGTGTGAGTTTCAGAGTCATCAGCCAATCAGGTTGTTTAGCCATATTTCCTTACAGTGCTTACACCACACAACAAAATGGGTGTCCTGTGGAACGGGCATGTAAATAGAAACGTATTCTGGGCAAAAACGACGTTACTTATTTGCCCCCCTGGAGTGCTTGTGCCCTCCCTCCACCCAATGCTGCCCGTGGTGGTGAGCCATATTGGCCAAATCAAAAAACTGCATTTGGAACAGAAACTATGTTCTAAACTTCTTCTGAAATAAATCCAGTCCATGTACTGCTCTCCCAAATAAGCATGTTTACAATGCCCTTCAGTGCATTTCTAAAGTGCAGATTATAAACCAAATCTTAATCAGTAGAGCTGCCGGCATGAAGCAACACGCTGGGCCTTCATTAGATAATCAACACCAAAGTTGATTTGCTTTCAGAACTTCTATGAACAGAAAGAAAAGAATCTGCTGTGGGGGAGGAAACAAATACAAGACCAGGGGAAAATAATGGATGTATAGGGCTGGAGAAAATTACCACTTACCAATATGAGGAGGCTGTCATTAATGTACATAAATATGCACATTCATGCATGTTCCCCCCCCACACACACACACCCCTGTGCCTCTTTACTCTTTGATCCTTTCATCATCTCTTCCACTCTTCTGCTCTGTAACCTGACATTTCTCCATCTAACCATGCAACTCAAGTGCCCTCGCCATTTGAAACATCAGGATACATTTCAGCCATGATACTCCGAGTGACTCAGAAATTCAGCGCTTTGCTGCCACAGTGTCCTCTGAGATTCATAGTGGAAACTGAGAAAGAGAGAAACCCATTAAGTCTGCCATGCCACTTGAGTTCTCCAATATAGCTTTTCTCTTAAACTTTCCAAGTGGCTAAATGCTCCCAGCTGATGTCCATCCACAATCCCCTCGCCCCAGGCTTCAGCTCCTCAAGGGAGGTAGGAGTTGGGTCAATGTGTCAAAACATCGTTTTACAGGATCAGTAGAAAATAAGGTCAAAGAAAAAGAAAATGTTATATCTCTAATCTTGAACAAACACACACGCTCATACCTAAGAACAGTTTAGAGAAACCATTCAACCCTACAGTGATATTTTTGATCTTCAGGAGGAAGCCAGAGTACCTGGGGAGAACGTACACATGTGAGGAGAGAACATGTAAATTCCATGCAGAAGCCCCCCAAGCTTGTATTCAAACCTGGGGCCTTCTTTACCCAAGGGGAAAATTTGTAAAACGTCAAGCGGTCTTTCTATTTCTGCAAGCTGCTGTAGCATAAAAAGAAGAATAACTAAGTTATGCTGTGTTGCTTCTAACTGTGGTCTGTGAAACGTGGAGCATTGTGTGGGCTCTCAGGAAGAAGAAGAGGTAGAAAGGGAGTCGAAGTTGATGCGAAGCGAGGTTTTCGTAGCTCAAAATGATAATGCTGTTGTCACTTAGTTAATAAAAACCAGTACGTATCTTTAAGGCATGACAAGCAAGACAAAGGTGGCACACAGTGCAAAAGCTTTGGGAAAACAGGCTCATGTCTTGCTGAGTCATTCTTTTTTTTGCCAGCAGATATTTTGGTTATTATCATCAATTAAAGTCTTACTTTATGAAATATTTCTCAGTAACCTAGGGGCCTATAACAAGGCGGTGTTAATGGCCTAGTGAGTTAGACGTATGTTCTCCATGTTTCATGTGTTGTCAGAGTCCATGGATTTGTTGAATTATTAACACAATTACCAGTGGAGAAAATCTGAATCACTGTGGCCAAACAAGCGCAGTGTTTTCCTCCAAAAGGAAGTGGAAAGTGTGACACGTCCACGCTCACATGCAGGCACACTCTGCCACTATTAACTCTGTGTTGCATCATCAAAGAAAAACCCACTTCTTTTCCCAGGATACTTTGTGCTGCAGTTCCCTCCTCACAGCCACACACACATATACAGTACTGGAGAAATACACGTGCTTGGTGTTTGGATGCACATTGCTCTTTTTTTTCTCTATTTTCTCTTTTCTTCTTTATTTCTGCACATTGCTTTCAAGTACAGCTTTCTTTAAAGGAGGAGCACTTCAGTCAGGAAACCTCCTTGGTGTCTTCTGACCTAATTTAGCAAAAATAGAAACTTTTGAAATCAGAAGTGTTAACAAAGAGTTCAAACGTTTAATCATTTCTCTCTACTCCGTTCTTCTTTTATCTTTTGAAGGTCTACATAACACTACCTGTAGGAGATGCTGACAAATGATAAATTGTGCACAGGATCCCTTTCTCTGTGGGAAGGAGCAAACTGTAAAACTTCCGTGCATCGTTCAAGTTTGACATTGCATCTTTATTTTCTTCCTCTATAATCTCTAAGGAAGATGAAACCCCCTGCATCCTTCTTTGCCCAGATAAAAATGTAGTTTTAAGAGCCCCATCCCCTCCCCGCCTCTCATTCATTCTTAAAGCCGGCTAACTTTTAAAGGCCTTATTTGCGTCCCATGAAGTATGTATATTTACAAGCAGACTCTTTGCCATTACTTATGCATGCTGTTTCCATCTGGCTCAATAATTTACAACGCATCCTAACCAGAGGGGACAAAGTAAGTATGGTCCTGAGAGCTGTACCCCTCTCAGAGTTTATATTTCTCTGTAATTGTGCAGGAGGAAAGAAAGAGGAGACTGTTCCTCTGGAAGTTATTTCACTTTTTGATTGCTAAAGTTTAAATGAGCTGCCAGGTCTCTGGCTCTTTGTGTGAGATCTCCCTCCAGGAAATGTGCTTTTTAATCCTAATTTATTGTTGCATTTAATGACCACATTTAGGTTCATGTGTGAGATTTATTAAAAAGTAAATGTTTGTCAGTATTTCTAAGCAATCTAACCTATTTTCATGAATGGTGGTGTGCCACAACTTAATGCTACAATGCAGTTTTCTATATTCAAATGCAATCAAGCACAAACTTGACCATTATAGGAGTTATTCTTTTATGGTTCATCCAGACCTTTTATAACTGATGCTGCAGTCAAAATGTTTTTAAAATTGTTGAATTGGGAGTATGTTGGTTTAATTATAGCTACATCTTTGGGCACAACATGTAATTTTCAGTGTAAAATACATTTTTTGTATTTTTAAATTGTATTTAACATCTCAATATTTATCTCAATACATAGAAAGTGCTTTGCAAAGGTATTTTTTATTTTATTGGTACTTTATGTGAGAAACTACAATCCACTTTGCTATGTGGGGTGAAATAACGATGCACAACACTCTTAACACACAGTACTCAGCATGAAACATGGTAGTGGCAGCAGCATGCTGGGAGGATGCTTTATGTCAGCAGACACACAAAGCTGTCGAGTTGATTGGAAGACGCATGAAGCTGCATAAAACACTATTTTGAATTGAAAATGCTCCAGAACAAATTGACATTATGGCAGAAAATGATCTTTTATGATAAAGAGTAGTCTGTCGCATAACAATGCATCAGTAAGATGTGAAATATTTTCCCTAACATTTCATCAAAAGACATGGAACAGGAACAACCCTTTAAAAGTTACATTTCTTCTTAGCTCTGAGCTCAGATTTCTTTTTCTACGTAAAAAGCTTCACATCTCAGACACCGAAAGAACTGTTTGCAACAGGTGGATGTGGAGCTAACCCATGATTACTAACCCTTCACTTTGAATGAAAGCGTCCACCAGCTGTGGTCATGTTGGTATTATCCCTGCTCTCGAACATTTAAGCATTAAAGGGTATCACACGCTGTTGCCTGGAGGCGATTACTTATAGTACCTTTGATACTTTGAACAGATTGTTCATTTTGCCGTATGGTTTCAGCTTAGTGAACACACTGGATTGCCTCCTGGGTACTTGTCGTAATAACTCTGTTAGAATTGTAATGGAATAAATCTGTAGGTGCACATAAATGTTGCATAACTTTTAGAAATCACCTCTTACTGTGCAATGGCTAACTCGAGGTTTTCAGAAATAAAATATTGCTCTGTTTCAGCTGGATATGTGGGAGAATGTTGCTGTAACCATCAGTAGAAAATTATTTTCAGCAAGACTTTGTGCAACTTTCAGACATCAAGAAAACTTTGATACTTATCCGTTCTGGGTGTGTGTGTGTGTGTGACCTCCACCAGGTCTGTACAACTCAGCAGACAGCTGGATGATTGTACCGAACATCAAGCAGAACCACTACACGGTGCATGGCCTGCAGAGTGGCACCCGTTATATCTTCTTCGTCAAGGCTATCAACCAGGCGGGAAGCCGCAACAGTGAGCCAGCCCGCCTCAAAACCAACAGTAAGTCGGAGAACATGTGACACTTCTTTGGGTTTCCTATGAATATTTACAAGCCTTGTTAATTTGGTTTTGGATTACTACTCCCGCTGCAAGATTTCTTCTGTCTGTGTCATTTGTGTTTAATAACCTGCAGATGCTCACATGCGTTTATCAGAGATTCATGTTTGATTAATAATGAGTTTGGAGAAGTTTTGGATCAGGTTGATCCTCAACAGATCATTCTTTAATCTTTTGCTGAGATACGTGGTAGTTGCTATGAAGGAGTGACGTGTCCAGTTTGATGGGATCAGACACATAATAGTGAAGTTTGTAATGTTTTGTGATTTTATATAAACCAATATTTTTAAAATTGGCATGTAGTAATCTTGTGTTACCTCCACTTGAACACTTTTTTGATTTTTATGTTTTGTGTTTGGGTGTTAATTGGAACTAGTGGCAATGCAAAACATGCTAAGCAGAAGGACCAAGAAAAGAGTACGTACAGAATTTCTTATTTTTTCCTGTTACTCAAAGATACTTTTAGTGAGTTAGTACCAGATTCAGTTTTTTTCTGTCACACCGCTGTGGATGTTGCAGGATCCACAGTGGTGCTGTATTACACAAACAGCACCTCAGAATTGACTCTTTCTGCAAAAAGGCTGCTGCATTTTAACACTGAATCAGACAAAGTTGTCTTTGCAGCATTATCTGTTTCTTTTTGTACCGGCACATAATATGGGATAGATATTTTCTTTCTAACATAAATGTTTTTATTGATGTAACAGCTGCTCCCCTGTAAATTGCGGATGTGTTTTTGGTTTTTCTTTTATCTTTTTCTCCCAAAAGCTGTTTTGCTTCCTGCAGAATTATGATGCCTTTGCATTGAACTTTTTCTTTATACTTTGTTCTGTGCCCACCGCTTGTTATCAGTTTGCAGGATGAAAGACCGAGGAAGCAAAGGAAGTAAAATCTCACAAACTGTAGGTCAATAATGTGCATAAATTCAGAAATACTAACAGCCTTCTGGGTATAGTACAGATGGAAATCTTGTCTTCTGCATAATGACAAGAAATCATTGAAAATTACAATATGAGAACCTGAACAAAGTATAAGAAGAAAAAAATATTTCTAATGTGCAAGAAAAACCCCTCATCACTTATTTTTAATTACAGGGAAATAGTTGCTCATGACACAATATGAGTTAATATTATTGTTAATACACTCTGCCTATGAAACCTAATGTTGAATATATATGTTAGAGAGGTAAAAGCCAAACTTGCTTCTGTCAGGAGTCTGTGGCATTTAGGATTAACTGCAGTGGGAAAATGTTCAGCTTTGTGAAATGGGTGTGTTGGAAACTGTCAAGGTGAAGGCAGGTTTTCTCCCTCCTCCTCTGACAAATAATCTTTCTTTCCTAACCAACTCTGTATTGTCAATTCAGCAAAAAACGTCTTAAAGACCTTTTTGTTTGTCATCATTCATTTCATCTCATTCATTTAAGGGATTCATGTCAATGACTCCAGTTGTTATCGACTGAGAGCAAGCAACGGAAACACAACTGCACACTAACTTGTGCAAAACTTGTGCAACATTTAATGACACCACATAAAAAAAGGGGGTAAAATGTGGTTTTGTTTACATAACAGGATGACATCATGCAAAATCATTATATCACTCAAGAGGATTAAGTCCCTGAAGAAGTAATTTATAAAAAATTTACTAACGGCACTAATTAAGTAGCTGACTTTGTAATTGAGGTCATTTTCTGATGTAATTCTCAGAAGTTTATTTGCTACAAAAAAAACATAATCAAATAATTATATATATGTCTGTAGCATGAATTTAAAAAGACCAGAAGGAGTGACGTGTCCAGTTTGATGGGATCAGACACATAATAATGAAGTTTGTAATGTTAACATCTTGTCTCTGTTAGGCCCGACTATATTGCAAGACCAAAAATTTAGCTTATTTGGTTTACTTGTACATCAGCTCTACAAAGTAGAAAAGAAAGGGTGTTTATCAAGGTAATAGATGCAGAAAGTTAAGCCTGTTTTAGAGCGAAAACTCAGTTTCTCAAAGGGAATGTCAAGGTCTTTTGTGGCAGTGGAAAATATTATTTCTTTCTACCATCTGTTTTTTTTTTCTCAATGCGTCTGGACCCTTTGAGTTTGCTCTATGTTTACTTTTTCTGCTTTGATATGCAAGATATCTGGAATTTGAAAAACTTTTATCACACTGCAGATAATTTTCACAAACATCAGACAAAATGCAGCACTTCATTTCATATATTAGGTTGATTTCATTCGTTAAAAAATTGCCAAGAATTTCTGTCAGAGTTCACATGTATTTATTTTTTCATTTTGTTTTTTGTCCAGAACAAAAAAGTTTGATGATAAATGTTATGACAAAAACTTTTCAGAAACAAAATAACTCTAGTCTGGCTTAATAAAAGATGTTAGTCCAATTACAGATGTAAAACATGAGCAGCTATTATATTTCAGCTCTGCTTCCTCTGTTCAAAGTAACAAGCTAGTGGCAAATCACACTCTACTTAGCACAAGGTTTACAACAGTTCATCATGCTACATCAAACCTCATGGATATGTAAATGTGTAACTCTTAAATAAGAAGGCAGTCATGTTTCTAAAATTTGATCCTACTCCACTGAGGTTTGCAAAAAGGCAGCTACATCGCTGTTAACATTTTATTCTACAGAATTTAATAAAGGTATGATTTTGGCCTCGCAGATGAAACAGTTGGAGACCTCAAAGTCCATGTAGCCTTAATCTTTCAGACTGATTGATTTCTATATGACTAAATATTGTAATGTCTGCATCATGCTTTATTAAGTGCATGCAGTGAACACTGGAATATGTCTTTTGAATAACTTTGTCTGGATTGTATGTCTAGGCTATAAAGTACCCCCCAAAAAAAGAGTTTCTAAAATAAAAAAATTTAAGTTTTAGCTTTCGGAAAGATGGCCTCACATTTGACTCTAGATACTTTATCAGAAGAGTTGATAGTCGGCTCAATGATTCCAAGGTGGCAGCTGCCATCATTGTAAAACCAGATTAAATTAGCATTCCTCCAGCACCATGCTTGACAGTGTGTTAGTTGTTTGTGCACACATTTTGTGTTTGGTTTTCTCCAAACATGTCATGTTCATAAGGGCCAAAGATTTATATTTTTGTTTGATCAATCCAAACAAAGGATATTGAAGTGTTCAGGTGAAATCTTTAGTTTAATTTGGGTCTTTATATTATTCTCTTAGAATCAATAGTCTTTGTCCTTTGTAACACATGTAAGGAACCGTTCTTCCTGTCATGAAGTTCTCTAAATTAGAACTGTAGCTTTTGGGGTTTTAGCCAATTTTTGATGATTGGATTTATCTCCCTAAAATAAAAAAGAAAATATATTTGCAACAGAAATTTTTTATTTTATTTTATATCTTTCAAGATAAATATGCTTGTTCTATAAATGCTTTATTTAATGTAAATTCTGTTCTGCTTAAGAAACGCAAGATTTGCTCAATTGTTGAAAAAAAATCATTCTTTTGGTAGGATTCTAATAGTGAAGGAAAATAAATGACACAAGTGACAAAAAATGGATAAAAAAAATAGTCAAAACATATATCAATAGTACACTAAAGTTACTGAAAATATTTAACATATGGTTATATAATATCCAGTACTAATATGGCACAGTGCTGATGGATAATTCCCACTCCATACTTCTTCTTGTACTCAGTGATGTGAAGGGAAAGCTTGTCCACCCACAGCCAACATGAGTCGAGATTATGAGCCTGTGATTGTCAAGCAGCTTTTTCCCAAAGCTGTGATGATTTAGACAAGCCATCAAAATAACAGCAAAAAAAAAAACATGCATATTTTTATCCTCAAGATTTCACAGTTTGTTTCCATCTCCTCATGTTTTTTCTGTTTTCTTTCCAACTCTCCTATTTTATCACAGTATTCAGATTAAGCAACTTTAGCCATCTGTTCATATCCAAGCTGAGCTTGGATTAAAACGGGTCACAAAGGTCATCAACATCTCACTTGCGCACCTTGCTGCTTCGCAGGCTCTGCTGTAATAGCAGGTTTCTTTCCTCTCATCTTGTCTGTAGCCTGATTGGGAGGATTAGCTGCCTCAGGAAGCCATCAGCCTAAGCTCTTCATTATTTGGCTAAAAGATGCAAAGCAAACAATATTGTGACATGACGCACTGCTACACCCTGAACAGCCACGCATCATCCCAGTCCTGTCTCTTCAGAGCAGCAACTCACAGTGTATTAAAATAATGTGGTAAAAGTATCAACACAGCAAACTGAAGTATCACGCTACCATAAAGTTAGCACCATTGTGTCTTTTCCAACACACTACGCAGGGGTCCAAAAAACAGGAAGAGTTATTTAGTGTCAAATATGCTTTTTTAGAGAGTATTTCTATTTAAATGGATGAGGCTTTTTGTCCGATTAAAATGGGTCACAAAGGCATGTTGAGTACAAGTTCTGAACATTTAACATTTGATAATAACTATGTCTGTATTTTTCTCATAAATGTATGCATGTATTAAGGACAGCACAGGAATGATCTGTTTCAGTCTAAGAAAAAATACTATATACTGGACAAATATTATGGGGGCTGACCAGTTAGACACCAGTATGTATTTTGGTGTGCAACGCTTTTAAATCTTAATTTTCGTCTTCTGTCAATTTATCACCAGTAATTCAGAATTACTGATGAGAAAAAGCCTTTTCTTTTTCAAAACACAGAACCAATCAAATGGTTAGTTTGATCATTTTGTCTCAAATATTTTACTAAAGTGTTTTCAGTTCAACTGACAAGTTGCCAGACAATAGAGATTTGAGTTGCACATTGGACCAAACAGGTTTTAGTCATCGTATCAACATAACGGTTTATACCTTTGAATTACAGTCAAACAAAATGTATTATGGTTAAAAGAAATGATGGAAATTGAAGCAGAAGATTTAACGTGAAATTTACTTCTCATTCACAAAGGCGTACTTATCCAATTCACACTTTTGAAGTCATTTTTTAGATGGTGGCATTCAAATCAGTACTGTTGATGTCATTGAATCCCATTTCATACCTGAATATTACATTAGCACACAACACTAGCCAACAAAACTTAAGACTTCATGACAAGCGCATGAAATCCAAGAGCATTAAGTGAGACCCGGTAAAATTCTGCACACCTGAGTTTATTTACTGGTCTTTTGAATGAGTACAAAGGCAGGTGCTTCTGTATAAAAACTGACAAATTACATCTAGTGATGTCTGAAAACAGCAGAATGTGCAGCTTAGCATTTAAATCAAGAACAAGGAATGTACTGTAGAAAAATCAAACATTGGAATTAGGTTTCAGCGCTTTATGTGCTGCATTTTATAAAAAGGAAAAGGACGGGACTGGTTCCAACTGAGAGGTTCTGTTGTTTTTTTTGTTTTGAAAATCCTCTGGGGGCTTTACATCCCATCACGTGGGATTCAGTGACTGATTGAAACATTTACAATCATGTCTGGGTGTGCTCTGCAGCTTTTTGGGTCAGTCACAGCAGCCACTCGTTGGACTCTGAGAGGCTGAAAGTGAGCAATGGCTCTAATGCCGTCCTTTAGAGGAAGTATCAGTGAGCTGCTAGGTGCTCACGGTCAACATGTAAAGTAACTCTCAGTTTTCCTGAAAAACACATGAATAACGCATGATGAATAAGAATGTGGTAGAGACGAGGGTCCACACATGCATGTGTGGTAGCGTGTGACCTTTTATCAGCGCGCCTGCACTCCTGCATTTACCTCAGAGTGAACCGTGACCAGTTTTCTACATCACTGTCTTTAGAAATGAGCTGAGAGAGCTATAAAGAGACTGAAAGAGGGAGTATGAAAGTGGATAAAGAAGTGAGAAAAAGAGAGCGTTGAGTGAATAAAAGACAGCAAATAGCTTTTTACACAGATGTGGGTTTGGAGAGTTCAGGACCATCATTGTGCTGCTTTTTAGCCATTTACAAAATCCAGGAATTTACAAAAAAGTAAAAGGGTGTACTTAAGCAAATAGTAATGTTATCAAAATAAAGATTAAAATAATTTGTTTACTGTTTATGCCATGTTTTACATGTTTCACTCCATCAGCTTTGATTTCAATTTGTTCGAATAAATGTAGAAAAGTCCATTCAATGTATGTAAGATTAGAGAAGGAACATGTACCACCGCTCTTTCTTTTAAAAAAAAATAGCAAAAGCCAATGTGATAACAATCATAAGTTTGGTATTAAAGCACCATATTTTTTGTGCTCATAAGCATGAAATTGAATTAAACTTGTAAATGAATTCGGTCAGAGCTTATTAAGGCAGCGGCTGAGAAAACAACCCACATTATTCAAAATGGCTTTTATTAATTTGCGGTTTGCCTGTGCTTTTTACTTCACTATCTGTCTCAGTAATTAATTATATCAAGAGCTAGTATATATACACAGCTTTCGCTGAAAATCCTTTCCCTTATTAGCTGGATATATACTGTGCCCTTCACATATAGAGGCAGCCATAATAATAATAATAAAAATGGAAAAGTCTAGGAACCGAGACACATTTCCATTTCCTGTTCAGTACAACGCTGATTGGTCAGGACATTAGCGTTATATTTTTATACTGAATGAACCTTGATAAGCTTTTCACATTTCCTAACTTAAAGCTGTAACTTTCATTCACTTGTCAGGTGACATTTCCTTTAGGTGTGAAGGCTGACAATGTACACTTCAGAAAAGGCCAGTCGTCTTATAAAGAGAAGCTGGATGTTAATTAGGAATGCTTTTCAAGTCCTTAAACCACCGAGAAACGTAACAGTCACCTCAGTTTTTTTACGCTTTTCTATCAGGCTTTATCAAAAGTCTTTCTAATTTTTTTTCTAGCAGTCCTCCCTAACAACACCTTCCGAGACCGTTACAGGGTGTAGCTGAAGAAGAACATAATAACGATGGACAGCTGTCTTCGCTTGACGCTTCTCAGTGGGTTTTCTTTCCTATCAGACAGAGAAATACATGATTTAGCAGTGAAAGGTGAGAAAATGTGATAGATAAACTCAGATCCCCTGGAAGTTTTCTAATCACACCCATCCTGTACCTTGTTCTATAGCTGATTAATTTACAATCTCACTAGAGTGCAGCTGCGTTTCATCTGGAGCGCCTCTGGATTACATACCACGTTACATATGAATTAGGTAGTCAGAAGACAACTGGCAGGCAGCCATGCATTTTAATTACATGAATGGATTTGTGAGTTCAGCAGGGATTCAGGAACCGGTGTGAGTTTGCACGTGTCAAGAGAACGCTCCGAATTCCTCCTGCGGCTGTTTCTGCTGCAGCGATTGTTTAGTTATGCAGTAAAATTGATCGTTCTTTCAATCTCGGCCTTGTTAGTTGCAGCTTAACCTAACCCTTAGCAAAAATGCAAGGAAATGAAATAGTCAGTTACTAATAGGATGTCCCACTGCAAGATTTCCAGCATGTTCCCAGCAGAATGAGCCTGGAATGGAATTACAGCACAAACGCGTTTCTTCAGCTGTGGCCCCTTTCAGCTCATATCTCTTCCTTGCCGTCGATGTGGCTTCTTTTTTTTGTGAGTTTGACAAGTTTCCATTTAGGATTTCTGAGTCTTCAACAATGCAGGGCTCCAAGACAGTATAACAGAGTTGTTATCACCTCTGCAGACAGCCAGATATACTTCTGATTACTGCTGTATTACTGAAAAGTGGAAACAGTCTAATGATAGTGCATGAACAAATGTCCAGATTGTAGAATATGCTGTTCCAAATTCCCATCTTATCTTTATTGTTTTTGTTCCAAACTCTGAGCAAAAGCTGTGCAGCAGGATGATTGATTTGCTTGTGTTGCTATCAGCACTAATTCGCTTTCTACAGAGGAAATATGTGTGTGTTGTTTACAATAAAAAGAGTATTTGAAAGGGGTTTGGAATCAAATTTTTTTTGAACATCCACTGAGTTTGTACTAGCCTTCTCTCTAATATGCTGTATATCATCCTCACATGCCTTCTTTGTGCCTCCAGCCGTGTAGCACACCAGAGGAAATCACATTCGGCATGTTCTCCGGGTGCTGCTTGCAAACACCAGCATCCTCCCTGTGAGTTTGGATCTGTTCATTTCATGGCAGCTCTTCAAATATGAAGGCGCCCCGGTGACATCAGAAGCAGTCAGAATCATAGAAATACACATTTATTGCAACAAGTCCAACACTCAGCTCGAAGCAAAAGAAACAAGGTTCCTATACAGTCTGGAAAAGTCTAGCACTTAATATGATCATTTTTCAAGACTGGATGACGATGGAACAAGTTGGAGTTTAAGTAATTTCCTATCCTTGCAATTTGCAAGATCATTACATAAACTTGCAAGCAACAAGCTGCGTACAGATATGTGAATCAAAAATGATTGGAAATGGGATATGAAATAAAGTTGTTTTTTTTAATTGAACATAATTAAATCATATAAGATTTTAGCCTTTTTATAATTATATAGGGGCATAATTAGCACGTTATGCACCCAAAATAATGTAAAGAAAAACAAGACCTTTAAAACAGAAACACATACAATAAAACAGACACAGACAAAAATAAAAACCAGATTCTGTTTTATTTGGTATGATTACAGGTATGAAATGTAAGTAGGAAGGGAATGAATGGCATATAATCTAATTAACCTTTTGAGATAATAAGTGAAGTTTCAGTCTGTTTTCTCATAAGAAGCAGTGGGAACTTCAGTGGTGCTTGTTAGCAGAGCTGAGAGACTCAGATTGTTGAACATGCAGCCCTGAGCCTTCTCAGGGCTTAAGATAACTTTATATTTGTCACAACACTCTGATACCATCTGGGTGCTTCAAATCAGAGACAATATGTTACATGTCAACAAAGGCCGCCACAGAGGAGAATCTGGCCGTGTCTCAGCATTGGGAGCTTTTGACGCAAGATTAAAGACAGATTGTGACCAGTCAGTTTGCGATGGCATCAGTTAGTACCACAAGGCGTTTTTAACACCAACATCTTTGCACTCTTTGTGCATTTTGCTTCTGCATTTTTTTCTCCACTTCCTTGCTCAAACCCAAAGTGCAACTTATTATCATTTGTATGTGAAAGAAGCCTATTGCTGTCAGGGATGGGACAGAGGAATTGAGTTTAGGGAGGAAAAATGTTTCCACACTTTCTTTTTCAGCACCAATGAGAAGAGAATTTGTGGGCATGCAAAAATTACAAAGTGAAATCCTTTTTTGGTTTTTGGTTTTTTTAATCATAGTTTCTTGTCAATACTAAGTAACACAAAAGCCAAAGCTTTCATTAAAATTTTTAATGCCCTTACAATGTGAAAATACAGGAGGATATTTAATTAACTAAATATCCATGTTTTTGTTCTGTTCACTGCTGGATGCAAGTGTCCACATTCAATTCTACATGTTTTAAAATGAGGTTATGGTGAAATATAATCTAAATCTGAAATTAGTTTACCAAGTGGAAATGTGGCGTTATCCAGTTTGAGACATAGATAAAAAACCTTCACAGTTTTTTACTGGAGTTGTATTTCAAGAATCAGGCTGGTTCCTAACATTTCCTCTTGGGAATTTGCTATACTGTATACATGCTTTTGCACATAGTTGATGTTGTGTGCATGCGTCTGTCTGCTTGTCCTCTAATGTCATGTGCGTCTCCCCTTACCCAACCTCAGGGCCAGCCTGAGCTCTCAGGAGTCATACCCTGGAAAGGCATGACAGAGCCCCAGTGTTTGGAAATGGCTGCGCTGGCAGCGATAAGCAGTTCAAAGAAGAGAGCGCATTAATGTAATTGGGTGCCAGCAGCACATTGGCCTCATCGTCTCATATGCACACTCGGTGACACACACTCACCACGCAGATTATTGGAGAAGAGTGTCTGAGAGTGGTGAGAGGATAGAAAGGATGAGAAGGAAAGAATTGGAGAGAGAGCGAGAGAGAGAAGGAGGGAAGGGCAGATAGTGAGAGGAGAGGAGGAGTCGGGGTCCTCATTGTGTTGCTCATTAAGCCATGGGAGACTCTGAGAGCCTGAGAGATGAGACGAGAGGTGTCAGAGTTAAATGTCAGGTCTGGTAGGGATGTGACTGACTTAGTTGAAGCCACATACACACACCGACATGGACACCGAGAGGTAGCTCAGTGGGGCTCCTCTATCGTTTCTACAGACTCCTATTATCCCCTCAGCTTCCTCTCTCTCCCTCACTCTTTAGTCTCCTTTTCTCTGCCACTCACCTAGTTTGCCCCCCTCAATTTTTCCACCCATTACACCCAAATTACTGGTGTCATTGCAAACTGAATACTTACAGGCGGATAGAAGCGCTTCCACTGAATTGCAGCAGTTCCTACCAACTGCGGTGGAAGTAAAGGCCATTTCCTTCAGCTAATTTCCAAGTCTGTGTGATTGGAGGAACAGAGGGAGATGCCGGGTGACTTCCTTCACTGTTATGAAATGTTTTCACCAAAGGCAGCGCGGGCCTTTGAAGTTTCGACTCTCTCGCCCTTGTAATTCAAACAGTCTCCTCTTCTGTTTCTCCCTGTGAGTTCTCTGCAAGCACTTCTCACCCTACTTTTTGTTTATTCACTTCTGCTGCTGGCGCTGCTGCTCGAACTTAAATTCCTCTTCTTGTTTCTATTTTGGTTCATGGCTCTTTCTCTTTCTGGTCCTTTTTAACTCTACAATCTTGGGCGACCTGGTACTTAAAAGAGCAGACACAAAATAATTAAAGTATAAGAGCTGAAGGAGTTTGATGCATTATTGCGTTAAAGGGATCAGAAAAGTAATTTCTGAATAGTTAACCACTGCTATTACTACTGTTAACTAGTAACTACTTCTACTTTGAAACACATGGGCTTCAAAACAATTTTGCTTTGGTCTCAGTCAAGTGTAGGTTAAACTCTTTTTTTGCCAGTTCACAAATTTACAGGATTCTGTCTATTATTATTTAGTGGAGCCAAATCTCCAATAGATAACAGTATATTACTTTGAATTATTGATTGTCAAAAGAGATAGCAACTAATGCATGTTTCATATGAAGCATCCAGCATTTTGGATTCACTATTATGAATCCAAAAAAGTACAAAACTATGCAGTTGTGAAATGCCGAAGGGACAGAATGACCAGAACTAGCTAAAATATAAATAACACAAATGTAAAAACAATTCATAAGTGCCTAAAAACGTCTATTATCAACATCTGAGAAATGTACACAATTTTAGCATTGTCAGTGTATAAACAGATGGAGTTGTACAGCATAAATACATTTTGTAGATGTATTATTTGCTTAAAATTCTCTCATGCATGCTTTCTCAGGGAATTTTGATCGTGCTGTACTAATCTGTAGACTAATATTTAACCCAGTGGCCCAACATTACTTTTTTTCTTGTCTGTTTTCCTATATGGCTAAATATTGCATTTCCTTTGAGTTCCTTCATAACTAAAAGCCTGTGTCTAGGTGCACAGTTCATGTTGTATTTAAGATCCTTCAAAGCTTTTTCTAAGCTTCCTGTTCTGGTTCTGTTTGAAGACCTCTGGATTCCTCAGAGAAGCTCTGTCGGCTCCTCTCTTGCTCCTTTTTAAAGCATTTGGAAATCTCCCTTGTAACAAAGAAAATGGACAGGAAGGATGTCTGGTTGTTTCCACCTATCCCAAGTGCCACTGATACAGTGCAGCTGACAGAAATGGTCAAGAAAACGAGAAATGTCCTCCTCTGGGACGAGACACTGGATATATCTGATGACATTGTGCTTCTGTCAGTCATTAAAGTTGCTTTTTCAATAGTGCAATGGCATCAAATAATTTCAACAGCTGACGGTGCTTTTTTGTACCAT
Organism: Xiphophorus maculatus; assembly: GCF_002775205.1. Taxonomy (NCBI): domain Eukaryota; kingdom Metazoa; phylum Chordata; class Actinopteri; order Cyprinodontiformes; family Poeciliidae; genus Xiphophorus; species Xiphophorus maculatus. Next base: position 14,355,196 of record NC_036465.1, on the reverse strand, counting down.
TAACAGTCAACATATTTTATTTTTATTTACAATGACAAAATGTCAGCGTATTTTATTGGGATTTTATGTGATAGTCCAGAGCAAAGTAATGCATATTTATAAAGTGGAAGGGCAATGATTCACGACTTTCTAATATTTCTTTTAAAAAAGTCTGAACAGTGTACTAACTCTGATAGTCACACTTTAACTCTGATAGTCCCAAATAAAATGTGTTGTTGCTTCCAGTTATGTTGATGCTTTTGCAAAGAAGGCACTATATAGTAATATTTTGGATTAAGTTTATTGGAGACATCAAATAAAGTTTCGAAAACCAAATTAAAATCAAAGGGCAATTAATGTTCAAATAAATTTGCACTGAAACATTATGAATATTATTTATAATTTCAACATATGTATTAGAACTTTAATGGAAATTGCATGCATTTATTGTCCGACCTTAGGTATGGATTTTCTTATTTATTAAAATCCAAATTGTTTTTTTTTTTTGTTTGTTTTGTTTTTTTCTTGCAAACCTTAAGCAACTTGTCTTCATTGGTTTGTAAAATCTGTAAACCAAATTAAAAAATATAAGTTGAAGTCAATATAAATTTGCAAATACAGTGAAAATAGAAGGAATAAATAAACATAAAAATTCAAATCTAATCTAAAAAGATGTGGCAAAAAAATTTTATTCACATCTTTTGCCACATATTGTCACAATCCTGACAATTTAATAAACAATTTTTACTTATTTTTGCTGAAATAGTCTGCGTCGTCTTGTTCTTGTTCTGTAACAACCCTTTCACTGAGCAGCGTCTCTGTCTCTCCAGGTCAGCCATTCAAGTTAGACCCGAAGACCGCCCACAAGAAGCTCCGCCTGTCCAACGACTGCCTGACCATGGAGAAGGACGAGAGCTCGCTGAAGAAGAGCCACACGCCGGAACGGTTCAGCGGCACCGGCTCGTATGGAGCTGCCGGGAACGTCTTCATTGACAGCGGTTGCCACTACTGGGAGGTGCTGCTGGGAGCATCCACATGGTGAGAGACACGCTCTGGCACGAGAGCGTTATATAAGCCTGCAAGTAGGCTCAGTAAACTCAGGCATCTTTGGGGAGTTTAAACCTAGTCTGTTATGCAAACTCCTCACTCACAAGCAGAGCCTTACAGAGAGAGTGCATGCTCTTGTAACTATATGCATCTCTCACTAATTGGCTGTGAAGGAAAGGTCTCAATGAAGAGTCTTCCCTGTGTTCTATTTCCTGAGATTAAGTGCAAGTTAAGTCAGTAAAGGGAAACCACTTAATTCTAATCTGTTTTAAAATAAAAAATAAAAGTTTCTTTCTTTCAGGTATGCCATCGGCGTTGCTTACAAATCAGCTCCGAAAAATGAGTGGAGCGGCAAGAACTCGTCCTCGTGGGTGTTCTCGCGCTGCAACAACAACTTCATGGTGCGGCACGACGGTAAGGAGATGCTGGTGGAGGCGAGCCTGCAGCTGCGGCGGCTCGGTGTCCTCCTGGACTACGACAACAATTCGCTGTCCTTCTACGACGCCATGAATTCCCAGCACATTCATACTTTCGAAATCTCCTTCCTCCTGCCTGTTGTACCCACTTTTATGATCTGGAACAAGTCAGTCATGATTCTCTCAGGACTACCTGTCCCAGATTTTGTCGATGGGGTGGCTACAGATCTCCAAGAGCAGCAGCAGCAGCAAATGGGTCTGTGTCGACAGGAATCGCCGTACTTGACGGGGATGAAAACCTGCCACTGACTAAGCTTGCGACAGAAGAGTGGATTAGGACCTGACAGACACTGACGGCTTGACTGAGCTTTGCTCTGATCCTCAAGAAGGAATGGGTGACTGTCTGAAAGCATTGGAAAAATGTTACTCCTGTTAGTTTGTAGCCACTCTGTGTTTTGCATATTCATCTAGCTTACAGGAAAGGTCTGTTTGACTGAAAAGATCAATGTGTGTTAAGTTCATCAAATGCCCTGCAGTCACTGTCAAAGGCAGCTTGAGCAGGACGGGATTCCTGGTTTTCAGAACCATTTTAGGCCCTTCTGTTTTTATTTCTTTTTCTTCCTTTGACCCCCTCGGCAGGAGATCAAGGTGAAAATCGTTCAAGTTTAAAGTTTCAAGATAGAGCTAGCGGGATTAAGTCTCATTAACTTAATCATGAAAAGTCTTATTTTTAAATTGTGAAATTTTTCGTGCAACAGGAGCAAATACATCGGCATACCACCAACAGGTGCATCTTAGTAAATTATAACACCACTCTTTAAAAGCTTAAAATGATTCTAGAAACATAAATGTCTGCCTCCTCCTCCTGGAGCAGTGAGTGGCATGAAATTGATGCTGTACACATGAAGGCTGCAGATTTCTTCCCCATTCTCATTCTGCCCATTTTCTCTCATGACTATGGATAATGAGAGCATAATCTTTAATAGCTTTTATAAATATAGATTTTTGGCCTCCTGAGGAGAAATGTATAATAATACATATTTGAACTCAGCTCATCTGTGTTGTTAGGCCTGATATTTATCATCTTCCTCTAAACCTAAAGCCAACAGAAAGAAAGTCGTATGGATTTCAAAGTTTGCTCAGCCACCAAATCATCACTGTGGAGCTTTAGAGATGACCTCAGTAAAACTTATGATTTCTGATTTTTTTTTTTTTAAAAATGTCACTTTGAAATTTCTTTTTATTTAATTATTTAAATTACTGGAATAAATTTCCCAACATCAATTACATAACGATGTTATAATTCACTGAGACACACCTGTATAGTACAGCTTCCAGAAAATAAGCATATTCTTCCACACCTTAGTCCAAAACTGCAAAAAGATTAAATATTTTGTTTGTTGTAAATTTGGATGCCAATTTATAACAGTGATTTGAATAAGTGATTGCAATTTACTTGTAAATACTTGTTTTCTGTGTCCTTGGTAGCTGTAACTTAGCTTTCCTAAAGCCTTCTCCTCGTTCTTCCTCCTAGATTTATCCCATCAGCCCTGTTTGTGTGAGTGGGTCCAAACTTCCAGGTTCCAGGAAGCTTTAACGTTGCTCCCAGATTTTGTTTCTACAACATCACAGGGAGCAGATTTGCATCATGTGACTACTCTGTTTGTAAGATAAGAGACTTATTGGACACAAGAAAACAAAAGTAGTATTTATAGAAAGGAAGATGGTTTAACTTTATTTTAACGTTACAAAATATTCATGATGCACTTTTTGAACTTGACATCATTTGCCCTCTGTGTTGTAAAGTAGAGCTAGAAGTGAGTGGCAGGTTACAGTGGGGAGGATAAGTGAAAGAAAACACTGTGTTAAATTATGTTTACCATTAAAATGAGTGTGGTGCAGAAAAATGCTGACAACTTTTCAGGCAACTCTTATTGTTGCGCAGAGCAAAATATAACAATGAAAAGATCTTTAATTCCTCATTGCACTTTGAAACAGCATACAGTAAAGTTAGCTTTCTTTGGAAAAGGGATGTGATTTTTATCTAAATGTTGATAAATTAACAACTTTTTTTTTACTCTGATATTAAATTTTCAGGGCTGAAGAGGGTTAACACTTGCTATTTGTTGCAGTGTCACGGCATGACTGTGTTTTCCTCCACATATGTGCACATTTTAACACCACATAATGCTCCATGTCACAAACAGTGCATGCAGCATTATCAGATCACAGGAGCTCACTGGGAAGTTCACTACATATAGTTTCATTGTTCATCATACAGCAGATTAACTCCAGTTATTCTTCGCTATTCACATTTAGTTATAGCTCGAGGTGTTCATAAGTTGTTGGGGGTTTTTTGTTAGGTTTCAAGGCTTAGTGTGTGTTTTTTCTGGTTTGACATTCAGGTAGCAGTGCTGACCCAGACAATCAATGTGTATTATACTGTAGTTTAGGCAGATTAAAGAGGTTGCACAGAGGAAAAAGCTGACAAAAAACTGACACTGGATGTTGGGTAAATGAAAAAATATCTATATGTAAGTAGTCTTTTAAAACTGATCACACCATATGAGAATTTTGCATTGACTCTCATTTGCCATTTTCTATTCTGACAACTTTCGATGTCATTGTGTCCGAAAGTCTGTGAGGCAAGAAAACATTGGTTTAAATGTTTTCCCATCTCATGTATTAAAAAGGTTTTTCGTTGATTTTATGGAACCACAAACATCCAGCAGTTTACCTATCAGCTGTGCAAGAGTTGTCAGAATTGCACCGGATCAGCGATCATTTAAAGAAGGCCTTGATGGTTAGAGATGACCCACTTAAGATGCAGCAGAGTGGGAAATCTGTCAGGCTTCTGCTAAGTTTCTTTTGATTTTCAAATATCCATCAGTCTTGTGGAATAATGTCCGTCGCAGACTTGACCGCGCATTGATTTGGGAGGACGAGCTCAGTGTGTGTACTTGGCCAGGTTACTGCATGAATATGTGACCTTGTTGAAGGTTCAGAAAACTTTTCCTGTCAAAACAAACATTCAATCTTTGTTTATTGCTTTTTTGTTTTTAAGGAAAAAAGAAACGAGACAACTACACAAAGTTGCCATCGCCGTGCATATCAGATTGTTTGCAGTGCTTCTTTTTTGTGTCACAAGTCAGTACAGTAAAATATATTTACGGTGAATGACTTTCAATAGCTTCCCACTCCTCGTAGTGCCGTGTTTATACCCTAGAGACAATGCAATAGATTCTTCTTTTTGCTTTCCTTTTCAGTAGCTTTGGGACTTTTTTGTTTTTTTCTTTTATACAACGGAAAAGAAAAGTGCTCCTCTCCTTCATGGCACTGGGACCTTAAAAAGCAGCACAAACAGAGTGGCTTTGCCTTCATGCAATGCTTTCTGTTTCCATAGATATAACTGAAATACTTTTAGCCAGAGAGGAATGTAAATCAGAGGGGGAAATATATATTATATAAAGTTGTATAATGTACAAAATATATATGAACCAATGTTATTTATGTGAATTTGAGTCCAATAAAAAGTCTGATCCCAAAAATCTTCTTGTCTTTTGTCCTTTATGTTGAGTGTTATGAACAAAAACAGTGTTCCCTAAGCGCATTATTTTCCTATTTAATCATAAGCAAGACAAATTATAAGGTATTTCTGTAGAATACTAATCACTGGGACTAAAAATCTACAATGCATCAACTTTTTTTCCCTGTCACATTACTATCACTACTTTTGCTGTGTTTCTGAGTTTGTTGTGATTTTGTGTTATAGAGTAACACAAAGTAGCACCTAATTTTTAAGTTATTAATTTTTTTTCCTTCCTGGTAAAGAAAAGTCCATCAAGATCCTGCCTTGCTTAGCCATGTAGATGTATTTATGCTGATGTATTTATACTTGTGCTCCTTTTCACGTAGTGTTTTGCATTTAAATCCCGGTTTTCACTTTTGTTCTACAAACAAGCCTCTGGGGAATTTACAGAATATCTGTAATACATAGATTAATTACACATAGATGGACTGGATTTACTACTTATGTGCAGAGATGGGTAGAAAACCCAAACACTGTACTCAACTAGAGTTGCACAACTTCAACATATTTTTTTACTCAAGTAAGAGTAAAAACTAATCGTTCAAGAAATTATTCACAAGTAAAAAAGTATTTCATAAAAAGGTTACTCAAGTACTGAGTAACTGATCAGATCATCTGATTTAATATTTTTAAAGTGATTTAAAATAATTTTAAAGAGTCTGGTGGTAGAAAATGGCATTAGAACAACAAAGCTTGTGAACAAACGAGAGATCTCACTGTAACCTAAACTATAGGTGTGTGTATTTTTTTCTTTATTATGTATGAGTAGTGATACTTTCTAGAAATATTGCTCAAATAAAATTAAAAAGTACGTTATAGCAAAACCACTCAAGTAATTATAACTGAGTAAATGTAAATAGTTACTATCCACCTCTTATTATGTGACTATCATTTTTAGAGGCATCAGGGAAAAGGGGCTGATTACAAATCCTTGCCACACAAAGGCAAGGATTTGAGCTTTAATATGACTAAATGTAAAACTGTTTATGAGGTTTAAGCTGCGTTTCACTCAAACAAATTTCTTATAACTCCTGTGATGCCATTGATGAGTTTAAATGTTTCAAAGCACAGCGTTTGAAGGCCACAAGGTTTCCGGCCTCTGGCAGGTCATCTAAAGCTCGAGGTCGAGTTAGAGGGAATATACCCGCTTAGTTCGTCATCTGCCATCACCGAATACGGCCTGATTCCCAACAGTGCCTGCAGGCGTGGAACACTGTGACATTGACCCAAAGCTGATAAGCAATATGCTCACTTTTTTTGCTGTTGATATGCATTAAATTTATTCAGAGGAATCAAATATATTCTAGCTGTATCACGATTTTCAGAAACGTGATGTTTTTGATTTGATCCTCTAAACAAGGCCTTAGCAAAGATCGAAGTGTGTAGTTTGTTTTCTGAAGAGTCTAACAGTATCCTGTATCCTGGCAGGTAATGCTTTCAAGAATACAGAATTTTTATACAGCTAGCAGCAGCAAAATTCAACCACAGATTGTTTTCAACAACACAGGCAAAATAATGTATTCACAGCACATTTCAACCATGAATTAGGAGCTATCTACAAAAGGTAAATGTCTGATAAAAGCCTCATAAGATCTGCGCTTAAAAATATATTTTACTTGCAGACGCTGGAATTTAGATTAACTCTATTACATGTGTAGCAGACAGCAGAATGATTTTGCACAGAGAATGAAAAAAAAGTGAATTAGTTTGGCATCTTGTGACACAGCTGCAGCTATAACTGCTGCTGGCTGGCAAACGCCAGAGTGGACCAGAAGGATGATTTTAGCTTTTGTAGATATTTGATGACTGGTTATTACCAAAATGATGGGGCTGTGAGGATGAGTCCAACCCTGCAGCAATGATGCCCTTTATTTATGCCCCCTACAACAATCCTAATGCAGCTACAAGGAAACTGTTGTGCAACGGACTGCGCTGCTGCTGAAACATAAACTCAGTCTGCAGACAGACGGAAGTCCCATTTGGTTTATATAGGGGTTAAATATTTAAGAGGTATGTGACCTTTGTGATCCTGTGCTACAGAATTCAATTATCTGGTTCTGCTTTTGCTGAAAGAGCTTGGTTTTCTTTTGAAAAAGAAATATTTCATGGAATTCCTGAAGGTATTTCCTAGTTTTTCTCTATTGTTTGTGTTGTATTCACTCATTTCTAAGATCCTACTAATGATTATCCACCTGTTCAACGACAGCACCATTTACTACTGTCATTGCATCATGGGGCACTGACTTCATAAAGTCATTTACCATGTCCTTAGTTTTTAGTGTGTTGGTCTTTACAAATGACTTATGACTCCATGAAACAAACTCATCCACAACAGGCGATTCACCATGAAGAAGACTTCCAACGACTGGATCATATTTAATGTTGTACTGTGAACAACGATAGTCATTAGTATGCAAAATATTAAATAGGAATAGGGGAGAGAGACAACATCCCTGTGGTGAAGCAGCAGAAGAAATTAGCTGACTGGATAAACAGTCATTGACTCTCACACACTGAGATCTATCAGTTGAAAGTCTACCGACAAAATTAAAACAAGTTTAAATTGGTTAAGAAGCTTACCAGATAAAAGATGTGACTGTGTAGTATTAAAAGCTGAAGAAAAGTCAATAAATAGGAGGAAAATTAATAAAGTGACCACAGCATCTTCAACGGTCCTACAAGGCCGGTATGCAAATTGCAGCAGATCAATAAGCGTTTTGACTTGCAGCAGAATATCTTTCCTAATGGGCTTTTCAAATGACTTCATCTCTAGAGATGTTAAAGGAGAGGGCTTATGCTCATTTAGTGATGCAGGGCTTATAGTATTTGAAATTAGAGCAATAATTGACTTTTTTCATACCTCAGAAACCCTCTGTTGTTGTGCTGAGCATAATTGCTCCGCACACATTTTTAGCACCTTACCATACATTATCGGGCTCTGGAGTTTTAAACTTTAAAATTATAAAGATTTTACACCCTTCTTTCAATAAAGGACAAAGTCTGCGGGTATCAGGGGGGAGCCCTTGTTTTCCTCATTTAGTTCACTCAATGTGAACTCTTTGACACCAATGTTAGATCAGCATTAAGCATTTAAATGTCTCTTTTGTGTTTGTGTGTGTGTGTGTTTATTATGTTTTGATGTTGTTGGGGATACAAATTCAGAGACGAGGAAAGTGGTAGCACGTTGAAAAGGATAACTTAATAAACAGAGCAAACAAAAGAAAGAGCACAAGGACAACAGAAGATCTAACATAGAGTAAATGAACCAAGGACTATTTATACTACAGACTTTTATTACTGAATGTCACACAAAGAAGTAAATCAGCAGGTTGAAAACAGCTGAGCATGAGAAACTGAGACGCTGAGGTAAAAGTAACAGTAGTAACCTACAACATAGAGGAAAAAAACAAAAATAATATACTACAATGGAGCAAAAATAATAAAACTAGACATAAAGTTCAACAGACTGTAATAGTATTTGCTTAGAAATGAGCTATGCATTTTTATAGCCATAACTTTCTTCTTCACAGCCTGGTAAATCCATCCACAAAGATTAGATAACATACAGAATATACTGGCTCCATACCATCTTACAGACAGCTTTGATTTTTCTTGAGGGAAGACGAGCCTGAGCAGGTCTCCTCCATCCAGTTCATTAGACTTATTTTTAGTGGCGGCCTGTGATTGGAGCCTTGTCTACCTTTCCATGTGTAGCAGATTAGCTGGCAGTGAAGTGTGATACTCACGCTACATCTGCTTCCTCACATAGCTAGCCAGCTAGCAAGCAGGCTGTTGAAGTAACTCGTAATTACATTTCTAATTGCAGAATAATTAGGACTCCCTGTGTAGCTCATTAAGTCATTTGTCACCAAAGCTGTCAACCTGGTTCACATCAAGACCTTAATTACAAATGCAGCTATAGGTGGATAATCCTTGACATCGTATTTTTATTCAATTATTTATTTCTTTACATCCATGGTTTGGATATATATTATGTAGATGTGCCACATCACAAGAGTTAGTGACTGAGCATCTGGTTACAGTTTTCTAGTATTTTAAAAATGTTTGTTGATTGGATTTATGGCGTCTTATTTACGGTTAAAACACACAAACTCTAATGTGTGCAGTTATTGTAGTTTACATGCAACTCTGAATCCAAAGGCCTTTTGTGATTTTGTGAAAAAATAGACAATCATGTCCATGTAACTCGCCAGTTTGAAGTCTCAGGGGTTTTTATGAATGGGAAGAAGAAGGTAGGAGTTGAGACAAAATGTGATTTTCATATCACAGAAAAAAGAAAAAAAAGACAAGGTACAAAACAAATCTGTGGTGGTGACGCTGAGTCGTTTTCTCTAATGGACGGATCAATCCAGCCTCCTACTCCTGAAAGCTTAATTCAAAGAAACACCATAAAGTGCTTGGTTAAAACCGTCGTGGATAAAAGAACATTCAGTGTCAAAACAAAAGATAATTGCAAGTGCCTGAATTACGTATTTGTACTGTAATGTGTTCAATACAAGAACATAAAAATAATCGAGAAGTAAAAAGGCATTCTCTCTTTTTATATTGAGATTTACAGACTACCTCAAACTGCAGGGCCATAAGCTTTGTTTTTAAAGATACGGCCTTGAACATCTGTGACTAAAGATCATAAATTATATTGATATTTAGAGTGATAAAATCTTTTGAAAAGTACAGTTTACTTGAAGTTATAAAAACTACTACAAACTGTCTATGTTGAAATAGTGTAAAAAAATGACTGGGTATTTGAATACAACTAGCAGTTATGATTGTTAATGCTGCACTCTTTCTTATCTTGGTGAATGTAAAAGTACATTTACATAAGTGGAAAAATAAAGACAAACACTTTTTAATGAAATCTTGTCACAATGATGTATGTGTGTTGCTCATGTTTTGCATTTTGCTTGTGTACTCGTTTTAAAACATTTAAAATACGGTCGGCTCCCGCATCAGGAAAGACTGGGTTAGTTTTGTTGTGAGATTAATGACTTTTATTTATTCTTCTTCCGTGCCTAATGATCCTTTGACCATCTGGGGATGAACATTAAACGGTCCATACTAAGCCTATTAGACCAAGCAATTACCTTCCGAATTAATCATAAAATAGGTTGAGCTGCTCTCAGTTGGAGCCGCTTTAAGAATTCAACATAACAAGGTAAATTAATCTTCCTATGTGTAGACAGAGCATGTGCATAGAGCAGCACAAGCTTAAGGGTTACTTCTTTTTCCATTTCCATAGCATTTACATAACATGTGCATCATTGATATTAGGGCACCTTGATTCATCTGGAGGTCAGATTGTGTATCCTGCAGTGTCAAATGTGTAGAATAGAGCGATGCCGGGGCATTTTATACATAAAACCACGTATCTTCACACAGTATTCAAAAGCAAGTCATAAATAAAATAGTGTGAAGGATGCTTTTCACTTATGGGCACCTAAAACCTTTCCAGAGATTTACAGTAAGACAGTAATTGTGTCAAACTATTGTGGTGTAAACAAATAATAATAATAAAAAAACTTTTATTATTGTGATCAGGATTCTGTGAATTCATCAGAATGTAGTTAAAGCAGTAAGTTCCAGTTACCACACCAATAAAAAGGGCTTGTGAGAAAACCCTGCTGCTTTTTCACATTTTACTCTTAACCTCATAAAATTGCATGAAAATAATATAATTTCTAACGTTCCACCTTTTTTTGTTTCACTCCTGCTATCAATGTCTAAATTTTCATGGAAGCTTTTCGTCTAGCAGCTCTGTAAATACCACAAATATTGATCACGCACCATTTCTGCAGCATTAATCCTACCAGCATTTCCACTAATAACCCAATAAGTTGTGCAAACAATAATTAGCAGAGCTAATGCACACCCACAGTCAAGAAGTCTCCATTAGCATTTTTAATTACTTTCCTAATTTTTTTGATGCACAACTCCCTTGGCTGATCGTAATGCAAATCGCCCCAAGTACTGCAGCATTTTCAGGAAATCAGCTCTTTACTTTCAGTGTTGAAATGTGATATATGCATTCAGTTAATCCCAAACCCTTGACGAAATGCAGTGAGATATGTCAGCCTCTTTGAGTGGCCATCTGTGTTTCAAATTTGTGTCGTTGGGTGCAGGTTTGTCACTGCTAAAAATGTGCAGCTGGACGTAATGAAGCAAAAATCTGCATGAAGCTCTGAGCACAGATTCACCGTCACACACACACACCTGGTCTTGTTGCTCCCACAGCACCTTTCAGGGTTTACTGATATCCACGCAAAAGGTGGTAATTTCATTACGATCTGCTTAGCAGAGAGGCAGCTACTCTATTTAAATCTGGCTGATTTAGAGACTGATCTGTTCTCACATGGGAGAGTTTGACAGAGAGAGTGGGAGTTGAAGTGTGCCAACTCCTTAGTCTAATTCTGTGGTGCCTGCTTGTCTGTGGGTGGCTGCTTGTGTTTGATAATAAGGTTGTTTTTATTTTCCCTACTTCATTTTCAGCTGCTTCACCTTTGCTCAGAAACTCTTGTTCCTTTTTACTGAACAAATAAACCATGTGAACGGTATAAGTAGTAGTTAAAACTGATATAATATATACTCGTTGCTTTACGGCCTGCTGAGACAGACAGTGGCTATTTTAATCTCCGTAATGAAGATGCATAGCTCGTCACAGAGAAATGTGCGCAGTATCTTGGCAGCTTGATAGAGGAGTGATGATCCTCAGGATATGAGGATCCATGCAGGTTGTGGACCACCCAACCCCACTGCCTCTGTTTCTATCAGAGCTGTCTCTCCGACTCTCAGCTCTCACACTCCACTCCATCACTATCTAGATGAACCTCTAAAGGTGGAATCAATCACCGCTCCCCGCTGTCATTTCAAGGAACCCTGGTGGTTTGGCCGTCCTCCTGAACGAAAGCGATATGTCCTGGTGCTTCAGAGGAATCTCTGCTGAAATCTAAATCTTTCGATCTGAACTTCTGAAGGAGACAGGCTGTTAGTTTTGTAGAGATATCGTTACAGGTACTTCTCAACAGTGTTGGCTGTAAATCTAAAGAAAACCTGAACTGGATTAGAGTTTCACCTTTCTTTGAGTTATCTAACACTGATAGTATCTGTCACAAACTCTGTCCAGGAATCTTAACACGATTTTGAATCATAAATCTTGACCCTAATTGGCTAAATGACAACTGAGACGTTGATTTTAAGAAAGAACAATTTAAAACAGACATTTCCAAAAATTTATTGATCAGATCCATCTGAAACATTAAAGGAACAGGTTCCTACTGACGTATTCCCAAATGCAGCAGATATTTCTAGGTGTCTGGTTTAAAATCCTATTAAATAATTCATAAACCAACTTAATTAACTCAAGGCTTTGCTATGATTTGTCTTGTTTCAATTCTGTTTCCTATTATTTAAGTCATACAATCAAATGACTTTAAGTTCACATAGTCATTAAAAATGACTTCTGCCAGTGTGTATTATCTATAAATAAAACCACAATAAAAACCACAATATAACAGTATATATCTATATTGTAAATTTGTTTTTGACCCTGTTGTTTTTACAAATTCTGTTGCTGGGTTATTTCAATACAGATGCACATTTTTGACCTGAACACTTGCTTACAAGTGTCCTGTGGAATAGTGATTATTTTATAGCTGTCGTTCAGCGAAGATGTTCTTATTGCCTCTCTTCTAAAACAATGTTTCACTGCTGTCATTTTGGAATAATGAACAGAACAGTGCTCCATTAAATGTCTGAAGCTTAAGATGTTATTGTATAACTTAGCACAGCTTTAAACTTTTCTGCAAATCTACTCCTGAGCCTTCATTGGTGTGATTACCCAGATTCAAATGGAAATGTTATCGTCTACAGAAGTTGAAGACAATATAAGTACTAAGTGAAAATATCGACCTTTCTATAAGAGACTGTTGTAGTTTTGTTGTCTGAATCTCTTGTTTTTCTTTGTACACAACTTGGATGTTTCATATACTTGTCCCCACTTATATCACATAAAAGTGTTAGTAATAGTTCATAATTGCTTGTAAAAAGCATTTAAAGCCCCCCTGCGATGTATGTTTTATCTTTTATTTCAGTTCTGATGGGCTTTTTGGCTGCAGCCTTACCTCTTTTGCATTTTCTTATGTGCTCAATTTTGGTTTAATTTCTCTTTTTACTGAAGAAAAATTAATTAAGCAAGTTTACATGCAGAAGGTTGGCAGCAGATAAGCATATTTGTGGAGCCAACTGATGACGAGTTTATATTACAAGCTTATATTGTTAGAGTATGAAAGAGAGAAATCAAGAAACAACTTCAGAAAATGCAAACTTAGCAAAATAAAATCCAGTTGTGAGTTTAACAGATGCTGATTCAGACTTTTGATTACTGTTTACATGATTAAAATTGAAAGTCAGTACGAGACAGCATGTTTAGTGTTTATGCTGATGACCTTTATTTACAAAATAGATGAAAAAAAAAGTGCCATAATCCTGAGAAGCTGCACGGATCAGCAGCACAGATGTTTATGGGAGTATAGTGAGTCATGCACTCCACAAATCTGACTGTTATGACAGTTGAAGAACAAAAACATTGATGATGAGACCATCAAAACTTTGCTGCAGTTTGTAACAATTCACATTACAGACATATCGAACATGTAGAAGACGATGCGTTGGCCTGATGAAACCAAAGCTAAGCATTTTGGTCTGTATGCAAACACGATGTGTGCTAGAAACAAACACTTTACATCAGGTCAGACCATCCCCAGCAAGAAACATGGTGGTGGCAGCCTCATCCCATGGGAATGCTTTTCTTCAGCAGAGAAGCTAATCACATCTGAACTGAAGATGGATGGAGGTCAGCCTTGGGAGAAAACTTGTTACAGCCCAAGAAACTTTGACTCCAAGGAAGATGTTCATTCTAAAAATACATCCAAAGCAAAAAGGCCCAATTAAAATCAAAGTATATTCTTGCATTAAAATGTGCAGAACTAAATCCAACTGAAAATCTGCAGCTAGACTTGAGCTTTGATGTTTACAGGTGCTTTACTTTAACTATTGCAGAATCCATACTTCTGCATGCCACAGTATTTACAGGGCTCAGCGAATGAATCAGATAGAAGCTTTCACTTACCCAACTTTTTAATGTTTATTCCATGAATATTTGTCTAAAACACCTGCTGGTGTTCAGAGATTGAAGTGAGAATGTGGGAGTCTGAAAGTTTTAATCACACTGTTTCCAGAGAGCGTTTGTCCCCCCCATCAGTCGTACACTCACTTTTACCGGTTAATAAAGCAAATAAATACCCTCAGGACTTTCTAACAGATTAGTCCAAAGTTGCTTTTTACACAACGCTTTAAAACCAATGGTGGGAGAAAAAGAGAATCAGTAATTCTGCACTTATTCCAGAATATTAACACAAATGCATACTAGCAGAAGTGTAATAAAGCTATTCGTGTTCAAGTAGTTTATGCAACACTCCAACTGAAAGTGACAGAAACTCGGAGGCAGTTGCAAACAATCTTTTTAACTATAATATCCGCAACCATTGTGGTACGAGCAGAAAATGTGAACTGACATCAAAAAGTCTGGTGCAGAAACAGGCATTGCAGGGTGAAGGTAATGTGGAGAACCCCCCTGTAGACATGTAAGTGCTATAAACAGGCAACAGAGCATAAGTGGCTGCTTATTTATTATCCAAGCCATCAACATGACTCTTTCCCTGGGAGAGATGCTAAAAGCACCTTAATAATTTTGTTTAGTGAACCATGATAACACTTTGAGGCACACATGGTTGATGGAGGAGGCAAAGAACATTCACCATTTAAATGATGCATTCTGTTTTCATTAATATCCAGCCGTCTGTATCTTATTTATTAAGGTATCCTTCATACCGATGGAAACTCATTACATGTAGAGGTTCACAGCTTGACATGTTGACTTCATTAGATAGAGGACATGACAGCTGTTCTTTGTGCTCATGATTCACTTATGTGTGTGAGAGATGATCACTGACAAGGAAGTGCAGTGAGACGAGGAATAAAACACTCAACAATTACACCATTGTGAGATAAAACAAAATTTCATTTCATACTTTTGCTATTTTTCCAGCATGATCTGCTTTTCTTTCAGATTTTATAACCTTGCAAAAGGTTTTGATTTTTTATGTAAAAACAATTAAAAACTTTATAAAAACTTGCATTTTTCTATAATAAATTAGATTGTATGTAAAAAAAATAATTAAGTGACACTATAAAGAGAATATGTTTTGAAAGCACAAAGAAAAGAAACTTCAAGAAGCCATAAAAAGCAATGAAGGCAGCTGAAATCTGTCAGCAGGAAATTTCCTTCCTATAAATATCAATTAATATTAGTTGGCTTTCTGATAAAAAATGACTAAATATTTTCTTTCTTGCTGTCAGAAAACATATCATGCCACCAGCTATGATTATACTTTTAAATGTCTGAACGATCTGCAAATGGAAAGAACGTAATCTTACAATAAATCAGTTACCTTCTATAAATGTTGTGGCTTTCTAAATAAAACATTGATTTTGTTGAATAAAAATCAAATCTCAAAAACACTTATTTCAAATGAATGAAAAAAATGTCTGGCTTTAAGGTTTTATCCCCAGACTCACCATTTTTAACATGTTTCAGCTCTGACAGGTTCCCAAAATTTCTTACTGTGAGGCTATAAATGGATCCACCAACTGCTACTGTATTCATCTAATGTTATGTAATTTTAATCCTGCTCTTGGGGAACAGTTGCTAATCTTTATGTGAACAAAGTGATAAACAGCAGTGCAGCAGCACGGGAGAACAATTGAATTGAAGCACACTTCATGCGCAAACCTTGGTCCAGTTAGATGTTTACAAATATAAATGATTTTTAATTCATATTACAGAAGAATTCTGCTCTCTTAAATGAGTTTTGCTCTAAACTGGGAGCATTGATGTTATTATGTGATGTTTATCTTTGGATAACTTCTCTCATGTATTGTCTTAAATGGATTCATAGCATCTTATTAATACTTAATTCTTGGTATTGATGCAAATTTTAATGTCAATTTTTGAAAACATGAAAAAGTTACTTTGGCATGATGTATGTTTTTTTTTCCCCTCTTGAAATTCCTTTCAGTACTTTTTGTTTAATATGGCATCAAACCAATAAAACGTGAAAGTAGTACAAAATAGCTGTTTTTCTAATAGTCCTTTAAGGGACTAGTCCTACTTCTGTGTCACATATATTTCATTCATTGAACTTAATTTCCTCATTTTGATCCTGCCTGATTTTTTGCAAACCTTAATTTTCTACCAGCAAATAAAGGGAAATGAACAAATTATAAATTTTTGTAAATTTCCTGGGAGGGGAAACAAAGCATTCATGCTTAAGGAAACTAAATAGTTAGCACCAGCAATGTCTGAAGGTCAAAAAGATTTGCATGTAAATGCCCTTAAATGAAGGGAAACGCATTATAGAGAATACAGTATCTAAGATTTTAATGATTTTTTTTTTAGATAAACTCCTTTACATAAAGTTTGAGAATAAACTGACTTGGACCCAACCATCATAAAAATATGCCTGCTTTTTCACTGCAGGCATATTTGTTGAAACCAAAGATCATCTACTAAAAGAGGGCTCCTTTCAGAGAAAAAACTAACGGTCTTCTGGCAGTGATTCATGTGTAAAGCAAACTCTGGATTTGCCTGACAATAAGGAGGAAAGTTCCTTAGTAAACAATGATACTGAGATCCAAAAGGTCATTACTGACAAACTCTTCTTTTATCTTCTTGCAATAGCTCTCTGATTGCATTTGCATAACAATTATTTTGTATAATTACAGTATGCCTGTGGTTGTTGTGACCTGAAAAAATACTTTTTAATTATAGGGCCAAAAAATAACACCTTTCTTTCAGGGTTTTGCTGTGCATGAAAATGCCAGGGAACACACAAAAAAAATTATTATGTTTTATTTACTTCCACTTCTAAGAACTGGCTTGAAACTTTTCTGAAGGTCATTGACAAAATAAAGCAACTATATTAAACCTACAGCTGGAAGATCAAGATGTAGTTTCATGAAGAAATAAACAGAGGCCTAAATAAACAAATGGCTTTTGCAGCGTCAGAAGGAATTACTGAAGCAGCCAAGAGGCCCAAGGTAACTCTGGAGGAGTCAGAAGGGTTTGCAGTTCAGGTGAGAGAATTTGTCAACATGACAACAGTTCACCTGTTTTTAAGGCAGTAATGTGCATGACTTAACCTGGTTGAGATGTGTGGTTAACATCAACTAAGCACCACAGCAGAAAAGGTGACAGTAGTCACATCAATAGTAGGGACTTAGAAAGGGGCAGGGTGAGATCGAACACTGAAGCAGCAGCGTTGAGTGAAAGTCCTTAAGATTCTGATTTTCAAGTCTAAGGATTACAACTATTGCACTTCACCAATTACACAACAGGCTGTGGAAGGAAAGGTGAGGGGAATACCTACCATTGTGTGTAAGTTTTCAAACTATGGAAACCCAAATTAAATGTTAATGCCTGGCCATTTCCATCAAATTCCTGAGAACTTTGTAAAAACTATGAACAGCTGTTTGCTTGAACTTCCATGGCAATTCACATGACAAAAATCCCACTTTTGCATGTCTGTGGCTTCCAGCAGTTCTGCTTACACAACAAAACTAATTACATATCAATGACTGGAGACTGGGGGCTTGAGGGAAATGCATGTCCTTGTCTCTGAGTTTTCAGCAGTTTGAAACATTTCACATCAATTCCTGTCCATTCTCATTTGATTCCTGAGAAGATTGCAAACTGACTTTAACAGTCTTTTGCCTGAAGGTCCGTTGCAATTCATTTGACAAAAATCCCACTATCATGAAGTGGTTCAATAAATATGTCCTTTTTGTTTTCCCTTTATTTTTGATCTAGGATCAAAAATGAGTTTTCTGCAAAACTTACCTTGTTAGGAGATGAAACAAGCTTTGCTAGACAACAACTCAGCCTTTCTGGTTTCTTAAAACCCCACAAACATGTCACAAAGTAGATGTTGATACATGATATTGATACTGTTTGTGTTTCTGTTGATGTTTCCACAGGCTGTTGCTAACAAAATTCAGCATTTGCCAGTTTATTTCTACAGGCATCCAAGATCTTTTGGCCGGCTGCCTCTTTTCAAACAGCATGGTGATTCATCCCTGGTCATGTTACATTGGCAAGTGAATCACAGATCTCATGGATGGTCCAAAACTTTTATAAAAATCCTTATCCTTGCTGGTAGTGTTGCTCTATGATGCCCTCGCCCTGTTTTTATCCTCTCCATCTCTTCCAAGGCATGAACAGCAGGATCCCTGGGAGAGGGGATGATATTGTTATCCTGGAGGCTGCAACGCTCCACGGAGCTATGCATCAATATCTCCCATCTGCCTTTGATGTTCTATAAATAGATAAACCTTTCTCTGTGATAATGAACCTGAGATTGAAGATGTTTCCTGCCTGCTGCGTCTTTGTCTGTAGGCTGACTTGGACAGGGCAGAAAAATGGTGGGCAGCTGTTGGGCAGCTTCTTTCAGAACACTGCCTCAGTGGGATAATACCTTATCAGAGTAGGATTAACAGGTAGTATTTCTTATAGTTGTAGTTACAATGAATATATCATCTCCTGCTGTTGGATTTGCAGTCGCAGGGCTGAACACTCGTCGCTTTACTCAGTTAACTGACATTTCACAGCTGCCAAAATTGAAATGTCACCATGTGAGGGTTTGCAATTCATGTTTTAGTTATATCTCATAGTCTGGCGTAACTGCAACTGGTCCATCCATTCTCTACAGTGAAGTTCATCAAACTAAAGATAGAAGGGAAAATGGATAAACAGTGACTAAATCAATTTGGGTTGCTATAATCATAATTATTAGTCACAAGCATCAAAAACAAAAGGAACGGAAACTTGAACTACATCACTGTGTGAGATAAATCTATACATCTGAGTTTGACTTTATAAATAGAATCATAACAATAATCATAAGAGTTTTTAATTGCATTCTTAATTATCTGGATCCATCAGCATTTAGAGAATAATTTTTGAAGACTGATATTTTTATTTGTGGCAGCGCTCTATCATGACTTGGACAAAAACATAATAGGCCAATAGTTCATTTCAGATGGTTTTATTGTGAAAAATGTTGAAGAAGCTGTGCAGCATATTTACAATGGACATCCAGGCAGGTTAAAAAACAGCAGTACCTTCATTACATCTCAAAAGTCCATCTTCTTCGATATGACCTGTTCAGAGTCTAAACTGACTCCCTGTCAGAAACCTCCCTGCCCTCTTGCGTAATCACAGGCTCCGCCCACAAGTAGAAAAGATAAACAATTACTTCTAACTCAAGTAAATTCTTATCAAAGTATACAAAATAAATAAAATAATCATAACTATAAAAATAAACCTGTGACCAAAAATGCAATACTCAATTTAACAAAAATCATTCAATTAATATGTCCTGATGACGTCATTGCATCATCACGTGACTCCCTCCCGGCGCGCTTTAATCCGGAAGTAGCTTTTTTTTTAATATCTGAACCGGGAAAATGTTTGACACTGAAAATTACAAGCGAGCGTGGATCCACGACGAGCCGCGCCAGTTTGAGCTAAAAGCAAAAGGTAAGTCATGTCGGATGTGCATGTTTGTCTGCTGTGTGCTTGCATGTCGACACGGATTTTACTGTAGAACTAATCCCAGCTCTTGATGGCTCCTCTGTCACACTATTATTAAATTAACTAGATTATAATCAGACAAGAAGGAAATAGACACAAGACCAAAAAGTTTGATTTTCTAAGGAACGATAGCCTGAGATGATCCCTTTGCTAATCAGAAAACATGATTTAGACCTTTGTTCTTAACAAAAGTTGATCTTCTCAAAAGGATTACATTTCAATAAACAATTAATATATAATTAGTTCATAATACGTACACATACTTTCAAGAAGCTCAAATTATGCACCAGTTCTTTCCAATTTAACAAGGGGCACACAACTCTCACTCACCAAGGCTTTCTGGAGCATTTGGTTTACCTCTGCCAACTCTGGCTAATTAAGATGCCTTTCATCCGAGCAGACAACAACAATACTGGCTCATATTGGCACACCTACATTATGCTGCGTATGTCTAATTGAAAATTCAACTTTATTTTATGCATTGCAGCTGGCTGAGCAAGTGTTGCAGAGTTTCTAACTACAAGCACCAACCACTCCTTTTTTAAAAAGCAAAGTAACAGATGAGTCCTTTTAAAAGGACAGGGGCATTCAAATCCCACTGTACATTATGATGCATTATGCAGACTAGCTCTGTAAGGCTCTGGCTCTATGCAGCTCTCTGCACACACATCAACCAGATTTAAAAGCCATTTCAAAATAGATCAGAGGTAAGGCAAGTCCACAAGGAGACAAAATTCCTTAAGGGGTTTGTGATAATTATGAATACATGAAAGCTGGGGAAAAGGAAACATCTTTTTCAGTCATGGAAATAAACTACAGTGTTGACATTGCCAGAGAAAATCCTCCCTTTAAGTACAGATACAGTCAACCAGAATATTTAAATGTGTTATTTTAGTTTTCATTCATTTCTTTGATGGACAAGACTTACAAGACGACAATAAGTCAGATGTGCACAAATATTTACTGGGTCACTGATTTCAACAACAAATTGGGGATTCAGTGTTTCTTACATTTTTCAGCCACATGAAGCATTTAATTTTTATGAAGGAATTGTCACAATTCATATCTGTTAGTGGTTTGGTTTTCACCTGTGTTTGTATTTTGATCTTTTCAGTGGTGTTTCTCCATATTAAATCATTAGTTGAGATGAGTCCTTTAGTACTTTCTTGTGTCCTGCTCTGTGCATTTTGATTCCATATGTTAGCATTAGCTTTTGGTTAGTCAGATCCTCCGTTTCCATTCATTTTCTCCTGCGCCCATTATCAATCTTTCACTTGGTTTCATGCTCAGACTCCCATCCCATCTGCTCTGCAATCTGTTGATTATGCTCACCTGGTTTCCATATTCCTCATCACATCACATTATTTAAGCTTCATGGTTTCTTCATCTGACTGCAGGATTCTACAGTATTCTGCTGCAAGGAAGCACTTCTTGAGCAGGAAGTAGGAAGATGGTCTGAATTATGAAGCTAAATACAATGCTCTGTGGGGTAAAGTAGCTACTAGAGGCTGCAAAAGAATTGGGATAGTTGTTCACATTCTATGTCAATGACTATAAACATACAGTGATTTGTAATGAAATGAAGTAAAACATATTCACCAATGGCTGTGAAATATGGCTCTACAAAGTACTAACTCAGGCGGGCTAAGTACCAAAAACACTTTCCAGATTATGAGTTCTAAAAATAGAGAAAAAATATACAATATTCTCCTTGCACTTCAAACTTATTCAAGACTTTGTGTTGGTCTATCAACTTAAATTCTGATGAAATGCGTTAAGGTTTGTAGTTACAAATTCTGAAAAGTGTGAAAAGAGGTTTGAATACTTTTAAAATGCTCTTTGAGAACAAACATTAAGATAAACAAAGAAACATCTTTAAATATTTAATCAGTTTGGAAAATTGGAAACATTTTAGTTCTATACTCCAAAACATTGGAACTAATTATCTCTGAGCAGCAAAGCCTGAGGACGGAGAACTTCATGTTAGTCTCTTAATTTGATTTCATAAGTTCTTTATGATTGATGTTAATATGATGTGAAACTGACATCCCCTCTGACAAAATGTACACAAATGAACTGTTATTCTTTAATTTTCCGTCATCCTTTTAAGTTTAGAAGTGGGCAGAAACTTAAAAAAGCAAATATAATTTTTTTTTTAAAGGAAAGTTTAAAGTGATACAAAAATGTAGGTTTCAAACCGAAGTTTCTGCGTCGTCAAACAAAAATATCACACCTGACCAGGAAATGCATTCATGAATAGTTTGTACTAAAATTAATTTCTATTTAATATCCATTTCTGTCAATAGACTTATCTCTGCCGACTAGTCTGATACCCTTCAGATTCATCCTTGTGTGCATTCATGTACATCTGCTGTTTATGTAATGATCCAGTAATCTAACATAACAAGGTATCAGTCAGTGCTTTTGAGCTGGGATATTTTAAAACATTGCAGATTCAGATGCACTTACTTTGATAAATTACAGACTCTGTGTCAACAAGTAAACTGACAACATCTGCATAAAATGAAACTATGCCATTTCAAAGAAACACTTGCATGCTTATATATGATAAAACTCAATGCAACAAATAGTCTTAAGGAAAAGGATATCTGACCTTTGGAGCATTTTTAGTTTTTTATACAGAGACAATGCATAACATTTGAGTGACCTCTTTTAAAGAAAGGTGAATGGTACCAGGTTGTACCAAAAACTTGCTAATTTTCACCGGCTGTTCACCATCAATGAGTTGATGAAAAACCAGTATGAAATGTAATTGAGTATCTTTGCATTCCATACATGTCCAAAAAACCATGACTCCTATCTCACTACAACCAATCGAACCATTTACAATAATTTTGTGTGAGTACAATCCTACTCACACAAAATTATTGCTTACTCACATACTTTTACCATCAGCGAGTACTTACAGCCACCTCTAGAGGTCGCTCTAGTGACTAGTCGTTGTAGCGACAAGTTCTATGTGCTCAATGTGACACTCTAATGCTAAGAGCTGAGCAGCAAAATCATGGAGGATTTTGTAAACAAATGTTTGTATAAAGTATCAGATTTTCTAAACAAAAAAATCATATTTGAAAAGAATATGAGTGGGACTTAGTTCTGCTATATCTCCCAGAGCTTTTTTTTTTTTTTTTAATTGCATTTAAAAATATCAATATGCATGTTGTCATCCTAACATTGATCTTAACAGGTTGGGAACTTGTTTATAAAATACACTAACAAGGTCATGGTCCAATCTCTTTCAAAATGCTGGGTAGTTTTCTTCCCATCATGCCTCCCTGATGTTATACAGGTATGTACAGTATGTTAGCAATTGTAAGTGATGGGATGTCCCAATTTATTGTTCTCCAGCAATTGAACTTTACCAAAAACATTAAAACTGTATTTTCTGATGTTTATATTGTTTACATTAGTTTTTTTTCTAAGAAAAACCTGTGAAAATTAATGTTAATATGTCCAAATATGTTGGATTGGATGAATTGATATACATATTATTGCAGGAATTTATAATCTTTTCAGATGGCTGTATGGAGGATTACATCCAAGGAAGGTCCCTCTGTGAGTATATTATACAGCTTAAAATAGATGTTTTGTTTTTTAGGCTATAATTAAGTTGACATATTGTGTCTCATCAGCCTTGCCTGAGTTCATCTCCCTGAATTAAATCAGGATAGTTGAATTTTTTTATTCTACATATGTCACAGTGATTCAAAATGTTGTTAATACTGATCACATTTCAAGAACAAAGTCAGAGGTATATGGAAAACATCTATGTATACAAGACTATTTTTATGTGAAGGCATGTGTCTGTTGTGTAATTTCAGCAATATATCCCACTTCCTCCATAACACACAAAATAAAGGAGAAACTGATAAATGAGTCTGGAAAACACAGACAGCACGCAACATTAGTTTGGAGAATAACAGTTTATTTTTGCTCCAGAAGCCTCAAATAATGATTTATTGAAACACTCTGCAAACGTCTGCAAGCATGGCTGAAAAACTGGGGGCTTTAGTGATTTGTTTGTTTGATCCAGATGAAATCGACTGCTTTTTTTTTTTTCCATCCGTTATAAAATTATCGCGGCTTGTCACAAGCTACAAACAATTAATGCATCACTGAGCAATTATTGTTTAATTTATGAGACATTTATGAAAGCTTTTTGAACCATTGCATGGCCCCAGCGTGTTTGTGTGTGTGTGTATCCATGCCTTGGGCTTATCGATGTTCTGTCTCGCTTGTGAGCAGCACATGTCAGATAGAAAAAGTGCATTTTTAACCATAGTTGTCCAAGCGTGGCGTTTGCCAGAAGGGGTGTACAGTATCACCATCTACCTTAAGCAGATGATTATTGCAATCTATCATGTATCATATGGAAAAGGGAAAAATGCACACAGAGCAAATGGGAGATAGAAATGAGTGGTAGAAAAAAATATGAAAAAAAGAGCAACAAAATGCTAACCAAAATAATCCAAAACATGTAGGACAAAGACTTATCTCTTTGTCATCTTCTCTAAAGTCCTTTGCAAACATATTCTTAAAATATGTGCATTTTGTCGCATTACATCCACAAACAATGCATTATTCAGAGGATCCCAGTATTCATAGAGGCTAGGAATCACAACTGCCAGCGAATAGCTGAAGTCTGTGAATACTCCTGTGTACTGAAACTTACAGACCAGGCAAGAGCAGCTTTATTCTGAGAAACAGCCCACTCCAGAGAAAATCCGGAGAAGCTGCTGAGATTCACAGTGGGAGAGAGTCAGCTGACAGGACAGCTATTTGTTTTGGACTACACAAATCTGGAAAAGTGGCAAGAAAAAAAGTAACTGTTAAAAGAAAACTGATAGAAACCTTGTTTAAAGCTTGTTAAAGGTCATATGAAGATGCAGCAAACACACAGAAGGAGGTACCTGGACCTTTTAACAACGTGTGGGATAGAAAATAACTACTTCACCTCAGCCACAGAGACATTTGGTAGTTGCGTTTTGAGTAGACGCTTTTATTCAGAAGATAGAGGGGAAGTGGTAAGAGTTGTTGGGAACGTGAGATTTCAAAATATTTTTGTTTCCTTCCATCATCTCACAGCGAGGGTTGACTGACTTCTACATAAGAAATCCTGCTTAAAGCTTTAAATGAAATAAAAACAAATACTTAAAAACACAAAACTCTTTGAAAACACAAAGTCCTATTACAGCTTGTCCCATAGCAATTTATTTATTATCTAACTACATGCTTTAATTTTTCATCATATTTTTATCTTAAATTACACACTGCCACACTGGCTAATTGAATTCTGTTTACTCTGTGGCGTGAACATTGAATGAGCTCAGATGACTGTGGTAAAGGTCACGTTGTATGCTTCAATTATCTCTCATGGTTTAGTTCTCGGGCAACTCTAATGCAGTGGTTCTGAACTGCAGCATGTCACCATTTTGCGGTTCATCAAACTATAACAAGCAGATGATCATATCACAGCAACGACACATGAACAAGCACCTCGTCAACCAGCAAATAAGGCAACATTTGGGTGATAAAGGGATGTCAGAGGAATGAGTCTGAATATTCATGTACACTGTTTGTTTGCGCAGATTTTCCACAAAGACAACCAATCTTTTTCAGACAATATTCTCTTAAACAAGCTCATAGAGAGATTGGGCTCTTAGCTGAGAATGAATGATGTGATGCCAGTCGATTGATGAATGAATTAGGAGTAAGGACTTGGAAATGTTGCTAAGCTAATTAACAATTCTATGAGCACTGAGGTCCCACAATGCTCAATGAATGATGTTTTTGAGCTGGGCTCCAAGACACATGGTGAAAAATGAGCTAGCATTCCTCTAGTAATATTACTGGAGCACCACAGGGCTGCGTGTTTGTTACTCTGCTATTGTCCCTTTTTAAACATGCCTGCTAATTCCCGAAATCATAGCAAATCTTGCAGCGGATACCATTGAGATAGTTTGGATTTCTAATAAAACAATCAAAAGGATGCTAAGAACTTGTAACACTTGAGGCAAGACAACAACCTTGCTTTGAACTTAAAGAAAACAGGAACTAATTTTGGATTTCAGCTGTGGAAAATATGTTCTGCAAATGATCAGTTTTTAGGAAAAGGAATGTTTTCAAAATATATGGTTTCTTGGCTTTCAAATCAGATCTAAAGGAGTGAGTCTGAGCCACCAAAACACTAGTCCTGGGTTCCAAATACCATGTTCACTTGTCTTTCCCTTTTTTAAAATTGAAAAAAGACTTAAGTTGAATTTACTTCAGCTAAGATTGTTGGGGAAACAAATATTGGTAGTATTGATGATTTTGCAAAAGAAAAAAATTGTCTATTCACATGGGATTCTCCCCAGAATGCACGTTTTCAAATTAAAGGTTGGATATTTTTGTAAGGTTTTACAAAAAGTAACTTAAATGTATTAAATATTTTAATGCTTTTTATCCACATTTACCAGTGGTGGCAATAGTTGCTGAGGGTTCTTATGTTTGAACTGCAATCTTCAGCTGAAACACACATATTGCTTGACACCAACCTTGTGTTTCTGTTTTGCTGATATACAACAGTGTATAAAAAGGTTGCAGAGGTATCGATGCAGCTTTCTAAAACACTCTGGCTGCTGGGAGGAAAATGGTCTCATCATAAAAAAGCTTCAGATGAAATGTTACGTTTGAGGCAAAGTGATGATGAAGGTTTTTATGGTGCTGTCCAATTATGATTTTTTTTAAGAAGCTCTAAGTGATTTACAGGCCTTGCTGCAAAGCTGTTGCTGTGTACAGAGACCTGAAAGCAGCTCCGGTTTGGCAACAAAATGGACAGAAGCAGCGCTGACGTGAGTTTATGACCAGAGTTTGCTTTGAGTCATTTCTCTGAGCATTTTAAAATGACCTGAACACCAGACAGAGTGAACACACTGTCTTGCAGTAAAAAGGCACTGCAAGTCCTTACACCCATTATTCTGTGCAGACACAGCTGTCCTCCCAACTTAATAGATTCGCTAAGATAGCTCTGCGTTCCAGTTAAAATCCTGTTTAAAGTACTCGCTGCCCACATGACAAGAAGTTAATCCTGGTATGTTTTGACATGTTTCTTAAATGCTTCAGCCTGTTTTGATGTTTATATAACTCTCAGATGAGCCCCTCTGATTTATACTAAACTGTCATTTCCATCAGCCATGGGAGGCCCTGACCAGGATTTGTTGTTTGAAATGTCAGAGTGAAAACAGGCCAGATTGTAGGACTGTTGTTGGTTGAACAGTGGAGGCAGACAGGAAGCCCCCTCAAGGGTGCTCATACCTGAGCTGATGGAAGAATAAAAATAATTACTTAGGGGTTTTTGATTTACACTGACAGGCAGGCTTGAGGGCATGCCTTTACGGTGCTTCAGTGTCTGATTCAGTGTGCCATTATCCCCTAGCCTAAGTCTGCAGGTGTCAGCTTAGGCGTGAAGAAAAGCTCCGGTGCATCGTGTCAGGGAGGAGAAGCACAACTCCATCTGTCTTCCAAGCTTCAGCTTTCAGTCCTTAAAAAATATCATTGAGCTCCACACGAACTTGTTGAGCACTTACATTTTCACCACCACCTCTTTTTAAACCATTGAGCTGTAGTTGCAGTAAATGTAATGTTAATAGAAGAAAATTAGTATCAAGCTAAATTAGGTTTAAAATGGATAATCAGTTAGTGGTTTTTAGCCAGTTTCAATCTTTTCTCCTTAATTCTTAGGAAAACAATCTGAATGTGGAAGAGATAGACATCAATTTAAATATTTTGTGTTCATTGTCTGTTGTTTGATAGTCAGTTCTTCATTGGCCTGTACATAATCTAAGACGACACATGGTAAGTCTGACATCCAAAACAAATAAATATCTAATTTGATTCATATTAAAGTCAGAATATTATCCTGTTTTGAATGAACTAAAAACTTGACTTGGAGCCCTGACCTCTCAAATGCATAGGTAGCACCAGATATGTTAGATGCTGATGTATGCAGCTATGCCATCTGGAACCCTACTACTGTTCCTGGCAGTGAAGAGAAAAATGTTTTATTGACAACAAAATAATTTTTACCAGGAAGTATTGAATGGATGTGTGGCCACTTGTTTGCAACAAAGGAAAGGATGGAGAGAGTATTCTCATACCCATGGATCCTATATTCAGAAAGTGAGGATGAGTTTTATCAATGTAAACAGGGGAGGAAGACAGATTTCTGCTTACCCATCAAAGCTCTCTCCTTTAGAAAAGTTTTTTGTCTCAAAATTGTGTAACAATAAGAACTTACAATCAAAGGAAGCAACAATCCAAAGCACAAGTGTGGGAACACAACAGAGGTCGGCCAGGTTCTGCTTCAGGTTTCTTCCTGACATTTCTATGTCATTGTCACCACTGGCTTGTTCAGTGTAAAGCACTGGTGCAATGTTAGACTCTTTGTAACCAGCTAAGCTTCATTTGATTCATAAAAACATGGACAGATTGTGTGGCACAAAGTAAAACCTATCCAATCACTAATATGAAACTATGGAAGAAATTAGCTCATGCTCATTGGTAAGAGGACTGGTCAGAACTGGAGCACAGATTTTGTTTATTGATTTATTTATTTTGCAATTTTTCAAAAGGGATTATTAGCCACCGTCATGAATTACGGAGAAGCTTGGATTCCCATTGTGCTTTTAAATTTCTGGATAGGTTTCAGGTTTGTTAGCCGTCAAACGTTCTGTTGTTAGGCAGCGTTTCTTTCTCCCCCTCACTAAATAATTCACCAGATAGTGAGATATTCAGCTGGAGAATTTGCTATCACTAATTTTATCCTAAGTGGCCTTATTTGAATTTATTAGTGCCCAACTTTTCAAATGTCACATCATTATTCCGTTGTTGCTTCCGGCCAAATTCTCAGCTGTTTTCTGTTTACTTTTGAAAAATGTAATTCAGTTTTATGTTTATTTTAACTGAAGACATGAAATAAATAGTACTGTGTGCTACATGTCCAAGCACAAGTGAATTGTGAAGTTTGTAAGAATAATAATAAACATAATTTAAAATACTTTTTCAGAGCTTGCATATCTTTTGCTATCATAAAGTGAATCTTTTTGTGAACGATTCCTATGTTTGTGTAAAGGTTTCCATTGCAATAGACCTGGGTTCTGATATAACAGAAAACTAAAAAAAAAAAAAAATCAGCTAAAGATTAAAAAAGAAAAAACAATACATCACATATGTTCATCTGGACCTAAAACAACATGGAAGTATGATGCAAAAGACTGGTTACTATGTCTCCTCTAACTATTTGCAATTTATTTTGAGTGGATATTTGATTCTTTCATTCAGTAATGAATTTTAGCAACACTGGCCTCAGTTTATCTTAAGCTGTGTGACTACAGAGGCAGAAACAGTTTTTAAAAGATTGTTCTTGCTCAGTGTGACCACTGCGGCTAAAACCTCTGCCTTACTCTACACTTCCAACTCTTGGAATGAATAAAGGTTTCTTAAGAGCTAGGCCCATAAATTATTATAAAGCCTTGTAATTCAGTAGCCTTTTGGGAGAAGAAGTGATTACAATGCAGTCTAATAAATCCTGAAAGCTTTCATACACTCCAAAGATTGATCTTTCACATAAAACAAGAGATTGAGTGTGGTCTACCGTTTCAAAAATGAGAAATCAATCAAACATGGTTTTACATTTGTCTGAGTAACAAGCCTTTTGAAACTGTGGATAAAAAAGACTAAATAATATTTAAGAAACATCAGCAGAAAGTTTTTATTGTCCTTGGGAATTTTTTTTTTCTTCTCCCAATGTTATTGAGTTAAGTATACAGAGATGTATGAGACAAGGCTGGGAATATAAACACTGAACCACGGGGAGCCGATGGTACAGAAAAACTATTATATTGAAAGTAAGACAATAATAAAAAGTATTTGGTCGGCTGCAGCAAACTAGATTGTCAAAGGTCTAGAAATTATTGTGTAACTTTGATTATGTGACACAATTCTTACATCAAATGTGTGTTGCACCCAACATTATTTCTTTTTTCTGATAATGATGAGACTATTCTGAGCATCAATGTAATTTAATAACCAGTCAAACATCTTGGTTGCTGTTCATGCCAACGTCAGCATATTAGTTAGGGATTTTATGTGATAGACCAACACAAGGTAGTGCAAAGCTATGAATAAAAAGGAAAACAGTGTATTTTTACAAATAAAAAATTGGAACGTGTGACTGGCATGCATTTGTATTCAGCCCCCGAGTGAACACTTTGTAAAATAACCTTTCTCTGAGGGTACAGCTGTAAGTCTTTGGGGGTATGTTTCTCCCAGCTTTGCACATCTGAAGATCTAAAAAAATAATTATACATTTTCCTAGCAATGTTACACATTTAACTGCCATAGTTGAGAAATAAATGTAGAAGCAGCATCTCTTCATAATGAGAATTTTTCTCTCTTTAGCAAGATATTAAAATACATTCCTCTGACACATTATGACTTCATTGAGAGGCATAAAGGGTCTCTCTCTGATCCCCCGTCTTGTTGACACTCAAATATCCCGTGTTGTGTTGCCGTTTTACCGTTACAACCTTCCTCGTTTGAACAAGGACATATTTTGGTTTTATTGAAACATGAATCTCATTATAATTAAATTTAAAATTTTGGAAAATTGAAACTCTTGGTATCACAAGGAACTTTATTCTCCTGAATTCATTTCTGAGCTCTGGCAGGTAAATTAAATCTAGATAAAAATCAGCATGACTATACATTTTCAACTGTATTTTTGTACTTTGACTGAGCCATTCTTTTGCAATATATTTTAATTTAAGCCTGTCTTTTGCTCTGTGTTTCAAACATACCAATGATAAAATGCACTCACTATAAAAGTAAACGACAAACATCTCTTTTTAGTTTTGCTACTACAAGCCTTAGTTGCCATTATTCTTACAAGCATTTGCCATATTGTGAGGTTTGTTCATTCCTATCCATCAGTCCCTCAGCATGCTTCCTGTTTCCATTTTTTTCTACACAGTGTTTTCTTAGTCAATAAGAGTGGCTTCAGTAAATTGTCAGATCTCATCCACTCCACCATCATTCTTTGTCATACATCAATTTGTTGTTTACTGTGATTGTTTGCAAGGGCATCTGAAATCAATCATGTTAAGAACAGCGTCTCTCATTACCGATCACATTTCCACACTTTGACAGTCAGCTGCTTGCAAAGCCCTATGAGGGGTGCAGGGACACACAAACCCTCTTCCACACAGACAGGCACACACACACACACACACCCACACACACACACACACACCTCTCAAGGTCCCCTTCATGTCTGAGCGACCACAGAAATTATGTGCTGATGACACCTCCACAGATTGTGTAATTACTTTTGCCCCAGTGGCCCTGGCCTGTAAAAGAGATTTTCAAGTTTTAAAGCTGGTAATTGCAGATCCAGATTTGTAGTGTTTGTGCAAAATTGGTCGCAGCTGACTTTTACGATTAGATGCAATATGAATATAGATTCAAGTCTGAACTGCACCCAGTGGGGAAAAAAGGGACTTGCTGAGGTTATGTCCCGTTTTACCAAAGGTAATGGTAGAGGCACAAGTAAGACTCGTTTTAGCTCAGGGCTTTAAAACGCTCATTGGCCACATGCTGTAATAAAGTTCTGAAGCAAAAATTAATATATGTCTTGTTTTAGGTACGAGTTTGTGGGTTGTGTGTCTAATACATCGTAGTTTTGCTTGTTTTTCAATAATTCAGCTTCGTGGCGCTGCTGATTTATTTGAGAAATAAATTCACTGGTTGTCAGGGTATTGCTGAACATAGAGTTGGTGGCAAATTGATAAGCAGGACAGCTTGATCTAAGAAAATTGAAATAATAAGGTTTAAAAGCCCAACTAGCAAGGACTAGTATGAAACAAGGCTTTGGTCTGAGACTTACACAGCTGGTGAATGCAAGAAGCTTGGCAAAAGTCAAGGAAAAATCCTCAGAAGATTTATTGCTTGCTAATGAGTCTGATAAGGATCAGGCGTGTCAGGAGGATCTGTTGGGGTTTAGAGGCCACACCTGCAGCAGCACAGAGAGGAAGAGACAGACAAGGAATGCAGACAGGGAAAAATGAGAACAAAAGTCAACTTCCTGGCAGAATAATAACAAGAGAAGCTTGAAAACAAATTATTTTTCCTAGTCAGTTACAAAACAGAATAATATATTGATTATATATTCATCCAAGGGAATTTTTCAAATGTATAGATTTGTTAGTCTTAATAGCTTGTTGACGTTATTAACTGGGTTGTGTGAGGGGTTAGCGTGCCACAGGGCATGAGAATTTCTCCTTAGCTTTACCAACAAAAGGGAAAATGACTGTGTACTCCCATATGCAGTCAAGCCAATGTAAAATGTGCCAGTATTTTTTATCAAACTTACTGAAGTCTAGCATCAGGGTCAAGCACTATTGAGTTAATATTCCTTGTAAGCTAAAATATTTTGAGTTGACTTTCAAAACGTTACTTTTTTGGCACAATTTTCTTTTTTAGGAGATATAGTTGGAACAATTCATGGTTAAGTTATGAAAACACACCAAATTTTCTGAAAATTAATGCCCATCTATCATATATTACAATGTTTTTGCCATTTTTCAGGCTTACCTGGCCACTAATCTTGTCACTTCTGAAAAAGAAAATTACAAGAATGTTTTTAGGGAATATGTGTTGTATTTACTTCCTGCTTTGGCAGCTGATGCATCTCTGCAAATACTCTGAAAAAGAAGTTGCACACTTTTTGAGACTGGTGTCTACATTTCTACAGACATGGCTTAATAACACACTCTTTTCTAATTTACTAATTAGCTCATTTGTTGTCATCCTTGTCTGTATTAGCTTTTGCTTCAGGCATGTTGTGCCCTCAGGCACTTTAGGACAAAAATATCTGATTTGTTTTCCAAATGCTCAGCAGATCCAGAAACAAAGGAAATATTCAAGGACCACCAGGGTACAGAAGTGAAATCAGCTGAAGCTTTATCTTTTCATGTGTTCTTTTTGGAATACTTTATTATTATTATTTTAGCATTGGGACACCAGCAAAAAAGAACAATCTCCTTTGATAGAAATCTAGCAATTTAAAGGGAAAGATAAATTACAAAAAAATTATTTTTATCATTTACTTTGCTTCTGACCTTACTAAGCTTTTAACGGAAATTGAGATCACTTATCTAATTTGAGCAGCTCTTATATCGGGGTGAAACTCCACTATTAGATGAACTTCCTCTCAGGAGGACGGATAAACTGATCTTTCAGTAAAACAGGATGTTGCTGATGCAGTTACTTCCTCAGAGATTAAAAGAGAAAAGGAAGAAAACCTCTATAACATATTTAATAACTGGTTTATTCTGAGAAGTAAATACCTCGGGCAATTCTGTATTTCAGATACATCATACAGTTAGTTTAAGAGGTCCATACTGCCATCTGTTGTACAGTAATATGTATCTTACCTATTAATTCATTCAATATTCATTGTACAGTTTTCATTGTCTATTGATTTATATATATATATATATATATATATATATATATATATATATATTAGACATGTGACAACAACATTTGCATTTCATATGTAAAATGTTTTGCCATACATATGACATACAACAGTGTTGTATAGTGACGAAGTAAAAACACTTCACTACTTTACTTAAGTATATTTTGGAGTACTTTATACTTTCCTCGAGTATGAAAATTTTTGATGACTTTCACTTTTACTTCACTATATTTCCGAACTTAATTGCGTACTTTTACTCCGATACATTTTCAATGTGTGGTTTAGTTACTTGTTACAAAAAAGCGAGAGAGAGAAACGAAGTGTTTTGACCCCACCTACTGATTAGCAAGTAGCAAGCAGGCTACTGAACAAAGTCGGTATCCTACTTGCCTGGGCTTGTTCATCACCTCCAATAGGATACACCTGTTTCGCTTCTCCCATTAAACACAAAGCAAGTCTCGCAATCAGCAGCAGTCACATGGAGGAGGAGACGGAGACCACAACGACTGCAACTACATTGGACACGGCTCCAGGGGAACCACCAGCGGGTGATGAGAGCCCATGGCCTTATTTAAATACAATATACTCTTTCGTGGGTGTTAAAGATTTGTCGTACCGCATGCAGTTTATGTTATTCCTGCCCGAAGATGTGGAAATTCTATCTTACAAAAACTCCCCGTCCAACTTGAAGAAACACATCGAGGTAACATCTTATGAAATGGTTATAATCCTCCTGTTTCAGTAACTATAGCTTGGTCACTAGACACTACTGTATTGTGAAATCTTGACCATAAATGAACTTTGTTTGTCATTGTTTCAGTTCCACACGTGGTGTATTTCGCTTAGGCCTAATGTTGACTGTAGCAGGCTACCTAGACTCCTCTGTTCAAGGGGGACAGAAGCCATAGTGATAGCAATTTAGATTAAATTTAACGAATATAGGAAAGGCATGCAAGTTCAAAACCAGGTTTACAAAAAAGGTCTCCCTCTTCAGATGCCAATAAACTGCATTTCCCTCCCAATTCTTTTTTTCTTTTGCATAATGACCAGTTGTGTGCACCACCTACTGACTGTAGCATTGACTGATTCACTGATTTGTGAAGTAGAGTAATCGTAACAGCTCTTTTTCTTCATGTTGGCCGCATTTTCTGTACTATTTATTTTTCTCATTTTCAGCACTGACCTTACTTGAAGGGAAAACTTAAGGCTTACAAAAACTTTGTATTTTCTGTCCTGGAGGGTATACTAAGAAGCTGGTTCAGTTGTAAAGCAGGTTAAGTTAACCTTGTGCTATAGGTAAAGCACCTAATTTTCTTAACTAAATGATGCCTGCAGGTATATCTATTAGCAGGTTTCATTTTGCCTGCACTTGGTTGTGTACATTATTTTAAGTGTATTTGACAAGTTTACCAAAATATAAAAAATGTCATTCAACCTGCATTTGCTTTGTTTTACTTTTTACTTGTACTTTTCATTACATTACTTGAGTACATCCATTTTTACAGTAATTTCCATACTTAAGTACAAGAAGTTTCAGATACTTTAAGACTTTAACTCAAGTAACATTTCAGTCAGTGACTTGGACTTTTACCAAAGTCATATTTTGGAGAGGTACTTATACTTTTACTTGACTCTGAGATTTCAGTACTTTATACAACACTGACATACAATCCCTTCTTTAGGGTATAATGCAGCAATGTAATTACATTTTAAGCTCATATAGCAGATTTTTCTCTTTCCTGTCCTTCTTTGAACACTCTGCATCGATTCACAAGTCACTGCAGCTGAGTGATCTTGTGAAGAACAGAGCATGTTCTGTAATGTATGTGCCGTGTTTGAGGCTGAAAGATTTTCACCTTGACTTACTCCTTGAAGATTACACTGATGCCAAAGTATCAAACCAAAGTAAAACTTATATGTACGGGCAAATGTAATTTGGTAAAGAAATATAGCGGTTGATGTTTGCTAAACTACATATTTGCATAAATTTGCATAAATCAATCTAAGGCTCATAGATCCTAAAGTAATTTTGCATATATTTCTACAGTATCTGGTTGAACGGCCTTTTAATTTCTATGACTTGCACTGGATTATCTGTATCCTTCCATAAACATTTCACAATAGTAGCTCGTTCTCTTCTGCAGGAACTGGAGTAAGAAAGACTGACTTCTTCACACACACACACACAGACACACACCTTTTCAGCTCTGCTCACACGTTTTCCATGTGACTCTGGCTTTGTAATGACCACTAAAACAATGGCTTCATTGTTTTTAAACCACTTTGCAGTTGAGTTGGTGATATGCTCAGGTTTATCTTGAAACCCATTAACTTCCCGCCACATATTTTGAGATGTTGCTTCAATATCCTTTATTCTTTTCCCATTATGTCTATTTATTTCTCATTTTGTACTATTTATTTCTTTATCTTTGTATATTATGTATATACACATAACCTGCATCTTAACTCGAGTCGAGCAAATCTCAATCTTGTTGTAATCTGTTGATGACGATAAATCTTATCTTATTATTCAACTTATTTAGTTAAAGGCTCCCACAACAAACCAGCCCACAGCATGATACTGCCACATTTGTATTTCACAGATTGGATGGGGTTCTCAAGCTTACAAGGATCTCCTGTTTTCCTGCAGATTTAACATAATATTCACAATGTTTCTTCCAGATTTATTTTAATTTTGCTCTGGTTTCACTCAAGGAAGCGGTGTATTCTAACCTTTGCAAAATATGTCAACAATTGTGCCTCCATTTAAATTAAACACTGTAAAGCTTAGAAAGTCATGACATTAACTTCTTAGCTTTCCCAAACTATTTAATTGTGTATTGTTGTCATTATCAGTGAACTTCTAAACAACAGGTATGACAATAAAATCAAAAGGGTTTCTCTCATTATCTGGCAATTGTGGATAAAGGACTAATTTTGGTGATCCTAATTGATTTAAAAAAAATATGTTTTCATATTTTCCTTTGTGCATGTTTGGATGCTCTCTGACTTCCTTCAACAATCTGAAAACATGACTGTCTTTAGACAAGCAGGTTGCATAAATCTGTTCCTCTGGCTGGTAGAGAAAACAAAATTAATACAATGAAATTTCAAAAGTAACAAAACAGCAATTGTATTATAGTTCAACATATAAAAAATAATAAACTGATTATCCATAAACTATCTAGAACTCTCCAGCAGAGTAGAATAATATTCCCTTTCACTTTATTTTTGGTAAATTAACAACATCACACAACGAAAACAAATACAAAGTACTATTTTATAAACGCATAATTTGACAAAAAATCTTACATCTTACATTTTCACTTGAATGGTTTTAGCCCTGGGTGTTGTTTTTTATTATTCTGTCATTAAAAATAAGCACTGCTAAAACAATTATTGCCAAATTCACTACCATACAAAGACATTTACTGCAGATCGTTGACATTTTTATGTGCAGAATGAATAGTATTATTTGCTTGTTTGAGCTCTGTTGTTTCTTTTGATTACAGCTATGGCCTCACACTGTCTCTATAACTTTCTCTGCAGGACCTGCCAGCACAACTAGAAGCTCGTTGTAACGGTTCATGTTCACATAGCGTACTGGCTTCCTGAGGGACGGGAGAAAAGTCCTGCAACTTTCCTCTGCTGTGTAACATGAACCTTTTGTCACCGTGATTTCTTAACAACCTCACACGCTTCGATGGTACCTCTCAGGTGGCTTCAGCACTCATTTTTCAGATGTCCTAGCCGCAGACACATAAAATCTACACCAGAGATGTTTTTGTTTTTTTTTTGTTGTTGCATTTTTCAAAGTTTTTCCTCCTACATAGCCATAGGTGTTATGAATTATTTATATTTTCTATCCAGCATGTCTCCAGTCCAGTATTTGAGGAGAGGGACCAAACCTGAAGTCTTTTTTGGGTGCAGCAATGCTTCAGATGATGAACTAACATGATTTCGGGATTAATTATGAATACTTCAGCGTTCTGCATGTTCTGTTTGTTTGAGCAAAAAGGGCATTCTTGCTGAGCTCAGATTTTTTTTATTCTTAAATTCAGAACCTACACAAACACTCAGGGAATTCATGTTTACCTTATTCAGAGAGGGTTTTCTGTTTTTGACATTTTACTTTTAGTATACATTATTTATTGGTCATTTCCAGAGCTATTTCATGTTTTAACATCTTATAAAATCAATTTGAATTTTTTTTTAGATGCAAACATATCTTCCTGTTTAGCTAGAATATTTAAAAAGCTGGACGTTACAAATTACAGCTGATATGTTTTAATGGTTGCAATGCTGTGGTTACCAATCCTACTAACTAAAGCATCTTCAGGTAAAAAAAAATCTTATTTTTTATATATGAAAGATGAATGTTTCAAAGAGAAATCAAATAATAACCAAGACCTATAGACCATTTTTTAAAGCTTAATATTTGGTTTCTGTCAGTTTTCTCAAGTTTGTGGAAATGTTCTTGCTGAACTATTGTTTATGTATTTATCTCTCAGCAAATTATTAACTCATAAAAATCTACTCTGTTTTTTATGATCACTAATTAGATTTTTCTAATTAGAAAAATCTAATTAGTGGAGCCAGTGACCACAAGTCAAAGATAATGACCTGCCAGTACAGGCGTTTAATTCAGATCAACACTTTTTAAACAATTTTAGTTTGAAAGTGTCACATATGTGAGCCCTAAAAAGCACAGACAAACAAACTCTTCTTAAAATATGAAATCCCAAGTACAACACAATGTGTTCATGTTTTATTAATGGTGTGTTTTGCTTTCCAGTGACATCAATTGAATAATAAAAAAGCTATCTTGGAAGCTTCTAACTTATTCAACTTTCTGAATATTGCAAGAATTTTGAAGAAAGGGTGACCCATATCTTGTTCTTGCTGCTTAATTAACAAAAAGCCATTTTTAGACAAAGAAAAAGTAAATATTTAGACCATTGCCTTTCATTTAGTACTGCACATATGACTTTCAGTATTCAGCTCTGCCATGATTTAGAGATCCCCTTTATACAAAAATCTGACCGATTTGTTTTGCTAAAATATTCTATATTTAGTTTATTGCATGTAAAAAATAACTGTTACAATGAGACTTTTTATTTGAACATTTTTGCTCAGATGGAAGAGAGAACAATTAAAGTCAGTTGACCTTCTAACGCCAATGAGTTATCTTTGTAAGGAGCAGATTGCATCAAGTCATAAAAGAGAAGATGACAAGAGATGGATCTATTATAACCTTCCAAGTGACACACACATTAATAATTTGAAAAATATAACTCAAGTCTCCATTCTGCTGATCCATCATAATCCCAAGATCAAGCATTCATCAGTACTTAATGTTATTTCTGTCCATTTTAAACTCATTGTATCTCCCATGCAAATGGAGGACTCAAAGGAAACCAACATAATAGAAAAATCCTGTTTTTTTTCCTTTCATAAATGGACATACTGACACGAACTCTGAAAGCTGTTGTGGTTCAGGAGGATCTGTTTACAACCTCTGTGTCTTGACACAACTACTGGTACTTGACAGGTGAGAAAAATGTTGGATCCAGTGAAGCTGTGTGTGGAGAGAATTCAGTCAGTTGTAAATAGGATTCAGATGGAGATGGAAGAAGAAGAAATAGATTTACAGACAGAAGAAATATGTCAGAAAATACATACATCTAGTATATGTAGCACACTACATATACTACATTATATGTAGTATGAAATCTTGAATGTTTTCCAAGACTTTTCCCTGAAGAATCTGCAAATGTGGAACATCTAAAGGTAGTTTGTCAGGTTTCCAATGAATCTTTAAAGCTAAAATACTTTTTCTCTGCTTCTCTCTGATGATGACTTCTGAGCACTCGCGTCCAAATGAAGAGCAATTACTTGATTGTCTCCTGGGGACCGAGCACATCCAATACGTCTCAGGTAATTTTCCATTTTTCACGGGCAAATGCAAATGTTTGCTTTATTCAGCTCTGCATGTGTAATAGCAGCAGCACCTGTCTCTCTCTGTTAGGAGCAGCCGTAAGAGAAACGAACAAAGATGCTCTTCTGTCCCAAGACATACTAATTTTGGAGCTCTCTAAACAAAACATCTCTACATCAAAGGCCTTGTGAATATTTATGAGAGACGTACCTTGGACTGTTATTATCATCACACCTTGTTTCAGTCTGCAAATGTTGCTGCAGCTCCATAAATCTAAGATCTGCTCAATTTCATCTTTAATATGTCAATTTTTTTTTCTCAACAGCAGGTGTTGTCATGCTAAAATACACAAAATATTGAATATCTTATTTTATTGATGTGTGTTTAATTATTTATTTATTTATTGTTTTGCAATAAATGTATATATGATGTTTGCTACTTATTTAAAGCAGGAACAAAAAATGAGAAATGTTGAATAAATGTGGTTTTTTTGTTTTTTTTTTTAAAAGTCGCATTATTATTTGGTTTAAATGTTCCTAAACTGATGTCTAGTTAATTTGTCTTCATTCAAATATGAGTTGTGACATAAATTATGAAGAACTTATTATGAAATTTTATCAATCAACATTGATTTCAGCTGCTAGGAAAATGTGTTTTTTTTATGTGTTAAAATAATATGTTATATATAAAGCTCAATAATGTCTGATTTCTGAAATGTAATAATTTTGCATAACGATGCCTCAGCATCTTAACCTAGAATTTGTTTGATTTCATTCACATGTTCAGGAGATATACTGACATCTAGTGGCCGAAGATGAGACTGCTCTAAGTTACATACATCAAATTATGTCAGAAAAAAATTTAAAAATAAGGTTTCGGCACAAACATGTCTGTTTGTGTGATTTTAAATGCAAAGAATATATAAATTTATTTTTATTTTTTTTAGTTAAAGAAAAGATTAAAAAGGATGTGCCTTGTAAATACCATAGATTTTCTTCTTGTAAGTTTAATTCAGTTTTGTTTATTGCAATAGAGTGGTTAAAAACAAATGAAAATAAAAACCACAGTTAACTAAATCTAAAATCTATTCAGATTGTTGCAGACAGTTGCTGT
Source organism: Xiphophorus maculatus (assembly GCF_002775205.1). Classification (NCBI taxonomy): domain Eukaryota; kingdom Metazoa; phylum Chordata; class Actinopteri; order Cyprinodontiformes; family Poeciliidae; genus Xiphophorus; species Xiphophorus maculatus. The sequence continues at coordinate 14,314,849 of NC_036465.1, read as the reverse complement.
TTATCTTCATTGATGACTCAGATAAAAAAAAATAAATACGTCAGTGTTATTTAAGCATTGAAACTGAGAGAAGTGGCAGGTTCCAGTAAAGAGGATCCATGGTTTCTGTCTCTGAGGTTTCCTGATAAAAATCCCAACATGATGACTGAACCATCTTGAGAAGTTGCGAGCTGAAGGTCATCTGAGCTTATTAGCCTACACACACACACGCACACACACACAAACACACACACACAGAGAGAGAGACAGCAGTGAAGAAAGAATATTGGGAAATGTTGAACAGACACAGTTCAAAGGTCTGGCTGAAGCACAATAAGTTTTCTCATCATCATTAGTCAGACTAAGACGAAATAGAAATCTTTAACACAGTCAATCCATATTTTCAAACTACTCCAATCATGCAGATTTTTAAATTGAACTACACACATTTTTGTTTAATTTTAAGTAATGTCTTGATTTTAACCAATTTGTAACGTGTTATTGATTTTTTTTCTCATTTGTTTATATCTAGGTTTAACTGGTATATTAGCAGTAATTCCAATGCACCTTTCTCATTATATACCTGTAAATATCATTTTTTTCTTACCAAGTTGATCCTAATTATAATGCAATGTAGTCAAATTCATCAAAGCAGCTGAGCTGATCCTGAGTAAGCATGGGGCAACCACCCTCTGGTGGCATGAAGTAACCTCCAGCAGAACCAGGTTTAGTTTGAGTGCTTATCTTCCGCAATCAACCACTAAGATAATAGATCAGGCATTTGATTAGCAAATGACTATATCAGGAAAGAGAAACGGCTAGATGCAAAGTATCTGCACTTTGGCAGGAAATACCAAAAGCAATGTTTAGACAGTCAGCATTGGGCAACATTTAAGTGGGTGTAAGAATTTATAACATTCACCATTTATAAGATAACCTCATCATTAGCAGCCGCAGAATGTCATGAAGCAATAAATGTTTTTACTTATTTGAATACAGCATCTGTGACAGACTGGCGACCTGCCCAGGGTGAACCACCGCCTCTTGCCCACAACGTTAGCTGGATATGGACACCAGCACACCTCCCTACCCCACTAGGGACAAGGGTGGGTGATTGATTGATTGACTGATTGATTGATTGATTGATTGATTGATTGATTGATTGATTGATTGATTGATTGATTGGTTGATGGATGGATGGATGGATGGATGGATGGATGGATGGATGGATGGATGGATGGATGATAAACTCATGCATGAAACTTTAAATTTAAAACTTACACTTATGTTACTCATTCAGTGAGTTCAAACATAATCTGTGCTGTGAGAGTAAGTCAAAACCAAATTAAGTATTGATCAAATTTCTTCTCATCAATCCTCTTTTCCTAGAAAAACAAGCAGAGACCCCAGTTAAGTTCAGACCGCCAGTCTGAACTTAACTGGAGCTAGCATGTTGGTACAGTGAGATCTCGCTGCACTAAAACAAACACAGTTATCTAGGAGGGCTGTAAGCTATAAACTCCACAATTCACGATTCCTCACTAAAAGACAAATGGTCAGATTATAAACTTGTGGAAACAAACTGTACACTGTAAAATCTAAAATGTTTTCTTTTTAGTTAATTTTGTTGTCTAAAAGTGAAAAGGGTGAAAATAATGTTTTGTAATATCAATAAATTCTTATTTCTTAGACAAAAATGTTCATAGTATTAATTTATTCCAGGCTCAGGGACACAGGAACCTAAATAAACAAAAACTTTACACTTCAAAAGTTAAGTTCCTGCAAAAAAGAATTCAAGTACTAATCCATTTTTATCCTTAACTTCCATAATGGGGAATAAAAGAAGCCAAGTAAGTCAGAGTACAAATCTATTGTTCCTGTTTAAGCACTGGTTCATGTTAACGCTGCAGTAAAGCTAGGCACAAAAGGAAGTTAGAAAAGATGCTGTTGTGAATATCAATGAACACTTTAAAAGTTGGGTACTGTATTAATCTTCAACTTGTGTAAAACAAGAAGATAAATGATTATGTGGCATTAGTTTTCACTATTTCTGAAAATGTTGCATCATCAATAGCCAGCATGACAAAAGATCCTCTAGCAATGAATCACATGCTGGCAGAGTCACTCTGTTTGTGTCGTATTATCCACGTTAGGAAAAAAATAGTGTATACATGTTTTTGTTCTGAATCATTAACAAAAAAGTTAAGCCACTGTTCTCTTAGAAGTAGGCCAGTACACGTTTCATGGTGTGACTGTCTTATCTGTTCTCAACAAAGCATGACAGAAAGACAACAATGACAAAGTTCAAAGCCAAACTCACTTTCAGTGGGTCAAAGTTCAGACTGGACTTATATCACAGTGAAAAACTTGACACATGACAAGGCAAAAAGAAAAAAAACAGAGTTGGAATTAAAGCACAGATAGCTAATAATACGTCTATAAATGTGAAACATTTACAGCCGAACAAACAACTGTGAGCTGGGAGGAAAATTATCACACCACCTGCACTGCAGATAACTGTGGCACCTTAAAATACCTTCTTCACTCACCGCTGCATCCAAACGTTCCTAGTTTTTCCAAACTCAGACACAGTGAAGTATTCATGAACTGTAGCTTGAACTCTTCCACATTTTGTGATATTACAAACACAAACATGTTTCGAAAATGTATCTGACCAACAGAAAATGAATAGATACTTGTTTTTAAATTTTTTTACAAATATAAATCTGAAAAGTGTTGAGTGCTTCTGCCCCTTCTAATCTGCTACCCCTGAGGAAGATTCAATGTAACTTGTTGCTTTTATTTAATTTAACCACAATATCTGCGCTAGAAAGTCCTCTGAGATTTGTTTTGAAACACTGGTGAACAAACCATTTTATAAAGAGGAACATGTCATATAAAGTTGTAAGGAATGAAGTTGTTCAAAGATGTTCAAAGCAGAATTCAATATCCAAAGCTTTGAAAGTCTCATGGCATGCTGTTCAGCCCATCATCTGAATATGGAAAGACTATAATATACAGTAATGGTCTTTATGAAAGTCAAAACCATTATTGAAAGAAAAACATAAAATGTCCTATTTAAAGTAAAGAAACGGGCTGAAAGTTCTCTGGTCAACTAAGAGCAAAACTAAACAGTTGATCTGGTGGTGTACATTCAAAATGCTATTTTTGGTAGAAAACAACCAACCTGGTGGTAGGAGCATCATGCTGTGGGCCAGCTCTTATTTAGCAGAGGGAAAGGAGCTGATGAGATCTGATGGAAAGATAAATGGAGCTAAAGAAGATGGCTTTAGAGATTACTGACTCAAGAAGGAGGGATACAAAACTCATGCAAGGAACTTTGATTTTTATATTTACAATTAATTTTTTTAAAAAGAACAAATTAATTTAATTAACTTCAAGTTAAGTCACTTTGTGTTGCTCTATCATACAAAATCCAAGTGAAATACATTGAACTTTGTAACTGTGTGAAAAAATCTCATGTATTATTTGGGAAATGCTATTATTATTATTATTATTATTATTATTATTATTATTATTATTATTATTATTATTATTATTGTTATTGTTGTTGTTGTTGTTGTTTGTTTAACTCTGATAACTCTAGGTTAGTCCATATCTATATATTGAACAAAACTGTGAAAAACTTGTTTTGTTCATGTTGATTTGTTTCTTATTTTATAAGAAATCCAAAGACAAAAGCTTTTTGAACTTTCTAGCAAATTCTGCAGCTTTAACCTCACACGGCTCGGTGCAGCTGTCCTGGCTTTCAGCCTGAACTGGATGAGGCAACATTGCGTAATTCGCACATGCCACGAGGCATTTCCTATGGTGTCAGCACAACCCTGATGAGGTGAGACAAAACCAGTGAGGCAGACCGTCGCTGGGAAACATCAAATAGACCGACCGTTGTGCAAATTGACAAGTAAGTGTGCATCACCCAGCCTCTATCTTGCCTTAGGCTGACAGCTATCACAGGTGTTTTTTTGATGGTGGGAAGTCTGAGCCTCTCACACTGTGGTAAGTCGTGTCCTTGTTTGATTATTCATGTGCACACCCTCCCCCTCCACTACATTGGACGCATCCTAATGGTCAGGTGTCTACATGTAGACCACCTCCTAACCGCGCCACTTTGACCTTTTTATTTAAAGAGCGACCACAGAAGCTGATATCTGCACTTTGTCTGGGAGGGGCTACAAGTTGTAAAAAAAAAGTCTTAACATTACTTGCCATACTGAATGGATATTGGAGATTAATTCCTGTTATTTCCTACTGCGCTAATCAACCAGAGACCACCATGGAAAAAGGTATGAGGAGAACAGACAAGTCTTGCTTTCTTTGGGAGGATTTCAGAATGTCTTCTGGAAATGATGAAACCAAAGTTTGGATCCAGCTGGAGTTGTTGACTTGTGTGGTTTTGTTGTAATTGTCCATTCAGCTGGTGGAAGTAAACCTACTGGGAGCACTGGACTGCCAAAACATCCCTGACGTTTTGTCAGGAGTTAAAATGCAGTTATCCTAGTTCTAATGATAATATTGTTCTTTTTTTAATTAATAGTAATGAATCAAGTTTTTAAAAAAATATTAAACAAATGCTGTTCAAAAGAGAATAAATTATATGACTATTTTTAATTCCCTTGTGATACATTTTTAATTTGATGTTATTAAGAGTCTGTAAATCTTATAAATTCAGCTAAAATCATCCAGTTTTTCCCCTTTGGCACATATACGTTTTTTTCAGAAATTGTTTTTAGAAACCACAAACAAAGAAAAAAAAGAAAATCTAAAATGAATTGTTTCCGCATAAGCAGAACATCACTGTGCTGTTTTAAGATTGTCTAATCCGTTCAATTAAAGGTTAATCTGTGTGCTGGACAGGGAGTTAGTGCGGATTTATGTTTAAAAGACTTCCGCTCAACCATTTTATAAGAATCGCCTGTTTAAAATATAATCACTAAACTGAAAACACACAAGAACTGGTGAAAGGTGAATTATGATTGACAAGATACACAGAAGCGTTACGTTTTACCTCCCGTGTCTAAAGTCAGTGACTCAGGAAAGAGTTCAATAGTTCAAATTACACAACAACTTAATATTGATGTGGCAATAAATTCCTTTTCATCTGACCAAAGTTTGTCTTTTCATTTGACTAACATTTTTTCCAATCCTCAGTTTCAACTCACGCAGTCTGTTTGCTCAACAGTTCGTTGCAACATGACAGAGTTTTGGAAGGAGCACTCCAAAGCCGCCACCGTGGAGGAGATGATGCTGGATTCCCAAGCCAAAAAGCTGACTGAGCATGAGCTGCCCGAGATCCTGTCCATGCTGCCTCCCCTGGAGGGACGCAGAGTGCTGGAGCTGGGAGCTGGGATTGGGTGAGCATAAAGCTCAGTTACTCTCTGTAAAGGTTTTAAGCCCTTATCTAAAGCAATATTGTAAATAGTAGACGGAAGAAAATTAAATGTTGCCTTGTCTTCTTCAGTTCTGTTCCGGGAAACATTGAATAAACGGTGCACTGATGACCTGCATGTCTACACGGTTAATATTAATCTATCAACCTTGAAATGTATTTAGTCCTAGACATTTCATTTCACTAAGGCAGAGCAGTTATCTAAGAACAATCAGGATATTATCCATTGTCCTGGTGTTGGTCAGATTGCTTGAGATTTTTGGTGACCTGTCAATATTTTTTAAATTTGATGAGTCTGATTTGGTAGTTGAAATTACATTGTTTTGAGATTTTAGGTAGTGGTCAATGATGATAATTAGGTTTTCTGCATAACCAGACAGAAATATAGTTGTGTTTCATCTGCATAGTTAGGGGAAGAACTGTAGTGTTACCCCATATGCTGAGTTAGGTGGAGGATATAAACATTGAGTAAAAGTGACCCGACAACACAACCTTGAGGAACCTCAGATGTGATCTTTTTTTTATGCAGTTATAATTTCCAAATTAAACAAGTACATTCTGATCCAGTTTAGCAAAGTACTATGTAATCCCATATACTGGTATGGTGTATCAGGTGATAATTATGATCAGCTGTGTCAATTGCAGAAGTAAGATCCAGTAATACCAGCGTACAAATAAAACACAAAGCGATGAAGAGATTTTAATCCGAAAAACAAGTTTGTCTCTATAAAAAGATTGCAGAGCTTTGTTAAGCAAGTTTAATTAAATCTTAGCTGCAGCAATATTACAAATGCTTCATTTTTATAGTTAAAGTTGTTGGAATCAAATTTCATTTATGTTTCATAAAAAACGGTCATGTTCCTCTACAGCCGCTTCACCAGCCACCTGCTGACCAAGGCAGCCCATGTGACCGCGGTGGACTTCATGCAAAGCTTTGTGGACAAGAACAGGCAGAACAATGGTCACCATAGCAACGTCAGCTTCGTCCAAGCTGACGTCACAAAGCTGGACATCCCCCAGCACAGGTATGGGCGAAGAGACTCGTTGAAAGTTAAGCAGAATAGATCAAAGAAATCACGACTGAGGCACAGAAAATGGTCTTTTGACTATTGCTGTTACACAATCAGATGAAGCTTATACCTACAGTTTTTGGTGAAATGCAAACTGTGACTGAGTTTCACTAAATTGAGTTCATTTTTAAACAAACATTTCATAAAATTGCCTTAAGTGCCTCTTGGAGGTCATACATACTTTCCATGACTGATGCTCATGAATCTCTCCTGTATAGAATATATTTCCTGTCTAGCTGTACATTTTGGAGTTACTGATATAACTATTTCCTCAGTATCGACTTTATCTTCTCCAATTGGCTGCTGATGTATCTGAGTGACGAAGAGCTGAAGTCCTTCATGAAGAAAATGCTGAACTGGCTGCAGCCTGGTGGATTTCTCTTCTTCAGAGAGTCCTGCAACCACCGCTCAGGTACTGAGTAAACAGGAAACGTTTCTGAATCTTTTAATTCAACAGAAATAATTACAATTCTTTTTTTATTCTTTAAAGGTGACTGCAAGAGAGATTTCAATCCCACCTGCTACCGCAGTGAGGCACAGTACACTCACCTGGCCACCTCGGTGCAGGTGGAGGCACCGGAGGGAGGCCAAAACTTTGGTTTCGATATTGTCTTTAAAAGGAGAGTTCAGACTTATGTTGAGGTATTGCTAAGTCTTTATCTCCAGATAATTCCTTTGATACTGTGATACTTAGACAAAGATATGTCTTCCTTTCATCATCTTTTCTTGCTTTCGTCCTTCTGCTGTCTCAGATGAAAAACAATCCGAACCAGATGTGTTGGCTTCTGCAGAAGCTTCCTCGCTCCTCAGATTCCCAGAGTGGTTTTAGCACATTCCAGCAGTTCCTGGACAACCAGCAGTACACCAGGCGAGGCATCCTGCGCTATGAGAAGATGTTTGGGGCTGGTTATGTCAGCACAGGTGGACCCAGCACAACCAAGGTAAAAAAAAAAAAAAAAATTCAGAAAGAAGGCAAAATGCTGAAAGAAATCAAAACGAGTAAGACTGATGGCCAAGATTATTCATACCTCTCGCAGATTTAGATTGTAAATCTAAATCTTGGCCTCCCTCCGGTGCCTCCACCTGCACCGAGGTGGCCAGGTGAGTGTACTGTGCCTCACTGCGGTAGCAGGTGGGATTGAAATCTCTCTTGCAGTTTTATTCCTTAGATTGTAAATCTAAATCTGCTGTAAATTTTATCAACCTGTTTCTTCTTACTGGAAGGGATATTAATGTTGTCAATAGTAGTAATAAAAACAAGTTTTGTCATAACTGATTTATTCTTTGTTAATGTAAATTAATCAATTTTTGGATGAGTGTTGAGCAATCAGAGTTTTTATCTTTTTCCTGAAATAAAACCTGACCATCCCTTCTAAGTCTTTGAGTGTCCATGAGTGGACAAATGAGATGAGTTAAACTTTATCAGTATTCTTGAGAGTAACCATTATAATTGAGTTATTGTCATTCCCATATAGTGTTGTTGTAAATTTTATAGTGATGATGTACAGTATATGTGTGCTACAGCTGAGTTACAGAACTGATATCCTTTTTCAACAATTCTAAAGAAACCTGTAGCTTTCTGGTTAAGCTGATGATCACACTACCAATAAAAGTATATATCACATATTCTGTTTTTTACCATTGAAGCAAAGAGCAAATGTTTAATAGCGGGCGGAGGATTTAATATTTCAGCACGTTAAAGATTTTATAATTTTCCGAACAGGAGTTTGTGGACCTGCTGAACCTGAAGCATGGACAGAAAGTTCTGGATGTAGGTTGTGGAATTGGAGGAGGAGATTTCTACATGGCAAAGGTAAGACTAACAAGACCAGGAGAAATATCAGCCCAAAGTATCATCAAAATGATTACTAGAACTAAAAGGAAGGCAAATGTTATGTTATTCTGCAGATGTTTGGGGTGGAAGTGCTTGGCTTGGATTTGTCCGACAACATGGTTGACATTGCCATTGAAAGGGCAAGAGCAGAGAAGCTGCCATCAGTATGGATACTTTTACTTTTCATATTAAAAATCAGAGCGTTGCCTCTGCAGCTCCTTTATGATAAGCGTGCACCACTGTACAACCATGAAACGAAATGTCTCTAAGCTGTTAGCATTTCCTTAGGTGCAGTTTGAGGTGGCAGACGCTACTAAGAGGACGTTTCCAGAAGGTTTATTTGACGTGATCTACAGCAGAGACACAATTTTGCACATAGATGACAAACTGGATCTCTTCAAACGCTTCCATGTAAGAATTTTAATCATTTTCTTATTTTATATTTACATTGATTTGTTTGTGAGAGAAACGTAAGAAAAATTTTAAAAGTTTATGTGACGATTGTACTTTTATTCCTTTTGCCATATGATCAGTAACTTTTCTGCTTCTTTGCATCCAGTCCTGGTTAAAGCCGGGAGGTCAGCTGCTAATCAGCGACTACTGCTGCGGGGAGAAGCCGTGGACTCCAGTATTTGAGGCCTACGTCAAACAGAGAGGTTACATCCTCTACACACCATCAGAGTATGGCAAGGTAAACCAGCAGGTTTATATATTAGCACTGCCCACTGATGTGTAGTTTAGTTCAATATTAGAAGAGTTAGCCTTTATGACATACTAGCACATTTTAAAACTAGTCATTCTGAGACATCAGTTGTTGATTGGATTCCCGCTGCAATAATGAAAAACTCTGGAAAATTAGATGATACATTTCAAATGAAATGAATCTATTAATCATCAGCATAGAAAGAGCAATAAAGACAAAGTTCAAGACACATCATCTCTATCAACCCCTGAGACTCCTTCCAAGGTTGTAACACTGTAACATAATGTTAACACTCATGTTAGCATTTTAAACAGTAATGATTAAAATTTTGATGTATTTTTACTCTCAAAGAAATCTAAATAAAAATCCTCAAATTTTGTTGAGTGCCAGTTCACTCAACATCTTAACCTACAGTATGTCTTCAGTTTATTTTGTTTAGATTTGATCAAGATAAGAAGATGTACTGATTGAAGGATGAGCTTCATCGTTTTAACAGTGATAGCATTAATATCTAAAGGGTAATGAATAAACATTATGCCTTTTTTGCTATGAAGGAATAGAATAGAATAGAATAGAATAGAATAGAATAGAATAGAATAGAATAGAAACTTTACTGTTATTCAAAATCCTGCAGCAGTCATCACGTCATATTGACTCACCACCATACTGTAGGAAAAAAGTGATCTACCACCACTACTACTATTTGTTACAGAAATATGAAAATGTAAAATAGTCCAACTATTTTCTTCCCAACAAAATATAAGATTTACATGTATTTGAATAAAAAATGCAAGGTGGGACACAGTCCATGTACTGGTGCATATGATTTCTCTAAATAATAATAACAATAATTTTTAAAAAGTAGAGCAGAGTGGGAGTCTTATTTTTATGCTTACTGTAATTAAAAATAGAGACCAATCAGTTTGAGATCTGGCTTTGACTAGAGGGTCAGTGTTACCATATAACTGTGTGTTTATAATCTGCAGGAAAGTTTAGGCATCAAAATAAGATCCATCTGAATACTAGCTGTATTGAAAAGTTTACATTTACATGATTTGCCAATATTTATCATAGAAATTAAAAGATATTTGGCATAATTTAGAAGCTTTATTACATTGTTTATGTCAACAATGTAATAAACAGATTTTTCTTTCATATTAGTTATTTTAAAAACTATTAAATCCCACAAAATTGTTAAAAATAAAAAAGGCAATAAAATTAAACACAAACAAGACGAATGTGATGATTACACTGTCTGACTGTCCTGTCTGGATATAATATTTTACATCTGCAGTTTCTCATACAGCCTCACTAACCAGGTGTGGATAAAAGCTGGTGCATATGTGGCAACAAGCATTTCAGGGATTTTTTTTTTTTTTTACTCTTTCAGTTTTCTCAGTTTGTATCGCCTCCAAACTCATATTTCAGCTGAAATATTAAATCTGTGCTACTCCTACATGCAGTGGGAGTTTCTGAACCAGGATATATGGGCAGTTACCCAGAGTGCCACAAAAATAGGGAATGCACCAGCATCATATTTAAAAAAAACAACAAAAAAAACTTATTTATGTGTCATATGAGCAGGCACTCCCACTTGCTGCTGAGAATTGATGGTTCAGGTTCTGTTGTGGCACCAGTTACCTTGTGTTTTATTTTAATCTACGTCAAACCAAAAAAAGTGAAGAAATTGTGTTTTCACCAGCTGTGCTGCAGTAGACTCTGGAGGTGGCAGCAGGAGACGCTTGCCCAGGGTGCTACTGAAGCAAGAACCACTGTCTGTCACTTTTGGTGAAATTCTTGTACAGACTAATCTCCATCTAGATGCACTGCTGCCTGAAGGCAACGTTGCATCAAACCAAAACAACTTACAAGAACGTCAAACCTACAAATGCCTTTTAGATCCTTCGAAAGACATTTTATACAGATATGATATAGGACTTTTGCTTGACTCTAATGAAAATCAGTTTTGTTCATTCTCTACGTGACGTTATGCTACAGTTATCCAGGAGGTGGTGCTGTTTCCACTCTTACTCACCGCCCCCTCTCTCTCTCGCTCTGATGCAGTTTATTCAGGAAGCTGGTTTCTGCAATGTTCGAGTGGAAGACCGAACAGCCCAGTTCATCCAAGTGATCCAGACTGAGCTGCAGAGAGCAGAGGACATTAAAGAGGAATTTATCCAGGTTAGTTTGCAGAGCAACTTGAAAACTCACATTTTTACGGAGACGGGATTTACTTACTTGCACAAGTTTTTCTTAACTTTGGAGGACTTACTAATACCCTTCGGTCTGTTACTTTGCAGGAATTTTCCGAGGAGGACTATTCTGCAATAGTAGACGGATGGCGGGAAAAGCTGGATCGCTCTAAAAGTGGAGACCAGCGATGGGGACTCTTTCATGCAACAAGGAACTGAGTGACTTCTCAAAAAGTGAAGCAGATAGTGAAAGGATACAAATTAAGGCTGCTTTTTTGATAAGTCTAGCAACATGTTAATTTATGAAAAACGTTTTTAAAACTTTATATCTTCTTTCAATTTTAATGGTTTGCAAAAATAAATCTTAAAAAACATTTTTGATCAAAATACAAACCAGGCAGTGGAAAATCCCGCTGTTTTTTAGTGCAAGATTCAAGTCTGGGCAATATTTGCCCTTGCTTTATTATGATGCATGAAGGCATCAGTAACTCTTTCACTTTGCCTCTCGAACATGTGGTTGTTAGCATGGTAATTTTTCACAAGCATGTATGTTCCTCTCTAGTTGAAGAACTGTACAAATCTGGAGACGTAATGTGATTCTGTGATCCGTTTGTTGCTCTGAACATCACAGTTTGCATGATTTACTCAAGGTTTTCTCAGATCTTCTCATAACTTTACCAAAGCAGGATTAATAAATGTTTGGTTAGTTTAAGGTAAGTGTGTTTTGAGGTTTGTTGTGTAATCCTGTCTTTCGGCACAGCAGAATTGGTGAAAGCTTGTCAGTCTGGTACTTCCAGTGAGCAACCTCCAAGGCCCCACCCTCTCACATCAGTGCTATTTCCAACACATACAGTACAGACCAAAAGTTTGGACACACCTTTTAATTCAATGAGTTTCCTTTATTTTCATGACTATTGACATTGTAGATTCACGCTGAAGGCATCAAAACTATGAATAACACACGTGGAAATATGCACTAAACAAAAAAGTGTAAAACAACTGAAAATACCCCTTATATTCTAGTTTCTTCAAAGTAGCAACCTTTTGCTGTGATTACTGCTTTGCACACACTCTGCATTTTCTTGATGAGCTTCAAGAGGTAGTCACCTGAAATGGTTTTCACTTCTTAGGTGTGCCCTGTCAGGTTAATAAGTGGGATTTCTTGCCTTATAAATAGTCATGAAAATAAGGAAAACCCATTGAATTAGAAAGGTGTGTCCAAACTTTTGGTCTGTACTGTACGTCCGGGCAGGAACCCACCAGTAGCTGCTCGTAGCAGAAACATCTCTCATTGCAAGAAGCCGCTCAGCCAGTTTGACTTTAACAAGCTAAATTTGAATGTTTGAATGTCATGCGGTTGGTTGCAGTGTTGTTGTTGACTGTTGTACCAGGAAATTAATGACTCTATTTAAAGATAATGATCACTATAAAAGAATGTAATGCAGGCTTACTTTTTTAACAGACAAAAGAGTTAATTACAGGGAACACCATTACATCTGATTGAACACCATATTTATTCTTAATAATTTTTAATTATCTACATCATGGACTTGAAATACATCTGTCTAACCAGTCCAAAAGCAACCTAAAGACAAAGGCCCAGACAGGACATGATTCCAGGAAAAACCACAACTACCTTATTGGCTGAACAAGAGCAGTCTCAAAGGTTTCTTTGTTGCACGGAGTCACCTGGATCTATAAAGCTGGTTATTTTTGTGTGTGTGTGTGTGTGTTTTAGCTGATGGATCAACTCACAAGCCTGAGCTATTGAAACTAAATTGAATGCACATTTTTTAAAAGTTTTATCAATGAAATCAGTGAAAAATGTCGCAAAAAAAACATCAACAGCATCACATAAAACCTCATCTCACATACACAACATATACAAACAGCTAAGAAGTTATTAAAAGCATAAAATTCACAGCCTAGAGAAAAACTACCAGGCATAGCGTGTAGCTCTTGTTAACGTTCTTTATTAAAATAGCTGACCATGCTGAGTCATAACAATCATCCCTAAAATGAAACCTCGTTTCTATCCATACATTGACATGTCATTGCTTCCAATACCTGAAAATATTTCCAACCCATTGATCTTGCTGCATTAAACTACAAAATCTATTGTGTTGTGTGTTTCATCTGGATTTTATATGAAAGTCCAATAACAAGTAGTTGAACAGTTTCACAAATGACATTTCTGAGAAGATATGGTGTGCATTAGCACTTCTGGGTTAACTAGAGGAACATCACAACCAAAAGGAGGTATGCAATAGAGAGAGACAAAGAGACAGCTTAGATTGAATAGAATGAATTGATAATGATAAGCCACTTGGATAACTGATAAATCTGACAAGAGCCAAGTACAAGTCGCCTAACTGTTGAGCAATGTTCTGGTGTGAGGCAGTTTTCCACAACAGCCAAACAAAGAAAAAGACACGCAGACAAAAGCAGGTCTTAGGTTATATTAACGTCCTGATCAATCCTCCAGTACAAAGGTTTTTCTTATAAATGTTGTATTTGGAAAGGTGCCCTGTGAAGATCAATTTAATCTGGGATCTGGTTCCACAGAAGAAGATCCTGGAAACTAACTTGCAGCAGGATAATCCACCACGTCACAAAGTCCTCATTACTTGCGAGATTTATCTAATAATGTGGTTGGTGGGTGTGAATTAGGATAAGAAATGCATGTCCTTACATATGAATTTAGAGAAAGCTGGTGAAAATCTTCTCTTTGGATGTTGATGGTACATTCTCTAGCATTTAGTTGAGGCATGAGGTTTTTCAGGTTCTCAGAAGCAGTAATAAAGGGCAAGAAAATCTTAGCCTGAGCAACAACCTGTTTAGGCGGTATGATGTTTTTTAGGAGCATAAACAATTCAACTTGATCTCATTTTAGTTGTCCACAGTAAGTCATTTGAGCAGACCTATCGACTTACTTGACTTTCATAGGTAAACAACTTGACATATTTACATACTTAGACTTCTCTGAAAAGAAGAGATAATGTATGTTACAAACCCTCAAGCTATTTCTTCAAGAGAAAACAACCAATGATTACACAACAACAAGGGAAGGACCAAAGATGTTATGCGTGTTTACAATATTCAGTATCATTGCTTTCTGTTGTGCAGTTTGAGTGATCTGGAATTGAGCTGATGAAAAGTAGGACTCATGAAATAAATAAAACTTTGTTTAGGTTAATTTTTTATGAAACTTGTAAGATTGCCACAACTTGATTTTTGTCTATGAGGAATGTCTGATGGCTGCGGGTCGTTGACTTTCCCCATGGCAAAGATTGATCATAACTAAAACACTATATGTGCATCACTGTAAACAATCAAACATGCAATATTTTGGTAAAGCGAAATATAAAAGAACAAATTATTAAATATTTATGAAAAGTTCCCAGACAGCTTCCAAACTTTTTCGTTCACGTTTTCTTTTATTTTGTTAGCCTAGACTTTATTTTTAGTCTATTCCCAGCAAGTAAGAGAACTTCCTACAAAAACATTTGCTGTGTGTAACCAAGTGTAATGAATAGGTGTGACCAAGTTTGTTTTCTTCTAACAATATTAAAATGAAAAAAAAAACACTTTCCTAATACAGCCACATAAAAGAAAATTGTTTTGTTGCTCCCCTATCACTTTCCTTCTAAGAAGATATAAATGTGTCATTGAAAATCTCATGATAAAAAAATATAAAACATGTTCCTCTGCATTGCTGGAGGGACAGATTTGCTCTATGATTGAACTGCAGTTGGGAATTACACAAAATGAATCCAAAGGTCTGTGAGCCACTCTTTGGAGACTCCAGTCTTAAGGCATTTATTTTCTTTTTATGGCTGGTTCATCAAGTTGCACATAAGAATGATTGCATTTATTCCTATAGATTAAAGTTGGCAGACACCATTTGCAAACTGCGCTTTAATCTCTCCTGTCCAAGCAGAGTTAATCCGGAGACACAAGCCTTATCAGTTGACCTTGAACTTATGCACAGTATTAGGTAAGTTTGTTTCTTTGTTACATCTCTGACTGCACTGCACTACTGCTGAAATATACGGTGGACTTTCAATAAGTGATAGCATTACGGAAAGTTGATTCAGTTCAACGAGTTAATTTAGAAAATGAGATTTATATATATATTAATAAGACACAGCGTGACATATTTATATATAATTTTTATAACTATGCGTTACAGTTAATTAAACCCATTAGTTCAGTTTTAAATTCTCCAGGTGGTTTAGGTCATGAGAGTTTACTGGCCAGTCAAGTTCACTGACTCTGTGGAGAACAAAGTATTGGTGCTTTTGGCCGTGTAGGCAGGTGACAAGTCCTGTGGAACAAGAAAACCTCTGTCTCTGAAAAGCTTGTTAGTCAACAGGAAGCTCGGTGTTCTTAAAGTCAATACACTGACAGTAGACTTTAGAAAACACAGTGGACTAACACCAGCAGGTAACATGACTCTGTTCATCCCTAAATGTACACTTTTCACACAGGACCTTAATCAACTTGGATTTTGCCAAATGAAATTTCCAAATGAAATGCAAAGCTCACTATGCAACTCTGAGCAAATATTCCAATCCTTTTTCTCCTTAGCAAAGGTAAGACGATTCTGCTATTGTCCTTTTTCCTGGAAGGACTTAACATAAGCTATAAAATAGTTGTAGTTTATGGCTTTTAAGTGTTTGTATTTGGAGAATCTTAAAACATTGACTTCACCCACAACCCACACCTTGTGACTCTTTCCCAGACTCTTGAGTAAGTTTGGGGGTTTGCAATGTTTTCAAGGCTGAGGTGTAACATTATTGCTTATTCTTATTATATTTTGAACCTTTTGCTGCTTAATCTGTTTGGGCTTCTCTTGATTTTATTATTTAAAAAAGTTATTTCTTGGTACATTTCTAAAATATACTACACAGAACAAAGTCGTTACAATATTCTATTTGCGAAACTAGATTGTTTCATTTTAATCCAGGAGGTAAAGCAAGATTTTTGTTGTTGTTGTTATCAGTTTTGTGGATTTGTTATTGTCCTGTCGCATGCAGTTCAGACTCACTTTGCGACAGATATGAAAATAAGAGCACTCACCAAACCACAATCGTGCCCTGGCTTAAACACGATAACTGCAAACGGGGAGGGAAAAAGATCAACTATGTGATTCATCCGTAACTACCCCTAAAAGAAAAGATGCACTCGGACGTCAGCGATGTGTCGTGAGTTAGTTCGAAGTCGGTTTAAATGTTTAAATGCGGCACTTCCTCTGTCTGCGACCCACAGGACGCACCCACTCTGCCGTGTGAAGTTACGTACCTGCTCTCAGAAGCAATATTATCACAGAGAAAACATGGCGAGGTTAAGCGAGCAGGGGATTCGCCTCAGTTCCGTAAGTTTTTCAAACATCACAAACATGTATTTCTGCTCCAAAGAAGGACGTTGATTTAAGAACATCAGAAGAAGCGTTAATGGCTGGTTTTTTGGTTTTTGTTTGTTTTCAGATGAGCCCTTCCTTTCTAAACAGCAACTCCACCAGTCATACCTGGCCGTTCAGCGCGGTGGCAGAGTTAATAGGTAAACTGCAATGACACGATTACATAGAAACTTTGCATAGGACAGCGCACCTGCACTCTGTATTATTATGCTGTTGCAACATTTCGTGGTTTCATTTTGCTCGCTCTTCCGCTGCCGCACACTGAAAGCTGCGCGTTTCTCAAACTTTGTTCTAAATTGGAGCGATGGACTTCCTCTTAGAGCCTCCAGACTTCATCAGTCTAACCACGCTTTCTTTTATTCTCGAGTGTGAACATCTGCGTACATTCAAAATAATGTGAATTCTGCAAACGTTCCCTGCTGGAGGGATGTTTTCTGAGCAGTTTGCTGTTAGTCTTTCTGGAGTTTTAAGCACAAACGCCGCTGTTGGGGTGCAACGTGACTTTATAGCGTCTCTCTGGGCTGTCATGCCTCCACTCTGTGTGCTCTCATTGGCTAAGACCCAACCGCCATTATTTGGCTGCAGGGCATTTAACAGGAACTGTGACAGGGCTGCAGTGAAGACGTCCTGTTAGATCAGTAAACTTTGCATCAGTGCTGTGTGTCATTATTAGGTAATGCACTGTCCGGTCGGAAGCTATAGGACGGCTTTACATTGCAAAGTGTCGTGGAGCTAAACGTAACCCCTTCAGTGAAGATGTGCTCAAATCTGTAAATATTTGGTACAGTATACGTATTGAACTGCCTTCCACTTCTCAGAAAACGTTTGACCGTCAAAACTACATCCCCCACGTTTTATTTAAAGGGACAGTTTAGGATTTTGGAGCTGAGGCTGTGCTAAGAGTTTATGAGGCGTTAGTGTCTTACCTGAATTAGACAAATCTCTTGACATATTGATTTAATATAAATCCAGATTTGTTGAGACTAGAACCGATATTTAGACTGAATCATGCCAAAACCAGATCAGACTTGTACCGTCTTAAAACAACTACAGTCTCAAAAGTGTCAAAGTGTTCATGCTGCTGTACAGATTCTTAAACTGTTGTCACGTCTCATGACATATTACAACAAACTGTTAAGCCTCATGTGTAAAACTCAAGGCCCCCGGGGCCAAATCTGGCCCACTATAACGATTTATGTGAATACATTTACAAGAAGACAGAAAATGGTTGTTCTTAGTTTTGACTGCTCTTTGATTGGTGAATATATCAGTTTGTTGTTAAGTATTATAACAAATTTGGAAAGCAAATAATTATAAAATTGGTCAAATCACACATCAATTTAATTTTAATAGAATATTAAATTTAGAAAATATTATAATAAACATTTTGCTTTAAAAAAAAGTGTGTATTATAACACCGATCTCTTTTGAGGATAGATGTTTAGCCAAAAGTAAAAAGAACTGTGTCTGACTTTCTGTTGGTAAATATTACATGTCTAAGTCACATAGCCAGAGTTTTGTGTCTGAGACTTTGAGTGCATTGCAGAACGTTACTTTAAATAATCACTGATTGCTAAAACAAATTTTAAACAGACTTTAAAACAGATATTCACATGACATGGCTGCTTTCTTACCTGATGAGAAGTCTTGTGCAAGACACCCGAAAGTTCAAAAGGATGAACAGACCAATCTGTCTGTAGATTTTCTTTTCACCTGGAGACTCTGATTGAGATGCACCTGCATAAGCAGTTTTTGATTATGCTGTTAGGAAGCTATTCCCTGGATTTTAACATTTTACAGAATTAATCTGCACATTTTATACATGTGCAGATTAGATCTACATGTTGATTGATTGTGCACCCTATAGGACCACCATCTGGTTCAGACTTGCAGGATTTTTTTGGTCACATAAACACTGTTTATAAACACGACAGGACACCCTATCAGTTGCCAAACTGTGCTCCTCTGTCAGCATCTGCAGGAGAAGTTACTCTTTTATCAGTTGTTCCTCTGTAATCTCAGTCCTCCCCTTCCTGTGTGTTTCTTTCTTTTCTAAGTTTTGCATTTTCTCCTTTTTCGTCCTCCAGACAATGCGTCAGACCCCGGTGTGTGTGCCAAACAGATCTGGATAGATGAAGTTAAAATCGACGATCAGCTTTGTCTGACTTTCACAGACAATGGCAGCGGGATGACACCTAATAAGCTGCACAAGATGCTGAGGTGAGAATTGAAACAAGACGTTTATGTGGTGAATGAGTGTGATATTGTGTGTTTCCGGACGCAGTAAAAGGCTCTTTTCATTTATTTTTTTTATTTTTGTGGAAAACACAAGAATCCACAGCATATCTAAATTAAATTAAAAAACAATAATGTACTACTGTAATTCATCACTGGTTAATAATTGAATAATTAAATATTGTGTGTCATCAGTATTGTCGTCCCGTTTCATTCCAGCTTTGGGTTCACAGAAAAAGGCTCAGGTAAAGCCAGCCAACAGGCCATCGGCTTGTATGGAAACGGCTTCAAGTCCGGCTCCATGCGTCTGGGCCGGGATGCGCTCATCTTCACCAAAAATGGCGGCTGTCAGACTGTGGGACTTCTCTCTCAGACCTACCTGCAAAACATCAA
Organism: Xiphophorus maculatus; assembly: GCF_002775205.1. NCBI lineage: Eukaryota > Metazoa > Chordata > Actinopteri > Cyprinodontiformes > Poeciliidae > Xiphophorus > Xiphophorus maculatus. Next base: position 14,295,611 of record NC_036465.1, on the reverse strand, counting down.
AGCGCAGGCAGTCATTGTTCCCATAGTCCCCTTCAATCAACAGACCAATATCCTTTTTAAAAAACCTAAGATGCAACACACTTTATGTTTGTTGGTTATGATTACTATCAATACGTGTGATTTTATTTATTTTTTCTCAACTAGATACAGCGACAGCTCTAGCATAAATACCACCATGGGTCCATCCTGCATGTAAATGTGTAATAAAGTACGCTGTTGTGTAGTTATAAGGCAAGTGAGAAATTTGATCATTTTGTAACTTATGCCAAGTTTTCACCAATTCATATGGGTTTGTATATTGAGGTTGTGGTCTGAAGAGATCAACACCTTATATCATAATAATTAGGCTGCTCAGTCCTCAGGCAAAACGGACCACAACATTAGAGCTGGCAGGCTCTGAAAAGTCCAAAATTGATAAAAGTGTTTCACAGGGATGCAGAACTGCTGAAATTGCAAAGATATTGGGGTGCGATCACAGAACCATCAAATGTCCTGTTAAAAATATGCAACAGGGTCACATGACACATTGAAAAAAATGTAAATGAACTGACACAGATTTGAGAAAAGCCACCACAAACCCATTTTCTTCCAGTTCTGTTGTATCCAAGGTGTTCAGGGCTCAGAGACATGGCCAAGGTTAGGGAGTTTAAAACCCGACCACACATGAACAGGACAAAAATGTTGAAACATTAAAACTGGGTTAAGAAATATCTGAAGACATACTCTCCAATTTTGTTATGCTCTGATTGATGAACCATGTGTGGATCACTCTAAATCCAAACAAAATGTTTTAGAAGACATCTTCTTCAAACACTGATACAGAAAAAAGTCTGTTTCTATTAAGAAGACGATGCCTTTATTATGCAGGACAATGTCCAGGGCTTGCAGGAGTTGCCAGTTAGAGCCTTATTGTTAAAAAATAGACATGGTTCCCTTCCTCATTTGGCAAAAGCTCTCTTGTGGCCCCCTCTGTAAGGGAGATTATTTTGAAGGAAAACAGTAAACCTCTCATAACAAGGTCTGGGAGGCTGCGATTGTTACTTTATGAAAAATTGATAAGAAAGCCAGAACCTCACTTTTTCTTCCTTAGATATTCAGGTTTGACATTTATAAATACGGGAATTGACAACCAGAACTTCAGTTGTTCGATAATAAAGTGAATCCTAAACTATACAAACTGTTGAGAAAACAGACTGTTTCTCAAAGTTTAATCAAGATAATTTCATTCATTAAGGGCAAGACAACCTGCAAGTAAAAAAGAAAACCTAACTTCTCCCACTCCCAGGTCCTGTGTTTAATCACGAATTATCTTGGCTCAGTCAGATTTTAAATCAGGACATGATGTGCTTTTTGACCTACTTCATGTTGTCAGAGAAGTTCTGCCAAATGGATTTTGCAATCTGGCTGGTGAAATTGTACTCAACTTTAAAAAAAAAAAAAAAAAAACAAAAATCTGGTTGATTGCATTTGTTTAAATAAACAAGTGGGTGTGATTAATTACTTTTTCACTTAGACCCAAGTTTGTTTAGATGCAGCTTCACACATGGCATTGGATTCCAAAAAATAAAATGGGCAAAAAAATGTAATCTTATGTTTGTTAGTATAGTTTTAGTATTTAGCTTCTCTTCGACACTGAATGAAAGTATTCACCCCCCCTGCCCCAGCAGCAGCTAGATTAAGTGTGATCCTATTGTGTTTTTCCACCCATGCAGGAGGTTCTAGGGATACCCGGCGGTACCACATAGATAAGGGTAGAGCACTCCTCTGGGTTCAATGTTCAGGCTTTGTCAGCATCCTGACTGAAAGGTTACAGTGGTTCTGATCCGAGCCAGATGTTGGATCCCAGACTTCAGGTGTGTTTGGTAACCCTCAGTGATGATGCTGGTATAAAAAGCTTGTAACTCTTTCTGTAGTCAGAGCGGACTTTGTGTACGTGTGACATGCCAGCTTCCTGTTCTTAAGAATTAATAAAGTGATAATATTAGCTACTGATTGGTGACAAAGAGTGACAATTATTTTGGGGAAACATTTTTTTTATTTTACGGTTAATACAAGACAGCTTTTGTGTTTGGTCTGCGACAGAAATCCCAGTCAGGGCGCCCCATAGTTAGGTTTGCCCTGGGCGGGAAGCCGTGTTGCCTTTATCAAAAGCCACCACTGTCTAGATGTAAACTTCAACACATGATCGAACCTTAACTCAGCACTATGGTCTCTGGTTGTGACTGAAGACTCAGAGGCCAGCCTGGCAGCCATTTTGCAACACTCCATCATCAAGTCCCAGGAGGAGATACTCACCCACTTTGACTCCATTCCTTCAAAAAAAGGCACCAAGATACTGATATGGAATATCCGCAGGTCAGAAACAGACACATTTTGTGTTGTTTTTAGGGAAATATGTGCATTATCGTAGAGTGTCACAATTGTTTCTTTGAATTGGTTTCACTTGAGTGTTCGATGTTTGTTTCAAATGAAGCTTAAATGCATTTTAGTGTGAATAACTAATTTAGTCAGATACATACAGAAGCAGATGTGTATAGGCTTGTTTAAGTTAGAGGATGATGACCCGCTTTATCAGAAGCCTCCATTTACTGGGGCACAAGCAGTACAAGTCTTTTTTTTTCCACTTCCTGTGAATATCTTGAAAAAAAAAGATGGTAATCAAATTATTTAAGTTTCTCATAGTTTTTCACTTCCTCTTGATCATATTCGCTGTCCTCAGACATGTAGCACCTCAGATTAGAAAAAATGGCTGCGTGATCATTTAGAAGGAGTTTTAAGTCAAAGTTGATTCTGTAATTCAAACTTGATTTTACAGCCGTTTAACTTCAAATATCAGATCATTCTTTATTCATTTAAAGCAGCTTCAGAGCTGGAAACATGTTCTTACACTTACTTTGTTTTGTGTCCATGAAGAGCCAAAGATGGTAAAACTGAGATTGAGTTTGACATCGATTCAACTGACTTTCGTTTGCCTGAGATCCACTTCGAGGACCTGAAGCAGGGCCTGAGGAGCAACGGGTCCCTGAGACCTGAGCAAAACATCCCAGAAATGTATTACAGCCTAAGGGTGAGCCAGCCGTTTGCTTATTTTAAGAATTAGTAATTTAGCCTTTGTTGGAGCATTGTGTTTATTTTACCGTGGTGAGCACATCAAGAGTCATTTCAGAACACACTGACTGTGTTACAGCTGTGAAACCCATTACGTCTGTTGAATCTTTGGCACAACAAACAGCATCTCACTGAGCAGATAAAAGCTTAAGTACAATACTGCTCATAGCTCAGCAGCCTTGCATTTTTGGCTGAAAATAGGAGTTACTAGAAATGAGCTCAATTCCCCTTACTACCTCCCAAACAACAAAGTAAATAAGCAGCATGTTTAACCTAAAGCTGTACTTAAACGGTGTCTCTAGAGTTCCTTAGATTTTTGAACATTTTGAATAGTCTGCATAAAGCAGAATCTCAGAGCACCAAGACAGTTTTAGCTTCTATGAATAGAAAAACACACAGAAACATAAATTTAACAGTTGAAATAACAGCAAATAATGCAAATTTGAGAGAAGAAGAAGAAGAAAGTAGCAGTGTCAGTTTGTCCTCCAGGAGCCTAAACCTATAGCACCACAACTCGAGATAGATCAAGATAATCAGTTATCTGATATGTGATGAAACTTGATTATTAAGGGATTTACATGTAAGAAGGGGAATTTTAAATTGTGTTTGGATTTAGCAGGGAGCCAATGAAGGGAAGCCAAAGCAGGAGAAATGTGATCTGTTTTTAATTTTCATCAGGACTCTTGTTTTTGGATGAGCTGGCTGCTTTTAACGGCATTCTGTGGACTTCCTCTTAGTAAGTGTAAGGATTACGTACATCCTGACTGAAAAGACCCCTCGGCTTCTGCCACAGTAATTTCCTGTTTCAGTTCAGCTCAGTTTTAACATAACATGAAATATGAATCAAAGTTACAAACCTGGAAGAATAAAATAAGTTACAGGAGTGAAGGGAAAAGAGGGAGCTGCTGCTTTGCTTAAATCACGCATAAATCGTCGAGTTTTTGCTGGAGATATTTCAGAAGCAATCTGCTGCACTTCCTCATCTTGCTTCCGAATGTTTTAGCCTTCACAAAAATAGCTCCTGGTTGCTAGGTAACACTCAACCCGTCCCTATCCAGCTGTGTTTAGCTACTCGTATGTTTTCACACTAAAGTAGGCAGGTTTTATTCTCCTGCAGCAGCTAGGGGTGAGGGTTGCTCTTCTCTAAGACGCCTTGGTTTCTGCTCAGCTAGCAAACGCTTTAGCTTGCTTTGTTTATTTGCAGCACTCTCTAGTTCTTATTATGGACAGAAAGTGAGCTCAATGAAGCAGCTCACTTTTGGCTCTGGCTGATTTTGGCTCTGACCAACTTGGTTAGCTTGACAACTTACTTTGCATCAAACTGTGTTAATTGTAAAACAATGTGAAATGTTTCAAAGAAAAACATATACACATTAAGTGATTCAGAGTGTGAAACTAATTCACATCAGACGAAAATATCACAGCAAAAACACAAATTCAGATGCTCAGAGTTTTTTTTTAAGTCACAGATTATTAGTTCCAGACCTTTTCACTTATAACATGGGAAAATGTCTGTAAAAGTGCTAGTGGTACTAGTGTTTTTCATTACTAAAATTAAAGGTTTATTGACTTAAAGCAAGCTCCTATGTCTTGCCGAAAAGTTACTTATAGATTAGTTATCTAGGATATTTGCACTAGAAAATACTTAGTTAATTTTTTTGGTTTTTGCAGCAACCAGCGTAAAAAACAGGAAAAAAGCAGTTTTCAAATGATGAATCCATTTCTTAACTTTTTGATTTCCTGATCTTCCACTAGTTGGTCCAGCAGCAAACTGGTACTGGATTGGCACTAGGACCAGACCAGAGCTAAAGCTTGGCATGTTAGAAATCCAAAGAACTGGTGACCAGTTGTTTGGACTGGTTTGGTGGAACAGGCTTCATAGGCCAGGCTGGTTTTGATGGCAGGGGTTTTCCTATGAAAATGAACATTAACATTTGACAAAAGTTTGACAAAAAATCAAAAACAGAAGAGATTTGTAAGAGAGCAAATGCCTCTTCACAGCCCTGGGTAGCTCACAAAGCTGAGTTGAGGACTAAAGAGTTTTGAGCAGGCCCAGACTGAAACAGGTGCAGTGGCTGTGGTTCAGGTCAAGGTGAGCCCAACACACATAAGGGAGAAAAGGATAAGTTTAGCATTTTGAGCTCCAGTTTCAAGCAGAAAGCAAGAACCTCTCCACCACCAAAAACCTCTGCGGTTTTCTAGTAAGCCTGCCCCAGTTCCTTTTTGAATCAGCCTGGAGGGTTTAACTAATACAGCTCTGTTTTACCTGTTTTAAATTCCAAGAATCGTGTTGGATTAAAATTTCTGGAACAACTTTAAAGTTTGTTATAAACTGTGTTTTCTTTTACTCTCAATTAAGACAACTTGTCACCTCAGAAAATATAAATTTGAAAAAAAATGAATTTAAAATATGTCAGTATTTGCATTTTCTCTGTTTGCTTGTTTTTCTCAGGCTTACCTCAGTATCTTGTACCTGAAACCACGGACGCAGGTCATCCTAAGAGGGAAGAAAGTCCTGGCCAAGTTGGTGTCCAAGAGTCTGACTCACATCGAACATGACGTCTACAAACCGCAGTTTAGTGTATCCTTGTGTTATTTGCATATATATTCTCAAACTAACCAGAAGTCGGAAGCTCTTGGTTTCAAGTATTTAATCAAGTCATTTATATTTATTAACAGGGAATCATGGATTATAAAATTAACTGATACAGCTGAAAACGGAAAGTTTTCATTTAAAAAAAGGCTTAGATTAAAAACATTATTATTATTATTATTATTATTATTATTATTATTATTATTGAAATTGATGAAAGTCACAATTGTTTCCTTAATAATGGGATATTTTTCTTCAGTGAATAAAAATATCTAATTCTGTTTAGAGTGTTTTATATTCAACACACTGCCTTCCTTTAAGGATTCTAAGGCACTTTGCAAGGGTGATGTTCTCTATTCAATACAAAGAGGATGAAAAGTGTTAGAAAATTAATAATCCAGACTGAACAATTTTAATGCAGCACTGAGTTATCAGTTTGAGTTAGCTGCCTTAAAACAGTGAATGCACAGAAGATAAAAATACTTTAAATAATGGAAAGATCCATTATAAAATCTCCCTCAAGTTATATTATCAAAAATGCCAATTGTTATTTGGCTTCTGCATTGCCCTACATCTACTTAGTGAGCAAAGGTATGTGAGTTTAATCATGTTTTAGTTTTTTATTTTGAAAATCTGAAGCGTGCCCATGTGTAGTGCTGTTTCTCCCTTACTGGTGTTCATCAGAAAGAAAAAGTGAAGGTGACTTTTGGCGTAAACCCTAAAAAGAAGGAGCACTATGGCATCATGATGTACCACAGGAACCGACTCATTAAGGCCTACGAGAAAGTGGGCTGCCAGCTAAAGGTGACAAAAATTATAATACTTTATGTACTTGGCATGTTATGAATGGATGAATGAGGTAGTATTATTCTACCTCATTGTTGTTGTTTTGTTTGCAGGCCTCGGGTCAAAGGGTAGGCATCGGGGTGATCGGCATCATTGAGTGTAATTTTCTCAAACCTGCTCACAACAAGCAGGACTTTGAGTACACTAAAGAATACAGGTACATTAAAACAAAGCTTAGTTTGCCTTATCTGCTTTTACTTTGTGTTTTTGTCTTTAGAAAATTAGGGGAAAAAATGTTAAATATGTGACTTTGTTTTCTTTCTGCTGTCAAGACTCACCCTTGGTGCTCTGGGTCTTAAACTTAACGACTACTGGAGGGAAGTCACAGAGAAGAGGGCCAGGGAGCGAGAGTTTCAGGCTCTAGATAAAGAAGGCAGTGAAGACGAAGAGGAGGCGGACATGTGAGTCTTTGGTTTACCTCTTCTGTGCTATGCAAATAAAAATGTCTGACCTCATTTTTATTACATCACTGCTAACAACAACTGTGAGCTCTGGACTCATCAACATTCAAGGCTCTATTCTCACTCCATTATTATTTTCATCTCATTACTTCCTCAAGCGGACATTATTCAGACTTTTGATTAATTTTCTTCCCGTTTTTCATTCAGTTGCATTTGTCTTTTAAGCCACAGCATTTAAAAAAGTCACAGAATTGGCTTGACTGGACTGGCTGATTGTTACCTTTTGGCTTTTCTGTCAACATGAGACAAAAAACTAGTGTATGCTTGTCAACCAGGAAGCTGCATTTCATCCAAAATGGTGCTGCTAGAGTCCTGGCTAACAGGAAACTGGATCATGTTACACCTGTTCTTAAATCAATAGACTAACTCCCATTTTGACAAAGGGTAAATGCTGCTATTGGTCTAAAAAGCACTGAAAGGCCTTGGGACAAGATCACCAAGTTGCTTGTCAAGTGTGAACCATTTTGACCCTTCTGGTCTTTGAAAACCTGCTTACTCATGGTTTCTGGGACAATGAGGCATTTAGCTTTAATGCTAATCAGTTCTGGAGCAAACTCTCTGAAAACCTGAGAAGTGCAGAAATTGTTGGTTCCTTTAAATCAGGGCTTAAGACATTTTTGTGCTTCAATCAAAGAATCTGAGCATTAACTGTTTGCTTGATCAGTGACATATCTTGTAAGTGTGAGAACAAACTAATGTGTTCTAATATTTGTATAATGTAAGTCAACGCTTTTAAATGTTTAATGTACGGAGATTTTTTTTAAGTAAAGTTGTTGTTTTAATGCATTTCCTGTGATCCACTCCAAAGCTCTATGAATTGGCTTGCGCAGGAGTGATGCTATGCAAATGAACTTCCTTTGCCTTATTTACTAACCTAGACAAAGCCTCTCATTCACAACTCCTACAGATTTCTGTTTCCATGTTAGTGAGTTGAAACAAGAGACAATGTGTTTTATATTCATCACACTGCCTTCCTTCTGAGTTCAGAATTTCCTCACAAAATATTAATCATTATATATGAAGCACAAAACGGTCAGACACTCATTTATTTATGTAATCTCATGTACATACTCACTGTTTCCAGGACAACCATGAGAAATTCAGTTCTCTATTTGTTCTAGTTACAGTAACAAAATGTACTTATTTATTAAGTTATTCTCTTTAAAAGTCTATGCATCTCTTTATCTCTTATCTGTCTAGCATTCCTGATAAGATTGTATGCAAGTTCTTTTTCTTCACGTTCAATGTATTGATTATGTTTATTACCTGTGACATTTTGCTAACATGTCAACTCTATAAGCAAATGAAAAATGTATATTCTTGTTTTTCAACCTATATCCCCAATTTCCTAAATGGAGATGTGAGATATAGTTAATGGAAAACTTTAAATGACCTCAAATAAGTAGTGACTCTTGAAAGTGTCTCTGTCCATCCATTGGCTGAATCCATCCTGGTCAGTTTTGTCCCAAAATCTTCAAGTATCTGCTTGAAAATGAAGGATGAACGGACTTCTTTAAGACTAGGAAATACACTGGAAATTCATCAAAAAAGACTTTCTTTGTGGCTGTTCAACCATAATACTGAGCTATAATATCCATAATCATAATAATCTTATAAATTCTTCAGCTAACCACCAGCTTTGCTTGTCTTTGCAGGAGTCCTGCGTGGCTACAGTGTGAGGAATGTCTGAAATGGCGAAGTGTCCCACCACACCAATACAAGGTCATGCCAGAAAACTGGACCTGCAGCCAGAATCCCAATCCACGTTACAGGTGGAGCATTTTTACATTGCTTCCAGTAGGAAAATATTCACTTTTATTAGACTTTTGTTTTGTTTTCCACTTAATTTAAAAAGTGAATGCAACTTCTGCTTCTTTGCATGTGATGTTTTGACTGGCAGTGTTTGGGGTTTTTTTGGTGACTTTCAGCCAAGCTGTATTTTAGCAGTGACTGATGTTGTGTTGGGCCTCATGGTTTTGCAGAAGCTGCTCATCGCCAGAGGAAGCTGAGGAGAGCGGGGAACAGTTAACACCCAGCTACCAGAAAAGCCACAAGAAACTGTAAATTCCTTTTTCATAAGACCTCTCACGCAGACCTTTTCACACGACTTGCCTTCCTGTGCGCCTGCGTGCATGTGTGTACTATCTTGCGGTTTCCATTTTTCGGTTTCTTGCTCTTAAACGTGAAGGCTAGGCTCTCCATGTGACAGGACATGCATCTGATAATCAGAAAAGCTTCTCTTTTTTTTTCCACTGTGAGATTTGACTGAAGTGTGACTCAGTGAGTTTGTCATACACAACACGCAAGTGGTGGAGTGAATATCGCTTATGTCTGAGCTAAAAGGCAAATATTTTCATGTTTTTCGCTGCCAAAGGTTGTCAGAGAGCTACAATGTTACATTCTGAAGAAAATAATCTAGTGTCGATGCATAACACAGTGTTCAACCAACAAAAAATCATCCTTACATCCACTGAACCCCCCTATGTTTGCTGCATAAATAGTGTTTGTAGCTCTAGTTCTCCATCCATTCACATACACTGGACATAATACTGTTTAAAAAGCATATTTAGTCCAGACAACAGATCATATTCCATTTATAGCAACAGAAGGGCATAACCTTAAACATGACGTCATAGGGGACAAAAGGTCGTCCTCCATATATGGTAGTAACTTCCTGTTTTGGAAATTAGTGGGAATGATGCAAAAAGTTAGGTTTTTTTCCACTATAGTGGGTTTAAAATTACTAATCTGCTTTAAATGAAATGCAGACTGTCATGAACCTGGGGTGTGAGGTGGTGAGGCAGACGCAGTGGAACCAGTTGTTGAGAGAAATGATGACGGTCTAATGGTGAAGAATGCACAAATAATCTCAAAGTCCATTCAGCACAGGTTGAGCAGGAAGGATAAAGCTCACCACTGGTAGCACTGGTAACAAAAACCAAGACGCGACAGGAACTAGACAAAATCAACAAGGACCCGACAAAGACACAGAAACACAGGTGGCATTAAATACACAGAGCGTAATCAGGGAAGAGACACACCTGGGAACAATCGAGGGGTAGACAGGACAACACAGAGACTCAAAAGACACAGGAACCTAAAATAAACACACGGAAAAACTCAAATCCTCACACAGACTGTGATTTATTCAGACTTTCCATATGCTTGGGGCTTTCCTTCCAAAAGTGTTTCAATTTTAACATACATGCATAAGAAGCAAACGTTACGTAGTGTGGATGGGAAATGAGCTTTGCCGCTGTAACCCACTGTAGTGGTTTTGTGGCCTCATACTTTTAAGCCTCAGCATTTAGCTTAGGATGTGAGATGACCAGAACTGACCATATTTGGAGGTGCGTGGGACTCAGGAGGTCACGGAGTGGTGTGAGAAACCAGATAAGATAACAACATTGCAGGGCAGGCTCAGACTGTGCTTCAGCCTGTTTCCTGAGGTCAAATTCCAGAGTTGGATCCTTTGTTTCCTTCTTGAAAATTAGTTTCGTCCATAGAGTCAAAACTCCACACCAAAATGTTTACACATGCCTCACAGTTCTGCCAAATTTTTTTCCATTTGGCTGAATTGACTAAAGATATTTTAGCATTTCCTAGAACGTCGCTCATGGCTGTGTTGAGCATGGCGTAGTTTTACCTTCATAACATATTTATCATACTTCAGCTTAGATCTCTATTTGGTCATTTCTCTTAATAACAAGAGTGAAAAGAATGTTCTCAAATCTTGCATGTTTCATAAAATACAGGATGAAAGCTCAAATATTTAAATCAGAATAATTTTCCAATGTAATATATATGTATTGAAAGTCTGGCTCTCTCTGGTTCACCTGCAACCTTAATGAACCTGAGGTATTTCTAGACGCATTTCAGAAAATTCTGTTTTCTTTCAAATTACCTTTAATATCTGTGTTTCCTCTGACTTCAGTTTTATACACTTTACTAACACTAGAAAATAACCAACTACTAGGTAGTCTTTTTCCAGTCTAACAACTTCACACAGAGAAGTATTTCTATGGGGCTTAGAGATGGTGCGTTCACTCATCGAAAGCAGATTGAATTTTTGAGTTTGTGTGCTGAAAATTCCCCAACTTTGGTCGTGCTTTAACAAATCTGCCTCTCTTGCTTTGCTTGAGATTAAGTCATATTTGCCGCAGTATAAGAAGCACAGAAAAGCAAAGCTAGAGCGTTGTCTACTGAACATTTACGTTCTTGCACCTTGAAACACCACGCAGGAATAGGATGATAATTTAATGGGGCTCACAGGAAGCAAATTAAAAATGATCATGCCTTATCCTGCCTTTGCTGACTTTGACCTAGTTAAATATTTTACTTCAGAACAGAACAGAATGCTGTGGTTTGATGTGCAAGCCATTTGAGAGTTGTGTTATATTGAAGTATTTTTGATTCTTTTTCCCATCAGAAATAGCAAATCTGTCGACTTTTAGGACAAATCTCTATCTCCTTTAGGTGAGAGACGATGAAACCTTAATCCTTTGTCTTTGAGAGTTAAATTAAATCTAAGGAGAGAAATGTCTTACAAGCAATGTTCCTCTGGCTGCTCGCAGGCAGACACAAAATTTACACCCTGTTTTTGAAACCACGCATCCTCTTCCGAGTTCCACTCCTCAAGATGACCTTCACCTACCAACATTTGGAGCAAGGCTCCGAGTTACACCCCTTTGTTTGATATCTTAGATACCGACAAAGGTATCGTTTTACAAAATGATTAACCATCACAGGCAAAAAAGAAAAGAACAGAAATATAAAGTCAAAAGTTAATCCTTTCATTACATGGTGAAAGTTGCAGCGGTTCCTTAATGAGAACAGGAGCGGATGCCTTGCAGCCATGTAAGTTGGAGGTAGCAGACAGGCTGTCTCTTGCCAGCTCGGCGTACCTGCACGTCCTGATCTACACGTTCTGTCACAAGACAGTGAGATTATATGGAAGCAGTCTTTTACACTCAGAGAAACCTCTACATATTTTAGCACATTCACATAACTTTGCAGCTTTTTGGTCTAATTGGAGGGAATAGCAGTGGTGTCACATGAATCTTACAATCTTAAGATTTTTATTAGAGCTGAGAAACTGCCTAGCAGTGTCTCAGCATAAGACAGGTAAAGTTGACCTGGTATGAATTTTCCATAGGATGAAATTTAGTGTTAAAAACAAGATTAAATTCTTTTAATCCTAAAATCACCTACTATCTCCAAAATAATACTTTGACTATTAAGGTTAATAAATAAAGGTTATATTTATTATCTTGCTTTAACAACAAAGACATGAACACTGACTGTTGTCCTAAATACCTTGACCTTTCTACTATTCTGGATATTTCTGTCCTGTAAGCAAAGGGAAACATGTAGGAGCCTTACTTCAGCCAGCTGACTGGCAGTGTGCATCAACATGTGTAACTCCTATTATTTATTTAAGAAGCACTTCTAACCATAGGAGTATTATCATAAAAAATGTAATAATGTTATAACTGATTTAGTAAAATTTGTTACTGGCTTGCATTTACAAAGTATCTTAAATAGTGAACATAAACAGAAAGATTAAGGAAGATGCAAAGGCTTAGAGAGTCGGAAGAAAGAGTGCAAATTTAATGCAAGTCATTATCAGGAAGTTTTTTTTTTCACTGTAGACTTCAGCTTCATTTGTTTGGAAGTAACTGGGAACACTAAAAAAAAAAAAAGTCTCTAAATCTGTCAAGAAGCGGAACGTGTTTTGACAGATTTAGGTAGGAAGAAGTGGTTAGTGCAGCACCAGCAGGTTAATGGGGAGTTTCAGGACATTCCCTCACGTAAAGCTGGATACAGTTTGTCCATTAATGGTCTGCTATGCTTGTAAACTACAAGACTACAGAATGAGGAAAAATAATTAACCCACCAGTCTAAAGCCACAGACTCTCAGTAATTTGAGTCTCAAAGTAAAACTAAAAAGTGGCTTAAAATGAGAAAATATTAAAGTTAGATTTCTTTCTTCTCCAACTTAATGTTGCTAAGATTCTCTTCATAAAGATAAATAAACAAGCAGAATGGCGATAAAGCGTTCAACTTATTTCTGTTAAAATGTCATGTTTGAATTAAAATTAAAATAAATTCAAAGTCTGCCAGTTTTATGCATCATTTTAAGTACGTATGCTAATGCTATGCGATGCTTAGATAGTGGCATTATTTGGAGAGATTTCTCACTTACTGAACTTAAAGCAATTCCTGTTCTATCTTTCTGAAGTTTTTACGTTCACTCATCGCATTCTGACTCACTCTTCATGTTCGTTTGGACAGGTTTGTTTCGCTTCATTAATAAATCATTTCTTGTATTGTGTGAGCCAGTTTCACAACAAAAGGCGTTAAGTAGGCATTATAAAGACGAGATGAGAAACATTTTGTTTTCAGAAATCTGACATTAAAAGGTGATCATGCCATTACTTTCTTTGAACAAAACTGTCCATTTAGGTTTCTAATGGGATAAATATTAGACTTTAATTTCATTTTCAGGTTAATTTGCTGCTCCTCAAAACTCTTTGCACGCTGAAACAAATCTTAGAAGACCAAAACAGAGGTTAAATGGTCTTGGCTACAACACTACTAAGGACAAGGAAAGGATTTGTATTCCTAACCTATAGCAATTCTGTGTTGTAAGCAAACTAAATGGTGCGCAATTGTTGAGAAAAAGCTTATTTCAGACTCTTGGGAAAATTGACTTGTGAACGTCTCTGTTTGCATCTAACCATGACGTATAAACTCACCGTGCTTCCAGTGTCTCACTGTGCTTTTGTTTCCTTCCAGAGAGCACTCCAAAAGCAGAAAACGAGAAAATTCACAAGAGGTACGTGATGTTTTTAGCAACTGTTTTTTTCCCAAACTGCATTTGTAAGGTTTTATGAGCACACCTGGTTGTGTTGCAGGCGTGGCACTCGGAGAAACAAGTGGCGAAGGATGAATGTATTTCATCAGAGCAGCCTTATTCCCCATCCAAACACAGACCTGAACACAGTAAGCATGAACAGAGACTGGAACAGGACGAGGCGGATTTGCATAAAGACACTCACACAAATGATGCAAAGATTCAGTCGGAAACACACACAGAAGAGAAGGCTTCTGGAAGAGATACGGTCATTAAACAGAAGGATGAACGTAGAGAAGGGGAAAATGATCAGAAGCTTGAAGACAAGGAGGACGAGAAAAAGAGGGAGACAGCGGAGAAGGAAGAGGAGCACACAGACACTTTCAGGTGGGAAAAACTGAATCACCACAAGGGGGTGCTGTTGTTCATGAAAAAACATGTTAAGTCAGGTAGTTAAACGTAGGTTTATGAACAGTGCTCAGGTTGAGTTTGAAGAAAAGATTAAATGTGTGTATACATTTTCAAACACAGCAACTGTAATCAAGTATTCTTTATGTTCTTTAGTCGCAAGAGAAAGTCTGGACCTATTTTCACCTACACGAAAAAGCGCTGGAGACCGGAGCAGTCAGGAAGCCCCACGGAGGATTTTCCTACTGGGAAGCAAACAAACACATTCAAAAAGGACAGCAGCAGCCAAGTGGAGAAGTCAAACGCATTGCAGCAAACCCCGTCCAACACCTGGACCTACTCGCCGCTGGCCACCCAGACTGTGATGGTGTCTCCGTTGAGGACAGAACGGCCGCAGAGCAAGGTGCTGCCTCCAGAACTGGGCGAGCGGGAAGCTAAAGTGCAGAAGCTGGCCGCATTGGAGAGGGAAGCCGAGCGACTACGGAGCCTTCTCGGGCTGGAGGTCTCCAAGACAACTCAAGGCACCATGACTACAGCTGATGGCGTTGAGAAAGAAGGGATGCGGAGACCGACACCGTCCACAACCAGCAAGGACGTCGGCTGCCAAACAGTCATAGTTGAGGTCCGCACAGATTATTAGAAATATATTTACAATTTTATCTATGTAGTCAGTTTGGTGTATTCAGTTATTCTTTGAACATGTCATTCCTTTGATTTACTCTTTTGTTGTTTCAGAATGGCTGAGCAAACCCTGTTAAGCAATGCGGTATCAATAGCAAATCTAAATTAAATACATTGTCCTTGTGCTTATGCTGTAATTTGACTGCAGAAAATCTGTTTTTCAAATTTAGACAAGAAGAAAAGTAGCGTCAATTAAAAAGCTAATTGGGAAAGTATGAAAGTGGAACCTGGAAGCCTCGTGCAGCAACCTGTAAATGCTCTGTGTCCAGCAGTGCTCCACCTCAGTGCCGGACGTGGCTGCAGCTCTGGAGAGCAGACCGAGGAAGGAGAGGAGTGAAGGTCAGAGCAGAGTGAGAGCGAGTGACGGTGACACCTGTGACGACAGCAGGTAAGTATTTAAGATATTCAGACAGCGCAGTAACACACACACACAAGATAGACATGGACCATTCTTCCTCTTCATCTTTGTGTTTTCTGGGATTTTACATGGTGTACCAAATTAGGTCGTTTTTAGAGCTTTTTGTTTTGTTTTGTTTTTATTGAAATCTGAAAGGTTTGGCGTGTTTAACTCAGTCTAAGTAAAAAATATATTTAAAGCTGTAAAGGTTCTATGTGGTGAAACATTCCTTTAGCTGAGACAAGGAAACTAGTCAAAGTTGATCAGGTAATGGATGGAGGTGAAAACATGGCGCGTCTGGAAGAATAAATTCTTAGAAGCTGCAAAAAACTGGCGAAAAGGTTCACCCTCCGTCAGAACAATGAGACTGAACACACAAGCAATGAAGCGATTTACATTAAGGAATAATCGTGATCTGAAACGGTCCAGTCAAATCCAGACCTAAATCCAATTGAGAATCTGAGAATGGACTTGAAAACTGATTGTCTCAGATACTCCAAACCGACTGAACTTTGCTGTTTGGCATAAAAGGATGGACAGAAGCTGGTAGCCATAACCCAGAAAACCTACAGCTTTGTGTTTTTTATTACTGGCTTCTAACAAACCAGAGACCTTAATCAGACTTCTAAGAGCATTTAGCAATAGTGGATTTTATTTGGGGATTTCCAAATAAAGGAGGCAGAATGCCACATTTTTTAAATGTTTATCATTTTCTTAGAAGAGGCCCTTTTATAGCTTCACCATTTTGTGCTACTTTGTGTCAATCTATGACAATCCAAATCAAACAGTTTGAAGTTTGAGTTTGTAACAAAATATTTTGGAAACCACTGTTAAAAAAAAATCTCTCAATTTTAAATTGATCAAATCAGTTTGTGCTTAAAACTGATTTTTAAAGTGTTGGCAATTCAACACTTTAATGACGATTTGTCTTTTCTCCCATCAGATCATCTCAGCAGAATCTGCGTGACATCCGTAACAACGTGGTGGTGCTCCTCACAGCCCTGCTGCCCCAGCTGGACCTGGCCGGTATCAGCTTAGAGACAGCAGACGTGGACAACATCCTGCAGCAGATCATAGAGGTTAACTCACTGAAACTATGAGCGCCTCGAAGTCCTGCACAAGATGGTTCTCCTGTGTGTCCTGCAAAGGAATGCTCTAAACACCCAGGTTCTTCCTTCATACCATTTATTTTCTTACCTCATCGGCTCGTTTGAAGATTCCCGAATAAACCTGACGTAGATTATTGAAAAGAAGCATCTCGTGGTGGAGTAGACAGTGTCTCATATGTGAGTGAAAAACCAGAGTTCAGAATCTAAACTACATGGCGTATTTAGGAATTTGTTCCAATAGTTGGAATATTTAGGAATTTGTTCCACACTTCTCCAACTCCTTAACCATTCAACACGGGAGGTAAAGAAGGTTGTGTTACTGCATAAGCTTATTAAAATGATGCTGATCCTCGTCGAAACTAAAAGTGTTCATACAGAGTTATACATTGTAGCATATAAATACAGCCACTATACAATACGGATTACTAGAACTGCAACATTTTTCTTTGCAGCCATTCATAGGGAATCTTTCTGATGGAAATATTTCTGTTGAAAGCAGGGACAGATTACATAAAACGCTCTCTTGCAAAAATCACTGTAGTGCAGGGGTCTCAAACTCCAGGCCTTGAGGGCCGCAGTCCTGCAGTTTTTAGATGTGCCACAGGTACAAAACACTGGAATGAATTGACTTAATTACCTCCTGCTTGTGTAGATCAGTTTTCCAGAGCCTTAATGACCTAATTATTCCGGTCAGCTGTGGTGCAGCAGAGGCACATCTAAAAGTTGCAGGACTGCGGCCCTCGAGGACTGGAGTTTGAGACCCCTGCTGTAGTGTAATGTCTGCTTTTCTTCACATGGATTAAAGTCTACTTTCTATTAGTTATTGAACTTTTGTGTACAATTGTATTACTTATTTAACTGCAACCTGTGGAAACGTTACTTTAAATATTGTGGAGTCTCTCTTCAGAGCCCATCTACTGTAAAAAGGTTTTTCTTTTTTATCTAAAACTGCATGCCATATTTTAATGTTTGTGTTTGGCCTAGTTGTTTTCCAGATGCTTTTAAAACCTGATACATGCATTTGCCATGGAGCTCTGTTAAGGAGATGGAAGAGTTTGTTTTTATGTGTCAAAAAAGAAAGTTTTGCGTTTGAAGTAAATATTGAAACCATTTATTGTGTTCTGTCTCTATTTTTATTTTATGTCATTTTATTTTATGCAAGCACTGTGTTATTTTACAGCGCAGTGCCTGTATTCCGGATTGAAAAAACGGCTTTGGGAGCGCTGTAGTGGTGTAGTTTTGCCACTGGGTGGCAGCAAAGCTTTGAGGTAAAATATTAAACTCACATCTTAATGAGGAGGCACTGATGAGAGCAGTGCCTTCCACAAAAAAATACTTTATTTTACTGGCTGTTATGCAAAATTCACAAAGGCATAACAATTAAGAAACTATGCCAAAAGAACGATATTTTGTGGTTCATATTTGTATTGATCCGTCCAGTTTGATTAAAAATGAGTCACTTCAGTCTTCAAGTCAATAGTTTGATATAGTTTGAAAGCCAGGTAGAGATTCAAAACTGCCATAAAGCTTTATTAAACTACTGTAATATAGAAATTAATTTTATATGACTTTTCTGCATATTAAAACACAACACATTTCTTCTTTATGGATTGTGATTCCTACCCATTGCATGGCATTCATACTTCTCATCACTGTAATTGTGGAACCATCCAAGATGTCAGAAACATTCTAAATGTTCTGAGAAATAATGTTTCCACTGCATAAAATCCTCCTTTACATCATTACGCCTTTGTTTTACAGGAAACACAAAGGTTTCCCAAATAAGCAGACATTTAAAAATAAGTAAGACCAGGCTAACCCAGTCTATGTAGTGCCCTTTTCACACTTCTACTGAAAATGTGTTTTTAGATTTATTTGGAGATGTCTTTAATGTCAAAGTTTGTTTTAAAAAATCTCAAGTAAGTATATGTAAACCATGTTTTGAACGATCAAAGATGCTCAAATGGAGTCGTGAAAGAGATTAACTTATTTTAATGTTGCTGACTTCTCTTTTTCTGCCTAATTTCAACTATGTTTGTTTGTAATAAAAAAAAACTCAGTTAACGTTAACATTTTAAAGTGAAGCCTTTTTTCTGAGTGGATAAATAACTTCATAAATAGATAAATACACATCTTATTTATGCTTTGTTTCATAAATAGCTTATCATTTGTTCAACCTCCAGCTATAACCCCGTCATTTTGATGGCCAGAGTGCAGCTACAAGTGAGTTTTATTGCTATGGCGTCTCCAACACAAACTCATCTTCCAGAAAAACTAATGCGATGTCACGGCTGCGTGCTCCTCGCCCACGTGCTCTCCCTTTACAGTCTTCTTGACCTTCCTCTCCTCCCTCCTTCCTCCCTTAAATATCGGAGCCCAGAGGAGGCGCAGCAGAGCCTGGTTAGTGTTTCACACCGGGACGTTGAAGTGGAGCTAACAGGTGCGCACACAGAAGGGATGAGGACACAGCCGCTGCTCCTGCTGCCGCTCCTCCTCTGCTGCTCCGCCGGGGAGGCCCAACAGGACGCTGTCAGGGAATACTTCATAGCAGCGGTGGAGATCGGATGGGACTACATCCACCTGGACGATGGGGGCCGCGCGTCCGAGCAAAGGCAAGCAAATCTGCGGTCAGTTTCATCTAAATGATCAGAGAAAAGTGTAGTACAGTACTTTGATCCTAAGTTTGTCTTATAGCTAACTAATTCTTAATTTTCTTCAGAGGAAACCTCAAAACCGTTCCTCAAAAATACATCAAGGCAGTTTACAGGGAGTACACAGATGCTACATTCACTGTCCCCAGATCGAGACCAGCCTGGACAGGTGGGTGGTGCACACTTTCATTTACACTTACTTAATGACGGCAGGAAACTTGTCAGTAACATAATGAATGAATGGATGGATGAATGAATATAGCAAGCGGTGCTTCTTGAAAGCTTTGTGAATGGAAGAGCATTAATAATTCTGTGGTGTCGCACCAAACCAAAAGCTATCACAGAATTTCAGGAATTTTATTAAATCGACTGTGAAAATGGAAATGTAGTTAGATTTCTTTTAATTATCTAATTATTTAAAAGAAAAATCAATAGTCCATAGGTACGCATCGTCTTACAAAGCAGTTGATTTCGATATGCTGACACACATGTATGTATATTTTTTACATTTAACAAAAGTCAAACATTTTAAAATTCTGCCACTCTCCTAACATTATCATGTACGCCTGATATTACTTGAGGGCTTGGAGCCAAAAATGAGGGAGGAAAACTCTTATCAAGAGACAACAATAAAGCATTTTAATATGCTATTAATTATAAAGCAATAAATGCTGCAATCCATCAATACATCCATCTCATACATTCAAACAATATATGACTATACTATATATTACTACTATAATAATATAAATAATAATAATAATGTGAAGTAGATCGTCCCTCCTCCCTGTTGCTGAATCTAGCATAAACTTACTTTTTCACATGAACAAACATCATATCTGTTTGAAAATGTTAAAATTACATCATCTCATATTATGTGATGGCAGGTATTCAGGGCCCAGTGATTGTGGCCCAGGCTGGGGAGAGAGTGGTGATCCACTTCAAAAACCTGGCGTCTCAGCCCTACAGCATCAGCCCTGTGGGGATCACCTACTGGAAGCAGTCTGAAGGTAAGCCACCAAAATACACAGCATTTTTTTCCCGCAAAGTTGCTCCTGGAGCACAGCAACGTGGGTAATACATTAGTGAGCAGCATTCCCCTCTCCTGGGTCAAATAATGAGCAAGACATTGACTCAGGTGGTTGACTCATGGTAAGATTTAAAGTCCTGTTGCAGTGCAGATGAGGAAATGGAAAACTCAGACAGAAATAGCTGCAAACTGACTGCTTACTGTTCCAGTGAGTTACATTACCATGTGGGATTATTTAAAAGTTTGAGTCACTACGTAGTAGTTTCCTTTTTTAAGGAACTTGACGTGTAATAAACGAAGCAGTTTTTATAACATTATTATCAATAAACTGTGAAAAAATGCTTCCAATGAATAGGAACCCCCATAAAAAAAAAACCCGTCTTGATTCTCAAGAAGTGCCAGAGAACAACGGTCACTATTATCTCATGTGTGCAGATCTTTTGCGGGTTGCGGAAGCCAAACTGCTCATCTCTCTGCCTCTTCTGAAAATCTTGTACCCACGTGTGGCGCTTCATAGTTAATCCCATTCGCAGACAGCACTGGATTAGACTCTAATGCTGCTAAACGTCCCGAAGCATCACTTCCTGCAAACAGCTCCATTCCAATAAGTGACTTTATAATCTGAAAAGCTGCTTTTGTCATGTTCGGGGTTTAGTCTATTCAGAAGCATCCTGCCTTTACTATTTTTATATTCTATCACACTGGATCATTTTAAAGTTGATGAAAAAAAAGAACCTTTTCAGCTGTTTTGATGTCCATTTGTCTGATTAATGATTTTGCTGTGAGTCACTGCTTCCCAAAGAACTTTAATTACTTCCTGACATTTTTTTTCATCCATTTTTGTTCTCCTATCTTTAGGCTTTTAGTGGGAGCAGCTTTTACTCTTTTGATCCACCTTGGTAGCTAAAACAACTCATGTAATATCCTCTCCTTCCAGGAGCTGGATATGATGACTCCACCGCTGGTCAGGAGAAGGAGGATGATGCCGTCCAGCCCGGCGGATATTATGAGTACGTCTGGGACATCAGCTTCAGTGACGGCCCGACCAACAGTGACCCTGACTGCCTCACATACTCGTACTCCTCCCAGGTGGACACGGTGCGAGACATGAACTCCGGACTCATCGGCGCCCTGCTCATCTGTAAATCAAGTCAGTGAGCTGCAGGAAATTATTCATAAAAATACATAAAGTACTCCTCATTCACAGAAGCTGGTAGTTTAGAAAGAGTCAAATGCTTTATTTCAGATTTAAAACCTGGATATTTCACCAAATAAGTCATTTAACTTTAAAATCCTGCATCAGGAGCTTTCACAGAGGACGGCCAGAGGAGACTCCCAGCATTTGTCCTTCTGTTTGCCGTGTTCGATGAGACAAAAAGCTGGTATGGACAGGTGGGGGAGAGGACGAGCAAGGAGAAGTTCAGGAGAAGCGATGGCAGGAAGGAATACCACACCATCAATGGATACATCAACGCCACTTTACCTGGTAAGCTGCCTAACACACCGCAGAAGACTTTGTGCATGCTGAAATGTTAAGCACGTCCAATGCTTTGCTCAGTGTTTACACTGAATCTGTCTCTGTCTATGTGCAGGATTAACAATGTGTCAGGGTAATGACCTGGTGTCTTGGCATATGATCGGGTTGGGCACTACTCCAGAAATCCATTCCATTCGCTTCCAGGGTCACACACTGCAGGTAAACAGACTTCAGATAAGAGGCGGTCATAGCAGAGCGGTCAGGGACGTCTGCCAGATAAGATGCTTGCAGGGCGCTCAGGAAATGCTTCAGGTCTGCAGTGTTGGAGGTCTAGCAGAACTCCTTCTGGCATTTCTGTCAAGAACTGCATGATGTAGCCAAAGAGAAAGATGACCTTTATATGTGAGATTGTGTTTGTTCATCCAAGAGCATAACAGCATCTTTGTTGGCTGCACATAGAAACCGGAGAACTCTGAAAACAATTCCCTAGTGGAGCTCTTCTTTCTACAGGCAGCTTTTAAATGTGAAAATAATAATAATAATAATAATAAAGTAAGGTGTTTCCCATAAAGGATGAATCCTTAAATTATTTTACTGTCTAATCAGTTCGTCATTACCACTCTTGTCTGTAACATATGTTAAAATAGGATAACATAAGGATTTGTTTGCTTTAATGGTGGAACCATTTAAAATAGAACAGACAATTTTATTGCACTTATGGATCCCATCTAATTTTTCATGAGAATTAGATATTAATTTGATTTTGTCCTTAAATCTTAAAGATGGTTGAAACTTCAAATTCTGTGCTAGCTTATTGATGTTGTGTGTCCTTTTTTCCACGTATCTGTAGAGACTTTGCAAGTTTAAACATGATGTACGGATTTCCAAACAGATATTGATTAATTGCATTTATAAACAGAAGTTATACTGCATAATAAACTCCTCCTTAGCTTTTGTTCAAAAGAACTCAATCTGCTGGGGAAACTTAATTTATACTAGGTCATGTTTGAATTGGCTTGTGAACTCCTGGAACAGGCTGGACCTGCTATGGATGGCTGCCTGGAGGGACAATATACAAATACATTTATAGTTCCTTGGAAAAACATTCAAACCTCTTAAGATTTTTCACACAGTATGAAAACTTAATGTGAAATGGAAGGAAGAAATGTAACTTTTTCTCCAATAAAAAAAAAGTTATTTGGGTTTTATGAAAATGTTGCACCAAATTTTACTTTGAGGCATCAGTTCAAAGCAATACATACCCATTGCTCCAATTTTTATTGTAAATAAATATGGTAAAAAACTATCTATCTGATTCAGACTGACATTTTTTTATTTCTTATATCTCATTTTCACACACACAAAAAAAAACATTAACCCTTAAAAAAGGGTTAATGCAACACAAGTTATTCCTTATTTATTAGCCATGTTTTTGCTTTTAAATTTGTGGAAATCAGAACTACAAACATCCGGCAACTTTTACAAAAAGCCGGCTCCAGAACTTTTGAGGTTCACTGGTGATATCAAGCTTAAACTAAAAGCTTAAATTATTTGGCTAAAAGGTTATCTAGAAAGTAGTTTTTTATCATTTTGTCTAAAGTTTTTATTCTAACGGTTAGTTGAGTCCAATATCTAAATGAAATCTATGTATTATGAATTGTTTATTTCCAGGTGCTGACCCATCGTAAAGTCACTGTGGAAGTGACTCCAATGACATTCATCACTGCAGAAATGAGACCGGCAACCAAGGGCCAGTTCCTCATCAGCTGTCAGATCCATGCTCATCGATATGGTAAAGAACAGAAAAAAATCAGTTTACCTTATTAGAATATAATCACAACTCATTAAGTTTGGAATAACCAACATTAACTGTTTCATAGATGGCATGAATGCATTGTTTACGGTGGAGAAATGCAAAGAACCCGTCACCAAGGAACTGCGCAAAGTTAAAGAAGAGGATCTCGACCATGATTATGTGTTCGAAATACAACAATCTCCAATAAAGAAGCCACAAGTCCAACCCAGATCCGGCGAAGGACCGAGCCTCCAGGTCTTAAACCACTATATTGCTGCTGAGGAAGTCACCTGGAACTACGCTCCTCATCTGAAACCTACAGACAGGTGAGGAGATGGGGAAGGAAAAAGGGAAAAGCATAAATATTTATTGCTAAATGGATTGTTCCCTTCTTTTTCTTCTTGTCAGTCAACTACAGTCCAGATATTTGCCTTCTTCTCCCCATCACCTTGGCTACACATATAAGAAGGTTGTGTATGTTGAATACACAGATGGCTCCTTCACTGTGAGGAAGAATCCCTCTCGGACTCTGTTGGGTCCCCTGCTGAAAGGAAGAGTCAATGATCAAATCTCTGTGAGTTGTTTGAAAGTTTGATTAGTGCATGCTAACAATCTGCTCTGTTTGGGATTTTTTTTAATTTATCTGCCTTTTGTTGATTTGTTCCAGATTGCTTTTAGAAACTTAGCCAGTCGCCCTTTCAATATCTACCCCAATGGCCTCACCGAGATCGTTCCAGGACCGGGATACAATGATAGTAAGACTAAGCTCTAAAGAAATCTGCATTCACTGTGTTACTGGAGAATAAAAGAGATGTCCTCATGCTCTGGATTTCCGCTTGGTGCTGATGCAAGTTTGTGTTAGCAGTAACGCCCCAGGGGAAAGGAGGAAGTGTGATTCTGCTGCAATCACAGAAACCACCAGAGTGGCACATTCTCACAGGGGCATATCGAGGGTGAATTTAGAATAGAATAGAATAGAATGAGCCTTTATTGTGAAATGCAGGTGTAACAGAAGCAACAGATATAATCGGTCACACCAAAAGTCAAAGTGTTAAAGAAAACAATACATAAGAAACAAGATTAACAACAGCAATAACAATAATATGCATTGCATGTATATTGAACATTACAAAAGCTAGACTATTTACAATGCAGTGTATCAATGGAGAAAATCAGATGAAACCCGAAATATAATTTTAAAAATGTTATTTGGCTGTGCCATAAATCAATAAGCTCTAAATTAAATCTGTCCCCAAATTTCAGTAAGATAATTTTAAGTGTTAGTCCCTGTTAAAATAATATCTCTTTGAGCTCCCTGTCTTTTTATTTGTAACTTGTTTTTGCTTTCATGACATTGCATTTAACAAATCATATAACCATGTCCATATTCATTAATGTTAAGTAGATATCTGTTTATTTTAGTAATCAATCGTAGTTACTGACAGATGATTCTATTCTGCTAATTTGTAAATTATTCACCTATTTCTGCAAATCCTTGATTGTCTGGTTTATATATGCATAGTAAACATTTACTTATAAAATAAACAGGTGAACACCAATCAAAAAGCTTAACTTTGAATAAAGTTTTGATCATTTCAAATTTCTAAGACAGGTTATCAGTACCTATGACTTACTTCCAAAATTCTGAACAGCTCCGTAAAATTACAGAATCTCACAAATCTTTGAAGATCTTCTCATTAGTATCAGTTTTTCTTCAACCTGCTCAAATCTCTCTAAACAGCTGCTGTACGTGACCTGCGTACATTGGGAGTTCCACCCAACAGGACGTTTGTCTACACTTGGAAGCTAACTTCAGATGACGGACCTTTGGATGGAGACCCCCAGTGCCTGACTCAGCTGTATCAAAGCACCATCTCCCCAGAGCAGGACCTGGCCTCTGGGTTGGTGGGGACCCTACTCATCTGCAAGCCCAATGCTATTGACCGCAGAGGAAATCTGGTGAGATGACAAAAGCGCCAGACACATGCTCTCCTTACTGTGTACTATTGGCTGTAACGCTTTTTTGTTTGCTCATTCCTTGAAGCTGGGCCCCGACCAGAAGCAAAGTCTCATATTTGCTGTGTTTGATGAGAACAGAAGTTGGTACTTTAAGGAAAACATGAAGAGGTCAACTCAAAGCTCCTACAACACCACAGACCCCGACTTCTATGAGTCCAATGTCATCTACAGTGAGTTCAACATGTTTGCATTTGTTTTTTGTCTCTTTAGATTTTTCCACCATTTTTAGTGGATAGTGTGAAAAGAAAAACTTGTACTTTGAATGTGCCTCCCCCTGCAGGTATAAACGGCACCATGTTTAGTGGGCGTCAGTTTGTCATGTGTCAGACGGATGTTTCCTTCTGGCACGTGGCCAACGTGGGAACCCAGAGTGAATTCCTCTCCGTCTATTTCACCGGAAACCTGTTTCAGTACCAAGGCCTCTACCAGTCTGTTCTCACCCTCTTCCCCATGACGGCTGTAACTATTCCCATGGAGACAGAAGTGATCGGTGAGGAAAAGGCTCACATTTACACCACGTTCCTAACATGAACGGGTTCAGAGATTCTAGTTTAATTGGCGATACATAACTGTATTTGAAGTGATGGGAGTAGCCATTCAGATGTATCCCATGACCAACACAATACTTCTAAATACTCTACATTTCATAAAGCGTGGATTGAAATATAAGGTTTGGACAAGATGGAGTCATTTATCAGTTCTTATCAACAATTTTTATACAGGTTTATCAGTTATAACTATAACCGTTAATGTATTTCTTTGGGATTTTACCGATAAATCAAGACAAAGTAACACATAACTGAGAAATGGAAAATAATCTTTAGCAAATAGAATCATAAACGGGGGGCAGGCATTTTTATATAGTCACCTGAGTCCATACTTTGTAGAACAATAATCTGCTGTGGTTAGAGCTACAGCTTTGCACATGTAGAGTCTGAACGTTATTATGCATATTCTATACAAGAGCTTAAGTTCAGTGAGATTGAATGGAGCGTGTCTGTGAGCATTAACGTTCTTGTCTTACCACAGATTCTCAATTGGATTTACGTCTGTACTTTGACTGGGCCATTCTATCACATCAGTATGCTTTGATCTAAACAGGCTATTTGGACCAAAAATCAAAACACATGTTTGGCACACATGCCAAAAGATGTGTCTACTTTTCATTAAAAACACAAAGAATTATTACACTATGTTAAATTTGAATTAACATACTGTTAATTAAAATTTACAGTATGTTCAATTTATTGTAGAACAATAAATTGAACATTTATTGTTGGTCCAACCATTTCTTACTGAAAATAGCTTGGACCTATGATTTCACAAAAAGTGACCTGCATCCTGCTTCAATTTTCACTTTCATTCGTTAAACAGAAAGTTTCATCTCCATAAAGTCCAGATTTGTGAGATACACCAATAATTTCTGTCCAATTAACAGATCCTCACACCTGAACTGTGGATCTCTGCAGCTCATCCAGAGTCCCTAATGAACCTCTTCATATTGCTATCAATGAAAACCATGTATTCTTTCCTTTCACTTCACAGTCATAAGCTCATGGGTGCTTTACATAAAATCCTAGTAAAATATATTAAATTTTTGGTTAAAATGTGAAAATATATATATAAAACAAGTTTAAGGTCTGAATACTGCTGCATAGCACTACATCCTGACTTTCTCTTCCAGGTGAGTGGGAGATAAGTGCCTTTGACAGCAAGCTTAGAAGTCGGGGAATGACCATCCGCTACACTGTCCGTGTCTGCAAAGAGTTTTCTCTGGTCGACCGCGATGAGGATGAAGATATCTCTGAATATATGGACAAAGCACTTTTGCAACCGAGGGGCTTGAGACCTCAGAATGGCACAATGTTGGTTCGAGTGTGCAAAAAACCTGTCGCCAACAACACAGTTGGTCAAAATGTAAGTTTGGGCGAAGATGCACATGGCCTGTGTCAGCTGAAGAGAGTGCCGGTGGCGTCAGTAAAAAGGGAACAAGTTCCCTCAGAGGTGGGAATCCCAGAAGATGTCCTGGAAGAAGTAGACAGAGATGGGGGCTGGGCAACTCCTGAAAATCTGACTAAAGCAGAACTAAACAGAGGTGGGAGACAGAAACGAGAGGCTGGTGGGAACTGGACAGAGAACAATGACATCACACTAAATGGTGATGCATCAGAAAGTCAACAGGTCCGCTCTGAAAACTTAATCTCTCCAGTTGAGGAGATGGGTGAAAACTACATCTATTCTGAATCTGAGGGTCTTTTAGATGATCTGTTGGATCTGGAATACAACTTCACTGATGGCAACACAACAGAGGTCAATCTGTCCTTTGAGTATGATGACTACAACAGTGAGGTACACATGTTTAGTTTTTGTCTTATTCAGGAAAATCCAAACCTTCTGCTTCACTGCTATAAATGTTTAACTGTTTCAACAGGTGAACGGTTCATCTGAAATATTTGGCACGGGTGCAGTTGGTCCGCGCTCTGGAGAAACCAAACCCCGTAATTACTACATTGCCGCAGATGAAATCACATGGGATTATGGCATCAAAACACCAAATCAATTCATTAAACCCAGGTGGGAATAAAAGTCTGACCAAACGTGGGCTATTTTTGCAAAGTAGTGTATGAGTGTCTAGAATTGTTAAGCTAGTAGAGACATAACTTTGCAGACTTGTAATTGGAATTGCTATGAAAGGTGGTTCTACAAGAGAACAGACACAGTGATTCTTCTCACTCGCTGAAACAGCAGTTCTTAATACTTCATTTTCCTCAAATCAGAGAGATGCGTCGGGGGATGAGGAAGTTCCTTCCTCATTATACGAAGGTGGTGTATCGCGCTTACGTGGATAAAGACTTCAAGCAGCCCATCAACAGAGGAGAGCTTGAAGAACACTTGGGAATCATTGGACCTGTCATCAGAACTGAAGTTAACGATCTCCTCACTGTAAGTTTCTTTCTCTGTAAGGAAAGAAGCATAAGAAAAGTTTTTCCTGTTCCTCTTCTTCCTGCTTGTTTGTGATGTGTCATAGAAAATAGGTAAATTTTGTTAATTACCAGAGTACAAATACCTCTGATAATGACGTCAAATCTAATGTTTTTCATTTATGCCATGTCATAACTCAGGTGACCTTTAAGAACAATGCCAAGAGACCCTACTCCCTTCATCTTCATGGAGTGTATGACCGCAACCAGCATGTTAGCCCCGCACAGAGCAGTGCATCCTTTGGTATTCCTGGAGAACCTGTTCCTCCAGGACAGACCCGGACTTACAACTGGAAAATTAGTGAGAAACAAGGACCCTCTGATCCTGAGTTTAACTGCAAGACTGGAGCTTACTACTCCACTGTGGACAAGGTCTGCTGCTGTGTTACTGACACATTCAAAAACTGATTCATGTAGCAAACATTCTCGCTTAATTTTTTTTGTCTCATACAGGAGAGGGACCTTCACTCTGGTCTGATTGGTCCACTTGTGATCTGTAAGTCTGGAACCTTGCAGACTTACAAATGGCAGAATAACCTCAATATGCAACCAGACATCCAGGATTTCTCCCTGCTCTTCCACACCTTTGATGAAACTAAAAGCTGGTACCATGAGGAGAACCTGCTGAGGTACTGCTCTCCTCCCTGTCAGGCCAACACACAGGATCCCTGGTACCACACCAGCAATACGTTTGCAGGTAACTCATTGTGTTTCTTGTAAATCTTGCTTTTTCTGCTCGGTAATGAGTCCATTAACAAAAGCAATGAATGTTTTTCCTTAGCCATAAATGGCTATGTGGCCGAGACTCTTCCTGGTTTGGTTGTGGCCCAGCATCAGCCAGTGAGGTGGCACCTTCTTAATGTTGGAGGCGACAGGGAGTACCATGCTGTTCACTTCCATGGTTTACCTTTCACTGTCCATGCTAAACAAGAACATCGTATGGGTGTCTTCAACCTGTTTCCAGGTAAAAGCACACACACTCAAACACACATTTGTATCCATACTTTCTCTAGAAGAGGGCCAGACTTTCTTGATTTCTTTTTATGATCAATAGTGATAGTCTGGAGTTCTGTTGTTGTTCCCTTGCATGTGTGGGTTCTCTCTAGGGACTCCCAACATCCTCCCGTAGTCCAAAAGCCTGACAGTAAAGTTAACTGGTCTCTCTAAATTGTCCTTTGGTTGTTTGGCCTTTTTGCTTCTGTGTTGGCCTCTGATGGACAAGCGTACTGTCCAGACTGTACCCAAGCACATGCCCAATGACTTCTGGATATAGGCACCAACCAACTTTGTGGTGCACCTGTACTGTACTTACTGTGGTTGTTTTGATGTTGCCGACTCTTGGTGCCGTCCAAACCATCCAAACTGTTTTAAACTATTTTGGCAAGCACTGAATGCTAACTTATGAATAAAAAGTAGCATAAAATCAATCAAAGTCTAAATAAAAAAACAATAAAACATCTGGTCTGTAAAAACTACCGTATTTTCTGCACTATAAGGCGCACCTAAAAACCTTCAATTTTCTCAAAAGCCGATAGTGCACCTTATAATCCGGTGCGCCTTATATATGAAAAAAGTTTAAGAATAGGCCATTCATTGAAGGTGCGCCTTATAATGTGGTGCGCTTTATAGTGCGGAAAATACGGTAATAGTCAAGATTAATTAATTATTAAGAAATAAATACATTTCTATGTAACATGAACTGTCCATAACTTTCTCTGTTTCACTCATTGCTCTGTTCTCATTCCTGAAGGTGTTTTTGGGACGGTGGAGATGAAACCCCCCACAGTTGGGACATGGTTAGTGGAGTGCACCATCGGCGAATACCAGCTGGCTGGGATGAGAGCCAAACTCTTGGTCTATGATCCAAGTAGGTGCACACATGTCCTACTGACAGAAGTACTGATTGAATTGGATGCTTTTTAATTGTACTGTGTTACTGGGTCTAGCCTGAGATGGGTATTAAGATTCCTGGGACATGCATATCTATAAGAAAAACTCCCCAAACTTCAGCATTTTTTGTTTGTTTTTGTGATTTG
This sequence comes from Xiphophorus maculatus, assembly GCF_002775205.1. NCBI lineage: Eukaryota > Metazoa > Chordata > Actinopteri > Cyprinodontiformes > Poeciliidae > Xiphophorus > Xiphophorus maculatus. The sequence continues at coordinate 14,265,163 of NC_036465.1, read as the reverse complement.
TCATCAGTTTTTTTGAATCCTTGATATTTTTATGCTGACATCTATGGTTCTGTTTGTACCATAGATGTCAGAATTGTTCTAACTTGACTAAAGAAATACTTGTTGTTTGAGGTTCTGTCTTTTTCATCAGGCTTAGATAAAATTGAAATTTTCTGGGAAGTGTCTGATAAGTGAGGCATTTATCAGGAATAAATGCCTGATTTGCTATATATCACAGTGTGTAATATTTGAATTGATTGGCCATATTTTCCAGACTGATAGTTAGTTCAGGAAATGATAAGAGTTTTACACTTATAACTACCGTATTTTCCGCATATAAGGTGCACCACATTATAAGGCGCACCTTCAATGGATGGCCTATTTTTAAACTTTTTTCATATATAAGGCGCACTGCATTATAAGGCACATAGAATAGACGCTACAGTAGAGGCTGGGGTTACGTTACGCATCCATTAGATGGAACTGCGCTAAAGGGAATGTCAACAAAACAGTCAGATAGGTCAGTCGAACTTTATTAATAGATTACAAACCAGCGTTCTGACAACTCCGTTCATTCCCAAAATGAATAAACAGCTGTTTTATTATTTTTCCCGAGGTAAAGTAAGTGACGTGGTATTTTCGTGACACAGTTTATCTTTTAACAACAGCAAGGTATAACATATAGTGGAGGGGAACTTTTCCTCGATTCAATAAACACGTAAAAAACAGTCTGGTACTGTTACGGTATATCAAACGTTAGTGCAATCACAATATATATCCACTTCCGCACCATTGATTTGTTCATGTTAAATTCTCTGGCTGCTGCTCTATTCCCGTGTTCTACTGCGTGACTGATCGCCTTGAGCTTAAACTCTGCGTCGCAAGCGTGTCTCTTAATAGGAGCCATTTTGGGGTCTTTACACAAAACCCAGCATGCACCGCGCGCTTCTTCTTCTACGGGGGAAAATGAAGCCGGCGGCTGCTTACCGTAGTTGCGAGACCTGTTGTGGCTCAATATTGGTCCATATATAAGGCGCGCCGGATTATAAGGCGCGCTCTCGGCTTTTCAGAAAATTGAAGGTTTTTAGGTACCCCTTATAGTGCGGAAAATACGGTAATTAAAAAATCATTTTTATTTATTAGAAAAAAAACGAATGGAACAGTAAGCTAAATACATGAATCAGAGAGTGTTTCATTACAATGTTTGAATCATGGCCTTCATCAATGTCCACTCTAATTTCAGAGTTGAGTTATCCCAGAATCCCCTCATTGCTCAGGGTAATATCTGAAGTTTCATCAGTTACAGAAAAGGTCAAAACGCTTAAACACATTTCACAACTGAAATTTAAATACTGAATGCTGTTTGCTTTAAATGTGTTTAGTGTGTATTTTATATTTTAGGAACACTGACGCACTTTATTGAACTTTTCTTTCGACGTTGTGACATGCAGAATGTGTTTTACCTCTGGGAATGAAATCAGGGCGGATTGAAGACTCCCAGATTACAGCATCAGATCACAGCGGTAAGACCAGCTGGGTTTTTCTTTTATATGCAACAGGCTTTTTAATGTGACAGTACCAAAGAAATTAGCACAATAATCAGTCAATCTAAAGAAAATACCTCAGCTTTATGAAATACAAACATCAGGAAGTAAGATGGGGTTATAGTCTTTATGTTGGTTTATGTTTCTGTATCCAGGTAACTGGGAGCCAAGGCTGGCAAGACTCGATATGACTGGTTTTTACAACGCCTGGATGGGAAAAGGCACTATGTCGTGGTTGCAGGTAAGATGTTCTGAGCATTTACACCTGACACTTAAAGCCAAAGTTCAGGTATTGTTGTGAAACAGTCAGTGTAAAATAATTTGTGGTTTCAGGTTGATCTTCTTAGGCCCACCCTGCTGCATGGCATCCAGACACAGGGGGTGAGCTCGAAGCTGAGGGACCACTACACCGCCACCTTCAAAGTGTCCTACAGCCTCGACCAAGAGACTTGGACCACTTACAGGGGAAAGAGCTCCATTAACACCAGGGTGCGTCCACAGTTCCTTCGACATCACAGCAAAGGCTAAACAGCTGTCTTATCATCTTCATAGTCCCTTTAGTCTGAACTGTTCTCTGCCTAACAGTGCTGAGACCAAGGTTATTGTAGTAAACCAAAACGAACAAAATTAAAAAAAAAAACTGAAATTAAGGCTACCTTCACACTGCAACATGAAGTGACCCGATTCAGATTTTTTGTCAAATTGGATATTTTTTCGCCGTAGTTGTTCATACTTCCAAATAAGAATGGCAAATAACCTGAAAGTGTCCCGCATGCGCAGTATAGAGCGTAATAACGACACGCATAGTGTTTTACCAACCGCCATAAAAGCGAAGTAGTGCTCAGTGTTTGCAGAAGTAAACATAAGTGCTAACGGTGGAGCATAGCTTACACATGTGACGTTGTTGTCCGACTGCCGCCAGCATACTAGCAACTTCATCCTCATTGTAGTCCGTCATAGTTGTTGTTTTTCTTCCCGCTGGCAGGACGCAGAATAGTGATATTTGCTGAGTATCAGTGACGTTAACGTCGAATGACCCGCGACCTGACCGTTGAGATTCAGACCGTTGAGATTCAGGTCACATTTGAAAAGAGCAGCTACGTATCGGATATCCAAATGGACTGGGTTTCATTACGTCAAAAAAAAGTCGGAATTGGGTCACTTCAGTCTGCAGTGTTAATTAAAATAAATAAAAACGGTAATTAATGGGGAAAACACAATAACTAAGGCAAACTATATTGTGTTTATAAAACTAGCTAAAATATACTGAAATTAGAGCAACAATAATCCTTGTTTTGTGTAATTAATCTATTTATTAGCCTTTCGGTCTGATGTGACTTTTTTTTCTTTCCGCACATGCAGTTTACGTCAGCTGTTATCAAATTGCGATACTCCTCCTAGTGGCACATACTCGAGTCCGCAAAATGATGTGTAGTGGCTGCTTATTTGTTCTGGTGTAAAGCCACTATATTGTTCAATTAGCTTCAGTTTTCTTTCTTTGTTGACGTTCGTTAGCTTAGCTCTTAGCTGACGCGTTTCTGTCCGTTGATATGCTCTTGTACACTAAAAAAGTACTTACTAGTCCACACAAAGTCTGATGAACGATGAACTTTACTTTTCTTCGAGCAGACATTACATAAGAACTCTTCAGTCTTGCACAGCATTTTAACGGTCAAAAACTGTGTAGGGCTTAGTTGACCACACCACATCAAATTTTATTTCTGAACTAAGTGACGCAGCACTTTTCATATATTTTCAATTATGTCCGTTAGGTGGCGCTTTTCTACAAAGCACATACTAAAACAAAACCTTACTGTAAAGAAAATATCTAAATATGCAAAAGGCACACACAATAATAAACAACGTTCAAACTGACATTTTTGGCTCTTACATGATGACTGCAAAAGTCGGGATAAAATGCCAGAGTCAGTTGGTTGTTTGACAATAATTTAATTATTTTTAGAAAATTGTTTCTTCTGTTGAGTATACATTACCCAACTGATGTTTAAGGACGAGCATAGTCATGACAACACTATATACCTTGACCTTTTTGAATTCTCCACCTAAAAATGAACCAAAGTATGAAAAAACTAAAACCACTAACATAGCTAATAAAAAATTAAACTGAAACTAATATTTACACTAATTATAATTAATAAAAACTAGCAAATCCACTGTAAAACTAATGAAGACTAACTGAATTAGACCATCAAAAAGTCACAAATAAATAATACTAAACTACAATGAAAAATCCAAAACTACTCTAACTGTGCTGCAGAAGTTTCGTGGTAACCTGGACAGCTCCAAGACAAAGGAAAACCGTTTCTCTCCACCATTAGTGGCTCGCTACATCAGGATTCATCCACACGACTACAAGCAGAAACCCGCTCTCCGACTGGAGCTGCTGGGATGCGATCTGAACAGTGAGTTGATTCAACTTTTTTTTAGTACTTGGAGAAAGTGAGAAATGACTCAGCCTGTATGTTTTATGTGTGTGTGGGTGAGCAGGCTGCTCTCTGCCTTTGGGACTTGAGAAAGGGAGCGTTCCTGACAGTAGCTTTAGTGCCTCATCGTTTCAGTCGTCTTTCCTGCGAAGCTGGAGCCCCTTCCTCGCTCGCCTGCACCAGAGCGGTGGAGCCAACGCCTGGAGGCCAAAGGTGTGTTCACGTTTTTGCGAGTATAAGTGTATACACTGATTCCAATGCCGACTGCACACTGCATAAAGAAATTAATTAATGACAACACTCAAGACCTTTAATCCATCAATAACCTTTCGTCTGCATTATCGGTGACATTTAGGCTCCATCAGGTGGCAAAGAAGTGGTGAAGCTCTCAAAGCAGACCATTAACCTTTCTCTCTTCACACTCCATTATCATGTTTGGCTTCAGCCTCTCTTTCCTCTCCTCTTCAGCTTATCGTTTTAACACTTTCCAGAAGTGAACTGCAGGCGTGTGACTTGTCCTCGTGGCAGCTTATTGAGCTGCTGTGGCACCGGAGAACAACAGAGGTCAATCTCTCTGCGCCGACCTTTGGTTAGAAGATAGTTCTAGGCTAAGATGAACAAACAGTAAAAATGTTGCATAAAACCAAAAGAATTTCAACAACGAAGGAAGTGAAGGGGAAACTTTTGTCCACAACCGGTTTCCACATCGTGCCAGTAAAGAGTAGCGGAATAAATGATGCACGGATAAAACATTGTTCTTCTATATTTCAGTGTCTCAACAACCATGTTCTAAACTTAAGAGTAAATTATTTTGTTGTTGTTTTTTAAAAAGAAATATAAGTGAGCAAAATCTTTTTTATATTTCAAGACAAACAATTATACAACACTAGTTGAGAGAAGACATGTATTTTAATTTTTCTGGAGTTTGTGCAGGAACATAGAGAAATGTTTCTTCTTTCTTTGCCTTTTTTGTCAACAAGTTTCCATATAAAACAAAGTTTTTCTTTGATCTAAAAACACATTTTTATATCAAGCCAACCCAACCTGAGTAAATACAAAATAATTTTTTTATGTCTTAGCCAATCTGGATCTATGTGAAAAAGTAATCACCCCAATAATTGTGCCATCCTGGGCACCAGCTGACATAAAGTGTTTGTAATAACTAATGGGTTTTGTTCCACTCTTCTTCCAGAATCATTTTAATTCAGCCACATAGGAGGGTTTTCCAGAATAAACAACTTGTTTTTTTAAGTTCATACCACTGCTTCTTAAAATTTATCTTCAGTCTTGGATTAGACCATCTAAAAACCTTGATTTGTTTTGTTGACCCATTAGTCACTGGGCTTTTTATTATGATTTGGATCATTATCCCACTACATAAACCAGGAGAACTTAAATTTAAAGCCACAAACCAATCTCATTAAAGCATTTTACCAAGAATGCTCAGGAACAAAATTTATGGTTTCATTGATTGTGGAAAGTCATTGCATTTAAAAAGAAATTTTGTCAAAAAAGCCAGCTTTTGTTGATCATACACTGAGAATATCCTCTTGAAATCTGAAGATGCTTCAATATCTTGTTTGCCTCAGAACAACAACCCCCACGAGTGGCTGCAGGTGGATTTGGGGAAGGTCAAACGGATCACAGGCATCATCACGCAAGGCGCACGGTCGATGCTGACCCAGATGATGGTAACAGAGTTCTCAGTCACATTCAGTCAGGACCGACATTCCTGGAGCAGCGTGTTGGAGGAGAGCTCCCAGAGAGAAAAGGTGTGCAAAAGAATTCACAAACTGTTTCCATTTACACTCAAGTCTGCGTCACAGCTGCCAGGCAGACTCTGCACATTTCTCAACTCTAATATTTATTCAGCTATTCAGTGAATCAGAGCCGAGACTGCCAGTAGGTGAGTCAACCCAGTTTTTTTGCAGCGCTAGTGTGGGTTTTGAAAAATGTTGAACTACATCTTTGGATGGGTGGCAAAAGAAAAAATACAGACTATTTCAACATGCTTTGGTCTTTGCGATTAAATTAGTATACAGTGTCATGTAAAAGTATTAATACCACAGGAGCTTTTACGACTTTACAAGCAGAAACATTTTGCATTTCATTGGGATTTTAGAAAAACAAAGAGTAGTGGAGTGGAAGGAAAATTATACATGGATTTAAATTTGAAACGTGTGAAGAGAGGTCATGCAGGGGTGACAGCAAACATCTGAAAGAAGATGCCAAAATTTAATATTTTGCTCTGCGTGCAAATTACTATTTGTGGTGGAAAACTAAAATTTCAAATCTCATCTTCAAGGCAGCCACCCAGAAATACAATGCAATTTCTTTTTTTCATCAATCCATCTTCATGTGTAGGAGTCCAGACCTTAATCAAGTAGAAAATATCTGCTGGGTCTTGAAAATTGTATGTTCAAGTACAATTTTCATCCAATCTGTTTAAGTTTGAGCTATTTCCCAAAGAAGAAAAGAAAGAAGAAAGAAGTGTTACAAACATTGACTCAGGGTGGCTGAAAACAATGTGCAGCTTCATCATTTTCCTTCAGTTTCACAATGATGCACTGTTTTATGTTTTTCTGTTCTGTGTCTCTAATGAGACAAAATGAGAGAAACTTCAAGAGCTGAGAGTATTTTTCTGAGGAACTGCATGCACTGACATGATAAATGCCATCTTTCTGTGCTGTTTCCTGACTTCTTGCTCTTCCCTTTCCTCATCAGATCTTCACAGGCAACAACGATCCGGATGAGGAAGTTTTCACAGTTTTCGAGCCTCCTTTGTTCGCCCGCTACCTCCGTATCCATCCACGGGGCTGGGTCAACGACATCGCCCTCCGCCTGGAGGTGTTGGGCTGTGACACCCAGCGGGGGGTTGAACTGCCTCGGCAGTAAACACCGGCGCCAGCAGCAGCAGTTTTTTGGATTTAACTGGACCTTTTTTTTTTTCTGTGGATTTTGCTGAAGAATGAGATAATGTAGCGCACTTAAGTTACAATTTGAAGCTGTTCCCTCTGTAGCCAGAACATTGTTTACATTTTCACTTGTTTTCTTTTTGACACTGTGATATTTGATGAAGAGCACATTATGCTAAGTTCATAGGGAAGTAGATGTTTATGGAACATTTGATTTTGATTGTGCTAAAAAAACATTTTGAATGTAAGCAGGTGTAAATATTTCAGACTTAGATTGCTGTTTTCTGTTGACTAACTTGTGTATCATTGGGAAAGTTGTATTTTTTCTGCTTTATTTGAGATATTAAACTATGAGTTCCATGACACCTTCAACATGTGTCAGGCATTTATTGTCAGAAACTTACACAGATAGACACTGGGAGGTGCTAGAGTACCTGCTGTGTTTCTTCTGCACAAAAAAGAACCCTTCTGAAATCTTTTTTTGTTTTTTTAGTAGTGCACTCTCTGTCACCAAACAATAACATACGGCTACTGTTTTTAAATAGATTTAGAGATATTATGCTATAGCTGTTCCTGTAAAAAACAAAATCCCACTTGTGGCACAAGTTGCTCTTTTTTCCCACTTAATCACCTGCACACCACTGCTTATTTTCGTTTTTCTTTTCTTCTTGCCAGAAGCCTTCTCATGTTTTTAATCTTTTGTTCCCAGCCTCTTCGTTCAGTCCTGAAATGTTGTTTTTTCTTATCCACCTCCGAGAGGCCCTCCTGGCAGAAACAATGAGACGGTTGAGCTCCAACATTGTTCTGTTATAAGTTAAACTATGCAGTTCTGTTGCCCAGAGGAATTACGAGTTTGTTCACAGACATGATAATTGGGTTGAGGGACTGGAAGGCAACTGGTCGGATCAATACGGTGTGTGAGAGTGTTTGTACCATAAGACCTGACCAAAATGTGTCACCTCATTATCTGTCAGGAAGTTTCCAGGCAGGCGGGAGGTGTTGTGTTTAGTTTGGAGGTTAAGAGCAGACAGGACCTGCGTCGGCAGGCATGTGGCAATTCACAGCTTGATGTCCTCAGCTAGGGCCCGAGCGCAAAATTCATATACGTCAATAAACCTTTTTAATCGCTGTCTTTCTCCACCTGAGTCTCTCCAGACTGAAATATAATTAGGTCATTTTCACAAGATATAGGTGATTGTTGAGGCTAACGCATGAGTGTGTGTGTGTGTGTGTATATATATTTAGCCATGTGTAAACCTAAATGAAATGGAAAATTAATTAACCTTTGTTTATTTTTATTATTTGCTTTAATAATGAGGGTCCATTTGAAAATACTGAGTTTAAGGGGTAGGAGTTCATAAGTTTCTTACTTCTTCCTACTCCTTTTCAAGCATGTTAAGATTATTGTGGTACAAATTTATGTGACACAAATCTGTGTGTGATTTTATACTTCTATCATGTTCAAAATAAATAAATAAATAAAACTAAATGAGCAGGTTTTCTTTTTGGTTCAAATTCAATTCTAGTAAATCCATCCATTTATCTGGGTTCTTATCACCCAGATAAGGACGGTGATAAGTCCCTCCTTACTTAGCAGCCTAAGTAAGGAGGTTCAGACTTCCTTCTACCCAGCCACTTTTGGGTCAGCTCCTCCAGGGGAACCCGAAGGCGTTCCCAGGCCAGATGAGAAACATAGTCCCTCCAGTGTGTCCTGTGTCTTCCTCTGGGTCTCCTCCTGGTGTCTGGAACACGTCAAACCTGGTTTGGTTGCCTCCCGCATCCAGGAAGCAACCATACCAGGTGCCCAAGCCACCTTAACTGGTTCCTCTCAACATAAAGCAGCAGCAGCAGCTCTATTCTGAGTCATTCCCATTCACAGTAAAAAATGCCAGTGTTAAAATCTCAGGTGTAGTGTTAAATAAAGAGTGTGAGTGTTGTTTTGACACCACACAGCTTTAAAATAACACTGCCAGTGTAAACTCCATAATATTTGCTTTGTTAACTTCCAGTGTTAATTGGTTGGTGTTGCTTAAGCCCCGCCTTCGCGTAACGGCTGCAGAGTACATTCTACTTTCTGTCGTCACGTCACCAGTCAGTCGATCGGTATGGCTTCATTTCGCACAGGAAAGACACAATTCTTTCCTAAAGGTGAGCTAAATATTCATACATGACCATTGTTTCGTTGGAAATGTGCTTTTTAGTTTGAAACTTAAAAGAGTGCACGATATTTAACCCATTTTGCATGGAAAATCTACCAAATTCAAAGTCCCGCCGTTTTGCCAAATCTAGGCGAACGGTAAATTTGAATTCTGTTATATTTGGTAAGTTATATTTGTGATTTTAAACCATGTGCAATACTTGTATATCTGTATTATTTGAAATGTTGGCGATGTGTGTATCTAAAAAGCTAACTTTGCAAATGGCTAGCCTCCGAGAGGATGTGGGGATGTTTTTTGTTTTAAATTCCGTGGCGAAGTTGTTCGTTACATCAAGGAAGCAGTTCATTTTCCGTAAGACTACACTCAAAATGAAATAAAAAAAGTTTTTAATCCAACATAAATGTCGAATGTGTTCAACTCTATATAATTATGGACTCATTGTGGCTGTTGTCTGGTTCGTCAACTTTATTATATTTGTTTCCTTCCAGTTCATGCTAAATTCAATTTGGCAAGTGAAATCTGTGTAGACCTGAAGGACTGTTCTGGAGTTGATGTGGATGCTGATATTTTTGATGAACTCCTGAGGTCTGCTACAGTGTCTTTCAAAGTAGTCATTAAGCACTTTGGTAAGATTTAAAAGCATTAAAACAAGTGTTCCATCTAATGCATTTTAAAAATATATAAATCTGAAGTTAATTTTAAGTTGTTTGCTAATGAGTCTTCTAAACTTTGTACAGTGGGCGTCATTGACGAGAGTGAGGTAACAGACGCTTCCTTCAGTTCTGAAGATGGGTCAGCCTTGTCAGTTCAATCTCCAAGCTCAGCGATCTCATCTTCTACAGTGATCACAGAGAACACCAAAGCACAGAGACGACGACTGGCTGAAGGACCACCTGACAGCAAGATAGCAAAAGATGTGAGTTGTGTCAAGGTGGGAAATAGAATGATGATCCATTTTAACATTTATACCAGGATGACGTTAAATCTGTTGCAGATTGTCTATGTGGCTTTACACCAAAAACCAGGAGGGGAAGATGTATTAAAAGAACACAACAAGACCAAAAGTCTCTCTGATCCAACAAGAAGGAAACTTCTAAATATTTTAGTGGCAGATATGATCAAAAGTCATGGGTATGTACCAATAAACCTCAGTCTGCTGGTTGGGGGCCAGAATTTAACCTTGATATTTTGGACTAGTAGTACTTTTAAAAGTTAAACATGTGTATGAAATTCATAGAAATGTTGGAATTATCTGAAAAAACATAATTATTAACATAATGATTATTCAAATAATTAGTAATTGCTGAGAATGGGTTTTCTATTCATAACCTTTGCTTAATTGGTGTGTTTGTTTAACCCATATGTGAAACAGGAATATCCATCCATCTATCTTCTTCCGCTTATCCGAGGTCGGGTCGCGGGGGTAGCAGCTTCAGAAGGGAGGCCCAGACTTCCCTCTCCCCAGCCACTTCTTCTAGCTCTCTCTAATCTGAACTGTTGTTCGGCCCGTAAGCACAAACTACAGTCAGGACCCGTCCCCCCACCCGTAGGCGGAGGGAGGCTACCCTCTCGTTCACCGGAGTAAACCCCAACGTCCAGGCGCCGAGATGGGGAGCAACAAGTATGCCCACTCCTGCCCGATGTCTCTCACCTTGGGCAACTCCAGAGTGGAAGTCCAGCCCCTCTCAAGGAGGCTGGTTCCAGAACCAGAGCCATGCGTCGAGGTGAGACCAACTATTTCTAGCCGGAACCTCTCAACCTCACACACTAGCTCCGGCTCCTTCCCCACCAGAGAGGTGACATTCCACGTCCCAAGAGCCAGCTTCTGCAACCGAGGATCGGACCGCCAGGGTCCCCTCGCTCTGCCGCCACCCATCACACAATGCACCCGACCCCTTTGGCCCCTCTCGTGGGAGGGGGGACCCATGCTTCCTCTTCGGGCTGAGCCCGGCCGGGCTCCATGGCTAAAAGCCCGGCCACCAGGCGCTCGCCATCGTGTCCCCCCTCCAGGCCTGGCTCCAGAGTGGGGTCCCGGTGACCCGCGTCTGGGCGAGGGAACGCCAAGTCCAATGTTTTTGTCTCATCATTGGGGTCTTCGGGCTGCGCTTTGTCTGGTCCCTCACCTAGGACCTGTATAGGAATAGTCTTATTGAATTGTTTTTTAGGACAGTCCATCCTGTCAATGTCCGCATCACCTATGCCCTGGGAATTGTCACCTTCTTTCCCAGTTTGAAAGATAATTGCTCACCAATTGCTCATCAATTGCTATGCGAGTACCTGAAGATTCTCTTCGTGGGTCAAAATTTGGTTGGATTTCTTTCTTTTTTACAATGTGGATTAACCATGTAACTGTCCTCTTGAATACAATGTAATTGACATTTTGTGGTTTCTGTTCTGGGATAGGAGCATTTCTACGATCCTCAAAGTGGACAGGGCTACCTGGCCCATCGATTGAAAACCGTTCAGCATAACACTGCAAGTGACTTTAAGAGGAACTCCCTGTCTGCTCATCATCGTATATTTGCGGTGCCTTTAGGATTGCTATTTTCCTAACCCCCCCCAAAAAACCATCCTGTTTATGAGTATTTTTCATAGATGTAGATGAATCCTAGTTTGTTCATATCGTCTGCACTGCTCCAACCTGCAATTCTTATGTTGGCACCATCAGCTTTAAATACCCGTTTTCCACCCACAACATATGTATAAAAATGGTTGGTTGTTGCATTTAGGATTTTGCAGCAAATAACTGAAGACAAACGGTACAGCTGAGTTCCACTTTCCAAAGGAATGTGAATGGTTGGGCTAGGAATCACAGGTAATCTATTGTCTTCCTCATTGGTGTACCGATGCAGATACAAGGTTAACACGTCAGGTGAGCTGTCCAAGTATTTTTTCTCTACACTAAAGGTGTTGCAACATTGCTTGCGAGACCACTCTACAAAAACAAAACGTTCAAGAAGAGATGCTGTGGTTTCATTTGGTTGTGCATCTGACAGGTAAATTACAGGACCAAGGTCTGACATGACCGGTCTAACCACCGCACAGTCTTCACAGGTGATGACGTTTTTCATTTTGCAAAGTGAGTTAATACCACATGGATTTAGCCAGCTTAAAATAGCCTCCAAAAACTCTGCTATGTCATTCGGTTGTCCCAAGGCCAAAGACGGTATAGTTTGATTTAATTCTATCAGAACTTGGTAGATTTCATCTGAGCAAAAATATTTCCCCGGGTTATTCAAGGCCGTGCAAAGAAAGGTGGCATATAATGGAGTTCGTGATAAAGCTCCAAAGAACTTTTCAGGATTCCGAGTCAGGTACTTTCTGGTAATACTCAGATTCAAAATGCTGTGCATTGTGGCATTCATCCAACAGTTATTAAATGAGTTGGAAAACTTGCAAAAGAACACAGTCGGATCAAGATTACAATTTGCTTGATTGTTCAGTGCTTTTTTAAAGTCTGCGTCATCTCCAAATTTAGCTTTAAGCTTGTCCTCTAAAGTCATTTCATATTGAAGAGAGTCTTGATGGGTTCCATGGATGATCCGTTTGTCGTTTGTGCCTGTTTCATCGCCGGTGGTATTTTCATTCTGAGCAAGACCTGAGCAGACTGAAGGACTCCCATCCTCAGAAGTGATCATTCTGCCATGTTCATTCTGCAATGTACTTCTTTCTCTAGCACCAACTTCATCGCCAAAATTCTCTTCCTGTCCAGTAAAAACAGTCTCACTGACTGGGATTCCAGAGTTGCTTTGTTTGTTAGTACTAACATCATCCCCTTTAGCAAAAGACTCAGAAAAACCAATTTCTTCAGAACGTGTCTCAGACATTTTCTGGTTTTCACTGTTCGTTGCCGTTTGGCTGGCTTTATTGTTTCGGACAAATGCCATGAAAAAATCCACGAATTTTTTTAATGCTGTCGTTAGATGGGTAAATATATTTTTAGATGGACCTTTCTTGACCAGCTTGATATCTACTTTACAAGCACTAAGACAATCAACGTTTTCAAATGTGTTCATTGTCAAAGCCTTAGTTGTAGTTTCAGACTTAACTTTCTCAACCTTAGAGTTAGCTTGCACGTCCAGGTTAATGTTTTCCTCTGAAGCGCTGGCAAAATCGGCAAATCTTTCGGACATCTTCAATGTCAAAGGTTTAGCTGTTGTTTTAGAGTTAACTTTCTCAACTTTAGCTCTAACTCCCACGTCCAGGTTAATGTTTTCCTCTGGAACAATAGAAAAATCAGCAAATCTTTCCAACATCTTCAATGTGAAAGGTTTAGCTGTTGTTTTAGAGTTAACTTTCTCAACTTTAGCTCCAACTCCCACATCCAGGTTAATGGTTTCCTCTGGAACAATAGAAAAATCATCACATCTTTCCAACATCTTCAATGTGAAAGGTTTAGCTGTTGTTTTAGATTTAACTTTCTCAATTTTAGCGCTAAGGTTAATGTTTTCCTCTGGAACGATGGCAAAATCGGCAAATCTTTCCAACGTTTTCAATGTCAAAGGTTTAGCTGTTGTTTTAGAGTTAGCTTTCTCAACTTTAGCTCTAACTCCCACGTCCAGGTTAATGTTTTCCTCTGGAACGATAGAAAAATCAGCAAATCTTTCCGACAGTTTAGATTTAACTTTCTCAATTTTAGCACTAAGGTTAATGTTTTCCTCTGAAGCGATGGCAAAATCGGCAAATCTTTCCAACGTCTTCAATGTCGAAGGTTTAGCTGTTGTTTTAGAGTTAACTTTCTCAATTTTAGAGCTAAGGTTAATGTTTTCCTCTGAAGCGATGGCAAAATCGGCAAATCTTTCCGACGTCTTCAATGTCAAAGGTTTCGCTGTTGTTTTAGAGTTAACTTTCTCAACTTTATCGCTAACTCCCACGTCCAGGTTAATGTTTTCCTCTGAAGCGATGGCAAAATCGGCAAATCTTTCCAACGTCTTCAATGTCGAAGGTTTAGCTGTTGTTTTAGAGTTAACTTTCTCAATTTTAGAGCTAAGGTTAATGTTTTCCTCTGAAGCGATGGCAAAATCGGCAAATCTTTCCAACGTCTTCAATGTCAAAGGTTTCGCTGTTGTTTTAGAGTTAACTTTCTCAACTTTATCGCTAACTCCCACGTCCAGGTTAATGTTTTCCTCTGAAGCGATGGCAAAATCGGCAAATCTTTCCAACGTCTTCAATGTCAAAGGTTTAGCTGTGGTTTTAGAGTTAACTTTCTCAACTACAGCACTAACTCCCACGTCCAGGTTAATGTTTTTCTCTGAAACGCTGGCCAAATCACCAACATTTTCTGACGTCAAAGTGTTAGCTATTGCTGCACCTTTCTCTTCCTTCGATTGCACTTCCCCGTCCGGGTTAGTGCTGTCTTCAGGAACGCTGGAAAAAGTACAGTTTTCTGATGTCTTTACTGCGGTTTCACAGCTGTTCTCGTCCTGAGATGTCTCCTCGACCAAGTCATTTTTATCCAAGTACCGTTCACAGATCTTTTTTGCTACATGCGTAACTGCACATCCAAGAAAGTAAGAAATGTGAATAAACATGGTGACCGGATATTAGTTAATCCTAAAGAAATCTAAAAAATCTCTGTGGAAATTTGCTTCTCTTTCTTCAACGAAGTTCAGAATAACTGAGAGATGTTGTCTCCAACAGTTTTTAAGAATCTCTTTGACATCATCAGTGAGCTGACATCACAAAGGTTGAGGGGCAAGGTCTTGCTTCTGATGGTTTCTATGGAAACCCAAGCTGAAATGGAAGTTACAAAAGCTTTTAATTCAACACAAATTCATGCAAAACTAACCCTGTAATGTTGTTTTCGCCCCAGAGACTGAGGAAAACATCATCATTGTGCCATTCTGCTCCTTCTGTGCGCAAGACATAGCTCTCATGTAATGTTACACTTACATAACTTACAGCCGTCTTGGCAGGCATTTGCTATGGAGTTGCTATGACAACAATAAACAAACCACAAGCTTAGAACTAGCTCTTTCTAACTTATAAAGAATACAGGTGCATAACAACTATTACTCGATCACAATTTTTGAATGCTCTTCCCACCTCTGAGTTTTACTTAATGCTAAACTAGCAAAATTAGCTTAGCTAATGTAGCTTTTACCTCCAAGCTAAGACAGACATGTAACCTGCCTGTATGTTACTACCAGAGGCCGCGCTAGAATTTTTTGTTCTCCGTCATTTTGACCGACAGCATTAAAAAAAATCGGTCATGTACTGTTATTACCCGTCAAATTACAATCATATTAACAGGCTATTTAGCCGCATTTTTGTGTGGTTTAGTTAATATTCATCCAGTTGAACCGTGAATCCAGATCTCATCGCACATAAAACATCTACAGTAACTTTTTCTCCGTGACAAAAACCACTGACTGTGGCCCCAATAACTTATAGTAAATTAAATTAAACGACTCCACTTCAATTACCAGCACTGCGGTCTGAACGCACAGCCTCACAAATTCCTCCTGGTCGCATCTGCATTGAAATCTGTGCTGGTTCATCGGTCAGTTGGATTTGTCAGATCCAAACTGATCAATTGAACTTTTTTTTTTACTCTGTGCGGGGTCCAGGCCTGCCCTTTTACGAGGATTTTTTTGCGTGGTTTTGCTTCCCTGAAAAAGGCAGATGTTACGTCTGCCACTCTTCTGAGTGCCGCCCTCCTTCTGGGCTGGGAGGGTAACGTCTTCCAGCTTTCTTCGCCGCGGCAGAGCCGTGTCCGCATTGCTTGTGCAGCGTACTGCGCATGTTGCGGTCTAATTAATTTCTGTACCTTTATTTATTTCCTCAAGATAAATTGTCGGCTCCTCTGTTTAGATGGATTAGCTCAATGTTGCATTCTCATTAGTTTTCTCTGTTCTGTATGCAATGGAGACTTGAATTAAACGCGCCATTTCTACCAAAGGTTTGGAATGCGTTTCTTAACCAGACGCTCCAGAGTGTCCGGTCTAAAACATTGGGATTCTAATTGCTGGTGGAAAAGTTCAGATCACTGTGGTGAGTCCGGTTAGAACGCCGAAGAAAGCAGAGTCGCACTCCAATGGGTTTAACTTGCACTTGCGGTTTATTCCTTAACTTGACGTAACTGTGTATATGGTTTTCTAGAAAGACAAACAACAGTACAACATTAGTGTCTGAATAATTCCCAATGACTGAACTAGTATCACACATGCTAAACAACTGCAATATTAATGGACTCTTTGCACCTGCCGCGCTGACGTCACAACCGCATGCGCAAATGCGGCTCTCTTTTTTCCGCTTTGAGTTACCATGACAGCTAGAAAAGACAAAGTCGTATTTCAGACGCAAATAAAACAATACTATGAACATTGTTGTCCTCCTAATATAATGGGCTTTTAAGTTTTTATGAATTTCCAAGCGGTCCTGAATTAAGAAGACGGTGGCTTGTAAATATTCGTGGCTACCAGTTAAAGCTAACGCCGCACAGCAAAGTTTGCAGCCTTTACTTCACTCTGGATCAACTTCTTCAGCCTAAAGAAGGTAAAGGAGTAGTCCTGTGTTATTTCCATGGAATTACTTCTGTATTCAACCTGAAAGAGCGAGTGTATGGAAACGAGAGAGCAGACCAGAGCCAGACTGCAGAGCTACTGATCCGCCTGTACAGACTGTGACATTTTTCTTTAGATGCTCATCGGATGCGTCAAAATCCCTCTATATGGCGTTGAGAGGAAACTCCTTGGCATGTGTATCCCTCAAACTCTTCCACCATCTCCTGCATATTTCATCTAAATAAATACATTTATTTTGTAGGTGAGTTTGCTCTAGGGTTGAAGGACTGTAAGTCACTGTTCGTGTTTATCACTGCTCTCAAGCAGGAGTGTCGGCCAGAACACCACTTGGGCCAGGATTCAGCTCAGGACCAGATGTAAGGATGAGGTGAAGCAGATAGAATAATAAAGATACGAGGCAGGATCCTTTAATTGTTCTGTATTCCAAACTGTATTACAGATCTTGATCCAATTGAACATGGATGGGCATAAATGTGTGTTTCGGTGTGTCTGTGTGCGAGTGTGTGTGGTTTCCTAGAATAAACAAAAATACAAAAAATAAGTTCAAAGTGTCCTAACATTACACATTACACCAAGTTATTATACCTTAGGTGACCTAAGAAGGAAATAGATAAAACCTAAATAATCTCAACCTCTAAATCACTATTAATAAGCAAACTAAGACAAGTTAACTAACAACCATGCCTCTGCTCCCGCTACTGTTCAGCACAACGCTCTACAATACACACATATAGCAGATAGCTCGGACTTAGCAACAGGTGAAATAATAGCAAACGAATAAACTTCAAATCACTCAATTAGCTGCAGTAAACACTCAAATATCGCAACTTACTTATCATTGACGCACACTTCTAAGGAAAACACACATCTCTTGCAAATCTCTCCCACGTGTTAGCACAGCGGCTCAGCTACCGAACTTGCAAACCAGATTTCAGCAACGTTGGTTACAGCAGCGTGCTGACGTCATCACTGCCCTAACTACGGTATGACTTAAGGGACAAAAGTACCGCTGACCAGAACTCAAGTAATAAAAACAGTAGTACTCAACATCAAACTTAAAACATTTACGGGTCTTTTGAACATATTTAATGTTTATTTAACGTAACTCAACGTTTTTGCTGGACGGATTTGCATAGAATATTTTCAAATAGTAAAAGTTATAACGTAGGTTATAGGACTAGAGCAAACAGTAAGTTTTCAACTTCCTCACCAATCCTCTTCCAATCAAGGTCCTTTTTATTCCTGTCTCTGTAGTCAGAACTTGATTGGTCGCAGATTATAGGACAAGAGCAAACAGCGACAATTAATTTATCCTCCATGGTTTTTTTCTGAAATCACATTGGAAAATGCACCATTATGCCACATGGAGGAGTCTCTCTGATTGGTTGACACTCTGTATCGAACAGCAAAAGTTCAGATTCTCAAATTTCAAATCGTGCCACGCTTGAACGTAAACCAGATGCGCCTGATGCTCAAAATATGTTTGGTGTGGACGAACCATAAGTGTGTGGTCAAGTGTCTATTTTTATACAGGTAACACGTTCAGACAAGTTCAGTAAATACAGATGAAGCATAGAAGGATAATTTAAAAATATAGTCCATGAATCCTTAAAATATCTTAAATTCATTTAAAAATGTAAGTTAATTTTATCCTAACCTTGTATATTCTATGTACATATTTTCTGCTTTCTTGCAGGACTTTTCTGTCATGCAAAAGTTTGGGTTAAAACACATTCCAGAAATTTTCCAGTTTTGAGTCCTGGTGTGACTAAAGCTACCCAGAAAGCAGATCTAAAAGCAGCATTTGGTGTGACGCAAACTCTGCTTGCTACAATAAAGCTCTTCTCTTTTACCCAATGGAGCAAAAATACAAACCCAAAGTTGTTGGGTGAAAGTCATTCACCTGCCAACTTTTATTGGTACAGACTCTGCTGAAGTACGAGGTTGAATAAGCAGAAGGTGCGTCTGTAGGGTGGTTTGAACAGTAGAGCATATGAAGGCATAAACTGAGTGTTACAAACATTGACTCAGGGTGGCTGAAAACAATGTGCAGCTTCATCATTTTCCTTCAGTTTCACAATGATGCACTGTTTTATGTTTTTCTGTTCTGTGTCTCTAATGAGACAAAATGAGAGAAACTTCAAGAGCTGAGAGTATTTTTCTGAGGAACTGCATGCACTGACATGATAAATGCCATCTTTCTGTGCTGTTTCCTGACTTCTTGCTCTTCCCTTTCCTCATCAGATCTTCACAGGCAACAACGATCCGGATGAGGAAGTTTTCACAGTTTTCGAGCCTCCTTTGTTCGCCCGCTACCTCCGTATCCATCCACAGGGCTGGGTCAATGACATCGCCTCCGCCTGGAGGTGTTGGGCTGTGACACCCAGCGGGGGGTCGAACTGCCTCGGCAGTAAACACCGGCGCCAGCAGCAGCAGTTTTTTGGATTTAACTGGACCTTTTTTTTCTGTGGATTTTGCTGAAGAATGAGATAATGTAGCGCACTTAAGTTACAATTTGAAGCTGTTCCCTCTGTAGCCAGAACATTGTTTACATTTTCACTTGTTTTCTTTTTGACACTGTGATATTTGATGAAGAGCACATTATGCTAAGTTCATAGGGAAGTAGATGTTTATGGAACATTTGATTTTGATTGTGCTAAAAAAACATTTTGAATGTAAGCAGGTGTAAATATTTCAGACTTAGATTGCTGTTTTCTGTTGACTAACTTGTGTATCATTGGGAAAGTTGTATTTTTTCTGCTTTATTTGAGATATTAAACTATGAGTTCCATGACACCTTCAACATGTGTCAGGCATTTATTGTCAGAAACTTACACAGATAGACACTGGGAGGTGCTAGAGTACCTGCTGTGTTTCTTCTGCACAAAAAAGAACCCTTCTGAAATCTTTTTTTGTTTTTTTAGTAGTGCACTCTCTGTCACCAAACAATAACATACGGCTACTGTTTTTAAATAGATTTAGAGATATTATGCTATAGCTGTTCCTGTAAAAAACAAAATCCCACTTGTGGCACAAGTTGCTCTTTTTTCCCACTTAATCACCTGCACACCACTGCTTATTTTTGTTTTTCTTTTCTTCTTGCCAGAAGCCTTCTCATGTTTTTAATCTTTTGTTCCCAGCCTCTTCATTCAGTCCTGAAAAGTTGTTTTTTCTTATCCACCTCCGAGAGGCCCTCCTGGCAGAAACAATGAGACGGTTGAGCTCCAACATTGTTCTGTTATAAGTTAAACTATGCAGTTCTGTTGCCCAAAGGAATTACGAGTTTGTTCACAGACACAATAATTGGGTTGAGGGACTGGAAGGCAACTGGTCGGATCGATACGGTGTGTGAGAGTGTTTGTACCATAAGACCTGACCAAAATGTGTCACCTCATTATCTGTCAGGAAGTTTCCAGGCAGGCGGGAGGTGTTGTGTTTAGTTTGGAGGTTAAGAGCAGACAGGACCTGCGTCGGCAGGCATGTGGCAGGAGCACATTGTACCTGGTTGTCACGCTTTATCTCTCTGAAAACACCGACTGCTCTCAAAAACACAAACAGCATCTGTATTCATCGATGGCTGTGGCACAAGAAGGAAAGCAGATGAATCAAAGCAAAGCAGAGGCTGTCGCCCAGATGTGACCACTTATCGGGTGCCGCGCTGCTGCTCCCAGCGTGTGAAAGCAGCAGCAACAACAAAAATAGACCAGTTTCACATTTTAACACTGGTAATTACATAATTTTCATTACACAGCATTGGAAATGCATTGGCATGCTTTAGCTTCCCCACATTTACCACATCTGATCAGTGTGGTGTGCATTTGTACTATAACAAACCGATTAAACTACTGTCACTGTAATGTTGCTAAAATTACCAGCAAATGTTCAAAAAAGCATGCATCCCTTTATATCCATATCTAAAATGTACTTTTTAAAAAAAATTTCAAATTAAAATAGGAAATTTGTATTAATTACACAAAATTTAATACATTTCATGCTTTTATTTCTGTAACTGTTTCTGATGTAGCTTATTGCTAACAAAAACTGAGGAAAATTGAAGTCTTGATTCAGATCAGTAAATGAATTTAACATGATTTTTAATCATTCATTTAACAGGAACAGAGACCACAGCTGATCTGACAGCCGTCCAACACATATCAACTGGATCACAAAGCTGTCACTGTCAAGGCTACTTGCAGTTCAAGGACAACTGTAGATAAGCATATTAGTAGAAAGTTGAGTGGAAGGAAAAAGTTTGGTTTACAAACAAGGTGCAATAAACACAGCGTTGAAAGAATGTTAAGAAAACTCTTTTCAAGAGTTTAGCTTAGATTTATGAGGCAGACTGTGCCATGTAGCGTATTGTATATTAAGCTCAACAGTAGGCCAACATATCTTTAATTTAGTAATTCTCACATTCTGTAAGTATTTGGGTTTTGTTTTAGTTTGATCCTTTTTTCTTGTGGGTTGTTTAAATGTTCATAGTGTATCCATATTGTGTTCATTTTTATGTGTTCATTATTGTCTAGAGCAGAGGCATGTAACCTGCAGCAAGAGGCTCTTTGGTCCTTCCATAACGGCTCTTACTAACTTTGGCTAAAAAACATATAATAGCAAAAGCAGGTTTTAACAGTTTCTCAGTTTTATCAAGGAGTAATTTGACTCAGTTTCCACTACAGAGTGATACTAAAATGAACAGCAACATAATTTAATTTTAATTTTCTTTCTATTAGGTTGGAAAATTAGTTTTTTGTTTTATTTTCTGGACACAGTATTCTAAAATAAAAAATATCAACCTCCTGTATACAAAAATGCTAAAGTTTGTTTTTCTTTATTTTAATATGTAAAAATAGAAATTTGATGGCGTTTCTTTAAAAATGACAGCACATTCCCAGCTCTATGAGTTTTATTTGGCTTCACTGAGGACAGAAATGGCTCTTTAAACTGTTAAGGTTGCAGACCCCTAATCTATAAATCACTTTAGTAGTTAATTGTTTATGGGTTTTTTTCTTAATATTATTCTTGTCTTCTGTACCTCATGCATTTGAATTTACATTCCTTTGATTAGAGGAATCAAAGGAATCTGAAAGGATAATTATTAATATCCTTTCAGCTTCCTGCTTTCCCTCAGCCTGCCAGCTTTGCCTTCTGTCACAGCTGCACCCTCTTACTAATCAGCCAACCACATGTTTCTTGCTCAGCAATTATACTCCTTAGTGGTCACTGATTTCCTAAGAATACAAAATTATTTCTATGGAAATGTTTAAGTTTCAGTAAGTTTGTGGCTTACCAGAGAACATCACAATACACCACAAATGTTTCTTAAGAAATTCAGCTTCCGCTTTCTTCTTCTTCTAATTGGTATTAGCAGAAATGGACAATTAACGCTGAGGTATTACACTTGATTCACTTGGGTGGCAGTAAACAGTTGGAAGGACGTGGCTTTACCAGAAAATCTTATTCAAATATTTCCAATTGTAAAGGTGCTGGTCTGAAGAATTTAGGCTGTGTTGTCATCTGTTCGTTTCTTTTTTGGTGCAACTCTTAACTTTCCAAGCATGATCAGTCGATGAGGCGATGCTTCAGGGACTCTGGTTTGTGAATTTGTACCTGATTTCCACACTGAGCTGTTTAACCAGAGGTTAAGAAAAATTCTTCTTCTCTAAGTGCTGTTTGGCATGAAATGAAATCATGAAAAATAATGTGAGGAAGTTGTTCAAAATGCCTTTCATCACTTCCTGCATCAGCAATGTGGTAGATGTCAAAATTTAATTTTATCTGCCTCCTACTGCTCTTTAAAGTTAAATGCTGACGTGTTGTTTTCAGGAAACCAAACTCTGCAACTGAAAGAGTACTTTTAGAATTTGCAACAAATGAGCTTTCAGCATAAAAGATGAATCAGTCTTGTATTTTTTATGTTTTCCGATTAGAAAGACTCGAGATGGTTCATGACTGATTTTCTGAGTTTCCGCAGTGACGACACCAGTTAACTTTAAAAAAACCCTAGAAATAGAAACTTTGTAGTTTTACATGAAATTCAACAGCATACAAAAAAAGGACTTGTGATAAATGTGGAAATTACATAACAAGATCCTGATGAAATCTAATAGACGTGAATCATAAGCTTGTATTCATTCAGGTCATTGATAGAGAATGCAGAAAATAGTGGCATGTTGAGGTCACCGAGTCCAGATGCTACATTGCAACCAGATGTTTGAGAGGCATGCCGGGATAAACATGTGGAGCTGAACAATGCTACAGGGATTTTAACTAAATTCATGTGGTCTGATCAAATGAGACTAAGAATGACAATTTAAAAAAACACCTCATGGCCACTGTTAAGTACGTCGGAGGATCTGTAATGCTGTGGGTCTGTTTCTCTTCAAAAGACCATTGAAACATTGTTAGAAAGCATTGCATTGCAACCTCTAAATACCTGAACACAGTAAAATCTGGGTAAAAAAACAAACTGTGTAATTGCTGCTTCTTTCAGTAGCATAATGATGCACAACATTTGGCCAAATGGACGACCAAAAGAGAGATAGTTCCTGGATAATGGAAAATACAATAAAGCAACGACAGCAGGAGAGTCTATAAGCATTATGCTGTGGATGTGCATTTTAAGAAAATGTATATATTTTTCTTAACGTAGGATTTTTTTTTCAGCCACAGAATGAATTTAAGGTTGTTTTTTTCTCATTTTCTTCAGTGTGATATAAAATATGAATTAGTACATCATTATTATGTGCCAGAAAACTAGCAAGACGCTATTTAACAGAGATAGGGTACTTTGTTAATTTCCTAAATATAAGTAATTTACTTGTTAAATTATAGATAAGCAGTAGCACAAATGTAATCGGCAGATTTTGTTTTGTTTTCACCTTGGACAACTTAAAGTACAAAATCTTCAAAAAAAAGAAAAAAAAGAAAGGAATGACCCCTACTGGACATTCAGGAGTATTACAGAAACCTGACAGTTTTTTTTAATTTGTTAGGAAAACTCTAGGCCTGCAGCTTAAAAACAACACTCATATAGAATATTTATTTTTAAAATTAAGAATACATGTACTTGTTCTGCATTCATAAGCGGAAACATATCTTTTTTGAAGAAAGACAAATAAAGAATAATATGAGAACTTCAGTAAAACTGTTTAGTGACAATTGCTCATTACTTTCTCTTAATTAAAAATGGACATGTTTTCTTGGCATTTTATCAACTGACTTGTTAAAATGATAAATGAACCTAAGAACAAATCAGTGGCATTTGAAACAGGAGACAATGCTTCACACTGACTTTTGAAGGTCCCAAGTCTAACATTTTAAACTCCACTAGCTACATCTTTAATCATGTTTAGCATTTTAAACTTTAATCTGCAGCAACAGTTGACACATATAATTAATTATGTAAGGCAACAGAAGTTTCTTCAAAGTAGAGGAGGAAAGTGTAGAGTAGCAAAGGAACAATCGTTGAACTTTAAATACACAGGCTTCAAAAACACTGATTTTATATGTTTGCTGTAAACTTTGTTTTCTAGGCTCCTTGTTCCTTACTTGTGAGTCGTGTACAATAGCCGCCTGTGTGTACATGAAGAGCTCTGCTTCCAGGAGCCGATGCACTGAGGCGTGCTCTCCACAAGTCAATAGGATTGGACGCCTGGGTGTGAAACGCTGAGGGGAACCAGAAGTTGAGGAAGGAATTAAGGCCTGAATAAACTCAGCCATGTTACTGTGGTGGTAATGAGCAGATTATACATCTGAACACACATCCATGCATCTGAAGTAGAGCAGAAGTTTGAATTAGTCTTTGGAAAAATGTTTAAGTTGTTCCTGAAAACAATTAGAGCACTTAACCTTTTCATTTTTTTTGTTGCAGCCTTATTTCCAAAGGGATTGCATTGACTTCTACAAGAGAAAAATCTGATAATTTAGTCATTTTATTAAAGACAGAAAACAAAAATCCCACGTATTATACATATTGTATGTTTTCACAGCCTTTGACAATGGATTAAAACACTAAAACTTGAGCAATGTCCACTGATTCAAACTTGACTTGAGCCCACCTGTGGCATATTCAGGTGGCTGGACATGATGTGGAAAGACTCACCTCTAGTTTTCTGTCGTCCTCACAGAGAACCAACGTTGCTGTGTGGAAAGAGGAGAATTTTCCGGAAGGACAACCATTTCTGCACCAATTCACCAATTAAGCCTGAATTGCAGAGTAGTCAGACGGAAGCGCTCGTCCCGGTAATAAGCGAATGACCTGGAGGTTTTCAAAGAGAAACTAAACTGTCTGGTTTGATGAACGGGAAACTGAACACTTTGGTCTGGATGCCAAACTTCATGGCTTCATGTCTGGACGAAACCAGACAAGATCCAGCATCGTTTTATGGTAGAACCCAAAACTTTAACCCGAATGAACATTTCTGGTGATCTGAAACTTACAATGCAGTAATGCTCTACATGCAACCTGGGGGGTCCTCCAGACTAGCAGCAGCAATTATCAAACACCAGGTGGAACTGTGAGCCTGTTCATCTTGATATACAAGCTACTGAGTCCAATGCTCCTAAGAACGTTGCTAAAGGCTTAATGGAGAAACGTTGTGATGACGTGCAGAAGGCGGAGTGTCGGAAAGAGGAGCTTCTTAAAGACACAGAGGCCCAATTTTAAGGCGTTAATTGCAAAGTCAAGTTTCTTTTAAGTCATGTTTGATATACACAGGATTTTTATAACAACTGTAGGTATATGATATAATGTAATATATTTTCTTGATTGTGCTGGAAAATGGCACCATGTGCCTCGGAAATACATAATACCTCCCCTTTAATAAAAAAGGTGTGCATACTTTCCAGATGCACTGTAGGTATGGATAATAAACCTTCTCATCTGAATGACACATGAAAACAAAGAATTTACAACAGAAGATTCAATTTTACACTTTATTGAAAGTTTAATAGAAAAAAAAATGTGACTCTTTTGATGAGGATTCAAAATTATAACAAAACACAAAGACAATTTTTCCTAGCAGCATGACTTAAATTCCCAATCTAATGTGCTTACTGACCATGTTAGATAGATCATGTTGTACATTGGATTAAACAAAAAGATGAAACGGTAGAGCTGGTGTGGGACAGAAGCTTGCAGCTTTGCAAAGTGCGGAGAGGCAAAAGAGGCTTAGTTTCAGCAACCTGCTGGAGTTTACAGAGAAAGAAAGCTTGACAGACTTCTGCACTGAAAGTCTCTGCATATTTCAACATGTAAGGCTGCGGGAAGGCCTGGGCTGAACATGAACGTAGGACCATAAACAACAATGACCAGCAAAACCAAACGGTAACTGTGAAAACATATCTACAGCTGGAATAATGGCAACACACATATAAAAAGTTTGTAGTTTCTGGTACATATGAAAAACACAGAAAGGTTCACATGGTATTCAGAAATTCAGATCTTTACTGGCAAAAATACACCAGAGTATTCTTGCTGGAAGTCCGGCAGTCTATGAAGTGCAGACATGTTGTATATCATGGCTCAGATTTCTAACAATCGGTCCTTCAGCTATCGGTTTCAGGTGTTTGTGTGGTTTGGAAGTGAGGTAAAGCACACCAGTTAGAAAGTAAAGCAGACTGAGGTCAGAGGAGTCCAGAGGAATGGCCCGCTGCACGGCAGAATAACAAGACCGGGGTGTTACAAAAAGTCTGGACTCACTTCAAGCCGGTGAGTCCGATAATGAGATGAAACTTAAGAGGCCAGCTTCTTCCTTGTGGCCGCTTTTAAATAAGAAGAACAGATGAATTGCTTAAACATACAGCTCAAACTTTTTCAAGTTCACCCGACCTGTTTAGCATGAATTCCAGAGCGTTGCAACAACTGGGGATTTTGCCCTAGGGAGGTTTTACCTTGTCACATGTCAAACGGAGCATGAATTATATCTGCAGGTAAAAAGAGCGACTTGAAAGAAATACAAAGAAAGGAAGCCTGGGTACTTGTTAATTAGAAAAACACATGTTCAAAACTATTATAAAAACTAGTATTAGTGTTTGGTGCTCATTAAAGTGAAACACAAGAGGCCTCGCTGTGAGTATCTACTGCAGCTCGTAGCTTTCGATGCTGAATAAACATTTACAGTGCTTTGCAAAAGTATTCTGGCTCCTTGAACCTTTCCGCATTTATTTTTGTTTCAAACACAAACCTCAATGTATTTCAGTGGGACTTTATGCAACAAACCGACAGACTGGAAAAGTTGCAAAAATATGAAAATTGTGGTTTAACGTCTTTTTACTCTGATACTACATGAGGTTCAGTCCAACCAAAAGTTACCAAATAAGCAAACAGACTCCACCAGGACCTTGAAGTAGTATGGCACAACTGTGAAGCCTACCAAGACACGGCCATACATCAAACCTGACAGAACAGAAAAAGACACACTATGCCACAGGTGTAACACGGTGGTGGCAGCATCATGTTGTGGGGATGCTATCGGCAGGAACAGGGAAGCTGGTTGAAGATGTGGATCAAATGAATGGGCCTAAACATCTATGGTTTAGATGAAAACATAAACATTTGTTTGAATGTTTCAAACAACAAACACACCCATGTCAGTGTGAAACATGGTGATGGCAGCAACATGCTGTGGGATGAACACAAACATCCCCATGGAGGAACAATTGTTAAGAGGCTGGGAAAGATTTGAGATTCACATCTGGAAAGCAACTATGAATTTGACCATTTCATTGTAGCTCTGACAGGATGATTAAGCCACCATCTTTTGTTAGAATGGCCTAATCAAAGCTTGAGTTAAATCCAATTGAGAATTAGTGCCAAGACTTGAGAAATGACTTCTGCAAACGTTCTACATGTAATCTGACTAAGCTTGAGCTATTTTGCTGAGAAAATAGACAGTGGTCTCTGGTAGTGATATCACAATAAACACCTGCAGCTCTAGTCTATACACCACTTTGTGTTGGTCTGTCACATAAAACAATAAAATGCACTGATGTTTGTGGTTGTAATGTGACAAAGTGCAAGAGCATGAACACAGTTCTAAGGCACTGTATCGTCAGGAGTCTGGCGTATTCAGAATTCAACAGTCAGAGTAACAGGACAAGTGATGCTGCATAGACAAAAGAACTTTGGCAAACTAAACTCACACACACCTTCGCCCATCCAAATGCTTTCTATCACTCTACATCCACTTCGTTCCTTCACCATTATATATTAGCTCTAATCTTCACAGATAAGCCAGGACAGCAAATCTCCTGCCAGCACTTTCAATGCAAACAGCAACAAATCATAACTCAAAACCATTACGAATTACATCGAATCAGCTCCATTTCCTGTTTTAAATCTACAGTAGTTGATAAAAAAAAGGAGCACCTGGTTGGTTCTAGACGCTAAGTGAAAGTGAAGTTTGATTACTTTTAAGCGGGGACATGCAGGGATTCTTCAAAGTTAAAAGCAAATCCTGTTCTGGTGTGCAGCTTGGCCACCTGCTAATGACACGGTTAATGTAAGGCAGATTTCCATTCAAGGGTTTTCACAGGTTAACGCTTCACCACTTGGTTTTAGTCCAAGTGACTAAACAAGAAACGACTTGTGTAAAAAGACAGAGGTGAAAGCTGACGACTAACAAAGTGACGACAAAGTCATTATAAAACAGGGCAAACAATAACCACTCAGACCATAAACAGAATCTATACAAGCTATTAAATGGCAGCTGGTTTCACATCAATGTCCTACTTTATGGCTGCCAGAAGATTTGGCCCTTTGGACAACTTTTACACCCCTAAACGTTTCCCTCAATGTGTGACTGTAGCGACATTGGGCCCTCCTTTACTTACAGGAATAACTAAGTGCATTGTTTAATTCCAACATAATTGAATATTTTTGCTTCGGTGCAGGAGCTAAATATAAACACGCTTCTGTATTTATTTCAATAAAAATATTTCACACAATCGAAACAAAAAAACAAAATCTGCAAAGGGCAGTTGTTTACTTATGCAGTTTCCATGCAGCTTTTATAGGCAGCATCTTTTGCAATTTTGTTTCACCACAAAACTTAAAAAAACTTGTCGGCAACTCAGTTTAAATGAACCCCAAAGCTTAAAAATGTAGTCAAACCGGTGTTTCTGATCTCCTGTCTTTACAGTCAAGTGTTTCTATTGATTAATTTAAGGATATTTGACATTTATCTAAATGTTTCTTTAGCAAAAGGACATAAAAAAGACCATCCTACAGATGCATAGCAGGGACATTTAAACTGTGAGCATAAAAGTAAAAGCCAAGAGCTAATAAAGGGAAAGTCAAGAGGCAGAACAAAAACGTTGAAAGTAAATGTTGGCATGATCAATGAACGGCAATTGGTAGAACTGTGGTTCACATAAAACAGAAATACAACACACAAACAGAAAAATACCACAAATGGAGAATGTCAGAATGATATTCAACTGGACTGCGGAGGAACATTTGATTACTGAGGTATAAGTGTTCAGGAACCGTCGGTCGTCTGGCGAAGCCAGCAGGAAACCTCTCAAGAGAAGGTTTGTGTAACTTTCAGGCTGCACACTGTTACAGCACAGCAGCAGACCTGATGGTAAAAACATCTAAACAAAGAGGGAAAGTTAGCTAAGCACCACAGCTTTCCCTTTTCCCCACTTCACCCTTTGCTGTTCCTGTTTTATCCGATCATAATGCTTGAGTAGTGCAGCGTTGCTTCTAGTCTACAGTGCAGCAGAAGCAGGTGGTCCCAGTGAGAGAAATAACTGCAAACTGCCCCGTTAGGATCGCCAGGGGTGTGATGTTGTGTTTCATTACTGCCTCAACAATACGCTGTGCCCTCCACTGAGTCTAATGAAAAGCAGCAAATTAACACAATTATCCAAGAAACGGCCCAAGCTTGTCTCGTTTGGCAACGTCAATTCAGGAAGTCTGCAATCAAAATAATCAGCTGGCACAACCAGCCTCAACCTTAAAACTAATGAGTAACATTGCAGTGGATCAGAACTTTTTGTGGACGACGGTTTTTCCTTTCAGACAATCTGGAATCACATTTAGATGTGCAGAATTTGGGCGAAAACAAACAAAAAACCCTGTTTTGTTATCTTCAGGACATTTCTGCAGAGTTATGGAGTCACTTCTGAAAGGAAGGTACATCATGTTTTGTTCTTAGACTATTATATGTTCTAACATATTTCTTATTCAAAATTAATATTGACAGGATTGTGTGAGCTGATGTTTGCTCTGACATGACACCACCTGCTATTCTTCCTTTGACTGCCTAAAGGGCATATTTTATATTTTAGAAGCATAAAATATAAAAACTCCTAAGTATAGAAAAGAAAGAAAATCAGTGAAATATAATTATTCAGAAATTAAACCACATGGTTTGCTAATATAACGTACGCAGGTGACCGCTGGCATTGCAGTAACTAGACTGGTCAGAACCAGAGGAAAAATTTAAATATGCAAGAAATATTTTAGTGTTTAAAATGACAGTTTTTTACCTGCAGGTTACAGGTAGAGGGGGCTTTAGAATCCCTTCATAAGGTGACGGTTTAATGAGTATCTCAGGATACCGTTCTACTGTCTGGAGTGGATATTGTTTGTTTCAATGCCAGTTTGGTTGCAGAAGTAACATTATCAGTCTTTGGTAACTTTGGCTCCAATTTGATTTTTCTCTTGTTTTTATTTTTTCTTTTCTCTATATTATTTCTCTATTTCGGCCATAACAATGAATTTAGCCATGAAAAGCTACAAGTGATAACACAGCTGAAAAGGAGTAAGTGTAAAATTATTATATATGCTGTTTAAAAGTCAGAGTTGAGTAATCGTACGTTTATAAAAGCACTGAAAAGTCCCACAACAGGAGATTAGTGTTATTTACTGATCTATCAATGTTACATTATGGTAGCTCAGCTGTCTATTGGTAATTAACCTTGTGTGTGCACGAACAGTAACACACATTTAAAAAAAGAAAATGTTTAAACTTTTACATTATTCCAACGTATTGTATGTATTTAAAATAAAAAAGGTTATTGAAGGAATACTAGATCTCTCTTAACTACTCCATAATTGAGTTCCTTTCCACTAAAACAGCAAAATAAAGTAACAGTTGATTATTTTTCAAAGCTATCAGAAACATAGTGAAAGCCGATTTATCTAGCACCTTATTAAACGTAGAAAAGATAGCACAACGGAAGGTTTGATGAGTAGATATCAATAATATGCTCAGCCTATTATACATTTGACTGTAAAACCAAACTTGTACCCATGCAGTGACGAGGAACGGATCAAAATTGAAAAGAGAGAACCGAAAAAAAAAAAAAAACATGTAACATACTACCAGCTGCCAGATCTACACATCTGTCTCCTGAAAGAGGACGGCTTCAGGAAACAAACCGTCCTGATCGCAGAGCGATTCTGACCCCACCTGTTCCTACAGCGTAAAGGTCAGGACCTAAAAGTTGTCTGCAGCTAATTCGAGGTGATTGTGTTTAGTGGCTCATCTGTGAGAGGAATAGCCCATTTTCTGGTGGTTTGGAAAGAAAGCAGAAGCTGCAGAATAAACTCTAAACCCATGAAGCTAAGACTGTTTAGGAAATGCAAACTAAATAAAATGGATGAGCTCTTAACATAAACGTGTGAGGTTCAATACATAGAAACTGCAGAAATTACATAGAAAATGCATCTCTCGTCTAGCTTTTCATGTTAAGAATGAATTTATTTAAAAAACTAAAAAAATAAAATTATTGTAAGATAAATGATGCAGAAGAATCTACTGCTGATCTCTCTTCTCTCCCTCCTCCTTGGAGGTTTGTGTGTTTTTACACAGTTCTGAAGAGAAAACTCTTCTCGTTGACAATGTGTTGCATTCATCCAGCGCTGAACCCCCATCTTCTGGCCCTCCATGCTGGTTCTAGCTGGCGTGCGCTTCTGAACTTTGCTTTGCACAACAAAAAAAAAAAAAAAGCAAACAACCGGCAGAGATTTGGAAGGGTTAGAGATTATAGGTAAACCAGAAATGAAGTCCAAAGGTGAGACTTCTGTGAAAGATACAGGCGATTCAAGGGATGGAAAAAGTGCTGGTGGGCTGAATCCCTGTAAATACAAACAGAAAACCAAAAATGACAAACAAATACTGGAAATAAAAAAAAAGAAAAGAAAAAGCTTCTTATTAACACTTGCAGGTTTAAACAGGATGTTACCTTTGTAAGACGTGACTCAGATGTGTGTCTCTACGTCTGTGTAACCAGGCAGGATGTCTCCGTTGGAGCAGCTCTTGGGTTCCCCAGCAGGTGGGGTGGTGGGCAACATGTGGACAGTCGTCAACTTCTCCTCAGACGACTCTTGGTTTCGCTGGATCCTGCGGTGGATCAGGGGCACAAAAAACAGCACCACGCCCCCAATCATAGGAGGTACCCCAGCCAGGGAGAAAGCTACTGTGTAGTTGCCAAAGTAGCCATGAAGAAGACCTGTGAATAGATCCACAAACGAATATTAAACATTGTTTACTCAAAGTAGTAAGGAAACATTTTAAAGGTTTTGGGGTAGGAAGACTTGCAGGCTTATTTTGAGCTATTTGTTGCTCATTTTCTCCACATATGCTCTTGGAAATCTATAAATACCCCTTAAATGTTTGCGTAGCTTATAATGGCTAACTTAATCTCATTCTAAATCCAGCTGTCCTGTGAATTTCTGTGAGGTTGGATAAATAAATCTAATGAGCAAGCAACACCCTGAAGATTAAAATGAAGTTATAGAACAAAGTTTTGACTGTTTCAAGGAGCATTGTTCAACCTATTATCTATAAATGGAAAGGATGCGTCACAGCTGCAGAGATACTCCGCTCAGATGTGAGAATCTGTCAACAGCATAACTTTTACTTATGCTATTATGGCAGAGAAGGAAATAGAAAGCCATTGTTGAAGCAAAGCCAAAAGAAATCCTCTTTAAATCTCTACAGCTAGACAGAGATTTAAAGAGGCAAAAGCAAATTAGGTGGATTAGCAGTATTTGCTAACAACTGATGGTGTCATCCAAGACAAGCTACTGTGAAACACTGTCTCTGCTGCCCAGAAATTGAGTTAACATGTCATGATTAACAAAAGTGTCTTCAGTCAGAAGCTTCTTCTGATTTGTTGCAAGCTACCAGAGATCCTTCCTGCTGACAGAATCAACATCCACAATTACTCTTTGAAGAATAAGGGTTTACTACAAGTCACTTATTGAACTCAGCAAATGTGTGGAAGAAGGTGATTCGGTAAGATGGGATTAAAATGAAACATGATTTTCGTTTCATCGCAGTTTGAGGACAACTGATTTAGAGCAAAGAATAACTATGTGTTGGAATGGCCCAGTCAAAGCCCAAAAATGAACATCTCTGGCGAGATTTGCAAAGTTGACATTCACAGATGCTCTCCGGTCAATCTGACTCAGTTTCAGCTGCGTTGCTACGAGGAGTAACAGGATGTCAAAAACTCTTGGTTCATGCAAGGCACATTATTCTCCCATCAAGTCAAAGTGTGAAATTGTGCATCGTCTTGTTTAACACACAGCATCCACTTTTCTTTCCTATTGTATGATATCTTGAATATGGATTTGTCAGACAGCTTTTTGACAAGATCGGTCTGTTCCAAACGCATCCAAGCTCAGAGAGGTAGACCGTAAAAATGAGGCCCGGTCGTTTGTCAGCAAAGTTTAAGCAGAACTTCAGCAGCTTTTTTTGCTGGCTTGCTCTTCTGCACAAAAAGGTTCAGCACTGCATCAATGGTGCAATCAGGTCCATGAGTGAATAGAGAATGGGTAACCTGGACAACAGAGCGGAACAACATTTAAACGTTTCGGTGCAATAATTGTCCTCATTCAGACTGGATCCTTGTCAAGCCGGACCTTTTATTTCAGCAGAACAGAGGGACAGTGTGTGTATTTAAGCAACGGAGAATCATTTAAGATGGTTCCAAGTAACTAAAGTGACTATTGAATAAATTTCTGACCTATTAGAACATCTGCATTTAAATTGCAGTCAAAGCTTTAAGGATTTACATCATTATTTTGCTGTAAAGTTACAAATAAATTTTACATAAGATGGTTTATCATCTGAAGTCCGACTCAATAACTGAGTTATGTGCTAAAGCAGAAAGTAAAATCTGTATCTGAACCTAGAGACCTGCAAGACAGAGTAAAACCACATCTGAGTCATCAAATTAGTTTTTAGTGGTTATAATTTCAGGAACCATAAGAGGAGCATCTTATCTTATGGCGGTAAAGGACTGACTTCCGACCTTGTTTGTGCTTTTAACCTCAACACAAATCCTTTGAGAAGCCTGCAGCTGGCCTCAGTCCCAAACGTCTATAAATGCAAACCATTGTATAAGCAGCAAGGCATTTGTCCCACTTTACCTTTACTTCCGACATATTGTCTTCCCTTGTGTGGAAGTTTTTCCTGTAAACAGCAGTCAGCTTAGGTTTTGCAACAATGCATTCCTTATAGAACACATATTACCACTCAGAAGTGAAATAAAGAAATAAAGACTCGCACCTGCAATTGGTGGGCCTGCCGTCATTGGGAGGGACATAAGGCCCAGAAGGTAACCTATGGCTTGAGAGGCCTGCATGGGGCCAACCAGCTCGAAGGCGATGGGAGCCATCATAGTGAGGAAGCAACCATCACAAAGCCCCAGGAACACACACACCACCACCAGCGCCTCGAACACCGCGCACTGAGGAATCATCATGGACATGAGGCCCAGGGCCATGAAGGACGCCACCTGGAAGAGAACATTTATAATAACTAACTCTCTTGGTTAAGCTCTTTGTTCTGTGGGAAATAATCTGCGATAAAGAAATCCAAATCTGAGGAAATCTCTGAACCACATCATGAGGTCTGAAGGCTCTGTGGTATTTTTATCAGCGCTTTAAGCATTAGTTAGCTCAGATTCCTCCAGTCACTTAATACCGCCTAATTCAAGTAAGCTCCAGGTCTGTGACAATAATACTGTGAAGAGAGATGGAGAGGTTGTGTGTATTCACAATGAGCTAAAAGTGTTACTGTAAACCCTTCATAGTCACAGGCAAGACGCTCTAAGAAGGGTTCAGCAGTGGATAAAAACATATCGAGGCTGTCCAACTTTACAATCTTACCCTGCTCATTATAATTTACACACTATTGCTAACCCAATTAAAATATAATTTACATACCAACAGAATGGCTACAAATGATAATGAGGCTTTAAAGATATATTTTTATGATTAAATGTCACTTTTCTTTATTAGAAGTGATAGGAAAATGTGACTCAACTTTAACACATTTTACAAATAACACTTGCTTTATTTATTATTATTTTAATTGTTTATCTAATTATTAATTTGTAGTCTCAACATTGCAAATGCAGGCTTAAGTAAATAAATACAGCAACATTAAACATAACTACACATTTGTGTACCTATCAACAAAGACCTGTGACTACTCTGTTCATCAGCAGTGGTAAAGTTAATTTAAATGGGTTGATTTGTTGGAACAAAGGCAGTTTTTATGAATTCTTTGCCATTTTTAAAAAGGTGAAATTCCAGAAATGTAATACATGCAGTACCTGCTTCATTCAGTCTGAAAACAGCTTTGATGTGTTTGGGGTCAGAGTTATGTTGTCATAATTTGAGGAGTAGAGAAAGAATTTGGAGGTCATCTTTTTGAGCAGAACTGGCAGCAAAACAGTCCCACAGGTTGATACTACCACCACCATGCTAGACAGTTAGTAAGGTCTTATTGAGTTTTAAAGCTTCCCAGTGACTCTTCCAAACATATGACAAGTCATTTTGGCCAAATAACTCAGTTTGTCTCCTCTGACCAAACGGTTTCTCCAGCAGACCTTTGACTTGTTCACGTGGGCAGCCTCAAATTTCATTCGTGGTTGAAGGAGTCTATTTTAGTGCGGGCATTTTTTTCTTGTTCAGCACCCTCTAAATCAGAGTTCATGTTAAACCCGTTTCACTGTAGACAGTGACACTGGAAACAGTTCCTGGGCTATTCTAGGGACATCTAGGCCAATTTCTGCCATCTGAGAATGACAGAAGGTTGTAGCTACTGTACACTCACAAGAAACTGGCAGGTCTCTGCAGAAGAGAATCAAATAGGAGATGCTTTTTATTTTTTATTCTTTGCTGTCAAATATTTACAGACAGCAGAGAGAATTCACTTAGAATAAATATTTCTCAGCCCAGTTCTTCTTGTAAATGTAAATATTATGAAATGACGTCTGCAAATGATTCTGTCAGATTGAGCCAGTCCATAAACTTTGTGCTCCTCTGTATATACGCCAGGGAGAAATAAACCCTTCTTGCTTCCGCCTGTTGTGCTTTGCCCCCTCCTGTTTTCTTAGAAGTGAACAATCAGTGCCAATAAGCAGCTACGTAATTCTCTGGTAGCAGTAAAGCTCCTTCACCTCTTAGTAGAGAAAGCATTTTGTAAAATGAACCTGTGAACCATAAATTATAAATAAATCATCCTTATAATTAAAAGACTGAATTTCCACACTAGCAGAAGGTGAAAACATTACACAGCAAAAAATATTATTTTGAATAAGATTTGAAAAATCATCTTTACCAAAACCAATAATATAATTTTAACTTCTTCACCTTTTGGACACGAACCTTAATGTACGATAGATCAACACAAAGTAGCACATAGTTGTGGAGTGGAAGAAAAATGATGCATGGTTTTCAATTAAAATGTAAAAATAGAGGCATTTGTATTTAGTCCAAAGGAAGACAGCAGACAGGTTGGGGACAAAATGGTGGAGAGGTTTACAGCAGGGTGAGGTTTCTTTTCCAGGTTTGACAATCTGATCGAGCTTTCTTCAATTCATCAACTGAAAGTGGAAAGAGTAAAGCACAAATGCAAACCACCAAGACAGGCATCCACCTAAACTGACAAACAGAGCATTGATTAGAGACTTTAGAGGAGCTCCAGATATCTATAACTCAGGTGTTTACACAAAAGTTTAAAGTTAGGTTTACAGTCGATGCATTGAAGTGGGCGCGAGGGTGCAGCCTGTTAGAATGACGTAAAATGTGGAAAAGCTCAATTAAATTAATATTTTTGCAATGCAATATTTTTGATAATGTTACAGCTTTCATAGAAACACAAAGTACTAACATCATCCCACATATTCCACAACTTCCTCACCTGCATGTAGATCTTCCGTAGACCAGGAATGAGGTCTCCGATCTTTCCAAAGGCAAGTCGTCCCACCCCCGACGACGCTCCGATGCAAACCAGCAGCACCCATTCCTTTTTATTCTCTTTGAACTTTTCCTTCACAAAGTTGATCTGAAATTAAACATAAAGTTAATATGCTGCACAGGCTTCTGCACAACTTTTCACCTACAACAAAGAAAAAAAAAAAAACTAGAACTATTCTGTGGGAAGAAGAAATTGTTCATCTCCAGCCCCAAATCAAGGCCTTACAATAACAAAATGTTCTCATCAACAGACCTTTAGAACAGCTGAACAGGAAGAGCCGGTACATATACATCACATTCCCTCACTCCCCTTTAGCCATAACCCCCCAAACCAGGCCCAAAACATGAAACCGCCCTCTGAAGTCTTTCCTGAGACTCCTGGTTCTTGTGAAATATTTGCTCTGCTTTGAAGAGCTCTACATCCCTCAGTGGCCATAGGATAAGCATGTTTAGGGACACAGAGAGGCCATACAGGAGAGGCTTCCTGAGGTGGTCGAGCCAATACAAAGGCCGGGGCTGTGTTTACATCTGGGCCCGGGCCTGAAACAACAGGCCGGTCAGAGGGAGGCCGGAGCTGGAACATCCGACATCTGGATAGAGGGAGATCGACTTCGAACCTCTGTGTTGAAACGTTACAGTTCATTCACATCCCTCAATATCTCACATTAAATTAGCTAAATTTCAAGGTCACATTTCGCAATCATGAAATCTAAACGGCTATCATCGTAAAAAGCTGAACAGCGCATGTTGATTTGGCAGTGATTCGACATTTTTATTATCACTGTAATAACACACTCAGTTGGACTAAATATTTATGTATTCGCAATAATAATGAAAAACATATAACATGCACGAACACCACGTCATAAAAACCATCCATGCATCCTCTGGTTTCCAGTTGACAAATTTTGAATATTTTGTGTCAGTCTATCACATAAAATCCCCATAAAATATATTTAAGTTAACCTGAAGAAAACAAGACACAGTATTTAACTAAACCATGCTTAAGACTTCAAAACAGCCAAAGTTGATGTTTTACTGTTAACTCTTGAAGGTACCAGAACACAATACTGAGGAGAGATTTTCTTACCAGATGGATATATGGCACAAAGTATCCCAGCACAGCTGTTGCTACTCCGAACGCCCACACCCGATACGTCACAATGTGAAACACGCGCAGGTTGAAGTACTTCCTAACCCCAGCAACGACCTTGCTCCACTTGCTCATCCTCTGAGCCGAGGCCTGGGTCTGGGTTTCAGCAGGGCCGGGGCCCATCCCCGGTGGGCCCTTGCCTCCCACGGTGGGAAGTAAAGGTTTGAATGTTAATGCCAGCAGAGCCTGCACCAGCATGAAGAGGCTGAGAATCTGGAAGGTTCTGCTAAGACCCAGAGGGCCAATCAATCTGTCCAGAAGAACTGGCAGTCCCATGGAGAAGAGGCTGGCTCCGGCCGTCACCACACCGTTGGCCAGGCCCAGTCGCTGCCGGAAGTAGTGACCTAGGATCACTAACGACGGCTGGAAGGCAAAGGAAGAGCCACAACCGAACAATATCCCATATGTGAAGTAGCGAAGGATTAGGGAG
Organism: Xiphophorus maculatus; assembly: GCF_002775205.1. Taxonomy (NCBI): domain Eukaryota; kingdom Metazoa; phylum Chordata; class Actinopteri; order Cyprinodontiformes; family Poeciliidae; genus Xiphophorus; species Xiphophorus maculatus. The sequence continues at coordinate 14,226,786 of NC_036465.1, read as the reverse complement.
CTGCAAAAGCAAAGAAGAAAAGCTTAATTGTAAGAAAAACTGCAAAATAATCGCAAAAATGCTATCTACTATTAATAAAATATGTTTTCCAGTGGGAAGTATCCATAAATATTGCAACAGTTACAAGTTTATGGGCAAAAGTGAAAAAAAGTCTGTTGGGTTGGACCAAATTAGTGTTTTCATTGTGACCTATAAAGAGCAGAGTTCGTTTCTCTGGCTGGCTAAGGAGACTTTCCCCGCTGGACATTTGCTGTAACTTACCAGTAACTAAAGCTCAGCACATATCTTTTTATGTTCTTCTCTCAAAAATGTATTTCTCTTAAAAAGTCTTCATCGGTTGCAATGAAATAAAGATGCATGAAATGCTTCTTTATTTCATACAGAGTGAAATAAAGAAGCATTATTAATGTTAACATGTTTTATCATTTTATCAATTTTTGACTAAATTAAAGTGCAATCTGTCTTGGTACAGTATGTCTAAGTGCAGAAAGGTGTAAAAATGCATTGACTATGCAACTGTAACTATAGGCATCTTACTTTGCAAATGATGTTGTGAGAAGCCCTATAAAAGCCACTGTCGCCCCACAGACAGCGGTCTTCCTGCAGCCGAAGTGGTCCGTGAACATGCTGACCACAGGAGAGCAGAAGAAGATCATGCCCATGGCCAGGGCCCCGACCCAGGCTGCAGAGCGAGAGCAGAGAGGAGACAGAACCATCGTTAGAAACATGTGGAAACCGCATGTGTTGTGGCAATCACTGAAAGTAAATATGACCCTGGGTGACCACAGAACAAACACCAGAGTCCTTGCACCATGAATTTTTTGTTTTTATTTCATAATTAAAACCCTGTGGGCTATTGTTATGTATAACTATGGATCAAAGGGCACAGTTTGCTTTTAATCCATCACATACTGCTTGGACTTGGAAGAAATTCATACAAAATGGCTTTCTGAACAGCTAACCAGCTTTAGTGTGTGCAACGTCTGTCAGAAACTGGTGGAAAAAAGGAACCTGAAAACCCTGCTTTTTTATAATCCTTTCTGAATGTGGCAGTTTTCTGATTACCACATGAGACACATTGGTAAAAAAAAAAAACACTCTTGCATCAGTTTCTTCGCATGTTTTCAGAACATTTACGTTTGCCCTACTTTTTTATTCTATAAGGTTTTTGAACAAATAAAACCTGTGATTTCAGTGGAAGCTGTAGTGAAAGGAAGACATACAGTATACCTCATGTCTGATTATGTACTTTAGCTTCCTTAGAGGAAGTTCAAACAACACGAATGTGACACAAATATGAGATTTCTAGAAAGTTAAAGGTTTGTTTTTCAGCAATTTAAGTGGATATCTAATAGTTTAACAGTTTCATAATAAAGTTTTTTATAATGTTTTTATTTTATTCTGCTTAAAGATCCTGCACAGTGATTGTTTAAGACCTAAAATGTCATGTCAGACAACATTACTACACAGTAGTGGATAAATAACCAATAAAGTATTGAAAAAGATCAACATGCTTCAGTTAATACAAGTTTAAAAATGTAATTTAAAATGATTTAAAAAAAAAAAAAAAGTTTAATATTTTTTGGAGTTTCACATAAATATGTTTTTTTTAGTGTCTTGACAGATCAAAAAGTGGCTCAAAGTGTTTTTGTTAAGTATTAAGCAAGTGTCCAAGCAGAACAAGCCAAATGGCTCTGAGACACAGCGCAGAGCAAACAAAAACACATGCCTGATTCAAGTCTCCAGGGGAGCAAAGGTAGCTTGAATGTCTACCAAGCTGGTTGTGATCTAACTGATGCAACAGGTCATTGGAAAAAGGTGACGACCTCGTCTGACTTCTGTGCAGTGAAGTGAAACATGAGCTTAGGAGGGTCATCGCTGTGAAGCTGGACATAAACATCCTGCATGTTTCTGCTCGACTTCTGAGCCATTTCTGAAATGATCTTCCAAGTTTTTAAGGAGGAACGTTTTCATCCCACCATGGAGCTTCACAAATTCAACGTCAAATATGAGTTTACCTTCGTCTACCCTTCTCTGTCAACTATTTTTGTCACCGTTAGCTTAATATTTTCTGCATAATTTCCTTGATGACATACAGGGTCAAATATTCTGCGAGCTCAATCAGAGCTCTCTTAGATGACAGATATGAATGCCAACAGTGTTGAAAGTTTCTGCTACAGACATTATTTTGACAGCGTTTCTCAAATCTTCTCAAGCAGCTACTCAGTTTACCAGCGTCAACACTTTCTGGCAGGAAAGACCACAGGCATGTCTCTTCCTCAAACACTCTATGTGTTTACTTCAATGTGGGCCAACACTGTTCATTTTCATCATCCCCATGTCTGAGACAAATATTTGTTTTACATACATTGTTTTATTTTGCCACACAAGACTGCAATGCACTTACAGTTTAGGTCAGAAGTTTACATTTTATTAAAAATGTGAACTAAACCATTGATTTTGGGCTTTAGATATTTAGTTTGCACGGTTCTTTTTCCATAGTGAAATTATTGCATGTTACACAACCGTGATGAGTTTCAAAAAGAAGACTCCATGCAGAAATTTGAATACTGTGAATCTTCTCTAATCCGCATAGAGTCAAATTTAAACATTAAGGATTTAATTAATTAAATTAAAGTAATATTTTGTTGTATTAATTGTAATGAAAAAAGTGATAAAAAAATATATTCACAACTTTTTTGCAATCTTTTTGGGGCAGCCATAAACCTACAAACACAAATACTGCTTTTAAAAACTTAAATCTTTGTAGCAAGGTTGCTCAGGAGACAAGTTACATAAAGAAATGTGTTTTTCATCAATAAGCTGCACACACAATCTGAATTTAATTAGATTTTTGAATTCACTGACGCGTACTAATGATCGCAGGGAACTAAGAGGGGAAAGTATTAAAAGTAACAAAGACGACAACACAGTAGACCCCCTATGTTCGAAAGGATTAGAGACCACAGCAGCCTGCAAATAGCTAAAATCTGCCAATACTTGAGACCACAGCTAAAAATATTCATAGATGCCTATATAGATCAGACATCAAATATACTTTAATGTGCATTAATATGCAGAGTGAAAATTGTCTTAGTACTATCACAGAAATATTGGCTGCTTTGCAAATACCAACCAATAGCATGTCAAGTAGCTTTGAATCTAGGTATTTAAACGTCCCTTGCTGCATTTTGAAATATCAGTGAAATCAGCGAAAAGGGAAATATTCCACAAAGTATCTGGAGTTTTGGTCAACAGAAAAATCTGCTAACAGGTGAATACTGAACCACGGACAGGCAGGAGTGCACGCTACAATCTCTGTTGGCAGGTTTCACACAACATTACTCAAAATTTTTATCATATTAAGAAATTTTTTATGATAAACAATGTGTAACATGTACATTTATTGTATGTTTATCTCAACTATAGATAAACATCGTAGTCATATTTGGATAAATGTCCCTAAATAGAAACCTTATGCTTTTTGCAACGGTTAATGCATTTGTCAGCGGTTGCTCTAACAATTGTGGATGGATATTAGACTTCATATTGGCAGATTAGGTGGGTTCTTCAAAACTGGTTGATTTGGTGGAACTGACCATCTTTTAAACAAAATCCACCCAAAGTTAGTAGAGATAAGATCGGGCTTCATGAAAGCCATTCATCACATTTAATCTAACCCTTCCAAAACTGGCATTGACAAATGTTTGGAATCATCTTCCTGTTGGAACAACAAAATGTGTCCAAGTTTCAAAGATCTTCACCTAAATGAAAGGAAATTTGGTCCAAATGTTCAGGAGCCAGTCAAGAACCACAAACGCTCAAGTCTGGCCCAAACTGAGAACTGTGGGTTAGCTAATGTTGCCTTCAACAATAAAGCAAGTTTTATATCAGCATGGAAGGTGGTAATCAAGAAAGAAGTCCCTTCTACAAAATCAGCACCTTCAATTACAATGGAACTTTATAGGTCCTCACATGGACGAGTCAAATACGGTATGGATAAATTGCTTAGGTCAGGAGAGAAGAAGATGAAGCTTTATGGCCACAATTACAAGAATAATCTTCGTACTGGAAGAATAAGACCACTGCCCCAGGTTGTAAGCATCTTTATGATGTTAAGGATCTGTTTCTCTGCCAGTGGCACAAGTAGATTAAGTGACGGTTCTCAAACCACCACTTAGGTGAGTTTGTTATAAGATTCTGGAGCGAGGTAAATTGCAGTCCTGCAAAAAGCATGTTAGCTAGTCTTTCTACTGTCAGCAACAATGAGGGGACACCTCCTAAACCAGGGGTGGGCACTCCCGGTCCTCGAGGGCCGGTGTCCTGCAACTCTTAGATGTCTCCCTGGTCCAACACACCTGAATCCAACAGCTGAATCTCCTCCTAAGTGCAGTCAAGTTCTCCAGAGTCCTGTTAACGACCTCATTATTTGACTCAGGTGTGTTGAAGTAGAGATGCATCTAAAAGTTGCAGGACACCGGCCCTCGAGGACCAGGAGTGCCCACCCCTGTCCTAAACATTGGGAGGCGCCAACTTCTCATCAACTGTATATGCCAAAAAGCAACTGAAAGCAAATTCAGAACTTGCACAAAGTGGGAAAAACATGATAAAACCTTCAAATCCATCAACGTTTTATCGACATAATGGCAGGATTGTCGAAATGTGATCAGAACTGGATGTTCTAGAAGGAAAACAATCCAAAAAACACAGCAGTACTGGCAGTGGATGAAGCAGGCTAGCATTAACCTTTTTGCATGGCCCCAACCTGAACGAACTGTACCCAGCAGAGTCCATTTTCAGAATAGAGTATGTTATGTGCTTCACGGGCTGGAGACAGAGATCCTTAAAAAAAAGATGGACCGAAGAGGCCAAAGAAGAAAAGATCAAACTCAGATTTTTCTTCCCCAAAACACTAAGACCACATTGGGGGTTTTTTCTTCAAGGTTTTATTGGCTCTAGTGGCCTTTATTTGAAAGTGAATTGACAGGAAAATGGGTAATGAGAGAAGGGGAAGACATGCGGCAAAGGTCACCAGGCCAGGAATCGAACCTGCGACTGCAGCGTTGAGAACTAAGACCTTCTTATGCGGGTTGTGCTTAACCCCTGCACCACCACAGCAGCCCCTGTTAGCGGCTTTGTTAAGAAGGCAGCATTCACTTGAAAGTTTAAAACCACAAACCCATATTTCAGTGCTATGTGCTGCTAAAGCACAAAATGAAACCCACCCGTCACCCAGCAACGCCCAAATAAAAAAAGAAACCCTTTCTGACTAAAGCAAAAGTCTGAGAATAAATGGAGTGCAGCGTTCTCATTAGAGAGGACTAGAGGACTCCGAGACAAAAGGAAAAAGAACACTGTGAACTGAACTTGCAATAAAATAGAAAGGTGTGTGTTTCTGTGTGGGCTCACAAGCTCTTCGTTCTGCTTAGACACATTCTGACAGCAGGTATTTCAGACTTCCTCTGTATAAGCATTTTCTAGCACAGGAACTCTAAAATAGTTAAAGAAGCTTCCTCTAAAAAATGTAAAACCTTGTGCACATTTAAACAACGTCACAGTGAATGTTTCCAAGTTCTGTTTTCAGGCAGAGCAGAACAATCTCCATGTTTTTATGTGTGTATGGGAGTTCTTTGATCTACGCAATGCAAGCAGCTACACAGCTGTGCCTTCATAAACATTGTGCATGCCAAGCCAATCAACACTTTTTTTTCAAGCTGTAAGCAATGTGCAGTCCGTAAGAGCATGCACCCTGAGTCATTAATGCCTCTGACCCCTTTTTAAAACCGCCTGGTGATGAAACGTGCGTTTACATAACCGCAGCGTTCACAAATTAATCAACTTCACACAGAAAAATTCACTCGTTGACATGCAACTGCTGTTCCAGTCAAGCAACTAGAACTGATAAAGGAGCGTAAACTGCGTGGTTTTAGCATTAATGTTAGAGAATGAGCTCTGAAGGGTAATGCAAATAAATGAAAACTGTAGAGCGTAAAAAAATAATATTATCCACTTCGCACACACCAATTAAAATTTGATTTCATGCACAAGGTGTTGCCAAACAATCGGAAACAGCTCATTGTACAAATGCTCTCTGACGACATTGTTTGTAGCTCGCACAGACATAAGAGGAAATATTCAGTCAATGAAACAATGCAGCAGACTGCGGCTGGCATTGTGTGGACTTCTCACTGCAAGAGGGAAACAATAGCCATACATATTTTCGCACTATTAATGGAAACATGGATTTACACGAATATAGTGTTGATATGGAAAACATTTTCCTCAAGGCCAAATAAAACGTCCTCAGCAGGTGCTGGAGATGGAACATGCAGCAGTATGTGACGTTAAAAGTTATTTTGGTCTGAAACACTAACATGGTATTTCTAAACCTTTAACGACAGGAAATTAAGTTTAGGTAGAGATTTTCAGCTTTCTTTGGAGTCCTACCAATTGAATTTATGTTATGAGATTTAAATGAAAAAAAACAAGCTGTGGGTTTTTCGATAGAGAAAATTAAGAAATTACAAAATAATGCATCAAACGCACAGTACGCCTGAGTGAGCCACTAAGGCGTACCGTGGATCACAGATCTGTACACATACCGTACAGATGTAGTTAATGTGCTTAGGTTGAGATGCCAAAAAATGAAAGCTTAATAAATCCTTTTAAATCCTTTCCCAGATTTAATAAGAAATTTACTCTGCATTATTTAAATTAAAAAAGACAAATCAGTTTGAAGGTAAAACCATTAAAAATGGGAAGGTGCAATAACCCAGTAGCCAGCTACTGGGTTTAATGGATGTATGGCTGTATAATGTGCAGAAAAATCCATCATCTTCTGGATTCCAGATTTGGGGTCAAAATAACTACTTATGTAAATCTGTTTTCAATTTCATCTAGGAAAATAACCACACATCATGATGCTGCTACCACCAAGGTTTACAACAGTCACAATATTCTTTTGATGTTTTAATTTAGGTTAGTTTCATCAGAAACTCATTAATCAACAAGGTTTAGGGAGATTTTACTCATGTTTGGATGTTTTCTTTGATAACAAAAGGCTTCTGTCTCATTACTCTATAGCAGATTGCTGACAAACCCCAGTGTTGGTGTCTTGTTAGCCTCACTGATCAGCGTCCAGCTTGTCTTTTCGATAATTTTGGAGATGGTGACTCCATCTTAAAGTGCCCTGAATGATAAACATTGGTATAAAACTTTTGAGTATCCTTCTCCTGATGGATACTGTCTGCTCTGTTTCAGACAAATTTGTTCAGGTTCAAAAACTTCTTGCAGAGAAGCAGCAAACTGTGAAAAGCTAAGAGTCCAACGGCCTTTAATAAATTACAGGAAATCCCAACATCAGATCTTTTTTCACACGCTACCTGGATGTGATGACTTCTTTGGAGCAAACTTTATGTGTGTAAGAAACTAAAAGTGCTGGACAAACATTTGCAAAATCATCTGCAACAGATAAGAGGGGAGTGTCCTCAAAGAGCCTGAGTTCAAAAATTAGTATTGACAGCAGAAATCACTGGATGCTTCAGGGTTTTCCCCAGTGTATTATAAGCCTGGCAGATCGCCAGGCTAAGCTATACTTATTTATTTGAGTCTTTTTAAATTTTTTGCATTTTTCAAGTCTTTATAATTGGTGTTCAGATATTAATCTCCCAATCTTTCAATAACACATAATTATGAAGTTATATTTTCAAATTTCGTGTCAACTTTAAACATATTTTAACTCAAAAAAACAAACGAGCCGCTGGATGAATGACTGCCGTAGGACCCAACTACCGGGTTTAGCAAGTTCTCTGGGGGAAACCTTGTGCTTCATGACTTGTTTATTTGTTTCCGCTTTCTGAATGTTCCTAAGATCCTCATGATGATTAAAGATTCTTAGCTTCTCAAAGCTGCGAGTCGCTGAAAACTACCTGTTTGGATATCAATATTACTGCAAAACAATATGAGATATATGTGTGTTTACAAGTTGCAAAATATGTTTCAGGTTCTATCTCTAAATAAAGATAAATGTGTTTTTGATAAACAGAAAATTATGGTCAAGAGGACATTTGCTGGATGCATTTCCTTCTGCTCTCTTTCTCCAACCTTACTAAATAAGGTTCCAAATAAAAGACAAATCAAACACCCGCTCATAAAAACAGCAAATCTCTACCGTCTGTATCTATGTGCTCATATAACAGTGTGAAAGCTCATGAGACCATGATCCAACCTGAACCCATTCCCCTGCCCTCTGGAATGCCAGAAAGCCAGCCGTACCTTCGGTTCTGCCAACTTGGGATTTCAAGCTGCCAGCAGAGATCCTGGAGAAATCTCAGACTGCAGAGAGACAATTCAGCACCAAGGTGGACAATACACCAGAGGCTGTTCGGGTCATAATGAACTTGTTTGGACCCTGGAGAGTGCTCTCATTGTGCTTTTTTTTGAGTGCCCTCAAGAAAAGCAGATCACCTATTGATCATGAAATATAATGCTTGAGAATTTCCTCTAATGTTTCTGGTGAATGTAAAACCATCAAAAGATGGTCCATCTCTTCCTCGGTGCAAGAAAATCCAACAATTTTCTAATTGTCCCTTAACATTATGAGGACAGAAAAGGTTATTACAGTTAGTGCAGTTTATTGGTGCAAAACTTATTTGAGCTTCTGCTTATTTATTCCAGGTGGCATTAAGTTATAAATTGGCAAAAAGCCGAGGTTTGATAAATATTTTTACTGTGTCACGATATTTACACAAGTGAAATAAATAATTTATTATCAGACTACGAACACTAATCATTTAAAAAATACCTTTAAAACCAAAAAGAGACTATGTGTAAGAGGCAATTGTTTAATCAAAACTTTCATGAAAATGTTAAAAATTAGATTTGTTTTGTTTAACTCATGTTAAACTATATAGTTGGACTCAAAAACATGAATTAACACAAATTAATCACTCTGTTCCTATATATATTCATTCTTTGGGTTAAGATGATAAATATTCTCATTTTTGCTCTTGAGTCTTGAGTATGCTTTAGTACTGCTTGGTTTAATAATATGTTGACTTCATTTATTTTACTTATGTTCTGAATAGGGCTTCCAACTAGTTGACTTAACAATAAATACTGAATAAAGCAAATTTTAAACAGAGTAATCCAAGTTTGCTTTCTATCCGCCTGCTGCCTGTAAGTGTGAAGCAGCAGGTAGGGGAGGGGCAGAGTGGCTTTACTCTATTCTCAATAGAGCTGAGACATAGCAAATGCCACAGCAACACTTTTTCAACCGTATAATTAAAACACCTTTAAACCCCAAGAATAGAATAACAGATAAGTAACCGTAACCTTTAAAACACTAAAATAAATCAGTCATCATCCTCCCCAATTTTGCATGGACTTCAGAAGTTTCGTCCTGCCCCACTGTTGGCCAGAGCCAAGCCAAATAACACAGAGCAAGGCCGCACTATGACAACAATGGTGTAATTATACAGAACTATTTGGAAAATATACTTGGGCAATGCTACAACAGTTTTAGGAGCACATCTCAAGCTAGTCTGACTAGTTTCTACTTGCTTGGTGTCAACTCTGCCTGGAGTCATTACGATGCATTTTAAACAGATAAGCTGTTAGTCCAAACGTTACCAACAAAACGTCTAATGCAGTCTGTCAAAAACTTTCCAGCCTCCTTCCTTTCAAAAGGAAGTAACAGATTTGTATGAAAAGAGTGAGGAATATGTTTCTTATTCAACGCAGCGCTCCTTCTGCTCTGTTTCAGATCAGTAGCACAAAGTTCAAAATTACTTTAGGCGTTGATAAAAAATTAATCCGCCGCTCCTGTCGAGCCTTTCTTCTGCCCCCGTCTCACAAATTCCCCTGATTCGCAAACTGTGCAGTCGGTGCAGCGAGCTGTTTTGAACTTCTCTCCCTCGTTGGGCACACCCGTGTTACCCGGGGCTCGCTCCCCCACGAACATTAAAGCAGCACGTTCTTTTTAAAATGTCTTTTCTTGAAAACATTAGTCTTTCATGTTTGCATGTGAAAAGATTGGGAATGAAACTGTGACTGGCTACAATCACTGGGCAGTAACAACACCATCTGTGTTTCGCAACCCACCCACCCACCACACCACCATTTTACTGTTAAAAGAATTTATGCACACCCTGTTGTGGTATTTCAAGATTTCCTTTTGCATCCATGAAGGCCTGGTAAAATAAATATTTGAGATGAAGCATAAAAGTGAAACAGATCTTTAACAACCTGTAAAGAAAAATTTATTATTTTGGCTTCGCATGCTTTTTTAAAGTGATTCTCAATAGCCTTTCCACTTGAAGCCAAAAGAATGACTTTCAATTTCTGCAATACAGACACTGGATCTAAAGCAGCCACTCCAGTCTAAACAATTTCCTCAATGTAGGGTAAAAAAACATAGCATCCAACCAATTCACATTTATATTTAGAAAAATAATAACACAAGAGAAGGTCTTCGTTTATTTTTTTCCACACTTTGTCATTTATAATAATTAATAACAGGCAGCCATTTAATCTCCTCCCACACACGGCCTTGTACCATAGCTGATGATTGTGAAACACTTTAGAAAAATACCCTCCAGTGTTACTGTATGGTGAGAACGGGAAAGAATGAAAGGAGGAACCCAATGCCAAAAATAACACCCACAAGAAATAATTCACTAAGCAGCAGCTAACACACATGCATTTTCACCTTCGTATGTAGTCATATACCTGCAGGCTGAGTGACTACAATAAATTCAGCGCTAATATTTTGATCATAGCTATTAGTCAAGCGACCATAATATGTGCATATTATTGCGAAATAGAACTGCTGTGACTTTCCAAGCTGTAAGGATAAAATAAAATTTGCGCCCTGCTTCTGTCTTCTTTATACAGTTATTCATAAATCTCGTTTTATTTAATTATGTGTGCTGTAATTTGAAGCCTCAAAGTGGAAAAAAATCTATTAAAATTGTTCCCTGTTCACAAATTACAGCTAATTTCCAGCAGACTTTACTGCAGTGCTGCTACAGAACAAATAGCACACAGACGTGGTCATTTAAGGGCATTAGTGTTACTGCTTACAGGGTCATGTCATTACACCAAGTGTTTAACACTGCTGGAATAATCTCACATGGGAAATCTAAAATATTGTTGGGGCTTTGAAAAATGTGATGATATGCAGGGGTTGAGATTTTAAGCTTAAGTTTAAGTTAGAGACTCAAAATGCTTTCATCATAATATTGCTACATCTTAAAGTTTGTTTAAATAGAGGAAGGTTCAGAGTGACTGGAGTTTTCTCTGGCTGTATGACACAAAGTAACACAAAGTAAAGAATCCAGTTGCTGAGCACTGCCAGACAGCTCCCTGAAAGAAGGCTACTTCAGATCTCCCCCACTTACAAAACAGACATATTTGACTGTTTACCAGATGTTTATTCCATGCAAAATCAAAATAGCAATATAACTTTGCAATATTGCTAATAAATAAATAAAATCTGTAAATTAAATCTCTCTGTAATGTTAGGAGCAGTAAGAGTAATTGTGTTATTTTACTTAAAAACAATTAGAGTGTGTTGCTTATTTTTATTTAAACATTTTCTGTCTGTAAATATTTGGGTCAAAGCTATCCCATAAGAACTTCATGCTATCTTATACTTAAATAATGAACATACTAGATGCACATAAAAGAGAAAATACATATTATTTGGGAGACGTAATAATTTTGAGTTTAACAGAAAATGAAAGGGTTCAAGCATCAAAGCTTAAACTGAACCATTAAACTAAAAAAGTGATTTAATGGTTGTTTATGTACTGAAAATGGTTGGAAATTCCCGTTTTTATTATTTTTGTTTCATTTAACCAGCTGAAATAGATTATTCTGTATTCGAAGTAAAAACTGGTGAACATCTATGTTTTTAGGGTTGCTGGTGCATCTACATGTGCATCACCTGGGTCCACTTGTTGCTTCTTTTCGTACTCACCCACTTTGAACTGGGAGGTTTGGTCCTCCGGGTCTGTGTGCTCCTTCACCAGCATCGTATGGAGGATCCCGAAAGAGTTCTGAATCCCGAAGATGGATCCGTTGCACCAGGTTGCAGCAAAAACCACGAGCCAGCCCCAGCCTCCTTCTGGCGGGACAAACCCGAGTCCCTGGCTGTGCATCTCCAGCTGCACCCCAGATTCAGCATCAGGGGAGGCGGAGAGGGTAGGCTTGGACTCTCCGTCTATCAGCTGCACGGCACTATCCTCCTTCGCAGTTTTACACTCGTTGCCCGCCGGCTGTCCATCCTTGCTGCCGTCCGCCTCCGGGGGAGCATCTCTCGGCTCCATCTGAGGCTCTGCGCCCGGCTGCTCCGTCTCTGTGGACGGCTTCGCCTGAATCTCTATCCCGTTAGTCCCCATGCTGTCTGGACCGGAGGGGAGGTTACTGCTGGATTTTGGCGTTCATGCCCGGGATATAGGTCACTGACATAAGAGCAGCGATTTGAATAACAGATTTGATTGGCTATCTGTCAAACGTGCAAGACGGATGGTGGCTCACTGGCACACAAGCCTCCTACACGCCGCTGGAAGCCGAAGTCTGAGCGTCAACTTCTGAGAATAAACCCCAGCCTGCAAGCGCCACATTTCCCATTCTGGACTCCGTGTTTCCAGGAATTCACCGACCTAATCTTCCTTTCTAATATAATGCGTGTTCCCAGGAACTGCCCGTAGAGAGTTAACCCATATATTTATTTACTTGTACTACTGATTCCGCTCCGCGTCGTCTCCGCGCCGTGTTGTCACGCAGTCCGCAGCCGGTCCGTAACATCTCGCAGGCGGCGTCTCGCACCCCGTCTTTGCCGTCACACGTTCACGCTGTTTCGGATGCAGCTAGGCCTGCGTGGGTCCCAGCTGTGGGCTGTGTCGGCTCTCAACTGTCAACGCTGCTTCTGCCGTCATTGAGCTGCTGCTCGCCACCGCCTCCTCTCCCTTCCCCGCCGCGGGCAGGCGGTTGGAGCCAATGGGACAACTTCGTGGCCGTGACGGAAAGAGGCGAATATCGGCGAATCCACAACTAGCATGCTGTAGCTAACATACTATAGGCTAGCATGTACAATTGTAGCTTCTCAGCAGCTGTAGCTGTTAAAATATACCTGGTAAACCTTAAAGGTGTTAGGTTTAGACGTTATTATTGCATATCTGAAATCAGTCTTATACATAATGTATAAATGATTTTTTTATGTCTAAAAAGTAGACAAGAATCATAAAGGTGTCAGTTTCAACATAATAAACAACACAATCTCTTTTGAAAGGCAACATGCTGGTGTCTCTGTAAATCATATTATAGTCTGAAAACATTTATTGTAGTGATTCAATTCAGAAGTAAAAGTCATATTCATCAGGCATTTTTTTTCACTTGATTTAGATGCCAGGCAAATAAAACCCAAATTCAATTTAGGACTAACATTGCACAAAAAAAAAAAACAATTCAGATATGTAATGCTATGGTCGTCACTACTGGGTAATCATCATTGTTAGATAAACATTGCTACAGTAGCTGACTGGTTAATGTTTCCAAATATATTAATGAAAAGTTAACTGGAAGGAAGAAGTGTGGCGAAAAAAACTTTAACATTTGCACAAACAATAGCAGTAAACGTAACCTTAACAGGAATCCTTTCTTTTAAAAATGTTGGGATATTTCTGAGGGCTAAACCAAACATCTTCATTATAATTTTTGCACAAAATTATTTCACCTGCTAAATTCTGTGTATTTTGAGTTCCTTTCAAAATGAGCAGTTTTATGCAAATAAGCTGCTGCTGGCTGTGGTCAGTGTTTACATTCTCATTTTATGTGTAAAATGACTGCAACAAGATTTACAACCATATCTCTGACTCTGTCAGGCCCAGAAGCAGAAGTGAAGCCTCCTGCACAACCGTCAAAAATACAGAAAGGGGGCGTGCTGTGGTGGCGTAGTGGTTAGTGCGACCCACGTTTGGAGGCCTTGAGTCCTCAGCGCAGCCGTCGTGGGTTCGATTTCCGGACCCGGTGATATTTGCCGCATGTTCCCCCCCCTCCCTCTTTCCTGTCAGCCTACTTTCATATAAGGGACACTAGAGCCCACAAAAGACCCCCTGGATGGGAGAAAAAAATACAGAAAGGGGTTTCTGAATGGTAAGTCAACAACAAACACTTGTCTTTTCCAACAACCATTGTACAACACAAAGAGCAGTAGAACCATCTGACCAAACTTGCTCGTCTTCGACTAATTAAGTGGGTTGAGCTCTTGCTATTAGAAGGACTGGGCTCGACTAGAATTGCTGTATGGGGCAGTGCCTGCGGATTAATGTCAGTGTCAAGAGGTTTTTTGAAAAGGCTCATTTTCCAGACACCAAAATAGATGAACTTTTTTTTTCCAGAAAACAACTGTATAGGCTTTTGGATGAATTTTGAATAATAGGTCCCTCTTTAGAGGAAATCAAGGGTTTTCAAAGTGTGGGAAAGCTAGCTCCCCCTTCAGAAACAAACGGACAAAATTATGGTCATACTTCCATCCTTCCTTAGTCTCCTACTCAACCTAGCTTTTCATTCTACAAATTTAACCATTTCATCTTTGGCAAAGTCTTGGTAAAGTTGACTAAATATCTGCAGTTACTGTATTTATGTTTCTTCCCCTCATGTTCCCTTTCCTCCCTCGCCCCCTGCAGAACTTTGCCTCTCCACAGGAGAGTTAAATCCCCATACTTTGAAAACCCCTGGTTTATATCCATATTTATAATGAATATATGAAATAGTTTCACTTTTCTAATTTAATATTTAGGAAAGTAGCACTTTTCAATGGGATTCTAATTTAATAAGGTGCACCTCTATAACTTTATGTTTCGTATGATTTCCCCAAGAAAATCAGTTATGATGCAAAGTAAAAGGCATTTTCCGGGGGTATTAAATTATAAACGCAAAATCAGTCAAACATATTTAAGACATAGATTTACACCGATATACATCAGTTTTACTTTTTCTGTTTTTATTTAGTTGTAAGAAATGAACTGTTTAAGTAGATAAAATGAACTCTGCCCTGAACAGGATTTTGTCTCTAAGACAACTAAGTGGTTTTAAGTATCAACATTTTTATTATTTTTCTTGTTGTTTTTCCTTGGTATTTCAGTGTTTTTAATAACCTTTTCATTTATATTATTTTTACCTCTATTCTGTTCAGCTGCAGCAGAGTGTTTGATCAATACATGAGAAGTCTACATGGATTTTAGGAAAATTTGGCAACAATTAAAGACACATGGAAGTGCTTTTTGAAAAGCACTGGGGCAGACTGGAATCAAACTGGGATCCTTCAAAGTGTTTGTTGAAAACTGTCACATGTCACTCTCTCAGCTGGGGTTGCACATGGCGCAGCGTAGGAGCTGACATCCCATAATGCAGGTTAAAAAAATAACACAACTGATAGAGATGATGTTTCTTTTGAATACTTTCTGCACTTTCACTAAATTAGTGAAACAAATTGTTTCACTAATTTAGAAATAAAGCATTGATAGAAATGTGCTTTCACTATTTAGGCCAATGCTTTCAAACAAAAGCAGCATTGTCTCTCCTAAACCATCCATATGACTAAAGGATTCGGAGAAGAGAGTGTGCAGACAGAGATTAATTGAGCAAATTTCACACATAAGCAGGAATTTCAATTCAGTAAGCACCAAAAACAGCCCTCTCTCTATCATAATCAGTTAAATTACCAGTGGAAATAAAAGCAGAGAACTCTCCTTTTAAATGATTAGTAACGTAGAAGGTCTGCTTTCTCATAACTCAACACAGCTGCACAATCCAGGCATTGAATCTGCAAACCACTAAAACTCCCCTTGAGCAACAGAAACCTTTATTCAAGCATTTTTAATTTGATCATCTTGACAAAAAGGGTGTGCAGATGTGAAAACTGACTGCTAGGACTGGTTTACTGTTTACTGTTTACTCTGTAAGTCATCTTGACATCTTGTTTTAAATGGATCCAAAGCATTTGGAAAAAAACTTTATTTTGCTGCTATTATCTGCTGCTGGAAACAATCTAGTTGTGGCAGTTTGGACCTACCATTTAAGCTTACACCACAAATCTCCTTGACGGTAAAGGTAACTGCTTTGGGAGGGCCATTCATGACTGTTTGCCTTTCAAAGCCAGTTTTTATTTGCTTAGGTTTATTGTCTTGTTGGGAAACTTTACTGTGTCGATATTTCAACTGTCTTATCCAAACTTTTACCTTCAAGTTAAAGGAAACTGGTTAATAAGTAAAAAAAAAAAAAACTAAACTCAATTTCACATTGTAAACCAGAATTTGCAGAAACTTAAATATCTCTATCTACAATCTTGCCAGTTTTACGTCGTCACAAACCGTGAGGGAGCCAAAAGAGAAAGAAGCGCCAACGTTGACATGTCCAAACAGAACTGAAACTAGCTACCCAAATGAATACGCCAAATGGCAGCTGGAGAAAAGTTTTGTGGTCAGAGATTACGCCTAAGAACCACGTCCCAACATCCAAGCATGGTGGTGGTAGCATGATGATATGGGTCTGTTTTAGTGTGACTGACAAAGCGGATGGAATAATAAGGAGGAGGAGGACTGTCTTTGAATTTTTCATCTTCATCGCAGCTCAGCAGCTGAACGCTAGAAACAGGAAAAACTATCCTAAACATGCCTTAAATGTGGCTTGAAAGTATGAGAGCCTACAGAAAGCTTTAAATTTTCAACAATTTGCAAATACAATTAGTTTTTATTATGACTGCAGTATATATACAATAAATTAAAACAGTTTATTATTGAAGTTGTAGATTCCATATATTATCACCATCCACAATGAAATAAATAAATAAAAAGTAAAAATAATTAAACACCCCAAATTAATCTGGCCTTTATGTTGATGGTGATAAAGGCCATCTGACCAAAATGGCCAGATGGCCAAAATTGTTTCCTAAGGGCACTCCGTTGGATCTGTGCACCATTTCTAACACACTAACAATTTTATTGCTTGAACCCGTTTTACTTGCACTCTACTCTATTTTGGCAAAAAGCTTCCCACCCAGAGGAAAGTGTCTCAATCACAGTTTGACCTTTGTTTTGTTTTGTTTCATTTTGTTTTTCTTTGAAGTCACAACACTTAAAAATATAATAGGGGAAATGTGAGTTACAGCATACTCAATGGATATGTAATTACACAAGCAGCCACAGCCTGGTAAAAGTACTTTCTGGTTATTTAAATATTGAGTTGAACCTTTGTGATTAAGTAAAGTTATACTCAATGGCATGCCCATATGTTTTCTTCACTTATTGAACTAAAGGAACCTCAAATGGCAACTAAGACATAATTACAATAGCAAGCATCTACCACTACGGGGCGCTAAATCCATGTGTAAAATGTCTAAGATTACAAAGCTAAAACATGGGAACGCAGTCAACTTTTATCACTTTTAGGTCAGAGTTGATTATAAGAACCACTGTTACAGTTTCAGGTCTTTTTGGGTATGTTGTACAAGTTTTGCGGATGTAGAAAGTGACATTTTGTCTGTTCTTCAAACCAAGTAGCTCAAACTAAGTCAGATCAAAGAGAGATCTGTGAATATCAATCTTGCCATTTATTCCCAGCTGGATGTGGGTCTGGACTTTTATTGGGCTATTCACACATTAATATCCTTTGGTCTAAACAATCCCATTGTAGCTCTGCCAGAATATTTAGAGTCTTTGTCCTGCTGGACTTAACTTCCTCCCCATTGTAAAATTATTTGGGTTTCTTCCAGTACTGCCCTGTGTCTAGCTTCATTCAACTTCCCATAAACTCAAATACCAGTTATTCTGATATTTTTGAATAAAAGTACACCTCAGCATGACACATCCACCACCATGTTTCGAAGTTGTGCTGGGTTGTTCAGGGTGTTGGTCACTGTTTTTCAGAACATCTTATTTAATATTAGTCAATCAAGTTTATTTGTGTAGCACATTTCAGCAACAATGCAGTTCAAAGTGCTTTATATAAAAAAAACATAAAAATACAAAGTCATAAAATACATCACACAGTAAACCAATAAACATTACATTTGGTCCAGTGCCATCGCTACACATCAAAATATTGGTCAATGTTTCATTTATTATGGTTCAAAAGCAACTGTAAACAGGTGGGTTTTAAGTCTAGATTAAAAGGAACTCAGTGTTTCAGCTGTGTTGCAGTTTTCTGGAAGTTTGTTCAAGAATTGGGGTTTTGCTGTGTCCCATATATGATTTGAGCCAAAAAAAAAAGCTAATCAGGACTCAAGTCTGACTTTTGACAATGTCTTTCTTCTTGTCGCTCTTCCATGAAGTCTAAACTTGTGGCTGTTAAAATTTGTCATCAGATTCTCTTTCCAGAGCTGCAGTGCCTTCAGATGCACAATACATTTTCCTGTTTTTTATTGGAAAAACATTTTTATAACAATGTACCACTTTCCCTCCACTTTTCAAATATGCATTTGCTTAAGACTGGACTTCAACTAATAATCAAATCTCATATTGTCCACATTTCACCTACAGTTTGGCTTCAGCAACAGATTAGAGGGAGCTACTTATATGCTGTTGTGACTGAAAGTGATACCACAGAAATCTTCCTCCTTGTCCTTAAAGGCTGCCTGTGATACAAAGAAAGCAATAAAATGTATTAAAACTGAAGTAGCCTTTATAATTGAGAGAAAAGAACGCTAAAAATATTAAGTGAAGAATATACTTTCTGTCAAACTGATTTTAAGGAAGTGCGGCATAACACGTAACATGAGCCCGCTTTACTATACGAGCTGCTCCATCATCAAACATGTGTTTCCTATTATTCTCCTGAGGACTGAGTAGACAGTGTGGGCCACTGTGGCTCCATCGGGTTAAGATTAGCTGTGCACTCATGTTCTCAGTGTCTACCTCAGGATTCCTTTTGAATGAAGTGGCGAGAGGTCAAAGGTGACGGGGAGTAGCGCTTCCTGTTCAAAACGAAATAGTTGAAATCCTCAGAGAGGTGTGTGGGTAGGTGGGGGAACGAGGCCCACACATTTCTGAATTTCATCGAGTCAGCTGCGGCTTGAGTCACTGACTGAATGAAAAAACAAAACCATGTGATACAATTATTAGAAATAATCTGCTTAGAGGAATTGCTGCCTTATATGGTTCTTGGCTTGCAAAGAAATAGGAGTTTCCAGTACAGATTTTACAAAATAAAGTAGATTATGTTATGTTTAAGTGCTGCCAGTGATACATTTAAGTTCTCCTAATACATGTCTAACGTCTTGCTCCAACTTGTTGTTGTGGGGTGGAGGAATTTGCATTGGAAGGCAGGTCATTATCTTAAATGCTATGACTCAGTGCATTACTTCCTTTAATCAGTCTTTGGTACCATCTTGGAAATTTTTAACACACTGGCATACCCATGGCAACAGAAAACCATGCAGTTTAACAGTTTATGCCTTGTTTTGTGAAGTCATAAAAAAGGCAAAACACTGAGGTCTATCACAGGTGAAATCTGCAAGCAGGTATGTGTCTGCATATTGAGTTCTGCTTGGTTTCCCCTCAAAGACAAGTTGGGTAATTCATCCTGGAATGAGTATGAGTGTTACACAGCAACTTTACTTACCGAATATGACACTGTAATAGTTGTCTGGGATACGAGGAACTGTATCCCATACTCATACTGTTTCTCAAAAGATGTTTCTTATCATGTTTCTCCCTCTATTTGTTATTGCGTGCTTGAACTTGAGAGATGGTTTGTCATCTATTGAGTTTACCGACACAAGATTACAAATGATTTGTAGTCATTTGTGGCTGCAAATCTGCGACAGACTGGCGACCTGTCTGAGGTGAACCCCGCCTCTTGCCCGGAACGTTAGCTGGCGATGGGCACCAGCAACCCTCCCGACCGCGCTAGGGACAAGGGTGTTAGAAAATGGATGGATGTGATTACAAATCATGAGACTTTTGCTTCCATGTGGAGGAACTTTGACCCACTCTTCTTTGGAAACTTTGACTAGGACCCTTTCAAACCTTGATGTTTGTTTTCTGAGCCATTCAGATGTGAATTTACTGCTGTACCTCAGGTCGTTGCCCTGCTGCATAACCCAAGAGAACAGAAAATTTCTTGCAGATTTTCTTTTAGAAAGGAGAATTTATGATCACAATTTCTACTTTGCAATCTGTCCTGGTCAAATTTGATTTCTGGTTTGTTTGGGAGTGCTTTTGTTGTTGTTGTCTTACTGAAATTCTTATTTTATATCCTAAATAATGCAAAACAAATTTTCCAGATATTTCCTAATGTCTTTGTGGTTGTCAAGATACTTTTGGGCAAATGTGAAACATTTGTTTTGCTCAGCAGTGATTTTCACATTGAAACTCTCGATGCTCTTTTTTACCTCCATGAATTATGATCTTAGCTGAGCCAAATGAGGCTTACTGGACTTTAACTGTTGTTCTGGGTTCTTTTGTGATCCACTTGGATAAGTTGTTGAAGCACTCTTGGAGTCATTTTGGTAGGAATGGTAGGAAAGTTTTCTACTATTCTGAGTTCACATTGCAACCCATCTGAATTGATAGATTGAAAAGAGTTTGTTTCTCAATCTTTCATGAGTTTCTTTAGATTACAGCACAAATTGCTTTTTGTGTTTTTTTGGCCAACTTTGTGTTGTCAGACAGGTTCTGTTTAGGTGCTTTTTTCTTTCCTTAACATATGGTTCGGGTGTGGCTAGTGATACTGAACTCAGCTGAATTCATCAAGGAAGGGCTTTTTGTTTTTACAAAGGATAAAGTGGTTTGGAAATGGTTTTACCTAATTGGTCATCTTTTGAACATGTTGAGCAAGAAAAAACAGCTTTGGGTGGGTTTATACAATTTGGGTTGCTTCTCACAACATTTAGCAGGTTCATAGAAAGTATTCATAGGAAACTTCTACCGAAGTAGTCGTCATTGTGTGGCAGAAAATGTATAATTTCAATCAAGTGCCGTGTCCTTGCACTCATTTATTTAAAACGTCTAAAATCTGTTCAACGTGGTATAATCAATAATTAATATAGTTTCACTATGAAATGGCATTGGTCAATGTCATTTGTAAACACTACAAATGGGGTTAAGAGTTCAACTGATACAAAGAGTGTTTATTTGATGTTGCTAGACAGATTTACAATAGATTTACATCTTTTTTTTCTGTTGCCATGGTGACAGGTTATTTGGTTGCCTGATTGCATATTTTGTGCAAAATATGCACAAAATATTTTGCACAAAAAAATATTTTTTGTGCAAAATACATTTTCCTATGTGTCCTATATTTTTTGTTCGCTTTAGTGCAATTCTGTGCTAGTGACATATTCTTTGTCGTGTGTAATAGCTGTAAGATTTTAGGGTGAGTTTGAACAGAGGTTAAGATTTGGGCTGGGATTTTTGAGTTGGGCTGGTTTT
Organism: Xiphophorus maculatus; assembly: GCF_002775205.1. NCBI lineage: Eukaryota > Metazoa > Chordata > Actinopteri > Cyprinodontiformes > Poeciliidae > Xiphophorus > Xiphophorus maculatus. The sequence goes on along the minus strand of NC_036465.1, from coordinate 14,205,352 downwards.
TGTGTTTGTTTGGGAGGAAAAAGTCAGTCATCTGGCAACCCGGTTTGGATAGCGTTTTTTTCTTTAATAAATGACTTATCTCAAAAGGGTCAAATATTTGTTCATAACATTTTAGCTGTTTCTTCAGATGTTACCAGTTTGTCCAGAAAATAATTAAGCACATGGGAATAAAAAAAAAGTTTAAGGAATTTCATAAAGCTTGCTTACGAGAAAAGGTCATATGACAGAGTTTGGTCATATGACTGCTGAGAGAGGCTGTCACGGTTAACAGTGAATGCAGTGATTTATTCTTGTGATACATCGCTGCAACCTGAGCCAGATCCAAGCAAGCAGTTGAATCTTATCGGTCTCTGACAGTAAAAAAAAACAAACAGGGGGACACATAGGGGATGTGAAAGAGATGATTGTCTCATGTAGCCAAAACATTAAAGCATGGAGTAAAGCTGAAAAAGCAGTGGTGATGAGGGAAAACTATGGGAGGAGCAGGAAAAAAGTACAAAATTTTCCACTGTGGTTTGTTATACCACTGAATGATTAAACAGAGTGATGCTTTGGCAAGTCTCTGCCAAATGCTAATGTCAGCAAGCTCTGTGTTTAAAGACATAAACATGCTAACAAATGCTAATTGGTACAAAGCAAACCACATTTGGGGTTGAATGAAGAATGTTACCAATTTTTACTAGCCCATGAGGAACACAATGTTTGTATTTAACACTGATTGATTTCATGTGTCTACTGTTACATGAAGCAGTAAAATGTAAGACCTGTTAGCACTTAGTGCCATTGCTAAATGCTAAATATATACCAAATACTAAAGTCCAATAATACTACTTGTTTTATCATATAGTGTTTACTTCAATTTCTGTAATTTACAAGAAAATATAAACCAAAATATGTTGTATTGTTTCTTATCACTGAAGTAATACATTTTGAGTAAAGTTGCTTGGGAGATGCCAGTAAATGGGCTTATGTAAAGCTTATGTACACAAGCCAAGCAGTGTAAATGAGTTTGGCTTTTTTTTTTTGTTTGCATACTTTTGTGCCTTCTTGTTCAACAAATGGCAATCTTAACACTGTCATGAAGTGCAGGTGTAGGTGATGAGGCAGAGGCAACAGACCCAGACTGAGATGAATGATGGTTGTTTTAATGATAAATGTCCAGAAACAACACAGTCCAACATGGTCCAACCAACGGGCAGCACAGCCGAGCGGAAAGCCAGGGCTCGACGCCGGTAGCAACCGTAACACACACAGACAAGACGACAGACTGGATACACAGACAACAGACTAGCAGTCAAATGAGACAAGGACCCGACAAAGACACAGACACACGGGTGACACTAAATACACGGGAGGTAATTAGGGAACGAGAAACACCTGGGAGTATAATCAAGGGGAGAACAGGACAGCACAGAGACACAGAAAACTCGAAATAAACACACAGAAAAACACGGAACATGACAAACACATTAGAACTGGTCTAACATGTGTGTCTAAGATATTTCAGAATAAAAAGAGAGCATTTTCTTGCTTTAGTAGATCCCCAACAACTCCAAAACAGCATTTACAAGCAAAATAAATATCCCTTTAAATAGAAAATTATTAAAAATTCATATTCATTTTGATTAAATGACACATTTTATGATTTTGTGTTCAAACTGAAGCAGTTTGGGCTTCACCCCTTATCTTCTATGCATCTGGTCTGCATGTTCAAAGCATGAATTGACTGAGAACCAGGTGTGTTTCATCTAGCCTTAGGTAGTGTAATAAACTTCATCAAAAGTAATTCTGTGTTGCATTGCACAACAAGAAGTAAAGAGTACATGCAGTTACTGAGGTTTCACTCTTTTGACTACACCTTTTCTGAGCACTAATCCCAGCTAGATGCCAAATCCCTTACGCTTCGTTTCCAGAACTTAGTTTTACAAAGAACTTTTATTTAGAGCTTAACATTGTGGCACCCATGACTCTCCTAGGCTAACAGTAAACAAGTGTGTGGTCCTTCCTAGTAAAAGCATAGTATTTTTTTTTATCTAGTAAAAAATAGGTAAAATTTTTCAGATTCAAGAGTTTTCTTGAATCTGAAAACTTTTGTTCTATTTAAACCGTTGGATTAGTTTATAAGAATGCATACACACAATAATAAATACGTTCTGTGTTTATTTAAGAGCTGTGCCTTTTGCAATCACAAGCTTAAATGTATTTTATCAGGATATTTTGATGAACTAACAGTAATGCATAACGGCAAAGGGAAAAGAAAATTCTGCGTGCTTTTCAAATGTTTTTACCAATGAAAATCTAAAAAGTGTGGCATGCAATTGTTTTCAGCACCTCTTTGTGTGATGACATCCATCTATCATTTTGATATTAATATTGGTAATAATTAACTCTTTATTTAGTCAGGATTGTCCCAGTAAGATACAGCATCTCTTCTTTCTTGTAGTCCATTTCAATCCATCCATCCACTGTCTATATCTGTATATCTTTGCAGGGTCAAGTGGGAGCATGTGGCTGTCCGTCGGTGGATAGGGGGCCGGGTTACATCCAGGACAGGAAACCAGTCCATCGCAGTGCAACACCAAGACACAACGGACAAACAACCATTCAAACACATTTACTCCTAAGTCAAATTTTGAGACCAATTAATCTTAGACAATTGTTTTCAGACTGTGGGGTAAAGTCAGAGGGGGCGTGGCCACATGGCTTGGAATCTGACTGGTCACCCTCACCAGAGCTGCCAGTCAGTTTGTTTGATTCTCTTTTTAACACTGTAAGCCTCAGACGCCATATCAATGTGTTCTGAAGGATATATTATATTTTTTCTTCTTTTTTTAATACCATGTTCAAGTCCACACTTCATGTCAGTAGGTGTCAGAAATGCTCCTTTTGTTGTTTTACAACTACCATTCATATTAATAAATACAAGAAGAACAAGAAGTAGCCTGAAACTATTGCACAAAAAAGGCCTTCCCATTTTGATCATGAAGGAGAAAAAACTGTAAGCAAATTTGTTTTCACTATGTGGTCTATAATACTTCAAAATTGTTGGCTTCAAGTGGATAAGTTGAATAGAGTTTGCATAATGGCACTAAAATACATAGAGTTTTACGGAGTTAAGCTACACTAAGCTAAGCAGGTTAATTGAGTGATTTTGTTGTGATCTCAGCCACTGTAATAGGAGAATACTAAGCTTTATTTCTGTAAATAAATAGTTTTTTGGGGTTTTTTAGCTTTGGCCCACTGTTCATTATAATTTAAGATTGTGTATTTAGATAAAATTGCAATTTTACTGTGCCACCTTTCTACAGTCTGTGCCTCTGCGTAGGTTTTATATACAAGTGAAGTAATTAATAAACTGGTTTCAGGGACCGTTCTCCAGATAGCAAACTCCTAAACCTGTTCATCCATCCATTATAAACTCCAGACATACCAGACATGTCTCAGTGCTTTCAGCTAAAGTTGGTAAAGGTTGAGTAAATCTCCTAAAACCGAAGGGAATACTTTTCCCTGGTACTTTTCTTTTTCTTGGTACCATAGTGCCACTTGGGAAGAACAAACAATTTAAAAAAAAAAACAGCTTAGCAATTTTTACTCCATAAAAGGATTAGAAAAGAGAAGGTTTCCATCATTTCATTCCTTTGTCACAATGGGGTCGCATGAGACGAGGGAGCCTATAATAAACACACATGGACGCATTCCTCACCCCCCACTCTCAGAGGCACTCATAAACACACACTGTAACGACCTTATGTCCCGCTCTGCTCCACGAGATCACCTGCAGGGTATGCAGGAACTTTATCTTTAAAGTATGCGATCAAAAGCAGACATATTCACCTCCCGTATAAAACAAACACTCTCAACTAGCACAAGCATGCCTCCCGCTGCTGCCGAGCCAATTAACATGCAGGACAACACTCATCTTTGTGGTAACTGGCCCCCACCTCACACCCCTTTCCAGACAGCTTAAAAAACTCAGTTCAAAGAAAGAAAGAAAGAAAGAAAGGAACACTGATGGCTAGATGGAGGACTGCTTGAGAAAGAGAAGGCCCTGTGAAAAACAACAGAGTATGACGATGAAAAGAAGGGAGGGAGAGGCAGCCACTCAGGGGAGAAACAGAGGGGGTGTTGAAGAGGAGGAGGAGGAGGAGGGAGTTTGAGAAATAGCTTAAAACAGTGAGAACTGCAGACATTGTGAGCACATGGAAAGAGCCAGAGCAGCGCTAACAGAAAACTTTAAGAAAACAAACTAAGCAGCATCAAAAGGTAGAGTATTTTCACAACTTTTCATTCATTTTATTCTAAATATCTTCTCTTAACTAGCTGCAAAACAGTTGCATGTTTTGTTTTGTTTTGTTTTGTTTTTCTGAAGGTTCAGCCATTAGCAATTGCTTTAAAGAACACATGAAGAACTTTCATGCCTGCTAAAATTCATTTTGATTTAACCAAGTCATAAAATGCTGTTACTGGTTTGCCCTTGAAGTTTCGGGCTCCCACAGACCTTATCTGGCTTTCTGCCAGGAGTAAATGGAAGCGCTGATCTGTGTCACCCCAATAGCTTCCAGCAGTCAGATTATTTATCTTACGGTGTTTACAGGATGGAGACCAGAACATTGCAGATGTCTGGGTGTATTTAAAGGCATCTCTTAGCAGAAAGTAGTCTTGAAGACTCCCCCTTTAAAAAACAAGTGTTTTTGTTGTTGTTGTTGTTGTTGTAAAAATTTTGGGGATCAAACTGTGGTCAAGGAAGAACAAAAAAGATTGATGTTAAGTTAAAGTCTTGACTCTTTTTTATTTCAAAGTAGCAATGTGGTTCATGATAGTCGCATTCATTTTCATGTTTTAAATGTGTGGAAATAAAATTTACAATACCAATTGACGCAGCCGAAACCCAAAATATTAAAATGCCAGCTCCATTTTTATAGCATTTGGAAGGGCAAATGCAAAAGCTAAAATATTTAAATGGCAAAGATAAATGTTTAAAAGCAATCACCTGTTGGTGAGCATAAACTGTGGTGTATCTTAAACCCCCCAACTTCAGATTGCTTCCTTTATGCCCAAGGTTCCACCTGCTGCACAATCCTGGGACAAAATAGTGTTTCCAATGGAAGGAAGAGAAATATGTCCTTCATACTTGTTTTTACTTACATGGAGCTCAAGCACATTTACTGCATAGGAAAAGTGCTCAATAGTCCGCAGGTCTTTTTTGTGTCTCACCAAAAAGCCACAAATTGCTCACCATATTCCCCTTAAAGTGGCCTATTGTACCACTAAGAGAAAAAAAGAAACAATGAGAGATTTTCATATGGTACTGTTGCAGACCAGATCATCGACCACTGAATGGTAGCTCCTTCTTGTTTTGTAGTATAAACTCAATTGATACTTTTTAATTAATATAAAAAAGTGTTTTCGGGTCGTGGGGGGTGGAGAGTGCGGCCCGTATGCCGAGGTCTCAGTCCTGGATGTAGCCGTCACATGTTCGAGTCCCGCCCTGTTGACCTTTGCTGCATGGCTTCTCCCTCTCTTATTATCCACTTCCCCATCAATCTGCTGTCAAATTTAGGCAACTAGACACAAAAATATCCTTTAAAAAAAGTGTGTTTTAAAATGTGTTATTTACTATAAAGACCAACTGAAAGGTCAATTAGGATTTATTAAGTTCTTACTCTCCAAAATTTTAGGTTTTCACCCTAATACATTTTTTCTCTGCTATTTATGTAAAATAAGTATAGTTCTACAGATTTTATTTTTAATGTGGTACAATTTCCAGAATTTGCTTTTGATTGACTTGGCAATATTAAAATTACTTTTATTTATGCCTTGCTTTTACAAAGTAGTTACATTATCTATTAAAACTGGCATTGATATAACATGGATAACTTTATGGGCCCGGTCACAATAATGTGAGTGATCTATGTTTGGCTTTATTTTTCCAGAGACATGGGATCACTTTGTGGAAACCTGGCTGTACTTCTCCTCTTCCTCTCACCTCTAATGCACTCCCACCTCTTCGCTCGTGCTTCTACATCTTCCCCGCCCACCACTCGCAAGAAGATCATAATCATGAAAGACGTTCCCTTAGTTAACACCAGCACTGATTATGATGACTACAGTATTATTCCTGAAGTGGTGCCCTCTGTTAAACATCCCCGTTTGCACAATGAACCTGGGACTACAGCCTGTAACTACAATTCCTGCCTGGAAAATCAGGAGCCCTGTGAAATGATCAAAGCTAGAGAAGGGTGTCTCTGCCCTGGGAGGAGTGGTGAGGACAAGCTTCCTCATGCTCCACGTATCAAAGCACTGCAGCCAATCACCACAGGGGAAAACGCAGGGAAGGTAGAAGTGCAGTGGTGCGCTCCTGACTCAGATGTTTCCTCCTATAAGGTGATTGTAGAGGGAAGTGGCAGCGATTTGGAGTTTGGGAATGGTGCCCGACGAGGCATGGTGGGATATCTGGAGGTGGGGACAAAGGTTTGCGTGGAAGCAATAAACAAAGCAGGACACAGCAGTTACTCTGACTTCTCCTGTAAGCGGTACGAACGTCCTGAATCTTTGGAGCTCAAACTGCTGGCTGGGGTCATAGGAGGAGGAATCGTCTTAATTCTGCTTCTTATTATAGTAGCTGTGGTCCTCTGTAGGAGAAAACTGTGTCAGAAAGCACAGAGGGAATCAGTCAGTGGACTGGGAAACCCCTCTTACAAATCAGAAAGAGCATCATGAACCAGACAAAAGAAATGTGGACAGTTCAATCCAGTCAAGTTAATTAATAACAAAAGATTAATAGTTTTTAATGGTGTGTCTTATAACAAATACATGGTTTAAACTCTTGTTTCAAAGAATCTGCACACAATCATGCAAAAATCAGTGAAATATGACTAACATTTGCTGTTTTGTTGTTCGTTTTACAGGTTTGTTTGCAGGCGAATTAACCTTAGTAGATTAATTTTACAGTATTTTGTTGTTTTTTTGTTAAGCTTACATATTAATTGTGTTTTTCTAGAGTGCTGACTGAAATTGTTTTAATAAAATTATTTTTTATAAAAGCCTGAGTATGATTGTTTTGATTTCAGTGAAAATGGCACTGCAGTGTTAATTTCTTTGTTTATGCACATGATCATTTAACATAAAAGATTGAGCTCAGCATATACTGCAGTATTTTTGCTTCACACCCTAATGCACCCTCACATGCCCGCCATTATAGTTCTTTAAAAATGGGGTTTGACTGGATAAAAAAAAAATTGCATATGAAATGCAGGACATTGTAAATTAAAAAGGGTTTCAGTAATTCACTTTAACCCCTTAAAGATGGGGTATGTAACTTTCATGTTTTTCTTTTAATGGTTTTTATATATTTGTTAAAACTGTCATTATGTCCTGACATGAGGCAAAGCTCTGGATTTTTAGATTCAGTTCAGGGTCCCTTCAGAAACTCCTCTGTTTCACACTTTTAAGGGTTTGTTTTAATTTTATTTTTATTTAAATATACAAATAAATATATTTATTTATTTGTCAGGTAATACCATCAGACTTGTTATGGTTTTTGATTCCCTTCACAATGTATAAGCAGTTGTTTTCCTATATTATCTAATTTCTCTACAAGCCTTTCCAATGAAACTAGACCAGAACTATAATAGTAGTACCTCAACAACACAGACATTAAATAAAGCTTCATTTTATTTTGAAAGTCTTCTCAAGGTATGCCAGAGCATAGAAAGTACCACCCACTTTCTGCATAGGAGCCAATAATGTGTCAGTAAACAAAACGAGGAAGAAACCGACATTACAGCTCATTTTCACAGTTTCGCCCTTTGACCAGGATGGAAACCATAAGTAAGTCAATTTCATGTACTGTAACAGATATAATATGCAATTTAACACTGGCCTATAACAACGTGTAGACTTTAATGCAGTTTCAGACTGCTACAATATTTCCTCATAATATCAAAACCTTTAAATGTTCATAAAATGCTACTCTCATCCTTTATGGAGTCACTTAGCATTTTAGATAAGGTACAACATAACGCCAACCGGATCCAGTGGGAGGAAGTAAAGCCGGTTGCCAGAGCATCACGAAACAAACCATTTAAAATATTGTTGAAATTTGCGACGCCAACCTGTTGCATTACATAAGAGAGCATCTACCAAATGTTAAGAAGCGCCATGAATCCTTCAGATGTTTTTTTCTGGAGTCAGGGACGTGATCCTGAACATTACCTCCCACTGATGAGCAGTTGATACTTGACGCCTTCATTGCAACATTCAATACTTTTTGTTCGCCTTTATGTACAGCCGAGAGCAACTAAATGGGTTGTAGCTCGTATCAGGTTTTGTAATCCATCGCACGAACAGTAGGCGCTTCCGCAGAAAGTACAGTTTTGTGTCCGACTGATTTATCACTTGAGCTTGAGTTTTTAAAAAGTGGTTGGTGCCGTTTTCTCAAAGTTTTGGGTATTTCTCCATCTATTTTTTTTTAGTAAAATACGAGGAACTGAAAGCTCTTATAGAAAGCAACAAGGATCTGGTTCTGATTGATGTCCGCTCCCAAGGCGAGGTGGCTGGAGGACGCATCCCTGGTGCCATTCACATTCCCAGTAAGACCTGATTTGTTAGTACAATTTATTCTCCATGTAATGAGTTGTAGAAAAAGATAGTGAGATACACTTGAAAGCAAAAGTATTACAGGGTGTGCTGCTTTACATGCAATGTGTCGTGGTGAACGAGGATAGCTATTCTGGTTTTTCAGGTTCTGTATGTTTTGCATCCGTTGCTCATCTTCATATTGCAGAACCTGACTAATAGGCTGTTGTCTAATCTTCCTTTTATCTCAACAGTTCACGCACTAGACGCTGCTCTTAGATTGAACCCAGACGACTTTAAAGCCAACTATGGCATAGTGAAGCCACCGCTGAATGTTCCTCAACTGGTGTTTTACTGCCAGGCAGGCGGGCGATCAAGGATGGCAGCAACAACGGCGATCCGAAACAGATATATTAAGTAAATGAACTATTTTTGTTGTGTTTTTGTTTATCAGAATGTCTATAGCTTCTATTTGTGGTCAAAGGAAAGGGGTTTGTCCTGTAACCGGTGGGTTGCCAGCTCAAACTCCCACTTCCGCCAGTCGTCATGTCCCTTCACCCGGCTTACCTGGTGGTGGTGGACACAGGGCCAGGTGGCGCAGATTGAGTGGCAGCCTTGTTTCTGTCAGTCTGCCACCGGCCAGCAGTGGCTACAATGTAGCTCACCACCATCAGTGGGTGAATGACTGATTGTTGTGTAAAAGCACTTTAGAGTCCTCAGACTTAACGAGTAGATGCAGGCCGTTTGCCATATTTCTTATTTCACTGTCCTTACTGTTTTAAAATACCTTTTGACTTTCAGCATACAGACTGTGATCAAATTAATTTTGCATTGTTTTTTATGTAATTATGGCAACTCCTGATTCTGTGCTTTCTTTGTCCTATTCAGTGTACGTGATTATGCTGGAGCCTACAGCGAATGGTCGAGAAAAGAAAGGAAATGATTTCTTTTTAAGGAGAAGCCTCATATTGTGCATTATGTTTATACAAGTTTTGCAAATATTTTGATGCTGACACAGAAACGGTAAAGTCTCAAGTCATAGCGCACAATAAATTAGCATGAAATAAAATGTTTTTTATTCTTAAAGCGGTCTTTGTGAGATTACTGTAGTGGTTTAATTTTTAAAAACTGTTTAAATTTTGCATGCTGTATATATAAAGTCATAAATACATGTAAATAAATGTACAATCTAAAAAGCTTGGGGTTTTTTTCCCTTTATATTAATGTCTGGAGCTATGCAGCGGGTCATATTAGTCTCTGTCTGGTTAAAGACAAGGAGTTTCAGGAAATACAACTGCTTGATATTTTGGGGATTTGGTCCCCTGTGATGTGAAGAGATAAAATAAGTTGATGATGCTCTACAGCCCATGACCATGTAAAAAATATATACATGTATAATTACTAAAGATTTCAATAATGTATATTTCTTTAATTTGTCTAAGATAAAGATAGATTAATTTGATGCATGTACCTTCAGATTTATTACTTTCACAAACATATATATCAATTGTGATACTTTTTGGATTATTGAACTTTGGCACTTCTGGCTTCCCATATGTGCTGCCTTCTAAATTGTTTGTATTTTAGACTTCTACTTGTGTGATATGTTTAGTTTTCAGCTCCAAATGCCATGGGTCGAAATTTCCTTTCCTCTCCATTAATGCATAAGATCAGAGGACACAAAGATAAGTCCACTTGTAGTCTGTAGTAGACTACGCTTACACTATAAGGCAGGGGTGGGCACTCCTGGTCCTCGAGGGCCGGTGTCCTGCAACTCTTAGATGTCTCCCTGGTCTAACACACCTGAATCCAACAGCTGAATCTCCTCCTAAGTGCAGTTAAGTTCTCCAGAGTCCTGTTAATGACCTCATTATTTGACTCAGGTGTGTTGAAGTAGAGATGCATCTAAAAGTTGCAGGACACCGGCCCTCGAGGACCAGGAGTGCCCACCCCTGCTATAAGGCATAGTCCTCATTTGTTCAATTTACACAATTTATCAGACTGACCAAAGCATGTACAGCAGCCTTATGCTTCACATCATAATGCACCCTCACATACCCACTACTGCAAGTTTTTTGGTGATTTAAAAATGGGTGATAACTGGACAAAAACCTCTGATCGTAAGATATGCATGACATGTTTTTAAACTGATATTGAAAATGAATTGATTTCAGAAATGTATTTAAAGCCATGAAATATTGTTTAGGTTTCTTACAGAGAAATTATATGAGACCTGATCATTCTTTTATGAAAACTCTAATAATACGCAACGTCAAAAATGTTACGTTATGGTCGCCACAGTCATGAGAAAAATCATTGATTTAACATTGTATAGCAAACAGTCATTATAGATACAATTCACAAAGGAGGTACCAATTCTTTTAAATGAAACTTTTTTAGAATATATTTAAAAAACTATAAAACTAATGTAAGCTAGTGGATAGTTATTGGCTTGCTTCCACAACCTTTTCTAAGTCCCACCCACTTTCTGTATATGAGCCAATAACGTGTCAGTAAGCAAAATGAGAAAGAAGGTATCACCTTAAAGGAAGACAATACAGCTCATCTGCACACCTTCACCAAGATGGCAAACGCAAGTAAGTCTATTTCATTTAATGTAACAGATAAAATGCATATGCATCTTAGCAATGAACTTAAAAAACTAGCAGTCTTTAGCGTAGTTTCGGGAGGAAAAAATATACAATAAAACTGGAAATTTGTTAGGAATATACTTCCATAAAAGAAGTTGTCCGTTTTAATAGCTGGTTGTCAAAACTTTTAGTACTTGTCCCTATTGATGTAAATGTTAAATAAAGGAAATGCCCATGTAATACTTCTCTCATCCTTTTTGGAGTGACTCAGCATTTTAGATAAGGTACAATCTAAAGCCTCCTGGATCCATTGGAAGTTTCATTTCAGTTTTTTGCCAGAGCATCAAAAAACAAACCACTTAAAATATTTGTAATGCCCTAACATGTTGCATTATCTATGAGGGCATCTTGACCTTACTGCCAAATCCCAGAAACAAGTTATGCAATAAGCAGAATGCACCATGAATGCTGGCTTTATTAATTTTTATTTTCTTACAGATTTCTAGATAGTTAAACAGGCTTTTTATCATCGTCACATTAATCATTCATAGCTTTCAGCAGCTCAGGTAACATGAGCTCTGCATTTTTATTTTAATGTATTTTTAAATAATCCTTAGTATGGCATTGAGCCATATTCCCCAGGTTAAGGTTCTTACTATAAAATATTTTCTGACTAATAGCAGAGATGTGATTAAAATCATGTGTTTGTTTTTTATAATCATGGCAACTCCTAATTCTGTGGGGGGTTTTTGCCAGGGGCACGTAATTATGCCGGAGCCTACAGCGAATGTTCAAGAAGACAAAGGAACTGAATTCTTTCAAGGAGGAGCCTCACACTGTGCACCATGTTTACATAAACTGCACAAAGAAAATGGATGCAGATTGATGTTGTCAAGTCTCATACAATGAATCGCCAAAACTTTAAAGTTTGAATTCATAGCACATAAGAAGTTATGATAAAATCAATTATGTTTACTCTTTAAAGTGTGTGTGAGAATTTCGCAGTGGTTTAATTAAAAAGTTTTATTTTTGCATGATGCCCCAATAGGCTGACTAGAGTACTAAATACCATATAAAGTTTTTGTTTGTTTTCTTTTTTGCCATATTCTATGGCTCTATGTTTGGTCCTCTTGTGTTTACCCTCTACACCTTTTCCCTCTTAGTAACATCATCTGCCAACATGGCCTCAAGTACCACTGCTATGCTGACATTTCCAAATGTGTCAGCTCTACAAGGCACTCCACCCTCACCCACTGTCTCACTAAAATAAAATCCTGGGTGGAGCAAAACTTTCTTAAGCCATGCTATGACTATGAACTATGACAAACCTAAGGTCAACTAGGACTGCATTTTTTCCACTAAAAACATGCCAAGACTCCGTCCATCCATCTCCGTTTTACATCCCATTTCGTCTTCTTTAACTCAAACTCCTGTCCCTCCTCTGCACCTCGGACCAAGCTCCAAACCTGGAGGTGACAGAACATTTTGTTATTATTATTATTATAACTGAAACATATTGCCCATAAACACTGACTTCAAGGAATTAGAGCAACTTCATATTTTGTGATGTTACTACCACAAACTTTGATGTATTTTCTGGAGGTTTTATGTGATAGATCAACACAAGCATCATATAATTATGGTATATGGCAACCCAAATCTTTCCAGAAATTCTCATCTGGATTTGGGCCTGGACTTTGACTGCACCATTCAAATGTATTCATATACTGCATTTCATTGTATAATAATTGTAAAAAATATAAATAAAGGTTACTACTTCACGGATTTCGCCTATCACGGGTTCTTTTTGGAACGTAACCCCCGCGAAAAACGAGGGCTCACTGTACTTTGATCTACGTCAATGTTGGACAGCTCTACTGAACCAGTTTTTTGCATGTCAGACTAGTTCTTGCTTTAACAAAGGCGATTCTACAGGCTGAATTACCTCCACAGCCAGGCTGGCTGACTGCTTTGCCTCGTACCAGGACAGGATAATCTTAACTGTGCCCCCTGACCTCAGGATTCTTTAAAACTAAGAAAAATGTCCCGTAGACATGATTAAGCGTCTCCCTCTGGCTTCTCTTCCATCCTCCGCCCTCAGCTGCAGACCAATCGCGATGAATACTTCCGCTTTCCTTGATTTCTGATAATTGAAGACAGGTGTTCCTACGCGCCTGCGCAGTTCTGGAGAGCTGAGCTGATTGTTTAAAATTCAACTTCTGAATTTAAAATGTTAAGAGAAATACGGCAGGTAATTACTTGAATAAGTTGTTTATAACTTAAACTGGGTATGCGCTAATTGGATTTTTGTTTTCTAAAAGTTTTTTTTAACAGGTATGAATGGTTTATTGTCGACGCTAATGTTAATGTTAGCATGACGTTAGCTTGTCCATCTGTTCAGGTGCTGAGGCTAATCCAGCTGATGGGAAAACAAAGGAAACGATCTAGTTTAAAGAATACTGGAGCACTTTTAGTGCTTTTATGGACCGAAAAGGGCTCGTCCCATCAGAGGATAAACTGCACTGGTAAGATGGCTGTATTTCCTGATAATTTGCTGAATTTTGATATATCGTGCTAATTCGTCTGGTTTAAATATCCATCAAAACTTTAGACTGAAAACTACAGTAAGTGATTTTAACTATTAAGAGTATTACTTTAAGTTTCTCTAAGTTAAGAACAGCAAGGGTATAATCCAGGCATTTTATAATTGATTATATAAAGTATGTGGTAAAAATAGTCTGAATACTGAATTATTTTAGAAATTTGTTTTTAGCATTTTGCTACTTTGGATTAATTATCTAGATAGAGAGGTTGGGGTTTCCAGACTTTAATTCATCTTTTTTTGTCAAATTGATGAAAAAAAAATCTTAATTATTAAAGAAAGAAGGACTTTTTACAGTGATCTCTCATATTTACACCCATTATTCACAAATTCCCACTTTTGAAATTTAATTTCTGTCAAACCAATGGACAGAACTGTTGTTCTGACTGGGTTCTAAGAAATACTTTTATTTATTTACGTTTTCAATACAAATTTCCCCCTAAATATTTTTTTCCTCAACTGTATACTTTAGTTTGTAAAAATAATTTAATAATGATACAGACATGAAAAACTTAAAACAGTCTGAAAGTGTTTTGGACTGTGTGTCATCTTTGAAACCGTATATGTTCTAGGTATCCCCTATTTCTTAAAATGAATGAATCAACAAAGTACAAGTAAATACAAACTAATTAAAGTGTTAATTTAGATTTTAAAGTGAATCTGATTCAATTTTCTAAATAAAATTGTCTTTATGTTATGTTTGAAAGCCAACCTCATCATGGTGTTTCTGTAATAATCCAATAAAGCATAACTAGGATCACTTAATCACTTTAATTAATCACATTTACTCAAAAATCCAGAAAATCTTTTAGACTGGCATCTGGAGCAGTTTGGATATTTTAAATAACAGACAATGTGGAGAAACCTGTGTTTGATCTTTTTTTATTTTTATACATGTCCTCCATTTTCAATATTAACTGTGCGACACATACTCCTTCACTCGTCAGACAAAAACTCATTCTAATTGTCATTTTATTCTCTAGTTGCAACTGCTGGTTCCTGGTGTTTTGGAATTGCAATGCACACCCTTCAAGCTGGTATGCAAACACAACAACAAACAGACTGAGTCACAGATTATATTTACTTCATCTGTTTTGCATTGACATGAACAGATCTGAAAAAGGTCCTGCTTCCCGGAGCGTGGCCTTGTCCTGAGCCCGATCCCGAGGAGCTGAGCGCCTTCACAGATCTGTACGGATCACTGAAGTTCCTGCTGAATTTTCAGGTAATTCAATTCATTAAATGTGATAAGTACTCATTTACTTAAAAATATTAACTTCTGAAGTAAGTTTGTTGTCATGTGGACATGTGTTTATTTTTCTTGTTTATTTAATGCTTTAAAGATGTGATGTCGTTCTTCCAGATGAAAAATCCAGGACTTTACTCATCCAAATGGCAGGCTCATGTTAAAGCGTTTCTTCAGACGTTCTGTTTGACCAATGCCGGGGTATGAAACTCCTCCCTCTCTTTTAAATTATATCATGGGAAAGGAAAAAATATAAATAGATTTTTTTTATATATTTATCCAGATAAGAATCCAACTAAAATTTAAAATCCATGGACAGAAATCACAACATGACTTTAGGTAAGACATCAACATCACAGACTGTAGTAATTCTCTGTTTCAGAGCTTATGAGTCTCAATGAAATTACATATTCAGCTCAGTTCAGATAGTTTTATTTATACTGCACCAAATTACAACAAATATGATAAGGCACAAGATGAACAAATCCAAATAATATTCAGAAACACAAATTAATGTAATCCAATCAATCCATATGGTGAAATAAAATGTAATTACACTCCACGTGTATTGCAATTATAATAAAAGCACAAAAAATAAATTTTTGATTGTAGCTTTTTTCATACATTTATGTTGTATCGTATGATCTTAAAGCTATTAAGATATATAAAGTTTAACCCCTGATTTTGTTGTATCCCAACAGCGCTTTCCTCATAAGTAAAGTTGCTCTTTCAGTCCGACCACCTATGATCTTGGACGTCACTTGTTCTGCACAGTCAGTAATATTAGTTTATTGCTGTTTTATGATTTTTTTATTTTTTTTGTATTTCTGTTAAAATATATGAAAGTCCTGCTGCTCATGCAGGCACAGTGAGGTCACGGCTGTGTACAAACAGGGATTTTCTCTCCTTTTAAGACCATGGTGCGATCAGAGAGGATCGTGGTGTCAGAAAGGACATCCTGTTGTCGGAGAACGGTTTCCTCTCAGCATCCCACCCAAAGCCATGGACCAGGGCCTGTTCGGAGAGCTCAGTGTCCAGATTGTTACGCTGCTGAGCCCCTGTGTGCTGCAGTACCCCCATTTGCCTACGGAGCTATCTCGCATGCAAATATCCTTTTGTCTGGTTTAATCACTTTCTGTTCTGATTTCTTTGTAAAGATGAGTATCTGAACCGGTGCATGAAGAAAAGCTCGCTTTGTGTTCAGTTACGTGACAAGGGCTTCAACTGTTCTGGTGCAGGATTACATCATCTTATCCAAATATGACAGTGAAATATAAAGATGAGTTATTTTAGACTTGTTCTACCAACTATGGACACAAGGGATCACAAGATTGTGCTAGACCTCTGCCTGTCCCTGTGTGCTAAAAACTGTCCAGTCGCAGCTTTAATGGGTTTTCAGTGTCATGAAGTCAGTTGGACAGGAAGTAGTCACATCTGTAGCTCTACTTTTCCACATGGCATACACAAAACAACAAGCAACTTAAATTAGATATGCATTTGTTACCACCTTCGAATGTCCTAATGATGTATAGCACAGATAATTCTTAAATTAGTCTATTTAATGGCAACCAGTAATAGGAATTGTTGCATCTCTCCGGCGATCCCTTCAGGGAATTTGCCTTATTTCAGAGAGTTGGTGCTGATGGTGGTGGGCTCCTGTAGCAGTCTGTATTACAGCAAATTTATTGAAGCACCTGACTAAACACAGTAGGTATTTCTATGACAATCAGCAGGTGGTCATTTATCGATCTTTCTAAAATACAGTTATTGTAATAAAATAAAATTTACTTTTTAATTTGAGGGTTTTATAGGTCAGGGCACAATTAAAAATGATCTGGTGCGCCACATGGTTCAGTGGAAGAGTAGTCGTCCCCGGTTCGATTCTCGGCCCAAAGCCGTTTACTGCATTTCTTCTCTCCCTTCCCTTCTTCCTAACAGCTATCAATAAATAAAGGCCATTAGAGCCACAAAATGTAAAAAAAAAAAAAAAAGACAGAATTGTTGTCTTTACCAGACTCTAACTTCACAGCTCGTCACACAACAGATTCCACACTGTCATTGTTTAGTAAACCAAAACTTGAATTAGAGCAGTGGGCTCTAATCCAAGACCTTATTTGTTCAGTGTTGCCTCAGTTCCTTTAAGGCCTGCAGCCACAGCTACAAATTCAACATTTGTAGATGTGGAAAGGGAGTACTTAGTTTTTCACACACAGCTTTTTTTGGGTTTCTCTTTTGTTTAGTACTCAACAATAAAAGTGTTGTAATTTGGAGTTTACATTTCAGAACATGTTTTTGACCAGATCGTATTTTATTCTGTTCTATTTTGTGAAACTCTAGAATTTAATGCGACTTTCTTTCTTTTTGTAAATTAAATTAAGTGCATATAAAACTGAAGCTGGATAGAAAATGAAATAATAAAGCCAAGATATTCTACTTTAGACGGGTTTGTGGTTTTGCTTCGCCTGCACATCTGCCGTATCCACTTTCAACTGAGATAGCAAAAGACGAAGTGATACGGTTTTAAATAGCTGAGAACGTGTTGATGGGACCTTCCACCACCCTTAACCCCTCAAATGTCTGTATTTTTTTTGTAGATGCAGTAAACCTAGCACTCAATTTGCTATCCATCCATCCATTTTCTAACACCCTTGTCTCTAGTGGGGTCGGGAGTTGTGCTGGTGCCTATCTCCAGCTAACGTTCCTGGCGGGGCCTCAGTTTGCTTTCAGCATCTTAAATAATCTCATCAGAGTTAAAGCGACCAGGAGAAGAAAAATATCTGCTTCAGGAAACCAGGGATATGCAATTATATTTGGAATTATTGGAATAAAAATGCAACTTGTGATAATTATAAAGTGTTTGCCTTTCTAATGAATAAAAATAAACAAAAAATTATTATTTCATCTCAACCACAAGGTTTTACTAAAAGTTTGCCTCAGCTCGTCGTTTTGCTGTTTTGGTAGTGAAACTAATTGGTTGTATCTGAAAGTCTTCTCCACCTTACTGTCTGTTTACCCTGTAAAAAGCTTAAAACTGTATAAACACACACATGTCGGCAAATGTATTACATAAACATCCTGATTTCATTGTGCTTAAATAATTATGCAACGTTTCTTGCAGCCCTTCCAGTTCTTCGATATTCATTCTGCCTACAGCGATATTGTAATTATCGGTCTGTGCTTCGTTGTGCAGGCCTAAGTTTAGACATGCAGCGGTATGTTGTGTGGTAGACTGGGCGTTTTTCTTTGTTTCCGAAGGGGATTTAGACGTCTGATTTGAGTGAATCATCCTTGACTCGCCATGTTTTCAGGTTCTGGTTTTCAGCCCCAGTAACATCCCTGTTTCAGCTCCGTCTGGTTTCTTCCAAACCCTTCCTGTTGCCTTGGACTACCAGCATCTGGGGCTGGACAGAATGCACTGCCGCTCCTCCGAAGGTAAACAACCACCACCGCTGGGAGAACAGCATGTACCCACTGCCCAGATGCATTGTGGGTCTTTACCTGGAAGGGCTAGTTTTCCAATAAAAAAAATCTGGAAATAGAGTTTTGGGAGGTTGAACATTCAATCTCTTCTAGTAAAGACGTTCAAAAACAATTAAAGCACAGATTTGTTTTTCTCTTCAGGGACTTGCAAATAAAAAAACACATGTTTAGCTGTGAGAGAATGAGAAAAAGCTGTAATTGATCCCAGAAGCAGATAATTAAAATCTGCAGCAGCAGAGAGAATAAACAATGTTTTCAAATCTACTCCACTGAAGTGAAATGTGGGAAATGAAAATGCTGTTTATTTTTCATTAAATGTTGTTTTTTGCAATAAGAAGGTGTGTGAACATCTTTGTAACTGTGATAATTTTTTTCTGTAGTCTTGTTAAAACTGCAGTTTCCATAGAAGCTGGGATTAATTTCCCTAAACTATTTTAGTGCAACTTCAACATCACAATAAAAATACCAGGTTGCTGATGTTTAGCAATGTTTACCATCTTACGGAGTCATTCGTTCAGTGTAGTGTGACCTAATAAAGGATGTTGAAAGCTTTATAAGGCACAGCCACCATCATCCCTGTGTTGGTTTCATATGTTGCATCCGGTAGTAAAAAATATAGTCATATTAAACAAAAATTGAGGAAACTATGACTCATCCTGTTCCCCATCTGGTTCATTCATTTTGATGTGCAAACTTCCTCTCGTTCTTATGGTCATATTTATCTAATTTGGGATAAAACATTTAACACATTTCAGAGAAAACGGTTATTATTATCTAATAAGTAACAGTGAATTTGTGTGGGTTTTTCCTACAGTCGATGCTGACTGTAGGAAAAACTGATGTATAAACCAGGTTACATTGTTTTGCTTTATTTTGCCAATATGTTTTATTTTTGTAAATTTGCCACTTTGGCAAATTCTCTCTGTCCTTCTTTGCCATAGATTACGTTCATTGAAATGTAATTTTATTCAGTAGTTTGATTCAAAAAAGGAAAATCATGTAGATTTACATACTCAGTAACATATTTTCTATCTTTATCTGTTTTTTATGATAATGACATACAGGTGATTGAAACCCAGAATTCAGTAGAAACGTTCCGTAGTGAGGAAGACCGCTGTCTAGACTTTTAGGAACAGACTCCTTCAAGAGGAGGGTAAACCCAAGAAGGTTATTTCTAGTTACCTTTTCTAGTGCATTAGCTTAAAAAAAAACTAGAGATTGACTGTGCTGATACAAACACATTCCTAGCAAATTAAGTGAAAAGACAAGATGTATTAGGAAGAACTGCAGCCACAGCTAAGACAATTGTGAAGCAAAGTGCATGCTAGAGTTTGTGGGAGTTTCAGAGATGAATAGTAGGTGAAGTTGCTGAAGAGCTGCGACACACAACATTTTTCTCTCAGATTCCTCCTGCATGTCTAAAATCTTTGATTTACATGAAGATACATCGTTTCATTTGAACACCAGGGTCTGAATGTGGAGAAAGACAGAAGTTATATTTGCTGAATATATTTTAGTGTTTTTAAAATCAGATTCATCTGGCTGTTTTGTCTTAATGAGACCACTTGATGGCGCTGCTGCACTACTTATGCAGTGTCATCAACTGACTGATCAGGTTAGGGTTGGTAAAATAACACAAATGAATAGGTGTAAATAAACTCAATGTTTTTAAGTACATTTTAGCAAACATTGTGTATTTTTGCACAGTTCAGACATATTTTCCTTCGAGCAGAAAAGACCGTTTTAATAACATCATTGTACTCAGCAGGGGAGTTAGAAATTACACAACAGCATATACTGTATCTGTACATCATTAAAATGAGGTTTGTGAGGTTGTCGCTCACAAACTTCGCTGGTTGTCATTTCCTATCAGTCTCAAACTGCGGCTTATTTACGAAGACGGGCCGATAATCGACTCCTTTCACACATTGTCACAGCTCTCTCTCCATCAGCTAAGCAGGCTCACATGTAACTGTAACTAATTTCCAAATGTGGTTATTGTGCAGTTAACTAGTGAATTATTCTCTCATCATGACAAAAATAAGCTGATTACTCCTAAGTTTATATTTTTGTTGTTATTCTTTTCTTTTTCTAAATGATGTAGAGCCAAAAGATGCAACTCTTCGATCTATAAAATACATACTGAGCCCATAAAACTAGAACAGTACTATTAGTTATTTTTTGTAAATATTAATTTCTGTATTGCTTTTTAAATGTTCCAGCGTCCCCTGATGATCCTGTGCACGGTGATGGTGTTGTGTTCACTGTGGGGCAGGAAAACTGGGACGATCCAGAGCAGGAACCCAGTCACCTCCCAGTTCAGCAGAGTCTCCTACTCCTGCTCTTCTTACAGCATAGTGACCCCTTCACCTCTGAGCTCACAGATAAAATGGGTGAGAATTTATTACCACCATCATCATCATCGCAGCAGATGTGAACATGAAACCCTGAGCTGAAAACATTCACCAGTTTTTTTCCCCCCACAGATTGTGAATTGTTGTTAGAGCTCCATCTAGAGGACATTCTGAGCAACAACAGGCAGGCCGTCACATCAGCTCTGCAGGCTGAACTTTTCAACACAATGAAGGCTTTAAAAGAAAGAAAAAAGGCAAGAAAGACATTTTTCTGTATTAAGTTCTCAACTTTATGTAAGACTACTGTGCTTACAGGGGGAAAATAATTTGACTAATTAAGTTTTTTCTGGTATCGACCCCATAAGCTTCAGTGTATTTTATGTCACAGATTATCTCAAAATAGTACCGTATTATCCGCACTGTAAGGCGCACCTAAAAACCTTCAATTTTCTCAAAAGCCGAGAGCGCGCCTTATAATCTGGCGCTCCTTATAAATGGACCAATATTGAGCCACAACAGGTCTCGCATCTACGGTAAGCAGCCGCCGGCTTCATTTTCCCCCATAGAAGAAGAAGCGCGCGGTGCATGCTGGGTTTTGTGTAAAGACCCCAAAATGGCTCCTATTAAGAGACACGCTTACAACGCAGAGTTTAAGCTCAAGGCGATCAGTCACGCAGTAGAACACGGGAAGCTTTGCAGCTTTTGTCTGCTGCAAAGCTTCTGGGGTTTGTCTTTAGCTGCTTTGCATTTCTAGAGACTGAATTTTCTTGCTTTTTCAACTTTAAAAAGAGGCAACACATCTATGAGTTTCAATCCTCAAGTTGTGCCATGTTTAAGGTCTTTATTAAGGAAAACCTCTGCTCCAGTTTTTTTACATCTCTAACAGTTTTATTTTCCAGAATTGCCTTATATTTACCCCTATGTCTGTCTTCCTATCAACTCTGAGTTTGAAAGAAAAATATCCCCACAGCATGATGCAGCCGCCATCTTCTTTCACTGTGGATGTTATGTGCTCTTTGTGTTGAATGTAGACTAAAAACTTGCGTTTTAGTTTAATCGTCTTTTTTACTTTTTAAAAACTTTTCGAGTACTTTTTCTTGGTTAGTCACTTAAAAGCTCAATAAAGTACATTGAAGTTTTTGCTTTTAAAGTGACGAAATATAACGTGTATTTTTGTGCTTTCTATTTAAAAAAACATCTAAATATTCACAAGTCGTATAAAATAAATATGTGTGTTTGTGTTGTAAGAAACTAGAGAAGCTGCAGTCGGCTGCTGAGGTGATCATCAGCTCCACCATCAGCATAGTGAGCAGCAGCAGCAACATGGACTTCAGAAGTGCCTGCTTGAAACGCATGAAGGTGCTTTCATTTTCTTATTTTAATACATGACATTATTTTAAAATAAAAGGCTGAAAACGTACATATCTACGTGTTCGTCAGGTTCATGACACTCACGGGTTATCAGCCTCCCTCAGAGAGTCCCTGTGGAGGGTGTCGTCATGGAAACGGCTCCCTAAAGCCGGGTGCTATTCTGCTCAGGTGAGTGTGTTGCTTGATTTCTGCCACAATCGGGTTTAAATCTGCTTTTAGCTTCATTTTGCGTCACAATATTATTCCAGCAGGTTGAAGATCAAGCTGCGAGTAACGAGGCCATCAGAGCTGAAATCTGACAAAGTTTTTCTTTTTTTTTAAATTCTGGCCAGGAATTAATTAATTTATTTATTTTCTAAAGAGACATGTTTGTACTGCGAATATTTTGTGTTTCTAGTACTCTATTAGAAGTATATATTTTACACTAAAGTATACGTGAATGTGACTTTTTTTACTGATTTGAGATCTAATTAATCGCAATAAAGTTTGGTTTAGACTTTTCTGTGATGGTGGTTGCTTTAATAAATGTATGCAAAACATTATCTGCAGTTGAGGTTCTTTTAGGATGACATAAAGTAGAAGAAAATATCAGCATACCTGCATAAACTGTTGACCTGAAAGTAATTCAGCAGAGAAAGTGTCCATGATGGGACTGATCTGAATATGCGTGTAGTTCCTGACTTCCACTTGCTTTGGTTTTTTGTTTATTTTTGTCGACAATAATTGTTGAAAATAATTATATTATAATATTGCACAATTACATAAGCTAAAACTTTAATTTCACTTTGCCCATATGTATTAAGGAATAATTTAAAAATACATACCCATTAAAAAAAACATTATACAGTCTGTTTTGTTGACTTTTACATTTTTAAAGTGTGTGATTTCTTAATTGAACAAAAACATAGAAAACTTTGTCACAAATTGAAGGAGGGAGGGATTTAAATCCACTGATGAAATAATGAGAACTTGAGAGCATCAGGGTCCAGGCAGAGCTGCCCTCACTGTGATATAGTTTTTCTTTATTGATTATTGAACAAAGAAATTGTTTCAGTGAGTCTTTAAATGTGAACATATTTGTAATAAATTATCATGTCAGTTTTTTATCAAATATTCTCTGCCTAGATGTTAAATGTAATTGTTTAATAGATTATTAATTTTTTTGACCGTTCATAGAGAACCTAATGATTCAGAGCCCGTGTTGTAATTGAAACACCTCCTCAACTGTGATGCTCTTACATAATTATTGGCTCATTAGCTGAGTCTTTAAGGTCAGAGCCGGCCCACTGAGCGAACCTGAGCCAGTTATTTGCCACCAAGCTGCATAAAAGCGGCGATGTGGAAGAGGAGAACTAAGCAGAGATTCCTGATTCGTCTCTACAGCTTCACTCACACACACCAACATGACAAACCCAGGTGAGTGTTTTCCTCTGATGGTACAGTAAGTATCTCATTTTAAAGATTAAACTGGGACATCCTACAGCGTTCATTTAAAATATTTAAAAAAAATTTGTACAAATTAATTAGAATGCAAAGTAAATTATATTTTTGTTTCAGTTTAGTATACTTTGATGATTTGCAAATGTTAGTATGTCAAATGTTACACAAAGACAGATAAATGTGGAGATAATGATTTATGACTAAATCTTTACGCATATTTCACCGTGACGCAGCAGAGTAGATGGGGTCAAGCTGATAGCTTCACATTTACATTTAAAACATTAATTATCTTCTATTCAGAGCTTTGCACAAACTGTAACATATCTGCTCACTTGTGCTTTTTGCGTTTTGTTACATGCACGTTTTGTAATTAACAATTTAGAAAAAAAAATCATACTTGAAGTTTGATGGCAGGATTTTTTAAACCATGGATCTCCAGGCTTTTAATCTTTGATAAAGTTTTTAACATTTGTCTCCAGTTTGATCTCAGAATATTTGCAAACACTACCTAAAAATTAAGTGCAGTTATAGAACCTAAAAAATGTATTCACGCTAATTTCTCTGGGTGTTTCTTAAAAAACATCTTTTCTTTTTTCTAGTCACATACGAGGAACTGAAGGTTCTCTTGGCCCAAAGCAAAGATCTGATTCTGATTGATGTCCGTGAGACAGACGAGGTGAACAAAGGACGCATCCCCAGGTCCACTCACATTGCCCGTAAGAACTAATTTATTATAATTTTGTTAAATAATTACATCTTTTTCACTAGATGGTCTTTCTGGTGGCCTGTGTGAGTGAACTGCTGTTGTGTCTTTCTCCTCTGTTTTGGTCAGTTGGCACTGTCGAAACTGCTTTCAAAATGAGCCCAGAGGATTTCCAGGCCACATACGGGATTCCCAAACCTGCACTGGATGCGCCTGAGCTGGTGTTTTACTGCCGGTCAGGGAAGCGGTCAGCAGAGGCCATCGGCAAAGTCAGAGAACTTGGATATGTGACGTAGGTTAATAAGTTTTGTTAGCAGTATTAAAGTTCCCCAAGTCGTTACTGAAGACGTCTCCTCTTACCGTCAATGTTTCTCTTCTTATTTTCAGAGCACGTAATTACACCGGCTCTTACCTGGACTGGTCTAGCAGGGAGGGATAAAGATTCACGTTGGAGAAGAGCCTCACACTGTACACTATATTTATATATTCATATAAACTGTATAAACCTTCTATACATTGATCATGTTGGTTCTTATAGAACACGTCTCTGAATGTTATATGTGTGAATAAGTAACTTGCAAATAAAATAAAATTCTTTTTGTTCTTAAAAGTGTTTTTATGGACATCTCGGATCCAAACTTTCATAAGATATGAAAAGACAGATAACTTTGACCAGTGCAACATATTTACCTCATCCAGTTCACTAACAAGCAAAAACAGAGATAACTCTACTGCAGTGATTCTTCCTAAACAATTTTCTAATTAGTCTGTTAATAAACAGTGTCGTTATTAACAAGCTGCTTCGCCATTTATTCATAAGGAAACATCAAGCATTTAAAAAGTTTTATCATTTTATACAGTTTAAAGTCCAGTAAGAAACTATGTCAAGAGCTGCTTGATAGCAACTGCAGCAGATAAACATAAGATATTAATGTAATGAATCAGTGATGATCATTTTTTTAGCCCTGGTTCCCAAAGGCACTTGAGCATGTTGTCGTGTCACGAAACCAAATGGGCCATCTGGAAAGTTTATCAAGAAGCTAAATACATTTCTTTCAAAAGAATAACATTCTGTGCCAAAACTGGTCATATACACTGATTAAACATGAAAACTAATTGGTCTTTTTGCTGCCATTGAGGCATAAATCAGATTCAAACAAGTTTTGTCCAAACCTTTCCTGTAGTATTTATGGTTTGTGATGAGACAAGCAACATTCACATGGATGGCAGGACTGAAGGTTTCCCATAAACACGTCTTAGTACTGTGAAGAATAAGGAAATAACCTTTGTTGAATGTTATATTGATGTAAAAGCATAGATTTAGTCACATGTAAAACTCGAGTGGGTCCTGCTCTGTTACAGCGCTCCTCCTGACATGCCAGGCTTTGATAGCCTTGGAGATTGATCCGCATTTCATTACCATAGAAAACACAAGGATGCAATCATGATAACTGAGAGCAGATCACAAGGGGAACCAATGTGATCAAAGGGGAGACGAGCCGGGCGTGATCACAGCGACGAGTGGATCAGGGAACAGAGCAGGAGGGGGTGGTTGTTATACACAACGGTGTGTTCGCACAAGAGACTTTCAGATCGCACTGGAATTGCAACTTTGTACACATTTTGATGTGTGAGTCGATCTCCAAAATATATATCTTGTACATTAATTAAACTTTGGTTGATTTTAACTCATTGGCTCTTCTGGAATCTCTTCAGCTGGAAATGCGAGTCTCCAACACGGGTCAAACTCATTTTCATTTTGGGTCACTTGAAGATAAGGAAAGTCCTTAAAGGACCAGCTGTGGCAGAAGGCACTGAAAAAACTATTAACAAACTGCTAAAATATTTTAGCTTTCTGAGTCTGAATTTTAAAAACTTGGGATCAGATGTTCTACAGAAATCACAAAGCTTGTTAATTGTCTTTATTAAATACTCAAAATATTACATTACTTTGTTTGTAATCATATCTGAGAAGGGGATGAAGTAAAATTTTAAAACTACAATATTAATTAAACATTTATATAAAGTCTACTAGTTTATTTAAAAAATTACAATAGCATCCCTAACCTTTCCAGGTTAGATATATAATCATATCAATAAGATTAAAGCAAAGGAAATAGAGAATAATAATCAGTTATTCTGTTCAAAGGTTAACAGCCACTTCTGTCATATAACTACAGAGCCATTCCTCATATCTGTTCAATCCGGAGGGTTAACGTAGTAAATGTGACTGGAAATTGTCTGTATTCATATTTGTTGGCTCAAAATATTTAGCAAAATTACAATTTCTTCAGTCAAAATCATTCTATTTTGACAACTACTGCACAATTTGTGCTCGATATGTTTTACATTCAAATAAAGTTTTGTACATTATTTAATGATAGGCTTGATTTTTGTTTTCAAATAAATTACATATAAAAATATTTGCTGAGTTTACTGATAGGCATTTTTGTGTACCTAAAATACAAAGACAGAACCACAGACAACGTTTGAGTTTTCAACCGAGCTTTTACAAAAGGAGAAAACACAACGAACTGCTCCTCTGAACAGTTCACCACGTGTTCTGCAGCTCTGCAGTAGAACTTGTCTTTACTTAACACAAAACAACAGAAAGGGGGCTGGTGCTGATAAGATCAGCAGGTAGATTTACGACTAAGGAATCTCTACGTAGGAGGGCACAGAGTATAAACAAACACAGGTTTACGACCAGGGAAAACTCATCAGAAGACCATCTTCAAAGAACTAGTTTTAAGGGTTAAAGAAAGGTTAGCTCTGTCTCACACACCTGTTCACTTTAACCAATAGATGACCCTAGTAACACTACTAATGTAACAATGATAACAAAATTATTCTAACATTTACCATTTGAAGGATAAATACCATAAAATATCAGGTAAAAAACGTAAATAATCAAGTTTCAGTATGTTTGGTATTTGACGTTGTACATTTCCGCCATTTTTGCATTTTGAACAAAACGTTCAACACAGACTCTACAAAACACGTTTATTCACAGTACCATTCAAAGCAAAACCTCCTCCTCAGATAATAGATCCCAACAGATTTAAAAAATAATCTTGTTGTCGTTTAAGAAGCCAGTGGTTTATAGATTCAACCCTGATACAATTTCGCTTTTACATGAAAATTATTTACACATGTAACGGTAGATTTGCGTAATAATTACACAAATGCCAACTCATCATTGCTGTTTTTTCTTACATAATTTATTGATAAGCTCAGCCTAATAATATCTTATCTTTTTTGCAGATAGGATACAAAACTTCATCTGCCCTGGAAACCCATCTTAAGGTCAGTTTGATGGGACAAAAAAAAGTTTGTGTCAATTAATGTGCTAAAAACTGACAACGAAACCTGTATTTTGTTCAACTTTCATGTAAAAAGTCACATTTTTTCACACTGCACCAGAGCAGAGATTCAGGCTGGACGTCATATTTTAGATTTGATTGTTACATAATATCAACAGATATGGTTGTTTCACCTTTGCTCATTAACATGGGGTTTTCTTTGTTTCTGTGTTTTATAACACTTTAATATGCACTCATATAATTATTCTCCCATAAAGCCAGTTGATTAAATTAATTCTTGAGACACGTACATAATTTTGCACATAAAACTGCTGACTAAGGGAAACCTTCAAAAGTGAAGAAATAAACTTTAGAAACTACTGCAAATATCAGAGATTGTTTTTTACTAAGTCTTTTGTATGATAAGATAAACTTAGCCAACTACACCAAAATCCTTTGACCTGTAGATGATGCACAGGATAGATACTAATCATCATCTGCAAGCAGGGAGCCTGTTTAAATGTGGGTTTATGTAGACTAATATGTTATAAATTTGCTTGCAAACTAGATTTATTACATTCATTTTTGCCCTTTTTATTTGTTGAATAGATTTGACGAGGTGTTTGAAGCATCCCTCAGAGTTTTTTTTATCCACATTAACATGCAAGCGTCACAGAGTCCCTGCAGATTGGTCAGCTGCACGTTTTGCATGATTTGAGTCTTAGGTCAAGGTTCTCTGTTTGATTGATGTCCGAGTATCGTGGAGGCCATTTCATGGAACCAGTTTGAGATTATTAGAGCCAAAAATGGACCGACATGGTCAGTAACCCTGCTAATGCAGGCTGTGCCATTTTAAAATTCACTAACATTTTGTGACAGCAGAGCGGTTGATGATCCAGAACATGTTTAAAGATACTAAAATCTCTTTTCTTCCCCATTGTTTTCCCTGTTTGAACTTCAGCAAGCTGTCTTCATCTCATAGATCCCTAAAAACGTTGAGATGCTGCACTGTGGTTGGCTGTTTTGTGTTTCCAACCAACAAACACGTGATTGGTAAATATGTTATGTAGCTGTTACCACCCTCCTCAGTTAAAGACTAAGATCAGACAGAAGAAAACCATTTTTCACACAGATTTGCACATTTCTCTGACGCCTTAATGTTACGTCATTGACTTACCTGGAACAAGTTAAAATATCACAGGCGTTCTGTCTCAGAAGCTTCTAGGTGTGGTGTTTAATCAATAACCCCCAAAGTGGATTTATTGTGTCTGACCCTGAAGATAAAACGGGGACATGTCAAACTGATAGAAAAAGACTGAACCTGCAGTTTTAGGGTCAAGCTTACATTTTCTTCATCTGCAGGTTGTCCATGAACTGTTGGTGCCGTTTCATCTGGACCAGTTTATGCACAGATAGCACACTGCAGATAGGAGCCCTACTGTGACGTAATAACCGGCAGGTTATTAAAAAATAATCAATCACCTTGTCAGGATTTATAAATTCAGGACTCAGTGTTGATCCTCTTTGCTAACTTCTGTTTCAGTTTTAAATGGCTTTTTGATTTATTTTAAATTATCGAAATAAATGTTAATCAGTCAAAAATAGTAAAAAAAAAAAAACAATTTCTGTATCCTAAAACAAATAAGTGAATAATTTATGTTTAGGCTTTTTACACACCTTTACTAGGTGAGCATACAGTATGTGTAACTTTTAAAAATGTGCTAGTAAATTTAAAGTGCTCTGTCTGACTGCAATCAACTAATGTTTGTCACCTTGAATGTTTAAGTTGTTAATGTGTTTTCTTTTGGTTTTGTTAGGTGTTTTTTGTGCTTTTGTGAGTTACTTGTCTGTGTGTCTCTTTTGAAATATAAAAGACAATAAACAGATTTTGGAGAGAAAAAATGTGCTAGTAGAACAAGGTTAAAGTTTTTATCGTATCTTATTTAACCACCAGGTCAAATTAAGATCAAGTTCTTATTTACAACTGTGTCATAAAAAAACAACTGATCCTCTCCTCCTTCTTTTGAGGTAAAATGAAGGCAACATAATTTGCAGTTGAGATTGGGTGGTGAAAATAAGAGAGAATAATTATTCTTAAGTGTAATTATTATTTACCTTCAGAACTAGACGCTTTAAAATTAAAAATGTTCCAGTGCAGGGTTGTGTAAGATGATAGTAACTTAATATCTTTGCATATGTCTATTTTTAATAGAAGCTGCTTCTGTGAAACCCATTTGCTGCTATTGTGGCCCAGTGAGTCCTGCTTAGGACACAAGAGCCTGAAGTTTGCATTTCTAGATTATTTACCTCAGTAATAAGTTTGTTCAACACCTTGACTTTCGTTAGAGATGGATGAACTCGTGCAACCAAAGTTTTCAAAACTTGGGAACTTCCTTCAAAGTTTTAAACGATCTTTGGATATTCCTTCAGTTGAATTACTAAATGTAAAAATCACACAGGCCAGTTTTTCTGCCTGATTGGTTTTGCTCTAAGAGCTTAGACATGTTGTCTCTCAGAGGGTTTTTTTTGTGTGTGTGTGTGTGCCTTGAGTTGAATTAAACGGATAATTTGAGTTTATTGTCTCTGTGGCATGACATGTATTGCAGCTCCAGTAACATTCCAGATCCACCCTGTTTCTCCCATTTCCTCCCAGCCAGCAGCTGGGACTGGTAAACACAACCTCTGCTGGGAAAACATGCAACTGATGGCCAAGATGCTTTGGAGGTTTTTACCTACAAGGGCTGGTTTTCCAATAAAAATCTGAAAATGGGGCTTGAATAGTTTGGGCGTCCACAACGTTTACGTCCATCTTGTAAAGATTCTTTGTGAGATAATTAAAAGCAAAACTTTATTCTTTTGGCTGGAGAGAAATTCTGTTTATCTGCGAGAGAAGCTCTGTCTACCTATAGGTGCAGAAAAAGAACTTGCTCAGTTCTTTGCAGAAGGAGATAAATAAAATCAAGAGTAAAACCAAACTATTTGGTGAAAGATGAGAAAAACAAAATCATTAAGGTGACAGTAGTGAAAAGAATAGAGTGTACCTTACGTTTTTAGCTGCACTTAAAATCTACCTGAATCGAGAGGATTGTTTTCACAAACATTTCAGAGGGAAAAATGTGTGTAAGTTTCCGGTTAAGCTCAATTCACTCCACCGGCAGATTTAGTTTTGAAATTATTTTATTCAACCAAGAAACTTGCTTCTGTCAGGAAATGAGAGAGTCGTCTTTCAAAGGATAACAAAACTATGTAAAGGGAGTGTAAACCAATACACAGCTCATAGGTTTATTTTTTTTTACTATTTGTGAAATAGAGCATTTTCTTCAAGTCAGTTATATTAAGGTTTTTCAGGTCATTCTAGGATTGTTAATTAATTTTGTTGCAGTGTGTTCTGTAGTTTCCTACATGCAGTCATTTAAAAGGACACTAAAGAAAAAAATCTTGCCCCACCTTAACATGCAAAAAATAATAATAATTTTTACAACTTCTAGCTGCACAGGAATCTAATCAGCCTACTGATTGTATTTATGACAGCTGATTAGAGATAAAAGCTGAAAGCATACTTAAACCTTATGTTTGTAGTTCCCAGATATTCAGACCTGCACATGAAGAGCAATTCGGCTCAAAGCAGATAATGAGTTGCATCATATAGTGACGACAAAGCATTTTAATCTGATCAGCCCAAAACTGATAACTGATTAAGTGACATCTTAGTAAATTTCTTGTCTAGTTCATCCCATGTTTTTATTGTTTTTATGTTGAGATTTTGTGCACGACTGTATTGTGGTGTAAACTTTTGAGAAAAAAAAAGATGTTTAAGAATGAGAGGGTTTAGCTTTGAATGCCTGCTTAATTTTAACAACCTACAATTTTTCGAATAAATATTAGCTTTTTATTATAATTTAAATGTATTATGGATACTTTATTTTAATACAAGATAGCAATAAATAGATAGCCAATAAAAAAAAGGAAACACAACTTCCCTTTGCCATTACAAACCTTTGATTCAGCTTCAGAGGCTTTGTTAGAGCACCACCTAGAGGATTTTCTTTGCAACAACAGGCCATCAACACGAGCTCTGCGAAGTAAATTTGAAAAACACTGAAAGTAAAAATAAACAAAACAACAAAACATAGATGTAAGGAAAAAGATAGATACAAATACATAAACAATTTTACAGATTTTCTACTTTTCACTAATATTTTTTGGACATGTTTGACAAATATGTGAGGTTTTGTATTCATTTAACAATTTAAAATATAAATTATGTGTTTTGAGTGGTGGGGGGAGTTTATGTAATCAAAGCAAACAATAATCACTCTATGGAATAAAATTGAGTTACAGATTATCACCGTTATCAATAATTATTACATTTTGCTGTTTATTAATATGTCTTTAAATACTCCTTGAACCTTTTTTACATTTTGACCCAATCTTTTGTGTTTTATTAGAATTTTATGTGATGGACAAACAAACCAGCACATATACATGAATTGGAAGAAAGA
This sequence comes from Xiphophorus maculatus, assembly GCF_002775205.1. Taxonomy (NCBI): domain Eukaryota; kingdom Metazoa; phylum Chordata; class Actinopteri; order Cyprinodontiformes; family Poeciliidae; genus Xiphophorus; species Xiphophorus maculatus. The sequence goes on along the minus strand of NC_036465.1, from coordinate 14,173,184 downwards.
GATGATTTTCAAATAAACCATTTAAAAAAATCTGAAATGTGTGGTGTGCATTTGTATTCAAGTTCCTTTATTTTGATATTTTGATATCCTTTATTTCCCTTTGAACTTTACAATTATCTCCTTTCTGTTGGCCTACCACATAAAATACAAATAAAACACACTGATCTCTGTGATTGTAAGATATTTTTAAAGAACAATGAATGCTTTTAGAAAGCATCAAATCAGTTCTAACATTTAAATAAAAAAATTTACTTTATCATATTTTTTGTGAGCTATAGCTTCTCAGTGACAGGAGCTGATCTGCTCAGGTTAGTGAATGTTTTCCTTTCCAGAGTTGTATCAGTTTTTTCCAACGGTTACAATTTTGTTTCAGCAGTCGAAGGAACAACTTGGAATTAAAATTTTCAGAGCAGAAATAATTTAGGACTGAATTTGATCTGTGAATAGATGATTGGATTGGATTGGAATAAACTGGATCAATCTAAATTTGGTCACCTTAGAGTTTGTTTTTACTTTTGTATTATTAAAACTTTTAACGAAGCTGTCATTGAATTAAATTAAACCGGGTTTAATTAACAGAACAGAAGAACTGTATTATCTGTCCCAACAACAATTGGCAGAAATTCTTCTTTGACAATGGCTCCATCACAAATTACTCAAACCTCTTAATAAATACAAATAAAAAGCACATTACACCGCGTGTAGGGTTAAAACAAACAAACTTTATTCTTTTATTTTATTTTACTTTACTTTGTCAAATTTGAAGAACCTGCTTAAATCTTTAAAATGGTTTATCCTTAACAACATAAACAAAAAACCTTTGTTTTAACACATTGCGTTATTTTTTTTATTATTCTTACTTAGAGTCTAAAGAAGTGTTACAGTGAGGAAAGGTGGAGAAATGTAATAAATTAAACCAACGGAAACAGTGGACTTTTATTTTAGTAGCTCAACCGTTTTCGCCAGTTCGCTGTGACGTAACTTCCGGCCGCCAACACCGACTGGCTTTTTTTCGCGGTAAAATGAAATTGGCTTGTTCGTTATGTGGATCAGATCGGTTCAGAGCGTAAAGTTGAGTTTATCGGCTGTTTTCACTTTAGTCGCGGCGCTGATTTTGGTATGAAGCGGCGGAAAGCGAACAGTTAGCCGTTAACGGACCGTTGCAACATTTGGACCAACTGAAGCCAGAACTCGAGCTCTGTTTGATTAAACACAAAAACAATGGCGCTTGTAACCGCAGACAAGTTAAAGGCAGAGCTGGAAACCTTCGAGATTACCTGCAAAGATGACTCTGTCCTCGACAAGAGTGAGTGTTTTACCTTCTCTGGTCCTTTATTAAGTCACGTTTGTTGTTCTCTGTGCTCCTGCTTATGTCTCTTATGCTAATTTGTAAAGATCCACAGGAATTCATTCATTGCGTGTCTGTACTTACTGACGTTTTTCACATTTGGCAGCGTGACATCCATAAACCTCTGTGTTTTTTTACATTTTAGATGCAGGCTTGATATTGATCGTGATACTAGCTTCCCTGTTCCTCCTGATAAAATCATCCCTCAGCATGATTCTGCCATTGTCATGTTTCCACATAGGAATGGTGTGCTGAGGGTGATGTGCAGTGTTGGTTTTCAGCGGCTAGTGGCAACAGTGATCAAAAATGTATTTCTTTTTGCCACTCTTCCACGAAGGCCAGATTTAATCTGGATTTAATCTGAGATTAAATTACTCACTACTTAATTACTAATGATTATAAATCCTGAAACATAACATTTGCCCCAAACTTATGTGTTAGTTTGCCACATAAAATGAAAACACAAAAAAAATGCTCTGGAGTTTGTGTTTGTGATTTGAAGGGTTATAAATACTTTTTTGTTTCTGTCCCGCAGTGGTTGAACTGTGCATCTGCAACAGGATAGACACAGAGCAGATGCTGTTAGAGTGGCTTGCCTACAGCACCTCAAAGGATGGACTAGAGCTCACCCTGAACAACCTGGAGCACTTTGAGCATGAGGTAACAAAACATTTATGTTGAGTGGACTACATTTACATTGAGTTTGTCCATTCATACTGGCCACTCAAAGGGCGTCGACACTAAGATCCAACCAGCTGAACTCAGTTTCATTCACCAAGTTATCTTAAAGCCTTGGATTCAATTCAATTGGTGACGCTGTGGGCCTCTGATTAAAACTGTTGCTTATGACGATAGGTTGATTAACTTCATGTGTGAACTGGGTTGTGTTTGGATTTGTTGCCGATATCTTGTGTTTCTCATGGTGTTTCTGCAACTTTTAATTTATTTTTCTTCTCAGTTGTTGAACAAGAAGAGCAAATCCAAATCGAGCTCCTGGAAAGACGAGAGTTATAACCGAACCAGAGACATTCATTCGTTGGAGGAACTGTATCCTCTAAGGCGATCTCTCAATAAGAAAAAATGTGATTCATAATGTTTTTGTAAAGACCAACTGGGTGCGACTGCAGACCTTGACAAACCTTTTCCCCCAGAATAAAAGCTGAAGAAGAGGAGGAGAATCTTTTAGACTCTTACTCCACTCCCGGGAAGGTGAGCTGTCACTGCTTTGCTGTTGAGTCCTGCTCATCTGAGTTCAGGTTTAAAATAAAACATTTAGATGAATTTGCTCAATTGTGTTGGTTTATGTCATACAGAGTTCTCAGAAACGAGTGCTCTCCACTCCAGAGCATCCTCAGTCCAAACGGACCACCGCTCTGCTGACCAGTCCGGGTCTCCTGCTGTCTCCAGCTAACTTTTCCCCCAGGTATTAATCTGCAACACCTCTAGACTTTATTTAGAGATGTTATTTTATTATTTATACTTTTTCAAAGACTTGCAAAGTGCATCTTTACTCTCTGTTTTTTTTTTTTTTTATTTACTTATGAAACACCGTGAGGTAATGTCACTAAGAAATCTTTTAAATGTGGAAGGTATTGTTTAACAACAAGTATCTGTCTTTTCTTCCAAAGTGTGACGCCTTCACAGAAGTACAGCCAGCGAGGCGGTAAGGGGGAGGTGGTGGTTTCGTTTGGAGCTGTGCAGGGCGCGCGCTGGACGGGCCGGAAAGACCCGGGCGCAGGCGTCCAGGTGAATCTTCTGGGGCAGCCCGAAGAATCCCTCTGCAGCGGCTACAAATACATGTTCCAAAGGCTGCGGGATGTTCGAAATGGTACACAGCAGTTCCACAATGTTTTTTTTTTCTTATGTCATTTTTTCACAAGATGCATTACTGCTTCTCAGAGTCTTTCTTATTCTCTTCTCATGCTCCTGTTGAAGCAATCTACCACTCCTGTAGGTCCAATCAAAATAATTACAGGACATTATTCATCTAATAAATGTAATGTAGTTGTCAGGGAATGTCAAATTCAAAACCAACCTACTTTTCAGTTCTGTGCCATTGGCTTTTTATGCCATATTTGATACTAGGTTCACTTCAAAAGTCTTGCTCTTGATTGTTTCTAATTATGAATTGATTTTAATATGTTATAATCTGTATCGTTCAGTCACACAACCATCAACGTTTTTCCCTTTATGCCTGTTTTTTTCCCCCCAGTTTTGTCAGAGAAGATTGAAGAGATGGGAGAAAAGCTGAGGTCTCACTTCAGCATCGAAGAGTTGTCAGCCATCTCACTGCCTGCTCAGGTTTAAAACAAAGCTTTTCATTCTTCTTAAATCAACCAACAAAACTTCATCTATAGAGCATTTTCCTACAGTAAGGTGCAAACAAAGTGCCACAGAAGTTCAAAACGTAAAGACAGATGAAATTTAAAATGTAAATAATTGTACAAAAGCTGCTCAACTTCAAATAAAAACAACTACAGACATAAGAGAGGGTGTGCATGATGTAATAAATCCAAATATCTGTGTAAAAGATTTAGGCCACCTCTGATTTCTTTGACTTCTTACAGAGCTGCCAGACTCTCTCATTATGGGATGTATTGCTCGATAGTTTACTTTTTATATATGAATAAAAATTTTAAGTAGGTCCTGGAACTAAATTCCAGAAGTGAAGCAACTTTGTGACAAGAAACAGTCTGTTTGATTTACCTTAAAAATGACCACTCAGTGAATCTCCTCTATTGCTCCTTCATGCACTTAGGAGGCGTCTTAATAATCTTTTCCCTCTGTAAAAAGGAGGCAGATACCAGGTCAGCCTGAGCCTAAAGTTAAATTGCTCTGTAAACATCAGACAAAGATAGAAGTCCTCATTTATTGACTGTTTACATCACCAGAAACTGATGTTTTCTGCAGATTACCGGAGGCATCAGTTCAGATGCAGGATTATCCTCAAATCCCAGCAAGTCTCAGATTGTATGGACAAGTTTATATCCATGTAAAATAATAGTAATAATAATTAATTAGGGATTTTTTTTTTGTCTTCATTTATTACCTCTGAAGATTAGTAAGCTTGATTGCATAACCTAAATATTGTCAGATTTAATCAGAAAATATACAATTGCTTTATTGGACAACTTTCATCTTTTGAATTAGTTGTAAAGTTATTCTGAATGTCTATTGAAGACGTTTACCTGTTTTATCTTTGAAGCACATATTATTCTACTGCTGTCAGGCTATTTTTGTCCTCGCTTTAAACTGTGAAGGACTAAACTCCTTCACTGGAGCTTTATGAGTTGCCGCCTAACATGATCTGCTTCAAAGCCCTTTATTTGTATAAATGATGATAATGATGATTGTCTGCTTCGTTGTTTCTGCTCGTCTCCTCCAGGACAGCATAACTGTGTTGGGTCAGATTTGCTGCGACAGTAACGGCAAACTGAATGCCCAGTCGGTTCTGCTGGAGGCGGGACCAGAGCACGGCGGCCAGCTGGTGCCCATCGACCTGTCTGAGCTCAAACAGTATTCTCTGTTTCCTGGTCAGGTGAGCCGAACATGAAGCGGCCGTTAAAGCTGAAGTGTAGATGCAGTGAGCGGTGGTTTCTCCTTTGCCTCTGCTCTGAGGTCAGTGTGCAGCAGGTTATAAGGCCACCAAGAGAAACGGAGCATGCCAAGGAGGTGGGCTGGAGGTGAACCCACCATCTGACCGAGAACTCTGACAGTCAAACAGCAATTCTTCTTCTTCTTATTATTATTATTATTCATGAACATCTACCTACAAATGTCCTGGCATCCATCAGGCTGGAAAAATCTGAGATTTTTTTTTTTTTCCAAGTCTAGAGAAGTTTAGAAAAACAAAATGGAGTTAAAATATCTACCGTACTTATATTCCTGGTGTTTATTTTCATGCACTTTTCTGTCCATCCATCCATCCATCCATCCATCCATGTGTCTGGTGCACCCGTTTGTCCAAAATCAGTCCGTCCATCCAACATCCATGTGTTTTCCTTAATCCATCCATCTCTAAATCCGTTTGTTGATCATCAATCCCTTTCTCCATTGATCTGTGCTTCTGGTTGTCCATCTATCCAACCATCATTCATCCATCTAATCAACTCTTTTGTCCTGTAGTTCATCCATTCACTCATCTGTCCTTCTAGCCACCCGTTTTATTTTGTTTGTTTTTTTCATTTCTTTGTTTGCTGATATTTTGAGTTGGTGATGCATAAAGAAAGTGTTGGACCCTGAGACAGATCAGCTGATTCCACTTCAGAAATAAAAACCACTCTGTCCATTAATCCTGGTCCCACCTGTCTCTCTCTTGTTCTCTCTTTTTCTCTCTCCCTCTCTCTCTCTCTCTCTCTCAGGTGGTGCTGATGGAGGGAATGAACACAACAGGAAGAAAACTTGTGGCCTCCAAGCTTTATGAGGTCAGGTGCTCATTTTGCTCTTTCCTGTTTATTGTTGAGCCATTTGAGCGTCCTGCATTAACTCTGTGTTTGTTTAGGGAGTTCCTCTTCCTTTTTACTCCACCAGTGCAAAGATGGAGACCAATGAAGGTAATTAGTTTTCAGTAGAAACTCATAAATTCCTGTTTATTCATTATCTGTGAGAAAAAGTGGTTTTCCTCTCTACTCCTCATCTCGCTCAGTGGTGGAGCCGTTAAACATTCTTGTGGCCTGTGGACCATACACGCCCTCTGATAGCCTGACCTTTGACCCTTTGATAGACCTGATCAATGTCATTGTCAGGGATCGTCCTGATGTCTGCCTGCTGGTAAGCCTGTCAGATGCTGACTCATCAGTGTGAAGGAAAAGCTTCTTAGTGTGTTTTATGCAGTCTGGATGTTTGGTGAGCAGCATGTCCTTTTATTCTTCTTCTCTTCTCTAGTTTGGTCCTTTTGTGGATTCCAAACATGAACAGATCGAGGTACGATTCCTTTTCACTCCGTGTTTAAAGCCAGTAAGACGTTTTTAGAGCAGCATAGTTTGATGTTCATCTGTTTCTCTCACAGAAAGCCAAGGTGACTGAGACGTTTGAGACAATTTTCTACCGCTGCATCGACAGCATTGTAGATGGAACCAAAAGGTGCGTTTCGACTCCACCGTTTATGTCCCCAGTGGACGTTTGAAACAAAAACACGTTCTGCATAACTCAACGCCGAGACCAAATCTGGAATGTTCTTATTTTTTCTTCTGTGAAGTGTCGGCTGTCAGCTGGTGTTTGTCCCGGCCCAGAGAGACATCCACCACGAATTCATCTACCCACAGCCTCCCTTCACCCTGCCGAACCTCAAGGACCAGGCCCAGGTCGTTCTCACACACACACACACACACACACACACACACACACACACACACACACACACACACACTCACAGAATAGATGGTCTGATCCTGGTAGACTCAACATATGCAGCAAGTGTAAATCAATTCCTCCAGAAAGCTGTGATGCTGCAAATTCACTCAAAGGAATCAGTTTAAACAAGCAGGTGAACTGAGACTCTCCTCTCAGCTCTCGTTCTGATGGTTCTCCAATGTTTAACGTATTTGTGCAGCGGGTCACCCTGGTTCCTGACCCCTGCACCCTGCTGATCGACGGAGTGACTTTTGGCCTGACGTCTTCTGACATCCTGTTCCACATGGGAGCAGAGGAGATCAGCTGGTGAGGAAACGGTCACAGATGACGGAAACCTTTCTCTAATTTCCTGTCATCTCAGATTAATAACTGTAGCTATGCGGTGTTGCAGCGGCACTAGTTCGGACCGATTCTCCCGCATCCTAAACCACATGCTGACTCAGAGGAGGTACATGTCATCCAAGTCTTCCTTTTTATTTTACCTTTTATCACGTTGAGAAGCACTAATGTCCGTCTCTTCCTGAAGTTACTACCCCCTGTACCCACCCGCCGAGGAGGTGAACATGGATTACGAGAAGTTCCAGATTCACGGTCAGATGTTGGTCACACCAGATATTCTCGTTGTTCCCTCTGAGCTGCGTTACTTCGTGAAGGTAGAAACATTTCAGAATTGTTTCAAAAACTGGACCAAATGTCCGCTTGACCATGTTTTTAATATTTTAACTTCCCCTTCCTCCTCACATCATCAGGATGTGGCGGGTTGTGTGTGCGTGAATCCTGGACGGCTCACCAAAGGCCAGGTGGGAGGAACGTACGGCAGGCTGCTCATCCAACGCAGCGCCGCACCCGAAGACGGCAAGCGAGAGAGCCCATGTTTAACCGCTCAGGTTGTGAAAATATGATATAATAAAGATTCAGATTGTTACGAACATGTAAAATGAGCCGAGTTCTCTACAAGTTTCTGTTTTTCTTACCAGGATTTTAAAAGCATTTGTTTCCTGGTGAAATCCTAATGGCCTACTTTTACATTCCAAAAATGTCTAAAGGGCTGTTTTCAGAAATGCAGCAGAAATAAATGATTAAATTCATTTGTACAGTTTTTGTTCTGTCCTGAATGTTTATTTCAAGCTTTATCTCAACAACCACCTCTGCCCTGTGTGCTGATTTAACAAAACTTTTCTTTGGATCATTTATGATTTAGTTTTTTATTCTTTTCTACTGGTGGTTGGAATTAATTTATCCTAATTACGGCCGTAACGATTCCTCGAATGACTCCAATACCTCAATTATTAAAATTCCTTGAGGAAAATTAATCTGCCTCGAAGCTTCGTTAAATTGTGATCCACCCGGGTATTATTTGTGGTGGGCAGCGCCCTATGAATTGTTGCTACGTGGTAGCAGCATGACGTTGAATTTTTCAGTGTTTTACCAGGTTTTGAGGGACAAATGAGCATTGCCAAATTGTGCGATGCTGGGAGTACGACAGTTTTTCTGCGCTCAGAACCGAGTTGTGATGAGAGACTCGATTTCTAAAATATTGTTTTACAACAGGCCCAATCCTAATTAAGTTCTACTTTAATGAGAAGCAGATTTCAAAAAAATCAGCATTTTACAAACATTGCCATGAACATTTTTTATCTATCCATCAAAATTGGCTTTTTTTTATTGGTGAGATGTGTGCACAATGAATTCATGCTGAGTGGTTTCAGCATACAGACATTAAATGTATTAAGAATAAAATAGAGCATACGAAGAAGAAAATAATGTGAAAGATGCAAGTGCATCTCAAAGTAGTATATCTAAGTTTAAAAGTATTCAGTTCAAGAAGGAAAAAAACGATGGAAAGTTGGGTGGAAGGAAAAAGGTGGACATGCAAAAGGAATCACCAAAGATTCACAAACTGCAAAGCTTCAAGAGCCACCAAACAGGCCAGACTGCCGTTACGTTTGGAAAACAAGGAGAGGCAGAGACTTCACAACCTAAACACTGAAAGCTGCTGATAAATCAACCTGGGCTTCCTTAACACCTGCATGTAGTGACGCAGTGACCCCATCGGTGTTGTCCGACCTGCTGAAGTCATCAGAGATCTGGTGCTTCCTCTACTGCAGAGTTGCTATTTGGAGGACCTTCATGGTGTCCACCATGTCACATTTAGTCATAAAAGTGATCGGACTCGTCCGAGTCACTTTTATCCCCCGTCTTTGCTCCGTCCTCCGTCACTTGAAAGATGCCCAAGTTGAGACATGTGGCTGAAAAATATATTCAGTACAAATCTCAATGATGAACGTCTTCAATTACCTGCAAAATATATTTATTTCCTGATGTTCCTGAACGTACCTTTTGGCTTCTCCTCGGTTTTCACAGCCTTTTGTCTGAAAAGTGAAACAGAAGCGATTAAATTATATCCCATGACGTGTTTTATGACAGAAGATTTACTCACTTTTTGTTTATTGGCTCTCGAGGTGCCAGAAGATTCTCAATATCTTCTTCATCACTTGGTTCTTTTGACTTATTGTTTGAGGACCGAGTGTCGCACTCCTCTTCCTCATCTTCAGCTGCTTCCTCTGGAATGTTCTTCATCTGTTTGGACCTGAAGCAAAATGGCTGCATGTTTAGTTTGTGCCAAATGAAAAGATGGTTTCATGGTCGTACCTGTTTTCCTGCGGACAGATGATGCTGTCCTCAGAGTCTCCTCCTTCTTCACTCCTGAGTTGGTCTTCCTCTTCATTTGACTCCTCCTCCTCTTCTATCCTCTCACTACATTCTTTCTCCTCCTCATCTTCATCCTGTAAGGAGTCAGAGTCCTCCTCCCCGTCGTCTCTGTCTTCATTCTCCAGTTTTTCTGACTGATCTTCGTCTTCTTCCACATCCCTATCCTCCTTTTGATTCCTATTTAGAGGAACCTCATCGTTGCTCTCCTCATCGTCTTCCTCAACATCACCGCCCTCTTTACTTTTAACCTCCTTCTCGTTCTCTTCATCTCCACATCTTTGGTTTTTCTTTCCTCCTTCTTCATCCTTTTCTTCTGCAATGCTTTGCTCGGAGCTGTAAACTTCCTCATCATCTCCATTTTCACTTTTTGCTAGATCATCATCTCCTCTACAGCCTCCTGTTTTATTGTCTTGAGTTGGACTTCTCGTTTTTTCACTCAAGCTATCAGTCTGCTCCTCTTCCTCACTCCTGCTAAGCTCCTCTGCCTCCTTCTCGGATGGCGGTGACCCAGTATTGACCCCCCTGCCTCGCTCTGACCTCCTCCTGCTTGCTGTGCCTCCTTCCTCAGAGGAGCAGTTTGTTTCTGAGTCCAGGGCGACGGCGCAGGAGGCAGCGACGACCTCACTGGAAGTCCTGGATGACCTGATAAGAGATGGTTGAAAAACGGAGATTTGAGAGCGAACCCTATGTGAGAACAGTAACAGAGTATATTTTTCTAAACAGCTAAATTTAGTTTTCTGGTAAGAAATCCTTAAACTACAAGAAAATGATGAACAAAGTTGCAATAACTGTCTTCCAGCATCAGTCAGGTAAAATAAAACCAACTTATTAGGTTTTGGTCTTTTTTAGCTTATTTTAAAAATCTGTGAGTGAAATTATGTCATTTCAGGTTTCACCTCTGTGCTTCATAACTGCATAAAAATAAAAAAAAACAGTGGGTGGAGTGAAAATTGTAGATAAAAGAGGAAAGTTGAAGTCATCAGTTTGTCAGTATTTCAGCTATTTAAAACCAAAACCTAATTAATAATTATCAATATCGACTGATATGAAACGTTTATGTATCATGATACGTTTCTTCAGACATCGTTAAGAAATGAAGGATTGTTTAAAATATTTGCACATGGCTGTGCATCATTTTGGTCATAGATTATGGAGGCACGTATTGCTGGTGAGGGTGAACATAATCATCATTTGTTACCTCTGAGAACCAGATCTTTCTGACTCTGAGGACGAAGCCTCTGTTCTTCCTTTCTTCTCTCTTTTCTTCTTTTCTCTGCTGGTCAAACTGGAGTCTCTGCCGCTCTCACTGCTTTCCACATGTCCACTAGAGAGACGGACTGCAGGATGTAAAGAAATGATCAATCAGACAAACATGTGGGCACTTTACTTACGTACAGAGTTTGTTTCCTCCTGCTTTTCACCTGGTTTAATGTCGAGCTCAGAGGACAAACACCTTCCGCCTCCGCCACCTCTCACCCTCTTTGAATTTGCTGCGCTCGTCTCATTTTCTCGCTCTACAATTTGAGAAGCACTCGACGCTGGCGGTTCCTCGGTGTGGAGCTGACCTGCAGATCCCGCAGCGATCCCGTCAGAGCAGGGGTGACTGTAGCGTTCAGGAGGGCGGCCTGCAGCTTCAGAGCTGACCCACAGCTGATGGTGATCGAATGGGAAGGTGAGGCGTTGCAGCAGAAGTGGGTGAGGATATGGGAAGCTGGGTGGAGGGAAAGGTGAGGGACTCTGGGGTTGAAAAGGTGTTTGGAGGAACCCTGGAGGCATGCCTGCTTGGGTTAACCAGGAAGACTCCTGATGGGGATGACAGGAGGAACGATCTCGGCTATAAGCGGAGCTTCCTTTGGTGGGAAACGTTTGAGGAGCATCAACGTTTGGAGCCTTTATGGAAGGATCTGTGAGTAAAGAGAAACTTGGTGGAAGAAGCTCCAAGTTTCCAGTTTCTTTAACAAGAAAAACCGTTTGCAGCTTCATATCTTCAAATGGCAAAAGAAGAAAACAAACCTTGTGAAATCAGAGGCTCACCAACTGTTGCTGTTGAGACTTGATCTTTACTGTGCTGTAGATAAGACTTCAAACAATCTTCCATTCTCTGTTGAGGAAATAAACGACAAATATGAGCAATAAACAGAAAATTCATTTTTTTTTATTTGTATAAGATTTTTGTAGAAACACTTTTTTTTTTTTAAAGGAGGATTTATGGAGAAAATATAATGATGCCAAGAGGTTTTCTTTATTTGTCATTGCATTGTATATGAAGCAATGCATATTTGTGAAGTGGAAGAAAAGTTTTGCCTGAAATTTGAAAAAATGTGGAGCACATTTGGTTTAAGCTCTTATTAGTTCATACTTTGCAAAACAATTGTTTACTGCAGGTATTTTAGGGGCTTTGTCTACCATGTAAGCAGTACTATCACCAAATGTAAATGTACACCACACTTTTGTGTTGGTCTGTAACATAGAATGCCAAAAATATTTTCATGTTTTCTTAGTTGTGACAAAATGGGGAAAAAAGTTTAACATTAATATTTTTTAAGCCAGTGAGTTTGGTAAAGCTGTGGTTGCACCTTCTTGTGAGAGGCCTCAGTTTTCTCCTGAAGCTGCTGCTGCCAGCAGTGGAGGTTTTCCTCCAGGTACCGCTCGTACTCCATCTGAAAATGTTAAAGTGTACATTTAAATAACTGTTAAAATCTAAGACAAACTTTCAATCCTGAGTTACTTTAAAACATCTCCTAGTTACTGAATTTAATTTAATTTAATGCCTTTACTGTCACTGTATCTGTCACCAGCAACAGAACTGCTCTGTCTCGCTCTGATTGGTGCTAGATAAAAACGGTTTGAGAATCTGACAGTGCAGGTTGTTGTGTTTGTGTGCTGGCTGTGTGCATCCTGTAACCCGTATAGTTTTCATGGCAGCGTTGCAGGCCAGCATCTCCTTCAGTGTCTCCTGGGCTCTCTCAAACTGCAGGAGAAGCTGCCTGTTGTGCTGCTGGGCTCTGCGCTCTCTCTCCTTCAGCTCCTGCAGACGCTGCTGAAGTTGCATCCCTCTGCTACAGGAAATAGAGAGGGAAACGTTAAAAACTGAGGTGGCATGCAGCGTGGAGCAAATCTGTATCTGCATCCAATGCCATGTTGTGTTTGCACAGGATTAAACTAGTAGGGAAAATTCATCTTCTGCATGCTGCCTTTATGAACAAGCCAAATCTTTTCTGGAAGAAAGTTTTGTAGTCAGAGGAGACAAAGATTTTTTTGACCAAAAGAATCTTTGGGGGAATCACAACGAGGATTTAAAACCGATTACCTCTGTATAAACTGTCAGTAGCATAATTCACATGTAAACTTCTAACCAGCACTGTACATTCATCCAGACTACTGTAACATTAATAGGTTGCTGTAAAACAAAAATGTACTGTCATGTTGATCATTTTTTATGAAGCTTTAAGACGAAGCTACAGACAGTATAAACCCCAGATGTGTCAAGCCTGCCAGGCGTCTTTTTGAGTATCTTACCTTTTCTTTATAAAGAGCTCTCTTTGTTTGGTAAAAGCATTTTGATCCATGCTTGTAAGATGCTCAACTGAAAGCAAATTCTCCCCTGGTGCAGCCATGACTGGCTGAGCTCCTTAGATGAACAGATTATCAGGGATTAAGAGTGATCCTTTGAGGGGGAGGGACCATAACCATGCTGCCAATCCACATGCACAGCACACAAAACCTTTCTGAAGCACTCTTTTAAATGCACAATGATTCTATTTTGAAATTCAGTCTTAATGGGTGATTTTATGGAACCATTCACAAAAATGTCTTTACTGACATCTAAAATCCTTACATTTTTAATTAAGGCTCTAGTTAAAGTCAACTAACAATATAATAAATTTGTATGTAAAACCACAAAATTTCAGCATCTAAAAATGGGTAGAAATGGGCACATCTGTTTTATGTCTTTTTCATACTATTACCACTAATTAAACAGCGATATAATAATATTTGTTGTTATTGTTATTGTTGTTAATAATAATTACTGTTGTTTAAATTATTAAGAATAATATTACTGCTGATCATATTAACATTACTACTGTTGTTCTTATTAATAATAATAATATTAGTAGTAGTAGTAGTAGTAGTACAGGGAATTATTAATAAAGCTAATTGTGAGGAATATGCACGTGAAACTAAACATGTAATGGATTAATTTAAATATCTGGATGTTATCTGGGTTTTAACCTAATGTAAAATCGATGCAGAAAAATAGGTAAATATTCTGTACGAGATATGAAAGTTTGAAAAAGGCGGAGGCAATTTTAACAGGCGGAACTGTACTGTGTTGTCCCCCTCCGGTTATATTATCATGTAGCACTACATCTCGGACGTGATTTGAGATAAATTCAACAGAGCAGTTCCTTCTCTAAAGAGTAATATTTGATTTATTTTCAACAAAGATTAACATGATTTCGTATGTTAGGCCAGAATAATGTTTCCCGAAGGTTTGTGACTCAATATAATTAATTGAGAGTCGCGTAGCAAAGCGAACAGAGTCAGAGTATTATTTGACTAGCCGCTAGCTAACCACTGTGCGTCTGTAAAAGCGCTCCTTCAGTACGCTGGCTGACCGCGTCGCGGTTTTAGTTTTAATCAAACATGACCGGGTTGGGCAGCAGGTTGTTCTACAAGGTCGGGAAGCTTTGCGAGCAGCTCCCCGTGTTCCTCAACACCTTCCTGGTGTTCTCCATCACCGGGGAGGTGAGCTACCTGGTGCTGGTGGGGGCTCCGCTGAAGGCGGAGCAGCAGAAGACGGCGTGGTCCTCCTGGTGGAAGGCGCTGCACCTGCTGGGCCAGTACTACATGCTGGGAAACATCTGCTGGAACGCTTTCCTCTTCTTGAAAGTCAGCCCCAGCATCAAGGGGGTGTTTCTGGGAGGAAATGGACTGGGCCAGGGCTGGAGGTAAGGAAGAGGTTAGGAACCCATCAGGAAATTAACACACCTTTTTACTATCTTCTCAATTTCAACTCTCTCTGACGCAAAATTAAGTTCATTTCATCGTGAATCGTTCTAAATTAAGCAACAACCAAATTAATGAAGATAATGTTCTTTTATATTTTGATCATGTGTCATTATCCAAAAGGTCACATCAATACCAGTTTGTTGGGTAAAATATTTTTTGTTTACACAGTGATCTCATCTTAGCTTGTCATGCTTGAGAAGATAACTTTGGCTGAAAAGATCATTTTATTGTTTTCAACACACTGTAGGTAGTAATGTAGGTCTTTCTGTAAAACCTGTTGAAGTGTCTGGTTGGCATGCAAAAATTTCCTAAACATATAGAATTAAATAATGTCAGTGCAGTATTATAGAGCCTTACAAAAGCATTAAAATCTTTTCCACATTACTTCATTGTGTTTTGGTGGAATTTTATGTGACAAATCAATACAAAGTCCTGCATAATTATGAAGTGGAAAAGGATACTAGTTCAGAACAAAATCTTTACAGAACAAATTGCAGTTACAGTTGCAGTTCTTTTGGGGTATGGCTCTGTAAGCTTTCCACAAGTGGAGACTGAATTTTTGGTGTCATTATGCTCCTGTCCTGCAGCAATCCCAACTAAAATGGTTGTTTTGAGTTTTCACAAGTAAGCAAACATATTGAGCTTTTTCTATTATAGCTTTCATGTGCAATAATAACTTAATTCTCCTGATTTTATTTTTAAAAATTCAGCACAATGTTGGTTGATATTACGTTTATCTTAGTACTTCTAATCTAAAGTTAATAAATGCTTAATTACCGTCTTAAAATTTTTAATAATTTGTCAATGGAAATGTGTCAGCTAAAATTTCATTATAAAAGTTCAGTTTGTATTTTTGTGATACTGTAGCAAAGTAAAACTATCTTAGACATCTTCAGCATTAAATAATATTTTGTTTTCTTTCGTTACGCAGGTACTGTTACACGTGCGAGACACACACGCCTCCTCGCTGCTCCCACTGCTACGACTGCAAGGTGTGCGTTCTGCGGCGGGATCACCACTGCGTCTTCTTCGGCCAGTGTGTCGGCTTCCGCAACTACCGCTACTTCGTGTGCTGCTTGTTGTTCATGTGGTTGGGTCTCCTCTACGCCATGGTGATGAATGCTGAGGTCTTCATCGTCATTCTGAAGGAGGGCGTGACTCTGCACAGCATCCTGCTGCTGCTCATACCGTGGATCATGCTTGTTTCAGGTCTTCTACACACGCTGCCTTTTAGCTTTTGTTTGTATTCTTTGTAGCTTTTAATATTAGCTCCAAGTTGGATTCGCTTCGAAATGTTACATTTATAGTTCTTTTTAACTAATTAAAAGCTGAGGGAAACAATTTGTAAAAACAGACATTTTGGTTCAGACATTCTTATAATTACCTTACTTGAAATTATACAAGCTAATATCTTCCTTTGTTTTTCAGGCCAAGTTTCAGCGCGGGCCTTCACCTTTGCCTTTATCGCTGACACCTGCGTTGTAGGTTTCCTGCTCGTCTCCGCCTTCTTTTTCTTCCACCTGTTCTTGCTGTTTCGAGGGCAGACCACCAGGGAATGGTACTCTTCTCGCCGACCCTATAACCTGGGTCTTGTTAACAACCTGCGGCACATGCTGGGCCTCCGCTGGTACATCTGCTGGCTCTCCCCGCTTATCCCATCACCGCTTGTTGGAGACGGGATAAACTTCCAGGTCACAGGATCGCTGGAACCCTGCCAGTAACATCCAGAAGTCTGGACAGAGTCTGAGTCTTTAGTGGTGATGGTTTATGCTGACAGGAGCATCAGTCGGAACATTACCTCGGTTTAAGAGGAGGTAGCTTTGGATGGGATGCTGCTTAGACGCTTGGTGGTGGTCTTATCGTTTGAAATTATTCATCAGCCTATTAATTGCGCTGAGAAGGTAAATCAGGGGTCGACCTGAAAATGGTATCTGCACCGGTTAAGGCTAACCTCAGATACTTACTCAATTCTGTACAACACTGAGCACTGAACATATATTTAAAACAGCACTGAAGTAAGAATGTACTGTATCAATGATTAAAAGTAAATGTAGAATATTAAATCTTTCTTAGAAGGCATTTGCAACTCACAAATGTGGTGATGTAGTTTAACTTTGAGTGGACTTTTTCCTAAAGACCTAAGCTGCCTAAATCAGTTTCACTCAGATTTGTTTTGCACTTTTCCTGATTAAACTCCAGGACGTTCTTCATCCACTTCTGAGCTGCTGCTGAATATATTCACAGGCCTTTAGTGGGGGCTGTTTCAAGCTGAACAAAAATATCTATATTGAAGATGATTCAGATTCAGGTAAAGTTTCAGCTTGGCCAGCCTTAAAAAATTATTATAAACTCAAAATTTTTATCGTTTTTCTGATGTGTAAACAAGAGCTGCACTAAGCAGATTACTCTTCAGTCTGGAGAAGTCGCCAAGGTATTTTTAATAACACCAAGGTGTTTAATGTAAAAGCAGAGGGAAACAACAACACGTAAGAAGTTAATTTGAAGGAAACTATTTTCTGTGACACATGTTAAAACTTTGGTGGTGTTTACTTAGGCTGTAAGAGAGAAAGCAATTCCTTCACCTCATAACAAGTAGGCTGAGCAATTGTGCATTTTTTTTTTTTTTTTTTTAGCTTTTTCATACAGTGGCTTTTTTCAGCCTCTGTTAGGGAACCTGCTGGATTTAGAAATTTTGTCTGCCTTTTGGAAATCTTAGTTAAGATGAGGTTTTGCATTCTCTAGGGAATACAGACAGAGACAGATGTGTACAGTCAT
The DNA here is from genome assembly GCF_002775205.1 of Xiphophorus maculatus. NCBI lineage: Eukaryota > Metazoa > Chordata > Actinopteri > Cyprinodontiformes > Poeciliidae > Xiphophorus > Xiphophorus maculatus. Next base: position 14,155,984 of record NC_036465.1, on the reverse strand, counting down.
TAATACTAACTGTGCTAATCGCTAATATATGATGCTAAAGATGGCTTTAAATGTCAACTTTGTAATCACTTTGTCTTGGTTTGAAGGTCCTGTCCACATTTGTTAATTAATTGTTTTTCTGCTCTTTTTGTACCCTCTTTCATATTTAATTATATTTCTTGGTGGCAAAAACATTCAGACAGGATATCAGGAGATATTTTAAATATAAATTATGATTAAAACCCACTTTGCACTTGCCCACACTCTTTTTCTGTGCTAGCAACCACAAAGAAAATGGAGCGTTTTTGTAGGTTATTTAACATTTGTCTCAATTTGCCCTGACTTGGTTTCTGTTCAATTACTTGTGTAAACTAATATGTACACAAACTAATTCATGTCATGTGTATTGTGCCAAAACCATAGAGATTAAAACGATGGAGTTTTGTGTAGCTGATCCTTAAAATAATAGTAAAAACTCTGCTTTACAAGAACTCCTCACACAATCGGACATCAACTCTGATGTTAAAATAAAAGAAAATCAATGACCAGTCACTGTAAAAAGGGTATAAGAAACATTTTCATTATAGCTCTTAAAGAGAAGTCAGAATTGGCTAAAATTGTTATCGGTAGGTCAAAGTTTGATCAGAAATACTAGTGGTGCATCTCTGACTTTCACATTTATTCAAAAATTCTCTGACATAGTGTAATTTTTTTTGTTTACAGATTGATGTCACATAAGGTCATCTAACAAATCCAGTATTTAAAATGATTTCATTACATTGGTGTGTCAACAGTTTGTTTCATAGTTTCTAATTTGTTAGTGTTTCTGGCTGTCAGTGACTTGAGCAGCATTGCGTCATTGTACCATTCCCTTCTGCAACAGCAAACTGATCTTTATAACATCCTTCCTTTGCAAGGTGACAGTTCCTATCTTAATCTTTGAATCAGTCTCTTTATGGTTGATTTTTATTAAAGTATTGTGGAGGCTGATAATTTCAGCATGTTATCTCCTATGGTGCCCTGTTTCAGTCCAGTATGTAGAATTGCCCTTGGACTGTGCTAACATGTCTTACTGCACTTGATGCCAGCTTTACTTTCATTACCTCGCCTGTATTTTGTAATTCAAACTCTCCTTGCCTTAAAGTGAATCAACAAATCACAAGCCCTGGGTTTGACAGGTTCTTAAGTGTTGGTGAATCTAGCAAAAACTGTTCTGTTTTATTTGTATTAATTTTAATTGTTTTGAAAAAGATTGCTGTTTTTTCTGTTGGGTTTTTGTTGCTTAAACGTCCATCAAACTCTGACTTGAGATGCTTTGCTGTTTTTATTATTTTCTATCTGCAAATGTGTTGTGTTGAAATGTTTACTTGAAAATTGTTGTTCAGAAAAGTGTTTTCTCCTACTTCTGCTTCAGAGTTTCTCAAATGTTTGATTAAAACTATGGAAATCAATGATATACCTGTTACTCCTACTAAACATTTGTGAATGTAATTCAACAAGAGAGAGACTATCCTTAAACCTGAACACTAACCCTACAGGTTCCTTCAGGAAATGTTCCTTACAGGTACAACAGTCTTATCTTCTTTAAGGAATGTTTTACACAAGAAGAACATATTTCTTTGACAAATAATGCTTAGGGAACATCCTTTAAATGTTACTAATTTTCTACCCTTCAGAGAACCTTTCAGGAATGGTCTCTTACTTGATCTCAGAAGGCTAGTTTAATCCATTTTCTGAAAACTATCAGGGAATTTTCTCTAAAACTTGCCTAAATGTCTTCAACTTTTACGGTGTAACTTTCAGGGAATCTTAGAAAACCTTTAGGAAATTGAGGGAATAAAACAAAGATTAAAGACACAAAATCAAAAAATCCAGCACAAAATAGCTAAACATAAAAAAATACACATCCCTGCAGGGTCCCTGTACACTTTACTGTAGTAAAAATTTGATCTAAACTGAGCTTATTGAGTATCGGTGTGCAGAACGGAAGAAGTCCGACTTTCAACGGCCGCCATTGGGAAAAGTTCCTGACAACTGCCACACCTGTTGCTTCCAGGTTCTTGTTGGTAAGATTTATTTTTTGTTTTTTTTTCCCCACAATTCTTGTTATTTATTTATCTGTTAACAGTTAAATTGGTGGGACATTGTGAACTAGAATCGGGTGCAGACGTGAATTCACAACCAATTTAAAATTTGCGCTTCTCAAGCTAACGGAACCGTTTTGTCGGCTTCGGGCCACCGTCTCAACTGTCGCTAACGGTTCCGACGCCATTACTGACCTGTGAATAATGGCTGTGAACCGCGTAAAACATCCGTTTCCCTTTCTTTAGCTTTGCCACGGAGTTTAGATGAAGGATGTTGAAATATTTATCTCAAAACTGGACGAAATCATTTGCATTGTAGCTTATTGTTTGACTATTTTAACATCCGTTAGTTAGATTACCCGTAGTTAACGTTTTTAAAATTAGCTTAAATACAACAGCTTATATACCATATTGTAATAAATGCGGGGTTTGGTTTATTTTTGATTAAACCCTGTGTTATAAAGGTTATAAGTGTTTGAATTTTTAATTTGGAAAAAAAGTTTTTTTGAAATACCCAATAAAGTTCAGTAACATTATAAATCACAGTTTTCTTTCTCATTTAAGTTTTTAACAAACATCCGCAGGTGGTTTCCTAAACTCTTACGATCTAATCAGTTGATAAAGACATTTTTCTTGTCTGCTTATAGGAATAGTTGAAACCAGAGAAACATCCACCTTTTTTCTCACTGTGAACTTAAATGAGACCAAACATATCTTGTTTTAGGTCGGCTAGAAATACCTGAATTATGTCTATTTGCCATAATAATGAGATGAAGAGGGAGGATTATTTATTAAACCTGTGCTCCCTCAATTGGTTCCTCTTGATGTGAAGAAGCAGCAGCTCTGAGACCGTCCCAGATGGCCGAGCCTTTATATCTAAGGAATCTCAGATAATCCTTTGTTGCAAAGTAATTTTTTTCCATTTGTAACCATCATGTTCAAACATGACAGGGGGCATCCACACACTGTTCCCACAAAGTTATGAGAATGAATATTTTTGCTAAGCTGGAAGCTTTAAAATTTCCTTTCACAGAAACAAAGGAGCCAGGCCCAATTCCTGAAAAACAGCCCCACACCCTTATCGTCTCTATGACTAAGTTTTCATTTCTCACATTACTCTCAGTGAAAAGCCGTTCTCCTGGCCAATGCCACACCCAAACCAAATTCCCAGAGGAGGATTCATCACTCCACAGAACATCTCTGTTGTTCCAGAGTCCACTGGTTCAACACCTTTGTGTACTGATTGAATTACACTTTGTGATGTAAAGCTAGGAGGCATTCCATGAAGCTCTTTTTGTTTTGTCCTTGAGCTAATTTAAAGTGTTGAAAACTCCAGCTAATTAGTCAGGAGAAAGTTGGGGAGTAAAAAAATGTGTGGATGGTACATCCTTATAAATAAAGGCCTGTTCATATGACAATTCAAGTCTTAGATTTACTGGATGCAGATGCCTGCAAAGTGAAACTCTAAACCTTTATTCATTATAAAGTTGTAGTATTTTATACTGATTATTTTTTCTAGAATAAAAGACTTTCCCATTGTTGATTTAACTTTATTTCCTGTCAGTGTTGGCTTTTTTTTTGTTGTTGCTTCTTTTAAAATGTAGGTATATTAAAACTGATGCTGTGAGAATTTCTCTATCATCACTTTATTGATGTATTTTTGCAGCACAGGGGAGTACTTGGCCAGCCCGATGGACATTACAGAGGAAAATATGTGTGTAATGCTCAATAAACAAAAACATCTATGCAAACACACACACACACACACACACAGGTTTAATTAAATGATCAATCAACCTCTAACATTTTGTTTTGTAAAGATCCCGAATGGATATGCTGGAGAAAATAGCTGAGCTGGATTACAGCCAGAGTCAGCTGAGGGAACTGAACACTGAGATGAGGCACTGGCTGGATGTTGCAGACGACGACATGGCAGTGCTGCGCTCAGAGAATGCCAGCCTCAGGAAACAAGTGAAAGAGTGGGTGCACCGTGCCGTCTGTCTTCTTTGACTTCCACCGCGCCATCTTTTAGAGTTCTACCACCACAAATGCTGACCCAATGACTTCTTAGTCGCCGTGGTGAAGAATCTTATTTTCCTCTTTTGTTCCTGTGTGTCTGCAGCCTGGAGAGGATCTTCAGCGAGCTTCAACAGGTTGAAGTTGAACCTTGTGGGCCTCTGTTGCCCGATGGCCTGGATGAAAATAAAATCTGTGAAAAGAAGATTCAGGATTTGGTGCGTTAATATCAGATTTATTTCCCTACCTGCGTAAATGTAAATATGGATTAAATGTATAGACAGGTTGCTTTTTTCAGCCGCCTCTAGTCGTCATCACTTTTATCTGATAGATGATGTTGTTTTGCAGGAGAAGGAAACATTAAAGGTCCAGGAAGAAAATAAGGAGCTAATCACCAAGGTAGCGATATTATTTTGCTGTTTAGATTAATCAGCAGTGCTTAATAATGCATTTCTATAAGTAAAAAAATTGGGCATTATTTCTATAAAAAATGACTTAAAATGCATAAGTTGGCTTTCAAGTTCTCCAATTCAAGGTTCTGCAAAGTGAAGTTTTTCATTTTAAGACGTTTCTATCCTTTTCAGATAAAGATCCTTAAACAAGAACAAGAGCAAGACAAGATCGCTTTAAACAAGCTTAGGACTGAATTTGAAAACCTTGAGGTAACTCAATAAATAATTTCTCTCTATATATATGTTGAAATCCGTGTTTTGGTTTTGATTTCTTCCAAAGTCTTCTCAAACAGGACTTTTTTTGCCAATTGATTTTTGTTGGAAATGTGTAATGTGTGTGTTATAGGTAATGAAATACCTTCAATCTAAGCCACAGTGATTTGGAAATGTATTACTCACTCCCTTTAATGCAAGTTACATTTCATCTTGTTGCAACCACAAACTTCAATCTGTCTTTATTGGATTGCATCACAACAAAGACATACATTTACTTTTACAAATATTTAATAAGATTCACAAATTTTATTAAATGGACAAATGGGCTGCAACTCTGTGTCATGCGGTGTGCTCTATCAGATTGGAGTGGAGGAGGTTCAACTAGAGCTGCAGCGAAGGGATGAGCTGATTCATCAGGTAGGAGCACAGAAACCAGAGTCAGGATATTCATTGAAATAGAAATCAAGCATATTAATGTTTGCAGTTCTCTGTTATTCATCACTTCATATGGATTTTTAACTACGTATTTGTTGGACAGAAAACCTTGCAGTTAAAGCACTTGGAGGAAACCGTGGAGGAATATTCAGAAGTCATGAAGGCAACTATGTTTACAACCATTACTATTCTAAATGAAAGCAGTTTCGCTTCACACAAGGTGTTCACAATCTGAGAAAAGCTGAGCATAAATCATTCTTGATCACAAGTCCGGTTGTTGGATGTTTCTGTGCTGCAGGACCTCAGGCTGACGAAGCAGGAGCTGATCCACCAGCTGGAGGAGAGACGAGACGAGGCTTCATTGTAACCCCGCCTTTCAGATCCTTAACATTCACAGGATTCTTACAGGGCAGGTTCCTCTTTCTGAGACGTGCTGCTGTTTGTTGTCAGTGCTGCTGTGACTGAGGCAATGAGAGAGGAGGAGGGACAGCCCAGTCCTCACCTGTCCATAGCAGAGGAAATCCAGCACCTCTTCTCGTCTGCTGGCATGAATTTCTGCACAAAAGACACCATGCATCCGATCTCTGTGGCATCTGATCTGGACGACAATGTAAAATGCTCAAAGTTTTGTTATGAATGTAGTAAAACGAGTCTTGATGAATAACTATGCAACCAATATTTGATGAATAATAATGATTTATTGCATTCTCCAGACTGAAAATACTTCATATGATTTACAGAGTATGGTTCATCAACTGTGATTTCATTTTCTGTATTGCCGGCAGTAGCCATAAGAGTGCGCCACATTCAATCTGTGTTTTTCAGAAAGTCCTGTGTGAATGAAGTAGAAGAAATTAGCCTTGTTTTGTATTGTATCTGCAGATAAAGACTGGTGAGAAGGAGCAGCTGGAACCTCCCCGTCTTGCAACTAACCTCCAACCCAAACGGTACGTTAGTTTGCAAATATAATCAATACTTATGTTCTGCATCCAACTTTTCTCCGATGTTTAGTTCTTGTACGTAATTGTTTTGTGTCTTTATCTCTCTCCTGACAGTGGGAGCAGCTGTGCTGTTATCTTGAGGGCCACCATCCGGAAGCTGATCATGCTGTGTATCTTCAGCGTGTGTGTTTTGGTCTTTATATTTTGTGGCTGCTGGGTTCGAAACGCTGGCAACTTTTTCAGCAACAGTTTGATAATGTTGCCGCCCTTCGTCAGCGTCCAATATGAGGCATTACCTCCCATTTAATCTATCCTCAACCTGTTTCAAGTTTGAGCTCGGGTTGTTTGTAGTTTTTAAACTGCAAACTGCAGGAATTTAACTTGAAGAACCTCTGTACTTGTATGCTAAGCTATATTTACACAAAAGTAAAGTTGCAAAATGGCCACTTCAGTTTGAGTGTCTTGTTAACCTGGCCTACGACAATAAACAGTCATGGGGGAAACTGCTGACTGTGTCCAACACTCTGTCAGTATCACCGTCCACAATGCTAAGGTCACTGGTAAAGAAGCAGGTCGTTTGCAGAGTGATACATCCAAGAATATCAATAGAAAGTTGTGCAGAAGGAAAATGTGAGTTGGGAAACAAGCAGCAAGGATGAGTTCTGGTTTGAGAGGATTATAAAGCAGAAGGCTGGAGCAGATTGATTAGTGTTGATTAATGGTTCAAATTCAAAAGTACCTGTACCTGATTTTAATGACCAAAACCACACAGAGAATCTGTGAAGAGAAACCAGACCCAACAAAGCAGTCAAGAAACCTCGGCAGAGCCACAGGCTGGTTGCCTCCATGCCACGCTGCATTGATACAGTAATTCATTCAAAAGGAGCCCTGGTTGCACTTTACATGAAAATGTATTTTTTCTTAATTCATCTGAGGTGATGGCTCTAATTTTCTGAGGAACTGAATTGGGAGAATTATTTTAGCTGTAAACCATAATTATGAATGAATACTTGAAGTATAACACTGTGTTTAATGAATCTTTATATGAGTCACTTTCTGAATTGATTATTAGTTGTTCATCGATATTTTCATGGGTTAGTGTACATTGAATGCAGAGCTCTCATGGACCAAACCATTATTTACAAAGTAAGAGTAAATTTTTTTGAACTCTGGAAATTAGTCCTAGTCTTCATTTATGATAATAATCACACTTCAGCCATGCTGATTGGTGCATTAAGAGCTTTTCCCCTCGTGGTTGACCCACCCAGCCGAGTTGAAGGAGCTCTGCTCTGGAGGAAATCACCCCCTTCCCGGTGGGGAGGATCACAAACTGGATCCCATTTGGAGCAGAGTGGATGCTGAGACGGTCCGAGTCGGGGGATGTTTATAAATAGACGCTTGCTGGTGATTCATCAGCTGCTCGTGTTCGCCGCATCCTAACTTGGCCGCCGCTGGATGCTGATGACGGGCCGCTTCGCCTCCTCCTGTCACTCTGATGGGGCTCCGACACGGAAACGCTGAGGAACGACTAATCGGAACCGGAGAGCAACAGGCCAGTTTAGATCCGGTTCGGAAGAGGAGGGGACCCGCTGCGGCGGCATGTTCTGATCGGAGAGCCGGAAGAGCAGCTGCTGCTGGCGGGATGAAGGCTCCGCGGAGACCGAGGCAGACGCTGCTCCTTCCCCGGCTGTGTGTCGGCGCGGCGGGTCTGCTCGCAGCTGTCTGGGTCTTCCACCTCTCTGAAATTACAGGTGCTCTACGAATGTGGCGTCTTCTCGTTCAAACGCACCAATTGCATTCGAATGAGATTAGAGGTTTTGTGAAATGAAATTTGATTTAAACTTCATCCCAGGAGCAACGTGGTTATCTGCTTTATTCTAGGTTTCCAGGGCCAAACTGGGGAGACTGGCAGGCACTTCTCTAAAAGAGAACTCATCCAGCAAACAGAGGACAACCACAATGGCAGTATTTCCAGATCTGGTGAGACTTTCCTGTCTCTTCCGCTGTGCCATTTCATGTTGCACTTTACGTTTGCAACCATAATTAGGCAGAGAATTTGCTGCTGTTGACGTGCATTTGTTTTGTTAATTGAGTGAAAGTGTGGCGCCTCATCTCTATTAATGCGTTTCATTCATGTCTGCTTGATGTGCCTCCCTGTTCATTCTTCATTTCCTCCAACTCTGCACATCTAGATGTTTGAACACGGTCAGGCCTTTGAGGGACCCAGTTGCTAGGAAACTGAATGCTGCATTTGTGGTCGGATGTTGCTGCTTCTCTGCTGTAGTTCAAAGTGCCTACATGATCTGCTGATTGTAGCCAACCTGTCTGCCGCTGGAGCTGGTTGGCTCTTTGGTTTATTCGGCAGCAGACGCACAAAAATGATCTAATTTATTTGAGAGTCGTTTTTAGTTTCTTCATTTTGCTGTGTTTTGACAAGTGGGGGGGAAAAAATCCAAACTATTTAGAGTTTGGATTTCTTTCTACCTTCTCAAAGGAAGTTAGAAAGTAAGTACATTTACCATAGCCAGCCCTAGCTAATAGCAAACTTTGCACCATGTAGATAGCTCTGCAGACAGAAGGGCCCCAAGAGAACTACAATCAAAAATGGGGTTTATGTTTACAGACTCTTGATAATTACGGATGCTTGTGTGCTGTGTGGACCACTGGGTAGATCAGGTGCATGAAACTACCAGGCTTTGCTCTGGTTTTTGGTTCCGTCCCGTCGGTCGCAGCAGACGGCTGCTCATGCAGGGCAGGTTCTGCTGGAGATTTCGTCCTGGTTAATGAGTGTTTTCCTTTCCTTAACTTACCTTTCATTTAGATTTATTGAAACGAACAGGCTGCAGTGTTTTGTTATTGATGATGAAGTGTACCGTGTGAAACTTCATCATCCAAAAGAAATCATAACTTTAGGATTTATCTCACTTTAGTAATAAGTAATAGTTTTTTTTTTGCTTAGATGCTGCCAACCTTTACCTTTAGTGGAGGTTTTTATTAATCATGACTCACTACTAAATTTTAAATAAACAAAAAACATTTGGCATAAAGCTTCTTGAATGATTGTTTTTGCTTCCCTCAAAAAGGATTTTCTTGCAGGATTCAAATCTCACATATGTTCTCTCAACGTGGTTCCTGTCTCTGTATTACAGAGACAGTGAGTGGATGCTTCCAATGAACCAAATGAAATCGTAAACAGTAGAATTTTTTTCTCTGGCCTTTTTCAAGAACCACACGAGGCGGCTTTTTTTCTTTGAAAAAACGTAACCTGGTCAGAAAAACCGCAACTACACTAAATGGAAAACTCTGGCTCAGAATAAAACTACAAACAGTTTACATTGTTTTTGTCTAGACAGTTATTATGGCCGGTTTCACTCATGTCATCTCATGATCGACTAATCTGCAAATTTTTTTGATATGCGCCTCTTTCTCAGATGTCCTTAGTTCATCAGTTATATTCATATCCACATTCTCCATCTTTTTCCAGCTATACATGAGTTCCCAGAGGACATCTTTACTCTGGCTCAGAGGAGGCAGGGAGCCATGCTCCTGCATGTTCTGTGTGTGAGTATCAACTCAGAGGCAGACTGAAAATACAAACTTGTTTTCTTTCTCTAAAAGAATAAATTGCCTTTGATCATCTCTCTTCTCCTTTCTAATAGGCGATCTACATGTTTCATGCTCTGGCCATTGTGTGTGATGTTTACTTTGTGCCATCACTGGAAAAAGTATCAGAGGTAGAAAGATAAACTGTAGAACTGTGTTTTGAAATTCAAACGGTATGCTTTATTCTGAGAACTAGCTTTGTCAAAAATCGAAGCACTCAAAATTCCCTTAGTATTTTTATGAACACTTAGACACCCTAAAAATCAAAATGTCAAAGAAAGTTAATATAAATTTGGCATCTTAGGTTATTTTCTATCCAACTGTTCCCTTATTTCCAACAGAACCTCCAGCTCAGTCAGGATGTTGCCGGGGCAACCTTCATGGCAGCTGGGAGCTCCGCCCCTGAACTCTTCACCTCTCTGATTGGTCAGTGAGATGCTGATCTCATCAGTGACGTTTTGATTAAACTCTGACATGTTCCAGTTTAGTTATCCACTTATTTGAGTCCAGTTTGGGCTGGGAAATGTTAAATCAGTGGAGGCATCTGAACAAAATGTCCCACGGCTTTCATAACTATGAACATTAGATGCTTACAAAGACCTTTTTGTTTGTTTGTTTTTTACTTGTAAAATACATGCAATTATTTTTGATGCTAATAACTCTGGTCCATTTTACGGCTAAAATTCAAACAAATGAAGCAAGGTTCACAGTATTATGAAACTATCGCATCGCTTTCTTGGTGAAAACTCACATTTTTGAAGTTGAAAAACATATTTGTGAAACTGTGTGTTTAATTGAATGAATTCTTTTCTAAAGTGTTGAAAAAGTTTGGTTTTTATAAATACAAGTATTTCAGCAAATCTAACACTGTTAGGATCACACAGTCAGTGGAAATAAAAAAAAAGCAATATTATCTGAAGGGAAAATAGAATATATATCTCTATTTTTTAGTATGTATTAGAGAGAATTGATGCTGTTCATATTGTCTGAATGAATGTCACGGTCGTGCTTACTCTCACTCTGCTTTCAGGCGTGTTCATCACAAAGGGAGATGTTGGTGTGGGGACTATTGTGGGATCAGCGGTTTTTAACATCCTGGTCATTATTGGGCTCTGCGGCATCTTCTCCGGACAGGTTTGTGTGGCTTTTATATTTATTACCACAAATCCATAGTTAGAGACCCAGACTGCAGCCTATTTTAAAAGCAGCTCTTGGCACAGCAATATACAGAGTCTTCCCAAATGTTTTTATATCTCTGAACGTTTCTACATTTTGTTACATTGCAACCATAAACGTTTAATGCATTTTATTTTGGTTTTTTGGGTGATAAACGAACACGGACAGTCTACAACTGTGGAGTAGAAACAGTTTTTTCACAAGCTAAATGCAAATTTTGCTCTTATTTTTAAATAAATAAAAACAACTGCAATATTTAAAGGTTCGTTAGAGAACACTAGTGACTGTCTTTTTCCTACTTTGTATGTAAATATCTGGTTTTGATTGTAATCCCACTCTCCACACAACTTTTAATGTGTCCCTTCTCTCTTCCCGTAGCCCATCTCTCTGAGCTGGTGGCCTCTGTTTCGTGATGCTGTTTTTTACATCCTGTCCATAGTGGTGCTTATTCTGGTGAGAAACCACATTGAGTGTTTAACTTCTTTTCCTTTCCACCACCAAATAAAACACAGAACTACATGTTTGACTGAGTTAATATGGAGCTCAAATGGTGCCATAATATAATAAAAACCTAACCAAACAAAATGTGATTAATTGTGCCAGTAGCAATTAATAATTTGTGAACTAATGAACAAGTGTGTCTTGACTAAATATATATAATCTAGTTTTATTATTTCCAGATCACATACTGCACTGGGCGGGACTAATCCTGCCTCATTGTGGTTAAATCCATATATCTAATGCTTTTCTTTTATTTTGTCTCTTTTCTTTATTTTTTTTCTTCCTCACATTTTATTTCCTTTTTTATTTCCATTTTTTCTTTTATTATGAAATGTACATGTAATTTCAAATGTAAAAAATAAGTACATTTAAAAATTCAGTTATTTATCATCACCTTACCAAAATAAGGAAGTAAGGGAGGTTTTTTTTGCCAAAAGTGATTTTTTTTTTTTTGGGCCTAAATCATATTTTTAGTAAAAGTAGTTGGTGATTTATTTTGGGATAAATAACTTTATTATTATATTAGAGAGATGAGAATATTCTACTGTTGCCCCTTAATCTTGGTGAATTTGATGTTACTTTAAATACTATTTTTTGTTAAAATTCCTTTGTGTTCTATTATGATTAAACTAAGATTTTTTTCTCCCTGATTGACTAGATGAATATAAAAGCTCAACTTTCTGAGTCTGACATGAACATTAAATGCTTATTCATCATTTTCTGTTCTGATCTGGTTATTGTTAAGGATTGTTGCCATCTTCAGTGTTGTAATAATGCAAGAAATCAAATAATTTTTACCATCTAAAACGCAAGAAATAACATAAGATTTTGAGCAAGAACTACAGTACAACTCAGAAAGATCCTAAACCAACAAACAGGAAACAGTTTAAACTTTTTGTCTATTAACAGACCTGAAAGGTCTGTTTTTGAGCTTTAACTATTTGTTTTTTGTATTTACAGGTGATCTATGATGAAAAAGTCCTGTGGTAAGTCTAGTTAAACCTTTTAAGTGAGGAATCTGTTGTTTCTTAAAGCCGATCCACAGACATGTTTGAATGTTTCAGGTGGGAGACCATCATCCTGATCTCCATGTACGGCATCTACATAATCATCATGAAGTGAGTTTCTTCACCTCACCTTCCAGATCAGAGCCGATTCCTGCTTTATGCCCAGCAGAGGAAGCAGCGTCCGTGTGTTGTATGTTGTGCAGGTTCAACAGACGCCTGTGCTGCCTGGTGGAGAGACACTGCAGCGTGGACGGTCAGCCGTGTCTGAGCAGTCTGCGCCGGACGACCGCTGTCGGAAACGTCGGAGACGGCGAAAATGACATGGTGCCGCTGAAGCCAGGTGCAGCAGCACGTGTTTGTGCGCCTGTGTGACGTTCTCATCAACATCAAAAGCTTCCCTCAGTGTGTGAGCAGTGCTCAGAAGACCCAGTAGCACAGATTAGGCTGCCAGGCAAAGATTTCTGTTTCCCCGTGGATTTGAAAGAGGCTAAAATAAAACTGACCCTCTTCTATTTCTCCGTCATTTCTTTAGTTTAGTTTAGTGACGTCTTAAGTTTATTCTGCTTCATTCCCTTTGAGCCTTTTCATGTTTTGTACTATTGCATTTTCTAAACTCCAGCGCATTTTTCTTGGATTCTATGAGAAGGTCCAACACAGAATAGTGCAAAAATGTTTACAAGAAATATCTGAAAAGTGTGGCATGCATTTGATTTTAAAATCGGGGGGGTGCAAGTTGGTTGAACTTTCCAAACTGACATTGTTCAACCAATTTGCTCTAGAAATGAACTAATTTGTAAATAGAGATCACCTGTGTGTAATTTAGTATCAGATTGTGTTTGTCGAAGAATAAAGGTTTGATCAGATTTCAGGTGTAAGACATAACCCAATGTTTTTAAGGATGGTCAGTCTGTGGAAATCAACCTTAGGCTGCAACTGGATGAATTTACATTTGTGTTATTCAAAATGTTCATCAGTGTACTCCAAGGTTATCTCAGATACTTTGTTGCCACTTGAAATTGACATATTTTGCAAATTATTCATTCATGGGACTGGATACAAATACGGGCTTCAATTTTCAGATTTCATCCCAGAAATTCCCATTGAAACACTTGAAGTTTATGGTTTTTAAGAAATAAAAGTGTAAAACTTCCAGCTGGATGGAGAAGAAACCCCCCCCCAAAAAAACATTTGCGTTGCTTTGTCTCTTTTCCTGTCCGTAGACTCGTGTGTGGTGGCCGGTCAGGACTCGGGCGTGGCGCCGGCGGATGAGCTACCGAACCTTCGCTCTCATCAGCTCAGCTTCTCAGAGGCAAGACGCCGTTTTCATCACGCCACAAGTCCCCCGTACATCCGCCCACACATGGCATCACGTTGAGTTTTCAACAAGATGTGCAGCAGAAACACAATATCTTACAAAATATTTGTGGTCTCGTTTCTAAGGCAAATATCACACTTTAAATAAGACAAAACTAATTTACAAGTAGTTTTGTCTTATATAGATATAAGACAGGATATATATAAACTGGATTTAAGTCAATAATTCCTTTTTTTAAAACAAGTACTAATTTCACTGGCAGATTATTTCACCCATAACAAGACATTTTTCCCATAAGTGAAATAATCTGCCAGTGGAGCTGGAAGTTTTTCATCAGTTTTAAGGAAATATTTACTTGAAACAAGCTAAGAAGTTTGGATGAGAAAGCTAATTTTGCATTTTTGCAGTGAGTTCACAAACCTTCACAAATCATCAAGCTGGATGTGTCACTTAGTTAATGAGACTAATTCATTTAGAGATATTGATATTTTATGGATTTCTGGGTGTAAATTATCTTCCATGCCAGATTTCAGAGCAAGTTGTGTAGGTAAGTATTTTTTTACGTGCTCTGCTGGAAAAACTTCACCTACCTGTTTTCTGCTTTCCTTTAGACGAAATAATTGCAATAAATATTTCTCTTATTTCTCATCTTGCGTTGCTTTCCCACAGAGGCAGAGGCTGATTCGAGCTCGGGTGAGCCCAGAGGAGGGCGCATGTCCGGGGGAAGAAGGGTCGGGTCCGGGCGCGACCTGGGGGAGAGAAAACGGGGCGGCAGCGGAGGGAGAGAGGGAGAGGGGTAAGGAATCAGGGGGAGAGACAGGCGGGGGCGCTCAGCTGAAAGAGGACGAGGAGGAAGAAGAGGATGAGGAGGAAGAGGAGGAAGAAAACTCTCCTTTCAGACCCTTCATCCTGCCACGTGAGTGAGAAATGGCTGCAGCACGATGGAAAAGGTTAAATTATTTTATGCCTTAAAGCTGCAGGTGAAATGATCTGATTCAATGTTGTTTGATATTTACTTTACAGAGCCCTCCAGGGGACATGGGACAATGTTTTCTTTTGCGTTCCCTCGCAATACTGTACTGATCAGTTCATGCGGCATAATTAAATACTGTAAGCCTTCCTTACGGTGGCCGCCGTACTTTCTGCTTTAATGTAAGGTTATGTGAGGTTTTTCCATGAATGTTAATCTCTTTGTGAAATATTTGAAGTTTTATATCGTTTTCTTCAGGATAGAAAGTCACCACAAACCTTTGATATAAACAGAAACTTTCTGTAAGTAGGAAAGAAATTAAAATACATCCTAATTTGGACTATTTCTAAGTTATTATCGCGGGTAATTAGTCATCTGACAGTATTGATTGTGTCTCTGTTGTGCTGGTTGTCTGAATGGTTTAAAGAGCCGTTTTCATGTTCAGCTCCATCTCAACCTTAACAAACATAAACATGCAGTGAACAAATCGATTTTCAATCAGTTTTTTGCACCAAAGACTTAATAATAATAAACACGTTTTCACTGAGGCTATGCGAGAGACAAAGTCTACGCTTGATTTGCAACAAAGGAAGAAATGGGATATATGAGATGCAGTGAGGGCGGAGAAAAGGTTTCAGGGGACAGGATGTTGTCTGTTCAGCCTTTTAACTCCTAATCTCCATTAGAAATGCAACTTGAACCCTGAATGCTTCCTGTGAAACCACACCTACTTTCTGCTTTGCCCTCTGTTCATATCTCACAGCTTATGACGGGTTTTAAGGGCTGAGGAAGCTAATTACAAGGAGATGACACAGAGGTTCGCAGACACATTTAGGCCGTGCCGTGTAAATAATTTAGGAGCGGAGATGAATGATGCCGATGGAGGGACAGTCAGTGGCTATTTTCCGTCTCTGCAGATGGCTGGTGTGTTCGACTGAAGTGGCTGCTGTCCTGGCCTCTCAGCTTCCTGCTGCACTGCACCATCCCCGACTGCAACCAGCCGCGATGGGAGCGCTGGTACCTCCTCACCTTCCTGTCCTCCACTCTCTGGATTGCTCTCTTCTCCTACCTCATGGTCTGGATGGTACGAAACGCGCACCGACATGCACACGCATGCACGCATAAAGTCATAAGTCATAAGCACACGTCTTCTCCCCGGTGAAGGTGACCATAATCAGCTACACGCTCGGGATCCCGGATGTCATCATGGGCATCACGTTCCTGGCAGCTGGCACCAGCGTTCCTGACTGCATGGCCAGCCTCATTGTCGCCAGGCAAGGTGCGTGAAGTCGTCCACAACAACCAATGTTTCAGGAACTTCATCATCACTGTGTAACAGAAAGAAATTATTTCTGCGACAACCTTACAAAAAAGCTTTCAGATTATTTTCTGCACAGAAATTTTCAGTTGTAGACAATTAACGAAATGCCTGAAGGCATGAGATGATGATGATTGTCTTCCTGCAGATTTAAGATTGTTTTTGGGTTTTTTTTGTAATTCAAATTTTTTTATTGATTTTCTGAAAATTATCTCACATAAAACACAAATACAGAACAAAAAAAAACAAAAAAGATTTAAGATTGTTAAGCTTTTGTGTCGCTGACGGTTTTAACCTTCGTTGCGTGGTTTTACACTCTGCAGGGATGGGCGACATGGCCGTGTCCAACTCCATTGGGAGTAATATCTTTGACGTGCTGCTGGGCCTGGGCTTCCCCTGGGCCCTGAGGACTCTCATAGTCAGCTATGGATCAGTGGTAACTCCAGCTGTCTGTGTGTGCAGCTAAAACTGAGACTACACCTGGCAACTAGACAAGAATCCAAAGCTTTGACTGTCGTTGTTTTTAGCTGCTACTTACAGCCCACATGTAAAGCTCCAGTCTGTTCAGGGCTGCACTTCAAACTACAGTGTTTGAAGTGCAGGAGGAAAAAAAAATCACACTTAATAAACCACAGAGGTTTTGAAATATTGAGATGTTTTTACAGATAAGCTTTGTTTCATTTGCACAGACACAAACAAGACAAGAATTGATGAATGATCTCCATTCTAGTATTTTACTATTTTTACCTCAATCTGCATGATGGCCATGTAAACATTTAGCACCATATACATTTATTTGCACTCTAAAAGATGTTAAAAGTCTTTAAATAAATTCCTCTATTTTGCAGTAGCATAAGCTCATGCTGCAAATTTTCTGTTATTTTCTCTCTATTCCATTAGGAAAAAAATCTCACATTAAGAAATTACTAATTCTAACCACAACTATTGTCATTTGCAATAACCTTTAGTTAATAATCAATAATCCAACATGATGTTTTGACATGATGCGCCTTGTCTTTTAGCTACTCATTGTAATGAGAAAGAACATTATATCCAAGCAAAGCTGATTTTTTTTATCTTCAAGAATTATGAAACAGATGTAAGAAAAAAGTTACTAACTTAATTTAGTTTAATTTAAGTAGTTTTTGGTGCTTCAAACAAATGAAATCTTAAATGCTAATTTGTGAAGCTTTTTAGTGAAATAGATTTCTTTAAGTTACATTTTGTAAAAAAAAAAAAAAAAACCCCACAGGGATAGTTTAAAAATGTAAACAACAATATGTATTTTTCTATATTTAAGGTTACGATCAACAGTAAAGGCCTGGTGTACTCTGTCATTCTGCTGCTGGCCTCAGTCACACTCACTGTGAGTAAATCTGTCTGATCACAGATCATTTCCTGTGTTTCCTCTCCTGTCACTCTAGACTTTATCTGTTTTTTGTCTCTGAGCCTGCAAACACCTGATTGGATTTTCTGGAGATTAAACTCAGTGCAGCGCAGCATCACATGAAGTTTTGTCTCATTATAGCCTGTCTCTGTCCGTCCTCAGGTCCTGTGTGTCCATCTGAACCGCTGGAAGTTGGACCGCCGGCTGGGCCTCTGTCTCCTGCTGCTTTACTCCATCTTCCTTCTCTGCTCCGTCGGCTTCGAGCGGCTGTAGAGCTGCAGCGAACGCGTCCCGTAAACACAGACAGGTTTCCCGACTTGTTTTCCTACTTCACTGACGCCGTCCCGACTTCTCAAAAACGCGTTTTGATTTTGTATCCTCGTGGCTCTATGCGTTACTGCGACACCGGATGTCTGTAAGTGATGTTTACCTTTGATAAATGAGTATTTTAAATAGTTTTGTACTAAAGCACTTCAGAACCCCAGAAGAAAAGCGTTTCTAAAGTGTCAAATTTATATACCTGAACCCAAAAGTGAGTTTGGAACCTCAGAGAGAAGATTATAGTGGGTTTAGGTTTATATAGTTGCTTCCCATTTTGTGCACTTTTATCATATATGCTTAGTGTCACAGTTTTTATCTCACTACTGTGTTTGTTATTGTAAACAACATAGCATGTCTGATCCTGATGTTTGCACTAAGTGACTGTTATCCTGCCTAAAAGCTTATCAAGTCAGAGTGTTTGGGTCACATTCCTAACGTTTAAGTGCAATAAAATGTTACGCACAGTTCCTCCTGAAAATGAGTCACCTTTGTTTTGCTCTCTTGTTCCTAAATCTAAACATCTCAGCAGAATCTGATCTGTGGATGGTGGAGTAAAACCGGCTCTTTGCTGATATCCAAAAAGAAAACCCTCACGTACATTGAAACAAATGACCATCTAATTATTTATGAAGAAAATCATGACATTAATTTGTCAAAAATGTTAAGTACTACTTATTTACTTGAGTATTTTGTGACACAGTTGAGGTTCATATGTGTGACTTCTTGTATTTCATGTAGAAGAAAATAAACCTCCTTTTTGTAGCCATTTGCTGGAGCACTTTCAGTGAAAAACTGATTTAAATTTATTCTCTGCCAAACACAAGATGATATTTGAAAATAAAACTCTGTCAACACGAACTGCTCCAGAGGTGTTTCTTTGCCACAGTCATTTTTATCCTGCTTGTTTTTTTTTTTTTTGTTTTTTTTTCAAACATTGTTCGGAGATGAAGACCAGGATTCAGCACCAGAGACAGCGCCGCAGTCATCCGGTCCAAAGAGCTGTCCAGGTTCTGAACCTCAAACCCTTCATGTTCAGGACAGAAAAATATGCTTTTCACCAACTTCACAGTTTCTAGTTAGATATTCTTGTACATTTTTATTATAGTATATTGAAGTATAATTACAATAATTGTATAGGTTTCAAAAATTTTTGTGGAAAAC
Organism: Xiphophorus maculatus; assembly: GCF_002775205.1. Lineage (NCBI taxonomy): Eukaryota > Metazoa > Chordata > Actinopteri > Cyprinodontiformes > Poeciliidae > Xiphophorus > Xiphophorus maculatus. The sequence continues at coordinate 14,137,102 of NC_036465.1, read as the reverse complement.
AAAAAAACCAATTCATCAACCTTTCTTTTTTAAGACTGGGCATCAAATCTTGACCAGATCTTGACTGATGGTTCTTCCTTTATCAGTTCTCAGACTGTCACAGTTTTATTAATTTTCTCCAGATACTCTTAAGGTTCTGATGGTTCAATCACTTAGGAACATTTTGTTTTCATCAGTGATAAATAAAAATGATTGTTTCTGCATTGTTGGACAGTTTCCTAAACTTGGTGCACATAGTAATTCGATGTGTTTAGTTGGTTATTTATTTGATGTACTAATGCTTCTTGGTAATAAATCTTGAATAGAAAGATGTGTTTATTTCCATTTAAGCGGTGACACATTTATAAGGAAATAATTTGTAGGTTGAGCAGCAGGATTGATTATGTTGGGTGTGACCATAGAAAAACTTCCCAATACTTTTACCAATGCCAGCAGCTTCCTCTGTTCTCAATGTTGTTTTACATCAATATTAGAATTAAAGATGAAAGTTTGACCAAACTAGACATGTTGGCAATTTAGACGTTTATTAATTTCATACACATGACCCTCTATAATAGTTAGGATAACTCTGACATCTTGGCGAACAGAGATCTGTTCTGAAAAATAGAGTTATGGGATAGCCTCAATATTTTAAATTACAAAACCAAAGTTTTTAGTCCTTCCTGAGCTAAAAAAGAAAAAGTGTCATCTGGTGTCAGAGTGATTTTTTTCCCCCTCTTAAATAGGCCATAAATCAGAAACAATGCACCAATGAGATGGAGTTCACGATTCAAAATGATCTTTATTTCAGTTGGGCTAAATCAGCTTCAATACCAAAAAAATGCAAAAATAAAAATAGTACAACAAAGTACGTCATCTTACAAATACTTATGAAGAAAGTTTGACATAAACAATTTGAAACATGTCACAGTCATAACAAAAATATAAAAGTCAATACAGTACATAGAATGGATTAGGAGCTATATATCGAAGTGTTTGCAATATCATGGACTTTACAAATTCAGCTAGTAAAAACTCCCAATACCAATGGAATATCAGGTGATATTAAATGTAAAAACAAACACAAAAAAGAAACAGCGGTGATGAAAGTTTATGTGCATGTTGCATGCAAATCAACCTCAGTGACAAATGATAAAAACAGCTAGTCTGGAAATGAGTGAGTCTCGTTGGCACAACGTGTGAAATGATGGCGCGTCAAAAAAAAAAAACATGGAAAAACACGTTTATTTATGATCCTCTGCGTTTCATGTAGTGAGCTAAAAAAAAAAACTTATCAGTGGAGCCGGAAAGTTTGAGGCGTTGTAAAAGTGTTGGCTTCCTCCTGCAGGGAGCCGATGAACTCTGAAGTTACTTATATAGTTTAATTACACTCTATGATCAAACGTTGAAGTGTTTGTGTCATATTTCATGTAGCCAAATGAAAGCCATCGCGACGGTGGTGCTTTGGGTTGGCTGTGAGCGGAGAGAAACGCCACTGTGATGTCACATATGATAGATACGCAAAGGGAAACCTCATCAAAACACAGTAAGAGCTTTGGTGAATGGGACAACAGCACACACCGACTAAAGCCACTAGAAAAGCCCACTAATAACCAGAAACAACAATTAGATTTCTTAACCATATATACGGTGACGTGGTCCCCACATCACTATCAGTGAGTAAAAATAGATCTTTTAGCTGAAGAAAAACTGTCTCCACACTCCACGCTGTGTCTTTGAGTGTGGAGGGGTGCAAATAGTTAGCCGTGATGCTAATCCTTGTTCTCTTGGGAGTTCCCATGGAGACAGCAGCTATTATTGGTACTGCTTGCATTCGGTTTGTCTGTGTGTATAACAGTCCAGTAGAAAGTGTGTCTATGATGTAAATACACATGATATGTTACATGTTTGACAGCAAGACTTGAGGCCGCTCTACGCAGGATTGTAGTGATAGTTTGATCCCCGTGTTGACTGATCTGAGGTCTGTTTATGTTTTGAGTCCCCCGGCTAGCACTGTAGGTAAGAGCGACTTGTGAAGCTGACCTGCGATCTGGCTCAGCTACATCTGGACAGAGCCCGGCCTGGTGGGCTGAGAGGAGGTCTGACTTTTTGAGCCGGGGCCGAGGGGGTCCTGGTGCTGAGAGGCGGGCTCCGTGTTTTGACGTCACTCGGGGGCTGAGCTCTGGTTCTGCTGGTATATGGAGGCTTTGTCTTTTAGCAGAGCCAGGCACAGGTGGCAGCTCCAACTCCCTGACAACATGGAAACAGGAAAGGATGAAGGAAGTTTATACGTTTCCTGACTTCCTTGGGTTTAAATCGATGTGTTTACATAGCTGCAGCCCTAATCGGGACTGACGTTTCTAACAATTATTCTCTTCTTATTTAAACAAATAGGCTTATTTTATACAAGATTAGAAATACATAAAATTAAGATACATAATTCAATAACTTTTTTAAATAGGAAAATACACATTTATTGACTAAAACGCAATAAAATGTAATTTACTTAGAGAACACTTAATAATTTTTATCAAACGATTCATCTGCAGCTAATAAAATGCTTCTAACGTCAACATGTGAAAAGCTCAGCGGTTCTGCTTGACTTAACATCAACACAGTGCAAGGGTCCAATTTTTTAGATTAACTGGTTAATAATTGGATCTCAAAAGGTGCTTAATAGGAAATTATTTGTGGCTAAAGCTTCCACTTGAGACCTTCTGGATACATTTTTCACCTTAAATGCAAAATAGAGATTTCTGTGTCGTTTTAGTTCAATTACTGCTCTCTTGGTGTTGTTCTTTCAGCAAATTACCTTTTTTTTGAGTCTGTAGTCCAGTTAGCGATTAACCGATTACTAAATTAGTTGATGATTTCCCAATAACTAGTTCTTGCAGCCATTTTTATCAAATTTAGTATTGTGTACAAAGATTTAAAATGTAAAAAAAGATCATCTTTTTTTTTTAAAAAACAAACTCTAGTTACTTTACAGTTTTAGACTTCAAAGACAAAACTGCTTTTCTTTTGGTAGCTCACTGCCAAAACGGCAAAAAAATAAAATATCTTCAAAAAATCTAATTATTCATCTGTAAATTGAGTAAAAGAGGCGTAGGTGTTTAATTTCCAAAAAGATATATTAAGTCCTCATGTTAGAAATTATTAAGTTAGAAAACTCTCCAGCACTCCTTGATGTTAAAAAATAAATTGAGGTTCAGATGGTCGGCCCTCCCTGTGGACCTAAACAGATCAGACTAACTAGCCGGCGGCGGCGGCTCCACAGTGAAGCATCGGCTCACCCTCTGGCGGTTCGGTCATGGGTGGGGTTAGACAGTACATGTGGTAGCCTCGATCACAGTCGTCACAGAAGAGCAGCTGGTCCTGCAGAAACAAAACATGATGTTCACTCACCGATCAAACCTGAACAATATACGACATATTTAAAATATGAACACTAAAACAATTTAATCCGCAATCCAGGGATGGTTTTAGGTTTTAGTTGTGTTTTGACATGCAAACAGACTGAAACCTTTTTATCGTCTCTGATTAGACAGAATGACCCTCCAACTGACCTTTTCCATCTCTTACTATCAGGCTGCTGACATTTACCAGATCAGCACAAATGAAGGACAGGCCTAATTGTAAGATAAACACTTCCTCTTTCCTAAATCTGCTTTTCAAACAATTTCACATCCATCCTGCTGGGAAGAATCTCTTGAGAGATCGTTAATCCATGGAAAAAAGCCTCTTCATCTTTTAAGTTGCTTCTTGTATAAATGAAGCCTGTAAATGTTTATGAGCCACATTATAACATCTAGCTCCTCAGAGTCAAATTGGAAGATGTAGATGAATTTAAACAGCATAAAAACAAGTAAATATCACACATTTGCTCTAGACGCCTGTAACTATCATTTATGACTTTTCCAGAAAGATTAGACACAAAGTTTCAGGGTTGAAAGAGACTCACATCGTTCTCTGAGGTGCCGCACACATTGCAGCATTTGCACTCGATGCACTGCCAGCGGTACGTCTTCACGGCCGCCATCATCACTGGAGTGAACTGCAGACACGTCGGGTGTCCTTCAGCATGGATGGAGAGACGTTTAAATTAACTTAAATAACCAACTCTGTGAAAACAGGGCCAGAATCTGACCAAACATGATGTTACTGTTATAATGAAATAGGAAAGAGGCGGAGACTCATACCTGACCGTCCGCAGTCTGAGCAGGACACCAGCTCCTCCGATTGGCCCGTTTTTTGATTCAAGGTGGAGTCTCCCAGACAGAAATCACAGTAATCGTTGGGCAGCGCCAGACCGTTGGGACCCTTTTTGGTGGCTGGACAAAAGAGAAAAGTAAAGAAACGTATTCCTCACGCATTAGAACTGACATTAGACACAAAAGAACTGATGCCACACATAAAGGTCACCAACATCAACGCTTAGAAACAAACTACCTCACGAATGGATTGGATATTCTAACAAAGAAAACCAAAAGAAGAAAAAAAAAAACTACCTTCTTCTCTTATTTTGATTCACAAATACCAGTTCAGCACAACCTTTAAATCGTCATGACACTAAATCACAAGACTGACATATGAATCTGCAAACATGGCGTCACGTGCACAAAAGAAAACAAAACCCAACAGCTATGAAATGGAAGATTTTGTAGGAAAACAAAATGATTGAAAAAGTGCCAGATTTCCCAACTATACAAACATGTTCAGTCAGGAACTTTCAGTCTCACCCACAATTTCAAATCATAAAAGTTAAAAATCAAAGAAGGGGGTAAAAAAAGCACACAACAACAAAAAAAAGGAATGAGAGACTTCCCTTGCACCAACACACGTGCTACAAGGCATGCAACCAAACCTCCCTCCTCTCTGTCTATCTGCCTCTCAGCACTGGAGGAGTGACTCACTCTTCTGCTCCTCAGGCTGGCGAGGAGTGGGTGGTGCCTCGATCTCCTCGTGGTCCTCGCCCTCCTCCTCTGCCAGGTGAGAGTGTGTATAGTGGTAGCTCAGGCCTGGGCGATTCTTGTAGCGCTTTCCACAGACTAATACACACACACACCGTCATACAAGAGTGTTATCGTGATACGGGAACCCTTACCAAAAAAACCCAAAAAAAAACAGGGAACAACGTGGAGCCGAGCTGGAAGTTTGGCATTCATCACTCCCAAGACAGCTTTTGCTTTTTCTGTCATTTCCACAACAGGTCATTTCAGGCGGACACGCAGGTAGCAGGTAGGACAGCGAGCTGAAGCCAGAACCAAGTTACACAGCACACACACACGCGCACACACAGAGCATCAGCTCAGAAAACACTGCTGCTTCCCTGCGGCGTTTTTTTCAGATCACGTCATGCACAGCAGAACGGTTCGCTTCGTTGTTTCAGGGGCGAAAAGCAAAAAGCCTCTCCTGCTGACATGCATGGCTCAGACAGAAGACCTGCTACTCACTGTCACAGGCGTACGGCTTGTCTCGCTCCTCCAGCGCCGCCGCCGCAGCCTCCGTCTTCTTCTTCCCATTCTTGTCACTGCGGCCCTGAAGAACCAGTAAGAAACAAACTTAAATATTGACTTTCTACAGGTGCATCTCATAGGAATATCACTGAAAAGTTCATTCGTTTCAAAAGTGAAATTAATTCCCTCTGGTTTAGTGATCTTATTTGAGATCACTAAAAGCTAAATCACTAAACTGACTTGATTTTTAGCCAGCTCAAAGTAAACAAAGCAAACAGAAGATAGTGAGCATCTTCTTTTTAACCTGAGATTAGAAAAATAAAACTAGAGTTTTTATTTTGTGACTTTGTATTGACTATAATTTTGTGTTTATGCTCACAAAAAATACTTACTGCTTAAACATTTTCACATTTTGTGCATTATACCCACAAACTTAGATCTATTTTATTTGGATGCATCATCTCAGTGCTCTGGTTGCTTGACTAACACTTTTTCTTTTCACTCAACTTTCCATCAGTTTGAACTGAACAGCCATTTTCTTTAGCAAAGACTTTTTGTGGCTTGCCTACCTTGTGGCAGGTGTCAGTAGATATAGAGATTTAACTTTGTGTCTACTTTATTTCAACGTCCTTAAATATTTTATCTGAAAATAAATATTTTAATTTCTTTTATGTTAGTAAAAGCTGACATGAAGTTTCAATACACCAGTATTGAAACTGTGTCTGTATTGAAACTGTCAGTATTGAAACTGTGTCAGTATTAAAACTTCGTGTCAGCTCCGCACGATCCAACTGAAATCTATGTATGTTTTTTTTTTTTCATCCCATACCTTTCTCTTAAATTGCACATCATCGTTTTGAACGCTCACCTTGGATTTGCTCTTGCCTCGTCTTTTGGGAGTCTCATCTTCAAAGTCTTCGTCATCCAGATCATCCAAGTAATCATCGTGGTCAAGAACTCTCTGCTGTAAGAATCGGAGTTAGCTCAAGGTTTCCGTTATGCTCACGTGTCTGAACACACATGTTCAGGCATATTTTCTACCAAAATGGTTATCAGAGTGAGCTGTCTGGTCCTGACAGGCCTGGTCAGAAGTTTACATCTAATCGGGATCTGAATGGATTTAAAATGGTTCATTTATAATTTGAATCATTCTTTCTCTATGGTGGAATGATCATACAATGACCAACTTTGATGAATGTTAATCACAGATATTTGGTTGCACAGGTTTGATCATGTTCTGGATCTTTTTTGGATTTTTTAAATCAATTGCTACAAGCAATACAAGTTTGTAGCAATAGCAGACTTCTGCCCCTGAAAAACAAGAATGAAAATATATTTAAATCTATGCTCACGATGAGTGTATGTAAACTTCTGACCAGAACTTTCCACATCAAAAAGTGACCATCTATTAAATTTAAAATCTTCATCATCTAATCACATCAGTGTTTGAAAGCTTTCAGTCTAACCTTACGAATGCGTCCAGAAGACGTGTGAGTGACCGCCGACGTGGCCGGCGGCTCCACAGTGGCCGGGTCGTCCTCAGGGGTGCGGACGTCAGACACGCCGCTCCTCCTCTCTAGGGGTTCGCCTTTCAGCAGAGCCTCCAAGCTGCTGCCGTCCACCGTTCCCAAAGCCTCACGTTTCAGACCCAGGTCTAGATCTGCTGCATTATCCAGAAAAACAGGCATGGACAACACACAGTTGTTCATAAAAAGCTACTGCTTTTAACTGTGCTTAAGGTTTTCCCAGAATTATTCAAGTCTGACAACGCCTAAATGTATCTGTAGAGGGGAAAAAGATATTTCTCAAATGCTGGTACCTGCTTTGAGAGGAGGGAAAGCCAAGCGCGGATCCTCAGGAGGATGGGAACGCCGTTTCTTCCTCCAACGGCGAGCGGGGTACGAGTACAGCTGTCCTGGAGCTATACCTAATCATTCATTGGAAACAAAGGACACCAGAGGCATTGTTGGACTGTTCTCCTCATGCATTACTTTCAACAAACAAACATCAAATATTAGTCACAAAACAGTAAATAACATCTTTAGTGGTAATTATTCACCTGCGCTCCTGTGCCTCTTCTCCATCCAGATGTAGCAGTTTGACTGTGCAACTCCAGTCTGAGAATCCAAGAAAGGCATGAGGATGCTGCGTTCTGCACAGAGACGGGCGTTGTAGCTGTGACACTGCTCCATGGCATCCCGGTAATACTGTTCTCCTAGACTGAATTCAAAATGGAGGACACAGACAGGTTAACAAACAAAAACCAGGAGAGATTTTTAAACTGTTACTGACCATTATGTACTGCAGTCCAAATTTGTATAAAGGTTTGAAATGTTGCTTGCTTTTTTCTTATCTTATTATTTCAACTCAGACATATATATATCATCTGGCCTGAAAGATGATGCAAATTCGTAACAAATTATAAACTAAAAATACTGCAAATCTTGCACAATTTTCAAAGTCAAAATTAATTATCAGTTTTTACAAATTCACAGCACATATCATGTCCAAGTACTTTATATGACAAATAGACCCTATTCATTTTGAGTTATACAAAAAAAACAAAATCGAATCAATCGCATTTCTAATAGCACAACACAGGTTTATTGACAAATTCAATTAATTTAAGTCCTGCTACTAATTTTATCATAACACACCGGTTAAATGAAGAGCGTATTTTATAGAGAAGATCTCCTTCACTGAAGTTCATGTGATCTCACCTGATTAGTGTCATTTTACCACATTAGTGGGAATACAACAGTTCTCTTTGAAGTAGCAGCAGCTTGAGGACAAGGGTCGCTTTCCTCATAAAGCCAGTCTTTCCTCACTCCCAATTTTCCCCCTAAAAACAGGCTGCTGCTGCATCTGTGTTTTACTTTCCGCCTTTGGCTATTTATTTAAAGCCATACTTATTTATAGGGTACGCAATGCGTCTCGTGGTTTCAAAGTAAAAGCCGGCATTTACAGTAGAGACGGACTGCTGCCAGAACAAAAGGTTGATTGTTAGCAACAAAGCGCCCGCCAACCGGACAGTTTATTGAAGAATTAAGTCGTCCCTTCATTCCGAATAAGCGGACTAAGTCCTTGTGGAATCACCATTTGTAAAATCACTGTAAACAGACCCGCAACTGATGGAGTTAGACACAAACATTGGCTTCACGATGAGCTCAGCTCCTTTCTAACTGCCCAAAGCTAGAAAAGCTAACCGTAGCACAAAGATAACGTAATTCTCTTGGGACAATTTTTGTATTGAACAACAGGAAAGACCGTGGGAAAATACGGCAAGCTCAGCTGTAAAACGATAACCAAATGGAAACGACTCCCAGTGTGGGTGGTCTTTACACTCTTACAACAAATAAAGGTAAACTTACACTTTCACAACACTGTCGACGGCCGCCGCCATATTTGCTTATTGCGGTTGTGTGAAGTGCCAGTGCGCCTGCGCACAGACGTTAGCGACCGTTATTACCTCCCACAATGAAAATACATGCGACGCACGTTCGTCGAATGTATGTGTGCGCGCGCGCGCGTTTGTGTACGTGTGTGTGTACAATTGGTTTATATATTCATATGAAAAATTATTTAACCCAACTTTTATCAAATTTTATATCAGTACATAAAAAAGAATCAATAAGTATGGAATCCAATTTCAATCACAGTCTAGTATGTAAATTCAGACTTACAGTGTGAGATACTATCTCATATTTTTAGACTTAGTAGATCCTTGGAACTGCCGTTTGCCATGGCTGGCTCATATGTGAGGCCCCTAAGTAGAATTTCATTTGGGGATCATTTTCTATATAAAAGGGCAAAGGGTCATCATCAGGATTGTGATAGAAGTTTCTCAGAAGCTGGAACTCACTGAGTGTTTTTTCCCCTTTTTGTTGCAAGCAATACAAACTCATAACAATCTATTTCTCTTTAATTTATGCGTTACAAAAAACACACATAGAGGCTGTGTTGTGTGTTTTTTGTTTACAGTATTGAGATTTAAAGAAGCAACTAGAATGGTTACATCTGCATGGGAGGCAGGCATATTGGATACAGAGATCAGCGCTGCCCTTTAATTTTTGAGTGCCAGGAAAGTCCAACTTCCCAATACAAAGATAATGGGCTATTATTCATAGACTAATCAGAGTTTAGACCGGACTGGCAATGCAATGTTTTGTTCACAACTAACCTTGGTGAAAAGGGTTAATTCTTGTTTATTGGTCACATGACCCCAGGCTCAAACAAGCAAGGAGCTCAGATTGGTTTTGCAAAAAATGAAAAATAAAAAAATAGACGGTTTATTAAACTATCATTTCACCAAATTAGAAAATAAAATTTCTTCCACCATGAAAGAGCATGACTATTTTCTAACTAAAACTCAAAGGACAAAAAAATGTGGACAACGAACACGAGAGGGCAGCATCACGATTACCTGTAGTGACAGAGTCCAGAAGAAAAAGAAGAAGAAGAGCCGGAAGCGAAAATAGGTAGACTGGCGAGCTAAAATATGTTTGTCATTTTATAGAAATAAGTTTTTCTTTGCATTTTAATTATCACGACGAGGTAAGATGATTCAATTGATGTTATTCGCCAGTTTATTGAAATATGAATAATCTTGGAGATAGGGTTTGAGGAGCCAAAGCTAGCATGTGAACACTAACTCAAACCGTTAAAATCCGTTAAGGTTTTCTTTTACTGGTTACGGGGGAAATGACCCGGATTGAAATGATTAAAGGAACCTAAACGGTTGATTTGTTCACACACACACATATATATGTGTACATATGCATTCTGCTTACAATCCGACTTTTTCCTTTATACGTTATAACGATTAAATACCAATGTTATGCTATTGTAATTAACTGGTGCAGTGCGCTTCCCAGACTGGTAGTGGGTGTGTTTTAATTGTGGGTAAGATGTCATGAATTAACGCAGTGATAGATTTTTACCCAAAAAACGGGAAGGAATGTTTAAACGGGACTTATTTTCACTTTGGTTTACAGTATTGTTTTTCTTTTGCTTTGATACATCTTGTATGTGTTGTCTGTATCTTGATTGGGCAGAGCAATAAGAGTATTATAGAGCAGTGATAAGATTTATGTTTTTTCTTTTAACTAAGCGCTATGATCATACAGTATTATTGGTGACAAAAAGAAATAAAACAAAACTTTAGTTTAATTATTGTCTAACTATTTCTCTTTACAGAAAGTGATTAAACACATTTCTCTTCCTCCTCTCATAGCTAACCAGCAGCACAGCAGAGATGGAGGCTTTTGGAGCAGACGATAATCCTGATGTGCAGGGGGCAGTGGCAGAAGAAGCGGGTCCTGCTGGACACAGTGAGACTTCTGCCAAGCCCGTTTCAGTTTTGCTGGAAGAAGCAGTCCAGTTCAAAACTAAAGGAAATACTTTCTACAAGCAGAAAAACATTCGCTCTGCCATTGGTCATTACCACCGTGCCCTGCTGGTGCTCCGGGGCCTCGACTCCACTGTGATGGCACCAGTGAAAGGGTTTGGACCTGAGAAACCTCCTCTCACACTGGAACAGGAGACTTTGCTTAGAAACACACAAGTTGACTGCTACAACAACCTAGCTGGTATAGAAAACAAAAGGGCTAAGTAAAGCCAGTAGCTTGTACAGGTTCAGTGTTTCAGCCGGAGAGGTGGATGTATATTTGAAGCCCTTTTGTGTCTTTTAGCCTGTTTGCTGCAGAAAGAGAAGGTGGATTCCACTCGGGTCCTGGAGTACAGCCTGCGGGTGCTGCAGTGGCAGCCAGGCAACGTCAAGGCGCTGTACCGGGCAGGGGTAGCCACTCTGGAGATGGGAGACGCACAGACAGCCAAACAATACCTCACCCAGGTCTGCAAAGAGCAACCAAATGGTAGGAATGGAGCCAGGGTGGGACATTAAACCACAGCAGCTTTAGAACTCTGATGAATGATCACTTATCAATAAAAATCAGCACTTTAGAGTGGATTAGGATGACGCAAGAGACACTAAACGGGGTTTTCTCTGTTCCATGGCTGCATTAAAACTAATACAGCATGCAGAGGTAACACTTACTAATATACAAAAAAAGCTCCGGCTTATCTAAGATCCATTCACTAAAATAGAAAGCTAATTTCATAGAGAGACTGTAGATGTGAAGAGAATAAAAAAATACCAATAGGACAAGAGAGAATGACCACAGAAATAAAATAATTAACCTGATTCTTTGGCTTTTAACTCTATGTAGTGGAAGTTTAGTCATGACATCGCCTCATTAACCAATGTCAAACAAAACTACTGGTTTAAAATGCTTGTCATATCTTATAGTTACCATCTTAAACCTTACAAGTGAGCAGTTCTATCAACTTAATTTGAGTTTTTATCCATAAAGGGCACATTTTCTTGCTCGAGTCAAACTGGAGGAATAAAAAGTTGATCATATTCAAGCTTGTTAATTTTTTGTCTAATTTCTTCAGATGAAAGTAAACTAAAAGCTAACCTTAACCAAGAAAGGGAAATTTTTAGTTACAGTTCAAAGCTAGTAAGCTGTTATATCCAGGTCTCTTCAAAAGTATTCATAACCCTCAACTTTTTCACAAGTTTTTTAGGGATGCAGTGGCGTTAACATTGGAATCAGCCAATATCTGTTTAAGTAAAGGTGGCTGCTATGAACAACCAATGTTTATTTCTGTCTTGTTACCGTTTGTGTCTCTGGAGACAGAGATACTTTTCCTTGAGTCTGTAAATAAAAAAATACAAATAATTTATATACTACATTTGAATAAAAAAATGACAGTAATTAAAAAAAATTATAGTTTGAATTCAATCATTGACTGGTTTGATTTTACTGGATGTTTGGTCTAATTTCATCTTGTGGGATAACGTACATCATGCTGAAACTGCTTTTATTTTCTCCCACAGATGCTAATGTGAGGAAGCACCTGCAGAGGGCAGAGGAGAAGCTAAACCGGGAGCTGCAGAAAGAGAGGGCCATGTATCAGGGCATGTTCTCCTCCAGCTCAAAGGAAGGCACAGTGGAGAGAGTTAACCCACCAAACAGAGCCGGTGATGGAGTTTAGATGGACTCTGTGCCAAATGAAACCTCAACCTCAGACAGGCTGGACCACCTGAGGGTAAAATACACCTGTTGAACCGTAATGTTGACAGGTTGTTGAGTTTGAAGGAGGAATAGGAATGTAAAGGCTTCTGCAGATTACAGACCGCTGGGAAGCAGTGAGCAGGACAGTAAACATGTCATGGCTGAAAATAGAAAGAAGAGGACAGAAGAGTTAGTTTCCTAGCAACATGAAAATGAAGAAAGTCAAGTAATCTGTGCTCTTGAACATCAAAGTGACTCTTTATGCACTACCAAAATGCCTCTATGATTGTCTAGTAATAGGAATGTTGGAAATGTTTTATTTAAAAATCTAGTTTGTTTTATTTCAAATAAAATGCACATATTTTAGACACATATCATTTATCAGCTTATTTTATTTCTCATATGCCACAAATTATTCTCATACAACTCTTCATTATTTTAATAATTCAATATTCATTTCAAAGTCCTGAGCAAAATATCAAGTTAAAGAGTATTTGCTTGGTTTTGGTCATCATCTGGCCAATATGATTGTACTTCAGAGGCTGTATTGCCAATTATTAAAGAATATCACATCCTCACAACAGCTATTATCACTGAACGAGTCACAGAGCAGCATGCAGAGCGGGGAGTATGTGTGCACACATTCATTCTCATGGTTACAGGGGAGTTGGAGCATTATGCAACTAAGCTTTTAATAGCCAGTAATGAGTTAATATTCAGAATGATGAAACTGAACCACAAAAGCTTCCCAGAGTTGATTTTTTTCGTCAAACTGATCTTGTTGAAACATCAAAAACCTCCAGCAAAAACACAGATTTGAAATATTGTATATTTCCTCCATTGCATTGTTTTTTAAAATATAGTTATTCGGTCAGTATTCACAAACATATGAATTGGTTATTCAGACAAATCTGGGCAAAGATGCGTTAATATTTTTTATTGCAGTAGCACAGTTCTATTCTAAAAGATAAGAAAAAAAAACATTATTTAATGTGATTTACTTTATTAAGTAATTAGGTTAACTTGTGGGGCTTTTTGTAAATCATTTATGAATTTAAACAATATTACTTTTAGAAAGAAGTTTACAGTGTGAAACTTAAAGGTTTGTTAAAATCAATGCTGGTACATTTGTTGTTTTCCCTAAAAAGCTACTAAATTTAAGCATATATCATTTCATACTAATTTTTATTTTACGCTGATCAAGTGTTCCAAGAGCCTCTTAATGCAAATGCATCACCTATTTTCCTAAATCATAGACGCAAAATGATTTGTGAATTTATTTTTATTTTATCAGCTCAACAAATTAATCTTGCAATATTTTTGTGAAAATCACTAAAATGAAAACAAAAAATAGTTTTATGGGTTTGTTTTATTAGAGGAAAGCCATTAAGTTTCCAAATATCTTTGGTAGTTCCACTGATTTTTACTTTCTGAACTGTTCTCAGCAAAAAGGAAAGGATTTGGTCAAATCAACTAAATGCACGTTTGGGTGCAGCCAGGTATGCTTTGGAGTTAAAGTCACTGAATAATTACTAACAAAGCAAAAATTATGATTGCTATATAATCTTTGCGTTATATACAGATTATATAACAATGTATTTTAATGTTCCCCATTAAAATACATTTGTCCAAACATTTGTTCAAATTTAAAACAAAACGTCAATCTGTATCAACCGCCTAAAACAGCCGGACAAATATGCATCTTTCTTCTCCAATAAATATATTAAATTTAAATGTTTGGTGTGAAATTGTGCTGCTGCAATAAAAGTTTTACCCACCATTACCAGGAGTCCCAACAAATAAGTTTGCTGATCCAAAATACAAGCTGCGTTTCCGTTTATCATATAATTGTGCAATTTGACATTTTGAAAATAAATTTGCTTAATGGAAACACATCAATTTAGAACAAACTCATCTGTTGATAAGTTTTGCCACTACGATAGATTTTTTTTGTCGTATCTAAATTGGTTTATCTCACAAAACTGGAATAGAGATAGTTCATTCGCATCACACCAGTCACATGATCAAAAACCGGATGTTGCCACTGGCACAAACCACGAAGTAGAAGAAGAGGAAGAGGAAGTGGTTGGATGATCAAGGTGCAGGAGGGTTTTCAATGACTTATGTGAACAAACTTATCCATGTGTGATTTTAACTGCCTTTCTTATTTTAATGGAATAAATAAGAAAGAGATTGTGTTTTTTCGATATTCGCAGAATATCAAAGGTTCTGCGAACATTTGTAATGGAAACGCAGCTACTCTGAGCTTCAAAGTAACCCATTAGCATTTTGTCGCTTTTTCCTTTAGTTTGTGAGGATATCAAAAGTGGCAATATTGGTTCAAATTTACCAGATTATTAGTAGAAGGAATGAAGATATTGTAATGGCAAGTTGGAAAGACTTTATATGTGCCAGAGAGGACCTTTCATGTAGATCCTAAAGGCAGCATCAGAGATCTGAATAATCGGCAAACAAAACTAGATGGCACTTCCTTTACATCAGATATAATGCTAAGCACAAACGGTGTTTTGAATGTAACATGAGGTTCGTTGGCTGTACAAGTGTCACTTCTTGGATGGCTTTCGTTTGAGACTAAGAGACCTCATGGAGCCGAACACCTTCCTCCCCAGATCCCTCAGCGACCGAGAGCGCTGCAGCGGCAGCCGTGGAGGAGGGGAAGGGGAAAACGACGGCGAGGACAGAGACGAGAGCGACTGGCAGCTGCCCTCCAGGCTCTGGGAGCGAGACAAGTTGAAGAGGCTGGCGGTGGAGGACAGTCGCTTGTCCTCTTCCTTGGCTCTCAGCAGTCTGACGCCTTCGTCTCTGCTTGTTCCACCCTGCGCTACATCGAAGGAGGAAACCCAGTGGCCCCTCTTCGCCAGCTCCTCCCTGTGGCTCCGAGGCACCAGCAGACCCTGGGACTCACTCCTGAACAGAGCCCTCCTGGAGAGCCGGAGGCTGGAGCTGCGTCTCTCCCCGTCCTCTTTCCCTCTCGACCTGGAGAAGACGGGGGAGTGATCAACCTTTGGCTTCCTGTCGGAGGATCCCTTGGCTCGTCGGTGCTCCCTCCTCCAGCTTCCCATGTTCCCCCTGCTCCAGCCATATCCGTATTCGGCTCTGTCCATCTCCTCCTTCTCGGTCTCAGACTCTTTCCTCCACAATCGGCCCTCAAAGCCCCTCCACAGTTTGCTGGAGGACTTTCTGGGTGTGTGGGCTGCCTCCTCGGCCCAAACGGAGCTGTAGTCCTCTCTCCTGGCGTAGCTGCTCACAGTAGCGGCCCTA
The DNA here is from genome assembly GCF_002775205.1 of Xiphophorus maculatus. Classification (NCBI taxonomy): domain Eukaryota; kingdom Metazoa; phylum Chordata; class Actinopteri; order Cyprinodontiformes; family Poeciliidae; genus Xiphophorus; species Xiphophorus maculatus. Next base: position 14,121,306 of record NC_036465.1, on the reverse strand, counting down.
ACCAGCTTATGGGAGGCGTGTTTCCCCCTGTAGAGCCCATCTCTCTCCACCTTCTTCCACCTGCCCCCACCTTCACCTCCTCCCCCACTATGTCGGAGCGAGCCACCTCTTGGTTGGAGTCCTCCATGCTCCCAAGAGGAGGTTCGGTTGTTGTGTGGCAGGGAGCACTGGAAAGGGGAATCCCGCCGAAAAACCGAGAGAGGGGTGGCCCCCATAGGTGACGGCTTGAGGGGGCGAGGAGGAGAGCGAGCCCTTGGGGTAGGGTGTGAAGCTGGGGAGGAGGCTGTAGAGGAGGGAAGATCAGACGGAGAAGGGATGTGCTGGTAGTGGCATTGTGAGGAGTACTGAGGAGGGGGAGGGATGTGGATGGACTGGTATGGGTGAATGGGACTGTTGGAGTGTGAGAGAGGAGGGGTGAGGCTGGACTGAGACTGGGGGGAGTGGGTGACACTGAGGGAGAGCTGGATCGGCCGCTGTGGGCTGGTTTCCATCAGCCTGCCGTAGTCGAGCGATGGATCCCTCTGCGGAGTCAGGTGAGTTTTACTGTGGCTCCTCACCGCACCCGCAGGATCCGTTTGGAAGCAGTCAATATCCAGCTCCACACCTTGCTCCATCAGTCCCACCACCACGGCCCGAGACAGACCAGAGAGGCGTGAGATCTCCCCCACCATCGGGGAGTCTTCACTCAGCTTGGGACTGGAGCAGGACTCTTGGATCAAGCTGCTGCGCTGAGATCCAGGAGCCGATCCCGTGTTTGACACAAAAACTGGCTGTCCCACCTCAGGCGGAGCGCCGGTGCTCCAATCCAACGAGCGACAGAAGGAAGACGATCCAAACGCCGGAGTGGCTCCCGAGCTCGGCGGGACCTCCAGGGAACTGCGGTGGCTCAGACTGCTAGGACAAGTTGAGATCCGAGAACGAGACCTGACTCCTGCGGTGGGAGTGGCAGATGACAGAGATTTGCAAGACGCAGCCGAAGTCATGTTCACATCACTCTTTATGGCTCCACTGCTGCTGTTTTTGGCTGCGTCGGCGGGTCCGCGGTTAGAGTTCAACCCTGGAGCCAGGTTCAAGTTGAGGTTGAGATGCAGATTGATGCTTAAATCTTCTCCGGTCGCTGAAGGGAGATTACCCAGGTTGATTGAATTCCTGGTGGTCTTTTTCCCCATAGCGCTGAGGCTGACTCTGGCCGAGTTTCCCAGCAGGGACTTGCAAGGAGTGGTGCTTCCACCCGGCTGTGTGGGGGGTGTATTACGGCTCTCAAAGGCAGATAGAGATTGGGTGGAGCCGTGACTTTTTCCAGGAGTACAAGGACCTCTCTGCGGGATTGGAGCAGGAGCAGCAGGTGACGTGAGATCGGAGGTGGAGGAGTTCACCTGCTGGTGGTACTGGCAAGCCAGGCGAGTGATGTACTGCTCCAGGTGTGTGACAGAGGCCAGAGTGGGAGGCTGCTGAGGCAGGAGAGGGGCAGCGTCAGGCTTCGCTTCTCCCGCCTCATCGTCTTGGACTCCTTCAGAAGTTGTGGAGGATGATTGTTCTTGGTTCAGGGAGGTAAAAAGGGGGCTCTGGAGGGCGACGGCGTGCAGCGGGCTTGGATAAGAGTAGACCTCTTTGGTTCGACGAGACACCAGGTCTGTGCAGTAGCAGGGGTCCAACTTAGGCTTCAGCTGCACAGAGGAGGGGGATGAAGACGGATTTAGAAGGGGGATGATGAAAGAGACCAGGGAGTCACCGACCACCGTGCAAAGATCAGACAGAAAGCTGAGACCAGAGGCATCACTCTCCTGAACAGCTGTAAAGACAAAAAGAAAAGCATGAATAAATACAGTTTTATAGTTTTCAGTTAAATCATCCAGGTTGTAGCAGATATAAGCTTGTGATAACCTTATTACACTAAAACAGACTTCAATGTAGATTGAAATTTTATATGATAGTTGAGAATTAATGTAGTGACAGAAAAATTCAGCCCACTTTCCTCCGATACCTTTAATAAACTTCAGTGCAACCTCAGAAGCCTCTTAGCTAGCAAAAGACAAATCTATATTTTCTGTGAAGGCCTCGGAGGTTTGCTAGAGAACAGGTGGGAGAGTCTTTGAACATGACAATTATGGCTGAAAGGATTAATCGGATTAATCGTGTTGAATCTAATTTAGTAACTGATTAATTGTTAACTGGAGAATACAGACTAAAACATCTGATTTCCTGAAAGGGCAACACACTCAGTAAGTGAGCCAAAACAATTTAGCTGCAGATGTATCGTTTGCTATAAATGATCAAGCATATCCTAAAAAACGACGTTATTGTATTTTAAGCAATAATATGTTTATTTTATTATTTAAAAAGTATCTGAGTTATTAATTTAAATGAAAAGTATTAAGTGGTTAAATAAAGAAAATGCAGAATGTGTAAATTGTTTTGTCCAGTGAATTAATTAATAGTGAAAATAATCAGTAGAATAATCGATAACTTCACTACTTTGTGTTTGCCTATCGCATAAAAAGGTCAAGGACCATGGATACTTTTGCAAGACCCTGTAAAAGTTCACCTGGATCATCTGGAGCAGGAGCAATCGGATCCTCTGCTGGTTCGGTTTCCTCTGAGTTGCCGTCCGTCGCAGGCTGCTGCAGCTGCACTACACCTTCTGACCACAGGGTGTCAGTGTTGTCAGCAGAAGCAGGAACTTGTTCCCACGACTTTGGGGGTCTAGCGGGGGTCACCGGTCCAACATGGGCAGCTTCACTGGACACGGAGTAGCAGGAGTCCGACAGAGAGCTCCCACTTACAGAGTAGAAACCTTAAAAAATAGAAAAAGGCTGTTTTATCTGTGTAGGTTTAATTTTTGAATAAAGAGGCATCACCTATAGATACTGAAATATTATTAAATTTCCAACAGAAGGGTGTGCCCTGACTGCTTAACTAAGAAGTGTAAGAGAGTGTGAGAGTGTTTATGGCTTCTTAAACAGTGTGACAAAGACAGTAAAAAAAAAAAAAGTAGAAACTGAACAAGTCCGGGTCAAGTCACTCAGAGTTCAAGTAAATAAACCTAAAAGAAAAGATTGTGGTTAATGTTTAATGGGAAATCTCTCACCTATATCAGAAGGTGACAAACCGTGGGTCATTATCTCCCACTTCTGCGGCCGACAGGGTGTGTGTTCTGGGCGTGTATTTACCTGAACTGGGTCTGGAGTCGCTGTCCAGGTGAACCACGCCGCTGGAGTCCGGAGTCGGAGGGGAGAGGAGATCTGAGGAGGCGTCCCAGGAGAGAGTGGACCACCGGGAGTTACTCCCCCTGCCAGATGAGGACTGGACGGTCACATCCCCCGAGTTACTGAGACACTCCTCTGGGCTGCTCTGACAGCCTGACCCCATTGTGTTTGAGGGGGAGGCCGCCTGAAAAAACAAAAAAAAAAAAAAAAAATGAGATTAGTTGCTTCGAAGGAGCCAGGCTGTCTTGTAATCTTTTAAAGTGGTCCTAATCAATAGTTGTTCAGGCGTTTTGAAACTTTTTTTCCTGCTTTTGCCCTTATTTTCCGATCTGAACTATGACAACATGTTGTGCAACATGTTCTCAGAAAGCTGAAGAAAGAAGTGTGAGACCTGAGGAAGCTTTCAGTACAACCTTACACCCAACAAAAAGCAGGTTAGCTTTAAATAAAATTCAGTTTTCAATTCCTTTTGACCTATTTAGGCGCCAGAAAAAACTTTAAAATGTTTCAAAAGTTTAAAGGCCACCCTGTAAGTCAGAGCGGAGACTTGGTGCTAAAGAAGAAACACTCTCCATTAAATTAGTGTTCACATGTAGCTGGCTGTACTCTTTGCAGTGCCCCCTATCAGCGTTCAAGATAATTGGATGTGTCATCTTCCCATGAAAACTGGTTCAAACATGCCCCTACATTTAGATCTCAGGCAGCTTCTTACACACGTTAAGAGTCTCGTCTCTAGAGAAATACAAAATCAGCTTTTCACACAGCATAACAAATACAAATCAGCAGGATTAAATAATATAGTGTCTTGCAAATGTATGAATCCCTGAAATGGTTTTAGAAAGAGCAAACATGTGGAAGAAAGAACTCTGGTCAGTTTTATTTTGACTAGCAAACATTAAGTATGATGGAAATCTAACACAAAATCCTCACTTTAAAACACAGTGGTGACAGCATCATGCTGAGGGGACGCAGCCAGGAGTGCTGGAGCTAAATACAGAGCAACACTGGAGGAAAATCTGCTACATGCGGTGAAATGATCATGGCTGGGTCTGAGGTTCAGCTTCCAGAAGAGCTTAACAACCCCAAGCATGCAGCCAGACATGTTATGAATGCATCAAAGCATGTGCTAGAATGGCCTAGTCAAAGTCCAGACTTGAATCCAACCGCGAATCTGTAAGAAAACTTTTAAATTTGTTGTTTACAGTCATACTGACTGAGCTTGAGCAGTTTTACTAAGATGAATGAGCAAAAACCTTCATGTAGATCTGTGAAAAACTGGTGAAAGCATCTTTTAAAAGTCTTGATTTTTTATTTATTCACTCAGTCATCAAATGATTTGTTATCCATTAGGGCTGAAACGATTCCTCGAATAATTCGAATCCCTCGATTATTACAATTCCTTGAGGAAAATTTACCTGCCTCGAAGCTTCGTTAATTTATGTTTTGTTATTTAGCGCACCGTGTTCCGGCCGGGACATTACTTGCGTCTCTCTTCCGCCTCTGAGATGCTGATGAAAGCTAAGTGTTAGCAGCATAACGTCCACTTTTCAAGTTCGGCCCATGAGGATTTTGTTGATTTATGATAATGCTCGGGTTTTTATCGTTTTGGGGGGCACCAATAAGCATCCTTAAAATGACTGGCGCGATTCCTGGAGTACGGCAGCCTTTCTCCTCCCGGAGCTGCTGGTCCAGAGCGAACGGCGGGACGAGCGCTGCAGGAGTATTTATACAGGTGAGCGGATAGACTGAACACGGCGGGCGGCTGAGTAGTTGATGGTTACAGTGTAAGTGTAGCTTTACGGACGAGCCGCACAATAAATTTCATATCTTCCCGGTCGGAAATTATTGAGACGGTACATGGCTGATAGATGAGTTTCTGAGTGTGACGAACGAAGGTGCCGTAAATATCCTGTATTGCTCCCCCCATTCACTTTATTGTTAAACTGAATATAATTTCTGATTTTTGTATAACTTTTCCTCAGGTTAACTAAGAAAGTGAGCTATTATTGTTACAGGTTAGTTTTCTAAAATACAAAAAAGTAACTTAGAGATGCTCAAAAATGCAATATTGGACTAATATTGATATCCGATAGTAACACAGGTGTTATGCCAGATTTACCAATATTTTATTTTACAATTTTTTTTTATCCGATTACTCGATTAATTGCACTAATAATTGATAAATTACTCGATTACTAAAATATTTGTTTACAACAGCCTTACTATCCGTACTTCAAAACACTGAAACAACTTGAAATGGCAGAAGCATAAGGCCTGTCAAATTAAATTAAACTACCCGTTCATAAATCACTTAAATTTATATAAAAAACATTTTTTATGATCTGAAAATAAAAACTGGAAGCTATGTTTTCCCTTTACTTCCTACAACTAATTTATATTTGTTGTGGGTCAACTATGTGAAATTACAATAAAATACACTGAAAAAAAATTTATTGACTACTACTGACAAAAAAAAAACCCAATTTGAATTAAGTAGGAATATTTGTGAACAACTGGAGCGCTATCAGGAGTAGAAAATATAACAATCATCCTGAGAAACTTCAATAAACAGGGGAAATGATAACAAAACTAAAACCGACCAGTTTCTGCTTTACCTTTTGAGACTTTACCAGAAAACCAACGAAACCCTCCTCAACTATTTAATGAGCTCACTCTGCATGTACAGTTCAGAGACGCGCAGATCTGTGAGAAGAGACATGTAGGACCATGTCTCCGATGAGGTCACTCCACTCTCAGCAGAACAAGCAGGAATAACAGCTGTCGGGTTAGCAAAGTGCCTCCATTTACCAGATTAGTAATAGCTCAATAGAGTAAACCCCCTCACCCTCCAAATCCCCGACCCGGCCCTCCAGGAGACCAGGCAGGAGCGGCGGGATGAGTCTGATCGAGCCCAAACAAGAGCAACACTGTGAGTGGTTACTGAGGAAACAATACAGGTAGTGACTCACTGCTGGGGTGACAGGAGACGAGGGGCGAGTGTGGGTGTGTGGGGGGGGTTTCAGCAGATAATGGGAGAGGACAGATGATGTAACAAAGAGCAGTCAGAGCGGCAGAAGGGAAGGAGGAGGGGACGGACGGACGGACGGACGGGAAAAAGTGGGTGAAAGAATGTCAGACTCTGATCCAGCTCAGGTTTACCCCCCCTCTCCTCTTATCACTTTGCTAACAGCTCTTTATGTTTCTCGTGGGTGACCAAAACGAGTGCGAGGGACATGAAGAAAAAAAAAGAGGAATAGCAGAGTGAGTCACTGAGTGAGTGAAGGCAGAGGAGGGAGGGAAGGAAGGAGCGGTTGCCGGGCGAGGAGAGAAGGGCATCTTGAAGGACCCCCACCTCCCCCCACGCTCCCTTCGACAAATAATCCCCACCACTGCCGCCACCATCTCACCCACTTCTCTAATATCCTCAGAGCCCGCTGCCCCCGACTCACCATAGCTACAGCTCTCTAACTCTTGCTCGCTTCGCCTCCCACACAGACTCAGAGCCGCACAACATGCAGGCCCGAAATATTTCACTCATCCCCAGCCTGGATCCGCGCGCTCCCTTCCTATCTGAGCCATGAACGCACATCTGAGCCTGCGTTCTGGGTTGCTTTAACCCAAGTTTTAGCGAAATAACCCATAAGCATCTGCACAAAACCGTCCCGACATCACAATGCGATGCACGTTATGGGGTATAATCTTACACAGTGATCAGATTATAAGACAGCAGAGGGATAGGAGGTCAGCTCTGAGCTCTGTAATATGATATTGCTTCATGTGAGGGAGGAGCTCAGCTCCCCTTTGGAGCAATTTGCAGAAAATGTGCGGGTCGATTGGACAATAACGCAGCTGCACATGCAATTCACCTCCTCCTAACAGGTGCATGACGTCACCAGCCTGAAGAAGAGTGATCACAACGATAATGATGATGACGATGCTGTCGCAGGGCGGAGCGAGCATTTTTTTTCTTTTTTTTTTGTAACTTCCATGCAGCATGTTATTTATTGTTTCATGCATTATTAATGTCAGATTGGAATATAAAGGCGGCCCACGCTGCGTTTCTGCGTTCAGGCTGCAGACGGAGAACCTGCAAGGATCGACATTTCAGAGCTGCTCTGTTAGCCGCAGAGACTCCCCCCAAACCCCCAGAGGCAAAAAATAAGAGGGACAAAAGACGACTCACTCCACAAGTCAGAGTAATGTCCCTCCCATGTAAGGAGACGCTTTCCAATTTCTTGTTTTAGGATACAAAACCCTCAATAGAAGCACAAAAAGCATAATTGTGAGACAGGGCTTTATCCCACAATTATCCCTATAACTGGTTTGTTGTCTTGATTAAATGTTTAACATTAAAGTCATTTGCTCCAATTTCACACATATTCAGTATATATAAAGAAGAAAATGCGATCAACTCTTGAAAACCTGAGGAAAAGACCTGACTATAGTTACAAAAATGTCTTTATTATCGCCATGTCTGTAAATATAATTATTCCATTCAAATCTAGGACAGAATTTAGACAAAAGTTTATAAACGTCTACAAAATACTTTAAAAACATATTGACGTGATTTGTGTGCCTTTTGCCTAAGTGTAAAGCTAATAATTCACAATCATTTCTGCATGCAGAGTCAAGAAATATGTTTAAGAAATGAATAAATGCAAGCAAAAACAAGGCAGTGCGAAACGCTGAATGCATCAGCATATAATCATTATGAAGATTATATGCTGATTTATCCAGCATGGAGGATGAAGTCATGTTAAAACTGGTTTCAGTAGCTTTTTCTCAGTCAGCCTGGTAGTGAGATGTGCTCAGGAATGAAACTGATTAATTTATAAGGCTTTTGCTAAACTATTGAAAGAATGGCTTGCTGATTTAAACTCCTGTCAACACTAAAGGAACTGTATCTGTTGTATTGCTTATTTTTATGGTATTGTCTCCATTTTCTAGGCAGTAATGTTTCATTGTCTTTTTCTGTTTAGTCCAGTCTCACGTCTGTGTGTTTGTCTCATATTCTTGTATTTGTTTGCTTTTGTACCATCATTGTCAAAGGGCTACAGATGAAAAACTCATTATCGTGGGTAAAAATAAAGAGCATTTCTAGACGGCAGATACGGCTTTACTTAAGAATAAAAATCATGGATGGCAACAAATGTTTTCAAATCTTAAAACCGTAGGAAATCATTCATTTTTTGCCTTGAAAAACTTTATGCTCACAAATAAAACCTGTAGTTCCCACAAGATTTTTGTTGCCACAATGGCATTGGCTTTGGATTTTAACTTCAAGGTCTCATTTCTTTTAGAAATACAGAAACAAAAACTGTTTCCAGAAGAGAAACTGCTTTAAAGGAAAAGTTCATCCTTCTCACTTTCAGAAATCTAACCCAGTTCTCCTGCAGCAATGGGGGGGGAAGCATCAGTATTGACCTTTCACCTTTGGAATCTCAGAGCCACACATCCATTTGACATATTTCTTTTAGAAAAGAAAAACAGATTGTTTTGTGTTTACAAAAAAAAGGTAGAGTTACTCTGCTGCACTATGTCATCATCTATGTGTGTTTATTCTGTTTTACAGACAGATGCTTCCTGTAAGTTTAGAATAAGTTTTGTATTTTGGTTTTCTGCTTTTAAATTTAAGATTTGCCCTTTAAAGTGAGTGAATTTATTATAGGTGGATGCATCCCCTTTTCATCCAATGCAAATTAAGAGAGACCCTGCAGCGTGTTCCCTCCATCTCTCTCTGTGTTATCTTCGGAGGGAACGTTTATTTTTGCACACAGAACAGCAACAACGGGGATTCCAACTCGGCCTCGACACCCATTTCAAAGACGAGAAGAGCTGCTACAAGCTGGTATCAAGTGAGAAGAAGTCAAAAGATAAGAAGCATGTTTCAGTCACAAAACGCACATTTCCTTCCTTCAACCAGCGTTGTTTTGGAACAAAGTTATTTTTCTGGAAGATCTATCTCAGACCAAAAACCTGGAGTAAATAAGATTCTTTTGAAAACCAAACCCACAGATTACAACATACACTAAATGATAGAGACAAATCCGCCGCTGCTGCACTTTAAATCTCCTTTTTCTCTGTAATTTCTTTTCACCTAATTATGGTCCTCTCTTGCAACAATTACAACCGTTTTTATTCCCGTTTATGCAAACGTTGATGTAAGGAAAGGGCCTGACGGGGGCAAAGGGCAGAGAGCCAGGCTGCTCTGACCAGCCAGCAGCTCCCCTTCGGAGGCGAGAATGAGTGCTGCTGCCCGGCCTCCCCGCAGGATCCCTCCGCACCACAGGCGGGGAGGGAGGGGGAACTACGGAAAAGATGTTGGCTGGTGGGTGGCGAGGAAGGCTGCACAGAAGGAGACGAGCTTCCATCCAGATGCCCACTCTCAGATCGCAATTTTCGTTCTCGCTCTGTTCAGAAACGAAGCTTTAAGATGCGACTTAATGTTGCGGCCATAAGCAGCACTCTGCAGAGGAGACCTCGTGTTTATGTGTATCAGTATTCTGCAGGCTGCTGACTAATGTGACTCACGGTGTAATAACAGTTTGTTCAAAGTGACCGTGATGAAGTATCAGCTGCTCAGAGTAACGGCGAGATGGTATTTATTGTAGCCACCGGCGGCTGATTTCATATCTGAAAAGAGAAACCTGCAAACACAGCGCGGAGCTGTAATGTCATTGCTTTGTCAGATCTAGAGATAATCCGGAGATAATCCATGACGAACTGATCCACCACATCCACTGCTGTCTAATTGTATCCTCTCCGAGGTTCAGCCACAAAGACGACGGCCCCGACGGTGAATTTTGTCGTCAACAGGAATATCCCTGCATGGAAATCTTTTCATAGAACTCGGCCGCTTTGCAGAACAGGAAGTTCCCAAAGAGAGAACAGAAAAAAGTGAATTTGTTACCGATTAATCTGCCTAAGCTGTAGCTAAAAAATAAAAAAATAATGTTAGAATTTTGTCCTGGGAATTAATCGATCGCTGGAAACAATCCAGAGGTTTTTCCTCCAAAGCAGCGCAGCGATACGCTTTCTGTCCAACAAGGTAAAGTCAGAACAAAAAAAACATAAATCGATGTATTCCTGTTTTTGTGAAGTCATCCATGTTTAAAAGAAGGATATCACAAAACAAAAAGAGGCCGTAGTATTTTATAACCATACAGTAAAGCCAGTAGAAGTTAGTTTTAAACAGCTCTTACCGATTAGAAGAAAAACAAAAAACACAACGTAAAAATTTATTTTCTAAAGCCAAGCATCAATAATTTCCTTTCAGCTACAAAATATAAGTAAAATATGCAATTGTGATATTATAGCTGAGGATATCTGTTGCAAATAACCCATGTTTCTCACTAATCTCTATCTTTTCTGTTATCATGAGGTTTTCATCACTCTCCATGACCTTTAGCGTTGGTAAATCTGTGTCAAGTGTGGGCAAACAGGGCAGAGAAAGTTCATCCAACTGCAGAGCGCGAACACACGGCACGTGGAATATAAATAACTTAACAGATATCTACCAACGCTTTGTGATTGCAAACTGAAATTGTGATTCAACATATTGTAGCTTTGAATACCTACTTATTTTTTTTTTATCTTAAGCATAAAAATGAGATGTTTGCGATGACATCAAGAAATCAACCAAAAGTCAAATTGTTTCATAAATTTTTTCTCCATATTTTTAGCTCGAGGTTTTCCTGCAAAAATCCACCGTCGTCTTTCCGTCATCAGCAAAATTGATGTCTGTAATAATTTTGATACAGATTCCTGTCCTGCATGTCGACCCACGTTGCCCTCATTCTCAACACAAAAACAGCAGCATTTATTCCAGGCCGAGGTTTGGAGGAAAAGGGAAACAATTTAACATTTTTATGCAACAAGAAAATAGAGCGAAACTATGACGTTCAAGGAAAACGATACATTGTTTTCAACATTTTTACAAACAAAAACCTGAAAAGTGTGGCTTGCATTTGTCCTCTGTACTACAGCCAACTTCTGAATCCGTCTGTGTGCAATTTAATCTCAGGATGAATCCAGCTGCTCTGTAAAGGCTTTGGGGGGTTTTAAGAAAACAAACAGCATCTTCATGATGCCAAGGGAGATAGAAAGTCATTTAGAAAGAAAGCTAACACCTGAACACACAATCCCTGTTAGAGGATTCAAAAGACCTGAGAGTAAAGCGGAGATTCACCTTCCGGCAGAACGAACACAGATGTCCTAGTTGATTCCTCGAAAGCTACTGTAACGCAACTTGTAGATGCATCCTTTCTCAAACAGTCCTGAATCAAATGAATAGCTTGTTACCAGGTCTCTGCAGAGCTGAATGTTACGCTGATGACGGGATTCAGCCATTTGGTTCAGGTGTGTTGGATCAGGGTGTGAAACCTTAAGCAGTGCTTAATCAGTGCCCACGGATGCTTTCCCTCCAATATGACAGAGATCAAGGCATTTTGCATTAGAAAAAAGCTGCATTTTTAAGTTTTTACATGTGCAAAGCTGGTAGAGACGAAACCCAAAAGCTGGCAGTGAATTGACTCAGAGGAGCTGCGTACACAAACACACAACACAAGATTTTTATGTAATCTGTGCCGTTTTTTCATCACTTCAGTTACGCATCACTTTGTTTTTGGTCTATTAGATATAATTCCAGTGAAATTGTCTATAGTCTGTTCTTTTTTGCAAAGAATTTGACGTTTAAAATCAATTTATCCATAAGGCTCTAATGAGCTGAAAACTGCTGAGTGATGGATAAATCCTTCTTCTAGCCTCTTTAGAGTCGAACAGGATGTTAAAGTGACCTTTAGAGGCGAGATGGACCAGCAGGGTCGACCTTGAAGCTGGTTCTGGTTCCCCTGACCTAAATGACATTTGCTCCATGTGACCGCCACTCAATCTAATAACCAGCCACCATGCTCGGATGAGCTTTGGCTCGGTCTCAATCAAGCGGCTCCGTTGAGCTCCAGGCGCAGCCTAAAAATCCGCCCACTGAGCCGCAGAGGGACCGGATCCTTGGCAGATCACCGCCAACTCGCATTCATATTTAATAACCCCGTCATGTCGCCACCCGGGCTGCGAGCTGACAGACGCACAGACTGACCTGTTGCCTGCGGGATGTCGCAGAGCCACGCTCGGTATCCGACGCGGCGCTCTCCGCCTCCTCCGCCCGCGGCTCCCCGGGCGCCCGCTCCCTCAGCGCGGCGTCCACCATCTCCAGGTGTTTGCGCCGGAGCACCTCCAGCTCCAGAACCCCCGCCAGCGTCGCTTTGAGGCGCTCTCCGATGCGGACCCGCTCGGTGCCCGACCAGAGCGAGTTTACGCAGCCGCGGCGGGCGGCCATCCTGGGAGACGGCGGCGGCAGAAATGAGGCTTCGGACCGGGATTTACGGTGTAGCTCCGGGTAGAGCCACGCAACTCCGGACGAACGCTACTAACATAGCTATAATTGACTGAAATGCAGCCCTGTCCATCTGTGCAGAGCCGCGCAGCTCTCACCCTTACTGCAGCCAAACTGGAGCCAATCAGTCCAAACCCTCAGCAACTCATTCCTCACATCGGCTTGACTTTCCTTTGACATCCTCCGGTGTTCCCATCAGCCCGCTGGACTCCGTGCGCTGCGTCCCCAATGAGACAATGCAACAGACTGAGCGGGGAGATACATGTGGGAGCTGGCGGCGGAGAGGAGGAGCCACTGGTCCGGACCTGCGCACGGATTGGACGGACGGGATTTTCGAATGGACGCACAGAAACCTCCCCGCATGTCCGACTATAGTGTGCAGGAATTTGACCACAAGTAATTTATTGTAAACAACCGAGTAAACTGTTTGGAGAATCTCTTTGTTCATTCATTTAATATTGGGGAGGTATAGTCTGATTAGTAAATCATTAGTATACATGTACGCTAATGATTTGACTATACCTCCCCTCAGCGGTGGAGTCTAATGAGAATTGTACTCTCTATACTTGGCTGAATAACACGTTTTTCAGTCTCTCTCAATTAAATTAAAAAAAAAAAAACTTTGAAGATTGTTCTATGAAAAACACAACGCGCAAATATGCCGTGAAATCAAAGGAAAATTGTACATTTTCTGAAAAGTGTGGCATGCATTTGTATGCTCTAATTAGAAGCGCGCCATCCTGCATATTTAGGCATGATGCGATGCCAAAACATGGCTCATCTGTTTGACATCAATGCTGACGTCTAAACGTCTTATTTAAGTTTATATAAAACCTCTGACCTTTAGGTGTTTGTGCGGTTTTCCCTCCGAGTTGTTTTGTTCAAACCGCAGACAAAATTTAGACGAAGTTTACAGGCGTCTATAAAATACTTAAATAACATTAACAGGATTTGTGTCCCTAAACAAACAAAGTGTAAAAATGTATCATTTGAAAGCAAATCGAAACATTTCTTTAAAAGTAGAGACGAGAAACTACAATACAAAAATGAAATAAAAGCTCAAGATGGAATCTGAAGCTAAAGTTATCGATCTGAACTTGGTATCAACATTACCGATATTTTGCTCACCTGGCCGCTGACAGCATCAGTGGAAAAGCAACTTTAAATCTATTAGTTCATCTGTTAATTAATATTAATGATAAATGTTGTAAGTATTTTAATCTGGAGGTTTTGGGTTTGTGTTGCTGAGAAAGTTGCCTTAATTCACACAACGAATGCCAACCATGATAAAAGTGAATCTAAAGTAGTGTTCGTGTTTAGACGGCAGGTAAATTTATTATCCCAGTTACTGGGAATAACGTTATTCCCATGCACTGCTGACCCCTAGTGGTCAATTTTGGAACAGTTGGACAAAGTTTGGCAAAGTTCCCGATAAAATTAAATTTATTTTAACGACATATATTTATATTTCCCTTTTATTTTACTTGCTGCTTTCTGTCCTGAAGCTCTACTCATTATCACCATCTTCAGAATTAAATAATTGAGCTTTAATCAATTATTTAATGTGATTGAAGCTCCCGGAGTTTTTCCTTTGTTGCCAGTAAAACTATTGTTGAAACTTGCAACTGTTTTTTTCCTTCTGAGTGAAAACTTTCAGCCCAGATTTTAACTCTCATTACATATTTTATGTCACTATATTTTTTTAATCAAATTAACCAGAGCTGGCTAATTGTATCACACGCAGATGAGTCACGCAGCAATCAGCCTGCTATAATCAAAAACAGACTCAATTTACAGAGGATGATAAGTCTGAGGAGAACATCATGGCGTCTTTCTAACCTGTAATAACATTATGTCTTAATATTATTATCAGTTGAACTTTACTAGAGCTACTAGGTATATAAATTTAGCCTAAACTATTTAATTGAGAAGTTAAATCTATTTAAAAGTAGAAAAAGAACTTGCGTTGTATCTAATCTAACATTCCTGAGTTTTAATAGCTGGAAATCTGCAACCTGGCGCCGCTTTAAATTTAAATTGTGCTGTATTATTTTTTATAAACTCACAGGAAGAAAATGTTTTCTTGTGCGCTTCAAATGCAAAATTTGAGAGAATAGGTGGATTGTTCTGGTGTTATTGTGTGAATCATTTACTGATGATAAAAGTGAAGCAAGAAATCTTACATGAGGGCAAAACGCAATTAACTTTTCTCGCAATTTCAACCAGCAGAGGGCGGTGTTTCACCACGACACACCATCTGATTGGAGCTCCGTGTCCTTTGCCGTCTTCCACGACTTTTATCTCTCCAAAATAAAAATCTGGCCATATTCGCACACACTAAATGAAAATACACAAGTTAATCTTTATGTGATGGAAAATGTTGCAGCTTAGTCTCTTAAGTATAATTATTAAATCCCAGTGAGTCTTTGATAAGACTTGAAAATAGATTTTTAGAAATCATCTACATCTTCTCTGATTTTGCTCAGCTGCTTTGAAAAGAGAGCCAGAGGCAAGCAAAAGCTGCTTCTACAAAGTATAAATTCAGGACGGCTGAATACGAATACACTTTTAGACTTTTATATGTACAACATTTTAAAAACAGACGTGCAGAAGTTAGAAAGTGGAGAGTGCTCAGCTTCAGGATGGCCTCGGGAGGTTTTCCAGGCGTCTCATCACGGCTTGGTGGGCTGCCGTAATTATACTTTTCTTTTTGTGTGCCTGAAAAGCATTTTTCAAGTCTCACGCTGATGTGAAAATGCTCCGTTGCAGGACAGTGCGAGTCTCTGCATCCTCACCCAGGAGTCTTTGGACTCCTCCCTGCTCTGCGGCTATAAAACCTCGGCGCTCTCCGCAGCTCGCTGAGGTTCGCTTACTTCCAACCATTGGCCTTTCCAAAACCGTCCCAAACGACGAGCAAACATGGCTCCTTTTGAGAAATCCATGGAGATGACGCCCTTCAAGCAGAGGAAATGCCTCGGTAAGACTCTCTTAGTTCTGTTGCATCGGTTCATGACGCCAAACTCTGCACATGCTGCTTAGATGATGGTTTAAATTGTGTAAAATAATCTTCCTCATTTGTATTTAGCGACGAGAAAAGATGAAGTGTGCACTATTCGGTCTAAATTCCCCAACAAGCTGCCAGTGAGTTGAATTTTTCCACATATAACTCGTGTTTTTTGGGAGGCTCTTTCTAACTATTAGTTGCATTTTTTGCTCAGGTGATAGTTGAACGTTACGTCAGAGAGAAAAGCCTCCCACTGCTGGACAAAACAAAGTTTCTGGTTCCCTTTGAGCTAACGTTGGGTCAGTTCCTCTGCCTTCTCAGGTAAACCTTCGTTGCTATAGGTAACGGTGCAGTCCCTGTTGAATGTGACCTAACAATCAAATTTAAATGACATTGAAATTCAAAAATACTTTATTGATACAAAGGGAAATAAAATGTTGTTGTAACCTATTTAATTAAAGAGTTATTGTAGATGGTGACGGCTCATTTTCCAGACACCAAAAAACATTAAATTATTACCAAAATAAAACAGCAAGGTGGGTTTATTAAGTGTGTGGGCTGGTTGTAGAAGCAGTCGAGACCTAAGTGTAAGTATAACAGCTCTCCTTTACCTCTGACCTTTCTGTGTCTTGTTCCTCAGGAATAAGATCGCTCTGGACCAGACCCAGACGCTGTTCCTCCTGGTGGCAGAGCGGAGCATGTCCTGCATGTCCTCCAGCATGAGGGACATCTACTCCCGCTTCAGAGACGCCGACGGCTTCCTGTACATCACCTACGCCTCTCAGGAGGCGTTCGGAGGGCCTCGGTCAGCAGACAAGCCGCCTCACTGAGGCAGATTTTGACTAAATGAACTGAAATCACAAAGGGACGAACTGAGCCAAATGAGACACACTTTTAAAATCCAGCACTGCTGCTTCACATCTGCCTACCTCAATAAACTGTCAAAGACCTCGTCTCAGACTCTGCTGACATTAGAGGACAACATGATGAAGACTCCAGCCAAAACTTGCATAATGTAGACAAACATTTTGTTTTTAATTGAAAAAAATCTCCTTTGGATTTTTTTTTACCCATGTTCAAATTATATAAAATGATTGTACTTTGTAATGTTTTTTTTCTTTCTGTTAAAAGCTTTGAAATGTGTGTTCTTGCATTTTCCACACTGTTGCAGCGTGAGCTCATTATGAATCCATCTAAAGCCACCAAACTGTCTCCCGTCTGAGCACTTATTTCTTCTTTCTATTCCCTTTTTATTTAAAAAATATACTTCCTCAGCTTCCCTCAAAGAATGTGAATCCCTCCCTCAGGCTCATTATTAAACACAGAAGCGCTTTTAGGTGTCTGTTTGTGCTGTTCTGATGTGTTCTGGGTCCAAAGCACCAAAAATATATTCCTATTTCATCCTACTGACCGGGTGTCTTGTTGTTTTGTATCCTCACTGCCACATTTGTTGCTAGGTTGGTTGAATTTGACGACACCTGATTTTGCAGGATTTGCTTCTGAGTTCGTCTCCATCAGGTTGACTTCATTCAGGTTCACTGCATTTATCCCAAGAAGAGAGAAAATCAAGTTGGTATTTAACATCACTCCAGCAGTTTCAGTCCCTATGAATTACATAAAATCCAACGAACGACCCTAAATGAACTACAGAGCAGCAGCAAAATGAATATATATACAGCTCTGGAAAAAATTAAGAGATCACTTAAACTTATCAGTTTCTCTGCTTTACTTTTTATAGGTTTGAGTAAAGTGAACATTTTTCTTTTATTCTGCGGACTACTGACAACATGTCTACAAAGTTCCAAGCAAAAATTTAGTATTTATTTGCAGAAAATGAGGAATGGTCAAAATGACCAAAAAAAAAGATGCAGTCTTTTTAGACCTCAAACAATGCAAAGAAAACAAGTTCATATTCATTTAGAAACAACAATACGAATGTTTTAACAGTTCAGAAATAAATGTTTGGTGGAATAACCAGGAGGATTTCAATGGGGTTCAATGCAGTGGGATCTTCATTGTTCACAGAGCTGTATATATATACATGTATGATAGTTTTTTCAGAGAAAAGCTTGTTTATACAACCATAAGACTTAATTGCACAGGAACAGTAGGGTCTTTAATCTGTTTTGAAATGAAATGAAGGTGTTTGGAAGCAACTCGTGTATCTCCTCAGCTCCCGAACAAATAGTGGTCTGGAAAGACTGACGAGCCACTGCAATAAATATTTATTCAAATAAAACCTTTCCGGTTTTAATATGGGATCCAGTGGCTAAAATACGTGGCTAATCGCTGAATTTCACAATTATTTCTAATTTTAGGTGTTCTATTTAAACCAATAATTTAGCTGGAAAGTTTGAGTTCCCCAAGAGAAGCTGATCAGAGCTTCAAGCATGAAAAACAAACAGACATGATCATTAATCATCCGGGACTAAATTCAGCACAGTTCAGCACAGTTGCCATGGGCGACGCGCATTAATGAGATGATCGCTTCTCACACAGGCAGGTGCTTCATTCCTCACCTGGCTCCGAGGAGCGGCGCTCCCACCGCATGATTCTGTTACATAAGGCCGACCCAGTCCCCCCACGGCTGGGGTCAGTGGGACAGTGGGGCGTGGACGACGCCAAGACGAGCCAGAGGACGGAGACACGCTGAGTGACAGGAGTGTAGATGGCAGCACAGAGAGAAGCCGTCTGTGAGCAGGAAGGGGAGACTGTGTTGCTCTGATGGAGGACGGCAGGAAAAAGGAAACAGTGTAAATATACTGATAAACTGTAGCGAAATGCAAACACACGATGGACAGAAAAAAACACACAGATGTGGAGTCATTTCACACTCCAGTGTTCATTCCAGCAGCTTCCTGCCAGAGCATTAACCTGAACACCAAGAGTTGAGGGGCTTAATTAGACCAACATAAAAATACATCGAAGCAAATAATACGCACAAACAAAACCAGGGGTGATTCTAGGATCTGACCTTTAGGGGGTCTTAGCCCCCAGCAGGTCTAAGACCCATGAGAAGATATTCGTTGGTGCGGTTTTCTAAATCTAACTGCTTATTATTTACATACATTCACAAACAAAATTAAGAGACATGTTGTCAGTAATTCAGAGAATAAAAGAACAACGTTCATTTTACTCAAACATATACTTATAAAGAGTAAAATCAGAGAAACTTGTAATTTTTTCCAGAGGTGGATAAACTCAGTTTGAAACAGAGTCTCTAGACCACATCATGCCTGCCAACATCTGCTAACATTAATGAGACACAAGCAGCTGTGCAGTGGCACAGTCCTAGTGGGGTCTGCGCCCCTGGAAATTACAATAAAATCCACTCAAAACTATGCATTTCCAGTCGTTTCAATCTAATGCTGAATACAACCAGTTTTCCAGCTTCTTTTCAGAGAAAATTAAAAAAATCAGAGGATTAATCTGCGGAGGCGGCGAGGGAGAGGAAGAGGAGCGTCCTGCAGAGAGGAAGGAGAGAGTGACTCTGGATTGTGGCTGGACTCAGGCCTTTTTGACTGGCTGCCGAAGGACTTTTTTTTTCCTCTTTTGTGGAAATGATTTTTAAAAAGGCAGAAGGAGTTTTAAAATATAGAGTAGATTCATTTGCAGAAGTGGAACTCTGGAGATCCCGAGGAAACGTTCTCCACCTGGCAGCAGGGAAAAACTGGATTTTTCTCCAAAGATGTCTGAAGACTTCAGTTCTCCACTTAAAAGTTACATTTTCTGATTTCAAAAGTAAAGCATAGTAAAAATACTCCTAAATTTTTTTTATTTTTTTCCCCCCAAAAAAGTTACTCACATAAATATATTTATGTGAGTAACTTTTTTGGGGGAAAAAAGTTATAGTCAGGTAGGTATACCTGACTATAACTGTATCATAGTCAGGTATAGCTACCTGACTATGATACAAATTATCTTAATAAATACTGGAAACACAGCAAGCATCTACAGAACATAAAAGTTTCCTAACAAAGAAAATTGATATTTTCTTTTATGCATAAGTTCCCCACTGGTTATTTAACATTTAACAACCTGAACTAAAGTCTGACCACATTCAAAGATTAAATCATAAACATAAACGGAGCAGCCGAACCCACTTACTTACATTTTTATGTCAATCCAAAAAGTGAACCAAGATATTAAATATTGACTTTATATCATTTTATGTAGTTTCAAACAATCTGCCAGCATTTTATTGTCTTAAGTTCAAACTTGTTCATACATTTTTAGTGGAGAATTTTGCTTTGTGAATGTGGGTTTTTGTAGCATAAGAACTGTTTCATATCAGATTCTGCACAGATGATGAGTGTACCGGTGAGGCAGGATATAAAAGTAATCTTTCATCATGAAATACTTTAATTTATTGGAATAATCCAGGAGCGGAAATTTTTTCAGTCACATTTCAGAGATTTCAGCTCTCCTGTGCCCCCTGCTGGTTCAACCAGTCACTACAGGTTAATGTTTCTTCAAACATTAGCACAGCAGGACTCCGTTTATACATCTTTTATTTTAATTTTATTGTCTTAAACTTTCAAAATGTCTTCTTTGTTTTGAAGGGTTGGTATCTTGAGCCTTTTTTGTGCTCTGCTCAGAGGAATTACCCATTGAATCCTGGGAAGTGTAGTAGAAATGCATAAATCAGAGTTGATCAAAACAGTTGAGTAAAATATATCTGCCACATAGAAATCTGTCCTGACATGAAAGCACAAAGTAAACATGCCCAAAATATAAAATTTATTCTGGCTACAAACATTTGTCTCAGATGTTTCATGACAGGAGGTTGTTCAATAATTGAAAAGGCTGATTATAAGGGGAGGAGCTGCGTTACACCAAACATCACCTGAGCTAAAATGTTCCCCACTAGACGTGCGGCTGCAGCTGCAGGGCAAAAACATTCAAGTCATTTAACAGAAATGTTAAATAACTAACTATCAGATACTAAAAGCTGAGTTTGTTCTGGAAAAAAGAGCAAAAATACAGACTCAGTGCACATTTTTTGAGAATTTTACAACCAAAAAATAAAAAATACCAGGCAGCCCAGTTACAATTACGGTCATAAGAGGGTTAACAGGAAGAATTTCCAAAAAGAAGAACTTCCTTTTAACAGGAAGACTTCCAAACTAACCCAACACTGAACCAACTATTTAAATTTCTTAAAAGTAAGCTCCAGCAATGCCTCATATTGAGGATCTAAGTGATGATGGTGGAGAGGAAAAAGTTCCCTTTAACAGGAAAACTTTCCAAAAAAAGCTTGTGCAGAAGAAATGAAATCAAGATTAAATTTCAAGAGGCTGCGTGTTTTGACGCAAATCCGGTTTTCACATTTAAATCTAAATTGTTGAACGTAAATTAAATTTGTTTCAGTTATTGACTTATTAAAGTATGGACCCTGTCTTTGAAATATGTAAATTAAATTTAAAACTAAATATCAAGTAGATACCAAAAATTAAAAAAAAGGTATGCATTTTCAAAAATAAATAAAAGACACTATTTTCACCCTAAAACATTTAATATACATCCAAAAGATAATTATCTTAATGCAGCTGTACTACTGTATGTCAACATAGCCATATTTAATTATTACTAATAATATATAAGCATGCTATGAAGTTTTGAAATCAGCCCGGGTGGCGCTCTGCGTGTTTGGGGCTGACGCTGGGGGTGAGTTTGGGGCAGGAGCCGTTCAGGTGGGAGCTGGTTGGAGTCAGAGGCAGATTACAGGATGACCAACCGCCCAGAACCGACTGAGTGGACCAGACCGTGGACTGGAGAACCCGGCAGAGGAGTGGACCTGCTTTCCACTGACAGTCGGGATTTAATTCTGAGGGAAAAAGTGAAAACAAACAAACAAAAAAAAGAGATAGATAATTTATACTTGTTATTAAAATAAATTAAATATTAGCATGAATGTCATTTCATTATACATACTAATACAGAGTAGCTTAGGGAAGATTATACAGGATCTGGGTGTTGACATGTTGGTATGAGTGAACTCCAAATAAATATATAGCCAAAACGATTTGGGTATATTCTACCCTAAATAGATCTAAAATAATACATTTGTTCAAGTGATTCCTTAAAGGAAAATGATGGTGTCCTGTAATAACCATGCCGAAACACAAGAGGGCGCTTCTGTACTCTTACGGATGAAACCTGACCACCATGTGAAGCCGACAGCCTTGAGTGACGCTGGAGCAAACTGGGCATTTGTGAAACAGAAATGCGTGACCGTGAGTAGGACATCTGAAACGTAGCATTGTGTTATAAGGCGGAAACTGACGCTCTCAGCCGTGATTCAGCCCCACGCCACGGAGAACAACCTCACTGGTGTGTTTACATGGCTAAACAATCATCCGGCAGCACCCGGAGTCAAAAGATGAATGAATATCAGACTTTTACAGGGTGCACTTCCGGTTCTGTTTATTCCTAGTGCTGTTCAATCTGCGCTCGGATGGACATTTTCTAAATCATCTCCATGCGTCCTCAGACTCCGCTACAGAAGGTCAAGTGTCCGCCTGTTTCCACTGGTTCAGAAATATGCGGCCAGAAGTAACTTCATGGTTAGATGACCTTATACGTCCTCCTCTGGCTATCTTTTGGCTTTCTGGCCTGCAGGGGGCAAACGAACACACAAACACCTCAGCAACAAATTAAAAGCACAAAAACCGTGACTCAGTTCAAGTTTTTTTCAGCAAATATTTATTTTTTTAATATCTCTTAGCTTTAAAGGCTTTGAATAAGGCTTTCTTCTAACACGCCGTAAATCAGTGTGTCTTCAGGAAGCACAAGTCTCACAGTACAGAACTCCTTGTCATTCATCTGGCAAAATAACAAAAGGGGAAGCATTTGGAAAGAGTAAAAGTTTAACAGTCAGGAAATACAAAAATATAAAGTAATTCTAACAGCTGTTTCAATTCATTTCCTCTTTCTCTCTCTCCAAATGGAAAAACAAAACTATATATCTTTGGATCAACTTACTATAATAGGACTGTATACTTATTAGACATGTTTACACAGGATTCATGAATCCACATTCAGGCCCTTGACTCCATAAACCCATTCTGTCCTTTCATCACCTCCCGAAATATAAATCTGAATATCTCCCTCCCCCCTCCTCCCTCCAGAAACACTCCAGTCTCTCTCTGGTGAAACGCCGCCTCGTCCCGGTGCGTCAGGAAGCCTGGGGGACTCGCAGCATGATGGAGGACGAAGCTGTTCATGCTCGTGGTTGAACGTTTGGCACTGAGAGTCCTGAACATGAGTGTTGACGCGGCCCACCTCCTTAATCTTGCAGCGAAGTCCCTGCGCGTTTGGACGGAGGCACGAGGTGCTCGGGCAGCGCAGCCGGCAGCTCGTGACCCTCCAGCTTCACCTTGATCAAGTGATTGGCCAGGGCAAACTCCTCATCGTCGAGGAAGCCATCTTTATCCACATCGGCCAGCTTCCAGATCTTTCCCAGAACCGTGTTGGGCAGCTTGGACTTCAGCATCTCCTTCTTGGCAGCTGCACCGGACACTTTGCCGTTGATGGGAGAGAGGGTGTAGAAGATCTCATCGTACGTAGGCTTGTCGCGCCCCACCACCCACTCCAGCTCGTCGATGCCTTCGCTGGCACCCTCACCGTAACCGTGGCCGAACGGACCGGTCATGGTTCCCTCAAACGCTCCACCCTTGACGGTCTGGCTCGGCATAGCAGACTCCTCCTGGCGCACCATTGCCATGAGGCGGGCGATGTCGTTGGCCAGCATGTCCTCCACGGACTCGAGCAGTTTGGGCTTCAGCGACGCAAACTTGGTGAAGTCCTGGCCGTTCAGCAGCTCCTGAAAGGAAACAAAACAGGAATTGAAGATAGAAATAGATCAGTCTTCAAGAGTGACCAATGGAAGCAGTGAGCAAGAAGCAGGATTTCCTGAGAAACCAGGAAAAATAAATCCCATCCCCATCCTGGTCCTTCCTGGAGGGCAGTGGCAGGAAACCAGGGCAGAGATGTGAAGAGTAAAGGTTCGGAGGTCATTGTACTCTATAGGTTTTTTTCTACTCCGTATGCAGCACACAATTTAAATGAGTCTGTGGCTAAGGGTGTTTTCACACCTGTTAGTCCAGTAGAGTCGGTTTGGTTGGGGACCAAATTTGTAACTTCTGTTACATTTTTAGCTGGTGTGGTTTGCCTTCACACTGCTCTGTCCCAAACCAAGAACTACTGAAGAAAACAAGAAAACTCATGAGCACAACTTTCTTCTTTGCTAAATGTAAACAAAAATGGAATGGTGTCAAATTTTAGCAGCTTTAGTATTTCTATTTTGACTATGGTAAAAGACCACAAGCCATTCTTCTTGCTAGACTCACGTTTTGATTGTATTTACCCAGCATGCCCTGGACTATAATTAGCTCCTCCAGTCTGCTTGCATTGGAACAGCACCAGAGTTCACTTCAAGTGAACTGAGAGAGATTTTTAGACAGATCAGAGTTCGATTGCACATCCATACCTCCCCAATCGAACTTTCTAGGCAAACGAATTAGAGTTGGATTAATGTGAACTAAACAGGGTTGATGTGAACGCACCCTTTGCTTGCTCCCACTCTTTTCTCTCTCACCTGCATCTTTGCAAGGTTGGGGAAGTCTCCAGGTGAGATCTGGTGCTCCTTCTCGATTTTCTGGTAGATTTCTCCCAGATTGGCGATCAGCTCCTTCTTCTTGGAGTCTTTTCCGAACATGCTGGGCATCTCCTTTTTCAGGGAGCTGATGATGTAGGCCTGCACCTGGAAGACAACATTAAAAAGAAAATGGTTTTAGCATACAATCTAAAAATGTTTATTTTGCATATTTCAAATTTCTTCCGTTCCAATGTTCATTAGAAATTAAAGTTTGATCTTTTGCAGGGTGTATTTACACTATTGTGCCATTACCAAAATATTACTTGAATGCAACATTATAAAACAGCACTATTAACATCTGGGACAATTTATGGTTTAGGAAAATTTGTTATTGTGACAGGCCTTCGTTCGTCTGTCATGAACATCCTGGATTTGAAAACATTAGTTTCCTTTTAGAAATCTCAGAATTACATTAGGAGCTGGCCATTAATCCCAGCCGTGCTTTCAGCCGTGTTCTATCTTGTAGTGATAGAACCCTTAAAATGTCACTATTTGAAAATAAAAGTAAACCTCAGTTTTAGCGTGACGGCTCAGCCTGATTAGCCAGACTTCGCCTCTGATCTTAATATAAATAATTAAGAAGGCAAAAAAATATCTTCTTGTTTTTGCACTTTTAAATGAGAATCAGATCTGGCCCAAATAGGCAGGTCAAAAATGACACATACACTTCAGTTTTTTTTATTCTTGTTGGCCAAAATCATTGTTTATGTGTTTCATGTTGCTATTAATTTCTATGTAGAAACACTTTGAGGTGGTTTTGAGTGAAATGTGCTATTTAAATAAGGCTTCCTTGCCTGTCGTATTTCGTTTTGTTTGTGGTTGATGACAAAAAGCTTCCAAGTTACACATCAGTGACGGCTTTCTGTGTAACAACTTTGCCATGGGTGGAGAAAACATATGGTGCAAGAGAATTAGAAAGACAATAAAATGAGCAATAAGACTGGAGGATTAGACACACCTTTCTGATAGCGGTGATCTTCCAACACTTTTATCAATCAGGTTAAGTCAACTTGAGGTAATTTTAGTCATGAGTCCAGCTGAGTTTCATGATTACTGTGCCACACTGAGATGGACAATGTGGCATTGTGTTTTCTTGCAGCAGTGGTGATATTTCTTTTCAGCAATATGCTCACAACGACACCTCTTAAAAAATAACAATAAAGCTGCAAAACTGAACAGTTCTCACTTGCAGTCACACTTTCCCTTAAACAAGACAAGACTATGTAAAAATGTTTCAAATCATTAAAATAAAGAATGATCAAACAAAAGAAAAATTACTGTGACTATAATGTAGCTGCAAGCTAAGACCTAGAGTTGATTAGCCTGACTAATCAATATTTTGCTGAAATTGTGTTAGTAAGTGTTTTAGATATTTTTCTTAAAAGTCTGTATTGAATAGAAATTGTTACAATTTTTACAGTACTCCAATGATTATTCAGGATTTTAATTTAGTATTAAGGGAGTGTTTTCTGTGCTTAATGAAAACAATTACAATATATGTCACATTTGTATAAATAAAATAAAAGTGCGATACTAATTTCAGTCCAATCAAACTCCATCCCTCCTTGGTTGTTAAAGAAATGAAACAATCCTAAGAAACAGACTTGATAGAAATCCTAATGGTTCAAAAATACCTTATTTCCTTTTTGCTTGTGGTTTATGACCAATTCTGCTAAGGCGTGGCAACTGAAGGAACGCCACCAATCACTCTTACTAATTAATAATGTATTAAAACCACAGTAAGCTAAGAGCTGGAATTATGTTTCAACCAAAAGCAACCAGATCCTGTTATTTTTGTTCAATAATTGTGCTAATATGGTGAGAGTTTGACCCAACATTAGATTGGTTTGCTGGTGTTACTCAGTCCCTCTGAACTTGTGGATACCAACCTTAGCAAGACGTGCCCTTTTGATGAGATCATTCAGTTTACGCAGAGCAGCGTTGCGTGGCAAAGACTGGATGTCCAAGAACAGGTCCTGCTCCTCGGCCTCAAACAGCTTCCTGTTATCAGGAACCAGCAGCGGCTGAGCCCAGAATGACCCGATGTACACACGGACCACCTGAAATAAAGTTCCTACAGGTTAAAACTCACCATTTCCCTCCAGTTACTCTTATCTGAGGACATTTGATCAGAGGTCACAAACATGGCAGCGGAACAGTTTTTGCACAAAAAGTGCAAATAGGATGTGACACAATGTGGTGTCAGTGAAGCAAAAATAAAATGACAGAATGGGCGTTTTGTGGTTCATTTCCTGTTTAAACCTCCTCAATGCAACTCTGAATGAAAGTCAATGAATAATGATAAGCAGGATCCAAAGGTTTCTCTGGGTGATGAATACGGCTCTGGATCAAACATTAACCCAACAGTCAGGAAGAACCATAAAACTGTGTCACATGATACGACATGGGATTTGAAAAAGGTGGAATTAAAACCATTTTTCGCTTTCAATACGGTCAGGGTGTGAATGTCACAAAAGGATAAATCAAAGATGTCAGAAAACACTGATTTACTCATCTGCTTTACTGGAAACAATGTTTGTCCAGGCCTGCCGAAGGTGGTCAGAGATTTTCCACTGAAATATTTACTAAAGCTCAGAGTCTGTCAAACTGCTAATTAGTCCATGTAGAAGATGTCATTTTGTAGTTTCAGTGGAAAGTAAACTGACAATTTAACAATATCCCTGCAAAATGACCAAGCTTAGGAATTTGATTCAGGTTAAATAAAATCTTTACCTCAGGTGTGTTGATAATTTTTCCCAGTGACCACATCAGCGCTCCGTAGACCCTCATCAGCTGCTGAGTGCTGATCTGATCCGCCTTGTTCAGCACCACGCGCATCTTGTCCTCGTGGTTCTTGAGGGCTCGGATCACCTCGGAGAACTCGTCAGAGATGTCCAGCTTGTGGGCGTCGAACAGCAAGATGATGCGGTCCACGCGCTCAGCGAACCACTCGAGCACCGCTGCAAAGTCGTAACCTGGAGAGAAGAGGAGCAGCGAGGGTGAGCCGTTTATTTTGCGTCGTAACCCAACTTTGTCTGCTTCTGAGGTATGCGTTTAACAGCTTTACACCTAGAGACTGAAATCTCAGCCCATTCTTCTTTGCCACATAGTTTAGGTTCAGTGAGGCCTCTCTAACACATGAATATGCTTTGATCAAGTTCTCTCCATTGTTGCTTCGGCTGTATGTTCAGCCATTGTGCTGCTGGAAGAGGAACTACTGCCTCAGCCTCAACTCTGTCCTATTCGGTCAGCTTCACTTATCTGAAAGAAAAGCATCAGCTCCCAGCATGATACTGCTACCACCATGTTTTAAAGAGGGAACAGTGTGTTCAGGATGATGTGCAGTGTTCATTTCACTCCACTCAACATTCTGGATCCAGCTCAAAAAAAATTATTTTAGTCTTCTCTAATCACAGCATCTTCTTTCACTGACTTGTTGTGTGCTAAATGAAAACAGGACTTCTTAATGTTTGCTTTTAACAAAAACGTTCGTCTCGCTATTTTTACATAAATGTATATTCTCCAACCTGAGCTGCTGACCAGAGTTATGAGCCTCTTTTCTGCTTTTCTATGGAAGGCTGCTTTCACATAAAATCGCTTTTACCACACTTACGTTCCACATACCTGAAACTGGTGTATGACTTGACGTTTTAGTAAATTAAGATTTCCAATTACGTTCTCACTATTACAGATGATGTCAGATTTACCATCATTTTCTATGGAAATCTTAATTCAAGATAACTGCAATTACTGACTAAAACATATTTCATATAACAGTGATGACTAGTCAAAGTAAATGACTAGTTATCATTCTAATTAAAGGTATGATACAAAATCTAAAGTCTATTTTTAGACAGGAGATCTACAGATTTGGCCAGTCCAAATTAAATTACTAACTTAGAGATATCTGGAACTATAATTTAGATTAGTCACAATTCTTGTTAATATATCTCAAAATGGATGAAAGTCATTTTTAATTAGGTTTAAATTATCTTGAATTAAAATTCAGGATAGTCAAAGTGTCTTTTTTAGATATCTATAATATAATTACCAATAGTCAGATGGAACTGATTTTATGTTAAAAAAATAAACGTATGCTCTCCATAACCTGTCAGTCTGTTAGCTGGATGACCTTGTGTTGGTATGGCTAGTTTTAGGCAAACTTTTAGATATAATTGAACATTTGTTCGTAAGATGTTCAAAGTGTGAACATCTTTTGTCTGTCACATGTGATCTTGAAATAGTTCAAATGTATTCCAATTCAATGTCATGTTGCTCAAGTGATGTTTAGAAAAGTCTTTCAAAAGGCGTCGTTTCTTACCCAGTTAACATTTAACCAGGTGTTTTAAGTTTACAGAGCAGGTCTATCAAGGTACAGACTGTCAGGAGCCTTTAGGACAATCTGACTTGTTAATGAACAGCATGTTCTGAAACAGAGCTCTCTAGTATGCCTAAAAACGTTAGCATGTAATAAAAATAATAATAATAATACTAAGCATGAGCTGCTGAGATCAAAATGCCACGGAGGGGATAAATGCAACTACAAAGTTAACATTCAAAGCAGAGCAAGAGGCAGCAGAGAGAAAGTCAGGAGTTGTGGTTTTGATTAGTGTCTGTGTATCATCTGATCGGAGAAGAATGCAGCTGGTGTAAAAACTCATCTCAGCTGCGGTTCAAACGCCGCCAGATCTGCTGCACATACATTCCAACATGGCTTCCTTTGTCCCCGTCTGAATATACCGCAAGAGAGACGAAGATAAAGACAGAGGAGAGAGGAAAGACTGCAGAGGGCGAGATGGGGGCGAGTGAAAGTGAAAGTATGAGGGAAGTGTAAATAGAGGAGAGCAACATAGGAGGCAGCTGCACTTTGAGCACAAAAGAGTCTGAGGTTGCATGTATACTGAGGGAAATGAATGGGAGTGTCTGAAGTCCAAAACACCAGAAGGCAGCTGGTCCAATGTTCATTCCCTCATGAGCTGGATTTGAAACCCACTTCAGAGAATCAGACACACAGACATCTGCTGAGGCCCAGACTGACTTCTAGTGCATAGCATCAACAGCTGAGAGGCCTCCGCCGTCCTGCAGGGACACGACGAGATAAAGCCAGAAACCCAAGACAAACATGAACAGAGAACCAAATAAAGATCAGTGAGCATCTATGTGAACGTTTAGAACAACTCCCTGTTTAAGACAATGGTTCTCTAATTTACAACAAGTCCCTTCTCAGGAAAAACCAAGTTGTCCAACTAGCTCTTATTATGACATTTTAAAACAGTCCTGCAGCAGAGCTTGACTTTTCAGATTGTTGTTTAATTTTGAGTGATGGTCATTTCTTAGCTTTGCAGTTTTGGTCGTTTCGCGCTCAGCTTTTTCCATGTACAAAATTGTGCCGCCTACCACAAGATGTTTCACTTTCACAACTGGCCACTTAAAGGGATTTTCCATATTTTAATCATAGTCCACTATTATAGTCTCTCAGGCTGATTTAGAACTGGCAAAGTCTGAAGTTTCATACCAAAGTGGACGTCCGAATCAAATATGGCCGCATTGCATTGAAAAGTTCTTAGATTAAAAAAAAATATTCAGTTGCACTTTGATTTGTTTGCATCACGGAACATTTTTCCAGAGCAGCACAATATTTGTGTATTGATCCTGATACTGATTTGTGCAACAGTGCAATCACAAAGAACCGCTGGGATGCAATATTTGCTCATCTCAAGTGCCATTTACTGCCAGTAATGACTCTGTATTGTTGGACATAGTTTCATGGCTCTTGATGTCCAAACTTCATGTATTTTTAGTGATGAAATGTGAACGCTCACAAAGAGATGTGGGGGAATTCAGAAATTCATTCATAAAAAGAACACAATTATGAGATAATCATTCATCAACATTATGGTTGTAGCTTGATATAGATGCTAAAACTGTGCATCCCTAAATCTTGTACAGGCAATACAGTTTTTCAAACCATAACCAAATGCACATGTTGCTGTTTTTTTCCTTTAATGTAGATCCAGCATTTTACTGAACTTTTATTGCATTGCTGGCTTAACATAACTTCCCTTACTTATTTTTCTGTAGACCATAGAGTAGAAACGGAGCCTTACTACAGAGCCTCTTAAATGTCGATGTGGCCACAGTGTTCAAAAGAACTGAGTGTAGAAAAATGCATCATCATTGCTGGCAGCAGTTACTTTGGTTGCTAACCACATCATTGAGCAAGAACCAACTGGCTGGACCTGGGAAGCTGTTGAGTTGATTTCTGTGTGATATTGTTCTCAGATTCAAGTTTTGACTTTAAAAGATCAAGTGAAACAGCATAATTCTCCAAATTGTTCATATACATCGCATTAAAACCACCGACTAAAAGGCAACTCAAGTTCCATCAGGGGTTCCTGAGCTGCAGCTCGAGAACCTTTGGGGATAAAAGTTTGAAGGACGTTTATCAATTTTACTTTCAAATTAGTGTGTTTACTATAAAGAAAGAGTTTTGGTTGAGTTGGTAAACGACTAGAAAGACCAGTTTTTTGTTGGTGTGAATACATTTGAGAGACCCTATGGGTCCTCACTTAATTATTGGCACTTTTTCTTCGAAATCTTGATTTGATTTCTCAGAATATCTAACTCTACTGTTTCCTCAGAAGGTATTTAAAGTGCTACTGGTAAATGGCAAATCAGAGGTAACTATGGGAAAGTCAACAGATAGTTCTGCAAAATCATAGTTTCACTATAGCTTTAGTAACTTCATAGGTTAGTCAGGAACAAGAACAGAGGCGTACGTGCTGGCCTAATCAAAAAAGCCCACAGTTTCTCAACAGAAGGGAAGCATTCATGAGTTGAATTTTACAGTTTCATTGCCTTTGGGAGTTTTGCTGAAGCTTCTTCAGATGAGCAGGTTTGAATTAAGAATGAAGTACTGCTGGAACACATCAAACAAGAACTGATGCAAAGTTTCCTGCAGAAAGGTCCAGACAAGCATGTGCCCGTCACAGATAAGCTGCACAGGTCTGTTTTTATTCGACACAGACCGTACAGTATGTCTGGATTACCCTACTGTATCCATGTTTATACAGATACAGAGTCCGGGATGGCGTGCATTCAGAAAAGGCTGAGAGTAGGAATGTGCAAGTGTATATGAAGAGAAACAAAACGGAGGAAGCCTTGGATTTGCTCCACTCCTCCGTCAGAGAAGGTCACCTCAACCTGGGCCGGCCTCTTCATTCATGCAAACACCTGCAATACGTTTCAACTACGGACATCTTCGTCATAGCAACAAAAGAAACACACTGCTCACAAAACTTTAGGGACATTCAGCTTTCGGGTGAAACTTCAGGATGAACCTAAAACGCACTGCGACCTTTACAGGTGACCTTAATTTGACCTTCTCTGAACTACTGAATGAACACGTTGGGTGTTTCAGTTCTCTGACAAGGAGCTTATAACGGCAAAACTCATAACAGGTGTGTGATCCACAAATCGAACAATAAATACTTGGTTCAATCAGTTGGAATTTAAACAACCTTTATCATGTTCACATTTTGACATCAGGAGATGAAGGCGACACCCAACATCTGATCAGCAGCACCTCGGCACGGCGAGGCTTCAGACAGGATGTTCCCAGATGAAGTGGCTCAGAGTCAAGGTTGAAACAGAGAGACAGAGACTGGAAGAGTCACCCGCCTCTGCTTTTGTTTCAATGCACTGCTTAAGATAAGTAGATATATACAATGGTGATTTCCTTAACTTTCATGATAACATAATTTTTTTAACATTTTCTTTAAGTTTCATCCAAAAGCCAAAAATATCTAACTTTTTGAGAGAGGTGTGTGCAACATTATCACGACATTCATCTCCTTTAAGAACTTCAAAATGAATTTTTAATTCAAAGTGACCTTTAAGTAGAAGTGTCTGAATATAGTGTGCTGTGAAAGTATTCACACCCTTTGAACTTTTCTACATTTTTGTCAAGTTACAACCACAAATATGAATGTATTTTACGAGGATATATCAGCATAACATATTTGTTCTTTTGAAATATGTCTCTACAAGATTTGCTCATCTTTTCAAAATTCTTCAGTTTTGGTCGGAAGAAGAAGAAGAAATAAAATGAGCCAGAGCATCTTCTTCAACATGTTTACTTTGTGGTTGACGTAGTTTATGGCAAACTATAAACAGAACTTCTTATAACTTTCTTCTTGACATAAAGGCCAGATTTGTGGATTGCAAGCTGTCCTCTTGAATCTCTGCAGCTCCTCCAGAGACACAATGGGCCACGCAGCTGCGTCTCTAAACAAAACTTTTGTTTGGCCCAACAGTGCTCAAGTTAATAACCTAAATCATGCTTTGAACTGCAGCATCATTTTCTCCATGATGCTGTCGTTCCCTCAGGTTCTGCTTGCTAAAATGTGACTTCTTAAGTAAACTTGTGAAAGGCTCATTTTAAAACACACACAACACTTTACTTTTGTAATTTAAAAAAGTCAAAAGACTAAGTACATAATTCATGCCACTATATAATTGACTATATGTTGATCTATCATATCAAAGCCAAATAAAACAGGTTAGAGGTTGAAAAAGAAATGAAAAACTATAGATGACTAGTTTTGCACTGACTTTAGCTTAAAAAAATGAAATCCTAAACTACTTGGTATTTTTTTATTTGTGTGTTGCTTCCTCCTCTGTGAAATAAGAGACAGTCATTTAGAGCAGACCGATGGACTCTGCCATTTCACTTCACTTCCTTTAACCAAGGGACAAAAACAAAGCCTCACTGCTTGTATGTGCGTTTCCTCATAAACTAACTATAAATCAGGTACAAAAAGCAGAAGCTTTGATCAGCGGTATTCCCATCTTCTCTGCATGTTTTGTAAACTCACCAAAAGCTTTTTTTAAAAAGCACATATGCAGCAACGACCTAATAAAACCTAAAGGTCAGGCTGTTGTGGCAGCAAGTCAAAAAAATATTAAATGTTTTAACCAAACAGCCCACTGGGAAATAAAAAATTACAGCACAGGGCTACTAGAAACAAAAATAACCAAAGAGGATCAAAATCTGAGGTTTTCCCTTGCGGGTTAAAGAAAGGGCAGCATTAATAACGGTACATACAGAAGATGCGGTAGGAGCCTCCACACAGAAAGGCAGGAAATGAGCTTCAAAGTGTTACACGGCCTTTCCTTGTTTTTGTCGAGCTGTGTGCTTCTCTGCTACACTGGCAAGAACTGGTTATGCTTTGCCTCCTGGGCGTCAGAGGAGTTAAATACAGGTTTGACAGCACTCTGAGCAGACTGCTAGTTTCAGTACAGGAGCACTTGGCGAGCAACAAAACACTTGGAAAAGACGACAAATATGTAGATGCTTTCTTTTTATATCTGAACTCATTACTTCCTCTTGGTTTATTTTGCATTTGTGCAAGACTATATATTTTCACCACTTAGGGGTTTTCGATCAGAGGGTGTGGTGTGGTGCAACTAACACAAGTGAATTTGTGTGTGTGTGTGTGTGTGAAGCAGACCTCTGCTTATCCTCTGTTTTTCTCCAGACAGGATTCCAGGAGTATCAATGATGCTGAT
Source organism: Xiphophorus maculatus (assembly GCF_002775205.1). Taxonomy (NCBI): domain Eukaryota; kingdom Metazoa; phylum Chordata; class Actinopteri; order Cyprinodontiformes; family Poeciliidae; genus Xiphophorus; species Xiphophorus maculatus. The sequence goes on along the minus strand of NC_036465.1, from coordinate 14,087,476 downwards.
GCTTTCCAGAACGGGATTGGGCATCTGGGCACACATGAATCTAGATGGAGGGGGAACAAAGAACAGAGAGAACAAGTGTAAATTAGAGCGAGACAAAAACGAAAGCAGACAGAGGGATAGGGGCGCTAGCAGAGGAGAAAACCAGTAGAGTGAGGTTTTAACACAAACTTGGCTTTCATGAGCAAACTGAAGCTATTCACTTCTTGCTCTCTAAAAGGTCATTATTAATCCCTTATTTAGCGTTACAGAACAAAATTGTTCTGTTTAATTTTTGGCAAAATGGTTTGCAAAAACATTTTTATTTCATCAACATCATAAGTATTAAGTTACATTTTGCGATTTATAATTTAGTGTTTAAAACTCAAAGTTCTTTTTGAACGTAGGAGAAAGTTTAACTTTTCTAATCGCAGCTATATTATATCAATTTCTGAAGAAAATTAAGAAACTATCACACCGCAAAGCTGCAACCACAAAAATGTTACAATACTGATTATATTACAAGTTTTCAACATTCATCTAAAGCTTGCATTACAGTTTTGGGTGAATTTAAAAACAATTCATCCAAATTGTATGGAAACATCCGTAATCATCCAACCTGAACAGACTTTTCCAAACTGTGTGGGCACACAAACAAGTATTTAGTGGTATAAACGGTCGTAAAGATGCAGGTAATGTTTGTATACTCAACGGTGAAGACTCTGTGCAGATCTAATATACAAACATTAATCAAGCTTGACCGGTTAATTGAGCTCACATTGAAACTTTAACTGTCGTTTGTGTATTTTTCCAACAACAAAAGTGAGACAACATGGCTACTGATTTTCCGACAGCATAAAGACGATGATGTAAGGAAGATGAATATGGAAATTATTGGAAAAACAAACAATAAATCTTAAAATTGTAGGCCTGACTCCTTCCCAGATCAACATGATTTACAACAGCGGAGCGCCTCAGGATGTTCACAGGCCTTTAAACCTTAAAGGGGAGTCGCACACGTCAATAGAAATCTGAAGAGCAGATGCACACATGCCACAAAGCGTGGGAGAAGATGACTTGTTTAATACCAAAACACACAGACCCACTCAGGACAAAGAGTTAGATTGTTAAGACACCCCATAGCTGAGAGTATTATGTCTCACTCTGCTGCCCCTTCAGCCAAACAAAACCGATACTCACAGCATGAGCTCAGAGGCACTGGGTCATAAGACTGGGAAAACCATGCTTTCACATTCCTGCTCCAACCACACAAGCACTACTAACCCTAACAGAGATCCTGCACCACATGCAAGATGGAAATGGAAAAAATTACCAAGATCCAGGCAAAAAAAAACAAAACAAGAAGGTAGGAAAATGACTCCTTCCATTGAGAGCTGAAGAGTGGTGTCACCTTACTGTGACACTGCTAGGAAAAGATAGCAGCCGTTCTGTTTTCTCCTCCTCCCTCAGATCTTTTATCAAATGTCATTCAGTTGGAAAATTTTTCAAGTTTTCCATCTAACTGTCTCTGCTATGCTTTGCGGGACAAAATGCTCGGATCAAGTTGAGCTGAAATTGTAAGAAACAATGTGCAGATACAGAGACAAGAACTCATCTACTGTGTGATAATTTATCATAAAGACTGGAGAACAATTATCACTGTTAGGACAGTTCAGGATGAGGACAAAGGAAAACATTTAACATCATATCAGGAATTTTCTCCTCCAGTCATGACACATGCCTCCTGACCTTCAGCCTTCTTTCTCATCGTAACTTCAACTTCCCATATTGCAGAGGAAACGAGCCGGCTGTCACTCACACTGGAAACGTGACCAATCGCAATTTTCCACATTTCTTCCTTCAAAAAAAAAAAATCTGAATCATGATTTTTTTGTTTCCAGTTGTCTATAAAAATCTCCAGGTACCTTGAGTGTGTTGTTGAAGCACACCGTGAGGCTTCGCTTGGCTCTGGTCCGGACTCAGTAAAGAGCAAAGTCAGCGCCCTGGAACAACAGGACGGGACGGAGCAGGACAGTGTGGGCCAGAGCGGAACCTAAGCTTTGCTGACTCCAGTTTTACTGACTAACGGCTTACAGAAAACACAGAAATACACCGGGGGCCCCCAGACTGCAGCAGCACAAAAAGTAAATCAGAGCCAAAAGGCATACGCCTTCTAATAAAACCACTAAAAGTTTTATTAGTACTATCGAGTTAATTCTGAGGACACTTGGTTGAAAAAAAGCAAATGAGAAACAACATAAGGTTTCCTCAAAAGCAGGTGCTGAATGTGTGAGAAACTCATGACTGATTTCTGTTTATGCTCTTCATAAATAACTGCTTACTCTGAAGGTAGGACCCACCTGAGCCTGGTAGTTAAAGGCTAATCTGCAGACTGAATAACTATGGTTAAAAGCTGCACAGAAGGGCTGACATCACAATCTCATCAATTCAACCAATTAAGAGTCTGATCTTGATTTTCTATTGCCACATTTTAGAAATGGCAGGACTACAGCAGCTGGCTGATGCAACATAATCAAGTGAAAATTTCAGGTGAAATGTACTTGTACTACTTGTCCAGATCAGCTGAAACACTAAATGTAGATTACAGATACTAACGTGTGCAATATTATACCCCATGGACGCAACAACACTGCAAAAACCTAAAACCCTGAAACAAAATGAAGCCTCTAATCAGAAAGTATGTGTTTGTGTTTCAGAGTTTGTGTTCTAGCTGCAATGTGCTTTTGATAAGATTGCTGTGGATGTAAAAATAATCACCATATGGAAACTCTGATGCACTCTGGCCTTAAAACTAATATTTTCATGTTTTAGTGACAACAGAATAATTTCTAATCAATGGGGTATTGAAGAAAAAACTGTTTCTAATATTTAAATGGAACAAGTTCTGGGTGCTTCTAAGGGCACTGATTGATCTCGAGGGTCAAGAAAGTAACTTTTATAAAAATGTGTTTACATAAATGTTAAAACTGCCACTCTGTTTTGGGAGCTTTTAATGAGAAATAATCTGTGAACGAAAATAAAAAAAACAACATTTTAATTAAACAGAGCTCCTCTGCCTCCCTCCTGTGGTTCTACAGAAATACATCACTCAGTAAGAAAACCAATCAGGGCCAGGAGGAGGGTCTTAGTGCTGTCAATCACACTCATGTACACACTGCTCAAGATTGTTGGTCTGCTGCAGCTGTGACAGGAATGCTAACTAGTCTTAGCATTCATAGCAGGCTCTGTTGTGGGGGAAAAGCTGTAGCGTAGCAAAGTGTAAGGATGAGGGTGTGAGCAGCATAAGGATGATTGACAACACCAAGACCCTCCTCCAGATGTTTCTGACCAACCAGAGTATTTCTGCAGATGGCAGGGAGAAAATAGAGGAGCTCAAATTTTCTTCACAGCTCATCTGCTTCATATTATACCTGGACAGTGACTGTCTTAACAAATATGCAATAAATATTTTGCATGAGTTACCTACTACAGCTTTAAAACATAAAAACTGGCTTTATTATATTGAAAAACATAAATAAATCACAAATTGGCGTTATCCTGCTTCATAGTTGAGGAGTCAGGTAAATTCCTGTTCTGAATCAGAAGTATGTTGTCCAATTAGTCAAAAATAGACCTACAACTCTATAATGGCAGAGTTTTTAATAAACATTTTATTTATCTTAAGCACAGCTTCAAATATTCCCCTATGAGCCTGAGACGGAGATGCAGACTGAATTCAATAAAGCTACATAATGTGAAAGTACTTGACTCAACAACTTGACAAATGATGTGACAACAAACAATAAGCCGTTGTTTAAATTAAGCCTTATCTGCTTCCCTTTTTGGTCTTTAATGAAGTTTGAGCGATAAATAATGTCTGACAAAAACCAACATTTCCTACTCTTTAAAAGTGATATGTGAATTGTAATTATTACACTTTCCTCATTATGAATGATGGTTACTTGGCAGACGCTTGCTCCCATTGAAGATAAGTACAACACTCCACATAATTCCAGGAAGGAATGTCAAAGGATATTGATAATAGGAAAGAGGCCCAACTGAGCAAGTCCCAACTTGAGTGTTTATCTTACTACAACTCATGGCAACATAACAAACAATCTGATGTCGACAGCAAATTAAGATTACAATAACTAAACAAAACCAGGCTGCACAGTATTCTGGCTATCTATTTAGCTGGACATTTCTCTGTAGTTCACATTATCTGGAAGATGGAATGGGAGAGTCCCGCATGCTCAACCAGGAAGTGACATCATGTTATAGGATGTCTGAGCTCATAAGAAATTCAGACATTGTATAACAAGGTCAGGTGTTTTAGCTTTAAGCAAGCAGTCATACCTTTGCTCTCCGAGCCCAACTGGGAGGAGCTCATTTGACACAGCTAGTGGAAAACTGGGGGAAGTTTCAAGTGTCTCTGGATTTCACTTCAACTTAAGTCATACCACTGTTTTTATTTAATACCATTCCTAATATATGTAATATTCATTTGTGTCAGTATGTTCAAAAAGACACCTGACCTGGGAAATACCTCTGACTCATTTGAGCTTTAGGAACGACATAAATCATTCATAAGATGGGAAAATCCATTCCAACAATTCTACGGGAAGCGGTCTGGAATGTCCCAACAATCTGGATAATCACTCTCATAGAACGACCTCCCATGAGCCAGATTAATCTGAACGAGAAAGAAACGTCTGTTTGCTTGACAGTCACACCACAGCACTGTAGATAAGACAGTAAAACATCTAACCCTCTGTGAGTTTATAGGACAGAAACAGCAAGCTTATAAGAGGTTGGTTTCATCTCCTGTTTTATTTGGAAAGTAAATGAACAGCAATTTCTAGGAAGCATTTATTCAGACGTTTGTAAAACATGGGATACTTCACCAGGATTTGAGAGAAAATTAAGATGGCTTAGAAGTTTATAACACAGTGAAACTTTCTCAAAGTTTGGGATGAATTAGGTTCAGGAATCCCACTTCATTTTGAATATTAAAACCAGGTATAATCTTAACTTTAAGGGGAAAACTAAGAACTTTTTTTTATAGATCTTAGATATTTGGCCAAATGAATTACTTTCTTGGCAAACAACTGAATTAAAGACATCTATGCAACCTTGCATTGAAACATAGCTGAGCTTAGTTATAGGAGTTGGCTGGTGTTGTAATACTTATAGAGCCAGAAGGACGTGAAACTTATGGCCCTGGCTTAAAAGGACACAACAAGGTCAGCATGCTGCCAAGCCGCATAGCTCACATTTATCCAGGTTCCAGGGAACATGCTGTTTCTTCAGGATCAAATCTGTCCGGAGGAATTTTGAAAAGTACTTTTAAATACCTAAAACAAAAAAGTGTACTGTGATGTGAATTTGGACCCCAGTGAAAGGAAAAGAGCTTCCTTTAATTGATTAAACCATTGGAAAGCACCTTCTTTTCTCTTTGCTATAAACACACACACACATACACACAGGTGGCGCTTCCACCTGTCTACTGACACTAAACGTGCATTCCTGTAGGATGATGAAAGGAGGAGACCTCTCACACTCGGGGCACTTCAGTGAAGATTGCTCAACACCACAATGTGAATTTGCCCAAGAAAGAAAAAAAGGTGTGGTGCATGTTAGGACTTGTAGGAGGGTTGTTTAAGCCACATATGATGTCTTTATGAGACTTTTGCTCCCTACACCAATTAGTGAAAACACTCACCTTCGAAGAATAACCTAAAATCTCAGGTATTATCATTTAAACATCTAAGTTTGTTTTTTAGTGAGCACTTTAAAGTTCACAGGGGGTTTGTTACCTGTTGAGAAAGGCGTTTCCAAAAGCGTTGAGTTTACGGAAGGGCTTCTTGGGGTCCACCACCAGGGCATTACCCGGGATCACCCCTTCCTGCTCGCCGTGCATCACCGCGATGAAAGAGTCCGTGGTGGGCTCGGGGCCAATGCGCATACCGGGGAAGTCCTGCTCCATGAGGTGCCGGATGAAGGTGGTCTTACCGGTGGAGTACTGCCCAACCAGCAGCACCATTGGCTTGTTGTCGAAGTCGGCATCTTCTAGCGCCGGGGAGTGGAAGTCGTGGAACCGATACGTGTCCTCCAGCGGGAACAGTTTGGTTCGGTAAAGCTTCCGCAGCCCCTCCGACACGTTCTGGAACAGCTCGGGGTCCTTCTTCAAGGTCTTCCTGAACATGGTTGCTGGTTTTTACCCTTCAGTGGACACAGCTGTGTCGGTCTCCCCTTGACTGGTTGTCTAATTAAGCCGTGAGAGGTCTCTCACGCCGACAGGAGATTAGCTGTCTGTGAGCAAGAGAGTGAAACAACGACTGGGGCGAGGTCTTGCAAGTTTAGTCCCCACCCTCCTCTTCGTTAGCTTACCAGTGGCCACGAAGAGCCTTACTCGTGAATGGCAGGGCTCCGCTCAGCTGACTTTAACTTAATTCAACAAAGCCACAGTTACCCCACTGTGAAGACCAGGCTCCCTGCTTACAGTTTCCGTCAAATGCACCGAGGTTGTGAATGGGAAAGACGTTAAAAGCCTTTTGAAAGTAGCTTCTCTCTTAGCACCCGGCTGTCAGTTAAGAACCACCATCACCGGAAGTGTTACTTCACAATAAAAGTCTCAACGAACCAAAGCAGTAAATCCCGTATGCCACAGGGGTATGGCAGGCTGAGGTAACATATAATTAAAACAACACGCCATGTCCCTAATAACTTTATGACGAGCATTACATCAGCAGATAAAAGACAAATACAGTGAATTGATATATAAATGGCTGATTGAGGAAGGAAAAATATATTGCTACCTGACGTAAGTTGTGCCAATTAAGCCAATAAAGTAAATTCGTCATTTTAAAATTCAAGTCAATAATGTTTTATGTGGTTAATATATTGACTAGTTAAAGTCCATTTGTTGATTAAACAGTGTCAGACACGCCTTAACTTATCTGTTATTTTAGTAAGAAATAGATTATATGATGTATTATATGCTAAAACATTTGCCATATAGCACAATATCTTTTATTGTTTCAAGCAAAAGCCCAGTAGGAAGCATTGTCTTGTTTAGTGTCTGATCCCTAAGCATCTTTTCACCATGTTGTGAATTGGTTCAGTTTTGTTCCTTTCAGTTTCACAGTTAGCATCGCTGCGTTGCCTTTCTGTTACAGGGCTGTGAATCTTTATGGGCTGTGAATCACGTTTCTGCGATGGGGATTAGGACATCTGGTCAGTAATATACACACGGGTCTCATTGTGCTTCTGTTAGTCAAGTGTCCTTTTGCTTTTAGTTTCAAGAGGCTTCTTTGAATTACCCACTGGTTCTGTAATACCACAGTTTAATTTCACTTTTGGTTTTATTTTTATTTCTGCCGTAACTAAATCTTCTTGTCCACCTGCTACTGACAGTCTAACTTTGGGGATTTTGCACTTATGAAAAACATTTAAACATTTATTCCGGGAAATTGCTTACTGTTTACAAGAATTTTCATGTATTCACACACAGCATCCAGCTGCATCTCAATACGTCAGACCATTGAAAAGTTTATTTATTTCAATCTTTGAAACCCTTTTGCTGATTTTTTATGTTCTTTTTGTCATTTAAACATTTCAAATCATCAAATGGGTAAATAGAAAAGATAGTTTCAAATCATGATGTAATTTTTGTACTTGGTTAAAAGAAAAACCTATTCAAACAAATGTGACATTATATGAAAAGTTATCACCCCATAAATCTTCCAACAGGTTGTGCCACCTTTGGCAAGGTGAACCACTATCTAACATTTGAGGCTGGACTTTGACTAGGCCGCTCCATAGTCTTCATTTTATTTGTTGTGAGCCAATTAGTGTTGTACTTGATGATGTGCTTTGGATTATTGTCCTGCTTTCTGCTTTCTGCTTTTTTTTTTTTTTGACAGTCAAGCTCAATGTCAAAAACTGAAGGCTGAATGTTTTTTGGTAGAAAGCAGAATTCATGATTTAACTAGATAAGGCTAGTTATCCAGGTTTTAATACAAGAAAGCGCCTCAAACTAAACCCCAAACAGTCTTGGAGAACGTTAAGATGCTTTTCTGCAAATGTGAGACAGGCCTTTGTGTTCTTTCAGGCAGGAGTGGCTTCTCACATGGATGTCATTTTTGTTTTTATCTCTCCCTTACTGTTGAATCCAGAGCAACAACTTTGGGAGAAGTCAGTGACATCTGCAGTGCTTCAGTTCTTATATTTGGTTCTTTTAGTCTTTGATGTAATTGAAGTAATACTGGCAGGTCTGACACTACAGAGAGGGAACCACTGAGTTTGGGTTTCTGAATCCTTAAAATAACTATTTGTCATTTTTTCCAGACCAACAGATGTCAAAGATTTTGCTTCTTATTTAAGATATTTTACCTTATTTCCTTTCAAATTGTTTCAGGCCTGGTTGTGATCAGGGCTGAAGGGCATGACGGATACATGTAGTTATTTTTAGTTAATTCATAATTTAACAGAGTGGGGTGATATTTTTTAGTACCAGGTTGACTCGAACAATGCTTTTTGTATTTGCTTGGGTTATTATTGTCTGATATGAAAATGTATTTGATAATCTGAAATATTTACGTGCAAAAAAAAAAAACAGAAGAACTTTGTATCGGAGTAAGTAGGTTTTCCCAACACTGCAGACTGCTAACTCACAGAGGGATTAATTTCTAAATGAAAAATTTAAATTAAGATTCTGAATTAATTATTTAATAACTGAATTAAATAACAGACATTTTTAACTTTTTAAATTAAGTTACTGAAATAAATGGAGCTTTCAAAATCATTTTAAAATGTATTGACCTGTGAAAGTTGAGAGGTATTAGGTTAAATTACTGCATGGATACTTTTATGAAGGTGAAAAGCAGCATGACCGTCATATCAGGCTGTCTGTTAGACTACTTTAATCTGTATGGGGAAAGAAAAAAAAACACAGTGACACCTTAACTGGATTTACCCAATACATTTTATTTGATAGCAACCATCGACCTTTTAATTAAAACAAACTGCAGAAGGTGCTGTGTGGCGTTTCGATGAGGAGAGGCATCCCTCCACAGATAACAGCAGCTCCACTGGATACCACAGTTTTTCCAAATGGAGATGCTGTTACAGCTGGTGAGACCCGGAGAAACAACACAGCTGACGGACCCGAGCAAAAGGTTTCCCCCCAGTCTTCAGCTGAGAACCGAGTCAAAGCAGGAGCCTCCGTTTTACCTCCACACGGATTAGATGGCCTTTAAATATTAACCCAAATATAATTTATGGCATTGTAATTGTCTCATGAAGTCTGCCTGGCAAAGTCTCTGTAAAGTTGTGTGATAAAATGCTGCCCTCTTTTGTTGAACTCAGTGATCACATGAAGTCGCACCATTTTACTGCCCGTCCTAAAGTTGAGGCTCCGTGCGATAGCAGCCACATCTGATGAATTATCACTGAAATATCATAAACCTAATCTTTGTTTTTACAACATCTGAGATTACATTCCACCCTTTGAGTCCAATAAAATCAGGATCATTCACTCAATAAACGTTTACAGGGTGTTGAGAGCAAGATGGTTTGTGGCACAAAAAAAAAACAACTTGAATTTGAACTCTATTTTTTAAAGAACGTCTTATATTTAGGCATTAAAATGGCATTAAAATAGATAATAGACTTTTCCTCTTGGCAAGCTTCATCTTTATTTTGCAAAATCTGACTCAACTTATCCTTGGTGAACTTTGACCCTTAGCCTGTCTTCTGTAAAAGAAATTAAAACAGAGCCATAAAGTAATTCAAAGATAAAGCTAAAAAGACCTTCATTCCTATTATTGCCTTCAACTTTGCCCATCTCTATTCAGAGGATCTTTCCAATAGGAAGACTTACAAGTTCTGGTAAATTATTATGATCAAAAAGAAATAAACTGGCACATTTTCAAGAGACAACAGCAAAAATCTTTACATTACACTTTTACAGAATGTCATCTTCAAAAGAAATTTGATGGCATCAGTCAATTAAAATCTGTGCAAATCAAACAGTCATCCATCAACTTGTTTCCAAGAAGCAAACACAGAAATGTTTGAACCTGATCAACTTTTATTCAATTTTTTAAAAATTTTAGCATTTAAAAAAATATTTTTTTTGCTCTTTCTTGTGAAATTTAAGCTCTCTATTTAAGATTACATATAGAGTCAGTTTTTTACTGCCAAAGTGCATAAATGTACCATAGCTAAACAAAACAACAGAAAACCAAACCAGGTCATAGGTCAAAGGTTTGGGTTTTTCTGAAAAACAGGATTAAAGCTTGCTTGACATGTAACATGTTTTTTTTCTTAATTGCACATCACTTTGATAAACAAACACAAATGAATAAAGCTCATACTTACCAAATTAACCCTGCAAGTAAATACAAGTAGGAGGAAAACAGACGCAAACAATTACAATTAAAAGTGTGAAAGAAAATCAGTGAGTGGCTGAGAGGAAAGTCTGAGTAATGGATGAACTCGTGACTGAGAGCTGCTTAAGACTGCGTGGGGTAGAGAAAAATTAATCATTACACTTACTGTAAATATGTAACAGACCCAACCTGCATATAACAATCAGCAAATTATGTAGCTTGAACACCGACGAACATACCATCCATGATAGGATCAAATAATTCAGGCCGATAGGAAGCTCATGGCTTATATATCAGATTTAGAAACCAAAGAAACCAATAGAGATTGTTTTAAAACAAATCTTAAATATGTTACAGGATCATAGATCAAATTTACTTCCTGTTCTGGTTTGAGTAACTTTTATCAAAGAGAAACCAGGTGTGCATGTTTGATGTTTCCCAGCAATATTTTTATTTTATAAAATCCAATCCTAAGTGAAGGATTTGTAAAAATGAAGCATTTAAAAGTCAACATTTTGGCTCCAAGTGCAGCGCTACAGAGCTACTGCATATTCTCAACTTCATATTCAGTCAGACATCTGTAGAAATGCCTAAATTTAAAATAAAACTTTTGATATGAATGATGTCAATGATGACATTAGTCATTGCATGATTATTTAATGACATAATGTAAAATTATTTTAAGGAATTAAAAAGACCAAAAGGCATTCATTCAAATTCCTTGATCCAACCATTTTTATGTCAGAATTCTGAAATTAATCTCATAATTCTGACCTTAATCTAAAAAAATAAAATAAAATGCTCTTGAACTTTGAGAAAGAAAAACAGAAGTCTGATTTCGCTTGGTCCCTTTTGACCCACATGACTTTCCGTACTGATGAACTGTTGTAGCAGGCTGATGTGTAAGTAGCTAACAAACGCTCCCTTCATCAATCTATATTGTGCTTCTGATATTAACACATTTAAAACAACATAACCACTATGACCATCTTCATTCAAGATAACAAAGTGATTTTTAGCGACAACGATTTACAGCAAGGTTATTTTGACCATTTTAGTCAATAAAACTAGCCTCGTTAGCAGCATTAATGCTAACGTTAGCTCTTAGCATGCATTACTTCAGCTGTGACTGGAAATGACAAGCTGCTGCTCAGGGAGAAACTAGTCTTGTGTTCTTCTCGTTTTTTATTCCCGAAAATACTGTGAACGTGTTTACTTTTAATGAGAAAATCTACAGGGAGTTACTTGATCTCCCCTTTTCCTTCTGTCGATTCATGAAAGCTGGTAACTTGCTTGTTTCAGGTCAAAATGGCAGAGCTAACAACACTGGAGAGCCTTCTGGAGATGGGCTTTGGCAGGAACAGAGCGTGAGTTACGGTCCTCACACCAGATATGTCTGGTTTCAGTGAGCTGGAGGCTAATGCAGGGAAACCTGGAGGCTAATGCAGGGAAACCTGTTCTTTATGTCGCTTTCTCAGGGAGAAAGCTGTGGCCAATACAGGGAACCAGGGGATAGAGCAAGCCATGGACTGGTGAGGCATTTACAGTCATGGTGAAAAGTTTCGGCTTTTCTATGCATTTCTCTTGTTTTTGCTATTTTTTTCACATTTAAATTTTTCTAAATGTCCAAACTAATTTTATTATGAAACATTAGTAAGCATTTAAAAAGCAGTTTTTATTCGAATGTGTCTTTGATTGACTAAAGGAAGCTACTCAAGCCAACTCGGCCTTGGATATGTTGCATAATAAGTTAACTATGATTAAACAGAAGAATGTTAACAACTTAAAAAATGTCATCTTTAACTGACCGAAAATAGTTTTATAGAATATTTAGACGTCTGGTTTCAACTGTATAGCAATTGATATTTTGGGTTGTCTTTTTGTAAACAGGAATTATTCAAATTTAAATGGAAAATAACAATAAATATGCTGCTTTTGCTAGTGCTCTAGATTCCCATTGCTCTTTATTCTTGTGTAAACCCCTCTTTCCCTATTTCAAGTTTTTTCCCTGTTTAGATTTCTTCTTCTAGCTTTTAGCGAATAATTTTTTTTCGTGTCTAAATTATGTGCAGTTTATGTTAGTTTTCGACGTTCTTCAAAATATCTTGCTAAGCAGTTTTTAAACTGAAAAGCGCTCAAGCCAGAGCAGAAATGAGCCGCACCTGTGGCTGAATAAATTCCATTTGTTTAGCATTTATAAAGATCTGAGTCTTTCACACATCTATTCGTGAAGCTGTTTGTAGTCCAAAATCTTTTGAAAGTCTTTTTTAAATGTAGCAGTACAGGCAGAAAAACATCAGATGAATCTTTAATCTTTGTAAAGTTTGATGATGATTCCTTTTTGAGCTGTTCTCACACAGTGAAGTTCAGTTTTGCTACATACACAGGTATGCATAAGCATCCTGCAAAGTTACAGTCAAATCTTGCACATAAATTGTAGTGCCTTCAGCATTTCGCTTCAGGATTTCATAAATGCATTAATAGTTATCAAATCTTTACTTTTGTGGCTCTAAACATTAGTTTAAACATTAGTTTAACACCGTATGGTGTTATCATTTCAGAGCACAGAATGGCTGCCTGACCTTTTGTTTTGGATGCGTCTCTTTCAGGTTAATGGAACATGAGAACGACCCGGACATCGATGAGCCGTACGTTCCTCCAGCGGGGAACCTTTTAGGAGGAGATACAGATCAGACAACAGCAGGGGACTCAGGTGAAGGTCGGTGGATGTTTTTGTTTTTCTGAGGAAAAAAAACAAAATTTAATAACATTTTAATTCATATTGTCTAAGGTAGATCTGTCTTTGTGAATAATTTCTGTAAAGATGTTTTATTAATCCCGCCGTTATCATGTTTTAGCAGCAGTAATCGCAGAGGAAGATGAATTATACAGCGACAACCCAGAGGCTTCGAGACGACCAATGACGGAGGAGGAGAAACGTGAACAGGTCAAAAGGTCAGAGCTGATGCTGAGCAGTTTTAAGCAGCGTTAACATCATGTGGTGTCATTTACCAGCTGGTTTGTCCGTGCCTTTCAGGCTAGAGGAGCTGATGCGAGTGAAGCAGGCGGAGAGGAGGGAGCGCGAGCGAGCCGAGGAGGTGGAGCGGGAAAAGCAGCGGAGGAGGCAGGGCCAGGAGCTGCAGCAGATCCGGCAGAAGATTCAGGACGACGAGATGAAGAAACTCGCAGATCAGCGGAGGAGAGAGAAGATGGAGGACAAGATGGCTAGGTTAGTTTCTCAAAGGATTCACAACTAATGTTTAGAGCCACAAAAGTAAAGATTTGATAACTATTAATGCATTTATGAAATCCTGAAGCGAAATGCTGAAGGCACTACAATTTATGTGCAAGATTTGACTGTAACTTTGCAGGATGCTTATGCATAATGATGCAGTTATTATTTATGATGGTTTAGTTTGTGGAAAGACTTCATTGTGAGGACATTTTAATAATAATGGTTTTACTTCTTGTTACTGTTTCTAACTCTGGTGCCTTTTTTCTTGTCCTTGTCAGGCAAAGGGTTAAAGACAAAATCGCACGAGACCGAGAGGAGAGAGCACAGAAGGTAACTAAGACACACTGACTTTATTTTTCATTTTTTACTCTGTAATTCTGACTGTTTTGTCTCTTTTTCCTCCTCTGGTTTAGTTTGGAGGTGGCGCACCTCCGAGCACGGTGACATCCACCCAGCCCACCCCGCCCAGTCCGTCGTCACCCACCGGTCAGGGACCCCCGCCCACGAAGAAGGAGTATGATGAGTCCAGGATACAGGTATATTATATTACAAATATTATCTACACTTTAAGGCTTTCTGTACCTTTCTACCCTCCATCTTGTCATTTCTTCCTTGTGTCCTCCATTCTTTCTTGTCTTTCTGTCCTTCCTAGTATTCCTTCTCTACTGGAGCTTTTTGTTCTTCCATTTTGTTCCATCCTTCCTTGTGTCCTATTTTCCTTACAGTTCTGAAATCTCGACATAAAGAGCGTTGTGAAATGATCATAGAACAATTTCCCACTTTGTCAGAATCAGTCACATCTTTAAAGTATTTTATTGAGATTTTATGTAATGTTTTGGGCGACATGAAGTAGGCCACATTTGAAATAGAAAATAAAGAACTACAGCCCCCTCTTTCAGGACATTAAGAGAAACTACAGGACCCTTAATTCTTTTCCTCTTCTAATCTTTTCTAATTCTTTTTTTTTTCTAAAAAAAATTCTAATACATTTTTTTCTCAGTGTACATCTTTCCTCCCTTCAAAAATTTCTTACTGTTTCTTCTCTTTTTCTTTCTTTCTATGTATAAAACTGGTCCACTATACGTATATGTGCCAATATTTTATTATCTAAAATGAAATAAAGCAGTAACAGCTCTGGGAAGCTGCATGGATTTTTTTAACAGAAAATGAGTTTGAATGCTGTGCATAACGTTGATGATTAGGTCCTGTGATAAATTTTTAATCCATGAAAGGAAATTATTAAAATGTTCTGTTTCTTGGCGTCTTTTTTTTTATACATGTATTCTTTAATTAATCTTGTTTCTGTGGGGATAAAGCTGGTCGCATTCAGATATTTATCTGTCTCTGTTGTCAGATTGCTGATAAAGTTTGTCGTTTACTTGGTAAAAATAACATGAAAACCTTTGGAAACAGGAAAAATGTAAACTTGTTTTTTGAAAAGTTTAGAATAGAAAGTTTAGACACCACACAGGAACCCGGTAAATAAAGCTTCACTTTACTCTGTGTTGCTGCTGTTACAGTTATTTCACGCTTCCTTTCGTTGGATCCTTCGCAGGTTCGTCTGCTGGACGGCTCCACCATCAACGCGGTGTTCAAGGCCCAGGAGCCGCTGGCGGCGGTGCGCGTCTACGTCCAGATGAACGGCAACACACCCGAGGGTCAGGACTTCACGCTGCTGTCGCCATACCCGCGCCACGTTTACACTGAACTGGACATGGAGAAGCCTCTTAAAGAGCTGGGTGAGCGTTCAGGAAACGAGTTTTAAATGCTGTCAGATATCTAAAATGGCATCATGTCCATGAATCTTTTCAAAAATCGGCTTTTCTTTGCACAGGCTTGGTGCCTTCAGCTGTGCTGGTTGTTACCAAAAAGTCAGAAGGATCAGCTCTGTGAGCCTACCTCACCTCTACTACGACGTCAACACGAGAACCGAGCGACCCAGGAACCGAGCTGCCAGATGCTAGTATCACTCACTAAGCCAGCTAGCTGAACCGAAGCAGAGACGCAGTGAAGCTGCATTCAGACACGTTGGAGCTCCTCAGACTTTGATGTGAGTTTTTGTTTGGGAAGACTGACTGAATGCAGCTTCAGATCTGCTGCAGGCATTGAACTGGACCTTTGACCTCAGCTGGTCGAGCTGAAGATAGCTGGCTTCTGACTGATACTTCCCTAAGGATCTCTGCTTGTGGTTTCAACACATTTATTAAAAAAATAAATGCACAGAACTAAGTTTAAGTCGACCCTTGTATTGCTAAAGAATACCTGCTAAAGTGGTTCTGAAAGGGCCTTAAGTTTATTTCCTGTGATCTTCCTGACTTTGTGACATTTTACTTTCATTTTTTTAACGAGTTCAGATTTGCTGAAAGCTGTGTCCACGAGGAAACCGATTACAATAAAGCTGGCTGGGATAATTGAGTTGATGTTCTGAATTTTATATAAATGATCCTTTCTCACATTTTTGTAAAACCTTTTCTCATGAAAGTAGAAAACCTGGAAATGATGCAGCTAAAAGGTTTGTCTTCCTAAAAATACTCTTAACCCCATTATCTTAAAATTCTCTATTCAGTCAAATCTATTACACTTATCCACATATACAATTTGTTTATCATAGATTGTGCTTTATTGCGCTTTATTGTGTTATCATTTGTAATTGGAATCCTAACAAATATAAAAAAAATACCACTTTAACAAATGTAAGCCTGAATTCTGTATATTTCTATTAAAAAGCACCGGTAAAGATGATTACATTGCAGAAATAATGCTTGGAGTGACTGACATCACTACTGTTTACATTAGTGATGCGATTCACTAAAACTAAATTGCTAAAAAAAAAACCTCAAATAAGACTTTCTACATGTTTAAATCACAGCTTCTTGTGCGTGTTTTACATGCACATAATGAGGAGGGCTTTCCTTGTTCATTTTAAGACTGGAAACATTGGTTTACTCGTCCAAGAAGTATTTGATATGTGGAAGAAAGGGTGCCAAACTGTTAGGTGGAGATTGTTTTACAGAAAATAAATCCTGGATCAGACAGATGAGAGGAACTCATTGGTTTTAATTTTAACTTCTAGCAAAGTACCTTTTTTAAAAATAAAAATTTATTTCCATGTGAATTTGCTCTTTGACTTGTGAGCTTTTCCTCTAAGAGTTTTGAACGTTTTGTCAACCTAAGACGATGTTAAATGACATGACACCAAACAAGTCGCACCACTTGAGGTCAATGTGTCATTGAGGCTTGTTGATCCCAAATCTTTGCTGCATCTTTTATGTCCTTTGTCACACTTCCAGTTGTTTTACACTTCAGGTTTTTTGCCCTGATTGTACATATTTGTATGTTGAGGTAATTGGCTGTTTACACTTAGGTTGGTAACAGTATGTTCTCTTGTTTTTCCCACTTTGAAGAGTGGTTGAGAGAAAAAAAATAAAAAGTTGTCTGTTAATAATCCAGAAATACTTTATTAATCCGTAGAAGGACTAGTAAAGTGTCATAGATGGTGATGGCTACAGGCAGGATAGCGTCATTTTTCAGAGAAATTTCTTTACTAAAAGATAAATAAATTTTTAAGCTTCTTGCACATCATTACCACAATGCAGATATTTTAGGAGCCAAAGCCAAAACCTTTTACCACAGTTGGTGCTGGACTCCATTTATGCTGCTGATGTACCTTAATAAAATAACCAAACCTACTAATTTGGGTTAGACTCAAGTATTTAACATTAACACTTAACGAACAAATGATCAGTTTGTCTAGAAAAACAGGAGGAAGTGAACTGGACTTTCAGACATGGTAAATTTCTATTAGAACGTTTCTTTCTTGTATTTGAACATTTAGGTAAATAATAGAAACACCTGTGAGTTTGTTTCATGTAGTGTTGAATTGTTTTTTTTTCCTTGTAACGGAAGAGCAAGAAAAATCTGAGAAAGCCTTAATGTGACACTAAAACACATTTTATGTACATTAAAAACCAACAAATGGTACAAAACGCCATTCACACACTGGATAGAGAAAGTGACTTTAAAACATGAGAGAAGGCGTCGATTTGACAACAAATACAAAAATAATTTTAATTAAAATCAGAAGACTTTACAGAAAATGGGTGCCACGGTTTCCCTTTAGCTGCTTTTTCCACCGAGATTCACCGACCCCGAGCCGAAAGCACAGAGGCATGATGGGAAATAAGTCTGTTGCTCAGACGGGTCGGACCGGTTCCAGAGCTGTCCGGCTTAACTGGGTGGATAGTAGGACTGGTTGTAGTTCCAGGCGTTCTGGTAGCCGTAGCCGCCGTAGCCGCCGTACTGCGGTTGCTTAGAGACAGAAAAGAAACTGATGCGTTATTAAAAACTTTAAGACAAATTCAACATCAGTTTTCAAATTTCAAAAACTACAGAAATAGGAATCTGTAAACATTAAATAACTTTTACCTGGTACCAGCTGCTGTACGCTCCGTATCCGGTCTGGGCGCTCGGGTCGGCGGCCATCACAGGAGGCGGCGGCGTGGTGATGGGAACATGCGACGTGCTGGATGCCGGCGCAGCAGCAGAAGAAGAAGAGCTGTCGTCTGTTTTGCTAGTTTTCTCTGGATCCTCGTCCCTTAGGAGCCGATTTATACAAATAAAATGTTAAAACCACTGACATGATTTAAAAAGATGATCTGTGTATTCTATAGATGCAGTGTCGCTGTTTTTGTATGCAGTAACTGGGTAAAACAACGGCGCCATTTTGTGACGTAATCAGGGTAAGTCGAAATATAAACAATCAAGGCTGAATCTACAGAAGTTGTGAGGATTTCAGTGAAGATTTGAGCGATTCATCTGCAGTTTCGACGGAAGAAGCTAATTGGAATGATGAAGAGGAGGAAGCCGGTTCTACTGAAGGACTAGAACCTTATTTATTGGAACCATATTGTACAAGAAGCATCAATGACTCCAACGTTTCTGCGGAGGAAGGGTCAGACGGTGAAGGGTTGGAACTCCAAATCCCTGAATGGCAATAAGCAGATCTATGCAGATAATAATTATTCATCTGTAATTCTGGCTTTATTAAAATAAACCAGAAAATAATCCAGTTACTTTAAAGGAATTGGTTCAGGTTCTGATCAAGTCATCAGCTTTCCTACTCCTCCTATTTCCAAGTCTTGAGTTCAATTTTCCTACTTTTGATAACTGTATGACATTACAACACTTATTAAAACAGAAAGCTTTAATAAGTGTCTCTCTGACATACTGAACTTTCCCTCCAAAATCATAACCTGAGGCTAGTTTTTGCCCTCTTCTCTCACCCGTTCTCTGCTTCTCTCTTTGTGCCTCCCAGCTCGTCCAGCAGCTTCTGATGCGCCTCGTAGACGGACAGCACGCTGCAGAGACGGCACAGCTTTACTTTGAGATGGAAATGCTTCACCCGACCCGAACAGGATGGTCAGAAATGTGATGCTTCACCTCTTAATGGAGTTGCTGTACTCCTCTGTGAACTGGAGGCCTCTCTGTGACAGAAGTAACTTGGTTTGTGGGGTGAGCGGAGCCGCCAGGGCCCGAGTCACGCACTCCTGCACCGCCTCGGCCGAAGCCCCCGGCTCCGCAGATGACTCCAGGTCCAACAGGTTCAAGTGCAGCTTGTCGTTATCCTGATGGAAGAATCATTTAGGGAGAAAAGAAAAACATTTTTATTAAAAATGGAGGATGCAAAGTGTGGATCCGGACCCGACTTGTGCCCCAGAATAGATGGAGACTTTTTATTTTTAATTAGGACAAAATCATCACAAAGTAACATCTTTTTACAGCCTCAAGGAGAAATTTCTTGTGACAATATTTTAGTTATTTTGTAGCAAATTCCTCCCCGACACCGCTAAGCACCCAGACCCATCATGCTGTTTAACTGAGAGATCAACCACTTCAGTCTCTAATCTCACCGGACTAATCTCCAGCGCTTCCTGTAAAACCGTGCGGGCGCCGTCTGGGTTTCTGGCCACTTTGAGCAGCAGACGGGCCAGCTTGATGGAGTAGAAGGCGTGCAGCGTCGGCCTCTCTTTGGATTCAGCCACCGCCTCTCGCAGCAGAGCCTCCGACTGGTCCAGCCGGCCCGCTCGGCGCTCTAAGGCCGCCCTGCGGATGCGAACCACAGCCAGACCAGGCCGGGCTTTCTCCAGGGCCTCTAGAACCCGCCGGGCCTCGTTGAGGTCACCTGGTGGAAACGGGCAGGAAGTTCGCATGAGCAGGTTTTCTGATGTGCTTTTTGTTGGTTTTTGTTTTGTTTAACATTTAAACTTTGTGATACAAATCGTATTTTTGAAACTTGGGCTTTGTAAACACACAAAAAAGGAGGAGTAAATTAATCTCCGAAATTTTCTAGAAAACAAGAACATTTCTGAGCTCCAAAAGTCAAAGATTTGGTAGAAAGATTTGGTAGAAAGAAAATTTCAAAAATCTGAAATTTTGAGATTAATCTTAGAAATTTTCGGAGTTTCAAAAGTCGAAAATTGGGCTAATATATATTAACAAACATCAAGATATAAATACATGAAATTACAGCCAAGAGTAAACAGCTATTTGCAGTTTGTAGTCGGGTTAATTTTTTTTTACTTTATAGTCGATAAGTTGAATGATGTTAGCATTACGGTACTAAAGATAAAGTTGTATAAAGCTAAGCTATGCTAACTGTGTGACTGAGAAAAGTTAGCCTGAGCCCTCACTGTTGCAAAAAAAAAAAGTTGCATAGTTCTTGCACATGCTAAACAGAAATAAATAGTTTTGTTCTTTAACTTTTGGTCTACGGTTCGTTGTAATTTAAGACTGCAGTGAACTTAGAGGAGATTGTAATTTTAATACATCTGTGCTTCTGCCTGGTGCCTCAAATAAAGAAACATCTAGACACGTCCGTGCTTTGCGTTTCAGAAAAGATTCCCTCTGAAACCTGGTTTCAAAAAGAGCCTCCGGTCACTGGAGTCGTATAAACAAGCAGCTGGAAGTTTAGAGCAGCTCTGAGTTTAGAGGAGCAGAAGGAGACGGGCGTGTCGTACCGTGTCGCTCCTCAAACGTGGCCCACTGCATGTGGATGTTGGGCTTGTTGGGGAGGTGGACCTGGCAGGCTCGCCTGTAGACGGCCCGGGTCTCCTGCACGCCCTGCGGCTCCAGGTACTGAATGTACTGAAACACACACAGGAAGGTGTTACATTGTTACCAGCTCCTCACAGGTAAAGTGAAACAGTGATTTATCTCACCCTGGTCCAGAACTCCTCGTACAGAGCGCAGGCGATCAGGCAGCGCTCAAACAGGATGCGAACTCTGTGGTCGCCCTGGACGGCGGGAGCATCATCTGATGCCTCCTGGCGCTGCGTTGTGATCTCAGATTCCTCCGTCGATTCCTGGTTTGGATCTGTTGAAGACAGCAGTGTTAAATACAGATGCTTTCAAACATAAAAACACTTTTATGATGCGTGTCCTCGCCTTGTGAGGACTCTTTGGTGTCTTTGTTCAGCTCAGCGATCTCCCAGTCCAGGTAGGTGTGCCAGGCTCGGAGCTGGAGGCGGTCCAGCGGCCGGACGTGGAAGTATGGACGCTTGATCTGTCGTAAAGTAACGAGGAAATCTGATGGGTTTGTGATCCGGCGACAGCAGGAGAGTTTAAACTGGACTAAATTATTTCTGCTTTTCTCAGTCATGTTTTTATTTACAAAATCTGTTCTGACATTTTTAGGGTCACTCAGTCAAAGTTGTTTTCATGCTGCGTGTCTCTGATTTGTTCTGTGTTTCATTAAATAATTATTAGGTTTAAGATTTGCCTGCATGTATGTATGAGCTCATCATGAACATGACTTCCTGGTAGAAGAGATGCTATATATGAACGTGATAAAGCCGGCAAAATAAAATAAAATAAAGAAAGAAACAGAGAATAAAATCAATCAATGAATAAAATGAATAATAAAAAACAGAAATACATGAAGAATAAAAATTAAAGAGATACACAAAAAAGAGGACAAAATAAATGTAAAAAACAGAAATGCATAAACAATTCAAATAAAATTAAAGTAAAATAAATTAAAAACTTGTAATACATAAATAAAAAACAAAAAGAATAAAAGTGTGAAAAAGAAAAAAATAAATGAATAAAAAGAATAGAAATACATAAAGAATTCAAAAATAAAAAGAATAAAATAAAAACAAACAAATAATAAAATGAATTTAAAAAAACAAAACTAAAAGAATAAAATAAATACAGAAATAAATGAAGATTAAAATAAGAATAAATAAAGAAAAGACAAACAGACGGAGAGGTCTGGAGAAATAATCCGTGCAGAAACTCACAGCATCTTCATAGTTCCACCTTTTCCTGACTTCTCCCTCGTTGTCCTGGTAAACTTTGTCTCTACGAAGCAGAACCTGGTCTCTTATCTTCTGCATCAGCTCCTCCTGAACAGAGGAATACATCACTGGTGTATAAAGATGTTCCCAGTGGAAATCTACACCTGATCATGAAAACGTGACAAACTTTCAGCTTTCACTGAACTCTACGAGTGCTGGGACTTTAAAATCTCCACAAATAAAAAACAACAAGGCATTAGAACCCATAAAAACCTAATTCCTTCCTCCCAGATTGTATAATATTTAAACACAGATTACATAATAAAGCAGGTGGTTGAGCCTCATAAAGGCTTATTTCTAGTGAGAATCAAGCTTTTAATAGCCAGATTTTACTCACCGAGTCGGTACCCTCGGGTGTAGCGGGCTCCTCCTCTCCTGGCGGCCTCTCCTCGTCCGCCTCCTGGGCCTGTTCGGCCCGCTTCGCCTTCTGGCTCTGCCGGCACGTCGCCCTCAGCTCCTCGTACTCCTCAGAGGGGAGCACGTCTTTAGGCGGGTTGTTGTTAAGATGCGCTTTGAACCTGGCAGGAGGAAGGATGGACAACGCAGCAGGATCAGGAATAAAACTTAAGACACAAATGAAAAGGAGGGGAGGAAATTTATCAATAGACTTTAGGCACTTTTATCATTAACAACATTTTGTAATATTCCTGCTGTAGAGTGGGAGAGGAGTCGCTGTAAACTAGGATTGACTAATTTAAGCTAAAATGACTTTAAGATGACATTTTACACAATCTCTGTCAGAGCTTTTATCAACCAATCAAGTTTATTTGTATCGTACATCTCAGCAACAAGGTGAGATGTGCTTTATATCATAAAAACAGAAAAATGTAAAGTTATTAAAGATACTACACAGTCAACAATTGAGAAAACCAGTAAACATTAAAACAGACTTTCTGTTCAAAAGTCAGTTTTTTTTATGTTAATTTTGAATTTAATTGCAAGTTTTACTGTTACAGTGTCCAACATGTCACCCATTAAAGACCCTCGTACATCAGTATTGCGTCTGTGGCGGTCAGGTGGGCTTACTTGTCGTAGTGGGTGCTGTAGAGCTGAGTGGGAACTCTGAGCGCTCGGTCCAGGACGGCCGCTGCGTTCTTCACGTTTCCGTGCTCCTTCTCCCACTCCACATAGAGATCCCACAGGCGGTCCGAGTGGAAATCCAAACCGCACGACGCAACGCCATTCTCAAAAACACTGAGGACGTTTAACCACGGGAAAAAAAATCATTTTATCAAAGAACTGTTTATGTATTACTATGATTGTGTTTTCTGCTCTCATGGTTCCTCCATGTTTATCATTTCCAGAGTCAAATTTCTAGATGTTTTTTTTTATGAGGTTTTACAATAAGTTGTATTTTTGAGTACAAGTCATGAAACAAAATTGTGCTGGTCTGAAATACGTCAACTAAACTGTAAAATCTAATAATATTTGTAGTTTATGCGTGTCTTTCAAACACACACAAAAAAATCTTACAACATTCAAGAGAAAATTAAAGCAGAAATTTTAGAGCTAAATCCTCGACTTTTCCATCAGCTTTGGGGAATAACGTGTTGAAAACGTTAAGTTTAAGATGCGACTGAAAGCTTGTTCACCTGCGAATCCGAACAGCTGAATCGGGGAGGTTCATGTCCAACGTTCCCAGCAGCAGATTGATGTAGTGGATCCAAAGATCTACGCTCAGAGGAATTGCTTGAAGACCACGAATACACACCTAACACAGCACACGCGTGAATTTTTTAAAATAAGAAAACAGCAGTGTAAAGTGCTGTACAAATACACATCAAATAATGAGGAAAAAACTGTAAAGTAGTTTTTACCTCCTCTGCTTTATTGTTGTCGCCGCCTCGACGTTCCAGGTCGACAAATTTTTTCCAGTAGCCGTAGCAGAGAGGATACCGAGCCAGAAAGGCTTCCAGCGCTCTGCGGTACGTGGCAGCATGACCCTGAAAAGTTGAAACTGGATGGTAATTCATCGAAACGCAGAAAGTCAATCTTAATTTCTGTTTTCTACTAAAAAATCCCTCTGCTTTGCTGAAAACACACACCTCATGCTCACAGTACTGGAGCAGATCGGTCCAGCTGGGGAAGTCCTGAGGATTGTCATGTGCGGCTTTCCACAGACGCTCAAAGTCTGCAGGTAGATCCTCCTGTTCGCTCGCTGTTGCCAGGGCTGTGGAGTAGTTATCTGGGTCTGCAGGACCCTCAGGGGCCGCAGCTGCACCGCCATTTTCCTCCGACGCTTCAGGAGGAGGTGGCAGTGCCTCTGTGACATCCATGGCTTCGAAAAGGAGAAAATTAACAAAAAATATTGGAATAACTGAGTGCGATATTCGCTTCTTTGAGCCAAAGAAAATTGGTTCTGCTGTAGTGAAACAGCACGTTAAGGTCAAAGGTCAACAGAGTAAGAGCCAGAGGATCGCCCCTCCACAGCAGACCAAAATAAATCTGTTTTACTTAATTCAGTTCACAATATTTATTAAGTTTGGACCAGTCCATCTTAAATTACCTTTACAGCAGCATAGTGCATACATGTCTTTGTAACTCTTGTTTCATGTAAGATATAATCTGTTTTAAATTTTTAAATACATTTTTTTTTAAAAATCACATTAAGACACCCAAATTAATTAGATAACCTGCTGAGAAGGAAAACCTCCGTGCATACAGTTGGGGCTAAACTAATGAAAGAAACTTTCGATAAAACGCAAGAAATGTTAAGATTTCTGCAGAGCTTCCCATTCATACATGATAACAGACACCAGCGCAGTAACATGAACGTAAAAACCACTGAATTGTAGAAAGTGTCCCTCCAGGGAGCTGAGCAGGAGCCTCCTCAGCACAGCTGCGAGTTAAAACTCTCATCCGCTCAGCTTGTAGAGAATCACTGAACGTCCAGCTCTGCTCGGTGTCGCTGTGTGTAGCTCAGCCTAGCATGTCACGCCTTCCGCTTTTCACAGAAACGACAATGCAGCGCTTTCTTCAAACAATCACTGTCATATCTGTCAACCCGCAGCCAACTTTAGGCAGGAAACTCAGAAATAAATCCACCTGAAGACTCTTCGGGCACCCCGTTACCGCTCATCTCTTCACAGCTCTCCGCCGCCATGATGGAAGAACCACTGACGTCATCAGCAAGCGACAAAAAACACACAAACTGCAATTTGTAAACAAATCTTTGAGCTGTCACAGTCTCCGCTTTGGTTTTATTCACACACAGCAATGAAATACTTATACATATATAAAAAGAAAAAAAAAATCATATATTCTTTTTGTAAACATTTTCTTTAAAAATGTGAAAACTTTTGCTTTCTTCTAAATGGTTAATTTTATACCCCGGAGATGAGCACGGCCAATCAGCGCACGACTGCACTGGATCGCCGCAAGGGAAATTCAATTCAACAATACTTTATCCGAAAGGGAAATTATGTTTTTGTAACTGATGTCATTGAACTATCTTCAAAGACTCATTGTGGATGGTGATTCTATGGGCAGGATTGATGTTAGGAAAATTATCCTCCTGTTCATTTACTCATGAGTTTATTTTATAAGTTATCTTTTCATATTATTCTTTTCATATTATTCTTTTATATTATTACTCTCATATTATTCTTCTTTTTATATTTACTTAACTTCTCTTTCTTTTGTAGTATAGTATATCATTAACTTTGTTTAGGATGTTTGCTTGGAAGCTAAAAACGTTAAACATTCATGTGTTATTAGTTCCATATGTAACTGATTAGTTGTGGTCAGTCACATGCCCTTGTAAGGGCATGTCCATAGGAGGTTTCAGAATGTAAAGACGGTTGGTCAATTCTCTGTGTGACTGTGTGAAGAAGCCCAACCTCCTTTTTCTATACAATAAAGAGAAATGCAAAGAAAGAACTGGCAGAATTGAGTCCAGACAGTGTTTGACAGCGATTTGTCGCGTCTGTTCTCAATTCTCCTATTCTGCAGAAAAGAAATTAAAAGAAACCTAATCTCTGTCTCTGGCTGATTCTTTGCAGGTTATGACAAAATAAACCTATCAATTGATCTGCAGTAGCAGTCAGTCTAGCAATGAACCTGAAGAAGCTTCTGACTGAAGACCATTGCTGTTTGACAGTCTCATTACATACCAACACCTCAGTGTCAGGGTATTACGGTATTCTTCAGAAGCATTTATTATTGGCAAACACTTCTTATCCGACTTATTTGCT
Source organism: Xiphophorus maculatus (assembly GCF_002775205.1). Classification (NCBI taxonomy): domain Eukaryota; kingdom Metazoa; phylum Chordata; class Actinopteri; order Cyprinodontiformes; family Poeciliidae; genus Xiphophorus; species Xiphophorus maculatus. The sequence continues at coordinate 14,061,321 of NC_036465.1, read as the reverse complement.
TATCCTGCTCCGTACTCATTATGATTAATGGAAGATGTGTCTTGAACTTTCTTCATCTACTCTATTGTCCTTTAATTTGTTGAAATACATTTTTAAAAATTCCACTTTTATTGGACCCATTAGCAGTTTAACCAGGTTCAATTAAAATACCACAAGTTCATCGCAACCCGTCCAAAAACCTGTAAAATTGGCCTAAATTTTTTGTGTTAAGTCAGTAAGTCAAAAACATACTGGATAAAATATTACAAGGTGGAATACTGAACATCAAAGTTAACAGTTTAAGTATAGTCCCCTTAGGGGGCTCTGTAGTAGTTGCCCTGTCTGAAACAAATAGCTGTCCATACCTAGAAAACAGTGACATAGAAAACCAAAACAAACAAAAATATTACTGGAAGAAATCAGACTTGTTATTTTTCACATTTGGTCAAGTTTATTTTCACTTGGTCTCATCTGTTAGAGTACATCAGACTACTTTGACAGCTGAAGTGCAATCGTTAACTTCCGTTTTCACCAATTCAAGCCATTAACAAAAAACAATGCAGAGGTAACATTTATGCTCTTGAAAACAGAAACTTGCAGAACCTTCCCTCCTGCAGGTCAGACAATTGAGCTTGATGGCAGATTGATGCATATTTTGGATTGATGTTTCTGTAGTTCAGATGGCTTTAAATTGACAACTGTTTAGTTGTTCTAATGATCAAAACCCAAATGAAGATTTCAACTAACGCCTAGGAAACACACAAAAATCTAATTTCTTAAGGGCTCACCATTCTGTAAGTGCATTAAAAACAGGATACGAAGGGAAGAAAAATGGCTCAAAAGAGAAAACACATTGTCAGAATCATCCAGCCAGTGGTTCACTCCCCAGTTTAAAACCCAAACTGTGCCATTAAGAAAATTACTTCAAAATAGAAGCAACAAAAAGAAATAATTTCTATTTAGGACTGAGAAACTCAATGACAGACTGGAGGAAAATGATTTGCTGAGGACTGCTAAACAAAGAAGTCTTTTTCTGGTGTTGAAAACAGTAAAAAAAAAAAAAACATGATAAAAGATTTGAGCCATAAAGGAGACGGTTGTTAATCTGTCCATCAACTTTTAAATTCGCACGAGGAAAGAAGGCTGAGCTCTTACCTGATTAGATTTTGCCTATAAGAGGAACGATAGATTTCTTCAAATTCAGAAAGGAATCAGCAGTAGGTGGACTGTGTGATCAGAATGTTGACCTTCATTATAAACACCAAACACCCTTTACAGTGATGCGTTTCTTATGAGGCAGACAGTGTGCTAAACCAAGAGGAAGATTCAGCAGCAAAAAACTCCCAAGTTGACTCGACCCACTCCGTTTCTTCCCTGAAAAACAAACACATTTTCCTATCTAGTAGTAATTTTTTAATTGTTGCCATCAGGTCTTAGTGTGACAGAACACAAAGAGGAAATGGCAGAGCTCAGCGTCAACAAACTGTGTTAATGTGGATGGAAAGTGTGATCTGTGTGTTTCTGCAGTTACTCTGACGTCCTGCTCTAGTTAGTTTGAAGTATTAATGGAGTCTGTCTATTCCCTACTCTCTCCATCTCCTCCTGTTTCAGTCTAGTTTGCTCGTTTTCTGTTTTCGTCTTCTGTCTCTGGGGGTCACTGCAGGGTCACGGTCCAGTCTGCCCCCACGTTCATCCCAGGCTTGCGGATTGTTAACACAGACATGGAGGCGTCGAAATCAAACTCCAGCTGGTTCTCGCCATCTGCAAAACCGAAAAGAGAAAAGTATTCACATCCTCTGAAAAGTTTTGGGGGGACCTTACGTGCCAAAAGAACAATGCTGATAAACTGATATAGGGTCAACTTTTTTGCTCAAAGTACATCATAATATGAAACTATTGGGGCAACGTGGTTAAATGTAAAAAATTTGTTTCCTGATCAATTAGAAAATACAACAGGAAACCTTAAGAACTGAAGATTTCTTAGTCTGAACTTTTTTTTGTTAGGACAGTAAGGACAAGAATTCATGCTTCAAATGATCTTATTTTAAAGTTTTGATGAAACAAGCTGGTCATAATAAGCAAATACCGAAATAACTGCATGATAAACTAAAACAAGCTCGATAATTTCCACTGTGATGATTCATATTTTTTAAAGGGCAATTTTGTTTATAGATGCTTCATAATCCATTTTACTTGTCCTTTTGATTGTGTATGGTTTTTATCTATCATCTTTGGTTGTTTTATAGTTATTTTGGATATTTAAAATGTCTTCCAGTTCCAATGTGTAGTCCTCTGCACAAAATTAAAGTTTATTAGATTTTTAGAGGGCGAACAAGCATTATTGTCCCATTATATTGTTGAAAATTGTCTCAAGACATTATTGCTTATCACAATAATTTTTCGGACAGTTTATTATGCAGCAAACTTTGTTACTGTGACAGATCAATTAGTTATTTTTCTAGTTTACTTCTAAACTTTATTATAATCCTCCAATAACTCTTATATACGAAAGCCTAAAATAAACACTTTTTTAATGCGTTTTTTTAATCCGTTATTTTTTTTTCTTACCCCTCCAAGGGATCTTTTGTGGGCTCTAGTGTCCCTTATGTGATAGTAGGCTGACAGGAAACAGGGAAGGAGAGGGGGGAAGACATGCGGCAAATGTCGTTGGGTCCGGGAGTCGAACCCGCGACGGCCGCGTCGAGGACTCAAGGCCTCCAAATACGGGTTGCGCTACGCCCTATGCCACCACGGCACGCCCTAATCCGTTATTTTTAATCTGAATTAAGCCTCTACCTTCCCATAAAACCCTAAAGTGTTTATTTTAGTGTCCTGTATAACGTGACAAAGAGCATCAATCACTCACCAGCAGTTTTAAGAGTAACCATGCTGGGTTTACTGGCTCCCAGTATAATGATGCGTTCCACCCAAGATTTGGTTGTAAACTGGGCGTTTGGTTCAAGGTCACTGTGGAGAAGACAGAGGAACAAATTCATCTTCAAACATGAGGCGTAACCATTACAGAAGCAGATAAATCTGCACTTTTATCGTCCCGAGTTTCATTCTTTAGTATCAAGATCTGAGCTGGAAGAAAAGCGAAGAGAGAAACACTGAGATGATGCAACGCACACAGAGGAGAGGACGCCGTTGGCGAAGGAAAACTTCCTGTGGATCAACTCTTTCTTCTCATAGTTAAAGGTGTGGCCGTCATCTATGTACAGCTCTCCCTCTGCCGTTCTCTGTTGAACAACAGCAGAGCTTTGATTAGGACGACCCAGCAGACTCAGCAGAATCTTGCAGCTGCTCTTAAGACGGCGCAAAGTTTCTTCACCTGATTATCAAGGGCCACATACAGAGTGTACGGGTCGTGCTCCATGCAGGTGGAAGACCTGCGGACTCGGAGCTTCCTGGGAATGATGGAGCCGCCGCGCTGGAACACCGGGATCTAGCAAGAAAGCACAAAAAGCCAGCTAAATCAGTGAACTTGTGACAGAATACAGCAGAGGTTAAAGAACTACTCTAAAGCAGGAAAATGAGACGTCATTAAAATCCATTGCAACTGTATGTTGAATTTTTGTGACAGCTTACGGAGCTCATGGTGACAGGAATGTAAAGGTTTTGGCCACCGTTGTGCTTCTGGAAGGTGTGGATGTCAAACCAGACCTGAGGACAGACGCGCAGGGTGAAGCATCACCTCCTGAACTTAAAAACCATCACAACCTGCTGCAGAGTGAATCCGTCACCTCGTGTTTCCCCGGCAGGTAAGCAGTGACGCCTCTGGCTCCCTCTTCAGTTACAGGGTGCACCAACAGGTCTCGGCCTGCAGCAGAAACCAGCAAACAGGAGAAAAATTATGAATGTTTTATTATTCAAAAATTCTGATTTCATGAGTAAAACTACTACAAGCTACACAGTGAGTCATTTCATTGGTAAAGACGAATTTTAAACCTGCATTGCGTAACATTTTTGGCCACAAGATGGCAGCAGAAACAAGTTACTAATTTTTTTCTAGCAACAGCAAAGCAATAATAGCGGCAAAGTAGGAGAGGGAGTATTTCTACTCCACTTCAAAAATCCCTGAATCAAGATAAACTAGAGAGAAAACAGCTGCACAACGGTTCTAGGGTAGAACTAGTTTGTAATTAGATTCATGAAATAATCTGATGAAACTCTTCATACTCATTACAGAAAGAGATTTGTGTTTTGTGGCTCACCGAGCAAATACTCATCATCCAAAGCAAAAGTAGCAGGATCCTGGGGATACTCCACCCAAAGTGGCCTGCAACACGAGGAAAGTCAGATTATTATTTACCTGAAAGACAAAGCTTTTCTATGCGATGGGACGAACATCTTTCTTGTTTTAAGAAAAATACCAAATTTGGAATAATAATGCAGCCAATCGCTTTGATATACGTCTCCTCAATTGTTTAGCTCAAAATCTTCCTGATGAACAATAATTGCATCATGTTACAAATGAACACCTCACTCCTCTGAGCATCAGCAATACACACGAGAGGGAAAAACCGTTCCCTGTCCTCACCTCATGACGGGTTCTCCAGTGTGATATGCGAGGTAGAACAGCTGGTACCAGTAAGGCAAGAACGTGTAGCGCTGGCGAATGGCTTCGCGCATCAGAGCCGTGTTTTCTGGACCAAACAGCCAGGGCTCGCGGCGCGGCGTGTCCAGGTGGGCGTGGGCCCGGAAGAAGGGCTGGTAAGCTCCCGTCTGGTACCAACGCACCAGCAGCTCGGTGCTCGGCGACTTAAAGAACCCGCCGACATCAGCTGTATAGAAACAGTCTGTTATTAATCCCACAGTGGGGAAATTCACTTGAATAGAAAAATACCTAAAAACAATATGAACTGTACATTAATAAAGTACCTACAGCTAAAATTAAAACTAAATAGAAACTTGAAATCTGTTTTAAACACAGAACATGTTTTGTATGATCATTGCACAACTTCACATTTAGTCTAGAAAACTGACTTTTCAATCCACAGGGTTTTGATTAAAAACATCAAACTGATCATCAAGAAGCTTTTTCTCACACCAGATCTCTTTTTGTGTTAAACACAGATTCATTAATTTTAATAAAGTCTGAAGAGCAGCCAGCATAATTCAAGCCAACATAACTGAAAAATAACTGCCGCTTCATTACTGGGGGAACTTCTGCCATCACTATGGCAACAGGACAGACCTGTTTCCATAGCGACATTACCAAACACTGCAGGGTGTTAAGTTGGATTATTTCCACAGTGCTGATAAGAATCATTATTTTACTCAACCAAGGCAGGTTTCTGCAATTATTGATGAGGTAAATATAAAACTTCAACAACTTTATGCTTCATTTTTTGTAAATTACATGAACTATAAAAATAACAGAAATATACTTTATTGGTCTCCAAAGGGAAATTGCTTATTTGTTGACAAGATACTCCATTAAAATATATATTAGAAATTATAAATAAAATCATAAGAGATATAAAATTAATAATAATACAAGTGATTTAAATAAGATCCAAAACATAAACTAAAAAAACAACAAACATGTTAATGTAATTGCAGAAATGTTCTTAATAAGCCAAATATAACCATCAACCTAAGCTGTGTGTTTGTTTATAAACTCACCACCACAAAAAGAGATTCCCACCAGGCCTAGACTCAGACACATGGGGATAGAGATCTTCAGGTGGTCCCACTCTGCAGCGTTGTCTCCAGTCCACACAGCACCTGCATGCAAAACAACACATTTTGCATATAAAAAGGCTTGCCTAATGTTTTATCTTTTAACAGATGTTGAGTTGATGTTAGCGGGTAATCTGGAGGTAAAGGTGCTGATGGCCTCACCGTAGCGCTGGGAACCAGCAAAGAAAGCTCTGGTGAGGACAAACGGTCTCTCGACTCCTCCAGACCTCTCGGTCAAACCCTCTGCTGTGGCCCTGTGCTGCAGGCCAGGAAAACAGAGGATTTCATCACTATTTTACATTTCCTACCAGCTAATTTCTAGCAAAAAGTAGATGTACCAAATCTAGTTACAATAGATCACTCTTTCCATATTTAGTTAGAATTAAAAAAAAGACAGAAGAGTGGTCTAAAAATCATAGTGTGACTCGGCTTAAACTCACTGACCACATAAAGGCCGTATAAGTTGTGCACTTCGCGGTGCTCCCAGGATTCGTGCATTGCGTCTTTGTGCATGGTGACCTCCGGCCCGTTGAACACGGATGGCTCATTCATGTCATTCCACGTATACAAGTTCTCCATGGCGCCCTGCAGAGTGGACACACTCCGTTTAATCTAAACTACGACACAAAACAACCTAAAAACTGAGAAAAAATTGCAATTAATTCAAAGGTGGTAATCATGTCTGAGACTCAAATGTAAGCAAAGAGAAAATGTTGTGAATGTTTCCAAAGTTGAATTAGGTGCCAACATTTAATAAGACAGTTTCTCGTTTTCTAGCTTTGCTCTGCACAGCTGAATGCTTCATATTATTTACAACAATACAAACCTCCACATGAGCTACTCACCTCATACTGATCGTAACCAAACTGGCTGGCCCACCAGGCCCTCATGTCAGGACGGGTGAAGTCTGGATAACCTGCATTCCCTATTTATTCATCAGCAGTGAAGGAAAACAGAAGAGAAGAGAAAAGAAATCAGGTTTTAATCTCTAGATAAAAAAATAAAACCATGCCAGAGTTGTAGGAGTCTTACCAGGCCAGCACCAGCCTTCGTAGTCTCCGCCATCTTTATTCTTCACATAGAAACCCCGAGAGCGGATCTCGTTGTGGATCTTGTAGTTTGTGTCTACTTTGATGTGAGGATCGACGATCGCAACCATCTGGAAGGAATAAAATATGCTGAGCTTCAAGCCAACAGAGTTTAAAATCTACTTCAGGAAACTATAAAGCTGCATAAAAGACTTAATCATGTTTTCATTTCAGAGCTCTCCACTTTTCCAGACTCAGATTTCTATGTTTCCAACAGTTTTTAGAATATTCTGGATATTTAAGTGAAAAACTTTTATCTCAAATCCACAAATTGGGAAAATAGAGCAACATGGTAAAGAGAAATTCTGCCCCTTTTTAATAGAATCTGGACAAAATTGAATAAGCCAAAATGTATAAAACACCTAGATCAACCTACAGATTTTTTTAAAGTACAGTTTCATCTTTGATGCCTCCAGTTTATCTGTAGAAGCTTAAAATAGAGATTTAAATAGCCTGAACCACATATTTGATGTAAAAGATTGTTTCAAGTCTGGAAAACCTCTTGTTCATTTCTGAATGATTTGGCTTCACAATGGAACTAGGCAATAAATCTATTACAATAGTAAATAAATTTAAATTACTACAGATTTAAATATACATTAATCTATTACAGCCCTTCTTTTTTTAAGAATCTCTGTTTAGTCAAAACAGAGATTTATCCATATGGATAAATATCCATATTTGGAAAAGGATAAAAACCAAACTCTAGATTTCATAAGAACTCTTTAGGGTCTTAATAAACAAATATACAGATTTTGTCAGCTGTACCTTGCGTTTCTTGTCCAGGAGACCCTGCAGCATCTCCTTTGGTGATGCAAACTTGTGAGGATCCCAGGTAAAGTAGCGCTTCCCGTCCGTGTGCTCGATGTCGAGCCAAATGAAGTCGTAAGGGATGTCGTGCTCGTCGAAGCCGGCGTCCACCGAGCGCACGTCTTCCTGGTCGTTGTAGTTCCAGCGGCACTGGTGGTATCCCAGTGAGGCCAGAGGGGGGAATGCCTGAGTGCCTGAGGGGCAGAAGGACCAAAGTGGTCAGAAAACAGACACAAGATGATCTCTGCCATTTGGTTGCAGATGTTTTCAACTAGTTAGTTTCCTCATTTGCAAATCAACAATTCTAAGAGTCGCCATGTAAAATCTACTCAGAGGGAGCCGAAAGGTAACATGAAACCAAGGAAATTAAAGCTTATGTCTCATTTGATGTTCTTTCTCACCTGTTAGAGAAGCGTACTGAGAGAAGACGTCTCTGGGAGTCGGTCCCAGCATGAGGAAGACATCTATGATTCCACTTTCTGAAATCCAACGAACATCCGTCTGTGGCGTCTCACTGGAGCCCTGAACGTAATCCAGCATTTTCCCAAACACCGTCTGGAGTGAGGAACAAAATGGGATTTTTAAAACAAACAAATTTCCCGGACTCATTTCAAAATCCTCGAGGCTTTAAGGGGAAACCAGGAAGTGAATTCTGCTGGTTAATCTCTGGTCAGGGAGAACAGACTTTACCTTTCCTGCTGTGTTTGAACTTATATCCACCCAGGTTTCTGCAGCGTTGAGCCAGAAGATGCCCATAGTACGCTGAGTGTTGTGTGCCAACATCACTGGGACTGCCCCATACAGGGCCATCGGGTTATACAGTTCATACTGGAAAACATCCAGGTTATACAGCCGATACGGATCCCCACTACTGAAAACAAAACCAGAGGGATTCGATTCACATGTCATTTCTGCATTTGAGGCTTTGATAGATGAAACGTGCAGCTGAGACTCACTCTGTCGTTTTAAGCTTGAGGGTGTCTGCGTGTTCTGGGATGCCGTAGACGTGCTCCACGCCCGGCAATGAAAAGTCTAAACTAATGGCAGAAGGACCTGAGTAGAGAGACGACGGGTAAAACATTTCAACCTCTCATACAAATACCTTCAGCTAAAGCTAAAACTGCATGCTGTACCGCTCGGTTTGCTGTCTGTGTGAGATTTAAACGTCTCTTCCCACATCCCGTCTTCTACTTTCTCTTCCTCTTCTTTTACAGTCTGGTAGTCAAAAGGCAAAACTAGTCATGGAGGAGCAGAAACCATGAGATAAAACCTAAAGAGCCAAACAATGAATCTCCAAATACCTCGGCCGGGTTCGCCGGGTCCGTCCCCTCTTTGTTCTCAGCCTCCGGGTCAGCCTGACTGCTCAGAGCGAAAGATGGGTAGAAAAGAAAGAGCGTCACTTTGGCAACCGTCTCATGAGAGGTAATAATATGCTGAGATAATTAAACTATAGTTAAAAGTAAATAAAACAACATGGAACAGGGTGCAGGATTAATGATTGTCCCCTCACTGCAGAGACGACTAAATAAAACTACAAAAAAGAGTGACCTAGCTTTAATTACAAATAGGGACTGAACAACTTCCTGCCTTGTGGCTACTTCAGGTTTGGTATTGAAAGACCAGAGCTCAACGGTTCAACACGTTGCAGCATACACCACCTTAAAAACCCCCAGATAGAACCGAGAAGATCCAAAAACACCAGAGTTTAACCCTTAGAAGCAGCTCTAAAAAAAAAAAAAAAAAAAATCCTTCAGCTGCAGAAGTACGTGACGTTAAGCAGTAAACATGCAGTGAGCAGCCGACCTGACCGGTTACTGTCCAGAGGAAGCGATTTAAAATGACCTTGAATTAATGCAAAACTGCAATCAGAAGTAGAACCACAAAGAGAGATGTTGCTGACGGGAGCTGATCAGCAAAGTCTGAGGGGACAGAGTGCATGTGGGCTCAGACAGACATTCAGTAGGGGAACTTGATGAGTATTTATAACACTTTAACTTTGAGACAGAGCAACACAGAGTTGTCATTAGCACTAGAAACAAGGCCAGAGGTTTCAAAGGTAAAAGAATTTGACAACTATTCCACAAAACTGGTCTTTCTGGAGAAGAGTCAAGAATAAAACAAGTGTTAAAAGAAAGGCAAACATAGGAGAGAGCGCATACGTAAAGGTTTATGGCTTATACTCAAAAAGTTGGTGTGAAAACTAAAACTGCACGACTCCGATTGCACCACAGGGATGCTTTTCTTCAGAAGGAGGTTGATGAAAAAAATACTAGAGCTACAACTAGCGATTATTTTATTAATCGATCATTCTATTGGTTAGTCTGATGATTAATCAAATAAATAAAAAAAACGGGCACAATCTACAGAACCTTTTTAATACATTAGATGTACATTAATATATGCAAATATACAAATAATACAATTCTTTTAAATTAGAAAACAAGCATTTTACTGCCTAAAATCAGAATTACTCCAGTGAATGCTTGATCATTTGTAGCAAAGGATTCGTCTGCAGCTAAAAAACATCCACATGTGAAAAGTTCAGCGTTTTTGCTCAAACATCAATACAATGTCAAAATAGTGTAATGACCCACTCCGTGGAAACACAGAATTAGAGACTTGAGAAGTCTTCAGGCTGCAGTGGAGGTTGACAGAGCTAAACATGGCGCCAGAGCTACAATGGCGAAGTATCAGAGTGTCCCAGTCAAAGCCCAGACTTAAATCGTCTGGAAATCTGTGGCAATACTTGAAAACTGTCGTTTACATTGTCGTCCTCCATCCAATCTGACTGAACTCGATAGTTTTATGAAGAGAAATTCAGTCTCTAGATGTATAAAGCTAGTGGACACAAACTAAAAGACTCGACTCCAATCACAACAAAAGCTGGTTCTATAAAGTAACGGTGCTGCATGTTAATACATGCCACACTTTTCAGATCTAAACACTTATTCAAACACATGAATTACTTTACTTCTACTTTATAATTAACTATATGCCACTCTGTGTTGTTCGTCAGATAAATTCTCAGTAAAATAGTTTGTGGTTGTAATGTGAGAAAGTTTAAGAGTTATTAATACTCAAATCTACATCTTCAACCCTTTACTCAGACTTTACTTGCCACATGTTGTAAATCAAGCAGTTAAAAGATTTGGATCATCAGATGAGCTACTGATTTGACAATGGATGAGTTAATGCTTTTAAAAAAAAATCTGACAAAAGTGGAAAATTTAAATCAAACCCAGAGCTAAAATGTAACCCTGCAGCTTTTTCTAATGATCAGATTGATTCTTTAAGCGTCTGAATGTGAGGATGACTCAGTTTTAAAACTACATCCAAACACCTCCATGCACACAGTCAGCCACACCCTAACATACAGTCACATTAATTTCAGGGTAAATAAACTTGGTGCGATGGGAAACCCTAAGTCTTATGTAACTACGGGCAGCAGAGGCACAAGGAACAGAATACACATTAAGGGTCTTTACCTAGAGAATACCCTCTTGATATTATCCCACACGCTAGCCACTGTGCTAGTTACTTTATAGGAGAAACTAGGATGATAAGGAGAAAAGGACAGAACAACGAGTCAGAGACAGCACTGAAAAAACAAACCATATCATGGGAACAGAAACTGAATTTATCCACCGAGTGACGATGTGGATTATAAAAAAAAAAAGAAAGCGACAGGGCTTTGTGTGGAAGTGTGTGGGCGCGTGTGTGTGTGTGTTTGTGTGTGGACTCTCACGTGTCCTTGCGCATCCTCAGGTGCTCAAAACTGAGCAGGCCTCGCGAGTTCAGGGACATCAGGACGTCGCGTCCCTCCACGATGTCGAGCCTGAAGGGCCGGGCGCTGACGATGACCCTCTGGGACTCCGCTCCCAGAGACAGCACCACCCCGTTCTCATCCTGTGACAGGAGAGACAGACTGGGACGGGGGGAAAACTTCAATTAGGGGACAAGTATTCTGAATTAGTGGCAATAAACTTTCGACTCTCAGACTAAAAACGAATCCGCCACGCAGGAGGGAAATATCACGATACACTCACGGCTCGGTCGGCGGCTCCCTGATGAGCACGTCTGGGACTTCATAGCGAGGCTTCAGAGGCTTCAGCTCGTTAATCTTCACCCTCGTTATGTTTCCCTGGAGACGGTAGAGCTCGAGCAGAAGACGCACCTGAAAGCAGAGATCAGCAGATTTCTCTTCAACACCGCAGCAACATTGCTGATTGGACTGAGCCAGAAACACAAAGAACTCACTCCAATCTGCAATTTCAACTTTTGCCATAGAAAGCATTTCATGCAGGGCAAACTGCAAGTCACACTTAATACAGCTGAAAGGTCATTCTTGATGTTTCTGTGGAGGAATGTCGCCTTGAGGCAGATCTGACCTACACAATGATATGATTTTAATCTGCTAAAATCGTATTTCCACATGTGTGATGTTTAATTTCTTGGAACAAACTTTTATTTAGTCTCTGCAGAAATACTTAGGGGAGGTTCACACTTCCTTTCATATTTTAACAAGCTCTGGTGGTGGAAAAAGAAAAGCACAGCCACAGTGACGTCTACAGTTCTAAGTAATAAAATGATTTACTAATATAAAATTATTCTAATTTGGATGCAAAAACCACCCAGCAGATTCCACACAGCAACAAAATATTGATCAAACAAAGATTAAGGTAAAAGAAAAAGTATAAAGGTTGTGCAGAAAAACTAAATATGCTCCAAGATTCTGCAATTAGGTCAAAATTTAAGAACAATAATCAAACAAATCTGTGACTGATTTTGTATGACTATTAAGCCTTAATTTCATTCATTCTTGTCCCATTTTTAGCCAAGCATTCAGCCATAATTCACAACTGCTTCAATTAATTATGCTTATAATATTCAGAGTTTTGCCCATTCAAATCGCTTCATCTAATCTTCCTGTTATTTTTAAGCGTCCGATCACGCCACATACAGTATAGTAGTAATAAAGTTTTGTTGTCTTATCTTTTCCTGACTATTGCAACACGTCAGGTCTTGTATTTCCATCCTGTCACAGATCTACTAGAATAGTTAGAAGAGTACTTTCCATTACCATAACTATAGCAGCTGAACCGCCTTGAAAATTGTGATTCAACATGGTGAGGCATCAAATTAGATTAACTAGTGCTCTGCGATGACTAGTCACAAGTTTTAAAGCAGAATTAATTCAATAAATTATTTTCCCAAGCAGATGAAATTTGCTGTATATATGCTGTACGTAACAAAGCCTGTCAGTTACTATGGAGCCTCTCCTGCATTTCTACGATGCCAAAGCGACTAGTCAAAGTCGACTTTCATCACTTTAAAAATATGTATATATTAGTTATATACAGTATTACAGAGCTCATATGTGCTCAAATATCAAGTTGCCACCTTTATAATGTTGCACATACTTGTGCATTTTATGAATCTAAAACAACAAGATGTGCAAGTCAATAACTGGAAACCATTGTGTCTTGATGGTTTGAATGGAAAGAAGTGGGAATCTTGGAAATTACAGTTGATGTTAAAACCATCTTTGTGAGAAAGTTACTGTTTCAATAATGTTTAGCCTTTACTGTCAGGTAAATATTAACCCTATGTTTCAGGCAGGCAAACATCACCATGTTTAACTAAAAAAAAAAAAAAGCAAGACAAAATTTAAATACTGTAAAATATAAGTTAAAAGCATTAGAAGAAAATTATGGGTCAATTTTCATTAAATTAAGAATGTTAATCTTTCTTTGTAAGCTATTTTACTTTAGATTTATGTTGAGAGTAAAGTCAAGGTAAACTTATGTTTTGATAAGATATCCTCCCCCCTTCTAACAACCCTGTATTGTATGTATTAGACATGCAATAATCATGACTAAAAGTACCAGAGTTTTACAGCATAAGAGCATTTCCTTAAACATTACAAGATCTACCTGATTCTTAAAATAGAAAAGTTTAAGATCCGTTTTTATCTTTAAAACCCTTAATTTAATGTACCCACGTGATCATCCAACTTCAATCTACCTTGTTATTGTCATTGATGAGCTGCAGGGTGAGTCTGGTGTTGGTCAGCTCCATGGTTTCCAGCAGGGCCCGATAAGGGGACTCACCAGGCTTCATCGCTCGCTGCCGCCTGGCACAAGGTAAAAACAGGCATCAGTCATAAATCAGCCATGTGCTTTTCATTTGGATATATGCCTTTAATTAAATGCATCACGTTTCCATGTTCCACTCACTTGCAGAAAGCACTTTGGTCGCAGGTCTTGAAGTTGCCCTTGTCCACAGCCCAGGATCCACTGAGGCACACGGCCAGCCAGAGCAACAAGACAGGCCCCATCCTGCGGAGGAAAAACCAACAGCACATCTCCAGTTCATGCACTCTGGTTTGGTTTGATTGAGCAATAGCCAAATAATTACCCGAGGGGACGCGCTACAAACCTGAGGAGGAACTGCTAAACCATACACCTGAACTTTGAGCTCGTCGTGGTTATAAAATATGCCCTTAAATCAATTGCCGGTAAATCTTTACCATTTAAATCCTGCAACCACACAATGTGTATTTAAATAAAATAGTACTAAACGCTGCTTTTTGAATTTTAAAAAGGGCAAAACTCCATCGAACGCGTCTCTTTATTCCTGTCAAGTCTTACCGATGCGAATTAACGTGTTTGGACTATTGCCAAGAACGTATTAGCTAACACAGCGGCTAACGACTGCTAAAATTAATCTGCGCCCGTATTAATTTAAAAAATAACACAGTGCATACAGGTTAAACAAAATAACCGCAACACTATACGGCTCTTTGGTTGAGGAATACATGAGTGGCAACAGTACGAGTATGAATAAGCTGCTCTGTAAATCAGAACACTATCATGCTAACCTTGCTAACATCCTGCCGAGCCGCTAATTCAATTGAAACGGAGATGGAGACTTTTTCACTAGTACTGGGCTCCTTCGCGGCGTCCAAACCTTTAATGACTTCTGCATTTACTAAATTCAACCCAAAACTTATAACCCCTGCCAGCAAGCTAAGGAAAACCGAAGGAAGACGGTGAAAAAGAAACGATTAAAGAGCGGAACTGCTCCGTCTTTACCTCTCAGTGAAGGTGGCCATCTTGATTCGGGTCCCTTTGGCTCCGCCCCCTTTCACTCTGCAACAAAGATCGTTTAAAAAAGGAAGATTCTCAGCAACTGACCTAAAAATGAGTGCTCAATTTTTAATCCGACAATAAACCCAGAGAGGGAGGATTAAGATAAAAGTCAGTGATTTAGATATGCGAATGATGTTGAATGGAGCCGACACGGGAACTTCTTGGGAATATTTACCCTCTCACGGTCGGACACGTCACCTCCAAGATCCACTCAGTGAGGCGCACACATTCATCCCGGATTTGTCACGGTGGATTTATTTCAGGCTATTGTGGTGCTTAATTGTGGTGCAGCCTGTTGACTGCAAGAGCAACCTAGAGTTCTTAGATCCTTAATATGAATTAAAAAGTGTAACCTTACCTGTAAAACCGACATTTAGCACTAGGACTACCAGGATTTTGAGAAATTCCTATCTCTACCAAGAGGGGCCAAATTGGGTATCTTCCTAGAACTACCGAGAGAGGGCAAAACTGGGTTATTAGCATCCAAATGTGGCCAAACTGACGACTCTGAATGGTCTAATTAGCATCCGTGTAGATGTGACCATAGCCTGAGGGACCAGCAGGGGGGAGGAGAGCCAAACTCACTACATCAACGTTCACGCTGATTGTCCTTGGAACAGGATAGAAATTTTGAAAATAACTGCTTCTGGTGGTTCCTGAGTGTGGGGAGGGGTGAGAGGCGGGCCAGATCTGGGAGACTTTGCACATGCAAATTTGCAGGCTGCCTTTTGTGCTGTGGAGTATAAATATCTGGACATTCACTCAGCTTTTTAGTTTGCAAGAATCAAGATGGCGAAGAGGACACAGAAGCCGATGAATGCTGAAGAGGCTTTGGAATTACTTATGCAGAATTTCAAGCCTTGGGATTCAGAAGGAGAAGATATAGATGAAGAAGTCATAGACAAAGAAGACCTAGACGCTCAACCGGATTCGGACTCTGAGCTCTCTTCAGGTTAGTTTTCTCAACCTGCCTATTTTATTTTCCTGACTATTTTTTTATTTAGAAAGAAACAAAACGTTGATTTGAAATTGTTTTTCTTGCAGATGAGGAGACTCTCCCGCTACCAAAAAAGAGAGCTCGTTCGGGGAGTGAGCCGACAGAGACCACGAAGGATGGTACAGTGTGGCGGCAGGAACAAGTGGGGACACATCTCCATTTCACTCCAATAGAGCCGTACGCCAAAGATGGAGAGCCAAGCGCTGAGGCCAGTCGAAGCATCCGGAGTCGCCTTCAGAGCTTCCTCTGTTTTATTACTCTGGAGATGCTTCGTACCATTCAACAGTGGACCACCCAACATGCACGTCAGGAGCAGCAGGATTGGTTCATGGATCTCCCGGAACTAAAGGCATTTATTTCAGTCGTTATCTTGCGGGGGGTGACCAAGGTTCCATCACTATGTGACAGCTGGTCAGCAAACCTGGGAAACCCAACGATCATTGCAACTATGGCCCGAAACCGCTTCCAAAACATCATGCGACACCTACGCTTTGATGACATGTTTACACGCCGTGAGCGAGCGGAGACCGATAAGTTCGCTGCAATCTCCGATGTTTGGGGATCGTTTGTCACTAACTGCATCGCATCCTACAACCCTGGTCGACACATCACTATTGGTGAACAGCTTTTCCCCACAAAAACCCGCTGCTGTTTCCTTCAATACATAGCAACAAAACCGGACAGGTTTGGCATCAAGTTTTGGGTGGCTTGCGACTTGAAATCACAGTACATCTGCAATGTCTTCCCATATCTTGGCAAGGACCCCAGTCGTCCCAGCGGGGAGAGACTGTCCGAGACTGTAGTGATGAGGCTGATGGAACCGTTCATGGACCAGGGCAGAACTGTAACCACGGACAATTTCTTCACATCACTGTCACTTGCGCAACAACTGCGTAGCCGGAAAACCACCATCCTCGGCTCAGTCAACAAGAGAAGCCGGGAAATTCCTCAATCCGCTAGACAGATGGATCGCACTGAATTCACCACTCAGGTGTTTTCAACCTCTGATGCCACGCTGACAGTGTATGTGCCCAAAAGGAAGAAGGTCGTTTACATTCTCAGCAGCATGCACAGCGTGGTTGAGACTGAGGATACCACCAGAAGAAAGCCAAACACCATCAAACAATATAACAAAGCAAAGTGCGGTGTGGATGTGATGGACAAAATGGTGCGGGAGTACAGCGTGCGTGCAGGAACACGGAGGTGGCCAGTTGCCGTGTTCTACAACATGATTGACATGGCAGCACTGAATGCGCATGTGCTGTATCAGGCATGCACTGGGGTGCAGGAGAGACGGGTGGACTTCCTGGTGGAGCTCGCAAAAGAGTTGGCTAACTCTCATGTGAGTGAGAAGAATGCGTGCAAGGAGCAACTGCTTTGCCAACAACCTGCCACACCCAGCCCAGGCAAAAGGGCGAAGTGCCAAATCAACCGTCGATGCATTAAAAATAGTACAAATAGGAGATGCGTTGACTGCTTCAAATACGCATGTGGCAAATGCAGCAAGCCCATGAACTGGCAGTGCCAGATGTGTGCCGACAGTGCAGACAGTGCGCAGAATGAGGGCTGAAATGCCACTCACACACACACACACACAGCCCCCTGCTGTCCCACTGTGCCTATTGCAAATAATTGTGGAATTGTTTTATTTCTTGTATTTTTTTTAATTGTTTTTAATGACAAAAATAAAAAGCATTCAAACAAATAACAGTTGTTCTTTTGTATATTTCTTTTGTATATCTTCTGTATCCTCTTCTCCATCCTGCTTCTTGCAAACTAAAAAGCCTCTTGACCTCTTGACTTAGACACAAATACATCTGGTACCTGTCTGTAAAATTTCTAATTCTCCATTTAAAATATTAAAAATAATTCATTGTGCTTTTTTGCTAAAATAAAACTAAGCTAAATATAATATATATAATCTTTATATTATATAAGCAGGGAAATTACTTCGCTTTGCAGCATAGAGAATAGAGACAAGACACAGTAATAACCAACTTGAAGTTGTAGATAAAATAAAATAAAGAAATAACATGAAATTTAAATTGATTAACACTAGCATGCCAGAGAATTTCGACCTCCCCCTGTAGTCCTGAAAGAGAGACGAAATACACTGAGTCCAAAATGCAAAAAGCTGATGAATCCAATTAGCATCCTTTCAATTTTATATGTAGCCATTGTCTGAAGCATCAGCGAGGAGGGAGGAGAGCCAAACTCACAAAAGCATTTCAACTTTTGACCTTTTGTCCCCTCAGGTCAATCGACCCATCTCTGGGATACAAAGGTAGAAGTGTTCAATGACCCTTCTTTTGGAATGCAGAGTTCAGCTTTGCCCCCCTCTTGTGGTGCGTCAGTAATGGCCTTATTTACATAACAAAGGCGTCTCTTCACACCCTCTCTTGGAGGGCCAAACTGGCCCCTCTCTGGTAGCTCTAGGGACAGGGCCAAACTGGCCCCTCTCTGGTACCTAGAGGAAGATTCCCATTTTGGGAATCTTTGGTAGTTCTAGTGTTAATGGCCTCAACGCATCTCACAGTTGCACAATTGTTCCTTAGACTTCGACTTCGACTTAGACTGACTTTGTTGTCATTTTCAATGCACAGGGTGTATACAGAACGAAATTTCGTTGCATACGGCTCAGGACAATGTTTGAGGCTCCAATGTTGTGAGTAAAATAAAATACAGTATAAAATATGAATATAAATCTAAATATAAAATATAAAGTGCAGGCCTGACAGTAAAATAGAAGTTATTTAGTTCTGTACATGTGCAAGGTATAAAGTGGAGACCAGTTTTTGAGTGCAGTCCAGGTAAGAGTTCAGCAGTCTGGTAGCAAGTGGGAAAAAGCTGTTTCGGAACCTGGTGGACCTGCACCGGATGCTGCGGAACCTCTTTCCAGAGGGCAGCAGGGAGAACAGTCCATGGTGGGGATGTGAGGGGTCACTGATGATGTTTCGGCCTCAGGACACGCATCCTGCATCGATGGTTGACCTGACACTTCGCCCTTTTGCCTGAGCTGGGTGTGGAAGGTTGTTGCCGAAGCAGTTTCTCCTTGTGTGCCTTCATCTCACTCACATGAGAGTTACCCAACTCTTTTGCAAGCTCAACCAGGAAGTCCACCCGTCTCTCCTGCACCCCAATGCATGCCTGATAAAGCACATGTGCATTCAGTGCTGCCATGTCAATCATGTTTGCCAGGTTTGCTGACCAGCTGTCACATAGTGATGGAACCTTGGTCACCCCCCGCAAGATAATGACTGAAATAAATGCCATTAGTTCTTGTGAACTAAATAGGTGAAGCAGTCACCTATTTATCCTCCACAGCACAAAAGGCTGCATGCAAATTTGCATGTGCAAAGTCTCCCAGATTTCTTTTGCTTACACTTTTTGCATGATTTTTTTGAGGTGGATCAACACAATTAATTTGGTTAGTTTATTTCTAAACTGTCATGTTATACCCTCTTAGCTTTATTTCAAAGAGAAACATTACTAATTTCTTTTAGAAAAACCTTTGCATATTTTTTGAAACAGATTGTATGTTTTGCAAACTCTATGTACATTTGGCAAAATGACCTGGATAATGCAGCACAACATCATGGATCAGCTGCAAAAGGTCACATCTCTCCAAAAACACTTCATGTATGCTTCAAAACTAAACTGACTAGTTGTAGGTATCATAGATACCCACCCCCAACATGGACTATTCACATTCCTACCTTCTGGCCTGACGGTCAACGGCCACATTTACAATTGAAGAAGGGATGCTAATTTGAGCCATCAGAGTCGTCAGTTTGGACTCAGGGCCATTTTGGCCCTGTATCGGTAAGTCTAGGGAGAAATCAAAAACCTAGTACTCCTAGTGTTAAATCAAGCTGAACTTTTTTTATATACTTTATTCTGTTTATATTTTTCCCAAAATTCATTCAAAAATGCTTTATCAACCCCAAAGGGAAATTAAATGTTGTAGGTCATTATCCAAGGTTCTTCAGCAGCGTTGTAGATGGCTGTGGCCAAGAAGGATCTCCAGAATTAGTCTGTATTACAGCTAATCTGAAGAAGATTCTGACTGAAAACACTCTGTTGTTGGAAAGTAGTCTCATGAAGAAGATGAGCAGGGTTGTCTATTTTATTTATTTTATGAATAATCCTTTGCACAATTATTTCCACAGTAGTCCCAAGGACAGAACCAGCCTTCTTCGGCAGCTTGATTACAGACAGTATGCAACATGCAACAGAATCTTATTAAAGTTGTATTACTACATGTCCTTTGACATTAAAATGGATGTATGTAGCCTTATCTTGAAAACCTTAAGGCAATTTGAAAAATTCAAAATCAGTTTGAAAGCTAAATAAAGGTGAACCCCAAGGTTCAGTTCTTAGCACAGATCTTTGTAATGTAATTGATTGTAATGTTTTATATTTGTGTACTGGTTTTCTGATGACAATTGGTTTTATGTTGTTGGTAAAGACATTGCTTCTGCTATCTCGTATTTAGAGTCCACTGAATTGAATTTAATAGAAATAAAATATTTTTTTCTGCCCAGCAGAGTCTACAATGCTTAATAGAACCCCCTCAAAAACAAACAAAACTTTTATAAAATTGTATCAGGACTCCAGGCAGCGCAACTCATCTGAAATAATTTAAAACCCAACAGCTAAATGCATAAAATGTCTCAAAGTACTGGTGTAATCGTCCACTTTGGGGATAAGTAAACATCACTCCTAATGGTAGAAGGATGCACAAGATCTTTAAAGACAGATGTTGCTCTTTAAGTGACTCTTTAAGACTTGGTTGAGTTCTCCTAAGGCACCACAAGCAATGTTTGTATAGATTGTTAGAATAATTATGTTTTGTTATCATTCTCACATAAGTAGTTACCAGTTTGTTTTTCATTTAAAGGTTTAGTATTCACACCCCAGAGAGGAGGAATTTGTTAAACCGTGTGAAAGACAAAACTTTGCTTTTCCCTAAACCTTGAAGCTGCAGCTGCTTCTTCTTATCTTGGGATACTCCTTGAACTGCTTGTGTGTAGAATGTAGTTCTTCCTTGTTTCAGAATAGCCACCCCTTGATTTATCACTCTCCCACACTCCATTCTGACTCCCCTTCTTTCTCCTTTCTTAATAAAAAGACGGGCTCTGCTACAGGGAGTCAGAACGCATGGTAAACACCTTGGAGAAGTGGTTTGCTATGCTTCCTCCTTCTGCAGAAGCTTGGTTGAAAACTCATAAACGTTGTCTGTGGTCCTTTCTTGGTATTTAGGTAAACAAAACTACCTATCATAGATCATGAAGTTTTATATGTAGCTGGTGCAGACATTGTACATGTTTCAGTCCTCCATTAGCCACTGTAACGTGGCTTTACGTAAGACAGCAGAGAGATCACAATGTTGAATTACCTGGAGAAATAGAAATGAAATATGACTGATTTTAATTTAGAAGCCAAACTTATTACCTGTAATGATCTCCAGATCGACCTGATGATGCAGCAAAAAAGTACAAATTCAGCAGCTGTTTACAGCTAAATGGGGATTTATTTTGCAATGTGGTGTAAACAAGTTTCTTTCTATAACAAAAGATGGAAAGTATGTTTACAGAACAACTAGAATTAGTGGTTTTTCTGAACCAAAATTACAAATTAAGTTTGAAAACTATTTCTCTTTACCGTTAAACAGTTCCCAGGGCTTTCTAATAGAAGTTGAATGGAAAAGTACAGAAAATATAATCTAAAACACAAACTTACACACAAAGTTTTACATTTATGAATTTTAAGTCCACTCTTTAAGTAACAACAGTGATCTCCCCGTGTGACAGTAACTGCTGACTTGCATCACCAGTTTGTTTCCCTCTCAGAGCTGAAACCGCCAGCACAAGTGTCCCAGTCTGTCGATGTTTTTATGCAGGACGCTGTGGATCGGTGCCACATACCTGGACACGTCCCCGTCCCGTGAGAAATCCCTGCAGAACATGCCTTTGTCTGAGCTGAAAACAAACTTCTGGGGCAGCGGCCCGTTGCCCCTGACGTATTCCCAGACGGCCAAGAGCAGCAGCCTCACCTCAAATGGGGTCAGGTGAGCAAAAGCCTCGTGAACGTTGGCCAGCACAGGTGGCAGGAGCTGGCCTTCGCCCATGCAGGACACCAGAAGGCAAGAGGCCTGCAGGTGCCAAGGAGAGTCTGTTGATGAAGCCTCGCGGGAACCCTCCCAGTGGGACAGCAGCGTAGCCAGAAGGCCTCTGAGCACGGCGGAGCAGTAGCAGAGCGCCGGCCGTCCGGCCGCCACAACCTGAAGCAGGTGGAAGAGGACCGGGTGGGCCTCGAAGCACCGCCGGATGTGGATGTCTCGCTCCACGGTGGTGCGGGCGTGCTCCTCGGGGGGCCAGGGCAGCTCCCCGTTGGCCACGTCTGGACAGACGTTTTCCACCAGCGTGACGGCAACGATCTTGGCTGCCTCAGCGTTGATGGGTGGCGGCTCTTCGGGATCGGACGGCGACTGTGACCCGTTGAGGCTGGACGAACTGCAGCACTGGACGATGACGGCCAGGAGAGTCTGGATGTTCTGCAGAGAAAATATAGAAACGCAGCTTACATAACTGGCTTCGGTCTTATTGATTTAGATCCTATGGATGTGAAGGAATCAACGACTATATTGACAAAGTGATGGTCAGCAATTTGCATACAGTTAGTATTTAAATTACTTTTGAACTTTTATTTATTATCAATTATATAACGGGGCAGTATTGTGTGTTTTCTAGGGACATTGTGCCATTTTATAGCACAGTTAGCTATAAGACTGAACCAACAGTTATAAAAATGTTACATATATATGACTTAAAAGGAATTAGACTTTGAAATTTAATGCCTTGAAATCAGGCCTCTGTCTCTTTAAAAACTCCTGCTCTTTCTGAAATTTCACCTTCAGGAAGTTATCAAACCATGGTTCCTCTTTTAACTCTTTAACAACATTTCTACAATTAAACTAGAGCTCAGCAGATGTGCAGTTCCACCAAGTGTTTGCTAATTGCTGCTGGCTAGTCTGAAGGAGCTGAGTCAGGGAGTTGCAGGGAGGACTGCTCTGTGAGTCGGAAGCTTGGAAATTGCAGCTCTGAGTAGGAGCTGCGCCTTGAAGGCGGTGCCAGGCCCACCCAAGTGTTTTGCACAGTTGACTGGTTGCCATGAAAATTGGAGGATTTCTCAAACATGCGTGAAAGAGTCAAGGCAACAATCCTGGTATGTTTTTGATGATTGAACATTATAACATGATATAAAGATAAAATAGTTACATTACATAATAACGCCCCATTAAATTGTTTCAAGGGGAAATGACAACAAAATCACAAATAAAAATGAATGAACTAATGCCCAGGTCTCAATTTGTTGTGTATTTTTGCTGATTTAACCACTAAAATTAATCGTTGAAGGATCATCATTAATATGTATTGGTGTCCATAATGAGCAAACCTCTGATCACAACTCCGTCAGTAACCCACCTGGATGACTTCTGATGGATCAAGCAGATTTGCAGCAGTGCGAGCCTTCAGTCCTTTCCCGATCACTCCTGCGTGGAACACCGACCACACGCTGCCGGAAAAGTTCACCGTGGTGCCGAACCGACAGTTAATGTCCAGCAGAGACGCGCCCAGGTCAGGGGACACGGACGGAGAGGCCACAGGAGCTCCAGACATGTCGGCGATTTGGCCGCCGAACAGCTCAGCGTTGCCCTTGTGCAGCGCCCCCTCCACAAGCTGCTGAAGGATGGCCTTCAGGGTGAGGGCAGAGTATGCTGCGAACCGGGTCAGGAGCAGAACCGAGCAGCTCACAGCCTCGCCCGACTGCCCCGCGTCTTGGCCAGCCTTCCCTGCTTCCCCACGTCTCCGCAGTGCCAGGAAGAAATGCGTGACAGCAGCTCTGGAGAGCAGCAGCAGGTGCGCGGGGGAGGCTGTGCGGGGCAGTGGGCTGCAGGACAGCAGGCGCACGGCGGCGTGAGACACAGCCGGGTCTCCGTGGAGCAAGAGAGGCCCGAAATCATGGAGGTGCACGGAGACTGCGGAGCCGATCTGGGCGGCCATGGAGGACTGAGCTCCTGCTGCTGCTGCCTTCTTCTCCTCGTCCTGGCTCTGCAGCACCGCAGCCAGGTTGAGCAGCAGCTGGCGCAGCTGCCGCCGGCCCAGAGTGTGAGTGTGAATCTGAGCCACGCAGTGAGTCACGGCGGCCGGAACGAGCCCGGCCATGCAGGACGACAGCGTGGCATGGAGCTGCCAGGCCAGAGCCAGCTCCTCTGGGTTGCGGGCCTGGGTGAGGAGCTGGCAGAGCGTCTCCGTGGCGACGCTGGGACCGCCGTAAACTGACAGAAGACACAGCAGCTGATGCAGCCAGAGGTGGCGCTTCCTCTCCAGGCGCAGAGTCTCCGCACAGAGCGGAGCGACATGCGAGCGCAGCTCCTCCAGAAACGGGATGACCCTCTGTGGCTGAGAGGAGGTCGAACAGAAAGGGCTGACCTCTGACCCCTCGGAGCGGTTGAAGACCAGTTTGTGGAGATGCAGCAGCAGCATCTGCAGTAGGCGGTCGCAGCCTTCTCGGACTCCTTCATGAGGCGACGGCGTCGGACCGGAGATGATGACGGATGCTGGCGTCGCCGTGTCCGCCAGGAAGCGGAGGACTCGGGCGCCCCCCGTGGGACTCTGGCTGATAAGGTGGACGGCCAGCCCCAGCATGTTGTCCAGCTCCTCCCTGGGGAGGCCCTGCAGCAGAGCCTGCAGCTGCAGCAGCACCGCAGGCCGCAGCAGCTCCACCAGCTCCGAAGACACGGCTCCGAACAGGTTGGGAGACATGGCGGCGAGCTGCAGCAGGAACGGCACAGCGGCGCGCCGCAGCTGGGGGGACGCCTCCCAGGAAGTGGAGGAGGACGAGGGAGAGAGGGGAGTAGAGGGGGCCAAGCTCTCCTGAAACATCCTGAGAAGCTCCTTCCTGATGCTGTCAGAATGATGCGCGGCGAGATGGCCCAGGATCCCCACCACAGAGCCGATCTTCGGCACTCTGTTGCCTTTCTCCACCAGGGGCCCCTGATCTTTGGCCCCGTGGGAGCAGAAGTCCTTCAGCCCGCAGGCCAGCACTCTGCTGATGATGGTTCCCGGGAAGGCGGAGCCGATGTGAGCCACGACCCAGTCGAAATGTGGCGAGTGTTTGACCGACGTGTCCAGCAGCGCGTCCACACAGGCGTCTGGGCACCAGGCCAACATGGCCGCCAGGCACTGGGAGTAGGCCTCC
Organism: Xiphophorus maculatus; assembly: GCF_002775205.1. NCBI lineage: Eukaryota > Metazoa > Chordata > Actinopteri > Cyprinodontiformes > Poeciliidae > Xiphophorus > Xiphophorus maculatus. The sequence continues at coordinate 14,036,347 of NC_036465.1, read as the reverse complement.
ATGAGGGAGCGCGTGGCGGCGCAGGACATCCACAGCTGCAGCAGCTCGTTGAGGCTGGAGGAGTGGGGGGCCACCCTGCGGCCGGCGTGCTTGCTGCTCAGCTGGCCCAGAAGGTCCACGGCCCAGGTGGAGACCAGTGGGGCCCAGGCCCGCGGGTTCAGACGGATGAACTCCGACAGGACGCCATGAACCTCCTACAGCAGACAGGAAGGGATAAAGGAATAATCCACACAAATATTTGATACATGGAACATAATCCCTTATATTCCAAGATTTCAGAATATTCTAAACATTTGAGAAACATTCACCAAGTTGCCAAGTTTGCCTTCTTTTCAGGATCATGTCACTGTTTCTTTTAATATCTGGAGCAACTGGGATGTGCTTCATTCTAGGGCTGCAACTAATGATTATTTTAGTTATTAATTAGTTTACTGATTAGTCCTAACGATTAATCGGACACAACAATTGGCGTATCTCGCAATTCTTTTATGTCACCACAGAAGGTTTTTTCAAATTTCTATTTTTAATATGAATTTAAATGGCAAATGCCGTTTTTTTGAGTCTTAATACTCCAGTAAATGATTAATCGATTACTAAAATAGTTGACAATTGTTTCAGTAAATCAATTCATCATGATTAATTCAATTGTTCAGCCCTATCAAAATCTATGACACTAAAACTGTAAAAACACAAATTTTAGCAAATATTGTTATTCCAGTATTTCGTGTAAATACTTTAGTACCCTGGAAATAAGAACGAACTAACTCACAAGTAACTTTTCAGCAGAAAATAGCAGCATGTTTTAAGTCAATAATTCCTTAATATTGATGAAAAAGTACGAGTTCCACTTCTAACAAGACATTTTCCCATGTTATAAGTGTTATCCAACTAATCATCAGAACAATCGATTACTAAAATAATTGTTAGTTGCAGCTCGCTAAACAATTATGGAAATAACCACTTTTCTAAATATTTTAAGGCTGCGTAGGAAACCTGGATGAAGTCTCACCTGTATGATGTCCTCCAGGTTGGAGGTTGACCCAGAGCTGGCGTTTCCCTCCGTCTCCAGGTTATGAAGAAACGTCGACACATGCTCGTCATACACTCCCCTCAGATGCTCCAGCACAGCGCCCCTGCAGGCCGGGACCGAGCGCAGCAACCGCACAGCGCAGCGGGCGTGCTCCCTGACGCCGAGCTTCCGGCCCTGAACCGCGTCGACGCCGCTGATGAAGGACTTGATCTCCTGGGAGAGTTCCTGGGCACTGCGAGGGAAAGGACGGGATTAAAGTATGACAACAAATGATAAGTTGTTGCTAAAGAAAAAAAATCTGTAAAAGTTACTTATACAAGTTATAACTTGTACTACAAGTTTGTACTACATACAATATTTCATTGGTACTTGATTTGACCTGGAAAAGCCCCATCCACATGCCAAAAATGTACCTTTATGGTATGCAAAACGCCAAAAACATAAACCTAAAACTGCACAACAATATGAAAACACAGTTAATACAGTGATACATATTAGTGGGATGTTTTGCTTAAGCCCAACAGGGAAATCAGTCAGAGTTGATGTGAAGATGGATGGAGCTAAATACCAGACAATCCTGAAAGAAAACCTTTTAGACACTGCAAAACACCCAAGACTGGGGTGTAGGTTGACCTTCCAGCTGAACTAAGACCTTAAACATACAACCAGAGCTGCCAGGGGATTAGATCATGTGTTAGAACGAAAGTCCAGACCTACATGTAAATAGGAAACTCTGACAAATTAGAAAATTGGTGCCGCCCTTTCCATTTGACTGAACTTTAGATGCTTTTCATAGAAGTTTCTGTCAAAAATCTTCGGTGTCTAGATGTGTAAAGCAGGTAGAGACGTTCACTGAAAAGACTCGCAGCTGTAAATGCAGCAGAAAGTGGATGTACAAAGGACTGAGGTGGAAATTTTTACTTTTAACACAGAAAGTACTCCTAGACTAGTGCTTCTGTGTTTTTTGTGTGTCTGCTCTGCTTCTCAAACCCACAGTCAGTCGAGGCAGATGGCTGTTTACACTGAACCTGGTTCTGCTGGAGGTTTCTTCCTGATAGAGAAGAGTTTTCCTCTCCGCTGTCGCTACATGCCTGCTCGTATGAGGGATTGCTGTAAAGTCAACAACACAATGCAAGCAATTCTCTACTGTAGCTAGATGCTCATTCAGGAGGAACTGTAAGTCAGTGCTGCTGGGTTTCCATAAACAGTCAGTTGGATTCAATTAACTTTTTTGTAAGTTGCCTTGAGACAAGTGTGTTGTGAATTGGTGCTGCATAAATAAACTAAGTCGAATTAAGAGTAAATGTAAGCCAAATTTCTTTCCTACTTCACAATTAAGTAGTACATTTAATGAAGGCTGAAGCGATTAATTGGACTCGTCGTGACTGTCCAAATTATCAACTAATATAGTAATCTATTCATTTTTAACAGGAGTATAGAGACTCAAAAAGGCCAACTGCTGAAAAAACAACAGACTCAAATCAATAATTAATCCAAAACTATACCAAAAATACAAACATTGTGCATTTATGATAAAAGAAACCTTTGTAAATATGTTCTATATAAAACTCAAGTGGAATGATTTTAGCTTCAAATTCTACAAAAAAAGTTCTTATTAGGCACCTTTTGCTATTCATTTATTAATCAATTAATTCAAAAAATGTCAACAGGCTACTTGTTTATTTGTATCTTTTGCTGTATTTCTTTTATTGTACAAAAAAGTTTTAAATAAAAATCTGTATATAGTGTCAATGTTTTTAACCAACTGTCTGAGAAATCGATAGATTAATCAATGACTAAAATAATTGTTAGTTGCAGCCCTACTTTATATTTGACAAAAATCTTAATAAAACGCACGTAAGCTTAAGGTTATGTAAAAAATTATGTTACAAAACCTCCAGAGTTGTTAATACTTTAATAAGGTTCCGATGTGACAGAGAACATGTCTCAGCGCAGGGCTCCTCCTACCTCAGAGCGGCCGGAGCTGTGTGGCTGTGGGAGCTCTGCATCGCTTTCAGCGGACTCCCGTCAAAAACCACAGACATGGCGGACCCCTTCAGAATCAAGCCGGAACATCCAACCCGTCCCTCGGTCTCAGGGCCTCGAGCCGGGGGGTTTATCGGGAGCCTTCTGGGCGTCTGTTTGATGAAATTCAGGACAAATACAACCACAGGGCGGTCCACAGCCGGAAGTTGGAACTTCTTTTGCCGTTAAAAACCGGAAGCAGGATATCCACTAAGTGTTCTCACTGGCGACACCTAGCGGCGACTGTGGGTTTAACTTTCGTTTCTTTTCCTTTTCGACTTTTTAAAAAATCTTTTGTTACAGACATATTTTTAAAATTATGCCATAACTTATCACTCAGGGTCGATCAAATATAAACTTTGAACATGCGGCAATGTGACTTTCTTATTTGTAGTTTACTTTAAAGTATTTACATATGAATGGAAGTCTATTGAGAAACCGTAGAAGTTTGGGATAAATATAGAGGATTTTACCTCATATTGAAGTTCCCTTACAGGAGCATTAGATTAATTATAAAGAACAAAATTTATCAGTACATCAGTACAAACTTGACTATAACATTTATCGATACGGTTTTGATAGTGTTTAATTTTACCATTGACAGTTTTCTTCATGCCTGCCCAAAACCCAGAACAAATGACAGTTTAATAAATGTGTTACATCTCTGACTAAATTAGTAAAATGTACAATTTTCATCCAAATCCTTAAACCAAGTTAATCCAAGTTTATTGTTATGAGGTACGATGGTAATTTTGCGCAACATTGTGAAATTATGTAACCTTTTAAATCATCTATGCCTTCCTCCAATTTATATTAATATGTTTATTCCAAAGAAACTTTCCTCTGGGTGATATGTGAGCTGTTAATGTCTTTGCTTATGTGTTGGTTCGAGCATTTATTGTCCATGATTATTTTAACTTTCTTTTCTTATTTCTTTCCCTTTTAACCAGTGATGTTACAAAGCATTTTAATTTCAGATAAGATCAGTAACCTCTGCAGAAGTGATGCCCTGCAGGGGGAAATGGAGGGTGGGGTAGAAATAATGTGACAAACTGATAAAGATGCTTTCTGAATGCATCCGTCTGGGAGGAAGAGGGCCCAGAACAGACCAGTTACTCTGTGGAGGAACTACGACTATTTCTTATGCTGGGAAAACTTTAAAATTACTCACAAGGAGCCATATAGTGTTGCTGAAAAGAGAGATGTCTGGATTTCCCTCCTGTGGCCAAATCTTTGATAGGTGGAAGAAAATGAATGGATGGATGAAGATAGGTGGGTAGAGTAACCAAAAGTTTTACTCAAGTATAGTAGCAATACCTCAATATAGTACTACTCAGGTAAATTTAAAAGCAAATCTCCAAGACATCACTCAAGTAAGAGTGAAAAAAAAATTCGGTAAAAAGCTATGAACTGATCATAATGTCTGACTCAATATTTTACAATTATGTCATAAAACAATAAAGTTATGTCCAAAGTCTGGTATTTTAAAGACTAAAATGAATAAAAGGATACAAATAAATAACAAACAAATTAAATCAGAAGAAACACACACACACACACACATCTAAAAATGTCACAACAGGCTCCAGAGTTGGAAAATAAAATAAAAACAGGAAAGCTTGTGTGCGAACAAGAGGTCTCACTTTAACATAAACTGCAGGTTTGTCTCTGTGTCTCGTGTTTTTGGTTGAAACATGTTTGTTCTTTATTCAGTGAAGTTACTCACAGTGAATAGAGTACTAATACATTTTTCCCAACTAAAAGTAGTGATAACTCATAATAATATTACTCAGATTAAAGTATAAAGTATGATATAGGAAGACTACTCCTAAAAGTACATGTTTTCCAAAAGGTTGCTCAAGTAAATGTAATTAGTTACAACCCATCTCCTTAGATGAATATGCTGGGATTACATTTGACCACAGAGCTAACTTTTCCTACAGCAATATGTGGTAAAAAGTAGAAATATCACTTCAGTTTGTCATTCACTTTAAAATCCAGACAATTGTTTAAAAAATGTGAATAGGTGCATCAAGTAGAATGATTTTAAATTGTGACAGTCACGACTCTCAGCAGGTGTGAGTTTTGTGGCTGTCTGACTGAGCGTGCAGTGTTACGGTTCTCACCCACAAAACCAAGGTTTCTTCATGGTTCCTCATGAGTTTGACGGCACATGATTGTGTCCGTCAGACATGTGGTGCTCTGGTGACCGGTCATCTTTCTATGTATGACAACTTAATAAATCTAGATACTTAAAGAAACTAAAATAAATCTAACCAGCACAGTCCAAAACCAATATTTTCTTTCTTAGAATCCCAGCATTTCATCACATGTAAGATGTGTGATGAAATGTCATGAGTGAGGACAGAGGGCAGAGTCCTCTCACCAAGTTGGACATTTACCCAGGCGAGACATCAGTACCTACAGTAATGTCTAAAGAAAGACAATACTTCATTTGAATGTATTGATCAGAGTGAAAGGAGAAAGTTTTAACTTGAGTCTGTTAATTTAAAATGAATATTTCTTTGTGTAAAACCCAGATCACCATCTTCCCCATCTGTGAAACTTTGACTAAATGATTGATAAATGATGGTTTGACCCATCCTGATTAGCTCTGGTCAATCAAGCTTAACACACTGTTTGCTTATTAATATACAGTAAAGGTCTACTGCATCAACTTTCTTCTTTATTTATCTCAAACTAAATTTTAGCAGACAGATGATAAAAAATTTCTTCTCCAAGTCACTAGATACAATCTTTCTGTGTGTTTCAAATCACCCATGAAGATTAGTAATTATATTACAATATAATATGCAAACAATATAATGTACACACACAACCTTTTATTGGGCACCTCTGACCAAAGTCATTAAAAGACCAGAACTTTTCATGATGCTGAAAAATGTTGTTATTAAATGTTGATTTCAATTTAAAACTATGACAAGAAGCAAAACATGTTTATATGTAAGAACGCTGATTGAAACATAAAACAATTTCTAAATTCATGTCAACAAAATTATTAAAATGTATTTATTTATTCATTTAAACTGGACAAATGGAAAGAAAAGGCATAAACAGAACAATTATGAAAATCGACAAACAAGCTTGTTTGTATTGTTGAGAGTGAAACCAAAAAAATTAATGAATAACAACTCAGTTTAAAACAGAGTTAAGTTTTAAAACAATATTCCAAGCCTTAAACATACCACAAAACTACAAATAGTACATGGTACTGCTGCAGACAAACCTCAGATATGAGTTTGTTGACAGAGAAACTATTTAATGCATTCTACACATTTGGCTTCTGTGGAAAAGTGCCAAGAAGAAACCCGTTAGAAGTCTCAGTTAGTTTGCCTGAAGTCATGTCTGGGAAATACAAGGAAACGTGAAACAATGTGAAACCAAGATGGATGGAGCCATGTACCGGGAAATCTGTGAACAAAAGCTATTAATTCAGATTCAAATTAAGACCCGGGTAATCTGTGAACAAAAAGCTATTAATTCAGATTCAAAAACACTAAACGGATCCCAAACTGAAATTAAATATAAGAAGCTGCAAAGAGCTTGAGATTGGAGTTGAGAAATCTGTCAGTACTTGATATTTGGTGCTTACAGCCAGTATCCTGTCAAGTCTTCTTGAGCTTGAATTATTTTGCAAAGAACAATAGACAAAGCTTTAGTGTCCCAGCTGGAAGGGACACTCCTTAAAGCCTTTCAAGCTGTAATTACAGTGAAATGTCGCTCTATAAAGAATTGACGCAGAAATCCTTAATACAACACACTTCTCAGACATTTCTTGACAAACTTGACGCACTTCTTTGTGTTGGTTTACGCCATAAATTACCAAACAAAATACATTTATAAAGCTTGTAAGGTGATTTTTTTAAATAAAGGGGAATAAGGTCTAAAAGAAAGATTTTAAAGGTGCTGCATTGGCTATTTATTTATTAATTTATTCATACCTCCGTTTTTATGAAAACCGAATCGTTATAAAACCGCAATAGTCGTCACCATTTGAATCTGAATGAGCAACATTTAAGAATATTCGCATCCAATAAGATGAAGGAACGTGAGTCCATCGTGACGTTCGCTCGCGCGGTCATGTTTTTATTTTTTGTTCCGTTGGGTCACGTGTCAGGAGCGGCCAGCTGATCCGCCAGCAGCTGAGCTTTAACTTCGGCGTCACCGGTGGCGCCTGGCACTTCGCAGAACAACCCGAGCCCGTCGCCTCAGGTAAGGACGGCATTATAACCGTTTAAAATGGGTCGGAACCGGGCGGTTCTGGTAACTGTGTTCCGTTGGTGTCGCGTTCGGGCGTTTCACAGCTGATCTGGGATCAGCGGCTCGGTTCGTGGAGGCTGGGATGATGCAAGGACAGACCAGTTCGGGTCAATTCGCGTTCAAAGATTAGTATTTTGCGCTGCTACGACTCGTTTTGTTGGGCAAGTCGTTAAAACTGGGACGTTATACGTTAATAACGCCGTAAATAAGGTATTTATTGCTGTTCATGATGTCACTGCTGTATTCTATTCTATTATAAAATGAATCAGATACATTTGCATCAAAGTAGTAGTAGTAAATATGTAATATCCTAAATAAGTCTGCTCTGAGCAAATAAGCATGTTATTATTAATAACACTAATTAAATGTATTAGTGTTATTATTATTGTATTAGTGTTATTATTATTATTGTATTAGTGTTATTATTATTGTATTAGTGTTATTATGTGTTATTTCTATTCTTTTAAAAGTAAATCACTGATGCTCATGCTTTCGATAGGATGGTTTTAACAATTGGAATCAATCTTTTGCTTTGAGCTGCTGTAAGAATTTGTGTTAAAGCTTATTTTGTCTCTGCAGGTGTTTAATCAGAAAGTGAAAGCATTTCAAGCCACTGCGGGTCAAAAATAGTCCTGACATGGCTCCAACACTGGTGAGGAGGCTGTATTTAAGTAGAAGCTTGCTATTACGTGTGACCATGCACCAGGAAATATGTAAAGCACAGTCTAACTATTAAATTGCTGTGAATAGAAAAACAAGGTATAGTATATGTACTGTAGCTGAATCTAAAAATCTTGTGTTTGTTACAACTATCTCTTGTTTTGCAGTGAAAAGAGGTCAAATGTTGTGCACAAAATCTGTTGCAATGTTCAACTTGTTTCTGTCTGTCTTCTAATCCCAGTATGATGAGAAACCAGAGCCGGGGGACCTGATAGAGATCGACCGTGGCTCATACCAGCACTGGGCTGTCTATGTGGGCGACGGCTTTGTCGTTCACTTGGCACCACCCTGTGAGTGAAACACAAACAGAACTGGTGTCCTAATGCCAGATTGGGGGGGAAAAGCAGCTTCAGACAGCCCACAACCTCAGTGGGTGTGTCCTTTGTCAGACAACAGTAGAGGTTCTTATAACTTTTTAAATCTGAAATAAATGTACTGTCAGCTTTAAAGACAGCTGTGTTTGAAAATAAACGGAGATTCTCAGAGTTTTACACTTTCTGTGCAGATATTTTAGAACAAACTCAGGCTTTTCTTAGTTTGTTGTGTCAAGTCAACAGAAACAGAAAATAATACAGAAAATTGGTCTTATTCATCAGCGCTCTTCTATTTGTACCTAAAAGTTGAAATTTCATCAAAATATCAGTAGAAGTGACAATTTAAAGTAGGAAAGCTAAAGTTTTCTCACTTAACACCACCTTCAAAATCCAATATGGCTGCCTTGTACATACAATTTAGTGACAACGAATATAAAGGAAACTGTTACTGGAAACACCTCTGTTGATTTATACCAGTTGTACTATAAGACCTACTGTAATGAGCACGTTGCTAAAGTATTTAAAGAACAAAATGCAGAGATTTACCTTGTTAGCTTCTGTTGCTACTAGCAGTTAGCCTGATTGCTGAGAAGAACAATGAGGAAATCCCAATGGGATCTGAAACATGGTTAAGTTTGGGTTGATATCGCTGACAAATTTAAGTTGTTTGAACACATTTGAACACTTTCCGGTTATAAAGGAGATGTTACTGTCTTGTGCTGTTTGAGTTGTTTTGGGCTCTTGGTTCTGATTCGTTATCCATTCTTGTTTTGATTTGATCAGCCTGTTTCTGTTTTCCTTTGGTTCAGTTCTTTCTCGGTTGCTTTAGTTCTGTTATGTTCCTTATGTCTAGTTATTTGTTAGTGTTAGATAAATTTCCTTGTTCCCCTGTTTGTGTACTTTCTGCCCCCTGTAACATTTTCTCTCTCTTTCTTCACAGTCTGCCTTCTTCTCTCTCCTCTCACACCTGCAGTCGATTAGCTAATCAGCCCAGGTGCTTTGCTCCAGTATTCATTCTCCCAGTATTTATAAATCTCTTTTCCTCTCATTCCTTGCTGGTTCTTCCTGTTACCTCCCATCATGCTCTCCTTGCACCTGCCTCCTGCCTTTTCTGTTCTCCTGGCTTGTTGTAAGTTTTTGTATTTATCCTTTTTTTCAATTTAACATTTCATGTCTCTGTCTCTTTTTATATATGGGTCCACTGAAACCTACCAACAGCATGACAGTTACTGTCTACTGTCGCCTCATGCTTCCCCAGTAGGAAGGAGTGCTGCAAAGTCAATAACTTGATTCAATCACCTGGATTTCCCTAGATGACTATTACCACTTTGCACAACAAATTGAATTTGATTATTTTATAGTATAACTTTGACTGAATCCATCAGTTGATTTAATTATATATTTCTGTCTGATGTACATTGTAAAGTAGCACTAAATTGAATAGGGAGCTTCCAGCAACTTCATCCAAGTCCATTTTTAATCCTCTACTCAACAGTAAAAACACATGGATTTACTTTGCAAATAGTGCCAAAATGTATCTGTTTTTGTCTCTAGTGATAGTTTAAAAAAAGGCCAGCGCGCCCTCGTGATGTTTTCCTGTTTGTGTTTTATCAGCGGAAGTTCCTGCTGCAGGCTCCAGCAGCATAATGTCCGTCCTGGCCGAGAAGGCCATCGTCAAGAAGGAGGAGCTCTGGGACGTGGTGGGAACAGACAAGTGGTTGATAAACAACGGTCTGGACCAGAAGTACAAGCCCCGCCCGCCTCATGATATTGTGCGTGAGGCCTGTACCATGGTTGGTCGGGAGCTGCCGTACTGCATCTTCAGAGGAAACTGCGAACACTTTGTCAACGAGCTGCGCTATGGGAAGGCAGAATCCCGGCAGGTAGGCAGCTCAGGTTTTATGTAAAAGATCACATACATATTGGAACAGGTTAGGATAGGTCTATGTGCTGTACAAAATATGTTCATGACGTTTTCTGCACAAAATCGCTCAGGAGATTTTATTCTGGTCAGTTCTGTCTACCCTGAGATCCTTTCACATTGAGATTTTTTAGGGCATATTGTCACTTTAAATCCAAATAAGCTGCTCCTGGCCACTCAAACATCACAATTATATAATCGTACAGCTGTAAAAAGCAGAAGTAGAGCCTCCTGCACAACAAGAATGCAGCAAGTGGTTTCTGGATAATAAGGCAACAAAACACTTGTCTTTTCCTGCAGCCATTATTCAGCAGCTGACCAAACGTGCTGGAGCTCAGATTGGGGTTACTAGGTGAGGGTTTGGGTTGCTACGTAATGGCGCATGGCCTTATGATTGTCAGTAAACAATTGGGAGATTTTTGTTACTGCTCAATTTCCAGACATCAAAAAATATTAACTTGTTTCCAAAAACCATCTGGGTGCTTATTTGTTTTTCTTGTTTGTTTTTTTAAGAGCTTAGTTTGTTTTCAGAAGCAGTTGAGACCCAAATATAAATTCAAAAATGTCCAAAATGTGAATTCTGCATAACCTTTAATATTGTGAAGAATGTTGACAGTACTTCAGGAACACTGAACTCTGACCTTAATGCATAACACAACGACCCCTCAAAGCAGAACTAGAAACTACCAAGTCTACAGGTTGAATAGGAGTTCAAGTAGAGTTGCTTTTTATAGTGAGGAAGTCAGGAAAATTTGAACTAGCACTAAATTTTAAACTTGATGCATTATTATTATTATTACTACCCATATACGGTTTGCATATTAAAATTACTTCTCCTTTTTAAAAACTAACAGGAAGCTCGGCTGTGGGTTATTTAGGACTGTTATGGTTCTGACATTAACATATAACATACAACAGGATCTTTAACCATAAACTTACCGCTCTGTCCTTCTCTTCCTCTTCCTGGCTTTATTTTAAGATCAGTCCCATATTTTCAGACACGAGCTGCTCTAACAAGTATCTCAATATCACAGTGTAAAGCTCTAAACCATTAATTAATAAAGGACATAGTAAAGGTGTAACTACATTTAATGTAAAAGAAATAGTAGTTTAGGAGCTTTCTAGAGGCAAAACGATTGCGATCACTTTAACTTAGGTGGAGCTGAACTGCAGCTCCACCTTAGTTTTTTTTTAAGTAACTAAAATTTTATTTTCCTCTGCTGCAGGTGCAGAAGGCAGGTGAAGTTGCAATGATGGCTGGTGTTGCTACAGTCGTGGGTTTTGGTGTCTTCGCTCTGGCCAGCGCTCTGTTCGGAGGCAGCAAAAAGGAAAAGAAGGACAACCAGTGACTGAAACCACAGCGGTGTGTTCAGGAGCTTTGAATAACTCATCACCAGCGAAGCCTAAGGGCCACTTACCATTACTGACCACGGATAACACTGCCTAATGTATCTGATATTAAATGGAACTGGCTGACTTCCAACTCGTCTTTAACTATCCATCAGCTGATTTTCAAGGTTTATGTTTTGATCATTTCCCTCGATTTCAGGGTCTAAAATTTCTACAGAAAGCACAAAAACAACAATTAGTATTTTTATTTGAATATATGCTGAAAAAAAAAAGGTTAAATGTTTAATATATGAACTTCACAGGACAATATTTTGAACAATGAATTGTTAACTTTTTTTGTAAACACAAAAGACATTTACCTGACTGCAATCAAAGTGTAACAATTTGAAAATCAAAATGAAAAATTTTATTGCCAAAAAATGCCTTGTTTGTTAATAAACAAAAACATGTGTGAATGTTTGTATCCAATTTCTTTTGTCAATGAGTATTACTGGGGGAAAATTAAGGTACAGATATCCTGTCAGGTTTTGTCTGAAAGTGTTTAAAAACTCTACGCAGCCCTGAAAGTCACTTTATGACGGAGCCCTCCAGGGGACATGGAAATTTTTCTCTTTTGCGTTCCCTCGCAATACTGTACTGATCAGTTCATACGGCATAATTAAATACTGTAAGCCTTCCTTACGGTGGTCGCCGTACTTTCTGCTTTAATGTAAGGTTATGTGAGGTTTTTCTATGAATGTTAATCTCTTTGTGAAATATTTGAAGTTTTATATCTTTTTCTTTAGAATAGAAAGGCACCAAAAACCTATGATATAAACAGAAACTTTCCATTAGTAGGAAAGAAATTAAAATACATCCTAATTTGGACTATTTCTGAGTTATTATCGCGGGTAATTAGTCATCTGACAGTATTGATTGTGTCTCTGTTGTGCTGGTTGTCTGAATGGTTTAAAGAGCCGTTTTCATGTTCAGCTCCATCTCAACCTTAACAAACATAAACATGCAGTGAACAAATCGATTTTCAGTCAGTTTTTTGCACCAAAGACTTAATAATAAACTCGATTTATTATTATAAAACACGGCAAACTAATGATGGTAAAGGGCCGCACTGGGTTAACTCAGGGAATCTCATCTGTCCGTGTATCAATCAACTTCAAACCTTTTCTTTGTTCTGTCACAATTATCGATTTATTAGATTTTGATTATCAGGCTCCAAACTTTGCAAGGACTGACCGCCCCGCTCACCGCTTCCTCACACACACAAAGCCAGCAGGTCAGTAACCTTCCCATTCATACTTGATGACAGCCACGCCCACATCGACACACACACCACCCAGGTGTCAAAGCCTCCTGCTCCTATCATATCAATAATTACTTATTTCATTCATATGGCTCTTACAGAGCCTTAGTGAAAACTTGTTTATTATTATTAACTGTTTGGTGCAAAACACTGATTGAAAATCTATTTTTCTTTACTGCATGTTTATGTCTGTTAAAGCTAAGATGGGACTGAAAGCAGCCCTTTAAACCATTCAGACTACGAACACAACAGAGACACAAAACTGTCAGATAACTAATAACTCAGAAATAGTCCAAATAGTTTGGATGTATTTTTATTTCTTTCCTACTTACGGAAAGTTTCTGTTTATATCATAGGAAATATCTGGCATATAAAATGTCAGATATTTCACAAAGAGATTAACATTCATGGAAAAACCTCACATAACCTTATATTAAAGCAGAAAGTACGGCGGCCGCCGTAAAGAAGGCTTACAGTATTCAATTATGCCGCATGAACTGATCAGTAGATTATTGCGAGGGAACGCAAAAAAAAAAAAAAACAATTTCCCATGTCCCCTGGAGGGCTCTGTACTTTATAGACATTTTATAACCCTGAAGAAATTTCACAGTGTAAATATATCAGGTTGATTTTTAAGATCATTAATATCCTTCAAGAAAAAAAGATGGCATCATAAACAACTAAGATGTTTTAAATACATGACTTTGCTTATCTTCTATAAAAAAGCCTCTTTTTTTTACAGTGTGACTAATGTACCATTTAGTTTGATTTTGAAATGACACTAATGGAAAAGTTAACATTTTGTCTTGAAGTTTTGCCACAAGTGCAGTTTTTCTGTGACCAAGTAAAACTCCACAATGTTTCTGTTATTTTCTAATCTTAAGGTAAAACTGTATAGTTTGTTTTTAACCCACCTTTAGGCTTCACAGAGAATTTCCTTAGACCCAGATCTGGTAAGCATACCATTTCCTGTGGCATGTCAGTCATCTCACTGACAAGCCACAGGAAATCTTCATAGATCATGTTTCTTCATGCTGAAACATGATGGTGGTAGTATCATCCTGTGGGATTGTCACTCCTGGAATCATAAACCAAAAGATTGGTACGTGTAAATGGTTGTTTTACAATGTATTCACTCAGGGTGGTTAAGTGCAAATGCACACCACACTTTTCAGATATTTATTCATAAAGAATTTTAAAAACTGACTTTGATTCTTCTTCACAAAGCTATTTTACTGTAAGTCAGCGAATTGTTTAGTCCGACAAAACACTTAAACCACTTTGACAAATTAGAGCAAAGTTTGACTCTGTAAAAAATACATAAACCAAATTGCACAGAAGTATAATTTTTGAGTATTTGTTTTTATTTTGGAATAGCACACATGCACCATGATTTGACCGGTGACCCTCTTCAGACCAAAACCACACAGCTTCTTACAGATTAGCGTCTTGCACCTGACTGTGTCCCTGACTTCAAGGATTTTCAATCAGTACAAACCGTGACAGAAACAGAAGATAAAAGGCTACAATGAAAGTAGGAGTTAAAAACAGAGTGCGCTAAAGTTCAGAAGTTTAGGAGCCAAAGTGTTTGATGGTGAAGATTTCAGTTTTGGGAGTTTATTATTAGAGTAGCTCTGCAGCCAAATAAAAAGGCACAACAGTACAACATGTACATTTCACCCTGACCAAAATACTACGGATGCACTTTCCTTTTGTGTCTGCAGCGACCCCTGCTGGAATCTTAAATCCTCCATTAGACGAGGAAAAATGTAAACAGTTTCTACTATAAATGAACATCTTTCTGCTTTTCTATTTGCTCACGCTGATTCATTATCGGTCCAAATGAAGGCTTCACTGACATGCCTGCAGCCAGTCAGCTGTGCCCGCTCTCACAGAGTAAATACAGTGCTATATGTGCAAAGTGAAGACACGAATGTAATCTGTTGCAATGGAGATTGTTGCTAGGCCACACAGGTGCATGCATGGACTGATTTTCAGTCTAAAATCTGGAACAGATGAACTAAAAACAGTCTTATCCATGTGTATGAATACAGAACGCACTGAAAGACATTCAGTGAAATCTTACAGGACGTTCTGTATGTTATACATATCTCTCTTTAAAAAAAAAAAGTAATTTAACACATGATGCACAGGGTATATACATTTACTGTACAACAGCAACTTAATGATTCATTTTGTTAATGCATCCTGCTTTAAGTCTCTTTGGATTTTCCATCACATTTCTGTCTTTACCTTAACTTCCATCAGTCTTTTAATGAGAAAAGACAGAAAATCCTCCTTTGTTTCAGCATCCAAGCCTTCGTTTGTTAAAGGAACTGTTCACAGTTTTCTTTACTGGCTGCTAGTGGAAACTCTGTCCACTGCTGGACTCCGGTCTCCGTGTCCCAGCCCTCCTGTTCCACCAGAATCAGTCCAGCTTGCGTGCTCCGAGTTTCAGAGGACCTTTAGCAGCTTTACGTTCCGCCCGCTTGGCCTCCAGCTCTTTCCTCCTTTCCTCTCGTTTCTTCTTCGACAGCTCCGCCTTGCTGAGATCTGGGCGACGAAAAGCAGACGTTCATACGTCATACGAACATTTTCAGTTCTATCCATTTAATATGAAGTCAATGTGGAAAATTATGACTCGGACCTATTGATATTAAATCTGTGTTTTTAATTATAACTGATTCAGTGTTACAGATGTACAAGAAGCAGAATAAGATAATGACTTCATTAGGAATCACACTAATGTTTATTTAAAGATTTCCCTTGGAAATCTGCAACATTGGCACAAAATGATCTGAAAGTATATATGGATTCAATAGAGGTCATAGGTTGCTTTTAAAAATCACACAAAAAAACTATTGAATTATTTTTGGACAGCATTTCTGAGCAATTTTTGTTGGTTCTAAAAACAAAACCCAAATGTGAGCCACATCATTCAGCTTTTTATTTTTAAAACACGCTGAAAATTGTGTCATGCATCATTTACCTTCACAATTATGATCTACTTTATTTTGGTCCATCACATAACATCTCAGTACAATGTGCTATATCTTGTGGCAATGTGACAAAAATGTGAAAATGTTCAGATTTCTGACTTAATCAGACAACAGAGTAAAAAAGATCTTAATTCTGCCTGATATCCTGAAATGTTAAGCAACCCTTCTGAAAATGTATATTTCTTTTAGTGGACATGTGACTCTGGATCTGAGACTGAGGAACCAAAGAGTTAAATTGCAGAAGCAAAGCAACAGAACATTTTGAGGACATGTTGAGTAAAAACACAAGATTAGATTTGGGTTGAAGGACTCACTCTGGCCTCCTTCGACTGACTCCCAGCTCTCGGTGCCCCAGTCTCCGGTCGTCTCTGAGCTCCAGGCGTCTCCAGCCTGTCGGCGAGAGACAAAACAAATCATCACCGAGTGGGAACTCCACGGAGCTGGGGGTTTAAATTATTCAGCCAAAATTATTCGTAGTTGAACACTTCAAGTAAAAGCAAACTTTACTTAAAGCAGTCATTACAGCTTAAACTGCATTATTTTAAACTTGTTTTCTTGCCTTGGTAGAAAATGCAGAGCAACAAAAAGCCGACACAAATGAATCATTTTGGCTTAAATTCATTTTCACCTTATTGGTATCCGTCTAGTTTAATTCGTGAACAAGTTTCATTGTAATTTTTTTTATATTTGCTTTCATCATATTTAGAAAAACCTTTCAATTACTAATTTATAAAATCGATTAATTGCCCAGTTCCAGTGTGTGGCTGTTCAATTTCAACACTGAAGACTTTAGCGGTTTTTGTGTCAGTGGGAAGGTGAAGACAGCAATCAGTGACATTTCCTGGTCCACTGCTGGACGACTGTACTGTTTATGTCAGCATTACAATATTTATGTCTAAATATCTCATGTTTCAACATGGACATAAATATTGATAAACGAGCCCAATAAATGTGCAACTTCTTTTTTTCTGTTTCATTTAGTCGTACAGTTTATATACAGGCGCGCTCAATAATATAGTAATTATGTAGCCTAGTTTACAATTTAAATGAGCTGCTGGATGTTTAATACCGTATTTGTAACAATGAGTTTAACAACGAGGTAATATTTAAATAGTGAACTGACAATATCCAATAAAAATATATAAAAATGGAAAGTAGCATGACTACTTAATGTATGACAAATGTGTATTAATCAATAGGAAGTTTTAAAATAAAAATAGAAACGTTGAAAATGATCTCTGAGAGAAAAGTTGCTACAGCCGAAATTTAAAATCAAATCAAGTTAAGCAGGTTAGATATAAAACACAAAATCAGTTGACTAAACATGCTGGAACTCTGCTGGTGTTGCTGGGTAATGGGGCTGGGCTCTCCTGGGGTTGCTAGGTAACACCACAGTTCCCTTTGATTGTGATTCAAACGGCTCATTTTCCAAAAAATATCAGCTTGGGAGGTTTTTTTAAGCGCTTGGGCTGTTTTTAGAAGGAGCTGAGAACCAAATGAAAGTAGAAAAATATAAACCATCAGTGTTGAAGCTGAAAAACACAGATTTAAACATCCAAGACACGTTCAATCTTCCTGCGTCTCCTGTTTGTTTCCTGCTGGGACCTCACCGTGGCAGCAGCCGTGTTTCTCTGAGACACGCTGGCGAACAGGTCGTTCTGCGTGGCGCCGTTCCCGGAGCTGCTGTCCCAGTTGTACTCGCTGGCGAGCCGGACGCCTTCAGGCAGCGGCAGGTTCTTACTGGCCGGCGTCACGTCCGTCTCCTCCTCCCCCCAGTCGTTGCCCCAGCCCTCCTCGCCCGCTGAACTCTGACCCTGGCCTTCCTTCTCGTTGGACCAGCTGTCGTCGGCGTCCCAGCCGGAGCTGCTCCAGTCAGAGCTTTGCTTTTTCATCGTCATGGAGGCGGACGATCGTCCAGCCTACGTATCGAAAGAAAATGCTTTAAAACAAGCACCATCGTTACCGTAGAAACAGTCCTCAGGATAAATGGTTCGTACTCCTCTATCAGCAGCTTTCTTTTTGGCTGATGCAGCTCCAGACCAGTCAGTGTTCCAGTCATCAGCCTGAGCTTTTTCCGGTTCCTGGAGAAAAAGACTCAGTGATTCACAAACTCAAAACGTACAGCGCCGTGACAACGCACCGTCAGAAGTAATAAATGCACCTCTAAGCTACCCCAGTCCTCTTCATCGTCCCAGCGGTCTCCGATTTGCTCTTCATCGTTGTCTGTTGCTCCAGGTGTCGGCGACTGGTTGGTACGATCGGACGCACCGTGGTGAGACAAGGAGGAGTGTTGGGTTTTATCTTCTGCACCTGAGAATAGAAGTGATTATTATCATCATCATGTCAGACAAAATACATATTTCCCACAGGAAAATTCAAGCACTTTTCAAACATTTTTAAGAAAAAGTTCTCAATCTTTTCCAGTGGCACACTTTGAAAAAAAAAAAAAAAAATCAGTACAAAAAAGAACTGAAGAAGATAAAAGCTTTATTAATAACATACTGTCATAGTATTCTATATTCCACAGCAGGAAAAAGCTAATCTGAAATATAACATTTTATGTTTTGATTATCTGACTGATCCGAGAAAGTTACAAAAAAATCTAAAAAAAAAATTCTTGCTAGGTTTTCTGGCATTAGCAAATAGAAATAGTTCTGGTAATTCTAACTAACCTAAAACAAGAGAAATTAGGTCTGATTAAACTTCAAACAGGGGGAAACAAAATGAGTATTTGCCTTTTTATTAACTGTACATAATACAGACAATAATGTACATATCTGGTTTCAACTGCAAATAATGCTTTACAAACGCAGGCTCACAAAACTCTGCAGTTTGAATATCAAACACTTTCAAGGACTTTACACAGAACTCAAACACTTTGCAAACCTTGAAATGTTGAACATTTATTTGATTCTTCCATAATAGTTCTTCAAATTGTAATTGCTTAGCTGTTTTATGTCTTTTTAATATATTTTTGCATTTTATTCTCTTTTATGTTTTTACTTGTCTGACCAGAACTTTGGTCCCCTTGTTTTTCTTAAAAGTGCTTTATAAATAAAACTGGGCTGGACTAAATACAACCCATTAAAATTAGAGAACCTTGTACACAGAAGAGCTTTATTACAATGTAATGCAGCTCATTCTCAGTTTATTCTAATAATAAAAAAAAGCTGTACCTTTGCTTAAGGTTGATGCTCCATCAGTGGCACTGGTGGGGCTGGTTGCGCTGGACGGCCCGCTGGACGGCCCGCTGCCCTCGGCGGCGGCGCTGCCCTCAGCTCCTGGGTTGTTGCGGATCAGCTTGGAGGTGAGCGAGGAGACGCCGGTCACGGCCCAGCCGGCCCAGCTGGACGAAGCTCCTGCAGGCTGAGCGCTCGATCCCACATCCTTCTCTGCAGGAACGACAATCCAGAAATCAGAGATTTTTTTTCCCCTTTACATTTTTCGATCAACAGATACATTAGTACATTTACATTATTATTACTTCCTCACTAACCAGTCTGAAACTGGTAAATTTGACCTCTTCCACATCCTTTAAAGCTAGTCTAGTCAGACTAACACACTTTTAAAAACTGGATGCAGAAACTATCCCAACCCTAAACTAAGTTCAGCTGCCACATCAACTGCTTAAAAATCTTAAAAATAAAAATAAGTCAAAAAAGACCTTTATAGTAAATGTAGGTATGTTTTCTCAACATGTGAACCTGAATGTCCATTAAATCGATAGAGGTGGTTAGAGAAGCCAAAGATTTCACACAAGTAAGAGTAAAATGTAGCCGCACAAGAAATTACAAGAGTAGAAAAGTATTAAATAACTATCAACTGTCTAACTATGATTAGATGGATCAAAATATACGTAGTTAAGTGGAAATATTTGGTATCTTACAGATCAAAATAAAAATAATTCATGTAATAAAATAATTACAAAAATAACAAAATCAAGCAAAAGAGAAACATGTTTCCAAATCAATTTGGCTGAATCAAAGCTGCATTTAAAATATTACCAGTTCAAAGGTTGAATCAGCTGCAATGCTTCCCATCTTTCTCAAAAACTGAGATTGTATATAAACATAAAACATCTAACACACTGACCCAGATTCTCCAGTCATTACAGATACATTTAGATCATACATTAAAAACTTGTAGCATTTCTATAAAACAAACCTTTGGAAGACCTCAATAACAAAAGAGAGCTTGTCTGGCTCCTTCACAGTAAAGTGAAAGGGTGAAGGCTGACTCAAGACGAAGTGCAGCTGTGACAGAAGTGACTGTGCAGGTCAGAGCAGTTTGTTACATACCGATCTCAGCCAGCTTGTTTGGATCTTCAGAAACCGTCTCCAGCTTGGTGAGGAAGCTCTTGATGGCTTTGAACGCCTGACAGAAACAGAGAGACGAGTTGGCACATCAGATCAGAGACTGGATTAAAAATATGCTCAAATATTGTTAATCTGGGTTAAAACTGCTGGAACTGATGAAACACGCTGTCAGAGCTGCTAATTAAAATGGTTCTAACAACTCATGTTGTTACTATATTATTGTGCATCTTAGTGGAAATATCAAATATACCTTTGTTTTTGCTACTATCAATAAATAAATGAGTTTCATTTCCAACATATAAACCAAAAATGCTGCTGATTACATAATAAATGGTGAGTAAATATCTTTCGGACCGGTCACAGTAAACAACGGTCATACCTGCTCCCTGACGCCCTTATCAGGATCCACAGTGACGGCGCAGAGCGTGGGCAGGATGCGGGCGGCGATCTCTGTAACACTGTAGTAGTTGTGTGTTGCTGCGAAGCCAAGCACGCCGGCAGAACGCGAAGCAGGAAACGGGTCTTTAGTGGCTCGAGAAAACGCAGAGACCAGGATTCTCTGCCGGGTCTGCGACGAAAAGGACGATTGAGATCGTCACATTTTGGTTTTTAAGTTTAAATACAAAAACCATCCAGGGTATTTTGCGTTTTACCCCGGCGTTGAGGTAGGAGGCGATTTTGCCCAAGCACACGGTGGTGTTGCAGCGGATCGGGCCCTGCTCGTCTCTGGCCTGCAGTCGGGCGAAGTGACGCATGAGCTCCTGGTTCAGGTTGGTCTCGTTCAGTTTGGGCGCCAGCAGCAACATCGACTGCAGCCGCCAGGAAGAGAAACATGGAAGATTAAAGTCTGCAGGAGGCGTCGCTCCGGCTGCCATGTCTGATTCTGTAAACTTCGTACCTTAACCGTCTGCTCTCTGATGGCGGGGTTGGTGTCCGTGAAGCCGTGGACGACGTGAGGGAAAATCTGGGAGTTAACCGCCGCCTCGTTCAGATACTGAATGAACTGCTCCATCTGAGAAACACAAAAAAACTCAGCAAAGTGGATGAATAATTACATTCTACCTGCGATAATGTTTATCATTATTCACTAAACTGCATTTTGTCGCTCATAAGTGTGCTTTTAATGATTAAAAATTTACAGTGCAGTTCAGAAATGAACATACACTTCATTTTGAGTTCCTAACAAAACATCGGAACCTTTTCAAATTCACAAATTAAGATCTTTTTTGCCACAAATCCAGCTCCACCTGTTGAAATCTAAATCAGGCGCCGCCTGGAGCTAAATGCCACATTTTAATTCAGTCGTCAGGAATGTGAAATACCTGCTGTAGAAGTCGTATCCTCATCGCTCGGTCTGTGGAGGAAAACATCTTCACTATGACAGGAATGATTTTCTGTTGGTATTCTTCTGCTGACAAGAACTTCCCCACCTGAAACGCAGAGAGAGAGAAATGATGTTCGTAGTGCGTTTTCTTTCTCTCACGGTGAAAATAATCAGGTTGATGAGAGATTAAAGGTTGCCTTGAAGAGCGGGGTGAGGATGACGGCGCCTGCGTTTCCGAACTCGAAGGCGGTGAGCAGCTGAGGAAGGACTTTATGTTTACAGAAGTCTTCAGGAAAAGAGTCTAGATGATCATTCAGGTCCTGGAAAAACTGCTGCTTCTCAGCTGGATCCTTGATCTGGAATAGATTGGAGGGATTTTCATCATTCTTAGGAATGATCACTGAATTAACATCAGCACCAGAAATTCACCTTGAATAAAAAAAATTGAAGAACAGTTTACATTTCTGAAGGCTCGCGACTCTCTAATCAAGCAAACCTACATATATCTCAGAGATCTGGTAAAAGAGAAAAAGTATTAGTTTCAATCTGGCAGACAGAAATATTGGATTCGCTGACCTGGATCTCCTCCAGGAAGAGGTTGCTCTCCACGAAGCTGTTGCAGAGGAAACCTCCGGGAGCCCTGCAGTTCTGGAGGAAGTGGGCCGGGTTCGGTCGAGCCCGGGGATTCGCCCCGACCAGCTCACAGTAGTGGGGAACCAGCGACTTGGGAATCTGTAGGAAAAAATATAAAAGACAAACAAGGAAAAATAACAAGAAATAAAAATTAGACAAAAAGTTTACAATATAGAAACTATGATTAATCACCTTTATTAACTTCCATGTTAGAGTTGTAACTAGCTTACAAAAAACAAACTTACTTTTCCCAGAGATCGGAGGGATGACGTCCGAGGGAGGGGTCCGTTGAAAACCTCCCATATCAAACATCCCAGTCGCCACACCTCCCCCACCCTGGATAACAAAAATAAAACCAAATCAATATCGATAATAAATAACACATATCTTTGAAGCCTCTCTTTCCTCACCATTTCTCCCCGCTGCTGTTGGACATCTCCGGCGGGTCGTACTTCTCCATGTCCGGGTAAACAGCCTTCGGCGTGGGGAGGGAGACGCCGCTTGGGTCGCCCTGCTCAGGCGCCAAGTGGTCGAGGGCGCCGAGCTTCCACTCTCCGGCTCGATCCACAAAAACCGCCCAGATACCCAGGTTGTTGTGGAGCAGGTGGCAGTCATTGACCAGAAAACTCAGAGCTTTCTGAGAAGAAAAACGACAGGAGGAAAATGAAGTGAAAGGCGACATTCAGCGCATAATGGACGATTCTGTAAAACTAAGGTTGGCCGAGTAGGATCTGATATCCTGTCAGATTCTTACCACTATCTGGTGGAGACCCCAGGAGATCTCCAGCTCTCCGGCGCCCCCCTTCTCTGCCTGGGCCTTCAGGTGAACTGAGAGAGGAGTCACCTGCTCAGTGACCACATATAGGCTCTTATCTGTCTGCAAAAATAAATTTAAAAAAACGTATGAATAAAAAGATAGGGAAATTTAAATGATAAAATGACTGACCAACATTGTTTAACATTATATGGCTTTATATTTTTATATAAATTATATTTCCACAGTAATCAGGTTTTAAATACAGAACAACAAGGTGTTTAATAGGAAGAAAGATTGATGTACAGATGGATGGATAAATTTACAGTCAAGCAGAAGAATTAATATTTAACACAACAGGACAAAGAATATACTTTATGAAAAAGAAGTTTTTCCACTCTTATCCAAAAAAAGAAAGTACTAAATCCCAAGATGGTTTATGAGCTTCTATGTAACCTGCAGGGAAAAAAAAATCATTGGTACACTAATTTAGAAAGCCAGAAAAAGTTTTGGTATTGAGAAACTGAAACATTTTGAGGACTGTGTAGAACAGCAAGTTCTACATGAAAAGCCTGAATCCTGATATTGAAGTGGATGTCACTTTGAAACTTGTCTCAAAGACAAACATTGTTTGCAGAGCAATCACAAACCTGAATGAGCTTCAGCTACAGCAGTGCATTTTAAAAAAATATATATTCGGGAATCGACTACAAGTCTCAGGACATTAGCGCGTTATAATGTAAAGAAAGTAAAAAAGAAAAACATCCTAAATACTTTTCAGTCTTTAACCAAGTTCTTTATTCAAACATTGGGGATTGCAAACACCTGGATTATCTAAGATTCAATACCTACACATTGAAAACCTAACAGACTTCCTATATATTTCTAAACTCTGGCTTCTTTTTAAATACCAATACAAAAGTTCACTATGAATTTAAAGCAAATTTTACTATGGACTTTATGATTTGAATCTGAAATCAGCAAAAATGTCTGCATGCTGGGTATCAGAAGACTGTTAAACAAACAGACAGGAAGAATGGATAAGAAGATACACAAACAAAAGGATGGCAAGACAGGAACAGGACATATAGATTTAGGAAGTGGGTCAGCAAATGGATGAAGGCAGGAATAGATGAATGGATAAAAGACAAGCAGAATTGATTAATAAATGGAAGGATAGATAAACAAATGGATCACTGAACTTAGATAATGGGAGAGGAAAGGAAGTAAAAGTAACATATTGGCAGACAGTTTCTTCCACACTTATCTAATTTTTTATATGTTGTTATACATTTCCTGACTGTGTAATAAAGCCACTGATAGCAACAGGATACCTCCATTTATTTAAAACTTTGTAGGTGATAAATAAGAGATCTAATTGCTGTTAGGGAAGGATCTAGGGTCTAGATTCTCAGATGACAGGACAAATAGTAAATGACTGCTTACCTCTCTCTGAACACAAAGCATGCACATAACAAGCATAAGTTACACAGCCGAACATCTGAGGCAAACATAGTCTAAAGACATATAAATCACATACCTCTAGTCCATCAACATATGCCAGAATGTTAGGATGGCGCAGGGTCTTCATCCTCTTGAAGGCAGCCTTGGCTAGCTGGGTCTGCTGCTCTGTTCCCTGAGCCACCTCGTAGACAAACACCGACACCGGATCTCCTGATGTCTGCAAGAAGTGGGCAACCATTAATTGACACTTATACAGTTTAGGGATGAAATGCTGACCGTGAATGAATGTGATCACGATTGAGGCTGAAAGAAGGAGGAAGTTGGTGCCCAGCTGTCATCTGACCCTGCGGTAAAAATCAGTACAGAGAAAGGATGGTTTCAGCTTCTCAGTGATAATAATCACGGCAGTGGGGACCACACTGTTACCAATCTGTAACGTGACCCTTTTTAATGCGATAAAGACAATGGCTTCAGCAGCAGTTTTAAATAGGAGCAATTAAGTTGAATAAAACAAGGTGACGTGGCGAGATGTACGTGTCTCTGCAGGAGTAAACACCGAGCGCTAAGCTACACACACTTCGACAGAGAACAGAAAACCAGAACAATAAACCTGTACTGGTACTGAAGCGACAAAACAACTTCTGAGAATGCGCCAACTCTCCTTATCAAGACGTCAAACTCTACTTTATCCTGCTTGGCGGAATGAAAGGCATTCATAAACAAGCTAACGCTAACAGTTAGCGGAGGATCCACAACGATCTGCCGCCGCTACTTACCTTTCTCTTCCCCCGATGCAGAGTCCATATTCCCGACTTCTCCGGGCTTTCTGGGAGAATTTCATAAGCGAAGTCTTTGACAGGATCCCTGGCGAAAAAGGACCACATTTCCCCCCGCTTCTCAACCTCATCAAACACTCACAGGAACACGGCGACAGACCTGTACAAACTGCAGCCAGAGGCGGCTAGCTGCTGAGGCTAAGACTAACCCGAAATGGAACGGATGAAAAATAACTCCGCGAGAACTTTGGTTTCTGCACATTAGTTCCGGGATTCAGTTCATGTCTCTTCTCGAAAACACTATGGGAAAAACTATGGGAAATAAGTCACAAGAACCAAAATTAATCATTATAAGTACGTAAAAAAAATTTAAAGAATAATATATGTATATATTTTTGCAACCACATTTCTACGAAAGATGATTAGGGACACTGGAAAAAAGAGAAAATTCTAACTTTAATATCAGAATTCACTTTTTGTCTGGTCTGACAATAAATTTAGAATCATGAGGAAAAAGACAGAATCATGAGATTAAAGTCAGATTAGTTTTCCAGTGGCCTTAATCCTGAAAAATGCAGAAGATTACCATAAATAAACTATTGATTTGGATTTTATTACCAATTATGAGATTCTTCAATTTTAGCTTTACTTCATACTTAAATGTTTCTTAAATTTCTTAAATTCACATCTTGACGACAATTTGCTTTTCTCTGTTAATCAGCAGGCTAGGAATTTGAGGGATCTTTGTCAGTGCTGAATGTCTCTTGTCTTAGTTATCTAGGGAGAATTTCTGCTGTTTTAGAAATTCCCCAGCACTGTGGTTTACATGGGGAAAACTAAAAGAGAGTTAAAAATTATTATGGATGCAGACCCACCAGGTCATGTCGACATGTTTGCAGTTAACAATAGTGACCCAAACTCAGTGACTTTCTTGCTATTCATCGGCATTTCAGGCCAAAATCGGAATCGGCAGGTTTGGGCTTTTTAAAGATTGGTAATCGTCAATCGGCCAGAAAACTGCAATCAGTGCACCCCTACTAAGAACTCCAAAAAGATCCAGAAAGGGAATACTCAAGAAATACAAGTAGATGCCAATAACTGAGGC
Source organism: Xiphophorus maculatus (assembly GCF_002775205.1). Classification (NCBI taxonomy): domain Eukaryota; kingdom Metazoa; phylum Chordata; class Actinopteri; order Cyprinodontiformes; family Poeciliidae; genus Xiphophorus; species Xiphophorus maculatus. The sequence continues at coordinate 14,010,035 of NC_036465.1, read as the reverse complement.
TCTGGAAACTGGCAAATAAGGCCATGACTGAATGGAAATAAAAGTGAAATGAATACTGCTCTCCCCCAAACTACCTAAAGTATGTTTTAGCAGGTACATAAACATCCATCATTTTGCTTAGATTTTGTTATACACTCACAGTTTTCTTTTTTAAAAAGTTGCCTGATACTTTTTTGTGTATGAGGGAGCTGATACATTCAGTTGAACTGAACTTATTGGAAGTTATCCTCCTAATTGGCGTGAAGCTATTTTATAAAAAGTACATCACAGCAACAGTGAAACATGTAGTTTGTAGTGTAATTGTGTGGAGCTGCTTTGCTGCTTCAGGATGTTGATGGAATCGTGAAATCTTCTCTCTAGTTGAAACTCTTCAAGAAGAGCAACTACTCTTCAGTTTGAGCAACTATCCAAAGCACACCAGCTACTCCATGTCTAAATGACTCAAGCAATGAAAACACATTTTTGAACGATCTAATCAGATACTAAATGTAAATCATGAGAATTAAACGGATTCTGAAAAGATTCCTCCAATTATCAGCAGATGTTGACAAGAGTGGTACAACCAGTTGAGGCTTAGAGGGTAATTTACTTTTTTTATATGCAGGCAGGTTGGCTTTGATTGTTTATTCCTCTCAACAATTAAATGCATCACCTGACAATTGCATTTTGTATTTTCTCGGGTTATCTTTAATATTAAATTTTCTGTCCTTGAAGCAAAACCTGAAGAAATATATGAAGGGGGTGAATAATTTTCACAGACCTGTCTTTATTTAATTAATTGAATGTGGATAATAACTACATATTTTATTCAAACTTAATACCAAAAGAGAAATCTTATGAAACTTTGAGCCTTTATTTTATTTGCTTATTTAAATGTCAAATATTTTCTTAATTACTGTTGCTGTGTTTGTAAAGAAAAAAAAAAGATTTTTTTTTATTAAAACAGATTTCTCTTGTAAATAAATCAATGAATTAACCTGTATAAATAAAGGTCAAATATTTATATTTAATACATATTTAAGCAGTGAGTCAGCAAATAGATGAAGACAGGAGTAGAAGGACAGATGACATTTAATATATACAAAACATTTTAATTTTTTAAAAAATAAGTCTGTTTTACAGGAGAAAATATAACAATGATATATGAAACGAAAAACAAGCATTTTGTATTTCTATAGCATTTTACAACAATGATTTCTAAACCACAGTGCTTTCCATTAGGGCAGTTATAAAGAATAAAATAAGAACAGAGAAAAAGAAGAAACATACAAGCGTCACAGTGCTACAATGTGATAAAAGCAGTTATAAATAAATACATTTTATCATAATTTTAAACAAAATAGGTAATTTATGTTCCACAATTCAAAAAAAAAAAAAAAACAAACAAAATCAACGGGTTTGTCAAATTTATAAATATAAATGACACTCGTCAATCATTACGTCCAAATTTTTCATCACAGATCTACAGGACTGAGCCAAAGTGTCAAGATTATGAAGACAATTTGGCCATATTTTAGCCCCAAACAAAATATAGTTTTATTTTCATTCAGGTGCAAAAAATGTGCATGTCTTTAATGAGCACAGATAATTTTTTCACAATATAGCAAACAGCAGCATTTTAGTCACATAGGGATTTTTTTCTTCCATTTTTCCATTCCTTGCATTACCTCATGTGTAATACTTCTCCTGCATTATAGTAGCATTTTTCTTACCTATTTTGCCACATAGGAAAATAAGCATTGAATGTTCTAATGGCCCAGTTGATGTGAAATTCAAACATAACATTTTTAACATCTCAAAAAATCAACAATCAAAAGAGATTATATGAACTTAGGAGGGAGGAGACGGTATATTGAAGACGCTTATTAAAATTGACTCAATACATAGTGGAAAAGCTGTTTCGTTAGTATCTGCTTCAAGATGTCTCCTGTATGAAAACTTCAAAACAAATCGTCTTCACATCTGTAAAGGTACTGGGGGCCTCGGTACGGTCTGATCCTCTGGTCCTGCCAATGATTTCCAATTAGACTCGCAGGTCGACAGGTTGTCCTAGCAGCTCCATCTTCTTTCTCTGACATCATTTGAAAGTTTTCTTACTGTTTGGGGATGTTGCCCTAATTCTCTTCAGTTATGTCCTGCAACAACCATCCATTCTCACATCTTTCAGTTGAATAACAGAAATCTCAGAGGTTTACTGCCTGTGTAGTGATGATGAATAGGGAGATTTCTTCTATTATTTAAATTCCCCAAATATTTCAATAGCTTGCCAAAATGTTTCACACCACAGGCATGCTTTCTTTCAATAATGGAGAAAAAAAAATGTTCATGGAAAACCTCTACCCTTCAAATTCCATGTTTTCTGAAGCTCTCTCTTGTGCCATTGCTCCTGTGGGAATCTTTCCTCTGATCATGCCTGGTTTATGGTCAAATGTTCTCCCCCCATGTTTCTCACTGAAATGTGTAAGTTTAGAAAAACACCTGTAACCAACACCATCATTAAAATTTAAACTGACATTGAAGTGAAGCTATTGATCTATGCCTAACATTACATCCTGTCAGTCCTATGCCTGCCACACTGGACCAGATGTTAAACATCTGTTGGTCACTTCCCGCTGAGCAGCTTTACTCAAGTAGCAAACTAAAAGCAAGACACCGCAGGGATTTGAACCCCGTCCCGACCAGGTCAGGAGTGCCACCACCGGAGTCTTTTGCTTTTTTGTGCTTGCTCAAACTTGGGCAAAAGCAAAACCTGGAGGAACAAAGATTTGTTCCTCCAGGAAAAGAAAGCCCTCTCAGCATCGCTGCTCTAATCCTGTTGACCACGGACTTTTCTCTTGATCATGAGGCTGAAACTAGAAGACAGAATGTTTCCCCGATCCCAGAAGTTTCCCACAATATTGTATTTGACTTATTCCATGATTTCCATTTATAGCCATATAAACAAAGCCACGATACCAGGATTCCTGTTCATACTCAAAGCCATTCCCATTTGCAATGTGGCAGGACTTGATGACCAAAAGAATGCTTCTAAAGCTGTAATGGGATAAAAAAGAAACACAGTTTAAGGAACCCCCTTCCCTCCCCCCCATATTTACCCCAGACTATGGTTATGCCAAATAGGGTTTACCACATCGGTACGTAATGGTGTTGAATTCTTCCACATATTTAAGTTTGATCCCTAGAGGCTGGCTGAACTCAAGTCATCCTGTTACTCTGCTGATGCTTAGGCTGCTCGACTCAGTAGCAAGTTTAGCTGAACAAGAAATCTGGAAGGGGAAAAAAAAGAGAATAGCGTTGCACCCCCCCCAAAACACCCCTTACCGGTAACTACTGAAACGTTTGACAACGATTCAATGAAAATTATGTTGCGTTGTGCAAATTAAATGTTATGCAGAGCTGACTTGCATGCAACATGTTGAGTTACACATTTAAGCAATGAGGGGGAAAAAAAAAATCTAGGGAACCAAAATTACTTAACTTAGCACCCACGAGACTGAAGAGATGCAGTATTAGAAACAAGCTTGCAGTTCTCGATCTTAATATGACAGGATTCTCAGTGTCCATCACAGGTTAGGCCATCCCAGAGGAAATTTAGAAATTTGGCAATTTGACCTGAGAAACCAGAGGGAAAGAAAAGGCACACAAACACAGAAAGAGCAGGGCTTCTGCAAAGGACGCCAGGGTTCAGATTTAAGCTCAAGCGAACAGGGAGGGGTCGGTGCTTCATTCAGAGGGTCACACTCATTTGTTGACAGCTTCCACAGATGACTTTGCATTCAGAGGCAGGTGAGATCGGAGTGGACAGACGAGAATGATCTGAAACAAAGTGATCTACACAACACACCCACCACACATTTGACACAATACAAAGATTTGTGTTCTACTCATGTGGTTTTAAGATGCAAAGCAATAAGGCCCCAGGGCCAAAGAGGTATGTACTAGTAAAGCATTGTTACTGATGATTTCAGGTTAACATAAAGCCAGTTCCAAGATGTTTGGTTTACTACACATTGCAAAAGATTGGGTAAGATGAGCCAGCTTCTTACTACATGCTCCAGGTTAGAGGACTTCGCTTGTGCTTCTGTCTTGTATTTGGATTTCTGTGAAGAAAAGTGTAGGAACACGCGCAACCAAAACATGTGCATGTACTAAAGCAACACATTTGCGCTGCATTTTACTCCAAATATGAGCTGCACCATGCACAGCTCTCCTCAGCACCTTCAATTTGTTAAATTTGCACAGTTGCGCATTGGAGTGAAATGGGAATAACCTGCCTCTTGCACAGTTGCACAAGGGCTGGTAGCTGAGGACTAATTACTTTCTTAAAACTACAAAGATCAACCTGACCCTTTCTGAGCAAACTGCCTGTAGGTCATGTTCAAAGGGCAGGAAAATTCCTGAGCTGTCCAAGGTAGACTGCATTCTTCCTTTGGACTTCTGTAAGATCAAAAAGAGAGAAGACATCCCTGCTCCCTCCCCACAGTATCGTAGAACTGACTGTTGTTATCCTTACCCAAATGCTTTACTGCAGATAATGTCAAATCAATGAAGCGTCCGTGTCTTCCTCTTATCACAAGACTATCAAGAAAGCACAACAGTGCTATTTCTGCAATCAAGTATAGCAAGTTGCTTTCGTGGCAAGAATAAACAACGCACTAATAGTGCACTTAAGATTGCCCACTTTGGGATGAATATTCATCTTTCCAAAAGTCATTAGATGATTCAACTTATCTGCCTTCAATTTCCACTTTCATTTGAGCCCAGGTCACATCCGTGCTCTACACCAAGCTTTAGTCATACCTGAAAAAGCACAAGAAAAGCTCCCCCCACACAAGCCCCCAAAAAGAACAAATGCATTCCAAAAACTGTAATCACAACAAGCTATGCATTTATTGTGCAAAAATAAAATCCTTTACAGATAGTTCACTCGTATTGTCAATACAAGGCACAGCAACTAATTGCAAAGGAATTGCAAATGGAGGCATCTAGCCAAACAATGAATGTTAAAGTAAATGTGAACACATTTAGTGAGCTTACGTGACGCTCGATGCGCAAGGAAACTTGTACAAACAATGAGTTAGGAGAGTTCCTGATGGTCTTGGGTATTGGAAAGCACACGGGACACAGCACACTGAAAAATGCAAAGGAAAAAAGCCTTCTCCCCACAAACCCTTCCAAATACAAATATGTACAAAACTACAGGACAAATACTGTTACACCAAGCAATTGTCGGACTTCCTCGACTGAAAGGCTTAATACAATTTAGAGATGGATGGGATCATTTTCCACAAATAGTATTTGAATACCACAGGCCTGCGTACTGGGGAGTTCCTTCCAACAGCAGATGTAGACTTGAATGTGGATTTAAGTGACGGTTGGGCCTTTACATTAATCTGCAAAAGTCAAAGATACAAACCCCCTCCCACAAGGCAACTGCAAATCAAAAATAAAATTACTTCTAGTAAGGAGACTTGTTACCGCACTCTCTGGGACAAAAGCTGCTTCTCTAAATCCAGGAGACTAGCTTTGTGGAGTTGCTATCCCGCATGGCAAAGTGTCCACTTGAAGCTTGTTGGGTACACCTGGATATTCAAGCCTTTCTTATATTGGCAAATGAGGAGCTGTGAAGTCTAGGAAGAGACTGATTAACGCCCCACAACCCCCCCTCACATTAAGCTCCCCAACAAAGTACCCCCCCCATTTCAAACATAATGGTCCAAGCAGGAAAATGATGAAACTGAATTGATTTTGTTAAATACAAAATACCTTCCTACACCTTGTTAAATCACGGTAGTTGCATATGATCCCAATCCTTAGCACTATAGTACGCAAGATGGGCTCAACTTGTACGGGGTGGCTACCACCAGGGGCTTTCGTTGAACTGCTTTAGGGGCGAATGCCTGTAAAAGAAAAACTCCAGACACATTTTAAACACCCCACACCTCCCTCCCCTGAACCCATTCAAACCCTTTTAAAAGCGAAGGACAACGATTCCATTTCATTTTGAGCGCAAATATTACAAAGATAATTACTTATGTACAGGATTGTTACACCACATGTACATTCCATGCATTGACTCACTGCTTGGGTTAAGAGGTAGTTGTAGCTTATCTGTACCAATCAGGGAGATGACAATGACGTTTTGCAGAACACACCGCATTGGCTGAACAGATGACCATCCACTCTCACAATCCAGTGCTGTAAGCTTCTCAGAAGACCTATTAAACGACATTGGGTTGCCTTTCCTTCCAGTTGGGGGGGAGAACTATTGATCGCAGGGAGTTGAAGTCCAAACAAGTAGCTCCTCTCGCCAGCACACAACCAAGGCATTCATCACAGCAGACACCACCAATATCATGTCAGCGCAAGAGGAGATGTGACCACGGTACAAAACGCTTTACACGGCTTGCCTGAAAAGAGGAAGAGAGAGCTGTGCGAGAAATTGTGTTCTACAATAGTTTTATAAAAAGTTGTAATGAAACCAAGCTTCTGAGTGTTACAGAGATACCTCAGCCCAAAATACAAACCAATGACCCGCTTTACACTCCTGTAGCTAGAGACTGCGTGCCCATCCCACTCTGGAGCTGCTGCAGCGCTGGCCTCTCATCTACTCTGCCCTGTGCTTCTGGTGCCCTCTGTAGACCTCCTGATCGCATCGCCTCCCTCTGCTCCTGCCTCCACGCCCTCTGGCCTTGTCCTGCCTGGCTCGTCTCTGGTCCTCTCACGCCCTCTGGCCTTGTCCTGCCTGGCTCGTCTCTGGTCCTCTCACACCCTCTGGCCTTGTCCTGCCTGGCTCGTCTCTGGTCCTGTCCTGCCTGGTCCCACTCTGGTCCTCTCCCCGTCTCCTACGATTCTGCAGCCACGCTGGTCCTGAATCTTCAGATTAACAAAGTCCATTCTTCCCCACATTAACTAAGTCCATTCCTCCCCAATAACTCAGTCCATTTTCCCCAGAAAAAAAAAAAAAAATCTTCTGTCTTCTGTAAGTCAAAAAAAAGATGTTTTTTTTTTTCTTCGATTGACTAAAAAAAACTTTTTTTTTTATATTGAGAACTAAACTTGCCATCCACTCAAGATGAATACAACTTAGCCATTATTCTGTACAAGGCATTTGGTTGTTTTTTTTTCTTTTTGAGTAGAGAAAAATAAAATAAAAAAATCTGAGTCAAATTTGACTGCATTTTTAAAAAAAAGAAAAAGAAAAAAAAGTTTTCTTTGAAGAAAATACACCGAACTATAATACAACTTGATTATAGTGTAACGGTATAAAAAAATAGTTCTGTTTGCCCTTGTTAGCATTCCTTTTTTTAAGACAATTCTGTTTTTTTTATGGCGTTATAATAGGAATGTAGCGATCTATAGGTAAAAATAAATTCTAAGTCTTTAAGTCTTCTCCAAACTGCATGTCAATGTATATAGACAAATATATATTGCCATAGGCATTTGGATAAGTAACTGATATAACGTTAAGTTTAAGCCGTTTAAGCCAGACAAAAAAGAAAAATCTCAAAGGCTCGCCACGGAAACACAACTACTTGTTTTTTTAGGTTATGCTGCCATAAAAATGGGGGTTATTATTTGTTAACTGCATTGGTAGCTCAGCACTGCCGTAGGCATTAGAAAAATTAACGGACATGTTAAGACTAAGCCATTTAAGTTGGGCAAAACAGAAAAATCTCAAAGGCTAACCACAGAAACACAACTACTTGTTTTCTTAGGTTATACTATCAAACAATGGAGGGTTATTATTCGTTAATTGAATCGGTAGCTCGAAATAGCCACAGGCAAAAATTAACTGATATGTCAGGATTTTAAGCCGTTTAAGTCGAATAAAAAAATATCAAAAGGTTCACCACACAAACACAACTACTTTTTTTTTTAGGTTATGCAGCGTAAACAATGGGGGTTATTATTCGTATTGTATCGCAGCTCGAAAAAATTAACCGATGTTAAGATTTTAACCCGTTTAACTCTGACAAAAAATCTCAAAACCTCATCACATAAACACGACTATTTGTTTTTTTTTAAAGTAATGCTACCGTAATTGTTTTTTCATTAACTTTACCGGCAGTTCAAAATTGCATTCGAAACATTAACAGACATGTTAAGCCATTTAAGTCGGACAAAATAGTTAAACTCAAAGGCTCACCACAGAAAAGCAAGTACTCGCTTTCTTAGATTATGCTACCGTAAAAAACGGGGAGTTATTTTCCGTTAACAATCGGCAGCTCAAAGCCATAGTTGGGCATGCGTCTCGAAACATCCCGACCACTCCCCGCAACTTTCTGCCCATTACGTCACGGCGTTATTATAAGTCAACCAACGGCCATTTGCCAACTTTTACGTCACGGCGCCCATATTAGGACTACAGCAGTTACGAATCCCAACTGAAAAAAACAATTTCTCGAAAAACAACAGCTTAAGCCGATTTCTTGTAGAAAGCTCAACAAAAAACATTTAGTCTGAGAAAACAAAAGATAATCAAGTAATGTTCCTTTTAAGCGTTCTGAAACTACGTTTTTCACACGAAGCTAGGCGTTAGCTTGGTAATCAAGTTAATAAAAAAAAGGAAAAAAACCCAGTAACCGCTTTTAGCTTCTTAATAGGGTCATTACTAGGTAGATAATGATAAATAAAAAAGCATTACAAAAATAACGTCTATTGAGACTGGAGCCAAATGTGAAAACAAATGAACGGTAAAAAAAAAAAGGAAGAACGACTAATAACAGTAATTATATTGTGCTACGCAATTGAATAAAAAAATAAATCTTCTTTCTAGGATTATCTTTTCATCAAAAAAGAAAAACGCGTCAACCTGTACCGTTCGCCTGCCTTCCTACGTGAGATCAAGAAGTGCGTCGATGTTTTGTGAAACGAAATGGCGTCCTTGCTATTTATATCCATTTGGCTCCACGTCATTCGACCAGGGCAAGATTATTTGTTCATCCGCCCAAAGTAGTTCCAACTATGCATCTAGACGCGAAATGTAATAAACTATATTGCTGTGATAACAGTCATTACAGCAAAACTGTAATAAATACATTATACAACAAAGTTATTATCTAAATGACAACGGTTTCATATTATTACGTATCTATTCAAAATACACAAATCCATTAAAGCATGGCAATAATATAACTAAGGTTGAAATACAAAACCATTTTTGCTTATTATGTAGATTGTGGTTACATTATTGAGCTTAAACCAGAGTCATTTGTTACCCTTCCTCTTCGAGGAAAGAGCTTTTAAAAGAAAACAAAACAGCCGTTGCTGGCTCCGCGGAACGATCTTAACACGAGCATGACGGGGCTCTTCAGAACCGGTTGAAACCAGAATGTAGCTGGGTGAGTTGTCGGATCTACTTTCCTTTTTTACTGCATTGATAAGCAGTTTGTTGTGATTAAAAAACAAAAGAAAGCAGCAGACTCATTACCTTCAACTTCCAGGGACTATATGCAGGAGTTGGTATTTCCATTTTTACTGAACGGTGCTTGTAAACGGTTTCTGGTGTTTGCTGTATTTTATCAAAAACCATTTTCTTATTAGCCTCGGTCTCCAAATGCTCAAATACTGGTGTTGACACAATGTTATTCTTGAAGACAGGAAATGTGTTAGCATTGTGTAAGGGGGAAAACAAAGCAAGCTAGAAAACTAGATAAATCTAGAAACGTCCAGTGTAATGTAGCTGTGAAAATTGTGGAAAACTACCAGTTAAACATTGTAGTTACTTTTGTTCACCAGCAGGGGGTGTCGTAAAATACGTGCTATGAGTCACGTTTCTCCCAATGATGGAAAAGCTGTTTCTCCCTTCCCCCTTGCTTTTCAATGCAGAATTGGGTTTAGGGTTGATTACAATAGAAGAAACAAGCCTGGGCATCTATCTTATACAACTCTGTATTACTGAGTAGCACCCAATTGATCAACAGCAGTTGGAGGCTGGGAAGTATCCTGAGGCCTAGTTTCAGCCCCACCACAAAGCCAATAAATTGATCTCATTCTCTCCCAAACAGGATAAAGTCAAAGCTGTGCAGACCTTTGAAAGAGAGACTTCTTCATATGAAGAACAAGCCAAACAATGACTTGTTATTACCATTATTGTGCTGAAAGGTTATATTTCTTTGGAATGAGTCAAAAATCTAGACAGATTATCTTTAAAGTGACAGCTGTAACAACGCCTTCCAAAACTATTCAAACCCCTTAAACCTTTGTTACACTTGGTCACATAAACATAGAACTCAGTGTATTATGTTCTGATTTTACGTAAGTCACAAAATAGTGACTATTTGTGAAGAGGAAGGAAAATAACATGACATTCACATAAAAAAAATCTGAAAACTCTAATATGCATATATATTTAGTCACCAATATTTTGCCTCATTTACAGTTGCAAGTCCTTTTCAGCATGTCTTTTCCAGCTTCACAGATTGCATTGAAATATTTGCTCATACCTTTTTCCCAAAAAATCTCAGTTCATTTAGAGTGGGTGGAAAGCATCTAGATTTCCGTCTGATAACAACTATGCCTTTATAATACAAGAATGTGCTAAGATCCAACCCTTTTAATATACCCCTGGCTGTTTGTCCTGCTGGAAGGTGAGGCTCTTCCACAGTCTCAAGTATTTTGCCACCTCTAGCAGGTTTGACATATTTAGGTGGAAAGCTAGCAATAGTACGATTGCACTTGAGCCACATCCTTTCATTTCTGGATAATAAATTGAACAGTGCCCATTAAGGTGCATCAAAGTAAAGAGGGCTCAATACAAATGAATACAAATCTTCATTTCTAGAAATTGTTAAAAAAAACAAAAAGATGTATCCTTCTCCTTTCAACGCATATTATACCCTAATATATGCTGATTCATCACATTAAAGGTAAATAAGATACACCAAAGTATTGTGGTTGTAATGTGACATTTCCAAGATATGGAAATGTTAAAGATGTATGACTACTTTTGCAAAACACTGGTAATAACAAATTGCTATCTGATGTGATATATATAAGCTATATTCACATTCCTACCAGTATTTGAATTGTACTGTTTGCAGTCCTTGAATAATAATTCATTAAAAAACTTTGTTAGCAATCAAATTCACATATCTGTAAATTATACTTAAAATAAATTGGTGCTATAATGAATAGGTTGAAAAGATGTATGTAGTCTGTTAAATTTATGTAATGAGATTACACACATAGGTTTTGAGTGTGATTATGCATGGCTCAGCTACAAGCAGGAAATCTCTTAAAATCAATGGGGGAGAGGAAGGACAACTCAATAGTTTTGATTGGATGTTTGTGCACTTTTTTGAGAATAAAAAAGTACAACTACTAAAGAAACAAAAAAAATATTGCATTAAAACTGTATGAATGAATGTGAAAGAGATTTAAACATAAAGTTGCGTAACCAAGAGTCAGGTTTATTAGTGCAAATAAATAGGGTTTATATAGATTTAGTTTCCTGGGGCTTTGGTCAATTGTCTCCTCTGTGGGGACAAAGGTCCCACTGTTTGTTTTGGTTCGATGAGCACCCAGCTGCTCATGCGTGATGAAAAATCAAGCCACTATCCAGGAATTCATTCATCCCATTATTCTGAAGTTAGATGTTGAGGGAGACAAACTTACACAGGAGGCACACAAACAATCCACCTCTGTACTAATTACTCAGAGGGCTGTACTTTTTGTGGAGTGTTTTATAAAATTATTTTGAGGACTTTGTAAGTTCATTAACTAGATTAGATTACTTTTTTAGCAATATCTCACAATATGCGTATCAGTTTTTGGAAATGGCTGTGAACTTGGGAGCTATATTTGACTAAACATTAGTCTTGTAGTGAAAACCAGGGTAAAAACAGCCACAGACTAAGCAGCAGACATTTAACATCCTGTGGCAGGACGGGATCTGTAGCTTGGGAACCAGGAAAGAGACACATAATGGACAAGTTCTTCAAACCCGTCCACAGACCGTCTTCAGATCAGACTAAGAAACAGAGGAACCACCATCATCTTCATCACCAAGACACTCGTTCACAGAGGTAGGAGGGTTATTTTTTACCCAAAGAGAAAGAAAAACAAAATCTAGAGCTTCATAGTAAACATAACGCTGAAATCAGATGTTTACAGGAACTGTATAGAAATAGATTGTAATTTTTTCTCACTGTTTCCTATTAAATCAGACTACTCTTGTGATGGTCACTTCAAAACAATGACTTTGTTGTATTATAGGCATCACTGTCTGTTTGGAGGACTCGTTCGTGCCCAAGTTTTAAAATCCTAGCAGATGTACTGAAATGTTGCTTCTGAATTCACACATAATGTTATCTGAGCATGTTAGCATCTATTTTGTAAGGCGCACCAGTCGCTGTTGCAACAAAACACCCACACAAGTTAGTTTACCTCATAGTTGAGATGGTGTTCTCAGCAACGCAAACTTCTACCTTGTTTTTACTGTTGTAAAAATTGTTACTATGATTAGTTTTATCAGTACATAGGACATATCTCCAAACAACAGTGAGCTTGCATGATGGTGCAGGAGTTAAGACCGTTGCCTTACCTTCTCCAAGGATCCACAAAAATTAAAAGGGTGTAGATGGGTGGATGGATGGAAATATGTCTTGTAACTCTTGTATCATCTTGGCTTTCACAAATTGTTTAGTAAGATGTAGGCATAGTAATCTTTACTGTATTCAAATTTCTAACTTTGAAGAAAGTATTTTAAAATAGCTAAAATTAAACTCACTGATATTTTTATGTCATTCAGCAAATAGAAATAATTTTGTTAAATCTAACTGACTTTAATTAAGAAACATTCACTTGTGTTTCATGCTCTTTTTAAAGTATCTGTTAAAATGTATTTTTAACTCCATGTGTGGATACAATTGGCTGTTTGTGTTTTTTGTTTTTTAATTTGATATAGGTATACAAAGCTCGATGACAATGATAGGCATACAGATGACAGCCGGGGGCACCATCGCCGCCACCAGTACAGTGAATATCTCTATGACACCCCTCACCCCGATGCCCAGTATCTGAATCACCAAGACATTGAGAAACGTTACGACCACCGCACTTCTGTTACCCTCTCCAGGGCCTCTTCCTCTTCCCTCTCCTCCACTTCTTCCTCCTCTTCCACTTCTTGGTACACAGAAACAAGTGCTAACGATCCCTTCTCCCTTCAGCATGCTGAGAGGCCACAGCATTCCCTGTCCTGCTCCAATATCTCAGATGTGCGCAGAGCTTTCAGAGATGATGACAGCAGCGAGCCCATTGTCTTTGCCACTATCAAGCACAGCAAAAGGGGCAACATTGTCAGCAGGTTGGATGACGGCTCACACCAAAGCAGAGGGAATGATCTCTACGACCTGAACAGAGGTCACAGTCGAAGTGAAGAAGGGCTTCTGCAGTGCAATGAAATAGATGGCAGTAGAGGACGGTCCAAAGTGTCAACAATCGACCATGGGCCCTTGTATAAGACAACTAGTCTGAACCGAAGCTTGGCTTTCAGTGAGGAAGACATTGTTTTAGGGGTGCCCAGGGGTCCAAAGAGGGCAGTCTCTTCGAGTCAGTTACCCAGCAAGGGGATACTCAAAAACAAGGAGAATGACAATGACATTCGCAAGGCTAAGTCAATGGAGGTACTTTCTCCAAGAGTCACCACAGGAGAAGGTCAAAGTGGGCAGAAAGGGAAAGGGATCACTCAGGCTGAGATAGAGCAAGCCCGGGCAAACTTTGTGGAGGGAAAGTTGCAGTTTTCAGCTTTTTTAGATGAGATCACAAAACAGGTCATGAGTCCTTCCCAACTCTCCATCTTTGGCGTGAACACCAATAAAACTACTGAGAAGACCCCTTCCCCAGTCCCCAAACCTGAGCCGGTCAAGCCTGAGCTTCCTCCCAAGAAGCACAGAGGTGGGAAACGGAGTGACATCGAGCTGCCATTGAAGCAACACAGCAGGCAGGTGAAACCGACCATTGGCTCTCAAAAACATTCAGACTGCTCCGATTCGGACAGGCTGACAACATACGCAGCAAGGAAGCACCGCGGCAGCCCCCCACCTCGTCATTACACGCCATCTGCTAGCCACGGACGGAAAGACAGAAGGCCCTCTCCAACTGGAGACTCCATCTCAGGGGATAGATATGGCAGATATGGGCCTCACCATACAGACGGAACCAGCACCAGTCCTGAACCAGCCCAACCCAAGCAGCGCCACCACCATAAATACTATCCCAGCAACTTTCAAAACCAAAACCCACATACCCAACACTTCCCTATGCAGACGCACCATGAGGCTGAGCACGGAGGGCTGAGCAACTCGCCTCCACATTCATCCCAGCTTGCAAGACACGGGTTCGGCTCTGAGTCCTCATCCACAAAGTCCGACTCATCCAGGGGTCGAGACACTGCCTCCACGGCTACCAGCTACAGCTCAGAGCAGGGATGCCAACACCAGTCACAGCCCTTGGGGATCTCTAAGCAGCACAGGGTAAGCTAACACCAATAAAATGTCTGATAGTTCCAGCATAACAAAGATCTAGGCCTTAGCTGACTAAAATCCAACTCAAGGTTCTTCATCTGAGCCGTTCCTCACAGTTTTTCACCGTTCAAAGCCCACAACTAATTCCAAACCATGATTAGTTTTCACACGTTGTCTTTACACATAAAAGTAACAACAAAGGACATGTTTTAAAAAGGTCCACAAAAGTGGTGTTTTGACTAAAGTTGTGCAATCTGTAAGCAACCAAAACCAGCAACAGCCAACCTGTTTCAGTCTACAACACACATTAATGTCAGGTCAAGTCACTTTGGTAAACAAAGCCTCTTCAAACCCAAAAGACAATAGCATGTTGACCTAAAGTTTTTTTTTAAAACAAAGGGAGTTTTCCATTGAAATGCACAGTGGACTCCACATTTACCGCCACCCTTGGTAAGGATGTGTAAAATGTCTCAAAACAAGTTTTTTGTTGCAGTACCAAATAAAAAAAATGCAGAACCTTAAAATTTATATTTGGAGAATATGTTTTTTCCCCATGTTCTGGATCATCATCAAGCCTTGTTTCCAGTTCCAGTTTCTTTTAACTTTTTAATTATTTTAACTCAGAATAATAGAGGCAACATTAACACACATCTGCCTTGCTTTCTTGACTTAGAACTGTGTGTTCGTCATAAATCTTTTGGAGTACTAGTTAAGGATTCTCAGACACCGTCATCAGTTTAATAATAATACGCAAGTCATGAAAATTAACATGCATGTTCCTTGCTTCATGTTTTCTTGTCTTTCCCTTTTTTTAAGAGAAATTGGGGTACATGTCATGAATGTCATGGGTCAGTATTTAAATGTTAATTCATACTCTAATCAGTATAGTAAGCATATATTATGAAAATAAACATACAGGCACCTTACATGATTGAAGGCTCTCTTGTCTTTCCCATTCTAGAGAGAAATTGGCTTATGTCATGGAGTTGGATGGATTACAAAATAAAAGTTCCTTGACACTGATTAACTCAATAAATAAATTATAATTTATAAAGATCAAGACAAACATATATTAATTGAATATGTTCTCTTCTCTTTCCTATTTTGTAGGGAAGTGGGCCTCTGATGAACTTATTAAGCATTTATTTGATAGACATGCTTACTATTTCTTAATAATAAATATCATTATGTTTTTTATAATAAACATAATAATTTGCCCGCACAAGTTCAGAATTAAGTCCATCAAATGACTCGGCAGAATGAAACTGTTGATTATGGTGTAAAATTAGCCCAGATGAAGCTCTGAAGACAGATATAGCACTAAACCCCTCTACAGAGTGAAGTGCCTGAACAAATTAAAGGCAACAGTCCTTCTTTCTTGCAGAGGCAGTGCAGCTGAGTCAGAGGGTATGTGTGGGATGTGTCAAATACTCCGCATTGCAAGCTGACTCATCCTCCAGCTATGCAGCAAATGACTCTCCTGTGCGTCTATGGGAAATTTCCTTTGAAAAGCTCTAATTTATCACTATTGTGACGTTTTGTTTGTTCCCGAGGCGTTGCTCCTTCTGTTCTCTGAAATGACTGTGCATTCAGAAAATGAAACAGCACTCCTACAACAATTAGTGGCTCATTCCAGATACCTCGATGAGAACTGGTATGAGGATAATTTTACACATCGTTATATAAGACTTCCCTTTCTTTCCATGGGGTGTTGGAACTGCTCACACATGATGACAACAGGAAAAACCGGGGAACATTTTAGTCTCGAAGAACAGATCGATACTTGTGGGACTCCAGGCGTTGTTCAATAATTTATTGACTCTCTCAGGTCCTCAGTAATGTGGTCGAGGCGTGTCCTGGTTATACAAGCTCTGTTGTCCTCATCGTAACTCTATCCTATCTCTGTTTGCTTGGTAATGATATCATGTGAAGCTAGTTCTTTAGTTATAGTTGTTGTCATTTAAATCTCCAAATCTCTGGAATTCAAGATAAATCATGCAAACTGTGGAGCTGAAGAGCTTTGATTCAGCCACAGGTCTGAAGAATAATCCCTCCAGATTCAGATACAATCAGAACATCTACAATTTAATGAATCTAAAATTCTCTTAAAACATATTGTATAATATTTATCAGAAGCCTTCTGTCCTTATATTACCTGCCATCTCTCACTTCCTGTCTATGTGTTCTTGTCTTTAATATAGAACATGCTGTGCGATCCAGACCACCTTCAGTAAGTGTCGTCTGTGCTTGTCTTTTTTCTCTCTCGATTCGCTCTGTGTGAGACGATTTATTGATCTCATTAATGAGTGTTCTCCTGCTTAAAAAAGGAGGGGGAGGTTTTCTCATGGAACTAATTTATGTAACAAACTTGATGCCATTGCTAATGCAGTCACATGAGAGGATGTGGGGGGGGAAATCATCAGAATGACTTTTTATATATATAATATATTTAATTATATATTAATACTACTATTTGGCACATTGTCAGAGATGACACACAATTCAAATACTAGATTTTGTCCATTTTGCACTAGTAAAGATTTTTTATTGTTTTATTTTTTTGCTAATTTGTTTGTTCGTTATTATATATTTAAAAGTCAGAAATACATTTCTCTACTACATCCTAACTAGCCCTTCATACTCTTGTTTTAAAGGACATTCATTAAAAAGTACAAAGACTTTGAAGCCAGATGACGGGTTCTATATGACCTGGTCCTTGATTTCATTCCTTTATTGTAAAAAATAAGTCATTCATTGGTACTACATATGTCTTGTTAATGTAGTAAAAACTACACTAGTGTCCCTCAGCTGACAGTTTTTACACAGGATGAATCAAGGGAAGATCTGCAGTAAATGGTCCAGTTTAGGAATTGAACCAGAGACAGCTGCAGTGAAATTTTGAGTTTCCAGTCAGAAATACATAAAAAATGGTTAGAAATGCAACAAAAAGCAGGAATTCTGAGTTGTGGTCTTAATAAAGCTTTAAAGTTGAATAACCAACATGGCTGCTGCTGCACATAACAGTATGTGCAGGTTTCAGATATGAACTATCAGCTCTTCTGACTGTGTGTCTTTATTTAAACCAGTGGAACAGATTGTACTACTCAGTCTTGTTTAGCAAACATTTTCCTTCAGTTTTTTTGATTCATAACATGAAGAGGAATACATGATATATTTTTTGATTGACATATGCAGCACAATGACTTGAACCAGAACACACTCAAATCAGCTTTGACATACTAATTCCCTCATCACAGTCCCAAATTACGAGCTACATTGATATGATAAGTAGTTTTGGTTACAAATGAAAAGCTTCTACTTATTTTGTCATATTTTACATGAACAAAGAGTTTATTCTCCTCTTTTAGAGCGAACCCACTGCAGCATTTATCATAGTAACCATGCCCACTTCCACTTTCTGACCAATCACAGTTACAACTGAAAAACATTTGTGCTAGAAGCGAGACTGACAGACTGGTGACCTGTCCAGGGGGTACTCTGCCTCTCGCCTGGAACGTAGCTAGAGGTAGGCACCGGCAACCCCGTTAGGGACAAGGGTGAACAGAAAATGGATGGATGGATGATAGTAGCGAGACTGGGCCAAAAATTACTTCCTCTTGTTTTTGCATCTCCAGGAGGGAGAACATTATTTTCTGTTCTTGCAGAAAGGGTCTTGGCGTTAAATGGGAAACCTAGCCTCACAGTGCGCTGGTCTTGTATTCAGAAGTTGCAGTTCTTGAATCCCAAACCAGAAAATAAATAGAACCAATTTAGAAACTGAAATTCTTAGTCCTGGTGGGTTGGAAGTCCCCGAGAAGTCCCAAGGGCAGGTATTTTTATATGCCTTTCTGTTGCATCAAATGTGGGAAAAGTTGCTAGACTGAAGAGTTAACTATCATATTGTTTGTATCTCAACAAACCAGGTTTCCACTGGTGTACAACCAATGTTATTGTACAGTCTATTTCCATCCAAATTGACCAAATCTGTGAGTGCTGAAAATAGAGAAGAATATGTAGTTATTGGCTTGTTTTACTAATAGGTGTTTGCACCACAAGAAAAGGCTAATCACGCTGGTTTTCCAGCTTACATGTAGAACAAGCTCAATAACGTCCACCTCTAAAGCTGAACTTCCAAAGCAAAAATGCACTCAGGAAATTATATATAGGTTTGGATGAAGGCCTAATGAGAGATTTCTATTATGATGAATAGATTTGTACTCAGAGTTTACATTTCAGAGATTTCTTAGGAAGGGGTTTTCACATTGAACATCTGGGATGTCCTCAATGAGCCTCTGAGTTAGAAATCCAGTACAGGTTTTACATATATACAAAGCTTCGACATTTAGAGATCTGTCATGTGATTGGATTGTATCTCAGGAAAGCAGTGGTCAGAACTCACTGAATTCAGAGGTCGTTCAGTAGACACTTCTTCAATATCCAACATGGCTGCTCCATGTATACATGTTGTGAAAGTTTGGGGAATAAATAGTTCCTTTCTTTCGTCTGTGCTGTTCCGTCTCTGTTTATCCGTGTTTTTCTTATTCATAGAACAGAAATATGTTCTGCTAACAGTTTTATCTCCAATGGTTTTTCAACTTTGAAAGGGAAAGCATTGAACTCAGATGTGATGCCAATCCTAGATCCAAAGATTGACTTTCAAGCTCCACGTGAATGTAGCATTTGAAGTGTAGATTAGTTGTAGACTGAAAATGAAACCAGGACCTTCTGGTTCATCGGACTCGTAAACTACAAAAATGAAACTGAAAGATTTCTGATGCGGGATTTCCTACATGGAAAGGCCCCAGAGTTTGATAGAGCTGCTGCATATCTAAAACCTTTGGACTGTTATGTCACAGGTACACAGATCTGAAGAGTATGTTTGTGTCCATTACTGCTTCAATGGGTTGATTGGAGGCAAATACATTGCTATTGGTTTGTAACTCTAACAGAAGCTAGCACCTCAACAATGAGACAATCAAACTGATTATAGCAGCTACTATAAAGTCCAAATCTCACATCCTGCCACCAACACATAGTGAAACCATCATAATTCAGATGGACACATGTAATAACATGTGATGAGCATATTTATATAATCTAATAGGATTGTAGGTAAGAGAGTTTAGGATTTTTGCCTGTTTTCTATAAAGAGTGGTCCTTTCTTTAAAATGACTCGATTTAAGATAAAACTGGTATGGATGCAACAGCAGGGACTGATTAAATTTACCCAGCAATAACTCAAAACAGAATGTTTGACAATATCCAAGTGTTACTCAGATTTTCCTGATATCCCTTAGCCCTGTCTTTGCAGCACAAAGCAGACATCTCCAGTCCTTATTTATGGAGTCAAGCTGTCCTCCCCTCCCCCATCTCCGTGCTCAGGGCGTTGCAGGAGGAGAATGCTGATCTCCACCAGAACCTGCTGCAGACCGTGGTTTGCATTGAGAGCTTGGAGGCAGAGCTGCAGAGGACCAGAGACGAGCTCAGTCATGTCAAGGAGAAATATAAAAGGTGATTTGTGCAGATAAATAAGGCAGATCTTTAAATGTGCAGCAAGATGACACAAAAAATACCACATATAAGAGACAGTTACTGTAATGCAAGGCCTTGCACAAGGATGTTATGGATTAAAGGATCTATGCAGCATTCTGCATCAGCAATACAAGCCATAGAGTTTACCAAATTAACAGAGAGAGGCCAACTAAAACTGTCCACACTCGCTGGTCAGGCCCGAATCTGTTACCCAACAACTGCTACTGCATACTAAGCACATACCGGTCATTCCTCAGCATGCTGCAACTACTGGGATGAATGGTTGCCTCACACTGGGCTCCAGTTGGGAGTCATTTGTTGCACATTTATTATTTTTAAGTGTACGTTTGCTACTCTCAGACAGCTGCCATTACATGTCCAGAAGCCCAGCTTAAATAATAATTATGTATTTATTTTCTGTTGTTACAAAGCCTGCTGCAGACACATAGTGGGACAAAAGAGGCAAATAATCTACTGGGAGAGCACCTTCACAAAGCGGTGAGACTTTGGGTGCAATGATAATAATAAAAAGATTAATGTGTCTTGTTTTGCAACTTGTTGCATTAAAAGCCTAATGTGTTACGCTGTTCTTCTCCCGTGTGTTTGCAGTCGGAGAGCCTGAGCAGTGAGAGAAAATTTCTGCTGAATCGCGTCTCCCAGCTGGGCTCGGAGCTGAAGGACGCCCACAGGACCATCTCAGCTCTGGAGAACATTAATGTGAGTATACAGCCATCTAATGGACGCTTATGCACACTTCAACTCAAGGCCAACTAAAAGCTGTCCTGGGGAGAGGGCCCTAAAATCGCTTTTTAAGAGTAGAAAGAAGTAGAAAAACTCTGAAAATACTACCACTATTTTACCAAACGTAAAGATAGATCACCAGTATGTGTGACATCTGCTACTTCACTTTTACTGACTTTGATTTTATTACCACCAGATACACATTATTTCTAATATGAGCCTCTATTAAAATCTTTGTGTATTTGCATAATCCATTAAGGTAAAAACATTTAGATTACATGGCTGATAATAATATTTTTTATTGTCTTTCTCTGAAGTTGTGGAGTGCAGTAGCTACTTTTTGGTGCTGCAAATTCCAACAAATATCAATTAAAAACACAAAATGTTGGACGTTATACATACATACAATGACAGCGTGAGGGAGTATGATTATTCATAAATAAAAGTTTATGCAGGGATTGCCAACAAATAAAGAAATGTAACATATTTGCAAAAAAAAAATAATATAAAAATATATTTTGTAAATCTTTGTAGTTTTAGCAGCCTGAGGTTCTCGTCCTGGAGGACCCAGTGTGAGAATGTGAAAAGACAGCTTTAGTTTTGTCCGAAATAGATTAGAATTTTATGGAAGAGTAACAAAAAGAAAACTGTTGCTAAAAAAGCTAGATGGAGCTAAGTACAAGGGAAATCCCATGAACCTGAGAGTTGAACACCTCACTTCTCGGGTTTAAATTTGTAAAAACCATAACTGAAAACCCTAATCTTGTTTGGTCATGTCAAGTTCTCAAAACTTCAGTCGGCCGATTCATCTTCGTTGGTAGTTTATTAAAACAATGGGAATTTGGGGACATTGTCAAATTGTCACAGTATGTATGTTTTACAGTACCAGGACGTGTCAATAAGAGCACAATGGTTAGTTAGTCCATAACATGGCCTAACTGGTTTCCTGTCCTAATTTGATAATCATTGACACATTATATATTATGAATTAAAATGGTCCAGACTCTGTTCTGAACAAAATGTTTTTGTTCAGAACAGAGAATGTGCACAGATGATCTGACCAGAGTGTCTTATCAGCTGATCGCTCTTCCTGCCAGTATTTGACCTAGCTTGGTGTATTTATCAAACACACTGGGTCACAGTGATCGTCCCACGCTCCTGTTGCCTTAAACTGGCACTCATAAAAGTATCCATACAATCCTTTCAGGCATCCAAATTCCCCTCTCTAAATGAAGCTTTTTCTACCTCAGCCATCAGCTAAGCTAAAAAAAATGTGTCAAAATTTGTGGCTAAAATGTACAAAACGTTACAGCACTTTTGCAAGTTGTTTTATGTCGACTAAGGTTAAAAAACTCCTTCAACATTCAATGTTATATAGATTTTTGTGTCTCTAAGTCATTTGAAAAGGTACAAAATCCAAAGTGGACATTTTTATTGATTAGGTAGGCTGTTAAAAGCACAGGAAGCTTTTGTTCTGCTGATCTCACCACATTTCAGAGTCAGACTCTCTGTCGGGTTGTTTTCAACCTTTATACTCTCTGCAGCGACTTTGAGGTGGATTGGTCTCACAGAGATAGTAGGTTATCATTTTATCAAAATAAAAAGAGTAAAAATGTGTTGAAAACAATTATGCTTGATTTTGATTTGATTTTGTTTCGGTTTCTGTACACCGAAACCAAAAGTTATCTCACAGGAAAGGCGGAGATGAGTGTAGACACAGATTGAGGGATCAAAGTGCTTCATGGGAAATACAAAGGCTTCACATACTAAACCATGAAATCATCATGAACTTGAACAAATCTTGAAGCTAAGCATCTTTATGTCTTAAATATGCTTCAGGAACTGAGTATTTTAAATAGAGTTGGAGACTTCTTCCTGCTGCAGAGTCAAATTAATCTAATTTAAAGTAGAAAAGGACAAAACAACAAGGCCTGTGAACTTTAAGTGTGCAGACTGCCATTTGTCAGCTCTAGGGAGCCCATCAGGAATTTATTTCAGGGGAAATTGAAAGAAAAATCATGGATGCAGGTCATCAGCCTCTTAATGACTCTTTTAAAGTCTCAAGTAATTATCTGTTATGTGCAGGAGGGATGTGCTGGACAGAACTATCTGTTTTATTTAACACAGAGCTGGAGTTATCATCCTTATTCCAAACTGGAAAAACTTTTTGAAGTTTTAAAATAACAGACTATCTTATTTTCTATGCTTATTGTGCAAAAGTTTGAAGTCATCTTTCATATATTTAACATTTATATCCAAGAAGCATGAGTTTCTTGTAATATAAACAAAAGGCAATAAAAGGTTATTTCTCTTTTGTATAGCATAGCTATTGATGGAACAGGATATTTTGAATTGCTAAAAGAAAAACAAAAAACAAGCAAAAAAAAATCATCACATACACCAAAAAACACAAAGCATTTCACAAAATAACAAAAGCTTGAGACATCGTCACAGTAAAACAAATAAAATTTAAGCAAATAAAAAGCCAAAACATGATAGAAAAGAAACATCAGTTGTTGCCTTTTACAGAAAAGCTGCTGTCTACAGTAAGGATTTTAAAGAGCTTCCATTTTCTGACGATTTCAGGGAGTTGGTCCAAAAATAGAGCCGAGGAACTCAGTGCTGCCTCCTAGTGTCGGTTCTGGTTCTGTGAACAGATCTCTGATGACCTGAGGGGTTTGCATGTTTCATACCTGAAATATATTTTGACCCAAGGTGAACTCAGTGCCTTCTAGACCATTAGCACAATTTTACAATCCATGCGTTGACAAACAGGACAGGATAATGTAGGAAAATGACTTAAGGACTTGTGTAAAATTATTTTCTGGGGTTAGTCAGGACTCTGGATTAGATTTGAACTGTAGGGCAGTATACTCTGATTTTAAGTGGATGGTTTAGGTGATAAAATTTCAGTCTGAAGTCTTCATGTTCACCTTCTTCTGCGGTATTTAGCTCCAGGAGCCTATTTCACTTTTACCTTTTAGCCTCTTATTTTCCGCATTAAGCTGGAGAAAATTCTGACTCGTTTACTCACATTATATTGTACAAACTGATTCCCAGAGGACAGCCAATTTGGACACGGAATGTTATTGGCATGTTATTGGCAGAGATATTGCAGAAGGTGTTGTAATCCATAATCTTTAATTAAAAGAAGTCTTAGTATATTGCCTTGAGGTACCACACATCTGAGCTACATTTGCTATAATTTTAAATGACCAAATTACACAAAGTTTTATTTGACACAAGTCTGTCAAATAAGACTGATCGCTGTTGAGACATCCCTTAGGTTCTTTAATAATCCATTCTCAGTGCTGTGATGTGATTAAAAATCTGGGTGAAAACCATCAAAGATATATATTTTTAGATAAACCAACATTTCAATTATCTTGGACAAAAACAGTAAATTAGATAGGGACTGATGATTAATTATCAGGGAAGCATCCAGATCAGTGTTTAATTAAGTGATCCTGATCCATCTTTATTCATGCTTCAGAAATTTTTTTCCCCTCTAAATCACTTTTTTTTTTTTTTAAATTCCTGTGGGTACATTTTCAGGCCTGGTTCTTCTTTGTCTTTCACTTGTTCATCTTCCTTAAACGTAAGCACAGATCTCACAGTCAATCCATAAATGTTTAGCATTTCTAAACATTTGTAAAAATGTTAAAATGTGGAAATGCTAAAAATGTTTGTTGCACAGATGAACCTCAAATATGTGACATTAGTTCACTGCAGGTCTTTCATAATGTCACATGCAGTTTATTGCAACATAATACCTTTGATTTCTTTACAAATTCACACTAAGACAGTAGGGAATTACATTTATTACAAGCGGAAACTTGAATTACACAATTAAATATAGTCATACTTTATTTAATGATGTGATTCTGTATTGAAAGGTCAATTTTAAATGACACTTGTTCAAGGTCTTCAGAAGGATTTTCCAGATTCTGTGTGAAAACCCATTTTGATGAAGATATATTGAGATTCATATGTGGTATGTGTGCTCCGTCTTGATTGGTTTGGAGATAGTACTATTTGTGTTTGTAACTTTGATCTGCTTTATTCCTAAATCTAAATCTGAATCTGGTCTTATGGATGTTTCTCAGCTCCAATCATCTACAGACTGAAGATTTTCCCCTTCCTCTTAACAAAATAAACTATTGTTGTATGGATTGAGGTGTAAACTTGGGGCATTTTAGCACATGTATATTTTTGATACTTTGATCTAAACCAGCGTTTCCCAATTCCGGTCCTCAGGCCTCCCTGCTCTGCATGTTTTAGATGTGCCTCTATTCCAGAGCAGCTGATTCAAATGATTGCATGACCATCAAGTGCTGCAGAAACCTGTTGATCACCCATATATTCAATCCAGGTGTGTAGCAGAAGGGAAACACCTAAAACATGCAGGGCAGGGAGGCCTGAGGACCGGAATTGGGAAACGCCGATCTAAACCATTGTTTTTCAAAGTGGGGGCCGCGGTCCCGCTGGGAGCCACCAGGGGTCGCTTTGAGCCTCAGAAAACTGTAGGGAGCTTTGAAAAAAAAAAAAAAAAATCAAAAATTTCAATCAAATACCTTGTTTAATCACAACTTTTAAATAGATTTTTAAAATATCTTAAAATCTAATCTGTTTTTAGTAATTTTTATAAAATATAAATTGAAATAACTTACTGCATTATGACTTGAAATACTCATCGTGTTGATTGGCTGCCGGTGAAATTCATGGAGCCGTTTTGCTCCTCAAGCTAGGGTAGCAAGCGCAAAATGGACAAAATTTTGACAATGTGAAGACCGAAGGAACGCCCTGCTGCAAAAAATCCTTAGAAGCTCACGGAAAACTAAAATCAGAATGCATGAGGCAGCATTTATGCTAAATAAATGTATTAATTAATTATGGAATAGTGAAAAAAGTGAAAAAATAATTTTAAAAGTCGGTGTTTCTTTACATTGTCTGAGAGTTTGCAAAGGGTCTTTGCCCAGAAGCTAATTGTTTAGGGGCCCATGACATAGAAAAGTTTTGATCTTAACCTCTGCTGTAGCTCCGGTGAACCTCTGGGATTGTAATTAATCCATTCACATGCTGGTTATGCCTGTTTTTGTGAAGTGATGAAATGACTTTCCATGACAGAATGTCACTAAAAATACACG
Source organism: Xiphophorus maculatus (assembly GCF_002775205.1). Lineage (NCBI taxonomy): Eukaryota > Metazoa > Chordata > Actinopteri > Cyprinodontiformes > Poeciliidae > Xiphophorus > Xiphophorus maculatus. The sequence goes on along the minus strand of NC_036465.1, from coordinate 13,984,147 downwards.
CAATATTATTTTAAATAATCTTTTTGTCATTAATATGGGCACTAAGTGGTTTTTTCTGTTGTTATACAGCAAACTGTGCACATTTAACAGTGAAACTCTGAAATTATACAGACTGTGCACATTTAACAGTGAAACTACAGCACATTTAACAGTGAAATATACAGCATCCCACACAAGGAAATGTATCCATCCACTTTTCTGCAAAAGTTTATTTTTCTTTTTTTTAAACCTAAAACAGATAGAAAACAGGGCTCTTTAAAAATGGTAACAAAATTCCCAAAGTAGATATTTATCAACACTTATAAGTTTTCTATGTTTTAAAAGGTCATGTACCATTTGCAGCGCTAACAACAAATAGTTAACATGTGTTTGGTTTCTTCCCTGCAGGTGCCAGTTTTGGTAAAGGAGCTCCTGGAGAAGTATTTTGGTTCTGCTGAAGCCATTCAAAATTTTCTCACAACCTCTTTTCCGACCAGCCAGTCACAGCAGACAGATGGCCAATCCTGCAATCCCACGGCAGAGGAAGCAGCCCAGGGTTGCCTGAGCGAGTCAGAGGCAGGTCGGCAGAGGGTCACGGCCTTCATGCCGATTAAACAGGCTCTGACCCCAGCTAAAAACGAGGGCAGTCTTCCAGGCCAGCATGAGTCCACTCAAAGCCCATCGTTCTCTCTGGATGACATGGGGGCTGCTTCCTATAAAACCACAGCTCCCAGTTATCCTGCCAGACCACAGCCTGTTTACCCACAAACCCAGCAGCAGTTACTGCGGAGCGCTGCCCACACCGACACCGCTCCAGACCCTCAGCACGCCCACGCAGCGGGTGACAGATGGGAAGGAAGAGGAGGGTTGAAGGTGCTGCTCTTTGAGCAGGATGCAGGGGATGTGAACTCCATGTCGGCCCAGCAGATCCTGGATGATTTCATGCATCATCTGCAGGCACACAAGGAGGCCGGGGGAGGGAAGGAGCAGCAGAGTGGGCAGGAGTGGATGAACGGGGTGGAACAGGCATGGAAAGTGGGAGACTGAGATTGCCGTCTGAGGAGTTTATTTCTGTCCTAATTATTTGCCAGCAGTGATTGTTCTTTAGGTGGCTAAAAAAGTCAGAGGGTGTAGATTTATTTAATTAATGCATGATGTTGTGTTTGTAGCGTTTTATATAGCTGAATAAAGCTACCATTTTAAGGCTGGAAATGTAAAAACAGTTCAGAGCAACTTTTGCAAAAAAAAAAAAAGAAGAGATTTCTATGTGTCATCTGGACTGTTGAATCTATAAAAGAAGCAGTAGATATTATTTTTAATATTCACACAATGTGTTTTCTATCAAAGCATGTTGTAAGTTGTAGTCCCCAAAACAGTGCAGAATATACCGTTACATATCTGTAACACTGAACAGAAAGTCCTCATTAACTCTCAAAATGTAGGACATTTGTTTAACAACTAAACAAAGATAGATTTTGAATAATAGGCATGATTTCAGATAAAAATTGTTCACTGACTTTCATTTACTCAGGCTTCAGTTGAACCTTAATATGAATTAGCACAAGCAAAGGCAAAAACAAACAAAAAATGTACACACCTGGAGTTACAACGATAAGAAAAAAACACAACTGGAAAGTTTAAACAGAAGGTCTTTCTGTTAATTTGATGTAATTTGTGCAATGTTAAGTTTTTCTAACTGAGGAAAATACAAGTTTAAAGAGAAATTCTAAGAAAATCTCAAACATGTTGAAAAAATATTTGGCCACACTTGAAATGACGTCATGTTTAACTATAAACTCTTTAATATGCCTTTGGTTCCCATTTCTCAGCTGTAAGAACTTCTCCTCGTCTTGGAGAGGCTTTCATAAAGCATTTCTGTGTTGATTGTGTGTGAATTTGTTCTGTAGAGCATTTATGAGGTCAGGCACTGATGCTGGATGCAAAGGTCTGGCTGGCATTGGAATCTCTATTCCATACCTGTTAACATACAACAGTTAGCTTAATCCAGTCAAGCTAACTGGATTAACGTCTGGATTATGTCAATGAGATGTCATAAAATTTCTTTACTGGACTATAATGAATTAAAAACGTTTAACTAACTCTCCAATTAAAAGTGGAGGCCATATACTTTTGTTAATGTTGTCTATCTCATCATATGTAATGCTTTTAAAATGCTTTCCTGTGTTAGCCAGCACTTTAATATGAGTTAACTGTCTGAGTAAAGATGAGTATGAATGCATAGATGTACATACATCACAGAATGTATAATTATTTATTACAATGGTCCTTCCATGTTAAAATAATAGAGGCTCTTTGCTGTTTTTGTGTCTTTGATGTAAAGCAAAATATGAATGTAAGTAATATGAATAGATTTTCAAGCTGTAGATTAAATATAGAGCAAAATTAAAATTATTTTAGTCTGTATAATTTCAGAGTTTCACTGTTAAATGTGCACAGTTTGTTAAATTTGTGTGTCTATCTTACTGCCACCAATAAAGATGCTTGCAAATGGCTTGGAATATAGACTTATATACTCATTTATAATTTTTGTGTGACAATCATCAACTTTATTTCTTCCTTCAAGATGAAAACCAGATTTAAGTGAGATTAATGTATTTGCAGGTCACAGTTTTTTGGTTTTTATTTGCAATATACATTTGTATAAATAAAGATGTGTGTTGTTCTTAGCATGAAATACCAAATAAAACACTGGGGTGTGAATACTTTTACCAGAAACTGTAAAAGTTAATAACATAACTAGCGTCAAGCTAACTGGAGCTCTGATTCAAGCTGTCATAAATACTTAAAATGACAGTTTAAGCCAATTGGTCCCACCTCACAACCTCCCCACATAATCCTTTGCAGGCATAACTCTCCTCATACTTTTGCTGTTAATGCTGTTCAAGAGTCATTTTACCAACAATATGGACTTGATTTTATTTATTTTTATTAATAAAAGTTTATTTTAAGTCCAATTATTCCTAACTAGGAATCAGGGAATTGAGAAATTTACTAAATAATTTGTTTTTATGTGAAACAATGATCAAATTGAGGTCAGTTTTGTCACTTAGTTGAAGAAATTGCTCAGGCTGAGGCTCTGGCAGTTATTGACTCTGACAGACAATAACCCTGTAATCTTCAAACAACAACAAAGCATTTCCTGTTTCTTTGGCCTCCATATTGATCAACCTGACAGGTTTCAGGTAAGGCCTACTGTAGATATACACCAACAGACTCGCCCATTGTGATGTGTCCATCAGAACAAGTTTGCTGATCAAACACTGGCCTGCTTTCCAATTGGCCCCTGGGTTTAATAGGATCCAGGAGACTCTGATGGGGGATTACGGTTCCGAACTCACCACTTATCCCAGTCTCTTTCACCTCCAACCATGGCTGCAGCGGTTTAGGGGGGCGCTGCACCTGCACAGACCCAGAGGGGTGCCATCAAAAGACAACATCACATCACAAGGAAGAAATAGGTGGTTTCAGCTTGAAGGAAGGGGGGAAGACGGCCTTGTGAAAAAATCTTTAGAAAAACCCTGTAAACTCTGGAGACGGATTATTATCTCTCTCATCCTTATTTCGTTTTCATCTTTTTTCCTCTTTAACTTTCCTGCTGTGGTCTCCACACCGATTTGGATTACAAGGAATCTTTTCGGCACCATTTCTCCAACCGAGTGAAAGAATTTGGATTATCCTCTGAGGTCGACTGCGTCCTTCACCATCTCAAGGATCTACCTGCTTATCCGCTCCACCTGGAACAACTTAGATGAGCTCAACCTGCTTATAACTCACCAAGCAAAAGGCCTGCACCAACAACTGATCACTCCAGCTGCAAAGTTTGTATGACACTTTTCTCTCTCTCTTGTGAGCTCTGTCAGCTTTTCATCACACCTGGACAGACTCCTTATCTCTTGTTTCTCCCCTGTCTTTGCACTTATTGTTGCATGGTAGTAAGCCATGGCGCTGCTGAAGATGAAGTTCAGCCAGCAGAGGCGGGTGCGTCTGGCCCAGGGCCTCTGGCTGCTCTCCTGGCTGGCAGTAATGTGTGGGGCCTTCATCTTTTGTCTGGGGGTTTATCTCAAGATCGAGCTGCTTCGTAGAGACGAGGTAGAGCGACTCTTACACTCACACGAATGATGAAGCACACACTACACGCCCTACTGGTGCTAAAGTTTAAAAACAACAAATCTGTCTATTTAGAGTCAGACAAATATGTGACTGTTTGCTCAGACATTTCCTTCGGAGCGTAGCAGTTTACCGAGTCCGCTCCGCTGTTGCTTATCTGTCCTTTAAATGTAAACTTTGCTTAATCCTTCAACAACAAAACAGACAAAATACAAGTGTCAACATGCGCACTCATGCATATAAAGTCATGTTGGGTGCAGCATGCTGAGAAGCTTCTTTTAGACCTCAGCATTTCTCTTCCAGAATCATTACCATGCAGTGTGTATTGATTGCTGAGGTGGCCAACAGGTGAAGGTTACAGCCTCTGGAAGAGTTGTGTATTTGTTCAAGCCATTCAGTCACCGCATGTGATTGGCCACTATTGGATTTTTAGAAAAGATGGAATCATTGAAATCCAGACGACTACACAGGAAAGCTGCAAGGCATGAGCGAATGACTTAGTATATCGATTGATCTCCACAAGGATAATCCAATAGATTAACCTTCAGTGTGACTGGGGTGATAAAGCATTTGAAAAATGGTATCAGGAAGGATTTGCAAAAAATATTCTCTTTAAGTGGAGAAAAACATTAATAGTTTTTTTTTTTGTTGCATTTTGCTCCACTTTATTGTTAAAAAGACTGATAATTACAAAGGGAACCAACACAATGGGTATTAACTGTCATAAATTACAGGTGGTCAGAAGATAGCAGTGCTAGCTTTGACAGAATACCTGTAAATTTAACAAACAACAAAAAAGCATGTTGTTTGTTAAATTGCTTCAATAGCCAGCACAGTATATAACGTGGTTTTGTTTGTGTCATAAATCATTGGTAAAAATGTAAGCAGTGTCATAGCATGTGTAATTGAGAAGTGACAAAAACTGGGGTTTATATCCAGCTTCAGCTAGTTAATCAGTAGCGCTAATGCTAAGCTAATGCTAAGCTAATGTTAAACTTGCTAGTAAAACATTTATACATAAAAATAAAAATAAAAGTAAGATTTTGTTTCTGATTAAGGCATAAAACGTTCGGGTTTTTTTAAAAGCTTGTCACAAAACTGCTGATGATCAAAATAATTAGAATAGTCTGAGGCTCAAAAAATATTTAAGTTTTATCATTACACTTTAATAATTTGTTGGAATTTGATAAATTTATTTTTATATCTCTTTGATATAAAAAGAGATAAAAATGTTGGTAAACATACATGAGTTTTTCTCTAAAATATTGCCAACATTCAACACTTTTTTTAATGTTACCTTTATTTATGCAAGAAAGTCCCATTGAGATTAAACCCCTTTTTTCCAAGGTAGTCCTGGCCAAGAAGCAGCGAAGGTTTAATTAAACATTACATTAAATTAAAATGTTTGCAAATTGTTTCACTAATTTAGGTTAAGTCAAAGGTGTCCAACTCTAGGGGGCTGCATGTTTTAGACATGTCCCTGCTCCAACTCAACGAATTCAAATGGCTGATTCATCTCCTCAACATATTTCCTAGCACAGCAGACGGCTGCTAAGTAGACACTCATTTAATTCGGGTATGTTAAATCAATAATATCTAAGCAATATTTAAGACACGCAGGACATCTACTCTTGAGGATTGACCTTGAGTAACCCTGGGTTAAGTGGGTAAAATCTAATAGTTTGTTTAATTAGTGCAGGGTTTATTAAAAACTCAACAAAATATCATCCAAAACTGATGATTGACTGACAATCAATCAATCAATCAATCAATCAATCAATCAATCAATCAATCAATCAATCAATCAATCAATCAATCAATCAATCAATCAATCAATCAATCAATCAATCAATCAATCAATCAATGGATTATTTACCTAATGGATATGATGGTGTTTGAAGTACTGAGGAAACAATTGCATTATCACTGATGAGATTCAGATAAGTGTTTTAAATCAAAGATCATATTTGTGCTTTAAAAACAAATACTTGACCACAGTGCTGTACAGCAAGCAAGGTAAAACATGATAAAAATAAAAATTTAAATAAATAAAGGTAGAAACCTATTCAAAAAGAAAAATAGACATCATTAGAATATCTCACTTTGTCTCAAAGACCAAGAATCAAAGATTTTAAAAAAGATATTGATTAAACCTGTCTTTTGTGGAGGCAAACTATTCCACAGGGTCAGGGCTCTGCAAAGCTCTTTCATCTCTGGATTTACAATAAACTTCAGCTGCTGTTAGAAGCAACTGATCTGCTGGCCTGAGAGTAATAGTTGGAACACAAGCATGCAATATTTCAGAAAGAGACTTAAAAACAAAAAAGAGAATATTAAATTCAACCCTTTTGCACAGTCTTAGAGATCACAAATAAAGAAAAGAAGAAAAAAGTTAAACTACAACCAAAATGTATTTTTATCAACCATTTTAAAAGTTCAGTAATAACAGCAATAAAAAACTAAAATAATTCACAATGATTATGATAATATTTCCAGGCTATCCGCAGTAGGAATCTAAAATATATATTTAACTTAATTATATAATGAAAAATTAAACTTCTTAGAAAATGCTAACAATGCTAAGGCTGCTCATTAGCAAACATGCTATCTTTAGCATATTGATATTAATAGCAAATAATTTATTTCCCTCAAAAGTTAGCTAGTATTCTCCCTTTAGCTAACATTTAATGCTAACATTAGCTAACATTGACATCCACATCATACGAGATGCTAACTTTAAGTATTTGGCTTACTTCTGCTAATATGCCAACATTAGCATGTTATGAAAAAGTAACAGGTTTCTCTGATGGTTAAGGATAGTTTGTTATAATTCAAATTAAAAAAAAAGTTTGAAATTAATAGTGAAATCTGGTTTGGAATAGCAACATGACACATACAGTATTATAAATCCACTTAAAGTTAAGCTAAAAGTCTAGCAAATGTACAGACATGATGAAGTTTGTAGGTGTAATAAAGCACATCTATCAGATAAGATAGGAAATTATAAAATGACAGCTGCATTCTTTGACTCTTCTCTCGTTCTTGAGGTGATGGAGGACACAGATATCCACGCAGTACCAAACCTCCTAATGTTGGTCGGACTGGCCTCCATTGGAGCCAACTGGGTTGCCAGTCGGGTGTGCCAGGACTCTCTGGATGCCAGCCGCTTCCCCCGCTGGAAGGTCCTCTTGCTGGGCTGGTATGCTGTGGCTGCGCTGCTGTGCTGCCTGCTCCTTGCTGTGGTCGTCCTCAGTTATGCCCTGCAGGGGAGGCTGGAAGAGTCGCTGAAGGTGAATGTCACAAAAACTGGTTATTGAGCCCGACAGATCAAGAGGGTGAAATACGGTGTGACAGTGTGACCTTAATAGGTTTCAAGGGTTAGCTGATCTGAATACAAGATGACAATGGAATAGTTTAGGAGTACTGTGCTAACCGGGGTGAAAACATTGATAAGAAAATGTGTGAAAAATATTTCTTTACATTTTTAAAACCGGTTACATTTAAAGATTAAAAAAACAAAGCAAAATTTTGTTTTTAGCACAAAGTACATCAGTGTTTGATCCTTGAGGCTCACTATCTGTCATGTTTTAGATGTGTTTCTACTTAAGCATCCTCTGCCTGAAGCCTGTTCATCATCCAGTCATCTAAGTTTTAGTAAAACAACTAAAACATCCAAGATAGAGAGGGTCCTGGTGACATGGTACTAGAACTGCTGCATTATACAGTTCTCTAAAACATTTTACAAACTGTATTCTTTGTTATTAGGTGGGCCTGAGGAACGGCATCCGGTTCTACAAGGATACGGACGTCCCTGGCCGCTGCTTCCAAAAGGAGACCATTGATCGTCTGCAGATGGAGTTTCGCTGCTGTGGAAACAACAACTTCAAGGACTGGTTCGAGATTCAGTGGGTCAGCAACCGATACCTGGATTTTACTTCCCAGGAAGTCAAGGAGTGAGTAAACAACAACAAATACACAAGTATGATATGAGATGAAGAGAAATGAGATCAAAAGCAGAGAATCTAAAGTGATGTGGGGCGTAAGAGAGAGAATTGGGCTGCATAAGTGACAGATGAGCAGACTTCACATCCAAAAAGGTCAAACTATATGTTAGAGAGAGAAAGAGAGGAAGCATGTTGTGTAGAGGAGATGGTTTAAAAATAGACCTGGCCTTTAGTTTTGAAAAGAGAGACAGAGAGGTTGAAGCATGAGAGGATTGGTTGGTCAAAGATTAAATAAGTGAAAGTCAATGAGTAAACAGAGGTTTTGACATGGTGCCACTTGTATTGATGTGCTCTTCACTTCTCACTAAGCTGAATCTCAGGCCCTTAACATTTTTAAAAGGTTTTGATCCTCCTATCTCCTTTCATTTTTAACCTTTATGCTTCTTCATCGTTTTCATCTATTACCTGCAGTCGTATACGGAGTAACGTGGATGGCCGCTACCTGTTAGACGGCGTTCCTTTCAGCTGCTGCAACCCTGCCTCCCCTCGGCCTTGCCTGCAGAACCAGCTGACAGATAGCAGGGCCCACTACAACTATGAATACCAATCAGAGGAGCTCAACCTGTACAGCCGCGGCTGCAGGCAGGCTTTAACCGACTACTACATGGGTTTGATGAACTCAACCGGACCTGGTGTGCTCTCAGTCATCTTAATTCAGGTGGGCAAAGGTGAAAAAATGCAGCTAGGAAGTAAATCAGTGAGACTTCATAGTTTATTAGCAGATTGTGCATTTATCTGACAATTTAAGTAATCAATGTTGAACAGAGATTTAAATAAAGAAAAACAGTAATGGTCCATCCACATGTTCAAAACAGTCCAAACAGTTCTATTACTGAAGATACAGAGTGACCTTGGCTACAACTGCATTACAGAAAATGGTAAAGGCATGTTAGAAAATCTCATATTCTGCAATGCAAACATGTCCAAGTAAAAGACAAGAGGTTATTTGTGAGAAAAACTTTTTAAACTGGCTATGGCTAATTGTGTGAGGGTATCAACAAGTCTAGGCTAAAATCTGGCAATCTTATCCAAGTTTGTGTCAATGTTGAACTATGTTGGGTGGACAGTGGCCAATGTCAGGTGTTTATTGACCAATGTCAGGTGGACAGTGGCCAATGTCAGGTGTTTATTGACCAATGTCAGGTGGACAGTGGCCAATGTCAGGTGTTTATTGACCAATGTCAGGTGGACAGTGGCCAATGTCAGGTGGTTATTGACCAATGTCAGGTGGACAGTAGTCAATGTCAGGTGGACAGTAATTAATGTCAGGTGGACAGTAGTCAATGTCAGGTGGACAGTAATTAATGTCAGGTGGACAGTAGTCAATGTCAGGTGGACAGTAACTAATGTCAAGTGGTTACTGACCAAGGTCAGGTGGTTTGTAACCAGTGTCAGTGTAATCTATGTGGCCAATGACCTAAGTCATTGACCTATCAACCATAGTACTCATGGCTACTCATGGTAGAAGCCTAATCTTAAACAAAACAATCCTGGGTCTCTAAATCCAGAAGAAATAAAAACAACCCCACAGTCCTTAGTGACAGGATCACAAAAACAAAACAGAATCTTATTTGCCTTTTTGTCGTCTGACTCACTGCCTCCCATGACAACTAAAGCAAAGAAAAAACATCACAGACACACCATCTACTCAGGTCCCATCAAACATGCGTTGTCATCTCTTTGTAAAGTCCCGGTATTGATGTCACATTCTATTCTCGAGTCCTAGAGGCTGAAACAGGAAGTCGATGCACAACCACACACTGCCCACAGCTGATCACACAATCCATACTTCTAAATGCAGAACCTAAGTGCTGCAGGTTTATTTCTTCTTCTTCTTCTTCACACTGGGACAGATGGCTGCCATGTTATAGAGGCATCAAGTCCAGCACAAGTTGTTTTTCTGGCTTTGCATCACATTGCCTGCAGCTGACTGAAATACAGAAAAAGGAAGCGTGATCCAAAATGTGATGAGCAACATTGCGTTTGAGTGTTGTTGTCTTTAGTACAACTGGAGACATGAAAAGCAAATTCACACCTCCTTTACAATTTCAGCAAATTTTATTGTGTTTTGTTGGGTTTTACGTGATTGAGCAGTACAGAGAAGAGTCCAACTGTAAATAATGGAGGTATGACGAATAAAAATCAGAATTTATGTTCAGCTCAATTTACTCTGATACTCCTAAATAAAATCCATTGCAATGGGCACCTATTCAGTAAATAAAGCCTGTATGTGTTTAATTTCACCTCTCTATAAATTACAAAGGCCTAAGAAGATTATCTGGAAACATTAGAGAGCAAAGAGAATAACGCAGACCAAATTACACATGAGACAGGTCACGGCTAAATGTGTCAGCATCATGCTGTGGTAATGATTTTCTACAACAGGAATGAGGAAGCTGGTTATGTTTGATGAGAAGATACCTGGAGCTAGACACTCACAATTCTGGAAGAAAACATGACATGCACAAAAAGCTTTAAGCTTGAGGCGGAGGTTTGTCTTTGGATATAATAATAAGACTAACTTGCAGAAAAAAATTACAATTGAACATATATTCATGTGTTTTCAATATAAAAAGTCTAAATTCAACAAAAACAAAACATTGGCAAGTCTGAAAAATTGTTGCTCATTGCAGTCCTTCCAGTCTGACTGAGCTTAAACTGTTTTGCAAAATGGTCAAACATTTTAGTCTCTTGATGTACAAATCTGGTAGAGATATACTCCAAAACACTTTCAGCTGTAATTTGTAAAAAGAAGAATTTCAACACTTATACATTAAGTCACAAACGATGAAAAGAAATGCACAACACGTAGAAAAGATTTTCATTGGTAAAAATTTAATTTTTGACGTTATCTTTTCCTTGTACTTTAGAGCAATGCTCTACTTTGTGATGGTGTGTAATTGTAATATGATAATGTAAATAAAGTCAAGGATTATGCAAGCCATCTGACTATATTCTTCTTTCTCTTCAGCTGTCTGTGCTCCTGAGCATGCGTTACCTGCAGACAGCCGTGGATGGAGCAATGGCTCTGGAGTCTCCAGAGGGTGAAAGTGAGGGTTACATCCTGGAGAAGGACGTGAAGGCAACCTACGCTGAAGTCAAAGCCAAGGCTCTTGACCTCCTAAAGTTTGCCCAAGTCGATCCGGCTTCCGAAGCCGCAGGGGCTGAAGAGGGGGAGAAAGCAGCTGAAGCCTCGGCGAAGGCCGCCACGCCACCTCCGGCCAGCTAGAACAAGGAAAACAAAACAGATATAAAAATGATGGGAGGCAGAGTGGGTGTCTCTGTTTTATTTATTTATTTTCATTTTTGGTTGTGTGACTTGGATGGTAGCAGGAAGGACACCTGTTGGGTTTTGAGACCAGTAGGCTTGATTTGTGCTCCATCTATGAAGTAGCCAAAGCTCCCTTGAACATTAACAGGGCAACACAAAGGAAAAATAAATCTTCTCTGTGCAGGACACCATGAATCCGCTCACGAGGTTGTGTAGTACTTTTTGTTTCTTTTCTTTTTTCTAGAAGACATTCAAAATTTACTCAGGTGTAGCATAAACACAGAAAAACATATCTGACATGTTTTGAGTCAAATTTGGGAAAGTTAAACTCAGGAAGCTAAGTTTTATCCCATGTGCACTGTATTATTCATCTCTCTGCTGTAGAGTTTGTACTGAACTGCAATGAAATGTTTAGGTACTTGTTAAACTGGCACATGAATATTAAATTAAAGGTAGACATTTTTAACTGCTTCGTAGTGTCTGCTTCCTTTTGTGCATGTAAAACTATGGAGGTATTATGGGTTGTCTCAGTTCAGCAAGCAGAGGCGGATTAAGAGTGTGTGATTATGCTGTATGTGTGAGTGTGATGGCCTATATGAAGCTGTCATCGCATCTATTCTGGCAGCCCTGAAACAATCTGATAATCCCAGCGCGCTTAATCCCAGAACTGCTGCATAAGCGGTAACCAACAAGCCCCTCCAGCACGCAAGAACGCTCACCTTCACACAGAGGCAGCTGGAGCAAACCGATGAAATGTGCTGGCATGAAACAAGAAATTGGGTTTTTAATCTGCAAAGAACGTATCACAGTGATTTGTCCTATAGGTACAGGTTTACCCAATGTGTGCACAATCTTCTGAAATAAAATTTCTATCACAGAATAAGTTCAATGAATGTTTTCTTTTGATTCCTAACAAGCACATGACTGTTGCTGTCTGTACCTGCGAAAGGCAAGGTTCTTTAACGAGGAAACACAAATGGAAATGGAGGCTAATTAAAAGTCAGGGTAAATAATTGATTTTAATATCAAATACTACAACATAATACTTACTTCCTAATAAACGAGTGTACAAGTTATTTACAGGGCTAGTCCAATCATAACTACAAATACTAGCAAATATGTGAAATATAATGAAATAATTATTTTTATGACAATAATTATTTATTTGGTAATGATTAAATATGTTAAGTATTAAAGTTCAAATGGTTTCAAGAGTTATATTTAGCTTGAAACAAGAAGACTAGAATAATCATTTTTATAATAAATATATTAATGAAATGAAATTTAGTTTATAATTCCTGTTAAAGTTTTTCTATCAATCACTTCTTCTAAGCAAGCATGTGGCAACAGTGGAAAGGAATGACTTTCTTTTAACAGAAAAAAAGAAGTTCAGGCTCAGTATGTGCAGGTATATAACAAACAAATGTTGACATGTGACAAGGAGATAAATTAATTAATCTTATTTTGATATGAGACACTCTTCCAATTAACAACGGATCAAGAATAACACAGAATGCATTCTGTCATTATTTTATTCAAGGGTCAAAGAAAAGAATGGCCATTGAGATTCTCGATGTGAGAATGAAGGAAAAATACATACACTGCTTTATTTATCCACCAGTCCTCCCTGCTTGGGGAATTTCCCCGCAGCTTCATACAAAGAACAAAAAAGGTGCAGTATATTTCACATCTCCGGCGCAGCAGCTGTGTGACCCTGGATGGTTCAAAATGAGTTCAGGAAGAGAAAAACAACCTCTCAGAAATATCTTTTCATATGTGTTTAAAGTAATAAGCCATGATCTGTCATAACACGCGACAGAGCAGATGTGCTTTACATGCGTGAGAAAACCAGAGTACACCATGAATCAATTGCTCTGTTAGTATTTTTCTCTAGGAGAGAAACATTGATAAACACAGACAAGTACTGAGCTAATAGTGCAATATTTTTAACAAACTGATGAATTTTTCTTTCAAAGTAGTCAAACAGCTTAACTTCAAAAGTTGATCAGAAATTGTTTTGCAAGACAAGATTATTTGTTTACACTGTCAAATGTCAACTCAAAAGCAAGAGCATGAAGAAGCAAAAAGTGTTTCTTACCATCAAAGTCTACATTTAAGTTAGCACTTGGAATGTCTTCATGCATGTTAAAATCCCCAAATATGACATTATTAGTACAGTGTCTACAAATCAATAACAAAAATAAAATCTGAAAATGGGTTTGAAAATTCAGATTAAAGGCCTGGTTGGTGATACAAAACTACAAACAGAAAGTTTAGTAATTTACAATTTGAATAATTAAATCTAAGAAATTAGTGAAGTGCACCTTTTATTTTCAGAGGAAAGAGCCCATCTGACTCAACAAACTCACTAACAAAGCTGACACTATCATAAGAAATACTTTGGAAAGGTTTGAGTCAGTCCATTTCCTCTCCTTTGTGACATCCTGTAGAGATAGGGAGTTATTTCTCCAGCAGACTCTAACAGCTGTGCTGTGAAACAAAAGTTGCATAACCAAGAGATATGAAGGCTCTTATATCTATAGTATGAGTCATCTTATAGTGACTCTTATAAGCACTAATTCCACTGCCCTAAGCAGTTTATTACAGAAATATTTGAAGCTGAAACCAGATATTTAAATATATTGCATGAAAAGACACATAGCTTTGTTTTTGTTTCCTAAAAATCTAACATTTGATCAGACTAAAACTCTTTTTGGGTAATTTAGAATTAATAAAATAACTTCTGATGACAAAATAATAAACAGAAGATTTTTTTTAGTATTTGAAAGTAACTTTGATTAGTATTTGACAAAATTGAGTTTTGTCAAATACCATCTAATACTAGTCAAAAACTATCTATCTATCTATCTATCTATCTATCTATCTATCTATCTATCTATCTATCTATCTATCTATCTATCTATCTATCTATCTATCTATCTATCTATCTATCTATCTATCTATCTATCTATCTATCTATCTATCTATCTATCTATCTATCTATCTATCTATCTATCTATCTATCTATCTATCTATCTATCTATCTATCTATCTATCTATCTATCTATCTATCTATCTATCTATCTATCTATCTATCTATCTATCTATCCATTCGTCTTGATGAAAAAAGAGGGGAGAAAACAGAAGCATGGAGGAGGAACTTTCCCCTGAGTGGTTTTGTTACGGAAATAATGATGCAAGTCATTTATCTGGAACAAGAAAGAATGTAATTCCATTCCCAACCAGCAGAGGTCAGGGTTACACAGTACTTGATTTACATCCACACGTATTATTGCAGTAAAAAAGAAAAATAAAACCTCATCTGAACTTTGAGGCGACGAATAAATGTTGTCACGTTGTTTTCAGCAACACTAAATCAATAAACAATAGGAGTACTAAACAGCATCATTTCAAAGGTTTAAAGCAGTTTACAGTGATTTTCAGAGAATTAATCGACATTTTTTGCCACATTCTTGTCATGTACTTTAAAATCCTGAGATATCTGCTTGAGTGAGATGACGTGTGTGTCGTGTGCTGGAAAAAAAACCCCAAAAAAACGCAACATGTGTGTTTTGAGAAATTCCGGTGCGGTTTTGAAACCAACTGACAGAGTCATAGAGGAAGAAAGAGGCGAGGTGGAGGGAGGGCAGGGCCGCAGATATGTCAAGCTGCTGCTCGCAGCTCAGCATGGATCCCCGCTCTTTGATTCATCACAAACAGAAAAGTTGATGATATTTTGTAATTACTTCTCCATTTGAGTCCTCGTTAACACAACAATGGAGTCCGGAATTAAGGAGATGATAGAGGAATTCATGGGGAGTACGCTGGCGCAGTGGGTATGTCATTTATCATTTGTCACCTTGAGTTAGAGAAAATTTCGACAAGTAGAGGAATACAAGACGATACTGTAGAAAACTGTTGACGCCAACAGTTTTCTACGGTTTGTGATCAATCCTAATAATGCTAAATCTTACATTTAAAACATTTCAGAATCTTCTTGATGAGTTTATCTTACTTACAAATACATATAAAAACTCTAACTCAAATAAATGATGAAGTCTCGTTGTTAGATTCTTGATAATGTGCGGAGAGAAACAAACACTACTTCTCCTTTTGGCTGTTTCCTTTGCCATTTAATGACCAGCGTTTTTTTCCCTTTCAGTCTGAACACTTCCGTGTCCTGCTGAGCTGTTTTGAAAATGACACCATTCACTTTGCTTTACAAAAATGTGTCACTTTCCTATCACAAACTAGGCTTTCGCACGTAAAAATCTGTTACTGTACAGTTGCTATATTGTAATACCTTTAATGAATCCAGTGCTACCAATTTCCTTTAGTAAACAGAGCTCACCTGTTTGATATTTTAGTATCTAATCCAGTATAAATCTTAGTACAAATCCAGCTGTTCTGCGAAGGCCTCAGTGGTTTGTTGGGGAACATGAGCGAACACAGTGGAAAGGTCAGAGGTGAAGTTGTGGAGAGAGGCCACATAGTGGTGAGTGTCCCCGCCTGTCACGCGGGAGACCGGGGTTCGATTCCCCGACGGGGAGTGAAGTTTGTTTCAGGTCCCTCTTGAAAATGAGATCTAGATCTCAACGGGGTTTACCTGATTAAATAAAGGAATATGGAGCTCATTAATCGGATGAACTGTGGTGAAGGTTTTCTTCAGCAGAAAGAGGGAAAATTGGGAAGTAAACTTGTTGGAGGCAGCAAAAGATGAGATTAGGTGGAGGTTCCTCTTTCAGCAGGACAACAACCATAAACATATAGATCAAACTACAATTAAATGGTGTAGAATAATAATAATATTGCTTTAACACATCTGAATCAAATGGCTTAGCTACTTCCTCCTGATGGTAACTCATTCATTTGATTCAAGTTTGCTGAGTTAAGGAAAGATTTGAAGCCTTATTGCCACTTCAGAAATCACTGGTTAAGATCAAATCATTTTCACATGTAAGAAAGGTCCAGTCAAAGTCTGGACCAAAATTAAATGCTAACTTTATTGATTTCCTTTATATGAGGGATCTGTGGAAAGTGCATATTTCCACAGATCCACTTGAGAATTTGTGGAAAGAGCTCTTTTCCACAGAAAAGTCCTGGTTGGCTGCTTTTCTGTGGAAAAGAGCTCTTTTCCACAGTGCAGTGTTTATTGTGAGCTCTTTCCACAGTGAAAATGACAACATTCGTCCAACCTGATAGACTGAGGATTGAAGACATTTACATCTCTAGACGTTCCAAAACATTGCCTGTAACTTTCCGATGTAAACAACAAACATTTAACTTTGTGCATTTAATGTGACAAAACTATTGGAAGATTTTGAATATTGATTGTTTTGTCTCTGAAATAACATGAGGATTTGGATTTATTTAACAGGAAATCAGTTTCTATGAACTTCAACCTTCTGGTCGGTGTGCGTGTTTATGGTGACCTATTATACTTTTGGCTTCACCTCTTGTTTGTTGCACCTTACCAATGAAAAACTCATAAATTCCGGCTTTAGGTTTGTTATTTTCTCAGTGTCCTTCAGAGGGACACATAATCTCTGACTTCATCCTAATTTTCATATGTTGTTGGGCATCCAAACAGCTGGGGGCTCTTAAGCTGCTCTGCTTCCTCTTACCAGATGAGGTTTGTGACCAATGGTGCATTATTAGGGGTGCTGATGGAACAAAACCTTCAAAAATATTGCAGTTTGTATTGGCAAAGCTCAACTAAGCAGAAAGAGACCTTGGCTGCTGTCCTGCTTGGCTGCTTGTCACTGTGAAGTGCTTCCCAGTGTGAAAGCATGAATCCCACCTGTTCAGCCAGGTGCACCGACTCAAGTGGCTTCCTGTGTGAAAATGTTTGGACCAGGACTTCCTCCATCCACACTGTTTTTGCAGTTTTATTTTTGTCCACCTCTCAGTTCACACTTAAGGCTAAACCAGATTTCAAAAATAATTCCACAAATTCTCCCTCCTGCAGGTTGAGCTGTTTGAGAATATGGTGGAGAACGAGACCAGCATCCAGCTCTACAGCCAGTATATGGAAGTAAACTCCGTTTCCCAGAATGCTCTGGAGCGCTACAAGAGGCTGACCAATGGGATTTTTCTCAATGAAGTCATGAGGATCATGTAAGACTATCATTTTAAGATTTTGTCTCTTTGCTGCATTGCTGCCATCCACACAGACTCCAGTGAAAGTGAGAAATAAAAACATAAATTTTATTAATTTCCTTTACAAGAGGGTAAAATGGCAGATTTGGATGAGACAAATGAAATAAGAAATATAAACTGGGTAAATCAAAAACATGACCATGAAAAAACTCTGATTGAAGAGAGCAAATATATTCTTAATTACACAATAATTTAGTACATTAAATAGCATAATAAATATGATCTGATGTATAAGGATATAATAAATTATTTTGATATATCATACATGATAATGTAGACAGAAAAATCTAAATCTCATTAAAAGGAATCATGCATAAGCTTCTGTTTTGTTGAGAGACTTTACAATTTTTTACCATTAAAAATGTTTATTATTCCCATTAAAGCCTAAAACAGACCTCATGTGTTAAGAACTGCAATATAAAGGATTAGTTCTGGCTGTTTGGGCTGTAAGAAGGTGTTGATTTCACTCTTCAAGGAGGTTCTTACATTTTACAGATAGAAAAATAAAAAAAATAACCATTTCCATTTTGGAAAGATCCGGGAAGAAAACACATGCTCCAAGTTACATTTAGAAAATCATCACTCATAGAGTTTTTCTTCCCATCTCTGGAGGCAGAACAAGATGAAAAGATGCAAAATAGCTTCAAACAAACTGATGCTCTGTGTGATATTTATACCTTTATAATGAAGGTATTTAAAGATGTATTTTTTCTGCTCAAACATTCAGATAATTATAGACTTGACTGTACAACAGTCTTTGCTTTCAGAGGGGAGCGATAATTAGAAAGTTTAACCTTGCTCTGGCGTCCTGAGACAGAAAGATCTGCGAGCTGCATAGAGATTTAACTTTCCTTTTTAAACCTGTTTTTGAAGAAACTCTGTAAATTCACGCGTGGGTGTTTTGAAAAGAGTCATTTTGTTTCAAAGCTTTCCCTGCAACTGAACCTAACATAGGACAAAAAATTAAAACAAGAAAGTAGGCTGCAATGTTTAATATTTTTACACTAAACTTTTTCACATTTTGTAACATTGCAAACACAAACCTCAATATATTTTATACAGATTCTACTGGACCAACACAAAGTAGTGCACAATTGTGAAATTTAAGACAAATTATTATTATTTTTTTTTTTACAAATATGAAAAGTGAGTCAATATATATGGCGAGCCGCCTCTTTGAGGGTATAGCTACAGCTAGATATTAACAGTTTGGCTCGTTGGTGTTTACAAAATGTCTAGCGCTTATAGGAGAGTGTTTGTAAACATCAACTTTCAATTCATGTCCCAGAATTTCAGTTGGATTTAGGTAATAACTTTGACTAGGGCATTTTAAATCACCCCATTGTGGTTCTGAGTGTGTATTTAGGGGGTTTTCTAAACCAAGAATGCCCTGTATTTAGTTAGATTAACCAGTAATGAAAACAATTTATGAAGCAAAGATGAAAGTGATACATTGTGCCTTGATTCTTAAAAATGTTGGACAGGTATACTAAATACAATATATACTGAGAGTGACAACAACAAACAGGTAGCAAAGGTCTTCTAAATAGATCTGTGGTGGATAGATATGTCTCTGAATTGAAGGCAGTACATCAGATGACATGGAGTACTTGTTTGCACCTAGGGAACCATAAAACGTCTTATGCATAAATACTTTCCAAATAGCCAATTCTCATGAGTGTATTTCTAATTAGCAAATGTTAACACGCTAAAACGCTAAACTGAAGCGGCGAACGCAGCAGACATTGTATCCTGTTTTCCCTGAGCCACAGCACAGCCTCAGAGAGTTATAAGCATGGCAGCAGAATCGTAGTGCTCTCTCCTTGAATAAAATGTGATGTAACATTCATCACCCACCCTTTCATAACCTCACATTGTTCTGCTGCTTCTGAGAAAGAATGGCTGGCTTGAATGTACGACCCACAAATTTCAAGTAAATCACAAAACAGGGTTCTGCATACTTGCCGTCTTGTTAGTCATCGCCTCTGAATTTCTTATCCTCTTGTTCAAATTTCTGCTGGAGAAAAGCTTTAGTCTGCTAGTCTGCTATCAGGGAAGACAAGATTTTAGTGGAGCAGGTCTGACCTGAACAATGTTATTTTAGCAGATAATTACATGTGGATCCACTGCTTCTCCAGCTCATTAAGATTTTATTTACTCTGCTTAAATGAACAGTTGCATAAGAGTTTCTCATCTGGAGAGACGTGTTGCTGGGCTGTTTGATCAAGCAGCAGCATACACAACACAGTGATTTATTTATTTTTCTGTTCACCCAGAGACCCAAACCCCAAGGTGGAGCGACTCTACAACAGCGAGAAAGATGACCACATGCTAAGAGTCCAGAACTTCTCCATTTTAAATCGGCACCTCAGGGCCTTCTACCAGGTAGGGGAGGCTTCCAGTGGGGTGGGTGTAGAATCTGAGCTACGAGATTAAATCATCAGAGGGAACTCAAAATTGTTTTCCAAGGGGAATATCCATATTCTTATGAGATTCCACTGGAGGAAAACCGCTGAATGCACAGTGATCTTCTAGTATGTTTTAAGTTTAGTATTATTATTAGTACCAGGTCAAGGCTGGAAGTTTGAACATTAAAACCTTAGAGAGGCTGTAAATCTAAATCATAAATCATAACTACTGCGACAATCGAAGGCGATGTCTTTTAGTTTTAATTTGTGCCTTAAATGTTTAAGAAATGTATATCTTTGCTTTTTTGTGTTTTTTTTTAAACCAAACTGCAACTTTTTCTATTAATGCGATGATGTAATCTTCCTCTTTCAACTTAGCTTTAGCAAGAAAGCTATTAGAAAGAAATATTGCTGCAAACATGCAACACTTTGATGCAAAAAAAGCAAACCTATCAATCTAAATTTTAAGTCCCATTTCACCTTCATTAGAATCCTTTATTTCCATAAACACTAGTGCAATCATTTTGTTGTCTGGATGGATTGAAATGCCTCAGAGCTCACTGTAAGCTAAAAAAGTCAGAAAATTCGTGCTGAAACATAACTCCAGGCTACACCAAATAGCAAGGGAGAAGAGGCTGAAAAGCAGAGAAGTTGTTGACTTGCTTTAAGGTGGTAAAACAGGACAAGATGAAGCTCAAGTGTCAGTCGTAGCACATTAATATTTTGCCTTAGGATACTGTATAGAGTTTGAAGTGTGTGCGGGGGTGTGACAGAGCATTTGCACAAACGAGAAGATGAAACACAGAATTTCCATCCTCAGTAGACGCGTCCTTGCATATTATCAGGCCAATGGGGTGAGGAAAAAATGGAGGAGTTTCAAGCAGAGCTTTTTTTTTAGCCACATCTGTGGTTAAAGGCTATAGCATGAAAGTCTCTTCGATAGCTCCCAGTATCATGCATTTCACAATGTGCATGGTTGGCGCCTGTGGCATTTCAGGAACTGACACAATTATTTCCTCTGAGGATAATTCAAAAGCCTCTGTTCTCAGCCCAGAGAGCATTCCCAAGCACCAGTCAGGTGGACTGAACATGCGCTAGTTATCTTGTCACACACCATACGAACAGAGTCTACAAGGTTTCACTTCCTAATTTCTAGTGAGCCGCTAATGTCCCTTGAAAGCCCAGGGCTTCAGAAATCGCAGGCAGTAAATGGGAAGCTCTTATTAGGCACACTAGAGTTACATCAGATGCTCTCACACTTGGCTCCACTGTCACTGAGGACGTTGGTTTCCGCATTGGTCACAGTTTTACTTCTCACTCACGCTGTTGCTACTTAGAGGCTCAGACAAGCATGCGACTCAAAAGAGTATGAACTTAAGCCAGAGCAAGAGTGTGAAGTGAGGCTGCTCTGCTCTCAGCTTCCCTAATACATTGGTTCAGCTAATTGTAGATTATTGTGTGAAAGCAGCGCTTTTTCACTGGATGCACCTATTTGTACTGTAAAAGTACCATTTAAAATCACTGTGAAGAAGCTATGATTCATTGCATTGAGCCTTTTTGTGTTTTGGTCTGATTCATTTACTCTCTGTTGTTTTGATTTGCTCTGTTTAAATGACTTGCATGCATTTCAACCTCCAGCTAACAGGATTTTAAGTGTTTATTCGCTTGACTAATAATTTATAGAGTCCTTAAAGGGATCTGTGGCAGCTAAATTATGACATTTCTTAAGGGAATAGAGCATTTAATAAAAAAGGTATTAGCTAGTTTGGTTTTCTTAATTAATCTCGTGTTGGCAGAGTCCCTTAGATGCAAAGGTAAAATTGTCAACCCAGCAGATGTTTCATATAAGGTATGAAACATCTGGTTGATATATTTATTATACATGACAAAATAAGATAATGAGCATGAGACCATTGGTCTGTGAGCCGCATCTGACTGTGGTCAGAGCAGGAGGTGGAGCTAGTTTATCTTTATGTGAATTTATAGACACACCAGATACATTTAGAGGTTTGAGAGAAGAAGAGTATTTGTTCTCAGTTATTAAATTCTTCTTATCAGCCATTCAAACATAGGATCTAGCTGTAGTTCTCGGGCCTGATACTGTGGTGAAATCTGTAATTTGTTTTTCATCTGCTATTTAAATTTAGGATATTGAAAGCAACTAAACTGTACATTAAATCCAGTGGAGCAGAAAGCAAACTGTTTGCATTTAAATTGAAATGTAGGTTGAGTTGACCTATAATATTGCATAAAAATGTAAATGAAGCACCTCAATTTCACTCTAATGCTATATTTAGGTAAAACTAGCTCTTTCCCACAACTTTCATGCAGTACTGTTCAAATATGTTGAACCATCTCTATTTTTTCCCTTTCTCCCAAGGGCCAGGTTTTCGAACTCATTTTAACAGATTGCCTTTTTGATTCAGAAAAGTGTTGGAAACTTTCTGAGGTTTTATTTCTTATGGACATAATCTTTTCTTCTTCTTCGAAAACATTTTCATTGAAGGACATTATCTGACTATCTTGCTCAAGAAACCAGTTAGAGATAATCCGACATGAGGTTTTGCTTCTGTCTGTTTCTTTCTGACCCCTGGCAGCAAAAGGACTTTTCCATCCAAACTACTGCTATTCACTGGGCTATTTAAATATTCTCTATAAACCTTAGAGTTGGTTGTGTGTAAAATCCCAGTAGATTAGCAGTTTCAGCTTCGCCCATCTGGCACCAACAACCATGCCATATTCAAAGACAATGAAGCCGCTTTCTTTCCCAGTTTCTACTGCAGCAAGTCTTCTTCAACATGCCTAGATTGGCTGACTCTTGTTGTGTTAACAAGCAATGTTTATAAAAAAAAACATACATTATATTTTAGACGTTCATCTATTTTTTTTGCCAAGTTTTGAGTTTTCATAAAAAAATTTTGGTGCTGAAATATTGTTTTATAAGATTTCAAAAAAAAAAATCTCTGGTATTTTTCATAAATTCAACCAAAGTAATTAGAGCCAACAGTGTCTTGGAGTCATGCTGCCAGAAGCAAAATCCATAAAGTGTGTTGAGTTTTTACTCCTAAATGAGTCAATTAACAAACAAAACGTCTTCGTCTGAAAATGGACAGGGATTGAACTGAATATAAATAAAAAAGTCTGGAGAAAAACTTTCCAGAACCTCCAGAACGGATTCTCCAAACCCTGGAGAACCATTGATTACTAAAACTTTTAAAGAGGCAATTCATTAAAAAATGGAGTCGTTAAATATTTCAAAGCTATTTATAATAGAGGTGGGTAAAAAGCTATTTTTACATTGAGAAGTTTGGATCATGAACACTTTCAAAGAATACAAGAATATCTCTACTTGGAAGCAAAATATTAAGAAACAAGGACAGACTCAAGACTTTTGCACAATACTTTGCCCCATGTTCGACTGTCACAGAAATCACAGCGTAGCACAGGTAATTGCAATGTGTGTCGCTCATATTGTTTTCACATTTTCTCTGAAGGGATGCATTACTGTATCAAGCAATTTAAATTATAGCAGCTGAGAAATTTGAGCAAATATAACCCTGAACTGTACGTGGATCTTGGCTGCACTGCCAAGCAGGGAGTTATTCACACAGAGGCATGAGCATGCCAACAACAACAAGCCACTGCTATATAATTTTCAGAGTGTCTAGTCTGCTACAGGAGTCTGTTTGGCATCCGGAGCGACTATGACCATGTCAGGGCTGCAGAGGCTATTATCCTGCACGGCCTGAAAGGAGAAGAAATGTAAGGTTGGCTGCACTTTGCAGTTGTTAAAAGAAGTCCTTGCCTGACTCTCCTGCTGTACAGTTTATAAATTAAAACAAGGAGCTGCGATTGTAACTCGCTCCTGCAGACTGATTTTCCTTTGATGGATGTGAACAGACTTCCAGAGCATTTGGGGAAGAAGCTCGCCAACGTCAGAGTGTGGCTTTTTGACAGAAATATTTTTAATTACCAGGGATGCTGTTCTTGTCTAAGACTAATTAAATAAAATGAGCAACAGAAGGATCACCTGCTAAACTCTGACTGCATTAGATGTAGGAGGAGGAGGAGCGAGCTGCAGACCCGCACCATGAAGCCTCCGCTGCTGCCAGGGAAGCCAGGTTTTCTGGATGGGAAATGTCTGAGGCGTCTGCAGTCCAGCTTGATTCAGCGTCGTTTGATAGAGCCAGGAGATTTGTCCAACAGCTCAGAGCACAAATTACAACTCGATGAAACAAGCTGACCACGATGTTGGGCCTTCTGCTGCTCCTCCATCATGCCGTTTCCTCTGAAACACATTATAGATGCTTTGTTGAACAATCAGGAGTTTATTCTGCCTGGCTTTAGAGGATAGTGGGCTGGAAGTTTATTAGCATTAGTAATCTCCTTTTAGAAGAGTTTGTAAATGTGGAATAACTGAACGTATTTCACGTTTAAATCGTGCAATCAGATTATACAAAAAATAAAGGGAAAGCCTGACAAAAGTATTCTCGCTTTTAAACCATTTTTGTCTTATTGCAAATATAAATGTCAGTTCAGTTAATTGAGTTGTTTTGTGGTTGGTCGAATTCATGTGTAATATATGATTTTCAAAATCTGACATGTGGGGCAGATTTCAATCAATACAAAACCATTTTTACTGCAATTAGTTAAAAATACTTTAGAGGTATTTTTACCTAAGCTGCCCTTTAGCAGGGCAGCTTCACTGTCCCTGCTAAAGAGAACCGTCCCACAGCATGATGGTGCCATCACCACCTTCGTCCACATGTTTGTTGTGTTCCCTACATGGCTTTTATCAGATTTTTTCTTGTCAGATCTGCTAGGAGCAACAGGTTATTTACCTGAGGTCTGCAGCTCCTCCAGAGTTGCTATTAGCCACCTGGCTGCTCTAATTATTGCTCTCTGTGCTCAGCCTGTTGGTTTAGATGAGAGGCCTTTTTCTGACCAGTTTACAGAAATTAAACTGAGATTGGTTATGTTGATCTTTATTTAGAGGTACAGTTAACCCTCTGTATTCACAGTGGTTAGGAACCACAGCTGCCTGCAAATCACAAATCTGTGAACTTGAAACACTTTCTTAAAACTTATTTTAATAGTTTAAACACCAAGCATATCTTAATATTCAGTATTATGCACTGTGGAAAATATTTTAGCATTATTACAGAAGCTAGCATCCTTATCTTCCTGTCTATCTTGGTCTCGGCCAATCAGTGCCAATGAGAATGAATATTGCTCCTGGATTGGCTGCTTTGCAAATTAAAGTCAGTAGCATATCAGCTAGCTTTGTGTCGAGGTTTTTCAGCTTCCTAAGCTGCATTTTCTTTCGAATATTTTAGATGTGCTCTACGAAAATTCCGCAAATAATTTGGAGTTACTTTGCCCAGAGAAATCTCTGAATGCCGAATTGCTAGTAGGCAGAGGGTGTTAAGCATTTTTTATATAAAAAGAAGAGAACAGTATATTATTTTTCTTTTTACTTCTCAAATATGCTGCTCTATCACATGAAGCCCCAAGAAAGTCCTTGCTTAAAATATGAGCAAATATTGAAAGGTTTAAGTAGCACTTATATGTTTGCAATGCTCTGTATATCTGCAACAAAAGCATCTTCTCATCTAAAACAAGAGAAAAACTGCAATATTGCAATATTACAGACTTTTTAAAGGGTAGTTTGTTGGTTACGTTAGCCAGTGTGTAGCCAGTAACTCTTGATGTAAATGACATCTGATGAGATCTTTGTATCTCAGTGTGTTTGTCCCAGTGCCTACATTACCCTCATATTACTGAATCAGAGGCGATAACTAAAAACACATCACCAATTTTTATTCCTGTAATAACATTATCCCTTTCTCTTTGTTTTTACTAAATGGATGCAATTTAGAAATTATAGAAGCAGGACTATGTTAAAACAAATTTCACCAAGCCTTCTTGAGCTAAAATGGTGCTATAACTGCATTCTCATTTGGCGTCTTCTCTTTGTTTACACTACAAATTACAGCAGCCCGGTGGAAAATGTTGCTCCTGGCATTAATCCAGCCCCACTTTCAGCAGACAGACTGGGCCAACGAGAAAATTACTTGTGCTTAACTCTCCACATTCATCCTTTTCTTACAGGAAGACCTGCAGCAGTTGATCCTCATGCCTCTCCCAAATGTTGCCATACTGGGGCAGGACCCCCTAACAGGTACGAGATAACAAGATGATCCTATCAGTGGCGTGTCTCTCAGCCTCCAGAAACTCATTATTTCATGCACGAGTCCGTATCTGGGCGATCTATGAAGCACATTACGGTGATAATGATGGGGGGGGACTGTGGAGCAGGGTGGAAATGATGATGATGATGATGATGATGATGATGATGATGATGATGATGATAATGAGGATGATGACAGTTATTTCTGTGTCCTCAGAGGCAGCTGTGGAAGAGCTGCGGAGACTGCTGCTGCTCTTACTGGGATGTGCAGTGCAGGTGATCACACGCATACACACACACACACACACACACACACACACACACACACACACACACACACACACACACGCACGCACACCCACACACACACACACACACACACATAATGGGAGGTAATTACATAAATAATGCTTTTAGATATGTATCACAAACTTCTTTCCTATTAAAAATGACCTTAATGGGGATTTTTTTTAGGGCTGCAACTAACTAATTATTTTGGTAATTTGTTATTCTGTCGATTATTCTGATGACAAATTGGATTAAAAAAAATAAAAAATTAGATGCATATTTTTTTATTTAACCACTTATGTTTATCTTATGCTGTATTAGAAATGCATAATAATGCAACTAAACAAATAATTAAATTATTTTCTTTTAAATAAGAAAATTTGGAGAATGCTTGATCATTTTAGCAACGGATGCAGCTAAAAAAACCCTAAAACTTCTGACGTGAATATACAGCTCAGCTGTCTATAGTGGGTCGGGTTGATCTGTTGATTATATTTTACTAATCAATATTTGGATAGAAAAAAGTGATTAGAAGGAGATTTTTTTTTGAGAATTTGTAGTAGGTAATACTACAGCGATGCCACTTGTTCTGTGAAGAACATATATATAGACAAATTTTTATTAAATTTTTTAAATCTTAAATGCAAAATATAATTACTGCTTCTACTGTGTTGTTCTATCAACAAATGGCCTTTACTCCAGTTAATAATTAATCGATTACTAAATTAGCTGACAGTCATTTTAATAATCAATTAATCTGATTGTTTCAGCCTCAACATTTTTTTAAGCTTTTATGTTTTTGCTTATATCGAAGGTTTCTGGATTCAACTTAGACCAAAGCGAAAAAGAGTTGTTTCAATTGACGTATTAAAATCACAGCACTGAAAATGTGCAATTACCTTAAGCCTCCACTTGCTTCACTCAGGAAGTGATTGGAAATAATTCACCTGGCACAATTAGCCTGGCGCTTCTCATCCTTGGAAGTTTTTTCTCTTCTTCTCCACAGAAATATTCAAGCTCATCTCCAGGACTTTCACAGTTTCCCTGATTATTCTTTCCTGAAGCCATTTGTGCTTCTTCTTGGCAGCTTGCTCTGCGTTGCTGAAGGGAACTCAGGATCTCTGCCATGGTGATAAGTGTTAAAGCCAGAGTGATAAGCCAGGAAGTCTGTTGACGGTTCCAAACTTGAATCAGTGGCGGCATCTGAGCCTTGGGACACTGAAGAAATGTTCCCCCGATCATTACCTCCACATGTCGACACACACAGAGCTTTTTTACTTTCATACAACGGTTGTGTTTAGACATAGTTCTGTTTAGATTAGTTATTTCTCTTTTCCACCTTTTTTTTGGTGGAAAAAAGATACAAAACAATTCGCTACCAATTAAAGGCCAAATGAACGAGTCATATGTTTCTTCCTGTGCTGTTTTAAGAAGAAGAGTCTCTGAAGATTACAGAGATTTTGAAGCCAAAGATGCGGGGCGAAACAGAAACATTAATGAAGTCGATCTACTATCGTAAATAGCTGTGATGCTTTCAAAGCTTTTAAATGCAGGAATTTTTAATTACCTGACAAAATGTTGCAATAAACGGCTTTTTCGTCTCTGATCTGAAGGAATCCATCCCAAGGATTCATACACGGTTCAATGGTGTGTGAATCCAGTCACCATGTAATTTGAAATTTTTATGATCTGAAAGCATTTTCCACTTTTACTGAAGCTTGTTTTTTTTGGTCTTTTAGAAAGAAGCTGTTTTTTTATGAGTTGCATATTCTTTTGTATCTGTATCAGATGTCCTTTTTTTTTATCTTAGCCTCTATAATTGCTGGTTTTGTGTGATGTACAACCCAAAATTTTTAAATTACTTATTCAGTAGAACCTTCAGCTGACTAAATAATACGAGCCGTACCTCATGGGGATTGCTTTTTTCCAAATACAAATCACATTTGTGCGTGCACTTCATTCCTCCTCATCATTTTTTTTTTTTTGCAGTGTGAGAACAAGGAGACCTTCATCCAGCAGATCCAGTCTCTGGACATCGAGACTCAGGCAGCCATTGCCATCTGTATTCAGCAGGTAAGTGAAGAAGATGTGTGAAATAAATCAGATGCAATCCTTCCTAAAAAAATAAAAGGTTTTCGCTGGGGTATATTTTGTCCTGGGGAGACTTTCTAAAGAACACATTTGTCCCTAAATAATATATTGCACAGTATTTCTGTGGTGTCTGCCTGTAGGCAAAGAGAGCTGGATTATTATTCCTCTTTCTGATGCTACAAGTAAGTGTGAAAATGAGCTAGTTGTCATTCTGCCGGCTGCCTTGTCGAGACCTCTGGCTGCCCCCTGGTGATGGATCTTCCACCCGTCATGTCCACCTCTCCACCTCCACCTCTGTCACATCACCGCTTCATCTTTTCTTGCTTTTTGTCATTCTCTCTCGTCTGTTAAAGCATAAATGCCACTTGGCTCCCTCTTTGAAAATACCCCCTCCATTAATAATTGCCAGCTTCACAAAAACAGCATGCTGAATACCAGTGTGGCTGAATTTCAGGAACAGCATGTAGCCCACCAGCCTTTTTATTGCCAAAGTTTTCAGCCTAATAAATCACAGAGGTGAGAAGTGCTCCTCCTGCGTAGATGGATGCATCCCCTGCTTCCTGCTCATATGGCCTCCACCCGCGAACCTCTCAAAGCCATCAACATGATCATTAGTTTTGCATGCATGAGTCGAGCCAGGCAGAATGGAAAATTTACTTGTTTCTAATCTACGCAGATGCTTGGTATTCAACGCACACTCGCTCTGCCTGGAGGGTTTGTTCCCTGATCTGCTGGTTGGATCAGACTTACATTGATTTTTATCGCAGAAACCTGAAGAACTGTCCTTGCTGCAGGTGACTCAGGATCCAAGAGTGGTGCTGCCTCTTCAGTGGGAGGAGCTGGTGGAGGCAGAAGGTGTAGAGTTACAGCTGGTCTTCAGCTCCATGGCCAAGCAAATCCAGAGCCTGCTGGCACAGAGAGACACACACCTGGAGGTTCGTATGGTCACGAATCGAGAAATAATTACCTCCTTCCAGGAGAAAATCTGGGTGAGAACATCCAGGCTTGCATATCAACTAATGCACAGAACTATTATTACCATTATATAATTAGATTTTAAGAGAAAAATGGATGAAAAACCCAGATTTGATTTATAGAAACATGTTTGTTAAATATAACAGTGGACAGCTGAAATTAATTAGCCCTGCAAAGTTTAACTGATTAAAACCAAAAAGTATATACTCTGTAAAAAGTAAAAATAGTTTATCACCATCATTTACAAAGAGCCTTAACAGCTGAAACAAAGTGCTGAACGTCAGAGATGAATAAGATAAAAGAAAACATTAAATAAAATGACAAAATGAAACACAACAATGTGAAGGAATTAAAAACTAAAACAATACTACTAGGCAGCACTCTGCAGGATGTTGTGATGTCATGATGAGGAAATTGATTAAGTTGTCCAAATTTATTAAAAGCATATGCATATCCACTTGTGAAGAGACTTTGTGGAAAACTGTGGCTTGAGAAATTAAGCAAAGTACAAGCAGAAATATATTTGGAAAAATGTCCAAAAAATATTTCTAAATAGTTATATGGAAGATGAAACGTATACATAAATAGTTAAATATGTTTAGATAAATACAGTATAAAATTAGGTTTTCTATGCAGGATATATTTGACAAAGATATGCATTATTTGAAGTATTCAAACTGAAACATCCATAATCAATATAAAGCCATAAAAACAATATACAACATATTTTCTCACTTGTTTTTGAACAGGTAGATAAAATGATAATTCTTACATGGCAAAACATTAATTTAGTGTTTTTTATTGTTTTTTTTCTTTTCAAAGGCTGTGCATGTCCAAACATCAGCTTGTCTTTGCTGCATTATTGTTTGTTAGTGAGAAGTCATTCCTCAAGAGCTCCAACAAAGATTATTTTAAATGGTTTAGTTTGCTCTTCTGCATGTTATCAAATTCTCCAGGAACACGCTAACTACCCGTTCCTTTGATTCAGGTGTTTAAAAAGGGAAACATTTAAAACATGCAGGTCGCCAGTAAGGCTGAACAGCCGATACTTACATGTGAAACCAATCTTATCCATTGATCTTATTCACTGATCTCATTTGTTTCCGCAAACTGCCACTGTCCCCTTTTGCTCTGCTGTGAAAGACGGACAGACTGACAGACCCGCCCACCAGGTCACATCTAAACTTTTCACGTAGACGGGACCTGAGTCTGTCCTCTAGCCAATTCCAACATGTGAAGTTGGAACAAATTTGTACTTTTTCAAAGATATTGCTCAATAATTTTTCAACGAAACAAGATTTATTGTGAGTTTAATAACCAACGTTGACAGTCTAACTTTAAAGAAATTATTCATGGAAATTTGAATCTTCAGATATTTTAAAGATCGGTAATCGGACATAAAACTACAACTTGTACCCCCCAGACACCTTCCGGACGTATTTGGACACTTTCTGTTTTTTGCTGGTTAAAAGAGTTTCAGAGTTTTTTAGCTGCTGTTTTCCTCAATAGACACAATCTTTGAAATGCCTCAGTCTCACCCTTTCCTCGATGCATTTAGGTGTCGATTTATAATAATAGTGTCTGTAATCCATGCTAGAAGTGTGTAATTTTAAAAGGTGAGAACCTGACTTTGTACTTACATAAGAAGAGATGAAGCCTTTGTTTTCACACACTTCCACCTTATTTAGAAATGCATTAATTTCACATTCTGTGGAGTTTCTTTTGGTACCGAGTGTGTGATTCTGAGAGTGTGATTCTCCTCAATCGCAGGGCATATTTACATTTATTTGCATAGTTAAATGGAGGCATGTCTGGTGTTAGGGCATCTCCAATTCAACATATTTCAGGATATACAAAGGAAAGGCATTGATTCCTGCCAGCCCAGCCAGCAGTAACCTTTTCAGGAAGAGAGTGTGATGCTCCAGTACGTAGAACAGACCATCTGGTCTTCTGTTTTAAAACAAAACAAAGAAGAAAACAGTGAAAAGGCGTGTCGGCCGTAGCAAACCCGCAGTGTCCACAGCTCCTTTGTTTTTCAGAAACATTGTGGTTTACATAAACTTTTCACCTTAAGGGGAGGACTTTTATGGGTAAAAAGGAGTCATTTTCTCTACCATAAAGTTGAAGTCCTAAAATAAAAAACATGAGATAAAAGCTAAAAGAAATACCGTAGTTGTATTTATATTTAGTAAGGTATCTCTTACTCCCATTTCTCTCTATGTGCTGTTAGTGTGTCATCACTTCCTTCTGTCATTGTGGTAAACAGAGCATTTCCTGTGTATGTGCAAAATAAAAATAACCTTGGTAAATATACAGCTTACTAAATGAACTTGATCAAAGCATTTGCAAATGCTAAATATAAAACGTTATTTAAAAATCAATATAATTTGTAATAAGCAAATGAAAAATATACAGTGCTGTCTGCATGGTGAGTTTAAATACTAAAAATATAAAATGTTATTTTCTAAATAATTTTTTTTTGTCTGCCTTAAAACTTTCTGTAGAAAAAGTGTTTTGAGACTTGGTGTAAGCAACACCGTTATGTTTTTCTAATCTAATTTAATCTGTAATTTATTCTAATTTTCTGTGAATTTAGACATATTTCACATCTCCAAATCTGCCAATATTTTGCAGAAATCCTTTTATGCTGCATTAAATAAAGTCTTAAGGACGTTTTTAAATAGTTTATTTCCTTCTTCCTCAGAGGATAGCAGAGTTGTGTCAGGAGCGTGAAACCCACGGCGATTCAACGCAGACGGCGCTGGGGGGCCACCTTGATGATCCGCCGCAGAGTCTGGCCCTCCAGCTGGCCGACAGCAAGGCCAAACTCCGCCGCCTCAAACAACAACTGTGAGTGTTTGTATGCTTTCCAACAAATCTTACATTCCCCATAAGAAGAAGTGCTGTTTTTTGGGTTAGAGGTTGAGTTTAGGGTGTGAAATGAGTAGTGGTCATTTTTAGCATAAGGGTTAGGCTATAGAAATTAATGAAAAATGAATGTAAGCCAGTGTAAAGACAGAAAAATATAGTGTGTGGGTGTGTGTGTGTGTGTGTGTGTGTGTGTAAGAAAAGCCCTGGAGAACCTTTAGTAAAGTTGTCATAAAGGTCAGCGTTAATGATGTGCAAATTTTGTCTCTCCTCTCAATGCACAAAAATGACTTGTTACTCAGCAACAAGTCGGGTTCTTGGTGTAACAATCTAATATCCACTGTGTATTAAAATTATCCAAAGGTCAAAGTTCAGCTAAAAGTTGCAAGTTATAATTTCAGTTTTTTTTTTAATGTCTTTCCTGCTCACATTATGTGCTTTATTCTTGTACTTTTTGCTTCAGCTATCAGAGATCTGACCATAAGGCAGCATCAGAAAGATAAGACGTGCAGCTCTGAGAGTTTTCTGTTTTTTTGTTTTTTTTTTCAGGGAAGACAAAGGTGATCAGATTTTGGATTACAAGCAGGAGATTCAGACGATGGAGGATCAGCTGAAGAAACTACAAAAAGAGGTTCGAAGACGTACCACGGTCTGGATATATACAGAAAAAATAAAAGATTTATTTTTTATCCCTGATACTGATCTGAGTCATTTATCAGTAAAGCCTCTGCTGATAGTCACAATTAAAATTGAAATTAGTAGAGGCTCAAGCTACTTTGGCGCCTTAGGTGGGATTATAGTTTCACATTTAACAAGTCCACATGAATTAACTGTTAAAATTATAAAACATTTGGCTGTTTGAAAATGCAAACTTTAAATAATTGGCCTGGCATGCAGGAGAATGATAGAAAACAACTTTAGTTTAGGAGTAGAAAAGAACTACTGTCCTATAACAATTGAATGTAAAACATGACCATTTTTAATTTAAACTCTTCCTAAAGTCCTTATTTCTTTGCTGTTGTGCTGCAGAGCAATTCATCAAATTATCTGAACCATCCCTTTGTTTTTTTGGCACTATAAGAAAGTCGACTTGAGAGCAAATATATCAACTAGTTCTGAAACTACAGAAGAAGAAACTTGTAGAAAAACTTCATGCACTGGCAATCTATCCTTAAAAATAAAAAAAAACCTAGGTCTTGTTTTTTGCTCCGTAAAAATGTCACAAAGAATGCATTTTATCATCAGGAAGACATTGCCAGAGTTCGACCATTTCTCTCAGTCCAGCTCAGAGACACTAATATCTACTTTTATAACATGTCAAATTGATTACTGTAATGCTCTGATGACTGATCTTCCTATGAAAACCACAGCTCCACTGCAGTTATTACAAAACTAAGCTGCAAAAATGCTGACTTGGATTAAAATGAGAACTTTAATGTCGCTGCAGCGACTATATGGGCTTGGTAGAACCAACGTGAAGATACTCTCACTGGTTTGAAATACATGTTACGTTGCAGTCTCTCACCTCGGATAACTTACCTAGTTTATAAATGGGAGATATCCCAGTAACACTTCACCTGAAAGCTGTAAACATTCCTTTAAATTAGAATCTGCTGGGAATGGAGACATTCAGGCGCTGTGCTCACAGTCAAAGGCACATTTTCTTCTTCTTGCATCATACTCTGCTTTGGGTTTTCTGCACATCCTCCCATGATCAATGCTCAACCCAGTTTGCTGTGTGTGATTCTGTATTTTGCGTTCCTCCAGAACCGTTCCCTGCAGAACGAGGTGAGGGGAATGCGCACGCTGCGGGACGAGCTGGACTGCGCCCGGGAGCGAGCTTCACGGACCGAGCAGCTTCAGGTTGAGCTGCAGAGCTGCAAACACAGACTGCGCAGCCTGGAGCCGACTCGCACTCAGCTGAAGGTACAAACACAAACAAAGTGCTAGCATGCATCACATTAAAACTGGTTGCAGTCCCAGCCAAAATGGGGATATAAAAACATTCAATAAAGCATTTCTGTAACCCTGTAATTTTTCTTACAGGAAGTGGTAATATGAATATAATCAGAGAAACTCACATCAAAAAGATCTCAAATTAAACTCACCTTGGAATAGCTAATATCCGACAGTAAAAAGTGTCATTTAATCTTATTATTATTCCCTCTTACGGCCCTCAGTGTTTCACTCAAAAGCGAGCGTGAGCAACTATGAAATCCAAAGCCATAGAACAAGATTATACTGCGTGATGTCATCTGGATTTATAGCTCAGAGCTGCTTCGTTGATGAGGAGGAGTAGGAGTTTGCCTCTAGTCGCTGGAACTTTTACAACCAAATGAAATTTATTCTGAACTAGCTGAAATGTTCTGGGGCAGAAAATGTCCTCACATCCTTGTAAAACATCTCCTGGTGTCCTCACTGTCACCTTCTCTTACTTATTTGATTCATTCTCCCTTCTGGCTACGTCCTTGCACTTGTTAGTTTATCCAGTTTGTAGTGAGATAAATGCCACAAATTCCAGCTGAACGCTTGTCAAAGCAAAAGCTAAATTAATAGTTGAATTTGTAAATATTAACTCATGAGCTGTGCCTCTAAATGAGTAATGAAACGTTTTTCTGCGCTGTTGTTTTTGGGACTCATCCTTTCATTGTTGGCTCTACAAGGTTGGTAAACAAAAGGACACACTTCAATTAAAATAGGTTGAAATTATTTAGAACCACCATTAGAAATATTATTTTACTGAGTATCTGTAAGAAAATAAATTAAATTTCTTTTCTGTAAGGATGAATGAACAGCTTCTAGTCCTGTCACACTGCTGCGAATATGTTTCGTTTTGACAGACGGAGTTTCAGCTCTGTAAAAAATTAAATGATCAGTTTCTCTGCTTTACTTTTAGTAGGTATATGTTTGAGTAAAATGAACATTGTTCTTTTATTTTACGAACTACCGACAACATGTCTCAGAAATTCCAAACAAAAATTTTGTATTTATTTGCAGAAAATGAGGAATGATCAAAATAATGAAAAAGATGTAGTGCCTTCACACCTCAAATAATGCAAAGAAAACAAGTTCATATTCATTTAGAAACTACAATATTAATTTTTTTTAACTCAGGAAGAGTTCAGAAATCAATGTTTGGTGGAAGAACCAGGAGGTTCAGTGCAGTCCTCTCTTAATGTTTTCCAGAGCTGCACGACACAATAGGAAATAATGCTAAAGCGTTCACAATTTGATCGTGAAAGAAGCCGGACAGTCTACCATGCAATGATATTTTTGATATCATCACTTTCCTAAAATAACTTTTGTGAAAAGTGATTTTGGCAACAAAATTTCCACTTCTTTCTTCCAAAAGTTAATATATGCAAACAAAAGAGATCACTCTTGGCTAAAAATGACTTAGGAAGGCGACGATATGTGAAACATTTTGACTCCATGAGCGACGCAGATTTTCTACGATTATCACAAATATCTGGCATTCCTACACACGTCATGGTGCATTGTTCACTCACTTCAGGTTGTTGGATGCGTGAAACTGGCGTGACGACCTACTTTGTGGTTTCCCTACAAATAATTATCTGACCATTTGCGTGACCACAGAGCATTGATGATCAAATGATCCCTAAGCATGGATAAATAAAATTAAAAGGAGAGCAATGCTGATGTGTCATAAATAACGATCTCTGTCTGTCCTGACGCAGCACCAACATTTTTACTACACTTACAGTATTCAGAGCAAATCAAAACCGACACAAATACTTCTAAGATTTGACAGAACTTAATCTTCCACAAAATGCCTTTCATTTTACTTTTTACTTTTCAGCAGCATGACAGAAGCATGAATATAGAAGATTTTCTACAGTGGAAACCTGAGAGTGACTTTTCCCCATTCCAGACTACATTTGCTTTCCTTTGAAATTAGTGTAAAATATATTCCATAGCCGATATCAGCTTTTGAGAGTTTTTTCATTCAATTTGGTGTCAGACGGGCGAATAGTTCCCATGCCGTGGAATTGAAATTTTCCCTGCATGTCTGCAGACTTTTGCTCTTGTTGCTCCTGTATAAGAGCAGGATTGCTCCTCATGTTGCTGTAAATATCTCTTTCTATACCGTGAAGCAGAGCGTATCCCCATGTCATCTGATGCTGACAAGCTAACATTCTCCAGATGCGGTTCGGTTCTGAGATAAGAATCCACCTACGTAGAGGTTCAGACTCCCCTGCAATGAATTCGGAATAATAAAAAAAAGGGCGTCAATGCACAGATGGAGACATTTTCCTCAGTTCTGTCTCTGCTCTTGTTACCTCTCATGGTGAAGCATTTCCTTAAAAAATACCTCAGCAGAGGGGAATTCTTCTGGGGCGTTGAAAAAAAATCAGATCCCTTGCTGAATCTTCTTCCTGTCAAACTCTGACTCTAAAGTAATTTTTTTCTTAATTATAATCACAACTCAAATATGGTTGTTAATTTTTCTGTCAATAAATCATATGATCGTAAAGATGAACCAAAAAAAAAAAATTCAAATTTAGATTTCAAATAATTGGATTCAACACAGACGTTTTGACAAGAAATGAGACACAAAGGAATTGCACAATGAATATCAATTTATATACATTGTACTAATAATAATCTCAGTAATTATTAAAAAAATCTTCTTTGTTTGAATTAAATAATCTTTATTTTATAGCAATAACGCCAGATCACTCCGGAACAATGATATTACTTCCAATTGCTAAATAAAAGCTTATTTTGTGAACCATGTTACTTTTCAAATTGCATCAAATAAATTACATACATAAAAAACACAATCATTTTATAAAATGCTTTCAAATTTAAATTATTATGATAATAGAACAAATTAATTTCAGCATAGTAGAGCTTCCAGCATATAAAACAATTCAATAATTTTAGGCCTATTTGCTAATTTGAATTTATTTGTTTTATTGAATTTATTTGTTTTTAGTCTAGACAGCCTCTGTTGCAACAAACAGAATAAAAAATCATTCTAATATTTCAAGATCATTTCTGCAGCACATTTAATAAAGAGCATAAATCTCTTGGTCTCTATGTGCTGTAATGATAATGTCACAAATCGGCTTTTTAATTTAAACACTGGGAGATTTAGCTGTAACAGCATCGTTGCTTTCAGCTGCTCTAAACATCAGAAGTGTTGCGTTAGAGTAGACCTCTGAGATCAACAGATTGAAAGTCTAACCTTCTTACTCTAATGTGCACAAACCCACGTTTAGAAAACCTCGGTTTATTTCTAGAGGTTTTTTTTTTTTAGCTATTTGCTTTGATGAACTCACAGTCAGGTTAGTTCAGGATTAGCCAGATATCCTGGATATGCTGGGCTTTATGGTCCAGATTAGTGGTTTTACTTTGATGTAGTAATCTCGCTTCAAGATGTTTAAAAGCGTTTAAGCTGTAAAATCTTTATGGAGCCACTGAAGAGTCCAAATAAGGTAGCAAAAACACGGCACAAGTTTTATAATCAGACCACATTTTGTTCATACATCTCAAAATTTTTTAAAAGTTCTCTTTGTAAAAGAAGTAAGAAACCTTTAGGTAAATACGGATACTTACATTTAGGACGGATCAGTTAGATTTTATTCTGAAATTATATGATGGGCCAACAAAAGCTGCACATAATTATAACAGGAACTTCCTACCTCATCTTCTAAATTTCTGTACTAATATAAACATCTAAAAAGTATGAGAGCCATCTGTGTTCATCCATCCTGAGTTCATGCTTTGCAAAGCCACATTTCTCTGCAGCTGCAAAGTCTCTAAAGTAGGGATAGCCCATACTCAAAGATATTCTTAGGTTTCACTAAGGGCAAAAATAGGACGCGTTTCAACTACATTATGTCGTTAGCTTGTAGCCGAATCACTTTTGTTTTTTATTTATTTTTAATTTTTCTATTAATGTTGAAAACTGTTGTAAAAATGTGACTAATTTCTCTTCAACAACAGCATTTAACACAAACCTTGTGTGGATTTTGCACAAGAAACTCCTGTAAATTGTATCAGAGGTTGTTGCAATTTTATAAAATGTGAAAAATATATTGTAGCTAGCACTGCATTTTGGTAAACTAGAAGCACTCTGTCTGTGACCCCTCTTTCAGGAGCAGCAACATCTGTGTGCAGCGCTACAGGAAACCAAAAGTCTTCTAGAAGAACAGCTGGCAGATTCTCGGGCGCGTTGTTCCTCCATACGGGAGCTGGAGAAGGACAATCTTCTTCTGCGTCAGAGGATCATGGACGTGGAGGCGGTGGGTGGAGCTGTTGCTCTAGCGTTAAAGTTCGTTCGACATGCCAATAATGCAGGATTTCCAATGATTCCTGAAAGTTTGATGTAAGATTTCAGTTTCTTTAGTAACGTCTGCATGGCGCACCGTTTCTGTTTTGATGTGAAGGAGCGGGACACTGAAAGGCAACGGGTTGACGAGCTGCTGGAGATGAACATGAGCCTGGAGGCAGACCTAAGGCAAAGGAGCACGTCAAAGGGAGGTGTTTCCCCCACGAATGTCACCATCCATCAGCGGTTTCTGCAATCAGAACTGGACTCTGATGAGGAGCTCTGCGAGCTGATAGGTTAGAAAACCCGTCTTTCTATTCCCCAACATGTGCCGCAGTTTTATGAACTGATGCCTTTCTCATTAAAATCCCAGTTGCTTGTAATTTCATTTTTTATTTCATCATGTGTCACGGTC
This sequence comes from Xiphophorus maculatus, assembly GCF_002775205.1. NCBI lineage: Eukaryota > Metazoa > Chordata > Actinopteri > Cyprinodontiformes > Poeciliidae > Xiphophorus > Xiphophorus maculatus. Next base: position 13,945,073 of record NC_036465.1, on the reverse strand, counting down.
CTTTGTTTGCTCCTGCTGTCTCAGATCAGAAGCCGCTGAGCGTGGAAGTGGGTGAGGCTTCAGCGCTGCGGCTGCTGGGAGCAGAACAGGAAAACGCAGAGCTGAGGAGGAGACTGGAGGAGCTGCAGGCCCAGCAGGAGGTCAGGGTTCAGAAATTCAACATAAATAATCCATCACTGCTCCCCTGCCGCTCTAATATTACTAGTGCCACATTGAGCTACGTAGAGGATGATGGGATGTGGAAGTGTTAACTGCCTGTGCTCCTTTACTGCAGGCTGATTCCCCCGATGCCAAAGATGAGCTGGCCTGCCTCGAGGTGGAACATCAGAAAACACTCAGGGAGGTGAGCAGAGAGGAGAGGAGAGGTTCACAATCACTTTGTCCTTCAGTTTGGATGTCACTCCGACTGGAGTCAGAGACGAGTCTCTGCCAAAAACACACACAGAGAAAATGTCACATTACTTCTCAAAAAATCCTTTTTCACTTAAAAAGACACCTTAACACCTACTACATTTATAAAAGTGATATTTTGTGCACTTTGGAGCTATGATGGTTTACAGTGAAGCCCCAACGTTTTTGGAGGGGATTTATTTTCTTCTTTTCCATTACAAAATTATGTTGCACAACCTCATTTACTCAAGCATGATTTTCACAAGTCATTTGACTTTGTAGTTTTACTTTTTCCACATTTTGAAATATGTTTTTACATTTCAACTATTTCCACCTTTTAAGCATTTTGCCCTCCCCCCCCATCATTTCGACTTTATTATTGATTTCCTACTTTTTCTCTTGTGCTTTCAGCTTCTTTATTATCATTTTCAGTTTAATTTTAAACAAAAAATGCTTCTAATTTCTTTTTTTTCCCCTCTAAGTGACCATAAAACCCTGTAGTCTTCCTGTATGTGAGCAGCAGTTCAAGATGGAGGTGGGACTGCATCAAGAATCGTCTCTAAGCCCCTTCCTGTTTGCGTTGGTGGCAGACAGGCGGACAGATGTTAGTCTAACATCTGGACTATGATGTTTGCAGATGACATTAATTTAACACCTGCAATAGACCTTTGTGATATTTTTATTCAGCAGTGATTTTAATAGATGTGATTTTGCCCATTCACTTTCATATTGTTGACTCATGACCTCTGACCTTAACTCACCCAGAGGTCTGTTTGCTTCAGATGTTGTTCTAGGTTGTTATGACTTCCTAGATGAGTTGTCAGTGCACTCTTGGAGTAAATTTGGTAGCTTAGCCACACCTGGGAAGGGTCACTACTGTCATGTTTTCTCTATTTAAGGATAAGGAGTCCTAGATTGGCCTCATTAACTTTGTTTCTCATTTGTTCCTGAATTTCTTTAGAAAAAAAACAACCTTTCATGTTGTCAGGCAGGTTACAATGTGATTAATCAGAAGTATTTGTGACATAACATAGTTAGATTGCTTTGAATATACATTAAAAATTAAATCATCTTTTGATTCAGGACATTTTGTAGGATTATTTAGTTGCAACAAAAATGCCAAAAAACTACAGAAATCAGCCTTAAGCTCAATAATCATAGCCTTGAATACCTCCACAGCGAACACAGTCAGCTGAAAGTTTGTGGAACATCTCTTAAAATCTGCAAAGCATGTAATTAATGTATATCAGAAATAATATCTGTTTGATACGGACAGGTTAATGATAGTTGTATGTTTTTGCCCTCTGTGCAACGCCATGGTGGGTTTGAATGGAAGCAATCAAGATGCGATTGAAGACTTTCAACTTCTATTGACGAGAAGTTTAAGAACAGAAAGAAATGCATTCTGACTCATCATCGTCGTCGCCGTCTGTTAAGAAATTATCTGTATTTTTAAGAAGCACTTGAAAGAAAAATGAAAGTCTAGACTTCAATCATGTCTTGATTGCTGCATTTCAAATGTGAACCTGATGAAAACGACATCACTGGCCCAAATACAAACCAACCATTAGTGTCAAACGGTATGAAGGAGAAAATCACTCATCTAACAGGGCTATTGGTGGAAACAGTGATTAATACTACAGTTTGCCTTTGTATGACAAATGGATATGGTAATTTGATGTACTATGTCTACAGCAGCCGCATCAGCTGTTTTGGATCGATGCTGTTGGACCTGTCAAATTAATAAAATGAATCATGTTCACTTTGATGTTTAAAGCCTGTTTTTCTAATACTATTTTCTGCTTCGTTCTGCTTTTTAGGTTATTTATGATGAGATTCTTATTCCTCTATTTATATGTTAAATCATTTGGTTTAATTTCCCATTATGGCATTGTAAAGAGATGGAGAAAACCTTTTTTCTGCTTTAGCAAAGACTCAAAGCTTTAAAGTGCTATTAAAATTTCTCTCATCTTCCATTTTTCAGGCCCAAAACTTGAAGAATGAAAATGGCACTCTGAAGCAGCGGCTGGAGGAGCTGCTGAGGGAGCTTCAACACCTTCAAGAGAAGAGGAAGGAGGAAGGTGTGAAGAAGCTGGGCCGAGAAAAGGAGAAGGAGGAAGAGGAGGGGGAGGCGGTGAGAGGAGTCCAGGGTTCTGAAAGCAGCAGGGGAGAAGGGGAAGGACGGGTGAGGCTGATGGAGGAGAGGGAGAAAAGGGGAGAAATCATAGGGACACGGCGGGAAGCAGGAGTGGGTGAAGAGGGTCTTCATGTTCAAGTGGGAAAAGGCGAAGTCTGTGATGAGGACATCCAGAGCAAATGGAGGGGCGAGGCTGAAGGTGGGCAGAAAGAACTGGAAAAACAAGAGAAAGAACCAAAGATTCAAAACGCTGGATCAGAGACCGTACAGCATCCCATTGACGATAACGCCGAGACCGCAGAGACTCACCAGGGCACGTGTTCCTCCTCCGGGCCTGACTTGGCGCTCCTGACGAGCCGATTCCAGGAGGTGCAGGAGGAGGCCGACCGGCAGGCGAAGTCAGCCCAGGAGCTGCGATCGAAGCTGGGGGAGCAAAGCAGGAAGACGTGGGAGGCCGAGCAGAAGTTGGTGCTGGTGGAGGCCGAGCTGCAGCGCCTGAAGAAAGCTGGAGAGAGTCTGATGGAGGCTCGCCGGCATATAGAGGTACGTAATGAGAAGTCTACAGGTCTGTCAATGAATATATTCATACAATCCAATTAAAGGTTATTAAAATCTAAACAAATAACTTAATTTAGGTTATGTCTCACACCAGTGTAAAACCTAGCACCCTCTACCATTATTATCACCGCTGCTAAAAATGATTAAAATCGACTTTATTGTGTCTTACATCAGGTTGTAATGTTATTCAGTCAGCTAAAACATACCTGGAGTTTTGTTTTGACTCTTTCATTCATGTTTGAGAAATCCTTGAATTTCCAGTGGCAACCATTCAAGAAGCAAAACCACTTTCTCTCACCAAGCGCAACCTATTTTCACAAATCTCCTCCTTAAAGCTGCAGTTTCCTGCCCCACAGACCAACCACCCTGCACACCTCCTTCTTTCTGCTCCTTCAGACTAGCGGCAGCAGCAATTGGCAAACATTTGGTGGAACTGTGCCTTTGCTGAGCTCATTATACGAGCTACTTCTCAGTGTAACACTCCAAAGAACGGTTGTGAGTGTCATAAAGCAGAAATGTTGCAGTGATGGGCTAAAGGTGGAGTGTCAAAAAGAGCAGGAGCTTCTTAAAGAGACAGAGGACCAATTTCAAGGTGTTAAATTGTGAAGTCAAATTTCTATTAAGTTATGTTTGACATATACAGCTTTTTAATAACAAACTTGATTGTGCAGTTAAATGGCACTATGTGCCTGGAAAGTACACAATACGGTCCCTTTTAATTAAACATAACTTTCATTGCTGTAGCAAAATGTCACACTGGAGGATTCAGAAAATCCACCCTTTAATTCGACTGGGAAAGAAAAACTTAGATGTATCTCTGCTCAAACAACTGAATCAAATGACTGAATTATTCTCTCACGTCATGGAGCTCTGCATTTGAGTGTGCAGGACACTGGATGCATCTAAAAGTTGCAGAACGTAACTCTTCAGGACTGGAGTTGGAGACCCTGCATAGAACAACCTGGTTGTAGTCGTGTTGATGTGCACTTCCCACAGACCTAAAGGTTGAAAATGCTGTTCTCAAAAAAGGCTCAACATGTCTGGAACACAATATTGTTACCAAGAACATGTTTTCACGTTATAACTGGGTCATCATGAGGTTTTCTGCACCACACAATTAGCTTAGGTTACAGCATCAAACGAAGTGTTAGTGGAGAGGAGAAACAGACTTCACTGAAGGTGATGAGTAAATCAATATCAGTCAGGATGAAGAGACCGAGTCCATAAGTGAGGCTAGTTATGCTGAGGAAGAGGAGGAGGAAGCACAGAAGGGATGGTTGGTGATATGTTGTTGTGGCCGCTGCATGTTTTAAACTGATTGTGAAACCAACTTGATGAAAAACACAGTTTTTGACACATTACTGCTGTCGTTTAATCCCAAACGCAGTGCAGCATTCAACCTACAATTAGCTGTTTAAAGATTATATTGTGATTGACAAATATTAGGTTAGTCATAACTGAACTGTGCAGGCATTTTAGTGATAAAATATAAAGTTTTTATGTTTTTTTATTTATATTGACATAATTCCTGCAGAGAATTACAAAAATGACAAAACATTTACTTAATGTTTTAATGAGGTGTGATAATTTAATCTGCAAAAGACCAGCATGTTATTCTTAATCTGGTGGGTCTAAATGAACACATTTGTATGATCTTGACACTTGAAATAATTAGAGGCATAGATTTGGTAACATTTAAAGATGAGGCTGAGGTGATAAATGGGGAATTCTGATGTCAAAGAAATTAACAGACTACAAAAAATAGAGTAAAAAATTGACTCAAAAATGAAAAATATGACTAAATGTTAGGTCAAGAAGTCAAGAACCAAGGAGTCAAAAACAGACAGTGTCAGGGAACAAAACAAACAAAAAATGTTCTGCAAAAGCAGAATATGCAGCAAAATTACTAAAACTTTAGAGGAGGAACCTAAGAAAACAGGGAGGATAATTGTGACATGGTAACCACGGCAACACGAGGATCAGCGAAAGCAAACAGGAAACTTTTAACTGCGGAGGAAGAAGGAAAAACTGATTTTACAAAATAAAACAGGAAGTAAAGTGAAATAAACTGAAACCAAACCCCGACAGAACAGAAAACATAAAATTGATACCCAGAGTTAGAACCTTGTTTGGAAATCTCCACTCTGGCCTGGCCTCCTGGCTCCCCCCTGCCGTAGCATTTGTGTTGTACCTCATCAATCTCAAGTTGTGATAGCTGTTGCCGTTTGTGGATGTAGGAACACCGAGCTACTAGTTTTTTTACAGTTAGTGTTGACTGGGGATGTCAGAGTAAAAATTCCTCCCACGTTTCTTTCTATGCAGCCCCTCTGACTAGGGTTACATGAGTAGTAACATTCCAACAGATCCATGTTTTCACCTCTCGCCCATTTCCGTCTTGTTCCAGTAGCCCATTTTTCATCAAGGTGCTCTGGTTCCCCAGCGCCTGACGCAGACCTTGTCTGGCCAGGCGGCGTCTGAAACGGAACTGTGTGTCACATAATATTTATTCAAATAAAAAGCCATGAATTGTTACAAATGCCAAAAAATGCTCCCCAACTGAAAACTCCAAAATATAAATTTTAAAAAGTATTGCATCAAAAGGACTGCAAAGATAACTGCAATTGTTCAGAGTAAGATGACACAACTACCATAAAGGATTAATTAAATTTAAAGGTTTTTTTGATGGGTTTGCAAACATATATGGCTGACTGACCTGGTCTATCCTAGAGAACTGAGATGTGTTCAGTGAATTAACTCATTCAGTGTTTATGAAGGGCGGGCGGTTCTGCAGCTCCGTGATTCTCTCCCTGTCGTTCCTGCAGGTCCTTCAGTCGGAGGGTCTGAACATGGAGGAGGAGCTGTGCCGCCTGCGGAGCCAAGCGGAGCTCCACCGGATGCAGACCACGGTCATCGCCACCCTGGAGGGGGAGCGGGCGGCGCTGGAGAGAGACAGGGACACGCTGCGCAGCACGGTGGACGCCCTGCGAGCCGCCCAGCGAAAGGTCAGGAGCAGACAAGACTTGGATGGAGTCAAGCTGATTGTTTTTGTTTTTTTTTTGTTCAAACTACTGTTATCATAAAGAAGTTTTGTATAATATAAAACATTATTTTAGTATAAAGTTCTCAGCTGCAATACCTAAGTAAGAAACACATGAACTCAGAGCAGAAATCCTTGTCACTTCAGTTTTTCAACATGATTTTATTTAAAAATGAAACCTAAAACTAGCTTGTTCAGACATTCTGCATCAGCAGAATGAAGTCTCAGTGAATATGTTTAATGTCCTATTTGCAGTAAAATTTCAGGACATGAGTAAAGCTGCAAGTTAAGGAAAAGAGCACTGCATAGTCAGCATTAAAGAAATACCATAAAACAAGGTTGGTGAACACCTTCTGCACAGAAAGAGCTGTTAATGATTCGTTTTCTGATCTTCCTCCATGTCACATTGATTCCTTTTAAAAAAGAATCCAGCTTCTTTGTGTTCATGCAATTTTTACAGCCAATTAACACCACGTTTATTCAAGTTTTAAGTTTTCCAAGACAAATATTTTATGATTTGACATCATTGAACATAAAAAGAAACCTTGTTCTCCTTTTTTAGATGTCAGTATAGTCAATAAGTTCATGGTTTTCTTGGATGCTGTGATTTCCTGCCAGTAACTAAATGCAGCTGCTTCCCGCAATATCAGAGCCATGCAGCTTCTTGGCCTCTTTGGTTTATGAATTAAATAACATTAGTTGTACATCTGCATAGTCAGTTCGAAAATAAAAATTTGTACGTTTGAATATTTGATGATTCACTTCGTGAAACGGAAAAAGCCATGTACGACCCTACATCTTGACCACAGCAGCAGAGACTTTGAGCTCCTGGGGTTTAAATCGGTGAATGTTAAATGAAACATGAAGTGCATTCTACTTCCCTGAGCTTCAGGCCTGAATTTAACCCAAATGGAAAAATTACTTCTTGTCCCGTCAATTTTTTCATGTGTGAGCTCACTGAGCTATTCTGTGTGATGATAATGTAGTTTAGCTCAGAAACTGTTTAGACTGCAACAAACGGTAAGGATCATTGAAGCTAGCCTTCCCTCCAACCAGGACGTGCATTTCTGTAGATCCCACACATCCTGGACACAAACTGTTTATACTTTTACCTTGAGGTTGGCCCTATAGAACGCTATTTACTGGAACGAACCACCACAAACTCAGTTTGTTCCCCCAGGCTGTCTCTTTAATGCTTACATTGAGACTATACATATTTACATGAATTCAACCTTGTCTTTTCTTCTTCTTCCAGATTTATAGACTTATATTTGAATCTCTGTACATTGAGAGCAAAGTAGAACCAAAGTCAAATTCCCTGTTTTCATATACAAAAATGGCAAATGAAGCTGATTCTGAACTAAAGCTTAAACCGATATATTGATCTTTGATGCTGCTGCAGAAAAGTTGTAGTTTTTGTTGTTAAATTTAAATCTTAAACCAGAGGATTATTAAACAAACTTCAGAATAACAGAAATCCTAGTAATCCCTTGGTGATCTAGTATCTATAATTTAGCTTTGAACATAATTTTGTTAAACATTTAAATTCAATGTAGTTTATTTGTATTCAATTCACAACAAATGTCATCTCCAGGAACTTTACAGAAAAAAATAATTTAAATTCAATCACACATATATTCCAATTGATCCTAGCTCTCAAACAGTTCATTAAGCTCAATAACACATTCAATAAAACTTTTTTTCTCATAATTTTTATATTGGACAGAAGCAGACATTCCTACAAATAAATTGCTAGCGTTCTGTTGTATGTAAACATAAAAGCTAAATTTTAATTGTCTTCTAATATGAGAAGCTCATGGTTTATGGAGCTCCCATGTAGTTTTATCTGGGTTTTTTTTATTCATGACTTCTGTCTTCACTGTAGTTTATCATCTGGATCACAGTCAGGTTTGTCAAGAGACTCAGTCATGTTGGTTATCTCTAGCTAGATCAAATAGTTTCTTGCCTCATCTGTCCAGAAAGTAATAAAATGGCGTCATTAATCCATCCGTCTTCTGCCATCAGACTGACCAGCTGGAGCTCACCATCCAGACTCTGAGAGCGGAGCTGGAGCGTCAGGGCCGCAGTCTGGAGACCTCGCGGCGTCGGGAGGAGCAGCTGGAGGCGGAGCTTCACGAGGCCGCCCTGGAAGCAAAGTCTCTGGTCCGAGCACGCGACCAGGCGCTGCTGGAGGCCTCGCGGCTGGAGCAGGAGAAGGACTTGTGCCAGTCGGAGCTGGACGGCGAGCGGAAGGAAGGCCGTCAGAGAGAGAGGGAGGCGGCGAGACTCAGGCAGCAGCTGGAGAGCACAACCTTGGCTCTGGAGCACAGCAACCAGAGAGCGTGTGCCCTGGACGCTGAACACAGGTGCACTCGTATTTAACCTTCATTCTGCAATTAACTTTTACAAGACATCAGAGAGCGCGGCTTGGTTGCGCCGTGCCGTTATCTGTAATGTGGAATCTTCAGTCAACCCTCCTCTGACCCGTGTTCCTGCTGTGTGTGTAGACGTGTGTGTCAGCAGCTGACTGAGTCCAAGGAGCTCAGCGCTCGGCTGCAGGACCTGGAGAAAAAGCTCAGCTCTCGACTGAGCAGCATGGAGGAGGTGAAGAAGCAGCTGCAGGAGCAGCATGCAGAAGCTCTGGCCAAGATCAGCGCACTGTCTCAGGTGTGTTTTTGAAAAAAGGCTCACATTATACCCATAGTTCTGCTGCACAAGGTGAATATGCACTCTGAATTTACCTGAACAAAACAAATTCACTGCCAAAGAATTGGAGTTTTAAACATGCATCACACTCAAAAAGCAAAAGGAAAAGTTGCATAGAGAAAAGCGAGGGTTTCCCCCAGTACAGACGACTGTAAAACCGAGGGGGATGGGATTCCTCTGTGGGTCATAAAACTCCTCAACAGGGGGTCCAGAAATAATCTCCAGGAATTAAAATGAATGCAAAATTTATTGCTAATTGCATATTTTTCTGTTAATTGTTACAAGACAGAAAAATACATTAGTTACAAATCCATATAACTGTTACAGTGATTGTTGTGATTGTCATTATCCCAATGCTTAATTAGCATATTAACTCATTTCGACCTGTAAAAGTTGAGGTTATTAGTTTTTATGACTATAATTTCTGTGCTGCAAGCTGGAAAACTTGGAATTGCTGCATTTGTGCACAAATGAGATGAAACTGCTGTTTGATGCTGTCATAAACATACACAACAGAGAGAGAAAATTCACAAACGATATTATAGATCCCAAAAATACACTCCTCCTCAGTAAGTAGATGAATTATAGCCTTTTAAATGTTGTTAAAACTGAGGGTGACATACTTCCTTTTTTAGTTTATTGTTTGCAACAACATAATAATCCTTTTCATTATTGTATTTGGAACAAAATTATGTTTTATCCATCATCAATAATATTTATAATGACCACTCATTGCATGACTGTATTAACAATTAATAAAACAAATGTGTGTATTTTGCTGCCAGATTCTAAATTAATCATAAAATAATTTAAATATTGCACATACAAAACACATTTTGAAACACAATTGGTCAAACGACTGACCACTAGGTGGCAGCAAAGTGATTACAATATGGTCCTTGGTGTGTAATGAATATGCATCAAAAGGCATAAGTGGTGCAAACTAGCTGGACTTTATTGGCATATTTGAACATACTTAATGCAATCTGCTAATCTGTGAATCCTGTGCAGACGTATAGCAAATATCTGGTGCAAAACAATGTAAAAATTGTTTGCATGTGGATCAGATGTAGAAAACAACAGAAAATCCCTGTTTTGTCAAATTTCTGTGCAGAGGTTACATTAAGAAGGCTGTTACACATACATCTACCTTTTACAAGTGTTTTCAAGTAAACAATCATTAAAACCAACAAGAATATTCAGTTGTTTTGTTCAGCTGGGAGCTAATGTTGTACGTAGATGACCAGGCTTATATTTGTCCTATTGGCTCTAACAAAGTTTTACAAGAAAGGTTGTCCTTGAATCAAATCTCAGGATTTATATTAAACAGATTGTGCAAATCCTCCTGCTAGATATTCTTCTTTATGTTAATGCATTGTTTTTTTTTCTTTAGCATTTCTCAGATTTTAATCTTTTAATCCTTTCCCACCCACCTCCCATCTCCATAGGATCTATCCAGTGAGCAGAGTTCAGCTCAGAAACTCGTTGCAGAAGTCGACGACCTCAGGCAGAAGTTGCAGAGATCCGAGGCTGAGCTCAAGGCGACGACAGATTCTCTAAAGCGGTCTCAGGAGAAAGCCGAGTCGCTCTCACAGCAGCTCAAGACGAGCGAATCGCCTCCTGTTTCAAATTCAGAACTGTCGCACAAAAGCGAGGCGCCACATCTAGATCAAAGCCCTGAAGCCGGCAGAGAGCTCGCCCCGTGCATGACCCGGCGGCACACCACAGGAGAGTCAGAGCGGCTCCTGAGTGAGAGGGTGCTGGAGCTGGAGAAAGAGGTGTGTAAGCTTGTAAGCGATGTGTGTGTTTGTGTTTACGTGAAGGGTTGGGCTGTATTCTGCTAAAAATGTTGCTGTAGGGACACTCTGCGACTATCAGCTCACACAAGGCCACTTCCCCGAGCGTGGCGGTTTATTTCCAGAACTTGGGTTTTATCTCTGCTCATCAGTTTTAAAATGTCACCTCGGCTACTGTTAATCTTCCTTATCTCCTCTGCTGCTCCCCGGATGCAGCTCATGCTGTTCCTCTCTGCCTCAAAAACACACATTAACCCCAACATCAAGCTGTTAGAGTGGAGCTGCATCATCTCCAAGGTCAGGAATTTCATCCAGTGCATTTCTCAGCCAGCGCTGCATTATTGCTGGTAAACTTTTAAGAGATTAGGGACAGCTGAACATAGACACAGCCAGCTCTGGGCCTTAATTCCTGGTTCAGTCAGAAATATTTTGGTGCAGCTTTGATTCTTATGTAAAAACACTCAACAAGACGTGTGCATTTAAAATAAATAATACAATAAAATAGAAATATTACTAATAATTTTAAGTAGTGAAAGTGCTTAAAAGTGTAGAAACTGTATGGCTTTCTTATAATCATCAGAAGATTGTGCCACCCAGTTACACAAATGTTTAGCTCCAGTTTGAGATTATTCCATCTTTGAAATAATTAAAATTAGATTTAAAGGTGTAAAATTTAATTAGAGGGTGTGCACCAGTTCTGTACATCATTAAAAGCCCAACATTAATAATGCACATATGCCAACGATGAAACGATGTAAACTTCTAATCTTGGTGGTAAATTATCCCTCAAAAGCAGTTTGAAACGTCGTTGCTGCAGCAGCAGCTTGAGGTGGTAGTCAAGCTCCCCAACTTTTGCTTTTTGGTAGAAAACGTAACAGCTAACATGTGTCATCCAAACTGCTTTAACAGTGAAAAACTTAAAAACCAAAAAAGCCTCTTTACTCTCCACCACCAGCACATTTGGATCCAGATATTTTACTTTAGCATGTCCATATTTAACCTGGGAGTCTCATTTTATGTTGATAATACTCTGATCTGATTTTCTGCAGCAAACGCAAAAAAGTTGACAAATACTCTTAATTTAATAAACTTGCAGAAAGACATTTTTACCCACAGTGCAGAGAGACTAGTTTAGTCAAGTCAGTTTTGATTGGGTATGATTTCGGAAAGGACCCTCTGCAGGATGGAGGTGCTTATTAAAGCAGCAAATCTATTAGCTGTTGTTCTGTGCATTCGTCATCTGATATAGAAATAGCCCAATTTTCCAATACTGAAATTTAATGGCTGCAGTCAGAAGAGTGAATTGTGCTGCAGGAAAGCAAAATTTAAAGGTGCCCATTTACGAAGGAAGAAATTCCCGGCGTATGATTGAGTCAGCAGTGTTAAACATGAGGAAAATGTGGTTTAAAAAAAGAGCTGTCACACACTAAACCTGAGCTGCACGCGCTCAAATCCATGCTCCAACGCTGTTTCCCTACCAGGGTGTGCAAAAATACCGTCAGGCTGCTTGGTGGGAACAGAAATGAGCCGTGATGTGCTGCTGCAGATCAATTTTGGAGCAAGACACTTTTTTTTTAATGCTGTCAGCATTTTTCCCTTAGATTGTGTCTGACAATGCCTAATCAACATATTTAAGTGTGGGTTACACAGTGTCAAGTGTCAGTAATAAGTATGCATATTTACAGGGGGAAAAAGTTTAGAAATTTACCTTATGACAGATTTAGGATGAATTTCAGTGTTTATTGATTGATATATAGGTCAGATAGCTCTCAACGTCTGACCTGCATGGGAGTAATTTAAAAGGTCAGCTGCTGATTCTACTCAAATCCAAATCGCATGGATGTTTCCAGAGGTATTTGATACCCCGGTGTTGCTGCAGACCTTGTTAAAATGGACGCTTTTTCACCCTCCCTCAGAGAGCCGTGGCAGCGGCGAGGCAAGAGGCTCTGCAGATGCGCCTGTCTCAGTCCCAGGAGGCCTGTGAGCACCTCAAGGAGCAGCTGGAGGCTCTGCGCCGCCACTCCCTCAGCCTGCAGGACTCCTGCACCAGCCTGCAGACGCTCAACACTCAGCTACAGGTGACCACACACACAAGCAGCAGGACGATGATGGAGTGAGCTCGTTACCCCCAGGGTCGCTTCCGTAACGTTTTTGACCGAAACACATCGGCTATTTTCAAAGAACTAGTTCAACATTGAAGTGTTTAGAGTCACCGTCATGCAGATAGTTATGTGGAAAGAGTGATGCTTGCTGCACCATTTTACACTTGATCTATAAAATGTTAAATGCTTAGCAGAAATAGCATATTGTCAATAATTTATGAACCCACAAAGTTAAACATATATTTTTTTTGTGACCCCATTTTTTTTATTAAAACCCCAGATTGTCCTTATGAGTGCACTTTGGTGTTAGAGCAAATGTTACAGTGCAAACATTGTCCCTGCACCTTCACCGCCATGCATAAAGGACTCAGAACCCTTTAACTTGCTCTCAACATTACAATTTTCAACGAACTTTGTTAGGGATTTTATGTAATAAATCTGACCTTAGCACAATTTTAAGTTAGCTGCTGGATTCTCTTCATGTTTGTTCACTGATGTTCCTGAAGAAACATCTGAAATCTTCACAGAACAGCTGCGTTTACAGAGAGAACTCGATTTGAACTCTGCTTAGGAAATAGGCGACTCCTGAAGGAAATTGGTTGCTCTTGACTTTATTTAGGGGTATCAAAGTCAAGGATGGCAATCCAGAGTTTCTGATTTTGCATGAAAACTGATAAATTTTTATCATTTCATTCCACATCACAAATGTGCACTACTCTGTGTAAGTCTGTCAGATAAAATCAGAAAAAAACATGCAAAAGTCTTCAGTCAGCTCTCATTTTTATATACTTTCTTCCAAAAAGCCAAATCTCTTTTTCATGATTTAAATTCACCTTGTGTGGCAATTATTTGAGCTTTCAAAGATTTCTTTTACTGATACTTTCAATTTTTAGAGGAATTACTTAGGTAGTTTTTTACCATTTACATGTTGTGTCCTCAATTTGCTCACTTTCCTCATTCTTTGCTTGGATTGATGGATGGATTTGTTTGATAAAATTATATAAATAAAAAATATAACAATAAATAAAGAACAGTAAAAGTCTTAAGGAGACACAAATACCGAATATATTCATCATTTAAGATGCGCAACTCTTGAAGCTAGGTGTGAGTTGATGTTCACATCCATAGACATGGTCTGTCTGCCATATGCACACTCAGGTGGAGCAGGCCTCCCTAAACTCCCAGCATGCAATAGTGCTGGCACGCTGCAGCGAGAGCGAGGCCCGGCGCGCAGCGCTGGAGGCCGAGTCGAAGGTGTGGGCGCGGGAGCGAGAGGAGTCGGTGTCCAGGATGGAGGCTCTGAGGCGAGACCATGAGCGGATGACGGCGCTGCAGCAGCAGCAGGAAGTGGAGCTGGAGGAGCTGCTGGAGAAATACTCCCAGCTGAGGGCCGGCTACCGCAGCCTGGAGGGTCAGCACAGGGAGCTGGAGGGGAGGTGTGTAAACTTTCTCCCAAAACAACTTCAGAAAACCGGGATGCTTCAGCCAACAGTCTGAAGTCAACATTGCTGTTGGTTTCAGTGATGTTTGTGTTTTCAAGGTACAAGGAGCACCTGGATCGTAAAACCCAGCTGGAGGAGGAGGAGAGGGAGATAAAGCTGGAGAGGCAGAAGATGGAGGCAGAAGCCCAGAGGACGCTGGAGAGAGAGCGAGAGCTGGAGAGGCTGAGAGACGACAACGAGAGGTAACCGATCCAGACAGCTTCCTCAGAGTCACTTTCATGAGATCTGATCAGCCTTTCATGGCAGTCTTGTTCATTTGAATGCAGGGAGCTGCGGCGGTAATGCCTCTATACGAGGCACAGCGAGCAACACAAGAATCGATTTGAATGCAAATGTACTAAATAATGCACTGAACGCATTTTTGTCCCTGATTGCAAACGTTTGGGTTTGAGAACAGAAAAACAAGGCTTCACTCCATAAAACATAAGAAACAAAATTTAAGCACTTCAAGGGAGTGTAAAGTTTGTTTTGAGGACTTTTCAAAGATCTTTATTATAACGTCTGAATTTATGCAACACCGTTAGATATTTTTTAAAATTTGTTTTTGTGCAATAAATCAGGCATACAGAGATCTACAGTTCAAAATAAGTGGTTCTGATTGTAATTTCTCTTGAGGCTGATGGGTCTATAATATTAATGATCATCATAAGATGCTTGTGTACTATAATTAATTAATCAGCCATCATCACGCTGATGCAGCTGATTACTGACTGATGGAACTAATGACAGCCTGCAGGGACGGAGACTGAACACGTCAGACTGTAACACCCTATTCTATAGGAAACGTGCATGAATGCATAAACAATCAGGTGTAAAATGATTAATTCCCCCTGAAAATGCACCTCAAGTCGTTTATTCAGTGGTTTAAATAACATTGTCATGCAGTTTCAAACTAATAAGCACCAAAAAAACCTCATGCTTGTAAATGTACACCATTCAAACATTACGGTCAGGAATGTTAGCAAAAAAAACCAAAAGTGTATCTGTGTTCATGTTCACCCTGAGTCATTACTGTTTCTTTTCCTTTGATGAAGAAATAACAACAAAAAGGTGTGATGTTTGAGTAAAACTGCGTCAGTCAAGGTCATGAAAAACATTCATATTCTAGGCTCTGAAACACCTACAAGAATACAAAGTTGTTTGTCTGGAGCTCTGCCCCGTCAAGGACATTTTCAAGGGCCGGGAGAAAACATTTCTAGCAGATGGAAGGTCAAATCTGACCTCATGCACTAAAGTCATAAAGCCAAAATAAGAGAGTAATCTGTAAAAATGTTGTTTGGCCAGACTGGACACAAAACATTTCTTTGGAAAATCCAAGTGATTTTTGGACTTGGTAAAAATCTCTCAGGTTAAGCAAGCATGTGGTGACCGTAGGAAGAAACTTGTAGTAGAACCAATAAAACATTAAACTGAGAGGAGGTTTAACCCGTAGATCAAAAAACACAAAAACACTAAAGGAGATCCATTCTGCAAAATTCACTGTTTGTACATTTTTATTCTTTCGTTCGAGTCTCTACTAAAACAAACAGAAAAAAATCACCACCAAGCTGTTTTCTAGTAATAAGTTCATGTATTTTGATGTCTGAAAAATGAATTGAAGAAAAAAATCAGTGAGCACTGGCCTGTTACCTAGCAACCCCGTTACCTAGCAACCCAATCAGAGCTGGTCAGTTGGTTTTTTCCGCTGTACAATGTTTACTGGAAAACACGAGAGTTTAGTTGTTGACTTTAGGCCTGTCACAATAACAAGTTTTGCTGGACCATAAATTGTTCCAGAAGTTATTGTGAGAAACATTAATATTGTTGTTTTGAGACCATTTTTAAGTAATATAATGATAATGGCAAAATAATAATGCAAAAAGATCAGTAAACTTTAAATTCTGACAAGCATTTAACACTGGAACTGGAAGACATTTTAAACATCCAAAGTAAATAAACAAAACAACAAATAAAATACATTTTGACATCTTTGTAAACAAAACTGTCCTTCAAAAAAAGGGCTAGTTGAGACCAAAACACTAAACTATAGACTTTTATCATCCAGTTTTTGGTAGATAGAGGGAAAAAAAGAGATAAATGATAAATTATGCCAATGGAAATAATTGAGTTTGTTTAAATTTATCGTGCGATTAAATTGATTTATTGATTATTGTGACAAGCCCAGTTGTCTTAACATTAAGAAATAACTTTTTAGTTTCTTGATGGTTGTGCAGGAGGCTCCACTTCTGCTTCTCGGTCTAACTCAGGGTTAAAGATATACACTAGTACAACTGGACTCTTGTGGTCAGTAACAGCTTATTTGCAAAAAAAAAAACTTTTTCTGAACGAATCTTAAAAATAGGGAAAACTTAGACCTTGAAACCTTATCTCTGAGAATAATTTTGTATGAAAAATTACCCCATTCTAACTTGTTTAAAAGGAAACGAAATCAATTCACTTTATGGGAAATAAAAGAAAAGAGTTTACAAACTACTCCTTAGTTTCTCTGTTTATATTAATTATGCTCATCTAAGACATGAGACTGTCTTGAGAAAACAGAGTATCTTCAGTCAGAGGCTTCTTCCGATTCGCTGTAAAACAGACTGCTACAAGAGATCTTTCACCATCAACAATAACTCTGAACAATATGAATTAACCTACAACAACATTTAATTTCTCTTTGGGATCAATTTCAATTTAAAATCAGCTAAGCTTGTGACATAAAGTTGGATTGTTGCAGTTCCTTGTTGACCTATTTTTTTTTTCTCACTAATGGATCATTATTTTGTGCAGAGGCCTATTTATGCCACGTTGTCTTATTTTAGTTCTCTCATTCAGTTCAGTCAGTTCAGAGACTCTTAGAGGTGGAGTGGATGAACGTGGTCGGGTTCAGCCTTGAAAGTAAAGAGCCCAAGTTTCAGTATTTTGCAAGCAGTCAAGAAAAATTATACCTTTGGAAGCCTTAAAGCCAGACAAAACATTTTAAATTATTAAAGATTACCCTTCAGAGCACTGCTACACCAAATCACATCTGCCGTGGCTGAACCCTGATAACAAAGACGATCATACCATTTGTCTGTAACAGCAGTATTAGCTCTGCAGTTCCCTCTCAAAGCTTTGATAATCCAGTTATGTTGTTATTTTTAATATGTGCAAATTTAACTTTGATTATCATTGAAAAGGGAAGGACACGAGAGTGATTTTTCTTCAACCAGAGTTCTTAGAGATCATAAATATCAAATGGTTTCCTTTACCAGAATAATTTCCTGGTAATAACTTAAATGTCTGAGGTTTCTTTATTTATTATTGAAAAGGTGTATGATTATAAGATGATTTTGGGCAACAGCAGAAAGTATAATAAAATCTTAGTTCCACCTGCTGTCACAGCACAGAGAAATGGTTGCCAAGCATATTATTTAAGTAGAGGAAGCAATGCGACAGAAAGCTGCAAATTAGGTTTCCTCACAAAATTCAATATTTCAGGTGATTGCAGAAACCAATTTACACAATTTTAAATTTGCTTTGAATCATTGTCCTGTTCAAAATTCTAATTAAACCCAAGTTTCGGCTTCTTCACAGACAGCCTGACATTTCCTCCTAGGATTTCCTGATACTTGATTGAATCCATCCAACCTTGCACACGTTGCAGGTTTCCAGCAGCAGATTAATGAAAGCAGCTCCACACCATCACTGAATCATCTGGAACAAAAAGTATCTTGTTTATTTCTAATCCTCACAAGAAGAAACGTTGTAATATGAAACAAGCAAAGAGAATCAAGTCTGTTCCACTGAAAAGTTAATAAGTACGATCTTTGAAGATTTTCTCCAGGATTTTGCCAGGCTTAGCTGCTTTCTAGCTCTGCCAGTAGCCAGAGTGTTGTATAATGATGATAATTTCCGAGCTTCTGTTAGAGAGCGCTCGGCAAACTGTGACTCAGAGCCCTTCACAGGACACAACAGTGACGGTGCATGTTGGCGTTGCAGGCTGCAGGCCCAGCAGAAGGACTGGTTGGCCTCGCAGGCGGAGTTGCTGGCTCAGGGCTCTGTGCTAAAGGCGGAGCTGAGCGCCTCCCAGCTGGAGAAGACTCGACTGGAGGGGGAGCTCAGCGCCCTGAGGGAAACCAATCAGAGTCTGGACCTCAGCAGCGCTCGGCTCACCAGTCAGTACCAGGTAACAGCACACGCTAAACCCAGCCACCTCCTGCAGAGAAACACAGGAGTTTTGTACTTCACTAGTGGTTTTAAACAGGATTTTCGATTTCATAGACACACAGATGTATTATACACTTATGGTACAAACAAATTTATCTAAAAGAATGATGGGCAATTTGGAGGGGTTTAATAGGAGTTCCTAGCAGGTTTTAGTGAGCATTTTCTATAGATGTGACAGGGAGGAACAGCAGTAATACCATCAGTAGGGAGCAGTGGCTGTCTAATCTCACAACTGTGATATAAAAGGCATTTTCAGCTTGACATATCAGCCAAAAATGATGAATCTGTCCAAACAGAGACTGAATACCAAGTAGTTCTGAAGGAGCACAGGCATCTTTTACCATCCAAACCACTAAAATACAAACAAGTACAGCGTTTTAAACATGTCTGAGTGATGAAGCAGATGGAAATTGACTTTCTACAAAAGGTTTTAGAAGTCAGCTAGCAGATGTTGTATTCTGCTGCTTGATCCAGCTGCTCATGGAACCATTTCTGAACCACCTGGCACCATTATAGTATGGCTAAAAGGCTTCTGGGATAAAAAAAAAAGAGATATCACATAGGTGACTATCACACAGGGTTGTTTTTGGAATAAATTATAAGCTGAGCTGCACTTCCACCATTTTTATATTTGGGATTTACACAGACATGCAGAACCTGAGCTCAACTTTTTCATCTGACTGTTCCAGAGACTCTTACCTGAAATCATCCTTACCTTTTTCAAAAAACTTTGTCTCAAAACACTCCGACAGCCCAGATCTTGTGCAGCTGTCCTTCCTGGTTGCAGGCAGACTGAGGATCTTCTCTCATCTGTTTCCAGATGCTGGCAGCCTTGCTGTTGCAACCATAAGCTCAAAATTCAAGCTGAACTGAAAAAAACCTTCAAATAAAACAACAACACCTCTAGTAGCTCTGCCAGCAAACCAACAAAAGAAAATTGATTTGTAGTTCTAAACCTGTTCAAGGAGTTGTTTTACTCACCTTTTCTCTCCTATCTTACTTTTCTCATCTACAACATCCAATGAAATGTTCATGCCAAAAATGTGCTAATTAAGTGGTGATGACTTTTCTGACAGCCAATAATTACTTTCTCTTGCAGAGAAGTTGGCAACATTGTCAACAAGCGAATCAACAAGCGAACTACCATCAACAATAACAATGTATTTCTCAGCATTTCATGCATTCAAACGTAGCAGCACTTAAAGCAACAGAGGGGGTAAAATACTGTCCTGTCTGTTTAATGGGACACACACTGACAGCAGTGGAAATAAACAAGTCAATATTGCAGACATATTGGATATTGCTGTTGATAACAACCCTCCAACTTCCCAAGTCAGCATCCTAACTTTTGGTAATATTCGAGTCCCCTTAAAAAAATATCTTATGACTTCCAGGTTGTGATGCGTCTATTTATATTGTTTAGACAAAACGGGGATTTAAATACAGTAAAAAAAAACTGTGACTACTGTGAAGGACGATATACTCAGCTGGAATATATTTGATAATAAATTGTTACAACTGAGCAATAAAAAGCTGAGTGAACCTCACTATTTATTGGAAAACACTTGGGGTCCCTTCATACGGGGTCATATTTTTTGTGAATGCTATTGTTAACTTCAGTGACACCATACATAATAAATATTTTTGTTTTTTTCTGAACTTTTAACTTCCTAAATCCTGTTTTTAACAATTAATGTCACTGTCGCTCTTTTTTGCGTTGCTCAAAAGAAAAAAAGGAAGATTTCCCACATAGTGGAAAATGATCAAATATTAGATTTCAAACCAGGAAATGAAAAGAAACAAATCAAAATGTAATGGTTGTGTAAGTGTTACAGACTCCAGTTTGAATTTCATTCAGAACAGAAAAAAATGCCAAATAGACACTTTTCTCTTGTTAGTTGTAGCAAAGCAACATTTTAAATTCGTGGCAAAATCCACATTCTGGCCTAATGTGACGCCTTTTGCATCAAAACAGCCAAAATTATGCAAAAATAAAATAAAAAACACAAACTATGACCTAGGAGCCTGAAAATAAATTAAAATCTGGTACAAATATTATAACCTATACAGGAGTCAAATTAGCTCAGGTTAGTCAGGGGTTGGAAAGTAGCTGGGCCAATTTTGCTCAAAAGCAACAACAATTATCAATTGATAACTCAAAAAGTCTAATCTGCTTAATTGACAGCATGGAAGTGTTAATAATATATTTTAGGCTAGAGAGCTTTAGATTTTATTAACCTTCTCAGAACCAGGCTAGCTCTTTTTAAGCTAAGCTAACATTCTACAGTTTCATCTTTACATAATCAACACTATTCTTCAACCATTTGATGAAAATCTTTGAGTATCTCATGTTGCCAAGCTCTTGCTTTAAATGGCTGATCAGCAACTCAAAGCATAAATAAATAATGGCTTTCCTTCTTGCATCCTTTCTCCCAAATTACATCATTGTGTGCTTTACGCAATGAAAATTATTTCCCCTCAGATTATCTAATTGTGTGTTGAAGTTATTTCCTCTTTTCCACACCAAGTTGTTTGGTAGTTTAGATTCTCATTATGCAGTAATTCAGAGAAAAACACGTCTCAAAGTTCACATTGCTCCAGTAATTAATCCTTTGCTGCAGCATTTCTCTCTGATGGGGCTACATTTGACAGGACATAATAATTGGAAACAGATTTGCAAAGATTAAAGCAGATGAGATTATCTTTTTATGTTTACCTTCATCCTGCCAAAACAAGGTTTTTGACCTTTAAAAGTGGGTTTGAAAATTAGGAAATCAGTAGCGGTCATCTGTTTGTAGAGTTTTGTTTTCTTTTAGCTTTTTTTATGACACCGTAGAAATAAAGTCTCTACAAAGCAGCATCTAAGTAAATTGTACTTTACAAAAGTCATTTTGGAACATTTACATAGAAGTTGCCTTCTCTCTTGTTTTTCAGGTGTTTGAAGTAAGATTCTGAGATGTTCACCACAAATATTTTAATTATTGGCAAAGTTTCTCAAAAGATTGACGTCTTTTGTGAAGTTGGAGAAGTTGGACATATCCTCCTTTTTCATCCTTCCATCCACTTTGTGAAATCTTTCATCTAACAAGAAAACAATGCTGCCTCGATCATCCATCCATGTTTTGTCAATGTGAAGAAATGGCTCAATTTTAATCCCAATTTCATTATTAAATCACAGTTATGGTACTGCAGTATGTCTTCTAGCTCTCAGGAAAGCCTAAACTGTGACTAAGTTTCTAATTAAGTCAGATTTTTATTTTTTGTCTTTGAGTTGAAATGACATTTTATGGCTGAAGATTTCAAAATAGGAACCAATTTTTCCTTATAATATACGTATATAATTAATAAGTAGTTTGTTTTTTCTTTTATAACAAATTTGTAGTGAAATTAAATCTATAAGATATTAATTCAAAAATCCAGTTCTTATCATCTAATTGATATGTTTCATGAAAATACATTTAGAGTCGGCATTGAGGTTACTTAATGATCTCACTGAGTTGTTTATGTTTGTTCAGCTGCTGACGCAGCTGAAGGGGAACATGGAGGAGGAGAACCGACACTTAGCCGAACAAAACCAGAGTCTGCTGAAGGAGAACCGGGCCTTACTGGAGCAGAGCCTGGAGCGCCGCGACCAGCACTACTCTCAGCAGCAGGAGTACCAGTAAGTACACACCAACCTGAGGTGCTTTTAAATTTGTTTTGCAGGAATAATAAAAAAAGAGGTGGATTATAAAAGAAAATCATTCAGACAAAGGATTTAAACCCTGTTTTTGAAAAAAAAACAACAGCAGCTACCTTTAAATAGCTGGAAATGAATGAAAAGCCTCTTAGCCGTCTGTGAATAGGAACAGTCAGATTTCATATCAAGCATGCAAAAGGTTTGAGACTGTGAACAACGATTTCACAGTCCAGCAGCACTCAGCGGTCGACCTTTTGACTGACTCCCAGATTAATTCAGGTTTATAGTCTGCATGCAAAGCTGGTTTCACACTTACAATCTAATTAACCTAATTTTTCTGAATTCTACCTTTTTGAACCTCAATTTTCTGCTTTTATTCTTGAAAGAATCCATTATCCCTGCTAAGAATTATCCTGTAAAAAAAAAAAATCACAGATAAAAATGCTATTAAAACTTTGCTGCTTCATCATTGCTTGTTAAACATTTGCATCTACTGGTGCAAGGCCTATTGGATTGGGTATTTTTAACACACTTACAGGTTTGTTTTCAAGCCCGAATCAATTTATTTATAGCGTGTACAATCATTATCTTTCAGCATCAGCTGAAAGCAAGTAAGAAAAGCAGGTTTCTGAAAATATAAAAGCAGGTTTAGAGGGTTTTAATGGAGTAAAGCCGGTCTACAGATGCAGGTGGAAGCAGATTTAGCTGAGCGAGGAGCCGGCAGATGCTGCAGTCAGGTGAACGGGACCAATTAGGAAGTCTGTGATCATCCAGCTGATGGAGAACGGCAGCCGGGGACATCTGAGAGAAACATAAGAGCCCGGGGGAAATAAAAAGTGACTTGTTACCGAGTAGTATTTAGCTTCTGAAATATTTTCTCAAATAGTCAGCTGGGGACTGAAACAGCTAAAAGGAAGATCGATATTGGATTTAATTAGGTGGCAACACACATGATGTTTAATGAGTGTCTAAGATGTTATGTGCTGCAGAAACAAGGAACGGTTTATTACTGAGTGCGTCGCTTGAAAGCTCCGTTTAAACAGACGAAATGCCTCCTCTGGAGTTTACGCTGGTGACAAATACCAATATTAAGCATTTGATGTGGACAGGAAGCAACCAGTGGAGGAAGAGATGATTGTAATTCACTCCTGTGGGACTCGAACTTTTTCACATTACAGACACAAACAGCATGTATTCTCTTGAGATTTTATGTGAGATCAAAAAAGACGTGACCTGCATTTCCCCAAACGAAACCCAGTACAACCCATTGGCTTCAGCCGGTAGATCGAGCCCACCTGTGTGTTATTTCAATTTAAGCATTAATCCAACTGAGGTTTATTAGAAAACATTATTGAACAAAAAGCATCATGGAGGCCAAAGAAGACGCATTCAGGCAGAGAATATTGTTTAGTTTATAAGAACAATGTCCAAAACATTGACCACAGCAAAAAACTACTCCAGCCTTCAATTTTTATTTATTTAACGTATTTATTATTTCTAATTATGTATATTTATTTATTGTTCTTTATAATTCTTTATAATTATTTTTAATTTATTCATTTAGTATATAAATAAAATGTGTTTATTTGTATTTTATTTATTTAATATTTATTTCATTTCCCTTTGGGATTAATAAAGTATTTTTGAATTTAAATTGAATAGAACACAGCGTCCTATAATACATGGTGGAGGCAGCATCATTCTGTGGGGAAGTTGTTAAGAGATGATAATGAGATAGTTGGAGCAATACTGGAACAAACTGGTTGGAGGCTGTAAAAGACTCGAATCCAGCACAGATTTTCACCTTCCAGCTGGAAAACAGCCCCAAACGTCCAGCATATAATTTACGTCAAAGCATGGAAGACATGGAAGATACATGGAAGAAAGTCTGGATGTATAAATCTGACTGAGCTTGTGTTATCTTTCAAAGAATAAGGCACCGAGAAATGTGCCTTATTCTAGATATGGAAAGCTGTTACGGACAGATTCACAGGTGTAACGTAGTAAACTGTGGTTCTACAAAGTGCGGCCTGTTGGGGCTGAATAAAAAGTCATGCCATACTTTAAAGATTTTTATTTAATTAAAAAAAAAAGTTAAATCATGTATCATCTTTCCTCCACTTTAATTATAAGCTACTTTATTTTGCTTTATCACTTGAAATACCAATGAAATAAGTTTTTGGTTGTAATGTAACAAATGTGAAAAAGTTCTAGCTTTGCAAGGCGCTACATCTTTAAAAAAAAATCCATGTTTCTGTTGCTCATTAAAGCTTCAGCTGAGATCTTTTCTAATCAGTTTTCTTCTTCACCTGAATGGTTTGATTTGGTTTTCACCAGAAAGTGCTCTGAGGATTGACAGAGGGCTTTGTTTAAACCCAGGTCTTTGTTCTGTGTGAACAGCTCTCCATCCTAAACTGAGCAAACTGCTGGACGGCTCATTAAGATGAATAATCTTATTCAAACTAATACCGGAATGGAAATTTGGAAGACGAGTCGTGGAATAGCGGCTAACTATTTGCTGCACACAGAGTCATTAGAAGTTAAGTTATATTTTCCTTTCTTGTGTTTGCACTTGTCTCACAGTAAGAAGGCTTTAAATTTTTAATGTTAGCTGTTCAGGTCCGTCTGTGGGGAGTTTGTCTTTCCTCCTGTAGGCAAAAACATTCATGTCTGAATGTTTGTGGTTTCAAATTGACCTTGGAAATGAGTGGGAGCGTGCATGATTTATAGCCTTGCACGTCTCTGTGAAGGACTAACGACCTTTCCACGTTGCACCTCGCCTCTCGCCCAGTGACAGCTGGAATTGGCTGCAGCCCCCATCTCCTCTCCTCTCCTCTGCTGCAGCCCTGAACATGTAGCAGGATGGCAAAACCATCAAACGTGTCACCTGTGAAAAGAAAAAAGTGATTCACCTTGAAAAGATTAGATTTCCAACAAGATATTGTAACAATCGTCTTGGTGTTTGTCGTCTTTTGTTTCTGGGCAAAACCAGAAACAAAAATATTATGTGCAACTAGAAAATAGCCACACCACATACATCTTTATTTGCTGATATGTGCATAAACTACCTTCATTAATTCTGAATGGACACATGATTACAGGAGCGTGTGCACATTTAGGTATCCAAAGGAATTATGATGATAATACATCACATTAAAGGCAGAAAATCTTTCTGAAATTATATATTTTTTTAAATCAATCTGGCTTTTTAATGCTTTGCTGCTGTTGCACATATATTTCCAATACGGTGAATCAATAAAGACATCTTTGCTGTAAAGTAAGCTTACTTTAGCTCTATTGACTTTTTTTAAAAGTTTGCCATAGGTTACATTATCTTAGTATTGTATATTTTAGATGATCATATCATTCATACTTTAGATTAGTTTACTTTAGATTGTCTTTGTTTAGCGTAGTAAAGCTTGGTTTATAGCCTAGCTTATTTTGGTTTACCTTAGTTCACCAAAGATTATTGGAAATTTATACTATTATATATATTTTAGATCACTTTAATTTCCCTTATTTTTTCTTAGTTTACTTTAGTGCATGTTATTTTAGCTTATAATAGTTTAGTTTATTTATTCAATTTATTATTTTAGTTTATCTTAGCTTGTTTTAGAAAAGCTAAGCAAATCTTATTAGATCATTTTATTTTTGATTACCTTTTGTTTTCCCTAGTTTAGGTTAATTTAGGTAACAATATTATGTCTTAGTTTAGATTATGTTATTCTTGGTGCTACTTTATGATAGATTGCTGAGTTTATTTTAGTTTATCTTGTCTTAGTGTTAAGATAGTATATATTATTTTAACCTATCTTCAATTACTTTATTCTTGCTTATTTGTTTATCTTTTCTTAGATTAAATTAGTTTATTTTAACTTTAATCTATCTGAGCTGTAGTTAGCTATCATGCCTTACCTAAGAGCCATGTCTTGTTTTTTTTTACAACATCAAACTCTGTGCTGCTGCTGCTGTCCAGGATTTTCTTGGCAAAACAGATTTGTAATCTTACTGGTATTTTCCAGGTGAAACACAGGAAAACATTTTATAATTTGTTGCAAATTCAACACAAAGGACATTTTTGTCAGGACAATAATTTCATAGTTTTTTTGTTTTGTTTTGTAAAACTTCATAAACAAAAAAAAACAATAATTATAGCCGTGCCGCTAGTGACATATTTACAAATGTTCTACCAAATAAAGTAATAAATCACAATTAGGCTTACTGTTACATAATTATGCCATAAGTTATTCTACTGCAGCGTTGTCAGTTTCATGGCATATTCTTCTTTGTACTGATCAAAACATTTCTCCATGTAAGTTATAATGACAATCTGTTTAGCAGCTGTTTACTCTGTTCCGTCTGAACCCAGTAGGTGTGGGAAGAACAAGACTTTTGTCTTTTATCTGGCTTCAAAGCTACCACTGTGTTAGGATGGACAAAATATCCAGAGTTAGAAGCACGAAGCAGCTGTTCACGTCAAAAAATACTGCTTCTGTTATTTTTAGGAGGGTTAAATTATTCCTAAAGCAGCAGCCTGAGTTTTAATCTCCACTCATGTAAAACCGCAGTTCATTTAATCTTCTGTGAAAGTTGTGAAAAGATTCCAGCTCAAACATCACAATGCACTCAGCTTTTCTGTTTCTTTTTTTTTTTAAAGTAAGGTCACAGTGGGATAAAATAGCATATAAAAAATCAGCTTAATAAAAGTGATATAAACTGGTAATGTCTGCATGAAAGACATCAGCTATTCCCTCCTTCTCGTCTAATGATTCATGCGTTTGCCTTCAGGGAGAAGCTGAGTGAGCTCCGTCGGGAGAAGCAGAAGTTGGTGGAGAAGATTATGGATCAGTACCGAGTCCTGGAGCCCAGCATGCAACCTCCAGCCAGCAAGGCCAAGTACAACCAGAGTTACCCTCACATTACACCATTCTGCATAAAATACTGCCGCGTGCTCAGAAATACTTCCCTCATCTATTTTACTTTTAACTTGCACACACCAAGTGGTAATTAGTGGGTTTTCTTTAAGATCAAAACTCAGTGGTGCAAAAACTGTAAACAGGGAACAGAATAAATTAATGTTTCACTAAATGACCCTAAACTTTCAGGAACATTACAGATTTTAACAGTAATGTGTTTTATTTATTATCTAACATTAGCAAAATATATTTTAATAATTTATAAACATATAGTTACTTTTATGCAATTGTAATATGTGAAACTTAACTAAAAAAATAAAAAAAACTGTATTAAAAACCCCGTAGTTTAAAAACTACGGGGTTTTTAATACAGTACATTTCATACTGTATTAAAAGTATGAAATGTATGAAAGTATGAAATTTATTATTATAATAAACATTTGCCAACATTGTCAATACATTAAATAATATAATATATTGTAAACAAAATTATTTATTTGATCAAAACCATATCATTTACCGTCTAGAGACACAAGTTATCACAAACATAACTCAATACTTATTAAATACCATTTTTATCATTACTGGAACATTTGTTTTGCTTAGAGTAAGTAGAATAGGAACAAAAAGTCAACCATGAACTAAAAAACACCAGTAAGTAATTTTTTAAAGTTATTTCACTAAACTAGAAGTTTCCATTTCTCTATAAAGTTGAACTGTGACAGATCAGAAGAAGAAACTAAATAATGGTCCCTGATGCTGCAGACGTTTTGTGTTCACTTTAAATAAACATATATCAGTAAATTAAATAGTTATAGTCAATATCTTATTCATGCAGGAGATTAAATTTGCTCTGGCAATTAAAAATTGTTTACTGTTAGTTTTAGTCACATTTATTTTAAAAAATAGATTTTATTATGGAAAAATACAGTAAGTTTCAGATTTTAATAACAAATATCTCAGCTGATGCTCTCATGCAGGAAAGTATCTCAGTGAAACAAAACCCAGATCAGATGTAGCTTCTATGGTGAGAAAAACCTGAGAGAAACATTAAAACATTAAAATTAAAACTATAGAAATGACAGCAAGTGATGCAAATTGGTGAAAGAGAAAGTGGTCAGTTTGACAATATCATCGTAACTACAAGATCTCTGAGCTTTCCTAAAAACCTGGAGTTAGAACCAAAAGTGGTAAAATATTGCTGTAGATTAAAAATATCTTCAGGCTGATGATGTTTCATATTCAAGATTTTAAAACAGGAATCATTGTGTTGAATAAAAAGAAAAAGTTCACATTAAAGCTTTAACAAGTTCATCAATATTTAAGGTTAACTGCATTTTTAAATTGGCCAAAATAAGACAATCCACATGGAAGAGACTTCAATATATATCAACAGAAGTTCAGATTCTATGAACTCTTCAGAGTCAGAAAAACTTGGATATCTTGAAGATTCAGGACACTGTGTGCCTGGGATACGAGGTTAATGTGGTAACATTCAAACAGTGAAGCAAGGACGTTTTAAAGGGCCTTGGAGCAGAGCAGTGGTCAAATATGTGGTGATGCATGTATTTATCACAGCATTTCTTAGCTCTGCCTCAGTGAGTCAACATGTTGAATTAGATGGTTTTAAAAATAAAATTACAATAAATCAGGTTTGTTGAAGCAGATATGGCTCTAGAATTAACATAATCAAAGATCAGTGCCTTACAGAAATCTATATTTATCTGTAATGCCTTTTCTGTCTTTACTCAAATTATATCTAAACAAATTATTTATCCTCAACCTGTTCTGTCAGATCTAAACAAGAGTTTCTTTCTGCATTTTAAGAATTGAAAAAAGAAAAAAAAAACTTTATCAAGCTGCAGAGCTAAAACATTTTATGGTCAAGATTATTTTCTGTCATTTCTTATATGTTTGATCGGTTTTAATATTTTAAAACTGAACTCTGCATGACATTAGACAAAATCCATTCATTTCTGTCCTTTCCTCACTCGTAAGAAGCACATAATTGCAAAATTGGCATCAATTCGCAGGCCAAATAACTGCTGAAGTCGTGGATAATTGTCAGCCATCTGTAACTTTTAGTCATCTCAGCCACTAATTCTGTCTAAATCCTTTTAAGAAGCACTTGAACATTATTTCTCTGAGTTAAAAGACAAGAACTCGCCACCCTGCTGCTTTCTGCTCCGTCTAACTTCGGTTTCCAGTGTGAGCATGATGGTAAACATGACAGGAAGAAAAACTGGCAAAAGAGCAGGAGCCAAATCCTCTTTGATAGGTTTAAGAGCTTTGAAGAAATAAACAGCAAATATACTCAGATACTTTGGGGGGGAGGGGAACGTTTTTCATAATTATCTTAATTATTTTGGATCATTTTTCTTGTCTGAACTTTTAAACATCTTACAATGTTACTATCACAAAGGTAATTGTTGTCAAAGTGATTCTTAATTGTGACAGAAGAAAAATTTATTTAAACTTTGTTTTTTTAATAATAATGAAATTGAAGTGTATTCAACCCAAATTACTTTGGCACCCTTAAATGAAATCAAAAGCAGCTAATTATCTTGTGAAAACATCCTAATCATTACTCAAGAGGTGCCTGGTTACTCTGGAGGAGCTGCAGTGAGAAAATCCTCTGGCAGGACAATTATTAGCCACAATCTGACTTAATGTGGCCAGAATAAAGCTGTAGGAAGTCCTGCTTAATAACAGGCCATGCAGTGAAACAGAAAAAATGAGGAAGGAGGTGCTCTGATCAGATAAAACTGAAATAAAAGTTTCTCTTTCATGCGAAAGACTACATTCCCCATGGTGAAACACGGTGGTGGCTGCATCATGATATGAGGACATTAAAAAGGAAACCTCTTAGAGGCTGCAGAAGATTTGTTGATGGAGAAGAAATTCACTTTCTAGCTGAACAAAGACTCCAGACATACAGCCAGAGATACAAAAGAGTATTTTAGCTTATTTATGTGTAAGAATGGCCCAGTCAAAGTCCAGAACTAAATACAATTAACCATCAGTAATTTTATTTATATAGCACAATTTCAGCAACACGGTAGCTCAAAGTGATTTACATGAACTTGGGTGAAATGCAAATGAAACAACTAAACCAAAAGAAAGACAAAAAGGTAAAAGTATAAAACTACATATTGGCTCCCATGTTTAATAAAACTAAGAATAAGTAGTCCATAATTTAAACTAATAGGGTTTTTTTATGGATTCTTGTTCTGATAAAACTAATGTATGTTAGATTAACATAACATACTTTTTATTAAATAAAGCCTGAGGACTGGAAGCTTTTATTGCAGCAAAAGGTATTTATGAAACTTTCTGACTCAGTCGGACTGAAGACAAAGTAATCTCACACTTTTCAGATTTTAATTTCTAAGAAATAAATTATTTTCCCCTCCACTTGACAGATATGTACTTACTCGCTAATGCTGTCATACTTTTTAAAAAAGCAGAAAATGCTACAAAACATGAAAGCATTGAATAAATACTTTTGCTTTCATGATCAGTTTTGGTGAAATTCAGCCTGCTTGTTGCGTAATCAGGCGGAAGCAACAACATGCGAACACTAATGATGCTGAACGTCCACCGAGGCTCTTCTCTTCTCTTACTAACACTTGGCATCCGACCAGTTTGAGGGAAACCAGCTCGCGTACATAATGTGAGTCGGCGTGCACCGAGATGCTTGACCCTCTTTGTGAAAGGTCCCCGTCTCCTGTGTCCTCACAGAAAGTCTAACTGGATCGCAGACAGGATGAAGAAACTAATCAAGCCTCGGGGAGGAGGAGGAAGGGAGGGACGCGCCCTCTTCACCGCCGCAGGCAGCATAGAAAACCTGGCCGACAGCAACGAGTTTACACCAGACCCACACACACCGAAGCCTGGTGAGATCTTACACACACACTGATCAGCACACAACCGGCCTTTTTCAGACTAACTAACACAGAAACATCAGCTGACTGGTTTTCACAGAGATACGGCATGAAGGGAGGGAGCAGGCGCGCATACAAATCATCTCATGACTACTGAGTGTGGTCTGCACTGATAACGCTCTCATCTCCTCAGATCTCTCCTTGTAAAGAGCCTCGACACACTGAAGCTGGGCTTTTTTCCTGCTAACTGCACATTGAAGGGAGTTGATATGTGAGGCTTTATTCCCTTTTGACGCCTTCACTGACATGGAAATCTCACTGCAGGTGTCTTCAAAGCAGCTGCGTCAAATTTCACCTGGATTTTTAACGCTTAGGTTCGGTTTTTAACCAAATAATCGTGTTCTCAAAGTATTTAATTGTCTCAGCACTAAAGACTCTAACTGCTCTCACTGGGGGGGTTCTAGGTTTTTAATCATCTTTAAGTCAAAGATGCAGCAAAAAAATAATTAATTAGTGGATATTTCCAACAAATATCCCTCCTTCTGGTTTTGTTTCACTTCAAGAGAAAATTCTACGTGACAAACTAAAGTATTAAAGAACTGCTTAATATCCCTCACATCTCAAGATCAGATTTTTCCATCCAAGCATCCTTTCTTCAGCTCATTACTCATCTACTTTGCATTATGTTTTCTTTTAATGTATTCTCTTTTTTAAAATAATAATCTGAACTGTCTTTAAACAGGGCCATCCGTTTTCAGCAGGGTGTCATGAGTATTGAAACTACTATTTTAAAACCTGTGCTGTGGAAGATGAAAAGACAGTAAACCCTGTACCTTGTGAGAACTGAATGTATTGAAAATATCTCTCACTCAGCATGTAAGCCGAAGGGGAGGAAAAAAAAGCTGCTGCTGTTTCACTTTTTGAGTTTATTGTCTTAAATGTTGCTATTTCAGCAGTGCTAAAGCTGGTAACGTTGAGGGGAGAACTGCAGCAATCCAATTCACTAAACGGGTTTGCCACTAAAAAGCTCCTGTAATCAGAGGTTTTTATCTTAATGATTAAGATTAGAGCTGAAAGCAGCGAAGAGCAGAACCTCACTGCAGCGTCCACTGGAAGTCGTGTAAATTTAATGACTCAGTTCAGACCTGCACCTGATTTTGCATCAGGTAGAAACATCAGGTGCCATGTTAAACTTGTGTTTTTTATTTATTCCATATCATCGATGTACTATGCAAATCTGTTGATGCGTGACTTCCTGGGGTTGTAAGCTTGAAAGTTATATGCGCCAAGTCTAGAGCCTTTTCTGTGATTCTTATTAATGGGTGCCTTCACACCAGTCCTGTTTAGTCTCTACTTTGTCTAGAAAACTCTGACGCAAACCAAAAAAGCAAACTCAGGTCCGTCTAAAACCTTACGTCTCGGTTTGATTAAAGTGAACTCTGGTGCAGTTTGAATGCATATGTGAATACCAAATGGGCCGTAGAACGCTCCAAAAGCAGGAAGTGAACAAAAGCATAAGGCATTCTGGGTAAATATAACCAAAACGAACATGCAAGGCTAGCACTAGCGGGAAAAATGGCTTGTGGTTTTTAACCAATATAAAAGAGAAATCCTGCAA
Organism: Xiphophorus maculatus; assembly: GCF_002775205.1. Lineage (NCBI taxonomy): Eukaryota > Metazoa > Chordata > Actinopteri > Cyprinodontiformes > Poeciliidae > Xiphophorus > Xiphophorus maculatus. Next base: position 13,912,557 of record NC_036465.1, on the reverse strand, counting down.
TTACTAAAATTTGATGCCACTCCATTTCTTTTCACATGTTATGAAGAGGGAAGTTGCGTGTTGTGTCTTCAGAGGTTTTTGTGTCATTACCTTTCAGTTCTTGGTGCATCGCCGTCACAGGCGAGGAGGAGAACAGTTTTTCAAAGGGCTTGGATCATTTGACTTAACGCAATGTGACAGAAAACCGCACCAGCTGAAAATGTTTAAGATGCTCAATTTTGGTTCCCAATCAAACCGAGTTTATCACCTGCTTAATGTCAGGAAGTCTGTTTCTTTCTTTGACTGTTGGCATTTGCTCTTTAGTGAAACTACTACAGATATTAGAACTTCTTAATTTAAAAGAATAAAAGTATAGTGAGTTGTTTAGTGTATTGATCAGAACAGATCATTAGGCATTGCAACCTTAGACAATAGAAAATGTTGACACTGTAGTTAAGGCTGACTTAAGTTCATTATTTTGGGTTTCCAACAAAAGTGTTACCATTATTAAACTAGAGCTGGTCTTAGAGCAGGTTCAATTAATAAACCTGAAGCCATCTTTGGTGAAAAACGTACAGGAAAACCTCACTGATGTTGGAGTTTCAGCTGGAAAAGTTGTGGCTCTTTTCCACTTCCACCCACTAGGCTCTACACGATGATAAACGTTTTTACTAGCAACAGAATAGAATATTTTTTTATTATTCCCCAAGGGAAAAATACTCATTTGTTGAGAAGTTACTCCCATCCAAAGCAATCAATGCTTTAGCAGCAAGAATAATTATTTTAATTGAAAATGTTGCCTATTTTGTAGATAAATGGTCTTTGATCAATTACAGACCCTGCGTTTAACTAGATTAAAAGTTTTAATCGAGTCCCACCACCACTCTTCATACCGTTTCAGACCTCCGCAGTGCTCCAGTTTCTCCGTCACTCTTGAGGAAAACCTCATCCAACCCGGAGCCGGACATCTCGGTTCCCGGGACTCCAACCGTCGCACGCTACGGACCCCGGAGAAAGCTGGGCTCCCGCCATGGCTGGGGGATCGGTTTGTCCCGAGCGGGCACTGGGGTCTCCCAATCGTTTAGTCCCGGCGACAACAAGGCGCCGCCTCGCCAGCGGCTTCGCTCCAGTCAGAATAGCACCAATGTCCTGTGGGAGGGGGCGGGGAGAGAGAAAGAGACGCCTCAGGATGCTGCTTCCCTGACCAGCCAAGAGAGTATTGATGAGGAAGGAGCTAAAGGTGAGGAAGATGTGCATCAAATGTTGGCGTAAATGAAAACATTTATTAAATTAAACACGCTTTGTGATCTTTTCTTATTTTCAGACATTCATCACTCCAGTGATGACACATCAGCACAGGAGAAACCTACAGATGCATCTGCTGTAAACTGATGATATATTTTATATCGGGTCCAAACTGTCAATACACACGAGATTTTCTCAAATATGATCTTTATAGAGTTTTTAAATACAAAATAAATAAATTCTTTAAATGTTGCTGACTTGGAAATAAATCATGTCCTTAAATCTCTTAGTTAAACGTCACAAGTGTCCCACACCTTGGTTCATTAGTCTCTAAAATTAAAGCCAGAGAACTCAGCCTCCATGCAGAGCCAGATGTCCGTACTTAGACATCTGGCTCTGCATGAAAATTTAACAGCTCTTTCCTTTACATCCACGCTTCAGATCTCCATCAAAACTCTCCCTGCAAACAGAAAAGAAGCAGCGGCAGAATGTATGTTTTACAGCAGATAAAATGCTAAAACTAGCAGATAAAATGATCTGCTGTAAAAGATTACAAAAAAATTCAGGCATCCAGAAGCAACCCGGAACGCCTCCCTGGTGAGGCGTTCCGGGCTCGTCCCACCGGGAGGAGGCCCCGGGGAAGACCCAGGACACGCTGGAGGGACTATGTCTCTCTGCTGGCCTGGGAACGCCTGGGGATTCCCCCGGAGGAGCCGGAACAAGTGGCTGGGGAGAGGGAAGTCTGGGCCTCCCTTCTGAAGCTGCTACCCCCACGACCCAACCCCGGATAAAGCGGAAGAAAATGGATGGATGAATGAATGAATGAATGAATGGATGGATGGATGGATGGATGGATGGATGGATGGATGGATGGATGCGGTCGCCAGGAGAACGTACTTGTCTGTCTGCATTGTAACGAGTGTAAAGTTTTCTGGAGGGGTGATTATGGTGTGGGGTTGTTTTTCAGTAGCTGGGCTAAAGGAACTCTGAATGATTCAGCATACCAGAACATTTTGGACAATTCCATGCTCCCGACTTTGTGGGAACAGTTTGGATCTGTCTCCTTCCTCTTCCAACATGACTGTGCACCAGCGCACAAAGTAAGACACGGACGGCAGAATCTGGTATGGATGAACTGGACTGGCCTGCACAGAGTCCTGACCTCAACCCGACAGAACACCTGTGCAATGAATTAGAGCGGAGACTGAGAGCCAGGCCTTCTCGTCCAACATTAATGTGTGACCTCACACATGCACTTCTGGAAGAAAAATCCCCATAAACACTCCTAAACCTTGTGGACAGCCTTCTCAGAAGAGCGGAAGCTGTTCAGGTGGACCAACGTCATAATCCTATGGATTAGAAATGGGATGCCACTTCAGCTAAAAGTATATGAAAAGCAAACCTTCTAGGATATTGACAATGTGCTCCATCTAGCATGGAAGCTAAAGCTTGTTACCTAAACAGATATTTGTCAGGTTGACCAACATTATTTCACACTGTTCAGTTTAGAAACATTTGGTTTTAGGTAATAAAAAAATAGCTTGAAAGCTAATGGGAGGAAAGGATTTAGGGTTGGAAGCATCCAGACTATACTGTCGCATTGAGAACATGACAAAGCTATTTTACTCTCTTACCTTTTCATAAGGAAACAAGAATTTATTACCAAGGTCACTGACTTGTTCACTAACCCAGATATTTACCTTTGAGAGATGAACCAAGGAGTTTGAGCAATTTGACTGACTTTTGCAGATAATCCACGTTATTTTGCTGCTTATACGAAAGGTTTTGAGAAATTCACTTACTGCTTTGCAAATGTCGAGGATCATTCAAGAAATAAACCAAAGCGAATGAGGAAAAAGTGTAAAAACAAACGGGCTGAAAATAAAACAGATTGTGTGTAACAGTAAAAAAAAATGCACTTTGCAAACAAATAGACAAAAGTCAAATGTCATGGTGTAGTCTGGTTTAAATGCCAACGAATAAAACTGAGTTTTCAACCAGGTTTTGAAAATGTCAAGTGTTGGCGAGGTCTCCATGTGAAAGGGCAGGTTTGGGCCCAGCCTCTATAAAAGGGTCTTCTCTGTGCTTTAAAAACCAGGAGACTCCGATCCGCTGATGTCAGCAATCTTCAGTCAGCAGAAAGTTAAAGATGAATAAAGTGGGATGGTTCAAAAGAAAGTAAATTTAATGACAAGCCAGTGTAAGAAAAAGTCATGGGAGACCGTGGTTAAAAACCAAAGACTGTTCAGGGAGTTAAACCTGTCGCAAGTGAAAGCATTAAATAGTTTTTTGAAGATAAAGAAAGATCTGCGACATCAATCTGAAGTTGATTGTTTTTTTATTTTTTACGTTTTTAAATCTTCCTGAATTATTAGCACAAACCTGAACTGGAGCAGCGTTATGAGCTCGCTAGCAGAGTGACCATCACCACTATAATAATAAATAAATACTGAGTAGATTTAATGATAGTAGTTAAAGTATCAAGCGTGGTCATTTTTACCCTCAGTTTATAACCATTAAACAATCTCAGTCTGACACGTCGTCCTCATGTAGGCGGCCGACGCCTCGCGGAAACAAACTCCCAGAATCCCATTTGCCACAGATATAGTTGAACTAACTGTTAGATTTTATTGAGTTACTCCAATTTCCAAGATATCTGCTCTGTCCATCAACCAGGGTGAATCCTACGGTAAAACACAATTTAATAGCGACTAAATCTATATGTGTCTCATTGAGTCTGTCATAGAAAGTAGTTTCTATTTGTGGACATGTTGCTGCATGTGCAGAATACCGTATAATGTCTTGTTAGAAGGAGCGCCGCTAACAATGCCGGGGGTTTCTGCCACAGTCAGCGCCAAAATGATATCGCTGCTTTGTCCGATATTAAGACAGCATAAAGAGAAGGAAAAGTTGGCCTTGTAGCCATTAAAGTAAGGAAGGAGAGATGGAAGAGACAGAAGAAGGAAGGAAGGAGAAAATGGGGTAGGATATAAAGGGGGAAAAAACAGAAATACATGAGGTCACAAGAACAAGGGAAGGAAATAAGGACACAAAGAAGGAAGAATAGAAGGAAGGAAATAAGGAAAGGGAGGAAGGAAAGAATGGATGGGAGAATCAGAGGAAGGAAAGGACATAAAGAAGAAAGAATGAGGAACAAAAGGAAGGATGAAATGAGACAATGAAAGGGAAGGATGGACACAGGAATAGGAAGGAAACAGGTAAGGAATGGAAAATGGAAAATACACAAGAAGGAATTAAATGAAGGAATGGAAGGACATAAGAAAGACTGGAATGGATAAAACAAGGATTGAAAGAAAGGAAAGAAGGACACAAGGCAGAAATAGAGGTTGGAAAAGGTTGAAAATGAAGAGAGAAAGAAGGGACTCAGAAGACAAGAAAGGAAAAAAGGGAAAGGACATTGAAAGGAAGTATAGGAAGGACACAAGAAAAGAAAGAATACAGGAATACAGCATACAAGGAAGGAAATAAAACCTGGAAATGCAAATATTTATTCCATACTCGATATTTCTCTTTTTCCTCATATTTAAGACGAGTCAGAAAATCCAGAAATCTACTTCCAGACTTTCCCAATCTGCACAGGAACCTGATCCACCTCTAAACTTGACCTTATAATAGTTTAAGAGAAAAACGATTATTTATTCACAGCAGAACTGAAGTGAGTCCCTTTAGTCCCTTTTAATTGTTAACAGTGTTAGCATTGTGTTTATTGGTATTTTTGTGCAACCTTCAGGAATGCTGTAAGGCTTCATATCGACTCTGTAAATCCCTCAGTGGTCAAGCAGCCGTTCTCCAGAGCGCATGGAGTCTTAATTGCAGACGCCTGCAGAGGAACCAGGAGTATCGGAGCGGATTCTGTTTGGTACATCATATATAACACATACGCAGCTCAGCCGAGGTGCTGGGAGAACTGAAAGCCCCCATATGCAAATTTTATTTGAGCATTAGAATGTCAGTGCTTGAAGTGCTTCATTCATAAACCTTTGCAGGTTTAGCTGGAAACGTTCCTGCTGTTTCTTCTGATTGCCACTTCTTAAACTTGGTTTATCCGAACTCAAAGGAGCGTGGCTTTAAAAAGATGGCCGTGTTTTTCCCACATTAGGTAGGAGTGGAAACCACACAGGAAGTGAGTAAAATGTTCAATATTAGAAGATAAAATCTGAGATCCAAGAGGGAAAATATTTTGTCTCCTGCAATCCTGTCTGACTCTGTGGGTCAGGAAGCAAAACAATGCTAAATCTCTTTGTAACACCCAGATCTGGTCGGGGTACAGCTGGCCAAACAGGGAAAAACCCCACCAGCTGGCTTAGAAAGGAGGGCAATCCCATTTCATTTTAGGGCTCTGCTGAAAATCCAGCCATTGATCTATTTAGGAATGATCTGCCCCGCTGCTTTCATGAGCGTCCTCTTTATTTCCTTCCACTGCTGCACCAAATGGTGTCAGTGTAGAGCCGACCAGGCCTCTGTCAACAGACAGCCAGACGGACAGATGAAGAGGGAGGAATTAGGATGCAAGCTTCCCAAATGAGCAGACCTGAGAGGTCATTATGAAGCTAAAAGTGCTCTCCTACGAAACAAGCAGCTTCTGCCTCCCAGACAAGGACAAGGACAAGTCAGCGTTTCCCCCGGTTCTTTTCTTGATGATTGCTAGAGACAATAGCAGGTTCTCGGAGGCCTGCCCTCCCCAAGCACATCCTGAATTATGATTTGCAAATGACAAATGGATCACTAATACAATTCATGAATTATGTAGTTGTCATGGTGACATTAATCAAAAAACAGACTCCCTTTCTTGGCTCTGAATATTGTGTTTGTGGAATTGAGATGCATGACGGGAGCTGCACACCGAGCCGCCTCACTGAACGCAGGGCAAAGCGAAAGCAAGATATTGGTTCTGCCAGTCACTCAGAGGCTTATTATGAGTGCGATGCAACAATCACACGCCCTCAGGCACACAGACAGACAGCCCCCACAGAGGAAAAGCTGAAGTGTGAAGCTATAAACTCGGCAAAGCCTCGTGCAAATCTGTTTGCTGGTTATTTTACTAAATTTAAACACAGCATCTCGCAAAAGCTTCTCGCTTTTTGCAGTAGATTATTTTATTTAGATTTTATGTGAAAGTGCATTCTAAAGGAAAATTAAAAGATTTTTTAAAAATGTTGTTTCAGTGAAAATCTAAAAAGTGCGGCATGCTTTTGTAATCTCTCCCAATTATTCTGAGAATATAATCCAGGTGGCTTCAGAAGCTATCAATGAGCTAAAGTTGTGATATTTAAAGCAGAGTTTGGCTTTAAAACAAAAATCCTGATCGCTGAGTATCTCATGAATGCTTCATCTGAAAACATGGCTGCCACTGAAACTGAGAGGCCAGCTAAAGAAATTACTGTTCAGAGAAGCAGCCAAGAGGCTCATGGTGACTCTGCACAGATCAACAAATCAAGTGGAAGAATCTGTCATCAGGACAACCACTGACAGAAGAACATAACATTTTTTATTTTCAGTTAGTTTTTCTTGTTAAATAGTAATAAATACACTGGTTCTTAAAGACACTGCTCCAGAAATAACGAAAAAAAGAAAAGAAGGTGTCGGACCAAAACAGACCTGAGTAATGGGGTCCATTTTCCACATGAACAGATGCCAACGAAATTCTGACCAAACAGCAGGTTTGCATGTAGGACGTGAAAGGTTCACTAAGGTTTATGACAAGAAGGAGTGAAAACAAAATTTGGCTTTCCAGCCCAACCTTTCAACGTAGCAAGGAGAAAAACAATTAGCAGCTTAGTTTAAGTGGAATATTGCTCTGTTGATTCAAACACAAATGCAACATTTCTTTAAAAACATCCAGCTCTGTCCTTCAGCTCTAAAAACACGCACGCCGTGTCCATCCACCTCAGAAACCCCCCAATAAAACTGGAGATGATACAAGGTTCTGTGCTTCATGAGGAACTCTGCCACAAAATGAGTGATTAAATGTTATCTCCAGCTCTGATTCCTTAAGCGATGAATGATGGATGCTGCCTTGGCTGGCATCATTGCTGCATCTCAGGAGTCTGCTCAGCTGATTAATTATTGAGCACCTGAGGGGAGTAACAGGATCGGTAAAAATCACTTCTCAATCGTCTTTTTCAACGTTTGTAGCCTTCCTTTACGTGTAAAGATACCTCTCTGGATTTCCTTTTTCTATCCAAACATACTATTATTTATTTATTTTTTAAGTTGTCTCGCCCCACCTCCGTATCCTCTGTGTTTCTTTTTTGCCTTGCCCTGCTGATGTACCTCCAGTCCTGGCTTGAGCTATCAAATTTTAATCACTGTGTCTCACTAAAGAGTCTCCAGCGACCAAAAGCCTCGCTTAAACCACTTAGTGTGCTGACTGAACGGGGCAGACATCCTAAATGCTCAGAGTTGCATTAGGCTTTTGTTTGTGAACATCTGAGATCAATCTCTGCAACCGAATCCAAAGTTCCTCTTTAACCCTTACTTGCTTTTTCTTTGCCGCTCAGGATATTTAAGGTAAGTCACATTTTTAGGGTGACCCCAGTTTATCGGTTCTTCAACATGAGGGAATTGTATGTTTTTTACAAGAGTTCCTGTCGTCCATCTTACCAAATAAAAAAATATATATTTAAGGTAACAGATGGGACCAACATTCAGAAAAACCTTTTGAAGGTTTTGAGCAAAGATAATACCATGTGAAACCTCATGCATCTGTTTGTTGTAACAATTCTGCAAGAGAAAGAGAGATGAATCCCAGAAACTAACGTTTAACTCTTGCACGCTGTAAAACCTGGAAAAACAGACCTGTGAATAATCTGCACCCTATCTGTATCTGTTCCCAGGTTTATCCCACTCTGTCATGTTGGTGGATCCAAATGCAGGCAGGAGGCGGGCGGCCTCATGAGAAAATTAAAACATTATGAGAGCAGTGGAGAAAAATATCTGGATAGTCTCAAAACAGAGAACTGCAGATACAGATCAATACACAAAAATTATTTTATTTCTTGAAGTTAAAAAGTAATATTGGTTACACTAAGTGATGTATTTACATGTTTTTTTTTATATTATTGATGATTATGGCTTAAAACAAATGAAACCCTAGAAATTTTTCTCACTGAACTAAAATTTTATTGCTTAAAATTTTAGTTTTAAAATAAAATTTTAAAATTCCACATCTCTAGAGTCTGATGTTTTCATTTCTAAGTGAAAAGCAAACTTTACTTTCATCTGCAAAATTGACTTTAGGTCCACTGAGCAACAGTCTTCATTTGAAAATATCCACCAATATTCTCTTAAGGCGGTGGTTATCCTAATTGCTTTGTGGGACAATAAATGCTATTTCTATTCTAGCCTACTGTGCAGCTTTTTCTGCAACACTTTTTTCTTCCACTCAACTTCCTGTCAATATGACTGGTTATAGTGTAGACTCTACACTGTAGAGGCAGCAATGTGACTGACCCATCCTGTGAAGGGTAACCGCTGGACAACTGATTTGTCCTCCATAACATAAAATTTCTGTAATATAAATCCTGAATTCAGGGTTTTCATTAGGCCATAATCACTAAAATTAACAGAAATAATTGCTTGACCGTTTTTTCTTCTGTTAATATCAAACATGTAAATTTTAAATTTTGATGTACACAGTTTTTCATGAGGAAAAATATAGATTTCAAATCCTACCTTCCTTTACTTGCAGCAGCGGTTTGCTGATCCCTCTCTGTTTTTGTGCTGGTTATTTTCTGCACAAAATAAACAAAAGGAAAACCAGGAGCTGGGATGCATTTCTTGTTTCTGCTGCACCAAACCCTCACCAAAACGTGACATCCAACCCGAGCCACTCACCAAACCGTGATTTATGTGTGTTGTTCATCATCAATTTTCTCCACTGCTTCCTGTGACTTTAAATTAGGAGCCAGGGGGTAACACTGGAAAAAAAAAAAAAAAAGCAATTCAAACCAATTGCTCGGGGCAAGGGGTGAAATGGGATTTGGGCTTGGAGAAAGCACAGAAAACTAAAACATAATGTTGGTCAATACAAGCTGATAATTCTTGAATTTCTTTGCATATCTGCCCAGTTAAAGCTCTCCGCCATGGAGAGACCGAGCTCCTCCAGCAACGCGGTGTTGAACTCAGGGGTGCGGGCATAACTAAATTAATATTTTGCTTCTGGCGACAGAAATCAGGGAGAAAGTCACTGGGAGTGAACACAATGCAACTGGATGGAAGAAATAACAAGTACCTCTGAGTGAGTGACCCTGCGACCTCTCCTCCTCGCAAACCTGTCAGAGTCTATGTGCTTCCACCGGGCTTTTACTCAATGAGGTTAACCCAGAGGTGAGACTGCTCCTCTATAACTTCCATCCATCTATTTCTTCTTCTCCTTCTATTTACCTCGTACTCCCCCTCGCCTTTGTTTCACCCTGGTGGCCTTCATCTCTCTCTCTGGTTCATTCAGGATCCCTCCTCCTCCTCCATTAATAGTTTGTCCCAGCTCCTAACTCCCCCTCTTACCTCACCCACCATGCACTCCCTTTCTCTCCTCTAGTGTATTAAGGGGCTTTGACGCGCTCAGTAAAAGCTGATTTATTCTCTGGGTGGTATCGATCGGTTTTTGCATTAAAGATTATAATTCATTACCCCGGCCCCTTTTAATACATTAAACACTCAAAATAAAAACAAAACACACACAGTCTACCACACACACGCCCTAGACTTTTGGATGTCCCCAGGGTGCTGGAAAACACTCAAGACGTCTCTTGTGTATTCCTGGTTCCCACAGCGCCCCCTGTCTGTGTGTGTGGACAAGCAGGTAGAGTCCCTTTATGGAGACAAAACAAATGTACCCACGATACATCTTCGTTTTAAGATGAAGACATTGTCTGAGGAAGAATAAGAAGTCACCAAAATCGTCAAGCAGAACACTTTAGCAAGCTCTTTCTACTCTCTTCCAGAATGAGTTGTTTCGTTTCGGCCACGCCCCCTAACTCAAGTCTTACACTCAAACAGATGCGCAAATGGTTTCTGACTGGTAAGCCAACAACAAACACTTGTCCCTTCCAGCAGTTATTGTACAGCGCAGACAGCGGTGAAACCAGCTGACCGAAGTTTCTGGAACTCAGATTTAGTTGCTAGGTGACGAGCTGGTTTGGCTGGGGTTGCTAGGTGACGGGCAGTTCCTGGCTAAATTCAGCAGGTTTGCCAAAAAAAAAAACACAAAAAAAAAACAACTCATTGGCCAAAACACGGAATTTTTTGTAAGTACTTGGGATGTTTTTAGAAGCAACAACTACAAAAGGGGAAGCACAAAAACGTGAAAATGTGAATTTTGCATAATATGTCCACATTAACCCTCCTGTTATGTTCCGGGTCAAATTGACCCGTTTTAAAATTTACAAATTAAAAAAAAAAATAGAAGCATTTTTTTTGCATGAAACGTTTTCTATTTGTCTTAATAGGTGCACTCTAGACATAAGTTGAAAATTTATTCATTTTACACATTTGTACCAAACCCTAGGTCTACTTTTTACATCGATACTGTTCGGGTCAATTTGACCCGGCAGTCAGGTTAAAGTGCAAAAAAAGATTTTAAAATGTCCAATTCTATATGTTTCCTTGCAGTTATGAACCATATTTCACCACACACACACTCACACACAAACACACGCAACCACACACACACAAGCCCACTTTCTCACTATTCTCTTTACTTCACTAGGAAACTGCGAGAAAGTAGGTGTTCACACAACCTTTGACGGGAATCTTTTCTGTTCCTGTGGACAAACTCCACCCACTCTGAGTGACACTCAGCAGAAGTGGATGAAAACATAAATACTCTCTGCATGACTCATTTATCTTGATTTTAATCAGCGGGTCAATTTGACCCAGAACAGTATGTGTGTCTCAAGTTCAATTATAAAGATCACCCTTTGGTAAAAAAAAAAAAAGTATAATATAAAATAATCTACCAAAGGTCAACTTCAAGGAAATTATTGTTTTTTTGTGTCTAGGTTTTTTTCAGTGGACATTAAAAATCTAAATTTCATTTTTTATGTCCAAATGAGTAAATGAGCAGGTTGTCGTCATTGATCCTTAATTTCTGAGAAATAATAAAACATCATTGCACAAATATTGATTGAAATGGTTAGTATTGGAGTTAATAATCAGATACAAAAATGTTTTGGAGGAATTTTTTGGTTTCTGACACTATTGCATGATTAAACACTCCCTGGGTCAAATTGACCCACGAACATTTTTGCTGTACCCTAGAAACGAACATAACAGGAGGGTTAAAGATAAAAATAAAAAATCACGGACCTCACGCAACGTATTTAAACATGCATTTTGAGTTTTGCTCAGAAATGAACCACACTTGGCAACACATCAAGTCTATGCAGTGTTGTATTTTGTATGTGTGTGTGTTTCCCAGTGAACTTGTAAAATTTAAAGGTTAACTTTTACAGTAATTTTAAAGGGTTTTCTTTTTGCAGCTTCATTTTTGCCTAAGCTTTATAGGGATGAAGGTTCAAACCCCTGCATATAGTCTGTTGACCCTTTGTAACTGTGTCACCTAATTAAGTTGAACAGCCATGACGGACACTGGAAGTGAAGTATTGAGCTGTGATTGTTTTCCCAAGTTATTTTAGCCAATAAAGCCAAGGCATTGCTGCAGTATTTCAACAAATTTCACGTGCAATATGTGGCATTTTTAATTAGCGAGCTAGAGAAAGTGTAACATATGCAACCGCATGCACAGACGTAGTGTAACTGGGGTTATAGCTGCTATTTACGATATGCTGACTTTTACTTCCTTTATTTTAATTACTGTGTTTAAAAGCTATAACTAAAAAATCTACTTTGCTGGTTCAGATTTTCATTCTTAGGTTTCTGCTTCAGAGGAAATACTTATCTGAGATAGAGAGCATTCAGAAAACTTTATTTGTCTACTGACAATTACTGCTTATTGGATCATTACCATTAATTTGTTTTGTTGATCTCATAACAGCTATAATTCACCAACAGGTTTACACAAACCATTAAGATCTTTCTGAATACAGCACCATGAAGCTTTGCACAAACCCTTGAGTGAACCTCAAATTTAAACCCAAAGTTACCAAGTGATTCTGATAAATTGATATAGGCTTTACATTTGACTTTATCTGGTTCTCATTTGAATTTACCCCTACAGTTCAGTAGACACAAAAGTTTTTAATGTACAGTCTGTGTTTGATGATTAATTTTATTTTGCATTTTATCATCAAATCCAGTTTACTGAGCGACCAGATGTTGCATAAGGAAATTATACACCATGATCCTCTTTATATGAAAAGCATGAACAAACAAACTGTAGGCATCTGCGCTGGGGTAGGATCATTTAAATAAATCATGTTTTTCTTTTTCTGTCATCAGATTGTGAGGATTTTTAAAAAAAGCAACAAAGCAAACAGACATTTTCGTTTTTCAGCATCAAGTTTTTGAAAGTAATTAAAGAGTTTTGAGGACTAACTTAAAACATATGGTTTCTGGAGAACTGACAAATAAAACTTGTGGGAAATGGGAAACATTAAACACATACCTTCTACCTCTGATGCACTTCTGCTTTAGGTTTTACTACAATTATAAATATTACCAGTCACCTTTATCTGCGTTTCAAGGCACCATAAGAACATGGATTCCTTCCAAACAGGTCAAGGTAAGGATCTGTGTACGCCCTGCATCCACTGCCCTGTTTGTCAATAACCTCGCCTCTGTGGGATAGTCAGGATTTAAGAAGCACCATGTGTCCCTTATCGATTTTACCCCAAATGGCCGCACCAATTCCCTGCACAAAACAAGATTGCCCTTCCCCACTGACTTGACTGATTGATTTTGTATCTTGGCTGTGAGGACTTGAGGAGCAATCCCTCTGATTTTCCCTCCTTGCACTGTCACTCTGATGGACAATTTCCCTCTCCATCCTTAGCGCTCCCCGTCTCTCCGCTTTCTCCTTCCATTAAAGACTCCTCCACCTCTTAAGCTCTAACTTCTCTCCATCTTACCCCCCCCACCCTGCCTCTCTTTCTCTCTGACAGGCTTTCAGACAGTAAATCAGAGACATTGATCCAGCGCAGCGCCCAAGTGTCCTGGATTCTGCTAAAGAGCCATTTTCATTTCACAAGCAGTTTACTGGTCTCGCCACCCCCCACCCGTAAACATGGCTCTCCGCCCTCTTCTCTCGCTGCCCCCATCACGGCCTCATCCATACGCATCAGCCGTCTCACAGAGCTGCTGGATGCTCATCCGCTCTGAGTGCCAGCCGCTGCTGCAGACTCAATTTTCATACAACAGAAACACCTTTAGAAGGCCTGGAAGGTTTCGTTAATAATTCAGCACACATAATCACGTATTTGTATAGCTCACCACACCTCTTCAGCAGCCGGGCGTTCAGCAGCTACTTCCTCTGGTATCAACAGTTCTGAGTACCTCAATATTAGGAGCAAATCATCCTCACCGGACTTAGTTTGACACGAGCCGAGTAAAGAATTGAGTTCCTACTTTCCAGACTGGTTTTCACTCTCCTCCAATATGAACTCTGTACTTTTCTATAAAGGTAGTTTTTCAATCTGAGTTTTATGGCTTTGAAACTCTGGAGAAAAAGCAGCCCAGAGCTGCTGGTGTATTACAAGATTTATGCCTTTTCTACACTCTAAACATCACAGGTCTGACATTTATGTCTGCACTCTGGAGGAATAACCTCACAGAATGCTTGAATTTTGATGCGACCTGGTAGAAAAGTCTGAAAATGATCGTGAGTGAGAATTAAATTATTTCTGCATGCATTTATGTGTTTCTTGTTTGCTGCTAAAGCTGCAAGAATTGTAAGTATTTCTGGATTAATTACTCATGAATATGCTTTATAATACAAAATAGGCACAAATGTGACCAAACTTATGCTTCACAAATCTGTGTCACTGGCTGTGGAGGATTGTAAATACTGGTAACTTTTGAAATCATTACTAGAGGGAACATTTTCTGCCTGTGCTGATGAGGCGTGCGCCACAGCAGGGACACGATGAACCGTTCCCTCCTATTAAACACATTCAGACTAATTTATCTGAATTCCTCAACTAAACAACCTTTCATACACCATAGAACAGCTTTTTCAGTTGGGTTGAGGTCAGGGCATTAATAAGAATTAAATAAATATGTCATTTCATTTTTAAGCTACAAATTGAATCCCGTATTTGTGATTTTTTTGATAAGTAATTTACCTAGACCCTCAACCAAGGCAGAGCAGCGGCGCAGTGCCTGACTGATGCTACCTCCATGTTTACTGATGGGAAACAGAGTTTAATGTTCCACATTTGAGTCATCTAAGATGTTTACAGGAAACCTAAGACATGCCAGGAACATTTTTCTGTTCGTTAGAGTTTGTAGTGTTGACGAAAGCCCTTCTTCAGCGCAGTTGTAACATCAACTGCACTCAGCCGTCAGATTATTGCTGTTTTGAAAAGCTGGACTTCAGCACTTAATTAAATGAAGACAGATAAGAACAAGTCTTCAAAGTCAGTTTATTTCTTACCGGTAAGGAGAACAGGTCAGCACCCCTCAGGGTATGAAGAAGCCAGAGTCATCTTCACACTTATAGACATCTTCACCCTCACCAAGCACTGAAACACTCTCATCTCTCACACATATGGATGTACCATCACTTCCTGTAGTTTGCTTCGAGTGCTGACACAAGCTTCTTCTAAAACAAGTTTCCTCACTGCATCTTCTGCAAAGCATAGATCACCCAAGGGTCAGATGTCCCAGACAAAACGTACAGTTGTTCTTTATTCCTGCATCTGTTTCCTGCTATGCAAGTAAGCTTGGGTCAAACTTTTCCATTAGCACACAACTATAAAATCATAACATTTCGTGACTTTTTAGAGTCATATTATGCAGATTAACATCTCTGAATGTACAACATGTTGAAGCAGATGAACTACAGCAGCAGAAGACCACACTAGGTGTCACTCCTGTCTGCTAAAAATGTTCAGCGAGTCTCGATTTCTGCTACAAAATTAAGACAACAGGGAGTATGTGAACATGAACGCAGTCTGTCTCGTAACAAAAGTTCAGGCTGCTGGTGGCTCCCTTTGCTCAAACACCATTCGTACCAGTAGACGGAGTTTAAAAGATCACATCCATCCTACCTGATGATAGTCATATCTGTCTGTTATGGAGCTGAAAAGACTGGATATGGCCTCCACTCTGTACCCGGTGACAGGAGACAGAAGGACAGAAGCCACACTGACATCAGTCCTGGATGATGTCTCTCACTCCAAGCTTGACTCAGTAACTGAACTCAAAGCTCCTTCAATGATCAGCTGCAGTTTTCAAAATGTGATTCAGAGCATAGATCTTCCTCCCTGTAATCAACACGACTCAAACTCAGCGCATAAAACATAAGCAGATGTGTAGAGCAAACCATATATTTAATTGCTGAAACCGTCCATTTTCAATGTGGTGTTAACTTTTTATTCATCAACTCATTATGTCCAATCAACCAGCATTTAGTGCAGCCTTTGGACTTTACAGCATGTTCATCTATTTTCTGTTCCTCTGACTGTAAATGTTTATGCACTGGTTCATACTTGTAGATGAAGCTTCAAAGCTGACTGATTAAGGTGTTTTTGTTTTAATGCGAAAACTTTTACATTAAATCTGTTTATGTTTATGCGTCTCTATACAAAATGCCGTTTGAAGGCACTTTATAATCCCAACAGATCAAGTTTATGTCATACTGAGTAAAATTAGGCCCAAGTTCACTTTTGATTAAATCAATCATATTGCAACATTCAAATTAAACCCCAAATATAGTGCAGTCTAGTTCAATTGATCACGTAACTGTAATTAATAATTGCATCAGGTCACCAGCTGCATTTCCATTGTAAATGTGTTCAAAACTTTATCAATATTACGCTGAGAAAAAAACTATTTAGCAATTGTGGTGTTCCAATTAAATAAGAAACACAATTACAATCATGCATGAGTACGCAATAAAATAAACTGTTATAACATACTGAGGACTGTAATGAGAGGCAAGTCAGTTCAGTTTTCTTAATTTGAAGGTTTACCCATTATCCACCAAAAAAGGCTGCTTTATTCTTCTGAACATTTCTTTCATGGAAAGCAGATAAATTAAACAGTGAAGAGATGTGAAGATCCCTTCAGTGGCAACAGTGCAAACTCCTTAAAAGATGGAGATGAATGTTGCTGCTTTAAACTTTGACTTCAGATCCGCTGTGTTCAGACACGAAGACAGAAGCTGAAAAGGATCAGTCCTTGAGAGCTGTTACAGTAAATATACTATTTTCATAACTTCTATTTCAAAAGTTCAGTGATAAAACAAAAAAACAGGAATCTGAAAAATGGACAAACTGCTGTGGATATTAGCTACTTTAAAATTTAAATCAGTTTTCTAACATTAATTCATCATTAGCACTGAATTCTAGCTGTACCCTACAGTGGTAGAGATATTTTATATTGTAGTGTAAATTTTTTTTATCAGATTCAACAATGGAGATGAATAATTTATTAGAGTTTAGAGAATATCTTAAATCTAATGCCAATTAGTTAAAGTTAACTTTCTGCTAATGTACAAGAAAAACACTCCTCAGTGGAAAAGGCTTACATTATTCTTTTAAGTAAGAGTAATTTAAAAGATAAATGTTATTTAAAATAAGTAAATCTAAGACATAAAGGTTCTTAATAATCTGTTAGACCCCCTCGTGTCTAGATAAATGTAATTTTAATAGTTTAATTTGGCGTTTTGTGGTGTAGTTTAATCTAAAAGGCCCTGAATACGTATTTACCCCAACAACATTTCATTTGTTTTTGCTTTTTTCTCTCCAAGTTTGGGTTTCAGGTTATTCAACACATTTTAATGTGTGAAAAAATGAACAATAGCAAAAAAACATTTTACTAAGGGGGAAAACCTGACCAAACCAATTTGGCCTTTCTGAAAAAGAAAATGCATCCTAAACATTTTTCCATCCTCTGTGTTTTTTGTGTGAACATTTAGATCTGTTCACCACTCCTCCATATTTCCTCTTTTGCATATGTTGACTCTCTCTGCTTTCTTTGCAGACTGACAGCTACTTTGATTCTCGTCCGGTTTTGAATTTCTTTAGATGGAAGAATGATGTGTTGGTTATTGATTTCTTTTTAACCAACTTCATGCTGACAGACAGGTTCTATTTAACTAATTTAAGGCAGTAATCAGTCAGTGTCTCAAGCCTGATTATCACAGTTAGCTCGTTATCTGACAGAAGGGGTCAATTACTTTTTGAGCTTGGGTCAGGCTGGTGCAGATAACCTTTTCTATTATTAAATAAACCCATTTTGTATTCATTGTGCAATTCTTTCCCTGGTATTAAAAGTGTTTGATGACCTGAAAGTGTGACAACAAAAAAAAATATTTTATTCTTTTTAAGCCTAATGTTTTCAGAACTCACTGTAGCTAGATTAACGTTCAAGGCCTTCATCCTACATACAACAGGCTGTTGTTCTGTTTCCTCATATTGTCTGAAAATTGCAATTACATTCCTGATTGTCATCACTAATTGGATTTACTTCTGATGTGAGCCACCTGCAGCAGCGTTTACAGTCGTGATTAGGTGTAATTAATTAATTGGGTTAAAATGGCCCAAAACCATCGTTTATGTTGTTGCTAAATGCATTTTTAGCTAACAAGACCCAGCTGGAATAATACTTTAGCTTGCCGTTTTTATGAAGGCAACTCCAATCTTGGATCTTGATGTGATTACCTGAATCCAAACATCAAGAGTCATAACCTTCTTTCTGCCAACAGCTGTAGTTTCCAATAAAGCCTCTGTGCCAAAGGCAAAGTGAAGGATTTCTCTCAGACAAATGTTAAAGCGATTTGCATAATGCGTTAAGATGGTGAAAACATGCAGCGTAAACACCTTTAAATGAAGAAAAATGAAATATGTGCAGCTAAGGAGAGCATCCTTACAAATATTCAATTAGGACAAAAAGGAAAAAGCATAGAAGCAATTTAAATCTGTGTTTATGTGAACTGAATATTTAGGAATCTCAGTACCTAAGCTTGCTCAGTTTTGATTTTTATCTTACTATCAGATCACCAGAGCAGTTCAGGTTCTTCACAAAAACATAAATAAACCACAGAACAAAATCTCAAGCTGCAAATATACTTGTAGCTGAAGAGAGTCAGTGGTTTCTATGAATGATTCTTCAAATCCCTGAAGCCACTGTCAACATTACTTACTCATATTTGAGCGCCTGTCTCATACAAAGGTCATTCTGAAAGACTATGGCAGATGCTGGCAATTTCACTGTCAAACCTACATAATAAAGAATAAAATTTCACTCCTTTGTGCAGAGCAGCGCTCAGTCTTTTGAGTTTTTCTGTAATTTTCCTAACAGTTTCATCCACTGACTACTTTTGTCTCGACACAAACAGCAGAAGATGTAAATTATATGCAAATATTACACATGAACGCTGGAGAAATTTCAAGAAGGATGTTTAGGTTTAGCTTTCACAGCAGGTAGTGGATGTTGCAATGTGCTAACCTCATACAGATAGTAGATCTTATTATTTAGATTCGTCCAGAACAGCTGAGCAGAAAGCAGCAAAAACAAACCTGCTTATAGGGAGAGGAGGTGTTGTTTGGTTACCTCTGGATATCTCAGGTCCAACCATTCTGTGTTCTACCTTGGAGTTGGAAAACGGATCCAATCTGTTTATCGTTGTGCTCAGTGAGTGGAGGTTGCTGCCGTTCAAGCTCATAATAAAAAAACAGTCAACATTTACAGACGGATCTCAAATGGGTAAGAGACGGGATGGAGAAACATTACCCCATATGGTAATGTTGGTGGGTTGCACATTGTTAATTGTCTGAAAATGTTTCAATTCTGGATAAAAAGTGGGACCCATATGAGTTCTGGGGACGATGAGTTGAATGTTCAAGCTGTAAGCAGAGAAACTGTGAATTCGGCTTTTCTTTTGCAGCTAATCACTATTAGCAACAAAAGCTAACAACACATTTCTCCTCATTTCATGAATTCAAACACAAACATAACAATAAATACACAGAATTATGTATGCTAACGAGATACCAACCATCAGACAACCTAATAAATAGTCTAACCCATAACTATAACGTTCACTTCAAGCAGGGACTCTTGATGTAGTACAGGTGTGAGAATTGGTCTGAAATATTGATAATATCTATAATGGAACAATAGCCTGATAAGATCAATACTTTAGTTTAAGATTCCCTCTTGAAATTTTATTTTATTTTTTTGTATTGTAGTTTCTCAGCTATTATATAATTATAATGTTTTTGGATTTTGTTTATTTGGGAGAAAATTCACTTTTTTTGGTTTTCCATTGTTTCTGTTTATCATGTTAGTATAAGTATTTTATAAACACCTGAAAATTTGTCAAAATTTTATCTTACGTTTTAACAAAGTAAAAACTAGGACATTATCACAAAAACACGTGATGGTCAAAAGTTTGATGATACAGCTCTGGAAAAAATTTACTTAAAATTGATCAGTTTCTCTGATTTTACTCTCTATAGGTAAATGTTTGAGTAAAATGAACATTGTCTTTTATTCTCTGAACTACTGGCAACATGTCTCTGAAATTCCAAGCAAAAATTTTTTATTTATTTGCAGAAAATGAGAAATGGTCAAAATAATGAAAAAGATGCAGCGCTTTCAGACCACTAATAATGCAAAGAAAACAAGTTCATATTCATTTAGAAACAACAATACTAATGTTTTAACTCAGGAAGAGTTCAGAGATCAATATTTGGTGGAATAACCAGAAGGTTTCCAGAGCTGTACATCAAACATAAACAATAAAAGGTATTGGTATCTGTATTGATAATGGCAATCCTGGATTTTCTGCATTGACTTAGTTACTTTCTGACAAGTTGAGCATCAAAAGAAGCTTTTTTGAAAGATTTTGAGGTACCAGTATAATCCACAACCCAATCAGGGAAGTGATAGTCCTTCAGTGGAAACTTTGCCACAGAAACTCTTTCCTCCTTCAGAGTACTTTATCCTCACAGACGGACAGTCTCCATCTCTGCAGCGCTCACTCTCCCGTCATTCTGTACAGCACAAGGGATCCCATGCGTCGTCCTCCACAGCATCCGTCTTAGGGCCATAACACTCGGGACCCAGAGGATGTGTTGGAGTCTGGCTGGGTGGGGTGGCTGAATGATTTCCTGGAAATAACAATAAAAACTTGTGAAATGGCAGTCAGAGATTGCCCCACTGCTGCAAACCCAGGTGATAATGCTGTCAGCACGGAGACATGCATTCCTGATCACACCCTGGAGACTAACCCGGATGACAAGGAGTGAGAAGACTTCAGCGTCCTGGTTTGCAGCAGAATGAGGAAAAAAAGACAAGAAAAAAAGACACTGATGGATTTAGGCCTCAGATTGAGGGTCCCATCTTTAACCACAACTTGTTTGTGGCTTTAAATTAAAATAAAAAGGGAAACTTGAGACCTGTAGTCAGGTTAAGCTGTAGAAATGGGCTTCAGAGTTGAACTCTGCAGCTTTATTTGACATCTTTATCTCTCACAAATTTGCGTAACAGATTCCTGGAAGTTTTTAATTGACTGTTGCTCTTTTGTATATTAGCATTTATAGCTATATTTTAAAATAATGAAGCTCAACATAATAGTTTTGCCAGCGTGCTTTAATGAATGAAACTGATGTTAGTGCAGACATATCGCGCCTCCCTTATTTTGCGTATGTTTATATTTGAAGATTCATGTCTCTGTGTGGTTTAGGAAATCCAGACTTGTGAATCCAATTCTTGCTTTTGAGATTCAGGTGAAGATCTTTGCTCTTAAATTAAGTCTGAAGAGTCTAAATAAATGAAGTAAATAAAATGAAGAGGACATTCAAGCCGATGGAGAGTTTTTGCTGATTGGAACTGTAATAATGATGAAATGTGTGTTATTTTGATGCACTTTGAAGCAAGAGGTTTCAAGCACATCCATAACAGATTTTATTAATTTAACTTAAGAATCAGATTGGACTGGAGAAAAAGCTTGATTCAAAATCACTCGTTTTTGTATCATGGACAAAAGGTTTGTGTAGCCGTCAACTCATATTTCTATTTATCAGCGGTTACTGGTGTGAAAATCTCTCAACCCTGATTGATGAGCTGCTCCTTTCAGAAAGAACAAATTGCATCAAGATAAACTCATTTATTGTAAAGTTCTTCTTCCATTTATAAAACTTTTATGCCAATAAATCTTTACTTATTTACTTGCCTGCTACACACACTCAGAGATACGTTTTGTGTCACCTTGTGCGACGATTGACGTTTTTTGTGCAATTATCTGACAAAAAAATCTGCATATAAATGAATTATCTCTTCACAGTCCGATTAGCTGCGCTGCCCAAGCGTGCACAAACACAATGAGCAGCTGAGACACAGCATGAGAGGAGGGAGGAAACACATCAAGAGAGCTTGTCGTAATAAAAACCATTCAGCAAAACTGCTAATGGGCAAAAATCACGTCGTTTTGCATACAAAGAGCTTTTCTGCAAAACCTGAAACAGCAGGAAGACACTGATTCTGAGTCAGAGTCGCTTAGATTAAAATGACAAAAGCAAAATATATGGGAGAGGAACAATTTTCAAGTTTATTCTGGTGGAAAGAGATAAAACAGCAAATATTTTAAGACGCCAAAGGATGTTGAGAGGGAGGTAACTTGTTAGTCTGCATCAAAGCCAGCAGGTTTAATGACTGTTCATCAAACACTGGAGCTTACACTGCTGTTACACTTTCAGAGGCTTTTCCACTTGAGCTTTTCTCCTGGGGGTGTTAAACTGGAGCAGACACACGCACACAGGTGAGCCGGCGGGGCCGCGGGCAGCAAGTAATTTCCAGGACCTACGAGATTATCAGCACACGTTCTGGAAGATGGCAGGGAATCAGCCTTCAAGTTACCAAAACAGTTAGCGTTAATTGGTCTTCATCTGTCATCTCAAACAGAGTCGAGGACGGCTGGAAACGGAGAGGGGGAGCGGAGGACGAGGAGGGAGAGGGATTACTGACGGGACAGTGATGAAAATTGGTGGCGGGATAATGAGTCTCGTTGTCTTTTCATCCTCTCATCCTGCGTGTCTCTTGCTCTCATTATTCAGAGTAACTGGTTGGAGAGAGGCTTCACAGTCTGCTGCTTATTAAAAAACCCACAGCTCCGTTAGATGAGTTCATCAGTCTCTCCATCCCTCTCTTCCCCCCCTTCATCCTTCCATCCATCTGACCGCAGGCGCTGCATCTATACCCTCCTCCTCTCTCAGTTTGAACTCCTACATCCTTCCTCTGATTCTTTATCCCTCGCTCTTCCATCTGTTTATTTTTTCCACCATCCTGTAGAGCCGAGCAGCGAGACGGAGAGCTGCTGCTGCTGATGATGAAGATGATGATGAGGCCTCTGAGCTCCAGACAGGGAGTGAATCAAAGAGCTCAGGAGAGGAAAAAGACAATCCCTTTGTGACAGATGAGGCTTTTATATAAAATATGGGGCCTTCTCCCAATTTCCTGTTTATATTCTTTGTAGTTTTCCTCCCTGCAGGCCCACCTCTCCTCCTTCTCGTCCTTCCTTCCCCGTGTGTCTGTGCCACCGTGGCAGATTGCTTGGAATCAATAAAGATGGTTGTTGGCAGACGAGATTCGTGGGGTGGGACGGTGGCTCGCTAAATGCTCATTTCGCCTCGCACAAATCAACACCTGCGTTGAGGCCGACGTGCGACGGCCGCGTTTTGCAACAATTAAAAACTCGTACAAATGTGCTTTGGGGAGAGGCTTGATGGCGCTTGCATTAATGTGCATATGGTGCGTTTTGACAGGCAGGCAGGGTGGATGGGATTTAAACAGCACAGAGACAGGAGGGAAATGGAGGAGGAGGGATGGGCTGTTACAGGGGATGATCAGGGACTGCTGACTGTTCAGTTCAGTTTCACTTTTTAATTTAATTTATCCAGAAGGTAATTACTGCAGGGTGTCTGGAACACAGAGTTTCACCCATTTTAATGTAGACAAGGCAGAAAAATCCACACACCAAACCATTTGCACTGGATACAACCAGTGGAAGTGTGGGAATAAAGCTGAAGCCCAGGTTGATTTAGCAGCGACTTCCAGCTTTGTTTGCATTGTTGGGTGTGGCATTTCTCACGTCGCTGTTGTAAATACTTCATAGATTATCTAAGGGTCAGGTGAGGCTGCTGGTTTGTTGAGTTTGATGACATGGCTCCCCAATATGGTGGAATGAATTTGACATAATTAGCAGTAAACAGAAATAAAGAAATGGCTTGATAAAGTAATTCAAGTGCCAAATATTGCATCCAACAAATAAAAAGCAAGAACTTTACCAACAGTGTGACATGAATTAGTATTTTATTAATTGTGGCGTGACCGTTCAGACTGCAGACATTATCCGAATTAGTTCCACATATAGAAGATCAGATTATTTTTTTTTTGGTGTGAAGAGATCAGAACTGGGAAGTTCGGACTGCGGTGAAAAAGTTTGATAAGTGTCGCATATGGGTAGGCCTGTCACAATAATTAATAAATTAATTAATCACATAACAAATTAAAACAAACTCAATTATTTCCATTGCCAAGATTTAACATTTATCTCTATTGTTCTCTCTTTCTACCAAAAACTGGATGATAAAAATCTTCAGTTTGGTGTTTTGGTCTGAACTAGCCTTTTTTCGAAGGACAATTTTGTTGAAAAAGATTTCAAAATTCATTTTATTTATTTATTTTGGATATTTAAAATGTCTTCCAGTTCCAGTGTCAAATGTCCATTAGGATGTAAAGTTTACTGATCTTTTGTGCTCTTGTATTTTTATTTTGAAATTACCATTAACTTAAAAATGGTCTCAAAACAAGATTTTCATGTCAATAATATCAATAAACGATGTTATCGTTTATCACAATAACTTCTGGAACAATTTATCGTCCAGCAGAATGTGTGATTGTGACAGGCCTACACATGGACAAAAAACAAAACATTGGATTTGGATTGCATTTGCCTTCTGTGTGGACTCAGCTTTTATCCACTTGGTGTTTTGCAGCTCAGCGTTTCGCATCTCTGGCTTCATCGTGGTTATTGTAAAACAGTTTTAGCCAACTACTGAGTCCCTTCTTGCTGAACATACTTTCATTAGAAAGGAGCCTGGAGTGAATAACAAACAAGAATATTTTGATTTTAATTCCTTAAAGAAACAGAAGTATAAGCCAGCTTTGGGGGGAGAAATATTTTCAGGTGTTCGCTGTGAGACTGAATGTCGTCCGGCTGTAAATTGCTTTCCACTGTGCAGTTCACCATCCTTGATCTTGGGCTTTGTAGTTTTGTCAAAGTGTAATAATGCTTAAATTCCTCAGCCAGAACTACAACACAGGAAAAAAAATAATGCAGCGAAAGCATTTCTCAAAAAATAAACATTGTCCAAAAAAGCCACAGGAAGAAACAGTGACTACAGTTTACATATTTAACACCCAACAAAACATAATTTAACAGATTTCTATGAAATGTTAAGGCTTTTAAAGGCATAAAATTCAGATTATTATAATCAGTATTGTTGTTTTTAAGACCCCCTGCCAGCATCAGGAAGAATAAATACAAAATATATAGTGTTTGGGAAACAAAATGTGCTCTGGATTATTTTTAATCCTTTTATCCAATTCTCCAAACCTTCTCCTGTCCTTTATCAGCCCCTCTACAAACTAAAAATTTAACAAGCATCAAAACTAAAGCTGGTCAATTATTTTAAAAGGCCTTAAAACCCTTTCCTTCAATAAACGATTAGTTGCTTTCATATAAATTTGGACATGGACACAGAAGCCTTAAAAAATTTGCAAAGCGCTGCATTTTAGTTTTACTTGACACAGTAATTCAGATTTAAAGTGGGTGAGCTCAACAACAGTTCAACTAAAAGACTAAAACATTCATCAGGTGATGAAGACAAGCATAACTTTTGGAGGACAAAATGATGAGTTGTAATTACTTATGCAGTTCACTCAGACAGCTTCACATCTTAATACAAATTTCCCCCTTAAAATATTTTGCAAATATATTCAAAATAAATTAATAGATGTGAATAACTATGCAGATTTTGCCCAGACGTCATGATGGGATGTTGTGTGTAACGTCATCAAAATACATGTTTATCACAATCATCTATTGAAACATGTAAGAGTAACTCGTAATAAACTCAAGCCTCTCATCCAGCCTCCTGCACAGAGCAATATGAGACAATGAAGAAGCAAATATTAATGTGAAATAGGTTCCCAGTGGCCTCCTGACTCATTGACTCGTATCACATCCAGAGAAATAATCACTTCACACACAAGAGGCCTGTGAGGTTTGCTTTAATAAGCTTCGTCGTGTTTCTCACATACACGCACATTTAATTGGAATCCAGATGTGGACGCGCGCAGGACACGCGATTCATGGGGGGTTGAGCAGCGGATCGCAGGTTTAACGCAGCTTTAGGAGGATTTTCAATAAAAACAGTTAACATCATTTCCCACCTTAATCACAACACCTCTGAAGCAGAAAAAACACCAATCAACATGTGAGAGAAAGAAGCAATCTTGTTGCAGGAGAAGGTCTTGATCTGGAGGAGGGATCTGGATGTGGCGGTGCGTATCCACAGCAACCGAGTCTCAGAAATCCTCTCGTTTAGAGCCTGCTCCTGACAGTGGCCTCTGTGTGGGCAAGCAGAGAAATATTGGAAACTGTAAAACAAGTGAAGTGGACATTTTACCCAGGTCACACAGCGGTTTATGGCGCTTTGGCATTTAGGAGCGTCTGCTTGCCACTGTTAGCGAGGATTAGTCACTCTCGATTCAAAACATGCAAGCGCACGAACGTACATCAAACGGACAGCCAGCGTGGGCAGCGCGCGCCAGGTGTTGGAGACGCATTAGGTTTATGGAGGAGGCTTGGAGGCCTGCCTGCAGCCGCTCTGTCACACAGGCAGACGGTTCTGGTCCATCTACCCGCTGAGCACCATTCAGCTCTGCTAAAAAACCTGCAGCTTGTCCATTAGAGTGGAAGAGAGCGAGCTTTTTAAAGAAGCACACCTGCAATTTCTGCTACACAGTCGAACGAGCCAAAAAAAGGTGATTTCATGCGGTAACACGTCATCTGTCTGTCTGTCTATCTATGTTATTTCAGCTTCTTTTTAAAGGGGCAGTATTATGTATTTTCCATGCCATTTTATAGCACAATCAAGTAACTATGTTAACTTCAGGTTTTATACTAATACTATATATATGGAATGTGACTTTAAAGGAATTTGACTTTGTAATTTTACACCTTAAAAGTAGGCCTCTGTCTCTTTCAAAGCTCCTGCTCTTACTAAAACTCTGTCATCACAACATGGCTCCTCTATTAACCCTTTCATAACATTTAACCAGCGTTTCACTGAGAAGGAGCTCCTATAATGAGCTCAGCTCCACCTGGTGTTTGCTAATTTCTGCTGGCTAGTCTGAAGGAGCTGAGTGGAGGAGGTCTACTCTGTGAGGCGGGAGCTCAAACTGCAGCTCTGAGGCGGAGCTTCTTCCTCGAAGGCGGGGCTAGGTTCACTCAGGCGATTTGCTCAGGTGAATGGTTGCCATGGAGACTAAAGGACTTCTCAAACTTTCATGGAAGGATCAAAACAACACTCCAGATTTGTTTTTGATGAGGGAATAATGTTATAAAATGGTGTAGAGCTCCAAAAAGTCCTTTTAAATATTTTATAAATTTGAAAGAAAGATTAACATTATACAAGAAAACAAATAATTTGGAGCTACGTTTCTAGAGAAAAATCCACAAACATGTGAATCCATGAAAACAGCAGCTAGCCTCCAAATTATTCATACTCCTGACTTGCAAAGGTTTAAAGCAGTGGTCCCCAAACTACGGCCCGCGGGCCAGATGCGGCCCGCCTCCACATTTGGTCCGGCCCCCTGAACAATACCAGAGTATTTTCATATATGTGCATTTTTATTTGATAAGTCGGACTTTTGCAATAAAATAAATGTTCCTTAGTAATTAACTTTATTTATTATTAACTACTAGTTAGTAACTATTTTATACATGCATATAATTGACCCTAACCCTTTTTTTTATGTGGAGAACCCAGTGCTATTTGGTTATTATTTATTTCATAAATAGTGTTATTTCCTGACTTTTGTTCTCTGAAGAATCCAGAAAAGGTTATTTGATTGTGCTTTCTGAAAAACAATACATTTTTATGTTTAGCACTCTTACAATCGTCACACTTTTTCTGTTACAAACTGACCCCGGGCCCCCATCAGAGAAGGGACAAGTTATGTGGCCCTCACAGGAGAAAGTTTGGGGACCCCTGGTTTAAAGTAATATTTTAGTTTCATCAAGATGTTTCTTCAGACATTTTGTATCAGCCTGGCCAGTGAAGATCTGAATCTGAGAATCTGTAGAGCTGAAGATGTGGGTGATGGTACAGAGTCCTTCCAACCTTAAACACCTGAAGCTCATAAACACAGAAAAATAGCTAAAATAAAACTGGAAACTTGGAAAAATGAGCAGTTACAAGAAGTTATAAGAATTAAGATTTTTTTTCCATTGAGCGGCGTAAATTATTTTATATTCCACTGGAAAAACGTATTGGTTGAATAATATAAAAATAAAAAACTATCAAGAGGATTAGTCAACCTGTGTTTATAAACTAATGAGCTGTGAAACTAGAGCCGTTACAGGTTATAAATGAATGTTGGAGAATTATGGATTAAAAAAGTTAAAATATGTTTTTAATTAAGTTTTTATTGTGTGCATAATTCATTGTGTCTTGATTTAAAGTCAGAAAAAATATGTAATATGAAAATTAGCTTATAAGATTCTAAAATGGAAATGAACTGATTATTATTATTATGTCAATAAGTTAATTTTTAAATTTTTAACACATTTTTAACCCTGAATAATAAAAGATACCCAAAGAAAGTTCTCCACATTTCTTCTTAAAACGTTTTCATACCTTACAACGTGTAATTTACTGCTCACTTTGCTGAAAATAAACAATATTAAATGTAATTTTATTGGGTTACAAATAAAGAACTGTAGTAACTTGCTCTGCAGGGCTACTGGTCAAAAGTCAAGACTTTTTATCTTTATTCTGCTACAACCTTTGATCTGAACATGTTTGATGTACTATTTTCTTCTTTTTTTTGCCATTTGCAAAATAAAACCTTCTCTTCATCTTCACCTCAGAGGCTAAAGACGGAGAGAAACATCTGATTTCAGCAGAGGTTTCTCATTGATCCAGACTCGTGTACATAATAAACCTGACATAAAGAAAGTTTATATACATTCCTGCCTGATGCATTTCAGTGTATAAAACATCGCCACTTTTACGCACCTGATTCCTGGTACTTAAGCTTCTCAAAGGTTTCTTATTGAGCAGGAAGCCTGCAGCACTCTGAATAAAAGTTTTATTAACCCTTTTCTATTTATTTTCTTAAGATCTGGTCTGTAATGTAAAGCCACCCAAGGGGAGAAAAGGAGGAATATTTTTTAAACAGAAATAAGCCGCTCTTCTGTTTCATCCCGACTTTATTAATGATTTTCTGTATGTTGTTGTTTGAGTTTATAAGGGATAAAGCTGTTCTACAATTTGTGCTTGCATCTTTCTTTCAATACTTTATACCTTACTCCCCCCTGATACTTTAAAGCTCATATCAAAGCAATAATCTGTCTGCCAAAGATAAAGATTTAAAAAGGTTAGATACAGATTGAATAAAACACCTGCACTCTGTTGTTTTCTAGATGGATCAAATATTGCATTTATGAGGCTCCACCTTTTGCAGCAGATAAAAGGAACCAGAATCATGCTGTATGTGAGGCTGACTGTAAATAAATTTAGACCCTCAGTGTGTCCTGACCACTCACACTTAGTCCTGCTACATTTTTATCTTTGGTGAAAAATAAAAAAAAAGCAGGTCCAAGTGCATCCCAGCTTCAGATCTCATTATTTTTAGCCATTGATCTTCCCTGAAGCCAGAGAAGAAATAAAAAGATAAAACACTCCTGGCTGGATCTATCCACAAAATGAATCGTCAATCTGAAAAGTTGCTTTTAAACAGGCGGCTTTTCTCTTATTTTACCATTTACGTGTCGGGGAATTTTATTTTGCGTGATGCAAATGCTTATTTTATGGTATAGCACACATGTTGCCTTGATCCGTCAAGCAGGATTCAGATCAGAGTTTTGCAGTGTGACGTATTCAGATGCCTGGAGCATTTGTCTGCCTTTTACTCCCACATGGAGACTTAAATCTTCTTCTTTTAATTTCAAATTAAATGGCTTGAATTGAGTGAATAAAGTTTGTCCGCTGTGGTTTAAATTAACTTTTTTATTTCGCTTAATTTGCATCTATTTTTAAAAGCAGCTCCAGAAGATGGGAGTGAATGTTTAAGTTTACATGCAGCAAAGAGCTGCTGAGACTGTGATGTAATTTCCTGTTAGCATAAACTGGTCCGGGTATGAAACACCCATGTTCCCGAGTATTAATCACTAGGAATCGATCTAATAGATTACTTTTGGGATGTGGAGGAACATGGATCTGTACCAAATGCTTGATGCTGACTGAAGAATTAGCTCTTCTGAAGACAAAATGGAGTCAAACCAACACTAGGAAAGTAAACTTTATAAAGCTGCGTCTCACTGTAGGTTTATATGTATCTACAGTCAACTTAAATGTCAGTCACTGTCTCAGAAAAAGCAGGAATAGTGAAGAAATACTCCTTCAAAATGAACCTGGGTTCATTAGGGAAATAGTTAAAGCTTTTAATCATTTTACTTCCTCAATAAGTGAATCACATATTGAAAATTTTAAATAATCTCAACCTTTGCTTTTCACATGTATTCAGCGGAGGTTAAAAAGAAAAATCCCACCACATAAAATTAGTGCTTTTAACAGAACAATTCCTGTAGAATAAATGTTATTGACGCAGTTTTTAAAAATAAAATTCACGTTTTGAGTGTCGAGGGTCAAATAGTTACTAACCCAACTTTTTGTTTTGCTTCATATGATGCAACTAAGAACATGATACCTTAAGGAAATTCTTCAAAATGGGAAAGACAGCAAAACATGCCATTTAGGTAAGGTGGGTGAGTGTGTGGACTGCCATAAGTCAGGAAATGGCTACTATTGTAGCTCAAAACAAAACAAAACTTTAGTTTAGGAGGTCTGAGCCCATCTTTACTCAGTAGTGCCAATAATTTTTAAGGGACTATTGACTCAAATCAAAGCAGCTGAAGCAAAATGGATCTTTTTCTTTTGTGAAGTGCATTGAAATGATATATTGGATTTAAATAGCCTAAACTTTACAACATATTAAAAATACCTTTATTATAGAGGTTTCTTCACACAATCTGATATTACTGCATTCATATGATATTTGCTCTGTTGTTTTATTTACATCCCTATGTTTAAAAAAACAAGAATACAATCACATTTTTAGTCTTCTGGTTGCCTTTTCTTTTATAAGATATAATTAAAAACTCAAGGTTCAGGTTTTATATGTAAAATTAGTTCCAGAATAAATATGATAAAGAGTCAAAACAACCAGAAAAACCACAGCTTGAACAATTATATGCTAATTTCAGGTAAAACATTCATTATAGTTAAAGTTATCGTACCTCAGCAGCTGAAGCTTAACAACTTGTAAGAACCAAAAGCTTTTGCATGTTGTATAAATTTTACATTTTATATGAAATAGAATCGATGCACAATACTGAAATTAATCTACTTTAATTACTAAAATTAAAAATAATGGAATAACTCAATCTTACTCTGTCACTTACACAACCACCGAATGCAAAGGTTTACCCATCAATGTTAAAATGACTTTGTGACAAAGAATAAGAGTAAAAAATATTTTCTCATGTGTGTTTTTGCTAAATGTAGCGTGGAAATTTTCACTGAATGTTAAAATAATGCCTCAGTTTTGTCTCCTTGCTCTTTAACCCAGACAAATAAGGAAATCAGAACGTTGCTAACAGGAAACGCTGCAGCTGATTGTTGCTGTGGGTCTCCTGGGAGCCTCTCTGACTGGGTTTCTTCTGATACATTGAACTCTATAATAAGAAATAAAATCAGAAAGCTCAATTATGTTGAAATTTTGCTCACAAAATGCTTAGGAGGACGAAGGTGGAGTTTGATTTATGTAGGTGGTAAAAGCGGAGCGTTAGGGGTTAAGACTGCAGTTGTAATACTGACGCTTAATTTGAATAATTGAGTGAATGAGCGATCATGCTTAGCAGACGCACCGTTTAGCAGCATAACTCTATAAATCACAAATGTAATCAAAACAAATGGGAGAAGTCATCATGTAACAGCACGAGCCAACATGAAATCCCATCAAATTTACGCAGTTGCTAAACTTAATTTAACCACACAGATCAATCTTTCATTTCTTAGACTCTGAAGAAGAATGATCCAGAATTGAACTATTGTTAGAAAAGTTTTCACACGCAGCCCATCCTCCTAAAACAGCTAAAGCACTTTTAAGCTAGCTGGCACACAGCATGCTGGTTACCTTCGCTACAATCTGTAGGAACGGATCAGGCTGAAGTGGAGAAAGGCCAGAAAAAATCAAATAAAGACATTAAATATGATCTAAATTGAAATGTTACATATCATTTATTGAATGATTTATTTCTTGGTGGCTGCTGATAAATCTTACAGAAATGCTGAAAGAAATGTAAAAGTTGACATATAAAGGTTGAATCAACTTATTGTTAAATTCTTCCGCAGGGTGCCGGTTTGTCGTTTCTCTTTACATCACCGTAAATATTTATTTTATAAACTGAAATTTAAGCATTGACATTCTCACTTCAAGAACCATCAGCTGTGTTCTCGACTACTTTATCCTCACCTTTTTTTACTTATTACATATTTATCCATTTCAGATACGGAAATGTTTATGGACATCAAAAACAATGTGTGCAATGTTAGAAAAGCGTTTTAACACGCAGCATTCCCAAATGAGCTGCTTTGTTTTTAAGAGGACGGACAGAGACAGTAACAATGGGTTGCCATAGCGACATCTGAAGTTGATGTGTTGGGTTTTGGGCTGAATGTTGCAGGATGGAGAACATCCTACAATGTTGTGTGTTTGTCCCTCCAAAAACACAAAATAATATTATAATACCTTAAAATACAGAGATTCCCCTCCAACGTCTCCATCATATCCGATATGTGGGTGTATCAGACAAACTGTGTTAATTGTTTTTACTGTTTATTGTTTCATCCTTATTTCACCATACAAGGCTTCCAGTAATGTCATAATGTAAGAGTAATGACTATTATGCTGTGAACGACAAGCATTTTATGAGCTGGGCATATTTTGGTGGGATGTGGGTGGATTGTTGAGACAATTATTTTGATTTTCTTTGTTTTCAAAGCCAAAACAAGCGTTCAAAAGCACATTTTAGAGATACAAACTGCTTGATGGAGCAAATTTGGATTCAGAGGTTCCAGTGTATGCCCTTTAATATCACAGGCTAAATCCTGTTAGCTAAACAGTTTATATGGCACACATCTGCAGCTCAGTTAGAAATACAGTTTAAAGTAGTGCTGGTCGGCATTTTAAGGAGCGTAAACAACCATTGATTGTTGCTTAAAAGCCCCATTCGTATGAAAGAGAGTGAATGATATTAGAACGTTTGTTTCATCTCATTGGATGTTTTGCAGAAACTCAGAATACAGCAGAGTTGAGATCCAACATTTAATAGAGGAAACGTTTTGAGTGATGCAGCTGCTAAGTAGCTTCCTGACTGTGGAAAACCAGAACCATCTTAGGACTGAAACCACTTTGGTTCTTTCTCATCTGGTTACTGTGCAGCCTTCCCTCATATCAGGTGTTTGATATGTTTACACAGGGTGCATCACTCTCTCAGATTGCATCAGGGACTTCTGAAGGTCAAACTCAACAATCCAACAACAAACAAACAAAGTGAATGCATGGATGATTTTCTGCTTGTTACTGCTGGCCGTCACCTTCATACAGATCGCTGCACTCACTGTAATAACTCTGCCTGCGCCCATCAACTGTGCTGCAGCTGAATAAAGGCAAAGAGCCGCTACAGCTGTCTTGTTTACAGCCTCTGAAGTCATTTATGTGAAAATCAACATCAATGTTTACATTTAGCTCACCAAGACATGTCAATGTTACAATAATCAGCCTGGTGAGGTGAAATGAATGAAAGGAAATGGCTCATAATAGCAGGAAGAGAAGTTTTAAGTCTGTTTTCTTTGGTCAAGACCTTTCTGTATTGGTTATGACTCTCACATCTGACTGAGCTGACGTGTGTTTGTGCTTTAAGACGCTATGAACTGTGTGTACATGTGGAGAAAAGTGTATGTTTATTTAATGTAATTAAATTGATCTAAACAGGAAACATTTACTCAGTCAGTGTTTACTGGCCTCCTGCTTGTGTGAACGTGCTGGAAGTGCAAACAGCGCACAGTGGATGATTAAGTGTGTCTTCCCACCACTCTCTCTCTCTCTCTCTCTCTGTGTGTGTGTGAGTGAAAGTAGTTAAATTTGACTGAGCTGAGCTGTCGGTGCTCTAAAAAGTGTGTGTTTGTGTTTTCTGGGGCAGACGGCTCACCAGGAGGGAAGTAGAGCGGGAGGTTCTGCAGATACAGCTCCTTATCCGTCGGCAGGAACACGCAGAAGATGACTCTGTCCAGCTGACACACACACCCCAGCACACAAGACACACACATTAGCACACAAGACACACACATTAGCACTCATAAATGACCTTTATAACAAGCATATGCAGTAAATGTGAAGTCATCAGTTGCAGGTGGGAACAGTATGTGTGAGAATGCAGCTAATGCATCAGTCCATTACTCCACCATTATCTTTCCATTATGAAGCCGCCGCGACCAGACGGTTATTACGCTGCATGCTGAGGACAGAGAGCAGGGGCTGTGCACAGAGGAGGAGCACGAATGTTTGAGACAAAAACGAGTTGGAGGAAATCTTTAATGGTACTCCCATTGTGAGAGTGCGAATACAGAAGAAAAGCTGCATTTTAGTGCTTTCCCATCAATGTTAAGCCGTGAAAACGACGCAAAGCAACAATACAGCTTTCAGGTGAATTTCAGCTCTGCTGCTGGGTTTGGTCATTTTATACTTCATGCTTTTTATTCCAGTTGTAATAAGTCATTTCAGGCTTGCATATGTATTATCAGCTTTTACATTACTGTGAAAAAGTTGCAAACCTGCCCTTTATTCTTTGTTTCCAAGGAGACAGAGTTTCTTTTGATCTCCTTAAGTGGTCTTACCAATAGTTCTGTCTAAAGGCCTTTTTAAAGAGGAACATTATATAAAATCAACTTTTTTGAGCTTTCTGTTATGTTATAATGTTATTCCCTCATCAAAAATATACCAGGAGTGTTATTTTATTATTTCACACATATTTGAGACATCCTTGAATCTCCTGTGGCAGCCATTTTGTGGTGAATAAATGCCTCCCGAATGGTTGTATTACATATACTGTCTTAGCTCTACTCACAAAGCATCACCTATTTCCACAAAGCTCCTCCTCCAAGCCAAGGTTCTGCCCCTCCTCCATGCCTTCTCACACAGTTCCTTCAGACTAGCAGCAGCAGATATTAGTACACCTGCTGGAACTGTGAGGTTCTAAACGGCATAATGTAGGAGCATTGTTGCGATGACGTGCTGAAAGCAGAGTTAGAAACAGCAGGATCTTCTTAAAGAGATAGAAGGCAAGGCCTCAAATTACAGAGTCAAATTTCTATTAAGGTATTTTTGATATCTACAGTATTTCTATAACAACTGAAGGTAACATAGTTACTTGATTGTGCTATAAACTGGAACTGTGTCTGGAAAATATATAATGCTATCCCTTTAAGTTTATCTTTGAACTTTGGTTTCTTCACCCATTTTCTCTCCATTTTCTGTCCATCCTTGTATTTGGCCAACATGCATGTTGTCTGTTTACAATATAAGAAAATGACCAGGTGGGGAACTAAAGTTATCAGGGCTTTAACTCAAAAAGCGGTGTCTGAAAGTTGTGTCTTTGAAGAAACAGGAGATAATTCTGCTCCATAATTAGCTGATGATCAAATGTATGCCAGGTTTCCAGCTACTAGCGCCATAAAAAACAGCCTTTACATACAAAAAACTACTAATTTATAAGTTTGATTATTTTTATAAATTCAATTAGAGAAGTGTTTGGGATCTTCATGATAAGCTGATGGTAAGAAAAACACTTTATTTAAGTAAAGAGCTTGTTTTAAGCTTTACTGGCAGAAACGACAGAGGGCACAGCTGAAGCATTTTGGCTTCCCATGATGCATTTTGCTCCACAGAAAAACCTGCGAATAGGTGAATCAGCGAAAACTGAACCTCAAATAGGTTGGGGTCAACTGTAAACTAGGACAATTGAAAACAAGATGTAAAGCATGTAGAATAGACTAACTTTGCCAATTGCAGCAGCTCTGACCGTTGATCATTTTTCTGCCTGAGGCTCATTTGTTTCTCCCTGTTTTTATTTCTAGTTGAACAGGACATCTTGACTTTTATTGGAATATTTTGATTTATCACTTACTCTGCGTAAAGCACCTTAGTCAATGGAAAATAGTTTTTCGATGTAATAGGGTCATGCATTTTGAATGATTGGTGCAGAGTATAACTTCAGATTTTTGCATGATATAACGCAGATATTCAGATTCAAGCCGGTGATTAAAGTTACTGCAGCTCCTTGCAGGGCCCAAAGCTGCTCTCACTCTGATTGACATTATTACCACCTTAATATTTGTACAGGAGTTATACTTTGTCTGTTTCCAGCATCTTGTCCCAATTTATAGCCGGGCTGTTTCTGCCTCTTTCCTCCCAGGTGAGGAAGTTTAAGTCCTGCTGCTCGCAGAGACGGATCCCTCTCAGCAGCTGGCTCGCCCACAGCCTTTGGTTTTCAGTCCAGGCTTGCTACACAATTACCATCATTCACCAAAGATTTGCATAGAGGCTAAGGGAAGGTATGCAAATGTGTGGTAACTACACCCCTCGGGCTGAGGTTTAAAAATCTAACCTGCACATTAAGGTGCTTCTGCTCGCAGCAGGAAACAGTAAAAAAGTGGGGAACTAATTTTGATAACGCCGCAGCAGAGAGCCTGCAGATGCTGCTGTTAACAATAACATCAACGAAATGTAACGACTCCCTCGTGACTGCTCATCTTTAATGGAATACTTTGGAATGGAAACTTGTGAATACTTTCTTCTCAAAGTGAAAACATCAACATTCAATTGGCATTCAGCACAGCCTTCCAGCCAAGAGCAGCTTGGAAGTGAGGAGGGAAGCATTTAGCTGGTTATTGTAAGAAAGTCTGGTGGACGTATCGCACACTAAGTTCATTCCCCATCAGTGGAAACACCAACGAGAAAAAGCTGAACCTTGACCGCCTTTTGAATTATGATGAGGACCAAACCAGAAAGCTGGTGGGTTCTTAGCAAATCAAAACATTCAATACTTGTTCAAAATAACAACCTTCAGGAGTTAAACACTCTTTACATTACGCTGTATCAAAATGTTTATATTGTTCTGATGCTATATTCTAATTTTAAATACTATGTTTTTATTGACTATAAACAATTACATTAACTGATAGAAATGAAGGCTTGACAACATCAGTGGGCGTGTAATTAATCACTTAGTGAATTGAGTAACTGAGATAAATGAATGTTTCAAATTTACTGAATATGACATGAGACGTCTTTTTCTTTTTGTCTTGTCTCCGTGGTTCTGCTGTTAGAAGACACCATGAGATGGTATGAAACACTCACAGTATAAAACTATTGAGTAAAAATACTGCAGGTTTACTGTGTCAGTGTTTCCTCATGTCAACAGTTCAGCTATCGCTCTAGAAACCTAGAAAACGGATCCATAGCTAGAAGCCAAAATATCAAATCCAGTTCTGATTTTGAAACCTTTTAACTTCTTATTTCCCCCTCACATTATCTGTGAGCATTAGATAATTAGAGAATAGAATAGACTTAAACAAGCAATTCATTACTCCTAAAATGACTCTTTCTCTCGAGTATTTGTTGCTCAACAGAATTAGCGTAGGGTTTTTTTGGTGTGTCTCGCTAAGGGAGAAAATGAACATAAACCTTGATCACAGTGACTATGTTGGTGTTTTTACCCTTTAATCCTCAGTTGAAAATAATAATTAGAAATAATTTGATTGATGCTAAATACATACTAATATTAGAATTAAACAAACCTAATCAATAACATTGGATGGATTGATGAATAAAGGAGAGAGGAAGATAGAAGGAGGTATGGATGTTTATTTTATTTTTTCTTTTGTGTGAAGACCTCGACACCACTCACCAGCTGCGTAAATCCTGGACTTTGGTTCTTTACTTTAGATCATCATCAGATGTTAATGCATAAAGTTTCGGGTAAGTTTGAGTTTATTTCTACAGCTACTGTTGACTAATTATTGAGAACCAATCCACTTTGAGAATGAAAAGTCCTCACTGGCTTCAGGAGGCGAGGCTTTGAGAGGAAAAATGTTTGCCTCAGTGCAGCAGCAAAATGAAAACTTCAGCTGAACCTTTCTGACCGCCTGAAACTAATTTGGATCATAAAACAACTACAAAACTCATGAGTCTTACTCTCTTAAAATGATTTTGCTGCCGTTTCATAAATAAATTTATTGCGTTTGTGTTGGCACATTGCCTCGCGTCTTGAGTCCATTTTGCGTCTCACTGTGTCTGTAATTTTCTAATTCATTTGCCGCACAACAGCAGTGCAAGCCAAACCAGGCCCAACAAAACTCCATGTAAAACATCTAAAACAGAGGGGGGTTTAATTAAAGAAGAATCGCTCATTTTCCTCTTGTGCACACTCAAAGCTTCAAATATATGCAAATAAAGTCATTTGTTAAATTATTTACTTTAAAAACCCACAGCAGAGGAACTTGTGGGTGGAATAAAAAAAAAAAGTACCCTGTTGAGTTAGTTTTCTGGTTTTATAGCCAAACATGTGAGGCTCTTTTGGGCTCAGTTGCATGATGTACATGTTTGATTTGTTTTGCTCGCACAGGCTGACGGCATCGGTGTGCTGGTATTGCGACAGAGCCTCTGGAGATGAGAGAGCTAATAATAACCCCTGACACCAGCGGCTGTAAGGGGGAGGGGCTTCAGACCTGACAGGTGGAGGATTCAGAAACGACCGATCGGAAAGTTTCCGATTGTCTCCGATCGCACCCTTCTCTCCCCCCTCCAGTCATCTATTCCATCATTTTGTCTTTTCTCTGCTTGTTTTTTCTCCAGGGGGAAAATGTGTGTGCATATGTGTGTGTTTTTTCTGTGCAAGTCGGGCCTGGTCCCGCAAGGAGCCAATTAAAACGCAGACTTGGCCATGAGCACCAGAGCCACAACTTAGGCGTGTGCGTTTAGCTGAAAGGCTGTGTGTGCGCGCGTGTCGCTGTGTGTTTTTTCGATGTACCTTCTCGCACTTACAAGAAAACAAAAAACAACAGCTGTGAAAGAAATAATACCTGGAGGAAATGGCAGGGAAAAATTGCCAATCATGCAGGCACACACACTCACACACACCCACATATACCCACCTTGTCATGATGCGCATCAAGAAACTCCCTCACGGCTGCTAGCGCCTCGTGCACCGCCTGTTCAGGTGGATATCCTGCGCAAACACACACAATATCAAAAATGTGCGAGAACAGGTGCAGAAACAGATCTGTGTCGTTGCACTTGGCTGATGTTGTTTTTTGTTTTTTTTTCTGGAGACAGGTATGTTTTTCTCTCCACTACTCTGAGACTCTGTGCTCCGTTTCCTCACTCCGTCTCACCTCGCCTCGCCTAATCCGGGGAGATGCAGACACAACACACTTGTTGGTTGAGAGGAGACAGACGGAGCAGGACTGCCACAAATATTCAGCAGCTGAGACCCTTCACCAGTAAAAAAAAAGCTTCAAAATGTTCATTTTCGGGCCAAACAAACACATTTAATATGACTAAAAACATAGTTTTACTCCATCTGTGGGAACTGAATAAGAATTAGAGTTTAATTAGTTGTAAGCCTGCAAAACGACTATTTTAGTAATGAATTAACATGAAAATTATCCACTTTTATCCACTACTATAGTGAAAACATAGAGTCCTGCTCTGTTTCACTGCTGCTGTTTGATTGACCAAAGAGTGATGAGCATCAGCTGGAAACTTCAGCACTTTTAGGCTTTCAGGGGAGGCCTTAACTTATTTCATCCTCATATTTCCTCACTAAATATGAGGAACACCTTCCTTTTGTTTGCGTTCAGATTTTGGCTGCACAAACTATTTTTCATCCTGGTGAATAGTTTTTTAAACAAAAAGAGAAATGTGAAAACAGATTTCTATTAAAAACAAACAAACTTTTCAAACATGGATGCTGCAGAGCAGTAAAGGTCAGACTTTTATTATGGTTTTAAAAGATAGAGAATTTATCTAAAGATATATTTGTTGTATCACACCGGAGATTTATTTCAGTGGATCGGATCGACTTTCCTTTTCAGCTCCTGTTCGTTTGTGGGTGTCTGACGACAGAAAAGCTGCCAGTATTTATCATCAGTTTTTAATTATCTGACAGGTGAAGAAGTTTCCAGGTGGTGAGTTTATTCAATCTGATTATATGAAAGTCAAATACTTCTTAAGTCGAGAGCAGGATGAATTCATTGGACCTTTTCTCACCTTGGACTTATTAGCATGACTGGAGAAACACTCCTAATAACTTCTGATACGAACTCAGTCAAATGGCTCAGAAACAGATTTTAAAACAGTTGCTTTCTAAGTTCCTGTAAGATGTAGCTGTGCTACCAACTAGTTTTCAGTTATTTTTCCTTTCTGCTCTCCTCTACATGCATCTTTTTTCCACCAAACATGTACGAGTGCTAAAACCGAAGCCTTCCTTCGTTGTGTTCTTCATGTTTTCACTGACACAAAAACTGTCTGTGACACGACAAAGCAACGCTGTAAACTATAGTTAGCTTTGTTTTTAATATAATTTAAAATGAAAAACTGTAAAAACTCTGATATTCAGCATCAATAAAAATCAGATTAGCATGTGAATAACACGAGTTCACGTGCTGCAGACTTTAAGAGCTGAGCTTATTGTAGCACAACTTAAGCTGTAATTAAAACCTGAAGTAGTTCTTGACATTATCAAATGGCAAACAATGCTGAAAATCAAAACTGTTGCAGAGTATGAAACCAAACTGGTGCACTCCAGTTATTAATTAGACATCATTATGAATCATTGAAAGACTTTATTAGATATCTTTTTTTTTTTTTACCAATTAGCCTAACTTTTCATTCCAGGTGGAGATGTACTTGAATTCTGCAACTTTTCTTTGGTGTTTTCATAGATTCGAGTGATTTATTTGCCTTTTATGAATGAAGCTAATCTGTAGCTGAGAAGAGAGAAAATCATCTGGCATTGTGTTTTACGTTTTATTACTGGATGCGGAAATTGTGTCCATCACTATTCTCCTTCATGCTGCTCTTGGCTTAATACCTTTTTAGACATGCAGACGGATAGAAATGTCCACTTGGACAGCCACCTTCTTACCTTTTGCTTCAAATCACATATATTTGTTTCGTGACAGATATGTGTTGTGGCCAGATCTCTCTTAATAAAGACATATTAATCATAATAATGCATTTCTTTTTCAATTCATATAAAAACAGAACAATGCCAAGGTTTTCCTCTGACTCCACCAACAACATCTCTGAGTTTTTTATGTTGCCAGGTGACATTTTTAAAGCTTCCTCCCTTTTTCCATGGCTGCTGGTGGGTGTCGGATCGGAGATCATTTGAGATAAATTATGAAGCTTTCCAATGTGCCACTTGTTGTTAGGAAAAGTGCTAAGGGAATAATATGGTAATACTGTAGTCATCTGTTTGGTGGGATAGTGAAATAAATACAATCTGTGTAGACAACTGTTTCCAAGCTCTGATATCGTCTTTAAAAACTGAACAGAAAACATTTTTGAATTTTCTGCTCTGGTTTACCGCTTAGTGCTTAACATCTTCCTCATGTGTTCTTCGTAGCTGCTGTAACGTTCCTGTAGGGGGAGCTCTAAACCCTGCAGCTCTACGGTTTCCAAACAGCTCAAAAGTCTAATCAGGAAAGAGATGAAGTGGTGAGGTGGAACAGGTGCAGAAGAGGCGAATTAAAAACCAAATTAATCAGGACCTGTTTGTATTCCAGCCGCGGCAGAGAGGTGTCAACCGGAGCTCATAGCACCGACACCCCAGGCTGTGTTTAAGCACTATCCCAAACTCCCTCTTCTGCCAGCATGAAAGGGATTACAGTCACTCTGACACAATCTCAGAACTAATCTATCATAATCTGCCGGCTATAATCCCAGGCGTTAATCTGTAAACCACCTCGGGGTTAGAGGAGACGAGAGGCGCGACACTCTGGGTAAACGAGTAACGAAACGTGTTCACACAGATGAACGCTGGTGCGTCGCTGTGGTCTGAGGAGGAAACAGATACTGACCGTAGATTCCAGTGGAGATGCAAGGAAAAGCCTGCGGAGAAAAGGAGGCAGAGGAATTAATCAGACACGTTTCCATTTCAGCTTATAGCAGAAAACTATCCAGGCTTTCCTACACATTTTACTGAAAAAAAGATCCTTCATTATTTTTTAAATATCAGCTTTTTAAACATTTTCCCATAGACCATCTACCTAATCTGGATTTTATTACCTGCATAACAACATACTGGTGGAGCTGTAAAGGGGAAGCGCCACAGTTTGTTCCTTTATTTTTGTCAGCTATATTACCTCAGGTCACCAATTAGCCTCATCTGACCTGGACTGGAGAATCCTACATTATTTACCAAGTTTATTTATCTTTAAATCACAGCTTGTGACACCTCACTGCTGCATTTTGTTCATAAATAATTCTATTTGTGATGTACGTCTATGAGCAAAAGTAAAAAAAAAAAAAATCTTGCATTTCAACATAAAACTATTCAAGAATGCACTTTTTATCATCTATAGAAAAACCGAATAACATCTCAAGCTCCCATTTGTAGGTGTGTTCATAGTTATCCTGATATGACAAATTATTAGAGCTAATTTTAGATTTTTCAGATCAATATGACAGAAATCAATTTTTACCCAGTAGACATTAAATCCTTTAT
Organism: Xiphophorus maculatus; assembly: GCF_002775205.1. NCBI lineage: Eukaryota > Metazoa > Chordata > Actinopteri > Cyprinodontiformes > Poeciliidae > Xiphophorus > Xiphophorus maculatus. Next base: position 13,870,040 of record NC_036465.1, on the reverse strand, counting down.
ATATGAGTGGATACTTTCTCTATTCTCAATAACTATTCATCTGAGCTATTTAAAACATAGTTTGGCACAGTTTTTAAATCTATAATTTAAACCATTTGCTAAAATCTTCTATTTCAGAATAAGGAAAAGACTCATACGTTGATTCCTTCTCAGAACAATTAAATGGTTTTCTGGCATCTGTTTTAAATTATGTAATACCTCAGAAAACTCTAATAAACAGAGATAAGTTGTAGTATCACGTGTAATTTTGACCTTTCATACTATTTTCGGTAAAGTGAGAACAATGCTACTTCATTAACAAATCCTTTTTTCAGTCACTATGAATTGGAAAATGAATTTAATGTCCACATAAAGAGGCCTGTAAATCACTAATATGGCGTAAAACCAGTTGTGAAATTAATGTAGATCATTCAAATCAGCGGTTTATGGTCTAAACTCGCATTTCCAAGGAGGCAGATTTTACAACAGCTTTCCATTTAGATGCATTCAGTTTCCAGACACACACACACACACACACAGTCACATAGTCTTTCTATCTTCACAATGACTTTGTATTGACATCCATTCGTTTTTCATTCATTTCTATAGGCTAACCTTGAGACAATGGGGTGTACTATATCAGGATCAGGCTTTGGTCTCCATAAGGCCCATCAGTCTTCAGACGGTTGGTGAATATGCCACAAATTGTCTTACATAGGACAGCCAAACAAGCACACACACATACACACATCTCAACATGTACGTGGCTATAACTGTGAAATAAAAACTGTAAGTTCCTAAAAAAAAAGACTGCAGGCGTCTGACACCTGCTGTTCTTTTTTCAAAACAAAAACATTATTTCAGAGTAAACAACTCTGTTCACCAATGTCTTATTTTGCTCGAGATGAAAAACCTCTCATGTGGTTTTCTATATAACACCACTACTGCACTGTTTGTCAGTCTGCAGTTTTATCAGGCTTCTCTGCAAGTGGCAACCCATGTTACATCCATCATGTTTGTGTTATTATCGTATAATAACGCTCTCGTAAGTAGCGTCGAGGGTCCAGAGTTTATTTTGTTATCCATCTACCAGAATCTAATCCTCAGGCTCACATTGAACAATGTGATAAAGCTGCTTATGTATTTAATCCATCATCCTGTGTTTTATGACTCCGAACATATTTATTATAAGGAAACGTAAACAACAAAAAAACATGATTTTAAAGACACGTTTCTCTTTAGAAATGATTTAATAGATCCAAAACAGTTAATAAATGTGTTCTAGATAAAGTTAAGGGTCTGATAAAGTTAAACTGCTTATTAACAATTGTTAGTAATCTTTAATATTAAAATGGAGTAATCTCTCTAATTTAACAAGAAGCATCAGTCTGAGCCTGATTCTGTTACTTCCTTGTTATAACTGAGGTGAAGGCTGAAGGTGCTCAGAAACAGCTATGCTACATGACGAACTTGTTTTTCAAAGTTCCAGGTCACTCAGAGAAAAGCTTTTCTTTAGCCTGCAATGCATTCAAGCACCTGATTAATGTATTCAGCATTTAATTGGAAAAGCTTTAAATTAATGATAATAATAAGAAAATCCTTCATTTAAAACTTGTAAATCATTTATTCTTCATCAGTCAGGGCTGTCTCACTCAAGACATGCAGCTAATTCTCTGCTGAGGGACGAAAAAAAGCCTCTTTCACTGGTCAGTAATGTCATGGGTACTGATTATTATTATTAAATTATGTAATGTTATAATGTAATATAGTACAGTAAACTGTTTTTGAAAAGTCTTTTTGGGGTCTTAAATATAAGCTAGAGGTTTGGTCCAGGTTGTCGTTTTGCTCTATTGTCATAATGAATGAGCTTTTATTCCAGTTTTATGGCTTTGATTTAGGTTTTAATTTTACTTCTACTCTGTCTGGTTGTACTTTTTCATTTGTATTTACTTACTACGCATACTTAATGTTAACACTTGTTGGGATTTTATAATCTAAACTTAGAAATTTAGGCAAAATAAGTTCACTTCTAGTGTGTCCTTGTTAACAGCAAGACATTTTTCCTGAGTCCGTCAAACCAATATTTAGGTTATTTTGTTGTGTTGTTTATTTTCTCTGCCGTTTTTCATTCATTGTTTTGTTCTCGTTTTATATCAAAGTGCTTTGACTGATTGATTGCTGGCTGCAGGTTGGATACTGACTGCTGATAGGAACTCTAGAGAGCTGCAAATGTGAAAGCGGAAACAGTTTCTGAAGGCAGAGTATATTAGAAAATAATTACACACAGACATCTTTGGACGTAGCATGGCAGACTGCCTGAAGCTGCAGGAGCCTGAGAATACAACAATTATGTGACCCCACAGACACATTGTAATTAAGATGACCTCAGCTCAAATGGAGGAAGCTGAAAGCTGAGAAAAATAAATGTGTGCCAAGAATGCAGCTTGAAACTCGCACTGAACAGTCAAAGAAGGCAAAATAAAACAATTTATCTCACAGATCATCCACTCAAGAAAGGCCTTAAACCCATGAACACAGATACTGTTTTAATCATTTTTAAATATTCTAATAAAAAAACATCTAAATTATGTCTATAATTAATAAATAAGTGCGTAAGGCCACTCCTATCATACACGGCAATAAAAAGCAACATTGGATTAAAGTGTTAAACTCTCAGCATTTTAAGGAGAAATAAGTGTAATCCTACTTGAGTTAAAATGACCAAGATGACAGGTGAACCTAAACGCGTTTAACAGAACCAAGATGTTCATTTGGATAATTCATGTGCAGGAAGTCAATAAGATCCATGTTTAGCAGAACCATGCGAACCCATAGCCCGTGATGTGAGTCAGGCCGCCAGAAAACTTCACGTCTGGCAGCTTCTCAACCTGCTGTCAGATGCGGCAGCGCCGGCAGATGCCAGCACACTGCCCCCCCGTCCTGCTCAGATCATTTAACCTGACTGCTGAGCTTTAACACACAGCGATGGCAGATGTGACTCACGATTCCCTCGAGGCCAAACAGAAACATATGACTTGCCATTTTGTGGATGTGCAGGGATGACTGTTGCATCTGTCTGTGGATTTGTCAGAAATGAAACGACGCGGCAGCCGCTGATAAATGACGTGTTGGGTTTTATTCCTAACCTGCACACCTCTGCTTTTATTTCATGTTTCTTGTTTTTCTCTGACTTTGTTCTCTGTGAAACCTTCAATCTGGCGTGTTCTATATAACCTAACAATACAACACTCCTACTCCCTTTTCACTTTTCTCTCTCTGCCTCAGCATGAACAGAGTTTTCTTTGGAAAGGCTACATATGATCAATCTTTTTCTCTTTACCTCTGGTTTTCCTGCAGCTACAGATTCTCACCACAAAGAAAAACCCTGCAATTTAGTTCTATTGTCCTCTGTTGGTCTGTTACAGATTTCTGGGCTTTCTGTATTTTAACCTTGTCTGTCATCGTTCCTCTCTCCCTCCCTGGGTGCTCCCTGTCAGATTCATCTCATCCAGATGTTCTCACCACAGATCGAGCAGCGTTTTCGGTGGCAGTCTGCAGGCTGTTCCAGTAGCATGACCTCAGAGCGCTCCTCTCGCTCTCACCAACGCCTCCCTGAGCAATCGGCCCCACGGTGTGGATCACATCTGCAGAGACAGAAACAGAGAAAAATAGAAAAGAAAGTCTTCATTGTTTGATAAATTCACCCAAAATCCAAAATGAAATGTTTTCTGTGGAAACTCATCTTCTCTCCGGTTCCTAAGAAGAAACACATTCTGTTGTTTCCATGAAATTTAACTCTGACATGCAGGCCATTCAGAGATTTAAAAAGTATAAAAACTCAGCATTATTTCCTCACTTGAAAAGTCAATTTTACAATTAATCTTAGTTGATCTGCAGTCAACCTGATGTGCAGAGAGGGGCAGATCTCATCAAAATGTAACAGAAGTGTGTACATGACAGACAGTAAAACAAATCCTATCAGACAAAGATAAATTTGGTAAAAGTATTGGACTATCAACTCACTGATTAAGTTGTGTCCAAGTCTGATTGCGACTAGAAATGGACGGCAAATAAAGCTTGACTTTATATTTCAATATCACAACTGGAAAGGCCTGCTTGTCTTATTTACTACAATACTAAATCTAAGGTGACATCATGAATTTTGATAATATATTTCAAAAGTTGGATGGATTCTAATTGCTTTCATTGCCTTGTTGTTGTTAAAACTTACAGAGAGGGCTGAAAAAACTAGGCTAATCCCCATCAATATTGACACTGAAATCAATCCATTAAGTTTATTCGTATTGCATATTTCAGAAGCAAGGCAGTTCAGAGCGCCTTAAATCATAAAACACAAAATAAAGAGTTATAAAAACAATAAACATTCCATTTTGTTCATCGTTAGAAAAAACTACAAGTGTTTGAGTAACTAAGGTGAAACTGTTTGGAGGTGTACACTCTCCAAAATGAAAATGCATCATAAAAAAGCTTTAGATGTGGTAAAATAAGCAACATATTTTCTCTGTCTTTCTGTCTTCAGCAGGTTGCGATGTCATGTAGGCGTTGCTCCACTAACTGCATTGAGGTAATCTCTTTAGCAAGTTTCCTCTCAGGTCTCTAAGATGATTTTTTTCCTAATTTGAGGATCAGATTAAGTACAGAGTAACTAAATGGAGGTGAACTGGGGAGGTTAGTGGTGGGTGGGAGCACAGCGGAGACTCTCATAACGACACGCTGAGCAGGACAGCCGTGTAGATGTGGTTTAACACATGAACGCAGCCAGCGCCACACATTGTGATGAGACTCAGCATGCTGCTCTCAGTGTGAAACCCGCTGCAGTCATAAAGCCAAGCCGGACCCACTCTCTTAGAAGAAGAAACTACAAACAGAAAGAAAGAAAGAAATGTGGACAAGTAAGAGTATTTTTCAGCTCACAAAAAGATTTTTCTTTCCACGCTTTAGGGCAAAATAATTGTTGCATTTGACCACAGATCATGTCTGACACTTCAAGCCTCCGGAAAAATATTTTGCTGCTCACGTGAGTGTTTTCTTTGCCTAAAATAAATAAATCATCCTCCTACTTGGAGATTAAAGATTCTGATCTTCACAGCCCAGGAGAAATAAGCAGCAACACAATCAGTCAGGCTGAAACTTATTACCTTGTCCAGTAGGAGATAAAGGAAACTACAGAAAAGATGATTTTTCTGATTTACCTGGAGGCTTGAGGGAATCTCCTCCTAAACAGTGGATATTGACAGGAAGAGAGAAAGGCTTGTATGATGTCAATATTATTTGACTTTGTGATAAACTAATAAAAAGTTGAAGTTCATATGCGGAGGTTTAACCAGGATGCAATTTTCTTTGTCTCAGTTTGATTATATTAGAATTGACCTGGGATTGATCGCCCCACTCATCTCTGTTCAGTGAAATCATAAATTAAGACGCTTTCTATGAGGAAAATTGTTCGTCATGTCAAACAGTGGAGAAGATGTAACCCTATGTCCTACCTAAATTACTGGGCACTCTCTTTAAACAATCTTGATCCTTCATCCAGAGGAGTCAATCAGCTAATTGATTACTGATGTCCAATAAAAAATGTTCCTGTTCACTTAATCTGACAAGTCGAGAAGATTGATTTGTTTGGTTGAAAAATGAGACACTGCTTACCTCCATTTGTTTAACTGCAGGTAATATTCTGCCTTTAACCAAAGAAACTTCATCTGTTCAGCATTTTTAAAGTCCAGAAAACCTAATATACTAATATTCAAGCTAGTAGTTTTAAATTGACTTTTCTGATACAATAAGAGCCTCCAGAGGCACAAATCTATAAAACCACGTCTGCACTGGCATATATGGACTGATTGTGTAACATTTAGAATAGCAGAGGGCAACCGCTTAATTTTATGAACAGAAATTGGACAGTTTAATAGGGGAAAAGATTTTTCCATAAGAAATATGGAAATGGACATAGAGGCACTTATTGGCAACACTAAACGATCCCAATAGATCCTCTATGCAGGAAAAGTGGATGATTTTTGTGAAAGCTGTGTTTTTCTGTTTAAAGACAGCTTGACATATGATTATCAAACTAGCATAATGCAGAAATTTGGCTTCAAGGAAAGGAACAACGTCAGGCTGAGGTCAAAGGATGCAGCATTCATGACATGGTTAAATCAATCATCTCAATTAGGAACCTAATCAATCAGGAGATCAATCAGGAGATCATTGTGCTTCTTAGAAAACCATTTTACTGAGGGTTTTACTTTTTATGTGTTCTGTATTTTTAAATAAATCAGCGACTACTCTCTACAAACTTTCCTCCTGCATGTTTTTCACACAATAATTTGAATTAGATCAGACTATCCACAACAAAAATAAAAGTGTGATATTAAAGTGTAAGAAACAAAAACAAATGCATGAAAACGTACTACAAACTTATAATAATAAATACATAGATAATTATTGCCGTTTCTGCAATTCCAAATCAGCATGGTTTTGGCCCTACTTATCTAAATTGCTACTTTTGCTCTTCTTGACCGATGAGGCTGACCGATGCATAAACTGATGAAGTTTGGAGGTAAATTTTTAAGTACATTATTAGCCACCTTTGTTGAAACAGCTTTGGTTGATGTTGCAGAACTGAATAGTTTTTGTTCATAGTACAATTGATTGTATACAAGCATTAAAACTTCCCCTGCAACCAGTAAGTATAGCATTAGCTTGAAGTGTTTTTTGAAGCCAAACATCAGGTTGTGGGACTAAAAAAAAAAAATTACAGATGGACTACAGAGATAGATGGTGGTGTTAAAGCATCGTTTTGACAGCTGCACTACTGGAGTGCAGTTATGGTAAATGGACTGAACTTATATAGTGCTTTTCTTGTCACACTGACCACTCAAACCACATTACATTAACACTCAAACACACACGCCCACACACACCTTTATCCACCGATACACACTTATACACTTGGGGTTAAGTGCCCAGGGGACACATCGACACGTGACAGGAGGATGTTAGAATCGAACCAACAACCTGCGGATTGTAAGGCATTGTAACCCACTTCATGTACTGAAATATGTAGAAAAGAGATTTTCTGCTGCTTCCATTCACTTTATGCCTTACATAATTACAATCTGATGTTGGAGTTGGGGAGAAAGAAGTGAGCAGCAGTGGTGTAAATATACAGAATAACTTGAATGTTTTCAGATTTTAAGTTTTCTGAATGTTACAATCATTCACCACTTAGGTTGTAGACGATATCATCATCATTCCTAATTCCCTTTTTTCAACTCAGAAGTGGTTTAAACAATACAGACATCTATAGAAATGCTGCCAGTTTGCAAAGTTAAAGGTTGTTTAAATTTCCCAGTGGCACTGAAGCACTCACAGGTTAAAATGTGGTGGGTTCGGTTTGATTGGCACTTTTTCCTCCAAAAAAGAAAAAAAAAACAAGACAACCAAAATCCAACAAATTCTCTCAAATTTTAGAGGTAAAAATGCTGCATGGCAGTCAAGCCATGCGACCTGATCCGTTTATCAGCAGCAAAGAAGGAGCGCTTTCTCAAAACGTGGGTGTAAACTGCTCACTGAATGTGCAACACATGTCAAATTATATAAAAACAAACTATAAGCCACAGAAAAACAGATGATTTTCATTTTTTGTTTGTTTTAAAAGAACCCACCCACCTCTCTGGTAATGCCAAAATCAACACTTGGGGTGAGTAAAGTGTTCAAACAAATTAAAAAACTGATTGATTGTAGTCGCTCAGTTGATTTTTTTCTTATTGCCATCTATAGCTTGGTCAAACAACAAAACAAGTTAGCCGCACAAAAATTATTTAAACCTCAATATTTGGATATATTGGAGTCTAATAAGTTTGGTATAATTGACAATTATCCACAACAAGAATTAAGGAAGATATGACTTATATGATATAAAACCCATTTTCCATTTTCTAATAAACTGTCAGGGCTATTTTACCTTCTGGTTGATTGTTTTAAGGTTGTGTTTTTTGTCACAACAATCAAACATATATTCGCTGATATTTGGAATAGAATAGAATTACTTTATTCATCCCAGCAGGGAAATTATTTTTCTGACTGATACTGAAGTTTATCTGGGACGCAACTAAGCAGATGCTTAATTCAATCACCTGCTGAGTTGTTGAAGCCCTTACCCTTTCCCAAATGTTTTTCTGTATGTGTAAAACTTCCCAGATGGCGGTGTGGAAAAAGATTCTCACGTGTTAAGTTTATTTGATGATGCTCAAGAGAGTGCACTTTCAGAAATGTTTTATTGTCATCAGTTGGCTGTTTGTGCCACCTTTAAGACCAGAAGGCTGTCAGGGCGAATCAGGACTTGTAACAGTTTATGTACACTCTCTAAAATTACATCAGCCATAGCTCTGCTCTATAATGTCTGTAAATGGTGTTATTTTCAAGCCCACTCCAAGTGACTCATGCCAGTTTTGTCCCTCTATGGACACACATCTGTGAAGGAAGAAAAGTCTGAGGGCAAAAGCTTAACATCATCAGAGTAGTAAATACTTCATAATGTACAGGCATGTTTCTTGTTGGATCTGACAACAATTTGTCAGATCCAACAAAATATTGTTGGATCTGTTTCGCTATGTGTGAAAAGAAAAAAAGCCGGTTAAGATATGAAAGGAATGGCAAAAAGAGGGCTGGAGATGCACATAAAATGCATCATAAATAATACAAATCAGAAAACTGATGTTGTTATGTTGACCTGTCTTCTGCCAGAACGAAATACTTTACTCAAAAGATCAGAACCGCAGTGCTCCATGGCTCTGCAGTTCACTATAATTGATTCAGAAGGTTAGCCAGTATTAATAGTTCGCCTCTGAAAAGTGGGATTAACATTTGATCAAAATTATGCGAGTTTTGTTTCAAACATGCACTCAGAGGAAATATTAAAGCTTTATCAACCTGAATTATGTCTAAAATGTCCTACATGGGTTCCAAATGTGAAGAAATCAACTCATTTTGTAAGACAATTTGTAAGACTGTCACAAATATAGCAGGTGTGCATTGGGATGAAGGGAGTCAAATTTACAGTGTTAGGACAAAGTTAAAATCGTTGTTTCTTTCACAGTGTCCATTTTTCATAACTATCGATCACCAAACCATCTTGAGATGAAAGTTTGATGCTCCATCTGTAATCTGCAAGTCCTTTCAAATAATTATTTGCTTAATTATTTAGAAAAAGGGTTTGATGCTTAATGGATGAAGTATCATAAAAAAAGTTTAAAAATTGATGTCATTAAAACCTGTTTTTGTGGGATAAATAATTACTTTAAAAATACAATAATGGACGTAATTTGGGGTAATTGAGTGTAAGGAAATGAACCCTCATTTACCACCATTATGTTTTCTGTGCTGGCAGGTGGAGGATGGAAAAGTGTGGTGGACAGGCAACGAGTATGATATGCTTTCAAATTTCAAGTAGCTTCAGCTAATGATACTCTGTCTGGTAAAAACCGAGATCGTATACAAAAAAAAAATGTTAGAAAGTCACAGTCACCATTATTTTTTCTACTTTATATGATTGATACAATTGCTCATTTTTCAGAAAAGCAAAAAACTAAAATATTTAAGGTTTCACATTAAACATCATTGTGCATTTTTTTATTTTATTTTCAAAAGAAACAAGCCAGAAAACGGGATTCGGCCTTTCTCCAAACTAGTGGGAGCTACATCTCCTACCACCTGTCCTTTTTAACAAACTACATCTGTGAGAAATGTGTGAGAGACTGAAATTAGGCTGACGGATAAAAGCCAGGTGCTGCAGGGGCGAAGCACTTTTCCATCACTCAGTCTCTGGCCAGCGGCGCTTAGTATCCAGGTAGAGACGCTGTGTTGCTATGGCGCTGGGTGCGGATAAAGAGACAACATCTCTGAGGCTTCACTTTCAGCTTCTTTCAGCTTAAACAACAGTGTTGTGGTTTTTATTCAGACAGCAAAATCAATACATATAGAAAATGAATGTGTAAATACAAGGCTAGATAAAAGTTTCAGGGATTTAATGCGAGTCGATCTTAAAATAAATATTGTGTCCCTGATTTAAACTCAAAATAGTTTTAAAGTGATAATCACTGAATCAGCCTCATTTGTTTTGACTGATAGGTGACAGATTCTCTTATATATATTTATATCTATATATTTATCACAACATTCATCACTTCCTATAACATTTATATGTTACTTGCTTCTTGTAATATTAGTTTTATAAAGAAGACATTTATGCATGACCAAGCCAGTGGGTTTCTCGCCACTCCTGCTGCATTTTGGCCAAATAATAATCGAGGTCAGTCACTTTCTTTTTCTTCTTTGCAGATGATTAGAAGTACTGATACTAAAATAAACTGTTTAGATGGCAGAGTTGGTTTTGGTGATAAAAATTTGATAAGTTTTCTAAACTCAGCAGAGAAACTGTGATGCAGAAATAACCGAACATAAACCACAACATGCAACATCACTGCAATATGTATGCATAACTAGATAAAACATTGTTATTATTATACTAGGGTTTAAAAATATGACAAAAGTAGTAACTCAATGACATTGCTGCAGTGTTATGTTGAAATTAGCCACCAAATTTTTATCTACCAAAGAAACACAAATGTCAGCAAGGAGTGGTTAAAGTACACTGAGGGAAATTACAAAGCAAAGCAATCTACTCCACTTTTGCTTTATTTCTGCAATAAACTCTCAAACCAGATTGTACTAAATACATGATTCAAGCAAATACAGCTGTCAGGCCATATTTGTCCACTCTTCTGCTACAAACACAGCAGGTGCAGAAGTGATCAGATAGAGAGAAAATTAAATAAGTAAATTGTAAATGAGTAAATTTAATTTAACAGAGATACAGGCATTTTCCTGATGAGCAATTCTTAAAAAACTACATGGACAACATCTGACTAGACGTGAAATGGAGTTTCTAGATCAGTAAGTGATGCTACAGACTGTAAAAGCCAGTGGAATTACGCAAACCTTTCCCTGATTGAACTTAAATATTAAAGTTACAAATAAGTTAGCAATTAATTAAATCATAATGTAGAGTTGTAGTCTTTACAGCTGCAATGTACAGTGGACCTCCACCACGTAGTGCAAATACTGGACCGTAGTGGATCCACTATGACTTGCAGATTTTTTTTGACTTTTTCGCAGATCAGTTCTAAAATATTTGAAAGAAAATGCATCTTGGGAAGCTCAAATACTTTTGTGCGATGCTACGTGGCTACGCCAACGGCTGCGGTTTGCAAAGCAGCCGATCCAGAAGCGCTATTTATTTCCTTGGCACTGACTGGCTGTACCCATAAGAGCAGACATGAGAAAAACGGTAGGAACTAGCTTCAGCAGTAGCGCCAAAACACTTGTCATTGTGTGCAATAATGCATATTAATGTATATTTCAGTTATTGGCGTCTTACAGTGGGTTTCAGGTATTTGCTGATTTTAGCTATTTGTGTTCCCTGACCTTCATAACAGCAATTTGAGCAAGATGACATTATTTTAATGTTACAAAATACAAAACAGCAGAAAGGGAGTTTGTTAACGTTTGGTCTTCTGGTTCTGGTTCTGCTCTGGTAACATGGAGAAGCAGCATTCAGCTTCTATGCACCACAAATCTGGAACAAGCTTCCTGAAACCAGCAAAACAGCTGAAACACTGACTTCTTTTAAATCTTTAAATCAAGACTCAAAACCCAGAATTGCTTTTGAAACATAACAAATGACACATTGCTAATGTGTAATAATGCCACTAGACAAAAATGCTATGCTTCAATTGTTGACTATGTGTTTCATAACTTTGTGTTTTTATGATGTAAAGCACTTTGAACTGCCTTGTTGTTGAAATGTGTTAAATAAATAAACTTGATTGACTGAAATATAAGCACGCTCTATAATCATGTGGTTCTCTTTAATCTTTACAAACAAAAATGCACTTTAAACAATTCCATGATCAGACAAACCTCCCAAAAAGACCTTGTTTCCTTTATAAATCTAACAGCACAATGGGTTACTGTTTTACTTTTTTATTTTTCTGTGGCACAATTACCATCAGCTCGCATCTCACAGTATGTTTTGTGGCATCTATTTATTCCTTTGCAATTATTGTTCTGATTGTTTTAATGCCTCCTACAAGAATATTGTTTTCTGTACAATATTGTTGAATGCTCTGAAAGGTGATTCTAAATTAGATTTATTAATGCAAATACCTACAAAAGAAGATGAATACAATCATCAAGGTTTGTGAAATTTGCTTTTCAAAAACTAAAATATTGCAATATTTCTTTAATAAGAAGAATCCAACGCAAGAGACAACACTTATTTAAAATAAAAATACCCACCAATCAAGCAAAAAGAAAAACCAAACCAGCAACAACCTTCGAACCTGAGGATGTAGAAATAAGTCTGTTGTAGTGAAGCTCTAATTAGACAATTTAATCCCTAAAGTTGCTCAAACATTAAACTAAAGCTCGTGAAAAATATTCAGCAAGAATATGAAGTGTAGAATAGAATAGACTAGAATTCAACTTTATTGTCATTGCACTGTCACAAGTAGAAGCAACAAGATGTAGTTTGCATCTATCCAGAAGTGCTCTACAAGATATAAATATTTATTTACAGATGTACAAGACTATGTATGTATGGACTATAAGGGCTTATAGCAAAGAGATATAGATGTTGTGTATAAATATAAATATGGGAGCTATATGCACAGATTATACAGTGTAGTGGTATCAAGCTGGATTCCTGTTTTGTCTTTTTCTTGTCTTTCAGCAGTCTACTTTGGAAATCAAACTGCTTTTCTTGCTACAAGTGCCATTTGAGAGTTTTCTTTCATCTTTATTCGATCCAAAATCACCAGATACACATTTATTCTGCTGTTTGGCAACAGGCAGTAAGGTCCAGCTTAAATTAGGACCTGAAACTAACAAACCAGTGAGTGGTGGAGACAACAACGGGTTGGCGAGCGGCAGAGAGAAGCAGCTCACCTGGAACACAACACACTGCGAGAGTTAGTCCGCTTTACGCTCCATATTGACTGGAAAATAATTGGCTATGCTGCCGCCTTGCAACACTGCTTGTCAAGTTGCTATTATGCTGGTATGGAGAGGCATTATTTTTATAATTTAAAAAGATTTTTTTAATCACCTAATAATTTTTTTAAGTTATCCGTCAATGTGTTTATAATCAGAAATAAAGGTTAAAGAGAACCACAGTAGCACACTTATAAAGATGAATTGAATCATAAGGTCAGCCATCGTTCATACCTCCAGTAAGGTCAGGTAATTTATTTCAATAAAAAACTCATATTCAATTTATTTCACAGATAATGATACAGTTCAAGCATTTAATCTTATTTCTTGATGAATATGGCTGATAGGTAATGATAAGAAAACATCAGGACAGGAAATAGTTTGTAAAAAAAAAGTGACTGTACTTATAAAAAGTTAATAAAAACTGATTTCCCAGAAAAAGTTGAGATTCTCAAGGGCCACATTTCATTCTTTCATAATGCAAAAACATTATGAGTCTTTCAGTTAATAAAATTTATACACACATTATTACAGCACTGTCTCCCTCACACAGACAGGCGGAGACGTCAGAGCGCAGGAGAGATCCAGAAGAAGCTCTTTAATCCAACCCTCTGAGACCTGGAGGCCATTAGGCTGGAAGATTCATCACAGTGTTTGGGACGGCTTGAAACAGACCCACTCATCTTATTTCCAAGTTTGACTTTGACAGGCGAAGCCAGAAAGGCTTCCTCTGTCCTATTCTCCAATACTCTTTCCAGGAATATTTGTTGTTGGAATTATTATTTTAGCTGTGAGTATTGACAAAATAATCCTGCCAGAAAACCACAATCAATGGAGGACGTTGAGTGAGTGATGAAGAACCGGCTCATTAGAACCTGGTGCTGGAGCAGAGCTAAGTCTACTAAAAAATAAATAAACATTGAAAGCTCTTTAAATATAAACTGGGAGATTTTAACAGATTTATGTGATAGATGCAGGTTTTACCCATCAGTCAGTTTAATCTAATAAAATCTCACACTTTCACTGTTGAGCAAGTCATTACTGATTAGTTAGTGTTTAATTTTCTGAATTCAAACTTAACCTCAGTTTGGTTTCACAAGCTGAAGGTATATATATATATATATGTATATATATATATATATACATATATATATATATATATATATATATATGTATATATATAGGATATATATAGGACTTGCTAAAAAAGATATTAAATATGCATGTGTCCAAACCTACTGAGTTTCATAGGATGTCCTAATTTTTTCAAATGTCAGAGTGACTGCAACATGGGAAACTGCAGAAAAATCTGACACAAATTCAACTTGTTTGCAGCCAGAGAAACTTTTCCATCAGAGACTGAAATATATTCCAGCCTGAACTGATTTGCATCAGACTGATCACTTGTGATTTGGTTTCAATTCTCTTGTTTTCTTTTTCCCACAACATTACATAAATGTTTTATTAATATCCAGACAAAACTTTTGACGGTGCAACGACAGAAACAATGTTTCGGTTGTTTGTTTACAGAGTTTGGGCTTGTCAAGTCTCAACTTTTTTTGTATCTTACTTTTTGGTGAACTTTTTCTCACTAATAAACTTCTATCTACGCAACAATCCCAGTTACAATTTCTGGAGGAACACAAGACAGTAGTAACATCAGATAAACTCATAATACATGAAAAACAAACAGTATTCATAACAAGCAACAGAGCAGATCTGGTTTGCTTTTCCATATTCAGAAATCTGTGATATTCAAATGGGGACAGATAATTCACTCTGGTGACCTCTGAAGGTCACCAGAAGTGTCAAAAGAGAAGAAGAGAGGCGTGGCATTACATTACTAAAAACATATCTGGCGGTAAGGGTACCTCCATGTTTTAAACTAAAACAGCGAAGGGAAAGCAAATGTAATTACACCAATAAACGTGTTTATTTATCCCTGATAACAGACGTCTTAACATCACCAGCTGAGTTCATAATTGTTATTTTAAACAACAGTGTTTGAGCTCCAGATTCCTGGACTCACATTGCAACATTTCAAACAGGACTCATTAACACCAGCAGGTAATATAAAAAGACCTGACAGCGTTTATGAACAAAGAACCTGCAGCTCCGGCTGTAAATAGCACAGAGCCACACAGTGCACTGATCCATATATAATGATAAGACGGGCAATATTATAACAAAATGTGATGAGAAGAGACAAAGTCTTGATGTTAAAGCTCAGTTGTTGTTTTCTTTTATTGAATTAGGCAGAATAAATGTAAAACTAGCAGCAGTTTTAAACATGAGGCTAACACTTCGACTGGTTGTTTTCTCCATGCACTAAAAAAGTGTTTTTGTTGGATTGTCCACCAGCTGTAAAGTGATTCTGGCAATAGAAACAAAAATAATTAGTTATTTTCTTATATGGGCCTTTAATATCTGGTGTAAAAGCTGTAAAATTTTAACTTTTCAATCACACTCTGGAGCTCTTCAGAGTTAACATTTAAAAATAAATCACCTTCTTCCTCTTGGTTCCGTTTCACTCTCCTGTACTTTACTTTATTCCTTTTTCCTTTTTTTTGTCTGACTGCTTCCCAGAAATCAAATTCGTGTTTGACAAAAATATTACAAAATCCAGAGATAAATGAAATGGCTCCGAACTGGGAACCAGTAGACTGAAATATGAGCTTTTATGGAATAGACCAACACAAAGTACAGCATAATTGTAAAATTTTTCAAAAATTGTGGCAACATGCAGCTCTGGAGAAACTAAGAGACCACTGCACTGAACCCCATTGAAAACCTCATGGTTATTCCACCAAATATTTATTTCTGAGGTAAATTATTAGGATTGTTGTTTCTAAATGAATATGAACTTGTTTTCTTTGCATTACTTGAGGTCTGAAAGCACGGCATCTTTTTCGTTATTTTGACCATTCCTCATTTTCAGAAAATAAATACTACATTTTTGCTTGGAACTTCGGAGACATGTTGTCAGTAGTTCACAGAATAAAAGAAAAATGTTGACTTTACTCAAACTTATGAAAAGTAAAATCAGAGAAAATGATCATTATAATTGGTCTCTTAATTTTTTCAAGAGCTATATGTTAGAGACAAAAATAAATACAAATTCAGACCTACATGCAAAGCACTGTGTTTATTTGTTAAACATTTTGAGAAGCATGTATTGTTTCTATTCCACTCGACAACTACGTATTACTTTGTGTTGGTTTCTAATATACAATGTCAATAAAAGTCGATTTGAATACTTTTGCAAGTCATTATACTTCCTTAACCTGTTAGCAGTTTTAAAAAACCCTCTATCACCAAAAACAACCTTTTAAAACCTGAGATTCCTAAGAAACAGGAGACAAACCTGACAAGAACCCCCGCCTTTGTTGTCCAACATTAACAGCAAATGCACACTTGAAGGGAGGAAACAAGCAAACATCACTCCATGTGTGAAACAGATATGCACAGATCCATGCAGGAAATCTTCAGGCGGCCTCGCTGAGCAAAGTGTTTGCCTTTTCCCTGCTGCTCTGATCTGTGAAGCTGTACGCTTCACCCTTCCTGCAATCATTAGATAGTAGACAAGGAGCTTTATTGCTATGGCAACTTATGAAAAAACTACATGCTCTGATGCCTATGAGTCCGCTTCAGTCGAGAAGGGTCTGGATGAAGACACGCTTCATAGCTTTCTATAAGAGAGCTGTTTTTAGGGGCAGATTTAAGGAAACGTGTCTGAGTTTTGTGACAGCTGTTCATCAAGCTTATCATTAATGAACACGAGTGTATCCCCTGAGAAATCACTTAGCCTGAGAGCATGAATCCTCCTCACATAAAAGAAATACAAAGCACCAGTAAAAATGTGTTTATGATGTATTAATAAGGAGTATTCGACATAAATGTCTCTTGTTGCACAGATTATCAGAGAGCTATGCTATGTGGCGTCTTTTATACTGTATAAAATATCAGATAATTATCCAGAGCACTGACAGAGGAGATTTAATGACTTCTTCACACTCCAAGAACAATCACCAGCTCAGTGGTGTAAAAACTCTTATCCAACTCAATTTTCTTTTTGGTAGACTCTTAATAAAACAGAAGGCTTTGCTGCGTGTGTTAATGTGTTGGTGGCTCATGTGAGCGACAGATCATTACCACAGCTCCTCAGCAGTGACGATTCCTCCAGAGGAGCCGCCGTGTTAATTAAGATAAACATTTGGATGCTGTAATGGGACGTTCGCTGCTGATGACCCTGATGCCTTCCCTGTGACGCTGCTCTCCTTTAACGATCTGAAACTCAGCTTGGTGTCTGGGCTCATTCCCTTGGTAAACCTCTTTGATTTTATTTTTGCATGTTTATGTGGTGTCCTAATAAAAATAAAATTTTTTTTTTTAAAAATGGAATTAAAAACAACTAACAATTTCTTTGAGAAAGTCAGCGATTAATTCACTGTGTCATGCTGGATGTCTGCATCATGTCTGAGTGTCCGCCACAAAACTTAATACACTTTAAAGTATAAAATAGCCTAAAGTTGTGGAATGCCAACTCCAGCATGGCTGCAATAAATCAAATACAGTGCTCATTATTTATGTACTAACAATTAAAAAGCCTGAATATTTAGTACACTATGAATGTCAAATAGAAATAAACAAGACTAAGGCTAAAATGTAACTCTAAAGGAAAAATTATGTCTATAAAATGTTAAAACCCCGTCAGTAACTGGATATTTACTGATGTAACACACATTTAAATGTATCAGATCATCAGACAAAATTGCTAATTTCTGACAAAAATAATCAGAGTTCATACAAAACATCCAAAAATTCATTCATCCATCCTCTCGACCCGCTTATCTTTGCAGCGTCTACAGGTGGGGTACACCTGTTTCGATTATACCCCACCTCTCCACTGAACTACCATGCACACACTCATTCGATTTAAAGTCCTTTAAAGTCTTCTGACTTTAAGTATTTTTGATATTAATATCCCCTCGAGCTTTAAAACTGTATAAAACTTAACCGATTAATTCAGCACAAACAGTTTATCCACCATGACTGCTTTGAAAGTACAGTTTGGATGCAGCCAAAGTCTCTCCTTGAACTCTGCTGACGTACAGGCAGAAGTAAACATTCACACTCAGCAGTGTGGGAAACAAAATACTTTAATTTAGAGTTTCAGGAATCAGAAAATATGAATTCATCAAAAAGATAAATCAGTGTCTGGATATGTGCCGTCAATGATCCCGACTAGTTCCTGCGGTCCTTGAATCTATCAGGATGCTTCACTGTTGCTGCCGCACCGGATTCATGGTAACTCTGACCGTTTCCTTTGGGAACAAATGATTTTCCAGATGTCCCAAACAATCAGGCAGACGATTCATCAGAGAAAATAACTTTGTGCCTGCGCTGTGCCATCCAGCCAGTACTTCCTGCAGAATTTCAGTACAGGTCCTTGATGCTTTTTTTGGGCAGAAGAGCATCTTTGCTGCGTTTCTCATCAAAAAAGTCTTTTGGGTAGACTTCAATGCCGACACTGAAGTTTTAATCCCAAGGACACAAGATCACACTACGCAACTGACTCTGTGTTTTACATAATTTGGTCATCTAAGCAAGACTGGCATAGGTTTTATTTTGATTGTTGAAAATTCATGAGCACGTCTTCTCTCACAATGAATGTATGCCACGCAGGAGTTCCTCTGCTGCAGAATCAACTGCAACGCTAACATCGCAGCAACAACTCAAAAACAAGAAATTAAAATCCTGTGCGACCCCATCCCGATGCTTCACTCACCACAGCATGCTAGATGCTTTAGTTAAACTAATCGTTTGTCTACTACTACTACTGTCTGATTAATTTTAGTACACAGTCGCCATGAAAAATGGGAAATACTAGTACCGAAGCTAGCAGAGGCCTACTAGTTCCCAAATTCAATGCAGGGTAAAACATTTTTATCTCTCTGTCTTAGGTGAGTCAGTTACATACCGATTATTAAACCTCTTTATTTGGTTTACGGCTAGTTTTAGGTGGTTTTAGCTGTTTTGCATGTCGTTCTGCTCCAGATTGGCAGCTGGTTTGAGCCACCAGCAGACAACACCTGCAATGCAGTGAAAGGTTTCTACTATATTTTGGCAGAATATAGTAGAAATGTTGAAGAGATCCCGCGCCATTATAAAATTTAAAAATCTCACTGTAATTCTCTTTCTTCTACTTTCCCTCTCCGTGGATGAAAGCTGACAGAAGAGATTACAAAGTGACTTTTATGAGGCGAGGTGGACTCAAAAATTTAACTATTATCTCTAATATTTTTTTAAACTTGCTAGTTTGAAAAAGTACATGTTTGCTGCTAAACAGCAGCAAACTGTTTAGCAGCAGTTAAACAGTTTGCTGTTTATAGAAAAAGCTCAATCTAATTGAGCTTGTTCTATTAAAGCTTAAACTTCTACAAAGTAGTTCTGATCATTTTAAGTTACTCTGTGAATGGTGGCAGAAGGCTCTATGCTTTCGTATCTACACATATAATTATACAAGTAAGAAGGTAACGGCCTGAGTAATGATTCAATATACCCCTAGCCTTTATCTGATTTTTATTAAACTAAAAGTGCATCACCGATTAGCTTAGTTTTTTTCTCCGTATTTGACCTGCCGATCACCGATCAAAGCTAATCAACGGAAAGTTGACCGAGCGCTGGCTGAATAATTAGTGCATGTCTAATGCCTAGCACTGATTTACTTACATATGGGGACTGTATTGATGCAAAGCAATGACAACTACAAGTTTTTTGCTTCAGAAAATAATGATTGTTGATGCAAGAAAGCAGTGATTTTGTCTATATCTGTCTTTCTGTGGTGGGTTAATTCAACTGCTTGTGACTGCAGAGAAAACAGTACTATAAACGTTGATTTAAAGTTAACAACACTATTTGTAGTGAATTTATGAACATAAAACCACAAAATAAACAAAAAACAACCTTAGTTGACATCCATTTCCCCCCCCAAAAAGTAATGAATCAGTCTGTATAACTCATTACTGCAACTACCAAAACGTTTGACAATAATGTTTTCATTTTTTTTCACAAAGATTCACTGACCTGTCATGAATAATAAAAAGTTTACATTTTTTCTCAATAATTACTTTTTGTATTTGTCATAATGTAAGCAGAGCAGCATGATGTGACACAAGATGGAAAACGTGAACAGATCTTTAAAATGCTCCAAACAATGGAACAATTTCCATTAATGCATTAATCTGTCTAACTGAAGCAATTACAGCTTTGTTGGGCTTAATTTGATCTCTGAAAGCCAGAGTTTGCAGCTATAATTTACTTGATTTGTCTGAGTAAGACGTCCAAAATCTTTTTTATCCTCCATCCACTGAAAGCGGGGCAACACAATATCTGCATTTCTGTGTTTGCTACATAATCGTCTTAAAAGATTCAATCAAAACTGGTCAATAATTACGCTTTAGAACAGCAAATGTTAAAAGGCACACTGTTATCTCAGGACTGCTCATTCAAACAAGCTGAAGGGAAAAATATTCTGATATAATCTCAACATCTTTCAGCTAAATGTGGTAAATAATAACTTCTCTCTGTTTGACAGTTATGAGGTTTTATTCTGCTGAAATATTTTCATGCTAAGCTAATCCGAATTCGGAGCTCGTAACAGACAAAACCACATCATCTCTGCTTTAGCTTCTTTCTACCAGCTCTCAGAATGTGTTACGATTGATTTTAAGATTACTTATTGATCACTGGGCTCTTTCGTTTAGCTGAAAACTGAAGGGGACAAAGTGTTTACGCTCCAGCCTTGGAGGCTCTGCAGACGTGACAGACGAAATCCCATTTTTAGTCTCGTTTGTTTTGCTTTTTATATATATATATATATATCACAAATCAGTGCCAACAGTTTAACTCTCATGTTTATTCAGTGATTTTAAAGAGGCTGAACTGCGACTTGATTTTGTTTGTGACATAACTGAACTACTATAGAGGGGCTGTTGAGAGGGCATAAAAAACCCAATCTATATTTATACATTTCAGAAAAATATACTTGTATGAAGCTGCTAATTTAAGAGGCAACGGAGAGCTGACTATATGATGAATCACTACAGTGATTCATCCCTCGTTGGGCAATTTATAGCGGACAAGAAAGCAGCGGATGACTCTGGAAATACCAGCAGAAACCAATCAGATCATCCACAGGAGCTGAAGCACAAACCGCAGCTCAAACACTCGCCGACACATGTTTAATTACCGTGGTCAAACTCCCAATCACGCATGAAGGCACAGAGGAAGACCCTCTGATCACAATTAAACAGTTTGTTCTCCATGAGCTGCGTGGTTTTTGTTGCCCCGGTTGCGTTTCCCCGGCGTGTTGTCAAGGAATTGTTCAGCCAAGCTGATGCATCATCGGGAGCGCCGAACGGCGACCGGGTTCGGTTCAGTTCAGCGGTGGGTCAGTTGTTGGTCAATCATCTGCATGTCATCTACTAAATGTCACGGTGGCAACGCTCTCAGTTTCAAACAGAAGCAGGTTCTCCACGTCATCCATGGCTTTCAGCTAAAACGTTCCCCGTTTATGAAACTGAACAGGTAGCCACAGAAATATTGGTACCACTTTACAATAGGTCTAATAAATAGTTTATAGATGTTATTAATTCATCTTTAAATACTTTATAAATCATTAATAACTGTTTATTATGCATTAATTAAGGACAAGAAGGAGACTAAATCTACTGGTTTCTTGCCAAATATGTTTACCTACATATTTTATCTAAAGTTGTTATACTAAGCATAGTTTTTTGGCATATTTTCTACTACAGGGTTTTCAATAATATCGTAATTTAATTATTGGGTCAGAATAATAATAACTAAATATAAAAAGGAAGAATTGAAGACAATAATTACCAAATAAACAAACATAAAAAGGGTGAAGTAACAGATAACAGGACTGATTTCCAAAAAAAAACAAAGAAAGAAAAAGCAGGAAATTAAAATTCAAAATAATCTAAAACCAATTAAATCAATCAGATCAATATTAATAAGACCAATGGGAAAAGAAGAATACGCAAACAACACAAAATAGAAATAAATGGAATAAATCACCACATTTATTGACACGGTAATTTTACTCATTGGTGGAGGGGCAATACACACCTGATGAACAAGCTTAGTAGGACTGCGTTGGTCACACTGATTTCATTTAAATTTTAATCACTTGCAGAAACAAAGACAAATGCAACAAACAGACTGACTCCATCTGTAATTTTGGGAGCAGTGTAGAGCATCTTTAACCAACAGAACAAGCCAAGAAGACAACAATGACTGAAGTGGTGAAACTTCTCCATCCACTTGTTGTGTTGTAAAGGCCACACTATACTTGATTTGTCGTTGCCTTCTTTGCTATTTGGCTCTGACTTCTGAAGCTAACTCAGAGCTGCCCTCCAGTTGTCTGACCACAATGCATGAGGGCAGTGACCCTCAACTACACTAGAAAAAGCCGTTTCCTGCCTCATTGAGCCTCAGTTGTCCTTCATGAAGACCCAGCAGCACTTCCAAATTCCTCACCTTCAAACTAAAATGCCTAAAATTAAATCTGAAATCATCTTCTTCCTTTTTCTGAGTCCGTTCTTGTATCACTCTCTTCTCATCCACCTTTTCTCTCACACATCCTTATTCTTCCCTACTTTCTTCCAACATCTCTTCCTCAGCATCGTTCTTTTCGTCTTCCTCCCTCTATTAGATATTCTCCTCCTCTCCTCTCCTTCGCTCTCCTTCCGTCACCTGAGGTAGACAGTTCTGTCAGGAGTCGGCCTTATTTACCGCCTCTCTTCGCTCCTGTTTACATTATCGATCGGTGAGGTTGCTTTAGTTCCACCATACATCAACATCCCTCCCCGTCGTCCTCCCGCTCCCCCATCCCAGTGCTGCGGCTGCTGGCTCACATTACCCTGAAACGCAGACAGAGTGGGGAGATGAGGGGGAGCTAGTGGAGCATGTTGCGATGTGTGAGGGATTTATGCTTGAAGGGGAGAGAGTGTGAGCGAGCAAGCATGTGAGGAAAAGTGTTAAATGGATGTGTCTGCTCAAAGTGTGCATGACTGACCGTAAATATGTGTGTTTGTTATGAATTCAATATGCTAAAAACATACACGGCTTCCTCGTGTGAATGCACAGGGCTGTTATCTGACTTTTCCAACAGATAAGAGACTCTGCCTCTGTTGACAGAAAATTAACTCTCTGGTAGAAAGCATCTCAACATCCTAACGTTGGAAAAATATCAGTTTGTCTGCTGCAGTAAATTCACCTGAGAGGCTGCGGATTTAACTGTGGTTCGTCCTCAGGAGCTTTCTGCAGGAGCAGCGTCACGGTGAAACCTAACGTCCAAATAGACGAAGCAGAATAAATGCAGTTTTCTGAAAGTCATAATGTTTGTAAGAGAGACACTACGAGAAGAGCGGCGCTTCTCTTCAGAATGAAAACACCAAAAGGTGGACAGACACGGACCAATTAAAATAACTGCACCTCATTGGCTCTTTTTTTTTGTACAAGCTGCAGCGTTTTATTGCGTTTCTCGAGGTTCGACTCTGTTTGTTGATTAATGAGGAGGGGAAAAAAAACAGAGCTGCTCCTTCATGCTGATTTTCCACCAGCATTTTTACCTTAAACCCAGCAGCAGCTTTTATCAGAGCAGCAACACGCTGTGCAGAAATATGTATGCAAAAGCAAAATTTTGTTGTAGTACTTAAGGTTTTTTTTCCCCTAATTGTCATTATGTGACGTAAAAATATGCAACTCTGCCTGCGCATGCTAATTAACAAATGGGGATTAATGAAACTAATTGACACGTTGCGTCAATTCAAAGGCAACCGACAATAGTGATGTAAATTATAAATAAAAATTAGAATGAGGAAAGGGAGAAGCAAAATTAAAAATATTGTGTAATACATCATTCTAAAATAAAAATAGCAAAAAAAAAATTTAAACAAGACATACTAATACAACTGAAAGCAGAAAACAATACATGTAAAAAAAAAAGTTAGGAAATAAAGAACAAATAAAAAGGAAAAAAAATATTTGAACACTGCAGAACCAGGAAACAATAATACAATTTAAAAAACAAGCCCTACATGAACCCATTTTGCACATTTTAGCAAAATTACACACCTATGGAGAGCATTTTGTCATCTCGCTAAAGAGGAAAATTTGCCTAATTGTAATCATGTGACATGTAAAAATATGCAGTAGCCCATGAATGCTAATTAGAAAGAAATATGAATTAATGAGGCTGGCACAGTGCGTCAACTGAAATATAGTTGACTAAAGTAATCTGCACTGAAAATAAAAAGTGTGAAAGACAAAATAACTAGACATTAAAAGAAAAGTTTCACCAATAAAAATAAAATATTATCAATAAATGAAATAAAACTAAATAAGAGATAAAAAGGAGGCTGATGTGGGATAAGTTGGGAACCACCTGATGTCAGATTGTTGTAAACTAATGTTTGGTGGAATATTTTATTTGTTAACATTGAGAAGTTTTTTTATTATTTATTTTTAGAAACATTCCTTCTTGTCCCACAATGGGAAAATTTAGGATTTTATTTCTTTACTACCTTTTATTTCTCCTTATGGACAAATTATTAAACAACAAACTTTTTATTAGATTTTATTTCCATACATGTGAGGTGTTGACGTATCCACACAGTCTTGTTTTAACTGGTTACATTTTTTTACTTGTCCGTCTTTACATGATACTTTAGCTCCTCCTCATTGGCAAAGCCAATTGATTTTCTTGTCCTTGTGTTATTTTCCTACATGTGTAGAATATATATATTGAGAAATCATGAAACCGAGGTGAGCCAGTGACTGGTTGACCCAAATCCCTCCACTATTTTATGGACAACATATCCAGACCTTCCACGTCTCAGTTAAGGTCAGAGGTCATGACTAAACAACAACAAACAACAACTGACTGGAGAAAATAAACTTTGGGGAAAATATTAGGTGAACCCACCAGTCAAAAATCAAAAAGTTTTAACAAGATGAATATCCTGTTACATCTGATGTAAACCAAAAAGAATTTCACAAAGTGAGCATCACACTGGCAGCCAAACATGGTGGTGGCAGTGTGATGGTCTGGGCTTGCTTTGCTGCTTCATGACATGAACAAATTGCTCTAGTAGATGAATCCATGAACTGAAAATTCTGCAGGAAAATATCCCACCATCAGTTTATGATCTTAAGCTAAAGCACACCGGGCTCTGAAGGACATCAACAAGTTTCTGGAAGGTTTTGGAGTGGCCTAGTCAAAGTTGGAATCTAAATCTGAATTGGCACAGAGAGGCATGATCTTAACAGGGCATTCATGTTAAAAAAAACTACCAATATGATGTAAAAGACTGAGTTTAGTTTAGCTGTTGTTCTCTGCTAAGGAAAAAAAGCTCTTTGAAAAATATTAGCTTTTAAAAGCACAAAGAAAAACTAGAGGCATGTTTCTATTGCCATTTTAATAAAACAATTGCAGTGTTATCTGAGAAATAACCAGATAGCAAAAAAGGGGTCAGATAACTTGAGCGAGACGAGACAGGCTGGATGTTGAATACAAATAGTTTACTTAAGCTTGATATTTAATTCATGTAGCATCCGAGGCTATCACTAATGCGCGCTTTGATGTCAGTTGTTCTCTTATACGTGGAAAGCCTCTCTCTCTTAACACAGAGCTTTGAGGTTTTATCTCGCTCTCCGCCTTAAAGTCCCGAACACTTATCAGATCAATTAGAATAAGAAGACGTTTCTTTCATCAATGTGTGAAAACACGGATCGCTCTGACCCATTTATACCGCGAAGGCTTGTTTGCAACAGAAGCACTTAAAGGAAAGAATAAGTTTCATGTTATATTAAAATCACGTCATTCTGTATGATCTTCTTCATTAAACAGTAATAAACATAAAGGCTGGAGAAGAAGAGTAAAGGGAAAAACACAGACGGGATGGATGGCAGAATGAATTTTGCATGCTTCCTGCACATTCAGCCGGCTCAGAGGCAGCAGGAGACTGAATGTGTGTCTAGTCTTTGTCATAACTGGGCGTTTCACTGGCGTAGACCTCGGGAAAACTTGACAAAGTGCCATCCGGTCATTCCCACTTCTCATTCTGTTTGCCATTTCAGCTTTTCTCCCTGCTTATTGTCACCCACCCTCTCTCTGACGCCGTCCCACCCTCCATCCCTCCATCCTCTAGCGGCCTCCCACTATTCTTACCTGGGATGCCACGAGTCGCTGCTCCTGCTTTTCATACTTAGAGACCGGCCATACGTCCATCTCCTCCCCCTCTCCTCCCCTTTCTCTCTCCTCCCGCTTCTCATACCTCCATCTGTCCCTCGCCTTTCTTTATCTGCCTTTTAAAGCAGAAGGCAGGAAAAAGGCTAGCCGGGTCCTTTGTGAGCCTGGCCTCAGTTTGTGCTCAGCCAAGCACACACAGCTCTTAAATCCAGGCCCGGGCTTTAGGACAAAAGGACAGCTCAAGTCTTACAGGGGCCCATGTGGCCCTCCTTATCTCTTTGCACCTTTCCATGAAAGAGACAGAGGGGCAGTTACTCTAAGTAAGAGGACGGAAAAGAGAGGAACAAGATGCAGATGCCAGAAAGGAGCGGACATAATTTTCTTCATCAGAGAGCAGCAGCAAAGACATTCTTTCCTCGCTCTCACTCCCACTCCTCTTCAACTCCTTTTCCCTGAGCCAAGCAACACTGACGGGTTTCTTTTTTGATCCCCTTTCCTCCTTCAAGGCAAATGAATTAACTGAATGAATTAACACCCAGGCTGCTGCTGCTGTGATCATCATCATAGCGCTCCTCATCAGCAGCAGCAGTTTTGATGAAGCTTTTTAACACTTATGAGGATCGCACTGCTGACGCCGTGGCAGGAAGAAGCAAAGATGTCGACAACCTTGAGAAAAAGAGGAAAAAAAGCTAGCGAGTTATCACAGTCTGAGTGCTACAGTCTTTAGCCGAGAGCCTTGTCAAGTCTCTTGGCAGTACTGAAGAAACCTCGGCGCTGATGATGAACAGAGGAGGAGCGGGGAGGAGGTGAGAAAAAAACGAAAGCTGGAGTAAGATTCTAGTGGAACCAAATTTAGGAGTGAGGAAGACTGGGTGGGGATAAAGGAGGAGGAAGTGAAAAGGTACAAAGGTTAGGATGAAGATGACTAGAGCGGGGGCAAACAAGGTGCTAAAGCTGTTGATCATGACAGGCAGAACTACCATGTCAGAGACGCGAGAGTGACAAGGTGACGGGCGAGAAAAAAAAGAACGAGACGGAGGTTTCCGAGACGGAGGTTTCCGAGACGGAGGAGGTAGAGGAGTCCAGGAGAGCTGCAGTGAGGATTTTTAATTAGCGTTAATTGGCCACAGAGGGAACAGACACTGGGAGACTGAAGGCAGGGTGGGATGAGAGGAGAGAATAACAGGCAGTTTCTGACAGAGTGATATCTCTCTTGATTTGTGCCTTTCTATTTCCTGCAGCACTTTTACTATCTGAGCCTCTCCAGCGTCGTCTGCGTTCCCCGCCTCCAACTGTGCGAGTCCCACGCTCCCCAAACAGTATATTTCACTTTCTACCGATTCCCTCGTATTGCACGACACTGAAAAAACACACAGTATGTGACAGATGAAGCAAACCAAAGAAATACGAGGGAAAAAAAGACATTTCCGAAAAGCTGAGAAAGTAAAGAGAAGTAGGATTTAGCACGATGAAAGAAATAGAAAAAGAAATCATTAACCAAGTAGGATGGTTTCTGATTTTTGTCTCATATTTGAATATTATTATCCTTTAATCTCCATAAGGAAATCATTAAGTATAAGTGTTATTCAGCTCTTTTTAAGTCTGGTTCTCTAACAAATGCGTCGGATTTTAAGAAATACTTCATTTATTTTCTAAATTGGGGTTTAGTGGCATAATTATGAGCGCTCAGGAATCATGACGTTTAGAGCACTTAAACTTTGAAAAGTTAATCATGAACTTTAATAATGACAAACTTTGAAGTGTTAATCATTATTGCATGATGTAGTGTTTGTAAACACTACATCATGCAATAATGAAGCTTCTGAAAAATAAACAGAGTAAAAATGTTCAAGAAATCACAAAATGTTTCACCATGTCATAGTAAAATGTGCAAACTTTGCACAATTAGTGTTTGCTTAACTTGTATAAAACAACAGCAAAAGATTATTGGTTCAATGCCCTATGTGTTGAAATCCCAGTATCTAATGTTTTTTATGAAAGTTGAGAAGAATTAGATATGATATGTCTGTATATATGTTTTACTAAAAGAAAAACTACTTCATTGGTTTGGTTTGGTCATTTATATTTATTTTCTATTTGCTAGATCAGGGGTATCAAACTCATATTTGTTTTGGGCCAAATCAAGCTCATGAATGTTCTTAAAGGGCCGGTTGTGCCAGAATGTATTGATAAATCCTGTTCACAAATTGTTAAAATATGAATGAATTGTTAAAATTTCATATTATGGAACATCTCTCCAGTTCCTCCAGGATTTCATGATTCTTTTTGTGATTTTTCTGCAGTAAAAATTAAAATGTTTGTGGTGCTAATCGCTGTATAGATCATGGACTACAATCTGACACCAGTTAAGGTCGAGGCAGCTTTTTAATACAAGTAAAACCTTTTGACAATTTTTGAGAAAAATCTGCAATAAACTCCCAAATATGCATTTGTGCAAAAAATTGCAGGGGATTTATTGATTTTGCATGAATTTCCACGATAATTCTCAAGAAACTGGAGGGACTGATTGATATAATTTAGCAGTAAACAGATAAAAACTGCATTGATTTGATTGAAAACATAATACTTAAGAACTCTTATTGTTTAGTGTAGACTCCAGAGGGCCAGGCAAAAAGCTCCGGCGGGCCAGATTTGGCCCACGGGCCTTGAGTTTGACACATGTGCTAGAGGAAATCTGCTGCAAACTCGAATGTGTGGCACAAATGTAGCAGAGGAACAATTTGAGTCTAATTTATTGTAGTAAAAAATACGGTGGCTCAACAAATGCTGTTTATTAGATTTTTACACCACATTAATTTGCAGATAGCTCTCTGCCCAGGAAGATTCAAGACGGTCCGACTGTAACACAAATATCACAGATCAATGTTTTTGCTAATAAACTGCAAACAAATATGGTTTTCCACTAAATAACCACAGACTCCTGTTTGTGTGTAAGAGACACTTGTAGCATAAAAAAAAAAATAGGACAAATATTTAAATAAATATGACTTTTTTCTATAATGTCAATAAATTCATACACTAAAGTGAGGCACATTTTCTCATATTCTTGAAATCCAAATATGAATAACAAATATTCCTGGGTAGACCAAAAAGTAAAAGTGATCAAACATTTACTCTCTTGTCAGCAGTTATTTTTTTACAGTAAATATTTTATCACAGGCCAGAAAAACAGCAACAATGTAAGCCGACAACTTCGAATATTTTAGGTTAAAATTACAGGAGAATAAAACATAAAACGGCATAAATAAATACATGAATATGAAACAAACGCCCTGCAGCTCTGATTTGAGCTCAACATCTTTACTGGGCTGCAACTTCCTCTGTTAATCTGGGAGATGATTCCTGTGTGAAATCCTCATCACTTTCATAAAATCAAAATTTATACTCACATACTAAACACTAAGAGTGAAGCAGTGACACGGTGTTAGAGGTGAAACATTAAAACAGAGTCACACTTTGAATCAACATGATTCCTGTCAGAATCAGACCTGAGTAGCTCAAACTTTCTCAGCTTCAGCAAATCGCTTTGTGAACTCGGTATCAAGTATTCTCTGTTTTTGAACAAAATGAGCAGCATCGGTGCCTTTTCCTTTTCTGAATCGTCTCCTGTTTAACTCCTAATATAAGATCATGATTGTAGTTCCAGGTTGTTCTTGGACTTTTCAGTATAAGTATTTAAACAATTAAATGACACTCAAATGCATAAACCAGCTATTGGTATCATAACAATAACAAATGGAGATCATGTAATGCCTGGTTCACACAGTAAGGTTTGAAAATTGTCTGCCAATTTTCAAAACCTGAGTGATACCGTGATAAAAATTCATAGCTGTAACAGGTTTGGCCTTAGATGCAACACTCTACACAAACCATTGCCACTCACCAACAAATCTCGTGAGTTCAGAGTAAACAAACATGGTCGACTAGGAAGAAGGAACGGGACTATATTTCACATGGCAGTTGTTTTGTTTTCTGCGTATTCTGGATTTCCCTCCAGATATTTCTCACATCGCTGTCTGATTGGTTAGACATCACAGTCAACAGGCTGCGTTCTCATTTGTCCTTAGTGAACACCGCACACGCTGCAGTATGAGGCCAAGATAACCCAACATGTTGACTATCCCAGATTCTAGATCGGAGCGGTTCCAACGTCTTTCCAAATGGACCAGATCATTCTTATTACTCCACAAACGGCAGGAATATTTCTTAAGAATATTTTGAGAGCCTTTCCGATAATCAGGATGCCCTTACTATTGTCAAAAGGGGAAAATCGGGGCAAAATCAGCATAAAAATCTTGTCATATGAACTTCTTTGCTCAAGTTTAACAGTTGGCAGCTTATATGAGCAGCTGACAAACCTCAGGAAAAAAAATATTATATCCTTTATAGATGTTTCTTTACAACTTTTGTGTTTCCTCATTCTTTTATTTCACTAATATTGGAAACAGAGGAGTTATCTCCACACAACTTCCTTGCCAAAGAGTGTTAACAGTGTGAGTTAGAGTTGGAAAAAAGTTTTGATTTTTAGTTTCTGGCTGATCACCAATCAGGGTTTGTCAAGTCCAACTCTCATCTCCAGCTGAGTTTTCTGGTGCATCTCAACAAAAACTAGTTTAAATGCAACAAATCAAAAAAGCAAAGTGCGGCATTCAATCAGGCTCTACATGACACAGGAATTGAAATGCAATTTCATTTTAGCTCCTACATGTGGTCTGGCATTTCTCTCTGCAGCATGAATGCAAAAAGAAAACTGCTCCGTTTAGAAGCACCTACTGCTTTTGAGACGAGCTGCCGACAGGAGCGGCGCTGCGTGTTCAGCTACCACAGCAGGGCAGCGAAGGAAGACCTTACAAAGACACTGTTTGGGTTTTAACTTCCTCTGAGTGATCATTTTACATTTAAATAAAGCCTAAATCAAACCACAGCTGTTGTTTTTAACTATGCCAACGGTGATTTTTGTCGGGCTGCTGTGGTGCCCATAAAACCAAGCAGTGCAGAGCAGAAGGCGGGAAAGAGCTCTCGAGTGACGCTTGGTTAACGTTGAAGTCTTAATGGGTCACATTTGTGTCATTTCGTACTCGTTATGTTTTCTGACAACAGAAACAGGAAAATACATAAATGAGAATATATTATTGGGAATTCAGCTGTACTAAAAGCCAGACCCTATGGGCAGAGTGAGATGGAGAAGCAGATGGAGGGGACTGAGACGAAACCCACCTGAGAATGAGCGGCACTGGAGCACAAAAGACGATATGAAAATGCAATAAACCCAATCTGAGTGCTTGTTTATAGTTTCACAGAGATCTTCAATCTCCCATAACTGCTAGCTGTCCTCATCATTAAAGCTTGAATATTCCTCTATTCTGTGGTAATGTAAAGAAAGCCCAAGCAGCCACAGAGCGCGCACACATGATTACCTTCATTGGGAAGGCATCGGATGAGTTCGGCTGAGTGATGAACTCAAAGACAGTATTGACAGCCGCTCCTCTCTCCACTCACAACTCTCAATATCCTTCAGCTAACGACTGTGTCTTCATCAGTTTGGTTGATTCCCAACTCTTGAATCAATCTTCAGCTGCAGCAGCCTGATTTGGTCTTTTTCTGGAAGAACCCACGGTGCCAGCTGCTGAGCGCCAAACAGCAGAAAAGACGAGTACAGATTAGCTGATGAGGACTTCACACGTTCGTAGACAGACATTTCTATCTGCAGCATTTGTTGCCTAAAGACAGAGCTAAACGAGCCAATGTCGGTTTTAAATTCTTCACTTCTCCTCATGAATGTTAATGCTGCTCAGCACCTGCTGGAGAAGTTTAAACAAGCGCCTGCTAAAAACGGCTGACAACTTTGAAGGTGGCGTCACAGTGAGGAAGTGAAAGTTTCTGTGTCTCTCCCCAAGTGGCCCGGCTGTCGGAGGTTTGGAGAACCTGAGCTGATCTGAAGCCGCTGCCTCATTAGTTATGATAACAGGAGAACAGAACCAGGACTACAGAGATCCAGATCAGAACGAAAGACAGGTTCAGATGGGAGGCAAACCTGAGCTCAGTGGAACAATGACAGGAAGTAAACAGATTTTTATTACTAGTATTACAACTCAATCCTCATTTAGTGTCACCAGGTTATCAATGAAGCAGGACCATGTCACTTGTGCAGCTGGTTAGATCAGAATGATGCAAGCTCTGCATGTGACGGGGTGTTTGTGTTAATCTCTGAACTGTCCATCTACTCATATTTTTCCTGCAGTTTTGGTGCCAGTTTGCATATTTTATTCATAAAAAATCTTTTTGTTGCCACTCTTCTGTCTTTCTATTTTGCTCCGACTTTGATTTGAAACGGAAGATCATTAAAGTCAGAATAACATACCTTTCAAACGTGTACAACGCATCAGGAATTTAATGAAAGTAACCAAAATGTACTAAATAATGAGCTTATAATCTCCTTTATCAAAGTTTTGAGATATTAAAATAAGAACTAGTTGAATTTTTCTGTACTTTTTAAATGGTGAAAGTTTGAATGGCAGCTTTAGTTAACATCTTTGCCTCATGCCTGTTCGTGTAGATAAGTGAAGACATGGTGAGTTTTGCAGCTAATATTTAAAATAGAAAAGCAAGCCAAAGACCCGTAGGGATAAGAGTAAGAGGTTCTGCACAGAGTGGTGTTTTAACTGGAAAGCAAAAACATTTATGGTTCTGACCTCCTCCATTCTCTCTTGACCCGCCCTCCTACATTTTTCCTCAGCAGCGTTGCATCTCAGGACGTTTAGCAGGGGAACACGGCCAGCTGGGAGCTAGTTGGCAGGGTTAGAGGCTTATCGGTACACAGGTGAGCTCTGGTGCGCTCGGTTAACAACGAGTTGGCCGATGTTCCCTTGTTTGACAACTGCCAAACACACAGAGCGGTTCTCCTGTGTGCGTGAGCGATCTGTGGCAACCATCAGGCAGAAAGATGAGCAACAAGCCGAATAACAACTTAACCTCCCTTACTGGTGCTTCTCAATGAATCAGAACAGCAAAGAGGAGTTCACTAATTTCATCAATTTTATTGAAAACTTGTACAGAGGATCATTACAAGGAGAGCGATAGATTTTAAGCTGATTATATTTCTGTAAAATTCAGATTATTATGGCTTAAAGCTAACAAAACCCAACATTTTGTTTTTTTCAGAAAGTTAAACTGACAGATAAGGCCAATAAAACAATATTTCCTGTACAGTAAATGTACTTTAATACTGCAAGTCAAGACTCGATGCAATCTGCTGCTGCAGAAAAAAGGTTCCTTAGATCTAAACTTATTAAACTAATTTGAATAATAAGCTGAGTTTACTATACTGTTGGATAACTAGGATCAATTGGAATGTATGTATGACTGAATTGAAATGACTTTTTGTTGATTACATGTGTTGTAAATTGGTGCTATATAAATAAACTGCATTTTCATTAGATTTAAGCTACAAACGTCAAACTAATCTTATATAAACACTGAAATATATCCCTCTGTGATTCCCTTTTGAATTACTGATTATACATATCGAGATGCAGCTGTTTTTGTTGTTTAAAACACAAATGGGTGCAGCTGAAATGTTTGAGCTGTCATTTGTAAACATCCCGACCCTGCATGTGAACTTTGGCTGTTGCTAGGTTACGATAAAGGGATGCTAAGTGGCGGCAGGATCATCATGGATGGTCTGTGTGGAGGGCTGACAGCTCGTCCCCTGGATATCTGGCAACTTGTGAGTCAGATGCTCTTGAAATCCAACATCTGGTGGCAAGCCCGTACAAATCAAGATCAAAGTGCCGGTCCATGAGATTGGACCCGTCTCTCAGCCAATCCACCCCTCTCCTGTCGAGTTTCATTTCATTTCTCGCCCTTTTCCAGGGCTCTGCCTCGCTCACACTTTAGTTTTCTTGCTAGCTTTGTCATCCCTCCTTCTCTTGCTGCTGTCTTGCCTCTCTCCTCCCACCTGCAGAGAGGTAATCAAGCCCTGTTGTGAGTGTTTAAGCACTGAAGCAGACGGATGTTGAATTATTCTCGAGACTTAATATTTTGTCTGCTAGGAGGGAGAGCCAGCCTTCATGCCACATGCTGTGTAATGGTCGTGCACACATGAGTGCGCTGCAGAGAGGCTCGTGCAGACACCCACACACAGTCAGTCGGTGAGTCAGAAAGCTGTCAGTCATCCAGATCTCATGCTGACAGAGTTACAGGTACCAGAGTGATAGGACCTGACAGGCTGCTCTCGCCGTCTCCACTGATACGCCGCCGTCCTTACTGTGCGGGCAACACGCACACGCTAAAGCAGCAGACTGGAGCCAGACAAAGGCGCACAGTGATCAGCAGCAGTATCATTTCACAGACACACAAACTACAGCAAAGTCTCTCAAAGTTACACAAGCTAACCAACAAAGAGGAACAGGAAGTGTAAGAACCCGTCTCCCCATAATTCCCCCCTGCATTCAGCTTCCCTCTCATCCCTGCTCTCCCCACGATGCTGCTGCTTCGTTTCTGCTCTGCACCACTCCCCCCTTATCTCTCACTTCTACTCATGTTCTCCTTTCTGCTTTAAGCTCGCCTTTATCAGCGATTCTCTCGCTCTTTTTGTCTCCTCTCTGCTACTGTGAATATAAACTCTCCGTGGGACCAGAAGCTGATATTACACAACTTCCTTGTTGCTTTCATCTCCGCTGCACTCATACCTGCACACACACCTGGGTGGCCATAACACTGTACAAACTTGGCTCCCGCATTATTGCAATACCTATTAGCGCCATCATTCTTTACAATCCCACAGCTGAGTTTTTTTCTCGTCTGCTGCATCTAATGCTGACTCAAGTGATGTCATTACTCGGGGCGATTTTATCAGATTTTGTGCAGCTCTCTGAAGCCACAAATGGTTTTATTGAATTTTCTCTACATACTAAGCAGCACTGCCCTGAAGCTGTGAAACAAACTTTGAAGTCTGAGATGAGAATCAGCGCACTTCTGCTTTCAGCATCTAATTAGGAAAAATAATCCTGGTATTCAGAGTCTAAATGGCTGATATCCTTATCACTATTTATTGTTTGGTATTTTTTTTATGAGGAGTAAAGGCTTGATGCCATTGTCTCATGTTAAAACTACCACTTACTGTGAAGCAATAAGGAGTAGGGTTAAAATGTTACAACAAAGTTGAATCACATTTCTAGAGTGATTCAACACTGGCCCTCCCCCTTTTCCTATCCCACAATTCAATTTAAACAGCAAATGAGAAATGGGGCACTCTTCTTTAAGCTGATATGGGATCAGTTCTCGTTGATTTCTACTACAAAAGTCTAAATTAGGCATATGAAAATTTGACCGAACCTTCATTCTGTCCTCTGGTTCAACTCTGAGTCAGAGTTAAACAAGTTAACAAGAACTAGTTCAAAAGATGAACTATATTCCTCTCAAATAAAAAAACTAAATCTATTTTATTGACATTTTAGCACAAATTGGCAAGCTAAAAGTTGTTTTTACCTTCCTGATATTTAATGGGAAAGCTTTACACAGCATTCAAGAAATTAAAGAGTACTTATAATAGTTTAGCAGCTTTTTTAATTTAAGGAAACAAAACATAAGGCCTCATCAAAAGTTATATTTACATCATTTTTACATCCTGTTATGTAATCCAGATTGGGATCAGCAACAGCTTTCTAAATGCATGATTTGATTGCAATGTGGAAACAGAATGGAGCGCTTCTTCTCTCTGCTCATAAAATCCCTCCTTTAAATAAATATTTGACTTGTTTGATGAAGTCATGCCTCGATCCAGATGATTGTTTTTCTTTGTTTTTGTTTTTGACTTATCCCAGGCATTTTCTCTCGGTGAAGCCCTGGGTTTTCTCTGGGTACTCCAACTTCCTCCAGTCCTAAAATTACCGATAGATTAACTGGATCATGTCAAAAGTTCCCCTTTGACCTTTCGAGATAGAGACAATTAATGGATGGATCTACCTAAAGCAAACACAAATAAGTTAAGTCTAGATTATGAGGCTTAACAAAACAAGTTTTGTAGGCACATAATAGCAGAACAATCAGAAATTTTCTGAGGAATGAAAATGCTAAGATAATGATTTAATTGGCTAAATTATTAATACATTTCTTATTACAGTGGACCATTTCTCCTTTCCTATTCAGCCAAAACCTCTGAGAGGCGCAATTTAAATGAACATGATCTACGAACATGGCTATTCTCTTAGGCTACTTCTGTTTTATGTCCTCAGCATCAAATATTTACAGCAACTCAGAGAGAGAGTCTGTAAAGCACAGCAGTTTTTAAGTGTTTCTTTATTGGTCTGATTGTTCTGAATTTAGTTGTTCCATTTGATCAGCAGTTCAGCCATTTTACAGAGATAGTTGTATCAAGATGTCTCCATTCTGATGAAATATAGATAAACCAGCTAATGTAGCTGGATGCATGTTAACAGCAAACATTGTAGGGTTCACTTAAATCACAGTGGTTTAAGTTGTGAATAAAACTACAATGGTTTTATTGAAAATATAAGTTTCATTAGGCCAAACATGATTTCCTTTTCTTTTAACTTAACATTTAATTCACAAATCTAGATATGGAGAACCAACACCTGTTTGCTCTTTCCTTTGGTTTACTGTTTTGTTTGTATCCTTTTAATTCACGTAAAGCACTTTGAACTGCCTTGTTGCTGAAATTGTGCTATATAAATAAAGTTACCTTACCTTAAAGATGTTTTATTGATGCTATTTCAACATTTTATATAATGTAGTTTTAAGATTTGCAAGCAAACAAGATGTCAAGTTGGACCAGTGATTGGATTGTGGATTATGTAATTTTTTAAAGATATAATTCTATTGATTTAAACATTGACAATGTGATTATCTTTCTTTAATTTAATCTAAATGAAATGTAATTTAAACCATCTTTAGGAAAAATCAACCTTTAAAAAAGTGTGATTGGCAAAATAAATGCAAATAATATTCATTATTGAATAATCAGTGACCAAATATATAAGGGTGAGCAACACAAGACCCAACAGGGACGACAACATTTTCAATCAGCAGATAAATGAAGAAATAAATATTACATTTGACAGTTTTTTAAGTCTAAAAGTTTTTCTATTTGCAGTCACATAAGGAAAATTGAAAGAGATGTTTCTTCTTTCACTAAAACACCCAGTAAAATATTTACTATCATGTAAATGCTTCACTTCTATCACTTTCTACACACTTTGAAGAGATGCCATTTACTGAGATACAAATTGAAAGAGAGTGTTATTGTTGTAAATGTACTACAGCCTGCTGGTGCTGGAAATGATCTACTTCAACTGTAAAGAAAAACACTTTGAAATGTATCTAGAAGAAGACGAGACGTTACCAGCATGAAGTGATACCAACATTTTAAATTGTTTTACTTTTGAACACAAATATTTTATATCTTACCAGCTCTACCCTTTAAGGTGAGTTTGTAAACCAAGTTAAAGTAATCAGCTGTATGGAGCCCAACCCCCACCTGCTGCTGTGCACTGCTGGTCAGCTCACTGAAAGAAAGCTGCTACACTTCTTCCCCACTTACAACAAAGATAGTTTAATCTATTTGGAAACATTTCTGATGATAAAGAATAAATAAATAATAAGTAAATGGCAGAGATGGTGTGAAAACTGAAGAAGCAACACCAGTTTTGTGCCAGTTCCTCTCAATGAGGAACCGGTTCCAGGTTCTGTTCACATCATTAAAACTGAATTATTCATGTTCACAGTTCGAGACCTGTTCTGATCCTTTGTATGAAACAGTTTTTAGCAACATGAAGATCCTCATTCTGTGAATCACTTATCCTATTCAAAATGGAAATTGTCGGCTTACTTACATCGGTTCGATTCTCACCTGCTGTCTCCACTCAAATGGCTCACAGCTTATTTTTAGCTAATTAAGTGAAATTTTGACAGACATGTTGCCCTTAATGTTGCTTTTTTAACTGTAGCCCTCCTTAAAGTATTACAGGGCTGGTTTCCTTCTTTAATAAAATCATGTTTCTGTTTAAACTTGCAAACTAAAAAAAACGATAAGATCAGTGCTGTTAGTTTTGCTATTTATCTGCTAAGTGACCACAGAGAAACCTGCAGCTTCATTCTCTGTTTGACTTTTTTTACAACTACGGGACAAATAAAATATTGTTGTATACCAAAACAAATTGTATTTCAAAACAAACATGGATCAGATTCATATAAAATAATATATTTTACATTGTCAACAAGGATCTGGTCCATGCAGATGAATTCAGCAGCAGTTCTGTATAATTTCTGTCTTTCTAATATTTTTTTTTATTTTCCTCCCATATCAGACTCATGTGCAGAGACAACAAAAACTTGGTACAGTTTAGAGGTTTGAGCCCAGCTTCCAGTTTATGTTGTTATATTTAAAGAAAAAAAACTCTGGGTTTTAAATGTTCTGATCTTTTCAGTATAATAAGACAAAAGTTTGTCCTAATTGGGTCTCAATTCACATCTTTGGTCCAGATAAAGATTAGTTAAGATTGCCCAGTTCATTAAAGTGTTGAACAAAGTTATAGTTTTACTACAGTTATACAGCTACAATCATCAATAAGCTTCTACCAGAGCAGATAGCCCAGCTAACTAAACAGATAACATTAGTTTGCTTCAATTACACAGTAAAGAGCAGAACAACAAAATGTTAATATATTCCGAGCAACAGGATCTTAAAAGCTGTTTTTAAATGATGAAGTTATAAATTCTAAATAATTACAATAAATAAACATTATTATAGCTGTGAAAGCTAAAATATGGAATAACTCTTCTTGTAATAACACAAATTTGACCATATTCTACCTTATTGGTTTACGTTTTGCGTAAACTATGATGATACTCTGATATTTTAACTCAAATTAGGCGTACAATCTCAAGCCTAATTTCAACATTAAATAAACCCTAAACTTTGCTTTTTGAAAACATTCTCTGCTCTTCTTGTGTCTTTACAGGAAATTGAACAGTACAGCTTCCTCCCTGCTGCAGCCACCTTACATCATTGTCACCCTTTCCCACACATTCACACCTGGATGTGGTCCAGCAGCACCACACCAAGCCGCCTCACCCAAGCTGCTGAGAGCTACACAAACACTCATCACACTTTACACTCACACTTTGCCGGGAGGCCGTAGCCACAGGTGATCTTGGCCTCCCCCGTCTCGCAGCCGTGGAGCGAAGCGCACTCGTTCTTGAGCAGCGGACCCGCAGCCCGGTGGATGGCTCCGTCCACTGCAAACACAGACAATGGGAGACTCAGGCAGCTTGTCCGCTTCTGTGAATCCTCTGAAATCTGACTGCTTACACGAGATCAACCTTTGTTTCAAATCCAGCGGGCATGTTCACCAGAACCCCTGCTTAGTGGGAATTGGACCTGGATGATGTGCGCATTTGTTGGGATGGTTGTGAGTTTATGTCATCTAAAGACTCCTGCTCAAGTCGAACCACATCGCTCTTTGTATGCAAGGGTCTTGAATGGATTTCAGGGCTCCTGCCTTCGGTAATTACTTGATTTAATGTGTTATTAAAGACTCAGCTGATCTGGGTTTTTGGTCAATTAGCCATTATTAATTAAATTATCATATATCTACATAACACTTAGAAATGAGCGTCTATTTCTGATCTCCGCCACATCTAAAGGCCGTGACTGTGTTCATTTCCAGAAGGGCAATGAAGCAGCAAAAGCAATTTTACAGCAGAGCCAATTAAACTTCAAGTAGGAAGTTGAATTCCTTGCATCCTCTAAAGTCAATACTCTCACAGACTTGGTTTAAGCAGTTTTATCATCAAAGTTCCTACATATAGATCCAATATTTACCCATCCATTTAACTAGATATTTTTAGTTATTTAGTGATTAAAACCCGTTAAGTTTCACAGAGTCTTTTAATTAAAGCAAATCGTCCTGTGATATGATTGGCTTTTTGCTCAGACAAAAAGCCAATCTAGACTGCTATTTAGACTGTGTATAAATAGCAATCACAATTGAACACAGTGCTGAAAAAATTGCAAAATCCAATTTGGTTCGTAATGTTTTTCTAACTCAGCATAATGAGGAACCTCTGCAGTATTTCTGTGTGTTTTGTGTCCTCAGCAGAGCAGAGATGAAAGGAAATTGAGGGATGAAAGAGCCTGGAAATGATGTCCTTGGAAAATTGTGTTTCAGGCCGTTTGTTTAGTTAAAAAAAAAAAAAAGTCTACTCCTTCAGCAAGAGCACTACCAATTTATTGGAAATAACATTTGTTTTATCAATATTGGAAACAACTGATTGAAGCATGTTTTTTTAACGGTTTCAAATGACTGAAGCAGCTGTCAGAAAGGTAATATTGATATTTTGGATACAAGGAAGACTGAAAACAAAATATGAGAATAGACGACAGCTGCACTGGTTGACACAAAAATCATGTTCTAAACACAGAAACATCACCACAGATCACCTTCAGAAAGACAATTTCTGATACATTCACAAACTTCTGAACAATTTTTTATTATTCTTATAATTTTTTAGGATTTTATAACACTGCTTGCCATTATCTCTGCCAGGCAGCCAGAGAAAACGATGTGCTGGGAATCAAACCTATTGCAGCTTGGTAGCTCTGTGGAGGACTGGTGGCTTCTTTGTATTTTAAACCTGCTCTATTCCTATCCTAGTGTATCAAACAACTTTAAAGTGGTAAGAATTCAATTTATTGCACTTCAAATTCTGACCTATTTGCTTGAGAAAATATCTTACTGTCACCTGCAGTTCAAGTTGAATATTTTAGTTTTCCATTAGTTTTTCAATTCATGGTTTTGTAGAAAATAAAATAAAACCCACTGTTGGAAATTAAAGACTGGAAAGGAGTGTTTCCTGTCCACTGTCACCACGTGCATTATTAGTACGAAGGATTGCTACGTTCAAACAGCAGGTCTAAACGCTCAATTCAGATTTTTCTCGCTTGGTCGTTTATGCTCAATAAAAGGGATCGCAATAAAACTTCTGTGTAATCGGTTAATGACCCCGAAGCAACCTGCAAGCGCAAAAAAAAAAAAAAAATGGAGATGTCACAGCAGCGAATTGTTTACAGAAGTTATAATGGACGCTGGCATCTATGGATCAATTTTAATGTTATTGAGAGCTGACAGTACTGCCACAAAATCTAAACAAGATGAAAGAAGTTATAACTAATAGCAATGACCTTCTGTGGATTATTAATAGCAACTAATGTAGAGAAGTAGTGGGATTGTGATATGATACACTTCACTGACATGCACTTCTTTCGCAATTATAATTTTCAACCATTGTTCATGTGTGTATTAGCTGCATCTGCATTCTTCTGATGCAGAATGTCTCATATCAACGATGTAAGAGTTGGAAAAAAGTGACATGACCATTCAGACCGCTTTAAAACAATCGTATGCATATTCACATTTTTTCAGACACCCATGACAAAGTCAGATATGGACAAAAACAAAAATCCATAATCAGATTTGGGTTGCATTTGCCTGCTGTGTGAACGTAGCCACACAGTAAATGGCTGGGTTTCTTTAGAAAGTTGTCGGTCCTGGAGGGCAATCCTGCATGTTTTCGTTCAGTAATCAGTTCAACACAACTGGAGCAAATGAAGGTTTCACTGGCAGACCTCTGGAAAGTGCTTCATACTACATTCAGTCATTCACACGC
This sequence comes from Xiphophorus maculatus, assembly GCF_002775205.1. NCBI lineage: Eukaryota > Metazoa > Chordata > Actinopteri > Cyprinodontiformes > Poeciliidae > Xiphophorus > Xiphophorus maculatus. The sequence continues at coordinate 13,828,003 of NC_036465.1, read as the reverse complement.
TGATGGTGGTAAGCTACATTGTAGCTCTCTGACCAGAAGGCAAGGTGGGTAAAATGTCCCACCTTGCCTTCTGGGACAACAGAGCCCCGGGACAACAACAGAGATGGAGCTCGAACTGACAACCCATCCACTACAGGATGAACTTTAATCTCCTGAGCCACTGTAGCAGGAGGCTGGAAAACGACAAGTCAAACATGTTGCAGCTTTTATCTCTCTCAACCCTTCATTGTGCTGCAGCAGCCACCAGAGTGTTACAGTCGTCACTGTGAAGTGTCTGTTCATCCTTAATCGCTGACCAGTGAGGTCACAACATTTCACCTCTACTGTGTTGTTAAACACAGAGGTTAGTTCTGTAAACTGTTTGCAGTGGATAGACTTTAAATTGCATCAAAAAGTTAACCAGCCATCCAGTTTTTTTAATCATCCACAGCATCTGCTTTGTGCCAAGATGTTAAAGACTCTGCTTTTGTGTTGAAAAAGATCTAAAGTCAGAGTGTGGTGTAAACAATTCGTAATTAGCCAAGAATAAAACACATCTGTCAGTAGCGGCGCTGTCACTGAATTGGGAGACTTGTCAGCGCTTGGTGAAAATAGTCCTGTAACACCCATCCATATGTCACAGCTCAGCATGTCGGCCCGCGGTGCTCGTCTCCGTCTGACTGTATACAGGCCAGCTGTTGCAGCGGTGTGCGAGTAGCTCCAGGCAGGGGTCTGATGTTATCTCAACGTTATTGTGTTAAGTTGGCATCTTGCATGCAGTGCCGAGCCGTGGTGTGCCTTGTCATGCTGTGCCGTGTCAAACTAAGGCTGCACAGTGAGCGAAGCACAGGAGCGGGGGCGTGACAGACGAGCTCTGAACACTGGCTACCCTCCTCAGGGTCCACCAAAACAAGCTCCGGTGTGTGTGTGTGTGTGTGTGTGAAACACTGCATGTCGATGGGAGTGTGCAACTTCTCAGGCTGAGTTTTCTGTGGGTTTCTGTGTGTATTTGGACACGGCAACTTTGACGCAGCCCGACTGTGAAACAGAACAAGTGTGATAAGAGGGAGAGAGGGAGACATGAGGGAAAGCAGCAGATGTAAGAATATTCAGCTGGGAGGAAGAGGAAAATACACGAAAAGCAGAGACCAAAGTAAAATAAAAGGGAATTAAGCACACTTTTGTTTTTTTTTTCCGTTTGAAGTAACACACAATGTATTACTGAGCGATGGTTTATCAGACTATACCAGCTCCAACTGGACATCATTCACTGGAATAATCTCATTAAAAAGCAAACAAAAACAGGCATGTTGAAGCTGCAGTATTTAACTTTTATTTAATAAAATTTTTTTTTTTACATATTTATTAAAGCTATATCACTATTTTATGACAGAGTCTAAGATGAGACATAATCTGTAAAATTAATCGGGCTCTTGATGTCAGCAACATAAATACACATCTTGGTCAGAAACAACCAATCAGAGTAGGGAGGAGGGTCTTAGCTCCATCAATCATCACTGTGTACGTGCTGCTCACATCCTCCTGCTATGCTACAGCTAGTCCAACACAACAGAGCCTGCCAGGAATGCTCTGGTTGTAGCAAATCTACCGATGACGGAAGATAAACAACAGTAATGTTGCTTATCCATCATTGAGCAGCGCATACACGTGGTTTACTGTTAGCACAAAGATCTTCCTCCTGGCTCTGATTGGTTGTTTCTGACCGGGAATAGTAGCTCTGGGAGGAGGGTGAGATTGGTCCTTTCACAGATTATCAGTCTCATATTTTACTGTCAGGACATGGTGACAGTTTTAACTCATTTCCGTAAAAGCTATACCCTGCAGCTTTAATGCAGATAAAGATTTTGATTTTAATTACATCTTTTAGTTATGTGAGCATGACGCAGTGATGCTAACCTGGTCCCCAGGCAGATGCCAGTGCACGAGCACATCCAACTCGGCCCACAAAGTATTACGTTTTTCCTAGAATACACACAATCTGATGAGTGAGTCAGTTGCAGCAGCGCTCAGAGCAGAATTATGACTGCAGTGAATGAATTATGCTTTCACACAGATAATATTCATGAGAAAGTTCTGGCCTCAACATGAACAAAGTTGGCCTTTATTCAGATGCACAACACAATTCTTCTTTTACAAAGAAATCCTGCCATTATTCAACAAGTAGGAGCTGAAGAGGTGCTGAAAGCCTGCATTTGTCATAAATTTTTAAAATCAAGAACCTTTTTTATTTAATGAAGCTTAAACAAGACACAAGGTAAAGATGGACCAACCAAACATAATTCCTCCCACGCTAACATAAGACAGTAGAGAGCACTGAAGAACAACGTAAACAAGAATCTGGTCCATGCAGATGTATTCAGCAACAGTTCTGTATAGTTCCTGTATTTCTAATAATTTCGCTCAATATTTTCTTTACATCTATAGTTTTCAACTCCACCATAAGCTGTGTTATAGCTGACCGAGCAGTCAGCTGATTAACATTTTGTATTGCAGTTTGTATTTATTTGGGTGCACACGAGTATCTTTAAAATCAGATCAACAGACTCATATTTTCTGTATTCATTCATTGGTATTGAAAGTTGGTGGAAATTTTACCTCCAGTTAGTTGAAAGAAAAAAATCCATGACTGTATCTTTCTGCTGCAGCATCACAGTTTGGAAATATCCAGCCGATATCCTGCTACTTTTTAGAGACTCTAGGTTGAGACCCTCCTATTACAGCAGAGTTTGATGACGGCCAACTCTACAGAGACATCTAACACAAACCAAAGAATGTAAATTCAATTTCTTCTGAGGCCGGTTTAAGCAGCACAGATGTTTGTAAAAATTTATATTTAACTAGTGCGGTTTAGACCGTCCACAATGAGATCGTGATTTGTCAGGTCAACAGGGGTCGGCATAAATTCATCGTAAGCCAACCAGAGCGTTCAGTCATAACATTTGATCAGGCCCGCCTCAGCCTCTAAAACACAGATCGTTTGAAAAGCATCAGATGTCGACTCCAGATTACTGTAACCAAATGTTTTCTAAAAACGGTGTTAAAGAAAAATGATTAATTTTAGTGCTTAATACAGTTAATCTACGACATGTGTAACAGTTATATTCAATACTCTTATTTGGAACAGGTTTCGTCTGAGATGCGGTAAGGAGCTGAATAGCAGGCATTCAGACAAGCAGGGCCCCCCCCCCCGCTGAAGACAGAGCAATAAAAGTAACATTCCGATGGGGGAAGAGACTTCAGAGGTATCTGCGAAATCTCATCTCAGGACTTTTCGGCACCCGTACCAGACAGGGATTAGCACTAAGTGGTCCGCCCTTTTGCTCAGAAAAAAACCAGACATCTTTGCCGTAAATCAGGGAGGTTCTTAAGTTTCTCTGAGTCCCTACGGAGTTTCCAGTTGGTCAGCACGAGGAACGCCTTGGCTGCATAAATTAAATAGGGAAACACCTATTTGGTATAAGATGACGTGTAAGGAGAGAGAAAGAGAGAGCGGCCGCTATTTTTTGCCTTTTTGTCTTTGTTTTGTGTTTTGTCTGTCTTCCCCTTGTCTGTCTTTATTTTTATGAGAAAAATGCATATCTCTGTTCCTCTGCAGCTTTGTTGTTGATTGCTTTGTATGGGATTAAACTCTGTGATCTGTGACGTCAACACGCTTTGTTGTTGTTTCGTTTTAGCAGCACGCCGCCACTCGTCGAGGATCCCGGGAAAATTAAAGAGGAAAGAGCCAAACGCTTTGTCCAAAGTTAACGTTAAATTATCCTCTTTTTTACAACGGCATTTGCTCAACTAAACCAACCCTCAGCAGAGTTCTCTTAAAAGACAGAAAATGTGACACTGACTTTAATTAAAACACTGAGAAAATGTGGTTGAAAAGCTGTTTGGGTCGAACAACTGGGTTTGCCAAGCCTGATTTTAGTACATTTTGTATTTGTCTGAGCTTTCTGGATTAGCTAAAATAAAATACGTCCATCAAGATCCTGTGTTTGGGTAAGATTAACCGAAAGCAAACAAAAATCTTTATTGTGTCCTGGTTTCTGTCAAAACAAACGCAGCTTTACCTCATGCACTGCTGCTGTCAAACATAAACTTTGATGCCATTTTTATTTTATTGTTCCATCTTAACTAGTGTTTGTATGGATGACGTATTCTACCAGAATTCAAGAGCAGCCATTTTTATTTAAAATCAAGATTGAAATCAACTGAGGGAATCTCAAACAGGAGAACCCCAAAAGAAGGAGCGACGACACGCTGTGATTCAATTGGCCGAGACGGTTACCAGGCAGAGTTTCCACTTTGCTCCAAGACGCCGAGCAGAGGGGACAGACCTGAGGTAATGGTTTAACCTTTGCAGGGAGGTTTGAGTGCAAGAAAGAAGCAAATAGAAGGAGAGAAATTTTGTGCAGAAAGGATTAAATCTGAGTGCAGAAAAATAGCTTTGAGGAAGAGCTGAGAATATTTGAGTGTGAAGACAATTTTAAGCTCAAACCGTGTTTGAGATTGAATATAAAAGGTTCTGCACTTAAATTGAAAATGTATCCAGAATGTTCAAAGGAAAATTTCCCCCATGTATTTCCAGTGTTTTTAATAATTTTTTGTGGAAAATAAGAGCAGAGGAAACATGACAACACCGTCAGAGTGAAACGGATTCAATAAAATAGACAGGCTCATCAAAGGATGTTCGTCACACTGTCTGCTGTGAAAAATATTGGCCCTTGAGCAAATAGTGCTGATAACCCCTGTCATAAACTACTCATGCCTACATGTTCACATAACCTGATTAATGCATTGTTTGTGCAGCTTGACGAATTGATCCGCTTAAATTAGGCCCACAAAGCCGACCTGAAATCAGATGTGCCACTTCCATGCTTAGGTGGCACAAGCTGAAATAACGCCAGGATCCCACCGAGCCATGCAGGATCTACAACGCCTCATATCTAACAAACTTTTCCACCAATCCACAAGTAAAAATTATAGCAGGATCCATCTTCAAGGGCTCCAAGCAATCTATTTTTGGCAAAACACTAGGCAGACTTTATTGGTGGTGACAGTCGACAAAGAAGGCTTGTGTTCACTGAAGGCTTCGGCTTGAAGCAGACTGCTGGAAATGTCAGAAAACAAAGGGTTTGTTTCTCCACTCTCTCTGGAGCGGCCCTACAGTCCATCACTACTGAGAAACACATTCATAAGAGAGAGAAGATCACTGACACCATCTGTGAAGATTCTCTGAACTAGACGCATCGAGTGATCCTTTTTTCTATTTTGCAATGTTACAACCCACATCTTCAGTGTGTTTTATTGTAATTTAATTTTATGTGATAGACTAATGAATGTAAAGCATCTGTAAACATCACGTATCGTCAACTAGATTTATGTCTGTACTTTGGGCCAATTTAGGGCAAGAATAAAAGCTTAGCTATAACCCATTCCATTGTAACTCTGGCTGTATGTCTAATCTTGTTTTCCTGCTGAAAGCTGCTTCTGTTTATCCAACTCAGATCAACTCTAACCAGCTTCCCTTCCCACTGAGGAAAAACCGGGTACATTCAGAACATACCCAACTACCCAGTATAGTCAGTGGTAGTTTTCTGCCACACAGCAGTTTATGTATGGGGTAAAATGTTCTACCACTGATCTTATTGGGCCAAATCTCACTCCACATATGCTGTGGCATCATAAAGCTGTTTCAGAGAAGAGCTAAAGCCGCTTACACATCATCAAGTCTTCCTCTAATTGGTTACTGTGTGGTTCAGTTTGGAGAGTTTCCATTAGCGTCTGTTTCTCATCATTGTGGGCATGAATGCGTGAGTGAGCAGGAGCTGTGGTTGGTTCTCCGATGATGCTAGCAGCGACGTTCAGCAATGGAGAACATTGATGAACTCAACTAACCCCAGATATTTAATTTTGTCATACAGTATAGAAATTTACGGCTGGTCCAAAAAATAAAAACAGATCAGATGAGCTGATTGTTTTTTGCTAAATTTACAAATCTGTCTATACTGTAGAAATCTTTTGGATTTAGGTAATGCAGCCAGAAGATGTAAACCAGTATCTATACATGAAGTTTATTGATAAAAAAAATCCCAAACAGAGTAAAATGCACATCATGCCAAAGTAACATCATGTAGTTCCATTGTTTCATACTGGTCTGCTCAAAACTGTGGCTTCGACAGATTGTTGAAAAGATCCGCAGTTTCTCATTAGTTCATTGAGATCCTGTTCTTCATAGAGATGCGTTGCTTGCAGCACTGCTAAATCACAGCGATTTGGTTGGTTCACTGAGTTGGTTGAGATGCTGTTTGAGTTTGCAGTGACATAAATCACGGCCCAATCAATGAATGCAGACTCCTGTCAATCAAACACAACAAACGGCTCGGTGTGGCTTGTGGTAACCCTGAAGTGAGGTGAAGGTGTTCAAAACTTAAAGTGTTTTCCAACTTAATTCTGCTCTAAACTTCTCCATAACGTTATCCATCATCTGCCTGCTGTACTTGGTTTTGATATTTGATATCAGAGGTTTGTTCCTTAACAAACCTCTGAGGACTTCAGAGAACATCTGTTCTTATAGTAGACAGAGTCCGCATCTCAATTAGATGATCTCTAAAAGTAATTAGGTACAATTCATTTATTTAGAGGCATTAAAGTAAAGGGGTACAAAGATAAAATGTATGCCACACTTATTCATAAGGCAACCAAACACCAATAACTTTGTTAGTCTATCACATAAAATCCCAATAAAACATTGAAGTTTGTAGTTTTTCTGTGAAATGTATGAATACTTTATTGATATTACAGAAAACTAAGTTCACTCACATAAAACTCACAAAGGGGTCAAATATGAAAAAGTGTTCTCTAAAAGGGATGATAAATGGGAGGGCTGAAAGGCTAAATGGTGTGCTGCCCTCTTCACTGAGACAGCTGAATTCCTTCCCTTGTATCTGGGTTGGTTTTGCCAATACTGATACAAGGTGATTAGTTTTATCAACGAGATCTGGGCCAAGACTGCTCTCACCCATTAGACCTCCCTGCTTCCCTGAATTATGTGTGTCTGCTTCAGTTAAATCTTAGATAACTTTACCTCATAAGGTCCAAGTCTGCTCCAGCTTTTCTTTTTTGCTTTACAAAGCCAATAATATCACATTTTGCCCATACCTAGTGATCCATACTTTAAACTGCTCATTTTAAATAATCTTCTTTTAAAAATTATACCAGTTATTTTGTTTTATGCTGTATTCTAGTGTTTACTAAATCTCTCAGTTTCTAGTACAGAAAAAGAAAATTACAACTTGAGGTTCCAACATCCTATCCAACAAAACAAGGACTAACTTTTAGAGTAATTAATCATTGAAATAACAGCCATTACATTGATACTATGTATTTATAATAACAGCAAATTCAATCTAACCTGATTTTGACTGTAACGCAATATATCACGTATTTATGCTTGAGGAGATGCTGCATTCAATGCTTCAATGCTAAAAGTGACCTAAAGTGACACATTTAGGTCACTTTTAGGATCTTTAATAGGGAGTTTATGTCTTTGTCTGTTTATTTTTATTTTGGAGCAACACATTTTGAATATATTTTATCTGCAATTTATCGGAGTATTTACTTAATCTCCAGAGGAATGGGCAATACAACAATAAAACATTAGTAATGAGAGATTGTGAGGTCATCAATGCTGTTCAAAACAATAAATTAAATTTAACTTTAGTCCCCAAAGGTTCTTTGATCTAAATCTTCTATAATATTGTTACTTTAAAGCTGGCACAATGTAAATTGTGATTTTTCTGTAAACAAAATCATGTATTCTTGGCATGTCATTTTTTCCTTATTTTAATATTTTGACAGAAATATTCCAAATATGTTACTTAATCATTCTCTATGATTATTACTCACTAAAATAAACAAAATCACTTTAAAGATCTTGAAATAGTCCAGCTGGTTGACCTCTGACCTCTTGTACACTGTACATTGATTATGTGATGTGATATAGGAGTACAACATGCCTAATACTGACAGGACTCTCTGGAGGCTGGCTGTCTTTAGTGGTTGCAATCAGCTCTGGTGGTTTGTATTGCAGCCGTCTCTGTGGGATTGACAGCTTTCACCAGTTTCCTGTGTGAAGCAGCTATTAACAGCTCTCATTGGTGAGTCAATAATAACGCTCAAGGGTGTTTAGCAGCAAACACAAGGTAGAAAAAAAGCTCAAAAGAAATGCAGAAACATCAAAAAGATAACCTCAGAATACCTTCTTCAGGGAAAGTATTTTAAGGTATTGCTGAGCAGCTGAATTAAATCATTCCAGCAGTAAGAATCATCACGGCAGCCTCTCATGTGGCATAGGTGCATATTATAGCAGTGTTCGTGATGATTTTTTAATTCCTTCTACAAACTGCAGCCAGCACATCCTGTCCATTTAGCAGCAAATGAGGTCATTTTGACTCCGCAGCCACCCTGTTTGCTCGTACATGAATCACCCTGTGTGGATTTAGCTGAAAGTCTCTTTGAGGATCTTATGTTTAACTTGGACTGCTTCGAGCCAAATGAGGATGAGAAGAGTGGGGGTCGAATAAACGGTGCTCACTTTGTCTCTGAAAACAGCCTGAAATGTTTCACTACAGTTAATAAATACTAATTCATCCCATCAGCCTCTCCTCAACTCCCACCTCACTAATGCAGGAAAGCTATCGTCTGACTGCATCCACCGATGCGCGTTAGCTTTTTTACTGGCTGTGGCAACTTCTGCCTCTGTGGGAGCCGGTGTAATAGCCCAGCAGGAGTACTGCACACCACTGGGTCAACTGAGACAGTGCTCTGTCACTTCAATGCAGCCGGAAATATGAAGGAAGAATTCATGAGTGAAGAGGGAGTGCAAATGAAAGCTGCGTTTGATGTGAAGCCGCACCAGCGGCGCTCCTTCACCGCAGGAAAATATGCAGGTGTATTAGTGCTGAAGGTCGGCCTGCGACCGAGAGCATCGATATTATCTATCACGTTCCCAGAATTGTAACTATGAAGTCCATCTGCTCATGCTGCAGAAAGCAACAATGGCTAAATTGAAATCCATTTCTCCTCATAAAATATTTAAATGCCTAAACTGAACAGAAAATGGAAATTTTTCAGCAGATTTGTTTTTGTATTGTCACACACAGCCAGAAATTAAACAAAAAAATCTGCCACAACAATAAATCTGCAGACAGAATAATTAGCAAGATTGATCATCTTGGTAAAGCTGCTTTTTTTTTTTAGCTGGGAGACCAGAGGGATTCTGCTTGACATTGTGCATAGCAGGCCATACTCGCAGTCTCCATACCAAAGGCATTCTTAAACATCCTCCCAGCTGAAGAATGGACTGAGAAGGGGGTTGAGGTAAACAGCAACGACGTGTCAACAGGCCTGAAAAGTCCATGAATCCTGACCGGATCGAGCTTTTAGAGGACAGAACCTAAATCATCATCAGACTCCAAATGTGTCCATGACCTGACAGGGCAAAGATTTTCCTGAATGAAATACAGCAGAGGGTGTAATGTACTGGATCATCTGTGTATATTAACCAGATGAGACCTTGGAAAATAAAGGCATAATGGATTTATGACTTGCAGTTTAAACAAGAGAAGGACAGAGAAATCAGCTGGTGGTGAGAACTGACTCATTTTCAACTGGATCAGTCTTTTAATCAGTCAATATGCTTTATCAAGCTCAATCAGATTACTGGACCAAGATTTTTTTGTGTGAATACTGTTACCAAACAATGTTCAAACCAAAAGAAGGACAACAATGTAAGATGGAATTAAAAATCAGACTATTTTCATTACAATGTATGTGGTCAGGCTGCAGGAACAAAAGAAAGAACAAGACTTTTATCAGATAATAGGAAGGCTGAACAGGACGCAATACAGTCACCATGATTTATCCTTTTAAGATATCAATTTCTGCTTATTATGCTGTATTTGGAGAGTTACAGTAAGGTTTTATATATCTAGAATATGACAACAAAGGCAACTGTTTACATACTAGTTGCACTAATTCCCAATATGCTCTTTTAAATCATCAACTCTGAAGTCAAAATAATAGAAAATCTCTGATTTCAAAGCAACTGCTCTCCCATACAGGAAGGGACATACCCGCTGCACTTAATATAAAATATTAAAGATCACTGACAACACAAAGCTTTGAAAAAATATTTTCATTTGCTGCTTTTATAGCTACTTATAGCTCTTGAAAATAAAAAAAAATTCTGCAGCTCAAGGTTTTTGAAAACTGAAGATCGGAAATTAGCTACTAAAATAAACTCTAAAGTTGCATCTCTAGTTTTTGCTTGAACATATTTCAGGTCATCTGTACAGCAGCAGACTGACCTTAGACACATTTTGTGAAGATATTTAGAGAAAAATGAACTATGACTTCTTAGGAGTCTGACTTTTTGTGGAAGCAAATGACTGAAGAGCAACTAAGTGCAAACTACTGCATAGCATTAACCTTTATCTGTCTTACAATGTGCTTTGAAAGAGTCATTTCTGCTTGCCAGAAGAACATATTGTTCTCTAACCCTTTATTCACAGCCTCTGACAGATTTCAGAGATGCGTGTTATTTTTTTCAAGGTTGACAAAATAATTACAAAATTTAAATGCTTGAACATCTGCTGTTGCACAAAGAGGTTGTTCAACAGCACTCGCCTTTTTAAGAACAAAACTACTGGAGAGCTGCATGACTGATCATATATCTCTACCAGTGGAGTTCAGCATCCTCATCTTTTAAAACAAGACACACAAGCAGACGCAGAGTTATGAACTCATAAGAACTACGTGAAATTAGAGCTCGACGTTGGAAATATTTGAAAATGAGTCTAATGGGAAGTGACAGCGGTGTCGATGGCAGATGTAACAGTCCGGTGGCTTTGTGCATGCAGCTTTAGGCACCAATTTGCAACATGCTGAGAGAAGAAATTAGGTTGTATTTCACCAATGCTGAAACACACAAATATTAATGCCCCGTCACACCTGGGGGGCTTACCACCAATAACTACCCCAAATTATTCATACCCCTTTAACTGTTTCACACCAATAATCACAAACTGCTATGTATTTTATAGGAGGCTTACTGAAGACAAAATGTAAATATTGATGTTTTATCATTTCTGATTAGGTTGATACTTTAATCAATTTTTTCTATTACAACTCCAAGCTGCAAATTAAATACTGACAAACACACTTGTGATGTCTTTGTTCTGTAAACATGAGTTTAGGATCGGTTTCACAATTGATAAAGCTTCAGCTTGCACCTCTTCGATCAATTTGGATTAATGTTTTATGACAGATGTTTATTTATTACAAATGACCAAAATAAAAATTTCATTACATCCAATGTAGCCAAGGAATCTACATGAATTATCACATTAGTAGACAGAGTCTATAATGTGTAAACTTAAGAGTCTCACCATCTTGACGACAAGGTAACTATTAGTTGTGTACTTCCCATGTATGGAAGAGTAGCAAGAAGAAAAGTAATTAATGTGATAACAAGTTAAGCTGTCTTGTTATCACTTAACCAGACACTCATGGCTGAGACATAAGAAAGTGCTGCTGTATTGGAGGAATTGGGTTAAGCAAAACATGTCCTCCATTGTGGTTCATGCTGTCGAGAATACAACATATCGCCATCACAGTATCAGCGCGTGAATTTTCAAATATATTCCAAGTGTTGTGAACTTGTATTTTTTATTCTAATGTAATATTTATATAGTTGGATAGAGTCTCCAAAATGCTAAGGGCTACAGGGTGATGAAAGTACAGATAAAAGAGGAAAGAGAAAAAATAACATTCCCTACAACTGCTGTTGTCACTGCAATGTTTATCATAATGATCATAACCACCATCGCTAGGTTTTCCATTCAATTGATAATGATTGAGATGACCATAAAACTGTCTTTGTTCATGTTCACTCTAGCAAAATTCAGTCACGTTTGTGTTCTTCTTGCTCTTAAAATTTAAACCTGTACCGTCTCTTTTTGATTGTACTTTGGACACTAAAACATTTTAGTGCTTCTGAATATCTCTTAACATCTTGCACTGTGCTCTCAGGGGGAAGATGCACCCAAACCTGCGCATGTTGGTGGTTGTTTTGCAAACTGTTTTCTTTACCATGCATTGACTGATTTCAAATTGTAAGAGAGCTCTGTAAATCCTTACCAGACTCATACAAACAATCTTCTTTTGTAAGGCTTCAGACAACTATTTCTGTGTTCACTCTCACTTCAACAGTCTGGATCAAACCAGGCTAGATAACGAGGGCAAACCTCCTTCAAAATGCTAAGAATCTGTGTAGATTAAAGTATTCAATATTAAAATTGATATAAAATATTCATATGTCAAAATATGTTAACATTTATTTCATGCAATGTCCTCATTTTTCCACAACTGTATTTTAGAGCAGTGTTAAATGTTGCATAAACAGAAAATAGTAACGCTGAGCCTGCATGGAAGCTGTACACAATGCATTTACATTTCTTTCTGCAATATCCATGTATCTGTGATCTTTCCTCTAAGTGACTTTCCCTAATATCGCCTTAATTAAAGCAGCAGGAGAGGCGAAGCCCACAGAAATCCCATCGCAGTGTCAAAGGACACTTGTTGTTCATACTCCACTGACCCCGTCACATGCAAATGGGCCACCTAAACAACCAACAATCAGCCGTAATTGGCAACAACTAATGCCACCAACAGACCTCAACAGAATAAATTAGTCATGAATTTTAATTTATATTACGAGACAGTGAAAGAAAATCTTTTAAGAAGTGTCAAACTGATTTCCATATTAAAAGAACAGCATTCATTATTTATCCTTCATTACCACTGAAAATATCACATCAACGTTCCCGGCCATTGAAGCGCAGTGTTCCAGGAAAAGGAGAGATTGGAGGAGACAAACATCAACAAAACAAAGGGTGAGGCAGACACACAGCTGGAGAAAGAGAAATGAGTTTGGGAGTGGATCAAGTGGAAAAAAGGGAGCAAGCGAAGAGAGAGAGGATAAAACAAAAAAGAGGTGAATTTTGAGCACATTAAAAAGATGTGCTGCATAGATGGATGTGGGAAAAAGGTGAACATTATTAGTGTTTTGGCTTCTTTAGAGCAGTGAACAGCCAACAAACAGACGGCTGATCAGTTTAGGTGTTATCTTTCACAGATGCTGGACTGAGGAGGACGGGAGGCAGGGGGGCTGTGAGGTAATAATTGGCGATATGTTTACCTGGCTAGTGCATTCAGCCCTCAACCCAACGCCAACTAAACACGCACCAGAGCAGACACAAGATTTGGGCTTTGATACATTATTCCACATACCCTGGTGCAAAAAATAAAAAAATAAAATAAATCAACAATACTGCCTTTAAACCTTCTTCTGTAAATTTCATGCCGGCTACGCACTGAAAAAACCTGAAACCGTGTGTTTACATTTCAGGATGAAAAATGTAATTCTCCAAACCTGCAGGGAGTGCAGCATATTTTTTGAAAACAGAAGCTCTGAAATGTTGCGCTCACAACTTGCTCCAATAATCGTATGGGAGTATATTCTGGAAATAAAATCATATCACTTAAAGCTGCAGTAGGTAACTTTTCTAAAAACTGTCATTATGTTTGGACAGTATAAGAGAGACAGATAATCAGTGAAAAACATCATGCTCCTCTGCCTACTTTGTGTTGTCCCAGTCAGAACCAACCAATCAGATCCAGGAGGAAGGTCTTAGTGCCGTCAATTGTGCTTGTATATGCGCTGATCACACCCACTCTTTTGCACTAGAGCAGAGTGCAACACAGCAGGGAGGAGGAGCAAAACGCAAACCCCCTAAGATTTGGTTCTTGCAGCTGGACTCCTTTAGAAGAGGCTACCTTTAGGTACCTAAAGGGAACTTAATTTATATTTCTCCATATTTTGTAGCCTAATAGGTAGGAAATTATGAATGATTTCTGTGGTAAGAAATATTATTCAGTATTGAAATAATCAAAACATTATTTTTAACTAAAATTTTGTTTAAAATTGTAGTTATTATCTTACAAATTCTGTCCTCCATTTTGCAAAGTTTCTACAGCTTCTTTTTCATAACTAAATAATTTCTTCGACCTGCTTGCGTTTTAATCTGCCTCACCTCCATCCCTCTATCACTACTTGTACCACTAAATTTGTTGACATCAAAGCCCCTTGTCGTTTTTTTCACATACTGGCTTTATCCAGTATGTTTAGTTTTTTACAGACTTTTTGCTGGATCTCCACCTCTTTGCCAACAATGCATGTTTGTTTTTGTTGTATTTACCCAGAATCCCCTGGGCCATAGTTCATTTTCTGTCATTGAAAGTGACAGAAAGTGTCTAATTTGCTTGGTATTCACATATCCATTTGAACCTCACCACAGTTCACTTCAACCAAACCGAGACCAAGGGTTTAATGTGAACCAGAGTTTGTTTTTTGGTCTGCATAAGAGCATTCACACCTTCCCAAATGAACCGAACTTTCTAGGCAAATGAACTAGAGTTCGATTGAAAGGATGGTGTGAATGGACACTTAAACCTGAGAGAGTTCTGATCAGACCAAATGAAGTTGACACTTTGCCTAGAACCCTTAGAAAAATTGACAAAATAGCTTTAATGAGCCTTTTGCTGGTTACTGTTTAAATCCAGTCATATCTCTGATAGCAATAAAAGTAGATTTTTTGCACCTTTCAAAAGATATCTGAAATACCTAACATGCTCAAAATAACATGCAGCAATAAGTACTGTAAGATCCTATGGCTTATTAATTAACACCGAATACCACAGCATATCTGAGGAAGGCTTAACAATATTGGCATATTACCCAGCCCTAACGACACACAACGCAATTATTGTACTGCCAAGCGTTTTGCCTACTCCCAAAAAACACACAGACACACACACAAACAGGTAGATTGACACAAGAGTAAAACTAATCCTAATGCCTGTCCTGTGGAATAATAACACAGCTGCCCTTGCCAGCTGACCTCTTATAGGCCAAACAGCTTGTCTATCAAACTAATGGGGTGGAACGCTGGCATATTGCTTCCCTACAATCCCTCGGCAAAGCCGGGACACTCATTTACTTCAGTCAGCTTGTTGCCAAGGCAACATTTAGGATGGGTCTGTTGTTGGATGGACGCACAAACATGCACACACACACACCTTCATATATGTACACATGAACTCCTGCATACATTCTCACAGAAACAAATCACAATCTGATAAATAGAAATAAATGTGTAGCACATACAAAGCCAATAACGTGACCCATTACAATCAGCAGTGAAACAAACAAATTTATGTATGACGCCAGGAGGCAGGCAGCTCTGCCTGCATGTGGAAGGCACACAAAGTACCCTTTGCCACTTTTCTCATCTCCACACCCCAAAACCAATCTACCACTCTCTCCCTTCATTCACAATACATGCTCTTTTGTTCATTTGTTCTAAAAAGCGAGCAGACAAGCCTATTCTCTACTCGTATTTGTCTCCGAATACAGATGAAGAGAAAGCAGAGAAAGAGCGAGCTGCAGACACATGGGACCGCAGCCGAGGGACTTTCAGCACATGGTATCAAGCCCCATCCTCGCTCCTGAGGATTGATTATAGATGTCAGCTCACACAAATTCAGTCGAGCTTTTCAGCTCTGCAAGAAAATCCTGAGAGAAAAGATTCAGGCTTTTTTTCCCCCTCGTCGCCAACAAATTAGAAAATGCAGGAAGCTGAATTTTAATTGAGAACCTGCTCATCTATTGTAGGCAGTGCCTGAATGTCTTGAAAGATCCAAATCAGTGAAATGCCAGCAGTGTCTACATGACTGCTTCACAACCAGCTAAAACAGGCCTCTTTAAAGGGGCGGTATTATGTATTTTTCAGGCACATGGTGCCATTTTCTAACATAATCTAAAACTATGTTACCTTCAGTTGTTATGAAAATGCTGTATATATCAAACATAACTTAAAAGAAATTTGACTTCGCAATTTAATGACTTGAAATTGGCCTCTGTCTCTTTAAGAAGCTTTTACTCTGTCTGATACCCAGCTTCATTATAACAATGCTCTTCATTATGCTGTTTTCAGCCATTTTGAATGTTTTACTGAGAAGTAGTTTGTATGATAAACTCAGCAGACTCAGTTTCACTGGTTGTTTGTTAATTGTTGAACTAATTGCTGAGCCAGATGTTAGGAAAATCCCATTGGCTTTTATACCAATGATTGAAGTGCATGACATCGACTCCAGTTCCTGTTTTGAACAGTGAATATCACTGCACATAAAATTTGACTGTACTGAAGAATTGGAGGAACTACAAGTAACTACAAAGTCTGACCTTAAAATTGTTATTTTTCCTTGTTTTTAGAAGCATATTTAACATTTTGCTTATATTAATTTTATTATATTAAAGGCCTTCCTGCTCTTTCTGTTTGGTAAGTATCACTTGAGTTGCAAAAATGTGGCTCAGAATAGCCGACCCAACAACAAAAAACAGCCGGTTCTGATAGCGACTGCGCATCTCCTCGGGTGAGACGTCTTTCGTGAGAACAGAAATGATAGAATAGAAATATCCTTGACTGTCCCTCAGTGAGGTAATTCAGGAGCACCAGCAGCAAAGAGAAAATGTAAGCCTGCACAGAGGTAAAAATAAGAATAAAACTGTAAGGAAGAGCAAATTTCCAGGATAAAAAAACTGTGCAGGTTGTAGAATGGCAAATTCAAAGAATATAAACTGAGCAGGATAATTTTATAGATTTTCTAAGTGATAAAATGTGGCTGAACTGCAGGTATAAACCGGGAGCTAATAGTTTTGCCATTGTGAGAATACGTTTCCATTTCCAGATGATGGTTTTAACAGAGCACTGTAAAATATTTAAAGTTTGGGATGTGATGTGACAAGCTTTAAACCTGCCCATGACCAGTGATAGCATAGTTACTTTGAAAAAGTAATGCTAATCGGATTACTGATTACTCCTTGAAAAAGTAACTCAGTTAGATTACTGACTACTTGATTTGGAAAGTAAAAGTAACTTTTTTAGTTACTTTCAGCAGCTGCTAACAACAACGCTGTGAAAATTAGATTGATCTTTGCCAATACTTAATTGTAAGCTATTTTATAATGGTAACAACAACAATGTGTCTCCACTTGAACTGAAGAGGAGATTTTTTAATGGTTACAGTACAAAAAAAGTTAGTAATTTGTGCATGTTTTTGTGTGTCCACTATTGTCTGGAAAACTCTAAGAAGGATTTTACCCCCTCCAGCCTCCAGGTTGTGCGTTACGGCCCTGCGTTTGGTGTCAGAGCGCAGCGCACAGAGCTCCTCCTGCGGCTCCACAATTCAGATGGCTGCTGCACAGATTTGTGACACTTATCTTAATATTAATAATTATAATGGCGTTTAGTTGCACAACTTTACGGACTCGTTCATTCGTGGCTGTTTTCACGTTTATTGCGCTGTACATTTTAGTCTCGACGTTTCCAATGTTCTGGATAGCTCGACGTAATTGACAGATAATATATTGACTTGACATTAACAAAGACACAGCGGGACAGATCATCCGGGAAATGACGGACAGGGAGAGCCTGACTAAAACTAATTGGAGGTCAGACACATTCTGGGGTTTATGTCTGTTTATTTCCAAGCCCAAATGAGCAACTTCAAGTTCAAAACGAGCCCAAAAAGCGCAACCCGCAACTCATTAAACTTGCTAGCGACTTAAAAAAAAAAAAAAAAAGAAAAGCCCACAGCAGCTTATAATAATTGGACTTGGCGACAGAAACTCAAAATAGTTCCTGTTTTTCTACCAACAAAATGCGCATCTCCCTCTTCCCTCCATTTTTTACGTTTCTGTCGCTGCTGATACTGTCGCATAAAAACGGCGATCACTCGACAAGACGCGTAGAGGAAATAAAATTAAATTCCAAAAGAAAATAGTAACGCACAGCAACGCAAAATGATTTTGATAAGTAACTGTAATCTGAATACTGGATATGAAATAGCAACGCGTTAGATTACTCGTTACTGAAAAACGTGGTCCGACGTCAGTAACGCGTTACTGTTTGTTGTCTCCATGATGCTGCTTCTTCACTAATGTTCTCACAGAACAGCTGATTTTCCACTGTGGGCTAGTTATGAGACACTGGAAAGTAACTGACTGTACTACTGGATTTAAGTATATCAGAGTAACAAGAATTAATAAATACATCACAAGTCCATCTAAGAATTTCTTTTGCAAGTAGATCTGGTCAAGAAGTAAATTTTCTGGCTGTAAATGTGACAAAATGTGAAAAATCAAGGCACTGCATTTCATTAAAATGTCCCATAAACAATCAAAATATTTTCTTTTCCGCTACTCTGCAACATTTAGAATCAGGTGTGACATATTCAGAATTAAACTTCTAATGAAATCCAACACCAGTCAAGCAACTTTGAGTCTGGATCATAAATGCACCAAATGAACAAAGGCTGGCTGTAATGGGAGGTTAATGGGAGCCATGTTGCTGCTCAGAGGTCAGGAGACAATCCCTCCAGAGATAAGAAGGGGCACAAAAACCACAGCTGTCAAGGCAAAGCTCAAATGATGCTGCAGAACCCAGAGTTAGCCAAATCATGTGGGTCTTAGTGTTCCTTTGTTGCAGAGAGTAATCTTCTTCCACAGCCCACAGCAAGGAAGCACTGTTCATGGAGAAGTTCATATTGCCGATGTGCAATAAAGGGACTTTGGGAAATGCAAGGAATTCACAAGCCCGACGCAGTGGATCAGTAACAGGCTGCTGCTCCTCTTATCCACTATACTTTAAGTACTGTGCAATAAAAATAGTGCAACACGAGGCGTTGCTGCTTTGTCCTATCAGTAGCGTTCATTCAGTCATAAGCTTTTGTAGCTAAACAAAGGATTCAGGAAATTATTAGGTGGCAAGGAATAAGCAGAGAGGGTTAAGCCTGTCAGAAATTATGTGAGCATGAATAGTCTCAGAAATAATGGTGATCAACGATTCGGCTGACTTCCTGTTCTCACCTTGTGCCAATATCAATTTTACATTAGCATTATTAGCAGCTATTGCTGCTTAACCACCGTCCTGCCTTCTTCAGATTATTAGGCTTTCCCTCAAAGCTTCCCTCATCCTGTCGTAAAACCAAACTGTGCAAATTGGCTTTGTAACCTTCTATGATGTGAACCTGAAAGCAGCTGGATGGTTCTTAGTGGTAGAAAACCCCTAAAATATACAGAATGTGTTCTAAATAAAGAGTAAGAAAAGGAAACAACATGGTCAATGTTGTAGAAGAGAAAGCCTTTCTGTTTGTGTTGAGATGTCTGTCACTGTCAGAGATTTGGTTGTAATCCAACAAAGAGCAAGAAATGTAACAAAGAAAAATGGAGAGAAAATATTTGTGTGCACCAGAATATTGTAGCAAGTTAATGTGTTAGTGTGTTAGATTGGTGGAAACATGTTGTCCACCCAGTGTTTGTCTTTTAAATGAAAGCATTTGCATGCATTAATCTAGCTGATCTAGAGCATTGTGGGAGTCTAATTACTGCTTAGGACATTTGGAAATATAAACATGATATAAAAGGCTCCTGATTTAAGCAGTTTTATATTCTTTGAACTCCATAGGGGAATTTCTTACTATCTAAGCCATAATAATCAGGAATTGCCAAATGATTTTCTGCATTTACCAACAGGAGTAATAATTTATTGAGTCTGTCTGGTGCTAAGGGAGGATTGCACAGTGGATTTTCAGAGATAATAAGGTAAAAATATGTCTCTCTGTTGTGCTCTTTTCTCTTCATCACAAGAGTTTTTTTACACCCAAATCTTAACCTTGTAGGTTTGGGAACAGAGATTCCTATGAAAAAAGGTTGAAGTTGTGTCTTTGAGCCATTTCTGTGTTTTTTTGTCCGTCTATTTTAGATTTTTTTCCCATTGAGATACTCATACATTTGACCCATTTTCAAATGTATAGTAGAGGCCACTCAATTCTTGTCCGTTATGTCTTTGTTTTCCAAAGAGTTAAAGTCGCCATGCACCTTAACAAGATCTTAGGATACTGGTGATAAACTCATGTCTGCCTGGCTCCTCATGCAGCTTCGTTTCTCACAGTTACAGTAATTTTAAACCTTTTAAAATGTTGACTTAAGCTATTAGGTCAAAATTTGAGGAAGAACATATTTTCTTTTATATAATTCATAAGAATATAAACAAATATCTGCTTTTACTTGAATGGCATGTCCAAACATATTTCCTAATAGGAGGAAAGGCTCCATGAAATGAGTCTCTATGTCATAGAAATGTTTAGAAAGTCCTACATAACTAATTTTAAAGTTCCAAGACACTTAAAAACAAATCAAATAATTTGGTTCAGTTTTGAGAAACAAGTAGATGGGCCACCAAGTGGAGCACAAGTTTTCTCCACACTAAATAAATAGCTTCAGATTAAAGGGCAGATTTTTTTATTATTATTGTTATTATTATTATTATTATTATGCCCCAATGAAACATTAATTTATCGTTGGTCTTTTATGAAGAGGTGCCAACATTTGTAGAGTGTACTGTGATAGTCAGAGTGAATGGATCAATAAAGTAATTTTAGAAGATGAACAGCGCCACTAAGTCTTACTACTAAGGCTTTAAAGCTGAGGTAATATGAATGTAAAAGTTTTAATTATCTCTAAGGTAATGGCTACAAGAGTTATCTTCTCAGACATTGTTTCCATGTCCTTTGATTCATGGTTAGTGTTAAATCTGAGTAGAAGCCCCCAGAAAGTTGTAAAATGTGCGATTTGCTGCTTCAGGGTACCAAATCAGTGATACCCCAGGGGTAAACTGTACTGCCATCTTTCATGACTGCACCACAGATGAAAGGAGACACTGCTGCTTCCAACCTTTGGAGATTATCTACATTGTCTTGAAATAAACAAACAGGTTTGGCTTCTCATCCTAACAAAGTGCTTAAGTCTGACAATATGTGGGGCCAAAAAACTGAGAAAAACACACCAAAATAAACTCTGACATACAGTATATGATCAAAACATCACCCACGTTCTGGGGATTTTTGTTAAATTTATTTAAAACCAAAACAACACTGATTCAAAATGAATAAGACGTGTGTAGGGAGTGAAATAAAAGCAGAATGAGGGGCAAAACATTTAAACCATCAATCATGTGTCGTCACAGATGCCGCCTTCTGAACTGTGTGCTGATTAGCCAGATGGTCTCTGTCCTCTTTAGCCCAAAGGATTCAGTGTTCATGATTTCAAAATGTTAAATTCATCAGAGCATAAAGTTGTCTTTCCCTCGGTTCCAGTCCACCTCAGATAAACCTGTCCCCCGAGAACGCCTCTGCATTCTTTTCTTAATGGTTTTTAAGTTGCATTTTTGCCTCCCTTTACAAACTGCGTTCCTGAACCCATACAATGGCTTTCTCTTTTCAATATCTCTGTTACGAAAGCAAAGCTTCACAAGTGCCTGAGGATCACGGCCATGTGATATTAGTTTTTAAGCTTGTCCATTTGCAGAAAGTTTATTTCTTCCAAGACTAAGGGAGACTTTCTATCAGTCGGAAACTAGTAAAATGTGCTGCATTTAAATGAAACATAAATGTTTGTCCTTCACTGTAAGTGAAGCAAGGCAGGAGCCATAAGGTCAGGGGTCAGAGGGAATTTATTGTTGCTTTTTTAAACAATATAAAATGTTAACGTTACTTTTAGTAATAAAATTATGAAAAACATTTTAAATACTATGTTAACCAAATTACCTTCACTTGTTCTGAAAATGCTCCATGTTTAAAAAGTAGATGACTTTGCAGTATGATGCCTTGAAATTATGCCTTTGTCTTTAAGAAGCTCCTTCTCTTCAGCACCTGATAAGAACAATGCTCCTCCACTATGCCATTTATAACCATCCCTTGGAGCGTTGCACTGAGAAATAGTTTGTACGATAAGGTGATAACCAGGCGTTTGCTTATTGCTGCTGCTGCTAGACTAGGGGAGATGTGTGAGAAAGGTGCTGTGTTGGTACAATTATAAGATGACATTAAATCTAAATCTATCAGGCGTATTAATAAGTCTTGTTTCTGTAATAATTGTTAACATTTCTTAATGTCTCAAACCATTTTTACCTCAAAATACATATTTATTGTGAGATGCTTCATCAAGATCATAACTTCCATCAGTAAAATGAAAGATTTGTATAACTTTAAAGGTATATTTATATAAATCATGTTGATTTTGACTACTTTGACTTAAGTAGTGCACCACACTATCTTTTTATACTATAAATTGTTTAATAATGTCTTGAATTATTCTGAAGGGCATCTGTGAACTTCAGCTGCTTTTTTATTGATGTACTTATTTTCAATCCAGTCCTCTCAGGGCTGCATGCTTCAGGAAAACATGTAATTGTGGTATGACTGACAAACAGAGCAAAGACAATATTGATTGAGATGTGACTCGCACTTCCATTGTTCCTCTTTCTTTTCCACCGTCACATCGTCTGTGCCACTGTGCAGCACAAATTGACATTTTATTGCCAAGGTCCAAGTCCTTCTATATGTCTCTTTTCAGATAGTTTATTTGTTCACTTCAAAATCACAACCATCCAAGCACAGGAATGAACCCGAATCAAGAGGCATCAAAGTGCATATACAGCTTAGCAAAGAGCATAATTTTAAATTACATCCACCCAATCCGGACGCTGGTGTCCTCATTACATCTTCAGTGTTTTTATTGTTTTGAGGACATGGGAAAAAGACTTTCTCTCAGGGAGTTACAAATGTGTCCACTTCAGTGGACTACATGCACCTGAGCACTCAACACAAATAGTAGGAGCTTAATATAAAGCCTTATTTAATAATGTTGTATGGTTGTGATTGGTATGGCTTACTGATAAGGCCTGAATATAGTGACATTTTATACCACAATCAAGTAGCTTCAGTTGTTATAAAAAGGCTGTACACATCAAAACCAATCAAGCAAGTCGGTTTTGATCCCTTTATATTGGACTCTGTCTCTTTAAGAAGCTTCTACTCTTGCTGATACTCCCCCTTTTGCCCATCAGTGTTACTACTGCTGCCGCTAGTCTGGAGGTGCAGAGTGGGGAAGGCATGGAAGGGTACGCTGTGAAGAGGAAGTGCAGCAGGAAACTGCAGCTCTGCAGAGGAGCTTTGGGTAAAAAAGTGGTGCTTTGTGGCAGCAACACTCCATGTACAGTATATTTATGAGGAGAAAATGACATAACACAATATAAAGCTCAATAGGTCGATTTTGCATAATATCCTACAAATGAAATGATAAAAAAACACATGTCTATTTAAATGGCAGCCAGTGTCCAAATAAAAACTTCAAAAAGAGAATAAAAAGCTCGTATTAGTACTGTCTGGTACATATAAAAATGCCTGCAAAGTGTGAACACCATCCATCCATCCATCTTCTAACACCCTCGTGCCTAACGGGGTCGGAAGAGGTGCTGGTGCCTATATTCAGCTAACGTGCTGGGCGAGAGGCAGGGTTCACCCTGGACAGGTCGCCAGTCTGTCGCAGGGCAACACAGAGACAGACAGGGCAAACAACCATGCACACACACACACACACACACACACACACACACACACCTAGGGAGAATTTAGAAAGACCAATTAACCTGACAGTTATGTTTTTGGACTGTGGGAGGAAGCCAGAGTACCCAGAGAGAACCCACGCATGCACAGGGAGAACCATGCAAACTCCGTGCAGAAAGACCCCGGGCCGGGAATCGAACCCAGGACCTTCTGCTGCAAGGCAACAGTGCTAAGTGTGAACACTCTGATGCTAAAGCTGCAAATATAAAATGCTGATTGAAAAATATAATTTCAAAGTCTTGCAGTCAAATTACCCAGTCTTCTTCTGGTTTTATTTTCTACTTACAAAAATCTATCAAATCAATGAAACATTAACAAATGCTGAAATAAATGAACAGCTGCACGATGCGGACATTAAAGCAGGTTCGTTTCCTGCCTTTGAGCTTGTTGTTGATGCGCCGCCACCGGTGCTCAGCGCTCCTCTGCATTGACAAGTGGAAACAATGTCGGCAGGTGTGCATTTGATCAAACTGAATGACATTTACCCAGGTACTCTTGAGACTGAGTAAGCACCGTAAAGACCTTTTGTTGCCTCACCTCCGACTAAAAAAAAACAATCTCAAAGGCTGAGTGAATGGGAGCTGTGTAACTCGGCGTACAGTGGGATCCTGGTGAATGGCGATGTATTCCAGATGATGTTTGTGTCTTTTTCCCCACTGGGCTCGGCTCTTGCATCTGTCTGTCCCCAGCGACCGACTCCAAAACACTATTGGACCTTTTGTTGCTTTTGTCTGTCTTTTTCTTTTTGTTCTAAGCATCATTTGCCTCCCATTTCTTTTGTTTTTTTTCCATTCTTCACTCATCTCTACCCTCACCTCTCTCTAATTAACACCTACTGCAGGCTCTATCTGCCGTGGTAAAGCCCCAGGGACGGAGCTGGAAAAGGAGACGGTGAGAAGGAAACAAATACAATGAGACTTCAGAGAAATCAACTGAGAAAGTGAGAAATGGGAAGCAATCGGATTCAGAATGGGGCTGAGATGTGGTTCAAAAGTATAAACTAAACCAGTTTACCGTGCTGTGAAAAAGTATTTTGCCCTTTAAAGATGTCTTACTTTCTTTCTGTTTTTTATACATTTAAAGTCAAAGAAATTATTGCATCAAAGACAACCATAATTCATACAAAGTGCAGTATTCAAACGATTATTTCATGTATTAAGGGAATAAATAAATGATGTCAAGTCTCACGTCCTTTGCTACAAGACACAGCCATGTCTCGAGTCTCGAGTCTTTTTGAAACCAGGTTTCAGAGAGAAACTTTTTGGGAACACCCACCACGAAGGTGTGCTGTACTCCACAGGTGTGAAAGTGCACAAGCGCAGAAAACACGGCTGCAGGGTTTATTTTACATATGCATGGGTCGATAATAAAAATAAAAATAAAATAAAATAAAAAATGACGTCTATGAAAATAACCTGGGCTTCTATTACACCTCAGCAGAACCAGAGGCTCCATGTTACGCTGCATTAATGCAGTAGCTCATGCAGAAGGAGCCCCAAAACAAGCAGTGAGTGTATAGAAACACTTCTCAGAAATCTGACATTTCTAATGTTGCTCCAAATGAAACAATTCTGCAAAGAAGAGTGGGTCAAAATTCATCTAAGGCAATGTTAAAGACTGATTGTAATGAGGGGGGCACAGCCAGTTATTTGGTTTAGGGAGAATTACCTTTTCACTTAAACTTAGACTGATCTGACAGCTGATACATAAAATAACTGTTCAAAAACTGTTCATTGTTTTTATTAGGGTTATCTTTGCCCAATATTAAAATTTGGCCAATGATCTGAAACATCTGACTGTGTAAAAAAACAAACAAAACAAAATATTGACCTTAATGCAGCAGTCAGATGAATACACATAATCAACTGCTCTCCATAAACCATCTGTCTCTGCAAATCCACCAGAGACCAGAGGACGGCATCAAACACTGCCGGAGATCTCGAGGTACTTCACTGCTCGCGTGACGTGATGGGAGATGAGTGGGCTGCTCCTTCTGAGGCATCGAGCTGGTTGTTAGGAGTCAGGGTGGAGCCTTAGTGTGCATGAAGACACTGAGGACTTCAATGGATCATTTTTAGCCAAGCAAAGCCGCTGTTATAGGCTGATAAACGAACACAGAGGGGCAGACACGCTGGTGTGTCCTAAATAGTTCACCACGGCGGCTGGGAACACATGCAGGAACACACAGAAGCTAACTGGAAGGGTAAAAATGGCAGCATGGTGGAGCGAGCGGGTGGGTCTGAGAGGTTGAAGCTGTTTGAGTGAACAAAGGCAAAGAAAACAACCACAGGCAAATGCTCACTCAAATTTGCAAACCCCCACGTACACACACACACACCGGCAGGCTGTGTAAACGGTGTGTGTGTCCTTAGCGAATGCAGCCACTGCATTAGTAGTGTAGATTTATTACAAATATTGATTAACCACGGACGACTCAACATCACACTTGCGTTGCAAAGCACTGAGTCAACAATACGTAGAAAAATGACTGTTTATATCCGCAGCACTCACACAACAATAAATTATGAACTATTGACTTTGCACCTGTGTGCACCAACATGGAGGGAGAAAACGAGCAGACAGGCGCACGCTGAGCAGCATGCAAAGGCACCATGAACACCTGCCACAACAAAGACCTGCCTGTTACCAAACACAAAGAAAAATTCACACCAAAACACCCACTACTGGAGACATCGAATTAAGAGAGGTTTATTCCTGAAATAAATCCTCTGGCCGTGATTTATGGTTGTATCTTGGCATTCAGTTCATGCTAGACAATAAATAGACAGGTTGGTACTCACCTCCACCTCCTCCGAGCAGGCTCTTTTTGCCTGAAAGAGAGAAGAAGAAGAAAAGAGCTTTTCAACATGACTGATCTATGCAGAGTCTAATGGGTTTAACCTTTTGACACTGATTTTGATATAAACCAACAAAAACACATTCAGATTAGAGGAATTGTTGCTAAGGCTTGTGTCTGCAGCTTGTTGTTGGATCCATCTTATCCCAAAACTGTAAGCTAAAGGGCACATAACCTGATTTGATCAATGTTTCTACAGCATTATTTCCTTCATTTTGCTCAAAAATACCTGCTTACAATGAAAACCCATCAAACATATTTTGTCTCTGCTTTTTAATAAAAAGATTTTTATTTTTTTTTATCACAGATTAACAGCAGCAAAAGGACAATCAATTGATGCACACAAATGCACACATTATGAAACAATAAAGTATAAAAATACCCTCTGAAGTAACCGGGAAAAAAAAACGTAATACAAAGTGAAACCCTGTTGGAATAAAGTGTGCTTGTGCAAACTTTTTAACAACTTTTTCAAATAACCTTGGCGTTTTTAGATGCTTGCAACAGTTTCCTTTTTCAGACAGAAATTAAATTAATCCACAAAAAACAGGGTCAAACTTATTAGTCCTCTTAATGCTTCCAGCCCTTTCTGGATATTTATTTTGCTGGATAACAGCCTGCAGGCATTGGCTGTAGTTTTCGACAAGCTTCTGACAACCTGGAGGAATCCCAGATCATTCTTCGGCCAAATTATTTGATAACCTTCTGGCATCTTCACTTCGAGTCAGTCAACACATTATTGTTCTCTGGAGTGTCTATGGACTCCTTGGCTTCAGGTTTTTGCCTCATTTGTTCTGTGCGGATCTGCTTGAACTTTGTGGAAAGCTTTTTTTTTTATCCTGGGCCCTCTTGGCAAATAAGTCTAAGCCAAATTTTTGCTTTGTTTGATCTCCCCTCCACCCCCACCAAAAAAAAAAAAACGTTTTACCTTTATGAGCTTCGGGCATCACAATGTTAAAACCAATGATCAATAAAAAGTTTTAGTTGAAAAATTGTAATTGATAACAATTAATCATATTTTAATTTAAAACTATATAAAATAAGCAACATTTCCAATTCAAAAACCCTTTTTGCTGCTAAATTATTGAATAAATGACAGAGTTTGGGGCAACTGTGCCTGCTTGCAGCATGTTTTGCATTTTAGGGTTGAATAGCTTTGGTGATAAGCTAACTCCTGTTTGCACAAGTTACACAGAACAAAAGTGATTCCAGCATCATATCAGATCAACTTTTGATGCAGAAGTTAGTCCCCAGTGGGACAGGATAAGTGGTTTTATTGTCCATTGCCGTTTGTGGATGGTTGTGTGTCAGATTTACAGGTGTACCAGAAAAGCCCAAATGTAAAAACAAAAGAATTTGATTAATTGAGTTAAAATTTTAATGTGTCATTTAATGAATCATTTATGTACAACAAGGCAACAAAACTCAGGGACAAACAAACCTATTCCTTTATTTAATCAGGTAAACCCCGTTGAGATCTAGATCTCATTTTCAAGAGGGACCTGAAACAAACTTCACTCCCCGTCGGGGAATCGAACCCCAGTCTCCAGCGTGACAGGCGGGGACACTCACCACTGTACTAACGAGGAGATGTATCAATGAACCACATGTAGATTAAACCTTTAGACACATTTTGTTCTTGTTCAGTTGAACCCATATAGAAACCTAAAACTAACTCTGCTTAAAATTGAGACGTTTTGTGTTTTAGCAACATTAAGGTCATTCAAAAGTATCTCTTTTGCACCTTATTAACGACAAATAATGTACTCTAATGGTCAAATATTAGGACTGGACAGAAACAAAAGCGGGGGTCATTTTGTGGTCTTTCAAAAACAAATTAGAAAGAAATTAGAGCTGGTTAAAAATCCTGTCAAGGTGCTGTATTTGACAGCAGCAACACCTTTTCGCTTTAATTTTCTGTATTATTGGTCAAAGAAAACCGCTAAAAATAATCATAATAACATCATTTGTGGGCACTTTTTTTGTTTAATGATTAACAGTATTTGGAAAAATATTCCTGAAATGATGCATCTGATGGCAGAAGCTCAACAATGAAACCTCAGTTTGATTTTTAGTATTTATTCTAAAATGATAGGAAAGAGGGGAAGATGCTCATGCTGCCATGCTGGAAACATTAACATGGCCCAAGGATGCATAGTCATGAGCGAGCTTTACACGGCACAGTCCTTGTTACCGACAGACAGATAGTACATGCGTCATGTTGCCTTGGCTGATGCTGCCCTATTGATTTGGTTTGTTACAGAATGTACCAGAAAATACAGTATGTGCAGCTGGTCACAGAGTTGAAAAGAGGAAGATGCAGCTCTTAATTAATCATGTCAGCATGTTTTCTTATTTTATATGAAAGAACATACATCTGGTTCAGACTTACTTGTTCTTGAAGGTTTAATGAACTTGGACCTTTAACGTGTTCAGGTTAGTTTATGTTTACACCTTCATCCTGAAATGTTCCTGTGTTACCCGTGTTTTGACACCACAGTCCAATGTTTGCTCTATTGAGCGATAAATCAATAACTGCTAGTTTCAGCTTACAGAATGATAGTTCAGGAAATTACAGGAAATTTAAGTATTATACACTGTTAAGGAATTTTTATATTAATCCCTCAAGCCCTTGTATTTTTTTTTTAAATGACAGCAGCTTGACTTGATTTTTTTTTAATTTGTCACAGAACTACAAACTTCAGTGATTTTAATTTTATCTGATAAATCAATGCAAAGTAGTGTGTAGTTCCACCCTTATGTTTGTCTCTACCAGCTTTGTACATCCAGACAATAAACTGAGACAATTTTAAAATATGTTTAAGTTCAGTCAGACTGGATGAAACGTCTTCGATCTGAAGCTGTCCATTGCTGCTCTGGTTGGATGTTTATCACCTGACCTAACTACAAGTGTTTCGGTCTTTTGCAACTCCTAACTGGTTTACTTCAAGAGCTGCCCCATATTTAGCTGAATTAAATTAAAAACATAATGAAATCAAGAGCATCTCTCCCACTACCTTGTATCTCCATGGGGATGATGTGTTTAGGGAGAACAGTTCAGTTTTCTGTCACTAGTAGCACTTTTCTTATAAGCCAAAAAGTCAAATTTTGGTCTAATCTGACAATTAGATTGAGTCCTTGTTAAGTTGTCAAAAATTGTTTTAATATATAGAACAAATTGTAATAGTCTTCCAAATGTTATCCAAGCTATCATACTCCCAGGATTGGTATTGAGATGGTAACTATAATTTCATAAACTGCAGCTCTACATAAATGCAATTATTTTCTTCATCTCTAGTGCCAAACCCAACTAATCCTTTGTCTATAATATCCAAAAATATAAAATTAGTCCAAACTTTTACATTCAGGAAGAAAAAATGCAAAGCTTTTGCACCAGATTTATACAACTGAATCTCACGTTTCTCCACATCATCACAGGTCTGTAACATGTTTCAGGATTTCTCATCAGGATTAGCGCTCATTGCTCCAATCTCTTTCACAGCTCTCTGTAGCACCAGTTTATAGCATGTCGCCGAGTTAATTTTATACATGTGCCATTTCTGGTGCCGCCACCCTGATTTGATAGGGAGAATAAGAACCAGCAGGTTCTACATTTTATCAAGAACAGAGAGGCACAGCACATTATTAGAAGCTAACTCCACTGCCCACGAAGCTAATGAATAAACTCATGCTGAGTCTCCAGTCCTAAGAATTACAAACAATTCAGTGGGAAGAAAAAGAGACAAAATGGCTTGATTTTCCTTTTAGTCATGGAAGTCCCTCTTAACACAGTCTTTCTTACAAATAACAAAAAGGTGACTGCAGATTGAACATAATAACATAATGAGCTTGTTTAACAGACTGAATTAATGCTTGTAGCTTAGCTGGCCAGCGTGTCTCCAATCATTACCCTTCCCTACTTGTATCATGTCACTGCACAGCTTTAAAAGTGTAAACTGCTGGCAGGGTGATAAGCCTGGCTGTGGCTGCTTTCAACATATGCGATACCCAAGTGTTTTCTCACACGCATAACCAAAAAACGTGTGGAGTCAGCAACAGTAGCCCAGGGACATCTGCAGTGCCTTCAGTTTACTCAAACCTAACTAAAAACTCATAAAATCACGTTTTTCTGGGGGTGGTTCCTGGTGTTTTTGCATCACATCCTCACTGATGTGACCATGTTAGCATAATCTGATAAGCACATAATCTCACTGTGAGAGGCGGTTAGAGAGATGTGTCAGAAAACACAGGGGACATCCCTCATTTTAGATACCACTTGCCAGCAGGCACTGAGCCAGCTGAGACTGTGTGTTGTATCAGGAAACTTGGTTTTAAGGCGGGAGGAAGAGGAGCTAAATCTACACGTGTCTGAAGATTATTCAAACATCAAACTGTGCTGCCTCATTACCAGTAAATAACTTGTTTTCTGCCTTAAAACTTATTTTAATTCTTAATGTGGGCTACAGCCTGACGTTTCATCTACAAAAGATAAAAATCTCAATACTTGTTTGAAATATGCAGCAATAATGTTGCACAACTAGAGTTGCTAGCTAGAAAGAATAAAAATGCATTACTTTACGGCTAAAAAGGATGATAATTACAGATTTTACAATCAGAAATGTGAATTTGTGAGCTGAGCATCATCACTGTGTTGTGTTTGCAATCAAAGTCAACATTGTATTTACCAAACATTACACCAAAGTCAAGGTTATATCTGAGCAAGAATAACACTGTGCTGCACTGTCCCAGGTGTTAAACACTATTATACAACCATAACAGGTATTTTAACTTAATTAAATTTCTACAGGGAACGAGATCATTTGGCTCATGAGGAGCCCAGATGTAATGTAGAGCATTAGGAAAACGAAGTACACCTACAGAGGCAATAACCTAAGGTACTCATTTTCTGTCTCTCACCAGGTAGTGGATGTTTTCTGGCCCATTTTGCTTTGCAGCAGTGTTTGAGTTCATTGAGTTTTTCAGACAATCATTTCTGCACTGCTTTTCTTCAGTTCCCACGACGACATCTTTATATCTTTTCAGGCACTCTGCTGTTGATTTACTGTGAGTTTTGGGATCTTGGTAATGTCTAAACATATAATATCAAGTTTTGACCAAACTTTACTAACAGATGGACTCATATTTGACTCTGGAATACTTTGGTCCATCCACGACCGAATGGGTATGAAGTGTTTGCGCTGATTTGTTGTGTTTGGTTTGGTTTGAAACATGTACGATTGCCAAATGTCCTGATTTTACAGAAATGCTTACACCGATGATATTTAATTAGTAGCAACTGGCCTCTTCTTTCCTCCTATGGAAGCAGCGAGAATATACTTAATTTGCCGGATCAGTACTGACAGTCGAGGAGATTATGTTTTCTCATTACTTTATTTATTTCTGCTTTTAAATATGGGCGTTTAACACTGCTGTCTTAGGTAATTAAGAAGCTAGTTTTTCTTAGGTGAAAGGGTTTTGGCACTTCCACGGCAGATTTACTGGACTTTCCAACTTCTAAGTTGGGAAAATTATCAGGCCCTCTCCGAGGTGCAACATTTCTGAATAGAAAAGTCACAAGTTTCTTGCTAACCCTGACCTCATAAACTAATTTGGCAACCACACATTTAAAACGTGATGAAAGCTGCAGTAATGAGATATGTACTTGCATATCTATGCTAAAGCTCTTGCTATAAAGGGAAGCATTTTGGATCCATTCTTTACAGATAGTAAACCCTAAAGGACTTAATGAGGAGCTGGTGCTGAACTGTTTTCTTTGACTTTAGTGACTTTATGTATTTATATGAGCTTAAATTTTTATAGAATCTTGTATATTATTGTTTTCACTGCCTATCACTGGTTTATCACAGATGTCTCTTTTTTGGGGCTAACTGCCTAGCTTGACTCTGATTGGCTTAGAAGCGTTTTAATCTGCATATAGACACATTGTCAGATCTGTAACAAGCTGACACAGGTATGTAGCGAAAGGTGTTTTTTTTTTTTTTTTTACCGTATTAAAACGTTTGTGTATTTTTGGTGTGCTGGTTATTTCCAATTTTTGTGACTCTAAGGTTTGGATTTCAGCTAATCTGATACACAGAAACCAAAATGCTAGACTGGTTCAATGCATTAAGAACTGAGAAATGCATTGTTGTTGGCTTATATTGGTAATAAACTGGTCACTGAGCGCAACAATTAGTAAATCCTACTGGTTTTCTGACTTGCATTTGGAACTGGGTTATTTAAGGTCAAAAGTCATCCCCAGATCAGAGCTGTGACTGCTGAGGTGAATGAAACTCTTGCTGTTTTATAGCCTGGGAATAAATACTAAATAAAGGTATGTAACATTTAGTGCAGAGATAAAACGCAGGACTGCAAAGCTGCTGAATAAAAATAATCTCATGAAAGAGATGCAGATAAAGGCAAAAAAAAAAAAAAAAAAAAACTCCATAAGTATATGCTGCAAGGCAACCAATATGATGAGAGGCTGAGAGTTTAGACCACTTGGATGAAAACACTTTGACAGCTGAGTCCCAGTTTCACACCTGGGCAGCTGGGTCTGTGATGCATGTCATTTCCTGACTCCCTTCGCCACCTTTCATGTCTGTTTGAACAGCAACAATCTATTAAAGGAGCCAAAATACAAGAAGAAAACCTTCACAGCAATAAAACTGTAGGGCACTGAGCTGAACATGTAGATTCTTGTTGCAATAATCTGAAAAAGTATTCACTCCCTTGCAGATTTCTTTTGTTTTTGTTTTTTTTAAGCACACGTAAGCGTTTCAGATAATCAAGGCAATTTTAAAAATCAGACAAAAGTAACCAGAGTAAATACAAATGAGTTCACTAATCACACAAACCAACCTGGCCTTATCTGAAAAGTAATTACCAAACTTGTTAAATCTTTTTTTTTTGTTTATTTTTAAAAGCTGAGTTAAAATAAACCAACCACACCCAGGCCTGACTACTGTCAAATCAGTAATCAATAAATTAAACAAAACGTGTACAGCAAAATAAAGAAGGCTTTGAGATCACAGAAACACAATGTTACATCCAGATTTAGAGAAAGTTGGTGGAAGCGGGAAGACGGGCTGCTTTACTGCTTCAGTTCAATTCAGGTGGCCCAGTCAAAGTCAGGACCTAGATTTAACTGAAATGTTGTGGTACGACCCAAAATAAACCATTCATGCTCTAAATGGTTACGATGTGGAAAAAATAGGTTTTGCAATACGTCATTAAGTTTAAGTGGCAATTGCTGCTTCAAATTGTGACCATGTTCTCTCTTTGAGAAAATGTAAGTTATCATTTCAAAAATGCTTTTTGTATTTAATCAGGTTATGTTTTTATGATATAAAATGTGGCTATCAGCTAAAGTATTTAATTGACGAAAAAGCAGAAGGAATCTGTATATTTTTACAGCACTGCATGTGTAATACATACCACTGCAAAATTTATTTATTTAAACTACTATTTTTATACAACTTAAAATATGTTGTAAGCCGTAAATATTTTAATTAGGTCCTTAAAGTAGATGTGAGGAAAATGTGAGCACTTTTAGGAATGAGTCAATGAAAGTATTTTTTATGTTCTTAGCTACATGCAAGAAGAAAAATGCTGTCAGTTAGATTTTCAGTTTCAAGCATGCAGCACCCTGAGGTGAGAGAATCATTGCTGCAATACCCAAATCGCAGTTATGAGCTTTGCTGATGATCGTAGTATGAATAGTGCAGGTTTAAATGCTTAAAGTATGATGCTCAAGAGTTATTTACCAAAGGCACCACATCCTCTTGAAAGGCAGGAATGTAAGGGTGTGAATTGGGTTTTAGGGTGATGTATTGTTTAAAAAACTTTATTTTCCATGAAAAATGCATCATGCCCAATGAAGAAATGGGATACTATGAGCCTGTTTCTCTACCAAAGGCCTTAGGGAACATTGATGGAGTCCATGGCATCATTGACATTCAGAAATACCAAGACATTTCCAACAAAAAGCTGATGCTTTCTGCCAGCAAACTGAAAATGGGTGCTTAGGTCCGTCATCAAGACCAAAGGAGACACTCAGATCAAGACAGAAAAGCTTAACCAGACTAAAACGAGCTTATTTCCAAGAGCCAAATCCTACAGGAACCGTGTGGGGTGATCTGAATGGAGAAGAGCATAAGACCATAAGACGGCTCATACATCTGGATTATTAATAGACACTGTACAAGGTGGCATGTTCAGAAATTCCTTGCTCTCTATACTCTCTAGGCTTATGACCAGTGAAAACCAATCGCTATCCTCTTTGCAAAACTGGGCTTTGCAAAGTATTGACAGCAGGGGAGCCATTAAATTTGCCACTAGTGATTTTCTTAAAATACTAATTTCTCAAGAGAAGTGTTTCTGTTTTTTTTGGTTTTTACTCAACTGAATAAATGTCCTCAAATTAAAGGCTAGATTTCTCTAAAATTCTCTGTGTGAGAAGATGTTTTTTGTGTAAAACGTCACATTTATTTTAAGATTTATTACATGTCTTCACCAGAGATACCAACAAATCTGTCTGCAAATATCTATTAAACAAAATACTGATCGTATATCGGTTTGGATATTATCATACTTTCCATTTTACTTAAATTGATGTCGATAATCGACAGGCTTTATCAAGTTTTGAACAAATTTCCAATTTCACAGCTCATAAAATCTCTCTTTCCACATGTGGCGAGAAAGCACACCCAGAGACGAGAAATGAGATTTCTTTTTTGTGTCTAATATCACTGCAGTACAGTCACTCAGACTGAATTATTCTGTGACTGGTATTAAATGAGAGCAGCGGCTCTCTCACAATGTGGGAATGTGTTTTTTCCCCTACTTTGTGCTCTGTGCCCTGGCAATTACAGTGAATGTAAGTTCAACTTATATTATCCTCCATCTCGTTAAGAGTTCAGAAGGCCCATAAAGGGACAGATATTCTTTTAGTACAAAGGCTAATATATAAATATGACAGGTTTTGTGACTGATTTTCTAAGATTTTCCAAGGTTCTCATGAAGGAATCCTTTTGATTTCTCAAAGACCTGAAAAGAAAATCTGATGGGTGATATTTTACTCTGAAATGTTTTGTCTGCTCTTCAGGGCTGCTGATAAAAGCAAATGGTGTCATGATTAGAAACATCTCCTTAGAAATGAAGCTACATACACTTAAACAGACACAACCACTTCACAGTGCACTTCTACATAGATTTAACAATAAGTCGTGTTATTTTGTCTTTTTTTACGGCGTCAAATCTTACATGGTTGGAGGAAGGAGCAAGGAGTGGCACACTTTGTGCTCTAGGAATAAACACAACAAAGACTTACAAAATAAGACTGAGTTTTTGGACAGACATCAAGAAAGCAGCCTGACGACGCCATAGGGAGGCTGTGACTGCTGTAAACACTGCTGCCTTCAGATATGGCTGGACAGCACCAAGTATGACCTACTTAGTCTGAAGCTTGCTGAACTCTTAAAGGAAAATTCAGGCCTTTTTTCCACTTCTTGGCCAGAGACATTTCTAAAAATGTAATGGTATTGAAGGGAGCAGTCAAAGTAGTAAAGTAGGGATGCAAATTAATGGTTTTTAATTAATTAATTAATTAATTAATTAATTTTAAGTTTACTGATCTTAATCGACTAATGATTAATTGATAAGCGGCCATTTTCTTATAATCCTAAGTTTTCCCTTCTGCTATAAAAGCAGTATTAATTGCCTTAATGTGTTTGTAAACTTGTGATTTTCTAAGTTAAACTGAGATGCAACCATGTATGTAGTTTTAAGCCAAAGCCTCAACCTGCTGCTTAATGTCTGAAATCATGGAAACATCTAAATAAAATCAAAAATCATGTTCGTTTGAAGATCTATTTTCTAGATGCCTATAGGTGCAATCTTTATTTCTTTTTCAATAATGAAGTACAAACAGAGCTGGAATATCCAAACATCATGCTGTTCTGCTGCGAGACGGGTTCTGTGTGCCAGAGATGGATGTGTTTTGGTGCCAAATGTGAGCATCAACCTTTGGAAAAAAGCAATGGACCTTGTGAAGATGTTAGCTGAAGATTAAGGTAGAGAATTAGTTTCCTCAGTGAAACTAAAAGGCCAATCAAAGTGGAAGAAGCCATTATTTCAGTAGCGACATAAAAATGCCAGACTGGGCACTCAGGGACAAAGACTTTAACGTTTGGAGGGATGTCCTGTGTTCGGACATAACGACCATTGTTATATTTGGACGGAAAAGGGGGAAGCTTGAACACCATGCCAGCTTTTAAGTACGGGAGTGGAGGAACAAACAACATGTGGAAATATTGAATCAACATC
This sequence comes from Xiphophorus maculatus, assembly GCF_002775205.1. Classification (NCBI taxonomy): domain Eukaryota; kingdom Metazoa; phylum Chordata; class Actinopteri; order Cyprinodontiformes; family Poeciliidae; genus Xiphophorus; species Xiphophorus maculatus. The sequence goes on along the minus strand of NC_036465.1, from coordinate 13,791,183 downwards.
TCAAGATATTCTCACTCTTTCACTCCAGTTCAGGAGGAAAAGGACAAATTTCCTGCAAACTATTGTGAGACTTTTGTTAGGTGATACACAAAACGCTTGACCCAAATTATACAACTAAAAAGGCAGTGTTACTAAATACAAGAAAAATGTGTACAAGAAAAAATGTGTGCAAACTTCATGATTATTGTGGCATGTGGCAAATAGAAAAATTTTGGTTATGCTAACCGAACAAAAACAAGAGAATTTTAGTCAGATTGAAAGTCTAAAAAATAATTAATATTTTAACTTGAAAGAATAAAAAAAAAGCAAGATGAGTCACTTCCATTACCACTGTACTGTAGGTGTGATAGCACCATTACAGCGTTAAAAATAAGGGTCAAGGTGGTTTCTTGTCCTTTTTTAAAACAGTTTTAAGACATTTTCACTAACAAGCTCAGAATATCATGTTCTAAAAAGAATAATGAGATTTAGAAAAGTGTGCGCATGCATGTCTTAACGAAAAGTTTCCTGTATGAATCAAAGTGCAGATGGAAATGAGCACCTGTGGATCAGGCTGACACTTTGCCCTCTACTTCCCCACACGCAACACCAAACGTTCACTTCGTGCATGTTGGAGCATACAAAAGAACCTGCTGATCCTTAGCTCTGGATGATGAATCAAGACCAGGAAATGAAAGCCAGAACCCAGAGGTTGTTGTGGGGGAGGAAATGTTCACACTGATGAATGCATGTGAGTCTTTCATTTACAGTATTCAGTGCAGCAGGATTTTCTCTAATACACATGTTTGAAATTAAACAAGCAAAATCAAACTCATGCATACAATCACAAAAATGTTTTAACAACTTTGAGCTTGTTAGTGATCAAGGTGGGGGTTTTAAATAATGGACAATATATCAACAAATTATTATTTCAATATTATTGTTGGAACTATTTATTCTTTTTATTTGTTTCTTTGAATTGTTTAAATTTATTCTTAGTTTACTTTATACTTTAGGTTATTTACTTGTAGGTTAATATTTTTATTTTATTTTTATTTAATCTTTGTTTCCTATAAGTAAAGGGATTGGTGCAGGACCAGCATGCACTGGAGTTGGCCCTATGGTTTAATTTTTGTTTATTGCTTCAGAAACTGGAAAAATAAACCATGAAAAGCAACTTCCACGTTTTTTGGACATTGGGCTGCAAACAAAACATCACCATGGAGCGGCAGTGGCTCATTGATTGGATTTTTAAATAGGGTGCAGTAGAAGCCCACACCTGGCAGAAATGATGGTGTCCTAAATGTTAAAGGTCAAAAAGAGCGCTGGAATCTGAGTAATGACATGAGATGAAGAGGAATTTAAAAATGTGTTTATCACTTATTGCTGTTGCAATATTTAACCAAAAGACAGTGAACCTCCAACTATCCATGTATTCTCAAATTCACGTATTTGTGGATTCTTCTTCTGGAACATAACCCCAAATTTAGAAAATTAATCTATCCACAAATTTTTTTCGTCTAACACGTGAAATATTCAACAGAAAAGCAGCTTGGGAAGCTGAAATCCCTAGGTACAATATTAGCTGACAATATTGGCTGCAGTTTCAAAGCATCGATCCAGAAGCATCACTCCTTTCTCTGGGCAGTGATTGGCTCAATCCTAAAAGTGGAGATAACGAAGACTGTCTATATCGGTTTCAGAGGTAATGCTAATATGGTTTCTACTATGCATATTTAAGCATATTAAGGTATATTTGGTGTTTGTAGGCAGTGCAGGTGTTTTTAGAGGTGCAAAGACTCATGTATTTCAAATATTCATGGGTGGATGTGGTTTGTAGCCTCCGTAAATACTGGGGTTCAACTAAAACCTAATAAGATTTTAAGCAACTGTCAAGTACAGTAGTGGTAGCATCATGCTGCCCACAAAGTGGGTCAATTGATGGAGGAAGACCATTACTATGGGTTAGAGACTTTGACAAATGGTTGTTCCAACAGGACAATGGTCCCAAACACACATCAACACTGGTTTTGAATCAAGCAAGACTTCATCAACCAATCAAATGATATCAATGAATTCAAATGAGGTCGACCAAAACAACTGAGAACAGTGGTCAAATATTGATTTTATTTTATTTTTTATTGTTTACTTGAATGGGAGCAAGTGTTAAGTACAAGCAAATACTCAACACTGACATTTGCATCCTTCACTAATTTGCAACGCACGACTCCAGATGGGCTGTGAATAACATAAACAATTTTAAAGACAGCAATTTTTAAGAAATGTCTTTAAAGTGACCTTAAAACAGACCACACCGACATAAGCTCCATCACAGAACCAATTATGCAACTATTTCTTGGTGGCAACATCTAGCTTGTATTAGTGCAGTTGTTAACTGAGTTTTTGTACATATATAATTGGGCTAATGTGTATATTTTGGACCCTGTGGAGATTGAAGAATATTCCCTGAAGTTGTATGTTGTATTATAGTACTACAATGGCAAAAAGCACAGCTCAAATGAAGATTCAGAATGCCAAAAATAATTAAGACATCCATTCCATGACAATTGCATGTACACTGTATTTGTAGCTAGTGTTAAGTGCAAATTGGACAGGCGCTTCAAGGGGTGACTGAACTGAGACAGGAGGAGGTGAAACAGGGGAAAAAAATTTATTCATGCATGCACAGATTCTTTTCATATCGTCAAACACTCCATAAAAATCTGAGCCTGTCTGTTGCAAATATGAGCCGTTTTACTCTGTCACACATGAGTGACTTTTGCTATTACATTGCAGTTGTTTGGTGAATGCCAACCATGGTGCTCTCATTCAATTTTGGTAAACTCACAAGCACGCCAGTGCATTATCATACTTTCAGCTCAAATCCAAGAGTAAAAAGAGTGTAAGTTGAAAAATCAACCAAGTTCCCTTCCTAATGCTCTTTCCACTTTACCTCTGTGTGATGTAAAACGGATCACACTCTTAATGTTGAATTGAACACTTTGCTGTCCTTTGGTGTACTAGTACTGGGTACATAATCATATCCATAGTTGACTGCCTAGGAGGTTAAAAAAGCTTTCCCAACATCCTGCCTCATAGAAGGTGAACTAACTCCATGTTCTACCTTTACGTTTTCTGTCATAAAAACCATTATAATTAAATCCCCCTTACAATCATTATTCATAGGATTATAAAATTATTAAGATTGTCTCCTGCAGGGTACAATAGACCTTTGATAAATGTGCAATGATCCTATTTAATGCTGCTGCTCTCTGCGCAGATACATAGGTGCTTGAGACAGAACCAGCCTCAGAGCCCTGTGGGGGAACAAAGGCATCAAAGCAACTAAGATACTCCATGTGCATGCACAATCACGCAGGGACAGAGACGAAGCCCCACACACACGGGAGGGCGCAAACACTAAGATGTGTGTGCCCAAACACAGCGCTTCCCTGCAGTCGCACATGTACACACACATACAAATGCAGCCAGCCACAGTTCAGTGTTTGGGTAACCATGGGGACAGTGAAGCCGAAGGTTTGTTACTGAAACCTAGTTAATTAGAGAGAGGCAGAATAATGCCGATACTCAAGGGAAAGTGTTTCGCCATCTGTTAATACCCACAAGCACCCTCTGCCCGGTTGCGCGCAGAGGAAGAAGCCGGCCGCCGTTGTTGGTGCACGGCAAACATCTTCTCCCACGGCGCTCCGGTACGTGGAGGCCAACAGTTTCTTCTTCTTACTGGTATTAGATGACTAATTGGAATAGCTAATACTGAGCCGCTAAATAAAGCAGGCTTGCATCTGCTGCTGACATACACCAATTATCGAGTGGGGAAGGAGATCAGGGTGATAAGTTATACAACTACATCCAGAGAGAAAAAGGGGGCGAGATGGAAGGAGGGATGGTAAGTTGACACGGAGGAGGAGGAGAGAGCGAGGTGTCGGGGGACGGAGGAAGGGCTCCGAAAGGGAGGGGTGATGGAGGTTGAGTGAGTGAGTGTTAGAGGCAGAGACGAAGTGAAAGAGACTTGATGTTGGAGAAGAGAGAGATGCGGGACTAAATCTGCCGGAAACGTAGAGAAAAACAACAGGATGGAGTGTGCGTCGTCTTTTTAAGGAGGTAAGTGATGAAACTAAAGGGTGAGACGGACCCGTCGGAGAAGGGGAGCAGATTGATGGATCAGTGGAAGAGCAGGAGCTGAATGCTGAAAACCTGGGCAGATAGAGGAGGAGAAGTTGGCTATGAGAGCAAACCCAGATAAGATATGAGCTCTCAGCTGGTTTTGGCACAGCCTAAAAACTAGTGTTTATTCACCTGCATGCGCATGTGTGTGGGGATGCGTGCGGGTGTGTGTGTGTGGGGGCGTGTGTGTGTGTGTGTGCCTCTCTCAGTGGATTATGTTGGGAGACAGGAGTAATGATGTTGATGACGGAAACGGGCTACAATCTACTTTACATTCAGCTGTGTTGAACCAGTCTTCCGTCTGTGCTTTCTCCGTCGCTCCATCTTATTTTTCTTCCCTTCTCCTCGCTCTCGGAGCCCACACCCCTCGCCCCCCCACCCCACCACCAGCCCCTGCAATTCCCCCAGGCCCCCAGAGCAACCTGTTTGTGTATTCCTCCCTCTCAAGCTCCCCTCTCCATCCTCTGCCCACTTGTCCTAACCACCATTACACCTCTTTCAGTCATTTAATTTCTAGCCATCATTCATTTGGTCCACTCGAGAATCTGAATCAATTTGCCGCTGTCCTCATGTCAAAAAGGACAAAGCTACTTATAGGATAAATGAACTAATAGTGCAAAGGCTCTACCTGACGAAAGAGATTGATTACAGAGCGATTAGATAAGAAATTACTTTTTAAAAGCAGATGACAACCCATTAATTAAAACAAAAAACAACTTTCAAAGGGAAAGAACTTAAAACAAATGAAATACATATACAGCCTAAAGAAACAAACAAGCTGACATATCAAAAAAGAAATACAATGACTGAGGTAAAAAAAAGAAAAGAAAAAGAAAAATCCACTTGGAGGAAATTCATCTTATTGCAGTTCTCTCTCCTGCACCTGTGTTTACAGCCCTTTATTGGTTTCTCTCAGCCCCCTTGGCAAAAGCAGCTCCAGAATCTTAGTGAATATGAATGTGCTTTCAACCTTCCTGCAGCCTCGTTCACACCTGATGAACACACAGGTGCATGCGCATGCAGACTGGTTTGATGATAAAGGTGGATCCCAAAGACTGAAGTGAACCGGAATATAACCGGAGACAATAAGGCTGCACTAGATGTGATCTGATTATTTCTTTTCCAGTGTGTTGAAATTAATTTCGATACATTCACACGACCAGGCTTGCAGTAACCATCAGACTGCCTGGAAATTAGCAAAGCAAAGAGCAACAGGAGCCAAGGTCTCCAACAGCTCGGGGAAGAGGCTGACTAGAATTCAAATGTATGCAAATGAGCATTCATGAGGAAGAAAAGTAGCCGAGGTGTAAAGGTGTTTTCACTTTGATTTTTTTCCTCATAAATCTTCTTTACTTGTTCCAGCAACAGCTGGTGGCAGTTTAAATGCTTTTTAAATGCTGGAGATAAACAGACTTGCAGTAACGTGATGCCAGAATCAAATTAGTTAAACCTTTGAACGTAAATGAGGTCATTAACTGGCAGATAGCTGTAACAGGCTCGGAAATTTGATTTATGTCAAGTACACTGAAAATATTGGGAGAAACATGTAAAAAAAAATTCTTTTGCACAATTCAGTCTTTTTCTATCACAAAAAGTGATACTTAAGTGAAACCAGGCTGGTTGTGAAAATTCCACTGGAAGAAGAAATTGGAGTAGATTTATATTCTGTATTGATGAAGTGAAGCTTTTTGAAAGCAAAACATATTTTGTCTACACATGGAGAAATGTTTGTGGTTTATCCAAGGCATTAGAGAGCAAAAGAGCACCTAACAGGAAGGCTGAACAAAGGACAGCAAAGTTTTTCTGTTTTTTGCTCATATAATGTGTTACGTAAGATGGTTTATTTGGAAATGTTTGAATTTCAGAGATAAGGTAAGGATTCTGAAAATAACTACACAGGGAAACTACTGTTTTCTGAATATTAGCCATGCTAATTGCACTAATTGGCAAAAATAAATAAAACGTGAACTCAATCAATATTTTGTTGAAAATATTTCTAAAATCCAGATTGTAGAACGAGTTGATCTAGTTAAATTATGGAAAAGCAATTTTGGTTAAATGGCACCGTTCACCCACTTGGTAATCCAAAGTACTTCACACAAAATCGAAGGAAAAACATTAAAACAACCAAAATGTCTAAGCTTTCATGAAAAGAAAGGAATGTTAAAATGTCAATTAAAGTGGTGCATAATAGAAATGAAGATACCGGAAGAGCCTCAAAGCACAGTACAATTACTGTGAAAGTTGTTTTTAATCAAAACTCAAATTTAGTTTTTGTAGCAAAATTTTCAACATATTGTTAATTTATTTGCTTGGAATAATGTTTAAAATGTGATAACATTAGCATTTATTGAAACATTACATTTTTTTTATTGCTTTTTTCAGTTGATACTAAATAACACATTGAATAAATATTTAATTATTTGTCATTTCTAAATGTATATTTTGTTGTAGAAAGGTTGCACACAGGGTTACTTTTAAATAACTGCTGCAACAATTATTGAACCAGCTTTGGTTTAGTGTCAGGTTTAGTTTTTAACATCTATGGCCTTTTATTTTGAAAGTGGGTTTTTCTTGTACTTTCTGAAGGCACGGCAGTAAAACAAATTGGCTTTTAGGCAGCTTTGCACTTAAAGCAGCATCCATATATCAGTTTTCAATTAATTGTTCTAAAGGCCCAAAGCACTCAGCGTTGCACTGAAGACTTATATGAACACAGAAATGTTAACCCTAATTCAGGACATCCAGATAACATCCAAGACCAGAGCTAAGCACCATCTTAGCTCATTAGATAAAACTGACACTTCTAATGCATATGAAGGCAAACCATCTCTGCTTTTCTTTAGTTTGACAAAGTCTTGTGATGCTAACAAATTGAGTTTGAGCAACCAAGTCAAACATAAAGCCCATCTCCATCACTTAAACAAAGCTTTCTGCTGAGCATTCTTAAAAGATACTCTGCAAATCCTATCATAGAGCCTTAATCCAGTACAAGCTGTCAGTTCTGACAGTTTCTGCAGGAGAAGTGAGCTGCTTTAGGATGTCGAACTAAAAAAGAACATTGCTGTGATACAGCCTGAACCATTGCACACTCAGCTGACCAGAAACCACAGAGACATTCCCCTGAATCCCTCTCAACCTCTGAAAACACCACATCTAATGGAGCATGAGGCCATTTTACAGCATAACAAGTATCTGTAACAGTGTTAATGTGTTAATGTCTCAAAAGAAAGTCAATACCATAAGACTGAGGACCATCTCTGTCGTTAAATGCATATCTATGTTGACTGTTTAGATTATTTTCCAAGAGGCGATTTGTTTTGGGTCGACTTTGTGAGCCTAAAAATATGCTACACATCTGCTGGCTTGTAAATTCTGAATTAAATAAATACTACAATAAAGGTGCTTTCTCCTTACAGAGTTAAAGCTTTAACCTACTTTTACTTAAGACAGTAATTGCCTTTGCAGGCCTGTTAAATAGACACTATAAGGTATAACTACACCATAAATTACAGTAATTTACCACAGATGCACTAATAATACCTACAGAGAAAATACTTCTATTTGTCATGAAGATATTCATAAAACAAAATTAAAGAAATATATATAAACCTAAAATGAACTTGGCTATTTCCAAGCTATTTCCACCAAAAGATGCAAATATTTTCTGCAGCATGCAATAAATCCAACTTACTATACTTACTTATACTTCAGTGGCACACATGAGACGACAGACATGAAGAAAAATCTTGCTGATGCAATCCTAAGAGAAGCTGACTATAATAACCTTTTTTTTAAGCACAGCTTGGATAAAATTGCATTATACGGTGCGGCACCTCGGGCGTTCATGTCAGCGTCTCGCATTATGATACAAAATGGGTCAAGCTGCACATTATAATTTGAGCCGTGGAACGATAACGACAAATCAGGCAGTATTGCCTCATTGAGTATATCAGATATATAAGCATGTGTCAGTGGATGAGATAGGATACAGAGCAGAGCAATAATGCAACATAAAGTGTATGTATGAGATTATTTAAATAGAGACTGAGCAGGATCGTGTGAGAAAAGGGCGTTATCTGTGATTTAAAGTTCAAAGACGGAGTAGTAGATAACGTTGTTACTGTGGCCAAGAAGCCTAGTATAGCAGGCTTTTAAAATGATTCAGACTGAGTCCTTGGAGGCCATCTTTGGACAAGCGCCAGAGGGTGCTGGTGGTGCAGCAGCAGCACCTGCATCCAGGCCCCCAGGGGCCACACGGTCCCTCTACAGTTGTCACTGTGTGCAAAGCGGCTTCAGTTGCGTACATCTGTGCACAACAGGAGATTACGAGGGAGTCCCCGTGTTTGCGCCCAGGTCTGGTTGGCGAAAAATCTGCCAGCAAAAGCTGATTTGATTGTTGCTGTGTTTGCAGCATTCAAAGGGGCTGAGCCGCCATGACTCTTCAGCCCAAAGGTAATAAATGGTAATTAATTGTGAGGTGTGCCTCTAAGGCAAATAAAAATCATTGGTCACGAAGACTGAATTAAAATGCATCAATATCAATTTAACCAGCGTTGACTCCGAGTTATTAGGCCTAGAGGAACCTTGTCTTTGACCGCCAAGTCTGATAATGACAACGTGAAGCGTGTGAACGTGACTTTGTGTTACTTTAGCCAGCATGTTTAAATTAAAAAATGGCCGCTTTATGAATTAATAGAGAATTATGCGAGCCAGAAATATGTTACAAGTAAATCAAGCATTGTAACCTTCGGAACGAAAGTAAAAAACGGCTTACACACCTGTGGAAAGATTTGTTTGTAATTTAGGTTTCTGCAGCTTTTGAACAAAATCAGAACACTGAATGTAAAACTTATGTCAGTGATTCTGAACTCAAAAGTACATTTGACACAATCTTTATTAAGTTGATTGGACAGGGAAGCACAACACCAGCCAAATATCTGTAGCTGTGTTTAGAACCCAAGGTAATTTGGTTTTATTATTAAATTAATATCAAATATCAAACAAGACTGACATACTAATGAGTTGATTAAATAATGAATCAATTTTACTGAGCTTACTTTTTTTTAAAAATAAGTGTATTGATCAAACTTTATTCCATAAACTAAAGCGTAAACTAAATGTTTAAAGCCACCAACTTTTTGTGAGTGTTAGGATAAAAAGAAACATGAAAACATCAACTCTGATCACTTTCTCCATTGAGCAACAGGCTTCTGGCTGGGCAGCCTGCATGCACCAACAATGTATTATTCATTGACAGAAACACTGATATTTTTAGACCTGTGGCTTGTTGTTGACACACAGCACCTTTCAAACGTATTTGTGTGAACTTTTTAACATTTTTTCATTTAAAACCACAAAACTTGATGCATTTTATTTGGATTTTATGTCAACCACTCGGAAAACAACATGCCCACCATTAGAAATAGTAGTGGTGGTGAGAAGATAGACTGAGCTAACTACTACACAATACTGGAAGAATACCTGATAAATAACCCAAAGCAAATGTTAAATCTGCATACAGAACTCAGAGCAGCTCTACATCCAACATGACTGAACTTGAGCTATTTAGTAGTAGAAACAAATCTAAACGTAGAAAACTGGTAGACACCCACAAGCAGCTGGGCAGCAGTTTTGTTGTTTGTAATTATACTCACAACTTTGTGTTGGTCTAACAGACAAATACCAATAAAAAACATTAAATACTGGAATTGTAACGTTGGAAAAGTTGAAGGGGCGTGAATAAACTTTCACGGGGTAGCAGCTATGGGTGCGCACCTGTCACTCTTTTTGCGCAGCTCGTTGTCAGGAGTTGTCGGACCATGACGACCTGCTGAACCCTGTAACAGAGCTCAAAGAGCCGCTGTAAAGAGCGGCCCCTATAGAGCTCACTCACCGGGACAGAAACCAGCCTCCACCCGGGACAAGGAGGAGGAGGAGGAGGAGGAGGAGGAGGAGGAGGAGGAGGAGGAGGAGGAGGAGGAGGAGGAGGAGGAGGAGGAGGAGGAGGGTAGAAGGTGCGCTGGAGGCGACACCTGTCAAGCTGTTGCTAAACACGCCGGCTTTATGAAAAAGGACTGGAGACTTCGGGGGATAAACCGAGCTGGAATCGGAGATTAGTTGCTCCTTTATTGTCGGTGTTCATCACTCAGACCTCTGAGGAGAGGGGAAAGGTGTGTGTGGGGGGGGGGGGGGGGGGGGGGGGGGGGTATGAGGCATTAACGTCATGTCAAAAGCTGTTTTCAAAAGGCTGTGTTGAAGTTAGCATCTGATCTGTAGGCTCCCACTGGGTACCTCGTTAAAGGGCTATTCCGCAGCACACGACTCTGGACGTCCTTTGATTTGTTTCAACTCCAAATGAAAAAGAGTCAAACTGGACTGGATTAGTCTGTGAAACGTCATTTGTGAATACTTTATTCCATCTATGAAAAAAGTGTGATGGCAATGCTTTTCTTAGCTTCTTCGCCATAATACACAGAGTCCATTTTGAAGTCCAGAGTCCATTTGCTACACTACAGGCAGATCAAAACGGGATGAAATCACTGCCAATCATTTACCTGAGGCCACCTATGATAGCGTCCACCTCAATGCAACTACACAACATAGGAAGTCCAAACATGGGGAGAACCATTCAACACTGATTCCAGCTTTAACAACAACAACAAAAAGTTTTATCCTTTGTTCAGTTTGTGAAAACTTTTATATCTGTTTTTAAGCTACAAGCCACCAAAGACCTGATCCAGCTTACAACACAACCCAAAATTTGATGTAACAACTTGAATGACAGACAATTTTGGATTTGTAAAACCTTTATTACATCAGGATAGGTGATATTTATCTTTCTTTTAAGCTTAAGATGGCATCCATTTTAAAAAGCATAACATAACTTGTTTTGTTTGTTTGTCTGTTTGTTGTTTTGTTCTTTTTAGATTTGGACGTTTTCTGGCCATAAACCCTCTTACATGGGGCCCGTCATAAGAACAATTAAATAGGCACTGATTTATCTGTCAGATATGAAATCATTATTCAATTTGGAAAGCAAAATCTGAAATATTTTAGGCATTTTTGGGGGTACATGATAAAAACTTCAACACTTAGAGTAAAAACAAGGCTACAATTATTTTAGACAAATTGGACAATGTACAGTTTATGATTTAAGATGTATTTGTGTTGGGATAATAAAAAAAAACATATTTTATGCTCTATTGACCAGTTTCAACATCTTATATTTGATTCATAATAAAAGCTACCCAACAAAAGGGCAAACCTGCAAAAAAATTATATATTTTTTTATTCTATAGCACACAGTAATCTGGAAACCTCTATTGCTTTGTGAAAACTTATAAAATGGACAAAAACAAAGCTGCCCAGGCTTAATTCAAGCTAGAACACAAAAAGAGTGAATTTTTACTAACTGAATACAAAGTTTCACCTAAGTATTTTCCCAACACTTCAAGAATTCACAACCATCCAAATCAAACATATTTTAAACTGAACCGGGGCAAATTGTTGTCCGGAGTTATTAAATTCAGTGGAATGGCCCTTTAGTCAAACGTCGAATCAGATTCCAACTTCAGCGTCTTCCCTTTGAGTTGACGAACTTGACGCAGATGGCACCTGAGCGGTGCGCATTGAGCGCAAACAACGGGAGAACCGGGATGTAAAAAAAAAAAAAAGGGACGCGGGGGGCTTTACACCCACTGCTCTCTCTAAATCCCACGCACACACGCACACACACGTTTCCCCCACTCGTATTAACCCACTACAGAGCGCAGAGTAAAACCGCGGGGTGGGAGTTAGTGCTCGTCGCGGAGCTTCGGTGCGGGCAGATTCACCCTCCTTCGCCCCGCTGTAGAAGCTGTTGAACCTGCTGTAGTACCTGCTAACCGGAGAGGATAATATAGGAAGGGACGCCCCGCTGGACGCGAGCAGGAGAGGGTCACAAGGTATGGATCTATGCCATGTTGATGACTGTGCGTTTGTGGAGGGAAAAGAGTCGGTCCCATTACGGATATGCAGGGTTGTGGGGACTGTCATGCTCGGTGTGCTTCTGCATGCATGTGCGCTGGTTGGTATTGTGTGCAGTCGTATCGTAGAAGCGCTTTTACGCAGCAAAATGTAGGGGGGAAAAAGTTGTAGATTTAACCTGCAACGTTTAAAAGAGTTTCAACCAGAGCGAGATTAAAGAAGAGGATTATAAATTGTAAAGAAAAAAAAAGAATCCCCTCTTGCACGATCTTGCCCGTCTCCATCCTTCACAGGAGCAGCGATGTGTGTGTTTTTAATCAGAGTATAATTGCATGCGGTCATTCTCCATCATGTGTGTGCCTTTGCATGAGAAAAAGAAGCCCTCCTTTTAATCTGTCACTTGTGCGCCAACAGATGTGCTTTGCAGCTTCACTTTGAGTAGGACACAAGCAGGACTAAACCCACACACAGAAACAAACAAAAAACACACACTCTTTGCACTAAACCCGTCGAAAATCTCCTGCTGGATGCAAAGATATATGCGCAAACGCACGCACGCACACAGATGCACTGTAAATACATGTGAGGGATTACTGTAGTCGTACATCACACCAAGCCTGCAGATTAGAATAATATTCTCAGGGCCAAAGATGTAGAGAACATGGGATTAGATACATAAAGAGATGGATGGATGATGGATGCATGCATGGATGGATGCAGAGAAGCCAAAAAGACGGGAAAGACAGAAGGAGACAGAGAGCAGCAGAGAACACGAGATTAAAGTGTAATGTCCTAGAGAGAGACAGAAGAGAAAAAGGGAATCCAGGCCAAGTCGTGTAGTTAGAGGGAACTGCCATGGCAGAATGTGGCAGGAATAAAGACGAAGAGAAGGCAGCAGACACTCTTTCTTTATCGCCTCCCTTTTGATCTCCTCTTATTCATCCATCCGAAAGCAAGAGGGGAGAGCTGCTTATATAACTCTCACTTTGAAACCTATTAAACCAAGAGGGGGTGGGAAGGGGGGGGGGGAAAGAAACACAATAAGCCTTTTAGAAATTGTGAAATTGCGAGACAAAATTTTGAAATAAACCCCGGAAAGAGGAATAGACACTTTTGTCTCTAAAATCCTGCAGGAAGAACTGAGCCAGCGGCAAGTTTTTAAATGCACTTGGTGCTAAAGGATATGTAAATGCGGACTTGTTCTGCACAGCATGCGCCTGCTGTTAACGCTTTTGTAGGCCCTAATTGAACTCCAAGAATTACTCCTGACAGATTAATCTGGTCTTTTAATCAGCCCTTCGTCTTGTACCGTTGACTTGTGCAGCTCTGCAATCAGGATGCAAACGCTGACTGCGGGCAATAAAATACAGCATTAAAATATGATCAGAGGGCTCTGTGTTACCAGCAGAAGCTCAACAGGCTGCAACCGTTTACAAGAAAAACTGCATTTTAGATCATCCCTGCTCACTTCGTGTGCATATTCTCTACTGGCATGGCTAGACAAAAATGAGATTTATTGGAAACAAAATATTTTTATAGCTCAAAAACATCCTTAACAGTGTTGTTTGGATAAACTCAGAAATGGTAAATGGGACAAAAGCACTACTGATGCATTCATCATCTCATGTCTAAATTGTAAAGAACTACTTGGATCCAATATCTGTTAGGCATAATATTTACGGCACCACATATTCAAAGTCTAATTGCTAGAAATATATAATCTATTTGGGCACCTGAATGGACTTCATTGTCATTTACGCCCCATCTGTTGATTTTATTGATCAAAATCCTAAAGCTCAGTGAGAGTGGTGGCATCGTGATGATGTAAAACAAGGTGAAAATGAGGGTAAATCCCAACAGTTTTTCTATTAAACTACTAAAGCACTGCTACAAATTGTATACAAACCAAAATAAAAACGTGGTAGATCAATCGGTTGAGATTTGGGTGTTAATAAAAGGCAGAGAAGCTGTGGGGGAGATAAACAGAGAACAGTCCACTATACAAGTTTTATGTGCTGATCAGTTGTTATGTTTTGATCATTTTGTCAATACCTGCACTTTGTACCAGTGCATTGCAGTGTAGTACCAACCTCCTTGTGTTAAATATGATGATTCGTATGTATCAATTTATTTTTCCTATGCATCTTTGTTTAATTTGGAGACGGCTTAGAGTACAATTAATTATTTATCATTAGTTCAATGTTATTTTAATAATGCTGTATGTTGTGACTGTACATGGTTTCATTTCCGTCTGTGATGTTAATGTATGTGAAAAGTGATGTGAAAAAGCAAGGAGTGTAATTCTGTTGTGGAAATTCAATGCAATTGTTCCATGGAAACATGGAAAAACTGCTTAAACTTGCACTTTTGTTGTACCCATATTTAAAGACAGTTGGTTCTTTATCATTTTCGTCAAAGTTATTAAGAGTCCTTGCTAAAGTTCCACAGAACCACTTGTGGCTGCAGGTTGCAGACCCATGAACTAACATTATTTGGAGCTGCTGCTTAAAATTTTTATCTGTCAAACAGACTATGAAATGTTGCCATTGCTGGCATAAATTGCTGCATGGTTGGTATAAAACATCTCGCAGTAGATGTGCCTGACCAAAAGTGCAAAGGTACAAAATGATGAAGGACAGAAATGGCCAAACCTCCAATGCAGAACACTACATGAAGCCTGTTTCACAAAACTGTTTCTCTTTGTTAGCTGGACTGAAGCAGGCAAGGTAAGGGTTGACCTCTGCTACCTCTCAGTTCAATAGAAAGGTATTCATAGAGCTCAGGGTATGTAAGGCTTTCTGTATTTAGGTATACAAAGCAGGATGTGGCGATCTTGAGTGATTGCCTTGTAAAAGGCCAAAGCAGATTAAAGAGGGGCCTTGTCGTTGAACGACCATAGCGCAAAACTGGAGAGCTGGTACTGCAGCGCAGTTCAGTTTACTTTAGCAGAACGCCTTAATGATGGTGGGAGTGTGTAGCCATTGAGACATGGTCAAGAGGACTTGCTAAAGTTTAAGCCAATGGTCAGAATTGGGTTCAAAGGGGATTGAAGTGAGTTTGAAAGCTGCATGGGTGAATTTATTTCAGAAACAGTTGATCTACTGAGATTTTCATACAACACCATTTCTTGAAGTTATTAGGGAGTGATTCAAAAGGGGAAAAAAAATCCAGTGAGATGTGCTGTGAGGACAAAAATGCCTTCATGACAGGGTCAGAATAGAAGTAAATAAGAAGGCATCGATCTATCCTGCCTTATATCAATGGGTTTGTTGCTATAGTGCTCTTCTGATGGCTACCTCCAGCAGCCCTAATAGTCTCACACTGATTACTTTAAGTGTAACAAATTTTTGGAAAATTTTCACAAAGTGAGCTGAGCCAAGAGATGCTGAAAGGCGAGGCCAAGTGTGGGGATGAGCGGAGGGGGTAATCAGGGCTGTGGTCAGAGCGAGAGAAGTACTGTTACTTACTTATAAACTTTGTTGATATATTTAGCGATTTTCCAGACTCCAGCAGCTTCCACTCTCACCATCTGTCAATACAGCAGAGCAGCTTTGGGTTGTGGAGGAGATTCTTGTGAATGTGCAGCAAACCAATCTGCAGCAACTTTTAGATGCCATCATGTAAATATGAACCCAGAATCTCAGAGGTAAGGTTCTGGGATCTTGATGAATATGAAAATTTGAAGACAAAAGAGGGTCCAATCCAGCATCAGAAAGTTGCAATATATTTCTATACAAGTTTCAAGAAATGTTGAAGAACTTCTATTATATGAATCCATGTTAATAGGTTCCTCGGTGAGTGGGTTTTGTTTTAAGGATGGTTTGTATTGTTGTGAACATGACTCAGTCTCCCTCTTGTATTCTGCTTTACACAAAAAGGAAAAGG
Organism: Xiphophorus maculatus; assembly: GCF_002775205.1. Lineage (NCBI taxonomy): Eukaryota > Metazoa > Chordata > Actinopteri > Cyprinodontiformes > Poeciliidae > Xiphophorus > Xiphophorus maculatus. The sequence goes on along the minus strand of NC_036465.1, from coordinate 13,775,166 downwards.
TTTCTCTCTGCATGCTAATATGCAAGCGTTTCCACTAATCCTGTGCGGCGCTGGGCTTTTATTTTTCTGTGGGCTTGTTGGATGTTCGTCAAAGTAGAGCAAATCAAAGCAGGGATCTAAACTGTGGGAACCTTCTCCATACATTGTGTACATGGGATGGCATTTTAAAACAATAATTTGTGTTTCCTGCAGTATGATGTACAGGAAACTGTTCTTACTCACTCTATAAAATCAGTCAATCTATTCTGTATGCTTTAATGTAAATTCCCAGCTGCATGACTCGAGGTTCCAACTCCTCCGCACTTTTCATCAGCAGAGAGGGCATCTTCCCTGGTGGCGGTTTGTTCGGTTTACCAGTGTGTGATTGCATGTTCATGTTCAAGAGCACTGGGTCACCTCCCTGTGGCTGCGCTGTGCTTCATGTATCTAAGTAATATGTCTGCTCTCCTCAGGCACTTTCACCCTCCTATCTAATACACCGACCTGATTGATTTCTGACTCTGCTCATCTACTGATTTATTATTTTACAAAATACGACCCTCATCATCTCTATGACCTCAATATGCATCCTACTTACGCCTATTAAAAGTGGAGACTGATTGACTGTACATCACTTTTAAATAATACACTCAACTTTGTTTATATTACTCATGACATTCTGCATCAATGTTTCATAACTAAAAATGTATGCAAGAGAGAATATGAAACCGGGACAAGAATTTAACTAAGCAACAATACTTACAGTAATTCCTTTGGCATGCTCCGAACATTTCCTTTTATTAATGACTCAATTATGGAGCTGGTTCCAGTCCAAATCAATTACCAGCTGGAACAAATGAGAAACATTCGAGCTGTTCATGCCGGTTTAGTTTTTGCTTTATTATTTTTTATTCTATTGTGTAAAGCTGAAAAATGCTGAAGTAAATTGGTGAAGCACACGCTTTAATGACAGACTGCAATATTGTGCGGTAGGAGTGTGCATCGTATTCAACAACCAGAACAATCTAAAAAAGAGCCGTGTAGGCTGGGAGTGCCGACTATATTTGGACCTCCAGATATACCTGTGCATTAGTGTGTCCAGGTACCCCACCTTATTAAAGCTTGTGTGTGGGAAATGCTGCACTTGTAGCCAGATTTGGAGTTTAACCCGCCCCCGAAACAATGATTTCATAACTGCACTCTGAGCAGCTTTAGAGCCACTCAGACAGAGAGAGAACTGCCTTCCTGATTTAAAGTGAAGTATATTAGGGCTCACTTTATTATCCTCCACTAAGACTTGGGAAGACAAAGCTCCTTTAGATGTAAACATTCACGGTGACAGTGATTAAATCTATAATCAGTCAATTACTCAAGCTGAGCTTGTTGTTGAACTTAATTAAACTTCAAACTAGTGTAAATATGATGTACACATATTATCTGCGGTGTTTTATATTATACCCCAAATACAGCTGTACAGTTTGAGCTGCAGAAATATCTGCTTTGCTACAGTTTGGTAAACCCAGCCGTCCTACACATTTTTCATGCCCAAACTCCGAACTATCCCAACATAAAAATGAGCAGAACTTTCAGCCTAAAATATAAATACTAGCAAAGGACTTTTTCTGAACCTACTGGTGAAATATCCAACGAGATCAGAAACAGAAACTTGTAAAATCCATCGATCTATGACAGATGGATGAATAGATGAATAGATGGATGGAATCAGGAAGATAGAAAGATGGACAGAAGGTTTATTGATGGATGGATGGATGGATGGATGGATGGATGGATGGATGGATGGATGGATGGATGGATGGATGGATGGATGGAACATTCAGAGAACAGGAAAGTAAATTGTGCAGATTAGGGTAATTTCCCAGAAGCCTCGTAGTTTTTCTCATGCAGTCGGTGCTGTAAGCCAGCAGAAACAGAATAAAGGAAACTTCAGCAAAAACACAGAGAAACAGACTCACTAAATGACACAAGCTCATTTACACCTGATGTTAACATGTGATCTGTATCTGTTTAATGATCCAATTTATGGGGTGTCGCATTTACACTTGGCAGGGCTGTTGGAGTGCAAAGGAATGTCACCCTGTGAGCCAAACAAAGGCAGCCAGAAGGATCTGTTATTGTTTATCTATACGCCACACATCATAGATCAGAACTGAGGAAGAGAGGCTCGTAAAGTTTTGGCACTGCGTCTGCAGGTTGTCTCTCAGCTGCAACAACTTTACTGAGGCTTTATTTATTTCAGACAATGTTATCTTAGTCATTTCTGTAAAAAGCTCCAAATTGTCCTGGTCTACATTTTCAATTATCTTTTCCAACAAGACAACTGAGATGAAAAAACAAAATTATCTTTTTACTTCATGCTGAAATTACATAGCTGTGGCTCTCCTGTCTCCAAAAACATTACATATCAGGAAAACACTCCAAACTTAATTGGACGAATTTCTGACATTTTATATGATAATGTCAGCTTGTGAAAGGCCGTTTTCAATAGAAAAATATTCACAACCCAAACCCATAATTAAAGGTACATACTGAACTCTGCGCTGGTACAAAACCAGGACAAGCTGATTAACATGCTCATTATCTTCATTCTGCCTGGATTCAAACTGAATCTCAGTATGCAAATGAATTAATCATAGCTGCTGAATGTTTCAAAGAATCGCTTTGAGTGTGCAACTGACAGCCTACTGTTAGGTAATCCTTCAACCTGCTGATTCATTTTTAACCTAAAAGAGCCTTTCCAAAGAATTTTGTCAATTTGCTTTGAAGAAGATTTTGATCCTGTAAATCTGAGGCAGTTCCATATGCATATTTTAATCTTTTTTGCTGCCCAAGCTGACAAAAGTTCAAGAATTTAAAAAAAGGTGTTACCTGAGAGGAGCAACAGAGGCAAATAAAGTAATTCAAAGAAAGGAGTTCTAGTGCTTCCTTTTATATTTGCATTAACATTGGATTCACTGGACCTACTTTATGCAGATAAACCTGCCCCACAATTCCTTGCAGCTGCAACATTCAAAGCAACACTCAGTTATTTTCCTACAGTCGTCCTAATTAGCATTAATGCAAACGCTCTGGAAGGAGGGTGAGTGCAGGCAATCTGCAAAAACAATCTGTTCCACTTATGTGGGTTTTTCACACACTTTTTGTTCGTTTGTTTTTCCAATGATAAAACTTGGAACTGGATTATCACTTTAACAAAGCTGGCCATGACAAAAAAATAAAAATAAAAAAATAAATGAACAGAAGTCATTTTATCCCAGATGAATGGTAGTACAACAGCTCGCAGAAATGTACACGTCCTTAGTTAAAGTCAGGGTTTTTATCATTTAATGAAATGAGAATGCATTAAATAATTGTAAGCATAATCTGAAAAATGTATAATTTTATGGGTATTGCTCATAATCATTTTCAATAAAATAACATTTGAAAACTTAAGGTGTATTCTAACCTTATGACTTAAGACAGTGTCTGGTGGGACAAGCCTGCCAAAATGTGAAGTGGTGGACATTTTAAAGATTGGTAATCGGTCAGAAAACTGTAATCGATGCACCGCTAATACTGTGCTACAAAAGAAAATGTTGAACTAGTACTTTCTTGCTTTAGTTCCTTCTGTTTTCTTGGTACATGTCCAACACCAGATACAGTAAACCTGATTACCCAGAAAAGTTCAGCCATAAAACTTCTAGTTTGTAAGTAGGTCACATACAATCGACACGGTGGTGGCAGCATCATGGTCGGTGAGGGCTGTGGACAAGAGACATCTTCAAATCTGATGCTGACTTTGAATCAAAAGGAGGTTCAATAAAAAAAGTAAAATATTTTAACCACATTAGTGCATCTTTTGATTTTTGATGTTTAACATCTAACAGATTTGTCTAATCTAAGTTGTGCTGAATTTATATGTAAAATTATACTTTAACAGGGGTGGGTGCACTTGTGAGAATAGGTTTATATGAAGTCTCTTTCTCTATAAACTCCCAACGTTTTTAGTAGAAATCTGTGAAAAGTACAGAAAGTGGTAAGACAGACCTTTTGAGTAATCGATCAAACGTGAAGTGTTTTCTGAAGTATTTTCACTTGACCCAGAAAACATCGAGATCAAGAGAAGATATGAAGGAGAATTCATAAACACAACTTCTGTGCAAAGACAACTCGATTGCACTTCCACCACGCTGAGCATTAACTCGTTTTGCAGCAGGTCTGCCATGATGAATGCTCCAGAATGAAAAACAGAAACTAAAAACACGACGTGCACTTCATTCTTACTGAAGCGATGTCATTTAGTGTTGGGATTGCGCTGAGGTAATTGTTGCGTTTCTGAAAGGTACAAGTCTCTTCATCGTTTCAGCCATGCTGACTTATAAAACACATCCACTCACATATAGTAACCCAGTAACCCTTTCTGTCTTCAAATGCACCGCTGCGGTTTCTGTGCTGACTCTGATACATAAGCCCAAGGTGATTCACTTTTAATGCTGCTGCCGTAAGGAACTGTGGGAAGGCGTTATCTTGACTCTATTAAAAAAGGATGGTCCAGTATTTCCTATGCAAAAGGAGATAACAGAGAACGCAATGAAGCACCTTTCTCAGCATTTAGAGACTTCAAGCGGTTCTTATCAGGGCTGCAGGACTGATACTTCTGGGTCATTTACCTCACTTAGGAAACCTCTTTTGGAAAATAAAATTTAAAAAAACGGGGAGTTTAAACGTAACACTGATGCCGAGTGGTGGGCTGTTCAGAGTCTGTCATCATATCAAAGCAAACCCACGCAGCCATGCTGGAGATGGCCTGTGTTTACTTTAATTGTTCATTTATTTTGTCATCCTGCATTAACATGTGTTTTTGTTTTCTGGACCAAGATTATGTAATAATTGGAGTAATATGGGAAAAACTGCCTTGCAAAAGTATCAACACCGAGTGAACTTTTCCTGCTTTTATCATATTACAAAAGCGACCCTCAGTTTATGGGATTTTATGTGACAAAACAAAACAATTGAAGACATAAGTGTGGAAACTGTATTTGCATTTATCTCTCTTTATTCTGATTAGATCTGGAATTAACGATTATTTTGAAAATCAATTGTTCTGATGATTAAAAAAAAATTGGCACAGTCTATTTTTTTCTTTTTGCCTCTTAAGCTAAGTTTATACAATATTATAAATACATTAAAAATACAAACAAGTAATTCATTTCCTTTTTAAATAAACAGTTAACTATTTTTTATGATTAACTGATTAATAATTGGATAGGAAAAGGTGCTTAATAGGAAATTTTTATTTATTTAGTTTTACAGTTTGAACCAAGTGAAGCTAAACTGAACCATTTGAGGGGTTTTGGGTAGAACAAAAAAAATATTTCTTTTCCCATCTTAAATGTTTTTTGTACAGTTTTGGTTTACTTCTTATCTGAATATGTTGCTCTTTCAGCATTTGGTCTTGGTTAATGATTATTTTGATTATTTCAACCATCAATTCATCACAATTAATGCAAATAATCATTACAGCCCTAATTTGTACACCTGTAAATAAAATTTTGTGTGTATTAAAATCAAGAACCACACCAGACAAGTTAAAGATGAAATTGTGGAGTGCTATAGGTAACTCTTGAGGAGCTACGAAGATCCACTCCTCAGGTGGGAGAATTTGTTGACAACGTCACTATTGCTAGAAATCCACAAACCTGACCAACACAGAATAGTGACGAGAAGGTAAAATATGAGACAGTCTGCTGCAGTGATAATGTGGAAAACGGTGCTCTGGTCACATTAAACCACAAATTACATTTTTAAGCCTAACTGCAAAAATGTAATGGTTTGTAGAAAACTAACACACCCTGATTACGCCATCTAGTGGTAGCAGCATCATGCCGTGTGGATGCTTTTCTTCATCAGGCTTCAAAATACCTCAGACTGGTGGAGGGTTTACATATCAGGAGAAAAACACACAGCCAGAGCTATAATGAAATAGATCAAAACATATCCCTATGTTAGAATGGTCTAGTCAAAGTCCAGACCTCAGTCCATTAAAGAAGATGGATTCAGATTTGAAAATTTGGTATTCACAGACTGTTACCATTCAGTCTGATGGAGCTTGAGCTATTTTTCAAAGATGGTAGGCTGAGAGTTTTAGTCTCTAGATGTGCAGAAACACAACCAAAGACATTCAGCTGTAACTAACACAAAAGATGGATATTAAGGGGCTTGAAAACTTTTGCAAGGGAAGTATAAATAATATTACAAATAATTGTATCCACTTGCAGTAGAGACATGTGAACTGATTAATCTGGACTGGAATTATTTTGTAGGTCTGTTTACACTATTAATTCATTCTTTTTGCAGTCTACCAGACAAGCAAACTGTGCTTCTGCATAGTTAACATAATGCTGGGGGTTTTTTTAATTTTATTTTCAGACTGTCCCAGAAAGACTTCATAAATAGTCAACAGAGAGATGCCTTTCACAAGAGGGTGTTTTGAACAATTTAGGTTGCTGTTAAGATTCACAGACATAAACATACGCAGAACACATGCAAGTAACAGAGCATGGTATACTGCGTTATGACTTATTGTATTTGAGTGGAAGAGGCTGAGGTGGGAGCGGGGGCACAGAGAAAAGGTCAGAGCTGAGCTTTTATTTGAGCAGGAGGATTGACTGTACAGTGCCTGCATTATTCCCTCACCTGTCCTAAAATATCCCATAGGAGCCCTTTGAATATTGCATTTGATTAAACACCATTATGAGCTGAAAAAAACAACATTAGCTACTTTAGGTTAGAGTAAAATGAGAGAATAATTTCTATAGAGTGATGAGCAGATACTGCACACACTGGATAGGACTACATCAACAAACAACTGCTTGTCTGTCTTTAAAGATGGCTCAATTATGCATACTAACCAAATACATATATGTAATCATTTAGACCACTAAATAGATGGCAAGTCATACAACTTTAATCAGGTATTAAATAACAAGGAATTCAAAAAGTGAATCATTACATTTTAGCTGCTGGAAACTGATTTGAAACCCAATTATCACAACAGGAGCAAAAATGTTCACCTGAATCTTAAACTTTGCACTTTAACAAAAAGCTCAGGTAAACTACGCAGCTTTCCTTCTCCAGCTTAACAAGAAATAACTAAAGAAAACGATATCACCGATGACTGACATTTACGATGAATTTTGCTTGTTACTGTGGGAGGAATGGTTGCCGACTGAGAAAATAAAGCCAGCCATAAAAGAAAAGACGGAGGAGAAGTTCGATTGTGATAAAAAATGGTTCTTTTTTTACTCTCCTCTTATAAAAGCCTCAAAAAGCTGATAGAAAAAGCAAAGGTATAAAGCTACTAACGAATGCAGAGCTTATGGAAAAAGAGATCTGTCATTTCTGAACGTGTACTCTTTGTAGGCTGCTACAGCTCTGTAAGTGTGCTACTCAACACATGAAAGAAACGGCATGAAGGATTTCATCAGTAGGACTTTATAATTAGAGAATTACAAGAGAATAGCAGATGAGCCAGAATAATAGAAGAAGAAAAACTAATGTTGGAGTCCTTCTTTATAATGGGGGGGGGGAAAGAACATTTGTGATGCGCCAAGAGCTCCAGATTGTCCATATTTCCCTTGTTTCTCACCAGTTGCACCACAAGTCTGTCTGTTGCAGTCCGAGCGCGTCGCCTGCGGCAGAAATTACTGTTGCCATGGCATGTGAAGAATGTAATTTATCTGGAGCTTGCATGTTCAAAATTGTTGAATCTTTTTTTTTTCAAATTTGGGGACAGGCGCCGACTGTGTCGTGTTGCTGGCAGCGTTTTTCCCTCAACCAACCCGTTGCTTAATGACAAGCAGTGGGGGTTCAGTGTAATGTGTTTGTGTCTGCTGAATGCAAATAAGTATTCCACCCTCTAAATGTTTGTCTTGAAATGCTGCAAGCTCTTTGCTCTATGGCTAGTTTTTCAAGATAACGCCTTTTTCAGCAATGACAATGCGTGTTTGAATGGCTCCAGGAGGAGCATAGTGGAAATACAAACAAAAGTAAGTAGAATGCAAAACATCGCAAAGCACATTTGGATTAAATACCAAAGTCATTAAGAGTAATGACACAACTGTTGAAGTAAAATGGCTTCGTTTGGAACAAAACAAACTGTCTAAATAAAAACAAATGCCAAATTACCAACAGCTACCAAGGCAACAAGGAGTAAGAAACGCTGCCACAGTGTTTTAAAGAAATTTACATCAACGCAAACCAATTAGAAGGTTGTGTTCTGGAAATGTAACAGACAGCATGCTAGTGCAAGTCTGGGAGGTTGACCTACAAAAATATACAGTGCATTGCAAAAGTTTTCATACCCCCTTTATTAAAAGTTACCATTGTCCTTTAGGCCCCATAGCCACATGTTAATTCACAAACCCAGTCCCTGGTTGGGCTTTTAGAAGTCTAACTTTAAAGCTGCAGTATGCAATTTTTACTAAAAAAGAAAAAAAGTTTGTGTTTTCTTTACATATTTCTTAAAACTGTCACTGTGTCCTGACAGTAAAAAACATAAAATCTTTGAAAGAAAATGGAGCTCCTCTGTCTCCTCTGGTGACAGATTTAACAAATATGTAAAAAATGTACTAATAATAGAAGGAAACTAAAATAAGACTTCAAGACATTCCCTGCAAAACAAGACTTCAGTGACGGAAAACATTTGTCTCTTTTTGAGCCATTGGTTCACATGAGACATAACAGTTCAAAGATGCTCAATTGTTTGATTTCTGGTGGGAAACTAAATGAGACAAATGATTGACCCTAAATTATGTTTAACAACTTATTGAATTGCAATTAAGACTCCAACTCTAAGTCTAAGTCTAACTGTGTGGAATATAATATTCATATAAATACAGCTGTTTATAAAGCAATATCCTGAGCTTGGAGCATCCTACAGAGTCAGTGATTAACTAATCATCCTAAAGGGCGAGTTTGGCACAAGCCAATAAATGCAAATAAATAGGAGCAATGATAAGATAAAGGTAACTTTGGAGGAGCTGGAGAGTTTCATAGCTTAGGTGAAAGAGTACGATGACAGCTGTAAGTCTTCCACCAATAGGGTTTTTTCGGAGAGGGATAAAAAAGAAAGCCAATGACTAAAGCATTTAGAAGACAATGGTCATAATTTTTCTGTTTGCCTGAAATACAAAGCACTATTTCTGGAGGAAAACTAACATTATACTTCAGTCCTAATACATTATCCCCACTGTGAAACATGGAAGTGGAGTTGGAGCTTAATAAATAGCAACACTAGAGAAAACCTGTTAAAGGCAGTGAAAGACTGGAGACTGGGGCGCAGGTTAAACTTCTAATAGGACAACAAATCTCCAAAACACAGCCAGAGCTACAATAGTTCACATCGACTCTAAAACCTGCAGCTGTGTAACATGGACATGTTGTTCTACGAAGTCAGGGAATACAAAAGCACACTTCAGATTTTTTTTTTGTGTGTGTTGCATTTTTTTTGCATCATTCTCTTTAACTTCAACGTGACAAAATGTGAAAAGGCAGATGTGAATATCTCTGTGACTGTCCTGAGGTAGCAAGGTTCCTAAGATCTTACTTTTTTGCAGGTGTTAGCCTTGATTTTGAGCTTTAATAACTTTTCATAATTACCCTGAGGCTTTTCTGGAGTGTGTTTTATTAATAGGAACCAAGGTGAACAGCAGAGGGAAGACAGATCAGCAGCAACATCAAGGCTCCCACTAATAGCTTCTTAGTTTAAAACATTGAACTCATAGATTTTTATTTCCTTTTTAAGCTGAAAATGGAAAAACAGCGACAGGCTGTAATAGAAACAGGTCACAAAGTGCTGGTGGGAGAAAGGTAGAGATCCTGTCAGCTGGATGTGAGGCTGCATGCTTCACATCTTACTGGATTTAAAGTGGCCTATGGTTTGTCTGTCATCTCCCTCACAAGCCCACAGGAAGGACTCCAGAGATTCTCGATCAAAGTACAAGTGCCGAGCCCAACGTAGCGAGAGTAATAGTGACTTATCTAAGAGTGCTTGTTGGTGGCATGTTGTGCGCAGTGGTGAGAGTGTGTGTAAAGGTGTCTGATCCGTAAATTATCCCCCTTCGTAACTGCTTCCTACCTCACTCTGAGCTGAAGAAAGGGAGGGAAAAATAAAGGCTGCAAAAACCTTCAATCATATTTAATGTGCTTATTTATCCACATACTGTCATAAGGGGGATGTGTATGCACGCCGGGCTGCCTGTAGAAATGTGTGTTGTGCTGAAATATGAGGTGCATCAAAGCATCTCTGAGTGCATTATATCCCAAGCTGAGGTCTGAGTAGTTTTCTCCAGGTTTTTTCATAGCAGATAAATTTGATGCATTCCTCCTGTGCTGATAGAAAGCAGTGTTAGGCAGATATTAAATCTGTTTCGCACGCGAGCCAGGCCACTTCGTCAACCGCCAACCGGATCCAGGCGACGCTCCCACCACAGCCACCGAATATGCTCTTGTTAATATCGCCGCTCTGCTGCTCACGACTGAGCAGAGAAATTAATTCCAGTGTGTCGTTGGAGGATTTTACTCACAACTTCAGGGCTGTCAGTCTGTAAAATTCAAAATAAAACCTGCATCAGGCCGCCCTAAGTAGCTGCCAACCCGCCTAAAAGCTTTCATCTCAGACGGGTTTTTTTTAGCTTTCCTCTTGCTAATGTGATTGTGGTGGGCTTTCCTAGCCTGTCAAGAGTAACATGTCGGGATAAACAGCTAATTGTTTACAATCCGTCTTGTAACCATTATGATGGGGAAAAAAACTGAAAGTTTTTTCATGGTAGAGATGGGGATACTCATCGTTAACTTGTGCTGTAATGTAAGGCGAAGTGAGCAGGTGAAGGAGGTGGACTCGTGAGTTTGCAGTGGGCACCGCAAGGCTTCAGCCATCAGAGACCCCCCGGAGAGATGATGCAGTTTATTCGCAGATTATGCATTAGAAAAAATAAATAAATCTGTGTGCCGTCTCTGTGGAACACAGCATGATGTCTGGCTGTTTTAATTATTAGCTGCTGTATTTAAACTGAGCTGCAAGCAGTTTTAAAAGTTTATGCAAAACACCCTCAGTGTGTGTCATCTGTTCCTTTTGCCTATCTTTGCCTCTTCAACCCTCCCTGCCCCAGCATTGTCCTTTTTGATTTTCTTCGCAGCTCCTCTTTTCGATTCTTTGCTCCATTTAAACCCCAATTCCTCCTCCTGCTCCTCCATCACTTTCTTCCTCTCCAGCCGTGTTTTCTCTCATAGTCTCGTTTACTGCCTCCTCTGCACCTCGTTCCTTTTTTGCAAACCGGTTCCCCCTAGGGCGAAAACTCTACAGCTCACTTTGTCTCCCTGTCTGCCTCCGTCTACGCTCCCCTCCTTCCATCTCTCTTCCTTAGCCTCTTTCTTTCACTCCATTTTCATCTTCTCACTCGCTCTCTGACAATAGGTTTCAGGACCTATCTATTGAAATTTCCCATTTGCGCCGCTTGCCTCTCAGCGGCTGATCACCGTCGGAGGTTTGTTCTGCCTTTACTGTTCGGAGGAATGAGATGGGGGTCGAAAGGGGGCAGAGGGATTGAAAAGAAACACAGCAAGAAACACCACCAATACACACATCTATTAGACCCGGGTGGTTGGAAAGGGTTTCATGGAAAAAGTTTCTATGTGATCGTCATGCTGTGGGACCCAAATAAAACTCAGCCACAGATAGAAGGATTGGCTGTGTTACATAAACAATATCAGAACGGACATATAAATGTTTGCGCAAACATTTGTAATAAGTCCAAACGATTTGAACATTTTAAAGAGTGAAGCCCCAGAGGCTTTATTTTTTTATTCGCTCTCTGACTGACATTAATTCGATTAAACATTGATTGTTTTAGAGAAGGTGGACTTAGGAAAATTATTTTCATTTGTTAAATACTAGAACAATAAAATGTATAAAATTAAGATTTTTTTTCCCCATTGTTTACATGTATCTCCTTACAATTTGGTAGCAGTACCTTGAAACTTGCCTTCTATAAGCTTCTCGTAGAAGTTTGTTGGAATTTTGGCAAATTCTTCCCAACAGAATTTATGTAACTGGGTCGGGTTTTCAGGCTCTTTTTTAGCACTGAGAATGCAGTGTTTTGATGGTCACTCCAAAACACTGACATCCCCGTCTTTATGCCACTTTGTAAGCACCTTGTCTGCATACTAAGGGTCACTATTCATTTGGAAGAACCAAACACAAGCTTTAACCTTCTGGTCGATGTTTTAAAATTTCCCCATGATGTTATTTTCTCATAATGCCATCTGGAACTGGTGAAGCGCACCAGTCATTCCTATGGAAAAACATCCCAATAAGAGATGCTGCCACCCCCGTAGTTCACAGCTAGGATGGTGCTCTCAGGCTTTCAAGCTGTTTCTTTTTCTCCAAATGAGGCAATTGGTCATATGTCATCATCCCACCAAACATTGAGTTTCCCCCCACTTCTCCGAGTGCATTTGCAAATTATAAACTGTCTTTTTTTTAAGCTATTCAGAAAAGTGACTTCTTCCATGCTGAGTGGGCTTTGATGCCATGTTAGTACTCATTTAGGACTCATTTAACTATGGATTACCAGCCTTAACAAGCATATTTACAAGGCTTTAAGATATGTTATCTACATTTTGCACCCACACATGTTAGTCTCCTTTCTAAACAGCATGCAGGCTGAACTTTCCCATGCTGTTTATACCTGCGTGTAATTGTTTGAACAGATGGTTGTGGCGCCGTCAGGCATCGGAAAATGTACTCAAAAATGAGCCAGATATGTGACGGTTCACAATTCTTTTCTAATTTCTTGGCTTATGTCCTTTGATTTTTCCATGATGTCAGATAAGAAAGATGCACGTTTCAAGTGTTACCTTAAAAAACACAAAGTCTCTTAAAATACCTTAATTCACTCACATTTGTGTCTCTATTTAACTCAAAAGTTGAAATTAACCTATCAGAAGTTTACAAAGCCATGACATCACCATCTGACTTTTCCAAATAGCTTAAAATAGCTTAGTGATTGTAAACTTCTGAATTTAAAAAAGGAAAATTTCTGGCTATTGTTATTTTAGTCTTTAGCACATAGAAATAGTTTTAGCAATACAAACTAAAAATTAGGCCAATTTAAAATCAGACACAAGTAGAAATGTCTAGAATTGTTGCTTTTTTTACAGTATGTAAATATTTGAATTATCTGTATTTGTGGTGTTTATGTGTCATACTTTTCTTAAAAGTATGATACAAAAGATAGAAACGTATGTAATGCAATGACTGATGGAATTTAACATATTTTATTTATAGTTACAAAGACTTTATAGTTATTTAAATAGAAATTATTTCTTAAATATTCTGTACAACAGCAAGTATGTGCAATTAATACAGTCTTTTTTATGTCAGCCAGTATTATAAAAGGATATCGCTCTTGCTCAAGTACTACTTAACCCATAAGAGAGAAATATTAGGAGTGCAAGGAAAAAAAACAAGAATAAAGAGAAATGAGATGTAAATTAAAGAAAAAGGATGAAAATCAAACAGTTTGGCTAGAAATGCAACAGAGTTAGAGGATAAAATATGGGAAAAAATTATCTTAAGACATTTTAAAACAGATGTAACTTAGCACCTTGCAGCATTCTGCAGATTTCAACATTTTCTACAAGCAAATTCAGAGCTAATTGACCCCAGCACAATTCAAAGTGAGAGGCAGAAGATGGAGGAGAGGCAGGGGGAGACAGAAGCCAGGATTGTGTGAAGTGTCACAAGAAAAAGAGTGGGAGGTAGTGTTGTCACAGTGCATAATGTCGTTGCTATCACTGTTGCTGCCTGGAAGAACAAAGAAGAGAGAACTACAGTGTTTGTGTGTCAGGAGGATAAAGTAAGTGCAAGTTCACGGGTCAAAAGTGAATGAAAAGTATGCAAGCGTGAAGAAAAGGCTGCGAGGGTGAATAAACCGATTCTTTTAGGAGTAGAAAAGATCATTGCCTGGATGTTTATTTTAGAAGAACGACTACTGGTGTCAAACCACTGATCACTGAGATACTGTTAAAAAAAAAAAACATTATGGACTGTGTTCAACACATTTGTCTTGACATTTATCAGCATTGTGACATTTATTCTTCCAAAAAAAAATGGTGTAAGTTTTTGAGCTGTGCCTCCTATTCCTGCATCCGTGTACAAGGAGACTTGGTTTTAAATGGCAAAACTGGAATGACATTTTAGACCAAATTACATTTTGCAATTATAAAGTCTACAGAAAGTTCAGCTTTACCCCATAAAGCACATAAAATGTGATGAAACTGAGAAGAATTTCAATATATCACAGTCACTTACAAGATGTTACACCTCTGAGCTTAATCAATGGGTATAATAAGCATATAACATCCACAGTGTAGCTTTAATTGCAAGTGACTAGGAACAATCCAGATGCACTCTAATGCAGAGCCAATGAAGAGCTTGTTCTGTGTTCTTTTATTATTACTATCAATAGCAGCCGGCTGCAAATCTGGATAATCTACTTAGATGCAGATGAGCAGATGTTAGCAGCGATGCACGCATTGCAGTTTCCTTGATCAATTTTTGATTTCAGCGAGCAAACAGTGTGTTTCACTGACCACGCTTTACACACAGCATAGATGATTTTAGGACTGGGTTGGCTGAGGGTGGTTGTAGTGGAAGGTCAGTAACTCATAGGATGATGCTGCTCAGTATTTTGCGTATTTGCACTCAAACAAATTGCATTGAAAGACACAAAGGTGGCACTTATTTCTGGAAGTACTTTAAAATATTGGTTAGAAGAGAAGTGGTGCAAAGTTATCACTGCAAAATATTAATACTATTATGAAGGAGTGTTTTTAGACATGTTGCAGTTTCAGCCTGGGATAAAAATCAGCTAATTTTCCATCGATGGGCTATAACTGGTGATCGGTCAAATAAAAGAAAAAGAAAGAAATCATAACTAATTTTCTATTCTTTAAAATGAAGGTCGGTAAAAGCCTGATTGGTGGATCTTTACCATAAAACCCATCCTACAAATGGCTGCTTTTCACAGAGTCATTTTACCAAGTATCATCGGGTCACAGAAATCCGACCACAAGGACCTGCAGGCTGTGAAGCAGGAACACTGTGGTTCTTCCAGAGTTTCCTCTTGAGAGTTGATGGGTCTCTGAGGAATTTGTTGGCTCTCTAAGGGCCTGAGGTCATCTTTGTCTTGTTTTCTGTTTGTGGAAGTCTGTTTGCTGTTTGTAATAACAAAGATTTATATTATTTATCATTAGAGTATTATTGTAAACACGTTATTTACATCATTCATTTCCTGGGGATTTCTCTTTTACTCACTGAAATGGAATGGACTTTTTTTTTAAGGACACAAATATAATCTTTAAGATATGTTGAAAGCATTTCGAGTTTATAAAACCAAATACTAATATAGTTGGCTCATAAATCAGAAATACATATTTTAGGAAATTGTTCAGGGCTAAAATATATTTTAGGTGTAAATATAGTTGTTAAAAATGTTATTTTTATTTGTTGTTGCCTTTGTTAGGGATGTATCCATGTTTAAGACTCTTATTTTGAAGTAAAAATTAAGTTGTTTTTTTTTACTGCTGTGATGATGGAATAGGGATCTCAGCCGCCCACAAACAGCTGAAATGCCAGTTACAATAGTTCAAACTCCAAATACACATTAATATACATTAATATGCACAGTAGACACCATCTTGGCTCTACTAACGTCTACAGTCTTCCTTATCGTCGCTCCTGGAGGTAGAGCCAATCAGAGCCAGGGAAAATAAACAGCACTCAGGGATTGGCTGCTTTGTAAATGCCGGCCAACTGAGCGTCAGCTTGCATTAGTCTTAGGTATTTCAGCTTCCTAAGCTGCATTTCTTTCAAATATTATGAATATACTCTATGAAAAAATCTGCAAATAAGTGCATTTTTTGTAAATAATTGGAAGTTAAGTTCCACAGATAAATGTGTGAATCCTGAACCAGTGGGGGTCCAGTAACAGCTCTTTAGCTGCTATTCTATTTGTGAAAACATGAAAAGGAAAAATTTCCATGTTTCTTTGGCACTAGGACCACCTAAAACCAAGACCAACATAAATAATCAAAATTATATAGAAGAGTCAAACCTGAACTAGGTTACTATACTGATATGCTTTAAAAACAAAGTTTGTTATTTTTTAAACCTGTCACTCTATTTGTAGAAAAAAATTAAAGGGAGTGTTGTTTGTCCAAAAGATAATGATAAAATCTCATCTAGTCTCGATCCATTTGGCAAGATATATGGATGGTCACGCATGGAAACATTTCTTTTTTATAAAATCCTGAAACAGACAACAGTAGGAAACTATAAAGTGGGTCGTTGACATCTGGAAAGATAAAAATGATTAATTTATTATTTATCTCATGCCTTGCATTCAAAATATTTTTTAATAGTTTAGTGTTATTTTAAATTTTATGGCCCAACAAATGTTTTTTGTTTAGCATTTGATCTATTTTTTCACTGACAGTTCTGGCAAAAGAATTACGGGCAGTTTTAAGTCACCTCAGTGAATCCACCCTAACTGCACATTAATAGAAGATCAAAATGTCTCTTGGTTGACTTTTTGAGAATCTGTTTAGAAACGTACCTGTGAAGACCGAAAACACCGAGACTCAGCATAAGAAGAGGATATGAAGATTTTAATCTTGTTTATCTGAAATTTTAACATGCAAGCTCTGAGCTGTGGCACAGAGACAGCAGATGTAGGGCTCCCAGTGGCAGCCTATTTCTAGCAGCGAGGTAATATATAAGGAAATAAGTTTCCATACAGTAGGTGAAGACAGTGGTAAAGAAATGCTCTGATCAGCAAAGTGAGACAGCTAAGGAACAAACCTTCAGCACACAGATGTATAAAAAAACATTCCTCTCTCGGCTCTAACAGCTAATTTTTCCTGTGGCTGCAGGAGTACAGGAAGTTAGCACTTTTAATGAGACAGTTTTCATATGAAACATACAGATACTGAAGACGTTTCCTCCTATAGTACGTCAACCATCAAAATCATAGATTTTAGCTCAGTACTTGAGACGATGAGAAGAATGAAAATACAGGGATTTGAAAAAGTATTTACTCCTTTTACTTTTATGTATTTATTTTCTTGCTTTTCTGTCTAACTTAAAGCAGTCAAAGAAAGTTTAACAGCAAATAAAGATAACCAGAGTAAATAATGTGGTTTTCAAATTATTATTTTAGAAAGTGGGAAAAGAAAACAATCCAACCCAGTAACTGTGTGATTAACCACATTTGGGTTTAAATTCACAAGCTAGGAACAGATGAAGTAGCACACCATGCCCCAATCGTGACAAAATTCAAGAATAGATGAAAAAGTAAGTCACTGATGTGACTTACTTCAGAGTTTTTATAACCCTGGAAAGGGTTATAAAAACTCAAATGAACCACACCATCTTCATTTACCCACAAATGAAGATGATGAGTACAAATGTATCCAGAACACCTGAAGCCCTGCAAGCCTCATTTGCCTTAGCTAAGTTCAAAGTTTGTTAAGCAACAAGAAAGAGACTGGGCAAAATGGCTTCCTTATTGTTTGATAGGAAAAAAACTGTGCTGACCAAAAACAACACAAAGTCTCAAATTTGCCAAATCTTCTATGGACTGATGAAACCAAAGTTTTAGTGTGTCTTGTTACATCTGGACGTGAAGCAGCGTTTCAGAAAACCATCACACAGACAGCAGTGTGTCAGTCTGGGCCAGACTTGCTGAACAACCTGCTGTGATTGAATAAACCATGAATTGAACTCTATCAAAAAATCCTGGAGGAAAAGGTCGGCCCTCAGTTCATGACCCAAACACTGGAGCTGGTGATGCAGCAGAACAATAATATGAAACATACCACCAACCACCTGTGAATGTTTCAAAAATTTAAAAAAATGAAGGTTCAGGAGCTGTCTAGTCAAATTCTCGACTTAAATCAGATTGAGATGCTGTGGTGTGACTTCAAACAGGCTGTTCATGTTGGAAAACCCTCCAATGTGGCTGAATTACAGCAATTCTGCAAAGAAGAGTGGGCCAAAATTCCTCCACAGCGCTGTAAAAGGCCGGCATCAAACCCTTGATGTCAGCTTTTTTTTAACCATTAATTGTTAGGTTTAAGGGGGCAATTATATTTTTTTGAGCACGGAGCCAGCTTGAACATAATTTTTAAAGTCCATTTTGTATTTACTTAGATTGTTTGATACATGCATCAAAACAGAAAAAAAAAATCATTAGGGGTGAATACTTTTCAAATTGCAGTACATTTAAAAAGTAGCTTCAACTGTCTGCCCTATTTACTCACTGCAGCTAATTGAAGAGGAGCCCAAGTAGAAATTAACTGCAAAAGGAAGCCGACCCCTGGTGTGTGTGTGTGTGTTACAGCAGAGTGTCAAAGTGATGCTAGATCAGGAAAAATACACAGTATTGAGTTTTTCTTTCCTTCAGATCTTTGGTGATTATCCCTGCTCACCCTCCCCTCCTCTCCTCTCAGTCTAAATGGAAGCTGTGTGTTGCCGAGTTGGAAACCAAGTCACATCCCTCTCACACTTCTGTTTAGCCCCTCTTAGAGTCTCACACTCCTTCCTTTCCATTTTCCACCTCTACCTTTTTTCTCTGTCTATCCTTGACACGCTCTCTGCCCCCCGCCCCCACCTCTCTTTCTGTCCGCACCGACGCCCTCGACTGATTCTGCCGGAGTCGTGGCCTTCGGAGCCTGACGAGAATCCAGAGCCTTGTGTGCGCTCTTGTGAATCGGCGTCTGCAGGCGGAGATGAAATATGAACTGTTAAATATGAACGCTGCGTGATGTTGTGATGCCGCGCGGCCGTGTCGCTCAGGCAAAGGTGGTGAAAACAGGCGCGCACGTACAAGAAAGCCTGTGTGGTATTATTCTGCATTACATTTACCATTCATTTGGGTGTGATACTTGCCATACAAACACACACAGACAAAGGCCCCAGATTCAAGCTTCACTGACTTTAAACCTTGCTCAGGCTGACAGTAATTTCTGCCTCCAAATTACATTCCAATGGCTTCATAAATCTGCTGCCTCCTCCTCCATCTTTTCTCTTCCTCCCCTTTTCTCCCTCCTTTCACTCCAGCCTCACTTCATTTTTCCTGTATAAGCCTCCCCCACCTCCTCATCCCTCCATCTACACCTCTATTTCACTTCACGTGTCTCTTTCTCCTTCTCTCCCCTCCCGCTCTCCTCTCCTCTATCACTTATTTTCTCGTTTCCCCCCACACTACTTCTCCCTGGCGCTGGCTTGGTAAATGAGAAACAGGGAGGCTGAGATGGGGAGGTTACGTGTGCGGGGTAGTTAAACAGTAACATACACATAAATCCACACAGATGTACACCCCATACACACACACACAACAAAATGTGTAAATACACACATGGGTGAGCACACACCCGCAGTCAAACATCATAAACAGCACATTACTCTTTGATGGAAAGACAAGCGTTTGTGTTGCCATATATTTGAACTGGCTCCCACACATTTCAGTGTGTCCACATGTGTGCACTCTTTTTAATGAGAGTGTTCATTTTACAGATAGTACCTCTAGGCGAAATAATTGCCAATGTTGGGCCCTGACGGCTAGTTCAAGTGTTCTCCGGCCGGTTGTCTTTATGGGCCGAGAACACACCCATCAGCTCCCTCGCCGCCGCTTTAACTGCTGCTCTGCTGCAGCCGGCGCCCGCATGCAATGAATACACGGGCGTAATATGCATAAGCACACAATACAGACACAGAGTCGGGCATTAACACCGACACACGTGTGCACATGTGCTGCAGGAGAGGCCAGCAGTGAACAATAGACCGGCTGACAATGGGGCTCAGAGGAGTTCTCTCCGCCGTATTAATATTCAGAAGAGCGGATGTTGAGAGAGTGTGCGTGTCAGCAGGGACGCATGCTCATCAACCCCACTAACACCGAGGTTAGGCAGCCACATGATTACAAAGTACTCAGACTTTGAATCTCTCCGTACTGCTCCTTTTGCTTCGAAGTCCTACCTCCCTGCAGCGGACGGAGAGCGCAGACAATCTTTGCTGGTACAAATTATTCCAATCAGTCCTATTAAGGGAAGGGTGGAGAGAAATGGAGCGTAGATTTTGTCAATTTCTTGCCATCCATCCACATCAGTGTCAATTATGTGATGTGCAACAAGAAAAAAAGGAAGCCTTTTAGAGAAATAAAAGATTTTATATTTTCATCTGTTAACCTTTTCACTGAGAATTCATTAGTTTCTCATATAGAAGTTAATGATAGGACAAAGAAATATGTGAAAGTGGTTTTAAAGGACCTTACAATGCAAGATAATACACTCAGCTCACAAAAATGAGACAGGATTTCATAATTATTTTCAAGAATGCAAGAATAAAAATAATCCAGAAGCCCCATTTTTTTTGTTTTTCTAGTAAGAGTGAAGGCTTTAAAATCTTTAGCTGCATTTCAAAGAATCTATAATAAGTGTAAAATCCCCATATCTGTATTTTTTTTGCTTGTTTACTTCCAAAGTCCTGATGCCAAAAAAACAACAACAATAGAATAGAGGTTGTAATAATCTCTGTACTGTGTAGTTTAGCAGAAAATCACGTTACAAATCAGATGCCAACTTCAGCAGCATCAGCAGCTTTACTGGTGAGCTCGTTGCCTGATATATAAATTGAAGGGTTGGAGGCTTATGCAATGTTTATGTAACACAGGGTTGTCGGCAGCCTGAGTATTCGTCTCAGTATTTATCGACTATGTCAACAAAACAGTTATTTCCTTTCAAAACACGAGTCTCAAACTCAGATTCAACAGTGTTTCAAGTCTAAAGCACTGGCCTTCATATCCAGGGTTCATTATACCTGACTTACAACATGTCAACATAAAGTCACATGACGAGAGCTGATGGTCAGCTCTTTGAAAAACAGAAATTGATTAAAAATATTGTGGCATTTTGAACACTGCAAAATATTTTTTTTGCATGAAATCCACAGTGTTGCCCGAATTTTTAAGCTTTCAACCCAAAGTATTCAGTGAAAGAGACTTGTAACTTAAACTGTGTAGATTGGGAAATGAGGTGCAATTGGCTGGTTTTTACTGGTCCATAACGTTTTCAGGTTTTCTTTGAGATTCTTTCTGCTTATTAAAATATTCCAATGACTATGATACATCAAAGGTTTGGTGTAATTTAGTTGTGAGTCCAACAGAGAATAGAGAATGACAATATATTCACATTTATGCATCGAAGCATATATCCCTCATTTCTATTCGAATTGAACTAAACATTCAGTTTAGCTAATGTGTTTACAGACAGAAAAAAAAGTTTTCAGTTTTATTATACAGAAAAAAAGCAAAAGGAAACAATTTTTATGTATTTCATCTGCTGATCATCAATCACTGCACTTTTACAACAAATCGGGCAAAATGTAAGACATCAGGAATCCTCTTAATCATCTTAAGACCAATCGCTGTTTTTTTTAACTCTCAAGTTTGGAAACCGATATCTCCCAGAGATCTAATAATGGAAATCAGATGGCAACACAAAAAGTGAATATTTTTCAGTACAGTGAATGCAGCATGCTGAACACTACCAGGTTATGCCGACAACAACGCTGCTGTGTGGGAGTTGTTACTGTAAGAAGAAGACTGTACAGTAATTTATAGCATCAGCAGGGCGTTTAAGCTGAGGAAGAAAAGGACATGGAAGAAGTCATTTTAAAGAAAACTATCTTCTGTGAGAGAGAGCGCGAGAGAGAGCAAGACGTGCAGAAAACAGTAAGCTGACTATATTAGAGCAAAGTTGCTCTGTCCTAGACTTTTGAGATTTCTACCTCTGCTTGCCATTTAACATGATGGACTTGGGAAAATGCTTGCAGTGTTGTTTGAGAACTACCAGTTTTGGCTAAGGGAATGTTGCACTAATTGTTAAATTGTTAAATGTTTAAATTATGAACCTCGTGATCCCCATTTTGTTTGAAGATAACTGTAAAACCCTGTTGAAGAGCAACCGTTCCCTCACACAGTGGTGCGATGTTGCCTCTGCTTATCAAATATAAACTGTAGATGTACAGTATGTATTGACCATCTTCCAATGTTATAGCGCCTACAAGGAATCGAGTCAGCTAAACTCGGCATTGGCAGGTCAAAGCTGTACATAAATCAGAGGTGGAAAATTGGCCATAAACAGCAGATATGAATATCCCGGATATGTATCTATCCATATTGTTCCACCATCTGGAACCTGTAATAACATAAATCACTTAGAGCTCATATTTGCACATCTGCACACCCTCCTCTAAACAGACTTCTTGCCACTTTTGTTTGCTATTCATGCAGTCATCAGCAGCACTAAGGTGCAACGTGAGTCCATGCCGTTATATTACTGTCAGTTCACTCAGCCACGTTGTTGTCACCCGGCGACTCTGCCTTCGTTCAGCTGAGGAAAATAGATAGCTAATATTTCATCATTATTATTCAAAGCAAAGACCGTGGGTGAATGTTCACACAGGCCACAGCGAAAGTCACACAGTGCTCATGCCTGAAGGCTGCAAAGTTGTCACTGGCTGGATAACAAAAAGCAGAGAGATTTCTGTCCCCGTGAGGAACAGGACATTTCTGTGAACTGTGTTATGCACTAAAAAACCAAGAACAACGTAAGACAAGATGTGGCAGGGTCAGGGAGAGATGTTATTGACCAAAGTAGTACGGGGTCGCAGGAGTATGAGAACCTGCTCTTTTCTTCCCTCATTCATCTTCTTCTGCATATACTGGTGTTCGTATAAGTAGAAGAGAAAGTACATACAGTATATTTTTTCTTTTAGGTCTGCCCATCAAATAATAAATATAGACAACTTTACAGTTTACCATTTAATTTAATAAAATCTAATCTAAATGTTCCATTACCTTATACGCACTTGAATTCACCTGAGAAGAAACTATATAAGACAACAAATATACTCCAGGAGTAGAGACCAGTGAATCAAACACTTATTTACCTCTTCATTGCCTCTATAGTCTGCTCTAATCTCTAGTCTTTTGGCATAAAGCTGCTCAAAGGAACAATTCCCGAATGAAAGTCAGATTTATTTCAACCTTTTTATAGCATCAGAGTAAAGAGCTTTGATGATCCTGAACAGATCAGTTATTTACTATGTAATCCCAGCATTGTTCGATTACTGGGATGCAGTAATCGAACAATGCTTACGTTTATAAATGAAAAAGATTTAAACCCTCAGTGATTCAAAGAGAGGCGGTTGGTTTGTAGTTAAGATGCATTCATTGTGTGATTGATTGGACCTGGTGGAGTCAGAGTGATGGCAGGATTACAACGTGAAACTTTCAATTTACCAGTCCATCCACGCTCCGAACCTCACTATTGATCACGAGATGCATCATGACCTGAATATCTTGAAAACAAGCTGCTAAGATTAGAGCTACCTGCATAAGGGGTGTGGGGGGACTCAACCTTACAGAGAAGGCAAAGAGCTCGATCGTGTAGCTCAGTCATTACAACCAAGCTATGCACAGAGTAGATGGACTACTGCAGCAGAAACCACACCCGATGCCACTGATGACAACTAGGAACAGAAAACTGGATCTTCAATTTCACAAAATTGGACAACAACTAAGTGACAAAATGTTGCCTGGTTCAGTGAGTCTAAGCAGTCAGCTGGCGGTGTAAACCTGAAACTATGAATCTAACCTGCCTTGTATGAGTAAGTGATTCAGGCTGGTGGGGTGTTGTACTAGTACTATTAGGGAGTTATTTTCTCAGCACACTCTGAGCCCCTAAGTACCACTTGAGCGCAGTTGAAACACCACAGCCTACCCAAGTGTAGTTGCTGTCACCAGATCTCAATTCAACATAGCCCATTTGGGATGTGGGAGACATGTAGAGTCACATTATGGGTGTGCAAAGCACAAATCTGCTGCAACTGAGCGATACTATCATGTCAATATGAAACAAAGTCCCCAAGTAATGTTTCCAAAACCTTGTTGAACCTGTGGCTTGAGGAATTAAGGCAGTTCTAAAGGGAAAAAATGGTTCAACCTCCTACAAGGTATGTCTAATAAAGTGACTACAATGTGGACATGCCAAAGAGTTTTGTGGGTAAATTTGCACGTCATGCATCTTGGGTGACATGTTTATTAGAAATGTGGGAGACATTTGCTTTCACAATGGTAGGCAGTAACCTCCTGCCCTTTCCTCTAGCCTTCCACACACCTTGATAAACATTTTTATAAACTCCCATCTGCCTAAATGTTTTTGACTCCTGGCTGCCTGCTTTTCTATTTCATGAACTCCCCCCCTCTCCATCTCTCTATAACTGGTTTGACTTCTCAAAATCCCTGACAGAAAGTTTGAAGGGCATCCTTAACTTTACACACACGTCAGGATCTAATGGGTGATGGCAGCGAGCTGTGGGGAAATGCTGCTAATCTTCAGTAGGCACTTACAGGCACCAATACAGGCAGATATTTTGCGTGCAGTACATAAAGATTAGCGAAGGGTGTAAGAAAGGTTGGACCTCAGAGCAAATCATATTACAGGAGGTCGTTTTAAACTAACTGCTCTTAATATTCAAGGTGACCGCTGCATTTTAGACACAACTAACGATGCTAAATTATAGACTTTAATTCAGCTTTAGAGCTCCAGTTCAAATACACTTCAATGTAAACACAAACATCAAAAAATATTTAGAGAGAAGTGTGTTTACCATTCTGGTGCATCATTTAAAAAAAAAACTTATAGAGATTTAGAGTTTGGAAAGTCTGTTTTTTTACTATTCTTGCAACTCTTTTCTTACGTTTTTCCTTTTAATGTGAGAATTATTTTGATCTGGTTTAAGATCGTGCCTACAGACATGTTAGCTTAGCAACTGCAGTCTTCCTAAATGAAGTAATCTTGTTGTTTGCACATACAGATTGGTGCTTGATGTTGTTCAAAAAACAATCATCCCTGGGAAGCACTGCAACATATTAGGGATCAAGGTTTACCAGGAGAGATTACCTCTTTAAAAGGCAGAGGAGCGTGTTTTGGTTTCCTAAAAATAACATGTTGAACAATCAGAACACAGTAGTTTTACACTTTCAGCTCAATCCTCCGTAAACTAACCTTAGAGAGAAAGAAGCTCTGGTTCTTTGAAAAGCACTGCTGTTAATTCAGGGAGGATTTTCTCTTCTCTGACAATGGTTTTCATTAGGGCTGTCCCAATTACAATACGTTTCACTGATACTGATCTGAGTCATTACATTAAATTAATGCCATGTATAGGTTTGAGAACTACAGCTTTAAAGTGCAGTAAAAAGCACACAGCATATGTGTCAGCAGCCTTCTTCATGGTCTACATTTGTATTGTGACTGCATCCCACTTAACTAATTTATCGTTGCTAACCTAGTGCATGCAGTCTCAGTATTTCTTGACAGCGACAGACATTTTGAACCAAGTGGAGTTTTTCCAGGACAGAGTTTTGTTTCTACAGATAAATCTAACCGGACAAATAAGACTGTCTTCAATAAACTTGCATCTTTCTCTTGCCGACTGTGCTTTTATGTGAACCATTTGACTTAAAGTTAGGTTACCACTGGCTTGTTTATGTTCTGTTTTGATGCTGGTGGTTGGTAATTCGGCTAGTA
Organism: Xiphophorus maculatus; assembly: GCF_002775205.1. Taxonomy (NCBI): domain Eukaryota; kingdom Metazoa; phylum Chordata; class Actinopteri; order Cyprinodontiformes; family Poeciliidae; genus Xiphophorus; species Xiphophorus maculatus. The sequence continues at coordinate 13,749,474 of NC_036465.1, read as the reverse complement.
GCAAACATTAATATGGTTCCAAGTAATGGTGTACAGACAGATGTTTTAAAAAAAAATCCTTTTTCTTCTGCTTTATAAACTTTGCTTTGATTGTCATAAATTTTAATGACTGATGTTTCAGCTGGTTTTGTCTCCGACTGTCTGAATACAACATCCAGAACAGGTTACATGACAGACATACGAGGCTGGTGCATCTCATTCATTGTACACAACATAGGGAAAACACAATAGTCAGTTAATTTTAATATATCATGTGATTAATTGATTTATTGGTTATTGTGACAGGCCTAGCTATCACTGTTAAAACTGGTTTACTAAATGGCACAGATAAAAAAATCACAATTATAGGTACCAAGGTTTGAGCTTTAGCGTTGCCTTGATTAAGGTCCTGTTTCGATAATTAGCATCACATAGCAGTCTACATCATTTTCACCAAAGCTCCTGATGTTAACTGGTTATTTACAAAATGATGTCTGATCAATACAGTGTTAAGTTAGTTTCTAGGCACCGAGTAGTAGCTTTTCACCCTGTGTTTGATATTTCTGAAATATTGTTTGATTACCATGGATGATGAATGTGCTTTGTGTGGTATTTTGTACTTAAAAAAATCAAAGAGAAATTAAGTATTATCTTACAATAAAATAATATATACAACATAAAGTATTCATATTCAGAGCATCAAAATAAATTCTCAAATGAGTTTACTTTTTCATCCATAAAAATGATTTGTATATAGGTAAACAATTTACTTCGATTTTTAGATTTTATTTACCCAAACACTATTATGAGTTAATCACTTTATCTCTTTGTTCCAGGAGTTCTGCATGTTTTACTACATTAGACTTGAGACTTGTTAAGAAATCCCTAAAGACCATTATTTTCATTTTAAGGTCTGCGAAAGTTACTGCCTAACAATTTATGCAAGTTTAATATAACTGTGTATATGTAATGTTATAACTGTATAACATATTTTATTTGGACTCCTAGTAGTTTTAAACTTAGGTTACCTAATTTCAACACATTCATACAGTATGCATTAAGTATCATGAAGGTTATTTATTCCTTCAATCTAGCCAGCTATAGAAATCTCAGTTTTCAAGCCAAATCTAATTAAATCTATATTTTGCTTTGAGCTTGTTAGTGAATAACATGAGAAAATTTTATTGCAGTTGCCAAAAACAAAATGCAGCTATTTTACCAGGAACTACTCATGGTTAATAAAATAAAATAATAAATTGTTGGAAGAATAAATAAATAAATGTCAGACTTACCCATTAAGGCTTAGTATGAAAAATATGAACATATTTTATGAACAACACACAGGTTCCTACAGGGACCCTGTTACTCCTGAAACTCTAATGAGATGTTTTTAACACCCTAATTACTTTTACTGACTTCTGTAATATCTCGGTTGATATTACTGCATTTTTATGCCCATTATAAGTCACCAATGTCCATTTAATATTATTTTCTTGTCAATATTTTTTTAAATGCCCTGGCAGTATGTTTAATCACTTTATTCTTTTTTTAAGCTATATATCATCCTATGTTTAAACTAACTTTTATATTCTTGGAAGCATGATTAGGTCATTTCTTTAATCAATCAATCAAGTATGTTTGTGTAGCATACTTCAGTTCAAGGCAGTTCAAAGTCATTTACATAATAAAAACACACAAAAAAGCCGCAAAATACAACATACAGTCAGCAACTGAGAAATCGGTAACAAAAATTACATTTTAATGAGTGGCATCATCAAAACCATCAAAACACATCAAACATGTTGGTCAATGTTCCATTTATTATGATTCAAAAGCAACTATAAACAGGCAGCATTTTAGTCTTTATTTAAAGAAACTCAGAGTTTCAGTTGTTTTGCAGTTTTCTGGAAGTTTGTTCCAGATTTGTGGTGCATAGAAGCTGAATGCTGCTTCTCTTTACTCTTAGCTCCACTCCCCACTATGTTCTTTCTATGCAAATTAAATGTTTTAAACTATGTTTAGTCTTCTGTCCCAAATGAATTTGCTTTCATTACATATTTCAGCTTCACTCTGCACATAGAAATCAGTCTACAATCCACAAACCGGATATCACATTGCTGCTGTTTTTATGAATAGGATGATTTATATCACTACATAACCGCTTTCTATAAACTGCACCCAGTAAAATGCATTCTTTCCCATCTGTTTAACCAGTGATGCTGCTGAATGTAAAACAAAAATGCACACACATATCGTCACCTTGAATTTACAGTCAGGCGTTCAGTTTAGGCATTAAGACCCTTCATGAACACACACACAGGCTCTGGCTTTAGTCTGTTAAACAAATCCTTCTCAGCTTCATCGTGTGTCCTTCAGGAAGGAAAATGAGGACAGTTTTATTTGTTTCTGTTTGCGTTTTTGCAAGCTGGATGAAAATCTCCCAGTTGGCTTTGTAGTCTACTTACTGTGGGATGAAGTGAACGGACGAATGTGAGCAGCGGAGCAGCTAATGGCTTCTGATGAATCTATCTCTGTGTAGTCTGTGTGTGCCTGATGAAAACCTTATATTTCTAAAACCAGTGTTCACCAGGGGTTTCATTTTGCTCATAAGATACAGGCACTTAGTGAGTGGTGGTTAATGAAAGCTCCTCAGCTTTGTGTGAAAAAAAAAGGACCGACATAAAACATGCCGTTTGCTTAATGGGAGGTTTGTTGTCCACTGGGAGCGTAATGCTGTACATATGCAGTGTTGACCTTCAAGAAGCATTTTCACGATGTACTTAATTTTAAAAGGTAAAACCATTCTGAGGGGGATAATTATTTAGTCATTTTAGTTCTCCATATTGTGCCAACAGTGGAACTCAGCATTATATCTTGGCATTGCTTAAAACAAAGCTGGTATTTAAAAAAACAAACTGAAACTGGAAAAGAAAAAAAATTATCTATATATCTTAGTAATAGCATCCAAACTCCAGGACCAGAATTTAAATAATATAATGGTTTCTACAGGAGCAATAAATTAAAACACCATCCAGACGTTACTTTATTTCAGTAAATCAAAATGTTTGAGAAATAGTGGCATATGCCAGCCTACTCAACGTGTGTCCATTATACCTACTCTATGGTTGGTCAGAACTCCTTTTGCATGAATTACTGCATCAGTGCAGCCCAGGGGTCTGCTGAGGTGCTAAGAAATCCCAGGTTCATTTAATACTGTCCTTCAGCTTTTCTGTCTCATTGGTTCTGGTGACTCTTCTTCTTGACCCCATAGATCCTCAATGGGGTTCAGGTCAGGCCAGTTTTCTGTTGGTCACTGAAGCAGGGGTTGGTACTTTTGGCAGTGAAGGAAGTTTCCAAGTTCTTCTGGGAAATGAAACCAGGATCCCCATAAAGTCCATCAGCAGAGGGAAGCACAAGTTGCACTGACATCACCTGATAGACGATGGTGCTGATTTTGAACTCAGTGGACCAACGCCAGCACACTTTGGCAACTTCACACTGAACCTTAAGCAACTTTAATTCTCTGGCTCTTCGTTTCTCCTCAAGAGTCTGAGACCTTGATCTCCAAATAAAAAGTCAGATTGAATTTATTCTGAAGACTCTGGACCAATGAGCAACAGTCCTGTCCACACTTTAGATGTCCCCTCTCAAGGAATGTAACAGTAGAAACCAACATATTGGAAACACATGGATTTAATATTTTATCCACAGAGGACTCTCGCACTGAGAGGTCAATAAGCGCCTGTGAGGATTACTTCTTGTTCCTCCCGATGTGGAATGATGGGGAATGGACTGTCTGAATAGCCAAAGTTTTCCTCCAACATGTCATTCTTCCAGTCCTTTCACATCACTATTTTTGGATTAAACTCTGCCGAAAAGACAATGGTGTTGTACAGACTGCAGTTCAACGACTTTATGAACATGGTGCGGACCAAAGGCTTCAACTTCAGTTCAGTTTACTGAAACTAAAATAGTTCAGTTTCAGTAAACTGAACTGGCAACCAAATCCTTTTAATTTGAAGAATTGGACAGACCTTTCCTGGTATCTAAGTTTTCTTCAGAAAATGTTCTATTATTTATTTACAAAACTCACTCATAGACAGGAGTGTTTACTCACAACCATTATTGATTTTTGAGAGGAAAAAAATTACGTTTATAACTCTCCGATGAATCTATAGTCTGCTTTGGTTCAGTTTACCCTCTGCCCACCTCTTCCAGTGCCTTCCAGGTCATAACTGATTTACCAGAACAGCGACTACTGGGGATGCGGCTGTGCAGCAAACATGACCTTGTCATGCAGTGAGACACAGATGGGGACAGGGCTCACTAGTCAGTTGTGACAAAAGTTTAAAAGTAAAACATGGTGCTGGCCTTTCGGTAAATAAATCAATGATGCCCAGCAGTAAAGCTATGTTCTCCCAGGTGGATAATGGTTTTTATGGGTCATTTAAGAAACTAATCAGTGATATTTAATTGACTGTAGCTGAATGATAGACCTTTCATTGATGCTGCTTGTGCCCTCACCTCTGGCCCAAAGTCAGCTTGGGTGGGCTTGAACAATAATAATGTTGGTGTAAATAACACAAGACTGGATAATCAAACAAACTCTGTTACCTGGCAAACATAAAGTGAAACAAGAGCAGGGACTTAAGCTTATGTGTGGGAAGCTTATCAAAGACATGAATTTGAATTAATAAATTCATATGAAAAAAATCAGAAATAAACGGCAAAGAAGTCATGCTTTTGTTTTTGGTTTGTGTTTGTATCAAGTTGAACAGTTCATTTTCTTGTTAATGTAGGGGTACATTTACAAAGTTATAGTTATTTCTGATTTAAAACACTACCATTGTTTTAAAATATTAGTATCATATTATTATTGAGATAAATGGATTAAACAAATCCATAGCTAAATAACAACAGCAATAAAATACTAGTAAAACATAAAACAAATAAATATTTTTTTCAGGCTCGTTTCCTTGCTCTCCACATGAATTCTAATATCTCTTTCCAATCTGCTCTGTCTTTTCAGATGATTGACGACCGTCCTTACCAGCGGCTGATCTGCTAACGTGAAGGATTTTAAAGAGACTGTAGCAGAACTCTTCATTGAAGCTCCATACCTGCGCTGCTCCAGGTGGATTGAATACAGAAGTGAATATCCACTGAATTTTCAGATGATTTGTGTAAACTAAAGAGGATAGTTGGACTAAACTGAGGGACAGTGGAAGAAGCTCTGTCCATCATCTCTTAACATCTTAACTATTGTTATCATCCAACTGTGACATTTATATAATCATAATTGTGCTCATAAAACCTAAACAAGAAATCAGATTTTCTCCTTTGAGGACTATTTGCTGCTTCTTCTCATCTCTCTCCCCACTGCGCATCAATTAAAATTACAACCTGCCTCTTCAAAGCAAGTGTGACATGGCACTGTACTATTTTAGCATGACCTAGTGCTTGCATGAGGATCCAGGATTGCTTTTGACTTCCAAGAAGGACCCTTAAGCTCCCAGCCATCTTCTGACTGCCTGCCTGTCTGCCCGACTGTAGCATTTGGGTGTGGAGGGTTTGTTTCAGAATTAAACCTCTGGACACCCAATGAAGATGAATTAAGTTGGCAGGCCTGAAAGCTCCATAACCAGAAAGAGAGAACAAGCTTGGCAGGAGGACTAACACCCACCCAACACACACAAATGTGGACGCTGTGGCGGCTTTGAGCCATGCTGATATTGCTACTTGTGGAGCCCTGGAGAACAGGCTATCATCATCCCTATCATCATTCACCCAAGCTGAGGAAGATTCAACAGCCCAAAGGAAAGAGGCTACACATCTGAGCGATTCAAAGAAGACTGTGAAACTGTGCTAACACAGAGAGATCCAAAGCAGCATCCTCAATCACACGCACAGACACTATAATACTCTTCTCCACAAATCCCCGATACAGGAAAAACAAAGCTGCGGCGGACGTGAAAGACACAGAGACTGAGCAGGTTAGAAAGCCCTCGGCAATCACACACCGGGTCGATCAGACCTTTTACACACAGGTCTTTGCTGTGCTTTCATCACATTGAGATTCACTACACCTACGGGTCGTTTTCTGCTGCATTATAAGAAAAAAAATACAAAGACACACAAAGGCTCAGTGCTTCAAGGATGACCTTTCCTAGAACCTGTTTTAACTGTGGGGCATGTTGGTCGGCACACATTAAGTCAAAAAGTTGAGGTGCGTCAAGAAACTGGTTGATTATACAATCCACTAACCCTAACAGTGATTGATCTCTTTTCTGCTACTATTAAACACGCCACACCTAAACTGTAACAAGTTACACGGATAACAGTCTTCAGTGTGGAACTCTTTTTCAGTATTGGTGAAAAGATTTCCTGACTAAATGCACAAATGCAGGTTTTAAGTGAAAATTTCATTTATTACAAAACACATATCCAAACCAACCCGGCCCAAAGTGAAAACTGGTTTTCCACTCCTTATGGTAAAACTTGCCATGAAATGTTTGCAATAGCTGGCAAAGAGTGAAGAAATTTTTGTTTGATCTATGCCAAATCAAAGGGTTTTAGAACCAACAGCCTGTTTCACATCTCAGTAGGATTTAGGTCTGGACTTTGACTAGGCTACCCCAAACCTTTTTAACTTTCTTGGTATTTTGCTTTTAAGCATTTAAAGATTGACTTTGTGAAATTTTTATCTTTAACACGCTGCAAAACACAAGTTTGTTTAAACTCGATGCAAGGAACTGATGACCCGACAGCAGAAGTCATGATATAATAAATTTCAGCAAGTTGTCCAAGACTGGAGGAAACAAAGTAACACCACAGATCACACTACAATCACCATGTTTGTAGATGTAATGTTTTTTCCCCTTGAAATACTGTTATATTTTTTCACAGCTCTATATGGCAGTAAATCTGCTCAAATTTGAAGCTGGACACAACTTGTTTACTTTGAATGGATCTCGCAAAAATTTAAATAGTATCTGGTGATACAAACAAGACTTAAGTCGCTATAATCTGTCATGTAAAATGAAAAAGTAGAAATTCTGTTCTCTTTAGTTGGTTTTATTTGTACAGAAACTTCCAGTCCAAACCTTTAGGATTTTATTGTATTAGTATATTAGATAAGCATTTTTTCCAGACACTTGAATTAGAAAAAATGCATAGAGTAGAGAAAATATACTTTGAAAGGTTAGCTTATATTTCTTAAAGTGAATCAACTAAAATCAGTTTCTGAATGTCAAAATTCGCAAAATTGGAGACACGGAATCTCTGATCAGTCCATCTCTACAGTAAAGATGAGGCTGAGGAGTGAGAAAGAGAATGAGGGAGTAGGAGTAAGAAAAGGAGGTAGTCTGCTGCATCCAGATCTCTGTTACTAAGGAAGAGAGGAGAGGAGCTGAGGAGTTGTAGGCAGGGAGACTAACCCCCTTCTGATTGATCCAATCTCAGTGTGCAGGAATCAACAAACAACTGGAGAGGAAACGATAAAAGAGGATTAGAAGAAAATAGAGACAGTGGAAGAGAGGACAAGGATAGTTCTGTAAACAAACCTTAAAGTGGATATAATGACAGGTCATGAAGGGAAGGCGTGCGGACGGGAGAGGTAGATGGTGTAAAAGATAAAGAAGCAGAAAGACGAGACAGCAAGAGATCGAATAAGGGACGGCGTAGGACAGAAAATCTGAGGATCATTAAAGCAACATGTCGATTGGAAACCTTGGCATGTGGGCGAAAACACACAAACAAGCTTGTGCCAAGAGGATATTTATGAGAGGGAAGTGGGGATGTTGTGGCACTGAAACATATGCTAGTTGATATTCATAGAGCATCCCAATCTGGTCTCAGCTCCTACCTTTACACTCCCTTTATGTGCCTGTGTAGATCTGTTGTACTTTTTCTGTCTTCCAAACCAAGATTTGAGCTAAAAATAAGATTATGAACAGAGAAAGTGAAGTCAGGGTTAATGCCAAATTCTGTGACACAGACACTTTTTCGCCCTGATGTATCTAATACTGTGTCAGGCAGAGACAGGAGCTGGTTGTTGTAGATACAGATCTCTGTCACATTTTCACAGAGACATGCAACAGAGGCATATAAAAGTACCAAACACAGCTATTTTTACACCTATCTAACAGAAAAAAACAACACCCAGTCAGGGATTGGATCCATTCTTCTTTCTGCAGCGAACTCAGCTGATACCGACTTCAGTCTTCACTGCCAGAAACTCATTTCCCCTCTCCTCCCATGACTGACTGTCCAAGTCTCCATCTGTCTCCTCACCCCCTTCCAACCTCTTCATTTCTTCTATTGTCGCCATCTCTTGTTTGCTTTGCATGGATTTTGACTGCAGCCGAAGGGCAATTTTGCATCGAGCACAGAGTTCACACACGAACACACATGTGGGGGGCAGAAAAAAGACTTGCCTTTGGAGGATTTGTTTATCAAATGTGCTGTCAAATCATGTCAGCCCTTTCCCATCAGGGCACATTTTCCAGCCTCAGGCTAGCTGAAGACAAAGGGTTATTGCTTAAAATGTAATTTCAACAAATTTGTTACTGTACATGGCTCCAATTGCACATATAGTTGCACTGAAATGGAAAACAGAAATGGTATATTACTTGGATTGTAAACATTTATGCTATTAAATTTCAATCTAAAGATTTTTTTGGGTGTGGGGAAACAAAATATTGAGTAAAAAACATACAGTGCTAGGAAAAATTATTTCAGCATTTTCTGGACTTTAAATCTTGTAGATCATTGAAGTAATTTGAATATATGAAAGACAACCTTAGTTAATCCGAATCTTATATAAATACATTTAATTTAAGTGGAAACATAATTGGCTCTTTGTAATAATAAAAAATAATAATAACCACACTAGCCACAAAGTACCGGTTAAGGTTCCATTAAACCACAGTAGCAGTAATTACTAACAGATAGAGGAAACATGGAACAGGGGGGAACAATCCTATGGTTATAGGCGCAGAAGAGTCCAGTCTAAAAATGACTCCAAGAATGCATTCATGACTCATCCAGGGGGTCAAAATAAACCAGAGCAAGATCTATAGCACTGCAAGCCTTTAGATCTGCACCTACTGTAGATCTGCAGTGCTTTAGATCTAGGTGATTTAGTCAGGTCAGTGCTCAGGACTCAATAGGAAAGACACTGGCAAAAACATTGACCAGCTCCAAGACCAAAACTACAGCAGACCAAAACAAAAAAAACACACAGCCCACCTCACTTTCACAGAAAACATCTTAGTAATCCGCAAAACTTTGGGAAAATATTCAGGGAGTCACTAGAAAATAGAACAACTTTTTGAAAGGTGTGTCTCGTGTTACAAAGGAAAAGAAACAAACACCAAACCATTAAACACACATATTGGTAGTAGAGTGATGTCTTAGACAGCTTTCCTTCTTCAGGACCTGGACAACTTGCTGTAAAGAATGGAACCGTAATCCTGCTATATCAGAAAATCTTAAAGTGGCCTAGACTTGCATCTGACTGAGATATTCCGCCTTGACCAGAAGTAAAAGAATTAAACAAAAATAAATAAATGTAGAAGACAAATTTAAACAAATAGTGATGGTTATCGTTGCCATTAACAGGGGTAAGAGGTAGTCCGTCAGATAAGACCAGATAAATTTGGAAAGCTTTTTCTCTCTAAGAACTGAATTTTGTTGGGGGGGTTTGTGTTTTACATCTGTAAGTGAGACAGCAGTTTTTAAGAATGCTTTAAAAATATTTCTATGAATGAAAAAAGGTTTCCAGACACACTTGAGAGTGCGTCTGGAAAATTTACAAACAATAACCTCTTGATGAAAACGTGCATTATTATGCATGTCGTAGAATTTAAAGACTGTACATTACGTGCACTTAGTGCTCAGTATGGCTATTAATTTGTGTTCACAGTTCACAAAATGGTCATGACCTCAAACAGACACATTATGTATCAGAGTAAACCTTCAAAAATCTGTGAAATTAATGTTTCTCTGTTGAGTTATCCTCCTTTTCCGCCAGGGTCAGATCTAACACTGTCACAGCAACTTTGATACTTGTGTTGTTTTCAGATCCATCAACTGCACCGCAGCCAATTAATCTAATCTCCGTCTCCCCGATCTATCCTCCATTTCATTTTTGTGTCACGCGCTCCAGTTCTGTTAACCTCAGAAAATAAAGCCCTCTTCACTTATTTCCCCCCCATTTCAACTGTCACTGTCCAATTTTCTCCATTTCTATTGTCTCTTTGCTTTCTCCGATTCTTGTGATCTTTATCGCCGGTCAACCCACCCCTCGTTGAACTCACTGGATCTAAATGTCACTTTGTCTTCTGCTTGGATGCTCTGACCCATATAGAACTGGGCAGTTTCTCTTCAGGGTGCCTGACTATTCTATTCCCAACTCTTTTCAACTCTTGAAATAAAAGGCCTCACTTTTAGCCAGCAGGTGGGAATTGAAAACTGAGCATCTCAGAAATCACTTCAACTGTCGGGGTTTTTTTTTATTTTATTTGAATGTAATATGTCAGTACCCCTTTGGCTTTAGAATGATTGACCTATCCTTGTGTTAATATAGCTTTTCCTTCTCTTCAGGTCAGGAACCTTTCACCAACATGGCAGCCGAAAGTCTTGCTGAGCTCCGCGATTGGCTCTTTCTCCTACTCCTGGTCCTCACTTTATTGGCTGAAGTGCTGGAGCTGGCGGCAGCTGCAATTGCCATGGAGACAGGCGAGGGAGATGAGGGAATTGTTTGTCCCTCCGTGTGTCGCTGTGATGAGGGCTTTGTCTACTGCAACGACCGTGGCCTGAGCATAATCCCGCCGTTGCCATTAACGGCTGCTATCCTCTACTTGCAGAGCAACCGGCTGAGCAACGCCGGGCTGCCACAGTCACTGGAACGCAGCACTTCTATACGAGTGATATACCTATACGCCAACCAGCTGGATGAGTTTCCGATACACCTTCCTCCATCCCTAAAGGAGCTTCATTTGCAGGATAATAATATACGAACGTTACCGCGATCAGCTTTGGCCAAGTTACCATTACTAGAACGTTTACACCTGGATGATAACTCAATATCAACAGTTAGCATCCAGGATCGAGCTTTTTCTGGGACTCCAAGGCTACGACTGCTGTTTCTGTCTCGGAATCACCTGTCGAGCATCCCAGCAGGCCTTCCCGCATCACTGGAAGAGCTGCGACTGGATGACAACAGGATCAGCACCATCCCAACGCATGCCTTCCGCGGTCTCTCCTCCCTGCGACGTCTGGTCTTGGACGGAAACCTGCTGGCCAACACACGGATTGCAGACGATACCTTCTCTCGTTTATCTAACCTGACGGAGTTGTCACTGGTCAGGAATGCTCTACAGTCACCGCCAGTCAACCTGCCTTCAGCTCACCTAGTACGACTACACTTGCAAGACAACGGGATGACCCATATTCCGAGGGCAACGCTGGATGGGATGAAGCGTCTACAAAGGTTGGACCTGTCAGGAAACAATCTGACCAGTCTGCCTCGAGGGATTCTGAGAGACACCGAAAGCCTGGAGTTACTGCTGCTCCGAGGAAACCCCTGGAACTGTGGCTGCAACCTTCGCTGGCTTCATTCCTGGCTGCATGGCCGTGGGTCAGCAGTGACAGTCAGAGGCCTTGTCTGTCAGGGGCCAGAGTCTGTACGGGGCCAGTCGCTCAGAGAGCTAACATCACTAATGGAGCAATGTGAAGGCCCCCCAGCAGGCTCTAGTCCTGGAGAAGTGGTGAACCCAGTCGAAAATGATGGAGGAGGTGAAGATGATGTTGGAGAGAGTCAAGTAGTCCCTCATGGGACCACCACAACTGCCCCTCTATTGGTCCCCACACAAGGTTCTCTCTTCACTCTGCGACCTAAGTGGCCAGGTCTCATTATGCCCCTGCCTCCAGGGGAAGGTGGACAAGTATCTGGAGAGGCCTTTGAGTTGACTGTTAAACCTCTCTCTTCAGACAGTGTCCTTGTGAGTTGGCTGTACCCACAGCCAGCACCCTCCTTCCGCTTGTCATGGCTAAGAATGGGAAGCAGTGTAGCTCTGGGCTCAATGACAGAGACTTTGGTTGCTGGAGAGAAGAGGCAGTACCTCCTTAACCAGCTCACTCCACGTTCCCGTTACCTCATCTGCCTTCTGCCACTGCGACAGGAGGCCTCCTTTGGGGGATCCAGCATGGGCTCATCTCGAGCTGGCAGCATGGACATAGACAGTAAAGACTCAGCTCCAGCCTGTGCTCAGATAGAGACTGGAGATGTAAGCTCTGGAGGGGACGGTGCAGACAAAGAGGGACAGGACTCTGAACTAACAGCTCTGCCACTAGCTGGAATTATAGGAGGTGCCACAGCATTAGTGAGTTTGCTTCTAATCTTTGCCATCTTCTGCTGGTATGGACAGAGATCAGGTTACATGTCTGGGGACTCGGGTTCATACAGCAGAGGCCGGGGTGGGAAGCATTACGATGACTACGTAGAGTCAGGCACCAAGAAAGACACTTCCATCCTGGAAATCAGGGCTCCTCCTGCAGGCTTTCAGATGACAGCTATGGCCCATCAGTCCCTGCAGCCTAAGCTGGAGGATGTTACATACATCCACACCATTTTCCCTTCCTCCTCCTCCTCTTCCTCCCAAGCTAATGGGACCTACCGGAGCAGCCATGGAGCTGGCAGTCTCAATGGCACTATCCTCAGCCAAGCCAGCCACCATCATGTCACTTATGGCACCAACCGTGGCTACAGAGAGGGTGGCATCCCTGACATAGACTATGCCTACACGTGATGACGCAGGGCACACTCCCTGAGCTACCAGAGCCCTGTCGGCTGGTGGCATTTTGCCCTTGGTTTCCAAAGTACCCTCTGTGCCTCTGATGGTTCAATTCTGATTGGTTTGCTAAGTAGATGATGATGATGATGGGACAATGTTAATAAGCAACAGAAGTAAGAGTCCCACTATACTCTTCTGCTGTATCCTACAAAATACAGTAGGCTCTTCTTTCGGCACTGCTTATTGTTCTAAATGGTTATGTTTCCTCTTTTGGATATCTCAGTGTCTTTCAAACCTACTGCTCTTCTCAGCTCATAATAATACATGGTAAATTATTTGAGGTTGATATACTAGGCTTAGCTGATTTAGCAGGAGATATATTTATAATATGAGGAAAAGGCACTTGATGTGTATAGAGATAGCGCTCATATCTCCCTTCTAACTGTAAGCTCTGTGCTGTATAGATAAAACGGGTGACAGAAAGGAGAAATCAATGGTTGTTATAACCCACAGATGACAATGCATCATGGCTGACATGAAAAGATGTGTTCCTTGCTCCCTTCTTTCCTCTGGTTTACTCCCCCAACCGCCTTTTAATTTTTCCATCTTTCCGCCTCCTTTTTAGTTTTGTTTTCCTTTTTTTGGAGCTGAAGCTCTTTTCCTTTCATTCCTCTCGTGTCTTTTGTGGTGCTGTGAGCAGAGGACGACTTTGTTCTCGCCAAAGGAGCTGACAGCAGTGATAACAGCTCTGACAGAGACGGGAGACACAAACCACAGCATGGGTAGACTAATGAGTGGGAAATAAAGGGGGGAAAGTGTGTGTGAGGAGTTGATGGATAGATGGGTGGATGGAGGAAAAGAAGATAAAAGACGACAAGGGGAAAAAGAGAAGGGTGCTGTTTGGGTGGGGGGGATGTAGTCTCTCTGAGAGGTGGCTTGCTTATGGCAGAAAGCGAGGAAGGAGAAGAAAGACACAGGAGTTAAGTTAAAAAAGGGCGTGTGACCAATGAAGCGGCAGGAGGCGAAAAAGAGGACAAAAGGAAAAGAAGATCGAGGGGAAGAGGGCTGACAACTGGAATAATGTGACTTCTTCATCTTAAAAAAGGATATAATTTTGCCCGCAGCGTGGCCACTGCTTCCAACAAACATGAGTGATAAAAGACTGCATGATTCTGTCAAAAACTTGATTGAACTTTGTTTGATTTATAGAGCGAAGCACATTCCAATAAATAAAACAAAGCAAAAAGAGAAAAGAAAAACAAAAGGCAAAATAATCTCCAAGCAAACAAGACAAAAAAAATACTCTGAATTAAGAAGAACAGCATGAACCCAGTTTTTAATTCGGCTTGGTCTTATTATTAAATTATCTTTCACACAGTAATGAAAGAAACTAATCATGCATCTTATAATAGTAACCCATTTATCTTCAAGAGTAAGGCCAAACTTTTTTTATTTGGCAATAACTTGGAGCAGCAGATCATTTTTGTGAAGGAAATTATAATGACTGAGCTCTTATTACTCACATTATGAAGCTTGGGGTTGATTAAAGACGTTTGTTTTCTTTCTGTTATTATTGTGATTCAGGAAAAATATAGAGGGGGAACATACTAATAAAACAATATATATTATATTAAATGTGATTTTGCATTCTGATATTAATGTGTTCTCCTACAGCCTGGTTGATCATACAAAAACCACAGTATTTTTGGATGATCAAGTACCATGGGACATTAATTTAAAAAAAAACACACACATTTTCAAAATGTTGTGCAGACATCATAACAAAGTAGGACTTTTTCAGTTTGTTGTGTTTCTCACAAGAAAAAGGAAAAATAAACATATTAGCATTGCATGTGTGAATTAAAAATGTCCACAATCCATGTTGGAAAAATAAACACAAAAATCCCCTGAAGACAGAATTCAAAAAGGAAAAAACTGAAGTTTCTCACCAATCCTAATGTCAAAATCCAACATGGCTGCCATAAGGAAGTTAGAGTGAGGAGTTAATCTATTAAATATTATTTAATAGTGTTTGAATGGACAAAATGCCTACATAGTTGTAAGCTTATACTGCCAAAAGTAATTAGTAAGGACACTGAGAACAATTGGTATAGCCTAATGGTTTTCTGACTTGCAGCTCAAACATGGATCATGGATGTATTGGGAATACATCCATGATCCATGTTTCTCCAGATGCAAGTTCTGACTTCATAAGTAAATTAAGTGCAGCATAAGTGGCCACTTTCACTTTTTGTCGACTCTTTAGACATTCCCAACTTCTCTTTTTATGTAGTATTTCATTATAGATCAATGATCTTGAACAGTTTTATGGGCTGTTTGGGCCTTCAAACTCTTCACTTCGCACTTTTTAATAGTTGATGTCAACAAATTTCTATGAGTGTCTCGAAAGGCAACTAAAGTGACACCAGTTATAAAACCATGGATCTAGTAAACCAACCCTATCAGATTTTTTATGTGATCTTAGATATGTTCAAACACTAAATATAAAATAGAGTTTTTAAAACAATGGAGTTTATTTTTAATTAAAAACACAATATGATTGTCCAAGTCCCAAACTTAGGAAGCTAACAATAACTTCAGGTTTCTGTAAACCAGACATTTACATATAATTCATAAATAAAGACACAAACTTCTCTCACAGTAAATCATTTGAAGATTTCTCTGTTTCAGGCCAGTTAGTGATGCCAAAGTTATTTAATATTTAATAAACTCCAGAATAATGAGAGTTTTTAAGGCCTCTTTTTAATTTTCTTTTTCTAATTCTAGTTCCGTTTCCCATGTCACTATAGAACTCTGGGAAACAGAACCCATCTCCTTCTTGAAAGTCATTGTGATAGGGCATTCCCCTGATGTTTACACTTAAATATATTTGTTTAAACAGATGAATGTAGCACCTTCAGGTCTCTGAAAATTGGATCCAGCGTTGAAGTTTTATGAAGACATTTAGCAAATACCGTATGAATAACTGGGGTTTTCCTAACTGAACTAAAAACTGAGGGAAAACGGGTGTGTCTTTGTGTACAGTATATGTATGCAAATGTCTTGTTTCAACTTTACATTTCACATAAAATGGGAAGACATTACTATACGTTTTGGATTATCTAAAATTGCAGCCTCAATTAATTCTGCGATTAATTGCAGAATCCATTTTAACTTGTATTTTTTTATTAAGCGAAAGCACTGAAAATCAGACAGTTTTGTCAACCTAAATTATTTAAGATGAGCTGATAAAGTGTTGGCAGAGAAACATTTGTTGACTCAAGATGTCCAGTTTTATGGCCTTAGATAAGCATAGAGGATCTGTTAACAGCCCGACCGCTTCACTGTGCATCTCAACACCAACATGTCCACAGGAAAGCAGCCCCTTCTCTCTGACTGCCTCTCACTGAGCCCACCAACAGACCCAAATGCAGGAGGAACTTTGATGGAAAATCATTTTTAAACAGCCAGATTTCCAGATGAAAGAGAAGGGAGGATAGAGAGGGAGAAAGGAGAAACTTAGATAGAGCCTTTAAGTGTTGAAACCCGTTCCTTCTTTCTTTTGGTTGTACTCTTCTGATTTCCCTTCCTGTGTTGCTGTGTACCGATGATAATCAAGGAGCTCTGGTGTGTATTTTTTAGTTTCTTTATATCTGTATTTTTTTTTCTTAAAATCAATTTTTGAAAGAACAGTAAAGCTACCATTCATTCTTTCTAGAAAATCTTTCCTTTAAAAATATCCTCAGATGTGATAATGAAAACACTTATGTATAGACAAAACCGAGTGGAAAATGCTTTTTCATTTATTGATCTGTCGTCTTTTTTCTACGCGGATGAATAAAGACTTGTGAGAGGAAAACCAGTTTTCTGTGTCTTCTGTGTGTGTGTTTGTATGAATTGGGTGGATCATGAAAGTAACAGCAAAAGGAAGAACATACCAAAAAAAAAGCACCATGGTGGCTTAAAAAGACACACAAAAAAGAAAATTCAATGGTAGACTGAGATTATTAATATGATTTACGACGAGACGCTGCAAACCTTGTTAAATCACACACACTGGATGAATACATCAGCTGCTTTATGATTCAATTTGGAGGAACCCGGCAGACCGGAGTGAAGCCACACACTTATTTAAGTTTGCACGCGTGTTTTATGTTTTAAAGAAGCGAGGCTGCGTGTGAGAGCGCTGCTCTGCTATGTTTGGGTGAAGACATGTCTCTCATTCTAAGTGAGTGCTAATGCTTGTGTAAGCATGGATCAATATAACGAACACAAGAGTGTATAAGTGTCCATCTTTGACTTACTGCTTGTGATGGGCGTTTGAGAAGGAAACATGCAGAAAGCATGAAGAGATTGCTTCGTGTTTAAGAGCTGAATTATACGACAGATTGAAGGATGTGTGATTATTATACTTCTGTGTTTGAAGCTCACTGCACATTACTCTCTTTGCTCTTAACAACAAAGGCCTGAGATCTCATCAGTCACTATGCAGGCCTATTTGATTTTACTGTCAAAGTCCATTATTGATCCTAAGGCCCTCCACCTTAATTATTCTAACTGGCATTACACCCGAAGAATAAGATGCACACCCAGAGTCAGGCGTGCCCGTCGCTTCAGTCTGAAATTTAATCTCACGCTGCCACAAATGGGATCAAAGGGGGAGTCTTCCATTAAGTTGCATCTACTAACACATCACTTTTCTAAAAATAATTAATCTGGGAGAAAGACTGCTGCTGAAGCACAACAGCAATGTGTCACGTTTCACTGTTTTCTTTTTAAATCTATTTCATTCTCCGTGTGTCGCCTCTTTGCTTTTGACAAATTGGGCCGCTGATGTGCAGGAGAGCGGTTTAACTTTGTGTTTTCTGCACCACCGTGTTGTGAAGGGTGATTTAAGGCTGCACCGTAAGGTAAAGGAACCCTCCGGTGTCTGCATGGATAATAGGCCTATTTAGTAAAAGGTCAATTTATTCCCTCTAAATGCGCTTGTTTCAGGGTGGTCAAACAAATTCTTGATCCAAGTATTTTTACACGGTTAGTTTGAATGCAAATTTTCCCACAAATTGCAGGTATCCATCAGAGAAAGCTGCATGGCGGATCACACATTTGCATTTTCTTTTAGACTTTGAATTTAAAAAACAGTAGTCTATGATAGAGCACAACAACAGTTAAAAAAAAAATAAGGGCACTAAACAAATACAAGCACATGAATAAATATTGTTATCAAATGGGGGTGTGGGCATGTGGGGGCGTGTGTGTGTGTGTGTGTGGTAACTTCCCAAAGAACTGTTTGGAATCCAGTATTTGTTAATTATTATAGTCAAAGCGTTAACACTTTGATTCCTGTGGCAAATTAAAAGCCACTGGATTGATGTGGTTCTATTTACTATGAAATCATAATAGAGCAAAATGCTTTATTAATTATATTTATTAATGAATGCTTGCTCTAACTAACATTTTCAATTGCATGAAAATTTAATCTCTATATATTTTGTCCCAACAAAAAAAAAATATAAAGGCTCAAATTTGGTGTCGGCAGACCAAATGTGTATCATTCTTGAGCTGCAGTCGGGGAACGAACAAAATCAGCACAGGGGTCAAAAACAGCCCCAGGACCGCACTTTGGACACCCCTGACACTGACATTGTCCCTTTTCTAATCTCTTTTGAATGGGGTTGCATCGAGTCCCACACACAGTAACTATATCAGCAAAACAAAATTAAAATTAAAATGTTTGACCAAAACTCAAGTTGTAATGTTGCAAATGAAATAGAAAAACTGCAATTTAAATACAAATTGGTCTTTTCCTTAATAGAAATTCAAATTTAGATTTTTTAGATGACACACTAACAGATGAGGAATTTATATACCATACTTTACATGACAATGTAAAAACTCAGCTAGAATTATTCCCTCTGTTGCAGGAGCTGGTAGATAATATCAACAAACTTCTAAAAACCTAATCCAAAGCAGAGTGACTATTACATTTATTTTCGTGGCCAAAGTCACTCAGTGTGACTTTGATTTTTCCTCTTGCTTGCGGCCATCACGACCTCTGACTCCAAATAGCATCTCTGTCAAATTAATTTTCTGTTTTTCATTACATCAAAACATCTTTCCTTTGTGTTCACCCTGAGCCATATTTTTTTGTTTATTTTTCACAGGATCATCATATAGTCTTCGTCAGAATGCATTTTCGCCCGACAAAAGAGACACATGCATTTTAAAATAATCCATTGTTGCTTTTCCTGTGTTTATGTCCTAAACTGACAGGATAAAAGGTGATTCTAAAGAAGCGTGAACTAACAGGATAACCAACACTGACAGGTTTCTTTTCACACAAACACACAGAGAAACAAGTGACACACCTCAGAGGGATGAAGTGATATAACAGCAGCAACAACAAAAACTTGAAGCCGCGGTGGTCTTTTGTCGCTTTGGATGGAGGGGACATGAGCGAAATAAACAAGGCAGGGAGCAAAGCAAGACGGCCTCTGGGGCGTTTTGACAACGCAAACTGTATAAATCAGGCTGCCTATCAGAGAGAGAGACACTTTAGTGTCACTGTTAAAAAAAAGAAAAAAGCCTCTAGTTAAAAAGGAGCAGAAGCTGTTCCAGCATAACAAAACTGTCCTTTGCAGCAGCCATCCTTTTTTCACTTCAACCTGCTTAATTCTCAGCCAGTTCACTGCTGCACTTTTTCTAACCTTGCTAGTAGGCAAAAGAGAATAAGATACTAAAGAATATTAAATACATTTACAACTTTAAGTATTCTTTGCGCTGCTTCCCTCATTATCATACTGGTCTTGAGTGAGTAGCATGCTCTTCTCTGCCTTGTAGTTTAGTATAAACCCTTGGATATTCAGTTCCGTCAGCCCTCCACATGGTTAATCCATAAAGAGAGGAAGAACTCCTCCAAAGCTTTGACTGAAGTCGACCTGCCTCTCCTGGGCCGGACCACCCAGACACCTCGGCACGTCTCCTTTCAGGAAACTTGTGATTCCTCTGGAGCAATGACTCTCAGCCTTCCCTTCAGCAGAAGTAGGCACATCTCAGCTCCAAAAAATTAATAATTAAATTCCAAGGAGCACCCTAAATTATTCATAGTGTTAAAAATGCCAGACAGTGAACTGAGAACAGAGCAGAGCTCCGGCACAAACACCGACAACTCACTGCCACTTGCTGAACTTCAATCCAAAATAGAAAGCAAATGAGAAACACAGAAGTGTTGATAATTAGAGTCCAAACCATACATTAACACTGAACTTTTTGTCAACATTTAGCTGCAGGCACAAATAAAAGGGACTTTTAAGTTAAAACAATGATTAGATCAGCTTTTCTGTTTCAGTAAGCTACAAATAATTAGTTTTGATTCGTTTTTTTTTTTTTACCAGGTTTGCTAGAAGCTGTACGTCAAAGTTTTAGTCAGGGGAAAAGGACACTTCCTCTTCCCCATTTTTCTTTTTTATCACCTTAAATCTTGTTTTAAAGGATATTTTTTGTGGTATAATCCCTCCATCCCCCACTGACAGGAGAAAGTTCCTAGTGAAACAAAAGTTCTGATTGGCCACAAGGGCTGGTTTTAAACCAAGTCAGTAACTGGGTTAAAAAAAAAAGTGAAGCCAAAAGATGCACCCAACGCTCTCTGTGCAGCCGCGCCCCAAACCAGCCCACTCTAACCCAGAGGCAGATGGGCAGTTATCGAGCAGCGTGCCAAAGACAGGATCCTCTGTCTCCAGGCCATTATTGAGCCAGCCTGGAGCCTAAATATATTAATGATAAAAAATAAAAAGCAACAACAGAGTTGGAAAAGGCAAGAAATTAAAAAAAATAACTAAAAACATTACAAAATGTCACCGAATTTTTCTTACTTTTCAATATTCATAAAAGCACAAGGATGGAGAGCGACAGACCGTCAGCAGCAGAGGAAGAAGTCATCAGGTGCTGCTAACGGATTGAGATCTGGGCTTTGTGACAGCCGCTCCAAAAGCATCAACTTTTCACTTTATAACTGATTTTGGATGTTTAACTCATTGTTCATTTGGAAGAATTTATATGTGCCCAAGCATCAAGTTTCTGTTTGATGTCTTCTGATGTTGCTACAATATTTCTAAATAATGTTACAGTGAATCTGCACCAAGTAAAACCAAAAAATCGTGAATCAGTATACTTTTCCCCAAATAATTTGGAGTTGCGCCAAAAAGAAGAGGTGCACAATAATCCTAACTAAGTTAAGACAGAAAAGATTTAGTGTGATTTAAAGTCAGACAGTGTAAGAAAACATCTGGTTAAGAGCTGTAAAATAAATGTCAGCACTTCCCTTCTGGTACAGCTGGTGCACCAATTTCAGAACAGATACCACAGGAAATGGCTAATTTAGATTTATTTTAATAAACTCAGACTTGCAGATTTCTATGTGTTCAAATATTTACTTGTTTGTTTTTGCATATTAAGCATTTTCTTGCAAACAGCTTTCCAATAATGGTCTGGTTAAGCACCAGCGCGGTTCTCTAAAAAGCCCCAGCATCCATTGTTGTAAGAAGTCTGAGGTGGATTTTGACTTTGGTTACATCGAAATCCTGTTGTAGAAACCAGCATGTTTTCTGCTCAATATTTTTGAAACTTTCACTTGTATCACAGTTGGTGGGATTCATTCTTGTATCGATTTGTGTGACACTGCTCCCTTGTCTTCCCTTTCTTTGTCCCCTTGGCTATAGACTGAGCTCAAAGGTCTAATTATAGAGAAGTAGCGGTGCAGCGTAACCAGTTTTAATATGGTGAAAGAATACTTAACACGTCACTGTATGACAAACAAGTTAATGAGATTCTCCTGTTTTAGGTCAATGAAGCTAAAAATGGAGGCGCTCTATTTGCTTTTTCACACAGCTGTGCTCCTCAAAACCAACAGATCAGCCCATCAGTCAGTCCAGCTCTAAGGGCTGGACAATAGCAACAACAGGATTTAAGTGGATAACAAGCTCCTATAAATAGTCTTGTCATTTCCTAAGCTCTGATAATGCAGCAGACTCGACAGCACGCACATCAGGCAACATTTCACAATAATGTCTGATAGATCGCAATTACAGGATGGTAATTGTGCACATTGTGTGCCGTGTGTACTCCTTGTACCCTCTGCATGTGCGTGTATGCAATTATGTGACAAAAGCATCATCTGTGATGAGGACATGCGAGTACACAAAGAGCCTCACTTGTCTTGTCTTCGCGAGCTGAGAGAAGAAAAAATAAAAAGAGAGGACGAGGACTCAGGTCTCCTTTAAAGCCCATTTTAGAGGCTACAGTTATACGGCCCGTGTACTTAATTCACTAAGCCATTACTAAAAAGATGAAAGAAAATTGAGGCTTAATGTAAGGCTGCATTATACTTTATCATTTAAATAACACTGCCTACAATGAGGATAATCTTCCCCCAATGTGTTTTTAATTTCCATGTCAAATTTCCTTCTAATCCCAACTTCGATGCCTTAGTTTAGTCAAAATTATTTGCACAGCTCATTTAATTAATGATTAATGCAAATAATTAAAGTCTACATAGGAAACATCCCTCATTAAAAGGTAAATCCTAAATCTTCATAAAACTTGTTGGAAAACTCAATTCACTCATAACTGGAAATGCAAACGCTGCGGAATAATTAGAAGATTAAATGAACATAAACAGTAAACAAAATGTTACTTCTTCGTGCATCGGTGGCCTTCACATAAAACTGGAACTTGAAAAAACATCTCTTACAATTGATTTAAAGCTTCTATTGTGTTTAAAACACAGCATGACCAGACAGCAGTTTTCTACATTTCTGATCTACTTTATTGAGCTTCTCTATTTTACTTCATCTGATCAATGAGCTCCCACTGTTCGCTGGTCACAGTAAAGGTTTACATCAAGGCTTTTAAAATCCATGTTACCAGACGTTTTAGGTTTATTTCTGGCCATAAGGTTACTTTTTGTTGAGTTATTTAAAAAAAAAAAAAAAAAAAGTCAAAGAATTGTCTAATTGGACAACTTATAGCCCAATCATGTTAATTTGTTGTTTAGTCAAAGCAGCAACTTGTGTTTATTGACATAATTGTTTTATGAAATGTAGAAATCACAAAAGATATGCAAAAGAAAATACAATTAAAGAAATGAATTTCAGCTCCACCAAAGTCAAATTTCACTGTTGGGCTTTTGTGCATAATTATTTCCATAATCAGCTCAACTCTCTGTGGTACAGCAAGCTAAAGATAATTGTGAATAAAATTTATTTTAGGACACCAGTTTGTAGATCACTGCTTACATGGCATTTGTCATAAAAACAGTTACTCTGAACACGTGTAGAGCCTTGCGGTAAAGTGATATTACCAGTTTCTGTGTAGGGAATAGATGATTCCTGTTCTGCAAGATAAGAGTGACGTAAAGGTCTTGTACAATTGCTACAGTCACAATGCTACAGCTGAGAGGAAGTGCTTTGAGTCCCAGTCTTAGGTGACATATGATCTGCATAAATGTTTCCTTTTTCTTGGCTTAGTGTTTGGCCCCCATTTATATATTGCAGTTTCAAGTTAGATCAGTTGATTTCCTGCAATGTTTTTCTCCTGATAAAGTCTTTCTGGCAAGTTCGACTGACTGATGTTGTAGGTGTATTAAGGTGCACATTCTGTCCAAGTCATTAAATCTGTTTCACTTCATCCCATTTTAATCAAATTTAGCTGTGTAGATAACAGCAATGTGTAAATATATGAAATGTTGACATGACAAACTCATAAAAAATTAAATGCAATTTTTAAATGCAATTAATTTTTAAGCTACAGTCCCCAGTATTGAATTTTAAGAAACTGATGTAATTCATTTTCCTTTAACGCAGCTCTCATGACTGAACTGAGGCCTATTTTTAATTATTTCCACTTCCGTTTCATCATATTAAACAGAGTGAATACCCATCCTTCTTAATATAAAATACATAAGTAATATGGGTTTCACTTTGTCATGTATAAACATATAATTTCAAATATATAAATAATATTTATTATTTGTAAGTGCAAACTAAATCACTTATTTGGAGAAAGATTTATATTCTAAATACAGTTAAAATTTGTTTATGGGTTAATGAAAAAAAGAGTAGTAAGTGGCAAACAAACATTTATATGCATCGTCGCACTTTTTTAAAATTTTCCTTAAAGAAACAGAAAAGGTTTTCTCATAATAACATGGGTGTGCAACTTGCAGTTCTGAAACTACATGTGGCTTTTTTATGCCTTGCAGTGACTCTAGATAAAAAACACCATGAACTGAGCAGTGTTTTTTACATAACAAAATAACAAGCTTTATGTTTTTTTAACTGCTTTTATGCAATATCAGGAGATAGAGTTTACAAAACAAATTATTTTTTGTTTAGTCATTCCCCTTGACAATTGTTTTTATTTTTAGTAAAAAAAAAAAAAAAGGTCGGATATTCTGTAGTAGGAGAGAGTAACGATGGCTCTGTAAGCTGTAAATAGAGCTGACCCCTGAATTAGGATTGTCACAACCACTGTTCATGTATAGAAATGTTTAAGCAAAATCAACTTGTATGTTATTTGTAGACATTTGTAACCTTGTTCTCACTGAATTCTGATGCATAATATTTTAAACAATTGTTGAGCAATAAAATCTACATGTGTTAAGATGTTGGCTTTTTAGGCAAAGAACTTCTCAAAGCAGACTTTGTATTTTCTGCAAGTAGGAGGTCAGTTGTCCTGAAAAGTTTTAGTTACCTTAAACAGGTGTACATATAGAAGGAATTGTTTCTCTTTAGTAAGTACAGTTCCACACCTTTTTCCACTAAATAACTTTTCAGCTTCTATAGAAAGGAAATGGCAAAGAAAACTATGCAATCTGAGCCATTTGTATGTTTTAATTGCAAGTAATTGTTCAGTTCTTACCTCTTTGGTGCGGTCTGAGCCACACAAAAAGTTTCTAAAGGTGGCCCACAACCAAAATCATTTGTTTGTGGTTCATTTTATTAAGAACCCAGTTTTTTGTTTGGCTTTATGGCTTTTTTATTACTGTTGTAATACTTTATTTTTATGCCCAATGTTTTCAGCATCGCTCCATTTTGTTCTCCAAGCAGTTTGGGTCAAACTTGAGCTTGAAAGATGCTATAAACTGAAGCAGATTTAAGTTCTTAAGTTGCAAGCTATAATCCTTTATTTGAACTTCAAATGCTTGGCTGTGTCCAACGAGTATGCAAAACAAACTCCATCAATAGTTTCCTATTCAGTGCGGGTGCCATCATTAATGTCCGCTGGGAACAACAATTCTACAAAACAAACACATTTGAACGCAGCATTTGCCTTGTTGACAGAAACTCTGATGGGCCAAGTGCTGATGACCAAGCTGCCTCCTTTTCCCTTTTATTCCCTCATTCACTCCATCTCTCTCCATCTCCCACATTGGCCCAATCAGGCTAATGAAGCTCACACTTCCTCCATCCCTTCCTGCTTGCTAAAGTGCCGATTGATTGGAGGGGTGGGAAAGCTTTTAACGAGGGAGGGGTGGAAGAGAAATAATTAGCACAAATGAGCTTTTCTGCAAACTCCCCCAATTTGGCTGTTCTCCTTCTGTTTATTTACTGACCCGGAGAACATTAGGGATTAACTCTCTGAGGATATGTTAACTTCTCAACGTCAGTGTGTAAATCAGCGTGATGCTGCCAATTTCTTTAATGCCACTTTTTGCGGAGAGATGATGTCTGAGCTCAAGAAACAAAGTGAAAAGTGACAGGAGAAGACGCAGTTCAAACTAACTAAATTGAGACACAAAAGGGACACTGGAGCATTCCTCGGACTACTGAGGCAATGAACCCTGAAAACTAAAACTTTTTACTTCAAAGTAAACATCAAGCCCGTTACTAAATGACCAGTAAACCACTCTTTCTGACAGTTTTTCCATGATTAACTTAGACAGTTCAGGACTGAACAAAAACTAGAGCAGTAGAAATGTAAAAAACCACACTGCTGTGTAGTCACAATTCCCTACAGGCTCCAAACTTCACCCATGGCAAAGACACAGACAGGCGAGGACAGAGTGGACCTAACGCAACCTCAGTGCAGCGAGAAACACTAAGAAACATGAGTGTTAGTGTTCACGCACATCAAAAAAGCCAAGATACAAGAAAAGAACAGAAATCTAAGCAGAGATAAATCTCTGCAAGAATCAGTTTTTAAAAACGGGGCCCAAAGCAAACAACAGCAACATCTCTGAGCATTATTCATTTTTCTGTGTTATTAAGGATTTCGTGACAAATATTCAATTAAATGGAAAGCTCTACAGAAGACTGCCTTTATAAGAATTACAGTAATCATAAGACAAGTAAAAATAATCATAACAGATTTGAACAAATTTCATAAAAAGTGATGTTAACAATAAAAAAAAACATGCGCAACAAGTGTTAATTTGGATGTGAGCAGAGGAGCTTACTAATCTCCATTTACACCTGACATCTTATTCTGTTGTGATCAAATCAGTTTAACTGTGACTGAAAATAGTGACTAATTATTTTAGCCATAAAAATCCTTGATTAACATAATTATGTAGCATATCGCTGCAGTATGTAACAGTATGTAATTTTTACAAAAATATGATTTTACATATTTGTTCAAACTATCACCGTGTCGTCACACTACAATATGAGACAGATAATCTCTTCACCTCTGAAGAAATGCACACTCCTGGTCAAAATCAACCAAATCAGAACCAGGCTCTGCCTCCGTAGTCTCCTACTTATTTGAGATTGAGTTAAAAAGGTCCAGAAGGGCAAGAGAGGCATCCATCTCCTCAGAGACGCTCTCCATCTTATTCCAGGGAAACCTATGATGATCTGTCAGGGAGTTCTGGGTCTGTTCTCCTAGTTAGACATGCCCGGAAAACCTCTAAAGAAAGGCGTCAGGAGAGACTCTTGATCAGAAGTGAACCATCTTAGCTCATTCCTTTTGATGCAGAGGCACAGCTTCTCTACTCTCCAGCAATGATGTTTGACGAAGCTTCTCACCTTATTTCTAAGGTTGAATTGTCTGCTGCACTGCCAAGCCTGTATGATGTCATATCAAACATCAATACCCGTCATCTAGGGTCCGTCTGGCCAATAAGGGAAGCTGATGAAATCAGTTTCTTTCCAGGATCTTGTTTTTTCCATCACAACCAATATCTTTTGACCATACAGGAGGGTTGGAATCTAGAAAACCCAATAAATTCACAGCTGAACCCAAAGGCTTTTTCTTCACCATGAGCGACCGGAGCAGACCTTTTATTACTGCAGATGAGGCTCCAACCCCTTTATGCATCTATGGCTCCATCTTACCATCAGTCATGAACAAGACACTATGATATTTTAACTCATCTTCAGATAAAGATTCACAAACCTGAGCAAACTGTTGACTCTTTAGAAGGAACCGTGGCCTCAGACTTGGAGCAAAAAAAACATAAAACATTACTTTGGCCTTTTATCAGTCGCTGCTACATTTCAATAGAGGAATGCATCTCAGCTACCAACTAAGCACTCTGAAACATCTTGGAGGGAAAACAACTCACAATCAACGTAATTGTTTGGCTCATAACAGTTTGGGGAAATTCAGTGGATAAAGTATGGAGTCTTGGCTGCAGATCAACTACCTGGACTGTAACATTCTTCTTTTTTGTCAGAAACAAAGAAACACAGTCAGTTTCTCTGTAGGTTTGATTGATAAGTGCCTTTTAAAATGTCTTGATTGGATACATGTGTTGTTGAGAATGTCACCACCACCAGACCACCACACACACACTGCTCTGTCCCACAGCAACTAAATATAAACTTAAGATAAATAGGGAGAAGCTTTTTTTCTCTGGTAGGTCCAGAAGAGACTTTACTGGTGCTGCCTATGGAGTTACTTGCACTTGTTGTTGGTTCACTGCTCTGTTCTTCAGTTCCCAAAGGAATTATTGAAAGAAATCACCACCTCACCTCCTTTACCAGTGGGAGCCTGGATGATAATGTGCTTGAAAGACCCTGATTTTCTAATATCTCTGCTTGACAGCGTACAATAAGAGCTCATTTTAACACTATTTTTTAGGTTGTTATGTAATTCTGAAGGAATATTTTCTAAACTCCAGTAAGTTTGAGTATGTGGTTGCAAAAAACAACTTTTAAAAATTACTTTTATATAAAAATACTAAACCATAAATATTCTGAGAATCCCTTAAACTCATTGACATTAAGACATTAAGACAGGTGGTTTAAGTCATAGTTTGTCAATTCCTGGCCAAAACAAGGATCAAAATTATTATCAACAAGAAGAATATGAAATGTAAAATCTAACAAAAAATAATGCCTGACCCAATAAATATATTTTGAACTACTGATGCAATACAAATTTGCCTGGTGAAAAAAAAAATAATACAATTTCCGCCTCACATTAGTCATTCTCCTATTAATCAGAAAACAAAAGCAAATCTAGAAATCCGCTCAACAGTCATTTCACACCTTTATGCTTTTACCTCTTTCACCTTTTATTAGATTTTGCATATCACAATGTAATTTATAGGCCTAAAGAAACCTGATGGCATTTTTATGTGACGAACCAGACAGTAACCCAGCAACTGCGTCCTATTTTAATGGATAGTAGAAAGAAGGAAATGTCAATTGTGTTGCAAGGGCTTTGTTGACAGAACATCATATTTCCTCTGAAACTGAATTTGCATCAGCAATGCCAATTTGCCTCTGTAAGAGCTTTTGTATACAAGCATTTGACAGGCGTGTTATAAGAAGCTAAGCTGCCCATTAGCAACTGCTCCACAAAACACCCAGTCAGCTCTTTAGGGCTACTGCTATAGGAACTGGAGCTAAGAAGGAGCAGTAACTACAGCAGGGAAAAACATTGCAGGTCACCAGGGATGTGTAACCTGTTCTGCTTCAGAAGAGCAGCATATGAGCTAACTTTACCTTTCAAGTAAACAACACAAGTCCGGCTTAATTAAATTTTACAGATGTTAAAAGCCTGGCCGAGCGCGCCACCACAAACACACAAGGCGCTGATAATTTTAGCACCTGTTCTAAGGCGTCCTAGAAGCCCGTGGTTTTCTTCTGCAAAAGCAAAGTCGGAGTGACATTTTGCATCTTGTAATATGAGCTCGTCCTAAGAGGAGCTGACAAGCGCTCTAGGGTGGATATATGGTAACTGCAGCAAATACGGAGACGGAGAACATACGCTGCAGGGCCTGCGAGACCTCAGCTGCAGGAGCAGTCTCTGTTTTGGGATTTCCAACAGAGCCTTAGACCCCTGTTACTACTAGTGAGGCAGGGTGGATCACAACAAGCAGCCTCCCCTGAGTGAAACCTTAGATAATTGACTTGGTGACAAACTGCCAGTGCCTGAAATACAGC
Source organism: Xiphophorus maculatus (assembly GCF_002775205.1). Taxonomy (NCBI): domain Eukaryota; kingdom Metazoa; phylum Chordata; class Actinopteri; order Cyprinodontiformes; family Poeciliidae; genus Xiphophorus; species Xiphophorus maculatus. Next base: position 13,720,307 of record NC_036465.1, on the reverse strand, counting down.
CTTGAAAACATTCATTACTGAGGCAAGGAGAAAGTACTACATCTGGCTACAACTTGATTACCCTCTGAAAACGGCTACATGTGGATACTTTAAACAAACAGATTAACAGCTTAAACACAGAAATTTGGTGGTTTTCAAAATAAAATACTCAATCCTTGACCTGATGCTTGAAAATCCTTCATAAAGTGGTTATGCATCCAAAATTACCATTGCATGTCCAGTTTTAATCCAGTAAACAAAGTAACTCCAGTGCAGGTGAACTCTAAGAACTTATTTTATTCTCACAAAGAGAAATTTTGACCAAGCAGCTGTGAAAGTAGGGCCATCTGCCAGGCCGGTTTCTGGCGCTGAGAATTGCGATAAGCCCCAGTGACAAAGCCAGCTAAGAATCAGTGAAGCCTTCCAAAAGTAGTGTGACGCCGTGCTGCTGTAGAGTAATGCTCTCATAAGACGCTCTACCTGCAGAGCCAAGGGTTTGTAGGTTTTATCCTCTTAAAAAAAGCTGGGAAAAAAAAATCACCAAACAGGATCAAAGAGCACATCCTCCCCTCTAGCTGTTCTGGTAGATGTCCTGCTGCTCGAGTCCATTTATTTATGGCTTCCCAACAGTCCGATACCTTCAAACCTGATAAACACAAAACCCTCTACAGCTCCTGGTCATCATCCAGCATAAACCTCATAAGAATCAATGAAAGATCCTCCACCAAGAGATTTATATTTAATCACCCAAGTAAAAAAAAGAAACAGTAAGATTCAAATATTAATGCTCATCCCATTGAAACCTCCATCTATCCATCAAATATATTATTAAAAACTGAGTGCATACTGACAGATTTTCTAAATCATTGAATCTAAAAGATACTCTGCCCTCCTTTTTAAGCAAAATAACTCTTTTGAAATATAAAAATTTTCTTCTAAGTGCTAATCTATAAAGTTTTAATTCAATCAAGGCTATTTGTATATCACTACTTCACAACAGATGTAATCTAAAGAGACTTTTCAAGACAAACAATTCCAATTTATTTGCAATTACAGTAAAGATAAAAGGTAAAGGTAATTTTATTTATGTAGAACATTTTCAGAAACAAGGCAATACAAAGTGCTTTACAGGAATTAAAAGGAAATACAAACAAAATAACAAACCAAAAAAGAAGAAAAAGCTAATAATGTTGATCCAAAGTAAATAAACTAGATATTCCTATTCAGGGTTGGTAGATAAGTATAAGTAAGTATTCTCTGGACTTTCTAAGTGTGCTCTAAATTTGTAAAAGTAATTAGTACTCCACAGTTTCAAAGTAATAATAAAAACCAAATGTTCCTGTTCTGGAATAATTTTTTCTGGAATATTAGTTCGTTCTAATTCTTTTTCTGGGTTGCAATAATAGGAGTCTCTCTGCATCTAAATACTGAGTACTCTACAGTTTCTAAATTATAAGCTAAAGAGTGACTAATAAACTAGAGCCTCTGGATTCCAAGTTTGTTCTAGTTCCTTTTCTGGGTTAAAAGTGAGTACTACACACTTTCTAAAAAAAAAAAAGTTTTTTTTTTTCTTTTTTAGTGTTAAGTTTTTGTTCAAGGAAGCACGATGTGACTTGCTGCCAACTTTACAGAACAGCCAACTTAAACTTTTTAAAGTAAAATACACTTTGAATGGTCGAAGAAAATGTTAACTACCCAGTCAAATATTTTACTGGTCACTAATGTATTGTGTCATAGTTGTGTCACCAATGCGGGAGTGCAGACAGAGACACGTAAGAAAGCTTGAACTGGTACACAGTATTTCTAATGAAAAACATAATTAGTCAATCACAAACAAATAAAAAACAACCAATCAAAATCAGATTCTTCAAGAAAAACATTTACAAAAGCAAACTAAAGGGCAAGCAAGAACATCGTATGGATATGAACATTTGAATTTGCAAGTTTAGGAATATTTAGTGCACATGGTACTACATTGTTTTTTTTTTAGTCATTGTACAATTTTAGGCCATGTAGAAAAACTTCACATCGCATCTTCCTCAATAAAACTGCTGCAGAAAACAGCCAGCCAGAGTCACAGTCCGTTTCCTGCCAGCAGAAAACAGACTCTGTAATTTCAATAGAAGTCATGGCGACTTCAGGTCTCTTTGGGGTAATAAAAGCTTAAAATCAAGCACAACAATGAGTTTATGTTATCAAATATCATAGCACATGTCAAGAACGGTACATGTCAGCTGACTGGTGATTCAGACACGTTTTACTTTATTCATAATAGCATCTAAAGCAACAGTTCAGTGGTAGAAATTGAATGCTGTTGTTCAAAATGAAAATCTGCCCCTGTAACTTGTAGAGTGATGAAATTTTCCCACCACTTCCAAAACTGTAAATCCATTTTGCATGTGGCAGGTGAAATATTCCCACATTGACTAAAGTTTTAATCTCCCTTCTTAGTAAGAAACTCATCAATGCCTTGAGAGAGAGAAACCCTACACAATACCTGATAAAGGTTTACTGTAAGGATGAGTTTTGGGTCATTTGTGATGATTTGCTATGTTAATTGTCCTCTTTCCACTGTATTATGTTTGCTATTAAAGGATGTTTGGTGATCTGAAATACATGAGCATTAAAATAAAGTAAAAACAAATCATTCTGGTTGATAAAACGCACCATGATAATTTTTTGTGAAATGCAAACTGTCTGCGACAGACTAATGTATTTAGGAGAATTTCAGGGTTAGATATTGTACACTGCTGTCCTTCTGCTGCATTACTATCTGACTCTTACTGTCCATCAGCATACCAGCGCTGCCACCTGTCCGTCCATCTCTGTTCTCGAGGTTTCTTATCAGCAAGGGAGGTTACAGCACAGTCCAGAAGACACTCGAGCTCCCACCCTGTCTGTCACCTGCCGTCCGGCTCTAATCTTGCATCTCTCAGCTGTTGCCACGCTGAGAGGGATTCCAGTGCCAACCAACAGCTTTATCTCTGACCAGCAGAGGAGAGACCCTATCTCCTGCCCACACATACAGTACATATGACAGCACACCTGTGCCGAAAAAAGACAACTACAACGGACAAAACCCGAAAAACACACGTGAACAGATCTGCACACAAACACAGAGGTAAGACGTAAAGTTCTAGATAAACTCAGGAAACATTCAAACAGACTCTAAATTGTAACCATGACAAGTGGTATTGAGATAGGACCAAAATATTATTAATCACTTGACAGTGCATGGTTTAATTTTAAGGACAGATTTTTATAGTCTGGCTTGAAAGATTTATCAGCGTACTCTGGTGCTGCTTTTCCTTCCACTGAATAAAAAGAGGACATCACAGTGAGTTTCAGAGAGGAGGCACTTTATCTGTTTTAAACCATTTTCAATTACACTGTAGCTTTGCTTTTCTGCAGAGGAAACTTGACCGAAAGTTGACTATAAAGTGCAAGTGAAGAACAGGATCTTTGTAGGTGAAAATGCAACTCAGTAGAGCCAAGCAAATTTGCATTTAATCAGTCTGAAAAAAGGTTTTAATGCAGAGTTAGTTGGAGAGACGTGAAGTGAGTGTAAGCACGCACACACTCGCTCTAAGAACTCATTTCTCCAACGACATTTCATTGTGCAATCCATCTTAATCAGCGAACCCATCAGAGACAATATATCCTCCCCTCCATCTCCATCTCCATCTCCAGACGGAGTGATTGAGGGGTGTAAAGAGGAGGATGTTTCTGCCCACTGTCTCCTCCCACCCAAACGTCCCCTCCACCCTCCTTACCAGGACAGCTCTTAAGTGCTTGTGGGTTTTTATGTTTGTAGTGTTTTATAGGAGTGGGCCGAAGCCAGGGGCTGTAAAAGTGTGGAATGAGGTAGAGGGTGGATGGAGGAGGAACGGGGGGCAGAGGAGGTAGGAGGAAGAGCTGAGAGTTACTGTAAATCCGATCTTTATAGAAAGAGACGCAAACAACAAACAGGAGGAGAGGAGGTCCATTTCAATCATTTGAAGGAGGAGGTCGAAATTCTATTCAAATCTTTTTTTAAATTTTAAAATGTAAAGTTACTATCAGGTTGTTTTAAATCATATTGCAATCAAAAATATAATTAGGCAGTAGTAAAAGACCTAAACAAGATATGGAATAACCGGTGGTTCAGTTTAGTAGTAATACTTTCATAACTCTGTTGGGAAAAATGTCTGCCCTTTTCTGCAAATGGAAGCCTGAAAGCTGATGCTTAGCCTGCAGCCGGTGGTTCATTTTACAGATAGATGCTGTATGACAGAGCGTTTTCCCAGGATTTACTTACATTGTGATTAAACAAATAAAATAAAAAAACTCCAACAGCCAACTTTATATGTCTTAACTATAAAGCACAGCTGACTGACAGCATTCAGCAACAGGTGGAAGAGGGAGAGTCTGTCCTTCATACAGCTGGAGCAAATCCCAGCATAGTCATTTGGTAGTCGCAGAGAGGTTTTTATCCTTAACAAGTGTTCCAAGTGTTTAAACCAAACACTTGGATACAAAAAATGGTTGCGGTATCAAAATGCTACACTTTTTTAAACTACAAAAAGCAGTCTGTGTTATGCTTCCTTTGTTACTTTCTTGATTTTTGGTGCTCCTTTGGTCTGAATCAGATTGCATCCATGTATTTATTGCCGTGGTGCTCGTCTCTGTATCTGTGTGTCAACTTCTCTCTACCAGCAGCCACTGGAAGCCTCCTTTTCCCAACCTTCCCACCAGTCTGTCAGTATTACATATAATTGGCCACACTTGGCTTCAACTGAACGCTTGCTGCCTTAGGGGCTAAATGATGCTTCAAGGCCTTTCTGAGGAGCCAAAGAAAATCCACAACACTCCCCTCCACATGTCAAAAACCAAAGGAGCTGTCTTGGAGGCTGTTTAAGCAAGAGTTTTGCTGTTAAGATTTGCAAAAAATCTAACTCCATCTCCATGCGATGCCGTCTCTCAATTCAATGTCATCGCAATTCAGTGCGACTGTCACCCAAAGCCTCTTAGTCAATCAGTTAGTCACTGTGGAAAAAGGTCGCCCTCGTAGCCAACAAAGCAGCCACATACAAAGTCAGCTGGACAGCCAATCAGTCAGATAGAAAAGGATGTTCAGACTCTCCTGCCCAAAGCCGTTTTCAGGCTAACCTGTACCTGCTTGTTGCCATGGCAATGCAGAGCGAGATTTAAATACAAGCTTGTGACCTCTCCCCGTCTCTCTTATCTTCTTATTTCCTCTCTCCCTGGTTCCTCTCTGGGTTTTCTCAGCCGGAGAGAGTGCCGACTCTCACGCTTCGGCTCTCAGTCATCACTCCTCCGGTGTTGTGGAGTTTTTTGCGCCTTCCTACTCTCACCTTGTTTCGTCCTCTCTGCAAAACAGCGCTTTACTAGCCGTTTCGTCTTGTTAATTCCATGCAACTCCGCATCCTGCAACTCTGTTAAAAACCCTGTAAAAAAGTACAGCCCAATACAAACTCGCCTCCCCAGACACACGCAGACTGTTACTTTTTGTGTAAACACTCATAATTACCTAAATATTTGTAGGCAGAGTCACAAGTACACACAAACAAAAAACCAATAACTCCATAAACGGGAGTCAACGATCAACATGTTTATTAGATGCTGGCACAGCATCCGCCTGCTGACAGTCAGCTGCCAATAAAAATCTATCATTTTGTAGCTGAAGGCTCATCATCAGGCATTGTTTAGGCTGGTCTGCCCTTCTCTCCCCTGATACAACGCCTGCGCCAAAACACAGATTAAATTTCCCCCAAATACTAAAAGTATCTCAGAGGAGACGCTCCTGGAATAATAAGCCAGTGTTTGGCTCCATCTAATGGTTATCAGTATGGATTTAATCCCACTTTCAGGCCTCCTGAAACCAAAGCTAATGAGAGATAATAAATATTGGAACTTAAATGAATGATTGCAACACAGACACATGAGGATTTCAAAAGCATTGCATATTCTGCCGTCTTAAATTCTGAATGTGCTTCCATTCATAAAAGTTTAAAGTCACATCCTATTTAAGGAGACAAATATTCCTCAATCAGGACTTCTTTTTTTTTTTTTACCAGAAAGCTGCAATAAAACAATTCAGACATTTACAACTGTTTTATTGTTCCTATGCACTGAAGCTTCTCATGTCCTCAAATTTTAGATTCAGTTTGTTTCTTAGGTTGAATCCAAGGTTCCTGCACAGTTTGTCCATCTATAAGTTCCAGCCTTTTTAAAATATGAAATACTTTAGTTTACTAAGATATCACAGTGTACTTATAGAGAAAACAGATTTTAAATGTGGAATCTGCAAAAACCAGAAAGCAGAGGGATGGAAGGAAACAAGGAAGAAAAAAGGGAGGACAAAAGAGGGGAACTAATGAATGAAACAGAAAGAGAAAATACACAAGGAAGGAAAGAAATGACCAGGGCAGAAATAAAAGAAGAAAAACAAAAAAGAAGGAAAAAAGGCAGGACAAGCAGAAGGAAAAAGTGTGAACACAAGAAAGAAAAATTACAAGGAAAGAAAGAAAGGAAAAGCACATTAAGAAAAGAAAAAAGGGTACAAGATAGGAATGTGGGTAGAGCACATTCCTATCTTGTACCCTACACAAGATAGAGCACAAGACATTAATAAGGGGTAGGATGCAGAGAGACTAAAGGATGGAAAGAATAAAGGACATCAGAAGGAAGGAAGAAAGGAAAGAAAGAAGGAATCAAGGAAGGAAGCAAGAACGGACGTTTTATATAATGGGGTAGGGAATGAAGCCAGGAGGTGAAAACAGTGATCTTCAAAAACTAAAGCAAAGTTCAGTCAAGCATAATGACTCTGGATTATAGATAAATGAAAACAGATAATGTCAGTTTTGTTCTCTTCATTAGCAGCTTAAAGGTCAAATATCATTATATTTTAGATGATGATATTTGACCTCAAATCCTTGCAACTATCAAGCATACATAAATCAGTACTGGCCTTTCCATTGATTTTCAAAGACAAGACCTTCATGGAGGAATCTAAGCACACTCCATGAATTACCAATTTTCTGCCTCAATTTAATAAACTCCAGTCATTGTGAAGGACTTTAGATTTAATGTACTTTACACCATTTCTTTAATTCATTGAGACTTACAGACATTAGTTACTGCATATTTACCCTGAAATACAGCATTTCAATCAGACTGGAACCTGGCTTTATCTGGATCTCTGAAACAGATTGATCTTTTTCATTTTCAGTTATTTTATCACAGATTCACTGCTGTGTTTGGGATCATTGTACTTTTTCATCACCATGTTTGGTCCAAGCTTGACAGATGGCCTCACATTTGACCTCCGATCCTATAAGTCAAGATGAAAAACACCATCAACCCAGCACTGTTCATGCTGTGCCATTCAGCCAAAAGTTAATATTTCCGTCTCATCTGTCCAAGCGACATATTTCCAGACATTTTGCAATTCATTCAGAGGCAACTTGCAAACATACAGTATATTGTTTATCTACACTATTTTAAAAAAGAGGAAAGTCCAAGCAATTCTTCCAGACAAGCCAAGCTGCTTTTCACAAGCCAACAGAGACCTAAATAGTCTGACATAGTAAGGCAAAGTCAATCCAAAGAATATATCCTACATATGTTTTCCACTTGAATTGACAATAATGAAAACTTTTTTCCTAACTGTAAATTTAAAAACCTAAGGAAGAAAATCATTTTGCTGCCAGCAAGTTTGTGCCACCAGCATTGACTTCTTTTCCCCATCAACCCCAAGCTGGTTGCAACAAAAATGACAAGAGATCAACTTCATACAATCAGCTCTGCAAACTTTTCACCAACTGGCATCAAATGATATGACTACATTGTACTATTGTATTGAATTGGATTGTATGCAACTGGGTCCATTAAAGTTGCTCTTTGCCACTGATCTTGTTCATAACTTTTAGGGGCGAGATGAAAATCAGCATCTTCAAATCCAAGACAATGATCTTGAGCCAAAAAGCAATAGAGTGCCCTCTACAGGTGAAGGAGTTTAAGTATCTCTGGGTTTTGTTTGCAAGTGAGAGGAATATGGAGCAGGAGATTGATTGGCAGAATGATGCGACCAATGTATTGCTTTGTCGTGATGAGGAGAAAAATAAGACGAAAGGCGAAGCTTGGAATTTACCAGTAGATCTACATTTTTACCCTCATCTATGGGTCAACCTTTGTCCATCTGCTGGTTTTAACGGATTGCTTTTTCCTCAGATGTTTTCAACACACACGCACACGCCCCCGCGCACACACACACACACACACACACCAAACTAGATGATCTTTTTGCTATGCACACAGAATGCTTTTCATCCAACTAATTAATATCATCACTGCTATGTCCTTGTTCATTTGCACGTCTCATTCGTCCTCTAAAAACTGGCTCCAAAGAACTTTGCTTAAAAGCCTGTGCTCTGATGCAGGCTTTAGAAATGTAATGTATTTTTGACCAAAGCAAAGATTTGCTCAAGAATGAGGAAGCTGTGACAATTTGGGAAAAGACGGAGAGCATCTCTTTCTACCTTAGGATTTCAAAGTATGTTCAAGTCTAATCAATGTCTCTCTTCACAATTTTTTTTTCAAATAAGTCTCTTCAAACATCTTTCCCTTTGAGAATTCATGAAAACCCTCCATGAGCTTCCATTTCTCAATCTACTTCTTCAAAACTTTTAAGATATTGGAAAAGACAAAATATGCAGTACTTTTTATTGAACATTTAGAAGATGCAGATATAAGAGATTTCCACTTCTCATCAAAATCTGATCTGTGTAGTGGAGGCAGAAATGGTTTATCTTATTGGTATATATTCTTAACTGAAATTAGAATTTTGTTGATGTTTTTATGAGCTACTAGATACATAAATTTCCCCTGGGATAAATAAAATATCCATCAATCTATATCTTTTTCACTGGCGTGAAATTTAAGCTTCTACTATTCATTCCAAGCTAAACAGTCCCTTGTCATATTTATATTGAAATTCTTTGGTATTTTTTACCAGCAGTTCTGTTGTTCTCACTTTCTTCAGTGGGGTACTCAAATTAGTTGAAAGAATATCTTGGAACACTATGCAGATAATCACTTGAAAGCCTCTGGCTGTTCTACCAACACGCTGGAAATACATTATGCACATAATTACAGCTCAGACACCGCTCACAGATGTTTCCTGCAAAATTTATGCATATGCCCATAAACGCACAGCCAGGCTAAATACTGCTGGAACCTTTTAAATTTATAATGCCTTTTATATTTCTCCCTTTTGTGTTTTTCAAAATGTTCATTCCTGTACATTTTAGGAAACAACGGTGAAAGGACAAAAAAAAGGGATTTTATTTTATGATGCAAGAAAATTATGATTTTTCATGTAGAGTGGCTGAAATTGTGCACAGACCAGTCTAAAACAAAATAGAACAACACCCATACCTGCATTGACAATGGCATCTATCTCCAGCTTGGTTATGTCACCACTGTACACGGAAATCTTCTGGTCTAACGTTTCATTCCTCAGGTAGCGACTCGACTTAGAGGCACCTGAGGACAGGAGCAAACACAGCCGGGCTCAGCTTGGTTTGCAACAGAAAATCTCTATGAAAAACAGGAATCAGCAGACGGGAAACTGTGACACTGGAAGCATGTGAGCTCCCTCTAGTGGTATCTTCAATTTTTGTCATGCAATTTACAGATTTATCACTTATTTAAATAGGAGGTTTACACAGCCACATGCAAGATTGGCTCTGTCACAAAGCCCTAGGCCTAGGCTGTTCACAGTTGCCTTGAGAGAAACTGAAGGACCGATTAGGACAATTTATCACCAGAGACGGAAGATAAATCTGTTCTGAAACAAGTAGAGGAAGAAACCTGCGTGGCTTAAAATGAGACATCTAATCTGTCATGTTCAAAATGTCTTCTTTAGAGAGTGAGAACACAAGGCCTTCCATGCTGTAACGCAACTAATTATATTTATTCCAGTTACATTTTACTTGAGAAACTTCAAGGATTATAGGAGTCAATTTACTCTCTCTACTTTTTACTTCTACTTGAGTGATATTTTGAAGTATAATTACTTTTACCTGAGTATAATTTCTGCTTACTCTACTCACTTCAAGTTGCTTCACTAAATGAAGAATAATCACGTTTTAACCTAAATGTACCAACCACATACTAACAGTTTATGTTGACCTGAGACTTCTTGTTTCTACACCATCTCTCATGTTATTTTCTATGTCCTGGTCATGATGTGTCATGACCAGGACATAGGTCATGAAACATGACCTGCACATAGGTCATGACACATGACCTATGTGTCAACGCTGTATAAACGCTGTTTAACACTATACGCTGTCACTGGAAGTTCTTTGCACTGCTGACACATATAAATAACTGTAAGATTTCAAGCATGTTAAGACTACTGTGGTATAAAAATTTGTCTTTTACATTCCTTGTTCATGTGTGTGACTTTATACTTCTATCATGTTCAAAATAAATAAATAAAAACTGTTGTGGAAAAGAGGGATTTGGTGTTTCAATTGCCAGATTTGGATATTTTGTAATTATGTAATTTATGTTTTACTTTTTTTTTATTATTTAATTGTAGTAAATACCATAATTGGCATATCATTTTACATTTTTGTTCATGATCAGTTAGAGCTTGAGAACCCTTTTTAGCAAATTCATTTTTACTCCTACTGGAGTATTTTTTATTTTTACATTTTACTGCTACACAATTAAAAGTATGTTGCAGTACAATTTCTGTCTACCCATCTCTGAACAGCATTAAATCACATACCCATTTTAGTATGGTTTGATCCCCTGCTAAGAATTCTTTTTTTTTTAGGAATAAGCATCTTAATCAACTTAAATATTTGTTTGTTTATGTATGATTTTGGTTTTTAAAAGAGGTTGTCACAGTATTTTGTAATTTTATGTTGGTATTAAAAGTTGTTTCTAATTCGTGAAAATAGTTTCATCGCCACCACTGCTTCACCGCTCTGAGTGACGCAGATGTTGACAGATGTGGGATGTCTGACCTGCTGTGGGAGTCCACACTGGAATGTCACCCAACGGCACCGAGCCAGAGGTTCTGTAGTAGCCGCGCCTGTCCTTCACGGACAGAGACAGCAGGAAATCTAGGGAAAAGAAAGAGAAGAAGGTTATAATCTAACAAGAAATCTTTCTAACCTCCTTAACCATTCCATATTATTTTATATAATTATTATTATTAGCTTCAATGTGTTTTACTGAGATTTTAGGTGCTAGACCAACATAAAGTAGTGTATAGTCCTGAGAATGAAATAATGAAAAGCATTTGAAAGGCTTTATAACTTACAATCTGAAAAGTGTGGAGTAGATTTAATTACTGCTGCTTTTACTCTGTTTCCTCAAAATACTCTACTTTCCAACTGTGCATAATCTACAGTTATTCTTGCCATTAATTTCATATCTACTGTTTCTTAATCTCCCCATAAAGAGATTAAGCTGAGCTACTGATTCCAACAACTTCTTGTTCTCTTCCTGCAGATGCTGCACTTGACAAGGTGTCTCTCCTAGGTAAAATCATACCTATTTCCCTCCTACACACTCTACAAACGGCACAGAGCTTATCTGTTACAATGACCCTTTCGGTGCTGATTTAGAGCTAAGATTAAAATTAAATGTGTGCAGTTAGCTGTAAATCTGACTGATTTGACTATAAAATTACTTGTATAAATTGGGATGGATGTTTTTGTAAGGTGCTACACATTTTTAAACTGAATCAAACAGATTATATTTAGGGTCTCAATGCAAATGCATGTGACACTTTTCAGAATAATATGCTTAATTATACTTTGCTTGTTATGTTGGTCGATAAATGAAATCCACAAAAAATCAATTTTATGTCTGTAGTTGTACTGAGTGCAAAACATGGGAAAGATTTAGGTGGTGTGAATACTTTTCTAATGTGTTTCAGAAACTGAAAAAAAACATTCAGAGCAAAGTAAAGCTTCATGTAAGATAAACTGAAAGTAGCTCAAGTAGCAGTTATTTTAGAAAGGCAGCACATACTAAAATATAAAAACAGGGAACCCTGCTTAAAACGAAGCTTAAAACTGCTAAGCTGACTGTCTACTGGGTTTTATACATTCTTATTTATCAAAAACTTATTACAACTTTTTGTACCAGCTGACAGTAGGTGTTTTTGTCTGAAAACTCTGTAAAATCTTGAAGAATTATTCCCTGCCACTGCTGGACATTCTCACCTTTGGCTTCCTTCCAGTCACTCTCAGCAGAGTCCAGGTTCATTTTTAGAGGCATGGCGGTTAAAACTCCAGTGTGGAAGGCCTGTACTAGAGCGCCTGTGCCCACCCCGAGGGCAGCACCGAGGGCAAACTTGCCCAGCCAGCCTCTCCTCCCCCTTGGTGAAGAGGAACCGTTAACCTGGCTGGATTTGCGAAGCGCCGCTGCAGTGGTGGAGAATCTGTCACCTCGGACTGCGGCGTTAATATGGCTTCGTACAGGACTCGTTACTCCCTTCCCTCTGAGCTGGGGGCTACCCGGAGGTAACAAGTGCCTGAACTTGACACCGGATGTCTGGAAGTCAGCTCGGATAAGGGACAGAGCGCTGCAGGGCAGGGCTCTGATGTGTGAAACTCGAGCTGACATGAGCACTGCCATGTGTAGGTAACACCAAGCAGACAGCAAAGAGTTGGGTTTCAAAGTTGAACGTGTCGGACACACTGCTGTTAGCTTTCACTTTCGATACAAACACACCCCTCACTGCAAAATCACATGTGCCATTTTTGTTTCGGAAGTTAACGTGTGGAATGTACCATCAACCAGGGGTGTTCCATGATCACCACTAACTGATTAAAATCAAGAAATATTAATAACTGCTGTATATTTCGGATTCTGGTAATCATAATAAAAGAAAAGAGTGGTATCTCAAATACATTTAATATGATCAGCGCTGTGTTTTATTATCTGTATATCCCATAATCCAGTGAAAATGGAAGAGTCGAAGCTAACGGTCACAACTCAGTGTGAGCTTTACGGCTGTCGGAAATTACACATTGGGGTAAAACAATGGCCGTTTGAATGTAACGGTGCTCTGACTATCTGTGCTACAGATTTTCCTACCGTAGCACCGACAGATATGTCTATGTGTTGGTGCTACGCGTCTAAAACGTCTACCGTGATGTTTACCAACCGAAAACTATAACAGGCTGTGTTAATGTTAAATATTGTCGCTGGATAACATTATTTGAGTGATGAGACTGAAGTGGAAGAATAGGAGTTATGCTTAGCATAGCATTGGAACAATTTATATACACGACAAAAAACACAAAACTATCACTTCCGTCATCAGAATATCCTGCCCGTTTAAAACGAAAAGCTATCCCAGATGTTTGCTCTAATCCTTTTATGAGAATATCCTCCCTTTTAAGAAATATTTTAAATAGGTATTTGTAAGAATGAAACACTTATCAGACGGGTGAAACAGGTCTTTATTGAAATGAAATTAAACACAGACATCGACAAAATCAAACACAGTTCACAGCAAGCTCTTTTTTGCGCTTTAATACGTTGTATGGCAGTCTATTATCTAATGCAGCGTGGCCACAATGTGTCCACCGGATTGAGCAGGTCACTGTGCACCTGAAACGATAGGATTTAATGTACACTAATATTGCATCGCTATCACAGCTTCAATATCTCACATAATATCGCTACCATGCTCTATTTACCGGACAAGTAATTCATCTGTTGGTTTTAGGGGTTTCTTTAAGGACGACTGTTGACAGACAAGATATGAGAGCAACAATGAGCATCTCCATCAATCAACAGCCGTTACAGCACTGGATTCTCTTTGACCTGCTTCAAAATAAATATTTACAACTTGGTACAAACAAATTATTCCACCTTAGCTCACTTCTAGCACACAAACAATTATAGCAGCACTGTTGGTGCATGGTGCTTCTAGCTTTTACTCAAACTGAAATAAATCAAGTATTTGTTAAACGGGTCTGTAACACGCCGTCTGCTATCAGAGGGCTGCTCTGTTTTTCAAAGAAAACATTTAAAACCCATTACATTATAGCAGTAAACTGTCATAGTAGAAGCATGTTTTCTAATTGCTGGTTCAATACAAACACAAGTTTCAGACAAAATGGGAAGATTTCTGAATTAAAAGGTCCTGTTCAATCAATTTACTCTATAAATGTAACAATCAAAAGCCAAATAACAAACTCATATGGTATTTTAAAACTCAAAATGCACATTTCACTTTACGCTGACTCAGAGCTGTTGAACATAATAATTTCCGACTATGAGCTGATCTCATTCATTTTGCAAAATTTTTTTGTTGGATAATAAATTAAGGAACAAAAAAGAAAATCTGAAGAGCCGCTTTGAAGCCAAAAGAGCTGACTCTTCTTAGTGATCCGAGCCAAAAGAGCCGGTTTTCTAAAAAGAGCCAGAATCCCCATGTTGCCATGATCCCCTCTCACTTCCCCGAGCTCAGACAGGTGGTCAGTACCTCACCTGCACACAGAGACCCCACACAGAAACTGATCTTAGAGTTTTTGATTCCCAGACGAAACATTGGCTAAAACAAATACATGAAGACTGATTTATACTGACCTATATTGCTTTTTCTGATATACATTCTGATATGCATTTTTATGTTTTTCTTGTTTAAAGTCGCAGAAATTCAAGGTAGGTGTCTGTGTATAAGACAGGAATTTTTAACTTTTGATATTGTTACTTCTACCTTCTTTTTAGGCATTTTGGACATTTTTTTTTTTACTGTTTTCAAAATTTAATCAATGAATCTGAAATTAATCTTTTAAAAATGTTTAAAAAATGCACCTTTAAATGTATGTACATGACAAACCGTGACAATATTTAATTTGTTTTTGGTTTCACTTAATAAGGCACTGCTTTATGTGAAACATTTTATAAATTTTAGCAAACACCTAAATTAACATTGTTTTTTAGCCAAACCAAAGAAACATGTCTTTTGAAATTAAGGAGTAATCTCACACACCCTTAAATTACTAACATCTGGCATGGCAACTCACACAAGTGGTTTAAATGTGAACGACACACAGATGTTGCGTAATATGTCATTCAACACAGGCTGTCAGTCAGAAGTTAACTGGTGTTCACATTTCCGCCTGGCGGAAACTGACAAAGAAAAAAAGGAACAAGATTTTCTTTTTTTTTTTTTTTTTTTTACACGGGTGACACAAGCAGCAAAGGCAGAGGCTTCAGCACACACCACAACCTGCCCTACCCAAGAGAGGCAAGACTGGTGCAAGTTCTCACAGTAGACCAGGGAAACGTCTTCAGCTGTCTGACAGAGACAAGAGGAACCCACCAGGTCCAGTTCTTAAAATCGTGGACGAAGGAGACTGACGGTACTGTCTTTTACAAGATGTCTGTGTGTGCGGGCGAAAGCATGAGAACAGAGAAAATAGCACTGGGTTTTTATATTTTGAGCTTCTTTATGAAATATAAAAATATAGAGGTAATTTAAGAAGTTCTTTATGACTGTATGAATTGGACACAAATGATAATTTATTATTTAAACATAAAAATGTCGAAAATGTCTAGGCCTTCGAGAAAAAGTGGAGAGTTTGAAGCATGTTATCTTTATGCAGTGCCACCGTCATCTGTAGTTGTCTTGTAAAATAGATTATGATTTTGAAAGGTAAACATATTTTAGACCCAGAAGTAAAATCTAATTTTATATGGGCTTTTATTTACATGTAGGAGGTGAGTGTGTCACCATCGAATGAACAACCAAGCCCATATTGGGTTTCTAATTCCCCTCCTGCATGCATTTGAAAAGCGGAAGTATGCGTCCATGGTGATAGTTTAAGACCGAAACAGGAAATACTGTTTAAACTTGACATGTCACTCACAGTGTATGTTTGTGTCTCCATGTCACTCAGTATCAGGTGATATTGACCATGGAGAAGGGCTATCTTCCACTAAGCAACACTTGTAAAGTTCTTTTTATTATTTCTATATAAATAAAAAATAAGTAGGGAACATTTTACTCTAACAGAAGTGACCTTATGTGTGTAATTTGTGTTCATAATGTTGGTTTTTATCCTGTTGGAGATGTCGCAGGCTGTAATTCATGTTTTTCCTGAGCACAGTCTTACCTTCAGGCTTTTCTTCACACACTCTGCTCTTGTCTCTTTCAGAGTATGGCGGCGTGGGACCTGTCAGTCAAAGTGGAGGACCTGGGGCCTGATGCCCCTTCTGTCACTATCAGCGTTGCCTCTGACCTCCACGTTGGAGGGGTTATCCTCAAGCTGGTGGAAAAGACACGTGAGTCAAGCTATCTGTTTTTAACCTCTCTCTCTCAATCACATGGGCCGACAGTAGAAACTTAGTCATTTCATGGGCTTGCAAATGTATTCATATTTGAATTTTTTTTTCTACATTGTGCTAGATTTTAAGGAATTTTATTGGTATTTTATGTGATTATTGAAAATAAAACTTTATTCTTTAGTGCAAGGCAAAGGATAAATGTACAAATCTGAAAGTTGTTGTTTTGGTATTAATTTTGACATCCTTAAATAAAGTTGTTATACATCACTTGGTCAAAAAAAAACTAACACTGCCCATCAATTCAACACACCATTCCAGTGGTGAAACATGGTGGGTGCATTATCATGCTATGGGAATGTCCTTTTGGAAGGTGAACCTCCACACCAATCTGAAATATTTTATAGTCTCCTCAAAGGTTTTCTTCCAGGATTCCCCTGAATTTAGCTCCATTCATCGCCCCATCAGCTATGATCAAATTTAATGTCTTTGCTGAAGAAAAGACTTCACATTTCACACAACATGATTCAGTTACCACATTGTTTCACAATGGGGATGCCTTGTGAGGGACAGGGTTGCTTGTTTTAATAGATAACTTCTGAAAGCTTCTGACGTTTATTGAACAGCGTTTTGTTTAGGAATATAATAATAATAGTAATAACCTTGATTTAAACAGGTTTGTTCCATTGAGATCTGAATATCTCTTTTACAAGCAAGCCAAGGATCATACAAAGAGAAAGGAAAAAACACCCAATTACAAAAGATAGTCACAATAAACATAGACATAAAATAAAACATACGTCATTGACTCAAGTAAAACAATTGCACTTCTGTATCTTGAAAGTAATGGGATCTAGCATAGTCTTAAATAAAATCTGATTACTAGAGGTTGAAAACAAATTCAAACAAATAGTTTGTAAAGCAAACTGAAAACAGAGTTAGTTTCCTTCACTTCACAGTTATGCAACACTTCGTTTTTTGGTCAATCCAAGAAAATCCCAATAAAATATACCAGGGAGGTCAGAGTGCTTTTCTAAAGCTCCCAACAAGAATTAAATCATGTCGTATGTACATCCTTAGATTCAGTTTTATAATTCAATTCCATACAATTTATAGTACAATACAGACACATTCAGCTGATGGTTTAATGTAAATTAGTGAAAGGTTATCTCTCCAAGGAAGCCTGTCTGTTTGCATAGAGTAGTTGACTACGGCAGCAATCCCTCCTTCTGAGCAAGCATGTGATGCCACAGGGAGAGAGGAACCTCTTTCTTCAACACGAGGAAACATCCAGCAGAACCAGACCCAGTCCATCTGCTGCAACAGCTGGCAGTTAAGAGGAAGGAAAGAAACAGATAAACAATAATACAAAAAATGAAGAGAGCACTAATGTTTGTTGACATGTAGTCTGCCTGAGGGTATTCAGTGCCAAAGTGTTGTGAGATTAAAATAGCCAAGATAGGTGTCTGTAATTAATTCAGGTATTTCCTTCTTGTCTTATACAGAGATGCAGCGTGACTGGTCGGATCATGCGCTGTGGTGGGAGCAGAAGCATCAGTGGCTCCTGCGGACAGCCTGGACTCTGGAGAAATACGGGATTCACGCTGATGCCCGTCTGCTGTTCATGCCGCAACATAAGCCACTTAAACTGGGTCTGCCCAATGGTAAAACTGTGATGCTGAGGGCCTGCTTCTCCAACCCCGTCTTCCAGACCGTGATGGGAATCTGCAGGATGCTCAGTAGGTTTTTCTTTCTTCCCTCTTTCTGCCTTTTTTGTCTCTCTTGCACATTTATCTCAAAGCATTGATGTTTATATTTATATTGTTGAGTCTTTTCCCTCAGTCTCAACAAGCAGCTCTTTGATTTTGGTCATTACAAGAAAAAAAAAAACGTTTCTCAGTCTCTTTCATGCTTTCATTTATTCTAACTTAAGCAATGCTTGGTCTCATTTCCTCACCAGAAATCCCCAGAAAAGGTAGCAGACTGAAAATAGTTTAAAAAGCAACAAACTTAAGTGAAATGACAAAACTGGCATGGAAACAAGAACGCTTAAAGGGTTCAGGCTTTGAATGACCTGACTGATACTAATACCATAAATTAAGCTGGAAGTTGACTTTCAGTTGGTGTATGAATGTATAAACATTGTGAGTGTGGCTGCAGGTGTTGATTTTGAAGCACAGGCATTCTTGGTCGCTGCCCTTCTTTCCTTGTTGAAATTAAACTGGTTTCTCTATTGCTTCTGTGAATGGGCAGCTATTATCTTTGAACAACTTAATTACAGTGATGAGCTCTGAAAACAGAATCCCCTGATCAATGCTGTTGATGTCCCTATGGGACCTGGAGCAGCCCGTGTTTTTTCAACACTGTACAACACTATTGCACCTACTAAAATTGGCCAGAATGGTGAGATTTGTTTCATAATTAAAAAACTTATGAAGAACATACAGACATTTTTTCACCAGTTTTCTTTAATCACGTATGATCTGACATTCAGTCACTGACCTCATCTAAACTCTGACACAGAAAATGACTCAGCTATTGGGGCACTGAAACATTACTTAAGCATGACCTTCTGATTTGAGGTCATGGATGCAACATTGTAATCATACTGACAAAATGAGAATATTTTTGTCTTTAAGCTACTTTTTAATTAATTGTCATGGACTTGTTATACATGGACTGTTGTCCATGTATAATTTGTGCCCAAGCTGTAACTTCCTGGCCAACACCTTCAGATGTATGATAAATATTTCCAAAAAACAACATCTTTCTTCATAATGACATTTATTTTCTGTGTGGGTAAAACACCCACACAGCCTGATGCTGCCACGCCCAGATTTCACAATTAAGTTGCTGCTCTCAGACTTTTCTTACAAACTTAACAATGGTCAGGCCTGTTAAAGCACTTCAATTTTAGCTTCATCCGATCAAACTACATGTATACATTTTTTGCACCAACCAGTTCATACCCACGTTAGGGTCTGTTTCATATCTGCTCTGACAGTGAATGGCTTGAAGTATTCATGTCTTTACTCATCTCTACTGTAGAGACATGTACAAACGTGATATAAATAAATATTACCAGCCAGAAGGAGTTTACTTATGATTGTTTTGGACACAAGAACTGACCAACCCAAATGTGGATCAGAAGCATGACCTATATGGTCTTTAATTAAATTATATGTCCATTTTAGGTGTTTTTATGATTATTTCTGTTCCTAATTCATCGAAATACTTAAAGAGAATTTAACTAATAAGCAAAGATTAAGTGAAATAGAGAAAGTCAGTGCTGAAGGTTGATTCTGAGTAGGAGAGTTTATACAATGTAGTTTTGCTATAGATATTAATCAAGAAAACAAAACATTCTTAGCATCAGAAACTGATCATAATCAAAGAGCTTTTAGTATTGTTAATCTTCATTTTCCAACATCTGACTTGTCAGAAGGTTGTGCTTTTACATGGTGAATCTCTTGTCTTGCCTATACTCGTCTGTAGAGCAGGCTAGGTTTTTATTATGATCTGCCATCACATTTGAGTAAAATGTAAAGGATTCAGTCCTGTTATTGTACTATGTATTCTGCTATCCCAGTGATGACTATAAAACAGTAAATCTAAACCTGATGAAATAGAATTCTGAAGGATTGCTCTAACATTCCTAAACATAAAACACATTTGATATTTTGTAGGGCTAATAAACATCTGTTTACTTTCCTGATCCCCACAGACATCCGCCATCCTGAGGAGCTCTCCCTCCTCCGTCCTGTGGAGGAGAAGAAGAAGAAGAAAGACAAAGATTTGACAGAGGAGATCTACGACCTGACCGAGGTGCCCCTTTCCTCGGGTACACCCATCATATCTTTTTTTTTTACACAGTGAAGACATATTGACAAGGCAAAATGTTTGTTAAAAATAAGTAAATGTAAGCCATTGCGCTCCCCCTTTTTGAGTCTGAATATCTCACAGCAGTCTGCACTCCCACTTCCTGTTCAGTTTCCCGGCCCTGTCTATATAATGGCATGCCAGCTCATTTCGCTGACTCAGAGCAGAGCGAGGGCGTCTACAAGATGCTGTCGGTCACTCAGCCTCCTCCTGCTCCAGAGGTCATCGCCAAGCAGTACAGACCAGCAAGTGTGGTGGACAAATCTCACATCCACGGCAGGTATATTTGCTTATAGCTCATGTGGTAACATCGTCCAAGCAGCTCCACTTTGCAGACACAGCAACTATTTCTTCTATATATATATATATTAATATATATATATATATATTTTTTTTGCTAAATTTACACCATCTAAACAATCTAAATTGAAGAAAATACCTCAAATCTTCCTGTGTGATCTAATTTTAAAAAATGCAGTCTGTTTGAGGAACATATTAGGACACTGCTAATGTCTATTCCCACTTAAAATTAGCTAAAATTACACACTGGTCTGCCACAGCAAGAGGACATGATTACAACATCACTACTCATCCTTTTAAATGACATTTGCCACTTTAACTCACAGATATGTTGTTTCATTTTCTCCTGACTGTTGAAGTGAGAGTGAGCACCAAGTTGAGACTGTAAGTTCTGTCTGAAGAAGATTAGAAGATCAATTTTTTAGCAATATTCTATTTTATTGAGATGTGCCTGGGTATTCAGAGGATTTTGGGATTACTTGAAGAGCTTTCAGGGGCAGTAGTCATTTTAATTGAAAACAAAGAAAAAGAAAAAACATTTTGAATCTTTTTACTTCTTTGCCTCTTTATCCTTTGCTTTATTTCTATATTAACTGATTGAAGAGTTTGCAAGGAAAACAATTACAATTTTCTTTAAAATATATATATATATATATATATATATATATTCTGGGCCCTTTTTCTTGTTTTTTTACAACAAACTTTAACTCTGAAATTAATTTAATGCAAACACAAACATTATTGTATATATTCACTCATAAAAACACAAACCCATACAGGCTCTGTGTTTTCCCCCTTAGGTGGTTGGACTCATCACGTTGTCTCATGCAGCAAAACATCCAAGAAAATGACCGGCTGTGGCTTCGCTTCAAGTATTACTCTTTCTACGACATAGAACCCAAGGTTTGTGTGTGCTGTTTTAGTGCAATCATTGTGTGTGGGATTGGTAATGTGTCCAATGTCTAGTAACTCTTCCATCACCTCAATCTTTACCCCGGCAGTACGATGTTGTGCGTCTCACCCAGCTGTATGAGCAGGCTCGCTGGGCCATCCTGCTGGAAGACATCGACTGCACCGAGGAGGAGATGATGCTTTTTGGAGCGCTGCAGGTAAGATCAAAAAAATTGCTTCTTCTGCTGATGAACGAGGATATGTGTAACTCTCTGAGGGAAGTGGATCATTTTGTAATGAAAGCTTTAAATGTCAAATTTAGCAGAAACTCTAGTGTTCGAGTGCAGATGTTGAAGAAAACTGCTGTGTGAACTCATGTTAAAAGCATTCTGTGTGCAGATTTAAATCTGCAAGTAATTTATAAGTACACAAGTATTTCAAAAATAACGGAATAAACTAAGAATGCCTTGAAAGGCAGCAGATAAATTCAACATGTACAAAACGCCAAACGTCTCATGCCAACTGTCAAGCACAGCGGTGGAGTTATGGTGATTTGGGCTTGTTTGAATTCACTCATTCACTGAGTCTACTGTGAGTGTTTCTGTGCACAAAAGAATCAAAACTGGATCATGCAGCAGGGCAATGATCCAAACACAGTAACACATATACAGAAGAATAACAGAAAAAAGGAAACGACTCAAGAGGTTGCAGTGGCCTAGTCCAAGTTCAGGCCTGAAATGATTTGAAAGGATGTGACAGGACCTTAAGAGAGGTTGCAAGAACATTAAAAAGATGTGAGTGACCAAATAGGACAATAATTCCTGGATGTTCCTGTGAAATCTACAGAATTATTAAGTAGACTCCATTTCACATTTATTTCAGGTTTTCGATTTTGTAAAACCAACGCATCAGAAGCTGCTGTTAATACTTCTGGGTATTTGTGTAATTTTAAAAGCTTCCTTGTAGATACAATAAACCTAATAGGCCATTTGTATGAACTATATTTGCCCTGACCTTCAGCTAACAGCTTCTATACTTATGTCTCTTTCTGTCCTCTCTTACATGTAAAATCATTTAGTACCACATCAATAAGGTGGCCCTGTCGGAGCCCCAGATGATGAGCTCCAACGCGGCCCTGGATGACCTGGAGTCAGCCCTTCAGTCCCTGGAGGTCAAGATGGAGGGAGAGAGCAGCTCCGCCTCAGACCTGCTGGTAGCTTGGATTTTAATTCTTAATCGCTGATAAAAAAATGAAGCTCCACCTTTGAGCAACTGAAATGTTTTATTAATTTAGGTTTTATTTTGATTGATTGTAATAATAATGACAATAGAAAAAAAACATATTGTAGGTAATTTAACAAGAGGAGCAGACAATCATCTTTTCTGAACTTTTATTCAGGAAAATATGACAGCACCAGATCTCAACGACTACTTGAAGATATTCAGGTCAGATTTGAACACTGATTATCATATTACTTCTAGAAAATATTTTTGATGAAACCAAGTAATGCGACTGTGCATTTCAGGCCGAAGAGGCTCACTCTGAAGGGATATAAGCAGTACTGGTTCAAATTCCAGGATACGTCCATCTCTTACTTCAAGAGCAAAGAGGAGAGCATCGGAGAGCCCATTCAACAGATTAACCTTAAAGGTACAGAAAACAAATTTTAATTTGAAAGAAAAAGTTGCTTTATTTCATCGAATGATTAAACATAAACAAATTGATAGATGGAAAGGGGTTCTTCTTGAAACCAATGTTTCCCCCTTTTGAAAGATTGTCAGTGAAACTGGTGTTCATAATTCAGCTTTTCAACAGCTAACCCATAATTATCAATGTCCTACTTTGCTTTCCTGCTCTTAGGCTGTGAGGTGGCTCCCGACGTCAACGTTGCAGCACAGAAGTTTCTTATCAGACTGCTGATCCCTGCACCTGAAGGGATGAACGAGGTCTATCTGCGCTGTGAAAATGTCAGTGCCATCGTTCTGTCGTGTGCAGCATTCTGTCTACTTATCTCTGCCTGGCCCACTCGGTTGCACCCACAGACACACCTGTCTAACCCCCCCTCCTTCTGCCTGTGGTTCATGTTTTGCAGGAGCAGCAGTACGCTCAGTGGATGGCCGGATGTCGGCTGGCCTCCAAAGGCAAGAGCCTGGCAGACAGCAGCTTCCAGAGTGAGATCCAGAGCATCCGTTCATTCCTGGCCATGCAAAAGACCAACTCCGGCTCCAGCAATAATTCAGCTGCCAGCGATGAAAGCATAAATACTCACAGTTTGGTGTCACCACGCTACCATAAGAAATACAAGCCCAAACAGGTAGGGGAAGAAAGAGTATTTGCACTTCTGCATAGCCAAAATACACAACAGTATTTATTAATTTGGTTTTAAATGGAATCTATTATGCAAAATTCAAATTTTGCATTTTTATATACTTCCATTTGGGTGTCTACTGCTTCTAGAACCAGCCTAAGCACTTAAGAGAAAACCAGCCAGTCATTTTTGGCAATAAGTTAATGTTTTTTGGTGTCTGGAAAATGAGCTGTTTCAAAAACTTCCCAATTGTTAAGTCTCAACCTACGGGCACTGTGCCGTTACCAAGCAACCCCAGCAAAGCCCAGCTCGTCACCTTGCAACCCAAGTGGAGCTTCAGGGCCTTTGGTCAACTGGTATTATGCATTTAAAGTGAACAGAGTCTCTAAAACATCTCATTCTGAAAGGAGCTCAAAATAGGCAGAATTGAGTTAACAAAAATCTCATTTTTTAAGAATGATTTTGTGCAAAAAATGTAATGAACATGTTTTGTGTAGCCCATAGAATTATTTTAACATGCTAAAAGAAGCATGGGTCGCCTTTTATCTGAATATGTGTGTCAAAAAGCATAGATGTATGTTTCATTAAAGAATTGATGTTAGTACTGTAGAGCTAAGCAACTGGTCTTTAATTTTAAAATTTAATTATATCTAAGAGGTTTGCCTGTGCCTGCTTCTCCAGCTGACCCCTCGTATCCTGGACGCCTACCAGAACGTAGCTCAGCTCTCTCTGACAGATGCACTGATGCGCTTCCTGCAGATCTGGCAGGCCCTGCCTGATTTTGGACTCTCATACGTGGTTGTCAGGTAAAGTTTAAATAAATTTGATGCTGCAGAACAGAGGAGAGAGGATTTTGGGGTGGCTACACCAACCCCAAAATCCCTGAAAAATCAGAAGGTGGCAGTAGCACTATAATAGCAAATGGCAAGGAAGTTTTAATAACAAATCAAACTGAATCTTTGTTTTTTGTTTCTGTTCATGTATAGGCTAGTGTTAGTCCTGCAGTACTTCTGGCTGCTACATGAATTTAGAAAAGTAGTTGTGCAATGAGCCACGGTTAAAACTATGTGGGGTTGTTTTTAAAAGGTTTCTGATTTTTGTCAAGCCATGGTAGTTTTATGAGATAATTATGGCACTGTGTGCAACAAAATGTTAATTATTTGGCAGTTTTTCCACTGGTGTTGCTGACTGTTATTTTTATATTTATAATAAATAGCCACCATAATTAAAGTTCCCCTAAAATTGATATGCACCAAGTAAGGAGGAAATTATAATCCATATTCAAACAAAGCTCTTTATGTTGAAACTGACCACATCCAGTTATCTCCTTACACATAACTGAGCTAAAATAGTGATGAATGACAATAAGCATGACGAAACCATGACCAAAGATAGGTCTAAAAGTACAAAATAATGTGTGAAGTGGTGTTCTAGGAACCTTGTATGAGGTTTATTAATATAAATGTTTTCTGGCCAACAGGTTTAAGGGTAGCAGAAAGGACGAGGTGCTGGGCATCGCCCCGAACCGCCTGATCCGTATCGACCTGGGAGTGGGTGACGTGGTGAAGACTTGGCGCTACAACAACATGAAGCAGTGGAACGTAAACTGGGACATAAAACAGGTCATAATACATGCTGCTATAGCAGCTCAAAAAAAATTTATTTTCTAGTTGTAAGCAGGTGTTTCATCTTTTAGATACCCAAGATTGAATAATGCCGCGCTGAAATGTTTTTAAATTATGCAGAGTTATTGATAAAAATTATTTTAATTGCATTTTTTTTTTTGTTTTCCCCAAATCTGATCATTTCTCAGACTAATGCCTCCTACTGTCACCTTTTTGTCCAGATGGCCATCGAGTTTGAAGGGAATGTGAACATCGCCTTCGGCTGCGTGACGGCTGACTGTAAAATTGTTCACGAGTTCATTGGAGGCTACATTTTCATGTCGACGCGCAGCCGTGAGAAGAGTGACACGCTCAATGAGGAGCTCTTCCATAAGCTGACCGGAGGCCACGAAGCGCTATAATACTGGAATACATAAAGACTGATACAAAACCTCCCTCTCTCTGTGAATCCCACCAGGAAAAACACAAAGTTATGGCTCATACCTTCCAAACAGATTTTAATTTACCATCTGCTCCAAATGCACATGACGTACAAAGAGAGTTTAGGACTCCAAATGTCCAATATTGAATTCTTTTGTGATGGACTGCTGCTGGTGCAAATAATAGAGGGCCCAAAACCAGAAGCCTGGTGGTCAAACTTATAGAAATACAACGCTGACTCAGACAGCCACTTCTCTCTTTTTTTGCGTGACTAACAATAACTATAATCAGCATTGCTCTGAAAGGACTTGTATTAATAACAATACTTGAACACAGCTTTAACAGCCAAATTCAATTAATAAAAAATATACTTTCTGAATAGACTCATTTGTCAGAATGTGGCAATTTTTTTTTTATTAGTGTGATGTAATATTCTGATCATAAATGTCATGTTTTAATGAACTGTAAGCAGAAAATCATAATTAAGAGAAATAAAAGCTTGAAAACATCAGTCTGTAAATTATTGAACATGCCTGTATTATCCCAGCAGAGAATTTAAACGTGAATGAGTTAACTTAAATTGAAAATATAATAAACAAAAGTGTTTCAAGTTTTGTCTTATCTTCTGTCACCGTGGTCACAACAGCGCTCATTTGTTTTCTTACTGAAAGCTCCTAACCAATTATCTCAATCATGCAGAGTGTGTGTGTGTTTCCATAATCTTGTAAGGAACTGTTGAGGCTGCCCGTTAAACCACAGTGTCTGCATCCTGTTTCCTCAGACTCAGGCTAAACAGAATATCTTCATATAGTCCTTTATTTAAAGTTGCTTCTACAATTGAGCTCTGCACTTAACTTCATCCATCCCATCATTAGCAACAAACTTTCTGGTCCCTGTTTTTTTATTTTTAAAACATTACCGCAGATGCTGCTAGTATTTTGATGAAAAGCTTTGGTTTCATGAGACCATTCTCTCATGTGTTTGCTGTGTCAACAAAGACTCTCTTATTACTACAACTTTGGTTAAATCTGAAGGCAGTGGGTTGAGGGGTATCAGAGCACGGGGGTCTAATTACAAATGCATGCTGAATTATTTGAATATTTGTAATTAGAAAACCATGTACCATTTTCACTCCACCTCATACTTATACACGTCTTTACTTTGTCACATTAAATCCCAATAAAATATGCGAAAATATGTGAAAATTTGTGGCTATCATGTGACACAAGTACTTTAGTAAGGAACAGTATAGACAAAACAGTACCATGTCAGCTTATATTTATCTGGTCAAGTATTTATTATGAAGATAAAATTGGGCTGCAAGTGTATGTCATCCTGTTACTTATAGGAAATGTAAAACTTGTGTAGTCTTGGAAACCAAGAAAACATACTGCAAAGTTGGATTCAAGCTTGGTGAGAACATCAAGCACAGCAGCTTTTACTGCAGGGGAAGGATGCATCCTGAAACACAGCACAAGAAATTACACAACTGAAATGTCGTTTGGATTCTTAAGAAGAAATGTGTTTAAGTTTTCCTCACTTGTAGGCTTGAGTTTTAGGGCTCGGGTGAAGTATTTAGGAAGGAGTTTACCCTCAGCATCACCTGCAGTCAGCAACACACCATTCTCTGACCAGAAGAACTCAGTACCATCTGTACAAGCCGAATACAAACACATAAAACACTTGTAAAAGGATTGAATTCTTTACTCACACAGGGTGGATGGAGAGGATTAAACTGCAGCCATTACCAGCTAATCTTACCAGCCAGAGCTCTGGGGACATCAATAAACACAGCTAGGTCACAGTTTTTCCTCATGCCTGTTGGGAAAAGAAATAACGCTGATATCTGATGTTCAGCTCGTATAAGCTTCGATTTTTCTGTATTCAAACATAGAGAATACCGCTGATGATGCCATCTTCCCCTGGAAGTCCAGTTGACAGATGAATGTGAGTCCTATTCATGCGGCTCAGACCCTGCTGTTGAATGGATGACCAGTTGCGGAGGTAGGAGCCATGAACGGCCTCGGCGGGGCAATCGGGAGAACCAGCTAGAACTGGTTTTAGCTCCAGATCCATAACCTGAGCAGAGAAGCGATTCCTGATGAGATTTAAAGTTCTTAACAATTTGTTCAATTAGGTAAAAAATGTTTACAATTTCCCACATATCTGACTAGCACCAAGGAGAACATAGGTAAAACTCAGGTAAGCAAAGAGAACTTCTTTACTACTAGGATGACTGTGGCTCAGTGTGGGAAGATTAGTCATTTTGCAGTCCAAAGGTTGTGTGTTCGATTCCAGCTTCCATCATGTTGATGTGTCCCTGGGCAAGGAACTAAACCCCCAGTTGCCTGAATGCGAATGTGGTAAATGTGGCTAATGAAAAGCACTTTGAGTAGTTATAGCATAGAAAAATGCAATATAAACTCAGTCCATTAACTATCACCATTAACTGACTGCAAAAGAAAATACTAAAGCCACCATACTGTCACTATCACTCTGCATGTGGCCAGTTGGAGGTTTTCCTGTGTAAAGGAAGATCTATTTTCTCCCACTCACCACATGCTTGCTCAGGATGTGGGATTGTTGCAAAGTCAAACACTTGGTGCAAATGTCTGTGCTTCCTTAGATACCTTTTTATCTGTTCATAATAAATAGTCATTATCAATATCTGAAGTATACAATAACTTTTATTGAATTATACAACTGTATCAGAATTTGTACACTATGCCAGAATTAGGTTGGTTTGAGCCTGCACTAAATTGTACATAATAGCAAATGCATTTAATTTTCATCATGAAAATTACATTTGTTATAAATTGGAATTACATTCTAAAACTTAAATGAATGTGATTTAATTAGGAACGTGTCTGCTCTGCCTGCCTGTAGTGAATGTCCCTGATTGGCTCGAATCTGCAGCCGGCCATCCTCTGGGTGGGAGCGGAGCTTGAAGCGCTGCTTGTCATTTGTGGATACGACTCTCTCTACGTCTTCTAATGTGTACAAGTGGAACTGTGGGTGAGCCAGGAGATCCTCCACAAACAGGAAGCCATCTGTGGAGATATAAGTTGTTACAGCTATGGTCACATTTTACAGTTTCGTTTGAATACATCTACATAATATTTTTAAATTGTTTCCATGATGCAACATCTTTATATATATGCACATTATTGGCTAGACACCTGTTGAGTGAAACATTATTGTTGTCACTGTCAAATTAGGAGTAAAACCATAAATAAATAAAATTCAGTTCAGTTTATTTTCATAGAACTAATTCACAACACATCATCTCAATGCACTTCCCCCAAAAATGTAAGATTCAGTTCAATCACTCGTATGTTCCAATTGATCCTACAATAAAACAATGTAGTCAAGTTCAGTTCATTACTAAAATTGTTTTAATAAGTTTACTATAAAAAAAAAAACTACAACTGCAATTAGCTTTAAAAACTCTTTCAGGCCCATAGAAAATACTTCTAGTTCAGATCTTCTGTGTTTAGCCGTGTCTCTCTCCAGGACAAATTAATCATAACAAAAGTCATTCATTTGTGTCTGAAACTGTGAAAGTGTCATCTCACCTGTAGTCATTTGAAGTCCCATCTGTGTGGCTCCATGACGTAGCACATAAGACATGGATTTAGACAGATGAACATCTTTGTCCTGGTGGTAAAGAAGGTCTCATTTGATACACACTCAACTCTCTACCACCCTAATAATAGCTCTGTTTTATATTTAGAACCAAGCCTGCATTGTGTCGAATCTGCCATGCTGCCTGACAGCCAAAAGTACACATTTTTAAAATAAAAAATTAGGGCGGTAACATGTTGGCAAACTGGTCCACTTAATAGAGATCTCACCTCACTATGCTTCCCTCTGCCTCCTCTTTTTCCTCCTCTTCCTCTGTCCATTAAAATACAGGTAGATCAGACCTTGTGCTGGAAATTTGGGGAGGAGTTATTAATTGAATTAATCTACATTTGACCGTGACAACTTTACGCTTTATTTAGTAGTGTCAGCCCTATTCTATAATTATATCTAAGAAGCAGTCGCCCATATTATTTTGGTCAGTAGATTCAGCAATCTTCCTGCTTGTTTCCACTTCCTGTCTGTTTCACACCTCCGCCTGTAGGTGGCAGCACATCCTTATGCAGTGAAGTGGCACCACAGAGGAAAAGCCGCAGCCAGTGTTGAGAAGCATAACAGTTGATACAGGTAAATGAATACAGTATTTACATTTAATATAAGACGACGAAGAAGCGCTTAAACGTGTTGTTTCTGGTGCAACCCCCACTCAGCCTCAAAGCTTCCGGCGCTAAAATTTTAACTCACGCGTTGAGCTAATTTTGCTAACTAGTGTTAGCATAGTTGTGCTACTGCTTGTTTTTGTGCTTGAATAATATTCGGAGATATTCGTGGTTTTTACCTGATGTGTACAATGTTGTGAGGGACGTTTCAGTTTTTCATCTGCATTGTATATCTTCTTAATATATGTTATATGTTAAGGTTCAGTCCTTTTCTTTGGACGCAGAAATTCAGCCTGGTTGCCATGGAGAGTAGGATACGGTAAAGCAGAGCAGCGCTTGGAAGATTCAGCAGCCAGAAAGGAGTTTGAAGACGGAAACATTCTGTCTTCATCGTGAGTTATTGTTAATTTTTTACTTATATTGTTTATATATATATATATATATATATATATATATATATATATATATATATATATACAGTACAGACCAAAAGTTTGGACACACCTTCTAATTCAATGGGTTTTCTTTATTTTCATGACTATTTATAAGGCAAGAAATCCCACTTATTAACCTGACAGGGCAACACCTATGAAGTGAAAACCATTTCAGGTGACTACCTCTTGAAGCTCATCAAGAAAATGCAGAGTGTGTGCAAAGCAGTAATCACAGCAAAAGGTTGCTACTTTGAAGAAACTAGAATATAAGGGGTATTTTCAGTTGTTTTACACTTTTTTGTTTAGTGCATATTTTCACATGTGTTATTCATAGTTTTGATGGCTTCAGTGTGAATCTACAATGTCAATAGTCATGAAAATAAAGGAAACTCATTGAATTAAAAGGTGTGTCCAAACGTTTGGTCTGCACTGTATATATATATATATATATATATATACTTGTTCACCCTTATACAGCTAAATAAAATTCAAGTATATTAAACAGATGTAGGAATATGAATTGAAGTGAAAACCACTGATTATCTCTCCATCAAAGTGTCTGTTTGGGTTTAACAGGATGTATATGCATCAACTGTGCATTTTGTCCTTAAATTTACTACTTGGAAACAGAAATAATTGGCAAACATATGGATTTGAGTGAGTTTCACAAAGACTAAGTCATGATTGCTAGAACAGAACCAAAATTGCACTTTTTTTAGGGTGTTACTTGTCTGTTCAGTATATATGAAAGAAGAAAAAGTGGTGAGCAAGTGACAGGGTCATGGACAGCAAAGGTTCATTGATGAAAGCGAACCATGACCTGATCTAATCATTTTTCTGGGAAACGCATGATATCTGGAGACAACAAGCTTGCTAAAGTAGTGGAATGCCTTAGGCAACTTTTTGCTGTGACACATTTGATTCTACCTTTCGTTTGAATGTTAATTGTACATGACTTGTATGGTTGCAGACCATTTACACCCTTTCATTTCACCGGTGTCAAAGCAAAAATATTTCAAGAAGAATTAAAGGAGTAAAACAAGTTTCAGATGTTGGTTTAGCCTCCAGATTTCCCAGGTCTCAACACAATCAAGCATCTGTAGCATGTGCTAGACAAACAAGTGTGATTCACGGAGGCCCCAACCTGCAACTTACAGAACTTGGCATGTTTCCGCCTGAAAGGCAATACTGAGTTGGATTAGATATATGCTGTGCTGGTGTATTTGACGTAATCGACAAAAATTGTAGAGCTGCTAGGGAAGAGAAAAAGAGAAATAAAGCATTTTCTTGTTAATCCATATGCCACATTTTGCGTCAATTAACTTGAAATATTATTGTTGCCTTTTATTCAGAATCTTTTGGGGATTTTGTTTTTGTTTGACCTTTCTACAGTTGATTCGTATTCCCTTCTTTTCTCAGGACATGGAGTTTCCTCAGCATTCCCAGCAGCTGCTATCAGCTCTGCGTTCCCAGCGGCAGCGAGGCTTCCTTTGCGATTGCACCGTACAAGTGGGCTCATCCCGTTTCCTGGCTCATCGGGCAGTTTTGGCCTCATGCTCGCCTTTCTTTCACATGTTTTACTCAGACTCTCCAGCTGGCAGCAGCACCAGCAGCTGTGTCACACTTGACAATGACATCGTCACATCTGCTGCATTTGGCTTGCTGTTGGACTTTGTCTATGAAGGTGTGCTGCAACTGGATGAGTCTCCTCCTGTGGAGGACATCTTGGCTGCCGCAAGCTTTCTGCACATGAACGAGGTGGTGAGAGTGTGTAAGAGGCGGCTGCAGAGGCGAGGGCCTCTGGCTGAGGCTGACAGCACACGCTCTGAAGAGAGCGGCGGGTTGAGGAAGGCACCAGAAGCAGGTAATGACCACCCAGCTGAGGCCATGGTGGCCATGGTTGCAGACCACTCAAATCCAGTGACCACAGCAGTGCCTTTGTCCTCCGTATCTGAAGTGGCAGATGGGACTCAGTTGGAGTGTGTGAAGTCTGAGCAGAGGACAGGTGGAAGTTCATTAAAGATACAAACTCCTCTGAGCCCTGACCTTGCTGATACCACCCAGCCAGGCATGGACGGCCCTCCTTTGCCCCCAGCAGGGGAGCTGGTGCAGAGCCAGACAAACATATCTGCCTTTGTCCCTGTAAGTCTCACCAAGATGAGCCCAGGGGGTCAAGGCGAAGGATCTGCTCTCTGCAGTCCATGCAGCACCACAGAGACATACAGGTAATGGTCTCTTGTTTCTTGCTAGTTGTAATATTTAAAATATGTGTCTCCTCCATCTTTACCTCCACTTATTGAACTTTACAAAGGTTTCTAACTTTGTGGTTTCTGTGTAGATTATCCAAAGATTTTAAATCTGAAACATCTCTGTACAGTGAACATAGTTTCATATGTTAGTGCAAGGAATTATGGCACAGATTAGCATTGTCTAACCCCATGTTGTCATATGTTGTTCTGATTTAAAACACTCTTGAAAGGAGTGTTTTAAAAAAGGCTGCTGTAACAACAAAACATTTTAACCTGTTTTTAGCATCCTATATTAGCATACAGCGCTTATTATTACTTATCACTATTATTGCCTTTAGCATTGGTAGCAGTAAAGATGAGTCTGTGTGTATTCCTTGTAAGAGGACAGAAACTCTGACCTAACCTATTAGATTTCAGTAACACTGTTGAAATTAAGCTGTCATGAAGCAGAAAACACCTGAGTGAAGTTGGCCCCCCCACCTTCTTCAAATTAGACAAAATTGGTGTCAATCAACTCGGCTACGTTTGTGCTGGTTTGTGCAGCAAAAATTTTCGTTTGTGCCGCTATCATTTTAAAGATATAAAGAAATGTTTTTAGAGGTCATCAAAGGTCAACCAGCCCCCCACCTTCTTCAAATCAGACGAAATGGGTGTCAATCAACTCGGCTACGTTTGTGCTGGTTTGTGCAGCAAAGATTTTCATTTGTGCTGCTATCATTTTAAAGATATTAAGAAATGTTTTAGAGGTCATCAAAGGTCAACCAGCCCTCTTAATATCTTTAAAATGATAGCTGCACAAATGAAAATCTTTGCTGCACAATCCAGCACAAATGTAGCCGAGTTGATTGACACCCATTTCGTCTGATTTGAAGAAGGTGGGGGGGCTGG
Organism: Xiphophorus maculatus; assembly: GCF_002775205.1. Lineage (NCBI taxonomy): Eukaryota > Metazoa > Chordata > Actinopteri > Cyprinodontiformes > Poeciliidae > Xiphophorus > Xiphophorus maculatus. The sequence goes on along the minus strand of NC_036465.1, from coordinate 13,686,760 downwards.
TTGACCTTTTGACCTTTACCCTTTCCTTAATATCTTCAAAACCGAAGCAGCACAAACAAAAATTTTTGCTGCACAAACCAGCACAAACGTAGCCGAGTTGATTGACACCCATTTCGTCTGATTTGAAGAAGGTGGGGGGCTGGTTGACCTTTGATGACCTCTAAAAACATTTCTTTATATCTTTAAAATGATAGCGGCACAAACGAAAATTTTTGCTGCACAAACCAGCACAAACGTAGCCGAGTTGATTGACACCAATTTTGTCTAATTTGAAGAAGGTGGGGGGGCCAACTTCACTCAGGTGCAGAACACAGCTAACTTTGAATCTTCTTCCTGCAGTAAAAACTTCCACACAAAAGAGTGTTGTGATAATGATGCTTTCACTGAAGCCAAAATCAGACATTTGAGTTTCTGGCTGGAGTCAGATAAAACTCTGACTTATGAGATTTATCATGAGTCAGAGCAGGTCAGGCTGATAATCAGCTGAATCCTCTGTTCATCTCTAAAGATTGTTACTGTTTATTGCTTAATTGAAGGAACAATCAAGCAGTTAATGAGTGAATTGACCTATGAGCCTCATTCCCAAAATATGTATTTTTGTGTTATTAAATAAAGTATCTGCATAAAACATAACATTGATTTCTTTTAATGTATACTGAAGGCTTTATTAGGTTATCCAAGGTATTCTGGTTTATGTTCCTTATATCTGATTTTGAATCTATTTATCTGTTTTCAACCAGCTACAGTGCGATCCAGCAGCCTTCCTCCTCTTCCTCCTCTCTGCTTCCTCAGAGCCAGTCTGGTGCTCGGTCTGTGGTCTCTCTCAACGTTTCAGAATCCCACCTTTCCATCGGAGGACATCCAGAGCAGCTCAGACCGTCTGCTGAGAATCTCTCTGAGACTGACCACAGAAACATTCTTACCAGAGAACAGAGGATGGTCAAGTCAATCCAAGCACCTGCCCTGACCAAAAACTTCCAGACCAACTCCAGACAGTCGGCTCTTCAACAAGCACCATTACAAATCAGAATCCAGAGCGCAGTAACACTCCAGCATCAGAGCTCGAACCTTCAACGCGGTCCTCAAATGCGAACGCTTCAACGACCCGAGGATGAAACCGAAACACCACTTGTGGCTGGAAAACGATCACGTCCTCCAAGTGGAGCAAGGACAGGCAACGACGAAGAGATTTTGGAAATCAAAGAAGAGGCGATTATTATTTCTGACGAAGAGGTAGAGGAGGAGAAAGAAGATATTGGGGAGAAAGAATCGGTGATGGATGTGGAAGAGGAATACGAGGAAGATATCCAGGAAGAAGAGCTGAATAGTCCTCAGTTTGTTTCCACACATTCACAGGGACTCCTACAAATAAACCCTCATTCAAATGACTACTCCTTCCCCCTCTCACCCTCTTCCTCGTCTTCCGGCGCCGGACCCTCCTCCCAGGACACTTCCTCCTTTGTTCCTCCGTCCTCCTCTCAGCAACATCCGGACCCTCCCGGCTACTTCCAAGAACTCCAGGACTCCATGGGCAACTTCGTTGAAGACGTGCCAACATGTGGGGTCTGTGGGAAGACATTTTCATGCACATATACTCTAAGACGCCACGCCATTGTGCACACACGTGAACGGCCTTACGAGTGCCGCTACTGCTACAGGAGCTACACGCAGTCTGGGGATTTGTACCGACATATCCGCAAAGCTCACGACCAGACGCTGCCCGCTAAACGCAGCAAGGCAGACACAGAGGGACCCCTGCTGCCGCAGCCCCCTCCTCACTGCTAACACGCTAACCACTTATTCCCAAATATGTGAACTTTAACCTGATCTATTAACACTAAATCAAAACTTGCATTTAGTAGAGGAACAACTAACAATTTTTATGGTAATTTATCTGATTTTGTTTGTCTTTTGTGAAGGTTTTAAAACATGCAACAATGTTATTTTGTGGACAAAGAGTTTTCACCAAACAAAGTTAATTAAGTTTGTGCTTGTTTGATTATCTGGTGAAAAACCCCAGAAAAAAATTGGATTAGAATCACATTGACACCTGACAGTAAATGAAATATGCAGTACGAAAGTAGCCGTAACGCTTGACCTGTTTCACATTTAGTGACGTTAAAACTGCATCTTTTGTACGGCATAAAGTACAAAAATGAACAGTATATATTATTCACTGCACAACCCCATGTTTCATGCATGGGGTTTAAAAATTGAGTAATAAAATAAATAATTTAGGAATAATCTAAAGCTTAGATTTAATTGATCTTAGAAGCAGAGAGAGTAGATATTTTTAAGACAGGGACTTTAGTCCTTTCTATCTTATCCCAGTTTTTAAAATTTGTTTTTATTGTTACACTCACTGGTATTATTCAGGTTTATTATTGCCCTTTTCATGGATTGTTTGTTCAGGTTATAAATAGCAAATTAACCTAATGGTTCAGTTTCACACTGAGGTTAATATTTGTACTGTGTTAAAAAAGCTTTTTCAAAAGAAATGATCGATAAAGACCAAAAATCCTCTCCCAACAGCAGCAGCGGTTGAATCTCCTCGTAAGCACAAAAGCAAAACATGCTTCAGTGGTTTGAGTGTCAGCTTGACTAACATTGACATATCGCTGTAAGAAAATCATGAAAAATGTTACCTCTGTGCTACTTTTTATATCTGAAGAGCATTTTATAGTTTAGGTTGTAACAAATTATTTTGTCATTGAATTCAGTTTGATAGTCTCATAAGGTTGTATCAATTGGTTATTAATGAGCTTTATTAAAATGTTATAAAGAATTGTACACCAAGTTGTTTACCATGTAAGTTAAAAAAAAGAATTGATATTATATAAGTTGTAATATGTATTGGTGTCCTGTTACTGTGAGCCAGCAGATTTAGATGGAGATAATTTTAATGTTGTGTTTTGCTTCAACAAGATGAAGCTAAAAGTTGGTCACATTTCTGATGTATCTCTTTCCTGTAGAAGGTAAATTTCTGACGGTATTTATTCACTCCATTTTGCCTCGCATTTCATTCTTTGAGTAAATTAAACAAACCATTCCAGGTTTCAGCTCATTCATACTGTAAGTCAGGACAATCTGTTAGCAATTAGATTGACTAAACACCTGCATTTTTAATGGACCAACATTGGCTCACTTCAAACCGTTCTTCACTACACCCACTTCATGCCTTTAACCGGAGGCAGAAACCCAGATGAAGGGTGGAGTAAAAAAGGAGATAATCCACTAAATGTTTGCCTTATCTTAAAGTCTTTGTATGTGCCTGATTGAGTCTGTGGAAGTTCTTGTTCTGCACTATTTTAAATGTTTCAAGACACTTTCTATAAAAAAAATAATGTTGAAATTACTGTAAAACAAACAAAAAAAACCAAGAGTTTTAAACTGATACTTTTAATGGACAACAGCAGTGATCATTTAGAGGGTTTTGTGAGTCCTAATGTCCAATATCTAAATGTCACTTTGTGAATAAATGGTGTTCTGTGGCACAAATGTTTGACTGTTTTACTAATTCACAAAATTCTCTTCAGCCGGTGTTTTGGTTTTCTTCTTATTTACAAAAAAACATTTTATTGCTCTGAGACAGGAACACTACTTAGATTAAGCAGCAATAAGTGGGCTTTGCTTGTGTCACATGTAATCAGCCTCAAGTGTCTTCAGTCTTCAACTGTCCCATGGATCTGTGAAAATACAAAAAATGAGCATTTTTATTTTTGTCAAGAGTGGAATAACATAAAAGACAATTTAAGTGTTTTGGGGTTTCTTTAAGAATTAGGTACACAGTTTTAAATTTGGTGTGAATTTTCTCCTGTCCACACAGGCTCAAATATATATATATACAACCTCACTAATATTTGAATTATTGTTTCAAAGTAAAGTCCCATCAGTGACTCACTGCCTCAGCCAGCTCGGGCCAGTCCATCGCCATCACCACGGTGTCGTCTGAAGTGGGAGGTGTTTCCAGGTTCCAGTATGTGAGCTTGTCAAACACTGAGGTCACCTTCACTGTCCTGTCCTGTGGACAGAGAGTCATTGGCTTGTACCTTATGTTCTGCCTCATGGACGGTGGATGTTTTCATGAGCCAGAGAGTTGGAGAGGTTTCCACTGCTGTGGAGCGCATGAGTTTACCTCCTGGTCAGAGCCGTGTCTGTCGACCTCCTTCAGAACCAGACCCGTGTAGCCCTGAGGACAGCTGATCTCCTGTCCCTTTAACCCACGTCCTCTGAATGACACTGTCTTTTCTGCAAATGGACAGATATGTTAGTTACAAACAGCATAAAGTAGCACATTATGAATTATGAAGTGGAGGGAAGATTGTACATCTTTATTGCTTAGCTAAACTACATGATAAACACTTTCTGAAACATGACTAAAACAGCAGTGTTATGGTAATCTGCTTGTAGACAGGCATTACTGGTAGCAAATACTGGTCTATAATCTGTGTACCTTTTTTCTTTTCTTTTGTTGTTGCGGTGAAATACTGTGAGACCTGGGCGAGCCCATTGTGCTCAATCTCACAGGGCATGAGGTGGACCGGGACCTTCTCTGCCCGCTTTAGTGAGGACAGATGGAGACGAGTAACACTGGCGTTACAGGACATCCTGCAACCAGAAGACAAGAGAGGAGAAACTAACCCATGAAATCAAGACAATCCTCATTTCTTTTTGACCATGAAGTAATTTCAGGCTTGATTACTGAGCAATTTCTAAGCTACAGGAACTGTTTCTAATTTTCCATCTACAACATAAAGCTGTGTGGAAAATAAATGCAAAAATCAGGGACAGTTTCAGATTCGGCCTGCAAAACAAAACCAAAAATTAAACTTGTCAGTTTCTGCAAGTCCATCAGTTTTAAATGTTATTTCCCATTTCATCAGATGCCTTTTTAAATTTGTAACTTTAATGAGTTAGAACGTTCAACTGTGAGATTTATTCCCTATTTGAAGACATATTATTTAATTTATGTCACTCTCGCATTGCCATATTATGTACATGTGCACAGTTTCAGTACTGTATACGAACCTATCAGCCTTGATTGGAAATGTATCTTTACTTATTCCAGAAATAGTAAACGAGAAAGACCGAATCATTTCAATGAGCTACTTTTACATAAAACCCCTGAAATAAAACAGGGTGCACTTTCTTCTTTTTTTACTATGCCTGAAGCTGCTGCTGAGCTGGATTTGATGCTCCGCCTTGGTGAAATACAAAAACCACGGCTTTTTAAATAAAGACGAAGCAATATTTGTTTCACTCAAATATCGCTAAACTGCAATGGAAAAGATTGGTATATAATAAAAACAATTATTACCTTCCTTCTGTTTCCCAAATGTAACATGAAATGTAAACATGAACCGTTTCCGCCAGCTGTCTTCTTCTCTTCACTAAAAACATATTTTGGCGCGGCGTTTCGATTCAAGCAGGAGATAATGCCCCCTGCTGGACCGAAGAGGATTTATTCTCATCTTCTATTGGACCCTGCGGTCAGAGGTAAATCTACTTAGGTTGTTTTGAGAGCGCACATGAAAATTTGAGCTTTTTCCTAATTGTTCCCGTTTAGATTTTAGGTTCAGAGTAGCATCATAACTGCTGTGAATATTACGTGAGGTAAACTTATCACCTAAAGGATAAAAAAGTCTGGAGATTTTGAAGCGGATATCAAGAAAATGAAGGATGTTTGTGCAGTAGTCTAAGAAAAGTTTATTTGCAATATTTTAGAATGATTACATGTTTTGGAAGTACTTTTAAAGTTCGTTTGCTGACGTTTGCAGCTTCTCACCCATTTGTTTGTCCGTATTCAGAAAAATATTTATAAAGCTTCATACCTCAGCAGACCATGTGTTTGTTTACACAAAAAACAACATATTAAATATCTGTTTTAAACTAAAGACAAGACAAGTTTAGTTGTTGAGCATCATTTGCACAAAGTGCTTTAAGAGGATAATAAAGAAAAAGAAACGAGAATAAACAAATACAAAGGAATTATACATAATTTAACATACACAAAATACCCAATGCAAATTTAAAAACAAATAGCTAAGATGTGATTAAAAATGTGACAAAAATAATGTCTTGTGTTATGGATCTTTTGTGTGGATATTCTTCGTGGCTGTTGTTAATTAAAGAAATATTATTTGAAAATAGTTGCATGTCATCATTAAACCCAGATCAAAGTTTGTGATGAATTGCAATTAAGATGTATATTATTCAAAAACTTTAGGTTCTTTTTTACCCATGGCAAGTCATAAAGACAGTTTATTCTCATGTATTTAGCTATAGAAGAAGAAAATTACAGTTGAATGCTTAATGTTCAATTTTAAGGATTAGTTAGTCCTCTTGTCCTCTCCACAAACTGCTGTCAGGATCAGGTGCAAGGAGTGGATAGATAATTGGAAAAGCAGCCAAAGGTAGTGCGGAAGACTCAGAACATTTATATAAGCATTAAAAGAACATAATTTGCAAAACTGTCTAAAATCCTCTTCTAAGAAAAAACCTAAAATTCCCCCAAAGGTTAAGGACAAAGCTCCTTTTCTTTGTGTTGCTTGCCAGAGGGAGTGTAACAAACTACTAACTATGCAGAGTGCCAGCATTTCCTTGGTTCTCTATGTCATATTATCACTAAAAAACTTAGTTTTTTTCTAAAACTCCCCCACCAAATTAATCAACTGGAGCATAAGACAAAGCTCCTCACAGGATCTGGATTATACCATGCTGCCATCATGCATGACTGCAACTTCTAACTATTCCAGTCAGGGTGGCCAATCTATGTCTGAATTGAAGGATCTTACATTAAACCGAACTTATCTTATTTGTACTGAAAAGAACTGAACAAAACCAAAATACACTAAATATACTAAATCAGATGTATTCAGATGTGTTCTGCGACTTTATGTATTTCAGTTTCTACACACTTGAGTCAAATAATCAGGTTGTTAGCAAGAATCTGGAGAACTTCACTGCATACTGAGGAACTAATTCAGCCGTTTGATTCATGTGTGTTGGACCAGGCATGCATATAAATGTTGCAGCAGCTTGAGAAATAAAGTTAAAGACTCTTCTATTAAACTAAACTATATGGTAGTGAACTATAAATTACTGAATTGGTCTGCAAGCTAAGCTGAGGTCATCTACGCTCTGATATATTAAGCTGAACTGAACTGTACTGTCCTGAAGTGAACTGAACCAAACCAAACCGAACTGAACTGAACTTACTGACATTAACTTGCATTCAACTGAACTGAACACTACTGAACTGAAATGAATAATGCTAACTTGAAACTGAATTGTGAACTGTTGAACATAGCTAAGTTAAAATTTACTAAACTGAATTGATCAGAACTAAACTGAACTGAACTTCACTGTAGGGAGCTGAACTTTGAACTAAATTATAATAAATGTAAGAGAGCAGTCAAGTACTGAAGTAAACATTATTCACTGAACTGATTCAAACCAAACTGAACTGTATCACTGTACTGAAAAGAGAAACTAATGTAACATGGAAAAGGAATCAGTTTAAAAACAGAGCCAATCTAAATTATTTGCTTTGGAGTGAATAATTACTGGATTGAATGCAGGTGAGAGAACGAGGAACAGAACAGGTGATCAGATGGCAAGCAGAGAAAAAACTCAGAAAAGCAAACAGAAATCAAAATCAGATAAAGGGAATAATAATAAGTCAAAAAGGACAAGAAAAAAAGCAGCAATTATGAAAACAATCAAGGACCAAAAGATAAAATAATTAAATATTACATATAAAAATCCAGAAAGCATAATATATATATAAATATATACATATATGTGTGTGTATATGAAAATGGTGTAAAATCAAGAAGTATTGATAATAATTAAATGGAGTCATAAAAAATTTAGATGAAATTATGTTTTGTGTCTGTTCCGGCTCTTGATCTCAGTTAGATGAAGCATGTCTTCATGTGGGCTGGGCAAAATTCATCCAATGACAGACTTTTAAAGCCCTGATGATAAGACATGTAAGGGAGTTGTTTCTGCATTTCACCAAGATCACTGCAGACGGAGAAACTTCAGGGAGCGATTTCCTAACAACTCTCAGTCGGCCAACAGGAACCAGAGGTGAGTTTCTAAAGGAAGGGAGAGGACAGTTTCTGCTTCTGCTTACCCAATAGATAAATGTTTTTACAGCTTTGAGTTTAAAGGGAACAGCATCAGGAACCTAAAGTGTTGACTTCATAATAATTTCTAACTCTTTTAGAAACTATATCCAACTTAAGTTAAGAAAACCTACTTTCACATATGTTTATTTAACTCTTTATTGTTTAAACAGGCTTTATGTTGAGTATTTTTCATTGTGTTATTTTATCTTTTTTATTGGCTGAATCGTTATTTACTGGTTTTCTGTGCAGCGTTTTGTGATAGTTTGACACAGTTTGAAGTCATCTGATGTGAACGGGCCCACATTGTAACTCCGATTGGACTCGGTGGTTTTTGCTGATCTCATTTCTTTGAATTTTAAAGCTTGTGCCCTTCATTTGTAACATCATTTGCTACACTTTTCTTTTCTCATTGGTTTATGTGCAATGCTTTCTGTCCTATTTTCCAAGAAAATCTGGAAAAGTTCAGACATTTTGAATATTCAATGTCACTTCATGTTCATTGAGTCATTTGGGTTTCTTACAGTTAAATCAGTTTGCCAAAATGTCCTGTTTTTTCAGGTGTTATGGATCAGGAAAGCCACCTGTCCTCAGAGGAAGAAGCTGGAGAACCTTCAGTCGTCATCGGTCTGGTTCTGCTACGGCTCCAGCATGCAGTCGTCCTGTGGTTCTCCAGGGCAAGACGCAGACTCCTGCAGGGGTTCACTGTGTTCTCCACGGTGCTTCTGCTCCTCTGGATCGCAACTTTTCTATACGGGACCTTCTACTATTCCTACATGCCCAAAGCGGCTTTTTCTGCACCGGTATACTACTACTACAGGTGGGTACGGTGGGTTTGGTGTGGCACAGAAAAGACACAAGCTTTTTGTTGAAATTTCTTTTCTTATCACAGGACAAGCTGTGAATCGCCATCATCTTTCTGGTGCTCTTATCCTGTGGCCAATGTCTCTTTGATGAGAAATGGGAAACATGTAAGTACACAAATGACCATCTATAGCATTTCTTGCAGTGCCATCCAAAATTATTCGTACCTCTTTAAATTTTTCATATTTTGTTATATGACAACCACAACCTTCAATGTATTTTAATGTTTGTTTTTTTTTTGTTTTGTGAAAATGCAACAAAAAGTAGTGAATAAATACGAAGCAAACTGCACAGTGGTGCAGTCTACAGCGCTTGTTGTCTTGCATTAAAAAGGCCTTGGTGTAAGAGCCAGTTAATGGGGAATTCATATAGAATAATAATTTAGATTAAAAATGTATAAACATGCTTAATTTAATTTTAAGAAATTCATGATGAGTATATTTTCTGGAATGTATAACTTAGTTAATATAAAGGGATACTTTTATTGTGAAAAGTAATTTTGGCTTCCACTACGTAATGCATAACATTAATATTGCCCGTATGCACGTTTGAGGTCAGATTGCAGTTGGATACGGTGGAAGCAACACAATTTTTTGACCGATCTGTACCGAGCCTTTCATTTCTTCTGTAAGTGTACTTTTGGAGTTCTTTAAGTAAACATCATAAAAGAAGACTTGGTTTCAGTCGAGTGATTCAAATATTGGTTGTTAGACAAACTGCAAAGGTGGTACAACGAACTTTTGGGACGCAGAGTGCCACTACACTTGGGTTTGAATCCCAGCCTGGGGTCTTCCTGCATAGAGTTTGAATGTTTTGGTTCTGCTCAACTCTGGTTAACCCAAATAACATCTAGAACTTAAATAATTATTGATTTGTGGAATTTATCCTAAGATTATCAATCTCTTGCAGGCGCTGACATTTGGCCAGGTGTATCGGATGTATTTGCAGCTGGAGATGCCCGACTCACCAACCAATCATGAGGTGGGGATGTTCATGATCAAAACGACATGTTTCTCTCAGGATGGAGGCCAAGTGGCTTCCTCTGCTCGCACTGTAAGCTGCTCTCACTTAAATTTTCAAACACACTTTCTGCTTGAAAATTATCACTTTCTCTGGTGAATCTGAAAGCGCTGTGTTTCTCAGGCAAGCCAGCTGCAGAAGGCCTCCAGCTCTCGCTTTGTGAGTACAGCACTGATGCGTAATAACAGAGCTAGATAAGTGCAGAGCTCTGCTGGGACAGACGGCGATCTCAGTGTATCACTCTGACTCTGACGCCACTGTGAATGTCACAGATAGGACGTATATAAACACTGACACTACAACCCATGCTTAAATGAAGTTTTCCAATGCCAACCAATGTCACTGAAGATCGTGCATAAATTCTTCAGTAACATTTTTAATTTCACAGATTAGCAGTTGGTATTTTCTGAACTGATGTGCCTATAAAATCACAGATGCTGACATCTTTATCCTTTTAATCTCCAAAAGTTTAATTTAATTTCCCTGCATTATGGACTTTGACCTTGGATATGATCATTTTAAAAAAGCTGAACTGTATTATGCAAAGGATCCCAGTTGGTTTGAGGATTAGTAATAAATAATGTGCAGTGGAAAGGTTTTAAGACGTCCACAACTTTCTCTGTATTTTGCTTCCAACCAACCAGATTTTCTTATCTTTTAAAGAGGTGCTGATCAATAATTACAGGATTTCTCAAAGTCTTTCAAAACTTCATCCCTTTTCATTACTTGAATTCAAGAAAAGTGCATCAAGTAAAATTGCATAACAGTTTAACAAAGTGATTCCTAGAGATGTATTTGATAAAAACCAGGCATACTATTTATGATCCACCGAAGGATGCGTCTCTCAGGACTGATGGTATTACTTTTGTCCTTCACTTCTCAATTCTCGTCATTTTTTTAAGCACTCGTTAGGAGGAAACTAAATTGTAAGTAATTGGTGAGGTTTAAAGTTTTCCACATTCATTCTGGACGGCATCATGCGAGATAATCCCTGCATTCATTAAACTGATTATGTAACCCAATCAGCTTTGTTTGATTCTTATTGCTGGGCAAACAGATACTCCTTTACCAGACACATTTACTGAGACCCCTGGTAGAAATGTGTAAAAAGTCTTAAAATTAATTCATCCTGCAGCAGAAGAATCTCACACTGGACAATCTACTGTAATCCATAATTTGTGTTCATGTCTCTATTTAGTGTGGAGACAGTCTTTCTAATAAAATGTCTCCAAAGGTAAACTCACTATTTGAGAGTTGCAGCAAATTGCATCTTAAAATTTAACAAGTTCCTATAACAACCATAGGAGGATCTCGAACTGTTAGAGTGAAAAAAGCATTTTCCTCAAAGGAACTCGACGGGAGCTTTAAGAGAAGCTGTTTTCTTTAGTCAGACAGAATTCAAGCTGAATCTCATTTCACCCCTTTTTCTTTTTTGGTTCATGACTGAGTCCTTCTGCACAATGATTTAAAACTTTCCATCTTAGAGCTTTTTACACGTCTTTACCAGGGTTCTGATATATTTGTTAGCGCTTGTGCATAAATTGTGTTGTACCGCTGTGTTTAGGGAATGCTGCGGTACCGATCTGACCTGCTGAACACTCTGGGAACGCTCCTCTTACTCCCTGCCTTTCTGAGCGGAGCAGCCGAGCAGAAGCAGGTTGTACAGGTGGAGCTCTTCTCGGAGTTCACAGACGACCCAGTGAGTAATGGACAGATTTTTTTAAGTGGAGATATTTTTGCTTGAGAGAAGAGGATTTCTACAGTTTCTGTAAATGAACATGCTTCAGCGTGCTTCCTGTGTTTGTGGTCAGTACGCTCCATCGGTCATGGCTGCCATTGAGATCCTGTCTAGCAAAGTCCAGATCTACTCATCTCATCTGTTTGTGCACGCCCATTTCACTGGCTTGAGGTGAGATTGACAGCCAATGCATTCCTGCACAAAATCCTGCATTTCTGATGTTATACGTGAAAGAGTTTGGTTTGCAGCTGGTTGGACATAAACCAGCTGTAATGGGATTCACACCTTTGTAAAAGTTCCACTTTCATCCAATCAGTCTACTGACTCCTGCTGTCTCTTCCTCACTGTTGAATCACTTTAGATATTGTTTTTAATTTTGTGACTTCTTGGGTGAGTTGTTGATGAGCTCCTGGAGTAATTTTATTATACCGACAACTCCTGGGAAGGTTTACAACTGTTTCATGTTTTGTTTTGTTTTTTTCCACGTTTTATTCATTAGTGAATAAAATACAAATGAATGAAACATTTGGTCTTAGAAATGACCAGATCTACAAATAGTAGTTTCTTCAAAGGATGATGTGTTACTTTTAACCTACTTCTTGTTCCTGTCCAATAGGTTTTATTAAAGTGATTTCTTGATTCTAACTGTGAGCCAAAATTCACACAAGGAAAAAGGCTATACCTCGGTTTTCCAAAAAATATGTTTACATCCTGATTTAACAAGGAGGGAAATTTCTTCTTCATATAAACCCAGGTTTGTTTAGTAGCTTTCTTTACCTTAATAAATAAAATTATTGTTTGAAATCTTAATTTTGTATTTATTCAGGTTATCCTTGTCTAATCTTTGCAACAGAAGGGTAAAAAGAGAAACCCCTTTTCACTGCTCCATAAATCCTTTCCAACCTCTATAATGATTAACACAAGGTGATCAGTTTTTCACCTCCCTCTTGGGGATCGATGCAGTAGACTGTAAACACCGATTGTTTTTTTTTTTAAATCCTCAATTTATTTCTTTTTTGTCTCTTTTCTCAGATATTTGCTGTTCTACTACCCCATCCTGTCAGCCCTTATAGGTGTTGCAACTAACTTTGCCTTCCTCAGCTTCCTCTTCATCCTGAGCTACATGAGGCAGCTGTTGAGGCTGCCTCAGAAACCAGAGCAGGTGAGAGGAAACTTTAAACCAGACAGAGTCGCAGGGCTGCAGCCTTGAAATATGTTGCTGTGTATTTTCTGTCATCTATCTCTGAGATCCATCTTACAGATCACTACAGATGAACTCCAGCCACAGGATGAAAACGATCTCAGTGCAGGTGCAAAGAAATTCTATACTCTGGCACAAACACGAGTAGCTTTAATTTTCAGGCTGATCTTTACTGATGGCATAAATTCATCTGCAGATGCTGCGGAGCGGCTGGGTCCTCTGCAAACTGAACCCACAGACATGAGTGGGGAAGAGCGCCACCTGGAGCGTTCCAACACAGACATGCAGAACGGACAAACACTTAATCAGGGTGATATGAGCCAATCTGAGGCATCCTGAAGTGTTTATTAAAAGAAAACTAGTCTGGAGATTTAAGTAAAGGTATCAGAATTAAACACTAAACTTTAATTTGAAATGTTTTTTGGAAGACTCCGTTTCATGTACTCTGAATCCTGTGTACAGATTGCCTTGTAACTTCAGAACACTTTTCATGTTCTGAAGTTACTCTCTGTAATTAACTCATTTTTACCAATTGTGTTTTGTGAAATGAATTTGGAAATGAGAAAAAAAATCAAAATATTTAAAAAAATATTTAGAAAACGGTACCTAAACATTTTAATGTTTAAAATTATTTTCATATTCAACATTTTAGAGTTCCCTGCCAATGTTTCAGCTCAAATAGGAAACCTGGAGACAAAGTATGGATGGTTGAGCCGATGGATGGATGAATTGATGGTTGGAGGAACAAATTAAAATGGATGGATAGATGGATGTATGGTTGACTTGATTTTCCTGAATGAAGGAACAAATTAAAATAGATGGGTGGATATATGTTTTGGCAAAACTAGACTGCATGAAATTGAGAAAGGAACTATATTACAGTTTAAAAATATGAATATTTTTAATTCTCTGTTATCCCAAACCTATCCAGGTCGCACTAACTTTAAATCCCTTACCAGTGCAGGAACCCTGAATTATAACAAACTTAAAGTGTTGCCTCAGTTTCCATGTTTTTGTTGCGTATCACAATAAAAAAGGTTTTACTGCAGAAAATTTTCTCTGTTTATCCTATTTGTTTTTCCAGTGAGTTTTTTGTGTTTTGTAGTTTTTTGTGCTTGGCCCTTTTCTACATACAACCTACAACATGAGCATAACGGCTCAAGGCAGAGCTCAGTACAACTTTAGCTAAGCATTTGTTGTAACGTTTAGTTCCTGCACAGCAGCATCAGTTTTGGGCCATTCTTTAGTCTGCAGTTTGTGTGCTATGGATTATCATCTTGCTGCATGAAAGGCTTCGTTTTGAAACCTCCATCGCATACAAATGTCAGTTTGGGATTTGCTGGTATTTCAAATTCATTTATTTTTGTCTACATAAAGAAGCTTTCCTGTCACAGAAGCAACAGAAAAGTGATAAAACCTTGATGGCTGTTTTATATTTAGCAGTGGCTCTTTAATCTTTGCAAATCAGATGACATTTCTCTTTTAGTTGTTTCCAATTATATATTAAAAACAATTTATTTTCATCACAATTTTCAGTAAGCTTTGGATTGTATAGCCTCTATCTAATGAGGACCGTTAGTGTGGCTGGTGTAATAAAAGTGGAGGGAGGACATGGCACTCCACACTGCCTGGCTCCGTCATTCCTGGATGTCATCCTGCCCTGAGGCGCTGTTGGCTGAGCTCCATCATCCAGCCCAGAGTCAAGCTTTGGAAACATAATAACGTCACCACATGCAAACTGTGGTTCTAGCGGAGAGAATGAGAGCGGAACGTAACTCGGCGTCGGGCACAAGGCTTTGCTTCTCTGTGAATTCAACGCTAGATACAGGTAAGGGGAGTCCTACAACTTCATGAGGATTTATTCAGCAGTTTGTATCATCTTAGAGAAAGTTTTAAAACTGTTTTTCTGCTTCTATTTTTATTTTTTTTACACTTGCAAATGCATTTCCTGAATCGTATTCAAAGCCGTGGCTCTCTTGTAAACATTTCCCTGTTGTGCAAGCACATGTTGTGCCCATGGAGCAGAATTGCCATCTTCGCTCCAGTGGGGAAATAAACATGGACACAGGAGAGGACCTGTCATGCTTAAAGATGGAGGGGATCAAGATGGAAGATGCTGACTCATGCACCGGTCTCTCAGATGAGACACGCCAACATCTGTCAATCAGTGATGGACCGTCCAGCAGCTGCACTAAAGCCAGAGGCAAGTTTAGGCCAAGGCTCCTGGCTACCAAAAGCTTCCCCCCTTACAGCCAGTGCATCGGTGGACTGGGAGAAGACGAGGACTGGGACAGCTATCTCAACTCAGACTCGCCCCTGGCTTGCCAGTCGAATGCAAAGAAGGAGAAACCTGTAGCTTATGAGGCGGATGACACTGCAAAGTATTCCCGGGATGTTCTCAGAGCCAAATGGAAGTCAAGGAGGAAAGAGAAATTAGGAGGCAGCTTAGACGTTGGCACAGATGGCTGCGATAGAGGGAGGCTGAGTGGGAAGAGGAGGGTGGAGAACAGTGGAATACAAGGAGAACACTGTGACGAGGATGAGGGGAAACACCGGAGAGGGAAAAGCTCCAGTTTGAAGAGAGGAGGGAGCAGTGTGGAGAAGGAAGAAGGGAAACCTTCTCCCATTCTCCCCTCAGCTCATTCTGCAACTCATGAGAACAGCAGCAGTGTGGAGGACCCCGAGGGGCAGAACCGGGAGGATGATGAGGTGACGGAGCCCTCAGGTCATCGGCATCCAATCCTCTCCAAGCTGTTGCACTCCTCCACCTCCTCGTCCTGTTCCTCTATCAACCTCTCATCAGACAGCGACGAGGTCTTCAGTGACCTAGATGACGCCGTGTCTAAAAGAAAAACCTTCAAGAAGGTCAGAACACCTCATTCAGCAAACACTAATTCACATTTTTCTGCACATTTTTAGGGATTTGTCCAGTTCATCACTTTATGTCCTCAGTGCATCTGTCTGCTCTGGTTTTCCATGGAAAAGAATAAAACCATGTTTCTCAACTGTTCTTTGCACCTGTGGTCCAGCTGATTTGCATGGGCTTGAAAGAAGACTTTGACACTGTCAGATTTGAATGGCGTTTGCATGGAAGCCTGCTGCTTCTGCAACAGATATGAGTAAAGGGAGGAGCAAACAGTGGGAGGACGACTAGAAAGTAGATGTTTCCCTGGCTTCAGTGTGTTTGAACTGTCAAGCACTAAAGAAAAGTCATTAGGACTCAGGGTGATTAGGTTTACACTGCTTCAAATAAGCATTCTTCACCATTCAGAATAAAGGATAGAATAGGCTCAATAGAATATAGTAGTAAATAAGCAACAAAAGCTGAAACCTTGTTTTCATGTTGCCCCAGTGTCTCTACTGAGCATGCTCAGATCTGCTATAGCTGCTGTTTTTCTGTTCTTCTATGCCAAGTCTCAGTCTGGTAGCAGCTGTTTTGTGTATATACAAAGTAGATCTTAAGTTTACAGCTATGCTGTTTGGAGACAAAAAGCAAGCATACATTTAACACTTCTCATTCTCCCAGACTTTCACAGAATATTTTCAATAAATAAGGCTAAGCAAATTCCCATCCTGGATTAAAAACAGAAATAAGAATTTACAAAACCTTGAGATAAAATGTCAGACTCGTGATTCCAATGCATCTCCTACATGAACACATTTTTTTCCTTTGGTTATCCCTCAGAGTCGCACATGGAAAACCTTCCTGACCATGATGCACTGGTCACTCAAGCGACAGAGCTCCTGGGTTCAGCTAGCTGGACATCAAGGCATGTACTTCACACAGCACCTCGCCTGTCTTCATACTTAACTGTTTTACTCTTTCATGTGTTGCAAACACAAACTTACATTTATTTTAATGCCTAATTGTAAAGGAAGAGTAAACATAGTACTCTCATATTTGTAGAAAGTATAAAATATGGTGTATTTGTATTCAACCCCACTAGTCAATAGTTTTGTTGAACCACTTCTCTGTCAACTTTGCATGTCTAAAGACTACAATTATAAATTCCAGCTCAGTCAGATTAGATTGAGCCTTCCCATTTCAGCACGTTTACATTGACCTAAACCATCCCAATGCTGTATGTTTAGGGTCATTGTTCTGTCCAGTCTCAAATGTTTTGGAGCCTCTAACAGCTCTTCTTGCCCTGAATTTATCTACACTCATCTGTCTCCATAGCATAATCATACCACCATCATGGATGGCAGTTTTGTGGAATAAACAATTACAGGATCTCTGCAGCTCCTCCAAAGTTATCAGTGGATTCTTGGCTGCTTTTCCTAAATCATGCTCTCTTTGCTAACCCTGTCAGTTTAGGTAGACAGTCATGTTGAGTTAGCAGGTGTGCCAGACTCTTTCCATTTATTTGATAACATAGCTGTGTGAGATGGTGCTTTAGTTGTCTCTCTCTCTGTGTCCTTTGGTCTTCATGATGCTGTTTGCTTACTGATGTTCTCTACCAAACCTTTGAAGCCTCCACACTTAACAATTATCACTTTGTATTGATTTTTCACATAAAATACCAATGAAATACTGTGGCAGTTTGTGACTGTAAAATGAAAAAGACACTGCTAATTGTTGGATGTGAATCATTTGATGCCCATTATAAAATTGCTCTATTAAAACAATTGTGTAATTAAATTCAGCAGATCAAGATTTATCGTCTCCTAAATATTTTTCCTGCTTCTTGTATCTTACCATGTTCTTCTGTTACCAGGTAATTTTCAGGTTAGTAAAGGAGGGGAGGTGCTGAAGCTGTACAGTGAACTGGAGGCGAAGTGTCTGGACAGCCTGATGAGAGATCCGCTGAGGCCTTTTGTCCCGCAGTACTATGGTTTGGTCACCAGAGGGGAGCACTGCTACATCCGCCTGGAGGACTTGCTCAACGGCCTGAGGAGGCCTGTTATCATGGACTGCAAGATGGGAGTCAGGTATGAGTTTTTCTCTGCAAGTGATTATCTGACCATTTAACTGACTTAAAAAGATTTAAAAACAAAGCGATAGCTTGTTTCTTTTAAAAGTAGAGTTTAACCTAATGTTTTGAAAAGTTAAGCTCACTGTAGGTGTATTACTTTCAGGGATCATCTATTTTAGCTTGCAGCTCCACAAAACCCATAACTTTCCACAAATCTAATACTTTCATTAGCTTCTTTAGTTCAGATAAAACATACAAACTTACAATCCTGCATCTGAAGACGAAGCTTTATATGGAAATGCAATAATCAAAAACAAAAACATTTGATTTCTTCCTATAAGCAATCCTAAACAACTTTTCCTTAAATCTGTGAAGGATGGAAGTAGATTGAATTTCCGAAATGGTGCCAAATCAAGGCCTTATTGCAAGGATGTACTACGTGAGCATTTTCCCTTTCAGGACATTCCAGGAGGAGGAACTGATCAAAGCTCAAACCAAGCCCAATTTGAGGAGCGACATGTACCAGAAGATGGTGAAAGTCGACCCATCAGCACCAACGGCCGAGGAACACGAACAGAAAGGAGTGACAAAATGGCGCTACCTACAGTGGAGGGACACAACCAGCTCCACGTCCACTCTGGGCTTCAGGATTGAGGGCATCATGGTATGAGAGAGAAATGCTCAGTTCTAGCATTTCATTACAAAGAATGATGTCTAACTGTGCAAAATGATTGCTGTCATTGCTAATTTGCAGATGGAGGATGGAACTGTCCAACGGGATTTTAGAAAAATTCACACCTTGACTCAGATCACAGAGGCGTTACTCTACTTCACCAGGAGTCAACTGGACACTCTGGTCAGTCACAGTCACACAATACTGTAGCAGTGGTAAATATAACCTTGAATCAGATGACAACTGGAGAAAATTTTATTTAAATCTGAAGTTAAACTAAATACAACCGTTGTTAAGCTGTCAGAAGACCCATTTGAAGCTACAACAACATACTGCATGCTGAGATTGTCACTTAAAAGTTTTAGAGGAAAACATGCAGATTAAAAGTTTTTAAAAAGTTTGAAATTATTACCTAATTTGTTTCTGTTGGCTGAAGATGTTTTTCACATTCAGTCAGATTACAATTACAGGCTTCAATGTAATTCATAATTTTTTATGTGGAAGAGCAAAACAACAAACACAAAATGATGTTCACCTTCAAACCCTAAATATGCAACCAAATGACTATTTATTTTGGATTAAATAATATATCTGTGTTAGAACAACACAGCAGGTGTTTAGACTTAAATCCAATTGGAAATCTGCAATGAGACAAGAACATTGTTGTTCACATCTCCATCCAGTCTGATTGAGATCGGGTCATTTTGCAATACCAAAGATGTGCAGCTGTAATTGGAATGAAAGGTGGTCATACGAATGATTAAAACAAGACAAATTAATACAAAACCACAGAACATTTGCAGATTTTCATATTCAGCACTTCTAGAAAAAAATACATTTTTTACATTTTGGCTCTAAATTTTAAATGACTTTGTGTTGGTGTGTTTCATAGAATCACAATAAAACCCATTACAGTTATAATGTAACAGAATGTCAAAGTTCAATGGGGAGTCTATAAATGGATTATCAAACAAAAAATATATTTTGAAATTGGTTACATATTTGGGTTTTTCTTATCATTTTTGACTGCTTTTAGCTCATTTTTAACCAGCAACATTTTGGGAAGCCTGGAGAATTGTTGATGAAACATGGCAATGAATTCTGGCTATTTGGAGGAAAGGTTTTAACCTCACATGTACATTCTTTGCACTTTGCGTTTAATCATATATTGCCCTGTGATATTTGTGATGCACAGATATTCGTGTTCATGTGTGTTCTCAGAACGCGTACCACTCTAGACTCGTGGATCTGAAAGATGCACTCAGGAGTTCAGAGTTCTTTCGAAAACACGAGGTTCGTAAACAGAGAGAAATGAAATTCATATACCGGTCCTGTTGACTTTGTCCTCATAGCCTTTCACTGAATCTCTTATTTCCTGCTCAGGTTATTGGCAGCTCACTCCTCTTTGTACACGACCACAGCAAGGCCAGTGTTTGGATGATAGACTTTGGGAAAACGATGCCTCTTCCTGACTCAAAGGAGGTCCAGCACGGCATCCCTTGGGTTGAGGGGAACAGGGAGGACGGCTACCTGATCGGTCTGACCTCCATCCTCACGGCTCTGAGCCAGGCCATCAGCCTGGCTGAGGGGCAGCAGGAGGGCAGCTGAGTGGAAACATGGAAAGTGTGAAACATGAAGTTCTCAGAGTGTCTGTGACACCAGCACCTGGACTCAGGGATAAAGCAGGAACAATGGCTGCTTCAATGAAGCTGAAATTCAAAGACATATGAAGTGGAAGCTAGTCTTGCTTATTGTACATCTGGTATGTACATACGTACGCCAACAGTGGAAAGGGCTTTTGTTATATATAAAGTTATTTTGTGTGTGTTTTTGTATTGCATGTTATATTTAAAACATTTTAAGTATCTTTAAGAATGACATCACGCACAACCTCATGTTCTGCCTGTTTTAAGTCAGTACGTTTGTATGTTTAATGGTAGCTGTGCTTTTTGATAAGGAACTGATAAAAACGTGTTGCTTTTCATGATCTATGAAAAAATATATATACATATATTTTATTCCAATTAAATGTTTTCTTATTTTTTACTTTTGGTCTGGTAGTCAGACATTTCATACTCTTATGGTATGGCAGCCCATGTTAAGTTAACTAAACAACTGCAAAACTCTGTCCACCTCATTACTACATAGATATTTGGCACAAAAAATAAGGGAATGTGTGTGTAATCAATTCTGTGCAGCAACAAGATTTTTAAGCAATAAATCTTAAGTAGTTGTAAAGTCTATTTCTTTTTAATTGGCAGATCATTTGTAATAAAAATGCATTTGTGGGCATGGGTCAAGGCCACGTAAATTATCTGTTAATTTTCTATCTTTTTATTTTTATTTTTGTGGAGTTGGTTTGAGGAAACAGTGCATGATACCCATGCTCATCATCAGTTTAGTCGCACACTGATGTGGGACACAATCCAATTCTTCAACCAGAATTTGCTGAAAGTCACCCAGTGTGGTTGTGTTGGTCAGTGTGGCACAACCCCTACTCACAAGCTCATCCATTAAATGTTCGATGTTTGCTTAAGCAAGGTTGAAATCTAATCTTGCTTAGATTTCAAAATATTTTTGGGTTTATAATTACCCAAATGACTTAGCACCAGCATACAATAAAAATTCTCTATGTCTTCTGGTTCAAGTCTACTCTGCATTCCCATAATCAAAGCCAAACAAGCAACAATTCAATTGTTATTCTCCAGTAATCTGGAACAAACTACAAAACTGCAGAAACACTGAGATCATTTAAATCAAAAACCCATTTGTTTAGAGTTACATTTTATAACTGGAATGATTTGTCTTTTGCTTCTGTTGTATTTTCCCTTCTAATCATTTGGAATTGTCTTGTTGCTGAAAATGTGCTATGCAAACGAAATTTACTTGCCTAAAAGTTGGTTATATTCACTTTTTAAATGCATAGAAGCTGAAATAGGTCGCAGAATCTGACGGTGACTAAATTCGACATTACACCCGCAGGTTTTGGTCAATTCCAATAGGTGGCGCCATGACGCTGTTTGTCCACTAGACAAATCTTAGCCGTTCGTGGTACAAACTGAGCGGGACATAGGCATTCACCACTCAAGAGGTCCTTTCAAATGTTTTCAGAGAGAGAATGATGACATTTAAGTAAATTAGTGGGTAAAAATTGTTCAATAACGTCTTGTATAGGAGGAAAATGAAAACCGTCGCGCTAATTCCAACAGCTAGCTAAAAGCTAAATTCAACCGCTCTTCTACGCTCAGGTAAAGATGGAAAACAAATAAAGTTGGTGCATCAGGACTTTATGAACATTTTTAATTGACCTGTTTGTTGTGTTGCATTATACTATTAACAGGCTAAAACACTTGAGGACGCTGATTGGTTATGTTTCGGAGAAACTACCCTAACCTAGCCGTGGTGACCCGCGTAA
Source organism: Xiphophorus maculatus (assembly GCF_002775205.1). NCBI lineage: Eukaryota > Metazoa > Chordata > Actinopteri > Cyprinodontiformes > Poeciliidae > Xiphophorus > Xiphophorus maculatus. Next base: position 13,664,801 of record NC_036465.1, on the reverse strand, counting down.
TAAGTGACGGTAAGTGATCCAAATTACACCAAGTTAGCCTCTTACTGGCCTAGTTTCCACATAACTGTTCAATTACCTGCTTATTGTTAAGTTTAAATTTAAATGCGGGATATAATATATTTGAAGGTAAATAAATCGTAGTTGGCTTTTTCGGCGCCTGACTTCAGCACTTGCTGCGTCTAATATATTTCCACTTAACGTGGACATGGTTGTAGTCTTAATGTCTTCCGAAGAACCTAGATGATTTGGTACTAAAGAGGGCCTTCAAATTGTTAAGTTTACCAGAATAGCTACACTGTCGGGGTGTTTTCCTTTATCAGGGGTCACTTCCAAAATAAAACATTTCCTTTCCATTTTTTTATGGGTGTCCTGTTAGTAATACCTCACTTCCACTGCTACTCTGTTAGGAGTGTAACTATATTTTATAACTGTAGACATTCTGGTCTAATAATAATAATACCTCACCTTCCAAAACATCTTTGAATGCTACACCAACAGCTTTAAACTCAATAGTTTTTCAAATGTGATGAATTTTTTAAAAATTGTCTTTGTGCTTCATTTGTTTGTGCTAAACCCATTCTCTCTAGTAGACATCTTTCCGTGATGGACTGACCACCTGTTCAGCATGTACTCTGTTCATTGACAGCTGGAGGGAGTGGGGGGCAGCATCTCTGTGATGCTCTGTAGAATAAGGGTGTTATATGAAATGGATTGATGAAATTGAAGAATGGTTAATAATGTATATTATGTCTGTTGAGACAGATTTTTGCATATGTAATAGTACAAAAATGCACATTTCCCATAATGCACAAAAAGCAGAAAAGGAAAAAATGAAAATGCTCATGGGTTACTAAGTTTGTTTTATTGCACAATCGAATTAAACTAAAACTATTGCGATGAAGAAAAGTGATTGAAATCAATGTCATAATACGGTAAGTGTGAGATTTTACCCTTACTCTTTTATTTTAAATAACTTGCAACATTGTTTGGATGCATACAATGCAACACAAATGTCGGTGTGTGAGGCTAATTGTAGTTATTTAGCTTAACATCAACCCAATCCCCTTACCATGGATGGGACGTCACTCCAACTTCTGAGAGAAATTGACCTCTGCAAATGGTGTACAGAAGGGAAACACTAAAGTGATCATTCTGTAAAAGAGAAATGAAATCAATAATTAAACCAAAGGTCAAGAGAAGATGGCAGAAACCGGCCAGTGGCTTTAACATTCAAAGAAAGCTGGCAAAATAGAAAGGACACAACCATATCCAAGGTTAGTCAGTTGATTTATTAAATTAGAGAAATTATACAGATTATTGTGACTTTAAAAAAACAAAAAAAAAAACAACAGTGGAGCATGTTTTATTATTAGACACCCAGCAATGAGAGAAGTGAACTGGCATGTAATTTATAAGACACAAAATTCAACTGTATAAAGGAGAGAGAGAGAAATCATTTGTTGATTGAAATGTTACTCCATTTTGCACACTAAATTAATAGTAACAATATATAACATACTTTTAAGAGTAGTTTTAGTGCACCATACATTGTACTTGTATTTGAGCAAAATCATGGAGTATCACCCCAATTTTACTCTTATTTGAGTAATATTTCCGGCACTGGGTTAGCTTAAATAAATGTTATTTGTTTATTTGCTTATTTACTTACGGAGTTTGTTCGTCCTGATTAACACTTCTTCCCGGATGGTGGCGGTAATTCACAAAAGCTTTGCTTTCTAACCACCTGTAAACAAGAAGACGACCAACGGGCGCCCCACATTTCGTCGTTGTTGTAAAGTTGCTCTGAGCGCAAAACCTTCCTTGCAAATTTGATAAATATTACTACCGATATCATAAAAAGTTAACGGCTATTATTATTATTATTTTTTTTTGCATGTTTCTTGTTGCTGTGTGTTCTTTTATTAAAACGGACTATACAAATAAAATGCCCCGCCTCTATTCTCTGACCCGGAAAAGAAATGGTGTTGCTTCCGTCGTCTTCTTGATAGCAGGGGAGGCTCGCTAAGCTATGCTAAAAGCTAGGACGAACCCCTAATGACGTCCTAGAGTGTTTTGTTTCATCCGGAGCCATGCGGGATGTTTGATTTGTTTTCACCGTCTCTGGCTTGTATTTTATAAAAGAAAAGTCGAGGCCCACGGATTGTCTTCCCCAACAAGGGCTGCTCTTTTCTGTTTTCGCCTCAGAACGAACACTATAGAAAGAATATGGCGGACAGCGGGCATTACTACAACGGTGAGTACCACGTTTGCTGTCGCATTAACCTCACATCTGCTCTCCTGCTTTCACCGCTTCCCTTCAGGCCATGAAGACTTTATGGTGAAGAGAGAGGTCACACAAGCAGATTTCACAGTCCACAGAGGTAACATGTGGACATGTAAATTACACATGTTTAAGTGTAGCGTTTTAAATGTGTCTTTTTTCTTATGTTATTTAATTTTCCAGCATATAGTTCTAGACTTTTAACAAAACCTATAAGTCAAAAACGTATACCCTTGTGTTTTGACTTAGAGCGCCTTTTTAAAATGAACTGTCTCTCAGCACAAGTTTTGATCAAACATTGAGATTTGGAGAAAAAAAAAATGTCATCACTTATTTTTTTTAATTTTATACAGAAATGTGATTTTAGCTAATACAAATACAAGCGAGTCGTTTTACTGGGTTAATTTAGTTTTTGTCTTGATGAAAATGTGATTTAAAGGCCAGCTAGATGTAATGTTTTGCTATAGACTAAACATTTACAGTGAGTTTTTGTTTTTATGATTTTTGTTACAGAATGTATATCTAGCTGCTAAAAGTAATATATATTATGATTACATGTACACTAATTGCACATTAAACATGCATATACACCAAGTAATTAGTTATATGATCCATTATCTTTAAGATGTCCCTGTTTCTTCAGCTGGCACATAGCACCGTCTTATGATTCAGATTTTGTCAGTTCAGTTTGTTTTTTTCCAAAAAAGAAGAGATTTCTAATCTTTGATAAATATTTGCTCTCCTAAGAAATCCAGACAACCTTTTTGAAAGGACTTTGCTTTGTCAGTTTTTGATACTCAACTCTTATTTATTGTTTACCCTGGCAGAGCATGATGACAGAACCGCACCATTTCGCAACCGTAAAGGCAGAGGACCCAAGGGTCGATCATTTGACAGATCTCGGAGGGACCGCCAGCGAGGCAGTCACTCAGGAGGGTTTGGAGGCCCTGGTCCCCGGTCCAGGCTGCTGGAGGATACAGATGGAGATGTTACTATGAGCGACAGCTCTCAGGACAGCAGCTCGCAGAACAGATAGTAAGTGTTTCTGGACTGGTCCTTGTGCGCTTATTACATAATAGGCAGGGTGCTGTATTCTTTGTGAGTAGATTTGCTTCTCAGCAGGACAATTTTCTGAGCACAATGTGAATTTAGTTTTAAAAAATATAGTTTAAACCTAAGTCCACCCTTTGGATGCTTCCCTGATAACCTGCCTTTAACCGCATGATGCATAAGAAGGTGGTTCTAAGTTTGTCATGTCCATGGTCAGTCCTCAAATGCCTTCTTATTTTAGATGGCCCACCCCGCCCCCATTCATGCACTGGAACAGTTTGTCAGAAGGCTTCTGCAGAGCTATATGACCTGCTGTTGCTACCTTGCTGTTGCCTTATTTACAAGTGCTGCTGTGGTTTCAGCCTTCTCAGTAAATCTAGTTACAGATCAGCAAATCTCTTCTAACTGTAGAATTGGCATCAACTCTGATCATTTACACTAAAAGCTGAAACTCTTTTATAGTTTTACTCACACAACTTCTTACAGAATGTTTTTTTTCTGTTCTTTTGTTTTAGAGGACAGAAATACTTTTCTTTAAAATCATCTTCCCTAAGCAACACATTTTGAGTTACAGAGAAGCTTTTTATTCATGGGAAGCCCCAACAACTCAAAGGCAGATAAAACTGAAATAATAAATTCTCTGCTGTTGGCAGTCACAGTGACAGGAAAGGGAATTTAAGTGACCTGCCCATCAAAAGTATTTGGCAAACAGTCATAAGACTATAGAAATTAAACATCTTGGAGATTATCTCTGTAGTTTTTGCTGCTTTGTCTGACATGATTATAAACAAGAATGTTAAAGTATTTACAATCTCGTTCTTAGCTACATCATTTCAGACATGAAGGCAGCTACTGATAAACCTGCTAAGCTGCTTTGTTTTCAGTGAGTGTGGAGATTCCACTGTGACGACAAACTAATGCAGTCAGGTTTATTGTCCCGGATCGAGCTGTACCGGACTTTCTGTGTACGTTTGATGGATAAAAAGTGAGGCTGTGGAACTTATTTTAAAAACATTAGATTTTTTTCAGAGCTTATTAGTCTACAACTTAACATATAATGTAAAGCTAACACAATTTGTGTGTTAGGTGGGAAAAAAATCTCATATCAGTATGGGATTAGATAGAACCACTAATAAGGGAAATTATTTTGTCACATTATTATATCTGCCACCATTAAATATAACGGACAGCAGATATTGTAAAGTTGGTGAAACATTTTGCATTACTGACTTTTAAGTCACTGAGAAAAACAGTCCTTTGTAAAAATGTATCCAAAATATCTAGAATAGAAGGTAAAGTGTTTTTTTAAGCATCGGTTTCATCAGTTTAATAAATATTTACAAAACTATAATTTTGACATCTTTTTAATGGCAATATTCTTTAGTTTTGAAATGCAAGAAACAACATTCCTGGTGGAATTCAGCTCATATTTTTTAAATGCAAAATTGTTTCTTGTGCATAAAGATGCAAACTTTGTTTTGAATGTTAACCTCACTTCTGTTTTGTCTGATTCTCTACTCCATTTGTTTGGAAGCAATAAATACTGATTTTAAATTAGGACATCTGTTGAGCTCAAATGTTTATTTTAAATTTAAAAAAAAAATTAAAACTATATGTGGGAGATTTAATTACAAAAATAAAATTTTTGTTCTTTAGCAAACCTTATGGAAGACCATCTCGGAAAGAAGATGGACGGTTTGACAGAGACAGGCAGCAGGGGAAAGGAGTAGAAAGAGGAAGAGGAAGAGGACTTCCAGGAGGTGGCAGCAGTGGTTTCAGAGGAGGTTTGAGAGGCCGGTTAAGCTGGTTCAAAGTAACGGTGAGGCGATTTTTATATTGATCATGTTGATATCCCTGCATTTTAACTTATCCACCGAGATTATATTGAGCATTTTCTGATCGCCAGATTCCACATGGAAGAAAATATGAAAAGAAATGGTTGATTACAGCTCTCCAGAACATCTGTACGGTTCAATACACACCTGTACAGGTGAGTATTAGTGCTGCCTCATTAGCTTTTCTTGATGAATATTATAGAACAATGACTGAACTGTTATCTCCTCATTACTCCATCTAGTACCACGTTGACCATAATAGGGCCCATTTCTATGTGGAGGATTCAGCTGCAGCCTACGCTCTGCGCAGATGTTCTCACAAGATCACAGATTCAGATGGCTATAAGGTATGATGGAGACCCTTCTGAATATCAGTCTGTCAAAAAGCAAATTTTGTCTCACATTTGAATTTAACAGCTTTTGTAGTAAAGCTGGTGGACAGGAACTCAACTGCATTTTATCTATTTACTTTCCTTTGTTTCCATTGGTCCCTGTAGGTGGAAGTACACGTCAACCCAAGTAATCCACCATCCTTCCTGCAGTCGGACCTGAAGCCTGAAGACTTGGAGCACCTGAAGGTGAGCGCCGGACATTTGAAACCCTCCATTTTTTTCTATTAAGAGTCTTTCCAGTGTTGAACAGTACAGTTTAGTTTTTTTAAAACCATGACAAATAAAAATAGAAGTTGCCTCCTTCATTTATTTTCACAAGTAGAAAAAAGTTCAACAAATCGCAAAAGGTTCTAAGGAACCTGATACAAGAAGAAGCCAGTTCATGTCTAATTTGTTTTCATGTTCTGAATTAGATGGAGTTCAAAGTGGATCAGAAGTGTTTTTAAATTCCCAATTCACAAGTCATTTTAATTTACTGAATGTAAATGATGATGTAAAAGCTCTAGTAAGAAGTTCACAGGTGTGCAGGCGTAAACGGTTACTATGGGAAAGAAAGGGATAGTTAAAAGAAATCTAATTGCATTGACTAGAAATGGAAGAGATACATAGGCTAAAGCAGTATGTGTAAACCTTCCTCTCTGAGGAGGAGGAGTTCATTCATGAATGTCGATGTTTTATCTTTGACAGCAATGCATGGCGAAACGCTTTGATGGTTCCCAGCAAGCACTTGACTTGAACAACATTCGAACTGATCCAGGTATATAAATATTTCCTTCATGAAGAAGTAGTGAGATCTTTTATTTTTTGGCTGTACATTAAGTCTTGTAAAGTTTGCTTTGTAAAGAATTAACATTTTCTCAGTAGCAACAGTAAACTGGTCCTTTCTGTTTTTGAGTTCTTTGTAGTCCAAAGCATAAAGATGTTTTAATATCTACATCAGCTCAGTTAGCTAACACTACAAATGGATTCGTGTTTATTTGGCAGACTTGGTGTCTCAGAACATTGAAGTCATCTTAAACAGAAAAACCAACATGGAGGCAGTCATTAAGATAATTGAAGAAAACATTCCTGAGGTAAGATTCATGGTGATCATTAGAGGAGCAGAGAGATGTGAATAATGCATCCAGTCGAGCCATTAATGGTTCTTTTCATCTTTCCAGCTGGCGTGTTTGAATCTGAGTAACAACCGTATTCACAAACTGGATGATCTTACTGACTTGACTACCAAAGTGCCGAATCTGAAGGCGCTCAACCTTTCTCAAAATGAGGTGAGGCGAGCTACTAAACTGACCTAGACTCCGGGTCACGAGTGACTCTTTACATCATTGGGATATAAATATTAAACAATTAATGCTTTTAACGATTATAACAAATCAGTTTTTCTGTTTTTATTGGATAATAGCTTTAGATTTTCACATCAGAGTTACATTAGTACCAGTAATTTCTTTTTATAGCAAATTTTATTGCTGTTTGGTTAAACCTATGCTTTTTTAAATTTCCCACCAATGTCAACATCACAACTAAGCACAGGCATCCATCTTGTTTTTGCAAAAGTTCTTCAAATAGTGTTGTCGGTTTTTTTCTGTATGACAAATTTCCTCTTGTAGACATTTATCAGAAATTATAAGTTCTTTTTTTCTTTAGAAAAGCTTATGTAACTTTTATGACTAAAGTTTTATTTGGCTAAACAGAGAGCAAAAATAGCTGTATTGTAAAGGTTGCAGATCTCTGATCTAGAGTCAGATCTTCAAACTTTTTCTGAAAGTAAGTGGTTTTGCTGCATTCTATTTCTGAGTGTCAAAAAATATTTTATGCCTGGTATTTATCTGTCACATAAGATCCCATTAAATACATTAAGACTTGTGGTTTAAAGTGAAATGTTTAAAAGCATATAAATACTGCATTGCATTGTAATACGCTAAAAACCCTTTTTTCTCACACGACCTTTCCTTTTGTCTGTTTCTGGTGTGGATATTTTAGTTAAAGACGGATCGTGAGCTGGATAAGTTAAAAGGCCTGAAGCTGGTGGAGCTGTGGCTGAGCAGGAACCCTCTGTGTGACCTCTTTAAGGATCAAGCTGCGTACATCAGGTCAGTCAACGATGCTGTGCAGTGATGGCAAATGTTTTTGCAGGGGAATACCAACATGGCTGTATGTGATCTGAGAGAGTCATCGATCAAACATGATAATCTTCTGCTGGAATTGTTTCAGGTGTTTGTTGTTGTTTTTTTTAAACCATAACTACTTATTTTACAGAGCAGGGTGAACGTTTGGACCAAGCAGCTGATGTCAACTAAATACTTTTTGCGTCTGTAAAGCAAACACGTGTCTCAGAAACCATCTTAACTATACCAGGACAGATGGTGTCCCAGAGGACTGATAAACAAAGCCATTAATAAGATTATTTCCAACGCTTGATTGTGTAATGTTTGTACTTGCACCAGAGCACATGCAGAAGTTTTCTTTGTATTTACATTAAATGGCAATACAAATGTTTACTGTCCAACTTATTTTTCCTTTCACACTGCTAGCTAAACATTCCTCCCTTCCAAATGTTGCTGTGAGGACTCCAGACTGCAGAATAATCTGGTCTTTTTTTCAGTTTGCTTAAACCCATTTCACTCTGAGCTTTCAGCCTCTTGCTGGCAGTTTTCAGTGTCACTTTGGGGAATCTTTTTTAGCTTTGATCCTCTGGTTATGGTTCTCCGTTGATGCTCTACCCAGCACTCCCCTGCTGTCATTCTACATAGTTTTCCTCTCATCTGTTGCAAAACACACAATCCTCATACCAAATCATATCAAAATAAATTCAAAGTGATGCAAAAAAATAATTTTTGTGCATTCCCGAACTTGGAAGTTACAGCACTGCTGTTTGCATGTGCTGTATTGGAGCAGGAAACTCATTGCCATCTTGAAAGATGTTTGGATGAAGCAAAGAAAATGTGCAGCCATTTTCTCCCCTCCCCTCACAGCATCAGTGCCCTGTCGGCCCCTGTCTCAGGCGAGTATGGAAGGCTGGATAGCCAATGACGGGTAAGATCCCACCTCGAAACCTTGGGACGACCTAAGGCAGGCACAGTCACGATTACTCGGCCTCAGTCCCCGTGAGCTCAGGCTCAGCGAAAGCACGGCGAGACGAAACCGAAGAGTCGGGACTTCACAGGCGAAGCCGTTTGGGCAGAGGCGGAGCGGGATTTGCCACGGATCATTGATCCATGTGAAGAGAGCCAAAGAGAGAAATTTAGTCTCTTCCAATATGTCTGATCTTACGGGCTACAACAGCCCCCCCCCTGCTTTACAGTACAATAAGTTGGCAGGTAACCTTCATCTTAGAAGAAATGGATTCTGAAGTTGAAACATGGCAAAAAAAAAAAACACCCAGAAAACGCAAGTTTCCAAAGGCTGCAACCAGCACACAAAAATCACTTTGGTAAGCAAATGGTGTTGCATCTTATCACTCCAGTTGTCTCAACTGTTCACGTAGCTGCTCTGTAACAAATGGAGCCAAAAAAAACAAAAAAGAAAAGAAAAAACACACATCAAAAAAAGTTGCTAACTCCTAAATCTATGCTACCAAAGCAGTAGCTGCTAAGCTTGTTCAGAAGAGGAAAACTATAAAATGAGTGGTGGGACTGCTGGGTCCAGCTCCTTCTGAGACCTGCTGTCCTCTTTGTTTGTTCAGCTCTGTCCTCAGGTTGTCTGTCTCTGCTGTTTCCACACACATGATTAGTTTTGTGATTAACTCGACATTTTGGGGCCCGTTGTGACCGTTTCTATGTGAAACTGACCTTATATTTTTTACCCAGACGTAGACTTGTCTCTTCCTCAACATCTTGGCGAGAGTTAACACAAGACTGGCGGTAACCACCTCTCTCCCAGCCATGCATAACCTTTTTGTTTTACTAACTCAACATGGCTGTGCATCCTGGTTTTCAGCTCAGTCTAGTAGCTGCTGGTGTGTTTGTATGTATGTACTCCTAGAAAAGTGTGCTTGTGTTGCTCCTCCATGTCAGATCTTTGTATATCACCAAAATGTGGGGGAGAGCGTGAGTATACTGCTGGTAAGTACTCTCTGGGCTGGGAGAAGGGTGCGCAGTATAAAACCAAGGGAAGAATCAGGGTATTTGTGTACATTTGGAAGACAAAGTACTTTTGTTGCAGTAGTGTACTCATTATTGAATCTACATGATGATATTTGAAGGAAAAAGTAGCATTCTGAAATTAAATTGGGTCAGCTGGGGATCTGCTTAATTTGTCCTGTTTGTGTTTGGGTGGTGTGGGGTGATAATCTTATTTTTTTTTGTCGTTTTTTCTGCACCAGTGCCGTGCGGCAGAGGTTCCCCCGGCTCCTCAAGCTGGTAGGTCCACATATTCATCTGTCACCGTCACTGCTTGTCAATTATCATCATCATCAACTCGTCTACTAACTCTGTTCATATAAAACTTATGCATCTTGAAAAACTTGATCTGAGGACTTCCTGGCATTAAAACTATTTTATGCATCTTGTTCTTGGTCATATTTTGTCACAGTACAAACACAAGTTAAGATAGGCTGTTTGTAGGCATACAAGGGAAGTGAAGCTTGTTTTTATCTTAACCCAATCCAAATCTTAGAGGTGTAAAGTGCATTTTTATTCAGGCTCCCTGTGCCACTCCTTTCACTGCAATTAAAGCTGCAGGTTTTTGTGGTGTGTCTCGACCACATGTAGAACGACTGACATTTTTTAGATTCATTTAGATTTATGGATGGTTTTTGTCTATCACTTTTTGCCACATATTCTCAGTTAGATTTAAGTCGGCACTTTGAGCAGTTGAAGATTACATGTGTCATATATGCGGTATTTTTCTTGGCTTCTATTAGTTTCTCCGTTCTGGTATGTTGCCCCATCCATCTTCACATCAACTCTGATGTGAAGATTTTCTTCTCCCTACAGAAGAAATGTCTAAAGTGCAAAAACACAATCTTAACTTTTTAAAACACTTTTTAAATCTGAAAATCAAGTATCAGTTTCCATTCACTTCCCAACAGAAATGTGCTGCTTCACTTTGGTCTGTAACATTATGCTCCCAATAAAATACAACCATAATGTGGCAAAATGTGAACATGTTTTATCAGATTATGAATATTTTGTGATGCTCTGCTTAAATGGGTTAACATGCAAATTGTTGACCAGAAGAATCTCTCATGATGAACCTGTTTTTCCTCTGGTTTCCTGTCAGGATGGTCACGACCTCCCACCTCCCATTGGATTTGATGTTGAGACGCCGACTGCAATCCCACCCTGCAAGGTTCGTTCATTAGTGTTGCGCTCAGACTATTATTTTTTTCTATAGTAGATGCTATTCATATTACTACCTTGTTTATTTATATTAATGCTTTATTGTTGAATATTGTCTTTAATGCGCCTTAAGATCGTCTTTATTTGTTCATTTAGGGAAGCTGCTTTGGATCAGATGAAATCAAGTCCCTCATCCTTCGGTTCTTGCAACAGTGAGTTTTAAATTTTATTATGTTACATATTTTAAAAAAATCAAATCCTTCTGTTGTATGATGGACAGCTGTAACTCTGATGCACCCTGGAACAACATGAGAAAGCCTGAATGTTTGACTGTGTTGCAGGTACTATCGTATATACGACTCTGAGAACAGGCAGCCTCTGCTGGATGCTTACCATGATGGAGCCTCATTATCCATCACTACACCCTACACCTCCCAGAACCCCTCCAGGTAGGAGAGCGGTACAAGAAGCTACTGAAATTCCTCAGTTGCTCTGATTTCATTTAGGAAAGTTTTTTGTCTAGAGAATGCTTCTAAAATCTGAGCTTAGCAGCTGTATTTTTGTGTTTAGGAGCAGTCTGGGGGAATACTACAAAGACAGCAGAAACCTGAAGAGGATCAAAGACACCAGTGAGTTAGAGCTCTTCATCCCATGTTTTGTCTGTTTCTTTTAGATGCCTGATGTTTTTTTTTTCTTTAATTCTTTCTGCTCTTAGCGATGAGATTTCGACTTCTGAAGCATACTCGACTGAACGTTGTGGCGTTCCTCAACGAGCTTCCAAAAACACAACACGACATTGCCTCATTTACCGTAGATGTGAACACCTACACCGTGAGTTGAAGCTTATTCCAGAACCCTTCACGTGATCTTCTCTTCCTGTTTGGTTCCTCTGTTCAATAATATTTTCTTTTTACAGAATACACTACTATCATTCACAGTCAGTGGAGTCTTCAAAGAAGGTAATTTTGGGTAGTTCTTGATTTAAATTTTAGTTTTTATCCACAATAAAATTTTGAGTTGAATTGGATTTTGTTTTCAGTTGTTGTTGATGGGAAGTCCAGAGAATCTACAATGGCCTTCTCCCGGGTCTTCATCACCGTCCCAGCAGGAAATTCCGGGTTAGTTTATTAAATGGCCATCAGTAGGTGTCACATTTTTGTGAAAATAATAAACCCTGCAGATATTTTTAACAAATAAGAGATTAACTCAAGCTAGTTAGGAGTAGTAGAGAAAATCTAATCTCGATTCTCTGTTTTCAGTCTGTGCATCGTGAACGATCAGCTTTTCATCCGAATGGCTACAACAGAGGAGATCCGCCGAGCGTTCGTGGCTCCAGCCCCGACCCCGTCTTCCAGTCCCGTCCCAACCCTCACCGCACCACAACAAGAGATGCTCACTGCTTTCTCGCTAAAATCTGGCATGAATCTGGAATGGTCACAAAAGTGAGTCTTGTCTTCAGAAATACTTCTTAAAAATTTTAATTCCTCAGTTCATGAGGAAAATGTACTAATATTTTGAAAACCTTTGCAGGTGTCTGCAGGACAATGAGTGGGATTTCAACAGGGCAGCACAAATTTTCACCCAGTTGAAGGTAACATTTCACAACAATGTTCTTTTTAAAAAAAAAAAAAAAAATTTGGTAAACTGAACCCCTAATATGCTTATTTTTCCTACAGGCAGAAGGCAAGATCCCAGATGTAGCCTTCATAAAGTGAATGCTTCCAGTCAAACCTCTGTGAAATAAAATCAGCTGTAATTTTATTTAATAATTTTTTTTCTTTTATTGTTTATTTCTTATCAAGATTAGGTCTACTTGTGTTAACTATTTTACCTGCTAAATGGCAACTTTGACCTGAGGGCTAATGATGCAGTTTTTGTTGTCAATGCAATGTTACTTAATAGTCATTTGTATAGACACTAGTGGAAATGTTCATAGGACATACAGTCAGGTTTAAAATTTGTTAATCTGAATTCCTTATTGTTGTATGTTAAGCAATAAAATATATTTTGACAACCATTTTACATTTCTTTTTCTTGGATCCGTTGTAATTAAGCCAAAAAAATCTATGCATATTTGCATTTGACATAAGAAAAAAAAAACCTTTGTCTGTAAATACTAAGAGTATTTTAGCTGCAGATGTATCCTTTGCTACTACTGATCAACTGTACTTGAAAGAAATGCTAAGTTATTGCATGTTAGGCAATACAATTTTTTACTTGAAAATTAAATGTTTGCATTTTCATATGCATTTCTAAGTGGATACATAAAAATCTGCACAATGTGATAATTTTTATTTTTGTCAGAATAATTGATATAATACTTGATTACTAAAATAATTGTGAGCTGCAGCCCTAGATTTGTCACATTTAAGTGAGATTGAACAGTAAAAATGTCTGGGAGGGAAGGTCTGGAGGTATAAAACCCAATGTTAGTCAAACTAACATACTTCTGGATATAACAAGATATAATTTTCTTTTATTTTTTTCAATACTGTATTGTAATATTTGTACTAAAATTGGACCAAACATCAACTGAAAAATCTGGTCTGGTAAAATATGGGCATTTTGAATTTGATATTGACAGAAACGTGGTAGCCTTACACTTAAACGAAATATTAAACTTTAAAGAACTTGTAACCAGATTATTTTTATTTATATAGTAATAGTAAATCAACATGCCCTGAGTAAAATGGTGCTTGGATAGCTTCCTCCTACTTCCGGGTTTTGCGTTTGTCACGGCGACGTCTTACGCACTAACGCTCAACGTACTTTCAGTTGGCATATGATAACAATAAACAACCCCGAAACAAGAGAGACGCATCTACCAGACTTGTCGCTGTAATTCGACAGAAACGAAACGAAAAGATGAGCCGAGGGAGCCACGCTCGCTTGGAGTGAGTCCTCTTCATGAAGCGGAGGAGCCTCGCTGGTCCTGACACACAGGAATTTTGTAGTTTTTGCGTGAAGCTCGGAGGAGAAGTGGAGTTACGGTTTGTCCCCTTCCTTAGCTCCCTGTAGCTAGCTGCGGCTCATTCCTGGTTCCTGAACACTTTGTTTCAGTCTGTTATGCAGTTTCCAGAGGACTGTAGCCGCACTCGTTCTCCTCCGCCACCTCTCTGCTCCCTCTCCCCGCACTCTCTGGCCCTATGTCTCGCTGGCTTTTCCCCTGGTCGGGCTCAATCAAGAAGCGGGCCTGTCGGTACCTTTTGCAGCACTACCTCGGTCACTTTCTGCAGGAGCGGCTGAGCCTGGACCAGCTCAGTTTGGACCTGTACAACGGCAGCGGTGACATCACGAACATCAACCTCGATGTGTGGGTGAGTTCACGTGAAAGGAAGCAGCAGACGTCCTGTGTTATTGTGGGACGCCTGCACTCTTGACTGTGTCGCAACTGCACTCCCGAGTTCAACAACAATCTCCAACGTCATGTTTTTAGCCTGGCTCCTGTTTCTTCGAGGAAATGCAATCAGGAGAAACGCAACGCCTCCCCTCCGGATTAGTGTTATCTTTTACTTTCCGAGATGGATGTATTTACCACATGCTCAACAAATGTCAATAGCTAATCTGAGGAGGCATTTTTTCCTCTTTGTTTGCCCTTACCACATCCTTGTTTGTTGTTTCTTCTTTATTTGATCTTCCTGCAGGCGGTCAATGAGCTCCTGGAGTCTCTCGGGGCTCCCCTGGAGATGGTGGATGGCTTTGTGGGAAGCATACAGGTGACCATCCCCTGGCAGGCTCTCCTGACTGATCATTGCACCTTAGAAGTTTCTGGTCTTCAGATAACATGTCGACCTAAGTACCGAACCAGTAAGTTTAACCCTCAAGTTTCCTTTCAGGTCTACACATGATCCAACTGCTTATATACAATGCAGGAGAATAACAATTACCTCCAACGGGAGATAGAATAATCCACTGATCATTACAGCTATACTAATGCCATCTGTACCTGAATATTGGCACATGGATTGATGCAAAAACAGACATGAAGCTTGTAATTCACCAACTTCAGTTGTAAAATGAATGATGGGTGGTAGTCTTTCAGTTTCCCTACCATGTATTTCTGTTTTTTTAAGCGATGGGAAAAGTGTAGAAGCCTTTCTTCAGCCAGCTGATCATCAGCTGAGTACCTTTATTTATTTATTTAAAATGTAATCATTCATCTCCCAGGATGAATTCAGTTGAACTGTAAAACTTTTCTATCACTATTTGTGTTGGAAAAGCCTCACATATGAACCTGAGAAAGAGAGAATGCCTTTGAAATTAAGTCAGTGTTTGCTGGCTTGTTAAGGCCACAGGAGCAACAGGTAGCCGGAGCAGTCCAGATTTAACGTCTCATTATATGTTCATGAGTAAATTTACAGTCTAGAATGTGACCAGTTTCATAGTGTGACTGACTTTAATATGCAGACTGCAGCCATGCCTGCATTCTTGTTGCAGTTACATCAACTATACGATTAAGGACGGTGTACACACTGTCACTGCCAGAAGAGTGACTTAGTGAATCATAATGCTCACCAGGAATTTAAAAGGTAAAGATTGAATCAGTCAGTGACTTGATTTTAACAGAATTAATCTTTTATTCAAGTTATAAAGATAAGACTAAAAGGCAATTGATGCTCCTTTCCCCTCTTTGTAATTTTGGTTATCTTGAACCTGAGAAGCAGCCGTCTGACAGCGGACGTATAGTATCTTTGAAAGCTTATGATTGAAAGTAATTTTATATAGGTTATGCTGTAATAAATGTCTGAATAAATGTAATAAATGAGATGTAGTTGCTAAAGATCGCTCATAATTATTTTTGGTTTAGTGAGGTGTCATAATCTGTCATATTTCCATAAGTCAGTTGGGTCAATGCGAACAGAACTGTAATTAATGGGAATAGGGTAAACTATGATTTTTTTTTTAAAGTAAATTGAATTGAATCATATGTAAGGTTCGATTTTTTTTCTTATTTATCTTCATAATTTATCATATTTGTATTTTGCGTCTAACAAAAAATCAAAGTAGACCAATTATTTTCTCACCGGACTGTTGAAATATCCAGACATTTCGTCAATTTCACTTTTAGTTATGTTTGTACCTGATAGGGAACCAGCAGCATTTCCTACATAACGTCTCAAAGCACAGCTGTGCAACAAGGAAAACCACTGCTGATTGATAGTTAACGCTCTGTAACGTCAGGATTACTGTAATCATCCCATCTTGTTGCTCATCTAAAGGCGGAAACTGGGAGTCACAGGGATGGTCGTCCAGCATGACCTCCAGCATGCAGCTGGCTCAGGAATGCCTAAAGGACCCTCCAGAGGCGTCCGAGGAGCCGCCTGCCCCACTGGAGGGACTTGAGATGTTTGCACAAACTATTGAGACAGGTGAGCAGATCTTCTGGGCCTTTACAGAACTGTCATTCATAAATTATGAAGAGTTTGATAGTGGAAATGATTATCCTCATCTTCACATGCGATGCACTAAAACAAATTTGTCACATCTTAAAGTAAAAACTACAGTTTGAAAGCCGTTTTGAAAGCTTTATAAGCTGATGTTCTTTATTCTTTTAATCTCTTAAATGAATTGTATTTGCAGTTCTCCGCCGCATCAAAGTCACATTTATAGACACCATCGTCCGCATTGAGCACCAGCCCCTGGACCTGAAAACAGGTGTTGCCTTAGAAGTGCACATACAACGGTAAGCTGCTGATTTATTTAAGATTTTCTGTAATAACATAAAATATAAAGACAAAAACAATTTTTTTTACTTGTTTTGTTAAGTTAGATGCTATTTGACAATGTTGTGAAAATGCTATAAGAGGTATAAATGTATATACACTAAAAGAGTCTGATCAGGATTGTGCACAGATGCAACTTCCCTTCATTAAATGTAAACACTCATTGCTGCCTTTCATCATAGATCAAAATATTTGTGACATAAAGGTGATCTTGTGGTTTTATTTATGAAAGTTTATTTAAACACAAGACATTTTTCTTTAATGGCATAATTCTGAACCTAAATTTTTTCTGACCAGAGCCAAATATGAGTTCACCACAACATTATAAACACTTTGTTTTTAATAATTCAGTGGTATCTACACATAGCTTAGAGAACAAATGGATCAATATTACAGCAGCACAAATGCAATCTGCAGTCCTTATTAGATGGAAAGCTCCATAACCAAAAACTGGATTCCTCACAGTTCAGATTAAAACTAAAATCTCTGCTTTTGTTATCAGTGTTGTTAAGAAACTCTTACATCAGCGCTTGTGCTGCTGCCAGTGATGAAAGGAAGCAAAATGGAGACCTGAAATTGGATTTCAACTTCTCTGCTCCTCAGCAGACATAGAGAAGAGACCCTTCCTCTGATAGGAACATGAATATTTTTCACCAACGAGCTTTTAGGGTGAAGCTCATTTCAAACTGGGTCAGGATTGACAAGTTCATTCCCCTCCGCTGCACTAAAGGTGTCTTGGACATTTAATAAATGAGTGTGATGTGGTCACAGTCAGCAGAAAGGAGGCGACGGCTGTGTTTTACTGCAGTGTATGTAATCATGTTAAGTGCAGCGGTCAGTCTTTTTGCGTTAATTTGAAAAGTGATCACAGTAACCTGCATCCTCAGAAAACGTAAAAGTTAATACTTTACTACACGCATTATTTTATTTTTTCTGCTACTGGCGTTTTATAGAGTTAACAAGAAAGAGTTTTACAGTTTACATCAGTTTTCATTTAGTTTTTATATTTGGTTCTGCAAAGTCAGAGGAAAGAAAATCTAGTTTTCATAAGTGTAACATCATAATCCCAGCATTATGTGTTACAACATGTCTATTATAAATACACTCAGCCTGAAGCAGCCAAGCTTTTGCTTTTACAACCCATGTTCCCTGCCTCAGATGAACCCTTCCTGTTATGCTGGTTTGTTGACAGAGCTGCTCAGGTGAGTTGTGTCCATGTGCGGTCAGTGACTCTCTTGTCATGTTTGCAGCAATGCAACATGCTGGAGTTCATTAACGTGTGAAACAGAGGTCCTGTGATGCAGGAAACCTAGACTGCAGTAGATTGATCCGCAGCAGCAGAACACTGCGCTCCAGATCCAGACATAAAGTTTCCTCTGCACTCAGATCGATTGTTAGATTTTAACTGGATAAAACTTACATGGCTCCTTGTTCCACTTATGTTTTTATTTCTTATGATTATTTAGGTTGACATTGTCAAATTGGTTTAGTATAAAAAAAACTATTTTAGAGTTATATTTTTATGATCTAAATATTTTATTTGCAATTTCAGTTTTTAAAAAAAGGGAAAAATCTCTTTCTCAGTGAAATTAAGTTTAATTTAGAGGTGCAAAAGCCCAAGTCTATGTAATGGATACACCGAGTGTAATAACTAGAGCTGCACAATGTATCTAATTTCATTTGTCGGTGTTCTTGGATGGTTCATTTGATATGTGATTAATTCAACCTCTGCATATAAACTATACATTTTGCCTATTAGATGGACTCTGCCTGCTCTGAATGCCACACCAGGTGTGTTTTTAGTGTTTAAGATGCTAAAACTCATGGAGAGTTTTAGATAAATGTGTGAAGGTAAAGAATGAAATGAGGCAGAAGAATGTGAGTTATAATTGCATTTTGGGTCACGACAGTTTTTATACATGGCATCAGTATTGCATAATTTTCATATATCAGGCAGCCTAATGATAACTAAATATTTTTCACTTAGTCTGCCAGAGATCAAAACTGTCTAATTTTCCCCCAGAAGATCCACTCTAAAAAATAGTTTTCTTTTTTCTACTCATTCCTGTAAATACATTAAACCTAAGATCTCCCTGTTTTCAGTCTATGAATGTTTAACAATCTGTCAGGAAAGCCTGATTGCTGCATTTTTAATGTTACTTTCCTTCCTATGACCAATAAAAAACAGAGGATTAATTCATCAAAGAGTTATTTCCTCAGTTTGAGTCTGATTGATGTCACACTGCAGGTCTTGTTACTTCAGTTTATAGTTCAATGTCTGAGTTATAAGAGATCTCTCTGTGTGTGGGCGTGTGTGTGTGTGTGTGTGTGGGCGTGTGTGTGTGTGTGTGTATGTTTCCAGCCTGGAGTACTTTGATGAAGCCGTGAAAGATCCATCCAGCCAGACTGCCGTGCCTGTCGACATCCACCAGCCGCCCGCCTTTCTGCACAAGATCCTCCAGCTGACAGAGGTTCAGCTGTTGTACGACATCATCGGTGCTGTTCAGGTAAAGGATGCAACTAAAGTTCTGCAAGTTTTGAATGCATCCACTTCCTACACCTGCTTATCCTTGCAGAGCCTCAGTGTGTCTATTTCCTGTACAGTAAAGCCATGTTTTATGAGAGGTAAACAATTCTGAATTGGGACAAAAATGTTTATTTTATCTCCCAGGGTCCTTTTGGGGAGGGGCATCTTAACTCAACCACAGCCAGTGAAGGAGAGGAGGAGGATGAGGAGAGAGCGGAAGAAGCCAAACCCTTGAAAAGCACCGCCTGCCCCCCGTCTCAGCCGCTGCTCATAGGGCGATGCTCTGGCTCTATTGAAACTACAGTGAAGATCAAGCAGAACGACATGCTGCCTGGACCTAAGGTGTGTGTTTCTGTCTTATAAATTTGCCGCATTGTAGAAAATGGATGTCCTCTCATATCGATGCCTCTGTCCTCCTCTCTGCTCACCAGTTGGAGTTGGACGGGAGGGGAGGATGTGTCCACATGCTGCTGTCTCCGGATCAAATTACCCATCTAGCAGACCTTCTGGCAGCCCTGTGCATCGACATTGGTACAGTTTAATATCTGCTTTTCTGAAATCGCAAAGAATAGTTAAGAATTTTGTTTCTGATTACCATGATTTTATTAGCGTGTTATTAGTGTGTTGTTCATGTAAATGGTTGAGATACAGTGACTTGCAAACATATTCGTGCCCCTTGAACTTTGCAACCACAGACCTCGTCTGTGCAAAGTGGACCATGTGTCATGCACATTGTTGAGGTGGATAAATTAAAGTTTTTATAAATCTAAGAAGTGTGGGTTGCGTTTGTATCTGAGCACGTCTGGGGTGTTTTGCTATGTTTCTGCCACCTTTGCACATCTAGATAAAAGATTTTTAACCCATTCTTTGTAAAGTAGCTCAATCTCAGTCAGACTGGGTGGAGAGCATCTGCTAGCATTCATTTTCAAGTCTAGATTTCGGTCCATACTTTGACTGAACCATTCATTTGTACCTCTATTTCTGTGTTCATTGTAGCTGCTGAAGAACACATTTCAGTTGAAAATGTATTTTTGTGTTTCTGTTTCTGTGCTTCTATAGCACTGAGATTTTCTCTGAAAATGTAAATAGTTCATTGTTATAATCATGGATGCTCCTATGTGAAAATTTGGGCTTGTAAACTCAATCTGTTTATCTTGTAAAATGCTTAGATCTGACATTTGTTTTGAAAACAAGATGGCATTAACAAGATTTATTAATTGGCTCATATACTGTATTTTTTATGCAGTTTCTATGTTTTGTCTGTCTGTTCTATTACTAAAATTGTTTTTGTTTTGTTTTACCCTCAGAGCCGGAGAAGAAGTGTGGTGGAGTGAACAGTCGCCCGTTAGACTCAGAGGACCTGCGACTGATCGAGGAGGATCTTAGCAAGCAGCTGGGATCCAGTCCTAAAGACAGGGAGTGGGAGAACGAGCCCCACCTGGAGCCCTACGTCACCAGCCTGGAGAACGGAGGTACAACGACCAGAAGTTCTCCTGTGATGCTGATAAAGGCCTGAATCCAGCTCAGATTTAGATATTTTATGTGTAATTAAATTATGGCAATATTATTGTTACAAAGATCTTGAAAACAAAAGATTGAAGTAAAATAAGTCCCTTTATTGCTAGTTTTTGTCATTATTTCCTGTGTTGGTTTTTGGTAAAATAAAAATTGCACTTTCCAAATAATTTATGTGAAGAATGTAAAATATTGTATTTATAGGTATTATTACAGTCATTTATCTAGTTCTTCTGATTTCTTCGGTTTTTAGGGGGAGGGTGTTGTCTCCGACGTTTCAGAGCATCAAACAAGTTTTATGATTAAAAATAATATGAGAAAATAAAAAAAGCTGTTTTTAAATTATGATTTCAATTATTGGGGGGAACGCTGCTATAATCAGTCTAACCCAATTTGGAAAAAAAGTAATCTCCAATCTTATTAAATAATGATTTAACTGTGACAAAAAGCATTCTTTGGAAAGCAGAAATTAATTTTATTGGCATCACCCAGGCTTGATTAGTGCCAGACTAGTACAAACTAAATGATCCTGTCTGATATAAGATCTACAAAAGATGAGAAGAACATGTGAAACAGTACACTGCAGTAAAGTTAAGCACTGCAGCGTTTAACCTTTGACCTTGTGTTTGTCCAGAAATGTTTTACTCCATGGGCCCAGCAGGGATGAGCAGTAGTGTTGCGTCCACTCGCTCTGGCAGCGAGCTGTCGGACAGCGACATGGAGTCCTCCACACACAGCCTGAGCAGCCTGACGCACCCAGCAGCTCTGACAGCACAGGTACGGCCTCCGTCTGTGTACATGTGTGCTTTCACGGTTTAAACATATAGCAGAGAACCAGGATAAGCCCATTTGTATCCAGGATAAATGCTTATTGAACACATATTTTTTTAGCAACACAGCAAAGTAAATTCTGTACTTTCCTTTGATTTCTTTCATGCCAGGGCTTGGCAAGCTGTCCTAGAAGATATCCTGTACCAGGATGCTTATCCAGCCTCCCACATATCAGCAGGACCAGAGGTAAAGTCAGCTATTTGAGTAGCAAACAGAGTCTAGATTAAATAAAACACTTGCTGCACCTTTGTTTTCAGTATTAACTACGAAACACAAGCTTATTATGTCTGTTTTTAACTGCAGGGCGCTCACACAGTGGCCAGGCAGAGCAGCTGAAACCCGAAGCCTTGCTGCGCCTGACCCTCGGTGGGCTCACTCTGACCATGCTGCAGGAGGACCCGCCCTCTGATGGAGCCTCGTCATTAGCTCAGGTGTCTCAGTTGTTCTTCCGAGGGCTGCTTTCATTCAAGGAGAACATGTTGGCCAATAAAAACTTCAACCATCTGAGAAAATGCTTCGCCGCAGCCTGTCCACTCTCCAATCTCAGGTAGAAAAGACTGTTTCTTTGAGGTTGAACCATATAAAACAGATTTTAGTAAGAATAGTTGCTATTACAATAAGGGTTTTAGGTAGATGGATGTTTTCTTAGTAAATTGGAGGGAAAAATATTTAGGAGTAGATATGCTTATGGAGTAATATGTTACAAGTTTCACTCACTGGAGTTACAGCCCTCTGTGTGTTTCTTCATTAAACCGATTCACTGTGAGGTTTTCTCTCGTAGGTTGACAGGGGCAGCAGTGCAGGTGACATGTGAGACGCGCAGCGGGAGACGCCACTGTCGGGCCGTGACTTCAGACCTTTCTTTCAGCAGACTGGAACTGTTGGAGTGCCTCTGGCAGGATGGAAAACCTCAGTACTGCGAGGTACAAAATAGCCAGTTTTTTAAAATTATTATTATTGTTGTCATTATTATTCCTGTTTATGAATGTGAAAAGTTTGTCATTATCGGTCACACTTTCTTTGGTAAGCAATTTCATTATCAACGACAATCTACTTTGCAAATAATTGTTTTTCTGCAGTCTAGAAAAATCTGGAGTTGGTTTAAAGTATTTTTTAAGTACTGGTGTTAATGTTGAAGAGAAAGGGAAATTAAGTTTGGATAACTGCTTGTATCTCCAGACTTTATTACTTGTTTGGTTGTCTAAATATTATCCAGTTGTTTCATCCATTGATCAATCAATCCTTCCTAGCTGGTTCTGCTACTGATGGAAATATGTCCTGTAAGTTAATTGTGAACTCAAAGTTTGGAAAACCTCAAATCCTGACTTCATGTAAAATTAAAATAATTGTTTTTCTGTTTACATGGTCTTCTAATGTAAGACTATTATGTAATAAAACATGAGACTCATATGTTGGTCAAGTAAGCTTAGCTGTAAAATTATATGAATTTAGCATCTCAAGCCAATAAAACGTTTTTTTAATGCTTTTTTTTCACTTTGCAGTTACTTCAGTTCCAGAAATCTGGACTGTTTACAGTCGGAGCTGCAGCCAGACCATGCGCCCAGCTACACTACAGCCTCACTGAAAAACACCTACGAAAAGTACGAACTGTTTCAACACATTAAACTGTTTAAAAAACTGTTTTATTTACATCTTCAAGGTCTAACAGGTGAATGTCATCCATTCCTTAAACACACTCACTTTTCTTTTGACACTGATAGAGATAGAAAACCCTCTGCCATTTTCCCACTTCAATAGAAAATGAGCTTGTGAGAATTGCTCCAACTCAACAAACTGAAAATATTTAATAAATAAAATAGACATCGCACTAGAGCCTTGATAAGAAACTCTCTTTGAGCCCACTCCCTCACTTTCTGTTGACTTTATCAATTTAACGAGTTATCTTATGTCTCCTATTTGTTAAATATGTTCTCAGCTCAATTATTTCTGTAATTACTGCTGGTTTTCATATTAAAAAGCTTTGCTTTATTCTTCATTTAAGCCTCATTGGCATCAGAATGTGAGGTTGTGTTACTCTACCTTATTTCACCAAGCACAATGATTTACAGAAATTATGCTGCTCACCTTATGGTATCTTTTAATATAAATTAAATAAAAGACTTTATTGATCAAAGTGCAGTTTTCTTCAGTAGTCTGTTGCTTTTTTCTGTTGAAATAAAGCCTATTTTTGCTCTATATGTGGCTAGACTAGCACCAATATGAAAGTATTTGGAGATTTTATAAGGTTACAGGTCCAAATGTGTTCAAAAGTTTCCACAATATAATCTCTGTGGTTTTATGAGAGGCACTGGAGTCATAGAGCAATGATTGATTTTCAGATTTAACTAATTAGATCTAGTTGTGGATTTTTAGCTGTAATGATTTTTGTATTTATTAAACACCTCAACAAAAATCACTCCCTGCTATTAAGTGAAGTTCCAGTTGATTATATTTTGTTTTGGGAAACACCAAACTATAAAAAATGAATTTCTTCTTACAATTCATTTTTTATGAATTGTATGTTCGCAGATGATGTTGATCCAGAAAGACGATTGTGTATAACTAATAAACGTCAGCAATGGCGTTTCAGGAGTCATCCAAAACACTTTCAGCTTTGTTTGTGCCGGAGGATAAAACTTAATGGCTGGTATCAGAACGTTGCTGATAGCAGCAATACATAATAATATAATGTATTATTCTGTGTGTTTGCAGGGTAAGCAGCGTGTGTTGCGGCGGGACAGCGTGATACGGGTAGAGCTTGCGGAGCTGAGCGCCGAGCTGGACCTGGGCATCCTCAGCCGCCTGGAGAGCCTCAGCAGAGCCTTCAGCCACTGTCCGAGCCAGAACTGTGGACCAGGACTCATACAGGTGGAACCGCCAACACTGCACTGCCTTTTAATGTAATGCAGACCAGAAACCCTAAAAAATTAAGACCCAAGCCAGAAAACACTAAAGGAACTCAGAGAACTCGAAATATAAATCAGCATTTCTGCATGTGCTTATTTCCTTCTGTTAACTGTCGGCAATCAAGACCACAAAGTATCATTGTTAGACTGCTGACTGGGCAGAAAGGCATGTTTAAAGCTCACCTCTCGTAATTTTGTTTAAAGTGAGTCAGTATGGTTGTCCAGAGTCATGAACTTTTATGTCATCGCCACACAGAGAAACCAAAACTATTAAACTCTTTGTATGAAAACATCATTCTGCTACGTCTGACTGATCAAACTTGTGCTGACGCAAACATTGAAAAGCTGTCTGGGTTCAAAGGGAATCAGTAGTTCTCCGATCGTCCTAATATCAACCTTTCAGCCTCCCGGCTCCGTAATAAAGCGGTGGTCGGCTGTGATTACACGGTTGATCATGACCGAATCTCCTCTATAAATCCAAGTTCAGCTTATATTCTGGAAATGAGTCCAAGAAGGATCTCTTTTCTTTCTTCTCAGACCGAGAGCGTCGAACTTTGCTCGTCCTTCACCCTCCTGTCCCCCAACGCCGTGCTCAGACTTCGCTTCCCCATCCCAGACCTGCGGCCTCCCCCGCTGCGTCGGCCACCATCCCAGAGGGCAGTGAGGGAGGAGACATTGGTGCTGGAGCTGACAGAGCTGCAGCTGAAGCACCAGGAGGCCCCGGACCTGCAGAGCCAGCAGCCGGCCCCTGGGCAACAGTGGGGCCCCTGTCTCACCCAGCTGTTGGAGGCCTCTTTCACAGACATGCATGGTGAGGGCAGACAGAGCCACAAAAAGGGTTCTAGTTGGGTTTTTTTGGCATTATTATACCAGTGTTCCTCTAGTCTTCACCAGCATATTGTTTCTGCTTCACCTCAGAAGGGCCTTTGTACAGGTGTTGCATAAATTTCATATATATCAAATAAATACTTAAAGTAAAATTATTTGTGTTACAGGACAAAAGCATAACTGGTAGTTTTCTTGAATGTTGCAGCACTACTTGACTTGAATGTTGCAGCATATTGGGTCAGTGCTGCAACACTGACCCATATGATTGCACTATGCAGACCCTCTTTCTGCACTCAAGATGCACTCACCTCAGCATGCCAAGCTCTTAGATCTACTCAAACTGATGAGAATTCAGAAATGACATGGAAAAAGTAATGTATTGGTGCTTTAGAAATGACCTATATATGAAAAGGTTTGATATTTGACCAAAAAAATTCTCCTTCTCATCCTTGTTTCTTGCACATTCTTTACTTTACAGAGTGTCCTTTCAATGAGATGTTTGTCATTTTGTTTTGTAAATACTTAATTACATATTTACCTTGATGTGTTTCACCAGGATCGTATGAGGGCTGGGAGGGAGGCTCCTTCCCCTGCATCAGAGTGAAGAAAAACCACGACTCTATGCCAAGGTTAGACTCTATGGTGATAATGATGACTACTATAATGGCCAAAATCCAGGACGGTAGAAAAACACTCTCACCTCCTCCAGAGCCGTTTCGTTTAAGCATTTTTATTGGTAGACAAGTGGATAATATTTTTCAGTAATTTAAATAGAAACATCAGCTAATTAGTTTTGAGCAAACCCATGCTGAGAAAGTTTCCATCAACAGGATATCGGTGCGTGTGCGAGGCGGTGAGGCTCAGGGCCCAGCAGCGGGTCTGAGTGGGATGAATCTGGGCCTCATGAAGGATCTTGGGGCCACCTTCTTCGAAAGCCACTGTGAATTCAATGAGAAATCCAGCTCGCCATTTTCTTCTAACCGCACCATGTTTGAGACGGAGGAGGTGTGCTAACACTCAAACCTGAGAAATACCAACACCTCAGCCTCCTGGTTGCTAACTCAATGCGCTTTACTTGAATTAGATGGTGATTCCGGCCGACCCGCAGGAAATGCTCCAGTTTCAAGAACAGTGTGTGGCTCAGTGTCAGTGCGCGGTGGACATCAGCTTCCCGCTGGCGTACATCCTCCTGCCCAGCAAACAGGCTTTCCAGAGCATCTACAACAGGTTTCATTCAACCGCCTTCATCTGGGATTCAAATATTCCTTTTGTAGTTTTAACTTTAAAAAGTCTTACACCTAACCTCATTCCTTCATATTTTATTTCCAAGCAGCCAAACTTTCTTGTCAGAATGTTCAGGTTTTCTAAAAGTACTAACATATTTTTTATTTCTATTTTACTTAGGTTGTTTTTTATTTATTTTGGCATTTTTCAATTAGCCAACACACCTGATTCAAATAAATATCTCCTGTGCAGAGCTGAATGACGTGTCGATGAGTGAATTCAGCCTTTTGATTCAGGATTAATGGAGGGGGGATGCATTTAAATGTTTCAGGATGGTTGGCCCTCTATTATTTTTTTATGAAAAACAATTTAGCACAAAACAGAATGTCTTTGTGACTAGTAACAAAAGTGATGCTAGTAAAAAAAATTACAAAGAGGCTTTAGTAATAATTTTGTTAGTTGGATCTAAAGTAAATACCAAAGGTAATAGTTTGACAAAGTTTGCTACCAACAAGGTGTTTCCTCTCAAAACATTTGGTGGCATCACAACCACAAACGTCATTGGATCTTATTGCAATTTTTTTGTGTTAGACCAAAACAAAGAAGCATATAATTATGAAAGGGAAAAAATAAGAATAGCTTAAAAGAAATTTAAAAGTGTGGCATGCATTTGAATTCAACCCCCTTTAAATAAAATGTGCCTCACATTAAGTCTGGCACTCATTTGTTTTTCTTCCATTTTTCCACTTTCAGCACACAGCTTGCTGTCAAATGCATGAATAAGACGAAAGTGAGTCAGAAAACATGGAAAATCAGCCAAAGACAAAGAAAAACTTTGATATTTAAGAACCATTGGTCAAGACTACTTTAAAATAATTATAGTAGATTTGTCTTCTGGAAGCAAAGTGTGAATTAAGTACAACTGGTCTTGTTCAGAGTTTTATAGTGAAAGTTTAGTTGCCGTTAAAGTTGATTGTTGTTTTGTGTGCTGGCTTTATGACATTTTGAGGAGTGATCTGAGTTCTCCACCATCCTCCCCTTTTATTCCAATAGGATCAATAATGACCTGTTGATGTGGGAGTCGCCTCCCCCTCCTCTTCCCTTGGCCCCGGGCCCCGACCAGAGCCGCCGTCCCTACGACGAGTTCCAGCTGTGCAAGTCGGCCTTCAAACTGGGCAAGTTTCTCTGCTCTGATGGAAAAAATTTTATCCTGACACAGATTTATGACAAACAATAACAGCTGTGGTACCAAAATATCTACTATTGTTTTTGGATTAAACCGTTTGCTTCACACTCTGCCACAGACTCTGACTCTGAAGAGGACGAGCCTCAGTTTTACTTGGCCAACGATTCATCTGGAAGGATGCAGCAGTCAGTTCCTCTTCCCAGCCACAACCTCAGCCTCCTCTCCCTCACTGTGATTATTGGGAAAGGTCGCCTGCAAGCCAGAACTGACAGGAAGGTGAGCCAGGAGGAAGATGAATTCAGAGGAGAGGGCACTGATGAGTTTTACTGCATCAGATGAAACAAAAAGAAATTTTTTTCCCCTTTTTAAGTATGCTTAAGTGATTCAGCAGTCATGTTTTAGTCTTCCTCTTCAATGTTTGTACTTTATATATACGTATAATGTACATCGATTGCTAACGAGAAAAAACACGTCTTTTTCATGTAGTATTTCCTCTACATTAATGACCATTTTTAATGTCTTAATATCTGCTTTACAGTAGTAAAACTCTGTGGAAGTTAAGGTTAAGTTCAGTTTGAAATCCATGTTGCAGCATCGCTTTGTTCATGTAGTTTTTCTGTTTTTGTTGTTTGTTTTTTTTTCACATTAGGAGGATGAAACTCAGGGAGAGCTTGTGCTTGACCTGGAAGGGGGGAAGATTTTCAGCGTGGCGCAGCATCAAAATGATCCCAACCTCAATTTCCTGACGCTGGAAAGCAAACGAGTGGAGCTCTACCACCGAGGTGCACATTGTGGTCTCATCTGCAAACATTTTCATTGTTAGATAATGCCGATAATTGAAAGGGCTTCTATTGTGACCGGAAAATTCTGGGTGCAGCATTTTCAAGATGTGAAGAAAGAAAATGAAGTCCGAAAAACCCATTTGTTTTCAAGACTTTGTTCTCTGTCCAGTTATCCTATAGATTTGTTCATCCAACTATTTATCTGCCCATTCGTTTGAAACCAGTCATGTAGACTTATTGTTATTTAGAAACTCTAGATGCCTTTGTGACTCGTTTGTGACTTTCTAGCTGTGGTTAAAGACACCTCCGTCCCAGAGAGGTTGGAGATGCCTAGCTTCACACCACCCACACAGTTGGACCCCACCATCTACCCCACAGAGCTGGGAGTGAGCAGCGTACGAGGACGGGAAGAGGAGCCACAGATGTTGTCTACAGCCATCAAAATCACGCTGGACCTGCAGAGGAACGTCAAGGTTCGTCTCTCTTCTGCACCAGCTTCAGGCTGCAACAGGAAGTTTAGCATCACCTTCAAGAAGACATTTTTGCCTGATTACAGGAGTTCCTGGTCGCTCTTCAGCTGCAAGGTGCCACCATGAGGCATTACATGACGCAGAGCAACCAGAGCTGGCACGAGCAGGTGAGGAAATTAAACAGCGCCTTTTTTCTTTCAGTCTAGATGTTTCTCCTAATATTTAGTTGATTCAATGAAACTTTTGCAAACTGAGCAACAATTTTTGATGTAGTGGAAAAACTTGTTTTGAAATCTGAATACATATCATGGTTCCTACATCATCTGGAAGTTGAGTACCTTCCTTCTTCATGGCCTTCTTTATTGTGTTCTTTATTTCCTTGTGTCGCTCCTTCCCTTTCACACAGGCCCTTCTTTCTTTTCTTCCTGTCTTCCCTTTGCACATCCATCCTTTCTATTCTTGTGTACTTTATCTCTCTCTCCTGGCCTCCATCCCTTGTGTCCTATGTCTCTTCCTTCCTCATGCTGTCCCCTTTTTCCTTCTGTTTCTTTCTCTTTTCTTTCTTACCCTCACATATTCTTTTTTGTGTCATTCTACTCTCCCTTCCTTCCTTTTTTGCCTTTTTCTGCACTTCCTTGATTCCTTCCATTCTTTGTACTTTCTCCCTCTCTTTCCTCTTTTCTTTCACCCTTGCCTACTGTTTTCCTTCCACTTTCCTTTCCCTCTTTCCTTTCTTGTGCCTTCTGTCATTTTTCATCTTTGTATCCTACTTCTGTTCCTTGTATGCTCCTTTTCTGGTGTCCTAACTCCTTTCCTTCTTTTGTTCCTTCATTGTGTTCTTCCTGCCTTCCCTCTGTCTTTCTTTCCTTTCCTTCCTCCTTGTGTCCTTCCTTGTGCATATTTCTTTCTGGTAACTAATTTTGTTATTTCCCGAGGTTACATCAAATATTCTCGTTTGTGATTGGCTGTGCATTCCTCATGTAGGCGTGTCAGCCTACATGAGGAATGCACTTCAGGAAAAACAAATTCCCTTCATCCCAGCTGGACACGGCTGAACTGAAAAAATGTTAATTTGAGATGTTTTATTTTCTTGAAGGCAGAAAGGAACAATGAAAAAGCCAGACAGTTTGGATACACGTGATCCAAGTGTAATTATACTTGTCGCTGTAATTAGTCTGCTTTCCATCTGCAGGCGCTTTAGGACAAAATAGTCGTCCCTTCCAAAAATAAGGGCCTTCTTGCCAGAGATAACAAGCACATAAAGTTACACCCTGACAAGTAAAATGTGATTAAATGTCACAGTTTTCTTAACCTCAATGTTCTTTAGCCTGTGCTGCAGCTGCTGGTGTTTTTGTTTCACTGCCCAGCAAAATCATTTAAAATGTTTATCATCCTCCTGTTTGTTTTCTTTACTTCCAGCTGATTGACTTCCTGGACGTTGTCGATGACCCCATCTTGGGCTACACGGCACCGGCTGTCATCACCATCCTCCACACACACCTCGCTTCCTGTGCTGTGGACTACAGGTACGGACCTAAAGAGTGTTTATTGAACGTACAGCAAAATGATGCGTTTATTCATCTCTTTTGGTTGTTTTTCTTCCAAGGCCTTTGTATCTGCCCCTGAGAGTCCTGTTCACAGCAGAGTCATTTTCTCTGTCCAGTAACATTATTGTAGACACCGCCACCTTCCACCTCAGGTACTGGTGACCTCTGACCGAACACCGCAGTTACTATAGCAATGTTTTAAGAGGACTAATTGAAATGTATCCTTAAAATTGAGATCAATCCAGTGATATTTTTGACTGTAAGATTTTTTTAAAAATTTATTTTGTTGTCATCAGATTCATCCTGGATGATTCTGCTCTCTACCTCTCTGACAAATGTGAGACTGACACAGTGGACTTGAGGAAAGGTAAAACATGCAGGATATCTTTTACACAAATGGCCATTGAATATGTCAAGACAAGATGGTGTACTAATTAGGGATGCAAGTTATAAATTAACAAGTTAAAGTTGATTTATCCTATTGATTGGCTAATAGTTAATTGATAAATGGACATTTTTAAAAAAGGTTTTCTCTTGTAGTGTCTTTCCATAAGGGCACATTTATTTAGAAGAACCTCACTATGCTTTTCTGTATTTGTCAGCTGTATTAAATACTTACTGAATAAACAGAAAATTATGCTTTTCTCACATTATGAAATTTAGACATATTTATAAAATATTACTAAACAGGAATCCATTAGGTTGCTGACGAGAAACAGCTCTGTCATGGAGATTATCGAATGTTAATATTTCAAAACTGCATAAAGTGCATCTTGCATTCCTCACTGGACTTTGTTTGGACCGTTTCACTTTCCTGTCCTGGTATGGTCCTGCCATCTTTAATTCTGTATCAACTGGCTCTGCTTAAGAATGACCAGCAGCGCCTCCTGCTGGATGGCAGCCAAACTACAACACTAAAAATGGTTAATCGATCTGAGCTAATTTTAGTCTAACAAACCATTAACCAGCAATTAATCATTAGTCGATTAATTTTTTTGCATCCTTACTAATGTTTTTACCAGATCATCCATGTTTATTGAGTCATGTTGAAAAGAAAGTACTCTGTCCTTCAATTTTTGTTTCTGCGTCTCATAAAAATCACCTGGCTCTTGTTGAACTCAAAATGATTTAAATCCAACCGCACGCATAAAAAATAATATATTACATCTGCTTAGTTAGAAAGTTATTTATTAAACAAAGGTGGAGCAAAAGAGGAAAGCTGCATGTCGCAAATGTAAGTACACGCCACGCCCCAGCATCTTCCTGAAGCACCTGCAGCAGCAACAAGCTGAAGGGATTTTTATGTTTCTCTTTGTCTTGAATCGTTTGGGATTATTGACCTCCTGATGATCCAATCTTAGCCAAGCTGCAGAGCATTGCACTCGTTTTATTAAAGTAAAACACACTTGAAGCAGCACATAAAACTGTGTTTAGATGAAATAAAGTAAAAGCTGAAAGAGTTGATGTAAATCTTAGCACGAAGGACAGTGGTAGAAGATTCACCTTCTGCGTATTTGTGTCCCACAGATTACGTGTGTGTTCTGGACATTGACCTGCTGGAGCTCGCCATCACCACATGGAAAGGCAGCGATTCTGGGAAGCTGGTAAGTCCTGTTCCTTGTCCTTACCATTCTGGGGTTTTTTTTTAATCATATTTAGCTGCAGGCAGAGAAAAACAAACCAGTATAAAGGTAAAGAAACATTATAATTATATTCAGGGTCCAAAAAAAGCCACTAACAAGCAGTTGGCCGCATGTTTATAAATATTTATTTCACCATAATTAGATTTCTCTATAATAATGGCTTTGGACAGTAATTTGGCTCGAGTTTTACTTTCTGCTGCACCTGAAACCAAAATCAGCAAGAAAATGCTAAACAAGTCTTCCCTCAGCACTGATGCAGCTACGCTCCGAGCCAACCAATCATGACTAATCAGAGCTTGTGTATTTTATTTTGGTATAGAAAAATGTTTTAGTTTATTCCTATAGCTTATCTGAAGGAGTTGGGTTGTTTAGTTTCAAGCTGTCACAATACATGAGCATTGACACTTAAGTCTACCTAAATACTATGTAACTGGGAAGAAAAATGCGTTGAGAGATTTTTGGGAACTGAGCTGCAATGCTGCAATCAGAGCTCATGGCTGCACCACTCGTTTTCTGGTCTCACAGGACTTCTCTGAGCCCGACAGCTTAGGAATGAGTGATTATACTTGACTAGTAGTCTTTAAGTAGTTAAAATATCAATTTGATGGCATCTGGTCGGTTTTTTGTCATGAAGGTGCTTCTGATGGACTCGTTTGTGTTTCAGTCGCAGCCTCTCTTTGAGCTGCGCTGCTCCAACAATGTGGTGCACCTCTACACCTGCGCAGACTCCTGCGCCGCCCTGGTCAATCTGTTGCAGTATCTGGTCGCCCAGGGGGACTTGCACCCCCCGCCACGACACACCTCGCCTACTGAAATAGCTGGTCAGAAATTACCGGTAAGACATTTTATTCATTTGCACTTCATTAACCTGAAAGACATGTTGCTTTTTTTTATTGATTAATGCACCTAACCTGGAATCACCAACAACAAATATGCAATACTAGGAACGTTGAGGCTGAAATTATAAACCTGAGTTAGAGCAATAAAACAAACTTAAGGTATGATAGCATTGAACATTTGTTACAAGGTGCTGAGGCTAATAAAACAACACAGTTTCACAAGTAGTTTTGGCTTTAATGTCTGTGTAACGTTGTGTTAGCTGTCAGAAAGTCCTGCGTCTCTGCCGCCTTGTCCTCCAGCTGAGACCGCAGAGATCAACCAGTACGACCTGGCTGATGCCTTAATCGACACAGAGAGGAGCCACAGAGACAGTTTAGAGCCAGGTATTGTTTCTGAACGCGGTTATCCAAATATTATTGATTTAACTTGACGTCTACGGGAAAGTATTGTTGTCATTTTGCACCGCAAAAAAACAAAATCGTACCAAGTATTTTTGTTTAGTTTCTAATACAGATATCTTTGTATACTTGAAATAAATGCAAAACTAACTACATAAAGGAGCTTATTTTAAGTAAGTAATTCCTTAATGTTGATGAAAAAGAACTAGCTTCACTGGCAGATTATTTCACTTTTAACACAGGAAAAATGTCTTGTTGTAAGTGAAATAATCTGCCTGTGAAGCTAGTTCTTTTTTATAAATATTAAGGAATTATTGACCTAAACAATGTCTTACTGATAAGTTACTTGTTAGTTTTGTCTTATTTCTAGTGTACTGAGATATTTTCTTTAGAAACTAAACAGAAATACTTGATAGTACTTTGAGTTTTTGCAGTGTGTGTTTAGCTTAAGCCCTTGATTGGTTCTGTTTTTCCAGAGTCTCCTTCCGTGCCAAGGGGCTCTCCCGTCTCTGTCTATTTGTTTCCTGGTGAAGGTTCGAAGCAGAACCCGTCCGTTCTGCAGAGGGAGGAGTCTGAGCTCGATGGGTTGGTTGCCACGGCGATGGAGGCACAGCCTGATATGATACTAGATGATGGCTCCGAGGGCTCCACCGACAACGATGACTTCTGCATCCTGGAGGCGCCTGGCATGGGCATACCTGTGAGTGCTCAGCTCCTTCTTCTCCTTCTTGTTTTTATGTCTGCCTTTCTTTCTGAAGCTCTTCCTGCTTGTGAAACTCTTGCAGCCCAGAGACGGAGAGCCCGTGGTGACCGTGCTGTGCGAAGGGCCCATCAAGGTGAAGGACAGCCACTTTTCCAGGCCTCGAGGAAGTTCTGACCTGCTGCGAGCTCCGAGCGGATTCCCGGTGCCGCACACCAGGGTGGTGCTGAAGGAAATCTCTGTGGTGTGGCATCTCTACGGCGGCAAGGACTTCGGTGGCAAGCCGATGTCCATACATGCTCAGAACTCAAACAGGTTTTTTAAATTTCCCTCCGTTTTGTTTATTGCGTTTTTGTGCCGTTTCTCAAACTGTCTCCCTTTTAGGGGTCGCTCTGTCCCTGTGGGTGTTCGTGGTTCTCCGTCTCGCTCCGTCGCCTCTGCCCGTCCTCAGAACTCCTGGCGCTGGGCTGGAGGCAGCGGCCGTCAGCACTCACTGCTGATGGAGATCCAACTCACCAAGGTGAAGCTTTGAGTAGATGCAGTGGCTTGCACTCAAAGTCTCAATCTTTGAATTTTTTCACATTTTGTCAGGTTACAATAGCAAAGTTCAGCATATTTTATTGGGATTGTTTGGTAATAAAAGGATAAAGACACATTACTTTCTTATATGTAATTTAATAATCTGAAAAATGTTGGATGTGTTTTTATTTAGTGCAGTTGTTGTTTTCCACCAAACAGCGTTTTGCATGCAGCCCAGAAAACGTAATTTTCGTCTCTTCATTCTCATAAAATCCCAACAACATTGAAGGCTGTATTTGTAATGTGATAAAATATAAAAAAAGTGCAAAGGAATGAATATTTTAAGACATTTTGTTTGTGTTTCAGCATATTTTTAAAATGAAAATACATTATTCCTTGACATTAAATAATGTAATCTTTATTTAGCGGTGTCTCGATCCGATATCGGCTAAAACCAAGTATTGGATTAAATCTGCGGCATAATCACTCCACTGCAGCATTTCTATCCAGCGGTGCTCGTATCCTGCATTTATTGATAATTGGGTCACTTGTTCTCATATCTATAGTTGTTGACGATTGTTTTCTGTTTGAGTAATGTCACTTGATAAAGCACTTTTCCTCACTACAAAATAAGTAATTACAGTATGAATGATTTGTGCTGATATCATATTGGGTCGACTTCTGTATCTGTCAGTTGCTGGGCTCTCTGTTCTCCCGTGTACCTAAGAACAAGGATCTTTTGCAAGATCCTTGTTCTTGCAAGGCGTTGTATCGGGACGCCCTACTTCGCGATAGGTGTTCATTTTTATGTTTGTTTTTTTTTCATGGCATCTCCCCCTCGTGTCCTCCAGGTGTCCTTCCAGCATGAGTCCTACCCAGTGGCAGTAGCAGGCCAGGACGGGGATGGGTCGCTGACCTCTGGGGTCGGCCCCAGCGGGGAGCAGCCTCTGTCCCGGCAGGTCTTCATTGTGCAAGAGCTGGAGGTTCGGGACCGCCTGGCCTCTTCACAACTCAACAAGTTCCTCTACCTCTACACCAGCGAGAGCATGCCTCGCCGAGCCCACTCCAACATGGTGAGGACGGGTGTGTGTTGAACTGCAAACAGCTGAGATGGAGTAGATCAGGATGAGATCTTTGCTCTGCTCTTGTTGCAGCTGACTGTGAAGGCCCTGCAGGTTTTACCAGAGTCGGGACTCGGAGGACCCGAGTGTTGCCTAAGGGTCAGCCTGCTGCCGCTGCGACTCAACATCGACCAGGTAAGTCCTGCGTCTTTGACCAAATATGGACGGAAAAGCTTCCTCTTCCACCTTTATGGAGATGTGACGGCAAGAGGGGCTTTAAAACCTTCAGGTTTTAATCTAAAGGTTTTAATCTGTAATTACTTTCATCCCAACTACCAAAACCTTAACATTTTGTTTCAACGTTTTTATTTTTCTTCAGCCTCATTGGAAAAATGACAAATTTCAAGAAATAAATGAACTTGATGATTTGGTCTTTGAAGTTTAAAAATAAATAAACACTAATATGCATATTTAAATATTATTATTATAAAACCAATCTGAACTCTCAGTATCTCATAAACCTTTTACTTGTTCCAGGTTTCTTTGCATCACAATAAGTCGGTTTCCCTCTGTGGTTTTGTTCTCCTACCAAACTTTGTTTTTCTCTTTTCCAGGATGCTCTGTTTTTTCTGAAGGACTTTTTTAGTAATCTAGCATCCGCTGTTAACCCCTACATGCCTGTGGATCCTGCTGCTGAAGGTCAGTTAAAGCAGAAACCTTTTCCCCTTTGGTTGCTTCAGGTTTTTCTTTTTTCATATCATTTAGAAGATTAGATGTATTTACTGTAAATACAGCATCTGATTGCTGCTGGAGCACGGCCTGTGGGAACATGCTTGTAATGACTTTTCTTTGTTTGTCTCGGAAAAGTGTTGATATTGCTTAAACTTTTCAAATCGGGCCACAAACATAAATGTATTGGATTTACATTATGCAAATGGGTTAGTATTAGGGGCTAAACTAACCCAGAGTAGTGCATCATTGTGAAGCTCATTTAGAGAATGAGTTCTTCTTGTTTCTTCTATCAGTCACAGTGAAGGTGGATCCTTCCCAGAAAGGCTCTGAGGAGGCCGGACCAGACAGCGGTCTCGGTCCTGACCTCACAGCCTCCGTGGAAACCACCTACAGCGAGCAGAGCTCCTCCTCTGCCGGCTCCTCCTCTTCCTCATCTGAGCAGCCAATCTACTTCCGGTGTGTAGACGGCGACGCTCGTCAGGCAGAATTGATGGCTGAAGAGGTCGACAGCATCAGAGCTGACTGAATATTCCTTCTCTCTGTGATTTTCAGGGAATTTCGTTTCACCTCTGAAGTGCCTATCTGGCTCGACTATCACGGGAAGCATGTGGTCATTGAGCAGGTGAGAGGTCACGAGAACAGCTCGGAAACAGAAACTCAGTTCGTCCATCGCCACGGTAACTACAGACGTCTTTACAGCATGGTGTTTTGCTTCTCAGGGGACGTTTGCAGGGATTCTGATCGGTCTGGCTCAGCTGAACTGCTCTGAGCTGAAGCTGAAGAGGCTCTGCTGCAGACACGGGTAAAAACGATAAACATTCAAACATCATAAAATAATTTAAAATCTGATAAAATGTTGACAGACTTGAGACTGTTTTCATGTTTGAAATGTTTCCAGTCTACTCGGTGTGGACAAAGTGATCCAGTACGCCGTCACAGAGTGGCTGACGGACATCAGGAAGAATCAGCTGCCGGGAATTCTGGGAGGCGTCGGCCCCATGCACTCAGTAGTTCAGCTCTGTAAGCTGAAGCCTTTGCTACAGAAACATTTATAGTTTTAAACCTACTTTATTTATTTTAATTTTCTTTCCTTCCTCTCTGTGTGTTTGCTCAGTCCACGGAGTGAGGGATCTCTTCTGGTTGCCCATAGAGCAGTACAGGAAAGACGGGCGCATTATTCGAGGTCTCCAGCGGGGGGCAGCATCGTTTGGTACCTCTACAGCATCAGCTGCCCTGGAGCTTAGCAACAGGCTGGTGCAGGCCATCCAGGTACGAAGATGCAATAAGATTAAAGGTTTTGTCCAAATGTGAAGATGTTTTAACTCATGTAGTGCTTGTTACCTCACTACAGGCTACAGCGGAAACAGTGTATGACATCTTGTCTCCAACGCCTCCACTGAATCGGTTTGCCATCACCGAGGGTCGGGCCCCCACAAGTCGGCCCCGCAGAGCCGCGCAGCCGGCGGATCTCAGAGAAGGAGTAGCCAAAGCTTACGACACCGTCAGAGAGGTGTGGAGTTTGAAGTTCTCTTAAAAGTTAATTGACATGATGCCACCTGTCAATCAATCCAGTGGATTTAACAGCAACTGACCAATCAGCGGTCACAAATTGTCATAAAGTGAACACCACCCCATACCTGGAGGAGATGTTGGGGTTTATCTTTACGAATGTTCATAGAGGTTTGGTAGAAAAAAAAATCGGAAAAAATGGTTGAACGTTTTCAGTGGGGTACAGGCACTTAAGGTGCGCTTTACTTAAAGCATTCAGAAGATGGAATAAAGTTTATTCCTTGTCTAAAACTCAAAGTGTAAAATATAGATTAATGTGTGTAGCCAACTTCAAGACTACTACAGTGACCAACAGTATAACTAACACGTTTGTGTTTATGAAGGTTTTGTAATCATTACATCGTACGCTTAACGGTTAAATCAAAGATTAATGCATCTAACTTGGTCCAAAGCAATAAATGTGAGCTGTGCCTACAAATGGGTACAGTTTCTCTGTGAAGCAGTAGGTTTTCAGGCATGTGGTGTAAATATCCATGCACAGCCTGACATACATGATCAAAACATAATTCAGACATGTAATATTTTGAAAGCCAACACAATACGCAGAGAAGAATGCCTGGATATGATGACAGAATCACACTATAATGTGATAAAGTGTGACAAACTTCAACAAGTATGAATATTTTGGATATTCAGAGCATTTTTCAGGTAAAGTTATGACCAAACATGCTTAATTTTCAGTGGTGACTCTTTCCTCTGCAGGGAGTGATCGACACGGCTCAGACCTTGTGTGATGTGGCGTCCAGAGGCCACGAGCAGAAAGGTCTCCCCGGCGCAGTGGGCGGCGTCCTGCGTCAGATCCCGCCCACAGTAGTCCGACCCCTGATAGTGGCCTCCGAGGCGACCTCCAACTTGCTGGGAGGCATGCGGAACCAGATCAAACCCGACGCTCGCAAAGAGGACTTCCTCAAGTGGCGCACGGAGGACGCACAAGAATGAGGACGGTGTGTGTGAATGAATGACTGCGAGTGGGAACCCCGATGTCTGCTAGGGGGTCTGCATGTTGGTATGTGTGTGTGGGAATATTGTACTGCAATGCAAAAACAACACAAAGACTAACTGCTACTGCAGCCACTGACACAAAGAGTTTTACACAAGTGTAACCACACCTAACTCTTCTGCTGCTCATCATCCCTCGGTCTGCTGATCGCTTTTCATGTCTCTGTAACAACATATCGCTGCTTTTATCTGGCTTTGATTTCAAACCAACCAGGAGCAGGAAGGATCAGAACGAGACGCAGATTGTCGACTCTTCGTGTCCTGCTAAAACTGGTCTTTAATAAAGTTTTAACCCAAAGACTGTGAGCATTAAAACAGAAAGAAATAACTTCAGTACAGGGAGTTTGCAGCATGAAATCAGTGACCCTGAAGCTCAATAAGAAGGAAGATTATATATGTTTTATTCATGTTTGTGAGTGGTTCTCATCTTGAACCGTTGGTTTAGTCTTGAGCCCGCTATGCACTGCTCTTCTCAGCGCTGATGAGTTGTGCCATAAACCTTCCAGAGTGACCTTTGAACCCGTCTGTGTTGCCTTTCTTTGACCTGTACCCTCCAAACTTGACTGAATACCCATGAAGCCCTTTAAAAATCCTGTAGCATTCTGGACTTCATGAATTTGTTTTTACGGACTGATTTCAGTCGGTGGCTCTCCTTCCTGCTTCTGTTTTGCATAAAGCGGTTCTGGAGTCTGAACGGACCCAAACTGACTCTTTCCACATCTTTGCCTTCCTAAATGTTTTTGTTTTTTTATGCTTAACTGTTTGTTTTGTGTTTATGTTGAAGCATAAGTATTGTTATACTTGTTTCATAATGAGTGTTGGGAGGATTTGAATCTGGTGACAATGGAGGAAGGTAATAAGGAGTTTTACATTTTTATCTTTGTTTTTCTGTTTGTGAGTGAGGGATTATTTGTGTGAATGTGAGAGGATGAGTGAGTGGAGGACATGTCTGTGAGGGTGACAGGTTTATGCTTGTCACACTCCTTGTGTGTAATTACTATTTACTATAAAAGTGTATGAATGACATGTATATTACAAACACAAGTATACAAATTAATACAAAAATAAAAAAATTATATAAAAACTGATCATGTTTGATGTGTTCTGTTAAAGCCCTCGCTTTTGATTTTAAGTTTTGTACTTCCTGCAGTTTTGCTCTCATAATTAATTACTCACAAACACCTATGACAAAAAGTCTAAAACCGAAGTAATAAAAACATTATTTATGTAACTTTAATAATTAATAATAAAAAGTGTCTAAGTGCCTTTTTACAGCTGCTTGCGTGTGGGACTCAAGAGCTTTTTTATTTTTCGACACTAAAGGAATATAAAATCAGAAAGTGAGATTGATGCTCAGTTTTCTAATAGTTGCCATTTGGTAACTTACCAGCAAACCTTTCTTCAAGCGAATATAAAAGCAGCTTGGAGAAAAACATCAGCAGCTGTAAAGGTTGTGGCTCGAACCAAACGGAGTCTTTTCTGTTATTTCCTGTGGCCTTTGACCTTTGCATCTCTGCATACAGCTGCAGGTTGCTGATTGGTTTGCCAGATTGTGAGGTTTTTCTTTAAGAATTGGTTCTGATTGTATTGACCTTTGACCTCTCCTCCAGTCAGTGAATAAATGTGTCTACTTACCAAGAGGGAGTGATGTTCTTTTTTCCCGATCCTTCAATTCCTTGGTTTTTGTTGTGTTAAACTTTTACAAATATTTGCCCTATGCTTTTGTATGCAACTTTCTCTGACTTTTGGGATGTTATTGACTAAAAGCTTGGTTTGTATTTACTAGTTTGTAACATTTCTACTAACTGGGCCATCCTGGCATCTGAATGCATTTTGAACCATTTGCTGAAAGGTGACTCTCTGCTCTGTTCTCTGACCTTTTGTAGTCTCTATCAAGATTTTTATTCATCATCTCTGATCTCTCTGTTGAAGAAAAGCATCACCCACCATGATACTGCCACCACCATGTTTCATTGTGAGAATCAATTGAATTTAGGAAAGTCGAGTTGTTTTCACACACGATGCATTGGGGAATGGGAAATGGGTTGCACTACAGGCACAGACTTCATTCTGTGTACTGTTTACAATCAAGACACTGATATATTCTTTATGTTTAGATGTTGACAAAAGCATGCTCATAATTTATCGTTAAGCGTTATGAAAAGTTAAAAGAATTAACCTCCTTTAATTCATAGTTTGGTATTTAATAAATGGACCAGAAGAAATGGTTTAATTACTACTTAGACTTTTTTTTTCTCCTTATGATTGAATTTTTCCATTTACTGTCCAAACTAGAAAAATGTCTATATTAGTTAAATCTCTGCAAAATTTAATTACTTTTATTAAGGAATTACATAGTTTTTGCTGTTATGTCAATATTAGAAAATCATTGTTTTGTAATTCTGAGACAACTAAAGTTATTTTGTCCTGATCTTCAGAAGGTGGTCTTAACTTTTTGGAAGCAACATACTGCAGTACCTGGAGAAAACAAGCTGCCATTGTAATTACAGGGAGCCTAAATATATGTGTCTGGTTTGTGATGTCACGCCCAGCTTTCCTGGCTGTGATCACAACTGTTGTATTGAAGGATTTCTGGTACTTAAATGATGCTAAAGTTGGCTAATAATCTACAAGAAGCAAATCATGGTTATTTTAAAAATGCATTTAAAGTTGAGTCAATGTCGCAAAAACATACTAAAATTATACTGTTTGCTCTATTTTCTTTTTAAAAAAAATTTTTTTTCAAAAAGAAAAAGTTAAATTAACTCAAAACCACAGGACCTGGACGAATGTTAATCTACATCAACTCAGCAAAAGTTTGGTAAAAATAAATAAAACGGATGGGATTAAAACAATGTTGAGTAGTAGAACTGTATCGAAAACGACTACCGCGTTTAGACAACAACTCGGAACTAACCGTCACCGAGTCAGAGATCGTCAGGACCCATTATGGTGGTGCAACAACAGTACTTCTCGTACACATGTTAGCGCTCCTGCTGTAAATTACGTTAATAACAAGCTGTCTCTCCGTGGCTCGTTCAGCTCTTATTGTCGGTGACCTTTAAAACTTTTGTTTAAACATGAAACTACTTACGCACAACATGTTGACGTCGCACGTGAAGGGAGTAACCAAGGGATACCCGCTGCTCATCAAGGTAAAGTCGGCTAGCATTTAGGCTAATGCTAACACCGAGCTATTTTGATTTAAAGCGCGTTCTTATTTAATTTTCTGAATTCAAGTCTGTAAAGTTTCATAGAATACACCCAGTACGCACTGAGGCTGTTCTAAGAAGAATAACGACAAAATTACGTTTTTATATCCCAATTGTAGAAAAATAATAAATGAGAAAACGTAACATTCATATCACCTTTATATACGTTACTCTTTAAGTCAATCTATGCACTCACTGTTTTTATTTAGAGAAATGTCCCTGTTTTGCGTAAAAGTTGCTTGTACTTTACTGTTTTGTCACATTTAACCATTTTAGATCGATAAAGTAGATATTAATATGAGACAAA
Organism: Xiphophorus maculatus; assembly: GCF_002775205.1. NCBI lineage: Eukaryota > Metazoa > Chordata > Actinopteri > Cyprinodontiformes > Poeciliidae > Xiphophorus > Xiphophorus maculatus. The sequence continues at coordinate 13,622,445 of NC_036465.1, read as the reverse complement.
AATAAATAAATACAAAATGCAGATTTTAAATGAGGATTTAATTTGTTATGGTGAAGGTATAAGGGAATGCACAAAAGCCAAAAAAGTCAAATTAGTTGCCTCGACCGTCCTTAGAATATTTTTTGAACAGTGTTGGGACTCATCAGGGTGATTTTTGTGTGTATTGCTGAATCATAAACCCTGACTCTAACTGTGGTTAACTTAAAGCCTTAGAAATGGCTTCATAACTCTCTCCATGCTGATAGGTGTGATAACTTATTTCTATCTGATTTGCTGTTGATCAGAGACCCTGATAGTCCAATCTGACAGTGTGGTGTTTATGAATAATGTGATCTTTGTGCAGGCCACTGAGGTGAAGGTGAACGAGGTGGATTTTAATCCTAAGTTTGTCTGCCGGATGATCCCCAAACTGGAGTGGAGCGCTCTGGTCCAGGCTGCAGACCAGGTCAGTCAGAGATCAGTAGTTTTCCTTCCATCCTGCAGAGCAGAGATATGAAATGACAGTTTAAAGCATGTAGGTATTTAACATTTGTCCAGACAAACATTTGTGACGCAGTGTTTGTTTTTCGCTCCTCAGCTAGGTCATCGAGAGGACCTGCCAGGTGAGCTGGTGCCTGACTATGAGAAAAACGAAGACTTCCTGAGGAAAGTGCACCGAGTTCTGCTGGAGGTGAAGATCGCTCAGACTTTAACGTCCACTCTTATGGCTGCAGAGTCCTGCTTGAAATAATAGTGATAATATGTGTTATTGCTCTGGATTAGAGCTTAGTTGTTTTATATTATTGGTACACTTTGTGTTTCCACCAGCCAGAGCTGAGGTTCTGTTCCTATGTAAACTGGTTCTATCCTGGTTGGACCAGAGGAAAAGAATAACTTTTGTCAAAGGGCTAGAGACAAAATCATAGGTGGCAACTACCAATCAGAATATTAAGAACGCCATATTCAGAACTCTGGAGTTACTTCAGCTTTTGATTTGTCTAATAAAAAACTAAGATTTATGACAAACAAATGTGGACAAAATCTGTGTGATAACAGATCAGGCTGAGACTCTGGCAAAGAGCAAAGCGTTATTTCGTCTGCAGACGGAGCAACACAGCAACGAGCTGCTCTGAGTTCTGACTTGGAGCTTCAAGCCCTCATAATATACAGAACTCATGATACACAATGTGGTCACTCCAGTTTTAGTTGAACAATTTTCATGCAGATCACGTAACCACAGGGTGGGGAGAGTAGAACCTCGTCCTCACTGGAGGGTCAGTTAGTCCCTTGGATGATAAACATCTTCTTGTTCAAATATGTGAGATTCCAAAAATCAGGTTTGCTAATGGAACAATTTTGCATAACAAGAACATTGTCATACCAGAATACCCAGCAGGTGCATCAATTTCTCAAAACTCTGACTTGGTGACATTCTATAGAGAAACTTGTTAAACCTCAGGGCTTATTCCATCACACTATAATTATCTGTTCTTATCTGTTAGCAAATATTCGCTATTTGCTGTGGTATGTATGGTGAGGCATTGTTGCTGCAGGGACCCTCTGACTGGTTCTACAGAAACTCTAACCTACATAACAGATTGAACAAAACTAATGTGGTTAAATGAGTAAAATAATTAAATAAAATTATTAAAAGAAATAATAAAACAATTTTTACTTCACACAAAAAGTTATGTTTACTTTGGAATATTAGCTCTCTGACTCTGTTTATTATGATGCCACCGTTCATACAGTAGATCAGCGTCTCACATCAAGATGTTTTTACCACAGCTGTTTTCCACTAAATTCAAAACCATGATTTCCAACACTTCTTAAACACTACTGGTCTTTTGATAACATCAGATAACATGATTCTGCTTCAGATACTGTTTAGCTCATGTTTGTAGTGCTGCTGGACGAGGATTCAGTCTGTGGTTTTAAAAATGAAATGGGTGCAAGATTCTGAGATAAACTCTGATTTTTGTTTTTAAGCTTTCTACCTGAACCATTTCAGACGATCAAACATTTACTGGATGAGTTATTTATTGACGTCATTTATTGAATTTAGTGGAAAACAGCTGCGGTAAAAACATCTTGATGTGAGACGCTGGTCTACTGTATGAAAGGTGGCATCATAATAAACAGAGGAAAAGTCAGAGAGCTAATATTCCAAAGTAAACATAACTTTTTGTGTGAAGTAAAAATTGTTTTATTATTTCTCTTAACAATTTTATTTAATTCTTTTACTCATTTAACCACATTAGTATTGTTCAATCTGTTAGAGTTTGTAGGTTAGAGAGTTTCTGTAGAACCAGTCAGAGGGTCCCTGCAGCGACAATGCCTCACCATACATACCACAGCAAGGAGTGAATATCTGTTAACAGATAAGAACAGATAATTATAGTGTGATGGAATAAGCCCTGAGGTTTAACAAGTTTCTCTATAGAATGTCACCAAGTCAGAGTTTTGAGAAATTGATGCACCTGCTGGGTATTCTGGTCTGACAACGTTCTTGTTTGGCTCCGAGCTAGCTAGCATTAGCCCAGGTTATGACCTGGAATCTCTTTGTTAGGCCTGTCATGATAACAAATTTTGCTGGATTATAAATTGCCCCTGAAAGTTCAATAAAGTTTTATTTCTAACAAACATTTAACACTGGAACTGGAAGACATTTTAAATATTGAAAATAAATAAACAAAACACGTGAAACAATAAATAACATGGACACTAAAGTCTCTGCAAATAAAGTTGTCCTTCAAAAAGTGGACTACTTGGGACCAAAGCGCCTATTTATTGCTTATTGCGACTAATCTACAATTTAGTGGAAAATCTTACATCAGGACTCGCAACATTACAACCTGTAGAGACATTTTTTCCCCACTCAGTCCAGATAAGTAGAAATATAGAGCTGCAAAAGCTGCATGACCCTTGGAAAAAGATAACTTACCAACCTTCAGAAATACATGCCAGCAGGCATCTGTTGTGGTTTTTAAAGAATTACCATTTTATTTTATTTTCAAGTTTTCAAATACAGAAAATCATCAAAATTTCACAAAAAAGGAAATAAATGCATTTTCTGAAATGGAATGTTCCAGACCAGTTGAAAACAATGTCAAGAAATAAATGGGTCGATTTTGTAAAAAAAAAAAATTAGAATGACCAGAAAAATCCAAATGCTGTGTTGTTAGAGTGGCGTTTTCGTCTCAAACCACAGAAAATAAAATTTGTATGTTCTTACAAAATTTTTGGTGTTTTAAAAAAAACAAAAAAAAACCTAAAGTAAAGTGACGTCTGGTGATGACCTGACACAGCTCCTGTCTGTCCTGCTGCAGGTGGAGGTGATCGAGGGATGCCTGCAGTGTCCTGAATCCGGTCGAGAGTTCCCAATCTCCAGGGGAATCCCTAACATGCTGCTGAACGAAGACGAGGCCTAGACGGCTCAAACTTCCACCCAGACGGGACTGTTTTGTTTTTCAGAGACGAGCTGGACTCTGGTCAGAGTCGGCTCCATGGGAGAAAAGGCCGCATCCTTCGGTTGGTTGTAGTTATGACATTTTAAGCGGCTCCTGCTGCCAGCAGATGGAAAAGATTAGAAGAATAATGGATGGAAATGTTCCCTGAGAGTAACCCCCCAACCCCAGCGGTTTGATCTGTATTTATTTTTGTAACTGTTTCAGCTTTTTCTTTCTCAATAAAACTGCTTCCTGACAGCCAAAATCATTAGGTTTTTGTGGAAAATATGGATTCACTTATATTACAGACGTAGAACCGCTGAGAGGAACTGCTCTGAACCCCATCTCGCCCTCTCTCAGGGTTGGATGACGTGGCAGTGGCTTGTCTATATTTGGCTTTAAGGAAAAAGAGGGAGAAAAAAGCAGGCAGACTGGAAGTTGTTTTTAAGGAAGTCTGTTTTTTTCCCCTCTCCTTACAGCCACACATTACAGCTCTGTAACCCACACACACGACACCCCACCTGGGCGGGATCCGCGGCTCTGAGATGCCCCACAGTTTGTCAGATCCTCCTGCGAGGCCATGTTGATAAATGAAGAGGTTTTCCGCTCGTTTCTGGCCATCTTTGGATTACAGCGGGAGTCGAGTCAGAACAGGAGCGTGTTTGTTCGTTATCATTTTTAGAAACTCTGCCAGGACAGACGATGAAAGGAAGGGTTGGCCTGACCAGAAGCCTTGAGGCTGCCTGAGTCTCTCCTACCTTTCCCTTCTACTTACTGCAATTACAGGCCTGCGCCCGCAACTATAATAACGGTATAATGTGATGGCAGCAGAGCAGCAATAAAAGCCACCCCTGGCAGATTAATAGTCCTCCAGAAGTGCTGAGCTGTAATTAACAATGAGACTGAAGAGGAACAGGCAGAAAAGAAAGGAGCTCGACTCTGAGCGTGTAAAGCTGAAGATAAAAATGGATGGGCTGCTTTCTGAGCCGTCTAATAAAATCACGATGAAGCTCCTCAGCTGGCAGCGCGAAAAGCTGAAACTGCAAATCACACCCGGGATCCGATCCATGAATAATTTAAGGATGTTTTCATGGTGCAAGAGGTAGAGGTCTGGGCAAATACTGTTGACACTTTTCATCTCGGAGAAAACAGGAAATGCCTTTAATTGCTCCAAAGGTCGCACAATTCAGCTCAGGGGTCATATTTCATTAATGAAAACAAAGTCTGTAAAAATTGAGCTAATGGACTTTTGAAGTCTACGTCTTTTCAGGGAACATGCAGCAAAAAGCTGCAGTGCAGAGACATTTTAAATTCCTCTTTGCTGTTGGTGTCCACCTGTATTTTATTATATGTCTCAATTTGAGAATAACATGATTATTAATTATCAGTAATAATTATAACCAATAGAATAATAACTGTTGTGTTATTTTATTCTCTGCAACTATGGCACCCCTCAAGCGCCACAGTTTTAGTGTTACCTGGTTCTTGGTTCAAATTCTGTATAGAAAATCTCCTGATATGCATCTTTGGCTAAACTATTATTAATTAGTTCATTAAAATAATATACAGCCAACAGGTTAAACCTACACTCTGTTGATATTGAGTCGAGCAGAAAGGTGTGAGCTTTTCACATGTTTAATGTTAGAAGTTTTAGTTTTAGCTGAAGAGGCATCCTTTGCTTCAAATGATTAAGTCTAAATAAACGCTGTGCATTTTAGGCAATTACATGTTTATTTTCTTGTTTAAAATTAGAATTGAGTTTGTAATATAATACAAAATGACTCTAAGTGGTTAAATGTAAAATCTGCAGTGTGCCAATTTTTTTATCTGATCTATTGTTGGAATAATCAATACAACAACAATTAGTTGCAGCCATGCCTTAGTGACTTTTACCATTTTAATGTGATAAACCAACTCAAAGAAGAGCTTAATTGTGAAGTGAAGAGAAATTGGGCATAATATTCTTTTTTAAAACGGGGTTTCAAAAATTTACTTTGCATTTGTATTCCAACCCCTTTACATTGTGGCCATAAATAAAGTCCACTGGCAGAAACTCCACTGAAGTTGGAATTAGAAATTGATAAATTGGGAATTTCTCAACCTTAAAATCCAATATGGCGGCCCTGCATATTAAAGTAGCAGCTTACTAGTAGAATAGCAGCTGTAACACCTCAATAACCCCAAAGTGAGACAATACAGGATATTTCTATCCTATATTACTCTGAACGGGCTTCCAGTAAGTAAAGTGAGTCCAAATATTTATCATGAGCTAAATGGAGTTTCTTTCTTGTGTTTTGCTGACCCGTATAGAGTTAATAGCCTGGTCCCCGGTAATAAACCTGCGGTCAGCCTTAATGTTGGTCAGGGATTATGGCGCAATCCTGGATGTTTACCTGCTGAGCTGCATTTCTGATGGGTAAATATTGCAAAAATGTGCAACTCTGTGAGCCTCTATAGTGAGAGGATTACTTCTGCCTACATAATGACACACACTCCCTTCACCCTGGGGGCATCCGCCCCACTAGCGCCTCCTCCTCCTTTTTCCCTGAGAGCCTCTCTCTGCTTGGGGCTCTGTTTCGCACTGAAGATCTGCAATATAAGGCACTCACAGCATCCGCTGTGACAGGTATGTCTGTTTTTACCAGACATACTTCGCTCATTAAGAGGAAGATTTCCAAATTCACTGCAAGATTTCTTTCTATTTCTGAAAGTTTGCTGCAAAGGGACTTGTTTCACGTTTCTCTGCTTCGTGTATTTTTATTTTATTCCCCATGTTTTTTGCTCATGTGAGACAGTAAAGGACTTGCCGTGTTTGTTCCAACATAAATCAGACCTGTTTTTCATATATAGGCCTATATTTTTTTTCTAAGTGCATTCAGCCTTCCCAGTCTTTTTGGGACTGTAGCTGTATTTCGTGGAAGCGGATATGGGCCAGTTTTCTGCTCCACAGATGCGTCTTTCAGAGGTGAGAGCGCCGGAGTCGTGCATCCTCGGATAAACTGCGGCCGCTGCAGGTTTTTCTGTGTGGAGGATTTGAGACATGGGCTGAGCTCCTGTAATTTACTCTGCGTTGGTCTCCTGAAAGCTACTCAAATATGCGAGGATGGACGGCGGGAAGCGGAGACTGATGAAGCTTTAATTTCTCACGCACCGGCACCGGAACAACTGGACGTTGATTCCCAATTTAGTTAGAAAGACGAATAAGTCAGTGATTTAGTTTGGTTTAATCTTTTTTTATTTTTATTTTTTAAAGTAATGACAATGCCTTTTTTATTCCTAATATATGAAGGGCGCACGTACAACTTAATGAGAGCAGAGAGGTAAAGTTATCTGTTATTATTCTAATAAATCCGAGGTGGAAAAAGTTGAGACTGTTTGCACTTTTGGATCACGTTTCCTGCGCATCGGAGACGCAGCCTCACCGTTCACGGAGCTCGTTTCTTCCCTCATCCCGGGCAACCATGTGGCTCCCCTTCCTCGCCCTCCTGCTCATTCTGCGGCTCTCCGAGGCGATCAACACGTGTCGGTCCATCGACCTGGACGCGCAGAAGTCGCGGCGCATCGAGGCGGTGCGCGGCCAGATCCTCAGCAAGCTGCGCATCCGCAGCCCGCCGGAGGACGACAACAATCGGCGGTCGGGCTTTGTGCCACCCGAGATCATGCTGCTTTACAACAGCACGCGGGAGCTGCTGAAGGAGCGCACGCGGCTGGCCGAGTCCGCGTGCGAGCGCGAGAGCAGCGAGGAGGATTATTACGCCAAAGAGGTGCAGAGGATCGACATGCAGCCCCCGCGCACCGACTCCAGTAAGTGTCCGGAGGTTAACAGGGTCAGCTGTAAATATGGCTCGGTGCCAGAATGTTTTAAAGGACGCTCGTCACTGTTTTAATAATTAAAAACAATATTTTTTTGTTTGACTTGCCCTCCAAGGTGAACACGCGGGTTTAGATTTGGAGAAAAAAAACAACAGATTAATAACTAACAACTAATATGTATCAGTAACTCATTTTCTGAGAGAAAACCACAGGGGCAATTAAATTCATAACATTTAAAGAAACAGAAGATTATGAGTTTAAACACAGTTATAGAAATTAAATGTCTTGTAGCCACTTTTTATCAGCATCTTGATTTGACTTGAACATTAGCTCCACTTCCCAACCTGAGACGCTTTATGTCATCCTTTGTATTTCAGCTGATAAATTAAATTTTTCCCAACATTTAATCGACCCGTCAGAATGTAAACATCGCACATTCCTTATTTGCTGTTCATTGATGTGATTTACACTTTATTTCCCTGTAACGGCGTCATGTCACCGAGACAATCTGATAGATTCCCAGGTGATTCTCTGTGGTTTTTTCTAGCTGCCAGATTTATGGGCTGATATCATTTACACTGGATTCCCACTAGGTGTCAGTATATGGAGTGAATTTCAGTGAGGGAAGGAAACGTAATGACTATTGAAGGGTTAAACCAAAAGTGGCTTACTTTTAAAACTGTTAAACCATCTGTAATCTCCCTATTCTTTAATTTAATTTCTCCAAAAATCCCTGGAGAAATGTTGATGTTGCATCACTGTTTGGTGCATAACGTTTGGCATTACTTGTTCAGTGCACCCTTGAAATGATTCATTACAGAGAAACATAGATCAGAGTTGTAACACTTGATCAAACAATGAAAAACACTTTTATTTTCAAGGGCTAAATAATTCGTATTTCATGGCTAATGGTTTGGTTGCATTAGTAATGTGGGATCCAAACAGGAATTATGAATATTTTATTTTTGAGAGTCCAAATGATTTAAATAATCAACTAGTTTAGTAATCAAATAATCTTTAGCTTAATTACAAACCCCGAGTTTCTTATTTTGTTATTATTTTATGTTAGTTTTGATGTGAAAGTAAAAATTAATCCTTTATAAAAAATGTTGGTTCTTCTTTATGTGTTTTATCACTTTAAAACTAACACTCTGGTTTGAAGGGCATGTGTGAGCTATACTTTAAAAATTAATGTTTAAACTTTATTCTGCCAAGTTTAAACCTCCTCATCACATAGTTTCCATAGTGATAAATGTCTACAATCCCTATCGAACTGAAATCCGTCTCTGCTTTTGACGGATTTCAACCGGAAATTTAAACTTTTTTGATGGGCAGCTAAAAGTTTACATGCAAGGCTTGCATATGCACTAGTGTTGACATCAAGTTACCATCAGAGGAACAACATGGCTTCAACACCAAACAGGAAGTTATTTGTAATTTCTTTTTACAGCCAAGAGCAAAAATAATCTCAACACCTTCAACATTTTTATACTTTAAACTATTTTCATCCAACCAAGAAGCCATTTTCTGATTCAGAAAACGTGAAAGACATCTCTCACAACACAAGAAGACAACGTAAAAGGAGTAAGAACTTTGAAAAACTAGTTTTTATTATTGAAAATGGCTCAATCCCTCAATAATCTTTCTTAAAATGACAGAAATCAAATAATACTTTCGAAGCAGCTTTTTTGCATGTCTCCACTGGTATTTTTAATGATTTTTCTGTGCTGATGAGCTCCGAGTCATTACCAATGAAATGCCTTGGAACTTCCCTCATGTTCTTCCACCTGCCTGTGGCGTGTTGCTAAAAAAAAATCAGTGGTGTAGACAAACAAAGGACTTCTCAGGTTTAGAGAAAAAAAATCCGTCTGATGAACAGTATCTGAACTCACGTTGTTTTTATGAAGCTGAAAAAAATGTGCTAAAGACCAGAGAGAACCGTCATCTTTCAGCAGATCTTCTATCTGCTTTCAGTAGGATATTGTTCATTGATTAAAATTGTTCTAAAATTATAAATTAGTTTAATTAATAATAAAACCAGATTGTATTGTAACAGGTTTGTTTCTTGCACAAATGATCACATAGGTGAGTCATTTCCTTTACACCAAAAAGTAAATAAATATAAAGTTTTGCCTAAACTAATGTCTAATTTTGGATTGTTTGCAAATTGTTTGAAAGTTCTAAAAAACTCAAACTGTGTGGTTTTTTATAATTGTCATTTTAAACTTTAAGTTGGAGTTATAAAATATTGTGCACAATTTTTACAAGTGGACAGTAGATATGCATGGACGTGTAGTAATTGATTACTCTATCAATTAGTCTTACGATCAATTGATAAATTGAATATAAAAAATCGCAACATTCTGCAGATTTTTTAGCTAATTTTATTCAATATTAGAAGTACAGTAAAAATGCAAGTAAACAAATAATTAAGTTTATTTTTTTTTAAAAAAGGAAATAAACATTTTATTGTTTAAAATGCAATAACATAGCGTTCCTTTAGTGCACACTTGATCATTTGTAGCAAAGGATGCATCTGCAGCCAGACAAATACTTCAAATACTAACGTGCAAAGAGCTGAGTGTTTCTGATGGACTTTACATCAACGATGTGTAGGGATGATCTGTTTAATTGATTAACAATTGGATAGGAATTAATTGGATCACTCCTGGATCACATTTTTAAATGTAGAGGCTGATAGAGAATCAACCACTCTAACAAGAAAAAAGCTTACCTTAGAGTGGGATCGCTTCATTTCATAAAAGTTTTTGGCGCATTAAAAGTGTGGTTGTTTAAGATGGGGTGTCCAATGTGCTGCGCTGCTGCAGAGGAACCATTTAGCGAGTCTTTTGTGGTGGCAGTGGGTTTTGGTTTAACAGACCTGTTTCAGATTGAAGGGTAATTGAGCTGGGTATTATGTAATTACATAACTGGGTGATTTTTCAAGCACTCTACCCATCAATCATCCATACATTATACATAAAACCCAACACTTTAAGCCTGTAATTTAGCCTGAAGACTCTCATCAGCCGTAATTATGTCCGAGACAATGCATCAGTCCCACAGTCTGAAGACTTGACCGTTAGTCATAGTTCTGGATTTCTTTCCCGTCCAGATGCTGTGCAGCCGGTGGCACCGAACCTCTACTACCGAGTGGTCCACTTTGACGTCAGGGATGTGGACCTGATCAACAGCACCCTGGTCAAGGCTGAGTTCAGGATCTTCAGAGCTCCAAACCCACAGGCCCGGGCCTCGGAGCAAAGAGTGGAGCTCTACCAGGTACACCTTGTCCATGGCTCACATGTTTCATGTCAAAGGTTAAAATCTAATTTCACAAGTTACAGAGCTGAACAAATTGTTACATTTGTACAATTTGGGTCTCAACTCCTCCTAAAACCAAACCAGCCGTTTAAACAAAGGTGTTTTTTGGCAATTTTTGGTGTCTGAAAAATTAGCAGATTTATTACGTCACAAATGAACGGGGACTGTGCCGTTACCTAGCAACCCCAACCAAGCCCAGCTCCGTTACCTAGCAACCCAAACTGAGCTCCACCACTTTTGGTCTGCTGGTTTAACCGCTGTGTGTGCTGCACCACATCCACTAGGAAATACAAGAGTTTTGTTGTTGACTTACTGTTCAGGAAAAAAACTTTGTTTTAATGTGACCTTTATTTTGAAAGCAGAGTATTTCCTGTACTCATTCTTGAAAAACCTGGCTGTAAAGTAATTTACTGTTAGTGTTGTGTGGTGTAGCATCAGACGACCAGTTTCCTGTTACAAAGGAAGACAAATAATGGCGTTGGCATTTTCTCAACCACTTATATTTAAATAAACTCTAAATGTTTCTCAGTTAAATTGGTATTTGAGATTTGTTGTTTTGCTTCCACCAATCATAAAACTATACAATGACCCAAAAAACAAATCAATTAATTTATTTGGTCCTGGAGTGGTGAAGTAAGTGTAGAAATGGAGGAATTTATCATAAAACTCTTGCATCGTAGATTTTTTAATTTATGTGAATTTGAAGTTTTTCCAACAGTAGTAATAGAAAGACTGTGTTGGTTGCTGCAGCTTCCTGACTCTCTGTGTGATTTAACTTTTTAAATTTTTTTAACAGTTTTCATTTAACTTTAGGTAGGAATTCATAAACATGGTATAATGTGCAGTTGAATCTAATGCTTTTTATATATTTCAACAATTTGCTGCATACTTTAAAGTAGAAAACGTAACTACATTATCCAAATTTAGACAAATATAAGAACAGAACAAAAACAAAATGTGCAGAAAAACAAACTTTTGCTCTCTAAATACAATAAAGAGAGCAGAGATTTTTCTGACTCAGTGAGTTATCATATTCTAGGCTGAGCAGCATCACATCTAGTGATATGTCCTAGATTTTAAATATAATCTAAACTTTTTCAAAGCTTTTTTTAAACCCAGCATGTTTTATGAAAGTTGTGGGTTAAAATCTGTTCAGTCATCCTGCTGTCTGCTGAAGTCCGCCTTAAACCCAAAGTTATCTGGACTCTTCATAAAGTTCCCTGTTCAAGTGTCAGCCTGTGTGGACAGCAGATTTTAGTTTTACACAAACACACTTTCTAGCAAAAGCTAGCCAGTTAGCAAGGCCACATTATTCACTGAACATACAAAATGTGATTTCTGTGTTTCCGACTGGTCTGCCAGTCCCGTCTGCCGGAGTACATGAACTCTGTCCTTTTCTTCCTGTGTGTTTGTTCTTCCAGATACTGAAGCCAGAGGAAGACAGCACGTCCACTCAGCGCTACATCGACTCTCGGACCGTCCAGCTGAGAGCTAAAGGAGCCTGGCTCTCTATGGACGTCACAGAAACAATCAAAGACTGGGTGTCAGATCCAGGTTAGCTTCATGCCGCTTATGATGCAAACATCTGTTTGTATGGTTCATCTTCATGTTTTCTTCTACCCCGTTCTTCTTCAGAAAACAATCTCGGCCTGAAGCTGGGCGTCCACTGTCCCTGCTGCACCTTTGTCCCATCCACCAACAACATTGTCCCTAACAAGAGCGAGGAGCTGGAGGCGCTGTTCGCTGGTTCGTTCTCATGTCTTTGCTTCAGATGAATTATGCGTTTGGGGTTCAGCCTGTTGAGCAGGACTGCTGCCTTTTTTGTGGGCTGAACATTGTTTGTTTAGATGTTGACTGTTTATACATGACTGCACATTATTTGCATGTGAAAATAAACAGCTTGGAGAACCGCAGAACACAAAAGAAGCAAACCTAAACCTCTGCTGCATCGCTGTGAAAATGAGAAATGTGGCTTTGCAGATTTATTATGATACCATCCATCCTCCAGATCATGAGCTGTGAACTCAAAGAGGAGAATATTATGTAAGAAGCTTTAAAAAGGATCCATGAATCACTTGCTCACTATCGTGCAGGAATAAAGGCGAAACTGTTCCTCTGCACACTGAGATACTGTTTTATTCCAGACTGTGTGTGTTGCCTCATGTAGGCCCTCAAATTATGGTGCTCAAAGGATTTGCACTCAGCTCTGCCAAGTCTGAAATTTTTTTTTCTCACACTCGGGGGAAAAAAAAAATGCAATTTGTGATACTCGGAAGACAAGCAGGGGCTTGTGTTTGTGCTCCTGGTTCAAAAAGAGACAGTAAAATCATAAAGTCAGACAAACTGTCAGGTCGTCAGTGCTGGATTTTTTCTGTACATCTGTATTGCATTCCTTTATGCTTCGTTTACTCCTTAAAAAATTTAAAAACCTGGAAAATAAGTTTTTTCTCTTGCCTTCCTCAGAAGCACAAAGTCATTGGAGAAAGAAAAGCACAGCTGCAGCATTTGTCTGCGTTCATAATTATAGAGAAACAAACACTTTGCATTTAGATGTTATCATTTGTATGTATTTTAGTGATACGGTCACTAAAAGTGAACCCAGTGACAAATTGCGCACGCTTAGTTGTAGGCATTTTAATTCACTCTATTTCTATATTTTTGTTTTTGTGTTTATAGTGTAAAGAGGAAAACAAAATTCTGTATTTTAAAAGGATTTAGTTTTTGTGTGGCAAGAGTTTATATTCAGTAGAAGCCTCTGAGGTTTGTCAGAGAAAATTAGTAAACAAACAATGAACACAACCAAACCTTTGTTAAAACGAACACAGCATATTTCCTGCCCTGATAACAAAATCCCTACTGTAAAACACGGTGGAGGCAGCACCATGCTGTGGGAATGAGTTTGCTTGAGCAATTACGTAAGAAACCTGTCAGAGGCAGCAAAGACTGAAGCGAAGGTCTGCTTTCCAGCAGGGGAACAACCCAAACTGTACATCTAGAATGGCCTAGTTAAAGTATACACCTAAACTTCAAATGACAATTTGTGGTTCAGCTTGAAAAGTGTGATGTTATGCTTTAGCTATCTCAATCAAAACACATAAAGCTGCATGTGGAGCGAGAAGCGACTCAGAGGGGGTAGATACATGTGCATGCCACACTTTTCAGATTTTTATGCGTAACAACTTTTGCAATTTGTTATTTTGATTTATCACATAAAATCAAAATAACAAATGGAAATAACTATTTGAGGAATCTGGAATAATTTGAGTTAAAACAACATTTAACATTTAATTTCCCTTTGGGATCAGTAAAGTATTTTTTATCTTTATTATTTTTGGAGTGAATTTTAGAACAGCTGGTGGTTGTTTATCTGACCGTCTGGTCGCTCTCTGTAGGTGTCGATGACGAGCGGCTTCGTCAGATGAGGAAGCCCGGTCAGGTTAAAGGCCAGCCAGACTTCAGCACCAAGACACCACACCTCATCCTCACCCTGCTGCCTAGCGACCGAGTGGACAACCCGGCCAAGAAGAACCGTAAGCGGCGGGCGGCGGCCACAGAAACCACAACCTGCACCCGGTAGGCCGCCTTCCAGCCGCTCATGTGCGGGTTTCTCTCTCTGACTGACAGCTCTGACGCTCCTCCACTGTCTTCAGTTTGGTCATTTTGAAGAATAGCTGCGGTGGATGCCATATTTCATTTTTTTCCCTCCTGACCCACTTTGCAGAGTATTGTGTGGCAACCCTAACAGCCCTGACCCTGTGTTTAGAGAGCAGGCCGACGGGTGTGCAGTGTTTTATTTAGACTACCTCGTGCTGCAGGAGAAAACTCTGGCAGCCCTGCATGATCATTACTTTGTGATGGCAGTAACCTGTTGTAATTTTCCCATGACCCAGCCCTGGGCCGCTGCCCCAGACACTGCAGAGCGGGATGGAAAGCTGAAAAGTCACTTTGTGTGTCTGCCTTTGTGTTTCCCAGGGGGTCGGATCAGGGCTGCTGCCTGCGCTCGCTCTACATCGACTTCAGGCGGGACCTCAACTGGAAGTGGATCCACGAGCCAAAAGGTTACACAGCCAATTTCTGTGCTGGTAACTGTCCGTACCTCTGGAGTGCCAACAACCACTACAACATGGTGAGTTTCAGGGATCAAACGCTAAAGTAATGTATGACTGGAGATGAACAATCTGGCTGGTTTGTGAAGAATAGATTCTTAAGATCAGTGGAGATGCACCGATCCAGGATTTTGTGACTAAATACAGAGCCTGTAAAATCACTTTCATCTTATTTCTCTTTACGAACTAAACATGTCAACAAATTACTATTCCTTTATGCATGAGTAACATTCCTATAGACACACTATATGTTTGTATTTACTTGTTGAATGTAAGCCTAATTTTAAAAGTAGACAGGATGTAAAACTGGGAGCTGGTTCCACAGAAGAGGAACCTGATAACTAAAGGATCTGCCTCTACTTTTAGAAACTGTAGGAACCAGAAGAAAACCTGCAGAAATAAGGGTTCAATATTCAATACATAGACTATTCACTGAACTCTGATCCAGAAACGCACAGCATTCTGGGCGATGTAGGCAGAGGAAAGACTTTAGCTGCTCAACTACTCACGGCCAGCTAAGCAAAGTTTGGTGGAATCTAACTCACTCACTCTTTGGTTACCTAGCAACTCACTCACTTTTGGTTACCTAGCAACAACCTGTTGAGTAACAGCAGTTTAAGGTCCCGTCATCGTGCCTTATATCTGCTTAAAATAAAAAAAAACGATGGTACAGAGTGAAAACTGTGGTGGATAAAAAGAAAAAGTCATACCACCAGTTTGGCAGTATTTCAAATATTTAAAAAACAAACAAAAAAATCTAATTATTGATATCAACTGATGTGAAACTCTTTATATCGTGATACATTTTTCAGCTAAACATCTACCAATAGACGTTTCTGCTCTTAATTGGTCTCCAAACACCTATTTCTTTTTTCTTTTGATAAATCTTCATTCATTCAAGATATTAAGAACAGCTGTTTCATTTGAAGCAAAGTAAGAAGAAATTGGTGGTTTTAAAGTTTTGCACAGCATTACCTGCTCACTTTTGGCAATGACAAGATAAAAGCGTACCGGTAGCTGCATGTAAAACCATCCCAGAACGCCATCACAACGTCAGACTGACGTTTCTTAGGTGTTTCGTTTTGCTTATTTCAGCAAGATTCTCTCAAAATCCTAAATCTCTTTCTGCACGTATTAAAACCAGGTGTCCCTGTAGAAAAGGACTCCAGCTGGTTCTGTAATTTGTCTGCGGTTCTGACATGTCGACCACCGAACACATTTGGCTCACAAATTGATCCGCTCAGCAGCTGAAATCGTATATCAAGAAATGATGGGAAAACATTTAACTCTCAAAACTACATTTGGTTTCAGTCCGAACACCAATAGTGTTATAAAAAGATCTGATGCAACAAGGAGGAAAAAATGCTCCTTTCCTAACTTTCCTGCAGTTTCTACATCCAACTTGTGGGTCGTCTGCTGTTTTCTATTGACTAATAGCCTCAGACCTTCAAATCGCTGCATTCTTATTTCGTTTTGGGCTTTTTGTGTGCCAATTATTATGGAATGAAGATTGTCGACAACCTTTTCCAGTAAGGCCAAGTGAAGACAAATGAGTTCTTTTTTTCCAAGTTATATTTTCCTCCAATGTGAAGATTCATGGCCTCTCGTGCTAAATAATTTTCACTGGAAACACTGACAGACATGTCAGCGTGGACACGCAGCCAAATTATATAAACAGAAACATCTGCTATTGTCAAGAAAAATCTGAGCAGTCTCTCTGGTGAAACGGACCCCTGCCTGATCCAAGCTCAAATCAGCTCTCTGCCTGACTTTAATACATGGATGGTTTGAAGTGTGGGAAATGTTTTTCTCCTAAATAAGCTTGAAGACCTTTGTTTGTGGTAGCTAGCAGCTCAGTTAGCTGAGGCTGGTTCAACCCAGTGTCATGAATGGCTGCCACCTCACACAGCGTACAGGCTGATTAAACACGTTCAGCTCCACAAGCATGAAGGCTGCTGCTGCAGAACCGTCAGATCTGGAAAATACAGACTGTCCTTGAAGTATCTTTCAGATCTGGACATTATTGGACGATACAAAAAAGTTAAAATATTCACAGATTGTTTATTTTATTCCCTGTTCCCTGAAAAATATCAGAAATCCTGAACATTAGTTCCATCCATACGCCCATCCATCCATCCATCCATCCATCCATCCATCCATCCATCCATCCATCCATCCATCCATCCATCCATCCATCCATCCATCCATCCATCCATCCATCAATCCCTTCATCTGTCCATTCATCCAGACATCCATCCATCCATCCATCCATCCATCCATCCATCCATCCATCCATCCATCCATCCATCCATCCATCAATCCCTTCATCTGTCCATTCATCCAGACATCCTTCTGCTTATCCATCCATCCATCCTTCCTCCTATCTATTCATTCATTAATCCAAGTTACATTTTAAATTTCTAACATTTATTGTTAGCCTTTATATTTCTGCTGATATCAGGATATCAGTAAACAAAGAGAATATCCTTTTGAGAAACCATGATCACTATGACATTCCTCAGATAAAGACATTTCATGACAGATTTTCTGGTGCTAAATAATAAACCTGATATTAAATGGCTGCTCACTTGTAAAACGTGTGAGAGCCGCTGACCTGAACCCACCAGCAGAACACAGTAGTCTCTTCAGGAAAACGGGGAGGGAGTCTGTGAGCCAGCAGAGGATCTCCAGAGAGACTCCCAACTGGCTTCACATCCACATTCCTCATTCAGACCGATTAAATTTTTACATTTTTGCCAAGAAGAATGGTGAAACGTTTCAGAAGAAAAATGTGCCACTTGTAGGATAATTCCCTGAAATATCTGGAGCTGCCAGAAAGGCTTTAATGAAATAAAAAGTCTGAATAGTGATCCATTGGTTTAACTCAGTTCTTATTTTGAGACTGCAGAGAATTGCATGTGGATTTATTAGAATAAGTCCAGAAACTTTCCACCAGGACTGTATTGTCGACTGTCTTCTGGCTGCTGTTTTGTTTTTACCATAAAAATGTGAGAATGGCATCAAGTTTTCTTATATAACTCTTATTTCCCACAAAGTCAAACCATGCTTTAGTTGCCTGGCGATGTAAGAAAAACAACCCGACAACTCTTGTATAACAACCAAAGCCCTCAGCCAAAACCCTTGCTGAGGCAGGATCTCATCGTTCTCAGAAGAAAAAATGATTTTTGTGGTATTTAATAAAAAATCTTCTCCTGTCTCTCCTCTGGTCAGATCCTGCCGCTGTACAACAAGCTGAACCCGGAGGCCTCCGCCTCCCCCTGCTGCGTCCCTCAGGACCTGGAGCCTCTCACCATCATGTACTTCTTTGGCCGCACGCCTCGAGTCGAGCAGCTCTCCAACATGGTGGTCAAATCCTGCAAGTGTCGCTGATAAAAGCAGAGGAGAACTCTGCTAACTGAGATGGATCCTTCCTGGCAAACTGAATCAGACGTCAGGACTTTTTTTTTGTTCCTCACAGTCATGCTTCACTCTCTGGAATTTTCCGTTTGACGTTGGACCCTGTAAATACGACTACATAGGTTTACTAAACGTGTTTCTGTATATTAAAACTCAGAAAAGCCTTTGTTTTTCCATCAGGACCGAGCCTCGGTGGTAGCCACACCAGATGTGTTTGCTCTAGGCTTAAAGGTGTTAATTTGAAGCCTGCGGCGGTGGCGGCGAGGTGAGGCCTCGCAGATTCTGCAGAGATGAAAAAGCGAAGGAGTTCAGGGAGCAGATAGGAAAGAGAAGCAGGAGCCGCGTTCAGGCGGGGGCCCTGCCAGCTCTCTGCGGTCCCCAGGCTGAAATCTGCCCGCCGTAAACAGGATGTGAAAGGTTTCCAGACACCGACCCGACCACTCACGGAACGCCAGATTTAAACGCTCCCCTCGTCTCCTCTCCTTCTCTCCCTCTTTCTCTGTGCATCGCTAGAGGTTCTGGGATTTGTGGTGGGAGGAGAGAGGGAGAAAAGAGAGGCTTTGAAAACGAGACGTGGGATGATAGGGCCGCATTTGGAACGGCTACACGTTTGGAAGGTGGTATTTTGCAGCCGTGGCAAATTTGTAACTATTCAGGCCTGGCGCATGCGTCTCATAATCACACTCCCTTTTTTTTCATCATGCGATCATTATCTTATTATAAGAGGGCGGCCTTCCTGTTCTCCTGATCTTATTCTGTGACACCTTTTGTTTTCCAAACTCCTCCCTGATTCAGAGTCTCTGTGCACCCAAGCATCCACACTGACCACTGTTGATAAAATATCTAAATGCTGGAAAAAAAAACATCTCCGGGTCTGATTTTAAATATAGGCTCTCTGGTATGCCAGTGGTTTGTGTGTGAGGAGACAGTGTGTGTGTGTGTGTGTGTGTGTGGGGTGGAGGGTGGGTTGTGGGGGTGGAAATCATGGTGAAAGTGATTCTTATAGTTTTATTGTGATTGTGCATAGAGCAAGATTAGTTTCTGTGCCGGCTGACGATAAAGGGACAGGAAGCAGTTCAATCATGGCAAAACACCAGGCTGCCACAACAGCAGCCAGTTATAGATGAATTAGGCGGTTTGTGTCGAGTCCGACCACGGCCAAAGGAAGTGCTGGTTTTCCGCTGGATGGCTGTGAAATTGTGTAAGTGGATATGTCCAACATTATTCTGGTCAACACTTTGTGCAACAGCTTTCCTAAATGCAAGATTTAAGGACTGATCCACACAAATAGGAAACCAGCCGAGCTTTTAGGTGGTGGAGTTCCAGTCAGAGGTTTACATACATTCATCCTCCATTATTTTTGGGAAGTTTAACTATGTGAACTGGTCTTTTTTTCCTGGGGAGAGGTATTATTGAACAAATTCAGTTTCAAAGACACCGCAGGGCTTTTTTAAACCATCAACAAGGCAGAGGTGGGGACTCCTAGTCATTAATATTAAGACTATAGACTTGACTTGAAAAAATGTTCAGACTTGGGATAGACTTTGACTTTTACCCCATTGACATGGGACTTGAATTGGACTTGAGGGTCATTGCGCGCAATGGAAACCCTTTAAATTCTAGACACTAACAGGTACAATAGAATTGCACAAAAATCCGTGAGGGACGGCCGAGTCCCTGCTCAAAATTCTGTGAAAGAGGTGTACGGAGCCTTGTGCCAGAAGCCCATTAAAATGCTGTCTACATCGTTTTTAACTGTGTGATTGTGAGCGTGAGGGGGAATAAAAATAGCAATAGGTATTTTGTTCCATATAACACAGCAGGAGTTTAACAGGTAAACCTTTTATGGATGCAAACTCGACTAAAAACCCACCTGTTTAGGATTGTATTTGAAACGTAATCAATTACAAATTTATTGATGGAACCTGACCTAATGTCGTGTTTTGGTTGTTGATTCTATGTTGCTTTGTGTTTCTGTGTTTGACATGATGAAAAGCACTTTGAAATGCCTTGCTGCTGAAATGTGCTATATAAATAAAATCAGATTGATTGACTGAGCCTGTTTACTTGAAAAACGTGATGTTTTACCCAAAATCTAAAGTTAAAAACACATATTATTAAGTGGGCCCCATTAATTAATTTCACTCATTCCGTAAGCTGCAGCACAACCAATCAAATTAACAAGATTTAAAAATTTAAAAATCGGGTGAAAAAAGCCAGAGACAAACAAACGATGTTTTTTGGGTACATCAACAATGAAGTATCAAAAAGACAAAACAAAACAACAAAAAAAAACACAGTGCAAAATGCAAAACCTGCTAGAAGAGGATCTCAGATTGAGATACAGCAATGTCCAACTTTGTTTGACATTTGAAGTTGGACAAAGAACGGCAGGTGGTAGCTATTTTTCTTTAGCTTAGGCTTTAGCTAGCTCCTTGTTGTTAGCAAGTGTACTCTGGGATATGTTGATGACACATCTTAGCTTTCACTTATATGCTATGTTGTCATAAATCTGGTCCTTCAAACGCATCAACAAATAATGTGCACTGTGTTATTAGGACTGTCGATAGTGAGCGGGGTCCCATGTTCTGTGCCTGAACTGTGCAAGATAGAGGTGGTGTTTTTTATGCTTTGTGTACAGCTGCACATAACATTGTCAAAGAAAAAACAACAACCTCGAAGGGACTTGAAATTCCAAGTTTCAGACTTTGGACTTGACTTTTGCCTGTCTTAACTTGAGACTTGACTCGGGACTTGTGGATAAAGACTTGAGACTGACATGAGACTTGCAAAACACGGACTTGGTCCCAACCTCTGCAACCAGATCCCAGTCTTATTTGTTTTTTTAATCAGAAATGGCTTTTAAAGGTGTTGACTAATTTTTTCACCACAATTTCATTTCAGTTCAATGCAATTTTAAAAGCACTTGTTGCACAAGTAATGTTTTTTTTAGAATTTTACTCGTTCGGCTCCTTGACATTGTGAATGCAGCAGTTTGTCTGTTTTAACATCGAAGGACACTTTCAAGATGCCTCTGGAGCTAAAATAGTTTAAAGAGGTACAAACTGTTTTTGCAGCCATAGCAGTAAACTTGTTTGTCTGAGCCGCAGCAAAGCTACGTTTTCACTGTATATAAATGCGTCTCATGTGTTGGGGTGTCAGGACTTCAGCTGTGGTGAGGCTCCTTCTTCCCCCCAGCATCTGTTAGTCCTTTCCACTTAACTACCCCTTGTTATGTCCAACCTGTACTTATCCCATGATAGAGCTCCTTGCTGTTTGCTCTCACACTAGAACCTTGTCTTTGAGAGGCACACACACTCTGGTTGTTGACCCTTGCTTTCTCACGCACACCCTTCTTTCTTAAAAAAAAAAAGAAGAAAAAAAGCCATATTTGAATGTGTGCGTAGATCCCCGGGGCATAGAGAGCCCACTCATACATGCAAAACATACAGATGCCATGATTCATGGGCCTGGTTCGTCACACGTTCACTCATGCTGACTGAAAATGTAAAGAAAGCCTTTGACAGAAGCTGCAAAACATTCAGAAAGATGAACAGAAGGCAATTCTTCCTTACATGCACCTCATGAGCTCACAGTGCAGCTTTTGGATCAGAGTCCCAACTGAAGTCATTTCTACTTTTTCAGGCAGCTAAATTCAATATATGACTTCTCGGGGCAACGGCGCATGCCATGAAAGCCAAATGAGGTTATACAAGCTGAAGAGAAGAATCAAGGTTCAGATACTGATCTGCAGCCTCAGGATTATTAAAATCCTTTGAAGAGTTACTCTAAAAGTGGAGAGGAGGGCCTCTCTGTTCCTTCTTTGCACAGAGGAGGGTGTAATGCCTGTAATTTAGCTCCATATATGAATAAAAGGCTGATTCAGTTTAAGGAAAGATGTAGATTAATTTACTCACAGGTAATCTGATGGAAAATCTGAGAAATACTCAGATTATTCAGCAACATGTTCATTACAGTGATACAGACTTCTGCTTCTCTCTAAACCTTTTCTATTTATCTTCTTCAAAAAGCATTACATTAAATTTTTCACATTTTGTCTGATTCGAACCGAACACTCCTATCCATTTTTTCTATTTTATTTAATAGTTTTGCTGCATAATTGTGAAATAAAAAGAAATTTATACACATTTTATGATGTTTTTTTTTTAATAAAATTCTGAAAAGCGTTTGCATTTGCATTCAACCCACTTTATTCTCAAATCTCTAAATAAAATCAGTTGTCTTCAGAGTAAAATTAGGCAAACATGCAGGATCAGTGCAGTGTTAACCCTCAGGATTAACACTGCACACCATCCTGGACATGCCGGCCCCACTGATCATGCTGTGGGTTACTTTTCTCTTGCAGGTAAGACATGAGTTAATGCAAGCATGGATGGCTCTAAATACAGAGTAATCCTGGAAGCAAACCTGTTGGAGACTGACGAAACAGCAGGAGGCAGTTTGGACGACAGCATATTGTCGGAATGGCCTAGCCAAAGTCCAGACCTAGATTTGATCGATAAATCAACAAAAGGTGGTTCCACAAAGTATTGACTCACTAGTAAAATCCCATTAAAATACATTAAGGTTTGTGATTGCACCGTGATTTAATGCGAATACAAACTCAAGACGTAAATACTTTACACTAGACAGGATCCTTATCCTGTTATCGCTGTAATAAGTTTTCTTCTCCGTTTGTTCTCTCCTTGATGCTTTTGTTTATGCTTGTCAATTTTTCCTGTCCTCTCACCTTCCAGCTGGTCAAACACTCCTTCCTGAGCTTTGTTTTCCTTCCTGCTTCAGAAGAAACTTTGGGACAAAGGTTAGAACTGAAATATGATTCAGAACAAGCTACTGGTTTCCTTAAGTAGACACCTTCTCTATAATTATCCACACTGAATTGATTAAAACTACAATGAAGTAGATGATGTACTAATTCAAAAATCAGCCCTAATGATGAATTTAATGTATTTAAAATATTCAAAATAAACCCTTAATACATTTTAAAACAGTTTCAAGTTTCAAATTATAATTTTGTATTAGAGCTCTGGAAAAAATAAGGAGACCACTGCACTGAAAACCTTCTGATTATTCCACCTAATATTGATTTCTGAACTCTTCCTGAGATAAAACATTAATATTGTTGTTTCTAAATGAATATGAACTTGTTTTCTTTGCATTATTTGTCTGAATAATTTGAAAAATGTGTTATGATAATTGTTGATTTAAACCACACGCCAAAGTGATCAAAATATTGACTCATGAATATTAGAAATTGCATAATTTATAACAGTTTCAAGACACAAGCACTGCATATAGTCTGCATATAGCTAATGCCTCCGCTGCCAGTCCATCCCACCATCATTCCCAAACAAAGATGCTTGGATTCTTCCTCCTGATGTGGACTCTCACCCTCAACCCAGTGGGAAGAGTTCACCTTGAACATTGGCCCCTGACTTCGTTAAATTTAGTAAACTGATGTCTGTTTGTTGAGCATTAAATCTCAACACTTTACAATTTTCAAATAGTGCTATTTATTGCATCGTCTACAAAGACAGTCTAAAAATGAAACCGGTTTGAGATCACAAACCCAGACGCAGTAAAAACAGCCTGAGGAGTCATAACGACTGATCTGCTGATGCGTCGCATTTGGCACACCACCTTCCTCTCTTTCTAGCCTTCTGTCAACAAAGTACAAAATCTGTGGGAGCCTGGATCTGAGCACGGCCTCAGTCTGTTACTTATTTTGGCCCCAGACGAGGACTTAATGCCACGATATCTTTGTGAACTAGATCTTGATTCTGAGTATGCAGGAACTGACTGTTTACCCCTCATTTACCAAGAAATGAGCTCACTCAGGTCTCAGGGTGCAGATCATTACGCATCTTCTGCTTCACAGAGCTTCCACAATTCTCTACTGGTTTTATATGCTTTGCTGCACATATTTAACATTTTTGAGGGTTCAAAATGTACTTGTTGCCTTTTTCATCCCACTGGTGGACCCGTGTTTTATTTTAGCTCAGGATTTTGAGACCAGAACTCAAGCATCTTCTCTTACAACTTTTACTTCCAGAAAAAGTAACATAATAAAAACAAATCGGATCTTACAAAAGCCACTATAAGAGAGCCATAGACTTTTGGCTGAGGAGCTTTATGACTGACCAAAAATCTAGATAGCACCAAAATTAAATATTTTAAATATATGCTCCATGGTGAGCCGTAGGATGACATTATAAGTCTTGATATTTTAGAGAATGCTGCTAAAAGTCATGACAAACATAAATAACTGGTGCATATGCAGAAAAAAAACTAACGTAAAAGATGTTAAAAATTAAAATGACTTTGTAACATCTCATAGAAGTTGGTACACATCAAATCTACAAAAACCTTGAGGTTTCCTGGTTTTTTAGGACATCCATTCATACTTGATCCCTTTTTTCCTGCTTTTTTCCAGTTGAAAAACTTTTTGGCCAAAATATGAAACAGTACACCACTGTGAGGTGGTAATTCAGTGATTATTTTGGGGAGCTTTCACAACACTGGGTAGATTTTATGGCTTTTACTATTTTGATTCTTTATAATATTCATGAGTGGTTTCACGAGTCAAGAAATTGAAACCCCCGGGTTCCTTTATCCCTTAGATGACTTTAAAACCTCAGCCTAGAAAGTTTTTTTTTGTTCACAACTCATGAATCATTGACACTGATTCTGAACACATGTGATGATCTTACCAGGTTTTAAATATCTTGGATCTAGAGTTTGCTGTTGTGGTTCTGGCCCTGGGAATGTTATCCTGTTTTAACTGGGTGGTGTCCAGTACAAGCTTTGACACAGTGAAAGTTTAGTTAATACGCTAAAACCTAAGCAACAAGAAAACCCCAGATATTCAACTCTTTAACATCGAATTAATACTTAAACTTTTGTCATGTTACAACCACAGCTTAAATCTGTTTTATTGGGATTTTAAACCATGAAAAGTAACACATAAATATGACATAGAAGAAAATAATACATGACTTTGAGAAAACTGACACTCACTTTTACTGTGAACATACTGTCAATCACATTGGTGGCAGCATCCTGCTGTGGGACGCTTTTCCTGTCCCAGCAGGAACAGAGAAGCAGGACAGAGATGATGGGAAGATTGATCGAGTCACATACAGGAAAGTCCTGGAAGAAACTGTGTTAGAGGCTTCAAAAGACTAGACATATACTGCTCAAAAAAATAAAGGGAACACTTTAAGTGTTAAACACCTGTTTAAGTGTTCCCTTTATTTTTTTGAGCAGTGTATATCTGCAGGTTTCAGCAAATTAAATTTAAGACTTTTTAATGCCACCTTGAATAAAAGGCTGAAAAACTTTAAATATTTTAGAGGAGGGTTTCAAGATTCTGCTGTATTACAATCAGAAATGTTTGGCGTCAACCCCAATATTTTGAGAGCTAGTTTATAATGATGCTAAAACCAGTGAACTAACCAACAATAACATCGAACCCAACTTCACAATTACCTAGTTGGAAGTCAGAAAACCAGTGTGAGATTCTTCTGTTTATTCAAGCACCAAAGAAACATGTTCACTAACCACAGGTTATACGAATATTTATAGGTGTGTGTTAAAGATTGTATGAGAAATAAACTGTCCAAAAAGGTGCAAATAAACCATTTATTTATGTATGTATTATTTAAACAGGAGGCAGCCATATTGGATTTTCACTTTTGTGTTGGATTTAGACTTCAGGGAATATCCTTGTGTATTTTCCAACCATCTCGGAAAATCCAACATCAGAGTGAATACAAAATTAAGTCTTAGCTTTCATCCAAACAGGCAGTGGCAATGGATAAGAATATGTTTGTCTGAATGAAAAACTTAACAAACTGGAAAAATACAAGTAGTACTGTATCACTGTTTCAGTATGTTTTTAGAAACAATTCTTTTCAGTAATCCGGTTCTTGGAAATCTTAGTGTTTACAGAGCTGAAACTTCAGAATGACTGTATCAGATAATGTGTGATGTTAAAAGGAAAAAATGCAACTAATGAAATATGAACCTTGGTCTTTTTTTTAACAAAGGCATAAATATGACAGTCGGCATAAGATGTAAACATGAATCAACCCTTAAACTATCAGCGCCAGTAGGGAACAGAAGAGTCAGTCCAGATGCTGTTTAGCAAAAATATAAAGAAGGTGAAATTTGGGAGTTGACTTCATTGATGACCTTCAAGAAATTCATGATTCAAGATGCAGCATGGCAAGGCGTCAAGGTTTGTCACACAAACTTTGCCAGTATGCTATATTTATAGGGGGCCATCAAAGGCCAGGAGCTGAATCTGTCTAGGTCTCTGCTAGAGAAATGTCTGAAGGAGAGCATTCTGGAGGAGGTGTTGGGGGATTAGATGGTGGCTGCATGCTGAGCCTTCTCACCTGCAGGGGGCTCCACCTGTGTGTCAGTCGTTTCTTTATGCTCTTCCGCCTGGGCTTGCGTAGATGTCTCCTTTTCTCTTTGCTAACTGTGGGCTCACTGAGCGTGTCTGAAGACTCGTCAATGTAGGCCAAGTTCTCTCCGAAGAAATTCAGCAGCTGACAGTCTAATGAGGAGGCAGCAGTGCCTTGAGGGGATGGAGGGGGCAGTTCAGGCGTGGGAGGAGGGGAGCAAGAGGGAAAACTTTGAGGTGGGGTTTGACCGCAGGCACTGTTAAGTTCAGATTCAGATTTTTGTAAAATGCTTTGGTCTTTTTCATGTTCTGTGGCTATTTGTAAGCCCCTCAAGTCCCCTTCCTCCACGCCGCTGAAGGGATGAGAGCCTAGGAAACTGTGGAGTACTGAGAATGTCAAAGACACCGACGAGCCATCTGACTGGGAGTCATACACAGACTCATAGAGGGAGCCCTCCTGCATGGCTGTACCTGTGGAGTCCAGCTCTGAGGTGGATCGGGCCACAGGGAGGGAGAACGAGCGGGTCAGAACCTGGTGAAAGGGCCTTCCTTGTCCCTGAACACCAACAGCAGCATCTGGTCTGCTCCCCAGAGCTGCTTTTGGGACTGCTGGGTCTCCAGCTGCGCTGCCCCGTGGCCGAGGCTTGGCCACCGGAGCCCTCTCTAGAGAGGACTGACCTTCCAGCTGGCACATGGAGCTGGAGAGGCCGGCCCAGCGGTTCGGCAAGTGTCCGTTCTCAGAGGTGCCTCGAACCCAGTGTCCCAGGGTGCCGTGGGCTCCCCGGCGGATGCGGCGTCGCTCACTGCGTTTCCAACGCCGGCGTTGAAGAAGGAAAGGGTCGTTGAATTCCAGAGGGTTTGGGATACGGAAGTCCATGTTCTGGGTCCAGTCTGTGGCGTGGGCCCTTAACTCCTCCATCTGAAAGCAACAGAAGGAAACAATGGCAAGGGGGAAATGATGCTTCATGTCTCTCTTTATTCAGTTTCCTGACCTTAATAGCTCTCACCTCAGCGCGCGTCTTCTTGGACAGAACCCTCAGCCAGTTGCCTATCATGGTGAGGATGGAGGCAAAGTAGGCCAGGCCAAACACTATCCACAACAACACAAGAGGCTTGAAGATCGTCCCACCTTCATAACCTCCACCTGAAGAAAAATGCTGGACTTAGGAAGGTCTTATATTTAGCTGGTTAACTGCAGTCAATAAAAAAAAGACAAAAAAGTATACCAACAAAGATTACCCATCATGTCATGGGTTCTTGTCATTTTCCAAATTTGTCTCCATTTTTATCCCACTACTAGTTCAGCAGCTCTTAAAATATATATGAAAATGCACATAATGACTAGGAGTAGTATTTTGAGAGTAAAGCACTCCAAAACGAGCAAACTTGCAAGTTCTCCAACTCAAAACCCTCAAAACTTTCCATTAAACATGAGAACATCACCTTTTCGCAATGACATCATAAACACACTTCACATGTATGTTCTAGCAAGCTGATGAAACTCCTGATGACATTTCTTTTCCACAGTAAGGTTGAAACTGATGTTAGAGGCACAGAAACCTCCTATATATATAAGCAGACTATAGATTTTATGAAAACCTCTCCACACAGATGTCAAATCTACAGCTTTATTGTTGTGGTAAGATAGAAAGCAGTAGTGAAAACCTATCTTGGAGATTACTGAGAGCACAATTTGGTTAGAAGTGACTTCACACTTACTAAGATTTTCCAGATTTTATGTATTAAAGTCATGGTTCAAAGTCTAAGCAGGTTTAGGAGACTGTGGGGTGATGTTAATCTGGCGAGATGGGGCTCAAATCAGCATTGTTCCGTATGTTTGAAATAAATCTTTATTAGCCTGGAAAGATCAGTAAAGATCCTGGAGGAGTAGATCCTCACTCCTCCAGACAATCCCAGGTGCTTAAGCAAGAGACTCCTGAACTTTTCTTGTTTCTAAAACACATTTCACCTCTCATCCCAAAGCCTACTATTCTCTGTTCAGCACAATGTTTCTGTCATTGTTGTTTTAGCACTTAAGCACAAATCTTTACCAACAAAGAGTGTGTTCGTTTTAGAAGCTCCTTCTTGCCTCTTTGGTGATTGATGGTCTGATAGCAATGTTTACCGTCAGCAACAAAGATCTGAGATGTTATTTTGAGTTAACAAGTGCCATTTCATGCCCTGCCTTCCACTGAAGATCTGAAACATAAAACATTATGTGGCAACCACAAGAAATATCCACCATTTCTTTTTGTTCTGAAGTGCGGCTCAGACAGCACACATGACTTCAGAAGGTTGGTAGTTCTTATATAACCTTGAAAAGGAAACGGCGCTCAGAGGAATTGCATGGTGCAACTGCAATTAGGAAAGTATTTATTGTCAAGCATCATAAATGTGGCCAATTAGGGTTCAAGACATGTTAGCAGTATGTTCTTTAATTTTCACACACAGCAAATGTTTGTCGCAGGCTTAACATTTCCAGATTCTGGTTCGGTTCACCTTTGAACTTACTTTTTGCAACGAAAAAAGCAGGCATCACCATAGCAATCTGTTGTTACGAAGAGGCTTTGGTGGTGTGAGTAATAGTCATATTTTATGACACATATTATAACCATGGGCAGGCAGATCTGCAGCCATTGCAATCCAAAGAACCCTTTTCACCAGTTTAATGAAATAAAACTCATTTAATGCCACAAATTATGTGTGCCCTTTTGGAAAATAGATAAATTACTATAAAAGTTTTGTTGTCATTTTTGAAGAACCTCTGTTTTTTCCATTTTTATGTTTTAAAATAAAGAAAAACATAAAACTCTGTGTTTCCAATCTAAAGACAAGAAAAAATAAGTCAACAAAATTATCTTCTGTTGTGGAAATTTAATTCAATTATTCCATGACAAAAGAGGAATTAATATAAAAAAATTCTATACAAAAAACATTTAAAAAAATTAGTTGCAGGCGTCTCAGGTTGCAGAAACCTGCCTCCAGCGATGTATAATTTTTCTGTACAATTTTAATGTTTAGTTTAGTCTCATATTATCACCCTTCCTCTCTGCTCCATAGACAATTTTGAATCACCATAGCAATCTGACCCAGCGGGTTACTGTGGTTACTTAGCAGGTTCTTCTAGCATTTCACATATAGCAACATGGATATAAAACCTGGAAGCTTTCAGTAATTAAATAACCTTTTTACCGATTTGTGCGCTGCAGTGCCATTACTCACAATTTATCAAAAAATGTACTTTTTCTTTTTTGCAACCTGGTGCTTGTGATTTTTTGAGTGAGTCTTGACTACAGTGGCCAGAAAGTAACACAAGTCGCATGTCGGCACCTGGTACGAAGTCTCCAAATCCAACAGTGGTAAGGGTGATGACCACGAAATACAGCGACTCCAGAAACGACCACCTCTCCACTTTCTGAAACACGACCGTCGGGACAGCGAGGAAAATCAAGCAGCCAATAAGGATGGAGAGAACTGCTGACATCACGCGCACAGTTGTGGACCTGATTTTACGTTTCTGCAAGAGAGACAGCAACAGCAGATTTAAACATAGTTTAGACTTAGAGGTGTCTAAGGAGACTTGTGATGTTTTTACGCTGGTTTAATAAGCAGCGTATGTCCAGTTATACTTCAGCTAAAATGTTGAAATACAGAAATGCATCTTCTTCTATTAAATCTTTGCATCCTTTTTCTAGCAGATGGGATTCAGGAGGCGGAGTAAGCCACTCAGTCCTCCCACATGCCTCTTCTTTTCATGGGTGAGTTGTGTTTAAAATGAGTCTGTAAACCACCATGGACACCCATTTCTAACAATAACCCTTGAAGCATTGCATTCAAATGTGAGAATGCATAAAATAGCTCACTGGAAAACTCACGCAACAGAAAGCTGACATGGAACCATATAAAGTTTGAATTTAGATTCACATTTGCCTCATCTGCTGCTTAAAGATGGTATAAAATGATCTACAGCACAATAGGGGCTTACAGGGCTTATAACACAAACTTACAACAGTTGTAAAGCACTCTCTTATCAATAATTAAAAAACAGATTTTTGAGTTTGTGCATAATTCTTCTCAAAAAAGATCTGCTGGTCCAGATTAAACTGTTCCAAAGCATGGCAACCCTGTGACTGTGCAGTGCTGTTAATAGCTCTTAACTGCATTTTAGCTGATGACTGTCCGGATGTTGTTTTCTCCTCTAAGTAAGGCTAAAACTGAAGGTAGAGGTGCAGAAACCTCCCAGGGTAAACGAAAAAACCTTAGATTAGGACAGACCATTCTCACCAAAAACAGGTTCTCAATCTTGGCCACAGCTCTCCGCAGCACCGTGCCCATGTGATCACCCACTCCAGCAAGCAGGATGCCAAACATGGGGATACCGACCAGGGCATAACACACACAGAACAGCTGTCCAAGCCACGTCCGAGGGGACAGATTCCCAAAGCCTGGTAGATACACAACAAAACATCACACTCTGAATCGATATTGCAAATATTTGAGCGAGATCATTGGTTAAGACAATCAGATAGATGTATTTTGTTGCTCTTTACCTATGGTGGTGATGATGGTACCACAGAAGAAGAAAGCGGAGCCCATGTCCCAGCGGCTGGTCAGGTTGGCAGGTAGGTTCCTTATGTCCAGGCCTGCCTCGACAGCAGATACCAGTTCCTGCAAAGCAACATGTAGTTCACGTGTAAATGACCAGTTCTTGCGAAAATATACTCATTGTAGCTTTATTTGTAATTTTCCTCCTTCCACATTCAAATTTACTGAACCACAGTGAAATGAACTCAAATAAAAGCAATAAATTAAAATGTGAAATATTTAACAGCAGATGGGGAAATCTTTGTTGTTTTGCTTGTAAACATACTAATAAAAATGTGAAATAAAAATTATTATAAGTGTAATATGATCCTGCACAAAAATATCAATATTTTTGCAATTTTGTTTTACTACAGATCGACAAAATGTATCTGGTATGATCCGCAGAAATGGAATCTATTTAATTTAATTTATTGTGACATGTTTCACCAGATAATTATAATTTTTCTGAAGTAGGAGGCGATCAACATGCAACATATTGACGAGGAAATATTTCCCTTTCTGGCTTGTTCTCCAAATCTTACAGATTGTGAGGACATCTCTTGTAGTCGATCCCACAAAGTTTCTCTCAGATTTAGATTTGGCATCTGTTCAGGCCCTTTGATAACATCATTTTCTCTTTGACTGAAAGTGAAATTAAAAAAAGAAAACATAGGTTCTTGTACAAAATTCACTGGTATTAGGAAGTGTTCATAGTTTCGTCTATTTTGACAAAGACCTTTGTTCCATCTAAAGAAAAGTAAGCCCAGAGTGTGCCAAAATTACACATTGGCATTTGAAACAAAAACTTTAGTTTAAATTAATCAAACTCTGATGTTTTCTACCAGAAGGTTTTGTGATTATAGTCAGAATGACCAGATTTTATAATATATATTTATACAGTTTGAGCCTTTTAACTCCTCTAAAAACCATGGCTTTAACTAAAAGAGGCAGAGGTGAAGACAATCTTACACGAAGAGTTGAACTGTATTTAAGGTTAATTATGTTCAATGTAATGTATTAGATATTAAATAGAAATTGAAACTCAGTGTAAAGGTGCACAAAATAAAATATTTCAGCTCTACTGAACAGGATTCGTGTCACATAACAAAAGGTAGGAAAATATTCTCGATGATGTCTTCTTGAAGATTTCTTGACATCACAAAATCCTGGGATTTTTAGCAGGTGCGTTTTTATTTTTGTCGCTGTAAACTGTTCCTGTCTGCTTTTCTGTTTGCAGTGTCCTCGTCTCTCTTCCCGTTTTTTTAGAAAAATGCCAGAGTAGATCACAGGGCGCCGCTCAGAGAAAAGATTGGAGGTGGTTGTTGTAACTCAAATTAATAGAGTCGTATTTTTTGACAGGCATCATAAAGCAACTGTGTTTTTCCCCGTGCAAGCGAGCCCAAATAGTTTCTGCACGATGAATGCTCATATCACCGTTGCCTTCCTTCTCTGTGAAGCTTGAATTTCCATCATTCTTCATTCAAATCTTTTTGTTCAGTTCTGATGAGATGCCATGTAATTAACATAGAGCGGCAGCGGACAGCTGAAAATGCCAGAGAATGGTTTTCAAGAGTGTTTCCAAATATTGTAAAGTCTCTTATTCTTTGACGAAAACAATGCAAGACACTTTCCAATCTTCTCAGGATTAAATATCTTATGTCCATAGAAACTAAAACCTTGAAGATCCTAATTATTGCAGTGATCAGTAGGGCTTGTTTTGCAGAACAACCAAGAGCTCCTGTGTAAATCTAAATATTTATTGAAATATGTCAATAAAATGAGTAAAGGACAACAGTGATGTAGTACAGACTTACTAAATAAGTGAGATTTATTTGGTGAAAGTTATGCTGTACTGTTTTGAAAGAATGTGATGAAAAACTTTTAGGCTGCAGGCAAACACCGTCTGCTTTAATTTAGATAAGATTCAAAGAGAAAAACATGTGAGAATGATTCATAACATGTGGGCGCAGACATGTGATGAGGTGGTCATTATGTTATCTAAAGGACATTAAATGTAGCCACAGTTATACAACATTTATTGATGATTTACGTTCTGTTACGTTGCTTTTGACAGTTGGTGATTTTCTGTTATATATATATATATATACAGTATATATACTGTATATATATATATATATGTACAATTTATTTTATTTTTTATATGAATAACCTTTGATGTTTTTCCACAATTTTTCATGTTACAACCACAAACTAAATTGTATTTCATTTGGGATTTTATATATATATATATATATATATATATATATATATATATATATATATATATATATATATATATATATATATATGTTTTGGAGGGAAAATAATAAGACATTAAGAAATTTGGGGCGGATTGGACCCAGGTCCTTTAGGTGCAAAACCACCTTTAAATGTGTGACCCTCTTATGTTTGATTTAGCTCCAGATTGAGCAGCCGTCTGATTAGAACTGGTGCCGGCTGTCTCTGCGTCCTTCAGCAGGGCCTCCTTCAACACACTCAGAAACATACTGATTAGTATTTATATAGGTTATTATTTTAATTCTACCAATATATATATATATTTGATTTGCGCCATAAATTAGTGCAGGTAAACAACAGGAAACTCAGGAGAAATATTTTCTTCATGTGTCTGATGATACCTTCACAAGCTCTTGTAAATTAACCTCAGTGACGCAGGAGTTGTTACTGAGGAAGTCCTGCTTGGCCTTGAGCAGATTCACATGTGCCTTGCTCTCCTTTGGCGTCTCCAGGGTGACAAAAACGAGCGCTCCCATGCCCAGGTACAGCATGACCCCCGTCAGCAAGGTGGTGAGGGTGGTGCATCGCATTTTTCTCCTGCTCGTCACCCCTGCCCCTCCAGGGTTTGGGGGATGGTCCGGGGTCTCAGTCAGGATGCACCAGGATGCAGCTGGCCATAAACAGGAAGTTCCTTTAGACAAGCGCTGAATGCATGAGTGCAGATATATACAAACAAGGTGGACAAGTGTTCTGGGAAGAAACAAAAACTCTTCTTATATCTGTGGGTCAAACTATAATCAGACAAGGTCAAATGGTTAAATTTGTAGCTACTGCATTAAATAGCTCCCAATTTTTGCCCCTAAGTTTATTTGCAATTTATAATTTTATTTAAAAATAAATCACATTTTTGAAGCTCTTTTATAAGCTTTTTTCCATTTTGTATGAAAGGAAGATTATGACTTTTCTATCTACTTCTTAACGTCAACTGAAGTTTTATGAAAGTTTTAAGAAAGTCATTGACGGTGGAGAACAATTTCTTCCTGTTTTGGGAAAACAAGCAATGCTTTAAAGAAGACAATAGGTTTCCATAAACGTTATTACTACATAAATGGTGTTAGACACCAAGGCTCTAGTGTTTATTGGTGAAAACATGTGAGATTGTAGCACATCTTGGGCTGTTTTCAGCTTGTATCCTCATAGGCTCAATTTAGAAGAGAGATAATGTACCGTGGTGTAAAACGAATATCTTAATGATCCCTTTATTGCTTCTTTCATAGTACAAGTACAGCACTGTGCTGAAGTTTTAAACAGATTCTATTTTCTCTACATTTTTCTCCAAGAAGTCAGCTTTTCTTGGTAATCTTTGTGAAATAATCTCAGTCAGTGACTTCTTAAATCTTACTTAATTTTCTGTCCTTTCCTTTAACTGACCACGAAGGCATGTTGGACAGAGTCCTTAGAATTTAAAAAGTGGAAAAACAAAAGTGACAGAAACCCTATCCTCTATGCTGTATTCACTCAGGTTAACTTTAAAATAGAAGTTTCTTTGACTATTTGAAATCATAAAATGCCAAAAAGGAAATAAATCAGAAAGAGAAAAATTCTATTTTCCTACGTTCAAGAATTTCATGTTACCAGAAATGGATAGAGTAGCAACAAATTCAAGTAAGAGAAAAAAAGTATTTGCTAAAAAGGCAATTCAAATACTGAGTAACATCAATCATTAAGTTTAAAAATTACATCAGACAGACCAAATCATAAAGTTATGTGGAACAAAAGTTAAAATAATTCAAATATAACATTAATTAATGTTTCTAACATTAATTAAAAATGTTTTCCAAATCATTTTCTTTCCATATAAAACTAATGAAACTTGAACAAAAACTGAAGTTACTCACAGTGGGTAGAGTACCCAGACACTTTACTCAAATAAAAGCACTGATATTTCATTATAAAATTACTCAAGTAAAAAAATACAGTATAGTAAGTATTTTGTTCAAAAAGCTACTCAAATAAAAGTGACTGAGTAAATATAATTAGTTACTACCAAACTTTGCCTCTACATAATAAGAAAACTTGATAACAAAACAGGAAAGTGAGTCTGTACCTTAATGTACCGATGGCAGGCTCATCCCATGTTAAACCTTCAGAGATCATTTGGAGAAAAATAATCTTTTCCTGGTTGTACCTTCAGCGCTCAGAAGAGAAGTGTGGCTCCATCTCTGCTCCATTTAAGCCATTTAAACACTTGTGGACACACAAAGGTACGCGTCAGTACACGAACACTTTCCAGCTTCTCTTAAAGCTCTTCCATTGAACACTATTGGAGGGAATTTATCACAAAAACTGGTGCAAAAGTGACAAAATGCAGGCCACCCTGCCAGCGGCCTCTAAGATGATTAGACTCTGCCAAGCTTCCAGAGAAACATCACACAGCATTAATCAAAAACCAGGTTTATCTCTTATCTTCACTTGGCTCCTCATGCTTTTCTTTGAGCCGTATTTACCTCAGAGACAGGCGCTCAGACAAACAGGGCTGGGATTTAGGAGCTGCTCGGCCCAGGTAGAGTGGACCCGGTCACCGCCATGTGGACTCTGACAGTGTACTGAGATTTTCCAGAGCCAGGCCAACTGTTAGCATTCTGCTCTAATGGACTGCTGTCTTTGTTTTGCATGGGGATTCCTGCTAACCAGCCCTGACAGATGTTTTTGGTTATATCACTGTCCAAACCTTCGCTGGCACATTTTGATATTGTGCTGAGCTATTAGGTTGGAGAAAGGAGGTCGACAAACTGAGATCTAATCTTGAGATAAACATCAGCGCAGGTGGGGTAATAAATCAGGAGCTTAGCTGTTTGGAAAGAAGCATGAAGGCAGGGCCAGTTATAAACGAGGTATTCTTAGGTTTACATTTACGACGGGACAAATCTTACCAAACTGTGGTGGACTGCAGGAAGATAAGCTCAGTTTGTGCCACTCCACATCTAAAGTCCCTCAGAATCACTGCACTGCTGAAACTCAAAATCTTGAAATAAGACAAAACTAACTTACAAGTAACTTTTCAGCAATATATCAGAGATTGGTTTAAGTAAATAATTCCTTAGTATTGATTAAAAGGTACTACTTCCACTGGCAGATGGGACATTTTCCCATGTTACAAATAAAATAATCTGCCTTGTACTTTTTCCATCACTATTAAGGAATTATTGGCTTAAAACAAGCTTCTATATATTGCTGAAAAGTTACTTGTGAGTTAGTTTTGTCTTATTTCAAGGGCACCAAGATATTTGCACTAGAAACAAAATCAATACTTTGTAAGTTTGTGTTTTTGCCGTGTATACATAGTGTATTGATACTTGTACAACATTTCCACATTTTGCCACTGTGCCTCCACAAACCTTGAGGATTACATGAGCTAGAGCAGCGAGGTAATGGGCAAACATGTAAACAGAAAGTAAACTAGAGTGCATGATTGTCTCTGAACATCAATTTTCAGGTCTTGCAACAGATTCCCAATTGGATTTATGTATGGCCTTTGACTATGCCATTTTTGCACAT
Source organism: Xiphophorus maculatus (assembly GCF_002775205.1). Classification (NCBI taxonomy): domain Eukaryota; kingdom Metazoa; phylum Chordata; class Actinopteri; order Cyprinodontiformes; family Poeciliidae; genus Xiphophorus; species Xiphophorus maculatus. The sequence goes on along the minus strand of NC_036465.1, from coordinate 13,585,549 downwards.
GAAAACACTTTAATCTAAACCCTTCCAGTGTTGCTCTGGCTGTAAATTCAGGATTGTTTATCCTGCTGGAAGGTGAACCTCCTTTCTATTCTTTCAGCCTCCAACAGGTTTTCTTCCAGGATGACTCTGTTTTTAACTCCGTCCATCTTCCCATCATCTCTGACCAGATTCCCTGTTACAGCTGAACTAAAACATCCCCACAGCATGATGCTGCAGTGCTGGGTTTACTACCAGACATAGACCAAACATTTACTTTTATCTTAATCTGACCAGAATATACATAACTTTAAGTAAGACCATTGTTTCAACAATTACTAAAAAGAAATAGATTTGAAGGTTGCATGACTAATAGTTGCAACCCGATTCTCCCACCCGAGCTGTGGATCTCTACAGCTCCTCCAGAGTTATCAATCTGGTTACATTCATGACTCATTGATGCTACATTTTGAGAAAATATACTGAACAGGGTATATACAGAGTAAAGGGGGCTGACACATATAAGCACCTCAAGATTTTTATTTGTAAAATAAAATTTCCTTCCACTTCACAAGGATGTGATGTTTTGTGTTTGTCTATCACATGAAATCCCAATAAGGTATTGGGACATTGACGTTTGTGGATGTAATGGGACAATATGTGGAAATGTTAGTGGGTATGAATACTTTTGGAAAGCTCTGCATAAGGATGACTGTGGGAAGATGCTCCTTTTTTATTAGCCATGTACAATGTAAAGGGGAAAAGTAGAAATCACCACAAATAAACTTTATTCCCAAAGGTTTTCAAGAATCTAAGAAGACTTTAATAAACATGATTTTTCTAAGAAAAGATAAATTTTGTCTTAGAAGACTTTCTGTTTACTATAGTCATTTAAAATGACTTTAAGCCATTAAAATAAATATTTAGACAAAGCACTATAAATCCCCACATTACCATATTAGGGAGTTTTGTGCAGTTTAATAATATCTCATGAGATTTCAGGTCTCAGGGGGAGTTAAGACCTCTGCAGGAAAAACATTTTGAATGATAATACAAAACGGAAACAGATGGTATTTACAGTACTACGTAAATGCAAAAAACAAGAAGAAACTGCTATAACCAAAAGCAAAGAAACCCAAACTAAAATTTGCTGCCTTGAAAGGATTTTAGTGGCACGGCTGTTGTACAAACTTCAGACAAACCATCAAAGACCGAGATGACCGACTGTGGGAGAAAATGTTGTCTCTTATGCAAGAATTTACCACTAAGGTCAAAAATAAAGGCCCTTCAGACATAATTTGGCCTGAAACTATTCAACAGAGAGCTAACCCTGACGTCAGGAGGAGATCACAGGTTGCAGTTCTGGTTTCATGCTCTGGGAACAAAATAATGACAGAATGTTTTTGGGGTGCAGTAAAAACAGAGAAGATACTCAGACTGACAAATAAACATGTGGATAAATCTGTAAAAAAAACAAGCCTGGGTCTGTCGGTTGTGTCAACGCTGCAAAAACACAAAAATCTTAAGTGTTTTTGTCTAGTTTCTAGTATGTTTTGTGTTAAAACAAGACAAATCATACAAGTTACTTTTCAGCAAGATGTAGAAAACTGTTCTAAGCCAATAATTCTTGACTATTAATAAACACTACTGGTTCCACCGGCAGATTGTTTCATTTAAACATGGGGAAAATGTCTAATTTTACATTTTTTTTACTTGTTTTGAGAAGAGCATTTTTTGCAGTGAAGTTACTTTGCTTAGAGAACCTATGCTTGATCAGCACATTAATAAACTGTTTTCATACATTCTGACAAAATTTGTGGAAGAGGTCTCAGAACAGAAGACATGATAGAAACAAACACTTGTCCTTATCAAAACAGAAAAAAACAAAAACTCTAAAAGACAATTCTTACCTTGAGTTTTGGCAAACGCTGGTATCCAACTGTACTTTATGCACAAACTCTTCTTCTCCCACCATTCAGGAGTGAGCGATAAGTTCAGTGTGTGTGTTGTGCGGATGCATGGGTGCATGTGTGTGTCTCCTCCTTGGAAGGTGTTTCCCCCGTTCTCGTGACCCCGCATCACTCGGGCAGAGGGGAGCAGATCATATGAGGGTAGGAGGAGATGAAGGAAAAGATGAGGCGGAGTGCATGAGAAGGCTATTACAGCGCTCGGGGTGTGTGTCTGTGTCTGTGTGAATGTTTGATGGAATGGCGTCACAGCAAAAGGAAGAGCAGAGGGCCTGGAGTTTCCTGAGCTGGACATCAGGGTGTGTGTGCGTGTGTGCGTGGCTCTCTCTAAATCCATCGCTTGTCTGGGTTCTGTCGCTTCGGGAAGTAAGAAACATTTGTTTCTTCAAAACCAGAAATAAGGTCCACAGTTTTTGAAGAACTTGAGGAAAATGTGCATTGTGAAACAAAGCAGGCTGAAAAAGCTCTCCAGCAACTTCTAATAATGTGTTTGTGACCAAGAGGCAAAGGCAGAGGGACGTTGATAATTGCGGAAACACTTATGTGATTTAACCAAGATATTCCACCTAAAAACACTTTCAGGCTCTCTTCATTTGACCACAACACTAGTTAAATCGTAACTGGAAAAAACAAACAAACATCTCTTCATGTATGATGAAATAAACAGCCAATGAGTGGAAGGCACTTAAAGAAAAACAACAATTAAAACAGGAGCAAAAGTTTTATTGTTATTGAAAAAAAAAACCACACAGACATCCACATTGAAGGAAGGTAACAGCCTCAGTTTCCCTGCTCACAATCAGACTAAGGATGAAGGACGAACAGCTCAGGTGGAGTCAACAGGTAATGCCAGGAGAGAATGGCAGCATTTAAATTAAAAAAATAAAAGGCAGAAAACATGAAATAAAAAAAAAAAAAAACAGTCCTAAATGCAGCTTCACTAACTTCACCTCAAAACACAACAAACGCACTCAGATGCACATTCAAATAATTCAAGTTCATTTAAAATATTTTAGACTACAAGAGCTTAATAAAAACAGTCTAAAGTATGTTCAAGTTGATGAGAAGTGGCCCAATAAAAGCAAATCAAGCAGTTTTTATCTGCGTTTATGCAACTAAACAGAGAGAGGAAAGGATGACGTTCCAGCAGCAGCAGGACGGAGGGGCCTGCAGCTCCCAGAGCATCATCACTTGAGTTTATCTATGAAGGCCATTTAGTTCTGTCTGAAATATCCAGAAATACTTGCTTTATCTTCAGACAAGTTGATCCTTTTTAGTAAAACAAACAACAAAAAAACAACAGTAATATTGTTTCCCTTTATCAGAGCATTTTACAAGATGACAGAAATACATGAGACTTAACATGGGGAAACCAAACAGAAAACGCTCAATAATTTGCACATTTTCATTGTTATTTGTGATTCAAAATGTAACTGGATTTGCAAAGAAAACGTAACAAGTTACTCCCACATCATAATTGTGTTAAAGCGACTGAAACCAGATGGTCTTGGCTCAAGGTAAACCAGAGCTCAAGTCGATTAACAGTCATATTTCCTATAGGACTCATAAGGTTTAATAACCTCAAAAAGATCCATCTAGTTAAAAGAAAAAAAAAAAAAGAATTCATTTTATTTGTTTTATAACAAAAATATTAAAGAAGTCCAGTTCTGACTGTTTCTCTCCACTGTTGCCACATGCTCACTTTACATGAGAGATTGCTGAAAAATCAAGGCCACCAATCGGCATTATGTGATCAACTGAGTCTGATTGTGTTGTCAGGATTAAATCTGCATGTTTGATCTCAACTTGATTAATAACTGAAATAAATCTGAGCTAAAGCTAACTGGATTCAATATATTTGGACATGAATCATGTCAGTTGTAGGTTTGAGATAATCTCTGTAATAAACCGGCACCGTGTATAAATAAGTTCAACATCATGGTTGCTGATTTCCAGCCCCTTACATTCAACACCAACACAAAGGTGAAAACAATGAGTTTTACTCTGAAACATTTGTCCAGATAGAAAACAATTTAAAAGAAAAATTTGCACAAAGGCTTTGCCTTATTTTCCTGCACAAAAAGCTACTGAGGTGTCAACATTGCTTGTATCCGAACATCTCTAAGCATGTAGGTGTCAGACTGAAATAACTTATATTGGGACCTCACTTATTTGATAATTTTTTTTTGTTTCAAAAATACATTTTTATTAAAGCATCTTGGAAACTTAGTAATGTCCATTTACAGATAATTCACTGTAAATGATTGTGGTTTTTTTTACAAGTCCTTCAAAGACTATGACTTGTGGTAACAAGATAGCTCTGCATTATAGTATTCTTCTCATTTTCCTGTTACAACCACAAACCTCTGAGGAATTTACTGTGATTTTACGACTTAGATGGAAGTAGAACGTAATCGTTAAGTGGAAGGAAAACAATCCATCCTTTGTCTATACCCACTTATTCCTGCAGGGCCTCCAGCAGTCATTGGTCGCCTGTCCATCACGTGAGAGGAAGCCGGAGAAAATGCAAAAACCCATTCAAGTGGAGGACATGAAAGCGCAAAACAAAAATACTCAAGTCTGGAATTTGAACATTTTTGCTGCCAAGCAACAGAAAACAATACATCTGACATGGTTTTCTTATTTCTTCTTTTTTTACAATTGTGTTTGCATTCATATTTAATCTTTTTATTCTGAAACCTTAAAATAAAATAGAGCTACTTCAGTAATTTATTTTGGGGTCAACTGAATAAAACCAAAAAGGACTCAACTATAAACTATAAGCTATAAAAACATAATGTGGGTCATTTTTTTCCTAATTGGAAAAAAAACTCTCCGTCTGGATCAATCACCTGCACTGGTGGGCATATTTGCATCATAAAGGGGATGCACAAAATCAGATCAGGGGCCACAAATGACCCCTGGTTTAAAGCAACACAACAGACAGAGAAAATCATGTGGAAGAACGAACTTTGATCAGGTAACTTTTTCAAAGATGTTTGTGCTTGTAACGAGAAAAATGATTACTGTTTCTATGTGGATCATTCAGTTTATAATTTTTAATGACATCACTCAGGTTTCCCCTCAATAAAATGTGATGTTTATGTTCACTCTGTAAAACTGTGTTCCCATTTCCAGGTAACAAGAGAAACGGGCACAGATATTGTGAGTTTTTATGCTGTAGAAAACCAAAAAGATCTTTCTAGTTTCACATTCAACAAGCAGGAAGACCAGATGTTTTCCCATATCTTTCCAGACTCTGCAGGATCCCACAAAATTAAACTTCAGTTGTTTTCTTTTAAAAGTGGCTTTAAAGCCAGCTAGTGTTAGAGTGTTTGTTAGTGTAGGACGGGGAAGCATAGCAGGACAGAGAGGAGAGAAGGAGCTCAGTGTGCATCTCCATACATGGAGCGGAAACCAGGGCAGGTTACACTGACTCATAGACGTGTGCTCACCCAGCACACACGCCCACTTACTGTATATACAAACAGTGACATCAAGATGAGGACACGCATGTTAATTTTCACAGCTAATGTTTTTCACACACACTTCTGTAAACGTTCATCCCTCCCACGCACTAATAAAACACATTCAAGTGTCCATAAATAAAAAAGCTTACCAAGTTGAAACGGGAAAATTTTAAACGTGTTCTCACTTTTGGATCGACCCTCTTGGAAAACAAGTCAAGCTTATCTGGACAGGTTTAGAAAAACGTCGACGAGGCACTGTTCAATTCAAGGTAAGCTGAAGCCCCCCGACGCAGGAGTGGGAAGAAAACAAAACAATCCTTTTGGAGGAGAGGTTCAAGAACAGAAACAAACGTCACTAAATCCCAAACCTACAGTCTGATTACACAGGTGGGTGTGGATTACCGGCAGAGTCTCTGCACAGCAACTTCAGGGTGAACTTGGGACAATTAAAGCCGTTCAGAACCGAGGTGGAGGAGTGCAGCTCGTCAGGCCCAGTTACCTGCAGGGTAACAAACAGAGGAGAGAATCCTCCCAAAGTGACCAGCTCCTCCTGCTAGATCTGCATAAAACAGAAAATATTATCAGTTCATCCAAAACCAACAAGTTATGAGGAAACATACACAGTACATTTAAAGATATATGTACAGAAAGTCTTATTTTTATACTCATTGCAGCTGCATAATTTTCATCCTACAAGGATTAGTAAAACTCAACCTTTAAATTGAGGACAGTTATTTTGTGGAAATAATTGCTTCAAGGAAGCCGTCAGCGCCACATTTATTGCTGCTAACACTTTGTACAGCGCTCTTTAGCCAACAGGACAGCACTTTTTGTTCTGCCAGAACATTTTGCAATGATGGGGAATAAAGATAATCCTTGAATATTCTCCTTTACACACTCTCTCTAGATTCTCCCTTGCGCCGCCTTCGACTCGCTCCACATGTTTTCTAAAGGATTTGGGTCGAGAGCAGATATTAGTTTCTCTCCAGAGAGGCCATTTTTACTCTTACCCTTCAAAATATGCAATTTATCATAAACCATAAAACCTACATGGCCCTCCAAAAACCAAAAGTAATAGTTGGTTAATTAAAAATTGAAACAATGCATTAAATAATCAATTGTTAATGAATCAATCTGCATTTATTTAATACATGTACATTAATGATTAAATAAGCAAAACTAGAATATGACATTTCTTTGCTTTTTGGTCAATTTTAATGTTATATTTTTTAGGATTTAAAACAAATGAAAAACATATTTTTTTAAAAATAAGATCGCAAAACATGAGCTAAAAACAAGTTAAAATTATCCTAAAATACAATATAATTTTTAACCCCAGAATAAATGTATTTATGTTATTAGGTTGAATGTACCTATTTATGAAATAAAAAAATGCAACTTTTAAAAGATGTTATATGTGAGAGTGCCAACAGATGTTGAGAGTTTTGCATTTGGTTATGAGCAAAACCCACTGACACCGTTTTAGTCGTTACAGATTTCCAGCATCTCTCAGACTGAGTTATCCCTGCTTCATGTCATCCGAAGCATTAAAATTACCAGTGAAAGTCCAAAAATCTCATCAGAATGCCTCAGTACTCTCAGATTCACTTCATTAACAGGATTACTGCCCGTCTTTAGCCTTGGTGTTAAAACAGTGTCATACATTTCCTCTCCCGTACCTGATGCTTTGCTTTAATCTGTCTCCTCGTCTTCTCGCGGTTCTTTCTTAGACAAAGGTTGAACTGTTCCTAACAAACCTCTTCTCACAATGTATGGGCACGACGGGCCGGTGGGGATGTCAGCAAAACCTGGAGGGAACAGACCAAGAACTTGTATTTTCTTCTGCAGACATTGGCCACTTGGGGGCAGCAAAGAGCACAAAAGAAATTCGAGTTGGAGAACAAATAGTGAACAATTCAATAAACAAATAAGTCCTTCAGAAAATATTTGAACTGGGGGAAAATAAATATCAAATATTAAATGAACAGCTTCATCTAAAGTTATTTGCTTCAGTAATTTATAAAAAAAATCATGTATTTAAGTTAATTATATGTTAAAAGCATGTATGATTATTACAGTATGACTGATTGATAGCAGGACATTAAGATTTTATTTAAAATGTGATTTTTTTTTAAAAGAACCCTACCTTTCATGACGACCTCTGGCAGGCCGTACGGCTCGTACTCCGTGTCATCGAAGGCGGCCGACAGCTGCGTCCTGTTGCGGCGGATCCTTTCAGCGAGACGAGCCGGATCGGACGGGATGGGAAAAGAACCTGAGAGCAACATTTTCTCCCCTGCTTCCATCTTCTCCGCTGAAGAAACGGGAGAAACAGGAGGAGATTCGACTGACTCTTCCTCATCACTGAAGTCCTGCTCAGTCTGAGTGGCTGCAGACGCCGTAGAAACTCCACAAGGAAGCAAACTGCCCTCAGTTTGACTGCCGACACTCACAGCTTCTACCTTCATATTACTGTCGCCGGGGTAAATCGGTGTTTCAAAGTCACCGGCTCCTCTGAAGGAGTCCAGTTTGGTCTGTTGAGTTTCTGTGTAGAAATGTTGCACTTTGCTTAGACTTGATCCTGAGATGCTGAGATCTTTGGCTCCATGGTGTTGAGCAATCTTCTGCGATGACACTTGGATGAGTTTAGCATCTTTTTTCAATTTGTTTTGTTCTGGATAACTTTCTGACCAATGCAAGTTTATCTCCTGGTTTTCTTTTTCAGATTCCTGATTAAAAAAAACAACAACAAGGCAGTAATTAAAAACAAACCAGGCAACCGTTTATTGACATTAACTAACATCTGCATTTCTTTTGTAAATGAAAGTGACAAAATATTGACGTCTTAGTGTAAATGTGCTTAATGTTTCCTGGAGAAAGATAAAAACAACAACTTATTACTGAAAAGTGTTCTCCTACTGGAAACTATTTGTATTTTTAATAATTTACAGGGCACTAAATTAGGCTCCACTTATATTAATCTGTAAATGTTTAATGTGTTACTTTAACAATTTGAAAAACACTTTATTTTTCTAGAATTTGAGCAAAATTGCACAGCTGCTTCAAATTAACAAGAAAAAGAAATTGTCCCCATTCCTCCTAAATGAACTATATTTATTTAACTACATAATGGTTCATTAAACAGAAAAAACGTCTGCGGTTCGTACTTGAGTCTGGTATGTATAGAACCATGCAAAAGTATGCATACGCCATTAACCTTTTCACATTTTGTCAAAATTCAACAAGTAGAAGGTAATTGTGAAGTGAGAGAAAACTAACGCAACGTTTTTCAGCTTATCTGTGCAACTTTAGATGTATTCAGTTCTCTTTACTGTGATACCCCCCAAATAAAATCTAGTACAACCAAAAATCCATCAATTTTTTTGTCATAAAAGATTAAAATTTAATATTTTAGTTAATGTGCTAAACACAAATTATGGCAAAACGACTGTGAAACCTGGCAGTGGCAGCATCATACTATGCCAGTGTTTCCCAACCCTGGTCCTCAAGGCTCACTGCCCTGCATGTTTTAGGTATTTTCTGGCTTCAGTCCAGCTGATTTCAATTGATGACTGATTAACAGGCGTTTGTTGAACTGCAATCAGTTGAATCAGGCGCATTAAAGCAGGGAAACCTCTAAAACATGTGGGGCAGTGTGCCTTGAGGACCAGGGTTGGGAAACACTACGCAGATGGTTTTCTTCAGCATGGATAGGCAATGTGTTTAGAGTCAATAGGGAGACAGATGGAGTTAAATATAGCAAAGGTCCTGGGAGAAAACCTGTCAGAAGCTGCAAAAATATTAATAATTTAGAAGAGACCCCAAACATACAGCCAAATGACCTAGTCAAAGTCCAAACTGTGGCAACACTAATAAAAGCGATGTTTCACAGATGAGCTCTGTCTAATCTGACTGAGTTTAAACTACTTTGTAGTGCGACTGGCAGGTGGTGCTACAAAGCATTGACTTCAGAAGCTGAATACAAATGAAGGCCGCACTTTTCAGATTTTTATTTGGAACAAATGAGAACTGTGTATGCTTTTGGGACTGCCGCTATGTGTTGCTCTGTCATACATCGAGGTTTGTGGTCACAGCTTTGCAAAATGTGAAAAGGTTCAAAAGGTCTGAAAAACTTTCCACGGCGCTGAGTGAGAGACTGAAACAATCACCGGGTCAAACTCTGCACCGCTCCGGGTCTGTTCCTGAAGAGACTTCTTAGGCAAACGGAGGCTCTTTGGTTCAGGAAGGCTGCTGTTCTGAAGCCTTATGGTTAATAAAAAAACATAAAAACTTTAATTTTATAAAAAAAATTAGTACGTCAAAAGATGGCTGAAAGTCGGCGGGCGGAGTTTGGTTTACCTGGAGAACAGCAGGCGACCCTGCAGCTTTCTAGAGGAGCAGCAGAGCGATACTTCATCCTCCCTGATGACCGTGACCACGTCCGGGTTCTTCTGGACCTGGCTGTGGCCGGTCTGAGCGAGGCGTTTGGTCGGCTCTTCTGTGGGTTCAGGCCGACTGGCAGCAGGAATGCGTCGCAGCATTTCGCTCTCATCATCTGCGTTGGTGAGTAAGTGTTGGACTGCCGAGGCGGGCTGGGACGCTAGTCTCCATAAGGCGAGCTCCTGGGCCTGGACCTCGGTCTCCTCAGTCAGAGTCCTGACTCGTCTCTGCAGCGCCTCCACCTGGACAACATGGTATGGTTCATAAGGTAATTAAGAACAATTTTAACATCTTTTTCACTTTGACTTTTCATTTCATGTTCAGGGTAAGTAAAATGACTTTCAAAAGATTTTTCTGTTTCTCTCATTTTAACTTAACAGAAGTTCTCAGTCTCTTACTGGTGCAACAAAATATACACATCAAACTCTGCTCTAGGTTTAATTTCATTTCTTCTCCAGCCTCGTTTAGTCAGCTTTAATCGAACTCTAGTTTGTTTCCCTAGAAAATCTGGTTCGTTTGGGGAGAAGTGACTGTGCAATCGAACTCAGGTACGGACCAAAAAAGCAAACTCTGGTCTGCCTGAAAACTTCATTCTCAGATCAATTAAAGTGTTGAACTCCAGCGCAGTTCGAATGTGAATGCAAAAAGGACCGGAGACCGCCCCAAACGCAGGAAATGTACTGTTGCGCAGGGGATTCTGGGTAAATAGATTCAAACTAAAAAGTGGGACTCTAAATGAGAAATGGTTCGTTGTTTTTTATCAAAGACAAAAGAAAAATGGCACAACCACTAAAATCTGATGCTACTCCATTTTTGTTTACATTTTCTGAAGAAGGAAGTTGCACTCATGTCTTCTTCTAAGGTTTCCATGTTGCTTCCTTCAGTGGTATTTGGTGCAGCGCCACCACAGGCAAGAACATGAACATGTTTTTCAAATGTTTGGTTCATTTGACATGGTGCAGTGTGAAAGCAAAAATATAACAAATGAGTCTTGTGGAGTATAAGGTGTGAATACTGCTGATAGTCCACTATAAGTTTTATGAAATAAAGGGCAGTGCAGAGGAAATCATTAAAAAGTGTTGAGTTTGTGCTCAGTACCTGTTCCTGCAGGCGGTTTATCTGAATCTCAGTCATGTCCTCTGCGTTTCTTTCACCACTCATGCTGCTTGTGTTTTCTCCTTCCAAATCTTGACCTTCATCATTGCTCCTCTTCAGATTTATTAGCAGCTGCTGGTCTGTCGCTGCCTCATTCTTGAGCAGATCTTCCCCTGCCAAGCAGGCCGTGTTTTCTGTGTTGTTCTGATTCTCACTGTCAGTCTGTGAAGTTTGGTCTCTGGTGTCCATGTTAGTCAAATCCCTGACTCTCTGCTGCAGCAGCTGCTTTTCCTGCCTGAGAACATGAAGTTCTGCTAACGTGTCGACTCTCTCTCCATGTTGACTGAGCTGAATCGCTTCCTCCTCACCAACAGAGTCACATGGACTGACTGTAGACCTCTCTCCAGAAGTTACAGCTGCACCTTCACCACCAACAGGTGGAGGTATTTCAGCTTCACATTCCTCCACGCTGGGCTGAATTGTTTCTTTTTGAATATTTAAGTCTGAAGAGGGAAGAGGAGCAATAGCCTTTTCTTTTTGTATAAGTTTTGATTTCTCTGTAAGCTCTTCATCTCTCTTTCTCTCTTCAGTCTCTCTGTCAGCTGTCAGCGTTGCCACATTGATTTGTTCCTGCTTCAGTTCTTTCAACTCTTGCTTGCATTGCTTCAATTCCTCTCCCTGGCTCAAGAGGGCGCTCTCTTTCTCCTGCAGCTCAGCAAGAAGGCCTAAGATGTGCTGACTCTGCTTCTCGAAGGCAGTGGTCAGCTCTTTGGTCTGACGCGTTACCTGAGCAGACAGAAAAACAGAAAAGAAAATAGCAAACAGCACAAAATCTATAATCTGTAAACATCTGTTCATTTGGCTACACGACATTTAAACTAAACTTTTAGGTAGTTTCAGAAGTTAACTGGATTAAATGGGAATCATTTAATCAAACAGAGTTTAACTAATGTGCATCAAATTTATCTATTTTTTTACATATCAATATTAGACAAAAACAGGTAAAAAATAAGGAAAAAAAGGAATCTCCATTGTCTACAGAGTTTTAAAACAATTGAGTCTGACCAGGTTTAATTTTATTTCATAGTTTTCTAGATAAAATTTCTAGCAGTTATTACATAAATGTAATTTTTCCCACTTTTCGTAGAAAATTTCACATGAATTGGCTGCCTTGTTTTCTGGAGAGACAAACAAAAAACTAAATGCTGGATGAGTCCAGATTTTTTTTTTTTTCCATACTTTTTCCTAAATTTACATGGAAAAATAAATCCTTCAAAATTCTTCAAGGCCAACTTTCCTACTTTTCCAGATTGTGTAAGAAGCCAGATTTATATAAGGCCTCAATTAGAAATTATTGTGATGCCACTTCTTTTTTAACCCAACAATGTAAATAAGGCAGTGAATAAAATCATAATCTGAAACACAGCTCAGGATCTGAATTAAATTTTTTTTAGCCAAAACCCTAAAAAGATTATTTGGAACATATATTTGTCTTTCTGTATTTTATATAAGATCATTAAAATGTACCTGGATCTGCAGGGCCTCAAATTTATCTCTGTACTTTTTGGCCCGCTCTGACTCCTTTGCACACTTTTTCTGCAGTATCTCCACCACCTTAGTGAGGTCAGAGGTTGGGGGCTGATCCCGCTGGAGGTCTGATGAAGAAAGCTTGATCTGATCCAATGTTTCTTTGGTTGTTTGACCGCTGAGATGGAGAATGTCTTCAGTTTCTGTGGACAGGAGAGCGTTGCGTTGGTTGGTAGACTCGCAGAAGAGGAGGTGCTCCTCTGGGGAGGAGAGGAGACTGTTGTCAGAGCAACCGGTGTTGGAGGTGAGTTCGTCGTCAGGAAGGCTGGGTAGGGGGCTGCTGGAGGTGGAAAGCTTCTCATCTTCCACTGAGTCTTCTTCTCGTCTGTGCTTCAGCTCCTTGACTTCAGCCATGATCTCTGCGAGCTTCACGCTCAGCTCTGTGTTCACATCAGAATCTGTGTTCATCCTTTGGTTTCTCTCCTCTTCCTCCGTCTTTCGTTCCTCTCGTTCCAAAGCTAGCTGAGCTTTCACCATTGCCAGCTGATTTTTCAGCTGAATGTTCAGCTCGACAAGCTCACTCTCTCTGTCGTTTTGAGTGGTACTCGTCTCCTCTTCCTGCTTCTCCTCCTTCTCTGCCTCCTCTCTGCTTCTCTTCATCTCTGCCTCCAAAGCAGCAACGCTCTTCTTCAGCCTTTCCGTCTCAGCCTTCTCATTCTCCAGCTTTACCTTCAGGTCCTTCTCTCTCTCCTCCCTCTCCGCCACCTGGGTGGAGTGCTTGCGGCTGAGCTGTTTGAGGCGCGTCCTCGCTTCCGTCTCGGCCCGCCGCTGGGCCTCCAGGTCCTCCAGCCTTCTCTGGAGTTCTTCACGGACATCGCGGAGCTCCGAGCGGAGGCTGTCGTTCTCCCTCTTGAATTCCTGAGATGAAGCGGGTTCATCAGATTTAGGAAGTTGTGCATGTTCGATCTTCAGACCTCCTGTCGCAGCTGGGTGTTCAGCAGTTGTTGCTCTATCTGCGCTGTTTCTCCGGCTCTCTCCATCTTTATCAGCTTCTTCTCTTTGCCCCACTTTCTGTTGACGCTCAGAGTTTGTGATGCTGATCTGCTCAGCTTCGATTCCCTCCCCAGGCTCTCTGGCAGAAGGACATGCTGCTGTGACCTCCGCCCTGCTCCCATCCCTGTTCTGCTCTGACTGGGAAGCTGCGGTCCTCCTGTGGGCTGCGGCTCGAGACAGAGAGGAAAAACTCTGTCCAACGGGTCCAAACGGTGCAGGCTGAGTCGAAGCTGCAGGAGCTTTTTGTTCTGAGGTAATAAAAGAAACAGTTTTTCACAGAAACAGTTAAACTTCACATTTAACAAGATTATTCCTCATATTTTACTCTAACCATGTCAGGAAAATAAACAGGAAATGGTTTATACTGGGAATGCAGCTTTGCCGCAGAATTCACAGGTGGTGAAATGGGAACATGAATTATTTCAGCTTTAATCTATGTGAGCTGTTGTTCTACAAGAATTGACATAAATATATTCAACAAAACTATTTTTTAGTCTTTGGGAGGAATACAATAAATCCATAGCCTTCCAGAAGTATGAATGTTTTCTCCATCTCTCACTTTACAACCCTGATTTTATAAATTACTGGGATTTTATGAGATGGACTCCTGAGCCGCTAGTGACTCTTTGAATCTTCCACAATGACTCTTTATAATTCTGGCTAAGATGATGAAAAAACTAACAATGACTGGATAAACATAATACACAGTATATGTTATACTTAGCCTTATTTTTCCCTCAGGACACAAAAGGAAACATTTTACAAAATCTGGACTAAATGGACTCGGTACATAAAACCTATCTGGTTGCATTTTCTTTAAGAATGAAGTTCAGGACTCAGAACTTTGTCCTGTGATTAAAGATAGGTTTTCTTTGACTGCTGTCTGTTGTTATATGTTGATTTTACATACTGAAAATATATATATAAAAAAACAACTAACATTTTTACATTTGGATACAATAACAACAACATAAAGGTTTTTGGATTTGCCAAAACATGCTATTTTTCTGGTTATTGCTTTGGTTTTTTTCCTAATTTTCCACAAATTACATTTTATAGAGGTTTATATTTTATTTTAAAACCTAAGAATAGAAATAATAATTTTAGCTGCACTGAAGTTTTAACCTGATTTTATTTATGGGTATGAAATTAAATAGGGTGAGTACATAACAGGCCTTTGCTTATTTTCTTTGTAAAAAAAACCTAAAACATGTATTATTTTCTTGCGCAGGTCAAGTTTCCATCATTCTGTGCTGCTTTATCAGATAAAACCAAACAGAAAATACTGCAGTCTGCAGCTGGGGACACTTTTGCACGTCACTGTGTAAATCATTCAAGAACTCTTGAACACACAGTCGGCCACTACGTGATGAATCCATGAGAAGGATTCATTCATAGCTTTCTCTCCTCACCCTGCAGTTCTTTGAGGAGACGCAGGGTGTCAGCTTGCTCCTCCTGCAGTTTCCTCCCCTCCTCCTCCAGAGCTCGCTCTCTCTTCCTGCTTTGCTCCAGGGTTACTGCCACACCCTCCGCCTCACGTACGGCTTCCTAAACCGCGGTTTGGAAACAAGAAAACACAAAGGAGGAGGGGGAGGAGGATTAAATCCAGTCAAACAAACTGATCTGTCAAAACTACTGAGAGGATTTCATTTGTTTTAATATTCAAATGGGAGTAAAGAAATTAAGTACATTTATTTCTTAAATCATTGCATTTGATTCTGAGAAACATTATGTCTCTAAAAAAGACAACAATAACTAGTTGAATGTGTTTGAAGGCATTTTTCTGTAAGAGAAAAACACAGAACTATAAACCATCACAGTTTCACAAGAATAGAAAAATCTGATCAAGCAAGTTACAAAAAGTAACACGAGCAGTAATGTGTCACAGCGCAGCACTGTGCCTTATTGAATGAAGCAATTTAACAGCCACGTTAAGTTGTTTTATGGCTGGAAGTAAAAAAAAACTTTTCTTAATTTTGCTTACTTATATATTAAATATTAAATAGTTTATATGATTCTAATAAACCTTTTCAAATTCTAAAAGATTTATCCACATGGAGACAGGAAGACAGAGTTCTCTTATAATTTATTCATGCTTCATCTTCAGTCCAGTCATCCGGCTGACATACGGCACGCTTTTTAAAAATGTATGTCAGCCTCACTAAACACAACACCTAGCTAATGAATAACTGACCCACGCAGAAAAACAAGACTTTGGACCACATCTGTGTGTGTCTGTGTGTTACCGTCAGCTTGGCTTGTGTCTGAGTCTCTTTCTTCTGGCTCTCCTTCAGCTGCTCCTCCGTCCACTTCAGCTTCTCCTTCAGAGAGTCCAGCTCTTTGTCCAATGCCTGCTTCTGCAGAGTTAGCTGGTAGCAAAGACAAATGAGGCGTTAGCTGGTAGAAATATGGACCAAAGTTTAAAGACTTGGTGATTTTTTTATGAAAGAAAATAAAGATTGAAATTAACTTAAAAAAAAACTAAACAAAAGACTCTTGTGTTAGGTGCATTCATCAAGATGAGAGAAGGAAACAGAAAGCAGAGATAATAAACATAAGTCAGAATTACAGTTTGAAGAAATTAAGACTTAGTTGTTAGTGAGTTAGTATTCATTCCTTGAGTAGACAGAAACTTTAATGTATTTTATTAGAAAATTAGGTGACAGACAAAAACAAGAAAGTACAGAGGGAATACATAACCACTGCAGAGAAGCAGCCAGAGCTACATTAGGATGGTTTAGATTAAAGCATATTCATCTGGTAGAATAGCCTAGTCAAAGTTCAAACTAAGAATCTGTGAAAATTAATGGGCAAAGATGCTCTCCATTCAATTCAACTGAAATTTAGCTATTTTGCTAATAATAACGGCTAAAAATGTCTGCAGACGTGCAAATCTATCAAAGTAAAACCTGGTTCTACAAAGTGCTGACTCAGGGCAGCAAATACACACCACACTTTTCAGTTTTATATTTGCGACAAATGTTGAAGCAAATAAATCGTTCTCCTTGACCTTTGTAATTATACACTAACATATGTTGGTGATTGAAGTTCGTGGTTGAAAACTACCTCTGCAGGAAACTTCAGCAGCTCTAATGTAAGGTTTTATGCAGCTGCTTGTTTTTTTACACACAGAAACAATTTTATAATTCTAGGTGTGTATCATAGTGCTGTGGGAAAGCCTTGAGCCAGAGTGTCTTAAAATTTTATCACAGCTTTAATTAACAGCACTTCCAACTTATTTTCATCATTCAGCCCTAAAAAGGTTCTTAAAGTCAACAGATAAATATGTTTAGAGTCAAGACATAACAGTCAACTTAACAAAAAATGTATTTGAGCTTTATGTATTAGGTGACTTGCAGCCTGTCAAAAAGACCCAATGTGTTTAATGGAATCTAAATAACTAAATAACAGACAAGGCAACAAGAAGTTGCTGTAAAGAGTTATGAGCTTAAAAAAATAGACTGAGAACGATGACGGATTCCTTCCGTCTTCTTAAAAACTTCCCTTTGAGACAATCTTCCTCGGCTTAAAATAGATTTATGATTTATGACTTCCTTTATTGTCCTTCAATTATTCAGGTTCGTAATATTTTAAAAATGGAGACACTTTAGATCATCCAAAGATATTTTTCCAGGTATTAAAAAACATTCAACTGCAAATAAATACACAGCAAATGGACAAAACAACTTGGCAAGTTATAGGAAGAAATAATAAAATTATCTGATCACAAATCCACTGTCAGCAAACACACTTCCTTCAATAATCTTAATATTGTTAGTTTTGCACTAAATTATGTTTGTTACTCTTGTTTCATGCTTTGTTGTTGTCATGCAGAACATTTCAACTTATGCAGTAAAGAGCTAATTAAATAAGAAATAGCATTACAGCCAGACAGAGACTGAGTGCTACTGCTGGAAAAAATTATTTCACGGCTTTAAAGCGACTATTATTCAGTGTTGGTCTAATAGAGAGTGAAACTACACTTCCTGTGAGTTTGGACATTTCTACTGACTGCAGTAGCAGGGCCTTTTTCTACAACAACTTGACTCTACAGTACTTTAAATGAATCATTAAGATGAATCAGATATCAGAGGAATCACGGACATTTGACTCTTGTTTTATTAATGCAAATGTTTGCAAAGCTCTGCAGGCTAAAGCAAACCAGCCGGCTCGGTGCATAAAGTCTCATTTTAATCTTTAATGAATTCAGATACTATAAAATGACGAAGACTCTGATGGGTTTTGTTATGGGTCAAACTCCAAGCATGTGCAAACAAATTGTCAAATGCAGCAAGTGTAATCTACTCACTTCAACACCATTCATCACACTTCAACTGTTGCTGATTTTGTGTGAAAATTGTAGCCCAAACAGTCGACACCTACTAAAAAAGACTGAATTTAGTTTACTTTTTAAATTAACTTGACTAAGCAAATCATCTGTCTGAACTGAGCTTGCTGCAAATACATCCTATGAATATACTCCTCACATTGTGTCCTGTCTCTATTATGCAAGCTTTTAAAGGTCATGGGTCACAGTCACAGTTGTTACCTTTGCTGCTTAACGTTTTCCACCGGGACAAACCGAGAGGAGAGAAGAGGAGGACGGAGCAAAGTGGGAGCAGGATGTGGGGGACAGAAATACAAAAAGCAACACAGTGAAAGAGAGAAAGGCAGGAAACAAAGAAAAGAAGAAAGTTTGGGAGAAGAAAAAGTTACATTTATTGATCTTCAGAACAAATAAATACAAACAATTGCACAAGTTAAAAGGGGAGGAAGAGGAGGTTGGCTGAAGAAAGGGTAAAGGGTGGAAACGGCTGATAAAACAATAGAGCTTGATGAAGCAGAGCTTCATGCTGCTCTGCAGTTTCCACTGTTGATGCAGACTTTATTTTATCAAACGTGGCCGTGTTATTTCAGAGGACGGCTGCATGTTGTTGATGTGTAACATTCTGAGCTGCATGTTTGCCTTCACCTTGTCAGCCTGGGCCTGCATAGCATTGTGGAGCGACCTGGCCTGCTGCAGCTCCTGGTTCAGCTTATTCACCTCCTGCTGGTGCTGCTTCTCCACACACTGCCTCTCCTTCTGCAGCTCCGCCAAATCCTACAGCCGGAACACACACGCCACCGTCTGAAGCAGAGATCAGAGAGATCTGACTGCTTTCCGTTTCTCCTGCAGGCGTCGGACTGACCTTCTGATGCACTTTCTCCAGCTCCTTGGTGCGCTGCTGGTGCTGAAGCCGACTGCTCTCTGCATTTTGCCTCTGGCACTTGAGCTCCTCTTGAAGCTGCTTCAGCTTGTGCTCGGCTTCTGATACCTGAAATTTTAAAAAATTTGATCGTATGGATGTTTTTCTTCAGATTTTTATCAATTATTTTATAAGTAAGCAAATGTATTGTAGCCAAGACAATTATTTTTACTGTACAAATAAGAACTGCATTTCAAATTTAAAGCATGGTTTTAGGAGACAGGTTTCTCTGTGGAGGAAACCTTTCTGCATTAATTTAAATAAATAAAACTAATAGTTACTTCAAACAAAACACATTTTCTTAAGGAGACGAAAAAAAGTAACGATAACATTATGCTAACAAAACTGTGACAAGTACAAGAAAAAAGTAAACTAAATGGATAAATAAAAAATAAAATTTTGATGCACTGCCACCGATAAACACGTCTTATCTAAAGGTATATAATAAAAAACAAAAAAAACAAAACAGGTCTTCACTATAGCAACATAATTTACTGTATAGATGCAAAAACACTAGTCTGAGTACATATAGTACAGGTAAGCCTGTCGCAACAAATCAACTAACCAATTAACCGCATGATAAAAAGTAAAACGATAATTTCTATTTACATGTTTTCCTCGTGTCTCTCTTTCTACCAAAGACTGGATGACAAAAGGCTTCAGTTGGGTGGATTGGTCTCAACTACGCAATTGTGTTTACAGAACATTCAGTATAAATTTTATTTGTCGTTTAAGTTGTTTTGTTTATTTACCTTGGATATTTGAAATCTCTTCCACTTCCAATGTTAAATGTTCATTAGAAATTAGAGTTCATTGCTCTTTGACTGGAATTATTATGCCTTTACCAATATATTACTTGAAACTGGTCTCAAAGTGGTAATATTTCCATTTATCGCAATAACTTCTGGGACAATTTATCATCCAGCAGGATTTGTTGTTGTGGCAGCAGGCCTGAGTTGCGGTGAGGCTCGTGCTTTTACCCGTTCTTTGTCCTGAGCCATCCGTGTGTGCGCCATGTTGAGCTCCACCTGGGTTTTCTGCAGGTCCAGCTCTTTAACAGCGAGCTCCTTCTTCATCAGCCCCATTTCATTCTGGACCGTCTTCAGATTCCCGACCTTCTCAGACAGCTGGTCCTCCAGAGCCGAGAGACGACTCTGCAGCTCTGATGAAGATACTGGTGGATCAACAAAACACAATATCTCATCATTAAGGTCTGATAGTTCTGATAAAAATAACATTTTACCTGTGGCAACCATTGAAGTGCAGATTTAAGAAATTAAATTCAACAACAGTTTCATCTAGTAGAAATAATGCCAATAAACTAATACTAAGGGTCATCTTTAGACTCACTTTAGTAAAATTTTCAGTTTTTCACCAGTTTTCAAATTATAAATACCAAAATTAAAAACTCAAAGACAGACTGCAAGATTAATAAATGAGTAGATGGACCAGACAGAGACAAGAATATAAGAATGTCGTCATCAAAATATTCCTATCGCAAAGGACAGTTCAGAGAGCAATAATTGTTGGCTAACGTTTTCCAAGTGTTGCATTTTTCATGCTGATGTAATATTTAGCCAGTTGGAGAAAGTCTCGGCTAAATTAGATCAAATTTTACAACATTAACTCATTGTATTAAAACTTGTTTAGGTTTTATGCTATTAACTGCAAGACAACATGTCACGGAAGATGGATTTGCTCAGAAATATTACTGTCTTAAATGAATGGATGAAGGACAACAAAACATAACAGATGATTGGAAAAACTAGAATATAAAAATATGTACATTTGTAATTTCTATTTTTTGAGCAGAAACACCGGGATTTATCCTGGATTTATGGAACCAGTAACTAAAAAACAAAGCAGCAGAACATTGCAGGCTCTTCATAAACGGGGTCAATCCATACAGACTGGTTCAATGATAAACACACAGCTGGAGTTGCTGTAAAAGGAGGAATTAACCAAGTCAGTACACACGATAAAAAACATTTTGCTTTTTTAACTAAAAATATATTTTTGTAATTTATTGCAATCTATATTTTGTTTTTGTGTAATACTCACATATTCATTATCTAATGTCACAGAAAGCTGTATTGATTAAGGAAAGTCTACTACGATACTCTGTAATGAATTTTCTACAATAAATAGTGTAAATGGAGAGAAACTGAGTAAAAACGCTGCTCCTGATGTCCCTTCATAGTTTCACGTTTATTTGTCTCTTCCTCCTATGAACAAACACAAACTTTGCAGCTGAAACTAAGGAAAGTCTTACATCATGAAGAGTTGCAAGACTTCGATGAAGCTGCTTTCAGAGCAGGGATAGGAATGTCTGGCTGAGGCAGAGATTGCTACACAAACTCTTACGTAACAACTTTTGGTGGGGTTATGCGAAGCACTTGTTAGACATATTGGCTAATTTAAGGAGAACATAAACTGATGTGTTAAGATAAAACTACATCAACATCTAATCCAAATCTGATCCACTCTGTCTGGAAGTTCGGGATTAGAAATGTAAATGGATAAATGGACAAAAGCATGATCATGCTGAGCATAATCTTTATAGTAATCCAGGCTACTTTTAATCTTTTTTTGGGATAATTACTGCAATCTGAGCAAGATGCATTTGAATGAGGTCAACAAACAATCTTACTGTCTGTTTCCATCTTGTGGACCTTTTCTTCAGAACTCCGGTCCAATCGGCCTTGATTCAGGACCTCAGGGCTCGGCGCCTGAGGAGAAGACGCGGGTCGTCTTCTGGATGCAGGTCCAGAGTCATCTCGTTCCCATGGAAACACTGCCGAAGGTGTGGAAAAGACATCCGACTGGTCGGATGGGTGGCGGAGCGGTGTGCTCTTGTGCTGCTGTCGAGGCAGCGAAGGTGCGGACGCTTCTGAAAACTGGAGCCGCTGCTGCAGAGAAAGATTAGAAAACGAAGAATTAAAGTTTTTCCAGTTTAACTAAAAACATGTCTTTTAAAATGTATTGTTAAGATGATTTATTTAAGATGTTTTTTTTGCATAGCACACATTTTTGCAGTCATTAGATAATGTCAGAAAAAAACATAAAAATCAAGATGTAATATTCTACATTTATCTCATCCTACAAAAAAAGGTTTAGGCATGTGCTTCTCCTGTTCCAGATCAACAAGGCTTATACAAATATAAATGCAGCAAGTTTGATGTGGAAGAACTTGGCTGGCCTGCACAGAGTCCAGACTTTAACCTGGCAGAAGACCTACAGGATGGATTAAAGAAAAGACTGAGAGCCAGGACGTTTCATCCAACATCAGTGTCTGATCTTACAAATGCACTTCAGAAAAAACACAGCGTGATAAACCCATGAACACTGACCTGTGGAAAGCAGGCAGGTGAGTAAAAGTTTTTAGCAGTATAGTTTATATCTGTTGTTCAAATGGTTTTCATGAGAAATCCACCAAGAAACAGCTGGTGAGTGGAATCTGATGAACTTTAGCTCAAAAATCGGATTTATTTCTGAACAGTGAATGCCCCATAGCTAAACTGGCATTTGTACTTTTTTGTTGTTGTTTGGTCTCTTTGCTTATCTAAACGGTTTGTAGATCAATACATGAGATTTTTAGTCTGTAATGTATGTTTAATATGCACTAATCTGTGACTTAAAAAAAGATCTTCAAGAGAAAAAGAGAAACTGATTGCTGCAGCAAAATTTTACTTAAAAATGCAATTTTCTAGTGTTTACAAGACAAATCCTTAAAACCCACTTCCTTTTTACTATAAAACTCAGAAATTTTTTATATTTTTGGTATTTTTAATGCAAGCAGAAGGATTAAATAAGTGTTCACTTCTTCCTACTTCTTTTGAAACAGAAAAGAGAACAAAATAAATTGAATTATTTTGTTCTTGGTTGTGTATGCACATGTTTTCTGTCTTACTGATTGCTTGTTTTCTCATTTTTAAAAATCTTTTGAAATAAATAAACAAATCAAATAAATTTCTTTACATTTATGTTAGATTTGGTCTTGTCAATATGTTTTTTTCTAAATAATCAAACTTGACTGATAAAAAGGGGAACATTTTGTTGAGAATTTTGATTAAAAATAATAACGTTCACATATAATCTTTTTTTCTAAATAAACCTCTCTTGTTTCTATATAAATTGTTTCTATATAAAACGCCATAATGGTATTTTATAAATGACAAAGAGAAAAAATAATTTCTTCCTAATAAAGGGAAGTCTCATTACCTGCTCCTCAGAGGGAGTTAAATGTTTACTAATCTGTTTAAATGGCAAAAGCATCTCACACATTAATTGCAGACAAATCCATGACCACATGGATTTGTCTGCAATTAAATGGACCACCATTTAGGTGGAATAAAACTAAGTCTGTAATTTGAGGATAGACTGGAAGAACAAAGACGGATGTTAGTTCTGTTTTTCTGGCATGAGAGGAGCTAAATCCTCTCAAACTCCACAGGAGTTTAGGATTTGAAGAAAGCTCAGTGGAAGAATAAGCTGGTACTTACTCTGATATGATGACCCCGGCTCTGTCCTTCATCCCGCTGCCTGGATCTGTCTTCCTGTCTGCTCCCTGCAGGGCAGCAACACAACATAGCGACTGAAGTCAGAGCCTCAAACGTATCGACAAAGTTGAACATGAACAACAGCTGCGAATATCCAAACAGTGGAAAGATAAACATAGCAGCCCCCAGGGAGAGATAGGCTGGGAAAGCTTCAGAGCTGAAGGATTCTTTTTATAATCGTCGCTCATCTCTGTGGGTTTACTGCAATTAGCTAAATTATACAGGGGAATTAATTTAAAGAAAGGATAAGACAGGATCTGCTAAAGAGAACAAACAAAGGCGTCATAAATTTCAAACAGTACCATTGTGTTCCCAGGGTGAGGATGCAGTCCAGCAGGGTGTGGAAAACAGAGTGGTGTCTGCGCGCCGGCTGCTGTTCTGCAGCTTTTCCAGCTCAGCTTCCAATCTGCCACAGAGAGAGGACCGATGGTGAAACAGAGGGCAGGAAAACAGAAAACCCTCTGATAACAAACGTGATCCTGATGCAGGAAACTAATGGAGTTAGAATAAAACCAGTGTTGACTCAGCAGCATAATTTAAAAGAAATGTCCAGGCCTTTGCAAAAGGCTTTAAAGCATTACATTGTGTCACATTACAATCACAAATGTTTTACATGCAATTGGTGAAACAACAAAGTGGAAGAAAAAATGACTAATAAGAGCCAATAAGGAAAAATCTGTTGACGGGAAAACATAAATGAAAGAAAAGAAGAATGCCACTGTTGGAACAAATCATCCAGTCCAGTTACAGTTTGCAACAAGCAAGAGAGCACAGAAAATAAATGCAAAAATGATACAATCTGACGAGATCAAACACTGCATGTGCAGCGGTAAAGTAGCAAAAGGCATTTCTCCAATGCATCAACCGAGAGGGTACAATGCAGTTGAAGGCCGCACTTCCCAGATTGTAAATTGGAAGAAACACTGCCTTCTCGACGAATATATACTGAGTTACCGCTAAGTCTGTCACAATAAGCAATTCATTAAATTAAAATGAGCTAAACCATTTTCATTCTGATGAATAATAGATTTTAGAGGGCAATTTTGTTTGCAGAGTCTTTCTAATTCAGGTTTCATTTATTGTTTTTGGTTGTCATGTTTTATTTTGGATATTTAAAATATCTTCCAGTTCCAGCATTAGGTGTTTGATTGAAATAAAGGTTTGTTCATTTTTGAGAGGGCAAACTTAAACTATAAATATATTACTTGAAAACAGTCACAAAACAATTATTATTTATCTGTGACAATTTATCACAAAATAAAATTGTTATTGTGACAGGTCTAGCTAGAAACTGCATGCAATTTGGAGACATCCTATCAAATGATGTCTTCTATAATTTAGAAATTAAAACATACTTAATAATATGTGCATAATTCTATGATGGTTACTGATTACATAAAACAACAAACACGGTGGCAGGAAAGCTAAATATCGGTGCCACAGCACTGTAGCTGTGTTTTCATAGTTGACTCCTGCTGACCTCTTGATTTCTTGGCTGAGGTGGATGTTTTGGTTACGAGCCGCGTCGAGCTGCCCCTCCAGAGAGCAGACCTGGGCCTGCTTGGTGTGAAGTTCCTGGGCGAGGCGCTCTTTGCCGATCACGGCCGCCTCGGCCTCCTCCCGAACGCTTTGCAGATCTCTCTGAACAAACTGCAGCTCCCCACGGACCGCCTCATACTTGGAAGAAAGGAGGAGGAAAAGAAGAACAGGAGTGATTTTATGGAGTTTAAAGGTTATGAAGTGTAAAGAGAATATGACGCATTGTATTTTAGTAAACAACAACATAACATCATCAGAATGGAAGGTTAAAATATTCCTGTTTAAAAGCACACCACTAATGCTAACAGTAGCATATATGACTTTACTAACAAGTTACTGGTCATATTGATTCTCTTGTAGCCTGTAACTGAGAGCTGTTCATAGAGCACCTCAGTGTTTACCTTCGCTGTTTGTTTTTCAAGGTTGGTATGAATGTTGTCCAGCTGCAGCTGCTTCTGCTTGTTCTCTCTGGACAGTCGCTCCTTAAACACCTGCAGCTCCTTCACCTTCTGCAGGACCCTCCCAGAGAGGCCCACCGTCCAATCCTCCTCAGCCCAGCTCATCTCTGTCCGTCTGGGCCTGACACCATCGGATCAATAAACCAACACAAGCACATTTAGATAAAAACAATGGAACATCATCCTATACAGGAAATACTAACTTTAAATGATCTACTAGCATTTGTTAGACTCAAAACCTTTGGAGAAGGGGGTCAAAAGTGTGGCACTGGGGCCATTTGGAGCTCTTTGAAATATCCATGGCCGCCAACATCAATTCACAAATAGTACAAATTAGGTCCTCCAGCACTGCTATTTGATGCAGATGGACACATTTGATCATTTTTAAGGAGATTTTTAAATTAAATTTCCAAAAAATGTGCGATACAATACAAAATTCTGTTATTAGCAATATCTCTTCCTTATTTTGCTTTTATTTATAGTCAGACCACAAACATCCCGAGACTGTAAAAAATAAATAAGGTGCATATGGCTCTTGTTGCATTGTGTTGAAACATAATACATGTCTTAATCCTCTCTGAATCTGCTTTTCTCTACGATTCTTGCTTTTGTTGCTAAGGCTTTGCTGCCTCAGAGGGACACTGGTTGTCCCAGCTGGGCAGCTGTGACTCAATATTTTCCTACACAAACACAAACTGTTCCAACAGAACTGCCTGCCAGATGAATATAAATCCCAACTTTCCCATACTTCGGCATGAGCAGAGACAATTTCTCATAAAATACTGCAGGAGGTTTCAAGTTCAGCGAGTTTCAATGGCATTGACTGGAAGTCAGTGCGTGCAGGTAAACAGCGCACGTTGCTGTAAATAAGCACAGTTGAAAGTGAGAGCACTGGAATGAAGAAAAGCCTGACTGAAAATGACAGATAAAGCTGAGCTCAGTTTTGACATGTATTGCAGCCTGGAGGCTTATCATCAGGACTCGAGTTGCACTCGGTTTGTGTCATAGCTCTGTGCTGCTGTCATTGTTTACCCGTTTCCCTGCAAACAGACAGAAGGCAAGCAAGAAGCTGTCAAAGAGCGCATATAACCAGGATTTACAATCATGCTTCCAGATGACTCAACAACACGTAATAATCTTTGTTGTGTTAAAACTTGTTTTTTTAATAATTTCAAGTATTGTTTTAATTATGACAAATAAATCTTCTGCATATTTACAATTGCATTCCAATCATGGTTGTGGTAATAAATACAGTACAAGCACAGAAATAGTAACTGAGTTTAAACCTTTAATTTTTCTGCTTTGTTCGCTATTACTAATTACTTTTCTTTCATCAACTAATTGCTCCAGCTCAGAAACAGATTTAATCTTGAACTTAAATCCATTGTTGCTCCTGGTATTTCACAATCACGACCGGAGATCAGGATTAGGTGAGAGATTTTTATTAAACACAGTAACATCGCCGTCAGTGGATATGTCTGATAAATGTTATGACCATGATCCCACACAGCTGCTAAACAGACAAAAGTTGAAGGTTTTAGCATATTGTGGTACATTAGCTTTGACAAGCAGCAATTTTAAAGTCACTTTCTCATGAAATGTGGTTATATGACCATAATGAATAACATCCACCATCAGGAGAAAGCTTAGATTGATGTTGGCTTAATAAGGGAAACTAATCAGTCATATTTCATAAGAGTCTTTTGCCCAATATGGAATTGAAATAAACAAAAATAAGGAATAACACAAAGTGTATAGTCTCCAAAATACATTATTAAAATGAAATACACATGAGGCTTGAGAAACTAACTATCGGAAATACTTAAATATTGAGAAAGTGATGTGTTTACCTGCTTGACATAGGAAAGTGTGACTACAAATTGAAAATAAACATAATAAAAATGCCTAAATATTCTGATAACTATGTGTTGCAGCTGTTTTCCAGAGTTTCTAATTCTGATCTGCGTTTGGGCCCCTCTTATGAAAAACAAAAAACGCATCAGAACCTCTGATCAAACCAAAATAACTATAAAAATGTCTGCCAATATCAACTTCTCACATAAATATTACTGTTGTGGCCAATAACTGCTATTAAACAATGTTGTCCTGCTACTTAACGCTGTGACTAAATGACCACATTGGACTGATACTGATATGTCGAAAAATTACCACCATTAGCCAACGCCAATTATTGGCAATGTATTTTTCCAGGAGGTGATGTTTATTCAAGTAATATAAACAAATGTTCTTATTGTAAACTAGGAGCTGATTAAAGAAAATGTATTTATTTAATAGGCCGTCAAAGAGCAAATGAAACTTGGGGGGTAAAAATTGATGCCTGATTGATACTAGATGTAAACCTGAAAACGCTTGGTGTAAAATATCCACACCCACCACAATCCGAAATAAGCAATTAACAATCTGCACCAACTATATACTTAATGGGCTGCACTTTAAGAGAAATGCCTTCCAAGTGTAGATGTGTATTTGACAATGAAGACAAATCCACATATTTAAAAACTGATGCAAAAACTTTTATAGATGCCGAATAATTTTGTTACGTTAAATAATAGCCATAGTATTAGTCAAATACTGCAGCATTTAGAAACACCATTTCTTACAGCCGCACTGAAGACAATAGTGTCTGGCTTTATAAATAAATTAGACACTTAAAGCCAACCTGTAGCTAAAATGTTTCACAACTGTTGGGGGTTGGATACTCAAATATTACTTCACATATATGACCAAATGTTTGCTTGTTTTTTGCACAATTGGAGTCCCATATAATTTATTTCACACCATGAGAAAACAGACAAATAAATAATCTGAAGGTTTCCTCAACAGGTTAGCGTTGACCACGTGATCAATGACGTAACAAATGAATGAAATTTATATTGCTTTCGTGGCAATTGTTAAAAGTCGCTATAGCACATCCTTAACAAGACGTGGAAACAGGAGGCAAACTTCCGGAAAAACCCCCTATTACGATGTTTCAATAAAAATACAGACAATTAACAAAAACAAACAGAAAGAAAATCGTCATTTTTACGTCAACTATGTGGACGACTCGCAAGCTTCGCTAAAGCAGGTCAAGAGACTTTTCCATCAGGTGTCAGCTCGGTCCATCAGTGACCAGCGGCTGGCATCAACCCAGCAGTGATGCTACAAGCTAACCCACAGTAAAGCTACTCACCATCCACTTCAGAGCGTCACAAAGATCCGCCGGGGACGCTCGGTGGTCACGGAGCCAAACTCCGGCGTCCACGGAGTCAAACAGCAAACCTGAAACGGGACAGAACTCAACCCGAACGTTGACAGCTTTTATATGAGCTGCAAAAGACCGCGGGATCTGTCCCACTGATAACCCAACAGAACCCGGGGGCGGCACGAGGCAGGAGGGGGCTGATGACGTAGCAGGGGAATGTTTTGGGAAAGGTCCGCGTGGCGGGGTGACTCTCTGAGGACCTCTAGCGATGAAAGGATGTCACTGACTCAAGTCCCGTAAGAACGTCAGACATTCTTCACGTCACTGCACTAAATGATCATTTGTGTATTTTTTTTATATTAAACTCTATAATTACTCAAATATATATCTTCTACGGCTAAGTTCTGAATTTTGCTGTTAATTTGTGTTTTTATTAAAACACAGTTGCATAGTACCTAATTACTGTTTAGTGCGCACTCAGTATTTTCAATGTGTTATCCAACAGCTACTGTTTTTTTTGTTTTTTGATATATGTATTGATATTTTCTTTTTTATATTTTTAGTTTAGCTTGTATGGTGTTTTTTTTTACTGTATTTTGTTTTTATTCTGTTGTTTTTCCACTTCTGCTGCTCTCATTTCATTATGTCCGTGACGGCGTAAATTTGTGTGGGACTATTAAAGAACTATTTTTGTTTTATTAAAATAATGTTGCATAGTAATTGCTGTTTAGTACTCCTTCAGTATACTCCATATGTTGTCCATCAATATCTGTATTTCTTTATAAATATATATAGATTTTTTTGAATTTAAATTTCTAGTTTAATTTGTATGGTATTTTTTCTACACTGTTTTGATTTTTATTGTGTTGTTTTTCCACTTCTGCTACTCTTATTTCATTATGTCCATTTTCTGTTGTGTTAGTTGTAGGACTAATAAATGATTTTTTATCTTATTTTGAGGCAAATAATTCTACTCTATTCTAAACCAAAGCATTCTTTTCTTTCTACTTCTAAATTATGCACTGCTTTGTGTTGGACTATCATATATTGAAATAAATAGTACATTGAAGTTTGGGGTTCTGACAAATGACAGCATAAAAACAGAGACATGGAAGAACAATTTTTGAAGGTGCTGCATAAATAAAGTCTGGACTTCTCAGTATAGATGACAAGTAGTTGCCAAAGTTGAAGGTCAGGACTCATTTTGTGCCGTAAGCACAAAGTGAAAGGAACTGAGATGAGAATGGATAAAAATAATAATAAAAATATATTACTTGATTTTGAGGCATCTGTAATGATACCTTGCGGTGTGTAATTATGTTCTTGCCTCTTTCTGACTGAAATGTTCTTATAACAGGCCTAAGCAGTTAAGCATATTTCAGTCTACACACACTTAAATAGTCTATTAAATTCAATAGACCTGCTCTCAGTAATATTTACAAAATCATCTCTTCCTGCTATATGGCTGTACCAGGACTGAGAGTAGAGTAGTAATTAGATTATAACAGTCACAACAAGCAGTCATTCTTCCAGGTAGGCTGTGGATTTGAATGTAATCTGGGATTTGGTGGCTCAGTGCTGAGTGGTGTGGAAACCCAGAAACTGGCCTGATGTTCCTAACCTATACTGAGACAGACTGCTGAGTATTTACAGGTGATTGTTATGTCATGTCACTGTGATGATGTGTAATAACTCTGGTATTACCGAGAATATCTGAGAAAAATATCAGATATTCAGTTTTTAATGTTTTGCGGAAGAAATAAAAGTTTGAAACGTGAACATTTTCTTCAATGCTTATCCAAGATTAAACTTGACAGAAACTCTGAACACTTTCCTCTTTAAAGACACATAAAGCCGCATCAAATAAAAAGCTTTATTAATTGATGTTGAAAAGAGAATAAAGAAATGTAGCTGAATGAAAACAGATCAGCTTGATGTCACCCCTGTCTGTGCGGTTATGTAAAATGATTTCCATCACTCACGCTGACGCACCCGGCTCTCCCTGCAGGCGTGCACTCATGTCCCAATAAGCTCATCTCGTCACTCTATCTTTATTAATACGGGACGACATTTATTCTCAATCCCAAACTCACACACTCACTCCACACACTCCTCAAAGTATTACCTGCGCTGTCTGCCGGGGACCTCCACAGGTAGCCAGGCAGTCAGGCAGCTGTGCGCCACCAGCTGGAGTCTCATTCATCCACTCTGCCCATGGAGGTCTGCTCTTCCTTTGGCTGCTGACAGAGTCTTGACCAGACAACTGAGGGATTTCTGCCAGATAGAAACACACCACCGCTTTGTACATTCACTGTCATAAAGGTATGTGAACGAATAAAAGGGGAGAATACTCATGTGTTATTATTTGGCTGTTTGCTGTGATTTTAATCCACTTTTTCCACGTAAAGGTTGTTTATTTTGTCACATTGTGAGATGTGATTTCTCTTTTCCAGATGTTTCCTTGGTCGGCTGTCTTCTCCCTTGAGCCCAAAGTGCCGGGTCAGCGCAGCACAGAGGAGCTGGTGACCAACACTCTGATGCTGGAGCTGGGCGCTATGGTAAAACGGACCGAGCGCATCCATTTGGAGAGGGCCACCGAGGGCCGGCGCCGGCGCCGCAGCTCCTCCTCCACGGCGGACTACAGCTGGCTGGCACACACCCCGACCCCTCAGCCCTACCAGCTCACCCCCAACGACCTGCTGGAGCTGCAGGACCTCTGTGCCAAGATCCCCCCTGCACAGTGCGGCCCTGTCATCGTCAGGTAAGAAACACTGAAGCAGGTGAAAGAGTCTATCAGGCAGGAAAACAAGCAGATAATTAAATTTAAAAAGGCGTAAAGTTGACTGGGGAGCCATAACAGGGATTGTAGTTTTTCTCCCCGTAAAGCAAAGATAAACTTAATGAACATGCGACTTCTCAATGTGCACTTTATTGTTCATTTTATTATAGTCCATTTAGTACTTTTACCCTATTTAATTTTCAAGTTAAGTGCTTTTCATCAACAATTCAGACTGATGGTCTCTAAAATCATTGTGAAAACGAGACAACTCTATAATATAAAATATGAAGAGAGAACTAAGGACAAGAGAATTGCAGAGTTGCAGTCTGGTAATCCCTTTAAAACTCTGAGCAACAACATGCTGATGCTCTCAGATCCTCACTACCTGTGAGATACAATGAGATGAAACTTACTCCTTCTGATCTCTAACATGTTTTCTTTTATTTTTATTTGTTTGAATTTAGCCGTGAGATCTACTTAAAAATTTTAACATGAACCAGCTTTTAAATGCAGTTTGTATGTCTTATCACTACTTTTGATTGGTTAGAAAGAAAATGAGAAACTTCAGAAAAAGCAGACAAGTTAGGGATGAAGTTGTAGAAAAGTTTTAAGCAAACAGATCTGAAAATGGAAAAGAACATGGAGATCCACCTCAGCTGGAGCAACCAAGAGGCCAGTTCTAACTTTGAAGGAGCTGCAGATATAGTTCAGATTGGAAAATTTTGTTGAAATTTCAACAATTTATACCCTACACAAATCTATCCTCTGTGAAAGAATGGCAAGACATTCCTGACAAAGTCCTGTTATCATGTAGCATACATACACAGCAAATGTGCTCTGATAAAATTCTTCTTTGGACTAAATACATAATGCTAGAAGAAACTAACACCCTGTGCCTAACATGTGAAACATGATGATGGCAATATCATGCTGTGGGAAAAGCTCTCCTTCAGCAGGATGCTACATCATGGACAACCCTAAAAGAAAAACTGGAGGCTGCAAAAAACCTCAAGACAGGAGAAGGAAGAGGGACGTTTTAAAAGATGTCACTTCCACCCCGATGGCTGCATCAACCCGCATGTTTGAAATGATTAATCATGATAAATCAATTATTGAAATATTCATCAACTAATTTAATAATCAATGAATTGTGAATTGGGGTATAGTGACTCTGAAAGGGTAATTTGATAATAGAACCACACAGTCAGAGCAGTAATTTAGCCTAAAATGTACAAAAGTTATATACATTTGGCATTTGCTACAACTGATCAAGAGCATAAAGAATGATGCTATTGCAATTTAGGCAAAAATAATTATTTTATTATTTAAAAAAGGAATTGAATTATGTGTTTGTGTATGTATTTCTAATATTGTACAAAATAAGCTTAAGAAATTAAACAAACATCTGCAGAACATGCCCAATTTTTTAAACCAAATTAATTGATTAATCGTCACAATATTCGATTACTAAATGGTATCTCTAATCAGATCACGTCTTCTCTTCTTCTTCCGCAGGTTTAGGAGGCTGGTGTCCCAGATGGAGCCTGAGGTTCATGAGGTTCCCCGGCTGTTTCGCACAGTGTTACGCGACTGCGTGGACGAGGTCAACGGCAACGATGAGGTCCAGCCACCGAGCGCGTTTTACGAGAAGCAGCAGCGCAGCAAGAGCCTCTCCTTCGTTACGTTCCGCACAAAGTTTCGCACCGGGCAGATGTTCAAGGTGAGCGGCTTGAGGGGCTCCAGGGGGAACCTGCAGCAGCAAGTGGATTGGTCCGACGATGAGGACGATGGAGAGAGCGAGGAAGAGGCCATGAGGGCCAGAGCGATGAAGGGGAGGAGCAAGAGCATGCCAGAGATCACCCCACTGGAGCAGAGCGCTCAGAGCTGAGACGAGGGGAGGAAGATTTGTGGTGGCAAAGGGAAGAAGCCACTAAGAGGAGTGAGGAAAGAAAAGTGAGAGTAAATTATAAGATGAAGACAACAAGACTCACTTTTCTCGAAACAGACGACGAAAAATGATGACGACAGCTGAAGCGTTTGACAATTTTACTGTTTCGTTCCAATAAACTTTAGAAACTCAGAAGCATTACTGTTCTGGTTGAAGGGTTTACTCTGTACTGATGGTTGAGTCCCAACCAGTCTTTGACCACGCAGCAGATCTTTGAGACAAGAGTGAGCAGGAATTATTTATTCTTCAAAAATGGTTTATTGACCATTCCAAACCTAGTTTTAGGTAACTACAAGGCCACAATTTTGCACACTGACCAATGACGACATTGTGACAGATCAGCACATCATCTGCAGCAGGCATCACGATCCCAACCTAACTCTTAATTTTGCAACCAGGTGAAACAACAACATCTGCTGACAAATTCAAAAACTCAAGCACTCTTTAGAGGTGGTGTAAAAGACATCTAATGAACTGTCCCTTTAAAGTATGTCATGCAACGGGAGGGTGGGGTGAGCATACTCAGCTCAGGCTGCTTTTCTGCTGATTCGGCAGATTCTGTCACTTTGTGAAAACTCTCCTGTCAACAAAGCTACTGCAACTCAACCTGAATTATGTCTGATGTTTTCATTTATTTTTTATTCTGAATGTGCACGCATGTATTTGGAGAAATATAAAAGGTTCTCATATAAACAGTGTGATTAAAATGCTGTTTTCTCTACATTGTCCCTGTTTTTGACTAAAACATGGTTCTTCTTAACGTTTAGGACTAAGTTTTGAGCACTTTCAGTCAGCAGACTAAAAAGGAACAATTAAACATCATTCGTGCAATGAGATTCTTGGGCTCAGAGATCTACAAATTAAAAATAATATATATATATATATATATATATATATATATATATATATATATATATATATATATATATATATATATATATATATATATGTGTGTGTGTGTGTGTGGGGGGGGTGTATGTATGTATATGGATGTATAAATAAGACATCAAGGTTATATCAAGATTATAGTGAATGATAATGTAAATATTTTAGTTTACACTCAGACTATGTAAATGGAAGGGATTAAATCATGTGTACTAACAAATATAGATAAATCCGCTTTATAAATGTGAGACTTTTTACAAAAAATCATTTCTGAAAAAGCCATGTTTGTTTTACAAATAACTAAAAGAAAAATATATTGGAAATATTAGTTTAACTTTAAGTTCAGTCAGAGTCAGTGACAGTTATACCAAGAAATGGTTCCCAAAAGTCAAACATCCTACTAAAGTGACGTTAAATAGTTCCAAGACACCACTGGAGCAAACCAGAAACACAATTCTGTCTTTATAAACTTTACACTTCACAAAATGAAGTCAAAAGGTATAATTCTGGTGATTCTAGGGTTGGATGCAGTTGCTTGGCAATCAGAAACCGGTCCATAACGTTCTCTGGAAGAGCACACAAAGCTTGGTGGTTTGAAGCTACACATTCTGTAGAAAGTTGGTTGATTCTGTACATTGTGCCTCTTAGCATGCAATTTGAAAACTATTCAGTTAATGCAACCACTTCACCAAAACTGCACATAAATTAGAGATAAAAGACTAAAACAAAAACCACGTCATTGTGGCAAGTAGAAACTAAAAATCTGATTCTCTTGATTATCTCACCACAAAAAAACAGATTCCAAACATCAGCATCAAGAACCAATTTTGTTTTATTATTGTGCACTCGTTCATCAATACATCATTAGAACTATTTGCACATTGTACAATGAAGTCAAGGCATTTGGCTAAAAGAAACTGGTGGGAGAATAGGAACCATGTCTTCTCAAAAGGAGACAATCATTTAAATAACATCCTGTACATTAGGTAAAGAGGGCAGACAACCAACCAGATACTTCCAGGGAATCTGGCAGCTAGAGTTACTTCATTAGTAGAGAAACCCCTTCATTAGCTCTGATCCTCTGTGGGGCGCAGCATGAATGAGTCCCTTTAATCCCTTCACTACTTGAGACGCTTGACTCCCAGACATTTCCAGTGACAATTCTTTTAATATACTTCTACATCAAATTATTCTGTAGACTTAAGTTCAGCTGACTGTACCCGACTTCTTCGGCGTCATGTCACAGGTTAAAGAGCGTTCCCATTTGGCAAATAAAGCAGAACAAAATGTAACTGGATAAAATAGTTCACAGCATAAATGAATGATAAATTTAGAAATAATGATTAGACAAGGTATTATCTCTCCCAGTAACATTAAGAAAACTAATATGAGAATAGATTCTGGTTCTATTGTTTGCTGTTGAAATGAAAGTAAAAAAAATAGGTAATAAAGGGGGTAAAGAAGAAGAAACAACATTTTTTTATAAGACAGTTTGCAGAATCAAACTATTAAATTACAGCCATTTTGATTAAATGTCTACAAAGAATTGGTCAAAGTACAACGCAGAGCAGTCTTTCCTCTCTACAAACTGCAGATTTTACACCATTTATTTGTTTTGTTTGGACAGAGCTCAACCACTTCATCTTTCAAAGTGTTGAACCATGAGTCCATAGCTTGGAAATAACTGAAGTCCATGTTTGTTTGAATTCAGCCCCAAGCTGGCATGAAACCGTTCTAAAGAAGTCCGTCTTCTCAGTGTGTGATGTGGACGTCTCCCGGCCCAACATCAGCTTCAGTTAATATGCTTTTCCTCTCTTTTACACGCCCAACCCTTTTCTTTATGCGAAGAAGACAACGAAGATGATAAAGAAAACTACGAGGACAAGAAAGATCTTGATCATCAGCCAGCGGTTGGAGGAAAC
Organism: Xiphophorus maculatus; assembly: GCF_002775205.1. Lineage (NCBI taxonomy): Eukaryota > Metazoa > Chordata > Actinopteri > Cyprinodontiformes > Poeciliidae > Xiphophorus > Xiphophorus maculatus. The sequence goes on along the minus strand of NC_036465.1, from coordinate 13,549,480 downwards.
TGACTGGAAGTATTTCAGGATTTCTGTGTGAGCAGCCTCGACATTCAGCTGTGTGTCCTCCACGTTGGCGTCAATCCTGCAGGGAGACGACGAGTTAGAGGGGACAGTAATGTCTGTGTTTCTATCGGAGCAGCCATCTTTAAAACATTAACCACTAAATATCTGACAGATTCAGTGTATGTACAATGCTGACAGTACAAACATTTAGCCACACATATTCCTCTTGTCACTGGGTTTCAAGCACGGCAGAATTCCCTTTCTGAGATTCTTCCAAAGCTTTTTATTTCCAGAAGACATATTTGAGGTTTTACTCTCTAGTTGTTGTTCCCTTTAGTAGTATTAGAGATATGAGAATAATATGATCTGTCCTCATGCATCTCTCACCTCTGGATGGTCTCTTCTTGCTCCTTCACCATGTGAGCCAGTTGCTGGAATATGGAGCCCAGCTCCACGATGGTGCTCTCAATGTTCTGCATGGTGTCTGCACGGCTCTGGATGTACGAGTCCTGGAAGTATCATCAAGAATTTAATAAAAGAAAAAAGACAATATGTGCGATATGTCTGCAGCAAAATAGCAGCAAATTAGGGATGCCCAGTTTTGATCTCAAGAAAAGTCTCTGAGTCCATCTGGGTTTCCCCAAAAAGTCTCAGTGATTTTAAAGAACTATCAAACTAGAATGATGTTTAAATGTCTGCTCTTAATTGGCTGTTTCTATTTCGTCCATCAGTACGAGTGACTAGCAGCAGCTGGGTACCTGCTCATCAATGAGCTGGAGCTGCAGAGGGTTGCTCTGGGAGTCCATGTCGATGGCCACATCCCCCATGCTCCGGGACTCGTCCTGCATCAGCACCGAGCTTTCTGAAAGGAAAAACACACGCACCATAAACGGGATTTGATAAGAACCATAAATGTTACAGCGGAAAAGCTGAAAGAACAGCGGGCACATACAGTTGCTGCTAATACCCGCTGTGTGAGGCAAGCGTTCCAGGGGGGAGTACCTTTTAAATTTGAGGTTGTATAGCCCTGGTAGTCATTGCGCGGCTCGCGAGCTGCATGCGGCTCCTGGGCCCCTTTTTTGCGGCTCCCTAAAATATTTTTTAATCTTTGCATTACAGAGGACCAAATACAGTAAGAATCATTCACAAAGACTTCGAGCAGTTCACTACTGCAACAGCTGTACTGGCACCACAACCTAGGCTGTGCTAGTAAACCTGAAGAGCATGCTCAGTGTTGATGTGCAAAAGCAATTGACTCATAGAATCTGTTCATAATGTAAATAATTCATGAAAATCCACAGCACATGATCAAAATACAGTTATTGGGGTAAATGTATTTATGTGAACAAAGTACTGATTGCATGTACTGGGCAAACTTATCAGCAGGCTGACATTTCTGGATTAAAAATTTATTTTTTAGGTGATTTTATTCAACTCTTTGGATTTTTGGTTTATGTGGTAATTTATACACCGAAATTATTTACCCATCTAGGCCTGGTCTTATAAAGAAACGTCCTTCTAGGGGTCAATGTTGCTAATTAGCTATAATTATATACACAATGATGCAGGCAGTAGATTGTTTTCATTTATGTTTTTGCATTTGACCCTATTGAATAAATAATATTAGTAAATTAATAGAAATATCTAAATAAAAATGACCTACATGATTAAGAAAGTAGGAGGCAGACACGCCTTCCAGGTAAACTGTAAGATGGTTAATGTAGGCGATCATTTCTGAATAAACGAACGTTAGGGGTGTGTTTCTTCCATACACAGATGACCGTAAATGTAAACTTCCATTTCTAAAAAAGAAACTTTAGAGTCTCCTCTAAATGTCCTCTGGGCTGTCCAGATAACATTCTAGCTTTTGATTTGAATTAACTGCAGCTGCTTATCTCCCCAGACCACATGGGCTGTTCAGCCAGAAACGCAGCTTTGGCACGTCTGGCTTCATCAGTGCAGAGTAAACGCGCCACAATGGAGCTATACGTCTTTATTTTAATGCCACCCATATAAAGCTGATTGATCATGCAAAACGTCAAGAAGCGTTCAGACTTACTGAAGTTATTGGCCATCATAGGAGAAGACGCTACAGGAGGCTGGGAGAACTGCTCTCTCCTGCTGCGCTGCTGCTTCAGGTTCTGTGGAAAATTTAAACGAAAAATATTAAAAAGGAAAGCAAGATCTTACTACAACCTAAAAATGAAAAAAATGTTTTGAAGTGCAATATTATGGGAAGAAAAAAATCTCTCACCTCAGTTCGAACTTCTAGGACTGATTTAAAGTCATTAGACATGGATGCCAGTTTGGACTGTAAACAAGACAAAAATGAAATATTTAATATTTTCAGACCACACCAAATGTCTTCTACTTATATGCAAACAGAAATACAAACACATTTGCTTCTTTTCTACTCTCTTAGTTAAAAGAAATACAACAAAAAACTGATACATTTTAGTTTTTACTTTGCACAGGCTGCTAATCCTGGCCAAAGTTAAAGAGACTTTTAGACTGTGGGCTACCTGTAACGACACCACGATGGTGTTTGAGTGGGTCTGGATGTGCCGGCCACCCGGAGCGCCGCGAGACCTCACCAGGTCCTGCAGCTGTGCGATCTGTTTGTTCAGACTGTTGATATCCTGCAGACACAAACAGAAGGATGAGTCAGTGTGGAAACATTTCACCGAGTGTAAACTCACACTAAGCTCACCGCTAAATCAACTCACTTGCTTAATGATGTAGGTGAGTTCCTCTATCTCCACTGCCTTGTCGTCAAATAGAGATTTTCTTTTCGCCACTGAAACATCACACCGGCAGCAAACAGAATCAGCGTTTTGATCAAAGCTGCACAAAGCTTTTATTACTGCAGAACCAATGTAAAACATAAATAAATGAATACTTACAAAAAGTTAGTTTTTCCAATTTGGCAAACGTATTGCTCAAGTCTTTTCCAATTCTCCTACAAGAGCAAACAGAAACGCAGCTTTATCAGCCAACCGCACCGTTAAAGAGCATTTCTTCCATGCATTTTTAATTTTGCTTTTAATAAATTTTCTCCAATAGCTTAAAGTAAAACATATGGGTGAGTGTACTTTGACACTTAAAAACATGTAGTGTGAGCAAATATCTGAGCTGTAAAAACACACATGGAGGCAGAGAAAGAGGCTCTTACTTGGCCATAAGTGTGAAGTCGCTGTGTTGCCTGAGGGCGTTGTGAGCTGGTTTACTGGGCTGCACTCCATTCTGCTACAATAGGAACACAAGAACAAACTGATCAGACCTACATGAAGAACATACAATATGTTCCTCTATGTATATGACTCCACTTTATCACCAAAGGGGAAGAAATGGGAGTTTATCATCTTTCAGTTTCCCTGGTAAAAAAATCCCACATAACCTTTTACTCTTTATTCTAATAAGACAGTTTTTCTAAAAAGAAATCAGTGCATTGTCAATTAATTTTTCTAGAAAAAAAAAAATCTGTAAAAATTATGGATGCTCCAATCAGATTTTCTGCTGCCGATTTCGATGCAGATGACCAATGAGGTCATCTGCATCTCTTTGCCGATCACCTGGAGTGACTATTAATTTTTTTGCTTTAGGTATAAATGCTGCTATATGATCTGACAAAATTAAAAAATTATCTGGCAATAAATATACCTAATTTAGGCAGAAGACATGCAAAATACTTGCAGGCACAATACAGCAGCTATTCAGTCAAAAGGACAACTGAAAAACCTGCAATCAGTAAAATAAAATTTTATAGTAAGGCTCTCGGTACCATAAATTATACATCAGTCAAATAAATCTGCCTATATCAAGTAATGTTAAAAAAAGAAAACATTCATTCAAAGTCAAACGCAGGCTGCATCAAAATAAACAATCCGACCGAATTCTGACCGTGACGCTAAGCCGGGTGAGTGTTGGTAGTTGTACGCTGCTTTACTGGCTGTCCTTTTTTTCTGCATTGAGCCTCGATGTAGCCAAACTCCAAGTGTTTTTTAAATGTCCCATTAGATAAGTTGTGTTGATGCATTTTGACGTGCTTCACCCCCCGAGGTAATTTTCCACCGCAACACGCAAACTTCCCCGTTCACTCTCAGAGCGTTCAAGTTCCACACCACAATGCTTAGGATTTACTGCTGCACGCTTGCGCAGTGTGAAGGAAAGAGGAAACAGCTGCACACGCAGGCTGCGAATGAGATACAGGTGATCGGCATCAAGAGACCGTGATCGGCGATCACCGATTATACACTTTTTCACGGAAATCGGCCAATTCTGATCGGTGGCCGATCGATAAGCACACCTCTAGTAAAAATATTGTACGTCTTCTTGTTTTAATTTAAATTCATGAATAAACCCCTGATGTTGTGGCAACACCATTCATCTGAAAGGCCTCCTGATGATTTGAAAAAGTGGTGAACAACGTCTCTGGATTACAAATGTTGACCAGAACATCGACATGTGAAAGAATATTAAAACTTTGCAACATTAGCAGCCAGTTAAAAATTAAATTGCAGAAAGCCAAAGCAGCAAACAAGGTTCCTTGAAGAAAGTTGGAGTTTGTAAAAAGAAGCACATTTTTCTTGAAAGCTGTGGTTTTTCTGCATAATAACAGCTGCTGGTTGCATCAGTGACTGATTTAAGCTGAGCTTTTTCAGACATTTTATTTCATAGTTAAGAATAACAAAAATATTTATTCTTAACACTAAACTGCACTAGTTGTTTTGCATTAAAGGTCCATTATAATTACTTAACTAATGAATAATAGAGTACGGTAAATATTTTTCATTCCAAAAATAAATGTGGACACTGCTTAAACTTAAGACAAATTGGCAGAATGATAGCTTCTCTCCTCACGTGACTTATTTTTAAAGTTTTTCACTGCATGCAATCACCCACAAGTTTAGTTTTCTGTTTAAAGAAAAGCTTTTAGACTTGCTCTTTTTCATGGTTCAATTAGCAGGTTTCCATTCTATACATACAACTAATTAGATTCTGATATCCCGAACTGTGGTTAATTTGCTGCAGAATGTCTATTTGAAAGAATCACATGATTTTATTAACGAATATATCACAGGGTTTAAGCAAGTTTCAGTAAGATATTTAATCATTTTAAAGACAATATGATTCATATAAAGAACCAACTTTAAATACAAAAACTGACCAAACTTATCTCGTTAACACCTTAGCTTTAAATGGATTGATAACATCAGCAGTTATGTAAAACTGTTAATGTACAGTAGTGCTTTCACACCTTGGCTACGAAATTTCAACGTCTACTGTAGATAGTATCAAAATAATGATTTTAAAAAACCTAAACCAACGTTTTGGTTTTAATTTCCCAAACATTTAGTTTAATTACTTTCAGAAGCAGCAGCCTGCAGCATGTTTGTGGGAACATCGGGAACATTTAAATTCACTTCATTTAAAAAGCGGTCCAACAATACGTTTTTACTTTTAAAACTGCAAAAAAATATTGAAGATATTTATTACAAAACACTCTCAGAGCTTTTTGTGTCATGTAGATAAGGCAAGTATCACCAAAAGGCCCCTTTTCATGCACTTTTAATCATTCATTAATAACCTCAATTTAAATCTTCTACTAAATACTTTTATACAATGTTTTTGTACTTACTTGAATAGAAAATGTTTGAACGGAAAATAAAGAAATAACCTGAAAATGTGAATACAATTGACAAATTGTATTTTGTCAATTAAAGTTATTGGTAAAAAATATAAACAACCTGTTGAAATGAGCAGAATCAAGATCTGTCTTTTAAACTGGAGTTGGCGCTCTAACTCTGAAGAAACCAAAAGTGGAACCAAACCACAAAAATAAATACGAAAAATGTAAAGCTAAGCAGAAGTGTCTATATAGTTGGTTATACTTGATTATAAACTTAAATGACCTCATGTGGGCTATGTGTTCGTGTATGTATTGAAGTTTGGGACAATTTTGATGGTGTTATTGTTGTGCTATGATGATGAGGGTGTTTCCACCAACATACCTGTCTGCCCTGGAGAGATTTACAGGCCGACTGAAACTCCAGGGTTCGGTCGCGGCACGTCATCGTGCCGCCGATTAGAGGATAAGAAACCCGCTGTAGATCACTAGAAACGACCGGATCCTCCTTCTCAAGCGGGTCTGGTGAATAATGAGCAGGAAGACCACCAGATGTCCCGAGAAACCTACATCCAAGGTGGGGTGTTCTTCATTAACATACGCACACGCATATCTGTGACAGAAAATAAATAAATAAAAAAAACATATGTAAACCTCTCTGAAGATGCGATGAGAAATACACAAAACACCAGATGAGAAATACAAAAACAACACTCAACCGGCACCGTCGACTTCAACAACTACAAATATGTTGACGTCGACTAGAAAAAACTAGATGATAAATAAGAGATGTCGGTCGTAACTAACACAGAAACCTACTGAGAGCTAAATATACATATCATTAGGTAAGGATGATTAATCTGAAGTCTAAGAACAGGCCGCCCACCACGACGCACAGCTGATCACGGCCTAACGTTAGCTAAGCGATGCTAACAGGTTTTTCGAGCGATTCCTTCATAATTACCGTGACGTAACAATGTCTAAACTGATAAGATGAAGTCTTTTCTGGCTTGAAACTTCAAAATTAGTCTTTGTTTCAACTTACTTGAGTCGACATCACACCATTTTAATGTGGCTTCTCGATGTTTCTGATGAGAAGTAACCAACCCTACAGTTAAAGTTTCGATCCGGGTCATTTCCGGAATTGACGTCACTGCCACGTCTCCTTTACTGAAAGTCCCCGGAGTTGTGGCGCTTTCGTCACCAGAGGGCAACATTTCTCCTACATAGAGGTAGTTAAAATTAAATTATAACCAACATATGACAAGAAAATAACAACTAGATTTAACTTATTTTAGTTAATTTTACATAACGAACACAGTAAATGAAAAATACAAAACACTGATGAGTTTGAGGGGTAATATAACTGGGTATTCATCATTTGACCACCAGGGGGCAACATTTTTTTCTGACATTCCAACAGCAGAGTACCAAAGGCAGCACAGATACTGAAACTATTAACTCTTGTTATTCTGAAAAATAAATAACAAGCATGGCGTTACAAATAATCATGGATAAAATTAATTCTGCTTAACTACATAATTTTCCAAGAAACTCAACAGATTTTTTAGGAAAGAAAACAAATATTTGATCGATTATTATTAAAATGTATGCCTCAAATTGTTTTGTTTTTAAATGCACTGAAATTTTCTGTGATCACTCAAAACTGAAAAGGAAGGGTTAAAATATATAATTCAAAGCACAAAATTACATAACATTTATGTTCATTCTTGTTTGCAAAACAGCTTAAACTCAGTCATATTAGAATGAGTGTTTGTCACAATCAGTTTTAAAGTTTTCAAACAGATTCTCTGTTAGTTTTAGGTCTGGGCTTTGACTGGGTCATACTGACACACTTTGTAAATATGCTTTAACTTAAGCCATTCCACGGTAGCTCTGCTTGCATGTTTAGGGTTGTTGTCCCATTGCATAATGCCCCAGTTTCTTTGTGCTGACTACCAATTTTTATTTGTAAAAAGTTTTTCACTTTACAGTAAATGCCACTTAATGCTGATTTACCACATAAAATCTAAGGAAAATATAATGAAGTTTGTGGTCTTAACATCACAAAATGTGAAAAAGGTGTGCATATTTTTGCAACTGCTGACATTTTGTCATTAAGTAATAATTCAACTTTTACGCTACAGCAAGCAGGAACAACTGGAGACACAAAAACACCTGATTGGCTGCCGCCTCAGGTGAGTCGACCTGCAGATATATGGTATGGAAAAATAAAGATAAGATCCAGCAAAGCTCTCTGATGTCCAATCACTCCTGCTGGTACCTGCATCCTCTTCCTGACATGATCAAGCCTGCTTAAACCACAGCTATGTCCTCGAACATTTTGCTGCTGGACCCCCAACCACAAAACCATGCGTAGCTCTCGACCATCTTGTCTGAGCATGACCCGACCTCCTCATCCAGTTCAACCAGCATGTCAGTTTTTGTATCTCACTTTAATGTGTCAGGGCATCTTCATGGCCTATCAAACTTATTTGACATTTATACTTGTCAAGTCATAAAAGAAATAGTGACTTTCTTCTTTTCTTTGTCACTGGATCTCTTTCTTATTCAAAAATATAGTAGAAAAATATGTTGATCTCTTAAGTTTTCAATTAATATGTTTTCAACCTTTGAAACAATACAACATTGCGTAGATATAGTCACGGTATCAGATGAAGATACTTGACTGATACTTCGACAGAAATTAACTGCTTCACCTTTGACGTATTTTTAGTGGTATATGCACAGCATAATATGGATGTGCATAGTAATAATTGGGTGTGTCAATGTTTTTTTCTCTTAGCTTATTTCTAATAGGCCTGTTGACATGAAAGTCACATCAGGGGTCAAGAATCCAGACCAACAAAGTAATAATACAATTAAATTTGCAAATTGTGTTTTGTGTAATAAAGTAGAATGACAGGAATAAGTGTTGAACGGAGGTACAAAATGGCACTGACAAAGTTTTTAAAAAGCAATTCTTCTCTGTATAGGTGCAAAATACCATAAGATTGTTTAGTCTTAATGGATGGCCTATAAAATAATTGTCATTACCATTTTATCACACATGATGAGGCAAAGCAGAAAGCTCTATCAAGATCTTTGTAGTCTTATTGTTGCAAAGAATAGCAGTAGTATTGGCTAGGAATATATTCCCAAACCTCTGAATGTTCCAGTGACCTGTGTGGAAAAATGGGTTAAAATCCCTGAGCAACACATGGGAATAGTTTCTTAATGCAGGAGGTTTCTTGAGGCTGTAAAGGTAAATCCATTTTATTACCCAAAATCTAATGTATGGATTAGATTTTTTTTTTAAATGTGTGGATTACTTGTGCTGTTACAGAACTGAATTTGAATTCCATGTCAAAAAACATAATTAAAAATGTATTTACTAAAGAAAAAGTTTAGTTCCAATTTCCCAGCTGTAGTGATGAAGACGAACGTCAAGTTATTTTGCAGTAACTCAAAGGAATTTCCATATCATCTCTGTCATCTTCATACTTTATCCTCGGCCTGCTCTCTTTGCAGACACTTTCCCATGTAGTGACAAAAGAGGCACAGATCTTTTATCAAGACTGATGTCCTTCAGTGGAGTGAGACAGGCAGGGTCTGGGCCATGTTGCTGTTAAAGACAACACCATTTCTGTGTAAAATGAAAAAAAGCCTCTTTGTATTCACCTAAAAAACCACTCAGTGTCCTGTATACACGCTTGAATGTTCTCTGCCTTTCTAACGTTGAACTAAATCTCCCTCTTTCTACCCCCGGTCTGTTATCTGCCTTTTTGTCACACAGACTCACACAGAGGAGCTGATACCATCTGACAATACACAGACCTGATAGCGACCAGTACCTGCTTCAACACAGCTGCTGCTACATAAGCAGGGAGGAAACCATGGTTGTAGCTATTAGAAAAAACAGAGAGGGAACAGCAAGGTGGAAAAATACAGGAAGTCCTGATACAAGCCGACAAAGCCACAAAGTGAGGGTTGTAGAGGGAGGAATGGAAGAGAGGCCAAGAGCAAAAGAGAATGTGTGTAAAATATGTAAGGCGTCAAAGACAGACACAGTGTTCTTCTGTTTTTGGGAATATTTAGTCAAATATTAGAAGGATTAAAGTGCAAAGAGCTGAACTGAGTAGATCCTAGAGAGAAGACATCCTCTCTGTGTCTATACATGACTCACTCTGTCCTTTTCTTGCTCCCTGTCTCCCCAATCTGGCTGCTATATTTAGAGCGGGCATTATGCCCTTTCAACAGAGAGGTTGGCAGCAGCACTTAGCTCTTCTCGTCCTCCACTCCTATTCCCTTTTTCTCATCTTACATTTTCCTTTCCTTTCCTTCCCTTCCCTTTCCTTTCCTTTCTTTTCTTTTCCAGGAAATCATTAAAATTGAATACATGTCCATAATTTAGCAACCTGTAATTTCAGCACTGTGGAAAAGTCTTGAGGCACACATTTCTTTATAGAATTATATTCTTTAAGTAACCAGTTTGTCTCATACTCATCTTAGTTCTTCAGATTTTTGGACGATCTTTTAAAGAGGTTGGCACAAAAACAACACTGAGCTCTGTCAAAAGAAAAACTATGCCTAATGTGCAGCATGGTGGTGGCAGTATCATTATCTGGGTTTAATTTTTTTAAAAGATGGATCTGGTTGTTTTATCACATTGAATGAAATTATGAACAGTTCCTAATGCATGTCAGTTTTTATTAAAACCTTCATACTGTATGTCTATTAGAAAATGGAAAAAGGGGGATTTTATCACTGCTTAACATTTTTTTGCATGTTGGTACTTTAATGATTTATCTGATGATGCTTTAGGTCTTTGAGGTTGAAAGGTCTCCATACCATCACCCTAATCTTTACCTCCCTTCACACATTCTCTATCAGATTCAGTTCAGGACTCTGGATGCGCCGCACCAAAACCTTAAATCAGTCAGAAAGAAACATTCCCATAAAATAAAAAGACTCATTTAAAGCTGGGAATCCCAGCCTGAGGTCTTTCTGCATGGAGTTTGAACGTGTTGGTTCTCTGCAGGTAATCCGGTTCCTCCCGCAGTTCGTTGGTCTCTTTACAATCCTCCTAGGTGTGTGTGCCTGATTGCTTGTCTTATGTTTTTTGTTGCCCTGTGTTGCACTGCCAACCTTTCCAGGGTTTAACCTTGCTCTTACAGACCAGCCTTAGACTCCAGGCGACCCTGCACAGAGAAGCGACAACAAATGGAAGGATGGATAGACCTAAATCTATCAAGAATGTGAATAATTTTGGCCTTATCTTAAAATAAACAAGAGGCAGTTTGAATTTTTTTTTTACACAATGTTGAACATATGTTATTTCACCAGATCATTAATTTATAGTAAAATGCTTACAAGGTCTAAGCAAGCAGCAGGAGAACAAATGTTGACTAGTTCTGCTGCACAGAGACAATATGAACACAGGAGAAAAAAAAATAGTTCTGTTAGATTAATATTGGACATTGTTCCCACGGTGGCACAAGTAAACCGACTCAGATGCATATTAAGGATAATAAAACTCAAATCTGAGGCCTCACATGAATCTGAGTAAATAAATAGTGAGGGCTTGCACACGTTTGTACTTCTGACTCAGCAGCACAGACGAGAGGAGGCGCAGCAACAATATTATGTCTCACAACACTGCGTCACAGCGCATACGCACTTTCTCTCAGTGTCCAACTCCCAGGGTGGCAGCATAATGAAAAGCATCTGTTTACCTTTCATTACGGTCCAACGAGAGATTAAAAAACTAAAGAAACAAAGGAACAGAGGAGGTGGAAGCAGGAAGAGAACCAGAGCTCATATGAAAAATAAGACATTTCCTTTAATAACATCTGTAACATCATGGTTGTATTCTGGTATAATTCTGGATATATTCGAGGACGCAGAGTACACTTTTAATGAGGACAATGAACCAATTAACTTACAAGTTAATACAACATAAACCTGCATCATTTTCTACAAAGACATCATAAAAGGGCACAAATGGTGTAGCAGCAAAGAAAGAGTGTTGCTTTCTTGTCTCTACATAGGCTACAGCAGTACAAAGTATTTGCAGAGTAGAGATTTGTTGTAATGGACAGCTAAAATGAAGTTACAGATATGTCTCTAAAGTATCCACTATGTCATACACAGTATGGATATGACAGGTTATAGGATGTTACAGAGTTCAGTAGGGGGTAACTAGAGTTTATTCAGACACTGGAAGCTGGAGAGAGTTACCTTAACAGTACACAGCACACTGATGTTGGACGTTCACACAGGAGAAGGACATCTAAGAGATACAAACATGTCCACACTGTATATCTGCATGAAGAGGCAGGACAGATAAATCCAGATGATTGCAGAATAAAAGTTTCCTGACAAACTGATCAGATTTCATGCATTAAAACAGAACGCTTGGTGAAAATGTGCATGACACACAATATACAAAGTGCAAAAGTATTAATACACCTTGAACGCTTTGATATTTTGTGAAGAAATGCATTGCAGCTCCAAGCTAAAATTTGTTGTATTGAGATTTTATGCGACACTCCAACACAAAGTCCTACATAATTGTAAAGTGAAAGGTAAATGATACACATCACCTACTAAGAGATGGCAGTCTATCTAAACACACAGGGGCAGCAAGGAGAGGATTACAACTCCTGGCAAAAAATCCCCAGAAAGCACAGCCAGAAATACAATGGGATGGGTTAGATAAAAATAGATTTGTGTTAGGATGGCCAAGTCAAAGTCTAGACATATCCATTTGAGACTATGTGGCAAAATTTGAAAATAAACAAATTCAGACCAAAGGAGACAAGCAGCTGAGACTGCTATTGTATACTTTCCCTTCCACTTTGTAATTATGTGCTAGTTAGTGTTTTGTATCTGTCAATGAAAAAAAGTATATATACAAATAAACTATATTGAAGCTTGTGTGGTTATTGTGGCCAAATGTGAAAAAGTCTAAAGGTTGTAAATACTTTTGTACATCACAAGTGAATGTGTGATTTCGTTTCTGTTGGTCCTCAAAATAGATTTTATTTCTTGTTTTATCATGAATTGATCTTACAATATGTGCTCTGCAATCTCCATCACAAGTACAATCTGTACTGCGGTCCAAATACTCACAGGTTTCCCTCTAACATTTGTTTGCTTATTTAAATATTCCCTAATCTTAAAACACAAAGTGTTAAATGCTTATGCAAATTATTAATGTCCAAACAGGAAAGACTGCAAGTGATATCACAAAAAAAACTCCCTTCCCAAGAGTTAAACAAGAGGATTGATACCATAATCCATGTATATTCTGTGTATATGTGTTTTGGTTCATGAACTGGGTGGTTGGGTTTAGCATTAAGATAAAGAAACAGGGCTAAACTAGCCTGGCTCTACCCAAAAGTAACCTAATCTGCCTAACTGAGACCTTTAACCTCTTCCACCTCGGAGGTCCGAGCACCAGGACCATCTGTTAAAATTGAGGGAAAAAAAGTCAGGTTGATGATGCTGCAGCTAATAAGAGGAAAATATATGCAGAGTTTCTTTTGCAGAAAGAGCTTAAAAGGAGGTTTAAGCTTTTAAGCTTTCTCAGACTCATCATTATGAGGTCGTTATTTACGCTGATGAAGCAGAAGTAGAAAAATCCCACTCTGGCCTGGTGATGGGAACAAGGAGAGTTTTCTGAACTGTTTCAAGTGTCTCTTCACCACGGACCCCAAGGTTAGTCACTATGGCCTAAGGCTCAGTAGGTCATATCGACAATTATTTAGGGACTTTTCAGGTGAAAATTTAAAAATAACGAACTCGAGGGTTTAAAGCTCATTTTATGTGATCCTGTATCTAAAACGTGAAGAGTCTCGGATAGTAGTTATTTCCTCGTGTTTATCAGTTTTATTCTAAGAGAAAAAGAGAAAAAAAAGACTTGTATCAACCATCCCGTGTAACTTTCCCCTAAGTGATCCTAAATACAGATGCATCTCAGTAAATAAGAAAATCCAGTACTTCATTTATTTCTGTAGTTCAATAAAAAAGAGCAAAATTCAAATATTACATGAATTCACAGGAGTGATTTCAAATATTTTGTTCTTGTTAATTTTGATGGTTATGGCTTACTGCTAATAAAAACCCAAATTTTTGTTTCAGAGAATATCAAAATATCACATAAGGCCAAAAAAAAAGTTTTTATGAGATATTATGTTATGAATTGCTGACTTGAGAGGCATATGCTGACATGCTCCACAAAAACGATACGTCTCAAAAGGCAATTGCAAAATATGTTGGTGATTAACAGAGCTGCGTCCAAACATATCAATGGAAAGTTTAGTGAAAGGAAGAAACGTAGTTGGAGTGAGTGTACAAACAGCATCATAAATAAAGCATCATTACACAAGTTGACCTTATAAGTGTTGTTTCTAGATGTTTTTGTAAGTGTAACAAATGAAGGGTATGTTTGAAGTGAATGCAGTAGGTGTTCCTTCCATACATATATTAAATCAAGCTTGTGTTTGTATATGAAACAAACAACTTTTCAGACTCTGCTTTCTTTGTCAAGTGAGACTCAAGCTATATGTGTAAAGTTACAAGGATGCCTCCGAAATGAAAGAACAGGCCCATTCTGACAGGCTCTGATCCGGCGATATGACAAAATAATGGAAAGTTGAGTGGAAGGACAAAGTTTGGTAGATAAAAGTGCACAAGCGATAGGGATAGTGTATTTTATTTGAATATGAAGGTCCCAACGTTTGTGGGAAGAGTGGAGCGGCACAAAATCCTTGTTGCTTGATGCCCAGAGTGAAGTTTGTACAGCAGATGACATGGTGGGCCAACACCATGTCATCTGCTGGTGTTGGTCCACTCTATTTTATCAAGTCTAAGTCAAAGCAACCAATCAGCGGGAAGTTTTAGAAAACTTCATGCTCTAAAACCAACCAAGTACTGAGTCCACATACTGTACAGTCCATAAAGTTAGAATTTACTGAGAGAAAAACACTGACACCCTCCATAAGAAGGGTAAGTCACAAAAGATAATTGTAAGATAAGCTGCCAGTTAACAGAGCTGTATTCCATGATGGAAAGCTTAGTGAAAGGAAAAAATGTGTTTGGATACTGCACTCTGAGCTATCAGCTTCTTCAGCAATGACATTTTGTGGGTTTATAGAGAACTAGTAATGGAGTTCTCTATTAAATATCCTTTTTCAACACATTAAGCCATAATAACCCACAATTATCACTATTAACAGGAAAAAATATTTTAATTTTATCACTCTGTGCGTAATAAATCTATATAATACATATTTTTCCATTCTTGAGTTGAATTACTGAAATAAATCACCTTTTAAAATACATTCTAATTCACTGGGATGCACCTGTAAAGCCACAATTGGACAGTGAAAATATTGAGGTTAAACAAAGCACTGGGAAAACTTCCCCTCTGTCCCCAGAGGACCAGTTCAGCCTCTTCCTTTAAAACAATAATAATCCATCTCTTCACCAGAGACTCTCCTTATTGCCAAATGCATCATTAACTCATTCAACGCAGAGGAAGTAACAATAATGCTCTAATACGCTGTCATTGCTATGCCATATATACATTATATATTTAATAGAGAGGTAGTGATTGAAGCATTGATTGACAGCAATAAACACTGAACAATGAGCATGGAAATAAAAAAACATAATCTCATCTGAGGAGAGTATAAATACAAAGCTTATCACAGCAGCCACCGAAACAAAGTTCTGCTGCTTCAGTGCCGACACATAAATAATTCACACTGTGGATGGTAGCTTGTTTCTGGGTGACTATTCTTCAATCAGCGGGACTGTATGAACACTGAGCCATGAATCACGGCGTTTCCAAGCTATTGTTGAGCAGTTTTCTAACCCCAAGCCCTAATACGTCACGGCTAAAATGTTCTCAGTCAAATTTGGCACAGCAGACAAACTCTGAATGGGAGTTGAAGGGGAAAAAACGGACTTTAAACTCTCTGACCTGCCACTTCTTCAGCTCCACACACCAACTGACTGACAAGCTGCTTGAAAAGTAATTCTTTGTTCCCCAACTCTGCAGCCGAGCAGTCATAAAGTAACACTGAGTAAAACCGTGAGATTCAGCCTGAATATAAACAAGTTATGCTCTGGGTGAGAAACACTCCCTGCATCCGGGCTCTAACATGCAACAACAATAGCTATGTTTTCCTTTCACTGCACCGGGGACAGCTATTTGCTTGGTTTCTGTGTGCTGCACACAACACCACCCCACTGATTGTTTGAATTACACTTTGTAAATCTATAGAGTCTCCCATTTGTGACTCGTGTGAGCCCTCTCTGTTTAAATTCAATACATTTGGGCATCGAATCAGCAGGCCACCCAGCGTGAGTCGTTATGCAGGCGGATTAAAGATGAACACAAGCAAAACAAAGACACTTCCCGCAATATATACTCTCCATTACCTCTGCAATCAACCTGGGACAATTATAATAAAATATAAAAGAGTGGCATGTTATAAAATACTCTATATATGCTTACTTTGCAGTAAAATTGCAGAGAAACTGACATATATTTGCACAAATGGCTTATGGCTACTAGCATTCATTTCACATTGCATGTATGTGTGCAGATATGGATGCATGTGTGCCGCAGCAGCATCAATGTCTGCATTTAGCCTGACGTCTGTGTTCCTGGTATTATAAGTGTGAATGTTTGTGTGAGTGAAGCGGTGGAGAGCCGCCAGGCCTCATTATTGTCATTCTCCTCACTGCCGAAAAGAGAGGCAAAGAGAGGCAAAGCGGCTCCTTTCAATTGAGGAGCTGAAGAGAGACGAACACAAAGGGCTCAAAATTAAACAAATGCCGGAAAGAGGCTTGGAGAGCCAGCCCGTGGTCATACGCTTTGAGTGAGAGTGAACGGTTGCAGGGATAACCCATCTGTGTCTTTCAGTGAGCAGACCACACAGATACCACCCGTCCCAACATTCATCCTCTCTATTAGGTCCAGAGACACCGGGGTGCCAGCTCATGAACATGCCCCATATCCTTCTGGTGCGTCTCAAAGTACATATGTCCACCGATAACACGCTGCTGCTTCTCAAATCCTCTTGATTTAAACCTGTGTGCAGTTTTCCTTCCACCGAAACATCAACATGAAGGACACTTTGGCCCAGCCAGTCTGGTCTCTTGTGCAGTTAAATTGCAATCCAGTCTCCAACAAAAAACACGACTTAGCACAGAGAGTCCTAGTGCCTTCATCCTTCACTCAAGTGACACAAAATGTGCACAAACACACACACACACACACACACACCCTTACACGAAGCTCTGCCACAGAAGCGACGAGGTGGAAAATATGCTTGCACACATACAGATCTACAGCACATTTAGGGTGTAATGATACACGAGTACAGGTTCTAGTGTGTGCTTCTACTAATACATCCTTCTGGTTGATACTGGACGCCCGACCATCTGCACTGTCCATTGCACAGATGCTTAGAGCAGGTGATGGAGCTAAAGATATTTGGTGGGATATGAAGCAAGTGGCTGGACGGATCAAGTCCTTGTCGCTTCACACCTGAAACAACAAACAACAGAGAGGAAGGTGTTAGCATTAAAGGTGTTTTGATTGATCCTGGACAATGGAAATTCACTTAACAAGCTTATTAAATATCTCCATTTGGGATTAAAGGAAGACTCTAGATGATTGCATTTACAGTGCCTTGCAAATCTATTCAAACCCTTTGAATCTTTTCATGTTGCAACTTTGCATTTTCTGTGACAGACTGAAACAAAGTAGTAAATATTTGTACAATGAAAGGAAACTGATGAAGGGTTTTCATACATTTTTGCACATAAAAATAAACAATATTTTATTGTCCAAGCAATTCCAAAACTAGGACAACTATGGAAGTTCAGAAAAACAACAAGCAGGAGAAAGAGAGCATTAGTCAGAAAGCAGCTAAAGGCCCATGGAAATGCTAGAGTAGCTGCACAGACCCACAGTTATCAGTTATTAGTCATAAACGTCACACATCTGGCCTTTCTAGAAGTGTAGAAAGAAGAAAGCAGTTGTTTAAAAGGCAGCATCAGGACGTCCTGTTTCCAGTTAAACACGAGTCAGGAGGGGAATTTAACAAACACGAAGAAGAACGGCTCTGGTTAGACGAGACCCAATTTAAAACTTATGTCCCACCTATAAACTGGTACGTAAATCAAAAACTATAAGAATCAGTCTTTCACTTCTTTTAATGTTTACATTCAATGTTTTCTGCTCTTTGGTGGATTTGGTGAAGCACTTTGCTCACTTCAGTTGCTTTAAATGTACTGTATAAATAACATAATACCCCATTGAATATATATATATCCAGAGAAACTATAGAAGGACTTAGACCACATGTGCCAAACTCCAGCCCTTGAGGGCCTTTCAGATGTGTCTCTGCTTCAGAAAGCCTGAATCCAATAACTAGACCTTTAGCAGGAAACTAAAACTGTGCTGAGGAGGTATTTCATCCATTTGGTTCAGGTGTGTTGGACCAGGGACACATTTAAAAGTTGCAGGACTCTCAAAGACTGAAGTTTCACATTCCTGGTTTATTTTAAAACATATTCATGTGTTACATGAACACAGTCAAAGTCCAGATCTAAGTTCTACTTGATAACTGCTGTCCAGTCTGACTAAACTTGAATATTATTGCAAGGAAGAGTGGACAATATTTCAGTCTGTAGATGTCACACCTTTCTGACTTTATTGTAAATACATTTGGAAACCATGGATCATTTCCCTTCAACTTTCCTATTAATCACTCTATTAATGTATCTCTGATCCTGTATAACCATATGAGTATTTTTGCTGTCCAGATTTGTGCCATTCATATGAACTGACTTGCAATGACGAGAGTTGAGAGTCTGGCCTTTTCGACTGCAGTTCTTGGCTTTGAGGATGCATCTGCACTGACACGACGTTTCATCCAGGGCCCACTTCCTTCCTCTGCAGGGGCGGCACCGAGGTGTCGGGGACGGAGGCAGAGAGGAGCTTAGGGTGGTGGGACGAAGAGATGGAGGAGGTGGGGGCATGGAAGGAAGAATCACAGGAGCATGGGTTCTGGAAAAAGCAGAAATAATACACTAGACTCATAGACAGTTGTTTTTTGTCATGCAGCTTTCTAAATTTCAGCCTAATCAGAGTATTGTTTCCATTGCTGGATTGACTTAGAATTAGAATTAATTTTAATTAATCAAAAGTAGCACATTGGTGGTGTGAATAATTGTATTTTAAATCAAAAATAATGAATGCCTACCTCATGGAGAGCTCCTTCATCTGAGAACTGTACATGCGGCACCGAGGCTTCAGTGAGGAGGAAGGAGGAGGTAGAGCGGTGGGAGGAGGAGGTGGAGGAGGAGAAAAGGTGGAGGGAGGAATCAGAGGAGCATGGGTTCTGGATGAAAAAGAGATGCAAAAACCACAATGGTTAGACTCATAGTTAATAGAAATAAAGAGGAATCCCAGAGTGCTACAGTAATCCTAAGCAATAACCAACATTTGCATACAATATGTACTGTATATAACATGTACATAAGTATGTAGTTGATAAAATACAATGCAGCACTAGTCAATATTATGCATGAAATGTAATATAATGTGACACATTTTGCTATGTTAAAAATCTGGTACAGTGTGATAAAAATGATGGAGTGTATGATGTGAATATGTATGATTATTATGTTATTTTATACACAACATGAAATGCTGCTACACATTACGATACAGTTTGTTATGATAAAATATAAGAATATGAGAAGATGTGATATGATCAATGAGATGTCGTAAATTATGAATTTATTATGAGCTGTGATTTAAAGCAAAATATTATGATACAAAACAGTATAAGATACAACATAAAAATATGATCAATGACGTGGGAGGAGGGATACTGTATAATAAAATGTAAACATTTGCAGCATTATAATGAGTTATATGATGACATACAGTAGATTAGATAATGACATATTATTTCATAACAGGACAGGAAGACAACTCTTTCCCCCGTGGATCAGCAGCCATAGGGGAAAAGAGAATAGCTAAACCTTTAAAAAATAAACATAGATTTCACAGTTTTGTCCGTTCACTCTTGTTACCTTTCCTGGCATTTGGACAAAAACTGTACTTCCAACTGATGTCAGATTTGTATGACAAGCTGACCGCTTTATTTTACCATCACAGGTCAATCTTTGACAAGAATAAATTGACTCCATTTAAGAATCGTAAATGAACACAGACTGGACTGCAGAGCTTGCTGGCCAGGAACAAAAATGTGTGACAAATCTGTAAAGTAATTACTGGGATATTTTAGTCTAGATAATAGTGATGTACTTTCTAAAAATGAAACGCAGGGCTTGTTTGAACATGCACAATGTCTGTCTGAGACAAACCCCCACAATGTAGTGAGTGGGAGATGTGTGACTAATGTGAGATAATGTTTCTTTAGAGGCTGACAAACTAGCTCCTCTGTCTGTCCGTCTGTCTCTCTGTTTGTTACCATGGCTATGATCACCTTGTTGCCTTTCTGTTCTTATGGTTACACCTCTAGATGCCCTGATCTTTTTTGCTCTCCAAAGTCTAAGTCTGAGAAAGTTGCCTGCGTCAGTCGGTCCATTAACTGGAGCTGGTTCTGCCTCAGTCGTCCCCGGGAGGCCGGCGGCTTTAATGAACTTACTTAATGAGGCAGAGAGGACCCATCTTTGTTCGCATCCCGGTGACCACGCCTGCCGCTGGCATGGACAGAAGAAGTGGCATTTGGGAGCAGATTACACAGATTTCACCCCTGCCAAAGTGTGAATAAAGCCTTTGCTGAGTGATGGATGGGTGCTGGGGGACATCACACCCAAACGGAGCCACCTCTGGCCCCAAGGGTCCGGAAATGACTGACAATAAAGTGAAGGGGAAGCAGATGAAAAAAACTACAAAGGAAAGGAGCGCTAAATCTTTTACCCTTCAGGAGTTAATAGTGATTATATTCCCAAACTGTATTGGGAATTATATAACAGTATGTCTCACAGCTCCAGACAGGACATATTGGCCAACTACTGGCTAAATACTGAGTTGATAACCATGACTAAGGAGTTTATCCGTGGATTATGGCGATGTGTGCGTGTGTGTGTGTGTGTGTGTGAGTGAGACCTTGACTGTTGCTGTGGCTGTAAAACAAATTGTCCTTCAGTAAAAGCGTAGCCCAGATAACCCAGTTTTCTCTAATCGAAACGCTCTCACTAAGCCTGAGAGCATCCAGAAAACCCAGACTGCTTTAAGAAAAAAACAGGGTTAAGCTTCAAACTGAGCTAAAATGTGTAAAGAGCGCAAAGAATGCTGAACGTACACAGATCGGATGGATCCAGTTTTCCTCTGCCTGGACTTCCTCCCCTCTTTTTTCCTCTCTTTTCCTGCTGGCTTCAAATGGAGCCTGAGAACAGACAACATGCACTTTGTTAAGACTTTACATCTAATGATAAAAAACTGATCATTAGTTATTTAAAAAATTGCTAAAACAATAAGTTTGAGGTTTATAGAAACTTCCTTGTTAGAATACAATGAGAATTCCCACCAAATTCATTACATGACAAAAATAAAGGCTTTTCTCCAGCCTTATTTAGTTGTAAAAATAATTTTTTGCATCATCATAATTTATTATGCCATAAAACAACTGACCAGAAAAATCCACAAGTAAAAGGAAAGAATTGTGGCATTTCTTTCTCTTGGGCCCCAATAATCAGCTGGTTTTGGTCAGGTTGAGTTTTAGACAAATATTGGGAAAAAGTTTTAATATTAACAGCAATGAGATGTGACTGTGGCAAAGCACAAGTGGGCATCATTTTCTGCAGGATATTTAAATCTAAGATTTTGAACCAAGGGAATGTTGTAACTCGACACACAAATAAAAACAGAAGTTCTCTAATGTTCTGCAAGAACACCTGGGATTTAACATTATTATCCCCCTCATTCTATGCTCTCATCAAACACAAACGACTTGTTGACTGTTTTTACAAGCTGTGCTACTGCTAGACGCTGTGCTAGTTAAAGTTAAGCCTCGGTAATGCTGGTTGTAAAGCTGCTTCTACGTAGTGCTGTTTACTGGTGACCTACCAAGATGGTGCTTTCCCATTTTGGCCATCTTCTTAAATTCTGGCTTGTCAGCACAACCTCTGGGTCTTAACTCGTGTTTCTGTCTTTCCTTGTTAACCTTTATCCAGACATGAGGACAGTGCTAACCAGCTTTGATCTGACATTATAAACAGCCCCTCCTGCTACTGTTGTTGTTTTTGGAGCTCTAATTTACTATTATGGATGCGTGACTGTGTCTGGGACAGAGCACATGGAAGGGGAGATAAAATCATCACTATGGTGACAACAGGATGCGGGCCGTCCCAGAGGGAGACGGGACGTTTAAAGAGAGTCAGACAGATGCTAACTCCCTAATGAACACTCACTATCACTCAAAAACATATTTTAAATAAGCACAAAAGTGTTTGCACACAGCCAAAAACAAAGTATTTCGTAGCTCAGACACTACGTTATGCTGTTGATCTGTAATTAAAACATTAAATATGGCCAGGATGAATGCACACACATAGGTTGGAATCCCTTATCTATGTCCACGCCCAAACAGGAAGCAGGAGGACATAAACATTATGGATGCAATTATGTGACTTTGAGGCTGGACCTGGCAGTGTGAGGCGCACAAACAAACAGACCCAGCAGAAATTTTCCTTTTGCAGAGTTCACAGGAAGAGCATGATTTACCATCTCTGAGTTTATTTACAGCAAATAGAGTTTAATGAGTAATAAAATTATCTGAAATCAACTCCTGAATACCTCAAAACCTCAGATTAGTTAAAAATAAACAGGAAGTTGCATGATAATAAAACATAATGGTGAAGCAGTCCTGTCAGAACCCATTTATGTAACGATTGCATCCCTGCACTAAATCCACCTTGCAACAAGCATTGGGTATTAAAGCCACTTTACAGCTGGCTGCTGAAAGGCTCCCTGGGGAGGATTTCCACCTCTGGTAGTGTTGCAAATTTATTAGAGGCCAATGAACACAGAAATGATGCGATACAAGCTGTTGGCCTACAGGTCTGCACCTGTGGACCAGCTTTACTAATCCGCAGGTACAAGCAGAAAACTATAGCAAAAAAAGGTTGGTATTTCCTTTATGACTTTGAAGCTTTTACCAAACTGAAAGTAAAAATTACCAGATTAAAAAAAAGAAAAAGTCTGCATATTGAAACTAAGGTACAAACTTTTACAACGTATAAGAGTGACGTCAACACCAACAAGATGTAAGAGTTAAAGTTACAGCCGAGTGCAGCTAAAAAACTGTAGATGATTAATTCATCATCAGCAGTTGGGGCCAAATGTTTGGGCGGGTTTGCTGCTCTGGAGCACAAAACATCAGCAAGAACCTTCAAGAAGTTGCTTTTGAGGCTCATCAATGTGAGAAGAGTCTAGTAGCAGCCAATCTGTGCAGAAGAGAACATCCCAGAAAATCCAACCCAGGGTCAGACCATTAAACATTCAAAGAAATTGCTAAAAAAAAAATCCCAAAAATCAACAATGTAAGTCCAGCAGGACTAAGTTAAAATGTTAGATGTTAAAGTCCATGAGTATGGCTTGTTTATAACAATTTCCAGGAGAAACTCTTTCCAGATCATTTAGATCTTCACAGCTGGATGAACCACCACTTCTGGATCTGTTTTCTTTATGTGGATCAGATGTTGAGTCATGTTGCACACGGCCATGTTTGGAAAAGCAAACACAACAAACCAACATGTCTAACACGATGGACATGATCTCTGGCTGCAGGACATGGGCACCTTGTAGTCACTGAGATAATCATGAACTCATCTGCATGCCAAAGTAATTTCAAATGTGACTCTTTCCATCCAACAATCTTGGGTCAAATCGGGTGAATGATCCAAGACACGACAGCAAATCTTCAACAGAACAGCATAAATAGAAAGCAGCCAAGATGTTGCAATGGCCCAGTCAAAGTCCAGAGGAGGTGGAACCTTAAGTGAGCTCTGCGTGAGCGAATGTGCACAAACCGTAATGAACTGAAGCAATTTCATAAAGAAGACTGGGACAAAACTTCTTCAAAATAGTTGTGAAAACAACAAGAGAGCATTCATTACCCTTGTTTAAAGGGAATTTTACACAGCTAGTGATCCTTTAAAAATTAAGAGCTTGATTTACTTAAAGTATTTGTTTAAAGGTTTGTTACTTTTTAAAGTAACAAACCTTACGCTCACGCGTCTTTCAAGAAACAGTTGAGTGATACTGATCACAGGTAAATTTGTGCTTTTCTTTATAAATTTACCAGTTTTTCCCAGACAGACATTAATATTATTTTGAAAAAAAAAAACTAGCCATGTGCTGAAAAATTGGAACAAGCAGCTGACAAGTTAAATTTCTTTTGAGCTCAAACTGTTGTACTTGATAAGTGAAATAGACAACACAAACACCAGGTTTCCTCATCCTTTCACAGATTTTATGATTCGTCATCTGTAAAATTAGTAAGGTTTTCTCTTTATAAGATCGTAACATATCATTAAATATAAAATGAGACCAGAGCGGTGTTACCTGGTAGTGGGTGTTGGCTGGAACTGTTCCTTTAACCTGTGGGCAGACATAGAAAGGAGAGCAGTGGGGTCAGTGAACAGCAGGTACTCCATGAATCTCCAGACAGATGACTGTTTTTATTACCTGCACTCGCACTGGCTGTGCTCTACAAAGGGCAGCTCGATGAGCTCGTGTTTCATGAAGGACGTTCTCATCAGCTGCACACAGAGCCGAGAAGAAAAATCATTTCACACTTATCATCTAACCAAAACACAGAGAGGTGTGTGTGTGTGTGTACCTCCATGGTGAGGGTGTGTGTTAGCGAAGGCACACACTCCAAGGCCTCATCGGCGCAGCAGCCACCACATCGCTTCACAGACACACAGGACGGGACGAAGAGGTGATGGATCTCCCCCGGCAACTCCCGCCAAACCTCCACCAGAGTGTCGCGAGGCTCGCAGCCGCTGCGGGAATACACCTCCAACCACCGTCGCACTGACAGACACACAAAACATGTTCCCGGTTATGATTTCACACCTTCAACTCCCTGCATGGAGATTCTCTGATGGATATTTTTGGGCATACCTTCCCGACCTTCCCTGGATCTGGGGGAGTCTGCCGGCCGCCAGTGAGCGAGCTGGAGAGACAGTAAAGATGGTGAACGTGAAGCTCAAATGTTTGCTTTGACTCAGTTAT
Source organism: Xiphophorus maculatus (assembly GCF_002775205.1). NCBI lineage: Eukaryota > Metazoa > Chordata > Actinopteri > Cyprinodontiformes > Poeciliidae > Xiphophorus > Xiphophorus maculatus. Next base: position 13,524,554 of record NC_036465.1, on the reverse strand, counting down.
AATTAAAGTTGAGCTCAAACTTCATGCTCTTGTATGAAGACATAGTTTGGTATTAAATTCAAGTTTTTTAGAGGTAAATTAAATGAAAGCCTTCTGCAAACCTCTGCATGTGGAGGAAGATATGCAATGAGCAACATTTTGCAGGAGTTTTAGGGTAGAAAGCAAAGCATTAACTTACTTATGAAAGTGCTGATAATATTTTAAAAACCTCTCATTACTTAATATTCCGAAACGCAGAAAACACAATATATGTGATGTCTGAAATAAGAGTAAAAATCTAAAACAAAAAATTCTCTGGTTATTCTTGCATTTAAAAAATAGTAAGTTAGTAATCCTAATTGACCTGAAACAAGACAAAGTTAGTCTGATTTAAAAACAGACAGTGAGAAAAGTGGTTTTATTTTTTAGAATCTATAGGAATATCTATACTAAATGCTGGGGATATTGTAATATGTACATTTTATGTATGTGAACACTGTACTTATGATCTTCAAAACACAAAAGAGTGAATAAAATTAATAAATGTGTGTTAAACATCTCACATTTTACTCCTAAAACACATAAAAGACAAAACTACATTAAAGACAAATAGATAAAGCAAAACATTAAACACAAAGATAACAAAAATAAAAGAAATTTCAACATAAAATTTTGTTCTGAAAGTCTATGTTGCATATTAAATATTAACATCACATATTCAGCATTTACTGTGCATAAAGGGCTAAATAAAAAAAATACACAAATGGTTAAAAATACATATGGATTGAGACACTATACATTGTCTGCTGTGTATATCAGCTTTATCCTGGCAGGATTGCTGGGGGGGGGATTTGGGAGCGGTCCGCGCTGGACAGGTTGCTAGTCCATTACAGGGACACACAGAACAAGTGACTTTGAACACTCAGTCAGGGGTACACACATTTAAGAGAGACCAGTTAGAGACTGGAGAGAGAACCCACAGATGCACAGGGAGAACATACAAACTGCATGCAGAACGGCCCCAGGCCAGGATTCAAACCCAGAATCTTATAATTTCAAGGTGACTATGCTACCAATTGTGCCATTGTGTAATCTGAAGTGCATAAAAGATCAAATAAAAAAAAGAGTTACTTTTTTATCAATTAAATGAAGGTTTTTAAAAATTCCCAAATAATACAACAGTTAATTAAACCATAATTTTGGAGCCTCAGTGTTTTTCTTTCTGTATCAGATTTAAAACCACGGCATGTCATTTGATGTTACTAATCCACTAATCCATATTTATTTCTGGAGTAAAGCATTAAATAGCTGCAGCCGTCCTAGTTTTATTGTCTCCAACCTCCGCTTTGACATTGTTGCGAAACCTGGCTGGAGCAAATCCAAAGATCAAAGTGTCTCTTGTTAATGAACACCACAATATTTCACACCTGGGATCAGAACATGACAGGCTCAATAAATCCTGGTTCATAGATAAGAGGAACAAATAATAATAAAAAGACCTGGAAACCTCTGAACTTTGATACTGAGAGTAACAGCAGGTGCAACAGCTAATTTAAACATCAAGGTACATTTTTGGCAGCACATTATACAACACACTTTCTGCACAGATGAGGTCTGCTGGTTTACTTGAAGTGAAAATGGCTGTGACCATGATCAAATTTCTGCTTCGTGATGTTGTAGAAGAGCAGGCTGCTCCATATTTGAACCTGTTGCACCTGCTACCTTTGCCCTCAAGCCCACAGCTGGATAAAAAAACACAAACTTCTACAAAGGTGCACAGAGGAAATGTCAATAGGTGAATTATACAAGATAAATTCAATTTGTCTCACTGTGACTGGTCTGCTGTGCATGCTATATATTATTTTGCTGTGTCAAATAGTGTTCTAATTTCCCACAGATGTCTAAACAACTTAAAGATGCAAACATCCTTTCTACATATTCTTGATCTTACTCAACACTTTTATTGTCAAGGGTGAAAATAAAATACTATTGAACCAAAAAGGACCCAATTCTTTTTGATGCAGAAGTATGTTGTAAGTTATGGAGGACTGGGTTGGTTGATCTATTTCGTGTTGAAATAAATGTAGTCTTAATTTAAAACGATGACTTCAGAATATCAGAAAACAGAACCAAAATCAGTAAGTTGTTGAAGTTCACAACTTACTGATGCACCATCATGCTGGCAGAGATAATTTTTGTTTAAACTGTGCTGAGAAGTGCTTTTTTGGTATTACCAAAGGAATAAAAATAACTTCAGATAGTAAGACCAGCTAAAAAAAAGTTGTTACTTAATGAAGTTTCTACCAGAGTGAAATGAACCAGAAGTTTTTAAGTGGCAGCCATAACCAAAGTCGATAAGATTTGTTTATATATATAAAATCTACAATTCAGTTTTCCCGAATTTCTCCTTACATCCTTTGTTGCACATATGAAGCCAAAGCAAGCTAAAGGCACAAGAAAAGACAAAATAAGAAAATCTTTTCCCAATTTGCATTATGGGTGCATTAAAAATGTTTTCAGATGTTTTTCCTAAGAGCAGAGTGATTTCTGTTAATTTTCTTTAATTATGTTCCGCATTGTTAATGATATTCTGTTTGTCCACAGCCATATGAATGATGAGCTTGATGAATGAACAGCTTGTCCACTCAGGGCTTCATAGATTGGTGACCTTTTATAACATGATGTGACAGACTTGTTACCAATTAAGCTAATTAGTTGTGAGATGTTCTCTTAGCTCCAGCCTTGTTGGCAGGACACATCCTGGCACAGTTCCTGTCGTTTGCTTTCAAAAATCACAGCTTACTTTCAAATATGTTGTTGACCTCAAATTTAAGAGTATACGTCCATTGTTTAAGTTCGAATTCATCGTGTCTTGTTACAGATCTTGTTTGAAGGCAACATTGAGTCCAAAACACATTTATAAAGGTCACATGTTGTTTTTATACACAGTATGCATATTATTTTATTGCTCGACAGTGAGCAATTATTTGGACAGTGAAAAATCCTACAATTTCTCCAGACTAGTAAACACATCATAAAATAAACAGCCAATTTGCTCTTTGCAAGCTGTAGAAAAAAAACATCTATATTATTATGTTGAGCTTTTAACCTTCTTTAAAATCTTTCAGCCAAATAGAGGGCAGGCTAGGAAATACACAGAGAGGAAATACACTTATAATGCTAATTATTTTCAAAGTTTTAATTATACTATTTCATAAAATAGTAAAATCTGATCTTGCTGTAAAGCTGCATCAAAGCATCTATTCAAATACTCACAGATACAAATCTTCAGCTCCTTGTGTGAATAATTAATGTTGGCTCACAGCAGGATAGCTTACTTTGTTCAGAAAATGAATGAATAATTTATGAAAAATCATAGGTCTAACAGTAAATCTTTTTTGCACAAATATTTCCAGTGACACAACTGATGTTTATTTTATGCAGAGCTATTGTGGATAGAATAAAAATAAATCATTTTGTCTTAAATGAAGCAGGTTTGTGTATTTGTTTGAAATACAAATTGAAATTGTTAAAATATTAGGAAGCAGTAATTTGTCTTATAAAAGATGTATACTGTATACAGCTGAGTTTTATTTCCACAGGTATCTTTATCTAATGACCTGGATAATATCACCTTTATTAGGCTGGTGAAAAAAAGAAATGACATCTTGGAGCAGATGTTTTATAACTCTCTTCTTATATGATTTGGCTGATTTCTTTTCATTTTTCATGATGTCACGAAAGGAAGCAGCATGTTTGAGGTGCTGACTTAAAATACATCCACAGACTTGTCTTTCTTTATCTCAGGTGTTGTGAATTAACCAATCAGAAGCTTGCAAAACTGTGACATCATCGTCAGGGCTTTGTATAAAAGGGCAGTATGATTTGTTTTCCAGGCACATAGTGCCATTTTATAGCACAATCAAGTAACTACATTAATTTAAGTTGTCATAAAATGCAATATATATCAAGTATAAATTAAAATAAAGTTTACTTTGTAATTTAATGCTTTGAACTGGACCTATGTCGCTTTTAAAAGTCCTGCTCTTTCTGAAGCTCCACTTTCAGGAAGTCATAACAACATCACTCCTCTATTAAACCTTTAACAAAGTTTTCACCAGTGTTTCACTGAGAAATAGCTCATATAATGAGCACCACCCAGAAAACCACCCAGGTGATTTTCACAGCTGAATGGTCGCCACTGGAGATTAAATGATTTCTCAAACACGAATGAAAGAATCAAGGCAGCACTCCATGTATGTTTTTGATTAGGAAATAACATTATAACATGATGTAAAGCTCAAAACAGCCGATATTACATGATACTGGCCCTTGAAAGACAAAATAGCTCCAGTGTATTTCTCTTTGATTTTTCTGGTATCTAACAACAGAAAAGGTTTAGTCTAATCTAAAGTCCAGATAAAAAAATAAAACGGCTGACCTGGAGAAAAATGTGAATGATCCATTTCCACCATCAGATTCTACTATCACAGCATGTCACAACATTTCACATGCTATTTTTAAAGAGTGTTATGCCCAGCAGTGTTATCTGAGTGTTAAAGTGATACCCAGTATATTTACTTTCATTAGTGGAGCATTACAATTTTCACACATTAAAATTGATCAGATATTTGGCTTTGGGTATGTTTCAAATGTAATGAGAACTATGGAAAAAGGTTTAAAGAAAAATAACTTTTCAACATTTCACATGTACAGTATAATGTATAATATTCTGCATGACAATATAATTTATGCAATATAATTGATCCAGCATTTTTACAACTATAAACAACCTAAATACATTTTCTTCCTGTGGAAGCAGAAAGAGTGAAAATAGACTTTACAGCTCAGAGTTAGTCTCTGTGTGCATGAAGACCAAGGCCACTTGTAAGGGAATGTAGACTTTGTCCAGTTGCCCCAGTTGTCCAGTTGAGAGTGGAGCACCTCCCTCAAAGTGCTCCACCCCCTGTTAACGCTCTCTCTCACACACATGTTTGACTCTTATTGATTCAACAGCAGTAAGTTAAGCTGCAACTGAGGCCATTTTGTGGCCGGTCTGAGCTAAACTATGTTTCTTCTCTATTTTTGAGACAACGTCTCAGATTAACTCCTTTGGCAGCCATATCTGCCTTTCCCTCTCATACACACACACACTCACACACACACGCACCCATTAAATATGAGTGCCAGCCCAGAGCCATCTGCACTGGCAGCGCTATCTGTCAACAGTCTAACCAGTCTAACTCCCAGCCACTCCCTAGGCCCACTGTACAGATGGGGCTGTGTGTGTGTTGAAAGGAGGAGACGAGACACCAGCGAGGAGAAGGATGACCCCCTTTTACAAATAAGCTGTCGGGGAGGCAGACGGCACAAAAGCAGAATGTCTCGGGGTGTGAAGGTGAAGAGGCTTTCTGGTGTTTCATGTAGTGTCTGGGATGATGAATGACTATAAGCTCCAGTATTATAGCGACAGGGTGCTGCTGCACTGCCTGTCCCTGATTCCAGCCTCCTGACATTAAAGCAGAACGTGCAAATTTGTCCTGCCGAATAAGCCCATAAATCACACCAAGGACCATGTTAGTACAGTCAATATGTGTTTATTATGAGCTATAACTTTCTGTCTAAATCATAGAAGTAAAAAAGACAACAATAGTACTTTTATGTGTAATGTGTGCTAAATTTAAAAACAGATTAACAAATAAAATAACTTAATCCTTTGTTGTTTCTGGAAGTATTTTTAATGAACTGTTTAAATTGATATCTTAACAGACTTCTTTTTTTTAACTTTTATAGGACTCACTAAAGCTGCTACTTGTTGTTTTTCAGACTATAAGAGGGTTTTGGTGGGGTTCTGGCAAAGCTCATCCACAACTTTTAGAGCCAGACACAGACTTAGCTGTTCACTGTGTTCCTATGAAACACTAAACAGATAGTGTAATCTTTCCATCTAACGCCCAAATGAAGACAAAACATACATTTAAATTTTACATGTAAACCTTGTTTTTTTATTGTAATGCTTAACAATTACTTAAAGGTGTGAACGAGTTTTTTTCTGCGCCACAATGTTTAAAAAGGTAAAACATTAAATTTTTCACATTTTATGAAAAAGGATCGAAGAACAACACCAACAAGTGCCAGAGAGGGGATTTTCCATAACCTGGCAACTTATTAACTGTCCTTATGATTGGTTCAAACCTGATCCAGCAAGAACTGGAAGGCTGAAGTTTTTACAGCAACATATAGTGTCACAAGTTCTTACACCACCTGCAGTCAGATGTCACTAAATCATTAAACATACTTGGTAAACAAACAGCATTATGAAGATCATGTAACACAGCACATGGGTGACACATGAGATTGTGGAGAAGTTTAAAGCAGGCTCAGGTTATGGAGGAATATCCCAAACTTTGAACAACTCAATCCATAATTTGAAAACAATATATCAGGAATATGTAGCATCAGTGGGTGTAATACCACAAACGCTGATGTGAAGTTACAAAACTGTTAAAATAATATATCCAAGAGAGTTCAAACATTGCATGGCACCAGCCTGTATCTCACTGTTGTTGATATCCACATCTCACACTGCCCAAGATCCTCAAGGCGACAGTGTTGGAAGCGTCAATGCTAAAGAAAAGATTATTTTATTCTAAGTGATATAATGGCAGCATGTATACTATTTCACAATTGCATGACTTTTTATTGGTCTTCCCTGGAGAATGGAAGACTTTGTAAGATGTGGCTGTCAGCCTAGTTGATCAGAGCAAGGAGTATAAATCAGAGAAGCATCCAAGGAGACCAAGATAAACTCTGAAGGAGCTGCAGATATCCATTGCTCAGGCAGATGAATCTATCTACAGGATACCTATTAGTCAGGCACTCCACAAATCTGCGCTCTATGGAAGACAGACAAGAAGAGAACCATGTAATGTTCTGCTTAAAGTTCACCACAAGCCATGTAGGGGACATAGTAAACATGCTGACAAAGATTCTCTGGTCAGATGAAACCAAAATTTTACTTTATAGCCTAGTCTGGATTATTGAAATTCTTTATATATCCCTAAATGCTGCAGCTTTTAGGTAGTACAAAGGAGCATGAGTCTATAACTCCAGTCTTAAAATCTGTTCATTGGCTTTCTGTTTGTCTTCGTACTGATTTTAAAATTTTACTGCTCACTTTTAAAGTTTTAAATGGACGAGACCCATCTGATCTTCTTAACATCCACACACCTTTGAGAGAACTCTGGTCAACCAGCCAGTTTCACCTTGATGTTTCAGGGTCAAAGCTAAAATGTAAAGATGATTGAGCGTTCATCGCTCACCTCTACCTGTCCATACTGCTAAGACTCCACAATCATTAAATGTCTGCTAAAAACTCATCTCTTTTCTCCGGCCTTTGACAGATTATGTATGAGGTGTTTAATAGTTAGTCGCTTAGTTTTAAAATATTACCTCTGTGTTTTGTTCATTTTTCTTACTGTTTTTATTCTATCGGATCTGACTGTGAAGCTCTTTGGTCAGCTGATATACTTGCTCCAGTCCTCATGGGCTGAAGTACTGCCAGTTTTAGATGTGTCTCTGCTCCAACACAGCTGATTCGAATGGTCCAACTACCTTCTCAGAGTGTCATTAAGTTCTGCAGAGGTCTGTTAATTAACTATCATTTGAGTCAGGTGTGTTGAACCAGGGAAAGAACTAAAACATGCATGTCACTGGCCTTGAGAACACCACTGTATTAAAAAAAAATCACAGGTACTAATGAGTGGTTTTAATCAGTACTTTTTTATGTGTTCAAATGGTCCAGTCAAAGTCCACACCTAACTGAGAATCTGTGCCAACACTTTGTCCTTCAGTCTGGATGAGTTGGGAATTATTTTACAAAGAATAACAGGAAAAATATTATAGTCCCTCTAAAATACCTGCAGATGTAATTTTTTTTAAATGTGTTTTAGGCCACACTTTAAAGATTTTTATTTTTAAAATATTTTAACCCCTTTTATAGCAATATGCCTCAAACCAACACACCATCAGATGTCTTATTTACACCCCTAATGCCGGTTGATGCATATTGAACACATACTAATTATATTTAAGAGCATTTTGTCGCCATATAGTGGCCGCAGTGAATTCTGCCAATCTTGGCTCATTTGTATGCTAAGTAACTAAATTTACACCTATAGCGTGTGTTTTATACAAATTAATAACCCCACTTAATTTATAGCCTGATAGCAAAAACACAATTAATTTTTATATATACTTATATGTATTTTTTTAACCACCTCACATATGCACTACTTCCTGTTGGTCTCATAAAATCCTAATAAAATGCACTGATGTCTGCGACCAAGTCCAGGAGCTTTGAGCACCTTGTTAAGACTGACGTATAATGAGACTCACATAGCGTCTCTGGGCATAAATGACTGCTGATTAACTCCCCTACAACATCCTGAAGGTCTGTGTTTGTTAGTCACATGACCTGAGGTGACAGGTGTCATTGACCTAGGGGATAACTTCTACAAAAGCAACAAAGAAAACCTTAGCCCCGCAAAATGAGGCTCCATGTATAATTATCACCCCGCACTTGCACTAACCCCAGGGGTCAGATGAAACATATAAAACATACCTTGGCATGGAAGGTCGGTATTCTGGTGAGCAGCAGGAACTGAAACATTCCTAAAATAACTTGAAGCATAATCCCCATCGTGCAGGAGTCAAAAGGCGCACCTTAAAAAGTATTTTTGGTCCAATCCAAAATAAAGAAGAAGAAAGAAAGACTGAGTAGGTGGCTTGTGTTGGTTTTCTTCGCCGGTTACAGACGCAGATGTCCCGCTTTCATTCTCCAGTCTCCCTTCCTTGAAAGCGCTCCCAGGGTGGCATCATCAATGCTGGAATATCAACTTTGCTTTCTTGCATTTGGGCTTAAATTAGAGCAGAAACATACCCAGTATCAGTTTCCAGACTAAAGTAAGTTCAGCACAGACGGAGTGTGCCTCTCTGTGTGTGTTTTTAATGTATAACCTTGGGAGCACAGCAGCAGATTCGGGCCTTTGTCTTGAAAAATGAATGAACTTTAAATTAAAGCCCGTTTCTTTAATCAGTCCCGTTTGGCTCTGATCCCTTGAAGCCAGTGATGATGTGGGGGGTTCCAGCCGGCGTGGCGTGACGGAAGGATTATACAGATTCCCGCTGAAACGTGGAGCGATCAGAAAATCCTGGCGTGTCTATAAGGAACACACACACAAAAAAAACTGCATCATCCAGGAATAGGACGTTTTATCCGGTGAAGATCCGCCGTGCTGAGGAACGGCGCTGCATATTCCTCTCCTCTTACTCGGTCACGCTTTCACTACACTGTCGCTCCAAATTAAAATGTGACGTCTCCTCTCCAGGCGCATCTCTCCGCTGTTTTCTTTCTTTAAAATTACCTCCTTATAAATAACCCCTATAATCCCGAACCTCCTCTGACATGGAAGTGCATCTGCGGCTGAGGCAGCGCAGCAGCAGCAGGGCAGTCCGCACACACAGAGACACAAACGGAGCCAGAAAGAGCCGCGGAAAGGTGCAGCACTCTACATTTGTTATTGTGATCGCTTTCCTCGCTTCCTTTGCCCTTGAGACGCACGCAGCGTAATCATTGCGCCGCCAACTTTCTTCCGAACGGGACAGGCGCACTGGATACAGGTGCAGCGTCTCTATTGGTCCCAGAGTGAGGGATCAGGGGGCCTAGGGGGGCCCCCACTATGCAAGAAGGGGAGCGTGGCGGTGCTTGCCTCTGAGGACACGGGGGTCATGCCTCTGGAGGATTCCTTTAAAATTCAGTTAGCCTGAGGGGCTATAAACCAGCACATGTTGAGCCTCATATGGTCAGATTTAGGGGAATTGTATATTGAGAAAGCTGAAAAACGAACTCAAGAGATTTATACTCTTATAATTGTACGTTATCATCAGCTTTTTTGACTAAATAAAATATCACAAATTAAAATACTGACTTTTTAAATATATTTCTTCCAATCAGCACAAGTTCAAGATCATGTAGGGAACCTAGGATGATTTTTTTAGGGGTGACACACTTTCAGTTAAACCAGGGGTGTCAAACTCCAGTCCTCAAGGGCCGGTGTCCTTTTTAGATGTGCCTCGGCTGCACCACACCTGAATAGAATAATTAGGTCATTAAGACTCTGGAGAACTGATCTACACAAGGAGGAGGTAATTAAACCATTTCATTCCAGTGTTTTGTACCTGTGGCACATCTAAAAACTGCAGGACAGCGGCCCTTGAGGACTGGAGTTTGACACCTGTGAGTTAAACCCACAAAAACATATCACTTCAAAATGACCATCACATCGCTTTACTTTAGTGAAGTAGGAAATAAGTTTGTTTGTCTGATTTCCACTTCCATTTGTTGTGCATATTTTTTTTTAAGTTTTGTATTCTTTTAAATGTAATATTCACACATAGGAATACACAACATAACAGCATTAACATGAATGGTATCAGTTTAATAAGTAAATCTGGGCCGATATTAGTAGCAGGTGTAATTTATATCTTGTTGCTGTTTGTGTTCAGGGGGTTGGCCATGTCGGGTTTGTTTGGGGATGTGACACTGATGCAACGCAGGACAGTGGGATGTTTACCTGAAGAGGGAAGCAATGTTAGTGGTGTGGTTATTTTCTCATGGTATCGAAAGGGAATGGAAATGTATATTAGTAAATGTCTGGTTTCGGGCATAGTAGTAATGATAATGTTCATGCTGCCCAAAAGTTCTGCATTGGTGCGTCCTTTTCCATAAAAATCTGAATTTAAAAGCACAATGGGACAGTTACATCACAACAATAAATGTTTTCCAGTTTTGCTTGGATACATTTATATGGCTGTACTTGTAACTTAAAGGATAAAACATGAGTTTGATTAATCACAATATTAATCTTGGTCCATTTTTTAAATATTGTAGTAGATTAAAGTCATAATTTAGCTTTTTTAAAAGTTGGTCCATTCCTCAAGTTTTAACTGCTGCAAAATATGCAAATAAGACTGTATGAGGGTTAATGGTGGATGTGGGGAATTTTAAAAGGAGGGCCACAGCCCCCACTTCACCCTGCACTGATGGCGCTACTGTTTAATAAACAGGCTCATTTAACAAATGTAATTACACACCCATTAGTAGCCCTGTTTGAATGGTGTGGTTGTTCCACAGGATAGAGATAAATACAGCACAATCATGAAATAGTTTATTTTTAAAATTTTTGCTAGAGCTATTCGTTTCTCGTTTATGTACTTTTCTTATGGATTAATCTGAGTTGTTAGCTACAATTTGTTATAAAGTAGCTGTGTAATGACATTTAAGGCTCTACTACTAATTGGTCTCTTTTGTGCCCCATTAATGTAGTCACTATGAATACATTGCCAAGGTGTAATTACGATTGTAGAATCACTCATTTTAATAATAAAAAATCTTTACTTTTGTAAGCATTAATGCGATTCTGGATTGATGGAAAATGTAACTTGTTTTAAATTAGTTTTAAGAGACTTTTGTTAATCCTTGTTACTAGAAAACCTTAAATGAGGCCACTTGTTAACTTTGATGATTATTCTTTAATACAAAGACTTTTTTTTAAATTGCCACTTTACTTTCTATTGTCTGTCGAACAAAAACGGCTGGAGTATTATTCTGGGGTTTGACTGGCAGTTTTCTCTGCATCTCATTAAACTAAACATGAAAGTCAATTAAAACTTTATTCATAGCTGCAGCAGCTCCTTTCCCATGAGCCATGTCTTTCAGTCCTATATCAGAGTTTGTGTGTGTGTGTGTGTGTGTAGGCAAGCTGACACCACAATCTCAGTCATTATGGTGTGTTTGGGTTATGCTGGCACACTCACACGCCACATGAGGGTGAGGGTGTCTGCGAGCGATGCGGGGACGCACTGTGTTATCTCCCGCTGATGTCTGAGGGCGGGGGCCGCTGGTGAGAAGAGGACTGACAGGGAAAACGGTTGTTTGTTTCCTCAGAGCTCAAAACTGGTGCATCGGCCCTTTGAAAAGGGAAAGCCTGTTTCTGCTTCATGGAGTTGCACATAAAGACAAGTTTCAGCTGATAATTTTAACTCCAGAACTTTTATTTTGCTTACTGCTGACGCGATGGAAAAACAGTTTGGATTTCTGAAGCAGAACACATTAATCATTGTCCAATAGCTACTGTGCTGTTGATCATTAAAAGGCAAATGTTTAAAGCCTCTTGTTATCTCTGCCAAGCAGAGGAAATTAATGTCACAGTAGAGGATATCAGTAAAAAGATCATCTGAAAAATATTACTTTTTTTTTTTAAATGAAGCGGTGTCTTTTTTGACAAAGCAGACAAGAAGAAATAAATTGATCTTTTAATCACTCTTCTCTGGCGTCCCTGTAGGGAAAATACATAAGGCCTTCATCCAAAGACAGATAAACACAAAACTATCTCTCTAAATCCAAAATAAAATCAGAGAGGCAGAATGGTAAATTTTGGCTCTGGATTTTGTATTACAATCACTTATTTGCTGTTTTTTTTTGTTGCTTATTTCCATAAAATCCACACTTTTGCAGTGTTATTAAAATTGACTATAAGTAAAAAGATATAACATTGGTCGTTCATCATGTCTGTTTAAAAAAAACAAGCATGAGTTATGGGTAAAAATGCAGAACATCCCTGCAGATGAGTCAAATATAAAACAGCTGAGAACTCAGGTTGCAGTTAACCTGAAACACGTTGCCCTCTCTGCGCTCTGTCCAAAATGAGACAAATCATCCTTAAGAATGTCAATTAACCAATCAGCTTCTTTTAGAAACATCCTGGTGTTTATGAGGTCCTCTATAAATCTGATCAGCCATCAGAGTTCAGGCCGAAAACAATAATTGAAAAAAAAAAAAATTCCTATTTTACAGTGCGAACACTAAAGAGGTCTGTGAGAAATGTGCAGGCTCACATCTCCTCAAGTAATTCATAAATCATAAATAGTTCAGCAAAGTAGCCCAGTGATGTCAAGTGCCTTGAAAAACCGCCACACATCACTGACTTGTTCGCATTTTGTCACATTACAACTAGACTTCAAAGCATTTACAGGCCAACAACTTTACAGTAAGGGGGAAAAAATCCTCAAATAAAAAAGAAAATTCTCAAATAAAAAGCTGAAAAGTGTGGAGTGCATTTGTTTTCTTCCCTTTCATCCATCCACCTTAACTAACAGACCAGGAAAGGAGAACGTTAATCAGATAAGCAGCATAAATCTCTGGAGGGGCTGCAGAGATCCACAACTCAGGTGGGAGAATCTGTTAACAGGACAACTATAACACACTCCACAAATCTGGGCTTAATGGAAGACCGACAAGAAGAAAGTCATTGAGAGAAAGTCACAAGTAGTTCTATTTGAAGTAACAGCAAACCTATAGAAGAAGATTGTCTAATAAAATTAGACAAAAGTTAAACTTTCTGGCCTTTATACAAAACACAACGTGTGGACAAAAGCCAAGACTGTCTCTCTCCTGGTACAAACCATCTTCACAGAGAAGCATGGTTGTGGCAGCATCATGCTGTGGAGATGCTTTTCTTCAGCAGAGACTGGGACGCTGGTCAACACTGAAGGAAAACCTGTTGGAGGCTGCAAAACGCTGCAGGCCGTGGTGGAGGTTCACCTTCTGGCCAAAGTGCAGCCAAAGCTACACTGAAAAGGTTAAGATTAAATTCATGTGTATTACTATTAGAATGGCCTAGTCAAAGTTCAGACCTAATTCCAATGCAATACAGAAGAAGGATGAACATTGATTTTACGTCTCCGTGTGCAAAGCTGCCACACACCCTAAATCGACAAATATCTGCGGTAACGTTAAAAGCTTCAATAAAGTTCTGAGTTTTTCTTCCCCTTCACGTGTTAATCAATCATAACATGGAATCTCAGTAAAACACACTGAATTTTTTCTTTGTAACGTGACAAAATGGGTAAAAGTTGAAGGGGTTTGAGTAGATTTGCAAGGCACTGTATACCTGAGCGTGTTGTAGCAGCAACACATATGTGGCCAAAGGAAAGTATCCCACATCCCCATCCTGACCCGCTAAGTCAGGATCTCATCTGAGTTCAAGCAGAAAGCTGGAAAAATAACCTCTACCAGTTGCAAAACTAAAGTGAGTTCCTCCACGTTTTCAATCTGCAGGAGAGCGCAGGAGGAGATGCTCCTACTTCTCCGGTCCGCCCTTATTCATTTTCACTTTCTCCTGAAAGTCGGCGTGTTTCTGCCGCAGGATTTCTGTCTGCTTCTTGAAACCGTTGACCCTGGAAGAGAGCAGAGCGGAGCGTCAGCCTCCAGCGCCAGACACTCGATGCTTGGAAGGCGGTGCGCTCACCTGGCTCTCTCTTTGGCTTCGTTGTAGATTTCTGTTATAGCTCTATCTTTCTCGTCCATGAAGCTATTGTGAACTTCTTCCAGTTTCCTGAAAAAGTTGGAGAAACAACTGTTCACTGTTTGCTTGACCTGAGACCCCCCTGAGTTTATGAGTTTGTTCAGCTGTTATAACAGCTGCTCAGATTCACAAAGAAGTGAATCTCAGCAAACACAAGAGGCACAGGGTCATTGTGTGGAAACAAATACGAGGAAATGAGTGGCGAGGTTGTGCCAGAGCACATGGCATAGAGGCATGCAGGAAAACACCCCACTTAACCGTGCAATAAAGAAAAGGTTTCCTGATGATTTTTTAATAGAGAGGCCTGAATATTTCAGCATGAGGTACGGAGATAGTTACCTGAAGAAGACTGCATGCGCTCCGACGCTGAATACCATCGTGATGATACAGTAAATCACCAGCCTGAAGTTCCTCCTCTTCTTCTGCTTCCTCTCCTCTGCAGTCGCCTCTGGAGACTGGGCATGACGAAACTGCTCCCAGTAACGAACGTTGTCGTTGGTAGTAGTGCTGGGAGAAGGAGGGAAGAGAAATACATTGGTGATGATCAGAAGTGACACTAACAGACTGAATAGAGGCGAGTAACTGAGCTGAAATGCGCATAAATCTCAACAACTTTTTGTTTTCTCTCCCGACAAAAAAGAACATCAGATATTTTAATCACCTGTGAGGTTGATTCTATTATTTTCTCTTTTTTAAATGTTACAGCGTGAAAAAAATGCTTTTTCTGTCAACCTTAAAGCACTACATTTGTGCTAAAATCATTGCCATGGCTTATTAGGTCAGGCGTACTTTCTATATTTGCTCACAGAACTCGAGGGAGCCTACGAGAACTAACTACATCAAGTCTCAGTTCATCCAGTTTTGACTTAAATTTTCAGAGGAACGTTGTTTAGCCATGTACCTGTCACCTACCAGTCATTCAGGTCATAACAAGCTGTTTAATCTGAAGTCATGACCTCAATGAATGACGAACATGCAGTAATAACTACATTTAATGGGTCCGCCGGTAAACATGTGTTAATGGGCTTATGATAAAGTCAACTTATGATGCAGTAGAATAATTGCACACTGGTGGCACAATTATCAGAAGTCCTGCTGTTAATTCTTTATGCAGTCTCCTCATTCAAATAGGACAGGACTTCGTCTTCTACTCTAACATTTCACAAGGTACAACGCAACAGCTGGAGACGACCAGCTATGCAGTTACTCTACTAAATATCACCAGCATTCAACAGAGGCCTTTCTGATAATGATGTACATCCAATCGGTAGAGACAACACATTTTCAGTTTTCTGGTACAGGCCACCAGATTTTTAATTTAAAAAATACTGTTTTGTTTTAAAGTTCAGAGAGTTCAAGGTGCTCTGCGATCTGACAAAACTCATAGAACATTTGCCAGCAAAACAGCCCCTCAGCATTACAGATTCTTGACTGTAATTAACAGTGAAGGTGAGCTGATTTTTTTGAACATTAAACCCACCTGGAGAGTTTGTTGCTAACTCCTCACATCCCCAAATCTTAGTCTCACCTAAACAAATCATACAATTCCCGTTGAAGACTCTGTAGCATTTAATGAACTCCACCTTTATGTTTGTGATGGTAGAAAAGTGGAGACGTTTTATTGTTGGCACATACTGCAAATAGAATCTAAAAGTTACCATGTGCAGTTTTAGACCAGAAGATGCCACTCATTGCTGCATTTTTCTAAAGAGCAACACATTTATCTGTTAAATAGAAGCTTCAATGTTTCTGACACAGCTAAAGTCCAACAGTCTCCTCTTTGTCCCCATGACACAAAAAACCATTTTTAAAGACGCCAATTGACTGAATGTTAATGTTCTCTAGCGCGACGCTCTGATGTACGTTGGAGATGTTTATCAACACACATCTGCCTAACTCTAACGACATGTTCTCTTGTCTTTCCTGGTTTGAGTAGCAAATATAAAAAAGGGCCTCAGCGTTGTGTTTTATTTTTTCAATTAGGCAAATGGAGAATCACAGATTATTAATTAGAAGGTCCTAAAAACTCTGTTCAAATTAAAAAAGAAGCAATATAAAAAATGCTTGTTAGCTTCATTTTAAAGGGACTTTGCCTGAAATTTTGTGAAACTTTATAAATGTACTCAGAATAAAAGGTTTGATTTTTCTAAAGGTTTTCTATGTGAGATATAGCTACTGCAACAAAAGATTGGATAATTCTTTAGGCTTTTAAACATCTTCACAAGTCAAATGCTGCAGCAGAGCACCGACCAATCCAGTGTGAGGCCTTACCTTCTGTACATTGTGTGACCAGATGTTGATCTGAAGGCCTGCCCCCCCTGGTATGGATGCTGGAGCTTAAGGTCATACTCCTTCCTGCTCAGCTCTTTGCTCAGCACTCTGTAGGCTTCGTTCAGCTCCACAAACTGACTGTGCAGCTTCGGGTTTGACGGGTTGCTGTCTGGGTGCAGCTGTGGGACGAGCGAGCCAGAGTCAAAGATGTGAGATACTCTGCTTGAGGGATGTTTTGCTTCCATTGGTATTCTTATATATTCAGATGCGCAGTTTTAAATTCTGACTGAGATTAATTTTACTTATGGAGTGAGATGCCTCAATCCTAAATTATAGCAGAATCATGCCATAAAAATAAACCTTTATCTTGATCACTCAGGAAACTTCTCCATGAAAACAGGCAGGAAGCTCCATGTGAAAACAGTTAGCAAGCTTAGCTTATCTTAAAAAATGCCACCCCCTTGTGGTTGGTTAAGTGCAGAGTTTTATTAGCATAGTACCTTTTTTGATTTGTCAAAAAAAGCATTCTTTATTTCGTCCACAGAGGCATCCGATTTGACTCCCAACAGGTCATAATAGCTTGCAGCTTTTCTGTGTGGATAAAGATAATAACTCAAAAACAAGCTGGCAATTAAACCTGAACAAATTACACAGAACACACCCACACACCCACAGAGTAGATACACTTGCCTTTGTGCAGAGCTGAGAGATAGCATCCGCTGTCCACTCTTGTAGCACCAAATACAACTCTGACATAGTCGCAGCTGAGCTTCCAGCTGCATGACGAAAAATATTCAACTTTGGCCTGCAACAAGGACAGACATTTTACTCAGCTGCGATTTAAAATTTGCTTATTTCTTGTTTAATGAAGAGATAAATCATTAAATGCACAAGGCACCTGTTATGACCTGGATCAAAGGCCACAACAAAAATGGAGAACAAGACACAGATTTAAGTTGTGTCTTGTTCTTAATATTTTGGTGCTTTAATAGATGAAAATCTTTCTTTGTAGCTAATATGATAAAGTAATGCCGAGAAAACTCAAGAAACCCCATGATTCCACAGCTTGCAGAAGCAGCAATAATTCTTATTAGTTGTTTTCAGTAACACTGTCAATTTCTCACATCGTTTTAGAGGAAGATTCAGTCTTTTAAGGTTTGTAGAAAATAGTTTCTACACATTTCTCTCAAGGTTCTACACCAGCTCTCAAATCAAGATGAGGTCTGGATTTTGAGTGGGCAGTTGCAACAACTTGATTTCCTTCTTGTTCAGCCATTCTGCTGCACATAACTTTGCAAACCTACGTTGTGCAGCCATGTTGTTTTCGGTGAGACGAGACATTTACATGTCAAATAAAACATTATAATTGAGGTTTTTTCACAGTTTGGCCTCAGAATCAATTTGGTTGGATGCCCATTCCAGGAAAGATAGGAATAGGTCATAAGTACTTTCCACTTTTGAATAATTGTCATCACTGCAGAATTATGGATGTTAGATAGTTTTGAGACATTCTTATCATCCTTTCCAGATTGAATGGTGAAAACATTGCTGATGCCTTTACACCTAGATGTTGTGAAAACACACACCTGTGTGCTTCCAACCAGCAATAATCTATTTGACTAATTTCCAGTGTTTACCTTTCACTGTGTTTCCATTGAAGCTGTTGAGCTGGGCAGCTGCAACACATCTGTCAGCAGATGACTGCAAACAACAACACACACAAAGGGTTGAGAACAATCACAACACAGCTATTGAAATCCACAACTTGTCAGCCTAGTCACTGCATCAGTAAGCAATTTCAGAGGTAACAAAGACAGTTACTGAACTGGTGTTTCCCCCTATAACTTCTAAGAAATGATTCCAGCTGTCAATCAAAATACAAACTGAGTTGACAGAAAGAACACTTAGTTCTGCTGCTAACGCTAACCCCCGGTTTAGCATTAAGTGTCTACCAACTCTGCTGTTAGATGGCAACAACATCAATTGTTATTCCTATTATTCTGCTAGATGTGAAACATAACTATTAATCAATATATAAGCAGAAGTTAAAATGAGGAAAGGTGACATACCAGATGAGATCAGTTTCGTAACGCTCCAGTTTTCCAATATATCAAGCTAGTAGCATAACGGGCACCGGAAAGGAAGTTTACTTTCAAAATAAAACAGACAGTTTACCGACCAAAGTTTAAAAAGTAGAACAGAAATATTTGTCGTCACTACCACAATTTTTTTTGCCACGAAAAGCAATTTATTGACAATGTAATAACCTATATTTTTTTTCATAGTCAATGTTTTTTATTGGTCTAAAATAATAAATCCTGGCATTAGCTTTAAATGCCTTAAAATGTTTCTCTATGATTCCGAGATGTATGAGAACAGAGTTCCTCTCTTTTTAAAGGAGAAAATAAATGCTTTTAGAAACATCAAAGAGGAACACAGTGTTTAGATAACCTACCACAATGCTTAATCTTTGAACCATTTTTAAAAAATTTTATATTTACGTTGAAAATTACAAGAAATGTATGTGGGCAACTTGACGGAAAACAGAGCAAAAAACACTCCACTAACTTTTCCACGATGGGCAACCCTGCGATTACCTTAAGTCAGGGGTCGGCAACCAATGGCTCCGGAGCCACGTGTGGCTCTTTCATCCTTCTGTTGTGGCTCCCAGTGACTTTGGGAAATAGAATATTTTATTAAAATTAAATCATTAAAAAATTATGAATTAAAATCATTTCAAAATAAATTTCTAAATCTGAAGATTATGGTAAACTTGTAACATTAAAACAAAAGTTTTTAACATTTTTAGCACCCAAAATATACGTCATGTCCGCCGATGTGCGACAGGCATTCCTGGCGAACCACACATGTCTGGCAGACCGCATTTTTTTAGCGCACTGATTTATTGACTTTTTGATCCTTGCCTGGAAGATACATCATGAATAAATCCAAGAAAAGGAAACATTCTGAAGATGGCAGAACATTTAATGCTACGTGGACAGATCATTTTGCTTTCACCGCTGATGAAACTGGTTCACCTGTCTGCTTAATATGTGGCGAAAGACTGGCAAACAACAAGAAGTCAAATGTTGAAAGACATTTCAAGAGCAAACACTCTGTCTGTGCTAAAAAAATATCCCGAGGGAGAGGAGAGAAAAAAAGGCCGTTTTCGGAGCTGATGCGAAAGGCTGAAGCGTACGGAGCCCCCTAGGGGACATGGGGGATTTTTTTCTTTTGCGTTACCTCGCAAAACTTTTGCGTTCCAAACAGTTAATAATAATAAACATGTTTTCACTGAGGCTCTGTAAGAGCCATATAAATGAAATAAGTAATTATTGATATGACAGGAGCACGCGACTTTGACACTTAGGTGTGTCGACGTGGGAGTGACGTCACCAGGTATGAATGGGAAGGTTACTGGCTTTGTGTGTATTAGGAAGCGGTGAGCGGGGCGGTCAGTCCTTGCAAAGTTTGGAGCCTGATAATCAAAATGGAATAAATCGATAATTGTGACAGAACAAAGAAGAGGTTTGGAGTTGATTGATACACAGACAGATGAGATTCCCCAAGATAACCCAGTGCGGCCCTTTACCATCATTAGTTTGTCGTGTTTTTAATAATAAAAACTTAATAGTAAAAACTGTTTGGCGCAAAACACTGATTGAAAATCGATTTATTTTTTACTGCATGTTTATGTCTGTTAAGGCTAACATGGAGCGGCACTGAAAGCAGCTCTTTAAACCATTTTTATTTCTTTCCTACTTACGGAAGGTTTCTGTTTATATCGTAGGTTTGTGGTGCCTTTCTATCCTAAAGAAATATATAAAACTTCAGATATTTCACAAAAAGATATTAACATTTATGGAAAAACCTCACATAACCATTAAAGCAGAAAACACGGCGCCCACCGTAAGAAAGGCTTACAGTATTCAATTATGCTGCATAACTGACCAGTACAGTATTGCGAGGTAAAGCAAAAGTTTTGCGAGGGAACGCAAAAGAAAGAAATTCCCCATGTCCCCTAGAGGGCTCCGTAGTACCGTACTACGGGACACAGAAGCAGACTGCGCATTTTTTGGTTTGCTTGGTTCGTTCAGTGCCGGTGGATAATATTTGGATAAGTTTTGATTTTTATCTCCTGAATAAGAGGAGGACAGGTGACTGCATTCTGTTTCTATTTTTCCTTCAGTGCGGGTTGGGTAAGTTTCGATTTTTATTTCTTAAATACAAAGACCCAAATAGACAAGAGGGTATTTTGCTTGAAATTGAGCATCAACAAAGTGTAAAATGCGTTTTGTTACATGCAGAAATAAAATTTTGTGTTCTCTGCAGCAGTTCGTTGATTTCATAAACGCAACATAGTATCGATTTTTGTACATAGCATATAGGTTTTATATATATGACGTCAAAATGGGTTGTGGCTCCAAGTGCTTTCTTTTTATTGGGAGGCGGTCCGAAATGGCTCTTTGAATAGAAAAGGTTGCCGACCCCTGCCTTAAGTGGATACATAAATTTGATTTTGATCATAAGATAATAGAGACAAGCATTTCAGTTGTCATAAATAAGCGATCTGTCTGAGCAAAAGCATACATTTTTAATCATTCCATTCCACAATCAACTGTAATTTTACAGTTTGACCACGCGGTGGTGGTATTGAGTATACTTTTGACATCTGACGTAGACTTGGGGAAAAGAGGAAGAAACGACTAGTGTTTTGAAAGGTAGTTCAGCCTGGAGAAAGGAAGCAAGCACTAAACTACCCAAGCAGGTGAAACATGTTATTAAAATAACTTTTAGGATAAACTAGTTAATGTTTTGCATGCTAAATTTGTTAAATAACATTATTTGCCAGTACTTCGTTTCATTGTTACTGTGTTGTTTGTGTTTTTCGTGCTGCTTAGGATGATTGTTCATTTAACTATTTGCTTAAATCCAGTGAAAGTGATCTAAAACTCTAAAATACATTTTTAACCCTTTTATATCAGGTCACCGTCAGCGTCAGATCATTGTTTTGTTAAGTTTGATTGGTTTAAAACATCAAAGAAGACGAATCTAACATTAAACCACACCTTGCACCTCTGCAGGTTAAAGAGTAACATGAAGTGTATCTGTGGAAGGGGTCACTGATTATACAGTAACCACCAAAAACTGTTAGCAAACAACTACATTATCTTAACAGTTTCAGACTAATGTGTTATATACGCTAATCAAGACATAAAATTTTAAATGCTTTTAATTCAAATTATAAACGTTCGCAATGTTAATACTTTTTGCTATATTCTCAGAAGGAATGTATTTGCATCTACAAATACTTTTAAGCACAGCCATATACTGGTCATAATTGCTAAGAGTGCAGTAATTCAAGATACAGTGACATAAACTATTGAGTTCACATGCATAGGACTGACAGAGTCAGGAAAAGCAGGTGCATGGACAAAAGTTAAGATTCTTAAGTTATCTGAATAGCAAATAAGTGGCACTCATCCAGAATTAATATATGTTTTAAGAGTTATAGTTAGAATGGGAAAAATAATGACTCTTTGGTGGGATTTGTTACACAACACAAATCTGATCCACACAACCTTCCATTCTCTTTAATGACCAAAACAAAACCAAATCATGCACATTTGGACAGTGGAAAAAGCCACTAATTAGTTTCTCTTTCTAACTCCAACTTGTTTTATCTCTTGAAGATGCAATATTAAAACTAAACATAGATATTACGTTCATCCAGCTTTTGTCTGATTTGTTTGTCCTTAGTGTTTCTATTTGCTTACGACGAGTGAACCAACTCAGATGTTATTCTCCCTGATGTCTTTAAAATGATTTACACATATTTTTTTTTCTTTAGGTTTAATCTCACCTGTTATCAGGATACAAAACGTCATTGTCTTCATATGATGATCACGACCAGTTAAAGGGCCAGGTTGGGTTTAGAGAGAGTAGTGGACTCCAGTGATCATCCACAGTAAACATGATGGACCCTGAAGTGTCTCTTCTGCTGGACTGTGCACACTGGAGCGGGCTGCTGGAGCACCAAGTACAGGTGGAGCTTTCAGACAGGTACTCAGATCTTAACCGATTTGTAAACGTATTGTTTTATTTCCTCATATTTTCCTTCCAATCAGCAAGCTATTCTTATATTATTTTTTTAATGGGTCGTGGTCAAATTGTGTTTTCATATAGGATTAGTTTTTCTTAATTCTTTAACAAAAGTTAAAAACATGTTTTATTTAATTTAAAACACATCCTGTATCAAGGTTTTATCTATAAAAGCTATCTTTTTGTTAAGGAATTTACTATAATTGTTTATTCATATTATTTTTTTTTTTGTTCAACCTTTTTTTAAGCAAGAAATCATCATTGAAATTAAGATTCTCTTTTACAAAGGAGGCATGGCAAAATTTAGTTAGTTTAGCTTCAAAACAACAACAACAATAAAAAACAGCACATGAACCAGTGTTGATGCATAAAAGAAAACTTTAACTTGCATCTTTGGACATATTGTTCCCAGCAGCCTGTTACTACGACAAAGTATGTTTCATTTTATTTTATTTATTTTATAAATAAACATATGAAAACCAAAAGCCTCTGATAACTCTTAAAGAACTGTTGAATAAATTTTTGAGAGATGAAAGTAAACTCTGGATTATTCTTCCCTCAGATTCAACAGGCAGACAGATTCTCTTCTTGAGCAGGACATAAATCAGATTTGGACCAAACGGCTTTCCAAGGAGACGTGGCTTTTTAACGGAGCCAAATTCAGGCTACATTCCTTCTGCTTGGCCTCTCCAGAGAACCTCAGCTGCTTTCAGTCTGACTGTGGAGAGCAGCAGGGCGGTGAAACAGCTCAGCACTGTGGGGACTTTATTAACGGCTGTATACTTCAGACAGAAGATGGTGGAGGAGTCAGTCAGAAGATATCACAGCCAAAACATCACCCTGGTTCTGTCCTCACGCTGAGGCTGGGCCTCACCTGCTACAAGGACTACCTGGGAACAAACTGGTCTGGTGAAGTGGCAGAGCTCCGCCGCCGTGGGCAGGAGGAGTTTGGCGACCCTCTGGCCCTGTTTGCGCAGCCCCTGGGCGTCGGCGCCGTGTTGTGCACATGTGATGGTCAGGTGGTGTTCATCAGGAGGAGCCAGAAAGTGGCCGAGGCGGGAGGGCTGCTGGACATTCCTGGCGGCCACCCGGAGCCAAAGGTGGCTCTTAAAGAATAACAATGTTTAATTTTAACTCTCCGTCTGTGGTCGGTCTTCATGCGTTTGCTGCTGTCTTCAGGCGGTGTGTGAGCGCTTGGGTGAGGCGGCGGGTGAAGAGCAGATCAGTCTGGTCATGATGCAGCAGAGGCCGGACGCCGTCGTCTCGGAGCTGTTCTCCTCTATCTGCGCTGAGATCAGGGACGAGGTCACTGTTGCTTCATGCTTAAAATAAGAACACTTCCATTTTAAATCAGTTCTTAACGTGACAGTGGCTCTTCATTGTCCTTTTCTCAGTTCAGTTCAAATGTAGTTTATTAATCCAGAAGGGAGATAAGATTGAGACAATGTTTCTTAATTGAATCCGACCTGTTCTGTCTGCAGGTAAATATTCCTTTGAGCAGCCTTGGCGCTCCTGTCCTGATGGGCATCGCTCTCAACCACACCAGCGCTGGACGCCCGAGCGTAGAGTTTTACATCAGGTATTATTATCCTTTCTTTATCCATATAAAAAACATATTAAAATCTTAAAGTTACAATCAAATCATAGTCAAAACAGAGCAGCAGAAAGAACATGAACTGAGAAAGGGAAACTTTTCTCTTGTTCTGTTATTGAGCCTGTTACATAATTGAACAAGCTGTACTGAGCGCAATACACATACCGACATATTCAATAAATTAGAATATGTGATCTGTTGAGGTTCATTTGTCTGATTAAAAGTACCTTTTGAAAAAAAATCATAATTTAATAAGGTTCTAAACATACTTTTCATTACGTTTTTGTATTAAACATGCTTTTTTATTGATGTGACAATATTCTAATTTTAAATGTTATGCTTTTATTAGCTGTAAGCAGAAAAAACATCATAATTAATTGAAATAAAGGTTTGAAAACATCAATCTGTGCATGATAGATGTATTTTTTCACTTATCTATGGAATTGCTGAAATATACTTTTCAATAATATTCTTATTTATTGAATTTGACTGTATAATCCCTGATTTCCTTACATCACTGGAGTTAAACCATTAACCACTTCTTGGAAGCATAAAACAAATCATCAATGGCTATATAAAACTTGTAGTTTTATAGTCTTTGCATTTCAGGATACCTGGATTGTATTTGATTGTTAAAACTGAAGCGCTTGGCATATTTTTTCCTTTTTATACCTGCTAAAATTAGACAAATCTCCCCCAAATCCCAGTTTTAAACACCCTCCATGTAAAGAAACTTATTTAATAACCAAGAATCTAGTCTGCAGAAATAATCACTTTTCGTTGCAAGATTTTAGTTGGAAAATTGTTTGAATCATTACAACATTTCTTACTCAAAATGAGCCTTACCATTTCTGTTTATCACACAATGTTACTTAATATGGATTTTAAAGTGCCATAAATTGTAGACAAATGTTTTTTATTCAGCATTTGGTTTTGCTTTGTCTTAAACTGCTTTAAGTCTCAAAAACATTAAGAAACTGCACAAAGCTGGAGAAGTTACTCATTTTTGACAATTTTACAACAAATTCAGGTAGTTTTTTTTTTTTAGAACAAGTTTAAGAGGCTTTTCTGTGATGTGAGATATCACCTGATGTCTGAAACATTTCAAAACTTTAAGTCACTTCTGTCTCTGCGTCCTCAGCTGCTCTCTGTCCTCTGATGAAGTCAGAACATTGTACTGGAAAGGAGGAGCAGAGGCCAACGAGTCCACAGACGTCGTCTTCCTCAGCACAACGGTCAGTTCAGCTCTGAAGTCAGAGGTGTGATTTCCTGCTTCAGCATCAGATGCAGATTACAGAAGTTGTTTCTGTCGTGTGTTTTTTGTGTTGCAGGAGGTGATGCAGCTGAACAGAAGCAGCCCTCTGTGGTCGGAGTTGTGTCCCTCCGCTAAAGGAGCCATGCTCCTTTATCAGGTGGTGAAACCAGGAGAGCCAAGCAAACCAAACCGAGAGGAAAGATGAGCACAAAGTTTACCAGATAAATTTATTCACCTCAAGCACTCAGAGACTAGCAGTGGTGTCAAAACTCTGTACTTTCTAAAATAACATGGTTAAAATATTTTCAATAAAAATCTTTTACAAAGTTTTTGTCTTTGAAAACCAACTCCAGCTATCATTGATTGTACAAAACAGCATGCAACATTTATCACAATACACAGTGCAAATGTTTTAAAATATCCCTCATTTCGTTCGACTTTGCCTCCAATGAGCCACTTTTTCTTGTAACCTTTTAAGGTGGTCTGGATCAAGTTTTCTTTGGACCTGGACTGCTTTTTGACTCAGTCCCTCTAGCTGACCATGATAAGTTAGAAATTGAACTGGAAAAATGGAGGACAAAAGAAGTGTCTAGCTAAAGAAAGCTACAAGAGAAAAACAGATGGTCTTACAAAGGATGGAAAGAAAGCTAGCAAATACATGACAGGACCTGCTGGATGAATCATGCATAAGGTGATCACCTCACACATAACTGAGAATATTGATATTTTCATCGTTCTCCAATGTCTTTGGATTTTTCTTATTCAACTAAGAAAAAGGGAACAAACGATGCCACAAGATGGAGACAAAAATTAGTGTTTTGCTTAGCAATCTGTTAGGGGCAGACACTGGTTCATTCCTTAAATTTAAAATGTTCTTGTTTTACATAAAATACTAAAAGGAATAAATATCTAAGAATAGCATTAGGTATTTTTTTAAAAATAAACAAAGCACCTTTATCTTCCATTCCATAAAAGTTGACCTGGCGAGATCACTGCGCTTACAGAACTAGCACCACGATTGCAGATCGTGGATTGAAAAAGGAGGATGTGGAGAACAAATGCTTAAGAGGTTACAAGAAAGTGTGTTTCTGTCTAATTTCAAATGAGGGACACCTCATGACTTCTGCACGGCACTTTTGGCATTTGTTCTTCGCAGTGATCGTCATAAAAACCATCCCAGTCCACTGTGACAGCGGCCTCGTTCTTGTTTCATGTTTCCTCAGGAGTAACTCGGATAGCCGCTGAAACCGAAACTTCTGCTGTAGTTGTAGTTCTGCTGCTGATAAGGCAGGTTCCACTAAAATGACCAGAAAAAGAAAGAACAGTGTTCATTAATCAACCTGGAGCAACAGCATACACACATCTATTAAATACAACATTAATTCTATTCTTATATAGTTAGTAAAATCTTCATGAAAATAGTCTAATTTGGTATTGGTTTGGTTTATAAACATCAAAATTACATTAAATTAGATTATGTGTTGCAATAGAATGACATTCAGACTATATTACGCTGAACTTATCAGGTCAAACCACATAGTGCAATAGGATATCACTGGTCAATCTATCTGCCAAATTCTTATATTTTTTTGTGTTGTATTTATATTCTTATATTCTATATTCTTATTCCTTGTTTCTGGCATAATTTAAGGTTTTTCTTGCATAATTTAAGGTTTTGGTTACTCACATTTAGTGTGTACCTTAGTATTTAATTTGTATTTTTGTATTCCTTTGTACTTTTGCTTACTGTGTGTTATCTTTGTTTTTTGCCTGGGAGCTGCTGGTAATTTCAATTTCCTGAGGGAGTCTTCCCAAGGGATCAATAAAGTACAAGTCTAAGTCTAAGTCTAACAAATAATTGAAAAAAATCCCTCACATGTCTGCTCTCTGGTTGCTGACTCCAAGACTGCATGTCACTTCTTGTGTCGTACCAACCTTCAAAGACAAAGGCATTATTAACCAGCAGTTTGCACCAGTGCTTCTAAATAAAAGAAAATATTCATTGTGTCTCATGCCAACCATGAACTGCTCCCCACTGCATCCTGTGACGTCTTCTCTTGTTCCATCTGGGTTTCTTGTCTGGTTTGATGACAGGAGGCAGCAGTCTGTGAGCCTCCTCTTTGTACTGCGTCAGGAGGATTTGTGCCTGTTCCTGTGGCAGCTCTGCGTACTGTAACTCCTCCATCAGGTCAGGCTGCGGTTCTGGAAGACTGCAGCTCACTGAAGCCAAGAAAACAAACACAACATCAATGCTGTGTCTGAACAGGAACAAAAAGATCACATAAAGGCAATAAATACCCATCCCTGTGTGTAACTGAAGTTGAAACCCTTTTTCCCAAAAATAAGCAAATAAATCAAACCTTGGAGTTTGAGCAGGGCGGTCTCAGGGATGTGCTCGCCGTCGCTCATTCGATGTTGCAACAGTCGTCTTTTCCACTCGTCAGCAGACGGGAAGATCACCACCACCACCCGCCTGAAGCCTGCAAACAACTGCAGCTTGTGTCGACGTGCAGAGAAGAGGACGTTGCACTGGGAAAACATGAGAAAAAGTTGCGTTAAATTATCCATTCACACAAACAGCAAGCTTTTATTTCAATTGGGGTTTTTTTTTCTTCGGGTGAAGCTCTCGGTTACCTGGTCGAGGATGTAGTTTCCAGGTGTCTTGGCAGCGACTTTAATCAGATCAGTTAGACACTGGGAGGCCTGCTGCAGCCTGCCATCTCTCTGACCACCACTCTGCACAAACACACACAGGTTATGAGGGCTAGCTGCTCAGAAGTGAATTGAGCTCTAAAAGAATTGCTAAAATGATTACAAATTGGGGTTTTCACTGACAAGCATACAAGAAAGCAGGTCTTCTGTCCCCAGCAGTTTGTACTTCTTCTCTGGATGCTGCTTCATCAGCGTCTGAGCCCAGAAACTCTTCCCAGTGCCAGGAAGACCCACCATCATTACCACCTGCAGGTACAGAGAGATGAAACCTGCAGCCTGAAAGATTGAGTCCAAATTGAGTGTATATTTATGCACATTGACGCACAAATATGAGGTTCTTTAAACCAGAATATCAAGGTCCAAAATCTAACCTCAGACTGCATTTTGGAGGTAGGAGCCGATGTGATGTGCACCCTCTGACCAGCAGGGAGCGCTGTCAGCGGGGTAAATCCCATCGGTCCAGGGTACCACTGAGGGGTTATGCGGTCTAGAAGGAATCGGACTGAGCAGTTCTTACAGAGAACATGAGGAACCAAGACTCGACCCCGCAGTAGAGAGGCACTCAGGGAGAAAGCCGTTCCCAGGAAACAACCGTTTTTATGGAAAAACAACTCAACAGCGCCATCTGCAGAAAAGGCCTATTGTTGTGGAAACACAAACAATAAAAAATTTGAGAACAACAATCCCAGCATCACTCTATCTAAAGAACATAAAGAAAGACAACTCACAGCATAACAGCCAATGATGTCCCCCTCAGAGAGAGGCTCACCGTACTCCTCTTGGGTTCCATCAGAAACCTTTTTACCGCGTCCATCATAAGCAAAAGAAAGCTCGTCCTCCCCTGATATGAAACGCATCCGAGTTTCAGTTAAATCTCTCAACAAACAGAAAAAACATGTTCAGATAAGAGCAAATCCTCACCGAGCAGCAGAGAGGAGTCGCCCACAGACCAGCCCACTCTCAGTCCGTATGGATCCTTGACCTCTTGGTCAGCAGTCAGCAACTTCCTCTCCAGCCGAACCTCAAACCCCACCCATCCCTTCCGCACCCCGTGGGTGAGCCTGCAGCCGGACCAGAGCAGCGGGAACCGATCCCAGAACCGTGGCTGCCCACAGGATCCATCAGAGCTCACTTCAAAGTGGAGGTGACAGCCGTCTATGGAAACAATCATAGTATAAATGACGTTTCTAAAAGCTTTCCAGAAAAGGAAACCGACTTCACTCTGTACTCACATGGATCTAATCTAACTTTATCTTCATCCCACTCTTCCTCACCTTTGTCCTGTTGAAGCTGTGGTGATTTGGATCTGGAAAGACACAGCTACTCAATTAAAAACACTTTCTGTGAAGAGAAACTGAGTAAAATCTGATGAGTAAACCTTCCTGTTAAATGTTCAGGAGTGGATAAAGCCTCACTTGTCTCTCTTGGCTTAAGAAAATGACTCAGGTTTATTTTTCTAAGAATTATAAATAGTAAAATTAGACAAAATATAGACAGTGAAAAAAAAAAAAAATCAAGCAAACAATTGTAATTCTATCTTCAATCATCCTATAACCGCTGCAACTCAAAACGGAAACATGTAAAACTATATATATATATATATACTGTATATATATATATATATATAAGATTTTAAAAAGTGAGAGTGTATACACCCTTAAACTAAGACATTGAAAAAATTTTCTTGGCATCTGGACCAATTATAAATTAAAAAAAAAAGATTTATCAAATCTGGACTGTATTATACTTCATACAGCTTCTTTAAAGCACAGTTCTAATGGACAATTTTCAAATTAATGTTCATTTGTGTTTTCTTTTGCCAACTCAAAATAAAAAATTATGGAGTTTTGACAAAAACCTAAGTTGTGATGAAGCAAATCAAAGGTAAAAGGTAACCTTTAAATATGAATCAATGAAAAATAACTTTCTAATTTATTAGAAATGTTGGTTTACATTTTTCAACAGTTAAAAATAAGGAATGGAGTTTAGAAACTCAAGACTTTTTCCATACTCAAGGCTTTCTTTTCCAGAGTGTGAATGAATTCTTGTTAGTCAGAAAAACTTTAAATGACACATTTACATCAGTTTGAATCTGGTGGTTTAAATTCAAAACAGCCACATCCACCAGAAAGAAGGTACGGAAAAAAAACATTATGAAGAATTGCATAGTACTGTTTTCTAATTGAGTTGAACTGCTATAGATCGATTTAAAAATAGAAAAAGTTCTGTATTTATTTATTTAAATCACAAAAACATTGGATCCTCAGTGACTTATTAAATTTGTCCCGTTTACCCCCCCCCCCATTGCTTTGTAGATTTTAATATTCACTGAATTAAGGATTTACCTTTTGTATCGAATCTCCTCCTTGAACTCGTAGAAGGCTCTTCCTCTGCCCATTTCCTCAGAGAGAGGACCATCTGAATGTCCCAGCTTCCTCCCCTCCGCCTGGCAGACAATCTCGGCCCCTGAAAGACACTCGGAACCCGGTGGTACCGCTGGTGGACCGGGTTCTGGCTCAGTTTGAGTGGCAGCGTCTGTGTATTCTCTACCCCGGTCTACTTCACACGGCGCAGAGACACAGTCGATCACCGGCGGTGATGAGGACTCGGTCCGAACCTTAACCTCATCTGGTTCTGTCGGTCCAGACAGTATTGATGGGCTGCCCTCCAGCAGTTCTACATGTTCTGGACTCTGTACTGACTGCGAGGCCGACCACAGTCTGTCCACCAGGTCAGCCTTCAGACCTTTACTGTCCAAACCCAGTTCGGTTAGTTTGGACCGCAGTTCGGCCACTTTTAACTTCTTAATGTCCACCTGCTTCATTCTTAAGACATCAGGATAAACCAGGATGTTTATCTGAGCTTTTCAGGAAAAAAAAAAAAGAAAAAGAAAAAAAAAAGACTCAACAGAACGATAAATAATGGAGTCCGATTCAAAACATTGCTTTCTTCTTCTTCGTCTTCTTTTTGGAGTTAATTGGCGGGCGGTTGCCCTCCTTCAAGTTGCATTACCGCCCCCTGGGGCTAAGAGGATATAACGTTTAGGTTCATCTATGTCATTCAGTTTTTGAACAAATGTACTTGTCTTAAGAAAAACAACAAAAACCAACACTGACCTAACGTCTGTCATTGTTGGCAAGAGGTAAATTACCAACATTGACACTTAAATATTTATGCACCTCCTACTTCAGTGGTTCTTCTTCAGACATGTTTCTTATTTTAATCATAGCTGAAACACAAGGATTGACATTCTTATATTTTGAAAAAAAATGACTCAATTTTTATGCTGGTTATATCATTTTATTTTGTTTTATTTAACAAATACCTCATTGTCTGTTATTAAAACTGGTCCATGGGGCAAAAAAAAAGGTTATGGGCAACATGAAGCACAAAACAAAGAGACCTGAAAGAGTTTAAATGTTTTAAGAGTCTTTTCTATCTATATGAAGGATCCTTCACTTTTCCATAGAATGATTTCATTACTTTATTTATACAGACTAATGTAGTGTAGCTATCAATTCAGTAAACACAGACCACCATTTTGTTGCTGGATGTCCTTTAGCATCAACATACAAAAGGAAACTACAACATAAGAGCAAGTATTTTATTTAAATACAGGACAAATGCAAAAACATGAAAATGAATGAGAACAAACAGAACTACAGTCAATTTCAATACAAAAACCATTTTATAAATAGCTTCATACGGCAACACCAGCTGATCTCTCTTTACTTCAGACTTCCAGCTCCACTGTTTGGGTTTCATTACAGCCGCTCTGGTCGTCCACAAAAAGCAACAATTTAAACAGAAAACCTCCAAAAAGTCTGCAACTTTTTTCTTTTCATCGTCATTCTCTGCATCAAAGCTACCACAGATCAACAAAGTAGTTAAAAAACCAAGCAGATCATCGGAGGAGATCCAGAGAGCAGCTCCGTCCACACAAACAGCACCATCATAAAAGTCATCACAGGAGCAGAGAGGCTCAGCGGTGCGCACACAACAGAACATTCAAGTCAGGCTCACACAGTGAGCCCTTTTCCATGGACATGTAGCTCTTTCTCACAATAAAAGCATCACAGTGCTTCATCTGAATAAAACAGAACAAGCTTTTTTTTCATCCCTGATGAGGACACAACTGTGCAAAATGTAGGAGTCCAGGAAAAATGTAAACAACCATGCTTTTTAAATAACCAAAAATCCCCATCATGATGCATTCTCAGTAACATAAATAAATAAAACATACAGCGCAGTAAATGTTCTGAATAACACTGGTTATTGGATCACTGGACTATTATAGCATTTCTGATCAAAGAAGTTGAATCCTTTCAGTTTGAGATAAAAGAGAAGTCTTTGTTAGGACTGAAACCTCTGACAATTTTTATTTACTTTAGCTGTTTGCCTCAAATTTATGTCACAGCATTTTAAACTTAGACTAGAACTCCCTTCTGTTTTTGCCGTCTTTGAGCTCGTCTCCTCTACACAGAGTGACTCTCAAAACTGTACGCACCCCAGTTAAAATGCGAGGTGATTATTTGTCTCTTACTAAGCAGTTTTGCACAAATATAATAGAAGATCAAAAATATCATGCAAAAGCCTCATCAGTCAGGTGAAATGTGAAAAAGGATCCACAGCACTATATAAATATATATCTTTTCAGAGTAAAAACAGACAAACTGTTGAAGAAAATAAGGGACACAGTAACGTTACAAGAACTGGTGCCAAGAGAATGACAGCAACATTGAAGGAGCTGCAGGAATCTCTATCAAGCATTTGTTGTGCTCTATATGTGACAACAATGTTCTATGTTTTGCACTAAGGAGCAGGGCTGCAAGACTGAAGCCTTGTATTTCAAATAAAACATACAAGAAATGACAAAAATATCCCTAAACCTTGTGAGGAAACGAGTTAATAGTCACATGAAAACATAATTGAGCTTTAGGCCACAGTTAAAAAAAACCATTTGATCCAAAAATAACATTGAACATTACTAAAAAGAACACTACACCCATTGTGAAGCATTGTGATGGCAGCATCAAGATGGAACTAGACGTTTGGTCCACCAATCATGAACTGTTTCAAACATCAACTTTTTACCAAAACCCTTACAGAGTCTGCTAGAAAGCTGAATGTGAACAGGGTTTTTATTTTTCAAGTCAAATAAATAAAAGAACAACTTCATAAAAGGAAGATTAATGGTTTGGACTGGCTTAGCCAAAGTCAAGATCTGACATAAAAATCAAAGGGGGTTGTGAGCAACAGATCTCCTCATATTCTAATGTATTTGGAGACGTTTGGCCAGGTTGAGTAGGTAGATAAGGTCATGTGAGGTGCTTTTTTCAGTTAAATTTTTACAAATAATGATTGTTTTTCAAAGACAGTTTCTAAATTATTTATCATAGCCTTTTTATACCTCACAAAAACCTGGGTTTTTATCAGGGGTGTTGCTGATGTGTGAGGACCACCGTATATATAAAACATGTTCTAATTAGGTCATTTACCTAATTTATCAGAAAGATTGCAAATCATTGGTTTTATAGCCATTTAGGTTACCAGGTTAGAAAAGAAAAACATGTGGCTGAACATAGATTTTTTTAAATAAACTTATTCATCAACATCACACATTTTGATAACTCCAACTTCGTAGGAATGTCACACAAATAAAAAATTTATTAAAATGCAAATCTTAAGTAAAGCTGGCAGAAAATCACCTGGGGCCTCATGCATAAAGCGGGTGTACGCACAAAACATGTGCAGCACCATATTTTACGCACAAGTTGGCATGCATAAAAATTAACTTCGCGTCAAAGTTTGCGTAAATATACGCACACTTTTTCGCTGGTGTGAAAATGTGCGGCAGCCACGCAAACTTTTTCTGTGGACAATATCAAACTACAAAGCATCAAAACTCACCTAAATACACTGAAATCTGACTATATTCTGTGTTATTTAGACCAAGAAGCATCAAACCCGATGTTTTTCATGATTTTAATATTTTATTGTTTAAACGTAAATGATGAAACTGAACTACATTTATCCTCAGGCAATAAGCTAGCAAGCACACAAAATAAAGAAAATAAAAATAAAAGTATGTGAAAACCTCGCTCGAATGTAAATCGTACTTTTTCTCAGTTTTTGCCTCATGTAACGCATTGGTCCGTGCGCCAAAGCGCATGAAATGCTGCGCTCCATTTCCCGCAAATTAGGATTCATTAAAGAAAGGTGTGCAGCCATGTGCGCACGGCTCTATGCGTTTTTTTGTGCACCGCACTTTTCAAAATTTTTCTGTACGCCAAGTTCTAGTGTGAAAACTGCACACTCATTTATGCATGAGGCCCCTGAAGTTTTACTGAGTAAAATGGTCCAAATATTTTTTCAATCAAATACTCAATTTTAAGCATTTAGGTTTTTCTTTTAAGTCACAGTTCCCTTTAAACTAGATAATTCCCATGCTTTATTGTATATTTCATAATCTTGTTTAGATGCATCTCTCAGAAAAATAAAGGTAATAAAGACAACAGACTGTATCTTTGGCATTTCCCTACTGCAGTTTCTTGATGCTTCTTCGCAGATAATATAATTTAAAGGTCAGGCTCTGCTGAATAAGATGAGGCATGTAAACAGTAAGACGTGCAGGGTGGACATTATGAGTGATCATAATGAACAAGATGAGGTTTAAAACGGTGTGAGGAGCTGCGTCACTACCTCACTTCCTCCCTGTCAGACGCAGACAGTTGGGGTTGCAGGGGGAAGAGGAGGCGTCGGGGAGCCGCTGTCGAGGGGAGTGTGTCCCAGCAGCAGCTCCTTGTCTCGGTGCAGCCAAGGCCCTGTGATGTTCTGCCTGTGGGAGTGGTAGAGCCGCAGGAAGGCCAGGATGGACTGAACCAGCCACAGGGCCGTCACAAACCATAGAGACGCCTGAAGATGCAAACAAAGAATTACAGTCAAGACTACAGGCCAAAAACAGCTCTGAAAGTTTGAATTCAAGTACTCAGCTTAAAATATTATATTGTGTGTATTAAGTAGAGTTGTTTTGGTATTTCAACCATAGGAATCTATGTGATACACCAGGGCCCTGCAAGCTGAGGCTCTGAAGCCACAAGTGGCTCTTTGACCATTTCACAATGGCTCATAATAACTTTGTCTAAAATTTAAAAAGAACCACCTAATATTTTTAAATGTAGAGAAGATAACAACAAACACAGATTTTTAATAGTTTTTCAGTTTATTCCTGTAGTATTTGAATAGAATTTCCACAAAGAAAGACACTAAAACTGCTAGTAACAGGTTTTTAGATTTAATTTTCTTGTGTTAAACCATGTATTACTTTTCTTCAAAATCACTGCCTCTTGCTGGTTTATCACATGAAAATGCTATAAAATTCATTAAAGTGGGGTGTTACAACTTCACAAAGCTAAAAATAATCTGTTGGGTGTAAATAGTTTTGCAAGGGACTGTGTGAACATTTCAGTTTTGAATCCATGAACTATCAGTTTGTTTCAGAGAGCTCCAGCTGTTTAATCTGGCAATACTTAGAAAAAGCAGGTCAAAGCCTTGATTCTCCCGACCAAACAGATTTTAATCTATTTATACTTGAGATCATATGATTCTATGCCCAGGATCAATGTCTCCTTTTCCACTGAATAAATGAAACATCTAGATTTTTGTCTTCAGAGATTACATCACAGATACTTGCCCCGTTTTCTCATAATTTTCGATCATGCGTCACATTTATTGCATGTCAATAGAGTAATGAAAGATTCTATCATGTTCGGGATCTTTGGTGTGTTTCAGTTTGAGCACCCACCTGAGCCAGACTGAGATCTGTGTAGAAAGTAGACGTGTCAACATCCAGGTAAAGAGGGACAGACTGGGACTCTGCACAACTGAACACAAACAAGCATTAAAGACAAGAGACGTTATTACCAATGCTCATAATTGTGAACACAGACCATAAAAAGTTATTTTATCTATCTATTGTAACATTTATTACTGAGACAACTTTATCATTTGATGTTACCTGTAGGGACGTGTGTTGTCATCGGTGACTGTGTCGCACCAAGAGCTGAATCCCAGAGACAAAATGACGCTGGCCCCCGCAGACAGGAAGAGCACACAGACGCTCAGCAAGACCGTGAGGAAGGATGAGAACAGGGTGCTGGGAGGAGACACACACATGGGAAAACATCAACTTAAACATTGTTTATTACATAAAAAGATAAAATTTATTATTTATGAGACAGACCAGTATTGGGTTAGTTTGAGCCTGTATTTACCTTTGCAATATTCTATTTTCCATGTTTAGACTACTTTTTACATTGGAAATTAAATATATAAAGCCTGCAACAAATTATATTGTTTAACAGTAAAAAAAAAACTGCAATTATTTTAACTTGTAAACAGTTTATTAATACATAATTTAAGGTAGAAATCATTATTTAAAATGTAAATTTATATATAAAAATCTCACATAATCATGTGTATTTACTTCATAGTTCCTGTGCTACAAAAACCACCGTAAAATAATTAGATAAACAGAGAAATATATATATATATGTATATGTATTTAGTGAATTGCAGCACTGTTATTTTATAATCTCCATTTAATAAGTAATGTAAATAGCAGAAGACATTTTTGTACAAGGCTAAAAACAACAGAACAAGCTTAAAACTGCATTGAAAAAGATGAACAATGTGAGTTTTTAGCACTAATCACGAGGTTAACATCAATATTCCCTGATTAATTTAGGTGAAGACCTTAAAATCTTAAATAAGTCACTTCATCTTCCTGTCACATTTTATGAACACTTGATTCTTTACTCACCTATGTAAATAACTAATACTATTGATTATTATCAGAAAAAATAAGAAGAAATATACAATATTAGTTTAGACATTTAAAATAAGATTTAACCCATTTTTCTTATTAATGAAAAACATCTGTGCATTAATTATTAGTACAAATACATATGTTTTGCTTTTTCATCACATAACTGCATATTGTTATAATATACCAATTAGAGGCATAATGTACGTATGTTTATTTTGGACTGAAAATAAACATACGTACAATTTGTGCGTCTAACTTAAACCCTGCTGTAATAATAACAAACTCCATGTTTGTGCGTGTCCGTGGACTCACTCGTCATGCCGTCCGTGCAAATAGAAGAGGCACCTCCAGCCCTGCGCAGCCCCGTAAAGCGTCGTAAAAATACCCACAAATGTGGCGAGCTGGCAGGCTTCCAGAGGGCCCCACCGCTGCACCACCAGGTGAGACATCTCCCCGGGCTGTTCCGTAAACTCGGCCCGGTCTTCCTTCCTCCAGTAGCCGGTGGAGAAGAGGGCGCAGCGGCCTTTGAAAGCCGAGCCGTTAAGAGCCATCGGGACGACCACCAGCAGTCCCGCCGCGACCGAGAGGGCGTGAGCGGCGCAGTGGATTAGCAGCAGCCGGCGGTCGAGCTCCATGCCGGAGGTAGAAAAAACAAGTCGAAAGAAAATGGGCGTTTTTAGCGGGATAAAAGGGAAAAGTCTTCTGTCAGCACATCCCGCAAGTATAGCGCTTTCTAGCGAGGAGAGGGTGGGTATTTATAGAAGTGGGGCGGGGCAGAGGCTACGCACGGCCTGCACGTATCGTCAAAGAGGAGGAGGAACTACAGAGGGATCACTCTGATGCATATTCTAGAGTCCTGATTAAAAATACAGTACCAGAACATTCGATGATATAGCATATTACAGCAGAGAATAATAATAATAATAATAAACTATAATAAAGCATTCTATGTATTCTATTGGGAACAAATATGATCAACTGACAATTTCTTCAGCAATTAAAAATATCGAGTGAGATTTTTATATGGGATCTGTCATATAGATCTACATTGACTACAATGGCCACACAGCTATAATTTATCTTTTTTTTACTTTGTATATTATTACTTCTGTTGATGTCGCAATTCACTTATGAATTGTAAAATTCATATGTGGCTGGATAAATTAAAGAAATACAGGAATCAATGCATATCTGAACAAGAACCAAATCTGAGGCACATTTTTGAAGCAACATATAATGAAATGTAAAATCCACATTTTTTGCTTCCAATTATAAGTCAGTAAAGAAATACATGTACAAAAAATTATATCTAAAAATTAATTTCTTTTTTTTTAGTTTAAGGGGAAAAAAACTGTATGTCGATGTATCATTCATCCATTATCTTACACGCCTATCTCTAGTGGGGTCAAAAGGTGCTGGTGCCTATCTCCAGCAGTCAACAGGTGAGAAGCGGGGTACACCCTGGACAGGATGTCAGTCCATCGCAGGACAAACAATTATGCACGCACATGCCCACAGAGAGAGACCAATCAACCTGACAGTCTTGTTTTTGGAAAGTGGGAGGAGCCGGAGTATCCATGCACCCTCCATGCAGAGTTTGCATGTTTCAGGATTCAAACCCAGGACCTTCTTTCTGCAAGGCAACACTTTAGTGTACAGTAGTCAGTCTGAGGCCCCAATATTTATCAGTTATTTCTAATATGTGTAATTGCAGAAATATTTGATAAAATTGTTTTGTTTTCATTTATAACCAAATGCGTTGGCGAAGTGATACATCTTCATACACAAACTATCTTCAGAGGTAAAACGTCTTCTATGACAAGCTTCCTACGTCATGTAGGATATCTGCAGATGACCTACTTCAGTGGAGAAATGTGTGTCAAATCTCTGCAGGCAGATATTACATGTGTTGTGTCGAAGAAAAAAGGCTAAAATTAATTAAGAAATGGGCTTTTCTTTGGATCATCAACAAGCCAATAAAAAACAATGTTAAAGAGAGCAGCCCCAAAGATGCATTTAAAGCTTGTTTTTGAAAAGTAGCTGGCAGGTCCAGGTGGACTTCCAGAGCAAAGAATAAATGTGGAATGCAGCTGGTTGAAATACCTCTTTGAACCTCATACAGTTAGCAAAAGCTTTAATGAAACTTTAGGAAGAAGCAGGATGGATGGAACAAGGCCACACAGAACAACCAACTATGTGGACACATACTTACAATTATAAGTCAATAATTGTAAGTATTATTAAATGCTCTGAGGGGGATCAGACCATTTAATAGTGATTATCTTAGAGTATGGGAAGAAGTCAGAGTACCAAAAGAGAACCCACACATGCACCTGAAGACTTCATGTATTAGAACCCTGGGCTGAAATTCAATCCAGGACCTTCTTGCTGTAAGGCAGAGCTATAATCTGCACAGACCAAATTCAACTAAACAGAAATGGCTAATGAATGCATATTTAATATAGGAAGCATGCATTATCTTGAGCAATATGTTGTCCAGGTTTACATTTAAATCCAAATGATTTTCAGAAACTGTTTTAAATGATCTGAGAGAACAAACAGAAAACCGTTTACTCAAATAGCAAATTTAGACAACCTCGCAATACTTTACTTTCCCAATGTTAGGTTTCCTATTTAATGCTCACTGTATTTGAACTTTTGGCCAGATCGGGCATTGTACAGGAAATTTTTTGGTAGAATGTTTACTGCTCAGTAATTCTCTCAACATATGTGGTGCTTCTTAAATTTGATTGCACTTTTGCAATTGAAGGGAACTGTTTGTGCTATAAAATGGCATCATGCACCTGGAATAGGCAGAAGACCTACTCTGAATGAGTGCAAATTGGACAGTTCAGAGAACAGTGATAATGGAGTGGTGGACACCAATTGTCTGATGATAGAAATGGTTTACCTAAAACAAGAAAAGGTCCTATTGAATATTAAGAGGACTTATTGTTAATGCTCTACCCCAACCAATATTATAGTTATCCTGGATTATTTTGGGCAAATTGTTCACATTAATAACTCTTGCCGAAACCCGGGATTGAACCAGGGACCTTCAGATCTTCAGTCTGACGCTCTCCCAGCTGAGCTATTTCGGCCATGTCTTCTGTGCCAAACCGCACACCAATCGATTTTGGGGCTTGCCAATGGGGCATAAGTTAGGATTAGTGATAATGGATTGATGATAGCTAGTTGTCTGATGACAGAAATGGTTTACCTAAAACTAGAAAAGGTCCTATTGAATATTAAGAGGCCTTATTGTTAATGCTCGACCCCAACCAATATTATGGTTACCCTGGATTATTTTGGGCAAATTGTTCACATTAATAACTCTTGCCGAAACCTGGGATTGAACCAGGGACCTTCAGATCTTCAGTCTGACGCTCTCCCAGCTGAGCTTTTTCGGCCATGTCTTCTGTGCCAAACCGCACACCAATCGATTTTGGGGCTTGCCAATGGGGCATAAGTTAAGATTAGCGCTAATGGAGTGATGAAAGCTAGTTGTCTGATGACAGGAAAGATTTTGCTAAAACAGGAAAGCGTTGTGTTGAATATAACGAGGCCTTATTGGTAATGCTCGACCTCAACCAATTTTTCAGTTAACTTGGATGTTTTTGGGCAAACAGTTGACATTA
Organism: Xiphophorus maculatus; assembly: GCF_002775205.1. Lineage (NCBI taxonomy): Eukaryota > Metazoa > Chordata > Actinopteri > Cyprinodontiformes > Poeciliidae > Xiphophorus > Xiphophorus maculatus. The sequence continues at coordinate 13,483,750 of NC_036465.1, read as the reverse complement.
ATTACATTTGCCGAAACCTGGGATTGAACCAGGGACCTTCAGATCTTCAGTCTGACGCTCTCCCAGCTGAGCTATTTCGGCCATATCTTCTGTGCCAAACCGCACACCAATCGATTTTGGGGCTTGCCAATGGGGCATAAGTTAGGATTAGTGATAATGGAGTGATGAAAGCTAGTTGTCTGATGACAGGAAAGATTTTACTAAAACAGGAAAGCGTTGTGTTGAATATAACGAGGCCTTATTGGTAATGCTCGACCTCAACCAATATTATAGTTAACTTAGATGTCTTTGGGGCAAACTGTTAACATTAATTACATTTGCCGAAACCCGGGATTGAACCAGGGACCTTCAGATCTTCAGTCTGACGCTCTCCCAGCTGAGCTATTTCGGCCATGTCTTCTGTGTCAAACCGCACACCAATCAATTTTGGGGCTTGCCAATGGGCATAAGTAGAAAATATTGATAATGGATTGATGAAAGCTAGTTGTCTGATGACAGAAATGGATTACCTAATACAAGAAACGGCCCTATTGAGTATTAAGAGGCCTTATTGTTAATGCTCGTTCCCCAACCAATATTATAGTTATCCTGGATTATTTTGGGCAAATTGTTCACATTAATAACTCTTGCCGAAACCCGGGATTGAACCAGGGACCTTCAGATCTTCAGTCTGACGCTCTCCCAGCTGAGCTATTTCGGCCATGTCTTCTGTGCCAAACCGCACACCAATCGATTTTGGGGCTTGCCAATGGGGCATAAGTTAAGATTAGCGCTAATGGAGTGATGAAAGCTAGTTGTCTGATGACAGGAAAGATTTTGCTAAAACAGGAAAGCGTTGTGTTGAATATAACGAGGCCTTATTGGTAATGCTCGACCTCAACCAATTTTTCAGTTAACTTGGATGTTTTTGGGCAAACAGTTGACATTAATTACATTTGCCGAAACCCGGGATTGAACCAGGGACCTTCAGATCTTCAGTCTGACGCTCTCCCAGCTGAACTATTTCGGCCATGTCTTCTGTGCCAAACCGCACACCAATCGATTTTGGGGCTTGCCAATGGGGCATAAGTAGAAAATATTGATAATGGATTGATGAAAGCTAGTTGTCTGATGACAGAAATGGATTACCTAATACAAGAAACGGCCCTATTGAGTATTAAGAGGCCTTATTGTTAATGCTCGTTCCCCAACCAATATTATAGTTATCCTAGATAACTTTGGGCAAACTGTTCACATTAATAACTCTTGCCGAAACCCGGGATTGAACCAGGGACCTTCAGATCTTCAGTCTGACGCTCTCCCAGCTGAGCTATTTCGGCCATGTCTTCTGTGCCAAACCGCACACCAATCGATTTTGGGGCTTGCCAATGGGGCATAAGTTAGGATTAGTGATAATGGATTGATGAAAGCTAGTTGTCTGATGACAGAAATGGTTTACCTAAAACTAGAAAAGGTCCTATTGAATATTAAGAGGCCTTATTGTTAATGCTCTACCCCAACCAATATTATAGTTATCCTGGATTATTTTGGGCAAATTGTTCACATTAATAACTCTTGCCGAAACCCGGGATTGAACCAGGGACCTTCAGATCTTCAGTCTGACGCTCTCCCAGCTGAACTATTTCGGCCATGTCTTCTGTGCCAAACCGCACACCAATCGATTTTGGGGCTTGCCAATGGGGCATAAGTAGAAAATATTGATAATGGATTGATGAAAGCTAGTTGTCTGATGACAGAAATGGATTACCTAATACAAGAAACGGCCCTATTGAGTATTAAGAGGCCTTATTGTTAATGCTCGTTCCCCAACCAATATTATAGTTATCCTAGATAACTTTGGGCAAACTGTTCACATTAATAACTCTTGCCGAAACCCGGGATTGAACCAGGGACCTTCAGATCTTCAGTCTGACGCTCTCCCAGCTGAGCTATTTCGGCCATGTCTTCTGTGCCAAACCGCACACCAATCGATTTTGGGGCTTGCCAATGGGGCATAAGTTAGGATTAGTGATAATGGATTGATGAAAGCTAGTTGTCTGATGACAGAAATGGTTTACCTAAAACTAGAAAAGGTCCTATTGAATATTAAGAGGCCTTATTGTTAATGCTCTACCCCAACCAATATTATAGTTATCCTGGATTATTTTGGGCAAATTGTTCACATTAATAACTCTTGCCGAAACCCGGGATTGAACCAGGGACCTTCAGATCTTCAGTCTGACGCTCTCCTAGCTGAGCTATTTCGGCCATGTCTTCTGTGCCAAACCGCACACCAATCGATTTTGGGGCTTGCCAATGGGGCATAAGTAGAAAATATTGATAATGGATTGATGAAAGCTAGTTGTCTGATGACAGAAATGGATTACCTAATACAAGAAACGGCCCTATTGAGTATTAAGAGGCCTTATTGTTAATGCTCGTTCCCCAACCAATATTATAGTTATCCTAGATAACTTTGGGCAAACTGTTCACATTAATAACTCTTGCCGAAAGCCAGGATTGAACCAGGGACCTTCAGATCTTCAGTCTGACGCTCTCCCAGCTGAGCTATTTCGGCCATGTCTTCTGTGCCAAACTGCACACCAATCGATTTTGGGGCTTGCCAATGGGGCATAAGTAGAAAATATTGATAATGGATTGATGAAAGCTAGTTGTCTGATGACAGAAATGGTTTACCTAAAACTAGAAAAGGTCCTATTGAATATTAAGAGGCCTTATTGTTAATGCTCTACCCCAACCAATATTATAGTTATCCTGGATTATTTTGGGCAAATTGTTCACATTAATAACTCTTGCCGAAACCCGGGATTGAACCAGGGACCTTCAGATCTTCAGTCTGACGCTCTCCCAGCTGAGCTATTTCGGCCATGTCTTCTGTGCCAAACCGCACACCAATCGATTTTGGGGCTTGCCAATGGGGCATAAGTTAAGATTAGCGCTAATGGAGTGATGAAAGCTAGTTGTCTGATGACAGGAAAGATTTTGCTAAAACAGGAAAGCGTTGTGTTGAATATAACGAGGCCTTATTGGTAATGCTCGACCTCAACCAATTTTTCAGTTAACTTGGATGTTTTTGGGCAAACAGTTGACATTAATTACATTTGCCGAAAACCGGGCTTGAACCAGGGACCTTCAGATCTTCAGTCTGACGCTCTCCCAGCTGAACTATTTCGGCCATGTCTTCTGTGCCAAACCGCACACCAATCGATTTTGGGGCTTGCCAATGGGGCATAAGTAGAAAATATTGATAATGGATTGATGAAAGCTAGTTGTCTGATGACAGAAATGGATTACCTAATACAAGAAACGGCCCTATTGAGTATTAAGAGGCCTTATTGTTAATGCTCGTTCCCCAACCAATATTATAGTTATCCTAGATAACTTTGGGCAAACTGTTCACATTAATAACTCTTGCCGAAACCCGGGATTGAACCAGGGACCTTCAGATCTTCAGTCTGACGCTCTCGCAGCTGAGCTATTTCGGCCATGTCTTCTGTGCCAAACTGCACACCAATCGATTTTGGGGCTTGCCAATGGGGCATAAGTTAGGATTAGTGATAATGGATTGATGAAAGCTAGTTGTCTGATGACAGAAATGGTTTACCTAAAACTAGAAAAGGTCCTATTGAATATTAAGAGGCCTTATTGTTAATGCTCTACCCCAACCAATATTATAGTTATCCTGGATTATTTTGGGCAAATTGTTCACATTAATAACTCTTGCCGAAACCCGGGATTGAACCAGGGACCTTCAGATCTTCAGTCTGACGCTCTCCTAGCTGAGCTATTTCGGCCATGTCTTCTGTGCCAAACCGCACACCAATCGATTTTGGGGCTTGCCAATGGGGCATAAGTTAGGATTAGTGATAATGGAGTGATGAAAGCTAGTTGTCTGATGACAGAAATGGTTTACCTAAAACTAGAAAAGGTCCTATTGAATATTAAGAGGCCTTATTGTTAATGCTCGTTCCCCAACCAATATTATAGTTATCCTGGATTATTTTGGGCAAATTGTTCACATTAATAACTCTTGCCGAAACCCGGGATTGAACCAGGGACCTTCAGATCTTCAGTCTGACGCTCTCCCAGCTGAGCTATTTCGGCCATGTCTTCTGTGCCAAACCGCACACCAATCGATTTTGGGGCTTGCCAATGGGGCATAAGTTAAGATTAGCGCTAATGGAGTGATGAAAGCTAGTTGTCTGATGACAGAAATGGTTTACCTAACACAAGAAACGGCCCTATTGAGTATTAAGAGGCCTTATTGTTAATGCTCGTTCCCCAACCAATATTATGGTTACCCTGGATTATTTTGGGCAAATTGTTCACATTAATAACTCTTGCCGAAAACCGGGATTGAACCAGGGACCTTCAGATCTTCAGTCTGACGCTCTCCCAGCTGAGCTATTTCGGCCATGTCTTCTGTGCCAAACCGCACACCAATCGATTTTGGGGCTTGCCAATGGGGCATAAGTAGAAAATATTGATAATGGATTGATGAAAGCTAGTTGTCTGAGGACAGAAATGGATTACCTAATACAAGAAACGGCCCTATTGAGTATTAAGAGGCCTTATTGTTAATGCTCGTTCCCCAACCAATATTAAAGTTATCCTAGATAACTTTGGGCAAACTGTTCACATTAATAACTCTTGCCGAAACCCGGGATTGAACCAGGGACCTTCAGATCTTCAGTCTGACGCTCTCCCAGCTGAGCTATTTCGGCCATATCTTTTGTGCCAAACCGCACACCAATCGATTTTGGGGCTTGCCAATGGGGCATAAGTTAGGATTAGTGATAATGGAGTGATGAAAGCTAGTTGTCTGATGACAGGAAAGATTTTACTAAAACAGGAAAGCGTTGTGTTGAATATAACGAGGCCTTATTGGTAATGCTCGACCTCAACCAATATCATAGTTAACTTAGATGTCTTTGGGGCAAACTGTTCACATTAATTACATTTGCCAAAACCCGGGATTGAACCAGGGACCTTCAGATCTTCAGTCTGGCGCTCTCCCAGCTGAGCTATTTCGGCCATGTCTTCTGTGCCAAACCGCACACCAATCGATTTTGGGGCTTGCCAATGGGGCATAAGTTAAGATTAGCGCTAATGGAGTGATGAAAGCTAGTTGTCTGATGACAGAAATGGTTTACCTAACACAAGAAACGGCCCTATTGAGTATTAAGAGGCCTTATTGTTAATGCTCGTTCCCCAACCAATATTATGGTTACCCTGGATTATTTTGGGCAAATTGTTCACATTAATAACTCTTGCCGAAACCCGGGATTGAACCAGGGACCTTCAGATCTTCAGTCTGACGCTCTCCCAGCTGAGCTATTTCGGCCATGTCTTCTGTGCCAAACCGCACACCAATCGATTTTGGGGCTTGCCAATGGGGCATAAGTAGAAAATATTGATAATGGATTGATGAAAGCTAGTTGTCTGAGGACAGAAATGGATTACCTAATACAAGAAACGGCCCTATTGAGTATTAAGAGGCCTTATTGTTAATGCTCGTTCCCCAACCAATATTATAGTTATCCTAGATAACTTTGGGCAAACTGTTCACATTAATAACTCTTGCCGAAACCCGGGATTGAACCAGGGACCTTCAGATCTTCAGTCTGACGCTCTCCCAGCTGAGCTATTTCGGCCATGTCTTCTGTGCCAAACCGCACACCAATCGATTTTGGGGCTTGCCAATGGGGCATAAGTTAGGATTAGTGATAATGGATTGATGAAAGCTAGTTGTCTGATGACAGAAATGGTTTACCTAAAACAAGAAAAGGTCCTATTGAATATTAAGAGGCCTTATTGTTAATGCTCTACCCCAACCAATATTATAGTTACCCTGGAATATTTTGGGCAAATTGTTCACATAAATAACTCTTGCCGAAACCCGGGATTGAACCAGGGACCTTCAGATCTTCAGTCTGACGATCTCCCAGCTGAGCTATTTCGGCCATATCTTCTGTGCCAAACCGCACACCAATCGATTTTGGGGCTTGCCAATGGGGCATAAGTTAGGATTAGTGATAATGGAGTGATGAAAGCTAGTTGTCTGATGACAGAAATGGATTACCTAATACAAGAAACGGCCCTATTGAGTATTAAGAGGCCTTATTGTTAATGCTCATTCCCCAACCAATATTATAGTTATCCTAGATAACTTTGGGCAAACTGTTCACATTAATAACTCTTGCCGAAACCCGGGATTGAACCAGGGACCTTCAGATCTTCAGTCTGACGCTCTCCCAGCTGAGCTATTTCGGCCATATCTTCTGTGCCAAACCGCACACCAATCGATTTTGGGGCTTGCCAATGGGGCATAAGTTAGGATTAGTGATAATGGAGTGATGAAAGCTAGTTGTCTGATGACAGGAAAGATTTTACTAAAACAGGAAAGCGTTGTGTTGAATATAACGAGGCCTTATCGGTAGTGCTCGACCTCAACCAATATTATAGTTAACTTAGATGTCTTTGGGGCAAACTGTTCACATTAATTACATTTGCCGAAAACCGGGATTGAACCAGGGACCTTCAGATCTTCAGTCTGACGCTCTCCCAGCTGAGCTATTTCGGCCATGTCTTCTGTGCCAAACCGCACACCAATCAATTTTGGGGCTTGCCAATGGGCATAAGTAGAAAATATTGATAATGGATTGATGAAAGCTAGTTGTCTGAGGACAGAAATGGTTTACCTAACACAAGAAACGGCCCTATTGAGTATTAAGAGGCCTTATTGTTAATGCTCATTCCCCAACCAATATTATGGTTACCCTGGATTATTTTGGGCAAATTGTTCACATTAATAACTCTTGCCGAAACCCGGGATTGAACCAGGGACCTTCAGATCTTCAGTCTGACGCTCTCCCAGCTGAACTATTTCGGCCATGTCTTCTGTGCCAAACCGCACACCAATCGATTTTGGGACTTGCCAATGGGGCATAAGTAGAAAATATTGATAATGGATTGATGAAAGCTAGTTGTCTGATGACAGAAATGGATTACCTAATACAAGAAACGGCCCTATTGAGTATTAAGAGGCCTTATTGTTAATGCTCGTTCCCCAACCAATATTATAGTTATCCTAGATAACTTTGGGCAAACTGTTCACATTAATAACTCTTGCCGAAACCCGGGATTGAACCACGGACCTTCAGATCTTCAGTCTGACGCTCTCCCAGCTGAGCTATTTCGGCCATGTCTTCTGTGCCAAACCGCACACCAATCGATTTTGGGGCTTGCCAATGGGGCATAAGTTAGGATTAGTGATAATGGATTGATGAAAGCTAGTTGTCTGATGACAGAAATGGTTTACCTAAAACTAGAAAAGGTCCTATTGAATATTAAGAGGCCTTATTGTTAATGCTCTACCCCAACCAATATTATAGTTACCCTGGAATATTTTGGGCAAATTGTTCACATTAATAACTCTTGCCGAAACCCGGGATTGAACCAGGGACCTTCAGATCTTCAGTCTGACGGTCTCCCAGCTGAGCTATTTCGGCCATATCTTCTGTGCCAAACCGCACACCAATCGATTTTGGGGCTTGCCAATGGGGCATAAGTTAGGATTAGTGATAATGGAGTGATGAAAGCTAGTTGTCTGATGACAGAAATGGATTACCTAATACAAGAAACGGCCCTATTGAGTATTAAGAGGCCTTATTGTTAATGCTCGTTCCCCAACCAATATTATAGTTATCCTAGATAACTTTGGGCAAACTGTTCACATTAATAACTCTTGCCGAAACCTGGGATTGAACCAGGGACCTTCAGATCTTCCGTCTGACGCTCTCCCAGCTGAGCTATTTCGGCCATACCTTCTGTGCCAAACCGCACACCAATCGATTTTGGGGCTTGCCAATGGGGCATAAGTTAGGATTAGTGATAATGGAGTGATGAAAGCTAGTTGTCTGATGACAGGAAAGATTTTACTAAAACAGGAAAGCGTTGTGTTGAATATAACGAGGCCTTATCGGTAATGCTTGACCTCAACCAATATTATAGTTAACTTAGATGTCTTTGGGGCAAACTGTTCACATTAATTACATTTGCCGAAACCCGGGATTGAACCAGGGACCTTCAGATCTTCAGTCTGACGCTCTCCCAGCTGAGCTATTTCGGCCATGTCTTCTGTGCCAAACCGCACACCAATCAATTTTGGGGCTTGCCAATGGGCATAAGTAGAAAATATTGATAATGGATTGATGAAAGCTAGTTGTCTGAGGACAGAAATGGTTTACCTAACACAAGAAACGGCCCTATTGAGTATTAAGAGGCCTTATTGTTAATGCTCGTTCCCCAACCAATATTATGGTTACCCTGGATTATTTTGGGCAAATTGTTCACATTAATAACTCTTGCCGAAACCCGGGATTGAACCAGGGACCTTCAGATCTTCAGTCTGACGCTCTCCCAGCTGAACTATTTCGGCCATGTCTTCTGTGCCAAACCGCACACCAATCGATTTTGGGACTTGCCAATGGGGCATAAGTAGAAAATATTGATAATGGATTGATGAAAGCTAGTTGTCTGATGACAGAAATGGATTACCTAATACAAGAAACGGCCCTATTGAGTATTAAGAGGCCTTATTGTTAATGCTCGTTCCCCAACCAATATTATAGTTATCCTAGATAACTTTGGGCAAACTGTTCACATTAATAACTCTTGCCGAAACCCGGGATTGAACCAGGGACCTTCAGATCTTCAGTCTGACGCTCTCCCAGCTGAGCTATTTCGGCCATGTCTTCTGTGCCAAACCGCACACCAATCGATTTTGGGGCTTGCCAATGGGGCATAAGTAGAAAATATTGATAATGGATTGATGAAAGCTAGTTGTCTGATGACAGAAATGGATTACCTAATACAAGAAACGGCCCTATTGAGTATTAAGAGGCCTTATTGTTAATGCTCGTTCCCCAACCAATATTATAGTTATCCTAGATAACTTTGGGCAAACTGTTCACATTAATAACTCTTGCCGAAACCCGGGATTGAACCAGGGACCTTCAAATCTTCAGTCTGACGCTCTCCCAGCTGAACTATTTCGGCCATGTCTTCTGTGCCAAACCGCACACCAATCGATTTTGGGGCTTGCCAATGGGGCATAAGTAGAAAATATTGATAATGGATTGATGAAAGCTAGTTGTTTGATGACAGGAAAGATTTTGCTAAAACAGGAAAGCGTTGTGTTGAATATAACGAGGCCTTATTGGTAATGCTCGACCTCAACCAATTTTTCAGTTAACTTGGATGTTTTTGGGCAAACAGTTGACATTAATTACATTTGCCGAAACCCGGGATTGAACCAGGGACCTTCAGATCTTCAGTCTGACGCTCTCCCAGCTGAACTATTTCGGCCATGTCTTCTGTGCCAAACCGCACACCAATCGATTTTGGGGCTTGCCAATGGGGCATAAGTAGAAAATATTGATAATGGATTGATGAAAGCTAGTTGTCTGATGACAGAAATGGATTACCTAATACAAGAAACGGCCCTATTGAGTATTAAGAGGCCTTATTGTTAATGCTCGTTCCCCAACCAATATTATAGTTACCCTGGATTATTTTGGGCAAATTGTTCACATTAATTACATTTGCCGAAACCCGGGATTGAACCAGGGACCTTCAGATCTTCAGTCTGACGCTCTCCCAGCTGAGCTATTTCAGCCATGTCTTCTGTGCCAAACCGCACACCAATCGATTTTGGGGCTTGCCAATGGGGCATAAGTTAACATTAGCGCTAATGGAGTGATGAAAGCTAGTTGTCTGATGACAGGAAAGATTTTGCTAAAACAGGAAAGCGTTGTGTTGAATATAACGAGGCCTTATTGGTAATGCTCGACCTGAACCAATTTTTCAGTTAACTTGGATGTTTTTGGGCAAACAGTTGACATTAATTACATTTGCCGAAACCCGGGATTGAACCAGGGACCTTCAGATCTTCAGTCTGACGCTCTCCCAGCTGAAGTATTTCGGCCATGTCTTCTGTGCCAAACCGCACACCAATCGATTTTGGGGCTTGCCAATGGGGCATAAGTTAGGATTAGTGATAATGGATTGATGAAAGCTAGTTGTCTGATGACAGAAATGGTTTACCTAAAACTAGAAAAGGTCCTATTGAATATTAAGAGGCCTTATTGTTAATGCTCGTTCCCCAACCAATATTATAGTTATCCTGGATTATTTTGGGCAAATTGTTCACATTAATAACTCTTGCCGAAACCCGGGATTGAACCAGGGACCTTCAGATCTTCAGTCTGACGCTCTCCCAGCTGAGCTATTTCGGCCATGTCTTCTGTGCCAACCCGCACACCAATCGATTTTGGGGCTTGCCAATGGGGTATAAGTTAGGATTAGTGATAATGGATTGATGAAAGCTAGTTGTCTGATGACAGAAATGGTTTACCTAAAACAAGAAAAGGTCCTATTGAATATTAAGAGGCCTTATTGTTAATGCTCTACCCCAACCAATATTATAGTTAACATGGATTATTTTGGGCAAATTGTTCACATTAATAACTCTTGCCGAAACCCGGGATTGAACCAGGGACCTTCAGATCTTCAGTCTGACGCTCTCCCAGCTGAGCTATTTCTGCCATGTCTTCTGTGCCAAACCGCACACCAATCGATTTTGGGGCTTGCCAATGGGGCATAAGTTAAGATTAGCGCTAATTGAGTGATGAAAGCTAGTTGTTTGATGACAGGAAAGATTTTGCTAAAACAGGAAAGCGTTGTGTTGAATATAACAAGGCCTTATTGGTAATGCTCGACCTCAACCAATTTTTCAGTTAACTTAGATTTCTTTGGGGCAAACTGTTCACATTAATTACATTTGCCGAAACCCGCGATTGAACCAGGGACCTTGAGATCTTCAGTCTTACGCTCTCCCAGCTGAGCTATTTCGGCCATATCTGCTGTGCCAAACCGCACACCAATCGATTTTGGGGCTTGCCAATGGGGCATAAGTTAGGATTAGTGATAATGGAGTGATGAAAGCTAGTTGTCTGATGACAGGAAAGATTTTACTAAAACAGGAAAGCGTTGTGTTGAATATAACGAGGCCTTATCGGTAATGCTCGACCTCAACCAATATTATAGTTAACTTAGATGTCTTTGGGGCAAACTGTTCACATTAATTACATTTGCCGAAACCCGGGATTGAACCAGGGACCTTCAGATCTTCAGTCTGACGCTCTCCCAGCTGAGCTATTTCGGCCATGTCTTCTGTGCCAAACCGCACACCAATCAATTTTGGGGCTTGCCAATGGGCATAAGTAGAAAATATTGATAATGGATTGATGAAAGCTAGTTGTCTGAGGACAGAAATGGTTTACCTAACACAAGAAACGGCCCTATTGAGTATTAAGAGGCCTTATTGTTAATGCTCGTTCCCCAACCAATATTATGGTTACCCTGGATTATTTTGGGCAAATTGTTCACATTAATAACTCTTGCCGAAACCCGGGATTGAACCAGGGACCTTCAGATCTTCAGTCTGACGCTCTCCCAGCTGAACTATTTCGGCCATGTCTTCTGTGCCAAACCGCACACCAATCGATTTTGGGACTTGCCAATGGGGCATAAGTAGAAAATATTGATAATGGATTGATGAAAGCTAGTTGTCTGATGACAGAAATGGATTACCTAATACAAGAAACGGCCCTATTGAGTATTAAGAGGCCTTATTGTTAATGCTCGTTCCCCAACCAATATTATAGTTATCCTAGATAACTTTGGGCAAACTGTTCACATTAATAACTCTTACCGAAACCCGGGATTGAACCAGGGACCTTCAGATCTTCAGTCTGACGCTCTCCCAGCTGAGCTATTTCGGCCATGTCTTCTGTGCCAAACCGCACACCAATCGATTTTGGGGCTTGCCAATGGGGCATAAGTAGAAAATATTGATAATGGATTGATGAAAGCTAGTTGTCTGATGACAGAAATGGATTACCTAATACAAGAAACGGCCCTATTGAGTATTAAGAGGCCTTATTGTTAATGCTCGTTCCCCAACCAATATTATAGTTATCCTAGATAACTTTGGGCAAACTGTTCACATTAATAACTCTTGCCGAAACCCAGGATTGAACCAGGGACCTTCAGATCTTCAGTCTGACGCTCTCCCAGCTGAACTATTTCGGCCATGTCTTCTGTGCCAAACCGCACACCAATCGATTTTGGGGCTTGCCAATGGGGCATAAGTAGAAAATATTGATAATGGATTGATGAAAGCTAGTTGTCTGATGACAGAAATGGTTTACCTAAAACAAGAAAAGGTCCTATTGAATATTAAGAGGCCTTATTGTTAATGCTCTACCCCAACCAATATTATAGTTACCCTGGAATATTTTGGGCAAATTGTTCACATTAATAACTCTTGCCGAAACCCGGGATTGAACCAGGGACCTTCAGATCTTCAGTCTGACGATCTCCCAGCTGAGCTATTTCGGCCATATCTTCTGTGCCAAACCGCACACCAATCGATTTTGGGGCTTGCCAATGGGGCATAAGTTAGGATTAGTGATAATGGAGTGATGAAAGCTAGTTGTCTGATGACAGAAATGGATTACCTAATACAAGAAACGGCCCTATTGAGTATTAAGAGGCCTTATTGTTAATGCTCGTTCCCCAACCAATATTATAGTTATCCTAGATAACTTTGGGCAAACTGTTCACATTAATAACTCTTGCCGAAACCTGGGATTGAACCAGGGACCTTCAGATCTTCAGTCTGACGCTCTCCCAGCTGAGCTATTTCGGCCATGTCTTCTGTGCCAAACCGCACACCAATCGATTTTGGGACTTGCCAATGGGGCATAAGTAGAAAATATTGATAATGGATTGATGAAAGCTAGTTGTCTGATGACAGAAATGGATTACCTAATACAAGAAACGGCCCTATTGAGTATTAAGAGGCCTTATTGTTAATGCTCGTTCCCCAACCAATATTATAGTTATCCTAGATAACTTTGGGCAAACTGTTCACATTAATAACTCTTGCCGAAACCCGGGATTGAACCAGGGACCTTCAGATCTTCAGTCTGACGCTCTCCCAGCTGAGCTATTTCGGCCATGTCTTCTGTGCCAAACCGCACACCAATCGATTTTGGGGCTTGCCAATGGGGCATAAGTAGAAAATATTGATAATGGATTGATGAAAGCTAGTTGTCTGATGACAGAAATGGATTACCTAATACAAGAAACGGCCCTATTGAGTATTAAGAGGCCTTATTGTTAATGCTCGTTCCCCAACCAATATTATAGTTATCCTAGATAACTTTGGGCAAACTGTTCACATTAATAACTCTTGCCGAAACCCGGGATTGAACCAGGGACCTTCAAATCTTCAGTCTGACGCTCTCCCAGCTGAACTATTTCGGCCATGTCTTCTGTGCCAAACCGCACACCAATCGATTTTGGGGCTTGCCAATGGGGCATAAGTAGAAAATATTGATAATGGATTGATGAAAGCTAGTTGTCTGATGACAGAAATGGATTACCTAATACAAGAAACGGCCCTATTGAGTATTAAGAGGCCTTATTGTTAATGCTCGTTCCCCAACCAATATTATAGTTATCCTAGATAACTTTGGGCAAACTGTTCACATTAATAACTCTTGCCGAAACCCGGGATTGAACCAGGGACCTTCAAATCTTCAGTCTGACGCTCTCCCAGCTGAGCTATTTCGGCCATGTCTTCTGTGCCAAACCGCACACCAATCGATTTTGGGGCTTGCCAATGGGGCATAAGTTAGGATTAGTGATAATGGATTGATGAAAGCTAGTTGTCTGATGACAGAAATGGTTTACCTAAAACAAGAAAAGGTCCTATTGAATATTAAGAGGCCTTATTGTTAATACTCTACCCCAACCAATATTATAGTTACCCTGGATTATTTTGGGCAAATTGTTCACATTAATTACATTTGCCGAAACCCGGGATTGAACCAGGGACCTTCAGATCTTCAGTCTGACGCTCTCCCAGCTGAGCTATTTCGGCCATGTCTTCTGTGCCAAACCGCACACCAATCGATTTTGGGGCTTGCCAATGGGGCATAAGTTAAGATTAGCGCTAATGGAGTAATGAAAGCTAGTTGTCTGATGACAGGAAAGATTTTGCTAAAACAGGAAAGCGTTGTGTTGAATATAACGAGGCCTTATTGGTAATGCTCGACCTCAACCAATTTTTCAGTTAACTTGGATGTTTTTGGGCAAACAGTTGACATTAATTACATTTGCCGAAACCCGGGATTGAACCAGGGACCTTCAGATCTTCAGTCTGACGCTCTCCCAGCTGAACTATTTCGGCCATGTCTTCTGTGCCAAACCGCACACCAATCGATTTTGGGGCTTGCCAATGGGGCATAAGTTAGGATTAGTGATAATGGATTGATGAAAGCTAGTTGTCTGATGACAGAAATGGTTTACCTAAAACTAGAAAAGGTCCTATTGAATATTAAGAGGCCTTATTGTTAATGCTCGTTCCCCAACCAATATTATAGTTATCCTGGATTATTTTGGGCAAATTGTTCACATTAATAACTCTTGCCGAAACCCGGGATTGAACCAGGGACCTTCAGATCTTCAGTCTGACGCTCTCCCAGCTGAGCTATTTCGGCCATGTCTTCTGTGCCAAACCGCACACCAATCGATTTTGGGGCTTGCCAATGGGGCATAAGTTAGGATTAGTGATAATGGATTGATGAAAGCTAGTTGTCTGATGACAGAAATGGTTTACCTAAAACAAGAAAAGGTCCTATTGAATATTAAGAGGCCTTATTGTTAATGCTCTACCCCAACCAATATTATAGTTACGCTAGATTATTTTGGGCAAATTGTTCACATTAATAACTCTTGCCTAAACCCGGGATTGAACCAGGGACCTTCAGATCTTCAGTCTGACGCTCTCACAGCTGAGCTATTTCTGCCATGTCTTCTGTGCCAAACCGCACACCAATCGATTTTGGGGCTTGCCAATGGGGCATAAGTTAAGATTAGCGCTAATTGAGTGATGAAAGCTAGTTGTTTGATGACAGGAAAGATTTTGCTAAAACAGGAAAGCGTTGTGTTGAATATAACGAGGCCTTATTGGTAATGCTCGACCTCAACCAATTTTTCAGTTAACTTAGATTTCTTTGGGGCAAACTGTTCACATTAATTACATTTGCCGAAACCCGCGATTGAACCAGGGACCTTGAGATCTTCAGTCTTACGCTCTCCCAGCTGAGCTATTTCGGCCATGTCTTCTGTGCCAAACCGCACACCAATCGATTTTGGGGCTTGCCAATGGGGCATAAGTTAAGATTAGCGCTAATGGAGTGATGAAAGCTAGTTGTCTGATGACAGAAATGGTTTACCTAACACAAGAAACGGCCCTATTGAGTATTAAGAGGCCTTATTGTTAATGCTCGTTCCCCAACCAATATTATGGTTACCCTGGATTATTTTGGGCAAATTGTTCACATTAATAACTCTTGCCGAAACCCGGGATTGAACCAGGGACCTTCAGATCTTCAGTCTGACGCTCTCCCAGCTGAGCTATTTCGGCCATGTCTTCTGTGCCAAACCGCACACCAATCGATTTTGGGGCTTGCCAATGGGGCATAAGTAGAAAATATTGATAATGGATTGATGAAAGCTAGTTGTCTGAGGACAGAAATGGATTACCTAATACAAGAAACGGCCCTATTGAGTATTAAGAGGCCTTATTGTTAATGCTCGTTCCCCAACCAATATTATAGTTATCCTAGATAACTTTGGGCAAACTGTTCACATTAATAACTCTTGCCGAAACCCGGGATTGAACCAGGGACCTTCAGATCATCAGTCTGACGCTCTCCCAGCTGAGCTATTTCGGCCATGTCTTCTGTGCCAAACCGCACACCAATCGATTTTGGGGCTTGCCAATGGGGCATAAGTTAGGATTAGTGATAATGGATTGATGAAAGCTAGTTGTCTGATGACAGAAATGGTTTACCTAAAACAAGAAAAGGTCCTATTGAATATTAAGAGGCCTTATTGTTAATGCTCTACCCCAACCAATATTATAGTTACCCTGGAATATTTTGGGCAAATTGTTCACATAAATAACTCTTGCCGAAACCCGGGATTGAACCAGGGACCTTCAGATCTTCAGTCTGACGATCTCCCAGCTGAGCTATTTCGGCCATATCTTCTGTGCCAAACCGCACACCAATCGATTTTGGGGCTTGCCAATGGGGCATAAGTTAGGATTAGTGATAATGGAGTGATGAAAGCTAGTTGTCTGATGACAGAAATGGATTACCTAATACAAGAAACGGCCCTATTGAGTATTAAGAGGCCTTATTGTTAATGCTCATTCCCCAACCAATATTATAGTTATCCTAGATAACTTTGGGCAAACTGTTCACATTAATAACTCTTGCCGAAACCCGGGATTGAACCAGGGACCTTCAGATCTTCAGTCTGACGCTCTCCCAGCTGAGCTATTTCGGCCATATCTTCTGTGCCAAACCGCACACCAATCGATTTTGGGGCTTGCCAATGGGGCATAAGTTAGGATTAGTGATAATGGAGTGATGAAAGCTAGTTGTCTGATGACAGGAAAGATTTTACTAAAACAGGAAAGCGTTGTGTTGAATATAACGAGGCCTTATCGGTAGTGCTCGACCTCAACCAATATTATAGTTAACTTAGATGTCTTTGGGGCAAACTGTTCACATTAATTACATTTGCCGAAACCCGGGATTGAACCAGGGACCTTCAGATCTTCAGTCTGACGCTCTCCCAGCTGAGCTATTTCGGCCATGTCTTCTGTGCCAAACCGCACACCAATCAATTTTGGGGCTTGCCAATGGGCATAAGTAGAAAATATTGATAATGGATTGATGAAAGCTAGTTGTCTGAGGACAGAAATGGTTTACCTAACACAAGAAACGGCCCTATTGAGTATTAAGAGGCCTTATTGTTAATGCTCATTCCCCAACCAATATTATGGTTACCCTGGATTATTTTGGGCAAATTGTTCACATTAATAACTCTTGCCGAAACCCGGGATTGAACCAGGGACCTTCAGATCTTCAGTCTGACGCTCTCCCAGCTGAACTATTTCGGCCATGTCTTCTGTGCCAAACCGCACACCAATCGATTTTGGGACTTGCCAATGGGGCATAAGTAGAAAATATTGATAATGGATTGATGAAAGCTAGTTGTCTGATGACAGAAATGGATTACCTAATACAAGAAACGGCCCTATTGAGTATTAAGAGGCCTTATTGTTAATGCTCGTTCCCCAACCAATATTATAGTTATCCTAGATAACTTTGGGCAAACTGTTCACATTAATAACTCTTGCCGAAACCCGGGATTGAACCACGGACCTTCAGATCTTCAGTCTGACGCTCTCCCAGCTGAGCTATTTCGGCCATGTCTTCTGTGCCAAACCGCACACCAATCGATTTTGGGGCTTGCCAATGGGGCATAAGTTAGGATTAGTGATAATGGATTGATGAAAGCTAGTTGTCTGATGACAGAAATGGTTTACCTAAAACAAGAAAAGGTCCTATTGAATATTAAGAGGCCTTATTGTTAATGCTCTACCCCAACCAATATTATAGTTACGCTAGATTATTTTGGGCAAATTGTTCACATTAATAACTCTTGCCTAAACCCGGGATTGAACCAGGGACCTTCAGATCTTCAGTCTGACGCTCTCACAGCTGAGCTATTTCTGCCATGTCTTCTGTGCCAAACCGCACACCAATCGATTTTGGGGCTTGCCAATGGGGCATAAGTTAAGATTAGCGCTAATTGAGTGATGAAAGCTAGTTGTTTGATGACAGGAAAGATTTTGCTAAAACAGGAAAGCGTTGTGTTGAATATAACGAGGCCTTATTGGTAATGCTCGACCTCAACCAATTTTTCAGTTAACTTAGATTTCTTTGGGGCAAACTGTTCACATTAATTACATTTGCCGAAACCCGCGATTGAACCAGGGACCTTGAGATCTTCAGTCTTACGCTCTCCCAGCTGAGCTATTTCGGCCATGTCTTCTGTGCCAAACCGCACACCAATCGATTTTGGGGCTTGCCAATGGGGCATAAGTTAAGATTAGCGCTAATGGAGTGATGAAAGCTAGTTGTCTGATGACAGAAATGGTTTACCTAACACAAGAAACGGCCCTATTGAGTATTAAGAGGCCTTATTGTTAATGCTCGTTCCCCAACCAATATTATGGTTACCCTGGATTATTTTGGGCAAATTGTTCACATTAATAACTCTTGCCGAAACCCGGGATTGAACCAGGGACCTTCAGATCTTCAGTCTGACGCTCTCCCAGCTGAGCTATTTCGGCCATGTCTTCTGTGCCAAACCGCACACCAATCGATTTTGGGGCTTGCCAATGGGGCATAAGTAGAAAATATTGATAATGGATTGATGAAAGCTAGTTGTCTGAGGACAGAAATGGATTACCTAATACAAGAAACGGCCCTATTGAGTATTAAGAGGCCTTATTGTTAATGCTCGTTCCCCAACCAATATTATAGTTATCCTAGATAACTTTGGGCAAACTGTTCACATTAATAACTCTTGCCGAAACCCGGGATTGAACCAGGGACCTTCAGATCTTCAGTCTGACGCTCTCCCAGCTGAGCTATTTCGGCCATGTCTTCTGTGCCAAACCGCACACCAATCGATTTTGGGGCTTGCCAATGGGGCATAAGTTAGGATTAGTGATAATGGATTGATGAAAGCTAGTTGTCTGATGACAGAAATGGTTTACCTAAAACAAGAAAAGGTCCTATTGAATATTAAGAGGCCTTATTGTTAATGCTCTACCCCAACCAATATTATAGTTACCCTGGAATATTTTGGGCAAATTGTTCACATAAATAACGCTTGCCGAAACCCGGGATTGAACCAGGGACCTTCAGATCTTCAGTCTGACGATCTCCCAGCTGAGCTATTTCGGCCATATCTTCTGTGCCAAACCGCACACCAATCGATTTTGGGGCTTGCCAATGGGGCATAAGTTAGGATTAGTGATAATGGAGTGATGAAAGCTAGTTGTCTGATGACAGAAATGGATTACCTAATACAAGAAACGGCCCTATTGAGTATTAAGAGGCCTTATTGTTAATGCTCATTCCCCAACCAATATTATAGTTATCCTAGATAACTTTGGGCAAACTGTTCACATTAATAACTCTTGCCGAAACCCGGGATTGAACCAGGGACCTTCAGATCTTCAGTCTGACGCTCTCCCAGCTGAGCTATTTCGGCCATATCTTCTGTGCCAAACCGCACACCAATCGATTTTGGGGCTTGCCAATGGGGCATAAGTTAGGATTAGTGATAATGGAGTGATGAAAGCTAGTTGTCTGATGACAGGAAAGATTTTACTAAAACAGGAAAGCGTTGTGTTGAATATAACGAGGCCTTATCGGTAGTGCTCGACCTCAACCAATATTATAGTTAACTTAGATGTCTTTGGGGCAAACTGTTCACATTAATTACATTTGCCGAAACCCGGGATTGAACCAGGGACCTTCAGATCTTCAGTCTGACGCTCTCCCAGCTGAGCTATTTCGGCCATGTCTTCTGTGCCAAACCGCACACCAATCAATTTTGGGGCTTGCCAATGGGCATAAGTAGAAAATATTGATAATGGATTGATGAAAGCTAGTTGTCTGAGGACAGAAATGGTTTACCTAACACAAGAAACGGCCCTATTGAGTATTAAGAGGCCTTATTGTTAATGCTCATTCCCCAACCAATATTATGGTTACCCTGGATTATTTTGGGCAAATTGTTCACATTAATAACTCTTGCCGAAACCCGGGATTGAACCAGGGACCTTCAGATCTTCAGTCTGACGCTCTCCCAGCTGAACTATTTCGGCCATGTCTTCTGTGCCAAACCGCACACCAATCGATTTTGGGACTTGCCAATGGGGCATAAGTAGAAAATATTGATAATGGATTGATGAAAGCTAGTTGTCTGATGACAGAAATGGATTACCTAATACAAGAAACGGCCCTATTGAGTATTAAGAGGCCTTATTGTTAATGCTCGTTCCCCAACCAATATTATAGTTATCCTAGATAACTTTGGGCAAACTGTTCACATTAATAACTCTTGCCGAAACCCGGGATTGAACCACGGACCTTCAGATCTTCAGTCTGACGCTCTCCCAGCTGAGCTATTTCGGCCATGTCTTCTGTGCCAAACCGCACACCAATCGATTTTGGGGCTTGCCAATGGGGCATAAGTTAGGATTAGTGATAATGGATTGATGAAAGCTAGTTGTCTGATGACAGAAATGGTTTACCTAAAACTAGAAAAGGTCCTATTGAATATTAAGAGGCCTTATTGTTAATGCTCTACCCCAACCAATATTATAGTTACCCTGGAATATTTTGGGCAAATTGTTCACATTAATAACTCTTGCCGAAACCCGGGATTGAACCAGGGACCTTCAGATCTTCAGTCTGACGATCTCCCAGCTGAGCTATTTCGGCCATATCTTCTGTGCCAAACCGCACACCAATCGATTTTGGGGCTTGCCAATGGGGCATAAGTTAGGATTAGTGATAATGGAGTGATGAAAGCTAGTTGTCTGATGACAGAAATGGATTACCTAATACAAGAAACGGCCCTATTGAGTATTAAGAGGCCTTATTGTTAATGCTCGTTCCCCAACCAATATTATAGTTATCCTAGATAACTTTGGGCAAACTGTTCACATTAATAACTCTTGCCGAAACCTGGGATTGAACCAGGGACCTTCAGATCTTCCGTCTGACGCTCTCCCAGCTGAGCTATTTCGGCCATACCTTCTGTGCCAAACCGCACACCAATCGATTTTGGGGCTTGCCAATGGGGCATAAGTTAGGATTAGTGATAATGGAGTGATGAAAGCTAGTTGTCTGATGACAGGAAAGATTTTACTAAAACAGGAAAGCGTTGTGTTGAATATAACGAGGCCTTATCGGTAATGCTTGACCTCAACCAATATTATAGTTAACTTAGATGTCTTTGGGGCAAACTGTTCACATTAATTACATTTGCCGAAACCCGGGATTGAACCAGGGACCTTCAGATCTTCAGTCTGACGCTCTCCCAGCTGAGCTATTTCGGCCATGTCTTCTGTGCCAAACCGCACACCAATCAATTTTGGGGCTTGCCAATGGGCATAAGTAGAAAATATTGATAATGGATTGATGAAAGCTAGTTGTCTGAGGACAGAAATGGTTTACCTAACACAAGAAACGGCCCTATTGAGTATTAAGAGGCCTTATTGTTAATGCTCGTTCCCCAACCAATATTATGGTTACCCTGGATTATTTTGGGCAAATTGTTCACATTAATAACTCTTGCCGAAACCCGGGATTGAACCAGGGACCTTCAGATCTTCAGTCTGACGCTCTCCCAGCTGAACTATTTCGGCCATGTCTTCTGTGCCAAACCGCACACCAATCGATTTTGGGACTTGCCAATGGGGCATAAGTAGAAAATATTGATAATGGATTGATGAAAGCTAGTTGTCTGATGACAGAAATGGATTACCTAATACAAGAAACGGCCCTATTGAGTATTAAGAGGCCTTATTGTTAATGCTCGTTCCCCAACCAATATTATAGTTATCCTAGATAACTTTGGGCAAACTGTTCACATTAATAACTCTTGCCGAAACCCGGGATTGAACCAGGGACCTTCAGATCTTCAGTCTGACGCTCTCCCAGCTGAGCTATTTCGGCCATGTCTTCTGTGCCAAACCGCACACCAATCGATTTTGGGGCTTGCCAATGGGGCATAAGTAGAAAATATTGATAATGGATTGATGAAAGCTAGTTGTCTGATGACAGAAATGGATTACCTAATACAAGAAACGGCCCTATTGAGTATTAAGAGGCCTTATTGTTAATGCTCGTTCCCCAACCAATATTATAGTTATCCTAGATAACTTTGGGCAAACTGTTCACATTAATAACTCTTGCCGAAACCCGGGATTGAACCAGGGACCTTCAAATCTTCAGTCTGACGCTCTCCCAGCTGAACTATTTCGGCCATGTCTTCTGTGCCAAACCGCACACCAATCGATTTTGGGGCTTGCCAATGGGGCATAAGTAGAAAATATTGATAATGGATTGATGAAAGCTAGTTGTCTGATGACAGAAATGGATTACCTAATACAAGAAACGGCCCTATTGAGTATTAAGAGGCCTTATTGTTAATGCTCGTTCCCCAACCAATATTATAGTTATCCTAGATAACTTTGGGCAAACTGTTCACATTAATAACGCTTGCCGAAACCCGGGATTGAACCAGGGACCTTCAGATCTTCAGTCTGACGCTCTCCCAGCTGAGCTATTTCGGCCATGTCTTCTGTGCCAAACCGCACACCAATCGATTTTGGGGCTTGCCAATGGGGCATAAGTTAGGATTAGTGATAATGGATTGATGAAAGCTAGTTGTCTGATGACAGAAATGGTTTACCTAAAACAAGAAAAGGTCCTATTGAATATTAAGAGGCCTTATTGTTAATACTCTACCCCAACCAATATTATAGTTACCCTGGATTATTTTGGGCAAATTGTTCACATTAATTACATTTGCCGAAACCCGGGATTGAACCAGGGACCTTCAGATCTTCAGTCTGACGCTCTCCCAGCTGAGCTATTTCGGCCATGTCTTCTGTGCCAAACCGCACACCAATCGATTTTGGGGCTTGCCAATGGGGCATAAGTTAAGATTAGCGCTAATGGAGTAATGAAAGCTAGTTGTCTGATGACAGGAAAGATTTTGCTAAAACAGGAAAGCGTTGTGTTGAATATAACGAGGCCTTATTGGTAATGCTCGACCTCAACCAATTTTTCAGTTAACTTGGATGTTTTTGGGCAAACAGTTGACATTAATTACATTTGCCGAAACCCGGGATTGAACCAGGGACCTTCAGATCTTCAGTCTGACGCTCTCCCAGCTGAACTATTTCGGCCATGTCTTCTGTGCCAAACCGCACACCAATCGATTTTGGGGCTTGCCAATGGGGCATAAGTTAGGATTAGTGATAATGGATTGATGAAAGCTAGTTGTCTGATGACAGAAATGGTTAACCTAAAACTAGAAAAGGTCCTATTGAATATTAAGAGGCCTTATTGTTAATGCTCGTTCCCCAACCAATATTATAGTTATCCTGGATTATTTTGGGCAAATTGTTCACATTAATAACTCTTGCCGAAACCCGGGATTGAACCAGGGACCTTCAGATCTTCAGTCTGACGCTCTCCCAGCTGAGCTATTCCGGCCATGTCTTCTGTGCCAAACCGCACACCAATCGATTTTGGGGCTTGCCAATGGGGCATAAGTTAGGATTAGTGATAATGGATTGATGAAAGCTAGTTGTCTGATGACAGAAATGGTTTACCTAAAACAAGAAAAGGTCCTATTGAATATTAAGAGGCCTTATTGTTAATGCTCTACCCCAACCAATATTATAGTTACGCTAGATTATTTTGGGCAAATTGTTCACATTAATAACTCTTGCCTAAACCCGGGATTGAACCAGGGACCTTCAGATCTTCAGTCTGACGCTCTCCCAGCTGAGCTATTTCTGCCATGTCTTCTGTGCCAAACCGCACACCAATCGATTTTGGGGCTTGCCAATGGGGCATAAGTTAAGATTAGCGCTAATTGAGTGATGAAAGCTAGTTGTTTGATGACAGGAAAGATTTTGCTAAAACAGGAAAGTGTTGTGTTGAATATAACGAGGCCTTATTGGTAATGCTCGACCTCAACCAATTTTTCAGTTAACTTAGATTTCTTTGGGGCAAACTGTTCACATTAATTACATTTGCCGAAACCCGCGATTGAACCAGGGACCTTGAGATCTTCAGTCTTACGCTCTCCCAGCTGAGCTATTTCGGCCATGTCTTCTGTGCCAAACCGCACACCAATCGATTTTGGGGCTTGCCAATGGGGCATAAGTTAAGATTAGCGCTAATGGAGTGATGAAAGCTAGTTG
Source organism: Xiphophorus maculatus (assembly GCF_002775205.1). Classification (NCBI taxonomy): domain Eukaryota; kingdom Metazoa; phylum Chordata; class Actinopteri; order Cyprinodontiformes; family Poeciliidae; genus Xiphophorus; species Xiphophorus maculatus. Next base: position 13,459,731 of record NC_036465.1, on the reverse strand, counting down.
TCTGATGACAGAAATGGTTTACCTAACACAAGAAACGGCCCTATTGAGTATTAAGAGGCCTTATTGTTAATGCTCGTTCCCCAACCAATATTATGGTTACCCTGGATTATTTTGGGCAAATTGTTCACATTAATAACTCTTGCCGAAACCTGGGATTGAACCAGGGACCTTCAGATCTTCAGTCTGACGATCTCCCAGCTGAGCTATTTCGGCCATATCTTCTGTGCCAAACCGCACACCAATCGATTTTGGGGCTTGCCAATGGGGCATAAGTTAGGATTAGTGATAATGGAGTGATGAAAGCTAGTTGTCTGATGACAGAAATGGATTACCTAATACAAGAAACGGCCCTATTGAGTATTAAGAGGCCTTATTGTTAATGCTCATTCCCCAACCAATATTATAGTTATCCTAGATAACTTTGGGCAAACTGTTCACATTAATAACTCTTGCCGAAACCCGGGATTGAACCAGGGACCTTCAGATCTTCAGTCTGACGCTCTCCCAGCTGAGCTATTTCGGCCATATCTTCTGTGCCAAACCGCACACCAATCGATTTTGGGGCTTGCCAATGGGGCATAAGTTAGGATTAGTGATAATGGAGTGATGAAAGCTAGTTGTCTGATGACAGGAAAGATTTTACTAAAACAGGAAAGCGTTGTGTTGAATATAACGAGGCCTTATCGGTAGTGCTCGACCTCAACCAATATTATAGTTAACTTAGATGTCTTTGGGGCAAACTGTTCACATTAATTACATTTGCCGAAACCCGGGATTGAACCAGGGACCTTCAGATCTTCAGTCTGACGCTCTCCCAGCTGAGCTATTTCGGCCATGTCTTCTGTGCCAAACCGCACACCAATCAATTTTGGGGCTTGCCAATGGGCATAAGTAGAAAATATTGATAATGGATTGATGAAAGCTAGTTGTCTGAGGACAGAAATGGTTTACCTAACACAAGAAACGGCCCTATTGAGTATTAAGAGGCCTTATTGTTAATGCTCATTCCCCAACCAATATTATGGTTACCCTGGATTATTTGGGCAAATTGTTCACATTAATAACTCTTGCCGAAACCCGGGATTGAACCAGGGACCTTCAGATCTTCAGTCTGACGCTCTCCCAGCTGAACTATTTCGGCCATGTCTTCTGTGCCAAACCGCACACCAATCGATTTTGGGACTTGCCAATGGGGCATAAGTAGAAAATATTGATAATGGATTGATGAAAGCTAGTTGTCTGATGACAGAAATGGATTACCTAATACAAGAAACGGCCCTATTGAGTATTAAGAGGCCTTATTGTTAATGCTCGTTCCCCAACCAATATTATAGTTATCCTAGATAACTTTGGGCAAACTGTTCACATTAATAACTCTTGCCGAAACCCGGGATTGAACCACGGACCTTCAGATCTTCAGTCTGACGCTCTCCCAGCTGAGCTATTTCGGCCATGTCTTCTGTGCCAAACCGCACACCAATCGATTTTGGGGCTTGCCAATGGGGCATAAGTTAGGATTAGTGATAATGGATTGATGAAAGCTAGTTGTCTGATGACAGAAATGGTTTACCTAAAACTAGAAAAGGTCCTATTGAATATTAAGAGGCCTTATTGTTAATGCTCTACCCCAACCAATATTATAGTTATCCTGGATTAATTTGGGCAAATTGTTCACATTAATAACTCTTGCCGAAACCCGGGATTGAACCAGGGACCTTCAGGTCTTCAGTCTGACGCTCTCCTAGCTGAGCTATTTCGGCCATGTCTTCTGTGCCAAACCGCACACCAATCGATTTTGGGGCTTGCCAATGGGGCATAAGTTAGGATTAGTGATAATGGAGTGATGAAAGCTAGTTGTCTGATGACAGAAATGGATTACCTAATACAAGAAACGGCCCTATTGAGTATTAAGAGGCCTTATTGTTAATGCTCGTTCCCCAACCAATATTATAGTTATCCTAGATAACTTTGGGCAAACTGTTCACATTAATAACTCTTGCCGAAACCCGGGATTGAACCAGGGACCTTCAGATCTTCAGTCTGACGCTCTCCCAGCTGAGCTATTTCGGCCATATCTTCTGTGCCAAACCGCACACCAATCGATTTTGGGGCTTGCCAATGGGGCATAAGTTAGGATTAGTGATAATGGAGTGATGAAAGCTAGTTGTCTGATGACAGAAATGGATTACCTAATACAAGAAACGGCCCTATTGAGTATTAAGAGGCCTTATTGTTAATGCTCATTCCCCAACCAATATTATAGTTATCCTAGATAACTTTGGGCAAACTGTTCACATTAATAACTCTTGCCGAAACCCGGGATTGAACCAGGGACCTTCAGATCTTCAGTCTGACGCTCTCCCAGCTGAGCTATTTCGGCCATATCTTCTGTGCCAAACCGCACACCAATCGATTTTGGGGCTTGCCAATGGGGCATAAGTTAGGATTAGTGATAATGGAGTGATGAAAGCTAGTTGTCTGATGACAGGAAAGATTTTACTAAAACAGGAAAGCGTTGTGTTGAATATAACGAGGCCTTATCGGTAGTGCTCGACCTCAACCAATATTATAGTTAACTTAGATGTCTTTGGGGCAAACTGTTCACATTAATTACATTTGCCGAAACCCGGGATTGAACCAGGGACCTTCAGATCTTCAGTCTGACGCTCTCCCAGCTGAGCTATTTCGGCCATGTCTTCTGTGCCAAACCGCACACCAATCAATTTTGGGGCTTGCCAATGGGCATAAGTAGAAAATATTGATAATGGATTGATGAAAGCTAGTTGTCTGAGGACAGAAATGGTTTACCTAACACAAGAAACGGCCCTATTGAGTATTAAGAGGCCTTATTGTTAATGCTCATTCCCCAACCAATATTATGGTTACCCTGGATTATTTTGGGCAAATTGTTCACATTAATAACTCTTGCCGAAACCCGGGATTGAACCAGGGACCTTCAGATCTTCAGTCTGACGCTCTCCCAGCTGAACTATTTCGGCCATGTCTTCTGTGCCAAACCGCACACCAATCGATTTTGGGACTTGCCAATGGGGCATAAGTAGAAAATATTGATAATGGATTGATGAAAGCTAGTTGTCTGATGACAGAAATGGATTACCTAATACAAGAAACGGCCCTATTGAGTATTAAGAGGCCTTATTGTTAATGCTCGTTCCCCAACCAATATTATAGTTATCCTAGATAACTTTGGGCAAACTGTTCACATTAATAACTCTTGCCGAAACCCGGGATTGAACCACGGACCTTCAGATCTTCAGTCTGACGCTCTCCCAGCTGAGCTATTTCGGCCATGTCTTCTGTGCCAAACCGCACACCAATCGATTTTGGGGCTTGCCAATGGGGCATAAGTTAGGATTAGTGATAATGGATTGATGAAAGCTAGTTGTCTGATGACAGAAATGGTTTACCTAAAACTAGAAAAGGTCCTATTGAATATTAAGAGGCCTTATTGTTAATGCTCTACCCCAACCAATATTATAGTTATCCTGGATTAATTTGGGCAAATTGTTCACATTAATAACTCTTGCCGAAACCCGGGATTGAACCAGGGACCTTCAGGTCTTCAGTCTGACGCTCTCCTAGCTGAGCTATTTCGGCCATGTCTTCTGTGCCAAACCGCACACCAATCGATTTTGGGGCTTGCCAATGGGGCATAAGTTAGGATTAGTGATAATGGAGTGATGAAAGCTAGTTGTCTGATGACAGAAATGGATTACCTAATACAAGAAACGGCCCTATTGAGTATTAAGAGGCCTTATTGTTAATGCTCGTTCCCCAACCAATATTATAGTTATCCTAGATAACTTTGGGCAAACTGTTCACATTAATAACTCTTGCCGAAACCCGGGATTGAACCAGGGACCTTCAGATCTTCAGTCTGACGCTCTCCCAGCTGAGCTATTTCGGCCATATCTTCTGTGCCAAACCGCACACCAATCGATTTTGGGGCTTGCCAATGGGGCATAAGTTAGGATTAGTGATAATGGAGTGATGAAAGCTAGTTGTCTGATGACAGAAATGGATTACCTAATACAAGAAACGGCCCTATTGAGTATTAAGAGGCCTTATTGTTAATGCTCATTCCCCAACCAATATTATAGTTATCCTAGATAACTTTGGGCAAACTGTTCACATTAATAACTCTTGCCGAAACCCGGGATTGAACCAGGGACCTTCAGATCTTCAGTCTGACGCTCTCCCAGCTGAGCTATTTCGGCCATATCTTCTGTGCCAAACCGCACACCAATCGATTTTGGGGCTTGCCAATGGGGCATAAGTTAGGATTAGTGATAATGGAGTGATGAAAGCTAGTTGTCTGATGACAGGAAAGATTTTACTAAAACAGGAAAGCGTTGTGTTGAATATAACGAGGCCTTATCGGTAGTGCTCGACCTCAACCAATATTATAGTTAACTTAGATGTCTTTGGGGCAAACTGTTCACATTAATTACATTTGCCGAAACCCGGGATTGAACCAGGGACCTTCAGATCTTCAGTCTGACGCTCTCCCCGCTGAGCTATTTCGGCCATGTCTTCTGTGCCAAACCGCACACCAATCAATTTTGGGGCTTGCCAATGGGCATAAGTAGAAAATATTGATAATGGATTGATGAAAGCTAGTTGTCTGAGGACAGAAATGGTTTACCTAACACAAGAAACGGCCCTATTGAGTATTAAGAGGCCTTATTGTTAATGCTCATTCCCCAACCAATATTATGGTTACCCTGGATTATTTTGGGCAAATTGTTCACATTAATAACTCTTGCCGAAACCCGGGATTGAACCAGGGACCTTCAGATCTTCAGTCTGACGCTCTCCCAGCTGAACTATTTCGGCCATGTCTTCTGTGCCAAACCGCACACCAATCGATTTTGGGACTTGCCAATGGGGCATAAGTAGAAAATATTGATAATGGATTGATGAAAGCTAGTTGTCTGATGACAGAAATGGATTACCTAATACAAGAAACGGCCCTATTGAGTATTAAGAGGCCTTATTGTTAATGCTCGTTCCCCAACCAATATTATAGTTATCCTAGATAACTTTGGGCAAACTGTTCACATTAATAACTCTTGCCGAAACCCGGGATTGAACCACGGACCTTCAGATCTTCAGTCTGACGCTCTCCCAGCTGAGCTATTTCGGCCATGTCTTCTGTGCCAAACCGCACACCAATCGATTTTGGGGCTTGCCAATGGGGCATAAGTTAGGATTAGTGATAATGGATTGATGAAAGCTAGTTGTCTGATGACAGAAATGGTTTACCTAAAACTAGAAAAGGTCCTATTGAATATTAAGAGGCCTTATTGTTAATGCTCTACCCCAACCAATATTATAGTTATCCTGGATTAATTTGGGCAAATTGTTCACATTAATAACTCTTGCCGAAACCCGGGATTGAACCAGGGACCTTCAGGTCTTCAGTCTGACGCTCTCCTAGCTGAGCTATTTCGGCCATGTCTTCTGTGCCAAACCGCACACCAATCGATTTTGGGGCTTGCCAATGGGGCATAAGTTAGGATTAGTGATAATGGAGTGATGAAAGCTAGTTGTCTGATGACAGAAATGGATTACCTAATACAAGAAACGGCCCTATTGAGTATTAAGAGGCCTTATTGTTAATGCTCGTTCCCCAACCAATATTATAGTTATCCTAGATAACTTTGGGCAAACTGTTCACATTAATAACTCTTGCCGAAACCCGGGATTGAACCAGGGACCTTCAGATCTTCAGTCTGACGCTCTCCCAGCTGAGCTATTTCGGCCATATCTTCTGTGCCAAACCGCACACCAATCGATTTTGGGGCTTGCCAATGGGGCATAAGTTAGGATTAGTGATAATGGAGTGATGAAAGCTAGTTGTCTGATGACAGGAAAGATTTTACTAAAACAGGAAAGCGTTGTGTTGAATATAACGAGGCCTTATCGGTAATGCTCGACCTCAACCAATATTATAGTTAACTTAGATGTCTTTGGGGCAAACTGTTCACATTAATTACATTTGCCGAAACCCGGGATTGAACCAGGGACCTTCAGATCTTCAGTCTGACGCTCTCCCAGCTGAGCTATTTCGGCCATGTCTTCTGTGCCAAACCGCACACCAATCAATTTTGGGGCTTGCCAATGGGCATAAGTAGAAAATATTGATAATGGATTGATGAAAGCTAGTTGTCTGAGGACAGAAATGGTTTACCTAACACAAGAAACGGCCCTATTGAGTATTAAGAGGCCTTATTGTTAATGCTCATTCCCCAACCAATATTATGGTTACCCTGGATTATTTTGGGCAAATTGTTCACATTAATAACTCTTGCCGAAACCCGGGATTGAACCAGGGACCTTCAGATCTTCAGTCTGACGCTCTCCCAGCTGAACTATTTCGGCCATGTCTTCTGTGCCAAACCGCACACCAATCGATTTTGGGACTTGCCAATGGGGCATAAGTAGAAAATATTGATAATGGATTGATGAAAGCTAGTTGTCTGATGACAGAAATGGATTACCTAATACAAGAAACGGCCCTATTGAGTATTAAGAGGCCTTATTGTTAATGCTCGTTCCCCAACCAATATTATAGTTATCCTAGATAACTTTGGGCAAACTGTTCACATTAATAACTCTTGCCGAAACCCGGGATTGAACCACGGACCTTCAGATCTTCAGTCTGACGCTCTCCCAGCTGAGCTATTTCGGCCATGTCTTCTGTGCCAAACCGCACACCAATCGATTTTGGGGCTTGCCAATGGGGCATAAGTTAGGATTAGTGATAATGGATTGATGAAAGCTAGTTGTCTGATGACAGAAATGGTTTACCTAAAACTAGAAAAGGTCCTATTGAATATTAAGAGGCCTTATTGTTAATGCTCTACCCCAACCAATATTATAGTTATCCTGGATTATTTTGGGCAAATTGTTCACATTAATAACTCTTGCCGAAACCCGGGATTGAACCAGGGACCTTCAGGTCTTCAGTCTGACGCTCTCCTAGCTGAGCTATTTCGGCCATGTCTTCTGTGCCAAACCGCACACCAATCGATTTTGGGGCTTGCCAATGGGGCATAAGTTAGGATTAGTGATAATGGATTGATGAAAGCTAGTTGTCTGATGACAGAAATGGTTTACCTAAAACAAGAAAAGGTCCTATTGAATATTAAGAGGCCTTATTGTTAATACTCTACCCCAACCAATATTATAGTTACCCTGGATTATTTTGGGCAAATTGTTCACATTAATAACTCTTGCCGAAACCCGGGATTGAACCAGGGACCTTCAGATCTTCAGTCTGACGATCTCCCAGCTGAGCTATTTCGGCCATATCTGCTGTGCCAAACCGCACACCAATCGATTTTGGGGCTTGCCAATGGGGCATAAGTTAGGATTAGTGATAATGGAGTGATGAAAGCTAGTTGTCTGATGACAGAAATGGATTACCTAATACAAGAAAAGGTCCTATTGAATATTAAGAGGCCTTATTGTTAATGCTCTACCCCAACCAATATTATAGTTACGCTAGATTATTTTGGGCAAATTGTTCACATTAATAACTCTTGCCGAAACCCGGGATTGAACCAGGGACCTTCAGATCTTCAGTCTGACGATCTCCCAGCTGAGCTATTTCGGCCATGTCTTCTGTGCCAAACCGCACACCAATCGATTTTGGGGCTTGCCAATGGGGCATAAGTTAAGATTAGCGCTAATTGAGTGATGAAAGCTAGTTGTTTGATGACAGGAAAGATTTTGCTAAAACAGGAAAGCGTTGTGTTGAATATAACGAGGCCTTATTGGTAATGCTCGACCTCAACCAATTTTTCAGTTAACTTAGATTTCTTTGGGGCAAACTGTTCACATTAATTACATTTGCCGAAACCCGCGATTGAACCAGGGACCTTGAGATCTTCAGTCTTACGCTCTCCCAGCTGAGCTATTTCGGCCATGTCTTCTGTGCCAAACCGCACACCAATCGATTTTGGGGCTTGCCAATGGGGCATAAGTTAAGATTAGCGCTAATGGAGTGATGAAAGCTAGTTGTCTGATGACAGAAATGGTTTACCTAACACAAGAAACGGCCCTATTGAGTATTAAGAGGCCTTATTGTTAATGCTCGTTCCCCAACCAATATTATGGTTACCCTGGATTATTTTGGGCAAATTGTTCACATTAATAACTCTTGCCGAAACCCGGGATTGAACCAGGGACCTTCAGATCTTCAGTCTGACGCTCTCCCAGCTGAGCTATTTCGGCCATATCTTCTGTGCCAAACCGCACACCAATCGATTTTGGGGCTTGCCAATGGGGCATAAGTAGAAAATATTGATAATGGATTGATGAAAGCTAGTTGTCTGAGGACAGAAATTGATTACCTAATACAAGAAACGGCCCTATTGAGTATTAAGAGGCCTTATTGTTAATGCTCGTTCCCCAACCAATATTATAGTTATCCTAGATAACTTTGGGCAAACTGTTCACATTAATAACTCTTGCCGAAACCCGGGATTGAACCAGGGACCTTCAGATCTTCAGTCTGACGCTCTCCCAGCTGAGCTATTTCGGCCATGTCTTCTGTGCCAAACCGCACACCAATCGATTTTGGGGCTTGCCAATGGGGCATAAGTTAGGATTAGTGATAATGGATTGATGAAAGCTAGTTGTCTGATGACAGAAATGGTTTACCTAAAACAAGAAAAGGTCCTATTGAATATTAAGAGGCCTTATTGTTAATGCTCTACCCCAACCAATATTATAGTTACCCTGGATTATTTTGGGCAAATTGTTCACATTAATAACTCTTGCCGAAACCCGGGATTGAACCAGGGACCTTCAGATCTTCAGTCTGACGATCTCCCAGCTGAGCTATTTCGGCCATATCTTCTGTGCCAAACCGCACACCAATCGATTTTGGGGCTTGCCAATGGGGCATAAGTTAGGATTAGTGATAATGGAGTGATGAAAGCTAGTTGTCTGAGGACAGAAATGGATTACCTAATACAAGAAACGGCCCTATTGAGTATTAAGAGGCCTTATTGTTAATGCTCGTTCCCCAACCAATATTATAGTTATCCTAGATAACTTTGGGCAAACTGTTCACATTAATAACTCTTGCCGAAACCCGGGATTGAACCAGGGACCTTCAGATCTTCAGTCTGACGCTCTCCCAGCTGAGCTATTTCGGCCATATCTTCTGTGCCAAACCGCACACCAATCGATTTTGGGGCTTGCCAATGGGGCATAAGTTAGGATTAGTGATAATGGAGTGATGAAAGCTAGTTGTCTGATGACAGGAAAGATTTTACTAAAACAGGAAAGCGTTGTGTTGAATATAACGAGGCCTTATCGGTAATGCTCGACCTCAACCAATATTATAGTTAACTTAGATGTCTTTGGGGCAAACTGTTCACATTAATTACATTTGCCGAAACCCGGGATTGAACCAGGGACCTTCAGATCTTCAGTCTGACGCTCTCCCAGCTGAGCTATTTCGGCCATGTCTTCTGTGCCAAACCGCACACCAATCGATTTTGGGGCTTGCCAATGGGGCATAAGTTAAGATTAGCGCTAATGGAGTGATGAAAGCTAGTTGTCTGATGACAGAAATGGTTTACCTAACACAAGAAACGGCCCTATTGATAATGCTCGTTCCCCAACCAATATTATGGTTAACCTGGATTATTTTGGGCAAATTGTTCACATTAATAACTCTTGCCGAAACCCGGGATTGAACCAGGGACCTTCAGATCTTCAGTCTGACGCTCTCCCAGCTGAGCTATTTCGGCCATGTCTTCTGTGCCAAACCGCACACCAATCGATTTTGGGGCTTGCCAATGGGGCATAAGTTAAGATTAGCGCTAATGGAGTGATGAAAGCTAGTTGTCTGATGACAGAAATGGTTTACCTAACACAAGAAACGGCCCTATTGATAATGCTCGTTCCCCAACCAATATTATGGCTAATTGAGTGATGAAAGCTAGTTGTTTGATGACAGGAAAGATTTTGCTAAAACAGGAAAGCATTGTGTTGAATATAACGAGGCCTTATTGGTAATGGTCGACCTCAACCAATATTATAGTTAACTTAGATGCTTTTGGGCAAATTGTTCACATTAATAACATTTGCCGAAACCCAGGATTGAACCAGGGACCTTCAGGGCTGTGGTTTACTGAATGAATGAAATTGGGTGTAAACGTTAAGAAAGGAATAGATAAATGTATGAAAGTTTTAAGCATAAGATGTTTAGCTCTAACTGTGTGGAGGTGATAGAAATTAATTTAAATCCATGCACACTGGCTTAATTATGTAAGTATTGGTCTAATGTGTGCATAGTTTATAATTTTCAGCAGAGTTAATTTAAATGTTATTCAATATCAAGTTTTAAGTATCTTTACTTTTGCTTTCAAGAAAGGTGGGGGGGCCAACTTCACTCAGATCATTTGAACAGCAGCAATACAGGTTGAAATGGGAGAAAGGTCTCTTAAATTTAGATCGGATGGTCTAATTTGCATGATCACAGAAATTATCATCCAACATAAGAGGCGCTTAAACATGGTTGGGAAAAGGATAAGAATAAATTATGCATTGTAAATTCTAAATTTAATAAAATTTATATAGACAAATTAAATATGTGTCAGACCGTTTCTTTACCTACAATACCACCTTGAATACTTTGTGATGCTAAAGTAGATTTGTCAATATTAGAAAAAAAGAACAAAGATAAATATTTTATTATGAATCAATATGTAGTAGAAGAAAAAATAAATCAATATTATAGCTGTGGAGAAGATGATACAATAGGAAACACAGGATTCAAAGAAACAAGTTAATTAAGAACCTTAGTAATATAAAAATTTACTTGGACATTGTTGATTTATTACAGAAAGATTCAGGAGGCAGATGATATCAGTCTATATTTGATTTTTTTAAGTAGTGTAAGTTGTATAGTAAGATCTAATTTTATTTCATTCATTTATTATATATATATATATATATATATATATATAACGTTATTAGCCTACCGCTATTAGTACTCATGAAGAAGAACAAGAAGCAGAAGTAAAAGAAGAGAAATAGAGGATGGAGAAATTAGATTTTTAAAAAACACATTTATTCGTATTTAAAAGTATATATGCATGTTTGTGCCTGTGTATACATATACATTCGTGTGTCTATGAGTGTGTATGTGTGTGAATTTGCTCACTCATACACATTATTGAGGTATTATTAAATTTCCTATGGATATCACTGATGACCGCACTCCAGTCCAGTAGGTGGCGGTAGATGCACCTTAAGTTGGTTGCCATCCGCCAATAAAACATAAAAGAAGAAGATGAAGGAGGAGAAAAAGAAAATTAGTTTCTCTTTTTTCTCTGGATTGTTTAAGCTTTCGTCGAGACAGTAAGTATCTTCATCCAATTGTATCCGTTTATAGAACTTTCTGCTGGATCTGACAACTTTAATCGGCTTATATGTTATTTAAGCTAAACTTATGAAGCATTCATTGTTGTCCTGGTATTTTTATATGAAAAAAGACATTGCACACCTAAAGAACTATTCGGCTACGTCGCACAAAACTGCATATATACCAAAATTACTGGTAGATTCAAATGTTTTATTATTATTATTATTATTATTTATTTCATTTTTTTAATATTGTGCATAACATCAGTGATGTTACATTTAACCTAGTGAAAGGTTTACGTAAATATCCGTGTTCTGACGACACAACACTGCTTTACATAAACACGGATGAAAGGAAGAGTGTTTTAGGGTCGATCTCTCCAAAATGTGGAGACATAAAAACAGACATGTTGCCTTTGTAATTTTGGTTTGGTTGTTTTAGCATGTCTTCCATTCCCCCAGGTGAACCTCAGCTCGTTTACTTGAAATTCGAATCGGCCAATAACATGGCCAAAACTCAGTATCATGGCTTCTAGACGACGGCTACATTCTGAAGTTTTAGCTAAAAATTAGTAATGGAAAGAAATGGGAAAGCATTAAAAAATTACAAGGAAGTTTGACTGGTGGGCTGAAATGTTTGCATGGATGACAATGGACAGAATCCATAAAAGGGGAGTATTCAACCCAAACAATGATGTAACCAGCATGACTGGAAGCTGCATCCCCACCCCCCTAATGACATGTCCTGAAATTTAACTGCACTTGTGGGTCATCCTTGCACTTGCTGAAATCTGAATAGATTAATGCAGAGTAAATGTGAGACTGTAACTATAGATATTAACCAATAATCAATAACATAGTATTTTATCTGTTCATTATCAATAATTACAGTAAGGTTTATTTATTTGTTTATCCTGTCTACCTCTCTTCTCAAAAGTTAATTTGCTATCAGGTCAATAGTCAACAGATTTTACATGCATTTTACTGGATACTTGGTCAATTCCTAGGCAGACCTAACATGAATTCACAACTCAACTCTTTTAGGGAGAAAATAAGAGTGACCTTTAAATTGGGTTTGAATTTTTCAATTCAGTAGCTCAAAGACTGAAATTAGATCAGAAACTACAAATCTATTTAGTTCATGGGGATGATTTTCTTTTGTGGTGAAAGTAAATGGGACATAAAAAGACTTGGTTGATGTTCAAAAGCTTTAAATCAAACAAGAAATACTATAACTCTCTGGCTGCTAAAGCTTTCTCTAATGTGGCTCATATTTCCACGTCAGGAAGTTTAAGCAGTCACAGAGTGACAGCTGCTTAAAGATAACGACTGAGAAACAGGTTTTAAAAGAGCAGAAACCTAGCATGAGCCCATTCTGAAAATAAATCCTTTTATGGTTACAGATCTGTCTGGAATTTGAAACGACAGAGAGTTTTCAGTTACAAACATCAGACCAGTTTTTCTCAGTTTATCTCTAACCAATCACAGAAAATCCTTAATCAGGTTCATTATGGCTGATGACTAATTTTAACTCTGGAATATGTTTTTCTTTATTCATTCTCATTTATGTTACATTACAGTGTAACATAAATGCCATGACTTTTACTCACCAGCCATAAAAATGGTGATACAATGCCACATGAAGTTTCATTTGTGACTTGTTTTTAGTGAAAAAAGGGAAGTAAGTAGTTTTCTTCGATTACAGAAGAAGCAAAGACGGTCCTGCATTTCCCAACATGTTCCCTAAATCAATTTGTAAACTAAAGGTAGGAGAAAAGTTTGGTTAGAGATTAGGGCTGTAATGATTCCTCGAATGATTTGAGTACCTCTATTACTAAAATATTCTTCTACAACAGCCCTGTTTGATATTTAAAAGACTTTAAAAATGGTTCCACTCTTTCTGTGTCAGATATTCTAAAATCTGAATCTCAACAAACAGATTTTGGATTGCACGAAATAATCAATAATCTGGGACGTTTTTGCTCCTGGTGTGTTTTTTTGGGGGGGACGGGGACTGTGGATAGACTTGACTTGCAATTGGAAAGTTGTTGGCTTTACTCCTGCTTCCTGAAACCACCTGTTGATGTGAGCCTGGTTTAGTCTACTTAAAACAAACTGACTCATTTTTCTTTTAGTTGTGGGATGTGGGAACAAAAACAAAACAATTAACAAAAGATGGATGCCTTTTTTGTAAAGAAAATCCAATTGGTGTTCATTTCGGATAGGTTTTCCTGAAAACCCAGAAAAATGCAAATAAAAGGATCACATTTTTCATTTTTTCAATTAGCTTGGAACACAGCATCTTCTTCCTATCTTATACTTGGTACTCCTGACCCAAACACATCCAACCAATACATTTTCGCATAATTTGTTTTGCAAGGTTCTGGTTTACTTAGAATTTCAGTGTTAGAAGAAACCCAACCTCAAGAAAAGGTTATAAGATTATAAACTCAACAAGTGATTCAGACCAAAGTTAACAAACCATAGATGATTAAACTCTTTTGATATTTGATACTCTCTGACTTATTTTTGATCTGAAACATTGACAGATTCTGCCTTTTTCTGGGAGAATTTTACAAAATTTTGAAAGAACCTCTCAACCTTAAGAACTAAAATAAAACTTTAAATAAAACATATCCCACCAACAAAATTATTTGTTGGTATCTATACTTGCATGATGGGGTGGAAATTTAAAAAGCTAAAGCTTCACACGTCAGTGAAGTCCCCAATAACAGAAAAAGCTGATTCAGACCTTTGATGTGAAACTATATCATTTGACCAGTTCTGGAGTAGGAGGAGAGGAAGTAGTCACAAACAGATTCAGTTTCCGACTTAAGGTTACTACATTGTCAATAAGACGATATAAAATGTTAGGTAATGAATTGTGGATGACATCATAGTGGCTTTGTATAATCAAACATTGGAAACCACCAGCCAACCCCCATGTAGAAGCAATAAGAGGCTAGGTCTACTATTTTTCAAATGAGAAAGAAAAGGGTGCATTAGACCCTCTCCCTTCACCTTGGACCAGTTGTGGTCTTTAAAACAGCCTTATATGCTGTCTTAAAGTGATTGTTATTCCACTTTCACATATATGTTTTCTTCTATGCCTGAATCACATTTTTCTCTGTCCCACACTACAACTCGGTCATATGACTTCACATCATGAGATTATGTGTTTGGGTGTTTAAGGTCAAAGATATTTGCTATTTTTATCCATTACAAATCAAGTGTTTGTATACTTGGATGAACAGTGACATGTTCTGTAATTTATATAGTTCAGTGTTAATAGATTAAATCCTGATGTCTAAACTAATCTTCATAGACTTGTTTAAAAATGTTCATGTAACATAGCTAAGGCTTCTGCTGAAATACTGATTGGTAATTGGAGATAATCAGCTTAGGGTTGTAATGACTTGGTATAAATGAACACTTAGAGCTATCTAGTTTTGAACAAATCACAACATCTTTTATTAAAGACCAGTTGCATCTTTCTGTCAGAGCAGATGTTGCCTTTATAAACTGCTGCTTCATCATTCATACAATCATCATCATTATTCACTCTATACTATGTGTGATGTGTTACAGGTCAGAGAGTGCTGAACCTGGACAGTGTTTCAATGAATCGTCTTGATTCCTAACAAGATGATAGTGTGAGACTTTTTACAATTTTTTTATGGTTGATGACCAAAATTATGATTATGCTTACTGATATCTTGATTCTTTGTTAATTTAACCATACCTGTTTCATTTAACTAGCTGTAATAAGTAAGCCTGCTTCTTGTTTTTTTTAATTACAGTCTAGTTGTGTCTGAATGACTGTTCACGTATTTAAAAAGAAGACCAAATAATAATTTGCTAGAGGCGTGAATATAGGAAGCTCTACAGAATAATTACTTTTTGCACTGAAGTTGTGTAATTTTACTTTGATTCAGGAGACTGCTGCACAGAGGAGACTTTCCTAGCCCTATCTGTGTGTCCTGCAGGAGTGATACATCAAAGGACCTTCACTTTGACTTTAAAGCAGAGTCCTTTTCTGCTGAAGAGATGTAAGATGACAAAAACAGAACTTCAAGAAAATTTGTTTAAAAATAGACTGAATTGATATTATTCAAGTGAAAATGTTTGTAGCTCAAATATATGTCAAAGAGATATGACAGTTGAAGAGATTGGACGGATGGATGGGCCGACGGATGAATGGAACCAGACTTCTCATTTGGCCGTTTTGAAAACTAGCAGCTTAGCTGCTTTCACAGTCTAAGCAAAAACAATAAACCCTCAGTTTCTTCAATAGTTGTGATTGTTGGAAAAGTGTTTTGAGACAATCTGCAGAATAACAACTAGTAAAACTGTCTTTTCACTCTACCATATTTATTAGATATATATATATATATATATATATATATATATATATATATATATATATATATATATATATATATATATATATATATATATATATATATATACACACTGTATATATATATATATGGTATATAATTTTTAATTTGCTTCCTTATTTCAGAATCCAGCTACGGAGCCCAGACTCACCCGATCCTAGCTGTGCATCATGCAGGAGTGATGAATCAAAGGATGTTGTCATCTTCTTTAAAATACATTCATCATCTCCTAAACTAATGTAAGCTGTTATTGAAACAACACAGATTTGTTGAGGCATTTTGAGAATGTGCTTAATTGTTGTTAGCAGTGTTGTAGCGCTTATTTTACTGCAATTATAAATGTCGAACCTCAAATGTATTAATATATACAGATTAAAATACTTTAGTGTTAGACACGTAAAAGCTCTATAAATTAAATGTTGATGGGAAATCATTTAATTTCCCATCATCATGGGTCTTTAAGTGTATAAATATTTAAGGATGAGTATTTAAAAGCCCATTAGTTGCTTAGCATTTTTACTTGTTTTGTACACGATTATCTCATGTGATGCATTTTGGATGCAGTAATACCCAAGTAGAATCAAGCTTGTGATATAATGTTGTGACCCAAACATTTATTTTCAATATCAGTTATTATGAGTAAATAGATCAATTTGAAACAACCCAACATCTCAAAAAATGTTTTCCGTGCTACATCATGATAATTTTTTAAGCAAAAGTAAAGTAACATTTGCCAACTGGTATGTTTTAGAAATGCACTAATAGTTGGCATCTTGTGTTTGCTGACCAGCAGTTTTGACCTCCCAACTCTGATTCTGACCTATTACATTTTTTCTAAGGATGATAACACAAGCCATTAAAAGTATGCAGCAGGTTCTTTGAGAGAGATGGTATATTTTTTATTTCAACATGAAATGAAGAAATTTCAGGATTTCTTCCCCTTTTATAGATCAAAGCATGAGTCACAAATTTGTATATAAGGATATATAAATGTAAAATAAGGGATGCATTTATACAGCAAAAATAGTCTTTGATGCATTTAATGAATAGAAAAAAAAATGTTTTGGTGTTTTACCAAAACACCAATCACACTTATTGATGTATTAATCAATCAGTGTGATCTCTAACTGATTAATATTACTCTACTATTCACAATAACTACAACTTTTGATATTATTAATTCCTTCAAGTTTGATTTTTAATTTAAAAAAATCTACAGATTCAGCACTACACGTGTCTTATAAAAGAGAGTAAACTTGCTCTTTCTTTTTCTCCATAGACATGAACAGAAAAGCTCACAGAAATGTTTCTGCCTACAATATAAAGAAGATTTTGTAAATCTGTGTGAGGATGGGAAAGTGTTGGTAGAGGGAGCATTACCAGATATCATAAAGCAAGACCTTGACAAAGTTCACCTGAAGCAGCTAATTGATCATATTCTCAAAAGTAAGAAAATCTTCCCTGAGATAGAATTTTTTTTACATGTAAATTAAGTGTGTGAAATGTACTTTTTATAATTCCCTAATTGATTTTGTGTTTATTCAGACGCTGATGCTGCAGTTTGCCAACGTAAACTTAAATCTGCTTTGACAAAAAAGTTTCAGTGTGTGTCTGAAGGGATTGATAAAGCAGGAAACCCAACCCCTCTGAATAATATCTACACAGACCTCTACATCACAGAGAGTGGAACCAAAAAGGTGAATGAAGAACATGAGTTTAGACACATCGAAACAGTTTCCAGAAAGCAAAACGGAGAAGAAGCGACGATCGGACTGGAACAGCTCTTCAGAGGTTCACCTGGACAAAATAACCCAGTCAGAACAGTGATAACAAGGGGAGTGGCTGGCATTGGGAAAACTGTCCTAACACAGAAGTTCACGCTGGACTGGGCTGAAAACAAAACCAACCAGGACATCCAGTTCATATTCCCCTTCACATTCAGGGAGCTGAATGCTCTGAAAGGGAAAGAGTTCAGCTTGATGGAACTTGTTCATCATTTCTTTCCTGAAACCAAGGAAATCTGCGAGTTTATTGAGTTCCAGGTCATATTCATCTTTGATGGTCTGGATGAGTGTCGACTTCCTCTGGACTTCAAAAACAATGACATTCTGACTGACATTACCAAGCCTGTCTCAGTGGATGCACTTCTGACAAACCTCATCAGAGGGAAATTGCTTCCCACTGCTCGTCTGTGGATAACCACACGGCCTGCAGCAGCCAGTCGGATCCCTCCTGACTATGTTGACATGGTGACAGAAGTCAGTGGGTTTGATGACCCACAGAAGGAGGAGTACTTCAGAAAAAGATTCAGAGATGAGGAACTGGCCAGCAAGATTATCTCCCATATCAAGACATCAAAAACCCTCCACAACATGTGCCACATCCCACTCTTCTGCTGGATCGCTGCTACAGTTGTGGAGAACGTCTTTAAGACAAGTCAGACCAAAGAGCTGCCAAAGACAATGACTGAGATGTACATCCATTACCTGTTGGTCCAAACCAAAGTTAAGATGGTGAAATATGATGGGAACAATGAGACGGATGAACACTGGAGTTCAAAGAGGAAGGAGATGATGAAGTCTCTGGGAAAACTAGCTTTTGAGCAGTTGCAGAAAGGAAACTTGATCTTTTATGAATCAGATTTGAGAGAATGTGAAATCAGTCTCCAAGGTGCTTCAGAGTACTCTGGAATGTTCACAGAGATTTTTAAAGTAGAGAGAGTGCTGTCTGATGTCAAACTGTTCAGTTTTGTACATTTGAGTATTCAGGAGTTTCTTGCTGCTCTTCATGTCCATTTGACCTTCACAGAGTCTGGTGTCAATCGTCTGAAAGAAAACACTCTGCCAACATTGTCCGCATTGTTGAAGAAACCAACGATCCTCAGTTTTTACCACAGTGCTGTGAACAAGACCTTACAGAGTCCAAATGGGCACCTAGATTTGTTCCTTCGCTTTCTGTTGGGACTTTCACTGGAGACAAATCAGAAACTCCTGCATGGTCTGTTGAAACAAACGGAAAGAAGCTCTCAGATCAATCAGAAAACTGCCCAATACATTAAAGAGAAGATCAGTGAGAATCTGTCTACAGAGAAAAGCATAAATCTGTTCCACTGTCTGAATGAACTGAATGATGGTTCTCTTATGCAAGAGATCCAGCAGTTCTTATCTGCAGGAACACTACGCACTGATAAGTTGTCTCCTGCTCAGTGGTCGGCCCTGGTCTGCTTCTTATTATCTTCAGAAGAAAATCTTGATGTATTCAACTTTACCAGATTTTCTGTCTCTGAAAACATTCTTCTCAGGCTGCTACCATTGATCAAAGTCTCAAAGAAAGCTGTGTAAGTACACATTTTATTTCAATATCATTTGCTTTGTTAGTAAAAGCTTAGCAAAAAATTAACCCTCAGTTCATTTTTTTACATGTTCTTTTTCAGACTGACTTTCTGTGTCCTTTCACAAAGTAGTCTTGAAGCTTTGTCCTCAGTTCTCAGCACCACGTCTTCTTTGAGGGAGCTGGATCTTAGTAACAACAACTTACAAGATTCAGGAATGAAACAGATTGTTGAGGGATTGGGGAGCCCAAACTGTGCACTCAGAACTCTTAGGTGAGATATTCAGAACCAAACATCTCAAGATGCTAACAGTACTCTTTCACCTGTCTAATATACTGAGTATTACAATTTCTACCTGTTTTGTTTAATTTTAAAGTATTAGATTATTTTTTTGGAATTAGTTCAGACAGTACTTTGTTTTGTGCCTGTAGAGATTATATTGTTGTCTACAAATGAAAGAATTTCTATTGCAAAAAATAATTTATGAATATATTATGAAAATATGTTGTGAATAATAATTAAAATTGTATTTTGAAATTAATCTTTGAATTATATAGAAACACCTCTAGTTTTGGAGCATGTTTTTGGTTTATGTTTTTTGTGACATCAGTGGTGTAAACTGTTGCATTCAAGTTTTTATTTGCTTAACAGAAGTTCAACCTTTGTTTTTCATTTTTCTCCAGAATGAGTGGTTGTTCCATCTCAGAGAGAAGTATTGACATCTTACATTCACATCTGAGCAGCTTATCTAGACTGAGAGAGCTTGACATGAGCAACAACATCCTGCAAGGTTCAGCAGTGAATAAGTTGTCTGAGGGACTGAGACGTTCATTTTGTCAACTGGAAATTCTCAGGTCAGCATGGAGTAAAGCAATACTTGAAATTTAGCCATTACATTTTTTGGAGATTTCGAACATAATATTTTGTCTGTTCTTTTGCACTTCTTTTTCCCCATAGGCTGAATCTTTGTTGCCTCTCAGAAACTAGTTGTGAAGCTTTGTCTGCAGTTCTCAGCTCTGAGTCTGCTAGCCTTAAAGAGCTGGACCTTAGTAACAACAACCTGCAGGATTCAGGAGTGAAGCTTCTATCGACTGGACTGGAGAGTTCATACTGTAGGCTAGAAACGCTAAGGTAATCCCTGACTAATGAGCTCATTGGATGATTGTTGAACTCAGTCCAGTAAAATTCCGACTCAAAGCAAAAACGACTGTGTTCTTAGTGAAATCAGTCAGGTATTTCATCAGAAAAATAAACCTTAAATAATGCTACACTAGTAAATTTCAAGTTCTGGTGAGAACCCAATAACGTTTTTACCACTTCTGATGCGTTTATTTTTTGGCATTCTGAAGCCTTTTTGCTTTGTGTTATTCTTACTGTATTAGTTTGATTTTAATATGTTACTGTGCTTTTTGAACGTGGTCAAACTACCAATTTTTTTTCTTGAACTTGACACAGAAAAACATACTTCTTTTATCTTTTATTGTCTTTTATTGGGCTGCCATTTGATGCAAAGAAAAAGGATTTGGGAAAAAATAATTATTTTTAGCAAATAGATTTTTGCTGATTATTTGCAATTTTTTTAGCTAATAATTTTCTAGAAAGTGTGATGTACATTTGTATTTAGCCCCTTTTACTCTCACGTCCTGAAATACACCCTTCCTACCTTCAGAAAGCATGTAGGTACTAAAATAGATAGAACTTGGAAAGATATCTAATATAATCCTCATTTTTCTGAAAATAAAGTTTTGTCTTTTCCCAACATCTATAAAAGGAAAAAATGCCATCACTTTTGTTGACCAAAGTCTTCAGTTTGCAAGAATGACATAATTACTAAAGTCCTGCCTTGTGCTCAACTACCTTGTTCTGTGTGTGTGTAGACTGTCTGGCTGTATGGTCACAGGAGAAGGATTTGCGTCTCTGGCATCAGCTTTGAATTCCAACTCTTCCCATCTGAGAGAACTCGATCTGACCTTTAACCATTCAGATGATGCTGGAGTAAAGCTTCTATCTGCTAATTTGAAGGATCCACAGTCCAAGCTTGAAGTTCTCAGGTATGGAAAGGCCCAATTCAATCACAGACAAATTCACTGTGTTGAGACGAAGAAAATATGTTACTGTCATTGTGTGACGTAAAGAAGAATTAACATTTTTCTTCCCTGCTAAATTTCTTCAGAATACATCCAGCTGGAGTCAAGTGGTTAACACCAGGACTGAGGAAATGTAAGTACAGTTTTGTTTTTGACCTTATCACTAGTTCACAAAAAAGCAAGCTCCAGGCTATTTTACCAATTACTAATTTTCAGGTATGAGATCAGAAACTGTGACGTAAATTAACAAATGGGAACAAAAGCCAGATTCTGCCTATAGCAAACTCCAACAACCACATATCCACAAAAACATTTTGATGTTTAGGCTGTGGGTTCACACTGATCCAGTGTTTTGGGAGACCAAAAGCAATCATTTTTGAAGCCAAGTTCCAGAGTGGAAGAATTTCAAAATGCCAGTTTCATGTTTCAGTGTTGTGATGATTTGAGAGTCCTAAGTTTGGCATGTTTATTCTTCTCTACATATGGTGAATAGGTAAGTTCATTATAGCTCCAGTTGCACCTGAAAGGGGGTTGTGACAGATATAAAGGTAGCTCAAACACAGTGTTTCAGGACTCTGACTGTTCTGTCTCTTTCTGAGGCTGGCTAACGTTTTTGGATTGCTCTTTTTTATTTCTGGGTCATTCAATCTTGTCACCAATTCAGGCTAAATGTTTTTTTTCTATTATTGACTTAATCATAATTTCTTTTCACAATGAACAGTTTTTTGACATAAGTAGATTTGAGCAAGATAAGCTTTGTTTGTGGAGCGTCCAATTTGTTACTAACTATGAACCATGTAGGTAACATCGTGTACATGTGAGCCACATCTTTTTTGAAGTCATGAAGTAGCTCCATCTCTCTTTGTGACTGGTGTGTGCCACACTCACACAAACAGTGTTGCAGCGCCACCTATTGGCCTGGCATGCCTGCTACAATGTCTTTGGTGGCGTGACATACTCTAGTTTGAACACACATTATTTTTTGTTTTTAAAAATTTACCATATTCGTCTCTGTGTGGACGATGTCATAGATTATGTTTGGTTTGTTATGGAGGAAATGTGATACAGAATAGCTTACGGGTGAACAGCTAAAAAAATGAAACGTGACAAAACGAAGGGGAAAACTTCTCCATCAACATGCTGCAATGTAATAAACAGTCCATCTGTTGTGGTGCATATTTATACATGTCTTTCTGAAGAATGTGTTTTATCAAGAACACCTCCTCTGTGACTTGGTTTGCTGAAACTTTTCGCTAAAACCAGAAGTTTATCTGGAGCTACTCTTTATTGGCTACATTACCTAAAAACTGCAAGAGTAGTTTTTTAATATGTGGTTAGAAGGATAGATGTGTTTATTGAAATGTCCAGGTGGGATAAAGGAGAGAGGGGATACAGGTTAATGTGTTGCATTATAACTATTATTACTGTGAATCACAGGATTTACTCACAAGGCATTACTTTCTGTTTTGCTCTTCAGATTACTGTAAACTCACAGTCGACACAAACTCGATGAACCGAAATGTGAAACTGTCAGACAACAACACAAAGGCATCATATGTGGAGGAGGCTCAGCCGTATCCTGATCATCCAGACAGGTTTGAGAAGAACCATCAGGTGATGTGTTCAAATGGCCTGACAGGTCGCTGTTACTGGGAGGTCGAGCTAATGGGAGGGGTTCACACTTCAGTGAGTTGCAAAGGAATTATCAGGAGAGGAGAGGGAAATGATGGTTGGTTTGGTGGAAATGACCAATCCTGGACTTTGTTCTTTGATGGCAACTCTTACTCTGTTTGGCACAATAAAAAAGGAATATCCATCCCTTACACCACAGTGGTCACACCCACTTCATCTCACAGGGTAGCAGTGTATTTGGACTGGCCGGCAGGAACGCTGTCCTTCTACAGAGTCTCCTCGGACACATTGATCCACATCCACACTTTCCACACCACATTCACTGAAGCTCTTTATCCAGGATTTGGATTGTGGTCTTGGGTCAATGCTCCAAAAGGTTCATCAGTGCAGCTGATCTCTTTATTTGAGTGATCAGGTCTTTTAACACAACGAGACGGAGAGGTACCAAGCTAGCACTTATCAGCTTAACCAGCTTCTTTGATATATTGACGTTACAATTTACTTGCAATATGATGTAACTCTTATTTTGTTACAACGTAAACTGTCTTGTCAAAGTTATTTATTCATGTATTTATTCATTTATGTATTTTAAATTAAATGCTTTTTAACAGCATGTAATAGTAAAACTCAATGAGCCAGTAAATGATGGTTAAGAAGCTTATCCAGAAATATTCTTTGACATTGTTATAAATAGTCTTTGTATTTTATATATAAATTGTCTTTTAATCTTGAGTACAAAAGGTTGTTTATTAGGTTAAAATAATATCCATAAATGGTTTTGAATGATGCTGAAAGAATTTGAATGTGACTCAAAGGAATTAATTCTGCTTAAATATTTCTAACCAGCACTTTTAGTACTTGATTGAATCCGTTTATATCAAAGAGATGAATCAAAGGAGAAAGAACTCATTATTTACATGGAGACACATTGTTATTGAGGTCGGAAAAATAATTGTACTTGTTTTATTATAACTGAGCTGTACTGTAGTGTGTTTCTGTACATTCAGATTTGCCTTTAAAAACTTTGATTTGACTGTCATTTAAGTGTTGCTGAATTTAAGGACTGTATTTTGTTGCATTATATTATACATTGAGTATGTTGCACTTTCATGCTTGGGAGAAAGGGTATCCCCGCTTATTTTCTGATGTAGCGGAAGGGCAATGCAATTTTTAAACTGAGCATATTTAACATGAATAACAGTAACCTGTTACAGTACCAGGGGAAACATTACACATTACATGAGGGATTTTGCATGTGTGGAGAAGTACCAAAGTAGGTTTAAGAAAAAATTGTCATGATTTTATAAAACATGTACTTTGGACAAAGACGACTATGGATAACTAATGATACAAATGGTTATCAATGTTCTTCTCAGGATTTCAGGGATTTGGTGTCTACCTTTCATTGAACTGAGGTGGTAGCAGGTTAAAAAAATGCATGCAGTTCTGTAGGACTGGGAAGCAAATCTTTTTGCTAATTAGAAACTATTAAGAAAATGCACAATACCAGGAACCAGCAGAAACACAGAAATTATCTTACCTGTCTAATTACTAATTAACATCAACAGCTACATATTTCTGAGTTTTTAATATAGACACTGCATTGAGCTTAAATACGCATGCTGCAAATATTTCTATTTTACTGCCATCAATTTTTTTTTTGAAAAGATTCATCTTTACCAAAATTGGCAATATCACTTTAAATGATTACCACAAATAAAATTTTTCAAAAAATAAATAATCTTTTTTTTTAACGAGATAACATGATTGTACAGCAGTATCTTTTCTCCTGGTAATAAACTCTTGTTCATTTTCCAGTTTAATTTCCTTTTGTATATAGTCAATAGTTTTGCGCACCATTTTTCTTCCTAAATGTGTATGCTCCCAAGTTTTATTCACTCAGGTCACACGCTCATTTTACTTGCTGATTGTTTTAAGTGTGTTCATGCCTCTCAGGAACTTGTCTTTAATTTTTTATTTAGATTTTTGTTCTCTTTGAGTTATTGCACATGTATTTCAGTTGTTTCTGAAAGTTATTAAAAGTTTATTTTTACCTATCTACATTTATCTGAATTATTTTTTGACTCTGCTTTTTCTTTCCAAGACAAGCTGACATTTCTAGTTTAAACTGGTATATTGATACAACCTTCTCAAAATGAATTGTTGGAGTTTAACCCCATTCCTTTTGACCAAACCTACTTTAATTTCCTTAGGAGTGAGGTCAGAGCTTGTGGTTGCAATATTGGACCACAATTTTGGAATCTTGATTTTGATTTATTTAAGCCACTTTGGAGCTAATTTGGGAAGTGCATAAGGTTGTTGTCCATTGGGAAGACACAATTGTGTCCAAGCTTTAGCCTCCAACCTGATGTCTTAATCGGTTGTTTTCGTCTTTCCACACATCTATTTGGCTGTGAAGTTCAGTTAATACGATGTTTTCAGTTTTACAAGATTGATTAAAAGTCTCTCTTACAAGAGAATTTTGGCCAAGACTGACAGAAGCACACAGATTTTACAGAACATTCATAGCAAAACTAAAAAAGTTAACACTATCAATAAAAATTAAATGCTGTTTAACAGTTCAAAGTCTTCTTTTCAGATGAAAGTACATTTTGCATTTGACTTGGTAATCATCAAGGTCCAAGAGGCTGGAGAAAGATTGGAAAGGCACAGAGGCTTCCTCGGTCAGACATGTTTTTGGGAGTTGTGTCCTTCAGTTCTCTCTCTCTTTTTTTTTTTTTTATCAAGTTCAATCAGCTCACCAGAAACATTTGAGTGATTCATGCTTTCCTCTCCTGATTTCTTTCTGCATATGCTGATTATATTTTCAGACAGGACTTGGCACTTACACATGCACACTGCCAAAATTACAAGCTTCAGAGCATGTTGAATAATTTTTTTAGAATCCAACGAAGGCCAGATTATTTATGACTTGCATATCAAAACCTTGGAATTAATAGATATGTCCTTGTAGTGACTTCAGGTGTTCACCAGATGGCAGTATTTCACCACTTACTATTTCTCCATTGTCTTTCAGTTGATGGCTTTTAAGTACGGTAGTCAAGAATTTCTTCACTGAATGAACAAACACCTGCAGTTTTTGTTAAAGTTTCATAAGTTTTTTTTATTATTATTGAAAGAAACCGATTTTGATATATATTTGTTTCTTTTGCTTGCTTTTGTTATTTTTGTA
Source organism: Xiphophorus maculatus (assembly GCF_002775205.1). NCBI lineage: Eukaryota > Metazoa > Chordata > Actinopteri > Cyprinodontiformes > Poeciliidae > Xiphophorus > Xiphophorus maculatus. The sequence continues at coordinate 13,433,679 of NC_036465.1, read as the reverse complement.
ATTATGTTATTTATATAAATTATTTTCACTTTGATTCATAAAATACCCAAAATTTTCACAGAACTCTATGTTTTGGTCAATTTGATTATGTAATTTTTAAATATTAAATGATTGATTTTGATCAGTTATTCAGTACTTAAGTGGACTTTTTACCAAATACATTTTTACTCTTACTAGAATAATTTTTGGGGCAGCTACTTTTATTTTTATTTGAGTAAAAATATGTTGAAGTTGTGCTACTCTTGAGTAAAATTTGTGGGTACTTTACCCTCTGCTTGCAAAGATAAGCAAGCTAATATTCTGATTTACGAAGTTGTAACTCAGTGTTTCCCTTTGTTTTGTTAGTATTCCTGTTTGTACATCTTACTGTTTGCCTTTGTCTAAGTTTCCCATTTATCTTTTAAAATTGCATGATGTTTCCCCATGGGTAAAGATTTTTCTGCCTTTTTTCTCCAAAATCTGGTGGTTGCATTATTTAAACTCAACCCATTTTCTGCCTTTGCTATTTGTTTTCAAGCTTTTAAGTATAAACTGTGGGGATACAGACACATGCACACAGAAAATAGGTTGAGAGAGCCCACATGTGAGCAGCACACACATGATTATGCAACCTTTAATGTTGGCAGTTGAAGTTTTTCAGTTCAATATGAGCAACGGCAGAAATAAAGCAGCTAATCTCCCACACTCTTTCTTTTTCTCCCCACCACTTCTGGGTTTTCTGTCATTCAAAGCGCTTAAAAAAGAAAAGTCTTTTAGACTGAAACAGCCCACATGCGCTAATCTGTCAGCAAGTCTTTTATATAGGATTAACAAGACTGTAAAAGAGCAAATCACTGCTGGTAACTCATCCGTTACAAAACACTTATGGAGGCGGCAGCAGTGCCAGGAGGGGAAAGGAAGGAATTACTGGACAGCAGCAGGTCACTGTTGGTGCCATACAGAAAAAGTATATGGGAACGAAGAAACTGTGCGAGAACAAAATTGGATTACTTACTGAATATGTCCTTTTTGATTAAAATAATTAGAAAGTGTGTGATTAACAGTAAACATAATTTCACAGTGTAATTTACTTAAAACCAAAACAAAGGAAAGACTAAAATAATATATTACAATCTGTTTATATTCCTAAAGGGCAATAATTTGCAGTACCTTACTTCTAATTGGCTGATCAATCTCTCTTTAGTAATACTGTCCATATTCAGTATTGTAAGACCAAAATACACAGACAAAAAATCTAAACTTTTAAAATTTGTAACTTTGTAATTGAACTTCTTTATGACTGTACAAATTAGGCAATGTAACATAAAAACCAAATTAAAGTCTAACTATTTAGAAGCAGTCTGCTGACTGTTTTTGGCAGCTAATACAGTCATTGTGCTTTATAACCTGGAGAAATGCAGAGAAGTAATTATTAAAGGAATACATTCCTGAAGTAAATCAGATGAGACACGGAGGTAAAACTTGAACAGAAAGGTAACGGTACTATTTCATAAATGGGCCTTCATTATAACTGTTAACTACTACTAAAAAAATTTCTAAATACTGGTGAATTTTTACCCGAAAACTCAGCTGTTTGCTCTAAAGCAACATATGAATATTTATAAAAAAATATTTATCATCAATTTCAGCTACATATTAAGGTCAAAGATATTCACATGCAGCTCTTTCTTTCGGTATAAGATGGTTAGGTTCCAGTAAGAGTATCTCCAGAATCCCCAATTCCCACTGCAGTGCAAAACAAAATGCATCAGGGACATGGTCATAAGCTTTCTTCAGAAACACAAAACATGCTGACCCAATCTCAGAAGTAAAGATCTGATGCACTATTTCACTACCAAGACTTTGTGCCACTGAGGAAAGCTACAAAGCTCCTCCTGAATTTGAGGCTCAGCAGTGGTTGAAGCCTCCTGTCTGTTAGAACAAACTTTTTCAGGCAGACAGGACAGTATCATCTCTTGACAGCTGGAAATCAATCTTAGGTTCCTATTTTTAATTAGGCCCACCATCAGTCCACCACATGTACTAACAAAATCCTCCATGCAACATTAAAGAGGGAATCTGACACCATCTGGAGTGATTCTTCAGACATATCTGTATGCACCTTTAATATTTGTGAAAGGTATAACACAGGTCCTTCACATTTGTGAATTATGTTTTGAATAAATAAAGAACAAATGCAAAGAAGTACCCAGAGTCATAGGAAGATCATTAGATTTTTATAAACCTTCTCGTCTTTTATTTGTTTAATGCATTTAGTTTCCAAAAAGAATGATTCAGTTACACTGATGTTGTAGTTTACAGTGATTGGGCTCCACACTGAGTACATGACATGCATTTAAGAAAAAATAAAATAAAATAAAAAACACAGTATACTCTTATTTTACATTCTTCACCCTGGAATAATTTTCACCCTGAATAACAAATAAAGAACTGAAAAGAAAGTTCAAAGCAACAACATTCAGGGATTTATGTTTAAGTATTTTGAATTGGACACACATCACCAGTTTAAGGTTTTAAAAAGCTGCTCACTTCCTCTCTTTTTCGCCTTCTTCATTTGCAGATGCTAAAAGCAAGAGTGGTTTGCAGATGCCAATAAATCTGTCAATGTAACAATATTAACATATTCTAGTGCAAATGCCAACAAAGACTGGAATGTGTTCAAAGTTGCTCAAGTGTTTATCAGAATATCTCCTGTCTTTACAGGGAGAGTAAACATGACGATGACTGAGCACTTGCATCATTTACCGGCAGGATTCAGCAGGGCAGTAAGTTCATATCAAAATGTTAGAAATAAGACAAATTTTGTGACATCTTCATTAAAAATTAACCTTATTCGAAGATTTTTCTTCACTCTACAAAAATGTTCATTAATTTATCTGTTTTTGACTAGAAGAAGATGAACTGATGTTTTTAAATATTCGTTTCTGGGGCTCCTGACAACAGAACATGCTTTGACAATCCAGTCCTTTTGTTTATGCTTTTCCCACTAATCATCACATCAACATTTAGGATGTTAAAGAGGAACATCAGGAGGGAGCTGATGTATCTGGGCGTCGTTTCTTGTCCTGTCAGAATCTTTTATCTCTCACACTCCTAAATATGCTTCTGTCCTACTAAAACACAAATGTTTCCTAGATTGTCTTTTTTTCTAACCATTAAAAAAAATGCATTAAACTACTCATTGGTTTTTATGTATCTTATAAAGTAGGATGAGTTGAGGTCAAGCACAGATGCAACAGAAATGCCACACTAACCTCACATTAGCAATGTGGAAATAGCCCTTTTCAAAAAGTTCACATGCCGTGACGCCTTGAGATGAGTCCCGCTTAGAGACTATGTTACATACAGACAATGTATGGCTGTTGTTTCCACAATGGGCCAATGACAAATGGTAGTCAAATCTCTTTTTCCTAGCTCCCATGTGTAGGTGTATTTAAGGTTTTCCAAGTACAGCAGGTGAGAGGGGCCTGTCCTTTGAAACACAAGATATTTAAGGAATCTTTTCTTGGAAGTAATTAATGCAGGGGATTATCCAGTGAAAGTGGGATGCATTAAATAAAACAAAAGCATTAAAACACATGTTTAATGTTTGTTTTCAGTGAATATATTTCCAACTGGCCTGTTGGCTTTCATTTATCACAAGATGTTGGCAATAACCCAACAAACCAGGTATTTAAAGAAATGCATCATATGCATCAAACTTTTGGCCTGTAAAAATCTTTTTGATTACAAACACATTACACAAGAACCATGTCATGATAGGCAAAAAGCACAGATTTTTGACAGAGGAGTAAAAATGGCCCATTAACATTTGATGAGAGCTTTAGAAAAAAACATTAGGTGTAATTTTCCATCAAACCAATAACACAGCACTCAGTTACAATTGTCTTTTTGTACTTTGATTGCACAAGACTCCACTGCTGAAGAAAAAAGTATTAAGTTTAAAGCTCGCTAGAGAACATTTGGAAAATCCTGGGACACTATTCTGGCCAGTCCAGCCTGAGAATCTTTGAAGGGAGCTAAAGATTAGGGTGATGGTAAAGAGGTGCTTTAATCTCAAACACCTGGATCTCAAAGACTGGTGAAAATATACAAACTGCTGGTCAGCAATTATAATCTATTGTTAATAAATTATTTTGTTAACTTATACCCTTTTTACATTTTTTGTTATTTTTAAAAAGATGCCCATCTCATTTTTTATCAGAAACAGACTTCTTAGTTGAGCAAATATGATTGGAATTTTAAATCTGCCAGGTTTATGAATATTTTTGGATTTAAATATAAAAGGCTGGAAGATAAGAGACAGTTAGTGATTCCAATCCTAACCCACATTAATTATAAATTTGTGCTTTGGTCCTAAATTTTTGGGACAAGTTTTGAAAACTGTGCTCATTAATTGTGCTTGTTTGTTGGTCTCAACCCTTCCACATCCTCCGGTTCTAAATTTAAGTCAAAGCACCAGTTTATTAGGGCCACAGCCCAAATTGTGGGAGGGGAAGTGGCAAGAACTGGTGCTTAAGGAAGGACTTGCACCAGTTTCTCAGTGGAAATGGTTTGGTGGGAAAACCCTCTTTATGTTTTTTCTTTCTTTTTTTTTTTCAAATTAGGGAGCAAAAAGGGGCAGTGTTTCTGAAATCACACAAATTATTTCCTGCTCTCAATGCCTTTATATTTGCTTCACATCCAAAAAATACAAACTATGAAGCCTCCACTTATTTAACTGAGAAAGCAAAAAACATGAAAGACTCCTCAAGCCCCAGATAGAGCTGATTTTCTGGATCCAATGCACAGATTCTGTTGCCTAGAGACTCCTACAGAAACAGCAGCTCAAGATTAAACACATATTTCTCTGTGTGACATTCAGTTTATTCTTGTCTCTACCAAACACTTGCATGCTCAATATCTAAAAGGAATGTGTTGAGTATCTTTTTTTTTCTTCAGGCATGGCACAACTAGGAGACAAAATCAGCTTCTTCCTCTGCACATTACAGCTCAAAGACACATTTACAGTTTTAGACAAGGACTATGTGAATCAACAACATGGTCTCACATCACAGACATGTAGAAAGACACACATATAAACACGCACACACTTACAGTTCACATATAATACACAGAGACGCTTCTAACAATGGATTCTTTTTTCTATATATTTTTCTTGTGTATACATAAAGTATACAAGATAGAGGTGAAGATTTACAAACAGAAACATTTTGTCTAATTTTATAACAGAAAACAAACAGACAGCTTCAATGTTGAAATATACTGTTTTTTAAAATCATTTTAAGTAATTATTGCAGTCTAAACAATATGGCTTTGTCTAGTGAAAAGTCCTATCTGAGCTAGAAAATGAGTAAAATAAAGGAACAGGTTTTACAGTGTGCAGCTTCATCAGTCCTATTAATCTCTAAATTTATTTACATTGGAACAATGTATTAATCACACACGCTGCATAACTAACCACTGACTCGCCATCAGGTTGTTTAGGAATGACCGACATGCTGTGTTTTACACATGAATGTCCATATATTCAAGTTCTTTCACTAGAGATTGTTGCTGAATTACAGAACATCTACTCAAATACGACGTGACGAATCACTATAGTTTGTTTTTTTTCCCTAAAAGATGCAGGAAAGTGAAGTACTATCAGCTCTTCAGGCAGTGAGATGCAACAGCTCACACACCTGTTCCTCTCCGGCTTGGCCTAAACTTTTGTTTTCTACGCAGTACGGCAGAGTTTTTCACCAGCAAGCAAACTGGTGGCGACGAAAGAAACAGAGAGATCTCACCAGGATTTCTTTGGTCTTGATGTCGATGAGATTCACTTGAGGTGAACATCGAAAAATAACAATCTTGGTTGCACTGAAATAAATTTTTGCAGCACGTTAACAAAATAAATGAAACAGTACTTTCAATCATTGCCTGATGAGTAATATCCATTAAAAAATAATAATGAAAAGATATAATAAAATATGAGTTTGTGATCTAAATAAGCAAATATTTATCAACCATCAATGATAGGAGTCAGAGATACTCCCAAACGTTTCAGGGTTGAGTTGTTTGATTGTCTAAGTGAATCAGACTGCTAACTTTGTTTATATTTTTTTCCATCTGTTACACAAACAAACATAAAATTATTCAAAGGGTTATGGAAGATCTGCTTGAATATAAAATTTTCTAGTTTTCAGCCTGCTTAACATTTTTTTTACTTGATGGCAGTCTAATAAGCTGTTGGCAATTTCTTTGTGAAACAAAACGGCCTCTTGAAGGATTTCCTGAACACCTTTGTGTGAAAATAGTGCTATTTTAACACAAAATAGATCATTCCAAAAACTGTCTTTGAGCAACTACATTGACTCACAAATTAATCCCTCACTTACGACTTCCCCTGCAAGAGGAGATGATATGAAGGCACATGTCCTAAAAACGTTTCTAATGTAGCAAATGTCATTGAAAGGCCTTCTTTAGGCTTGTAAAAGTAGAAAACGCCCACTATGGTGACTGAAGCTTGCTGGAAAACGTGGTGGCAGTGCTCTTTGAAAATGTGTGCACTGTGGAATGTTGTTCTCCATTAAAGGAATGTGACAAATGCTTCAATCTAAATCAATACACAATAAAAGTTAGAAAAGGATAAAACATGCACTACCTGGCAGTTGAAAGGATAATTAGCAGGAAAACCCAAAAATTCAAATAATGAAATCTTTGAAGAGTAGAAAAGAAAGAAGTAAAAGGTCTCTACAAAGGCAGTGTGCAGCCTCTAATAGTTTGAGAAACCCCCGCCCCCTCTCAGATCCTTTTTCCTCCTGACAAATTTTGAAACTCAAACATCTACAATCAAAGCCATTTGACATATAATCTTGACCCAAAGTCCCAGACACAAAGATCCCTGCTTCCCCATTGCCCTGCAGCCTGGCCCGAGGCCAGAACGGACCCTAAATTTAGGGTTCGTTTGATTCGCTTTGTTTTTCTGTTTTACTTCTTGAACATATCCTGTAGAGGTCCGGGAAGGTACTTAAGGACAGTGTCGAGAATGCTCTCCTCATCCTCTTCGTCGTCTCCGCAGCCTCTCGGGATTGCCTTCTTTGGGCGTGTCAGTGATCCCTCACATGCCTGCTCCATGGCTGCTTTCTCCTCCGCCTCCTTTTCCTCTTTCTTTTTCAAGCCGTACTGGCAGGCAGAAAAACAAGTGGTGGGAAGAGGAAGACAAAGGAAATTAATCCTAACTATTTAAGTCTTTTTGTTCACCTCATAGCTTGTGCAAGAGAATTCAATTATATTTGATTTTCTCTTTTGGGATTACAATAAATTACAAAAGATTGGTTGGAAATTTAAAAAAAGAACTTCATTCAAGAAAAGCATAAGTGACACTTCTAAGTTACGGAGAATAAGCTGATGGTTTTGTTTTATTTAAACAAGCAAATATTTCATTGTTAATTAAACCTTAAGAAAGACCATGAACACATTTTTGCAGGGTGACACACCTGCTTGACATGAAGGTGACAAGAGAGTTGAATAAAAAGAATCATTTCTAATGGATAAAAACACAATGCATACACATTTTCTTATTTCAAGAAGAAACCGTTTCAAGCAAAAGATTTCAGCAAAAATGCTTAGGATTGAGTTTTTACACTCTCTTGATTGGCTGGCATCAAACATGGCTGAATTTATTACATTTTTGACATATTTAACTTTAAATAAGTTCTATGAGTCCAAATAATTTCCAAAAAATTTGATCTAAATTCAATTTCTGAAGCTGAGAACTTTGAAGACAGTCTCAAAGAAAAGTCTGTCAAATAAGTGGATTCTATAAACATGTCAGGAGAAAATAAGGAGCTGGATTTTGTCAGATGCAACACAACTTCAGGTTGAAACGGTAATGTTTTGAACCCATTTGATCAACATCAGAAATAACAACCCATCTCAAGCATGCTCTAACAATCCCTTAATAAGGTCATTATCATAGGCTTTACAGACACAAACGCAAACATCCCACAATGCCTAAAATACATCATTTGCATCAATAATCAGTTGAGCAGGGGAAAAGCATGACTTGAAAAATGGCCCAATTCGGTTGCTGTAGCGTATAAAAAGATTTCACCACTATAAAGCATCAAAAACAGTTTTGTTGTAGCTCTTGTAGCACCTCTAATAATATAAATAAGAAGCTGGTCTTCTGTAGCTTGGACTGCTGGGAGTATTTTTGGCTCTAAGCAGCATTGATCAGAGTGAGGTATTTTTGATCAAATGAGCTAAAGATTGAAGCTCTTCCACTTGGTCATAAAAGTGGGACGCTGCAACAAAGATGAAGAAAATGAGGCTAAAACAAAGCCTTTCAGAAAATAAGCTGTCCTAGATCAGAGGAGAATGTTCTCGTTTCTGTTTATCATCACTGCATATTTTGTTGTCAGGACTAGAGTAGCTAAATATTGACCACAGTAAAATACTGTAAGAAAGTCTGCTTAGAAGGGAGAATATTCACACAATTTAAATTCATCTTTCTTGATAGAGATGGTCAAATTTAATATCTTTTCTCATAATAATTAATAAATATTTACCTTGTCCCTGATGGTCTGTCGTACTTTTTCCCTCTCTGCCTCCATTCGGGCATGTTTGGCCTTTCTCTCCTCCTCCTGTTGCCTCAGCGCCTCCTGTCGCTCCTCTTCTTTCTTAGCTGCATCCGGATCCTTTTCTTCCTCCCCACCGAGCATCTTACCCATGTCCTTGGTGGCCCCTGGACCGAGGTCAGGCAAACATATGTGGTTAACAAGGATTCCAACAATAAAACAAACAAGAACTCAAATTGTGTAAATGACAGTTTTTCTGAGATTATTCTGCATTTAAAACAGAAAGTTGCCATATTTTATATTTCAAAGTCAGCATTTCTTGAGGATTATGTTGTGATTGGATGAACTGCAGATCCTCAAGATGTCTCATAAACAAGACAGAAGAAGAAGAGCCAGCTGGACGATTTTCAGAGAACAATTGAGGCCACGGACACATTCTTCCGTCCGGTGTCGGCCATCTGTCCCACCTGTGTGTAAACATTCTGGCACCACACTGATCATGAATTACAAGTTTCAACTTCTGCTTCATGTTATGTAGCCAGTGTATTAAAAGGTCAGCATTTTTCTAGATGGAGTTGTTGATTATTCACACAAAGAGTGACAGTTTGTAATAGAGTGAAAGGTAAATAGCAAAAGCAAAACAGGTTTGATTCTCAAAGATTTTCTTTCAAAAAAATAAATTCACCATAATCTAAAGCTTGGAAATAATGACAAACCTTGAAATTATTAGAGGTTGAAAAGCTCTTTCAAAAGTTTATAATTTGTGCCAGCTTATATCAGTGCAGGCTGACCACACATCGGTTTAAATTTCCCTGAGAGAGAAACCTCGGGATTATTTCATATTAGGCTTTTTTCTGCGTCTATTCTTAAAACCAGATAATTTCTTCATTTTTTAGAAAAGACGCTCCCCAGACATCAAAGCAACATATCAGTAATGCTGTTGTTACCTCAGTCCGATCAATAGTAAATACAGGACCACCTGAGAGTGTATGAATTATGGATTGTCCAGTAGAGAGAAAACTTCATCTGAGTATTGATCTGCCTCTCGGGCGCTGGTGTAAGGACGGCCTGGCTGGTGGCCTGCTTTTCCGAGAAACCCCTTTGTTAGACCAGAACCTGAAAACAGATTCTGTGTGTTTGACACCTGAGATTGTTCATTTGACGAAAAGCAAGAACAGAATCGAGAAACACCAGAGGGAAATCTGTTTTCTGCAATGAATCTTCTGGTAATGCTGCGTGCCAACTGGAAACTGAATGAATTTAGGTCATGTTATGTACTCTAATGTATGTTTTCCATTTCTTATATTGTTTTGCTCTTGTTTATCATGATGTTGTGATGCTGGAGATTATACTTAAAGCACGAACTGAACCACCTTCACACAGGACAATGACATCGTCACACTCTCAAGGTAGCAGGAAATTCGGAAAACCTATTTGTGTGAAAGCAAACAGGACACCACTATGCTTTTAGTACTCACTAAAAAATAGACATTAACAGGTGGGAGATTGTGTATTTAAAATAATTAACAGTTCAATTGACACAAAACAAATCAACAAATCATAAACATAACGACTAAAAAATAAAATATCCACAGTGTTGCAATGGTCCAGCCAAATCCCAAAATGTCCAAGCTGTTGAATCATGGGGTATGAGATGACGAATGAAAATGAACTTAAGTCCCAGCATTGGATCAGAACAGGAGGTTTTGGGACGTTGTATTGCGTAGTGGAAGAAATACAGAGGTATAGTCCTCGATGCATCCGTCCTGGGTACGATCTCCGACCTTCAGATTTTTGCTGCATATCTACCTCCCTGCCCATTTCCTGTGTGGTAGATGTTAATAAAAACCACTAGTGTCAAAAAAATCTTCTTTAAAAAAAAAAAAAAGAACTTGGGTTTATTTATGTCTATGAAACAGTGATATACTAAAACTGGGGCCTAATAAGGCACAGCAGAAGAAGCAGAACAATGTGGAGCAAACTGTTCCTTGAAGTCATCATACATGACTTGAAGCACACCCTCCGAGGTGAGTGAGCTGAAGGGAGGCAGGTCCTGTCGCTCAGCGGCAGACCCATGCAGAGGCCCTAATGGCCCTGCAGCGCAGTGTGTTTGCAGCAAACTTGAGGTTGACAAATTAGCACTCAGCTGGTGGGAGGAACGGGCAGTGAAATGTTCCAGTGGACTCACTGGGGAGTCGGGTTAAGGTCAGGCTGCCTGATGTGGGTGCTTCAGTGTGTTAAAACACTCAAATAAGTGCAGGCATGTTTGCAAACACCTTTGTGTCAAGGATGTAATCTATTTCATTTCCTTCATTTTCCTTCAAAATTAAACCTCAGCATTTTTTTAATATAAAAAACACAATATTTAATTGAAATGAAGCTACCTTAGAATTCAAAAAGAGAGAAACATTAAAGCCAAAATCTTAGAGTCTACAGAGCACAGAATAAATTATACAGATAAGTGTCCTTGTGTTAGTATTTAGAGGAGTGAGTAAACCCTTGGACAGAAATGTTCATGTGATTCATAAACAGCTATACTTAATATGACTGAAGTACTAAAGAGGAACAAATAGAGAGCAGAAATGTTAGAAAGAACCTTTTAGGCTCAAAATCATCTTGACACACTACTGGAGGAAAACACTGGCTATGTTAGATTTATTGGGCTTTTCTGCTCTACATCTCACTCTCTTCTGTTTTTTTTTCTTGAATCTCACTTTAATAAGACATTTCAGCCCTAACTTCATCATATAGTCTTCATGTTCTTTTTCTTCCTTCAGTAGGAACCCAAAGTATTTTTCCTTCTTGTCCTTTTGTCATTTTTTTCTTTCCTTGCATTTTCTTGACCGTATCCAATCTTTGACCAGTTTTAGTTTGGCTCTCTAAATAAACTCACACATTTCTACGTTGTAGACAAAGCTTATGTTTTGTTTTGATACATCTCATTGTTTTGTGTATTTAGCATTCTAATTCATTCATGCTCTTCTACCAGAAGAAGTTTAGTGCATAAAAGCTCTAGGTTGGAAAAGTAAAGTCTGTTTGGCAGATTACGTATTTGGAGACAATGGCCTAACTACAAAAACTATGTGTATGGAAAACTAACTCTGCACATTACTCCAAACATGTCACCCCAGTGGGGAAACATTGAGGTGGCAGCATCAACCGATGGAGGTGCATTTCTTCTGCAGACAGAGAAAAAAGCAAACAGAATTGGTAGGAAGATGCATGAAGGTAATTGTGGGTGAAAATGCTGCACCTTGTATATGTACATTTATGGAAATGTCGAAATAAAAAAATAATAATTTTCCTTCCACTTCACATTTTAACACCATGTAGCTACGATAAAGAGGTGCAAACAAAGTTGGAAAGTATGAGGGGTGAAAGAAGAGAGTTAACGTTGTATAGATGAGGCGTGCACCGCTGACTCCTCCTCCAGCCTATCAGATGGATTGCAGTGCTGCAGGAGTGGAAGGGTTTGAAAAATTGAGCTAATTTAAATAATGGATCACCTCTACCTCCAAATTACACCCTCATAAGTCACAAGAGAGGCTAAAATCCTGCACCATTCATCAGCTGGCATGATCCTGTTTGTTTTGTAGCACCAACACCTGCTTGATCCTCACATAGAAACCTAACATCCGTACTAAAGTGCTACTGAGCAGCAAAAGCTGTCCGGGTCTTAGAGCCTTTGATTAAACTGCCTTTCAGCTGCAGGTTATCACAGAATCCTCGCTTGTTCATCTTTCTCACACCTGCACAGGAAATGAAACAGAAGGTTGGACGCTGCCTGGTCCGAACGGCCTAACACTGGTTCTACAGTTATTATCTCCTCCTTATCTTTCAGTTCAGCTTCTTTATGAGAAAAGACAAGGACGTCACAGGTTTGATTTTCTGATAAAGGAAGGAAAAGCAGGATGTTAAAGTCTGAAACAGAACTGACAGCAGAATGAACACTGGAGATGTTGCTTTCAACCCTTCATGTGAATTATTATCAGTATTCAATACATGAATATCTCTTCATCTTCATCAAAGCAAAAACTCTTTCTTTAGATAAACTTAGCACAAATATGAAACACAATAAAATCAAACAAGGGCCAGGAGGTGATTTTTATACCTCAGCCTGATCAGTGAAGTCAGTCAGAGGCGTAGATATGAACCTTCTTTGACTAAACCTCAGGTCCTCCAACACAGTTTAAAGTAAACTGCAGAAAAACAACTTAAGTGAGTTAAAGTTCTCCTTCAAAGAGTGCTGGCTTCTGATTTTATATACCAATATAAATCCAGTTGAGAGTCAGGGAAATAAGAACTGTCTAGTTCAAAGAGAAAGGGTCAACTGCACTATACAGATTCTCTGTGGGTGGTAAATTATGACCTTTCAACTTGAGATTGATGGTTGGATGAAAGCGTGTGACAGAGCCAATTAAAATGCAAAGAATGAAGAAGGCAGTGTGTGGTTCTGCTCCATGAAGGGACTGGGTCAGAACCAGGGAGAAGTTCATGTAAAATGTGAAAAGGAAGAACTAATAGAAAGAAATACGGTGACACGGCTAACAGAAGAATGTGAGAATTAAATGACGGGAGGTTTGACGAGTATTACGGACTTGCTGTCTATGATTAAAAAATTTAAGTTCAGGCTCCAGCTCACCAGGAGGAAGATTAGTTAATAAAAAACGTTGCTGCTTCATTGCACATTGGGAGACTTCTTTCCTATTTCAGCCTAAACACACAACACATTTTCTCTCAAGCTACAACTTTGTTGTTACACATCTTCAGGTTGAGGGTGAAAAAAATTTGTAGAAATGAGAAATTATATGTACGAGAAATGTTATACCACAGCAGCAATCTGTCCAATTTTCTGCTTAAAATCTATTCATTTCTCCTTTACCTTTCATTAAAATAGTAAAAATGGTAAAATTAGACTTGCTGAGGTTTCTATTCTCTTTTGTTATTTTAGTGTCATAATAAAAAACAAAGGTAAATTTATATAGTATGATCATTTTATTTAGAATATTAAGAAAATTTAAAATTTTTAAAGTGTTTAGAAATAAAATATGAAAATATTTTCAATGCATGTGGGTTAGAAGAAAAATGTTTTCTTGTTTAATTCTCCCCAACCTTGGTCAGAAAATGTAATGTCTAAAATCCATATCCATGCAAACCTTGGTAGTGGCAGCAACATAATTGGGGATGTCTCTTTTCATATTAAAATTGTTTTGTTTTGTCAAGGTGGGAGAAATAATGATCAGTTTCTTACAGTATTTTTGATCTTAAACCTTTAGGTATCACCTAGAAAACTGAAGATGAAGAGAAACTTATTTTTTCAGCACATCCAAAAACACATAGATATGACTTCATAGGATACAAATGAAAGTTTTGGAATTGGAGTCCAGAGACACCTGACAGATTTTCCTTTTCCAAGAGGCATTAGGAAGTTTGGCAATAAAGACTTGGGAATTTTTGACAAATGAAACTGTTGCATGTTGACATACTCACCAAAAAATGCTAAATACTGAGTGAATTAATTTGTGCAACCAGTTACTGCAGCTTTGATTTCTGTATGTTTTCCATTAAATAGATTTGTTTTATTTGTATTCATAAATGTCACAATAAAGGTGGAGAAAATATTACAAGTGATAGCAGGGTGCTATTATGGCAGATTCACAATGTCTCCTTCGAATCAGTGAAACGTCTTGAATCTTAACATCAGCTACATTAGCTCCATCAGTGGCTGCACAGCTGACAAGTGGAAAACAGATGAGTAAAAGTCAAAAGAGGAAGAATTAAGAGAACAAATGTTGAGTAAGGAGAGAGACGAACTAGCATTCAGATTAATAGATTGAATTAAAGAAGGAGGAAAAAGGGAAAAACTGAGGGACGACAGGGCATGAGCAGTGAGGATAAATTAACGGGCGCCGGGCCGAAGGAGGGAGACGAAGGGCAAGTTGAGCTGTAAAGGAATAAATCTCATTTCATTGTGGCTTGGTGGTCATTGAACTGATGAAAGTAGATGAGGGGAATGATTTAAAGAGGCATGACCTCTGGGCCTGAGGGCCCTTGACTTACAATAAGATTCACACTGACATCTTTATGTTGTTTTCAGTGAATGAGAAGAGACATGGAGGCCAACGGGTTTGAAGCAGAACAAGATTACAATTGTGGGACTATAAAAGAAAAACCACAGCCAGGAAATACTTTTATGCTGTTGCTCATGTTACATAAAGGTTATTGAGTCAAACAGTGCATGTTTCAAGACTAGTTCTTGTCAGCAGATCCATTATGATTGTTTGTCCTTCTGAAAGGATCAAAACATAAAAACACTAAGAAGATCTCACCTTTGTTTCAAGGCTGGACGGATCTGAATTATTTTTCCACAGTCTGTCACTAGTTGTTCTGTACTTTAGGGTTTTCATGTGTTGGTTTAGAGTCTGTTCCATTGTGTAAGTTTTTTAAAAGTTTGCCAATCTGTTCACGTGAGGGTTTCTCCTTGGCAGGCACCATACATTCACTTGATCATCCTCACCGTTTTCACTCCACTGTCACTCATTCCAGTTTTTCTTTCACTCACCTGGATTCCCCCATTGTCTCTGTTTTTTGTTCTCTCTAAATCTTTCGTACTAGGATTTTGAATGTCTTGTCGTTAAAATTTTTCTGGAACAACTTTATATTTGAAGGTGGAATGTTTTTAATTTGGATAATTAGATGAATAGCAAAATCATTAACAATGTGGCATGCTCAGTACTGATAAATACAGAAACAAAAGCAATGATCACATGATTTTTATTAAATAAACACTGAACATCACACTGTAAAGTATAGTTTTCAGTGGAGTCTGCAGGAGATTTTCTGGATCTTTGGCAATTATTTCCTAACTAAAAGTGTTTAGAGATGGGGAGCATTTAGATTGTAGTCACATACTCACCACCCAATGCTTGCTTCATTACAAAATCCATGGTTCCTGCTGCTTGGTAGAGTAGTTTTTCCTCAAAATCAAAGAACACCAAGCATGTAACCACCAAACCTGAAGATATCTCGTTGGTCCAGTCGTCTTTACTTTTTTCTTCTTCTGTTGTAATGTCAAACAATTCTCTGCAAGGCAAGAAAAAAATCAAAGAACATAATGAAGTCATATAGCTTCAATTTACACACATTACATAAGCTTTAAACACTGACATTTTTGCCTCTGTGAGGGACATGTACAAGTATTGGACAAATAATGAGATCTTTATTACACTCATTCCCTCTGTGGCAGGAATCCCATTCTGAGAAGAGCGTGAATCAATACTGAGGCATCTTTCTGTACTTGAATCCAAACACATCAGTCATCACATTCTGCCAAACCAAAATAAATATTTCATGGAAAATTAGTGCTATGATTCCTTCATTCATCTGAACCACCCAATTTGTAAGAGAAAACCATTGCAAATCCAGTTAGGCCGCATATTTACACACATATAAAATAAAATGAAACCTGGACAATAAAGTTCTACATCTGCTAATCAATGGCCACATTTTTTAGTTGATTAAAAATCATGACTTATTTAAACTTGCAGTCTCAAAAGATAAACAAAATATTCAAGAATATTCAAATATTCTTGAATATTTCTAGTCAAGAAATATTATTACTTGACTAGAAAAGATAAATGATTTGTATCCACCTCAACATATGTCTATGTAGTAGATATCTTATTTTGTTAAATGAAAACATTGTTTTTTGAGCTGCAGAATACAGTGTTTTGAATAATTATGAATGCCCCTTAAAGCTTAGTTTGTTGGGATTTTTGTGACATGTTAACACAAAGTATCACATAATTGTGAAGTGGAACAAATAAATAAACATTTGTCAGCATTTTGCACAATTAAACTCACAAAAATGTGGCATGCATTGGTATTCAGTCCCTTATCTCCGATACTCAAAAAAATAATTTTTATAATATCGCAAGTTAAAACCATAATGTGAAATTGCCGTGGTTTTGAGCACAGTTAGCAGTATTTTTCACATGGTTTCCAATCCTTTTGACTGTGGCATTTGAGCAATTACAGCCTAAATATGTTCCTGTATATGCACTTAATGTTGCCCTGTTAAATATGGGCTCTCCTCCACCAATGTCAACCAGGATAAAATCCTCCAACTTTATAACACTTAGTGAACCAGAACAGCATTCTATTTTAAATCAGAGCTCCCTTGATTTTCCCTTCGGCGACTGCCCATTGCTATTATGCTACACCAATATTTGCCAGAGCTGAATGGATAAGGGCTGAAATGATATGGGACAGCAGATTGGGCCGCTTATTCTGGGAGGTACCAGGGGAGATGTGGCAGAGCGGGACAACAATCCATTTTTAACTGTGTCTAATGCTCCAGGGCTAGAAGCGCCTGATTTCAATTGGCATGAACATACATCTTCTGTCTGGAGAGAAAATGTCAGCATTGTATATGTATCCTGATACCAGATCATGAGTCTTCCTTTGTATTGCTTTTTTCCAATATATTTTTTGTAGGACTTATATCAGGGCTTTAATATGGCCAACACAAAACATTGACTTTGTTGCACTTAAACCACCTTGTAACCAATTTGGCTGTGATTTAGGTCATTGATCAGTTGGATGACATATTTGTGCCCAAGATCTCCTGAGATGCTGCCTCAATATTTCCACTTCATGTTAAGGTGCACCAATCCCTCCTGCAACAAGACATCATAACAACATGATGTTAATCTTCGAGTAATAGTTCCTTGCTTTGTGAGCCCTTGGTCAGCTCATGTCAGTTCAGGACTCGTTTCACTCTGATTAATGTCATTCTCACCTTCTCAGAGTCTGTTGGTTTTGTTCTTGGGTTGACTTACACATTTCACACATCACTTTGATAGTTAGGCATCAAAAGGAAAAATTTAGATTGATGTAATAATGAAATAAGAGAGAAATGTGTCTTTTAATCAGGCTACAGCTGTATGATACAGAATGTCCCATGTATAATCTAAATACCAGATGTTCCTGTAGGAAATTATGGCAAAAATAAACAAATAAAATAATATAAAGAAATAATTTTCCCTTGTTACATTTAGAGATGTCTGGATTTTTCATCTGTCCCTTCCCACCAGCTGCAAACTGGCTTTTATCTTCTGCATTAATGGCATGGTCTGTGTGGTGATTGTGGTCTGGCAAAAGAGCAGTTCTCTTATCTTTGCAGAGACAGACTCCAGGACTCAGTAAGAGAATAAAGGAAAGACTCTTGGACAACAGCATCAGCAAGGAAAGGATTCACAGTTCTTATGCTTGGCATATCATAATTTTTGACTATCTTGAATCTCAAAAAATCTAAGGGAAATATTCCTGGGTTTAGTAAGTCTGCAACATTTCAGTTGTTGAAAACACAATAGCAGAAAAAAAAACAACAATATAAAAAAACAATATAATATTTGCTCCTCATAACAATTTATCGGCAGGTTATCATAGGAAACGTTTCTACCTGCCTCCAGGAAGACTCCTCAGACTCAGGAGAACTGAGTTCGTTATGTAACAGCCTTATCAGTAGGCGGATAGCTTTGGACCGGAAGCTGTAGAAGCTCAACAGCATATTGAAGTTTTTGGTTCTGGTGATAGTGGAAAAGCTTTGAAATCTTACATAACCCTGCGTATTCACAGAGAACCAAATATATAGTATACAATTAGTGATGACAGTGCCGGAGGGTTAGCCTCCCTCGCCTCATCTTCCAAAACCATTTCACTCCATCACTCTTTTTCTTCTTTTTAATTTTCTTTATCATTATTTTATAATCCGGGCGCTGGCACCAGCGCATGACGTGGGATAATGTTATCAGGGCCAGGCAGGGTGGCTCACTGATCCGACCCATTTAATTGGAAGTTGTTTCCTAGTTTACCGGCTGAAGACTGGGATGAGAATGGCACCATGAATACGTTAGCAACGCATGTACATGACAGCTGAACAAGAGGAGATGAGAGAAGAAAAGAAAAGGCAGAAAACAAAACAAAACAAAAAAATATATACAAATTTCTTATAGTAGTGATGGTTTCTCTGCTAGTTTTAGAATCGGATATGTAGGGATGGATCACATGATTTTCCTACAGATTTTTATTTCATTCCACCAAAAAAAATAATTAACACTTTGTCTCAATTGGCTGTGCAGCCCATACATGGTTGAAATGTAAATAAAGCCCTCTTCAATTTGTTTGTATACAAAGATTAGATGTTAAGATATAAGTAAAGGCTTTTCAATAAATTTCCAAAGTCTACTGAAGTGCTGATAAATTACTTAAATTTCAGTAATGTATTATAATTAAAATTACATTTATTGTAGCTAAAACAATGTCAGCCTTTGTTTTTGGTCTTTATGAAGGTCAAAGTGAAGCTTCAACCACCAGACATCAAAACAGAACTCATCTGCACAGATGAATTACTGGTAAATATCTGCTGGCTCTCAGTTTAAGGGACATGAAAAGAATAAAACTCATTTGTAGAGTGCCTGGGATAGATGCCTGGCAGGTAGCCTGTCATCCTGTGTCGACACAAAACTGACAACTAGACCAAGAAGGGAAGAGGAGAATAGGAGTAGTACTCTACTTTCCTCTCTAATCCAAAAAACTTTTTAAATAAAGTAAAGCGTCCAAATTTTTTCCCAACTTTGTGAATTGATTTGTGAATTGGCTGTTGCAAAAACGTGTTTTGTTTTTGTTTCATTTTATGCTGCACAGCCATTTAAAAGATTATATTTGTTGCATTGACTGTTAGTAAATACATAAAAAGAGGATTCATCACACAAACTAGCTTTTTGAACTTCCTGCTAAACTTCAGTATGTCCCTGACATGTTTTGTAGAACAGTTTTTGCTGCCCTTCTTGCTCAAAAGTCCTCACTATGCACTTATATGGATTTGCATCCACCCGCTGTTGAGCAAGCTCTACACTGGTAGCAACCTGATTCTTTTGTACATTCTTCAGAATGCATTTTAACATTCCTTCTTGGTTTAAATCATCTAAATTATACAAACTGTTGGCTGTGACTACACAATAAATATTTGTATCTCTGAAATGAAACACTTCTGTTCATGATACAAAATAATTCATTTGCAATGCAAAAGTCACCAAAGGCTGCAGACGAATGTTGCAGACACTGGTGGATAAATTAATGATGACCTGCTAACGATGTGCCCGCTCTCAGATCTGCCAACGAGCGATCTCAGCACTCAAAAACATTATTTATTCATACGACTTCCTGCCGACAAATCATTCCCTCAGCACGGACTGGCAGGAAAAAAGAGGCTGCTCCACTGACTTTGACTTAATTTTTTTTTTGGCCTGGGTTAATGTTGACAGATTTTCAGAGTTAGAAAGCTAATTTTAGCTTTCATATTTCAGACTTTAATAAAACCTAACAAGACGTTCGTGTGGCTCTGCATTTATACAACAGCATCACAGATGAAGTATGATCCTTCACAATCTATTTCCGTGCAGGATCTGATTGAATTTTTAATGCTGGCAGCCTATTTGATCTGCCTGGAATGTGATGTCGCCTGAACATTTCAGTAATGGATGGAAACCAACTTAAATTTAGAATCTTTTATTCTTCATAACTGCCATTTTTATCCAATAATTTTACTACACTCACACTGTAACCACGTTTTGCAGCAGCGTTGGATGAAACTGTACGCTAGATTTGGATGTTCACCTAATGGTAGAAAGATACCTCGACTGTGAACGCAAAGATAGTGACTAAAATCTACAATTTAATTGTATCATGCTCAAGTCTCAAAAAAATCATAAGAATTTCCCCAGCTCTTATTGCCCTCTTGAAATTAAAGCATTCTTTATTCTGAGAAGATGTAGTCACATGCTGAGAACCCTTTTGACTTAACCATCATAAAACTCTCTTAAGTGACAGATAACAAATACCATGTCTGATAGTATGGCGTTTTGGTGTGTCCCTCGCTGCATGTCCACTTTCCACATAATGCCATTGCAAAATCCTTGTCTTTAATTTTCACATAAATGTTGTGATTTAAACCAAATTGGACATAATTTATATTCATCCTGTCCCAAATGTCTGTCCATGTAAAAAAAAATTGGTCACAGCAAATTCACACTACAGTGCTTGAACCACATGAACCACCATCCGCCATAGAAAGCAGAAATATGATGTTGATTTAACAGTTTTGTAGGATGACAATGACAGTGAAAGAGAACTTGAGAATTTCTTCAAACAATTAAGAGAAAATGAGTTCAGTCAAAGTAAAAAATATCTGCATGAACAAGTGTGTAAGCAGTAGATTAAAATGGCTTTTCAGCTAAATCAGCCCTGGACTATCACATGATTTTGGACCAGAGGAAAATTGGCTGGTTTATTTAATTTATTTATTTATATTTTACTGCATGCATCGTGAACACAATCTAGAGCCAATAAAATATAGAGCAAAACACAGAAGAATAAAAAATGACCAAACAATTGGGCAGAGACATATAAACATGTTCAAGTGGATAATAAGCAAAATACTCATTTACTTATGAATAGAAATGAATAAAGTGATGTGGCACAAACAGAGGGGTTTACAACTGGAACTGTAATTTGCATGAAACTCATAGAAGCTAAAAAGGCTAACAAAAAACCAAAACAACGACAGTCACCGAAAAGCCAACTGGTGATGGAGTGGAACTAAACAGCTGGTGACATTTTCTGAGTGAATCCATTCAGCATGAAGACAAAAGAACCTGAAAAGACAAAAGATCATGTAACACTGCCGACACGTTCGCCTTTGACAGAAGTAGAAGCTGTTCGTTTGTTGACATTTAATCATCTGCTGATATTTCCCCACCAGCTCTCATCAAAAATGTCACTCATTTGCCACTCCATCACCCCTTCTTAGTTTTTTATCTGCTAATCTGCAAAACTCTCAAATTTAAAAGTAAAGGTGGAATATTTCTCTTGTGCGAGTTTCAGATATAATGGACACAAAGCCAATGATAAAAGTTCTTGATCCCTTAGCTTTCTGCTTTCACTGTTTCTTATCTTAGCAATTAATTAAATTCATCACCCTACTCCATTTCATTAACGACTGGTAATCTAGCGGACCAGAAGACAGATAGGGTTTAATTTTAGTCTATAAAAAGCAGCTGTGTAATTTAAATTTCATATTCATCGTTCCAACTCAATAGCCTTCTGACTATCTTTGATGAGTGACTTGCATACATTTTTATTTTCAAGTTAATGTCTAAAGTACTTCAATTTTAAAAAGGAAAGTATTGGTTCTTTTTTTGTTTGTTATCACATTTTAGAATAAATAAAGTTTTCTTTCTAAATATCTTTTATAAATTCAAGCATCTCACTTTAGAAAAGTGGAAAATTTTTTTGTAAAACCAAAATGCTGCCAGATATGTCCGTGGTATAAAATGGACCAATCTTCAAATTTTTAAAAATAAAGTTCACATGATTAAGGATAATAATATGTCAGATTTCATAAAGCCCTACTAACAATCCTCATGACTCATGGGAAATAAGTTTAAAACAATAGCGAAAGGTTTGGGGCTTGATGATGTTTGGGAATTGAGGCATTTCTTTGTCTACTTTTGATAAAGTCCATGTATCTGCAGACCTCTCTGTCTCCTCTCTTTAGGGGATGGACGAAGAAGGGGAAGAAAAGAGGCTATATATCACCAGTGAGGCATTCATTCATTTGTCTTGCAGTCATGTGACTGAAGAAGGAGAAAGACCAAAAGAGGGAGAGAAAGAGAGACAGAAGGGATAAATTAAAAGAAAAATTAGGGCGAGATAATGGGAAAGAAAAAAGCATGGAGTGGATGAAAATGTCAGGAAGACTAAGGGATAAAACTAAGCGTAAGAGACGAAAATTATAAGGCAAAGCAGCGAAGCCACTCCAGTGCTAAATGAATCAGATTAAAACATAAAGCACCCAGAAGCCATCTCCCAAAATTATCTGAATTAGAGCAAAGAGAAAATAGTCAAAAATATATTGGAAAGCCCCTATTTTTGCCAGCAAATGTGAAAAACGCTCAGTCATAAAAGGCTGCTTGCTCTTATTTTTGTTTTTATACTTTAGCTGCAAAGTATAGGCATTAAAAAAGTGCACCCCATTCTTGTTGAAAATTATCTGATCTTAACCACATTCTATTACTTAAATCAGGCCCCGAGTGCACAAAAATACTCAATATTTTCAAAGCCCAATTGGAAAAGCTGTGTGAAAAACTAAGTACACTCTTGTTTGATTAAGTGATTGCTATCACAATGATTGCCTCTTTGAAAGCAAAACATCTAGCAGTTTGCAGCTCTGAATTATACAGTTATTTGTTAAAACAAGACCAAGATGGAAAGACATCTGCAATGACCTCGGAAATGTTGCTGCTGTGTAATCTGGCTAAAAAGGAAAAAGAAGAAAGTATAGATCAGCACAATTTAGGTTTGCAAAACCTTAAACAATGTCATTTGAATAGCTGCTACCAAAATAAAGATGTTTGACCATAATGCAAACAACAATTTTGGAGGAAACAAAACACAGTTTATCACCAGAAAGACCTTAAGACCAAAAGAACAATAGAAAACAGATGGGGAGTTGATGATTTGGGATATTTTGCAGCCATAGGATCATGGCACCTCACTGTCACTGACTCAGCCATGAACTATTTTGCACACCAGCATATTCTAGTCTTAAACGTGAGCCCATGTGTTTGACATCTAAAGCTCAGATCAAACAGAACAACGATTACCAAAACTTCAGCAAAACTAGAACAGAATGTCTTAAAAAGAGAAAAATAATTAAGGTGTTCCCATAGCCCAGTCATAATTAAATATGAACCTAACTGAAATGCTGTAGTAGAAACTTAAAAGAGACGAGATACAAACTGATAAATCTCAATGAACTGGAGTGAGAAAAGTGGACCTAAATTCCTCCAGAACAATATAGGAGACTGATGAAGTCGTTCAGGAAAGTATTACTGGGAGCTAATGCTGCAAAAGTTTAATACAAGCTGTTTGATAATTGGATCTGCTTAGTTTTATCACAGATAGCATTTGCATGCTTGTTTAAATGAAACTGCTGCATTGAGTAGAGGACAATAGAATATAAAATGCATCATAAGAAGTTTACCACTGACAGGAAAAGGAAATGAATAAATAAATGTTAAAGAAAATAGACATTTTCTTGTAGTGTTCTGTAGTGTCAGATGTCCTAAGAGAAACAATCCTTCATAATACTCGGACACTCAGCATTTTACAGGCAGTTGAACTGTCTGCTCTCGTGCAGGACAGATTTGGGTCAAACACAACAGGAAAGTTACACAAACTGAGATTTAATTAAAGAAAAATACTGTGTGTATTAAAAGTGAAACATGAAACCAGTCCAATTATAGCATTTGCATTTCAAGAATAGTCAGAAGTCCCTTTGAGTTACTACAAATTTGTAATTCAAGTCGACTACAAGAACAATAACAAACTCTTTTGTGATCTAACAGCACAAAAAATTACTTTAAGTGAAAAATGTTACATACACAGTAATGACCTGAATTGAGGTTGGAAATAAAGTAAAATTGTTCAATTTTTCTTAATCAGACTATAAGACATGAAGTGAGGCATTCAGTGGTGACATTGTGATGTATTGCAGAAGAATATTAGCACCGTTTGTTTCTCGCCTTAGTTGTTGTTTTGTCCTTTTCTGTCGATAAGTGCTCACTTTGCTGCCCCTCCTCTTCACTCCATCAGGGTTAAGAGGACTGTGGTAAGTGGCCAGTGGCATGCTGGGAGGGTGGGCGGCTGTGTGGGAGGCGAGGTTTGTTACGCCTGCCAACTGCTCAAGTACAGTGATGAATGCTGCTGGGAGATGGAGAGCTAAACAGACGAGCAAAGCGGGAAACACTGGATTCTGCATTTATGTCACCTGGGATTATTCCAATTATTTCATGATTATTTAATTTGGTAACACAATCCAAATACTAATCTCTTAATCCCAGAGATATGATCCTTGGGGTTTAATTTAGACTATTTATTCCTTACAGTTTGGCTGTAATATGACTTTCTCAGGAGGTAGCTTGAATTGTTGACTTTTTTGTTTTGTTTTAATTTCTTATTATGCATGTATAGAGTCTGGATTGGGATCTGATTTTTTTTTCAGATTTGTATCAATCCAGAATTCACTTTCCAATATGAAAACAAAGCTCTCGCTCCTCTAACTCACTCTGGTCATTCCCCGCAGCCTTGCCACAGTTCAGCCTCAGCCTGGCTGCCTTCTCTCCAACAATCTGAGAGATGCATGCACAATTTCCATTTTAAACTGGTTTCAGGATTTTACACCAATGATTAGTGCAGTTTTGTGGCTAGCATTGCAAACAAAGCAGTACCTGTATTCTGTAATTTTAAAAAGACTGGACTGATAAATTAGGCTATTCCAATGACAGACAGTCTGAAGGAAGTTTTGAAACTAATGTGGAGCAAAATAAGTGCTGTACCAAAGAGCCAAGCCCAGCTCTCCACTTGCTTGATTGGCTTGCTAAAAGCATTGCTCTTTTGACCATTGCTGACCATTGTGTTGATACATTGTAAAAATATACATATGTATATATATTTTAAGCTTCTTATATCTATGTGCCTTCTTTGACATTATTCCAGACCCTTCAAATGTAAAATGATTTACTTTGATTCTTCTTCCTGTACTTGCAGCATCCATATCTAAGAGCGCTACCCAAACCTGGTGGCGATTATGTGTGATGTGTTGAGTGACTGAAGAAAAGAGAGACTGAAGTTTTGAGTTTTCAGCTGATTTGGATTAAGGATCATCCAAAGTAGAAAATCATATTATTCCAACCACCAGCAGATGTTTCAGTCCATCCCTACAAAACACTTGCTTGGCATACAATATGGGCCGGTATTTAGCTGAATACCTTCGCAAGAAAAGATTATGGAACCATTAAAAACTCTGGGAAAGTGTAGTGGATCAGATCAGGGTTTTTAAAGGATTATTTTAAAACCTGCCCAAATTTTTGATATATGTCTCCTTATACATGTCTACAGAACATAACATAAGGAGTTTGTGTTAAAGAAGGCAAACATCTAAAAAAAGCAGGGCAGTGTGAATTAAGGATGAGGGTTGAGAAACACTAGTTTAGAGGAGAAGAACGCCAACCCTCAATATGGCTCTGGCCTGTTTCTTTGTCTTTGACCCCCGTTTCTGTTCCAGGCCAATGAGATGCTGTTGCCACACTGCTAAACAAGATGTCGAACACTGCAGATGGGGAAATGAACTGTCTCATTTCCTGTCACTGGCCATCAGGGAGAGGAGCTCTGTGATAAATGCAGTGACAGCACCGTGTTGAACAGGCGACTCAAAGGAAATCCCTAACCTCACCACTTCATGCAAAACATAAAAAGGCTCTACTTCAAGGCGGCTTCCAGGTGAACCGAGTACCGATCTTAACTTCTTTAACTAGGCTTTGAAGACTGCTGTGCAGGTAATTAGCAGGGTATTCAGGATGAAGAGATTCATTAAACGCCTGACTGAACAATAAACTTGTGTTTTCAGAGGAAATGTGGGGGTGGAGCTTTGTCAGAGGACACCTGTGGGCAAGAGTCTCATGGAAAATTATTGTTGGGAAAAAAAGAACTCATAAGATAAAATGCTCATTCATGTCCTATCACAAGTATATTATAACTACAGAAATTCTAATAATAAGAAAGGGAACGGAATTGCAAATAATAGACAAAAGTTCAAGAATAAAATAAACCTGTGTGAAATAAAACCAGAGAAGCAGATCAAAAAGACAGATCACAATCAAATTCACAAGTTGGCCAAGCTTTACCTTTGACCACTAGTTTTAACAAGATAGTAAATGCAGCAAGCAGCAAAAAAGTATTTGCCTGACAATGACTTATTCTTGTAAAAATACTGCCTGAAAATCACTTTTATCCATTAAGAAATATTCTATAATTGCTACAACATATCTTTCAGACTCTTTCTTCTTAGAGCAATCTTCTCAGCAGAACCTGGCTTCCCTTTTTGTTTGTGTTTGTGCAATCAAACAAAAAGGGGAATATTTTTCTCCTTGAAGCAGTACTTGTAGACAGGAAATAAAATCAGCAGAGCAGTAAAAACAGTCTCACAGCTCTTTTATATGTCTCTGCCTCACAGGCTGCTCTGTCTCCTCCTAAGTCAACTACACCGTTGCTGTCTGACTGACGCCAACTCGGAGATCCACAGCAACAGGTGCCAAAGGGTCATTACCGAGGCAACAGAGGCTCTTTGCATCAGCGACAGAGAGACAGGTGGAAAGAAGAACTTGCACACTGCTGAGTTGAGCAGGAGAAAATGAACCGATGCAATCACACAACAAAGAGTAACTGGGAGAACATGTGATGTTTACACCACGGCTGCATCTAAGCCTGTAAATCCCCAAAAAGTATAAAATGATTTCTTTATTATTACAGTTTGAACATAAGTCTCAAAAGAGTGCAAATGTTTTGTTGAAATATGTCACTTGAAGTAACAGAGATGTCAAGCTTCCCAGTTCCTCACTGGACATACAGACTAATGTACGAGCAAAATTATGAGGGAGTTCAGTCATTGCAGCGGAAAATTGAAGAGGTCAAAATCATGTCGCGTAATTCCGAGTCGCGGCCCACCAAAAGCCCATTAACTGTCTGAGTGGTCATTAAGAAGCAATAAATGTCAAATATTTTACAGTGAGTCATCTAATGGGGAAACAAAAATGAAATCTAACACAGGTGCGAGACTCACAATCAGCCAGAGGAGCGTCAGTGACTCAGTTTTTCAGAATGACTCATCGATTCGGAGTCGAGACGTTTTATGAGCTGCTGAGGGAACCTGAGCAGGTGGGAGGAGACTGACAGGTGGACGCTGAGACAAACAGAGGAACAAAGATGTGCAGAGAGCCAGACATACCTAAATGAAAGCCTGAGATATCTACGAGAATGAGATCAAACGCGCTGACAGAGTTACGGTTTTCACGCTCAGAGATGTCAATAAAGAAAGGGCGGGTGGGTAAAATGGACTGAAACATAAAAGAAAAACTTTCTATGTTTAGAGTCATTGCCCCTTCATCACCAGGGAAGACAAATAAAATGGCCAAAAGGAAAAGCAATTGTCCAGTTCAGAGAAAAAGAAAAAAGTGGTCCTATAATTGAAGTGCACCGTCAGACGTCCTGGTCCAACCTGAAGT
Organism: Xiphophorus maculatus; assembly: GCF_002775205.1. NCBI lineage: Eukaryota > Metazoa > Chordata > Actinopteri > Cyprinodontiformes > Poeciliidae > Xiphophorus > Xiphophorus maculatus. The sequence goes on along the minus strand of NC_036465.1, from coordinate 13,405,931 downwards.
GGCTCGTGGTGATCAGTAGAAATACAAAATTGAAAATGCATAAATGATTAATTTGGTATAGTAATTTTGTTGTTTTTATTTTTTTAAATGCTCTTATTTTTAAGATTACTGTTGATGCATTTGTTGCTGCCTATTGGCCAACCCCCCCTCATATCCTGGTAAAATAAAGGTAAAATAAAACAAAATAATAAAAATATATAATTTTTTTGTCTGTCCACATAATGTCAGGACCATTGTGTTTGCACTAATGCCCAATAACCTATAAATGCAAACTCTCAAGGCCACTCTAGAAGGCCAGAATCACCAAAAGCAACATGCACTGACCCACAAGCTGCCTCACCAGAGCAGATTGTACTGAGGCTTTCACACTGAAAACAGCACCCTCTGAAACACATTCATTCACAGCAAAAGAGGCAGAATTTTCAAAATAGTTTGTGCAAAGCTGTCATGCTGTGAGCTCTAATGTGTATTTGTCTTATGGTAAAAGAGACTAGAACTAAACCTGCTATTGACACCAAGCAAAAGAGCAACAACATAGGAGAGAAAATTGTGATGACATTCTGATCTTGCATTGTGGATCTTGAGAAGGAGACATTTTCTCAGACACCAGATACTTTCCTTTCCACAGTAAGAGATATCCTCCATCTATTGGCTACACAACTTTGTGTCAGAGCGCTCAACTGTTAAAAATTTAGAAATGTCAACTTTGACAACTCAAAGGTGCAGGCTCCACTGCGCTCTACTTTTGTTTAAAAAACCCATGCATAAAGTAAAACCTCTCTAAGCTCTCTTCCAGTTCACAATTGCACACAGGATGACAAGCAATATCTAATTTAGCATCTTCTGAGTGTAGCTTTTGTTTAAGGTAAGAGGTCTCAAGATTTTGAATATTTTAGAACATTACAATGTGAGAGCAAAGAATCTATGCATTTAAACCAGACTAGGATCATAAAATCATTTTCCTCTACATAAAGGCTGAACAATATAACACCATTTCAACCTTTTCACAATACTAATATTATAATGAAACATTTATTTTTTGTTTCCAATAACTCAGCCTGTATGGAGTCTCACTGACACATCCGACAGCGCCCCATCCAATGAAGATCACACAGAGTGTTATATTGTATAACATCAACAAAAATTAAAAGTTATTTCCCTAGACATTAGATGTCTCTTCAAAAAACTTGTAATATTTGACAAGCCTTACCTGATCATGTCGCAAAATTGCAAATTTTTCATTTTGGTTTTAATTTCTATTGTTCAGTTCCAATGACCGCTATTGCCAGAAATTGAATCAAAACATATTCAGAGTTCATTATGAAATATATTACTAGAAAGACTGAGTTCAGCTACTGATCTGGAGGGAGCTTTTGGGAAAATTAATCGCCCACTCCTTTCGTAGAAATTTCTTTTTATCAAATGGTTCCTTGTGAAGTGCTTAGACTTTCTCCAACCCCACAGCTGGAGTTAGAGAATACTGTATGTTGTATAAAGGGACTGACTTTTTTACTCAGGTGTTTTTTATATTGAATCTATTATTGCAGTAAATTGTAATGGGGCTCCCTACGTCTACAGGAGTTTTGCTTTTTGATGACATTTTAATTCAGTAAAATGTTGTCGTATGTCATCATGCAGTCTCAGTCTGTGAGTTGTGGAGTTCCCTCTCAGAAACAGTGAAAGAGCAGGATGTTAAATGCGGGCTGATGGCGGATCAGAACCGAGACGGCTCACATATGCGGAGGTCCGTGTTTGCATCAGATGGGAGCATGAAACCCAACACACTGGGCAAACCTTTGTGCGCCGCTGTCACTCAAAACTCTCACTGCTAAGAAGAACAAAGCCATCGATGCCGCAGCTTTATTCATTTGCTCAGCTCTGCCAGCATTTTTTTTTTGTTATGAGAACAGCACAGTGACGCCGACAATAAAAGCACATTCTCCTCAAAACACAGAGCTCAGAGATGGATGCATATAATAGTTTGGTTTCCGATACACGTTATTTCAAGGATTAGATTAAAAAGATGCCTGCTTCACTGCTGAGTTGTCATTTAAACCAGAGTCTAACTAATCGTTGAAAAAGACAAAAAATAAGAAAAGACAGAAAAATGTTGCAAATTCAAGCAATTCGGTAAAGTTTGTGTTTTTTTTAGAAGACTACAGAGACTCGATGCACTGGTTGAATACAGAAGATCTCAGGTTTTAGGATTATCTTGATGGAATTGCTAGATCAAATATAATAATGAGATGACAAATCAACAAGAATGGATCAGTAAAATGTACATTGTTTAACTGAAATAAAAACACAATCCTTTGGAGAAACACCCAACACTAGTTCTTGCCAAGGTTTGCAGACAGAAAAACAAGGCAACTGCTGGCAGAGTATCATGTTATGTTGCTAGTTTATCTGAGCCAAAATGTTTTATATTTCCTGATGCAGAATGGCCAAAGAGAAATACACTGACCTATTGAAACTCTCTGCTTTAACCCAGCAAACCTGCAGTGAGCAGTTTATCTGAAAAAAACCACTAAACCGCATCTATACAAACAATCACATAAAATATAAGCAATCATTGAGAACAAAAAATATAGACAATAGAAATGTATTATAAAAATATTGCAGTTAACATTTGTTAGAACAACTTTAGTACTGGCTTTTTACAAATAATAAACACAGTCTCCAGCCCAGCTAGGACTAAATCCACATAAAGAAAATGTGTGATGCTCTATGTGGTGCTTTTATTTCCTCTAAAATGAAAACAAATAAAATCTCCACTTGCTCTCCTGTATGTGCCGGAGAGAGATGCAGATTTCAGCTGACTGTAAAAACACGGCATGTTTTTCAGTCACATTCTTTCCTGCTCTGAGAAACCTCATGAGGGTTGTAACAGTTTATCGAAGGTGTTACCAAAACATAACAGCGGGCGAGGGAAGCATCTGCTTAACAACCCTTGAGCACAGTCAGTGTTACAAAGAGTCGAAATAAATCAAGAGCCAAGGTATTTAAGACAGCTGTAGAGGATGTTTTATAGAAATGTAGATAGAAACATACAGTTCAGATCAATATGTTATTTCTCAGTAAATATTTATTGTGCTTTCTTACAACCATCAAAGTGGCTTTTTTATGGATTCATAAAAGCTATGATTCTGTGGTGATCATTTGTTTTCTAAATTATAACAAGGAGTTTTAATGACTGGAGGAAATGTTCTTGATAGCCAAGCCCGAGAAATGAAGAGCGAAAAAAATCTGTTTCTTTAATCCAAATATGGGAGAAAACCAATTCAGCTTCAGTTATTTCTGTTCGTTTGAGCTCTTTTCAATTCATTTTAGTTGTTTCCATGTGTACACAAATGGTGGGGTGAGTCTGGCTCCTCTGCAGTGTCAGTGACTGCAAAGAGGGGGAAACATACAGTCTTACCCCTGATTCATTTTTATTTAATAATCTCATCTGGTCACATCTGGTTCAAGCAGCAGATCGGAGGGCCAAAGACAATTGTACAGAGACAAAGACGACAAGAATAGAGACAAGAAGACAAACTGGGCTGAAAGAAAAATATATTTTGATTAAATCAAGATCTTAAAATAAACAGTGCTCTATTCTTAGAATTTCATGACAACTGTTGTTCGTGTGGTGAAATTGAATTTATTGCTGTCTAGACAGAGGAATGAAAAAAGAAATAAAAAAGTTGGTTTATTTAGCTAAGTAAAAATAAAAAAAAGATGAGACAGATGTAAGTAATTGAAGTAAATAAATGTCTGATTTTTTGTGTTACTTATATTTTTTCAGTGCTGCAGAGTGAGTTACTATGGCTCAAGTCTCTCCATGTGATTGGCTGTTTCTCACCCATTTCCACACACCTCCCATCAAACAGGATTTGTTGTAGATGCGCGTGCACAGTGGCACACACACGCACCCATTGATTGCAAATCGTATTTCCTTGAAGCCCAAACAACACCGACCCGTGTGGCAGCACCCTCTCAGCTCCGGGGCGAATCACATAAAGCTAATCAATGCTGTGGCTGCTATAAATAATTCAGACTCTCCATCATCCATCAGCAGCCGAGATGCTGCTGCTGCTGGCTGCTGGTGAAGGCACTGCGGAGGACCCGAGCCGGCCTCCTGCCTCCTCCCCATCAATGATTTTTAGTGGAAAAACCGCCACCTCCTCCACCTCCTCCCTGTCTCATCGCGTACTCTCATCCAGGCGGTATGGCGGCAGGATCCGCCTTCACCTGGACGGAGGGAGAAGACGCAGGTGGGTGACGGAGGAGGGAGTATAATCATCCGCAGTTTTTGCAGAACTAACCCAAATCCCGCGGTTTCGGAGAGCGCGCTGTTTCCTGGATTTTGCAGCAGCGGAAGGCGGCTACCTGCAGCTCGCCAAGCCGCCTGAATATGCTTATCTGCACCGTCACACTCCGACAACAGTAACAATAATAATTCAGATAAAAACCTCACCTCCCTGAAACCATACGAGCTGCAACATTGGAGCAGCTCATCAGAGAAAGAAGGAAAATACCAAGCGACCCTCCCCGCAGCTTCTCCCGGGATATTTTCTCTGCGCACGGTGCGTTTGGTTTTACTGACCTGATGCGTCTGGAGAAGGCGAGGTGGCGAAAGGGATCCCGGCGAGTCTGCAGCCAAACCTCCGTGTGAAGCCCGTCCTATATCCCGTCTCTCTCTCCACCACCGCCACCACCAACACCCCCTCCTGCGCACTATTACCTCACAGCCTCCTCTCAGCTTACTCCAAGACCGGAGAGAGAACATATGGCAGCTCGGTCTGAATGAGAAAACATTTTAGTTTTATACATGCAGGTGCATCTCAACCTGTAACACATAACCCAAAAAGTTAATGTTTTTCAGTAATTTAATTTAAAAACTCTATAGTGGTGCTTATAATTAGTTATGGTATTCACCACCCAGAGCGACATGTATTAAAGGGGCGTCACAACGATGACTATAAAGAAGGCATCAGTCATCTAATATCTCTTATTTGCGAATTTCTTCAACAAGTATTAGTTGCAATTTTGTGAAAAAAATTATACTGGAATAATTTATTAAAATTGATTTAGACTACAAAATTAAAAGTAATAGTTTTTATAAAAGTAACAGCTTTTACAGAATCTTGACCAAATTTCATATTTGATCTTTAGTTCTAAACCTGAAATACTCAGAGTGGTGAAACTTAAACAAAACATATAACGCACTAAACAAATAATAGGTAAAATAAGTATTGAGTACATCAAAGTTTTTCTCAGTAAATATGTTCTGTAACCTCTCTACTCGCCCAGTGACCGCTGGAGATAGATATAAACAATCGACATATACTTGCCTATTTAATGATTCTCACGGTCATGTTTTTTTTTCTTTCTTTTTTTTTTACATTTATCGAGTAAATTTAAATTACTTGGCTTGTTGTTGACAACTAATGCTAATTTTATGTCAATAGAAATATTAGGAATTTATTTACTGGTAAATAACAAGTAGAATGCTTATTTTATCTGTGGTCTATTTCTGAAAACACAGTTTGTTAGGATCATTTTTTAGTAAGAAACTGAAACACTTGCAGTGGCATTTTCTATTCATTATTCAATTAACTGTACGCTGATTTAAATGTGATTTGAATTTTATTTCCTTCATATATTACTTTCTTGTTTTTGCATTTCTACGCCACTGTTTAAGTATTTTATTTCTACTGTAATCAGTTACTTTTTAATTCCAATATTTTATTCTTTAATTTTAGTCATTCTTGATGATTAAAATTAAAGAATTTTAATTTAATTTAAATTTAATTTAATTTTTAGTCATCAAAAAACAAATTTTTTTTGATGACTAAAAAATGTTAGCATCAAGCACTTTGAACATCAAGCATCAAAGTTCTAGATGTTCAGCACTTTGTTCTGTGCCTATGTTTTTAAAGTGCTTTATAAATAACATAAGTGTGGTTTGGTCTGACCTAGAGGAGTTGCTGCTGCTCATCAATCTTGAAAAGGTTATGATGCCATTTACTTTTTCAACTCCACCATTTTCTACTAAGAAAGAGTCGTCAGTCAAAAACAATTAAGATACCTGCCAGTCATATCAATAGTTTACATTTAGCAAACTTTGTGAAAGGTCATCTAAAAATCTGGGCAAAAAAAGAAAAGAAAAAAAGCTGAACATCAGATTGTTTAGAACATTATAGCACAAATACATCATAAGAGCTGTAAGCATGAGGATGGAGGGTTGATGGTTTATTTTGCAGCCAGAGGACCTGGGCAGGATGTTGAGTTGGCCATGATTTAGTCTGAATGTAAAAGAAATTCATAGTAAAACGTGAGACTATCTCTCTGACAGCTGAGGTTTGATCTGGACTGGGTCATGACCAGAACAAACCTGGTTAAAAAGTATTGTGCGGTGGCACCTAAATAATGTCCACCACAGTAATTTGAATAGTCTTTAATGTTTATGTGACTTTGCTAATACGACTAATAAAAATAACACTTTCTTTTTATCATTAGTTTATTGTGTTAATTCCAACTTTTATAAAAAAGTATAGCTTGTTCAATAAAAGTCATGACTGTATAACAGAAGATGTGTTTGTTATGGGTTTGCTAAACAATGCTCCAAAGTGCCTATGAGAAGAAGCTGAAATGCTCACAGATGTTAGCTATAAAACACATTGAAGTTTACTACTGGTTTATTATGGGTTTTACAAGCCGTGCTGTTGTTTGGAGGAACCTGCTTCACTTACTTCTATGCTAGAAAGTCGTTTGATGGCCATAAAACATCTCCTGAGTCATTACTGGAGTGTCAAAGCCTCATGGCCACTAGAGTTATTATAAATGAAAGCAGCTATACAAGAAGAAGAAGAAGATGTACATCTACAGCTCTACTGAGTTTATAATTCAATAAAAGCAGCAGAACATGAGCCAGAAGTTGAGGGAGAGCAGATGCTCGAGGAGCAGACGGCGCTTTAGTGCTTCATAAATAAAAAGTTGTGCCGCTGCTGCATTCAGGTGTCAACAGCTTTCAGAGCATGGCTGGAGGCTGCTGACGTAAAGCCTGCTGGAACACTAATGCACTCATTGTTAAAGTGTCATTATCAGCCTCATTTATCATCGGACAAACACACACAGGGCGCGCACAAACCCTTAGCAAACAGACAGGACAGGTGCTGTGTGCTGCACATCACTCTACCAACGAGGCTGAATGAAAAACAACCCCAGAGCATGGTTTGCAGGTAAATCCATGATCTGAGAGCTAAGACACAGAAAAAACATTGAGTTAATTGTTTGTCAGGTGTGAAGTTTGAGATATAAATTCACTGACAGTCTGTCTCTAGATTCATTTTAAGGTTTTAAAGATGATCACAGACTGCATGGAATCCATCAGATACGGCCATTAGAGGTGACATGATACTGTGACAAATCCCATTCTCCACAGTCAAGGTGACAATGTTTCCTGAAAAAACAGGCTATTGTATGCAAAAGTCAGCTGCTTGAACTTTCTGCACATTTTGTTGCATTATGAACACAAACATCAATGGTTTAACTTGGATTTATTGGACTTCTTTAATTACAGCTTTCTGTTTTATAGTCCAAGCAGCAAGGCAGACAGATCAGGAGGAAAGGTGTGGAGGAGTTAAAAGCAGGGTTGGGTTATAAAATGGTATCAGAAGCTGTAAATATGTCACAGACCTCTGTTCAACCCAGGATCTCAAAATAGAAAGAGTATGGCACAATTGCAAATCAGGACATGACTGTTTACCTATACTGACAGACAAGAAAAGGAGTGCATTATTCAGAGACGCAGCCGAAAAGTCTGTTAGCTCTGCAGGAGCTTGAGACGTTCAGTCGATGTGGGAGGATCTGTCGGTGGATGAAAGCCATTAGAAGTCATGTCTGTGGGTTGCTGTTTGCCATATGCCACGTAGGTAACATATCAACCAAGTGGAAGAAGATATTCTGGCCACATACAACCAAAATTTAACTTCTGACCAACGTAAAAATGTTGTGTGTGAGGCAAAGTTCATATGATTAAACATGGTGGTGGCAGCGTCATGCTGTGGTCACAATGTAGGGAAGATGGATGTAGCTGAATACAAGGCCTTCCAAATGCCCAGGATCTCTAAACATACAGACAGAGCTAGAATTGGTTTGTTTAATTTAGAGCATATTCATCCATTAGAATGGCCTAGTCAAATTCCACACCTGAATCTTATTGAGAGCCTGCTGAAAAACTGTTCAGATGCTCCATATCCATTCTAGTTATTTTGTCATTAAGAACTGGAACACATTTTACTCTGTAGATGTGCCCTGCTGGCTGTGATGTGTCCAGAAGGCTTGCAGCTGTGATTAGAGAAGAAGGTTGTTATTCTTCAAAGACTTGACTCAGAGTGAAACACAAATATTCACAAAATATTTCGACGTTTAATCAGTAAACTTTTAAATTCAATACATAATTTTCTTTCCACTTCTCAATGATATATATTTTGTGTTGGTGAATTATATCTCATGGCTGTAATGTGATCAAATGTACAATAGTTCAAGGAGTAATTTTGCAAGGTATCAGACTAGATCAGGCGTCTTCAAATTCAGTCTTGGAGGTCTGATGCAACTTTTAGAAGTGTCTCTGCTGACTCAAACAATTGGGTCATTAGCTAGACTTTAGATAATGTCACTGCATATTGACATTTGACTCAGGTGTGTTGAACCAGGGACATATCTAAAAGTTGCAGGACACCCGTCCTCAGGGCCTGGATTTGAGGACTAGTTGGGAACCTTTGGCAAAAAAAGACATCAGCAGTGAACCTACCAATGTAAGTTTGAATCATGAGCCACCAGTCAACACAAGAATAAACAGATTTGAGGGTGTAATTGCATTAACCTGCTTTAAATAGCAATGTCCTACCAGAGAAAAGATACAAATGAATGTGCTTTGGGTCTGTCGGTGTCCAGACCGCATGCATGACTGTCTGATATGTTATTGGTCTTCATGAAGCTATATATTCACTGATGTTCTCTAAAAAAACACTTCTAACGCCTTCACAGAAAAGTGTTAATTAAATTCTCCCAAAAAATGCACAGAAGTTTATGGTAGTAACATAAAAAACTGTGGAAAAAGTTCTAGGGGTGTGAATATCTTTACAAGTAACTATTATTTGTATTGCTGTAAACACAGCTTTTCAGCTGCCTGCTGGATTGAAAACCTTAGAGAGGAAAAAAAGCCCACAAATTTAATTGCTGCCACTGTTTTCTATGAATAAAATTACTCTCACAGAGCACAAGCTGTTTGCTCGTTGGGCAGATGTCACTTAAGAAACTTGTGAAGTTCAATCTTGGCGAATAATTCATTCATGGGGTGGGGGAGAGGGGAGAAATGAAATCCTTTGTGTATTCTCAGCTTTGTCTGTTCTGCTGTTGACAGCAACAACAAAAACTACATTTCATGCTTTAAACTCATCAGGGGTTTAAAATTAAAAGGCAGCTACTTCTAAGACGACAGCATTTGTGAGTTTTACAAAAAATAATTATGGAACAGAGTCACCTTTGAGCAAAAGCAGAGAAATGTATCAAATGAATACCCAGTATGAAGCTCCTTTTGTGAAACAGTTAAAGGGGCAGTATAATGTATTTTCCAGCCACATAGTGCCATTTTACAGCACAATCAAGTAACTATGTTAACTTCAGTCGCTGTATATATCAAACATGACTTAAAAGAAATTTGACTTTCCAATTTAACTCCTTGAAATTGGGTCTCCGTCTCTTTAAGAAGCTCTTGGTCTTTCCGACATGCCGCCTTCAGCACGTCATCACAACAATGTTTCTCCATTAAGCCCTTTACAGCATTCTTACGAGCATTGGATTAATAAGTAGTTTGTATAATAAGCTCAGCAGACACACAGTTCCACCAGGTGTTTACTAATTGCTGCTGTCTATTTTTATAAGTCAGTTCAATCTATTTTATTAATTAGAAGCTGTGAAAACTCATCTCCTTACCAAGCCTTATGGCTTTTTCTAGCTGAGCAGCCCAATAACGCTTGCTTTTCTTTTCCATCTTTGCAAAGTTGCAGTTTACTCTTCTATTTCTCCCTTATCTTCTTTAATAGTTGCCTCTTGGCTCCCTTCTAACAGCATGCCTATGTGCTCACTTCTAATTTCTCATTTCCCTTCTCCCTTCTCTGCTAAAGTTTCCTATAAGTCTTTTTTTAATCTCATTTCTCTCATCTTTTTCACACCCTCCTATCTGTAAAAGCATAAATTAGCTGTTTAAAAAATCTGAACCAGACTCTGATGAGATCTTAGCCCACTCGATTGATTGCAGTTTTGGTCAAGTTGCATTTCTTGATCTGTGAAAATCACTCACAGCTTTACTAGCTTGTGTTCTGATAATAAAGTCGGGAGGCAAAAATAAACCCTTAAGCAAATTATTACAGTTTCGATTATTAGAAATTATTAAAGGCTGCATGTGAACTGAAAACCTGTTATCTACTTAACTATCCCTCACTGACACAGTTTCTATATTTGCTTCCATTCTTTTAGATCGGTTTCCTCCTCCCTTTTTTTTTTTTACCGTCGAGGCGTACAGGCCTGATTAGTCCATTAGTTACAGAAAGGAGTATAGTTTATCATCAGTGAATGAGCCATCGCTCCTGCCCCTGAAAACGATCCATCACTGTTGTTAGTCACCTCGGTAGTTAGAAGCAGATCAGAGGTGAAAACATGAGATTAATAGCAACAACACGACTCTCATTACAGCAGCCCAAAGGGAGAAAGTGGAAGGGCAGCGGCTGCAGCAAACAACCTCAGGATCAGGTTATTAATAAGACAGGTTTTTCATGAACCCTAGAAATTCTTGAACATGACTTAATTCAACGTTTTGAAGTTGGGAAGTTGCCTCTGTTTTTGATAACTGCTTTAAACCTGGACGCTTGGTTTCTTAGTTGCTATTTAACAAATTTAATTTTGCATTTGTATATATGCTGTTTGAAGGAGCTATTGTATTACCATCTTCGAATACACTTTTATCCAACATTTTCTGACAAAAATTTATTTTGGCCTGATATTATAGTAGGGAAAACATTTTCTTGACACACAACACAGCATTGCAACAAAGAAATCCAGAAAGAGAGAGAGTAAAAGTCGAAAATTTCAGTCTGTAATATGTTGATCTGTAACTTTGGGCCCACTCTGCCGCCACTCGTCTCCTCCTGGGAGTTAACGCTTGTGCAGCTCGGAGCTTCTTGTCTTTATCCGGAGCATTTGGTGGAGCAAGCTGAGTGTAGCTGCTGTCAGCAGTTCACTGCGTCTCCTCAGAGAAAAGCCTGACTTCTGCACTTCCAGTTAAAGCAGTAATCTGCATCCTGCTGCTTATTCCCTCAAGGTCAAGACCACAAATTGGAAACCAGAATAGACCTTGTTGTTGTCTGAGATAAACTCTGGGCCTACAGCTTTAATCATCCATGCAGGGTTTGTTGAAGAGACTCACTGTTTTTTTTTTTTTTTTACCATTGTTCCACATCCTAATGTCTACCTACCTGTATTTCATTGACACTGTCAGATATGTTCCTTGAAAGCAAGGAAACATTGAGAAGTAATAAACTCACATTAGCGTAAAGCTAGAGTACAGTCTGCATCATAAGACTGAGAAGATTGTGACATCCTTGATAAATATGCCATACAAATGGGATGAAGTGTAAGTTAATACAATACCGGTGTTCACTTAGAATGCTTGGAAAGTTTTTCGTTAGTAGGGTCCAGTTCCTTTCCCTATGAGGTCCGAGTCAACACATTTCATTGGTTCAACACAGCTTATTAAAGACAGCTTCTTAAAAGAAAGAGATAAGAGGAGAGCTCTGTAGGGAGGAGGGAATGCAACCAATGACAATCATTTAAACGTGCAGTGCACTGGCCTCCATTAAAAGGTATTAACAACCACTATTTTAGACTGAATCTTCATCTTGATAAATCAAAAAAAATGAGTAGTTAAAAATTTTATTCAACTGGAAGTGTGATAAACAAAGATGAAGAGGGACTCAAGCTTATTTAAGCAACACACACAGTGTTGAGGATGAATATGGATGGAAAGAATCTCTAAATGTCAAAACTGCAACAATGCGGGATATTATTGGGTTGCTCCATAACAGCCATCGGACGACATCGCAAACGTAAACATGGGGAGTTTGTGAAACTCTGCTGGGACTTATAAATGTGTGCTTTAGAAAGACAAGACCAAGACACAAACTTTTCAGAAACAAGCACATCATGGGAGTCTTTTGTGAAACAAAGAATGGAGACTGTCAGAAGCTCCTGACACCTAATGTTAAGTATGGTGGAGGGTGTGTGATGCTGTGGGCTTGTTCTTCAAAAGGCTTCGAGGAATCTTTTTGAAATGTATGGGATGATCAACTGATTCAAATACTGGAATGCTTTACAAGGAAATTTGACGAGCAAATCCAAAATGACAAAGAAGCTTAGTTTAGGGTCATCACAGGCCCCAGAGTCAGATCCAATAGAACACTTGTGAGGTGAACTGAAGAGAAAATAGAACAGAAGATGACCCTTATGCTCTTTACTTACAAAATGCTATAAGAGAAGACCAGTGCTTGAAAAGCTGGCTGCACACAGTACTGACACCCACAGAACTAATACTTTTGCAAAAATAATATAAAACTATATATAAAGTTAAAATCCCCCCCTACTGAATAAATGTATTCAAAGACTTTTCACACATTTTTGCCAATATGTGTGGAGGGGGGCTGGTGGTGGATAATTACACTTTAAAAAAAATCTGTATATAAAAAAACCCTTGCATATTTTTCAATGAATGATTTACAAAAACTTTTTGACTTACTGTAACAATAACTAAAAGGCAAAATATTTCAAGTAAATAACCTAAACCTTTAACTTCAAACACCAGATGAGTCTTTTTTCCTCACTTTATCTTATCTCAAAAATCTAATTTTCAAGCACTGAGTACCTCTGAAGTTTTGTGAACCAAGATTAGATTTCAGGTTCGTCTTTCACCATTAATGGATGAGATCAACAATTATCAAGGCAGCCGCTAGATTAGATTGGGAACCCAATGAACCATAACCACAAGAAATTTGTGAAAGTAGTTCATTTATTTTAATGCTGCAACTCCTCCAATATGCAATTAGACTCTACTTCAGCTGCACCTGAAAAACTGCAGAAAGTGGCTCTTTTATCTTCATTGAGAGCAGCTTAAGTAAATGACCCAAAGTTTAAAACAGGCAGGAATTGAATCACAGTTTGCATGTCGATTGACTTATCATAAAATATAAAGTACTTCCATTAAACACTTGAAATTAAACACATGTTTGGAAGAATAACTGATGTCACAGGTTCATATTACACCAAACTTTAAGATCAATCAGGAAGCCTCCGGTTAGCAATTATCCACAACAGCGGAAGTGCCCTTTAACCGATCTGGAGTCTAATTAGTTTTGACTGAAACAAATGGACGGGTGGGTCTGATTATCTGTCTGCACGCAGCTGCCCTTCCTCAACCCACACACACACACACACACACGGGTGTAACCGATCACTAACACGCTTGCACACATGCAAATGTACAAACACACTTGAGCACGCCCTGTCTGCAACCATTAGGATGTGATAGGACTGATAGGCATGCTGGAGCACATCTGAGCCTCTGATTAAACAGAGCAGCATCACCTTTGGGAGAGCTGCTGATCAATGAAAGGGAATATTGATCAGAGTGAAACCTGATTGATGCTCCTTTAACATTGTTGCATCTGTTTTATACATAACTGTGAACAAGAAATAAATCCTAATGTGCCTTCTTGGGGCTCGTTTTCAGGTGAAAATATAAATTAAGAAGCTCTCTTTAGTAAATACTTTTGAGTTTCTTCTGTTTAATCTCATCTATGCCCATCCAGGTATTATCTTCCATGTATCAGAGATTATGTATGGATGTCAAAGGCATCTTTCATTGTGAAGAGGCAGCAGACATTTTTATTGTCAAACAATTTAGTTTATTAATGATATTTATAAGAGTGGATGATAATGTTGGATTTGTAAGAGTTTGTACTTTTGGTTTTACACCAGTATTCATAGATACATAGCAAAGTGTGGGCAAATTCAAGAATAGTTCAGTTTGAAACCTGCCATGTTTGTTTCTCATGCTCCTTTTTTATTGCTTTATTTGATGAAAATGTGGATAGAAAGTGCCTTGACTCTTACAGAACTGTTTTATATTTCAACTAATGTCATCATTTAGAGATGACATCATAAAGCTTCAAAATCTTAGCACAACATCTGGTGTTAAAGCATTTCTAAAACAATGTCCAAAGCGCTGGTGTATCAGTTGTCAGACATGGATAATAAGAGAACTTTGGGCCTTTTCGCGTTCTTGGACGCCACAGTTCCCCTGGCCGAACAAAATCAAAATAAATGAAAGGAGAGCAGTGGGGGAGCTCAGCAACATCCGTGCGAAGATGACAGGAAGCTGCGAGGCGATAAACATCCTGCAGGCTTGCTGGTCTCCGACTCGGAGAAAAAGAAGCAGCCAGCTGCCACTGGCCCGGACCGGAGGCCTTAAATCTGGGCCCACGCTGTGCGCGTATGTCAGGGTGGAGGAAGATAAAGTGGTCACGACAGAAGACTGTCAGACACTAGACGTCTGTTTTAGGCTCACTGATGGTATTGAGGCCTGTGAGGATGAAATATTAGAGTTATTTATTGACTTCAAAGTAAAAGAAAGCTGGAAGGAGCTGATCCGGTGCATACTGTGGTGCTAAATAGCTCAGACAGACTAATATAAATTTAAAGCAGGGATATCAATATATAAGCAGGGTGCTTTAACTTTCGACCAGTGCAATTAAGTTAGAAGGAATATTTCAACTTCAGAGCAAAAGTGCCTTGCTGAGTTTTTTTTATTCATTACTGGCTATCAGTAAAAATACATGGGAAACATATTGTGCACAGGCAGAAATAACATTCATCTTTAAGCACTGAAGAGTGAATAATCTCAGTTTGAAAAGCCGTGAAAAATTAAACACCGCAGCGTATTTTCATTTCAAAGCCGTTGTGTAAATGAGACGCATCAAGCACCTGGAACTGAATTTAGCTTTGTGGCCCAGAGCTGGTGGATGGCCCTTGAGCGTGTCATCACATCAGTCTCCCTTGATCCCAGCTGTTATTCATTGTAGCTGAGACGGAGAATGGAGGTCGGTCAATATTCATGGGTGTGATTGCCAGCGCCCATCATGGAACGATGAATCAAATGTAGCAGCCTGCAGGGTCTCTGGTTGTCTGTCTGATTTAACTGTTAATGGCCTGATTTACATTTACATCTCATGCTTCCTTTTAATTTCAGTCTATAAAATCAATATGTTGTAATCTCCCTTATCAAAGTGGAAAAAACAAGTATTTTTAGTGATTATAGAAAATAAACTTAATCTCTCAAGAGACAGTTTTAGTTTTAGTGTTGGTATCCAAGTCCTGACTAGTTTTGCAGAAACTAGCTCTTGAATTTTTGCATTAGAGTTTCATATTTGATAAAAAAGATGACTACCAGGGTCCTAACCATTTGCTATAGAAAGACAAATGCAATCCAAACTCAGTACATCGTTTTGAACCACATCATTGCACTCCGGCAAACTAAGAGCCGACTTTTGACCAGAAACAGAACAAAGATATTTACCCAGTTTGTTGCCCTATTCAGAACCAGTTTCAAAGTCCTGGCTTCAGGCCATTAAAAGTTGCCCTACAAGACTAACCCTTGGTAATGATTATGGTAAAAAAAAAATATAGTCTTTTATACATTAGAATAGAAGAAAAATGGTTTGGTCTTTACTTGATCATGAAATATTTTAAATCTGACCTAAAGGAAAAAAAGAAAACACAACAAAGTTCAACCACCATTTATTAAACAAACATAAAAACCGGCGGGAAAAGCAGTGTGGTAAAACCTAAATGCATCTGTTGATCCAACAGCTACAACCACCTTTCACAGAAGGGAATTTTTTGGTTCACTCTTCTTTTGAAGATGGCTTCAACTCTTTGAGGTTTGCAGACATTTATTTCTGCACAGCTCTCCAAAGGTCCTGCAACAATATCTGATCAAGTCTGGAGTTGAAGTAGCCCATTCGCACAACTTCATTCTTTTCTTTTTCAGTAATTCTGTTACAGATTTTCAGCTGAGCTTGGGATTATTTTTCTGCTTCAGTTTAGACCAACTTCCAGCGTTTGATTGAATGGAGGGTAACCCTGGTCCTGTTGGTAAAAACAAGCCCCAATCATCCGCCCTCCAACTCTCATGTTTGAGAGTTGGCTTGAGGTCACCAAACATTTCTCCCAGCATTGAACCCTCTAACTTTGGGGGTAAATTTGGTAAGATACTCACTCCTGGGAAAATTGATGGCTGTCTTAAATGTTTTAAATAATTCATAAATCGTAATAATACATAAATAATATGTATTACTAATAACTAATAGGTAAATAATCTCTGTAGAATGGAGGAATTCAGTTAGTTTAAAAATGAACTCCTGACCACTAGATTGTTGTGCAGCCACAGTAGTTTCTCTGATGTCTTTAGAGAGTCTACTCTACTAATGTAGACTACTACTCTCATGTCTAATGTCTTCTCTTGGTTAACAAATACAATAAAAACAACACCTGTGTAAGTTTTGTTTACAGACTGTTTAATAGATGAAACCCAAGAAGCAGTGGGATGTACTACCTTTTATAGATTTTAAATTTGGAGCAACAAAAAAAAGACTTCTGCCACTGGAAAATCAGTTTCTCGACCCATTTTCACACAGCCATATCTCTGTGATCAGAATCTTCAAAATATTGCACTTTTTCCCCCCCTTCACATTATAAATAAAGTTCCCAAGTCACAACTTGTGAAATCACTGTGGATCCTTAATAGTTTTTAGAAACGTTCGCTGGAGATAGGCACCAGCACCCCTCCACACCCCACTAGGGACAAGGGTGTACAGAAAATGGATGCATGTTTAAAATCTAAGCAGCTAAAAGAAGACCTTGAATTCAATATTTGTTTTAGTAAGAAAACATTTTTATTACTTAAAAAAAAAAAAACACGCTTTATTTTACATGAAAATATTTTACAGCTATGAGATTTTACTGTATAAAAACAACCAGGGAATGACGTCAGCCGATTCAGAGCAAAGTAAGGAAAGTTGCACCACCTGCTGGTGTCAGAAGGTTACTGCAGTTCCTCTTTTTAACATCTCACTGCCTTTGTCATCAAGGTGTAAATACTCCTGTCAACAGACGAGCTGATGCTCCTCAGGAGTCGTTGGGAAGGCCAAACAGTTTAACTGTCCCTGCCTCTCGGTTGTTGTCATATTTGCCCTCCTTGTCGTCGCAGGCGTAGGCCAGCAGGGGTCTCTTTGGGTGCCAGGCGACTGTGAACGTTGGGGAATCGCACTGAACCTCCCACAGCTTCTCACCTGCAACGTAAAAAAAGCCTACTGGTTTGCTTCCAAATATTCTCAGCTCAAAAATTAATTTCATTTATTTTCTACAACATCCTGACATCATTTAACAAATCCCTATTTTTGTCCAGAAGGGTGAGATCAGATAACTCTGAGGTTCTGACATGTTACATGTTAACAACTATCTGCAATGTACAGCGGCACAGGAGCTCAAGTTTCACAAACTTTCCTTTTTTTTGTGTCGAGAACATTTGAAACAATATTCAAAAAATGACACGAGCTCAACATGATTTCTTTTAATAGAAGCGTTAAAAGAAATCCACAAAATGTAATATTGTATCAGTGTTTGCGAAAACATTTGGGCATGCTTGAGTGTGTTAGAACATTTGAAGGAGTGTCTCAGGAACATGTAGGACAATGTATTCATGTGCTGCAGTTTTCACAGAGGCTACTCGACAGACGTGAGTCATTTAAAATGAATATTAACACCCAAGCATTGGCATCTTTGAACATTTCAAATATGATACACTAAATTAAAAATCACTTAAGAGTTAAACGCAGCAGGCAGGTCTGAGGCACATTAAGAAATATTATCAATTCAAACTTGTTCATTCTACTTTGCTTTCACCTCTGCGCCACAATCTGCTCTGCTCAATGTGGCGCAAAGTGTGACGAAATACAGAGATCTGCTAAGGAAAGCTGTACCATGGGAAGGGGTTTAAAACCTAAATGATTTATCTCCCTTCTGTCAACTAAAGGCTCTGCTCCAAGACCGACAAAACTATTGCAGGCCTGTGTGACAGCAAAATAATTTAGCACACAGAATTTGTAAAAAGGAAGGATTCAGATACGACTTTTTCCATGATAAAGTGAGTGGAAATCTCTGAGGAGAATTGTAGCAAAAAGGACCAAGTATCTGACCGAATCTGCCTAAAGATATTTCCACATATCAAACCCTGCTGCTAAATGTCTGCTGTCATGGTTACTGACCTGTTTCCACCTCTGCGATGTCAATGAAATGATCCTCAGATGCGGAGGCCAACATCTTCCCATCATTGCTGAAGCTCAGCGTCCTCACTGGCCAGTCCAGTCTGCAGCGTGAGCAGCAAGAAAATAAAGATCCCTGATTCATCCAGACGTTTCTCTGAGGGCAAATGATTTGGAGAAAGAGAATCACGGACTGACCTGGAGAAGCAGCGGACACACACCAGCTCCTCCACGTCCCACAGACTAACGAGAGCATCAGCGCTTCCTGTGGCAAAGTATTTCCCCGTGGGGTCAAACTTGATGCATATGCAGTTGGACGGGTGAGCGTTGATGGACTGGATGGGCTTCAGATCCGGATAACTGAACACAAAACACTGATCATTTCAGATCTGAAGCACAGAAAAAAACTTCTCATACAAGATCTCAATAGCTCATCCATTAGATGCAAAAAAAGTTATTTTTTAAAAAGATCACATAGGTGTATAACTAAAAAAGTGTCCAAATATTTTTACTTTTTCAAATTTAAATGGAGACATCTTGACCGAAGCAAAAGCAATCCTGCTACACAATTATCAAATCATAAATACAGATGTAGAAGGAATGAGGACAGACAGATGTAAGAAGTTTTTCAAGAGTAAAATACTGCTGATATATAAAAGTGCATTTACATTTAATGATTAAAAGTGGATTTGCATTTAATAATTTGTACATCTGGATAAGAATTACAATACAGAGTACTAATTATTTATTCATATACAACAGAAACACAGCTATGCCCTGGAGACATTGGAGGATCTGACATAAATTAAACCATAGATGTTTTCTTGCTCTCCCCATTTGCAAAAATGAATATTCTGTCTTTAAATTCAGTTGCTGAATAATTTGAGATGATACAGTATGAAAGTCATGCATGATTTTTGGAATTTGGCTCTAATAGTCACAAATAAAATCATTGTCAAGAATCTATGTGGTTGTTTTTTTCTTAATCAAAACCATTAACAGTTCATTTTTAGAAAGCAAGACAATACTGACTGTTTATAATGAGCCAACAGGACACAGAACACCCTGCAGGAACTTCAGGTTCACAGATCAATTTGGTTTCTACCTGAGAATATTGATACAGCCGTTCCCGTTGGTGAGGAAGAACATGTCGTTGTCGTTGTTCCAGGAGATCTCGTTCACTTCGAACTTGAACTGCTCTTCAGCCCTGGAGCGGTGCGTCTTGGCATCGATAAAGGTCACCACGTCGTCTTTGTTCCCGACTGCGATTGTCTGACCGTCTGGACTCCAGCAGATATTAATGTTCTCACCTTAATTAAAAAAACAACAACAAAAAAACAAGAAAGAAAATGATTTAAAGTTTTACTAAGACCAGATTCAAGCAGTCCAAGTATGATTGTACCCTTTGTGTTGACTGTGGCGACACATTTGGTGGTGCGTACGTCCCATATGCGAATGGTTTTGTCCCCAGACGCAGTGACGAACAGATCCGGGTTGGTTGGATGCCAGCACAACTGATCCACACTGTCACTATGTCCTCTGTAGTTGTTCTCCTTCACCTAGAGAAAGGTACAAGTTAGAGCCATGTTCAAATAAAACCTGACCTGTCATCACTAATCCTATGAGAGTTGAAAAGGATGTTTCATGGAAGTAAAGCAGGACCAATGAGCAGAGACAAAAGGAGGAAGTTCAAATCTCTTTAGTCGATTAAAATGGGCAAGGATAATATCCCTAACTCCTAAGTCTCTCTAACTGCTACTGGAGATCCTTTCAGCTCAGCATGAACCACAGCAACTCTTTGAACAATTACATTTTGTTTCCCTCAGGGAAAAAAAAAATGTTTTGAACTGAATAGCAAGGTGTGTTTCTGTGTGTCTTTCCTGCCCTCACAGACCCCCATCACTCAAAGCAGATAGTTGTCAAAACTTAGACTGGTTCTGACTCTGCTGGAGGTCTCTTCCAATTAGAAAGTAGTGGTTTCTCTCAACTGTCAACACATTCTTGGTAAGATGAAAAATATTTTATTCATTGGCAGTTTATGACAATCTGAAACTACACAGCTAGAATTAAAATCGACTGAATTTGTACTACAATTTCATATATATTTTTTTAATTTATGAAGTGCCTTGAGATGAGTTTTGATAAAGGGTGTTGTAGTCTGGATTAACTCCTATCTGGACACGAACAGCGCGGTCGTGTTGCGCATCTGTGTGAACCATCACCTTCACTCTGTTACTTATGCCTTTATTCTACAATCATCTGCTATGTAAGTAAAGCCGAACGACAGCTCACATACTAGGTCGTGTGAAAATAAAATCCACATGTTTTAAAAGTGCCAAACCCAATTTACAATCTTTAAGTGTTGTAAACCTAATCTTAACAGATCGCGCTTCAGTCAAAAATCTTCCTGACAGCAGAAGAAGAAATATGTATATGTGGGGGCAGCTTTGTTGACAATTCGGCTTTAATTAAAAATATCGTATTCATAAGAACATGAAATAATAAAAAAGAAAACAGGTTAAGCATGCATTGCACTGCGCGGCTTCACTTACCAAGCGGTCCTTTTCCAGGATAAAAACGCTGGCTGTTTTATCAAACGAGCCGGAGGCGAGCCTCCTTCCATCGCAGCTCCACGCCACCGAGTGTACTTTGGCTGTATGAGCCGGGAATTCCCGACTTTTGTTGTTATTTCTGAAGCTCTCCTGCATTTCTTGGTAATACTGCGACGCCATCTTTCCACCCCTTTTCTTCTTCATGGGATGCCTTGAAGGAAGGTGTCGCCCTCTTGCGGCTTGACTAGGTTTTGCAGGCAGTCATACTTATTTATTACATTTCCACATTTTGTCATTTTCTAACAGATTTCAACATCAGTTTTCAAGCTTAGCTACTGATTTTCAATGGAATTTAGGACTGGACTTGGCCGGTCCATTGCAACACTTAAACATTTTGGTCTGAACTGGATGTATGGCGTCACCGTCCTGCAGGAAAATGAACCTCCAGCCATAAGGAATGGAAAGTAACTATTTATATTTACTGGGGTTTCTGTTATTAACTACATTTGGTCTGCATGTTGTACTTTTTAAGTTTGTGGCAGTTTATGGTCATTTAGAAACAACAATACTAATGTTTTAAGTCATGAAGAGTTCAGAAATCAATATTTGGTGTTTGCAATGGGTTTCAGTGAAGTGGGATCTTTATTTTTTCCAGAACTGTACATGGAGAATTTAAGTTGCAATGTGAAATTTTATTGCTTTTAATTTTGTATGTTGAAAAAGGTGTTCAATTAGCTGACTTTTAATCATCTGATTGTTAATTAGCTGCAGGAAACATTATTTCCGATGAAATCACTGTGAATCTACAGTGTCCTCTAGTGACCAAAATATGAAAGCCCAAAATTGTCTGTGACTAGTGTAATTTCTTAAAAAAGACAAACAGCTCATTTCTTTAAATTGCATTTTATTTCAAGTGATTCTAAAATGAAAATCCATAAAGTTAAAAAACCTTTACCACTCTGTTTATATTTCCAATAGCACACAATACCTACTCAACGGCATACAGGAAATCCCTTTGGGTAGCCACATTGTTATTAAATGCAGTCATTTAGAGGATGCAAAATGTTACCCAGCTGCAGGTTGTATTTTTCTGCTTTATGGAGGTTTTGTGCAAGGCCTCACTGCGCAGAAAATCCAACTCTGTATATGCAACAGAACCACACAGTTCTGGTCCTCTGTATGAGTAAAATACACCAAACGAACAGAACAAGATGGACTTTAATATGTGAGATTGTGAGTTAAGAAAGAAAGACAAGGTGTGTGAAAGCTTCATACAAAGGTGCCTCACATAGTTTGCATAAAGGTGTTCAGAAAAGCTGTAAATGTACAGTAGAAAAGAAAAGTCAAGGAATGCACAATAAGCACAACAGTATGTGCATTACAGGGCTCAGTGCTGAGTTAGTGCAGGAAGACGTCTGATCTCCAGTGGAGGAACTACGACAGCACAAGTTTTCATGCTACAAATTGATGTTTTTAGAATGTTTCAGTGTAGAGGCAGGTGTCCATGGAGAGGTAGAGAAAAATACAAAATCACCTCATTCCTCAAAAGCACTTCTACTCCACATTTAGCCAGAAAACATGGCTTTCCATTGGTTTTCTCCAACGTCGACTCCCTAGACCTGGTGAAGTTCTGTCCTTTGGATCCTGAGAAGGTTCCTGTTCAATGTGCTCCGTCTACACCTACTGATGTATGTCAATCAAATTAAATTTGATTTCGCCACTTTACAAACTTCTCTAACCTGTCAGGCTGATAGTCGACACGCTGGAGCGGAAACAGTACCAGCAAAAGTGGAAGAGAGGAACCCTGGTTGTGAAAACATATTCCTAGGTGTTTGCGCTCAGGAACAGGTTCAGATTAACAAAAGGACTTGAGGATCGATACAACAGTCGGGCGTGCACACTTAAAGGGTCACACAACTGAAGGCAGCTTGACTAAAAATGTACATTTACTCAATTATCTTGACTTATGTGTTACAAAGCTTCTGTCAGAAGCTGACGATTGCTTAAAATAAAACAGGACTCTACAAACCTTTTAGCCAGTACAGGAAAAAAAAAAACATTAAGAAATATATATATTTTTTAATCACCAGTAGCACAATTATTGGCACTCCTGTTAATATGTTGTACAATTCCCTTCTGATATTTGCAAAACAAAAAATCTTCTGAAGCTTAGAGCATAAAGAGAGAGGGATCTTTGACCATTCAATGGTCTAGAGACAAGTTCTCCAGATTGTCCTGGGTCCTCTCTAAGGTTTCCCTTTCTTTGATCTCTCTCAGATTCATAAGGTTTAGCTCTGGGGGTTGAGATAACCATGGAAAAAAGTTTGGTCATGTGTCAGCCAAACCATTTATGTGCTGATTTGGCCATAAACTTTATATTATGTGGACAGACCCAATGATGCCTTGCAATGTTTGCAGGAACGTTAGAAGAGAAACAGGCTCGCAGAATCACAGACCTTGTGATTCTCATGCTTACTTATCAGTGATTTTCCCCGTGTCTATCTTTGATCCACACCAACTCCATCTGGTGTGTTTGTGCCCAAAAAATTTCTGAAGAGTGTTTTTTTTTTACCAAGGCATCCCTCACAAATAACTACTTGGCTTGCAAATAGCACTTAATGATTATTCTTGCTGCAGTTCTCTAACCCTGACTATCCTTCCTAATTATTGCTCTTAAAGATGATGAAGGCCAGCTTAGATAGGAGCTACAGGATTTTATTCTAAGAATTTTCCAACATATGAAGACTTAATGCCATGTTTTTTTCTTTCTTTTCCATCTTGAAGGGTAGCCAACGGAAATATTTAAATCTCAGGAAATGGAAGTGTATGGATTATTTATGAACATTTTTAGGAAAATCAGATCATATAAAAAGTAAACTATAAAAACAAAATCTTGAGTTACTGCTGATTTCTAAAAAATAATCTTTTTTATACCGATATCTTACTCGCTCCCTGAATAATTTTACTCAAATTATGTAGTAGATTTTAATTTCTTTACTTTTCTGTATGAGATAATGCTCCTGAGATAAAAGCTGAATATATTTTAAGGCTTTTACACATTTTTGTCAGGGGTGCCAATAGTTGTGAAGGGAAGTACATCTTCAATATCAGTACCTATATCAGTCAAACTTTGTAGGAATTTATCTTTCTGTATGTTGGATATGGGCATAAAGCTGATATTAAGCATCCTAAAAATTTTAACTCCAGAAAGTTCCTGAACCACAGTAAGAATTACAGAATTTTATTGTATAAAAGCAGCTAAACCCTAAACAAATATATAGCGGCAGAAAAAACAAAAATAAAATTATCAATTGGATTAATTGACACTTTAATCCACTGAAATCCAGTACTACAGGTGTCACATCTACCACAGCTGCAGAACGTGGCTAAGCTGCACGGTTCTGCAGACAAGGCGAGGAAAAATCTAACGACATGGTGCTTTCTTTATGATGACATAAAGTTTAACCGAGAGCATCTTTGAGTTAAAATGAGATAAAATGGAAGCTACAATTGAGATTTTTGCACATAATAGAAGGTGACTTTGGTTCATAAGGCTGCAGCTTTTTCTGGCTCAAATCAATCAGGGTCAGAAAACCTGATTGACAGATTATTAGCATCTACCGAGAATCCTTCACTGACTGCACGAGCGGCTGAACAAGTATTCCTCTGCTTTTTACTGACTCCAGGTAAATCAAGAATTCATCTTTGTTAGTTAGGTTTCTTTCTTGAGTATTTTAACCTGGACTTTGTTATGAATGTCTATTTTAGAACAATTTCTGAAAACTTTGGAAGTATCTTGGAGCTAAAACATCTGAATGACCCATTTGTGTCTTGTTTTATTAGTTAGTTATCTGTTTTTTGTATGTGGTTAGTGTAAATATGAAAAAAATACAACAACTAACAAACATTTTCAATGCGCATTTGATACCATAATTGTAAAAAGGCAAATGTGTTTCATCGCTCTGATTTCTCTCTGTTCACATCGCAGAATGAAACCCGCCAGAGTTCATCTCAGCAGTCGGCGTCAGCACTAACGTTTACGTGCTCGTTGTGGTCGCCGTCGCAGGGCTCCTCATGGTCAACTCCATTCGACTTTATCTGATTTTCCTCATCAGTGCTGTGGAGCAGAGGCAGAAGAAATGCCATTATTTGATTTAGTGTTCAAAACTACTTTCAGAAGTATTCATATCCCTTGAGATAAAGGTGCAGTCAACCTTACTCTTGCACCCCTAAAACAAAAGCAATATACCTTTAGAAGTCACTTAATTAGTAAATAGGTCAGAGAAGAGATAACAATGGGAGAACTGCAGCAATCTACAACTCTCCTGACTAAGCTTTTGATGAGACAACACTCTAGCATCCTTGTCCTTATGGTGAGAAGAAAGCCATTGGTAAAAAGAAAAACACAATAAGTCCAATTTTCAGTTTTAAACATGGTAGAGGAACTGTCATGCTTTTGGGTTCAACTTATCTCTAGCAGGGACAGGAAATCTGCTCAGAAATGAAGGAAAGATGGAACAAGATAAATGCACATCTGGAAAGCTGTCAAAGACACAACTGGGAGTCAAAAACATACATCGAAGGCTTACGTGAGCTATAATTTAAATATTAAAGCTTATCAGACTAAGAATTGGTGGAAAGAATTAGAAATTGACGTTCACAGATGATAATCCTCCAGTGTGACTGATTTTGAATGACTGTGTCAAGAATAATAGAAAAAATAAAAAAACATCACAGCATAGATGTGTATCGTTGCTAAAGGCGAACCCTAACAACCGTTCACTAGTTCCTGTACTGATGCTGGTGGCTGAATAAAACTGATTGGTTAGCATGTGACAACTCAAGGCTCTACATATTTAAAACTAACTGATCACCTCTTCCTCATATTACAGACGCTGAGATGCTTCACCTGCTGATGCAGCCATTGCTGACCGGAGAGTCTGACATTTCCTTTTCAGACAGAGAGCTGCAGGATCTCCTCTCCAGGTCAGACCGCTTCCTTGGGGCCACCGCGGGCCCCGGACCGGAGCCTCTTCTGTCTGGACTGACCCGGATGATTCCTGCTGCCTCAGAGGGAGCACTCATGCCACTAGCTCCCTCTGAATCTTTGCCCGAATCGCTGCTGGTGCGTCTTCCATTCAAGCTGTCAGAAGAAGAGACGTGGCTCATCTGGCCCTCACGTTCATCTGGAGGTGGAAAGGAGAATAGTTTATGTAACAGGTGGTACCAACAGGTGTCGCTCCCTCCACAGCCTGAGCTTCCATAAAAGGGAAGCTGTAAGGGTGGTGGCCAAGTGTCAATTTCCTGTGTGACCAGGTGTGTGTTGGGCCCATGTGTTCCACTGTTTGTTGGCTGTGATAAGTTTGGAGGAAAACTGTTTTAAATCGATCCCCTTAAATAAGTTTGTGCTGACGTGGTGATTTTATACAGGGCCACACTACTAATGACGTTCCAGTGGTAGCGTTACCTGGGCATGTGGTTGTTCGACGCCGCAGGGTCGCACCAGATCTGCTACATCAAGTTTGACTTGCTGGTTTATGTGATGCAGGTATGCAGTGTTTTTAATGTGTTTTAGATTGACTTGATTAAAGTGATTTAATAAGCATTTAGTAATTTTTGTATTTTTGTTTTTATAGTTATATCACTGCTTCCTGCTGTCCTTTTAGAGTTTGATTTTCTTTTTTGTTAGTCGGCCCAGGTTCGGATTGTTTGTCTCCCCTTAGTACTTATGAGGGCGGGCTAACAACCTTCCATTTATTTTGTTTGTTTTGTCCTTTGTTTGTCTTTGGGTCACTTCTCTGAATATTCATATTCCATGTCGTTGTTAATGTTAAATATCTGAGACCCGATCCTGTTTGGTGTGATCTTGAGTTTGGATTGCATGTGATCATCTTGCAGTGAACCGAGTGCATCTTGAGTTTGCAGTGAACGTTGTAGTGGTTTATGCGGGTTTGTCTGAAGTGGTGTTTAAATTCGGGTTGGGCATTATTGGATTGACAAATAATGGATTTATGTAGTAGTGCGAATGACCACATTATTATTTATGACACTAAAAAGTCCCGAAAAGTCCTGCTGTGTGAATGAAGCATAAGGCTGGGTTTCTGGCTGGATGGATGGGTTCACCTCCTGATCCGGCCTCTCCAGCCCTGTTGCGCCGGCGCCTCAGGATGACCTCCAGCTCGCTGTCCTTCTTCGCCGGTGGTGATGGTCCCGACGGTCCAGACTCTTGGGAGCCTCGGCTGGGACTCCTCTTCACCGTCTCCTTGAGCGGAACGGAAATGTCCCAGCATTAACGGACAGCGTATTCACTCAGATGAAAGTGAACTTATCATTTATGTCTCTAACTCGTTGGTCAGACTAAAGTGAACATATACTCTACAGAAACTAAAAAAAAAAAAAAAAAAATATATATATATATATATATATATATATATATATATATATATATATATATATATATATATATATATATATAAATATATATATATTTAAATCTGAAACCAAAACCTGAACAGCTGGTAAAAACCACTTATTATATGTCTTTTACCAGGATGCATTTTAGTTCGTCCATGGCGCTTTCCTGCTGCTTCTCCTCACAGGGTGGAGGCTGCAGGGGCAAAAAACCAAGAGTTTGTGATTTCCTACTTTTCACATTACTGGAGTATGATCTTAAGGTAACAATTTTTGAGAAAAACACTTTTCATGTGTTTATAGATTAAAAAGCTTTGACATGCTGCAAAATGCTCTATTTTAACGTAATTTAAGCAGAGTTAGCAGAGCCTGTTGGGTTTCAGCGACTGAATGGAGGAATGATCCGACTGTCCTGATTGATGCAAACATCAATATACTCACTTTCACTGCTATTCTCTTTTGCAGCACAAAAATATGAAAGCAGAAAGGAAAGAGAAGAGACAGAGAACAATCAGAGTCCTAAGAGAATCATTAGACATCCTGGTCTTTATAACAAGATGAGAACCAGGACAGAAGAGGACAGAAACAGCAATCTGGGTTTCCCTGCTTGAGATTTGTGACTTTATTAGCATAATAAAAGCTTCGACAGCAGGAAAATACAAGCGACACTGGGAAGAAAAAAAAATACACAATAGGAGACAACAGTGGCATATTGAGAGAAGACAAAGAGCCCATTCACACCTGGTGCTTACATTCATCCCCAGCAATCTGATCGTGTCCTGGCAGCGTCAGAGACGCTTTTTATCCCAGACCACCCTGGGAGGCGGTATCTGCATTAGTTTAGTGATGTAATCCATTTTGAAGGACCACCCACTGCCCTGGTGTGACCCTCCTCAACCAGCTGCGTTATCTGGGAGTCACAATGCCGTCTACAGGCAGCAGAGACAGCAGCCGGGCAATTTCAAAGCAATAGCTCATAATTTCTTTTAAAGATTTTTTTGTCAAACATTTTTAGAAACGTGTTCAAATTATCTTCATTTAAAACAGAAATCACAACTTGAGTTGAATTATCCCAATAGATTACAGGATGCAGTATGGTTGAGTTTTCTCTGCAGTGTGACTATTTCTGAGCTGATTGTAGGCCTCCTGCTGCGGTAACTGTGTTGTAAAATGCCCTCTGTCCGTTACATTACAATACAAGCTCTACAGCAGAGCTCCACATGTTTACTGATTTAGTAGCACAGTGTGTGCAATGAAAGTGTGGAGAGGAGCTGCATCAAGTCATCAGATGATTTTATTTTTACTGGCTTAATGACAATAAAGTCAGTGTCTGGAGGGGCCATCACAGAGTCCTGACCTCAGTGTCATAGAAAATAATAACTGAATTTCAGTGATTTAATATTTCTGTGTTTGTTTGCATCTAAAGCAGGTAACTGAGATCTGGGCACCTAAAACAGATGTGGACAACAGATCTGGTCATGCCATTTATCTGAATCAACCAGGACACGTGTCAATACCAGGTCAGAATAGGGTCAAAGAAATAGAAAATTTCTTTTCTTTTATCCAACTCTGTAGTTGTCTTAGATCAATTATAAGTCCAGTTTCTTTTTTCTAAATAGATGCTGTTCTCACCTTACTGTCCTGACTTTTGACAGGTCGCAGGACGACCCCGTGTTTGATTCGCTCCATCATCTCATTCACCGCCTTCACCTTGACATCGTCCACGCCTTCAGCAGCTGAGAGAGAAGATTATGACTTATTTATAAGACAACCAGACAGGAGTAATTAGGAAACACAGAGGGAATACCCAAATGTACAAATTGAAAACCCATAGGACCGATTACATGTCATTACAGAAACAGTAACAATTCCAAAAAAACTATTGATTAAATAAGTGATCCATCACTAGACTGGATCATGAAACAAAAGAATAAGGTGCTGGCTGACTGGCTGGTGAATGGAAACTATAAATAGATTCTCACCTGGAGTTGGCTCCACTTTTGCTTTGGAGCCTTTGGATGACTTCCTCATGATGGCGATCAGAGAACTAAGAAACAGAAAATCTCATCAGAAGTAAGAACTTCTCACTTGCTTATGAATATTTTCTATCAGTTTTTTATGTTTAAAGTTTAAACGCAGGAAATAAAATGTGCTGCTGCATCACAACCCCCCCCCACACTGTGATACTTCTAAGTAACTGCTGTTTGTTGAAAAGTCTCACCTGAGGGGGTTGCATCTGGAGGGGGGTGGAGGTGGTGGAGGAGGTGGTGGGGGAGGAGGAGGTGGAGGTGGTTGTGGAGGAGGTGCGGGAGGCGGCGCTACCCCAGGTTCTGGGGGAGGGAGGCTGGTGCTGTCTGTAATCTTTTTCTGGGCCTCCTGGAGCTCATGGACTGTGAAGAGACAACAGCTCAAACCACAACCTCAGTCACCATCACTATCAGACGGTTAATAAGTACCACAGATACGTCAATGAAATGGTTAGAGCTCATTTCTTCAGACTATTAATGAACATATTAACACTGGAAACCATGCAACTCATAAATAGAAGGTTGTATTTTTGGTTTATTATATAATATCTAATATTAGCTAAAGTCAGCTGGTGGTTTAGGTCCTGTGTGACCTCAGGAACACTGAACTGCTTCTCATGCAGCTCAGGGGTCAAAAATGTGTGTCAGCATCAGTGAAATCAACAACTGTTACATAAATGCACAACTGCATCACTTTATTTCGTCTTCCATCACAGATTTATAACCTTACAGCTGATAATCTTATAATTTTAAATTACAGCTTTAACTTTCATGTAAATTCTTATTATTTTCCTTTTTAGAAAAAGACTTTTTCACTTATTTTCCAGCTAATCAGGAAACAGTATTTTATGTTGCTATGCAGATTTTAATTACAGTACTATTCTGTCTGCTCTTTTTTTAGCCCACAAACAGCCTTATCTCCCTTCCACCCACCTCTTTTCTCCAGCTCTTCATTCTTTTTCTCTGTCTGCTCCAGACGTCCCTCCACCTCCTTCTTCTCCACCTCTAGCAGCTCCAGCTGTCTCTGAAGATCTTGCAGCTGTTTCTTCACACAGCTTTCCTGAAACTGGGCCTCCAGACTCTGCACCTACACCCCCACAAGTAGATAAGTCAGACAGATGTAGAGCAGGGTTAAAAGAGGTTTGCTATTAGCCTTTAGGCTTTCAGCATCATGCAACACTGATTATTTAGATTAGTGCTAGTCCTAAAGGTAAAGTAGATTTTATTGCATAGATCAAACAAACTGTATGTAGCAATCTACCGCATTTTCTTTTCATCTTGTGTTTAGTGAATCAATCAAATTCTCAACAGAGCACAAAGCATAAAAGGTCAAATGGATTCAGGTGCATCTCCACAACTTAAAATGTCATTTAAATTTTTATTTACTTCAGTAACTTAACTCAGAATGTTTTACAATATTTGACCTCAATACTCGGTTAGTGCTGCTTTGCATGAATTGTCATAGCTATATGCAGCCTGTGGCTCTGCTGACGTTTCAGTAGCAACCTTGCACTGTCTGACCTGTTGCACGTAGTGTTTCTGATTGCACTCGTTGCAGCGGCAAAAACGTCATAAAGATCGACAAATCCTCTCTTCTCCTGACATTAAGAGTCAGGATGCAGGAAATAAAGAGGCTTCTGGATTTACCTTCTGCTGATGCTGCAGACGCTCCTCCTCCAGGGTTTTAGTGATAGCAGCAACGTCTTCCAAAGCTTTCAGCAGCTGAACGCTGGGCTCAGCACTCTGCAGCAGCAGCATGCTCTGCCTATTGGCCTCCTTCTGCTTAACAAGCATCTGAAAAAAACAAAAAAGATAGGAGGCAGAGAAAAAAGGCAATTACTAGAAAGAAAAGAGGAAACGTGCATTAGCCCTTTTGCTTTCAATACATCATCTTCATTTGTCAATTATGTTCAAAGTTTGTATGAAACACCAGATATAGGACCTTTCTCAGGTTATTATCACACATCAAATTCCAACATGGTAATACGGATCACAGCTGCAACATTTGGCAACTCATCACTCAGATTATACAAGACAGTTATTAGGTTGGTCTCAAAAATCATGAGACTGAGACTGAGAGAATGGCTACAGCTATTGTGTTTCCACCACTTCTGTTAAATGTCTAAAAAAATGTTTGAATATAATTTCCTACAGTTTTAATCCAGTTTTTCTATGATCTCCTGCTTTACCTCATGTGCATACGTCTCAGCTTTGACTCTGAGGTCCTGCTCCAAATCAAGCTGCTCCTTCATTCCTTCATACTCCTGAGCTGCCATCATAGAGACTGTAGAAACATACAGATTATATGGGGTTAAGACACAAACATAGCAATAATGTCAAATTTAACATTATACTAACTTATGAAACACTACTGCTCATACTGTCTTCACTCTTCCCATGAATGTTCTCAAGAATATGGGAAATTGTTTTTTCTTTAGTTGAAGCTCTTTGTTGTACATTTGTGATTTGTCTCAAGACATAAGAGCTGAAAAGTGTGTAGCTGCCTTAAGACTTGTCTATTTCTGGTGTATTTAGGTTATCTACTATTATCTATTTACGTTCCTTGTAAACTCATAAGTTCCGTCAGCTGTGACTTACCTCTGTTAAATCTCTTGATTGTTTTGCTGTGTTGCTCGACTGTTTCACGAAGCTGTTTCATCTCCTCTTGATTTTTCTCAGACTGGTGAGAGAAAAACAAAACGCCACAAACTCAGCATCACTTAAAGAAAAAGAGAGGAGTCAAAACATTTCATAAGAAGTGGGCGTGTCTATAGATCTGTTCTCACCTGTGTGGTCAACTCTTCTATCTGTCTCTGCTGGTCGTGAATCTGACAGACAAAACCTTTCTTCTCCTCCAGTAAACCGTTTACCGTCTCTCTCAACTCTGGTGGAACAACGTTTTGCAGTTTGTAAAATGTGTTATTAATTTATTAAATGAAATAACCCTCCTAAACTGACAATCAGTGACAATGAGTCTTTATATCTGTGGAGATATTTTGATCCAGTATCCTTGCATCTTTGCAATGGTTGATCAAAATAATTCAACCATTTGGAAACTCTTTATTATTAAAGTCTAAAGTGCCATTGATGTTGTTCTGGGTTACTTTGTGACTTTCTGGATGAGTCAGTGATGTGCTCTTGGAGTGATTGCTTTTTCAAATAGAGGCAAGTTCATTTAGATAGGCTTTTTCTTATAATAAATAAATTCATCACTTCATAAGGTGAATTAAACTAAAGACAAACAGACAGATAAGGGAGTTTGGAGAATGTGACATTATGAAAATTAATATATCAAGGATAAGAGGCTTTGGTGAGATACACAGTGTCAGGCCATTTTGGATAAAAATATGCAGTTTGGTGTTTGGTGTTACCTTTAACCTGTTGCTGGCACTGAGAGAAGGTGTCAGGACTGTTTCCAACTGAATCTGCAGAGTCTCCGTCAGCTTCGAGCGCAATGCAGTCAGAGATGCTTGGCAGCAGTTCATCCAAACATGGCCGAGACGATAGGCTCAGGTACTTCAATTTTCTGTTCTCACAATTTAGCTGCAAATCAAAGATAACAGGGATTAACAATAAGAGGCCTGTTCTGTAACTAAATTCAGGTGCATCATGGTTCAACCATTTACTTTTTATTTCACTTTAACAAATCCAGTTGCTTTCACATTAACACAAAGATGATATAATGAGAACGTCTCTGCAGTGTCATCCTGACTCATCTGTTTGCCCCATTCTCTGCCCTTCCCCACCTGACAGTGCTGCTTATCTTGCATTGATTACTGAGTGTTAAGGTGTGAGACGAACCTTAGTGGCCAGGGCCTCTGCATTCTCTCGACAAGACTTCTCAATCTCGAGCTGAGTCTGCAGAACGCCCACCTCCTCAATCACCATCTGAGAAACTAGTGAACAACACACAGAGACAGACTCTGTAATGTAGGTGTCCACTGCAGCAGCACAAAGCATCCAATGATATAATTCAAAGAATTATTGGGAGGTTTGGCTCTTTTACATAAATTTCAGTCTAGATTTTCACAGGATGTTTATGATTTGTTAAGCCTCCTTGCTCTGACCTATGTTCATTCCAGCATAAAGAAGTCTGATGTCTAAACAGAACAGAAAACTTAATGAGCTTGTTTTTAATTGGACATTAGAAACTTTCTTACCTGCAAACTGTCATAAAAGATTTGTTCCCACCTCTTTAGTTTAGTTAAAGGTAGAGTTTCATTGTGAGAAAGGTGATTCCCAGAATTCCCATTCTGATCTTTAGAAGACGTAAAAGTCTATTGATAAAATTCAACAGATTTAATTTGATGGTTTGGGTTTCACAGATCTGTGTTCATATGCCTTTCTTGGGCTCCAAATAGGTTTTAACATCAGCTCATCAAAGATCCATGAGAATAAATTTTCTAAATAAGTTCTGAAGATAACTTTCTATTGAAACCTCTTTAGACTGTCACAATATGACAGTCACACATTGCCATGTTGTCTGTTGCTACTTATGTTTTCATACTCTTGAACGTATCAACTTTTTAAATTTCCCAAAGCCGTTACAGATTAAGAAAGTCAGGCAAGATAAAAAGGCACTTTATGATTTCAAGAAATGCATATATACAGTACATATAAAATACAGCAAAGGTTATGAAGCATCAACATTTTTTTTTAATCTAAAATGATGAATAAAAACCCCATTGCAAATACAGTAGCAAGAAGTAAGTAGGTCCAATGAGTAGTGAGTGTTTGGGTTTGAAAAGAAGTAATTATTGCACACAGTTCTGTAGGCTACATTTGAGAAGTAAAACATTGGTCTAAAACAAAAAGCAAGAATCCTTATGGACAGAAGAATCTAATGTGAATAGAAGACTGGTTTTCAACTTGGTACTAAAAACCAGTTCATCTTCAGAGATTTGCTACTCCTCAGTTATTTTAGAATGACCTAAATATGGAGGAAATCCAGGTTAAAACAACAGCAGTCCCCAAATAACTATTCCAGTTAGTAAAAAGGCTGTTTTAACTTAAATCTTTCTAAAATCCTGAGCTTTGCATCACTGTACCTTTGTCTTCCTTTATGACCGTGGTGTTGGAATCCATCATTAACTTCAAACAGAAAGCATGTGGATTAATCTTTTCACAGCACTCCAATGTGTTTGAGAAAGTTCTTCACTCCTGACTGACTGATGGGGAGTTTCTGGATTAGAAACCTTTGTTGGGGGCACACCTTCAGAGTCACTGAAGTCCTGTGACCCACCCACTGTGGAATCTGTGGATCATTTAGATCTTTGTCATCCATGACTTGTTATCTGCCTCCTCCAAAATGTTTCAGTCACATGATTCATGGTGACAATGGTTGTGAAAGCACCCAAATAGAAAAAGTGTTTGATAAGAGAAGAGGAAAGGCCATCACTTCTGATAAATTGTGGTTTTTCCACTTGCAAAACCAATTTGTCTTTAGCTTTATGTTGACTCAAAAAGGCAGAGACTAATAATCAAATGTGTTTATAATGTGTTTATAATCCAATTATAGATGTTAATGTCATCAAGATCAATTTTTGAATTAGTCTTTCAGTGGTGAAAATCTTTTAGTCAAGAGTCCAATGCTGTATGAATCAACTAGAAGCAGGAAATGAGCGAAGGACACCACTTTGAGGAACTGAAACCAGTTTCACTTGATGGGATGAAAATCTTTTAAAAGGATCAGAAAGGAAGGAAACATACTGACTGAATGAAACACAAAAGATTCTTCAGCAATGAATAGCAAAAACACAAAATGAGCACAATCAGCACGTGTATATTTTTCCACAGTGTTTTGTTGAGGAGGTATTGTGGGTTAAAGACACTCTTGATTTAAATATTATGTGAATGAATTTGTTTTGGTGTAGCTTGGGTGGGGTTGACATAAAATGTAGGCCGTTTAGTAGTGGGAGACATACTGGGTAAAAGTAGATAAAAGCAACATTTTTTATTTCTAAATTCTACAAATAAAGATAAAGTTGTACAATCTGAATATTTTCCCAGGTCAAAAGATAAACAGTCTGTGGTAATAAAACTTATATAAGGGTGACGTAAAAGGTCTTAAAATGCCAAGTCAGTCCTTTAAAATTCTGAGAATGTTTCTACTGTAAAATTCAACTGAGTTATGAAGCTTGACATAGGACTGGATTTCCTTAAACTCCGTTACTGCATATGAGAGAAATTTTTCAAGCTGATTTCCATTGCTTTTTGGGGGACTAATAAGTCACAGCACAATTTCTCCAAAACTCCAGATCAGTTCACCCCTTCACCATATCACACCAACATTTCTTACAGGTCTTTATAGTCAAATCTGTGCCCATGCACCTAACTATAATTTAGCTGCTTGTTTTTCTTTCTAGTTAGGTATAGTCATGAACTATAATCATTAATAATAATAAAATAATCAAATACCACGAATATATTCACAGTTACCTATGATTTGATTGAAAGTGTTCCTTACTCCTGTTTGGTTTGTCTACTTCTGCAACGTATTGTAACCCCCGATCCGACCAAAAGAGCTGTGAGCAACACTCTACTGGGAGGTACCATGTACAGATTTGCAAAACAACATTTTCTGGATACTATGAGCAAAGTATAGAAAATCACTTAAACATTGTATAAATGAACATGACAAATGGATCCTGTATGTATTGGTTAAAGTCAGCTGCAAAATGGCCATATATGCTAAACTCTATGTTGTAATTTTGTATGTGTTTGTAATAAACTAAAAACTGTGAAGAACAAACAGGGTGAAATAAGTTTTAAGTGTACTTTAAGAGGTGTTAATAAGAATAAAATAAGTCATCACCTGTTAAAATGTACATAAATTGACTTTATGGAGATAAAATAGATAAAATTGGAAAACAAAATGAAGAACAAATTAATCGGTTGTGATGACATACCATGTTGTATCTGGGTTGTAACATTTATCTGTTGTTTCCATGTAAAACCAAGACAGGAATTGCATAGTTTCTCTAAGTTTAGTGTTCTAATAATTGACCCAAAATGTTACATAATAGTTCATCCCACTTTCATGCTCTGTAAGATCTGAAGGCTAGTCACCATTAGTTAAGAAAAACAGACCTGTGTTTTTAACCCTTAAACCAAATTTCAACATTCACCATGATTAAGCCATGAGTAACACTTGTGATCATCGGCTCTGACATCAGCTCAGCCAGTAATGACCGGCTGCTGGTCCTTCGTCTTCCTGACTGGTTGTTAGCAGGCTGTAAGTGAAGCCCTCCTGCCTACTGAACGCACCGTCAGGTTTCAAACAGACAACAAAATGATCTTCCGCCTGAACTATTATGGTCAGTCCACCCTCAAAGAGTCTGTTATTATACACAGTCATGTTATTGTAGAAACTGGGCTTTTATGTACAGATCAGTATCACAGGTCCTCTGGAGGTGTCCACAGATAAGTAACTGGGAAAAACACGGTATCAAAACTAGTCCATAAATTAAGGTATATTTTACACAGAGGATTTAAATAAGAAATAAGTATTGACCACACTTACTGAATTTTATTTTATATTTAATTGAAAAGTCTGTGTAATAACAACTTAAAGTCACCTACTACATGTAGAAACAAGCTACATATATTGCTCAAGTGTGTTTTTGATTCATTCTTTGGGTCGGGGATAAATATCTTCCTCAGACAAAGGAGATAAAGTATTTTGGTGTCTTGTTCCTGTGTGATGTCAGGATAGCGATGGAGGTGGACGTATTTACTGTAACACTTTTCAGTAATGAGGGTGTTGCTCTTGTCTGTTGTGGTAAAGCAGCAGATTTACTCATCCATCTAAATTTCAGGATTTATCTATGGCCAAGAGATGTGAATACCGACTGAAAGAACACGATCTGAGTTCTTAGCTTTTGCTACGCCACATCAAGTCATTTGTGATTACTCGGGTATCCGATCAGGAATTCAGTTGAATGTCTCAATTTGGAGGTTTTTAGGAATCTCAGTGGGTGAAAGACAAGACCAGTCTTTGTCTTTATTCACCCAAGAAAAATGTGATGATTTTGACCAAAGGTTCAAATATAGCCTGAGCAAAGAAAAAAATGAAAATCCAACACTTTTTAATCACATTTACAGTGCAATAGATTTTATTTTGTGGACTTCTTTTAACCTTCAGCTTTTCAACCACAAATTCACTTTGTTTACATGAAAGGTGATGTTGCCTTTTCAGGGCTTTAGTCCCATTGGCTTTTTTTTATTACTGCTCAGCATGAGAGCAAACCAGGAGGTCCAAGCAGTGAAATCCCATAACTGACATGTCCTGCTGCTGCTGCCTCTTTATTCTCTGAAACAAAATAAATCTTGGGTTTTTAAATATGAGAGACTGATGTTACTCCTCATGAACTCTAGCTCTGAATTTTTCCAAGCGCATTACAGAGGGACTTTATTAAAGAAAAGAAACATCTCTGACATTTCTTCAAGACTTTTTGTGTTTTATACCCTCAAGCATATTTTTGTTGATTGGACAATAAACCTGGATCTGTGTCAGTGAAGGCCTGAGGCCTGAGCCCATTATGCTTCCCTCTGATTGGATCTCACATGCTACTCAGGTGAACATGACTAATGCTTTTCCACCAGATGATGTAGCCTGGGAGCAAAATGAACATACAGGAGAGGGACCGCTGGTTTTAATGTGATTGCAAGCAGTGAGATGATTTTATGGAGCAGACTCTCTCTAGGATACCACTCTGCAGCAGCCTGCTTTATATTGATCTGATGTCCAAAGCACAGACAGATGCTTTAATTTCAATCTGCACAGAAATTAGGTATTAGGGATCAAATCAGCCCCTTTTATTTTAAAACAATGGTTGCTCAGATCTTAGAGACATAATGTTGTTTTTTTAGAAAATGGATTAAAGTTTAACTTCTCTATTTGTAGAATTCACTAGACAAGTAAAAGAATCAGAACAAGTAGAACCTAGCCCCCCCCTTCCCCAACCAACAAAAAACAAAACAAACAAACAAAAAGAAAAAAAAACAAGGAAAGAGATTATAAACCACACACATTAGGTTTTAATAACATTAAAGGAAATGTCTGAGCCAGAGTTCTTCTAAGGACAGAAAGGGAGGGAATGAGATCAGGCAAGGCTATTGGGTCATTCTTTAATGCTTCATTCAAAGTTTAGTGCTTCAGGGTGGGACTAGCTGAGGCTGAACATATTTAAACCTTCAGCATATTTGTTCATATTCGTTCAGATGCACTGTAATTCCGCTCTGCTTTAGGCGTGTGGGTTGAACACATTACAGAAAGGTAGAGATGGAGAGAAGATCTTCCATTTAGGACAACAGTCAATTTCTACAAAACATACAGTAGACTGTAAGCAGAAGTGGTTAGTAACTAGTTACATTTACTTTACTTTACTGTACTTTACCCTGTTTTAACATGTAAATATGGCCTGCTGTAAGTATGCACAAGAATTTCATACATGTTTTTTATTGAAAAATTTTTTAAAAACATGTTTCTCCTGCTTGAATCAGTTTTTGATCATTATGTTATTTATTTGTATTAGTTTAGCTGTTAAAGTATCTGAATTTTCATCGTAACTTCTTATTTTTGTCAGTCTGATTAAATCATTTTTAAATATTAAATCAGCAGTTATGACTCTACTACTACCACAATAAACTTTTAAACAAATATACATATATTTTTTTACTATTAACTTATTTCTTGGATATAAGAAATAAGTAATATAAAATAATATATTCTAAATTAAAACTACTTTTTAGTTTTAATTGAGAAAATATTTTGAAGTAGTGCTACTCTTATTTGAGTACAATTTTTGTTCTCACCTTTGCTTAATAGGATACAATATGAAGGTTAAAACAACAAAGCAATTCAATGAAATTAATTTTTCACATTTCTTTTTAGAATAAAAAACAATTTATTTGTTTGTAATCATAGATAAGTTCCTACAAGTGTGAACTTTTGTTGCCTTGTTCATCGTCCGCAGAAGTTGTTCAGCTCGGAGTATGCCAGTATGTTTGATCCATATTAGGCAAAAGCATATTGTGTGAGGATAGTAGGTTAGTTTGTGTATAAATTTTTAAAATATTTTTTCTGACTCCTGTTTTTACTTCTACAGTTGTCTACATTATGTTACAATACAAATGCGAAAGAGCAACATTCAAATCTGACCTTTAAGAGAGAGTCGCAAGAAAATAAAAAGCATTGCTGAAAGAGCCACAAAATGACCTGTTTATAGTTTACCATAAGCCTCAGTCAAAAATAAAATAAACAATTCAGAGGGGTATTTGATTAAACTTAAAATAAAATGCATTTAAAGCAAAATATGAAAGTTCAAGCACATATTGATTCAAAAGCTTTTCTTAAAAAGTCAACCCAGAAAAACAAACAAAAAATCATCCTCAACTTAAAACTACACTATTTTATTTTCACTTAACAATAGGAAAATATTAGTATTAAGGCTGACCTTCCCTCCACCTGGTACTTGCACAGGTATAGGATCAAGAAAATGGCAGCTAACATCTCTGTTGACCCCGCACATCCTGGACACAGAACTTCTGCTGTGAAACTAGATAAGCAAGCTGCACTACCACAAACTGTCTTTTTTCCTTTTCTGTATAAAAATGTCTGTACATACACATACATGTTATTCCTTCCATTCTTTTAGTTTATTTCCCATGAAGTTTATCTGTTTAGACTTTTTGTCTGCACACTGTAAGTACTTAAAACTGGAGTCAATTTTTTTGTTTGGTGGCCAATTTTCATTAAAACTATTTAAAAAGGCCATCAGAGTTAAAGTATCAGGTAGAGAGGGCGGGGAGGAGTGACAACACCCTCCCAAACTAACACTAATCCTTCCACATCTCCTGCTGCTCAATAATTCATGTCAGAAGGTTTCAATAATTCATGAGAATAACATGACAAGAGCAAGCGCTGTTCCCTCTGGGGGCAGGGCAGTGAATGAATAAATGAGTGAATGAATGAGAGACTGAGGACACAGAGTGACGAGACTCGCAATGAAGAGGGGGATCAGCATTTCTGCTGACTAGACTGAGCATATTAGACCCAGTTCTGCAGCTGCTGATGAAGTTTTGACATTGAAAAATGAGAGTTTCAGTCATACCTTCAGACTTTTCCCAGCTCTCCAGATATTCACAGTCACATGCATTCAGTGAAAAAGAGTAATAAGTGATGCATCCTTAGTATGTTTGTAACTCTACACCATCCCCAGTGAAAAAAGCTACTCTGGTCCGTTTTTCATGTCCTATAGTGACTTTCATCCACATTGGAGAAGATGCTCAATAATTATTTTACTCTCACAACAAGAAGTTAAGAAACTAAATTTCACAGAACTGTTTCATCAAATACTTTCCTGAAGAATAGTGTCATCTGGTCATATTTGTATGTGCTGCTTATATTTCTTTTGAATTCATACATTTAATTGTTATCCTACAAATTAAGACTTCCAAAAAACAGAAAATAAGCAGTTGACCTCCTACCAGCACTGTAAGACAGCACTAGACAATCAGAAAAATCAACCAGAAATTTTCACTAAATTCATGTAACCTGCACCTGAAAATGTTTCTGTTCAGCCAAAGTAGC
This sequence comes from Xiphophorus maculatus, assembly GCF_002775205.1. NCBI lineage: Eukaryota > Metazoa > Chordata > Actinopteri > Cyprinodontiformes > Poeciliidae > Xiphophorus > Xiphophorus maculatus. Next base: position 13,364,929 of record NC_036465.1, on the reverse strand, counting down.
TTGCTATTTGGTTAGCTGCAACAATTACCTCAACCTTAAAGGACATTTTCCTTGCTAGTATACAAAATACATTTATTATTCAGTTAATTTCTTATTTAAAATCATTTAACTACTAAAATTTATGCATTACAGTTAAGTAATGGTATCTCTAAAGCACTTCTACAGTGGTGAAACATAACTTTGACAGTGTTTTTTTGTTTTAAATTTGCTTTAATTAAAAAATATAAATTCACTAAAGTGAGATCTAATAGTTGATTTCAAGACAGACAATACATTTCTATACACCATGTTTTTCTCAGTCTGATTATTGAGCAGGTTCTCCAAATTGCATTAAAGCCATTATAGAACAAAAATGCTCTCATGATAGAAGGAAAACATGGCAGGTTTAGTGGGTAACCCAATCGTCTGATCAATTTAAGAGGAGATGTTTCATAAAAGCAGATGAAACAGAACACTGAGCTGCACCTCCAGATGGAGACCGCTGGGTTCTCCGGTTACCTTTTCAAAGGTAACGTCTCACTCAGCCACATGGACTCACCCAAACTACTGACCCCTATCATCTCAATATGAGAGAATGAAGCCATCAAAATGCAAATAAGCAGAAATTTAAAGATTTCTTTTTGCACTTTTTGTTTTTTTGTAGCACGCCAATTTTAAAAACCTGAAATTTAGTCTGCATAATTTAACATTCTGTTCAGATCTTTATCACCAGCTATCAGATTGTTTTATCTTCTGCATTGAATGCAGCCCTATTAAGATAGTTTTTCTTAGTTTGCTAAGAGGAGATAATATCAAAATCTCTCTTACCTCTGTAAATGGTCATAGCTGATGGAGCGAAGCACCGTGCTTCAGCTCTTGACTGTCTGGATTTAAAGGTTAAACTCCTGCAAACTTAAATGCTCCGCTGCTGTTGGCTAAGTTATATCTCAGTTACCATAGAAACGGAGAAGTCCTGCCCTTTCCTCCCCCTTAAACACACCCATTAAGAGAACAAGGTGTCAGTGATGTCATGCCAAAAGAGGTGTAAATGTGTGAAGGGTACGGTAGGGAGGAGAAACATGAGCAGGATGATGTATCTGCAAGTTTTTTTCTTTTAAATGGATGCATTAAAGGGTTAGCAGGCTTCAACATTTAAAAGAATTCTAGGAGTTTAGCTTCTCCTTAGTATCTCAAAAGTGGGGTTCTAGCAGTTCCAAGTTATTTGTGAGTGGCTTTCCAAGAACGTGCTCGCTATGTTCCTGGAAATTTAAAATTATTATCCCTGAACCTACAAGTTACTGTACTGGAACATCCAGGATGATTTCTGGACCTGCTATAGTACATTCACATACATTTCAATGTACAATTTAGAAAAGCTTTCAGATTTTACAGTTTTCCTGAAACTTACATCTATAAGATGCCGGAACTTAAAAGGGAATTTTCTGGGTTCTTTATAGAACCTTGAGTTGTTTTGGACCCTTAAAATAACTACCAGTTTAATATCCTAGAAATTACATTTTATACTCCTGGAATACGAAGGGTATTTTTTGGTGGTTACCTCCAGTGGCATCATGCAAAAACATTCACATTCACAAAAAGACAAAACATAATCCACAATAGTTCCCCATTTTAGCTCTAATTATAAATCTGTATCGACACATCCAAAAAGCAATTACATTCAGAACCCTTGTGATGAACCCAGCTTGTTTCTTCTCCTCACAGGCAACCTTTGATTTCACAGAGAAATATTTAATGGTTATAGAATATGGTAAAATAAATCAAATCTACCAGTATCTCAGATACCCCATAAAAGAGAGAGAGAAAAAAATTATAAGTTCAAATGAGCCAACTCTTTTTTTCATGAACTAATCTCAAATCTCAGCTTGCTTTGGTTGTGTCTCTGTGATGATGGAGATGTCAGATGAGGTGGAAGGAAGTAGGACTCACCTCGTTTGATATGTTTGAGCTGCCTCTGCGCCTCGTCCCTCTCCTCGGTCAGTCTGTTGCACTGCGGGAGCAGACAGCAGGTCAGACCATTAGATTGTGTTTCACAAAAGCACAGAGCACACAGGTCACCACTACTGAGAGATAGAGTTACACAGACACACTAAGCAATTTAAGCTCTTCACACGTGATGGTCATTATGGAAAAAACTCAATATGCAGTATTGTAAATCTTTTTTAGCAATCGCCGGGTTATCAAAATATAACGTAGATCAACAATAGCACAATTTTTTTTCGGAAAAAACTGAGAAGAAGAAGCAGTGGAAAAAAACATACAGCAGATTTCAACAGATAGTTTGAAAGGGTGCTTCAGGTATTCATTTTTCATCTCTAAAAATAAAGACCCGAAGCACAACTAAGGTTGCAGATCAATGAGGACTTCTAGTAATGCCTTTAAAAAGAAAACAATTACAAAGGAGAGATGTTTGACCATAATGTACAGCACTATGTTTGAAGAAAACACAGCATATCAGCACAAATGTATCAAATGTAAAGCCTGATGCCAAAAAGCCTGATATTTGGGTTTGTTCCAGCTACAGAACAAAACTCGAGCCCCTTACAAGCATTGACTCAAACATAAACCAGTTTTATTGTGAAAAAATGTGTCACACAGATTCTACTCTTCCGAAGCATGGCCTTCTAAGCAAATTCAACCCAACGTCAGATTTGAAATGCTCACAAAAAAGAGTTGCATTTTAACTTGTTCAGGATAACTAGCATGATTAATGTTGAAGCTAATGACAAAACGGTCAACAGGAGACTCAAGAAGTATCGGTCGATTAGAAGGGTTGTAGGAGAAACTATGCTGAGACCTTGAAAGTGATGAGTAGGAGCAAATGTCAACAAACTTCAATAATCTGAAGCAGCATTGTAAACAATAGATCCTTCCACAATAAGGTGAGAGACTGTCCTATAAACTCATTCCATATCAACTGTAAAGCAAGGCAGTGGCGGGCTAATGATAGGGGCTTGAATTGCAGACTTTCAGTAATTGAATCTATCATAAACCCCTCTGTGCTAGTACAGCTAAACAAATTTAATATTGTGTAATTGTGTAACTGTGCTACATTTGTGCTGTTTTGTGCAGCTTCATTAGTTTGCGCAGATTGTGTTAAAGTGATCTGTTTTTGCACACAAGCTTAATTGTTCTGATGTTGTTCTCTATCTGCTGAGCCTGTGGAGGTCACGTAATTATACAGTAAACAGAACATTGATTCAGTGCAAAGTATGTCTAGTGATACTGAGCAAGCAGCAAGAAAGCGACAGATAATAATGTGAACAGCTGCCCTACAAAGACACAACAAAGAGAGGCATTAGCTGCTTGTTCTCACATCCTCGGGTATCTGAGGTTTGCATTGTTTCCTGTTCCATATTTAGAGTGGACGGCTGTGGAGATGTTTGGAGGTCGGACATTTGAAACTTGAGTGAACAAAATGGTAAATTTTCAGGAGTGTAAAATAGAACAACAGCTGAATTATACTTTAAACTGTCAACTGAAAATATTTGCTTTTGTTCCTTTTTAAAGTTCAGCTTATATTTACATTTCCACCCTGTTGTCAGATGGTGGAAGCGGTGTTGATATTCATTCATTGATGGAGTTGGATAAATCCAGTCTGTAAAAAAAATCAGTTTTAAATTCTTCTAAATAAATGAGTTTTCAATTACTACATGTTATAAAGTAAGGCAGTCATCAGTCCTAAAATTGTTGGCTGTCATTGCTCACACCAATCCCATCTAAAGAATTGAGTGTCATCTTTTTGTGGTTCCCCAGAATTTATATAAATGTCTCTTTTTCTCTGTAGCAGCAGAACTTTTACTGACCACAGTCGAAGGAGGAGTTTCCCCAGTGCTGCTCTGACATCCACACGCCTCATTTGAAATGGTAATTGGAACTCGTAAGGAATTCAGTGACCTCTCGTGCAGCAAAAACAACAATAGTGCAGACAAAGAAAACTGTCCCTATAGGTTCAAAAGACCTCCAGAGATCACTGAATATCTGCAAGCTTTTAAAAGGAACCAAGGAGGAGAAGAGAAAAAAGCAACATGGTTTCCAGAAATCAGACTACACAGGGGTCAATCTCACCATCTAAAATCCTAACCAGTATTAAAGTTTAGATCAGAAGCTTAAAACCAGTTTGAACTAAACTAAACTAAAAAAAAAAATCTATAACTATTAATTTGGGCATCCACTGTTGGAGACAAGTGAAAAAAAATAACATTATACAGGACAAAACAGTCAAAAGGATTCAGGATCTAGAAAATGAAAGACTTTTGTTGTCTTCAAACTTTTTCAATGATTCAATGACTTTACAAAAAACAGTTATTTCTGGCCAACAAATGGTGTTTTGGAAATTACACTCTGTTGTAGTTTCTTATCACCTCATTACCTCTAAAACATACTTAAGCAACAAGTGATACTAAATTTAGAATTGAAATAGAGTCTGAATCCATGGCACTTATATAACTAGCTAACATTTATAGCAAAGATTATGTACCAAAGATTATGTAGCAAATAGTTTTCAGCGTGTTAATCTGACTAAATATTATCATTGCTTGCAAGTGAGGTTTAACAGTACCTCACTCTGTATCAAAAGATACAGAAGCCCACACAACCCCACTGAGATGATTTGTCAAATAAAATGCTTTTAAGCTTATTTGGGCAAAAACATAGCTTACAATTTGTTCAAATTTCAGTCTATGAAAGCACAACACTGCAACAAAACCAGGCTGATTTCCCTGGATAAAATCTTCATCCTGCTCCCTTTCACTGCTCCAGCTGCAGGAAGCTCTTGGCCCAGATTTGTCCCAGTTCTACCTGCTTTCTCACAAACTGCCATCTTAGATTTCGCTAATCAGCCCAACAAGAGTAGCAGGTTCACTGAAACATAGAAAGACACTGATGCTGTCAAGGTAACCAAAGGAAACTATTCTTTACTCATTAATAAAATGGACCAAATCAGGGTGGCTCGAGACTCAGCTACTCACAGTAACCAAGCTTTCATCTTCTCTCAATCCAAAATGACATTCAACAACAGTTTAGATACTGTTGAGATCTTATAATTGCGTAAAAAGGAATATTATCAGTTGTTGATTAAAATTGTCACTTATTTAATCAAGATACAATACTGGTGTTAAATACAGGAAGAAAACAATCAATAACATGCTGTCTGAAACACAGCTACATAAATGACATTACAAACCAAAACAAAGCCATTTTAGACCCTACAGACTCATTTTATTGTGTCTCCTGTAGCTCAGGTGGGTGATCATATGACCTAAATAAATCACAGAGGGCAAAGTCGATTATGGAGGGGCGAACCCTCATATGTGGACATGTGAGCTTATTTATCGGACAGAAAAAACATGAAATGTTGCTAAAAGTAATAAAGGTGGCACTTTAAATTAGCAAGAAATGCCTATTTCACATCCCCTACATTTGTAATATTAACTATTAACACTCTTGCTACATCCTTTTGAAGCAAGGATGTAACTTAGTATCACTCTTAACCCTCTGATGCATGAATTATGATCCTTTGTGTCAGAATTTTTTTTCCATTTTTTAAAATTCTTTTCTTAAGGCATAAAAAAGGTAGGAAATTTTTTTTGTAAAAATAATTTTTTTAATTTTTTTTTATTTTTATGTGATCAGTTGTAATTTTGTCCAAATACAAAGTTGTTATTTGAAAAATACATCAGTAGTATTGTTCCTTAGGGGTTATCTGATGTCACAATATTTTTTTTTACTTGCAAGAGTCGTCTACAGTAGAAGGAGGGACCGGGTCGGTTCTCATGCTTTTTTGTCTGTCGGCCATATTGTATTCAACAAAAATAATTTCTTGCATTTGCAGCTGATGGCCAGTAGTTGATGGTATATTTTATGATGCATTAGTGTCCACTTCAGTGGTCTGTGTGCATTTATAACATAAAAATCCACAGGAAGCACAAGAAAATGGCTTTTAGATAGCTGTCCACTGTAGTGACCACTATGCATGAAAGGGTTAATATTTATATGTGAGAGGTGGACATTTAACAATAAATGTAGTATCACTAGACCTTTCAACATTTTAACAACAAAATATTCACAACAGAAAAATTTATGTAGTTTAAAATTTAAAACTAATAAAAGATTTTTGTATTCAGAAGAAAGAAAAAAAGTTAACTAAATTGGCTTTCGTTTTGAATTTCTGATCATTTTCTTCCTTAATTTTATGTTCTGATGTTGTCCCTTTGTACTCATAAGTTGAAATTTAAGTTCAAGTTTGATTAAATTACAAGCTTTAACTGTAGCTTGAAATCTAAATTTTGACTAGAAAGATCAGGGTGCCTGAAGATAAGCATCCTGAATCTTAGAATCTGGTAAAGGTTTGCCAGGTGTATACACATAAATAAATACTGTACATCAAAACATGTACAACTGTGAGAAGTAAGGCAAATTATATATTATTTTAATTTTCTTTTGCAACACCTGAGGAAATGCAAGATATTTAGACTCCACATGAGATAATCTGCAGACAGGGCAACTACTAGTCATTCACTCCACAAATCTGGTCTTTATGGAAAAGTCACAAATAGACAACCATTGTTGAATGAAAACCATCACTGGACCTGTTTAAAGATCTGTGTCACGTTGTGGAGAGGACAACAAACATGTGGAAGAAGGCGCTCTGGTCAGGGGAGATAAAAATTGAAGTTTTTGTGTTGTGCTAACACCGCACATCACCCTGAACTCACCAACGTGTCATATGGTGGTTAAAGAGTCATGCTGAGGGGATACCTTTCTTGTACAGGAACAATGATGTTGGTCAGAACTGATAAGAGGATAAGAGGAGCTAAACACAGTCCAAACATAAAATTTGGAATCTTGGAATAAAACAAAACATCCAGGCAGAGATACCCTGGAATGGCCCAGTCAAAGCTCAAAAACACACTTCATACAATCTGAGATTGAGTTTGTTTGATTAATGTAAAAATATACTTATCCCAAAAGTCTTAGTGTATTGCAGTCAAAGGTGGTTCAGCAAAGTGTTAACTTAGGGAGACTAAGTTAACACTTAAACAATGCAAGCAGTTTCCCGTCTACTTCACAATTATTCACTGCTTTGGATTGGTCTATCACATAAAATACAAATAAAACACATTTAACTATTGTCACATAAAATGTGGAATAGCTCAGTGTAAGGAACCTTTTGTGCAGAACTGTATCTTTTTTGATGGGTCAGTATGTAATTTTGGTTCTTAAATGTCTCAATATAATAATAATAATAATAATAATAATAATAATAATAATAATAATAATAATAATAATAATAATAATAATAATAATAATAATAATGAGAAAAAGGGGTTATATCCATAGTTCCCTGCTTTCCCCATATATCCTAATATATATTTTTAAAATATACAAATAACAATTCAAACCAGGGGCCATTTATTTTCTCACCTTAAAATTACAAATCAGACATTACAACCCGGAAAAATGCCTGACAGTTTCTCTATACTCAACCCCTGTTCTTTGAGAGGATCAAAAAATGAATGGTGGAGTAAATTTAACATGTAATTCCTCATTTGCGTGAAAATGGCGAGTGCGGGGCGACTGATCCAGGGAGGGGTCTGGCTCTTTCATCTCTCCTGCCTTCATGAGATGCCGGCCGGCGCATGCAACCAGCCGGCAAAATGTCCCATTGGAGACGGAGAGTAAAATAAGGGTTGTGTTTCCACACTCTGGTACGCTTCATCTGCAGTAGAAACGATTTATATGAGAAGAAGGTGGGGTTGTTAGTATGTTTTATCGGTTTACCTCTGTTTCCATGTGTGCTTCGCTCTCCTCCTCGCATCCCTCCGCCTGCGCGGATGATGAGCAGGGAAGCATTATTTCCAGAGAAAAAAGACTGAAAATAATCCAACTGGCGCACGTTTAACTTTAGGATGACCTTAATAAAGGAATTTCTCTAGAAGGAGCTCATAATCCCGTTGTGTATGGCTGATTTTCTTTCTTCCAGACACATGGGGTAGAGCGCAGCTCTTTGGTCCTGATGGTTCCTCTCCTCTCCCTCCTCCTTTCACTGACAGCATCATCTGCCCCTCCCCTTCCATCCAGCGGTGGAGTCAAGTCAAATGTGCGCATGTGTGTGGAGATCATTCCCAATAATATCTAGTTATTTATGCTACGTGGTAGCCTCCACAGTTTGTTATTAAAAAAAAATTGTTGTCGGGCTGCGTTTAACTGCTGAAGAAGGAGTCCGAAAATCCGAGTTTAATCTGTGGGGGGAAAACCTCCAAGACAAAACAAAACAAAACAAAACAAAACAAAACAAAACAAAACAAAACAAAACAAAACAAAACAAAACAAAACAAAACAAAACAAAACAAAACAAAACAAAACAAAAAAATAAACAAAACAAAAAACAAAACAATTATATATATAACTTTAACTGCACAGCAATTAAAGTTACAGTTGCACAGCAGTGACATCTACAGTCTATGAAATGGAATTACAGCAGCTTTTTTAATTCTACGATAATCAATTCAATAACTTTGAATATAATCTGTATTCAAATAATTTCGTTAGTCAATTAATTAATGTAAAAAAAAGTCTAAACCATGTATTGTATAGACTGAATATATACGGTATTTCCAAGATGTCAATGATGTTTAATTTTGATAATTTGAATAACAAAGAAATTCGTTTCTCAGAGAATTTTAATACACAAAAAAGTTGTATTTTAGTACAGAAATGTAATGCTTTGGAATGTTATGTTGTGCAAATAAATACCCAACTAAATGCATCGCCATTTCAACGAGACAATGGACCGTCACGTGACTGATATGGATCACGTGACAGTTTGTTCAGGCGGCGGTTGTAAACACGGAAGTGCTGGTCTCAGGAAGCATTCTGACTTTCTCTGGCCGTGGAGAGGCTCGCTTTAACGTCGCAGAGCAGCGGGATGATGAACAGGATGGCCGGCTGTCTGAAGGTGACAGTAGCCCTGATGGTGGTTTTAGCTGCTGTGGTATTTCAGGCAAACTGCGACTCCTTTGAAATGAAGAGAGTCAGGAGCGCAAAGGTAAGTTTTCTACTTTGTCAAAAAAAAAAAAAGAAATCTCTGTACGGTTACACCCGAGTTCTTACAGTTTTTCTCAGTCGCTTTTATGCATTTCTCGACGTTTTCAAAAACGGTGAGTGCATTTCCCAAAACAATTAGTAGAAGCAGTGAAACAGCATGGATTACCTGCAAAATCCAGTTTCTTCCTCAAAATACTTAGTCCGCCTGTATCAATGAGCACGTCAATGCTCCAGAATGTTATGTCTTGTTTCACTGTGTTTAAATAAAACAGTCAAATTTGTACTTTTACTATAATCTGTTGACAGGCTGTCCTAATGTGATGCAGAAAGGAACAGACAGGACTGCAGAGAGCAAAAAAAAAACAAACAAACAAAAAAAACAACAACAAAATGAAACAGAATAATCTTAAAGAAAAAAGTACATGCAGTCCTTCAGGGGTTACAGTGCAGTCTTCCTTTCCATGCTGCGAAATGATTGCTGTATTATTGTAACTTGTTCAAGAATTTCCCATGTTAAGACTTATGCAATGAAATTGTGCTCACATTTCGGGGAAGTTGAGAAAATTAAACAAAAACCTGTTTAATATATTTTGATTAATGTGACAAAAGCAACTGAAAATGTGAGAAGAAGCAGAGAATTGTGCATAACCACTTGCATGATGTTCAAAAACATTTGTACTTTGCTCCAAGGGGCTTTTTGATGTGCACAAGTGACACATTGATTTGAAGATTGAATAAATAGTTTTGAGAATTTAATTTTGAGAAATGCTCCAATGAGACTGAAATTGTTAAATCGTTCATTGAAGGATTAAAAATAGTTATTTAACGTGAGGCATTAACAATAGAAAGGTTAAATTTCTTTTTTTACTTCCAGGTACTGTAGTCAAACCCTGGTATTTGTAGAAATATGTGCAATACATTCTGTTGAAGTTTTTATTTATTCACAAACTTGTTTAAATCTGGGGAAAAAAACTGGCTGGAAATTCTGGAAATATTTTCAATGGAAAAGAACATGTTGTAAACCTTTAATAATGTATAGGATCCCTAAATACTATTCCAGTTTGGCCAGTTTTTTTTGGTCTAGCATGGAAGTTAATGTAAAAAACCAATATTTTCTTTACAAATATTTTATGCCCTGTATTAAGAAATCGGAATTAAAGTTTAGTGTTGTGTTTGACCTCTGAAATGAGATGGTCATATCTTCTTTAAAGCTAGTTAAGAATCGTGGTGCAATTGTTGGAAAAGAAGATTAATGATGGCTAAATGAATAAACTGTTATAGGCAACTTCAGAAGAAGATACATTTGATTTATCTCACATTTCAGTTTTGCTACTTTAGTTTAAAGAATAAAGCTTTCCAGAGCTTTCTGGCAGAGAGACTAACAGAGAAGTGAATGCTTGTTTGATCACTCTGCAGGTTTTGGGTTTCGACTGGAAAAACTGCGGACAGCCCGACGCTCCGGCTGTTCTAAAGAGCCTGACTGTGTCTCCAGATCCCATCAACATTCCGGGATCACTGACGGCCGCTGCGTCTGGATCCACGTTGGTCGAGCTGGCCTCCCCTCTTTCTGTGAGTTGACGTCCTGCAACACAAACCTGAAACAATCAGCTGAAAATCTTTCATATGTTTCAAGATGTTTGTTATTGGGACATTCAGCACAGTTTGGTTTGGTTACATCATAAAAACAGCAGCTGAGACTCAGCAACACACACTGACAATGAAAACAGTCACTGCTAACACTGAAGGTATTTGGTTCTCGATTTGTTCTGATTACACACTGATCAGATTAGGCACTGACTATTAGACTGTTTTTTAGTAAAACAATAGAAAACTTTATCAGTTTTGCAACAGTAATAAACTAAAGTGGTGCAGTCAGCGCCTGCACCACTAGCATTTCTTCATTTCTCTGGTAAACCACAAGACAGCGTTTATCAGTTTTAGCATTAACTACATGTTGCATGTAGTCTGTGAGACAGCCTCAGACACTGAGTTACTCAACAGCAGCAGAGCTGTTTACCTGCAGCTTGCAGATTTTTGTTTGTCTCAGCAGATGCCTCTAGATTTGTTGCCCAATCATCATGTGAGCTTGCTGATTAGAGGTTTGGCGTTTTCTTTTGTTTGTTTTGTTTTTTTAGCACACTGACCTGAAACAGCAACTCAAACACTTTTAAAAATTTAAATATATAAACTAGTGTTTCTACTTTCAACTTCTTTTTTCTTCTATGAATTTGTGGATTAATTTTTCGTTTAATCTCAATTTTGTAGGGTTGCACACAAAAACATAAAAGTCCAAGTATTAAATAAACTGTTTGTATAAAGGGACAAGAAAAGATGATCCTATTATTTACAGATTAAACAAATCTATTCCCCATGTTGTGAATGTAAAGTATGGTAAAATTAATATTGTATTTTGTTGTTCCTTGTTTTAAATGGCTTTTAGTCTACTTATTAAGATTTTACATTTATTGCTGCAGTCTCCAGCTGAGCTTCCGCCTCACTGAGCACCTTTCCTCCACTCAACTCCTCCAGACTAGCGGCAGCAGCACTTAGCAAACAGCTGGTGGAACTGCATGTCTGCTGAGCTGATCATATGAACTACTTCTCAGTCCAACACTCCTAAAAACGAGAAAATAGAGGAGCATTGTTGTGAAGACGTGCTGATAATGTAGTGTCAGAAAGAGTGGGAGCTTTTAAAAAACAGAGACCCAATTACAAGGCATCATATTGTGAAGTCAAATTTCTTTTAATTTGTTTGATATGTACAGCATTTTTATAAAACCTGAAGGTTACATAGTTACTTAATTGTGCTATGTGCCTGGAAAATACACAATACTGATCCTTTAACAGCTCAGCTCCACACCTTTATTACTCATGCCGTTCAGTTATCCTGTTGTTTATGGTGCTATTCTTGTGTTTGTGCATGTTTGAAACTAAAGTCAATCTTTTTGCATCTCACTCTGACCTCCTTTTTTTTGCAGGTGAATGTGACCATGGAGAAGGAGGTGGCAGGTTTCTGGGTGAAGATCCCCTGCCTGGAGCAGCTTGGCAGTTGTCACTATAAGGACGCCTGCGAAATTCTGAACCAGCTGATCCCACCGGGACAGGATTGTCCCGAACCGCTGCACACCTACGGCCTTCCCTGTCACTGCCCCTTCAAAGCGGTGAGTTTTCTTTTCACCGACAGAAACTGAACCTGGGTTAAGTTTTGGCATCATTGTTTAATGACGCAAATTAAAAAATGTTTCAGAGGTTTAAAACAAATATTGCTCCTGATGGCAAACATTGTTAGTGCATCTCACATAGGGTTGAAAACGGTCCACTTGTTCTTCTTAGCTGTAACAAGGAAGCATCCTGATACCAACAATTCCTCCCAGCAATACAGGAACAATCTGTTGAAGGTCTGTTTGTTTTGCACCTAGATGGAGAGCATTGTCACGTAGTGAAAATTATATTGTCAGTCAAAAATGAGAACAGTAATAGTTTGCAACTGTGAAAAGAGGAAACTCCTCTGGTCTTATCCGCATTGGTAGCATGTGATTGGTTCTGAAAGAGCAGGTTGAGGAATGATAAATGCTATGATAAACTCCAAACGCTGGTAAAACGAGAATGGATCACCATCAGTCAGGACTTTGTCTCAAAGTTGATATCCAGCATATGGAGAGATTTACAAAAGTTAGAAAGAAAAGAAAGAATCAGCACTGGAAATACTCACTTTATACTGAAATCTGATCCACCTGTTAAAGGTCAGGTAACACTGAACTTCAGTGTTACCAAGTTTCCTCTGATTTTTATATTTCCTGTGTCTCCTCAGGGCTCTTACTCGCTGCCTCAGTCTCAGTTCTACCTGCCTTACATGGACCTGCCTTACTGGCTCACCAATGGGAACTACAGAGTTCAGGGAATCCTGGGAGGTGGAGGCAAAGAGCTGGGCTGCCTCAAGCTGTCTCTGTCCATTCACTCCAACTGAGGAGATGATTCACAGCAGCTTCATGTTTCTGTTTATCTGCACAGAAAAATGATGTAACTACAGGCTTTAGAAAGTTGCGTCAACTTTTAATCTTATGTTTGATCCACGTTTCAGCAGCTGTCGTTTCCCCACATCAGGGGAAAATAAACACATGTAAGCAGATTAGGTACTACTGACGGTGTTTCATTTAAACAGGATTAAGGTTTTGCTAGATTTTTCTTTCTTTTTTTGTTTAATTCTATGCTTTCATTTTCAAGAAAAATTACATTTTGCATATGAGCCTTTTATTCTATTTTTATTGTTGACTTTTGTGACAAGCTACGTTTTATTTGAAAATTGTCTTTTTTTTTCTATTCAGTGGCACAAGTTTTTCTTTTTTTTCAGCTCAAAAAGACTGTGATTATATTTTTAACAGTTAACAAAAACCAAGTTGTGCAGTTTAATTCATTCTGTACAACTTTTGGCCAGTTTGTTAAAATGTTAAGATTTTTTTCTTTCTTCAACAAGTTTTTTTCTTTTTTTTTAAGATTAGGGTAACAGAACGATAATGAAAACTTAAGTGGGGGTCTGTGAACTATTTGACTAAATCTGTAAACATAGTAGTATAATAAACTTAAACATGGGTCATATTGTTGCACACACAAATCCCAGTGTTTGAGGCAACATTACATCTCTTGTTTAGTTTGCATCATCTCAGGTAAAAGGATGAGGTCATTTTTTCTTCATTAAGACTCGGTTTAAAAACAAAAGACTTTATTTTGTGGTCATATGCACATTTCACAGCATTTCAAATATTCTCCTCATAATGTTAAAGCAAAATCATTCCAACAGTAAATAAAAGCTTGAAAAAATTGCCATATTCGTTAAAATACTATGTTTTAATAAATATGTTTTTTTGCACAGTATAATTGTGTTTTACTCTTATTTCTGTAGCATCAAGAAGGCAAAATGAAAGTGATTTTATGTTTTTATGCCTGGGTGAGAATGTCTTTTTTCTTTTATTTTGTTGAGGAAACGATTTTAACAAATCTATTAGTGGCCAACATATAGTAAATAGGTTTTAATTGCAGCTGGTAGTTTTAGCCAAGTTCCTTTTTTTTTTTTTTTAGAACAAATTCCAAGACAATTCTGCCTTTATATAATTTAGGAAAATATAAAGTTTGTTTTTCATTATGTAAATAATCATACTGTTATATTTGCACATGCGCACAGTCTACCGTTTTTCTTAAGATTTTTATTTCATTTAAAGTAACCAACACTAAAGCTCCTGCGGCGTTTGACTCTTAAAAGATGCAGTTGCCTGTTTCACCACACGGTGGGAGTATTTCACAGCTTCCCAACAAAGAATTACACAAAATAAATATTTTTTCTCCAAATTTTTGTGTCTGTTTTTATGTCCTCGGAAGATGACCAAACAACACAACTTGATCATCACTGCTTCAGTTTCACGAGAATGTGTTATTTTGATAACATTTTAGCATAAAAATCAGTTTTAAGACTACAGCAAGATTGGATATTATAGGGAAGCAACGAACAATTCAGAAAACAAAAGGAGGAAAGTGACAAAGTGCACAATAGTATCAGATAAGATCTGCTGGACTGACAGGATGTTATTTTCTTTTGGTTTGTAAATGAATAGAATGACTGCTTAAATGATTTGATTTACCTGGCCTGAAGTCCACCTGTGGCAGCTAAGAACAGCAAAACCAGAGAATATTTAGTAATGTTTGTTGCACTTTTCAATCCTGAGATTTACGTTGATGCAGTTTTCAACTCCAATAAAACACTAGGCAGTTACTGTTAATATGTCGGCGGTATATCTGCTGTACACATGCTGTGGTTGGGCTCTAAGTGAGGCCACATTATCGCAATCTCCCTGGTTAAAATGCTGCGGCTGCAGTCGATTCAGTGTGCTTCCTGCTTCCCGTCTCAGAAACAAGTGGCCTGCAGATGCTTCCAACACACGTTGGGGCGTTCAAAAAATACCTCCTTTAAACTGTTTGAAAGCTGTTTTTCTTGATGTTTGATGGAAAATGTCACAAATTGAAATAGATAATATTCATAAAGCCTTTAGCACAACAGTATATCAGGTTTGATCAATTTCACTCCTGATATAACTTTGCTTATTTGTTTAAAACATCATCTAGTAAGAAAAAACTCAACAGGACACAAAAAAACAAAATGGTTCTGAACTGAGAAATTCCCCGTTTAATGAACACATTCAAGTAGCTTATATGTAAATTAAATTAGTCTAAGTTCTGTTCCTCTTCTAGCTGGTTAAATGTGCAGAAATGAGAGGAATGTGTTGAAGACATCATTAGAGAATGACCAAATTAGAAGCTGTGTGTGCAATTTCTGCTTAATAATAACTAGTGGTGACAATAAAATAAACAAAGTAATATTTACAACTTTTTTCCATCTCAATAAATTATAACATCGTGTTATAATTCAAAATGCAAAATGTAGCTTCATTGATATATTTCAATGATTTATTTCTGTAAATTATAATTGTGGGTTAAAGCTCATGAAAAACACAAATTTAGTTTTTATGAAAGCTGCAACATTAGAACAACTGAAAACAGATTCTCCCTGTAGTGTTCTGCTGAAAGATACATCCATACATTACTTGGTTGGGTCTCTTTTTGCATGATTTACTGCATCAATACAGCATTTTATGCTGTAGCTATGCTAAGGTATAAAGAAAGCCCAGGTTGTTTTAATAGCAGCCTTCATCTTGGTTGTATGTTGGGACTACAGGTCTTATCTTCCACACTGAACTGGGATTTAGTTACTTTTTTACAATCTTTTAAAATAAAAAATACATTTAAAAATAGCAAAACCGACTGGACACATATAAACAGATATATAACATGGACGTGAAGGAATAAACCACCAGACGGGTCCAACCCAGCAGTTTTGGCAAAACTCCAACTGGCAGGTATAAAAATGAACAAAACAACCAAAGAACTTCCTGTTTCTGGCGCTAAATGTTGATGTCTGAGTTGCAGCATTAAGTATGCAACTTATCCTGCTGATGTCTAATCTCCTTTGCTGGACTTCCTGTCTCTGACCTCCATCATCAACTTTTTCCTGAGGCAGGAAGCGTGCGCTGGGTGAATGTAAAGAAGAGGCGGAGGAAAGTCTCCATAAAATTAAAAAAGACGAGTAGAGGATTAGAAAAAGAAGAGAGGAAGGAGTTTAAAGGTCAAGATCCCAACAAACAAAATTAGCAGAACAATAGGAGTGGAGGTGAATGGGTTCGGCTTGGTCTCTGAGTGTTAACAGGCATGTTGCATTATCTGTTGACGTGTAAAATAACCAAACGGAAGATGATATATGAAAAGGTTGCAGACATCTTGATGTCAGGGTAATGATGATAAGGCATGTTGCATTTGTAATGATATTAGTTTTCCAGTAATAATTATCTAAACATGATCATTAATTTTAAAAACAAGTAACACTAATTCAGTTAATGTTGTTTGCAGTGTGTTAAACTTACATTTTTACTGTTTGGAAAAGAAGGAAGCTTACAGACCCAAACAAGTGAAGAAGGCCTACTGAAGTTCAGCTAAAAGGTAGCATTGCTTATGAAAACTAAATGAAGGAGTGAGACAAGTGGTCTATTTTAATGAAAAATGTTTGGAGGCCATCAACATTTTGGGCCTGTAGGGATTGTTTCCATTGTTGCTGCTGGGTTTTAAGAGTATGTGTAGAATGTTGTCTAGTGCACTTAGGATACTGACAGTTGATAACTAGAGGAGCACTGATTTCTGGTAAGTGACTTTCTGGTGTCCCACTGACTCCAGTCTGAAAAATGTAAGAATCATTTTATAAACAGTTTCACCACTGTCAAATTTACACTGGGCAGATTTCATTTAAAACTTAAAAGCTTTTGTTAGGCTACAGTGTCCTTTACTGAACAGTAAATAGACATAAAATAGGGACTGGACCGTTTGCCAATTCTGGGCAAATGGGCCAAACATGGGTCAGAATCAAACCTCTGCAGACAGCGCGCACACTAAACCACCAGAGACTCTCAGCGTCTGCACAGAGCCATTTTTTAAATAAAAGTTACTCTGATGAGAAGTCCAGCAATGTGTAATCAGTAATGCTAATCATAGTGAAAGGCAAGATCTGAAGAAAGCAATAAACTCTATTGTCAGACCACTTTTCATACAAATAAATGAACAAAGTGCTTTCCAAAGGGTGAAAACAGAGAGACTTTCATAAAAAACAAAGAAGAGGTAATGAAACTAAAACTACCATCTATAAAACAAGCACAATAGCTGAATTAAAAGTTTTAAATGTAAGTGCAGGACAGATGCAAAATTTTCCTATTTTTAAAGCAGATTGCAGGTTTTTAAGGTGACTTGTGAAATTCAGAAAAGTTGCAGGATAACTCCAAAAACAGAATGGCAAGAAGGAAGACAGAAAAGAACTATAGAGTTTTTTCCCCCCCTAAAACTGCTTTGTCCTTTCATGGAATAATTACATTAGACTCCCTTTGGATTTGTCTCAACAGAGAAGAAAATGCTTAAAACCACTTTTTTTTTTTCTTAATTGATTTCAGAGGAGAGAAGTAGCTTCTGTCTTCATCTGAAAATTAGATTAGACTAAAATATTCATTCAGACATTCAGCTTGACCTCACCCTAGTCTATGGTATTTGCTTTGTGTGACTCTGATTGTTATCTGGCGACATGTGGGTCAGCAGATCAGCCATACACACACTCAAGCACGCCCACGCCCGCAAATGCACACCCCCACACACCCCCCAACACACACGCAGTCATTGAAGGGTTTTTCAGCTGCTTTCAGCAAGGCTTTAGGCAAAACAAAAGGTAAATTAACCACCAATTCCTCTGCTAATGACTTCAATGACATACACACATAAACACACGGTCGATGAATCTTCGAATTCTTCCACTTTCCTATTAGTCCAGTTTCAAATGACAAAATAAAAAAGCAGAAGCAGATTTGTTATTGCAATACTCAAGTACTGATCTTATCACAGCATCTGATGCCATATTTAGAAATGAAGTTAGACTAACAAAAATATAGAGTTATGAGCAAGTTCTGATATTTTAAGTACTTCCAGTGCCACTGTGTACTGTTACAAATGGTACAACAGACTCAGCAGATAGAAAATAACAAACATAATGAAGCTTGAGTAGAAATAGAAAGTCTCATTTTAACATAAACTGCAAGTCTTTGTCGGTGTCTGGTGCATTTTCAGTCATCATTGTTTTTCATTTACTGAATAAAAAACCCTCCGATAATAAATTGAAGAGTAGCCAGAAATCTTAGTCCAGTGAGAGTAGAGTTACTTCATAATATTACTCAACTCAAAGTAAAAAGTCAGCACAGGAAAATTTCTCCTATAAGTACATGTAACTGAGTAGAAGTGTAACTAGTTATTGCCCAGCTCTGCAGAGATTGATTTATTATCTGACTGCTGTTATAAGTGTGATTGTTATACATATTTGTTTAATATCATTATTGCTACATTTATTTTCTATTTAGATTATTGCTGGTTCCTTCACCAGGGGCCGACTGATATAATAATAATAATAATAATAATAATAATAATAATAATAATAATAATAATAATAATAATAATAATAATAATAATAATAACAATAACAATAACAATAATAATAATAATAATAATAATAATAATAATAATAATAATAATGTTATTATTGTCATTCTAAACTTTTGTCTTAGTTCCATCTATTGTAGTTTTCTCTTAATATCATGACCTGTTGAAACTGTTTCGCCTGCTGTTACCTTTTAATTGACATTTTCAGCACTTCTAATCTTATTTTTTGTTTTTTAACGTCCTTGAAGTGAAAGCAGAAGTTCAGCCTACAAAAAGTATTTACCTTACATTTTAGGTAAATATCATCTGGAAAATGTACAGTTAGTACAACTAGTCCAAAGAAGCAACAGTTGGGACTCTTTAAAAGATACAGTAATGTTTAACAACCTCAGTTGTGAGTGGACGTAGGAAGATTGACAGTGTGTAATTTCCTACCACACACTTTTATGCAGGTAGTGGGTTAATTGGAAACAGACATGTGCATGTGTGTGTCTGGAGAAATGTTCTTCCCTCCTTAAAAGCTTTTCAGCAGACAAGAGCCACGAACTGAGCCACACACTAACAGTGTTAGCTGATTTGTTGCAGACAAGAGGCTGAGGCTGTTTGTTTTGGAGATAACCTAATGCGACTGGTTGACCTCTGTTCCTCTCAGATTTGGGTTCCTTGAACAGGTTGCAGAAACGGATAGACATAGGAGACATTTGAGTTTCTCAGATTCAAATAATGATTTAACATGAATCAGTTATGGCTTTGATCTAAATGTAGAATTCAGATTAATGATTATAGTGAATCATAGAGATGATGGTTTCAGGTCTGGGAGTATCAGGGTCTCATCTTTGTTTATTGCAGATGACATTTTCAAACAGTTCACAGTTGAGTTATGTTATGTGTAGTTCCCAGGTGTTGGCAGGCAGAAGATAGGTAGATAGAAAAGTTGGAGCTTGATCTGCAATGATGAGGGCATTAATCTATGCCAAAAGGCAGAACTATCTATTTTTTAATCCATCTATGTTACAAACCCCATATTTTGTCCATGAAATATGCACTATCTCTCTTATGGTAATATCACTGATTAAAGTTCTGTCTGTCCTGATGACTCAGAGCCAACTGATGCATTTATAATTGTATTTATATTAAGCCAGGGATGGCAGAAAGGTTTATTTAACTCAGTCCTGTCAAAACTGTTTTCTTCAGGGAGAGAAACAGTAAAAGTCTGAGCTATGGAAATAAATCCTTACAGACTGATTCAAAGTATTGATTTTATCATATTATCATGTTTAGTTTTAGTTTTTTTCCCTCTTATTCAAAACATTCCTGAAGATTCATTTTATTCCCTTTGGATCTTTTCTCTTACAGCTGCTGTAATGTCTGCTTTAATAGCAGAAACGTTTACTGCAGTGCTGTGCTTTCAGCTCCATGAATGCGGACGAATACAAAATGTGCGGTTAGTGCAACTAGTCCAAAGAAGCAACAGTTGAGACTCTTGAAAATATACAGTAACGTTTAAACAACCTCAGTAGTGAATGGACGTAGGAAGACTGACAGTGTGTAATTACTGTCAGTCTTCAGTA
The DNA here is from genome assembly GCF_002775205.1 of Xiphophorus maculatus. Classification (NCBI taxonomy): domain Eukaryota; kingdom Metazoa; phylum Chordata; class Actinopteri; order Cyprinodontiformes; family Poeciliidae; genus Xiphophorus; species Xiphophorus maculatus. The sequence goes on along the minus strand of NC_036465.1, from coordinate 13,344,746 downwards.
ATTAAAAAAAAAAGACAGGTCATTGATTGGAAGCTTAAGATTGATGGTTGATGTTATAATGTTAAGACACTCAAATGGTTTAGGCATAAATACAGATAAAAACCATTGCAAAGTCCTTATCAGGTCTCAGAATTTGGTAAATCGAACTTGAATGAAACATATTTACAAGCAGATAAAAGAACCAGTTGTTGCTCCACATCAATTTGGGACGAGCTACAGTATAAGGCTACTTTAAAACTATTCATCCATAATTTTGATGTGAGAGAGATTATTTAATAGTGTAAAAACATTTAAGACAGCTACAGTCTTGAACAATTTTGTGAAACTTTTTATTAATGTTTTAAATGGTCCTTTACGAAGACATTTGAAAGTGCAAATTTTCTTGATTCCTTTCCATTTTATTTAAAGGTTTTAGCTAATTTTGACTGAGCCACTGAGGAATGACAGAAATGAGACTCTATGGGAGATTTGTCAACCTCTGACCATGCGGTGAAAGATGAATCTCTCTGTAATTATATTTAAACGACAGCTGGAATGCGAGGTTTTGTCACATTAAAAACAGACTTCTGGATTGTGTTCACTTCATTGCTAGTGTACTCACAGAAGCTGAATTTTCTTCCACATTAGACATCTATGAATACTCTCGAGGACACAAAAGGGTTATTTTGAGGACATCCCCAAGGTTATTCAATGCAATCATAACAGGGCATACTTGTTACTGTGAGGGTTCATTGTCTTATCTGTGTTTCTGTTTCTACTGTCAAAAGTCCAGACCATACGTCACCGTGATCGAGTTCAGGTAGATCCAAGTGCTCCAGGCTCTTGTCCCACTGGGGTTTAGCACATTTTCCGAGTGATTTAAGGTTCCAGCCTGCAGCTCGTGATGAGTTTACACAGATCTTTGGAAGGGCAGAGGGGGTTTAAGTGATGGAGAGGCAGTGTCATGTTTCTGTGAAAGCACTGAGTTTCCTCAGGGCAGGAGGGCTTTTCTTTGTGTCAAGTTGCGGCTTATTTGCATGTGGCCCTCCTCCTTATTTTGATTGGTCGGCGCCCCTGCTGGCATGTGGAAACACATATCCAAACTTTCTCACTTGGAGGAAAACTTTCCTGAGTTGAGGATGAACTGAGAGGCAGGGACGCCAGCAGCTGTGAGTAACAGCAGGCAGACAGAGGCTAGAGGTTATGGGGAATGAAATGATGATATCTTCATTCTGGGTTTCTGATATGTTTTTTTCTAAAGCAACTGGAAGTTTTCTTTTATAGCTTTGTGCTTTTGTTCTTTTTCTTTTTTGCAAAACTACATATTTTCTATAGTTTTGTGGCTGTAGTCAGTTTTTGTAATATATTTTTTTTATGACAGAAACTAGTATTTGTTAAAAATATTAATACTTACTATTAAATTTGCTTAATTGATTTTTAATAGAAAAAGTTAATTTACCATCTTATTTATTGTCAAAAAAAAAAAATCAGCTTAGCCAGTGTATAAAAGGTAATTGTTACTCTATGTCACTATGCTGCTGGCTCTGCTTCTGGTTCTGAGCCTTTCCTCTGGGACTCTCTGCTCTGAGTCATCTTCAATAATTATCCATTACCGGGTTTGGGAGGAGCAGCCGTCGGGAACTCGGGTCGGCCGTCTGTTGGACGACCTCCGTCAGAGGGATGAAGTCGGCCCTCTGGAGGATTTCCAGGTGGTGGAGCAGGTAAAGGCCCTTCCATTCTCTGTCACGGCTCGAGATGGGGTCATCTCCACCCAAGGTCGACTGGACAGGGAGGCGCTGTGCCGGATATCAGACCTTTGCGAGGTGGCCTTCAGTGTCCTCTACAGAAAAAGCGGCTCTGTGAACTGCCTCAGGATCCGTGTTGAAGTGATGGACCTAAACGACCATAGTCCCAGCTTCCCCAACACCCCACAGGAGGTGGAGATCTCAGAGACTGCCCCCCTTCGCATGCGAATCCCTTTAGATCGAGCTGTTGATCTCGATGCAGGGCCCAACGGCCTCCAGACTTACTCCCTATCAGTCAATCAGCACTTTGCTTTGGATGTGACAGATGGTTCAGGTGGGTCAAAACAAGCAGAGCTGGTGGTTATCAAAGAATTAGACAGGGAGGTTCAGGACTCTTTTGACCTGATCCTGGTAGCGTACGATAAAGGGAGCCCACCAAAGTCCGGGAGCATGTCTGTCCATGTTGTGATTCAAGACTCAAATGATAACAGCCCGGCTTTTGAGGAGAGCAGTCCAACTGTGACTCTAAGTGAGAATACACCCATTGGGACAACCATCTTCAAGCTTACAGCAACTGACCCAGACCTAGGTGCCAATGGTGAGGTGAAGTACTGGTTCAGTAAACACACACCAGCAGAGTTTCAAAAACTTTTCCATGTGGATTCACAGACTGGAGAGGTGATTGTAAAGGCTCCTCTGGACTATGAGAGGGAGCCATCCTTTGTGCTCAACATACAGGCCATTGATCATGGTCCCAATAGCATGCCAACTCACTGCAAGCTACATATCAAGCTTGTAGATGTAAATGATCACGCACCAAGAATTAGCACAAAATGGCTTTCACCCACCTCAGCTGTCCCCACTGTCAGGGAAGGAGCTCCGATTGATACGTTTCTTGTACTGGTGACAGTTTATGATGCAGATTCAGGAAAAAATGGAGAAGTGAGCCTGACTATTCAAGAAGGATCAGGGCCTTTCCGTCTTAAATCCAGTGATAATTTTAATTATTTGATTGTAACAAATGGCTCCTTGGATCGGGAGAAGGTTAATAATTATAACATCAAACTCATTGCTCAGGACCATGGAAGTCCATCTTTAGTTACTATTGAAAACTTGCCAGTTTCTGTTCTAGATGAGAATGACAATGCACCAATATTTCTCAAATCTATTTATAAGACTTCAATTAAGGAAAACAATTTTGAAGAGGATGCAGTTCTTGAAGTCAAAGCCAGTGATGATGACCAGGGACTCAATGGAAAGGTTTCTTACAAAATAAAGAAACTTAGTGACCAGAAAGGTTTCTCCATACACCCAACAACTGGAATCATAAGGGTACTCCGAAGCTTAGACCATGAGGAATCTCAGAGCTACTCTTTTATAGTTGAAGCTGTGGACTATGGGCATCCGCCACTAACTGGTTCGACCACAGTCCAGATTAATGTTGAGGATTTAAACGACAATGCTCCAGTCATCAAGGAACCAAAACCGAGAAACGGGGTGGTTTCTGTGAGCATCCCTGTGAATGCACACAAAGGGGAGATTGTGACCGAGCTTGGAAATGACACAGAAGAAAAACCCACTTCTCTGCCGATCAGTCATTCAGTTTTGGATGGATTCAATGGCTTTCCTGCATCAACGATAAAAGCCGAAGATCCAGACTCGGGACTCAATGGACAGCTAAAGTACATCATTTCAAATGGAAACACAAATGGCTTGTTCTGGATGGATGAAGATACAGGGCAGCTTTTTATAAATGCCACCAATGCCACAGAGCTGATTGGGAGAACTTTTAAGATGGAGCTGTCTGTAGCTGACATGGGCACTCCCAGCTACAAGACTGAGGCGACTCTGGAGGTAACTTTCATCAATCTCCAGGACCACTTGAAGAACTCTTCACCTGGAAACAGAGGGCAACTTAGCTTTACTATGATGATGGCCATCTGCTTGGGTGCCACATGCCTGCTTCTTCTATTGGCCATCGCGTTGGTGACAACATTTTGCCGACCCGAGAAACGGGACAACCATGCTTACAATTGCAGACAGGCTGAATCCAGCTACACCCGGCATCCTCGAAGGCCACAAAAGAACATCAGAAAATCTGACATCCAGCTAATTCCAGTGATCCGAGGGCGCAAAGAAGAGCCGTCTGAGGAAGACAGTGAGGTCCAGCCTCTCACTCCTGCTCCACTACCAGAAGATCAACAAACCGAGAGAGAGTATAACTTCATACCATCGGTTATAAACAACAACTTCCATTCCCAAAGCTACCCGGAAGTGGATTCCCCTCAGCATGTTGGCCATCACTGCAAAACACTTAGGAAACCTGGAAATATTGAACTTGATGGGAGTTTGACCCTGACACCAGCTACGTCATACCAGACCCTCTGTAAAACCAGAAACCCTTCCTCGTCCTCTTCTTCGCTGTCACATTTTAGCACCTTGAAGCGTAATAAGCTGCACCCAGAAAGCGAAGAGTCACGTTCTCAGCGTTCGACGTCCCAGGCGACTCTAAGGAGGCCGAAAATGTCAGATGGTCAGCAAGATGCAGAACACCAGCAAATGCTTCGAAACCTGGTTCGTCTCTCCATGGCTGCATTTGGAGAGACCATCGAGCTTTCCTCAGCTTCCCCAGAGGTGCAGGTGAGTTGTAGCTTCATCACAACATTCACTACCTCAGAGATTCTTGTTTCTATCTGGCTATCTGTCTGTCTGTTTGTCTGTCTGTCTATCTATCTAGTCATAAATTTTTCATTTTTATGATAACGTGCAAAATGGGAGTGAAACTAACCTGTAGTGTCTTATCTAAACTCTTTGAATCATACCTTTAAGCCTTAACGATCTATTATAGGTTCAGAAGTAACATTCATGGCAGAGCACATCAAGTTGAATTGATAAATATGCCCATCTGTTTGACATTAAAGACTTCGCTAATCCACCGGATGATTCTTTAATGTCTTCTTATTTACATTCTCTGCTGTAGCTCAAACATTAAGGCTAATGCACGGCTGCTGCTGCTCACTCTCATTTAAATGCCATTTACTCAGATCTAAAATCTGTGTGATCACATTTATTTTAACATGTGCTTACAGTTAGTGTTCAAGTAATTAAGTGTCCCCCCTGCAGGCTTTGAGATTAATCTGAAGTGAAGTCCATTAGAGAGCAAAGATGTAGGCCCCACACCCCGTAACCCCCACCCTTCGTCTCTTGTGCAGACAGAGCAGCTTCCCTTCCAGCAGCCTCCATCCTTTTTCTACCTCCTGTATGATGGCTTATTCAGACGCCCTAAAGGCTGAAGTAAAGGGAGGGAGGGTGCGGGGGAATGTGACTAGCTGATGGATCACCATGAAGCCTAAAGCAGCCAGCATATTCAGGTACTCGTGTGTCACAGAAAAAAATGCCCCCTGACTAACTGTGACATTCGTTTTCTTACTGAATATCATGTATCTGACTCATTCTGAAGCCTGGAGAAGGAGGAGGACGATGGGGGTTGGAGTCAGCCAAAGTAAGCTGTGATGTGTTTGTAGTGTAAGCTAAAACCGCCCTGACACGCCACTCTGTTGCTGATAAATGACCCCCAAATCACTTTTACTGAAGAGCGCTGCAGCAGGAGGGAAGAAAAACAGATCAGTCTGAAAACAGCTCAGATCCACAATCAGAGGAGACGCTCAGCTGCAGACGCTAAGTCTGCAGGGAATTAACAATAACGTAACACACTATAAATAATATCTGAGGAATTACGTGTTATATGAAAACCATTTATTCATTTTATTTCAGTTAGCAGCTGATTTAACACTCAATACAAATGCCTGACTTGTAATTTTTTAAGTGGTTTTTATCAGTAGTTTGTTCTGAAGGTCTTTCAGAGATTAGCAGATTTTTTACACTGATGTGACTAGTGCCTGAAAACCTTACATTACAGTTTTTACCAATGTTTAGTCCACTACCTCAGAAATCATTGAGGCATAAAGGGGTTTCAGATGTCTTAGGCAATGATTTTATTTTATTTTTTATCAGAAACTATGTAACAATAATGAACAAAACCTATAGTATGTTTAATGCTTCCAAACATAAATAGAAATGACTAAAAATAAAAGTAGAAGAGTGCCCAGTGTTTTCTATGGTTTGCACAGACTTTTAGTAATTTTCCCTATAACTTCTGAAAACGCAGTGATGGGTTTCTAAATTATTTTGTTCAATTAATGTGAGTGTTTGATACTTCACAACTGCTTGACACTGATTCTGACTAAACTTATGCTGTTTTGTCACAGTTAGTTTCTCTATTTCTATTTGCTGTATTATATGCTTCAGATAACATTTTTTTGACTGAGTTCAAGTTCAGACACGTTTTTTCACTTTTATCAGACCAAAATGAAGCTCTTCGTCCATTTGCAAACTGAAATCAGACTTTTCATTTTGCTTTTGTGGAATGGCTTTTTGTCCCATTTTGTATATCAGTTTTTTCACTGTGATTAATGACACAAATTCAACCACCATTTTTACAAGGCACTTTGCTTATGCTCTGGAGTTAATGCCCACATTTTCCCTGAAACACATCAGTTTTTGGGGCACAGAACTTGTCTCCATCCTAAAGGGCGTGATGGCTGCAAATACTCATGTTTTGAATATTTGCAAAATAATTCTTGAGACAGATAAACATGGTTTCTCGAGGGAACTGGGAATTGTACCCTAGAATGGAACAGACTTGTTCAGGTTCACGATTCTCTTGTTGATATCTTGGCTCATTTATTTCCCCTTTTCTGTGATGTCAACACAAGGAAGCAGTGTGTTAGAAGTGCCGCCTTGACCAGTTGACAGTTCAGTGTGCAAACCTCTGAATATAATCTAGACTTTCAAGCAAAAGTTTTCAAAAAGTTATATTTTATTGGGTCCAATAAAAAATGTTTTTGTGACTATTTGACCAGAGTAGAAAGAGCGTTGGCATCTAAAGAAAGACTATAATTAGTTCCTTAATTAATAAAACTTAATTACTGAAAGTTTAACTGAATTTTATAGGAAGTAAATGTTTTAGCAAATTTAGACCTTGTTGAGGTCTAAAGTCACCACCAACGCCCAGCAGACAGAGGACAAAGACTGCAACGAGCCCCAAAGCCCTCACGTGATTTTCATCAGACAGGAAGATGCTTTCTTAGTTTGTGCCAAGCTTTGCTTTCTTCCAGAACCCTCCCAGTCGTCCCAGTTGGCACTCATCACACCTCAGATGTTTCTCTCCTCCCTTGAGGTCACAAAGGAAGAGGCCTACTGGACGGCCGGAAAGTCTGAGACTCACTGTTCACCTCCACACAACACACACACTAATATTTCTCTGTCCGTCCTGGAAGGAAGCCGAGCAAGAGAAGAATGGGCTTTTACGTAGAGGCCATTTCCTGTCACCACAGTGGCATGCACGTGCAAAAACACACAACAATCATGGTTACAAAAGTCAAATATGAGTATACACACTCACCTTTGCCAGTGTGTGTATTTTTCCTCTCTGGAGAGCAGTGTGTATCCGCTGCATAACAGAGCTGTCAGCAGAAAACTGCGAGCAGTGAGATGGACAAATGAGCTCGGTTCTCACACTGTAACTCTGAAACAAAGCAAAAGAAAGTTCATCTAAATAAAAGCTGCACTCATTGTTTAACTGGTCAAAACCTCAAGCAAGCTTGTTCTGTCTGATTAAATGCAAAACAGCAAAAAAAACTTATCAACAAACCTGACTGACCCCATCATCACATACTTAGTCTGAGCTTCTAGAGTTTGACTTTTGTCTCTTGTAAAATGATATTTATTTCTTTTTCAAGATGCTCCAAACTGAAGAAAACCATATAAAATCAGATTTAGCAGAATCTCTCCATTCCTCTCAATTTTAAACCTGCTCCTTCCAAATGCGATGCAGCACTACGAACATCTGACCATGGTGCAGCTCTCTTATCTTTTAAAGTGCTTTAAATGTTTCACATAATTTGACTTCAATCATGCTGCATCTGACCAGTTATAGGAGGTGTGACTGACCACTTCAAAAAGTACAAATATAAAAACTAAACCATATCTGAGTTCAACAATAACAATATTAAAATACTAAAATATAAATATAAAAATACTTTTCATATACTTAGAATGTGTTATTGTGTGTTTTTTTGGGTTAGGTAACCTGAGAACTCGAGAAAAAAAAATGCTGAAATGAGAGAAATTCATATTTATTATTCCCTTCTGTTTCTCTTCTCTCCTGCAGCAGATCTCTCAGCTCCTCTCCCTGCTCCGTCAGGGTCAGCTGCAACCAAGGACAAACTTCCGCGGAAACAAGTATTCCCATCGGAACGGCAGGTATGTAAGAAATTTCCCCTTTTACCCTCTGAAGTTGATTGTTATTATTATTTTTCTTTTTAAAGACGAGGTCCAGATTTTTCTAAACCATACCCCTTGCCTGAGTAAGCTGCAGGAGTTCTGTCTTTGATTATTATCCAAGTTATTGTGTAGGCACATCATATTACTGGTTGTAATTCATCAAATATCCTTTAGGGGTTAGAAGCTATTGAAAACCAAAAAATCAGGTACTTAAAAAATAAAAATATCACACAATGAAAACAAGAACAGAATTTTAAATTAGAAATTTTGGCCTTTCAAACAGAACATGTACTTAATATACTATATGTTTACTAGCTAGTTTTCAATTAGTTGCAGCTCTGTTGCAGATTGGTATAAATATAATCAGGGTGCTGCTCTCTAGGAAGCCCAGGTCACTTTATTACCAGCCTTTAGTCCATCTGGACGACTGGGTCTGGTGTTTCTCATCTTCATAATACCCACAGATTCTCTTTGAAGTTTTTGTTAGACAAGTATTTTGGCCAATCAAGCATGGTGATTCTGTCACACTTTTGACAGCTTGCGCAGGTGTTAAGTCCTCCTGGAAAATAAAGTCGGCGTCTACATAAAAAGTGGTCCAGAAATAGCTAACAGATAGCTAAATGGACTGAATTTATATCACACTTTTCTAGTCATACTGACCACCCAAAGCACTAAAGCCATATTCATCTATTTGCATTCACAAAGATGCACACATTTATATACTGATATGCAGATTAATAGGCAACATGGGATTAAGTGCCTTACCCAGGAGCACATGAACATGTTACAGGAGGAAGCTGGATTTAATGTTGAACAAACAAAACAACCACTTGCAATCTGAAGTAGTTGTCTTGTCTTGACATTTTACTTAATGAAACAGAGTGGACCAACTCCACACTCTTCTCTCCTCATTCAGACTCTTTAGAACTTGATTTCTAAATAAAATATAAACTTACTTTCATCTGAAAAGAGGGCTATGGACCACCAAACAAGGATCCAGTCCTTTTATTCCTTGGCACAAGTAAGGAGCTCAAGATGTTCTCTCTGGCTCAAGAGTGGCTTACCATTAGAAACGCCAGTGAAATATTCATTTATATACTTAGGTACAACACTCATTGAACAGTTACCTTCTTTAGAAATTTTCTTTGTTTTCTGGTTCACATATTAAATATTTTTTTTTCTTAGGTACAAGAAGTATTTATCAAAATTACCTGAGATAAATGCTTTGAATACATAACTGTGTGTAAATAATATGCACAATTTTCACTTTTTAGATTAAATTACTCAAATTAATCTACTTTCATTGATATATTGTAATCTATTGAAATGTAGCTATATAAGGAGATAAAATCCTCGCAGCACCTTGCAGGTCTGCTGTGTCCTCCTGCTGACCTCTGAGTCCACTCAACCTTGAAACCCTCAGAAATCCAGCAGGAAAGATTCAGGATTGTGGTTTTTTTTCTCTTTTCTTTTCATCAGCTGAGGTTTGTGTTAGCGCCAGCTGGCTGCAGGTCTCAGGTTGTGATCATCGGTGCGCTTTCAGATCAAACGAGGATTCCTCTGTTAGGACACACTAACATTAAAGGAGAATGCCACCAATTTAAAGAACTTACAGATGTTTTTTCATGAGCTGTTGTGATGGAGATTGAAGTGTACTGCAGAGGAGATCAGGTTTTATTGCCTGCAAGGTCTCTTGTATGCTGCTGAGGTAAACTTTAAAATAAACTTTTCAAAGCCAAAGTATGGACTGCACGTACAGTTGCTTTGTTATCTGTCCTTCAACCTTTAACTTTTGTTTATACTTTAAGTGGTCAAAGACCAAAACTGAAACAGGTAAATGCCTTCTGCTGTATTTCTGACCAACTGACCTGCTGAGACTGAAATAACAGCAACAGACAAACAGGACAAAAAGGCAAACAGTCAAAGTCACAGGAAGAGTGTCTCCTAACCTCAGAGAGTTGAAGTGCTTTTGTGCATGAAGGCAGGTTAAAACGGCTTTGTTGGAGTGATTGAGATTTGCTGACAGTTACCCCTACCTCAGTGTTGATTAGAGATGAGATGTGAGCTGACGTCACCTTGATGCACACAGTGCTTCAGTTTGCACACACAAAGGCCTTCCTATACTCATGAAGACCTTTGAACAAACTTGTTCTTTATCAGATTAAAATAATTCTTTTGTCTTTTTATGAGCTCAGTCTCTTCAGGCTTCAATGAGAGTAAAAAAACTAAATATCAAAACTATTCAAAAAGATCTTTTATCCTGCTTGTGATTTTGTGTGGCTATAAATGATTTGTATCCAACAAATCATTGGATTGTTCATCAATACAAGAACAGTAAACTTGTTTTTGGCTGCAGTTGCTGGGTAGATAAATCTTTGAAGGATGATTGCATGCTAATAGGTTGCTAAAACAAGGTTTGATTGACTTTTACTGGAAAAGTTGATACAACTTGAACTGAAAAGAAATAATGCTTATTGTAAAGAAACGCATTATGTAAACATCACAGTAAACACTTAAATTACGATGGATGTTTCAAGTAAAAACCAAAGCAACAATTAGGGAAAATAAACACATTTTTTTGACAAATCTTGAATGAATATTTACAAAATGAAAGCAAATGTACCTTCTAACTAAAGTTAAACATTAGTTTTTACTGTATAACTTCTGTGATTTTGATACATTCAGTCGATTCCCACTTTTTGCAGTATAAATAAAGTTAAATAAATTAACAAAGATACCTGGGAATGAGAATATTCATTTAAAACAGATTTCAGTCAAATTTAGTATAATTAAAGGGGTACACAACTACTGCTGGTTTTAGCTACAGCTGGCTTGAACTGTGCAATTTATGATATTCATCTGGTCCATTTAATTACCTAGTTTTGCTTCTTTTTTTTAAATGTCATCCAACTGTTGTGCAATTTCCAAGGATCTTTATCCATTTCTGTTCACTACAGATAAGAACTTTTCAAACTTCAGTCTTTCAATTTACAGGATCTGGATATTTGATATATTTGATTTTAAAAATGGCAAATCAGACAAAATTAATCAACATTTTCTTATATTTGTCTGCAGATATGGAGGTCACGACTGCTCAGATTGGCAGAGCACCAAAGACAGTGGGCATGGAGAGAGTGAGGCTGGTGATGTGGACTGGGAAGCAGGAAGAGACTCACCCATAGATCCACAGCTGGAAGAAGGCCTCAATAACCTGCTCAACAGCCCAGGTAACATGTTATAAGATACATTTGAAAAAGAAATCACACTTACAGAAGATGTTAGCGCAAACTTAATATGGTATGTTCTAAATTTAAGTTCGCACACCCAAAACAATGAACATTATTTGGTATATCAATAATTTCTTGGGTAATTCTGAGTATAAGCTGAAGATATTAAGCATATTTTATTACCAATAATTTATTACCAAGAAACCGCACTTTAAAAAGCCGCTTAAAGTGTGTTTTTTTCCAGAGACGTGAATGACTGTTCTAATTGTAGGTCTTCAATAAAAAGTATTATTTCAGCTGAAGAGTCATTCAAGTAAAATAAAGCTGATGTCTTTAAACACAGCAAAAGTGGATTTTGTATGTATTGTTAACAACATGAATTCTACCAGTTGTGAATGTTATGGGTGCTTATGCCTATTTTTGGTCTGTTACTTGCTGTTTTATTGTTTTGGTTCAATCTTTCTAGGGTTTTAAAAACCCTGGGTCAATGTAAAATCCCCAGATTAAAAATGGAGTTGTCTGCACGGGCTGTGACATACTTTGGCTCGTGCAGACAACATACAGACTGCTCTCTTACAATCAACATGTCAGAAAGAAGAAAACAGGAAGGCAGCAGGAAATAACAGGAAAACAGTCTTCCTCTGGAATCTCTGCACCCATTCATAACATTTTTCAGATTCAAACTGATGATTGTGTTACTAACCACATCAACAACACCAGATACTGTGTGTGACGCTGACAAAATGTACAAAGAATTAATAAACAAAATAAAAAATAACTGTCAGTTAATATATAGAAAATCTGAAGACTAATAAAATATGTAAGTTTTGCTATTTCCAAACCACTTTGATCAAACTACAAATGTGGAAGTTCCACCATGCTTCTTAATTTGTGTCCCATTATCAAATTGCCATTTTATGACAAATTATTCTGAAATTCATTGCCACTTGAGTATGATGGTGAGTATTGCAGCTGGACAATGAATACAGCATATATGGATTTATGTGAAAAATTCCCAAAGAAACAATATTGCAGAATCAATTGGGAGAGAAGAGTTTTTCTTGTATATCCAAACTATAAAGTTTTTGTGTCTTCAACCTGGAAGAAGATCATTAGACATTTGTGTTTGGATGTATTGGCGAGTCTTCATCAAACTAACCAACATGCTTCAGCTGCTAAACCTCAAACACACTTGCAACTCATTGTTTAGCCGGGACTTTCTCAGTGGCATGAAGAACACAGGCGTCTGAGTGCACACAGTTCGTGTGTTAAACAGTTTCTTCCTGGTATTGTGGTTTGGAGGCTGCAGGAGCCTCCAGGCGATCAGGGGGGTTTACTGCCTGATGATGGCGGGCCAAGCTTCACTTTATGACTCGTCGGAAGAGAGAGAAACAAAAGAGTGAGTGGGAGTGTGTTTTTCTTGTGTGTGTGATGGTTGACTCATCTTTTGGCCTGAAGGGGCTGAAATGAGTGTAATGCACACCTGAGACCTGGGATCAAGCAGGTTGTGTTGAAAGCTGCATTATTCTACAGCATTATTCCTTTTCTTTACTTGAATGATTCACAGACAAAATTTGCCTCTTTCTTTACATTTTAGGGTAAAAATATGTGTAGTTTAGTCGGGTCAAAACTCCACACAGAGAAACAGTTGATTACCAAAATTAAAGGCTATGTTGAACTTATTTTACAACCAACAAACACTGAATGAATGATAAAAAATTTTATATCTGAAGAATAGCCTAAAACTTTGAATTTCTCGTCCTTTAAGGATAATTTGTATGATGAAGGATTGTTGTGTTAATGCTGCTACACAATGAGTGGAAAGGAGAAGTTTGAAGGGGTTAACTCAGGGGCGGTTTAAACCACTCTGGGTGAAAACGTCAGTGTGTGTTGGTGTGTGTGATGGTACATTACAGTCCCCACATCTGGTTGTGGTTAGATGAAGGAGACCAACAGTTTTTGATTAGTCAAAGCTGAGAAAGATTTTAATCAATTACATTCATTTAGTGGCTGATGGGACAGCCTATTTCTGGATTTTCATACAGATGCCATAGTGCAATGAAATATGTAGTCTCTCCTTATTGTGAGGAAAACATCTGTCTAGGTTTACAAACTATTTTTCACTTTTAAATGTCTCATTTATTAAACACCAAACTCAAAGTCTGTCATTGTGCAGCGAGAGCCAAAACCCTCCCCTATTATAAATGATTAATCTCCACATAAATAGTATCAATAATACAAGTGAAATTAATTTGGTCCACAGTGTAATTAAGCACATTTTATTTAGATAACACTTTTCACAGACCATGCTTCAGAGTGTAGCATAAAATATGTAAAGTTGAAGTGAAAACCTAATTTTAAAAAAATTCTCAAAATTAAAAACAAATATTTGAAAAGGTAAGAGATGTAGGTGCATTGTGTTAAGGCAAAATGGACAGATGGATGGATGGATGGATGGATGGATGGATGGATGGATGGATAAATAGTTCATTCAATTCAATTCAGTTCAATTCAGTTCAATTCAGTTTGAAATACCATAATCAACATGTCATGAAAACATAAGCAGCAAACTTCTTCCAGCAGAAAATGTCCTTCTGGCTTGTTGTATCAGCAGAGTATAATCTATATTTTGTGACTTAACATGAAATCTGTATATTTAAAGTACAGTAATAAATTAAAATTAGTGTTACAATGTTTATTACCATTGACCAGGTACTAAACAGACTTTTCAGTGTTTTGTTTTTATTGGTCTAATGCAGTATTCAAATCTTAAATGTGTTTTCATTGGCTGTGGGCAGAATATCATAATCATATCATAACAGAAACCAAACCTTTAAAATATCAGGTTATGTGAGTATAATTAATCCATATTGTATTTAAGTTAATGAACTGAGTTACTAATAAATGAACTTTTCAGTAATCTAATGCATTAAATATGTTCATTTTTACATGATGTATTACAATAGAATATAATAAAATGGTTATTTTATTCCAGTAATTCTATTCAAAATATGAAAGTTCTCTATTTCATAGATTCATTAGACACATACTGATATATTTTATATTGCCTTTATATACTGTATATATATAAAGGCATTTCTATTACAAATTTTAATCCAATAAGTGATTTGATCTTAGATTTTTGTGCAGTTAACTTTGAATGTCCAGTAGCAGTATTTTAAATGAATATCTGAGAATATTTTCAGACAGTAAAACCTAGAAGATTATTTTTAGAAAAAGACAGGGTTGCACAGAGCTAAATCTGACTCAGTCCTTTTCATACTAGAACAGATTCCAGCTACATGTCGAGAAAAACTTTCATGTTTTTCAACTAAATTAGATCAGATGAAACCTAAATAGCTTAAAGAGGAACTCAAGCTGTCACAGCAGGAAGAGCAGCACATAAACAGGATGAAGTAATGGGGAGCAAGGAAAAAGATTAGGAGATTTAAACAAAACATTAGTGAATGCATGAAATGAGCCATATAATCATCTGTGGCCCGCTTGTTTGTGAGTCAGAAGCTGGGCTTGCTGTGTTTTCCACGCAGACACACCCGGTGTTTACGCCTTTTAAAGGGACTGAACTCTCCGGCTGCAGGAGGTTTGTTGCTTCAGTGAGGACGTGATGTTTAATGCATGCTCAGAAGAGGAAAGGATGCCAGAGATGGCAGGAAGCTCCTGTTAACATCAGCCAGATAAAACCCCTGTGTTGTTTCCTGATTTTCCTGCCTTGTTCTCAGCGAGGAGGCACATAGAAACCAGCAGGACACATAAAAGGGTACTTTATTTCAATTTGACCAGCTCTTGTAGAGTTGGATGTGCAACAAACTCAGATTTTAGTTTTAGTTACACAACTACAAGGAGGTGGAGAGATTCTCAAAAAACTCTGACTAGTGCCGTACTTGCATAAATAGTGGCCAGAATGAGGCTACCATTGTCCCACAGTGTCAATAAATACTCTTCTAAAACAAAGTCAATTCTAAAAAAAAGATAACATAGAATAAATCACTAATGTGATATCACTTTATCTGGGAAATAAGATTTAAAGCATGCTGTTAATTCTTGTGTTGATCTAATGTGTTTCTTATGTCTATAAAAAACATGAAATGCTGCTGTTTGCCTGCTTTAATTAATAGAATACAGTTTCCCTAAATCTGAAACTGTGTCTTAATGAATTTTTGTTCTGCCTAAATTAACACGCTTTCACATGCAGTTCAGGGCTCCTGGACTGCATAGTCATTCAATTTAGAATTAAATCACACATTGCCTTCCAATAACTAAACATGCATGTTAGCTTTAATATTCTAATCACAGTCAGATGCCTTCCACATGTTCACCTTGCTGATGAAAAGAAACCTTTGACTTGGTAAGTAATCTTAACACTTCGAACTGTTTTCTGTCAACAAAGTGTTCAGAATCCCAGTAGTTGCACAAAATGTCTTTCTTTTTGTTTACAGATGATGTTTTCTCAGAGATCAGTGACCCCGCCTGGATGGCCAGGCTCTCCCTGCCACTCACAGCCGATTACCACGACAACGTCTTTGTCCCCAATGGTCCTCCGTCTCCTGAAAGCGAGCTTCCGCCGCGGGATGGCCTGAACTCCACCTCGTCATTCTCCACCTTTGGTAAATGTTTCAAAAGCTACAAATTAGAGTTATTTCAAGATACGGTATCCGTCCCCTAGAACATTTCTACATATTTTTCTTCAACTGCAACAACCTTTAAAGTATTTTATTGGTATTTTATGTGATAGACCCACACAAACCAGTGCAAAACATTTAAGTGGAGGGAAAGAGATTAAAACACAATCCTTAACAAATAAATATCCAAGAAGTGTGGTATGCATTTTGGATTTTACAGCCATGTTTTAATGCAATGCAGCTGGAAATTTTTTCACCTTCTTTGCACATAAAAAAGGGATAGTTTTAATGCTTTTTTTTACATGTCTTAATACTAGTAAGATTGGACAATGTACGTAAGCAATAATTATCAAATAAAATGGAGATTCAGAGTTCGATTTAGATCCTGGCTTTATTCAAATTTATTCTGCTGGGTGTCTGACTGGTTGTTTCAGGTTGTAGTCCTGCTGGAAGATACACCTCAGTCTCAGTATTAAGCCTTTAACAACAGTTTTGCCCTCTACGCCATCCATTGTCTCATCGATGCTGATCAGCTTCTCTTTTCCTGCTAATGAAAACTATGTCCCCACCGCCTGATGCTGCCACTACCATGCTTCACAGTGGGAATGTGCAGAATTAGTTTTTCTTACTTGGAAAAAAATGTAAGAAAAAAATAAACAATTTCCACTTCACAATTGTGTTCTACATTTGTGTTGCTGTATCACATAAAATCCTAAACTGTCACTGATTTGAAGAAGTGGAAAAACAGCAACAGCCACTGTAAATTGTGAGTTCACCCAGTGGCATATATGAATCCAGACTGGTTAAAAATTAATTTCTCATGTCTTGTATGTATCTTATTGTAAACATGCTTTCCATTCAGTGCTGCCAGGGAGAAACTTTCCAACCTCTCACTCTTTTTCAGGTAAAACTCCAGAGAAAGATGGCCATCTGGGCGGAGCTTTGCTGTCCGAGGTCAGCACATTGTTTGAGATGCTGATGACTCAGAAGGCCGACGCCCACCCAGGCCCTCGGCCTGATGTCCTGTACAGGCTGTCAGCAGCGTACCGACGCTCTCTGGGTCTGGACGCGACAGCAACAGCTGGAGGCAGCGCCCAAAAGAACTGCTCTGAAAAGAGGCCGGCCATGGCTGTGGCCTCAAAACATCAATACCAATGACTGTTACATGCATTCAAACATCGCAGAAGACTAAACAGAGTGGGGACCAGAATGACAGAAGTGTTGGGGTTAAAGAAATTAAAGTATAAAGCCATGA
Organism: Xiphophorus maculatus; assembly: GCF_002775205.1. Classification (NCBI taxonomy): domain Eukaryota; kingdom Metazoa; phylum Chordata; class Actinopteri; order Cyprinodontiformes; family Poeciliidae; genus Xiphophorus; species Xiphophorus maculatus. Next base: position 13,327,555 of record NC_036465.1, on the reverse strand, counting down.
ATTGAAAATTAAGTAACTTTAAAAGCTCATTTTCAGTAGTTCTGTGCAAATACCAGGGAAGACCCAAGTATGCCTTCAAAGTGGTCAATTTTCCAGCTTTTGGCTGATTTCTTAGCAGAGTTAAAAATCCAACTTTCTTCATTATTACCACTAATGTGGAACTGAAATAAAGCATGTGTACTTCTTTACTTATAAACCTTTTTTATCTTTAGACTCATGGAGAATGAGGTACGAGGTGTTCAGTTGGTTGCAGACTGTAGTATATGTTGCTAGATGTCACTGTATCACACACTAGAGCTCACAAATGCAAAACAAAAATAACCGAAGACGAGAGCAGCAACAGTGTTATTTTAAATTTTTTAACCACTCTAATGGATTTACTGTTAAATAAGGATAAAAATTTACAGAGTAATTATATACATTTGTTTAGCATTGTTTTTAAGAATGTAATAGCACAACCAAAAAAGTGGGGAAAAAAAATCAAGATAATTTTTACAAGTCATTGATTCCTGAGTGGTATTTTAAATACTAGAACAAATGGTTGGAAAATAATATGAAATTCATTGACAATAAGTCAGTTATGCACAACAAATAATAATTAATCCACAAAAGTGTCTGGTTCTAGAAATCAGAACAATATTAGCTATTTTTATTTTAATCTTTAAATATTTGGTGCCACATTGAACTTTGCGCGGCTTTTTTGTCTTATATAGTTTTTAGCTTTCAAAACATTTTCATGGAAAAAGGAGGCAGTTTGTCAATCGCAATGCAGATGAGAAAAGAAAGATCTTTTTTAATCTACAGAGGATATCAAATTAAAGATCTACATTTTTCCATTTATATCAAATCATAGATACATTTTATAATTGCAAACTGTGAAGTTTACTCTTTGCAACTGTTAATTTTCCAGTTACAGAAAACACTTTTTTCATCATGCTGGCTGTTTGAACAGAAATAAATCTGTTTAGATTTGCATCTAAAGGGTTGAAGCATTTTTGAAAGGAGTGAAATCCTGCAAAATGTTGCTTACAAAGCAGGAAAGGAGGCAGGTTATCTCTGTCTGTCAAAATCTGATAAAGTCCAAAGGGAACAGAGAGAAATGTTTTCATTTTCTTTTTCCTCTGAACTAAAATCGAGCTGAAATCCAAAAAGAAGAACAGGCCAAAGATTGTGATTGTTTAAATTCCCTAAAAGTGTCTTACATGTAGTTGTTTCTGTTGATCAAGCAGCACTTTGTACATATTTTTTGTTAAACTTTTCTTCAGTATGAAAATGTATTTTAAATGGAAACTAACTTTTGTAACATTTACAATAAAATGTGAATCTTTATACTCTGTCCATCTGAACTATAGAAGAGTCAGTTTGCATAAACATTAACATATATTTCTATTACAGAGACAGCCTCTTTCCTTTTGGCTTTCTCACTGGGTCATTTCAGGTCAAACAGGGTCACTCGGTCTCGTTTCAATTGACACATGGTCAAAACCCAAATGGACCTAAATGACAAACTCTCCTGGGATTTAGAGATCGAGTCCAGTCTATTTGTTAGAGCAGTGCGCCCTCTGCAGTTCAAAAAATGCTGTTACACTCCATGAAGATGGCAAAAATGCTCATCCACACAAAAGGAAAACACTATTGATCACCTATTTAAAAGTAGCAAAAAAATTAAATAGGAAAGCAAAAAATCTAACAAATGAATAAAATTGAATATTTCTGATTAGCATGAATCCAAAACCAGGATTATATTTTCAAACGTATTTGAATCTATCATAACTTTCCTAATGACAGGGAGAAGAACCAACATTTTATTTAAATATTCAACAGCCACTGCATCCAAATTGCCACATTCAAGTTTGATTGAAATTTGTAGCAGATCACTTGGACAGGCAAAATGGCTTCTGAAGGTTTATGATCTGGCCTAAAATGTACTTGGAGAAGTCGAGTCTCAAGGTTCCTTTATCAGTCTCCAATAGGAGAAATTTCTGATCAAATAAAAAATCTTAAAACACATATTTGTCTTCACTCTTCTTCATTCAATCTGAAAGGTCACCAAACACGCATTCAAACTGGTTTTAGAATGGATAAAACAGGCAAACATTAAGCTTCTGATTATGTTTAAAAACCACGACAGAAAATCAAACCCTTTAATTGAATTGTACAAAATCTGGAGAGACGAAAGGTTGAATATTCAGTCAGTCTACAAAAAGTGTATGGCTTCTCTGCATCTTACTTAGGGACAAGTAATCGACATTAGTGGGACTAAATATATATGTTTAAGAGTTTATGTACAATAAAGTCCCTGTCTGGATTAGAAAATATCTACAGCATGCTGAAAGTTATGTTTTATTCAACATTTGTCTCAAAAATGAAGCAAACTTCTCACAGGAACTGTATTTATCCCAGTATATTTACACTGTTTTCTAACTGCGAATAGGCAAAAGAAGACACAACTAACAGAATTACAAAACTAGAAACTATGGAACTTATGAAAAGCTTTTTGTTCAATAATTAAATGGTATCAAGCATTACTTTGCATCCTCTGAACACCATTAAGAGTATGGGCAGACATGTTTAACAGTGAATGACTGCTTTCCAGTGTTACCTGGTTTCTAATAAACACCACTGAAACACAACTTCTGTTGCCACTGCACATTTAATAAATATGAGCAAACATTTTATAGATGTCACCTGTTATGGTAAAGATGAGAGAAATTAATACCAGGTGTTTTCTAAGCTCCAGGCCATTAATTTACACTGGTAAGTGGCCGGATGATAAAAAGTCATCTAGTATTTATTTAGTACAATTATACATTTCATTTGCACTCAAATATTTGCAAAACTGTCTAACAAGCCAACAAATGTGCACTTTTTTATACAAAAAATGTGATTGATCCCTAATTTTGAAGATTATTGAAGGGTCTGCACTAACACGAATGTTTCAAGGGAAATAATAGAATTTCCTTTGCAGTAAGAAAAAGAAAAGAAAGTTTATTTTTAGCCAGGTTAATCAAATATGCAAATGAATGAGGCAGTTTAATCACATTAAATTACAATCAATACAATTCAAAATAAATATTTCAAAAATACAAGAACGAGAACATTTTAAGCTGAGGCTAATGTGTTTAAATTTGAATAAAAATATAAACAGATTTAACATAAAAAATGCTCTCTTTGATAAGCAGGAAACCTATTTCAGACCCACCAGAAGAGACTGGAACCACTAAATATGAGAGAATCATGAAAGATCCCATAGTTTTCTATATCTCACTCATTGACTGCTGGAGACCCTGCAAAGATAAAAATGTTAGATAATCAATGGCTAGATGGATATCTCATTTTTATAACAGTACATTTGCTAATTAGGTTGACAAAGTTATTTCAGCAGCTCACTTCCAAAGTATCACCTGACCAATGACTATACACAGTTGATAATTTCTGGCAAAATACAGCAAAAACATTTATCTCTGATTAAATATCTTGTTTATGTCTATTAAGCTTTTAAAGGTCTTTGCAATCAAATGATTTGCAGATTATTTCTGAGCAGGGAAATCTGAACAGCTTCTCCCAGAACTTTTTGTTTCGGATGCATAAACTGCAGAGAACAAATCCAAAATGCTCTCTCCTGAATATCCCTGGTTGTTTGCCACTGTTTCTATGACCGAGTGTGCAATTGGAAGGAGTTAACTTCTTTCTGTTTGGCTTTAGATATGCTACTGGAAACATCTACTAACCTCTGTGCATTTAAAGGAATCTCAGTCTTCAGAGGAAATAATAATTTAAAGATATACCGGCCTAGCCTGAGAAGCAATAACCTGCTTCTTTCATATTCCAGTCGAAGAACAAGCAGGAAGGAAGAGACAGGATAAATCTGGAAACTGCTAATGCGCTCTCTACTGTTAAATGTGCCACATGCGAGCTACTGAGAGACAAAGAAACCAAAAAAGTCCAATAAAAGCTTGATTAAAAACAACATTATTATTTTCTTTGTAAAGAGCAATAACGCGGCCAAAAAAAAAAAAAATCAAACATAAATGTGGTATGTTTGCGCTTTGAGTGAACCCCAGGAGGTTAAAGAAGATTCACCTGCTGTGGAATAATCCACAGCCAAGCCATCCCTAGATACATGCAAACATCTAATAAAAAAGCAACTATGGAACAACAGGTGTTTAATATTTTTCAACCTTCGCTAAGAAATAGAGAGACGCAGACAAGAATTGTTTGGAGTAAAAAAAAAAACAATTGTGCTTCATTTGCACACAAAGTATTTTGGATTGTTTTCCTTCATTTTATTACAGCTTTACATCAGTTATGCTGTAGTATATCGGATGTTCTTTAGTTATTGTCACGCGTCACGCACCGTCTTTATTTGATTCCATCTACGATGCATCACACGACGCCGACGTTTTCGGTCTGTGCTCGCAGAACCTGAAAGCAAAAAGTGCAAGTGTAAGTAAACCATTCAGACAAATGCTAACTAAACTGTGCACTCATAATAAAATATATGTCTAAATAAAATTAATAACTTAAGCTTAAAGTAAACTCTAACTAATGTTAATGTAAATTAAGAAAAAATATCTAAATAAATACTAACATCCACCACAGGAGGCACAAACAGCAAAAAAAACTGCTTTTCAGATCTTCTTGGTGCTGTTAGATTTGGCATTTTTTTAACATTTAAGTTGAAAAAGTTATAATATTCAAGAAATGAAGAAACGTCTGTAAAGGAAGAGAAAGGTCAGATGAAACTGTCGTGTATTTAAACTGCAAAAAATATATGCTCTTATGTGCTGTATGTTAGTTAATTAAATGATTTTTGCCACAGCTGCAAGAAACACTGGAGGGCAGCAGCATCACACAAATGAACAGCTGCAGCAGCAAAGGTCTGATCCAGATGATTCTAGTGCAGCTGAACAACAGGAAATGATTGATAATCAATCATATAGAAAAAATATGCTTGAGAAACATCTCATTGGTAAGACAGGACAGGGAAGAATATCTGTGCTTCTCGTTTTATTGAGCTGCTTTTCAAATAAACGACTGTAAGAAGACAATCCGCACAGATACTCCTGTCAGCTCCCTGCTGAGCTCTGCAGACGCACAGAGCAGTTTACAGCTGTTACTGCGGAGACAGTATGCACATGACACGGCGCACTGAAGCTGAGCTTTTTCGACTGACAGTTGTCTTGGATGTCTGTGCATCAGTGAGAGGAAACAAATCCGATTTGAACACATCAAGCTCAAAATTTTGTGGACTTAAGTTGTTGAGTTTCTGAGCAGTTTAGCTCCTCTGGAGTCAATTACAGTACTTCAAATTGGGTTTTATGAGAGAGACAAAATCAAATTTTGCCAAAGTTTAACAGGAAAGAAGAATCATATGCGACTTTTAAGTTTTATCCAATGAAAATCTAAAAAAAACTGTTGCATTTATTTGTATTCAGCGCCCTGCATTATGGCACCACTAAATGAAAGTGGAAGCAGTTTCCTTTAGAAGTTCCTCAATAATTAACAATACTTCAGTACAGCTATTCTGTGAAGAACTCTGAAGTTTGTGAAAGAACATTAATGAACAAAAGGCATCAAGACCAAGAAACAGGGAGAAAGTTGTACAAAATGTTATATTAGGACTGGGTTATGACACTCTGAATATCTTGCAGATACTCAGGCCAGCATTGACAAATGGAAAGAGTATGTGGCAGCTACAAACCTTGGTATGGTCATCCACTTAAACTTACAATCTGGGCAAGAACAGCATTAATCAGAGAAACAGCCAAAAAAACACTTAAAGATTGGGTTAAACTTCTCCTTTTTGTAAGCTGTACATTGCTTTTGTGGAGGTAAACCAATTCCTTACAACACCCTGATAACTTCAATAACAATACAATGGTTCTCTTTTCTTCAGACAAAGCAGCTTGTCAGAGTTCACTTAGCCTGTTAAAAACCAGCCCCTTCTTCTACTCTACTTGCTTCAATATTCAGAATACTGAGTCGCTACTGTATACTCTAATTCATTGCAGAAATAAGAACCGTACTCACTCCCCAGACCGCAGATTTTTCAAATTGGATGCATCAAGATCACCAGATCATCCACACTGGTGAACAACCATCATCCAATGGTTGTTCACCAGTGGAGGTTGGTAAACAGCCATCCTCCACTGTGAAGAGAGAAGTATCGAGCTGAACGAGGCATCAGTTAAGGTTAGTTCAATATTTGGAAGGCTGGCCAATACGAACTGGCTTTGTTTACTTCCTCCACTCCTATTTCTAAAACTGCAGGCAGACTACAATCTTTAAAAAGTGCAGAAAATCGCAGTCATCGTTCACAACTTCTCCTTTTGTTCACTGATTGGCCTGGTCGAAAATCAACAATAGACAATCCCAGTCAATGGGAGAAAGCCCAGGCTGGGTGGAGGTGAGAATTATTTCTGAGTGGAATTGCATGGGAAGGCAATGGCCAGGCTAGAGTTGATTATAAGATGGATGAAACTAAATATAACTCAACCCTGACAGAAAAACTATAAGGGGCTCCAAAGGGTTTGAGTCTGGGATGGAGGTTCATGTTCCAGCTGTACAACAAATCTAAACATTCAGCCAGAACTACAATGGGATGAGTTCAACATTTATTTATTTGAATGCCTCAGTCAAAGTCCAGACCTTGATCCACTTGACACTCAGTGGGTTAAAAATTCAAGTTTACAGGTGCCCTCCATCCTATTATGCTGGCCTTCAGTGAAGAATGTGAAAATAAACTTCAGGCTCTACATGTGCAAAAACTGGTAGAAGACGAGCCCAGAACACTTGAAGCTGTATTTGTATTAAACAGATGGTTTTCACAGGAGTCAAATATTGTCTCATGGGGGTGTGAACACAAATGAACCACACACTTTTCAGATTTTTTGTAAAATATTTTGCAAAACATTGTTTAAATTCCACTTATAAATTATGTAAAACTTTGTGTTGGTCTCTCACATTATATTCCAGTGGAATGCATTCAGAATTGTGATTGCAACAAAATGAAATGTGAAAAGGTCCAAGTAGACCTTTTGGATCCACCTGCACCTGCTCACAGATTCTCCACGGAAATGTGTTATTTTGAATGTTCAATTTTTTGTTATGGTCTCTGTAAAAACATATAACCAAAGGTCATTGAACCGTTAATCAAGCTAGATTGTCATAAATAGTTTGTGATCTGTATCTGTTAAAATCAGTTAATGTCACAAATACAAAACACATGGTCATGTGATGGACTAACAAGAGGTAAGACTTAAACAAACAAAAAAGTAAAAAATTGGTTAGTAAACTTATCATAAAATAATACAAAATGTACTAAGTACTTAAAACACCCAGCTGTAATCACAAATCAAAATTTGGTAGAAAAAAACATTGAAAACATTTACAGAATCATACAAAATTACTGAATTGATGCAAGAAAAAAATAATTGCTCAAAGACAAGAATGCATTTACAATATTCATGCAACTATTTAAGACTTCAACACAAGCACACAAACTCAACTACAACACATTATTAATAGAAAGAAAACCCTCAAAAGCAGAAGCTTGATATAGTATACGATAAACATTATGTTAAAATGTATAAAAATGGCTTCCAATCTGCTTAATAGAAAACCCAACTTTTGGAAAACAAAGAAAAGCTTGCAAAATTGTATCTATTTTTGTCAGTTTGCTTGTGTCAAATGTTTTTGTCTTTTTTCTCAAAAGTCTGAAAAGATCTAATCTTTTTTTCAGCAAACAGCAAGAGAGACAAAAAAAAATCGAACAGTCAAAGTTGTTGTATTGATTTTTAAAGCATGTTCTAACAACAACATTTGGTTTCTCACTTGAAACCAGAATTCTGCTCAGATTATTCTGTTACTTGATATCTTTATATATTTGTGAGAAGACTTTAATGTGTTTGTTTGAATGCACAAAGCGAGAGGCCTTCTGCATTGATAAAACCGACAAGGTGTAGATAAACACGACCAGGTAAACTCTGCTGGTGACAGGTGGCTTGGAGACAAAACAACAAACATCCAAACATACACGCCAACACGCACACGCCCGCATACACACACCGATGAGGACAAACCCCAACTGTAGAGGCTGATGTAAACGCCTGGCTGCCTGGAACAGTGTCGATGCAAAATGCTGCTATGCTCCATGGATCCTTCTGTTAGCTTAGTTTGTCTGAACAGCTGCAAGGAGATGAGCTTCACATTCTCTTCCATCCATCTTCTCAAACACTTATCCTGCTCTTGATTCAAAAACACCCAATTTATTCTGCCAATTTTTTCCCCCCACAGAGGCTGTCATAAACCCCGAGGCTCGCTTAAACAGCTGTGCTATCCAGCCTCATGACTGTTATTTCACAATCAAAGTCGTTGAGTTTGGCTTATTTACTTAAAATTTAACTTTGAAGGACCAAACAGTAAAAAAGCTTTTTTAAAAATTAAGAAAAAGGGTGAAAAGCTAAGAAGACAATCAAATGTGTTCATTAACTCAGTATGATCACTTAATAATAGAAGTTTTTACAGTTTCCTGCACTGGGAAACTGAGAATGCCTCAGTCAAAGTCCAGACCTTGATCCACTTGACACTCTGACATAAGAGCATGTTAACTATTCCACTTTGCTAAAATGTGCTTATATTGCATATTTAAAAACAACTAGTATTGACCAAATGCTGACAGAAATGTAAGAGAATCTATAGGTAAACTACCAATAAATCAATAAATAAATGGATGAGGATTATGCAACTAAATTCATAGCAACAAAGATAGGGGGCATATGAAGACGTAAAATCAAACAGTCTCAAATGCAATTGGGTAAAAGTTTATTTATTGCTGATATTTAAAGATTCAGTGGACAAAGCATATTTAGTTGTGAGGGGAATGCTGCTCCACTGCTTGTGGCTGAAGACATAAAATGATCAATTTTGAAAAATTTAGTCGAGATTCTATGTCCTCAAAGTTCTATAAAGACAACAAAACAGATAATAAGAGGTTTTTATTTTAGATTTTCTGTTAGGTTTGGTGAATTTCTCACAAAATGCAGTGACAACCATTACATTTGGGTGTTCAAAGTTCCCAATAAAAAACATGTTTGCCCTCAAAAATAACAAAAACATGATTTTCACTCTCAACACAGACCCAAAGTGTAAATGTAGCTTTTAATGGGTGCTCCTGCTCTGTGCGCCATTCACAACCTAAAATAGACAGTTTTTACAGGAGCCAAATTCTCAGTCCTTCATTCTCTGTGAAGGATGCATTCTGAGCATTTCTGATGGACACATTTGGTCCAGAAGAGACACTGCTTTCAGAGGTGGGATGCAAATAGACACAGCTGCAGAAAACCCAGATGGAAGCACAGAAATAATAAGAAAAAAAAACTCTCAAAGAATAAAAAACGAGGACCGGAGAAGCATGTCACAGTTGCTGAATTACCATGCTTCATTTGTCTGCCTCCAAACTCCCTCGTCCATGGAGCAGATTAATGTTTATTTGTTCTCCAGGCCTCTGTAGTGAAGAGAGCACGAGAGCTCCAGATTGTTTTTTTAGATGTGAGTTCAAAGGCTGTAAAGCTCAGTGACAGAGCAGACTGTGGTCAAACACCAGCACCCAGCAGACAGTTTACTCCTCACTAAACATTTATCAGACTAATGTTACTGCTGGTATACCCCAACATCACTTCTCATACTTTCCTTCTGTTATTATGGAAGATAGTATTTAGTTAAATTAAAATTTGTTTATTAATATGCCAGTTAGCAAATTTTCAGAGTGATGTATGAAATATACAAAAGTTATAATTCACATCTAAAGTAAAACTCCCATCCCAGACCCAAGTTATGCCACATTACAACCTCCACCATGTATTTTATAGACTGACATCAAGTAGAGCATAACTGTGAAGTAGGAGAAACATTATACATGACTTTCAACAAATCTCACAATTGAAAATCAGAAAAGGCGTGCAATTTGCATTTATCCCACAAGAGGTGGAACCAAGATTTGCTGTAATTGGCAACAAGTTATTTGTGGTATGTCTCCATCAACTTTGCACAACTAGGGATTAAAATATTTGTCCATTCCTTGCAAAATACTTTAAGGGGGGAATATTGTCTGTGGAATTTAATTTTGTGGATAAACTTGGCTTTACTCTCAAAAGTGATTGGAGTACAGTCTTTATGTAGAGTCCAGGTACTGTATATCCACCCCTCAATTTTTGACAGAATTTTGAAATTCATCAGGTAGCAGGCGGCTCAGTCTGTTGTTTCACTGCTGTGTACACTTTTGAGACTCACTGTAACTTAAGGCTTTCACAGCAGCTCAAAGCTGTCCTTTCAACTATAGTAGAAGACAACAGAGATAGAGAGCGGTGGCATCACTTCCTCCACCCACTACCACCACAGGAATGCAATTCTGTGGGATTTTAACCATACCACATTTCACTTAATCAAGATATCAGGAAATAGTGACAATGATGAGAAATTGAACTTGTTTGTTGGTCCCACAAGGCAAGAAACATTTGGAGGAAATAGCCTGAAAGGCTTCTTTAGGAAAAATATTTGGATTCGACTCGTCATTTGGATGGAGTGAACAGTCGGTCTGAATTGGTCCAAAATGCGAAGCCAAAGGACTGTTAACACACAAACATCCCACTCATATGCGATAAAGCGACATTTATATCCAAAAACATGTTTCCAGCAAGGAATCTAGTCCAGCAGCTTCAACTCCTCTGAATTTAAATGGGTTCATTCAACAAAGCAAGAAAAATAAAGAAAGTAATTCATTGAAAGGGAATTATCTTTTTCACTGTAAAAGCTTGGCAATCAGTTAAGAAAAATCTTCACTACATGAGACGAGACACCTGAAAGATTTTTCTGCATTTAAAGATCCACTTTAGAGTTTTTCTATCCTTGTATTGATAATCAAAAATGAGTGGAGAATGCTGATATGGTCGCCTCCCTGTTTTTATTAACAGCTTGGTTTGTCATCAGGCTCCACCATCACTTTAACCTCCTAATTAGGTGTCAGCTGACTCGCTCCGCTGCTGTTTTTTCTTCGGTTAAAGCCGAGGGCAAGATAGGGAGGAAATAATGAAAGATGGTGGTAAAGATGGAGGGAAAATTAAAGTGTCTGACAGAGACCGATAGATGGAGAGATTCTCAATAATCTAAAACCAGGATGAAAGGTAGCAAAGTGAGGCCTGGGGATGTAATTGATCTTTATTTTTTCAATTATTCATTGGCTTTAGCTAGTTTTTTCTCCTTCTATTCAGATTAATTTCTTGATTTCCATATATATAACTGTTTGTTTGATGAATGTATTGAGTGCAGGGATTTCTGCATCATGTGCAACTTATTCCACTAATTGTGCATGTAGATTACCAACCTTAAAATAACCAAGACCAGAAGAATGTATTTTTTTTAAATTCAAGTGCATTCTTGACAACTTGGTCACAGTTCCTTTGGATGGTACCCTAAAGTTTACAGTATGAAAGGACTAAAATGACCCTTTGTTAGATTCTTGGAGGCTCTATATTTATCTGGTTTACCACAAACTGCATCAGAGAATGCTGCCGGCAGCAACCAGATTTTTAGCAAGTTCGGTTGCATTGATTTGTCCAAATCTCCAGAATGAAAGTTGATTGACTGTTTCATCAATTCTTGGGTAGTAGTAGTGACCTCCAACAAGATGCATCGAAGAAGACAGGGGTAAATTAAACAAAAGAAAATCTGTTGTCTTTAACTCATATTAAAAACTGTTCACCGTTCTAGGATACTTTAAGGTTTTTTGCTTTTATAAATCAATCATGATCAACATTTCTTTTTCGACAAAAACATTTACAAAAACAACTGTCATGTAAAAATGAAATGGGATTTCAACAAAATAATGACTTAATAAAAATATTTAACATAAAATGATTGCATAAATATTCATACCACTCAAGTAACTAATTGGTAGATGCACCTTTTATCGTGAAGAAGAACAAATTTTGTCGATCATGATTGATTTGTGAAACATCAAAGGGTGTGAATATGTTTACAGGCACTGTAAGTGAGCAGCATCCACCCCAGATTAATGGTTGCAAGGATGACTTTCCCCATCGAGGGGTCAGCCTGTTCAAACCAATGAGTTTCCCAAGCTGCATTTTCTTCCCAATATTTCAGAAATGCTTTATGAAAAAAAAAAAAATCCATGAATAGTTGAATCTTACTCAGATATTTGGAGCTACACCCACATAAAATTCATGAATACTGAACTGTGAAATGGCAGAATTTTGTTTTAGCCAAAGTTACTAAGAGATATTGTGGAAGCTTTCAAAGAGCTACTTGTGACTCCGCAGGTTGCAAACCCAGGCTGCAGACAACAAGTCCCTCTAATCCCTTAGGCTACCTTATTGGTTGCTTACGGCAGTCCATCTTAAAAAGTGGTCTTGATCATTTTTCCTGCTTTTCTGGGAGGTTTTTCCACTTATTTTAAGTCCAGTTCTCAACCGTTTTCAAAGGATTCATTTTGTTTTCTTTCTGAAGCTACTAACTCTGAACTGTTAATAATACAGACATAAAAACAGATCCTAAACTGTAGGGCTCAGCCAATGTTGTGTCAACACATGACAGATAATTTAGAAAAGGGCCGATTTCAAATGAAATCTTTTAAATCTTTTTTACAGTCTGTCACAAAGATACAATTTGTTCATATTTCTTCAGTTGATTCACCAGGACTAAAAATTTGTAAAAAGGCAGTCGGATTTGAAAGGAGTTCTTTAACTGAAAGAAAACTTGTAGAGCAATTAATCTGTGAAAGAGTCACAGGAAGTTCTGGCCTCCTGGAAGCCAGCTAAAAGCTGTATGTAGTTGTACCAGTTGCACATTAGTGCAAACTGTTATGAATCACGAGCTTGTCTATACTGCCTAGATGTTTAGTATTCATCATCTAAATTAGTCCCATCTCGCAGATCTAAAGACTGAAGTTCCAAGTTAATATTGCTATAGCAGGATTATAAAACAGCATGAACTTAACAATTATTTTTTAGGTTTTAACAGAAAGAAAGACGAGGATTTGAAAGATGCCTCAAAAAATAGTTAAGAAATACTCAGTGAGAGTTCAAAGACACACCCGCTCATTTTCTCCCAAACTTTTCCCAGAAACAGTCAGGTTTAGTTGACCCAAGACTAAACCTTTTTACACTCTGCTCTGACTGTACCTGGATATTCTACTGACATTAATTGATGCTGTTTCTGTTAGGTGATTGTGTGATTCCTCCTCACTTTCCATAGCTGCTATCTTTCCAGGTTTCTTGAAGATGCCGAATTACACAACTACCATCTGAATTAAATATATAAAATTTAACACTTGTGATGATTAAACCCTGGATTAAAAGGTGTGCTTTATTGATTCAAAACACCTTTCTGTTTCTGTAGATACATTAGTTGACTTCCTTTGAAGGTTTCCAGCAGTTCTCTGGTAAACTGCAGCAGTGGCTCTGCAGATCACTGTGTTCTGTTTCTAATTACGCCTTTGTAATGGATCCACCTGAGCGAGTTTAGCGCTGGGTGCTTCTTTTTGCCGCAGGCAGGAGACTCCATCTTGGTTTAATAGGGACTTTGCCTTTCAGGCCTGCAGCTCGCTGATGCAAACATTAGGAGCTTAACTGGTTCACTTAACCCTCCACCATGCCTCTTTTCTTCCTCCCTTATTTTACACTCTGCTCTGACTGTACCTGGATATTCTACTGACATTAATTGATACTGTTTCTATTAGATGATTGTGTGATTCCTCCTCACTTTCCATAGCTGCTATCTTTCCAGGTTTAGTTGCATGTTTTTATGTTTTTTATTTCCAGACTTCTATTGGCATTGCCTGCTCAATGCTGCAAAACATTAACCATCCATCCTTCATTGATACCAGACTTTAACAGTCGGTGAAGGACATTTGAAGCAGTTTTTATAAATGCTCAGTGCCTACAAAAGCATTCACCTTCCCCTTGGATGTTTTACACTATTTATTGTTTTTACAGTTCAATCAGGATTAGAAAAACTATACTTTTTTAACAAAAACATTTAAAAAGAAAAACTAATGTCAAAGTGAAGACTGATTTCTACAAAATAAAGGCAAATAAAATTATGCAACATGAAACAAGTGAATATATACTGTAGATATTAATACCCTTCAAAGGTACATCATCTTACTCAATGCACCTTTGGCTGTAATCATAGTAAATGTTTGTGGTGCTAGCCCTCTATTGAATTAGGGTTGATAAAGCAGATTACATGTGCAAAAATATTATAAAAATATTTGTTTCATATGACTGTGCATATACTGTATATGTTTCTGTGCTGGTAAAGACTCAAAAAGGATGTTTGCTTAATTTTAGAATTGTTAGAAGTCCAGACAGAGGCTGTTTTGTTAACTGCTGCCAAACAGCCAGGAGCAAATTGCTTCTTCAATCAGACCGATTCTGTTTCAGCCAAATGTACACAAGTTCATTTAATCTGCCCAGCAACCACAGATGGCATTTTAAAGTCTGTATATCCTCCCAGATGTTTCCCAAGTTTACATACATTGATGCGATTGCTATTCCAGTGGGTTCAGACCGCAGTAATAAGACCCGATAAGTGAAGCCCCTGGCTACTCAGCAAATACATCGAATAACCGAGTAGATGCAACGTGATGACAACAGCCAAAAGGTAATCTCCATTGCAATGCTAACTGTTGTAGAGTGTGTATTTTTCTTTGGCTGAAGGAAAATCTATATGACTGTTTGGCCAGAGCGGCAGCAGCACACTGAGGCCAGGAATGATCGGATCTTCAGTGGCTTGAGAAACTCAGAATGGAGGTCTCACACGTAAACATGATTGATGTTAATGATTCGAAAGTACTGCTGTAAACACAAGGTGTGAAGGCGTGCGTGGGTGTGTGTGTGTCTGCAAGTTGACAGACTTTTCTCAACACTATTTATCTTTCTGCTTCTCTAACAACTAATTCCACTTAAATGGGATAGAAGTTGTACTTGGTCATGTAAATCTTTAGCATCAGTTGACATAACAACAACTGAGTTTCCTCAGAGGATTTTTTTCCAAGCTTTTACTTATGGAACACTACAGTGGATGTGCTACCACTTGGTAAAATTATTGAAAATCATTAAAAAAATCAATTGTTATTCTGATGATGCCAAGTTACACTCATTCACTCTGCAAATTGCCCTCAACCCGTCTTATAACTTGTTTTTAAAAACTTGATCATATACGTCTTGCCCTATCATTTCTTCACTGGATTTCTGTTTTTCAGATTTATTTAAAAATGTTTTGATCACTTTCAAGGTTTTATATGAACTGGCACACTTGTACTTGTCAGTGATTCTTCATGTGCTGCTGCAGTTTTATGGTTTAAATTACTGGCACACATCTTCACAGGTCAGTCAGCACACATTTTGAAAACACTTTAAAAGACTTATGTTTTGTGATTGTGATATTCTATTGCTTTATGCTAAGTATCTCTGTACTTTTTATGACCAAGCTCCTTCATCAGTGTACACAGTTTAATAGGGGATATATAAATAAATTTGAACTTTATCTTTAAACCAGAAAAAAACATCTGCTTGTTAATTAAGCTATATTATTTTTTGAAGACATTAATTCTGTGGATGGCTTCAATCCTTTTGCAATTCATGCATAGTTTTCACCATAGAGGATTACAATTAAACAACTTGTGGGTGTTGATGGCAATAATACTTCATCATACTCAGCTGTGCTGGTCAATACTATTCCATCTAATGGGCAGCTATTCTGAATTTACAAAACAAACTTTCCTTCCCTTCTATAGAATAATTCAGGTAAATAGGCAATGAATAAGAACTGATAAATGTAAGCAAGTAAACTCCTTGTTACCTTAGGTCCATTCTAAAACTAGAGGAAAGTTTTGGAAAATTAAAAGAAGATAAATAATTATCTAGTTTTAGCTTCTTTTCACTGACTCAAAGTGAAAGACAAACTAGAATTTAAAATTTCTCTTCTTAAAAAATGTAACTCCATCTGATGTCAGAAAGCTGATTGTTAGTAACAGAGCACTTCATTCTCAGATTGTGGTTGATTTTCTTAGAGTTTTTAAAAGTAGAAAACAGCATTAATACATAAAACTAATTAATTTAAACTGTATTAATGTTAAGGATCCTCGAGGTCCCAGATTCCTTTCTGGTGATGGCGAGGAAGGCTGCATCAGGAAGTGCATAAAAACATCTGCCAAGTCCATGTGCACACAGCTGTGGAGTAGGGGAGTCGCCACAGGGTTGCTGTGGCAACTGTGTGGAGAGAGGTGTCAAAAGGACCACAAAGCTTTGTTAATGTCAAAACAAACAAAACTGAGAAACAGACCCTGGAATTGAGCCCATTTCTGCTTTTGGGTCCTGTGAAAAGCTTAGTCAGATTCCTCGGTCGATTTTCTTTCTTTGCATTCATGTTGATAAATCTGTAAACATAAAGAGGTTTACCTGGAACTTTCCACTTTCACAATTGTAAACATACAACAGAATTTCTACTTTTATAGTTTTAGCACTCAGAGTAAGTCGTAGAGATCATGGTGCTCCCACAGGCCTTTCTTCAGATATGAGGTATCAATCTAAAGCTGTATTATCCGACTGATGAGCCTCTTTGCATCACATGTTGACTGACAGTGGTGCCATCTTTTCTCATTCCGCTTAGCCAGAATGTCCATTGCTTCTGAGGCCATTTCAAAATCTGTTTCTCAATTCTGCAGGAAGATGAAGACGAGTCGGTCTTCCTGCAGAGCCAGTTGCCTCAGGCAACATGTAGGAGAGGTTTTGTTTTTGTTTGTTTTAAACCTCATTGCAACTCTTCCCCCCTTTTTAGCAAAGGTATAAGAGTCCTTTGCTGCTTCTCCATCTGCAGAAATAGAGAGCCAACCTCCAACCAATGTTATGTGATGGCAGGAAAACATACTGAATGTTTTTTTTTACTTGGTGAAATGCAAAATGTGCATGTGTGTGCTCTGATAATACGGTGAAAACCTAAAAAATCACACAGACTAAAGCTATCTGCATAAAGGGACGATAAAATCAACTCATCAAAGAAATTAACTAAAGAGGTCCTAACTGATACAAGGCTCTACATAAAGCTAATTAACACACAATTAACATCTGACTTCATAATTTCACCAGTGCAAATGAGTCAGACAGTTTTAGTGCCCCATTAAAGCTACATTTATCAAAAGCAGCTGACAGCCCCTTGATCATCAGCCTATGAGAGCTGTTATTAAGGCAGATTTCTGCTTTTGCTTCCACCAGAGATGCAGAAAATTTCTTTGTCAAGGCCAGCATTTTACCTCTGTGTAAAATTAATTCAAGAAATCATGGAAAACAACAAAGTGAAACTTTTGAAATCACTTTTGTTCACTCATCTAAAAATGTTACATAGCCAGTAAATAAAATAGAAACAGGCTTTATTGTCCCACAAAGGTAAAATTCAGGTGTCACAGAGTACTGGGTTAAAAGAGCATCAAACTACTTTTTTCTCTTTCAGCATTAAATCCAAGGGCCATGCTTTTTGAAAGAAAACGCTACGACTTAATGCACTTTTCATCTTTCTTTAACTTTTTTTGGCATGTTCACATGAGGTTAATAAAAAAAGTTTAAGAAAATTCAACTGCTGCAATGTCCCTCTACTGAACTCAGGTCAGAGTCTACCACAACATTTTCCTTTATGGTGTTTTTGATATTTTTGGACAGGATCTCAAAGTTTAGTCTTGGAAACGAGGGCAAAATCCTAAAATATTTGTTAATTTTTTAGATCAGGATGTGATGTGTATATTTATTTAAATTTCTCCGCCTACTTTGTGTTGTTCAGCAGGTTCTACTAAAGTGATTTCTTGGTCTCTAATAATCTGTAAGTAATCAGGCCATGGGGAGAAAGGGCAGTATTTTTTCCCCTTTGTCAAGATCCCCAGTATCTGAGGGGGGTTAAGGAGCAAACACGCGCTCGAATAGCAAAATCTGTGAACATTTGCAACCCCTTATAAATCACTTAAAACCGCCTGTTTTAACAATTATACTGATGAAATGCAGTGTCTTGTTTTACTGGACTTTAAATGTAGGTTTTGATAAAACATCAGACTGACATTGGTCTAAAAATGACTATTTTTAAATGACTTGGATCAGTATCTGGACCAAAACTAAAATCCTAGTTTGGAAACATCAGTGTCTTCTGTAAAATAAGCTTTTTGCAGATAATCTTCTATTTTCATTCTTAAGCCAGTAAATTCAGCACTCAGAGAGTTTTCAAAATTAGATTCAATCAAGTTTGCCATGGTTTTACTGTGTCTCTACATTCCAAACCCCACAAATGGTAATCAGATATCAATAATGACCTATAGAACAAGATCCTTGATACCATCAGCTGCAATTAGCTCCTTCTGTAGTGTGGTTGGACTCTGCCTTGGAGATAAATTGAGGAGCTCAATCATCCTGCAGAAGCTTAAATTGAGGTTGTCAGGAGGGGTAGTTTGGATATTTGATCAGGATGCCTCCATAATCCCTAGCTTTAGAGATTCAGAGAGCAGTAGGAGTAGACTAAAATGATCATCTCCAGAACTTGTTTCAGGAACTATATCTCTCTTCTGCCCTAAAGATGCCCTGGACACATGACAAACCTGAACTCACTGCATCTCTCCCTGCCATTATTATAGGGTCATCCATTTGTTTTTTCCCAAAATTTGACAATATTGTCTAAAAAGAGAGAGTTTCATTTCACCTTGAAGGCAAAAGCTGCTGTGTGAGTTTAGTCCAAGCTGTTACTCACATGCACTTCTGTCTTTGTGGGGACCCTTTACTGACAATTCATCCTTCTCTCCTCCTTTTAAACGTGACTAAAACACATTTGTCATAATTTTAGACTTAAAAAATATAAACTGAGTGCTGACGACCAAGCATTAAAACTGATTTATTAGGCTGGATTGTTTGTGCTCCCCAGAGTTATTGCTCTGGTTTAAGTTCAGGTGAGTTTAGAGTTTAGAGAAGAGCTGAGCAGAGAAAATAAATACATTGCTTAGTGTCCATTGTGACTTGTAACTTTTCTCTCAAAAAATCACAGAGGTACATTTTTCCTGGACATTATGTTTTTAGATGACTGACATGAGCAGCAGAAGTGACAGTGAGCAATTCTTATTGATGAATGGATACAATCTTGATGATATTCATGAAGATAATTGGTTCTGTTGGTCCTTAAAGGTCCGAGTGGAGTCAATGGTGTTTGCAGGACAATTTCAGGGGTAATGGCACCAGGATGTTGTTGTAAACAGGGCTCAGTTAAGCTACAAAAAAGCTCATGCACATCAAAAATAATTAAGGTCACATTTCACTATCTTATGTTACCTCTACCTGTGAACATGACTGTCCCATAGCTTTGAAATCTCATAACACTCTTCGTAATTCTGTCAACTAGCTTTAGAGGAAATGGACGGGGTTCTATTACACGATGGGAGAAGCCTAAATAAAGAGTTAGACTGTCACTTTTCAATCATCTCTTACTTTTGGGTTCAGGTACACAGACGTGGTTTAGTTCTGCCAGTCATGGTTTTCTTCTGACTCTTGTTTCAGAGTTAATTCGCTCAGATCAAGCTATGGCTGATCGTCCCTGCTTCTGAAACTTATCCCACTAGCCATATGTTGGAGAAAGAAAATCGCCCAGCAGACCTTCCACCTTTTGGCATTCTTCTCTTCGCTCCACTGCTCAAAGACTATTAGAGCGTTTATGCTGCTGGCAGAGAAGGAGCCACTGAACTCATTTCACAGGTTAATTAGAACAAAAAGATCAGCCTTTCAGCGGGCGAGAGGCTTTCGATTATTGAAAGGTTGTGGCTCACTCTCGTCCCTGCAGGCCTCTGGTGAGAGGAATGGGTGTATTGGGCTCCATCACAGATAAATGCCACCTATCAATCACCTGATCACTCCTGGCTGCCATCATTAGTGTGTTCTGATTGAGAGGCAAGCTTTGTAATCATCCTCAGGCAAATGTAGAGTGGGGATATTAATATGCTACGTGTCCTCGGGAAATGAAATGACAAGTTGGGTCAACTCTCAGAAATGAGAGCGACCAGACGGACTGAGGAGGCTGAAAAGTGGAGTTCCAACATAAAGGTTAAACTAAAGAGTAAAACCACCGTTATAGTAGCAGAAATATCCCCGGAGATTCCTGTGGAATCATTAAGGAACATCTCTGTTCACTTTTAGAGCCGATCGTTTATCAAAGATGAAACAGTCTGAGAGGTTCTACCGCTCTTTGCGTTTCCATAATTTTGTCATGTATCAGACAGTGATCATTGTAAGTTAAGTGCTTTGAAAATGCAGTCTATTACCCACATGTAGCACACCAAGTCTATCTTAATTTAATTCAGCTGTAAAGCACACATTCTATTTTACACAAAATTTGAATTCAGTCCTACAAAACAAACATGTTTAAAAAAGTTTTCTGCTATTAAACGTACATGTATAGTAAATACAAACATGTTTTGAAGATTTTGTGGTTGTAATATTTGACCTGCCAATCAATCATCAGATCAAAAGAGATTACCATAAAAAAGGGATAGATGTGCTTGAAATCCTTGTCTTCTTGTGCTCCAAAAATGCTCCCCATGCAAAAAACCTCTAAGAATATTGCAGCTGAAAGAACAGTTTTCTGGAACATTGAGAACATGAAGTCCCTTTGAAGAAGACAGAGTCCATCATTTAATTGGGGAAAATTTAAAACTTCAACTTCAACAAGAGTTCACTCTCTCAGAAAGTGATTGTTCCTCAATAGCAGAGGGTCCAGACTGTCTCTACGAAGCAAAACATAGAACAAGGGGCAGGTTTTGACTAGGCTTTTGTGGAACCGTAAATAAATTATAAAAACTTCCCCCTACATGCTTCTACCAAGATACAGAAAATGGCCTGAAGATCCACTGAGTTATGTGGAAAGTCTGAAGCAGAATTGCGACCCCACTGAAATAGTCCAAGTTTTTCAGAAAAATAACATTCAAAAACATTTGCATCATTGCAACACACGAAATCTGTAGCATGACTTTCGTTTTGAAGTCCCTCTAAAGCAGTTTTGCACAGCAGAGCTGAGAAACTTTTAGAGCACATCCTCCATCCATCTTTAATTTTTAATGTGTTGCTCATTATCCTTTTGTTTCCCTGTGTGCTCTCATCCAAAAGGCAAAGATAAAAACACGACAGGCACGTGTGATGCATGTTTTCTCAGATCCCATAAACCATCAGCCGGCCCTGCAGGCGGCTCAGCTCCAGTGACTGTTGACTCACGCTGCAGCTTTTCATCGATCAGATTCAGACCGACAAAGGTCATGAATTCACCTTCGCTGAGTTCCACCTATCTGTACTCTTTGTGGAAAAGAAAAGGGGAAAAAAGAGTCTCCTGTAAGCACTGCAGACTCTTTAAAGTAAATTGAGTAAGAGGGAGAACTCTGGGATGTGACCTGGAATCACACCTCCTGACTCCACACAGACTGTGTTTTCACTGAGCCACATCTGCTTCCATTCAGCACTTTAAAAAGTATTTCTCATTTTCACAGGTGAACAAAACTACCAAGGTACATGAGTAATTTATCTGGGGAATGTTTCTATAACAGAATACAATAAAATAAAGCTAAATAGAATTTTACTTCTACTTCCCCAAATATGAATAAAATGTTGCTGGGATTTTTGGTCGTCCATTTTATTTGTCAAGAATGTAGAAAACAATGAATATTTTTTTCTCTATCCCACAGTTATTATTTTGTCAGGGTTTGTTACACTTTTGTTTAGTTTTTTAGATTGTTTAGGAAAAAGATCACCAGAGTGAGTTAAAATCTGAGTTTTCAAATTATTACTTTTTGTTTGCTATAAATGATTACTTGTCATTATTAAAGCAAACACTTGGAGGCATTTATTGCCATTGAGACTTCAAAACTAGATTTTACTTCCTCAAATCCAAGGCCTGAAACAAAGTAAAAAGCACTTGGAAACTATTTAATTAATAAACCAAATTATCATTTGAAAATTGCTGTTTACTCTGGTTAGTGTTTCACTGAAATTTGTAAGATTATCCTAATCATGTAAATTTGACAAAAAACTGAAAAACAAAATGAATCAGTGCTTTATTTTACAGCAATGTAAATATTAATTAGAATGCCATGTAGTTCATGGTTGTAACTTGAATGAATAAAAAAAAATTCAAGGAGTTACTATATTTTGCAATGCAACTTCAGCAGTGTTTACAAAATGTTCCTAAATAACAGTGACTGATATATTTAAAGTTCAAACTTGTTAAACCCGTTTTCAGATTAGGATTATTTGTCATTTCATCAAACAAGAAAAAGCTTAATTGCAAACTGTGCAGCTCTGATTTGTTAAAGTAATCAACTACAAAGATAATGACACACATTTCACAGTAGTGACTAATTATGAGAGCAAAGCTAAAAAGAATGAAGCAGGAGTAGCACATCAACGATAGAAAGTGTAAGCAATTTAAATCTGATCATGAGACTCATAAATATCCAACAGTTCTCTAATCTAGTGACACTTCTTGGTTAGGTTGTTCATGTTCTGCTAAATAACATTCTTGTTTAAAAGTTAGTAGGAGTTGGGACAGGAAGAATCTGATTTGAGATTATTTTAAAATAGTACAAATTTGAAAGTAGATTCAAATTAAAACCTTTTAAGTCTTATAGCTACAACCTGTTGGAAAATAACAAACAGAAACATTACATGCTGTGATGTAGCTCAAATAAAGTGAAGTTCTGTATATTGTATAGATTCCTCAGTATTCATTTGATTTACTTTTAGCCAGTGTTGTGGCTCGTTGTGTGGGGTCAGATGTCAGCATGGCACCAGCTGCTGCTGAAATAAACATAAAGCTTTGCTAAAGACTACTGATAAAATTTTGTTCAATTTAACTTTCTCTGTCCAAAACAGAAAATAAAGTTTATTGTTACTTATACTATCTAGGAATCTTTAGTTGTGGTGGATGTTGATGCTGTGAGCAGGAACAATCTCCACTAGCAGTCAGCCTTGCTAGGAATCTAAAGAAGCCTCTGACTAAAGACACTGTATGACTCAGAGCTGTCCTGCATGATCATCATAATATGCTGACAGCTCCATATTTGGGCAGCAGGGACGACATTTCACAGTAGCTGTTGGCAAGCACTGCTAATCCACCTTATTTGTTTTAGCTGATCCTCTTTATGTCTATGTCTGAAAAACATTCACACTGCAGGGAACGAAGCATGTTGAGTGATAGACACTGACTGTGAAATACTGGCATCCCTGTTGGTTAGACCAAGAAGTTCTGCCCTTGTCATGTTCCAGTTACCTCAGCAGTAGAAGCTGGGATGTGATGGTAGCAGAATACATTTATTTGATATACGCCTCCAGATTGTGTTCTGTCAGGGGTTTTCTCTCTCTGGTCTTTCTACCTAGACACTAGTTATTCCTCTGTGCATTCTGGCTAATGCAGGTACAAAAACCAAACTTATCTTCACTATCGTCAATCCATTTACCATCTTGTTGTTGTTTCTGTCCCAGCTAAATGATAAATCCCAGCTGGAGGCAGATTGATACAATTGGCAGCCTAACACAGACATTATGGCTGATATTCTCTTTGTAAGGGGCTCTAGCCTGAGAATTTACAGATTTTTTTTTGTGCCATACTCACTCTTTTTGACCTCTGTCTACTGGAGGTATGATACAGACTACTGATAAAACTTCAAAAAGCCACACTTAAAAAAAAATAAAAAATCTAGATTTTTCCTTCGAGTTAAAAGACAGGGAGGAAAAACATCCATCTATTTTTTTTGTTGCCGTTTGTATCTAATGTGCAATGCATCAAACTGTAACAACAACACTAAAATAAAGTGTGTGATTGAATCCATCGAGGCCAAACATCTTTCTGTACACTCCTTATAGCCATACAAAAAACAACAGACAGTAACACAGCTGCTTTCAATTCATCAACGTACAAGAGCATTAAAAAGCTTTGGCATTGATGTGGACTGTACATCTCCTGCAACAGTTCAGCATCAACTTTTTTGTGTTGCTGATGTCGGAGGAGCAAATCTAGACAAAAAATGTTTCTGCTTCTATGGATGAAACAATTGCAGCTTTTATTGCACATCAGGACGTTTTCAACTCCAATATGGTTTAATATGAAAACTATTTCAAATATACAGTACAAAAAATAAGTTTGTAAAGATACGGCTTTTTTGTCAAAATAGATACAAAACTGGCCAGTTGGCACAAACTTTCATAAAGTAAAGCTCCAGACACACAGATAGATCCTCCCCTCTCCTGTGGCAGCTCACATGAAGCTGCCAACCCTCTTATTGAAAAGGAAAGGCGGAAATGTTGTTTGAGGGTATTTTATGTTTAAGGCATACAAACATGAAAGGATAACATCAAACACCAAACTTTTTGTTTGCCAGTCAACAAGTCTGTCTATGGACCTACAAACCATTCATAATTGGAAATTTATGCAAAAATAGAGAAATACTGGATGAAAACAGTTTGGGGGCTGTAGGAGACGACACTTTTTAGGTGGCAGAGAAAAAAAAAGAGTCACACCATCACTGATTGATTGCTGAGTGCATTTTGGTTAAAATATTTTTCTGCTTGCTGCTTGTTAAAACATTAGACCTGATCATAATGATGGATGCACTACGGTTGCTGCTCAGCAGAAACAAATTACTTGCTGCTTTCTTTATAAATATGTGCAGCATACTTTGTCTAAAGTTGTAATTTTTATTATTATTCTCATAGTTATTATTATTTCTTTAAACCTGAATCTTCCAGGATTATAAGAAACTTTGGGAATATTAATGCTTTTAAACAAAACTATAACGGGATCAGTTGGAACACAACAATAATGGTACACATTTTTTCACACATCTCTATGACAGCTTTGTCCATGTCTCTGGTTGGTTTCACTCTGACACATGAAGCAAGTTAAGATAAATTTACTTACAAAGAGAGGGAGGATGTCCAGGAAAACAGAAATACCTGTTCCATGCTTCAGTTCCAACATGTTCTGCTTGACCAGTGAGACATTTTCCGCAGGATATTAACAGCCCTGTGAACTTTCCATCAGTCACAGCAGGATGAAGTTTTCAGCCTCACAGGCGACGTTTGAAAGTTAGTAATAGGTCGCGCTCGGTCGTCACGGACTGGAGACCTGAAGTCCTGGGAGCACTGAAGCCCTGCAGACCCTTCCCACCAGGGTGCACATCTTCTGTGAGGCTATAAAATGGTCTTGAATGCAAAAGTCTCACTGCTATTGCTGCTGTGTGAAAGAAAAGCTCAGGTATTTTAGACATAGGTGTGGAAGGCACAAACAATAGTGTGCTGAATGCTCTGCTACAAAATGGAAATGTAATGTGATGCATTTCTTATTCTTTCTGTGGTGGAAGGTTTGTTTTAGACACTCAATTGTTTTTCTGGCAGAGAGCATAAAAAAGATCCAAATAAAAAGCAGCAGTTCCCCCCCAAAATGTCCTCAATTTTCCTTGGATATGAGCAATATATGACTTTGTATTTTACAATTTATAGCATTTTATATTTTATTTTTTATTTTATCTACAACTACTACTTAGTGGTAGTTGTTATTGTGTCTTGTCTCTATGCTGTAACTGTGAAGTAATTTCCCTGCTGGGATGAATAAAGTACTTCTATTCTATTCTACTCTATTCTAATGGATGCAGTACACATGGATTTTCCTTATGTATTGCATAAAAGTCAAAGTAACAGAATTCTACCCAGAATAACACAAACAAACAGACCTGCCTAAATGAGACAAAGGGGAAACTTAAATACGGGCTGATCAGGCCACACAGAAGACACAAAGGGGAGAACACACGAAAAACCTAACTGAAGCTAACACAGGAAAATCCCATCCCCCCCTCTTGGTGATGAGTGAACCAATTTGCAGTCTCAGTAGGCCTGCTCCACCCCTTCTTCACCTTTTTGTTCCCCTGAAGGACTGGAGCAGCCAACACTGAGGTAACTCAAAACAAACAAAGGTTAAATCAAGCAAAACATAACAGTGTAAACAAAAATGCGCGCACTTATTCTAGAATACAGTGTGATGTGTTGCATTCTAAACAAAAACCAGTTATTCTGCAAATGAAATCCTAGATTTAAAGAAACAAATTATAAGTGTGGTGAGATTGACTACACTATTGTGTGTAGTGTGATTGAATGTTACCACATTTGTGTGGCTGCAAATGCAGCCATTACATATATATATATATATATATATATATATATATATATATATATATATATATATATATATATATATATATGAAACCAATGAGCTGATCTACAACTCAGCATCAGTGATCCTTGAGACACTTGGCTATAAGAGCCGCCATGAGACCCAATACCCACCATGGAAAAGACGGTTAGAGGCTAAAATCAAGGTATCAAGGAGGGAAGTGAGCCAACTGTCAGAGCTCCACAAGGGTACAATGAAAAGACCAGTACCCAGAAAGTACAGGCAGATGCCCATACCTGAAGCACTCGAAACTGCCAAACAGAGGCTCCAAGCCTTGGCCAGCCGCCTAAAGAGATACACAAGGGAGAATGAATCCAGAAGGATTAACCGGCTCTTCTCCACTCAACCAGCTAAGGTGTACTCTCAATGGCAGGGTAATAACAACAGAGTAGACCCACCAAGGCTGGAGACTGAACAATACTGGAAAGGCATATGGGAAAGGGAGGCGTCCCACAACAGCAATGCACAGTGGTTGATCTCTCTACGAGAGGACCATAATAACCTCCCTGAGCAAGCCTTGGTAACCATCACTGTGACAGATGTCCAAGAAAGAGTCTCAGGTATGAAAAACTGGACAGCACCAGGGCCTGACATGATCCATGCCTACTGGCTAAAGAAACTCACTGCCCTCCATGAGCGACTGGCAGACCAAATGAACCAGCTGCTACAAAGTGGGACTCACCCTGAATGGTTAACTGAAGGGCGGACAATCCTAATCCAGAAGGATCCATCAAAGGGTCCAGTCCCACCCAACTACCGACCAATAACCTGCCTCTCCACAACATGGAAGCTCATGTCAGGCATCATAGCGGCCAAGATAAGCAAACACATGGATAAACACATGAGCACGGCACAGAAAGGTATCGGTGTAAATAGCAGAGGAGCCAAACACCAACTCCTCGTAGACCGCACAGTTGCCCGAGACTGCAAAACCCGACACACCAACCTGTGCATGGCTTGGATTGATTACAAGAAAGCCTATGACTCAATGCCGCATACTTGGATCATTGAATGCTTAGAGATGTATAACATCAACAGGACTCTGAGAGCCTTCATTGCAAACTCGATGAAGCTGTGGAAAACCACCCTTGAAGCCAACTGCAAACCACTTGCACAAGTGTCCATCAAATGTGGCATATACCAAGGAGATGCTCTGTCCCCGCTACTGTTCTGCATAGGCCTGAACCCCCTCAGCCAAATTATCAACAAGACTGGCTACGGATACCGACTCAAAAATGGGGCCAACATCAGCCACCTTCTCTATATGGATGACATCAAGCTGTATGCCAAGAGTGAGCGAGACATCGACTCACTGATCCACACCACCAGGATCTACAGCACGGACATTGGGATGTCATTCGGACTAGAGAAGTGTGGTCGGCTGATCACAAAGAGGGGGAAGGTCATCCGCACAGAAGGGGTCTCACTCCCAGAAGGAACAATAGCAGACATAGAGGACAGTTACAAGTACCTAGGTATACCACAAGCAAATGGCAACCTCGATGAGGTCACAAGGAAAGGAGCCACAGCTAAATACCTCCAACGAATAAGGCAAGTCCTGAGAAGCCAGCTCAATGGCAAGAACAAAATCCGCGCAATAAACAGCTATGCCCTGCCAGTAATCAGATACCCTGCTGGAATAATTAGCTGGCCAAAGGAGGAGATAAAAGCCACTGATATTAAGACTAGAAAACTACTAACAATGCATGGAGGATTCCATCCCAAATCCAGCACCCTGAGACTGTACACGAGCCGCAAGGAAGGAGGCAGAGGACTAGTGAGTGTGAGAACCACAGTCCAGGACGAAACAACTAAGATCCATAAATACATCAGGGACAAAGCCTCAACAGACAATGTGCTCAGTGAATATCTCAGACAACAGGGAACGGAGGTTGAGGTGCCAGAGATACCATCATGGCAGGACAAGCCCCTACATGGGATGTACCACCAGCAAATAACCCAAGTGGCTGATATCAGTAAATCCTACCAATGGCTGGAAAAAGCTGGACTCAAGGACAGCACAGAGGCCCTCATCCTGGCCGCCCAGGAACAGGCCCTAAACACCAGAGCAATAGAGGCCCAGATATACCACACCAGACAAGACCCAAGGTGTAGGTTGTGCAAGGAGGCCCCTGAGACAGTCCAGCACATAACAGCAGGGTGCAAGATACTGGCAGGGAAAGCGTACATGGAACGACATAACCAAGTTGCAGGCATAGTGTACAGAAACATCTGTGCAGAATATGGACTGGAAACCCCGGGATCAAAGTGGGAAACACCCCCAAAGGTGGCGGAGAACGCCAGAGCTAAGATCCTGTGGGACTTCCAGATCCAGACAGACAAAATGGTAATGGCGAACCAACCAGACATTGTCGTAGTGGATAAACAACAGAGGAAAGCCGTTGTGATAGATGTAGCAATACCAAGCGACTGCAACATCAGGAAAAAGGAGCACGAGAAACTAGAGAAATACCAGGGCCTCAGGGAGGAACTGGAGAGGGCCTGGAAGGTGAAGACCACAGTGGTGCCTGTGGTCATCGGGGCCCTCGGGGCAGTCACCCCCAAACTGGACCAATGGCTACAACAGATCCCAGGAACAACATCAGACATCTCAGTCCAGAAATGTGCAGTCCTTGGCACAGCCAAGATACTGCGCAGAACCCTCAAGCTCCCAGGCCTCTGGTAGAGGACCCGAGCTCAGAGGATAAGAACCACCCGCGGTGGGTGAGAAGGGAATTTTATATATATATATATATATATATATATATATATATATATATATATATATATATATATATATATATATATATATATATATATATATATATATATATATATATATATATATTTATATATGAAGCGTCCTCTGTGTTTCAGTGACATTTTGCAGTTGTGAGCATTTCTGAGTGTTTGAGGCAGGCGGCTGTGATTTAAATGCTGCCGTTTGTTTTTCTTTAAAGCAGCCACAGCAGAGTCTTAGGGCGGTGAACTAGAAAATGACATTTTAAAATCATCTGTAGCCTCTGCAGAATGTTGCGCCCTTTCCTCACTGTGGTAAACATAAACGGCATCATCTTCTTTTTTTTTGAGAAGATAATACATTGTGCATTCTAAATGCACCTCAGTAGGAAGGGTGGTACATTTTCCCTTTTTATGTTGCTCTGACCACTGATATTGCATTCTGAAATAGGCAACAGTTTTATTTTCAAAGAAGTACATCAGTCAATCCATTTATTCATTGTCTTCAACATTTTTTGTTTGCATTTTACTGCTGACTGGGTTTATTTAATTATCAATTTAAGGGTCAGTGGGCAGCTTATTTGGGTGCACATTGTTTGTTCTTCTCAATCAGAGCTTCCTTGTGGGGTTTATTGAAGCACCTGGTGGACCATATGCTCACACTTCTTTGGTCTCTTAACAGCTGATGACAAATTGCTTTGATGGATTCTTACTTTCAACGAGACTCATTAGACCACGCAATGTTTTTCCAAATCGGTTTTTGTCCAATTTTGTTGAGACTGTACAAACTGTAGCCTCCGATTTGAGTACTCAGCCAATACGAGTCACAACCAATGTTACCTTATGCTATTGTAGCCCATTTACTGTGAGGTTCAATTCTCTTCAATGAGGAAGATCTATTTCCTCTTTACAATTGCTGAAGACCCTGAAAAGCCTGTTATGAATGTGCTGTAAATTCACTCCACCCAAGACCTCATCAACACTCCTAACCACAACACTAGTTGAATCAGGATTGTGGTTCAAATCTCTGTAACCACAACCCTGTTACAAAGAATTTGACATCTACCACAACCTATCATGTTTTGACATACATTGGGGAAAACATTCCTATGACTAATCTCAGCTCTAGTTGATTGTTCACACTGTTGACAAGCAGCTTGGAGAGAGATTCAGCTTTCTATATTCTATATTCTATATTTATAGTTTTCCAGCTATACATTTTTCATTTTGCCTTTTCACTATACCAATTTTGGTGAGTAAATTATTGTTATAACCATTTGTGGAACATCTTCTAGAAACAATGCAGTTCTGCAGCTTCAACAACATGGGAAAGCTTTGATACATGTTGGTGTTCACCCCCTTCATCTGCAATTCTCTGATTTGTCATTTCCTAAGTCATCGAGAAAATTAAGCTTATAGGTTGACAAAAAAAAAATCCTGAGATGAGTGATTATTTGTGTCGTGGTGCATAAAAACTATTAGTTCTTGGCACAAACACAAGAGGGTTTGGGAACCTGCCTGCTTGAACTAGAGACAAACCACAACACAATCTGCTTGTGTTATGATGACACAAATATATGAAGTTGTTATTTCTTTCCAGAAACTTACTAGGGTCTGATGGGCTTAGCTGATCTAAAGTTAGACACATTGAACATGTCAACACAGCATTGCTTTAGCAGCTATGAAAATGCTGAGTGGTTTTAAAAGGTACAAATTCTCCTTTGATTTGATCTTGCTGTGAGTAGTCATCAGTTTGACTTTCTGGTCAGACTTTCTTCAAGATATTTCAAACTAAATTATTTCTGATTGATGTATGGTTGCATGATGATAGCTAGCAGTCTATAGAATTGTGTTGCAAAAAAAGAAAACAACAAAACAACAAACTAAAGGATGTTCTGTTTTTCTCTGAAATTTCTGAGTATGCAATATGTATTCCTCTTGTTTTGAAAGCTGCAACTGCAACACAAAGGATGTTCAGAATTTCCACGGTTCTCAATCAAATCTTTTATTGCTGCATCTGCTTTAAACCCACTGAATAATGACAGAGAAAATGCAGAATCCAAGGCTTTGAAGTAGACTTAAATAAGAGACAAAAACCTGAATAGTTATGTTTGAAAGAAACACAGAAAGAAAGGCATCGAGGTTCAGTCTTTTCAGCATGTTTGTATACCAATCATCTCACATGGAGCAATGCATTTAAATTATTTGTCTCTTCTGTGTTCATATTATCATCCAGTGTTTGATCTGAGGCAGAATTTTGCTGCCGCTGTAATTTCTCAAACAAGACTCTAATCTCAAGAGACCGTCCTGACACTGTAAAAGGCCAAATTAAAGTGAAAATAAATGATAACAGACAGGTGTTGATGCTGTTGTGTCCTCTGCATGTTTAACATGCGATAAGTCTAATTTTGACCCGGCCTCTGTTCCTCTGAGAGACAAACAACTCCTGACTCAGGCCAGTTATACAAGCTAGAGGTCGCCACACAGAAAACACATAGAAAGGAAGGAAGGCTGCTTCTTTTAATCTGGGCGTTTAAAAACACAGATGAGCATAAAGTTAAGTGATGGCAGCGAGCCGACTCCTTCTTGGACATTGTTTTCATCTCATCCTGGTGATCAAGGCCTGCAGTCTGTCCATCACATGTGGTTGTTTTTGCCTCCCCGCTCAGCACTGATTGGCCCCATTAGTCGAGCATATGTGTGGATTGTGCTGTCGATCCCAATCAGTTGATTTGGAGCTGGGCCGCTTCTCCTTAGGGAGCCGCCTTCTCCTCATTGTCCTCCTCTTCTTTGTCTCAAAAACAGTAATAAAGTCACTATGTCAATTTTACAATATTTAGTACTTCTAATTTAGTACAGTCTAATGTCTAGGTAAGAATTATTTCCTTTTATTTCCTTATTCCATGTTTGTCATTTTCTACATTATTATTTAACTACTGTATGTCTCTACTGTCGCTTGCAAAAGTATTCCTATCTTCTAAATCGTTTCCCTTTTTGTTAGGTTACAATCCCAGATTTCAAGGTCTTAAAGTTGGATTTTATGTGATAGATTGTCATTAAGTAGTGCATAATTTAGAAGTAGAACATTGGGTATACATGATTTATACCTGAATGGTGTGTTTTCCATTAATATTCAGAGTTTGATACTCCTAAATACCCCCTAAAAACCCAGTGTAACCAGATGCCTTCAGAAGTCACAGGTAAATTAATATAAATCCTGCTGTTCTGTGAGGGCCTCAGAGATTTGTTGGAGACAATGAGTGAACAAACAGCATCATGAAGACCAAGGAACGCAACAGACAGGTCATTAGTTGGTCCCAAACACGACTGGATTGAATATTTCTGTAAAAATTAAAATGGAAAATCCATAAAGCTATTTTATGAATCCAGTTAATAAATAAAGCATAAACACACGAAAAGCCAAAAAAGTAGAACAAAATGTATAGCTTTGTGAAATACCCATCATAGTAAGGGATTTTTCTTATACGTTAACTTCCTCTGGTAGCGTGAAGGAGACGAGATGAGGATCAGTGCCCGAGATCATCGTCTGGAGTCAGAAAAGGGTAGAATGCGTTCTGCGGGTCAGGGAAGAGGTTCTCCCTGAAGAGGGGGAAGTTAACTGCGTCAAGGTCTTGTTTCACAGAAGACGCCGGATTGGTGTCTACAGTGCTGCAGGTACTGTACCGGTCTGTCATGGTAAAAAAGGCTCAGTTCTTAGTTATTTTTTGGCTGTTCTAAGTACCTACACTCATCTTCAGCTCTAGAGAGTAACTGAAAGAACGAGATTATGGCTACAAGCAGCAGAAATGAGTTTTCTCCACAGGGCGTCTGGGCTCTCCCTTAGCGATATTGTGGGAAGCTTGAGGGATATCAGTGGGGTGGGAGCCGCTGCTCCTCCACTTCGAGAGAATCTGGCTGAGATGGCTTGGGCATTTGGATGGGAGACGTTGGAGGGATTATGTTTCTCAGGTGGCCTGAGAATGCCTTGGGATTCCCCTGGAGGAGTTGGCCCAAGTGTGTGCAGAGACAGAAATTTGTGCCTCTCTGCTTAGAGTGTTGACCCTGTGACCCGACTCTGAATATGCAGGACATAAAGAATGGATGGATTTAATTTTCTGTTTATTTGCCCCCACAGTTTTTACAGTTCTCTCTGATCCATTCTTCTTCTTTTTCTTTTTTTAAATAATTGTCCCACCGTTTAAAAAATGTTCTTTTTCTGAAATATCAATAAAAAACACAGATTTCAGTTTTTGCTTCTCTATTCTCTTTCAACCTAGCTATACGTCCCTATTTCAGCTTTTCTTGCTGAGTCTCTTTGTTGTTACTTAATCTCAATGCAGCACATTTTGTATGTCTAGACTTTTTATATATTTTTATCTGGTTTCTGTTGAATTTCCTTGTGTAAACATGGTAAGATTACTGATTTTTTATTCATTTCTGCCGTCAGATAGGGTGGTGTTTCTTTTTTAAGGTGGAATGTTTCTACATTAAGTCTGAGCCCTCAGTTTATTGAGTGAATGTTTGACTTCTTGAGTGTGTGTATGTTTCTATGTGTGCAATTAGAGAGCAAAAAAGTGAGAAAGGAAAGCTTGTCAGTAGCCTCCTGACAAAGTTGCCTTTGGCAGCGCAGCTGCTCATCATCTTCACATCGGGATAAAATGAACCCATGAGACCAGTGCCCCCGAGTCCCTCTGTAGACTTAATTTAACAGAGTTAAAATCAATTTCTTTTCTCTCTCCTGGGTCAAATTAACTGTCTCCTTGTATGAAGAAGCCCCAACGACTTGACAGCTTGTCCAGATCCCAACTGTGTCCGTCTGTCTGTCGACTGGCAAACGACTTCTCGTTCATCGTCCAATCTCCGATTCGGTCTTGGATTGCAAAGCGCCCGCATGTTGAGTTTGGATGTGCCAAGAAAGCGACTTAATGCTGACGCCACTCGTGCTTCTCTCCATATCTCAGTATGTGCAGTTCACAGTAATTGCTCTTATTTGTAGAGACACACAGTGAAGATGACAGCGGATGAAATTGAGCATTTCACATTGGAATGAATGCAACACTGATGTAAGATTCAAGTGTTGATTTCAGCCGGAGTTAACAGGCGGGTCATAGATTTCTCCCCGACCCAGCCGAGCTGTTTGCGGAACAGTAATGTGTTGATTTATGTGAAAATATTTTGAGCAGCTTGGTAAACAAGCTGCAAGTCCGCTGCCTCTTCCTCATCTGACAAATATGATGAAACCTTTCAAAGTCACGCCAACTGTTGGCTCTGGCCTTGACGGCTCCTTCAACAACAGCTTAAAAAAACTCTCTGCGTTCAGAACTAAATGTTTACTGGGTGCACATACTTTACTCAGAGTAGTTTCTGAAACTCTGGGAACCATTCTCTCTCAATTAACTCTTTCAGTGTCAGGAAATATGTGTAAAACCAGTTGAGTTTTTCTACTATAAAAGGTTTAGTTAGTTCATTTTCCAGTTATTTTTTTTAAGCTGCTTTAATGCCCTACTACAGTATTTTACTACAACCTTAATTGAAATTATATTAAGTTAATACTTTTCCTAAAAAGCTGTTTTGCACATTGTCATAATGAAGGAGTGAAATTTATTGCAGATGTCCTGTGTTTGCAGTGTGCTACTACAGACCTGTATGGTGTATTAAAGTAAACTTGCAAAACTCCCGATTTTATAGAGGTGAAAATACTAAAGGTAATTATTCAAACGATTCATTTGCTTAGCAGCACCTGGTTGTGGCTCTCTCTCTGGAGTCCTAAGGAAGCAGAAAGGGTGCAGTTAGTTTTGGATATGCTGCATTTTCTGTTGTGTAGAATCGGTACACTTTTATTTACTTGAGAATGAATTTGAATAAGTTTAATAACTCGTAGAGATCAAATCACTTATATTAGGTTCTGATAAAGATCAAAATGTTTCTCTTATCCTCTGAATGTTAAAAAACATGAATTAAAATGGGGGCTTTTTCTTTTTTATCGTAACTAGATGTTGATACAACACCCATATACATTTATCTGAATAAATCCTTTTTAGAATAAATGTGATTTCTTCCAGAAACAGTCCAAGTAAAGGACACAGCTAAAGCGAAACATCTCAGAGCTCCCAGCAGCCTCTGAGCTTCGTGTGTCGGTGCAGCGATGCAAGATAACTCACCGTGTCACAGGATGCCGTTTAATAATGGTCCACATGATGAATTGCTTTAATCAGAGAAGCAGGCTTTTCCTGTAAGTTATGATTCAGGAAGCTTGTGAAGAGAATTGTTACGCCAAGCCTCATTGAGCTTCTTAATGTGGATCTTTAAATGTCCACAATTAGATTAGGGCTGTGACACGGCAGCTGGCCCAGCTAGTGGAAGATCAACCTCGGTGATGGCTTCTTCAGAAGAAAGAAAAGAAGAAGAATTAATGGAGGCAATGGAGAGCAAAATGGAGGAGTGGTGTGTGTGTGTGTGCAGTGAAGGGACAGGAGTCATTGAACGGATCAATGGAAGTTATTATTTGGTGCTTACCGTTGGACCAGGTCACCTGGTGATGGATGTGAGGTGGCAGGTAATGGTCCTCTGCTGCTTCTGCTTGAGCAAACAGAGATGATGAACTCAGATGTTTTCACTTGTCAACAACCAGTTGTGACTTCATCTGGTTCAGGAGCCAGTCATGGAGCATGTTCACCTAATCCTCCAAAAATGAGAGTTTTCAATCAACTACCTCAGCGACCCTGAGACAGACTGAAATTCAAGTACATGTATTTTTTCTGCAGTTTAATTAAAAATTCTCAATGCATGCAATGTGACTTTTTTGAAAACAGGATTTTCTTTTCACAGTTCTTGTGTTGTTGTCATTTTAATATTACCCAGTGAGGATAGTGGAGCTGAAAAGACATCTAATTTCTCGAAAGGAGTCATAAATGTTTGCAATTAGGTTAGACTACTTCTGAAACTCTCAACTATTTTCACACCAGCTCATGCAGAGGCTCTGCAACTCAGTGAAAAGAAAGCACAACCTCTTGAATAATTCATTATCATCAAGTTTAACCACCTCCATACAGACATTTTTTTGCAGTCAGCTGCTGCTGATTTACTTTTTGTGTACAGGTGTTTTTCAACACAAAACCAAGATGGAAAGGCATCAGCTATAACCTTAGAGAAGCAATTTTGCCTCCTTTTTAGGCGATCTACAAACTTTTTCAATCTATCATTTTGCAGAGAAGCAGATCGTTCACAACTGAAAAACGTTTGAGAATAATTTCTAATCCTTTAAGATGTGGACTTTTTGACACATTCAACTCTAAAATGACAACTTTGCAGTGTTAGGAGAAATGACAAAATTAAAAAAAACTAGTCTCAGGTGTTTTCTTTAGGAGAAAATACTTCTAGCTTCCAGCTCTCATGCATAAGATTATCACTAATAGAACCATG
Source organism: Xiphophorus maculatus (assembly GCF_002775205.1). Taxonomy (NCBI): domain Eukaryota; kingdom Metazoa; phylum Chordata; class Actinopteri; order Cyprinodontiformes; family Poeciliidae; genus Xiphophorus; species Xiphophorus maculatus. The sequence continues at coordinate 13,291,087 of NC_036465.1, read as the reverse complement.
TGGTTACTTGTTGGCAGCTTTTTTATTGCTGCTCTAGGCCTCTTGATCAGTTTCTATCTTATCTTTTCATAACGTTTTGCAAAAACATCAAAGTCTTGGTATTTCTAGAGCCTCTCCTGTTCCCCCTTCTTAAAGTTGCTACCACTTGGGACCGTTATGTTCTTGTCTACATTATCCATCATAGGTTATCATTTGTATAGTTTTTCCATATTCTTGTAAATAGTCTCTTGTTTTATATAAAGAAAAAAAAACATATAAATAATATATACAGCACAGTCGGACATTTTTGAATGATCTTACTTAGTTGCACATAGTGTATGTGAGAATCTATTTTTCATGACAGTAGCTTTTATTTTTATCTTTTTGCCCATTTGACATAAGCCATATTCAAGTAAAATGTTTAAAAAAGATTTATCATCTGAACAAATAAGATACTTTAATAGAAAATAAAGCTGATGGGAATCTCCATGCTTGGAAATCCTGTTTCTAGTTAGAGATTAACCCAAGAAATCTTGTCATGTCCAACTCCATGACTTGTGAAGGAAATCCTGTTCTCCTTCTTGGCCATTTGTTTCCATATGTTTATATTGGGACATTTACTGTGTCTCAAGCGTCATAAGTAGCATATAAAACCATTTCGGTCTGCTTTAAGTAACTGACCTGACATCAGCTCTAACCCAGCAGCTGGTTTTTAGCCATTTGTGTGTTTTTGGGAAGAGCTGTTTATGGCACAGATTTGCATCATACAGGATCCTGAAGAGCTCATGTGCTGTACGTTCTTCCTGATGGAATTAAATGAATGCACCTCTGCTTTCAGACACTTCATGGAAAGAAAGAGGGAAAAAAAAGAAGACCCCACTGACCGAATGCTTTTATCCTGTATGACGGTGGCTCATTGTGTTGAGATAAAAGCCCGGGAATCTTACGAAGCAGCTCGGCTCGGTCTGCAGTATCTCTGCGTCTGTGCTGCCTCCCTGCAGACTGAAGGAGTGAGACGCAGCAGGGATGGAGAGGCCATTTTGTCTTTTTGGAAAGGCACTTTAGCAGCTGCCGCTTTGAGTGCTTTTATCATTATATGCCACTACAGTCTGGCCATTTGTTCTGACCTTGGGAAATGGTTTTAAAGGTCTAGCAGAGTGTGCATCTGAGAAATCACCCGGATTGAGATGTTCCATGGAAATGTGTAGTGAACAGCCTCTGTGGGCCAGGTGGAGGCAGATCAGGCTTGGTGTGGGGGTGGCGGGGAGAGCTATTTGTGAGACAGGGGCACAATCCAATTTGTTTGTTCACACTCCAGTAGAGCCAGATCAGAACAATTGATACATTAGGACTGGTTTTAGAGAGCAAATATGGCAGCCTCAGAGAGAGAGAAGGGAGTGGAGGACTGTGGATTGCAGAGAAGTGCTACAGAGTAAATTTACCTCATGGGCCATTGCACAGGGTGCAGTCTGAAAGTATGATAAAAAAGAAATTGCTTTTTTTCTCCAAGTTATCAATATAATTCAGTCCCTGTCGCTTGCCGTCTCATTTTGGCAGCAGGGAGTCTTTTGTTACAGCAAATTTTGTGTGGAAATTATAAAAAAAAAAGCTTTTGCAGGGAGAGTGATGCCTTTCTCAATTTGAACCGCCCCAACATGCTGTAACATCAAAATCTTTCAAACCTGAACATGTCATCCACTCCCTCACTGACAAAGGAAATAAATATGAAAAATACATTGTTTTTAAATGAAAATGCTGTTGTTTTGCAACGGGGGGGAGAGAATCGCAGCTGTTCTTATCAGACAAGTCTGGTTCATTCTGGCTCTGAACCCAGAAAAAGGGACAGCTGTTATTTCCCATTCAGCATCAGGATCTTCGGCTTGATAATGTCTAATAAATTAAATCTGAAGCTTTGAGGAGCGATGGCTGGTTGAAGTTTGGAGCCTTGAAACAAGATTTTGGCTTCCCACAACTCCTGGCAGCTCTAATATTTTTCCATCCCTAAATGATTAGATTATTACAATTATTCATTTGACTACGATTGCAGAATCAGATGATTATGGTGTTGTACTGGATTTCTTTAGCATGAGCAAAATTTTCGTAAAGTTATCTGTATTTTATTGCTTCAAAGATATGTATTGAAAGCCCTTTCCATTAGGTTAAACTACTAAAATAATATTGTGCATTCATCCAATTTATTTCTGCTAAATTTCACTCCTTTACTTTTAAATGTGTTCCTCATTGCCTAGTTGGCTGCAACAAGGCAATTAGAGGCACATAGGAGGCATTTTGATAAGATGGGTCATCTTAGGCAAAACATTATGATGCAAAGGAGGAACAAAGTAACCAATACTTTTCATCTTAGGTCTTCAGCTTCAGACATTACTGGTAACAAGACACCAAGAAAACTCACAAATTACATGGATCAAGCATTATAAACAGTTTAAATTAACAAAGGTTAATGACTTGACATCCATCGATCCATCCATGCATCCGTCCACCTGTCCATCCATCCAGTATAGATTCCCTGAATTCCCTCTCTCCACCCACTTTGGCTAGCTCCTCCAGAGAAATCTCAAGGCTTTCCCAGACCGGCCAATAAATATAGTTCCTGTATTGTGTCCTGGGTGTTCCTCTGGCTCTCCTCCTAGTGGGATATGCCCAGAACACCTCTCCAGGAACACATCATGAAGGCATCCTAACCAGATGCCGGAGCAAACTCAACTGACTCTCAATGTGGAGGAGCAGCGGTTCTACTCTGAGTAACTTCCAGATGACCGAGTTTCTTCTCACTTTATCTAATAGAGAAACTAGACACTCTGCACAGGAAATAGATTTTGGCTGCTTGTATCCATGCTCTTGTTCTTTCAGTCACTACCCAGAGTTTGTGGCCATAGGCAAGTAAAGGAATGTAGTTCCACTGGTAAATTGAGAGCTTAATTTTTTGTCTCAGCTTTCTCTTCAAGTGCAATATTTACATCAACTCTGATAATTTTTTTTTTCATCTTACGGTAAAAGCATTTTCACACTGATACTGTCACCACTGGGATTCACCTTGAGGAGTTAGAGTAATGAGCTAAACTACTGTTTCATTACCCTGTTTTAAACTTCTGTATGATTTTAACTCCAAATATGGGGTTAAAATTATATAGAAGTTTAACCTATGAATGAATACCCATTGGTATTCATAATAAAATCTTGAAGAAAATGTTCAATTTACAATGTTGTTTTTTTAGTCATAAAACAAATGTTCTTTCAAGACTACAGACAAGTTTTAACCATCCAAAAAATGAAAACATCTGATATTTTGATATACTTATTTGGCAATTTTTAAAAAAATTTTTATCTTTACTGTAGATACCTGCAAACTTTTCTTTTCAAAGTCTGCAGGTGTGTTGCTAACGCCAGCAGTTAGCAACACTGGCACCTTCAGTTTCAATGGAAGCCTGGGAAAGAACCATTTATTTAATTTCCCGTCTATGCTTCTCTTTCTCTTGGGGTTATATTAATCTTATTCTGCTTCAGACCTGCCAAACAGCCAGAGTCAAAGCTGCTCGCTTTTTCTCTCTTTTTTTTTTGGTCTCTAAGTAACACTCGAAATAAAAGCCACTTAATCCATCTTCTCCTGCATAAGGCCCCCTTTTCCAGGCAGCAATGATGGTAAAGTACATAAGTCTGCAGCATCGAGTCAGTCTTGAAGAGAAAAAACATCTATCTTTATCATTCTCTGGGTACAATTGATCCGCAGCACTCTGGAAAACATTTATTATAAAAAGTCTCATTTTTTAAGCGGCCTGTTTAAAGTAGCAGTAGCAATAAATCAACCCGAATCAGAGTGAATCAGAGCACGCACTCTCGCTGGAATCCATTATTCCTATTATATCAGCTCTAAGTGGACATAACAGCTTAATCCAGTATTGATCCATGCGTTGGTCATCCCATCCAATCCGGCCTTGATACCCAGGATGCTAACTGACGAGGTTTGCATCTGCTCTCTCTTTAAAAAAAAATCACAGGGCAGAGCTGGTGTGGCTTACTCCTTGCTCATTAGAAAGCAACACATGTGAGAGGGAGTGTGCATGTGCAGGCATGTAGGGGTGTGTGAGAGAGGTCTAATCCCAGCCAATACTCCATTTAATACCGGAGAACTTCAGCGAGCTGGCAGCTCTGCTAATGAAGTGAGCAGGAGTCTGTTCTGATGGCTCTCTCTCTCTCTCACACACACACATAAATTATTCAAGTGCCGTTAAAATAAATAATGAAGCTGATTGCAGCATTTTGGATGTGGGCGGGAGGTTAAATTATGCATGTGCTCAATATTTGTAAGTGTAATAGGAAGTAAGAGCGGCGGTTCTTAAACTGTGAGGAAAAAATATCCACCACCCACAGCTTTTAGCCAGATTTAATTTAAAAGGGAAAAACAGCCCCAGTCAAATATCAAAGTTAATGTGGCAGAATTAGAGGGTTATAATAATATTCCTTTGCACAGAAGTTTCTGAAGCGCAGCTAGGATTTTATTAGATCGGATGGTGTGATCTCCATCTGTCCAAGTGGGGCTGAAATGAAAGCTGAATCCCATTTTAATACCTCCTGAACTCTTTGGCCTGTGTCTTACATTTTGGGAATTCACACGAAGGCGGCAGGAGTGTCTAAAGTTTTTTATGATGATAGAGTGATGCCTGTCTGACCACACAAACAGACATATTTTTGAGCACATTCTAAGTGAGTGTCATACAGACAGAAATATATCATGAAAAAAATTTAAAATAGTGCTATATTTCAATGTAAGAAGATAAATAATGTTGCAACGCATGTAATCAGGCTTTGTATGTAAATATTTTAATAATGTCCAAATTCTGTGTTTCTAGGTAAGCCCAGAGGCTTATAGAAATGACAATTTATGCCTGCAGTTGTTCATTTTTCCACAGAAAAGCCCAAGCATTCCTCTCTTCAGAAATTAGTGCATGCATTTCATAATAAAGAAAAGCAAAGAAAAATCCTTCTCGACTCCTTGCTGCATAAAGTAGCAAAGGTTTGCAAATAAAGTCTTAAGTTTTATCAGACAAAAGAAAACATCTTCAGTAAGATTAAAGTTCTTCCCAAAGTTACAGATACTCATTAATGTGATTACCCAGAAGCAAAGAAACTACAGTATAACATTCAATCCAAATATATCATTTGAGATATGTATGTTGTTTCAGGTTTATTACCAATGATACCAAATGTAATACATTGGATCAGCACTATTAGGAAAATGCTAACGTTTATCGATACAATTTCAATGTGTGCTACTATTCCCTCCCTCCATGTTGTGCCTCCAGCCATGAAGGACTGAAACTGCTGGAGGCTGATATTACTATTTGATTCAACAATGAATTGACTTAACCCACTTTGGTCTTAGTTCTGGGAGGAGTAGCAATTTCAGAACGAAAACACAGTGTTTACAAACACAGTGGTTGTTCTCTCTTGATCTGTCGTTTGTGAGGACAAAGCTGACTTTCATAAACAATTAATACTGTTATTTACAGTTTGCGTTGAATTTAAAAGAGATTTTCTTTAAACAACAAATATTGGATTCTTTGTGTTCATTTAAACCGCTTTCTTGGCATTCCAAATTATTAAGTTATCAACCACTGCAATAATTGTTAGATTAGAAATCAGTTCTCGAAAACAATTATTGATTTCTATTGCAGTGAAAAGCCAATAAAGCATTAGTTCCTCAAAATGAAGTTCTCTTTCTGACTGAAATTGAAATAGGAAATAGGGTTCCAAAAAAAAATCTCAGAATCCCAGTTCTTATGCCCACTTAAATTTCCGTTAATATGCTTTGGCAAAACCACTCTGGGAACCTTGAATGACCTTCTATAGCCTACCCTTCTTGAGGAGAGTGTGTCAGCTTCCAAGACAGCTTATACTGTATAATAGTCCTTCTTATTACTGTCTGAATATCAAATTTCTTTATTTCAAAGATAGTCTTATGTCACTTTGTTTTGTAGGAACAGAACAGCTCATTTTCATTAGCTGTAAGCCACGAGCCATCTAGTTATCTAAATTATGTGTATGGTCAATGAATATATTTTATTTCACTTTTTCTTGCTTAGACAAATTAGGGTTTTGGCATTTTCCAATGATATTCTGATTTATTGAGAAATTCTCGTGTCCAGTGGCAAAGACAAGGCAATTTGGGAAATTTAGCTTGTCAAAACTGCAGGATGTCGATAAAAGCCAGACTTTTAGATCAGCAAATAAAAACAGGCAGTAAATAAAGCAAACTGAATGTATTACAATCCGTTAAAACCAATCCAAACAAAACACACACACAAAAAAACACGTTCTTCGAAGCCTGCCTGTCACCTTTTATTGCCACACGCTTGGATTTCATTTTCTCAACATAAACTTTCCCCAAAATGATTTGAATCTTCCACAGGTTCGCTGTGCCATATTCATGTAACATTAAATTTTCATTGGAAAATGCCGACAGTCGTACAGAATGCCCCCTGAATGTATAACAGGACACACATACACACGTCGACACACGCACACAAACACAGGTTAGTCGTCAGTAATGGCCTTGTGCCTCCTTCCTCCGTCTCGTCTATAAATAGGTTGAAGCAGAGCGTGAAATGAAAAGCAGGAGAACAGCATGAAATGGGACTAAAGTTGGGAAAATGAACATATTTATCCCTTTGTTTTTGAAGGCCTGGGAAATAATGGTGCAATTTTTTTCCTTTTACATAAAGTCATGCAATCTTCACAAACACTACCATGTTATGCCTATTTTTACAGCCTACTCGGGTAAAAAAGGATCATTGTCGGTGGTCAGAGCGGCAGTCTGTTGTTCCCGTATGCAGATGAGACAACAACTGGAATTATCTGTCAGGAAACACAATGCTGAAGTATTTTACTCATCAGAGCTCGGGGAGCTTAGTTTTAGTTAAATTTGCTCTCTTTGACATTTTATCTTGAGCCTTCTGTAATGTTTGAGGTCAAAGTGGAAAATGACACATTAGAAATGTAATTTGTTCTGTTCCAGAGGGTAACATTAGCATCAATTTTGTAGGTCATATCATTATTTTAATTTGCTGTAATAACACTCAGCAAAGATATATTAGATATAGTCATGGTCTCAGACCTAACAGCCATTTTGTCTATTTTGAAATTAATCTGTTTACATATTTTGGTGTTCTCATATAAAGAGGACACAGAAAAACCAAACTTACCTCTAAAACTCCATGTAGTGCTGTCTTAAGGACATGGCCAGGAGGCTATATATGTACGTGGATAGACAAATAGATAAAGTTGAAGAATTTGGAGGTAGTTCTCCTTCCTCATTATTCCACCCAGTTGCGAGATGCAAAAAGAACCACTGACACTGAAATAGAGCCATGATGTTGCCGCCATAATGCTTAAAAGTTGGTGTTTTCCAACTTGAAAGCCTAAGCTCCAAAGATTCCTCCGGTTATTGTGGCCCAAAAGCTCAAACTTTGTCTTGCCTGAGCTTAAAGTAAAACAAAAGGTAACTCAGACGACAGGAACACAGCACACACGTTACCACCACCACCCAGTTGTTGAGTTTTCAGTGGCTAACAGTTCAATCTTGGTATTGTCTTTGTTGGCAGAGAAGGTAATAATGTTTTGTTTCTCGGTTTGAACTTGCTGAATGAGTTTGCTGTGTTGATTGAAAAAACATTGAAAGATCATTTCACATTGTTTTTAGAAGTTACAGTCTGAAGGATTAACAAATTTTCACCCTGGGACATTTTAATATACCCCATCAGTCAGCTCCACTGTCCCTCTGAATGCACCATGGGAATACTCAGCCGTCCAAGGTTACCGAAGCATTGATCTACACCAACACACTGTGTGTTTGAGCGCTCAACAGCTAGAAAAACAAACAGCATACAAGAGTTTACTCTGAAAACTACTCATCTGCATCCTACACACATTGTACACAGACATCATAAAAGGTGTGTGCGTTTGCATGAGGGCGGTGTGTTTGGACACAATTAAAACGTCCTTTTGTCGGTGACTGCCAATGCATCACCCTGATGACAGTGGACAGGCTGTTTGCTTTTGCCGCCGCTGATATCGAGCTTAATGATGTTGTCCTTCATTGCGGCTGCTGTGGCTGACCTGCCCATCACCGATGTGTGGCAGCGGGGTTTCAGCTGAGTGGAGGAGGTTTGCATGTGTGTGTATTTGTGCGTGTCCACAGGCAGTCAGATTGGACCTCCTGTTTGATAGCGAAATGTGAAGATGCCGGCAGGAATTTGTGTAATGGAGCAACAACAAACAGATCATGGTATGTTGGATGAACAAATCTATTTTAACACTTGATTTGTCTTTTTTTCTGGGGTTGGACTTGTTTACCAGTCATCAGACTGGACCACAATTTAATAATGAAACCAACAATATAGGACAATAAGTACATTTAGAAATTAATTTAATTTATACCAAGATATGACCCACAAACCTTTACAGGATTTTATTATGAATAAGTTATCAAGTTTTGTAGCTGCTTCATTTACTTTGCCTTACCAAAGTATTCACACCCCTTTAACTTATTACAACACAGAAATGCAGCATGAGATAAAATGGAACAATAAAAAGTAACTGTGACAGTTAGACAACTTAACAAAGCCTAAGCCACAAAAGAAAATATACATATATGACCACACGGGTCATTTTGTTAGACCAGGATTAGCTGAGACTTTGCTTAGCATCAGTATTCTCCCATCATAACTTTTCTATGACCTTCATTTAAGTATTTGAAAGAACTAAACATGCTTTTCAACAATCTTGTTTTTTCATGCTAATCGCCTCTGTTATCATCAAGTTGTTTTTTTCAGTACTCTTGTTTTTTTTATACTTTGGACAACTTCTAGCCTTTTTTCTTGGCAGTTCATTTCTTAAATTGTATGAACACCTTGTTCCAATGCCAAAATAATTTTATGAGAATCAAATTAGGATAAGTAGAGTTGAGAAGTGGTTCATAAACATTGTGCAGTCAGCCTTTAGCTGAAAGAAAAGCTTCATGGTCTGAGAAGTGGGAATGTTATGCTTTGAAAGCCATTTTTTGATTCCTATTACGGCGTACATGTGGGATTTAAATGTAACAACTGAACCAGAAAAAAGGTCAGTGTTTCAGCAGTTTCCTGCTCTCCTGTGAACATCTGCTACACGATGCCCCACCAGGATGGCAAATTATTCGCACTTATAACCCAAATGTGGCAAGGGTACCTAACTGCCATATTTTTCTGAGATTGGGGTTACAGACACAATAGCAACGTTTGAAACAAAAGATGTTAAAACAACACAGCTTTTAGTGTGCCTTTGGACAGGCTGTGATATGATAAAAGCACTTATGTCAGGATGCCTCCTTTTGACTTCCCACAGAACAAATTGTTAAATCTGAGTGAGCAGGAAACAGCAAAGTGCATACCACTTGCCTCCTACGTTAAGTCGCTTGATGCTGCCTGAAGTGTAAAACATACCCGAGTGACTCATTTTTATGAATACGGAAATAAACTTTTTCTCTGACAGAAATCTTTCCGTTTCCTCTGCCGTTCCACTTCCCAGTTGCTTTTTGTTTTTCCTAAATGTATCGCAGCTGAGTTTACAGGTGAAGTGAGAAGCGACTGAGTGGAAACTGAATTTTAGCCATGATCTCGGCTGGAACAGTGAGGCGGAAGACAAATGTGTGGTGTAAAATGGCTGCTGCGAAGGGTGATTTTCATTATGGGTCTTATAAAGGGTAATGAACTCAGTTATTTCTTTGCAGCTTGCTGACAGAATGCAAACACGGAGGCAAAAGAGTCTTGAATTTGTAGAGAAACAACAGAGAGAATGAACCTGTTCTGACCAAGCCTCCGCCAAACTCTAGGGCATTTCCCGCTTCACCCACTCACTGAGATTGTTTCTCACCCCTTACCTTCGTATTAAACCCAAACTAACCACAAACAGCATTTACATTTTTCCATGTTGGGAGCTCAGAATGACATACATCAAAGATGTGCTAAGGGTTTGCAGCCAGATATTACTAGCTGCTAGAGGTTTAAGTCAAAGACCAGATAGTTAGCTGGTTGAAATGTTATGGGACCTATGCAAAATTCTTCAAGACTCAACGAACTGTAAAAAAAAAGTTCAAAAATAAATCCTTCACAGTATGGTAAGCAAGACATTAACCAATAAAATTGTGCACATTGAAATTACAAAAACAAATATGTTTAATGGAAAAATCTTAGAAAAAAATCAAGATTTTCAATAAATGTTTTGGCACATGGATGAAGTAGTTTTTTAGCCATCTCAAAACACTTTTCTTACATGACAATTCACATGATCAAGCACAAAAATGCCAAAGAAGACGACAGGAAGTAATAGGATGATGATGGTTTGTTTTTGTTTTTTCAGACAATTTGCAGCTGACTCCTCCAGAGCACTCACAGCATCGCACAGTTCAGAAAAATTTGTGTCGTTTGAACGCGAATCCATAGCTCTTTGCTGTAAATTTGCTGACAATTTTCCCAAAACGCTGCATAAGTAGCTGCTCCCAAAGGTGTTGTTGCTCCAACGCCTAAATAAGATGCCAACATTTCCTCTGTTAGATCATGATCACTAGTGCCAAGGCTGAATTATGAAAATATATTATGTAACAGTTTACATCTAGCGCTGGCATAATTTTTAATGATTTATTTGTAGTGGAAGCATAGGTAAAGTCATACAAAAAATGACTGAGTTCTTACAACTCATTTTTGAATCAGACCTAGTGTAGAGTATGTTATTCTTTATGAATTAGAAATAAGATGCACTGTACTTGTACATCTTAGAACAACTATAGGAATATTATCCTCAAGTCTTGCAGTTAAAAATAAATATGTATGCAGTTAAACATATTCTTGTAATCTTATAGACTCTACACATTTGAAGTCTGTAGAGATTGCTGAAGCAGATTCTTCCCATATACTATTACGTAGTAAGTACAAACAGATATTTGGTGGAACATGTTATCAGGGAACATGTGATCTATTCCAAGGCATTTCTGAGGTGTTCTTGTGTATTGAGGCTGATAAAGAACTCTGCTTCAGCTCCCTAATATGTTTTTCAGTTCAGATATTCATAAGTTCCCCGTGTTTCCCACAGTGGGGAAGATTTTTCATTTATAATATGAAATGATCCGCGTCATGTTTCCCCTCTAAGAGCGTGCTCAGTTAGAGTCTGAGTTGCCGCTCCCGTCAATAATCTCTGCAGCATGACAAACAAATCACCTCCTGGGGAGAGACAGCGATGGATGTTCCTGGCCGGCCGCAGTAATCAGTTCTGCTCCGCCGCCTGACAAACAGCGACTGGAACAAAGTGCAGACGTAGACAGTAGCGGGAATAAAAGCAAAACATTTAATGCTCTGCTGCGTAGGACGTGTTGGCCGCTTCCGGCCACATCACCTGCCAATCACAAGCACAGGAAGTGGAAAATTTGTTGTTGGCCTACCGACTCCTGCAGAGCTTTCAGAGTTTCATGGAGACACTCGGCGAGGGCAGGCTATACTGCTGAGGTGGCAAATAAAAAGGAGGCCAACTGAGGAGAACACGACTCGGCTGCCATCGTCTGAATCTGCTGACTGAGCAGCTGGAGGCTTTGAAATTAACGTTGATAAAGTAGGCTGAGCGTCCACCCCGGCCCCCTCAGGTCCCAACAAGACTTGTTTGCTAAATCACCACAGGGATCATCGGACTGAAGGGGTGCAGCCTACATGTTAAAAATACAAAGAGAGCAGCGGGGCCAAGGTTGCCTCTGAAACACCTGGTTGCTAAGGTCGCAAAGAGACCAGGTCCATATCCTCAAGCAAAAACCTACAACTGTAGTGTCTCTGACAACACCTGCAAAACAGCTTCCATCCAACATGTTTATCTTTGTAGGGTCACAAGGCGGGCTGGAAACTATAGCCAGAAGTCATCGGGCAAAACATCATTCCACACTAAAAACTATAGATTTTATTTTTAACAAGTATCTGTGAAATAAAGACTTTCACAGGTGCAAAGGACCATGTGTGAGCATCAGTACTTGTCTTTGTTGCCACATCCTTATGTTATCAGTGGACTGAGGAAGCAGAAATCATGTATCACATCACAGATATCCATAAAACAAAAGTACTTAAAAGATGATGAGATAAATGATAAAAGCTCAAGTATAGCCCCAAAGACCTTGCAGAGACAGGCCCTGTTTCTGCTGGCTTTTCATAGGATACTGTAGTGTTAGTTTTAGACATGGTCTTCATCCACTTTAAATTGGGTTCTTAGACTTCTTTGTTTTTGGAAGACTTGAACACCAAAAATAAAAAAATAAAAATTTTTTTCAAAGTTTTGTTGGCTCTAGTGACCTTTGTTTGAAAATTGTCAGACAGGTAAGAATGTTGTGAAAGAGTGGGAAGACATGTGGCAAAGGCCAACGAGCCGAGACTCGGCAGCATCGAGGACCAAGGCCTCCGAATATGTGTTACACATTTTACCCTTGTGCCACTGCCATGCCCAATAATGTTTACTGTTATTTACACAAGTTTTAATTACTACTGCGACTCATTGAAATATATTGGGATTCATTTTTAACATTCACATTTTGGTAGAAGTGTCACATTTTAACTTGTGAACATCTTCCAACTCATTCACTAAATTTAACAAATTGTACAGGCATCTTGTGTTCAGAGCCCTCTTCAGGTCACTCCACAGGTTTTATTTTTTTATTTTTATTTTTTTACCCCTCCAGGGGGTCTTTTTGTGGGCTCTAGTGTCCCTTAAATGACAGTAGCCTGACAGGAAATGGGGAAGGCGAGGGGGGAATGCGGCAAATGTCGTCGGGTCCGGGAGTCGAGCCCGCGACGGCCGCGTCGAGGACTGAAGGCCTCCAAACACGGGTCGCGCTAACCACTACGCCACCACGGCACGCCCACACTCCACAGGTTTTTGTTAGATGAAACCAGTTTGTTAATAATTTAATTTATGTGAATGCTGAATATAAATTCTCTCTTCAATGGCAAACTGTTAGGGAATTGAGGACCAAGGTTTTGTTTGGGCCACCAGATCATGACAATGGTTTTCTTGATGTATGATTGGATTCACAGCGATGCTGAAAAATTTAATCTCTCTTCATTTCCAGCTTTCTAGTTGACACTTGGAGATTTTGAAGAAAAGATAACTGGCATTTGGACCTGTTAAAAGTTCCAAGAGTAATTTTTCTTCAGTTCCATCTGGTGAAGATGGAACTGTGGGATGCCATGTTTATCTGTGGGTATGCTTTAAGTGGTGCACAATATGGTATTTTTTCAGACCATAACATATTTTTCCCACAATGTTTTGTAAGATTAAGCCAGTCCAGGATATTTTCCTTTAAAGAAAACTCCCTTGTCCTGCATCTGTGTTTTGATGAGTTTATTAGAGGTGTGATCTGGAAAACACTATTTATTGAAATTCGGTCAAATGGCACTTCATGGAAGCCAATTTAAGGGTGTGAACACTTCTGACAGTTTCTCTATTTTTCCTCCACCTTTGGGTTTAACAGGCTGGCGATGACGCATCACAATGAAGTGTCAAACTGAAGCATGTACAACCTGAAGCTGTGACTTATATTCATTATTGCACAGATAATCTGTACAGATTATTCCTTTCTCAGTTCTGCACAAAGGAAACCAGAGTTTGAACAAAAGAAAGAGTCCAATGAGAAAAATCCACCATCAGACCTGAAACAGCACAGACTCAACACCAGTAGAGTCTCAGAACGAGGACATTAAAGGAGCGCTGCGTGTTTACATGGTTTGCAGCCGCCTATCCCATGGGGGTTAATAAAAGCTACGGTGGGGGGTGTTTAGTTGTGCAGGAGAAGCTGAGGGGAGGGAAGAGCATCCAGCTGGGATAAACACGCCTACGGGTGTGGGTGCACGTCAAGAGACATGGTGTGACCTTTCCAGCGGCCGTTGATGAACGTCACCAGCTGAGAGTTTGCCCTTTTCCCACCTGTATCCGAGAGCCGGCTGAAAATAATCATTTTCTCTCCCTTTCAGTCTCTGCATCAACTCTGCCGCCTTCTGCTGAGCCATTAGTGAAATGAAAGAAAGAATAATTCAAAGCCAGTTATGCTGACTACACATTAGGAGACATTTACACATTCTTGCATTTATCAACAATCTGTTATAAATCATAGTGGGTTTTTTTTGTTGTTTTCTTTTCACACCGAGAAGCAAACACAGCTGCTCCTGCAGGAATAAATCCTTATTTATTATAGTGTTTTTTCATGGGACCACATTTTTGAAAAATACTCTGATACCAGAACTTTTTCTCGTTAAGTGCCTCATTGGGCTCACCATGTCATATGTTTTTCTCCTAAAAGAAACTCACACACTGCCATGTTTGCAAAACAAATGTTTTCCTCTCTCTACATCATCCTGAAAACAATTTTTAAGTGCACCTTTCCAAAACTCAGAGCAGTGATTGGTCTGGAATTTGAAACTGTGGTCACTTAGTAAGTTGAGCTTTTTGTATGTAGGTTTTCACAAAATTCAACAAAGTAACATCAGAGTTCTTAGTCACCACATTTAAAATTATAGCAAGCTGCTGAACTTCTCTCTCCACGACATTGAATGCCACATTCATTCTCAAAGATTTTGCCAAAGTGTGGAAGCAGACAAAACTTATCTCAGTCTTTTTCAGGCAAAACGAAATGGGTTCCATTGTTGGGGAACAATCCAGCCATGACCCAACACCTCCAAGCCCAAATGAAACTTTCAGATGTAAACATGGGCAAGCTAAGCACATCTTTAAGATAACCGTTTTATGGTCAGACAAGACAAAAAGGGAACTATTCAATGACAATGAGAAAAAGTAGTTTTGAGAAAGTCAGGGGGTGTGAAACCTGTAAACACAGTTCCAGCTGTTCTGCATGGTGCCATCATGTGGAGCTGTTTCATGTAGTGCAAGTTTTCTCTGTGACATGTGAGCAGAAATTTTTCAGAAAAACTGGTAGAGTTATTTATACAGTTAAGCCCAAATTTACTCATACACACTTGACATATTTAGATCTAAAAGACAGAGATCTGGGGAACAAGAATGTTATTTAGACAACAAATATAGATTGTATACTGTAATTCCATCAGAATATGGTCCGAGAACATTGAAAGTTAACAGTTGCATTGTTCTACATTGTTCTGCTGAGTGTAACGGTGTGCACTGGATACGGATAACAAAAAATACCCCAAAAAAAAAACAAAAAAAAAATGATTTAATGATGTAAAATGGATATCAGTGGAAAAGTACCTTTGAGAATTACGACAATCAAACACTTGCTATAATTGCTGACCAGCTTTTTAAATGTTTCCATTGGTGTTTTGACAAATTATCTTTGGTGAAAAGCTCCAAGTCTTTGAGTTTGGAAGGCCTCCTTGCCGTCACCCTAATCTTAAGGTCCCTCCACCCACATCTACTGCAGATTCAAGGGACTCCATGCCACTATAAAACATTAAAATTATTTTCTGCAGGAAGAAACATGTTGGTAAAATTAAGATGTTACTTTAATTATGGTTGTAATGGTTTTGGAATTATAAAATAGTCTGTGTTATTTTGATCTTGTCTGGATTAAAGAAAAAAATGTTTTTGGAAATCTGCATGTCATGTTAATCTATCTTTAAAAAGTTATTTTAAATTACTAGTATAGTTCAACCTGATGGCAACGCTTTTATGTTGGATTTTCAGGTAGTAGCTGCTTTGGCACTCTTCACAAGTTCTTCTGAAATGCCAACAGTACACCTTACTCCTAAACTAGTTTCAGGCATGGCATCATCTTGTTCAGTTGTTGATTTCACATCACAGGCCACTATTATGACACACAATGAAAAAAACAAAAACAAGCTGAATGTCATTTCAAACCTCTTTACTTCCATCTCTACTATTTACTAGCAGGGATGGAAGAAGATGCCAACAGGTGTCCAATTGATGCTTTTCTTTCTCGCTTCAATCAATGAAAAATCTTTCTCAGCTCTGCTGCCACATTTTCCTTGCAATTATATTTCTTGGTTGCAAGAACTCTTGTTTTCTCTACTCTGTTTTGCAATTTATTTACTTTGAAATGACCAACAGGTCAGAACTATATGAAACTGTGAAGAAGTATAAACATCTGCAGGAATACTAATGTGCCTTTTTTTTTTCTCCTGTAATGACAGAAAATTCTTCCAATCCAACTCTTGACCCTGCACCCAGCTGTGGAAACGTTTTCCTTCCTGAGCCGATGTGTGCATCACCACACCCTGATTGCATTATCGCTTCTGGATGTGAGAGGGCCGACTCAATCACTTTTAATTACTTGAACAAGCAGACGGCAAGCGCCGACAAGCCTCACCATCATTGCCGCTGTCGCTCCGTAACTTGTCAATAAAATCCCAGCGGTAATACCAGCAGCTCTTCCTTTTTTAAAACCTCTGGCCGATAATACAGCAGTAGCGTTCCTGCTGTTAGCAAACACATGCTCTACCCTGTAGATTTTCAGATGATCGGGAACTCCACATCCTAATAGCACAAACACAACAAGCTCTATGTGCACATCCCTCGTCGTCACCCCTGGAGACTCATCCTATCGTTTTCATCTTTGGAAGGATCGAAGCGGTTTTGAGAGGCCCAGGTGACTACAGCTGTTTTCCCTCCCAGCCTGTCGCCTGCTAATTAGACTGAAGAGTTATTAATTAAATTAGCAGCCTACGAGCTGATTGGCTGTCTCAGGATTTAACTCTCAGCGGACATCACACTTCATCTGGCACATCAATGAACGTGACAAAATGGAACATCAATAGGTGTGTGTGATTGTGTGTGCTGGGAGACTTTGTTACCAAGTCATGTGACATCACCTGCAGCAGCTCCTTTCAACAGCAGAACAGAGTGAGAGAGAGGAAAACAGCCCATGAGCTTCAGACGAGCATTGAAGTGCATGTTGTTGAGTCTGACCTTTGAATGTGTGGCTGCAGGCTGGAGAGCGAGACGGAAGGCTGCATTATGTGGTGCTGCTTAATTCAGGTTTCTTGGCAGGAGATGTGACACTCGGAGAGCATAAAGCAACGTTAGCCTTGGTAGGAGTGCGGCTGCATGAATAAAAGTGACGGTGTGTCTGTCTGTCAGTTCACACAGGAAAATGTGACAACTTCAAAACAGTACAACTTCACAGAATTTTGGTGCCAAAAAAAAAAGAATAAACATGATCTAACTCATTCGACCAATACCACGCCTGTTACCAGTTGCGCTAAATATGTAAAACTGAAAGATGCATATTGATTCTGGTATATCAATGTTGAACATAACATCTATCCATTCATTTCCTTACACCCTTGTCCCTAGTGGGTTTGGGAGGGGTGCTGGTGCCTATCTCCAGCGAATGTTTCGGGCGAGAGGTGGGGTACACCCTGGACAGGTCACCAGTCTGTCGCAGGGCAACACAGAGACAGACAGAACAAACAACCATGCATGCACACACATACTCGTACCAAGGGAGAATTTAGAGAGACCAATTTACCTGACAGTCATGTTTTTGGACTGTGGGAGGAAGCTGAAGTGCCCGGAGAGAACCCACGCATGCACAGGAACAATATGCAAACTCCATGCAGAAAGACCCTGGGCCAGGAATCAAACCCAGGACCGTCTTGCTGCAAGACAACAGTGCTACCAACTTTGTCACTGTGCAGCCCCATCAAAGTCTCAGTACATCTAAATTAGACATCAAAAAAACTAAAAGGTTGTTGCGATTTCAAGCACACAAGACTGGTAAAGATAAACAAAAATATTACACAAATAACAGAATTGCAGGTGAGTCTTTAGTTCCAACCAGACTGAAAACTAAAAGAAATCCTAAAAACTTTACAAACCATAATGATGTCAGGAACGAGATCAGAGCAGAGTCGCTGCTCCACATCGAAAGGAGCCAGTTGAGGTGGTTTCCCATCTGATAAGGTTTTCAAATGGATCCTTCTAGTTGGAGGTTTTCTGGGCAATTCACTCTGAGAAGACAAAGCAAGAACTGGCTGGAGAAGCTGAATGCAGTGCTGAGAAAAACAATTTATCAGTTTCTTTAGTTTTCTGCTGTTTTTACTTAAATGTGTCAGATGATCAAGTTTGATTATCAGATAAAGGTAGCCGAAGTACATTTAAAATTACATCCAGAGATGATTTAATTTACTGAGACAAAAAAAAAAACAAATTAATTTCTACCTGTCAATATGAAAACCAATAAAGAAAGCTAAATCATGTTAGACACTTCAAGAATAGTCGAGAAAGGTTAAGCAAAACTGAACTACACTTTTTGCTGCAAGGCAACAACAAGAATACATTTAAAGTACAATAATAAATATAACGATTTTGAATGGTTCCATTCCAGAGTCTGGGACTCTAGTCACAAGAAATCAGCCAGAGCTTGTTATTGAGACTGTCCAGATTGTCTTTCTGCTCCTCCTGCCCTCAGCTTGATTACAGAAGTGGTTCCTGATGTGCAAGGATAGGTCAGCTCTGCAGCACCTCACTCATATCCATACAAGCCAGGGTCAAGCCTCTGCTCGACACCAGGTAATCACTCACTGCATTACTGTCAGTGGCTCTCACAACGGGTCTCACAATTCCACAGTATTGGAGACTGTTGTTTTGTTTCATTCACCCACACCCAAATGGTAATGCTTCAGACACTCTTTGTCCACAGCTGGTCAGACTAATATCTTTGATGTTAAAATGTAAATAGTATTTTTACTATTGCAAAGTATTTTAAGTATTATTGAAACTAATAGCAGTTTCTCTATCTAGAATCCTTGCTTCTTGCTCTTTTCTTAAGCTGTGAAAGAAGACATCTCCAAGCAAACAAAGGACTAAGACAGAAATAAACCAGTTGACTTTTCACCACTGCTCTAAATCTGCTTCTAGGTCCTAACCAAATGCTTGACAGATTTTCTCTTCATGAACTTAAAAAGTCAGTAACAGCATCTTTTATTTTCTGTCTTTCTAGTTATACATTTTGAACCTGTTTTTGGGGTCACTGAGCTCCATCAGATTATATTTACTACAGAGCCATGCTAATCCCACTTATCCAGCTTCTGAAACATGTCAGTCAACAGTGTATGGAGGTCAAAAGACAGAAATCTCAGTTTTTAACATTCTTTAAAGACAAAAAAAATTAGAGAAGATTTTCCTGCAGTTCACACTACTGATAATCATTGTTGGAGGTCTAGAGAAGCACCACCCTTACCTGTTTTATACAATGACATTTTAGAAGACATGGTAGTAGATTTAGCATGCTATTAAAGGAAATATTTTGCTCTGTGCTGCAAATTATTAGTTTGGTGCCTTATAGAACCTGAAAGTGGACCAAACCAGTAACTCAGTAACTCAGTCCATCATGCATTTAAACCTCCCTGGAAATGTGCTCAGTTAAGTTCTTCTTGCAGCACCAGCAGTGAGCATATCCACCATAAAGTTGTTTTTGAAAGCAACTGCCTTTTTGCTGTGTGAGTCATGAACAGCTTGGATAGCAGATAAAAAACACACTATAACAAGCAGTCATGAGAACTGACACTTTGGAAATTTCCACATCAGTCTCACCCATCACTATCACAGCAAATCTGTGGCAACCTCCCATCTTGTTTGCAGTTCAGATGGTTTGGGATGAGCTGGATCACTGCATGAAAGAAAAGCATTCAACAAGTGTGGAAAAAAGCAAAAACGTAATTTGTGAGCTTCTTCAAGAAGTTCTTTCCATGGCATTATCTTAAGAATTTGAGTGAAAAAGGATCAGTAGTGCAAAACTATCTTATATAAAACGGTGAAAGTTTGGTGAAATGGAAGGTTTTTACTCTGTTTTATTCAATTGTAGGACTGAAATTGGAAATGACGCAAAGTAAATTCCTAGCTGACATAACAGATTCACACTGTAACATTACATCATCACATTACTATTAAGCTGCAAATTTATTATCTTATGTGAATTAAAAAATCACAACAAGTCTTTGAATTGTTGCATTAGAAGAAACTGAGTGATAAAAAGCACTCCAAAACAGGAAACCTTTGGGGCTTATTTATTGTCTTTGTAAATTAATGTTTATTTAACTGAAAACCAAATAATCAGAGCTGAGGATAAACCAAAGTGAACTGTTGTCTATCAGTCAGCAAAGAAAAACAAACCCAAACTTCCAGAAATCTGCAAAACAGCTGAAACACTGAGTTTCTTTAAATTTTGAAGACTGTTTAGACTTGCCTTTGAACCCTTATTAATGAAACATTGACCAACACATATGATCTGAATTGATGCTTTTTGATGATGGTTCTTAAATTGGTGAGTGTAAGATGTGTTTATGATGGACAGCACTTTGGACTGCCTTGTTGCTGAAATGTGTGATGCACATTTAACTTAATTGATTGACAAAGTGAAGTCCGTGCCACTCTCACCTTAAATCAACGTTTCTTCTGTGAAGTACAGAGGAGCTTCACTCCAAAGTGAAGTTTTCTCACTTTTGCCAAAATCCAACTGACGTCATGGAGGAGTTTTTTCAACATTTTTAGCAAATATTGGCTGATTTGCGGCTTCTCAAAATCATAACACACCATCCTCTGTCAAGCCGTATGGTTTGATTCATTTTTCCGTGGGCTTTTCCAACATTGTTGGAGGAAAAGTGAACCAAAGCTCATGCCTTTAGAAGAAGAAATATAAATCCACTGAACAGTAATGTGTATGCATTGCCTTAATGGGCGAGCTCTTAAAACCAATTAGGGTAGAAAACAAATGATCATCAATGTGCGCAATGTGACTTTTATCAGACTAACCCATTAATATCATTGTAATGAACTGGAATAATACTAGACTGTATTGGAATGTATTTTATATTGTGATACCAGTCTTTTAGGAAAAATGGGGCTTCAGCTTGTAATGGATCACTCTCTCACACACACACTCACACCTATTATTCACAGAACACAGCCATCATGCCAAGACATAAAGACATCAGATATGTGGACAAAGCCCCAGTGGCTGTGGTTTTAGGAAGTAAAAGCCCTCTGGATCTGTTCCCACCTGCATCCTACCCCCCATCCTGCGTTTTTGTCTCAAATCTCATTCAGGATGAATAAATTAAAATCCTTACATGGATAAATTACTCTAACTGAGTTTCTGAGCAAGTAAAGTTGAAAATATGAAGACAGAGTTCTACGTTAATTTGATTGCACAACAGTTTTAGTTTTACTTCTGCTGTAAGGAAACAAGGACAACCAGCACAATGTTGCCCTTTCCGTCCTCTATCAGGTGAGGGATTTTCTTTCTTCACTTTCTCCTTCCGTCTCTTTCATCAACTGGGCTGTAATTAGCCAGAGCTGAGATTTTTTCCTTTTGTTGGCTCACTCAAAGGTGGATAAGCGTCTTTTGTGCCTCTTCGCACCTTTTATATTTCTTTTTAACAAGCTTTCTTTTCCCCAGAGAAGACTCTGCAAACCAGCCATCTCAGAGGAAGGCTGATAAGCAAGAAGGAGTTTCTACTTCTCTCCTTAGCCGACGTCTTTATCTCCCAGGACACAATTAGCTGCTCTATCACTCATCTCCTTGCTGCTGTTTCTCTTCTCTCCTAGATGCCTTTTCTTTCTTTTTCTATTCAAAAGACGTCACACTTTGTTGCGGCTCACTCCAAAAACATGTGGAGTACTTTTCCAGAGCAAGCGGAAACAGAAGTAACTGGCGAGATAAAATTGTGGCTTGCTACTTTGTGTTGTTTACGACAGAGAAGCGGAATCCTGAAGGACATTCAAATTGTATTTTACAAAACACACAGGTGGAGGTACATTTCCTGGCGCTTAGTTATATATTCACTTGAGGTACTTTACTGTGCAAAGAATGTAGGGTTTAAGACAAGTGTTACATTCCTTCATGTGTAAGATTTTGTTCTTTGTTAACTTAGCTTGATGATAATTAATTCTTTCATGAGAACACTGAAAAAAGAAAGACATACAGGAAAAGTTGTGCCACGGCCTTACTTTTGTCCACTCCTATCTTAATGATCTGCTAGTGAAAGTAATGGATTTATGGGTACTTACTCACCACTGCACATCTGCATTGTGTTTCATCAGTGAACAAAGATTTGCAGTGTTAGCATTACATTGTTACCCATCTTACTTCAGACGTTATTTAGATTTAAAAGGGATATTTTGTCAAAAAGTGCTGTAAAAGTAAAATATGCACTATAAAACATAACAGTCAATCCTAATGACAGAAATAAGTTGAAATAACTTAAATATATAAAAAATGTTGTCACTCATTTCTCTCAATTAACTAAACTCAGATGAATTTTTGAAGTAATCACTTAGGTGTTTTTAAAGTGCAGCACAAGTTTTGGGGCATTTTAAGTAATTAGTAATTCAACATAATTCCATTGACTCATTTTTGTTTAAGTTTGCTTTATATCTAAAATGAAAGCCATACTGAGCATGGAATTGTTTACTGACAATTTCAGCTAATTTTTCATACATGATTGGCTTTACTATTAGTTTATAAATCAGAATGTGGTGAACAAATAAAAATAAAAACAGTACATCCAAACATTTTTTATGAAGAACCAGATCAAACTCACTCAATGACCCATAAAGACTGCAGATTTGAACCAAATATATGCTACCCCCATCCAGCCTAGTTGAAAATCCACATTTATCCCAAAGAAAATAAAATACAGAAATAGAAAATCTATGAATCTTCTGCAAGGTTAGGATCATCCACCAAAAAACTAATCAACTGAATGTGAAGAATCATAAAAAACGTCTGTGAGTAAAAGACAGGGATTTCTTTAAAAAATTACACATATTAGACCCTTACAGAAAACTGTTTACAATGAAAACAAATTAATGAGTGAGTATAAAGTATTAAAACGGATGTGAAAACAGTTTCCTGTGACTTTTGTCCACACACTGATTGGATTTTATGTAAAATAAAATAGGTTCATGTATATATTGTTACTATTTTGTAGGATTTCTCTGCCTTTGCAACTTGAACTGTTATTTGAGATGTCTTTGAATCTCTAGATTAAGAGATCTTTTTTCATCTTTTCTTTCCAGGGGATAGGTATGAACGATCTTTGGCCTCCTCTCCAGCTTATTCTGTTTTATCTTATCTTTAATGATGTAAACAAACATTCAGGCTGATGTTCTCCACTTCATCTGCAGCCCAAAGCAAACCAGCAATTAAAACAGAAGCAGTGAAGTCGAACCGCGTTCATGCACATTAAAACAACATGATGAGGAGCCTCGTGCATTAGGAAACACTGATAATAAATTAAACTGTTAGCAGAGCGGTTAGCGAAAACTGTTTCCTTGTGTCGATTTGTTAATCTATGGCTCATTTGCAATAAAGATTAGATGTTCAGCATTTAGTGCAGATGCTGTAAATGGGAAGTTTATTTTAATCATTGCATATCTCATTTATTCACATTATGTCCCACATGTTGGCATGTGCGGGCTGCTTTTGTTTCTTTTAACTCTTAAACTGAGTGAACTTTTCTGCTTTCTCAGTCTGTATGTGTCAATGTTAAGCAATGAAATCTACAATTCAGTTAACTGAACATAAAGACACTTTAGGTACAATAAAGTGCAGTGGAGAATCCATGGCTACATTCACACAACAGGCAAATGTGATTTGAATCTGACTATTTTGGTTCATATGTGACCTATATCCAACTTTTAATGGCAATCTGAACAGCCAAAGTCAGATCATTTCAGGCCCTCCCACCCTACAAAACAAAAATAAAAACAAATAATAATAATAATCTTATTTGTGCTACTTCCGTGTATGCTGATACAAATCTGATCAATTTCAAAGCACCTGCATTCAGAACAGCATTTTATTCAACTTTTACGTTGTTGACGTGCTGCAAATATGAATGTAAAAAATGGCCGAAGGAAGGAGTGCTTTTTTCTTACTTCCTTTAGCTAGTTAAGATGATACTTCCGTCTCCCTTTGCTAAGAAACTTCAAAATCAATGCATATGTGGCAGGATCCATTATTACTTCCGTAAACAACGCGCTGCTGTGATATCTGTCCTTCTTCGCATGTGAAGTCACTTTGTGGTCGTAAACTGTTCACACAGAAGACTGATTGCCTTTGCACTTCATTAGCAGCATGAAAATAAACACACGCACACAAAAAAACTAATTTCAGAAAAGTGCTAAGGAGAGCCCACCCCAACATGTACATGCCAAATGTTCTGAGTGTGCTTCTTTAGTGTGATGTAAAGATAATTTTTTGCTTCAATGCCTGTCCCGTTGCTGTTTCACTTGTGACTTAAAAGTCAGATAAAACATCTGGGAAAGACATTGTGTTTTTATCTGTTATAGTAATTATATTTCTGTATTATTCTTTGGCAAAACACTGCTTGTATGAGTTACTTCTTGTATCCACAGTGTTGTGGGTTTGTGCTTGTTTTCCTACCTTCCTCCTCCTCAGGGTGTGACGAGCAGGTGCAGCCTCCAGCTGGAGTTCGTCAGCAGCAATCAGGGGAGCAGTATTTAGAGGAGTGGTTTCTGTTTCAGAAAGTAGGTTTAGTGAAAACTCTCATTAAGTTTAGAGTTAAATATGGGCATAACCTGGGTTTTTGATTTCAGAAAACCAGGTACCCAGAATCTAGTTAGTACGGCATTTTTCTGTGAACCAACCCTCCAAGTTACGCCGTCATGACACTACTTTACTATTTAAGTATTAGAACTTTTAACTGTGACTATGCCTTCCAAAGCTGCAGTACTAAACTTTAATTTTCACTACTGTGGGTTTGAATTTGCAACACTAAATGTGTTTTATTACTGGTGGTACTTGTGGCACGGTTTGGGTCATTCATTAAAAACACTCAGGTTAGAGTTTGAATAAATATGCTTTAGGAACTGGATGTTTTTTTCTTTTTTTTGTTTTGGATGTGAGGTTATGTCACTTCCATAAAAGATTGACATTACATATTTATTTTAGCTGGGTGTCAGCAGATGTGTAGAGTTGTGTTTCAGCAATATGAACAAATGTAAACTTTTTTTTTAAACATATCTTTTATGTTTAAAAAAAAAAACATAAACCACACCACACTATAGCCAAATAGTGCAGCGTGCACTATTTGGCTATAGTGTGGTGATAAAACAATGGGAAATAAAGTTCATAGTTTTCATATTCAAAATTCCCACATTACAATAATGGTCTCAAATGTGTCAATTAAAAGGATGAGATTTAATTAAAAGATTAAAAGTAGTTCACATGTCTGAAAAATAAGTAATTATATAGCACTTGTATAAAAGAGAAGTCGTTAATTTTCAAAGCACTTACAGACATCAGCTGTCAGCCTTTTAATCCTCAGGTTTTATGTTCTGACTCCCTTGATTTTGTCTCCTATTCATACTCTGCAGCTCCAGCATTACTTAAAAGTTTTACAGCCGTGTTTGAAAAGAAGCATTTACAATGCAGAGTGGTGAGGTGACACTGACATTGAAACAGCACTCAGGCATTTTCTGTCTCAGTTATGGAACTATTCAAAACAAGTTTTGAAAAGCAGGCACTGCACAAGGACCCCCGACTAGAGAAATATTGTAGACTCAAAGAACCCTGAACAAGTCAGCGCCTGGTGAGAAAGAGAGATTTAAAGTCTGACAACCTCACTGTCATTAGTTATGGTCTTCCAAAACCAATCCATATTTTTCATGCTTCAGTAGAGGCTCCTCTGATTGTGGATTTTTGCTCATTAGAAGTTCAGTTGAGACAGATATTTTCTTATTCCTGCTCTCTTGTGGCTAGTAGGAAATCTTTAATGATGGCGGAGCTCGAACTACTTGCAGGACAGCGCTGTAAGGAACACCCAATTTACAATCGTGAAAATTCAAACTTACTCATGGATCATTGCTAAGATGTCCTTCGTGTCAAAATTTTAACTCTTTCTCATTCAAAAAACCCCAACGTGTTTAATGGTAAAAAGGGAATCGACAGAGGTTCAGAGATCACTGTAAAGAGCGAGCTCTTGCTGTCAATACCTTCCTAAAATAATGGTTGAACAGTTGCAGAAATGTCTCCTGAACTTTTTGTAATGTTAATTACCCTTAAAATAGTGAGACAGTGGATTTCTCTTGCTCATTTATCAACAAAAGGTGACTTCCGAAGTTGGCTAATATGAATTACAATTTAATTTTCAAAACAAAACAAACACAACACAACACAGAGTCGGTGTAGTTATAATACAAGCTAACATGTGAAGAGGATAAAGGGAAAAACACAAAAAAAAACTGGGATGGAGAGAGAGAGAGAGAGAAAATATATATATATATTTCTATCTCATACTATGCTATTGTGGCAGTTTTAACAAATATGTAAAACAAATATATTTTTTTATAAAAATGCTGCAGCTTCAAGTCTGTAGTAACAGAATAAAAACATTACACATAAATCACAATAAAATGTGAACAAATTTTAGTTGTGTGACAGAAATCATGTGATCTTGTTCTCAGTCACTTGTGCCACCTTGGATTTGCAAAAATTTTGAAGCTTTTTTTGTTAGTTTAAAGTTTGAACATAAACTTACATGAGTTATTAAACATAAGAGTTGACCCTTGATACTTCAAAATGTTGCTCGGAGTCTTTTGCAAACATCTTTTTTAATTAATGCAATTTCAAGTTAGTTCTGTTATTTTTTGCAGTGTGCATAAACATGCGGCACGTATCCCTATTAAGACCACATCGACATCATGTTTGCATCCTGCTGAGAACTGTATTACATGAGCTTATCTGTCTCTGCGTGTTCTGTTATTATGTCTAATTTATGAGCCAGCAGGTCACTGTGATGTTTCATAATTAGAAGATTCTTAGTACAGTGATTCTCCTCGTCATCATCGTGTTTGGTTTAATGTGTTTTAAATTTTTTTTCGCGCTGAGTACGGGAACAAAATGTCGCCTCCCTCCAGGCTTGATGCTGTGAATGTGCTGATTTTCAGCAGGTGCACTGTGGGCTCGATTCAACAGAGAGGAAGGTTGTTATCGTTGTTGTGCAGTCTAAAAAACATCAAACCAGCAGAGTTACAACAGCCTAAGGGCGTCACACCCGATGGAAAAGTGTGGATAGAAAAGTTTTCTGTTTTGTTTTTAGCCTGGGAGGAGTGGCAATGCTGTGATTGATTTTCAGAAAAATCTTTTTTTTTTTTCTTCCTGCAAACACTGAGGTTCAGGATTTGTCAGAATGTCGACTGCAGGCAGGGCCGTTTTTTTTTCTCACTGCATGCAGGTGGTAGTCATCAATTTCTAAAATCTGTAATTGATCATGTGACAGGAGGTTTACTTTCTTCACCCGAGGCTTGTGTGTTCAGAAATTACAGCTGAATCCATCACTACTTGAAGCAAAAAGGAAAAAAGAAACATATTTGCTTCTTGACGTGCAAATCCATGTCACAGTAATTTTGGTACTTTTGCTCTGTTTTGTTTTTTAACTAGAATTTGCATTTTATCTTTTCTCCATCTTATTTTGTGGGGTTTTCTGGTTTATTCAGATTTTTTAAATATGCTTTATGAATAAATTTGATTTTAAGATAGTCCTTTCTCTCAAGACTAAATGAGAAAGAAAAGGCCCTCTGCATGTGGGGCACCTGTTAAGGTTCTGGTTAATAGAAAAGTGAATGTGCCAATCACAAGTGGTAACTCAATGCAGTAAGGAGACCTGGAAGAATTGATTTGGCTCCAATCCAGTGTGAGAATGTGGGGAAGCAGAATGTTATCTTAACATGGACAAAGATCCTAGAGGAAATTTTTAGACACGTTGTTGTGTGTTGGACATGAAGAGTTCAGGTTGTTCTGAGGTCTAGTCCAACCCAGTACTATCAGGGTGCATTAAAGTCCTTACAATTGATCAATTATGTCACTAGTAAATCTTCTCTCAGCTTTTAAGACTTGAACTGATGGCAGCACCTTTCTGGCATCCCAAGATGACATTATGGGTAGTTGTAGGTGACACAGCTCTTCATCGTGTCATTGAGCATCTCAGTCTTCAAAAGCATTTGAAAAGCATTTGAAGACTGAGGCAATGGTCCAAATTTGTACACTAGAGAGTTGGAAAGAATGTTTCAACCACTGTGGCCCATGGTACAGTTGACTAGATATTTACAGTGTGTGCTTAGAAAGTATATCTAAAAGGAGGATTTGAACTTACTGAATCAACAGCTTCCAGCCTTCACATTCAATGTAAGTATTAACAGAAAGATCATTTATTTATAATTCTTTAAAATCGAAAATAGCTTCAGCACAGTTTCATAAATCAAGCTTAATTTTCCGTTAATGCTGGTAACATTTCCTCCTGAGTCACCTCTACTTTTACACACAATGATAAGCAGCGTGCAGCCATCACCTGAACAGACGTCAGCTGATCTCCAGTTGCTGTTTGAAATAGAGATTTTCTGCTAATGCTACACCTAAAAATTACCCAAGCCGCTATCACCATTACCGCAGATGGAAGTGCTGCTCCCAGCAGCGTGACTCCTGTGATTGTTAGTTCTGCTCCCGAAGCGGCCGACGCACTGGCTCAGTAAAACCTGAATTCCGCTCAGCCTGAGATTTGGACTCTTACTTGTCATTTCATCATTGGATGGTAAATTATAGCAGATGAGGGAAGCCGAGCGTCCTGGGAGAGCGGGCCAGCGTTTTGCCCATCTGTTGCTGTGGTGATGGCAGGGACAGCCTTTGATTCTCCTCTTTCCTCACCCTCTGCCTCCACACTTCTCTCCGGGTGGGCGCTAATACTTGTGGTGGTTACGCACATTACAGCTGACAGTGTAAATGAGGTTTCTTTGTTCTGTTGCCTCTGTGTTTCTTCCTCTATTCTTGCTGTTGTTGGTGAAGGCCAGTGCCTCCTCCTTTTTCTTCTGCTGTTCCTCCACATCTGATTCTCTGCATTCCCTCCTCCACCTCGCTGATGGTTAGAGCTTAGAGTCTATTCACTGGAGAGATGAAGCAACAGCTTTCCGCTGCCTCCCTGCATCCCTCCCTTCTAAACCCCTCAGACACATTAATCCTTCGCTCAGGCTCGGTTTACAGACACAATAGGTCTCTAAGAATTGGACTTGAGATAATTGTGTTGCTATCCCATTTCATCTGGAATAGAATCAGGTGGCCCTCGCCGCAGAGCTCCGGGGATCCCACATCCACACACACACACACACACACGCACACACACACACACCCCTACCCCCGCACACCGAGATGAAGTGGGTTTTGGCGAAAGTAGAACTGTAATTATTTTTCCCTTTATTCATAATCATCTCCATAAAAATTCAACACCACCATCTCGGAAATACAAGTCTAGCCCCACCGAGTCCAGCTGATGTGTTGTCATGACGATATGGCAGCAATATGGAGCTTGCCGGGGGCCCCCACATTGTTGAGAGGGAGGTCAGGTAATTAACCACCGCGCCAACATGGTCGAACACCTGCTCTGGTAGGCCCCACTGGTCATTTGGGCTGGCGACCCCTTTGACCTCTCAACAAACACCAGGAGGGCGGCGGCTCTTTAAATTACAGAGAATGGTTGAGTAGGAAAAGCGAACAGGTGGAGAATGTTAGGTGAAGCAGGTGTACTGCTGAATCTCTGGCTAAAACACAGGACACTTTTAGTTTGCTAGAACCAGACCGAAAAACATTTGCTTTGAAAATTAGACGGGCAAAGGTTATGGAAGACTTCGTCCAACCAGAAGTGCAGAAAGAAAACTTTTCCACAAAGAGCTTTAGTCAAATTGGGAGATAATGGTTTCTACACTACATTACATTGGATAGACACATTAACAAAACTGAGTGCAAAACTGTTTCATCACAGCAGTGTATAATAAAAAGTAACTTGATTTACAAGTTGAAAACAGTGTATCTATTATAGGAGTATAACTAGTTAAAAAATAGACCATCTCTGTCCAGTTCGGTCCTGGTTTGCCTTGACCAGATTCATTTTCCATTAGCAAATCTGGTGTGGTTCTGCCTGGCTGTTCTCAGATTTGAACACTGAACCAATTTGAGTGACAGCTGGCCACATTTGTTGATTGGCTCATGATTTATATCACTGAAAACTCCAAACAATATTATAGTTTAGCTGTGGACCGTGGACATGCAGTCTGCTATCAGAGAGCTGCTCAGTACGGGGGCACAACTATAAGTTTAATCATGTGACTATTGCTTTACATCTTTTGATGGCACATTAAAAAATAATAATAAAGCGCAAGAATATAATTATATTTATATGTATTGCAAAAATAATCAGCTGAACTGAGTCTTTATCATTATGTTTGGGCCAGCCATTAATTTCTATGAGACAAAGTCAAATGTCTGGGTCCAAGTCTATCAGAACCGCAACCTCCAGGTTCACTGCAAACATCAGTGCAAACATCAGCAAAGTGTTGACCACATGCTGGTCAACACTTCCTGCCCACAAAAGTGAGGAACAGACTGTATGATGGAAAAGCTCACTACCTGCAACTTGCCAGTGGAAAAGTGCCTTATCCTTCTTTGCTGGTATTTACCATCCCCCAACTTTATCCTCCAATTCACACAACCTTACCTCCAACAAAACAGAAGTTTACTACACCTACAACTATTATTAGAGGAAGAACAGGACAAGCTAAACATCTAAAACACAAAGCAGAACAGCTTTGAATTGGTGATTTAATTGAATGAGAACAGAAAAGGAGATTGAGGCAGAGATTGAAATATAACACCATGGACAGGCTAGCCAAACCTTGATAGTGCTTGAGCTAACACTAAGCTAGTGATCCTGAAGCAAGCCAAGAGAAGAACATGTGAAAAACAAGGGGTTTGTAAATGGGAAGTGCAGAAGCAGAAAATAATTATTTTTCTAATGTGACTTTATCATGAAATTATGGAAAATAAGTTGTTAAATAAGTTGAGAGAACCAGCAAGAGAAAATATTCTACCAACATTCAAACAGGAAATGATGTGACACGCCCACAATATCCCCCCTTTATCTGATATCATCATCTATACCCTGGTACTAATAGCTCCTAAATGTTTTTATTTTAATCAAAAAGGGGTTTTATAATTAATTATCAACTTTGGATAACAACAATCGCCAAATTTACATGTCATTTTTTAATTGACTCCAAAATATGACTGTTTTGTACAAAGGAAGAGTAGGTAAAAAAGCTGTATATCACCCAACCCTGATCCTAGCTTTACATTTCGAACATGTTTTCTGTCAACTGACAAAACCTTTGGAAATGCACTGATTGCTAAATTGAAATATGAAGACTGAGATCAAAGTAGAACTAAGCGAATCCAGGACTTCATGTTTGTATAGCACTTCACCCTGATTAAAATTTAGCAACTAAACATTTTCTGCACAGGTATGCCTCATCTCATTCAAGCTAAGCACCACTGAAGAAACCTTGAAAAACCACTTTTCACTAAATGTATTGCAAGCATTCCTTTAATTATTTTCCATTTCACTATCAGACAAAGAATTTCTCTTCACAGCTCTTTATTTTGTATATATTGTATGCAGTTATTTTGTTACTTGTTAATTTAACATTCAATTTGAAATTTTTTTGTGGAAGTTGCTCTGGGGTGTCCGACATTTCACCTTGAAACAAAGAAAATATGTTACCAATCACAAAGCATGTTTTCTCCCATTCTTAGTTTTTACATATCCTCTCTGTACTTTTTGCCCACACTGTCTGCGAAGGTTTGGAATGAAGTAAGGTGAAGAACTTGGTGAGTAAGGGCAATAAGACATATTTTTATTCTTTATATCGTTTGATATCTTGCTTTCAAACATCCGTCTATCTAGTTATCCATCCATCTATAATCCATTATCTATACCTGCTTAACAGGGTCATGTGGGGGGCTGGTGCTTATCTCCAGCAAACAAATTATATATGTAACTTATTTCTTTTTGTTGAAAAGAAGACAATCATTAGTGGAGGGTAAAATAAACACACAGCTGTAAATTCCTTTTCTGCCCACGTGCTTCACCCTTTGTCACATTATTCTTTGTTCTGCGTTTGAGCTGTTGATTACATAATTGTTGTTATATAATCAGCTTTTTTTGCAAGACAGAAATGGACTGCTTAACTACAGTCTCTTCTCTCAGACCTACCGAAGCAACAGGATTAGCAATATTTTTTCCTGTATAATGTTTTTTATTATTTCAACATTTTTTTCTGCATCTAACACCACTATAAAAACAATAGATAGAAAATCATGCTCATTTGGACACAATTTAAATTTAAGTATGTTGTATGTCAGAAAGATTAAATAGTGTAATACCCATTTCAGCAAACGATTAAAGCTACAAACATGTTGAGTTCATAAGTAGAATTACAGAGGTCTCTGTGAAGCCAGTATTATGAGTAAAGCAGGAATTATGTCAGTTTAGGGCTCTAGAAAATAGACATAATCCTAAGGTGGCAAAACATCAGCAATGACCTTAGAAAAGCAACTGTTGCAATTTGAAAAGGGTTAGAAGTCCAATTTTACAGAAGGAAATACTATTTTCAAGTGGAAAACATTTAGGAGAACTGACAATCTTTCCTGTAATGGTTGTCCCAGCAAAGTAACCCCATGGTCAGACTGTGTAATGCTCAGAGAAATTAGAAAAGACCCAAGAGCTCTATTTCAGACTCTACAAACCTCAGACGGCATGTTCAATGTTAAAAATTATGATGGGGCAATTGGAAAAGCAGTGGAAAAGGAAGGCTTGTTTGGAAAGGTTGAAGGGGAAAGCCTGATTTCTTTGAAAAGAACATGTTAGCAGAATTTTACACACTTTCCTCTGAATGAACCACAAAACGTCTGGAACAATGTCCTTTCAACAGATTAGTCCAAGGTAGAGATGTTTGTCCTTACAGCAACATGTTTGGAGAAAATCAAACACAGCATATAAGCAAAAGAAAAGAAAATAATGTCATGCTGTTGCGGGCAGCTGTTTTATCACAGTCTGCTGTCATAAATTTCTTTGTATAACCTAAGTGTCCTCAACTTAAATCTCAGATCACCTCTTTGTTGGACCCAAATCTTACCCGAGACTTTTGTGTGACTCTCGACGTGTGGTTAGTGGACAAATCTCAAAGCTGTGGAATTTTACAAACTTCCTGTCCACTTCAGTAGAGAGGGATTTGGTTTGGTCTGAACTGTGATTTTGAGATGTGTTGAAAACCAGACATAGCAAACATATCAAGGTTGTTCCTAACTGGATGCTTTGTATGTTCACCATGACCGTTTTTTTAATGGTAGGTGGTGGCCACATTAATTTATCTCTGCCTTGACATGATATTCAGGTTTGTAGCCAATATCTGCAAATACCTAGGAGGGGTTCAAAAACATTCAGTGTGTAAAATCTATTATTGTTGGTGAAAAATAGCAATCTTCCTAGGCCACAACTTAATTTGTTTCATCCTGGGAAAAATCAGTGTAACACATTTTGTATCTGTAAATGAAACCACTTGTTATTTGGTGGCATTGTTGATCAGCTTCTTTACAAATATTTATTAAACCTCACTTTATCCTTTAAAAAAACATGAAAGTCTAATAATTTGATATGTCGTCTGCGACCCAAAACCGATGTCACTGGAAATGTGTACGAGCCTGAACACACACACAACAAATCATGTTTATGTTCACTAAAGTGTATACATTATCTTTAAATCAGTCATAATTACACTTCATCTGCTAAGCACTCAGGATTATGTGCATGGGTTGCATTATCGTAATTTTCCACTGTTCAAACTGCCAATTAGACCTTGATGAACCAATTGAGCTTCAAGAGCCTTCCAATGAGCAACAGTAAACCTGTTCACACAAAGAACAGGTTTACCTCAATAACAAGTCCAGTGTGGCTGAAGACAATAAAATCCTATGTAATAAGTGATATAATGATAAATTACTGTATATTGTCAATTCCAAACCAATTACTAAATGGATATCAAAAGTTGTTCTGAATGGCCACAAAGCCCAGTAATACAATAGGGAGGTTTTGATAGAAATGTGACTAAGCAATTGAAAACTTGATGAGGATAAAAAATTTTGCAAACCCAAACAAACCAAAGGATAATAAAAACAGAAGACAATACTCTACAAAGTTATAGAAAAACAAAACACAGCCACTAAAAATGGTAAAATAAAATAAAACATCCTAATGTTTCTGATGTTTCCTTAGAAACACAGTAGTTGGCTTTGGCTAATCACAAGATTTTGAAGAGTTAAAGCATAGATTTGCAAGTTCAAGACACCTAGGGCGGTTTGGAAGAACAGATTTGTTTCATGAATTAAGGACATTTTGATTTAGTCATTTTGTTCTGTATATTAGGCTTTTCATTTGTTAGTTTGTATTCTGTTGTGAGATATACTTCCCATTTTATTCTAACAATTTTGTACTGTCTTGTGTTTTATTTACGTCCTTTTACAGCAGCTACATTTGGGGATGTGAATCTTGTCACTTTGGTCTAGTGATGTCACGTTATGGTCAAGTTAGTTATTGTTTATCTGATTTACCTGCTCTCTATTGGTTGTCTAAGGCTGTGCATTCCCCCATGTGGCTCAGTCAGTTCAGGCTCTCCCACAGCTGGTTCACATTTAGTTAAATCATTCTCATTGTCACCATACTTATGCCATTTGCTTTTATTCAATCCCTGTAAGATCGTTATATTCTCTCCTGTTTTTCCTCCCTTATCATCCTCGTTGTGCTTGACGGGTCTCATGTCTTTTTATTTTGGATTCCCTTGTGGTTGTATAAGCTTTTGGACTTTTTATTTTAATAAACTCTCCAATCTCAAGTTTTCATGTTTACCACCAATTACTTGCTTTTTGCTTCCTTAGTGCTCTCATAAACACACAATATGATAAGGCCGGGTTGTACTGGAAAAGTTCCTAATAGATAGAAACAGTTTTTGGAAGGTTGGTGGTTTGCCGGTTCGATCCTCGCTCCATCTGCCTCTGTTGTTGTGTCCTTGGGCACCTGTCTTGCCTGCTGGTGGTGGTCAGAGGACCTGATGGCTTTGGTGCATAGGAGCCTTTGTCAGACTGCCTCAGGGCAGCTGAGGCTACTATCTAGTAGCTTGCTACCATCAGCTTGTGAATGTGTGTGTGAATGACTGAAATTAGTGTGTTACTTTGGGGTTCTCTGGACTTGATGAAGCGCTATACAAGTACAGATCATTTACCATTTGTTCACAGTTCCCATTCCACAGGTTGAACTACTTTGACAGAGCTCTGTGTGATGTGTGCAGTATTGGTGTTTTGCAATATGAAAACTTTTGTAAATTTCTTTGCTAATTAACTACAAAAACTATGAAATGGCTAAAATTTACATCTGGATGGAAATTGCACAGTCGTTATTTACAGAAGAGGCTATCTGCAGAAAAGTGTGGCACTCTGTCTGTAACTGTTTCATAAAAGCAAAAGGAGGATGCAGGGAGGCAGTGGGAATTCTGACGGAGAATCATGAACGTCCCAAAACCACGTGACTCCGCATCGACTGTTCCAGTTTGGATGAAGTATGTGAAAGACTTTGAATAAACACAGGCATACTCAATTTTGGATTTTCAGTATTGTTAATGTGGATTTCTGAAATGATTAACAAGTTGAGCTCCCACATTTTAGGAAGGCATTTCCATTTATCGTTCGTACATGTGTCTGTTAGTTTCTGTTGAAACATTCTGGCTTTCTGCTACTTCAAACATCAGGAGAGAGAGCAAATATAAAAAGCATCAAACCTTGAATAGGAAAACAGTCATCACATTCAGTCATGAGTTCTTAAAAATAAAAACATAAAACCGGTGGCAATCATTAAATACTGAGAGCACCAGAACAATGTGACTCACTTTGAATCAATGTTGTCTCAACACTCCTTGCGATTTGTTAACTGAATGTATACATTTACTTTACATAACATTAGATGATCCTTTTTTAAAATGCTTTGTAACTTCTTGAGCAAAATGATAAAAAACAACATATGACTCCAGATCTCTCGTTTTCCATCTGAATCTTTTCTCTCACCCGTCTTTTCTCCCCCTCACGCCAACAGTTCTCACCTGTAGGGGTCACTGTTGCTCTTTTTCAGCTCCCAGGTTCCCCTCAGTGTTATAGCAGCCCCTGTAGTGAAACGCCTTCCAGGCATCATTTTCTTGGTTTGAGTATAAAATGTTTTTCTTTTCTTTTCTTTTTTTTCTTTTCTTGCATAATGGAGGCTGGAGAATATTAACGGAGCAAATATCTGATTTCATGCAAAAGAAAATATCTGATGTACGGAGAGGAATATTAAACATGTCTCCTGGTATTGTAGTTTTTAGGGTAACTTGATGCTGAACAAAATGAACCTCTCGCTCTGCAGCGAGAGAGGAGTGAAACTATGTTGGTCTCTGGTCTTAGAGGATCACATATGCTGAATAATAATAAAAAAAAACAGGTCATACATCTTTGCACAAACTAATTTTACACATTGGCTTGCGTCTTCTCACTGTATTTAAGTCAAGTGCAGAATAATTGCTGTTGTACTTTTTTCTTGTCTTAATGCTGGCAAAACAAAAACACCATAGCCATTTTCAAAAGAACAAACATTACTGTATTTTTATTTACCCTTGAGAATTCTCAGACTTGCCTGTACAATTATTCAGCACAGACAACTAAAATCAGTTGTAAAACATTTGCTCTGTATTTTTCAAAATCTTCAACTGTGATGGTGAGGACTGTAGTCACCCATATCCAGTAGTTGTGCCCTCATCTTCCTCAGCCATACCTTTGGAGTCTGTGCTTGTTGTTGTGAAAAATGCATGGACGCCTGTGGCAACTTGTTCTTGAAGGCAGCATAGCTTGCTCTAAAATCTCTGCTGGACTTTTCTGTTTTAATTCTGCAATCACAGAAGTGGAAACAAGCTTTGCCAAAGGGCACTGAAAGAGCCCTGTACCATCATAAAATATAGTTTTAGGTCTTGCTGCCACTTCTCCTTTACCTCTATATCTTCCAACAACAACCTGGCCACAAACTCCGAAACCACTTCCTGTTACTCTTAAAAGTATAAGAGCTCTCGGTGTCAAATTTACTTCGCTCACCTTCACATCTAAAGTTAATAAAAAAATCTCGGACTGAAACAAGAACTTTATACGACTACTCAAGAAAGGAAATATATTAGTGCTATCATGAGATCTTCTGCTACGCGATTTTATTGCATCCCATAAAACATCATTCAAAAATTGTAGAGGGAGAAAAATCCAAATCTCCTTAAGTCCAACAATAATTATTTTTTATTTAATGATATGTGAAACGTAACAGGCAACATCATTATGCTCCGAGCTAATTTGTAGTGATTGAACCTGAATTGGAGCATTAGAAGAAAACTTCTTAAACTGCAATAATATAATTTAAAGGCACAATAGTCACAAACTAAAGGCAGCAGAAAGGAATCTATGAATTGAGACAGTCATACCAGAACAGGAGCAAGAGAGATTTTTGGAATTCATGACTAAAAAGCTGGGAGTTTTTTCCAAAGCAACTGCTTTGGTTTTAATCTTTCTTTGAGCTGCATCAGACTGGAATTCAATCAGGAAGAGCTGATGAATGATGAATGTGTAATACTGCAAGTCATGGCTGCAACTTTTAAACCTAACCATTACTAGGAGTTTTATCAATTTTATAACAATATTTTGTGATATTACTGTGAAAAGGATAAAAGTGACAATAGTTCACTGTTGACTGTGTGTTCTATTTGCACTTTAAAATGCCTTTCAAAGTTGCTGGAAGGTGCTATACAAATAAAATTTGATTTTGATTTGAAGAACGCTTTATTACTTTTTTTGGGTAATTGTGTCTGTGACTGCTTGACAGAGCGATCATTGCCCCACAAACATAAACACTGCTCTTAAAAAAACTTATATTTCTTTAAGACAACAGTCAGATAAAGAAGTGTGATTTGTCTCACTAAACTGCACACACTTGTTGAATTTATTCATATTTTCAAATGTGTTGATATGTCTCAATTCTTTCATTGAACAAAAACTGAAGAAAATGATAAAACAAACAATGCCAGCAATATGGACAGCTTTGGTTGGTTTTAGACATTAATAGGAATTTATCTGGAGTCACATTCTACTATGGGGAATGCTTGCAAAGGAACCCTGAGAAGGACTTGGAGTTTCTCAAAAATGAATGCCTGGGTTCCCATGGTAAACCCCTTATCTCCATGGTCCGACCTGAAATTTATTTTGGATGGATTTGCCTGTTTAAATTGCCAGCATTTAAACAGGCAAATCCTTATTTTTTGTGATATCTAAGCTCAAATGTCGGTTTTTATTTTAAATTTTTTGGTACCTGACATTTTATCAAGAATAAAACATATTTTCCAGACTATAAGTCACTCTGGAGTTTGAGTCGCATCAGACATAAAATGTGTCATGAAGAAGTTGCTCTGAAGTATGAGTATCCACGTTAATGATCCGGTGACACATTGGGTTCGGCTGCTTTTTAACAAACTCATGGTAACTGATGACTTTGGCTTGGAAGACTGCTTGCAGTTTTTTTCACACTGATGTCTGTGCTCTAGTCAGGGTGGTCAGGAATGGCTGTGCATAGACGCAGATATAGACAGGTGGTTGCTTTGCATGAAGATGTAACACCAAGGAGACCTGCCTGCAAATTCATTCATTTTCATCTCTTCGGAAACTATCGGGAGGTAGAGATGTAACTACACTGTTCACAAATCTCAACAGGTGTTCCAGCAGTTTTCAAAAGGTAGCA
Organism: Xiphophorus maculatus; assembly: GCF_002775205.1. Classification (NCBI taxonomy): domain Eukaryota; kingdom Metazoa; phylum Chordata; class Actinopteri; order Cyprinodontiformes; family Poeciliidae; genus Xiphophorus; species Xiphophorus maculatus. The sequence continues at coordinate 13,252,349 of NC_036465.1, read as the reverse complement.
CCAACAGATAGACATATCTGTCCAGACAAGCTATGGTAGTAAAATCTGTTGAGGTAGCACAGATCGTCAGAACACTGGTAGCACATTTTTTATGTACGCAAATGTGGACTCGGTCCTCCGGCTCTGGCCATTTTGCTCTCAGTCTGTGGTTCATGTCTGTCAGTGTAAATTAATATTTAAACAATCAGTCAAATATTGCATCATGAAGAGGAAAAAACACACATAAGACACAGAACCAGACAAACTGGAAAAGGTGTATCTTATAGTCCAGAAATTATGGTATAAAGTAAAGTGTTGAGGTACACTATATCATTCCTAATTGGTTTCGGATTTGAAGTTTCACTGTAATAAAGGAAGAAAAGAGTCTGAAATATTTAACCACTATTAACACCCATTGATTCTCTTTTACTTGCTTCATTAGCAGCAATGAAACATTATGATTTGCTCTGATTTATATTCACATAGAACTCCAGGATTACAAATACATTGACATTGACCAGCATATAAAAAAAAAATCTAAAATACAGGTCTGTTGCAGACAAATTTTGAGTAAGTCTCATCTGAGCTCGAGTCAGTGTAAGAAACAGTATTATGGTGACAGGTTCAGGAGTCAGTGATACTGCTGCTCCACCTCATACATCACATATATCTACAGAGAACAATAACCAGCAAGGAAATAAAGCTTCTTTTACTTCAGTGAGCTGGTGTATCCCAGTGACCTCGATGCAGCCAGGGAAAATTCCCACATTCATGTGCCAACCAGCATACAGATCAGTGCTGCAGCTTTATGATTCAGGGAATTAAAAGAAGAAAGAAGAAAAGAAACATTCCTCCATCAGAAGTTACTTCAAACACTCCGGATAGAGAAGATTTGTTTTCCTCTTTCAAATGGTGAACCAGACACATGCGTTTCTAACAATTCTGTAATTGAAATACTGTCATGGGAGTTGTGATGAGAATTCAAAGGTTCATGTTTGTCATTTTAGGATCTCAATATTGGCTCCTTGTTAAATTGAAACGAAATTTAAAATTCCTCTCTTAACATATAAAGGTGTAAATAATCAAGCTCCATCTTAGATTAGAGATCTGATTGTTTCATGTGTTTTTCACAGAACATGTTTTTCTGAGACTGCAGTTTTACTGGTGGGTCATGCAGTTTCTAAAAGTAGAATAGGATTACCTTTGAGTTATTGAGCTCTTCTTCCATGGAGCCAGTTCCTATGTTCCTTCCATGAAGCAGACATGCTAAAGATTCTGAGGACTGGGCATAAAACTTTGCCTTCTGATAAATTCATCTTTGTGTTTTCTTTGTGTTTTTTCATTCTCTAGAAAGTTCTCCATCTAGTGCTTCTGTGTTTAATTGTGCCCTTGTTCTGGCTGAACTCATTGACAAATATAGTGCTGTCATTTCTTAACCGATAGTGATGGTCACTTACAGTATACTGATGCTGTTTCTAGAAGCCACGCTCTCCAGGTACTCCAGCTTCCTCCCACAGTCCAAAAACACGACTAGTTGATTGGCCTTGTGTGAGTTAGCACTGTTGTTTGGCCTGTGTGTCTCTGTGTTGTCCTATGTTGAACTGGAGACCTGCTCTAGATGTCCCCGCATGGCTCTGCACAGAAAAGCAGGTATAGATAATGGATAGATGGATGATACAATTGAAGAAATTAGAATAAAACAGTCAGAGATAGTATCATTTGCAGAGAATGTTATTGATCTGGTGTTTGCGAAAAAATCTAATTCCTTTTTTCTATCTTTTTAGAAAAAAGGAAGTAGTAGTAGAAGTAGGCTGGTTTATTTTTCTCATATGTTAGAGGGAGATGAAAAATACCCCCAAACATCTGATTTGAAGTGCTCCATGTCTGGAACCGATTTTAAGGCTCAAGAATCTTTCCCGCATGGTCTACATGAGTAAAAAACAGGAATTTTAATTTATGTATCTTGCTGCTGATTTGTTCCTACATTTTACTTTCTAACTGCAGGGCTTGAAGCATAATTCTCTCAGAAATATGAATCACCTCTGGCTTGTCTGTTGCTTCGTAACATCATCACTTACAGATTGGCCTCCCTATGTTGAACAGTCAGAATTGAAGCCAGTTGGAGGCCACAGATTAATGTTCACCTCGGGGTGCGCACAGCTTCTGGCCTCGCTCCAGGAGATTACATTTGGAAATATCCTGACTTCATCTGAACATGCTTGATTTTGCCTAAAAATATGTTTCAGAGATGCCCTACATGTTTATGTGAAACAGAATAAGAAAAAAGCAACCAGAATCAAAAATAAACCCAGAGAAACATCAGAAGGTTGTGTTCAGTTTGATTTAAACAGAAACAGAGGTTTGTTTATCACACAGAAATGCATGATTACAGAGACTCTAATTTGCATTGTGGATTACCCAACCCATCTAGAATGACCGCTCCCGTTTATGTTCAGAGATGTATAAATGAATAATAAGCATTAGCGCTAATGACAAGAACAGCACATTGCTCATTAAAATCTCCTGTCAGCATTCAGAAGATGAAAGCAAATGGAGCCAATAGGACAGAAAAACAGCCAATATTTGTGTATTTTCTCACGTAAGTATTGAATAGCTCATATTTCCTCTTTTTGTAAATCACTTTATTCTTTCATAAAGAACTTACGGATTCAGTCGTCTCTGTGTCATACATATCCTACAGATGCACCACATCTGCAACTGTTGACTCACGTTGTATACAACGAGCGCGGGGGTTGTACGGTGCTGTGTCAAACATTAATGAGGCTTTGCTCTGATCAGACTAAATGCAAACAGTAATTTTTTATTCTATGCTTTCTCGGTTCTATGTGAGACCTCCATCGTTTGCAGACTCGCTCAGTAAAGTATAACCTCCTCAGACACCTGTACACATCCCTTCAACATAATGCTCTGGATACAGGAAATCAATCTAGATACATGGATCATAACTCCCAGACTCGCTATAATCTCTCCTCTCTCAGCATGAGCTTACAGGTAGATGAGGCAAATAAAATGAATGACTTAGTGCATAAAAATCACATCTTTCCCTCTTTCATTAGGTTTAGAAAGTTTTCTTCTTTACAGTAAAGTTATGTCTTTGTTGCTGATTAGAGGACAGCTGGGGTGACTGGGAATCAGAAAGTTGTGGGTTTGATTACAGCTTTCCCCTGCTACATCTCATTGTGCCCTAAGGCAAGGCACTTAACCCCAGGTGGCCTACGGATCTGGAGTTCAGTGTGTGAATGTGTATAGTTTTGTGAGTGCAAGCATTTTGAGCATTTCAAACACAAATTCAAACCCTGCAGAGCTACAAGCACCTGTTGTTGCAAGACGAAACTAAACAAAAAAAACAGTAAGATTAATAAGGAGAATAATTAGATTGTAAGGGATGTCGTCAAGATAGGAACAGATTTAAATCTGCCTTTTCTGTTGCATAAAAGACCCATTAAACATTCAAATTTCTGTGCTCCAAGGAAGAGCTCCAAGTAAGAGCTTGGGCAGGATTTGAAAATGGTTATTTACAGTGAATCTCCACACAACAACCTGGCAGAACTTGAACAATTTTGCAAGGAAGAATGGAGGAAAATTGTTGAGTAAACCTGATTGATACCTAACCACACAGACTACATGTGAGATTACAGCCAAAGCTCCATCTACCAAATACTGACCTGAAGTGGGTGAGAATGTAGACAATCGGTTCATGTTAAGTATTTTTATGTAATTGTTATTTTTGGAGAGAGATATTTTCACTTTTACATTGAAGTGGTTTATTTTGTTGTTGTTGCTCCATCCTTGTAAAATGTAAGAGGAGAAGACTATGAAGGCTGTGCTGTCAATATTGCAAAAATATTGACAGCAGAGTTGCCAGTTTGTGTGACAGAGTTACTTAAGTAAAACTTAAAAACACCTGTTTCTCTTTGCCTGATCACACAGTGTGTCAACATTACTGCTACCCTCTCTTTTTTGCATCTCTGATGTGTGTGTGTTAATACAGTACCAACTATCAAATGAAAGGGGGTTTATGGGATTTTCCAGGGTGTCTATACTTTCACCCTCACCAATCCATAAGAAGATAGAGAGAAAAAAACTTCTTTAAAAATATGGCAGAGCTGAGCTACAGACAAGCACCGAGTGGGAGGACGAGTGAGCAAAGGTGGTATAAGAAACCTGCTTCCACCAGAAGAAATTACCACTTCAGCATGAAAACATGCAGCTCTGATACCCTGCACTGATAAAAATAAAGAGAAATAAACAAGAAGCAGTACTCTGCCACCTCCATTTCTGTTCATTTATTCTCACCAGGCACAGAGTTTATCATTATAAGTGCACAGCCACATCAGTCATGTTAAAGCCTGCGCGTATTTTACCACTATGGTGAAGAAAACATTTCATCTGATGTGCTTTCACCGCCTGAGGCTGCCCCACTTGATGAGAAAACTGAAGAGTTTCTTTTCCCCTTCAAACAAAGAACGCTGTGCTTTTGTGTAATTGAACAAGTGCCAGCTTTTTTTTGCTCACACACATCGTTTTGTGTCGTCATCTTCCGACAACACAGTCAGGAAACATCCAATAAAGGTCTAAGCTTTCCAAACACAGCCCAAACAATCCTCTCCTCATAAATCCATGGTCAGATCTCTGAGCCAATCAGCTGCTTTTATCAGCCTGTCGATCGAGTGCAGCCACACAGCGAGCTATCGACCGACAGTCCTTTTAACGTCCGAGCTCTTTGCTGAAAGACAGCCCACCGCGGGGATCAAACCCATGGCCTGCTGCGTTCAGAGCGCTCCTTCTTTCTGATCCTCGCCGTCAAAGAACATCACAGCAACCAAAAATAAATAAATAAATAAAAAACGACCAGAAATGAATGGTAGGAAAAGAGTTGTCTGAGCAGGAAACAAATCAGTCCGTAGACAAGCTGGCAGGAAACAGTCGTGTCGGGCTTTTAATCAGTCACCGAGGCAGTGGATCAATGCAGCGGTCACTCAGTTACTGACTGGTTACTGACTGGATGTTGTGAAGCTCAGCAGGTCGATCTCTGCAATCGATGCTGAAAACAAGCAGAGATACGACCTGCTGTGTGTGATTGCAGGTGTGTGTGTATGTGTGCGTTAACTCTTATGTGTTCTGAATAGAAGCTCCGCCGAAAAGCTTTTTTGTCTCTAAGCAGCAAACAAACCAAACTGTTCTCAAGAAAAAACAAAAAAAAAAACATTGAATGGAAAGTATTTAATTATGTCTCATATCATATCTGAGGCATAAACAAACACCTCTTCAACCAAAACATATGGTCACTTTTGAAAACAACCCCTTTTCAATGCTTGAAAAGATGAATGTGCAGATTTATTTTTAAAATTAACTCTGGAGGACAGAAAAGTGCTGGCCATCTCCTCAACCTTGACTGCTCCATGTCATAATCTTGTATGGAGCTCTGGCATGTCAAGTTATGTTTTTTATTTTTTTAATTATGCAGTTTTTGTTGGTGCCTCATGAAGTTGAGCATAAACTGCAGTAAATGTCAGCAGCAGCAGGGGTAAGAGCCTGATTCCAAGTCCAAGTCCACAATTCTTAACCAGAAAAATTGAAATGTTCCCATCAGGTTGTGGTAAGTCTAAAACACAGAAGTTTGGGTGTTAACACTGTCTCTGAGGATAATGGTTTTGCTTTAATCTGTTGTGATAATAGAAGCTCAACAAATGGCAAAAATCTAGGTTTACTCCATCTGTTTGCAGTCTAACCTTCACCAAGGTTCTGTGGATAAGAACCATAAATATATGAATGAGATCCAAGACAAGTGGCTGACATTAACATCCTCTCATATCCTCCCATAATCCCTGTAGGGATCAAGGATACATGACTAGACTGGTTTGAATCAGACTTGTTGAGTTTCCAGCTTATTAATACTCATAATGAATATCCTCCCTGCTCCAGGTTTATATATATATATATATATATATATATATATATATATATATATATATATATATATATATATGAGAGAGAGAGTGAGAGAGAGAGAGAGAGAGAGAGAGAGAGAGAGAGAGAGAGAGAGAGAGAGAGAGAGAGAGAGAGAGAGAGAGAGAGAGAGAGAGAGAGAGATTTTGAATGTTATGCTGATGATTCTCAAATACATTTATCCTTAAATCTGGATGAATTTAAGGATAAATAAAGTAAAGACCATTGCTGACATCTTTGACTATGATGTAAATTAAATACCTCAATAAACAGATTTGTAGGATTCCAAACTAATCCATGCATTTGGTACCTCAAGCTTGGACTATTATACCAAGAGGAAGTCCAAAAATCTGCAAAGAGGCTACAGCTTAAGCAGTGAGATAATATTCCTTCTGTTTTTGCTTCTCTTCATTGGTTCTCTGTTAAATACAGAATCAAATTTAAAATTCTTCTTCCCACATATTTAGCCCTTAGTAATCAAGTTCAATTATACATCAGAGATCTGATTGTTCCATATCTTCCTAACAGAGCTCTTTGTCCTGAGACTTCAGGTTTATTGGTGGTTACCAGAATTTCTAAATGTTAAAAAGGAAGCAAACTAAGCAAAATTGTTGGTGTTATTGTCCAATTCTGGCATATGTGTGTAAATTAAGCCTCAGTTTTATGTGCATAGCATAGAGAGTGTTGTGCCAGTCCATCCTTACATAAACTAATGGTTAACTCAGTTCAGCCAGGTAAAAGTTAATTTATTCATCATAAAAAATGATCCAAAATGAAGTGAAAAGTATATATTACATGGATTATGCCATCACCCATCATCCATTTCATTCTCTTCAGATTTCTTTGCTCACATAAACTGTATTTGGTGAAGATCTGAATTCCCAAAACAGCTGCTCTCATTCACATATTTTAAATAAAACCAGATTTGCCAAGATTTTTCCTCTCTTCAGACTATTACAACACAGTCAAAAAACACAGGAATAGTGAATAACTGCCAAATACAGAAAACTGCAGTTGTCTTGGACAAAACCACCCACATCTCATACATTTTTCATAATTCTCTAACAAGAATGTGAACATAAAATTAGAGTGCTTGCGATATAATTTTGGTTAACCGACCACAGTGTTGCAGTGACTCCTTCTCTTTAAAATATATCAAAAGTATGTTCTATGTGCAGAAAAAAAGTGTAAATGTTTAGTTCACATTTCAAGCTCAAGTTTTTAAAAATGTGATCTTAACTAATGCATGTACATTACTGCTGACAGGAGTGGTTTTCACTGTGGTTTCTTCTGCTGTAGCACATCTTGTGCTGTTTGTTCAGAGATAGCACTCTGCATACCTTGGTTGCAGTGGTTATTTTTTCATCTCAAGCTACTCATTCTTCTCTGACCTCTGGCATCGACAAGACATTTTTGTCTGAGCGATGGCTTTGTGTGCAAAAAACCCAACTAGAGCAGAGGCTTCTGAAATACTCAGGCCAGCCGTTCTGCACCAACAATCATGCCAAGTTCAAAGTTTCTTACATCTTCTTTCTTCCCTATCCTTTAACTTCAGCAAGCCATTTTCACCATATATAGCTGCCTAGCCACAGTGTATTGCTGTCATGTGACAAGCTAATTGACCTGATTGACTCCGTATCACCTAGCATTCATCATTTACCCATGATGCATTGCAATGTAATTAACATGGAAACATCCATGTGACAATATTTCAGTTTAATTTATAGAAGCAAAACAATCTACAGAGTTTTTTCTGTATTGTTTTTATATCTGAAATAAATGTTTCTTAGATAAAGCCTTTTGTTACAACTAGTCATGGATCCATTCAATGTTGGCTGATTAGACGAAAATGCCTAACCATGTTTCAGGTAATGCTCTGAGCAGAGTGGTCCTACTGTGAGCATTATGTCAATTGAACATATGTATCCTAAAAAGTAACCAATGACTGTGTAGCACTGATGTACCAGAAACTAATTGTCATCACAAGAAGTTGAATAGTGAGAGATGATTGGGTTTTCTTGCTGGACCAGCTCCAATAGTGGATTGCCAAAAATGGATGGCTGGATGTAACTCTAATAACGCAGCAGGAATGGTTTTTTATATCTAACGATTCCAAGTTTCTTATAAATTAAAGACTGATGAACAGAATAAACACATGAACTTGTCCTTTTCAGTTCTTTTAAACCACTTTTGTAACAGATATTCAATAAACATAGCAAGGGCATCCATAATGAGTCCAAGACTTTCTGTGAAGAGCTACAGAAATTATGTCAGAAACAAAAGGAACCCTTAGATGAAGTCAATGTTTGTGTGAGGTAACACCAGTATGAAGCTGTGCTCTCAAGTCTGACAAACAGGAGCAGAAGGTTTCTGAAGCTTGTCAGCACTTCAGCTTGCCAAACAGCAAAGCGTCGTCTCTTTTCTGTCTCTCCAGCCGACATCATCCTCTCCCCACTCGGCGTCACACCTTGCTGTGAGGAGACTCATTGCTTTCGTCCCCTGCTGCCTGCGAAAATTGGCCCAGAGGACTTAAGGAGGAGGTGGGCAAGAGAGGGGGAGGAAGCAGCTACTGAGAAAAACCCCCCCAAAAAACCTTCCAACTTGTTCAGAACCATCCTTCCCTGGGAGCAGCCGCTGTTTCACCGTCTGTTGGGATCATAATGAACTCAGTAAAAGACCTCCTGGAGGTTTCCCAACTGACTGCTCAAAACCACCAAAACTTCTGCAACAAGGTAATGGCCCTTCTTGAAAGCTAAAGTTGGCAAAGGATTTTAGAATAAGTGCAAAAATTATATATTGGGTTTTGAACTTGTTGCCCACAATGAGGAATCTAATAACAGTGGGGAGCCAAAAAGAACTTCACAAGTTCAAAGGTTGGGTACGCCACATTAAACTGAGCGTTTGGTACTTTCTGCGTCTCTGTGGGAGCCGAGACAACAACCGAGCTCATCATATACAGAGTTCTGCATCTTGCTTGTTAACTTCTCTGAAAGTCTGTGGTTCATCCTGGGTCTATATAATAACACCTACCGATACCTTTTTAGGTTTATTTATACATGTTTCTCTCCTATGGAGATAAAGCAGATGTTTCTGACTATGTAATTTCAGAAGTATTTTGGAGATAGTGTGATTGTCTTTCTTTTTGTCAAATAGTCTGTGACATACACTAACAGCAAATTTTTGTTTTTGAAAGGAAGTGGCTTGCACTGAAGGATAAAAGCCACATTGAGTGGTGGAAGGCGAAAGAAACTCCACAAATCTAACATGAAAGAAATATGAGAAGCCTAAATGCGCACAGTTTTGAATAACAGATGAGTGCTTTCCAAACTCCTTACAAAAATGTAAGTAGCCTTTCATTTCACAGCTGAATCATAAGCTGTGAGTAAAACCTCCAGTTTATAGTGATGACTGCACATTGATTGGACATGCAAAATTCACTTTGTTAATTACTGAGCACCTTTTTCTTTTCTTGCCATGTCACACTCTTTACGGATAGCCAGCTGGATGATAAAAGTATTTTTAGAGGATTTCTAAGTGATCTATTATGGAAAACCAAATAATGTATTTTTAATTTCAGCATTATTGTGCACTTAAAAACATAATGTTGGGTGGCATTCTTATTTAAATGTATTTCAGACGCAAACATTGGTTTGTAATGTATTAACATGCTGTGAGTGGAGTTACAGGTTTTTTTTTTTCTTCTTCTTGTTATTGTTTTTTTTTTCAGTGATTTTCACTGATCTCAAATTCAATTTATTTTCTGGTCACAACATATCACATTTTATTCGATTTGTTGTTGAAAAGCAAGAAAGTTTCGAAAAGTTTGCAGAGGATGATTCTAGATTCACACAAAGAACCCTTCAACACAAGGCACAAAGCAACAGACGCACTACAGATGTGTGTGGGAGTGAAGCCGCTTGGCCTCTGACAGAGACTGAACAGCAGTCACTAGATTGTGGCCGTTTGGTGCTTCTCCAATTTTCACCATACTATCTAAGTTTAACTACATACTTTTGGTCAATCTGAGGCTTTTTTAGAGAACTGAGTGGCAGTAAAATTCACAAGACAGCACAGAAACTTACAAGGATGTACTAAAGCTTACTTTACATTAGGCAATATGAAGCTGAAGATTATGTTCCCTCTGCTCTCTGCGGGATGATCATTTTGGAGCACAGCTTTTTTTTAAAAATATTTTTTTTTGACAACTTGCATGCTAAGCGTGTAGATAGATCTATTAAATAAAAGTGTGAGGGTATTGTCTTGGGCAGTCTTTAGCTCCCCAAGACTTAAGCATGCAAATGATGATAATTTCTACTACTGACGTGAAGGGAGGGATTTAGGGTTTTTTAAAGTAGGTAAAGAAAATTTCAACATGTAATACAGTATCTACTAACCTAATATTTTCCTTTGCACACTTTTCTAATTTTTGCTTTAACAATTTAGCATTTTAAAATGCATGTCAAAACACAGGTTTACATTTCCACAAGGAGGACAAGGTCAAAGTTACATCCTATTTTATGTCAATCACATTTTCCAACTCCTCAGTAAGAAGAGTAGGCATGAGCTGTCCCAATTCATTTTCAGTCCTGGAAGTGGAGATGCTCTGACTACAGCTTTCAAGGACTGCTGCCTGGGGATTAATTGTAGCTTGAAGAGTAACATTTCCTCTTTCCCACTTTTATAAAATGTTTAATCATGAATTGTCTCGGCATGTTACCTTAGTTGTTTCCGTGCTTGTTAAAATACTGATGTGCATACAGTATGTACCAGTATATCCCAAACTAAATATCTATAAATTTCAGTTTCCGATTTTTATTTTTCAAACAAGTTGATTTGATGCAAAATGAATTAATGTTTTAAAGCCATGGGGTCTTTTTTGTACAAAGAAAAAGACCCCATGGTGATGGAGAAAAACATAATTAATGATGTTCTGGGGAAATTATTCAGATACATTTCACTGTTTTATCTAGAAAGCATAACAGAATAATATTCCTATGGTACTGAGAGACATCAGCAACCAATAGAATTGATCCATAGACATGAGGTGGTAGACTCCTAAGAAACATTGACCGTCTCCACAGTCAAGCATCCAGAAAACACAACCTCCAAAAACAAATAATGAAAACAAAACTGTGAGGTGTCCAGCAGGCAAGACGCCTGGCTGGTCGATTGATGAATGACTTGGAGGTAATTGGAATGAAGTCGCACTAATGGAGTGATCTCCACTGGATCAAAGTTCCCTTTTAGTTGGTGGTCAGGAACCTTGCTGTGGCATCTCAGCATGAAGCCAAACTCTCACACATTCCCACCTGACACCATGGTATAAATAACATCCCTGTGAGTGTGGAGGCTGTGAGGACAACAGGGTTCTTGGCGATAAAAGATTGAGGTGAAAGTACAAGAGCATTTTAATCTTTGGCTTGTGGGTCCTTGCTGTATAGGATCAGAAGGTGATGATGGTGTTTATATATTCCTTTGGGGCATTTCTTCAATAAGGATTCATGCGAATGTAAGTCTTAGTAGGTTTGAAGAGGCCTTGTGATGATGGATGTTTTTACCTTTGGTTCTTTCTCTTGAGGGCGTCCTTGTCGTGTTAGCTTGTCAGTTGCTATAAATGAATATTTGTTTGACATACCCAGCTCTACAATGAACAATTAAATAAAGTAAATTGTTATATTGCTAACGTAATGGTTCAAAGGTCATGGGTCACTTTTTAAACAAAGATTACTACTTTTCTGAGCAAAAGGAATCGGTTTTCTTTCAACTATCAGGAAGACAATTTCAAAATGTCAAGAAGATAAGAAAGGTTGCCCAGTTATGGGATTGGTTTTTAATATTCACAGTTTCTCAGAATAAAAGACTCTGTTCTATGACCTTTGAGTCACCTAGAGCAATGGTCTCATGCTCCCCTCCTCAAGGGCCGATGCCCTGCAACTTTTAGAGCTTAGAAAATTCATAATACTGCCCTTCGAATATAAAGTCCAAAAGGTTTTGATTATTTTGTACAGATGGTTAGGGCTGTTACCAGTTTGGAATGCATTTCAAGTCAACATCCTCATTAGAATTATATTGGGATGATTTACATTAATGATTTGAATTCTTATTACAGCTGCCTTTTGAAACTTATCCTTAGCAGTGCACTAGCAGCATTGTTCAGTAAAAACTAACCGGAAAAGTATTGCAAGGTTCTAAGAACACGCAAGTTGGAGGGTTGAAGCCCAGATTCCAGCCTTTGAGACTGGAATCTCAAGACAACAAATTATTTCTTTATTGAAGTAAAGAGGAGACAGGAAAATATTTGAAAATGAAGGAAAGAAAACATGTTGTACTGTACATGCAGATCAAAACAAAATGCACAACATTTTCCAAGTGAGTAAGAAGTGAAATGATGCTTGTAATATTAGTCTGATATGCTGTGGTTCACAGATCTTCAGTTTTCATCCATCTGGTCTATCTGATCTCACACACATACTCATACACACACACACTCTAGACATAAGGTTCATTAAGACATTTTGTCATGCAAGTGTTCACCGATCAGCATATTAAGACCAGGATCCTGCCACACTTCCTGACACACTGTTATTTTGTAAAAACTAACAAGTTGAAGAGATGTCACTCACACAGCAAATGATAACGCATCATCTGTTCTCAGAGGAACAAACTGCATTAGAGCCATTGTCAGCATTAAATAGAAGACACATTCAAGGCCTCAAAAAATGATATTCTATCTGCTTCTCTTAAGTCTCCAAAGCATTAAAAAAAGACATTGTATCTCTCTGCTGCAGTTGAATTGATAAAAAGATTGTTAAAGGAATTATATATTAGCTTAGATATATCATAGTCTATTATGTCACATACTGAGGGCTGTAATAGAAAAAGACCGCAGGTGGCTGATATTGTGACTCCACAATGCACTGAATTATCCTGCTCTCAGCCTTAAAAGGAGGCCTCCTCCTCTGAGGAGGAGTTGCAGACAGAACATCTATGATCATGGGGGGCTAATACCCAGGACTAAGACAACACTTGCTCTTTATTGACCTGCCGTCCGGGAGGGTGACATCTGGGAGACAAACACTCTACCCGAATCCCCTCTTCCTCCTGTCAGCAGAGGGAAGGTCACTCCTCGTCTAAAGCTTTGGATCCAAAATACAGGTGACTACGATGTAGTTTTGGGTGAAGGAATGAACTTTGCTCTCAGAATTCTGCAGAAGAACCTTGTAATTACAGATTCCCCAAGATTGCTGTTGACAACGCGCAGCTGACTGTTTGTCCCGCCAGTTAGGAGAGCAAGTGGCCAATTCAGCTCCACTCCAGAGCTGAGAAGCTTCACTGAATCTTGATGACTGTTTGAGAGCTGACAATCACAACTTTTCTATTGCTGGACACCCATGCCAGCCTGGTGCGGAACTGAAAACCCCAATATTGTGAGTCCGCTTGCCGTAGATACAATAAAAGCCAAGCAACTAACTGCTTACTGAAGTTATAATTCTATTATTTCCTGGTTATTACATTACAGAGTCAGTAATGCTAAGTTTACCTTTTCAATGACTGCCATTTACAATAATATCATGGTAAAAGAAAGTATATCTAAAATTGTAGTTTTAATTATGGAGTTCTATTCACAGCACAAAAAGCTAACATCATATGGATTGCTTAGCTGATGTGTGCATTTGTTAAGTCTTTGAACCCTGCACATCCGACATTAACTTAATTAATTTCACATTAGTGTCCTGCAGAGTTCATACACTAACTAAACAGATTTCAGTACAAACATAACGTGACTAAAACTGGCTTAAGAAAACAGTAATACACATCTGAGTTTCTTCACAGTTAAGCTGAACACATGAAGAGAAGGATCCTCCTAAAGCGTCATACCATCATAAACACTCAAGCTGTAATAATTACTGAGGACACCAAACTGGAAATACCAACCTTATTAACCTAGATAAACAGTACTGTAAAAGACAAAGATTGACTGCATCATTTCTGAAATATTTGTGATTTTTCATGTGATAAACTAGCCTAATCAGAACAATTATCCTAATTTACTGAATATAACCGTACCTGCCAGTGGGCTAATGAGGGAGAGGCTAGGTACACCCTGGACAGTCACCAGTGTTTAAATTTCAGTGATAAAAATTGGTTTTACATAATCGTGGATAATTACAATGAGAGGATTTTGCAGTGGATAATCAATCCTACCAAAGCTGTTGACAGATAAACCAGCATTTCTCTTGGGATCATGACATAGTTTGACCACAGCTTTTGGACCTTGATTTTGAAATCAAGTACTAAATTTATTTACAGCTGTAAGAGAACTTTGGACCACTAAGCAGCAGTCCATTAAGCATTGTTTGACCTCTCTACATCTTCTCTAATAACAAGGGTCCAGACTCGCTTCCTCAAACCCTGGTAGCTGCTGCTGTGTTAAATAGAACGTTCCTTCTTATTTGAAATAATCTGAACCTGTAAGAGACGCGGTCCTGTAATCCCTTCCAACTTCCACCGCACACACACGCTTTACCAGGGCAGCATTGCTAAGCTTTGGCGTGAAATGGGATTCTCAGGGATGAGAGCTGCTCTTTGTGATCGCAGAGGGGGATCCACCACAGATTCACAAAAACACACCGACTATCACTACGTGTGTGTCTGTGCGTTCTTTATGTTGAGACACTTCTGAAATATGAGACAAACACTTCTTCCCTCCGAAGGCTCACTGGATGTTGTGGGACTCAACTGTTTCCATAGAAACTGCAGCCCATTTGTGTGTGAGTAAATATGCTGTGCTTTTGTCAGCACACACATACGGCATTGTGTGAATAGTTGTATGTACACTGCTTGCTTGTGTGTTATGTGACATGACAACCCACTCCGAATGATTGAAGTTGTCGCGCTGCCGACGGAAGATCGGAAACAACCAAAGCCAACATGGCGACATCTGTCATCCCTCTCCCGACTCTCCCTCTGGAGCGAACAGATGCAAACAAATGCTACTCTGAAAATAATAACAGACACCCAACGTTAATGAGTCACGAGACAGAATTAGATATGTTTGGCCAGCTATTTAGATGGGAGCCTTGCCATGCTGTTGCAGGAAAAAGTAATAATGAAAGGAGAGAAAAAGGAAGAGACTGAAAACCTGGATGGCACAAATAGTTTCAATTGGCTCGTTTGAGGTCAACACCACAAACAAAAGGCAGTGCGATTTTGACAGAAAAGACACTGAAATATGTGAAAAATACATATTTTTCTTTTGCACATTCAGTGGCTTTCAGTGGGGACCAACGCTCCCAAAGCTGTGATTCTTTGAATGAGAGAAGATGAGGAAAAGCTTCCATCTTGTCACCCAAACATAAAAATTGTGTTTTCAAAAAAAGATAAAAAAATTTAAGAATTCATGTTGTTTTGTGTATTCAGTGTTAGACAGACAAACACACAGACAGAAGAATGTTGTATAATAATCCATTTTTGACTAGTATATTTTTGTCTTATTCTGTTGATTCTGACTTTATTCGTCACACTGTGTCAAAGGGTACCATTTCAGTATCACATAAAAAAAAATTATGGCATTATTAAATTTTTATTGATTCAATGGGAGCCAAGTTAAAGTTTTATGTAAATACAAAGTTCCACTAAAAATGGACCTGGAGCTTTTACCACTCCAGCAAAATAAAATTAGATGTCCCTCCAAATTTGCCCCCCAGTCAGAAATGCTCAAAGAAATTCACTTTGTCTCCACATTTACAAGTGGGGTTGTTAAGTAAAAAAGTTAATGAGTGTATAATTACAAGAAACCAAACAAACATGCCTCGTTTGGAAAGGTGTGCCATGTTTGAGAAAAGCAAATTCAGCATGTCAGGAAGATGATGATGGAGGTCTGAGGATTCAGGCCTGGTTGGCATCTACAGAACTTGGTTTTCTTGCAGGTATTGAGTTTAACTTCAAAAGTATTCTAGGGAAAAGTGTGAGCCCCTCTGTCAGCTAATGTATGGACAAAACAAGATCACGTCACCTATAGAATGTCTGAAAATCAAACAGCATAAAGGTGCTGAAATGGAGCAAAGTCCAACACTTTGCTTTTCAGTGGAAGGCTGTGTTGGGATCTCAACACATTTATGCAGTAAGCTTTCATAATAAAAGTGGACTAAAATTCCTCCACAAGGAAGAAAATTGATTACAACTAAAAGTAATTCTATACGCTGTTGAATTGTGGGGTGTAATTACTATTTTTCCACACGAGCTTTCCTTTTTTTTTTCATTTTTTGCTGTAGTACAGAGTACGATTTACATAACATTACAACTTTACAACCTTGGGAACACCTAGTTTATGAGGTTTGTTCATTTTAGTTACCAGGACCTCATAACAAAAACTTTCAGTTCATGCAAACAGGAATTTATCAGAGGTAGTGGTACATATGTAGATATATAAGCTGGGCTAGCAAAACACTTATAAATAAAAGCATCACGTCTCATGTTAGGGTCAACTTTAACAAACACAAAATTTGCACTAATAGCATTGTATTTTTCCGTAAAATCTATTTACAGCCATTCCACGTACTACTATATTCATTTACCTAGAACTTCCCTGAACATTGCCAGCACCTGCAGACCTGTTGCACTCCAACGCCTGGCATTCACTCCCTTGGTTGAAAGAAACCAGGACCCTATCAGTGTCTGATTAATCTCATTAGCTGAAAGTTTATATAGACCTGTTTTCACAGGATGCAAGCCGGTTTCCTTTGCTGGCTTTGATCACAAGCTGGCGTGTGACACAGACGAACATCTTTATTGAACACAAATGAAAGCAGAGGGTGCTTTCTTTCTTTTTTTTATCTGTTCCTGTCTTTCTCTTCTGTTAGTGGCTTTTGTGGCTGAGAAGGTCAGCAGATGATAAACTCTTCTAAAACACTGAAACACTGGAGTCTCTCCACCTCCAACATCTTTAAAGTGGATTGCCTTCAAATTAGAGGATTGGAGGAAATGTCACTGTGCACTTTCTCTACACATGCACACGAACACACACTGTCTCTTAGGCAGCCCTTGTGTGGCTTATAGTGCGCTACTTGAAAGGTTATTCTCTGACCTTATTCAGACTCATATCTAAGGAAATAAAATAGAGGGTAACTCCGAGCTCCCTCCTGAATGCTCTCTTTGCAGAGACACGGCGCGCTTGTTGCTTTCTGCTACCATCTATTTCTGCACAAACTAAAGAAAAAAAGCTAGGGATTTGAAAACTCAAAACGGGATGTGTTATTGTAAAAAAGGAAGTTCACCCGAGATTGATTTAGAGATAGTTTCTGTGTCTCTGCAGCTTCATGCAATTAAACCGGAGACAGCAGGTCTGTGCATCCGCTTATTGTGTTAGGCTGTGTATGCCCGAAAGGTCAAGATATAATGAACTTTGCTGAGACTTAAAAACCTCACATTTATCAGAGATGAAAAGGTATATGGAAAAGTACATTGGTACATAAAATATGCCAGATAGTTATAAATAAGCTGCAATGCGAAGGCTTTGAAGCTGTTAATGTCTCCTTGACAACAAAGACACATACAAATAAATACATAGGTGGTCAGGTTTGATTCGGAAATATACTTTTGTGCTTATTATAATTACAGTTGAAAACCATGTGTCTAAGATGGTTTTTGGTCATAATCTATCCTCCAAAAAATCACCATCGGGGTGTGTGTACTCTTATGAACTTGAGGATTATGTTGCTCAAGCCCTTTTAGAATCTTCCATTGCGAATTTGTCTCAGAGGAAGGGTCAGACTAAGAGCTGTTGATATCTCAGTGAATGGCAGACTGAAATCAAAGATGCACCTCCTGCAAACTAGAGACACCTGTGTGCTTAAACCTAGTGGTGTATTCATGCTAGGGAAGTCCGTTGGTCTTTTGCTTGATCTGGACCAAAAGTAAACAGATATATATTTTTTTTTTCTTTCAAATTGTGTGTGTGTGTGTTTATTATCATTATTGCAAATTGACTAGAAGTTGCGAACAAAGCTATGTGGATGACAATCATTGCTACTGTTCAAAAATGTGGGTTCTCTGGAGAGAGCGGGATGTTTGGGTTTTACAATATGAATGCTGTAAATCTTTTCTTTCATATGAGTATTGTTTTAATTATCATTTTTTATCAGTAGTATTGCTGCATTGAATGTATTACATTACATGTTATACTAAAAACTGTCATTAACTCAGAGAAAAGCAGTCCACAACTGAAAACCTCTCTGCCATGCCATCAGTTCTTTGAGCAGTAGGTAGAAATGAGACCCGTAACTTTGCTGCTCCACCTGCTGCCTTAAGGCTCTATAATGCAGCAGGTGGTGAGTACGAGTCTAACATTGAGGCAAATATGCATCGGTTTGATTCTTTCTATTGGGATAAAGACCTGAAATGTAGGAGTTCACATTGGCACACTGTGATTGGTAATAACAGCTAAGAGTGACAGGCTGAGAAGCTGAAAAGACTTATCTTTCTTCTGTCTTTGCATCACTCTCCTGATCTGCCCATCCTGAGCTATTTGTCCAAGCCTTCAGTCTGTAATCAGCGTCAACGTTTGTCAGTGCCCGGTTTGACATTTCAGAACAAAGCCTGGCACCAGCGGGGGGTTAGTGACAGAAAAATATAGTGAGGCGAGTGATCAGAGCAGAAGCAAAAAGGTGCTAATGAGCATGTTGGAAGCTCGCAGGTGGTTTCCAGTGATGACAAAGTGGCTTTCACCTGTCTGCTCTGCTGCCATCTCACGTAGCATCACACATCACAGCACAGCTCCATTAGATAGAAGCACAAAATATGAGAGCTGAAGAAAAAAAAGAGAAATGAATCAGGAACTCAAGATAGACAACAACAGTATCAGCAGTCCTTCAAACTACAGAAATAAGATGCACATGTTTAAGTCACATACTCACATTTTTGTAAATGTAGAAGATGACAACATGATTACAATGTTATTTTCTGTGTGATTTCGAACCCCTGCTCTGTCTGTCTGCCTGGCGATAATGGTCAGAGGGTCCGACGGTGCGGAGCATGGCAACCTCACATCCAAACTGCCCCAGGGCAGCCGAGGCTACAGTGTAGCTGTTTGCTACCATCAGTGTGTGTATGTGTGTGTAAATGTGTGAATGACTGAAAGTATTATAAACAACTTTCTTGATCTCTGAAGAAGCTTTACAAGTACTGAACATTTACCATCCATAATTCTAGTATGGCAATACGGGGGGCATTTCAGACACCCTTTATAGTTTACAGTATGCCATAAAGAATAAATTCATGTTTCCAACAAAGTACAAGAAATGTGAACCCAAAAAGCCGACCAAACAATGTACAGTATATCACAAATCTTAATCTGCTACAGACAACCCATTGTATTTTTACTGCAAAAGAACTGGATGCTGAAATTCTTTTTTTTAGTTAAATATCCACTACGCTGGGATATGAACAGCTGGGATGGAAAAAAAATCTAAGATACCTGAAAGTTTTTATTTGACGTGTGCACACCGTATAATTTTAAATAAGTGAAATCTGAGTACATAATTAAACCAAAAAAGTAGATGTCAAAGACATTTACTGCCTTTAACACCATTTAAGTTTAAATTTTAGGATTTTATTCTGCATTTTAGTGAATCTTAATGTTTACAGTATTTGAAGAACAAAAAGGTGATTTTATCATTTATTTTCTAGATATAAATTATATGAAATAGAACCAGAAAACTTCAAAAAACATTTTTCCAATGTCACCCCCTACTAGGAACTAGCTTGAGAATTGTAAACTGTGACTGTGCTTAGTCTGTGGTTGACAATGTGATTCTCACCCTTTCTGGGGAGCAACGGTGACTGAGAGCCAACCTCACCAATCTCACCAAGCAAGAAAACAATAGCTCATATAGAAAAAGAAAGTGGCTGTACCTTGTGGGAAAATAACATGTTAATTTGTATTTTTCTTATAAAGGACATATTTAAATATATATAGGAGACATGACAGGTTAAGGAGATCCCTCTATTACAGGTTTTAAAGAAAGAATTAGAGCTGAAACAATGGGATTGTATAAGAGTATGGGTGTTTGCACTCTGCACTGTGGAGAAAATTGATAGTTGTCACAAACGGTGTGATGCTGGGAAGAGTGATAGTTAGAGGAGCAAAATGTGGCCAAAGAGAGGCAGAAGTGGAATAAAATAATGTTTAAAATTACAAAAGTCAACTCACAAACTGTACAAGGAAAAGGACACAAGAATAAACAAGGAATGAAGTAATATTACAGTAATAAATATTTTGTAAGTAGCATAAAATGCAAATGGAATAAAAAGGCTATTTAATTTAATAATTATGACTTTTAGTCAGAGTCTGGAATATTACAAAAATTAGGACTGATTTGTAAAAGAAACTCTAATTTCCTCTCATTTATAGGTATGCTGATTAAGTGTTTAAATGATTTATGATTTTAGTAGATTTCTCTGATCCTACAGCTATCACAAGCAACAGTTTTATCAATATTTATGAAACGACTTTGAATGAAAACACGATCTGTATGCAGCAGATGCAAGACCAGGTCTTAACTCCAGTGTGCAGAGTAACATGGCTTCCTCACACTGCCAGCTGTTTTGTGTTTGCTACGTTTCCATTGTGCTGATCCTGTCTCGGCTTTTTGGTGAGTAGAAAGGAAACACAGGAAGTGAAAATTAACTGATCCTGAAGTGTAAACTCCTTATTATCAGTGCATCGTTTCTCTATTAGTGCACAACAAACACATGCAGGAGTACACACAGACGGCTGAGATCCTGGCAGGTTTTTGTCACTAATAACGGTTTAGTGGTGAGAGGTCTCGGGGAGGAGGTGAAGACTGACACTCGAACCTTCCTAGCTTCTATTTCTCGCTGGCAGCTCATATCTGCCATGTTGGAGGGAGCACTGCCATCGCTTGGCACCCTATTTATTTTAATTATTTTGATTTCCGCTCTCCGTCTCCAGCATCCCTGGCTCGAGCAATTGCTGATGGCTGACACTCATTTGTCAATCTCGCTGTGGCTGCCTGCCAATTATAAAATGAGGAGTTTTGGCGAGGCCATTAGAACAGCTCAGGCTGTTTCTGTGAGTGTTAACAGGCGAGAGCGCCTTGTCGCTTCCTCCGCCTGCCCTCTCGTTTCTCCACAGCAGAATTCGGGCTCGAAGCCACGTGCCAACAATCAGGTGAACGTTTGCTTTCTGTATTTTATGTCCTGCCTTTGCTACTGTACAGTTATGAGTGCCCCCACCCTCCGCTGCTTTATTTAGAAGCTTCAGCGTTCCACTTTGACACTCAGATGGCATCAGCACCTCACCATCTTCAGGGAACACTAGAAAGATTTTTCTTAGATAATAAATCAAGAAGGGTCAGCTGTACAGATGGGGCCCATATTAAAATCCCTATAAGAGGCACTACAGCCATACGTTTTACTTTGTATTAGCATCAGCAGGTCTGGATCAACTTGCCAGCAGGATCTAAAGCAGAAATGAGCAACCGGACTCCCGTTAACCCTTCTCTCATTCTGTTCATAAAGTTATGCTGATGGTATGAGTGCTGCATGACTCTGAACTGACCTTATAAATAGAGCCAGCACACTAAATTTCACTGGACAAAAAAAATCATTATTATTGCTTACTTGTTTTATTGTTTGAATTTTCTCCATCATAAGCCTATTTACCTGCAGACATTTTAGCTTAAACCAATAAGGAACCAAGAGGCGGGTGAGGAGAAATCCAGAACAGCCAGTCAGTCCAGGGATTTTGGCCTGCCTGGTTTATTCACCAAAAGGTTGTACTGAGTGACTCTAGCAGTTGGCAACAGCAGGGGGCACCGCTCCTTTAAGAGTGGCTGAGAATCCATGGGTGTGTCGGCGCAAACAGAGAGTGCAAGCCAGCTGTGTGCACTTTGACACAGGTGGAAGTAGAGCGACATGAGTTAAAGTGAGGTTCAAGATAAAACCTGATCTCTGACTGAGAATGGGCTGATTAGGAGTTTATCCCAAAGCAAATAACGTCTTTGACCCATAGAGACAAAATCCCTGTTGACCAGTGAGAAACATTAAAGACAAGTAAACAAACTATAGTCAAAGTAGCGGTGAGCAGCAAACATAAGGAAGGCCAGTTGTGAAATCCCATTTTAAATCAAATATAGAAACAAAATGTTTTTTCTTTTGTGCAAGTCCTAAAGAAATTAATACAATTAAATCCAAAATTAATATGACTTTATTTGAGGAACCAATCATCTGGAGCTAATGAACTACTTTTTGCCCATTTCTATAGAAAAAGAAATAAAAATCCTTTTATCTTTGTAGACTTTTCTTGCATGCTTGGGCCTCCAAATAAGTTAGTAATAAGGGCGCATATCACAATTACAACAAGCCTAATAAGTTGGTTGGCTCAAACATTCCTTTGCTTTTGCATTTATGTGCCAGAAGCAGCTTCAAAAGCCTCCTGACTTTGATGGATGCAGCTTTTCCTCCAATCTGCCAAAAACACACAGAGGCTGTAGGAGATGAGCAGAAATACATTTTGTTAGGAAAACACTATTCATTTTCTGTTGTGCTGCTCAAGTCGATTTCGTTAATTAGAGGGAAGCTTGTCTTCAGGATTAACGACAAGCTCTGCTGTTCATTTCAGAATGCTGCGCATCACACACCTGCACTGATGGATTATGGGTAAGCACTTTTGTTTGGTTGCATTTTGTGATGAGACGTTTGATCCAACGAAAAGTGTCAAGTCAGACAGAAAAGCATCCTAACAAGAAGGCCGGTTTCCTCTGGGTATAAAAACATGGGTTTACTCTTGTTTTCCTGCAAAAGCTCGGCCTCCTTTCATCAGCATATTTTAACAGTCAAACAGTGAAGAACAAAAAGAAGACAAATTGGGGTTTGAGAAGAACGGGAGACATCAGAATTTCTCTTGAATTAGCAGCAGGCGAGGTAAAGCTTGGAGCTTAACAGCTCTGTTCCTGCAGCAGAAAGGCGTCCAACAAAGCAGCGGCTGCTCTCTGTTTCCTCACAGAATAATTGGGCGGAAAACGAAACGCTGCCTTTGAGCTGAACTTTCTTTTGTTTTAAGCTGTAAACATGCGCACACACAAAAAGAGTACATGCAGTGTATTAATGTCCCATCTGTAGTGATCCAGAAGCAGTTAGTGCTGAGCAGCAGCCGCGTCCCTCCTGTCGGAGGTCATTAAGCGAGGGCCGTGTGTGTTTCTGGTCCGATCAATACCAGTGTGAGGGTTGGCTTTAGGAGCCACGCTGGCTAATTAAGGCCTCTTAGGCCAACTCATGTGTAGGAGGAACACTTTTTTTGTTTCCCAAAATTTGCTACATTTTGCGATATTTCCTGTGCTCACATTTGTCACACATCATAACCCTTTGCATATTAATGCCATGCAAGTTTTGAATTTCACTGTTGATGCTGGAGATGTTTTGAGACATAAAACAAAGAACAAATATTAAAGATGTAAAATGGTTGTATCAACCCCTTTGAAACTGAACACCAGTTTGTTTGAAAGACAGAATTGGAGATATCGTCTATTTCAAAGTGTGCAAAAATAATTACCAATATTTGCTAACTTTGTCACCTTATTCACAGTGTAGTTAACCTCAGTTTATCTTTCTCTAAAAAAAAGTTAATCTAAAAAAGAAAATTACCATCAAGTAGATATACTGTATTTAGAAAAAAATAATTTTTTTGACTGTGTCCTTTTTTGCCTCTGTAGTAATCAGATCTAATGGCTAAGTTCCAAAAACAAGCCTAACAGTTTCACTTTCACAATTGGAAAATTATCTATAACACTTATATATATATATATATATATATATATATATATATATATATATATATATATATATATATATATATATATATATATATATATATATATATATATATATATATATAGGCAAAAAAATGCTTTTACCTTACAGTCTCTGATGGATCTAAATATTGTGTTTAGCTCTGTGCTTTGCATGTTTTATTTATTTACTTGGACTTTACTTGAAATTAAACTCCTGTCGATCAAGTTATTTTTGAGTCATGCCATAACCTAGTTGTTTGATAAGCTCCCATTCTGCATGCTATTATACGATAGCTGGAAACCGTCTACTATCTCATCTGATAGGAAAATCTTCCCTTCTCAAAGCAAATAGAGGATTTTCTTCCCTCTACTTCTGGTTCTGGCAGAGACAACCTCACTGTTGGAGAATGACAAGTGTGCAATTTCTTTGTCATGTTTTACCTGTTTACCTTTGTAGTTTGACAGCAGCCAATCGACTTTGCAACATCTTGTCAGATAAACTGACGAGTTGTTAGCAGAGTCCAAACTGCAGCAGAGGAATCATTTTATTGGATCCAGTCACACTAAGGATTAAAATAATACAGTAGCATCCCAGAGCTCTAGAAATAGTACACAGCACTTTAAATAAAATATCTTCATAGCTCTTCTCCTTTGAACACCTGAAGTCTAAGCGTGCAGTTCACATGGAAGGCCAAATCAATAACCTATTCGTGCTCATGACACCTTAAAACACAGCAGAGGGTCCAGAAAAGGTTCCCTATTATCTTTGGTGCTGATTGTGAAACATTCAAACTGGTTTATTATCAGGTAAATTATTGGTTGGACAGGAAAATGGTTGAATGAGCAAGTGAAAGGTAACACGTTGTTCAGGCAAACATTAAATAAATCAACACATTTTGATAATTAGACTGTAATAGCATAATGGCTTGGTGCAAACACACTCAGGGCACAGAGAGGATGGATTCTAATTTAATCAGACAATCTCTCACCCAAAGGACACAAACATGCTCTACCCTCATTAAGTACCCAGTAACCGAAACTATCCCTCACTACAGGTTGGTGGTACACCAAATAAATAAAAGAAGTTACAAGATGTTGCATCTAGTAGATGTAAAATAAATTTGACATGATTTCCCCACTCAGATATTTTTGGTGATTTAACAGGCATTTCTAATTTGATTCATAACTAAGTTATTTCTTTTTCACTTTAAATTATTAACAGTTCTATTACATCTGTCACTCTATGGCTTAGACAAAACAATTTTTCTGCTTTGATCTTTCTGCAGAAATTTTGAAATTTCTGTTTTTTTTTAAATAAAACATATATAATTTTTCTTAGACATCCGACCGAAAAAGTTAGGCTTCCTCATTTTCACTGTATTCAATATTTGCTCAGTTGGATTTTGAGGGTGGCCTGGTGAAAAACCTCCAACTTTGTTTTTTAGACTTCAGAAAAATATTTTTTGCAACTTTTATTCTGTCAACCTTAACTTCTGTTTACAAATGGAATGTGCAATTAACCCATATTCTTTTTTACAAATAGAGAGATAGAAACTTTATTAATCCCTTTGGAATATTCCCTCAGATAAATTGTAGAATATGTTATGTTTTAATGGTTGTAAAATGATTATTTGTTGACTTTTAATTAAATAATTTAGTTTATATGTTGTGTACTAAACACAAATGTTGTGTTTAGTACACAACATTTGAAATGGTGTAGGTCCTGGTATAATATTCTTTTAAAATGCCCATTATCACAGATTTCCATCAGTATTTCCCGAGATATTATAATAGATATGAACCATTTATGAAAAGCTGGTACAGAATTTTTGTTCTAAAGACAACTTTATGAACATCTTCACTCAGTTTTGAGCTAACTACATATTCCTATGATCTCCGCTCACTAAAAATATGCAAAGTTCCTTCCTGCCACCTATCTAACTTCCATCCGCCGTCCGTCCAAAATCTTTAGTTCTCTTTCTTCCCAACATTATTATTCTATCATCTGCTACATGTAAGCCACAGTGCCAACAGTGGAAAAGTTAAAATAAGAGTAAACGTCTAGAGGTGGAACCAGAGTCACCTCCCTTTGCACGACAGTCTTGATTTCTGTCAAATTACCAGGAATTCGCTGACTGTGATGCACACTGCATATGTGTGATACGACAGACTGAAAGCACAGACTGTCCCTCCACTGCCACTGTAATCCCACTAAATGTATGAAAATAGAAGCTCAGCTATTGTTGGAGTCAGCGTGCTGCCTCAGCATATACATCCTCTGACACCATTTGCAAGAGGTGCACCCTGGGATACTTTCTCGCTGGGACAAAATCCATTTCGATCCATCTCCCCCTCTGGCACAGCGAGAGGAAGTTTGATTGATTTATCAGGGCTGCATCTCCCCAGCCTCCCTTTAATGAGACAGTAATAGCCCACGGTCGGCCGGCACTCCGGAGAAGAATGTGAAGGAGAGGCGAGTAGCAGAGAGCAGAAATGTGGGCAGAATATGTAACCCGTGGTACAGTCAATCCAGCAGATGGGGAGTGAGGGGAAGAAAATGAGCGAGGTGGCCAAAAAGAAGATGGAGTTTGTATGTGAATGTTTCAGAGACACAACACTGACAGAGCCGGCAAGAACAGACATGACAGGAAAAGGACACAGCTGGGGAGAAATAGAGGTGCCGGCTGGAGTTATTACTGATAAATAAAACTGAAAATTCATCACAACCAGCCAAGACACCCAACACTCTCATCCACAGAGTTACGCTGCAAAGCCATAAGAATGAGGAAACCCAGAAATGACTTGGAGAAGAAAAGTTGCATGGAGACATTTCATGTAGATTTGCAGATACTCTTTTGATTCTGAGTATTTAGGTTTTGTTAAGAACAACTCAAAACCCCGCTAACAGTTTGAGTGAAAGTTACACAAAATACTCTTTCAACATCATTGCTTTTCTGGAGACAGCTTTGTAATCTGAACACCAATCTGCTCATTTATTTCTTATCCCAGTGATTTTCAAACTTTCACTATCTTAGTAAGTCCTAAGGTTCCTAGAACAACCAGGCCAGCTAACATTTAACAAAGGCAGTGCAATATGATTCCAATTTTCTTTCTGTTTTAGGTTTTCTGTTTTACATTTGCTAATCAGATTCAACTGTGAGCAATCAGTTTATTTAGACAACTGTAAGTGTCTAGATAGTGCCATATGGACTGGTCTTAAAGGCTCTGTATGGTCTGTGCAAAAATGTATATCTGAAAACCACATGACCGTGTGGACAGTTTGACTTTGGTTTGTGCTGGGCTCCCTAGTCATTTTGAAACTGCTGATCAACTGAGATTTTCCTGCATAACCATCTCTTGGGTTTACAGGGAATTGTCTAAAATAAAAATATATATATAAAGTGATTTGCAGTTGTGGGGTTGAAAAGGTTCTCTTAATGTCAGAAGTCCAAGGAGAACAGGGACACTGATTTGAGATGATTCAAAGACAAATAACTCAAATTACAGCATTTCTGAAGAAATTTTGATGGATGCCTCACAGCTACTATCCGCTCTCACACCTGTTTCTTTTTGCCAAACTAACATCGAAAGCACATAGAGAACCAATAAAATATTTTTACATGGCAGATGTGGGCTTGCTGTTGGGAAACCTGAAAGCTTTGGGCACATAAAGGAGGGACAACACAAACAAACCCTGTGGAAGTCAAATACAACACAAAAACCTGCTTGGTGTTATGGAGTTATGTGCTTTTGTGTTACCTGGTGGAAGACATCTGGTGGCGCCGGTGGATTCTGTCTTTGGCTTGAGGCACCAATAATAACAATTCATAAAGATGTGAAAACTTTAGACAGATGGGCTATAGTATCAGAAGACCACACTAGTGGTCTTTCATGTCAAAAAATGAAAGGGACACCAAGGGTACAATGCATGACGGCTGACCAAGACCGGACAATTATAGACTGAAAATACATTGTTGCTAGTATTAGAGTTTGGAATCAACAATATACCTCTACTACCCTGACACCTTGAGCTACTGGCACCTTGAGATTTGGAGAATATATTTACACACATTTCTCGTAGTACTAACCATGCACTGTTTAAATGACAAAGCTTACTGAGTATTGCTGCTGAACACATTCTTTTATGACTGCAGTGTACCCATCTTATTTAAATTTGAGCAGAGATACAGAACACAAAATTTCCGGTACATTACTGGTTATTTTTCCTAAAAATGTATTTTCGGTTCAGGGTTTAAACCTTGTTGCCAGAGGACAGAATAACTTAGATTTCAGAAAGGAAGCCCTGATAATAAGAGTTAAATGGGAAAAGCCAAAACCGTGCCAGTAGTTTCTGGGTGCCGTTGTAAATAAAAATAGCACTTTGTAGACTCTTGGCAGCATGGATGTTTCCAGGATGTCTATTAGATCTTGGTATTGTCTGTATAAAATGGTGAGGGCCAAAATAAGCTGAGGATATCCACCACACTGTTGAGATATCTTCTAATCTTAAACAAACCAACTGACAAAGTGAACTTGGCAGCTTTAGCTGCTGCTAACTGCTGGCAGGAGCCTGAAATAGCTTCGGTAAAAGCAGTGGAAGCTGAGCTGAGGCAGTGGACAGAAAAGAAGAGCAGATCAGAAGTGGAGAGATGCCTGAGGGAGAGGAGAGATGGGGAAGCAGTAAGACAGACAGAGCAGCAGGTAGAGCAGGCGGCTGCTGATTACCAGCAGCAGTCGGTCACTACAGCCTTTAATTAAAGTCACTCTCCTGGGCTCTTAAGCAACAGCTTGCAATTTCCACAGACAACAGCAGCATGGCAGCGAGCATGGATGACCTGTAATTGTCTGTGGGTGAGGGGGTGGGGAAGGCAGCCGTGGCAGCCTCCCTGCCAACCTGTGATTTTCATGGGAATTAATGACAGCAGTGTCAACATGTTGTTGTTTTTTTTTTTACACGGTTTGCCGTGGGGCTGGAGGTGAGGCGCTGACCTTCGTGTTCGTGCTGACCCTCCCTCGCCACTGTCTATCTCCATTTGGAAAATCAGAAATGCTGAGGATCAGGGGACAACACAGACAGCTCCAGGAGCTGAAATCTAGAGAGTAAGCAGGCAAAGTCATCATTTTGTGTCACAGGCTGACATTTATGTGGTTTGAAGTCCCTGTTGAAGAAGGCTTTTTGGAAAGGGCTGACATTAGGGGATGAGCTGATCAGAAAGAGCTGTTGTAGGTTTGTCCTGAAGGTCGTCCTTCCACTCACCCGTCTGGAGGCAACCTTTTCCAGGTTTTCTTGATTTCATTAACATGTTTTTTTTTTCTAGAAAATGACAAAAACAAACAAAAAAAAAAAACACAGTCACCAGTTCTCAGCCATCATGGATGTACAACCAAACTGCTGTAACTGTTTGATATCATCTTGTCAATATGGACCAAAGTCGCTGGGAAATGTTTCTGTATTTTGTTAAATTCATACCATGAAGAATTAAGGCAGTTCTGAATGTAAACATGGATCCAAACACGTTTACACCATTTCCCACTTAGGTGTACATACTAAGTGGGAAATGAGTATATCACATCATATCTACCAATGCATTGCATTACCACATTTCTATTTTATGTTATTTTTTTCTTACCTGCTTTAGCTTTCATGGAACAGATTTCTCTATGGATATCACCAGTCGACTATATTAGATTTAAATTATTTGGATAAGATTATTGAGATATTTTATATTATGTAGGCCTTCTGCTTTGTACTTTCACATTCATGGAGCAATATAAATATTAAAATTTCTGAAGTATTCTGCTGAATTTGTTATATGGATTATTAGAGAATTTTAGTTTAAGCTTTGTAGTCTTGCATTTTGTTTTCCTCTTTCCCTTCACTTCATCACAGAACAATGTTATATAATGACATTTATGCATCCTCAAATGTTGTGTTATGTGGTTTTAAAACTATGCTTTGTTCTTGCCTGCATCTTTTAGCTAAGAGCTACTCCTTATGAGCTTAGTTGGAAAATAAACATAAACAAGAAAAGGT
Organism: Xiphophorus maculatus; assembly: GCF_002775205.1. Taxonomy (NCBI): domain Eukaryota; kingdom Metazoa; phylum Chordata; class Actinopteri; order Cyprinodontiformes; family Poeciliidae; genus Xiphophorus; species Xiphophorus maculatus. The sequence goes on along the minus strand of NC_036465.1, from coordinate 13,222,556 downwards.
GGAAATTAAATCATAACCAATATCTAATTGTTTCACATAGCTTTAAGTAAAGGCATCTCAGTCTGTAAAATACACTTTCATGCAGCACAGCTGCAGAACTGGACAGTTGCCTCATCTTGAAGAGGATCTTACAGCACATTACAGGAGGGACAGGACTGAGTCAGCGAGCTGAGTGCCATCCTGCTGGCTGCTAGCATCCAGGGACCTCATTAGTCCGACTGGACTGCTCCGTGGTCACCGTTGGCTCTTTTCAGGGCATGCAGACAACCACAGGGACCCGTTTTGTACCTGCAGAGGGTTTGGCTCTGAAAGGCCAAAACCCTGAGATTCAAGATTGGCTGGCTGCTTCGCCGAGGGACATCAGGGCGAGAGACGGACACTTGTTTGGAGTTCAGAAGGTAACAGTGGGTAGATGTTAGCTAGCAGCTGCGTCTCTGATTTCAGAGTTTACTGAGGTCAGGGTTTGTTTACAGAGAAAAGTTTCCACGGAGAAAATCCCCCATCTTCAGGTTTGAGTTGTTAAGCAAATTCCTGGTAACCATCAGTGGAACCAGATACTAGAGGGCCTCACCTTGCAGCATTTAATGTCTTTAATTGCCAAGCATTAATTCTCCCCACATATTTGCATGACTGTATGCTCATTAAAGCTAATATAAATAACAACCTCTGTCTATAACAAAGCTACAGCAGTATTTTAAGACATTAAATAATGTTCTAGTCAAAGACCATTAGCAAACATTATTGCTGCCAATTCATTTACAGCAAAGTGAGCTAAAAGATATCTTGACGTTCAATAAATACACTTTAATTCTTGTGCTGTTTGTTAACCTTGAAAATAATGAGATTACTTTCAAAAGAATGAGTTGATGTTCAAGATAAGAGATGAAGATGAGCTATTAATCTTCAGAATCATCCTCAGAAAAGAAGAATTTTTTACATTCTGAGATTGTAACTGCTAAATCCCAGTCACAAGATGAAAGCTTTGATATTCAAGGATGCCGAGCTAATTAGCTAGTGCTAATGAGATTAAATGAATTGATGAGAGCTTTAGATCTAATTAATGACCACTGATTTAAAATACACTTGCTTTACATTTTATATGGACTTGAGTCAACTTTTACTTGGGATGATACTAGTGCCACGGTCACAACTAGAGAGGACCATTTGTAATTCTGGCTTCTTCAATTGTTAGTTATCAGTTCAAGTATATAAATAATAGAAAAAGTTTGGGTATATTGTCAACCAGGTAGAACTAAGTAGTCCACTAAATTATTCTAACTATTGTGTTCTGCCTTGCATATGATTGACATGAACATATTTGCTTCTATGATAAAATATGCTCCGGCATCCCCCTATTTTACATTTAACACGGTTTTATGGCCTGCCATGTAAATTATATGAGCCACAGATACATTGGAATAATTACCACCTGTGTATTTAATCCAATGTAACAACATTCATTTTGCACTTATGAAAATACAATCACCTCTGGATGCTTGAAACTGCAAATCAAACCAACAGCTTGAGAGCTGCTTATATATATATATATATATATATATATATATATATATATATATATATATATATATATATATATATATATATATATATATATATATATATATATATATATATATATATATATATATCATAAACTATATGACCAGTTAGTGATACTCAAAGAGCATATAAATACTAAATTCAGATGGTTAGTTGTCCATAGCAATGAGACAGTGATCTCAAAGCAAAAGTAGCACTGAGTGGACACAGTTGAACACTTCAAGATACAAATCAACAATCAAAAGATACAATAGTCAGCTATACTCAGAATGGGAGTGTATTATAAGTAACACACATTGTCAAAAACAGGACAGAATGTGATTGGTCACAACATTGGATCTTCAGTACCCAATGGAGCTCCTGCCCCAACGATCAGCTCTACCCTACGCTTTCCAACTCAACTCAACCCAACCAGACATGCAGCACCTAGTGGAGCTGCATGTCTGCTGAGTTTATAAAGAGTATAACACTCATAATAACTGTTGTAAATGGTCACTGTTGCCATTTCCTCAGCAAAAAAAAGTAGTTATCACCGTCCCCAGAAGTCACTAGATGACATCATTGCCTACTTTGTATATTTGGTCTTGTGCAATCCGGACTGTAGAAAAAAGGAATATAAATGTTGGCAAAACAAAAAGTGAATAAAAGCACTTATATTATGTTTAGAACTACAAATCAAGTTTATGAAAAATTTAATGTTTGACAGTATCAACAAACTGTAAAATATCCTAAAGAAAAGCACTTTTCTGACAGTAGACTGTCAAACCGCCATGTAGTATTTAAGACTCTTGAATCTATTCTCAACATGCAACAGTCTGGCTTCATTGAACCCTCAATGCAGCTCAATACAGCAGGCCATCTGTCTTTGATGGCCTGCTGTATTTTTTTCATTTGGAGGTTATCCCCAGCCAGAACTCAAATCTCTGTTTTGCTAATGACTCCTCAGCCTCTGTTCCCTACTCTGCTGTCTTTGACAGGGTTGAGCCAGTGACCACAAGTGACTACTGGTCATTTGAAACCTACACGGTTTCCAAATGATGCCGTCTCTTGTCACCTGCTCAAAGAGGTTCTACCCACAATTGGAAATCTGGTTCTTGAACTGCTAAATTGCAGTTTGTTGACAGGTGTGGTCCCCAGGGATTTCAAACATGCAGTGACACAACATTTATTAAAAACCAACCCTTAATCCTATAGTTCTTGCTAACAACAGGACTTTTTCCAAACGGCCTTTTCCTAAAAGTATAGCTGCACCAACATGCCACACAGCCAACAAGCAATGCAGAGCTTATTTTTCCGTGGAAAAATAAGCTGTGAACTCCAGAAAAGTAACCTGTAAGTTACAATAAGTTTTATTGATACCAAAAAGGATAACATATTTCTTGAGTACTTGAAATTGCTTTATGTGCCAGAAGACTGTTTTGCTTTTTGAATTAGTCATCTTTGTGGGTTTATTACAGGTTTATTTTTTCTTAATATATACCTGGTTCTATATTCTGTGTTCTGATCTGTAAATAGTCTTACTTCATTGATGTAAATGTGGATAGTGCCTAGTCTACATCGCTTGGCTCTGTTTCCTGAACTATTTCTATGGTAATATTCAAGCTATTTTTGACAGTTTAAATTTATCAGTGTGCTGCATTTGAAAATAGAGGTAAACATCCGGTATCCTTCTTGTAAGGTACACAGAACATGACTAAGCATAAATAATTCAGTACTGTCACTGCATTTATCAACTTTATTTATTCAGAAAGTTAGAAAAAACATACTGACTTATATTCTGAATTCTGTGACGGATTGGAGGATAAACACTCAGAAAAATACATTCAGTTCTTCAAGGGAGCTCTGCAAAACAAAGGCTTCCTTGTGGGTATTTGTGTCACGCTTAACATGTTTAATCACTAGTTTTCATAATAACTGCTGAGGGTCTGATGATTGATTTTGTCGGTAAATCAGCTCTAACAGAGCAGCTTTAATCAGTCTGCACAACAATAAATCCAGATCCCCTCCCACTGACCCACCAATGGTCGCCCACTGGCAACACTTAACATTGCTAATGTTGGATGATAACGTGCAATGTAATTAAGAGAATTCACTCAAGTGCAGTTCTTAATGTGTGCGTGGTGAGCTGTATTTCTACTTTGTTCAAGGATTTTCGGTGTTTACACACTCATTGTATTCACATTCTATTTTTGACAGCAGTTTTGTTTCTGTTTTGAAAAATATAATTCTTGCAGTTAGTGTATTGCTATTTTGTTTTCCTGAACAAATAAATAAACCTTAATCAATTGACATATTTATACGAGCTTGTGACAATATTTTGGACCAAGTGCTTAAGTACAACTTTTTATTTTATTCTATGTCCACAGGAAAAAGACAAAATAATTAAAAACTTGTAAAACCCTTCATTTCCAGGATATGCAGTGAAATGCAGTTAATGGGAAAATAAGTTGAAAAATGTAGGAAAGTAAAATCATAGTTGCAGGAACTTAACCTGCTCATTCAGCGTATCTAACCTGTCAGTTTTTTGAAATTATTCTTAATTTCAGAGTCCACTCTGACAAAACCATACACATGATCCGTAGCAACAAAATAAAACCAACCTCTCCAAACGGGATGTTATGCAATGTGACAAAACATCTGCTTTAATCAATGTTGTATGTGTCTAGTGCATTGTTCCAGAGGTCTTGTAGTTCAATCAAATGTAACGTTGCAAACCTAAGCCAAATGGCTTCAAGGACAGTCATTTTGCTTGAACCCTCTAAAGTAGTTTATGTTTTTTTACTTTTTTTCTGTGCTTCTTCCTTAGACATAGTGCTGATCTATAAGCCTGAAACAGAAACAGCAGTGGGTGCTGACACCAAGTCTTGCTGCTGGTCTTTGACAGTCTGTTGGGTTTTTTTGACCACCTGCTTATTCAGGAATCTGGGGACAGACAGTGATAACTTTTTCCTTCTGCAATGTTGTGGTGATGTACCCACTGTTCCATGCTATACTGTCCAATGGTATTATACTGCAATTACTGTGCAGAGATTCTGGGAAACATATATAAATGCATTACAGCTGCTTTGCACATTACAAAAAAGAGCAGTTGGGATAATTCCTAGCACACAAATTCATTATTTTTTAAATTAAGCCTGTATGGATCTTGTCAGATTTTAAATTGGTCAAATAATGTACAGAGCAAGAAAGACTAACTTACCAGAAAATATTTTTTAAAAAAAAGGTGTGAAAGGAAGTGGGGTTACGAGTTAATAGGGAACCTGAATTTTAGAAAACATAAAGAATATGCAGCAATGAGCAGCATGTGTATGGGGCATGAATTTGTGGAACAGTATGGGTGAGGACTTGAAAAGCTGTATGAATATAAATCAGTTTTTAAAAATTCTATAGAAAAATCCCTATTGCAAAAGTACATGGATGTCACAGAGTTTTAAGCACACAGTGGGGATCTGGTGCTGTTGGGGGAAGTGGCAACAGTCCTGTACACTGAACATGACTGTGTGTGTGGGATGTGTTGTGTGTATATTAAATTGATTATATAAAATGGAAAAAGTGTTTTTTTTTGGTTGTGTTAAAGATGAGCGTCGTCGTATGGACATCCCACAGTAGACCGTTTGTATAGTGCACCTGGTGCAGACTGCTTAAAAAAATTATTGTACAGATACATTTTTTTAAAAAGTGTAGAAATTGTGATATGGAAGACAAATGAGATGTACATATGTCTATAACATGGGGCATATTTGGATTCTGCATCCTAGATTGCAGCATGTATATTGTTAAGATTAATTTGATTTTATCTTTAAATTTGCAAACTATATTCCCATGTACCTCTATATTATTTTTGTATCGGTTTTTTTTGTTTGTGTAAAAAAAAAGATCTCTACTCTTTTATTTTCTTTATCTTTTTGATTTATTCATGTTTCTAATATGCTGTGAAATATTAGCATCAGCAGTTCAACTACTTAACACAATTAACTGCACGTAATCAAGATCGACTGCACCCAATGTGCCTGAGACAACACCCAAATTACAAATTTGTGGTCTTTGAAAAATAATTTTCTGTTTGGAGATGAATATTTTTAACATTACTGCAGGATTTGACAATGAATTTGGATAAAGTCATTAGTTTTATTTAACTATTCTGAATTAATTCATGGGCAACCAAATAAATGCCACTGTGACATTCCTTTACTTGAAAAACATATTAGACACACTTTACTTAAAACCTAGCTGTGTCGATGTCATGTCAACAAAGTAAAACAAATAAATTAGGCGTTATATGTTTATCCAAATAGTCCTAATAATGTGCAAATTTAGACTTTGTTTTGCGTGTGGTTTTTCTGTGCCCTCTCAAATGTTTTTATCAGCTCTGCTGTAGGTTAAAAATGTCAGAAATGTTTTCTTTCTTGTTCGTTTTTCCTGAGTCTGTTCCTCATTTTCAACCTGTGGGTGTTTGTGTTGCATCTACATTCCAATCTGAGCGCGTGACCTCGGTGTCGTTCCGTCCCTGACGAAGCAATCAGGTAAAAATGGGACTGAAATGGCAGATTACTTCAGATGGAGCAGCGAGACGGTAACGCAGGCGGACTGCAGGCAAATTGCCTCTTTCGGCACTTAAATAAAGGCGGGAGGTCAAAAAAGGCTGAACGAGAGGCATTACACAGACAGAGCACCCCGTCCGCAAGCGTCTCCCTGTCCGCTCCCTCATTCTGCTTCTCAGTCCAATTCAATTAATCTTTATTGACAAGATGTTTTGCTCAAAAACTGAGCTCGGTGCTCCAGTTCACAACTTTAACTGGGTCTTAGGAGTCTTGCAATGTAAAGCATAAAACAAACACAGAAGCTACGATTCAGTCACATATTACATTTAAAAATAATCCTAATGTCATTTTATTTTAGTTATAAGACAATATGTTTAACAGTGAGGAAAACAGTCTGTTTATTGTGTGAGGTGATTAGGGATTGGATGAGGTGGGTGTGAGTCAGATTAAAAACCGAGACAGGTGTGCAGGTGGGTGGGAAAAATGTTCGGAGAGATCAGGTAGGAGGTAAGAAGTGAATAATAAACACTTCTAGAGTATTACCATAAAAATATTCTAAGAAAGTTGTAACTTAGTAACATGCATTCACAGTTTATTTTTTCTAACAACGGTTTGGACCGCTTTTTACCTTCAGAGTTCTTTTAATTCTTTTTGGCATGTATTCAGCTATTTGTCAGAAACAGTCTTCAAGAGATTTTGGGCAATATTTACCTGACAGAAGACGAGTTGTTGCTGACGGTTATCCGTGTGAATCTCCCGTTCCAGCACATCCCAAAAGTTATTTCATGGATTGAAATCTGGTGACAATGGAAATCATTGGAGCAATCCATTCCCCTTTCCCAGCTGTTTAGGAACCACAATAGGTGTGGTTTTCTGCTGCTGTAGCTAATCTTCATTGTTTGAGATGTGCATTTGGAGACTTTATTAATCATAACTAGGTTTTATTCAAGTGGCTTTTCAGATACTTTCAAGTGTCAGAAACCAATGTGACTATTCCACTCTGTCCTCGGTGCCAAACAAGGCTTTTAATTTCCCACAACCAGTGAATTATTTTGATTCACCCAAGAATAATCACATGAATCAAACCCAATGTCAAAATATGATAGTGAAAACTTTCAGCATGTTTTCACTGATATTTTGATGACTTATTTTTTTTTTTGTGCTTAGCTCCAGCTCTTTGAGGTTGGAAACCTCATTGGGATTGACTTAATCTTTGGCTCCCTTCACAGATTCTCTACAGGATCCCAGTTGGGATGCTGACTTTGCAACTCCAAAACAATATTATAACCTCCATTCAGGAGAAACATGCTGGTAAGGTTAAAATGTGACTTTTAACCAAGGTTAAAATTTACAACCAAGGTTTATCCCAAAGTTATATGCATATTTTTTATAATATACTTTGGGTAGGATGAGATTTGGTTTGTTTTTAATGATTCTTCTGAGTTTTCACTTTACATCTAGTGCCTTACTCAGTCTGTACAAAAAATATGGTACAATAAAACCACTGAATGAAAGCTTGAAGCAACTCTAGTGTGGGGAGTACATGTATTGCTTTTTGAAAGACTGCATTTGTGGAGTAGCCTTAGGGGTCATTAGTAACTCTGGCCATCCTTTAGCTTTCCTTGTTTCCTTGCACAACAAGATTATATTAGAGTATTTGTAAATAAAGTCATTTCTCTCCTGTGTCTTTCTCTGCACTGTTTAGAGCCTTTGATATTTTTCAGCCTGACTTCAGAGGTATTAACTGGAGGGTTTCTCCTTGAGATGAATCTGCAAACACACCATACATGTCATCACCCCCTCCTGCACCACAGGGTTGATGTGCCACCCTCCATCCCTTCAGCTACACCATCAGCATATTAACACCATCAGCAGAGACCCCGGTAGGCAGGGCCCCGCCACCATCAGTGTACATGTCGTTTGTCCCCTGGCTGCTCGGCAGTGCTCACAGTCTAAGTCGTCTTCTGACATCTATTACAGTTAAGGATCATCTTGGCATGTGTTCTTTCTGCTCCAACCCCCCTACAGCCTCCTGCCCCCCATCCCCACTCACACACACACTTTAACACCTCTCATGGGCCAGAGGAGCTAATGACTGAGATGGCTGGGCTTTAGAAAAGGAAAAGGGAAGGTGACAGGAGATGATTCATTGGTGCTGCTCACGGCCAGTGATGACTGACGGCTGATTTATGATTCAGCACCGAGCTGCGAGAGCTTAGAATCATTTCCCCCCATTTCTTATTTTAATTCCTTTCCGCAGGTGACGGCAGGAGGGATGGGAGCCAATTATCTTAAGTGTCTTTCTGCTCTCTGTCAGATGCTGACAGTCGGGGCTGAAACTCTACAGTCGGCCTGCGAACAGGTGACTGCCGCCTTCTACATCCTCCATTACAATCAACACTGTGGGTTCTTTTTTTTTTTTCATTTCATACAGCAGCCACACGCTCACATTAGAAATATCTTAATGGGATTCCACCTGCTCCAGTTTGACCCAGACATATGCTGTTATCTTTGCTTCTTTGCATAAAAGGAATTCATCGTCCTAAGTTAGAGCTACATCCATCCCAACAGTTGCACAGAGTGAGTCAGAGCGAACATTCAAAGCCTTAAGAAATACAAACATACCACTGTGATTTCCTGTAATGAAGAGCTTAGAAGTTCTGCTACATAATAAAGTTATTTTTTTTACTTGCACAGATGCAGATTTTAAACACAAAACCATCCATCTGTTGTCTCAACAGAATGTGTAACAAGTACTTTGGCTCAGATTTTACCAGTTGTTTTTTTTTAAACAGCAAACAAATAGAAACTCCCACTGTAAAAAGTCTAATAACTCTTCTTCTAGCTTTTTGTTTCCTATGAAATGATTACCATGACTGAAGAAAAAAGTAATAAAACAAGATGAGCACGAACAACTACAACCCAGAAAGTCATAGGAAATCATTGGTAATGATTTGATTTATTTTTGGTACCATGAAGATATTCACAAATTCATCAAGAAAAGAAATTCCATATAAATATTCAACTGAACAGCTCAGACATTTTATAAACTAATTATTTCTCCCTCTGACAAAAATATCACTGCCTAGACAGGAAGCCAAAAATTCCCGCAAATGTTGAAATAATCGGGCAGATCTGTCATGGTCCTTGGTATGCAAAGATGTGGGCGACCGAAAAGCAGGAATAGATGACAGGAACTAATGAGGAACCAAAGAACCTTTACCAAGAAAACCTAAAGGAGCTGCTGAAGCCACCAGAAATGAAGATAGACTCTTGAGTTTCCGAACCCTGTACTTATGTGCAGCCAAGGTAACGAAAAGGATCTGACACAGGACAAAGCACCACAAAGCTGTTTTAGAAATTTGCATCCATTGTACAGAAGTAGGTATGAAATAGACACAATTCCATCCATCCATCTATCTATCCATCCATCAAACTTATCTTTGAGGAGGCTGGTGCCTATTTCCAGTGGTCATTGGTCGAAAGGTAGGGGTATTCCCTGGACAGGTCACCAATCCATCACAATATAACACAGAGACACAAAAGGACAAACAGCCATGCACACACACGCACACTCTTAACAACAATTTTGATATTTTGAAGCCTGGATAGCTGGAGAGAACACAGGGGTAACATGCAAACTCCATACAGAAATATCCCAGGGCGGGATTTGTACCCAGGACCTCCTGCTAGGTGACAGTGCTACCAACTATGCAGCCAAAATACATGCAATTGTATTTTAAAATATTGTGAAGTTATTTTTTTGTGAACTGACTAAGCAGATACAACTACTTGCCAAAGTGTAAATAGTGCTTTCGCTTTTCTATGTTGTACAACTGGAAACCTCTCTGTATGTTATTAAAACTTAACCAACACAAATTGCACAAATATGATAGGGGAGAAAATGGACAGATTGCTTTCTTTTTATAGAAATCAGAAAAATTGCCTGAAAATAATGGATTTTAATGAGGTGCTCTAAATCTTCCACATGACCTGACATTGTCTCCCAAAAATTGTTTTCTTTCTTCGTTACTGTGAATCTAAAATGTAGTAGTTTTAACGATTTGATTAGAAGGAATTATATCTGGTGGAACCTCCAACCTTCAGCAATGGCCAGCCTGTCACTGGCTCCACCATCCAATATACTCCAATCAATTCAGCTTCCTCTGCAATCCAAAGTGACAGTAAGACAAATCAGACTTCACATGTGGAATAATTGAAACAGACTCCTATTTGAGTTTGTGATGGACGCTCAGAGATCAGCGGCTTCTGCATCAGCCTAATGCAGCGGTTGTGTCCATGTCAGAGATGGATAGTGGTGTCAGACTTATAGATAAGTTTCTGTTTCAAGAGGATTGAGCACTGTAGTCATGTCACAGAGGCTCAACACTCACAGGGGCAGAAAGGAAACAAGGCGCTCATATTCTGTCAAGTGAATTGTAATTGCTGTTCGCCAGGGGACGCATAATTGAAAAATTGGAAGAGAGCAAAAAGTCAGCAATGTCTGTGTTGTAAACAAAGATTGGACTGAATCCTCTGTGGTCGTAGGCGTCCATAAAAAAAAAAAAACACACAAAAAAGGCTTAGCTCTTCTTTCTGCTGAAATCCACTCGCTGGAAAAAAAATAAAATAAATAAAAGGTCTTTGGGTAGCAGGGGATTAGAGCCGCCGCGTTCAGTGCCAAGCAGAGCTACATTCCAGAGCAGAAGTGGTGCTTGAAAAGAAAAAGGTTTGTGGGGGAAATAAAGGAGGTGAATTTGGATTGATGTGAATCACACACAGGCCTGGAGCTCTTCCAGCTGGGTATAAATCGCCTACCTGTGTCAGAGGGAAGTGTGAGAGGAACATCCAGCAACAACAACAACAACCAGCTGCACCACCGCCGCCGCCACTGCTGCCGCCCACGTCCGCCTGGCCGGCAGGCATGTTGCAGTGAGGATTAGATGGTATAATCAAAGGCATTCCACCTTCAGACTGGCAGGACCTAAGGGTCTCCCTCTTCCTTGCTGCATACTGCTGCTGCTCTGCAAACCTTCACGGGAAGCCAAACTGTGAGTCAAGCTGGACTCTGGGGGTTAAAAAAACCCCCATACAAACGGACGGTTTACTGCAGCAGAGCAAAAACCCACACACAGCTCAGGGAGCTCTAAGCACAGGTCAGAGGTCAGGGAAACTCAGCGGCACCTTTCTGCATGTACACTAATCCCACTGAGGGTGGAGAGTTTTGGGTAGTGGGAGTCTTAACGCGCGGGCCGAGAGGTTAAAGCGTGTTTCCACCCTTCTGCTGCATCTCCGGCATCAGGGGCATCAATTGTTATGACTGAGTTAAAAGCCAAGAAACATGTCGGTGTCAACAGCCGTAGCTCCACACATGAAGTGGGATGGAAAGATAGCCTTTTTTTGCTAATTCTAGTCAGAAATCCTCATAATAACAATTTGTTGCATCTTTCTGTATGGAAATTTCAGTCATGGTCTTCTAGATGCTTCTACAGACTGAGTCTTCCTCAATCACTTAATCTTAGTTGGCACAGAAAAAGGCTAAGAACATTAACTTGGTTTCCGACATCACAACATGTAATTTCTCCGTAGGTGGACAAACAGCTTTCATAAAAACCTTTTCCAATAATTTTTTTTCCATTGTTGTGAACTGAAAATCTATTTTAGAGTTGTGCAACTCCTAAATACACAATATATAAACTAATAAATTCCATTATTTTAAAAAACACATAATTTTTAATTTAAAAATTTGTAGCTACTGCACCTCTCCTAAAAACAGGACGTAAGTACCATATTTGAGTGATAGTGTCTTTTAAATGGCTATTTTCTAAGGAAAATATATTTTTAAGAGGAACATTTGAAGTGGATATGTGATAAAGAAAACAAAAAGATGAGGTATGCAATTTTGCTTTTGCAATCTTATTCCTTATTGATTCTTTTGTCATTGCTTCTTCCCTGATTTCTTCCATTATCATTGATTCAGTTCAGTCCTATGACCACATACTGAGAGTGCATCTGTTTCCCTGGCAACACTCTTCCTGTCTGTTTTTCTCACCCGAGGGGGGTACTTTGTTCAAATTTTTATTGTCGTTTAATATGTTCTTCCAACTTTAATATGTACTTATGTTATCCTCCAAATGTTACTTCATCCCCTGCAACAACTTGCAGTTGTTTTTGCTCACAATTTTCTTGCACAGTTTTGTTTTTTAAACATATTTCTCAATATTGGACATATGAACAAGCAATAATATTGTGACTTATACCTAACCAACATTTGTCATTTATATCGGGCTTAAGGACGAGTCACAGTACAGACAGGAATTCTGTAGGGTTGTCAAACCCATATTTAATGAAGTAAAGAAGATAACAAAAAGACATTCTTTTGAATGATGGGGAGCGATATACATTAAGAATTAAAAAAACAGTATGGACCTTAAGGGAAGAAACCTGAAACTTAGAAAAAAGAAAATTAAACTAAGAAACCTCAATCTAAATGTACAACTGACAAGAACAAAACTTAAATGGCAAGCTCAAAGGCACAACAATAAAGGAATGATCCAAAAGAGAAAGCAAAGAAAAAAACCTAACACCAAAGGTCCATGACACAATTGCATAAGAAATAAAATGAAATTGATTTTATTTATTAATCTCCTTTTAAAAACCGAAAAGTATGGGCACCACGTTATGTAACGATAGAACAGTTCTCAATGCAGCTGTCCTGGGTTTGATTCCTGACCCTGAGATCTTTGCTGCATGTCTTCCTTCCTTTTCCATCTGCCCATTTCCTGTCTGGTAAAGGGCTCTAGTGCCAAAAATAATAACCTAGGCAGTACATTTGGACATATGTAATTTTTTGAATCACTTGCACAAAACACAAAATTGCCAATGTGTTATATTTAAACATTATAAAATTTTCATAGCACGTTATAAAAACTAAAAGAATATCTAAAACATTGTATTTTCACCTCCAAACTACTCCTACAAAACCACCTAAAAAGTTGAACTATTATAGTTTTGCTTTTCTATGTCTGGGGATTCCAGGGTTAAAGATGCATTGTCAAGTGAGTGATAAAACCCACAGAGATAACAAAACATAAACAACATTGCGTAACACAAACAGATGACAAAAGGCATCTATTTTCACCCACACATCAATAGCTTAATGCAGGGGTGTCCAAAGTCAGTCCTTATAGGGTGGTATTCTGCATGTTTTAATTTGTTCCCTGGTACAACACATCTAGATAAAAAGATGACTCGTTAGCTGGCCTCTGCAGAGCATTGACATGCTGAGGAGGTAGCTACTAGCACCAGAGAGAGAACTAAAACAAGCTGGATACCAGCCTTTGAGGACTGACTCTGGATACTAGAAAAACAAGAAGAAACTAACATAAGTGCTATTCAACAACACATGTTTTCTTCAGCAACAAGCTTGCATTTTGCAGTAATATAAGCTGACATTTTAAAGCTGCATCGCTTTGCAGTCACACATGCAAACAAACTACAGTATGTGACTTTGTTAGAAGGTCTCCCTCGCAACACATGCAAAGAAAGAGGATAAATTAATGAAAATTGTGTTTATTGATTTGCTAAGTTGTAGATTAGAATATGAATAAAAACATCTATTTGGTAATCCCTAAAGTTTGCTATACATTATTTGGTGCTGGATAGACAAATCTAAGTTCAAGACAAAAAACCTGTCTTGGAGAAATGACACAAGCTGCAAAGTTATATTTATCTTTATCTTTAATGCATAAATTTCCGTCTGGCTTTGTTTGACTTTGTGGCTTGTGGACACATGAATATCTTCATGTGTCCACACATGAAGATATTCATAAATATCCAGCTCAACATGGATATTCTGAATATCCATGTTCAGATATCCATTTTCCATGTTGAGCTGAATATTCTAACTTGAAAATGAAATTTTAAAGCAGACCAAAGGAATCATTGCTGTGCTTAATTTGATCTGGTCATTTTTTCTTAAAACTTTGTTAATCAATCAACAGAGGTAGGTTCCAGTGAGAAGACATGCGGATTCACAGCTGTGATTTGCTGTAGCTGAAGAACAGAATAAGCATTTAAATGCAGCCTTGCAGCTCAGAGTTCAGATTTTATTTAAATTACAGTCATATCTAATGGTAATTAATGCTAATGTATAATTTACTGGAACAAACAGCTCTGACAGAAGCTGTAATTAAACACTGCAGGCTTCTCATTTTGTGCGAGTCTAGCAGGTGAATATACTTGGTTCAATAAAATCTATTTTTGTTGCTTTGTTCTTTCTGCAGCATCAGGACCGACTCTCTGATGCTCAGAGGTGAACACCACCAACAGCAGCAGTAATGAGGTCACAGTTCAGAGGTCCCAGCTGACATGAGAAGGAACAAACACTTCTCTGCCCGAAGACTTCAGGATGAAAGCTGAAACTGAGCCAAACAATCTGTTCAGGTCAAAGAACGCTGATCAGAAGTTTGTTGGCTGAAAGGCCTGTCGGTCATATAAGTGTGAGTGGAAGCATGAGAAGAACACTTTTGGGCCAGTGATGGACATTTTTCTCTCTATCCAAATGGTACCTGCAGGAAGCCTCAGGGAAGGTCATATTTTGACAGAAGGAAGTTGCCTTTGTTTTCATAAACTGAATTTTGTCAAGATTTGACAGAAATAAAAAGAAAAAGACAGAGGATAATAATCAGGAGGGGTAAGTGGGGTGATCTAATCTGATGTGCTTTAGTAGATTTTTTTTCTGAGCAGAGTCACTGTCCAAACCTCATGGTAGAAAAAGTTTTGCATTTCAAAACATAATCAAACTAATGTTTTTTCTCCTCTTCAAATTATTAAACAGATCACTGTAGCAAAACTTACAATAAATATGTTTTTGACCTTTCATTAGCAATGGACGATACATCAGATTACAGATCAAACTGTAGGAAATTAATGGAAAAGTTTAGTTTACACTAAAGCTGTAACCAGAACAGCAGCAGCTGAAATTTGTTGTATGTATGACATTCTTATCTACAATGTTTAAAGTACAGAGTAAAACATGCAAATGTTAAAGCTACTAAATGGATGCAAATCTGCAGCATGCAAGTACATTAACCTACATGTTTCCAAAAGGTCCTGCCTGAGATACTCCCACGTCTGCCAAACTGGCGAGTGTAGCTCAAAGGTTTTAACAAACACTGGTATATAAACTAAAAATCCTTGTGTACTGATTGTCAAGGAAAGTAATGTTGTAGTGACTGTGAGTTTGCAATATGCCAGAGGTTGGGGACTGGAGGAGTTTTGCTGTGGCTCAGGTGTTCCGATGCTCTTTGAATACAACATCATCACCGGTCAGGATATAGTCAGGAAGTTGAATAACCTCACTGAGGATTTCTGTTCCTGTGCCCTCTGCAGGGGGAACCTCTTTCCTTGCAGCTCCACCACTCCTTCAGTCGCTCACTCGCTTCTGAGATAAAAGTGTGAGGGAGGGGTGGCGGGGGGAAAGCCATGCTTATTTCCTTGCAGAGCTGAGAGGAGGCTCAGCATCACTTGTGAGAAGCAGGAAGGGGCTGCTGATTGCACAGGAACAGAGGTCTTTAATTTGAAGGCCTCAGTGCTGTTCAGGCCTTCAGACTCATGGGGAGTTAATCAGTACTTTGGCTATAGATAGAAAGACGGAGACACACAGAGGCTGAAGTGAGGAGAAAGAAGAGGGAGGGAATGATACTGCAGACAAAGATAGATCTCTTGACATGTGGCTCCACCAGCTGCTGTTCCCTACATGATGTTTAACAGAACCTGTTATGTGACTCCGATTTCTGTTATTTTGGACCGCTCCCTGAATCTCTCTCGGCAGCTTCAGTTGGTTTAATTTTTCTGACAGACTGAAAAGATTCAAATTGTTTTCATCATCAGGAGCTGTCCACAGTTATCATTCTGCTACATGACATGTTAATGCCGTGATACTCCTGTTAATGTTTGGCACTTGTCACATTCTTTGCCGAGAAGTGTTAGCTTGTGCTAATTAGAAGAAAAGAAGTAGAAGAATGACACATTTTCTGAAATTGACAAATGGCGGTAACAGAGAAACTTGTCACTGAATCCTGAGACTTTTTAAAAAGATGGTGTTAGGGATTTCCAGGTTCAGTGTTTGACTTTCCCAATTCACACAGAGCACACCAAAGCTTTTTAGTGAAGAAACTCTAGGCCTCACTTACCAGTGTTTCAATACATCTTTAATATTATTTTAATTAAAATATTGTTTGACTCTTATATGTATTAATGTCGTTCACAGAGCACAGCCTTGGCTTTACTAACAACCAGGCTCTATAGGATGGTATTCATCCACTAGCTCTCATCCATGATTGATTCATAGAGGCACCTGTTACACATATATTCAGGCTTGAACTATTTTTTTAGATCACAATAGTACTCATATTTTCCTATTATGGATAAATGCATAAATTCATTTGTTTTTATATTTGAAATGAATGATTATATGTGAGAGAATTGTGAATAATCTTGATTTAAAATTGGAATACTGGTTCAGGTTGTGGGCCTCCGTCAGGCTTGGCATTTCTAAACAGCTTCCCTAGGGGGCCACCTGACCAGATGCCCACATCTCTTTAACTGGCTTGTTTTGATTCAGAGGAGCTGCACAAACTGCACTGCTAATGCAACCTCTAGAATTGAGGACAAATGCTAAAGTATTTGTCAAGATCCTCTTCACCAATAGCAAGAATCACACTGCTTCTTAAAGAGTACAGAGCGATCTATGTTGACTTTGGTATAATCTGTATTATCATCTATTTTAAGTAAATAACTGGAAGCAGGCACTTCAGGTGCCATTTAATGTGACAGAAAGTTAATATGTAGTGTGATTACTTTAACTCACTTTAAAGCATGGCACCTAAATTACTTGCAGCCTCTTACAAACATATATTTGGACACCAACTAAGTAAACTTGAAGAACTGCCATACTGAAAAGCATGATTAAACCGAATCTATGATCAAACTGTTTTGCTGTAAATGGTGAAGAGAACTCCTAAATGAGCATATATGTCCCAGCAGGGAGTAAATAAGCATTAAAAATATTCTTATCTCAAAGCAGCATCACTTCAAACCAGAATAGAAAAGAAGCTGATGTTTTGGTGAGCTTTTGTTAAGGTTGCAATATGTTCTGGAAAATGTAAGTTCTGTTCTCTAGAAGTTTGCTTCAAAATGCTATCAGTTGAAGATTTGATTTATTTAAGGTTTGAACATTGTGGGAACTTGTGGAAAAACAGGGTTTTAACATCAGATTAATTAAAGTATTTGTACAAAAAGATTCAAACCTCAGACTGAGCTTCTGAATAATGTGTGGGTCTCTGCAGTGATGTGTTTCTAAAACAATAACACTTCTTGGACATGTTCATGTTTCGTGATGCTTCCGCCAAAAACTGTAATGCATTGCATTTCTTTCTATTTTTGTTCAAGGACAATTATAAGTGTTTGTATTAACCCTCCTTCACTCTGATCTGAAATTATATTCTGTGCAATCAAGACGTTCAAGTTTTTTTTGTTTTTTTTTAGGAAATTCCAGATTGTTGTTTAAAGCTTTGCTCAATTACAGCTTTGTATGCATCGACTCTTGAGGACTATTTCTCTTGGCACATTTGGCAATTAGTTGCTCTAAAGCAAAATTAACACCAAACCAGGTAATTAAAACATTTTGTCATTGCATTTCACCCAAACCATGATCTTACTTTATGTTGTGTTATTCTGCTTTTAGACTCTTTTCCAGAAGGCAACCAAAGTGTAATTTCTCTCTAGTTGGTTTAATGAGACCTCTTGTTTTGTCAAAACAGATTGGGGTAAAACTTCGCCCTCTAGTGGTTGCTGTTGCCCGACAGATTGCATGCAGTACAATAAAAAGCACAAACACCTTTTAGCCCACAGCTCTGTGCAGCTCTTGGCTTGATGTTTACCGGAATTCAGTCCTCAAAATGTAGCAAGAAGTACACAAGCTGAGTTGCCATGCTCTGGCTGTAGTACTTCTAACAATCCAGCATTGTGACAGACACAGCGGCCCTCGTGAAGCTCCGGGAGCAGCTCTTCCAGCGGATGGACCTCTCTGCTTGTGACAAATTGCATGTGGAAGGAAATCTGCAGGGCCCATTGAACTTTAGTATTGCTTTTATTCCTCTGTCATGTTCCTGCAGAGATGAAATTGGATCGGTTTCCCCTTTCTTTTCTTTTTTTATGTTCCTGGCTCCCTTATTCATGGCTGCGTGCCCGCTGGTGCGCTGGATAAACGACCAGCGCTGCCTGACAGTCAGACATTCTTCTCTGCTTTTCTTTTCTTCTTTTATCTCCTCCTTTCTTGAGCTATCCTTGAGATTTTAGGCACCTGAAATGGAGCAAGCAAAGAGTGATGCAGATTCACCACAGGAGCTGTGCTGTGAAGGAGCAAAGTGTATGCATTCATTTTATTCCCCAAATGTTTCAGACATGAGGTTTTCTAAAGCATTTTCCTCAGCAGTAAAGAAAAAATGTTTTGAAGAACATTTACCTTTCAGCAAATATCATCCTTTCAAAAGGAATTTTAAAAAACTCACTTTCAAGAAAAGATTTGGGGAACTTTAGAGTGAAGGGTTTCACTGGGCTCCAAACATCTGGCATCAGAAGAGGGTCATCTTGATTTTTAGCTTCAGTCTTTCTACCTGCCACTACCCCAATCAAAATCCGTACACCAGCTGAAGCCAAGTTACATGATATCTGCTTCAAATATAGAATAAACATTAAAAACAACTAGGCACATTTTCCTTACAAAGATTATGTGGTATTTGATACTCATCAATTTTTCTTACAAATTGAGAAATAATATGTGGCCAAGATGGCTGCCATTGGGAGTTTCCAGAGAACAAGAAAACCCAGAAGGTCTTGAAATTCCTTATAAGAAGATGGATAGTGTCCACTTGCCTATTTTCCTCCACTCTCCATTAGTTTAAGCACAGATGATGGCAGGTTCAACTGGGAACCATTTTCTGTCTCTCATTTGAAAAAGGAATGAAGACAATTGAACTCAGTGCCTGAGAGTTTTCCCCCCTGACTCAGAGGGAGAGTCAAACTGTTTTTAAGAAATGCAAAATCACAGACTTTTAAAAAAAACTTCAGTCCAAAATGGCCAACTTCCTGTAAAGTTCTGATTAAAAATCCAAGAGGCATAACACCTGGTGTTACACTTGAACTGTTCAACAAATGATTGTTTCAGCTTTATCCTAGTGAATACAAATAATCAAAACATTTTCCAACCAGCAGTCTTTGTAATCAAGGTGTACTCCAATCAGGGTCTTAAAAGCCAGGAGGTAGTTTGAACTGTACTAACTGGAACACCATATTAAATTTGGGAAAGCTGAAAAACCCTCCCAGGAAACGAGGTCATTGGATTGAAAAAGCAATAATTCAAAACTAAGCACAAATGCAATCTTGTTGTTGATACAAAAGGATCAGAGGAACACTGGAGTAATGCTCAGAGGCCTTCGAGTGATATCAGTTTGGATTCAGACCTTTGATTCACTGCACAACATCAATCGGGGAATCCTGTCTTGCAGCATTTTGACTGATGTTTTGTTCCTGTGGGGAGTCACTCAAGCAGTCAGTTATTAAACACATTCATGAAAAGGGAATACAAACATCACATGAAGGAGTCATAAAAACTCCAACAGACATATTGCAAAGATAAGCGGGCCTCATATTTCTAATAACTACTCTTAACACAAGATGGTCTTTTGGGTGACTTGGCTTTTTTCTTGAAAACCCAGAGAAGAGTAGATTCACTAAGGAAAAAGTGCATCTGCTGCAGGATGGAGTGAGTATCCTAGAGGTACCAATCCATCTATGGCAGCACAATTTAACACCATCACCTTATAGCAAAGGGCCATGCTCATATCTCAGCTGAGGTTTTTCGGTGTAGAGCTTGCGTGTTCTTCACATTTGTTGGTTTCCTGCAGGTGTTCAGCCTCACTCCAGCACAGCATAAACATACATCTATAGCATTCATTCATTTGCTTTCGCAATACTGATATCAATTCATAGATTAAATTAATTTACAAGACAAGAGTCTTGAACCCAGCAGAGTGGTGCCACAAGGTCACCTTTCTCCAGATGATGTTTTAACACACAATGTTAACATTCAATAACATTTGTAATAAATGAAATGTCTGCTGAAAGTGACTTTAAGCAGACCGAGGAGGCTGGTGCTTTGGAAGGATGAGACTAATATCAGTGTTTTTGGTCAACATGCAAACATGGTTTAATTAGGGATCATCAACTGTCTCTAATTGATATCAGAACCAAACTAAATAAAGACATAGTTCAGAGTAATAAATTGAATCACAATGACTACAGTGCAAAAATATTTGTTTATGGCATGAAACACACGTAGAAATGGAAGAAATCTAAAAACCAAATGGGGTTACGAACCGTTAGCCCTTCAAATTTACCCTTAGGCAGAGAAATAACAGCTGACAGAAAGTAGGGACCTTTCACTGGTAAACAAGCAGCTTGACGGACTTTAAGTCAGTTTACATTTATTCTTTTTGGTTTATTTTCAGCCGAGATTCATGTTTGGTTCAGGAGGAATTTTGACTTGAACTATTTTCTGTCAAAATATAAAGTGTGCTTGATTTTGTAAAATAAAACCTCAAATGATAATGTATGACTTTGCTGTCAAAGTCGCAATGGGCCTGGACATTAATTAGTTTGGAAAAAAATAAAACTTTTAACGATTGCCTCTAGTATTCTCCTCCTTGTAGGTCCACTGAGCTTAAAGTGTTTTATGTGCCCCTTAAGATGAAACAAGACTTAAAAGACCTTTGAATTGTAACCTGAAGTAATAATTCCCTCTAAGAGAAACTTCATGCCTGACTGGTAACTTTGAATCACTCAGCTGTTGCCGAGTTGTCATAACAAATGTAGGTCATGAAGCCTTTTGAATTATTCTAACTGATGGGGATGTTTGTAGGGATCCAAACAAATTACTTTGCTCAGGTGCTGCTAAGGAAAATGAAGACAAGCCACTTATCTGCTCCCAGGTTGTTCTAATCGGAATCCCCGTAGCTCATTAATGAGGCGAGCGGCACCCACTGCTGGGTTCGAGGTGGTGAGCTCTTTTCCAAAGGAGGGGAGGCTGGACAGGCCACAGCGGCGTGTCGGCAGGGGTCAGAGAGCACCTGGGAGGGGAGGCTGAGCTGTGACTGGTAGCTCACAGCAGGGGGGCGTGGCTAACAGGTCTCTACTAATTGCAAAGTTAAAAGCAGCAGGAGTCTAAATAACGTGTTGCTGCACTTTTACTTGTATTGAACAGCAAAGCTATTGATCGAGTGGGGTGTTTGTTTGTACAGATGGGGGAGGGGGTATTTCTCATAAAAAGGTTATCGGGTATTGATGGGGACTTGATGGGTTGTGGCCTTTAGTTTCACTCTGCTCTGTGGTGTTGAATGAAACAAGATGAAAAAGTTAGTTAACACTAACAGAAAATATTAGGACTCCTTTTGTTAATTAAAACTTAAGTTTCCAGAGAGGAGCAAAGCTAAAATAGGCAAGCTTGAAAACCTTGTTGTTTGTGTAGCCTTTTGACAGGAAACATTTTCAACAAATACAACTGCTGCAATGTAGAAATCGTTAAAAAATTTGAAATGAAATAGCTTTGCGTTTCTAAAGGTCACTTCTGAACTTTCATTTAATCTATTTCAATAATGTCAGATGACTTGGTGAGATAAGTATTCATGCTGAAAGTTTTGACTTGGAGATAACAGAAAATTGCTCTAGAAATTATTTCAGTGGTGTAAATACTGTATTTGTTCGTTTTGAGCCTTTTGAGCTGAGTTTGTCCTGAAGTGTCCTTCCAGTTAGCTGTACCTCAAAAACCTCCAAAGTCAGGTGCCAAAGACACACCCCTTGGCTGACAAGTCAATACAGCAAGAGTTTCACTCATGCCTAAGTCTTTTCTTGACCGTCGCAGGACAAAGCAGTACCTAATCTGTTAGAAACATGGCCCAACCCACATGTCTGTCTGGGTTCTAGTTTACCTTTAGAACCAGCATTCAATCTAAAAAACAAACAAACATTGTTTATACCTGTCTCTTATTCCTCTCCTTGTAGGTCCACTGGCATGCCATTATTGACAAAATCACAGTGAAGTTCAACTCTTCTAAAGAACACAGGTCTCTATAGATAGAATATTCCATTATTTTGTTGCTAGCAAAAATGTCCTGCTACAACTCAAACATACACGTCATTCACCTTGGGATACTTGCAACTGAAGGCATCACTTAGTCCCTGATTACTAGAAATCGCTAATATACCTTTTGTCATTTGATCCTTAAATATAAAAAGTTGCAAAAGAGTGGTGATACAGCAAAAATAACAAACCCATCCCTGATGTAGTGGAGCAATTTAAATCCTACACTTTTGATTACAGTAGCCCACTCATTATTTTCTTCAAAACATTAATACATTTTTGTTAAACCCATGGGACACACCAGCCTAAATGGCAGGATAGGAAACAGGGTGACGTTAGCTCCAGTTTGAATGCTTGCAATAAACATACTGTAGCTCACAGAAACTGGATGATGACGGACAACCATGATTTGTATTCTATGTTCTACCTTTTCTCTCACAGCTCTTGTCCCAATGTTTCTTTGAATCTCCCTCTGAATTGGACCCAGGTTAAAGCCCTATGATTTGCACACTTAGCTTGTGTATTAGATGTCTAACACAAGTCTCTGTTATTTGCCAAATCTTGAGCTCTAACCATTTTTGTGTAATATTCCTTTCACCCTGATGGCACAGAAATGTTCCTGAATCTTCCCCCTGTCTTCTTTCTTTCTATGCTCTTTTTAATGATAACCTGCACCTGTTGCTTCTCAAAAAGAGACAAATCCAAAAGGTAAAGCTCTGAAGTAGGAAGACTGGGTTTTTGTTCAAGCTGTTGCTTCTGACACTCATTCTAGGATAAGTGAGATAAAGAAAGTTTAGATATCTGACTTTGAATATGTACTTCTGAAAGCAATCAGAATATATAATATTTAAGTGTGCTTTGAGAGGTGAATAAAACCACGTTTCGTTCTTATCTCAGCTGCCAATTCTGTTTCTCAAAGTAGTTTTACGCTAATGTGCATGAGTAATAAAGTGTTGCCAATTTTTTTCTATTATCAACACGTCCTTAACCAATTTTGAGCAAAACAAGTGGAATGAGTCATTCCTTGTAATATTGTTTTCACAATTTTGATCAGAACAGTAGAAAATGGTCATTAAAAAATTGTATGTGATCAACAATAATCTAAATATGCTGCATGTCTGGTATATCTGATTACTATTTTCATTGTGTTATCAGAACAGAACACCATTTTATAAAATAATGATTGAGGTCCACCGGAAGCAGTTATGGGTTCAATGCCTTGCTTAAAGGCACCTTGGTCCACCGACCTTCCTGCTAGCTGCGCTCCTGCCCAGCCGCTGCGCTGCATGTAGGCCCGCGGCAACTAGCCGGATCAGGTCACCTCTAGGAGCGCCGATGCTGCTGTTTCTCCTCTTTCTCATCCGTCTTGCAGCCTCATCGATGGAGGCGATGCGTCTCCTGTGTCGAACAGGTGAGTAGAGCCATGCATTAAAACCTCGCCAGTGCCGGTTCCCCGGGGGACTCAACAAACATACACATGAACGCACCACTAACACTACTGCACCAGCTGGCTGCTTAAAGAAAAAAAGAAAAGATCAACTGGAGCTCCTGACAGAAAATAATATCACGAACAAGGGCGAGCTGAGAGCAGGGTTATTTCTGTATGATGTAGTACATGCTGTTTGAACGTATGTTCCCCTGCATCAGGTCTAAAATTAAACATCATCACAGAGTCTGCAGGAAAAGACTCATTAGCTGCTGTTGCTGCCACACAGAGAACTGCAACCTGAGCAAATACTCCAGTTACAGCAACATCAGTTTGGTTGTTCTGCTAATTGTTAAAATTTCTACTAATATTTCTAATGTTTTCCTCAACCAGGGTATGTAGTTACTCCAACTTATGTTCAAAGGGTTCCCAATTTGGAAAAGCATTCCATCTGATCTTCACTCCCTTGATTACAGCTGTTTCACTGTCCTCAGATTAACTTCCTCAGTTGGCTGAGTCTTAAATCTTTGTGCTGAGATTTAAATTGTACATTTCTACCATTCACTCTTTTTTGATTTTGTGGAGCTTTTTGAGGTGAGACAAACTTTGCTCTGCAGATTTATTAATTGAACAACTCACAGCTTAAAATTTGTAATTTATAGCAAAACTATTTATCAGTATGTGTTGTCAGAACACATGAAGTTGTGAAAAAGTTGAGTTAAAATCCCTGCTAGTGACTGGAAGAAACAACAACAGATGTTCTTGAAGTCATTGTCTTTTACTACTGGCATTCATTGCTGCCAAAAAACAGAGTGCAACCATCATCATTTTGCTTCACAATCGACTCACGTGCAGGAAACTGCTAAAGGTTTGCAATTTTCTAATAATAGTAAAAGTTAGAATAAATGATAAAGTTGCTCAATAATAAGAAGGTAAAAAGACCAGCCATCAGAAAACTCTCCTAATCTTAACCAATTACACTAATAAATAAAAGCTATGGGTCACCATCAGTCAGGATTCATCATCAGTACTGGCAGAAAATTCAATTTTTATTATTATTAGACTACTTAGATCTCCGACTTTACTTACTGCTTCAACACCAAAAATCCTGTTGCGGTGAATATTTTTGTTTCTCTTTGCAAAAAATTTTTTCCACAGTCAATAGTGCGACACTCTGACTTTTTAACAGGTGTTAGATAGCTTTGAGTGAATTGTGATCATGGGGACAACATATGTACGCTCAGAGCATTCAGAGAGGAAGTTGCTAAAGGAACTGCTTAATTTGTGTTGTGAAACGGGACATAATTGATTTTTAATTACAGGGGTTTCGAGTTTCCAGAGTGTTTTAAGTTGTTGTGGATTGGGGATTGAGTGACTTTGTGGATGTGTTTAGAAAACTCTTAAAAGGCTGTGTGCATTTTGAATTGTTAAGCGATGCTCAGGGTGCATGGAGTTCTACTGCTCTCCTTTTTGCAGCAAGCAATAAAGCTCAGGACTGCAATGAACTGTCTCAACCGTCTTTGTTCAAAGGTTTTCCATTTCACATGTCCATTGCCATTTTGATCATTCTGCTCTGGGAAATATGTTAGCATATTTGGTATATACATTTTTTTTGTGTATGTGTGTGTTTTTTTTTGTTTGTTTTAACTAAATCATAGCAGTTGAGACCTATTTCTACACTAAAATAATTTTCTCTGTGGGTCACATTTTTCTTGCTGGTTAGTTACACACTTCTCCCTCATGTGACCAGCTCAGGAATTTTCAAAGAACTTTGCAGGTGGATTTTCCTGAGCATCTTGGAGAATTTATTACTATATGGATTCAGGCTATTTCTCTGTCCTGTGTGTCTTCATACGTTCTCAGTCTGCCTCATTGATGTTCAGATCAGGGCTCTGTGGGGGCCACACTGTGCTCTGTTGGATTCCTTTATGAACTTGTTGTCCTGCTGCAGATCCACATCAGACTCCTCCTTGATGCTGCTGCATGATCTACACATCTGAAGAACCCAAAACTTTTCCACAGTATAATACAGGTTTGAATAAGTTGCATGTGAGTGATGTTTCACATTCAGCTGTGTCTTTCAAAGTCAATTGAAAGTATAAAACATACATTTATTTTGTGAAAGGTATTTTGAGTTAGAATGGAAGTACTGATGTAATTTGCAACTTGTGGGGTACAATGAGATATATTGATTCACTGAGCTGTTTTCTGAGTCAATTTCTTTTTTTGTTGTTTTTTTATTCATTATTTTATTTTTCATCCTATTATCCACTCCTTTTATTTTGTATGAAGCATATTCTTTTATTGTTCTATTTATTTGTTCTTCTTACTTCACAGTGTAATAGCATGCCATGACCTGGTCAAATTTACTAATTGGCAGAGAGTTTTTGATAAAGGAGCAGAGTACATATCACAGTAATTAGATGAAGACAGGTTTTGTAGCTGTGCTTTGCTCAGTATTAATATTTTAACTTTGTCCTGTAAAATTATTTCCTTTAGTCATTTTTATAGTTACTTACTCTTTCCACAGTGTGACCTTGCTTACTTTCCCCCCATGTCCATTTAAGTCTCAATTTAGCTCTTGCGAAAAGTGACTCACTTTTTTCATTTCCTCATTGGTTCATTTTCTATATTGTTTTAGCAGGAAACCAGCCATCATAGCCCAATCATCTTATGCCCATTAACACTCGAAAAAGATCTCGGTATGCTCTAAGTTGTTCGAAACAAGTTAAAACGCAGCTGAATTTCTGCTAATTAAACAATCCTCTTTCAGGACAAAGGCAATATTAGCACTTCCTGTCTGGATCTTGAGTTGTTTGAGTTTGTTTTGGGTTTTGTTATTTGTGTTCCTTGGTTCTCAGTTCTATTAGTTCTGCATTGTTTCTATTTTCACTTCAGTTCCATCTTAGCGATTCTAGTTATGCTTATTTCTTGTGTCTACTCCTTTTTTTAGTTACTTTAGTTTTTTATTAGTTTCTTAAGTCTAGTTATTCTTTAGTGTTAGATTTATTTCCTAGTCCCCTTTGTGCCACTTTTTCTCTCTCTCCCAACCTCCCCTCCCCTTGACAGTTGAGACTGAGTTTATGGTTTTAAAAGCTTCATCTTGAGTCCTCCAAAACTTTATTTTAAACTATGATTTTATCTGATGTTTGATTGATGGTAGAATTTCAATTCTACTGTTTTACTCTAAAGAACAATGGGCAATTTGTCAAAATAAGTATCAGAAGTAAAACTTTTTTGTACCATGTTGGACAAATATTTTAACATTTTATGTTACTGAAAGCTTGTAGGTTGAATTGTATGGTCCTTGTTAAAGGGGGTATTATATTTTCTGGGCACATGCAAATTCATACCTCAAAGGAATTATTATACCTTTGGTATATATGCTGAATATATCAAACAAACTTAAAAGAAATTTGACTTTGCATCAAAGCTGTATATGACACCTTGAAATTGGCCTGTCTCTTTAAGAAACTCCTACCTTTTCTGGCACTCAGAAAGTCATCACAACAATGCTCTTTTATGATTACAATAATTCTTAGGATCTCAGCAGACACGCAGTTCCACTAAGTATTTGCTAATTGCTGCTGCCACTAGTCTGGAGGAACTGTGTGAAGGAAGAGGTGAAGGAGGGGGGATCTGTGAGGTGGAATCTCAACTGGAGACTGCAGCTCCAAGGAGGAGCTTTGTGGAAGCAGACAGTGCTTTGTAAGAGCAAGCGTTTAGGCACCTCTGAATGACTGCCATGGGAGATACAAGGACACCTCAAGTATGAATGTTTTTGATGAGGGAACAATATAACATTATAAAATGTCAAAAAAGTTGATTTTGCATAATAACTTATCCTTTAATAAAATGGTGAATAACATTAACTAATGTGATTAAACAGAATCTGAATTTAATTGAAGATAGAATTCAGTACATAGTTTATTATACTGAATTGATCAACTGTGAAAATGAATCCTGGCAAGAGTTTCTTCATGTACTGGAAAGACACTATTCAGATTCGTCAGGGTCAACCAGCCTGCTGGGAGATCCCTCTGTGTGAGGCTAATAATCACAATGCTTTGTTGTTAGTCATAAATATATAAAGAATGTGTGGATTCTTTTCAAATTCATGTTGTGTTTTTATTTCATAAGGCGAGGTGTTTCTTACTTTAAAGTTTTTCTTCAAAGAAACATCATAAAAAAAATACCATGAGCAAAAAGTAACCTAATAAAGTCTAACTCAGTGGTGGAACATAATTAACGCCTATGACTCTTAGAATCCAGGAAAATAAGTTTTCCACCAGGACAGACTGAGTAAAACTAACATAAAAACTACAAGCTCCACAGCAGACAATAACACATATAATGAGAAAATACATGTTGCATATACAAGATCCCTAATTATAGAGAACTTTCACTAAATAATTCAATCCTCACTACTGTTATTTTTCTTCCAAGCATTCAGACTTTTTTTTAGATGCTTTAAACTTGTCTTTATAAGTGGTTCACCGGACTTCCTGAAACTCTTAAAATTACTACAGCTAAATTTCAGACAGAGGAAAAGTGTGATGATTTGGAACTGACAATCAGGTCTTATAGCTGAAGCAGATGCTGTAGAAAAAAGGACAAAAAATTTAACAAACATTCTGGAATGCAAAATCCTAAATATAATACTTGTAGATAAAGATACCGAAATATTACTATAAATAAATTTAATTTGTGTTGTTCTAACTGACTTCCTTTTACTCTTTAATGAAGATTTCAGGCTGACTTACTAGTGTCCTTTTTATTCCCACAAAAATACAATAAAATTAAATGAGTTAAACTGCAACTTTTGCAATTGCTAATTAAAATAACCTTTGTGAATCAATGTGTAA
Source organism: Xiphophorus maculatus (assembly GCF_002775205.1). NCBI lineage: Eukaryota > Metazoa > Chordata > Actinopteri > Cyprinodontiformes > Poeciliidae > Xiphophorus > Xiphophorus maculatus. The sequence continues at coordinate 13,193,963 of NC_036465.1, read as the reverse complement.
TGTTAATTTGTATTATGCCGAGCTTGAAAAGAGCAACCTGACTTTGTGCTTTTAGGGCAGGTTGAAATTTCTGGGTTATAGGATCCACTGAGCTTCAGAGGAAATATTTTTTCTTCTCTGTTCTGCACGAGTCAGCATTGGCCTGAATTCCAACAATATCACCCTGAAGGATGTAATACCAGCTGGTGCAGAGGGAGCTCTCCCTGCTGTATGATATTGCACAGCGAAAAGTCACCGGGCTCAAACACCTGTATTCGATTTCTCATCTGAACTCGGCGCAGAGCTCTAAGCCTTGTTCTCGCTGGCACTAATCCTCGCTAGAAAACAGCTTTCAGAGGATTAGCATCAAGGGGGGGCCGAAAGGCGCTCCTTGACGGAAGCGGCATTGCTTCCCTTCTTTTTCCTCTTGTTTCCAGCTTCTGTAACACAACCTCACAGCTATGAAAATCTGACCTTTTGCTCTTCTTCCTCTCCCGTCGACCCCCCCAGTAGCTGCAATAAAGCTCCCCATTGACTTTCACTAAAAACTCCCATCAGCTTTCTTCCCCTTCACACTGACCGGATGACTTAACCATGTAATTTTTATCCAGAGGAAAAAGGCAGCACAGATCCAGTGCAGCAGGCTTCTGAATGTTTTACTGGAATCCCCAAAAAGCTCAGCATAAAGACGTGTAAAGCTCAAGACAAAATAAAGGAGGCAAACTAAACATGAATTTCTGCTGCAGGTGATGCAGGGTTGGATATCGGAGCACCGCCCCGGCTGTGAAGAAACACAGATAACGACATGACCGCTCAAGGCCGCTCACAGATGCTGGAGGAAGATGCTGTAAGTCAAAGTGTTTTTGTTAGCTACAACTCTGTTTTTTTTTTTTCTGAACAAAGGGTTGGGTTTTTTTGCATGTAAATGGGAGGAAGCTGCTGGAGGCCACAGCTCCTGTAGCGAACAGAGTCAACAACTTGGTAAATTTAACTTTCTCCTCCAATTTCTTCTCCTTCTTATGTTTTTTTCCCCTGCCCCCTCCCCTAAAACCTCTGCAAATATTCTGCTCTAATAATTAGCTTTGATTTTGTTTCTCCCCGCACAAACAGCAGGCCGTTCAGTTAAGAGCACTGAGAGATGAAAGCAAGTGCATCCGGGCACGGATCAAATAAAAAGAGAAGAAAAAAATAAAATAGGTTCTTTTCCCCCCTTCAGCTTCCAAAATCCTGCTGGTTGTGACAGAGTTGTAAATACCCAAGATAAAAGACGGCTCTGCTGGCTCCTACTTAACATTCCCATTTGACTCCCTGACAATGGCTGCTTTTGTGTGCTCTCATGTAAGGATACAAATAAAAAAATTCCTTCGCCTCTGGTACTTTGCGGAGCATAATTCAATCACAGACAGAGAAGAGAACCAAAAGCGAGCGCGGTGATCTGCCGAACAAAGCGAGCGATGTTTTGGGAATTCTCTTAGGTAGGACCTGAAAGAAAGCTTCGGTTCAGAGAAATATGGATGAAACGTGACAACAGGACTCAGTTTTGTTAGCAAACACTGCATTTAAGGAGCTGCAGGAGGCCCGTTAGAGAGTAAATGACAGGATCTGACTTTTTTTAAATGGGAAGTTTCTGATCCTTTTAAAGTCTTCTTCTACAGACACAGAAGTGGAATGATTGTGCATTATTTTGAAGTTATGGACAAGCATGTGACTGGATATTTGTCCGATCTTACTGACAGAATTGGTAGGGTCATTTTAAATGGTTGGTTTCCTGAAACAAATCACCTTTTAAGTATAGTTCACACATTTTTAATTGTGATGACCTCTGGGCTTGACCATTCCAAACATTGTATACTTTCTTCACTGACCACTTTAAGACCGTCCTTAAATGGTTCTGTGTGATAACCAATTTGTTTTTCATAACTAAACAACTAAGTCAAAGCAAAGTCATTAGGTCATCATAACCATGTCATTCAGTGATAGGAGATTTTGTGATTCCTATATGATCTTAAGTAGATAAACTCTCATTATCACCAATGGCCCTGGAAAACAGGAAGTAAACATAACTTTTAAAAGCAAAATTCAGTGACATCCCTTGATAATATGAAGAAATCAACAGTGTTAAAAATAGAATGTGGCATTTATGGATTCATTGTAAAAGTAGTTTCACTGTGAAAAAGTGACAATGTTGCAGCAGTTCATGGTCCATGTTAGGTGTATAATTGTTTGAACTGATCTTCTTGAAATCTGCAGTTGTTTAGAAATTGCCTCAAAATCTACAATTATTCTATTTAGATTCTCATTGGGATCCTTGAACTTTTCATTTGTCCTAACAACTGAACTGGTGCAAAAATAAATAAATAAATACATTATGAATCAGATGTTAAAATGTTTCAAGATCTATTTTAATTTATTAAATTTACGTAATCTATTTTAATTTAGTAAATTAAAATACTCTGCTGCTACTCATTAAAAGATTTTGGTACATTTAAGCGTGTGTGTGTAATTTTAAGCCTGAGGGAATTAATACCCAATAAACTTTTTACCTCATTCATTTTCTCAAAAATATTACCTGAATATCATTCCGCCTTGATTATTTTGTCTAAATATCATTAAAAATGCTAAATATGATTAAGGATAAGGTATATATAGATATTCAATGACAGTCAAACAAAGACAAGGATTTTAGAATTACGTTTTGCAATCCAGCCTTGCAAATATCCGTAAACCAGTTATATTTGCCCAATTTGATACATTTTTGATGCATTCATTATTGTAGTTATTGAGTTTTGGAGACAAATCCATGCTTTACAGAACTGACATTATTGCAGCCGAACCACAATGAGCCTATTGTTGACATTATAACTATTAAGAGGCCACTAAATAAAACCAGAGTTGTAATAAAGCATAATTATCCTGTAACACACGGTGATTAAAGCAATAATATTCCCCGTTGATCTCCTGGCGGTTCTCTCTCTGTTCCTGTTACAGCTGGTTGCCAATCCTGAATTTAAGCTGCTTGCAGAGTGTAAGAGTTAAACCCATCAGAGTGTAAAATGAAAATGTGATGGAGCATCTTGCACTCCAACCTCACTGACTTGCTCGCGGTGTAACCTGAACTGTGTGTGAACGTGAAATGAGTCTCGGGTGTTAACTGAGCCCACGGACACTAACGGGGCCTGGAGCAGCTATCCGTCACGTCCTGGGCGGGATGACTGACAGGAGGAGCGGGAATGGGACAGAAGAAGAAGAGTCTAAATGTTTGTAAACAGAACTTAATTACCAACCATGCATTTGGGAAAATACCCCCAGGCTCTGAAACACCTGCTTTTTCTGTGTGTCAAGCATATGAGTTTGAATATCAACGATGACAGATTCCCTTTTCTTTTTTTCTTCAGTGTTGGAACATTAACTTTGACTTCAACTATACTTTTCATTCACTGATTGTTGCTAACGAGGTTCAGGTTTACAAAATATACTTTTACTGTTATTCAGTAATGTAAACATTTGAATTAATAATAGCCTTGTAATAGTTTTTATCTCAAACTTATTCTTTGTTTTTGAAGTGGATGGGTAATTTTGAAATTAATTTTCTTGCAACAAACAGAACCCTAAAAATTAGACACAACACAATTAATGGCTCAATTACAGACAGCTTGAGCAGAATTTGGACTATCAAGAGGAATGTATGAGTGTTTTTTTTCTTAGTGTCTGAGCCAAATTAGTTAAACAATGTATATTTTACTCAGTAAGTATTTTAACTTTTCCCATTCACCACATGTGCACCAAAAGTGTAAAGTCTCTTTTTAAAGTTTACCAATTTAAAAATAATTTCCCTGCTGTTTGTTTTCTTTCATTCCCTTATCACCTTTCTTTGTTTTTATCTCCTTTGTTTTCCACTTAACATCTATCGCCAGTTTTCCTTTTTCCCATACATTTTCCCATTTCCTCATCCCACTCCCTCTTTCTGGCAAAAAGTAGCAACACACAGAAGAAAACCAGAGGCATGAGGAAATGAAAAACTGTGGATTTGTCCTTTCTTTATTCCCCAGCAGGTGCACCGTAGAGGCCGTATGCTTCTGGTAGCTCAATCGGAAAGACAGAAGGGGACGCCCTGGTTTTCCAAAGGCACCGATTTGTTCTTTGTTGGCCGCCCCATCTCAGTGGAGGCTGAAGTAGCCCTGCGGAGGTCGCGGTGGCTGACGAGCAAAGGGCATGAAAAATGTGCTCCTGCACAGGGAACGGCGGAGAAAAACACACACGGCTGAAGATGAAATATTATCAGTTGTGTTGATTGAGCTTATTTGGGTCTTGCATTTCTGCTGCGTCAGCTGTTCTCCGTCGGAGCGGGATCTGATGACTAGTATTAAACTGCACCTGCTAAATAAAGTTTCACCTTCCCCCTAATGGCAGGACGGCACTTCTCCCAACTCTTACCTTAAGGCTTTATGCACTGGACAGCTTTGCAAATTTAGCACACTTTTTAAAGGTTGTGTGCTCATTTAAAAGGGCGGAGCTTCTTCCTGTTGTCCAATTTACCTCCATGGTGGCTTTTGTTTTCTCTCTCATCATCTGCCGTGAGATGTGATACATGACAAGCATCATTAAATTCGCTGTTAATGAACAGAGAGTCATTACCTCAGACTCTGTCAGGTGGAGTGCCAACTGGAACTTAAAATGAGGAAACGCTTCATATCACAAGTTGACACCAGTTATTGACTTTCAACAATAACAATATTCCACATGTGACTGCTTGGAGATAAATTAGGGAATTAAAGACAAACTGTGCCCAAACTGAGCCGTAATGAGAGACAACACAATGAGGAGAAAACCGCAGATGAGTTTAGCTTCTGGAGTTATTTTTTCCTCCACTTCTTTTTTCTAACAATGGCATTGCGCGAGACTAATATTACTTTAAAAATATGTATCTTTGTTTGCTGTGTTTAAAAATGGGAGCTATCTGACAAAACATTTATCACTAAAAAGAAAGCTTTAATATGCGTGTTCTTTTGTTCTCCTAGCTTCTACACCTGCTGGTTCAGCAGACTCACTCACCTCATTTTTAATCCAGCAGTTATCTTGGTTTGTAAATGAGGAGAGTCACAATTTCATATTATGAGAGAATTAGGAGCCAGAAACAGGAATATTGTGGGTATCGTGACGTTTGACATGAAGTCCTACACAGATTAACAAATTAACATTGTTTTTTATTGTCAGTCATATTGAAATAAATGGTAGACTTTGTTGGAAAAAGTAGTGATGGGACTAGATTAATTGTTAATTGAGTTATTTGGGTTTAATAAAACCTCTCAAAATGTAATCTGGTCTGGTTGCATGTCCTGTGTGATGACATAAGTACAGTAACAGAAGGTAAGATAGAAACAACACATGCTCTTTTTCTATGAATATGATGCAACCAACGGTTGATCAAAAATCATTACCATAGAGTGCCATACAAGGAAAGCAGCACAATTTTGTAAGCCAGCCAGATGTAACAAAATAAACAAAAGTGTTCAATCCTTGGACTCTTGTCCACAAGCATGCAATTTACAGGCAGACCACCCCATGACACCATCCACGCATGCATCCTGTTTTGCCTTCTCCCAAACAGCTAAGTATAATCTGCCACAATGTTTTGCACACCAGCTAATGACTGAGGTGCTTAAACGCCTTTACTTTGAGCAATAATGCATTTCAAAACCAATCGATACAAATCAAATCTGATTAAAGCAATGAATATGTTACAATAAAAGGATATTATATTGCAGACAAATCAAGTTTGTTGCCAACAACAAGGAAGCATTTGAGCAGCACTGAAACAGCTGATGATGATATTAAAAAAAGAAATGATCCAGAGAGTACTGAAACTAGATGGTTAAAGAGATGTACATTTTTATCCAACATACAAGCTTAAATAAACTAAGCTAAAGTTTTGGCTCCACTGCAACAATTGCAAGAAGCCTGAGATGTCATCATTGTGAACAACAAGCCAAACAAAGCTTCCTGACAGGTGAAATGTTTTTGTCCTCGTTCTATAAAATGATCAATGTTGGCAGCTGTGTATGATGGCTGACATTCTCCTGTTTGCTAGAGTAACTTCTGTTTACCTAAGAGGTTTAGAGGAAACCAACGGCATGTTCAAAACAAACCAAACTGGTAGTGGAACAACAGTGTGGCTTGTCTGGAGCTCTTAAGTTCTGCAATTATGCAAACTGATTCTTAGGAAGATCGAAAGCTGAACTCTGATTGAATTCTTGCTGAAGATTGGTTGAAAAATCTGAAATGAACTTTTGAAAACCTACCTGCAAGGTATTTTGACTAGGCTGTATTGAGGTGTACAGAGTACAAATATTGATTTCTTTTAGTTTCCTCATGTTGCAGCTCTGAGAACAGTAATGGTATTACAACGTGGCTGGAAGGAACATAATTTGCATACCTTGTGGGAAGAAGGTGGATTTTATGCTAAAACTAGCTGAAAAATCTTTCTCTAAAATCTAAAAAAATGTCTCAGCATTAATCAGAATTAAACGAATGAGATAAAGCTGTTGGTTTCTAAAATATATAAATAACCCGGTTGAGCCGGGGCACTGCAGAGCTCCACAGATGGCTCGCAGGCTGCAGTCGAGGAGAAGGGTGAAGTTTACTGATGAGTCCTGGTAATCTGGTGTAAGCAGAATGTAAACTTGCTGATGATGACCTCAACAACAGTTCTGCTGCTTCTGAGCCATTTATGCTGTGATATGGTCCCAGCAGGGGAGGGCGGGGTAAGGGAACGGAGGGAGGGGTGCTGCATGTGGGTAAGTCAACAAAAAGGGCGAGTGTGCAGCTTCCAGCTCCCAGCTGACCTTCAGACCTTGATCAGTGCTCGGGGCAATTCATTACACCACAGGCAGGCACTCTGAGAATACCTCTGATAGCAAACAAAACGGTGGGGGCCGGGGGTTCATGGAAAGTTCAACATGTCATTGAGAGGGTGAGGTCAAAGGTCAAAACATCAGGGCAGTTAATGTGGATATTAATTTAAACAAGACAACGCTTATCTGCTCTCTGCTTCTAAACTGTATACATCTTTCCGAGATAGTATATCAAAAATGACATTTCTCCCAGTGTATTTCATAAGCATTTCATACACAAATTTGTATCATATTTTTGTTTTACTTTTCATATTGTGGATCTGCATTAGACATGCTTAACAGTCTAATGCAGTGGTCTCAAACTGCAGTCCCTGCTTGCCAGTGTCCTGCAACTTTTAGTTGTGTCTCTTATCCTACACATTTGAATTGAATGCCTAAATTGCCTCTGTAGCATGCAGCCAACCTCTGCTAACGAGCTAATATAGGACCCAGGTGCTGAAGCAGAGAGACATCTAAAAGTTGTAAAACACCGGCCCTTGAGGATTACAGTTTGAGACCACTGCTCGCAATTATTTTCTGTCTCTTTGAAACAAATTTCTTTTCACATCCTCCCCTGATTTGCAATACTACGGAGAACCTCAACAAATTTTGTGATTTATCTCTGCAATGATCAAAACAGATTAATAAAACGTGCTGCAGAATGATTTAAGTTGCTGCACTATGCCAGAATATGGGGTTCTTTATGGAAATTGCCATGCCTAGCACACACGTCCAATAACAAAACACCACCCAGGTTGAGTTCAGGAAAGCCATTCTTCCTTATTACACCATTCCAGGTAACACAATCATTGCCCAAATAGAGATTTAACACTCGCAGAATCATTACAGAATCCCCAGATGGCAATCCTTCCAGGACACCATGCAGAGATTCGAAGACGACTGAGTAATCAGGTCATAAGCACAGACGACATTCAGAGCTTTTCATGCTGCAGATTGAGGTTTCAAAAAAGCAGTCCTCTTGATCATCAGGGAGAATTCAAACACCAAGATCCACAGCCTCTACAAAGCAACATTTATCAGTTAGACCAGTGATATTAGGACAGGGAAATGATAAATCTAGTGATCTGCAACAGATAAATTCCCCCCTAAATATGATAATTTCCAGAAACTCACAGAGCAGATCAAACCTTTACCAGAAAATATGGCTTTAAGATCATTCTCTTTCTCTGGTATGTCCACCTGGTCCTTTAGTAGAATTATATATTTATGCTTTATCAGAGTTAAGAGTTTTTGTTTCAGTTCAGCATTTGACTTTGTCATCATTTTATCTAGCTTTGTTCTGAATTTATTTCTTGAATGCAGTGTTCTGCAGGCAATAGGGTTCCATCTGTTCAGAAAGGATTCAATATCCACTGTTTCAATAAAAGAAAATGTACAAGAAAAAAAAAATCAAATTTTTATCTTAATAAACTTAAAATCTGGGATCATGATGCCAAATTGTTAATTGAAACTCAGACTAAACTAATAATTGAAACTGCTGAAATTGCTTAAACTCCAAGTCAAATTTTTCTTCCTGAAAATCAAACCTTCATATGTATTGTTTTTGTCCTACTCTTTTCCTCTCTTTGCGTTTAGCACTGCCACACGCTAAAGTTATGAGAAAACACTGTTTTTAGTTGTGCTACAGTAATTATTTAAGTCAAAGTGTTAGAAAGAAACACATGAACATGTAAACAGAATTTGAGAGCTGGTGTTAATAAAGTGAAATCCACCCAGCTGTTTTTATGATACAAAATGGTGATACCCAGTGAGACAAACTTCACAACAAACTACTGTACTTTGTTTTGTCAGAATCAGATTGAATCCTTTTGTCTGTCAACATGCTGTCTTTTTCTCTTGCCATGTACACACTCCATAAAGAACAGCCAGGAGAAACACACATGCTCTGATCCAATCTCTCTTTTTGTTTTAACCTCTGCATGTTAGCTTCTGTAATAAACCTTTTGCCCTTTACGAACTGCCACTGCGAACAGGGCAAACCTTTTCTGGGACGATGTTTCCCATTTACCCTTGGCTTCGTTTTACTCCAGCCCCGAGTTCTTCTCACATTTTCTGCACAAGCCGCCTGTCAGAGGACAGCAGTCGTTAAGGTTAAAACAAGAAGTGGCTGTGAAGAACATGAGGCATAAGGCTTGTTTTCGCACGTCCTCCGCCTTTTATTTCCTTTATTCTCACTTATTAGGACCTTGCAGCAGGCAATGCGGAGGTGAGAAGTCGCTTCCTTCAGCAGGCGAAGTTGTTAAGTGCCAGGAAACAAACCTGATTACTCAGACTCATATTTTTAAGAGGAAAAGGTTGGCCATTTAAATTGTACCTATTCACTGGTGTATTTTCATTTATGACTTTAAGCTCTACAGTAGTTTTTTCATTGAATCTGAAGGACCACTAGAACATTTTCAATAAATTTCAATGTAAATCAAGAAAGGTTCAGTACAAAGTTCTTCTTCATGGGAAATTGCCTTAGATCATGCTTCTGGCAGAGGTATTAATAACTGGCAAAACTACCTCCAACTTTCTATTTTATTTTTTTGCCTATTAAAGCTGGAAATGATTCCTTTAGTGACAGTTTCACAATGGGCTTCGATACAGCGTGGGAAGGGCAGACACTTGTAATGAGATCACCTGTCAGTTTTGTCAGAAAAAACATGCATGCAGTAATATTTAGCAGACACCCTGTTCTCCTGGTAGATGCTTTTAGACTGCTAATAAAACGTCTTTCTGAAGCTGGTGGCTTCAGAAAGAGTCCAGTGAATAAGTGAATCCATGTTTTTCAACTTTGAAATTTAAAACAGATAAAGACAACAAAGACATGCAAATGGTACAATCTCTAAACTTAAACTAGACAACTGCTGGTGAAATGAAACTTTTTCAGAGATATCTTTTTGCTAGTTATTACCAAACAATTAGCTTTTTTTTTTTTTTACGTTGCATTTTGCAAACTACCGTTAATTTGTTTAGCGTTTAGACTCCCTTGGGAAGGTTTTCAAATCTGTTTAATAATTTCTGATGAGAACTTAAATTATTGTGTAAAACATAATTTTAGGCAGTTATTTCTTCATACATAGAGAATCGGTTTGAGAGTTTTTATACTTTAGAATATTAAAACTTACAATATAGAGAGGATGAAAGTGAATGCGAAATTTATGCAAAAACGTTGAACATCATATCTACAAATTAATAAGTGAATGTAGCAAACGTCAAAAAGCTCGGCAGGTTTTTCTTCTCCAATCACTTAAGCAATGCAATGATTAAAAATTCATTGTGTGGGATAATTTCATTTAGTTCCTCAGGCTACTGCTGGTTAACCCCTGACACAGCTGCCATTTTGTGAAAATCTGATTGATTATTAAAAATATTATCTCCTGACCTCTTGACACGTCCATCCCCATGTATGCTTAAGGTAAACCATTTTTCACCAGTGGGAATATACAGACTATAAACACATCGCACTGTAAAGTGTATTAACTCTCAGTAAGGTTAATACAAACTGACCAAGACAATCATGATCACCAACCAACCGTAGCAGTGTATTGTTTTTTTGTTTTTTTTGTAAAACATGGTTAGAAACATTTTTGATTTATTAAAAGTTCTGGGAATCTAATGCTTTGAGAAATTGGAATAAAAACCAAAACAGCTTTTTTTTTAATTTGTCATGAGAAACCTTCTCACATCCTCTCTCACATCTAAATGAACATGGTAGTATGACCTGGCTGTGCAGTCATCAAGTAATTCAATTCAGTTTTCAATTATGTTTATTACTGTGCCAGTTAAAACCATATAATCTCAGAGTACTTCACAAAAATAGACAGTTCAGTCCAAACATACGTAAATTCCATAGTCCAGAAGTTTTGAAACAGTGCAGTCAAGTTTAGTTTCTTATTCAAATTGGTTTCAAAACTTTCAGAGATGGATAATCTCTAAATCTCAAAACTAATCATGAATTATTAGTTTCTCTTAGACATCATAAGTCAAACTTAAGTGCTAGTTACAGTCGGGCATAGCTATTTGTGTACATAAGTTAGAACTAGGCCTGCACTTAACTTGAAATGAAAAAAGATGCTTTGATTATAGTCCTTTTGTTTTGAATCAACCGCCTTAAGCAAATGCAAAATGCTGCATTGATGTATTGATTATGTCTGTATTGTCTCCTGTGAATTTTACTGCCTTTTACACTTTCAGCCTGTCAGTATTGAAGATATTTTGAGACCTGAATGTAATTTTCATCCCTCTTCTCCACTTGGTCCATTACATGTCATTTAATGGACATTCTGTTTCCCAGTTGACCCGTGGTTTTTATGGACATTTCTCATCATGGTTTATATAGCAAACATTTCAGCGCATTATTCATCATGTTCATGAGCTGTGATTATGATGTTCTAAAGCTGACAGATCTACTATACCAGTTCTTCCCCAGTATCTGTAGCTTCCTGATGCCAGAGGCGCACCTCGCAGGCAATTAAAATGTTAGACTGACAGGGTTTATATTTCATTTTATGCTGCTATTAAAAAGAGTTCTGAAAGCTACCACTCAACTACAGATACCCTTGTAAGTGTAGGACACTGGCCCCATGGCTGGGCTGAAAGCTGCAATGTTCCAACTGATTCCAGCCCAGCACAGACATTCTCTGGAGGCACATTTCTGTATCAGCACTGGATGCAAATCCTGATGTTAAAATGTAAACACGTAAAGGTAAACTCATACACCCTCAAGCTATTATGTAAAGATCATTGTATTGACTCAAACCCACTTTTGATTTTATTTAATAGCCTACTTTCTTGTGAAGGTGGAGAGTTGAATTAAGATGTTTCCCCCTTCCTGCTGAATATCTGAGCAGTTGATATTTTCTACCATTAAAACAGCCCGATGCTTTTCTGACCTTTTGATTGAAGTGGCTGCTTCTCATTAAAGTGAAAAGTGTTTTTCTTGATTTGCTAACAGCAGCTGCCTGCCTTCGTTCTGATCAATTTGCAACTAAAATCCTTCTCTCACATCCCTGTCCTGTTATTAATATTTCTGTAGATACAAATAAAATAGGTCAAATGTATTTCCCGTTCATCCCTCTCTTCAGAAAATGCGGATTGAATATTGAATCTGGATTGGCTGTTTAAATCCGCGAATGATGACTGGGGCTTATTTCCAGATGACTGTCGGCCAGAGAATAGCTGTTCAACACCCCCCTGGGGAAATTAAAGCCACTCTACCACTCTGCTGAATTGTTATGCAGGTCAATCTTACAATGTTAGACCTGTGAAAACAGTAATGGATTATTTTCATATGACACTGCTCCTTTTTTACATTGTTGCTGCGAATTTATATTCTTGTGAACTCCAAATGGAAAATTTTCAAAGGGCTAGTATCTTAAAACCCCTTAGCCCTCACCCCTGGGAAATACAATGGAAAAACGGCACGTGGGGTAAAATTTGAAAATCTATGCCAATAGTTACTGTGCTACTTTAGAAATTATGTAGTCCTTTAACTAATATCCTAATTTGCAAGATAAATTCTAAAATGACATACAATACATACTAGATGGTAATTTCAAAATTATGGGATTGCCTGTATTTCAATAAACTGTTTTACTAATAATAATCATTTTAGCAGATAGCTATTATTACAGTTGTGTTTTTATTATTTAAGTGGAGTATTTTGTTACAAAATATATATTAGACATAAGTAAACCTAAAATAGCTAAGAAAAGCTAAATACTAGCACTAGAGCACATCCAAATAATACTTTCACAACTCAAAGTATTTTACTGTCTTTCAAAACTTATCTGTCAAATACGAATTTGTGAGCAGTTAAAGCTATTGTTGCTGTTCTCACTGTTGTATTGTCAGGAAGTGGAGTTTATAGATGAAAAGACTTTTTTTTTAAGAGATCAATTCAAGGTAACTGCTGCTGGAAATGAATTTTAAGTTGGATTTCTCAGAATGGGCCAGATCACAAAGACTGAACCACCCCCTTATTTTGCTGACAATATATTTTGAATTCTTCTTCTGCTATGTCAATATTGCCACATGTTTTCAAAGAACATAAAAACAACACAGTGGGGGAAAAAACACAGAAAGAAGGCTACTCCTCCTCCAGAGACTTTTGTGCAAAGAAAAGAATGAGCTGAGGATGTTGCACCAAAATAATCTAATCCTTTAAGCACGGGAGGAATATCGTGGCAAGATGGGAAAAAAAAGAATACATCAGCTGAGAAAATATTTCTTTTTTCTTCTGAACAACAATTGCCAGCACAACCTCGCCTCAGGCAGCAACAATCAGCAGAGGAAAAAAAACCCTCACTAAATGAAATGAAAGAGACAAGTTTAAGAGGAACAAAGTGGGAATGAAAAAGGGACAGCAACAAATAGAAGAAGAGAGATAACAAGGAAAAAAATTAACAGCAGAGTGATATAAAGTGAAGTCTGCAGGCCGACACCTGTCACTGCCATTTAAACCCTTTTACTAAAGCTTATCAGGAAGACTCAGGAAATGAGACATCCCGCCATTCTTCACTTTGTCTCTGTCAGGGCACCACGGCCAGCAGGGTGTCAAGGCGACAGCGATGGCCCACAATGAATAAAAGATCTCTGCTCCTGCTGCTGAAAACTTAACTGCTTGGTGAAAATGTTTGGGTGTCATGTGTCACTTCGAGGACAAACAGGAAACTTTCGATTGTTTATTTTAAAAGCAGAGATACTGACAATTCAGTCATATGTTGAATGTTATGTACAGTTAATCTATTTCACTTTTTTTGTTTGATGTTTCCATTTTGTGGACTGGAGAGAGAATTCTTAGTAAATAAAAACGTTGTTGGACCATAAATGAATCATGTTTGTAATTCATTTGATTTCTATTTTTGTTTCAATTTATGATACTTTTTAGATGATAATAGCAGAAAAAAGAGGAATAGAGATAAAACACTCAATTTTAATTGCATCACTAAATGTCCTTAACTACAAGGTTTCTGCTCGGCTGGAAGGCCTCATTGCCCTTTAGACCAGACAGGATCTTAGAAAATTGTTATTCTTCTCTATTCGTCATATCTTCAACCGGTTCTCTCAGTGTTCTGGGTAATTATCTATTCAGGAGCTTCCCAAGGCCACTTCTTCCTGTTGATTGTCTGGTTTCATTCCTCCAGGTTTTTAATATAGATTTTACATTTTATTCCATTTTATAGCAAGTGTCATTCAAGGTCCAGGAAGCAAGGAGGACTTACTACTACAATAATTATCCTGCATAGATAAGAAAGCTCTGGGTCATGTTACAATTAAACGTAAAGATTATTACATCTTCTCAAAGTAAATTAAAGCATTAAAGAGAATATTTTGAAAAATAAAAAAAGGAGGAAGAGCTGTAATTTTTGAGAAGTCCACCAAAATGTCCGACAGCTACAAGAGGCTACAGTGTTTTCTAGTGGGGTAATTTATGTGTTAATTGTGTTACTTGTTTTTTTTTTATATGTGTGTGGGCGGGCGTGTGTGTGTGCTGCTAAACAGCAGCACACACACACACCCCTTTTATTGCTCTTGTAATCAACAATAAAAATGTATTCCAGATTCTATTCTATTCTTCATGAAGGTGAATTTTTTGGCATGTCAAAAAATCTGATAGCTTTGCTCAGCTTAGTAACCAATTATGAATACTACACAGTATAACGTGTAAGACAGCATTACTAGAAATGTTAAATGTGTATTGTCCTATAGATCTGCAACAGTGTGACAGGTATTTAGTTTCTTTTTTATTTTTTGTCAAATCTAACTCTCTTAAAAGAGATAGTAATTGAAGATCTGTAAACTTAGTGAAGCATTTTTTTAAAGACTACTTCAATATAAATTCTGATTACTCAGACCATACAAATGTCACTTTGAATGAAACACCTCCAAACAAAGAAAAGCTCTTTTTTCATTGAGGATGATCGAGCATTTCCTGTTCTTAAGGAAACAATCAGAAACCCTGAAGGTTTCGAGAGACGTCTTCTTTACATCTCAGAGTGAATTATGCAAGAATGAACATTGATGATGTGAACCAATAACTATTAATGAGCTACCAAGAGATATTCACAGAGCTGAGTTAGTGGGTAACAGTGGCCTTAGTGCTCCTTTACAAGCAACTACAGTGCTGTTACCATCTGGCCTGAAAGATTGCGGAACCATCTTATAGAAAGACAAGTTGAAATTTCTCTCTTTAACATCTAGTTAAAGAAGCAATCATCATTCTACCTATCCTACCATCCTAACCTATCCACCACTAAAGCACTATCCCTTTTCCAACTATTTTATTTAAAATAATTAACTTTTGGTTTCAAATAATAAAACTTTGAAGTGACTAAAATGACATTTAAAGTGTTTCAAACTTGTCATGAATAGGTTCTTAAAAAGCGTGATTAGATTCCTATCAATGTTTTTATATTTCAAGTGGGAGTTTAAGTTTCTGTCATTTGTGAGTATGAAGTTGGAAAAATATGGCCACAACTGATGTTGTCAATCATGTGATGTGAGAAAGTGGTTACCATTTACATCCCAGCCTATATTTGACCCAACTCGGCAGTTATTCTATATTTCCGTAGCAGAGGAGTCAGACGATGTATATATTAAAAATCTTTCTGAGTGCCTGAAAACTGACTTCATGTGTACATAGAGACTGATTTCCATGTTATAGATTTCATATATACTTTATATTTAACCATCAAAATGCAATGCAATGGTTAAATCATCTCAGTGAAATACATTTTGACTTGTAAGAAGAAAACAAAAAAGTTTTTGTCACACTGATGCTCTCGATTTTCCTAGGAATCCACTTAAGCAAACAGGGTGAAGTGGAACCAGAGTTGGCTTTAATCTAATGTGATCGACACCAAAAAGTCTGAAAACATGACAGTTTACACGTAAATATTTTGTCTCCAAAGCCGAGGGCATTGTTGCTTCATTGACTTTCTTCACTTCAGGGCAGATTTTCTGATCCCATCTGTCTCAAAAATGCCAAGAAATCAGTCAAAATCAGAGTGTGAGCCAAACACACCCAGTCGGTGGTCCCAGCACCCATCAGACAAGGCCTGTGACAGTTTTTGACAATTCGAACAAAAGTCGTTCATTTATCTGCTTCACATCTTTCTGATGCAACCTGGAGAAAGCTGAATTTCAAAGGACGGTGGCGTCGCTCAGGTTTATTCCACAGTCTGTCTGGTTTTTGTCTCATTAATCACCTTCGGCGGCTTCAGAGATAGAAAATTCATGTCCGTGAGTACAGCTTGTAAAGACCTAGGTGAGGCAACACAAACAGTCTAAATTACAAACAGCGTGAAATAGAGAAGCTATCTTTTTGTATGCGGCACAAACAACATTTATACAACATGGCAAAAATGTGGATTTAAATTGACAAAAATGCATGACGGGCTGAAACGACGCAATTTTGTTTTGAATCAACTACCCATCAGCTGTGTCACAGCCTGAAGCAAGTTTAAAGTTTCTTCCTGAAAAGTTTGCAGCTCCAAAAAAGTGGAATGTTGATGTGAATATTGAAAGACACGGCATATTGTTTTGACTTCATACAGCAGGGCTCAGTTTCGAAAGTTCAGTAAGGCTGCAGCTCTGAATCAGACGGGAGTTCAGTCAGAGACCTTTACAGACCTGGTTTCTATGGTGAAGCAACATACATTTTCATAAGGCTCACTGATTTTTTTATTCTCACCTCCCTCACAAATGTAAGCTGCAACAAGTTGTTCTGAAACTCTGATGAATATCTCACATATGTAAAGAAAAACCGAAAAGTTCAAAATACAGGGTCAGGTTAGATATCACACAAGCATAGGAGGTGGATCTCTTGGAAAAGAGCTCAGTACTGAAACATTTTCTGCTACTATTCATCACAAGCTGAAATTGGTTTTATAAAATAAAAAAAGCTGGACCCCTTGCTCTGTAAAGACTGTGGAATAAATGGAAAAATAATTTTGTCAAGTTATATCAAATAGACAAAGTTTGAGCTACTCGGTCATGATGACATGCAGTCGGTACCATCGATCAAGTATGACAGTGGTACTGTCATGCTGCGAGCCTGTTTCACAACCAGTGGTACTAAAGGAATGCACAAGGTTGATGAATTAAGGAATAGAGATGGTTATCTCTACCTTATTAAGCTTTTTACTTTAACAGCTACCCCACACCAATGGATGTTTATGGATAAATTTTCTCTTTAAGGTTTGCTCGTCCTTGTTTTAATTTAGCTCAGAAATGATCAAAATTCTACCTTTTTTGTCAGTTGACCATTTTAGTCACAGTTGCTTATACCATTTGATGAATCCGAATCACTTTTCAAACACAACCATACATCCAGAAATTGTTTAAATTTGGCCAAAATGTGACTGAAAACGAGTTCAAATACTCTAGTATTTGAACGGGAAAAGATGAAAGAAAATACCAACTGTTAACTGTTAGGCATCAGTTAACAGTTAACATCTATGTTGTTTCGTCATAGATGGAAAAACAATAGTTTGAATAAATAATTTAAAGTTAACAATATGATATTCATGTCCAGGACTAGTGAATGGAACTTCTGACTGCACCCATAGATAGTTTTTTTTTGTTTTTGGAAGGCTGTTTGTTGGATGAAAAATGTTTTCATATTTCTTCTACATTTACTTCTTATCTTTGTAAGACAGCACAATGTTTAATTCATCGGAACTGTTAAAAGTTGAACTATCAACCTTACAGGAAAACACAATACCTGACCTGTCAGGAAAAAAAAGATTTTCAAATGTCAGAGCAGCATAAGAACAACAATAATGGCAGTCACACTTGACCTCTCAGAAGCATTTGGATACTTTAATGGAAAATACTTTGAAAATATCTCTTGGAAAAGAGCAGACACTCCCACAAAAGCATGGAGGGGACTGTTTTCTTTTCTAGAAATATTGTGTAGAAGTATTAAAACTTTAAGATGTGATAAAAGCAAAGACTGTGGACTTGGTTTGATGATCTATTAGCAGCTTAGCTGTCAGTATCTTTCGTCACCTGTGTGCCAACCTATTCTTTCAGATTTCCAAAACATGCATGGAAGGATGCTTATTTTTGCATTGCTGTAGTCTCAAATCCAAGTTAAGTTTGAGGTTTTAAGTCTTTGATGTATGAGTCTAAACGAATTATTGAGCCTTTAGAACACAGAATCAAGCCAAGTCTGATGTATTTACAGCATAAGTTTGAATCAAATCTCAGGTCTTTGGAGTGTGTGTCTAAGGAAAGTCTTTGATATTTAGAGAGTAAGTTCAAGACAACTCTTTAGTCTTCGGAGCACATTCCAGGTAAGTCTCAAACCTTTAGAGCGCCAGTTCATATCAACTCTCAACTCTTCAAAGTGCGAGTTCAAGAAGAAGACTTACTAGAGTCTTCATCTTTTGCATATCAACTCTTTACTCTGGAGAGTTTTTAGAGCAGGATACTTTTTTAAATCACTTCTAAGTGTTTAGAACAAACAAATAAATCAGATTTTTGGTCTTTACTCTTTGGGTCAGGCCAGGTCTTGAGACTTTGTTTGTGCAACTCAAGTACAACTCGAGTCCTAGTTTCAGACTTTTCCAACCTAGTTGACAGCAAACTTGAAAAAGTTCAAACCACTTGTGCAAGTGTATGTATTTTGAAGGACATGCTTAAAATAATATTTATTACAAAGCATGCAACAGTACTTCCTCTTCCCCATTTGTTGCTGTCTGTCACCTGTGTGTGATGGCTGAATACACAAATAAACAACCCCTAATCTTTTCCACTTATTAAAAAATCTTTTGATGTTTGGATTTTTTTATGGTTGTGAAAAACAGACTTCACAGCCTGGCTAGTAGGTAAGTGATGTCCATCTCTCTTCATGCAAAGCTGCCTTGGAAAAATATCTTTGAAACAGTTTTGTATAGTTAGTTGTTAAAGTGTGTTCCAGATTCCTATCGGGCTTGAAAGAAGCGATATGTTATAGTTTTTTGGCAATACACAGCACTGACACCTTTCAAAATTTCCTAGGATTTTTTTCTGTATTTAGTGCTTGTTACTGGAGCAGATGAAATTGACTGAGCCAAGTGTGATATATTAGAGTATATGCTATAGCAAGGACAGTTACAGCTGAAATTCAATGATTAACAATGATTTTGTGGCATTTTAACATTTAATTTTAAACATTCTCTCAATTTTGAACTTACTTGGATGACTGTAAACACTGTCAACATTGTTACTTGGAAAATTATACCATTGCAGTCTCATCTAATAAAGAAGAAAATGCATACATCAAATCGGAAAAAAAATGAGAGCACATCCATGTTTGAAGAACTCCAAACTTGTATATAAAGCAGCGAGGTGAGATAACCATCATTTTGCAGGCAGATTCAAGCACACAATGAATCTGTCAGTCAAACAAACAAATAATTAAATTACTGTCTGATTGTTGAAAGGGGAACTTGTCTGTACAGGCTCTGCTGCTTATTTTTTGTTTTCTCAGAACATCTGGGCTCTGCACTGCTGCGTCTCCCATCTGTTTCTCTGTTCTATGAAACAAAACTTCGTGGAAGAGGAGTCAGAGTTGACTATTCCTGATGAATCCCCGTCAGTATTACCCAGATAAACTGCTGCTCTGACTGATCAGTCTCTCCCTGATGCATGCATCTGCTCTGTTTGGAGTGGCTCTGTGTTTAAGAAAGTTTTACAGAGGCACATTTTCTATGTCACAAGAGAGCAAAACATGTCTCTGAGTCATTTCAAACTCCTCAAAGTCTCCCCACTGAGATACTTCTGCAGCACATTAGACTGCAACGATTTTATTCTAATTACAGTTCGCCCTTCAGATTGGGGCTCTGTTCATCGAACCTGCTGGATTTCACATTGTCCAATAAAAATTAAAGTTTTTTTCTTTTGCACTTATGTTTTTCTTGCCTTTTCCTGGAGACATAACTCCAGTAACTAACTTCTCAATGAATCAAACATAAGGCCACTTAGAGAAATGGTATCCAATCTCACTCTTAAAGACTCAGTGTCCTGCTTGTTATAGATGTTGGCTTAATTTAACAACCGTTGAATTGCAAAATATTAAAAGCTTATATCCCAGACATGTGTTGGTTAATATGTGGTCAAAAGTTAAAGTTAAGCTTAAATGGAGAATTCTGAAGAAACCACAGAGGAATGAAGTGTCCTCACCTTGAGCACGGCACAAGGAACCAGGTTAGCATAGGTAAGAAAACACTGGAACCAACCAGTGAAACTCAACGGGAAATAGGTACCTCATAGGTTGACACTCAAATAACTGGCAGTCAGCTTCTCTTGCTCTCTTGCTGATGGGCTTATTAGACCCAGCACTGCCCTCTGGTGGAAACTAGCAGCTCCACTGAAGAGAAAGCACAACACACCAAGATCACAGACAGCAATTTTTCCACTGAAAAATTTGGCTGATTTTACATTTGTTGCACATTTTGCCGTTATTGCATGAGTTACAGACTTTGATTGTGAGACCTCTTCTTTTATTGGCACTACTGCTATGGGTGCGTAAAAAATATCTAAATGAATGCTTAAAAGCTCTAATTATTTTTTTACCAACAGGCATTAAATCATCATGTGATCGTATTTGTACTGTACTATAATTACAATTGAAATTAACTTTAAGCTCAAAACAGTGTAATTGAAAACTATGTTAATTTAATCAAGAAGTTGTTTTTATAAATACAAGAAAAAAAACTTCAAAGCAATTTTGATTAAAAAAATATATATTTGATTTACATTTTTACATTTTAAAAAATCCCAAGCAAGTATTTATTGGTATTACCTCAACTTAACTCATTTAAGAATTGCTGAGCAGATTCTTAAATGATTTTTTCTACAGAAATCTTAGCAATTTATGTTTGGTGTTGAGTTCCAAGTCTTGGAGGTTGGAAGCATACCTTGCCATCACCTTAATCTTCAGCTCTGTGCACATATTTTCTATCAAACTGAAGTCAGGACTCTGGATGGGCTTCTCCAAAACATAAACATCACTTACAGTCTGAACAAACATCTTGATAAAATTAAAATATTACTTTAAACCTAAATATGTCAGGGATAACAATAATTTGGGGCTTAGCTACGAAATTCATGAAACTGAATGAGAGAACATAACTGGACTGTACTAAAATGGGTTGACTAATATGAATGCAATTGGACCAAAAAACCTGGACATGAATTGGATGTGCTTGTCTTCCATCAAACTCTGAGGTGACAGCTACTTTAATTAGGTATGTTATAAGTTAAAAGGACTGAAACTGCATCTAATATTTTTTCATAGCAGCAGATAATCTTACACCTCAAACCTTTAATTTGAGGAAATTTATTATGAGCAAAAACAAAATCCACATTAATAAGTAATGTGGATTTCACATATAGATAATTCTAAAATCCATACAAAATGCATTTAAGTAAGGCACTTAAAAAAAGAAATTTCAATTAAAACATGGATTTTTGCTTCCCTTTGTTACAAATGTGAAGTAACAGAAAATCAATTTCTTTGACATAAGACATAACATAAGATGATTTGTGTTGGTCTTCATAATGATGAAAAGAAAATAGAAACTCACTTAAAAGTAGTCATTTATACAATAAGTACAATAATTTTGTGTAGCCTAGTTGATAAAAAAACTGTATCCGTTACTCTGTCAGTAAAATATAAACATATATTTTAATTATAACCAATATTTGATTCTTTTTTAGCTCCTACCAGAACTATGATCAAAACCAGTAATGCACTGTAAAATACACCATTAAAGAGATCTACCCAAATTTCAAAAGATCTATAGGAACTTAAAGCTGCCGTAAGAGACATTTCAAGAAAACATTGTTACCATCTTACATTAAAACCCCATGAAGGAATTTGTAGGCCATCTTTATTCTTTATTCAAGGACAACAGGTGGAAATTGAGTGCACGAAGGACAAGCTCAGAGGTTGATATGATCCATTGTTTCAAGTCCTTTTGTATGAAAAGATGCTGAATTAGTTCAAGCAGAAAACAAAAACGAACGCCCTCGCCCCGCAGGCTGCCAGAACATTCCTCCGCTGAGCTTTCGCTCGCTGAGAGTCTCAATCAGTTCTGGCACAGAGATGCTGCACATATTGGAGTAGGCTGATTGGCTTTCACGTCTTGGCGGTAGAAAAGGGGGAGAAAAAAAAGGGAATGGATAGTGATTAAATTCACTGGCAGCCCGTGTAACACAACGCTCACTCTCATTCGTCTGTATTTTTATTGTTGGACGGTAATCCTGTTAATGAAAAATGTGCTGTTTTTCACAGCCACTGGCATGGAGAGCGCCAACCCAGCTCCTGTGGGAAGGAAGGTGGGATGAGTGTTTGTCCGCCAAAATAAAAGACACATTAACAAGAAAAGAATGTTGCAATCAACTGAAATTATGTGTCTGGTCAAAAAGCGAGGGACGGTGCTCTCCCGCTGCCTCCTTGGCTAAATGATGAACCTGCTGATCCTCAGCAGGTGAGGTTTCAAAAGCTGCCCGTTTTCTCCAGTAGGGACGCACAAATCCGACATCCAGCGTTTCAGTCGCACAGTATCAAATCAAACATGGCTCACATCAGCCCACACAGACCATGGGGCAAATCTTTCAAGCTGCAGCTGAGTCACTTAGTGAGCAGCTGTGTTTAAATGCTCAATCCTCTGGACAGAGCAGCTTAAAGAAATCTAAAGCTTAAATTTTTTTCTTTACATTTCAGCAAAAAGTTAGTTTAAATCTTTAATCCAATAACGCTACACTCACCGACCCCCTTAGGTACATTGTATCTTTTCACATGAGAGCAGTCATCTTAATGACATACATTCAAAAGGTGGTAGGAAATTTGCTCTGAGATTTTGATCCATATTTACATAATCAAGGAAGTGATGCAGATTTCTTTGGCTGCTGATGAGAATCTCCCGTTTCACCACATGCCAAAGGCGTAACATTAGGTCAAGATCAAGTGACTGTTCAGGTCACTGGAGTACAATCAACTTATGTTAGGTTGTCTTTATTTATTTTTAACAAACTCAACTGAGAATCTCAGAGTGATTGAAAAGTCACTCTATAAGGAAAAATGTCTGTGGTACAGATGAGGCAAATAATACAATGAGAAATAATAAAAAATATGCCATTTCTTTCAGCTATTAAAGCTTTAGGCATTTCAACTGATTGTGCTTAAGCGTTCATATTCCCTGGGCCGTCTGAATTTATAAACGCTGTAAAAAGCTGCAGCTTGCCCTTATCCAGTACTTGATGAATCAAAATACAGCTACACGGTTGCACGGGTGAGAAAATGTTTAATATCCATAAATTATCTTAGTAATTTCCACATTTTGTTGAAAATTTGACTTTTGAATTGAAATCTGGCAACCTGTGCTTCTCCATCTGGAACCAGCTTGTGATGCATTGCAGAGAGGATTTGACTGGGTCTAATTACCAGGATCACTGAAGCTGGTGCGTAACATATTTTTAATTTGTGTCTCAATGACTGCAGGATCTGAGGGATATTGTCGACTTTATTGCTCCTGTTTTTAAAACGCTGAAATTTTGTACTAAAAAGATAATTTCATTTCTTCTGTGTTTCTCCATCAGCCCTGTTTTATCTGAAAAATAAATAACAATATAATTGAAATTATATTGAAACCTGTTTAATAAAAAAAACCCTCATTGCTTTCATGGATTTGAACTAAACAAATAAAAAATATATCCTTAAAAATAATAAAACAGGAGAAGTAAACATTTCAGTGCCAAAGGAAGAAATGTGACAAATAAAATCACAGAAGGTCATTGTTATTCCCTCTGAAATTTTTAACTTAAGCTTCAGATTTCTTTAAACTGCTACTCTATGATTACATTTTTTCTGACTTCATCAGAGATCTCGCATAGAAAGTGACTCTCCCATCACTGCTTTTGTGTGGTGCAGCCATTGTATTCTACACTGATACCCGAGCTTGGTGTTTAAAAACATAAGGTCATCACTCATCTCTAACATAGGCTATGTTCTTTCTGCCTTACTCGCTTTTCTCTCTTTCACACTTTTTAAAGAATTTCTCAACTTCAAACGTAACAAAGAATACAATTATTGTGAGATAGACATCTCAATAGAATTTTAAAATAAAGGTGTAAACTATATATGTAAATATATTACAATTAGTATATATATATATATATATATATATATATATATATATATTTGTGGGTGTGAACAACTGAATCTATGTGGATCATTTTGGCCAGATTTAGATGCTGTATGATAACCGATGATAAATAAGACGTACCAGATTTCACATACGCAATGTGTTCAATTCAGTTGCCAATGTCTGGAAGGTGCCTCAGCACTGCATTTACAGTGCCTTGGAAATGTATAGATCTACGTCACAACCATAAACCTCAGTGCATATTCACTGCTTATTTGTTGTGAGATGGTCTAACAATTACACATTACTATGCACTGACCTATAATGACCAATATAAAGTAATGCATCATTGTGTAGTGGAAGGAATACAAGCAATGGTTTCTGTTTTTTTTTTTTGTTTTTTTTACAAAGAATAATCGAAAGATTTGGTGTGCACTTCAGGGAGCGTGGCATGAGAAAACAAAATAGAAATACCAACTTCACTAAACTGGGCCAAGAAAAATACAAATAAAAAAAGAATCAAGTATGACCATGATTAAGTAAAGTTGGGGTTTTTATGTTTTGGGTATACAGGAGGTTAATTGAACTGCACTCACAGCAAAACGTAATTTATACTTTTGTCACTGTAAATGAAAAGGTAGCTGAACCATCATATCATGTGGTGTTACGAATAGTCAAAGCAGGTAAACCCTGCAATGACAATTAAACATATATGAAAGGAACATCAAGTAGAGAAACAGCAAAATGTTTTCTGAAATAATAGTGAAAATGCATTTGGGATGGGGTGGGTGCAGTTGCCTCTTTGCTCTCTGAGGGGTGGGCTAGCTTTCCCACACTTTGAAAGCTCTGCTTTGAAAACATGGTCCTACTAGCTTTGTACAGCTTATATTCTTCCCCATTTTCTCTTGTGAAATAGCTCAAGCTCAGTCAGATTATGAAGAACATCTGTGGATGTTAATTTGAAGCCTTGTCACAAATTGGATATAAGTCAAGTCTTTTGCAGGTTTTCAGAGGTTTTCTTCCAGGATGATCTGTATTTAGCTGCACCCACCTTCCCATTAACTCTGACCACCTTCACTGTCCCTACTGAAAAAAAAATCCTTTGCTGGGGAGAGACGGTGACGCAGGGCTAAAGCATGACCCATACGGAGACCTTGGTAATATCTTGGTAATAATTGTAGGTTTCCATGAATCTAAAATGGTTGTGATATTTCCAGGTGGATGTACATCACAATGCCTGATCGTGGAGCTATTCGGTACATGAAGGAAATCACACATCACATGAATAATGGTGGTTTAAGACAAACCATGGGGAGGAAGCATTGAAAGACTTGTCAGGTTACAGGTATTAACCATTTATGATGTCACATGGAGACATCATCTGAGCCAACATGTGTATGCCAAAAAATTTGTGTTGGATTGAAAACATCTTTTAAACATCCTCAAGGCCCAAACATGGTAATTCTGGACGCAAGATGATTAAATTAACTGAAAAATAATAAATATTTGTCTTGTCAGAGAAGAGACAGATATCTTTGTTGAAGTTTCATCAAAATCTGATCAGACGCTTCCAAGAAATTGCGTGTGACAGACGGAGGGATGAGGAGATGGACGAGTGCCGACCCTCGGTCCCACTGTGGGGGGCAACAGTGGTACTAACGGCTAATTAATCAAATTATATGACAGATGGTGTGGAGGAACTCTCCCCCCCCCACAGGACGCTTTCAGACGAGCCGCGGGCCTCGCGGTGAAGCCGAACGTCAACACTTGACTGAAGTCCTTTTATTCTATCCAATAAGAGAGCGAAGCCTTGGGAGAGACAGAACATGCCGGCATTAGTGGAGGACTGGAGCAGAGAAAGAACAGAGGAGTGATGGAGAAATATTGCTCTTCCTCTTTGGATGTGATATGATCGCAGTGTGGTGATATTGCTTTGTGGAATATAGCTGGAGCGCAGAATTAGATTGGGTCTCCCCCTCTGGTTTCCATGATAAGGCCCCAGAAAAAGCAGCTTTGGATCGATCCAACGGACAAAAATGGGACAATGGGAACATAAACAGATTATGAACCTTTAAAATGGCTTCATTTCCAGGCAGGGGACACACACAGAAAGCCCCTTTGCCTCCTTCTCCTACACAGTAGGGGAAAAGCCACCTTTAGGAGCATGTTAAGCATGAAAAACTGACCAGTTATCTTTGTGTTTGGATTATAGGAACATTGACTGCTTATTTGCACTGACTGGGTTTTGAAAGTAGAACCAGCTGTATTTTGACCTGATCTGTGGTTGTAATTCTAGTTCTTATTTGGCTGTCTCCTTCACACTAGCCGCTTATTTCCTCATCTCATTTCCTGGATTGGACCTTGTGGATCTGTTCGTTTTTATTCAGCATACTTTCCTTTTCTTTCAGTTTTGATTAGAATCTGTATATCTTTTGCACGTTTACCTTTTATTCTCATGAAAGAACTGTCAGCTTTCTGCTTTTGCATTTGGGTTTTCCTCTTATTTTGTTGTAGCATATTTCTTGGAGTAGATTTTAATCTAAAATGAGAATCTAGTACAATGTAATCAATTTTACACCCAAATATGCCTATTACCTTTTTACCTAATTTGTATATGCTACCTGGAGTCAAAAGCAATGTTAAGGCCATTTATCACTTTACCAAATAAACTGACTCAATAAGCTGCAGAGAAGTATACAATTAGCTGAATATTTTAATCAGGCTTTTTGACATTTGAGCCATTTTACTATCATCATACAGGAAACTGTTCAGTTGCTGGAAAATGTTTTGATTCCTCTCCATTTATCACCAGTGATTTTAGGCACACTGGGTAGAAGCTCATTCCCTGATGAGAAGCAACCCCACACATTTATTTTATCTGCACGTTTCCGTTTTGGAGCTACACTAGTCTCCTGGAGACGCTTACATCTTGTTCTCCAAAAAATCAGAAAGAAGGTTTATCAGAGAAAATCACTTTGCCCCAGTCTGCTGCTGTCCCTGTGTGTCCATCCTGCAGAATATCAGCCACTCCTTGATGTTTTTCTTGGAAAATAGATGCTTTTTTCGCTGCCCTTCTTGTCCAGAATTTGTCTCGTCACTGTGAGTACAAAAGCACAACTGTAGATTAGGACTGAAGATTCTGCCTGGGAAGAGTAATAAAATTTTTTTTTAAATCTAAGCAAAGTCAAATGGGCCTTCCGCTGTTGTAAACTTTATTTATTTATTAGACACAATTCACTAGTGTCTCCTTCCTTTCCTTTCAGAACAGCCTCAATTAAGGTTAAAATATCTTAGAAATTTTGGTCCAATTGACATGAGAACATCTCACAGTCGCTACAGTTTGTCAGTTACACTTTTTCCTTACTGTTACATTTTTAACACCTAATCTTGACACTGCATGATTAGGATTAGAATTCATGCTGCAGCTGAAATCAAGATTCATATGACCTGACAACATTTTTGTAATCTGTTGTTGCCCGATACTGGTGAACCTGCTGCTTTGAACGATAGCCTCAGTTTCCTGATTTTAGCTGACACAAGTGACACCCAATAAGGTTCTCTGCTACGGTAGCTCATCTGCATGATTGTGCGGATGTTGTTCCTGGACTTCAGCTCAGCGTTCAACACAATCATCCCACAGCATCTGGCAGGAAAACTGGGACACTTGGGCTTCAGCATCCCCCTGCGCAACTGGCTGCTAGACTTCCTCACCGACAGACCTCAGTCAGTCCGGATCGGACAACACACCTCCGATGTCATCACCCTCAGCACAGGCTCCCCTCAGGGCTGCGTCCTGAGCCCTCTGCTGTTCACTCTGATGACACACGACTGCGTCCCCAGGTTCGCCACCAACCACATCGTGAAGTTCGCGGACGACACAACAGTGGTGGGCCTCATCAGAGACGACAACGACCTGGACTACAGAGAGGAGGTGGAGCAGCTGGTGGACTGGTGCAGAGACAACAGCCTGATCCTGAACGTTGACAAGACAAAGGAGATGATCGTCGACTTCAGGAAGAACCGGCCCAGCCACGCTCCACTGCTCATCAACAGCTCGGCTGTGGAGGTGGTCAGCAGCACCAAATTCCTGGGGGTGCACATCACAAATGACCTCACCTGGACTGGGAACACCACGTCTCTGGTCAAGAGGGCACAGAAACGTTTGTATTTCCTGCGGAGGATGAGAAGAGCACACCTGCCCCCGCACATCCTCAAGACATTCTACAGAAGCACCATAGAGAGCATTCTGACCAGCCGCCTCTCTGTGTGGTGTGGAGGCTGCAGCGCCTCCGACTGGAAGAACGTGAGGAGAGTGATGCGGACAGCAGAGAGGATCATCGGGGCCCCCCTTCCCTCCATTCAGAACATTTCATCCCAGCGCTGCGTGTCCCGAGGCCGAAACATCATCAGTGACCCCTCACACCCCCACCATGGACTGTTCTCCCTGCTGCCCTCTGGAAAGAGGTTCCGCAGCATCCGGTGCAGGTCCACCAGGTTCCGAAACAGCTTTTTCCCACTTGCCATCAGACTGCTGAACTCTTAACTGGACTGCACTCAAAATCTGGTCTCCACTTTATACCTTGCACATGTATTGAGCTAAATAACTTCTATTTTACTGTCAGTCCTGCACTTTATATTTTATATTTAGATTTATATTCATATTTTATACTGTATTTTATTTTATTCTGGAGTAACCTCACAACATTGGAAGCTCAAAACACTGTCCTGAGCCGTATGCAACGAAATTTCGTTCTGTATACACCCTGTGCATGCAAAATGACAATAAAGTCAGTCTAAGTCTAAGTCATCTGCTTCAAGGATCTACAGTAAGTCTTGATGAGTTAGAATGGTATTCAAGAATAGTATTCTGCATGCCTTGGTTGTAACAAGTGGCTATGAGAGTTGCTGTTGTATGTTTATCATTGCAAAGTAGCCTACTTAATCTCATTTGACAGCAACATGGCATTTTCTGGATAGTTTCAGTTTTCTGACTGTTCTCAGTGTTTCCAGTAGATCAACAATTTCTAAATCCATCTGACCAGCCCGCCTGGCAATAGTACTCAGACTAAATTAAACTCACCTAAATCCCCTTTTATTTTCATTCTGACGCTAGAATTTTATCAAGTCCACATCAGTACCTCTGAACACCTAAGGTTATTGAGTGTCTTTTGATTGGCTAATTTAATCTTTGTGTTCAAAAGTAATTCAGCTAGGGTACCTAATAAACTGACATAACAAATTAATATCTACCATATTCTGCATGACTGAGAATCAACAACAAGTTCCACTGTTGTGGAAGGTGGAATAATGCGGCATTTTAAAGCTACATTAATAAAACCACATAGATGAAAACAACTGCAGGTAATGTGTGAATAAATATAACAGATAAAAACACTCTACATGTGACAATAAGTTAGCACTAGGTACTAACTTTAAAGCAGCGTCCTTTTCTTGAGTATGCAGTGAAATTATAAAAACAGTCTTAACAGGATAATTGTACAGCGGAACCAGAACCTGTGTAGGATCAACTTGGAGCTGAAAGTAAAGTAAATAAACACCCCGAAAGCCATAGAAATACACAATTAACGGCAGCACTATATGCAAAACAGAAATGGAGTATAATGAGAATGAAGACAGTAGTGTAGAAAGTTGGTCAGTTTATTCTCCAGTGGACTTAACCTAAAGTAATGCAACTATAGAATATGTGGTGTTTAATGATAAGATGGATTACAATCATTAGGAGCTTTACATGTAAGGAGAATAGGCCATCACATTGCGGTGACGGTAGTTAAATCTCTCACCTCAAAACAAGGTTGAACGTTTTTCAAGGTTACAGGTTATTTTGTGTGGGTTTTGTATGTGGTTCCCAGTTGATTCCTGCTGTCCAAAAGCAGGACTGTTTGTATAAGTGGTCGTTATGCTGTTAAAATATACTGAAACCTCTAAAAACAATTTTAAATAAATTCAAACTGGAAATTTACATGATGAAAATGTACTTAAAAACATTTTCTTTCTCCACTAAAAATAAAGACAATTAAAATGATTAGTATCTCACCACAACATTGAGAATGGATTCATAACAACATTGCCAGAAGCAAGGATGCTACAGCAATAAAAGGAAGAAAAGCGCTGAGCAAAGTTTCCGTGGCTGGCATAATGAACACAACTGTGAGGTGGTCCAAGTGAAATAAAGTCTTTTTGGAAGTAGAACCTAATTGTATTATGAAATCTACAGAGGTACTCCCTGTCCTAGAGCATTTTGCAGTAAGAAATTGGTTGATAATAATTGGTTGATTTCTTCTGCTCACGTTTTAAAATGTCACATACCAGTTCCATTGTGCAGACAAAACATGTTGTGCTCATGTTTGCCTGTTAGCACCACTTTTTCTCCTCTCTGTGCCTGATCCTATGATATAAATACACAAAAATTCTTCCAGTTTACAAAGACATATTTTCCCTAAATTTCCAAGTTGCAAACTGTGCAATGTGTTATTGTGTAATTAAAGCACTCTTGCTAAAGTCAGAGAAGATGTAAACGGTTAATTTGTGCTCCACCCCATATAGGCGTGCAGCACCTATATGGGGTGCTCCATATAGGAGCTTTGACTGACACCATCAAACAGTCATGCATTCCTGAAAAGCAATTAAAATCCAGGAAATAATCTCAGATTTGAGATGAGGAAAAATGCTGCACAACCCAGTCAGGAAGCCTGCTGCATCCGTCAGCAGCAAACGGGGTGCACCTACTGAACAAAGGGGTACGCCGAATCTTCACTGACTCCATGCGAATCGTTAAACAATCCAAAACCCGTTCAGGACAAATATAAAAAAGCAATTTTAATGAGGTACTCCTGTAAACTAATACCGCCCTGGGCAACTGCCCATGTTGCCCATATATCAAAAACTGCTACTGCTCTGCAATTCATTTGATTCTTTGCTTTTAGAAGAATGTGTAGCACCAGCCTCTTCTTTATCAGTTCTTTGAAGCATTTAACCAAGCAGAAAATCCCAACCTTATCCTTTATTTCCAGCTCATGACTTTTACCCTCTCCGAGAGGAGCATCAGCAGCGTTGTCGAAGGATTTAAGCAAGCAGAAAAAGGCTTCACAGATTTATTGCGATGAAAACGCAGCTGGAGAGCACATTCAGAGTTGACAAAACAGATCCAATATTGCAGCTTGTTCCTTGTAATCTTATGAGTGGTTGGGGAGCGAGGTGATACCACAGATAAAAGTAAATCTACTTGGCAGTAAAGATTTGCTGTCCTCATTTGTTTGTTGTGTCAGAGGCACGGAGGACTATTAAGAGCCAGAGCTTGCTCTGCTCGAAATTCTCCTCCAGGACAAGGGAGGACAAAATACAAGTGGCAGACTGGGAGATAAATTAGGACCATGGCCATGGCCTATAATGGTGGGATGATGGCTGAATTGTTTTCCCGGGGCAGACTAGACTCTTATTTTCCCAGCAGGAGGTTTCTATACCTGATTAGCGAGCAGAAAACCTGCTGAACACAATGAGGCACTCGTATGTGGGCGACAAACAAACAGAACCAAGCTGGTGTTTCCTGCTAAAGAAGGACACACACACATGTTGTGCAGCAAACAACACACCACGAAGAGCAAAAATGATTCTTAACCAGGATCTCTCAGACACAAACACACAGCAAGTTTGTGCTCTAACAAGCTCCCCGGGTTCAGCAATATTGTCACATCCATCAGAGAGCCGTCAGTCAGCCTGCCAGCACCCCGGAGCCTTCACCATGCTGTCAGCTCTGCTTTAATACAGTGGCCACTGCAGCGTTGTTCTGTGATACTATGAATGGTGGAGATGCCGTGAAGTGGAGATGCCGTGAAGTGGCTCTGCGTTAGTTTGAGTAGCATCACTCATGTTTTTGAGTGGTATTTTTAAGCCAAAAATGACCATCAACAGTTGCAGTTTCAGGAGGAATAAGAACAGTTTCCATTTCACATTTTCACTTGTGTTACATCACTGCAAAACATGGCCCCTCTTTCTTAAAATAAAATCTCAAGTGGTCAGACATCTCCTATTCTTAGTTAATTTATCTGTAGACTAGCAAACTACAAACTACTAATGCTAGAACCTTGACAGTTTTTGTGTTACATACCTATCCCTGCGCCAGACAGCAGTCAGAGTGATCCCAGTTTGGAGAATCGGGCAAATATTCTCACAGAGGAGTCAAACTAACAGCTACACAGAAGAGTAGCCATTTAAAAGTAATGTCTATGATTCAAAACTATGTTAAGTTTAGTGCAAACACCAATGTAAGCAAATTACAACATAATTTATTGTAACTGCTGCAACAGTCAGCTAACACATTTTCAAGAAAATGTTGGAAAAAAAAGTAACTACAGTGCAAATGGTGAGTTTAAACGGGTTCAACTAACAGCTTCAAAAGACATTCAACTGTAAATGAAGTGCTCCAAATGTCCCCAGTTGTGTGTACGAAAATGAAATTAGCTCGTTAGCCTATTGGACCACATATTTCCCGCTCTCCCTTTCGCCCCTCCCGTCCTGACACACTTTCAGACAAGCCCCTCATCACGCCCGGTCTTCCCATGAACTCACCTGGTTGAAGCTGTTCAAGCTGGTTCCTTTTCCCTTTGTAAAGATGGCCGTTTCCCTGCAGAACATGTCATAGCAACACCGCAGCCACCATACTGTCAGCGTTGCCGTCCATTGCAGGAACTATTACCGTAAAAAGCCAAGGCTGTGTAATCTCTCGTCCGTTCATAATCGCACCACTGTTATATTATGCTGAGTGGGTACTTCTTCTTCTTCTTCTTTTTGTTTTATGGCGGTTGGCAAACAACTTTCAGGTGCATTACCGCCACCTTCTGGACTGGAGTATGAACCAGATGCCTAAACCCTATAATCTCCCTATTAGACCAGTTTTTCTAAGAAACCTAAATACGGAATTAAAAACCACATCTCCAGAAGATTTTTGTAGCAGATCTCTAATATTTAATTTAACTTTATTCCTATTTAACTCTTCTACTAATTCCTCTCTTTCTAGATTATATTTATTACATTCCATAAAAATATGTATAACTGTTTCCAACTTTCCACAAAAATTACATAACCCCGTACTATGTTTATTTATTATTTTCAAAGTACTATTTAACCCTACATGTCCAAATCTTAACCTAGATATAATATCTTCCTCTTGTTTATTCCTATTTTCCTTTCTACACGCCCCCACTTTTTTTTGAATACTATAATAAAACCTTGCTTTCTTTTCACCCTCCCATTGTTCCTGCCACTTCTTCTTGTAATATATTTTACTTATACTCTTTATCTCATTTTTACTATACTTAACTTTCAATTCAATTTCACTTCTCTTACTCGCACTCTTTGCAAATGTATCTGCTAATTCATTTCCAACTATTCCAATATGCGCCGGAATCCAAATAAATTTAACAGTAGATCTATTTATCCCCATTTTATGTATTGATTTATTTATATCTATCAATATGTCTTGTCTTGCTTCCGACTCTTGTTCCATAATACTTATTAATGCACTACTTGAATCGGAACAAATTAACACTTTCTTGTCACTTAATTCTTCACTCCATTTTAACGCCATTGAAATAGCCAGTAACTCTCCTGTGTATACATTCAAACTATCCGTTAATCTTTTATTTTCCATGATGTTTAAATCTGGAATTATAAATGCTATCCCTACTCTATCATTTACCATTTTTGATGCATCTGTATATATTTGTAAGTATTCTCCATATTCCCTTCTTACGTATCTTTCCACCTCTCCTTCTACTGTTTGTCTTCCTTCTTCCAACAATGTTAAATCAACTTTCATTTCTTTTTGTATCCATGGCGGATTACATGAAAAATCCACTACCGGGCTAATTAAACATTGATCTAATCCTATTTCCTTTATTTCTTTATTTATTATCCATCCAAAACTATTTACATTTACATTCTTAACACTTTCTTGGCATAGTTGTAATATATTATTTATAGGATAACTTTTTTTATGCCCTTTTACGTTTGCCCAGAACCCTACTCCTAATTGTTTCCTTCTTAACTCCAATGGCATTTCCCCCATTTCTACCTGTAGTGCTGACACTGGTGTTGTCTTCATTGCTCCACAGCAAATTCTTAACACTTGATACTGTAGTTTATCTATTTCTTTTAATAAGGTACTGGAGGCAGAATTATATACCACACATCCATAATCTATTACCGATCTAATAAGTCCAATATATAATATCTTCAAAGTTTTCCTACCTGCTCCCCATTCTTTACCTCTTAAACATCTCATGATATTTAATATTTTTTTACTTCTCTCTATTATTTTACTAATATGTATTTTCCATGTAAGCTTTTTATCAAACCATAAACCTAAATATTTGAATTTATCTACCCTTTCTACTTCTTTATCATACATTTTTAATTTTATCTTAGTGCCTACCTTCCTATTAGTAAAGTTAACAAATTTAGATTTTGAACTTGAAATTCGAAATCCCCATTCTAGCGCCCAATCTTCTACTTTACCTAACGCTTCTTGCATTTTATCATTTAGAAATTTTATATTTCTTCCCCGTTTCCAAATAAGACCATCATCCGCAAATAAAGTCATTCCAAACTTACCTTCGATTTTACTAAAAATATCATTAATCATTATTATAAATAACATTGGACTTATAATACTACCTTGAGGAGTGCCATTTTCAGTTAAACATTTTGAACTTACTTCATTTCCTATTTTAACTCTTATATTTCTATCAGTTAAAAAATCTTTAATCCAATTATAAATTTTACCGCTTAGCCCTATTTGTCTAATTTTAATCAGTAAACCTTCCTTCCATAACATGTCATATGCCTTCTCAATATCCAAGAACACTGCCATTAAAACCTCTTTATTCACCTGTGCTTTTCTGATTTCATGTTCAAGCTGTACCATAGGATCTGTTGTACTTCTTCCTTTCCTGAAGCCATATTGATATTTTTTTATTTTTTCTCTCGATTCTAAGAAGTAAATTAATCTATTATTCACCATTCTCTCCATTACTTTTCCGACACAAGATGTTAACGCTATTGGCCTGTAACTTTCAGTTAACTGAGGATCCTTACCTGGTTTACATATAGGAATAATAATTGATTCTTTCCACTTATCTGGCAAAGTTCCTTCTTCCCATATTTTATTATATAGTTTTAGTAAAACTAATTTACTCCTTTCATTTAAGTTTTTAAGCATAACATAATTTATTTGGTCCTCCCCTGGTGTTGAATTTTTTGTATTCTTTAATGCTTTTTTTAACTCTGTCATTGAAAACTTCATATTTATAGTATCATTATCAACCATTTCCTCATTTATTCTTTCATTATATTTTCTCATCGTAAATTCTCTTCCTTCTTTCTCTTCTTTACTAAGATTTTCATTACTATGCACTTTAGCTAAAACTTTTACTAATAACTCTACCTTATCTTTATCTTCTATAATCATATTTCCATTATTTTTCAGTATTGAGAATTTATATTCCTTTGACTTTCCTGACATTTTCTTAATTGTATTCCATACTCTATCTAATGCTGTAGTTTTTCCTAATGATTCACAATATTTACTCCAATAAAACTTTTTCGCATTTCTAATCTTCCTCCTGACTTCTGCTTGTTTCCTCTTATAACTAATTAAGTTTTGGAAACTAACATCTTTTTTAAGTGTTTTAAAAGCCTTATTCCTTGCTTTAATTGCCATTGTACATTCTATATTCCACCAGGGGACTATTCTTTTCTTTTTAATCCCTTTACCTTTTGGGATTGCTTCTTTTGCTACTTCAATAATACTCTTACTAACTTCTAAATTTAATTCGTTTATTGATTTATTTATATCTATATTTATCAATCTATTCTCACTCATATCTTCATATTTCCTCCAATCAGCGTCTTTAAACCTCCATCTTCCTTGAGTATTTACCTGTTCTTTTTCCATATCTAACTCAACTTCAATAAATATTGGATAATGATCACTGCCTATTGTACTATTTTTATTTATTTTCCATTTACAACTATCTGCCAGACCTTGTGATACTAGAGTGAGACCAATAGCAGATTCCTTACCACTAATCACATCCAACCGAGTTCCTTCCCCATTATTTAATACTACCAATTCTTTTTCCTCAATTATTCCTTCTAAAATTCCCCCATTATAATCATCTTTCTCACCCCATAAAGTGCTGTGTGCATTAAAATCCCCACACCATATTAGCTTCTCTCCCCTGTGTTTAATTATATTTTCTAACTTTGCTTTATCTATTTTCTTACAAGGATTATAATAATTTATAATTTCTATACTTCCATTTTTTGTCCACACTTTAACTCCATTAAGCTCTAATTCCGTGTCCAATTGAATCTTAATAAATTTTATATTTTCTTTTATACATATAGCACATCCTCCTCCATTTCCATTTCCTCTGTCTCTTCTTATAGTTGAATACCCACTAATACTAAACTGTAATGTTTGTTTTAACCAAGTTTCTTGAATGCAAATTACATCTGGTTTCTCCTTTAATCTATTAATAAAACCTTTAAACTCTTGACCATTAGCAATTAGACTTCTAGCGTTCCATTGTAATATTAAAATTATATGACTATTTGATTTGCTTCATTTTCACCTGATCCCTCTCCTTGTCTGAGTTCATCCTGAATTCTTTCCCATGATAAGTCTGTAACATTAAAGAATCTTACTGCTGCTTTCACTATGATTTTAATTTTTTCAGTTTTAGTCCTCGCTTGTTCTGAACAATTTATAATGTAGGCTAAGAACGGGATCAGTTTTTCTAGCGTGACATTATTTTGATCTTTACCTATCGTCTTCTTTTCTAATTTAGCTCTTTGACTTACCCCTGCACTTTTCACCTCCTTTACTGCTTCTGCATATGACATTCTCTTCTCTGTTTTTAGTTTTTGAACTTCTACTGCTTCTTTTCTCACCATACACCCTGCATATGCTGCAGTATGATCTCCTCCACAGTTGCAACATCTTATCGGCTTCTCTCCACATTCCCCATAAGAATGTTCTCCTCCACACCTACCACATCTTTGCTTCCCATTACATATTTTTGCTATATGTCCATATCTCTGACATTTGTAGCATCTCATCGGTGGAGGAATATAATTCCTAACACTGAAACTCAAATAACCAATCATTATTTTATCTGGTTTTTCTTTTCCTTTAAACTCTAATAGCACAGAAGTGCTATCCACTCTTTCTCCATTTCTGAAAGCTTGCAGTCGTCTGATATTTGTCACTTCTCCTCCTTTAATGATTTTCTTTAACTCATCTAAATTTTCTCCTAATGGAATCCCTGATATTACCCCTTTCATTCCTCTCTCTTCTCCCATTATTTTCCTCTCCGTTATTTCTCTTTTACAAATCGACTGTAATTTTAACGCTTTATTCTTTTGTTCAGCATTTTTACAGATAATCAACAGGCTTCCATCTCTTAACACTTTAGCTAATTCCACATCTCCAATTACTTTCTTTAAACCAATAGATAGAGTGATTGGACTCACTCCTGTCAAATCCTGTCCAGCTCTGAACTTCAAAATTACCTTGAACTCCTCCATCATTACTTTCTTTCGTGTCTCGACATTTTCCTCCTCATCTTCGAGAGATCTTTTTCCTGTATTTATCCCTTTCTTACCCTTATCTTTTCCTCCTCCACCTTTCTTATTTTCTACCACAGACCAACTTGTTTCCATTCCTTCATCCTCTGAGCACCCTCCACTACTACTAGCCATCTTAGTTCACTCACAGTCCAGATTATGCCTCTAAACCGCTCTTCCACTTCTTAGCTTCTCGTGACCGAACCACGCTCCGTCCGAGTTGCCTCTTTCCGTCGTCAGGTACAGCTGGCACGTAGGTTGACAACACGTCAACACAACGTCGCTCCTGAGTGGGTACAGTCACCATGGACCAATAAAAACTGAACAAAAGTAAAAAATAGGCACTCCTGTGCGCCAGCCTCTCCGATGTGGCAAACCGGAAGTCCTGAGAAGCGTGTGACGTCAAAGAGTTAGACGTTACTCGTAAGTCCTAGAATTAAAGGAAATTTAATAATACTGAAATAACCATTCATAATCCTGAGTGCTCCATAATGAAATTAAAATGTTACATTTGTCTATAGTGCAGATGGAAAGAATGGATTCCTGATTCTGCTTTGCGTGAGACTATCACGTGACCTAGAAGTCTTTTTCTTTTGTAATATTTGTAATTGTAAGCATTTTAATTGGGCAGATTTTTTTATTTTTTCTAATTATTCACAGCTCTTTGTGGCAAAAAATTGTATGGGAGCGTTTGATTGCACTGTTCAACTAGAAAAGAATTATGGACACTTTTTCTTTGGAGAAGTGATTTGTGTTTATCTGCTTATGGATATTTAAAAATACAAAACTGAATAAATTAAATTACATGGATGATTTTTTTGGTTTGTGTGTAAAGAAAAATATACGTTTTGTCATTCATAATACTAATTATGAATACTATACTATGAATACTATGAATAGTTCCCAAGTCAATACCTTTGTTGTGTATGTTCCTTGTGTGACTGGGAATAAATGCAAAAGTAAAATTAAAGCTGCAAGCAGCCTCGGGCGGCCCTCGCAGCAAGCGCCGCTCCGGCCTATTGGCCACCGCGGGGGTTCCGGCCACCGCAGAAGCTCTCGCGCGTTTTCCAGAGCCGCAGCCCGCTCCCCACCGCGGAAGCTCCGCCGCAGTTTCCAGCACCGCCGCCCGCTAGCCGCCGCAGAAGCTGTCGCTCATTTTCCACGCCCGTCCACCGGGCGACACGCGTGAATGCGTTCGGCGGCGCTCCCCGACGACTGTCAAAAAATCTGGTGCAGATCGGTCGATGCGTCGAGGAGATACGGCCCATGTATTAACTTAGGGGGCGCAGTGGAGCCAAATTACATTTCAAACCCGTCGGGCTCTTTAGAGGTGAACAAAGGTCATACATATCCAGTTTGGCGCCAATCGGATGATCTATGCCTGAATAAGAGCCAAACGTATGTATATGGCGAGGGACTGATATTCGCCATTTGGCCACGCCCACACGGTTCAGCCAGCAGCGAGCATTGACAGAGTTTATCATCCGAATCATCTTGATTAGGTCAAGAGAGCCATAAACAGAGCATTCCAAGTAAAAAAATAGCACTTCCTGTTCCGAGGGGGCGGGGCCTAAGTGATGTCATCATTTGACCATTGGATATTATTGGACACTCGATTATGATCAATCACTGAACGTTTGGTGTCTCTGTGAGTTTTTGTGTTAGAATTACTAATTATTTAATTTTTTCCTCCATTACAACATTGAACTTTCATTCCGTAGGGCAATGCTGCCCTCTGGTGTCGAATTACTGAAATAATGAAACTATTTCAGTGGGCAGCAGAGGGCAGCATTGCCCTACAAACAACGAACATGGACTGTTTATTATGTAATTACACAGAAGATCTCTCTAATTCATTCTGAGGGGGCGGGGCTTAGATGACGTCATAATATGATGACAAAGCATTGTCAGGCATCAGACCAGGATGAGTCAGGCCAAGTTTGGTGCAGCTCGGTCGAAACATGTGGAATCTAGAAGCAAACGTATGGCATCGGCGTTACAGGTCACTTCGCCACGCCGCCACACCCAGCTGCTTCATCGCAGCCGGTCAGGGCTTGGATCCACAACACACCAACATGTCTTCTGTCTCTGGACACAGTTTCATGTTGATTAGGTCAAAGGGCTAAGATAGCGACCGTTCACAGTAAAACATGACACTTCCTGTTCTCAGGGGGCGTGGCCTACTTAAAAAAATAATTTCACCACAGGGTATTTTAGGACACCCGATGACGATCAATCAATGAAAGTTTGGTCCCTCTCTGTGTTTTTGTATAGGAAATATAAGAGTTTCGTGTTTCATGGCGAGTAGCTGAACTTTGACCCCTGGTAACCCCCCTTCAGCAAGCTCATACAGTCACCAATTTGATAACTTTAAATCAGACATGCCTTATGATCAGACTGACCGAGTTTGAAGCCGATCAATCGAAATCCCTAGGAGGAGTTCGATCAAATGCAAAGGCTGTAAACGTCAAACTCGAGGTCCAAAATGGACCTTCAATACAAAATGGCCGACTTCCTGTTGGGTTTAGAGCATGGCTCCAAGAGACTTTTTTGTACGTCCTGACAAGATACACATGTGTACCAAGTTTCGTAATTCTAGGATAAAGCATGGCTTGGGGTTGATTTTTTAAAATATTCTAGGGGGAGATGTAGAGAAATTAGGCCACGCCCACCAAATTTCGCTATGGATTCCTGTTGGCGGGTGTATAAGGATCCATCCTAGTGAGTTTGGAGCAGCTCTCCCCGAAACTGTGGAATTCAGAGCCAAACGAAATTCGATGGCGTTCGCAACGCCGCCACGCCCACCTGCTTCATCGCAGCCGGTCGGGGTTGGAATCCACAACACACCAACATGTCTTCTGTCTCTGGACACAGTTTCATGTTGATTAGGTCAAAGGGCTAAGATAGCGACCGTTCACAGTAAAACATTACACTTCCTGCTCTCAGGGGGCGTGGCCTACGTAAAAAAAAATTTTCACTGCAGGGTATTATAGGACACCCGATGACGATCAATCACTGAAAGTTTGGTCCCTCTATGTGTTTTTTTATAGGAAATATAAGAGGTTTTTGTTTCATGGCGTGTAGGTGAACTTTGACCCCTGGTAACCCCCCTTCAACATGCTCCAAAACTCACCAATTTGATAACTTTAAATCAGACATGCCTTATGATCAGACTGACCGAGTTTGAAGCCGATCAATCGAAATCCCTAGGAGGAGTTCGATCAAATACGAAGGCTGTAAACGGCCAAATCAGGGTCCGAAATGGACCTTCAATCCAACATGGCCGACTTCCTGCGATACTTGCACTATGACATTACTTGTAAATTCTGAGCGTCTTAGTGAGCTCTACAACTGTACCGAATTTCAAGTCTCTACGATGAAGTAAGTGAATAGCAATGGGTCTTTTGAAAATTGCTAGTTGCTGCCGTTGAGCAATTTTTTTTGCGATTTTTGCGGCGACCTTAAAATTCAAAATTTTTAAACCGCCTAGACGCGACCGCCAAGTTTGGTGAGTTTTTGAATATGATAAAGCCCCCAAAAAGGCCCACGAAGAGGGGGGCAGAATAATAATAATAAACAGTACAGATACAATAGGCCTTCGCAGCGCTTTGCTGCTCGGGCCTAATAACTTTGCAAATCCTAGTAGTTGTCAGTGATACCTGGCTGGCACCCCTTTAAAATTTAAATGACCTTGTAAATCATCACAACTTCACCCAGCTGAATTGGTCAAGAACTTTTTGATTTTATGTTAATGTTTGTGGTTCTTTAAAGCCTAGTCCCCAATTCCCAATCCATG
The DNA here is from genome assembly GCF_002775205.1 of Xiphophorus maculatus. Taxonomy (NCBI): domain Eukaryota; kingdom Metazoa; phylum Chordata; class Actinopteri; order Cyprinodontiformes; family Poeciliidae; genus Xiphophorus; species Xiphophorus maculatus. The sequence continues at coordinate 13,152,507 of NC_036465.1, read as the reverse complement.
CCCTTTTATTATCTGTTGATTAATGGAAATTTCGCTTGACCATTTTATGAACAGAAATTTCTTCTCAATGCTGGCTTTAAAAGAATTTATTCCAAATCTTCAGCAGAATGGCTCACAAAGAAAAGAGTCGAGATTTTGTATTGGGTCAACAAAGCTCTAGACCTCAGCTTAATTAATAAAAACTCCTTTGAGTTATTAATGAATGTGCAAATTTTAATAAAGAAAAAAGGAAACTTAAGTGATCAGAATAAATTTTCTTCTATAACAAATACAAATGAATTGAATTTTTAATGGACTATACACTCTCTGACCCCGTTGTCATTGTGTCTATTTTGTTATTGTTAAGGAAATTTCTGTAAAAATTCTTCTTGCACTTGTCAACATGTTTCCATGAATTTTATTCATGACAGAAAACAAGCATTTTCTCCAAAGCTTCTCCACACAAAGCTATTCACCATGAGTCACACTCTTCGCTCTCTTTTTGTCTGCCAGAGTTGTTGTGTTCTCGTTGCCAAACTCTTACTGTCCCCGCAGCTGCAAAAAAAGAAATTACAAACTGAATGAGAAGACAAAACACTTTATACTAGCAAAACGCAGCGGCCCGTCCACCCACCTCCGTCTTTGGGATTTGGAGGTTCTGTCTAGTGGCTGGCCGACTCTAAAAACATGCAAAAGAAAAAAAAAAATCACTTTAAGAGTCAAACATGCCAGTCTCTTGGGGAGGTTGGTTGTCAGTTTGGGAAGTGAGTCAATGCGGACTGCCTGGGGGGTGGAATGGGGTGGGTTTATGGGGTTGGACATGTATCAGTTAAATGAGACATAACTGTTACTCTTACTGCCTCAGTGTTATTTGTTATTAATTTCTGGTGCCGCTGAGATTGAAAGGTCAGTGTATATTTGGGTAAGGACTGTTTAACAGTGAATTTTAGATCTGATTGATTCGGCTTACTGAATTGTGGGCAAGTAGCAGCTTCATATGAGTTCTCTGACCCTCTCTCAACCAATCTATCGCTACCCTTATAATGTCTGACCTCGTCTTGACTCTGTTAACTGTCATACAGTCATGTTAGCCATATTAGCATGTAAGCCTTAATTAAAAAAAAAAAATAAAGTTAGGAATTTTATACAGACCTATGTACACCAATCACATGCACATCTTATATATAAAACACAGTATATTGTTTCTTTATACCTATATATAAATGCCTTTTCCATTATAGATGCTGATTCTAGGTTGTTACCCATAGTACCCAGTAGGGGGTGCTGTAGTTTGGTTCAAGTTGAGTTAGTGCCTTCATTTAAAGCGAAAAATAAGAGGACGTTTTGCTAGTCTCCTGTCAGTCAGCACTTTCGCGCACATTCTTCAGAACCGGCTAAAGGCTAATGGCAGCACAACACGGACTTTACCGCGATGAACTTTGCAGCCCTTGGACAGCGGAGCGAGGTACATGTTTAGAACCGCATTAGTTTGTGAAGTTAGCGTTACTATGTAATGTATTCATGTTTTGTGTCAAACAAAGGCACTTAAGCAAATGTATTTTATTTTCTTTTAGTTTTCACGGTGTATTTGGAGCAAAGTGTATTTGGAGCACGGTGTATTCAGTGCTATTCAACAAACTTGGTTTCTAACGAAGTAAATACGAATCTACTGCACCTGTCGAAACTTTCCGTGTTTTCTTGGGTCTGAGGGATTGCTACACTATAGTTTTATTATTGTTTACTTCTGAGCCTTCCTGTGCTGTCTCTAGCGATGGCTCTAGCAACAAAAGTATTGGCTAAGGAACACAGACTTGACTGAGGGCAACACAGAGCTTGATTGCAAAGTTTTACAGTGTTAATGCTGTGCCACAATGATTAACACTTTTGTCAGCAATAGCGTCAAGCTGTGCTTTAATTTGCTTCAAGTTGAGATGCTAGCTGGCCTCAAGTTCTTGATAACAACAACTTAGATGTAATTGATACATATTGTACTCTTCAAGTACATTAAAAATGGCAGCATAACTACAGAGATAGCTCAGGATCATCTGTCTCACTCTAATTATAAACATAATCAAAAACAGAAGCTTTCCCCTTAACCTTAAAAGTAGACAGGATGTCCCATTAAATTATTATTTTTTTAAATAATTCAACAAAGCCACTGCTGTAAATATTTTAAAAAAATAAATGGTTAAAAAGTGCAAGTTTTGTTCTTTACACCATCTGAGACTTTTGTCTCCAAGTTTCAATTATGTACCTCACTGTTGTTGATTTTTTGTGCATGCGTTTCAAGTCTCTGTTCTTCTTTAACATAAATGTCCATGACCTTGGTTGGTCTGAAACAAAAAACCCTTCAGGAGAATGTGTCAAAAACAAATCCAGTAGCTTAATCTTGTTCCCAAGCAACCTGCTACAGTCGAGTTTGCTCTTTAATCACACATTTGGTGAAACTGATGGCTGCAGATAATGAACTTGTGCCTGCACTTGTCATTCTAAACCTCAGTTCTACCATAGACATAGTTGATTATAATAGTCTCTAGCAAAGGCTGTCAGAGAGATTCCAGTTTGTTCTTGTTCTAGAAAAAATCACTTATGAAATACTATGGTGTTCAGTGTTTGGGTAAGTTCGTTACCCAAAGTACTTCTACTTAAAATGATCAGAAATTATGTGATAAAGTTAAAGTTTTCTGCTGATGACACTATATTTGTCGTAATGAATTCAATCAGTTATGGCACAATGCATGTCGTATATATCATATCCTGACATAAAAACCTAGATGATGTTTAAATTTCTGCTTCTGAGACAACACAAGATTCTTTGGAGGAATTTATTTAAATAAAAGTTTAAGATTGTAAGTAATCTTGACATTAAACACATTTCCTGGACTCTTTATTTTACATCCACAATGTTGGTTAAAGTTGACTTCATGCATTGTTGCTTCTGGGCTGGACTTCTTTTATTATTCACGATCGTGAAGACCAAAGATATCTTTGATAAGTCTTAAATGCATTAAAGTTCTGCAGTGAGAGTTATGTTAAGGAGAGACATCTTGTTTTTAACATTTTAGCTTATCATCGATTCCCCACTAAATGCAGAACTTAGATCATGCTGCTACCAACACCATGTTTCACTTAATTTCATATTCATGGAGTTGTGCTGAAGGTAGTGTGAATGTTTGTCTCTCCTGTATCATGGTGCGCCAGTGTCTGTGTCCTCACAGCTGGAACTCATCACAAATAATCAGTAGTAGCTTAGAGGACTGAGTTTTCTGAAAGAGATTCTGGCTTGTGACTGGTAATCAGGCCTCCCTCTTTTATGTTCCTAGAGGTCTGACCTATGTTGTATTTCCTCTTCAGAAAACCAACATACCTATTAATGCTCTATTAAAATTGGATAACCCTATCCAATTTCTCAGTGTTTGTTGGGAATTTTCTTTCCAAGATTCCCCTGTAAGTCTCCTCACCAACCCTCTGGCCGCTCCCCTGCTTGCAAGTCAGGTAAGTTCACATCAACTTACCGCTCACTCACCTGGCTCTCCACTCTCCAACACTCCATCACCCCACAAAGTTCCACCTGGAGAAAAAAGACAAAGGAGACTTATTACCAAACTGCCAATTAACCACCACCTGCTGACTGCAGCCTCCTGTAATAAACTCAGCTTTGCCTGGATCACAATTATGTTTTCCCAGCAATATGAATCTGCCTCTTCTTATTATTTTTAGAACATCTCAATCATTTTGAACCCTGGATAATAATCAATTACCTCGATCCCTCAATGCCATCCTGGACCTTGTGGGTAACACGGAAGAATATAATAAACTTTTCAAATTTTGGAGCTTGCTGTAGTGCCTCGCATACTTTTTGTGATTGTGGCTTTTAGGGAGTTTTTGCTGTCAAACAACAGCAAAAATATAAAAAGTGAACAGGTTTCTTCAAGAAAAATAAACAGCATTCAATTACTATGATATATTAAATAAATAAATAAACTTTGTGTTTGGATAAAAGATTCCCTTTTAGTTTTTTATGTGCTTTTTAGAACATGCAAAGAATGCAGCAGTATAGTTTGAAAACAGTTTTTTTTTAATAAGCAGCAGATTACCACTATCTTTTATTGATACAAGCAGGAAGCATACATTTTTCTCTGCCATTGGTTGATAAGAGCCAAGGAAACACTGCTGAGACACTTCAGCAGGAAGCCTTTAGGAAAAATCACTGCCTCTGTTTTTAGGACTCTGCTACAAAGTTCCATTCATTGAGAGCTTTTTTTTTCTGGTTTCCTCAGCAGATGGTTATGTTTTTAACACTCCATATGGTGCGCTTTAGCTGTATTATAGCTGTGAGTGTGTGGATTGTGTTATATTGTTTGTTTGATTTTGTGTTTTGGTTCTCCATGTTTATTAGCCTCTGATTGGAACCAGTCACTTGATGCACCTGTTGGTGATAACACCACAGACACTTGTTGTTGGGGGGTGAAGTTTAAACAGAAAATAGGAATGCTGTGCTGAACCACATTATCAAATTAGACAAATGATAATTAAATAAATAACATATTTGGCCATTGCAACACCTCTGCCATGATGAACCTAGCAGGGCTCTTATGGGCATCTACAAATAATAAAATTTTATCTTGGTTGTAGTTGAATAAATTTTAGCTGGACTGGCTGAGTGTAGATTCTACTTTGATAGTAGTTTTAGTTAAAGCAGTGATCCAACTCTGATACTTAGGGTGTACTGTCCTGCATCTGTCCCTGCTCCAGCAAAACCTGCCTGTTTTTTGTCAGTGAGTTTGACTTGCGACAAGAAGCTGCCTTTCATGTCAAGCAAACATGCATAATTGTGCAATTTGTGTTTTATTATTTAATAAAACACCTTATAAGAAGACATGCTTGAAAGCAAATATGACTTTACAGTTTAAAAACTTATGTTTTCCTGCCAGGTTTGTCATCAGACTCACCATCATGATGTTTATCCTTTCATTAATTCCCAACCTTTCACTTTGCTGACATTCATCACTGTGATCAAGTGTGACAGGAGCAACAGAACCTCAGATCCAAATCAGGTCCAGAGTGACTTTTAGAGACCCATTAAGAGGCTCGCTGATGATGCACACAGCTTATTAAAAAGAACAGCAGTACTCATAAATCTTTGCATATTAAAGTGTTTTATTCCCTTTTGTTTTCCACTCTAATCAGAGAATATTTGCTGTGAAAGGTGCTGCTTTTCCCGCAGAGCCAGAAGCTTTCTCCAGCGCAGGTCAGAAAAGGTCTGAGATCCACCGATACGTCAGCATATCTCATCGGCCATCATGTCTGGTCGCTGGAGATGATAGAGCCGCCTCTGAGCTGAGAGGCTTTTAGCCACTGCATGGGTCAGACGCCCCCATCGTCGTCGTAAAAGGCCGGCGTAAATCTCTCCACCGCTGTTCTGCCAGCTGATCAATACTGATCTAAAAGTGATGAATGAGAGCTCAATGGACTCCATCTTTTCTTCTTCACGCAGTGGGACCAGAATTTTTTAATCTCTCTATCATAACATTGTTTGTGGTTGAAATGGAGAGGTCATGGAGATAAATCAGATAATCATTGGGTTTTACAGTACACTGATGTCACTGTGTTTCACAGCTAATGTCTGAGGCTTTGAGGGCTGCAGGGGTCAAAAACAGATTCAACCCCTAGCAAAAATAATCTGAAATCATTAATAATGAAATCATTAATAGCTGGTTTCTTACTCTGTAGAAAACTATTTAACAGCTGTAAAATTGTAAAATAAATGTGTAATAGTCTTATATTTTCAATATAGGAAACAACAGATTGATCTTTAATGACATCATTCTCCAAATGGCTCTGTAGTCATTAGTTTTGAAAGAGTTTAAATGAACTATTTGGTTAACAGGAAACAAGACCCCAACATTAGAACTGTCACCTGAAACAATGGAAAGAAATATAAGCATCCTTCAAGCAGTTGCAGTGCAGACTTTTTTTTTTTTTTTTTTCCAGAAAACTGAAGTGTATGACATCCATTTGTACTAAGCTCTGCTCTTGTGACTTTAAACTTTCTACTTTGTTTTGAAGATGTAAATAATTCCACTCAGAAACTCAGGAGAGTGGTGTTTTCTGTATTTCCAGTTGTGCTTTGACCATTAGCTCTGAGGTACTGGTGAAGACCTGAACTGGGAACACAGCAAACAACTGAGTATATGACTGGTAAGGTAAGGAGCTGATGTGCATTATCTCTTTCACTGCATTGTGTTCAGTTTAAAAGATTACCCATGGGTCATGAGCATCATTTAGAAGAGTGGAAAAAACTAATTTTGCATATTTGAGTTGAATATTAGAGAAATGTAAATGTGTTTTAAAAAATTCTCTAATGCTAGGTAATATAAATTCAACATAGTATCTGGATATTTTTGTCACTTTACAGATCCCTGTGGCTGCATAAGCATTGTTTTATAGTACGGCTGTAAATTGAGCCAGTGTTGTTCTATAAAAGCTGCCTATTACATAATGTTTGAGCTGCTACTGAGACAGTGTGTCATCAGCAGGTTTGTATGTCTGTGAAACATGGCCTGAAAACTTCTCATCTCTGCCTCGAGCACCTAAAGGCAATTCCAAAAGAGTGGTGTCAAGAAGTTGGAGCCTTCTCTACAGTGAAGAGCTTCAGGTGATGAAAGAAAGATAAAAAAGAACATGATCTACAGGTGGAGCCCGATGGTGGAGCATCAACTAACCAGCAGGTCGTCACAGGCAGAAATCCTGAGAAGACTGAGAAACTTGCAGAGATTTGGAGAGCCATGCCATCTGCTGTTGGTATCCCACTGTGTATTATCAAGTCTAAAATCACTTCAACTATCTACCAGGAAATTTTAGAGCCCTTCATATTTCCTTCTGCTGACAAGCTGTACGGAGATGCTGATTTTATTTTCTATCAGGATTTGGCTTTCGCCCACATTACCAAAATAACTAGTAACTACTTTAACGACAAAGGTATTATGAATACAATTAACAAGTAATTGACTATATCCCACTAAGAGCCTGTGTGGTTTTGTCAAGAGAAAAACAAGACACACCAAGCACTTTACACATGCGGATACTTTTTAGTAGCCTAAGATTTTTGCATGAGTAATGCTTTTTCTATTGGTCTTATGTGATTATCTGACTTTTGGCACTTGCAAGCCGTACTAATTGTGATTTAACAAAAACGAATAACATTTAACGAGTTTCATTTTTTACCTGAACATTCAGGTTTACAAGGATTCTCCTAAACCTTCTGACGGAAACTCTGATTGACACAAGGCTTTCATCTGGCTGAATCAGTTCTCTGAAGGTCCTGCAGGTTTTTAAGCAAAAATAAAAATCTGCAAAAAGTCACTTAGTGTGAGGACTTTGTTTATTTGCCTCTTTTCTTAAGGCTCAAAGAAAGACCCGTCCCTCTGAGGTGACCTTTTCTTTGATTGCTGGTGTTTTTAAGGATCTCTCTCTAAGTGCAAACTGAACATAAAACGTCCTTCTTGTTGCCCTTCGTCTTTTCATCATCATTTTAAGCAAAACATATGTCTTTGTTGCACACTCTGCTCCTCTTGTAACTCACTCAGAAGCCATTAGTGACCTTTGTAGTTCATAAAAAACCAACATGAACCTCCAACACCGTCATGGATGTGTAACACATAAAAGGACAGAGCTAAAGTTCAGCTGAAGCGTTACAATGAGCACCAGTTGTTTTTCCCAGTCTCAACCCTCAAGTTGCATTTCCGTCCCTCCACCCACTCAGCAGCTCATAATGATAAAGCCTGAGAATTGAAGCCATAAATTACCTCCTAATGTTGAGAAGTGTAATGATTAATCACTCCACAAAGTCTCCACTGAGGACACACAAAGACATGTCTCCAGGTGCCAAGCAGCTCCTCTGTGCTTGGTGCTGATGATTTACAGCGCGTCCGGGCGGCTGCATTCAGCCTGACTGTCAGCTGCTGAATCGGAAAACGCTTCGGAGATGCCAAACTGACAAAGAGTCTGCCGCACCTGTGAAAAGTTGCACCGTGGACACGTCTCGCCGATGACGACGAGGCTCTCCACTGCCTCTTTCAGTCGGAATAATGGCCATCCGGTCAGTGACGTGCTCCATAAATCAAGCAGACGGCTGGTTTGTTTACCCACTGGGGGTGTGGAGAGGTCTGAAACAGCAGTATCTGTCCCCACCAGCTGTTCCCTCTGAAGCTAATCTCGGGTTTCCAACTTTTTCGCTTTTTATTCCGCTCCTTCATTGTTCTCATCATAACGAGTTTGGGGCTGAACTTTACCTCGGTGCTTTGCTGCTTTTATTTCCGCTTTCATTTTCTATCTCTGTGTCAGACTCCTGCCTCTGTGTGCTCTCATTTATTCAACAAATGTCTGCGTTTACTGATTTGTTTTCTGGGGGAGCTTTAAGGAATGATTTTTTCCAAAGTCATAGCTGGAGGTAAATTAGAGCATTCTTGACTTACTCTCTCAACTCTTCAGGTTTGTTAGTTTTTACTTCTCTGTGGGCAACAGTATCAGTCACTGCTTCAGGACATGACCAAATATGCCAATTTCAGTGGCAAATCTTCAGAATTACAACTTCTTGACCATTTAGGGTTCCTCAGTTTTTATGCTCATTTTAAGAATCTGTTGCAAAGGGAAAAAAAACTTTCATTGTCTACTGTGAAGAGAGTTTCACATTAACTGACGGAGTCTAAGCAAGAAAGTTATCTCTTTCCAGAAAATCTATACTTTCAAGCAAGCATGACGGAAATTTTCAACTGCCCATATGGACAACCCAAATTACATTGTATAGTCAAATATGAAAAAGATGGATCTGTTGAGCCATAAAGTCAAGAAGCATGTTTCAAGGAAGCATCCTGAGGTTTTTATAAAATCTATCCAGCAGAGTACTGCCAGTATCATGCTGCAAAGCTGGCAGTGTTGCTGTTTTGCAAGTTTGCAAACCTTGCACAACTTTCAAGTTATGCAAAGTTCCTCCAAAGTCATCAGATGTTTTTTTTTTAAATCAACAGCTTGATAGTTGAAACACATTTGAGTTTTCAAATATGACAATGATCCAAACCACGCATGATAGCTGTGTATAGGACCACCTCAGACAGGCTGAAGTTGAATGGCGGTAAAGGCCTTCCAGGTGACCTGCTTTCGGTTCTGTTGACTTCTTTTAAACTGTGCTTAAAAGCCAGATGTGTGTCATAAACTACTTAAACAAATTTCCCAGAATTTTCTTGAGTTCATAACTGTCGGTTGGTTTCTGAGATGTGTAGTTTTCAGCTCCATAGTTGGCTGCTGATTTTTGTTATTACTACATGATAATAATCATGTAGAAATATGAAAATCTGTTTTTAACTTAAGATTTTTGTGTGCAAAAGCAGTGATGATTTCCAAATTAAACTGAAGTAAATTCACATAGTCCACTCATTCAAATTCCACATCCTGAGATCAAATCAGCATCTAGATGGTTGGAACCTGGATGGTATTACAACAACACCATAATCCCAAACATATAACAGAACTGGTTGCCACAATCTGTGTTTTTCTGTGTATTTATTTCGAGTTTTCTGTGTCTCTGAGTCTCCGTGTTGTCCTGTCTCCCCTTGATTATTCCCAGGTGTGTCTCGTTCCCTGATTACCTCCTGTGTATTTAATGTCTCAGCGTCTCTGTCGGGTCCTTGTCGTTAGTCGTCTTATTTTGTGTCTGTTCTGCCGTGAGTCTCGTTCGGTCCATTCGTACTCTCTGTTGCTACATGTGTTAAGCCTTAGTTTCCTCTCAGCAGTGTGGGATTTGGACTTGTGTATCTTAGTTGTGTTCAGTTTCCTTTGGATTATTCTTCATTAAAACCTTCATTATTCATCTTACCTGGGTCTTCTAGCATCTGCCTCTCCGCCACTTCACCCCACATCATGACACTGGTTCTCTTATGAGCAAATGAGCACTAAGCTGCTGGAGTACCCATTATGAAGCCTTCTTCTCAACTCTATTGATAATTTGTACATAGAATGTTTTCTAGCTCAGTTTATTTCTTGTTCAATTAGTTGAATTGTTTAAGCTTCATTTGAGTTTACAGCTTTATTTTTTTATTTCTTGGTTCTATGTTGTCTGTTGCTTTACTGTTACTTTTTCTAATGCTTCAACTTCAGCCTTTGGTGATGGATGGAAATATCTGCTCTCTGTTTAAGATAAAAACTGTGTCTGAAAATGATACACCAGATTTTCGTCCCCCTCCTTTAGTTACTGTTTTGTAATTTTAAAGAGTAATCTTGACTTCCAGTGGTAGCTGCATATTTGAACTCTGGCTCTGTTTGACAAAGTGCAATAGATGAAAAACCAAACTACTTGCTGTAAATTGGAGCTTTAGTTATCAAATCCTACAATTTGGAAGGACTCTGGTTTAAGCAAAGTATAATCATTTTTAAGCCAGGGAAAGTTTTTGATCTTTTTAAAAATTTTATATTTTCACTGACAATTAACCAGATTTTTTTTTAACTCCAACTGTTTGTGAGATAATCTGTCAGACTGCCGCTGTGCAGCTTCCATGCTTTTAAGTATTAAATGATTAATCTGCATTCGGCGAACTGTGCTTGATTTTTTGGTGGAAGCTTCTCTAAATGAGTAAAAATTAAATAGAGTATACTGAACACTGTAATTATGCACAAGGTATAAATTATTTATTCTACACTGCAACATTTTCAGCATTTGTTTTTCTCTGCTTTCTGCATTTTCCACATGGTGACGAAAGCTTGTAATTGATTCGAAATCCTTAGCGTCAAAACAGACAAAGGGGTCATCTATTATCCACCCCCAATGTCCCTCTCTTCTTCTCCTCCTCTCCTCGACCCTTCTTTGGAGGTCACCCGTTAAAAGGAAACTCTGGGGACGACATGAAGCTCTCTCCTTCATGGGCCATGCTCCACTTCTCCAAAGCCGGCTAGGGGTTGGGGCTAATTGGCGAATCCACCAGGGAGTCCTCCAACTGCCGAGACGTCCAGCGAAGGGGTCCTTTCGCATGCATGAAATCTGCCTGAAAATTAACCATATTTAGAGATGAAGGAGGAGGGGGTGGTCTGGGAATGCTGGTGGCTTTAGAGGACATGGTAGACGTGACTGCCTTGATAGGAGTGGGTGGAAAGTTCTGAACCTCTCTGTGAGCTTTTATGCAAAAGATTTAAAATAACTATGAATGCCCCTCGAACCCCTCTTATGACCATATTTGTGCGGGATCACTGATGTAAGGCATGGCGTGTGATGTGCTGGAGAGCACAGCTACATCCAGAACAGCTTCAGCAGAGGCTCGACATAATTGACAGGCAGAGCTGAACTGCTTTGTGTGAGCCTCCACCAGCAGCTCTTTGTGTTTATCAGCACAGCCGATCGATGGCCATCTTAACCCTCGGGAGAGAGAGGCCAGGACGGATGAAAAGTAAAGACTCATCTTTTGTTGTGCGGGCAGCTCTGTCCAGTGCCAACGGCAACACTCCCGACGGGCCTGGCTCACAGAAATATGAAGGATTGCAGTCATGACAAAAAGCTGGAATAAATATTTCTATTTTCCCTCAACTATCCCCCAATGCAACCCCACTCTGTGGTTTCAGAGGAAATGCTTTCAAATATTTTGGTTGGGCTTTCACTTTGAGGCTCTCTTCAGTGACCCATTTGAGCCCAGAGGGACCGGGGAGGAGAGGGAAGCCAGAGGAGAGAAGCCACAGTGTGACACAATCGGATTTGATCATGGGAGCCAATCTAAAGCATGAACCAAACCAGCACTCATGCAGGCTATAAACCACAGTGGCACTCTTCTGCTGCACGGCTTTATTGTTTCACTGTATGGAAGTATTCCTGCTGGAGTCCTTCTAAAGGACTTTTTTCTCTTGCTTACACCTCCAAAAGTTTCCAAACTTTTCAGGTTATCAGAGGAACATAAGTTATTTGCTGTCTGACAGTTTTTAAAGTCTATTAAAAAAAAGACAAAATAGTATACAATAAAGAAAACTTGGAGCAGTAAAAAATACGATTTTGCAATATTACCAATAATCACAACAGCGTATATGAAAAATACTCCTTCAGTAGTGTGCAGTCTTGTGTTGGATAGACAGCGCGCTGAGCGTGCAGCTGTGTTTAACAAACAACAAGCGGCAGCCAGTTCAACAGACAGTGAAGCCGACCCTGAGCAGAAACCAACTAGCCGACCTCGATCACCACTTCATGGTACAGTATTTAAGGTGAAAAAATTATTGTCACATCATATCAAAAAGACCAAAGCACTTCAGGAGCTCATGGTAGAGAAAAAAAAAGGTGAAAAACAGAAAAAAGTATTGTTTGTTGAATATAACGTTGTGTTTCTAGCTTAATTGAAGCAGAAGGTAGAGAGAGCATAGCATTACGTGCAGCAAGTAGACAATTAGCCAAAGTTAGTTTGAGGATAACTGAGTAATCATGCAAATTAAAGAATAGCAAGAGTTGCCATCAGTGACTCCCAACTTAGAGGAAATTTAAAAGTATTCAAGTGCAGAAATAACTGGCATGTTTTTTTTCTACGGCCTGCTTCTTTGACCATCATCTGTCTACTTTATTAACCAGTCGTCTTCCAACACTAGACCTGACCTGGGTGATATGATCCAAAAATCAGATTTAATTGAAAGCTGAGGGTGAAGTAACCTATCATCACTATTTTGATAAATATTTATTAGTTATGTGGATATAATGTTTGATGATGGCACTTGACAAAATTAATTGTCTGTTACCGGTTTTCACAACTGTTGACTGTATTATCTGTTTTCATGGTATAAACCACTTTGCTTAGGCATTTTATTATCAAGGCTGAAAAACTTTGTAAGCTTATCTGTAGTGAACATCTAAAAGAGACAACCACGGACAATCATCATTCAAGCAGAGAATAATGTAAACTAATGAATTAATTAGTGATGTCGTACGATCTTACACTGAGAAGTTTAGAAAAATTCTTTACTGGGAAAGAAACTCAGTAAGAAATAATTGGTGCCAGAATTACTGTTAAAACTTTAACTCCCTTTGGACAATCGGACATTACTAATTACTTTCTTAAAACATTTCACAAGGTCGTGGTGTAGTGAGAGTCGAGTCTTTGACCATCGCTCTTTGACCAATCTATTTCTTCCAGAGTCCTGAGTCCCCTAATGTACTTTTTTCTCCTCAGTTCACAGGCTTTATTTTTGGATTTAGATCAGGAGATATAAATGCCCATGGAGAAGAGTTACTTTTCTGTCTGTTTAGCAGTTTCTGTGTTGATTTAGTTATATGTTTTAGGTAATTAAATATTAAATAAACCATCTAATGACATTTTGGTTTTTCTTCAAGATTTCACTAGATTTAAGATTGAAGAGTTCATGAAACATGAGGCGTTCTTACAAGAGAATCAGGTTCTATAAAAACATGCTCACACTCCATTCTCCATCTTATTTCACAGTTAGCACCACATCCTTTCTGTCGTATTCATCCAATGTGTGGTGCAAAATTTAGATCCTCTTGGATTACTTGTTAGGAAAAAGTTATGTGTTCACTAATTTATGTACGTTTTTCTGAAGGTAGGACATAAAAAAGATTTTAACAGTTCACATGTAGATAGTATTAAATGGTGGTTATAAGATGCCATTCCTTCCTTCAATTCTGGATTTTTTATTTTTTATTTCTGGCTCTCTTACCACCCTACTAGCTGTGCAATAATATACAGTTGGGTCCTTGCCCAGTCTCCCTGTCACAGCTCCAGCTAATTAAAACTTTTTAAAGTCTTTTTTTTGTATGTTGTGAGCAAATTAAGCTGTTTTCTTGTATTTTTTATTGACTAATGTAGATGAAAACACTTCTGCCTTACTTTAATGGCATGGCTTTATTTCTCTCCTATATTCAATAATGGCTTTTGTCTTATATTATTGGGCATTCTTTAGGGAACCAAAAAACTGATTTCTAATGAAAAAACTCTGATAACCTTTAATAAAAGAAAAACATACATTTTTAAAAATGCTTCGGTACATTTATGTTATAGGAATTGCAAGACTCTTATAATAGGAAGGTTGCGGGTTCAATTCCAGCTCCCACTACCGTTCAAATGGCAATGTGCCCCTTAACCCTTAAACCTGCTGATCTGCATTAATATGTGCATATTAGTGAGTGCTATTGGGTAAATGGGCCTATAGTGAAGAGCACTTTGATTGGTCAGTATGTAAAGGAAAGGGTGATGTACCAGAGTTTAAATGGTAAAGAATCCTCCAAATGACCATGGAGGGTTACCCATCATTGAAAGACAAGTCTGATCATCTACTGCTTTAAATTAATGGGTTTTTTAAAATAATACATAAATAAATTAATCACCAACCTGTTTCCAGAGCTTCTTACTCTAAACAAGAAACAGATTAAATGGACTCAATAAAGTGAGTGGGATTATTGTGGACAAATGTCTTATTAAAACACATGGAGAGCAATGTAAATAAATGTAATGTAAACTTTACATCCATGGTTTTCTTTAGAAGTTTCTCCTTTTTAATAAAAAAAAACATCCTTGCTTGATGTGTGGTTTCTGTCCAAGTTTACATCCTTCATCTTTGCTCAGTAACTTTTGACAGAAAGAAGATATACAGTCTCTAAGAGAAACTTTACTCTGCCTGTTAAATCTCAATGAAAAACCATCTAACCAGGCATCTCTTTAAATCTATCAATCTGACTGTTTTATCCTCCAGTAAACTGGATTTTTTCCCTTTAATATTCACCTTAGAGGATTTTATTTAGTCTCCTTTGACACTCTCTGAATCTGCTATTCTGAGAAGTGAGACGTTAAATAACCATGTTGCTGCGGGTGAGGTGTTAGAAATCCCTGCAGGGTTCCAGCTCTGTGGGTTTTTTACCGTCACTGTCCAACTAGTGTCTCCACTGATTTTATTTACAACTGTGGGTAACTTTTTATGCATCACTTTAGTACTCTACAGTAAAAGGCTTAATAAAAGCAATGTATTGAAATACCTTTCTTGTGATACTTTCCTGAGTTATTCCCATGCCAAAAAATATCATCATCTCCTCCCATTTGAATGTACCCTGAAGACCTTAAAGAACTACATTCTGATCTGAAGACCAAGGCAGCTTGGCAGATGTTTTATGATGTTGAGGAACAGCAACTCTACCCAAAAGATCCCTGATTGATGTAGCTCTGCTTCCAATCCACCCACAGAGGACGTTCATTTCAGCTTTTGTTCAAGGGTCATGTTCCTTAGGTCTTGATTCATGTTCATGAACATAGGTAAGGGTACATGTGTAACGTCCAGAACATCACCTCTTAGATCAATTTCTTCATCACCATTAGAAACAGGGAAATGCCAATATTGCAGACAAAGCATCAATCCATTTATCCATGTGCCCTTCCATCTTACCATTATTCAGCAACAAGACCCAAGATAACTGAGCTTCTTTTCTCAATGGGGAGACTTACTGCCAACCTTCCAATAAGATTGAAAATCATGACTTCCCTTATAAAGGAGTTTGTTATATTATCCATCATGTGTTTTAACCAAGCAGCATCAAATGATAGAGCTTTAAAGCAGTTTTAACCTACTGAGTCCTTCACTTTTTGTCTGAGGAGGCAAATGGACCACATCATCTCCAAAGGCCAAAAACAAGGGACTGAACTTCTCAAAAACACTGTTGACAGAAGAATTCAGAGACCTTCCAGTCATTACTCAATAGAGATCCTCAAGAAAGACTTGGAGAGTTCTACAGGTGGGAGAAATGACTGGTTCTTTCTGCTAGACTCATGTTCCCATTGGATGGATGATGGATAAATGCCTTGCAGTCATTTAATGTTGACTCTTTATTGCTACAAAATACATGCTCTCTTTCCTTTGGCCCTTCCCTGCTTTTGTTTTTCCTGTCTTTTTTTCTTCCTTCATTGCTTCCAGAGTTGGCTGTGTTTTCAGTGTGAACCAGTTTTCCAGTTGTAACACTTGGGAGATTCTGGCAGCTTTATTTTGTAATTTTCTCCTGCAGAGGTCAAATCTGAGAATTGTTACTCGTCATTTCAGTAAATGAGCTGAACTGAAGCTGCAGGGTCAACACTTCTACTCTACTACATCTTCTTGTCTGGCAACGCTGCGGCCTTTTGTCCTCATCTTGTCCACTGACAGGAAGCAGCGTTCCAGGGTTGGTACCTGCCACAAAGCGTGACATGTTCACAAAGCAAGCCTGGACAAGCAGATTTCTGAAGATCCACACTCACAATAAAAGGAGGTTTTTAGAATGAAAGCCCACAATGAGGCTGCTATCTGCTGCTCTTTGTTGAAGCAGAAAAGCAGCAGGTTTTCTATTCTATTATCTGATAGACGGAGGTCTGCTGTGGACAGATCAAATAGCCAAGACAAGGAAAAACCACAGTCACTGCTGCTATTTGTTTTTATTCTGTAGATGTAAAAAGTCTCCTTTGCGAATGTTAGCTTCCTTTTGTTGCATTAGAGACATTGCATCACCATTTACACTTTCCAAAGAAACACATTGTGCTTTCTTTGTTTCCATCAACACACCTCAGAAAACCATTTGGATTTCTAAAGTCAATACTTTAACCAAATGTTCTCCAGCAGTGATCACAAAATTTTCTGTTTTCTAAATAGTTTATATTTAGAAAACTGTTGTACTTGATTTAAAAAAAAAACTCAAACATTTAGCTGTAGACACTGCTAAGAACAAATATAAGTGTTACAATTAAAACCCTTTATCGATGTTCTTTCCGCACAAAGTCGAGATTAGGTGATCTGCAAAAGTTATTCATCACTTTGGCTGTGTGTCCGTACAGCTCTGGTGTTTTGGGAGACCAGAAACAATCATATGTGAAAGCAAGAAGGTCTTCGGTTTGAATCTTGACGTGGAATCTTTCTGCGTGGAGCTTTCATGTTTTCCATGTACATGCATGGGTTTTCTGCAGGTACTCCCCGGTACTTCCTCCCACTGCCCAAAAACATGACTGCTGGGTTAATTACTCTAAAAATCTCCATAGGTGTGAGTGTGTGCATGTATGGCCATTTGTTTTGTATCTCTATGTTGCCTTTTGATGGACTGTCTCTCTCTCAGTGACTGCTGAAGATAGGCACCAATCTCCCTGTGATCCCGCAAGGATAAGTGGGTATAGGCAATGAATGAATGGATGTACAAAATGATGGGGGGAAAAACTCAACCACAGTATCCATTGTTAGTGGTCATAGTTGGATGTCTGGTTAGATTCAAGTCATCCAGGCAAAGAAATCATTGATTTGCATTTCATAAATACAGGAACCTGACATAAATGTCAGGAAGCCAGATTAATGGAAAGCAGATGCAAATAATTAATCTGGCTAGCAGAATGTGAAAAGATCTCTTCTGAAAAAAATGCTTTCTACATTTTTTTCTTCAAAAAGACTGATGAAATAAAAAGATTGCACTGAGTTACAGAAGCTGGTGCGTTATACAGCTAGAGCCACATGAAAAGAAAGAGAACAGCCTAGATGAAAATCAACATTTATCGACTTTGTCACTAATATGACACCAGAGATAGAGGAAGACTCTTGATTCTCTAAATGTTGTTGGCCATTGAAGGAAAAAAAGCAAACACAAAAGGCCTCATGATGAGCCAGAAAAAGCAAATATTCATAAAAAATGTGAGATGTTTCAACAACACAGTGCATCCTGCTCTTCCTGTTCAGCTGAAAGCCGAGAAGATATTTTGAGCGAAATACAACCTCTCATCGGTTTAAAGCTGTTCATCATTACCACTCCTCTGTCTCTTGTTCGGGGCGTCTTCTCTTGCAGCTCGTTGCATTAAAAATTGAAAGCCTCCTTTGTGTCGATGCAGAGGGAAGGGAGCGACAACGCTCTTTTAGTGCTACTTCTGCGCTCTTGAAAAGCCAACATCAATGAAACGGGAAAGGGAAAAAAAGAATTTATAAAAGAGTGGGTAAAAAAAAAAGGCGACATAAAGAAGTTGTTCTCTGTTTGTTTTTAATGCAGGGATGTTAAAAAAAGCTGCCGCGGTGCTGTGGTTGTGGTGAGACGAACACGTAAAGTACAAGATGTTAGATCCTTCTCCCTGAGGAGTCTGACATGGAAAAAATAGGGAACATAAAATCCCAGCTTTTGTCTGTGCATCCAACAACCAGATCTGTTTACAACTATAAAACTCAGGAATTATGATGGTTACCATTATAATTTAAATGGACAGACCTCCAGGTACAAACTGAGGATGACATGAAAGTTAATTAGACTTGGGATGTCATGAGTGTAGCTGTGGATTTACTAGGTGCAGCTAGCAGGCCTATCGTTTGTTGTAAAAAAAAAAAAAAAAACATTTTTATCTGTTAACAGTTTTTTTTTCTCTCCATTGGGTTAAGTTAAAGAAAGATTTGAGAATATCCAACCTAAAAGTTCTTTTATGAAACTTAAAATATCCTGGTTGATTCATTTGTTACTTTTGGGGTGATCCTTTGCAATTCTTTAGTATCCGGAAGCCTTTCCAAGCCATCAGCTCATCCCAAATGTTGCAGCGAGGTTTCTGATAAGAATTTCTCTCTGATGAAATACTTCTACTGCTTAACTTCTCTCCTTTGGAATTCAGACCAGAATTTAAAGATCTTCCACTTACCAACATTGCTCAGATCTGACATCAAGATTAACAACACTGATTATCTCTTAATCCTGGCACTTCTACTGCAGCAAACTGGCGACCTGTCCAGGGTGTACCACACCTCTCGCCCGAAACGTTCGCTGGAGATAGGCACCAGCAACCCTCCCGACCCGGCTTGGGACAATGGTATAAAGAAAATGGATGGATGGATGGCACTTATATATAGCGCCAGTGAAATAGATGTGCTAGCAGGAAAAGTGAGCAACCATAGGATTTTTGAGTTTGACAAGGCAAACTTGGAGTCTCTTCAAAATTCATGGTTCATTTCAGGTCTGGTGGAACACAAAAATGTTCCAAGGAAGGAGCAGTCATGGCTCACTGATGGTTTATTGATGTACCTGTAGAATTGCATCTGATCCAACAGAGTGGTCCAATCCAACAGACAAGCTACTGTAACTAAAATTGCTGTAAAAGGTAATGCTTGCTCTGATAAGAAGATGTCAGAATAGTGTTTTACATATGGGGCTGCATACCCATAGAATAGTCATGTTGATCCAAACCCTACAACAATGTGTACGTGAGCATCAGTGCTGGACCCTGATGCAAGAAGTTGCCTGTGTCTGAGGAATTACTAAAAGGAATTTAGTTCCTTTTAGTATTATTGCAGATCATGAACTCCTTTTGATGAAAGTGGAATTCCAGGATTGTTCTGGTGTCTTAAAGCAGGAGAATGAGTCTAGGAACCTACAGTCACTCAGGATTCAGAATTGTATCTTCCTCCAATGTGTTTGTTTCCTGAGACAACGTTTTCTTATTTAGTATTTTATGACAGACATAGCGTACTCATCCTCTGACCTGGGTCCTAACCCAACACAACAGTGACTGGGTTACACAAACATCGCAACTATAAAGAAGTACTGGACAGAATATTTTTTCTACCTGAAAGAATGAGTTTCCTAATCACAAAAGGAGAATTGAAACTCTTTTTCAAGATTGCAGAGAATTCAATCAGCTCTTATCAGGTCTGCAGCTTCCAGATTATTTCCCTCAGTTAGGAACCTTTGAAAGATTGAAGTCCTATTAAACCAGACTCCAGCACTCAAGATGGAAGTGCAGTTGTTTAACTTTAGGAAGGAAAGGGCATTTACCTTTATCCAAAGATAGACTGTGTTTTTAATATGTTTTTTTTAAGAGCTTAGTAATACATATATTTTAGATTTTTAGACTTTCACTTCCACCACAAAAAAACTTTGAAAAATAGCAACGGTAAATGTTTCCTTTTCTGCCTTTGTATTTCGAAGAGTGTGTAGTTAATTTTAAATATGTTCTGTCTGTTGTTTACTTATTTTGTCTTTCAGTTTTTCACTACATCACCAGCCTGTTATGTGCAAAATCCAGGACCGAACTGTGTTACTGACAGTGTATAAAAAAAATGGAGTTTCATTAATCTGGTTGTCTCTATTGTCAGCCCACAGCTGAACTGACGTCCTGCCTCTTTCAATAGCGCTGCAGACAGAACTGTTGTGGTTTTGCTGGTTAGGTAAGGTGCTTTTTGTTTGTAAAGTTTAATGCGAAGAGGGGGGCAAACATTTGAATATCATGTCCCACAAAATGAAGATGTGTGTGAAACATCTAGATAACATTAATCTAGCCATTGTTTTTTAGCTAGATTAAAATCTCTCTTCACAGACAGTCTGGGTTTCACCCATTTGCTTCAATTCCTCCAGTAGAATTTCAACCGGGCCAATCAGCAAACAGAAGGAGAATAGAATAGAATAGAATAGAATAGAAGTACTTTATTCATCCCAGCAGGGAAATTACTTCGCAGTTACAGCATAGAGACAAAACAAGACAAGAGACAAGACACAATAACAACGTCCGGTGTGTTGAGTCTGGAGTTTGGCTGTGTCAGAGCTGATGACGTCACAGGCCACCGCTGCATCAGCTGATGGGGGAATATAAATAGCGATCAAAATGGCGGACGTAAACTCCCTCGGTAAATAACACGCCCGCATTCCCACAGCCAGAAGTTCAATGTCCGGGCTACAAATCTGTTCCTTCACGTTAACATGACCGGGATTACACCACCTCTCACTCACATAAAGTGCAATCCCGCCGCCCTTCTTCTTCCGACTCTTGTAATAGTCCCTGTCCCCGCGCACCAAGGAAAATCCAGGAACCTCCTCGCTGTATTCCGGAATAAGCGAGTGCAGCCAGGTTTCCGTGAAGTAGAGATACTGCACTCCCAGTACTCCTTCTGGGTCCTAACCAGCGCCGTGAGTTCATCTGTCCTATTTCCCAAAGACCTCACGTTCCCCACAATAATCGCCGGTATCGCTGGCCTGCGCCGTCTCCTCTTCTACCTCCGTTTAGCTCCAGACCCGCAGCCCCGTCATCTCCTCCGTAACTCCTCCAGGACCACAGGCCCGTCTCCGGGCAGCAGCAGAGGCCCACACAGCGCAATCAGCCGTTCACGCGAGCAAACAATGCCGCTACTCCGCTCAGCGAGGTTCTCCGCAACCAAGAGTATAAAAAGTAGCAGAAGAACGCGGAGAACATCGACAGAACCACATCCAGCCATTGTAGAAAGCCCAACTGATGATCCATGGGTTCTTCAAAGCACGGATCCTTAATCGGTTACAGACACAGACACAGACAAACACGATGGGAGCTGCGTCTGCAGGCAGCCAGCTGCGCCGGCGCCATCTTGACGAATTTCGAAGTTGTGATCGATGACATCAACATTCTGCGCTGTTTTAGAATTGGTAAAAAATAGGCAGACCTGTTTTTAGCAATGGCAGTGGAAGAAGTGAACAAATCCGTCCAGTCCGCGTTGGCCACGCTTCCAAACATTGAATCAACATAAACAGCTGCCTCGATGGGCTTGGCAGTTCTTTTCTCACAAGGAAGGCAATTTCTGATAAGCTTTGTATGTAATGAGCACTACAGAGTCCACTCCTCCAGGAAGCGATTGTTTCCTGGCCCTCTGTACGAAGCCAATAGCACAGAGCAAGGGACTCATTTTGAATATCTATTACTTAGTTCTCTATATTGAACACAATGTTTAATGTGCAAAAACAGAGTCTGCTAGCCACTCTAAAACAGGTGTTATTTTAATGTGCTATCTATAAAACAAGATTTTTTTAAACTGGATTGCTTCTGTTAGAATAATAGTGATGATCTGTGTTATTTCAGAGCGATTAGTGCCCCATCTTTGTGTCATGATTTCCAGGTTGCGGTTCTGCCACAGGCTGAAGTGGAACATCAACCCTGAAAATGTGGCTCAGGTGGTAGAAGAGGCCACCCACGACCTGCAGGGATTTGAATTGATCTCCTCTTAATGCTTGACTGAGAGTACTCTTGAGTTGCTCCAGCCTGCCGTGCAGCTGTGTGAGCATGTAGGCGTTCTGTCCGTTAACCCCTTTAAGCCTCAGGCTATTTTGGGGCATTTCCACCTGGAAAAATAAACACCCACAGATACAGCCAGTGACATTTCTAAGGCTCTACCGGATTAGAAACACCAGAGAACTCAGAAGATTCACAAAGTAGATAAAATTAGGGGTAATCCACCTAGACCATGGGGCTATTGCTAATAGTGTTAATGCAACTTCCTCTCAATATTCTTATCTGCATTTCTGATACTGACACAACAGTAATGACACATAAAGATGTTGTATAGTCTGATCATGAACCATGATCCCTAGTATGTAAACTGGAATAGAATAGGTGAAACCTATCTCACCGTGAACCACAATAGCTATCAGTGTAGAGGAATCATAGCAGAGTAAATGCTCTGGTGATGAAGGAAAGAACATTTTGCAAAATAATGGTAAGGTCAAGTGATATTTGTTGGAGTAATGGTTCCTTGAGCATTTGTTATGTGTTGCTGCCTCAGAACGTTTTTTTTTTTTTTTTTTAGTTATACTGCACAGCAAGCACACTGGTGGAGAGGTTATGATTCAGGATTGTTTTGCAGTCAAAGAACCTGAGCTGAATCAAGTCACTGATTCAGCCTATTTACCGAAGTATTATTGAGTCAAATGTAAAGCCATTTGTCTGACAGCTGACAAGACTGGGTTATCAACAGGATAATGATCCCAAGCATAGCAGTAGATATTTAACAGAAACACTGAGAAAGAAAAGAATCAGTATTACAATGGCCTAGTCAAAGCTGTAATCTGACTAAAATGCAGTGGTTGAGTGTTAAGGAAAATCTTAATGAACCAATGTTAGAAAGTTGATCAAAGCTCCTCTACAGTGTTGAGGGACAATGAAAAAGTCAGAAAACACCAGAGAGTTTTATAGTAACAAGTGGTTCAACAAACTGAAATGGGGTGGAATTGGTTTTCTCATGACTGTATATTGGGGTCTTGAGATATTTATACTCATTGTTACTTTCAAAATCTGGACATAATAGGATATGTTGCATGTTTTCAAAAAAATTTAATTAAATCTTAAAAAGATAGCAGATGAATGCAAAGACCATGACAGAGAGCTTTTCAGGAGACTAAATGTTTACTGATTGAGAGCCTGGGCTAGAATACAAGCTTTCTGCACACTGAAATATGTTTTGATTTCATCACTGGTTGTATCCACTTGACAATATACAATTACAACTCCCAGTTTGAAGATTGCAAAAAACAAACTTTCCATTATGACATGTAAAGAAAGAGGAATCATTGGTTCGACTGAGTGCCATTCACGCTTTATTCAGTGTCCATCCGCCTATCGCTCTTCCTGCAGTCCTGACAGAAAGCATAAGAGGGCAATCTCCCCCCAGGAAGTCAGGCAGTGTAGTGAAGTGGGTGGGTGGTAGCTGTGATTGACAGCTCCAGCACTGAGTTGCCAGACCCCCCACTGAAGAGGAGCACACATGAGGAGGTGCGATGACTTGAGGACACACGCAGCTTCGTGTTGGGAGGCAGTAAGAAAAGGCAGAAAGATGCTGATTTCTTTGTCGCATCTCCCCGACGCGCCGCTGAGTCGACTGCAGCTTTTGGGTTCCAGTTTTACTGTTTAGTTTGACTCGCTCTTCTCTTCCTGCTCTTGATGTATCTGCTAAATCAACTGAGCTTCTCTGGTGATATTGTCAGAAAATCTGTTATGTGAGGGCTGAGCTGTAAGAGGCAGAAGGAGGACCCGGTTTATTGTCTGATGAAGAAAGTAGACATGTGAGTGCATCCTTACATCTGCTCAACATTTATCAAACTGCCTGTGATGGAAAACAGTTAAAACTGCCAATCCAATAAAGAAACTGTTAATTGAAAGTACTAGACTTCCACTTGCTTTCATTAGTATTCACTCCCTCTGTATTCTTTCACATTTTGTTTTATCATAGTAACAAACAACACTGTAAGTTGTAGTTTGTTACTACAACTTACAGTGTTGTTGTAAGAGCGATATATAAAGAAGTGCCTGAGAGTGATGTGAATGCAAAACGATAGTTTTTAAAAAAACATAACAGATAAAAATCAACATTTTTAGCATTCAATTGTATTTATGATCCCCAACTCAATACTTTGAAGAACCACTTTTTGCTGCAATTACATCTGAAAAGAATAAGAGGGCTGAAATCTTTGCTCCTTCTTCTGGCAAAATACCTGGAACTCAGGCAGTTTGGTTGGAGAGTGTCCTCGATTACCACTTTTCAAGTGTTGCTTCTCAATTGGCTTTAGGTTTGAACTTTGACTGGGTCACTCTCACACATACGCTTTACTCTAACAATTTAGTTTTAGCTCTGGCTGTGTGTTTGAGATGTTGTAGCAAGATGAATCTGCTACTCAGAACTCAAGGCCAGAGTAAAAAGGAGCCCAAAAATGATCAACTCCAAGCAATAATAAAAGCATAAAATAATTTGAAAAAAATATTAAATGTTTGAAAATATGGTACAAAATGAAATAAGCTGATCATTTTGCTTAAGGTAAAATAAAACAGTTTGACAAAAAGAACAGTGTACCTGTTATGGAGGAGGTGGTGGGGAGCCGGCAGGTCAGTCATCCTGAAGGATCCTAATTGAAATGCATTCATGTTGATAGTCTCTTTGGGATGTTCACCTATCGCTGGCCCTTTACAAACTGAGCTCACACATGAATTCTCTGATCCTCTTATTCCCCCAAAGATCAAGAACAGGCATTTATTCTCAGGTCAATGAGCTGCTTTTCACAGAGACCAGGATCATATCTTTAATTAAAACAGATTCAAGAGCAGTCATATTTCATGCTGGTTTGTCATTTTTCAACTAATGCACCAAAACAAAGTGCTTATCTCAGGGTCAATAGACACTTGGAATTCATCACCGAGAGCGTCAGACCTGTTTTCTGCATTGTGTTGATGAGGTGACGTCCTGAAGATGTTTTAAATGTCTCCATGCTCACACAGAATCTGGTGCCAGCAAAATTTTCCTAAAGGACTTTTTAAATTTTTTAAATCTCAGAGTTTAAAGACATCTATCTATATGAGAGACGGAAGATGAGAGGCACCCAGGAGTTGAACCTGCATCAGGGAACGTCTGACTCACCGTTGTGCAGACCAACGACTCCATCAGGGGTACTTTGAGCTGAAATGGATCATGATTCCTATTAAAACCTTTCTATCAGTTTCTTAGTCTGAAAGAGCCTGAATGACATGAGATATATTAACAGCCAGACTGACTAAAAGGCTGCGAATCAATGTCACATCAATGCAATCACACAGGTGCTATTTTCACATCAGACTGTAGCAGAATGGGGAACATGGAGGCAAAAGACCCAGAACAGAACACGCTGCTTACTGCACACTTGAGATTGGTTTTGAAATAAATACACACTTATGTTCTTTTGTATACTCCCGTGTCTGAATATTCACACTCAAACTTTTTCATATTTGGCCAGATTACAACCAAAACCTTTAATGTGTTCTAGTAGGATTATCAACAAGAAGTACTTCACGTCAGTAAACTGAAAGGAGGTCTTTCGACTGCAGTTAACAGTGCTATTTCCAATAATAACTTTACGGAACCTCATTTTAGTAGAATTCAAACAATTCTTGGTGTATAGGTCTCAAACAGCATTCTTCAAAGGGTTGGTGTCCTGCACATTTTACATGTCTCTCTGCTTCAGCACACCTGGCTCCAAAATTAGCTCATTAGAGAGGTCAGTAGAGCTTCATTGCATAATAGTGAGGCACCATTTAATTCAAGTGCGTAATCCAAGGGACACATATAAAAGTGGCAGGACTCTGGCCCTCAAGGAATTCAGTTTGAGACCATAGTCTTAGTGCCTTTAACACCTTTAGTAGCCTACAAGACACAATAAACTACAAAAGGAGGTAGACTCAGTAGAATACACTGATTCAGTTACAGATCAGAATCTTGTGTGTTTCTACTAGTATTTTTACAATTTATCTTTAGTGATGAGCTTCAAGTTTTTGAGGTGGAAAGCATTCCTTTGCATCACTCTAATCTTTAGCTTCATTCATAGATTTTCTATCAGATTCAAGACAGGACTCTGACTGGGACTCTCCAGAATGTAAATATTACATCCAGTCAGAAGAAATATGTTGGTTAAATCAAAATATTTAAACCTAAAACTGCCTGCGCTATGAATACTGCAGAAGGTAACTTTTATCAGCATATGTTTTTGTTGTTTTTATTTTACAGGTTTGTTGAAACTGTCACTATGTCTTGACAGTGTAATGTGAAACAGATAATCTGTGAAAAAACAACAAGGCCTTTAATTCCCTCCCTGTGGTTCTACTGCCATCTGCAGAACTATATCACGCCCACTCAGAAACAACCAATCAGAGCCAGGAGGAAGGTCTTAGCCCTGTCAGTCATGCTTGTGTGATTGACAGTTTTAAAGGTTACTGCAGCTTTAACTGTAAAGAGATTCGATTTTCAGCTTGTGACAGTTTTCATCTTATGATATGACGTTTTTCATGCACCACCTCAACTCTCAACTTTTCAACTTGACAGAAGGGTCAGTCCAACCACCCTCCAGAGTATCCAGAGGAAACTCCTTTTTTTTGCACACTAGCTGATTAGTTTATTTTAGTTTGTTAGTTTATTTAAAACAAGGACATTGTGCAAGGAAAATTAATGAAATATGCTTAGCATGAGATTCAGATTATGCTAGTTTCCATCTGTAGTCCCTGAGCAGGTGAGTTATTAAAACTCATTACTACAGCATATTGTAATGTAGGAGCTGAAGGCTTTACCTTGTAGCTCATTTCTTTTTTTTTTTTTTTACCACCAAACAACGGTTCAGTGAATCCATCATTGTAGAACCCAATCAGCTGTCGAAATACTGATTTAATTTGCCATCCTTTGAAAACAAGACACACTGAGCTACTGAACCTCCTCCTTCTGGGCCAATGACTTCTTCCCAAGTCAACGGTGGTAATTCATCATTCAGTTTATGACCCTAGATTTAGTTTTAAACAGTCTAATCTTCATCTAGAGCATCTTACACTCACTTAAATTTCCTGCCTAACCTCCTGCCTAGAAAACCAGCAGAGGGAACCTGTTTGAGTCCAGAACTTACGTAGGAAGCAAGTTTGATTATTGCCAGACTCGTGTTTGATAAGTGCAAATCACAGAAAAAAAGACAAAATTATTCAAATTACCAGTAAACAAAGGGAATAGAAAGTGAAAAGTGAACTAATTTCCTGAGTGCACTTTTTAAGTCAACTTGATTTGGGTTTTCCACACACAAACGAAAATTACTTTATTATAAGAAGGTTCTTGCTTTCTTTATTAACAGTAACAAAGAAACATACTTTAGAACTGAGGCATCCCTAATGAGTTCACTTTTCTGCCTTTTTAACCTGTTTCCATCTCCACTGCAGTCTGTGATTGATTGAACCAGCATGTGTGTGTGTGTGTGTGTGTGTGTGTGTGTGTTATTGGTGTGTGCTGCAATGTGATTAGTTGGCTCTAATTAGGATTCATGTTTTGTTGTAAACACAGAGGATTAACTGCAGACAAACACACCTATAAAACAATTAACGCACTAATCACCTAAAGGGTGTCACAGCTTTTGTTCCAACTAATACAGCTTAGCAACGATTAACTAAAACTTTTCAAATCATCTGCTCCTCTTTGCAGCCCTCCTGCCTGACTACACAATGTGTGTTCAAAATATCAGAGGAAAGCGGGACACAAGAACAAGATTCAGGAGCAAAAAGAAATAAATTGCTCCAGGATCTGAAAGTAAATCTCCACAATAGCTTATACAGGTAATCTATAGCCCTAAAAGATGCTTTGGACTGATGTCCTCCAAACACATTAAGTTTGCTTAATTCTAAAAATTTCAATGAAAAATTGTGCTTTAATAAGAGCTGTTTCCCTGTTAGATTATACTTTGAAACAAATGGTGCAACCAAGAACACCCCATTCCAGATCACTTTCTCCTTTCACATTATGTCACTTTACCTATAGTGATCACTGTCCCTGTTTTCACTCTTGATGAAAAATAGCTTCTTTTCATCAAGAGAAGTTATGTACAGCTTAGCGTTCACCTGTGAAATGCCTAAAACCCCATCCACATGGAGATGAACATGGAATATTTTTGTAAATGATTAAGAAAAAAGGTTGAGAATGTTCACAAAACAGAAAATGCTTCTTGGCAAATATACCAACATTGTCCAATTTCAATCTAAAATTCTAACCATTTCCATGCAAAATTAACCCTTTCAGTCTAAGTCCCCAGACCTGAAGGAAAGGTCTGGAGATGAAAAGAACATAAGACAACCCAGATCTCTGGATGATGTAGAGTTGCAGCAAATGATCAAAAATCCCCTTCTTCGTGAAGGAAATTTTTAGTAGAAAACAAAATGCTGTCTTGTCCTCAAAAAAGGGCTTGTACAATGTATTGGGCTGCTAATAAGTGTGGTGTCAATGACTATATTGACAAAAATTTGTATTCATTGAAGGTTTCAGAACAAGGCTATACGGAAGAAGATTAGGGCCACTGGGAAAAAGAAAGAATTCTGACTTTTTCTCAGAATTCTGAGGTTAAAGTCAGAATTATTATTATTATTATATATATATTTTCAGTGGCCCTACTTCTCTCCCATAAGGCTACCATAACAAATTATGATTTTTTTCAGTGGTTCTCAGTGGAAGTTTAGCAGTCCTTGAAAACCACTAAAAATAGCCTACAGCCACCACTAAGAGAAGTTAAGACATGGCAAAGTCCTTAAAAAGGGAGACGAATATAAATAGATTAAATCAATAAAATCTTGAGACCTTCTTGCTTTTTGGCTCATTAAACCCTGTAATATCTTTTAATATTAGACTTCCTCCAACCTTAAAGGAGGGATTTGTACTATTGGCACAGTAAATACGATCCATCCTGAAGGACTGATGTTCCTGCTGTTAGTCTTGTAAATGCAGACCAGCACTGCAGTGACCAATCACTCAGCATGTTCCACCATGTACATAAAGTGCATTCAACCCCAAAATCTGCCCCCTAAGGGAAACGCACTCCACACAGCTATTAACAAAACGTCTTAGCAATTCAGCAAATAGTCCTCCTCCCCTTCTTCAAGCTACACACAGCAGCTTCCCCATAGCATCATTTATCATAAAGCTCTCCCTCCCCACAAGATCTTCCTGCAAGACTCTAAACCTAAACATATCCTTGTTCT
Organism: Xiphophorus maculatus; assembly: GCF_002775205.1. Classification (NCBI taxonomy): domain Eukaryota; kingdom Metazoa; phylum Chordata; class Actinopteri; order Cyprinodontiformes; family Poeciliidae; genus Xiphophorus; species Xiphophorus maculatus. Next base: position 13,123,282 of record NC_036465.1, on the reverse strand, counting down.
GAATGGAGCTTTAAAAATCTCTGCCCTGATTTCACAGTCTTCTTCTTCTTCATCTTCTTTTAAATGCGGCTTTTACACGTACTCAAGAACAGAACAAAAAAACAAAAAATCCCCTCGTATCTCCAGTTTGTTATAGAAGAAAAAAATAACAGTGGCTCAGTAACAACTTCAGTACATCCAAAGGGGATCTGTGGAGGGTTTGTACAAGACACAGATAGTAAAAATATGTATTTAAAGAGGTGTCTGCAAACACAGCATCCTCCTTAAACTTAGTTTGTTTAAGGAACCTACGGCTGAAAACTGTTTGCATGTGTTGTCACTAAACCACCTGAGAACAGGGGAAGTTGCAAAGTGAGCTGAATGTTCTGAGAGGGACTCTGCAGAATAAGTAAAGAGAGAGGAGAGAAATGTTTTGTAACTTAGTACAGCGTTGCACCACTTTTAATCTGTAACACCTCGATTAATACTTCTGTGAGAAAACTGTTCTGTTAGTGTTCTGGTTTGGGTCAAGCTTTAGCTGTCAGACAGATGGTCTCACATTTTGCTCCAGAACACTTTGAGACTGGCCTGCAGAGGAGTTCTCTGTGGAATCAATTACTATGAGGTGTTCAGATTTTCCAGCTGCAAAACAAATATAAGTGATCTGACCTTCACCACCGTGTGACACTTAATATGCTGTTTGTTTTCACGAGACATGGTGGCGTACATTATGGTCAAACATCACAATTTTGTTATTCTTATAGAAATCTCTGTAGTTGCTCAGATGTAACTTTGCACACCTTCATAAAGCTCTGACTTGTTCAGTTTGTTCTCTAATTTTTATTCAGACTGTTACATTTGACACGCTAACTTTGACTTTTATTGAGTTTTTGTCAATTCAATAAGCATCACACATTCAACATTCAACCTTCAGTTGAATGTTGTGGGGAATCCACTCCTGGAAAGACTGTCAGCTTTCTAATGTTTAATGTTTTCGAGACAAACTTGAAACAATTTGCAATAGGCCTTGTTACATCTCATTTCAAGACGGCATTCTCTAAGGTCATTGCTGATGTCTTTCCAACTCTGCCTTCTTTTAACATAACAAACATTTAATAGTTTTAACAGAGGTTATAAGGCTGATCATGGTTAAATAATCAGTTCATTTGATTAGCATCTCTCACTTAAAATGAACATACCTAAAACATAAAGGGTACACAGTTTTTTTTTCACAAACATCTTTTACATTTTAACCATTTGTTTTTTTGGTTTTATTCCTTGCTTTATTTTATTTTAGTTATCTCTTTCTATCATTGTGTTTTTTAAATAATTAAACAATGATTAACAATTTTAGAATCTGCTAAAGGTCTAATCAATTTTATTGTATCCTTTAGCATTAAGTTCTTTGATTCAAAGAGATTGTGCGAGTTGGGGTAAAAGGGAACTATGGTTGGCGCAGGTCATAAGTGGAGTAGAGATGTTTCACTTTTGAAAGCTGCTGCTCCAGGAGATTTTTTGTTTAGTATATTGATGATGGAAGTGTATATTCAAGTTTGAGGTTACCTCTCTCATTAGCGTAAAAGATAATTATGAATGGGGAGAAAGCATGTTGAGGTTTTTAGACAATCAGATATTTTTCTTTAGACAACAAACAGCATTGGCATTATAAATTTCCAAGCATTAAGGAGAGTTTGTGTGCTGCTCCTTCATATTTAGAGCAGCCAGTCGAGTTGGCCGAGGTCTCCTTCAGACCTCCCCGCAGAAGTTTAATAATAAAGCCGGCTTTGGGTGAACTTCCATAAAGATTTGCTGGAGGGATTATATCTCCCAGCTGCCATGGGAGCATCTTGAGATCCCGCTGGCAACGTTGGAGAAAGTTACCGTTGACCAATGTGTCCAGGCTTCACTGCCTTCGTGTTGCTGTGATCTAGAAATTTTCAAATGTTTTAAATCACAAGTGCATACATAAAAAAATCTGATAACATAAAAAATGATGACACTCCTATTCATTTAAGGTATGACTGCTTAACTTTATTCAATGTCCTAAAACTAAATTGTGTGTTATTCTCAGCTTCACCCAATTTTGAGACTGGAAAATAAGAGAACAAAAAGTTCAACATTGATTTGAACATCAGCCTGTCTTGAAAGTATAAAAAAGAAAGCTGTTTTGAGCTTTACATGCTCAGATGAAAGCTGCCTTTAAGGACTGTCACAGTAAAGGAAAACTCACCTACTGCAAAGGAGAAATTCAGTGAGATCAGCTTAGATCATAACCTGTGTCAATGGATACCTCAGATAAAGTTACATTATGTCATTTTGTTGAATTAGAACTTTGGTGGAGAAATCTGTTACTAAGATGTGAGTGTTCATAACCAGGCCAGCTAATAGCTTTGCCTGGGCCCATAAAATGGCTTCTGGATCAATGACTTTTCCTCTTGGGAACAAGTTCTAAACATTATTCTTCCTGTGAGAGGTTAATCCTAAAAATTACAAAATTATGAAATGTGTTACAGAATTTGAAAACATCATAAACTGTAAACATTGGAAATAAATAAGAAAATCATTTTCAGTGTAGAATGCTTTAAATGTATTAATTTATTAATCAATAAAATAAATAAATTGGAAACTGTTCATAAGTTTAAGGCAAGGTAAAATCATACATAAAAGGGTAATTTTCTAAAATTGTTATTTGCTTCCAGTGCTAATGTACACTATGAAATTATTTGAACCACGGCTACTTCTAACTTAAAAAAAAAAATCCTCACATCTGATTGGTCAACTCTACACAAAACGTCAGCTGCAGATCAGCCACCTTTTCTATAGTAATTTTTGTTCACTGGTGTTACCTTGATTTGTAAGGTGGAGAGATACTTGCACAACCTTATGTGTTTATGGAGGGACATAATCCAGCTCCATATTTCCCTCTCTGTTTGTAGCTTTTTATACTCTTTTGAAACACATGTATATACCACACGACAAGAGTTGAGTCAGTAGCCAAACCATTTTGTGTTTGGGATGGGGGTAGCTATTTCTCACCACTGCATGGACAATTAGAAAGAAAATAAATAGATAAAGCCTCATGAAAGGTTTATGCATAAAAAAGGAAGCCTTGGATTTCTAAATCAACCAGTCTCACTGATTATTAAAAGTTTAAATGTAAAACTAAAGTAGGTGTATTTTCAAACACTTATCAGATTAACTTCTATTGGAAGAATCAATGTAAAAAAAATAGCTTTTATACTGCTGGAGCATGTGGAGTAAGTTACTTCTAACACTCTATTAAAGTTAATTTACTAGTGGTGAGCTAAAATGAAAGCAAAGTAAAACCAATCTGTCAAACCTAAAAGACAGAGTTTTACCTTTCAGCTGCATGTGATTGGTGAAGGAAGAGTTAATCAAAAAGTAGTGAACACTTTTCTATATACAGATGAATAAAAATGTAAAAGTTATGAAGAATTTGTTTCAGTCACAAGAATAAGGAGGGAGATCAATTTACCAATCTATTTTAAATAATGTATTTTCATCATACAGGCGAGTTTGAAATGGGTAAGAAAATAAAACAAAAGAAAACCAACGTTTTAGATTTTCCTGGATAATACACTATAGTAGCAGACCTCCTGCACTCTTGAAAGTTTCCTTACACTGCTGTAAGGAAACACATCTCTTTAGAACAGGGTTGAGCAAAGAGGGCATACAGAAAAAGCTACTGTTTTTACTTTACTTGTTTCCATGGGCAGCCAAATGGCTGAATAACCTACCCTCTATTTTTTATTTTTTGCACTAAAAAGTTTTTCTAATTAGCCAAACTCCCTTTCATATTGGAAGGTTAAACCTTTAACTTGTATTTTTTTAAGTTCTTCTAATATTCATCCTAGAAAAAGTTTCCTAGAAACTGTTGAACACTCTTAATTGAAATTATATGACTAACAACCCCAAAATCCCAATATGGACTACCCCCTTTGTTCACATTTAAACCAGTTAACTTCATTAACTGCTCTTGAGAAGAATAACATGATATTTCTTCCTTTTAAGTTAAGGAATTATCGTAATAAGGGACACATCAAGAACATATCTTGAGAAAAAGATTTTATTTTATTTTTTTCCCACTTCAGTCATGTAAAGCTAAGGAACTCCTCATAGAGTAGGTTTTTTTTTGGGTCGGTACATTTTGTGATTTTTATCTTTTATCTTTTGTAGCTCAAAGTGAATGGGGGTCTACACCAGGCGGAGAGGGATTTCATCCTTTCCAAACTTCTTTTTTTTTTTTTAAATGTATAAACAGCACTCTGGTCTTTTGAGCTCCCACCACTTCACATACAGTCTCAAAGCTATGTTCCCATGGCAACTGTGACCAGCTCAGGTACACACAGGGTAGTTTTGAGAGAAGTGAGAGTGAGACAATAAAATAAAAAATTAAAGTTTCTGTTTTCGAAGAGCAAAACTGACCATGGCATCTCAGACAGGCCCAGGACCGACTGTCTGGCGAAAGAGTTTGGTTTATCTTTTCATTCTTGGTAGCCCTCCAGCATCCCCATGTTCCTATGGCAACTGCATCCCTCGGTTCACTGGGCATCTGCTTGTCTTGCCCCTCGCTAATTCACAAACAGTAACAATCAATAAGGATGATGCAACTCTGCCAATAGTCCTCAGGGCATGGCAGAGCCACACGTTAAAGATATCTATTGAGATTGGATTGTATAATGCAAAAATCTCAGACACACCCTGCAGAATCAGACTGTGATACCAAGATTTATTTTCAGTTTTTATAGAGCAAGAAGATGAACTATTGCTGTAAATATTAGATAACTATGCTTAATCAAACATGCATTTAGGTATCCTTATTTTAAATTAAATATTGTGGTTGATTTCCATAAAGTGCACAATTCCAACAAAATACAATTTTATTGTTGAATTTAATAACTACTGGAAAGCTCTTTCTGACAACTATAGGACATGCAGAAAAGAATCTAACTTTCCTACTAGCTCTATTGCGTCATACAGGATTTACGTTTCGTTGAAGTGTTCATATTTTAAAGAGTTTTGAATGAACATAAAAAAGGCAGAAACTTACATTTTTAAATGGGCTTCCAGATACATTTCTGTTCAGGGCCAGATGCAACCCAGTTAAAACTTCTTACAACTTCATGTAAAATGAATTAATGTGGGTGAGTACTTTTATTCCCCCAATATTGTATCACTTAGTCCTTATTTTAGATTCAACATTTTTTTGCCAGGTAGATCAGTTTCATACCCATCTGAAGGCCAAATCAAAACTTTCCTAAAGGTTGCTCACCTGGTCTTAATAGTTAAAGTAAAGAATTATCATGTCAACACATGCAGCTTTTGAGAGATATCTAAAATATAACACCGAGATGCTTCTTTTCCAATGCCACTGATTGAAAAGTACCATCTTTGTTAACCCCATAACAATAATGTCTGAGCACAAATCAAACAGGTACGTTTTTTGGGAGAGTAACGGATTCTCAGTTGTTTTTCAGCTCTCAGAAGCTTGTTTTTTTTTTGTACTCTTGATGCTTGCAGATGGAGTTTGTGCCTTAAGTTGGGCACAAACCCAGCGAAGAGGGTGATGTATGCGGCATAGGGTCGACGGGCCACATTACCGCTCCCAGAGTAATGGATCAGTTACACGTTTGGTTCAGACAGATCGTTATTGCTGGGCTGTTTGAGGTTTTTGGATGAAAGCTGCCAAACAATCCAATATTTTCTGGCTGATTGATTTCCTTCGAGGTTTGATCATTTTGTCTCATCTCTAAAATGTAATTACAGCCAGCCGGGTTCCCTTCATAAGTGACTGGGATTAATGGGTCCAAGATGTCACCAGACACACCAAGCCCAGACACAGTTTTCCTAACAGGGAGCTGTTAAGAAATGTATGTAAAATCTGAGGTGAACTATTTTTCATTATGATATGTCAAATTAAAATACATTTAATTTGCTATACTAGCTTTCTAGAATTTAAGACACTGGTCTCAGAGTGTTTGCAGCACAATTTTGGTATTCAGCTGTTAATATGGTGATTTAAGCTATGGATGAGTTGCTGATAAACACACCAGGGTCAAGTGCATAAACCATCTGCTCACTTTCAGTATTGCCTTCAGCAGTCCCAAGGGTGCTTCATACACCAAAAGACAAACACACATTTCTGTGACATTCCCAACAGGTGGTTTTAAGCTTGCTGTTTTATTTTGCTAAGTTCTTGTGAGCACATAAATCAACTGTGGCTAAAGACGGTTAGGGAATGGAGATGAGAATACCTGAAAACTCTAGAGGAATATAACATGCAGCTTTGTTCAACCAGCTCATACAGCAGGAAAATTAAGGTACTGTCAAATGTTTAGATTAATGTATATTATGTTGCACAGAAATTAGCTATTTGGTGGTAAGCTACGTACAGAAACACACAGATTATCTGCTGACACATTTCCTCTTTAAAATTGGAAACCTTCCAGAAACTTTCATCTTGTTTGAACTTTTCCCAATCTAACAAAATAATAAAAGTGTTCACATGTGGTGGCTTTTACAAAACATTTATTAGACTCGACAAAGAATTGCGATTAATTTGGTCTTCCACATATCCACCACTGACTTTCTACTTGAGGAACATAAAACAAGCAGATGGATCCTTCAGTCTGGCTCATCCCAACCATCCTCTCATTCCTGTGGTGTGGATTGCTTTACTACATATTTATCCTCAAATTTTCTGCCAAGCACAGTTAAGATCTCACGGCAACTTTGCAGAGAAAAGAACAATTTGAGGTGTGAAAACTTTCTAAAGAGAAAATTCATAACACTTAAATTTTTATCATATGCATGTGTACTTCACACATAGATGTCTGTAGTTGGTGCCAACCACAGCAACGTTGCAAATTTTACAGATTTACAAACTGTTTAGATGTTAAATTTCTTTATCCTTTATTGTTCCATGCAAACAAATGTAGTAAAAGTGTTTTCAGTAAAAACAATTCTGGTTACACAGCAAGGTATTTTTAAAACGTTCAATGCAAAACAACAATCAAAAAATAATTATGTAGAATCTAAAATGATCCCTACAATAACTAGTACTTAAAGTTTAAAGAATAAGTTTCAAACAAACAAACAAAAAAAAAACACAATTTACATATTTAATAAAGTATCTCATTTAGTAGCAATGAGTGGAGAGATTATATCCATTGGGACTTCCTTGTCAAGGGAAGAATCGTCATTCTTTAAGCTGGCAGAAGTTGATCCCAATCCACTGTAAAATATGTGTTTAAAAAAGGAACTTAAGACAAATCTTTTATAAATGAAGTCAAATCTTAAAGGACAGAAAGCCTACTTAAAGATGTTGAGATTGGATTAATACACTCTCACTTCCTGTTTCCAGTAAATAGCCTGAAGGCATGCAGAATTTGAACAAGCTGAAATCTCACTTGTTTCTTTTAAGCAAAGACTGTAGTACTGCAGCCAGATGGGATGGTTTTTCTGGATCTTGTCGCATCACTAACGATTCCAGTTTCGACTTTTCCAAGTCTTCATGCTCGAGTTTGTACGTCTATGAAGATTCCTGTTAACATTTGTGATTCCATTCTTTGGTCATAGGCTAAAATAATTAATGTGTCATCAAAACCCCTTTTTATTTCTGTTGAAACTTGTTGAAGAAAGTTATCAGAGACTGAGTTTAGAAAGCCAAACTGTGGCATTAAAGAAGTGATGGCGAGTGTCCAGCTGATTTGAAGGAAGAGAAAGAAGTCAGAAAAAATACTGGTGTGATGGGCAGAGACTTAACAGAGCAGCTTCCTGGTAAAGTGACATGCAATCAAATAGCAACTGCAGTAAAACACTTTCTCCTTCATTTGGTTTATTTGGTTAATCTGGTGTCATTAACTTTGTTTTTCTTTTTCCTGAAAAAGAAACAAAAAAAGTAGTTAATACGTAGAAAAAAAGTAAAATAAAATCCACAAACAAAAGCAGCTTTTGTTGTCACTTTCTATTTTAAATTTAAATGAACGAAAGGCTAAACAGATTGAATATTTTATATTTTCCTAAAGTTATCTTGTCTTTTATGTTTTAATATGTAAAAAAGTCAACCCACTGACTTCTGAAAGCAAACTTTATTTCCAAGGAGAGTCAGAACATTTGGCCTTTTCAAAAGGCCATATTCATACCAGTAGAAAGGTAAAAGCAGATTTACCCTGAGTGACCAAGACACTAAAGGTCCGTAAAATATTCTAAGAGACGTTCAGTTATAATCTCATGATAGATGGGGTGAATATCAGCTTGGGCCTGCTGGAATAAAGCCGGTGCCCTGAATGTAAATTTGTCCAAAACTGCATACGGCTGTAAATCTTTTTATAGCTGACAATGTGAGGCTGCTTTTGAAGCCTGTAGGATTTCTGCATCAGCATGACAGAGATGCTGCTGCTTTAATCTTTCACATTTGTTTTTTTTTTTTTTTTTTTTTTTTTTTTCCCTTTAATCCTACTTCTGTTGTACTGTAGTGCATTAACCTATTTTGCTCACGAGGATCACTGCAGCTGGAGCTTATCTTTCACACAGCTCTCTCTATCTTTAAGTCAATCTCTGTAAGACGATAATTCAGACACACAAAAAGCTCAGGGTGAAATAAAACCCTGATGCAGTTCTTATCTGAGGGGTTAAAATGGAGCAGCAGATCTCCTGATGCTACTGTACAAGTTTGGCTCAACACACAGATGAATTGTTTCCATCCTTCGTCTTTCCAGCCGTCGATTTTCTCCAGTTCGCTGGCTGTTGCCTCCAGCTCAGCGTTTCTTGGCAGCGCTCCTCCTGTGTGACTGTTTTCTGTGCCAAAGTCGGGGTGTGTGTGCACACAAAAGGAGAAGACTCCTGAAAAAGAAAACAGAGGCAAAGAAAGATGTCTTTTAACTCATTACAGGCTCAGATGAGCTGATCCGCACTTAGAAAATCTAAAGTGTCTCTTTTGTGGTGATGTGGACCTCTCCTGTGTGCTCTACATTTAAACTTCAACCTTTCAAAAAATAACATCTTACGAAAAGGTTTGGGAAAGGATTTCAACACCGTTTGTGCCAGTTTTGGTGAACTCTTGACCTTTCTTCCACTTCTACGGTGAAATGGTTGTGCAGACAACTGCAAAGATTTCCGAAAAAAGAAGAAAAAAAGCACTTGGTTTACAGTCTCATATGTAACCGGACATGAGAAAACCAAGAAAAAATATCCCCCGGGGCTTTTGAGTTGTTTACACATTCTGAAAATGTGGATTCTAAACTTTCTAATGATGTAAACATCACTAAAATTTAAAATAAAGCATACAAGGCCATTTAATGTTGGCAGTCTGGAATTCAGATCAGCGGAAAGAAAAGAAATATTGTTCCAGACCCGATCAGCTACCTGGGAGTGTTAATAAAGGCTACTCATGTACATTTCTGTTTAAATTTATACTTTTTTGAGAACAAACCATTTTATTCCTAATATAGATTTTATGAAGGAAATTCACAGAAGTAAAATAGTCTGCATTAAGTTAAATTAATATTTATTTGAAAGATGTAAAATACAACAGCAGTATGTTTGAGCAGAAAAAATATTTTCAGAAAACATAGCATCCACATTTTAGGATATAAATGTCAAATACCCATGTAGTTCTTTTCTAAAAGAGTTATGTGCACATTTAGGTATATAATATCGAAACAACAAAAGGAAAATTTAACAAATAATGTAAAAATCGGACTTGAATTGAATTGCATTGGAAGGAAAAAAAATCCTTCCCTGCACCAATGAGTACGTATATCACTTATCCTCCTATTTCCTGTATTGCATTTATTTATTGGTGATTAAATGAATATAATTTTAAATTAGACAGAAATAATACTAGCTGATTATGTGTGTGCAGGGCAGAGTGTTATAAGCAAGCTACATACAGACTCAAAACGGACGTTCACTTTGTGTTTGTACGTGAGGTAGACTCAAAGCAGAGTGAAATACACTGGAGTATGTGGGGGCCTTAACTCTAATTCACTTCCATTATATTTCAGCTGTAGATTTTTCTCTCCATGCTTGGAGTGATGGGGGTCTCTTTAACCCTTTATTTTTATCTCATAAAACACAGCAGAGACGTATTTTTTTAAAATGAAACGTCACAGATTCCTATCAAAATAAGAGCATAACTCTTTCACAGCTTTCTACTAAAGCATATTAGGGCAGTAAAGGGTAAGTGGTCTGTACTTGTACAGCGCTTTATCAAATCCAGAAGACCCCAAAACGTTTCACACTACATTCAGTCATTCACCAATTCACACACACACTCTCTCGCCGACGGTGTGATAGTAACCACAGCTGCCCTCGTGCAGTCTGAGAAAAGCGAGTACCCTGAATTAGCAGTAGCTACACTTGCAACCTAAATTAGTTCTTCAGGAATATTTTAGATTTTTGTTTTATTCATGATGGAAATTCTGAGAAGAGTTTAGTGTAAAAAAGGCGTTGAATAATAAATCTGAGCAAACTCGTCCTGTCACATACTCCATCAGGAATTGGTAAACATGTTAATAGAAATGGTACATAACATCTGATCATGTTCCCTTAAGGACAAACACTTCACACTGCTAAACACACATTACTTCATGCTCACAAACACCAACAGCTGCCGCACGGTCACACCCAGTTTTTTAGTGTGGAGAAACACATGACGCTGCAAATCTGTGTTCCTGAGTACACCAAAGTAGAGAGGGATGCAAATCTCCCACAATGCACAGGGCAAAGCCTCTTTCATGTGAGGTCAGTAAACACAGTCTGGAGTGGAGGGAATTACGGTTATCTGTCAAAAGCAGATCCTTTGATGGAAGGCTCTGAGTGCTCTTTGGATCTGAAGGAGTTTTAAGCAGGAATGCAGATGAGAGCAGCTTAAGATGAAATGCTGTCTCCTGATTGGTCGGGTTTGAGCAAACCGGAGCTGCCGCCGTTCGTCCTGAGTCACAGTGTGCATCACACCAAACCTGACTCACATCTTTAGCTTTTAATGTGCACTCTGAGTATTTTCCTCTTATCTTGGCGGTGTTTTAATACGAACAGGGGTTACTTGGGTTAAATGCTTTGCGTAAGCAATATGGAATGCATCCTTGATGTTTTTTTGTTATGTATTGTTAACTTGTCCAGTTGAATGGAGCACAGATATTATTAGCAAATATTCTCTCTAACATTCATTAGAAATATGTAATTAGAAATTTGTAGAATCTAGCAAAAACTGTCACCTTATTTTCATAAAAAAATAATTGCAAGCTTGATATTTCTTGTGACAGTTTCAGAACATATCTTTTTATCCACTATAACACCAGTCTGTTAGTTTTTATGGAAATCAAATAATCAAAATGTATTTCTTCAGAAACTTAGCCAAGAGACTCTCTGGTCTGCTGCCAGAGATTAATTTTTTCCAAATCTCTTGTGGAGTTTTCAAATATCTAATTATTGCTACATAAACTATTTTGGATCTGTCTTAGGAACAGCAGCCAAAACAGGAGCATTTCACATTTTGACATGTAAAATACATTTTATTTTTTATATTTTAACTCTTAGAAGATTTATTTAAACACTTCAGGAAAAATAGATGGATAGCCCTGTTTCCCTCTCTCCACTCCTCAGCCTAACTCTGAAATAGGTTGACAATGTAAAAAAGAAAAAAGAAAGAAACAGAGCAATTCTCAAAATAATCTTATTGTATGAAATCTAAAACTCAAGTTCTCATGGACTTCGTCTGGCTATCCAAGCAGCACAGCAAGGGACAAGAGCTAAAGTAAGCTAAAAAAAAGTGAATTTCCATCCATTCGTTTTGCCTTAAAATGAGTCGACAGTTGCTTTCTATGTTTGGTATTTCTCACTGGCTAGTGAGTGTGTTTAACTTAGTTTCCAGCAGAGACATTGGTATTGTATAATTCACATGCACCTGGTGTTCCAAGGAAAACCACAGGTGTTCCCAAATTAACCAAGTTTGTTAACTCTGAAAGTTGACTTGAATCAAATGGAATAAAGTAGCTTTGCCGTCAGAAGAAATGTTTTTGAACTTGAAGCCCTTCCCTGGAGACAGATGTGGTGCCGACTTCTCACAGGTTCAAGATATAAATTACTGAAACTATGTGATGCATTTAAATCTGTCTTCACCATGTCTTTGCTTTTGCTCACCTCTACGCCTCGAGGTTTATCGAAGTAGACAATGATTATAACCGGCACCGATGTGTCACATCAGAGAGGGTGGCGAGGTTTTCTGATGTTGTCAGTCTCAGGACTGAATGTTCTCTGGCTGCAAACTGAGTTCAGAATGGAAACCTTTATGTAGGCAGCTCCATCTGCTCAGAATGACCCGCAGATTACAGACATTTATCACTAAAGAGTTTAAAACATAAATTATGAATCGAATGGAAATATTTGGATTCTTATGCAGATTTATTAAGAAAGCTTAATAAATTTATTAAGAAAGCTGTGTTACATCTTTAAATGGATGTATAGAGATTAAAATTTTATTATAAAAATATCTTTGCGAAAGCTATTTTTATATGAATGTGCAAATTACATAATACGCAGAATCAAATTATTTATTTAATTTCTGTGATCTACAAAGGATTTGGTTAATGAATTTTTAATGCTTAAATTTATTAGTTATTTATTGATCATTTCTCTAAATCACTCAAAAACGAGAGAAATATGAAATATCCTCAGGCCTCCTGCTTCTAATCACACTGGGGATTCTGAGGCCTTCTCAAGCCAGCCGTATAAAACAATAAGTTCAACCCAACACAGGGGTTAGGACGCCAAAAAGGAAAAAAGAATTAATTAAAAAGTTGTTCAGAAGGAATATTTACCAGATGTCCAAAAAAAAGAAAATGTTTCTTGTTAAGAAGGAAATGCAAGGATTCCACTCTGAATCGATAAATTGAATTGACGCTGAGGTCAGAAGATCTGAATTGGGATCTTCAGAAAGAATATTGTTACTATTTGATAGTCTGGTAAGGGATTAAAAATGTCTTTGAAATCAGTCATAAGGGAAACAGTCTCCAAGTAAACGACATTAGAAACAGCTGTCACATCATGCCTACTTCTGGCTATCCAAGCAAATTCACCAGGAGACCTGATGTGAGATAAGTTTCCAAAAACCTTTAAATGTCATCTAGAGACCAGCAGCAGGCTATTAAAACTGCTTAATTTTAATTGTATGTCTGGAATTGATGCATCATATTACACAACATATTTACTCCAGATCCTCCACTGTATCTCAAAGGCTACAGAGAAACTCAGTTTCAGTCTTGAATTTCTTTGTATCCACTGAGTCTTTTAACTGTGAAAGAACTTTGGCCCAGTCATCTTTTCATTTTTGTGACCAGAGTCCTTCTATACTGTCTGGAAAAGTATAGGACAAATAGGTTTTAAAATAACACATAACAGCCTGCCTGGAATATTTTTTGAACTTGGTCAAACGGATCCAATAGGAGCCGAAATACTACTATTTTATTTCCACAGGCAGTTTTGTCAGCAGTGATGGTGATGTTCTCCCCCTTCACGTCCAGATCCTTCCGTTTGCTTTTCAGATATTGAAGACATTCGTAGTTTAATCATTCATTACAGAGGACTCCAAACGCAACTCAAGAACAAAACAGCTTCCTCGTTACTGAACACAAGATTTCCTACTGCCCTATTCTAAATACTTACACACACACACACACATACACTGAGCTGCCTGCTGTGATTTTCAGAACTCAAAAATAGTCCATTCGGCATGAAAAACAACTGCTATTTATCATACAGACTCACCATAAGTGAGAATAAGCAATTAAAATATCTGGGTCATAGCTTTCCGGGATTGTGCTTACACTAAGACACAGAAAAACCATTCATCACCCGAGAGGAAGGAGGAGATGAAAAGGAAGAAAGAGACGGACTGGCAGCAAGTTTTACGCTGCTGAAACCCTCAGCGAGACGAACACAAGCCTGAACTACAAAGTGGGATTTATTGCTTCGTAAGGTAACTTTGGGTTTAACTCTGAGTTTTCAAAGTCTTGAAGATGGTTCACTGCTTAATTTGGGACAACAGCAAGATTGCTGCAAAGATTAATCCATATCCAAGAGAGTGGATTAGATTTAACATAAGGGATCAACATATAAATCTGTGCTGTATTTACACAGCTGATCACAACATACTGATTGATACATCATAAAGTCAGAGGGATTCTTTGGGACTGTGCTAAATCTTATGTGGCAGACCAAGACTACACTGAGTCATTTAGTTGTAGCATAAATGGTCTTTAAAAAAAAGCATGTAGGGTTCCTCAATTCTCTAGTTTTGAGCCACTTTTATTCATAATCAACATGCTCTCCCTAGATAAGTTATTACAGTATTAACTTTATTGAACTATTAATCTGCTTATTCACCTGGCTTTTCACCATATGTTGATGACTTAAACTTATAATTAATCTCTTAGCCAATTCACCAACTCAACTCTCAGCTAGACCCATGACGCTATGGATTACAGTTTTTGACTAATGCATGTGGTTTCAATGAGAAGTTCATTTAATAAACTGGTTACAACAAATACATCAAGCCTCTGTGGAGGACAGACAATTTAATCCAGTCCTATTGATTCCAGTGCAGTTCAGTCATACGGAATCAGTCAAATTCAAATACTTCAAGTCCAAATTACTGTCAGAGTCAGCTGATATTACAATAAAAACTGCTAAAAAAAAGATGTTACAGAATTTACTAATCAGACAAAGTTAATGAGTAAAATTTGTGTATATAGTTTCAAACATAAAACATTAAAGAGCATTAAAAAAATCATCTACTGACCTTCGGAGGGTGTTTTAAAGTTTCTTTCCCCTTGAATGGTCTTTAAATGTTAAAACAGTTAAGATAAAAGTTCAGCTTTTTCATAGATTATTCACTAAACATAATATCCACTCTTATAATAAATGTCAAATTGTTCATTAGATAAGCTATGTTGTTATATCAAGTACATTCAGAAACTAAAGACTGATAGACTTTATTCACTTTTATTACTGAACACACCAAAGCATTAGTAATTTATATAAAATTTTGTATCTGTCTCTGTCGTGTCTTAAAATGTAATATTCAGAAATATTCAACAATGAACTAAAAAATGTTGACACCATGCTTTACTTTTCCATATATGTAAGAAATAGATGATTATGATGAATCAATAGTTTGTCAGCACACAGACAGTGTGTCTGACAGTCCTGGAGAAAATAACTGTATTCAGAATGTAGAAATGACATTTTCCATCAAGAAATCCAACTCTGCCTGAACTTGTCTTTGTGGAAAAGGGAAGCAAAATCTCTAAAGGTGTAGTTTAATGTTTTTGCTAGGGAGAATTTTGTTTAAAAAGCCATAAACTGACCAGAAATCAACCAAACATACCTACATGCTGTCACCAGCAAAACAGAACCAAAACCTTGCATGTCTGACCGATAAGCAGGTCAGATATGCAACATGACAAGCAGGTATGTCTAAAAATACAACATATACAATACACACATTCATAGGTCTTAACTTTTTCCACATTTTGTTATGCTGCAGCCTTATTCCAAATTTTATTAAATTAATCACTTTCTCAAAGATCTACACACAAATTTATTAAAAATAGAAAAACAAGAAATCAAATTTACATAAGTATTCACAGCCTTTGCTGATTCCACTGATCATCCTTGAGATGTTTCTAGAAATTAGATGGTAAGCTTCCTTTTTAATCCCACGTATTATAATGCATTAATATATTTTCTTCTTAGACTGCCCTGTATTTAGCTCCATCCATGTTCTAAGATCAGCCTTATAACTCTATTTTTTTATTTAATTTCAATCCATCCCATTCTTACTTTCTCCTCCTTGCATCTCCTAGTGAAGTTCTTGGGCAGTTGGTGCTTATTCCCACCACAGTTGTTAAAAAGAAGAAAAAAGTTATTACATATGTCCAACCCATTGTTGTTGTTTTCTTTTAACAAGTTGACACCCTGAGCTTATGATGCAGGGAGAAACAGATGCCAGCCTCCCACAGGCTCAGATCTGGTAAACAAACCAACCTATCGCCACAAAAAAAGAAGAAAAAACAAAACCTTCTCATTAAACAATGCAACTTTATCAGTCGCCCACAACTAATGTGCAACTGTGCATAACAGTAATGAGAGGGGATGGGCGAACAAGAGGAGAGGCGGTGAGGTGACCAAAGAAAGCTGGAAAGGCTGCACTTCACAGCAAAGCTGCATTCACAAGTACAACTCTCATGGATCTGTGCTGAGGGTCTCACATATAGATACAAATGTGTCTTTAACCTCAAAGTGACGATGTAGACATGGAAACGGAAGGTTTTCTTGTTTTTGTGCACTAAATGATCTCTCACAACGTTTTTTTTTTTTTTTTTTGCATAGGTTATTGAAGAAACTGGCCTTAGTTTAGTCTTCTTCTGCCTCTGAGTACCTATTCATGCAGATAGTTTAAGTTGTATTTAGGAAGCTATGCATGGTGGTTAGAATTTGGACAACAAATCAAAGGGAAACTGTGAAGGGCGTTTAGATTATGAGAAAATACGAGCAGCGTCACAGGTAAAAGGTGAGGGAAGGTCTTTGCTTCTAAAGTTTTTTATGAAAAGCTGCATTTAAATGAGATTTATTCACAGTATCAGAAATGGGGAGTCTAACAGGTCATGTTCAGGTAATGGCTGCCCTTTCGTCCTGTAACTGCTCAGTATGCTCCTTTCCTCCTATGATTGGTACTACTGTTAGCTTTCTTTAGTTTTAAGCTATATTTTTTGGTTTTGTTACAGTCTCTGTCTGTCACAGGATGTTATATATCCTTGCTTGTGGAAGAATAATTTTATTCAATGCATTAAACTGTGTAACTTTCAATTAACTTTAATATTTGATTGGTGAAGCTATTGTACATAAACCTACCTGCTCTGTAACAACGTTTAAAAGTATGATAAATAAAGTTTGTGCTATAAGAAAAGAAATTGGCATTATTGGTAGCTACATAAACCTTTAATTTTAGTAGTTCATCTCAGCTAAGGTGGCTGGTGATTCAATTTTAGGTCATATTGGCACCAACTCACATCAATAAATTTTCCTACAGCCTAGTTAGAAACTCTGTGACCCATCTTTGTGGTTGATGTTTACTTTCAATTCAAGTGTACAACTTATAGGCAACCGATGTTGTCTATTGACAATATAAATTAACACTTGTGTAAGTGGATAACTCTGGACTGAAACTGCAGTTTTTTATATGTCAAACTTGTAGTGGTTCAGCTCATCTGAACCCCTACAGCTCCTGTAATGGTGCTCTCTTTGTGGAAGAATGAAGATTTATATTGTGATGTTTAGCTACAAACTTTAATCATGTCAACGGAGAAAAGATTTACAACATTTTACCTCCAGGTGAGCACCGAGTGACTGTTTTGTCTGTGTGCACACAAGGTTGGCAATATTATTTTCTTGCAGATTTGTTTTCTCTGTACATCCTTCAGCTAAAGTGACACAAAAAAGAAATCTCAAAGAGTGTTTAACAAACACCAAAGCGCTTCTGCAACCCTGAAATCCTCATCCAGCGTGTGTCAAACGGCCATATGGTCTTGAGTTTATCTGCTTCCGCAGGTCGCTTCTGTGCTAATAATTTTTCCGCACATAATGCTTTGAGCTTATGGATTACATGGAACTGATTTTTCAGGGTCAGACAGCACTGCAAACTCTGTTGTCCTTTTTCTGGAGACTCTTTTAGTCTTTCCAGCATTCAGACACATCAGAGCCGTGCATGGCGCTTCAACCAGGCAATACAGTGCTGTCACCCGCAGTCCAGTCCAACAAATTAATAATATGTTATTCTCCCAGGATGTACAGGGAATGTATTGATCCTGAGACAAGTGAACGCCATTAGTGGCTTTGTGCATTTCAAAGATGTGAGATGAAAAGTTGTTACATTTGAGGAGCTGTGTCATCTCAGTTTAGACCAGCCAGATTAAAGGCTTTGTTCCTTTACACCAAAAGCATCAAAAGAACAGGGAGCTCATTGTCTTCCAGCAGAATTGTGAGCATTATAAAAGGATGGATGACGAAAAAAAAAAAATCTGATATCTGATCCTATCTTGCCAACTACTCTGCATTAAGGAGTTAGCAGAGTTTTGCTGCTGTGTTTGACAGAATTTACATGTCTGGGCCAAACCCTCAGTCAGACGGTCTAACAATTGTTTATAGAATCCTTTAGGATACAGAGGAGAAACTGGTGGACTCAGTGACTATGCTGTGCACAAGTCCTGGGGCTGTGGGTTGAGCCCAAATGATCAACAGTACAAAATGATGCTTGATAGTTTAGCTGTTTGTGCTAATAAGCTGCATTCAAATGTTTAACAATTGAATTTCTAACAGTAACTGACTGACAAAATGAATTTGGAACTTTTTAATGAAACTACATGTTTTTCAGGTAAATGTATCTCGGAAATCTTTAGTTCCACTGATAAACAGCAATCGGTATAAGGTTTTAACTGTACACATTAGTGATCAGCCTTTTTTCTCATGTCCTTTACCACATAATATAATATTTTAAAGACTTTTGCTGACATTTAATGAGCACTTCTACTACAGGCCATTTGCGTGCAGCTGTAGGTTAGATGTAACCAAATAAAAACGCATTAAGTTCCCTGGAGGGATCTAAGATATTATTTAAAAAAATGTTAGTGCACTCTAAGTCTGCTATCTTATTTGTAAATGTAATTAAAAATAAACACAGAGATTAGAAGATTGTGTTTTCTGCTTCCTCAGCAGAGCAGGAGGTGAACAGCAAAGATTTGCTGTCATCTGATGGGCTGCAGTTGGAGTCAAAAATAGTCGATAGCGGCCATCTGGCGCCGATATACAAACTGCAGCTGCTGGTGTAGGTGGGTTAGATGCTATTTGCAGAGTTTTCCAAGTGTTTGTTTTTGTGCTGCACAGCCAGCCAGATGGGCGGAGGTTACTGCAGGAGAATTTAAATGGCGAGCGACGAGCTTGCTGTCAGTCACAGAGACATACGTTTAAGCTGAAACCTGCCAGAGTGTTCATACAAAATTATTTCTGTCCATATGTGCACTGAAGCTCTTCTTGCAACTGGTCCTTCCCTGGATATCTTGTCATGCTCTGTGACAGTGCTGCTGCTTTCCAGCTATCGCTGCAGGACGAACAGTAACATGTGAGATGGTCATGGTCACTTAAATCGTCCAACAACACTGTCACCATAGTTCAACGGCAACAGGATAGAGGTATCTGAAATAAAATGCCATTTTTGTCCTTATTGCTGTTGTTGTTGCTTTTCTAATGACTGAAACAATCTGTCGCTCACTGGAAATGTTCATTTTTTCAGATGATTCTCTGTAAACCAGAGATGGTTGTGCATAAAAAATTCAGTAGTTTTGCAGTTCACCAATTTCTGCTCAAAGCCCGACACCAGGCTTAGGCTGTGAGCCTTTGACAGAAAAGGATGAATTCCAACTTTCTTGTTGAGAAAAAATGGGAAATAATGCACTAACGTGTGGCACTGGTCAGACGTAGCCAACAGTTCACTAGTTGACTAGTTGAGGTCCTCATGAACTGGGTAATGACTGAATTGATGACATCATGGCTACAAACTGAAATGAGTGTCTGGTTGCAGACCTAAGGACTCACTAGATAAATTAGATCTTCTGGCTGATCTTTAAACAGAGGTCAGATATGGAGAGGAAGGTCTGCACATCTCTGGTTTAGCTGTTATCTCAAATAGTATAGCATAGGATGAATTAACTAATTAACATTTCTGTTAAAATTGAAAAAATAAATCTGTTTGACTTGTTTCCCAACATTCTATATTATTATTATCTATTTGTCTCCCCATGACTTTTATCTATCCTGTACCTCCTGCCATTAGCTCCTATGTTTCAGCGACCTTCATCCCCTTGCATCATCTCAACCCACCTTACATCATTCCCATCCCACTAATCATCCTGCCATACCCTTATCCTACCTCCCTAACTGTTCTTTTGTCTCCCTTTGGTGCTTTTCTTTTTTTTTTTTAATTCAGCTTTAAATATCCTTCTTCAAACCGAATGTAGCTTCCCATTCCTCATTATCTACCACTAACATTCTTATGAGCTCAGGTTTCAAGTTTTGCAGATTTCTGGCACCTATGACCCTCCACTTAGATGCAACAGATTTCCCTACTGCACAAATAGTGTGCAGTGTACAGTATTTACAGTATTCAAGTGTTACTTCCATTTGCCTCAAAGCTGCTGCTGGATTTCTGACGGGCCCGATGCTATATGTGGAGGTGACGGGTGTCAGCTGTGGGCGGAGCGGTGGGCGGGCTTTATTAAGACAGAGGAGGCATGATTCCATCTGTCAGAAAGACCCCGAACGTCTCTTTTAATAGCTCCATCATCAGACGCTGCCAGCAGCCCTAATTGGCAGAACGTGGGAGTTGATGGTATTAAAATGGCTGCTGTACTGTTCACCTCATGACTGCAGCCTGTCAGTTATATCTGGAGGAAGGGATTGGGGGGCTGCTGAGTGGAAGTGGATTGGAGTAGCTGGGGGAGTGAGAGAGAGAAACACTGGATTTAGGAGGTGTCGACTTGGACACAGAAAGCTTTATTTTTTCAGTTTGCTGCTTTAAAGCAGAGCGGGGATTTGAAATCCAACACAGAGCTGCCAATACACCAGTGGAACCAATCTGCCACCAATTAGCAAAGCCATTAATGATTAATTTCTTTAATCGTTTTCTAATTGTTTTGTAATACGGTCATAGAAACTGAGAATACTCGCCTTGAAGTTCCTCCAGGGTCCAGAGGACTTTGGATTTTTTTCACAGTCACTAAACTCAGCAAATTGTCCCTACAGAAAAGCTGAAACCATCTGATGACGAACAAATGTGGTCAGTTTTATATTAGGAGAAATTAATTAATGAATTCCATTAAATTAAGTTTTACATGTGTGGCTCATTCACAACAAAAAAAAACATATCTGAAGGCAGTTTTTGTCCGATTCATGAAATATGAGACTAATATAGTACAGAGTCCCAGGCTGATTCTTTATTAAAACAAATGCTATGTTACTCTCAGAAATGAACATTGCAATGTTAAAATTTCAAGTATTTTGTGATGAACATAAAGACTTCATAAATATTTTAAAACTGTTTCTAAATATACATATGTGTGTATGATTTTTATTCCATATATGTCAAGTAAAATAACTCAAACAAATTGGAAGGAAAAAACATGTTGCACAAGTAAAGCTATCATTAAGCTAATACTTTGTTGAAGGCCTTTTTGATTAAATTGAAACATATATTTTGCTTTGCTGTCTATAAGCATTCCACATTTTTTCTTGGCAATATTTGCTCACTCAGCCTTAGAAAAGTTATCCAAATATCTTTTGGTGTGTTTTTTGTATTCAGCCTATTTTATTCTGATACACTGATTAAGTGGGCAGCCAGGTGGTGGAGTCAGAAATATGTTTGCCCTGCAGAAAGCAGGTCCTAGCCTCAAATACAGCCTGAGGTATTTCTGTGTGGATTTTGCATGTTCTTGTTCCCTGGAGACCTTCCACTGCACAATGCAACCAGTTGTCTTCAGAAATGACCTGGTTAGTATATAAAGTCCAGCTGTGTGATATATCTGCTTCAGTTTATCTAACCGTCTGTATTCCTGAGTTCTGTTCTGTTTGAATGAAAGAAGGGACTCAACTTGTGACGCTTAACAAGGATGATGTAATTCCATATCCCAGGTGTGAACGGCGACTGTGGTTGGTTCCCTTTCCTATGAGGAGCATAGCAATTGGCCAATTGCATTTCAGTGGAGAAAAACAGCAACAGTGGAAAACAAAGCTGTGCTGAATCAAAAGGGAACGAGTAACAACAAACTTCCAAGAAACGTAGGAAACATGTACTTAAGCACAGTATTCAAGCAAATGTACTCTGTTGCTTTCCACCACTAACTACCCTTGCGGAATGCAGTTTGAGACCCATGACCTAAACTTACAGGCAGAGCAAGGGGAACATTAATCAGACAAACAGTGAAAAGGCTCATAATAACTCTGAAGCAGCTGCAGAAAACTCTGATGTCTGATGATGCAAATATTAACTGTGCATGCAACAAATCTTGCTGTTCTGGAGTGAGCTGAAAAAAGCCATTGTTGGAAAAATAGAAACTATAAACAGATCCATTTGCAGTTGGCCAGAAGCCATGCGGGCAGCAGAGTAAATATGTCCAACCAAAATTTAGGGTGGCAAAAAGCTAAAAGCATCGTACTGTGAGGATGGTGGTCAGAGTTGATGTTCACATGGATGGAGTTAAATACAGGGCAGCTCAGAATTCAAAAGGCATTGAACTGGGGCTGAAGTTCACATTCCATTGGGACTTTAATCCTGCAGTCAGAGAGCATTTGGAACACCATTTTGCAGATTTTTTTGTTTGTATAAAAATTTAAAAACACCCACTGCTTAATTATGGAAATTGTTTATTGATATGTTGGCAAAAATATCAAAATAAAATGCATTTAGGCTGAAAAATGACAAAATGTCAAAACCTTAAGGAAAATAAATAGAACCAAAGTAACCCTGCAGCATGTTCAGGAGAATCAAACACGACCATCAGGTGTGATACGAGGTTGGAACCAAGTGTGAGGAGAAGACAGAAAGCCACACCAAGGAATGCAACCAAAACTAGATGGAACAATGAAGAAACCATTTTTAAAGAAACCCCCTCAAGAATCTGTAATAAACCAAGCACAAAACCACTGACAGCCAGACAAATGTCTAAACATCACACTGCTGATTTGACTATAAAAATGTGCTGGATGTTGATCCCTGTTGACGCAACTGCAGTTCAAGCAGAAATCGTGCTGCATGTGTCTCAGAAAGGCCTGAAAGCGACAGTTTGACATCTGCAGCCTCAAGTCAGAGCTGCGTGGACACAGACCCACAGTGGATCTAATTGCTCTGGATCTGGCAGACCAGTCTGTGGTTACTGGTGGCCATTGACTGATGCCAGATTGGTGTAGCCCTGCAGTAAGCACTCAGTCTCTGTTTCCTGTTGGTAATCAGATAAAAGACAGAGGCAAGCTGAATGGACGGAAGCCTACACTACATGTGAGATTCATTTAATGCTTTTTCACCTGAGTCTCATGAGAACATTTTTCAGTGTGTTAGAGGAAACTTCATCTTTTTGGTTCACCATTATCAGCTTTATTGAATTAAAAATAAATTAACAAAGGGTCAGGCGTTTTAGCCACAGCTTTCCTCTCCTTTAGTTCTTTTGCTTCCCTTTAGCTTTGAGGCAATAAAGCAGGAGTCTTCAACTAGATGCCCCTGGTCTAACACACCTGAACCAAATGGTTGAATTACTTTCTAAGTATGCAGTCAAATTCTTCAAAGTCCTGCCAATGACCTGATTATTTGACTCAGGTGTGTTGAAGCAAAAACACAAAGAAGTTGCAAGACATCAGTCCTTGAAGATCCCCACAATATCTTTCTTCTGTAAATAGAATCAAGTTTGGTAGCTGCTGAAAAAACAAGAATTTAGTAGAAGAATTTCAGACTTTTATTGCCAATAGGAAACATTTTTTGCTGCCTTCTCTATTTTTCAATTATCCACATGACCATGGTTTATGATAGTAAGTTATTAGAAGTATGGATTTTTGCTATTCTTTCTAAATAATGTTTCACATATTCCTGTCTAAAAGTCTGAAAATATATACTTTTCTGATTTACCTTGAATCAGCCAGAACTTGTCTTGATTAGTAATTTGTCTGGCTTAAGGCTAAAGGTATGTAAAAATTCTTTTGGGACTTCTACTGCTTTGTCACTCAATCTCAGTTCAGTTCTTCAGTTAGATAGCAGGTTCTCTGCTTAAAGAATTTGAAAAGTAGAAAACCAAATAAGTTTCCAGGCTGATCTTGCAGCACATTAACAATATTTGAAAGTTGTGTTTTAGAAACAAACAAACTTTCTAGCTAGAAGATCTTTCACATGGAGCTAAAATTCTGTTTTCTAAAGTTACAGCAGAAACTTGTTGACAACAATACAATTTTTTTTCTTTAACTTTAAAACTCATTGAAATTAATAGAACAAGCCACAGAAAGTAAATACTAAAGAAGTCGTCTAATCACAGTGTGCCATATCGAAGAATTTTGATGGAAAGTTATATGTAAGGAAAATGTGTGGTAGAAAAAGAATGCATCAGGTATAACTACAACCTTAAAGTATTGTGAGAAAATGTCATTTAGCATTTAGAGGAGATTCTCAAGGAATTGACTAGAGCTGGTGTCTGTTGCAATCCTTCTGTGAAACCATTCCTTAACCCAAGAAACGAAACGTAAATGAGCAAATAAATTTTGGTTTCCATTTGGAATTCAAAGTCAGAAAGTCTTGAGGAAGAGTTGAAAAGCACAGAATCCAAGTTACTTGAGGTCCAGGGAGACGTTTCCACAACCAGTGATGACATAAAAAGCCATGTCCTTTGCTTGTGTTGCTTCAGTGAGGTAAACTTTCACCATGTAAATTAACAGAAATAAATATTTGGAATGTATTCTTTTGAGCACTGAGTATATTTTTTAAACTAAATTACTGAAATACAGTAAATGAAGGTTTTGATAACATTGTGCCAGAAGCCCATTAAAATGCTGTCTACATTGTTTTAAACTGTGATTGTGAGCGTGAGTGGGAATAAAAATAGCAATAGGTATTTTGTTCCATATAACACAGTAGGAGTTTAACCGGTAAACCTTTTATGGATGCAAACTCGACTAAAAACCCACCTGTTTAGGATTGTATTTGAAATGTAATCAATTACAAATTTATTGATGGAACTTAATGTCGTGTTTTGATTGTTGATGATTCTATGTTGAATTGTGTTTCTGTGTTTGATATGATGTAAAGCACTTTGAAACGCCTTGATGCTGAACTGTGCTATACAAATAAAATTAGATTTTTGATTTGGATTCTAATGTATTGAGTTGCACCTTTATGAGCCTCTATGTATGTTTTTAACCCTATGTTGATCAGAAAAAAAAAAATAATCAAAACTTCAAATTTATCATCAATACTGATTGAGCCAATCGGAGTCGCAGAGAGAGCGCTGGTGGGTCAGGTGAGCGGATGTAGTTCATGTCCACAGCGCTCGGTCACTTTGACAAACATGTGCTCCAATTAGGAAAGCCATTAATTTCAATTTCAGCTGCAATCTCGCCTCACATCTCCGGCTGCTGCTGCACAACAGCTGACTTTGTTCATTTTGTGGATGGCTGACTTTGAGTAATAGGGGACTTGCATGCATTCTGAAGGGATTTTTTTTATAAAGTGTGTGTGTGTGTGTGTGTGTGTAAAAATAGCTTTGTTATTCAGGAGCTGCTGGGCCCCCAGCAGAGTAATGTGTCAGCATTGTCGGTGCGCTGAAGGAAGCCTCTTGCTCACTCTACCTTCATGACTTTAATGTGTGTCCTTTTAGCCTCAACCTTTGATTCAGACGACCATTAATGGCTTTTAACAGCTTCTAAACAATGTTTAACATCACAGATGGAGCTTAGATAGTGTGAATATTAAATGTGGGTAATTACTCATTGGATGGAATTAGCATTCTGTGATTTTTCTGCAGCTGAAGGTAAAATGGGTTTTGTACGCTTGCTCTCCTTTGATTCATAAAAGAAAGTTGAAAATGAAGCTAAAGTTTAACCTTTTATTCGAGTGGACAGAATGATGGATGGATGGAAGGAAGGAAAAGTGCCAAATAGTGAAAATAAATAGAAAGATTAGAGGTGACTCATAAAAAGGAAAGTTGTAGTGTCTTTGAGTGTCTTTTCTAAACATTTATCATATGTTTTATATTTCTTTGAGACCAATGTATTTTCTCATGTTGCCAATTAGAGGAGTATAATCTAGTATCAAACAGAAAGCAATTTGATAAAATCTCTGGAAAATGAACGAATAAACCTGGCCTAAATAATAGTACAGTTTCTCAGTCAGATTTTTAAAAAATAACTCATTTTGTCTGTTCATTGGGGCTTGTAAATACAAATGTGGTGGGCATTCTGGTCTTTTATTGGAACCAGTTTGGTCTCAAATTTGACTTTGATAGGTGTTCACGATCAACTGAGGCTGCAAAACAAGCTCAATCATCCTCCCTCCACCACCATGCTTGATATGAGGTGTTTGTTCTGATAAGCTGTACTTTATGCTGCTTCTGCTCCATATGTTTTGTTGTTTATTTGGATGAAAGTTTGCATTATTTTTTTTTTTAGAAGAGGTTTTTCTTTTTCAACTCTTCCAACCCATACGTATTCAGCTGCTTTCTTACTGCCTTGTCATTAACTTTGAGATGGACTTTGAGTTCTCGGGTTTGTCGTTTATCTAAGCATTGCGCAGTCTGATCTTGGCTTGAATTTGCTGGGATGTGCGCTACTGCTTCTTACTCTACCTCAGTGAAAATTGAATTTCTCAGTGATTACATCTTTAATTTGGAGTACATTTTGCTAAATTAAAAAAAACGGCTCCTCTCAGTGACAGTCAACACTTTATTAAAAGAAGGTGTTCTTTTATCTTGAACACAATGCTAAAGTAAAACCTTGATAAGAGCAACTGCAGGGATAAAGCTGCTGAATGGGATGTTTTTCTTCCGATGTTTCCAAGATAAATCAGTATCTTTCTAACAGAACAATCACTGGTAAGTGGGAAGTTCGCCTTCATTTTGATGGTTCTCTACTCTCGGCTGGTAGACGTGGACCTCGTCAGGACCTGCAGCAGCTTCTGCCCTCTTTGAGCACGATTCAGCTGAGCAGTAATAATAATCTTCAGCAGCAGACGATCCTAATTACAGATCAGAGAGCGTCTGGCTGCGGCTGAGGTCAGAGGCCGAGCGCAGCATATTACAGTCATTGTTCTCCCAATGATCCTGCAGGCCTCCTGAGGATCTCGCAGTGAAGTGAACAACTTCCCCGCTCCGAAACTTGTGAGCGGAGTTTTGTCTCCATGGGGTTGGAGTTAATGGGGAAAAAGAGGAAGCTGAACTTTTCTCCGAAAGTTGAACTGTTTAAGTTAGAGCTTCTTTTTGCTGTCTGCGTTCCACACCACGGAGCCTTTTCTTTCCGCTTTCATTTTGCTTTCTTCAGAGGTTTGGATCCCACGGCTGCCTCGTCGTACATCGCCACCCCCAGAGACCAATCCGAGGCCTCGGCCTTATCTTTGGGAGGCACATTTCCCCGAGGGAAATCTCCCAGCCTCCACCTTGGGTTCTGCACTTAAGTGATGAACAAGTGAAACAAGGCTGCTCTTTGTCTGCTTGTTGCTAATCAGCGAGGCAGAGCTGCTGCTACTGCTGCTGCCATCTGGCCACACAGCGCTACCTGCATCGCTGACATTGCCTCCTGCATCCCTTTCTCTTCGTCTTCTTCTTGTCTTTCTGTCCCTCCATCAGGCCATAGCTAAAAAAAAAAATCTGCCTCCAACAGACCTCTTTAAAGTGGTAATGAAAAACAGGACCCCTGCATTCAGCACTTTTACCAGTAAGTAAAAAAAGTATAAGAAGTTAAAGTAGACTCTGAGAAGAGGCTTATTTTTTTTTTTTTTTTGCTTTGGTAATAATTCTGACTCCTTTTGGCTAAATGTTTGCAATAATATTTTAAATATTTAAAATTGTATCTCTGTTCTTTGGAAATTAGCTCCTTCATCACTCAATTCCAGCCCAGTCTTTGTACCATGTCAAGAAGTTTCCATTTCTAGTCAAGAAGATGGGATGTATTTCTGTGAGGAATAAAAACAGCTAAATGTCTTTTTGTACAGAAAAGTAAAATTCAGCACAACTATTGCCTTCGAAAGTTACCTTACAAACTCTCAGCATAGCCGTTCTGTGAAGCCCTCATGGGTTTGCTAGAGAACATTATTGAACAAACAGCATCATGAAAATAAACAAAAAAATCACACAGCAGACAGGTCAAGGAAAAAGTTTTGAAGAGTTAGGTTACAAAACAGCATCCCGAGTATTGAATGTTTCACACTCCACACATAATCTGACAATGGACAAAGGTAGGCACCACTACCTTCCGACCAAAACATGGAAGGTAGTCATGGAAGTCGTGGAAGAAGCCAAGAGGCCTATGGTAACTCTGGAGGACCTGCATATATTTATAGCTCTGGAGGGAGAATTTACCAAAAGGGAAAAACTATTCGTTGTGCACTCTACAAATCTAGACTTTCTGAAAGAGTGACTAGAAACATGGTTGAAAGACAGTGATAAGAAGTGTTGTTTGCTCTTTGGTACAACCGTGCGGTGAGGTGCAATGCTGGTGAGGCACTGACTTAATCATAATCAGATATACAAATGAAGACCACCTGCCTGTTTACATAAGGAAATTTTGCGCATGCGGACAATGGTGGAGGGCAAAAAAGACAATTCTTTTATATACCATCCATAGCCGTGCTGCTTCAGTTTCACTCAATGAAACTTGGAAATTTAAGTATTATTAATTTCATGCTGTGCTCCACAGCAAAGGGAAAAACAGTTGAAGTACAACTCAAAACCACGTCTTTCTCGCTCTCTGCATTGGTCAGGCCACACACACACACGCACACACACACACACACAGACTAGTTGCCATAGCAACTGACAACACCCCTAAAAAAACACTGAAATATTTCCCACACAAAAAACAGAACATTCAGTCTGTTGCAGTAGTATGGTTTTAGGTTATAGTTTTTGCGACTATTAATAAGTGATTGCTGTGGTACGAGAAGAAAAATATAAATATATCGCTGCACTTTACTGTATGGCTAGCTCGCTGTTACTGTCTCTTACTCTGCAGTTGTGGAGTCACAATGTCTGGAATCATGAGCGCCCCCTGCCATGAGGCAAGAGAACTGCCTGCCTCACCTCGAATCTGTTCTCTGCCGTTTATGATCGCTTCTCAGCACACGAAACAAGTTACACACACAGTTGGTGACAAAAAACACTACATTATATAGATGAGCTAAATTATGGAAAATCAGTCCATACATTAAATGTTTTTTTAACCATTTCATTGACGACGTAAAGACAGGGGGAACATGCTGTCATAAAATGACAGCCAGTGCAGTTAGTGAGAGGTTGCGCAATCCCAGGTGAGGCTCACCTCGCTGCTGCCTCACCAGCTTCGCTTCTGAGCATTTGAATGGGAAAATGTGAAAATTCAGCGATTTTGAAGAAAAAATAATCAAAATTGGTTAAGCTAAATAAAAAATAATTTACAGTACAATCCACAGGGTGAAAATAGCAATATTAATATTTTATCATATTTTTCCATTATGACAGGTGAGGATATTTATGACTCTGCCTCACTTGCCTCCCCTGACCGCACGTCACTGCAACCGAGGCAGGTAAAGAAGCAAACGTGAAGCGAGGCGCTTCGATCAGAGGAGACAAGCACATTGCACTGAAAACATCAACCCAACTGTATAAGGTGGTGCTGGCCACATCATGCTGTGGGGTATGCTTTTCTTCAACAGAGAAGAAGAGACTGATCAGAGTTGAAGGGAGGATGGATGGAGCAAAATACAGAGCATTCCTGGAAGAAAACCTTTTGGAGACTTTAAAAGCCTTTGTGCTGAGGCAGCTTGAGCTGCAATGGAATCGCTTAGACCAAAAATTAGCTAAGACCTATATTTAATTCAAAAATTGACAATTATTTTAAAAGGTACACTTTAATTTGACTAAACTTAAGCTGTTTTGCCAAACAGCCGGGGAAATTCCATTTGACATAGTCATGAAAAGCAGGATAGATTTAAAATGTGATATTGTGGTTCATTCAGAAAAGATATAGAGACTAATGCCCATTATGGAGAGTATTAAGTGAAAAGAAGCCACTGTGGGTCTATAGTTACCAGGCTGGTCTGATCTAAGGACAGACCATACAGGACAGAGATCAGAGTCTGGAAACATTTTAGTGTTGTTCTCCAGCAGCTCCTGAATATGTAAAGCTTTATTGCAGCTACACTCCAGCAATTTCTCTTAATCATTGGAATAATCTGATTGAAGGAAAGGCGAAGCTTTCCTTATTGGATTAACTAACAAAAACCATCTCCTCTTCTCTATCCATTTCACTCTGTTCAATTTAATTCAATTCGCTTTATGAGTGCATACAATGTCTCTAACAAAAGAAGCTGCAATATAAACCATTACCAATAATCTGATTATCAGTAATAATGAGGATAGCAATCACATCAATAATCCCTACTTTGTGAGTGTAAAGTAAAAAAACAAAAGAAAAATAAGTAAATATGTCATTTCAGCCTCATCTGCTTTTCTGAGTAGAATTAAAATGACTTAATCCAAATATATCGCCAATCTGTTACCGTCTATTAGAAAATTAGATTTATCGGATAGACAGCTCCTCTGAAAATACATTTTAAATCCTATGAGGTCTCATAGCTTCTTTGCTCTGGTAGCTAATCAGGTATAGGGTCTGAAACTTAAAGGAATGATTTCTTTCTACTCCTGTTTGCCAACGTTCACATGACCAATTTTTAGGATTTTTTTTTTTCTGTGTGTTTGACATTATTAGACTAGAATCCACACTTTTAGAGTCTGTAAATAACTCAGAATTCTCCCTGGGGAGACTTGTTTCTGGTTTTATCAATGCCATTCACAAAAATATCTTTTTACTTCCACCTCATAATTACACACTTATTTGTGTTGGTCTGTTACAACAAATCCCAGCAAATCACTCTGAGGTTTGTGGCTCTAACTGGGGTAATGAATGCGTTGGAAGGCACCGAATATGACCAAATAAACTGGAGTTGGTGAGACAATCTACAAATAAAAATCTAACCTACTTCCCTAAAATTCCAAGTGCATTTGTTGTGCCCGAGTGGCATCTGTATGACAGACAGTCTCTAATAACTATTGAACTGGACGATTGAATGACTCTCTGCAGAAATTGGGCTCTTCTCACACAACTCTTTTCAATAATTCAGACAGAAAAAACAGTTTTGAAAAGGCTTGATTTCTTTCTCCTTTGAGTGTTTGTGTGGTTTCAGGGCCGAGGAGCAGGACTGAAGGGACACCAGGGGGCATTAAGGCAGATCGATATCCTTCAGGCGGTGGGAGTCAGCCATAATCTCCATCAGCCATGTAGGAAAGTACATTACTGCCACTACAAAGCCTATTAACAAAACCGCAGGTCATGCATTATTGAATGGATGGTGGTTTTATTCCACCCCATTCATAGAGATAAAAAAAAAAAAACAGGACAAACATAAATAATTCAATAACTTCAGCCTCTCCTTTAAAATATTGTTTTTGTTTTCAGTGCTTAATTGGATTTGGTGTCTGGGAGGCATCTTCGTGAACGAGTTGGGTGGAGAGGATGGAGGGTGGACTTTCAGATCACATCGGACTGACTTGAGGGGGAATATTGATTGGTGATACAGATCTACACAGAGCGATCCAGGGGGATATCCATCTGTAAACAATGTCTCAGAGCAGCGAGGGGCTTCACCTCAGAATCACAGATGAGCTATCCTTACCTCAGGCTTAAATTTGTACATCTAAGTCTAAGATATTTTAGTACTGTGTTTTAAACCATAAACACGCACAAAGATTCCTGGTTTCTGAAAGCAGGGAAAGTCTCTCATTTAAGATTTACCTTGAGCAAAAATAACAGTTTTGCAGCACAAAAATGCACACACAAAATGTACCTATTGGTTATATTATGTTGACTAATATGTTTTTGTTATCTGCAGTGTGGCAAAAAAAAGCATTTGTACCCTTCCAGATTAACATTAACATTGCTATGTAGGATCTTGTGTATTGGATTAAAAAAAAATAGTTTGTGGTGCCATCAGATTAGCATAGGTTGGTATGTTTAAGCTTTTGGTTTTAATAATAGTTTGGTTTCAGTAGATTTTCAGCCCTGTATTAATTGTTCTTA
This sequence comes from Xiphophorus maculatus, assembly GCF_002775205.1. Lineage (NCBI taxonomy): Eukaryota > Metazoa > Chordata > Actinopteri > Cyprinodontiformes > Poeciliidae > Xiphophorus > Xiphophorus maculatus. The sequence goes on along the minus strand of NC_036465.1, from coordinate 13,091,374 downwards.
AACTCTTTTTTTAATGAAATCCTATTAAAAGTGAAAAGCTTTCTGTGGTTGCATTGAGTATTGAATATTTATTGACCAAGTACTGTAAGTGTTAACTGTTAATCATTCCAAATAAATGCTTTATTATGGAAAGTGAATTATTTCCACTCACTCAATATCTACTTTATTTTAAATTTAGGTTCTGTTTCTATATATGCATATATTTTTATTTTTAAATTTTAAATATGATTGTGTTTCCGATCTGGGTCTTTAGTCCACTGTGACCCAGCAAAGACCATCCATGTTTTGGCACATTTGTGTGTGACTCTGGAATCATGATGTAGTGTTTTGGCACAGAGAGTCAAAACACACTATAGTTTCGTCATATATATAATTTTGAACATTGAAAGGATTTTTCTACTCTCAAAATCCACAAATGTAATTTAGCTGATCAAGTTGTCAAAGAAAACAGGGCAAGGGATTTTAAACCTTAAAACCAGATTCTATGTATGTTTGTTCTAAATGCCCACTTTTCATTTTTACATTTTTAGACAGTAATAAAAGAACAAACTGTTAATGTTAATAAAATCATATGTATTTGTCCTCATGCCTTCCTCTCCGATTTTTTTAGAATGTGTCATTTGTCATTTTCTCTACACCTCAGGTCTCTGACTCTCTCCCACTCAGGCGAAGGCCTGTTGCAAAGTCCCGCAGGACTGTTTTTAAAACAAGCCCTGACACAAATCCATTACAGGACAATTAATAAAACATCAAAGCAGTGCTTTAGCAGTCACTCCTGGCTGCAGAGACCCTGGCGTATATTAATTACTGCATGATTGATGTGGCTTTGAAATAGAATGACGGGACAGTCACAGAAGATTAGGAAACTGATTTTTTTTTAGGTAATGTTATGCTTTTTTTCCATTCATTTCTACATAATATTTATTCTTTTAAAAGTAAAAAAAAAATAATTAAAGAAACTTTTCAAACATTTATGCTAGGAACTTTTGTTAAATTTTAGATTATTTCCCTTAACCCTTTGATGCATGAATTATGATCCTTTGTGTCAGAATTTTTTTCCATTTTTAAAAATGTTTTTCTTAAGGCATAAAAAAAGGTAGGAACATTTTTTTTTGTAAAAATAATTTTTTATTTTTTTTTTTATTTTTATGTGATGAATTGTAATTTTGTCCAAATACAAAGTTGTTATTTGAAAAATACATCAGTAGTATTGTTCCTTAGGGGTTATCTGATGTCACAATATTTTTTTTACTTGCAAGACTCGTCTACAGTAGAAGGAGGGACCGGGTCGGTTCTCATGCTTTTTTGTCTGTCGGCCATATTGTATTTAACAAAACTAATTTCTTGCATTTGCAGCTGATGGCCAGTAGTTGATGGTATATTTTATGATGCATTAGTGTCCACTTCAGTGGTCTGTGTGCATTTATAACATAAAAATCCACAGGAAGCACAAGAAAATGGCTTTTAGATAGCTGTCCACTGTAGTGACCATTATGCATGAAAGGGTTAATAGTCCAGACTTTTTTGTTAAGCAAATCTATTTCTTTCTTTCTATATTGTCAGATTTTCTTTGAGAAAATATAGCTGAATGTTTGCCACAAATTGCTGATGATGTGAATGGTATGAAGAGATTTTGCTTGTGTACAACTTCCACATACTAACCCAGATTGTGTTATAGAATGTATTACTAAATTCCAGCAGGCCTCCTGAAAACAACTTTTAAAACCAGTAAAAGTTTCAGACATTGTTAAACTGTTAAAAGTGTACACAACTGTAGAAGTAAAATACAATGTTTAAATAATTTTTGAAGATCTTTCATCATGAAGAGTGTTTGCAGTAGAAGTACTCAGCTGGTTCACACAGTTCAGCGGTTTCACACGGTAGCAGATGTCGAGCTTTAGCGACTGCAATCAGTTCTCAGTTTGACCCCCTGACTGTCGGATGATCCTGGAAGAATGTGATGGCCGAGCCTTTCCCTCAGTCACTGCTGATCTCGTCTGGTAATGCTTCATTACCTGAGTGTCCACTTTGACCCCAGCAGCCATACAGCTAGCAGAGCCAACAAGACCTGACGGAAAGACACATGACAGACACAAATGCAGCCTGTCTGAGATAATAGGACGATACTTCAGCTCAGGTCACCAGTTTGTGTTTACATCAGCAGCTCTGTGGCGCCTCAGACTACAGACAGACAAACTCACCCGCTCTGGCACAAACGTCCTGCAGGGAGGAAATCTCCAGATAACAAATAAACAAGAAATTCTGATTTCTCTGTCTGGGATTTAGATAAAGAACTCTAAAAGTAATGGTGTTATTGTTAATACAATGTGCTCAATCTACATGAAGATAACCAGAGATATGTAATTTAGGTAACAAGTGCACTAATCAAAACTTCTCTACCCAGAAGAACTCATTATTCAATAGTCTGATTCATCCCTTTAAAGTGTAAATATAACAATGTTTGCAACTTTTAATTTTCATTTGTATTCTATCTCATGACCATTACATTAATTTCCATGTTCAAAGTTTAGAAACATACAAAGAAAAAAAAAACCCACAAAGAACAAGAAAAAAAAAAAACATCTGGAAGTTGCCATGGAGTGATCATATTACACATGGAAATGCAGTTCTGGGCATCAGTGCATAATGTAATCTCAACTCAAAACAAAAGTAAGACTCTTACAGTCTGCAGCTGTTATTCCATAAAATGACTTATAGCAGCATGTTTATAAATATTAATCATTCAAAGTGGCATTTTGTGTCAGATTTAGTTGTTTAGTTTAGTTATTTTTTTACAGTGAAGAAAAAGAGATCAGAATAAATTTTGTCTAAGAGCAGTGGCTTGAGACCTAACAAACTAGCATCCCACACAGGAATATAAAAGGTCTGTGTGGTGAGATCAGCATAACAACTGTCATTCTACATATTAACTTTCTGGCAGCAACAAGTTAGATGTAAATGAAATTCCTGTTCTGGCCAGCATTGTTACTCTGATACACATGGTTATCAGTATTATCAGTTCTTCCAGCAACCATATTGTTTTAATGATTTAGTTTGTATTTATGAATTGTGCAGTAGTTGCTGAAGTTTCACTCTTTGGGACGAACTCAGTCCATGTATTTAATAAACGTATTTACAGATTTCACAATATTTTTGGGTCCAGGCAGAAAAAAAAAACAAAGTGGAGCAAACGCAAAATGTGAATCAATGTGAAAAAGTCAGATTGCAGGGCAGGATTTTATGAAAAAGAGGCTGTATGTTGCCAAAGATGACAAAAACAACCAATCAGTTTCCTTGGAGATAGCTGAGACTAAGAATAAAAAAGTAATAAAAAACAAACAAAAAAAACTACCCAATAGTTTTTCTTTTCATCATATTGCAAACATATCTTGCAATTGAAACAATAATGACACTTTTCAGTACATAGCTTGCAGTGGGTTGGCCGAGCAGAGACTTCCTCAACAGGTTTGTCACAAATGAGCAACATCTGCATTTTTTCAGGTGATGTAGTAATGTTCCTCGCTGCTTTTGGCCATCTCCATAAGTACATGTTCACTTAAAGTTTAAATTCAAGCCATGTGTGAAAATATAATGTAAAGATTATGTTTCTGTGTTTTATAAGATTTTCTAGCTCATTAATTACTTCATTGATCTTGAAATTGTGATGAGAACCATATAAACTTCTAACTCATACCTGAGTTTTGATGTCCCATAAGACATTACAAATTGGGTTAAGGACCATCAGATGTCCTCCTTTATTGCTACACTACAATCTGCTGAGGGGAACTCTTGTGAGAATGAGTCTATAATGGGCAGTTAAATAAACTTGCTACAAGGAAATATACATGATGTGAAGAACTGCTTCAACAGTAAATGTTTTGTAAAATCAGTATATTTTTTTCTTTCTTTAAACTTTTTTTTTTATCTGAGTTATGGCAGGAAAAGGCCATGAATAAATGTTTTGACTTTTTCAAAAAATAATGTAGCAAACACGACCCCTCAGTATAACTATGCTGATTTTTCCATTGGATAAGACATACATATTTAAAAGCTGGAATCATTCCAGAATTTGATGAAAAAGAAAACAAATTTATTTATTTTCTTTCATTTTCTTGAATATTTTTCAATCTCCTTCTGTGCCCCATTTCGCCTCCTATTGAACTTTGACAGCAGCTCTATATTGAAAACTTTTTGGATGGCAAAAACATCCAGTGAACCTTTTTTTTCTCGGAATTTGAAATCCAAAGTCACACAGTTTGGCATTTTGAAAACTTACCCTGTTTGATTAAAGTTTTGTCATTCTCTCGTTCTCATTAAGGCTTTAATGCAACGGCGGGTTTGTTGCTTTCCACCAGCTAACCTCACATGGCCGCTAATTTGTCATCCGTCGTTTAAAAAAGCATTCTCCTTCGGCTTCGTGCCAACCGTCAGTGAACCTGAGAGGCAGGTGGAGGATAACAGGAAGAATGTGATTCATTAGCAGGAGCCACAGCTCTCCCTTCAGCCTATAATTAGCCAAAGCATCGCTGACTCTAAGTTTACAAACTGCACTCCGAACCATAAATATTCTTATGCATCTCAGAGAAATCAATAGGGCAGAACACAACTTTAAGTTATTAAAGTATTACAATATTAATGTGTGGGCAAGAGCACTTTAGACAAACTGAACGCTCTACCTCTCTCACTCCTCGCCGTCATTAGGGATGCTGAGAGATCAGATTTCCTGACCTTTTCCATCTGATGGGAACTTTGCTTTGGGGAGCAGATAAGCCTGGATGATCCGCAACAATGAAAAAATCTGTGAACAGGCTGGAGAGCCCCAATAGCTCCCTCCCTCCCTAATCTCTGCAATTTGCCTTGGCTGATAAAATTTTAATGAGGAATAAGCATAATGGGAGCCACAGAGAGATTATAGCAAACTGGGAGCGCGATGCATCGGCCAGATGAAGACGGAGGAGCCGGAATCAGACTGCGGATCAAAGATGCTCTGCGCTTCCCCCCCGGGATGGAGTTTGGATACACCCAACACACATAGCTCAACTTTGGGCTTCTCAGTTGTGTTGTTGACTAATGACTCCAAATTTCTGGCTTTAAAAGTGTCGCACTACTCCAGTTTTAGTCAGTTTGCACCCATGAACTGCGTCTGCTACTGACAGTGAGTGAGACTGAATCTGTTTGAGGTCCTCTGCTGAGGATTTATTGGCTGTTTTTTTGATAGAAAATTGCATAACAATGCAACAAAGAGAACATGATCTCAGTTGTAAGAGAACAATGGCAAGCCAAAGCCAATTACTCTCTGATAGTTGTGGTGGACAAGAAACACATCTCTCTAATGAAAAAGGATTAAGATCCAAATTAACAAAATGTTTGGAAACTGAGCCTCTCCACTTCCCTCTCACCACTCATACCATTTAGTGCAAACTTATCACCTATCCTGCTGTTCAACTCAAAGGATGTTCACCATGTGGATACTTTAGAGGGGACCAGGTCTTGTCTTTACCAGCCACTAACTCCATGGTTACCAACTTTATTCCTGAGAGTTTTATCAGCTTTATCAGGTTCTACACAAAAAAATCCATACATGCACTTGGAGTTGCATAATAAACGACTTGGTAGGGAACGATGTTCACTGTTTTGTACGTGACACTGAGCTGAAAAGTTTCCGTGCATATGGCAGCAACCAGACTGTCACTTTCTGCCATGCTAAAAAGTGCGCAGCCTGCCCTGGTGGAGAAGAAACAGGGCTAGATGCCCAACTAGCTCATCAAACTCGCCAGTATCCATTCAGTTTGTGGGAAAAGAAGGAATTTGTCATGAGAAATGCTTGCAATCATTACGCTCAACTATGAAATCTCAACTGTCTGTGCGGAGGTCATGTGGTCCACAGGATATGGACTGTACACCTGAGCATGTTGGAAACTTTAGACTTAAGTTCATGGTCCACTTAAAGTTGTGGCAACATCCCTAAAGTCCTCTCAGTTGATTTACGTCTTAGAATCCACCATGCTTTTATTGGTCAATTCTATGATTGTGGATTTTAAATATAATAAAGAGATCCCAAAGTACATTTTTATGAAAATTCAACAGGAAATAATAAGAAAAATAAAGTACATATCGATTCAAAAATACATAAATTACCTGGGGGCTTGAAGCTGATTCCAGATGCTCACATTTTGAGACTAAGACTGAAAAAGTTTCTCAAATCTTGTAATCATGATTAACAACCAGCTCATGATAACCCCATGATTTGTTTAATTTTGGTCTGTTTCAAAGTAATTATGACATTTATGCGTGACATTTTATCTTGCTGTGCTGTTTTACCGTCTTTTAAACTGTCTTTTGTTGTTAAAGGACCATCTGGGGACATGCAATGCACATTAGCTAAGGTTATAAATGTTATGGTGTTACGTATTTGTTTATACTTAACGCTTGTCCCCGTGCAAATAAATAATAAAGAAGAAAAATTATAGCAATCATCTAATGGGTTTCCTGCAGTCGGGTATTGCCAGGAGAGAAAAAAACAAGAAATGTAACACTAAAAGTAAATGGAAAAAGAAATGCGACATGTTATAAAGAGCAAGTTGTGTCGAGCAGAGACTCCTTTAAAAGGCGACCACTTCAGAAATGTGGAAAATCACATATATATTGCATGTCATCCAGATGGTCCATATATATATATATATATATATATATATATATATATATATGTTTTTTTTTTTGTTTTTTTTTTCAGTCAAATGGGGTCAGCGCTCTACTTCTGTCCTCTCGGCAGGGATCACACCTCCCCCTCCCAGCATCACCAGTGACAACTAGAGCAGCGGAGGGACACAGAGAGAGGCGTGACTCCTGCGACGGTCACTAACAAGGAGCTGCCGTTCGTGCCGCCCAATCCGCCGCGGCCTCGAGCTCTGATTGATTGGCTTCGTCTAACGCGGCGCGAGACAGAAAACACTCGCCGTCTCTCGGCAACAATTACCCGTCCCTCCACGCCGACTGTCAGCGCTCTAATTCATCTGTCATCATCCCACTTCTCCCAGTAGAATCAGGCTGACAGTGAGCCCAGTATCAGTCACACGGCATTTCACTCCTGTTGCCTTTCATTAGCTCCACTTTGTCTTTCGCCGTGAAGGATGCTGGGTTTTGTCTTACCCTTAAAAGTAATGTTCCTCCCTTTTCTGCTTGAGCTCTGGCTCTTATTTGCACTGAGCGCTCAACACACAGCTGCGTAATGGAAAATGAAATAACCAATTCAAACCTGTCAGATCAACCAGCAGCATCCTCCGCTCCAATGAATGATGGCTTTTCAAGTATTGGTTGGATCTTGTGGCAGGAGAGCATCATAACAACAATTTCAACTTTTTATGTCATCCCCTTATAATGGAATATACATGGCTTATCAATCCTCCCTTCCCACTCCGAAAAAAAAACAAATAAAAAAATCTTGCTAAAAAAAAAAAGAATAAATATTTTAAGAATAAATCAATGTAGAAATGTTTATATTTTCATTGTTTTAAATTGATTAGTGATTACGTTAATTAGGGATAAGCTCATGTATGCTTTAGATTAATATTATGGAGCCTTTTTTCGCTGCCATTCTTTAAAATGGATATGTAAATGATACATATCTGTGTCACTTACACTTATGTGTTTATGTTCATTAGTCAGACAATTATGACAAAAAAGATTAGATTGGGACATGTCCAGATGAACTGATGGTTGGATGAAACTATGACACAAAACACAAAAAGGACTCAGACTTATCTTTCCTCCAAAGACGGTGATAAAAGGGAGACACAAAAAAAGCAAGAAATCCCCATAAGAATCAATAGATGGTATTTAGTTTGTCAAAAGAAAGATTCTTCTCTCCTACCATCACAAGCAATCATTTGGAATTTACTAAACACTACTGGGACTTAAATTGTAAACATGATATTTGTTCAGATACAATATTAAGTTTTTCAACAACAAACACTCCCTGTGGATTTTGTGTGAATCTATACCCACTGTTATGGTAAACAAGTTTTAGGCAGCATACTTTTAATGACTCTTTCAATTGCCAGGACTGTTTGAATCTTGCATATGCCAGAAAAATGAGAACTGTGGTAAAAAAATTGGCCAAATGAATAAAGAAATGCATCGCCAAACCCAAAATAAACATTTTTTCATAAGCTTTTCTGTCCACAGATTTAAATTAAGTTGACAACATTTGCAGCTAACAGAAAGGAAATGTTAATAGGAGAGGACCCAGGACTGGGTGATGTAGAGGAACCGTCAAAAATCCCCTTCTCTCTGTGCTCCAGCCTTATTATGGGAGAAGATTAGGTTCTGTCATGTGGGCAAAAATGGGATAGAAAGTATTACCAGCAGCGTTTCCAATAAGTCTAGAACTTTTGATTTTAGTAAAAACAATTATTTCTTAAAATGGTATTTCTATCCTCTCTGAATAATGTGCTCAAAATAAAATGTCAATCTGTTGTATTTTGATGTGAGATTGTGCTGCTGCAATAAAAGATTGATTCTTATATTTTATGTAACTTTTTACACATCTAAACCCAGGATGCCCAAAAACGTGGATTGTATCAGAGCAAACACCTCTTACCAATTGTCAGGCATAGTGGCCGAGTGATGAATCAACGATTTCAAATGTAAGGCAATCTGTTCAACTGTTTAAACTTACCCACAATGGAGTTATGCAAGCTATAAAGCATTGTTGTGTCAAGATGAAGGTCTTGCTGCTAAAGGCGGCTTAACAAGATTGTGGATTATGGGGTGTACTTAATTTTTCCATAAGAATTTTCTGCTCATCTTTATGCAATAAATAATGACAGTGTAAACTCTGTTGTGCATTTATTTATTTTTTTTTACACTTAGTTTAACTTAATTACTCTGGAACATTGAATAAAGGAGAGTAAGACTTTGGAGCTGCAAGAAGGTGTACAGCACTTTCTGTTTTTTTAACTATGAATGTCACAAAAATTTATTAAGCAAAGTTATTTATTTATTTACTTCATACATTTTTTAACACTTCCTTTTGTAGTTATTAATGATTTATGCTAATTTGTAGATGGGGAAAAAATTGAAAAGCTCCAAAACCCCAGTTTAAATCCAATACTTGTCGGAGTTGCCAGCAGTCACATTGCAGTTGATGGGTTCTAATGCAACTTCAAGTCAAGTGGAAGCTCTGTATTTGTGTTTTTAATCTTTTCAGAAACATGTCAGCATATGAAATGTGCCAGTGCTGGTACATGCAGTACTTCAAGAGATGAAAATGTGAGAAATCGGAAAATAGGTATGAGAAAAATGTTTTTGTGTTTTGATCAAGTAGATGTATTATTTTCCTCTTCTGGTTATTCCTGTTTTATTCTGATTATAATTTATTTATATTTGTTTTGAAGTTCAATTTGTTTATTGTGATACTTCATTCTGTACTTGTGATTTAAAAGAATTCCCCTGTTAACTAGAAATGTGAAACATAAATAAACAAGTGCAATGTCGAACCTTTCACGGAGGCAGTGTGTCAGCATCGGATATTCAGGAAAAAAACTTTTTAGGATGATTCTAAAGCCACATGAAGAAAAACAACAGCTCAAAGTTTGTTATTTTTGTTTGCGTGTGCTTGCGGATGTTGAAAATATGGGATTAGGAGTTTGTCCAAAAAGAGTTGGATCCAGGGGATTAAAGTCTGTTGAAGTGTTTTTATTATTTTGCCCACCCGGTGGACTTCTAGCCGCCTCCTGGGAGAGGATTTTCAGAGAGGAATGATGGGAGTCTGACAGCTCGTCTCCTCCCTCCTGCATGACTTAACAGTGCCTATCAGAGCATTTCGACACTCGATTCCCAGTGTGGTAGCTGAGATGCAGCAGGGTAGGGGGTGGTAGGAGTGAAGGGGGTGTCTCCAGGGGGCAAAAAGGTCATCTCTAGGGGCTGAAGCCTTCACCCCGTCCACAGACTCCTTCTCGATCTGCTCCTTTTCACTGGTCACTTGATGAGAATGGCCCAAAGTTTTAGTGCCGTTCCAGTGAAAACTACAGACTGTGTTCCTCCAACTTTTGGTCAACAGTTTCAGCGTGACATCTGATCCTGACATCCGATGTTTGTTTTCAGGACCACAGATTTTCAGAATTCAGAATCCCACCTATGAACGTTTTTTTTTTCTGCCCCTCTTTTAAACTGTTAAGCAATGTTCACATTTTGTTACAACCAAAAGAAAGTACATCCTCTCACAACTCCAGGGTTTAATTATTAGGACATAATGTAACATTCATTTGAGGTCCAGACTTTGAATCCATCCTTGCAACACCTGGATTCTTTTTATTTTCAGCCAGTTTTGTTGTAGACATAGTGCTGTGTTTGGGTCATTGTTGAGGTGATGATACAGTTTCAGCTCACATGACCTCACATTTCACTTTAGAATACTTTTTAATACAAAGGTTGAGTCAATGGCTGTAAGATGCTGAGGTACAACTGCTGCAAAATAAGTCCAGATCATTACTCTTCCACTACTGGGCTTCACAGTTGGGAAGATGTGTTTGTGCTGATGTGTTTTGCTTTCTGAAAACATGGTGGTTGGTCTTATCAGTCCAAAAATAAATTGTTCCTGCAGTTCAATCAGATAGAACTTCTCAAACCAAAGTCCTGTTGCCATTTTTGTTGTCTACTCTTCCAAACAAGCCATAAAACCTATCCAGTCTTTACATAATTCTCTTGTCCTGAAAGACAATTATAAATTTGATAATCAACATGCTAACTCAGGCCTTTAGGATATAAAGTATGACTCTTAGGTAATTTCTCTTAGGTTTTTTGGCAAAATACTTATAAGGTGCAAAAAGCTATTTTCTGTCTTCGGCACACAAGGTTTAGTTTATGTAGGTTCTTCCTTCATAGTCCACCTATGAAGGAACTTTACTTACCATTCAAGCTCGAACAGCACGATGGCAGAGGAAACCTGAAAGATCCTGAACAAGTTTGTTTCTTATCACACATGCAGATCAGATTCTTTGATTTCTTTTCCCCACACACGGCTCTTCACAGTTCACCTCCCACATGCCGAGAGTAAAAGTATTTATCTGGAATCCAGCCTGCTTTCACTGTAACCGACACTCGATCGTCGCCTATGGTTTAGGTATTCTCCTTATTTAAAGCAAAAGCATGTCTAGAGCTGCATAATATGCAAAATGCAACATATAATTTTAGGTTGATCTTGTTTTCTGATTTAGACGACTTGATGTGAATGTCTGTTTTCAGTCACGGGGCCTTCACAAATCCAAACTTTAACCAGAATTGCTTTTGTCGCAGCCTTTAACGTGTTTGGTCTTCCACTTTCGACAAACCTCTTCTGTGTGATGTCTGCTGAAATAAACCATCAGTTTGGTCATTCTGCTCGTTCCCAGCCGACTCCCCTGGTGGACTGTCATCCCCGATCTAATAACTCTGGAGCTCACAGCTGAGTGTAAAACTAGAGTGCAGTCGACTGATAAAAAGACTCTTTACAGAGAGACAAAGAGCTTCTCTACAGCAGGTGACCTGATGATGGGTGGAAACCTGAGTTTCTGATTGAGCTAAATTTGGCTGCAAAAGGTCTAGAAAAGAAGCTTTTATTTTTCCTGACTATGCTTCCAAAGCTTCTGTTCGTTCTTGATTATGATTTAGATAAATTCAATAAATATGTATATACTATGTACAATGAAGCTAATGAAAAAAAAATCAATTGAAAATATATGTTCAACTATTTCTTTTGACTAGAATAGAAGTTTGTGGATCTCATTAGACCAGCATAGTAACACAATTTAGTCAAATTCAATCTTTTGGTCACATGATCTGGAAGCTATTAAGGAATAATCCATATTTTTAGATACAAATATTAATACAAAATAGAGGATCAATGAAAATCTTATAAAATCAGTCTAGTATTGTAACACAATTTAGCTTTGATTCTCAGATTTTGGGTCACCTGGAAGCTACTGATTTGACTAATTGACCATTTCCACCCCTGACTAAATGTTACCGGAATTTGTTTATTATTATTATTACTATTTTAAAAATAGATCTTAGCAGTCCAATCAAACTGATAAATATATGAGCTCACCTTTTTTGATAATCACCAATATTAAGCAGATGGCTCTGGATTTGAGAGTCAGATCTCTGTGGTAAAAAAGAGAAAAGAAGAAAAAAAGCTGTGGATCTGTCTTTATGCAGGCAGGTGAAGAGTGTCCACCACCTTAAACGCCAATCCAACAGGTAATGCCAGAGAGAGCTCAGGAGGAAATTAAATGTCAAGTCGCTGTCATTGGTTCTTGTTAAATGGAGCACTAATCACACAGAAAAGCTGGAAATTCTTCCACCATCTTCGTCTGTCACTTCCTCCTCTCACTTTGACCAATATGGGCAAAAGCCGTTCATCTGAAGATTTTCCACATGCTCTTCCTCTTCTTTGTTTAAAATTCACACTAACAGCCTTGAAGATCATCTGACGAGCAGACTGGCACCGCACGGTGCTGGAGAGTTGCTATCCAAGCTGAATACCAGAGATTTACAGCCACATTGGTTCAGAGATCTGAAAATAGTTTCTTTAAGCGGAAGCTGATGGAACAGAAGCTGTGATTCATGCCTAATAGAAAAACACCCATTGTTAGAAAAAAATGAAGCGGTGGTGCTGAACGTTTTAGCACATAATATCATGGGTATGAAAGTGACTCAGTCGCAGGTGGGGAATGACTAAGCTGTTAAAATTTATAAAGTGGAAGTTTTTAGTTCTATTTATTACTTAAATATATCACTTTTTAATGCTTTCAGCAGCTTCTTTGACATAATATTAATAGATAAAAACGTTTTTTATGAATTGTAAAACATCATCTGCCAACTCTATCATGTTATAGATATGAGTTAGCAATAACAAAAATAAGAAAAATAAAGTTCTAGTATTTACTGTCCCATCCAAACACAAGGAGTGTCAAGTTGCATAACCACTGCCTCAAAAACATTATAAATCTGTTTTTAAATGTATTGAAACATTTAACCTTTTGACTTTTTAAACTTGTTCTCACCTTTGATAGCAAGACAACTACTCTACTCTCTGAGCCACAGTTGCCCCTACTTTGCTTCCACATAATGTTCTTTCCTCATCTATTTTATGGATTGCTTTAGTTCCTCCTGTAGCAAACACAGCCCCACAACATGATGCTGCCACCCCCATACTTCACAGTTGGGGTGGTACAATCCTCCGCCTTTTTCATCCAAATGTAACAATAATCACTACAGCCAAACTGTTCCACTTTAGTTTATTAGATCAACAGGATTTGTCTCCAGAAACAAAGATCTTTGTCCCTGTGTATATTTGCAATCTATAATCTGCCTTTTTCTGTTTCTTTTGGAGTAATGGCTTCCTCCTCACAATGTGGCATTTCAGCCAATGTTAATACACTGTGGATAATGACACTGTCTTGCCAGCATCTTTACCAGGTCTTTGGCTTATTGGTTTATACATATCAGAAATACAGTCATCTCTTGGGACACAGTAACCTTCTCCTTCCTGAGCGGTACGATGGTTGGACATTCCTATAATGTCTACACATAATCGTTTGTACAGATAAATGTGGCACCTTCCAGCATCTGGAAATCGTTCCCAAGGATCAACGAGACTGGTACAGCTGAACAATTCTTTTCCCAATATCTTAGCCAATTTATTTTGACTTTCCTACTACATTAAAAAAAAAGCCTCATGTTCGAGATGTGGACTTAAAATGCATCCACAGGTGCGCGGGTGTAAACCACATAAAATGTGGATGCCTCTTTAAGAAACAGAGGTCAAAGAAGCTAGGTAGTCTACCTAACCAATAGGAAGTTTAGTTTTAAGTGTGTATCAACCAATCAGAATGCAGACTGCCGCTGTAGGTCCCGCCCTTCTTCCCCGTGTCTGCAGCATTGTTTGTGTGTGCGGGAGAGATCCGACATGAGGAAGAAACTGCTAAGCTGTGCAGCGTGAGAGTCTGTGTTGTTTAAGACGGAAAAAATACTAGATACTAACTCGAAACAAACCCTTTTGCAAATAGAATTACTGTTTATCATCCAACTTCTGAGCTGGAAGTAGAGAAGTGAGTAAACAAGACTGAACTTCAGTTTTTCTGCCGAGCACTTAGAGCTACCTTGTTAGCCTCGTTAGCTCTTATTGGCTATTGGTTTCCTGGAAGTTCATCTTATTCTACGTTCAGCTGAAGGTAAAGACTAAAATATAGTATATTCTTACTCTATTCACGATGAAAGTTCACAGTATTTAGGTTAAAGCATGAAAAATATGCCTTGTTACATTATCTAGTCCGGACTGAGAGACACCACATTGTTGTCCCAAACGTGTGGCATTCAGATCGGTGAGCATATTCTGTCCCTTTCATTCAGGTTTTTGTTCTGTTTATCACATTGTTGTTGAATAATAGCCTTCATTTGAACTATTTAATTATTCAAGTGTAAACGTTTACTGCTTTTGGGTAAAATGTAATGTTTAACATTGTGTTTGAAAAACGTGAGTTGATAATACAGTAAAATACTGCATTGAGGTAAAAGAGAATTATTGAGCAATTTGAGCAATTTAATGACGAATAGATGTCAAAATATGGTGTCTGTAGAAACGTGATTTAACAGCTTAATAAAAATTCTATCATTCTGCTGGCCTGTCTGTTCACAGGTCAGTTTTTTTTTTTAAAATACTGGATTGTTCCTGAGGTGGATTCCTCCTGCGACTTTGACGGCGAGCCTTCCCACCTGGATTTGGAGAAAGAACTGGATTTCTTCTTTTCCATTTGGAGTCGAGGCCTGTATCACTCACATCTTCACACCCAGTTGGTTATGCGTGAGACCACTGACTGACATTTTTTGTTTATGGTTTCATCCTGGAATTTTGGACATTACCTTTTGGACAAGTTTTATTTCAGACATTATAACAAACTGCTGTGTAGGAAATTCTCCTCATGTGAGTGGTTTTGAGTCGGACCTGAATTGGAACTGAATTTGATTAATCTGCTGTCTATTACAACTTAAAATTCAGATTACCAGGGTGCACCTAACATATTTAAAACGGACAATTAGCACTTGGCCAAGTGTTATTGCTACTCTTTTATGTATTTTATTTTGTGTAATCTTATTTTCATAATTGTAAGTCTTGTATAACTTAATCAATTTTATGGTTCATTTCACTAAAGCCAGTTGTTCTTTAAATTCAACCAACTGCCTTTGTGTGTCATTTAAACATCCCACTGTGCTCCGATAGCCGAACCTATTGGCCCATTAATCTAAAATACATAATACTCTTCTCTACTGTGTTACATGTTTATTTAACTCAGAAGTTTTCAAAGCCATGACATCAACAGAAGTTGCAGTTATGGATTCCAGAAAAATGCTGTCACATGTCCTTTGCCTTTTGGTGCGCAGCAAAAATACAGTAAATGGGATGATTGTTTGAAAGCAATATACCTGAGAATCAAGTATATATTAATTCAGTTAAATACCACAGAATTGAATACAATATGGTTTAAAAAGCAAAATGATAAAAATAGAAAATACAAATGTAATACAATTACATCAACCAGCATAATTTCTTTTGGCTTTGGACATTTGAGACCAAATACTGCTGTGGCAGAGGATGCCCAGCTATCTCAGACTTTAATGTAATGGTAAGGTTTGCTTTTGGCTGTAAAGTAAAAAAAAAAAAAAGAAACTGAATAACCTAAACGCTCCACTAAAGATGCATCACAGTCTGTCAGTTTTCATGTAAACTGTTCACTGAATTTGAAAATCACTGCTGCACTCTGAGCTGTGAGCCGTTGAGGCTTTCAGAGGGTTGAAAAACAGCTTATGGCTCTCCAGCGTTTCACTGCGATGAATCAAATACAGATTTCACAAGCTTAGACTTGATTAAACAAACACACTCAGGTCAGGAAGAGCATAAAGATGAAGCAAACACACTCATGGTTGGTAACTGTTATTCCACTGCTGAATTTGATGACACTCGGTGGATAGGAAATGACTTGAATGGCCCTCGGAAGGAAACTTTGAAAATTCCTTCAATATTAGAGCCATAATTCACCACAGAGCCTGTTTGACGGCTCCGAGAGCTGTAACGCCGCCATAAAGCTGCGAGGAACACACAGAGAGCGCTTCTGTAATCGACAATAAAGACAATAAAAACAAGTTGTCAATGGAAATATAGAGACAGCAGTCAGGGCTAATACCCCACATCCGGATAAAGGTTGAGGCTGCTTGAGTTTTTAATGTACTGTAGAGAGCAGCGGCTGCCATAATGAAATGTAATGAAGCTCTGTAATCAAAGATGGAGAGAGGAACCGCAGCAAACTCTCAGCTAATTACAGAGCTAAAGCAACATAAAGGTACAGAGGCTACTGGCAAACATGAGAGTCGTACAGGAGAAAAAGATAAAAAAAACTCGTTATTTCGTAAACAAATCAGTTCATCACGGCTTTATTTTGTTTAACAGATACAGCTGCAGACAAACACCCAACACCACTTATTAGACTTCCTCACTGACTTCTTTTATTTATTTTCCCCCTTTCAGCATGGTTTCCAAGTTTTCCCATTGGTTTTTCATGTGACTGTCCCATATTTTCCATGACAACAATAAGTAATGCACTTAAATTCAACAAACTCTATGGCCCCTAAAGACTCTATTGCTGAAAAAAATGCATCTTGAAGTTAATTTTAAATGGCAGCATTATGTAAATTTGACTTTTTTGAGTTTTGCATCATTTTATAATGCTATTCCCTCATAAAATAAAACAAACAAATTGACTTATTTTAAGTCATATTTGATATTACAACATTTTTATATCAACTGAAGGTAACATAGTTACTTGCTTGTATCATTAAATGGTTTTATGATCCTGGAAAATACATGAAGTTTGCTGCAGAAACATAAAAAACAAGAACAACAAAAAAACAACCAAATGAATTACTAGAAGATTTTGGTCAGATGAAAAAAAAAAATCAGGTTCTGACTTCAAGTTATGAAGTCAGAACCTTCATAATTTGAAGATGCTGGGTAAATTCAAAAAATGACAGTTTTGAATGTCATTGAACAATCCAGTTTTAAGGGAGAAACAGAAGTGCGTGATATTTTTTGGCTTATTTTACCGGCAGATTTTGAAGAGAAATTTTAAAAAGCAACAGAGATCACAACCTCACAGCCAAGGAAACGCTAAACTGGCTTTAGAGAAAGAAACTAAAAAGCTGCTAGAATGGAAACATCTGTGGAAAGTGAGCGCATACGAGAACCAGTCAGAACCTTCATAATTTGAAGACACTGGGTAAAAGAACTTGCCTGATTAATACTTGATTGACGTCACTCCTTTTCGGATCTTCTTGTGTTTATTTGTGAGAACTGTTTGGCTTGTCACAAACATTTGGTGTGAATTTGATGTCCGCATGAACTATAAAAATGAACTTACAAAGAAAATAATTTGTAAAAAAATTTTTTTCGTACTGTCTAAATCAAAGCGTTTGAGAACAACTGTAAACAATATGAAAAACTAATCAATGGAGAAGGGGTGGTTGCACAGATTTGATCAGGGTTTATTTAGTCTGTATAGATGCCTTAAACATGACCCATTAGGTTCTCTTGAACTTCACCAGCATGTCCCTGTTGATAAATGTTTATAAATAATTAAATAAAAATTTCCCCTCATACCTGCCATCCTTTGTCAATCTTGGAGATTCAGACACATCGTTGCACGTTAGTGTCAACCTGTCTGCATCCGTGCAGCGTGAAGCAGCAAGACACTCTCTTCTTCACACCAACAGAACAGTCGTTCCCACTGCTTCCCGTCTCTCCCACGCAGCATCTCACACGGAAGAAAAAATAGCACAGCTTTTGTTGACTACATCAAAACCAATAACCACCTTTGTAGAGTTGAACTCGAAATGAACAAAACATTCGCTTTTGTTTATTTTAATCAAACGCAGGAGAAAGACTGTAAACACTGTCGGCAAATAGATTCCAAGACGGGGGCACGGGAGAGAAAATTAGGAGGGAAATTGTAATAAAATGACACCTGATATCGGAAGATGAAAGCAAAGGAAGAGTAATTAAAATTACATCAAACACTCACTGTGTGCTTAATTCCATCAAAGCTGAATGTTTCCTGTGTGACGTGCTGTCTGACAGGGAACAAAGCTAGAAACCTTAAATAACTACAAATAACACCATGAGCTTCTGTTTTGCCCATCATGAATCCACAGCATGGTGTATGCAGTCTGCTGATGGACCAAAAGTGCTTCATGAATCTGGGCTGAAAAAAAAAAATACACAGTTACTCTACAAAGAAGAAAAGAGAAGGACAGCATCTAAAAAAATGAAAAATACTGGAAATGATAAGGTGTTGAGAATAAAAAGTCAGGTAATAAAAAGGAAAAATGAAGACAAACTGGGCGATAAAGTAAAATCTGGGCTAAATATGCAGAGAATGAGGAAAAATGGCTAAGATAATGTAACAAAAGCAAAAAGAGGAATATGAAGAACGGTTTAAAAAAAAAGATCCAGTATTTTAATAAATAATCCCAGAAATTAAAAGTTTTTATTGTTAGGAAAACCAAGTGAATGCTTTACCCTGCAAGGACCAGTGAGTATGGATGGACAGGTGGATGTTTCACTGTTGTGCAATTATTTTATTAATCAAATTTGTCTTTGCTGGTATTTAGTATTGGTCCTTGGACATTTCTCCAATGTAAAAGAATAAGGTTTGGACTAAATAATTTGGGAAAAGCTTTTCCTTTACTGGCTCATTGGCCACAACACAGACATTCCCAAGTGTGGCTGTTCATATTTAGCCTACTGACCAGATTTGTGCACACAGACAAGAAATTTGACTTTGATTCCATACTTTCATACAACACTGACATAAAATATGAACATAAAACATTAGAGAAGATTAAAAAACAGAAGAAATATTATGTGTATTGTGTAAAAAATATAGGCAGAAGGTAGTACAAAAGCCCATCTTTTTTCCTTTAAACTATATGTTCCCAAAATATCTGTGACCTGCAAACATTTTAGCTGCCCTTACCCTATGCTTTATTCAAGTCACAAATGGAGCAACAGAAAATAAATGTGAGATTGTAATCGTGGCATCTTTGATTTTGTTGGAAAAAAATGCCCTACTCACCCTAAAGTTTTATTTTTTTTACTTACTACTTTTTTTAAAATAGAGGTTGGATTTTTTATTTTTTTCAATTTCAGTCTGGCATTATATGAAGTGCATGCCTGACCATTTCGCTGTGAATTTTGTTATTTGGGCGCATTCAAAAAATTGGTACTTTTTTTCTTGAAACGATGTCCATGTCCGTTCACGAGATGGTAGTAGATTTCAGAGCAGCTCAAGTATGGCAGCTAACTGCTACCAAAAGCGTCCTGCTCAGTAATTCAATTTCCCTTTTTGTGAATTTGCTTGATAATGTTTTGCCCTTGATCACAAAATGGATGGTGATGACAGAGATGACATAAACAAAACCAGGTGTCAAAGTAATGGCAGAAATTAAAAAAGCACACTAAACATCTGGGAGGACAACAAAATGAGTGGAAAAATGAATGCAAATTACAACAAATACAAAACATCAACAACTACAGTCTCTTTAGTGAAAGTATGATACACACTTTCACTGCCTTTGTTATTAACTGAATAATAAATAATTTTAGTGTATTTTTTTTTTCAATCTTTGCCCATCATTTCATAAGAAGATTGCAAGTCAAGCTACTTAAGGGCGATAAACTTTGAGAGTGAATCTTGAAACATGTCCTCCATCCTTTTTCTAAATAGTTCTGTGGAACAAACATGCGTTCAACAATGCCCGAAAAAGAAAAAAAAAATACAGGAAGAAAACTGTCACATAGAAAACTATGTGAGAGAACAAAAGGAATTGTTTTGTCTAAGAAGTAGAGACAAGCAACTGAGTCGTAAAATGAAGGAAAAAAGTAAAGAGTGGGCGAAGGAGAAACAAAAGGTGAAAAGGCCTGGAGTGTATTGAAAGAAAAATGTCAAATACAATATAAAAGCATGGACAGTGAAAAGAAGTAAGAGCCAAAGAAATTACACAAAAGAGTCGTCAGAGACTAGGACTAAAGAAAAAAAAGGGTTGAGAAAGACAAATAAGTGAAGGCGGAGAACCAGAAGTAAAAGACTGAGGCGTCAATCTGGACAAAAAGCAGCGACAGACTAAAAAAAACGCAAAAAAACCCACTACAGACCTTTAGGTGAAGTAAAATTCATTTTTTCTTCATGTGAAGAAGACTGAAGAGCCTCCTTTGATGTGTGTGGTGTTTTACAAGAAGACAACAAACCAGCAGTGATGAGTTTTATATTTCATGCTGTGTTTATGATGTGTTTGCGTGTTTTATGACTTTCTGTCACGTCCTGTTTGCTGCAGCGGCCCTTCTCGCACTGGAGATGAATTTCCCTGCAGGCTGGAATAAAGTGGATCTGCTCTTATCTAATCTGCCGCAGTATGAAGAGCGAGCCGATAGATTTGTGATAAAATGCTCTGGGATCAGAGTGCCGGTCACATCCGTGGCCCCTGACGTGCAGTTGGAGCCGGGATGTAGCTCGCCAGGAAGGCCGGATTAACATGCCGCCTTGGGGGGGATGCAAACATCTTCCCGCTGAGCTCCTAAAGTGCACCAAGGCGGCGGCTGGTCATGAATTAGTGTCACATCCATCCAGCTTCTTGCATTAACACCCTAGAATGCGACACATCGCATTATAGGCCCTTTTTCTCACAACGGCAAATCCAAACAGAAAATTAAATCTATTTTTTTCTTTCCTTTTAAAGCACTTAACGGTTTGGGTAGCCAAAGGGAATCTGAATCTGACTTGGGTAGAGGGATGCTCTCATCACCGTGGTACCCACGATGGAAGACGAAATCTTGATGACGTGCCAACGTTCGTGCTGCGTGACAGTAAAACAACGAGAGTGTAAGTCCTGCAGAGGCCGGGTGAAATACACTCCAGGCAGTAATCAATCTGCGTTGTTTACAGCCGCTGTCTGCCTGATGAGGAGCCCCGCTGCACTCCCGCTAAGATTAGCTGCCGTTTGGTCGGCGTGAGAAATCATTCAGGGAAATCCCCCGACCCGCCAGCCGGCCAGTCGGCAGCTGCAATGATATATCAGCGCCGACAGCTACATGGGCTAACGGTACACTCGGAGGAAGAGGAGGAGAAGGGCTACTGGAGAAAATTGGAAAGGAGTCCCAAAGATTATGGTTCGCTCCCTGCTGTAATTCCTCAAAAAAATTATGCCATGAAGTGAAATAAGCAGCGAGTTTATGGCATTTGGTTGCTTTTATTTGCTCTGTTGAAGAACCAAGGCATTCAGTGAGCATTGTGTTTGCATCAGACCTTAACGGGGTTGGTAGTTCAAACCTCAGCATCTACCCATGATTTATGACTAAAACTTCAGCATAAAGAAGGGAAGAATGAGGAAACTGAATACCAATGTAAGAAGATCGGAGCAATGAGGGAGGATGTGGAGTGGGAAGGGAAGGAAAAAGAGAAAGCAAAAAAATGGAACCTATGTTTTTGTTCCGTTTATTTTCAAGTCTTGGTCTACAGTTAGAACTTATTTTTATTTGAGCATAGAAAATAAATATGTCAAAAAGGAATGTTCAGATAGTTTCCTGTATACATCGGTTGTAACGAGGGGCTGATATCTTTCTATTTGTCACAATCCTGGTGTGTCAGTGGTTTTGCCTTTGGGTGCATGCGAGTCTCCTTCCCAAACAAATCTGATGATTTCTGGACCTGTCTGCAATCGTCCTTTTTACTCTGCTGGGGATTTAAGGAACTGCAGGACAACGTTTTGATGCCTGAAGATCAATCTTTGCTGGTAGAATCAAGCCCCATTGTGTTTTTTGTTGAAATTCCTAGTGACTGCTAATTTTCTGAAAAAAAATAAACATTTTTAGCTTAAGTCACATGACCTGTGCTCTTGGGTTGAAGTTACCACTTTGACTCTCTTAACAAACGTGTGACCAACTATGTCTTCATTCACATCATGCATCCAAGACACATTGACTCACCCTTCAACAGGATTTCTTGTGGACAGAAACCTCCATTGAACCTCCATCTGTATTCCACCAACAGCATCTGCATTCTCCCCTTCACAACATCCCAAACATGAAAGCAATCCTCTTTTTCATCAGTGTTAAAACATTCCCCTTACCCTTCCTGTCCTGTTACAAGGTGCCACAGAACCACAGTCGCGAAATTCCTGATTGACCATATATTACTTACTTACATTTAAATAAATCCCTTTGCAATTTGTATGTGTCCAGTGAGCAATTCTGAGTCAGGAAAGTACCTCAAAACATGACACTATTATCTCTGACCAGTATGTTCATTATCTTCTCATCTTCAACATCACCAAAGCACTTTTGTCTAGACAACTGTTACTACCTCTTTTTCAGAATATCTCTGTAAACCTGAGAGAATGTTGCACTTCCAAATCCTGTAAATCACAAGCTTCTGGAATACTCAGTGCAAGCTGTCTGGTACCAATAACCACGTCACATTTAAAGTCTCTTAAATCCTCCCTGCTCTCCATTTCGATGATCGGTTTAAGGCTGTCTTCACAACATCTGGATGCTTAAATGCATTAACAAGCAATCAAACAGGTGTACCTTGTAAAGTGTCCACTGAGTGTGAGTTATAAAATCTTATTGCTGTGATAGAATCGTTGGTTATAGAGCTGAAATTTGCATCTTCTTTTCATGACAAGGGCCTCCCTCCTAAACTCAGCAGCTCAATAACAAGACGTGGCTCATCTCTCCTATCATAGGAGAAGTGACTTGCTACGCATCAGAAATAGTCAAAACCGATACAAGTGGCTTGAGTAAATAGGTCCAGGAAGTTAAGTTCAGTGTGGTGGGAGAGGGCAAGGGGCTGAGATCACTCAGTCAAAATCCACAGGCAGCTGAAGAGAAGTACTGTGGATTTCTTGTGCTTCACCATAAGAACTGTATTTGGGTCCTAAAACATGCAGTAATAAGAGCTTGTAGCATGTTTTTTTTTAAGAAATTGAAACCATTTTTTTTTCTGAATAAGTGCTTAACACACAATTCCCATCTGCTTTCCTTTTTAGTTCTTGTCTCCAGCGGTGAAAATGTACTAATGTTGCCTTTAAGAGGCATTCTGTATCAAAGAATGATTTCCAAGAGAAAAAAAGGAAAAAGTTCTGGAGCATCGAAGAACATGTTACACCCCAGACTCTCCCACTGTCGCCCATTTGTGCTGCTTCCTGTTCATGGTCTACAGGTTAAACAGGACGAGGTGCGGTTATTAGTACAGTCCCAATCGTGTGCTTTGCTCTTTAACTGTCTACTAATACCGCCGATATGAGTCATTAACAGAGACGGAGAGAACTGTCATTAAAACATTCATGCTAAAATGCAATTTTTTTTACTTAGACGACACAGGACGTTGCACAAGAAATCAATGGGAAATAAGTAACAGAAACTTCATCTGGATCATATTTAACAGCTTGACGTTTCTTTGTATTGAATGTCGGGCTGAGGTGCATCCTTCAGCGGAGCAGAGATGGGCTGTTTTTACCTGCCCACAAGGTCTCGTTTCACTTTCAGCAGAGGCAGTCTTTGATGTGTTGTGCTAAACAGGTGAAGCCTCACTGTGACCAATTAGACCTCAAACAGAAGCGTTTGAGGGCTACGCTCTTTATTTGTTGATGTGTCACTTAGAGAGCTGCAAGACAATACTGTCCATTAGCACAAGGAAAAAATCAATACACCAGAGATTAATGGGCTTTTTAATGGAGCACAATTATATTCCTGTGTGTGTGGATGTACCCTCCAGCACTGAAAGGACTCCATAATTTCCTGTGTATGAGACCACACACTCATGAGTTTAATTATGTTCAGCAGAGCCCTTTTCCACTGCCGGCAATTCTCCGAAGAAATGGGGCTGTGCGTCGTTCCTGATGGATCAATACGTTATCAGTTGAGATATCAAAAGGATGTGGATGCTTTCCCAAAAGTGGCATCAAAGGAAACGAAAGGGGAGGACCGAAACAGGGTGAAAAATCTCTCCTCTCATTAAAATCATAGAGTGTCGCGCAAAAATAAAGAAGGGCCCACAGACAGCTGCTTGCACTGACACTGCATTTAATTAGCACGTGGAAGGAAGACTCAGGCTGGGTGTCCTGCTGCTGGATGAGACCGAGATGCGGTCAGAGGAGGGCTCATGATTCAACCCATCCAGATCCGATAATGAGCAAGCATTTCTTCCACTTTTGGCAGCTGCATGCAAAGATGGCGAAGAACCAGAAAATAATGGAGAAGTTTCTACAGGTTCAATGTCTCAACACAATCTGCAGGAATTTCCAAACAGTCATAGGGAGAGAGTTTTTAGAGTCTAGTTTTAAAACCAAAAATGTGGCATCAAGTTCGTCACTCCATTTCTTCAGTTTGTAATTGAAACAATCATCAGGTGTCTAATTGCACATAATCTTTTGCTTAATTCAGTGTCAGAGTACTTTCACTCTAGTGTTTACAAGGTCTTAAAATAACTTAAAATAGTTTTGACTGTATAATTAAATGCACACAAATTAAGTATAGCTTATGACCACCGCCTGCTGGTGCAGCAACTCTTAGCATCTATTTTAATGCCAAATCAGATACAACCCATTCAGACTTGAACTTCACTTTACCTTTGAAGGTGTGTTGTTGTATTTGGCACCAAGATGTTTGCAGTTGCTCCTTCAAGTGCTGGAAGTTGCAATCTGGGGCAAACTCCTAATGCAAACTCCTAATGCTGACCAGCTTTATTTGGTGATGAGATCCAGGTCTTAAAGTTCGGAAGGCTCCTTGCAATCTCCCTTTAGCTGCCTCCACAGATTCTCTATCAGATTCAAGTTTATTTGGTTTGGTTTATTTTTCTAATAGCCAGAATAAACAAGTTGGCAAAATTAAAAGCAACTTCATCTTTGACAATTGCTTTTGATTAATTATTCAATGCATCTATGTTTAATATTGTCTTTTGTGTATAGCACTTTTTGATCTATACATTAAAGTTGCTACATAAGTAAAGTTTTACTTACAATGCTGTCATCCAGAAATGATTAATTCTGGTCCTCAAGGCTTTAGATTTGCTTCTTGTTTCTCACGTCTGATTCAAGAGTTCACATTTTTCCAACAGTAAGTTCTGCTTCAGTCCTTCAGGACACATTAATTATTATAAAGTTTGTTTGAAGAAAGAAACATCTAAGACGTGTCAGAATCGTATCCCAAGTGGAACACATTTTTGCTTGTAAATCATTATCTAGTTCATATATGTATCTACAAATATTATTAGTTATCCTTTCTGTAAGTAATGTAACATTTAAAACATGCTTGAATTACACATTTAAAAATATTAAATGCTAATATGAAAACAAAGTCAAATAAGATTTCATACTATTGTACCTAACAGAGGAATATAGGAAGAATGGGACATTGAATTGCGATGTGTTCCTGACATGTAAGCATCAAAAGGAGACTGAGGCATTGTTTAATTACACAAGGAACAAAGTCAACCTTTTCTCCAAAGCATGGAACCAATGTCTTCCTCCAAAATACAATGGAAGTCCCCACATTTAGTCTACAGGCCGCGTTATCTGAGGCTCTGTGCTCCAGCAGAGGACCAGTTATCTCAGAAATTAATGGCAGCAATAAGCAGCAGCAGGAAGACGCAAGATGATTAGCAAAAGCAATCAGGCTCTTTATTAGATTTATAGGAACAAAGACGCAATTCAGTCTGTGGCAGAAAAAAAAAAAACCTACAGAAAGACTAATGACTCATCCGTCCCCAAGCTTCAGCGAGGAGCAGACTCAGAACTCCAAGGAGAGCAAAGCTTTTGTGGAACAATACCAAGGAGAAAATTGTTTTTGAGCGTGATGTTGGAAACTGGAACAGGAAGAAGGCTGTTGTCTGAAGGAAATAGGTGTGAGAGCTGAGTCAGCCAACGATATTGAAACAGCAGGAAGAGAAAATGAAGTTGAAATGAGTTGAAGGAAATAAAAAGTAAGGCGCAAACTTTAAAAGGAACGGATGTCATGATAAAAATGTATAGAAAGCAAAGAAAAGAGGAGGGGAAATCACAGTTGCCATTTGTTCATGTGGTTTGCAACACCTTTCTTCATAACAAATCACTTTATTGAAAACAGTCTCAACTCATCTGCAAGAAACAATTGGAGACAACATACAACTCATTGTTGTACAGTTTCTATAAAAATCTCTGTCAGCAAAAAATTTATGATTTTTGGATGAAATAATATAAGACCTTTCTATGACTTTGTTGAAACCCACGTTTTCAGGTCAACAAGTTTTCTTGTTCAGAGTTATCAGAGTTTACAATGTCAAGATCAAGTCAAATCCTGAGTGTCTAAGAGGGTCAAGTCTCCTATAGAGGGAAGCTAAAGCCAATCTCAAATATTTCTGGGAATGCAGAGTGTCTGTGTATATTTTCTGTATGTTTTTTGACTTGGTATGGATTCTAAAAATCTATGTTAAAATATAACTTGCGCACCTAAGTTTTGTTTTTGAAAAAGAATAAGTCATTGAAAACCTAAATTTAGTGTGGCTTTTATGCCAAAGATAAATGTTTGTCTATTTCTAACTTGAAATGTAAATATTTTCTTTTTTTTTTTAATCAGCTCTTCCCATCCTCCCCACCCACCCTTCCTGCTGGTGGACTTAGTATATTAATTAATGGGCAATCAGTCTGTGTGAGTGTGTTGACTCCTGTTGCCTCAGAAACCATTTGATTTCCTTTCCGAGTTTGTGTCCGCAGCTCGCACGCAGTCAGGCTGTTTGAGGAGTGAATATTCATTAAAGCCCCTGTGGAAAACAGGAAAAGGCCCACTGATTCTTGCCTTAAATCTGCTGCCGTCTGCTTTACAAATTGCTAGCCTTCCTCAGGACATAATTGGCCAGTTTCAATTAGCATCTGTCAGAGGAAAAGCCACCACGGCCGAGTGCTACATAAAATACTACAGCAGGAGTTTTAATGATCAAAATATGTTAAAGGCGGCGTAACGCCACAGTATTGCCATTTGCTCAGCACTGTCACCTTCTCAAGAAAGCAATTATACAGGGTGTGTGTCTGCTTTCACTGTCTTTGGTTATATTACACAGCAGCTTCATAAATCCAGGCGGAGCTGTGTGAAGTGGTGCACAAAAATTAGGTGGAGCTCTGATTAATATGATGCCACTTTTACAGGCAACAGTGGGCTGAATAACTTATTAAACAATCACCAGAAAATTCAAACATGACATACGTTAATGTTGTCAACCAGATACTGTAAGCCAAACATTTTTTACTTGTAGGTTATTAATCAAAGGGTACATCTGAATATCACGCCAAAGAATGTCAACCTTAACTACAATAAAAATGCTAATGCTAGTGAGGAGAAGAAGCTCACGATGAGAGACATAATCATTAACAATTCCTAACTGCTGCCTCTACCACCTGACCCCAGATAATCAGATGAAAATGGATCAATGAATGAACATAACTGAAGCAGTTTTAAAATTTGCGCATCATTTTTTTTTAAATTAGCAACCCACAATTCCCGTTTCTCTGAGAAGCATAACAAGAAACTTTGGAAACAAATAAAACTAGAAATAACTACTAGGACAGACTTTTTGAACTAGGATTTGACACTACACAGAAAATGCTCTAAACATTTATTATTTTGAATTTTTGAATTGCAAAACGAGTTCTCTGAACATTTATCTTGAATTCTTGAACTTGATAGTATATGCTTTGAACATACTGTTACATTTATATATACTTGTGTTGAATTTTTGGTGTAAATTTTGGTGTGCATTTATCTTTATTTATTCACAATACACTTTTCAAAATTTCCCATTTGCACTGTTTATAGGTCATTAATTTTATCAGACTCCATAAAGAACTGTTCGTCTTCGTTCCGGTCATTTGTGTTCATAAATAAATTACGAAATGTAACCCTTCTAGATGTTCGTCATTTTAACAAGTTGAATGGTTAATAGGAACTAAACTGCTTACTTTTCAAAGTCAAAGATAATCAAAGCTGTTTGGGTTATGAGTTGCCTTTTGTAGGTTGATTAATAAGAAAAGTGAGCTTCCTATTCTACAAGTCTGGGCTGACTGGATGCTCCGAAATGCTCAGAGGAGTTTTTGTTAAAACGTGATGTAATCAGATCTCTGATTCACTCTTATTCTTGGCTTTCTTTTTGCCATCAAGTTATCCGTTAGAGTCGTTCGACTCTCCAGGCTCAAAAACTTCCATCACCAGAGACGTCCTTTTTTTGCATTTTCATTTCAGGGCTGAAAGAAAGTTGTTGAAAGGCTCAACTCTTCGCTCTAATCCCTGACAGCAGGTTGTCCCTTGCTGCGAGTTTGTCTCCATGTCTTTCTCTTGGCAGACATTAGCTGTGTACATCATCTGCTGGCGTCTGAGTTAAATTCTATCTCTTCGTCCCAGGTGGCTTTGATCCGCCACAAACTCTCCCTCATCTTTTCTGCTCTCCTTCTTCTGCTTGATTATGGTTTTTGTCTCTTTTTTTTTTTCTTTCAACCTTGTGCTGGAAGTTGCCAAACTCCTGTCCTGCATGGCTTTAAAGCAGAAGAAAGGTGACAGGCAGCTGAGCTTGAAAAGAGAGAAAATCAAAGCAAAGCTCCCACCTTCCTGCTTTCCACCTCCATGTATTACCGCAGCAGAAGACACCAGATTCAATTTTATAGCTCGAAAGAATCAGCTTCAAGGCAAACATCAGCTGAAAGGAGCAACCAGACAAAATAACTTTGTATAAATCAATGTCAGATCATTTGAAGAAAATTAAAGGAAAAAGTGTTTCATGATCAAACATGACATAAAAATGTGACGGTTAGTAGATTAATTTTTTTGTATGAAATGAGATTGTTTTCCAAACATAGTTAATACTATCATTTTTTAATACAATCAGACTTTCTTTAGACTTTGAACTTAACATGAAATAGAAATATTCTTTTTCATCTGACTGATACTTCTTATCCCTACTTATAGCCTCTTGTCATCCAGATATTCCTAATTTTGACCTTTTTAATTCCACTCTTCACTCTTAAGGATTGTACGGATCATTTCCATCTCACTCATCTCCCATTTTAAACTAATTTCTGTGTCTGTGAAGGGCCATTTTTCATCGCACTCATCTTCCTCATCTTTTTTTAGAACCTATTCCAACATAGTCACCCCCCAAAAATACCTCTCTCCCCTTTGTCCCACTTACCAACCTCACTGTGGTTTACAGCTTGACACCCACTCATCCTTTTCACCTCTATTTATAGCTTCTTCTTCATGATCATTCAAATCTGCTAATTTAAAGAAACTACTTTAGCGCAAACGTTTGACATAACATGTAATAAATTTATGTTAAATGTTTCTGTAGATCTGTTTTTTTCTGTAATCTAAAGAAACACTTTTAAAGCTATTAAAAAGAAAAATATTCAACATATATCTATGATCAAAAAGTCAAAGCAAGTTCAGATTAAAAACTTTTAAATTGTTTTAATTGCAATTTCTGTCAGTCAGATCTGAAAACCTTAATTGTGCTCTAAGTACTATTAGATAATGAGCTTTAATGTCCATTATTGTGATTAGATCCATTAAAGGTTTTAATATGCACTGCATGACTCTGTGTAGGGAATAAATG
This sequence comes from Xiphophorus maculatus, assembly GCF_002775205.1. NCBI lineage: Eukaryota > Metazoa > Chordata > Actinopteri > Cyprinodontiformes > Poeciliidae > Xiphophorus > Xiphophorus maculatus. The sequence continues at coordinate 13,061,657 of NC_036465.1, read as the reverse complement.
CACTCACTGCGCACTCTGTAGGGAACACCTGTCTCACCCATTTTTCTTCCTGTTATCCAGTAATTGGAGCAAAACTAAAGACTAGGAGCATGATTTAAGGTTAATCTGTTTGAAATTCAAGAATGTTATCAAAAAAAAAAAAAAAAACGGGCAGGGCAGTATAAGGACACAATCATCCACGTACTCTCGCACCCAAGTCACTTATCCCAATATGTATGTTTTTGATTCTTTTATCTGGATTAAAAAAAGAGAAAGTATTCACAAAACTTGCTCTACAAACAAAAACAAACTGGAAGCCAGAAGATGAGATGAGGTAATGGATTTCTGGAGCAGGTTTGGTGGGGAACAATCCTTAGATTTCCAGTGGTGGTTCAGAAACATGAGGCAGCTTAGATTATGTGGTCATGAATGACAGTTCAGTCTTTGTGTCCTGGTTTTGTTTGGGTCCATGCTCCTACTCTTATCACTGGTCACAAGCTCTGAGTAGAGACCAGAAGAATGAGATTACAGATGAAACGAGTTTCCTCTGCAGAGTTTTTTTTATTTATTTTGTGAAATCAGATTTACTTTGTGCAGCTGTTCACATTTCCAAATATATATGATTTGTATGTGATCTGCAAAAAACCTAAAAGTGTCCCGATGGTGCAGTCGATCATACAGGAATGTCTCAGTGTTTGCGGAAGTAAACATGAATGGCGTTGGTGGAGGATATTTAGTGATTTTGAAGTTGTTGTCCAACCGGAGCCGGCACAGTAACAACTTATTTCTCATTATTGTCTGCCGTATTTGTTATTTTTCTTCTCTCTTCCGCATATAAGGATGCAGAATTGTGACATTTGTTGAGTATTCATCCGACCTGGTCACACAGGCACAGGTCATATTTGAAAACATCAGATGCGTGTTGGATTTAGGACTATGTATCCAAGTGGCCGGGGTTTCTAATACATTTTCATTTTTGCATGTGCAGGCGATGTGAAGTTGGTGCCTCTTTCCTGCTGCCGTGAATATGGAAACTGTTTAATATGCTCCGTGTGGGAGTGCACTGAATTTAACCCCACCTATAATCTAGAAGAGTGGACTCAAACTCCAGTCCTCCAAGGTCAGTCTCCTGCAAAGTTTAGATGTATCTATTTCAGCACACCTGGTTCCAATCAGCTCATTATTAGAGCTTCACTGAATGCTAATGAGGCAGGCAAGCCATTTAATGCAAGTGTGTAGGATAAAGGACACATCTAAAAGTTGCATAACTCTGCAACTTTGCAGGACATTTAAGGAATGCAGTTTGAGACTACTCATCTAGAATATTTCCCGCATTTTGATTGATTGGGGGTCGATGCAAGAACTGGCGTCAGTGGCAGTTCTTGAAGGCTTAATTATGTATTATGTATAATACACATAAAAACGGCAACCAACTGACACAATCTTTTTGATTAGCCTAATGCTAATTAACACTTAATTAGTCTCACAAAATTTTGTCAATCAAGGATAGCAACCAAGAAATTATTTCAGTAATATGCATATTAGATTAGATGGAAATCTTATAAAATCGTTATTTGAGCAAATATGGACCAGGAGAAAATACATAAAGACTTTCTCCAATCTCAATCTGATTCGCCCTTTGGAATAATTAGTGGGCAGAAGACTGGTAGTGTACTTATGCAGTTTGAACATGAATTTAAATTACAGGTGTAATCCAAATTCATTTGTCGTCTCAGAAACACAATCTACAGCAGAAAAAAAACAACAGCAACAAAAACAAAATAATTGCAAATTAAAACAGTCAATCCAATGTGATGAGACATAACATCACAAAGAAACATGCAACAACTGAAATTACTTTTAAAAGAAAATAACATTTAATTCTATTTGGGAGGAGAACTTTACCAGATATGACTTTAGTCAGATTTATATTTTTGGTTGACATGAATTATTAGATGTTACACTATTCAATTCAATTTAAGGATCCTAGTACTAAGGCTTCAGCTTGTTTTATTTTTCTATTAGCAAAAATGGGGAGCCTGTGTCACAAGGCAAATGTTAAACTGAATCAGTGTTTTCACTAGCATCCACAAGCTTTTAAATCAGCACCAGTCTTATATGAGTAAAACTGTATACTAACATTGTAAATGTGTAAAGGAATGTGGAAAAAAAGCTGAAAAAAGTGGAATGATTTCAAATTAAACAGCAGCAAAACATCAAGGTGACATTTCATAAAGAGCTGCAGCTTAAGTCACAAATCATGTCAAAATTAAACACAGCTGAAGATTAAATTGCTTATAAGCTCATATCAAAAGCTACTCCTTATTTTTGATTTCTGTGCTGCAGAAAATTCAGTTTGATATGCAACGCTGTACAATATTTGTGTAATGTTGTGAGCCCATCAGAACATGATAAAAGTATAAATCAGAGTATGTAAATAGGAGGCTAAAGTCGTGTTTGTCATTCGTTTACAATCTTGGCATCACACAGGTATAGCCAGAGGAAGAAAATTTGCTTTTGGAGTCCTAATAAGTTTCATCACAGTGGGATTTATGAGTGAACGTCTTCACATGTCATCCATGTTTATTTTTTTTCCTTTATTTAACATTTAAAAGCAGCTCAGAGAAAAAGCTACAGTTAAATGATGTGGGCAGAAGTGGAGATAAAACTGACGTGAAATGGATGCATGAAAGAGTTGAGAACAGCTTAATTCAGATTTCTACGCGGCCACCGTGCATTCAGGCTGACAACCTGCCGTCATTAAGAGTCAGAAAAACTCTTTGAAAGTAGCGAGCCTGTGATGATTCACAATCACTTAGCTGAAAGACAAAGGCCTCCAGGCAGTTTTATTTTATATTCACAACAAGGTAAATTCTGGCTTATTCCAATCATTTCATCTACTTCCTCATAAAGCAGGCGTACAGTTTTCTGCTAATCGGCAACAGCAAGCAATATTAATAACCAAAGGAAGGGTTTAAAGAGCCGTTTAATGTGGATCTAGGAGCAAATATTGTTATGACTATTAATGATTCCCAGCAGATTATATGGACTAACTAAACATACGGAAAAATGCACGGGGTTTTCTTTGATGCTTCATTAATTAGCAATGACTGGTTGACAGAAGTGAAGCAGCTGGAGCGGAGAAGTGGGCTACAGCACAAGAGAATGAAAGCTTCAGGAGACCATAGTACGCCATTTTGATGCAAAAGTTGAAAAAGAATTTCAAGAATATTGAATATTGAGGTAAACGAGATCAGAACCTGATGTCAGGGTTGGGCTTTCTCTGTGTTGATTTGAGTTTTCCTGTGTGTTTATTTTAGGTTCTGGTGTCTTTTTGAATCTCTGTGTTGTCTTGTCTACCCCTTGATTGTTCCCAGGTGTGTCTTGTTCCCTGATTACCCTCAGTGCATTTAAACCCACCTGTGTTCCTCGTCGGGTCCTTGTCTAATCTGTCTCGTCTTCTAGTCCATCTATTGTCATACCAGTTGCTACCAGTTTGAGAACTGTTGCTGTTACTCATCTGTGCTGCCTGGATTGTTTGCCTTTTTTCATCATTAAAATCTTCATTTTCTCACTCCTACCTGGGTCCTCAGCATGATCCTCCCCATCTCCTCCACCGCAAATCATGACACCTGAAGAACATTCTGAGCTACTGTTTGTATTGCTAAAATTTAACAAAGCAAAACAAAGATTGCAGCAGAAAAGTGTAGAAGATAGATTGCAGATTATTCTGCTTCATCTCTGGAAAAAGTATAATGTTCAGTTTAGGAGTTATGCTGCATTTCAGTTTCTTGGAAGTCACAATTCTAAGGTGATTTTGACGTCATAACTGTGTTTCAATTTGCATAGACATTGTCGGCACGTCTTACATTACTTTCCATAACTTTTAATTAATTCAGTTTAGATTTGAAGGGGCTGAATGTGACATTAATTTTAGATGTACTCTTATTCATGTGTCCTTTTCAGTAAATGTTTCCACAGCAGCATATTAATGTTTAGTATTGCCAGAGTGAACTGTGCAGTATAAAGAAATGTAAATGTTGCTTCCATTGATAGTCGTGGCTTGTGTCAACCATTAGTCCTTACGTGAAACATTAGTTAGTTTCAGTGGCCATGTTTACTCCTGCAAAATGTGGAGTCCTCATGTAACTTTTTTTAATACTTAATGCAAAAATAATTATTCCGTTTAGAGATTATCTGACAAAGTTGCTTAGTTTCCAAAGCAAGAAGTTGTTTGATGTATTAGTGATAAAGCCATTTCCCTGTCTATGGCTGCTCCAATGCAACAGATCAGGCTGTGCTTGCACTCCAATCCCGGTTAAAATGGTAAAATATGAAGGTAAGTGGAAAGTCAGTGTGTTTGAGTAGCTTGAGAGCATCCCGGCGACAGGAAGAGCTCCCAAGATGCGACATTTACAACCAGAGAGGAGGCAGCAGCACATCTCAGCTGCAGAAACACAGAAGAGACCCTGTGTGTGTGGGAGAGTGTGTATTTCAGTGTGTTTTTGGGCTCTAATTGGCAGAACCTTCTGTCAATCACAAAGCAGGAAGGGTGGTCACACCTGACTTCACAGGCTTGATTGACAGGCCCAGGGGACCAATCACAGAGCCAGACCAGCCTCAGACCACCTGGAGAACAACTGTCTGTCTCTCTGCAGCTACACAGCGGTCAAAATTCAGCTTTCCAAACTATTCTCTTTTTATATTTCTTAACGGATGCTGAACTTTTTATCCATCATCCACCCCAGCATCCACTCATCCATCCATCCGTTCTTTCTTCACGGTGCTTCATCCACCAAAGACCTTCCTGCATATAAATGAATGTAGATAGAAATGTTGAGGACTGAATGTAGCCCTTAAATGAAATTTGCCATGTTCGTAAAAGGCTTTTACAGTAATGCAGCTCTAATGGCTTTTGTCTTTGTGTGACTGCGTGTGTGTGAGAGTGGATTTGTGGTTTTTGAAACCGAGGGTGATATCCTGAAATGAAAAGACCAGAGAAAGAGACGGACACTTTTGCCGGATGTCACAGAGGCAAATTTATCATCTTGATCAAATAATTTGATGGGATGAATTTCTGATTTGTACATTTATACAGAGAGCTTTTAGAGTGTGTTCTTTATATTTTAGACCATTATCTATATTGCTGATTAACTGTAAAACCCATAAAGTTTGTCTGCAGTCATGTTCTCTAGTTTTATACATAAGTAATTTTTTTATGTATATATGGCTTTGGGTTATATAGCAAATTCAACATTCATTAATTCAATAAAAATGAATCTAACTGGTAAAGCAGTGTGTAAAAAAAGTCAATTCTTATTGGCTCCATTGGATTTCAGTGGGAAAGTATCAGCCAGGTACTGATGCTAATTGATTAAATGAACATTTACCAGTGTGAGCTGCCTTTATAACAGCAGGTCTTCTGGGCCTGCAATGGCAGGGTGGAAGGATATCAGGGTCTAGGCTAGAAAAGCAATTGTTTCTAACCATTAATCTAAGAAGGATTATAAGTAGAGAAGCACTTAACATAATTGTGTGGCCAGTTTTCTAACTGTCCTTTGTAAAGCTTTGTTCAGCGGAAAGTTTCTCTTTATAAGCTGCCATATAAAAGCCACAATTATTTTCTAGCCCCCCACGTGTGGAGTCATTAATTTTGGAGGCAAGACAATGTCACGCTATGGGCGTAAAAGAGCATTTGATGTAAAACTGTGTTTTACCATAACTTTAAAACAAAGGGAGAAAAAAATATTACAATGTTGACATTTCAAGATATGTTAACTATTCTTTAACACTGTTAGCATTTTAAAAGGAGATGTTTCTCAATTACACCGAAAAAAGCCTAAGAGTTCCCTTATTAGAGAGTAAAGGCTGCAGTTTGCTCTAGAAGTTCAAGTTTATGACAACAAAAGTAAGAAAAGACTATGGCTTGTTGGTTAAAGCAGAATACGTTTTCTCTCTACAAAAAAACATGGGAGCTTTACATAGGTTTACAAAGTTGGATCCAAATGAACCCCAAGACTTCTGGAACAATGTCCTTTGGACAAATGACACCAAAGTAGAGACATTTGACCATCAAACATGTTTGAGGAATAACAAGCACAACAGATCAGGAAAAAAGCCTTATATCAAATGTCATAAACTGTGGTTGAAGATTTGGATTTGTTTTGGAGCCACAACCTTGCGGCTACTAGAGTTGAGCATAAATGTAACAGTGTCCTGCAAAAAAAATAAAACAATAAAACTGCAGTGCTAAACATGACTGTAAAGGTAACCGATCCCTGAACAGGTAAATCTGTACATCTGAAAAAGAATCCAATAAGAATTTTTTTTTTTTTCGCACTCTATGAAGTAAATTGGCATGGCTGCATGCAAAACTTGACAACTGTCAAAACATATTTGTTGTGAAAAATATAACAGTTGTTAACCAGAACTCATAAATTACAGAAATTAATTTTATGTTTTGTTCTATCTGTAAAAATAATAATAATAATATTACAGGAAGCACTGTGGCAGGGAGTGATGGAGAAGCTGGAGTTGATTAAAAATTAATGGCAGACAATAGTCAGTAATAAACTAGAAATTGCTGGTCATTAAAAACAGCGAGGTGTTTATTATTTATTATCAAGGCGTCAGCAGTCGACCATCTTCAGCCTCAGCCCGACGTTCTGCCTCCACCTTCTGACAGATTAATTAATGTGCCTTAATGCTTTCTGAGAACCTCGTCGTTTAATTTGGCATGGAGTAATTGGAACGGGAGATAGTGTTTTGTGGCACCAGATCCATTAAGCGGCAGTCATTTCGACAGGTACTGTAGCTGGGTATGAGTTATAGATGGAGAAATGCACCTCTGCTGCACATCACTTTTTTTCTGAGTGAGAAGAACAAAGATACAAGGTTAAAGATCGTCCTTTATTAAAGATTTTTTAGTGAAACTAGTTAAGCCGACAGATCGATTACATAGTGCGTTTAAACACTGTTCATACGCCTTTTCACATTTTGCAACATTGCAGCAACAAACTTCAAAACATTTTGGAATTTGATTTGATAGACCGACACAAAGTAGAGGAAAACTTTGAGTTAAAGGCAAAAAATATATATGTTTCAAGTTAAAAGTTATTTTACAAATGAAAAAAAAAAAAAAAAAACGTTTTTCATTATGTGCCTTCATCCACAAATAAAAGGTAAACAATCAGCAACTCTTCAGCGAGAAGCAGATCAAAGGGAAATCTGGAGTATTGGCAAAACCCTCCCCAAAAAATAATGAATTGAAAAGCCTTGCTTTGGGCCGGAGGGCTCTGGCAGAGCTAGAAGTACCATTGGGTTCAAAGACCAAAAGGAAAACAGCTCGTCGACATTCACAGAAGTGGCTTCAGCAGACTTCTGGGAATTAGACGGCATGGACTTTGCACATCTCAGTTTCGACCCTATGGGGACTTAGAACACTGGATGCACACACAGCTGTCCTTTAACAGTTCTCCAGGTAACACTTTGAAGGTTTTAAAAAGTCTTTTTTCCCATCAAAAAGGTTGATGGGAAACAGACCCGAACAGACTGCGCCCCCTGTTCGGGTCTTTGTCCCAAGGAAAAAGACAAATGTTTTGCGAAGCTTGGTCTTCTGTAACAGAAGGTAAACTATATCATATTCAAAGTTTATCACCAAAGAAAGAAACCTAAAAATAGCAATCATTTCATGCTGCATTTTGTTTACCTATGGATTTGTAGCCTGAAATCAGACAGAAGGGCTAATGAATATGTTATTTGAACATCTGTCAGATTGTATTTTCCCACACATGTACAATCTGAATTATTGAATATGTTCAATTAAATATAGAGCCATATATTGATAGTAGTTTGGGGGGCATGCTCCACTGCAGTCACCCTTTTAGTAGTACCTTTTTGAAATAGATTTGTGATGATTTATCTTTTTGGTGGTTTTGGCTTATTGGATTTAACATATAACTCATTTCAATCATATTTACCTGGTACACTGATCAAATTACCTTATAAATAATTTAGGATACTTTTTTCTAAGTCCCACTGGCATTTTAAGGACCACTGGTGGTACTTTGTCGTGGTTTAAGAAGCATGGGCTTGTCATTTTGTCAGATTTTAAAAACAGGGGTCTCTACTCCCTTAATGATGGGAGTACATCTATGAACATTCCTCTGTCAGCTCTACTTTCAAAATGTGAGTCCAGAACATTAAACAAATCCCTTTCATATCAAAGTCCTGATTCAGCGAAAAGCAGCTGTTAGTCCCATCAGAGGGGGATCTTTGATAACCAGAATCTGTGGCAGGAAAACAGAAGCTCAAGAAAGATAAAAACCCAGTTGATTTTATATATTTCGATTGAAATCTTTTTTTTTTTTTCCTCTTCACACAGGCAATGTGCGATAGCTCTGCCAGACTCTGCTCGAGCTTCGGGACAGATGAGAACTACAGATCTGAGACAGAGAGAAGCAGATACACAACAAGAGGAAGAAGAGACGAGGGGGGAGGGGGTTTAGACAAGACTTATAATGCTTATGCCAGCAGGTTAAAAATGATTATCTTGCTGTCTGGTTGCGACGGTGTGCATGGAGGCCTGACAGCAGCCAGCGGCTCTGCTCATTAATAAGAAGGAATAACTGTGTGTGTTTCAGAGTTGAGATTGTACTGTTGTCAACCGAGTCCTGACACTCCTTTACCATCCGACTGCAGGGAAAGCAGCAGTCTCTAAATTTCTGTTTTATTTTATTATTTCATCACATTTTGCTGTAATGCATCAGGCTGTAGTTTTCTTCAACACTTTATGGACGACACAGTGACATCCAATATTAACATGAAACTAAAATGAAATAAGATTGGGATGTTTTGATGGTTTTCCTTTATCCATCCATATTGTGCCTCCCTTTTGTGAAACAGTGGCTGGATAATGGGTGTGCTATCACATTAATGAACATTTCAGGAAGTATTAGTTTTGATGAGATCATCAAATGAAAACACTAACATCTAATACTTTATGAGATATCAAATTATATTTATTTTTGGTTACTTTGCTAGCAATAAAGGACATTGCTCATTTATACATTTCTTTTTGCATTGTTTACTTTTTTCGCACATTTCAGATTATCAACCAAATTTTGAAAAGATAACCAGTGTCAATACAAAAAGCCATTTTTATTTAAGTGAAAAGGTCAGCTGTGATAAACAACATTTTTTGAAAAGAGGATATCAATATTTGTCAAACTCAGGCTTGTTTAGTATCTGAAAACATGAAGTAGGTTAAAAAGTCTTTGAAAAACACAAATAATGTCCCAATTTAAAACATTTAGTCCGAAAGGTGTGAGAAAGTCATTTCTGGATTCACGGTGAACCACAGTGAGTGCCAATGTTGAAATGCATTGTTGCTGGGACTTTGGGTGAGCAGTGATGGAAGAAACGCTTGCTCAGCACGGCGCTCAGGAAGAATGCGGCAGATATCACGGTCGGTCATCTCAGAAGGCATAGACATAATCTGAGTAAAATTCATTTGAGATGCTGTGACATGACCTTAAACCGATGGTTTATGCTGCAACACCTTCAAACGTGGATGACATAAATCAATCAGGCAAAGAAGAGGGGCTTAGCAATCAGCAGGAATTACTTTTCCACACAATGTCATAACTGTTGATATTAAAATTGGAGTGATTATCAGAAACATGCAGGTGATGAAACAAATAAAAAATATAACAAACAAAAAATCCTGTCCATGAACTCCAAAGACTGGATCAGAGACTTTAAGCTGCCGAGGCAGAGACCAACTTTCAATGGAAACAAGCCGAAGTTTGTGTTTAAAATACAGACTTATGCATTGTTACCCCATCACACTTTGGAGTACATAGAAACACAAGTGGACTGGAAAATCAAACTCCCATTGTCACTTTAACAACTTTATGAGAGTAAAAATCAGATATAGATTTTTCCACGACCAGATATACTGAGAGGTTTCTTCAGTCTGTGCTTTTAAAAACTGAAGAAAGCAAATCTGTGAAAGAAATCCGTACTTTATATACTTTCAACCATCATTAATGTGGTAGGTCAGTCTTCGACTTGGGTCTACTTTATATTTCAGTTTTAATAAGAGCTCCGCAAATATTAATGCTTCATATCCTAAAATGTATCTGCATATTTACAGTCATGCCTGTAGGTATCAGATTTAAAGGGAATCAAACTGTTCTTAGTCTAATTAAAAGTAATAAAGAGCAAGTCTCCTGATGGCAAACTGTGAATGCCAGAAAAAAAAATCTGACTTTACACAGTCTCTCTATCAGCATAATTACTTTAACTAAGAATTTATCAAACATTTTGACTCCGTTTCAGTTAAAGCCCAAATATTCCATTATTCAGTTTTCCTGAAATGGATGAATTTATTTTTCCGAGAGGACATCAATGTTTCAGCTGCTTGCCGGGCAGACAGCACTCAGGGTTTCAAGTGAATAGCTAATCATCCAACTATAAAGGTCTGGGTAACCTTTCTAACACAATTTCACAAAAGACTGCTCTGTTTGTTCTGCTCGCAGAAATAAAGCTAATTACAAAAAGCAGCCCAAACGTCTTGACCTTTCCCTATGGGTAATTACAGCCTCTCATTGCGTTCCTTTATGTTTTTTCACCTTTTTCTTTCACCCTGTGCATTCATCTTCATGGCCGCCTCATCCTTCGGCGCTGAGGCTTCTCCGGACGGTCGAGTGAAATAAAAGACAAATCTAAACTTTAGGCAGCTTTTCATCCAGATAAACCAAGTGCTAGCCTCATTTCACTTGGACTTCCGGAAGGTGACGTGCTGCACAGTCAAGCTGTCGCTGTAAAGCCCTGACAGGAAGCATCAGTGTGTTTGCAGCTGTTAATATTTTACCTGAATACAAACAGGCTGACTTCACACAGCCATATTTAATTTCCTCTGGGAGAATTGTGAACTTGCTTTTACTCCATGTAAACAAAGGCTTTCCTGAAAAACAGCCTGTTTCTGTATTGTAATGTTGGATGCTTTTCCCAGACTAGTTTTAATTTTAAATGTATGACATCTGCAGGGTGTTCTTTTAAAATCTGATATCTGCAATAAGTCTGATGAGCTATTTTGTGTTTTACCTGCACATTTCTGTGCTCAAACCAAGCATCTGTTCTTTATTCTGCATTGCTGTTTAAAACTCCTGATCCATGCTTTGAATGTTCCTTCTATGGAAAGAGGATGTAAGCTGTAATAATGATAATAGATTAAATAAACACTGTTAATATTCTCATTAATTGTTATTTAATCTTATTTAAGTTGTTTAATTTACCAAATCAAGTATATTGTATTGATGTACTTTTTTTTCTTTCTTTGTTTCTATATTTACTTTGCCAAGGTATTTATTTCTGCATTCCCATGCCTATATTTATTTATTTATTTTCCCAATAAATACACATGAGGTTAATATAATTTATTTAATCATTTTATTCATTTCATGATTTATTTCTCATAATTTATGGATGTACTTTACATTTAGACTCCTGTTTATCACGTCATATTCCCTTTATTTCTCACATAGATTTTTCTGCACTGCCTTCCTATAAATAATAAAGTATACGTACCACAACACAGATATATTATTATTTTCTTTCTTATGAAGGATGAATAAAGTTTCTGGTAAAATAATATTCATAAAAGAGAAGAGAAAATAAAACCGAATTCAAAAATAATTAAATGGTCAAATTAAATGTCGATATGCATACAGTTAAAGGGGAAAAAAACAAAAAACAAAGATATTGGAAAGCTCATTTTAAGGGGGGGATTAGGTGACAGGAGTGGCAAGAGCTCACTCTGTAAGTGGTGGGTTGCTGGTTTAAACCCTGGTTCCATCTGTTTCAGTTGTTCTGTCCTTGGGCAAGGCAGTTCATCCGCCCTGCATGCTGGTGGTGGTCAGAGGTCCTGGAAGAGTTTTGGGGATCTCTGGACTTGATAAAGGACTCTATGCAAGTACAGACCATTTACCATTTTCCAAATTGTGGGCTCATTTTGGGTTTATTAAATACCCAAAACTTTTACTATATCCATGCCCAGGATGGATGAATAAAACTGTTTTATTTAGTTTTTTTTCCATTTGTGAAATAAATAATGTAACTATTTCCTGTTTACTTTTTTTTCACCCATCCTCTCAATTCCCATATTTTCCTTCCATTGCTCCCATCTTAGTATGCAAATTTAATTTATTTTGCATTTGTACTTCTTCTCAATCCTCTACTGTTTTTTTCCGTTTTCTCTCCTACTATGATTCAAGCAGGACCATGGAGGTTTGTGTCTGCACACTGCAGTTTACTCGCTCTCCATGTTTTATTATTACCATCATCACCTCAGTGTGTAGGCATCCATTAGGCAAACTCATATCCAACAATATGCAGATTCTTCCATTTGCACGGATCATAAACTCCTGCAGGCCTTCTGCTACATCATCACCACCTCCACTACCACCACCATCATCATCATCAGCTCCATCAGCAGCTGCCAGCGGCAGCAGGCGGCGAACCCAACATCATGGGAAGTAAATTTGTGCTCCGATTCACTTGGAGTTGCTTTCATTAGTTTTCACCCGCGGTGCAGAAGTCAGCGAAAGCAACATGTGAGTATATGTGAGGAAGAGCTGCGAGGTCCCGATCTATAGGATGCCAACACTTACTGTGTTTTTTATGTAGTTTCATGTAGAGTTTATGTTTAATTCCATATTTGTTTTTAACACCCTTCTTGGTTTTCATCTATTCAATACAGCTAAGTTGCATAGCTAAAATTTATAATAATTTTTAATATTATTAAATCAGTCAGACTTATATTCAAACTCACATACACTCAGTCCAAATCAGTTAAATTATATTCAGACTTAACTGGTCATAGAATATCGATGAGTAAAGAGTAAAATAACTCGGGAGATTATATTTCATCCACTGTTTGATATTTTGCAAACCAAGTGATTATGTAGAACTGTAGTCATTCAATGATACAGAAATGTCAGAAATGCGATGTCCAGTATCTGTACACTTTCAATGTGCAGACATTGGCCCAAGACTGGTGCCCTGAGGAACATAACAAAATAAAATAAAATTCAATAAAATGTTGCTTATTTATATACATAATTTAGAACTTACACTATGAACAGATTATTATTTTATGCATTTATGTAGATACAGCTCAGTTCAATCAGCTGAGGGGTTTGACAGATTTTTTTCAGGTAACCTGATGTTAAAGAATTAAAATAGTCCAACCTCAAAGTCAAAAATATGTGGACTAGTGTGCATCACTGAGAGACCACCACAAGAGTTTCTCCATGATTCATAACCTTGTGATCACTTGGTATGCTGGCAGCTTATTGTAAGATACTGACTGCTCATATCTGCCCTTCACAATCCACATTAAGCAAAAATTGAACTTTCCTTTTAGCACATTTTATTAAAATGAAAGTAACTAATTGAATGGTACAAATTTAGTTTTTGGATGTAAGTGGTGCACAGACTCACCATTATTCCATCCTCAAGCTGAAACCTCCACCTCCACTTCAGCCCTCTGGTGCGTGTGAAAAAAATATAGTTCTCTTTTTCTGTCTTGATACCATTTATTTTAACTAAAGGAAAATCCATGTTTCGGTTTGTGATTCCTGTTTCCAATTAGTCTGGCTTAACTTCTGACAAGTGTTTACTTGTTTTGCATACACAGCCACTATTCAGAACGATAGCAAGCTGTCAGGATTTTTAACCAGGGAGCAGTTTTGGCAGAACTCACTGTAAGTTGAGAGTTTCAGCCAGCAATGGCACAGCTGGATGGTGCCTGTTGAATTCAAGTGGCTTCCCGTTTCTACTGCGGGCTGTGGGCGGCAGGCAACTCTGTTAATTAATGCAACCATCAACACACAGAGTGCAAATGTGAGAAATGGCTGTCCTAATGCATCCTCTAAAACATGGAGCCTGGTGCTCATGAAGGAATAATTTATTTAAATGTTCAATGGTTCTCTCACATTTGCAATTACTATTACCTTTTAGTCTTCATGTGACAAATACTTCATTACTCTTTGTATGTGTGCTCTCATTTACCGTGCTTTCATTAACTTTACGAAGAGTTTGGGACCTACTGTGTTTTAACATTTGCTCAAACCTCCCTGCAGTGTTGAAGCTTCAAATTTATCAGCAGCCTTAGAGAAGTGAATCTAGTGTCTAAGATTTTTCACTCTCTACTTCATATTTTAAAGTATGTCATGTCTGATATAATCAGATAATCATTTAGGATCAACTGATCACAAAAAAGCCAGGGTCTTAATGTAAAATCATGTTTTCTAACTTTTATATCAAGTTATTAAAGTATTATCTCATCAAAACCCTACATGGAGTGTTGCTTCGATTATTTCATGCACGTATTTCATCGATTTAATCTCCCATGGCAGCCATTCGGGGGTGCCTAAACATTCGCTCTCACAATATGTCAACTTTTTACCCAAAGCTCCTCCAGTTGAGCTTCCAGAGAACATCCCACTCACAAGCCTCACTCATCACCTCCAAACCAGCAGCAGCAGCAATTAGCTGATATCTGGTGAAACTACTGAGTTTCTCATATGAACTACTTCTCAGTCCAATGCTTCTAAGATCGGTTATAAACAGCATAATGTAAAGGCAGTGTTGTGATGACTTCCAGAAGGTGGAGTGTGAGAAAGAGCTTATTGACGAGACAGTGACCAGTTTCTATTTTGCGTCAACTCAGACAAATAACAATTCCAGATACAAAAAAAGTCAACACAGTCCAATTATACAAGCAGATTCTTATTCAAGTGAACTGATTTCAAACTGATTATAGTCATCATACGATGCAGTCAATGTCAGTTTATTATTCAGCTTAGTAAAAAAAAAACAAAAGAAAAACAAAACACTTTCTAAGGAATCAAATTTGCTCACAGAGTTACTAACTTGCAGCAATTACTCATTACATCATGGGTTTCCAGCCATCATTTGATTCAAGTGTGTTGAACCAGAACTACAGTATAACAAGCACATTACCGGCCATTGAGGATTGACTTTGGACACCACTGCCTTACATAGATGTAGACTATATTTACTAATTGGATAACCTCTGAAGCCAACTGGTTGCATTGGATTTTCTTGAATAATATTGGATATACAAAAGACTGAATATGTACACTTTTCACATTTAAGTAGCTGGGACAGTCATCTGGAGCTACATCTGGCTTTGATCACTATTTTTGTTTATTTTGGCTGTTTACAGTCCTCTATTATAATCCCACATATTTCTCCAACATAAGGCCAATATCTTAAATGTTTTCACATGCAGTCTGTCTGGTTTAGGGGCATTGTAGTAGAAAGTTTTGTTCAAACAGCCTCCTACTTGACTATAAAAACAATCGTCACTGGAAGTTTGAACACCATTAGAGATCATCCTCTTCCAGAGACGGTTGTGTTCCCTCCAGCAGCAGCATCATCTGGTGGGACTTTTTTTGCTCCAACAACGAAACTCCCCCCCAAGTGTTTATCGATTTCCACTGAGTACATTCCTCCCCGCCAAACAGCTCGCTCCTTTTAGAGCTCGTGTCTGACAGCTGAGGCCGGCTCGTAGCCCGTGGCGATCGTCTGCGGAGTGGACGGACACACGGAGCAGACAAAGACTCGCCTCAAAGCAGCGGCAGATGTCCAAGTGATCGCTGCAGATGCTGCCTTTCATTAGACAGCTGACAGCGCCGCTAACTGCGGCTTTCACTGATTGGAGGAAAAATATCTAAAAGGAATAAAGACGAAGAGGGCTGCTCTTTTTGGAGTTGCAGTTAGAACAATGTGGGCTGTTGTAGATGAGAATATTTTGGTACCAATTGGTTGGAAAGGAAGCATGAGAAGGCCTGTGTGTGGCCATCAGGGACCCTGAGACTGAACTGATGAATCGATTTGAACTTTCCTAAAGAGGAGATATTTGTAGTACTCCAGTTTTACATTTCCAGCATTCCGATTATCTAATTAAAATGAAGCTTCCCCCTGTTGGGTCAAAACTCTGCCAGTCTGAACAGAAGGTCTCTGTGAGTATTATTGAAATTTATGGGAAATGTATGACTTGGAATACAAATGTGTGGCCTGAGTGCATGATCTGAGAAATAATAAGCCTTATTGTCACATTTATTAATAATAGTTTGAGTTCCTTTTTTGTTGTTGTACACAATGAAAGACATGTCATGACTTTCAAAAACCTTGGACTAAAAAAACTCAAGGATTTTAGGGTGTTTTTTTGTAATCTTCTTCGCTTCTAGGCTTATCTCCCTCTTTCCATTAAAATTTTTTTGAAATACCTCTCGCTTTCTTTTTTCTCTTTTTCCTTTCTTTTCTGTCTCCAGTAAATCTGTTGTGCTTCTCTTTGGCATCCAGACAACATTTCTGAGTGCTACACTGAAAGACACGATGTGCTAAAAATCAACTGTTATTTGAGAAACGTTACCTAATCAACAGTAACCTCAATTGCCACCAGAACGATTGACCCCACAGGGGTCAGAAAATGTAAAAGTGCATTCAGCCAGTTTATTATATTTCTGCCTGCTTTCTTAGTTTTTGAATCCTTTGAGAGAATCTTTCCAACTTCTGTTCTTGTGTTTTCAAATCTCTAAACATGAATGAACTAAACCAAGAGAACAGCTTTTTGCATAGTATTGTCATGAGTTGGTGGTGTTGAGGTGGTGAGGCAGACGCAGCAGACCCAGGTAAGATGAATGATTGATTTTAATAAAGACAACACAGTCCAATCAACGAGCAGCATGGCCGAGCAGAAGCCAGGGCTCGACGCCGGTAGCAACCGTTAACACGAATGGACAACACGAATGACAGCACGCACATTAGACGGCAAGCGACGAGGACCCGACCAAGAACAGACACACAGGTGAGACTAAATACACAGGAGGCAATTAGGGAACGAGAAACACCTGGGAGCAATCAAGGGGAAGACAAGACAACACGGAGACTCAAAGACACAGGAAACTCAAAATAAACACACAGAAAAACACGGAACATGACAAGCATTTCTTAAAGAAAAAATATGTATGAAACAAAGCTGAATCTGTTCTCTTTTCATTTTTAAATACTCTTCTACTTTAACAATGCTTAGCTGAGTATGAGTGCAGTTTTGCAGTCAAAGAAACTTTACCCATCACATTACCGAAGCAAATTTAAGGCTGGAAATTAACATAAAGTTTATTTATCTCTTCAGGTTTTCGTCTGTTGTTACATACATGCCCACCCCCCTCCTGCCATAGAGTCTTGAACCAAAATCTGATGTCCCATCTCAAGGTTTCCTACCTATAGCTACAAACCTTCATGGATTAGCAACTTTGAGAGTCGAGGCAGGTGTTGCTCAGATTTAAGTGAAGGTCCAAGTTGAGGGCGTCCATCTCTCACCCAAGAAACAGAAAAAGTGTCCGAGATGATCCCGACGCAGTGACAGATTTGCTAGGGTTCTTGGTGATGTGCTGCTTCAGCTTCTTCTTCTGCAGCTCGTTATTATTCACCTCTGACAGAAATGCGGAGGCCCACACTCATCTGTCTGGTGCTTAAAGAAGGTCACAGCATGTCACATATTTTGCTGACAACAACATAAAAAAGTTAAGTGAAGGAAATCACTCTTTGTCTATCCAGACTTTCCCTACAATAATAGCAGGGAAATTCAGGCCTGCAGGTCTTATCGAATGTTGCGGGACTGCTCACCTGAAGTCTGATTTGCTATATCGGAGACCCACCACTTGTCTCAAAAATAATAAAAAGTTGAGTAAATAGTATTTAATATTGTAATCATTTTCCCAAAGGCATTCTAGCTACCATCCAATTTTAATCCATTGTAAATATAGAAGTTACCAGGTAGGTTGCATACACCCAGGATAGATTGTCAGTCCATAACAATATCAAAAGGCAAATGCACATCTTTGCAACGTAGAGACTCTGATTTGCCTTCGCAAAACCAGGGAATGACTGGGGAGAAGATCCAAACTCCAGATATCAGATATAAAACCTCTTTCATACAGTTCATATACATTTTCTCACTTATGAATTCTGCATTTTTAGACTTACTGCTAGCCATACTGACTCCCATGATTTGTTTTACTGGGTTCACTCACTCCCAGTGTTTATCCCATCCTTAGTCAAGGGGTGGCATCATGCACACAGCAGATAAAGAAAACAGAGAATCAGCTCTAAAGAAGGTAAAATGACAAGAAAAAAAACGTGATTTTTGAAAACAAAATGTAGGGATGTCCAATCTCCCATCTGCATAATTTATCTCTTGAAAACCCACAACATCAGTATTCTTCGTTTTTAGTTCATTTATGCATGATTATCATATTATGCATGTTTAGTCTGCATGTTATGCATGTTTAGTCTGTGTGAAGTCAGTGACTGAAAGCAAACTGCAGTTTTCTTAGACCTTTTTATTACGAGTTGAGAAAAAAAAAGTCAAACATTTACTGCACTGTTTTATAACTATGATTATATTAAGTTGAATGTTAATAATTTGAATCTATCTATGACTGGATTGTTCTGTTTGCTCCTCTCTGAATATGAATGGAAGGGTCCTTGAGATGAATTTGTTGTAAATTGATGCAAGGTAAATAAACTGACCGGAATTTTCTTCTTCTTCTTCTCCTTTTGTCATTTAGGCATCCATATAGATTTGGCATCTTGGAAGATCAGAAACTATCATTTTTGAAACCGGTCTCCATTTCAGCACTCCGGTTTCTTCGTGTGGCCATGCGAGTCTTGTCTTTTTTTAAACAGTGACGTCAAATTTTCATCTCTCTCTATCCTGCATGTGCTTCAGTCTCACGAACAACAAATGTGGCACCATTCTGTGTTTTTTGCGTTGTTCTCTGGCGTAGTTAAAGCACTGGGTCCGGCTTCCCTTTTACAGCGTTTTCTGTGGTGCTGCATCCTCCCATGTGGACTCACATTTTTCTTATTCATTCACAAAAATATTCTGTGCTTATCTCTGTGTGTACAGGGCCAAGGACATTACAGCTCCCCAAATCTGTACTAACAGGGTGGTCATACCCGTATAATTTAGTTGTGTAGTTATATGTAAGTTTTGACCTCCCCTTGTAGCCTTGAGGAAACTATGATAACAATTGAAGCCACAGTGACTTGATATATTTATTCCTGTTGTTATTTTTTTGGAAAGGTTACAAAATTTTGGCACGTCACAAATCTCCCTGATTCTTTTTTTATGTAATTAAAATGTTCTAAATATAATCAAAGTCTACTGCACCATTCAGCTCTAAGGAGGCAGAGGAACTCAGTAACTCACTGTAAATGTTTGGTATAGATTTAGTCACTGAATCTGATTTTATTGAATTATTTGTTTTTATATTTGTTAACAGAAATTGTTCCGATCTGGGCAAGAAGAGTGTAACAGTTAATAGTTTTCAATCAGTTAAAAAATAAATTGCTTCTCTGCAATAATTTTGTTTGTTTCTTAAGACTATGTAAAATAAAATCCCATATATAGAAGAAATTAATAGCAAGAATCCATATTTTTCTGGAATACCTAGTAGTTTTAAACAGCAAGAAATTCTGCTTTGAGTCAGCAGAACCACAACTCACCAGAGACTTCATTTAACTTGCACTTTTCATTGATGTTAATTGTTTCCTTTTAATTTATTATACAATACTTATATGACTTATTGTCTTTCAATATTGTTTTTCGCTGGTTTCTGTGTTCACAAATTGTAAATTACTGCTAACTTAAACAGCAGAGTTCCAAAAAAGTTAGCTTGTAAACTGATGAAAAACGTTTGGAGTAAGATAAAAATCGAACGGCTTCACTTTTAATATGAGACGGCAGTAGAGCTGTTACAGCAGCGACGGCTCATAAAAACACATGTCTGCTCACACAAACACACTCAGCATCTTCGGATTAAACCGAAGTGATTGCAGACCCGCCGAGGTTATTTGAGCCTTTATTACTTTTCCCCATGTGAGTCTCTTGTCAGAACTGGTTAGTTTCCACTCCCACCAACATTTGGAGGATTTGAATAATTCATGCCATCTCTGTTATTTATGTATTTGCTTATTTGTGAAGGCGCAAACGTGTATATGCGCCGGGATCGCTGCTTGTGAGGGTAAATGAAGACATCCGTTCAGAGTTCAGAGCAGCCGAGGAGAAGCTTTTAAATTCCTTTTTATCGTAATAGTGTCATGGAATTGGCTTCTGCTCGGATCGTTATGGACCTTGTGTGTTGTGTGGTGAAAGAGCGGACAGAGAAAGGCTTGTTCTGCCTTTTGTCTTTGTCCCTGGCCGTCTGGATGTCAGCCTCACTTCGTCACTTCAGCCGAACAACAGAAAAAGGGGGCTGGAACACCCGAACAGCCTCGGGCCAGGACTTCCCTCAACCACCATCACTAATCTCATTTACTGCCTTGTCCTCTGACAGCAGCCACAAACAGATTAATGTGGAAAAAACGAGGGGATGGAGGAGAAAGGGACGAGGAGAGTCAGAAGATAAGAGGACGGTCGGAAAGCTCTGCCTGATATCAACAGATATCGGCTTTATAATAGATACGATCACAAGCTCCATAGTTTACACTGATTTGGAGATGAGGATGTTTTTTGGGTTTTTTTGGTTTTTTTTACAAGACTCACAGAAGAAAATTTTACTTCTGCTACACTCATACACTCATATGACAGCTACTTTTAGGGATTTTATTTTATTTGCTCTACTTTACAATGTTTCAAGTCAACTATTTTGTAGGTCCTAAAACTAATTTAGAAGAATGCAAGATGTAGGTGACTCATTAAGAGGGTTTTAGCTAAACATCTTTGAAAGGCAAAGATTCGACAAATCCACAAAACAATGACTTCATCGGGGGGGGGGGGGGGGGGGGGAATTCTGGTATGACGCAGCCAGAGTCCAGGACTAAACTGAACACACAACCCATGTCGGTAACTCTAGATGTTCGATGCTGACAGACTCGTATGAAAGAGGAATGAATGCTGAACTAAAATCAGAAGTATCTGTATGTAGCTTAAGGGTGAGTACACACTCATACAATAAGGTTTAAGTATTTATTTTCTTTTGTTTTTTGGAACATTTTTACCTCTAACATATTCATTTGTATTTCAATTCAGTTGTATAAGATGAACAGAACTGCCTTCCTGTGAAATTCTGCTCGAAGAAAAAATTCTAACTGGCAGCACAGTCTGGGCTTTCTCCACTTCACATAGATTGTGTCCGGTAGATTTTTTTTACTGGACCAATCAGTCAACAGAAGAAGAAGTTGTGAACAATGACGTTGATTTTCTGGGCTATTTGAGAATTGTAGTCTGTCTGTAGTAGTTTTAGCAATAGCTGCAAAGGAAGTGAACCAAGTTGTTCAGTCCGCATTGGTCACACTTCCAAATGTCGAATTAACTAATTCGGAGCGGCACTTCCGTCAGTGGAGGATGGTTGTTTACAGTGCAGGCGATTTACTGCAAGATTCAAACTGGTGCATTATATCCATCATGCCCAAATGTTAGTAATTGGGCAAAATTTAAAACCTCAACAGAGGCCACACCGCCAGGAAGCAAATATTTGTCAATAGCTGAGAGCGCAGACCCTCTGAATGAAGCAAGGCATAGTACAAGGTGCTGGTTTTTACCAAGCTATGGTCGTGTGAACTTTTTGAGAGCCACTCCGTTAAAAATGAGAACTCTTCCATCGGGGATAAAATATTCCAACTCTCAGTTTGTGGTCTGAAGGTTCAGCAAGCACAGCGGAGCATCGGGACTCGTTTCCCTGAAGCTGTAATCTGATTCGTTGCTGTCGTAATATTTTTTTGCCTCATCCAAAGAGGGAAGAGCTGCAGGGAAATCCAACGGTGTGACTGATGGAATTAACAACAGGGAATGTCTTTGGGAAACATTTGTCTAAATGATGTCTCAGTCATCAGTGATGGAGGACAATTACACCGAGGATAGAAGGGATACTGACGGTGGAGAGAGGAGATGCTCGGCTGAGCCAGTGGCAGAAATTTTAAAGATGAGAGTCTCCACCTGAAGCAAAGGCCAGTTGGCAATATTATATAAATATGTTTTACTTTTTTGTACTAGCATGTTGTGCATGGTCATATTTCCTTAAACAGCCCAAAAATACGTTTGCTGACTGGAGGTGGACCCTAAAATGAACTGGTGACCAACCTGGACTACTGTGGGGACGCCTCTTGTCCACTTTTCTCTTGAGATTTTCTCTTAGGTTTAGATCTGAACTCTGCGTACATCAGTTTTTCAGTATTCTTGAAAAGTGTGGAAGAAGATTTTGTTCTAACTGATAAATGAAAATTGTGCAAAAAAAAAAAAAAATAAATCTGAAATTTTCTTATTCCATTATTTAATATCTTAAAAATTAGAAAGTCTATATCCCCTTTTCATTGACACATCAAAACTATGTTTTTGTAAAGCTCAATTATCATCCATTGTTTTCTAACAATGCACTGGTATTTTTATTTTTGGTATTTTATCAAATGAACTCATCACAAACAGAAGGCCAATCAAGATTTTGGAAGTATGATAACCATAATATAACCATAATGCAGATCAAAACTAAAGTCAAAGTTGTCATCGGATTATAAATGACAAAAAACAGTGAAATAGTTCTTTAGTACACAGCAGAATTGCGGCAAACCTGTGTGTTTTAACATGATGAAAGAAAACAAAGCAGTGAATATTTTGTGCACTAATCTCCATAAAAATTTAATTTTTAAATTTAGAAACACATGTGGGAACCCTGACAGAGTTCTATCATTTCAACAGCAGCCTTTTTTCCATCTAAAAAAGAAGAAGCCTCTGATTCTGATGCCACCACAATATTTCTCTATTTTCGTGATGTTCGTTCAGTGCTCTGCTGTATTTACCTTTTGGGATTGTAACCATTCACACTTGGTTTTGTGAAACTATTATTTATTATGGTCCCATTTCATCAGAGAAAAACAGACATTTTAACAGAGGCATGTAAACTAATGAATGTCTAATACATCTAAATCAAATCCATTTTTTGTGCAGGATCCAGTTACTAATGAAGGCATAAAAGTCAAATTAATATTGATATTAACACTGACCTTGAAGGCATTATTGGGAGCAAAGTTCACTCAGCCCTTTGACCCAAGTGGAGCCTGCTGAGAAGTCCAAAAGTTCTTCCCAGCAGGCATTTTTTGTAACATCACAAAGAGAACAATTTAATACATCCAATACAGTATGTTATAAGTAATGAAGAATCCCCAGCACAGTAAATATGATTTGTATACTTTTGATACATGAAGGTTTTGTTAAGTCATATTTCATGGAATTTTCCTCAATTTATTCTGCCGAGGCTCCTAATTCTGATTCTGCTGGCTCTTTTTTTTAATCACAGTCTGCAAATGTTTGATGCAGTTTATGCCTAAGGACAGAATGTGTCACAATAAATCATTTTGATTTTTTTATTTTTATTTTAACCTCTCTTTGTCATTTTGTTTTCTAAATTAATTGGGATTTGGTGGTTAGATGTTAAGTCAGGAGTTTTAATTCTTTCAGTTTTGTGTTTTTACTCTAATTAATGTCTGTTCGTTTTTTCATTATTTTGAAATATTCTGTCTTTGTTCAGAAATTTTCTGGCATATTTTGCCTCGAGCTTGTGCTCAATTAGCTAATTATCCCACTCTCGTGTTTTATAATAATCTCTCAAAGTTTTTTCAGATTGTTTAAATCTATTTGGAGATCTGTTTTCCACTTTTGTGTGGCAGTCATTTTACTGGTCTGTGATGTGTTTTGATCTGAGTTTGTTTTTTAAGTTTTTCTTGGCGACTGCTTTCTTAATTTCTCAATTTGGATTCGTAATTTAGGTTTGGACTTTAATTTGCCATGTCGTACATTGGTTATTAATGTTGCAAATCCAACACTAAATCTGGCTGTGAACACATAGCATGACTGGTCTCAATTGCGACCTCACCATCTGGATATTGCAGCTGAGGTTAAGACTCACTGGACAATGCAACATTTTTCTCAATCTGTAATTGTCTAATTTTGGTGACCCTGCATGAATTATCATCTTAGCTTCCATCATCCATAACAAGTCTGGACACTTCCCTCTGACTTTTGACAGCATTTTTATCCACACAACTTCTGCTTATTGGATATTTTCTCTTTTTTCTCATTCTCTTTAAACCCAAGTCACAGAAATCTTTTTTTTTCCGATACTGATGCTGAGTTTGAACATCAGGTTATCCTCACAACATCTAAATGCCTAAATGTATTGAGTTCCTACCATGTGATCGGTGATTCACTTTCTGATGTGTGTTAAGAAACAGCTTTACCAGTTCACATAATAAAGTGGCTTGTCTGTGTGTATTTATAAATTACAGATCTCTATATTCATCGCTGGAGTTTACAGATGACCCTTAAGTTTGAGAGAATTTTTTTTCAGAAAAGAGATTAAATGAAACCCACCTTCCTTCAATTCAAACACTTAATACAGCCATGACCTTGATGAATGAAAATGAACACCAACTAACGCTGGTGTCTGTCTTCTCAGGTCATGCACTGCCAGTCAACTCAATAAACCGCTGCTGAAGCTCTTGACAATCATCGCCGACAATAATATACGTGCATTGCCAACAGAGTCAGAGTCATAGAGCCCAGGTGTTTGAAGATAAATCCATCTCACCTTTGTGAAGAACAAACAGACTGATGTTTTGTCAGGAATGAACAAAGTAATAGAAGAGAGGGGCTTTAGAAATATGACAGTTTATTAGACCAGGGTTGTCAGTGACCACTTCAAGAATTTAAATACTTCAACATCGTTATGTTAGAAGACCAACTGGTGTCGTTTGTGCCTAGCAGTAATACAATAATGCAACCAGAAGATGACAATATTGTGCCAAGTTGTTTGCCAACTGCAATAAAGATTCGACTACTTGCGAACCAATGAACAAAGCAAATAAATGATAATACACAAATGTGCTTTTAAAAAAAAAATTAAAAATTGAACTGAAGGACAAAACTTTTTGTTTTTATTTGTATACCAAAAATGAAGTCATAAAGTGATTTACTGCCATATAGACTGTCAAATAAAAAATAGCTTAAAAAGTGACATAATACACACAGCAAGTCTAAATAAGGATTTCGTCATTTAGACTTGCAGGTGAACACCAGTAGTACCAGAACCAACTTTGTGCAATTTTAAGCATATCTGTCTTAACCTGGGAAGTAAAGTTGTCCAGATGTCCACAAAATTATGCTTTAGGTAAACTTTATCAATCAGTTTTCAAAATAAACCTTTTGAATTATCTGAGTTAAATGTATATTTAAGATAAACATTATGAGTTGGATAGTTCTGTATTTGTGCAGCTGGGATCGATGCATGAGTATGTTCCTTACAGGAATATATATATATATATATATATATATATATATATATATATATATATATATATATATATATATATATATATGGAGAAGAATTTAAACTTTCACAACACAGAAATAGTCTATCTTGTTTACTTTAGATAGACAACAACTATCAACAATAGCCAACAACTGATTACTGTTAAACATTTAAAAGATGCGAGAAACAAATCTGAGGTAAAATGAAGACCTCATAATTTGCAATAAATTAATGATTCTTAATACCTGCTATTTGGAGAGCCACTTTGGTTTACAGTGTCCAAGAAAAAGAGAATTATTAGAAGATGAGAGGCGGACGCAAGGGCTTTGTTTTGTCCCATTATTTAGAGGCATATCAGCTTCGTAACACAGCAGATAGTCCATGCCAAGCCTTTTCAGGAGGCAGAGGCTAAGTAAGCTCGTCGCTGCTGCCAGCAGTTTGTTGGCAAACGTTCACCGCCACCTGCTGCTGCTGTCGAGGTGGCGTCGCCACGACCTGGCAGAGCATCTGGCAACCAGCGGGCCGCAAATGTCCCCCGAAGGGCCCGGCTCAGTCACCGTTCATCTTAGACTGCAGGGACACGCACAGCACCCATTGGAGGTGTGGAATGAGAAAGGCAAGACAAAATAATAATAATAATAATAATATTGAAATAAATAATTTAATCACAACTTACTTGTCAGCAGGATTAATTATAGAGACTTTGATAGTGAGATAAAAGAAAAACTGGATTTTAAAAGTGGACACAAAGACAGGAATTAATAGTTTCAAAAGCACTCACTGTCTCTGTCTGATCCTGATGAACAATTATAATTTCTATGGCTAACACTTCTGAAGGAGAGATAATTAAAATGCAGCTGAAGGAATGCTTAAAAAAATCCCTATATATAGCTTAAATTGTTTCAGAGTTTATTAGCCATTTTTCTTTACATTCATTTAAACAGAACAAAAGATGAGCTTCACTTTACCTGCATTATCTCTTGCGTACAGAAATAGTGTTGCTCAGAGATTTATGTGAGCGCTTGAATCAGAAAAAACCCAGAATAAATAGACACAGGATGTCAAACTGATTTCTACTCTTTTTTAAAAAACAACTCAAGTCTTTTTTCCTTGCTGAGTGATGGTCTTTTTTAGTTTTTGTGTTTGAAGGTTAAAGATTTCTGTAATATTACAAAAATCCTTAACAAATAAAACCAAAATGTACATCTGTTTTCCAATAGTTAAGATCCTTTCCCAGCCCAGACTGTAGTCTGCGGAGACTTCTTTGTTGAACTATCAGATGAAGCTGATCCTCTTTCACTCTGTTCCCTTTTTCCAAAATGTTGGTAAAAAAGACACAAGGCCATTTTTACTCTCATCTAAGAAAAGCACATCCAGATGTGGCTAGAAAATCTCAAAAATGTAATAATCCATCTGAGTTTAAACCTGTGAAAACCTTCAATTCTTTTAACGGTTAAAATATGCTTATTCAAATCATTTTCTGGATTAAAAGAAATTATTTTTTTGACATTGTGGTCATTTTGAGCATGAAATCTAGAATGGGGAAATCATTCTAGAAAGTGTAAAATGTTTCTGATGAATTTGTCAAAGAAACACAGATTAAAACCACAAAGATTAAAATTTTAGACCAAGCAATATATTTAAGCTGAAAAGATAAGACAAATAAGGCAGTAAATGAACTCAAAAGTTACACTACACATCAACTGTAATTATGCACAAATGCAGATCTCATTATTTAAGATTTTAAAACTAGACGGCTGGCTTAGAGTGTGATGTTCTCAAAATATATATTTTTTTCCATCCAAATGTCTCATGGGTATCAAATGTTGGCACAGTCCAGTTCAATAAAAAATTGGCTCATTGGAATGGACATATTTCAGCTGGGAAGTGCAACAATCAAAGCAAAATTGCTGTCAATTTTCCCAATGTGTGATATGAAAAATGGAAAGAAATTACACTTTCTTCCATTCTGCCAGTCAGATATTCAAGGGAAGTTTCGAGATATTTTAGTTAAATTATATTCTTTAATGAACAGAGGGCCAGAACTGAGTGGGCCAGCTCTGCAGGCAAACAACTTAATTCTAATCCAGCTTTTTCACACTCCCACTCTATTTTTTTGCTTTACTGTGAAGTGTCCGGCCCTTAAGTGGCATTTTCAACCAAGCACCGCTTGAACGTAAGTGTGTTTTAGAGCCCCCAAATACAAATGAGGAAGCTGTTATGGGTCAGGTACTAATCTGAGTTTTGCAAGTTTTTTCAGTAGAACTGTCTTGGCAGTAAATAAAATGAAAAGTCTAAATTACATAAAAAAACTGTTTTGTTTTATAATTTTATTGACAGGCAGGACAACTACAGTAATATTTTATTAAATGAAAGAACGAAATGGCTACTTCTTTACTGAAGCAAGCAGTTTACTCTACCAGCAAATTTCTACATTATAATTATTATTATGCAACCTTGTTCACAATGTTAAGTTTTATCTCAAGCTTAGATAAAAAAAATGTCTTCCCTTTATTTCTCAAACTTACTTGCTTTTTATATTGGCATCTTACAAACCAGATGATCTTTCTTTACTTTTCTTCAATTTTACATTTCTAAGGTCTGTAGGAGGTTCAACAGTTTCTTCTGCCTTTGTACAATTTTGAGTATTACTGCAAGGATGAATAGGTTTTCTCAAAGTACCTGCATGGGCTTAGACTTGGAGTCAAATGACATATATTTGGTTCATCAGTATGTTTATATATAAGGCTCAGAAAATCTGGTCTTATTTCCCCCAAAAATAAATGTTTTATTATTCTGAAACAAAAAGAATTGTTAATAAGTGCAAGTGCTTAAAATAAGAGAAAACCACTTAAATCAGTTATCAATATTTTCATTTTTCATTTAAAAAGTACTGCCAGGTTCTGCTTAGCATATGCATTTTGCATTATTTATAAAATCTGAAACCACCCGGAGAAAGTATTTTTGAAAGCATGGGTTAAAACTTTTTTTTAAGTTGAGTGGACTTGGATTTTTCTGAGGTACTTCGTTTCCTTTTAGTCTATAAACATGCATATCAGGGTGGTTAAAAATTGTGTTAAATGAGTTTGAGCTGAAAAGAAATGAGAATTAAAATAAAACATTTTTGCAGCGACAACTTTAAATATAATTAGGAAGGCATCTCAATACATCTTGATGATTGTTTTGGTGTTGATCAATTACAGTCTGACTTACCTTGAAATGAAATTCTAATGATTATTTAGAGCAATGAAAAAAATATGATTAATATGAAGTTCAAAGTAGGAAAAAAGGAAAGATGAAAACCATAAAATATTCTCCTTTTTGTTTACTTTCAAGAGCATGCCGTCTTTTTTTCTTTTGCAGAGAACGCGTAAAGATTTTCATTTTTACCGGATAATGAAGATGATGTCTAGACGAGATGTATTGAACCAAAACAGTCTGCATTTTTTCTCTTTTGTGCTCATCTTTGTAATTTCTGTCTATATAACTAGTAGAATTTACACCAAATGAGCTAATAAAAAGGAAAACAAGACTATGCAAACACGTTACTGCTACATTTCCTGCAGTGTTTCAGGCAGTCGTAGACTATACACTCAGAAATAAAGCATTACCTCGGAGCATCCACCCTCAGTTCTGTCAGGATAACAGCGTGAAGCGGTGGGATGTTCTGACCTTTGACACCCGCTTAGTGTTTTTACTCCTACGGCATCTCTCCGTCCATCCTCCCACTCATCACTCTTCTATCCATCATACAGCTCACCAAAAAGCCCGTTATCATCTGGATGCCGTTTAATTTCATGGAGCGATACGATCATTAGTCACTCTGGACTCTGTGAGAGAGGTGCTGGCTGTTAGCAGAAGCCCTCTGCCGCACACAATGCTGATAGTGCTAAGAAGTAATGCAGTGTGAAGAGGGGCATGATTATTTTATTTCTTCCCGTGTCATATTTACAGAAAATAGTAAACAAAGCACAATAAAAGACCATTTTAATGGCAGATCTTCCAGACGCTGACAGGGAACCGTTTTTTATGAGCTGAAACAACCAAATGAAAACTGCTTTTATTCAGCTTTTGCTTGATTCCCCATGAATCTTTGTTTTTTTTATTCACTGGTCACTATGATTACAGCTGCAAAGGACATTTACGCCACATTGTAACCAATTTAAGATTATTCAACAGAAAGTGTTCTGTTCAAAACTCACAAGTTGTAAAAGAAGTCAAATCAGCTTCATGTAGCATCATTTCAATTAAAAGGCCTACAAAGGTTGCCTTTCAGTTGGTTACAGTCTTAACTTTCAGAGTTCAATCTTTTTTGGTTGATCAGGACCCTTGTATTAGCAACATTTGCCCTCTACCTGTCCTGTAAAAAAAGAGATTGTGAGGAGAGATTTAAGTTTCAGATTTAGTCCTGAACTCTGGTCAGGCCATTTACTTTCTAAAACTGCTGAAAAACGGCATAGCACATTTTCCCATAGAGCTTTTGGAAGATTTTAGACAAAGCCGGACATGTTAGGCATGAAGGTTTGTTTCTCAAACATAACCTTCAGCCTATGATGGATTTTGTAACTCTGGGGCTTTGGGACGGTGATTCTCAGGGTGGTAAACTGACTGTTTTTCGCAATTTTGCTCATTTACTCTGTTCACTACTTCACTTGTTTCATAAACCTAAAATGCCAATTTATTGTTCTATATTAAAGTGATGGTAGGTGCATATTCCTGTGTCATATTGAAAAAAAAAAAAAACATTTCCTCTTTAACAGACGTGTATGTTAGAAGGTACTATATTCATTCAAAATGTTTTTGAGCAATGTGGGAAAAAAAAATACAAATGAATTATACCAAAATGCTTTGCTGATGGCACCACATAGGACTCAAAGTAGCTCTCCACCTTTCTTCTAAAGCCATTTCTCTTAAAAGTAGGATTCACAAGACACAACATGTTTTCATTAATCTTCTGTTGTCTATCCTACTACCTCCTGAAGAATGACGTGTGCATTTTGCTGGCACTTTAGTACAAAAATATTATCTTTACTCTGCGTTCATTAATCCTGATGCATTTCCTGGTGATATTGCACAAGCTCTGCACTGGTGGTATCATTATCCTTTACCACATAGTTGTGTCACTCATAAAGTTTTTCTCAAACGGCTAAATACTTTGCAGTTGTGCGGTCATCCGCATTAGTGTGAACAAATCACACCAGTAAGTTCAGACTGCAGAATGACTCAGTAACCTAAATTAGAAATGACAAATATTAAAAATTTTGTCTAATTTATAGCAAATGCATGCTACTATTGCAAATACCCACAAATTGCTTTTTTGCTGATATTAAACCTGCATGTGCATAACTATAACAAATAGAGGAAAAGAAATGCTTGAAATCTTTCTGGTTATTCATTTGGACAGAAGGTCTTTTTCATATCCTAAAAGCTTTGAATATTTATAAATATAGGCCCGGTAACTGTGGTAAGAAATTATAAAAATGTAAAAGAAGTTCTTCTTCCCAGATGAACTTGCAGATTCAGCAAAGTTAATTTTTTATAATGTGTATTAATAATGCATCATCAGTATGAGCCAGGAATTCATCCCGGGGCCTCCTATACTTTAAGCTAACACACACTTATGCAGAGGTTTTACCTTCACACTAGGTTTCATTAAGTATTTATCACAAATGAATAATAGTCAGAGCAATAATCATAGCAATGAGTATTTTTTTCTGTTTGGATCACACTGCAGCTTCTTCTGATGCTGCCTTGTCAGTCAGTCACATGTTTATGTTGTGAACGCTGCTCTGACAGCCAGCATTTTGGTGAAACATGTCAACTGTCAGCTGAGACATGTCCATGGTTTTATTTCCGTCAGGCGAAGCGGTCACAGTCTTTACACAAGCACTAACATCTCTCTTTCTGTCTGTCAGAATGACTGATTGGACAGAGGGGAGATAAATGCAACCAGCTAATGGAAGTTAACAGTCCAGCCTGAGCGGTAGCATTATGATCCTCCATGAAGTAAGTACCTCAGATAGATATAATTAATCTAAAGCTGACAGCTGAATGAAGCTGATGAGAAGGTACCAGCACATAGTTATGCTAATGACAATACCTGGATTATTTGACACCAAGAGAGAGTTAATGGTTCTGCTCTTTGTATGAATAAAAATGCAGTTTATGCCGAGACAGCTACAAACAACTGTTTGTTACAAACATGACATTTAGCAAATGAGAGGATAAAAATGAAATTACAACTTTTAAAGTCACCGTGCAAGAAAATTATCTCCAAACTTGCTGCTTCCATTGGATTTGGAAAGAAAACAAGTAACCTGGACCTTGATTAATGACGATCATTATCATTGTCATGATCAGTGTTATCACCTCTAAAAAGAAGAGTTTATCTAATTTGATAATGAGCAGTGCAAAGGAGTTATAAAACAATCCAGAGATAGAAAGAAACCAACAACTACCTTTGAGAAACCATTGTTTCTGAGAAGTCAAATTCATTACCTATAAAACACATTGTCAATATGCATTTCAGGTTGTTTATTTCTGTTGTGTTGCATCATGATTTAATTGGATAAAATGTACAAGAAATCAGTTTCCTGACTTGGAGACTTCATGGTTGGATTTGGTCTCCAGAACAGAAGATTTCTAAGTGCAGCGAATGTTGGATGTTCTTTAATGGGTTTTACTTTTCTATGGTCGCTGATAAGCACCTGAACCACATGTTTAGAAACACTGTTAGGTTGCCAAATAATTAAACACAAAAATGCATGGAAGCAGGTCGCAAAGAAAACCAACGTGTACTGAAATTAACATTTTATTTTTAGGTGGCTAGTAGTAAGACATGTTTAATATATTTGCATAATTAGACTTGTTTGTCAAATTAAAAAAAAAAAAAAAAACTTTTGAAAACAACAACCAATGTCATATTATATAACAAGCATCATAACAGCTAAGAATAACCGCAGAAGAATTACGCTTGTCAGTTGAAATCCTGATTGGCGCCGTTCACTCTCATTACCATTTTCCATGATCTGTCTGTTATATTTTGACATTTTCGGTGACTTGTCCCACCACCTACTTTTCCACTTCATGGCAACCGTAATTTTACTTTTTCTGTCTGACAAAGTGAGTGCAGCCATTTGCTTCCGCTGCATTGTTTTCTCTGTGTGGAGCCATTGCACAACAAACTCCCACCAATAACGCCTTATGGCAGTTTTCACTCCTTCATCTGGCTGCCGAGGCAAAAACTAGAAGTAGTGATAGGGTTTCACTAAGAAGCTGGCTGGCCTATACCAACATGTAGATTAAACATATCTGGCATCCGCAAAGCTGTTTGTTGGGTTCAGTGAGTCGGGGTCAGGTGACTCCTACTGTCAGGTCACACTTCGACATGCTGTCATAACAAACAGAATAATTATTGTTTTTTTGCTTTGAGATAATCTGGCTATGCTGAACCTTGGCTTCACAAAAGTAATACTTTTAATACTGCTGTTTAAACAGAGAACTGTTTTGTTCCATAGCAGAACCATTTGGACAGCGGCCAGTTGTTAAAAAATAAAACAGATTTAACCTTGTGGAGCTGTTTCAGCTAGCTTATTTAAATTACTCAAAACAATCTGCTCTGCAGAAAATATAACTAATACTGAAGCAAAATGCAATTTATTTTGACTCTGCTGCGTCCGCCTGGAGTGGGAAAGATGCTCTTTTTAAGGTGTGAGATGCATGGAATGGGACAGTAGCAGTTATGTAAAGACCTAAAACAAGCAGGGTAACCAAATTCAACAGGATACTTGGATATTCTGCAGTTCAAAAAATAGTCCATATATCATCATCAAAAAATGCGACAGTACAGTTTGAATGAAACAAAAAAAAAAGAAGATTTACGCTTTGTCTTTCATCAAGCTTAATTTACTGTGCAATTAAAAAAAATGCAAACAATGAGAGATAAAATAGAAAAATCGGAGTGCTGGGAGAAGAGAAATGGCCACCAAGAGAAACAGAGAGCTAATGAAGTTTAATCAGAGCTGGCAGTTCCTAATGAGATGTTTTTGTGTCCTCATTACGTCAGTGCGACTAACTCCTTTGGAGCGAACGCTGATCCGACCGCAGAAAAACTTCTCGTTCGCTTGGATCCCTTTTTCCCCATTGCTGTTCTGTCTGTCAGCTCTGGCCCGGTTGGGTGTTCCATCCTCAGCTTAGCAGCCTTTCAGCTGCCTCACCAGAGAACACCAAATATTAAAAAAATGAAAAAAATGTTACCTGCAGTTCACCGATGGGTCAGACGTGTTATTTGAAGTCAACTGCAGAAAGACAGTTTAGGTGTTCCCTTTTCACACATTGGCTTAGACAATGAACATCACAGAGGCATGAAGTCACTCATGTAAAGAGGTTTGGTACATTTATATCCATCCATTCATCCATCCATCCATACATACATACATACATCCGTCTGAAGTTTATTACGTTGATGACAGAAAATCAGACCATCAAAGCTCTATGCATCCTCCCAGAAATCTTACTAAGTCCAGAAATTATTAAGTTTCAGTTGCAAAACTGCTAAAATTTTCTATAATACCAATTCTGCAGTTCATACACTTTATTATTATTTTTTAATAAGACCCTAGTTCAAGTGCCTAACTGTGGTCAGAGTGACACATTCTCTGTGGCTTTGTCAATATCCAACATATTTCCCCTTTTCACAAGGAAAAGAGTAAGATGTCTAGAAAATAGTTGCATGAAAATGGAATGTGTACTGTTAATTTAAAACAAGTAATAATCTACATATTTTGATTTAATGCGTAATCAAGATTAAATCAAGATGATTGTCTTACATTTTGAGCCCCTCAGTTTGAGGTTTATTTTCACCCTGTCCTTATAAAACAGCAGTTTTGCATTCTGTGCACAGGTTTTATTTCAATTTCAGTATCTTGCAGCACATCCACAATCAGAAGTAAGCAATAATGGTGTCTCTAACACAGTATGACAGGCCTGCAGTGCATTGTGCTGCAGTCAGCAGTGCAGAGTATTTCAGTCTTAAATAGCAAAAATGAGGCACAGAGGAAGAAAAAATGTAGGAAAATACCAATTAAATATTTCGGAGGTGTTTTGACCTCTCTGGTTCCCTTCTCCTGCAGTGCTTCATCACTCCGGCAGTTTTAATATGACCACAGCTTCCCCCCTCAACGCTAATAAAGCTGCTTGGTCTGCCAGATCTGCTGAAAGGCGTTTCTTTCACTGCAGACATTCAAACGTCCCAGTAAACGAATGTTTGCCAAGATATTTTAGAAAAGTGGCTATTCAGAGATGCACGAGTCATTTAAAAAAAATAACAGGGCACATCAGATGATAATTTAAAATTATTTATGATGTTTAATCCAAGAATGGTTGTCAAAAGCAAGATTTTGATGTGCTTAAGTGCCACTATGATGTTTCGATTATAAAAGCCACTAATACTAAATTAAAAAATATATTGAAGTTTGCATCAATGCTCCAGCTAAGACTGTAGTTATTTATTTTTCTTGGCTTCTTTTTGGTTGTTTTTTTTAACTCTCACTGCTGGTTGTTGATGATTCTTTTACTGGTCCAGTCACGGAAAATACTTCAGATTTCTGACTGACTTCAATCATGAGTGTTTTGTTGGGGTTATTGAGTCTTGACACCCTGACCCGAGCTCCCCAGTCTTATTTTTCCCTGACTGAAGTCGATAAATAGTCCAAGGGCCTGTTTCTCTTTATAACAGAAGCTGTGGAGTTTGTGGGCAGAGCAAAGTTGCACCAATGGAAGCACATCTGGAACACATAGCTTTTGTCTATGTTGAGTTTACATGGTTGCTGTGTGTGTTCAGTTGTCAAGTGTTTTTATTTTCCTACATACAGTTGCAACATGAAAAGCAGTTGCCTTCAATGACCAAATCGAAGAAGTGCCTAAAAAATAGGCCTGATTTGTACATAATTTGTTACATCAGGTTGTAGATGCCTACAAAAAACTGAATTTATTAAGAAACTTTTAACTTTCAAATGTTAGTCAAGTATGTGTATACATTTGAGGTTGGCTGTGTAATGTTGGCCTTGTGTGAAAACTGCAAAAAGCAAAGATGAGCTCCAGAGGTTCCAAACTAGACTCTCTCCTCTCCACCACCGTGCCTTGAGATCCAGTCCATAAGGTTCAGCTTTGACTCAACTTTGAGGCATGAAAATTGACACAGATCTTCATCTGGGGAAACATGGATAACCAACAGCCCTTAAAAGTCAAAACAAATGCTGCATTCTCCCACAAAATTCTATGTGGGAGATCCACAAGATCCACAGATCCACAAAGTATACACTGGGGAAGCATACTTCCATTACTTCTTCTGCAAATTTGTGAGAGTTAAGATCTAGACTACTGTTTCAGGACAAAAGCCACATTATTTCTATTTAATCTGAAGTCTGTCAGACAGTTAGAACCTTCTCTCCAACAATCTAAATTAGGGTACTTCAAATGGCCTTGAGATCCAGTATCCTGTGGCTTTTAGATGTGTCCCTATTTCAAAAACACCTGAGTCAAATAAGCAGCTCATTATCAGGACTTTGGAAAACTTGACTGCAATGAGGAGGGGATTCAGTCATGTGATTAAGGTGTGTTGGAACAGTTAAAACCTGCAGGACACAGAGGCCTGGATTTGAAAACTCCTGCCCAAGAGTGAGCTAAGGCTGAGAAGAGTGATCCCTTAACAAGTGAAAAACACTTTCCATTCCCCTCTCCTTAAAATGGAAACCACCACCCCAGACTGCCACTCCAATGGTGTTGCAACAATAAAGATGCCTGTCAACCATGACAGCCTCATAGTGTCCAGAAGCGTCAGTATCTCAGGCCGACTCTCATCCACACCCTGGCACTCTGCTGCTGGGATGCCTTTTTACCTCGCTGGTGACGTCTGCTAATGGGATCGAGTTGTCTTCTCCTGAGTCTTCAGGCTTCATCTCCATCACTGGGGGCATGATGACCCCACCGAGAACATCCTCAAAGTGTTCCTTCCACTGCAATCATGTTTTGTTTTTACCATATCATTGCATTCCTTTAGAATCTGCTTTTACTATTCCACAGTATATGTCTTCAAAAATAAAAAGTGAGTCGCATCTTAGTGACTGATCAAGTTGAATGCCCTGTTCATGTAAGTGCTTACAACATGCGGCGGGTGTTTCTTTTTAGGTGTTTCATCAGTTTGCATCAGAAAGGCGGATTTGAAAGAGTTGTGTCACACAGTTGAGTCCAACTGTGAACTGAGCTGAGGATCAGGGCCGCTTTTAAATCCTCAGTCATTAGGAAGAACGTGAAACTGATTCTGACTTTTTCCATGTCACAAAGAAAATCACATCAGGACTCAAAAAATTGCAGGTATAATTTTAAGGTTTTATTTGTCTGTTTTTCTGCCTATCTGTGATCTGGGCTCCTTTGAGAAGTGCGAAGTTGTCAAAAGTAAGTTTCTGCTTGATAGGAGATTACAGACTGTTTCATATAAAACAAAAGGCCCACTCAATGCTGGGCTCCATCCCTGGCTCATTTATTGCACCACAGCACTACACCAAGGTGACATTTCAAGTATTTGGCTCCTCATCAGACTTCATTACATTACAGTTAGTTTTCCAACAAAGTTTAATGAATTAGAAAGACACTACATATTGTACACATCTCTTTCTCTTCCCTTCTCTCTCTTTCTTTCTTTCTCTCTCTCTTTCCAAATATATATAAAATATTATTCATACTGATGAATATAAATGGGAAATTATCAAAAAAAAAATAGCAGAATCAAGTACTGTTGCATTTGTCCCCTTTATCTTAATTGTACACAGAACTTCACCTTTGATTCTGAGTGGAGCTTTCAGAAAAAAGTAAACTTTTGTTTGAACTTCCAAACTTTGCCCTAAGACATCTGAGAGAATTCTTGGAACATCAGAGGACATTCTGATGACATCTCCGGACATCTTTTGAGACGTCTCGTGACAGTTTTTGGGCCTGAGCTGATGTGGTGGTATGAAGATAAAGGAGCGCGTCCTGAGAGATCAGGCGGCTCCGGTTGGACCTCAGCTGGGGCTCATGGCAGCAGAACACAGGCCAGGCTTGGCATTAATATGGATGTCCACCAGGCGCCTTGTCCTCTGCCTCTCTTTGTGCGCTGCCACAGTCCACTGTGTGCCAGTGAATCACATTAGCAGCATGGCTGCCACCTCCAGTCATGCCAAGGTCATTAATAAACATCCTCAGATGGCTCATAATGATTCCCTACAGTCGGACGTGGCGAGTGAAAAGTGTCAAGACGAGTTGTGGCAGTGCACAGCTCTGTTTGCCTCACAGTTTACAGAGCGGCTCCTACACAACTAAGTTCTACACTTTCATAACTCTAGAGACTTTTTAGGATCACTCACAGTTTGGCTGCTCTGGAATAGAAGGAATTTTGTTTTGATGTCTGACATCTGAAAACTTTTTGCCTTTTATCCCTTCAGCAAATGAATTGGGATTTCAGTTAATATGAGGGATTTTACAATTGAGGATCGAGTGGGGAGTCAAGAAGTCACAGAAAAATAATTTTACCTCATTATTATTTAATTAGCCCTCATAGTTCCCCTTTACATTTTCATTATTTTAGTTTTGTTTAGATTTTACTGTAACTTGACACTCTCCCATTCAAAATCAGTTTCTAATGCACAATATTTCTGAGATTTTTAATTTAAATGATGTTTTCATTCTTTGGTCTTAAAATCCCTTCAAAATATCTTGTTTAATTTATTATTTCCACTAAGTGAAAATATGGTTTCAATTACTGTAAATTTATTTTATTTTTTGTTGTTATGTTATTAAGGTTTGTTTACTCTGAGACACTTTAGTTGTTAAAACTAGCATTTGAAAAGTTCAAAATTCAGAAGTGCAATGACAATAAAGCATTTGATTTCTCCTGCGCGCTGGTTTTGAACGAGGTTCTTCATGTCCTCCTCCTCTCTACTTTGTGTTCCCTCATTTCACTCCGCGTAACAGCAAAGAGCAGCTAAGATTTTATACGGATTCAATTTCTGAAACTTAGCAAGGCAACTGATGAAAGTTGGTTTTAATCACACTTTAGACAATTTATTTGAATAGAGATTTATTTGTGAAAGCATCGGGCAGACCTCCTCAGTGCAAGACAGGAGAAATTTCCCCATCCGTTTATTAATGCCAGCAGAATAATGTGTTGCTTTTTTTCCATCTTTTGCACCAAAATTAACACCAGCCTTCTTTCGTGCCTTATTTTATTTTATTATTTTTTTTTTGACACAGTCCGCCTAAAAGCAAACAGTTTTGGTTTTGGAGGAAAATGAATTATTTGCTGTGTATTTGATTAACATAAACATCCATAAATTTGGGCTGTTTGTCCCTTAAACGCATGCAATGCATCATTTAAATATGGGCACACTGTGACACAGCAGAGAGAGATGCTGTTTGCCTGGAAGAGCTGTTTTTGGAGCAGATCTGCCATTTTCTGCCCGGGGAGCACGTGCAAGCTCAGTTTTGCAAACAATTAACATTGCTTAATACGTTTCTGCATCTGCCACTAAAACATGCAAACTATGAACTCATCTTAATTAAACTTCTTCAGGGAGAAAAAAAAATGACCAGAATGTAACAATAAAACTATTAAAATTTTTAAGATTGCTAAAAAATCTTATTATAAATTGAAATGTGTTTTTTTGATTATACACAATAATATCGTGAAATATCTGAAGTAGATATGATAGGACTATGAATTATATACCTGCATTTGTTGTTCCACTTTCACCTCTTTCTACATTCCAGAAACAATCATCCTTTTCACATTTTCTTTTAGTTTAATGATCAGTTTTTAATTAAACTTTTAACGTGAATGTCATTTTTGTCAAGTTTTAAATGTTAGGAGTAAACCAGCTCTTGTTGTCCTAATACCTAATCACATTTAAAACCCCTAAATTGCAACTAATTGTGTTGTAATTAGATTATTTGCCTGTATTCTTGTAATTAAACATAGCCCATCACTGTAAATCCCTTTTGTAGAACAAGATGCTCTAAAAGCATTCTGCAGCTAATGTCTACTTAACTCCAACACCTCGATGAACTGTTTGGCTGAAGTTTACTGTCCTCTCTGTTAAAACAATAAAATCAGATGTCGGATGAATTTTCAGCCCCGATCTTTATCCTCATCCGGGGAGTCCCTGTTTGTGTCCATCAATCATCCTCCTCCCCTCTGTGTCCATCCTCCATTCAGAGCGGTATTGAGCGATGGCCGCGATAAGACAACAGAAACACAGATTGATCTCCACCTCCAGACTCTCCGCTCAGTGTGTTTATCTCATACTAAACAATATTAACCACCTCACAATCAGATGTCATAATACTGTTCCTTAGAGGAAACGATCCATGCGATCGATCAGCGGGACGAGTGGACGCCGCAGCTGTCCGTCACCCTGATTGATGGAGCTGTCCACCAGTGCCGGTAAAGGTTAGGAAGGGTGGAGCTGCTGGGAGGGTTGAGGCTCTCTGGCTCGCTGATCGATCGGCTGTCTGGCGTCATCAGCGGCTCTCTCTGTCTCCTGTCATTAGTTTACAGTTTCTGGAGATTTTTAAATATCAGCTGTCGATTAGTGGAAACAAATGGAAGCAAAGTTCAATACTCCAGGGAGTACAGGCCTGATTGTTTAACTGAAAATATAGAACCTTACAAAAATGTGAAAAAAAAATGAAAACACTGGGCAGCTCTGAACCACAAGTGCATCTTTGCTCAGCTTGCTTTCTTCGGGTTAAAGGTAGGACCAATGCTGGAAATAATCCTCAGATTACTAAAAGAAATATTTAGGGCAATGCCCAAAAATATTCAAATAAACAATGTCAGTGCTTAAAGGGTTGAAGATGTAAGAAAATATCAAAATATCTCTGGTCAGGGTGCATCTCAGCACATTATCTTTTGGCTATTCAACAGCAGGAGATCACAGTTCTGGTCACAGCTTCACATTTAGCCAACATGAGCATGAATCTGTCTTTATAACTTGTTCAGAGAATTGCTGGATCTCACCTTGTGATGAATTTGGTGGGATGTCTCCCTAATGCCTCCCTTTATAACACTAAAAACCTCAACACTAAACGCTATCTGGTTCTTTCATATCTTATCCATAAAGGTCAGGATGTTGCATTTATAGGCTTGTTTTCATTGTGTATTTAGTAGTAAGTTAGAGACTAACCTGAAATAAGCCAGCATATCCTTTTTTCTTCATAAATTAACTTGAAAACACAAAGGTCCATCACAGAAGAGGTTACGTGCCTTGACTAGCAAAGAGCAAATGCCACAGATATTGAACCACTGCTTTGAAGTAAGGCTGTGCAATACATAAAACTATCACGAAAATTATTCATATTCTTGGCAAATTTAGAATCTGGAGTCTAAGGTGAAATGATATTCATGAAATTACATGGAATGATTTATACCATTCTCAGTGATACATAGAAACAACTTTATTGGCATAGAAACAACTTTATTGGCATGACAGTAATCCAAACCTTCCTATAACTGCTGACGAGTATTTTGGATGTTTCTACTGACAGTTTGACTTTACAAATGGTCAGTACCTTTACACTGTAAGAATCTAGAAAACTATACTACCATAATGAGATCTTCTATTTCAAGCTTAAATGGGGACTAAACAACTGGGAAACTCTAGGAACCAAAACATTGGTTTCATATTGGGTTGTAGCTTTTAAACATTGTAGGATTTTTTTTTTTCCTGCCGTTAGTCCATGAGCTCAAAGAAATGTGAGTATTCAGAAGAAAGAAAAAAAAAACCTTTGGTGGGTTGGAAGGTGTGAAGATTCAGCTCCTCCAGCATTAACAAGGGGAGAATAGCCAACTGGCAACACTTGTTGCACCTGCAAACTCAACATTTTTGTTTACACAAGCTCAGAGCCACCTGTTCATATGCACAGAAACCCTAAAATACCACCAGCACTGCCTCGTAGCGAACCTCCTAACTGCCAATACCAAAATGAAAACTTGAAATCTATCAGATGCCTGCTGCTGTTGTTCCAGTAGAAACCTGATGCTGAAAGACACACATATAAAAAACAAATCAAGCATAAATCTCTGTAAAAGTTTTGATTTATTTTTATTACATGGGTTTCAGCTGGTGCAGACTAATTTAGGAAATTCTGGTGAATGTTGATGGCGTGATAGTTGGAGTTCCAGATGGTTTTATGAGGTTTATCTCCTCTCTCTGAATGTGAGGTCTGCAATTATAGAACAAGCGGAATGTGATTCATTTACTTTCTATTTCCAGCTGCTGCTCGCATGCCGACACCTTCTACACACTGACATTTCTGCTTTTCCCCATTTGCTTAACACTCCCCCAATCCTCTTCCTGGAGACACCTCGGATACCAGGCTCTCCAAACCACAAATTTACTCCCATAGAAAAGTCCTGGAACATGACAAATTAGACCAAAATTAGCAGGAAAATTATTGTTTCATGCAATAGCATAAAACCAGGGATTTGCCCCTCCTGTGAAGTGCAGAGAAGAATAACCGCCTTGCAGGCTAACAATAACTGATGGTTCACAGCCAAGGAGCTATGCTAATGCAGACGAGGCTAATTGTTGTCACCTGGTCACGATTCTGAGGAATTTCTTTGGCAGAAAAAAGAACTTTATTTTTAAATTACAGGCCCCTCTGTGGCGGACGTGGCTGTCCCATTATATGCTAATTAGGAGACACTTGGGATGCTTTACCTAACGAGCTAATAATTTTAACCCTCCACATGGCTGCAAAGCAATGCACAGCCGCGTGTGGTCAGAATATGAACATATGGTTGAGCTTACATAAAACACACACACACATACATATCTGTTCTTGTTCATACGCAGGCTCCCTGCAGCATGCATCAGCTTAGTTGCCGCTGTGCTAATTGGCTTGATGTGGTTCTGAAAATAGTATCCGTGCAATCCCCCGCCTGCCTTTGCAAAAGATCATGCCCTTTCAATTCAGCGTCCCAGCAGGCTGTCAATAGGAAACGGCTACGGATGAAAAGGCAGGGCAGTTTTAAGGTGTATTTCCCTGCTCTTAACAGAACAGTACTCTATGATCCCTGTCATGGTTATTAATACCAGATCACAGAAATACCCACATGCGTCATTTGTACCATTACTTGATGATGACTAAAAAAACAAGTTCAACCTGTGCAGTCAATGTAGATTTTACAAGAAGTGCATCATTATATTTTAAAATTAGAAATATCTAAAGTTATTCATTCTTCATATCGGTTGATTTTCGAAGCAGATAAATATTGTCTTTAGCAAGAAGAGCCTTTAGAGACACTTCCTGAAGGAAGGAAGGAAGGAAGGAAGGAAGGAAGGAAGGAAGGAAGGAAGGAAGGAAGGAAGGAAGGAAGGAAGGAAGGAAGGAAGGAAGGGAGGGAAGAAGAAAGGAAAGAAGAAAGGAAGGAAGGGAGGGAGGAAAGGAGGAAGAGAAACCCAAATTGCTGGAAGCATCTGAGTTCATGTCATAGCTAGCAAGAAAATCTTGAGAAAGCATACAGTTAACTCAATAAGCAGACCACATAGAGATTTTTTCCTCCTTGTTGTATAAATTATCTTTTGCAAAATTCACCAATTGTAAATTTGTTGTGTCTAAGCAGATAAGCAGTACTTCCAATGAACTTCTGTTTTATAAACAATAATATTACTTGTTATTAATTTGGTGTTAAGAGATGAGTGTTTTTTTTTCTGGTAATGAACTGCTAGAAGTATAAATCTGATTTTTACTATTATGTTGAACTGTTTTATAATATATTTACCACTAATGACAAAAAACCCCAAAACATTTTCACTTTTCTGCAAGATTCACAAACTGCAGAATTCTAAGATAGCATAAGATAAGTATTATTTCAAAAGAGCAGCAGAAACCTTTTGAACAATAACATTTGTTGCTAATCTGTTGCTAAGAGATGATCCTGTTTTCTGGTAACCTATGCAACTGATTTTTACTTTTGCAAAATTCACCAACTGTAAATTTGTTCTAAGCAGTATTTCAAAGAGCTTATGTTTTATGAACAATAACATAACTTGTTATTAACTTGGTGTTAAGAAGTGAGCGTATTTATTTATTTTTGTTCTGGTAACGAACTGCCACGAAGTTTAAATCAGATTTTTACTGTTGTGTTTAATGTTTATATATTTACCGCCAGTGAAAAACAAAAAATAATACAAAAAAACATTTTCACTTTCTGCAAGATTCACCAACTGGACAATTCTTAGACATTATAAGTAGTATTTCAATAGAGAAGAGGATATCTTACGTTTTTTGAACAATAACAATATTTGTTGTTAACCTGTTGCTAAGAGATGAGCTCAC
Organism: Xiphophorus maculatus; assembly: GCF_002775205.1. NCBI lineage: Eukaryota > Metazoa > Chordata > Actinopteri > Cyprinodontiformes > Poeciliidae > Xiphophorus > Xiphophorus maculatus. The sequence continues at coordinate 13,017,900 of NC_036465.1, read as the reverse complement.
ATTCTGGTAACCAAGCGCCACAAAGTAAACATCTGATTTTTACTTTTGCAAAATTCACCAACTGTAAACTTGGTCTGTCTAAGCAGGTAAGTATTTCAAATTAACTTATGTTGTGTAAACAATAATATTACTTGTCATTAATTTGATGTTAAGAGATGAGAGTTTTTTCTGATAACGACTTGCCACATAGTATAAATCAGTTTTTTTACTTTTTTTGTTGAATGTCTGGTTTATAATATATTTACCACTAATGGAAAAAAAAAACTTGTTCACTTTTCTGCAAGATTCACCAAATGCAGCGTTCTTGGATAGCATAAGATAAGTATTATTTCAAAAGAGCAGCAGAAACCTTTTGAACAATAACATTATTTGTTGATAATCTGTTGCTAAGAGATGATTGTGTTTTCTGGTAACCTATGCATCTGATTTTTACTTTTGCAAAATTCACCAACTGTAAATTTGTTCTGAGCAAATAAGCTATATTTCAAAAGAACTTATGTTTTGTAAACAATAATATTACTTGTTATGAATTTTGTGTTAAGAGATTAACATTTTTCCTCGTAACGAACTGCCACAAAGTTTAAATCAGATTTTTACTGTTGTGTTGAATGTTTATATATTTACCGCTAGTGAAAAACAAAAAATAATACAAAAAAACATTTTCACTTTCTGCAAGATTCACCAACTGGACAATTCTTAGACATTATAAGTAGTATTTCAAAAGAGAAGAGGATATCTTATGTTTTTTGAACAATAACAATATTTGTTGCTAATCTGTTGCTAAGAGATGAGCTCACATTCTGGTAACCAAGCGCCACAAAGTAAACATCTGATTTTTACTTTTGCAAAATTCACCAACTGTAAACTTGGTCTGTCTAAGCAGGTAAGTATTTCAAATCAACTTATGTTGTATAAACAATAATATCACTTGTCATTAATTTGATGTAAGAGAGGAGCGTTTTTTTCTGATAACGACTTGCCAATTAGTATAAATCAGATTTATACTTTTTTTGTTGAATGTCTGGTTTATAATATATTTACCACTAATGGAAAAAAAAACCTTTTCACTTTTCTGCAAGATTCACCAAATGCAGCGTTCTTAGATAGCATAAGATAAGTATTATTTCAAAAGAGCAGCAGAAACCTTTTGAACAATAACATTATTTGTTGACACCTGTTGCTAAGAGATGATCGTGTTTTCTGGTAACCTATGCAACTGATTTTTACTTTTGCAAAATTCACCAACTGTAAATTTGTTCTAAGCAGTATTTCAAAGAGCTTATGTTTTATGAACAATAACATAACTTGTTATTAACTTGGTGTTAAGAAGTGAGCGTTTTTCTGTTGCTGTTGTTCTGGTAACGAACTGCCGCGAAGTTTAAATCAGATTTTTACTGTTGTGTGGAATGTTTATATATTTACCGCTAGTGAAAAACAAAAAATAATACAAAAAAACATTTTCACTTTCTGCAAGATTCACCAACTGGACAATTCTTAGACATTATAAGTACTATTTCAATAGAGAAGAGGATATCTTACGTTTTTTGAACAATAACAATATTTGTTGTTAACCTGTTGCTAAGAGATGAGCTCACATTCTGGTAACCAAGCGCCACAAAGTAAACATCTGATTTTTACTTTTGCAAAATTCACCAACTGTAAACTTGGTCTCTCTAAGCAGGTAAGTATTTCAAATTAACTTATGTTGTGTAAACAATAATATTACTTGTCATTAATTTGATGTTAAGAGATGAGAGTTTTTTCTGATAACGACTTGCCAATTAGTATAAATCATTTTTTTTACTTTTTTTGTTGAATGTCTGGTTTATAATATATTTACCACTAATGGAAAGAAAAACTTTTTCACTTTTCTGCAAGATTTACCAACTGCAGCGTTCTTAGATAGCATACGATAAGTATTATTTCAAAAGAGCAGCAGAAACCTTTTGAACAATAACATTATTTGTTGATAATCTGTTGCTAAGAGATGATTGTGTTTTCTGGTAACCTATGCATCTGATTTTTACTTTTGCAAAATTCACCAACTGTAAATTTGTTCTGAGCAAATAAGCTATATTTCAAAAGAACTTATGTTTTGTAAACAATAATATTACTTGTTATGAATTTTGTGTTAAAAGATGAACATTTTTCCTGGTAACGAACTGCCACAAATTTAAATCAGATTTTTACTGTTGTGTTGAATGTTTATATATTTACCGCCAGTGAAAAACAAAAATAATTTTAAAAAATCATTTTCACTTTTCTGCAAGATTCACCAACTGGACAATTCTTAGACATTATAAGTAGTATTTCAAAAGAGCAGAGGATATCTGTTTTTTGAACAATAACAATATTTGTTGCTAATCTGTTGCTAAGAGATGAGCTCACATTCTGGTAACCAAGCGCCACAAAGTAAACATCTGATTTTTACTTTTGCAAAATTCACCAACTGCAAATTTGTTTTGTCTAAGCAGATAAGCAGTATTTTTAATGAACTTATGTTTTATAAACAATATTATTTGTTATCAATTTGGTGTTAAGATGAGCAATGTCTTCTGGTAATGAACTGCCAAGAAGTAGAAATCAAGATTTTTACTTTTGTGTTGAATGTCTGTTTTATATTATATTTATCACTAATGACACACACAAAAAAATCACTTTTCTGCAAGATTCACCAACTGCAGAATTCTTAGATAGCATAGGCTCAGTATTTCAAAAGAGCAGAGGATCTTTTGGTTTATGGTTATAAATCTTATGGTTTTTGAACAATAACAATATTTGTTAATCTGTTGCTAAGAGATGAGCGCGTTTTATGGTAACCCAAGTGCTCCAAAGTAAAAGTCTGATTGTTACCGTTTGACCCAGTCCTATTGGTCCTGTAGCCCTTATCATTTTGCGTTAAGCGGGATCGTCATGTAAATTGAATTCTTGCTAAAGCTACTGAGGAAATCTCCCCAGCGACCGCAGAACAGTTTCCTTCTTGGTTCTCCTGTCCCGCTCTTTCTGAATGCTCTTATGAGCGAGGAAGCTAAGGGAAACTTTTACCTCAGCTTTACATTTAACGAAAAATAAAGAAATCTCATCTGAATGTCTTCTCTGAGCTGGACTGGCGGCCAGCTGAACTACCGCTGCGGCTGGTGGGATTTGCGGAAATCCCCCTTGCCGACTTCTGATCGGTAAATTGGAGAAATGTTATTTACATTTACCATGAAAATATTTGGTAAATACTTTAAATGGTAAATTAAAATACCATTGTAATCGATTGTAATCCCAGTGCAGGGTAAGAATAATTTATGATGGGGATTTATTGACGCAGCATATTGAAATGACAGACATCAAGAAAGTCTAGAGCTCCTCTGACCCAGAGATCTGGTCTTTGTCCCCCCCCCCCCCCCGCAGCCAATGAACCAATCAAGAGCTAACTCCAAACCAGCCCGATCTGACCGACCCGATTGGAACCGCAGCTCTCAGGGCTCCAGGGCCCCAGGTGGCACCGGGCTGGAAGTGCTAATGTAAAAACGATCAGCCCTGCTTATAAGCGAGACCGGCCTGGGTTTGGCTGTGCAGTGCAAAAGCGGCTTAAGTCCATGTTTCTCAACATGCTTGTGACTCTCCACATTATATTGAGTACATTATAACCTACTTTAGTATTGATGCTAAGTATTAGCATCATAACGCTGGTTTCCAACCGACGGGCACACTTTGGCATGCCCTGTTGAAATTTCTTTAGAAATTTTCTAGTTTTTATGTAGTACCTTCTGTGTGGAATGTGTTTTAACAAGAGCAGCGGATTGTCACCCAGAGAGCCAGAGTGACACCAGAGCAAAACATCAAGAGATTCTTGTGTGATGAAAAGACAGATTTTTAAATGAAGAGATTAAACATCGGCTGCTTTGAGATCAGATGGTCACTGCATGCGTTTGAATCAAAGACCATACTTGTCGACTCTTTTGTAGCTGACCTCTGACCCTCCTCCTCTGCTACTGGTGGAATGATCACAGTTCAAAGGGTAAAATTAAGTCGATATCTTAGGGTTTTATCTATATTTACACACACTGTACATTAGTGCTGACTTTCCTTAAAAGTAGATTTGACTGCGAAAAGCTAATTGAACTGAACACAACACACACATTTAGAAAATTAAAATAAATGAATCTTTCATATCAGAAGCATGGTCTTACACTAAAAAGATCGACTAAGAAACACCTTTTGAGTTCACACTATTCAGTGGGGACTAAATCCCCACATAAGAAAACTATTGTTTTAAGCAATATTATGTTCATAGCATCAGGATATATTAAAGAAAAATGTGGATACCCCTCTTAAAAAAATGGAAATGTGTCATATTTTGATTTTTTAGCAGGATAATGACCTTAAACAATTGATCAATGTAGATCAGAAATGGTTCCCACAATAATCAATGTATTCCATGGCCATAAATAATACAAAAAACCTGTAGGGTGAACCATATGCTCTGACTTTGTGACACCAAGTGCCTCCTAAAATGTAGTAATATTGTACAAAGTATTAACAACATAGATGCCAGTAATGACCATACATAGAATTTAATGTGAAAAATAAGTGTTTTAATTATTGACAGATTTGTTGCCCCATACCTGAATTGGACATATAAATATGTCCAATTTTTTCTTTGTCAGATTTCAAGATTTCATGACTGCAACAAAAGGTTCAAGGTTTTTATACACCTTTACCTGGAGAGTGTCAATAATTATATAAATACACCTGGTTTGTAAGAACCGTAGCAATTCTTGTTTTAGTGCCGCTTGTTATTCTTTGCCACTGGTCTCATCCCGTCCTGTTGGACTTCCAGTCCGCTGAGCCTTTTCCCTGATCTGCAGCGAGCAGCTTGACAACCTTTTGCTCATCTGAGGAAAATCCCATTATAGGCTGTTAGAACATGAGTAATGGCAGCTCTCCGGTTAACCGGCTCAGATGGAAGTAGACTAATGCTCAGCCATCACGTAGCTTTTCTCGCAGACAGATATTCGGCCCATGTTTGCTGCAGTTCTCCTCTGGTTTGTCTTTGAAGAGAAATCAAGGAGTGTTTTCTTCATCAAATCCTTCCGTCACCCAGAAAAACGGCGATCTGTTTCAACTGGCCAGTTTGTTGTTCTGAAAACACTGCTTAACCCTGGATGCTATCAGGTCATGTTTTATGGATTTCTCCGCTCTGACTTAGTTTGGTTTGTTTAAACAAATTGATTAGGGAACCAAAGAGTTTTCAGTTCTTAACCAGGGGTTGTGCTAGAGGCACTTCTTAACTGATTCTCCAGAAGAACATTTTTGCTTTTCAATCACCCAAGACTCTAATCAAAGCCACGTCACTATACATGTCTCATTTATTCATTTATTTATTTTTTTATCCTTTCCCTGTTTTTAGTGAACGATTATGGAAACAATTCAACCAAACAATTAATATTACTCATCCCAGTATTTCTGCAATAATTGCCTTTAATATCCACCACCTTATTTTAATAAAGCTGTTTTTAAACATCCAGGTGTGTTTCACAATCCTCATAGGCTGATTTAATCCACACCAGGAGCAGGAAACCTGGATATAAACACAACCTTTAGAGCAAAGTTTATTAACCCGGCCTCCATAAAATAAAATACAGACAGTGTTAAAGGAGTGAGTGGGAAAAAAATGTTTATTCACAGAAAATAACAGTTCTAACAAAAGCAATTCTTCCCTCTGGGCAAGAAGCAAATTGGTCCTGGGATTGCAAATTATTATTGTTATTATTTTTAGTACAAAGAGCAATTCTAAATGATCTAGCAACAGTCAAAGTCTGTTTTCCTTTTAGCCCAGTTGAGATGCTTCCTCAATAATTTGTATGGTGGTTTTGAAGGTCTGACTCCAGTTGTAGTCCAAACCTGGAGAATTTCTGGCAAACTCCAGGATGAGCTATGCTTAAAACTCTTCTAGAAACTGGAACTTTTTCTTGAGCAGCCTTTTTTTTCAACTATTCTTTTTCAAGCCTCACTGTTACAGCACTCTGACTGACCCTTTTGCTGCTTACCTTTGTTGTTATCAGACACTGTCTGCTGGTCTTATGTTGAACCAGCAGTCTTCCCCATGATTAATTAAGCCATCACATGGTCGCTATATAAGATATTTGCTTTGAAATTATTTTAATTGCTTGCATGTAACATTCTCATTTTCAGAAAAAATATAATTTTGGGTTTCCATTACCTGTATACCATAATCATCTAAATGAATGGGAAAACTGCTAACATGTGTTACTTAATGTGATTAATTTAAGTTATAAGTGACCGTTTCCATCTCAAGCAAGCACAGTGTAATGGTGGAGATAAACCACTCTCAATTAACAGAAGGAAGCATCCAGCAAACCCAGAACCATTGAGAGGAGCCATCTCCCCTGACTTACAGAAGTAGGCTGAGAAAAAAATATACCAATGCAAAAGCTTTGGGACAGGTGTGATTTTTACTGAAACAAACATGGAAGAAGAGCACGGGAAATTAAAAACAATGCAAAAAAAGAAAAGAGGGTTAAAAAAAATCACAATTGAACCAGCAGTTACTGTGAAGTGCTCTGTCAGGTAAATATAAAATGTTATTTAATGTTTTAAATTAGGGCATTGCTTTTAAGGAAAATCTGCTTTCTTAGCTTGATGTTATTTTAAATAGCTATTGGTCTGTGTTAAAATAAGAAATCTGCAAAGGCCTCAGGTCAACAGAAAGAGTCCAAACATAAAAGTTAGCGTAAATGGAAGGAAGTGGCTGTCAAAGGTGTTTGAGCGGAAACTTACAGCCTTTAAATCAATCTCCCCCTCTGCCTTCCTGCTGTGTCTTTTTGTAGTTTGATTCCTCTGAAACAATTTGATTAAAGTGGTTGGCTGACTTAATTCAGAACGAAAGCTCAGCTACATTTGCTTATCATTCCCTTTGATGTCACTTCCCCGCCCAGCAACGCTCCTTCCTGGAGTCATGCCTTTTTTTTCATCATCCTTTCATTATTTGAAAGTACGAGTAAAAAAAATATATATATACAAGAAAAACCTGCCACTATCTCATTACATTCACAATTACTCCCGTGGCTGTCAGAAAAATAAGGCCTAATCACAATCAAAAACAGAGAAAAATGTTATTGTTTGATCAGATTTTGATCTGCCAGAGCTTCGTCGTCATTTTTATATGCTGGCTGAAAGACTTGATTTCCTTCTTCCCTCTTCTGCTTTCAAAGGAGTCTTTCATCTTTTAGTATTTTTTGACATAATTCAAAAGTCAATCTGACTGGTTGCATGGTGCAGCGTCGAGGAAGGTAAAGCACATTAGAGGCAGAGAAAAGTCATAATTTACTACAGAAAATATCCATCAGGAGGGAGTCATTTAATCCTGCTATGAGTCATGAAAGCTTCTTCATCCAGGAAAAAAACAAGTGAATAGCCACCAAAGGACGCTACTCTTGTTCATACTGCTCAAAAGATGAGTAATTAGTCCCTCTTTAATTGGCATTAAGATGAAAGTTGTAGAATAAACTGACACAAGGATAGAAAAAAAAACAAAAGCTATACATAATGACAGTTTTATTTCCAGGTTTTATTTCTGGATGTTTCTATTTGCTCTTGCCACACTGAAGTTTGCACTGCACATCCTCCTAAATATTTGGTTCATCCTGACGCCCTGCTGGATTTTGGGGGATTCTGGGTCTGCGTTGGTCTGCTATTCTGAGGTCAAAGTTGTGCCTCTTGTCTGGTCTGTGGAAATTCTGATTTTCTCGTCTGCAATTTCAGAAATACTGTCCTGAGCTTGCAATAAAGTTTTACAAATTTCAGAGGACTTCCTCTAAATCTACAGGTTAAGACCTTTGAGAAAGACAGCCATAAGATCTTCAGAGTGAAGATACTTTATGTTCCTAATAAGTATGTGCCATCATCTATCATCAGGATTCTTTGTTCTCTTGAACCATTTTACAAATGCAAACAATGGACACACAAATCAAATTGTTCCCTAAAAAAGGTTTCCAGTTCAATTTTCTTGTCTACACACATTTTCTTGTTTGTTGATCTTGCTTGAAAGAGTTGATGTGTCTGCTAAGAATATGAAAACATTCCAGTCTGATGGTTGTAGAAAATTGTTTATTTTCTTTAAACTCTGTATAAATCTAGGTACTCAGAGCACACCAGCAGTATTTTTGCACCCTTAATCGCCATCCAGATTTCTCCATGACCTTTTGGTGATGTGAAACCCATAGACTAAAATTTGTTTTAAACACTCTGATGCTTGAGAGAAAGGATTTGAACTGGACTCAAAATTTGGAGCAAAATTGTAAAACTGCACTCACATGTGACAGTAAATACCGCCCACATTCAATCATTTTCACTCAGGTGTTGTATTGTGTTTTCTATTATGCATATATTATATCTGACTCTGTTAAAGGAAAGCATAATTAAGGGAGGTTCAGTTTATCTGTGTCTAAAATTGAAAAACACATTTTGAAGCTGAAGATTTTCTATGTTGATGACAACCCCAGATGAGTTTTACAGCAACTCCTGAGATCTACGTCAGTTTGTTGACTCTTTAATCTGGATAACTCAGTTATCTGTGTGCAGTCCTCGCACAGATCTGACAACAGCAACAACTACAGAAACTTCCAAATGAAGGAGTCAGAATGTTGCTGCTGCCTGTACTTAATAAACCATGAAACCAAACACAGTTTTTTGACACTAATGACCCCGACTTCTCAGCTTTAAAGATGTATGCGTGTTGACAATGACACATAGCAGGGCTGAATTATTTACATATATTACATGCACAGATACATTATTCATTTACTGTGTGCAGGGAAATAGGTTCAGCAGAGTAATGAATCCCATTAAGTGGTAGTGTTGGTGAAGTCAGGAGGTTTTTTGGCCTCATCACCTCGTTACCGATCACCGCAAATTGCTGCTTAATTATTCCTTGCCATAGGGCCAAATGTTCATTTGCCACAACTAATTATGGCTACACTGCTGTAATTCTTTCCAGCCAAACGGTCAGACACAACGGCGTGCGTATGTGTGTGTACACGACCGAGAATTACCTGGTGAATGAGAAAGATAGGTTCTGAATTTTAGAGAAATGATGTTATGATTAAACTTGTGCAGTTTGGGAGAGCACTTCAAATTTCTTCTTTGATTTTCAGAATGATTAATGTGTGAACTTACTTTTCTTAAAATCAAGAAAGTTCCACAAAACAGGAAATGACTGAAGCTTAGATTCAGATTTAGTGAGTATAGTGAGTCAGATTTGGTTGACAAACTGTGTCTCCAATAATAAGGCAGTGTAACAGTGATGTTTTTTCTAGAAAGTGGTTTTATTTCCAGTATCAGTAGGAATATCAGAAGGTATCACACACAGTACAACACAGTACAGTTGGGGAACTGTTCACTTTTAAGAGCACATTCTTTGCATTTAAAGGATGTTTTAAAATTATTTATTTTATCACTAAAATAAAGTATATACACTATGACAACTCTTCACTCATCCTCTTCCTCCTTCACCTTCTTTTTTTCCATTTTCTTCTTTTCTATTGGCTCACTGACTGGCATTTCCTCCTCTTTTTCCTTTGGCTCCTCAGGTTCCTCCTCTGCTTTCCTTTCCTTCTTCTTCTTCGTCTTCTTCTTCTTAGGAGAAAAATTATTATCACCAATAATTTATTGGGCAACATCTTAGTAACTAAGGTGTGTATTCTAGGTCTTTTGTAGTATTTACAGTACTCTTTCAGAGTATAGTGTGCTTTTGGAATACTTACAGAGTCAGGTACTCTTGTGTGTACTTTTGGAGTAATTATTACTCATGCAGTACTTCTGGGCTACAAGGAATGTGTTTTAGAAATACATTCTAAAACACATTTAATAGCTACCTATCTGTATAATCTGCCCATACAGCTCCCATATTTATATTTATATTTATACTTATATTTATATTATACACAATATTTATATCTTGTCTTGTACATCTGTAAATAAATATTTATATCTCGTAGAGCACTTCTGGATAGATGCAAACTACATCTCGTTGCTTGTACTTGTGACAGTGCAATGACAATAAAGTTGAATTCTAATTCTAATTCTAATATTCTTATTAGGACCAGATTCTATTATGACTTGCAATTTAGAATTATGGGAAAGTTTTAAAGTACATTAAATTCTAACTGTACTTTTTATTGTGTATAAGATGTTTACTGCATACCTTTAGGGTACTCATGGGATACTTGCAGCGTGAAGCATTTAAAGTCTGTTTCTGGGATGTTCAAGGGGATATTCAGAGTACTTTGAAATTATTATATTGTTTCGGGTATTCATGGTGTATTACAGGGTACAGGTGTACTTTTGGGCTCTCATAATAGTTTTGCAATACTATGTAGGTACTTCAGTATGATTCTGAGATATATTACTGTGGTGACACTATCAATACTTTTGGAGGTACTGAAATTGTATTTATGAGAACATTTCACAATGGGTGGTGTTTGGCCTATTTAAGGAGGTATCCACATTTTAGACAATTGTTGGGACCTTTATTGTATTTCACAACATTTCTGGACCACTTATAACTTACTGCAGGGTACATTTCAGATATTGGCACCTTAAGTTTGTGTAGTGTTGGGGGAACTTTCAGAGGATTTTTGGTGCACTTTTAAGCAGACTTAACAGGTGCCATATTTGCAGTGCATTTTGGGGGTTCTTAATGCCTCATTGGATATGTTTACAGTAATGTAAAGTACTCATGGGGTACCTTTGAGGTTATATATACTGCTCAAAAAAATAAAGGGAACACTTTAAGTGTGAAACACCTGTTTAAGTGTTCCCTTTATTTTTTTGAGCAGTGTATATTCCTTTATTTAATCAGGTAAACCCTGTTGAGATCTAGATCTCATTTTCAAGAGGGACCTGAGCAAAAAATTTGCAATACATAGCAACCTGGTTACAAGATAAAAACCTGGTTACAAGATAAAAATGATACAAGAACCTTTGGCAGCAGGGATTTATCTTGGTACCGTAAAGATGGTTACGGGATCCTTTTAAGAAATGCCCAGAAATATTTCCAAAAGAAAAAGGTGAATAAACAAAAGGATGTTTTTTATTTTCTTGGAACTTTCAAAGTGCAACAAACTGATCTTTAAAATTTCAAGGAGTAAACTCAAACTTACTTCTTTCGCTTCAATTTTTAGTATTGTGGTTTGAAAATTATAACCCAAATGGTTTAAGTATCCTGAAATAGATTTTTAATGATTTCATAAAGGTCCTAAACAACTAAACAAGTTTATCAACTTATTTAGTTGATAAATATGCCCTGTCTGGTATTCATAGTTATGTATTTCAGGAGTAATGCTGCCAAGACATGAGGTCATGTTTGTAAAATAAATCTAAGTACAACTAAATAATAAATACATAATTATTTTTGGTAAATACATGTTTGCTTATTAATGTTTCTTCAATCGTTACTAAATTCACAATTTTTACAAACAATTTGTTAAATAAAATTTCTTAAGCTTGTTCTTTGTATTTTTTTCATCTGAGGTGTTGCAAAGTGTCTCCATCCCTTGATTTTTCATTATTCTCCTTGTGACAAGGCTGAGAGTGTAGCAGAACTGCAGCACAGGGCCGTTGTGTTAGTGTCTGTCATTAGCTGCTGAACTGAGGTGAGAAAAATTGAGCTTTTGTCTCTAAGTAGCTTACCTTTTCTCATTACTGCAGGATTTCTATACAGCTAACTTTAAGTGCAGTGTTCTCACCCCTTCAGGTAATTACACATTCTTTACTTTTTCCATCTCTGCAGAAAGAAAAAAGTCTTTAAAAAATGACTAGACTGAAACAGTTTGACAAAGAGGTAATAATGAAGCCCGTTCACTGGGGGATAACGTGTAAAATTGCAGTTAGACTCTGAAGTAGCATCAGTTTTTCTGAAGAAGATGGGAGCGCCTGAAATATTTTAAATAGCTGCAAAAAAAAAAAAAACAAATACACCAAATTAGTAATTTCTTCTCAGACTGATTCGGAAAAGGCTATGGAAATATAAAATAAAAACAGGGAACTACATGTGCATTAATGTGTAATAAAAGCTTAATCAATGTAAGACCTGCTGGAAAAGTGCAACTGATACCATTTTTCTTACAAAGGAAAAAAAGGAGAAAAAAGCATTTTACCTTTTAATTTTAGTCTGCACAAACTTTGTCTTAAACATTTTACATAGCACTTGGTAAATTATTGCTACCTTGTTATCATGTTCAGCATGATACTGCATTAAGAAAAATAAAGAAAAAACAAGATGGCCACCAATCAATGTAAACGCATTTGGCTATTCAAATATGAATATATTTCATATATCTTCTAATTCATATAGATATGAGTTAGAAGATGTTTAGGTACCAATTCTAATGAACACCATGACTCAAGAGCTGTGATTTAAACAGTAATGATTAAAAACAATCTAAACCAGGTTTTGAAGTTTCTTTTCATAGTACTTATTTTTTTATGTATGCATCTTTTTAAGAACAACCTCACTAGGATTCTAAAAATCTAATCACTTACCAGCTCTGTTGTCCAAGTAGTTTTCCGAGGATATAAAGGAAATGCTCATAACTTCTCAGAAATTTAAACTGCTTCAGTAACATTTATATTTCTTGATATTTACATTTTACTGGACTCCACTTGCTTTATTTTTGCTCATGTTTACCACCAGCAGCACAATGAGAATAATATTTTTTTCCTGCAAACTGTCCATCATAATTTTGTTTACTTGAAAAGGCCTAATAATTTAGTCACAGTCAGTATCTAAAAAAATAATTGGAAAATGCCTCCATCATCAGTCAATAAGTAACTCTGTCTCATGTTTACAGACTTCTGTGGGATCTGACTGCTGTCAGGAGAATCGCTTTTTATTTGCCAAATGTCAACTTGCCATTTCTTTCCATGTTTCCAATGTCGGTCTGAAGCTGACATGAGGACAATGATTAGGATTTATTGATCTGATGATTTATTGATCTGCTGTTGTCCTCGGCAGAAAACAAAAAACACACAAGGAAAAAACAGAGATGATAATGTTCACAGGTGGTCCCCCTGATCCTGTAGAAACAAGGAATCCAGAATTTTACTGATGGTATATTCATTTTATGTTATCAGAAAGGTTCTACTTAAATGATGCCTTCATTCTACAGTACAAGTCTTGTGATAATCAGGCCGGTGGCTAGTTAAACTGACTTCATTTTCAAAAACAATTTGAAAAATTACATGTAATTCATGATTTAACAAGGTGGGTGATTACTTTTATACACAGGGTCAGGTTGGTTTGGATAGTTTTTTTCACCTCAAAGTAAATTATAAAGTGAAATGAAAAAAAAAAATGGATTTTGCTTTTATTAAGGTTACCTTTGGTGTCATTTTTTCATGTGGCCAAAAATCAAACACAGCAGAAATCTCCAAAGAGGTTAATTTGTTTCACAAACCTGCAGATAATGATGGTCATTCAACTTAGGTTTGCAGTATAAATCTAACTCTTAAGTCTACATGTCTTAAACAAAACTGATTAAGAAATGCATGTATTTTTATTTGTACATCAGATTTCTATCATAAATCAAAATCTTAATGAAAAGGGACACTTTTCATTTTTCTGATCACCATTTTGCAACAAAAGTATCGCAGAACCATGCGTGGGCATCACTCTGAATAGCCGGAGGCCTCTTAACATCGGTGGTCTACCACTGTGGAGTCACAGCTCCTCCTCCTCCATGCCTCCGGCTGATTTGTCAGAGGATCCATATGAGGGCCTCTGGGAATTAACCCGCGGTGCTCCGATTTCTTTCCAGTCCGGTGTCTGTGGTCAGCTGCCCACTGGCCATGGTTAGCGGAGAACTTTAAAGGGGCCAAACATTTTAACATACAGGTCTAAACTCATCTCAGTAGATATGAGCAAAAATACAGCATTTTTAAAAGAAAACTCCATGAGTGTATGGAAGGAAAAGAAAGTCTAGAATATAATTTCAACCAAAAAACTAGACTAAACATATTCTAATCAACATTTTATACCAATATTTGTGAATCTTACTGTGCATAAAATGTTTACAGCACAGTCTTGTAGAACAGCCATTTGTAACACAACAAATAAAAAACTGTACAATGTTTTATTAAATAGATTTGTAAATAAAATTACATTTTTTTAAACATATATCTAAATTTCATTTTCAACTTCTGATACAATTTTATTACAGATAGTAGTAAAAAACCTATTGTGTTTATGTATTCATTATTTACATTTCATTTTGGATGCTTGGATGTCGATGGCACTTTAATTACTGCAGAACAGATGCTACAAAATTGTGTCTCATTGTTTTTGGAACGTTGACAATTCATTTTTTGTTATGTTCAAAGAAATATTGAAAATACCATATAATATTAGCCAGTAACAATTAAGCAAACCTAAGAAGATGGTTATTCAATGCATTATTTATTGTATTATAAATATATTATGCATTATGAACCTCATTGTTGCAAATTTAATAGCTTTACTGTATTTACTGTTGAACGTGATACTTTTCTCTGTTACCTTAATGCTTTCTGTTTGCTATCCAGTTCTCCTGTCCCGTCACGTTGGCAGTTTCTTTGATTTGTTTCTGTCCTGATTGCCGCCTCCTTGTGAAGAGTTTTTTTTTTTCGATGCGGCTTTTAAAGAAACTATCATCAAGTGAGGATCCTTCTGAGACAAGTAACTTTTGATTTATCTTCTGTGTGTATTCAGATGTGGCTGAGTCTGGGATCTAACAGACTCATTCTGTTGTTGCTTCCTCTCATTCTTCAGAGCAGCCATGTCCAGCTGTGAAGACAAACAGCTGGATTGTTATCCTGCCAGAGATCCAGGAAGCCAGAGCCTAAAGTTTCATGGATATCAGGTGGGAAAATTGTTTGTCATTCTGCTGATTTGGAAACTGGATTCCTTCATTTATGAGCAAATGACCATAGATAATAAAGCAACAACTTAAATAGAGATCTTTTCAAACAGTTCTGTAAAAATGTGATAAAGTGATTAACCGGCTGACAACATTAATTATTGATTTAACTTGCTGAATAAAAAGACAATTAATAATTTATTGATTATACACTAGTACATAAGATTTTTAAGATAGATATAAAAACCTTCATTTTGTACTTTAACTTAATTGCATATGACCACAGAGAGAATTTTGCCTTTAAAGATAAACACAAACAATCTCTTTATTGACTTGTAGATGCCATTACCATGTTGTTTTTGACTGAGTTAGAACTTCACCCATTAGCTGCAAAAAACCGAACCACAGTTTGTTCAATGTCAACAGGTTGCAAAGTGTGAATATCTAAAAAAGATAGAAAAAAAACATAAATGTGTGAATAATTTTAATAAATTGATAGTCAGATCTCCAAGTAAATTTGATCAATTCTAGGTAATATTTCATTTTAAGACATGAATCACACATAGATGCAGCATTGGTTTGATGGAAGATCAGTTTATCCAATAGATGCAAAGTTCTGCCCTTCCAGATGATGGAGACACAAAACAAATGATTGACATTCTCACGAAATTAACTCATTAACTCAGGTATTATTATGAAAATCTAATTAATGTTGTACAATTTTGGTTTATTTTATTCAGATTTATTTTCCTGTT
The DNA here is from genome assembly GCF_002775205.1 of Xiphophorus maculatus. Taxonomy (NCBI): domain Eukaryota; kingdom Metazoa; phylum Chordata; class Actinopteri; order Cyprinodontiformes; family Poeciliidae; genus Xiphophorus; species Xiphophorus maculatus. Next base: position 13,002,239 of record NC_036465.1, on the reverse strand, counting down.
TTAAGTCTCAAAGTGAAATGAGCTTTCAGGGAAAGCTTCACACAATAAAGTCTTTAAATTGTCATTCTAACATTCATAAAAAAATATACTTTGAAGTGTAATGTTTCATGTGTTAGCTGCGTGTCTGTCTGATCATCTGGATAGTTAAATATGAATAAACAAAATATACTTATGTCTCATGTTTAATTTTGTTTTTTCTTAAATGAATTAAGTCACACATCCTCAGGTGTCCCAAAATGTTGGGAAATAAAATATAAAACCTTCAGAAACAGTCATGGTGTTGTTGTCTAACATTTGATTTTATGAACAAATTTCATTAAATATTTTAAGAAAAGTGCATTATTACAATCGACTTTCGACCAGCAGGTGATTGTTTTAGTGTGAAATGTGTTGAAGTAAAAAAAAATTACAGATTTGACATCTACATCTATTTTTTTTCCCTTTTGAGAAGAATTAAAAAAGGTCTGACCGCAGTCACTCTTGTCATTGTATACGATAAGAAGGCTGAAAAATATTAGAAAACATTTAAACAGTTTTTATTTGTGCTGATTCTAACCAGTGAAGTTGGAAACGTAAATCTTTAACCAGTGTCTTTGGTAAAGGAAATTATCGCAAGATATTCAAACATGTCCTCTGTCTGTCATTTAAAGTGGTAGAATTAAAATAAAATACCCTTTTCACTTTCATGGCAATCAGATGGAGCCAATCAGCAAAAAAATTGATTTATGGAAATTATTGGACACTTTTAGTGAAGTACAGTATTCAAAAGTAAGCTTATCTATTGATTACATGTTCAGATGTAATATGTTGATGCCCTGATTGCATTATGAATTCCTGCAACTCCTCATTAAACAAAAAAGTCCCCAGTCACACATGAGTTTGAACATTTAAGGCATTAACTGAGAGGATAGGCGTGAAAACTGTAGACCAGAGAGGCATGGTGCCAGGCGTACTTTCTGTGTGAAAGATAAACAAGGAGCGTACACACAAAGTTATTAGCAGTAGTTCTGTCAGTGGCTCTGTCTAGTAAAGACACACAGTTAATAATAACTAATAATACCTAAGTTAATACAACGTTTAGTGAGAATATCAATCATTTGTTTTGTGTCTCCATCATCTGGCAGGGCAGAACTTTGCATCTATTGGATAAACTGATAAATAGGAGCATCTGTAGTGTGTAAAAAGAGAGATAACACAAAGTGAATGGAGCAATAACTGCAAATACCATATAAACAAAAAGGAATAGAAAATGGTAAACGTTTTTTTTGTTTGTTTAAATACAATGCACTGTACAAAAGTGGAATTGAATTATGGATAAATAAATAATTTCCCTGTAATACTGCCAAATCAACCCTACATTTCTGAATTTTAAAAACGTAGTCAGGTTTTGATTCAAGTCATGAACCAAAACCTAACATCCCAAGTCACAGAAAAAGACCAGTCTTTCCTTTTTCGCCCCCTGGAAATAGTCAGGGCCAACTATCTGACAGGCATTTATTCATGTTTGTCTTGATACCAATCAACAACTGGAGACGACAAGGGCAATGAGAAGTAATCGAGCAACAAACTTCAGCAGTACAAATCCAGTCTGAAAGGGGAAATGAGATATTTCAATTTATTTTTAATTGAAGTTTCAGTTTGTTTGTTTTCATTATCTAGCCTCTCCTCCTGGTAAGGTTGAATTCCTCTCCTCTCCCTCTCGTCTCGGTAAATATTACCTGGAGGTGAATAACTTCACCTGCTGTTCGGCTTCTCTGCCCCTGAGCCTTTTTTCAGTCACAAATGAAAGTGTGTCTGCTCCACGCGCCGTGTCCATTTGCAAGGTTGATGAGAGAAAGCGAGGCCCACACGGTCCCTGCACTATAATTTCATTCACTCGTCCACAAAGCAATCATTTTCACAGATTCTCAAATGGCTTCAAATGCACCACAGAGTTTTTTTAGTCTGCGATAATGTAAGTTTTAACTAGAATCCCTTTTCATCGTCACCCCTTAATCTTTTCACGTCTGAATGAGCGACTCCAAAAGGATTTTAAAGCCCTAATTTAATCCGCTGCCTAATTTCAAAGTGGATGTCACATTAATGCTCACTGAGAGTAGCAGAGAAGTCTGGGAACCAACCAGAGAACAACTGGGAGTTTGGTTGCGAGGTTTTGTTTGAGATTTAACTGCTCTGACCTCTAAGAGGAAACAACTTTTATGAAACTTGACCCTCTTGGATTTGTTCATAAAGTCAAGAAACAGACGCGTAATTGCTCCTTTGCTTTTTTATGTGAGCATCTCAAAACTGAAAAATATCCTTTAAGCTGAAACAGTCTTAGAAATAATAGGACCCGTGAATATTTGGGGAACTTCCGATAAAGTCCACTCAAGTAGATTACAAGAAATTCAAGCTGTAAGGAAATATGAGGAAATGAAGATGAGAATCAGGAGTTTATAATTTTAGTGTATATTTATACTTTTGGTTAAAAATTTTATTTTAACTAAAAGCTTGTTTTAGCTTGTTTTTCCAAGCTTGTAAGAAAGCTTGGGAAAACAAGCTAGAAAGTGAGTTAAGATGTACATTTTTTGCGGAGCTGAAAAGTGTTAAGTGTATTTTGTGTTATTCTAATGTGACACATTCAGATAACTTGTTAAAGTATCTATGAAAAATGCCTTAATATCTAACCAACCTCCAAATCAACTTTTTTCCTGATGAACTGTCTAAATATGTTATCTAGGGCACCATTGTTATGTTTGTGTACAAATTTTAACATTTTTGTATAAATTTGTTTAGTTCTGCAATCCTTTGCTTAAAACCAGTGCTGGCCTCTTTGGTTGAAGCAGTTTGATTTTCCCATTGTTTAAAACCGTGCAACTTTTCACTCGTCACTGTTTCCCATAAAAGGCATCCTACTCAGACGCGCCCCCCGGTGGCCATCTACACTTTGCGTAACCAGTGTTATGGAAATGGTTTCACTAAAAGGGCAGAAAAAACTGTTAAGATGACTCTGATTCTGGAGCCCCAAAGGTTAAGTTGCACATAATCCTTTATATGTTTCACAGTTAACCACATCCTGTCTTTACACACAGATATATATATATAGGAAAGAAAAGAACAAAGGGGAAAACCTCAGGCCCTGTCAATAACAGAAAAACCAACTCGGTGCATGGAAACACACAAACTGTCACTTGCTTGATCCCTTCTTGCCCTCTGTAGTTTTCACCCATGTTACCTGACCTTTCAAATGCACCTCCTTCTTGCTCTATGTGCTAACATTCTGCTTGGGTTGGGGAGGAATGGCTAAATAGTGAAAGAATACATGAGTTCTACCTGATAGTGTTACAGTGTGACCATGTGTTACATTCATTCCTGATTTTCACAAATATTGGTTTGGAGAAATGGTCAATCAGAAGTCTTGTCAAACCAGAATCCGCCTACGTTTGATTTCACCCTGAGCCATGGTGACCGGAGCTTTTAGAGAACTCGAGCACACTTGTGCCAAAAAATAATGCAGTAGTTTTCCTTTTGTCCCCCTTCTATGAGACATTTAAAGATCCTTGCAAGTACAAGAAAAAAAAAAAAACACTGTTAAAAAATTTAAATGAAGGAAAAAAACTATATTCACATTACAATAATTAATGAAACAGAGTTTAATAGCATTTTATAGTATTCATTAGAAGAACAAATGACTATGAAGTGTAAAAGTGAAGCAGATGATTTAAAGCTGAAACCTAAAACAGTAAAACAGTATTTCACTTTAAATGAAAAATCACAAACAGCTTTTGAACTGAAAACTTTCCTGACTCGTAATAACTAAAATAAATCAACTTGTGGTCTGTTGTGTGAAAGCAGTTTAAAGCAGTAAATAAAGGATTAACACCGGCTGGTTTATCAAGGATTAAAGTGACATGACGGCTGCTATCTGTCTTTGCGCTAATATTGACAGACGCTGTTGTAGTTTTAATTGTGTGAACCATATTGTTGTGGAAAGATTATGCTTCGTACCTGAAGCCCCCCTCCCTTCCAGGCCCATCTGTACACACTCTCTAGTTTTCCTACTGCGTCCCATTAAATCCTAGTGTCTTTTTTTTTCATAGCTGAGGTCTGAGGTAGCTGTTGTTCATGCTGATGGTGGACCGCGACATTCTGACAGCGAGAAGAAGCTTAAAGCTCTCACTTAATCCCGTGACGGCCATTACAGCAGAATGGCCATGTTTCAGGCAGGGAGAAAAGAGAGTGGTGGTATCTAAAGTGGTGGATTAGGGGGGGATTAGCGGCTCATCTGCCTGCCGAGGGGCTGATTAATCCAGCTGCTTGGGTTGTTCAGGTTCAGGGGTTGGACGGTGTGAGGGGGGATTCGAGGATAACAAACAGGTTAGAAAAATATTGGTTAGAGATTAGCAGGATGGGAAATAAAGCTAGTCATTATCAACATCACAGGAGTGTCAGGATGCTGATTTTGACACAATTCATCCAGTTTTTCTGCCTCATGAGGGAATATTTACTTTTACATTACTAGACGTGCCAAATAAATAGTTACACATGGCAGAAAGAAGGGTCATCTTTAAACTGAAAAATTACTGGCTAATTCTTTTACAGAGTCTATTCATTTAAAACTCTTCCCCATTTTGAGGAAACAAATAAAGACCGAACTGGACTGAAATCTGCAGCTAACAAATAATGTATAGGAAAAAATAAATAAACAAAATAAAACAACAACAAAAATAATATTAACCACTGGCCCCACTGGCAGGAAGGTTGTTTGAGGAAGCCAACTGTACGATTTAAAATTTTGGAACGATGGCTCAGTTGTCAAACAAGGTAGTGGCAGCATCATGCTTTGGGGATGTATTGCTGCAGCGGATGATTTCATTATTTCTGACAAAGAGTGGTCAAATGTTGACCCAAAATTATGGCAGGAGCTTGTCAATTAATACTAAAATGTTGTTTAAAGTTAAAAAGATTCCTTATAAAAAGATGGAAGCAGATTACCAAAACATGCATTCAGAATACAATGCTGCAGTCTGCTCATCTTCTTTACTATGAAACTATTTCAAAACATGTCTTTATAGTGAGGTATAAAGTTTAAGTCTGTTAGCTCAATGCACTTTGACAACTTTGGTTTCAAATAACCAATTGAACTCGTTGGTGCTCAACGTATCTCAACCCTCTTCACAAAAGGAAAAAACATTTCTAGTTACTCCTTAGCTTTATTGGTGTGTGATCCTTTAAGCCATCAGACTGACCCACATTACACTTTATTACTCGGTAAACCACAGAAGCACAATCTGTCCAACACCAAACAAGTGTAAACCCTACTTGATCCATCCCTCAATGTCATCCGTTCATCCTCAAATCCAACTGTCCATTCAGAAACACTCCTCCCTCTGTGTCTGGGCTAGCGCCTCCTTTTCTCTGTTTTTTTTTTTTTTTTTTTTTATCCATCCACCCCTCTTACACAAAGTCAATCGCTAAAATCAGATTATTACTGACGTATGCCAACATGAAGACCTCCCACTGTTTATCCACATGCAGCATCATTCTTTATCTTTTGAATTGGGAAGGAGCATCTGGTGCCATCTATATATCTCTGAACTACAATGTTACAGCAGTCAACAGGGAAATTGTTGGTGGTAAATATTAGACATTGGTTGAATATGATGTCAGTTGACATTGACCTATACCATCTCATAGAGTTACTTGTTTAACCAATCATTTGTAATTGTATATGTAGCCCTGTGGTAAACTGAGGTTACTGTAATGATGTATGTTGAGGTTAATAGAAATCTTACATAGTCCAAGACAAGACCCAAATATATTAAAAGTGAACGTTTATTTACTAATGCATAACACTGGTGATAACTATGGATTTCATATTCTTGTTTCTGGACGAAATACAGTTGTATTTTCCTTTACTTTAATATTTCAATAATTTAAAGGGTAACGGTAGCTATTAGGTAATTTGTTTACTTAGTAATTAAAAATGTATTATTTGTAAATCAACTAAGAGCATTATTTTACGTAAATATTGTAATTGAAAGAAGTATTAGTGCGATGTAAGATGCACTGTGTATTTCATTTGGCTTTGCCATTTGATTGGTTACTGAGACAGTCCGTCCGGTGCGTGACTCGTGATTGGTTGAGAGAAGAAGAGCAGGAAGGAGAGGAGAATCGTGATGGTAGAGAACGGAGGGTGAGAACGAGCGGACAAGAAGTGAAGAAAACACACTCAGGGGAGAGAAAAACTGGACAAAAGTACGGAAGAGGACGAAATTCAGGAGACGTTAGAAGAGCTTGGTCGCCGCGAGAGGGACGGAACCAGACGAGATAGACGCAAGTAGTCATGACGAGTTTTGAGCTAAACTACGTGAGCTAGCCGCTTCAGCACCACGCGTTCAGCTGCGTTCAACGGAAGTCGAGGAGAGGACGAGTGAATTGCAACGCTCTCAATGTTTTGCAAGCGAATTGCAACGCTCTCAATGTTTTGCAAGCGAATTGCAACGCTCTCAATGTTTTGCAAGCGAATTGCAACGTTCTCAATGTTTTGCAAGTGAATTGCAACGCTCTCAATGTTTTGCAAGTGAATTGCAACGCTCTCAATGTTTTGCAAGTGAATTGCAACGCTCTCAATGTTTTGCAAGTGAATTGCAACGCTCTCAATGTTTTGCAAGTGAATTGCAACGCTCTCAATGTTTTGCAAGCGAATTGCAACGCTCTCAATGTTTTGCAAGTGAATTTCGACTCGTTGTTTTTCTAACAGGCCTGCAAGGTTTTCACACTTTCCTGGAGGTCGTGAGTAACAAACTGACTCAGTTATATTTTGTTTAGAACTGTATATTGATATAATTGGACATTTCTTCTTCTGTCCTGGTGCTGTGGAAAAACAAAAAGGGTGGCCGTTAATATTTTATTTATCCTGCCTTCTGTAAAGAGGTTTATGTTTGTTTAGATCCTATTGAAGAGTCTTTCAACTACAAAGCTACGGTGGTGACTAAATAATAGGTTTTCTGTCATTTTAGTTTAGTAAAGTTAGGCTGAATCATTTTGCCTAAAATTTCGACATTCCTCTGGGTCGTATTTGTCATAAGGTAGGTCATTGGTGACGCACACCGATTGGGGTACCAGACTGATATCGAACCCAAGCACCCTCCATCTTAGTTTTCTCGAATAGAATGGGAAAAGGTGCTACATATATATTTCAAAATGAAAAAAAAAAAACACCTAAGGTTTGCAGGAATACAATATTTCATTAAAATGTACACGTTTGTTTTTTTGTTTGTTTTTTCTTTCCTGCCACACAATGATAAGATCTTTGTTAGAACATCGTAATAATATTTTCTAAAAACCTGCTGGCAAATGTTGAGGAAAGCAGCCCAAATTTTAACATCCCGCCCAAAGCAGTTTTTTTTTTCCAGCCTAAAAGAAGCCCAGTGGAGTGGAAACCCATCCGATTTGGCAAAACTGTGTCTGAGTGAGATGTTTTCACATCCAAACTGTCTGTGTGATGTGATTGTACCAAGCTGTCCCGTTGTGTAGCCAGTAGGAAAATTCAACTGCAGCAGCCACCATTTAACACAAGTAAGCCAGTAACGAGACCGTTTTAGATAAAATATTGCAGAACTAATATCACTGGCTAAATGTAAAAAATTGCACAGAAAGATAGCACCCTTAAAACCCATGTAGACAGTTTATCTGAACAAATATGATTGACATGAGGTTAGTTATACTTCAAATATTTTCTTGTTTGCAGACATAAAGAAAAGAAATCATTGTCCAACGACTTGAAGAACAATTTAAGGTTTTAATTTATTTTACTGTAGTGCGATGTGGTTTTTTTGTTCATTTTTTTCTGAGAAACAACCTCTGCCCAGAGAAGGAGTCACTGGATGTATACCAAAGACAAAACAAACAAAAAAAAATCAAGCTCAATTTCAGATGAAGTTGAAGCTTTGATAGTGAAGTTCAGGTTTGTCTTCGACTGCAGGGATTCTCTAGCTGCACCAGAACATATTTCACTGAGCTCTGTCCTGACTCACAACACATAATTCTCAGGTCTGAGCCCATCAGAGACAGCCGGTATGCTTCAGGTCAGTTTTTTTTTTTTTTTTGCCTTCAGCACTGAAACACTGTTTTCTCTGCGGACCCACCGCTGGCTGCACACAAGCTGCATCCGAAATGTCTTTTTAGATTCAAGAAACATCTTGAAGTTTCCAACCCCTTAAGAGAGATTCAGAGTGAAACCTTGAGTGTAAATGTGAAGGATTTTTTAACGGTCAGTGATTGTTTGCACTGCGGACCCAACATATTTTAATTATCAACACATTGTGTTCCTTTTGTGTAATGGATGCCAATCGCTTTAGTATTATACAAAATTACTTATATTTATACATATATTGTATTTTACAAACCACAGCAAGACACCCCAGAATGTGCCCTTAATTTTGAGGTATTGGATTGATAAATATGACCTCACCACTTTTGTTATTTTATCAAATCCATTTAAGCCTGTACTGCAGGTAAAATTATTTCAAAACCTTCAGTGCATGCAATTTCAGCTATTAACTATTTACTGTTACCTAAAATTCAGCAGCCTTTAAGAGAAGTAGCTTGTATTTTATCGTAATAGCTAACGTTAGAATGCTAATATTAGTAACATTAGTGTTAACATGCCTTTTTATGTAGATTTCTAATTCTCATTCTGATTGGTGGTGACATTCGTACATTAGCTTCAGCATATTCCAAGCACTGATAAAATTAGCAAGCTAAAAGTAGTTAACAAAAAAGTTGTGTGGTAAGATTCAGTGACATGCGGTGAGGTTCATAGCTGGTGAGGCACTGACTTAATCATAATCAGATTTACAAAGATAGACCCCCTGCATGTTATTGTTTACATAAGGAAATTTCGCGCATGCGGACAACGCTGGAGGGCAAAAAGACTACACGTCATCCATAGCTCCGCTGCCACCTTAGAATAATTCCGTTACCTCAATAAAACTTGGACATGTAGATATTATTAATTTTGTGCAGTGCTCCACAGCAAAGGGAAAACCCGTTAAAGTACTGAAAACCACTTCTTTCTTGCTCTCTGTCTAAGCGCAGCGCAGACTCGTTGCCATAGCAACTGACAACAACGCCACACCACTCTTACTCTGCAGTTGTGGAGTCACAATGTCTGGGATCATGAGCGCCCCCTGCCATGAGGCAAGAGAACTGCCTGCCTCACCTCGAATCTGTTCTCTGCCGTTTATGATCGCTTCTTACACACACGTTACACACACAGTTGGTGACAAAAAACACTGTACTTTGTATACATAAGCTAAATTATGGAAAATCAGTCCATACATTAAATGTTTTTTAGCCATTTTATTGGCGACGTACAGACAGGGGGAACATGCTCCCATAGAATGGCAGCCAGTGCAGTTAGTGAGAGGCTGCGCAATCCCAGGTGAGGCTCAACTCGCTGCTGCCTCACCGGCTTCGCTTCCGAGCATTTGAATGTGAAAATGTGAAAATTCAGCGATTTTGAAGAAAAAATAATCAGAATTGGTTAAGCTAAATGAAAAATAGGTACTTTATAGTACAAACCACATGGTGAAAATAGCAATATAAATTATTTTATCATTATATATTATTTTTCCATGCCTCCCCTGACCACACGTCACTGGTAAGGTTAGCATCAATTCCTGAATGCTAACTACATAACTGTATAATGCTCCACACATGTCAACAGCTATTATTATTCTTACTTATTGAATTATTACAATTCAATGGTTCGATGGTTTATATTTTATCAAAACATATAAGCTGCTCCTCCAGGGGAATTCCAGGCAGCTGAGATGCATCGTCTCTCCAACATGTATTTAGGCAATTCCTCTAAAATTCAGAGTTCACAGATGATTAAAGTTAATTAAAGCTAACAAGGCAGAAACTTGAAGTCTTAAAGGAAAGAGGGACTGAAACCTTTAAAACTATATATAATTCTAACATATATTTCTGACAAGATAAGCCAGACAAAGCTCACTTTTGTGTGCACACCTCATATGTGTTGACAGTTGATGCTGGGGGATGGGTTACTGCTAAGAAATATAAATAGCCTTTGTTAACACCCTCAGGTACCTGATCAGGTTTGGGCACATTTTTTCTGATGCTTTGGTTTTCTCCTTGATTTTGTTTGCAATGTCTTGGTGTCAATATTCAATTGGTTATATATTTTCATTTTTTTGTTTTCTGTGTTTGACATTATTAGAAAGTTTAGAGTCCACACTTTCTGTAAATAACTCAAAATGTCTCCAGGGTGATTTGTTCCAGTTTTTTTTTTCAGTACACAGTTATAGATTCTACCAGGAAACTCAGGTCATGCTTTAGAAAATGAACAATTATTTTTGAACCACTGAACATTTAAAAAGACTAGAAAAGCAGCCAGACCGAAGGAAATAAATGCTGCATTTGTGTCTACAGTGGTGAATGATTATGTGAAGCTTTACACGGGGGTGGGTGTGTTTGTGTCATTGTGTGTCTGAGACGTGCGATTTTTCTCTTATTGACTCAATCAATCACATGGTGGTGTGATAACAGAAGCATTGTGTGTGTGCGGACCTGTTCAAGTGGTGATTGACTTTAATTACTAACAGTGATGTGCGGAGCACAATAATGTTCCCTCAGTCCCTCTGCTGCTGCTGCGTTCTCTCCTCCTCACATCATCCATTTATATAACTGCACACAGCCCCACTGCGAGTGTGTGTTTGTGTACTGGGGACAGTGATGTAACTCAGAACAGAGGAAGAAAATGGCTGTCCACTTTGTCATCATTTTTTGTTTTTTTGTCAGACTTTATGTTAAAACAACAAACCTATGATTGTACCTGAGCAGCATTGAGTTTCCTGATTGGACAGTTGTTCTAAACTAAAAAGTGCAAAGGCCTCAAACTGAAACGCTTCAATATTGATCATGTGCAGAACATTGGATGCTGGAAAAATAAAGATTTTACTGTGTCTTATGAGACAATGCAGAAATAACTGTGCTTAATGATTTACTATAATTGTTGTATTGCAGGGTCTGACTTCACATAATTGCCTTTGATTCTGCATGATATTTTCATTTTACTATTGTGGAAATTATACTGAAACAAGAAGAAAAGGCTTCATTGTTGTGTTTGGCTAGCCACTCACCCTCCAGTAATACATTCCAGATGGTGTTCATCTCAGAACAATTTCTTTTGATTTATACTTATTTTCAGCGCAGTCTTTCTGCATGTGACATATTATCAGTCAGACCTGCTATTTTATAGCAACAACAGAAGGGTGGAAGCTGTCTTTACATCCTCCAGTTGTTGACACATTTCAGACTCATGTTAAGATTCCAGAATTGTATGTTTTTGTTTTATATGTTGTGAATATTTTCAAAATTAATTTACCCACTAAAAAATCAAATTGCTATACCTTACTGAGGGTTAGAAAATTAGGTAAGCGATGTAAGAATAAGTAAATACTGGTGGACTATTTACCAAGCAGTTAACTTATGAAGAGAGATGGTTGCAAAGGATTGTATTTATGGGTGAAATTGCTCCCTACCAACCTTGATCCACTAAGTCTGTGTTGTTTAGGGTTCATTTGTGTTTTAGGATTTAGGACTTCTGCAGAGGACCAATGATTAAGAACAAATTTCCATATTCTGTCTTCCTTCTGCACTTTGGTTGTACTTTAATTTGCTTGTTTAAAACACCTAAAGAAGGAACACAAACAAAAACAAGCAAAAATAAAAAACTTCATTAGAATTGTTTTAAAAAGTTCAATCCAAGGTTTAAAGATGTAATTTCTGAAAATTACAGAATTTTCAGAAATTCTGTAATTTCTGAAAATTACATTTCAGTTTTTACATTGAAATGTAAAAATTTCAATGTAAAAATAATTGAAATTTTTACATTGTTAGCCTTAATGAGTGCTGACTTTTTGCAATAATTTCTGTTAATGCAGCTTCTGTTCATGTTTGAATACTGGATGTGACTGTAACTCATGAAGCAATCAGCATAAGAAAGGCAACTGGTGCACTGGACAGTGTGTCAGTGTGTGTGTGTGTTAAAAGCAGCTGTTCGCTTGTGCATCGCTGCATATTGGGCGGCTCACTAATCAGTCAGTGTTAGCGAGGATGCTGCGGGTTAAATATGCATGCAGCGGTGTTGCAGCATCTTTAATTAAACGATAGTAATCCTCCTGTTATTCCTGTATGAATTGTTCATGATCATTCTGCTGCCAATTAACACCGAGACTCGACAAGTCTGTGTGAGCTTCTCCGACAGTAACTTTTATTTTTCATGAAGAAAAACATCCTTGTGACTTCAACGCGCTGCAGGAGGATTCGTGAGAGAGGAAGCGGCAGATGTAGAGCCAGCCTGACAGCAGGAAGCATCGCAGCACCTTTGCTGCTTCACACCTTTTAGCTTTTACACCTGAACTCCTGTAATGAACAGCCGCATCATTTCTGGATCTGATTTGACACCAATCAGGTCACGCAGTGGGGAAGATTGTCTGTTATAATTACCTGAAATGTAGTTTTAGATATAGAAATGTATCAAGTCAAAGTGAAAAGAAAGCACATCTTTCCCTTTCAGAGATTCATGTTTTAGGTCTGTATCCAAATAATCTCTGAGAGGCAGAATAAGCACGATTAAAATCCATCTTGGCAGGGTCTTGAGGGATGTCCAGATTAATACCATGAGAAAATCAAAAGTATAAATAATCAAGGGGTGCATTAACACTCTCTTTTTTTAATCTCCACTTACTCACTTGCTTTGTCATGTCTAGCAGTATTTTAATAAAAAAAATCTTAGAGATACTTTTTTATTATGAAAAGTGTTTTGTTTTGTACCTTTACACAAAGAATGATTCATAAGAGTAATTAATATTATTATGATTTTGGCTCTCCATTTGAAGCTTGAACAGCTTCTGGGAAGGATTCCCATAAGGATTGGGAAGGAATTTCTGACCCTTTTTCCACAAGTGTACAGTATTTGTAAGGTCAGGCACTGATGCGGGATGACAAGGCCTGGCTCATTGTTTCTTCTCTAATGTTACCTATCTGGCGCCCACTTCTCTTCCTAGAAACACTGGCAGCTCTCTTAAAGCTGCGGTATGAAACTTTTTTAAACTGTTTACATATTTGTTGAAACTGTCTCTATGTTGTGACATTATGCTAGATAATCTAAAATATTGAGCTCCTCTGTCTTCTTCCAGTGCAGTCTAGAAACAACCAAACAAAGCCAGAAGGAGGATTTTAGCGCTGTCAATTGCTCCTCTATGTGGCGCTGCTCATTCCCTCTCTCCCTCCCCTCTTTGCTCTCTGCTATGCTGCCGCTGGTACAGCCTGTCATGAATGCTTTGGCTAGTTAGTTTTAAGTAAGTAATGGTAAGTTGTTTCTCCACTATTAGCACATTTAGCAGCATGTACATTAGGATTATTAACAGTGCAAAGGCTCATCTTCTGGCTCTGATTGGTTGATTTTGGTTGGAAACGGTGCATTTCTTCAGACGGCAATAATAGCTCAGGGAGGAGGTGGAAGAGATCGATCTTGTCACATGTTATCTGTCTTATACAGTCACAACATAGTGAAAGTTTTAACAAATATGTAAAAAAGAGATTCTTTTAATAAAAGTTATATACTGCAGTTTTAATGTTTTCCACTAAACAGTTTTTTTCTTAGTAGTTTGGAAATTGCATTATACTCTTTCCCAAATTGATGGGTAGCAAGAGGTACTTCTCTCAGGTCTGTGCTGATGTAGTTCTAAGCTTGCAATTGTTTTTAGAATAGACCTGTAAAGCCTCCAAACTCCAGTTACAAACTACAGTAATATTGATAAGGCGTTCAGATGCATTTGATGAAAATCACCATCTGGTCTTAGTGGTGCTTCATTTTGGTGATACCATAATAAGTCAAAAACGAAAAGTCTAAATTTACCAAATTACCTGCAATTTCAAGTAACTGTAGAAAGTGAAAGTTTTTGAAACAATTATTTCCTATTTTGGTGCAGGAAGTGTTAAAAGGGTTATTCAGCATACAGAAACAAATCGAGAAATGTTGGCTTTAATTGGGTTAGTTTTACTAAATTGGCTAGGAGTGAAGAACGAATAGCAGTCTGCACATGCTCGTTCAAAGCAAAATAACTGCAGGGTTGAACTGTGCTACTAACCATCTGCCAACATCTGATAAAGCGCGTCACATATGAAGAACACATCACAGTTCCATCACACTGCTGTAACCAATGACAACAACCACAAGACTCGTGGCTCTTCCATGCAGGGTTGAAAGTTTTCTCATTTCAATAATATTCCACATATTTCCTCCTGCAGTGTTTACTAATTAGCAGCTGATTCTTCTTCTCCTCGCCTGCTGCATGAGGCAGTTTGAGTTCCACCACATCAAGGCATCAGCTCCAACTTCTGAGCAGAAATTGGACTTCTTATTGGACTCACCTACAGCTATTAATTAGAGCTGCTTTTCTTTAATTTCTGCAATTATTCCCCACCTGCAGCTCTTGTGTCAGTCCCAGCTGGATGAGGATTGAATCTCTCTGAATACTTTTTCCTGTTTGGGAATTCAAAAAAAAAAAAAGGAAAAATCTGATCTGAGAAAAGAGCAGGTGTCACTAATAGCATTAATGAGCTGTTTCTTGTAGACAAAAGTGTTAGACATCGCATTCATCTCTTTCCGTCTTTTTGAATACAGAAGATGAAGACTGTCGCATCGTCTTTAGTCAGCCTTTTACGCTCGTTTTGAAGTCGTCGTGCCATTACCTGCTCCGGCAGTGCCGAATAATCGACTCCCACCGTCCTCCTGTTTATCCACTTTAATCTGGCGGCTCTCGTGAATCGATGCTAATGTGCTCTATGAAATGTTCACTCACTGCCACTGCTGCTCTTCCTGATTAAATATTGACAGAAGAACATCATGCTTTGGTAGCTTTCTAAATATATTGATCTCACCTGAGTTCTGTACCTGCGTCGGATCAGACCGACTCCTCTTATCAGAGTGGCACCAGCAGGAGGGAAACTTGCCAATTCTTATTTTACAAAGTCTTACTTAACTTATGCTAACGCTATGTTGCATTTTAAGACAGCGTGAACTCAGTTCAACTTTAAACTTAAAATCAAAGATTTAGTTCCACTGCATTTCTGGTGAAAGCTTTAACATTTGCTCATGGGGAGGAAAGTCATTAGTCTCCAGCTTTTAAATTATGTTTTTGATTTTTTCTTTTTCCAAGGGTGGAGTGAATGTCAAACCACAGCAACAATTTCTAATATAAAGAATTTGGTGAGTTTATTTTTTTTTCTTCAATCTGAACAGGGTCAAAATTAAAAATACTGACTGAAATATGTTCATCTTTTTTTTTTTTACCCTAGTGCTGCTGAAGGCTGTGGGGTGCCTTTTAATTTAAAAAAGCATTAACTTTTTGTTAGCTATATTGATTGAGTGTAGCTTGTAGTTTTTCTAAGCAGCATAATGACATTATTCATTAGCCTAATATTCATAACCGTGGGAAAGACCAGGGAATTCAGTAAAGAGCCACTAAGTTAGATTGTCATTACATAAGTTGGGAAAGTGAAAGCCCCTTTCACAACACACTTTGAGAGATTAAGGCACCTTTGTGTGTCTAACAATAATGAACTGATGCAGTGGGGGAACTGGAAGTCAGCCCGCCCTGTTACACCCAACTCACCAGGCAAGGTTGTCAACTCTGCATCGGCTGACTTCTATAAGAGGAAGCCGGTTTTGCAGACCAGGGAACAATGCAGTAATGAGGTTTTTGTAATGAACTGGCCTGCAGGATTCATCCAGGTTCAAAATTCACACCAAGCATGAATGTTTGAATGAAATCTTCCATGTGGAAAGGCTAAATGCCTTCCAGAGAAATGTTTCATGGTAAGAAGGGACACACTGGCTATTCTGCCTGAGTGACAAGGACTTAATTTCTGACAAAAGCACATTTAAAATTCTCATGGTTTAAATATTATATTGAATGACATCCCAATGTAAGATTTTTAGGATTCATTATGAGTGCATACATGTAACGATAATGAGTTCTGCAGGTGTGATTTCTTAACATTCTGTTTAGGAAAAGTTGTAGGGTTTCTGCAATCAGTTGACTGAGGTAACTCATCGGGGCATTCTGGTGGAGCAGCAGATTCCACCTACATGTGGGTGAAAACCCTCCTGATTCCTCCTCTGCTGCCATAGTGCATCCTCCTGACTGTGCAGCCGCCGTGTTTCTGTAAATCCCAGTCTGTCCATTTCCAATGAGGGTCAGCTGTGAGGGAGGAGGATGAGAGGAAGGGGCAGCAGCATCGGCATAGCTGAAATCTCCCAGCCTTCCTGAGCGAGGTGAGAATCGCCGGCTTTAACCCTGTGTGGGAGGACGAGAACAGGAAGCACAGCTAATTATTTAGTATTCTGAGGAAAGATGGAGGAAGATGCGGCGTGCCTCGTCAGTCTCGGCCTCTGGGTCAGCTCGGTAATGAAGCCAAGACTGAAAGCTTCATCTCTGAAAACCTCCATCAGATGATTTGCGGCCTTGCAGCTTGGAGTCCAGAGGTCAAATGCTGTAAATCCGAAGATGCTGTCCCACCGAACCCATTACTTGGACTAATGTTTGAGGATTTTTTTTTTCTAGCGACCCACAGACTA
This sequence comes from Xiphophorus maculatus, assembly GCF_002775205.1. Classification (NCBI taxonomy): domain Eukaryota; kingdom Metazoa; phylum Chordata; class Actinopteri; order Cyprinodontiformes; family Poeciliidae; genus Xiphophorus; species Xiphophorus maculatus. The sequence goes on along the minus strand of NC_036465.1, from coordinate 12,985,582 downwards.
TGAGCAGATCACCTCAACAACGCCGGCTCTCATTAGAATGAAAGAGAACAAATTCAGCCAGCAGCTCAGAGGGCCCTGAGGTTTGAGGTTAGCATAAAATGTTCATCTTCCAATCAGCGTCTCACCTTTCCAGTGACTCAATGTGCTAAGAAGTACTTTTTTTCTGTTTTCTAGGAAAACACACTGATCTTTAAGACTATGTTGTCTCACTGTGCTTTTAAAATCCTGCAGAAAATAAGAATGTAAACCTGAGCAGCACTTTGGTTTGCAGCTGTTGTTTGTGAAGGGTTCTATAAATAAAGCTTGACTTGACTTAATTTGACTTGTTGTCCCACCCTGAAAAAAGAAAACAATTTAAAATCAAACTACAATCCCCATATTATTACAAGAAGATACCATCCTAAAACAACCTGAAAGGGATTTGGTTAAGATAAAAACGAAGACTACACAATTAAGATAAAAAAAAAAAAACAACAAAAAAAAACCCCAGAGCAAAACAAAGTGAGAATTGAGAATTCAAATTGTAATTTAATTTTCCTGGAGCACAACCTGCTAAGTCTCCTTGGTTATTCACAAAAACAACAAGCCTTAGTAAAACGCATTGCTCTCACAATGTGCTTTACATTATTTTAAAATTGTCCCTGCAGCAAAGTTTTTTTTCAAACTAAAGAAAAACCCTTAGCATGTATACTTTTCACACTTATGATGAATTATAAACCACTTTAACTAAGCTGCTTTTAAGTTATTTGTCCTTCTGTTATTAAGCATTAAGTTTCTGTTCCAACTTAAATTATTGTCACGTTTATGTCTTAGATGACCTAATATTAAGATTTCTTAATGAAACAATTAAACATTGGAATCCAGGACCCTGACCACAGAATAAACACGACTCATAAACTGTTGATAACAAGGAAAAGAGAGGCAGGGGGAGGGGAAATAATCAACATCTGATTAAGCTTGAGGATTACTGAACCCCACAAAACCCCATAAATACTTCTTTTTAGATCATTTCTCTTTATCACATTACCATGCTTACATTAATACTGCTGTTAACCTACATATTTGACATTGGTACATGAGCTCATTTATTTTTCGCAGAACTGATTTGTGTTCTGCTTGAACTCTTTTAGGTTGTTTACTTATAAACACATATGATGTGATATCTGCTCTTCATGATCATGGTTCAACATCATATGGATCGAATAATGTCTCAGATGAGACTGTAGTCACTGTAAATTGGCAAGTACATATGTTATCTTTTCGTTGTAATACTTTTTAATCAGTCATCACTCTGAAACACCCCTGCAAAACAAGTAATTTAGTGAGTTTGCTGCTCTGGAGCACAATGCCAGGGCTGAAAGACGTCAGCAATCATCTTAGATGTTTTCATAACTTCAGTGGTCTCCAACCTGTAAACCTCCCAACACCCGAGCATTGCTAGGAGATACCTAGCAACACATGGCATGTCCTAGATCTATCTTAACTATCTGTCTGTCTGTCTGTCTGTCTGATATAGTCTTAATTTGTCATCAGGATGTCTTGATACTGAAGCTGTTGTGTATTTGTTGTTTTTTCTTTTTGTGACATATTCATAGCCATTAGAGTTACAGTTTCCTTGAAAATGTAAATATAATGATTAGTTAGATGTGATGTTTGTGAGCTTTGACAGCGTGGGAAAGCAGCAATATAACAATCACTGCCACAGTTCCGCAAATGACAGATAAAAGAGCAGAAATCACAAACACTGATGAATGAAATGCCAGAAAATATGACAAATGACAACTTTTCTTAGTGTGTTTTCATGTGTGAACGGTTGTCATCTCTTTTCCATCTGATTGCTGTTTCACTCTGTAGCCTGTAGACTGGAAATTAATTGGAAATTACACATATTCAGGCTCTATATATTTGTGTTGACTGTCTGTGAGTTATTAAAGGAAATCTATTACTGCACGCTGCCTGCCCTGTTGATTTAATGACATGTTGGTTCAGTGTGCAGAAGCCAAATAAGAAATTATGAGTTTTCTCTGCTCTGTTTTCAAACAGTTAACTTTTAATCATCTCCAAAATAAAGACAAATTAAATTATGTTGTCACCTCAATCGTCTCTGGTATTAAGAGTTGTAATGTAAAACTAATGTGCACAAACTGACATACAGAGCAAAACAAAACACTTCACATTGTTTGGCTTAATGTGATATTTTTTTGTTCCATCAACAAGAGGATTTTAATTCTAATTCTCTTCCTTAATCTGATTCTGTTTTAATCCTCATATGCTTTCATGTGTTTTAATCTTATCAGGGTGCAGGATGAATAACAAACACTTAACAAAGGAAATAATGCAATACAAAATTAATAAACAGGCAATAGAAAGGCAGGTTAGCACCCGTAATGTTTGCCAATTAAATTCATATATTTCTATATGGCGTCTACTAGGAAACCTCGTAAAATTTAAGGCTAGAAAAAAAAAATCTAACATAGTGGGGCCCTTAAAATCTTAGTTTGCCAGGAAGGTGGGAACACATCTAGAACACAAAAAGAGAAAAAAAGTGTTTTTAAAAAGTTAGTTTTTTTTTTCCCTGAATAAGTTGTTTACACGTTTGTGTGTGAAAACCTACAAAGTTCGAGTTAGTGTGAAATGCTGACGATAATCTGCCTCTAAAAGGTATCTTGACAGATTTGAATGCTTGAAAAAAGTTGATAACTCTTTTACAGGGTTTTTTTTGTCTTTAAATGTTATGCTTTGCAAATGGATTTAAGAGATTCAGTGAAAATGAACTAGTTTATAAAGAAAGTGAAGTCAAAGCTGCTCATCAAGAACTGTATTTGTATGAAATAACCATTAAATGAAGTGCTCTGTGTCCTTGCTTTGATTTCTGACTATGAAACTTGTTTTAATTAGATGTAAGAAATGAAAACAGCAGGTAGGAGGAACTGTGGCTTTCTGAAAAAAAAAACAGCCTTGATGAAGAGCTGAAACTTTTCGTTCTGTATAGAAGAAAACAGATTAGATGGATGAATGCAGAGTAATTATGTGGATTCAACTGAAAGAATACATAAGGTCGTTGTATAATGCATATTAATGAGATAACCTTTCTTTTTCCCAGTGATATTTTATGACACTGTATGGCAAATAACACACAGTCCTTCCAAAACAAAGCTCAAATGTTGGTTGCGACTTGTCTGGAGGGAGTATGACTTTTTTTTCTTGGAGGAGCGTCATTTTTTTCAATGCACTTTTAATGCACAATGCACTTTTAAAAAAAAAAAAATCTGTCTTAAAAGTGTTCATCCATCCGCTTATTAAACCAGTCACCTGGCATAACTCTTCGTCTCACCTTTGGGGATTCAAAGTTGTTCCCAGGCTGGAGGAGACATGCGGTCTTTCCAACAACAGTCTAAGGTCCTCTGAAAAGTGTCTGGAAGCCTCCAAAGAGAGACATAAACAAGATATCCTGATCAGATCTCTGGTCATGCAGTGTAAAAACAGAAACATGCACTTTTACTTACTTTTTACACTTTATTGGTTTATCCACAACTGTATTATTTTATCCACAGCTGGAGTAGCAGGCACTCTATTTAGAGTGCCTGCTACTCTAACTGGACATTCGGAGATACACTGTTATGCAGTAGTGTACCTGTTGGAAAAAATCATTAACCCACTGTCAGGCTGTGTGACATGCTGTGTCATCTTGCCATGTATAGTGGTGTTGAAAAGTGCAATACAGATTCAAACATAAGGAAAATCATCTTTCAGTAAACTGGCTGTCACAGTAAGCAATGTTCAGAAACAGAAGGGACGAGGGCGAAGGGGTCTGTCGCGCAAGTAAACTGTGTACTCCATGTCCCGCTGTCTTTCTCCTCTGCTGTTTCCCCCACAGGAGCAAGTGTGGAGATACTGTTTTTTTATTAATTGCGAGCCCAGAAATAGTGAGGTAATTTCTCCCAGCGCTTCTATGCTGTTAGTAAGGAAACCCGCTACGAAAAATAGAAAAAAATATGATGTATATGTAAAACAATACAAAAAATCTCTATCATATCAAATGGTTGGATCAGGAAGGGATACAGTGTCCATTTTTCTTGTTAATTTACTTTTTAATGTGGTAAATTACTCTCTGATGATGAAAGAAAAAACATATATAATGTGCATGTTTTGGCAGGTTGTGAGTCGAAGGCTGAAACAAACAATTTTAACTTTTTTCAATGGAAATGGAAGGTAACTGCAGTTCCAACACAAAAAAAGACACAAACTTCCTGTTCTAATAAATTCTGGTGTATATTTTATTATCAATGTCTCATTCAAGCTTTCTGTTCCTAGTACCAAACTCCACTCTTAAAGATGATTTGTTTGTTTGATGAATGTTTACAGCAGAATACCCCATAGTTCTACTTGTTGACTTTCTAGTATACTTCCCACACAATTTTAACACCTATTTCTTTAGAATGCTGTACATTTTTACTCAGTTTGTATTTCATCTCGCCTCATCATCAGGAAGACTCTTTCAGGATGAGCACATGCCAGTGTTGGTGGACAAGTGCAATCAGTTTCAAACTTCCTCCTCAGCCAAAGAGGGCATCCTTTGTCGGTGTCAATTAAACTGTAATTTCATTCATCAAACTTATCGAGAGACACAGACAAAGTGCAAAGTAATCCTTTCTCATGTACACTGATGTACAAAAAAAGTCTTTTGGACTTTTTTGCAGTTTTCCCCCATCCCTGCAGATCCGAGTTTCTGATGGAATCAAAGCAGCATCAATCTCGCCTTTGAAGTTAAGACGACGAGATGAAAGGAGTTCTGACCTCTCCTCCCTCCATCACCTCCTCCCTGTTCTTCTTCACCATTTCGCTCATATTTACTTCCCTTCCCTCATCAGACCCACAATTTTCCTTTTCCAGCAAGATGTCATAATTTTTCCTCCCACAATAAGGCTCGGCTTCTCCGCCTCTTGTCAGCCAGAGGTGGAAGAGATTGTTCCAGCAACAACATAGCAGTCAAACACGACTCTGAGAGAGATGTAAGGATCTACTCACTGGTCTGTAGAGCTGAAAACTGCAGTGGTTTTGTGGATTTTAAAATAAAGGGTGGGAAATATGATCCATCCTATTTGAGCGCACTGATCAAATATATCCAAGCTGACCCTTTGAGTCAAACTTCAATGTTCTTCTTCCACATTGTTCCATTAGATTAAAGGACAACCAAATGAAATAAGTGAATTTTAAACTTAAAATGTCATGGCTAAATTTATTATTACTAAAAACTAGATTTTGTTGTCTTTATTGGTTTATTTACATGATGTTCTAAGCTACCCATATTTATCAGAGAAGCTGTTCTCAATTACACATCTTTTCTTGTTGACAGAAATGTAATTGCATTTAAAATTGTTACTGAAATGTGCCTACTATTCCTTTTTTTTGCAATCACTCATTTTGGTAATATGTTAATATATTCAGTTAAAAAAATACAGTTGACATAGCTCAGTTGAAAACAATTATCAGCAAAGCTTAGTTGAAGAGGCACTTTCAGTGGAGTCGATACAATGTGCACAAAGCTAGCCTTACAAGTAACTTGTATAGTTAGTGGACGCGTAGCTCTGCCCATATTGTTTGCTTTGGTTGTTTCACAAAACAGGAGATGGTAAAAAGATACCTTCTTCCCGCTACCAGGGAAGAAAGTAGCGGCCTAGTGGGTCCTTCTTTTTCATTTGTGCATAAGAAAACAAGAGAGTTGAACCTTTCTGTTTTTTTTTTTTTGTTTTTTTTTTCTTCTTTTAATTGTGTGCAGATTCCCGAGATCCCAGTCAGCCACTCCACTGGTGTTGTCTGCACACCAAACAACTTTGAAGAAACATTTACACCATGAGAGCTCAACAATTTAGAGCCTTCAATAGCTTTCTTGTTTCCCAAAAAAAAAAAAAAGCCTCTTGTTAAAACAAACACTGTTTTAAGGTTGATTTTATTGTCCATCTTCCTAGGCATAAGAAAAATAAATCATGAAGTCTGTTGCAAAATAAGTGAGAACCCTTATTTATTTATTTATTTATTTATTTATTTGTTTATTTTTATTGCATCCATTTCCAAAAATGTTGGTTAAAAAAAAAGAAGAAGAAAAAAGTATTAGTCAGTAAAAGTGCAATGGAACTCCTGAAAAGTCTGATTTATTGGTGCCGCTTTTCTGTATTTGCTTCCAGCATGCTAGATATTAAAATCCAATTTTGTTTGTGTGGACACATGAAGAACACATCCCACCAATAGAGAAGAAGATGTGCCCCAGTTTAAGTGTAATTGTCTGATTTTATTTCTTTTCATCGCTGACCAACCAGATTAGCTCCTTCAGGCAAAACATTGAGTAAACCTTGCCCACAGCTCTAAAGGTGTGTGTACGCATGAGCTCTGTTAGCGAGCGGGTTATCGTCGAATCGTGTAGGCAGGAACTGTGTGGGTTGCGGGGCAACATCTCATTGGCTGTTAGCAGGTGGGTTTTTCTGAGTGGCGGCTCTCTAATGAGAGCTCCTGGGAATTGGACTACAGACTGGTCTCTAACATGGCTGCAGGCAGACAGGCCTTCATCTCCCATCACACCTCAACCAGCTGTGGCTCAGGCTGCATTTAGGACATCTGGGAGGGGTAGTAAAAGCCATCTTGCTCCCTGTAAATCACTTTTTAGCTATTGCTCAGATTATTCTGACTGCAGCAATATGGTTCTGCTTGGCTTCATGAAAATACAAATAAAACAAAGGAAATGTTTCTACAGAACACAGAAATTGAGGCTCAGTTTTACAAAAGGCATGAATTCCTTCATTTAGGTTAAAATGCAAAATTTAAAGAGAAATAAACCAAAAAGACAAAAGGAGATCTTTTAAAAATATGCACAATGAAATTATATGTGAGATTTAAACAATTATATTATTTTTTTACCCACAAACAATTACCAAGAGAAATAAAATAAATATAAGAAATACAAGAATAAACTGACTGTTGTTTTAAGAAAAGCAAAACAAGATTACTATAGTAAACAGTTGGACAGAAATAAAAATAACATTAAAGGTATTTGGAATATTTTAAAAAAGGGTATTAGAAAAAATATTAAACATGTCAGTTATCCACAAAACTTCACAAACAATGAAGATAAACATTTAAATAATATCGAAGAGATAGTTCACAATTTTAACAAATACTTTGTGAGTGTGGGCCCAAAGTTGGCTGAGGAAATACCGCAGCCCACAGGACATGAAATATCAAATGATGCATTAGTGAGAAATCCAGATTCCATGTTTATTACAGCAGTGGAGGAAAACGAAATTATAGATATAGTAAATAAATGTGAAAATAAAAGGTCAACTGATTATGACGGCATCGACATGATAATAATTAAGAAGGTGATTGTGGAAATTATTAAACCGCTAACATATATCTGTAATCTGTCATTTCAAACAGGAATATTTCCAAAAAAAATGAAAATTGCAAAAGTAATCCCACTATATAAATCGGGGAATAGACATGATTTCACAAATTATAGGCCTGTTTCATTACTTCCACAATTTTCTAAAATTGTGGAAAAAACATTTGTTGTCAGACTAGAAAGTTTTCTTAGTAAACATCATCTACTGACTGAAAGTCAGTATGGATTTAGGTCACAAAGATCCACAGCAATGGCAGTTATGCATTTAATGGAAGAGGTGACCAGTGCTTTAGATAAAAAGAAACATGCTGTTGGGGTATTTATTGATTTGAAAAAAGCATTTGACACAATTGATCATGATATACTACTCAGAAAACTTGAATGTTATGGTCTAAGAGGAGTAGTGTTGCACTGGATGAAAAATTATCTCAGCAATAGGCAACAATTTGTGCAGTTGGGTAATTTCCAATCCTCATGCTTGGATATTGTTTGTGGTGTCCCTCAGGGCTCAGTATTGGGGCCAAAATTGTTTATTTTGTATATAAATGACATATGTAAGGTATCTAAGAGATTTAACTTTGTACTATTTGCTGATGACTCAACCATCTTTGGCACAGGTGAAGATTTAAGAAAGATGTTGTTTGAAATGAATCAAGACTTATGTAAACTGAAGGAGTGGTTTAATATTAACAAATTGTCACTAAATTTAGATAAAACAAAGTTTATGTTGTTCGGTAAGTGTAAAGAGAAGAGTGATTTAATAATACAAATTGATAATATGATTGTGGAGAGAGTGACTGAAATTAGGTTTTTGGGAGTACTGATCCAAAACAAGATCTGTTGGAAACCTCATATAAGATATGTCCAATCTAAATTGGTAAGAAGTATTGCAGTCCTTGCTAATGCTAGAAAATATTTAAACTCCTCTGCCCTATACATTCTGTACTGCTCACTTATTTTACCTTACCTAAGTTACTGTGTGGAAATTTGGGGCAACACTTACAGAACGTTACTACAACCATTATGCACATTACAAAAAAGAGCCATTCGCTTAGTTCATAAGGTTGATTTTTACTGTCATACCCACAATCTATTTATAGATTCTTATTTATTGAAATTCACTGATTTAGTAGAGTTTCAAACTGCACAGATTATGTTTAAAGTCAGAAATAAAATATTGCCAGAAAAGATTCAACAATTATTTTCCGATAGAGTGGGGGGATATGACTATAGAGAAAACCTTAACTTCAGAACTTTGAAGGCTCGTACAACAATGAAAACATTGTGCATTTCGGGGGTTGGTGTGAGGATATGGAATAAACTCTCTAAAGAGCTGAAGCAAAGTCCAAGTATGAGACATTTTAAGAAAGGTCTCAAGGCAGCTATTATTCAAAGTTATAAGGAAGAACAAGGGGGATAATCCTGGTTGGGAACCAAAACTTTAGGTAGGATGTCATCAAGTAGGTGGCATGTCGGCGCAGGTGTGGGTAAATATATAAAGGTATGAAAATAACAGTGTATTTTTGTCTATAAGCAGATGGGTGTGTATATGGGTGTATATACGTATATATGTTTGTATATGTAAATATATATATATATATGCATGCGTACAGATGTGTATGTGTGTGTATGCACTATTTTCATCTAGCTGAGGAAATCTTATTATACTTATTATTTCCTTTGTCAGAAAGGATATCGGACATTGAAAATACTGTGATAAATTACAGCTGGAAAAGGGGTATGACTACATAAGTTATACTTCAGCATACTCCTTTTCAGACTCATAATCACCAATGTGATGTGTTTTTTTATTGTTTTTGTTTTTTTCTTTTTTAAAAGAAATATATTATGTACTTTGTGTCGTTTACACTGTCGGTGAAAGGTTTGTCTGAAATAAACTAAACTAAACTAAACTAAAGTGATAAGAAATGGATTAGCAAAAATATGAGTTTACCGGTTCAAAATGGAAGTAGGTTGTGACAAAACGACAACAGCTGTGTAGGAAATAATGATGTAACTTGGCAAAAGGCATTGACACAATGCTATTGCTAGCAGTATGTTTAAATGCAGTATGTAGTAAGAGTGGAATATGTATACTTACACAGTTTTTTCTTGTTTCTTTTTCAGTTCAGTTCTTTTTACAGAACTTAAACATTATGTGGAACTGTGTCTGAGGCATACCTTGTTGCAGTAGGAGCTACAACTAAAATTTTATTTTTTACATTGTTTTTTGAAACAAGTGAGAGCAGTCCGGTTTCTGGGATCATTTTACCTGAACAAAGCCATTTTATGTACGTCAGAACATAAACTACTCTTATTTGTTAAATTATATTTCCAGCTCTTTCATTATGTTATAGTAGGTAGGTAATTTTACTGCCTGATTTTCAGGAATTTAGAAATGTTTTATGTGATGCTTAGACATTTAACTGTATCAGTGAGCACTTTATGGGCACATGACAAAATAAAGAGTTGTTTCTTTTAACAGAAGCAAGTGACCTACCTCTTGAGATGCGTGGTGACACATTTTTCCCACAAAGAACAGTTTCTAGTTGATGATTAAACTACCACACACACACACACACGCGCGCACACACACAACAGTATGTCATGCTGTCAGAGTTCTTGACATGCCAACTCTTAACAATTATCTAGTGCACACTGACACACACTGTCAATTTGTCAGTTTCACACAATGACTCAAGTTACCTCAGAGATCTGTCAGTCAACCTGACAGCTATACTCTCCGTATATATATATATATATATATATATATATATATATATATATATATATATATATATATATATATATATATATATATATATATATATATATATACTACTAAAATAACACATCCTAGATCTGAGTGAAAGAAATATTCTCATTGAATACTTTGCTCTGTACAAAGTTCCATTTGCACATCAGCAGGTGAAATTGATTGTCAATCAGTGTTGCTTCCTAAGTGGACAGTTTGATTTCACAGAAGTTTGATTTACTTGGAGTTATATTGTGTTGTTTAGGTGTTCCCTTTATTTTTTTGAGCAGTATATATATAAGAGAGAGAGAGACAAATATATAAATATAAATATGAATTTTGTGACAACCCGCTTGTTACGGAAGAGGATTAGGGCCACCGAAAAAAATATATATATTTTGAGTTTAAAATCAGTATTCTGAGTTTAAAGTCAGAATTCTGAGATTAAAGACTTTAATCTTGTTTTTTTTCGGTGGCCCTAATCCTCTTCCGTAGCTTGTTGAACAGAGCTGCTTGAACTATTTTCCGCTCTCCCTCGGCCCCTCCCGTCCTGCCACACTTTCAGACACACCCCTGATCACGCCCGGTGTTCCTATGACTCATCTGATTGGTCAGCTGTGCTATTCAATCTGTTTCCTTCCTGTGCCGTTTGTAAAGATGGCAGTTTCCTTCCAGACGATGTCATTAGCATCAACCTATATCTGCTGCCAACATTCCGCCCGCGTTGCCGTCCATTGCAGGAACTATTACAGTAAAATTCCGAGGCAGCGTTATCTTTCGCCCATTCCTAATCGCACCACTGTTATGCTGAATAGCTACAATCACTGTGGACCGATTAAAACAAAATAAAAGCAAAAAAAATGTCTATTCCTGTGCACCAGGCTCTTCGACTTGACAAGCTGGAAGTCCTGAGAATCGTGTGACGTCACCGAGTTAAAAGATACTCGTAAGTCCTAAAATTAAACAAATTTTATTTTTAAAAACTAATGATGTGTGCTCCATAATGACATTAAAATGTTACATTTGTCCAGTGCAGATGAAAAGAATGGATTCCTGGTTCTGCTTTGCGTGAGACTTTCATGTGACCTGCAAGTCTTCCTTCTTGTTTTTCTTTTTTCTTTTTTCTTTGCGGCTGTTAACACCTTTTATTTAGCTAGACAGAGGGCAAAAATGATTGTTGTAACTGCAAAGGCAGAACATGGAGCTGCTTAGTTTATGCTAATGTAAAGGACAAAAACATTATTTTGTTAAAGGAAAAAACTGCTTAAAATGCATCAAATATAACCTGTAGGATCTGCTTCTCAAAGCAAATAAAACATGTCTTAAGAGCTCTCGGTATTTATTGATGAGTAATCGGGGTCATGGCATTGGTCAGTGGCTATTCATCTATAATGCATTCACATGGAACTGGGCATGAATAACATTATGTCGAAATTGCTTCAAAAGAAAGCAATTACAGAATAACATTCAGTTTTCTTGTTTATCTCTATCCTTCCTTTTCAGTGTTTTTTCACACCAAATGTGCTTTAGCCACTCATCACACTTTTAGTTTTCTGTTCAGAAAACTAAAAGTGCTCCTCAGTTTGATGGATTACAATTGATGAGATGTAGTACACAGACTATTTTTTACAAAATGTGGAAGAGCTGTGTTTGCACACATTTAGAAATGAAGCATGTTTGGGAAACTGGTCAAGTTCTTTTTCAGGTACGATTCTGTTACAAACAGCAGCAGTAGAGTTAGCAACAAGGAAGGGCTCAATTTTACTATAATGCCCAACAATGGCATTATGGTGACTTGTGAAGCCCAAAAAGACACACATTTCCTGTGGTTGGTTTGCACTGAGGCCAGTCTGTATTCATACTCAAGAGGAACCGTGCCGGAGTTCGTTTGGAAGCGGACCAAGGCCACTTCAAAAGTGGGTCTCAGTCAGGTTGTTTGGTTTGCCCCAGAGTTCGTATGAGTGTCTTCACTCCATATCTGAACTTGGAACACATTTTACACTTTTATCTGATACAGTGCTTAAAAAAAACAATAAAAAAAACCCTGAATTTGTCAAACAAGTCTGACCTTAAGGAAAATCAAAAATGGCCATGGAAACATCTATAAATCCTTCCGTCCTCTACTGCCATTTAAAAACACAAGCTTGTGTCAAGAAACAAACAAACAAAATATATATATATGTCATAACACCAATGAACTTTTAGATCTGTAAAAATACTACTTGACAAAATAAATGATCTGGATGGAAGTGTATAAAAAATATTTATTTTAAATATATATATATTTTTAATCTTTTTTGTTTTTCAACCTTTTAGGTAACTTTTCACCTCTTTCTTTGATAATTGTCATGTTTGTTCAGTCTTACCAGGACATTTGGGAATATAAATTGTTAATATAAACAGCCAAACAGACCAGAGCAATGATTGCACCCTTCTTGAATAATTAGAAGTATTAATTAATGGTAATCAGGCCTCTGTTGGTGGTTGACCCTGCTTTCACTATGGTAACCACAGCTCACAAACACAACAACAGCGGATGCTAAATAGCTCTGAGTGTGTGTTTTATTTCATCTGAGACAAGAGAAGCTTCTGTAGCTGGCAGCACATTAGTGTCTCTGCATTAATGAGAGAGGATGACGACACACATATACAGTTAAAGTCTCACTGAATGCCCAGGAGAGCTCAATTTACGGTGTCTGTGTGCTGTGGATGTATGTTGAAGGTGGGGACACACGATTAATGGACAATGCTTTTTAAAGGGCGCCATGGTAACAGATGTTGAGGAGAGTGTTTCTCAGTTCCCATTGTGCCAGCGTCTCACACACTTTAAATCACCACTTTCTGATGGAAGTGATTTAAAAACACCTTTAAGCTCAGCCTATGTGGTCTTTTTTTTCACATGCCAGTTAGAATAATAAGCCACTCCATCAAACTACTGACTTGATAACATTTACAGCCAATCAAGTCAGGTTACTGTTTTAGACAAAATAAATGTTTGTGTTTTTAACCATCTTTTGTAAGTTATTCTGACAAGTCTGAAACAACATAGCATAATCATTGAAGCATCAGTAATTTTAATAAAGCACAATTTTAATTTCAGACCCACTCATGCCCTGTGGTGCTATACTGCATTAGCATCATCTCTGCATAAGATCTTGTGCATAGAAGCATACATAAGGAAGACAGATAAACTGGCCTGCAAATGAAAACATGTTTGGTACTTTTTAATTCAAAGTGGCAACTCAGAGATGAGGATAAGGAAAACAGGATATAATGTTTACAAGTTACTAATAAAAGTTGCAGATATTTTAAACTTAGCAATGTCTATGCTAGATTTTAGACCCGCATTTGATGGAACAGATGGAAATATTACCAACAGTGCTAAAGGTTAAAGTCAAATTTATTTGACAAGTTCCAGTTCTTGTGGAAATAGAGTTTCACAGGGTTGAGTGTTTGAACCACCATCACCTTTATTTATTTATTTATTTTGAAGTCCAGATACCTACATTGGGGAAATTGTTTTAAGCAAAATAATCTTTTCCCTGCATTTTCGCCTAAACCACAAAGGTTTCTCTGTATAAGTTTTCAGGATATTTTGTCCAATTTCCAATTATTCTGACCTCTTCCTACCATAAAATTCATAAATATTTCCCAAGATATAGACAGCTCACACTGATATGAATAAAATGGAAGAAAGGTGAAATTAAAGTGGAACAATAGGAGCTTAATTTGAAAATCACGCACCAGAGAACAGCACTCAGGTGACTGACCCACAGATATGTCCAGCCATTGTGCTTGCGGTTTTCTGTTTCTCTCTTCATCTCCTCCTTTATTACTCATCTTTTTTTGTGCAGCAGGTTGTCCAGCTAATGGGTTAATTAGCTGAGGGAAGTACTCTGTAGAGGAAATGTCACAGTGGGTGGCTGCGGTTTGGCTTCTCGCACGGGAGGTTAAAGGTCGACGGTGGGTTTACTGAACCTCTTCTGCTTCCCCTTTTTGTGTTAAATGTCACAGAGGAGCCATTAGCTCTGCTGGGAGAAGATTCAAGTGGTGAACTGAAGGAGAGCTGTAGTTGCCGTAGCTGATGGACCTCACGGACCAATGAGATGCCTCACTGAGGCTGAGGTGATGCAAATCCAACTAGGTTTCATGGAAACATGATTCGTCCCGTCCAGGTTCAATGGCTGTAAAAGGGCACTGATTTATTTAAGGAATATGGGGAAAAAAGAAAGATCACTGAATAAGCTGTTGCTCAAATAAGCTTTTAGGCAATTAAATATATTGAAGTTCATTTTCTGATTGCTTTTAGAGTCCTAAACTGCTACTCTTTACATGGTTACTGGTTCCAATATTGGGTCATTTATGACTTTTCTTTGATAGTTTTACTGCAACAGAAACTCATGTGTTTCCATGACTTGAAACATAGTCATTAGAAAAAGTGAGCCCCATTATTGTAGCAGAAAAACAGTTGTTTTCTGTGTGACTTTATCAGCCTTTCATGTCACTAGTAAGGAGATTTGACGCCCTCTTCTTTATAAAACATTGGCATTGCTGGAATTACTCTATTCAGGCCAACCTTCAGTTGTCAGCCAGATGACCTGACATTTGAGTGTAGAGTACTTCAGGAGATAAGCAGTCTACTCACATTCCCTGCAAGATGTCTGGGTACTGTTGGTGCAAAACAAGCCCAAATGATCACACCTCCACCACCATGCTTGGTAGATGAGATGCTTGTGTTGAGGATTTTCGTTTCCTGTATCTAAGAACATTGTTCCAGAACTTTTCTTTATTAATCTTCCCAAACTGGTATGTTGTTTTTTTGTTTTGTTTTTTTGTAACTGTGTTGTTGTTAACTGTGAGTATACTAACTATAAAGTCTCAGATAGAGTCCTGGGGTTTTGTGTGGGCTTTAGACATTCATAGCTTGGGGTTATTTTGCTGGGATGTCTGTTTGTGGGGAAATTAGTAGCTTGAAAAGCATCTTTTAAGCCTTTTCCGACTTACGGGCAGCAACAGTTGCTGTTATAAAGTCATTGTTGATGTATTTTCCTGCTGGCATTGTGTAAACAAACACCTATATGTTTCAGAGCTGCAAACTGCCAAAGGTTCTGTATTAAAATATGATTAATTGGTTTCTTCGTTGGGACCTTACTACACATTACTACCTTAAATTATATGTAAGCAGCAATAGTGGAATTGAATATTTGGATTTGACTAAGCCCGCACCTTTCACATTTCAACCTGGATGCTGAATTATAATGAAATGTGTACTAACAGTGACAGCACGATACCTCTAAAATGAAACACCTTAACAGGAACGAAGCATGGCTTATTCCTCTTGCCAGTAATCACCTGACACTTTGGATTTCCCCATTTTTCCCCAGCATTTTCTGTGTTTTTAAGCAGCCAGACATGTGCACAAATGTTACTCTGTGGGTGATTGGCTCTGTGTGTGTTATAAAAGCACCAATCAGCATTTGTTATGAAAAAAAGCTATTGAAAAGGCCCCCAATGAGTGCCATTACAAAGGAACAGCAAACTTTGAGCAGCAGCAATCAGCCTCATTCTCTTTCGATGTGGCTCAAACGAAGGTGACGTCACAGACAGCAGCAGGGAGCTGATTGAACTTAATATAGAGGATTGTGTGTTGTGTTCCGTCAAGTTGTAATTTTAATGAACGGCGGGGAAAGGAGCTTTTACAATGGCACATTAACTGGGTTTTAAAATAATATAATCTAATCGTAAACATTAGTACTTCATGGGCTGGAATGTGTGGTTTCCAAGTCTGCTTCAGAAGAATAATCACAGACAAAAGCAACTCTCCCGCTGGGTGTAGAGTAAGATGGAAATTTCCTTTGTGTGGGGAACATACTCCAACACTTATTAGCAACAACAACACATGAAGGGAGGTTGGAAAAAAATTCTGTTTTTTGTTTTGTATTTTTTTTTATTTAAACATTTGAATGTGGCAAAGGTTGTACTCACTCATAAACAAATTGGAGTACCCAGATGAAAAGGTGGAATTGAAACAGCTTGTTTTGAAAAGTCACATGACCTTATCACAATGTTCACAGCGTCAGATTAAATGAATTAAAAATGTTTGTCACCTTTCATCAAATTTCTTTCAAATGTCTTTCATCATACTATACAGAAAATCTGTAGTGTATATAGAAAATCTGTATAGTGCGATGTGCAATTTATTAAAACTCTTTTACTCTCCCACTTCAAATAAAATCAATTGTAGTCAACTGCCTGTTAGATATTTCAGAATCGACATTTGCATTATCTAATCTCAGTATGAATGTTAGCAACACAATGTAGAAATTACTTTCTTCAGCAGGGGCCAGGATGCTGATCAGTGTTAAGGCGGTTGATGGATAAAGCAAAATACACAATAGCGGTAGAAAACCTGGTAGAGGTTATAAAAAACTTGAGATTTAGACGGAGGTTCAGCTTCCAGTAGGACATCAACTCCAGTGATACAGAAAGAGACAAAAGGGAATGATTTAGTTCAAAGCAATTTAACATGGCCCTGCATAAGTGAATTAATGCAGATGTTTAATCTACTCTACAAATATTGACAAAATTGGATTGTTATCCTTCACTGTGCACTAAGGTAATTGACAATAAGTTTTGGCAGATTTTTTTTTGTTTTGTTTTTCAATTTTCTTATTTGAAAAATTTCATAGCTCCTAAAACTTCTAGGTGCTGGACAAAAAATATCATCAGAAAACATAAAGACCACACAAATGGAGAAAAATCTCACAGCAACAGTTTTTGCCTGTTGAGTAAGCACCATAAATATCCCCGCTAGCATCGTCTCATCATTATCTCATCCCCCATCGGAGGAAGTTGAGAAAAGGCCATCACCGTTAGGACAGAAATACCACAGTACTGGAAATAGGCTGAAAAAAGTGACAGCTGGAACGGGCTCACACTTGATTTATTCTTTCTGCCTGTAGATATTCCACCATAAAACCATGTATTTTTAAAATGATCAACCTCCAGAGGTTAATTTTTCTTCTGATCTAAAAGGAGTGTGTGCTACTTTTTCACTGTGTAAATATACCTATAATTCTAATCATCTAATCAACTCATCATAATAAAAGCTTTGTCTGTTTTTCATGTTGCCATCCTCTACTCACCTTGGTCTGATTTGTTTTTATTCGCATTCTCACTGTATCTCCTCTGCTCTGCTCATCCTGGGATTCCTGTTGCTGTTGTCACGACAACATGTCGATTTTCCCTCTGGGATCAATAAATTCTATCTGATCTATATCAATAGATGTTTGCCGTCATTGTCTAATTAATTTGGCTCGTTAGCAGCAGGTAGCCATAGCAGATTACAGATATGATCAACTTCCTTCTCCTGAGGGAAGGAGTGCAACTCCCCCTCTGATTTCTAATTCAAGTGACCTCTAGCTTCTTGGTTGTTCCTTCATAACACCAATTTAAGAACAGTTAATTTCAAGCACTTTAATGCATCTTGATCTCTTGTTGTTCACCACTTTAAAGCGACATCCTGGCAAAAAAAAAAAAAAGTCATGTTGGTTAAGGCAATGTATTTTACCTCTGATAAAATACAAGTTTCTTGACTTACTTTGTGTTTTCTTTTAGTCATTCTTCTTGGATGTTTCCCAAGTGTCCCTTACATTTTGAGACCTGGCTCACATCTGGCTGTTTAGATGTACAAGACAGGATGAATGAGAGTTGCAACGTAAATATGCAGAAAGTTTTAATTCTGTGCAAATAATATTATGTTGATTTTGTTTTCAAACTTAGCTTTTACATATAAGGGAACATCCTTCATTTCCTACCTTCCTTAGCAATATGTCTGCAATATAAATGAGTTGAGTTGTGCTTTGTGATATGGACTTTTGCCCAGGGTGGCACTAATTAGGGGGAATACATCTCAGCTCTCAGTTGCATCCTGAATCACTTTTTGCATGCCTTATTGTATGTGCAGTTATTGGAGAGTCACTAATCACTTGTGTTTAGTCACTTGCTTCAGAGAATGAGGAGATCAGACTGAATTTGCAGTGAATCACACAGAGCATGTGAGGGTTAAGGCTTAAGCCTGAGTGTTTGACAGCGAGGCTATTATGCACAACCAAAAAATTTGATGAAACTGCATTTTGGACCATTTCTGTGAAATAAAAATTGTGCTAATGGGGAAATGCAACAGGGGTCGTGCAGAGATGTAGTGGTAGCGGGCCTGAGGGAGCGACACATTTTTAAACTGAATACATTTTTACAATGTAGCTCATCGCTATCAGTGTGTGAATGTGTGTATAAATGAGTTATTGACTGAATGCCGTGTGAACAGCTTTGGAGTCATCTAACTTGATATTGTGCTATGCAGGACATTTACCAATTATAAGAGCTAGTCGTTCACTAAGTGTTGTATGCAAGCACGTAAGTGGAAAGTTGAGTGGAAGGAAATATATTCTTTGCTAAATAAAACTCAATAAGACTCCATTTGAAAGCTGGTAATAAAAAACTCACATATTTTAGGACCAAATATTCCAAACACCAAATACCTACATTACAAAAAATGTGATAAGTCTTATTAATTCTGTAAGATGACTTTATGCTATGAATTAGTAAAAAAAACTACAGTCAATGAATTCAAACTCTTAAATAGAGAAAAAGAGGTCATCCTAAAAATGTAAAAATCCATTCTGACAAATTATTTGGTCACACTTTCTTTTGGCGTGTGGCATCAATATATCATTAGTTCAGACATTAAGTTGTTATAGATAACATATTGGGAAGTCACAGTCAAATGCATCTGCTTAACATGATGACAAATGACCAAAAACTACAAGTTCTAACAGCATCTGCCTCAAAATCCCAAAATAAATTTGAATGTGGAAAAAAAAACCTCATTAAAGCTTTCAAGGACATCTTGTGCTGAATCTGACCCTAATGTGAAGCATTTTTCTGTTTTGTGCATTTTTTTTTTTTGTTAATCTTGCTCAATTTGTGATCTGGAGCTCCAGCTCCCAGAAGGACAACAAGCCAAAAGATATGGAAAAATATCCTTAACTGAACCTAGTAAAATAATGATCTCTTTAATAAAAGATATCAAAAAATATATGTTCCAGAAACTGCATACAGTATTAATTGGATACAGTATCAAATTTATACAATTTTGTTATTTAGGTCTTCAAATTATATTAATTATATTTCCTGAACTTTGAGAGGGATTTTTGTCTTAGTGTGTCAATTTACAAGTCCAGTTTCATAAAGATATAACCCCTCCCTGTGATTAGCAGCCATGGAAAGTATAGCCTCCAACTATTCTAGAGAGTAAATGTAAATGGTCAGGATTTTTGAACATTGTATTGTTTTTTTTTATTTAATCTAATAGGACAAAAAACACAGTACTGTTTGCATAAAACCAAAACTCCTAGATATGTGTAAAATGTGAAAAACCTCAATTAGAACCATTAAAAATATACATGTTTTAAATTCACTAAATAATTAAGGCATTAATTATTATTTGTTCTTATACCTCTTGAGAAAGTCAAAGTTTTTATTTACAGAGTGACTGGACACTGATGAAAAAGTTATACTGTCTCAAATGATTGAAATATTTGGGACTCCGTTGTGCACTAAAATGGGTCAGGAGTACACATTGGAACGGTTTGAGCCATTGGCTGGACCTGCCGGCATCTGGAGGGAAACTTTTAATACTCATTCTGTCAAATGACTCATTTGTGAGCAGAAATTACAAATCATTTCTTAAGTTTCTCATTTAGGGTCCCCTGTTTGGTGCCTTACTTTTGTATATTGTACTGTTAAACTACTCCATTCATTGTTGAGAATTAATAATTCAATAATTCAGTTCAATAATTAATATCCTTATCACCTGCTTTCCATTTGTCCATGCGCCCCCTGATACCTTCACTTTGGAACACTTGGATTAATACAGTCCAACTTTGCTGAAACTCTGATTGGATGTTTCTAACAGCGGTTCTCTCAGGGACTTCTTTAAAATCAGTGAAGCAGAAACTTTTTTATGGCACAGTTTCTCTTTGTTTGATGATTAATGATGATTATCTGCAAAGGACTGTGCAGTTATAATGAATCTTGTTGTTCTTCTGCCAGGATAATTAACTTAATTTCCTTAACAGTGAGAGTCTGTCGGTGGGTTTCCTTCACACATGTTGCTTTCAGCAGGCTTGGTATGAACTTTTTCCACAGCTCCTGTGTGAGGGAATTTAGTCTGTTCAATTAATGCACATATTTCTATTTTAAAGTTATATGTAGTGCATATAACTTAGGACAAATGATTTTAGTTTAGGAAAAAAAACATGTAATCAGTCTGGGGGGGAAAAAAACACATTTTTCTTCTTTTTTCTCTATTTTTCATATCTAACATAATACTTAAAGTGAATCTATACTCCATACTTTGGTTGTGTAGAATCACAATATGCAATGTTGTAAAATCTGCATAAAGCACCGAAGGATTACTCGCGTTTTTTCTGTTCAGCAGCTTTGTTTTAAAAGTATATTTTTATAGGTTTTTACTAGATTTTAAAGAAAATGCCCAATTATATAACATACTTATTGACATTCCTGTGTATCAGCACCTCATTTTTCATACAGAAGCAGAAACAATGAAGCCTACTGTAGACAAAATAATAAAAAAGTTGATTTACTCTAATTTAAATGATGATCTATAATAATAATAATTCACTATTCAATAATTATTATTGATGTTCTATAAAATTCCTGATTAAGCAGTACACGTGAAGAGTAAATCGTAGCTGACTGTGATTACTTGTTTGGACAGATGTTGTTTATGGTGTTTAAAATCTGGAATTTAAAATAATCTTGAGACTAAGCATTTCTCAAGGTCAGATCCTATAATCTTTTCTCTGCCTCAGCTGTGTATTACAGCAGGAGGGTGATTGCTATTTATTTTACTCTTATTAAGAAAAGACTGAGAAGCCATTTTAGAGATGTTTAGCCTCTGCCAAACAGCTAAACTACCATTCATTGTTTGTGAGGTAAGACCAGATCAAGCTACAAGAGCCAGATCTTGTAGCTTGATCTATAGTTTGAGATTTGTGAAATAAACTACAGGATAATCATTGGGGAGATAAACTGGTTAAAAGAATAATTTCATAATTTTTTTTAAGACTTCTGTTGCGTGATCATGATCAACGAGAAAATGGATCTTGAAAAATACAGTCACGTGAAAACATAACGAGAACACAAACTTTTAATTCTCATATGTTGAGATATTGATGTTTAATATTTTCTTTTTGTCAATGTAAACGAAAGTCAGTAAATTACCCTTAAACAACAAAAATATAATTTTTACTCATTATGTCATATCTGTAGTTCTTTGTGTTTTAGGTTCTCACTTGGACTTGTATAATTCTTATTTTGAGTTGCTGATTATTGTTGTTTATGGTGTTCTATTTCATTCCTCTGCGTTTAGATTGTTTTTTCTTTCTTACGTTGTGCTTTTTGTGTATCTGTTTAGATTCTTACGCGAGTATTACTTTTTGGCTTTGGCTAGTGAGAGACGGCAATCAATCAATTCAGTACAACCAAAACCATTCTTTTCTACCCACATGTTTAGTGATAGCGAAATATTGGAAAATACAACAAATCTTACATCTACACACATGCAGTAATATATTTTACTGTATTTATTATACAACTAAGATTGTTATGTTACATGTAAATAAAATACTGCTTCCTTAAACATACATACATGAGCAAAATCTAAAGTAAATCTAATTTTATAAAAAGTTTGGACTATATTATATTATATTCAATTATATCTTAGATTAATTATCTTTTTTTAATGAAAGTCATAGCAAGGTTAATATTGGAATTGTCCTTTGGCTGTGAAAATGTACTTTTAAGATTTACTGGAGAACGGTAGAAAAACGTTGTGTCCACTGCTGATCTGAATATCTTTCTTTACTCGTTTAAAGCATATAGAAGTTGTGCTAATAAATGATTTATGTCACGTTTAATAAAGCAAAAAGAACAAATAGTAAAATATGGATTTTACTATTTATTTCCTAAAAGGTAATAATTAAAATATCTTTTAAAAATGTTATTTTGCTGCATCTACCTCCAATATGTTTAGGTAAAATGGCAGCATAAGAATAACCATAATTCCAAACAAAGAGAACTTTCCACTCTTTGAACTAACTCCACCAGCGTGATTAGTTTGAGAGCAGCAGAGGAAACAAGGAGAATACTGATGGCATATTACAGCTGATCAGGTGGACTCCACATAGGCTGCTGGGTTAATTTCTGACATGGATGCCGGGAAACGAAGTTGACCGCTGAGGTTTAAACTCCTCTAGAGACGAATGTCTGAAGTTTAGGAGGGAAAATAAACTGAGGAAGTAGACCAAAGGGGACCAACACAGCTGACGCTGTCTGTGCCACACAGTGGTTTAGAATATTTGTGGTTGTGCGTTTTTTCTGTTATATGTTTCACTGCGGCTTTGTTGCTTCTGATTCTGGGCATGTTCAGGCAAGACATGTTTCAGGATATTTTAGTTGCAGCTTCATTAATAACTCACCTTTTTGGATCACTGTATTTATTATACAACTAAAATTGTTATATTACTGAAGATTGGAGAAATTAGAAGAAGAAGGAGAATTACTTTATTCATCCCAGCAGGGAAATTATTTCGCAGTTACAGCAAGAATTTTTTATACACAGATTGACACACACATGACGGGAGCTGCGTCTGCAGGCAGCCAGCTGAGCCGGCGCCATTTTTGAAGGAGGACATGCGGCAAAGGTCGTCGGGACCGGAAGTCGAACCCGCGGACGTCGCGGGTCTAAGGCGTGGGGCGTGCTAACCCCTGCGCCACCACAGCACGCCCCACGCCCCCCAAATTAATGAAGAGATGTTAAATAGAGGAATAATGGCTTCAACATATAATCTTCTGATTTTGGTGAAAGTCAAAATTGTTAATGTTGGTAGTATAAACATCTAGTAGTAACATTGTGTTGATATTTTTGAGAGTTTGTAGCATTATTGAACCTTAAACAGCTGACACATATCACATTCTGAACAAGACTTGGGCAAAAGGCCTCCATCATGACTTTGGACTGAGCTGAAATAATATAGCCCTCAGATGATAATCCTTAGATTGCCAATAATCCGCAGCTCACAAAAACATACGTCTATGCAATGTTTGTGACCCTGAAGCTGTTACAAAACCAGTGACAGCTCTTCCATGAATGCCACCCCAGGCAAACAACTGTAGGAAACGATTTATTTACATGCATGTTAGCATATTTTTAATATTGTTGTTTAAATGAATCTTTCTCTTGTTTTGTTTTGTTTTTTTCCTCTCCCAAATGACCCACTCAGATTTTCAAGTAGACTGAGGTTCCGGCCTGTGACATCTTGTTGAAAGTCTCTTCTCTAAAAAATATAAATAGTAGGATTTGGAAAAGTATACTCCATATCTTTATGCTGGCTAAAGATTGTGCAGAAATGAGCAGTAGTTTGATAAGTGAACCAACTCAGAATGTTTCCACCAAATGAAATCTCATTCTTGAAGGTTTTTTGGTTCGTGCACAGAGGTGGTCTTAGCCTCTTTAGCGCCCTGGGCGGACCACCTTTCCGAGTCTGAAGTGAAATCACACCAAACTTCCCTCGTCTTAGGTTAGTTAGAATTACCAAAATCATTTATATTTTCTAAATGCCACAATAATGTCAGGGATCTGTTTTCTAATGTTTATAATAAAGACTGGTGTTCCCAGGCCTGTAAGCCTGGCATGTCCATCTTAAAGTCCTGATCTCAGTCCTATGGAGAAGTTGTGGGCAGATTTGCAAAGCTGTGTGTGAGTGAGGCGGCATACAGATCTCACGAAGATGCATCAGTTCTGTCATAATGAATGGGCCAGAACTCCAGCAAACTATTGTGAGAACCTTGTTTGAGAAAAACCATGAGGTTAGATCCAAGTTATACAGGTTAAATTTACTGCTACCAAACACAGACGACATGTATCTCAACTTGATTTTGAAGACATTAGTAAATCTCCATGTTCTTTCTCTCATTGATGTGGCATCACATGAGAGTGTAAGAGTGAGAAATTAAGATTTGATATCGGTCAATAATCAACCCAAAGTGTAATACTAGGCATAATAATAATAATAATAATAATGATAATGATAATAAATAATAATGAGACTGTAGTTGTACCATCTGCCATATCCAATAGTCTGGAGTTAGATTTTTTTTTATCATTTCCTTCTGTTTCAGTTTTTTTCCAGAATATTTTTTTATTTAAAGCAGAGTATGTGTTTTTTTTTTTTGTTTGTTTTGTTCGGAGAAGATCTTATTTTGTAATTCTAAAAACTCTCTTGTGTAACAATGGGTGTATCTGAGTGTCGTTTAGGTGAACATGAGAATAAATAGTGCTTCATAAAAAATGTTACATTACTTTTATAGATTAAAAGAAGAGGTATGAAAACATAAAAGACAGAGAGGGAGTTATTTGAAAACATTACCAAAAGAAAAATAGAAAAGAACTGTTCAGATATTGTAACCATGAGGGAAAAAGGATGAAAACAGATAAAAAAAAAACATTGCAGAATACACAAACAACTTTATAGAACATGCAACAGAAAAGAACATTTTAAAAACCAAAACTTAAAAAAACCCACACATAAAAAAAAACATGAAAATAATATAATAAGACAGCTGTAGAATCTCAATGTCAGTCAAAAGCTCCTTGTGGGGGGAGGCTGCAGTGGGAGAAGAGTGGGTGTCTGCATTCAAACACTTTACAGGAAAATAAAGGACTAAGCTCTGCACCACTCAACAGTTCAAGACAGACTTACTTAAAAATATAATTTTTGGTCTTTTAGTGGTTATTGTCTGTCATTTAATAATCTGGGTATAGTTTACAAAGTTTTACAGTTATTGATTATTTATAAACATCTTACCTGTTGAAGTATTTGTGATTGTGTGTTTTGCTTTGTGTTTATACCTCTGGATTTCTTTCATGTCTACTGTTATTTTATAGCATTTTTATTATGTATTTGATGCATGTTGGTGTGTGTTTATATAAAGCTATATGTCTGTTTTTGGATTTTGAAAGGCATACTTAAAAATGTAACTATATGCTATTTAACTGCAAACAATATGGCAAAAGGTGTTCTTCAAACAAATGTGTTTATTTCTGATTGTTTTTATTTTATGAGTATGGCTTACAGCTAATGAAAACCCATAATTCAGTTTATTTAAAAAAAAATAAAAACCAGAACATTTTAAAATTAAAATTAGGTTTTGATAAGATATGCTATGTTCTACACAGTCATAAGATCTTGCTAGACAGCTGTCCAGCAGGAAAATGTCATTGCTTTAAACACTTGCTGTTTAAAGAGTACTTCAGCAAGCATGCTAGTATGAAGTTGAGTGGAAGAAAAAACTGTGACATTACTGAGTTTAGTTGGAAACATAAAATGCTCATTGATGAAATTTCAAGAAATTTCATTTTAGGACAAAACTTCTCTTGCATTTAATATCCTGTTGCAAGTATTTGAACAGCCCCCTGTCCTTGATTCACAGACAGCTTAGTGTGAATGGAAAGGTGAATGGATGGAAAAAGGGTGGTCGATAAAAAGCCACAGTACGAGCTCCCATCCTCACACACAGCAATATACAAGACATGAACTGCTGTTGTCACATTATTTATGCTAAACAACTCCAGAACCAGAGGAAAGTAATCTTGACCTTACTTGCCTCGGCTTTTCCTTTTACAGCTGGCATGAAACATACCAGCTGTATTTAGGGGTGTTTTGGTCATGAAGGAGGACAATGATCCAAGCCCACCAGAAAGTCCACATCTCAGTGGCTCATACAAATAAACAATGCCTCCCTCTAACCCGCCATCACTCCCAAATGGGAAAAATGAACCTTTTGAAGAGGTCTGGTGAATGACAGGACCTAAGTCCTGTTGAAATGTTGTGGCATGACCTCAGCTCGCTCAGGCTAAGAACTAAATAAATAAATGAAAAAAAAAAAGAGAAAAGAAATAAAAAACAACGTGGCTTACTTAATTAAAGCAAATCTGCAGAGAATAGTGGGCCAAAATTCCTTCACAACAATGTGAAAGACTCATTGCCAGTTATCGCAAATGTTCGATGGTTGCTTTTCCTGCCAAGGGTTGCATAACATCTTAATAGGATTATGGAGCAATTACGTTTTTATATATTACAAAATATCTTTTGGATATCTATTTATCCGTTAATGAATTAAATCATCGTTTTAAAAATTGCTTTTTAAGTGTGACAAAAATCTGAAGAACTGTAAGGGCGCTGAAGCTGTTTTTCCACATCAATATAATGCATGACTTTTGCATTTTGATTCAGTTCATATTTCTGCAGTATTTTATGAACTCTAGTGCTTTGGTTTATAGTTCTGTAGTCTCCTGGGATTCTAGCCAGACACTTGTCAGAGAGACCATAAAAGTAGAATAAATTCTAAAGAATGAGCCTTTTTCTCTTTTTTTCCCCCCCTAGCTGAAAGCTCCATTTGGATTAAGTCTGTAAGCAGATGCGCTGAAACCTAGGCCCCCCATATGAAAAAAATCATAATCCATATGTGTTGTTTGTGATATCACGGCACAGTAAAGCTGCTTTGGTGCGCAGTCTCTTTTGCGCCGCTTGCTGCGCGGGGTTCGTGCGGCGGCCGCGGCCATCAGAATATCCAGATTATGCGTTTTACACTCTGGTTCGCGCTCTCTCTCTTTCGCCTGCGCTCCGCGGCAGCATAGGGAAAGGAAGAAGAGGAGGAGTAAGAGAGCCGGAGCTGCTGCCACTTGCCGCCTTTAGGTGGCGCTCAGAGCGCAGAAGACGGCGGCTCTCCTCGCTCTCCGCACTCGGACAGAGATGCAGGCAGAGCGGCTGCAGGACAGGTGACAGTCCGGAACGCTCTGCTCGTAAGCACGTGTGTTCGGCATCAAAGCTTCGATACCTCAAAGTTTATTGTAATAAAGCTCGTTATAAAAGTGTGGAAAAAAGTGAGGAAAAAGAAAAAAATAAAGCAGGGGAAATGTTGGAAAATCCATGAAGTTGATGAAGAGGATGCTCGCTCCGCCTCCTCCCTGATGGGGGAGTGTATAATGAGTGTAAGGGTGAGGGAGGGGGAGAGAGAGAAGGAGAGGGAGTGAAGCGCGAGCGCACTGGTTTGGATTCACTCCACTTTCTCATCACTCACGGTGCAGCCGCGCGACCTGCTCCGTTCCGGACCGCGCGAGGACCAGAAACTGGACCAGAGGGGACCGGAGAAATCCTGCGTTACTAGCAGCTTGAACTCTTTTTCCACTTTTTTTTTTTTTTAGAAAGTGTGTAGGGAGAGAAACGGGTAAGATTTTTTTTTTTTCACCGTCCCGGTGCTCCGTCCACATCCAGCACCTCCACCCTAACTCCCTCTTCATCCCGCAGAGAGTGTGCCACCAGCGGAGGATGCAGCTGCTTCCATCCGGCCGCCGGTGACGCTTTCAGGGGTCCGTAAGTGAGTCCGGCCGTGCCTCCGGAGAGCGCTGGTCACGACTGAATAGAAACTGAGAGAAACTGGAGGAATAACTACAGCCGTGACTGGATTGTTTGATTCGCCTCTGAATCCTTTTTTTTTTTTTGTTCGTTTATTTATTTTTCTTTTTTAATATCTATCTATATATATTTTTTACTACAACCTTGTGGATTCTTTATGATAAAACAATTTTTGTCCTGGAGCGTCTGCGTCTGGATACCGCGGAGGAGCGAGAGCCTGTAGCCGGCGTTGGAGCGCCCAGACCTGGGTCTTTAACTCGATCCAGGTAGGAACTTCACATTACTTCACTTCAGGTCTCATTATTTCACCTGTACGTGGGTAAAAACCTCTTTGAATCAAACTAGTGCATCCGGGACGCGATACGCACCATCATTTGCCCAGGCGCACTCACTTTGTATTCCATTTCGCATGAAGGCACACTTGTGCCTTAATTAAAGAACATACTCTTCAGGGGACAGATCTGTTTTAAAAAACACTTGTTGATTAAAAAAAAGAGAGAGAGAGCGATAGAGAGAGAGAGAAAGCCATCCTACCTTCTATGTTCTTCGTGTAATCTCCTTTGATGGGTTTTTTACGTGTGTTACACTACAGAGCTTATTGATCTGTATCGATCCCCTCCGTCCTCAGCATTACCTCCCCGTTTGTCAGTAATAAAACACAGCTTCCTCAAGCTTTAACATTTCTCAAACTGGGGGAAACTGTAACAGTGCTCCCAAAGGGAAGAGCAGCGGAGTCTTTTTTTTCTATTTTGTCCAAATGCGGGAGATATAGTTATAATCATACATTTGGGTCCATTTAGCTTCATGGGGGGAGGTAGGGGAGCTTTTTAATGCTACTAGGAAGTCCATTCAGCCAGAGGTGCTCATAAACTCCCAACAAAAGCGCATATCTCTGTGCACCTGAGCCCCCCACTTCCACCCCAAGAGCACCTGTGGCATCAAATTTACCACCCTGTGATGCTGCTCTGCACAGAGAGGCAGAGAGTTTCACTCGAAAGGTGGACGAGAAGGAACGAAACATCCGCTATGTCTCATCTGCAGGGAATCTGGTCCATCCGGTGCCTCTGGTTTCCAGCCTCCTCCGCCTTTTCCCTCTGCTGTGGCGGAGGGAGAGAAAGAAAGAGGGTGGGCGTATGTCCTGCTGATAGAGAGAGAAAGAGAGAAGGGAATGAGGGAGGGGTAGTCGGGTATTTACATGCAAACTGCATCTGCTTGGCACACACAGAGCAGGAGCAGCGAGCTCTGCGGTCAGCTGTGGCGCCTTTGAATTTTTACAGGTGGCCAACCCTTCACAGGGATGTAATGCCTTCCTATGCATGGCCTTTGACCCCGTTTCCTCCTTCATCTCTTCCTTTTCTTGTGAGCCTCCCCCCACACAAGCTTTCAATGCTTCTCTTGAAACCCTAAAACATCCATGCATTCAGCTCCAAGTCCAGGGGCAGAGCTGGTCTGGCAGGGATATGTGCACCAAGTGCTGATTTCCAAAATCTGAGCAGTGTAAATCCAGCATGAAGCGGCTGAAGGGGTGAGAATCTAGTTTGGGATTCAGTAGAATGGTCTCTCTGACCCTCCCGGAAGAAATTAAAGAAGAAAACTATTAGGAAAACATGTCATTATGATATTGTTCTGACACTGACTGAGATGAATCCACATTTTCGTACCTTATCATCTTTTCTTTCACCGTAAACGTCAGCGTCTCAGCCACTAAAGTCTCTATCAGGTGTTTGGATTAAGTCATGCAGTGAGTGAATGCAATGCATTTTAAATATAACAGTGTGCCAGAAGTTGCATCAAAACAGGATTTTACAATTGTGATGTTACATAGACTGATATTGTGATTTCACACAATTTTCAACTCTTAGAAAAACAACAAATAAAACATTTGACACTTCTGTTTGAACACACGGCACTAAGTGTCTTGGTGGAACTTCTTTAGGGTGTTTTTTTTTTTTTTTTTGTGAAAATGCTCTTCCAGCAATCTGTGGAAACAGAAGCTCCACAGAAACCTCCGAGGTTCAGACGAACCACAATCTTTGCGTTATATTTCCCATGTCTGCCGCTTCAAACTGATATTTAATCTTTGGGATCCGTAGTGGATGTGAAGATACTCTCGGTGAGGTTTGCGGCTGGTATGGATGGCGACCCTGCCATCACCCGAGCTCCTCCCGTTGCCGTCGCCGCCGTGTCGTAGGGCTGGGTTTGAGGTTGGGATCCCAAGCTCTGGGATTCCTGGCTGCCTCCTCTAATTTAGAGGCGCGTCTGTTCCGCTCCGACCACTTAAACAGATACGGGCTGATTCCCGGGGCCCTGCAAGCGGGGTCGAGGCGAAAGAGGATTAGTCTGAATGGAGGAGGAAGAGATGGGAGGTCGAGCGGAGTCCGTTCTGTGCATTTCTCCGTAAAAATTGGAGATCTGAGGGAGCCTTGTTGTTAATGGGCGTCATTAAACTGGGAGCTGGCAGAGTGGAAATGGGTTTAGTCTGTCAGATGAAAGCACTCGCACACACATACACACACACACCCTCCCTTTTCTTTTCCTGCTCAGGAGCAAAAAAATGCTGTCCACGCTTCAGACTTCAGAGATGTCATGGCACGTTTGCCTTCTTCTATGGTTCAGGTAGAGAGAACAAGAAAACCCAAACTAAGAACAATCTCACACTTGTTCACTTTGTCTGTCCAGGTAACAACCAGTTGGTAGACTGATGCAGGCGTCAGGTGTCGATGTGTAATCCATGAGTCACATTTCTGGCATCTCAAAATCCGGTCGGAGGAGACATACAAGGAAATAAGTCACAACAATGGGAGAATTGCATTTGAAATTATGAAATACAACTGGTTCTTTTTTGATTGAGATCATACCCTAAGATAAAGGATGATTCAAGGCCTTTTTTTTCTTATTGTTGTACTGTAAGCTTTGTTTTTAGATGTTAGAAATACATGGATCAAAGCTAAGATTAGACGAAATACATGTCTTTGGTTCCAAATACCATAGAAAAGTGTAAAACGTGAACATTTCGGAAGGATTTATTAAACATGGTCTACAAATCTAGAAATATAGATTTTTCTTCTGACAAAAGCATTTTCTGACCTGGCGAATAATGCACTCACTTTCATGCTGGTATTTCATGCCAGACCTGATTATTGCAGGGTTTTTTAATAATCTTTCCATCAACTCTGGTGCATAGTATAGTTGTAGCTATTTGGTAGCCATCTTACTCACAGAATTGTGTTTTACACCAGCAACAACAATATTTTTTGAGAAAAATGTAAACCACTTTCTCACTTTTTTCTGCTCCTGGGTTTGATTATTAATATGCATTTTCAAATCAGATGCATTTGAAGCTCACATACGTCAGCAAAACAGAGTCAGAAGAGGTGAAACTATTCATATTTTCTCCTTGAGTCAACGGTAAGACAAAGCTGAAAGCTGCAAGTGTAAAATGCCGTAAAATGCAGCCTTATCGCGGCTTCCTCCTGAGAGAAAACTGCCTCCGCTCGGGCTGTAAGATGCTGGTTTCATATGAGACTCTTCATATTCAGCTTCATTTTGAGTCCATTAGGATGAAGAGTGTAGAGGCGACAGCTCCATTTGGGTTTTTCTCGGTGTGTTTTTATAATAAAAATTGTAGATATGCCCCCCTGCCACAGTCTGCACATTACTCCCGCTGCAACCCTTCCAGCTCACATCAGTGGGTAAAAACGCTGTGGGTTCACGTCACAGAGGCTTTATGTCAGCCCTGAAATGTGCTGCACTCCTCGGTTTCCTCTCTAACAAGGCAGACAGAGTCGCGGTGGGAATGTTACCTGATGGTGGTGCTAGAAAAACTCTTCCATCCAACATCTTTTTGTTTTTTTCTTTTTACTTCCCTCCTCTCTGTTCAACTCAAACACATAATCATGCACAGCAGCTACATCTGATATCATCATTGCTGTTGCTCTTTAGAAGCACAAATCCTCTAGAGGGAATCGTAAACATTCTGCTAATTCGATGCAGCTCCTTCCTACAGAGATGCTTCTCCGGTGGACTGATGGACACACGTTCATGCTTCCTGCTGTAAGTGGAGCTGAAAGCCCGACCATCCAGACTCTATTGATTATTTTTTCCTGTTGGTTAAAGGCAGTGAGACCTCGCGGCCTGCTCCCACTCTGAGCACCAGGTGTCATTTCACGCTGTCACACATCGCTGCGTGTTTATATTACATGATTCAGCTGAAGCATGAATCATTGATG
Organism: Xiphophorus maculatus; assembly: GCF_002775205.1. NCBI lineage: Eukaryota > Metazoa > Chordata > Actinopteri > Cyprinodontiformes > Poeciliidae > Xiphophorus > Xiphophorus maculatus. The sequence goes on along the minus strand of NC_036465.1, from coordinate 12,953,641 downwards.
CATGTAAAAGAAAAACCTGTGAGAAATGGTAAAGAACGGTGTCCTCCAGGATCTTCTGATTGGTTCAAACAGTTTGAAAAAAAGTTGTTGTTTTTTTTCTTCTTTGGTAAACTTTTTGGATTAAAAGTTCTGTCATTGTTCTTGTTTAAATATATCACCGACTGACTTTTTTTCGGATTCTAGGAGTGAAACTTTAAATTGCAACATGATTAATGTTTTTTCTCATAATAGGTAGAGGTAAAACCAAAGTATGCACAAATAACAAACCACTTTATTATTTTAAAAGTTAAAACTCTTATTTTTTCTTTTATACTTTATTATTAATATCTTGCCTTAAGATATATCCATCCATCCATTATCCATCTTACTTATCCTTGTGGAGTTATGAGGGGTAACTTAATATAGACTCCATTATTTTCAACACTGTCAAAGAATTTCTTATTTTGTATGTTTGACTATACATTAAGGTATAAAAATGTTTTAATGGCATGTTTTTGCCATTCCGATTCATGACCACGTTTAACCTTTTACAGAGAAGCAGTAATGTTTTATCAAGATATAAAATCAGTTTTTACTTTGAATACCAAAAGTAAAATGCAAAACACGATATTCTTCAGACATCCAAACATATGAACATTGCAGATAGATATTTGCCATTTTTTAAGTTGCTTCTAAATCCTGTACGACTTGGTAAAAAAAAAAAAAAATTCTTATCTGTTTTGCAATGTTCAAAATTTTTTGTATCATCTGAACATTACACATACAACACATCACTTTGTATACAGAAACTCAAAGATTCACACTAGTTCTGCTACTCATTTCCGATCCTCTGGTAAATTTTGTACAGCCTGGTAATAGTTTATGTAGTCGCTGATTTTTCTGAGTGTATAGAATTGGATTTGTTGAGTTTTGATACGATTTCCTATGAAGAAAGCCTATCTAAGTTTTTTTTTATTTATTTTTATTTCTATTCAGGTCTATGTTTTCTGTTTTTCATTATCTGATGATTGCAGCCACATACTGTAGGTGTACCCAAAATTAGCTTTTATTTTGAAAATGTAATTCTTCATGTAGTGCTACTTTTTTTTATATTATTCACCAGTGGACAGCTGAACAAAGCTGAAATATTGGACCTTTTTTAGTTTGTCTTATGTTTGAAGAAAAACAAATATTCTTTTTATCCAAGTAATTGCATCGTTCCTTGAGTTTTTGTCATACTACTTCTACGAATAATGACATACGTATTTCTGTCTCACAATACAAACAGCTTACCTTTAAAACCAGTGTGTTGACCTGACCAAATGTACATTTGGAATCAGTTTACTGCTTTGGATGTTATGCAACAGCATAACAACAGCTGTTACGTTGAGTTTCATAAATTCAGGCTCAGACTGTTGAGTCTTTAGTGTCACGTCAGATCAGGAAATGCAACTAAATCACAGAATCTGAAATGGTCCAGGAATTGTTTTTGTATTCAAATTAAATATAAGTGTAAACATTTAGAATTTGGATTCTAAATAAACCTCCAGACAAAATCACTGATTTGAAAACATTCATCGTTGTTTGTTCCGTTTTCAGTTAGTGTGTTAGATTTATCATCCCATCTGCAGCTGCTGACGCTACCAGTGAGTTTATGAAACCAAAGGTTAACACATCCTGTCAGTGAAGGGTCAGGCTTTTGATCCTGATACTGGTTAGTCCTGCTGCCACTCCCTGGAGCAGGACTTTCAACTAGACAGATAGAAGACAATAAAACACTGAAACCAGTAAACTCTTTACCCATTAGTCATGAATCAGAGCCTGTGTATGTCCGGCTCATACTAAACTGCTATTGTGCAGTGCAAGTGAAGACAGTCACTGCGTTTGTTGTTCACATTCTTTCCCCTCTTGATAATTTTCATTGTTTTCTCAAGGTATGGACAGAAAACCATCTACATGTAGCAGAGGACTTGTCAGCAAGTCTGATGAGCGAGATTAACTTCTCACTGTCAAGCTGAAAAACTGTTTTATTACTTAGACTGAGTAGCAGACCTCCAAACTTATTAGCATAATTGTCCCCCTGCTCATTCACTAAGTCAAAATTTACAACTTTTTAGTATCTTGCAGCAGCCTGTGTGTGCTAAATTAAATTTACATTTCTGTGTGTATAACAGTAAAAGTAACCTATAGGTTCCTCATCCCTCTGCTTCATCGAATCAGGAATTATTTTTAAATCAAAGCGTGACATTTCCAAAGACTTTTACCTCGGTTAAATTACATTTGGTCAGAAAGACTAAGCTGTGAGTGTGTGTTCATTTGGATCAAACAAAGGTATTGAATGAAGTCAGTAGAGTGAAATGCTCTCTTTTGGAAAGAGAATGGACCACACACACCCATCTTGCATAACTGTGCAGATTCTGTCCATCTGAGAGCTGAAAACACCAAAGCATTTTTTGCATATCTGCGTGTGTGTGTGTATGTGTAAGATGTTTACTTCAGGTTGGCAGCACTAAGAGGTACACACACAAACTGGTTTTAAAACACTCACCTTCGAGATGGAAACTTTTTTCAGACTGGAACCCAGTTTGGCCGTGAGCCACCTGCTGCGAGGTGCCAGATTGTCTTCCATAATAGTTGTCACATTTTCATGGTGTGTAATTGGTCTCACAGCGTTGCCGAGCACATTAGTGCAATTAAAAACGACACCGGGGATTATTCAGGCTTTTGTGTAACACAGATGACTTTCTGTCACGCTCACGCAGCTTCACTTTAAAGTGATTTTCTGCAGGAAAAACTGCTTCATTAATTGGCTGAAATAAACAGAAACTGACTTATGACCCTTTATGGAGAAGGCTTTATTTATAGCTTCGTCAATTAGTCAACAAAATACTGAACTGGAGATATTGTTCCTTTTTTCCAAGGACAGCTACCATTTAAAACAAGCTACGTTTCCTTTAATCTGAAGTAGATTTAATATTGACGCCTTATCTTTGTATTTCTATTGGCGAACAACTTGTTGAAAGGTTCTGCATTTGGTGGGGCATGTTTAAAGTCAGACATGGGGGCGGTGGGATTCTTGTTATGTAGATGAGGTGGGCTTGACTTAATGGGACGGTCCAACAGACAGGAGAGTTACTGGTTGGATTCTTTAGTTTCTACTCGCTCAACATGGTGCAGATGCAGCTGGGACTGCATAGGAGTGAACAGCTTGTATTAGATTATATTTAACAAATATCCAGCACTGGAGACCAGTCGGAGTGGATTGTAGGAGACTCACTACAGTGATCAGGTGTTGTAGAGGTTTTTTTTGTATTTTTTAGTTTCTTCAGTTATAGAATTGTAGCACACGTTTGCAATATGTTTAGTGTGAAAGTAGCAACTGTTCATAAGCTGCAAAAATAGTATTTAAACTGTCTCTCAGTAGAAAAATTTCAATTGTTGTGCATTGCCATGGTTTCAAAAATGTATGTTCTCACATTTCCAAATTTTGGTATTGACTTTCTAAGAGGAATTTGTTATTTTATATGTACAATTTAAAAGAGATTTCATGGATGATTGGATGTATTGGACACCTAAACCTACTTAGCCTTCTGTTATCCGAGCTGGCAAAACAAAAGTATGTTACACCATTAAATGTTTAAAAGGTAAACAGATTCATTTTGGGCATCTCAGATGTTAGAAAAGTGCTGTAAATTAACCCGGCGAGATTGGTAGTCAAATTTAATAGAGTGAAATGTCAAGTAAAAGCATAGGTAATGTTTTGTTGAAACCTTCTTCATCTTAATCATCACCTTTTACATTTATAATAGGCTTGATGATTAATTTATTTTACCGCATGCTTTTGAAGGTTGACTTCTTTCACGATGCTCTCGGATTTAAAGGTTGCTGTGCAACATCTACTCAGTTCATGGTTTAAATTGTTGCTTCATTTACCATATATTATAGTTTAAATCTATAATTATGAAGATATTTCATGGTTGTCCAAAATATTTTTGAGTTTGTTTTGCTGACATTAGGCTCTATAAAGTATGTTTTTTTTATGATGCATATTATTTTACACTTTGTAATCCCGATCCATTTGAAACATCTTAGTCTTCCAACAAAGTTTAATGTCTCAGCTTTACATTTTTAAAGGGACTCTGAAATATTGAGCATATCAGGTTTGAAGATCTTTGATGGCTAGTCCATGCTGAGATCAACTAAGACTTGAGTTTATCAAAGTAAAGTTCTTTGGGTTTTGTGTCTTTTTGTGTGTTTTCTTAAATTCAATATGAAGCCGTACTATACGGGTATCACAATTTACAATTTGTTTGAAGTGGTTATCTTCAGCCTTCTGAGATCTGGATCTGGAAGCCAAACTATTGACAATTATTGTCAATAGTTTGGCTTTAAGAAGTTACTTCGTTTATAAGTCATCTCATTTAGAATTTATATTGTAAAAGTGATTCCAGGCTTGTTTTACAGTATTTAGCTTCTATTTAAATACTGTAGAGATTCTAGTTTCAGTGTCATCATTTAGTTACTATTTGAAAAAAAGTGGGGATATTCCGGTATAACAGCAGCAGCTGGATGACATAGGAGAATGGAAAATATCTGAATGTTTGAGAGACTATTTTGATATTTGAATTTCGACCTGTGTTTTGCAAAGCAGCCGTTTCACATCCTTGTCCATTTTGTATAGATTCAGGACATAACTTGCTGTGTTGAGAGTGAACACTTCAGTTAGCCGTTTTCGGTATAAGTTGTTGCCTCACTCATAAAATATGTCAGTTAATAATTTAAACTGCTTCACAGTTCTGTTATAATAAAATATGTTTGTTTTTTCCTCTGAAACTGTGATTAGAATGTTATGAACTGGTTTTGAATGTTTTCTGAACTTCTTTTGCCTTTTGAAGGATGTAAAATGAACAATGTGATAAAAATAAAATATATTTTTTGACAAGTTAAACATCCTTTTAACGTTAAAGATACCTTTAAAGGAACCAAATCTTTGCTAATCTTAACACGTTGAAGAATTTGGGGGATTTTAGTTTATTTTTTGTAAATATTATTTGACTAAACACTCACCATGCTTTCCCGTAACATGCTTCGTGTAATTTTGATTTTGATTTTTAGAATTAAATATCTTAGAATTTTCCAGTACCCCGCCTCTCGCCCGGAACGTTAGCTGGAGATGGGCACCAGCACCCATCCCGATCCCACTAGGGACAAGGGTGTACAGAAAATGGATGGATGGGTAGAATTTTCCAGTTGGAAATCTTAAGTTTCAGCTGATGTTCACAGCTTTACCTTTGCTTAATGTGACGTTCTGCAGTTAGAGTCTCATCCAGTGGGAGGTGGACTTGTAGATCCACTCTCAGCTGGGGGGCATCAGGGCTGTTAAGCTGCTTTGTAATGTACAGATGATTGCTGTCGTGGCACACCCTCTCTCTGTGTTCCTCTGGCTCTTCTATTGTCAGTCTTTGTCTCTCCACCGGCTCGGCAGCAGTTAAAATGGCTGTGAGAGTCAAACAGTCCTCACACATGGAAATGTTACTGCCAGCAGCTAAATGGGGGGAGCCTCCTCTTCCTCACCTAAAAAAACACACAGAGGCTGCTTGGTGACTTTTTCTGTGGGAAGAAGACAGGCTAGATGATCTCTGATCCCATCCTGTCCCTTGAGGAGACAACTGCACATACTACATTTGAACAAACTTGTTAACATAAAATTCCACCAGCAAACAGGAACTCATTTGCACTCTCTTGACATTTCGACCAACAGTTTTTCTCACGACCCAACGTTATATTTGCTTTCTGTATAAACCCTCCGAGACGATGGCAAGAAATAAACCAGAGACTAAAAACTAACCTTAGATTTATCTAAAACCTGCCTATCGTCTGCTTGCATTGAAAGAAGTGTATTTCTAAATATATTTATAAGTTTTCACAGCAGCACACTTGCATTCAGATTCAACAGACTGGGTCTCTCTTTTGTAGCTTAGCCTTGAATTTGCAGAGCAGCTGAATATAAAAAAAAACAAACAAAAAAACAGTCGTCAACTGTGGGTTAAAAAGTCAGCACTGATTCAGACAGCTAGTGGTTATAAAGAATGTGCAGCACTTCACCTGCTATTCTTAAGAGATGAAGTTGTAATTTTAGTGCTTTTTTACTTTCACACATTAGGTTTCCAAAGTTTCATTTGGGAAAAAATATGTATCAGATTTCAACAATGGTAGATTCGTGATTTGGAACTGCAAAACAAGAGAAGTTTGTTTTCTTATGTTCCTCTGAAGGTGACGAGCAGCAGCAGCTCAACGTTTCCTGTGTTTATGTGTTCAGCTGTTGTAGTAAAGAGTCAACTGGAGAGCACCAGCCAAAAGCAATTGGTATTTATTGAAATTCCAATGGAATAACAGTATATTTAGTGTTTTTTATTAGACATTGCTTGGTATTAGATTTAGAAGGCATGAGCTTGAGCAAAAAAATGTTTTATGGTACGGAAGCAAAATATTATGTCTGTCATGATGAGATTGATTTTAATTTAAAATAAGTTTCATTTCTCACTACTGTTGCCAATAAACATTTAAATATTGCAGTATTGTTAGTTTTGGTAGAGAGCTAATTTATCAATATTTTAATTTTTTATTTGCTTATGATGTTTGATGGCTTCTTGTATAGAGAAGAAGCCATCAAGTACACAGTAATAAAGAACCTGAATGCTTAAATTCGAAAACTGCCTAATAATCAACAATGACAACTTTAAACTATGTCAACATTACCAATTAAATAAATGTATTTATGTTTTTTACTTGTTTTTAAAATAATAATGCCAGCCTGCACATGGAGTAAGTTGATTATTTCAGCTTGAGACACCTTTGACCGTGTAGCTGGGTAACAATGTTTGTATATCTTATTCTTGACAAAATTCTCAGAAGCTTATTTTATTTTATTATTATTTTAGGGAATTTTCTCTCTTTAGCCATCATAAACAGTGGACTGACAATTTAACTCAACGCATGGGTAAAGTTAGCTTAGCTACATGGTCAAAGAAAACGTTGCTCTTTCTAGCGTCTCTTCATAAGAAGAGTTTTGAAAGCAAAACATCTGAAATTAGTTGTAGCTTAAAACCAGCACCAAATGGAAAATGAATTCATAAAAATCTCAACCTTTTCCGCTAATAGTATTGTTTATTATTGTCTGTAGCCTGCAAGGTGAATTTCATGTTTTGTTGCTATCTCTGCTGCTGGTTCATATTTACATACTGGCAAAACATGAGGGCACTTTTAAATAAACTGGCTTTGGGAATAAGCAGCAGGTTGAGCTTTCATCTAGAAACTCAAGGTAATCTGATGCATATTTTACTGCAAATTTACTGAAAGACCATCGCTTATTGATAAATCTTGGATTTGGCTTTGTTTCCACAGCAACATGTAAAATGCCGTTGGGTCAAGGATTAGGGAGTCCGTGGTTTCTGACTTTTTGTGGCTCAGGAAGAAAATGTGCGAAAACAAACACCCATTTCACACTGTAAGGCACACACTCACATTTACAGTCTTTCATGGGTAATTAGGTTTATGTGTGTCACAGAGGTGAGCCGGGTATCTGGTGAGCTGCACCCACGGCAACAACAGTGTCAAACATTTGCTGCTTTCAACATCACAGTTGATGTTTCTTGACCTTTTGTGACTGTTTATATGCACAAAGCAGTTTCTGCCTGATCTTTTTTCTCTTTTTGCCCAAAGCTGATTTTTACACTTTTTGTCTCCGAATGGTCTAAAGTTTCAGCTTTGCCGTGGCATGAAACAAGATTGTAACTGAAGACACTTGTAGCTCAGTGTGGATATTACTAACAGTCTGTGTCATACCTTTTAGTGAGTAAGCTCCTTGTTTGATGTGTAAACAAATTGTCAATGTTGGCAACCGTCCACAGGCACTTGGAAAACAAACCTCAGGCAAAAATCAAATTACAGACTAAAAACGTGATGATGCACACATCTTGTTTATAGCGGAGCTGATTCACTGAATAAAACAGAGCCCATTTCATGCAACCAAATAACCCCTCGAATTTTTATAATTCATCAAATTTTCTGAATGAATATCAGACACATCTCATAAAAACACAATTCCCTCAGACTTAAGGACATAGCTAGTAACATTCAGGTTCTTTAACATTCCAAAATGTCAGTTTTATGAAAACATAAAGGCAAATAAAAAATAAAATCTGGATCTTTGATTAAATTATGGACATAACTTGTGCTATATTTTATTTAGAGGGTCTGATCTTCATTAAAAGCTGCTGAATACTGGTCACAGTTGACATTAAAACAATTGGGCCATGGTTAGTCAGCGTTTGGTTTATTTTGTTTAATTTATGTTTCCATTATTGCCTCACCAACCAAGCTTCAACTACATTTAAAATTGGTGTTTTAAAATCAAATTTGTGGTGTTAAATGTTCAAGGGAGGCAGGTCTGTGGTGTAATGAAATGCTTTACATTCAAAGTCATTTTTGTCTTTATTTTCTTTGCAGTAGCCATTTAAGCATAGCCTGGACATTGCTTTTCTACTCAATTATAGTTGATTCTCATCTGATTCAGTGCTCTGTCTGTGGTTTCTTCCACTGAGCTTGATTTCTCTGGTAAAATTTAAACCAAGCCAAAAGGTGAATAGGAGGAGAAGTTATGAACAATGACGTAGATTTTCTGCACTCTTTAGGGATTGTAGTCTAACTTAAGTTTGGCAATGCCAGTAGGGAAAGTGAACAAAGTGTTGGCCATTCTTCCAAGGCCTGTTGGTCTTGGAGTTTTACTTTTGTGGTTATATGTTTTATAACAAAACCAGTAGCAGAAACACTTATTTAATATCACACAATGACTTCCTACAAACACTCTCCTTGTTAGTCACTCCAGAGGAGAACTACGTAGTGCATCCAGAAAACACAAGTCTTCACTCTTCATGTAGACACACCCGTTTGCATTTGGGTTCTGCCTTTAAATAAAAAAACCCTAAACTTTCTCTAATCTCCCTGGAAATATGTGCATTTGTTTCGAAATCAAGAATCTGAAAGTTTGAAAAATAAAGCTTAACCTCCACAACCAAAAAACTCTTACAGCCCACATATCTAAGACAATTTACTGAGAAAGGGGTGAGAAAATGAAGTAGACGAAGAAAGAGCTTGTATCCTTCAGAGTCTGGCTTAATGTTGCAGTCAGAACATAAGGTGAGGAAGTCAACTCGTGAGTAAAAACATTTGTATTCAACAGCATGGACTGCTTCTGTCTGAGAGACCAAGAGATCAGACAGAGTCTGAAATTTACTGTAAATAAAACCTTATTACTTAAAGGGCCGAGCTTATCAAATGCAGTCATAATAAAATATATTGGTCTTAATTGGCTGAGGAGACCTGATTGTACTGCAGCAGATTTAATTGTTCCCATGAGGTTATCACAATAGAAAAATGGAAACAGTGAGAAATAAAGAACACTGTATTGCATAAGTCATTTTATTTCAAAACTAACGTTCAAAAGCTGCCTCAACAATATGAGCAAACACAATGTTGAGACATGAGTTATTGGTTAACATGTGGAAGCAAGAATGAATGGATCAGCTACACTCACAAAGACATTTGGTTAAATTTGTACAGGAGACTAAAACAAGATCTGCTTAAACGTAAACCCTACTAAAACTAACTCAAATAAATACTTACTTTTTGTTTCCTAATATTCAGGCATGTTTCTCTTTTTTTTTAATTACCTAGTACTTTGATGTTTTATCTGCAGTCATAAAAAGTATTTAAAACCAGTTAAAATACACCAATAAAGGCTTCAGAAAGTTCAAGTTATAGAGATAGAAACAGGAAGTTCTGTAAGATCTTTCATTGGGGAAACTCTGATCACTTGGGAGGAAGTAGCACAAATATTGAATCACACTCTTCTTCAAAATACCAATGTTTGCGTAGTTACAATCTCAAATGCCTGCTTGGATGAAGTGGTTTTTTTTTTTGAATAAGTCATTTTTCAAGTTACTTTTTTTTATTTTCTTGAATTGTTGATGACAGTGAGTCTCACTTTCATCATTTCTGACTCTCTCTCTTTCAGATTGATGTTGTCCGGCAGAGACATGGTGATCCTGAGGTGGGAGCTACTGTCCCTCTTGGCCGTCATCCTGATGGTCTCCTGCAATGCTGTGCCTACAGATATTCTGTATCGGGTTAATGAGGAACAGCCACCCAACACATTGATTGGCAGCCTGGCGGCAGACCAAGGCCTTCCAGACACTGGACATCTGTACAAGCTGGAGGTGGGCACCCCTTTCCTGAGGGTGGACGGCAAAACTGGGGACATCTACACCACAGAGATTCCTATTGACCGTGAGACACTGAGAGACTGCCAAAACCAGTTTGATGACAAATGCTACCTGGAATTTGAAGTGTCCATCACAGACATGGTGAAAGGGATTGGCTCAGGGCCACGGCTGATCGAAGGTCGCATTGAAGTGCTGGATATGAATGACAACACGCCGCAGTTCTCTTCACCCATCCTCTCCCTAGCAATTCCAGAAAATACACACATTGGTGCACTCTTCTCCATCCCAATGGCCACAGACAAGGACTCTGGTTCCAACGGCGTGGCTGAGTACTCTCTGAGTTCCGGACCGGATGCTGATCAACTCTTCAGCCTGCAGGTCGCTTTGGACACGGACGAGAAGCAGCCACAGCTGGTTGTCATGGGTAACCTGGATCGTGAGAAGAAAGACTCGTATGATCTGAATATTCGGGTTGTAGATGGAGGTGATCCACCAAGGGCGAGCAGCGCTTTACTGCGAGTCACCGTGACCGATCAGAATGACAATGCGCCAAAGTTTGAGAGAAATCACTACGAGGCCGAACTTCCAGAGAACAGCCCACTGGGACACTCCGTTTTGCAGGTCAGTAAATGAACTATAGATTAGATGTTGTCATGCTGTTGAAATGTAGCAACTGCAAAATATTACGTGCCAACATTTTTTGTTTACTGTTTATAGGAATGTAAACAGTAAACGAATGTTTTGTTTACACACAAAATCATATACTCTGGAAATTTTCTTTTAGATTTGAAAAGTTCTAATGGGAGATATTCATCCATTTAGTAATTAGATGTGAATCATATTAAATAGATTCATTAGATGGAAATGTTTATTTCAGCTCATTTTGATAGCTATGGCTTAAACACATAAAATTAAGATTCTGACAGTGTTTTTAAATAATAATAAAAAAGACATTACTAAAAGTCTGTGTCATACTTCACATACTTCATTTTCAGTCTACTTAAAATAAGTTCATGCACTGCACAACCTTTTAAATATCATTTTTTCATATCTAAAAATTATATTTTGAAGGATTTTTGTTTCCAGAGTTGTTCACTTTGTGGATATAAGGGAGAGAAAAGAAGAATATATTTATTCAAGACAAGATAACACTGTCTTGGAGTTCCCAAAGAGTTCAAAGCTTGAAATATTCAAGACACCACCCTGTCTCAGATACCTCCCCCATATATCATCTTTTTATATGGTGTTAATAATAAATCATGGCCCTGATGTCTGTTGGTGTAAATATTGTTGCTCTAAGATCAGCTGGGATTTCCACTCCAGGTCAGTGGTTCAGATAATTAGTTAAAAAGGTTTTCTCTTCATCATCATAACAGTGTCAGAACTGCGGGACAAAGTAATTAAGAAGATAGCCATGGTGTATAAAACAGGAATTAATTAAAAAAAGACAACAAAAAGACACATCGCCAATATTAGACCAAACTTTTGAAGACCTTTTTTTTATACTAAGTGAAGTTGTGCCCATACATTGCTGTTGTTGCTCGGCAGTCAAGAGTTTCCATGTCACCAAACATTCCAGTTAAACCTTTGGCCTTGTTGGTAATAAAGTCTGAAAGCTGCAGGACAACTCGGCACACTGACTGCACATAATATGCTGCTCAATTATCCGTTCAGACAGATGGTGCAGTGGAGGTGAAGCAGGGCGTGGGATCGCTGTGTGTAGTCACATATTAACCACCGATTCAACTTCACCTTTGAGCCCTGAGCTGGGCGCCGGTCCTCGATGTTGGCATCAGCTGGCAGAATAGGAAGCCGCTGTTCGGTTGGGCAACTCCACAACAACCTGATAAACCCAGCTCACCGTGTCGTCCTGCGCAGTCCCCGTTTCCCCGCTTTTCCCTATGACTGCAGCACGGGCCGACCAGCCAGCCTTCCAGCTCGATGTGCATGACTTAATCTGAGTCAGTCATGAGATTATCCACGGGGCTTATTGGTATTATTGCTCTGGATGTGGCTCATTGCATTTCAGAGAGCCCCAGAACTCATTTCACTTAGCGTGCATTTGAGAAGTGATGCTGTATGGAGGCAGTGGGACAATGATGACGGACGACCCTGACCTGCTTAAAATGTGCAATGGCTTTGCAGACATGTATATCCCTAGCTTTAACTCAGTCTTTGAAAAGGCCATGGTGATTGGTTATGCATTTTTTACTCTATTCTCCTTCTGGGGAAACTCAAAACTAGCCAGAGGTTTCAATCAGTTCCTCTGTGCAGTAGACATGTCTTTATATTTCTCTAAAAGATATTTCTGAAGCACTTTATTCATAGGAAGATTTTCATTCAAAAAACTGTGCATTTTCAAAACTAAAAACAATCCACTAAAATGTTATGAAGTCAGCCCTGGTGCCATCACATTTTAAACCGAATGTTGCACTTGCACTTGATTGGTCCGTTTAAACTTGTGACGCTGTTCCTTGAAGTTAGCCTTGCCTACTTTAAACTGATTAGAAAGGAGTAACAAAAGAGATAAAATAAACAGGATGCATTTTAAATGGCCAAAGTGGATTCGTCAGATCCAAACACTCATATTAACTAGCTTAAAGACTGCTTTCATAGATTCCTGTGTGCAAATCTTGATCTTATTAAAGACCAAATCCTCCTGAGTATATTGACTAAGATCTCTAATGTTTAACAGCTAAATTCCCATAAAGGACTATTAAACAACAGTATTACTTTAGGAACATGCTGATTAATAATGTACAAGATGCTATCCAGAGCAGTTTGAAGAGTCCACATCGATTTTCCATGTAATTGTGGTGTTATTTACTCAACAATGAACTAGACAGAATGTAAACTATGATGGATTATCTCTCAAGTTGCTTTGCAGTACGAGAGATCCTGATCTAAAATAGTTTAATTTCAAAAACTGTTTCCCATTGATCAATTATTAATCAGCTAAAACGTACAGAGATTCTGGTCGGTTTATTTAATGACGCTAGTCAACCTTGCTGGGTAATTGTTAACCGAGACATAAAGAGTGTTTATACTTGCTGTGTGCTTGGACAGAGTGGCCTTGGAGAGCAGCCAAAGCAGTTCTGGCTTCATCAGAGTGAACCCTATGCTCCATCAGACCCTCTGTTCAATACACAATTCTCACAGGCTGTCAATAATTTACTGCTGTTTGGTGATATCTGCTGTTTAAAGGCACACTGGAGTGTAAAAACATCCATCAGCAGGCAAAATTATAATTTTACTTTCAGACTCTCTTTAACCATATTCTTCCTGTTTTGGATCATAGTGTCATATTGGGTCATTTTAAACAGACAGGAAACCAGATATTTATTATGTGATATTCTGTGAAAAATGTCATAGTAAAGTTTAAGAGACTAATTCAGTTGAACCCCTTAAATGTTTTTGACAGCAACAGCTTGTCTAAAAACTGATTTTGAGCTACTAATAAATGAAGATTTTCCATTTTCCTAGTGCAAAAAATATAATTGACCTTTGTATCATTTTATCATTCAGTTTTAGTTGCTGTATAAAATATAAATAAAAGGAGAAATAAAAAAGCAAGCAAACCAAGCTGAATGTTATGTAGTATAAATATATGATGATATGTTAATTTGATCAACATGTATTTTAGTTTTTTATGGCTAGGTCAGCTTAGTTTAACATAAACACAAAGCTGAAAAAGACTGCCACTGTCTAATATTTTTCACAAATATATTTTCCATGTCTTAATACAAGATACACTAACAGAGCCAAGGCCCAGGCTCACTCAGTACACATAAATATAAAATCTGAAAACTTGTGCTCCAGAAATTAATCTATCATATAAACACCCTCAAAAAGCACATTTTTATTTATTAGTATTATTTTTTTAAATGACAAGAAACCAGTGCTAGAATTGTAAAACACAAAGGTGATGACGAAGGTAAGATTTTGCTAACCATGCTCTAGGTCTGTCTTTCCATTTTCAGTTGCCTTGGAAATATAATATTGTAATTATATGTTGTAGATAAGGCAGTAGTTTTATCTTACACTTTTATTAAAGACCAATAAAAACATTCCTCTTGCTGTTGGAATTATAAATTGATTTGTGTGCTCTTGACCCAAACTTTAATTTTATTGTCCATGTTACAGGGTTCAAATAATCCTATCCCATTGGTAGATCTATTTTTTCTTCTTTTTAAGGACTTTTTAAGAGATTATTTTCCTGAGTGCAAGCTTGGCTCAGATTCACCAATGCTTTAAAGGAATAATTGGCCTTAAGATTTAAAAACCCTAATTGTATTAGTGTAAGTTCCAGGTAAAGGCTGGAAAACTGCTGAGCTAGCATTACCTGAGATGTTTATGTAACCTGTCTGATTGTATTTCATCTGATGACAAGTTATATTCCTTAATAGCAACCATGACATTGAATAAATACAATTAAAAAGTATTAGACATGTTGACACAATTGCATCCTAACAAGCTCAACCTACGTGATATTTTGCCGACTACTCCTACAGTCTAATTGACTAATTACCTCCATTTAGTTTAGGTTTGGACATGTGAAACGGGATTGTGGCTGATGTTGGTCTGTCCTTCATGCTCTCCTAATGGGCCCAGAGGAGCCGGGGCTTTTCTCATAATGAGAGAAACATTAACATTCACTCATCTGCCCATTACATACCAATGACCCGCTGCACGGCCGTTAGATGTTGTTGTGTGGGTGTGTGCACTCAGCTTTGATAGTCTTATTATGTTTTTACACAGCAGAAACTTCCACCCCCTCAGAAAACCAGGGCTTTGTACTGTTGCATGGCTAATGGTTGTAACTCTTTGTAAGTCAAACAAGCCAAATGATCAATAAAATGCAACTGAGCTTGTTTTAAGAATGTAGCATGTTCAGGTTCAGAGTTATGTCTGACTGCAAATTGACTCAAAATTAGTCAAATGAAATTCAGTTTTCTATGGTGTAGTGTTATAACTGTAATTGGGATTTCTTTCAGATGTGATGTCCCTAAAAAAATGGATTTCCATGTATTGTATGCTTTGGTAATAATACAAATCTTTTTTTGCATTCTCAGGTTCGAGCCAATGACGCTGACACTGGTGCCAATGGAGAGATAGATTACATCTTACATCAAGCATCCGAGACTGTCCAGAGGCTTCTGCGCATTGACCGTTCCACTGGCATCATTTACGTCAAAGGCCTGGTAGACAGAGAAGAAACTAATTTTCTCAAGTTCTTTGTGGTTGCCAGAGACCGTGGGCCTAATTCCAAGAGTTCCAAAGTCCTAGTGACCATCATTGTCAAGGACCAAAATGACAACGCACCAGCAATAGAGATTCGTGGTATTGGGTTGGTCACTCACCAGGACAGTGTGGCAAACATCTCTGAGGACATGCCGATTGGTACCCCAGTAGCACTAGTCCAAGTGTCTGACCGTGACGAGGGAGAAAACGCTGTGGTGACATGTGTGGTTGCAGGTGACGTCCCTTTTCAACTCCGACCTGCTAGCGAGTCAGCCAATGATCGAAAGAGAAAATACTTCCTGCAGACAACTACTCTGCTGGACTATGAACGTATTAAAGATTACCGAATTGAAATAGTTGCTGTGGATTCCGGTAACCCAGCTCTGTCAAGCACCAATTCTCTTAAGGTCCAGGTCACAGACGTGAATGATAACACACCAACATTTTCTCCAGCTTTGCTTGAAGTGTTCTTTCCTGAGGGCAACCAGCCAGGTGACAGAGTGCTAGATATTTTGGCCACAGATGCAGATAGTGGTATAAATGCAGAGATGATTTATAGCATCATTGAGTCCTCTGCTAACAGGCTTTTTGAAGTCGATGCCAACACGGGAGAGGTTCGTGTGAAAAACACACTGGATCGAGAGGAAGTTGAGCGCTATGAGTTCCATATCGCTGCAGCCGACAAAGGCCTTCCGAGTAAAACTGGAACTGCTACAGTGGTTATAAATGTTCTAGACCGCAATGACAATGAACCCAAATTCATGTTAAACGGATACAGTTTTTCTGTAATTGAAAACATGCTCCCACTAAATCCTGTTGGTGTAGTGACTGTGACTGATGCTGATAAGGGGGAGAACTCAAGAGTGACACTGTTTGTAGAACCAGATAACGGCAAGTTTGTGATTCAAAATGGAACAGGAACGATCCTGTCGAGCATTTCTTTTGACCGTGAAAAGGAAAGCACCTACACCTTCCGTCTGAAGGCTGTGGATGGTGGTGAACCACCTCGGTCTTCCTACGTTGGTGTGACCATCAATGTCCTGGATGAGAATGATAATGCCCCCTATGTCACCAAACCATCCAACTCCTCCTACACTTATCTGACACCTGTCACACCTCCAGAAACAAGAGTGGAAGTTGTTGAGGCTGAGGACATTGATGCTGGGCTCAATGCAGAGCTGTATTATTCAATCACTGGAGGAAACCCTTATGGCCTTTTTCAAATCTCGTCCACCAGTGGGGAAATCACACTGGCACAAGCATTCTCTGGCAAGCACAATGGGCTTCACCGACTTGTCGTGAAGGTCAGTGATCAAGGCAAACCTGCTCGATACACCACAGCCTTAGTTCACGTGTTTGTAAATGAAACCAAATCTAATGTGTCCCTCATTGAGGCACTTGTGGGTCACAGTCTTTACACACCTCTGGACAGAGACATAGCAGGAGACCCTAACTATGCCTACAGTCAGCAAACCAACATTTTATATGCTGTCCTTGCAGGTGTTGCTGTTGTTATTTTGGTCATTGTAGCTGTGGTGGTCATCAGACACCATCTGCAGAAAGATACTAAAAGCGGTTACCAAGCTGGCAAAAAGGAGAGCAAAGATCTTTATGCTCCCAAGCAGGGACCCAAAAATGGCAAAGGAAAAAAGAGCAAAAAACCCAGAGCTCCAAAACCCACCAAACCACTGGAAGAGGATGAGGAGGCGAGTTTGCAGAAAGGTCTGAAGTTCAACCTTATTAATGACGTTAATGACAGTCCCAGAATCCATCTGCCCCTTAACTATCCACCAGGAAGCCCCGACCTGGGCCGTCACTATAGGTCCAACTCTCCTTTGCCATCTATCCAGCTGCAACCACAGTCACCCTCTGCCTCCAAGAAACACCAGGCTGTTCAGGACCTCCCTGCAACCAACACCTTCGTAGGGACGGGCGACAACAACTCCACGGGCTCGGATCAATATTCGGATTACAGCTACAAGGCCAACCCACCCAAATACAACAACAAACAGGTAGGCGACTACGCAAATATGACTATGTACCCCAGGGAGAACATCTATTGGACCAACCGTGTGTGGTAGACACGCTGGAACTTACATGGCACTGCTGCCAGTGTTTTTCCACCAAAGCCTCACTGATTCCCTTGCACAGCACCCCTTTTTCAGATGGCTTTTATTCATTTTATTTTGAGTTTCATTCTGTTCACAATGTCTGTTCTGTTCAGTTTTTGCTTTTCACTTCAGTATGGACAGTCCAAAATATGAAGCACAACATAAATATGGTCTTCCTGATCTGGTGACAAAACCTCCCTAAAATGGACTTTAAACAGGGTTCATAAGTTTTCCTTTTTGTTTTTCACACAAATGTTTAATTCATGAATATCTGCAGTACGCATCTGTTAGTACCAGGCCCTGTCCACACTAATCCAGATATTTAGCAAAAAAGCTAGTGGTGGCAAACCAGAGATTTCCGAAGTTTTTTAAAGCCTCCATTTGTGGTGTAAATGTGTAAACAAAAACATGAACAAACAGACATAGCTTGTACTTGCCGACAGCAGTGAAGCATTATTATTTTTTCGTTAAGTTTCTCTTTGTGCTAAGTCAGTTTTGATTAAATGTCAAAAGTAAGCTAAATAAGTCAATAATTAAGCGGAAAGGTGGATTTTTGTCACGGAAAACTGTTTTTTTTTTCTAGCCAAGCACTGTTTTAGCCTAGGGAGTCTTCTTCTTTTGAATGTAAAGATCTAGCCTAGATATTACTTCATTTTTGGCTGCAGTCCTGCAGACCATTTTAGAAAAGAGGAGGGAAAAATATCAGTTTGAGAAATACCTGGAGTAGTGTAGCTGGGGCCTGATTTCTTAATTTATAATCCAAGAATAAATCAAGTTTATTTGTTCAACTTTGGATATTGGAAATCTCATGTAGGTCCATCCTGGGGTCCTTTGTGTTTTTAATTTATATTATTTTGTGTTTAGCTTCATGTTTTTGCAAAGGGTTAAATGAAGGTTGGTTCTTTTCCTTGTTCTGTGTACATTGAACTTGAAGTTCTTTCTTTGAGCTTCATTCACGCTGACAATCTTAAGTCTGATTTTGTTTTTTGTTTTTTTATTATTTAGTTGTTTTTTTATTACTTCAGAAAAGCCAGTTGTTTAAGTTTAAACTCTCTAAGTTTATAGCTGCTCCTTATGGCTGGATCAGTTTGTTGAAGTGTGACAAAGAGTGACTGTGAATTTTTTTATTTTTTTATTTTTTTCTTCTAATTGATTCTTGGCTTTCTCTGGCCAGGAGCTCTGCAGGCTGAGGAGCACTTTAGAGTGTTTCCATCCATTTCAGACCAATTTAAGGTAATTTTAGCTCAGTCAGGGAGCCAAACAGTGAAAACAGAATAGAAAGTGGCGCAAGAAAGACGAGGATGGGGATGTAGAGTTGCATAAGGCCCAGATAGTATGAAGGAAAAGGTACATGAAGACTAAATGCAACCATTTCTTAACCTCCACACTTCCTGTCAAGTTGGTTGAAATACGACTTTTAATTTTGTCATGTTCCCAATCAGTGGGGCTAAAAAGTCAATTGTTTGCACAGATTAATGGCAGGTAATTTTCCAGGCGCTCACTTGCGCCTTTTCTTTACCCAGAGTGCCTTGCTCTTTTCTATTTAATGTAATAGAAAAAACTGAGGGGTGAGATGGTGGTCATTAACAGCGTGGCTGTGACGAGCACTCGTGACAAACTGCTGTCATGTGACTTCACTTTGATGGACTTGGCTGCTGTGAAAACTGAAACTGTCACATGCACTGTTTGCAAACCCTCGGAGACAATCAAATTAAGTTGTCATAGACATGTTCAGACTGTACATACATGTGAAAGATGTGTCAAATGTTTTAGGGTTGTTGTTTTTTTTGTTTTGTTTGTATGTGCTCTTTCATCTGCTGTTTGTTTTTTGTTGCAACATTACTGTGTGATGTGTGTGAGCCTAACCAGGGCGTGTCATTCTTCCTCCCTGCTTCTTAAAGACTTCTGTTCACCGTGTGAAGACCCAAACCAAAGACTCACATGTAGACACACACACACACACACATTTTCATTATCATCACCATTTCACAGTCAAGTACAGCATATATGGACTTGAGGCCACGGATCTGCTTCCTGTTTGGTCAGTCTTGGCAGTTTTACACATTTGTACAGTGTTTTTTGATGTTTTTTACAGCTAAAAGAAGATTTTATTTCAATAAACATGTTGCTAAAACATTACTGTGGCGCTCTTTGTGCATTCACTGGGTTCTTGAGGTGAGCTGGACGAAACAGAGAACAGATTGCTGGAAAAGGTACAGTATTCCATTGTCACCTCCATCCTTCACACATGGAGAGAAAATATATTTGGTGGAAATATGTTTATTGTGGAAATCACCTGTACAAGTTTCCAAATCATAAAATTTATGGAAAAAAATTAAGGCACAAAACAATATTTGTTTTTGTGGAAAGTCCTCTTGATTCCATAATTCTGAGTATATTACTCTGAATAATGTGGCAATTTTTTTCTTGATCGACCAATAAAATTTTAAAAAATCTTTTTCTCTGTTAATTAAATGCAATAAAAAGTAGGAATCTCTGCCATTTTCAACTCACAACATCTATTTGAATGTACATTTTTCTGAAAACATCTGATGAAGGCTAGATGAAATATACTCTGATGCATGGTTAATTTTCTCCTTTGTTCATTCTATCTTGGTCTCAAAACTACTACTGCCGTATACAGCAAAACGTTTTCCCCTTGTAGTTCATAGGAAAACACAAGAATCTGTAAGTCTGACTTCAGAGATAAAAGAAAATTGTGTATTGGAGAGAAAGACAGTACTTGTAACAATTTTGCAAAAAAAAAAACAACAAAAACCGTACATTTCTAACCTGTTTATACAATTTTCAAAGTAAATTGAAAATCTTGGTCTCAACATTAAGAAATAGTCATTGTAAAACATTAAGTCATGAAAGTAAGTTGACAATATTAGTAGTTTGCTATAATGATTGTTACGATATTTAGACTAAAGTAACTAAATTCAACATCTAAATTTATCCAGATAATAAGACTTAAAAAAATCCAATAAAGCATGATCATTATGTGCAAATAATGGCGTAATTGAATATTTATGGCAAAACAGTATAAATAATAATGGTTGACATAGTATCATGAACTACTCATCTCAAGAAAAAGCATAAATATATAGCTTTTACTGTGCTGGAAAAAAGCTTTTTTAACAATGAAGTCTTATAGATGCAGTATGTGTCTTATTTATAAAAAAAAGTTTTTCACATAGTTGTTAAAAACTGTCAGTAGAATAAGAGTCAGATAATCTGTAAAAAAACAAAAAAAAAAAAACACAGCAAACACAAAAGTCAAGCTCCTTTGCCCTCTCCCTGTGGTTGTACAGTCATCTCCAGAAATATGCTGCTTGGTCAGAAAAAACAATCAGCGCTAAGAGGTGGAGCTTAGTGCTGTGAATCACACACGTGCATGTGCTGCTCACCCCTCCCCCTTGCTTTCTGCTAAGCTAAAGCTAGTTCACCAAAATGAAGCTTGTAATGAATGCTCCTGCTATTTAGCATGGCCTCCGAAGACAGCAGAAAAGCCGTTGTCCTGTAACGGTAAGTTGTCTCGCCGCCATTTAGCACATTTAGCAGCATGAGCTGAATTGACAGAAATGGCATTAGGAGCCATTTCTGAATGTCTGTTTCCCGAAGACATTCTCATGAAGAGGATGGTCAGGATTCTCCATAATTTTCTTGATTTTATGAAGAATCCTTCTTTGCATCATCATCTCCAGATAATTAGCTGTCTCATACGTTCACAACATAGTGACAGTTTTAACAATTATGTAAAAAGCATATTTTGTAACAATTATTCTACATACTGCAGCTTTAAATATTCTAGTTTCTGAGTTAGTGACTGAAAGCCTGCTGCCTACCGACGTACAGACAGGAACACTAATGTGTGTCATGGGTGGCTGTCTGGATCATTTGTAATGGTTTAGAGAAGAGTTTTTAAGGAGATTTTACGCTTGGAGGATAATTATGATAAACCCTAAAATCTTGTCAGGAGATTTTTGGACAAAAATACTTAAAACTTTATGTTTTACATCTAAAAATCTGGAATGATATCTGGATGGCAAAGGACTAAATTTTGAAAAAAAAAAAAAAAAAAACTAGAACCAGAATTGGAACATTTTAGAAAGAAGGAACTCGAGTGTGGACAACATTTGTGTTTCGAGACTGTTCTTATTTTACTTCAATATGAATCTGAATCTTTTTTCTGATTGCTTTAAAAAGTACTTTTTACACTGAATATATTATCAGAAGGGATGGACATAATCACTATTCTAGAACATTTTGCACAGCTGATGCCAACAATCAATTCCATTATTTATTTTCTTGCACTAGATCTGCCTCAGACATCAGTCCTTCAAGCTGGAAATAACGTAACATGTTCCAGTATGTTAAAGAAAACCACAGCTGAAATTATCTTAAAACCTGGCAGTATATTTTGGAATATGAACTAAGTTAAAACATCCATCTCCAAGAATATTTACCACCCGTACATCAGGCTTCCAGACCAGCCATATTAATTCTGTTTAATTTGAAACAACATACACATTTTGTCAACCAAGCTACCTTTTATAAAATCCAGCTCAAACATTGCATGTCCTGTAAATCCTGTGATAATGTGATCTAGTTGTTAGAAATTCAGCTAAAGTGCCTTTTTTCTAATTCTGAAGGACTACTTTTATATGTGTTTTCTGTTAAGGATAGACATATCGAACTGTGGGTGACCAAATAATTGAATTAAAGCAGAGAGATGGAAAATTGAAACTTTTAGGACCTTGCACCCTGAAGAAGGGTGAATACAGAGACACTTGTGATTAGAAAGACATTAAAACAGCAAAGAAGTTCTACAGATGCTCTGATGAAGGACACCCATTGAGTCTGTGTGACAAAGAACAATGCTGGGGATAGAGTGAGAAGTACGGGGATGATCTGCTGTGCTTGACCCTCGTTCTTTATTTTCTATGTCTTCTATGCTTATTCTTTCCTGGAAATGTATTTAAAAGAAGCATATTATTTTCCAAATTATTCAGGAACACATAAAACGCTTAACATTTGATAATTTATTAAAAAGTAAACCCTCAAATATAAGTGTAACCTTTTTATTAAAATTTGAAGAAATGTTAAACTGTTATAAGGGTTCCCAGATTCTCCCAAAAGTTTTAGTTCTGAACTGTTTCCAGAAATAAGCTCTAATAAAATGGTTATTTTTGTTTTTTTGAAGTATGTTTTGTTTTCAATGATCAACAATTCCATGTGGATTGTCTCAATTATGAGTTTATTACTTGACACATGCAATTTTATGGGACTCCCATAAATGTAGACGTGACCCTACTGTGAGAGGAGCATGTTTATTGCTCGGGTTGTGGCAGTTCGACGTCAAACTGTTAAGCAGACAAACCGGCCTGAGACAGAGTAAAGCTGCACCTTATGTGCAAATGTTAAAAGCAAAGCAAGCTGCCGAAAGTTGAAAAACTGCCCAAAACCAGCTGAGTATGTTTTCTCTCCATGAACACACTATTGAACCTTTGTGTCTGTCACTGTTAACCCACACCTGGCACGTTGCTTTTGCACACAAAGTCTCTTTGGACTCGTCGCTCTGCTTTAAACAGACCTGAGACGAAAACATCCCAGAGCAGGTGCCGGACCTGCCAGTGGAGGTCAGTGGGTCAAATATCACTCAAGAACAGCTATTTAGCAGCTACGATTGAGGAGGTCAGAGGTTAATAGCACGCTCCACGGCCCCTCCTTCCGTCTGCTCTCCATATTAGCAGTTAGATGGCGTCATGCTCTCTAGTTACGCTTTATGATTGGTCCGTTTCTATGGCAACACGTTGGCCTGTATATGTGTGTGCTGACCGACCTCGCTTCCCTTCCCCTGCTGCTTTTTTCATCCAACCCAACACAATCCCTTCTTCTGTGGCAAGCTCTACCCTTTAGATGATGAGCGTGTGTGTTGGAGAGTGTGTTTGCCTGTCAGTCAGTTAGTATAAGCTCTGAGCTAAGCATTTGTTTCCCTCTCCCATATACTGACACATTTCATGCAATGTAGCACACCACATTGGGGCACACCATATTGTGGTGTGCTACATGGGGTGCATGTAGCACATTACCACGGTGTGCTACATTGCATGTAGTCATGTATGTGGTCTCTGCGAGGTAATAGAGACTAAATATTTTAGTCTCTGTTACCTAGCAGGTGATTGTAAACATTTGCTTCATCACTTTTCAGAATTAACCTCACATGGACATTTCCAGACTGAATTGTCATTAACTAAAACATTTCAAGCCCTGACACAGTCAAACATTTGATAAGAAGCCATAAACACCATCATAAGACCTCAGAAAAATCTCGTGTCTGCTCTCTTTGAGAGCAGGGTCTGTTTTTTGTGGTATATCCAGCAAATCTCTCCAGTATCAACTGTTTGGAGAAGAGCGGGAGGCTGCTGCCGGTTTTCCAACTGTTTCGTCCAGATATACATTGTTCTCCAATGTTGTTTGATGAAAGATTCACTTAGCCTGACTGTTTCTCCCACAGTTTGTCCTTTAAAGTTGCTTAAAAGGACAGTACTATGTTTCATGAGCATGGACAGGAAAGCTGACCAGTCCAGCTAAAAATGCAATGGAGAATTTGAGACGAGACTTGAAAGTTGATGTCTATAGATGTTCTCCATCCAGTCTGACTGACCTTGATCTGTTTTACAAAAGGGCTGATCATATGTTGAGATGGTTGTAGTTGACTTGCAACTCTAGTTTGAGTAAAATATGATTATAGCAAGTTTGTTTGTTTTTTCTCAGGAGGGCCGACTACAAATGAACACCGGGCTTTCAACAGTTTTTATGGTTTGTTTTGGGGGGAGAGATGAAAGAACATGTATCCTTTTCATTCCAACTCATAAGTATGCAACACTTTATTACATAAAGGCCCAATAAAAACATTAAAGTTTGTGTCTGTAACATAAGAAAATGTGAACACAGCATTCTTGGTCAGTTTCTGCCAAGAGCAGCTTTATAAACTACTGAAATTACACTGAATTACACTGTAAAGCTAAATTGACGTCTAATGAATTGCTAAAGAGACCAAACTTCCTGAACTGTTTTTATTGCTCATCTTCATCGTCGCCACCAACAGCTGCTTTCAATCTAACCACCACATCCACTAAAGGTTGTTTTCTCACGCCAGAGCAGACGGCCGCTTTGGTTCACAAACTCAAATGTGAAAACAGCGTATACCAAAGAACAAATATTTCTCTTTGGGTTTCCTTGTGAGAACAGATTTTCAAAATTATACAGATTTTTGGAAATTGCTTTACACGTTGAGAACCTAATGTTTGAAAAAAAATAAAATAAAAAATAAATTCCTATCTGCAAAGAGCCAGACCCAAAAAGTTAGAGGTGCATTGGCCAACAGCTTAAAAACAATTACCTCTTCTTGGGATGTGTTGTGAAAAAAGAAAAATGACCCTCCTTAAACCATAGCAGCCCCCTTCCCTCAATCTCCGCTTTCAGTCAGCTGCAATTACAAGGATCCCGACACACCCAGAAACCAAACTGGAAATCTGGTTTCCATCTCGCTCCATGTGTTAATGCAACACTAAACGCTCATAACCCATTTGCTGGGCTGAAGTTACAGTCTATTAGGTGACTGTTGATTTGAAACAGGTGATTTTAATCACAAACATGTGACCCTGCACTTTGACTGATAGAGGACTTCCTGTTTGTCTTTGCGGTACAATCTGTTGTCAGGATATGGATTGGCAGTGGCAGCCATCAGGCAAGCAACTAGGAGCTTTGCATCCCACCCCTCTGAGAAAATTACAGTAATTTAACAGCGACAGCTAAAATCCGGTAGAGTAAGAACAGACTGTTACCCGTCAGTCATATTGTAAAGACAGGATAATGCCACATTATGCTCGTGGTCCATATATCAGTGGTTCAGATCTATTCTAGGTATGTATACAACTACAAATATCTGTAAAAAAAAAAGTGCGTCATGACATTTTCAATAATGATATGTCTCCAATTATACTTTAGTTTGATTAAGTCATCTAGTGCTTAAGACAGTTTTCAGTACATATGGTTAATCTGCCTGTGGTGTTACAGTGCTTTTTTTTCCTTTTCACAGACACAAAAACTATTTCAAGAATAACCAGAGTAAGAGCAAGAAGTAGTTTTGTTTATTAAGGAGGGGGCAAAAAACAGAGCAAACCATATAGACGTTTCCCCCCTTTACCCTTTCACCTTCTAATCCCATAGAGATTGATTGTGCCACTCTTGGTTGTAATGACTTTCAGTTATTTTATTTCAGAAAGCTTGGGATTCTGAAGATGTCTTTGTGACAAATCTCAGAGAGGCCTCTGTGTTGTTTTTGGTTGTGAGTCGGTAGTTTGTCCTTGGAGTAATTTTGATAGTCCGGCAATTCCTGGGAAGACTCACCACTTTCCCTTGTTTTCTCCATTTCTGAATAATGGCTCTCATTGAGGTCTGGTGGAGTTCCAAGCTAAGCCTGTGTAGGAGAAGTCTTTCCTGAAACTGGTGTGTGATGGAATGAAATTTGAATGCATCACTAAATTTTAAAGGAGCTTAGTTCAAGGAGACTACCACATTTGTAAGAGACTAATCTACCAGAAATTTGACTTAATTGGAAACTGGTTTTATGAGTTCTTTTATGAGTGCAGTGGTAATCTAACTATAAATAAGATCCTCACAAATGGCAAATGTTCATGTTCTTTGTTCGTTTGGTTTTTGTACACAATGCATCAAAATAGCTAAAATTAATATTTTATTACTATTAGTGGTAAATCTTTTGCTTCAAATAACTGATAAAAGTGAATTTAAACAATTCCACAGTGTTTTTCTTAATTCAAGATCAATATTGAGTAAATATTTTAAAGTAAAAAAGCATATATATATATATATATATATATATATATATATATATATATATATATATATGTATATATATATATATATATATATATATATATATATATATATATATGTGTGTGTGTGTGTGTGTGTGTACATAATTTGTAGTTTTATTTTCTTTCAAGAATTTTGTTCAATGTACATGATGTATTCTGGAAAATAAGATTTTTTTTTGTATGAATACAGGTATTTTTTTAAAACAACAAAACTAGGCACAAATTTGAACAGAATTTATTATAATTCGATTAAGTTGTTATTTTTTTTAATCACTGATGACATTGTTTCTCTTGTCCACGAATACAGAGAACCAGCTTTAAACTTCTTTAATTCATTAAGATTAGAGATTTGTTAGCAGCATTGTTTGTTTGTAAACTTACAGATATTTAAGCTCAGGAAGTTTGGCTTTCTTCACAGGTTAGAACAGGTAAAAGACAACAACACATCTCAGAGAACCTACAGTGAGAAGGAGAAGGAGGGTGCAGAATAACAAAGAAGCCTTTGTGAGCCACGCACACCATCAGAGATTAACATTACGTTCCATGTAACGTGCACATTCCTAAACTTTGCCATCACTCGGCACATTGTGATACTCTTAACTCTAGCTCACTATTAGCTGAGTGTGTGTTTGGGTTCATATATAAAACAGTCGATGCGTGTCTGACGGTTGGAAAAACACCTTCGCAAGAGAATTAAGTGAAACCACCAGCTGTGACTTTAAAGCTCAGCTCACCTGACTCACAGGTGTCTTTGGAGGAGCTCAGCTGCTGCGTCTCTTCCAGCTTAATGGGAGCGAGATGAGCAGTGTTGTTTGTGCAGACGTCTGAGACAGGAATCCTGTCAGGTGTAGAGATCACAAACAAACCTCTGAAATGTCATTTTGACTGATGAAGACATTTGCAGAGTTCCTTGTTATTTTTGTTAATGTACCGTCAGTCAGAAGTGATAAATCACCTGTCCTGTTGTCATGTGTTGCGAGTATGTGATACCACCCACGTTTTTCTTAGGCATGAAGAAAAACATAGAGCTTCTCTTGTGTTAAAGTTTCAGCGCCTCATTTACTTTGCAACGACAATCAGCAGACATTATCCAGTCTGGTTATATGGTGGGTCATTAGTTGCTTTTGAAGGTTAATATGAGTAGAATTTAGTAACTCTATTCATTATGTTGTAAATATGACTAATTTATCAGTCCAGGTCTTTTGTTCCACCATTCACCTTCACAGTATTTAAATCCTTCTCTTGCTGAAATTCCTTGCTGGTTCTCCCCATTTCTTCCCAATATCTCCTGCTGGCTTATTCCTTTGGTTTTATGTTTTTTTTTTTTTTGTTCTGCTCTGGCTCCCTTTGCTTCCTGTGTTTTTTGGGATAGTTTTCTTGTTTTTTTCCATTTTTTTATGAAATCCATCCTCAAACTAACACAACATGATAGTTTTTATATGCTTTTTAAACTAAACTGAACAACTTTATTTCCATAAGGCATTGTTTTTACCCTTTTGTTGTTTTTTTTTTTTTTTCAACTACTGTACCGTGCATCAAATTAACTACACACATATGATAAAAAAGGATTAATTTGTATAAATTAATAAGAATTTTGACAACCCCAGTCTGGCTATTACAAAATAATAATTAAAGAAAGTTAATTACATACCTTCAGGTGGCATCTAAGGTTTTAAAAGTTAGCCAAATTCAGGAATATCTATTATTATGTTGAGGTCTAAGGTGAATAATTGCAGTCATAAAAACTAAAAATATTTATACGTATTTCTCGGGAACTATTAAAAAATAGCATTGTTTTTGTATATAGGTGGCCCAATTCATTTTTTCAAAAGGCAAAAATAGAATCTTATGAAGAATTAATATTTATTTATATTTCATTCTTTAAAATTTTCATGCTTTAAAATAAGGAATAGTCTCAACTATTTTTATAAATCTGCAGGCTGGAACCTTACTCCCTTTTTTCTCAGGAAACCTGCTCTTCCTGTCTCATGTCTCTCTCTGACTGACTATGATTTCTTATGATTAGATAGAAAAAAGAAATAGAATTAAAGCAAAGATTGCAGGAGACAAAAACAACACACACACAACCAGAATTATTTTATTGACATTCAAGTCTACAGTATTGTTGGGCCTAGATGTCACTTGAGTGATTCATTTTAAAGATAACTTTATTTATTATTACTGTTAAACTTAAGTCTCCAGCATGGGGAAGTGGGATGAGCTCGCGTTTTCTTGACAGTACTTTGAAGGCTATAATTGTCATTTCATGGATTGAGATTTCAGACAGTTCATGTATGCAACTGTAATATAGTAACTGAGATTATTAATTCTAGTCATGTTTACAAAAGTATGTTGACAAGTATTGTCCGCTTTTATGTCTATCTTTACAAGAGCAATGTTTGACTCCAATGGAGTAAAAAAAGAAGCACAAAATAAAAATAAAAAAATACTTATGTTTGTGAAGCAGCTGAAATATAGCTAAGTATGAATTATATTGTCAAACAATAATAAACTAAAATATCACTACAAAGTAACACAGAGAAAAAGCAATCAAAAACACCCTCTTAGAAGTAAATATTAATTTTCTACAGGCTGAATTTAAAGCCTCACTAAAATTAAATAAATGATGGCAGTAATGCAACATAATTGTGTAACTACTCTGCTTTTCTAGCTCTGTGAGAAGGGGCTTATTTCCTAATCCAACAACAGATTCCAAGAATAGACGCTCTTCATTTTACAGGCTTAAAAACCCTGCGAGTCGAGATTCAGAGCAACCATTTGTTTGATTTAGCTACAGCCACTGACGCAATGAGGGCCATAAACACTTCCGGACCCTGATTTTATTTTTTTTTTTATGTTGTTCCTCAGAACACATATGTGGTGACACAAAGATTAGGAAACGAAGAAGAAGTCAGGCAGGAGAATAATCTTGGGTTTTCTTTTCGCAAATTTTCCTGCAGGAGCTGATATCTAGCCTTTCCGTCCACCCATCCGTCTGTCTATCTTTCCCTCAGGGCGTCGGTTGTTCTTGGGCCACTTAAATGACTCAACAAGGCGATCAGCTCGTTGCTGTGCATCTCATGTGGAGCCAAGAAAACGAAAAAAATATATACGAAACATGATTTTATTTTGCGTGCATGTTCAGTTTATACTTATCTTTGTGTCTGTGTTGAAATGCCACCTGCTCCAAACAACACAAGTGAAGTGGAACGGAAAGCCGCCCGAGGCTCCGCGCACACACGCAGAGGAATGAACAAGCCAGGCGACAGCAAACACATGGAGACTGGGTTCAGAAACGAGGAAGAAGCGAGGGGGAGATGATGAAGAAGTGAGCGTATTAACATGCACGTTGGCTGTGCATGGGAGCAGGTGGTGTAACTGCAGAGAGCAGGAGGTTGCTGCCCTGCATACAGTCACATACCTGTAGGCAGGGTCAGAGGTTGCATGTTGTACAGCTGTTCTGCACGCCAGGCTGCTGAACTCCATCAGTGTGCAGCAAAACACACACATGGACTCCACCATGACAGGTTGTCAGTTCAGACGCTGATCAACCGTCAATGCACCAACAGTATGACGGTATTGGTAAAGAAATGAAGAGGAGGGCAGATTATGTAGCTAAGTTCAAAATGTTCACTCCTGCCCAAAGTGTCAGGTGATGTATAGCGTGATTCTGGTTCTGCGGTTGGCTGATAACATATTCTAATTAAAATGTCTGTCTTTACAGCACCAACATTAAAATTTATGACACATATCTGATTTAACAAGTGACATCTGTTCATACAGTACTCATTCACACAAGGACCGAGCACAGCTGTATGTATATCCAACCTGCAAGTCTGTTCTGTTCAGCTGAATTCAACTCAGTTTGATTGCATTTAGTTACAATTAATGTAATTTTAATCAAATCAAGTAAGTTTAATCAAAGTTATTTCAACTTAGTATAATTCAATGCAGATCAAAGTAGGTTCAATTCATTTTAGTTTAATTTGTTTCAATTTAGTTTTAATTCAAGTGACTTTAATTAAATTAGATTTCATTCAGTCCAGTTCAATTTAGTTGAAATGGAATATTGTTATTCCACATACTGTAAAACATTTGCACAAAATAACAATTGAGATCACATGTCTGTGCAAAGATCAACATAAACAGAATAAACTGCCTATGACCACAAATACCTCTAAAAATAATAAAACATGGCTAAAAGTCATATATATCACAATTATTAGCCATGGGAAGCTATTACATTTTCTAATATCTTTGCAAGAAGTTCAAAGGTGAGAGCTCAGCTAAAATACAGTTTTTATCAAATATATTATTTATATAAAGTAATTGGAAAGAGATTAATTATGAAACACAAAGATTCTGCTATTCTAAGTGGGGGGAGATGAGGAAGAAAAAAAATGTAAGTAAGGCTCTTCTGGAGACCTGAAAATATGATAAAAATAAGAATCCTCAGAGTAAAGCTTCAGTGAGATCTAAAAATATGCTGATATTTCAGTGGGTGCTACACAGGTTTACTCTTGTTGATTTAGTTCCTTATGCGGGCCTGACAAGGGATTTATCAAAAGGGTAAGGCGTTGACTGAGATTGCTGATATTCAGGGTACTGACTGATTCTACTGCACAATCAGAGGAAAAGCACAGAAGCTGGGTGGTTTGTCTTGGGACTCCTGTTTTTGTGCTCAAAAACACACAGTGAAATAGCGAGCAAAACATCTATCTGCCAGAACCTTATAGGAGGCAGTGCAGGGAGCAGGTCAGGGCTACACCATCTACGCAGATGATGAGAAACGGTTCATTATTGATGGATGGACATAGACGGCTAGATAGTTATCTTTCAGTCTTTACCTCTGAACTTCTTTCACTTTGTGCTTCTGTAGGTTGCAGTTTAGGAATGTGGTTGGACAGATGGAGGACGAGATGAGTTGCTTTAGGGTACAGTGTTCCTGAGTGATGGCAAGACAGAGTTGGAGTGGGATAGACAGATCAGATCTTTGTTTGCAGTAGTGTGGGGGTTGCTCCAGTCTGCCTTGGTGAGAAAATAACTAGGACAAAAAGCAAAGCTCTTGATTTTCTGACCTGTTTACATTCCAGTTCTCACCTGTGATCATAGAATGTGGTTTATGACTGAAAAGATTTGCTCTTGAGCAAATTACCTTCCTCTGCAGGGTGGCTTAAAATCTGCTTTTGGTATTTTTTTTTCATCTGAACAACTAATGTATATATATATATATATATATATATATATATATATATATATATATATATATATATATATATATATATATATATATATATATATATATATATACAGGGGTATTTACTTAAATCTCTTCACAGTAAATAAGCTATCAATACCTATAGCAACCCTGCCTTAAATCTCTCATTGCTAAATTTGGTTAAGTCTATAGATATTCTTGATATTCATGATTTTTGCACAATATTTACTTTTCTAAAGATTGTGTGCTTACTGTATCCTAACAGTACTGGTTCTAGTCCCAGTAGCAGCAGCGTCAGTATCAGTGCAGCTCAGCATGTTTGGGAACAGAGCGCAGTAATTCGCAGCAGATGCTAAGTGACAGTCAGGACTGTCACCATCAAGTCCCTGGAGAGTCTCGGAGACGCAGTGTGTTTGAGGACCTTCTGCCAAGTGTACAGTCACTCGCAGTCACCGTGGCAACCGCCTCCGTCTCCTTCCTGACTGACAGGTGACGGCGAGCAAAGTGACAGCTACCGGAGAGAGACGGAGAGACAAACATGACTCAATCAATCAGGAAGAGGAACATAAAGAACATAATCACCTGCAGCTCACAGCTTCCTGTTTGTGTTTTGGGTTGTTATTCTTTTTTTCTTTTTCACAACAGCTGGGTATTTACGGAAGTTGTTTGTTTCACGTGTTCAAAAGTTTCTGTTTGTTGCTGAGAAGGTGTATGTAAGGAAGAAGTCTTAATGTCTGACCTGGTTTATAAGATTTAGCAGCATGTTTGTTGTTTATGCAGATCTGAATAACAGAAAGATGGTTTTCAGAATTTATCTTAAACGGAAATGTTGCGGTCATCCATCTATGCCATGACACTTTTTCATATCTAACCAAGTACCTTGAAGATAACCAGACAGTGACTGAAAATAAAAGTGAAGTTTTGGTTGACAACAATGGACAGAAAAGAAGACGTAAAACAAACGGATGCCTGTAACTTTAAGACATGTCTAAGCATTTATACTTACTGGTTCACCAGTGTTAAAAAACGATTATGTTTAACAACAGCTTCTTGAAGTTCCTTCAAAGCTGCTTCAATTCACACTTTTTGTGTTCACCAAATGATTCTAGTTTTCTAATTTTGCACATTTTTTGGCAGCTTATGCAAAGAAGGCCGTTAATATTGCTAAAGCAAAGGGAAAACTCAAATTTAATTATATGAATGATTGTTAACAGTAACAATAAAGGCAGATAGAAACTGATTCAGTCAATTTTCTCTATAACCAACAATTTCTTATTTTACTTCATAAAATTTGTTTCGTATTTGAAAATCTCAAAAGAGTGTTTAAGTTCCCCCTTTTTGTCGTGCTCTGTGCATGGGTTTTACGTACATTTTTAGTGTTGAAAATAACATCATCCTATCTTTACTGCCCTCATAGTTTAAATATCTCCTTGTCTCCTTGGCAGCATTTCACACTCTGCAGACTTTGACCATAAAAGTCTGTTTTTACCTTCGGGCTGCTACTTTATATGTGTCTGCCTTACACACACACACACACACGCAAACACACGCACACACACACACACACACACCCACACACACACACACATATGTATAAATAAAGCTGCAGAAACGCACACTAACATCCCTGCCAGTCATAAAATCCCCGGACCCTGCAGGACAGAGCGTGACGAGGGCAGAGGGCATCCTACTGAGTGTGTGTTGGGATCTGTGTGTGTGTGTTAACTGAGTGTGTGTTGGGATCTGTGTGTGTGTGTTAACTTCCCCGTCACTGAGGCAGAAAATGACGCAGCGGTCGGCTGAGCTCAGAGAGGTTTTATGGAGTAAGAAGGGGGCTTCCTTTTTCCATCTTTTTTTGGGCAACGTGCCTCGTTTCTTATACCTCTATCTTCTTCCTCTCTCCTTTCATCCATCTTTTCCTCTTTTCTTCCTCTTTTGACCTGTACTTTTCTCAGTTTTCCTCTCTTTTTTGTTTTTATTGCCTGTTTTAATAATTTACTCCTTATTTTCTTTTGCTGCCCTGTCACCCTTCACTCCCTCTTTTCCCTATCTTCCATGCAATTTTCCCTCTTTCCTCCCCTTTCATCACTTCCTTTCTGTTACTCATGCACCTGCATCTACTCCTTCTGTTTTTATTTATTATGTCCTCCTCGTACTTCACCTTGAGTCGCCTCCCCTTCCTCCGCTTAGACTGTGGAGAGAAGATAAGAGTGCTGGACGCAGGAAGGGAGATGTTGTCGTTTCTTTCCCTCGCCATTTTCTCCCCTGTATCATCCAATGTGTCCATTCGGATGGGAAACTCTCAGGATGCTTTCTTCTCTTTCCTCCTCTCTATCTCCATCACTCATCTTCTCTACTTGCCTTAATGTCTCCTCACTTCCTCCTTTTTCTTCCACTACTCCTTACTCTTCCTGCCTGAAGGAGCAAAGTGGTGAGATCTTGGTGAACGGTGATCAGGATTTTGAGTTTATTCCATTTTTTTTCTTTACTTTGAATAAATGTAAACATTATAGAGGAATCCAGAGAGGAAATTAAGATAAAGGAACAAAAGATTTATGTTGGGGGGGAAAACAAATTAAATGTTAGGATGAGGCATTTTATTCATTGATGTGCTTTATCATTTTAAAGGAGCTCAGTTTTGTGTTTGAGCTGTGGGTTGGTTATCTTTCCATTTTTTAGGCACAAAAAGAACTAATATCATAATATTTTCCATTTAAGGTTTGTAAGTGGCACAACAAAAACATGGAAGAAAGCGCTTTGGACCTACCTGCAAAACTATGTGTGATGGAAAAGCAGCACTGTACTCTGAACACACCATCCCCACAGTGAAACACGGTGGTGGCAGCGTCATTCTTTGGAGATGTTTTACTGCAGAAGGAAAGAGAACAAGATTTTATGGGAATTTGGATGCAAAAAAACCCTATTAGAGTTTCCAAACTGTGGTTGTGAGATGATAAAAATGTTACAACGTCAATGTGTCCGAATACTTATGCAAAGCCCTTTTAGAAGGACTTTGTTTACCAAAGAAAAAAAAATCTTACACCGTCTATGAATTAGACTTTATTTATGGAGCACTTCTGCCAGAAACGCCGACACATAATACAGCGAATGATCACACTATGAACAAAAAATTAAATAACAAAATATTAGATGCATTAATATGTAGCAAAAACAAACAAATGCAGATGTAGGAATTGGAAAAATAAATACTAAAGTCCTTAAATAGTACTTAAATCAAATTACAATATAAACCCTCAACATATAAAATGTGTTTTTTCTGATAAATGAAACATTGAGGCAAAAGTTAACAATTTTTTTTTAATATGAACAAACATAGAAATAATAAACTTTGCACTAAATTGTGTTCAGTGTAATCAAAGTTCAAACCAGAGGTAAAATAAAACTAAATGGATGCAATAAATGTGGGATCATGTTAAAGTAAGATGTAGGCATAGAATGTAATAAGAAATGAGACATAAAGATGTCTCACTGCGGCTTTTAGTTCTAACTTCATCATCATGTCTCTGAAGTGTTTGTGTGACAACAAATCCGACAGACATTTCTAAACACTTCTTTACAAACATGTAGAAAGTGAAAAAGACAAGAACATTAAACAGTTAAACTGTTTCTGGGACAAAATAGGTTCAGCTGGGTATATAAGCCTTTTGGGGTTTGCCTCTATCAGCTTTGCACATCTGGAAAATGAAACTTTTGCCCATTCTTCTTTGTTTAATAACTTAATAAGATCAATTTAATCAACCTAAGACCAATTTAATGAAACAACTCCAAAGTTAATATTACAAAAAATGAAGAGATGGAGATCCAACAGAAACAGCTGAAATCCTAGAACGAAAAAGGAAGCTGAGGTCTAGTAGGGGCAGATGTGCTTATTAGGGACGGAGACCAGGTGTGTCACCTGGTAGAAAACAGGAAACAGGAGAAGGAAACAGGACCGTTGATGAAGTCAGACTCAAAACAACAGATCAAGAAAAGTTCACCTGTTCTCTGAAATGGTTTGATATTC
The DNA here is from genome assembly GCF_002775205.1 of Xiphophorus maculatus. Taxonomy (NCBI): domain Eukaryota; kingdom Metazoa; phylum Chordata; class Actinopteri; order Cyprinodontiformes; family Poeciliidae; genus Xiphophorus; species Xiphophorus maculatus. The sequence continues at coordinate 12,917,879 of NC_036465.1, read as the reverse complement.
TCTCCACCCCCATTTCATGTCTCTAAGTTCTTAATTTAGGTAGTTGTTAAAATATTCCACTGGTATTGGTGTATTACTTCAAAAATTAATTAATTTGTTCATGTAAATATATGTGCAGTGTATTACTCAATATGCCTTCACATATCATTTAAATGGTCAAGATTCAGACTTGAATAGCTACTTCTGACCACTTATTCCAACCGAGATGCAAGCCTGTCTCATTTGCTTCATTTTAGGGGTTGTAAGAGTCTCCATAATTTACATGATGCCATGCTGATGTTGCTGATGTCTGAAACAATCTGCTGCAAGGCAAAGTCCAGCTTCTTCGCCAAACTGATGCACTTCTTTGCAGCAGTTTAAAATATTTAGGGTGTTTTTTTGTTATAAATGTTTCATGTGTTGGACAAGTGAGTTCAGCATGTAGTTCAGATCGTGCTTGAAGCATTTAAGGAGGATACAGTCCTCAAATACAGCACTTTAGCCGGCTTTCAGTGTTTTGTTTATGCGTTCGGCAGACAGCTGTTTCACTCCTTTAATCCCCTTGCTGACCTCAACTCCTCGTCCTCCATTTCATCTCATCTTTATTTTAATTTCCCTTCAATCTGTTTTATGGGTGGGAACAGGAGATTTCACTTCTCAAAGACAATATGTTTGAATAAAAAGGCAAAAATGAATAACTAATACAACACAAATCCTTATTGTACTGATTTCTCAGTCTTTTTTTTTTATTTCCACCGCCTCCACTCCGCCCCCCGCATTTCTGGATTAGAGGTCCTAATCTCTGGAGGTTAAATTAGAGGATTGAGGTCGGATGTTAACACGGAGCTCAACATCTGTGACTTTTTTTTTCTTTTTTCATTTTTCTTGGGCTTCTTTAGGTTTTAGAGAGCGAACAGAAAATTTCCCCAAAGGTTTGTGTGATTCCCGATAAAGCTGAAGCAGGAAATAACGAATCTGATCTGTTTGTCGGACAGCAGCGCTCGAGTTGTCAGAAATCAAAAGGAAAATGGGAAGGGAGGAAAATAAAAGCCAGCAGGCAGTTTATCTGCTCTGAAACACACTGACAACTGAAAACACCAACAAACCACATCATCAATATGTGAAATGATCAATAATGATTTGTAGCGGAACTGTGACGACTGCTGTGGAAGATTGCTTCAGACAGGCTGTCTTTACTCTGCAAACAGCATTGTTATATTATGCTTTAGCTTTGATGTGCCGGGTAATACTGTTTGAACCACTGAAAAGAAATACTTGGAGATCAAATCATAGCTGCCAGATGAGACAGCTTGGACCACCACAGGCTGCCGAATGAGCCTCAAAACTTCCAGTTTCAGGCTTCTTGACAGATTTTCTTTCATAACCTGCCTGCAGACAGCAGTGGTCTGGAAGCTAGTCCAGCATACGCAGGAGGTCTTCTGCTCATCTGATGCTGAGAGATAATGGATTGGCTAGAAGGAGAGGTTTTCAACCAGAATAAGTCTACCCTCTGGGCCGGTGTCTCTGTCTTAAATGGTTTTTTATTGGGCTTTTATTCACAGTTTTTTAGTGAGGAAGAATCTCCATCGCTACATATTGTGAAGCTTCTCAGTTAAAAAAAGGGTTTGAAGTTGTTTTTTTTTCCTTTTCACTTTAATGAAGATTTTTATGCAGTTTGTTGTGTTTTCCAGATTACCAGTTATGAGTTAACATCTTGTCTAAAAGTTGGTACATGCAAATATTTCCTTAAGCAAGTATCAGGAATACTGTGAGCAGGGTATAATTCCTACTTACAGATAATCTGCCAATTTTATGATTTAAATTGAAACTAAACACTTTTTCCTCAAAAACTTTTATTTACTTTCAAAGTGGGAAAATATATTTTTATTTCCTCCTTTAGTATTTGATACAGAACTGTTTAAAGTTTTATAATTTCTTTTTATTTCAAAGAATGAGCTTTCTGAGAAATAAACATGACTTGACCATAAAGGCCCTTCTGGATTAAACTATTGAGATAATTTCCGAAAGCAGGAAAGACGAGAAACAAGGCAGAGTTTGAGTTTCAGTCCTCTGTTTGTTGAATACACCCTTCCTGATATTCCCTGGAAAAGGAAGCCGATGATAGTGAGTGTTGTAGAATAGAGACAAAACATGATGACACCAAGATGAACCAAGTGATGACACAGCTGGAAGCTATGCCGGAAACTCTAACAACTCTTAAATTGTCTGTCACTTCTGTCACGGGCAGTGGTGACAGGGAGGGTTGAATATTCTCTTTGGGTGAACAAACATGTTTGGGCATGCAGGGATATAAATACGAAGCCACAGACACTCAGCTCTTTTAGACGTGTTTGCATTCGGCTTTGCATAAACCCTGAGGTCATTCGGTGAAGCTGTGTCTCCCTGACAACCTGTGCGTGTGCAACAGGTAAAATCACTATCCTGCCCTCTGCGGACTCCTTCACATGTTCTCCTCTCAGTCGTTTTGGTCCCCTTCCCTCGCATCCCACTGGCTCCTGATACAATGTTACGGGTGGCTGAGCAGCCGATGGAGCGATCCCCCAAACTAATAAATAAACACACAGAGCGTCAGCGGCTTGCTACGGGGTCTGCTGCAGGGTCTGCTGGGTAGTTTGGTCTGACTGATCTGCTGCACAGATAGACCACTGATCTTCACAGTGTGTTCATTTGTCTGCCTGAAATCACAAAGTCCCACTGCTTTTTAGTTATGAAAGTGGATAAATCCCCTTTTATTGGTCAAGTTTTGCTTCTTTCCTCCTCCAGTTATCTAGTATTTTTAGATTAGCGGTCAGATAAGGTGAGCCTTTTAAAGGATTGCTAAAATATTGAAATACTTTTAAAGTTTAAGCCACTAATTAATCACAAAGCTTGCATTATTCTTAGAAAATCTGTTTTTAGGGCAGCAGACCACAGTTAAACAGTGGCACTTAAAGCTTAGCTCTGTCATGGTTTTTGCAATACAACAAGGTTTTGAAAATGATTTCAAAACTTTCTCCACTTTTTTTGAATGAATAAAAACAAAATATAGGCAGAAATAATACAAAATACAAAAGTTCAATCATCTACATTAGTTGCATTAATGTGCACATTAACAGTTATTTGGAACATCTGCTTATTTACATTACATTCAGCTTTTCTGAATACCTCCTCTGTCTTCTTTCTGCTCTCTCACCTCACAGACTCATCACCGCAGGTCTATTGTTCCAGCATTCACACTCCCAGTATCTATTCACCTCTCTCTCATTCCTCCTTGCTGGTTCCTCCTGTTAAACCTTGTTACTTCCCCTGATTATCCTGCTGGCTTTTTGTTTTAGATTCTTGATTTTGTTTGACTCTGGCTCCCTGTGTTCTCTATATTTTTTGCGTTTTCTGTTTGTGGTTCTCCACCCCCCCCCCCCATTTTAAAGTTTGACCCAACTTTAAGTTTAAATTTGTTTTTAATAGTTGGAAGTATTTTTTATGCATGAAACTTTTTCTATTTGTCTTAATAGGTGCACTCTACATATAAATTGAAAATTTATTCATTTTACACATTTGTACCAACCCCTAGGTCTACTTTTTACACAGATACTGTTCGGGTCAATTTGACCCGGCAGTCAGGTCAAAGTGCAAGAAAAAATAAAAAAATGTCCATTTCTATATGTTTCCTTGCAGCTATGAACCATATTTCACAACACACACAAACACAACACATCACACACATACATGCACGCACCGACACACACAAGCCCACCCCGTCACTACTCTCTTTACTTCACAAGGAAACTGCGAGAAAGCAGGTGTTCACACAACTTTTGACGGGAATCTTTTCTGTTCCAATTGACAATCTCCACCCACTTGCTGAGTGACATTCAGCAGAAGTGGGGAAAACATAAATACTCTCTACATAACTCATTTATCTTGATTTTAATCAGTGAGTCAATTTGACCCTGAGCAGTATGTGTGTCTCAAGTTCAATTCTAAAGATCACCCATTGAAAAAAAAAGGTGTAATATAAAAAAATTTACCAAAGATCAATTTCAAGGAAATTATAGTTTTTTTTGAGTCTAGGTTTTTTTCAGTGGACATTAAAAATGTAAATTCCATTTTTTATGTCCAAATGAGTAAATGAGTAGGTTGTCGTCATTGATCCTTAATTTCTGAGAAATAAAAAAAAACATCATTGCACAAATATTGATTGAAATGGTTACTATTGGAGTTAATAATCAGATACAAAAATGTTTTGGAGGAATTTTTTTGGTTTCTGACACCATTGTATGATTAAACATTCCCCGGATCAAATTGACCCACTAACATTTTTGCTGTACCCTAGAAACGAACATAACAGGAGGGTTAATCGTAATCTTTCAAGTGTTGGAAATGTTTCTTCTGTCACTTCAAGTATTTGAATGTTTTCAAACTGTCAACAATGTTTTCCTCCAGGGATAACTGAAACCACATATCAATACATGAGTCGGGAATTTAAAGCTTAGGCCCTATACTGTTATTGCTAGATGTTGTATACTACATCAACAGCAAACCAATCTTGACTTTCATGTGCCAGGAAACATGTCTTGCTCCTGTTTTACGGTCTTCTTGACAGCCTACACTTCTTTAAAATAGTCTATTAGAGTCAAGTGTACCTAGAAGTAAAATATGCATTAGTTGTTTGTCATGTAAAATAAATGCACTAAGAAAAAGGCTAGTGCCAGAATACATGCATAAGATTTCATTTTAGCAATCATTTTGAATGGTAATTAGAACATTAGCATCCTTGCTATGTTAATACACAGTGCTCTAAGCAAAACAAGCTCCTGGGATATGGTTAATTCCTGGTACCAAATATTCACAAAATAATTTCTAAATCATCTCATATAACATATTAGATTTGTAAAACCCTGTCCATTGTTCAATTCTTTACTTCGTCCAGAGGGTCTGGACCCTCGGCTATGGAGAAACGTTTGCTTGCAGGAGGCAAGGGCTCTGAAGTTTAAAATTTTACCCATTCGAAAAACGGTAAATAAGATCGGCTCCAAAGTCTGTGATTTAGTGTTCAGTTATAGTTTGATTATATTTTTAATTATATGTTAATTTGTGTTTATGTGAGCGTTGACTTTATTGGCTCCTCCTACGTGAAGGACGTCACAGGGAAGTAGTTGTTGATGTTGAAACTCGTTCCATGTAGTTCATGTGTACGTAAATGACAAGTGAGTATTTTGGTTGTATCAACTTCGATATTCGTGCATGTTATGATGACTGTCTATTGCATGTGTCAGTTCTGTGAATGTTAATAATTCTATGTACTTTACTGACGACGTCTGCTCTGACGCACGCCAGTTGATTAGCCACCTGGCTAACTGGTTCGCGCTAAGTTTAATGACAGCATATTCAGGTCATGTATGCTTAGCATGTATGCGGAGTTCCTGCGAACCTGATGTATCTTGGCTCTTCTCACATGAACCCATTTACACCTCATTTTGTCAAACAAAAAATGATTCCCTGCTGTAGACCCCAAAAATATACAAAAATGGCATCATATAAATAATATTTTGTTTGGCAATTATTGTTTGAATAAGTGCAGCTCCAGAGAACTTATTTAGCACAAAACAAGTACACTGAGGCAAGAATTAAGTGGCTTTACTTTTCTCTATGTGTCTTTATGCAATGTGTGTATGTGTGTCAGGCTGGAGGAGGGTTGCCACACTAAATTGGCAAAATGAGGTGTAAATGTCTTGAGGCAGATGAGCTGCCTTAAGTGAATGCAGCTCTGAATATTTTACCCACAGCTTTATGAAACCATAAGTGTGTATGTGAAGGAGTGTTTTTGTTACGGGGTGCGCATGTGTGTGTGTATGCGTGCACAAACCATGGCAAATCAACGTCTGTCATTCAGTTTGGGTTCTGACAGCTAGAAGAGGCAGAAAGTCCCTAAACGCCTCAGAGAAACACTTAACTGCCTCCACTGCTGCTTAGACGGCTCTTTTATTATAAGTGCATGTCAAGGAAAGTGTGTGAATGTTTGCGTTAGAGGTGAGCTGTATGGAGCATGATCGTCTCATTATGTGCGGTAATGATCTGCGGCCCGATGCACCAGAGAATCTATTGACTGCTTTCAACACTGGAGTTACACCTGAGCTGCTCTACTTGACCTTCACTTTGCCTGAAAGTGATTAAAGGTTAAAGAAACTCTTCAGGTTTCACTTATGGCGTGTTTTGTTTTGCATAAAATCAAAAAGGTAATATTTTGGATGTTGCAATGCTGCCTATTTGAAGGCTATGCTTCAAAGTAAAGTTTGAAAGAAAAAGTTTGTATTTATTTTGATCAAACTGAGCCAGCGTTTTGCTTGTTTTCAAGGTCTAAACCTTTGGGCCATTCATAGATTGTTACCACACAAAATGAAAAATGTAATCATTGATTCATTGATTTAATTTCCAGTGGCATATTTCCATAAAAACCATACATTAAGAAGTGGATCTGCAGTTGTAGCATTTTGAAATTCCAGACTTCCTGCCTCCTAAACTCTTTATGGTTGGAAAACTTTAGAATTACTTGCTGTATCTAATAGTCGTATTCAATAATTTTAGAATATGCATTATGATGAGGTTAATTTGTCAGATTCAAATTAATCTTTGACAATATAATTTTACCAGTAAATAAATACTTTTCATTTAATCCATATTGCTCTATTATGCTTTTAATTGGTCCGTAATGGTAAATGTTGTGTCTTTCTTAGCTGAAAGCAGGTGATGATCATAATTAACAGAAATAGACTTGAAAACATCAGTCGGTAATGTTTTTCACCTAATGTATTAAGCAACTGAAGTACTGAACTATTCGGTAATATTTTTGTTTTACTGAATATGACTGCATATATTTTATATCTAATGAATAAAAAACAGAATATAATTGGTCTGTTTTAAGTGTCCAATAGCTGTAATTTTGTTGGCCATGAGGCACAAGCAGCACAGAAAAGAAATCGCATATATTTTCAGTCAGTCTTATGTACTCTTATTGTTGAAAAGCAGAAAGAACTCAGGGATAAATTTGTCCACATGCTGACCAGCGATGGAGATTCAAATAACAACATTTCAATAAATGGGAACATTTACACATTGAGCAGGACTTTATACAGTGTATGAATTTTGGATTTTCAGTGAGACTGGGTGATTTTATTTTTCCATTACCCAAAGTTTGGAGCTAGAAAGTACCAATTGTTACCAATATGAAATCAACACACAGTGGTTCCCCATGCAGCAAGCTGTATGAAGCAGTATTAGGTCCTAATCTGGACTGTAAATGGCTTCCAAATTTGGCCAGATATAATTTCAAGAATCAACTGGATTTTGTTCTGAAAATGTGTTTATTACTCAGAGTCTGCAGAGTTGTTATACTCAAGTCTTCTGTGCAAAGTGCTCTAACTTGGTGTGAGAGCTGATCTAATCTTTGGCTCAATTAGATTTGTCTGTCTGCTCTGGAAATATTTCCTTATCACTTGCTGAATGCCGAGTGGTAATGTTTCGTTTCTGTTTTCTTCTGCAATCCTACTGATTAGAAAAAGTATCCGGTCGTTTTTGGTCTGTCTCTGGGTGTTGCCACTATCTGGCTGTTCTCAGTGAGGAAATGACGCCAAAAGAGGAATAGCATTGCCTTAAAATTTAAATGACAGGCAGTGCGCCTGATTAACTTTAGATGAGCTCTGGTTTCAGGGCAGCACAGGCTCAGCTCTTCTGCTCCATGAGCATCATCAGCGGCAGGCAGGAGCAGCACCACCATCTCTGACAGTCTCTGAAATGTTTGTTCACCCATTGTGCTGACGACCTTTAACCTCGAGACTGTGGCTGAGCTGTAGCTAAGTGGAGCTTTTTCCAGATGAAAGACTCACAGAAATGTCTGGAATGTATAAAAATTCCAGTTTTTTTTCTTCTTCTTTTATTTCTCCTGTTGTTTGATCTCTTGCTGGAATCCATATAACTTTGATGAAAACACACATTTCAAAATGCATTAAAAAATGGTTATAAAAGAGCTGTAACTACATGCAACTGGACGCCGCGCTCTTCCTCCGGCTTTTGTACACTATGAAAAATTGACGTTGTGCAACACAAGTTGGCAAAAACTACAAAGTAAATCTGAGCTTTGGAGGCAAGATTAAAGCGGGAGCTACACCAGTTAAACTCATCAAAGTGAAGGAGTTTTATTTTTTAAAAAGTAGAGCAAAGCTTTTTAATGTCTCCACAAGGAGACGAGAGTAAAGTTTTATATGCACTTCAATAAAACATCCTGTCATTGCATTGACTTTGGTGCAAAAATATATGATTGATTTCTGTAATATGTAAATGAGAAAATACCATCTTGACTAAGAAGTAAACCCGTTGATGGAATTATCTGTAGGATTCTTACAGAGTCCTAATACATTGGGAAATTATGGAAGTTCAGTTTAGCACCTTGAAGAAACGATTGGTCTTGGACTTAATTTGGTCTGAATTGACACCATTGCTGGGGATGTAAATAATCAGATTTGTAAGGAGCTAGCACATCTGAGAACAGGCTTCAGCAGGCATATGTGGTACATAGCACTTGATGAAGGTAGATAGGTGTCACATTTTGTGTTTTTATAGGAAGTAACCTTTGCATGTGGTGTCTTTTATTGACCTGACAAGGAAAATAGCTCAGTAAGGTTCAGAAAACAGTGTCAGCCAGCCAAGGATACATTAGAATCAAAGAAGCCTCCATGTTGATTTTTTTTTTCTTTCTATTTGTTTCTTTCATTCTGTTCATTTGGCAGCGTTTTGGGCTCTCTGCAGAAAGCAAAATTGTAAGGGTGACAAAAATAATATGAATTATTTGTAGGATAATTTTTGCTTACATTGATCTGTCTCATTTCAAATTTAGTGGAGTTTCAGAACACTTATGGAAAATGAAGTAGGCAAGCTCAGGGATCATTAGCAGTGTTGTGGAGGGATATCATTTTGTCATGACATTGATGCACTAACGCACCTGTGCAGCTAGCAAGGAGCATTTGTAACTATCAACAAATAAGTACACTTTGATATGACCTTATCTCGAATGGCAGAATCAGCTTGACTAAAGCATTTATAGACATTTTGTTGTAGTTTCCTGACCAAAGGATGAGGAGTAAATAATATATTGCCAGGGTATAAATCTTAATTCAGCACAATCACAAATCATCCAAATGTTTTTAAAACAGAATTTTCAATTGTATATGACATAAAAATAAAGTATGACAAAATCAGTATAATTTTATGCTGAAGAAGACTTTAACCTAATCCCTAAACAAACTGGTCAACATTCATGTTTTTAGCATTCAGCTTAATGTAAATTTTAAGACATTTAGATGGACTGAATTTGAGTCTTGAAAAGGATGGAATTTCCAAAGGGAACCTGGTATGGGACTCAGAGATTCTGAGAGAAGAGCCAATCACTGAAATTAGTTTCAGTGTCGTCTCTATGTCAGGGTCACCGGTGTTGGTTTAACTGAGGAGAAACCTCTTTAATTTTGAATGCCATTGAAGCTGAACTGGCTGTTAACAGAGAGCAGTACATTTCTGTCCTGTTTGGTCATATAAAGTCATGTCTTATCTAGGGTTAGCCCCAGTGTATTATAAGCCTGGCGGGCCACCAGGCTTTACTTGTGCCCCCACCAGGCTTAGCAATGTTTGTTTAAGTTTTATTAAATGCTTGCATTTTTTAAAGACTTTATAGTTGGTGTTCAGATATTCATCTTCTAATCTTCCAATAACACATAATTATCAAGTGATATTTAAAATTTTTTAACTCAAAAACACAGCAAGCTGCTGGATGAATGACTGCCAAGCGCCCCAGCCACCGGGCTTATCAAGTTTTCAGGGGGACACCTTGACTAAACCATGATGCAGCTCTATTTGAAAACTGACTTACTGTCAAATTGACGTCAAATCTCTTCAGTAAACTGCAGTACTGAACGGTCTGATGTTCAGTAAACTCTGTTCTGGGTTGAACAAACAGCAGCATCGATTTGTCCACACAGCGAGTCCTACGGGGGTCATGTAGGTGGGGACTTCTGTCTGAAACAGTGACGTTGTCTCGCTGTGAATTTCCTGTAAATTACCTTATGCTATTGTTTTTGCAGTATTTCCTCCTCTTGTGGCATTTTAAACATCCAAATCGGTCTAGCAGTTGACCACCACATTTACATTGCTAATGTTGGCCTGGAGGGAGGCTGTGCACTGACTGAGTGCATGTTTCCTGGACTTGTACAAACGCTCTGCAGCAGTGCAGTTCAGCAGTTTTCATTCTGAGCAATGTGTGGTATTATTTGCAGTCACAGCAGAGGACAAACAGGTCATATTCCTAGAGCAAAAGTCAAACTAAATAAACAGAAGATGCATATTTCATGAGCTCATTATATTATTTCTAAATGAAAAACTTTCAACCTATCAGATGATAAATATTCAGAGATTCCTCAGGTCATGTTGAGATGTTAAAGGATTGCATTTTGGGGGAATTTTAGAGAGAAGTTTAGCTGCATTTCGTTGCATATTACTATTTTTCAACTCTGATGTGTGGATTTCCCAAAAGTGTCACATATTGTCTTTATTTCCTCCCACAGACACAAGCACAGACAAGTATGAATGAGTCATGCCACTGTTGTCCTGGTTGAGTCTGTCAGGATGACTGCAAGGGTTTGTGTCAGAAAAGGAGCGATGATCCACTGCGGCGAGGATGAATTGCCCATTTATCTTCCTACATATTCCAAGATGCCTCTTCATGCAGAGTGCACCAGTAAACGCTGATCTGATTTTAAAAGATATAAAAGTAAACTAATCATGCAAACTTATTCCAGTCAGCTATGTTGCCTTCTAGGTGTAATGCCCACTTCACACCAGAAAGGTGGAAAAAATCAGATAGAAAATAGTTGGTGTTTGAAGGGTTTTATGTCTAGAGGGGGGAATTAAAAACACAGTAAGCTCCCCACTGAGTGTAGGGCTGTGAACAGCAATATGATGTTTGCTTGGTCATAATGAATTTGAAGCAGGACTGACCATACCGGCCTTATAACAAGTCTTGCTTCCTCAGAATGTCCTCAAGGTTTGGACAGAGTGGCTGCTACATTACAACACTTCCCTTCTCCAGAACCAATGAGATCACGCCACGATCTGCTCTGGTTTCCATTATTCCATTCTACCTTCTGGACAATGATGGAAGGCTAGATGTGTGTGAGGTCCTGCACAAAGATACTCCAAAGCAGGCCGTATCTGCAGTAATCAGAAGTTGCTGGTTTTAGTGTGGGCTCAAACATGGGACCTGCTGGTGTTATTGATCAAAGAAAAACAACTGGGTTAGCACTTGAACCAGGACAAACACAGAGGACCCGGGTTTCTGGGTCAGTGGATACACATCGGAACAACAGGCAGGATGAGTGACACATGTTTGGGAGTCTCTCAGGGAAGATCCAAACATCGACCAGCCTGGAACAACTATCCATCCGTGACGAATGATAGAGAGGGGAGATAGCAAATCATCGACAGATTAATGGAGGGAATGCGTGTGCGTTTCACAGCAGAATGTGTTGCTTCTGCTTTCTCACACACATACGCACACACGCAGGTTTCAGCTTGTGTGTTAGAGCAGAGCTTGGATTCAAACTTTGATGTCAGTGGAGATGGCAGGAGGCACTGAGCATGCTCAAAACCACTATGGAGATTGTGTGATGCTGTCACAGATAAATGGTTGGCTTTCTTTTCATTTCTTGTAGAGGTTACTCACCCATCATGGGCATGAATGCCATGTTAATTTTGACTTTCAACAATTTATTTGAACACTTCTTTTTCAGAATGAAAGGATAAATCAACATAAAAGTTACATTTTTGTAAACAAAAACTGGCTTCACATATTTGAAGTTGTAGATTTTTTCCTATCCCAGAAGAGGTAGAATTTTACATACAAGCTCATGTGTGAACACGCATACTTGGATACCTGGATGACTATCTCCTAACCACTTGTTCAATAACCAGAGGATTTTTGTTAACTGTGACAAGCTTCTGGAATGATTCTGGCTGGATAGTTGACCACTCTTCATGACAGATTTTATTTCAATGAGATGGTTTTTCAGCACAGACAAAGCTTCGAAAATCTTCGAAAAGGCCAAATCAGAAAACAGGAATCAGTCCATAGTGAAGTAACAGGCTTTGGTGTTGTTGACAATAATGTTTCAGAAGTTTCAAGTTCATGGCACGTTTGGTCCAAAGGGTTAACAGTTTTTCAACACTGACCATTTTGTTTAAGGGTGATAATTTAGATCAGTGGTTGAGAAAATATTTGGGAGTTTTAAGAGGACAGACAGCCCAAACACAAAACAATACTGGCTTTAGATTTTGGAATTAATAAATAAGCCTGATGTCAAACTGTGTTTTAAAAGCCAAGTTTGTGTTGGGTAAGAAATCAATTTAACAAGCACAAGGCAAGGCAGTTTTATTTATAAGATACATTTCATTACAATGCCAACGTAAAGAAAAGCAAAGGCGAGTAAAAAAACAGTTTATGATGTTCCAGATCTTTAAATGATTAAAGGCCAATCTGAACAATGGATGTTTAGTTTTGATTTAAAGGAACTCCATATTTCAACATATTTGCGGTTTTATGGAAGTTTGTTCAAGTTGAGAGGAACAAAAACACTGAATGCTCTTTCTCCATATTTGGTTTTGACTTTAGGAATGCAGAGTAGGCATGAATCAGAAGACCTGAGTGGTTAGTTTTGTTTGATTTATAAAGAAACACAACTACTTTAAGGTTTATTCTCTGAGCTACAGGGAGCTAGTGTAATGTTGGGGGTGATAGTTATTTATTTTCTGAGTCTTAGTGGGAACGCCAGCAGTAGCACTATGACTCAGCTGCAGCTGATTGACTTTATAGGCAGACCTGTGAATACACTGTAGCAGTAATTTGACCACTTTGTAGATAAATGCATAGATGAGTTTCTAGATCTTGCAGGGAAATGATAGAAGGCCGACTTTGTAATTGTTTTGGTGTGACTCTTAAGTTGCATTATTGAGTCTACTATCCCCACATTTCAGGCCTGTTCAGATGCTTCCAGCTGTAAAAGCTGAAGCTATGTGTTGACTCTTGGTCATTTTCTTTTGCACCAAGAATAATTAGTTCAGTTATTATTAAAAAAAAAGTTATGGCACATCCATGTATTGATTTATTCTTTGTATCTGCAAAGGAAAATGGTTGACTCAGACCATAAACTGAAATACAGTTTGCCTAAAGTCCTAATGTTTAGCAAAATTATGAAAATGCAGAAGGAAATTGTTGGAAACTGTTAGATGACTTCATTTTTGGCCAATTGCTTGTTAGCAACACTTGAAAGTCAACAAATATATGGACCACTGAATGTGAGCTCCAGGACCGGCCCAAACCTCCATGGGGCCCTAAGCAAAATTTGGTTTTGGGGTATCAGGTTGATTCTGTGCCTTCAAAAAATTTTAATTGGAGAAGTTTCACATAACTTATAAGTTGATGTAAAAATACTGTTTGTTTCAGATACATAAATTATCAGCAGCAAACAACATTTAGCCAACTACAGCTTAGAGTAGCTCATCGATTTATTAATGCAGTAGCCATGTAGCCTGACGTAAAAACATTTTGCTAGACAATATCAAACATTGAGAAGTTTTAATTATTGTTGTCAAACGTTATCAAACACATTTTGAAGGCAAAAAGACTCAGAAACATACAGAGCCAACCATGAGAATCATCTCATTTAAAGTTAAAACTTAGCTTCACACAAATACAAACATTTGTGCTATCAAGCTAATTTTCAATTAGCAGCTCCAGTAAGTCTTTCTGATAAACATTACATTACCAAGACATATTAAAACATACCTTTATCTTGACTTTTTCTCTATTCTTCCTCTTTCTTTCCTCTCTCCCTGACAGATAAATCATTCTTTGTGACATTGTTTTGATAACTTATCTTCTACCAATGCTTTTGAGGTTTGGATGCGCTCTGCACATCAGCTCATATTACCGGTCAGTGCGGTACCTACCGCGGCCACCAGGGGCCCCAGGAGCCCCCAAGAGCAATTTATTTATTTTTTTTTCTTTTTGCCCATATAAGAAAGATTTCTACATACATTATCAAATATATATTATTGTAAAAAATGTCACAACTTTATAATTAATTTATGTGTTTTTGTTAATATAATCATATAGAAATCATTACTAAAAAAGAAAAAAAAATCTGTTCCAGTTAGGGGGCCCCTTAGTGGCCCCGGGGCTCTAAGTGGCCACTTAGTTTGCTTATGCCTTGGGCCGGCCCTGGTGAGCTCATGAATTTTGTTGACTTTGCGGCACTCATGACCATCTTTCACGTTTGCACAAGATGAGTCAGAGTTGACTGGGTGTGACGGACGGTAAACAACCGTATCATTGGTTCTTGGTTACAAAAATGCATGCTTGTTCTCGCCAAGACACAGATGTTTGCCATTACTGAGTGTACCTTTACTGCCCGGATTTCTGCTCAATTCCCCCCCTCTCTCTTTTGATTCCTTTGTTGCTTTTTCTTTGATGTAGGTGCCCTTGCTTTTTGGTTTCCATCTTTTGCAGCTTTTTTTCCCTCCAGTTCATTCAGAGTTTATGACTGTATCCTTGTGGCACAAAGCGCAAAAAAATTTGAGGGAACAGATCTTTATCAAACCCCTGGGTTATTCACAACAAAATGTGCTTTGTATTTTAATATGGGTAGCATAGACATGGGAGTTTAAATAAAGTACAGTTGTTCAGAACAGGTGCTCTTCACTTTACATTTTATCATGTAGTTACAATAGGACAGAAAAAAAAAACAGCTTTTGTGTTTTTGGAATAATTGCCCTGCTGACCCAGTTTGGTCCAATGATTATGGCCTCACATATGACTGTGGCATACTTTGGGAAACAGAGGCGTCGATGATTAACTTGGTGATTACAATGCCCAGGCCATGTGGTTGGAAAAACAAGTCCGCATTATCATCCTTCCACCACTGTGCTTTACGACTTGTGTGAGGTATTTGTGCTTAAGTGTTCTGTACGTTGTGACCAAACATCTCTACCTGGACTTTGTTCCTGACGTTTTATGGTTCATTAGACTAATTCTTTTCTTCCATATAATGTATTCAAGAGAAGAGTTTGGGGCAGCATAAGATGCCTCTTTAAGGTATTTGTTATTGTCTTTCTTCCCAGGACACTTGGTTTTAAAGAGCTGCTCATACTGATGATGCCTTGCTTAATTTCAAAAGTTACGAATCAAGAAAAAAAATGCATGGTTTCCTTTCTGCAAGCGCAGAACAAAGAACAAAGGGAGGATGTAGCCACAGAAGTGATGCTTTATGAGCACAAATACAAAACTTCCTGTCCAAGTAGCTTTTATACTAGGCTATGTGTACTTTTGTTGTTTCTAGTAGATTCTGTCTTGCTTTAAAAGATTCCATTTTCTCTTTGTACCACTTTTGTAGTTTCTACCCATTTGTAATGGGTAGAAATGACCCATTACAGATTAAAGGTTGTTTGTATTCACTCCTAAAGTTTGGTTTTTGGATATTCCCCTTTGGTCCACATTAAAACCTGTGATTCTTCCAGAAAGAGCAGTTACTGGTCTGCTTTGTTTGGTTCCACTGATGCTCCCAGTTAAAGTCCAGATCTCCTCTATGAGGTCAGGGGTGAGACTGGGGTCCTACTGGTGTTGCGCTTCTGCACGTGGTACCGGTTACCTACTGGTTATCACTGCCCCCCTCCACCGGGTGTTTGGTGATTAATGAGGGTCTTTTCTATCAATCTCCTGGTAATGGTCAGGAAGTGGCCACCCATACCCACTGACCTCACAAATCCCTGCAGCATGCTGGGTAACAAGCAGAGCATCGCTCTACATAATGAGGCTCTTTCATCCTCTCTGTTCTTTGCACCCTGCTGTTTTCCCCTCTCGCTGGATTAGGATAAGGAGGAGCAGTTTTGGTGGAGATTTTTTCAGGACTGACCTGGAGTGGCCAGAGAAAAGGAGCGCTGCAGGATCAATGTGGTCAAGAGTGTCTGTGAGCTCCAGAGCTCACAGCAGCTCCGAGCAGCAGCTTTTTGTTTCTCTGATCTGTGACTAGGACTTCAAAGGAAGCTAAATTAGATAAAGTGCTTTTGTTTTTTTTTAGTATATGAGGGGTGTTTCAACAAAGTAACTACTTCTGGAAGCCAGAGCTCTCCCACTGAGCTACAATGCTGTGAAAAAGTCTTTTTTATTAATAGACAACAATTACTTGCGTAAATGCAAAATCCAGTTTTCCATTGATAGTTTCATGTGTTCAACAAGCCAAACCAATTTGGACCTATGACGATAAGCAATTTCCATGTTAAACCTCCAAAATGCACTGTAATTAACTACATTTTTTGAAAATTGAGAACACTTTTGGGGAATAAAGACAACAAAAAACAAAGAATTATTCTTTTTTTCATCACAGAAGAAAGGAAAATTTAAGCAAACCAATGGTCAAATTGTAATAATACCTTGATCTTTATCTGGAAACGTTCTGAATTTCAGTGTTGTATAAAGTACTGAAATCTCAGAGTCAAGTAAAAGTACAAGTACCTCTCCAAAATACGACTTTGGTAAAAGTCGAAGTCACTGACTGAAATGTTACTTGAGTAAAAGTCTTAAAGTATCTGAAACTTCTTGTACTTAAGTATGGAAATTACTGTAAAAATGGATGTACTCAAGTAATGTAATGAAAAGTACAAGTAAAAAGTAAAACAAGGCAAGTTTGAATGACATTTCTTATATTTTGGTAAACTTGTCAAATAAACTTAAAATAATGTACCCAACCAAGTGCAGGCAAAATGAAACCTGCTAATAAATTGTTCCAGTTTTAAAGAGTAGCACATGTTAATGGTTTGTGGTTTTGAACTTGCATGCCTTTCCTATATTCGTTAAATTTAGTCTAAATTGCTATCGCTATGGCTTCTGTCCCCCATTGAACTAGGGTGACCAGACGTCCTCTTTTTCCCGGACATGTCCTACTTTTCAGACCTAAAAAGATGTCCGGGGGGAATTTGAAAATTGTCCGGGATTTTGGTCAATTGCCTCAAAACACATTACATAGCTTACAGTGCATTATAGGGCACGGCGCTGCGTGTCACGTAATCCCTGAGCCGCGTCAGTGCGGGCAGCACTCTTCTCTGTTCGACCCCCCACCCACCCGCTGTAAGGTGTTCTGATTTCTAATTACCCCAACACTAGGAGAAGCTAAGCAGGTGTATCCTATTGGAGGTGATGAACAAGCCCAGGCAAGCAGGCTACGGACTTTGTTCGGTAGCCTGCTTGCTACTTGCTAATCAGTAGGTGGGATCAAAACACTTTGTTTCTCTCTCGCGCGTTTTTGTAACGAGTAACTAAACCACACATTGAAAATGTATCGGAGTAAAAGTACGCAATTAAGTTCGGAAATGTAGTGAAGTAAAAGTGAAAGTCATCAAAATTTTTCATACTCGAGGAAAGTATGAAGTACTCCAAAATATACTTAAGTAAAGTAGTGAAGTATTTGTACTTTGTTACTATACAACACTGCTGAATTTAGAGTTTTATGAAATCTATAAAGATTTCATAATTTTTTACATTTCCAGCCTTTAGAAATGTAAAGGCTAGCTTTTGCATTTCTAAAGGTTGGCCTTTTGAAATGTAAAGAATCTGGATTCTTTTTGCTAGATGTTTGAGATTCTTCCGGAATCTTACAGACTTTCTTGTCTCAACAAACCAACACACACACTGACTTGTTGCTTCACTTTCAGTCGGCTCAGCAGGAAAATTGATGAGGATGTGGGTGGGGACTTGATGATTGCCACCCCTCCCAAATGAGCAGGGATAATTACCCCTGGCAGGTAAACGAGAAGCTGCTTAGGTGTTTGTGTAGGTTGTGTAAAAATAAACAAGAGGCTGGTTAATTATCCAAATTAAAACATTGCAGCAGAAATCTTAGACCTCTTGAATGTTATACTTCATGATTAATTATGTTAGTCAGCAGAAATAAAATCCTGTTTGGAAATCAGACTTTAAAATTTCCATAACAAGGAATGAAATGAAAACAAAACTGGTCAACTGTATTTAAAAAAAAAACATATGGAGCTGAAATTTGACAAAAAGCTGTTTCTGTCTCATTTCAGAGTTGGTACCCTGGCAGACGCTAATAACAAAGTGTGTCTGCTGCAACCTTTGACTCCTGGCCTCCTTGTGCTCCTTTTTTGACCATCTCGTTTCATGAACACACACACACACACACACTCACCCCCCTACGCAGAGAGACCTCCCCTTCACTTCCTAGTGACAAAGGCTCTAATGAGCCGGTGGAAGTAAGGGGATGGAGTTGAAAGGTTGAGCTTCGGCTCGGTGGTCGGCGGGTGGCGACGGATTCCTGTCTGAGCTTCAGGTCAGGGGTCAGCAGGCAATAGACAGACAAGGGTCAAAGGTGGAGCAGCAAAACAGTAGCACAGTGCTGAGATATGTTTGTGGTTCTCATTCAGACTTTCAATAAATGCAGTTTTTCAAACCCCTTGGAGAAACTATCGTCTACCAACATTGTGCTCTACAGAAGCAGTAACACCTCTTGAAACCCTTTTCATTTGTTCCAACTATGAACCTCAGAGGATCTTGTCTGGATTTAATGTGACAAACCAAGAGCCTAATCACAAAGTCAAACAGTGATTTCAAAAATGTTTCCACCTTGTTTTAGGTGTGTATGTACCCTAACTTTGCACATCTACATACTAAAATATTTGCCGTTCATTATTTATTTTTTACCAAATGAGCTAGAGTTATTCTGCATATTTAATGGTAGCAGCTTAAATCACATGTTTGCTGTGTCTTCTCCATTAATTTTGGTGGACTGCACACAGTCCTTCACATGACCCTCCTATAAGCCGGATTGGCTAAAATTCTAAATATCTAATACAGCCAGTAAAGCCAAATGAATCCATGGGCATTTTCATTCAGAGAACTCGGATATATGTCGATGGGCATCCCATACATCTTTAAAACACACTGCACAATTAATTTGTTCTAAGCTCTTTTCAAAATAACCTGAGGATATTTCCTCCCACCCCCAAAGTCTGTCCATCCCTGCAAGACAAAGAGAGATGTATAAGTACTATTCTTGTAGCAGCATCAGGCTGTCAGTCAGGATGTTTGCTGCTGTCTTTTTTTTTTTTTTTTTTTTTTTTTTTGCACATCTGACTCAGCACTTCATCTCCTCTCCATGTCCCCCACCGCCCTGAGCAAACACTGAGCAGTTTTCTTTACAGGCACAACTGAGGCAGCTGTGCTCTCAGCTAGCGGCCTGCACGCCGGAGGGCGGAGCCTGCTGACTCACAAGGAGGGCAACCGTGACTCAGAGTGCACTTTCCCCTGCCAGCGCTCGCTGTGGAGAGCCAAATGTGATGCTTCCTCTTTGGTCACAATCTTTTCACACAACAGATTAAATTGTAGTTCGGAGCGTCCTGACAGGCGGATCTGAATGTAGGAACATGGCAGCTGAGCAGAATGTGTGAAGCCGAGGAGGACGTGGTGACAAAAGAGCAGTCTGAGCTGCAACACTGTGAGAAGAGCTCTAGATGGCAAAACTCACGTCAGGCAATTGTAAAGACACATAGTGCTCCAAAGCGCTGTAAACTGGTCGAATTTGCATCTTGAAGCAACTTTTTTTTGTTTTTGAGTTGTCAGGAGGAATTTGCCAAAACACAATTCAGTTTTTTTGTTCTTACCTATTGTTTGTCTTCAGCTTTTTCATGGAAATTTGTATATAATATTAGTTCGCTTCAGCTAATATTTGTCTTATTCACGGAACAGCAGAGGTTTGACTGATATTTATCTAACCTCAAGATTTTATTGTATTCAGTTTTGCATATAACTCAGACTTTCTTTTAATTTTATTTTGAGCACGTCATGAGAGCAATAATACCATCTGAAACATTTTGGTAACACTTGTGTATCTAACGGGGAAAGAAAACAGCAACAGTAAACTTAGGGATAGTTGCTCTGTTACTGCCAAAGTTGGTTAGTTTATGAAAGCTTCTGAGTACTGAATGTCCTCAAACATCACAGTACAGGTTTTGAGTTATTAGGATAACTCTTGAGCTAATGTCTAATACCAAAGGAGTGTCCCAGGAGTTTAGTTTTCCATCTTGTTAAGATCAGATTCAGTTTATAACTGTACATTTCAAGTCTGTATGGGTGAAATGCTTAATCTTGATCAGAAGTGAGTCTTTACCACAACAGAAATGACTCAAATATTTTGGTGTCATGATCTCAAGTGATGGCAGTAATGGGCAGATTGATGGGGGAATTGAATAAAGAATGATGATGTTCTAGTTTGTTTTGGTGAAGAACTGAAACTGAAAACTGAAGTTCTCAATCGACTCGTCTATTTACATCCCAAAATACATGCAAATTTTGGGATGTATTCCAGATTTCATTGGAATACCCCCTTAATTATTCGAACATCTTTACCCTCTCATCATTCCACCATCCCCCTCTAGACCAATAAATGCCTCCCCAGCTTTTCTGCAGTCATTTAGCCATTTTGTCAACCAAATGGCTTCCTTTTGTGCTCTGAAGTGTTTGGTTATTCAACTAGCTGCTCAGAGGGAGGGCTGGCTATCCTCGTTTCCTTCTTTTGCATTGTCTTTTGGTTAATTCATTTTATATTCAGTGTCACATCCATTTAAAAAAACAGAAAAACAAAGCAACTAGTTAATGCAAAGTCTTCAGAGGGAAAACGTCTATGCTAAGTCATTTCATTGAAAGAATAAAGGTTTAATTCTTGTAAAAATGTAAAGAGTCGAACATCTATGGCTCATCTGAACTGAATCGACCTGTAAGGATCATTCAGCTCATTTTAAATTCACAAGAGTCAGAGGAGACCATCGTTTGAAGGATTCTGCTGAGGAGGTCAGAGGTTGTGTGCAGGGATCACGCCTCACAGTATTAACTGTTAGGAGAAGCGGCCAGCTGTGAAGATCCTGCTTTGATTTCTGATGGGTTTTTCCGCACTGTCTTCCTTCTAGCCTCATTTACATGTCAGCCCTGCTGCTGTACTTACAGTGAAACATGGAAAAATAATGCCTGACTACACTGCAGTGATCAGAGCGTGTGAATGATGACACGGCTGAAGTTGGAGATACTTAGGTTTTAAACATTTGTGCTGTGGGCTGGTGATGTAAACGACATCTTGTTTTCATGCATATACAGAGGTGAGAAGGTAAAATTGGAGAATTTCAAGTTTGCAGTTCAAAATAAGGCTTTTACACATTTTTTTTTACTATTATTTTAAAGCAGTGGGACTCAGAAAACCGAGGTCTAACACTGTGTAGCATTAAAATGGTCACACTTATGGAAAACCCCTGCATTAACGTCAGTGTTTTTACTGTTGAAACACACACACAGCTTGTCTCGCTGCTCTCCTGAATCTATATATAGCAGATATTCAATGGCCCTTGGCGTGTCAAGCAGTCGATATAATCAGCCGGCGGACATTGTGTCTGCACCTGATCCGCCACCAACCACACCACATGTCGTCCTCCAGCCACCATCCAGTAAGAAATTCCTACTGCCCTTCATTAACACAAGGAGATTTCAGTTCGCTCAGAGTTAATATCGCTGGGGTAACCTTCACACGTGTCATCAGAGTCACAGGTTATAGATCAGAGTTTGAGCATCAGATTACAATCCCTCCTGGATGACTCCCTAATAAAGGCTCTACAGATTACAATACTCACAACTCTGTTCTGCTCCTTCGTCATTAATCACCTCCTTCAAATCTTGGGGAACTCAGACTAGAGCTCTTGCTTCTCCCCATCGTCCAACATCAGCTGAAGTGGTTCATCTGATTAGGGTGCCTAATGGAGGGTTGCCTTTTCTTTGGACGTCTCATTGGGAGGAGAACCTAGTCAGACCAAGAATTTCCTAAAATTTCTTTGAATGAGCCTGAGTACTGCTGAGAAGATGGATATCTCTTTCCTTCCTAGATCTGTAATCTCCATTACCCATTCTGAGGGAGAAAGGAAGGGATAGGTGGATGGCTGAAAAATTAATTAAGTAATGGAAATTGAAATTGCTGTGCCCTTTTATACTATTTTTCAAAGTTTATGTTTTTATAAGCTTCCAACATTTATTGCTGTTGGCCTATATTTTGGACTTTAAAACAAATTTGCTTTAGATTCTGCACCTGAGCAGGAAGTGAAAAAGGCAAAATTGGTGACACTGACAATGAAAACTGTAAAATGACCTTCTCATTTGGGGAGGTACTGGGCTTAAGGCACAAGTTATAAAATCTGGAACCATGTTGGCTGCAGTGTTTTAAAATAACGTCTGCAAGACCATAGTCATTATTTAAAAAATGTTCTGACCTTCTGATTGATTGCTGTATTGGAGATTGTAATCAAAATCAACCAATGTCATTTGTGGTTTGCGAAAGAAATGTTTGAGCATCATTGTATAGAAAATTAATACATGTTCTTGAACATTCAAAATGGTGTCTTTTTTTCAGTAATTTTTGTCAGAAACCTGCTGAGGTTTGTCAAATTTAGTTTGAAAATCATCTACTGGGAGTCCACTAAACCCTATCAGAGGAAAGTTTAGATTATAACATGTTAACTATCAGTGTTCAGAAATGCAATCGAATGAGGGACAGGACACACACAAATACACTCATGCTGCATAATGAGGCTTCATCACAGCTGTGCTACCATTTGTTAGATACTGATATTTGGATCTGGTTGGTTACAGACAAGTCTGTACAACTGATCCACTAACTGAGTAGTGTTTTGTTTCGAGTGTTTAAAAAAAAATCTAACCGCAAAATACCTAACCAAACAAGATGTTAAAGTTCCTGCAGCTGCTTTTCAATAGGACAAAAAGCTATAACACAGTAGACTGATTTCCTACAATGCATGAGATCAAGACCAACACTTTGCCTCTGTTGTTCTCAGGATGAAAGCTGAAGGCACACCCTTCTTTAAAGACTTTTATTTCACTAAAGCTTCTGCACAATTTCCTTTTTGGATAGTTTGTCTTATGTGGTTTGTTTGAAATCCTGCTCTTCGTGGATTTAGTCTGCACGTGCTTCAGAATTAAGACTAAATTATGGTTAGTTTTAGTGGTATTTACACATCTTATGTTTGACCATGTTTGATGTACGCAACAAAGCTGTGTTGACTTTATAATTGTTTATAATGTAACTGGGTCAAATTTTCATGGAATGGGGTTACGCAAACTAAAGTTAAGATGGCATGATGATATTTAGACTGGAATGTTCCCGGACTTGCTCATGGGGTTATCAGATTGCACTCAGGTGTTCTCATGATTTGGCTACCTTGGAATGAAAATATTTGCAAAGGTCACCTGAAAGGCCATCTACATGAACAGCTACAATAAATTTTACAAAATCAAATTGTAGGGACCTTTAAAGAATTGAAATGTGGAGTATTTGTGAAAAACAGATGAATATAGACAATGACCATCTTTGCTCCAGTCTCTGGATATGCAATTGTGTGTCCAAGTAGGGTGAATCTCCTTTAAAAAATAAAATAAAATCTACTCTTGTAGCTGCAGTTGAGTTTTAGATAAGTGGGAACACATTCTTGGAGTGACAAATGTAGCCTCTCTGTCTGGAAAACAAATAGAAAAGTCTAGATTTGGCATATATGAAGGTAAGCCTACAGCAGTTGTCTATCTCTATTTTCTCAACTGTTTATGTAGAATAAAGGGATAATGGTGTGGGACTGTTCAAGTAGGAGGAACCCTTGATGCATCAGCATAAAACATTTTGGACAATTTCATGCCCCTCCTGGGTGCATTTTGGAGATGGTATCTCACTGTTCTAACATGACTGAAAGTAAGGTCTGTAAAGTCATGGATGAGTAAGTTTGAAGAAAGACCATCTTTGGTATAAGAGAGAGTTGAAACTGCAAGCCAGGCCTTTTCATCAGACATAAGCCTGACCTCATGAATCATCAAACATTCCCACAAACAATCTCACTCCAGTTAAAACTGTCATTGCTGCACAGCTGACATTAAAATCAAAAGAAAAATGTTGTACTAAAGTTAAAAAAAATATATTATTTTGAGGTCTTCTTCAATGCAAAAAGTTATTTCTGTAACACCATATATAAACTGTAAAAGTGGAAATTAAATTGAAGGCTGCATTGTTGCATTGTAGTTATAAAAGGAATAGACAATACTTCAATGTCCAGAAGTGCTACGTTTTTAAACAGAGCTGGCTTTACAATACCATTTCATTTTCAAAAATATTAAGTCACTCTGAACAAATCTTTCATCTTTGCTTTGGATTTTGTTTTTTTGAGCAGTCAGACTTTTTCGTTTAATTTACCTGTCAGAACTCTGCTGTGTAATGGTCATATTTTGTTAAATTTTTTATCAGATGTTTTACTGAATCACAGAGGGTTTATTCTGGGGCAGATGCTCCAATAAAATGAGTCCAGCAATGCCTATGATGCATGACATGCACAATATACGTAGCGGTGGTGTATGCACATGCAGAGTAATTCATTTAAGTGTCGGTGTGCAGCGGCACAGCTGGGCAGACTCATCCCTGCCACCTTCACTTGTACAGAGTATATGTCTGTTTCTGTGTGTGCAAAATCCCCGCACACATACTTAAGTAATTAATTTTCAACTTGGCTGGCTTTAAGGTGTGTGTGTGTGTGTGTGTGTGTGTTGGTGTGCGTGTGCCTGTGCAGGGAAGGTAGCTGGCGTCAATACTAATTTGGTACGTGAGAAAACAAATGTATTTAATCCCTGGTTGTCTTGTCCTGTTTTCCTCTTCCTCTCCTATCTCTCTGTTTCCCTGCCTCTGCTAACCCTCCTCGCTCGTCCCTACCGATGCCTCGAGGGCTGATAGCCTTCAGCACTGCAAAGGGAATTTTAATGCAATGCCACCTTCACTGGGAAGGAATGAATATTTAAAACAGTGAAACACTACTTGAGCAATAAAACAAGGACAAATCCCTAATTTTGCTGGCACACATGTTCACTAACTCAGTTATTCTCACACACATTCAGGAATGTGTTTAAGTGACACACACTGACGCGACGTCTGTTTTTTTTTTTCACAAACCGGTTGAGCTGGTCTGACTAGAGATTGGTCTGCCACTGTTTGTTTTTGTCTCTGCGGAGTGTTCCCGTCCTGTCAGGGAGCAAAGATGAGAGGGGTTGTCATGGTTACTACTTGAAAGCCCTCAGTCAAGGTATGACATGATGGCCTCCTGCTTTGCCTTTTTCCAGTTTTGGAGTCGTTTTTTTCTTTTATTCTTTTCTTTTTTTTTCAAGCTGCAGTTGTTTTAATGTTATGACACAGAAACTATAGTCTTTCCTTCCTTTCCATGGAGACGCCAGACTTGGAGTGTGTGCGCAACTTGTAATTTGGAGCTGTTTGTTGCTTTTAAATTTTTTCTTGATTTGCTTGCTTGTTTTTTTTAAAAGGTTTTTTATGTTAGTGCATTTTTTGATCGACAATCTAACTTTGCATCTTGCAAAATGGTAAGCTTAAAGTGCTGTGAAATATCAAACTGGGTTAGTAAAAATTCGGGGACATGACTATTTAGATTTTAGAACATGATCTAACAAAACAGATCTACATTTTGTATCAATCTTTTCAGATACTCTTCCTTAATTAAATGTTATAAAACATGTATTTTTGCACATTAATGTGTGCTGACAGTGTGGAAGGTTTTGTTTAGCATCAAGACAAGATAATTTTTGTCTTTAAAGCAGCCTGAAGTGAAACTTGAAATGAAAACCGGAATTTGTAGATTAAACAAATGCTTCTTTTTTCTCTTAAAAATGCACAATTGCTTTGTGCTACTTTGAGCAAACAAAAAAACGGTAAGAGGAAATAACAGGTGAGCTGAAGTCACCGTCTGTTGGTATGGAAACAAGGTGTGCTGTCGGCTTTTCTTTTCAAATAATACAAAAAAAAATGCCTCAGGCTCTACTTTCCCTGCAAACACACAAACCGAATCCCCACATGCGCGGCGTTTAAGACATTTGAATACTTCTGAGAGGGAAAAAGTTTTAGTTCGGATTTGAAAGATTCTTCAAAACATCTGAGGAGATAAACTTGTGAAAAAGGGAGGACAAAGAGTCTGAACATCTGATGCTTTTAGGTCACAGATCTGAAGAAATATGACTTCTTAAGTTTTGCAAAAAAAGTCATGAACGATTTCAATGGTGCAGACTAAATCCACATCAAATGTCCTGTTTATAGAAAAAATACGGACTGAGAACCCAAAGATTTTTAAATAGTAAGTAGCACGGAAATGTGTAAAAAGGACAGTAGGCAAAAGAAATATCATAGCAATTACCAAGCAAATTCACCATTCATACTGACTTTATTTAGGGTCGGAATGAAAAACATTGACTTTCACATATTTTATTGCTTTGTAAGTATCATGTATAGACATCATGAGGTTTGGAAAATATTTTACTTTGATGGAAAAAAGGCTACATGTTAATGGACAAACTGTAAATGTGGTGATGAACATCTTGATATGAAAGCAGCATGCATGAAAAAGATTATGAATATTTCATAACCTCATTATCCAGAATGTGTGATATCGCCCTCTTCTCAATTGAACATTTGGTGGTAAGACATAAAATAATATTCCTAAAGCCTAAAGTCAGAATTGTACTTCATCAGGATAAAGTCCACCTTTGTGTTTTTCCTTTTTCTTTCTCTCTTTTTTTTCTTTTAAGAAATGTTTCCATTGTGATACAATAAATTATTTAGTCCCATCTTGTGTATCTTTTACCCTCATACCAACTAACTTCATGTCTTTTTTCCCCCTCTACATCCATAAGCTTCCTTTTTGGTCGTGCCCTCAGCCTCCTGGCTGCTTCGCTCCAACCTCAGCATCTTTATACCAATACAAACATTCCTTCACTTATGAAAAAATCCAAGCATATCACTCTGGCCTTCCTGACTTTATCTACAAAACATCTAACATGATTTGTCCCTCTGATGTACTAAATCCTGATACTATTCATCAACACTTTCAAAGAGAACCTCTACATATTTTGGTGTCATTTAATGAAATTTGTACAAGACACCTTTCCTTTCATTCTTGCTGATACTCTTTTATAACACATTACACATTTAAAGGCTCTTGTACATCTCTTTCTACACGTCCAGCACCAGTTGAACATACTTACTTCTCTGCCACTCCAGCTCTCCTTCCTCAGCACTTTGTCATGCGCTTAACCCAGGCCTGGACTGATAGTCTGAAGTCCATGTTTGTGATTCGTATATTTGATTTGGCTTAGGCTTTTAACATCGGATTCCCTTCTTGATAAAATACTCTGCATTTATCCGGACTTGGAATCAGCACAAAGCAAATCACTGGCATTTCTCCGCTTTATGTTTGTATTGGAGTCCACCTTTCTTTGACAGAAATTGAAGAATGACAAAGAGTAATGGGTGGGTTTCAATAGCACATTAAACATGAAATATTCTGTTGTCATGGTGATCTCACTCGCTGCCAAACTTCACTCTTATTTATCTTGCATGAATCCCAGTTGCGAATGCTATATTAAATTATTCAAAAGTTAGTTTAAATTCTGCTGCAGAGAATTATGGCTTAAATAATCCCCTTTTCCTTCATTAAGGTCAGTTCAGTGTTTCATATGCTTAAGGAGATAATAAAGAAAGAATTAAAGCTCCACTCCTTCACCTTTAAATAATTCAAACTGCTTGTATTGCAGCTGCCGCTCAGATTCAGGGTAATTTCTTTGTTCCACCAAACAAAATGTTTTTGAGTCAGTCAGGCTAAGCAGGAAACAGAAGAACAAAACTGTTTCAGGAAATGAAGGCTAAATATAAAAGATTCAAAGGTCAAAACTCAAAAGACAATAAGAATGGGGAACAAAACCCAACCACAATCATGAGATTAGCATCACTAATCAAGCCTAACTGTTGTACACAGGTTTGGATTATGTCACATGAATTCTGCAGGGTCAGCTGCACAAAACATTATAATTTTGCATGTTTATATATTTGAAGTTGTGATGCTTTATTCTTGGTTTTTAAAGCTGAAAATGAGCAAACACAAACATTTGTAGTGGAATTTCTCTCAAACCCACAGGTTTACCCACAAACCTGTGGGTTTCTTGCAAACCTGTGGGTTTTTCGCAAACCTGTGGGATTTTTGCAAACAGAAACCCACAGGTATGATCAGATGTTCTTGCTCTTGTTAAATGAGCTGCTACATTTTTCTACAACCTGCAAATAATGAAGGAATCCAAATCTGTCTGAGAAAAGGGAGACTTGAACATTCTGAGTAAGTTCCCATGAAGACGCACAGGAAGAAACTAACTCAACTTGATCTTGATGATTGCGTGTGTATTTTCTTTCTTTTCTTTTTCACTGACTCATCCTAGGTGAAGGAGTTGAACCGTGGTGTTAGTGATCGATAGACAGTGAAAAGTGAGATAACTTGTGCTGGTATGAAGTCTGACGGCAGGGACTTTTTGCTTAATGTTTGTGTTCCTGATGAAGCTGCAGTGAAAGGAGAGGTCATCAGAAAATTGTTGAGGTATGAAAAGGAAAAATTTGCTGTTTGAATTGATCTGCCCTTAGGAGACTATGAAAGCAGTGTTTGTGTGTGTGTGTGTGTGTGCGCGTTATGTGATCCCCTTCAGGTCTACAGGGTGACAGATCAGCTTTCGTGCAATGCGTCTGTAGACACTCGGTTTCCTGTGCAGAGGGGAAGCGGAGCTGGAAAGTGACTGCTGCTAGAAGCTGACCTCAGGTGTAGATTTCAGGACACAGCAAACCTGTTTCATGTGTATTTCTTGTATTCTCTCGTCATCCCCTTCTACTTTCAACATTTGGAGTTGAACCTTATGTTAGCTTTAGTTCAGCTAATAGTTCATGTTTGTATTCCTGAAACATAGTACCTCGAAATTAACCAAATTTTTCAAGTTTTTTTTTTTTTCTTTTTTCAAATTTTGTGACATTACAACTTCAAACTTTACTGTATTTCCTCTACTGTGATTGCTCCATTCTTACCACATGAATGCACTTTGATCTAAACCGTTCCATTGTGTGCCTGGCTTTATGTTTAGGATTATTGCCCTGCTGTAAGATTAATCTCCACCTCAGGCTCATGTCTTTTGCAGGTTTTAATGTTTTCTCTCAGGATTGCTTTGTATTCATCTCCATTCATCTTCTCATCTGATCAGTTTTCTGTCCCTGCGGATGACAAGCTCCCCCACAGCACCTGCTTCATACAGGTGATGCCTTCAGGGTTATATGTACTGTTAGGCTTCCTCTGTAAGTCATTATTTTGACTAGAAACAACTTCTCCCATGTTTGCTGTGTTTTTTTTAAACGTGTGGCAAAGTGCAAATGAGACATCTTCTGGCTTTCTTTCGACAAAGACTTCACTCATCAACAATTTAGCAATGAGAAAAATTTGACATCAGAGTAAATGGGGTCTAAAACAAATGTTTGACACAACTTTCATACTTTTCTTAGTGAAAAACAGTGGAAAACCACGAACCATTTTCATTACATTTCATCACGCACTACTTTGTCATATAAAATCTCAGCAAAATGCCTTAGTGTCTGCAACTTTAAGGGCACTGAGACAGTGCATACGTCATTGCAAAAAAAAAACTTATATGCAACTTTCTGAGTTAAAAATATTCTGGATTTACCAGCACTAACATCTACTCAAAAGTGTGATGCAAATCCCATGATTATCTGCACACACAACTGGGAAGTGTCATCTGCCCACCTTTGAGACAAACAAGGAAACACATGTTCATATTAGGTGTGATCAGATGAGAGGTGTAGGACAGAACCGGTGTGTTCATGTAAGGTGCTGCTGTGCTCATTAATAGCAGCTGTTTGAATCAGCTGACTCCCTCGGCTCAGGGGGAGAATTTGCTGACGGCTGCAGAGACATCGAGAGCAAGAACAGGGTCAGAAGCATCCGACGCTTCCACAAAGATAAAGGAGTCACATTTGTTTCTTTCTCTCTAGTTCATTTCCCGACTCGGTGTACACCTGCCTCATATCTGTCCTTCTCTTCTTTCGTTTGCCCTTCTTTCCTCCCGTCTTTGGTTGTTAATCTGTGTTTGTGCTCCATCTTTCCTGCCATTTCTCCTGCATCCTTGAGTATCATAGAGAACGGAAAGGTCAGAGGGTGAAACAGGATGATGTTCTTTCAGGATGAAAGAGACAGACACAGAGAGACATGTGAACCAAATGAATAGACTCTAAAGAAATGAAATCTGTTCCCAGGAAAAAAAAAAAAAAACACACCAAAAATACGCCATTTTAGCAGTTTTTTCACTGACAGCTGAAACGTTAGCCTGACAGGATGGCAAACTGCAACTCAGCAGATCAGGAAGCAAGGACTCGCTTGCTGTATGTTAAAACGCAGTCACATTCGCAGGAAAAAAAAAATAAATCTGTTCCCAGGCTGTTCTGACTTCACAATGCTGTGCATGTGAGCATAATTGAATTTCATCTTTGTAAAAGAGAGCTTTGACATTATTGTGTTAGCGGAAGAGTATGCTGCTTGGCCTTAAGGGGAAAACTGCAGTAAAATGCAACATCATCATACCTAACCAGGGCAGTCTGCCTCCCCGGAGGATGCTCTAATGCTTTACGTTTAATTAGGCAGAGAATCTTGTGTAAGTGAGGAACGTCTGACCTTTGTGATGTGGTGACTGATAGCTGAATGGAGAAAGATGAGAGCAGCTTTTCAGTGACTCAAAACCTTGGATGCCAATTAAGTTGGTGCAATGATTCACAGCAACATTAGTGATACGCATAAGATTACACAATTCATATTTTTTTTGCAATATTTCTGTGCTGCTTTTGAATTCTCACATAAAATTAAATAAGGGTCAAGCTAGAAGTCTTACTGTGGACGCAAACTTACGGCTTGCCGGAAAACATCAACTATATTTTGTCTGACAATGATGAAGAGCAAACAGAAATATTAAAACATCAAATATCTCATAAAAAAGTTTGTGGGACAGAATCTGGTTTTCTGCTATGAGCGTTTTCAAAATCTGCTTATTGCTGTCTTTGGAGGAACCTACTGTTTGATAACATGCCTTAATATTCTTACTAATTTGAGCTCAACTTTGAAAACGGATTTTTTTTTTCCTGAAATGTCAACTCTGAAAGAGCATTGTTGGTGTACTTGCAACCCTGTAGAAAACTTCCGGTAAACCATTCTGGCATTTTCTCTGTTGCATTTTCAAATGTTGACCGTACAAATTTGCATCAGTGGCGTTTTATCAGCAGCTGAAGGAGGAGGTCATGCAGCAGACCCTATGAATTAATGTGTTGGCAGATGATGTCATGATCTGCAGTGAGAAAACAGAGGTAGTGAGAGAGGGGATAGATTGGTGGAGACAATCTTTGGAGAAGTACCACTCAATGTGTGTGTGTGGATGTGAGGAGAAGAGATTTGATACTAAAGCTGCAATGAGTATAGTACCGAATGTGGATGAGTTCAACCATCCAAAGCAATGGGTAACTCCTGTAAAGAGCTGGCAAAAGATGATGTGTGGTCAAATTTGGTCCATTATGAATGTCTAATTTCCTTTTTAAAAGTGATTTAAGGGGAAACGTTTTTTTTTTTTTTACATCTTCTAGGTAAAGAGATAATTTTGGAACCCGACTTTAAAAATAGTTAGACAGTCATCAAGTCATGATCTGCTCAGATCTTGTTTTGTTCTCCTCAAGGGAAGCAAATGTAACGATTTGTAGGTCAGTCAACGCAGTCGGTAAATTGAGTAGAGCCATGTTAGATGTGTGTCTGATCAAGATTAAAGATAAACATTATCATTGAAATGGTAATAAAACACACAGCGTTTGGTCCAGCATTGATCCCCGAGGAATAAATCATTAAATAATTTGATTTGAATTCATTAAGAACAGTTTGAATTAATTACGAAAGAAACATTAAAGCTTACAAAATCTATTTGAAGCGTCCTCATCGCCACATGAACAATGTCTTTGATAATCAGTTGTTACTGTACGACAAGCAGAAGTGACTCTTTAGGCTGAAGGACACTGTTAAACTCTAGTTGACCTATAATTGTAGCATTTCCTTCTGACAGCTTGAACAAAGGTGCAGAAGGAGGCGGCGAGAAGACGAGGGGAGGGTTCAGGCTTTTACCCGGACAGTTCTGAAGCTAGTTCAGCTGCTGAGCTCCAGCCTTCCCACTGGCACCGACAATAAAGTGAGCTCAGACACAACAATCAGCTCACTCTGACCCGATCGCTCAGCTGTTTCACCCTCCAACTGGCATTTATGGCTTTTATAATCCTTTACAGCTTGTCAGAGAGCACCGTGATCACCCAAAAATCTTTAAGGTGAGGTAAAGTGCAGCCATTCCTTCTGCAGCTGTAATCCACACCTGCAGCCGAGGGTGGTCAGTCTATTTGGACTGTCGGAGATGGATTTGTCGGGATGTTTATCCTGAGTTAAACTGTTCACCTCACCATTATCTTGCTGGAACATAAACTTTTGCAGATGATTTCCCAGGGTTATTAAATCTTTTTTTTCTCCTATATGATCTCATTTGGCTGGGATTACTGTTTCCTGGTAACTTAGATCACAGTCCCACATGAATGTTTTATATTTATACAATTGTAGGAAATGACTGGGAATTGTCTGTAAAATCAGCTTTTAAGTAATTCAGATTGAGTCATCTTCCTGGGATTCTTCCATGGAATCTGTGTTTGTTTGTTTTTCTTTTTCTCAGGAATTAGGACTTAAAATAACACTCTTACAAATTAGGATAAAATAATAATAATAAAAAAATACAAGAATCTGTTAACTTGTTTCCATTTCCATGATAATTGTGCTGGTTTTGCATCAACTCCTCTTTGTACCAAAGTTTCCTAGAGTTATAGTCGCTGTTTGACTATTGAAGCATAGTCCAAACTGGGTTTTGCCAGCTTACTCCAAACACACCAACAAAACAAAAACAGATGGCTAAAAGTGAACAGAATCAAAGGTCCAGTTAAAGTTCAGGATTGCTGTGCTGGCACCCTAACAGAGCTCTGCAGAAGCAAATGTCTGCAAACCTCAATGAACTGATCTGAGGCTGTAAGGCAGCACAAAGAAGTGACAGACTTATGGCCACAAAACTGATTTAATGCTGGTAAAGATGCTTCCACAAGCAAGTGAACTCAGTTTCTTAGAGGTCTGTATGTGCAGAAAGGTAGTCAAGATTAGGATTCATTGTGAAAGTTATACATTTAAAAAAAAAAAGGGTAAACTTGGAATCTTTAAAACATTTAATCACCTCTTTCTATTTATTCGGTACAAAAATACTAGATTCAAGTTCATGAGGTTAATTTTTTTTTTCTCTACAATAGCGGGAACAGTTTCCAATTATTTCCGTTTTTTTTTTATTTTTTTAAACATGAAATAAGTCGTTCTTTAACCTTGATGTGACTCACTGCTTTTCTGTAATGTGACTCTGAATCTCTTCTAAAACACACTGTTGGCAATTTGCTGAACATTTAAGAGGAGCTGTAGCCTCTATTGATGAGGCCAATGTTAATCTATTCCTATCATGTCTGGCTGCCGGCAGGAACTCTCCCTCCCTCCCTGCCTCCTCTCTGTGTCTCTCAGTGTCTGTGGTGTTCAAAGTCTGAGGTAAGAGGAGCTGAGGAGGAAGCATCTCCTCATGCACCTCCTGTAAGACGAGACGTAACCTTCTCTCTCGCCGCTTCGTTAGAATCTGACTGGTGGCTGTTCGTTAACCAAGCCTGACCTGCAGCAATGAAGATGAGGTTTCAGCTTGCAGGCTGTGTTACCACAAACCTATGCACAGCGCAGCTCCACCCTATGTCAATATTGGTGTATTTTCATACTGCGGCCTTTGACCTGGGCCCACCTGCTAGGACAAATGTCACGATGAGAAGGAAAAACAGCTGCATTTTATGTCTCTTCTTCGTTTTGGATTTAATTCGCTGCGTGCAGAGAGATGTTTGAATGTTAAAGTGACGGAGATGAAGGTGTCATTCACAGCTCAGTGACTGTGTTTGAAATTCCGCTCGTCTGTTAACCGACTCCATCCAAGAAACCCACAGCAAGGAGGAGACTGACAGAGACACACGAAGGAGGGGAACGTGTGACTTTCAGAGCGTTTAAACAGGCTGTGCTGACGCTTCTGCAGTTCCATTCACTCTGTGTCACTTCAGGATCCAGATTCTCCGGAATCAATGCAGCGTAGTCGGATATGTTGTCTCCTTTTATTTTCCCACATTCCTCCAGCTGCGAGAGCAACTTTGTGAATCCACAGTGCATCAGGACCAAATGTTTAAAGCAGATGTTGTAGTTTCTGGTGCATGCCCAATCAGATTTAACCTCTCACGCCCTCTGTCTTTATTTTGAATGCTCGCACAAAATACTACAGGCATCAAGGATGTTCCTTTGGGCCTAAAGTCTGAAATATCCCTGGGGCAGACTTTGATGATTAGATTAATTTTGGCAAAACAAATCAATCACTTTCAAATATTAATTTACTCATATTGATTCACAGCCATTCTCAAATGTTAAGATGTTAGAGAACTTTCCAAAAGTATTCACCTTGTTAATGTTTCCAACATTTCATCACATTAGAACCACAAACCTAAGTGTATTAGTTAGACATTTTATTATAGTTTAAAAACATGTTCTGCTCTGATGCACATCTTCCACCAGGCTATTTCCATCAGTTATACCCCTCAAGCTAAACGAAGGGTTTAAAATCTTTCAAGTTTTTCTTGAGTAGCGGTGTCATTGAAGCAAATTATTCCAATGCATTTTGGAATTTCTAAGAGCTGACGTACTTTATTTCTGCTTGTGAAGTGGCTCTGTAGTTCTTCTTTCTTGATCACATGTGACCAGTTTCTTTTCACAGTTCAGCGGAAAATGTCCTCTGTGTCAGGAGAGTAAATAAATAAGACCTGAGACAGGCACATCAGGGAGAACATTACCCTGATCAAAGTCATAAAACTTGCATCAGATGGGACTTTTAATGTCTTCTACCTGGTGGGTGGAGCTGAGCAGCTTTATTTATCACTACCTCCATCAATCCATCCATCCGTCTCCGACTCTGTCTGTCCGTCTCCCTCCCTTGCAGCTGCCAGCTGGCAGCACCTCTGTAGGCTCATCAATAAGACTGACAGATTGGAGATTGATGACGCCGACTAACAGAGAAGAAGCTGTCCGACTGACAGAT
The DNA here is from genome assembly GCF_002775205.1 of Xiphophorus maculatus. Classification (NCBI taxonomy): domain Eukaryota; kingdom Metazoa; phylum Chordata; class Actinopteri; order Cyprinodontiformes; family Poeciliidae; genus Xiphophorus; species Xiphophorus maculatus. The sequence continues at coordinate 12,882,616 of NC_036465.1, read as the reverse complement.
TATACTCATGTGGAGACATAGAGAGCTCTGAAGCCGGACGACATGTCAGGAAACTGAGGACCAGGATTATTTTCATTTCAGTTCTAGATTTTGGGATTAACTTCTCCATTTCAAATCTCTCCTCTTTTAGAGTGATTTTGATTTTTTGGGAGGGCAAAAAAAAAAGGTGCACCAAGAAACATAGCTTTGTAAGTTTTGAACCAGCTGAAAGTGAATAAAATTCAGTTTCTTTGTACAGACTAAATCTAAAGCTTTGGACTCGAATCACCTCATATTTTTAGATTTTACTTGATTTGAACAAACCTAAGAAGCTTATGTGCATGTATGTCTCCCCCTACAGTTTTAGTGCCCTGTAGTATAAGAACTCCAACTTCATTATCAGTATTAAAAAAGAAAATCTGATTGGTTGGTTCAGTCCAATCACACCAAGAAAGATGATTTTAAATACATTTTCTAACAACTAAGCTAATGTGCTTGGATAAAACTGTTTTGGATATTTTTAAAGATTTTTTTTCTGTTATATGCAGTGTAGGTAATGTGTTTTGTCAAGAAGCAACAGGGTAGATAAGAAGATGGACAGGAATCAGGGATTGGCCTGCAGTAATCATTGCAAATGCAAAAATCTGGATATACTGGTTTACTTTCAGAAAGTCCTTTAGAGATGTGCTTTAGATAAAGTTGGAAGAAAAACATGTTGAGCTATTTTGTCACAAGAATTGTGCTTGCAGGAGTTAAGGAAGGTGATAAGTAGTTACAGAACGTGTGTGGTGAACCACCACTCCTTCATGGTGGTAGTAGGATCATGCTGTGGGATTATTAGCTGTCAGTGACACCAGTGAATTGGGGGACAAATGAGGTCACCTCCAAAGTCTGCATCCTGACCTCACATGAAAAGCTACATCTCCTCAAACTTGGAGCCAGCTGTGTTTGAAATGGGAAAGTGAGGTAAACATTTAGCTTCTCACTTAGTTGCTTTTATTTTTTATTTTTTCGAAAGTTAGGACTGTGCCAGTAAACAATTTAATTGAACTTTTCAGTTTTTGCCAAGACAAGTAGTTTAATATGCATCCATAATTGTACCAGGAAATTCAATAGAAGACTCAATTATTTGGTGGGGTGTACTGAACTAGAAGTTCATCCCAGACAGGAAAAGTTCATCCCAGACTGCATCTCAACCAAAAAGTATGGTTGAGATGCAGCAGTAAATACCAGAAATTAAGTTCATATGTGCTGAAGAATGTATGTATACTCCTGACCCTCTGATCTCGAAACACATTAAAACACTTGAGAAGCAGCTGGAGGACTGGAGGAAGCCGTCTGGGTTTTCCTTGTGTATCTATAACAACCCCGATCTGACCGCTAACAAGCATAAGACCGTGGATGGATGGACAACCAAGGCTAATGGCAGATACAAGCCGCCTAGTGTTGTACACAGCTTTGTTTACTTCTTGTTGAAATGTCCGCACCATGTGAAAGTTGAACCAGTAACTAATTAGATTAGAAAATGGTCCAGAATCTGTGTAGAATCCTCAGAGAGCAGGAGGGTACAAGTTGTGGTCTCTGTTCCCTCTGAGTTTATGAATCTTTGTGCTCTTCATGCTCCGTCATCCCAGCTACGAACACACTCAGCTAGATTCTGCGTGGCTGCCGTCTTTGGTTGGCCTCAAGCAAACGAGCCACAGACGCACACCTAACAGAGACAAACTGTGTACAATAAACTCCCTCCCTCCATCTTTATGGGGCTTGTTAACGTCCCTCTCCCTAATGGCCGCACGCACACACAGTGCCAGCTCAGGTCAACAACCACCTCAGCCGATGGATTTTCCTGCTTTAAGGAATCTCGTGATGGGATGTTTGGCTCGGGGGGGAGAACTTCCACTGCCAGCTTCTTCCTTCTCCGATTTATTTTTTCTTACATCCCTTTAATGTGAAACATAAAAACTGACTTTCATTTGTCCTGTTTACCATCTTAATGAAGTCAGCCTGGACAGCCACCATCAGTTTGAGATGTTTCCCAGATATAGAAATGGAGGAGGAAGAGTTTGCCTGTTGTTGTGAGGGATTTGTAACGCTTTTCTGTCACTGTGTTTTTTTCTGTTGCGACTGAATGAGCAGACGTGCAGCACTCTTCTGTTTGTATTGTAAACATGAAGCTGGAGGGAGCAGAGCAGTAGGTTCATTTAGCATAAAAACTGAAAACGGCAAATAACAAAATAAAAAAAACGGTTAAAATATGCCCACCAGCATGTCTGATTTGTTTAATCAAAACAAAACAAAAGAAACTAAAATGTCAAAATAACAAATCCTGCAGCTTTACGTCTTAAAGGTTAAACTTTGTTTTTGTCTTTGCAGATTTTTTTCAGTTTTCTGTCAGTCTTGTCTTCTGTTGATAGGACTGACATGTACCTAAGTTATTGACACTTTCCTTCAAGGTAATTTGATTACATGGTTTCAATCAGAGGTTCACACTTTTGTAGAGGATTTATCTCTGGAATGGCTTACAGATCATTTTTGATCCATGCTTAGAAACAGGGTTAGTGGGAGGAAACCAGTCTAATTAAATTAACTCCTGTAGTCGGATCAAGGAGAGTGATAAAATATCCATCAACAAGTTTTATGTTAGGTAAGGTAACGTAACTTACAGCATGCTAACTGAATTATTATCAGCAAACAGATGTGTGCTCCTATTCATATCCATGACATAAAAGTGTTGCAGACTGAAACTTTCCCCCAGAGTAAAATCTTTAGTCATCAGCTGTGCTCCAGCTTTTTTGAGCGCTTTATTTTCTGATTTTTCATTGATACTGAAACGACAACAGACATATACAGTATGTAAGACAAGACTAACAATGCCTACCTACTAGGAGTAGCTACTGCGCTTTAGCTTTGACTGTGGATAGTCCATGTGAATCTTTTTTTCTAAAAAAGATTAAGAGGATACTGACTGACTGAGTGAATTCCATTAGCAAATGTGTCAAAAATAAAGGTGAACTCTGCTTAATTGAACATTCCCAGAAAATCAAAGACTTCCCAATCAGAATATCGAAGCAGTGATTAACACAGTGGTAAAATGTTTACCGTGTCCACAAACTAAATTACTTTCACAAAAGTCGCCCGTTTCAGATTAAAAAGCTGTCGTTCAATTGAAGCTCACACCTCGGTCTCCTACTGATCAGACTTCAGTTCTTTTGATTAACATCCGTTTTGTCAGACAGCTGAAGGATTTTGATTTAATAACCAGCCCGTCATGGAAAAACTGCTGTGCGACTGGAAAAAGCCTTTCATTCAACACACTGACGTCCTCTGACAAGCACAGCGTGACTCCGTGGAGCGTTCAGCTGAACCGGCATTTAAAAAGAGCCATCAGATGGACCAAAGGATGTTTTTAACAGTCCCGCTGCTGCTGCTCCTGCTGACCCTCGCTGAGCTGGAGAAGGTCATCCCTTTCTCTAAAAGCTCAGTTTACGGCAAACATGCTGAAATACGACGCAGGCGTTTTTCAGATTTAAACGCTTTTTGTTTTGCGAGGCAGAAACTGCTGTTAAAGGGCTGAGACGGAGAAAAAGATGCAGATTTAATCAGTTTAATCCACTTTGTGAATCTGCTGACCGCTCAGCTGTGGACGTTCCTGCTTTGACTTCCAACTTTAACATTCAGAGAAGGGAAGGGATTCCCCTGCCGCAGGAGCACAGGGAGCATTTGTTTTTTCCTCCTCCACCTTGCTGTTGTGGCTCATCCATTCATTGTCTTCTTCCTTCCTTTGTAAAATGTATGGATGTATACGGGAAGGAGGAATCTTCCCAAGGGGATGCTTCAAACATTTAAAGCACAGCTCACACACTTCCTGTTAAACTCCTTTGTCTTCCATCGCTGCACAAAGTGCAAAGGTGACGTCTTGGAAAAAGCTTAAGCCTTTTCAGGATGTAGATTCAATGAATCTACATTGTTGCTGGAAGTCCTAAATGTGGTCAAAATTCTTGTAGTAATAAGCAAGAACTAAAAACAAACTAAAAAACCGAAAAAAAACCCCAAGAACTACTGTAGTAGCTAAAGAGAGTCCAGAGTACTTGCACCTCAGCCGTTTGATCTGCTGGATTTATTCAATAATAATACTTTTGAATAAAAACAGACCATTGATCTTTTGTAGGAGTGAGAATTCAGTGTCCTTTTTTTGTTCTTATTGTGCAGGATGGACTCATCACTGCAGCTTCATAGTCGCGCACACATCCACGTTGTTCATCTGACTCTCCTGATGCCCCACGTGTGGACAGACACGTTTTGGCTTTCAGCAGCTCCTTGGTTCTTGCTGCGACATCCTGCCTGAGCGCTGCATGTGTGTGTGTGTTTGTGTTCTTGTGTCAGCGCTGCATCAGTAAAATGTGTCTGTGTGCACGCATTGTGTATGCAGGTGATTTATCTAAGTCAGCGCTCGCTCTGCCGACCACCACAGTTGAATCCTAATTCTGCCTTTGCTGCCTGTATTCCCCGTCAAAGAGCTGCTGTTCATTCAGAGTAAAAAGGATGGAAGGAAAGCACGCTTCACTTTTTCTTTCCTTACATACTTCCATCTGTCTCACACTCCCTCCTCTCTGTCCCCAAGGTTGTTTCCTGCCTCTGAGAAAAGGTTTGCAGATTTCCAGAGACGGATGCAGATTTAGAAAAAAAAAAAGGGTCCTTCTAGATTAAACCACTTATCACTCGACAGAGCTCATCCTTCGCTGGTTGTCACAGATGAACATGTTTGTCCTCCTGACTATGTTCCATATCATTTACTATAGTATTTTTATCACTTTCATAAGTGATAAAAATCTAACTGAGATTAACAAGAAAAGCAATGGCAATAAAATAAGTTATTTATCTTCAAACAGCAGAATTTACTCAGCTAAACCTGGATAAAGCCGTCCAAAAAATACACCTTGATTTAAACACGTCATCAGATTGAATGGCTGCCTTTAAACAATTCCATTGCCCACATTTACCTGCAGGATACCTCAAGGCTCAATTTGAGTTCTCTTTAGTTTCTGGCTGCAAATGCATTCCTCAGGTTTAATTTTCTTTATTTTTCTGTTGGGCTCCTGTAGTAGCACAACAGAAACGTGACGTTATTGTTTTTCTTACAAACTGTCGCAGAATGGAGCAAGAGATGTATCAACAGTTCAAGACTTTACCTGCAGTAATGAAGATGTCACTCCAGTCGTTCATTGTGAAGATGTAATTTAGCTGAAGGATGAAGCTTTACATTTGCTAGTCTACATTCAAATCCTCAATTATGATGTGAATATTATCCAACCTTGATCTGACACAGGTAGCAGGTTTTTTACAAGCTTGAGTCAAATGCTTTTATGTAGCTTTAGCTTGCATTGCTTTATGGAATTTGTTGAAGTGAACTAACTAACAAACAAACCTGGCGTGCCTTTTTCAAGTGAAATATGCAACTTTCAGTCCATATTCTCAAAATCTGCCGGTATACTAAAGTAATACTGATGATAAAAGAAAATGTTCTGTTTTCTACTCGCTTGAAACACAGCATCTGCTTCCGGTATTTACATTAACTACTCTCATCAGACCAATAAACAGACTGAACTTTCTCACGTGACTTTTAGGGACAGGTTTGTTGTTTGCTTGGACCTTTCTCTGTGGGTAAAGAAATGATCCAGTTTTAGACAAAAGTACAGGAACTATAGGTGTAAATGGCCAGCGGTCTCATTTCTAAATGTAGAGTATGCACAGAGTAGGTCTGAAACGTACGTGTCACTTTCCATGCAAAGATTGTGATCTATACAGAACAAAATTGATGTGAGAATGTTGGGTCCCTGATTCAAAATCTGACCCATATTTATGCTTGATTTGAAGACAGGGGAAACTAGCGACACAGATGGTGAGGTGAGGTATTGAATCCACACTGCATCATGTTTCTTCTGGCATTTAATTTCTTTCCATAATTAAACTTTAATCATATATCCACTTTATCCTAAGCTTTCAAAACAGTAGTGTTATTTAAGATTCTGCTGGTGAGTCATAGCTATACTAACAACCTTTCAAATTAAAAAAGACATAAACTAATTTAAGTCTTAAATAAAAGTCTGCAAAATATTTCATCATCGCTTTTTTCCCCAACACATTCTACTCCTTGGATGTCTAACAGTTTGACTTCTGATAGGAAAGAAGTACAGGAGTCACATAAGTTTTTCTGAACTTCCATCTTAAAGCTGACCTATTTCAATTTAAGATGTTTCTTTGGGGAAAAAATAATTTTAAAAAAGCATTCAGCATACTACATTATGTTGTACTGCTTAAAGAAGATGCATCCAGTTTATTCCTCTTAGGGACAAAATCCTTCATGGATTTTCTCTTTTCTTTTATTCAACGCCACAAACATTCCAGTTGAGAAGATTCTCAGATTAAAGCTTACTGAAGTGTCCACAGCAAAATAAAACAACCTTGAAAACATTCCAGAGGTCGAAAAACATCCCACATGCCAGTACATGCGATGCCTCTCTCCAGTCTGAGAGTTACCAAGCGAGGCTCCAACTTTCTGTGCAGCTCTCTGTCATTACCGGCGTCCCTCCTGGAATGCCGCCGCTTGGTTCAGACCGCATCTTTCTCATGACTCCGCCCACTACTCCCAGTCCCGCAAACCAGCCCAACCAAAAAAACACATTCCTCGACGAGTTTGCTTCACACTGAGGAAAAGGAGGCGTGAATTGAGTGGAGGAGGAAAGATGAAGACAGAGAGGGTAATGCAGTGTGATGTATTAATCACAGTCGGAGGTAATTGAGAGGCTGAGAGAGGACCGGGGCCAGCGAGCCATCCTCCATCAATGTCTCGTTCTCTGTCTCTGTGTAAACACTGTTACTGTACCACCTGAATATTAATACAGCAACACTCGCAGAGTGAGCGCGTTCTGACTGATGGTGGAAGTGTCCTTACAAGACTGCGCATTGTTGTTCCAGTTTCCTGCATCACTGAAAGTCTGTTCTGGCTGACGCTTTCTCTCAATTTGACCTCGCGGGAAGGCAGAACAAAACTGGTCAATGATTTCATTTCTTTTTTTCTTTTCCTCCCCCCATTGATGGAAATCAGAATCAGCGTCCTTTTACACTTTAGCCGACAATAAAAAATAAAAGAGCAGTGGGGAAATGTTAGCCCTGAGCCATAAAGAAACAATGTTTGTCACAAACATCTAAGGTGGAAACTGTACAAGTCCACAAATTGTGTACCACAGTGAGGTGAAAGGATTTTTATTACTTTTTTTTATTAATGCAAATCTGAAGAGTGCTTTGTGCAGCTATAGCTAGTCTGTTTTGCTCCTGGAGAAATTTGTGTGCAACCAATTGCAGGTATTCAGAGGAAGAAAGAATAGGCCCATGGTAACACTAAGTGAACCGCACATATCCACAGATGGGAAAATGAATGATTACTTGTTCATGTAATACTGTGCATCATTTAAAACATACCATTCACCAGCACATCATAGTGATAGAGACAGCATCCTAATTTTGGAATACTTTTCTAAACCTAGTAAATGAGAATAAGTGGCTATATTCTTGAAATTAATGTGTGACCAAACTTGAGATATACCACAAAGACGGGGGAAATATTTCAGTGTAGATGAGTGAAGCTGGATGAGCTTGCAGCAGTAATTAAAGTTCCAAACCAATCAGTTTGCACTTGTGGTTGTAATGTGACAAAATGTGTAATAATCTAAAGGTTCTGAATACTTTTTAAACGCACTGTAAATTAATCAGTTTTACATCCAGTGCTGGCATACCAGTATTTTTTTTTCTGAAATGTTGAACTGCTCCTTTCACAAACTCGTTTCGCCAATCTCCAACACAAACACCCAGATAACAGCTAATTGGATAATAAGTTCGAAGATGCTCCATCTTTCTCAATCGGCCTAATTTGTTACTGCTCGCATGAAGTTTCTCCACCCTCTCTCTGTTGCCTCATTATTCACTCGCACACTGATCACTAAATACAGAGAGACATAACACAATAATGATAATACATAACAACAGCATCTATAACATTATAAAGACTTGCAGCAAGATTGAATCCCCCTGGTTTCTGTGGGCATACAATTTTGCATTTGTTCATAAATAAGCTTCGGTTTCACATTAGTCTGCTGTGTTTTAGTTGGAGGCAGTTTTGGTTGCTTCATCCTGGGAATTTATGTGATTCACATCATCGCTGTGCCCTCAATGGGCTCTGCTTTATGGCAAGAGCTTTTTATGTCTCTGCTAATTGCAAGCTGCCTGATTAAAACACCAGAAATAACGAGGTATTATGATCATTATCAGACGCCTTGCATCTAAATTCCTCTTTAAGTCTCCAGTCTGTGAATGCAATCAAAACTTGTCTGAAATTGTTATTCGTCATAGTTTTATTGTCAAGAAGGGTTATTTCATGGTCTCAGGACTAATAATGGAGCTGTCACATGCACTGTGATGTGTCCTCTTTCTGTAATTGATGGTGGCATGCAGTAAGAGCGGACGTCGAGGCGGCTGATGGCGTCGGTGAACCCTGCAGCTACTTTTCATCCCAGCTGACCCAGTCTTGTGGCTGGATTTTCCTTTTTTTATTTGAGATCTAATGTTATGGTTTAACTACCTACATGCTCTTGTAAGCCTGAAAAACTTAAGTGCACCCATGCTGATTTCGCAGGAACTAAGAAGTAGAGAGGAGCCAGATACTTCTGATCAAATGCATTGATTAACTGATCATCAGCACTGTGATCACGACTATAAAAGCAGGAGTTTTGCCCGTTTGTTGCTCCGGGGGACATAATAACATGTTAGATGGAAAAAAAGATCAGCAACGACAAAATGCTTCATGAGACATTCAGCTAACAAGATGAGACACTACATGATATTTTGGTTCCAGACCAGGAAATAATATACCAATGATTTTAAGAAAACAGAAACTCCTCCATTTACTGTTGTGCAAACATAGAATGAAGATTTTTCAGATCACAAATTTTCTTACAGAAAAACGTGTAGAGTATTCCACTTGACTAGTCGACACATTGTTGTTTTTATTCTTGTCTAATTCTTAGGTGGCCGTAGCATCTAAATCTAATTAGTACTTCATAATTTACATGGTTAAATTTCCCTTCAGGTATATCTGATTGGTTTTACCTTCTGTTTGACTGATTGACATTTACCCCTGTGTTCCTCCGGATTGTATCTATGAATTAAATGCAGAATGCTGTGAGATCTTCTCTTCATTTTCCACTGTTTAAACCCCTTGTTGACACTTTGACTTTCTTCTTCTGCTTCTGACCTTGAAGCATCAACAAACTTCTTAAATTATCCCCAGACTGACAAAAACCCGGCTTCCTAATTTAGAAGAAGAATTACTTTATTCATCCCTGCAGGGAAATTATTTTGCAGTTACAGCAAGAATTTTTTAATACACAGATTAACACTCACGACAGGAGCTGCGTCTGCAGGCAGCCAGCTGAGCCGGCGCCATTTTTGAAGGAGGACTCCATTACCGGGAGTCGAACCCGCGACGTCCGCGGGTTCCACTCCCGGTCGACGTCCCTCCTCCAAGTGTGGGGCGTGCTAACCCCCTGCGCCACCACAGCACGCCCCAAAAAATGAGGAACGCTTCACGAATTTGCATGTCAATCTGTAAACATATTTCTGTCTCAGACTGCCGCAAATTAACAGAGGAGGAGCTGTGTGTGTGTACCTCTGACTTGAATTAAACCCACAGAATCAGTTTAAAGCCCCAGACTTGCCTGCCTCTTTAGCTGCTGTTCAAACATTTCCACATTTTACTTCGAAGGCACTTTATAATACAGCTCTGTTAATTTCCGTCTTAATTTCAGAATCATTTTCTGCTTTGTAGCTCTCAGTTCTCTCCTGCAAAAAACTCTTTTAATGTACTTTAAACAAATCATTTGCTTGGTGCAGCCGGTAAAACACTGCTCATTAGGTGCAAGTTTAGAAAAAGATTATCTTGTATTTAGGAGGGAATTGAGGAACTCTTAACGAATGATTTATTTCCTGTGTGAATGACGGAGGTGCAGCCAGCCAAAGTAAATTATTTGCAGCTCATAATCGTCTCTTTGTTAAACCCACCACCCACGATCACTGTAGCACGCACAGTGGTGGAGGCTGGAGACAGTTGCTGCAATATAATGCATTCTTCCTTTTAGTAAAACAGAGTCGTACATGACTGAGCTACTTTATTTACAGCAAAGGTGGACGTTGAAACTCACACAAACATGGAAATAGATTTTTAAAAGAGCTGAGCAAGTTTCCTTTAAAATTACAAAATTATGAATCAAAGCCGACCAAAAGAAAATGCGTCACATTTTCCATTCTTTGTTTATGCATCCCTGTGTCCTCGTTTTGTCCTTCCTACAAATAGTAATGGGACATGACACCTCATCCCACGCAGTAAAATGCATTAAACGTAAATGAACAGACACATGACGCCTTCATGTCCTCTTGTGTCTCTTCAACTCTCCCTATTTGCATATTCTTACATGATGTTTTTTTGTTTTTTTTTCACAGGATTTAAAGGTGAGAAATTGGTTTATTGGTTTTTGATCATTAAACTATCTGAGCTTCCAACAGATTTGCAAGAAAAAGAAATCACAGAAAATTTCTGCACTTTTTAGAGAGTAGAATGTTGGAAGTCACTCATCCTGATAGATATAATGGGAGGCACATGGAAGAGCAATGTCAGATCCTGTGGGGATTTTGAGGTTGTGATGTGTTTACGTCCTGAACTGTTACTTTGAATAAAAGCAGATGTCTGAGAGTAGAGAGAGAGAAAAGGGTTAATTATTCTAGCCTCTCTAAAACTGCAGTGTGTTCATTTTCACCATTGATTAACCATAACAAAAATGTTAATCATAAATGTCAGCACGGCATGCATTCCTAGAACCTACAGCTACCTTAAAAAAAAAAAAGATTAGTTTCTTGTCCTTTCAATATACTTTTGAAGATTAGAGGTTAGCTAATGAAACTTAAAGGGAGCCATAAGGAACTTAGAGTTCTTCTCCGCTTTTACTGGGTAACTTCTTGCACTTGCAGTGTTCATTCAGTGACTTATTTTACTTTTTGGCAGTTCCTAGCCTGGCAAAAATCAGCCCTTTGTACTACAGTATGCTTCATACCGAGGGTCTGGACTCCTTGCTGTGGAGAAGCGATTGCATCCGGGAGGCGTGGACTCGGTTGAGGTTTTAAATTTTACCCAGTTTGCCTGTGACTTATGTAATGCACCAATTCAACGCTAGTTCGCTTACCGTCAATTGCATTTGCTGGAAACAGCCATCCTCCACAATGAAGAGAGAAGTGCTGATCTAAACAAGGCATCTGTTAACGTCCAATCTTTATCAGGAAGCGTGGCTAACATGGACTGAACGACTTTGTTCGCTTCCTCCGCTACCATTGCTAAAAGTACAACACCTTCAGACAAATCATCCCCAAATTCAGTTTTCTTCATGATTTTTCTTTTCCTAAACAAATGTGACCCGAGCTTGTTATAATTATGGTAAATGTTAAGTAAAGATTTATACTTCCAGTTTGTTTTTACTTCATTTTTTTGTATAAGTATTTAGAATACTAAGTATTTAGTATCAGACGCTGAAATCAAAAAGTTGAAGCAAATGTAGTTTTTCAGATAACTGTCTTTCCAACATTAATTAGTTTCTTTTTTAAGAGGATTTCTTGGTCTTAATGTGTTTAATTAATTTGAGCTCCTTTATGGTCAAAGGCCAACTTCCATACTTTAATAAGGCAAATTACTCAAATCCTTACTGAGTCTTTAAATAGCCTTGTGGTTTAGAAGTTGAAATAGAAAAGTGAAGATTTTGAAACACAGTGGAACTTCATATAAATTAAAGCAGTTTACTAAATGTCACTCTAAAACCAGCTACACACACTCAAAAGGACACTTAAATTGAAACAATGTGCATGCAGTACTGATCAACATACCGACTCACAATGGGCATTTTTCTCAGAGAGAGCAATAGGCTGACATTTTTTTTTTTTCGTGTGCTTTAACATTGAATTTCTTGGGCATTTTCTATTGTCGGTTTCAGACTAAGCCAGTTTCATTTGACAGCATTTATTGACTTTATGAAGAAGAGTTTTTCCCTCCTCATTGTGATTCAGAGGAAACAGCCACCTTCCTCTCAGTCTCTCCTTCTGTCTACTGTTGACAGGACTTGGCCTTAGCCTTAGCATTAGCTTGTCCACTCATTCCCTATGGGCCTGTTGTCTCTTTTGGCTAGCTGTAGCATTCTTGGCAGGCTAGAAGCTAATCCAGACTGGATGCTAATGAACTCTGGCCAGTGTCCACCTCGTTCCTGTAGAGATGTCTGCTGCTATAGAGCCCAATGGTTAACAGGCCAGCACAGATGAGCAGGGAGGCAGAACTATGGAACAGTGAGGACAGTGAGCTAACTGGCCATCTGATAGCTCTTTTCTATTGTCTCAATTTGTGAATAATTCAAGAACATAGCAAAAATCAGCAGAACATATGAAAGAAAATAGAAATTGGAAGTGAATTTGGAGGGGCTGCATTATCATTAAACTAATGCAGCCCAGTAATCATGCCCATTAAATGCACCAATTTAATTAACATCTTTCAATACAGTGCAAGGCTGTGGTAATGTGAAGATGAGTAGTTATTGAGTCAACTGCTTGCCATATTGCAAGTTTTGACTTACTTAACTCTTTGAGAGTAAGTTAATTTGTGTAAAAATCTAATCTTCTGTTCTTTACACTTTGAAGTTCCAGTGTTATCTAACTTCATAAATGGAAACAAATTGTGTCTGCGATAATCAATTTACAATGTTTCTCAAGATCCACTTTGAAAAATGTTCTTTGCTAAACCTCAACACTAATTCGGCCCTTACAGAGAACTTTTGTGGCTCCATTCTAAGGAAGTTTGATGAACACACAATAAAAATGTAAATTATAAGCCATTTTCTCAATAGCAAAAATATGTTGGTATTGATTCTTAGTCATTCAGTATATGACCATCAGAGGTACTACAATACAACTGGACTTCTCTTGTTCTTTAAAGACATTTCAGCCTTATATGAAAAAGCTTTTCAGTTCATATTGAAGGAAACTGTATGAAGGTTACTGTACTTTTTCTCTTGATCTTTGAAGATTTTTCACCTCTCATCCACAACATCAAGGTTGAGAACACTGAACCTTTTTGCTGGTTTATATATTTTTTGGGTAAAAACTTTTACTCATATTCCCATTTTTTCCTTTATTTCTATGAAGGGTATGACTTAGGTTGCAGGGTCTAGTGTAAGGCAAGCTAGAATGTTTTCTTAATTCCAATGCCTAATGATCCACAGTCAAGAAAAAGGAAGTCTTGTTGCATTTCTGATTCTCTGTAGCATGTTAATAGCTAGATATAGTTTAAAATATTTGTTTGACAAATCCAAGGTAAAATCTGTTAAGTGATAATTAAAGTTTCCAACATGATTCTTAGAAATGTTCTATCTGATCAGTTAAAAACTAATCCAAATTTGCCATTTTGTTTGCAACAGGTTTTCCTTCCTGTTTCAGTCAAACTCTTTGTCTTTGTTTAGATGTCATTTATTCCCACAGCAGAGGCTTCTCTTTTTCACTAAACACTGCACTCTGTCAACTTCCCTCTATTGTTTCTAGACAATCGACCTGACCTTCACTGGCATGCAACTATTTTTACTGCTTTCACAAATGGACTTGTATAGAAACACACGTGCATATGGGCTGCTACCTCTTCAGGCGTACCTGCGCACACATGGTGCTGTAAGAGATCCCTCTAAAACAACAGATATGCAGACAGCCATCCAGAGAGCTGATGTGATTTATGACCCTCACGTATGGGGATGGAGAGAGAGAGCGAATGTGCCGGGTAGAGTGGAGGTGGAATACTGAAGGAGAGGCTGTGTTTATTCACTTTTTTGTTTTTTTTCTAAAGACATTCCCAGGAGGAAAGGGAAGAATGGAAAAAAGTAACAACAACAAAAAAAAAACATTCCTTTGATCCATATGTTCCTGATAAAACCCACACTGATTTTTACAGCTGGTGTAAAATCTGCAAACGTTACACTCAGATCTAAAGCTATAAAAGGCAAAACCAGACCAAAAATAATCTCTCTAAAAAGTATGAGGTGAAAAGTCATACTGAACAATGTAGACGTTTTGCTTCCTTTTACTTCCAGGTGAAAATGGTCACTGACATCAAGCCAGATAATGTGGAAGGGGAGGGAGTTTCTGTAAGCACATTTAGTCTTTTCCACTGAACTCTGACTGATCTTTACCTTTTCAGGTCCTATTTCTTGCCATTTATAAAGTGTCCATATAGAGTTCCAAAGCAGGATATAGAGGAGAGGGAAAGATAACACGGAAAACCTCAACCCAATCTTAGGAAAACCAAGAGAAACCCATCCACTTAAGGGAGCATCTCACTCTTGTTTCATTTAGAACCATGTCTTAGACTTTTCACTCAGTTTTTCAATGCTTCAGTGGATGCTAAAGAGTGACGAGAATCCCTAAATTACGTCATAAAATTAGAAACTGATTTTTCCAATCCAAAGAAGGAATTAGCTGAAACAGAATTGAATTTTTAAAGGACTGTAACCTCAGTTTTTTTTCAAGTTTAACTTATTCCCATACTTTTAATGTAATATGAATCAGACCTGACCTGCAACTGTTGCTCTTCTGAAATTCTCTCGTCTTTAAATGTCAGACAGGATTAAATACCAAACCTTTCTCGATGGTACTGTAATAACAGAACCATTTATACTTTGAGATCCTGGAGGTTTAAAAAATGCTGGAAGATATTCTGTCTGAGGTCACACATTTTTGCCCCTGGATTTGGTTGACTTCACGAGACGCCTCTTTTATCAAACCAGTAGTTAGAGTTTATTATTTTGAACTGAGGTTTGGGGAAAATGAGACAGATTTCTGCAGCAGATGCCAGAACTTCAGTTCAAATCATAGTTTCTAGTCTGGCTTTTCTTTGTGTTGAAGCTGGACTGTAGCCTAGCGAATCAAAACCACATTTCCCATACGTTCATCTCTCCCTTTTCGCCTGTTTTATCACTCCACCTTTCTCTCATTCTTTCATCCTCCCTCACTTTATCCTGGAGCCAATTATAACCTGCTGCAAAGTTCCTAAGTGGGGGCAGGGACGGTGGGAGGCGTTCTCAGGGATTAACATACCGGAGCTGTCAGCTGGATACCTCTCCATCACTCCTCTGTCTCCAAAGTTTTCTTGGCTTTTTGTGAAACTTTTGGTAAATGACAATACACACAAACATAAACACAGCAGCACAAGGGGAAACCCAGCAATGACACATGGAGTTAGGATTATGTAAACACATTTGAACAGAGAGAAAGCTTTTCAAAGATCCAGCCTCGGATCCATCTGCACACTGTCGAAATGTATGCTCTGCCTACAAAAAACAAACACATACATTTTGTGGACTGGTTGTGCTGCACATTGGAAATCATTCTTGTTGTCACCTAACATTCGAAAGATTATCTAATTTACTGCCAAATTGGCCCAAATCATCACATCTCTTCCACCGTGTCTGAGATTTATGGTTGTTTTTCTCCAGATACGAAGTTGAACATTATGGCCACACATCTCTACTTTGATCTCCTTTATCCAAAGCACATTGTTCCAGAAATCTAGTGTTTTGTTCATATGAAGCTTTGCAAGTTGAAGTTGTGCTGCTGTATCTTTTCAGCTAGAAAAAGCTTTCTACTTCAATCCAATTCTTTTCCCCAAGTACCTCATTGTGAACCCGTCCAATATGCACAGTGAGGCCTGCAGAGTGTTAGCTGGAGCTCTTGGGTTATCTGTCATGTATCTAAGCATTGCAAGGTCTGACTTTGGCCTAAATTTCAAGGTATGTCAAATCCTGGGGAGGCTGGAGAATGTTTTGAATATTTTCCACTTGTGGATGATCTTTCTCATTGTAAAACTGGAGACTTTAGAAAGCTTGAAAAGGGTGTTATGAGTTAAGTTTAAAATTAAAACTTTGTCAGGAGCAAATTGTTATTATGCCCTGGTAAGTAAAACATGCAATTCGAAAGTGAATGTACAATAGGCAGGACTGTTGTATTTGTTCCATGAGAAGCTGGGAAAACGTTTTGGCAATCTTCATCTAAATCTGGACATTTTATTGTTTGCATACCAAAGATAGTCTCTTACAAAACATTTGCGAAAAGTCTTTTAAATCTGTATATGCAAGCCAAACGCTTGAGTGGCAGATCAAACATATCAGCAAGTAGTAAATGCACACAAACAAAAATGCTGAAAACAAAAATGCTATGGGTAGTTGACCATAGGTTCAACTAACCCTATGGTCAGTTGAAGACGGAGGGCGGTGGATTTCTCTGGGTGCGTTGACTGTATTTTCCCTGTCTGTTTGCTACCCGTTGGAACTGTGTTCACTGATCTCAGAGTTTGAGAGACACGCGATGGATCAGCGAGGCGGCAGAGTGAAAAATGCCAGCAGCAGCAGATTTATTCAAGTTCATTTCTCTCAGCTGAGTATCTCGAAGTACAGGGTTTCTGTCAGTGTCAGCTTTGAATACATATCCATATATCTATATCTATATCAATATAGCTATATCTATCTATCTATCTATCTATCTATCTATCTATCTATCTATCTATCTATCTATCTATCTATCTATCTATCTATCTATCTATCTATCTATCTATCTATCTATCTATCTATCTATCTATCTATCTATCTATCTATCTATCTATCTATCTATCTATCTACTATCTATCTATCTATCTATCTATCTATCTATCTATCTATCTATCTATCTATCTATCTATCTATCTATCTATCTATCTATCTATCTATCTATCTATCTATCTATCTATCTATCTATCTATCTATCTATCTATCTATCTATCTATCTATCTATCTATCTATCTATCTATCTATCTATATATATATATATATATATGTATATATATAGATAGATATATACATAAAATAGACATGAAAAAACATTTACTTTGTTGATTGTGGGCGTGCATGTGTGTGTGTGAATCCTACTCTAAAAGCTGTTTACCAGAGGATGTGACTTGCGTGCGATGCTGGAGGTGAAGGTGCTCCAGACTTATGGATTCCTGTGCAACACTAGATTTACTGCCTCACTGATAACACACATACACACACACACACCTTCAGCGAGGAGGAATGCAAGCGTGCGGGTGAAGTCTTGGAACCACATGAGAGAAAGTCAGCTGACCTGCTTTGAGAGAGTTGATGTGAGGAAGACTGATGCTGGGCGACAGATTCAGCGATACAGCTAGTGTCTGTTGCACAGAGACAGAGAACAAGCATCGGCTCGTGGATGTTGTCTGTGCAGCTACAAAATTTTCAAATCAGAGAAGGCTGAAAGCCAGCAGCAGCATGATCTTGATAGAGGCATTTCTGTTGGCCTTCCTCACTTCATGACTTCTTTATTTGCAGTATAAAAACACAAAGTCAAGTAAGTGTTTTTATTGTTGTTATGGAGAGTTTTTCAGCTAAATCAAGACTCAACGAATTGATGTTTCCCCTGACAGTGCGACCCTACATAACAAAGCTTTTTGGTCAAGTCATTGTCCATCCATTTCTTCATTTCAGGCTACAGAAAAGACAATAAATTCCTCTCCCAACACTTTCAGGGATTAAGGATAAAAATCCATCAATAATTTTAGTTATAATTATTTCGAATCAAATTCAGCAAATTATTTTGAATCTTTCTTTGAGAATGTTTTAGCAACAAATATAAAATGACCTAATATCCTATGTCCCTTTTGTTCTTCAAAGCTTTTTCATGAAAGCAGCTCAAAAACCATAATATCATTAATCCTTTGCTTTGTCTCTTGCTTAATTGCTAACCAGATGCCTCTTTATTTTGAATGTGTTGCAGCCTAAAAGGCAGGAATGGTGACAAAATGAGTACAGCCGCAACTTCAGTGAAAGTGATACTGCTATTTTTGGTTGTTTATTTTCCATTTGTATTTTACATATACTCTGCTTTTCTGATTTAATGCATATTTAATATGTAATAATGTTTGTGGCATATTTTGTTCTCTAAGCAAAGCTTAGTTATGTTCTCTACAAGATTTGAATAGTTGGAGGTAAATAAGAAGCTAAATAAATTCTTATCAGACTTTTGAACTTTAAGAGTTTTCGCTTACTTGTAAAACAGATGTTTGTTCCAAGTAACATTAAAATAATTCTGCATTTTTTTCCATTAATGTCAACAAACACAAAAATGGCAATCTGCTAGGTTTACAGTGCTCTGTTAACATGCTTCTCAATATTTGGTATTTCTTTTCTTTTTGTGCTACATGAAGTTCAGTCTCATAAAACTCCTACCAAAGAAACAAGAAGTTAGAGAACACCTTCTGTGGGCCGTTCTTTCTGGAGGATTGGTGATTGTGAGAGGTAGCAACATGAGGCGAGAGGTGTTTAGCCAAATAAACACTAAAATCCAAAATGTTTGTCCCTGTGATGATAATGGAACATGTCTCTGAGTGCAACAATGTGGCTCATTGAAGTGTTTTTGTCAGCTGAGTTGAGTTTTGTTTCTGGAACCGAGTCAACCAAAGCAAAAAAAAGGGGGGAAAAAGCTGCTGTGGAAACAAATATTTTCTCTCTTTCCCGTTGTTGTACCTCTGAGGTGAAACTCTGTGCTTATCTCAAACCAAACACACACACACACAGCCCCACACGTGCACCCTAACACACGCCCGCACGCGCACGCCAACATGCACACACACACACATCCATAGTGTATTTTGCATAGGTTTTTTTTCTGCCTGAGCTGATGGAAACTCATTTCCCTGCTGCAGTGCCTTCATTTGGATTCATGTGGGAACTTTACATGGAAACACAAAGCTGCTGTTTGTGCGCTGCTTCGCTGCCTCTGCAGCTCCACGATCAATGGCCATTATCAGCAATCGGACTCTATCAGTCCGAGCTTTTAGCATTTTATCTGAGTGATAAACTGCCTGTAGAGGTGTTTATTTGAGTTTTATAAATGCCCATAAGCTTTTCTACAGAATCATAAACAGTCAGGGTTGCAAATGATGAGACCAGCGGTGCTCTTCAGCCAGGAGGTGCTAGAAAAGGGAAGCAAGTTGTTGTTACTTTGAAGGAGAGAAGTGAGCGCCATGTTGTCTCCGCTCTGAAAACTTCCTTAGTGGTGTGTCCTTCAGTTTTCTGCTGCACTGCAAAGAAAATATAATGGCAACATTCTGTCACAGACGGGAACCTTGATCGAACAGTCAACAGGGCAACTTCAAATTAAGTGTTTCCCATGCCATTGGAATAAATTCTAAGTTTATTATATTTCCACAATGGGATGCTTAACTCAGTAATTTATGTTTTCCTGTAATAAAAGTCCACAATAACAGCACAGATGTGAAAGCTTTTCCCTTTAAATTTTTGAGTTCTCCATCTTTTCAGTCAGCCTGCATAAGCTGTGTGCACATGTTCTGCTCCTGTTCCTGTGTAACTTACATGCAGCAGTAAACAAATACAGACAACTTACAAAGCTGCTCAGATTGGCACAGCAGGCCATTTCTCAAAGTGCTGCCCCCCCCCCCCGCAGCATCAAACTCACAACCTTCAAGAATGGGAAGGAAGAAAGACGAATTGAGGAACGCAGACGGTGCTGCGGATTAGTTTGGCTGCTGTAGCTACATGAATTCTCGTAGAAACTCTGCATAACAACTTCTTCTCTCAGGATGCAAAGGTTCTTTTCCTCAAAGATTTCTTGAAATTTCTTTCCAAAAGGTTTTTGTTTGTTTTTCTGAGAACTTTTATTGACCAGATGCAGAATAAAAATAAAAATATTTACTGGATAATTAAATCCTGTTCTGATATACTTCTTTGGCTTCTGTTCACAAACCAAATAATGATATGTGAATATGAAACTGGCTCCCACCGTAGAGTGTCCAGGCCCTTCTAAAGTCACTGCCTCTTAATCAGAAGGATTCAGTGCAGGTGAAAGGGGCATCTCTTTGGGACATCTCTCAATTGAAGTTATCTTTATACTTTCCACTAGGAGAAGATCCAGGGGAGAAATCTGAACTTGCAGGAGGAACCATATTTTTTTTTTTTAGCTAGAGAACGCCATGCAGCTCAGGAAGAGTTAGTGTCTCTTAGGAGAGGCATTTGTCCTACTTTCCTCGACGTGTTACTTCTGTAACCCAACCTCTGCTAAGCAGGATTTTAGGAATTGATGCATTGATAAAGGGATTCAAATTCATGACAAAGTTCTGTAATCCATATTTACCTTGATCTTTCTTTTAGCTATAAATTAAGCTGGAGTGTGTAAAATGACTTGTACAACCCATAAACTTTCTCCTGAGAGCCAGCTTTACTCTGGCACTGTTTTCCTGGAGCCTAACTGAAGGATGATGTGAATGCATTTTGTTTGCCTGATTAACATTTTAAATGCCCCTCAGCATTCGATTTACTGTCACATAATCAAAATATTACCCGATACATGGAAATTTGGATTCATCCGTCATGAGTCACTGTTGAGCAGTGGTTGGTCCGTCGCTGCCAGAGGGATATAATAAAAAATGACACATATTGTGAAGAAGAGTGGGGGCTCGACAACAAGTTTGTGCCCTGGGGGGGGTTAATCCGACACTTGAGATGGATTTGGACAAAGTGTTGAATAATTTATAACATTGCCACACTGCTTTTAAGGCAGAGAGTCGCCGTGCTTCTTAAGATGCTGCTCAGACTCCATCGCCTTTTTTTTTTGGACCAGGAATACTTTAAGAAAATTACCGCGACGACCTAAAGGGTCAGTGCACCAAAATGTTTCATACATGTTGATATTCACACCTCCTTTTCCTCCTTTGTTGCGGCACTCCCCGGTCATCTTTTTTCCAGATTTTCAGCTCATCCTTCATTCTTTGCTGGGATTCAACACATTTGTGTCGAATTATTGCTGGCAGCCGTTCATCTTGTGGTCCGAATGTGTGTATGCGTCTGTGTGAGCATGTGATAATAAGTGTGTGTAGGTTTAGAAGTGTGTGTGCGCATGCATACTTGATAAGGACAGACTTTTATAAGCATGCACAATGCAGCCTCACACACTCTTATCTCCCACAGAGGGAGGTAATGAGGATCTCTCACACACACATTCACACACCCACACACACCCATGCACACACTTGGTTATCTTCCTCTCCGTGTCTCGGCTGACAAACACCCAGCGAGGCGTCCTGCGTTCCTCCTCTCACTGGTTTTTAATCATCTCTGAACAATGTGGCCCACTGAACGCGCCTCCTCCTCTTCCTCTATCACCTCCTGCAGGAGTTTGAGCTGCAAGAGGAAGAGGAACCGACCTGGACTTCTTATCAGCCTCAACCCACCTTCGTCCTGCTCCTCCAGCTTCCTCTTTCCCCCGCTGCTCCTTTTCCTCTCCTCTTATCCTCCTTATCTGCTTTAATTCCTCCTTTCTGCATGATGGATTTAACGATACATCCACGGCCTCGCTGTTGCCTCTCCCCGTGATGGTAATCAAGGTCAGTTACTACAGATTCAAGGAAAAATGGCTCATCATGCCTCTCTTGTTTTACATAAGTGCTCATGTGCGTTTTACCTGCAGACGACTGAGCATTCGTCAGTGGAGAAGCTGTTAGGGGGGGAACTTCCGACAAAGTGCAGCATTAACAGTTTTCTGCAGAAGAGAGAGGCCGTGATGAAGCATTTTCCCTTGAATTCTTAATTACTGACCTTCATCGCCATTACCACAAACTCTCTCCAGCTCCTTATATACAGTTTGGAGGGTAGGAGGAATGCTAACAGCAGAGAATCTGGCATAAATGCAAATACAAATAAAAACATCACTACTCCAAAAAGGATGCAATAAAGGTTCAAAGTATTTTCTAATGTAGAATAAGGTCTACAAGGTCATTCAAAGTTCATATTACACATCATTTTAATGAGTTTCGGTCATGTTTATTCAAACATTAACATTCTGTTTGAATTAGTGTTTTAAATCTAAAAAATTATTGTATTGAGAATATATATATATAATAGGTTTTTCTATTTTAATAAATTGCTACATGCCTGTAATATTTCCCTATTTTTCACATTTCATAATAATGCTTTTGATTATGTTATCGCTCTTCATCCTTCTTTCTAATTTGGATCCCTTTATTGTTAGTGATGCTTCAGTTCACATCAAAAAGTCATAAAAATAACAAAAGTTCATTAATTAATCCCAACCCTCTCTGGGATCCTCCCTTGTGTTTCGGGCTGATGTTTGACACAAAGTAGGGCAGAAGAGAACAGCATAGCTGGTCAGAAAAACAGCAACTATTTATTCATCCACAGTGCGACCATCTGGAGGACGAGGACATGGTGTTCAGCTAAAGGATAGCGACAGGGTGTAGGCTGAGGTAGAGGTTGCGCTTGATGTTGGTTGGTCTTTTTTTCCCCCCTCCCCTCTGATCTGCTCCACTTTCTCTTAGTTCAACATGCTGAGGAGGCACTTCTATTTCCATCAAACAAACACGCAAACGCAATCAGTACAAAAAGGGCAACAAACAAGAGAGGGTGGGAGGTTGTCTGTTCTGTTTGGGCGGTGGTGGTGTTAGACAGGTGGGAGAGAGATCCAGACACCTTGCTCCGTAAATACGGAAGTGATTTATTTCCTAATACTCACTCAGCAAACTGAGCGGAGAAAGTTATAGGCAGCGGACGAGTTATTAATAACACAACCTGGCACACTTTGCTTTCCCAAACACACCTGATCGAGAAGAAGACCGTCTCAAAATCAAAGGCAGGCATTGCAGCTCAATATTTAGAAAAAGACAGTTGTTCTTCTTTTGCTGTTGTCTTTACTCGGGAATTCTTAAATCATCAACAATAAAGCACATTCCTGTCTTTGTTAAACATCTTGTATATAACGTTGTGCTCACAGGTTTACATAGGCTGGCTAATTGGCCACATTCTGTGTGTGTACTTCTGTGTGTGTTTTGAAAGTAAAAAATGACAATAGAAATTAACCAAATTGCTTGCTACTTGCATGCTACCTTTTGCAGATGATATTGCTCTAGAGTGTGAAGAATGACGGTTAGCGGCTCCAAGCTTGAAGATAAAATACTTAGACACAGCTTCTTGTTAGGGCCGAGTTTCTGTCACAAGTGAAAGATTTGAAATACTGGCAGAAAATTGGTATATAAAAGGAGAGGAAGACTTCAGCCATACCAATAGATTACGTTTTCAGTTTTCCAACTCACTCCTGTGGTCATAAGCTGTGGTGGGGACCAAAAGAGGGAGTCATGGAAATAAGCTTTCTCCAGACATTGCTTATGGCTTTGGATAAGGAAAGAAGGGTGGACACTTGATTTAGCGAAACATTTCTAAAACATCTGTTCATATGCCCTGGATCAAAGCTGGTGATATGCAACCACAAAGTTATTCTTAGAGGGGGTGTGCAAGCCAGTGTTAGATATCTAAATGAAATAAAATACAAAAAAAAAACAACAGTTTGACATGTCTTTTTTGAAAGAAATATTTTTAAAGACATGCAACAGCGACAATTTATTCTCCATATTACTATATGTTTGCTGGACTGCCCTCTAGTGGAATCTTCTAGTGGCAGTCTTTGAATTATATAGACAACAAAATCAGAAAATTGACTGTTAGGTCAGGCAAAAAAGTTCAATTATTGGTTATGTTTAATTAATTATTATGAGGTGTTAGATGTGCTGAAGCAAACACAATGGGAAATCCAGAACAAAATCACGCCTCGTTGTAACTCTTTCCTATCTCACAAAGTTGGTAGAAAAAGTGGAACAAACCCCCTCCTTTAAGTAACACATCTGGTTCTGTGCCAGTACAGAAATACAAACTGACCTTTCTGAGCTCTTCTACATTCTTCGGGGAGGGAAGACAGGAAGTGAGAGTGCTCGGAGTCCAGTTATATCTGAGTGTTTGAACCTGTTCACCTGCAGAAGACGCCTGTCGCCCGAAGCATCAGGGATCTGGGCCTTTGATGCCTAGGCAGCACAATGTCTCTGCACAGGTTAAGGGGGAGCTCCATTGTGGTTTTAGTTTTGCACATTTTCCATCACTTTGACACTAATATTGCAGTTTTCACCTGCACACTGAGATGAACCAGGTATTTTTAAATCCTTCCAGGTTCAGCTGAAATGCTCAAACTGTTTTGGAATGCAGGTGATAAAGCATCAGGAGACCCTCAGTCCTAGAAGCTACTGTTTTCAAGCAAAAAAACAAGAAAAGAAGCATAACTTACAGACAGACAAATACTCTATTGATCCCGTCTGGGAAATTATGTATATATATATATATATATATATATATATATATATATATATATATATATATATATATATATATATATATATATATACAGTATATGAACAGTGCAAAACAGTGTATGTTATCACATAGACATGCATGCATAAATGTGGTGGTTTAAATTCAGAATGCAGAGGTTGATCACCTTCTACACTTGCATAACTTATTGAAACTGGCTTTATTGAGATGCAGACAGATTAATAAAACGCATAGATGAAGCTGAGAGGTTGTGTGTTCACGCTCTGGGAGTTAATCTGCTGGTTTTACTGGTTCTGACACCACCGAGTTGCCATAGTGATCGACCCAGTGATGTTGCTCTTCAGTAGCGCTGGCCCGTCCATTGTGTTTGTGCACATTTGAAGTGTTTGACCGTGTATTGTGTGCCTTTGAATTAGGACGCTTTTCTTGGCAGCCCTCTTTGTCTTTGCACAAAGTGTGCTTGTGTAAGTGTGAATGCTGTCGAACATCCCCGCGGCGCTACAGGGAGGCTAATTGTATTTTAATTACAAAACCATCAAATGCAGAAGTCAAACAGTTACCTTCCACCCACAGAAAGACACACAACAAATGAAAGGAAGTGTGTGTTTGACCATGAACAGACACTCTAATGACAAAAACACACACTGGATATTCTTTTACACTATAGTTTACATTAAGTACTTTTGTAGTTACAGACCATGTTATCACTTCTCATTTGTATATGAGAGTGAAATGTTATAAATAACAGGGGAATAATAGGGCGACTTGCAGTTAGTGTTTTAAACCCATCAGGGGGCCACTTGTGTTGAACATTTCTCTGATTAAGTGTAAATATATTGTGTTTGTGTTATTATAGCTCACCACATGTTCTACATTCAGGAAGTGTTTTATCACTACCTTTTTAATGTTAACAATGTTTAAAGTTAGCACATTTTACCATTTGTTTTGTTTTTTTGTTGTTCTGAACCTGCATTTTAGTCGCTTTCCTTTTCGATTAAATATTTTTAAATTAAACTGGTGGACACATACACCAACAGTTGGATTGCTTAAAAGACTGTAAAGCTGATGGAATGAGCCAACTGGTGGACTTGCTTAGTGTCTTTGGGAAGAAATTATCTGTTTAAAAATATTTAAGAAAATAAACACTCCAATGTTTTTTTTGTTTGTTTGTTTTTGCGTTGTCTTAATGGGGGTGTGTGTATGTAGAATTTTGAGAAAAGCGGTTATTTTA
Organism: Xiphophorus maculatus; assembly: GCF_002775205.1. Lineage (NCBI taxonomy): Eukaryota > Metazoa > Chordata > Actinopteri > Cyprinodontiformes > Poeciliidae > Xiphophorus > Xiphophorus maculatus. The sequence goes on along the minus strand of NC_036465.1, from coordinate 12,857,050 downwards.
ATACAATTTGGAAAAGACTTTAACATAACAAAATGTGGGAAAGCTGAAGTACTGTGAATACTGTAAATATGAAAATAGAGCATAATGTGTGTCAGCCAAAAGGTCGATATATTAGCAAGTACAAAGGCATAGTTTTTTTTGTTTGTTTGTTTGTTTTTTATTTTGCCCAAAGCTGCAAGAAGAAGAAGAAGAACATTCTTTCTTCAGAAGAACTACAGTGCAAACATCCAGGAAGACTTATTGTGTCTTTCCCACTGGTGCAAAACCACTTCATTGTTTGCGACAGCATGTAAGACAAAATAATATGTGTGAAGAACAACCTTCAAGAACATAGAGATTACTTTGTTCTTGCAATACTGGGAGAGAAAACAATTTTTTTTCCCGATCCTGCTGCGAAGTGTAGAAAGACCTTCAGTGAACCAAGAAAAGGTAATGCTAAGACTAGCATTAGTGTGCAAACAGTGATGTTTATACATAATGATTTTCAGACTAATATTTCTGTATTTGTTCACCTATTTGAAAGCTCTAGTGTAGGCTAACAAAGGATTGATTCTAATAATAATTTGTTGCCAACAAATCTTTTTGATTTTTCAGACTCAATGAAGGCACAGTATTACCTCAGGTGACTTATTCAGCTGCCCCACTAATTATCAGGCCAATTACTTGATTTCACAATTCATTAGGAAAATGTATTTTGAAAACCCATTAAAATCTGTGACAATGAACCTGTCAGGGCTATGTTACATTTTACAACAAAGACATAGTAAGTCAATATTCTTTTGAAAAGATAACTTGTTGTGAGTTTTACCAGTAGTTTGTATGTTATTGATTTTTATTTGTGTAATATGTTAAATTAGGTGAAAGAAAGAAATAAAGCAGCCTGTCAGGTGAAAGGGACATTACTGCCTTTGGCATCTATGACTGTTCTGGTTTACATGGTGAAATTAACCTGCTCCTAAACATTTTTGGTCAGGTTTCATTTAGACCTTTCTTGGTGAACAGATGATATTGGCGGAAGGATGTGAATATTGGCTGACTTATCAGTGAGTGGGTTGCCAGCCTGTGGGCTTTTGCAGCCAGTAGCTGTTCCACTGGGTGGGTGATTTTGAAAAAGATGTGATTCTTTTCATTCATACCAACCCATCAGTCATCATTGCCAACTTAACATGTTTCAGATCAGGGACTGGCTTTGGGAACATTGTAGCCTCTAATGGTGTCTGTAATGTTTTACCATTTTAGAGCAATAAATGTCTTGAACAATCCCAGCACTAAAATCTTAAATCTACTGACTACGGTTGGAAATTTAAGTTCAAAGGTCAGAACAAAGAATAAAGATAACAATTTTGGGACATTTCACTAGCTAGAATAATTGTTGTGTTTTACAACACAGAAGTTGACTGTTGAGATTGTTTTTTTTGAGTAACTGATGAGTCCAAGGGGATTAATCAATCTCTGAGACATAACTGTTTCTCATGATGTCTGAGGTCCCAAAAGACTTTCAATAATAGCTCCTAGTGGTGAACTCTGTGCAAGATTTATTTATATACTTGCTTCCACATTGTTGTAGACAATAAAATTTTAGATTTTTAAGCACTTTTGTTCCATATTAAGATGATGAAGTTATTTAGTTGCTTTAGGTTTGTCTAATGCAGAGCCATACTATGAAAATTGTGACCATAAATCCCCTCATGTTGCCCTAAAGTCATTGTCATGTTCAAGAAACCAGTCTGAGATTGTTGCATGCTGTATATTTACAGATGGTATTCTGCATACCTGCACAGTAGTGCAGTTGGTACAGCTGTTGCCTTGCAGTAAGAAGGTCCTGGGTATGATTCCTGGCCCAGGGTCTTTCTGCATGGAGTTTGCATGTTCTCCCTGTGCATGCGTGGGTTCTCTCTGGGTACTCTGGCTTCCTCCCACCGTCCAAAAACATGACTGTCAGGTAAATTGGCCTCTCTAAATTCTCCCTAGGTGTGAGTGTGTGTGTGCATGGTTGTTCGTCCTGTCTGTCTCTGTGTTGCCCTGCGACAGACTGGTCCAGGGTGTACTTCACCTCTCGCCCAAAACGCTTGCTGGAGATAGGCACCAGCAGCCCTCCCGACCCCACTAGGGACAAGGGTATACAAAAATTTGATGGATGGATGGATTCTGCATACATTGGTTGTAACAATATTATGCATGTTATCTCAAGCCAGACCATTCTTCATTGACCTTTTACATAAAGAAAACATTTTCATCCATACATACTTATCTATTTTCTCTCTTTTGGATTAGTCTTTGTAAACACCACACACATATATATATATATATATATATTTTTTTTTATTTTTTATTTTTTTTTTTTATTTTGTGGAAGTCCCAGAAGATCAGCTGCTACTGAATTAAATGGGCCTGTGGGACCTCAGTCCGAATTTCGTACCACAAACATGTAAATGTAAGCTGACATGACAATAAAAAGTCCTTGATTTGTAATTGTTCCCAATGCATTTGCCAGTTTGTCTAATGATGTGACAAATTCAGTCGAATTTGGGGTGAAGCAAAGTGAAGTTATCTTGATCCATGTTTTGGCCTGAAGTGTCAAGTCAATATTTCTTAGAAAACTTAATCCTTTGGGTTCTTTTGTAACAAACTGTGACATATTAATGAGTCACAAAAACATCTTGGTAGAATCCTTCAAATCGAGCTTTACTACAGATTGCGAAAACATACATATTTATCTATTTGTGTTAGCATTTTCTAAATAGAAGAAGGTTAGTCAGTGAAGTAACCTCTTTACTAAGTGAAGAGGCTCAGTTTTTTCAAGACATTAACACATTCTTTAGGCTTTTCTTATTTTTTCAGGAACATGGGATTTGTATTTTATGTCCACTTCAGGTCTTCAAAAGATAATAGCCATTTGGTGTGAGTTCAATTTAAGCAAACTTGCTACAACTGAATGACTGGGGTGTATTGGATGAAGCACAACATAAACTGGCGTTGCTTTAGAGGCTATCAATTGTTCTTTTAAAGTGATCAATTTTACTGTCTGTAGAGCATCTGCTGTTGAGGTCAATGTGTCTAGCAGACTGGTTTGTAAATCAAAACACTGGACGGAATAAAACAATCAATCACCCATCTTTCCATTAGCAACTCCCATTTTAACACGAGAGGGAGGCCTGGGGATGAAATGTAACTGCTTCAAGCCACAGAACCAAACTAAACTTGAATCAGTTTGATGAATAAAAGAGCTTGCCGTAATGAAAAAGCACAAAACAATACACTGATGCCTCTTGTTTTCCTGTTTCTGCTTATTTCAGCTGCCCCACCGCCGAGTAACCTTCTCCACCTCCAACCAGGCCCAGGATCTGCAGGATGCATCCCAGCACAGCTACTACGACAGTGGCCTGGAGGAGTCAGAGACCCCAAGCTCCAAGTCATCATCGGGCCCCAGGATCGGACCACTAGCTCTGCCAGAAGACCACTACGAGAGGACCACACCTGATGGCAGCATCGGCGAGATGGAACACCCGGAGAACGGTAAGACCAGGTGGAGTTTCCCCTCCCTCTTTTCCTCTTCTCACCTCCTTCATTCATTCATCAACCCTGAAGGGTCCAGACACACATAAGCAGATTTAGAAACACACCAACATGCATTTACACACTTTTCATCACACACTCACCTTGTCAGCAGGAAAACTAACACTGTACATGTAATCAAATTCCCACAATTCCCTGCTCTGCACACTGTATACCTTCGTTAAAGAGGTGTGCGACCTCACAGCAGCACAACACAATCAATATGCAACATAATCAACTCCCACAGCTTAACAAATTAACATCCCAATTATGTAAATCATACTTAGTTCAACCCTCCATCAGCTCCACTTACGGAGGCACAGAGGGTGGCTAACAGGAAACACGCATACACAGCACTCCTGGCTCCTGGACTTTACTGGTTAGCACTTCCTGAGCCTGCCATAATCTGTTACAGGAAAACACGTTGGAATGTGTTTAAACTGCCAACAGGTTGGGGAGGAATCAGTCTTATCCAGTTTACTGACACATTTGGAGGTGCTATGATGCTAGCATCCCCACAGGTACAAACCTGACTGAAGTGTTTTAGCTTTTAAAGCAGATGACAGAAGCAAAAAAACTGAGAACGGGAGAATTGATGCTACACTCTCAAATTTGTTTCTCTCTCGTTTTGTTATTGAAACAAAGTGTGAACTGTTTTGTTGTTCACCACTCTTATTAGGTGACTTTTTGATTTCATTGTTTTGATGCAAAAAGAACAAAGCTACTAGGGATTTGCACCTGATTTCATCATTTCATATGTGTTTTTTTTATGTGACTGTATTTAACAGATACATGCAACAAGAAATGTTCCAATTTATGTGTCTCCCATTGTAAGGCTATGAATTAGATTACTACAAATGACAAATCATGGGCATTGGCAGAAAATGTCAAACTTTGGTTTAGGTGGGAAACCATATTGTGTATCCCACAAAATGTTTGTTTAAGTTCCAGTACTCAATTAATTCCAGTACTGTGTTAATTCAAAATTGAACTTCTTTATCTAGCAATGAACTTGATAATTTAGTACAGCTAAATGTTTGGAACTCAAACACTATTTCTTTATTATTGTCCTACAAATGTTTTTTTTTTTTTGTCAAATTAGTCTAATTTGCTTTGGGTCATTTCTTTTGAATGTAAGCTCGCTGACCACTTTATTTGGTACACTTGCTGATTTGGACAAACTTTCTCTTTCAGAACTGTCACTTTTTAAACTGCATTGATTTAACAATGTACTTAAGACATACCTACGCTCCTAATATGGATTCTGATCCATATTTACATGTTAGCAGGACTTTATGTTTTAGCCTGCTCAAAATAGGCATTATAGGATGTTTAGAATATGGTCTTAAAAGGAAATACTCTTCCACACTCTGGTGTTAAAAAAAATTCAAGGTGATCCTACAGGGCCCAAAGTGTGCTGAGAAAACATCTCCTCTACCTTTGTACCACAACCACACACCTAAACCTTTGAGTTTGATATAAAATTCTTATATCCTTGGGTGCTCAGTTTGAAATACATCATCTAAATGTCACAGCTCAAATCAAGACACATTTAAGAAAGGCAGAACTTTTTTCAAACTGCTTTATCTAGTTTTGCTGACCTTGTGTAAACTAAAACATCTGTCCTTAGCTAATAGGAGTGGCACCCATTGTGGTCCTCTGGCGCTGAATCCCATGTCCTTCAAGATTTGACGTGTGTTCTGTTCATAGATGGCATTCTGTACACTTTGGTTGCAAGATGAGATGATTTATCTACTGCTTGACTCCATCTAGTCTTCAGCCAGCCTGCCCTTTCTTCTACGTCCCCAGAAAAGCATTTTTGTCCACACAACTGCTTGTCCCTGATATTTTCTCTAGTTCAGACCATTCTTAAGAAACCAGAAGGATGGTTATCCGTGAAATACCAGCAGATCAGCACAGTTTGAAATACTTAGACCAGCCTATCTTCTGCATGCCACATTCAGGGCCACTTTTGATCCCTTTCTTTCTGATGCTTGGACTGGACTAAAGCAGTTTGTCTTTACCCCATCTAGATGCCTCACTGAACTGAGCTGCTGCTATGTGATTGCTTAATTCAGCATTTGTGTAACAAGCAGTTGAGGAGGTTTAAATGGTAAATGGCTTGTATTTGCATAGCACTTTATCAAGTCCAGAGGACCCCAAAGCACTTTACACTGCCTTCAGTCATTCACACATTCATGCAGGTGTACCTAATAAAATGGCCAACTCGTCTTTGGCATTGTGGATAAATTTTAACATGGACTTCATTCTGATTAACTGCATGATTACATAGACAGCAGGAATATAGACAAAACTGAAGCAAATCTTTGAAGCAATTTACTTAAAGATTAAAATTATGTCTGACTTCAGGAGAATCAGTGTTATAATTGGTATATCTGAACTGAAAGAAGAAGTGAAGGTAAAAGGGCAATAATTATATAAAGCAAATTTGGAGGTTACTTTGAGTGAATTTCAGATTTAACTATTTAATCAGATCTTTAGAAAGTAAATCTGACATTGTATCTGTACAAACTGAAGAAAGGTGAAGCATATAAGGTTTTAGATTGAAAATGTTTTCATGATCTAATTTAGCCAGTACATTTTAGGTTCATCCCAAGTTTGTGTTACTCCTTTACTTCAGCTGCCAGCAATATTCAATTTTGATTTATTCATCTTTTTCTTATTTATGCTGACATTGAGACACAGTGCTTCGTTTTCAAGATAGGAATGTCACTGAAAACAGAGGAAAAGGATAGTAAACAGTTAAAAAAAATCATATTCATGCCCATTATTTCATTTTCAATTTAAAAACAGCTTCAACACGACACTGATTTTGATCACATCGTAGTTAAAGTAAGATTGTTTGTTTTTAACCTTATAAATGGTGTAAGCTACGTTTTTTTTACTCTTTTCTGTGTGACAAATGCTTTACAGATAGATTTTGACTGATTGACAGATATAGCATTTATGTGAGCGTTCAGCTGTCTTACACTTTTGCATGTCAGCTAACGGGAAATTACGATGTTTCTCTGCATGCCTTGAATCAGAATGCCTTTATCTCACTTCTGCTTTGTGAGCCAACCATGCAGTTCGTAGGGAGGCAGTTAAATATGACTGTTGGAAATGAGCTGCAAATCAATCAAGATCAGTAAAAACAAATTAAGTGTGTGCTTAAAAATTCTCTCTGCTCTGTGGTTTTGAAGAGAGATTGTATTGAATCTTTTTGACCAGATTTTTCCGCAACTGCTGCACAAATATAAAACCATTCAGAGATGGTTATGACTGATCCATCCACAGTCCTCTATCTCTGCCGCATATTCGATGAGCCTCATTTAAATCTTTAAAGCACAGAACATCTTGAGCGTAAAAGCCATAATTTATCCCAATAATCAGCGAATTGCAAGAGGATGAATCAAAACAAGACAGGAATAAGAGCTACTTGTATGTTCTGCATGATAACTTTACATTTAGATAATGATGCACACTAGCAGGTGGCTTTTAGTGTCTAAAGCGACATTCCCTGAAGTATAAATAAAACAGCCAATTTACCTACATCATGGAACCAAATGAAACTTTGAAGTAGCAATTCGCCAATCTTTTCATACTTATGTTGCTGTTTATTGTTCTGCTTTGGCTCGGAACGCCTCGTTAACACTTATGCCAATTAAACTAAGTGAGGTGAAGAAGTTGAAGCGGGCGGAGGAATAAAAGAAGGAGGGAGAGAAGGAAAGGGATGGAGGAAGGGAAAGACAGACATTCACTTTAAATGTCACAGCTGTCTTCTGTCTTTCTTCGAGGGGTTGAGAAGTGTCGTTGAACCCACAGGTCGCACATATACCATCTGTAAACACAATTATTCACAGCTGCTTGCACACCCACAGGCTACTGCCACCCTCTGTGTGTGTGCGTGTGCGTGTGTGTGTGTGTGTGTGTGTATGAGATGGCGATAGAGACCAGGAGAAAGTAGCTGACTCCTCACACACTGGATTAAGGTCAGCTTTAGGTTCGGAGTTGATGATGTTGTTTCAGTCCTGTGCTTTGATAGTTAAACATGTTTGGGCTGGAGATGGGTTTTTTTCAAAGGAAATGTGTGCTTTGTGTGAGCTGAGAGGTCAACAGATTACTGCCTGTATTCCGAGGATTAACACATTCCCACTGATACACTTTACTCTCCATCACTTCTCATTCCTGATGATGCTATTTCATTGTACTTGAAAAATGCCAGCTCCTTTCGTATCTTTTTTTTTTTTTTATCAGAGTAAGGCTTGGACTGTAAATGATATTTACCTCATATGTTTCCCTGTAATCTAGGTTTTTCATTTGTTTCTGCATCAGGAATAATATCTAAAGGAAAGAGAATAATTATTTTTTTTTTGTCTTTGCTTACATTGTATACCAACTCGACCTGAAATGGACAACATATTTTGAGTATAAGATTTTATTTGATTTGTTTGTAGATAACTCTAGTAGTTTTATTCCTGAATGCATTAAAAATAACAACATGGTAGGAGATATAATTAAACACAATAACTACTTTAATGATATATGATTCCCAAACTGGTATTAAATAAAATTTATATCAGGCAGGTAAAAAAAAAATGGTGATAAGATTACATTTGTATATTAGAATGTGTTGTACAAAAAAAGAGAAACAGTTTCAGAAGTTATATTTTTAGGGGTAATTGGGTAATTTTAGGTGAGCTTAACAGGAAATCGCAAATAATATGCCCAAAATTTCATAGATTAGAAAAAAATATTAGGTTGTGAAAAAGTAAAAATCTCAAAACAAAAACCAACAATCTTTAAAGTACATATGTGCAGCTTAGATATTTCAGTTTACTAAGTAAATATATGAAACAATCTGGATAGTAATTTTAAAACCAATAGTATTCAAGTAAATGTTTGTTTTTACCTCACTTTGGGTTTAGTTAGAGCAGGTCTTGATTTAATTTCAGCATTCAGTCTGCTTTGTTAGAACTAGATAATTATACTACATCTTAACTTGGTAAGAGTTCCACACTGCCCTGCAAAACTTTAAATCTTGTCCACATCCCTCTTCTGGGGATGGATGTTGTGTTATGTTCAGTTCTCGACTTCAGGTAATCTGTTACAAAGCTCAGCTTTTCTTTGGATGAAGCTTTCCCTTTGTTGCTTTTAATGAACTGGACACACTGTGAGGCTAAAAAAATGAAACCTTGTTTCATCTGTTGTTTGCCTGCAGATTTCATGTGCAATCTGACTTATATTTGGAACAGTCTGTAATTTCATCCACCTTAACAAAACCAAGATTTGGGGAGATTTTGGTCAGAGTTGGATGCCTTCTCCAGAGTGAAAATCTTCTCTCTTGGAGCCCTGCTCCATACTCCAGACATATGGAGATTACAGGATATGGTTGTCACATGATAACACCACCAGTTGTTGTTGGAAATTTCTACAGCTTCCTCAGTCATGCTGTCAGCCTCTTGGCAGCCAATAAAACATATTTTTATTCATTTATTTGTTTCAGTTTAATTGTACAATATACATGTACTGTATATGTCCCATTAAAGTTGGCTAATGGGTTTATCCTGATCCTATACTTTTAGCCCTGACTTTTGATGTAGATTTGCACTTTTTCCCTCTGGGAAACAAGATAAATAAAGACTAAAGACTCTACAGATACTTGTATTTCATTGGTAGTAACTTTGTCCTGAAACCAAAGACAGATCAATAATATTATTATTATTATTTGACAAACATTATTGTTCCTCATTATGTGTTTATCATATTGCATTGTTTCATTCTGCAAATCTTATAAATAAAAGAAATATAATAATTAAATACATTTTTACCCAATCCCACATTGAGGAATATGCTAACCCTGCCTTTATTCACTTCAGAATAAACCCAGCCCTTAAGCCTGATTAAAAAGCACAGTGTTCAGCTGTTTCAGAAAATCACTGAGCCATTCTTTCTTTGAAAGTTTTACATCTTCAGCAGGAAAAGCAGGGCTCAGAGCTGACAGCAACCAGCAGAGCTGTAAAGCACTAACAGACAGGTTTCAGTCTTTAAATAAGATTTGTCGTCTCAAAAAGGATTCCAGACTTCAAGGTTCGCTGTCTGACCAAACTGGCCGCATGGACACATAAAAACCTAACACAAACATGAAAAATACATTTAGTGGTTTGTTCTGTGAGGTGATAGCTTGCTATCGCTTCAGTCTTCCTATTCCATTGCTTTTTATTCTACTCTCCATTCTGCAAATGGTCAGATAATGGAAGTTAATTCCATCAGCCGGTCTTCACTCGGCTAATGCACCCACTTCCTGTCAGGGATGGACAGATGGGAAAAGGAGAAAAACCAAAATGCGAGGGAGGAATAAATGGGGGAGGTGTGTGGGATTTGATTGCCTGTTTGTCTTTTTTTCGTTTTACTCATAAATTGGAGGAAAAGATAAAAAAAGTGAATAGATTCAGGATTGAAGGATCCGAAAAAGGAAGAGAAGCTGCTGCATAACAAGCTGCCTTACGAAATATGTGTGCGTGCGTGTGGGCGTGCATTCACTCACACACTCACTCACATGTAGGCTTTTTATCTGCTGATTGCATCAGACTGAGAGCTGTAGAAACCGCTGCAAACTCGGCCGAGCACACTCGGATGAGAGATGCAGAACATCAGTGAGGTTTTCTATCTCGGCTCTTAATCAGCCCCCAGTTTGGTTTCCTGATAAAGTCATGAGAGCAGCCTGCAGAGTGACGTCAGCCGCTTCAGCGTTGCTTCTATTGACACATGTGTTGTGAGTTAGATGAGCCTCCCAGGGAGGGATCGTTTTAAATGTAAAAACATTTCATCTGCTTGTGAAAAAGATTGAAGAATGATGTGGACGATGGGGACACGTCATATAGGTTTCAGTCTGATTCTGGGTCAGAAATGTCTGTTGCCGCCTGATCCTTACACCTTAAATATACAAAGTGCTCATAGAACTTTCCAATAGTTCTTACATTTTGAAATCTTAAATCCGTGCTTCAATTCTTTAAAGAAAATTACACTTTTCTTTTTTCATTTTGCCAGTTTAATCACCAAGTGCATTGAACAAGGAGCCTATTATTGAGAATGACTGCCATTCACGGTTCAGGGTGGAATAAGGATGAATTGCAAGCGTGTTTTACTTTTGACTAATTTTTCTTTGTCTTGACTTTGCAGGAATTTGACATATTATAAAGATGTATTCACATCTGACACATTTCAGGACCAGAGTTTTTTTTTTCTACATTGGCCTGGACCTTGTGTACAGGTACCAAAGTGAACTCTGGTATGGACCAAACAACTGGACTGAGACCCACTTTTTGAGGTCTGGTGCCATTCACTTGGTGTGAATACAGACTGGCCTTGATTTGCACCAATTACCTTTTGGACTTCACAAGCCACTGTTGTTGGTCATTACAGTTAAAATCAACCCTCAATGTTGCTAGCGCTACTACTGCATGTTCTGATCGTACTGAAATCGTACCTGACCCGTTGCTTTCTGCTTAGATATGCCGCTGGCAGCATGTTGTGGGTCAGGGGGGAGAAGAAAGGCTTGTTTCATTCAAATTGCAGTGAGCATTTGATGACACCGTTCCAAAGTTATAAAATCAAATCGCAAAACCTGTGTTTCTCTTGACATTCAAAATGCTATTACAGATATAATAACGGCACAAATGCTTGCTGCATTTCTGTTCAAGTTTGGTTTTGTTCCGGTTCTGCGATTTTTTTCCCTTCGCTGCCATTTTTGTCCAGTCGGAGCAACGGTCATTGACTTTGTTTACAAATTGTAGTCTGGTTGCAAAAATGGAAAGCAAACCACACCAAACTGAAAAAGGAGTACACTTTTGGTCCAGACCAAATAATTAGAATAGAAGACTACCTTGGTGTGAATACACCCTACATTTTTCTAAAGATATACATTTTAGTCAAAGATTGAAAGCTTTTTAAGCTCTAAGGAATTGTGAAGATTGTAAAACATAATCTCTCCACCAGGTCTTTGGTCTGTCCAAAGGCCTCGTTTCAGAGAAACAGGCATGACACCTTTGTTTGGGAAGGGTTCCACAAACCATCCTCCACAGATGCCCAAACAAATTCAGAGGCTCAATGCAAAGAAACAGCAATTTTACTCTGATCTGGAAAAGTTTTCAGGTCATTGAAGAAAAATGTTTCCTTGCAAACATTAAAATCTCTGAACTATATTCTTTAATCAAATGCAAATGCCCATTAATAGGAATATGACAGTACATGTAAATCTAATTATCTTCATGTCTCCTATTAATCTCTGAGAACCTGATTGATCCTGCAGATTTTAAAATTTTCAGGATCTCTATCAAAATTTTGGCTACCATCTAAATTGCTACTGAAAACACAAATGTTTTTTATTTCCATTCAAAACAAAACAAAGAGACAATTTGTGACTTTTTCCTATTGTTCTTATAATTATGTGGGAACACTTCATATTCTTTATGTAGTTCCAGCCAAACCCTTGTTCCTCTAAACTTTGTAAATCCAATGGGACAAGGAGAGGGTTCAAGAGGTCACGCATTCTTCCCAGTGAAGCGGATCGCCTCCCACTGTCTCCATCTCCTTCTAACCTCCTTCAAGTGACTCTTTAGTTGCTCTCATTCCTCCTCCGGGATTCTCATTCCCTGCTTTTCTATTTGCCTCCTCTTTTTTTACCTCCTCCTCCTAGTCCACCTTCTCTCGGGTGGGTAATGATTGGAGGTCAACAGTTCGTCTCTATCCTGTCAGAAACTCCCTGAAGTGAGCCATATTCTCCTGAAAATAGCATATTATTTTTAGTTTTTCCCACATTTGTAAACTTTTATCTTCTCAAAGTAAAAGAAAATTCGAGCTGCACTGCGCAGGCAGCAGCTCCCAGCAGATCGCCAACGGAAATATGGTTGTTATGTCAAATATTAATGAAGCTTAGAGACTACTGTAAAGATCCTAATAGATCCCAGAGTACCAAGAATTACTTTAAAAGAAATAAAGAAAAATGACCTTGGAAGTTGTGTTATGAAAATAAAAGGTATTCCTTTGTAAACGCTGGTCCGTTTATTGAACAAATTTCAAATGTTTTCCTAAAGGCATTTGTGTTCAAGTGAGTGTGGGGTTCTTTATAGTCGGGGGGAAATAAAGTTTTGGGAATGTCTGATGGAATTCTTGAATGTCTCTGATTAGAATCATCACACCTTTGTAGGAGACGTGATTCAAACATGCAATAAGGATGCTTCTTGGATGAGTCCTTGGCCATTTTTTAGACACGCAGAATTTGGTAGGACTATTGGAATAACCGCGGAGAAATTCGTTACTGTCACTGAGCTACGGTCTAGGCTAACATTCGGAACCTGCTACATCAGTAAAAATAAACCGGAAATAATGAATAGGTGAATTAAATTATTTTTTCCCTTGTTGGAATTATTATAAAATAAATAAATAAATAAAAGAAAAACCTTTAGGGCACAATGTCAAAAACTTGCTAATCCTGTTTTCTGATCAAGAGGACTATGAATTGCCAATGCAGTCTCCAAATATTACTTTGTTGAGGTCATACATTCCAGCGGTAAAGGGACAGAGGTGGGTGTAGGAGTATCAATACATGAGTAGGATACATTTTTTTATTTGAGTTTATTTTGTCTGAGAGATGTAGAAGTGTATACTTCACCCAAACTAAACTAAACAAAAGTTACCTGAATCTTTCTTGTTCATCCACTTTTCTGGCAACCGCTTGCTCTGCAGAAATGCTCTTTACTGACTAATAATAGAGATGCTGTTGGACACACATATACAGCTTCTCCACATGAACACACTCATTAGAGCCTGTAGTGTTACAACACGTCATGCTGAGGAAAGAGGCTGAGTGTTCAAAGGTTTTCTGAGCTTAACACACACATAGACACGCACTTGCAAACACATCTTCTATCCTCAACCAAAACATTACATAACGATGTAAGCAGTGGTCCTTTTAGAAGTGGGACACTCGCTGAGAGACACTCTGATGAAACCTCGGTCCTGAGGAGGTGTGTGCATGCATGAGGCTTCTTAAGTGTGTGTTTTTGTGTTTGTGTGTGCTCCTCATTAGCCAGCAGATAAAAGGAGTTTGTAGAACGATAGAAGAGGTGATTCCTCCCTGTGGAACCATACCTCCCTCTCTGTTTCCTATTTGTATCATTGTGTGTGTGTTTATATGTTAGTGAATGCGATGTCAAGAAGCTTTATAGTAACAGGCGGTGTTCTTTGGATGCCCTCTCCCATCCGCTGGGAGACAGAAAAAGAGAAGGGAGGTGGATTTATTTTTCTAGCTCTGTTGTTTATTTGAGCTTATCTGTGGTGGCCGCTGCACACTACAGAAGGTGTGTGTGCGCGTGCGCTTGTGTGTGTTTGGCAGTAGCTGTAAATCGAAGCCCGGCCAGGATTCGACTGATGTACAGTGGCATTGGAGCTGAGCACTGCAGCGCACAGATGCTGTTGTGAGTCCATGATTGGATTATTTTCTTACACCGAGATATAGATAGTGAGAGTACGACCACGTGTGTGTGTGTGTGTGTTTGTGAGTGTAGGAACTCTGAAACCTAGGACTTTGCTTTGTCAAATTTAAAGCTGCTGGAGGTATTTTATTTTAGGTTTGAGAAGCTCGTTAACAAGGTTCCAATTGTATCTCATCCATCCATCCATCCATAAATCCATACAATGTTTATCAATCCGTCCAACATTTGTCTATTCATCCATCAGTATAACAATATATCCACCCATTTGTCTGTCCATTCTTCCATCAAGCCATCCATCCATCTCTATCCGTTTATCCTTTAACTTACCAAGTATTATTGACTGTTTCATTGCATATGCAGGTACATGTAATTATCTGTTGTTACCAACTTTGTTTGGTGGCTCTCAAGGATACCAAGTCATTCCTAAACTAAAAGAAATATACCTAAGAACCAGCCTGTAAAGTAAACTTATCTTTACAAAGAATGATTCAATATAACAGCATTTGATTGTAAAAGACAAAATTAAAACTGTTCTACTAGTTCATTGATGGATGAAACTGTACAAAATTCAACAGAAAATGTATGGAGTAGTCATTACCACCCTCTACATCAAGGCATTTATCTAATATCTTAATTAGATATTTTCTAAATTCATAACAAAATTAAACAAACAGCATAGTTTTTAATGGGATTTTCATTTATAACAGTATTTAACCTCAATATGACAGGTCAGAACTAGTACATGACTATGATTACTGGCTGATTGATTGATGCATCACTAGAATAGATGCTTTACAGGATTCTAGCTGTGCCTGTTTCCAATGAGTTGGTCCCGGAAAACCTGAGGAAGGGGGGAAGTAGAAATCCTGATCAAATTCCCAAACCCCCTAAACTGTTTCCATTGAGTTTAGAGGAATAAAATTGTCAGAGCACAAGTTCTGCTCTGGCGCCAAATTCGCCAGAGCAGAACTCGGAGATGCAAGGTCTTCGGATTTCAACTCAAGGCCTTACATCGCAGACCCAGTTCTGTTTCTCATGAGTGAAGGCTGTAACACAGATGGAGTTGCTGTAAAAGCAAAAGATTGGAACAACGCCTTTGTTAGAGTAAGTAGTAATATAGATGTATAACATTCTATTCATATTTCAACTCTGGGTTAAGATAGCTTCCCACTGTTTGAGTTCACATTCAATCACAGGGAGTATGGTTGCAGAAAACATTTGTTCAATCTGAGAGGACTTTAAAGGCTTTGATGCTGTTGAAGAAGTTCTGATGAAACTCTTTCCACATCACAGAGGTCATTCAGAAACTTACAAAAAGACTTTGAAAAGAAATCAGTTATAAAAAGACATTGTTAATTTATTCACCTGTTCATGTTTGAGTTTGATTAATGTAATTTTTGCAGAAATCAGTTTGTTTAATGTGTTTGTGAGTAAAACTGTTTGAATACAAAAAGACAAAAAAATACTTATTTGCTTCTTCTTCTGTCAAGTTTGTGGAGCACACCATAACTCTGTCCTTATCACTTAGATAACACTGAACAGTGAGCCTCAAATGAATAATATGGTTCTGTTTTCTAAAGGTGAACTCTTCAAAAGTCCCCCTCCGTTATTAGTTTATTTCCAGACATGTAACCTTTAATAGAGGCCACATGCATTACTATCTTCATGAATATTCAGCGCAGCGAGCTGCTCTGTATTCTTTTCAGAGTTTGCCTTCTCTGCTCTTAAACTGCTGCTGGAATAAACTGTCAAACTGTCCTTTCTGTCAGCTCCAGTTTTCGTTATTGGCATGAAATATAAAAGCACTTGAAATCTAAAAGAGCTCCCTGCTGAGTGAAAGAGGGAAAAATCCCACAGAGGCATGAATTCACTTCTCCAGGTGTTAAAGGTTACTCAGCGAACGTAGCGTCTCTGAACACAAGATATTAAGTGTGTTTTCACAAATATAAGGAAAGTGTCAAATTTATGAACCAAATAAGAGATTTTAATGGATAAAGTTGGAAAAACCCTTCAACATGACATTTAAGCATGTTGTCCCACCTGACTTTTCTCAACTTTATACAGAGCAAAAATTTTCATATTCTTTTTTTTTCATATTTTTTGTATTACTGAGATTTTAGATAGACTAGACAGATGCACAGTATTGTATGATTGCAATGCTACATGTAATACAATGCAGATCAATGTAGCATAAACTGATTTTCAGGACCAGAGTGATGTGTTTCCATAAAGCTGATTGGCCTGTTGTCGAGATAAATTTAAATAAAGAATTTTTGGAAAACCAAGCTGAAAATACTTCTTGAAGTTGCCACTTCAAGACGTATTTTCTTTGTAGATAAATTTCTTCTCCTTTACCCTGGTTTGAACATCATTCCTGATTTTCCTCATGGAACATTGTGGATGAAACAAATATTGCAGAAGATAGTTTTCAGACATATGAGAAAGTTTTAATTGTTTTCTAAACGTGCAGCCAGAGATAAAAAAAATAAATAAATAAATGTTTTCCAAGTTTTCATTTCCAGTGGTTTAGATCAAAGCTTATTTGTGCATCAGAATGCTTTAGTCAGTACAGACCCAAAACCAAGAAAAAAATCAATGGCTTGACATGAAAGTTACTTTTCACGGAACATTTCCAACCAATCTGACTGAGCTTTAATTGTTCTTGCAAAGAAGAATGTAAAAAAACAAACAGACAGACAAAAAAAATAAATAAATAAAATAAAAAATCTGTCTTTAGCTAGTAGAAACCCAGTAATAAGGTTGTTGTGCAAAGTATCCATTCATCTGGTGCTGAAAATTATTGAAGCCTTCTAATATTTCTTATTGGCTAAACATTTTAAAAAGTTTTTTTTTTTTTTCTCCATTTCACAAGATTGTACTACTTTATATTGATTTGTTACATGGAATGAATGGAAGTTTTTAACATGATAAAAATGCCAGAAGGAACATACTTTTTTAATGACTTTACCATGTAATTTCGAAATAATGGTCAGAGTTTCCCTGATTTCAGTTTAATCATCATAACTCGCATTAGATTATCTCAGAGATCAAAGTCACTGCTCGACCGTCCGCTCTGAACCGAAAGCTACCGCCTGCTTCAGCGTCGGGCGAGCTAAAAGCAGCTCTGCTAAAGCCGCCTCCTGCCGTGTCCTGGCTCCGGTTAGCCACCTCCGTTAGCGCCGGCAGCTGTTCCCGGTGGGCCGTGCCCGCTCCTCACTGGCAGCTCCAGGACAGATGGTGGGTCGGCGGGGGGTAAGATTGGGCAGCCATGGGCCGTGACCCCTGGGAACTTATCCAATGAGAGCATGAAAGCAGCAGGGGAGGTAGCCACAAGTCCGGTTGCCAGGTTAGCGTTGCATCATGGGAACTAATGAGGAGAGGCTGACTAGAGGTGTGTAAAAGTGTGTTTGTGTGGTGAGGGGATGTCAGAGGGCTAATGGAGCAGAGTGCGTCAGGTAAACAGGTGCACACGCTTTGCAGACTCCCCGGTGTGTCTCGCTATGTTTTCCTGATGTCCTGCCGAGACCCTCAGCAGGGATGGATCACCATGGCAACAGGGAGACAGGCCTCGGTGTTAGGAACTGGCCATCACTTCTCTGCTGTATTCAAACATCATCATTGTTGCATCAGTCAGAAACAACAGTAAGAAACTTTTCACATTATTTTTTTTAAAATCAAAGGAAAGAAAGTGTCAATGTTACCAGCAAAAGGTAAATTCATGTAGGGGACTAAAGGACACAACACAAAGACTTCAGCAATTCTTTTTGATTTTGGTTTTATGTCTTTTTCTACATCAATGAACTCACATAAACAACTTTAGTGAAAAGTCAGAAACCTTTTTGTGTAGAAAAGCAACGTAAATGTGATGAAGCACTTGAAGCAACACAAGAAGTGACCAAGCAAAGATTATGCAGTTTAGAATAGAATAACTGTGATTCCTGCAACTTTCTAAGGGACATAAACTACTGGGCTAGGAATACTTTCTATAAGCACACAAGAGTAGACAACACTTCTGGCTTTATCAGAAGTGTTTCTGCACCAAAGAAAGGGAAAGCAGATGAAACACATTGTCCAGACAATAAAAAAAATCCACCCAGTAAGTAGCAGAAGGTTTAAACTGCCCAGTTTAAACACAAATTTAATTAGCATTAAAGTAAATGTTCTCTGCTATGTTCCAGCCCACACCTCAGTGATCGGTTCAGTCGATTAGCCGTCTAAGTAAAAACATCTCTCAGTATTGGGCAGGTAGAGTTGGGTGCTTGGCTCATAGAGCTTAAGGTGAGCATTGGTCACATGCTACTGCTCCATGTTACAGCCCCCTGATCACCTATTAGGTCCCACAGATTAATGCTTTCAGTAATTAATGAGCAGCTTAGAGGCAAATCACACACTGAACCCACTCTCTCCATATTGTTTCCCATTAACGGAGGAACAAGGAACATGCTCGGGCATTTTCCAAGCTGCCGCTCAACATTCTTCCTGATTGATGAATGGTACTGCTCGGCCTGACTTAAAAGTACTGGCATTAAATACAAGGTCGGAGGTAGAAACTCAGATGTTTTTTTAAGCAGAGTTGCCTCTAAGTTTTGTTGTTTTGTTTTTTTCTGCAAATTTTACAGATTGCTGGCAGCACTCACTTTTCTGACTGATGGGTCAATTCAGGTCTAAATGAAAATCAAATTGTTCTTACCTCTGGCAAAATAAAAAAACAAAAAAAAATTCTTTATATAAATAGCTGAGAACAACCTCTTCCACATGGAGGTCGGGCTAATTGACTCAGGTTGGGTATAATTGGTGGGAAGCTGAGAACTAGGCTCTTAGTAGATTCCCAAAATTGAGGGTTTAAGATGTGTTGTTTTCAGATGTAATTTTTATCAAAAGGTTAGATAGAGATGCCATGGTCAACCCAAAGCAATTATGTCTCAATTCTAACTCCAGAGCATCTAGATAATGTTGTTTAAAAGGCTAACCCTATGGAGAGAGAAATGATATAAGATATATATATATGTATATATATGTAACTGTGATACCTGCCGTCTTTATCTTCCACTCTCAGAAAAGTAGTATATATTAGTTTTTTTTATCATACCTTTAGTGAAAACTATGTTGCATATCCATCTTCAGTGTAAACCAGAGAGAGATTTAAAACACTGTTCTAACCAAAGTTACTCGGATGTCTGAAAGTGTTTTCATTTTGTACACTGTACAGCTTCAGCTTACACATTTCATGCTGTTGCACCATCTGAGTTTAAATGAAACTTGTCCGGGTTTGAATACTGCTCGTCTACGGATCATGCGTTTATGCGGAAGGTGACTCTGGGGAGGCTGTGAGGTTAAAGAGGTTCATAAAACTCTGCTCACTGGACATCATCAGTTTTTAATAGACTTGAGCCATTGCTGTCATATAAATCAGAGCTTAACAACCATTCAGAGCACATTGTTATTTATGACACTGTACTTTCAAGCAGGGATGAATCTGCTGGCTGAATGACATGTAAATATAGATTTTGAGCCAGTGATGCTCCTGCCGTAGCCTCAGGCTTTTTACCGTGATGTCATTGAGAGTGGTTATGCTGTCATGGTAGAATGTAAGCGCACCCTTCTTCAGTTCTTGGGGGTGAAATATCAGGACATATAAAACATGTTTTAGACTTTTACAGTAAGTTAATTCTAAACCCACTTGTGCAAAAAACACAACAGATTTCACAACATTTAGCAAAAATGAAGTCAAGGTAAAAAAACAACAACTTATAATCCATGAACCAGTACCTTAAAGAACCAGAATTTATGCCTACATTGCCCAGAAGTACCTGTTGGACGAACGGTCTCACAACTTCTCTAAAACTCATAATTGCTTTGTCTAAATTCAACCCCTCACCTGCAGTCATGAGAGATGGATTATGATCTCAAGAAGGAGATCTTGGATACAACCAACTGAAACAGGTTTCCTCCGTCTGGTGCATGGATTTTGTCCAGACATAGGGTGAGAAACTGGAGTTGAACCTTTTTAGGCATCACATTAGGACTATTTTCGGGCACCTTTTTTGGAAGTTTTCCAGGAACATCGCATCAAAAGGAGACCCAAAGGGAGACCTAGGGCTCTCAGAGAAAACGTATATAATCCTTTAGTTTGGTTTGCTTTTCCACAGAAGGACAAGAAGAATTGTTGGCAAGATGCCTGGGTTTTCCCTCTTTTTCTTTCATCTCTGCAAACCACTCTCTGAAAAGTAATTTCTAATATCCCTATTTCATTTGAATCATTCTAATAATTTTTATTTTAAATTATAATATCCCTATTAGAATTAGAATTCAGTTAATGTATAATAAGACAGGACCAGTCAAATCCTTAAGCGGCTTTGTAGTTTGTTTCGACCTGATAATTCATTTGTCTTATGCTTTTGGTTGTATTAAAAAGGGGCTTACATGAAAATCAAAGGAAGGCAGTACAGAAGGTGACTGTAGCAAAAGAGTGCAGGCAGGTCATGGTGAAAAGGACAGATGAAGGAACACGGGTCAGAGGTAACATCTGCTCCAAACGTAGGTCACGGCCTTTTATTGAAAGATCCTCTAAGAAATCCACAGCAGGATGACGTCTGGCCCTCCTGTGGTTCCGGATCAAAGATTTAAGGATTCTCCAAGATTATATTGTGACTTTAAGATTGAACAAAAAAACAATGTCTAATCCACACTGACCCTCTGCTAATCCACTTATTTGGCAGGTAATACAATGACAATCCTTTCTAAGTTAATAGGTTTTTCCACCATACTGCTTCTCTGGGACAATGAGAAGAAGCAAAAAACACATTTATTCTTCTTGTTTGGGATGAAAACTCCAACTAAACTGTTCTAATGCCTTTTTGGCCAATGTTCATTATTTAGAGAATTGTAAGGCCTCCAAAACTTCACAATAAGTTCATAAAGTTTCTGAAAACAAAATACAAAAAAAGCATCCAATGCTTTCTTAAAGGTCAAGAATAACGGTCAAATACATGAAGAGGTGATTTCAGTTCTCAGTGTTTAAAGTTCTGAATCTTTTGAAAAGGCTTGAATCCTGATCAGCTCAGGAATTTTGGCTTTTTGTTGTCAAACATGAAATGTACTCAGGTTCTTTAAAGCTTAAGTCATTAAAAGGAGAAGTGTTTCAATTTGTTTCAGTCCTATAAAGTAATTTAGTGAATTTGGGTTGGGGTGTAGGTGTGGAGTCAACAGATTAAGTTAAATCCATCATTTAATTGAAAGAGCCGTCCTGAGCATTTGACTATTTTCAATTTAAAATGTTAGACCTCATTAAACCCTCCTCAAATTAAACTAGATTTTCTAAACTGGTAATGTGGCTTTACCTGTAAAGGCTTGTAATGCTAGGCCATTTGAGAGCATTTAAAGAAAATTTAAAGGCCAGTTTTGTTTTTGTGTACATTGATGCAACAGAAAATAATTTCTAATTTTGTATTACAAAGTGAAACAAACTAATTTAGAAATAGATCAAATTACTGCTCAAACAGATGTTTATAATGCTACAGAATCAGTAGGCTGTATTAAAAGGTGCTTTCTTAGGCTGATTGGCCTAATTGAGTCTCAGTCAGTGTCTTGGCTGGCTGAAGACATTTCTTTTGTAGAACTGTTTGCAGTTCTACAAAAGAAACTGCAAAAGAAACTGGTAGAGGTAGCACATAAATAAGGAAAGTGGATCTTGCTATGTTTCTGCTTTGTCTGTGGAGCAGAGGTTCTCTTTAACATTTAGGTAGCTGCTACGTTATTCTGTTCAGTTTCAGTTCACATATGTAGCTCTGGTTTTCTGATTCTATTCTAAGGTTTCTACAGAAGAGAAAACACATTTATTGACGCTTTTGGCTTTTAGCTTCGATTTCTTTCTTTTCTGGCTCCATTGCAATAGCTACCTCATTGGGTGCAATGGTTGCAGGGATTTATATATTTGGCCTCACTCTCTTTAAAACATTGAAAATGAGCAGGGAATCCCCAAAGATCAGGTTGCATTAGATGTGGTGCAAATGCATAAGGAGCTTCCTCGCAAGAGTAGCCAAACCTCCACACTTGAGATAAAAAGTCACAAAAAAAGAGTCAGGTGAGAATGTTCAGGTATATTGTATTCAACACAATAGTATGGCATTGAACATGCAAAACTTTACTTTTTTACATGGTTTTACCATAAAATGTTAGAATGTCTGGTCTGGATCAGTGGTAAGTTTCTGCTTGAAGTGAATAAGTTCAAGTATCTTGGTAGCTTCTTCTAAGCTATGGCTATTACAGAATAGAGTGGAAGATGTATAGACATACATTAAGAAATAAATCATGACTGAAAGAACATGACACAGCACTCTGAGTAAAACCTATTCCATAGAGTGCCACAGTTCTTCTTTAGGAAATACATCATGGGCAAAACCCAGAACTCATTGGTGGTTATACAGTATGTCAACCCTAGAATAAGTTTGATATGACCAAGAAGGTACTAAAAGGTTTGCTACTGAGCAGTTTTTGCTCCTGGAAACTCAGATTTGTAAGGATTTCAACTCTTCAACCAGATGATAAATGGACTCAGCTACTTTCTTGATGCAAACCTTGTTATAAATATAAGATGTTGATTTGTTTTGTTTTTTTGCATTTCTTCACCGCAAATATTCATTTCTACTTTGATGTTGAAGTTTTTGTAAGTGCAAGTATTCCAAGGTATCTTAAGCAGTAATTTTTCTGCATGCAGTTTAACAGGGATCCTTCTAAAATTACCAAAGCAACAGGGTATTAAAGTTAATAAATGCAAACCCGGCTCCTCTCTCATTCAGATACAACTCAGCAGCCAACACATTTCATCAGAAAGCATGATGAGATATAGAAGCAAAATGACTGCAGAACATGAATAAAAATAAAACAGACTGGGGGAGGAGGCAAATAGCTAGCTGACAATTTCAGTTTGATACGTTATATGGAAATGTATGGATGAAAAAGTCTGAAAATAGGAAATGGGGAAAAATGCACGGCTGCTTTATTTATGTGACAAACCCAGCAGCCGAGCAAATGGAAGTAAACCTGCATGTGATAGGGAAACGTACAATAGATATGAAATCTGTGGAGTGTGAAAACGTTGAAAATGTCTGGATGTATGCAGAATATGAAGCATCAGAGTTTTAGCGGGATGGAAAAGCCCCCTCGATCTGACTCAGAGGATGAATAAGGTGACGAATGAAGCACGGCATGGAAGGAGGTGGATGGAAGAGAGGAAAGGAAGAAGAGGTTAGAAATAGGGGAGAGAAGACGGAGGACGGGGGGATTAGACGGACGCTGGCGGGTAATCCCAGAGGAGGAGGTCGTTAGCCGGAATGGAGCTAATTAAAATGTGATTTGTGCTACAAGCAGCTTACGGCCTGCTGCACTAGAAGAAGGAGCACTGAAAAGAACAGAATCCCTCTGAAACCAGGAAAGCCAAATGTCATTTTCTTTTAACATAGAGCTGTCCTTTAAATGTGGCTGTTTCCAGATCTCTGAATTTAATTAAGAATATTAACTAACTATAGAACATATTTCATGTTTATCACTGGTCCATTTTGTCAGTTTTGTTCAATAAAGAAGCCTTCAGCCTATAAACTATGGGGGCACATTTACTCTGAATAGGTTTTAAAGTAAGGCATTGGTTAGCAATTCTAAATAATTCAGTTTAAAATGTGTCACCTTTCACAAATCTTGCAGTATTTCATCATATTCTGATTTTTTTATTATACTTAATATATTGTTAAGCATATCAGAAGGCCGAGTGGGGAGGTCCACATGGCTGCATCCAGTAGATCTGCACCAAATCTGTACAGGGAATGTAAAGACCATAACTTCACCCAGAAGCCAAGAATGAAGCTGCAGCTCTAAACCCACTGTAGAACTGACAAGTGGACCAACTGAGCTATTTATGACCCTTATGCATGTTCAACTGCAACTTATATTTCATCTATATTTTTATACATTCATTTACAAATGGCACCACTATTTCGTCATTTTGAATTTGGCAGCAGAATTAGGATGAAACACAGATTTCTCAAATTTTAAACTGAAAGCATCCAAAAGAAAAGGAAAATGTTGACATGCTCAAGGACATAAATAAAACCTGAAATGTACTGTTTCACACAAAGGGTATGCAAATGTGTGATATTTTGTTTTAACAGCAAAGTAAATACATACAGTACATAACAGTCCCACTGAGAAACTCCTATATGGAACATTTATGCACATATTCTTTGTAAGTCCAGGAGGGAAAAAAATGACCAAATTTGATACAATAAATATTTCAGTTGAAATCTACAGATGAACTAGAGACAAACAAAATTTGGAGATGGTCTCGACCCTTTAACTGTCACTCTGAAAATATGTGTTATGCAATCAGTCCACAAGTGTCGTCATGGCAGTGAAGGGTTTAACCAATAGTTCCCAGACACATCCGGATTTTCTCTTCTCTCACATAAACCCCCATTCAAAATCTGAGACCTGGCACCAAACTTTGTGTATTTTATGCTTTTATGTGACATCATTAACCAAATCCCAGTCTGTGTCTTGAGCTGTTCAATTAGGGATCCAAGATGGGATCCAAGACAAAAGTTTTTAAGGTTTTGAAGGTTACTCTATGTTAACAGAGACAATTATTTTAGACTACTTGAATCTCTGAAACCTACAAGTAGAAGCTGCTTTTATGACAATGCATACATAAATGACGTATGCAGTTTTTTTTTTTGGGGGGGGGGGTTCTTTCCAAGATTATACGTTAACCCATCAGCTTCTCTAGAGTGTGCACACATCAATTTGTGTTCTCAGAAAAAAAATACATAAAAAGTCAAACAAGTTGTTTATTCATCTTCATCCTTTTTTTTCCAATTCTCTTTCTCCTCCTCCCCTTAGAGTCTGTTGGATATTGGATTCTGAAATGTTTCTGTGTTATATCGATTTCTGCTTACACTTCAGAGCAAGCAGCTCATATGGCCTCGACTCCAATGTTTTTTCTTTGTTTTTTTTTCTGAACACAATCAGCTTCTTCTCTGTTTTTTCTTTCACTGATTCACCTGATTTTCTCCTTGTGGCCTGAAGTTAATCAAGCTAATTGAGACAGCAAGGTCAGAGGTTAAAGATGCACTTGAATGGAAAGACTTCATGGTTTTTGCAACACTGTTGTTCAGAGTCAACTTATCTGACATTTAGCATGTCTGTATCTCTTGGTGTCAGCTCATCAGATCCAAATGTTTGTTGCATTCTAAATTTTACGTTGAGCAGCCATTGAAGTGATTCACTGTTTTACACAGAAGTGAAGCGTTTGCTGCCAAAAACTGAGTGCTTGAGTTGGAGAAATGTTCTGAAAAGTATTGACTGACACCGACACTTCTCTCAAAGTGTACATTTAAAACACCATATACTATATGTTCACTTGCAGTAAAATGTTAAGAAGTACTTGTCTTCTTTGCTGCTTGAAGGTGATTTGGACCGAATAAGCCTGAGAGGTTCCGCTAAAGAGATGTAAAAATATCTTTAATCATGAGGGAACGTTCAGAAATAACATTAAAGCAAATGGAATTGTTTTAAACTAGAAGTGGAAGGCTGTAATCTTCCTTTAATAGACGTTTGCTGGAGCGTGAAATGCTCTTGAATCGTCCGTCATCATCACAGTCATCCATAAATAAGCACAATGAGCTGCACTGATGAGGCGTCCCGTTGGTTTTTCAGCAGCAGGGAGCTCCGACAGACACACAGTGAGGGATTCAGGTTTATCCAAAGAAGACCAATGACAGACCAACTGACCAGCAGCAATACACTGAATCGGCTTCCTGTGATCCGCTCGGTATGATTGGATTAAGCCATCATCCACAGTAGATGATCCGATCCACCCTTCCGCCCACACAACAGCCGGATCCCTTCTGCTCCCCTCACTTGTATAAGCAGATTTGACAGACAATGGTATTATACACTTCACCACATGTCTTTCATTAACCCAGGCAGGGTCAGCCAGGTGGTGGCAAGGCCAATCTGGAGCAGTACTCTGATCAGTACCAAAGACCTCCAGGGGTTTCCTTCTAATCTTGCCCTTTTAGGAAAAGAAGGCCAGAAGATCGTCAGTCTTGACTTGCTACAAAACTCCTTTTGTCCTTCATGGGTAGAGGGATGCTGGGCAGATTCTGAATTAAATTAAATTAATTAAATTCAATTTTTTTTACAAATTTAATTTGTTTTTCTCATAAATAGTTTCATCTCTTTTCCTACAGTGATTCACAAGAGGATTCAGCTACAAACTTTAGATTATTGTTGGAATTTTATTTGGTAGTCTAACACAAAGTGGTGCGTAATTGTCAAATATTTTTTTAGCAGTAAAAATCTAATAAGGATGCTGTAGAACCAAGTATTTTTGGTCTATGCAAAATCTTAGAAATGAACTACATTGAGGTTTTTTTTTTCTCATAAGGGGAAAATGTAAAAAAAATAAAAAGAAATTAAAGACTTTTTGATTTACCTCCGCATACTAATATATTTTTATATATCCTTAAAAAAAAAAAATAGAGTTTAAAACTTAAAAACAAACATTTCCAGCTGTAGTTCTGGAGGGATTGATTTGCACTTTGCTCTGAATTGTCCTGACTACTGCCCTGCTGACCGAAAGGTCACTTTACTTGTGATTCCTCCTGCTGCTCTGAGCAAACTCAGAATTTTTTAGGAGAGTCTCAGAAGTTCTTGCATTTCATGATATAAAAAGAAGAAAAAAAAATCAATCCAACTCTGAACAGCTTCTGTAGAGAGCTGAGACTTCTTTCATGCTGCTGGAGGAGAAATGCCAAATAAATAAATAAAAAAAACAAAACACCAAAAGGTATATGCATTTTTCTTGTCCCAAGACAAACTCTGTGCGTGTCTCTGGTGGGCTGATGAACACAGGAGGAGTTGCTGGTGTCCGGCTCCTGACCAACACAGAAGCTCCTATGGGGAAGCTGCAGCGGTGCATGTTAACATTCTCAGATTCTACAACAACGGAGCGGCGTTTGGGGATTCTGAGTGCGCTCCGTGAGCCTTCAGCTGAAGGCCGCTGCTTTCATGGCCTCAGCTCCAGAAAATCCCCCTGAACCAGCGGAGAGCTTCAGGTACCGCAGGTCCCAGTGGATGAAAACAGAGGAGGAGGCAGGTGGAAGGAAGGAGAAATGGAGGAGAATGATGAGAAAAAAGGAGAGAGCAGGTTGGAAAGAAGAAAAGGAATAAGGGGGTGTAGGAGCAGGGCAATAATGATGGGAAAAGAGAAAGAGGCTGACTAAGGAAATATCAGGAGCAAAGCGAAGCAACGGAATAGACAGATGAGTCGACAGGATAATCTCGTCTGCCAGCAGGGGGCACTGGACTCATCCTTCATTACACCATCTGTTACACATTTGGCAGCTGACCCGGACAGTGAAACCCCATCGACACACACACACACACACACACACACCAGAACATTCACTTTGGACCTCCTCTGCTGTTCATTTGCAGCAACACGTGGACATATGACCCCTGTCTGTCCACTTCGGTGTGGGAGCACGCATGGAGGTCTTTCACAGGTTACTAATCTGAACAAGCTGCCGGGATTCATCAGCTGATTACGGCGCCCGTCCCTACCATCATGCTCAGCAGCACTATCTGCATGTAGAGTTAGACGTTAGAGTACTAAATGTAAAGTTTACGATGAGTCAAACTGATCTCCACAACTCAGTATAGTTTCTTTACCTATCATGAAGATGGTTTTAGTGCTTTTTGTTTGTGAAAATTCTCCCTTCACTGGTTTATGTACAGAGAAGCTAATAGCTGGATTTCACCATAAGATCAGAAATATCAAAAATGGAATGGTTGGATAAATCTCCAACCTGAAATTGGCTGCTGTCTACTGCAGATAGAATGCTGACTCCTTAAAACTACTAAATTAAATCCCACTTTGCAGAAGTCCTCTCACTGTACTTTTCGATTCTCCTAAGCTCTTTTTCTATAACAAAGTCACATAAATTTGGCCACATGAGGGCGATGTCTTTGTCTACATGCATTATCCTTTATAAGCATATTTTTCATGAAAGGGGGCATGTTTCTAGATATAGATTTTATAGGTTGCATGTAATTACTCACACATTAATGTCAGCACTGGTTTGTTGCATGCACATCCATCATCCTGGAATGTGAGGTCAGGAGTAACACACTCACACACATATACCTCACACACACAGAAGTGTGATGGTCACCTCCCCTGCAGCGGAACAGCATTTCCTTCTCCAGAGAACAGCAAAGTCACAACTCAACAACCTTTCACTCTAGTTCCTTTCCTTCTTTCCTTTCCTCTCTTCCTTCCTTGTGCCTCCGTCCTTGAATCGGTTTGCCCAGAATAGTAGCTTGTTCAGCTTGTTAGCGACAGCAGCGGGTGTTCCTCTGTCTCTGGAGACTGAAGGGGAGGACAGCAGTGGACCACAGCTGCCCTGCCAGATGTGAGTCTACACTGTCTCTCTGCAGTCAGCTGGTGTTTGTATTGGCATGCTTTCGCCTCCTATGAATCTAAATCCATTCATCTAATAGTGTTAACTTTTCTTTAATAAAATCTGGACATCTGTAGATATTCCTTTATTAAAGGAAGGTCCGTGTGTGTACATGTGTTTACTTCTTTTTTTTGTCTTTTCTGTGTGCGTAGGTCTGGGTGTGTGTCCAGATGTATATCCCCCAGTGTGTACCACCTCAGACACGATAAGATTCATGCTTGGTCTGCTTGTGTGCAGTTTGGCTTTTAACTCATCAAATCGCCTGTGCGCTCTTAGCGATTTCCTCAAATCTGTCACCATTCTGACAGCAAGTCAATTTCTTATTTGCAGTTTGTCCTGCTTGGGATTGGTCCAGGGTGAGTTGCTTTGTTCTCATCGGAACCAATCAGGACCGCTACATTAGGTCAGATTGTCTTTAGTAAGGATTGATTAATCATTTGAGGCCTTGTTAGTACCCTTTTTTTAAGCTTTTATCTTGAAATCTATATATTTTGTTTACTTCACTGTGCATGTTAATGTATGAGCTAACTTTTGTCCTCTGGTATTGAAAATCTATCTAGAGAGGAGAGAAAAGAGCCATTTTTTTCCTTTGTCAGTGGAGACTGCAACTTTTGCTATTCATCACTGTCATTAGAGCATCTGAAGAAAAGGTATGATTGTATTTACTGCCTCTCTCTGCATGCGTCGTGGCTTCTTTTCTACCCGGACCAGGAATGGATTCGGTACTGATGCAGCAGCTCCTTTCTCCTCAGACTTTGACCTAATTGTGGGCTCAGTCGACCGGCTGCTGAGTTTGCTTGGTCGCTGGAGCTCATTAAAGCACAAAACAAGTCAGCCACATACACAAATGCACTCTCTAACAAAGATCCAATACTTTGATTTAAAAGGACACTTTCAATAATTTTTTTTAAAATCAGATATTAAGATTGTTTTTGTCTCTTTTTGAAAATTATTTTCAGTAGACAGGACATGAAAAGCATATATTTTGAGTCACTCTTTTACATTTAATCAGAAATTCTCATTATTTCATTTAACTTTGGAAAAAAGCAGTTCATCCTGAATCACACAGAAATATATACTCTGATTTAAAGTAGGTTAACATTTTGTGACACACAATATTAGAATAAAAACATGTTCTTTAATTGGTAAGGGTAGATAAGTGAACTCATTTTATTGCAGAAGGCTGCAATAAAATGAGCCTCTAGATTTATTAAACACTACTGGCCCTACTGTTAGCAACTAGACATATATATGTCTAAATCAGTTCTTTTCTGTATGTTATGAGTTCATAACCTCCACCTCAAGCCTAATGTAGCACATTAAGAACATTTCACATCACATTTTGCACATTCAATTTAAAATGTAAAGAATATTTTTGTGTCATTAAATAATCTGACATACTGTAGTTTGTGAATTACCTGCAAAACATTGATTAGCATTTACTGAAATTCCATAGAATTGCAGAAATGTTAAAATTGTAATTGACTTTTGTTCTTTTATTTTGAGAAACTCTAGGTGTCTTTATCATAGCTCCATTGTGCTCAAATTGTCTGTTTCTTCAACATGTTTCATCTTTGTAGGGTAAATAAGGCTTAATTTTTCATTTCTTTGAGTCAGAGGATTTACAAAATAATAGTGCAATCATGTTCCAAATCTTCTTTTTATATCTTTATTGTCAAGTGATTGATTGATTGATTGATTGATTGATTGATTGATTGATTGATTGATTGATTGATTGATTGATTGATTGATTGATTGATTGATTGAAGTGAAAGGGTAGACAGTGTATATTTTAATTTTAAACATAAATATCAAGACACAATCCAGAATGGAAGATATTGAATATTGAATTAACACATTGGGGATTTTGATTTTAAAGAGCCGAAAGTGTCAATGCTACCTCAACAGCAAGTTTAGAAATGATCTGAAATTAATTTAATATTGCATTTAGTTTAAGAGACATCTTAACTACAGTTAGCATTTTTCTTACAGTCATGGTTGATGAAAATCCCAAACTTCCCCCTTCACCAGAGCAATATGCTCATCTTTGGCCAATCTGTGGACTGGATTTACTAACTGCTAGATTACAGCATTCAGTAAAAAGAGATGAACTTGAAACATACCTGTTACTTCTCTCACTGAAATAAATTGTTAAGAAACATAAAAGGTGATGGAGCATAATGTTACCAAGAAAACCAATCTTTTGTGTACATTGTGGTAACAGGATTAACCATGAACTCAAATGTTCTATATTTACTTACGTATTCATACTTCTGATCAGACATTGAGTCCAATTTATGTCTAGAATTTTAGAGTTTAAGTCTAAAACTAGTGTAAAACCTTTGCATTTCTTACTTCAACTCAAAGTCAAATTTCTCTTTTCTGCGTACATTACCATTTTGTTGTATTTTTAAAAGTTGAAGTCATCTTCCGTGAGCTAATCTAATGGCACTTCCAGTCAATCTAATAAAGGTTACTACATGTCAGTAAATCACCTTGTATGAACCACAGTCCCATTTTCCTTCTGTCAACTTGTAAAATTCTAAGTTTCAGTTGTGAGAACAATTTGTGTCCTTGCGACAGGTTGTTGGTAAGAGATATTTTTGTTATGTGTCTCTTGAATTTAAACATTTTTATATTCCTTTTGGAGACAGGGTTAAGAGCTAAAAAGCAAAACATTTCTAGCAGAGAATAGAGGTACAATTAGGCTTTTTTTTTTCAAGAAAAAAATCAGAAAGCCATTTAGAGAGCACAGGGGACTATTGATCAAGACCTCATTAAAAAAATCAATAAAAATTGTATCTCAACTGAAGAAAAAAAGGGCAAAATGCTGAACCAGGACTTTTGCGCACCACTGTATTTTCTGTGTGACTGTCATTAGTAACAGAATCAATGATGTTATCATCCTTAACTGGTCGCCTGACATTATAACTGAATGCTTCTGAAGCTCGCTCACCTCCATGAACGTTAATCAATAAAACTCTGACTCAGTCACTATTTCTCAGAAGTTTCCAGCCTAAAGCATGAGTCATTACACAAACCACCGACACGCACAGCAGGATATCATCTGGCCTCCGCAGTTCGGCTAACAGTGGAAGCTGAAGGGGAGGTGTTCACACTAAAAAGACCAGACTGGAAGGGGTTGGCATGGAGACCTTTGTGAAGGCAGCCTTTGCAATTCTTTTCCATCTCTTCTTTTTTTCATGACACAAAATGATTTTTTTTCAGTTTCCTCTTTAAAAACTGGCAGAGCTGAAAAAGCTCAAGGATATCAGACAGAAAGGTGTGAGGTGAAGCCCCACCACTCAGACCCGCTGTCTGTCTGTGAATGGCTTCGGTGGGGTCACAACGTGCCGCACAGTTCAGCACGTTGTCTGGCTTCCCTCGTCTTTGCAGTTTAGCCTCAGTGCACATATACAGACAGTGAAGCCAGGGGCGGCATTGAGTAGGGTAGGTGTATTGTATTAATGGTTACACATGAGAGGAAGCTGCTCAATGAACTTCCTGTTTTCTGTTCCTGCTAATTTGACACAGAGGCTGGAGATGAATGAAAGGAGTTAGGCAGAAGTAGCTGTGTTTGTAACCCTGATCCAAGCAGTACTGATGAATATGCTGCAAGTATCCACACCATCGCTTGATGAAATGACTTAAAAAATAAAATGAAGAGGTGCTTTAAATTTGGTCTTACTTTGTTCGTTCTATGTGTGACACTGCAAGGCAATAAAGAAAAAAAAACAACAACAAATAATTAATTGGTTTTAATGACTTTCATGGCTATTTAAAAAAAAATAAATAAATAAATAAATGTTGCACCCAGAATATCGTTTCTGTGGTCTTTATTCTCAAATTCTGGTCAAAGATCAAGATTGAAAAGAAAATCAGGAGAATCCTGTATCTTAGGTATAATGTGAAATTATTTACAAATTCGTCTGATCTTACAGGTTTTTAAAATTTTACGGACTTTCCTTGGCAGACATATATTATTTTGTGTCACTTGGCAATCATAAATCAAAGCTACATGTGGCTTTCCTCAAGGTTCTATTCTCAGAATACTTTGTACTCAACATCTGTCCCCTATTATATATCCTCTTGCTTAAATTATGCATCACTGCAATATCTTAGGACATTTTGTTTATGTGTCACAGCATGACCAGAGTCACAGAGCAGGGGTATCCATGGTATCTATGGGTGCATAGTTCAGAATTTCCTCCAGGGCTGATAATGTTTTTGTGACTCTTTCCACCACAAAGTGGCCAGTTTGTGCAGCATGTCATAATGACAAAAACTTTGCTGGCTGATAATAAACATTGACAAATTAGGGTTTGGAAGACTTTATCCATGTCAGAATCCATCCTTCAATTTCATTTTAAGGTTTCTTGTTATGTCAACTCAAAACTTGTTCCACAACTCAGGTATATTTTAGATGTACAATAAAAAGACCTGCTTAGGCCTAAGAAAACAGCAACGAAATTTTGTAGTTTCAGACATAGCAGCTGCTTGTTTCTCCTGTTTTGCTATACATCTTTCTTTTTTTGAAGTATGCACAACCATGAGGAAAAAAAAGCAACATTATTCTTGCATAAAATTTCCAGAGAAGATGCAGCTTCTGCCATTAAAAAAGAACAACCAGTCTGAGCTGTCTTGGCTTCGGTGTCTTCTTCTGTTTTAAGTCTCACTCTCACGGCTCCACCTGCTTTCATGGAGCCCACCCACTCTGCAGGGAAGTGTTATAATGAACTCTGCTGCCGGTGTGATTCAGAACAGAAAGATTACATAAAGACGGCTTCATTCTGTATGTTAAATCCTTTAAACATGGTCTGATAATAACTTCCTTCCTTCTAAGAATACCCTGGGGGGTAATAAAATAAACCTTAAATCATCTTCCAGTTTTTTCCCATCTCAATCTGTAATGTCTCTCTGTCTGTCTGCTGTTGAGTAATTTAGAAAAAGGGAAATAATTTAAAATGGGATCTGAGCAACTAAAAGTGATTGGGCCAAAGTAAAAGAAAAAAAAGAGAGAAGAAAAAGTAGAGAACTGAGAGAGAGCAAAACACTTAAGAGAGGAAAATCGACTTTGAAAAATGAGAAAGAGGGA
Source organism: Xiphophorus maculatus (assembly GCF_002775205.1). Lineage (NCBI taxonomy): Eukaryota > Metazoa > Chordata > Actinopteri > Cyprinodontiformes > Poeciliidae > Xiphophorus > Xiphophorus maculatus. Next base: position 12,823,388 of record NC_036465.1, on the reverse strand, counting down.
GCGCCGGGTCAGAGCTTCACCAATAAAGTGAAAAGAAAGATAAAAGATTCAGCCTTGGCAAGAGAAACCGAGGCGCTTTCCTGAGAGCTCTTCAGCCCGGTGGACACATCCAGCCTCCTGCTCCACTCTCCCACAGCCATTTAACTGATTTAATTCTCCAAAATGGAGTCTCTTTGTCAGTCTGAGCGGCTTTTTTTCTCAGCTGTCACATTTGAAACTCTCTTCTCAGCCTCTTCCGCAGTAAATCTGTTTAACAGCGGTGCATAAAAACGACATAAATTCAAAGGATGAGTCGTGTCAAACAGCACAACAAGCACGCTAGAACCTCATAAAGACCCGCGATGTTGTCAAACACAAGGTAATGAGCTAATCCCAAACAAGGATGCTGTACAGGGAGATGGACTCCATATATGACACAATAAATGCTCTGCTGTTCTCTGTCTTTTAGACCACTCCTAACATTGATGTTTTACCTTAACATTTAATCGACTTTCTACAATGTTTGTGCCTACAGATGATCACTAGTTTAGAATTGATCTGTAGATAGTTGTTCTACTCAGCAATTTTTTGTTAAAAGCCTCTATACAACCTCAATTTATTTGCAGTTATTTATTTTTAGAAATTAGTGTTGTTTTGCTTTTGAATGCATTCTAAATGATATCACATGCAAAAATTCCAAAATTTGGTACTTAGTTTGCATATCATTTAAATTAGGCACAACATAGCACAATTCACACCACTAGAGGGTGGTAGTGTGCATCTAATAAAAATCTATGTGTGTAGAAAATGTCCCACCAGTCATTAATGGTATACATATGCCACCTCTGCACAACCACAATGTACAACAGGGCAGGAAACAGATTAAAAGACTAACCAAAAAGCTTCAGATTGTGACGAAATGTTAACAAACTGTGAAGACTGTTTGTACTTAGTGTTGCTGTCTTACAATGTGAAAGTTGAGGGTTCATCCTGCCAAATGTTGATGTGGCCCTCTACAAGGCACTTAACCATAAGTTGCCTACTGTCTGATCTAATTTAGTAGCACATTCATGGCTAATAAACAAAAATAAGCATTTTAGATTTATGGTATTTACTAAAGTTGGAACATTTATGCAATGATCATAAGTCTTTGGGGTCCCTAAGCAGTAAATTCAGAGAATAAGGCTAAGGTGGAAAAAAATTGTCCCATCACACAGCACCTAATCAATAACCATAATTCATCAATAGGTAGACTAGGGATTTCTTTAGGACCCCTTTGGCAATCTCTACAACCTGGACCTAAATACCACTTGAGATTTTACTGTGCAGAAAATGAGCCTTGTGTTCAACTTGTCCAGAGGCAGCTTCCACTTTTTTTCACCACTGAAGCATCTGAAATTGATAGTATGGCACCACATGGTGGAGGTGTGGGTTGTGGTAGCATTGATGAAGATTTATTCCACAACTTTGTTGGAAAAATAGGATTAAAAAGGAAAAAAAAAGCATGATTCATCTTGCTGTCAGTAATCAGTCCCAAAGTTTTATGGATTGTAAAGATTAGATATTTTAGAAAAACATAAGCTGCCTTAAAGAACAGAACTTTTTAAGCAATAACAATGTGTCTTTTATGAACACAATGAAAATACCATGGACTAAGAATAAGGGGGTTTGACTATGGGACTGGGTTGCCCACAGTCCCGAGCTGTCCCTTATATGTAGTATTTGAGAACAGGAAGCAAACCTGGGGAAAAAAAGGGAAACGTTAATACGCTGGACAGGAGCATATTGACCAAGCATTGTGGTTAATATTCTCTGAGTTTGCAGCCAGAACAGATTTTATTAGATGAGTTCTTACCTTTTTACTGGTGTACCCAAAGCACAGTTAAAAGTGCAGAGATCTCACTAACAGGCAGCAGACTTCACATCTGTCAGTGTGTTTATTTGTTGTGGACAGTGTTAACAGGAAGCCTGGAGCTGTGAAAAGAGCACACAGTAGGAAAAAAGTCCACAGCATTATCTCTGGCCCTGTCAGACCAAGCGCATGTTGAGCCACACTGCCTATTTGTTCACCTCTGAAGTTTCTCTTTTATGCATCGAATAACACTTTCCCTGCAGTCACATTCCTTAGAAACCTTGGAAGTATGCAATGTCTGTACCCATGTTTTGAAGATGTCTTTCTTTTCTGTATGTATTTCATTTCACACCACTTTTCTTTACATGTCATTTGTGATTCACAAAGTTCAACACTCACAAGTGACTCGTCAGTCAGTACAATAATCCAGCACAGTTTTTTTTTATCATTCTTATGATTAGAGGACATTTCAAACCAAGGTCAGTCGACCTTAAAGAAAGAAAATCAGACAAAGAAGAATTGTCAGGTTTATTTTCCTGTGTATGAAGAGAATGTGTAGGTACACAAAAGCCCATAATGACTAAAGATTGCAACATGACATGTCCTGTAACTTCAACTGAAAAGTCTTTTATCTGCAGTGTTAGGAATATTTCGCATTCACTGCTAATTGTATAAAACATGTCAATGTCAACTTGAGAACGTTCTTAATTTTAAGAAACAGTAAGTGACAAAAAAACTATTTAAAAAACTTGAAATTTTTTCTTAATCAAGACTTAAATTGTAATTGACTAAATGTAAATAGCAGTACAGCAGCTTGTGAGTTTTGCTTTTGAACCTTCTATATTTGATACACCAACTATAATCAACCTATGGACCATAACTACAAGGATTAGGATTCTAGCATGATGCGACCTTGCTCTGCCTTAAACGCAGGTTAAGGAGTTCCACTAACCAAGGAAATGAGTACAGTCCCCTGTGAATCAGAATGATTTAGTTGGGGTCATTTTGGCATTTGAAGGTTTTTTGGCCTAGATCCAGGGCTATGGAAGGACAGTCCAAATATTTTATGGCCTGGGATCACAGGACACTCAAAGGAGACCTGGATGCTGTTGCTGATTTAAAGGGTTGTCTGATTTTTGCTCTGGACCTGTTAACTAGACCCCAGTAACATGTGAGTTACTGGGGTCTAGTGATTGTTACAATCTGAAAGTTGAGGGTTCATCCTGCCAAATGTTGATGTGGCCCTGCTAAATCAACAGGGCCACATCAAGTCAAGAATGGATGAATGGATGGTCACAATCCTTTAGAATTAATAAACTGGACTGAAATCTTGATTTAAACCTAACTCATAAACATATAATTAATTTGATCTTTTACTTTGTTGAGGATTAGTAATTCTTAACCTCATTGAAAGTTTGATTTGTCCATATTCTCCATTAGCACTGTCTGTGGAATATATAATCTTTAAAAAAAAGACCAAGAAACAAAAGAGCAAACAGCACCAGTATTGACTGCATACAAAACAGCTCAGGGTACAACATAATTGTAATGTGTCCTTGAAGGAGAAACGCATATTTATCATTTTTAACAGCTCTTAGTGTGGCACAGAATTGCCTTTAGATAATGTTTAATGTTTCTTGTGGAGAGTACAGGAGAACAGAGGAGGCATTTGCAAAGATACATGTCTGATAAGAAATGATCTTCTCATCATGTACGAGAAGGCCAAACCGCTTGCATATTTGTATGTACAAGAAAACATCTGACCTTTACTTTGTCTGATCTTGAATTTTTCTGAACCATGTGAGGAATCTTAGTAATTTTCTTTGGTTGAACCCTTCTTTTGTCCTTTGGTGAAATAAGAGAACCCTCAGGTCTCCCCACAGTGAACAGCTATACAAAATTTAGTCTGAATGTGTGTTTCCATCTTTGTTCTAGTTTTTAATTGCTCATCTGAGTTTAATTACTATTACATTCTACTTGCTCTTTGGCTGGAAATACAGATTTTAAATGTATTCACTCTTAGGTCTGAAGTTTTTTTTCATAATATTGGAAGAAAACTATGGAAAGTAAGAATAAAATGTGCAGGACTATGGTTTTGCTTTTCAAATATGTAATAAAATTGTGTTTTCTCACAATAAGTACAATGTTATTCAACACAATTTTATTTTACTTAAATTCAATTTCGTTTTAACTCGAAAACTGCGTGGAAGCCGTTGAAAGAGAAACGTATTTAAGAAAGTTTTTGAACTCAGAACCCAGTAAACATCATATTTTTTTCAAATATTTTGTTCATTCTCACTCCTGAAACATTCATACAGTCTCATTGTAGAGGAAGTTAAAGTAAAAAAATAACGACTTCTTGACACAAGATTCAGCTAAAAGCTGTTTCTGCAAAACATTGTGAAGCAGAAGCTCAACCTTGACATTTTTGCAATATTTTAAGAGAAAAGTGGTAAATTAGAACCCAAATGGCTTTATAATAACTTAATTTTCATTGTGTGAACATATGTCAAGGAGCAATGTTGCTTTAATACCAGCTTTGGAACACTGGATCAGATTTTTACTCTAGGAAATGCTGAGAGGTCAAAAGAGTGTTTTGTTCTCCTGTACACAAACATTTTGTGAATCTGCAGAAGGTTTACCACCATCAATGCATTTTTGGGGGATGTTGCAGAAGTGTGCAGAGTGCCTGTAGGCTGATATGAAATCCTCCTATACCCAAAGTAAAAACATATTCTTGATAGAGATCCAAAAGTCCCTAGCACAACTTCATCTTCTTCCAAGGTACAGTACATGGGGAGTAACCACAATTTGGTATTGTGAGGACATCAATAGGTTCACCCTAATGAAGGCCTCAAGCTGAAACTCATCATTCTGTCAAACGGTTTTGCTTTTCCACTATTTCAAGTGTTGCATTGGGTCTCACATTTGCACATTCTTGCCACAGGTTAAGCTTATTCCGAGTACAAGTTGAACTCATTTCGAGCTGCCATTTGTCATTGATCTTCAGGCCAAGACAATATGTGTAGTTTGCGTGCTGAGCACAGGACAGCCAATATGAGATTCAGCTGTTCTAACGATGAGGTCAGAGTTATCCAGTGCCTGCATTTGCAGTCACGAATTGTTAGATGAGCAGAACACAAAGAATGGATGAATGGACACGTCAAAGTCAACATCACATCAATTTTCAAACAGGATTGTACTGGTTTGTTTGTTTGAGCATTCATTGCCCCTTTTAACTGGCAAATAGCTGATCTTATTAAATTATTAATGAAATTAATTACTTTAATTCATATTTTATTGCAACTAAATGAACTTGCCTATGCTATAAAATCGATATAAACAAAGTGCTTTTGCTTTTTTCAAATGAGCCCTAATGAAAGAACCAAAGACCTTCATTCTGTGCACATTTAACAAGTGTCTGATCTGAACCCCGTAGGCGATCAGAACCTTTAACTGCCCGCCAAACATCGGCAGTCTCATTTCTTATTCTCCCTGTAAATATTAGCCTACGCTAAAATTACACACAGCATGTGCCTTGGAGCTTCTTGCAACCTGGCTCTGATTCAACACTGTTGTGACCCACTTCTCAGGATCAATGACATCTGGAGGATGGAAGAAGAAGAGGGGGGAGAGAGAGAGAGAGAGAGAGAAGTAGAGAAAGGGAAAGTTGATGTCTTACAAAGTGCTTGGTAGGAGGTAACTTCTGGAGCAGGTAGCATGGAGGAGGAGGTTCTAAATGAGAACGGTGTCCAATTACGGGTTTTCATAACAGATGCTGGCACAATGGGAGAAGGAAGGAGGAAGAGGAAGGTGTTCTTAAGAGGGGACAGATTGGAATGTAGGGGGAGAAATGCACTGAGGTATAAAATATAGAGTAAATGAATAATGTGATGGCTCTAATTCCTTAAAACTGAAGTGTCAGATCTGAGTTGTCCACTTTAAAGATCTTACTTTTCCTCTGTTAAAATGCAACCTCACTATGGTTGCAGTATTGCATGTTCACAACAGCCAACAGCCACAACCCCTGAAGCTTTTTTGTGAGTGTGGGTGTTAATTCCTTTATGTCTGCAGTGCAGCGCCAGTCATAACTCGAAGGTGACCGAAAGCATTGTTCGTCACAAAACACAGCAACAGTAAATTTAAACGAGTTTGCAGTGGAGCTACGGTTCTGATGGTAGAGACAACATTCTTTTGTACGTACGTATTTATACATGTATGTATGAAAATCAAAACTTTTCCATTCAAAGTATGATATACCACTGCTGAACCTCTCTCTGCTTGTAATAACTTTATTATTACACAAGCCTTTGTCTATCAACAATTCATTCTTGATACAATACAGAACTTCAGTAGGTACATTTTCAAATTAATACACCCCTTAGTCTCTAAAAATGCCAATAGAAAACATACGGGTACATTTCTGCAACTGTGGATGTTACATTATCAAACTTATAGACTGATTACTTAAACATACAGGTACATTGACCAGAATGTGTCATTGTGTCATTATCTTTCCAAAATTCACAGATCGTTTATCAAAAATGCACAAATTACTGCGAAATTCTGACTGTTTACCTAAAAATTATAGGTCACTTTCAGAAAACCTGGGGCTTATCTTGATACCAGGTTGTTTTTCCTGAAGAATTTACAGGCTATGTTTCTAAAGCTTTCAAAAAATGTACAGCTTATCTTCCTTAATAAGGTTACCTTCACATAATTTGCAAATTATTTTCTGAAAATTTAGTTATCTTTTGGAACATATAGTTTAACTTTATGAAGCACTTTGGTTGCCATACTGACTAGAAACTTTAAAGTTACTTTCAAAAACTGACAGGCTACCTGTCCAGAATGTATAGGGTGTTTTCCTTGAACTTAATGGCTTCTCTCAGTGACTGGGATAGTTACTAACAATTTATTGTCTGGAGCTTATTGGTTAGTTCACAAACATCACAACCTTACCAAACTTGCTGCTCACATTGTAAAAACACTCAGGTTATCTACTCAAAATATACAAGTTATGTGCCTAGAACTTACCTTCTGCAATTTTTCTCATTCATTAAGTTCATTCATTAAGTTAGAGTACTTTTTTCAAAAATATTAAGGTTATCTTACCAAAACGTTTAGGTCTTCCTCAAATTTACCCCTCCCAGTAATTTGCAGCTTCTAATGCTATAAATGTAACACTGATTTTTGTCATTCCAAATTAATTAGCACTAATACAATTTGGTCAAACATCATAGCCGTTAGAATGATGTAGAGCTTTTGCAGTGTTTGTTTTGGTCCTCTGCTGTCAGTGTTTGAACAACATGGTAGTAGTTGCAGTAGTGAGGAACATCACACTTTCACTTATCATCTAAAAATGACAAGGACTTGTAAAATAGTACCTCCTAAACCAATAAGGTAAAAATTCACTTAAAATTGCTTGTATTTGAGCTTATTTGTATCATGTTCTACCATTTATGTAATGACAAATAAAAAGTCCTACCAAATATCATTTTTGATTAATTTAATTGTCCAATATTTACCATATTTAGTAGGGACATTGTGAGTTCTTGCACAGTTCAGTTATTCCTACATTTCTTAATTGTTCTTCAAGTTTATTTAGCATTCTTGTGGCTCTGCAAACTGCTGCACAGTTAAAAAAAAACAACATATTTTTCTTTTTTTTCCTTTTTTTAACAGACAGATTTTATTGACTCTTCTTTTTGACATTTTTTTTTCCTCATTGATGAGAAGTTTTGCATGGAAATGTGTTCTGCGTTGCGTTACCAGAGGTGTAAGACGTTCGTATCTATCCTCTTATAGGTGGAGCGTCGTCGAGCACCAGGCCGGAGAAGGAGGCCGGACAAATCAGACTGCCTTAAGACAAAACTAAAGACACAAAGAGCATCTTAAGCTTCCATTTTTTCCTCCTCCTATTTACAAAAAAGAAAACACATTAAGTCCTCAAGCTTTTTTTTTTCTCTACTCTGTGCTGCGATTCTGAGGACTTCTTTTTCCTCTTCCCTCCTCACCTGCGGTCATGAGCTGTTTTTTTCAGCTTCATGCCTCACTTTCTTGGAATTCCCATGCAGGAGAGTCACATCAGGAAACAATGTATGAAAACCACATTCTTTTGATAAGAGAAGTTGACCTGAATAACACGGAATCATCTTTGGTTTTACAGCATCTTTTCTTCTCAGTCATGTCCTTGACGGGTTACTTTTTCGGAAGTGGTGTTGATTTTTCAGGGGAGGGTTTTCATCTTTGCCGCTCTTTTCATTTTTTGGATGATACTGAAGCCTAAGTGGAAAGATCACAGTGGATTGAAGAGGGAATCTTCTCCTTTTATGGGCATTCTTTGCTCTTTTTCTTGTTATTTTTTACAGCTGCTTTGGCTCTGTAAATTGGACTTCCACATAATTTTGTTTGCAGCCACTTTTTCAACAATATTTTTCTTATTTTTGTTGCCCTGGTGCCTGTAGTTGTTAAATGACAGTCAGGGTTCGGAGGACAGGGTGACTGGCAGATAATCAGCCGACACGCCTTCTCTTTCAGTCCAATAGGAACTCTGGTAGGAATTGTTTCAGAAACTGTCTTTCTTTTGGCCTTCATTGACACTACTGCCATAGGACATTTAGGCACAGTTAAAGGAACAACCTCAAATACTTACAATTGTTCTTAAAGATGAATGGAAATAAGTTCTCATTGTGGGTTTGATATGGGGGTTGATCCAGTGTGCGTTGCACTAGACTTTGCATAGACACTGGAAGCTGGAAAATAAGGAAATAGTAGTAATAAATCAGAAATCTGTTGTGCAAAGGTGCTATTTCATTTGAAGGGGCTTTAGAAACCCTGCTGTATAGAATTTTCAACCAAAACAAACTATTAAGTAAAGGAAAATATCCTTTCTGCCTATATGAGCCAATACTGTCTTAGCTCATTGCTACAAGTGGTTTTTCTACCAAACTGGTACTAAAGTTGGCTTTGCTTTCACAAAATCTGGTATTATAAAATGTCTGACAGAGTAAAAAAGCTGTTTTCATTTAAGGCTGGAAATTGATTCTGAAACCACCAACCTATTGGTTGCTTAGAACTCCTGACTCATTTTTATGTTGAGTCTGGCTTGCTCAAGACAAACCTCCCGACCTGCAACCTGAGCAAAAAGGGATATGATCTCATTATCTCATCTCCTCAGTGTTTTTATACTAAACAGAATTTTTCTTTAGTGCCACACATAAAAATTTTTTCACAGCTTTTATAATTTATTTAATTTATAAACCGAGTTTTCAACTCTGTAAACACTGATGGCCTTTTAATATCACCACCCAGTGTTTATGATTCCTGCTTAAAGCTGTGGATGTGTAACACCAGTTTGCAATGCTTATAAATATAGATAAAAAAAAAAAATCACATCCACCATTTAAAGTGTTCACGCACAACTCTTCATTTTAAGTGTGAACCTGATCAGACATGACGTCAGAAATAAGAACAGAGATCCAGTAGTGTTTGTAGACAAGTTGTCACTCTGCACTGCGATCCTGTGATTCATTGATCTTTTTTCAATAAACCCGTTAAAACTAGTTCTAGAAACAGCCCCAGTTTAGGCCTGTAACCACTTTGGTGGAAAACCACAATGGATGAATAACTCCCTTAGAAAACACATCAGTCATTAAATGGCATCTATTTTTTTCTCTGGCATCTAAACAGATTGAGCTTTAATTGTTCATTTTAAGCCTTGCCACATTAACGGTCTTAAATCAAAGCCCCAAAGGCTGTTAAATCATATAAAAGAGATCAGTACAGGAGACAATTTACTATGTGGTGTTAACCAGTTGAATTTTAAATACCAAATCTGGGGGGAGGAGGACATCCAAAACAACACAACACAAAAGCTGTGTATGTTCTTGCTTAAGTTTAAATCTCTAAAAGTTTTGTATCACTAATTGCCAAAATAAGTGTCATATTAATTGATTTAAGTCATTTTAATAATCTTCTTTAATTTGTTGGTTTATGATTGCGATAACTTTGGACCCCACTTTCCACTTTTGAGCTTTTCTTGACAAAAACTCAAAAATATTACAAAATGTACTCCTAATTAATGCATTTAAAACGACACTGCAATTTTTAAATTCGATATAGGGTTTCTTATTACATTGTTTTTCTTGAACCATGTACAGTACACTCATTAATCTGAGCCTTTTTCTGTCTAATTTCTCCTGCTATACTATATATTAGGCCAGTCATTCTGATCTCAGCTCTTCTTTCCTCCTCACTAATAACTTTTTTTTTTTTTTACAAGTTCCATGTAAGATTTAACTGCTGGTAAATTCAGCTATCAAGGCAGTTAACCGCCTTATTGACCTGTTAATGAAACCCCTAAACTCCAGGCTGTCGTTCAGCTCTCCTCTTTCCTTGTTTCTTCCAGTGAATTGATCTATGTAGGACTCAGTTAGTTGGTTTGTACCACAGCTTAGTAACAATTGGTCACTGATCAAAGGCTTGATTTTTTGTAAGTGCAACAGTGTGTTTAGTTTGAATTATACCAGTATGTTTATGGGCTATAAAGCTGTAAAACGGTGTATGAATTTGAGTATTTGTAGTAATCACTGGTTTGCTGTAGGAATCAAACAGAGCAGCTTGGTGTCCCGCTGCCGTTCCTGTGAATGTAATTTGTATCCAGAGGTTTTTATTACAATAAACAAGTGCTGTCACACTCTAAAATGGCAGTTTGTGTGTTTGAGCTTCAGCTTCTATGTCTGCTCTTTGTTCATTATTCTGTTTAAACACCAGATGACATATTTTTGCTTTAACCTAAAATGAGCTCTAGAAACTGTTTTGGTCCCACTTTTTGCTCCCCTTGTGAATAGACATTATGCTATGTTTTATAAAATACTTAAATTAATACCCCTTAAAAGTGTTCATTATCTCACAGAGCACAGTTATGGTCTAAGTTTAAAGTTTAAAACAATAAGCCCATGTTTCTACTGATTAGATTTTAAGTTGCAATATTATGATATCAGAAGGTCAAGAGAGAGATGAATATATTAATCTGAATATGATCATTTTCCACATCTACCAAGCTGATATGTAGATGTCTAATGTTTTTGAGCCACTGAAGAAACTTTTTGGTTTTTAAAGATGGGATCTGTCCTAATATAAACTGGACACTCGTTCTCTGATCTTGGATTGTTCAACGCAATTCTTATGGAGGTATGATACTGACAACACCTTAACAGATGGTCTCTTTAAAAATTTAAATTTTAACCTTAAATCCAAAAGTAAATATTTATTTTGGGATTTATGACCATAAATTCACAGAGCGTTTGGAGAAGAATAAGCCTCTAGCTTCACAGTTCCCCCAGGCATCTAACAATGGCCATGAGATGTTAAATTTATATGCAGTCACTAATTATCCTAAGAAAATAATTTTCAGTAAGATAGTTGAATCATTGAGGTATAAGAGCAACAAAACATTTCATTATCAGAACAAAAATTCATACACTACATGTACATCTAGTCTACATACGTTTTTAAAAAATGAGGTCTAAGTAACATGGCTGCAGGGGCAGATATATTCCTTTGAGGGTTCTGAATGCCATTGTGTTGAACTGTATTTAACCAGGTGTGCTTTTCAAACACCAGCAGCTCTCTGAAGTCATATTTACCTCTCCTGGGACCTTTTACCTTTCTTGAATAAAGCTGCAAGGGTTTTATGTCACTTCACCATAATGTCATAATCAGCAGCCCATCTGTGGAATGCTTTGGAGTGTTTCTACGCTAATCTCGTCTTATTTCTTCTTGTAATGATTTATTCATCCATCATAGTTTACTGAGTTTAAAGATGACCAACATTAACATGAAGAAGACAAATCACTTTTACTTTCTGGGTTATTAATTATCATTGACTCACTGAGACTCACTGAGAAAGAATTGTAGTGAAAATAACTTGGTGTGTTTGAAGTTTCTCGGAAAGGTTTCACCTTAAGCTCTCTGAAGTTTATGTCTGCTCACTCAGCTTCGCTGTTGTCATTTTTCAACTAATTTTCTCCTTCACTGACGTCTCCACACCAGGTTCCACACAAACGCTCACAAGTCTCGACTGCGGTCACCCAAACTTTGCGGCTAAATTTATATCAGCTGTGAAATCTGGGGAAAATGTGAGGATGTGTGTGTTTAAAGCCTTCAAGCAACATATATCCTCATATTAATTTAAATATAGAAACCTGTCCTGTCCTGTGGAGCCTATACATTATATGATGATTTGTCATGCAGTTATAACAATAAGTTTTTTCTAACATCTTAAGCTAACTGGGGAAATTTTGGTTTGTTGATGGTGTCATTCATGCGTCAGAGTTTCTGAACCTGTTTACTTGAGTGGGTACACTTCATGATTCAGATTGTTTATTTATTATATAGTGCTGATGAACTTTATTCATATTAAATGGTCTGCAGAAGTCACTGACTGTGATTTGCTGAATGAAAGGATCATATATCAACATCTATTATTTTAACTAGCTGCATTTGCAGCATTCCCTTACATATGTCTACATCATGACATTAATGGCTTCCAGCCTATTAATGCTAGAAAACTTGCTGCTACAGATCTATACAGATTTACAGAAGGCTGCCTGTTAGAGTTGAACATGGACTATGATGGAACAATAACAATGAGAATGGATAAAAAATCAAGTTGTTTTTAGCTCAAATGGAGTGAATGGCTTTAATGAGCTTGTGATCTGAACTCGTAATGGTAGCTTATGTGTTTGAGTTTTCAAACTCTGCTTGTCCCAGAGGAATTCCATATTTAGGCCTTTGTACTTGATGTAGTAAATACAGACCTGAAAAAGTTTGTGTGGGAACCAGACCATTTTCAGTGCCGCTGTTTTTTTATTGATTAAAGCCAAACTGCAGGCTTAATTAATGCTATGATAAACAACACCCCTCTCCTTCTCTCGCCATCAAAGCAACCACTAAGCTCACTCAGATGTGCACACACATGTACGCCTTTAAAAAAAAGAAAATGAAACACACATACATAGTTTCAGATGCATGTAAAAAATGTGGTCTGTCTCTGTGGTGCAGCAGAACTGTGTTTATGGCTGTTAATGAAAACTGAGGCCAGAGTCCCAGAATCCCAACGCTAATCACCATCCAACTCTCTGGACAGCAAAGAATGAAGGTTAGAAGGGGGTGGGGTAGTTTAGCGAACACGGCAGATGAGTGCACTCATGTCTGAACATGTGGAAGTGTTGAAAAGTGGTTAAAATAGGGTGCATTGCATGTAAGGTCTACAACTGTGATTACTTTTTTGTTCTTGCCATTTTTATAAACAGCAGGCTTTTCTAAAAATTCTCACTATGATTTTACAAAGAGGTCTACTCAGCTTCCATTGGTTGATGGTCCACATAAAAACTGGAAGAGTGGATGACAATCTGAATCACATGAGCTAATGGTTAATTTTGTTGCACTGTGGGTGGTTCTTGTTGAATTATTATAACTAAGTAATCAAGAGGGCAAAACAAGCCAGAAATCAACATTATTGCTGAGATATGGCAATATTTGTGAGAGAAGTATACTGGAAATAATTAATAATAACAAAATTATATTGCCTAAATGTTATAGAAATGTCTGTCATAAATATTCTGGATTTGTTTGAATGTTTTTACCTGCATTAAAAAAAAAAGAAAAAACATTGCCTGGCAGTCTAGATAAAAAAATGGTTGTTTACAATATATTAATATATTAATATATTGTATCAAATTAAGAAATGTTATTATTGTCAGCTCAGTAATCTATAGCACATTAATGGGATTTATACAGAGCTTTCATCATTTTTGGGCAAAATATGAATCATTTGATTTTTAAAGGATGAATTAATAATGAGTATAATTGAAATTTATGTGCCAATTAAAACATTTGATAACTGCCATTAATTCTACAGTATGCAGCTTTTACAAAATGTGTAATTTTCTATTTTTGTTTAAGCTGCAACATATTGCAAGGGGCAGCGATGAGCATGGTCATGATTGACAGCGCTTGCTAAGGCTCTGCTGGCTCTGATTGGTTGTTCCTGGCTGAGGGGAATACTTCTGCATTTATTCCTGGGAGAACTGGGCAGAGGAGCTAATTATTTTTTCACAGATAATCTGTGAAAACTAATAATAATTATAATAATAATAATGATGTCATCACAGATTATACTGTCATGACACAATGACAAATATAACAAATATGTAAAAATAATAATTAATAATAAATAATAAATAATAATAATAATAATAATAATAATAATAATAATAATAATAATAATAATAATAATAATAATAAAAGTTACATATTGCACCTTTACCTAAATTATGATAGCATTGAAATAGAATTCTGACTACAGTCAGATTTTACAGAATTATTAGCATGACTTATACAATTTTTTTTTTATTGTTTTGAGAAAAGCAAATTCTAATTGGAGACATGAGCATTCCCTCAATATCTTAAAATTAATCAGTATTGAATCATTTAAACGTAGACATGTATGCCCCAGATAAAACTGAATGCTTTCAGTATAAGATGATCACAATCTCTGTCTTTGCTTGTGATTGTCATGGACGGAAATGAACACTTGGCTCTGCGCTGCAGCGTTCACTGTGCATCGAAGAGTTTATTAAGCCCACTCTGACTCACTGAACTTCAACTAGCTGTAGAAAATGGACCATGTGAAGAGACATGGCTGCCCAGAGAGAACTGTGTGCGAGACTGGAAATGGAATTTGGAATACACAGAACTCTACTTCCCTGCTCCACTGAGACAAATACTTCTTCCTCTCAGAAGGTGGTTACCCGCACATTTCCACATTTCTGTGATAAAGAACTTCATTGACCAAAGTGAAACAACGAATTCCAGTTGTCAGACTGTAAAAATGACTGTAGAAGCTAAATGGCTGAGTACATTCCCCAACACTCTCTAATAGCGGCAAATCAGTCCAGTGGTGATTCCCTTGTCTTTCTCAACCGTCCATCTGGAATGTGTGTAAAATCTGGTTTTCTATTGTCTTTGGACTTGTTGCAGACACAACGTTAAATGCTTATTTTCCTTTTTGCTCCATTTAAGTAAAATCTGGTATACTGATTACACTGTGTGATGGTCCATCGCATTCCTGTCGATTTATTTCCTTTTTTTTGCTGGAGCTTGACAAAGGCTTCCTAAATTAATCGTTCTTTCATCTGCTTCTGTTAGTTATTACTGTCTGAAGGTTCTGGATGCAGGACTGGGACTCAAAGCTGTCCAGTTTAGACTTGCTCCCTTGTCCTTTACGCTCCTTTTTTTTTAGATTCATTGAGTGGTTTAAAACAAGTAATATTTATTCAGACACAGATGTCAGAGGAAATACGTCAAATAGTTTTTGGAAAAAAAAAGTCTGAAGTAGCTCAAATAGTCAGTTGGTATCTCAAACTCTTGCTGAATCTATGCCAGAATGAATATTAGCAGTTCTTCAGACAAATAAGTGTCCAACTTCGTACAAGCAAGTTTCTGCGAGTGCGATGGATAAAACAAAAATACAGCTGTGCATGCAGTGCTACGGCAACAACTGGAATGGTTCCAGTTCCACGGTGGTGATATCATGTGCTGCCTGCAGACGTTTCTTGTTTGAATGCTGCTATTTTCATGCTCGTTAGTGATGTGTGGGTTTATTGTATTACAACAATAAATCACGTCAGTCGTTTAGGGATGTTTCTGTGCTGTAAAGAAGATGACACATAACTGAATACGTCAAAATATTTGTAAACTTTGGAAGAAGAAAAAAAATTATATTCCTTGAATCAACAGCCATTTGGACTCTAAAGCATCCTTTGCAGTGCACGTCCAAACCTTAACCAGCCTGTTACAGCGAGTTCCTCACCACACACAAACACCACCACAAAAAGCTGCACGTTTGCGCACATATATCCAGACACAAAGACAAAGACACAGAAAATCCAAATAATTACTGAAGCCAGAAGTCAGCATCACCATGCAGCCAGCGGTGTGCGCGCGTGGGTGTGAGGGGGTCTGTGTTTTCTGTGTGTAACGTGTACTTTAATGAGGAGACTGAGGACAGACCGGTTTACAGAGAAAAAAAACTCCAAATCCCATTACTGCACCGGTTAGTGTGTGTTCACGGCATCTGTGTGTATCATTGTGAGTTTGTCGAGCTGTGTGATTACTGTGGGTTTATTTTCAGTGTGTCTGTGGGTACGTATAGGTCTGCCTGTGTGAGTGTGTATGTGTGTCCCTCTGTGTCCATGGTAAACAGCGACTTCTCATTAAAGCTTTCCGCATGGCTGCAAGTGAATACCGAGTCCTGGAACCTGGATAATCCACTCTACAACACAAATAATACACACACGCACAATCCAAAGCTCTGTGCAGCCCGCTGACTTACAGACCTCATATCAACTCCACGGTCACCTGAAGGGGGAGATAATATATAAATAAAAGATGGAGACAGAAGAGATAAAAGAAGAGGAAGAAGAATAAGGAGGAACATGAGGAGAAACAACAATTGCGGAAAACAAAAGATATGCAGCATGCAGGACTGTTGGAGGGAGAAGGCAAAGGAACAATTCAGAGGATGGGATCGACTAGATTAAGAAGTAAAGTCACTAAAAGGAAAGGGGGAAGAGGAAGACAAAGAGCAGAGGAGGAGCAGCCAAAGGGAGTTGGTGTATTTGTCAGTTTAATCCTCTCCTATTAGCAGCTCCTCTGTGTGCTGTAAGGATTAGCTTGTTGTTTGAGCTCCAGCAGGTCAAAGGAGGGTGTGGGTAGGGGTGGGGGTGCTGAGAATAACGTCCCCGTGAGGAGCCTTCATCGTCACACGCAGCATCCACCTCCCATCCTGGAGCTCCCTGAGAGGATTCACAGTCATTTTGCTTGTAAAGAGCTGAATGACCAATGAGGTGTTGAGTCAGGAAGCGTTTCCCACAGCGACAGTTTAGAGGGCCCTCCCCTCAATTAACCTCTTGGCATGGCTCAAACTCCAAAAAGCACATACAGAAACAGGAAGAATAATATGTGCATTGATATGCAAGATAAAGGCCATGCACATATCAGGTCAGAGTGAGGCTGCTGCTCATAATTCATAACACACACCGAAAGAGTCGCACACACACCAAACAAAACCCAAAGCTCAGCGGCGGATGCTGTGTTTACGATTCGGGTCACACAGCTAGAGTAAAAAGCACACGCAGAGGCAAACATGGGTCAGCGGTGCAACCCTTGCTTCTAATGCAGAGCACAAACGCACAACAAACACACGGCGAGTTTAAGGCCAAAGCTCAACAGGGAGTGAGCAGACACGCAACATCATGCGCCGAACACAAGTTTCCCGCAAACTTCCCCGCTTGCTGTAAAATGGTTCTGCCTGGTTGATCACAAGACAGGGCTCTCTGGCATCTGCTTAGGCTTTAGGGCAGAATTATCGTTCAATAATCTGAAGGATTTGATTGGTTGAGCAGGATTTGGTGGGTGTGGCGTGTGAGGCAGAATTGAGGGAAATAAAGTGTATGATGGCCTGCAAACAGCACACAGACAGACCAACTATCATATCACATCACATCACTCCACAGCATATGTGTGTGTGCGTGTGTTTGTGATGGTTTTGGGTCATATGAATGTATCTGTAAATGCAGCAACAGTCAAGTGTGTGTGTTTTTGTGTTACACAACAAAAGACAAAAGGAAGGGTTCGGGGACATGACTGCATGTTGTGCGTGTATATTGCATGGAGGGAAGTGCTGTCCAGGGGGGAGATCTTCTTCTGCTCCAGTTAGAGCGGTCAGACACCAGCGCATCCATCCATGGTCCACTTCCTATGCATTTTCTGTTGACCTCTGACCCCTGCTGGTTGATTTTAGGTCCGGAGGGATATTTAGACCCTTCATCTACGGGGACATTTTTTACTTGTTTGCAAAAGAATTTTGAAAGGGAAAGAAAGGAAAATATATTTATCTTGACAAGAAAAAATGTCCGTTTGTTATAAAACTTCTCCTGACAGGGGATGTAATACAGCAGCATTATTTTATCAGTAGCCGAACTTAGATAATTTTTCTAACACTAATCCTTTAATTTCTATTTCCCTCCTTCAATCAATAAACGAAACAATGAATCCAAAGATCCTTCCAATATACTAATTTGTTGTTCAACCTAAAATGACGCAATGTTTCTAATCCATGTTCCATATTTTGAAAGTTGTATGAATAACAAGCTGTCGTTTCTGTAAACTAACGGTATGCTAATGAGTGAAAACAGTGACTCTACTTTGTCTTAGAATCACTTCTCAAGTCACATATAACTTACTTTCAAATTCCAAAATGCTGTTTACAACCAGCACATTTCTTGGCCATAATTGACTTTATATAGTTGATGCAAAGCAATTGTTCAAATTAATTTCCTATGTGAGAATTTGTAGAGATTAGTTAGAGAGTCATTTTGTTACTTTGTTTAAAAATTACACCGCCAGCATGGTTTCACATGATCATTTTCAGTTTCTGCAACTGTTTTCTCAAAAAACAGAGTTTACAAATTCATGATGTACACTGAAACGAGGAACGTGAAAAATGGTTCACTGCGAGTTCATTAGATTTAAAAGGTCCAAACAGATCAGTTTGGAAGGAATGAGCGAATCAGCACATAAAACTGCAGCTAGAAGCAAATTTCCATCTATCTGCTCTTCAAGTGTCACTGTGCTCGCTTTAGGCTTAGATTCTCTGAAAGGTTGTGGAGTTAATCAGATGTAGGAGCTGAAGTGATGTACTGTCATCGTTAGTTTGAGGGGCTTAGCAGAAGTAAACTTATTTCCAGAGCTGAACTTCTTTGAAGCATGTCTCCTTTTTGCATAATGTCTCAAACGTTGTTGTCATCACTCATCTAGACATTTTCCCTTTTTATCCACTCCTTTTGCTTACGTTGCACCAGGAGGTCTTCTGGCTGTTTGAATGTCAGGTGTGAAACATATGCAAACCTTTTAAATGTGATGTGTGCTGTCAGTGTGGAGACCTCGATGGTCTATAAAATTAAAAAGTAAAACGTACAATGACTTTGCAAACCAACTTTAAGATTTTAGTTGGAAAATGCCTGGTCAAGCTATGGATTTTTCTGACTTTGCAGTTTCCCCACACTACTTTGCTCTTCAGAGCACATACAGTATCAGTGTGTACAGTATCCCAGCCATCCATTAATATTCCCAGCTGTTCTGCGTTTAATTTCCTTCTTTTGTATATTCTCACAGTTCTGCCTCTGCGACCTCCTAATTTACCCAGAGGGAGCAGAAAGTTTCATCTCCTCTTATTAAACTTAATTTCCACAGTGGTGTGCGGGTGTGTGTGTGTGTGTTTGCTCAAAGACAAGGAGAAGCAGCCATGCAGTAAATTGTCCTTGTCATCCGTGTGTCACCAGCAGAGTCGGTAACCTTAACGAGGACTGCGTGTCCGCCTGCTCCTAGGCTCTGTAGCAGGGGTCTCTAAGGGCCCTCCGGTTGGTGTCCTCAACTCGCAGCCGGAACACTGTGGACCCACCGGGATGCTTTCCTCTGACGCCCTCAAACAGCGTCACTGCTAATTAGCCAAACAGTTTGGAGGTGTAAGGTCCTTCTGTTGGTTGTTTTGTAGGAAAAACACAGCTGGCTTCACGGTTGCACTGATAAGTTTCTCAGTTAGATTTTTCTGAGCTTCATACCTTGTCAAGGACAGCAGAAATGTTAAAGCAAATGTTCAAGAACTTGGAAGCTGATAAAATACATAGGAAGTTGTTTTTATCTTTGTTTATTTTGTAATGAAAGGTAAATTATAGATGTCTTTATGAAACACCCATATTCTGGAGTAATTATTGAAAAAGAACACTAACTTCCTTATTAACCCACTTTCACTACAAAACCAGAAATGGAAATCAATAGGGGATTTGGTGTTGTGTCTGCAGTGACACCGTACTGATCTGTTGTGGTGAAGACAGAGCTGGATCAAAAGACGAAGATCTCGATTTACTGGTTCCTACCCTCAACTATGGGCACGAAATGAGTAGTGACTGAAAGTACAAGGTCGTGGATACAAGTGGCTGAAATGAGTTTCTTCCGATGGGTCTCTGGGCTCTCATTTAGAGTTAGGGTGAGAAAGTGCTTTTTCACATCGAGAGGAACCCTTTGTCCAGATGAGGCATGTCTCACCAGGAAGAGACCCAGAGAAAGACCCAGGACACGCTGGAGGGACTATGATTCTGAGTTGACCTGGGAACCTTGGTCCTTGGGACTCCACCATCGGAGCTGGTCCAAATGGCTATTTAGGGGGAAGTCTGAGTCTCACTGATTAGCTTGCTCCCCCAGATAAGGGGAAGATAATCTGTGTAGAGTCCCATTTTCATTAAACCTGAGGATTTGCAGAAATTTGTGTTTCAATAAAAGCCTCTCTGATTCAGATTTAACTTGCTTTGTAAACATTTTTTGTTGGTTTCTTGAAGGATTATTTTAAATTTGGGTCAATGTTTGGTAAAAAAAAAAAAAAAAAAAAAAAACATATTAATTATAAGTGTGTGTGTTCTTACAGATCCAGTTTTTGTAAACTGGATTTAATGGCCATGGATCGTTTTCGCACCATTGAGAAATGGGGTCAGTATGTGCTCAGTGTTGCATGGCTCCCTCCTGTGACTGTGACTCAGCCTCTCTTGCCCTCTGCTGTCACTTAGCCCCCCACCCCACGCACACTCTCACGCTTATCGCTCCTCACAGAGATTTGACTCAGATTCTCCCCTTCAGTCGTTTTCCTGGCTGCTTGCTCCGTCTCTCTTATAGTATCGCCTTTGTAAAAGGATCCCCAGCCCCGGCCTGCATTTGCATGGGTGGGAGCCAATGAGGGGGGGCGACTGGGAGAGTAAGGAGGAGAATCTTATTTCCATATATAACGAGGCCTTTTCTGCAGGCAGCTAGAGACCCAGAAAGCACAGGGAGATGAATTTATTTATGTATGGTTTTGTCAAAGATCTCCCCCAACACTTGAAGTCAGTCCAGGAAGCCAATTATGCACTGGATTGCGAGAAAAACATTTCTTTACATGTCATTTAGTCTCTTCAGCTTGCTTTTCCATTCCCCCTCACATAAAAAAATGAGAAAAAAAGATCAGCTGAGGAGTAGTCGAACCGAACCACACTGATTCCGTCGTTATCGCTCCTGCTTCACGTCTCATTTTTGTTGCGATCAAAGCAGCAGCCTTTCATCTGCTGCCTGCAACTCTTGTGCTCGGCTTGAGGCCCGTTTCAGAGAGAAGGAGCTTCAGGGTGATAACTTACCATCATCTTCACTTTCTTGATTTTACTGTAAATGTCAAGGAAAACTAACCCAAAACCAGAGAGCGAGCAGAACAACAACATGATGTGCAAGACGCCAAGAGTGCTTTTGTTCTTATCAGTCGAGATGAAGCAGCAATAGAGGAGAGGGTTAGAATAAGAAATGCGTTTGCATCTTATATTCTCCAGGATTTTTTTTTTCCACATTTTTTGCCAGTTCTAATCTGCGATGCAAAAGAATTAAAGCGTGGAGCTGAGGCGTTATCTCCTGCACACAGCACAAGAAAGAGAGGGAGAGAATAGGCAAGAGCTGAATAATGAATCAAACACACTACAAAGCCTTTTACATTTCCTATACTTCACCTTAAATATTAAGAGGACTGCTCCTCGGCCCAGTATTCGTCTTAAGAATAATGGAGAAGTAGGAACCTTCGTACAACTGGTGGCTTAAAGGAGCTCTCCGTTCTGTTGGTTTCTGGGTTTTTGACTGACTCCCAATTCGCTTGAGGATGTTTTGCATAATGTTGACTGGGCGACCGAAAGTGGAGGAGTATCTAAGCATCTGGACAGCCCGTGATGAATGCCAGGAAGTCTCAGCGGGAATGCTGTCTGATGGATCATAAGACTGTGTGGAGATAGCTCTTCACTGAAAAAATTTTGAATTTATTCAAGCATCTTGCAGTCAGAGCAGCGCTCCTCAGGAGGATTTCGAAGTCTTTATATTATGACTTCTCCCCCCTGCCCTTTCAGACACTTTTTACCCAGATTTTGTGTATTCGATCATTGGTCTTGAACAAAGAACAACATGTTTTTCGTATAAGTTACGTCTATGATTAACGAATGTTTTGGTCCACAGGTATAGCTTTTTATTTGTGATAATCTGATATAAAACATTGGAAACAGATTTTACAACCACTGATTATTATCTCAACATCAAATATTGGCCCGGTTTCATAAACACTTTGCTTCTTTGCATCAATTATTGTACACATACCTCCAAAGTTAGCCATAAAAAGCTGTTTTGTGTAATACATCTCTTTAGAAAACCTAGTTTGATCCTGTCATACATTGAACACTGCTAATAATTAAGCTATGGTAAAGTTGCGAGATATGAAGTAACATAGTCATCCCTTATCAAACTGATCATGACTTTTTGGAGATTATAAGCTAAAGCATAACAAAAATAATTTCCACCCAATGAGGATCAGTCTTTTTCCCCACTGTTTTTTTTTTCCTTTTTCAAAAACTCATGTTCCATAGGTAATTTTTTTCACAGAAAAATTTTATAGCCCATGTCCTATTGAATAATGGTTAATGGCTGTTTGAGAAGTTAAGGCCTAAAGCTACCACTGTTTAACATATGGCGAGGTGCTAATGGAGCCCTCAAGATGCTCCTGTCTGTATTGTTAACTGCCAGCAGTGAACTTGAAGCCATGGTGGCAGAAGCGACGTGAGATTTCACAGCTTCCCCCTGAAGATAATCTGATGTTAATTACCATGGGGCGCCAATAAATCACTCACAATCATGTCATAAACATGAAGGGGTCCTTCATGCATCATTATAGCTTTGCAAAGAGGAGTGAGCGAGCCCGGGACTTGCTCCGTGACACCCTCAGCTTTGCATAAAGGTCCCTTCATTATCCCGCCCCATCATTTCACCTCGCAAGACAGTGGCGCTTTGACTTTAACAGCCTCCATCGTGTCTTTCTTCACATTCACTCATTCCACCGATGTCAAATTACAACCTGTCTCCTCACTGAGCAGAGGCTCCATGTGGAGCTCCATAAAGCAGCGTTAATATGGGCAAGAGGACAGAGGACAGAGGTAATTATAGACTTTTCAGCTCTTCATTAGAATCAATTATGTAATTGATGCATTTAGAAGCATTTTATAAAATGATTAATTCAATTTGCATTTAAATGATTCATCCATCTACATTTTATACTCTTTATGATGCTTCCAAACCCAGCATGTAGTGTGTCGGAGGCTGCCAGTCTTTTATAGAGCTCTTTGATTGCAGATACCACTCAGTCTGAGAGACTACAAACATAAAATTAAGGCCCTCTTAAAAAATGATGATCCAAATCACCACTTAGTTAGTTCCAGATTTAGTTGAAGACTTCTTTCTGACATATTCTGTGGATTTATTCATAGACGTTAAGTTAGAACAACGCAGGCGGCAAACTGGAATGAAAATAGAAGAGGAAGCTTTGAGCTCCAGTGCTGAATTTGAAAGATGTTGGCCAAACGTTTCCTGAACCGGGCTGCTCGCACCACTTACCATCTGCCGGCCATTATAATCAACACTTCAGCTGACTGTGAAGCGGGTTTTAAGGATCTGATCAGTGAACTAACATATGATTAGGCAAAAACTTGTGGTTTCTTTGATGAGTTAAATCACATATCACTGGATGCCAGAAATATCACAGAACCATGAGACTTGACAGGCTGGTTCGGTTTAAATTTAGGAAGGAGCAGCTTGTGTCGCATAATTCTTGGATTTAGTCAACGGTTTTATTTGTGTTCAATTTTACATACTGATGAAATTCTTCAATAAGGTCCAACTTTACAAGTTTAAGCAGGAATATAAATCTACTATTGAATAGTTGCACTTGAATCTGAAATCAGAGAGCAACAGCTCCAAAAACATATTTTCAAACCAAGCTTTTGTAATTAGACATTTAAGAACTATATAAACTAGCAAAAGATTCATTGTACACAGAGACACTTTTCCCAAAATGTACAGGTTCAACATAGAGTTGACTTAAACAGATAAAATGGAAAGTTAAAGAAAATTATATTATTGGAGCAGGAAATGTAATGATCTGAGGTTGTTTGCCTGGAGACAAAGTTAATGACTCGCACAGGGTACAAGTTTTAGATGTGGAAACGACATTTTAAAGTAGTAAATCCTAGTCTGGTCTGGTAGATCAGTTGTTCGTCCTGCAACAAGATAATGAACCAGATCACAGCTCCAGGCATTTTACGAACATGGTAGCAGATAACACCAGCAGAATTTCCAGGAATAAAGTTTTTAGCTGCTTATCAAGGTCACATTAGTTGGACTAAACTATCTAACTGATTTTAGGTCTAACAATCCTAGTAGAAACGTTTTCACTTTTAGAATAGTGTCATGTTTTACATCTCCAGAGGGTGGATACTTTAGGAATCCAATAATTTAACATAAAATCTGAACTCTGAGCATCATACAAGTGTATGTTTTGTCACTAAATTTTATTGAGACCAAAGTGGAAAACAATTAGCTTCCCTTATTCCTTATAGCAAGTTTATTATTTCTTGATTCTGATCCCTGGTGAAAAAGTGATATCTCTCTCTTCTTTGGTGGGCTAGTGAATGTAGTACCTATTTATGTCCAAAATATATCATAAGGTTTACACATTTTAGTGTAGTTGAAAGAATACTGCATGTATTTAGTATCCCATAATGGGAAAATGGCTGTCGAGATAGATGTTTTGTAATGTTAATTCCATCAACCCTACAGACTGAGCTGCTTTTCCCCTCTTTTTATATATTTTTTAAAAAAAAGCTGTGATAAAATATTCTCACATTGTATCATAAAGAACATCGTTCCAGGAGTGCAAACCTTGCACTAAGTGTTGCTGTCAATTTCTTTTTTGCCTTCAACTCTTCCAAATAAGTCATAACATTTCATTGTTGCCTGTTCATCTGATCTAACCTGAATGACATGGTATTTAAATTCTTTTGTCCACCATTCTGTCACACATCCCCTTCTGTATTTGAGGTAATTATTCAACTGATGACCCAACTTTAGCCAAGCTAAAGACAGAAGGCCTCAAATTTGATCCTGAAATATTTTAGAGTTCATGATGGACTGAATGACTGCAGGGTGCATATGTATTGTATCTGATAAACTCCTTAACATCAACTCCCTGGTATGAGGGCCTTGTGATGATATGCTGCTATGTTCTCACCAAACATGAATTATAGACAAACAAAAACTGATGGGATGTCCATTCCTAAAAACATTTACTACTTTTTTTTTTTTCACTTGTGAATAATCTCTCTCTCTGTGGGGTATTATTGTTCTAATTGTTTGGATGGCTTTGGAGCCTCTCTCAACTTTAAAGGCAGCATCAATTGCTTCTCTAAGAACATTAATGTTCTCTTTACTTTTTGGAGTTGTAACTGTATCCTCCGAAATCCCCTCTTTTATAGGGGTGGTTTAATAGTAAGCAATCATTCTATATATTTGACTAAGAATATCATTTTAACGATGTCCTGATAAGTAAAATAAGAAATTATGATATGGCTATTTTCTTTTTATGCTGGATGGATAGAGATGACAATAAATAAGGAATAAATCTAAAAGCTGTGTGTTTTATGTGTGTTTTATTTTAAATAAAACACATTCAAAATCCAGAACTGATCCCTGCAAGAAAATTGTTTGATATCAAATGGATTAATGTACTCATGTTGAAAAAGTACTCATAGATAAAGTTGCAAGTCTATTAAGAAAACGAAAAAAAGAAAAACAATTATTTACAAGTATAAAGTTTTAGGAAATCATGTATTCGGTCAACGATTCAAGGTTAGTATGACTGGTATACATCTCCAGTAGTCCATAACGCTGCCAGAAGGGATAAAGTTTACAACTTTCAGGCTCTAATCAGACTATTCTGCAATCACCTTTAATTTATTTGTGTTTATTGCTATAACTGTGCTTGTGGTCATAATTCATCATGAGATTTTTATAGCCAGAGAGCCTGGTAGTACAAAGGTTAAATAAGTAAAGGCAGTACAACAAAATGGAACAAATTTTTCTCTCTTCTTCTTTGCTTCTTATAAATCTCCATATCTAATGGGCATGGAGGTGACTCAAACAACCTAGCTGCGGTTGGAGAAAGCCAATTAAAGTGGAAGGCAAACATACTCCGTATCTTCAGAGTTGCTTCTCTCTTTCTGAACATCTAGTCGTAGTCTGACTGCTGCTCTGATCAAGGTGACGGGTCTATTACACATTCTGTGTGTGCGTGAACTGATACAGGTAGTTACACAGCAATTGCAGGTACACAAGGGCTCAAAGGAAATCTATTTAAACTGGTTACATGTTACTGGGAGCTGTGGTAATTACCTACCTCAATGAGCTACAATTATGTTCAATTTGTTTTGTACAACTTGGGGTCTTCTTTTGTTTTTGCTATTTTATAACTTTGTCTGTATTCACATTCAGTTTTCATTTAAATTCCAATCTAACTTGAAATCAGTTTGAAGATGTTACTTCTTGGATTGTAGGTAAAATACTAACTATTAAGAACATTGAACACTCCATAATATAAAAACTAAACCAGACCTCTGAAGTGCCTGTCAGTCAAATCCGTGCCCATTTTGCCACAATTAAATGTCTCAGTGAGTGGACATATGAGCACATAAAATAAAAACAACATTTTTTTTTTTTTTACATCTTCCAGAGGCATGCAGTTAAATCTCAATTATCTGACAATACATTATTTGATACTTTAGTTCATTTGCACAATAGCAGCTTTAAACGTTTGGTGATGTGTGTCTTCTGCATTACCCAACAGCTGTCCTTGAACTGGACCATTTACAGAAATGTCCTGTGTCTTAAATAGCAATTGACTCAGATTCTAATAGAACCTGTGTGAAAATGAAAATCAGCTCAATATCTTCATAAATGCATTAACTAATGAACAGACTGTTGACTTGTCCACACCACCTAGACCACAGGAGAACTGGTGGTAATTGTCACAAGTTTAATACATACATGTTTATCTACTGTATATTTCTATTTTATACAGTTTGTTTGGAAAAATTGTACTGAGCTACCTTTGTTGTCACATTAAAATGTCATGCAATATATATTCAGATGGGACTAGTGTATCTGTCATGCAAAATATAGGTTAGGAATTCAACAATTTATTAAGGAGTTGAAGCTTTAAATTGGCAGTTTGAGTAATGTGAATGGGATAAAAAATGGTTCTATTACTCCCATCCTCATGGATTTCAACAGGTTGAACCCTCATGAACTTCACCAATGTTTGGTAATATGTTCTGATGCACTCAGGAGGGTTATTTATTGTCTTGTGATCTTTAGTTCCAGTTCACTTACTATTGGTGCTATGGTGACTGCCAGGTGTGATTAACATTTCTCTCAAATGTTACTAGATGTCAGCAACTTTGAGAACAACATGCTGTTCATTAATAACTTTGTCCATAAATGTATGTTTTTGTCATTATCTTTATCCTTAAGCCACAAACTTTGTGTTTAAAAGAAATCTTTGATATAAATTTTTTTTCTGAACATACAGAGTAAGACAAAAGATTATGGTTGTTGAAATGAATTATATGAATGAATGAATAAATAAATAAATAAATAAATAAATAAATAAATAAATAAATAAATAAATAAATAAATAAATAAATAAATAAATAAAACACTTTACATAGTTAAAAATAAATCTTCAGCTACAAGCTATGTTTTCCAAGGGATAATGCTGGTTGTGCAACTCCCATCACATTATATTTGGGAGAATAAATGTCAAAAAACAAGCAGTGATTGTTGTTTCCACTTTACACAGATATCACCATTCTTTCTGCCTCATTGAGAATACCCTTTTCTTCAGGCTGGCTTTGTAGAAAGCTGCCACACTAATTTCGTCATGGAAAATATGTGATAGATTGATGTGAGGATGTAAAAAAAAAAAAGAAGAAGCAGAGATTAGACTTCAGAAGATGATGCAGGAATGATGTAACTTTCCCTTGCATTCCAACAGCGAGGAATCGGTTGGAGAATCACAGACTGGACTACCATCATTCCTCTCAGTCTGTGCTGTTGTTTGGACATGGACCCGTAAAATATCTAGGACTTTTGGCTCTTTGCTTTAGTTTTTGTCTATGGTCTCTGAATCAGTCCTTTCTTGTTAAGTGTAACTATGCAAATTCGGTTTGGATGCAGCTGATCTTCAGTAATCTAAATGAGGGTAGAAAACCAATCTCTGAACATTCAGACTTTCATCATGCTGCCTGATTCTCTAAGTTCCTGTTACAGATTCATGATGAGTCTGCGGCTGTGTCGACAGCATGCCACTGTTATTTACTGCTGGTGTTTTCATCAGGCAAACTACCACCTCACACACTCTCAACATTGAAAACAAAATGTTCATATGAATGTTCTTCACCCGCTTCTGCTATGGTCTAAACATTCTGCTTTATTTGAGTTCAGAGTGCCTCTCTGTTTGGGGTTTTGTCTGCCACAGTGCATCCTGACTTGGACCTACCTCAGGCCGGTATTAGACCCAGCCAGTGTCATCCTTATTTATGCGCACAGAGTTACAGTGCATCTCCTCATCCACTCAGCACTTGGCAGATAAGAGCTTTCCTTATCCTGCTTATCTTGCAAAAGATAAAACACCGTCAGAGGCAAAGTGGAAATGAGATGTGGAGACAAACAGCATCTTTAAATCTATAAAGAGTGTGAAATGCTCCCAGACTGGTCAGTTCAGCATAATACAGCATCATCACTAAAGAATTATGATAATTTGCCCTGTCTGGATGAGTGAGGGGAAGGCTACAGAGAGGAGAACTTGAATACCATATTCAGCATCAGTTTCTCTGTTTGCTGAGACAGATGTGTAAATAGAAACGATGGGTGACGTACTGATACTCTATCAAATGAGCGTGGAACACTGTCTGACCTCTGACGAATGAACGCCATGTGATGAGACTAGATTTTTAAAGAAACCTTTAATAAATTCTAACTGTGATAAATAAGAAGTTTTGGAAGGAGTTTAAAAAAACTGACTCAGTGCAAAAAAGAAGATATGAAGAATTTCAAATCTGTAAAGTAAACCCACCGAACCGAAACTGTGAGCCCTTTAGCACAGTCATTTATATTCCTCTTGTGGTAATGATGCTCTAACAAAACCATACATTTTACTATTGACTGGATCACAAACTCCAAAATGCCTCCAGTTGAAAGACAATAATGCTGAAAAGAACTTACAAGTATTATGATAAATTAAAACATCTTCTCTTACAGGCTGTATGTTAATGGACACATCGTGAGCAGAAAATCAACTGTCACAGTTTTGGCTTTAACCCGGTGATACAAATTTTGGCAGAATATAATTTCTATTGAATATGATTTCTGTCAGAGGTGTATCAAACACACGTTAAAAATTGACAAACTCACAACTGTTCCCTTTCCCATACAGCTTTCAGTCCTTAATTTGCAAATGTTATTTTTTTTTGTATAGCTTCTTAGCCTAGTTTGAAAAAGATAGGAAGAGTCTCCTTTTTTCTACTAGTTTCATTTAAGATAGAATTCTGATTGCATCTAGGCTATAGATCATTGTTTGGTTTGTTTTATTTCATGGTGACATGAAGCTTTTATAGCTGCAGATTCAGATGTTTCCAGTCCAGGCTATGTTGCCTTGTCTGGTAATCGCATAAGCTGAAAACAACGATGAGCACAGGCTCTGTTTGCTGCCTGCTGTCAGTTTCGCTTTCTGAGTATTTTTCTGATGGAGCGACATTTTGTTTCGACTGACGGTCAGTAAAGACTCTCGATGCCTCCGCCTCCTTCTGTTTTCTATTTTCTTGCCAATTCTTCTCCTCTCTGCTGCTGCAGACATGACAGAATGCTGTCAGCTCCCTGACAGTGTTTCGTTTTCCTCCTTTTGGTGTCGTTTGTGCCTTCTAGTGAATTCGATCCCTTCACATGAAACATTTCCTGTTCCCTTTTTCTTCACTCGGCCACTTTTGACAAATCACATATAAGTTTTCATCCCCCAACCATATTTCATGGCGGCTGAAGGTTGCAGAAGCTGATGAAGATCATTCACTTCACAGTCCATTTATTAAAATCATTAAAAACATTCAAACATGTAAATTGCATGTATTGGAGTGTGAAGTCATTTTCCCTCCAGCATGCAAAAACACACCAACCTCGCTCAGAAAGTTTAATCTTCATCAACTGGAGAGACAGTGTTGACACACCCGAGCAGTCTCAGAGTGGTGATTCTAATCTACCAACCTGGCTTCCAGAGATTAGACACATCCCTTTAGGGTGTTGATTGAAACATTTGCATCTACTTAAGCTCATTTGGTTACACATATATTTTTGTTCAGCTTTGTCAGCCAATTAACTGAACATTTATCAGATTATTTTCAGTTCAACGAGACGATGTGATAGTTGATATTTATCTCTGCTGAAACAAGAAGGAGATACTATACATTGTTCTTGATAAGCTCAGTTTCTGGTTATTGTACTAAGCTCTCTGATGAGGGATGGAGGCTTCAGGTTTTAAACTGTACATGGCAAGCAATGTTGAATGTGTCACAAATATTTAAGTAAGCAACTAAATTTTCCCCCAAAAAAAACAACAAAAAAACTGTGGCATTCTCTGATTTTGATAAATTCACAACAATACAGTCAAAGTTTTATTAAATAAATTCATGAAAATAAGAGTAAGAAAAAGACAGCAGTGCAAAGTTGTTTCCCGATCATTTAATAGTAGAATGTAATACCTTATTCCTTAATTATTAAACTTTTCTCATAGACTTGTGCATTTTCTGCACACAATAAGTTTTTTCTACGTCGACAATCATAACTGTAGCCACGTCTGCTCTGACTGATCACCACTTTGCATGCAAATACACTCCAGAACCCCCTATCCCCCCCACACACAGACAATAACATACTGCCTGTTTTATATGCAACCTCTGACCCTCCAGCACAGCTGTAAACACACCATTAATATAAATCTATGTGTATATCATCAAGACAGGCTGCAGTACTGATCTTTCCCATAAGTCACCGGGTCTTGTTGTGACTATTGATCTGGCAATCCTTCTGAACACACACAATGTTTACATGCCATCTAGTTCAGGCAGCTCTGAGCTGATGAAGAGACACCAGGAACAATCATTCCTAAGCCACAATACATACATATACACATATATAGTAGAGGATATATAGTAAATATATAGTAAATGTGATGCACAAGCTACATCTATAAACAACGACAATTGATGAAGCTGATACTCTTGGCCCACTGGTGGTAAATTTTTGCTTGAAAAAATGAACTGATGGGACATTGGAAAAGGCGATTGGCGTGTGCAAGTTATGTAAAAAGGAGTTAGCCTATTACCAAAGCTATTAAAGCCTGAAATACCAACGCGATACAAAACATGTTGCAGCAGCACAAACTAATGCCAACATCAAGAAGTTTTTTTTTTTTCAAAGTTGTGAATCATCAGTGGCTTCTGAAACACTTCAAAGTTGAATGGGTATAATTGCACTTTACATCAATCTAATGGTTAAATAACCTAAGTAACAGATTATAAATTATAAATATCTTGGCTGTTGAGCTTATATGTCTGTTTATTCAATAGTTCTAGCTGTAAAAAGGGTTTAGAACTGAAAATATTTCTTATTTTGTCAATGTATAGCTTTGATTAAAATGTGATCCTATTCATTGATTACAGACCCTGTAATTAACTTGATTCTTAATAAGACAGTAGCTACCAACACATAGACAGCATACTCTTGTGTTTTTATGAATGATGTAGAGAAGAATGACAAATTTTCACCTCTTTATGCAAGTATATTATACAACAATAATGAAACAAAGTTGCTCTATTTAGTTTTGATTGATGTTCATTCCAGACTGTATGGATATATTTTTCCAAAACTAGTACGTTTTATGACAACTGAATTTATCATCCATCATCCAAATATTTTCTAGATACGAGAAAATAGTTTGTGATGTAATATAAAAGAAACTCACATTCATCTAGTCACTCAGATTTACCTGGATTTCACAGATGGAAACACTGAAACTCCACGACTGTAGGATTCAGTTCATGTATGGCTCCAGGCCTTCTGCTGACATTTAACCTCGGTGTGGAAACTTAGAAACACATCAGGGGGATGCTCGGAGAC
This sequence comes from Xiphophorus maculatus, assembly GCF_002775205.1. NCBI lineage: Eukaryota > Metazoa > Chordata > Actinopteri > Cyprinodontiformes > Poeciliidae > Xiphophorus > Xiphophorus maculatus. Next base: position 12,791,326 of record NC_036465.1, on the reverse strand, counting down.
AGCTTTTTATCTATTGGGATGTGTGCGTGTGTGTGTGGAGGTCATCTGCTGCCTGAAGCAGAGAATTCCTGTCACCCCTCTGGAGTCTCTGCATTTCTCACCAACTCTTGAATTCACTTCTCTCCTTTTCTCTTTTCTATTTTCTTGGAAAATACCTGGGAAATAATTCTAAACATCCAGGTATTTTCCAAGCAATCCATTCATCTCTAATTGTTTCAGAGAGATTTCTTCTCTACAATATGACTAAAAGAATGATAGAAATATGAAAATTCAACTGGTCATCTTCAAACCTGTATTCATTACTTATTTTCCTCCATCTCTCACACTTTCATTTCAGTCCACACTAAATATTATTTAATTTCAAACTTCTATCATCATTTCATTTCAATACTGTTTGCAGCTTTTACTCGACCACACAAAGGACTTTCCTCCAAACTTGACCTGTAGATCTGCCTCTCTGACCATCTACATTATTTTATTTTTATTTTTTATTATTTTTACTGCTTTTTAAAACCTTATTATTTTATACAACACACGCAGACTGACAGAAAAAGGGAACTTTGAAGTCAGCGGGTCTGGTCCCTCATAACCCCTGTTGGGTGAAGAAGCTGGTGTGAGAAAGAACAAAGACGGACTGACAGAGAAAAAAGCTCGGTCTCAGAGAGATGCAGGTAGAGGTGAACAAAAACCAGGAAGGACAAAAGATGAAAGACGAAAGGGCGAGAGGAAAAGGAATTTGAAAATGAGTGGAAGGAAAAAACATTGGGGAAAACAGTCAACAAAAAGAAAAAACACATAAACACCTCAGTCGTGTTTATGCAGCTGTAATTAAGAAAAAGCATTCTGGAGCATTTTCAAGAAATATTGTCATTGAAGTGGGGTTTTTGAGATTTGTTGGCGTTAAAAATCAAAATCTTGATTGATTCAATTTGGATTTTGTTGTATTTATTTTAATCTCTACTTTGAATCTTATGTTACATACACATACTGTTTTTCTCCTTTACTTCTACATGGTTTGATCATTTTGTCTTGTAAAAGGAAACACTATTCAGATACCTAGCTGTTTGTTGCTGTAGCTTATAAAACAATATTATATGTGAACTGGATAAGTAAACAAAATTTTTGATGTGAGCTTCAGGAATGAGTTTCCCTCATTGATGGCCAGGTTTGTGCTTTGAAATAAGGTGAAGAGCTCCAACATTCAGTAGGAACTTGGAGTGAAGCTACCCTGGATGAAACAGAGCTCTGCCAACTCAGGTGTGAGCACTGCAGTAACAATTCATTCGACTGACAGAATCGGTCGTTAGAAAACAGCATTTGAAGTCGTGGCACCTGAGACATAATTGACATCTTATGCCAATTGTTGCAGCTGAGCTCGTCATTATTGCAGCATTGAGAATATTGACACTGAAGTGATGAATGGAATTCAATATACTGTGCAGCTCCAGATTAGATCATTCAGGCATCTGGTCAAGATGTGTCCTGGAAATGTCCCATTTGCCTCGCTTGATTTCAGGCACATCCAACTGATGATAGGCCTGAAAGGTTTGTGCTAAATGCCTTCAGGTATGTAAACATCTTGGGCTGTTAATGCAATTGTTTCCTCTGTAATTCAAGTGTTGCTGGAGTCATCACTTCACCCAATTTTTGTCATGCTCCTATTGTGTTCTGGGTATGGATGGATGGATTCGTGTCTTAGTTTTGCTTTGGTGTGTGGTTGTGTTTGAAATGAAGGTTCTCTATCCTGCAATTATCTGCTGAGGTGTTTGGTGCTAGTGGATGGGAGAAAATCAGAGTAGAATTTAATTTTCACCAAATGACAACATTTTACCTTCATTTCAAAAGCAATAGCTTAATCTGGATGCATGTCCACATTCTGACCGGTAACGACAATGAAGTCTAGAAGTTCTAGATTCATTTAAAGACCCATAAATGTTTTGGATTCATGCCATCTCACGTCCAAATTGTATCACTCCAGAACTTGGTCACCAGATGTGTTTCCTTTACAAATGTGTGCAAATCTTTGTCTATTTTCTGCTAATGTTGAAAAAATCCAATTTTGCAATTGTGGTGTTTAAATTAAATAAGAGATTAGATTAAATTCACACATGAATAATCTTGTTAACACAATAAGTCATTAAAAATTGTGGCAGTGACAGATGTAAACTGTTACATGAGCTATATGCATAATTCAGCGACGGCGCTGGTGCTCAGTAGAAACATTAGCATCTTTTTCAGGCCTTGAAGCAAAAAGGCCTTATAATTATGAGTGGTTATATATGAGGCACTTTGAAGGAATTGTAGTTTTGCAATTTTACAGAAGAACTATGGATTACACAACCTTTTCTGACCTGAATGATGCTGTGAGAGCTCTCATGGATCCAGCTGGACATTGAGCGAAGAAAAATAAAATAAAATAAAGAAGAAAATAACATCATCCTCCTAGCACTTTTTTGTTTTTGCCAGTGGTAACATCCGGGTGTTGATCCCATGACTCGTGATGCAAAACAAAACAAAACAAAAAAAAAAAAAAAACTGTTTCCATTGCAGTTTTCCAAAGGACATCTCTTTCATGCAGCCAAACAAACACCTCATCCTACCTCAAAAACATTTTACCTGTAAAATGTGAGTTTCCTTTAAGCAAATTTCTTTTTGTAATTTCAATTTGCTAAATATTATGGTAGTGAGAGTACTCTCCTGTTCTATCAGCAAATTGAAGACAACTTCCAATTCATTACATTTTGTTATAGGCTGAGGTTTCTGTCACAAAATGTAACATTTGTGTGAACTGACATGAAATATCCCTGATGAAACTCTGTTAAGCTCTAGAGACAGACCAAAAAAGCATAAGTAAACTTTAAAAAGTAGCCCAGGACCTACTTTATTCACATCTATAAATCTATTTTATGTATTTTTCAGTTTATCTCTGCACATTTTCACTTTTCTTTGTGTTTTATTGTAAAGTACTTTGTCATGTCAGCTCAATGAAGGTCTTGCTCCTAGGAAGCGTTCTTAACTCGGTTACCCAGATTTGTTTCGTGTAGCTGCAGAGTTGCTCCTTCTTCCACCAGCTGCAGCACTGAACCAGTTTCTCCCCGTGAAGTCAAGCTGCTGAGGCAGTTTTCCTCCAGAGAACGACATCAGTGAGCTGCAGCCTGGATTCGCAGTGACTGACTCAACTTCTGTTTGAGGACTTTTCACTTTTAGGTTTCTGAGTAGGGAGGACAGAAAGAAAAATCTGCCTCGCTTGATTTCTTTCTTAGGAGGGGAAATGAATGTTCACACTGCAGAGAATGCCTCAAAATCTGACGTTAGTCTCCCTTTTTTCAATTTAAAGAGTCAGATCCCTGAACATGAAAGAACCCGAGCTATTTTTCTTTCACGTCGAGGAAATTGTTGTGAATCTCCAGAGTCGGCTGAATTTATGAGTAAACAGCAAGAAGTAAAAACTTATGTTTCTCATTTCCCTCCACTGTGGAAATGGAGGATGCCCTCCTTACCTTCCAGTCTATGTCCCATTTCTCCTTCTGTTATATAATATTTGTGCACAGGTAACGAACAGAAAATAAATAAGTGAGTGCTAATAACCAATTCTGTCCACTCAGTCTTCAGCAGAATGAAATTGCCTCTTCTTGTAGCTCAAATGAGCTCAAATTTCCCCTGAGATGGGGGCGAGCCGATGCACCTAAACACAACACAGTGTTTTTCGACGCGCCTGCCACATGTTGTTCCATGCGGCCAGTCATACGTGTCAGCATCAATCTGTCTGTAGCATCACTGAGCCACGAGAAAGGCATCAATCAGCTGCTGGTACACTCTCGCTGTCGGATCAAACGGGATACGGATCGGAGCAGAGCCGCTGACAGTCGTCACGCCCAATGTGCAATCAGCTCAGAAAGATAGAAGCGATCGGTGAGGAAACATGAAAACCTGCCGCTGAAAAACAGAAAGAAAAGAAACAAGCACTCTGAAAGCTGATGGATATGTCCGTGAAGAGGTGCTGAAGCTTCGCTTGGAAATTTATACAACCGAGATAAAATGTTTACTTGCAGCCTGGTAACAAATGGAGGATGTAACCGAGGAATAGGTTGTTACTCAAAGTGGGCAAGGAGCCTTCTCTGTTCAGACTGGCAACTCTTCCGACGACAATTTTCAGACTTGCTTTTAAAATTTTATTTGTTCTTCTCCAGCATGTCTGGCTGCACCCAGTTGTGTTGTTCTTTCAATTCCTGAAACTCTTACGTTGTTTCTCCTGTAGACTTTACTTCCCTCTGGATCCACGGTTACCTCTCAGTGGCAGGCCGTATGGGTGGTTTGATTTTTGATGGTCTTTCCCTGAACCTGTGAACCTAAAAGGTTTTCCTGGTGAGGGCTGACCACTTGACATTTCAGCCCACAGATGTTGACATCTATTAAATGGACTGCATTTCTACTAAGCTTTTCCATTTTTTTTTTTTCCTGGGCTTTTACATGGCATGCCATCTATTTGCACACACATTTACTCACAACATTGCAGTTGTGCAAGGTGGAGCTCAGTATTTTCTAAAAAAGTCACTTTTAAGATCTTGTGGAGCATATGAAAATTATTTTTTCTGTGAACATAGCATAACAAGAAGACCAAGAAATAAATGCTGTGTCTTGAGTCTAACACTATTCACAATCTGGAGCACAAAGGTAGAAAAATGCCAAAACGGCAGCAGTAGAAATGACATCAATATAGAAGAAATCTCAATTTTGGTCCACCCTGCCCAAAGCTATCGTTCCAGAAATCATTTTGTTCATTCAGATGCAGCTTTGTAAATCTAAATTGTGCAGTCACATTAATAATAAAAAAGAGACTTTGACTCTTCTAGACGAGCTACTTGTTCATAGACTTTAATGTTGATATGTAGAAGAACTGCTCAGTCTGAATTTTGAGGTACATTTCCTGTGAATCCTTTTTATTGTCAAATCAGATACTGAACTTATTAATCTAGAAAATATTTTCAAACAGACAAAATCCTTTGCTCCAAAACACTGAGCCACTGAGCTCTCTACATCGGAAACATAAGTTGAACAGTTGAAACCATCTGCATTTACATACTATGTATAAGTTATTAATATCCCATACTGAAGAGCAGGAATTTACACCTCAAATGGATAACATCTACTGGTATGCAGGAAATGTAATACATTAATTAAAATATCCTGTGGAAGATTTATAAAAAAAACATTAGGAAGTCTTTTTTGAAACATTTTAAATTTGTTTAAATTGTATCCATTGGTTGATTTTACAACTGGAATTGTTTTATGCAGAACATGATTACCTCCACACACACTCTGTTTCTGAGCAAAACCGGATTTTAGTTTATGTTCACTGTGACAGAGGCAAAAAACTTTGAGGTCCCGTTAATAAGCCTCAACAACCCCCCCACCCCATACCACCACAGTGCATCCTGGGAAAAGGCCAGCCCAGCTACAGCCGGGGGCCTACGATGCAGTAAATTTATTCACTTTTGTAGGATAATTGAATTTTTCCTTCATAGTGGGCTGATTCCACAGGGGTGGAAGTGTGAGTGTGTGTGCTCACACACGTTTTTTTCTCCTTTTTTTTCTGTAGACTATTAATAATTGACTGGTTTCTCTGTTCGTGTAGATTCAGTTCACCTCGTCGCTAATTCGGTCTTCTCTTAGATGTGATCTGCAGGTTCCTCAGATTTTTCTCTCTCCATTTCCCGGTTGGTTGATGTTATTTACGGGGGCGGGTCACTCGGTTTGGTTTACTGTCTTGGCTTTGCTGCGTGATGAGCGACTGTGTGAGTTAACTTCAAGAGACAGGCGTAAACAGGAACACTTTAAACCTACAACATTAGGGGCTGTTTGATGCATGGAAAACAGCACTGACAGCTCTGGAAGTCCAGTTTGACAGCTGATTCACAAGAGAGTCACGTCTCTTACTCTCAGCGGGAACATAAAAGGGAAAAAAAAATCTATTTTCTTTTAAACAATTGTGGGCTTATTACAGTTGTTTTGTGCATCGTTCCTATCAGATATGATCACATTTCACAGCTTCGCAGCGCGAGTTCTCCCTTTGCATGGATGCTTGATGAATTTTGAGCTCTTTTGCAAAAATAATAATGTATTTCTGTCTGATCAGAGGTGGATTAGTACTGATTAACAGGGGGAAATATTGTAATTATATGACATGTTGCATACAAAGATTACAGTGAATTATTCATCATATTTCATTATTATAGGACAGTTTTAGAAACACGATTTTGTTTTGAAGCCAGGACGCTTCAAGACAAAATCTGAATCCAGAGTCAGAATGCAAATCTGTTTAATCAGCTAAAAGTATGATTTTCTCCCAGTATTCAAAAAAAGAATAAATAAAAAAGATAGACTAGATTTCAGTTTTTAAATTGACCGGGTAGCAGAGCATCAACTGATGATTTCCAGTAAAAGTGGAAGTTGTATGTTCATCTAAACAGTGAAATCATCAAACAGATATGTTTGAGACATCAGATACCTCAAAGGCATTACTTTTTTTCATGTTGCAGTTTATATGCAATGACTTTTTAATTGACACATTTTTAAGCCATATTGTAGATGTGTTGCTATTTGTGGACAATGACCAAGTTGGTGCAGCTTAGACCAAAGCTTTACTCGGCCAGAAGGTCTTAGCTGTTGAAATGAGCACTCTTGAGAAGAAACTATCTAAACTAACAAAATGAAATATTTTCTATCTGTGAGAAATCTTTCCCACTGTAGAATGATGGGTTTCAAGTTGTTTTAAAATGGTTTTAAAGCAATTTCTGCATTGAAGAGCACTTTCAGTTGCTTGTTTAAGGTCATTGTTGATGTATTTTTTTGCCTTGGTGTTGCATTAACACAAAAATTGATTTCTGAAACCTTCATCTTTTTATTATATTTATTTTGTCTCCAAACCCTAGAGATTACTGTGTTTACACATTTACCTCCAGTAATATTTTAACAGGTTTTCACTTATATTTTCCTTCATAAAAGAAAAGCCTATCAACCCGGTCTTACCCTCCTGGATGCAGCCAGACCTATGTCAGATGGAACAGAATAAACTCCTCATTAATTAAATTTTGGCATGATTGGGCTGGTTATATAAATTAAAATAAAATATTGCCAAAAAAAACTTATCCAGGGGTTAGAAATGTGGGTGATTTATCTAGGAAGATAACAAAAAGGAGACCTTAATAAATCAGCAGTTGTTTTCTGACAGAGAACCATCATAAAATGATAAAAGTGAGACACATTTACTGTATCTGAGAAAAGGCCAGCGCAGGTTTTCTCCTTAAACAGATGCAGATGTGATGCGGCCTGGACAAAGTTTGTATATTCAGGTCAGTTTGTGCATTCAAAGCAAATACAAAACATGTTCCTCTGCATCTTTAATGACCTCTCTCTTTGCTTCACTCACTGATCCTCCCTCTCTTCTTGCTCTCAGCTGGGTGAAGTGGTCAAATATTTATGGCCGGCAGAAGCTGCTGTGTTATTGTACTTGATTTAGCTTCAGGCACTTTTCATTGCATTCGCTTTCTCTTCTTTTTTTGGGCGACGCTTTCAAAACACAAAACGCTGCAAATCAAAACACTGGTTATTCTGTGAGAAGCTCACCCTGAAGATTGTTTTTGTTTTAAACTCTTTCCATGAAATGTTACAGATTTGTGGACTCTTGATTAATCAAAAAGAGAAAAGAAAAGGTTTTCTTTCTTCTTCTTCTCTAGAGCTGTCAGCACTATTCCATTGTGCTTGGCTTCTGATAAAACATTAACACCAGATTATCAGTTCTGTTTCGGTTACCAAGCTTCCTAGGGTGATGCAGTGTTTAGGGTTTTGGCTAAATGTGTTAATATTCATGAATGATAAAATATTCCCATACCAAAACCAAGTCATAAAACATAAATTACAAGATTTCATTACTCACTTTAAACGTTTTGAGTAATAGTATGTAACATTAGAATTGCTGCTATGAACAGCATCATAAGATTTAGTCCCACTCAGAGGTTTGTTAAAGAATATTCGTTAACACTCAGCTTCTGTAAATATACCTGATGAGCCAAGGATAAAGCTGTGGAGAAAAAGTCTGGGGTAAAGCAATATTTGGAGTTTAAAGTTGTACTTCATTAAGCACTGAGAAATCCTTCCTTCATGAAAATGGACAGAGTGTGATAAAGATGTGAGGCGGTAGACTGCTGATCAGTCCATCATAACTGGAGAACTCTTCAACCAAAGCTCATTTCTGTCAAAGAATCTGTTGACAGGACAACTTGTGGTTGTGCACTCCGCACACACTCCACACTGGTTGTAAGAGTGGCAAAAAGAAAGTAACTACTGAAAGAGAGAGAGAAAGGAAAAGAGAGTACTCTGGTCGTCTAAGAAGAGTGGTGGACAATACGGCAAAACATCCTTAATAAACAATCACCTGAAAAAAACAATGTGCTAGCAGTTTTATGCTGCTGGGATGATTTCTGTCAGTGAGCTCAGAAATGATGATCAAGTATATAGGAAATGTGGAAAAAAAACCTACAAGAGAATGCAGAACACTTGAACCTGTGCACAGCTGCACCATCAAACAGGATAACAAAATTTAAAAATGCCGTTTGAGCAACACTGGAATGATTCACATCAAAGCATGCTATTTTGCAAATCTACGAAAGGCTTGCATCATTGTTTTACTTCACAATTATGCAAATAATGTGTGTTGATCTAACTGATCAACTCCCAACAAACACATCAAAGTTTGTGGTTGTATCATTATAAAATAAGGAAATATACAAGGTACTTTGATATGTGTCTAATAAAGTACAAAGCATGTTTATTGACTGCGACAGACTGGAGACATGTCCAGGGTGAACCCCGCCTCTCGCCCGGAACGTTAGCTGGAGATAGGCACCAGCATCCCTCCTGACCCCACTAGGGACAAGGGTGTACAGGAAATGGATGGATGGATGGATGGCATGTTTATTGATTCTCAGTTATCATCCTCTGTTAGAAAAAGGAATGATCATCCTCCTTAGTTCTTTGCAGAGTTTCTCATTGAACATCCTCAGTACCTGAGGTAAAAACCTGAACAAATACACAGATTTTGCTGTAAAATTACAAGAAGAAAAACTGTGCCTCAAACCATCTCCATCAGGCTGCACAACTATAAGTATTAAAATTTGATTAAGAATGAGGGAATCAAGAAAAGCTTAAACTAAGGGGAGTTTGTTTGGAGATTAAAAACTTATATGTTTTTTGATACTACTGGAAATGTATATATTGATTTTTGGGGATCAGAAAAAAGTAAATATATCAGAAGAACAGAGGAAGACTTTTCTTTTCATTCGTACTCTTAGCAGGTGCGTTTTGTAATTGAAGCAGGAAATGGACTTACACCTTGCAGGAAGCAGAGAAGTATGTCTGATTGGGGGGGAAGAGTCACTTTAAACATGTCTTTCAATCCGTTCATGTCACAAAGGAGGACATAAAGAGAAAACCCTGCGGAGTTGAAACAAAAAAAAGACGACCCAGAAAGCAAAGAGAAAGCACAGCATCTTTTCTTGCACTTTTTAAGCCTGTTTGTTTTCTGTTCTGCCTTCAGAGGGAGTCAGGGGTGAATTAATTTTGGATTTGGAAAACAAGGGAGGGGGTGGAGTGGTTGTCTGTCTAATAACCTTTCTGCATGAGGCATGGAAGGAGGGGTGGACTTCTGAAAGCATCAAATGTTAATGTTTGAACAAAAAAAAAAAGATTTTCATCTTTGCTGCTCTCTCCTGCTAATTAGTGAAAGAACGGCTGACATTTAAATATCTAATATCCTCCTTTTTCTTTCCCTCCATCTCTGAGATAAATCTGTGCCTCCTTTTCCTTCATTTTCTGCCAAAACCTTCTCCACCCCCCCCAATTTTTATGTCGTTTTTTTTTTCTCCACTTTCATCTCCCCTCACCTCCCAGCCACCACTGCATCAACCCCCTCCCCCTCGCTCTTCGTCCTCGTTCCCAGCTCTGTGTCGATTAATTAATTGCCGGCTAATTTAATTTCTCAAAAAGTAATAACTTGTTTAAGCATGAATAAAGACTGACAAGGCAAAGTTCTAATCTGCCCAAAGTTTAATTAGAGCCGGCAAGGTTTCCGCATAGAGCCAGACTGGGGGGTCAGAGAGAGGGAAGAGATACTGAACCACAAGGAGGGAGGGGAAGAGTGAAGCGGATGGGGGTTGACCAAGCCTCTGGGAATAGATCGGGCCTTTAAGGATGATGAAGTGACAGCTTTTGGTCCGCGCAGCTGTGGAAGTCTAACAATGTATCATTTATCAGTAAAAATTCACAAGAAGAGCACAATAGCTAGCTTTCGATCAAACTGGTACAAGAGCTTGCTCTAGTTCATCTTCTTTAATGTGGTCTTCTGAGGTCTATAGGGCCAGAGAAATATGAAGGGCTGCTTTTAGCTCATGGCGTTAAATTTGACACATGGTTTAGAGGATTGACAAAGTATGGTTTTAAAATAAAAGAAGTTCAAGAAAAAGTCCCAGTTTCCATAAGTGTTTTAAGCATAGACCATCCTGGAGTTTGACAGAGATTCTCCAGGTATGGACTACAGCTGGGAGTTTCTAAAGCCAAAACACAGAAATACTGAGGTCATGGGATACATCTGTGGCTTTCTTGAGTTAGTCATCTTTTAAACTGGATCTAGAACGAGACCTGGTTAAGAACTGAAGACTCTTTGGTTCCTTAACAGAAGGTAAAAGTAAACCTACTTATAAACGCCCATCAGCATTGCTGTCACTGCATTGGATTTGCATTTCTTAAGATAAAATAATTGAAAATTTTCACTTATCATGTAAATTGGCCATATCCAAAAAATACCGATTTGATTTGAATGATAAAACAATAATTAAACACGCAACTGTTACCTTGAAGTTCTATTTCTATGGCCCTTTTTGGTTCAGAAAGCACAGGAATAGTTATGGTAGGTTCTATTTGACCTTGATTTAGACATTTGTCCTAAAAGCAACAAAAAATAAAATCTCTCCCATCAGAGGTCAAACATATTAAACTAAGAGCACATAAGTGATTAAAATTAACACCCAAAATCAACCGGATAACGTCAGTAAAAATTTAAATGTGAACATTTGTCCATTAAACAAACACAACCTGCTGTTTCATCTAATCAGTGCATATTTTCGTTTATAGCCCAGGTTTATAGTTGTATACTGGGAGAAGTCGGTCCAGTTTCAGCTAGCTATGACCTGCCAAGAGGGATTACACGCTTCTGCATAGAATTTCATGGCAATGAAAATGAAAGAAACATTTCAGCTATTGTCAAAGTGTCAGCTAATGTGTCAATTTGTAAGAGGTAAAAACACATTATCCTGAGGAGGTTTATGTGACGCCTGTGCTTTTTCTACTATCATTGTATTTTGAGGGAAGGTTGGGAGATGGTTCTAGAAAAGCTTTTTATTCTGATGATTGTAAAACCTTTATGGGAACATGGAGTACAGAACACACTGATACGCCAGGATCACACAGACCTGCTGGGGGAAAGAACACCAAAGACAGGAGCTAGTGTGTGTTGTTCAAGCATCAGTGAACTGAGCCAGTGTGTGTGACACTGAATACAGATTTGGGTTTACAGCAGTCTGTCTCTTACATAAAAAAGCCACACACCAACTCTAAATAGAGCTTTAGTGTTGTTTTCATGAAAAAGTATCTGCTATGTATGGTGAATAATGTCTTCCAGGAGCAATATCATTTGAATCTAATGATGTTCTGCTGGGAGGATAGTTCAATCCCCCCTAGTTCAGATATGTATTCAAAGTGATGATGAACTGTCAGTGGAAATGTATAGACTGGGAACAAAACATGTAGTCAAAGTAAAGGAAATTTAATGCTGTTTTATGTCTGTCTAACACTCTTAACACCTTCACAGACCAAATGTCTACAAATCTGGCACCAAACTAATATAACTTTTCTACCAACAGGGAAATCATTCAATCTAATGTTAGCCATTCAATGATTCTGCATTCTTTGAACAGAAAAACCTACAACCATTCTCTCTCATCTACTCTTCTTAGCCCTCTGTCGGGTAAAAAAAAATGATATAGCAAAAGACAAGAATATAGGTACTTGTCTTTTGCAGTCTCACACACTGCTAAAATGAAACAGTTGTACACAAATTAATTTTCCACTTGACTATGTTTGAACTAAAATCCTGTGACTAAATACCATTTACTTCAGTTTATATGGTCTTTGTACATAATGTTGTGGAGTGCCATGAGGCGAAATTATAGTAGTTTGGCACTGCTATATGCAGCAAAGCTCTACAATACCTTGAATTACAAATGTCATTGCAAGACATTATCATATTTGCAAAAGGCTGCCTTGATGCAGTATTTGGTGGGATATTACATCTCAAGTGTCATGCATGCAAATTCATCAAACCTACAGCCATTGGTGAACATGCTGACCAAAAGTCTATAAAGGTGACATATTACTGTAGCTCTTATTGTCACTATACGCTTATCCAGAAACGGGCTGCAAGGGCAGGAGTTTCAGCAGAGATGCTCAAACTCTGAGCATCTCAGAGCATCTCATGTTCACTGTGAGAGAACATGAGGAAACATGGCCTCCTCCCATGTGTCCTGGGTCATCCTCTGGGCCTGTGACGTGCCTAGAACACCTCCTGAGGGAGGCGTCCAGTGGGCATCCAGAATAAATGTCTGAGCTACCTTAACTGACTCCTTTCCTGTCGAGAAGTAGCAGCACAAGGAACAAGAACACTTGCAAATGTTGCTGGTTTACTCAGTTGCACTGTGACCACAGTACAACTTGAATATGAGATGTCACTGTCACCGAGGTAAGGAACATAACATTAGCCTGGATTAAGAAATTAAGTGGCATGATTTTCACACCTCAGATGGAGTAGCTTGTCAACAAATAAACAATTTCCCCTTGGGGATCAAGAAAGTATATTCTCTTCTATTCTACTCTACTCTTTCTATTCTGTTTAAATCTGTGAGGGGCAGACTCTAGCATTTGATTTAAGTAAAGTAAATTGCTGTTCATGCTATAAAATATAAATCAGAATGTGTTAACTCAGCAAACAATAAAAAATATCATCAAATGGCACAAACAAAGAATGAACTGTGCTTGCAAGATAAAAACCAATATATCATGCTCAACTGAACTCAAATCCAGTAATGAGAAGTGCCAGTTCACAGATATTTTGTTATTAATATGTTTGGAGGTTAGGACATATTCTTAATTGTATTATTTCTGCTGTAGAAACAATAAAAAAAAATCTTGCTTATTTTTTCATCCTAACCAAGCCTAACAAATAGCAGATTTTATAACTTGTTAAACCACATAGTTGCTGACAATCATGTCTAATGGCCCTTTCAAATAACTGGGTAAGAATCAAAAGACACTGTTTTCAACTTCATTTGCACATCAAGAATCAAAATGCCGTATATTGTATATTTAGTTTTTCCAAAACATCGTAGTTATAGCCCTCAGGAAATGAGTCTCAGCCACTGAACTTCTAAAAGCGAAGGTGTGTGGGCACTGATTGCAGCAGAGGAAGCTGTAGCGCGTCTTTCTCCTGCATGTCTTTCAGCGTTCAGAGGAGCTACACCTCCTCTCAGTCCTCTATTGTTCCTGTAAGATAAATTGAAGCCATTGTCATAGACAGAGAAAAGGCTTTAATTGAAGGTTTTCCTGTAGAATTTGATGCAACACAGACTCGCTCTCTCACACACATACACACATATATGTATGCAGAAAACCCAGCTTCAAAGTAATTAAACACATTAACACTTCAAGCAGAAGCGAGAGAAGAGAAGCTCTCTTTTGTGTACATTCACTTCCATTTATCACCACGGATTGAGCGGCGAGAGGGGAAGCTTGAGGATTTAGCATATCTCTGCGAATAAAGTGATGGAGCGGAAAAGAGGAGGAAGAAGAGGAGAAGGATGAGAGAGCCAATCCGCCTTGGCTCTTTACTCTAGTCGACAGCGTAAAATGTCAGATACTCATCTGGAAATTATTTCCATTTCATACCACTGACATCTTCCCAAGCGGAGACTCTGAAATCTAATTAGTTTGACCAGAAAATGGTGACCAAGGTAGCTGAGTGTATTATGCACAGAAAGAGAGAGGCCAGCAGGGTGAGTGAGGGTCCCTGAGGTTAACTGCAGCTCAGCAGTATTGATAAGGTGGGTAGAAAAAAAAAACTCTGGAGGGCTACTCCATTTTAAAAAGGCCCTACTAATAGTGCAACCTTGAATTTGGCATTTGAGTTTTGTGAAAGCATCGTTGCCAGGTTAGAGTGCTGTAGAGAGAAGGCAAAACTGTAACATGTCTTGTCCTCCAGGGGTTACCCCAGAACTTTTAAAACTTCCCAGAGTGCACACAAGAAAGTTGAAGGCCTTGGCATGGCTGGAGAAGCATAGTTGCTGCTTCAGGGGAGCTTTTTAAGCTGATAAGTGTTTTGTGATGTTTGTTGCCCTGGGGTGTTTGGATTGTTAACTGCAGTTGTCATCATCACGCCTACAAACCTAAATGTGCAGTGTAGAGCAAAAATCATTCTGATCTCCAGTCCACCCTGTAGCCAAAACAGCTCTGGGAGGTTGACAAATCTTGTCAATGATGACTTTTAAACATATTATAATCCATCATGTTTTCTCGTTAGCTTGATCTTCCAAAATTCTAATACAGCCTTTCGTCATCATAATAAATTGGGATATAGGAAAGATTCAGGAGACATATTTGCTCACCTCTCAGCAATGCAGTGGCGCCCTGGCTAAGGTATGCATTTTTGGGGTTGCTACGGTGGATCAGCCGTAGAGTCTGCTACCCCTAAATGGAGGCATTAGTCCTCGACACGGCCGTCACGGGTTTGAATCCCGACCCAATGACGTTTGCTGCTCGTCTTTCCTCTCTCTCACAACCCACTTTCCTGTCTGACCACTCTCAAATAAAGGCCTTTAGAACCGATAAAACATTTAAAAACATGCACTTTTTGCACTTAAAAATAAGAGACTGAAAACCTGGAACATTTCCCTAAGAACGTAAAGCAAGAATGAAGACAGAGTGTCTGTAGTTTAATTATTGTCTGACTTGGTCAGACAGAGTGGTAGAGTGCATGAATGGCCTACACTGCTGATGAAGGGAATGTAATCAGAGCATATGAGCATCTCACACAAGTTGAAAAGAGCTAGCAGAAACATTTTTGATTTACTTGCACACAGTTTTCCAAACCTGGCTCCAATCCAATTTTAATAAGGTGGAATAAGGTTGAATGGAGCAGTTTAGAAATTGTGTTATCTTGCTCACAAGTGATGGCAGGATGGCTCAGGAGTAGGACAGATGGATGGGGGTTATGTCAACAATCATGATGGTTCTCCAACCCTTACATATGAGAGTGAGATATAGATTTGACTAGAGGAGCAAACAAAGAACAATCTGGGAGGCAAGAGGCATTCATATGGATCCATCCAGGACCTTTTAGCTTACATGACCCTACCACAGATAAGTAGAACCTGACTGCATGAGTGAATGGAAATATTTATTAGACAAAATATTATTTTAACACAATCGCATTATTTGTAAGAGAGTAAACATTCTGTCAAAAATACAAAAGCAGAACACCACGTTCAGACTTTTTATTCTCAATACAATTTACTGACTCAGATGTCTTCAAAGATACAAATTCATAGTTGGGAGCAGATTTGTCGTGAGCTATGTAAAAAATATATATATTTGATTGGCTGCGCATCAGCTCATGCACAGAGTGGAAAAAACAAAGAGTGGATGTATGTTTGTTAATATTGAATAACTGAAGTGAATTAATGGTGCACACGTTTTCAATAATATCAGTTTTAAACTGGGCAGAATATCAAGTCTTTTCAAGTAAACAGGTTCAAGTCCAATTCACGTCTCAAATCATTGGTGTAAAACTCCAAGCCAATTCACAAGTATCATTTTTCAATTCAAGTCTAAAGCCATAATAACAATACTGCAGTCTGACTTGACCCAAGTCACGTGAATTGAGTTAATGCAGACACCTTGTGCATACTATAATTGTGTGATGTCTAAATTTGCAGAAGTGGACTTGTTGGTTCAGAACACTTGGACCATATGTTAAAAATGTGGTGCCTCTGTGTTAATTACAGTTGACTTGTCTTTCTGTAAATGATCAAAATGTTTTGGCAAAATTTTGAGCTGATAAAAATGTAACCAAGACCTACATTCTGTTCCTCGTAATCCCACTCCAAGCTGTGATGTCCCTGTACTCTATATTTTTCTATGCTGAACAGCACAAATAGAGACTTGATAAATGCCAGACATTAATGTGAAACGCCCAGCACTAGTTTTTTGGCAGGAACAACCTTGAGATAATTTGACTACTTTCAGAGCTTCAGGGGTTGTTGAGCCAAAAAAATATTTGAAGTGCTCCTAAGAGAATGAGACCACAAATATAAAAGGCGTCATATACTCGGAAGAACACTGTTATGCTGAACATTTAGCTTTGGTGAGGGTCAAAGATAATCTCCAAAATCCCAAGTGACCTCTCATATGTAAAATAAGGCCAGCTTTGATTTCTGTGCCGTACTGAAAATCCTCTTTGGCCATTTCTATGAAGATTCGTCCCACTGTGGTGTACTTCCATAATTTAACATGAAGCTGATGGGAAATCCTCAGTTAGAAAATTAACAGCTCCACTCTACAAAGGCAGGATAACAAACTTTAAAGTAGTTCAAGCCCATTAAGTTAAATTCTGAATTTAATTCAGAGGCAACAAAGGCACAATAATAAACTGACAACAGTCGAGTCGGCGGCATTTAATCAGTTTACGTAAAATCCACAGCAGTTGATGCAGAATGCCCAAGCAGTGCCACAGAAAGACCAGTATTGATCTCTCATAGTGACTCCGGCCCACACTGCCCAAACCCTTCCCTACTATCAGGCATTAGAATCAGCTTTATCTAAGGCTGTGATCAGTTAGTTCTTGTGTTTAATTAAGAGAAACACGACCACTATTGGATTAGTCTTTGATTAAATCAACACATCCCTGTGTTGCAGTTGCAAAGACTCGATCACATCAGATCTTACACATTCACATCAGTTGGTGGAGAAACACAATATATGGCAAAAAAGTCAGAAGGTTAGTGATATGATATAGATAGTCTTAACAGTGTTGTAGTACTAGAGACCGGTCTTGGTCTCCAGACCATTTTTTGATGGTCCCGTCTCAGACTCCACCGCATTTGGTCTTGGTCTTGTCTTGGTCTGGGGCGCTGAGGACTCTGGATTTTGAAGACCGCAACTGTGGAAATATCACTAAATTTACAGCATACTGTCCAGTTTACTTGTTAACATGTTTGTTTTCACTGGATGCAAAACGCACCGATTAAAATCCAAGCGATAATGTGACTTACCAATTATGCATTTCTGCCCCCACCTTTCACTCGTACGCGGGGCTCTGAGATATGCGCAGTGGGTTACTTTGAGAGGCAGAAGATGTCTGTCTAATCGTCAGTAATAGAATTGCGCTGCCTAAATCATAAGAAACCTGATGGCGACAGCTAATTCAGCAGCGTTTCGCTTTCACAGACGGTTTGGACTACGTCTAACTTTTTTCGTCACTTAGAAAAGAAGCTCAAAGAAATGTAAGCTCTGTTAACGTGATGTTAGCAAAGCTAGCTGTGCAGAGACACAAGCATTTGTGATGGAAAAAAGTCACTGTGCTGTGCAGAGGTGTTGACTAACGTGTCACATATATGCGACACAACACTGTGTCCAAAAGTCTGCAATATAGTGATGTGACATTCACGACACGATCTGAGTCTTCTGAAATAATAATAATAATAATAATACTTTACTAAGAAGATAGGACTGGAGCCTCACTGAGAGCCATTCTTTGTTATTGCAATGCTCTGCATAGACTGCAGTAGCCATCATTATTTCATTTCATTATTGATATTTATTTAATTAGCAAATAAATAAAACACAAGAACAAAAGAGCATGCGCATTGCTCATTGGTTGTTTTCGTAATGTCTGCCATGATGGTAGACATTACAGCATTGTGCTGCCTGGCTTCATGCAGTGGGAGAGAGGGTGAGAACAGTCATGGTGAGCGCCTTGTGCTTGGTTACTTCTTGCTTGTTGCTCTTTGGTCAGTGTTCATAGTTGAGCGTTGTTTACCATTGGGGCATTGCCTCAATTGCTATGTTTAATGTTGCAGACAGTGGTGATTTCTGACATGAATGATATGGCCAATGCCCAGGGCGTTATCTTTTTAGATAAGCAGAACAAAGTTTGTTCTGCTTTTAAAACTGGTTACATTTATTTCAGCTCTAAGTATTTAATATTTAGGTGTTTTTATGGGAATGTGAATCATTCAGATCAATTTGATTAGCAATTTTGATCATATTTCACATTTTATTGTGTCATGTTGCACGGGGTGCTGATCTTGATCTTGACTCATTCTCGACTTCCCTCGGTCTTGGTCTTGACTTCGTCCTGGACCATAAAAGTCTTGTTCTTTTCTCGTTGTCGACACACTCTGGTCTTGGTCTTGATCTAGGGTTAGGTTGTCTTGACTACAACACAAAGTCTAAAGAACTTCTGAGACGAGATCCTATAATGTTAAGATGTTCTTCGCAAGAGGGATCAATTTATTCAGTGATTTTAGAGTAAAATTGTACTTCTCAGCTTGTATTTTCCCTGTGTACTTGATCATTATACTCTTTCTTCTGACAGCTTTATTGAAAACCACATTGCTTAGAAAACATTAAGAAATATAGTACTTTGCTGAAGGATGATAGGTCCATTCATTGTGTTTCACATATTCGAGATTGGGTCACAGGCTAGCATATCTTGGAGCGCAAATACATCCAGGAAGATTCATTCTCCCACTGATAGCTATGAGCTGCTGAAGATATTTGAGAACAGGATCAGGACACATGTGTAGAACTGATTCTGGAGGTGGTGCAACAGGCTCTAAAAGTTACAAACCCAGGTATTTCCTGCAGGATGTGGTCCAGCTGAACCCACCTGTTGCTGGGTTACATCTGGAGCTCTCAGGATTGCGTGTGACTCATGCTGACACAATGTTCAGAGGCTGAGCACCTATTAAGCAGGCGCTCTGAACTAAGCAGTCGCTCGCACATGACTTAACAGTTTCTGCAAGCAACTTGCTTTTGCATGGGAAGTGCTTAAAAGCCCAAATCTGAGCCAGCAGCAGCCGTGAGATGTAGGGAGGGGAGTGTCGGCCACTCAGCACTCCCCTGGATTAGAACGGACACGTCAACCGGCAAACGGACAGAAAAGCCGACTGTAGCTCCTTTAGCAAAATCTAGGCAATGAATGTCAATTATACATGAAGCGGTGGGTATTTTGAGAAATCAGCAGCATTCCCCAAGCAGACCTGCAGTCCCCCCTGCCTCCTCTCTGCACCCGCTTCCCATCCCTTCACCAAGCAAGTATCTAGCCTGGAGTATCACAGGATGATCTAATGTCACGCACAGAAGAAAGGTTACTCTCTGCATACGCATTGATATTTCTGCTTCCATCTCTGACCTTTTTCGGTTCTGAGCTGTGATGGGTTTTTTTTATGCAAACTTAGCCTCGCTGTCTGTCACTTTCTGTCTGCCTAAGGGATTGCTAAAGCTCAGGAAACAAGAATAAAACACGTGAAAACTGGAGAATTCAGTTTAAAGTTTAAAATATACAACACTGTAAAAACAAATCAAATCATAATCACTTTTTGTACTGTTGTTGTTTTTTGCTTTAATTAGTTTCCAGAGTAACATTATTAACATCTTATTAAACCTGAGGTTGTTTGCCTTCTTAAAGGCAGCTGATCCTGTTTCACGCTCAGCAGCCAGTTTCACTAGGTCTCCATCCCTGAGCATTAAATGAAACAACATTCCTGGCACTTTATGAACTATTAGTGACTTGAAAAACAACCATCAATTTAATTAATTTCCTTCAAACGTTTTGAGCTTAGCGTGGAAAAAAGGATAATGTTTTCATCAGTGCTCTCACCAACATTAAACTTTGACAGTGTCCTTATTTTTTTTTATACACAGAAGCAACATTTATTGCACGTTTTCTTGCAAAACCTAAAAGGCCAATATTCATGACCAGGAAGACAGATCTGTTTTCTGTCAAGCAGTAGGAAACTATTAAAAAAAATATTTTGAATACTACTAAAACTATCACTATGTCTTGATAGTATATGAGAGATATAATTTGGGTTCTCTCGGATCCTACTACCAGTACAGTGGTAATACTGCAGTAATAGTATTTTTACAATGCGTTTCCTCTTCCATAGACACACGAGAATCGTCTCCATCTCATGCAACCACTGTTTGTTTGCCAAATTTTCTAAGTAGCTCATCCTTATACTTCTCTGTTGTTTGTGTCTTACTGCAGACCTCAGGCCCCTTCCAGACGTGGCAATGACCGGTAACTGCACCCGTGAGTGCACCGAGTTTGGCCACTCTGACTCCTGCTGGATGCCCGGCCAGTCTTCCCCCAACCGTAAGGTCTCCAAGAACGCCCCCAAGCTCTCCACCTTCGTGCCTTACCAGGAAATGGACGGACAGGAGCACCTGATGGCCAACGGCAGCCCGAAGCCCATGGTGACGGAGGAACGTGGGACGGGTGGTGGCGCTGGTGGCAGCAGCTCCAAAGTGGCCAGCATGAGGTTCATGACCCCATACAGCAGTGCCTACCCTGGGAGCGGAGACTCATCTGGCAAAGACTGTGGCCTCGAGGAGATCCCACTGAGCCAGGCAGCGGAGTACCACTCTGCCACCACCCCCACTGGCCAGACCTCCAAGAGAGAGATCTACCTGTGAGGGTCAAGCTCTCAACTTTAAATCCCCAATGATCCACGATGCCGCTCATCGCCTCACCTCTCACCTCCTCACAGCCACCCCCTGTGCCTACAACTCGCTGTGCCACAGCACGACTCACCCTTCTTCCTTTTTACAACTGCATCACCGAACAAGGCTTTAGAACACCCCGCCCCGTCTTACTGCCGCCACCGCTGATACTCCCCTCTAGAAACCAATCAAATGTAAGAATAGACAAACGAAAATGGAAGAAAATTCAGTTTTAGCTGCTGTGGATGGAATGTAAACTATGCCACATGGTTGTGATGATTTCATGGGAAACTATTTAGCTCTTCACGTATTTGAGTTACATTTCTGTGTGTGGCATTACGCATTGTTGCTGTGTCGGAACAGAAAAAGAACAAGAACTTCATGGGGGCTATGGAAGAACTTCTTGTAAATCGTACTTAAGTATACTGTGTAATCTTATCTATCCTCAACTTTTTTATTTTATTTACTTTGTCTTTGTTGACTTCGGAGGCCGTAGGAATCACATTTTCTAGTCAAGTTGAATTCAATAACGGAAACAGCTCATTGAAAAGACGTTTGCAGAAACGCAGCTGTTTCACAATCACCGGAGTTGTATCTTAGTTTTTCGGCAGAACATATCCTTTTTTCAGTGTACAGAGCTGTAAATATTACAAACAGTGACAGAGGAAACTGCTGTGGCTCTCAGTGTGGATCTGTGGCTGTTGTGCTGTCTGCAGATCTTCACGTATCGTCCCTTTGATGAACTGAAAATCTGGGCACACACAGGGTAACAACATCACAGCATTCAGTGTCACACTGCAGGAATCTGGACTCTTGAGCATCACCGACGGTGCCAAGTTACAACCACAAGACTTTTTATTGTTTGAGTGTTTCAGTTTTTTTTTTTTTTTTTTTTTTTTTTTTTTATTATCTCTGCAGCTTCTCAACACTGCTTCTGCGGGGAAGTACATCTTTTATTTTTTATCAAAAGGAAGCTGAACCTCATGTTGTTCTCAGTAGTTGACCATATTATGATAATTGTTATAATGGAAAATATAGTTAAATATAAATACACAATCTTCAACATGTGTTACATTCCCATTTTATGTTTACTGATGAGAACCTAAAAAAGGTTTTGGGATAGAAAGTTATGTTGCCATCAAAACACAATGTTCATGTTTAAGAAGAAAGAACGACAATACAGAAATTGTAAAAATTATTACAGCCTTCTTTGGTTCTATGGATTTTATTCTTGAGGATGTATTAAAAATTATCTGGTCTTTATAGGTTCTAAAATTATTTAAATCTAAACCTCGAATTAATGAATACCCACAACAAACTCCACATTATTTATAATTTTCAAAATAAAACAAAATAATGTCAAATAGAAACACCATACAGCTAAATTCACCATCAGTGTGGGGTTTAATCTTGAAAGCAGAAACAAGCTGCTGCTTGTGAAATGCTCCTAAAATACTATAAACTGTAGTTTGCTGTCATGATATGTGTATGTTTTAACGCCATGCCAAGTCAGAAAGACAACATTAGTGATCTCAGAGAAGCAATTGTTGCTCAACATCAGTTTGGGAAGGGTAATACGATAATTTCATAGCAATTTGAAATCTATCCTCTTGCCTAGCTAGAGGAATATTATTCTGTAATCGAAAGAATTTACTTCCATGATACTGATGGAGTATTGACAAAAGGTGTACATTGGTTTTACCTATGCTGTGTTATTCTCAGTAGATTAGCTTTTTATGCAGAAAATTCTTCCCAATTCTCATACATTTTGATTTTCTCAAGGTATAAAATTCCAAAATGGAAGCCATTTGTGGTTAAACCCAACTTTGTTACAATTGAGCTGCAGGAAATATGCTGGGTCTTGGCATTTTCTTCATTTCTTATAACTATAATTAAAAGTTGAAATGTCCCATTGTAAAAGAATTGAATAAAACAAAAAAAATCATAAAGGTCCATCCTCTACGGAGCAGATGTGAAGTCGAAAATCATCACTGCATATCATCTGATACTGATTACACAGCATTGGGGTAAGAAAACACAGATTTTCAGTCAAACTTCAATGATTACCAAGTTATGTTCCAGTTTTGGTACAAACACAAACAAACAAGAAACACACACAAAAAGAAAAAGCAGAGTATTTATCAGAAAGTCCAGCTGGTCTCAGATGGTTGCGCAAACATCAGTCGTGAAGCTCCTGCAGCTAGAATATGTTAACCACAGTGTTCATGAAGACTGTTTTGTTTGTTTCTGAAGCAGCTGTTTCCTGTTGATACTGTCCACTGCAGCTGTTCTCACTCCTGAGTGTTTGACTTTAGAGAACGTCTCCCTGCTGTGTTTGTTAACTCGAAAGAAGAGCCCTTGGGTCATTGTCGCCGCTCGTTAGTTTCCAATTCTTTCCCACCTCTGCGTGAGGCCGAGTTGCTCCATGTTTAGCAGGAGTATTTATTAAGTCAGTTTGCTGTGTGAGGTGGGCGGGGGGGCAGCTGGGGAATGTGGCAGACAGTTGTTGTTGTGCTCCGGCCACACAGAAATGCAGGATTAATGACATCTGAATGGGCTTTCGTCCACTAACACTCCCACTCCCCCACACGTGGAGCTCCGCAGAGGACGTCTAATTACAACCTCAGGCTCTGCATATGACCAGTGATAATTTGCGTGAGGAAAAGGGAGTTGATGTGGAGGTTCAGTCATTTCAGGTCTTATTCTCATGGCTGCTGAAAATGATGTGAGATTTCACCTGAACTGATGGAGACTAGCAGAAGAGGATGGAAAGAGGATATTGATTAGCCTGCTCTCTGAGATAGTTTAGCTTTTAATATTAAATGTACTGAGTCAAGTGCTGACATTTTCAAAGTATTTTCTTTTGCAGACACAAATAAAAGTAAATAAAAACATTTGAATCTTAGAAAAATCTTAAGAGTTTAAAGCTAATAAACATCTAAATCTGCAAAAAAAGAAGTGAATTTGCTTCACTTTACTGTATACACCTTACCTTAAAGAAAAACACATGATCAGCAAATAAAAATGAATGCAAAAGCATTTCTAACTTCAAAAACATCTCGCTTATTTAAAAACCTCCATCAAAGTTAAAAACTGAGGACGTATCCACTGTTTATTGAGAGGGCAGCAGGCCTGATATTGTGGTCCTCGATGCCCAGTGTGCATCTGGGCAGCTGATTATTGACCTGAGCTGATAATTATTCCACAGTGCACAACTGCTTACACCTCACGCAGTGTGTCCAACACAAAGGCGGCATTGTTTCTGACTAAAACATGTTATATTTTTAGACTCGTCAAAGTACCTGCTGCATCTCATTGTGTTAGACTCCAATTGCGATCCCCAGGACTGGTTATAGTTGCTATTTAATACATTTAAAATGCACAGCGATGCATTTTGTACCATTTAAGTTAAACATGCCTGTTTATCATATCCACAAGGTGAGATCAATGTCTTTCTCAAGTGAACAGGAGTGTAACTGACTCATTAGTTTGGTTTCTTTGCACTCAGCACTTCTAGCCTTCACAGTCAAAGCGCCACACCAAAGCAATATAAACAAGCTGAAAGTCTTTGCAAGTAAACTGATTACAAATTAGGGTCATCAGCAGGGTCAGGCAGGGTTAATGTCTCATTTCATGAGGCAAACAGCTTGATGGAGCATCTTAGATTGCTTCTCTCTAACTCTGTGTTTTTATCTCCAATGTACAATCATCCGTTACATATCAGACAGCTAATTGCTTTGTGTTGTGTTTTATATGTGGTTCAACTTGAGGTAAAGCTTGACGTGTGGGCTCTTCTGCAGTTGTTCTCGTGATTCAGCCTCTGAATAAAGTTTGATTTATTCTCGACATATCTGCCCGTTCAGTAAATATGCTCATACAACGACACACATACATCAACAGTCATTCAGCTGCTGCTCAGCCCTACCCGCAGAAGAGATTTAGAGCTCATGAGTGCTGCATGCGCCTGCGGTGATTTAACGCCTGAGCTCAACGGTCTGATTGATTATTTACAGGCATATTGTGGCGGTCCACCTTCAGTCTCTGTCTTCCTGCTCCTCTGCTACGTCCATCGGCTGCTTGGGTGCGTGGTCAGAGTCCCAGTTGGCCTGTGTTGTGCTGAGTGCGGTGTGTGGTGTAAGGATGCAGAAAAAGGTCTAGAGGTCTTGTAGTATCAGCTTAGCCTCAACCTTTTGGCACCAATTAACCCTTGAAGAAAACAACAACCCTCTGGTAACCTCTGGCAATCTTTGGTGAACTCTGCAACGTTAGTTTTACGTCAAGAGCAAACAGTGCTTTGGTGTTTGTGCACACACTCACTAAGAGATTAGTTTGCTTATTATAGACATGAATAGGTTTAAGTTCTTAAACCACTTTTTAGTGCAGATAAGCTTAATTAAGCCTAGATGAAAGATTTGGGTTGAGACTGAAGTTAGTTTCCTCCTCTATGTACATTAGATTTGCATTATTAACAATTCAATCGGTCTGATTGGCATCATCAAAAGGATTGATCCAATCAGTCTTCCTCCTAATTTTTCAATTCATAAGAGATTGGACATGAGTGAGCTAAAACACAAATAAGACAATATCATGATGGAAAAACAGTCCTGTAATGAAGGAAGGCATTGCTATTTTCGCTCACAGTAAAGATACATATTACTCCCTAATTTGTCAGTTAAAGCATAGTTGTTTAATTTCTTGTGACAAAAATACTTACAGTAAAGTTTGCTCATGAAATGTAGATAAAGCCTAATGTCAAGAAATATTTTGTTACAGCTCATGGATAATTTGATCAATATTTGTTTACCAAAAAATTGTACAAACACAGCAAAGGCAACAAAGAAGTGATTCTCATAAAAACAGAAGGCAACAAAAAACAAATGTCACACACACACAAAAAAAGTCAAATAAAACTAAACGTGGAAAAAATGACCTCAAGTGATCTGAACTGTGTAGGCCACATAGTGGTCACATTTTTTAGGAACAAGGTAAAAGGCAGTTGTGTTAATTATAATGAGGATAAACTGGGCAAGTTTATTCGTCTAGGACATTTAAGCAATAGGACAAATCAAAGCCCTTTAGATAAATAAGAATCAATGTCAAACAATCAAAAACACTATTACAATGCAGTGCAGTAATAAAGAAAATAATGACAAGGTGGAATTCAGATTAAAATGAATGATGTTCCAGCCTTTCAAAGGTAACTCTAAATAGACGAAACAAAAAGTAAAAATGACCTTCAAAAACATTTCATTCAAACTGGAATGACTGTGCAGTCAGACTGTCAGATTTAATAAAACCAAGTAAAGAGGAACAGCTACCGTGCTGAGAATATAGCTATTTGTTTCTTTTCGTGACTTTGATTCACATTTCTTCTTCTGTTTTTTATCCTGTATGACTGCAGCAGGAGCCCTTAGCTGTGTCTTGAGAACACTACACAGATGTTTCGATAATTTGGCAAAAGAAAAAAAAGAAATCATAGAAGAAATTCGACTAGACAGAACTTCAAAATCAAGAGTAAAAGGAAAAAGAAAGTGTTTTGGGTGATATTTCACTCAGAAACATGTATCAAGTACGGAGAATAATAATATAAAAAAAAACTTTATACCCAGCATATGCAGTAACAGTCAAATATTTAGACAAGGTAATGAAAAAAGTAAACCGGTGTCCAAACTCTTTGACTGCTACCGCGTTTCTGTGGCCATTTGAAGGATCCAAAGTGTCAGCAAACATTTCCTGCTCCCTGGAGGAAAACCTAAACCCCCCGACACAGCCTCCAGCCTCCCGACCTACCTGTCAGCCCCCAGGAGACCTACTGTCACACACTTTGACAGTCTCTGTGGGGGTGTGTGTGGGTGTGTAGGGGTGCGCAGGAAGAAGGATGGGAGCTGGTCGCTTTGCATGAACATTTCAAATCCACTTCGCAGTGACAGAAATTGATATTTCTGACATTTCCTCTGTGTTGAAATTCAGATATTCTGTTTGCCGAAATATTCAGGTGGACTTGGGATATGCACCAACTCATATCAAATCAGAGAAAATAATCTCTTTAGAGCTCTTCATTCAAGGTGGAAAAACAATTTGTAAAAGTAACAAGTACCCTCAGTCAGACCTGACAATGAAATGAACCATTATACACACTATTATCTATCATTTACTACAGTTAATTTATATTAAAAACAAATTCAGTGTGTGCTTCTTCTCAAACCAAGCTGCAGCTCTTATTGCAAAATAGCATTACAATCCTCCTATTTTACTCTTAATTCAGTATTAACTGAAATGTATTGCTGATTCTTTCATCAAGTATGACATAAATGCATAAATATTTTGTGAAAATCCTTTCTTATTTCATTTTTTAAAGCTTTAGACATCTAAAATTGTACAAAAACCACTGGATTAAATACAATTGTGGGTATTTTTCACAGTTTTCGAAAAGAAAAGATTTCTTACGACTCTGGGCATCAGACATCAACTGGATTTTTTCCCCCTTGTATTTTTAAGGTTCAGGAGATATAATTCTGATTATTCAGCCGTTCTGTTTGTATCTTTACCAAACTAATTCTCCTTACATCATATTTTGGGTCATGTAAAGATAATTTTTCTCACCTTCCGAGTCGGTTATTACACTTTTCATCTCTACCCTGTCAGCCGGTGTTGTTATGGATCTGTTGGTGACGTTTCTGACGCAGTAAATTCAATGTTTTCTCTCCCAGCTGTCTGAGATTCAGTTGGGAGCCAGTTGATTCTCCTCGTTCCATTCGCAATTTGTATAAATGGGACGTTTGCTCCGCTGAACATGTTAGACACAGGAAAAAAACACTTCATGATTAATGCACAGAAATTGCATTGATTTTTTTTTTTTTTCATCAGGAGAAAAAGTCCTGGATAATGGCTTAATATTTGCATTGCTTTTACTAAACTTCCATTTAGTCAGCAGAAGTTTTACTTGAGAATCAACAAACGTCTTAGCAGATTGAAGAAGGGTGACGAGCAACAGAAGGTTTACCAACTGACAGAGGAGCAATGCAATTGAACATTTAAATGAGCCGATGCCTCTGAGCAGTAAAACAATAATTATACAAAATATTTAATCTATTAAAGAACATAAATACAAAGGATGTATTCCAATGAAAATAGTCATGTGAAAATACTTTTTTTTTCTTTTTTTGCAAATTTGTGACAATAAGTCTGAAAAGGCCTTTCCATCCATTAATCCATCACCTTCCGCTTTATCCAAGGTTGAGTCATGGAGGCAGCAGTTTAAGAAAAAAGGCCCAGACTTCCATTTCTCCAGCCACTTGGGAACAGAGGGGATCCCAAGGCATTCACAAGCCAACATAGTCCCTCCAATGTCTGGATATTCCTCTAGGTGTCTGTGGGACGTGCCTGGAAATCCTGACCAAGGAGTCAACCAGATGCCCCGACCAGACGCCTGAGCCACCTCTACTGGCTCCTCTCAGTGAGAAGGAACAGCGACTGTACTTTAAAACTCTCTAATTGATTGAGGTTCCTCTTCCTTCCTCTAAGGGACAACCCAGACACCCTCAGACTGAAAATCTTTTCAGGCGCTTTTATCTGCTGGACAGTGATAGGTATTTTCCTTTAACAGACAGAATAGTTTTATATTACTTAAAACAGGTTATTATTTGTGAAAGAGTAGATTCATTAAACTCTCAGCCTGTGATGTTTTTGTAAATCTTAAACATGTATCATTACAACACATTTAAATTTCCAGCCACTCTGGTTCCTCAAAGTACATTTTGTACTAGGTACTCAAAATGCTTTTTTACTTTGAACACACTTTTGTGTAACAAAGAAGAATTAAAAACATTCTTCTCAAAATGAATACTTGCTTTGAATACCTACAATATATTTTGATAGATGCCTTTCTTATTTCATATCAGAAACATGTTAGCTGAATGAAAACCAAACCTAAATTTAATAGGAGTATGCATCACTTTTGTCTCAATTGTACTTCTTACCAGCCTTTCCTTGCAATAGGTTGAAATGGATTGGAGAAAATTACTTCAATGTATCGATTGTTAAAGTGTGTACAGAAAATGAGAAATTTGGGTATGAAAAACACAAACTACAGAAATTCAGGAAGGCACAGAAATGAAATCAAAACTACTGACACTGTAAACAAAAATATTCTCAAACTGTCATGTAATTTCTTTTCCCACTTAATAAATAGCTGTTCAGTTTTTGTTAATCCTTTGGTTTCCTTATGATAAATTGTTGCAATGCAAAAATGTGCGCTCTGCAGTTTTATAGTTGTTCAATTATTTGTGTAATTGAGTGATAATAACACAGCGAAGCAACATCATCATATATTTATTTACATGTAAAGGAGCGAACTGAGAGCTGATCGCTCACATTTTAAAGCCAAAATAAATCCTTCACACGATCAAAAATAAGATGAACAACAACAAACAATTCATTCAAGTTAATGCGACACATGTTGTGTTATTGTCTTGCCACATATTGCCTCTGGTACTGTTTAGTTCACCGTGATTTGCCTCCATTTCTAAGGAAGACTTTATTTTACAAGGTGAAATATACCTTTTATCGTAAGCAACATATAATGTGCAGTCAAATTAACTATGATTGAGATGTATTGGCTTCTTCCTTTGATTTAAAAATGGACTGATCTGCTTGTTTTTTTTTTTTTTGTTTTTTTTTCTTGTTTTCCGGGATTACTTTACTTATTACTTCTTTTTAGTTAAGTTAAAGTGTTTAGCATTAAATATGACCCTTTCTCTCTGAAAACCTTCTGCTTGCTCTGCTCTGCATAATCCATTGAACCCAATTTTAACCTTTTAGAATACAAAAAAGTTTTCATTGGATGTCAAGTAAATTTTGTCCTTCTGAAGTCTTTTAAAGGTTTGAAAAAAACCTTTTCATTAGTAGTGTTGTTCAGATCTACAGCTTTGACGAGGTTGAATTTTGTCAGTGCAAACGTCCAGTGATGACTCAAATGCAGCTCTACACAGATCGCTCTACATGAATCTTGGAATAAAGTTTGGTTTGCAGTTTTTGGGGATTGTGTATTATACCAAAGCTGGAGTCTCTGGAAGTGAGACCTCAGCTGGAGCATGAAGACATGCCGACTTTATAAATATGATACATTTCTGTTATTGTCACAGTTGTTTATCAATGATATGGAATCGACACTGTTATAGACATACAATATGGAAATAAGTGATTGTTTTTTTTTTGTTGTTTAACCTGATGTGTGAATGATAAGTTGTTATTCCCCCCCAGCTACCCCCATCCACCCAAAGCGGGCAAGTTTGCTACCAGTTTTTCATTTCTCAACTCAGCATAAATGAATAACTAAATTTGGAAGACATGACAAAGACAGACTGGTTCAACCAGCTTATTTTTGCCATCCAGGACATAGAACAGTCTATCCAAAGTTTATTCTCACAGACGTTAAATTTAGTCATATAACAACTAAAACTCAGTTTTTACTGCATTTCTGAGAAATTGAAACAAACTTATAGTGGTTCCTTCTGTAAGCAAAAATAAAACTCAAACGATATAAAAATAGAACTATGTAAAGGCAGGGATTTCACAGACCAACACAATTTGTGCACAATTTTGAAGACCAATAAAAAGACAGATTATTTTTTTCTCAAAGGAAATCATCTGAACACCAAGAAAAAGACAAATATTGTTATTTAGAAATAAGATCACCTGTCTTTTTCACTGCTTTTCAAAATTGTTCTCTATCGTGTTGGTCTGATATAAAATCCCATTCTACCGGTTAAATTTTTTGGTTCCAGCATTACAAAATATGAAAAGAAGGATTAATACTTTTGCAAGGCACCCGGTATATGTGGTATTGTTCCTAAATATTTGAGGTTATAATTTGCAAATTTAAGAAAAACAGCAAAGTTGTCATTTCTATGTGATTTTATGGAGCTCAGGGTGTGGCGCCCAGATTTATATGTTACTACTAAGAAACTAAAAATCTTCATAAAATTGGTCTTTGGCACAAATTCCTTCAGTGATTTATTGGGTTTTATGTCCAAATTTGTATAGAAAAATGCAGATTTTGGTCTTAATAGCATGGAAATTTTACAGTATAGTAAAAAAATATATATTTTTTTCAATTAGAAAAAAAAAGTGCAGAAAAGAATATTGAATAATTTTTGTCTTTACATGAAGTCCACATTTGTAACCTACATGTTGGTTGGTTATATTTATATAGGGGGAAAAAAAACTGCTAGTGATGCCTTGTTTTTTTGTACAGTTTTATGTACATGCAAGTGTAGGTTTTTAAAAGATGAAGATGAGGGGAACTATATATATTCAAAACCGTGAAGGAATCCAGAACCTGTAGGAATATATCATCTAAAGTACCGTAGGATCTATTGTAACGTAGGAGAGAGGAGTAAGGCTCAGAGTGGAGGAAGACAGCGTTCCTCCTCCTCCAATCATTCATCCACTCCTAATTTTTCCATTTTCGTTCTGGAACATTGTTACTTTTCTGAAACTGATCTCTTGTTTTTGATGTCTTTTGATTTTCTTAGAGGACGTTTGGTGATGTGTTTGATCCTCATCTGTTCTCTTTCTATTGGCATGTTTGAATAAAAAATGTGGTATTTTATTTTTGCTGAGCAAATCAAAGAAATATCTTGTAATTACTCCTTCCTTATAGCTTTACAATAAAATCCATTCAGTCGAAGAAAGATGATGAGTGCGTCTTTTTTTTCCACTAATGTAGGCTGGGAGCATGGGCAGTGTCCAACTTTATCAGTTGCCATTATATAGACTGATAATACAATAACTAACATATTTAAAACATCTACAATATTTTGGCTCATTTGGGGATTATACAAATCCCTCTTCCCCCATCCCTCCTTCAAATTTTAAAAAAGCTAATAAAACTAAAATACAGTTAAAAGATGAGGTATTAGTGTAAATGTTACACTACTCCAATGTCTCTACTACAGCTTAAAGCTGTAACAGAGACAGTTGTTTGTATTGATTTAAAGGAACTCAGTGTTTCAGCTTTTCTGCAGTTCTCTGGAAGTTTGTTCCACATTTGTGGTGCATAGAAGCTGAATGCTCCTTCTCCGTGTCTGTAAAAGCTGATGGGGTGTGGTGACTCTTTATTGCTTCTCCTTTGGTCCAGAAATAGTTATGTCCATGTTGGTTTTGTGGTCCAGCAGAACCAGTAATGTGGTTCTTCCACAGTTTACATTCAGAGATCAGTTAACACTTTGACATAGGCAGTCTCAGGTTTGTGGTGAGCACAGCGTTCGGACTGAAAGACATCAATAGCAATAGCAACAGCAACTTGTCCAGATTTCAGCAGTGGTTTGATAACTGATGATTTTAAGGCCTGGAAAAAACACCTGATGAGAGGTATGAATTTATTAATTGAAGCAAATCAAACGCCATCACAGGTAAAAGTCTGTATTTGTGTTGTGGCAAAGTCTAAAAAACATGAAAAAACGTAAACATGGCCTTTCTGAAAACTATAAAGTCAGTCTCCATGGATAGATCAGGCTTTCAAACACACCATCTCCACCAGATGATATAAAATGTGGATGCTTTGGATCTAAAATCTGATTTTCAGTTAAACTCTGAACAGTTTTCATTGTCTGCACATACATTTGCGGCTACAGGCTCTTAGTGTCTTACCAACCCGTCAGCAATGCTTAGAAATCATCTCTTCTCAGTCTTTTTTTTTTTTTTCAGTTTATTGGATTCCACTTCAGGAAATTGACTGGTGAATTCTCACGTTGTTCCCTGAAGCGAGGCGTCACCCAATCACATTTCAATGGAAACAAACTCCGATGTGTGGCTGCAGTGTACAAGGAATATCAAACGCACTCTGAGGAAGGCGTTTATGACACTCTGCTTATAGCGCTGTTGCATCGCATTACAGCAGTAAATTGAAATTCGGGGCAAAATGATTATATTCATTGCCACACAATATTTCTGGGAACAATAAATGAAAAATATTATCAGGGCTTGTTTTGAAGCAGATGACACAGTTGCAGCAGGTTGCTTTTCTCTGCCTTCTTTCCCCCAAAGGTTTCATCACTTTAATCCATTTCCTCGTCCACGTTTATTTAAGTTGTTTGTCTGCTCTTCTCCCGTTTTATCCATAATTTTGTTTCCTTCCTTTGCATGTCCCCCTTGTTTTCCTGGTTAGTTTTTTTTTTCTTCTCTACTTTGTGTTTATATTATATTTTATCAGTTATTTCATCCCTTTCTCCCCTTGTCCATGTACATTTACACACTTTCCTGCGATATTGTTGCTTCATTTCTTCATCCTATTTTTCATTATTGTTTTTCACCTTCCATCACTACTTATTTCCATACTTCATTTAGTTTTCTAGTCTTCGATCTCTTCAAGTCCACATTCAACTTGCATCTTTCCTTTTTCTTCATCTTGAATTTTCCTACGAATGTTTTTCTACCCTTTATGATTTTTTAATTTGATCAGATTTTCCCAAATTAGATTCTTCTAATTTTTCCATTACTTTCTTTTTTGTGTCATATCCTCTTCACTTTGAATCAGTCTTGTGAGGTCCTCCGCCCATTCCTCGTGTTGTTTTTGCTTTCATAAGCTTAATTTATATTCCCTGATTCTTTATTTTCTTCTCTACTCTTGTCCTTTTACCAGAGTTTTGCTTTTCTCTGTGATCTAATTCTTCTTTTTTCTTATCTTACCTTGTTTTTACTCTCTAGTTTGGAGCAGTGGGTGGGCATCAGGGACTCAGTACTGGATTGGTGCAGTCAACTTGGCAGAGCAAACTTTCTGTGTCAGCCTGAGGGACCACTTATCCTACGCTGCTCTTCTTTCATGCGGGGTCCCACAGGGCTCAGTTTTAGCCCCTACCCTGCTTTGTACTGTATTTTGTACCTTTTGGCTGCATACTGGCAAAGCACGGTGTGTCATTTCCATGTTGTGTTATGGGTAATCAGATAAATATTTTTAAATATTCTACAAATGTATAAAGTGTCATTGACAAAAATGTCTTTAAGGCCGGAATGGTTCTCAGATTTTTAATAGCTGAATGAGACTAAGACTAATGTGATGTTATGTGTTAGCACAGCTGACACTTCCCTAGTTGATATGGATTTTGAAAACCAACAATGAGACATTTTGAAGTTAAAGTGGACGGAGATGTTACATGTGACAGATCAGGACAGTTGTCAGTTCCAGCTTTTGTCAGTTTAAGCAACCTGAGAAAACATAAATGGCTAGCATTTGAACAGTACTTTATCAAGTCCAAGGACTCCAAAGTGCTGTACACTGCATTTAACCACTCACATGTTGGTAAACTACATTGTAGCCACAGCTGCCCTGGATCTGACTGACATAATAAACTTCACAAGGCCAGCAGGAAATACTGGTGAAAAGTCTTGCCTGCGCAAGGAACAGACCAGTTACATGATAAAACCCTGCAGCTTGTACACAATTCCTTCAGTTTAGCTTCCCTACACTGACTGCTCATGCAGTTTTGAATTTCTTTCTGAGCTGCTGCACCAGTCCTGGCAACCGCTCAGGCAGGAAACTAAATGTAAATGGACAAGAGCTCTCAATAGTTTGTAAAACAACGGTATAAGTGCTTATATCATTAACATTTTAGATCCCAAAATTCTAAACATGTTTTAAGCATGAAACATCCATTCACTGTATTTTTAGATCCTCCTTTTATATTCCTGTTTTTGTACTATATATTGTAAACATATAATATACTATTTAGCTTTATAAAAAGACAATTTGATTAGAAAAGTATAAGATACGGATTGACTGGTTCTCCTCGACTCAAAAAGACAAATAGCTAAAGATGGAAATACATAACCAACGCTATTAAGCTCTTGTTCATGAGCATAAAGATTACTAGTCAGGAAAATACATTCTTTTACAATGGTTTTGGTTTTAATGTGCCATCTGTGTGCACACATCATCTGCTGATGCACATAAAATAACTTTTTAACATCTCTATTACACCTGATGTAATTCTGACAGTGCATTCAGATCAGTCACACTTGTACTGATCATTGCTTATTTTTTTTTAATTTTTATAAAGAAGGCTATTTTGGCCTTTTGTTTTTCATGGAACACAATGTTAGAAATGGAAATGGCTTGTTGTTAACTATTATTAACAACAAGTCTGGAGATGGCTGATTTTAGAATTGGATGGTTGTGGTGATTTCATTTCTGTAGTTCCATAAAATTTTGAAAAAAAAAAGATACTTTTATAAATTAAACCACTTCTGCTCCAGTTTGCTCTGCCTTTTGGTCATTGTGCAAGGCTTTGATTTTAATATTTGATTTCATTTTTATTTTACTTCTGTTGTTTTATTTCATGTGCAGTTTTTGTTCATCATAATATTTTTCATTTAGGTTGTATTTTACAAATTGTTTATGTTACGTATTTTATTATCAATTTTTTTATGTATTTGTCTGCATTTTGATTTGTTCAAACCGCCCACACCCCTAGCTCAACACTCGGGATGAGTGAGTCAGATGTCATGATTGGGCACCAGGGAAGTGTTGGGGGTGTCCCATCAGCCTGTCAGTTTCCAAAACCACACACACACACAAACACGTCCCTCACGCCCACCCCCACACACACACCAAACAAACAAACAAAAATAAAAAAAAAACAATTAAAGAAAGCATAAAAAGTCCTGCATGTACAAACACATATATGCTCAGTCAGCCCCCTCCAGGACCTTGTGCAGGGTGTAAAGCTGACATGCATTCATCTCAGACAACTGTAAAACTTTTAATCATCAATTTTTACCTGAACTTGTTCTTGTCCCTTGAATCTTTATTCTTCCCTCTGTTTTGCTTTTGTATTTGTTGGTGTTTTTGTTTTTTTTCTTTTCTCCAATGCCCATCATTGTATGTGGTTACAGAGGAAATGTAATTTGAGCCTAAAAGAGGAAATAGATGACTATATAATATTGCAAGATGAAACCATATTGATTCTCTGTGGTCGAATCAGGTCACAGCAGTAGGAGAAAGCATAAAAAACAATTAGAGCCAAAGAGTAGAGCTAATGGAGGAAATCAATATGCCAGAGGAGCAATAAGGTCACATTTGTGGACTAAAAAGGATTAAATCTATAATAAATATACATCTACGCTGGCATTTGATGAAATAGTAACCAAACACAAAGTGTCAAAGTTTAAAACCTTTACTTTTGCTACTTCATGTGTGACATTTTGCTTGTTGGCTCTCTTTGCTAATGAAATCAGTTTTCATATTTTATCTTAAACGTTTGAGATTCCAGATTGTAAAACATTCTATGAATCTAAAAACTGTAAAAACTAATAACCCTTCCTTCAGAGTAGCTTTAGGGTCACTGTTGCTGATCCCTAACACAGATAAAGCAAAGTTAAACTATATATAACTTAGAAGTCCAATAGTAGCTAATTTTCGTTTTTCTTTTTTGTTCAGGTAACAATTCTGGTTTAAAAATTAAACTTGAAACATGTGTGTAAAACCTGCTTCATATGCTTTTAGATCTACATATTGAGTTGCAAACTCCATTTGGCAGAATAAAATGCAATAAACATTATGTTTAAAACAGAGCTTTTAAAAGCAAATTGTTGATAATCAGACATACACAGTGTGAGATGATGCTAATCCACTGAATTCAATTAGTTTTCAGGGTTTTTACGCATCTTTGCTGGAGTTGCTAATTATAAAAAATGGTGCTATAGCTGGAGTGTTGTTTACTTACACCACTGACATCTGCTGCAAAGCACAACATATCTATGTTCTCCGTATTTTTGCAGGATGATGGTGGAGAGGGAGGAATAAACCATCAGTAAACTCCTTCTAACTATAGAATCATGTCTGATAATGACAAAAATCGCTGACAAATAACCAAGCAGTGAGAATCTGAGTCTATTTCATTATATGAAAAAACATTCTGTATTATGTGCCCCTGAAGCTAAAGGAAATAATTCATATTAACATAAATAAGGAAATAAAACACAATAATTATTTACAGACAAGAAACCAGGGAAATAATCAGTTGAAAAGTTTTCCAAAAATGTTTTGTTCTTTTCATCAGAAAGACCACGTCATTCTAAATCCTTAAATTTTCTTCAATCAGACTGCTAAAATTTTGAGGACTAGTCGCCTTCACACTTCTGCTTGTGTCATAGAAGAGCAGAAAGGTGGAGAGGCGGAGCCCGCTGTTCTGTGTTTGGGAAGTTATTTTTTCAGCTTGGAAAGCAGGCAATAGGAAGCCAAGGAGACATCTAGAGTTTTGTGTAATTAGTATTAGGCAGCCTGTCAGGCAGACGGGAGGTGGGAGGTGATGTATGGACAGAGAAGTTGGAGAACTGAGTAGATATGGTGGAAAGGTAGAAGTCTGCTGCTTCAAATGCAAGCCTCTGTCATCACTCTATGAGGGTGTGATGATGTAATGTGGGATGTCTTCAAAAATAAAGATAGTCAAAGTTAAAGGAACGATGGAGAAAATTCAACAGTGGGAAAAAGTTTTAATATACAACTAATTTATAAACATTGCAGCAGACTGGAGACTTTTAAAATGATTTTTTTTTTAAAATGATGTGAGAAAGTATAAGGAATAATTATTCAAGGCTATTGATTTAAACTGTTTGCTTAAGTGATCAGTCTTTAAAACGTTAATCTAAACAGAGAGAGGAAGAGAGATATAATTTAACCATTAGTGGTTAACTTCTGGCTGTATCAGATTGGATGCAAGATAACATGGATAAAGCTTGATCCAACATAAAGAAGATTAGTTATTCAATGAACACAGTGCTTGTGATAACATCTTCACAACAGTCTTGTGTAGCACTTTGGTCAGCTATATGTAGTCCGTTCCACTGGATGACAATACTGTGTGCCTTAGTTTAGCCTTGGGAACTGAAAGACGTTGTAGCTGCTCATATATAGCAGGGGTGGTGGATACAAACTAATTTTATGAGATATCAGGATTCAGACTCAGATGGTCCTGACTTAATTTGCAAAAGTCTAAACTAGAATATTTTAATCTTAATTTATAACCTAGTCTTTAAGAAAGAAGAACACAGAACGTAGACCCAGAAGCCTCTACATCTAAAAAAGAAATATTTGAACAAGAAGCATACCATATACAAGCTGTGCAGCTCTAATAAGAAATATTTCTAACCTTGACAAACACAGGGAACCATAGTACACGGCACCAGCAGGAGGCAGAAAAACAGCTGACCACCTGCCACCATAAACAGAAAGACTATTGAGCTAGTGATGTCAAAGCTTCCCCCTAGACTCAAAGCTACTTTAAAAATTCAATGCAATTCAACTCCTGTGACCACCGAGTTATTTAGAATCAGAGCTTTCACTGAAACGGTCATCCCCGCACACTACTCCATCAAAACAACACAATTGTTTAAAGCATTTATAATCACTCTAACATAATGTATGAACAGTTAATTTCACAGAATTGTAGGCGATAGTATCCATTTATTTTCTGATGTAAAAATAATATTAGCCAATGTGTTTTACGCAGCTAACAGGATCAGTGAATCTAAATTACATATGAGCTATTAATTAGTTTTGAATGAGCATGCACAGTGGTCCACAAACATTTTTCAGAGCTGGTGTTGTATCTGCTTTGATATTTTTGTGTTATTGTTCATTATAATCCTCCAAATTGCTTAATCTTACAATATGTAGGATCTTATTTTTGTCTTGATCCATGACTATTGATCAGGGATGGAACACGTATTGTAAATTTAGAGCTACACCTTCTGGCTCTGCTCTAGATTGAAACAAAAAGTCTGGAACTTAAACTTTATTACAGAAAACGAGCTCCTAA
Organism: Xiphophorus maculatus; assembly: GCF_002775205.1. Lineage (NCBI taxonomy): Eukaryota > Metazoa > Chordata > Actinopteri > Cyprinodontiformes > Poeciliidae > Xiphophorus > Xiphophorus maculatus. The sequence goes on along the minus strand of NC_036465.1, from coordinate 12,752,621 downwards.
AAGTCTGTGAGTCCATCCATCTTGTCACCCATCTTACTATTTATTCTATTCAAGACATCAATATAGAAAAAGTTTTGTCAGAGACTGACCCCTAAGCTAGGAGCTTTTTTTGTTCTTTTAAAGCAATTATTGCTGACTTTGAGAAGTCGACTCCTGCTTCAGACTTCTCCATACTAGGCATGCTCCAGCAAATGCTGAAGATCAAAGCTTGAAGATGGAACCATAATCAGATAATTTGGAAAAAGTAAACAAAAACCCTACGTTTCACAACGCAGAAACCCTCCTCTCCATGACTACAACTTGAGATCCTGCTAGAGATGGGCCGATCAGAATTTCCAGTTTCTGTTTTTTGTTAAGCTTTGACCCTCAAATAAAGCTTACAGTTTCGGTTTTCTGTTTTCCATCTTTTTCAGCCTTCCTGCCATGAGAAGTCATTTTTTTTATATTGCTGCTGAGGCAATGTCATGCCACCGTGTGAAAGTGCAGTTGCTGTAAAGCAGCATTTTGCCAATATTTGAAGAAAAGGACAGAAACAATTCAGTTTACATTTTAATGTCTTCAGCTTGTTATATTTTTGACTAAAATTACCAGCATTAATGAAACGGCAATCTCATGAGTCACACACATACATGAAGTATCTTGATCCCTACCTAAACTGTTAACATGAACTTTTCAGAAACATCTCTATATACTTTTATGTGTCACTACAGAATTTGTCAAAGCTAGAGCAGCTTAAATTTGTTGTTCTCAGTTCAGCCTCCCGTTTTTCTGCTTAAAGTATGGCTACCCTAACCATGAACATCTCAACATGATGTAGAAAATAGTTTCCTCTAAAATAACTTCTCACCTCTCCAGGCTTCAGCTCACATCTAAAAAAATAAATAAAAAACAGCTCACCAAAATTGCTGATATTAAATATTTTACCATTCTTTTATTCCCCAAGCTGATTCTAACCCTCATGGTACAGCAAACATTACATGTAAAATCTCTTGTTTTTTTTTCCTTCAGACTACTTCCTCTTTCTTGCCCAAACCATTGATAGTGCTCCAACTAACACAAGGCATTGCTTACTTTGGTTAAGGAAGTGGTGTTTAATGACCAGTCCTGAATGATTAGTATCCTGCATGTTTCAGGTCTTTCTGTGGCACCTATCAGCACAACTCGATGATGAGTTTTACCACTTTAATCAGCTGCATTTAAAACCGTCAGAACTATATCCATACAGGACTGCAACTGAGCATTCATGGATGGTTGTTTAACTTTTGTTTTCAATTCATCTTATTAGAGGTGGTAGAAAAAAACATCACAATTTAGACCACCCTCGTTGGATGTCATATGTATTTAATGTGTTTGAGCATAGAAAAAAATATCCTCCTGAGACCCAGCAATACATTTTTGTCCTCTGTGGAGCACATAGGTTTTTTGTTCATAACTCTGAAACCATACATGCCACTGTGTTAAATCCTGTTGGTCCTTAGAGAGGACATCCTGGGCCTTGAAATGTGTTCATATTTGCCACAAGAGAGTCCCGATGTCCTCTCCAAAGGACATACTCTAAAAAATAAATAAAAACATGTTTTGAAATTTTTTCAATTGTAGTGATGTTTTTTCACTCCAAAGAGTCATGTAGTGTAAAAAAAAAGAAATTAAAAACTTTATTTTCTCTGGGTCTCAGGAGGATACAGGACAAGGATAAGAATTGTAAATATATTTAAACAAAATAAAGAAAAGTGAATGATATAACAAGAACCCAGGAGCACTTTCAAGTTTATTCTCTTCAATGAAACTGAAATTGTTGTAAATATATCCTGCTGCCTTCACAAGTAAACTATAACATTTTAAGAGCATACATACCTATTTTATAGTGAGGCTGGGTTAATACAGTTAGTTGTGTATAATCTTTTACAGATGTAACAACTAGAAGCAGTTTGTTAAGAACAAAAATAACATTTGATTTGAACAAAGCACTTATAGTCTTGCAGAAAGTTTACTTGCAATGGCTTTTCCACACCATTGGAGTAATTAGATGGTATTGCTCAGTTCTACTACACTCACTGTTGTTCAAAGGATTTAGATTTTTTTTACTCTTAAACAAATAAATGGATTTTGTTCGTCCAGTTTACTTCTTCAAAAGCTCCACACTCTATTGTTATGCTTGTAAACTCTTCCTACATGAAGTAACCAATTGTCTACAAAAAGGCATATCAGCTCTGTTTTCATTTCTGCAGCCATTTATCTTAAAGGAGCAGCATTTTAAAGGGGCCTACAAGGGTTTCATTAGATTTTCAGCTAGATTCTTCTTGTTCCTGTCAAAGGACACCGAGCTGTGGAGACACATATCTGAACCACCAGCTTCTCTTTCTGAAAGCACGTCCTTTTTTTTCTTTCTTTCTTTTTTTTATAGTGTTGCATATGTGTGAATTAATCCAGAACCTTATCAGAACGCTTGCAGCCACAAGTGTTCCCATTGAAATGCACAGAGTGATGTTTAATCATTAGCAGGGAGATCTGTGGTGGCCGAGCTAATCTCCATTTTAACATTTCACACAGCGCCTGCAGTTATGTGCTTTTTTTCCTCCCTTCTCCTCCCTTCCACAGAAATGGCGAACAATACCTCCTATTTTTTCTCATGCCAGTGAAGAGGCATCGAAGCACCAGTCATCAGCGTGAACAGCAACTAACAAACTTGACCTCAGCAGGTCCATGCAAATACACCACGAGAAGCAATAATAGAGGCTGCTGCTGATGACACACGACCCTCACTTTGACCCTGATCCATCCTGCGGAAAAGAAAGGAGCTGAATTTAGATATGTGCAAAGTTTTGAATGTCACATGCAAGATAAAGTGAAGCTGCCAAAATCAAAAATAAAAACAGAGGCACAGGTCACGACTGCAGACAGGTTAGGCAGTACAGTAGCCGTACTGTCTTCTTTCTCACCATTCGTTTGAAATGAGTGCAGAATCTGGTGTTTCGTTGCCTGAAAGAAAAAGTGCATGCACCAAACTAGACAGAATATAACTGGGCAACATTTGTTGCTTTAAAATATCTGCTGTATTTTCCTGCATGCTAAAATGAAAAACGTGGAAATGAGCGTTGCACACTGATGAAACCTCATATCATATCACAGCTGTGACTGAATGGAGGGGCTTGTTGCCGACAGCAAGCTAGATGCTTCATTTCTTCCAATCAGGAATACAGATCCTCTTGACCACAGTTCCAGTTGTACTGTGTGATCAACCATCCCAGATGTGTCAAAACCCAGAGAAAATAATGTTACAAGATTCATTTTAGGTTTGTGTTTTTGCGGTCATACATTACCCGGCCGCAACTTGCTGCTAATTGGTGTCTTGTTACCTTCTATGCCTCAATTCTTAATGACAGATATTCTTCAGCGCTTCGGAAACAATACCAATAGATATTGGCCTGTATTCACATGATAGCTTGACAGTAACAGGTTTGTATACAGTTTCACTGTAGACCTAAGAAAATTGTTTCATATAAAACCCCAGGAAGTTAGAGTTTTCCAAACTTTCCAGAACAGCTCAACTTGAACACCAATGACCAAACCGTTATTGGCATTCTATGTCAGCAAAACCTCCCTTTTTTCCAATTGGTTTGAACCTCAGGCATTTTAATCAAAGATAGGCACCTTATTGAATTTAGAGTTGCTGCGCATGTCAAAAAAATGAAACTAGTGTACCTGATAAAGTGGCTGGTGAGTGTCACTTTATTGTAGAGTTTGGCAAATGATACCCAGAGTAATTTCCTGTTCACATGGATCTATTAGCTATGGACAAATTATGGTTCGTTATGTGATATCTGTAGTATCTAAGATCACACCTGTCCAGTTTTGGCTTATTCCCCTAAAAAATTTTTTTCAGATTTCTTGAAACATTTAATCGTGTTCTACACTTTTCTGCACACAGCATGATTAGTACGCAGCATATTTAGAACTTTTATCTGAGTTTATGAGAGTAAATAAGCAGCGGGGAATTCAGCAGAAACATAAATATGCTTCCTTTTATTACATGAAAGCCTGTCTGATAAATGAAAAGAACAAACCGATGAAAAGCAGAAGGTGGAGCATATTTCTACATTTTGGACAGTGTTGTCACCCTCCTCCATGCCTCCATGCGTTCGCAGCCTCTCTCCATCACTGTCGGCCCCGGGGCCGGCCGCTCAGGAGCCTGCTGAGGAGAGAAAACAGAGGAACGACGCAACACTGGAAGGAGGTATGAATGGATGGATGGATGAATGGATGGAGGTAGGAGGTAGTTCTCCTCGGGGCCTTTGGAGGAAGTGCTTGTATCAATCACTCGACGGGGGGAGGAGGTTATTCTGAGTGATGATATTGTGCTGTAGAAAACGCCTCCTCCTCTCTGCTGCAGTTCTCCTTCTGACCCCACAGTGCTAATTTTCCATCTTTTATCTCAGACTTTTTCCATCCTTCTTCAAGACTTCTATATCTCTCCAATAACAGCATTTCAATCTGCTTGATGGCCTTTTATGCTTATTTAGATCTCTTACGTCTGAGAAGAGTTTCTAACCACCATGATGTGGTTAATGATGGCAATCAATTGTAGCTGGGTATCATTTTTATCCTGACCTCAGTAGGAGAAGAGGCGTGAGGTGTGGCCTTATCCACTGACCTTCCAGTTGGGCAGCAGGAGGTGGGTGGAAGCTCGTTATCTGCTGGCATGATGTTACTCACAGCTAACCTTGGAAGAGAAGGTAGAAGAATGACAGTGTTTCCCAAATCTTTGTGGCATTATAAGCCTAATAAACGAAAGTCCAGTGACAATCCACCCAGAATTTACATGGAATTAAGATTTCTCAAGTCACTTCTTATTATGCTTTATGATGCTGCACTATATACCTAAGGCTTCCTCACATCCCTTAGTTGAGATTTATAAGTTTTTGTTAGTAAACTGCAGCTAAGAGTGGCATGTTGGGTTCACCAATTCTCAGAAACATCCATAAGATTTACTAATATCTAAAATCCTACTGCTTGTAAATGTGTTTGTTTTTTTTTGTCCTACCATAACAAATGTATATTAATTTTTATATGTCATATTCCTACCATAGCTAATATCTTCTGAGACTTTAACTAGAACCTTAGGTTTGGTCAGTTGGGACTGTAGACTGAAGATGAGACTAAATGTATGTCAGTGAAGCAACGTCAAACGTTTTCCCCAGAAAACTTCAATTTGCCCTGATCATTCCTTGTGTGTATATTTACTCATGCATCATTTGATTTGATTGCTACACGATTATTAGATTCTAACTTTTAAAACTTGAGGCAAAAGTTTAATTTCAGGTTGCCAATAATGAAATATTGCAACCAGGGACAGACAAATGACATTGATTTTAAAGTTTACTGAGTTAAGAAGTAACAGAAATATATGACAAATTTAAAGAGCACTCATTTAACATGTTAAGATATGTATAAATGGACATATTTAGAGGTCATAAACATAGCATTTGTAGGTTTTTGCAACCTAATGATGGAAAAATTATTTCAGCAACATCTAAAATCATTATGAAGGCCTTGATCATAGTGTTAGGCTATGAATACATGTCATATTCTTAAAATACTAAATTCTCTCAAGAATAGTTTTTAGTGTTTTGTTTTGTTAGAATATGTTTAGAATAATGTTTTGCTATTAGATTTAAATTTAAACACCAAAATGATTATTTGCTATCAGTGGTTATGTGATAACAGGATATGTTTTTCTGATATCTACTTTTTCTTTTTTGCCAATTGATTATAAAATGCATTTTTAAAACGTATGCTGAATTAAATTGAAATATCTGCACCAACAGATTGTAAAATCATAAACTTATAAAAAACTACATGAAATCGGATTGTCTTTTGTCAAGAAAGTTTTTCTTTTCATGAAAATACATTTGTTGTTGCGAAAATGTATGGGAAACATTACATTTAATGATGGAAAAATCCATCACTTTTCATCTCTATGTTGCCTGTCTCTGCTGAAACTTTAATTGATGCGACTCAGTGGACGTGAGGTGGTCTTAGAGGTCATCACACATCCTCCTCACTGAGGGAACATTGGTTCTGGCACTGCTCCAAGCTATGGTAATTTTCCTCTACACTTGTTTCATCCTTATTTCCCTGATATGATGAAACTCCCTGGATCAAAAGTTTGGTGTTTTGGGTGAGTTGTAAGACCCATCGTGCCAAACAGACATTGGCCTCATTACACTTTCATCCTCCCTGTCTTCATTTTAGATTTAGCTGGAATCCAAAAGCCACAAAGTTCTAGCACGACAAACTTTTCCCTAATCAGAGCATGTTAGTTAAAAAGAAGACAAAGTCCTCTGATCAGAACGAGTAACAACTTTTTCCAAAGATAAAAGGCACACATTGATGTACTAAGTTTTTTGCTTTATAATTTTTTTCGTCTCTGTATAATAAATAAAAACTATTTTAACTCATCCTCACTGTTTGTTATTTGGATATATTTCAAGTTATTTTAAAGTCTTCCATCAGGTTAAATATAATTCTTATCACATTTGAAACCATGCGCAAAGAAACTATGAAAGTTGTCTGAGGTTTTGATCACATAATGGAAATTTAAATGTCATAGGAATGTTTCTCTTCTTTCTGCTCCATGAAGGTAAGGCTACTTACATGTGTGGAGGTTAGGGTAAGAATTATGGTTACTCTGACATAACACTGTACGAGTTATCCTTACAGATTTTAATACTTAGTTGAGCATCTCAGCAGTTTCTCTGGAGTTCTCCTTAGATGAGGATCACTCAATTTAGACAAAATAACACACCTTACACGTTTTTTCCCCCATACTAACAGCCAATGTCTAATATCATATATACAATATATTACCAAAACCCACTACAGTTTTTATGAAGCGTATTATTCAATGGGTAGACCTTCAGCAATGTGCACTCAGCACACTGCTGAGTGCACAGCTCAGTTTAACAAGGGCCCAGCAGTAGTCAGTCCATCAAACAATGACGCTGCTGATGCTAAGCACACTCCAACCAGCCAGTCATGCTCATCACTCCATGGTATTTTCACAGTGAACAAGTTCAACAGAAATTGTGTAAATGCTAAAGTTCTTAGGTGCTTAGGGAAAAAAGAGAAGAAAAGCAGAGGATGCAAAATGTGAAAAGCATCAAAGTAATTAGGTATCTGTTGTGAATCAAAACATGTTGCTAGCTTAATATGTGTTTGTTTTTACATATTTATTAAGTGTCACCATGTTGCTACAGAGTAATGTAAGACAGATAATCTGTGAAAAGACTGAACTCCTTGACTTCCTCTCAGTATTACTATTGCACTGCTCTCAGTCAAAATCAACCAATCAGAGCCAAAAGGAGAGCTTAAACACTGCCAATCAACCTTCTGTATGTGCTGCTAAATGAGCTAATAATGGTGGAACAACTTACCATTCCAGGAAACCTGTTTATCTGTTGCACACTGCAGATTTAATTAGAGCAGAAACAAGAGAGAGCATAACATTATATACAGCATGTGAAAAATTTACAAAAACTGGTTTGCTTGGGAAGATAACAGAATAAACACAGCTAATTAAACAAATAGCAAGACTTAGCATCAGTGACTCCCCCCTTAGTGGAAATTAGAAAGTAAAGGGCATTATGTCTCTTTTTAAGTAGAAAAATAATGTGATAAAGTTTAAGGCAAACAAACCAGCTAATAAAATAGAAGAAATATAACGACAAGGATACAAGCCACAATTTTATAAAAAAATAAATAAGTAAATGCTCTAGAATGATCCCAGTGTTTTCATTTCTTTGGAAACATGATATTCCACAAACATGCACACACACACACACACACACACACACACACACACACACCCCTACATACCCATTCTGAGTCAGAATGCTCTAGAGAACGTGCAATCTGTGCCATTTTCTCCTGTAGTGAAATATTTGAATTCCCCGTGACAGCTGCGGGTGGTGGCAGAATTTACCTTCACATCCAAACCGGAGCGCCTCGGCTGCCGGCCGAGCCTGGAAAACTGCTCTAATAAGCAGAGCTGGCTGCCGAGGCAATGCTCAGTAAATATTGCGCTTACCAATCAGAAACCTCACTGACTGCCTCTAAACATCAGACTGGAGGCAGTTATATGGCTGCATGGCCTCATTCATTCTGCTTATAATAAGTCATTATTCTCTAACATCCAGCAACAAGCTGAGACTCTGTGATGAAACTCTTCCTCTCTCTGCCTAGAAGTCAAACTTTTACTATTACATTTGCAGTCTGGACTGATTGAATTCAATTCCCTTGGACTTTATTGTATCTGCTTTCTACTTATAACTCTTAGTAGTTGGTGACAATCTACACTTCCAACAGCATAATGAGATAAGGTGTTTTTGTATAGATTTGAGTTATTTCTCTTTTTGAGCCTTAGAGGTCCAAAACTCGGTTATTCAAAATATGTATAAAATAAATGTAATCTTTTGAGGCTCTGCATCAGATACATTTCCATCCCAACCCTCTTTGAGTTGTAGTGACTTATAGACAGACCATAAGATCCTGGAAACTGTGTTGGGGTGATGATGCAGATGTTGGTAGGACCGAGAATCAGATTAACACCTCACAGCCTGCTGCTTAACGTCATCAATCTCTGGGGCTATCCTCGTCTTCACTCATTATTTTCGGTGTCACCAGAGCCATTTTTATCCCCTGGGTCAACACCAACATCTGCACCAAGTCATCTGTGTCGTCATTGTTTCTTTTGTTGCTCGTCTTTCAGGCTGCTTGAGCAGCCAGAGCTTCAGACTACAATAAAGTTATCCAGCTTTGCCTTAAGCTACCAAAGTCTCACCTTAAGTTTCCAAGCTCTACCTGCAACCAGCAAGAAAACTGGAAATCGCAGCCTCTGCTGTGTCAAGCTCAATGTAAACCTTTGTCATATGTGCTTCTTTTGTTCCTGCTTTAGTTAAGGGTAGGTAGGGGAAGGAGGTCTGGAAAAAATGTGGATGCACTCTTCAAGACACATCCGAGAAGGTTCTTCAATGTTGCTACACTCCTGTATCTCAGTTCTTCTGGATTCTCAGTTGTTAAGTTTTATTATTGATTTTATTTTCCCCTTGTACAATTCATCAGCACATGTTAAATGTTTACTGTAAGTAAATGGCTCCAACCACCTAAAACTTCTCAATTTAGAAAAGAATCAGGTTTCTTCCTCTGAGTTATGGATTTGAATTTTTTATTGCTACTCTGTTATTATTAGTGACAAATAAAATCAAGTTGGTTGTAGGTGTTTGGTAAAAACATTATAGCACAGAGTCTGTCTTGATTGATACATTTGTGCAAAACGCTTATGATTTATACCATGTGAAATTGTACTATTAGTGTCATTTATTAAAACCTTAATACATGACAGATGTTACATTTTCAACAGGCAGACTGTTGAACAGGTTATTAAACTACAGCAATCATAGTTCTTGCCTGGATTTGTAGGTCCTCTGGTGATGGTTTTAATTGTCTCAGTGTGTGGAGCTGTTACCTTTTAAACTCTTATATGACAGAATTTGTCATCTTGCTGTTCAAAGCTGAAACCCTACAGAGGAACCACAATCTACTGCGTAGGTAGACTGATGGAGTAATAAAATCAAGCCCTCCATACAGGCTTTGGACATGTGACATAAGTCCAGATGTTTTTCAACCAGGTCTCCTTCTTTAGTTTAGATATTGCTCTAAAGTCTACATTTTGCACCGACATGTTAAGATCCATACAAATCACTTGCTGTGAGATGTTCTTGCCGGAGCTGCTTTCTTTCTGTATCCTAACCTGCCTAAAACAATCTGATGCCCTCATTTCTCCTCCCCACCTCTCTGCTCGCTCAGACTGTTTGTTCTCCATCTGTGTGAAGCCGGTGTAACGAGCACCGTGGCTATTAGCCAAATGGCCGTAATATTACTCTCGTCAGACTATGCAGTCACTTTGCTCCTCATGTTAGCAATCTGTCTGAATGTGTTCGCCTTTATTGCCTCTGCTCTCCTCTGCTAGCAGACATTATTAGAGAGTTGTTATTTTTTTCCTTGCTATTTTTGCATAACAGGCAAAAGTTGACATGCTAATATTCTGCTCCCATTCAGAGCGAGCGGCTGAGAATCAGTAGGTAAAAATTCATGTCCTGACTGCTCAGGACAACAAGTTACTGCTAGTAGAAAAGAGACATTTGTATTTTGGGGTGAAAAAAGCTTGATTAATGTCAAAGATAAAAGACACCCTAACCATTTGCTGTAACTTCTCACCCTAACCATTTGCTGTAACTTGTCACAGAAACACCATCCACCCCATGACTCATTTGGCTCAGTACTGTTGTGTCATTCATGAAAAACACGTACAAATGAACAAATTATTTGAGTGAACTAACTGAAGCAAATCATTTTATTACCTAATTGTTTTTCTTTCTCAGTTCAGATGAGTTCAATACCAGTGTGCCGGTTAGGTGAACATCTACGGTTTGTGATTCATAAGATGTATGATAAAGATTCACCCTGGGAGAGACACCATCACTCTAGGACAGAAGCTGTACTGCCAGTCATGCTGAGTGAACGACACTTTGTGGACATGATGTGATCCCGTACTTTCCGATACTCAGTCTTCAGCATGTCATCACAGCAGTGTGTTTCCATGATGCTTTCTTCAAACATTCTTTAGAGCTTTGGATAGTTTGTAGTTCTAGTTCATATGATGAGCTCAGACTAACAGTCCCAGCAGGTGGTTTGAGATTTGCTGCTGCCGCTAGTCTGGTGGAGCTGAGTGGGGAATCTGTCAATAGTTAAGAAACAAATCTTTAAGTTGATCAATTCCATTGCAAAGCTTAGTGTTTACAATTATTTTTGTAAAAGATTTGTTAGCACAATTAACTGAAAACACAAATAATTGAAAGCATGTCCCCTGTGCTCCCCCTTCATGGATTTCTGACAGTGCTTGGATTATAAATATTTTATTTTTAAAAGTAATTACTGATTAAAGAGTTCAATTAGAATATATAAAAGGTGTTTTGTTTTACAAAAAGTAACAAGTGTCAGAAAAACATATCACGTAAAAAATTGAGAAGTCAAACCTTTTGCTTTAATTCCAAACTGACAACTTTGGGAGTTTTTTGTTTGTTTTTTTTTTGTTTTGTTTTGTTTTTTTTTGCGCATGGACATAATAGAAGTAACCTTTCTTTTCCCTCAGTGGGGAAATTCAAGTGTACTGCAGCAAAGACACAATGCATTATTACAGGAGTCTGACTGTCTGTTTATAAGAAGAAAAAGAAAGAGTAAGACAATGTTAACAGCAATGCTTAGGACTTGATGCAAAAAACAAAATCACTAAACAGTTCAGATCTTTACTCAGTTTTATTTTGAGCAAGCTTATCTGTGGGTCCATGTAGTGGTAAATCATAATGTGAAAGCAATGAATAATAGTACAGCTGCAATGTTTTAACCCTCAGGTAAAACACCCACACACCCAAAATGAGAACCAGGGGAAATGTGTACTGTAAGACATACTGCATATGTAATAAAAATTAACTGTAAAGGAGGGAAAACAAGAGCACAGCCTCAGGGTGAAAGAGCACATTTGCACACGGGTTAACTGGGATTAGAACACATTAAACAGGTCAAACAGTAAATTCAACCACAAATACAGCAAAAAAACAAAAACATTTTCCCTTTTTATGTTCCAGTCAGCATGTTTGGCACAAATAAAGCTTTCCTAGTCTGACTTGTGTAGATGACACTGTGGGATGCAGCAGGTTGTTTTGGAACAGATGCCTGACATGTGGCCAAAAGCAGCTGTTCAGCTGCTAATGTCCCGCTTTCTTATTCATGTTGTTTAAAATGAGATAAGTTTAAAAAACGTAATCACATAGCCACAGTATCAGATGTCTATGAAAGTTGACTTAGATAAAAAATATTTTAAAAACGTTTCTGAACTTCTGCATGAAAAAAACTGTCATAGCACAAAAAAATGTTTAAACCTTTGTAGAAAATAAAAAACCTAGAGGGCAGAGCAAATCTGACGAAATGAGAGGTAAAATTAATATACAGGATATAGCTTAGGTTACTGCTGGTAGTAGTTTATTATTATTATTATTATTATTATTTTTTTTTTTTTTTTCTAAAATATGCAAGTACCTTTCAAACAATTAGTATATTAGTGAAATTATTTCCTTACCTTGTGTCCCATGTCAACTTTGTAATTACCAACATGTTTTAATTTGGTGAATTTAAATAATGACACATAAGAGCACACAAACACCTCATGTGAGAACTAGAGCAACACACCTCTGGTTTATGTCCTACCACAGTTACTGCATGGCTCTGTCAGAGTGATCATCTGGAGAAATCCACATTTCAAATTCATAGATAATACTGAAAATAAGTGAAAATTTCAGCATCTATTACATCTCCTGGTATTCATGTTTGACCCAGGTCAGCCACTGCACACCCAGAGACCATATTACCAAAGTGTTTTTTTGTTCTTTTTTCTTGCCATTTTGATAGAAAAATAAAATTTAAAACTGACTGACAGCAAGACAATCAGATTTTATTTTTATTTCTTTTTCTAGGACAGTTGGTGTTTACTGGCTGCAGAGGTTCAAAGATGTGTTAAAACTTTCCAGATTTCTGGAACATTGAAATCTTTGATGAGCAGCAGAGAGATGAAGAGCCCTGGGTGACAGACACAAACACACGCGCACACACACCAAACACAGCAGCTCATATTGTTTCATATCTGCAGAGAGCAGAAAACTAATTTCTCGTCTTTCCCCCTCCAACAGTTATTGGATGAATTCTCTGTAAGGAATTCTGCCGAAGTCTCAGACTCGTCTAACTGAAAAGAAAGAAAGAAAAAACACACCAACTTGTGTGAGTTTTCTCTTTTTAGTGAGAAACAATGACCTGTAGGATTGGAAATTGGACATTCATTCCATTAAATTTGTCAGATTCTTTTTTTTTAACCATAACTTCTTATTAGTTCTAAGTTTAAAAAATATTTCTCAGTAGCACAGTTATTAGTATTAGTTATTAGTAATTTGACTTCATTAAAAATCTATGAATATTTTGAACTATTCCAGTTCCCAGAAAATTAAAATAAAAACTGTTTAGAATAGGGAAAAACGTGTGAGAGAAGTGACTGCTTCTTTTCATCCATAAGAGATGTGCGTTTCTAACAGCTGAAAAAAACAGACTTCAACTATTTGCACTATTGTTATGTTGGTAAATTAGGAAAATCAAGAACCTTTAGAAAGCTTGGTCTAAATACTTGCCTGTTTTTGTCAGGATGAACAGTTTCATGGATTTAGTCTTAGATTATATTTTTGCTCATCAAAACCAGAAGTCACATGCAAAAGGTTTTGTTTTTTGCTACAACATAAATAAATCAAACAGTAAATGAATGAATTATCTAAAGCATTCCACTCCAAACAAATGGAAAAAAGCTGAAATGTTGAAAGAAAGTCAGAGAAAACCCACACTACTTTAATCACTGCTTCACTGGGTCCTGTTTTGAATCTGCAGCATGAAAAATGTTCTGGTTTCTGGCAGCTGTAGAGAGCAAGAGGTGGTTATGTTAAAAGTCAAAATAGTCACAATTCAAGCACACTGCAACACCTGGTGGAAATTCTCTTCTTATTTTATATTTTGCACAGTGTTTGCCATGTCTATATTGCATTTAGTCTATGTAAAGCAAATGAACAAAAACTATTTTTGAAAGCATGACACTTCTTTTGTGTCATGTTATTGTAAACGAATTAAAAGTGTGAGAATAATGTCACTTTCTGTTCTCCACAGAGAACAAAAATCCAAAACAATAATTATCTGAGCAAAGCTAAAGTTGTGTCCATTTTAAATGTTTCTTTCTGGACAAGAACTTGAACAAATAGTGCAACTTCAAAACTTGAAGTTTTGCACCATTTGAACCCTTCTTCCAACATGTCAGAAGACTTTTAACAAGGATGCACTTTGTTAGCATTCAACAACAGCCAATACATATTCATCTGCAGCAGGATGGAGGAAGCACATTGAAAGAGGTTCAGGTTGTAGAGTGCTAAACCCGTCTGGTCCGTCTGGAGGACAGCGCACAAATTATAGTCTCGCTAATTAGCAAGCGATAAAAATAGTTGTGGAAACAGTCGGATCTGGATCATGACTTCCCCTCCGCTCCTCACACCCCAAAGCGACGTTATGCATGTGAAGAACTCAAAACAAGCTCATCCATACTGTCAAACAAGAAACACACAAGTGAGTTTGAACCACAATAGCTAATCCTGTATGACATGTCACATTCAAACATCATCTGTGATATATGAGTTTGATTATTTCCAATAGTTTGCAAAAAAACAAGTTTTTACTTTTTTTTTATTATCTAACACTCAGATCATGTTTTTTGTGAGAATGTCTATGTATACATTTATTCAAATAAAATAATTTCTTTCTTCACTAAATTATGTAATCTTGCTTTCTCTAAACTTATATTTTAACTTGGCTCCAGGTTAAAATTTTAGGAATATTGTTTTTCATATGTGAACACAAGCTGACCGAAGACCGCTCCAAAAGCAGGAAATGCTCTAAAGTCCAGGGCATTGTGGGTAAATACAATCAAGACAAATGTTAGAATCTAACGCTGTTTGAATATGTCTAGGTTTAGAGGTATTAAAGTTATTATCTTCAGATGGGACAGGAAAACTGAGAATTTATTGTAAATAAGAGGTAAATTATATATTTCCATTACTCTTCTACACACCAGGCTTTCAAATTATGTCATTAGAATCTTAAAGGGATCAAAATACAGAATCTCTCAATTATGCTTTTTTTTTTCCTTAGAAAAATAATTCTAATCTACTCTGTCAAGAAAATCCGAGCTCATCCCACTTCCCCATGCTGGAGATTTTAGTTTAACAGTAATAATAAATAAAGTTATCTTTAAAATGAATCACTCAAGTGACATCAAGGCCCAACCGTAGACTTAAGTGTCAATAAAGTTAGTTTAACAGTAATAATAAATAAAGTTATCTTTAAAATGAATCACTCAAGTGACATCTGGGCCCAACAGTAGACTTAAGTGTCAATAAAATAAATCTAGTTGTGTGTGTTGTTTTTGTCTCATGCAAGCTTTGCTTTAATTCTACTTTTCTCTATTTAATCATAAGAAATCATAGTCAGTCAGAGAGAGTCATTAAACAGGAAACGCAGGTTTCCTGGAAAAAGAGGAAGTAAGTTCCAGCCTGCAGATTTATAAAAAATAGCTGAGACTATTTCTTATTTTAAATCATGAAAGTTTTAAAGAATGAAATCTAAAACATTTTGGGTAATTTGATAAGATTCAAAGTAAAATACTTATATTAATATTGGTTTACTTGTAATAATATTTACATGAACATTTGTGGGAACAGTTACAAGAAAAACAAGTAACTGTAACTTTGGCATCAAATAATTAGAATTATGTATTATTCTTGGTTTCTTTTCAGAAAAACATCTGTAATAACTCACATTAAGATTATAATAAGTATAATTAATAAGTTATGGTTATAAAATCATAAATGAATGATAAATCAGAGAAGCTGAAGAAAATAAATGTGATATAAGTTATGGTTATAAAATTATAAATGAATGCTAGATCAGAGAAGCTAAAGAAAATAAATGTGATATAAATGTGATTTTGACATTGAACTTGAAATGGTGTAAAAGGTGTAACTGCAATTAAACATCACTGATATGTTGGAGGTAGAGAGTAGGTGAAAGGTGAAAGGCAAGGAACTAACAGGAGAGCAGAGATGATCAACGCCTTATTTAGAGAGTAGGTGAAAGGTTGTGCAGGCAATGGACATAGGAGGTTGAGCAACCCTGAGACATTAGCACAGACATCAGGAAATGTCTGTAAGACAGTGATGGATATGAGATCATCTGTCTAAGCAGTCAGAAACCCTATAAAAGGTGGGTGCAAAAGAGGAACCGTTCGTTGGATCCTCCGGGCAGCTTCGAGCCAAGAGATGGACAAAGAACTCTGCAGCTGAAGAAGAGCCGGGGCCACGGAGCCGAAGACTGTCCGGCCATGGGGACCAACCCGTCAGCCCCACAACCTGTGGCTTCAAATCGCACTTCTCTCATCGGCTGGGTTCAGACCCCAAAGACAAAGATGAAGACAAAGGCAAAGACAAAGAAGAAGAACTGGTGCCTTCCTTCCTGCCAGCACCAAGTCCTGTGTGACCTCACCATCCATGCGGAGAGGAGGCTCATCAGACCTACAGAGATTCCTGCCTTCGCTGATCAACATCTTCCTCCTGCTGCAACACCTTCTTCATCATCAGACCTGCGGAGATCCTGGCCTTCATCGATCGGCGTCTTCCTCCTGCTGCAGCACCTTCTTCGTCGTCGTGCCAGGTCTGGGGTTCGAGGCGCCATGCTCCGTCCGTCTCTCTCAAAGGTTCTCTTTTTTTTAGTTCTCAGTGTCAGCAGTAGGGAAAGACAGACTAGATGATTGATTTTACTTATTTGATTATTTCTGCTACTGAATTAAGCTGTACTGACCCTTGCAAAAATGCCTTACTAATAAAATATTTAGCATAAAGAAAATCTAAAAGATGTTGTGGACATTCAGTTAATGAGTCACCTTAAAGTTCTTTGATGGTTGTAAAATAGCTGTGATGTTTGATTCTGGAGAGGAAAAAGTTTAAAATGTTTTTAAGTTGCTGGTAGCCCAAATTTAAAACGTCATCCTTGGGACTCGCCCGAGTCACTAAAACCTACCCGGTTCAATAACAAATGCAAGTTGTAAAATAAGAGAACGAGCGACCGTTAACAGGTGTGCTCTGTGAAACTAGTTGGCTGTAGGCTGCTCAGTCTGGCTAATTCACAGAGGGAAGAAGGGTGAGACACCTGGATGTAGGCCGTTAAAAATCAGGTGAATCGTTTCTCGAAACCAGCTTAAACAGAGTTTACTTCAGTTCTGGACAGGGTAAATCCCGGCAGATTTAGGAAACTCAATTAACCCGTTAGATGGAGAGCTGGTAGCACATCTCCCCTCTCAGAAGAGGAAGTACGAGAGTGAGAGAGTAGAGACAGAAAGGAGGGGGGGGGTGTTGCGCAACAACAAGTGGCGCCCGAACAGGGACGGCGCACAACTGAGTAGGCGGGCCCCAAAGATACCAAGTCAGTGAAAACAGATGTGAGGATCTGAATAGCTCACTTGGTTTGTTAACTCTTAGGGAATAGAGTTAATGGTGACTGATAAGGCCGTCAGTCACAACCCTTGCATTAACTGTATGGCATACAGGTGAGGGAAAGCTTCTACTGAGGATAAATGACCGGATCCAGACAGTGAAGCTAGTAGCCAACATAGTCTAGACCCATCCCTGCTCAAGAGCGCAAAGAGAGGCTTTGGGGGATAGACAACTCGAACCGACAGAGAGACGGAGTGATGGATGATCACTTCGAGGAGGAAAATCTGGGGAAGAAACCGGAGGAAGCCGGCCGTCCAGATCGTTTGGAAAAGGAGGAGACCTCAACAGAACTGCATCAACTTTCTGCACAGCTACCCAGGGCACCCAGGACAGCGGATGGAAGGTTTGTTCATCAAGAGCACAGTCCCATGGGGTTCAGTCTGCATGGATGTAGCAGAACCAATGGGGACAACAGGAAAGAGAGGTGAGAAGTACCTCTTGGTGCTGATGAACACAGTGACAACTGCTAGAAGAGCAGGTCTTCCCCTGCAGAGGAACTCCGTTCACGTCACAGAAAGCAGGGAGGCGAAGACACTTCTCCTTTTTGCTCAGAGAAGAAAAAGGGAAGTTGCAGCTCAAAGTGTCACTGAAAACAGGGCAGAGAGTTTGGATTAAAGCTCAAGATCGGCCTGCAGCTACGGGGATCAAGCTGAGATTCAACGCCCGAGTTTTTGTAAAGCAAGTACTGAACTTCAACACAGTACTACTGATGAAGAAAGGGGTCCATGAGGAAGCAGTGCTCAAGCCAGTTCTTAGCTACAGCAAACCAGAACATTACGAGAAGATGGCCAGAGAATCAAGCACCATGCCATCCTACAGTAGACTGGCCACTATTACAGGAAGGTTGCCGTTCAAAGAACAACTTCAAGGCTTTGGACTGGGAGGGCCGTGAAGAAATTGGACTATGCTAAAGAAGAACTCCTGTCACAACCTGATGGATTAAAATGGCAAAGGATCATGATTACGGATAAAGTGTCATGATGCTTATGCTTTTTGCTTTGCTCTGCTGAACAGTCAGAATTTTTTTTTTTTTTGAGGCCTTCTGTCTCAGCCCATCTTCCCTTCCCTAAAGAACCATCCCACATCCTGAAGAACTGACAGTTCATCCAGCGAAGGTTCCTGTAGAAGAATCAAAGCGATCCAAGTTTTCTTCGACATTCATCACCTCATGGGGGAAATCAAAACTCCAAGGAGGGGGTGTCAAGAGAAGTGGAGTTTTGATGACTACACTGAGCCCTCTGTGACAACTGAGGATGAAGAATCTGCATCTTCACATCCCAGACGAACATCTTCTCTTTCCAGGGGATGAGGACGGCGAACTGCAGGAGGGTGATGGACTCCCAGCATGTGAAAGGTCTGACCTCGTGGAGGGGGTGTCAAGAAAATCCGAGCTCATCCCACTTCCCCATGCTGGAGATTTTAGTTTAACAGTAATAATAAATAAAGTTATCTTTAAAATGAATCACTCAAGTGACATCAAGGCCCAACCGTAGACTTAAGTGTCAATAAAGTTAGTTTAACAGTAATAATAAATAAAGTTATCTTTAAAATGAATCACTCAAGTGACATCTGGGCCCAACAGTAGACTTAAGTGTCAATAAAATAAATCTAGTTGTGTGTGTTGTTTTTGTCTCATGCAAGCTTTGCTTTAATTCTACTTTTCTCTATTTAATCATAAGAAATCATAGTCAGTCAGAGAGAGTCATTAAACAGGAAACGCAGGTTTCCTGGAAAAAGAGGAAGTAAGTTCCAGCCTGCAGATTTATAAAAAATAGCTGAGACTATTTCTTATTTTAAATCATGAAAGTTTTAAAGAATGAAATCTAAAACATTTTGGGTAATTTGATAAGATTCAAAGTAAAATACTTATATTAATATTGGTTTACTTGTAATAATATTTACATGAACATTTGTGGGAACAGTTACAAGAAAAACAAGTAACTGTAACTTTGGCATCAAATAATTAGAATTATGTATTATTCTTGGTTTCTTTTCAGAAAAACATCTGTAATAACTCACATTAAGATTATAATAAGTATAATTAATAAGTTATGGTTATAAAATCATAAATGAATGATAAATCAGAGAAGCTGAAGAAAATAAATGTGATATAAGTTATGGTTATAAAATTATAAATGAATGCTAGATCAGAGAAGCTAAAGAAAATAAATGTGATATAAATGTGATTTTGACATTGAACTTGAAATGGTGTAAAAGGTGTAACTGCAATTAAACATCACTGATATGTTGGAGGTAGAGAGTAGGTGAAAGGTGAAAGGCAAGGAACTAACAGGAGAGCAGAGATGATCAACGCCTTATTTAGAGAGTAGGTGAAAGGTTGTGCAGGCAATGGACATAGGAGGTTGAGCAACCCTGAGACATTAGCACAGACATCAGGAAATGTCTGTAAGACAGTGATGGATATGAGATCATCTGTCTAAGCAGTCAGAAACCCTATAAAAGGTGGGTGCAAAAGAGGAACCGTTCGTTGGATCCTCCGGGCAGCTTCGAGCCAAGAGATGGACAAAGAACTCTGCAGCTGAAGAAGAGCCGGGGCCACGGAGCCGAAGACTGTCCGGCCATGGGGACCAACCCGTCAGCCCCACAACCTGTGGCTTCAAATCGCACTTCTCTCATCGGCTGGGTTCAGACCCCAAAGACAAAGATGAAGACAAAGGCAAAGACAAAGAAGAAGAACTGGTGCCTTCCTTCCTGCCAGCACCAAGTCCTGTGTGACCTCACCATCCATGCGGAGAGGAGGCTCATCAGACCTACAGAGATTCCTGCCTTCGCTGATCAACATCTTCCTCCTGCTGCAACACCTTCTTCATCATCAGACCTGCGGAGATCCTGGCCTTCATCGATCGGCGTCTTCCTCCTGCTGCAGCACCTTCTTCGTCGTCGTGCCAGGTCTGGGGTTCGAGGCGCCATGCTCCGTCCGTCTCTCTCAAAGGTTCTCTTTTTTTTAGTTCTCAGTGTCAGCAGTAGGGAAAGACAGACTAGATGATTGATTTTACTTATTTGATTATTTCTGCTACTGAATTAAGCTGTACTGACCCTTGCAAAAATGCCTTACTAATAAAATATTTAGCATAAAGAAAATCTAAAAGATGTTGTGGACATTCAGTTAATGAGTCACCTTAAAGTTCTTTGATGGTTGTAAAATAGCTGTGATGTTTGATTCTGGAGAGGAAAAAGTTTAAAATGTTTTTAAGTTGCTGGTAGCCCAAATTTAAAACGTCATCCTTGGGACTCGCCCGAGTCACTAAAACCTACCTGGTTCAATAACAAATGCAAGTTGTAAAATAAGAGAACGAGCGACCGTTAACAGGTGTGCTCTGTGAAACTAGTTGGCTGTAGGCTGCTCAGTCTGGCTAATTCACAGAGGGAAGAAGGGTGAGACACCTGGATGTAGGCCGTTAAAAATCAGGTGAATCGTTTCTCGAAACCAGCTTAAACAGAGTTTACTTCAGTTCTGGACAGGGTAAATCCCGGCAGATTTAGGAAACTCAATTAACCCGTTAGATGGAGAGCTGGTAGCACATCTCCCCTCTCAGAAGAGGAAGTACGAGAGTGAGAGAGTAGAGACAGAAAGGAGGGGGGGGGTGTTGCGCAACAACAACTCACAAGAAAGATTCAATTTGTTATTAGTATTTTTGCAAGTCATTTTATTTATGAAGGTACTTCATACTTCAGTTTGATTTTTTTTGTTTTTTTAGTGCATGTTCTGACAGATTCTGAGATCAACATGTGATTGTTGGATAATGAGTTTTCGTGAGCTCTTAAGTTCTTTTATGTCACAAACAGCTGAATAATTTCCTTCAAGGGGCTGATTTGTTGAGGAAAGGCTAAATTTTTTTTGTAAATTTGTCCTCTCAGGGGGACTCACAAATAAAAAGCCCTCATCATCTGCATCGAAGTGACTGAGCCGCCTGCAGAGATTTCTTGTCAACAGATTAGGAATCACTCGAAGTGAATTGTCCCCGGCATTAATATGTGCATAACATGAACGAGGCAGCGTGCCACTGCTGCTGATAAACAATGAGGCCGTTTCATCTTCAGCTGAGTGTGACTGTGATGAATATTCAAGCCCCGCTTTAAACAGTACACACTGAGCCTCTTAGCTAAATCAGCACTCACTTCTTTATTAACATACTGGAATGTGCAATCAATGCCCCAATGCATGTTCGCTACGCACAACGCTAAAACAAAAGACATGACAAAAAGAGCTTCATGCGATTATGTACGGTGGCCGACAGGTGCAAATGCGCAGCAAAAGAGAAAACATGCAAACAAAAAAGAAGACACCCCCGAATGAAATGCAGCAAACAAAAAGAGAGACGCAAACACCCCCGAATGAAATGCAGCAAATAAAAAGAGAGACGCAAACACCCCCGAATGAAATGCAGCAAATAAAAAGAGAGACGCAAACACCCCCGAATGAAATGCAGCAAACAAAAAGTGTTGAAAACGGAAGTGCTCCAGACCACTAGGGGGAGTCAAAGAAAATAGTATTCATTTCTATGGGACCAGATGCAAGATTCTTCTTCTTCTTCTTCTTGGTATTTATTGGCGGTTGGCAACAAACTTACAGTAGCATTACCGCCACTTACCAGTATGGAGTGTGGTTCGAGATGGTCTATAAACTTTCACTTTCTACCTTTTCCCTCCATTAACTCCTGATTAAACATACCCCCACACATACACACCTGCTTATATTATCCAACTTGCTTATAACTTTATATACCCCTCTTTGATATTCTTTACACATTCACACCCAACTTGCTCTACTCATATCCTATGAAATAGCTTTGTTTTTTTAAGATACCGAATAATTATTTGAATATGTCTACTCCCGAAATCTCTCCTCAAAAATTCTATTAAATTAAACCTTTCTTTAATACCTACACACTCTCTCAGCATGCATCTTCTCTCTTCTTCATACTTACAACACTCTAAAATAACATGCTCTATTGTTTCAGACTTCTCACAATAATCACACTTTCCAGATGCAAGATTCAGAGAGATACCTTTACTTTCTTTCAAATTTCTTTCTCTGAATCTTGCATCTGGTCCCATAGAAATGAATACTATTTTCTTTGACTCCCCCTAGTGGTCTGGAGCACTTCCGTTTTCAACACTTTTTGTTTGCTGCATTTCATTCGGGGGTGTTTGCGTCTCTCTTTTTATTTGCTGCATTTCATTCAGGGGTGTTTGCGTCTCTCTTTTTATTTGCTGCATTTCATTCGGGGGTGTTTGCGTCTCTCTTTTTGTTTGCTGCATTTCATTCGGGGGTGTTTGCGTCTCTCTTTTTATTTGCTGCATTTCATTCGGGGGTGTTTGCGTCTCTCTTTTTGTTTGCTGCATTTCATTCGGGGGTGTCTTCTTTTTTGTTTGCATGTTTTCTCTTTTGCTGCGCATTTGCACCTGTCGGCCACCGTAATTATGACTGTAGGAGTCACACTCTACAGAAACACAGTCACACTGTCAGTTTGCTAATGATAGGCAAGTATGATGGGCTTTCTGTGCATTTAATCAAGCTCAGATTTCAACTTCAATGATGTATTGTTTTGTGAAAACATGTTGGATATATTTATTTCAATATTTTTACTAAGAGCTTTAGCATTACTTAAGATTTACAGCATCTGATTATCAATGAACCCCTTCATTCCTATATGCTGTTAGGTATCAAGAAAATACTCAGATCTATGGTTTGCTACATATAAATATTTTCATTTATTGCAGTTCCATTAATCAGAAAACAAGTTGAACTGCTGCACAATTGGACCCACTTCAACTCAGAATGCAGAACTGACTACATTTGTATCAGACACATCTTCTGCAATAGATTGATGTTGCATTTAAATACCACTTGTACATATAATGCAACAAGGGGAATATGCACACTCTATATTGTTACTAAGTATCAACATGTTCAGAAAAAACTATGGCAGTTTAAATTTAAACATCCTACAATACAGAATACATGCTGCAGAACAGGAAAGCAGAAAAAAATTGTTTACTTAAAGCCACAAATCTTCACTTTCTTCTAAAATGAAAGACATTTATGCAAGTGTGACTTTTTTTCTATATTTTTGCTTTATTCCATTTAACCTGGAAGTAGCATTAACATTTAATACAATTTTCCTGTTATAATTCATAGATTTTCCATCCTGAGTGGGTCTCCCCTGCTTGATGCTGGATGGTCTTTCTGCCGCAGGTTAGTGGGGCCCTGAGCTGCCTAGGGGGGCTGGACCATTAGCTTGACCTGAAGGCTTGGAATGGCAGTGTGGCTGGGTTGGGGGGCTGCGTACCCTACATCTCCCCCTGCCTCTTGGGCTTTGGGGCTGCTGATCCTGTGCCTTACTGACGGCCTGCCTCTGTGTGTGACTACCCTGGGGCGGTGCCTTGTTTCTGTCTGCCTGGAGCTGCTGTGGCCTTCTGGAGCCGAGTCCACCTGTCCTCTGCTGCTCTTGGGTTTGTGTGCTGAAGGCCTTCTACCGTTCTCACCACTCTAACAACTGGACACCACTGAGGGAGCCACTCACACACATACAGTACACACCCCACACAAACACACTTATTTCTACACACGTGTAATTCCAATGGTCGAAGGTCATTTGTGTTGGATCCAGTTTTAATTGAATAATGAAGTCAATCATGAAATTTCAATATCCTTCTTGAGATATTCTTTCTGTAGAGCAAATTTGCCCTGCCACTCATATGTAGGCAACCATCTTCTCTTTACATCATGCCTAAAGTGCAGGGACAGTAAAAAAAGATATATATTTTTTAAAATATATATCCTTTGTTAAATATATATTAGCATCTGTAAGTCAAACCATTTTCCATCAAAGCATGTACTATTTTTTTTTATCTAAAGAAGCTTTGGATCTAGATTTCTTGCTCCACATTAGATCTTTCTGTGTTTCTGTGAACTGTGTTCCAGTCCATAAATAAATGCTCAAATGCTCCGTCACTGTGTCTGTTTGTTTGTTTGTTTGCTTATGCCTAGTAAAAATACCTGCACAGAATGCCATGTTATTTAAAAAATATGTACATTATAGGTCATGCAAAGGAGTTAGCAATATCTAACTACTTTTGATGCAGACCTCAGGGTGGCATTTACTCAGTTCTGTTATTGCGTTAGACTTAAAATGAATATTGTTCGGAATATTTGAGTGTATATTTTATTGAATAACAGTTTGCTAGAGAATAAATTCATAATAAAACATATATTTTTCGATCTTAAAACTGTTAAATGCAATCCATTCGAGGAATATTTATCTACATAGCCATGAGTATCTCCTATTAGATAAAAAAAAAATAATAATAACCATAAGAGGAAAGATTAGCTAAACAGATTATTTTAAAAAGAATATTTTTTACAGTGCTCAGCAGGTTCAGGCTGAAGATCTGTGGACTCAAGAGATTATCTGGATTTATCAGCTTTGGCCATTTTGTTACAGATTTTCATTTTTTATTTCATCAGTTAGATGAAAAACAAACCTGCATGAATATAATCAAACAGTGGCCCTTTTACAAATGGAAGATGGCTGGATCAGATCTGCCTCTCTGATAGGAGCAGTAAAGAGGATTTGTTGGAGTGGAGTCCATGCGGCGCCCACATGTGTCCGCAGTAATCAGAAACAGAAAACTGGAGATTTCCAAATAAACATCATGAGGCGGGATGATAAGATGGAACAACAGCTCCAAGAGGAGAGAGCAGAGGATTAAAGAGATTAAACGCTGAAGTCAAACCGTCTGGGCTGCAGGACGCCAGCGCACACAGACCTTCAGTACCACTTCATGCAAATCACAAACAAACTGAGGCTTTCCCACTTAAACGGAGCCAGTGGGTCACTGGCTTAATAGTGGTTGAATTCACAAGACCGGCAAGGTGTTGTTGTGAGTTTGAGAAAAACTCTGATGTTCCAACAAAATAGGTAAAATTAGTTTTTCAAAAAAGACAGGCAGACACGAAAGGTAATAATCAGAGTATATCCGACACTCCGTGAGGTTATTCAGACATACTGTAGTGCATGATATCTTAAAGTACATAAGATAATGCTTTATGTTGTCTTTGTGTGCTTTTTAACATTTTTATGTTTTTTTAAACTAAAAGGACATAAAATATACACCATCTAATTTCTGAGTCTGCCACAAGGCTTTCCCTAACTGCATGTACATTTTTCATAGCAAAAGTGCTCAAGTTTTGCCAAAGATTTTTAATCATGTTTAGGAGCGGATGTTGACTATGCCATTCTAACTCATTAATGCAATTTACTCTAATTGATTCCCTGTGTAGCTCTGGCCGTATGTTTACAGTCACTTTCCAACTGGAAGAAAGGCTTTTCCAGTCTAAAAGGTTCCTTCCAGGACTTATTTACAGCTCTTTGTTTTCCTCTAAACCAGGGGTCGGGAACGTATGGCTTGCGAGCCAGGTGTGACTCTTTTGATGATTGCATCTGGCTCGCAGATGCAATCATGCAACTTTATTGTAGTGACCTGACAGATTTTAACAGTTTGAATTTATTTCGCATGACCAACTTGAAGCTACTAGCTGAAGCTGGGAACGTGTATAAATGTGTGTGTTTTTCCAGGTGGATGGTCAGACCTTCAGTGTGAACTCTGTGCAGAACATGGAACTCAGTGTGAGGCAGTGGTGTGTATCTTTGTGTGATCTGTAGAGATGGAGTCTTCCTCTCGCTGCAGGCCTCCAGGCACTGCCCTTGGCGCTCCAACTACTGCCACACTCGGACCCAGTTGAGTTTACACAGGATTAGATCAGACACATGCGGTTTCTTTCAGCTCTATCTTCCAGGTTTCTTCTTAGAACTCCTACCTGCCAAACTGTACCACAACACTCTGAGTGTTTGTCTACTACAAATGTACACATGCAGTGTGATGCAAAAGGTTAGATCCTTGCAAAAGAAATCCGTACATGGAGGAGAAATAAAAACTACTGCCAAATCTAAAATAGACACAAAGTAAAGAGAGTTTAAAAAATGTCTTACTACGCTATACCTGTAAGTTTACACTAAGGCATAAAAAAATAACACATAATTATACTAATATGAAGTGTATTTGATTTATGGAAAGAAATTTGACAATATAGCAAGCAAAAATAGAATATAAGAGAGGTCTAAGACTCATTTGTTAACATGACAGGTTTTTATAATGTTAAAAGGAAATCATTTCTAAATAATAATGAATTAACCCTTTCATGCATAGTGGTCACTACAGTGGAAAGCTATCTAAAAGCCATTTTCTTGTGCTTCCTGTGGATTTTTATGTTATAAATGCACACAGACCACTGAAGTGGACACTAATGCATCATAAAATATACCATCAACTACTGGCCATCAGCTGCAAATGCAAGAAATTATTTATGTTAAATACAATATGGCCGACAGACAAAAAAGCATGAGAACCGACCTGGTCCCTCCTTCTACTGTAGACGACTCTTGCAAGTAAAAAAAATATTGTGACATCAGATAACCCCTAAGGAACAATACTACTGATGTATTTTTCAAATAACAACTTTGTATTTGGACAAAATTACAACTGATCACATAAAAAGAAAATTTAAAACAAAGTATTTTTACAAAAAAAAAATGTCCTACCTTTTTTATGCCTTAAGAAAAGAATTTTAAAAAATGGAAAAAAAATTCTGACACAAAGGATCATAATTCATGCATGAAAGGGTTAACTAAAATGATTATATATATATATATATATATATATATATATATATATATATATATATAAATATAAAGATTATATATAAAGATTATGAAAAAAATGATTTATTCGTAAACTCTGATAAAAACAAATTTTGAATATTACATAAATGAATGCATTTTAAAAAGATCCACTTTCATTTGCCCAAAGGCCTTTGGGTTGTTTTTTCCACAAGTGATGCCTCATCATATGTGTTTTTAGGAATTACTAACAACCTGCACGCAATTACTCAAAAACACACCATTATTATCTAGATTCATCTTTTAGCCAGGTCTGGAGCAGAGTCAGGTCACAGAATAAATCCTCATGTCAAGTTATCTGATTGTTTTCACAAGACTCTAACCAAAGTTAGTTGCAGGATCCTGGTGCTGCTCAATTTTGCTCAGTTTACTGACATACCTGGCGTATCATTTACGCCAGAATCTGTTTTTGTGTTTTTTGCTGTGAAGAAAGTCAGACATTACTCTGTGTAGGAATACGTCTGTGAACCTTTAATACTTTAAAATGTGTCAACACACCATAGTTGACATAAAGGAGCAGCATGTCATTACCAAACCACTGGTCCCATCTCACCCAGCCACAGCATGCAAACACACTCTGAATTTCAAAGCTGCTCTGGCTGACAGAAAAAAAAGTTAATTAAAATCAGTGCAGTAAGCTTAAAGGTGAGTGTTAAAGAAAGGGGGAATGTGGGGGAGGGGGAGCTCTGGGAGATGGAGGAGAAGGGTGGGCATGAGGACTCAGATAATGAAAATAGTCCCTGAACTTGATTTCCTTAATCACTGCATGTCCCTCTTTCTGTTAATTGAAGATAATTATAGGATTTTAATTTCCTTATGTAGGTTAAAGAGGAGAGTGAGAAGTCAAAGCAGATGGAATAACTGATGCAGATGAAGACAGAGAGCCTGACAATCTATTAGTTATGATCGAAGCTGATAGAGAAATTCAAATTGTTGAAAATTCTAAATTTACTTATGAAATCTGAAGATCACATGAAGGGAAATTTAGAGAATGTTTGCTGCACTTTCAGCTACAAAGACTTTTTGTACAATAGACCAGTTAAATTAAAAAGGAAAACATTATGATTGAAACTGACCTTAAAAAATGATTTTTTTTTTTTCTTTTAAGTATTTTGGAGTCACTACAATTAGTTAGTTTTACAGAAAAGTAAACCAATATTGCCCTTTGATTTGGCAGTTTTATTCTGTGTGGTTTAATTTTTGGTTTTAAAGTTTTACAGATGAAAATGAAACCATTTTGTTTTAAACCAGTTAAAGACAACCAGTTAAATTGGCCTCGTCAGGGAAGATGAATGGATCATCAGTGAATTGTGTTCACTTTTGGAATATAGTTTTTGTTTTGTATTATTGTATAAAAACCCTAACGTCCTATTTAACTAAAGATGAAGAAAATGTGGAAGGTCTAAAAATATGATTTATTTATTTTCTATGTAAAAATAATGATTCCCTTCCAGCAGGAATTATGGCAACCTCCCTTGGGAATATGATTTATTAAATGTTTTTAATCACTTTCAGACATTTAAACTGTTTCTTTTTTTTTTTTCTTTTTTTTTTGTTGGTTTTTGTCATCTTCCTGTTGTGGAGTATTTTTAGGCAACGCCTGATATTTACAGCATGCATCCCTCTTAATGATAGTATTAATCATGAAAGCTTTTGCAGAAACAAATTTATTCATACAGCATGTTCAAATATGACAAAATGTTAATGTGTTAGGTTTGTTGGCTGTGGACTCTCTGCTCTGAAGCACATTATGGTTATTTATCTGCTACACTTCTTGTGTTTTGTCTTTCTGGTTCTTCCCAGAAAAGAATATGAAAGGAATTAAACATGTTAACTCATAGAATAAAACATTGATAGTACAATCAAATATTTTTGTAAGTGTAAAAATACATAATGAGCACAGATTATAACTTAAACTAAAACAAACACGAACTGGCATTTTATAGAATTATTTTAATCCTTCTGTCTAAATGAGACAAACAAAAAGACTTGTACGTTGTTCCTATTTATTTTTGAACTAATACAGATCAGAAAATTGCTCTTTAGAATTTAAAGCTTTATTTTTCTTTTGACAACTGAAGGACAATATATCTGCATTGCAATGCGTAAGGAGGATAAACATCCAGCACACGTTAGCCATATCCCACAAATTTTGCCTCATTTCCTTTCATTTCTTCAGTTTCTAACCTTGCTTTAATTCTTTTAGTTATTTTCTTAAATCTGCTTTGCTTGAGCTGCAAATAAGGCTATTTAAAAGGAAGGGGAGGTGTAGACCAAATAATTAATTAAACTTTAAACTAGAAGATTTAAGAAAAGAGCAAATGGTTGAAGTAAACATGCTTAAGGTTGCTGTGTGTGTTCTGCAGCTCACTTTATTCCTTTTGAAAGCTCATCTTTTCCACGTTCATGGCTACTGACTGAACTAATGGCAAAAACAACAGCAGTTTCCACCTCTTAAATGCCAGAGATGACATTCCAATATGTGTAATATCTTTCTGATATGAGCAATATTGCAGCTCTTTGGGACAAAGGGGATGGGTAGATGAGGAAAAAATGAAGAGTTTAGAGCGTTAAAGTGTGTCTGTCCAGACTGAGCAGGATCTAATGCTTTGTTCTGCCTCCCCATTACCTCCATAAATATAAAGAAAACATGAGTATTTGTCTTGGAAATGGACGGCGGTGTTTGGCGGGACACACACTGATGGCCTTTTGTATCAGAGTAAAATAGCGTAACTGTGGTCAAATGGAGCCTTTATGAAGAAGCCACCATCTCTTCCCCGGCGAATGGGACGTGTCAGAAAACGGGCGGCGCGTCCAGTAATTTGGGTTTATTTATGTGATGTGTGACAGCGAGGATAAAGCAGAGCGCCGCATCGAAGCGCTGATTGATCTTTCACAGGCAATCACCACGAGCAGCGAGCAGAAAATAGGCCGGCCGTATCCGAGGAGGCTCATCTGAGAGCGGGATTACCACGTTACCAATGAACCTTCAACTTGTCAGAGTCTGACCCGTCTCTGAAGGTGAGAAGCAACGTCACAAGGCAGGACGGTCTCATGTGGACAAATGAGAGAACAAACACATTGCAGGACCTGCTTTGTGTTTGTTGCAAAATGTCTGTGAGCACTGGTTGAAGTTTATGATAAGAAATGTGTGCTGATGAATTTCCGGTTGCACATGTCGGGTAATGCAAATGAAAGCCACAACTTAATTTATGTCTTAGCAGTTGTTTTAATGCAAAAGCAAAATTTAGAAAAGGAAAAACATGACAACCACAAAAAAAAAATCCTTTGAAAGAATGATATTTCTGGTTATTTTTCTTTTTTACTGCACAAATGATGTATTTAACTTTTAGAACGGTGCAAGAATATTCATAATCTTGATCTTTTTTCCCTAATCTTTCTTATGTTACAATGACAAAGTTCAATATATTTCTCTAAGATTTAAGATTTTATTTTATATACCAATCCACATCAGAGCGTAAATATGAAATGTAAGGAAACATATACAAGTCATTAGTGTATGTCTGCTAATTTTGCACATCCAGACCTTCACATTTGGATCCATTCTTTAAAAAATACACTATCTTGTAAAGTATTTACTCATATCTTAAAAATAAATGGATTCAGGTGTTCCATTTACTTTAATGTTGATATGTATATAATCCAGCACCTTGGCAGGCAAACTGTTTGGAAAAATTTAAAAAACTCTAAAACGTTATAAAAGTCCCAAAAATCCAATTCATTTCCATCTCTATTTGTTTTTTGTTTTGTTTTGTTTTTTTCATCATCGTCCATCCCAACATTGGCATGTGAATCAATGTGGCAGTCGTAGAAACTGCCTCCGTAAGGCCCTGAGTGAGCAGCAGCAGCTTCTCCCCTTCTAGTTTTATCTGCTGCTGTTTAATTGACTCAGTGTGACGAGACGGCAGCGAGGGATAGAGCACAGAAGGGAGTGATGTTCCTAGATGTAGAAGACAGTTGTGGGAGGGCTATGATGAAAAAATAATGATGCTAGTTACATTCTATTACACAAAATATGGAAAATGGCAATGAAGTTCCCCTCAACAACATTTCCCTCCTAATATCACCATCATCATTTACTGCTGCCACTGCCGCAAGGAATTCTGGGATGCCACACAGCAAGATGCTGATGTGGATGTGCTTTAACACACATACAAAGTTACTTTCAAGGCTATAATTCATGCTGCTTTTAATGTATTTTTCACATCGCATTCTACTTCATTATGGATTTTATTTCTCAGTTCCTCATTAACACAGAGTTAATATATTTTTATGCATGCATTAGTATCTTCTCCTTCATTATGCACTCACCAGCCACTTTATCAGTCCCACCTTCTTCATAGTAACAACTTGGCAACCTCCTCCCTCTCTTTGCTTTCAGTTTTATCTCATTTCAATTCACATGAATCTAAGAAACAACATGTTTGGTCTCATTAAATTTATTTACTTGACGGGATCATGACCATGACTGAACTGGGATGTATGTGATTTAATTTCTGCTTACATCATTGGATTGATTTGATTACACTCTTGTGTATATAAAATGGATCTGTGTGTCATGTGCAGCGCTATGACAGGACACCTGTTGTAAATTGCAGAAAATAAATGAACTGAAGTGAACATATATTAAATTGAAGTCGAGCAAATTTAGACTACTGCTTTGTGTCCAATCCTGCTTCAGGAATGGACACAGATGTTTAGTAATTAGTTTGAAAAATCCATTCATCATCCACAGTTACGACTTATACAGGATTGGATAACAGATAAAAGAGAAACACAGACTTCCCACACTACACTGACACTCTGCAGATCGCTCTGGGGAATCCCAAAGAATTCCCAGGTCCAGAGTGGATATATTCTATAGTTCATCAACCAAGGTATACCCTGGGGTTTCATTTCAAAGTTGAGAAGAAAGCACATTCATGTTCAGGAATGACCTGCTGACAGCACAGATGTAAATTCAGTGTCCATCCTTGACGACAAAGATTAATATAGCGATTTTAGGAAAAGTAGGACGCATGAATAACTTAGGGGTCTTATAGGAGCAAAGGTAAATAAATGAAAGAATTTCAGTCATTGAACTGAAGTACAGTATGTATTCATGTATTTTATTCTATCATCCTAGGTTGGGTTGTGAAGGTAAAATTGTTCAGAGAGGGAAACCCAGAGATCACTGGCAAGTGTCCCAGTGACACTTATCAACTACATCTGAGGAGTCCAGTGAGTTCTCCACTAATACAAATGTATTTAATGTTGCTTCTTGTTAATGTTGAGAGGAGAAATGTCATGACAGTTTAAAAAATATCAGCATGTCACCCTGTAATTCTTGATTTATGTAAATTGGTGATGGGTTTATTGTTCTGTTGTTGGTAGTTTGTTTTTACGGTGTCCTTGACTGTTTTGAATTTTACTTTAAATAAAATCTATTGTTATTAATAATCAGAGGTATGACAGTTCTCCTGATGAAACCACCAGCTCACATTAAAAACCACGTAATGCTGTATGCTAGTCTGCCCCTGTCTATCCATAACAGGGCATATTGGAGAACTTATAAGCCAAGAATTATGGCAATGATGACAATGACCCCATGCTGGCAGACACCTTAAAACACAGGTGTCAAACTCCAGTCCTCAATGGCCGCTGTACTGCAGTTTTTAGATGTGCCACAGGTACAAAACACTGGAATGAAATGGCTTAATTACCTCCTCCTTGTGTAGATCAGTTCTCCAAACCTTGCTAATGACCTAATTATTCTATTCAGATGTGGGGCAGCAGAGGCACATCTAAAAGTTGCAGGACACCGGCCCTTGAGGACTGGAATGTGACACCCCTGCTTTAAAACATACAGGTAATAAAAATCAGACAAAGAAAAAAAACACCTGGAACTCTTCGTGGCTTGGTGTCCTTCATGGCAGAACCTCTTCAAAGACATTTGTAATGGTTATCATTTCCAAATTTCACAATTTTAAATCTGCAAGAGATCTGCTTTGTTCTTCCAAATTAAAATAGTTTTCACAGCTTGCTGATATATATCATCCCTTCAGATCGCTGGTATCTTATTTCTTTTCATCTCTAATTTTATCCTGTTCAGGTCAACAGAAATTGAACATCAACAAAGCATAAAGACACACTGCTGATTTAATACCCAACACAAAGCACAGCGTGAAGCAAATAAGGAGAAAATGCAATAAAATTATCTGCTGTTAAGGTGAAGAAAGAACTAATATTTCTCTTCAGATCAGTTTAAGTCACTTCAGAAATGAAGGAGTCAGAGTCCACAGTCTTAAAATCAAAGCAGCAGGACGCTGCACCAAAGTCAATTTAAATCTTGCACTAAATAAAGCAGCGAAAGCTCCTCGCTGAGTCTGACACAGTTTCATCAGGTTCATAATAAATGAAAGTTTATTGATCCCTGCAGGGAGATGTGTCAATGCAGCGGCAAAATAATAAAAGGCTGAAATTGAGTATAATTAGAAATATGCCAAATGAGAGCCTGGATAATGCAACTGTGTCCTGGATAAGAGATGATGGAATGAATAACAAAGAGAGATTCTGCTTCTCACAAAACAATTTCAAATTTGTTTTGTTACAGCACGCTTTAATTCATGTTGTGTCACTAAAAGTACTCAGACTACGACGAATCTGATAAATCAAAGAAAAAATGTAAATTAAAACAAAACAAAAGTGTAAACAACATTACAAACACTGAATCACCAGCTGTTTTGAGCGGAAAAAGAGAAGAGGTGGAATCTTGTTCTAAACAAACAAGGGTTGGTGTACTAATGTTAGTGTTACATAAGGCATGTAGATTAATTTTATTCATTGAGAAAGTTCTTGTTTCGCAACTAAGATAAAAGCAACTTTAAAAGATACGTATCAGGCTGTTAGCGGAACCAATTTTGGATTAAAAACCTTTCATTCTGTGATTTGGACTGTTAAGAACTGGAAAGAACAGTCATACCAAGAAATGGTATGAACCTGCAACTGTATGCACTGTGCGTACCTTGAGATTTTTCTTTAAGTAAAGAAAACAAATGTTATTGTACTTTCTATTATCTAACTATCTTTACTAATAACAAAATTGTAGAGAAAAGAAGATATTTTGTGTGAGTCTGTTGGGGTAAGCACATGTCCGTCCTAAACCTAAATGTTATTGGTCAGTTTATTTTTGTTTATTTGGCGGCTTGGTGCTCTTTCTGATAAATATGACTATGCGATAAAGCTTGCTAAAAATGAATAAGCAGAGTTTTAACCCTCCTGTAGTTCCAAGAGAAGTTCCTTGAACTAACTCCTGAGCTTTTTACAGTATATGCGATTCCTTCAGGATCTCTGGTTTACAAGCTTTTTTTTTTATGGCTTTGCAAAATGAAGAGCTGACTAGTCACTACATTGACCAAACATGTCATCTGCCGCACTCTTCCTGAGTGTCACACTAAGTCTGCGGGAGGGTTAAACAGTTAAATCTAGTTGAAACTTCACCAAAAGAATAGAAATTAATCAAAATTTGTCGCTTCACCTCCTCCTCCTCCGGACGTCTTAAAAGCGCCACCTGAACCTGGGAATCTCCATCCTCCAGGAAAATACAAAGCATGCTACGGAGACATAGTGTTCATTGCACTGAACATGCCTTCCTAATCAAGTTGTCCTTTTTATTGCCAATCTGTCAGTTTAAGCTAAAAAAACATTTCCACTTCCCTTTTTGGAAATTTGTACAGAGCCATTCGTAATTTTATTAGTAATCTTGATGCTGTCTTGGTAATTAATAGTTTATTTAATAGTTGAGGTTCAGGTCATGGATGTATTTTTTGTGCCTCAGTTCTGCCCTTCCTTTCCTTCTGCAGACTAAGCCTGCAACATTTTGCTGATTGTGTAAATTGTTAATCTTACTCTGAAGAAAAATCAGCGGCTTTCTCTGCATGCTTTATCAAAGTCAAGCTGGTGTATTAAACACAGAGCTGAGGCCATGCAGTTAAGACAGAAAGCTGCATTTAGGGAATTCCTCTTCGCCTCCTTAACTTTGAAATGAGGGCACAGATGCCAAGCTCAGTGGCAGAAATAGTGGCTTTGTGAATAATGATGGAGGCCAGGTTTCAGGCTGGAGGACAAACATCAACCATTACTGGAGTCAGGAGGGTCAACATCCCACTTTGAGCCTTTCTGTTTCTATTGGACCATAAAACCTCCCAATGTTGTCCTTGTAATTATGTAAGTTTGCAGGATCACCTTTAAATGATCTCATTTGGCTTCATAAAACAAGTAAACAGAGTTCACAAGTTGGAATGGTAATTGAAAAGCAAAATACATTGAATGTGGTCCTCACAGTAGTAAATGTGACATGTTCAATCCAAGGTGATGCATTGGTTATAGAAATACCAAAAAAGAAGCACACACAACAAAACAAGAACTCCATCAATGTCCTGGGCTCAGACAGCATTCTAAATATTATAAAATATAGCAGCAATATTTCATTTGATTGACCCACGAGACATCTGCAACAATATTCTTGAGACAGAAGAGACCAAATGCAAATTATTTTCATAATAAAAAACTTTATGGAAAACCAAGATATTAAGTTGTTACAATTTTATAGTTAAAGTCCAGAATATATATTTTATTTCAGTTAAGTTTGGACTCTGAGATGAAAAGGAGAGACATTTATTTCACAGGCACATGGCCGATGAACCCAGACAAAAGCTTTGCACACAAGCAAAATGCTCATCAAACAAATACATGATGCATCGCATAAAAAGCAGCTGTCGACATACAAACATCTGAGATCCCCTGGCCATGAACCCAGACTGCTGTAAACCACATTTGATGGGATAGTTGAGTGTGTTTATAATAAATGTCCATTAGAAAGAACAAGGCCCTGAGAGAGATACAAAGCGCCGAACACTGCCACTCTGACCTCCACTGTCTCAAGAGGAGGGAGGCCTGGAAGTTGATCTTACTTGAGAACCTTTTGGATATTAAAAAGCTGATGGTTACATATTTATTTCACTTTGGCAAGTACAAATGATTTTGAACTAGTTCTTAAACAAATGATAAGACAGCCTAATAAATTGATCTTAATTTTAAATGACCCCAAATTAAACAGTTTGGTCTGTTTAAAAAAAGCAAAAAAAAAACATAAAAAACTATTAAGCAGGGTGTTGGGATTAAATATCTTCTTTAATGATAGATTGAAATTTGCATCTAATATGCTCCAATTTGAATATTTTTGTCAGGACAAATAAAATGGAACAGTAACATCCAACACAAACTAGGGAGCAAGTTAAAGTGGAGTTGCATGTGCACTAAAATAATTATTCTTAGAAATTTTATTGGTAAACATAGACATAGACATAGACAAGCATTTTCCTAATGTTCTAAAGATTTATGACAAAAACAGAAATACGTAATGGAAGCCAATTTCCAAAAATAAAACAATTACAACAATTACTCACAGGAGAGAGAAAAACAAACAGGTCTCCCATCAAGTTCAATTCAGTCACTTTTTTTTTCACCTGCTGATTTAACCACAACTTTGTTTTTGGTGCTAAGCCAGCTGACAGAATAAAAACTGCAGCTAGGAGACACAAGAGCAATGACTCACAGCTGGAAGAAAATCTCATGTTTACAGCTGCAGGTCAAACAGCTGTGGACACCAGGGAGGTGTGGTGGAAAGGTATGTTTGTGTGTCTGTGTGTGTGAATGAGAGAGAGCTCAGGTGGTTAACAATTTCAACTCCAATTTACTCAGTGGAGCATCATCTGTGTTTACATGTTTATTTTCTGAATTTTGCTGAAATGGATTTACCATTTCTGGCTCAGTGTTTAAAAACACATCTCATATAGTCAATATGCACACGGTTGAATTCCCTCATTTGTAGGGCATCAATACATCCTGGGGGGCAGTGAATGTTGAGGGATTTGGTTGTTTGTTTTTTTTTGCAATAATTTTTGCTGCAAAAATTTAGAGTTTCTTTAAAGACTATATTCTACATTGTATTGAGTGCCATTCTTACAGTGGAAAAAAACATAATTATCTCATATTTTCCTGTCCCTGTTACCATGTTAACTTAATAACCTTAATTTTACCAGTAAAAAGTGTGCGTTCAATTAGCAATCATATCAAAATAGCATTACTCCTGTAATCGGTTGCTACATTTCCTTTAAATACTAACAGATAAGAAACCAGTAAGAATGTGGGAAAAGAATAACATTTTTTAAGCAACCTCTATATTTACTTAATTCAATCACCCAGTCTTTGGAATATAAAGATCCGACTTTAATTGTATTATTGTATTTAAGGTTTAAACTGTCTTGTCTAAGCCAGAAAGAAAAGCTTTTCTGTATCAAATGGTTTGCAACAACTTCCTTATGGCTGTTCTAAAGCCTTCCTAGGCCTCAGACTTTGATAGTGGTTGGTCAGTACCTGTCAACTACTTAGATGTCCTTAAAGGTTGGATATACCCAAATTGAAAACATTTTATTTCTGGCACACATTGAGCTTGTTAAAGGATCTAAGTATTGCTAAGGAACATCAGGGATCAGGGGAACCTGGGGAGAAAAATGGTACAGTTTCTTACCTCACTCCAGTATATCAGTGACCCAAATTTTGATAAGGGGAGGACAATAGCTATCATTAAAACAGTATTTTTAATACTGTATTGCTTCATTTCCTTATTATTTATGACAGGTGGTAATTCTGCAATGTTTTGGTTCATATTTCTGCTCCCTCCTGCTGGTTCTGGTTGGGGCATTCTGGGATGGAGAGGTCATTCATTCCAGCTGTGCTGTTGCCGCGACAACCTCTCTCTGCCCTGCTGTGTGTTCTTTCGGTGTGTACTAATACATCAATCTCCCCCCCCCCCCCCCCCCCCCACTTCCTAATGATGATGATATTAATAAATCATGAGCTTTGTCTCTGGCAAACAAGATACTGTGAGTTGTCAAAGAGCAGCTAAAGAGAAACAAACATGGACATCAAAGTAAAAAACAATAAAATGACAGCAGGAGATTAAAGGAGAGGAGCAGTGGGTAAAAATAATATATTTGTAAAAATAATAGCATAAAAGTCATCACATAAAAGCAAGTGTGTAAAAATAGGTGTGAATAGGAGATTGAAACAGAGGATGTTCCCTCTTTCCTTTTTGTTGTCTTTCAGTGTCTCTCAACCATTTTCTGATCTGACTCTCACTGCAGCCAAGAAGTGTTGCTCTTGCTTAATTTATGCAAAGGAGGCTGCAGAGCAGGACGTGACATGTTTCAGCGTCGTCGCCAATTAAGTGGCATCACCCGGTCATAGAGGAAGAGCAAAGAGGGATAACAGGGGGGCAAAAGGAGGAGAAAGAATCAAAGGAAAAGTTTTAGCGATGACAAAGAATGCTTGCAAAACTAAAATGAAATAAATGCTTAAGTCTCTGACTTTTTTATGCAAATATAGATTTTACCATTAAGGACATTTTAGGAAAATTTAGGGTAAGCCTAAAAAAAAAATCCCTCATTCCCTAACATTTGCTTTAAAAGGAAAGCTAACAAAAGATTGTTTGATGATCACTCTATCTCTACTTTTGAATATGGAGCACCAAAAGTGCGGGAATTAGTCATGTTTACTTTACTTATGCTTGGAAAAATTATTCTTTTAATATAACAGTATGGGGAACATGTAAATTCAGAACAAGTTCTTCGGGTAACTGTTAAATGTACCAGAGATTTGAGTTAGAGGAAGAACTTGCTAACATACTAGCTGAGAACTGCGTCAAAAAAAAAAAAAAAGAAAAGATGAGGAATAGAACAGATGAAGACTTATCTTTCCAAACAAAATCTCATATATTCAGGAATGTTTTTTCTATAAAGCCTGATGCATACAACAGTTTAATAGACTATTAGGATGTCTGGAGTAGATATAAATCTTTCTTAAATTCACACAAGACAAAGATTGTTTTCATTGGAGGGGAAATCTGAGGAACAAACTGCTTATGTTATGTTGAAAATGTTATGTTATCAAAATGTTATGTTGAATAACATTCATTTGACCAGTAATAATACAAAAAAAAAACCTGACATTACCCTTGAATAGGACCTGTTGTTTGAATCTTGTCAGGATCTGTGTTTTTCTGTGTGTTTATTTTGAGTTTCTTGTGTATCTGTGTCTCCGTGTTGTCCTGTCTCCCTTTGATTAGTCCCCAGGTGTTTCTCGTTCTCTGATTACCCCGTGTGTACTTAATGTCACCTGTGTCTCTGTCGGGTCCTCGTCTAATGTGCGTTCAGTCCTTTGTCTTGTTCATTCAATTTACCAGTTGCTACCGGCGTTGAGCCCTGGCTTCTGCTCAGTCATGCTGCCTGGTTGTGTGGACTTTTTTGGGACATTCATTATTAAAATAATTTATTCATCCTACCTGGGTCTGCTGCGTCTGCCTCACCACCACCTCAACACACCGCTTCATGACAAATCTAGTTTTAATGTTTTCTGTAAAACAAGTTATTTACCTAAACAATATCATGATAAAGAGACATTTCTTGAAGTATGGTGATGTAGAAAACATGTCATTGTGCCTGTTACTTTAAGGAGGAATATAATTCTTTTTAATCAAGAAGATCAAAAACATCTTGATGATGACATCTAAAATGATGAGTAAATTGATCTTGTATAGTGTTTCTTTTAGTCACACAAAGCACATAGACTTCCTCACAGTGTCTGTGGGAAGAAGGATGGGACAGACTGCTTACACATTCATACAGACACACAGACAATTTGAGGATTAGTGTCTTTCCCAAGGTTAGTTCAACATTGTTGGACACAACTGCAGTTTAATGTAAGTCCTTTTAACATGCTCTTGTGTACACTCTGAATGTCAGTCCATATGCACTGCACCAGGCTGCTGCTAAGTTTTTCCCCAAGTAGTAAATCCTTGCTTAGATTAATGAAAGCTATTGTATCAGGCTTCATGTTTAAATTTTAAACATATTTGTTTTCCAATTCCTCCTCAACATGGCCATCACAACTTTGAGTCCTGTTGACCTCTGCGCATGTCTTCCTTCTCTCTCACAACCCACTTTCCTGTCAGATTAGTATCAGCAAAGGCCACTAGAGCGAAAAAACACCTCTAAAAAATAAATGGACACCTGAATCCATGGAATTCTTCCATAAAAAGCTATTCAAAAATCTGTTTAGTGTTTTATTATCAACCTTGTTTATTTCTAAGCGCACTTTTTATGTCACAAGCAGCTTTTTATTCTTTGTTTATTTTCCAGCTACCTAATTGTGTCAGATACAGGAAAAAATAAATTGTGACTGAGGTAGCAATCAAGGAAATATAACAGAAATGAACAGAGCTAACATGTTGGCATTTGCGTCTGCCACACATAAATGAAAGTTTCCCAGCTTTGAAAAAAATATTGATCTGACAAACTAGGAGTCCTCATTTTGCAGATCTTAGAATAAAAAGAATGAAATCATTTTAGACATCGAGGTCATATTTTCATGGAAACAAAAGGCTTTCATAAAGAACAGTGACATGGAAGTTTCATGGAACTGAGGTTAAGATATTGAGGAGAACATTTGGTTTAAAGTCATTCAAAATATGTATGCATATTAGACATTCTGCTGAAACCAGTATAAATATTAGATTTAATCAACTTACTAGGAAACCAGAAGATAACAGTTAACATTTGCACTTGGGGATACATGGAAGTTATTCCACCCAAGTTTAAAATTTGCAGTCATATCTAAAAAAAAAAGAAGCCACAGAAGTCACAGACTCCAAGGCAATATAAACAAGATAAGCAGACATACAGTAGTGTTGTGTGGCATAAGTCGTGGGAACAGCCACAGTATTATTTCTGAATCAAATAAAGACATAAAGCGTGGAAAGAAGAGATACCTCACTCTGCCTACTAACTATAACTGTCTGTATGGGTCAAAAGCACAAGCAGTCTAAGAACATTGATTTGCAGTATATATTCATCAACTCATATTCAAAGCTATTGTGGCTTTAAGTGTCAGTTTAAGACACAGCTGGATAAAGAGCATGTGAGCTAAGTGCAGCAGCAGGTAATTACCACTCCTCCATTGATAACGATTCTAATAGACTTCCTACCAGCTATTTACATTAAGAAGGTGGCCCTCTCACCATATTGACTGTCATGGAATATATGTCTGGTAGGCTACATTAAAATCAATACAGCCATTTAAAGAGCATTATCATTAAGTGTTGAATCTGACTGTGTGTTTGTGAAGACTGGAGGAGGCAGCATCCTGCAGCAGTATGATGCCTTAAACCAACATCATTTACTGCATGATTGCACCATCACTTTGTCTGACACACACGCACACACACACCCACACACGCCCGCACGCAAATAAACACGTACAAACATAGTATGTCTTTCTATCTTCACAAGGACTTTGCTTTTTTTTTTTTTTTTTTGCTTTAGCCTAACCCTGATCCTAATCCTTAATCTAACCATTACTTAACTCAGTTCATACCTTAGTCCTAAACCTTGCCCCTAAATCTTACCCTTAAACCAAAAGCAGCACGTTTCCTTATGGGGAAAATTACTATGTGTTAGGAAAACAGTCCTTACAATGTATCAAATACAAGGCTAAACACACACACGCTCACCCAGCACACGTACACGCGCACATGCAAACACTTTTCCTTTCTTAGCATCTTTGTAGTTCACTTTTAACTCGCTTTACAGGTCTCTCAAAGCCGACCCTCTATACAAGAGAGTGCAGTTGGGAAAGGCAAATATACGATTAATCATACAGTCAGAGGATCACGAACACCTGTGCAATCTATAGAGCTGCAATGCCAGGGGAGTTGCAGGTTCCAAGGTATTTATTTAGCTCTGTGAATCTTAAAGTTTTCTTTTTAACAAACTGCTCAGTGGTGCTGAAAGGAAAGTCCCTAAGGTCAATATGATCCAAAATGGTTAGATGTCTCTTCAAACTAAAATGGGTCTTTGGAGTCACAGATGCCTACGCTCCTTTGGTGTCTCCTGTCTGAAAGCTTATGCTTTCTAGGAAATATATTTTCCAGTGGTTGTTCATGTTTTGTACTTCAAGGTTTTCTTGGACAATTGTATTTAAACCAGACATTAGATATTGGGGTTGTGAGTGGGTAAGTTAGGAGGTAGTTAGGAACATTAAAGAATCAGAGTCAGCCTTTGAATCAGAAGCATAGTGGCCTGTTCTTATTCCTAGTATCCAATCCTCTTTTATCACTACTTCTTAACATCATTAGTTGATTAAGTAGAGAAAATAAGGATTTAAACATGTTGGAGTATCAGCATTTAGACTTATAATCAATACCATCCAAGCTGCACCCCCATATTTGGGGGTGTTGGGAGGATGACAGAAAGAAATGGAATCAGATTTTTTATGCAAGCACATTATTTATGCAATGTGAACATAGAGAAATGCACATTGCAAATTGTCTCTCTTGCAGGAGACCATCTCTTGTAATCTGAGGGTTGCTAGTTGCTGCACTGTCCATCTCTGTTGTTGTGTCCTTGGGCAAGACACTCCACTCGCCTTAGCTGCTGGTGGTGTTTAGAGGGCCTGGTAGGGCCTGTGCATGCCAGCCTTGCCTCTCTGCAAGACAGCCCCAGGGCAGCTGTGGCTACTATGCAATTGCCACCATCAGCATGTGAATGTCAGCGGGAGAATGACTCAAGGTAGTGTGTAGTTCTCTGGACTTGATAAAGTGCTATCCAAGCACAGGCCATTTACCATTTTGCAGTCAACTGGCAAAAGCAGTGAATGTGAAATCTATTGCATATTCATTGCTTTTTAGAATGCCTTTGTACGTACATTTGTCAGTCTTGGAATTAAACATGGAACATTAACCAGCACGGAATGCCATCATCTGCTTATCATACAATCTGTACATCTTTATTTTGTCTGTTTATGTATATAAAAGTCTGTAAACAACATACCTTTACCTTTTTGTATGTGATGCTCTCACATTGCAATACAGAGACAGCCAAGACAAACATTCCATGCGCACACACACGCACACACACACCCGTGATATCAAAATTGGAATGTCCATTAGGCAGAAAGGCACATTTTTGGACAATGGGACAAAATCCGGAATTACCAGGTAAAACCATCAACATACTCTGTATATATTTTAGAAAGAGTAAAAACTAATCTGAAAATCATGTAATTATATGCAAGTGCAAGAATAATGTCAGATTGGACATTTTATAAATATTAGTTCTACTTACAATCTGAGTTGTTTTGGTGGTTTCAAGGGACTTAGACTCACCAATAAACTAGAAGATGCAGCAGAAACCAAAGAACATACAAATAACAAACAAAATCCATTTTATTCAAATAATCTCTCAATCACAGAAGAGAGCTCAAATTAAATCTCTTACTGAATTGAATATCGCAATTTTTGTGATTGGAGTCCATATTCATATTAATGTAATTGTGAAAGCTATGTAGATCCTGAAGCATCTTATATTTAGCTTAAGTGGAGAACAAACAATATGGATTCATTTTAAAATACCATAATGAGTCTAAGGAAAGATGGCCTTCAAAGATTAGAATAAAGCAGTAATGGATTAGAGATTATGTGTCTTGTTGCTTTTCCTGAATGTTTTGTTGAGCATTTTGCAGTATTCTTTCCCCTACAGTATTTGTGTGCTTCTTCTCCATTTTTTGTGGCAGCACAGCCTCAGTTTGACCTGTCAGTGTGATCTATTGTTCAGGAGTATCAGAAGGGCTCAGCTGCAGGACTGATGCAGAGCTCTATAACACCCCCTCCATCCCCTCAGCCCTTCACCTACCTCTTCGTCTCATTTGACACTGAATTAAGTCCCACCTGAGCTGCCGTCACTCCCATCATGCATCAGTCTGCCACCTGAGTCCTGCCTTCACACACTTACCTCACAGCATCATCACAGGTCTTCCTCACTTTGTCTACAGTGAAGCACACACAAATACCAGAAATGCACACAGATCCATAACAGGGATAAAGAAAAATGATCATAGATTAAATTCATTTCCAAACTTCTTTTGCGGCCTTGTGACTAAAATGGTTTTCTAAAATTTCTGTGCCGTGTGATGGAAAAGGAACATGAATACATTTGCAAGTCGATGGTAGAGGTTGACAATATGCACATGGGACCACTGCATTTAAGAAAACAAAGGTAATAGACAGTTTATTTAAATCAAGTGGAGAACCTACCTTACGCATCATCAGTGTGACTGCCTGTAGAAAAGTGGGAATGCTGTCAATTTGTCATTCTAGAGCAAACAGATGTAGAATCACAATGCCAAAGTGGTACGATAACTTTGAAAAGCAACTTCTGCCACCT
Source organism: Xiphophorus maculatus (assembly GCF_002775205.1). NCBI lineage: Eukaryota > Metazoa > Chordata > Actinopteri > Cyprinodontiformes > Poeciliidae > Xiphophorus > Xiphophorus maculatus. The sequence continues at coordinate 12,708,278 of NC_036465.1, read as the reverse complement.
AGCAACTTGGAAAGGGTTTCAAAACAATTTGAAACTATTTCAAGTGTTTTAAATGTTCTGTACAGCTGAAAAACCAACTGAAAAACCTACCTGATTTAAAAGTCTCCGTGAATTCAGTTTAGAGTTTAACCATACATTGTTCAGATAGATGAGAATCCATCTCAAACTTTAAAAGCCAATGCAAAGCTGGCCTTTAAAGTCCACTTGAGCATTTGAAGTGACATTATGGAGATTAAATATTTCTGAAATAATATGATTTGGAAAAATTAAACCAAAGTAGAGATTTTTATTTTTTTATAAAAATCCCAGCTGCATATTTGGAGAAAACCAGAGATCAGCACAAACATTTTATACAAACTGTCAAGCAACTGATTATTGGGGCTTCATTGGCAGCAACAGGATCTCTGGACTTTTCAGTCAAACTGAATGTTACAACTTGTCTAGTCATGGGCAGATCAGTGCATAATCTGCCCATGAAGATTCATCCTCATGAGACCCTCAAGCAGAGACAAAGCATAATTTTTAACATGTTATATGTTTTTTATGTATATTTACATGAGATGCTACAACAAAAAGAGCTTACAGATGACTTCAGAGTGAGCAATAATGTAAAAAAAACCCGAAACTGTTAATATTAATCAAAACGTACTTATTTGAAAGTAAATAAACCAAATGGCAAACATTTACCTCCCTAACTAAAACAAACATCAGAACTCCAGGTGTAAAATGGTCAATAGTTCACTCTTACAAACTTCACAAGATACTTCTACAGATGTTTCGATAAATAGCAGTGACTAGTTGGGATGAGCAGAGGATGCATAGCAGGACGTCCACTTTAGCATCTTTATATGCGTCATCTCTGGCAGGTCACCAATTTGTCATCTTTGATCTTCAGGATCCACCAATCAGCAACAGGCCCCTGTACATTAAAATTTATACAATCACTACCCATTACAATACCAGTAGTAACATGGATCACAGGATGAACTTAAGAAATTACTTGTGTAACTTGTGTTTCCTTGAGTATTAAGTATTGAGTACTCTATAACTTGAGTACATATAAGTCATTCTGCATTCTGTATGTTGGCTTGTTGTTTGTTTTAAGTGATCACGTTGACCCCTTACTGATAAAGTTGTTTGATATTTTTACACAAAAAAACATTTTTATCATTTAAATAACGCCTTTCCTACATTTTCATTCAACTGTTTTTAGAATGACCACTGAAGAGTTTTATTTCTTTTTAAGTTAATGGTAATGACAGCCTTATTGAGTCCTGGCCTTACAACATGTTCATAAGCATCCTAGTGAATATTGGGTTAAATTTCGGGAAGAATTCAAGTTTTCGTCAGGATCTTATATACCGATCATAGATTCTTCCCCTTGAATGACACTTTATTAAACAAGTACAAACTGTTTGAAGTTGTTTAGTCTATAGTAATAAATGTGGGGAAACACACAAGTACAAAGTTAAAACTGATATGCAATGAAAAAAAAAACTTTCTCAAAAACAACAAAAGTTCACAAAATGGTCATATATTTTACCTTAATTGAATAGAACCTATCGAAAGGCAACTAAGGAAATAAGAAATGATTGGAAGATTCTAACAAAGAGCATAGCAAACCAAGAGTCCTCCTAATGAGGGGCGATAACGAGACAATGCAGATGATTAATTAGTTACATTGGACCAGGTGTTGGGGGGAGAACAAAAAGAAAAAACTAATGATAAGAAAAACAAAAATATAGAACATGAAACAAAAAGCAGTTTAATTTAAGGTACAACACAATATAAAGAAGAACTAGATGATAACCTGAAGTCTAACAAAAATACATGAAAAAAATGTTGATGCTACTTGATGTGCTGCACCATTTTGATGGGGAGATTTGAGAGGGAAAAAAATTATAAATATGAGCAAAAGTTTGGGAGGTCACACCAAAAACAGGTTTGTCATAATAAGGGCACCACCTCATTATCGCCAGGCCTTCCATGGTATAAACCATCAGCAGCTGTCGGTACATGCTCGGGATCTCGTTAAACCCAGAGTCCGAAGGCTTCATTCATTACCTAATTGGTTGCCGGGAACCTGGCTCCATGAAGCGGGGACATGATCTCTGCCGCATCGTCCTGTGGCGTGGGCTGCCGGTTCATCCACGGCTCTGTGTGTCAAAGTGTCACAAACAATGGCTCTTCTGTGTCCCTCTCTCATTGTGCAGCAGGCAATTATCAATGTAAACCAAGGCCGATTATTTCGGTATGCTCCCGCAGTTGTGCTCTAAATGTTTTCACTGTTTGGCCTTTAGTGCAAAAAAAAAACTGCCTGTTAACAGTTAATAAGGTAATTAGAACCGTGCAACCAGTCAGATTTGAGCCACATTAAAAGACAGAGCTGCGACTTTTACTCACATAGAGTAAAATCAGGCACAAAAGCAGCTGCAGCTTATTACGGCAGTAAATACGGCTACTGGTCGATAAACAGCTCCTTTCAAAAACTAATTCTAGCCAATCAGAGCGAATCCTCGCCACAGGAAATGCATGGCAACAAGCAAACTGATGGCAATAAAGCTGCATGGGGACTCTGGAATTAGAGTTACTCTTCCACATCAGTTTGGAAAAAACATACAGAATTTTTTTCTCAGTAGGAGTTTTAGAAAAATCTGGAAACAACTGTCAGTACAGATGACTTTCAACATCATCTATGAGAAATATTGAATAACTATAAAAGATATTATGGAATATGGTAGAGGTCACAGTACACATATTCTGCAGAAATGTTTGGTCCAGCTTCCTTCACTCACTCTTAACAAATGAATATATTGTTGTGCTATGTATATGGATCGCCTATGTGTGGAACTCAAGAGTGCAAGTATGTTCCACTGTAAAACTTTTAAAAAAACCCTGAATGAAAAAAAAATCCTGACATACAATGCCATGGCAATCTTTGATCAATGGACACTTCTGTTCAATACCTTCATAAACTTACTGGAAACATATGAAAACGGAAATAGACAGACACATAGAAAAGGAAAAGGACATAGAGTTTAATCATAAAGAACTTACAGAAACCAAAGAACCAGTACAGGAGAAACTGGATGACATGAAACCAGGAAGCAACTCTGCAGCTGTGAAAAATCTGAGGGAACTTGTATAGTATAAACAAAATAGTTAACAAAAAAGAGAGGGAATAGAAGACATGAACCCAATACACAAAGAAACTTTGTGTATTGGTTTATGACTTATGTGTTTAGATTATTCTAGTTAAGAATCTAAACACAAAGGAACAGAACCCCATTCATGACAATTATTAACAATCCAATATAATTCAAATACAAAATTAGATGAGAACCATCAACACAACAACCCACTAATTGTGACAAAATAGGAAAACCATTTATCCATTGTCATCAGTGGACATGTTTAATACCCTCATCATTCATTGCAGAGAGCAAGAGGGTCAGGGAGTGAGCAGCATGTGACTGACAGCACTAACACCTTCTTCCTGACTCTGATTGGTTATTTTTAGTTAGCACTGGGACCAATGGGAGAAAACAGGAGTTTTTTTTGTTTTTGTTTTTTTGCTTCATATTATCTCTTTCATACTATACTGTCACAACATAGTGACAACTTTAACAAATATGTTAAAAAAAAGTTTTCTGAAAGCTACATATAAAGTATAAACAAACCCTGGCTTAAGAAAATAAGAAAAAAAAACCATAAAAAAATAAATAAATCAGTAACTTGCCCATTCTAGAGAAACCTTTGTTCAGATTCTCATAAAATCTTTATGATGTTTTTATTTTCTTTTTGAGTTTCTTTTCTTTCATGTGAATCTACTTTGGAAAATTATGTTTGTTTAAGTGTGCTGAAGTTTCAATGAATTTATCTTGTGGCTTCAACCACAAAGACGGAAACTTTGTCACAATTTTCCATTTACTTGATCTAAGCAATGTGCTTGTGTATCATTGAAGCAATTCTTTCTTTTTAATACCCTCTGATCTCCATTCTGCTATTCAATATCTATCAAAGGAAGAGCAGAACATTCAACATGTATCACTACATTTGTAAAAGAAATACTGCAACAGGATAATTGTGTAATTTTGACTTTCAAGTGTCCCATTTCAGTTATGTGAAGATGTTGAGTGACTGCCAGCGAGGATCTCAAATGCCTTCAGGGATGAACGGCTTTATTCTGAGCGCTAAACTGACCATAACACTCACACACACAAGACCCTTGCACTGGGAGGATTGGCGTTCATCTTCTCCAGTAGTCTCGCCGCAGGCCTGCAGAGAGGGACGTCCTTTAGACAGCAAAGGTTAAAAATTCTGCACTGACTCTGTGGGACCCGTCTCGCCACTGACGCTATGACTTAATCAAGTGGAAGGGGAGGTGAGACTTAGTGCTGTGCTCCTCGATGGACAAACCTGACCGGATCACAGAGAGTGTGAAACACGGAAAGTCTGGGGAAACGAAGAGAAACGGAGGAAGGGAGATGAAAATAAGGAACTGGACACAGAGGAACACCAACGAAACATAATTACTGTTTTTTTTATTTTTTATTATTCTTTATAGATTTGTCAGTTTCATTATTAAAGAAGGGAATTTATAGGTCTCAGTCAAATAAACTTGATTGATTTCTCACAACATGCATGTAAGAAAACTTTTCAGCGGTAAACTTCTGCTTCTGGGTTATGGGTGTGTCTGCTTCTTCGAGACAACTGAAACTTTGTCCATTATGCCATTTACAACCATTCCCAGGATTGTTGGGCTGAGAAGTAGGTTTTATGATAAGTTCAGCAGACACTCAGTTCCACCAGGTGTTTTCTGCTACTGCTAGCCTGGTGGAGCTGAGTAGGAAATGCAGGGGGTATTTAGACACCCCTGAATGACTGCTATTTATTGTAGGATTCCTTAAACATGCAAGAAGGAATCAAAGCAACACTCCAGGCATATTTTTGATGAATGAATAGCATTAAAATGATAACATTAAAATGATATAAAGCTCATAAAAGTAAATTTTACACAAGAGTTGACAGCCATCCAACAGAAATAAGATATTTGCTAAAGACACCAGCTATCTACAGAGTGTTCCAAGCATAACAATTGGAAGGCTGAGTGGAAGGAAAAAGTGTGGTTAAAAAAAATGCAAAATGCATATAGCTAACCACAGTGTTAACAATTCTGTGAAGCAAAGCTTATTCACTGTGTTGGACTGCAACTAGAATCAACATTAGCAGCTTCTGACCTAGGCCAAGGAGAAAGCACAATCATTTACCCAGAAATTTTAGGGCACTTCAGTTCCACCTTTCCATGCTGCCAAAAGTATTAATACGCAGTGTAGCAACAGTTGTTTTCAATATTGTTGATGGGCTTATGAATTTGCCTGACTTAAACCCCATAAATCAACAATGTCAGCCTTAAATACACGGTGGGTCAAAATTGTGAACTCAGTGAAAGTTGCAGCCCAGCGTTGACTTTTACATAGACAACAATTATATATAAACAAAGCTTAATAAAAGTACATGGCAATCAAAATAAAAAAGAAGTCTTCAGAGTTAAACTTTAATGATATTTTTTTTCACAGGGTAACAATCATGATAAAAATTTTCTTGAATGAAAATTTAACTATTGAAGATTCTGCCAAGGAGTAGCATGAAAAGGTGCACAAAGAAGTCATCCATTAAAGCTCAATTTTCTGTACTCTAATCTGTTCTTGAGCACACTGGTCAAAACTGCATTCCTGAAATCTCTCCTTCTAGCTGAGTTTTCTAATGAATGCCAGTGGAGGAGGGGTACTTGTGAGTCCTGATAGATGTACCAAAGCACCTTCATTCGAAGATGTGCAGCGTAAGTGGTGCATGTACACTCAGGGTAAAAGCTGCCCTTCTGTATTCCCCATGCATCAACATTATGTTTTAGTATTTCAGTCATGTGATCATAATTACATGAAGCAGACAGCTAAAAGCGTTGTCTGGAGTGGTAATACAGGCCTGTTCCAGCTTTCCCCAAACCCATAAATTTTACTGACCTTTGTAAACGAAGCGGCGCCTGGCTGCAGTTTAAACATATTATGTAATAAAATATATTATTATGGTTATGTTCAGTAGATTTGTTTGCAGTTTTGGGTCTATTTGTTTCTGTTAAACAAAAAATAATCATGGTTATATTATTACACAGAAGCATAAAGGCTTGCTTTTAACAACAATACATACAATTACGCAAGTGTAAGACTTCTCATAACAACACTTATTGAAAAATGATTTATAAACATACAAAACATTCATATTTGCCAAGTTAAGGTGAAATAAGAGTTATTTGGGAGCCAAAAGACCTGGCTCATGTTTAAGAGCCAAATGTACTAGCAGAATGCAGGAACGTCTGAAATAACTGACCTAAGTTCAGTGAAATGACTGTTGACCTTTTAATTCCATGTGCTGCTGCTTGAGGTGATACAAAGTACAATTAAAAAGCAAGAATATAAACAGAATACACATGTCATATAAACTCTTATTAAAACAAGTTCATGACATTTGAACTGCAGCACAGTTTAACCCGGCTAGTATCTATCATCAGAACAGACTGGGGTTTAGAGATGTGTATATGTGCTAGATGAATCCTCTTCTTTAACTTCAGTCAACTGCGACTCGGAGAACATTTCACATCTCTAATGATGTAAACAGCTGCATTTTAGCTCATCTACAGCCAGGACACAGACCAGCCCCAAAACTGCACAGTGTCTGTATATGTGGGAGTGCACGGGGGAAGGAGGGTTAAAATGGTCGACTCTTGGCACTGACCCAAGCAAAACTGTCTGCAGATGGTGACAGCCGACATCACTCTCTCCCATTGCAGAACAAAGTATTGGCAGACAGAGACTGTCCTCTGTGCCAAACTGAGATTAAAGCCTGTGAAGATCATAACCTGTGTGATGTGCAATGACCTGTGATAATATCACTGATATGTTTGATTTTCTGAAATTAAAAAAAAATAGACACAACCTTGAGGTTTAAAATTGGATCTTGGAAGTGCAGACTGACACCATTTGGACAATGTAATATCTTTTCTTTCTGTTTCATTTAATTGGTCTGTTTGTTTTGCTCTTGTGAGTACTACTATTACAGTAGGGGCTGAGGCCAGCCCTGAAACTGGGTCTGGTGATAATGCCTTTGTAACTTTTTCTGATTCATAAAACAATAATATGTGATATATTTGAATAATTAAAAAGCTAAAAAGATATTTACAATGCTGACTTGACAAATTTTTGTTTAAAGGTGCAGTATGCACTGTCAGTCAATCTCATGTTTCTGGATAGGGTGAAGTATCTTGCCAAAGGACACAACGACAGAGGCAGACAGAATGGGAATCGAACTGGCATCCAACCTCAATCGAGACAAACACCAATTGAGGTGTTTGTCATTTGGGACTCACTATAGTTCCACTATGGTGGGGTGTCAAAATATGGGATGTGAAACTAATCAAGGTCCTCTGTGGGCCATTTGTGGCAGAATGTATTGATAAACCTGCCTATTAAAAATTGTTTAAATATTATAGCTTTTTTTCTGTATTTGATGAATACTTCTAAAAAGTTTAATATTGAACATTGAGGTAATTTGGTACCATCCACATAAAATTGACTTGATTTGACTGATAAAATAGTACTTAAGCACACAAGTGTTACCTTGAAGTTCCTTTTCTGTAGCTGTCTAGAGTCTGGACGGCCAGAGAAATAGCCATGGCGGGCTGAATTTGGCCCACTGACCTTGAGTTTGATACATGTGCTCTAAGTCCAGTCCTCAAACCCTTCAACGTTTACATGCATCCTGCTCCAAGACACCTGAGTCACAGAGCTGACCTCCCTCACTAGCAGAAACTCAGAAACTCTGCTCATAAGCTGAGACCTGCTAATAAGCCTTTTAATTGATCCAGGTGTGTTGGAGAAGGAATGCCTCTAAAAATTTCAGGGTGGTAGCTCTCGAGGACTGGACTTGGGTACGCCTGCCCTAGAGTCTAGAGATCTATATACAAAGCTATGGCAGACCGGTTATGGCCCCTGGGCTTTGAGTTGGACACGTGGCTTACAGGAAGTCTCCTGTTCTGCTTCTCTTCTTGATTTACTTTAAAAATTGACTTTAAGCTCATTTTCTGCCTTATTGCACACAGATAGGATCAGATCACCAAACCAGGTTTGAGGTAGGATTTCCTTCCTCTCAGTGTTTCAGATTTAATCAAATGGACTTCTGCAAATATATGCTTCAAACAGCATGACAATCAAGTTTGTACCTGGATGAGATTTTCCTTTGAAAATCCAATATTTTCAATTGTATCTCACTGTTTTCTCACAATTTGTACTTTTGTTGTTTTTTTTGTTTAAGTGTCAGTGTTGCCATGTAAGGAGTCTCTGCAAAACAGTTAGAAGCCTTTTGTAGTCAGCAGCGGTCGTTCCTATTAGGAATTGTAAATAACTGATCGCCTGCCCTGTGAGTTCCTTTAAATGAATCAGCATGCTCCTTTAATCTGTTTTAACACACCTCATTTGGATTATCTCCCTCTCTGGTTTAAGCTGATAAATAGCCCACAATTTCATTCCAAAGTCCTTCTTTGTGTACGTTTAAATGAAAATTAATAACAGCCAGGTTAATGGAAAGATTAATGAATCCAAAGTGTAACCCCTGCAAGTTTACATAATGCATATGTATATAGGAAACACATTGAATTTCACAGAGCAGAGCATTATACAGCACAGAGGGGGATAACTGTCTGAGCACCATATCTCCACTGCCTCCTATCAGCCAAGTGTGAGGCTTTATCAGCTGTAAGGCTTTGGTGGAATAAGCATATCTACTCAGCACAGAGAGCAATATGAAAATTAGCCCACTTTATAATGAGAATGTATGCATTTTTAAATAAATGTAGTTTGTATGAGGCTGACTCAGTGCTTTTTTATTTCCCTGGAAAAAGTTCTTCTGATTCATATTTAAGAGCATCTTTAACTGTAAACTTGTTGCAAGTATCATCTAACACTTACATGTTGTTGTTTTTTTCAGAAACTGCAGACAGATAGAAACGATTGAGTACATGAACAATAAGTTGCACCTAAATTACAAGTGTCAAATTTTATCCCATACTCCATCAAAAATGTGTCTGGAAAAAAATTCCCCCTTTGAATGATCTTTGTTAAAACATGTAAAGAAGCCCAGAGACCTTCCAAGTTTCTCAGAAATGATTTCAATTCATTTCACTTTTCTAGTTTAGATTCACAATAAATATTTCCTCAAGTAATTTACCCAAATACCCAAACTGAGGAATAAGCTTTACTGTGGTATTGTTGATGAGTATTCATCAAAATAATGTCTATTTCATAATAATTTAAAGATTATAAAAAGAAACAATGGCTCACCAAATAGATAACAGATAATATACTGAATTTAAAGTCAGTGATTATTCCCACATTTAATTATTGTTTTTCAAACATTATAGACTCATTTAAATCATTATAGGGTATTTTATTTAACGCATGCATCTCCAATTTGATTTGAATAGTAGAATATATGAATAATAATTTGACAAGTTTTACATTTAATGGATTGTGGCACATAGTTTTTCTTTCCAAATCTATTTAAAATATTACGCTATGACACCATTATTCAACAAGGATGTTGATCTTACAGAAAGCTTTGAAAAGGCATTTCGGAGGAGCTCTTCATTTCACATATATGGCTAATAAAATCTCACTTTCTTCATATGATCATTACACTTTTAGTCTTTTAGTAAAAAACACTCAAAGGAATTATTAGGTGAGAGGACCCCATAAGTGACACATTACAATAAAAGAAATGTATTCAAGGCCTTCGCTATGTAACACCTGAAAGTGAGCAGCAGGATTTTGAATGAATTCAGAGGCTCAGCAGCAGCATGAAGAGAGACAGAACTGAGCTGCTGCAGAGTGTTTATCAGACAGCCTGCTTTCCTGGAGGCTGTGCGAGTTTCCTGGGATCCTCTGAACAGACTTTGAGATATGACAAGTGGGGGATCTCCTCTGGAAAGTCAGAACAGATAGGAGCTGGATAGTTAAAATGTGGATTAGAGGAAGAACACGCAGCTGTTCCTGCAGGACTGGCTCCTTTGACTTTCTGTGCTTTGAATCTTAGCACAGCTCTGACTGGACTTGGGCCAGGCAGATCCTCTGAGGCCCAGTCATCTTGGTTCATATGTTTGGGTCTCTGCAGTTTCAGGTTTGGCCTGTGGGAGCATTTAATTAGAGCAACAGACTGCTTCGATCAATCACAAGCGGTTGTTTGAAAGTTTTCCAGATCTTATGAAATTTGATTCAGCAGGAGACTCTGCTCAGTCTTCTGGCTTCCAAGATATATTTTCTTTATCAGGAGGAAACTTGAGGATGATCAGCGCTTTGTGCCAGAAAATGTCAAGTCATCCAAGCAAACCGCAGGATATGTTATCACTCCATCAGAACAGAAACACTGTGAATAAATTATGGATAAATGGACAGATAAAACTGCATATGATATATGCGACAAGACTGAGGTTAGCTGCAGGGAAAGATAATAAAGATAAGAACAAAACTACAAGTGAAACAAGACAGGGAATGAATAAAAAAAATCTCTCTCCATGTCCTATGCTTCATTTTTCCAAATATATTTCTACCAGTCATTGGGTAAGACTTGTTTGATTTGAGCCAATCAGAAGCAGAGGACAGTTTGTCAGCAAAGAGTTGGTATGGAACATCAATGACTTGAAACTAAAATTCTTATTTAAAATATCTGTTATTCGGGTAGAAAATGTAATCTCTGAACTCCCTTTTTGATATTACAACAATGTTTTACATTTACTAATTAGCCAGCCAGCTATGCCACATGTAGGCTGTAAATGGAATCAATTTTAAGTCACTTTTCCAGGCATAGTAAGTCAATGTTTTACCCCCGATGGTTAGGCTCACTGCCATAATGTAGTTTTAATACAAAGGACATCTTACTAATTTTGTCGTTTTTTGTTTTTTTTTCACTACTTCTTGTTTGTTAGCTTATTAGCTTGATGGTCCTTGGCATAAACCAGGTTGTTTCTTTGTTCCACCATCTTGGATTCTTCTTTACCTTGAAGCCAACACAAGTTCTACTGGTGGTTACTGGTTGGGAGAGGAGAAAACTTCCATTGCACCTGCTTTTTCATCTCTAATGTGGTACCAGTGAGTGACTACACATCCATTCCCTATTTATTTCAGATCCTTGATCATGCATAGTTAACATTTGTGGTTAACATCTGTAAACTCCATTGTCTCCCTTCCCATGCACCAGGGATGGAGCTGCTCAAGAACAGGCTTAGGATTTTTACCACAGAGTTTGTTTACTTTCTTTTTTTTTAATCATTGCACCACTTTCCATGAGCTCTAGTATTTCAGCTACTAAAATATGCAGATAAAGGCAACATGAGAAGTTAATCTACTTGTCCAAATATTTTAACAATACTGAAATTGTAAATACCTCACACTCAATATATTGTATCTCAAAAAATATTGCCAGCAAACTGTTCTTTTCAACTGAGTCCTTTGTGAACAGTTCTTTGACTTTTATTAGAGCTGCACCATGTATTGAATTACATCCGTATTCTTTTCCTGAAAGGAAACTGAATTTTGCTTTATGAGTTTTTTACTGGAATTAAAACACACATACTGCATCAGTTTATAAGTGTAAAATATATTAAATATGAAACAGAACCGGTGGTTACCTTTTTACAGTGGAAAAAAAGCATCCAGGAATTAAAGCATCCTTCCAGACGAGGAAATACAAAGAGATTCTTCTCTTTTCCGGGTCTATGTTTTAGGTTGCTGCCTTGGAGCCAAAGGTCACGTTGCTGCTTAATTAGTGAGATGTTTAAATCAGCTCTTGGCAACAGAGACACAAAACTACAATGACAACAAGCCCCGAGTCTTGGTGGTTCATTTCTGCCCTGAGCCGTGATGCCTCTGCATTCATTCGAGATTTATCTGACATTTCTTCCACTGTGGATGAAGTGTGCCATGGCTCAAAGGCTGATTTTAAGAACTTAATGTTGAGTTATGATTGTTGGGGGGAGGGCCTGATAGCGAGGAACAGCTCTGCTTGTTGTTTTTGTTTCTGATATGGGTCAGTGTTGATGAGCAAAATGGATGAATTTTCTTTCTCTTTGTAATTTCCATTTTCCTCTGGGAAATAATATGAAGTTCTCCATACTGCTGTGGGTCTGTTTGCTTGGCACAGGCTCATTATTCTGGATATTACTGTGGCAAGAGCCCACGAGCATGGGCGGTGAGGGGAGTGGACCTCAAATGAAAATATTGATGACCCCGAAGCCAGAAATATATAGCACAAAAAATAAGCAGAAAGATTTTAGAACAAAAGTTTTTCTAGCAAGAATAAAAATGAAAGTTTCTACAGTTGAGTTGTAAGCAATGTTTAAATGTCAGTCAAAAACATTACTATGATTTAAGTTTATTTCATTTGCAATTATGCAACATCTGCAATTTTATGACCTGATTTCAATTTCCTCCAAAATATGAAGAAAAAAAAAACAATTTCAATTCAACTTGCATATAAATGAGCAATAACTGGTCATTAGATTATTTCTGAAGAGATGACTGTGCTTATTTCTGCTTGATTTGATGAGGTCATTATCTGAATCAATAGGGTTATTACTGTAAGATCTCTAATAAAGTAAGAATCAAAACGTACGATTTTTTATAAGAATCTTACCCATATGCTATACCCATAAGTCATAGCATACCGTATAACCCTGAACTTGGCACAGAAGTAGAAGTGTCATACTCTGAGCACACAAGAGGCAGATAAAACTGTAAAACAGTGGGCTCAAACTGCAGTCCTTGACGGGCCAGAGTTCTGCAACTTTTAGATGTGTCCCTTGCCCTACACACTTACATTACATGGTGAATATGATGCAGTCAAGATCTACAGAGCTCTGCTAATGATCTAATATTGAATCCAAGTGTGTTGAAGCAGAGACCTCCAAAGGTTTCAGGACACCAGTTCTTGAGGACTGGAATTTTGAGACCACTGCAGTAAACTGTTTTAAATATCAATCAGTTTTCAACCAAAGAAGGTGAATGCAATTTTAAAATCCATTGTATATCTTCAAGATTAGTTGAACGTATGACTGGACAAAATCAGTTCTAATATCAACCATCAATAATTCAAAAAAGTTGCACTCAAAGGAAATGTAAACATATTGTACTAAACGTATATTGTACAAGGTGAACAATATCCGTACAATATTATGATTTAAATAACAAAATCATAATATTATATATATATTTATTTATCTTGTCTGTCCTATAGTATAGATATTATTAGCATAAAATGTATACTATTATTCTAATAGTATAAATATTAGCATAATATTTATACTAAGTCTTTCGGGAGTAAAGGGAACTACAAATGGGAGATGTACTGTAGTACTCTCAAAATGTTGTACTTTGAGCACAAAATGCAGCCCAGAATTACCAGGTTAGTTTTCATACCAAAGTTGATCTCTTACTAAAAGTAGCACAGCTGTAGTTCCTCCTTAGACACTGGGAGATTTCAGTGTTTTGACAGGGTGTTTTCATCACTGCAACAGGGAAGCTGTGACATTAGACACAATAAAATAAATAAATCATTACTATGACACACTTTGTTTTTCTTTGTTTTTTGCCCTGGGGAAATTTGCTTTTGGACTTAGAACTATTGTGATAGCTTTATTCACCGCAGCTAAATAAACAGTAGACAGAAAACAGTGGATAGAAACACAATCTACTCATTTATGTTAAACAGTTTCCATATTAAGAGATTAAAATAGGATTAGAATGATTTTGCAACTGAACAATCCCTTCTACTGGCCCAGGAGACATATTGAATGACCTATTATTTAAAATCTTTACTGAGGCAGGGACAAATTCATTATTAAAATGATTCAGCTTGCATTTGGGACTTCTGAACCTTCTGCCAAATTAAATAGGCTCATATTTAGAATCAATGATGTGTGACAGATCCAGCCTTTTGCACTGGTCACAATAATGACTGACCCCGGCTTCTTCAAATCAGCAGCTGTGTACTGGTTGTGTTTTAATTGTAAGCATTGTTCCTTCATAGAGATGTGAACATTTTGCACCTTGGCTAGAGCTGTTGTTGCATTGTAGAAAGACAATTCCAAAAACCCTGCCTCTTTTTGCATGAACTTTCCATTTTCTTCCTGCGCAAGCATTGGTTCTCTCTGGGTTTTTCGTCTTCTTGCCACCATTTCAAAAAACTGTTTAGACATGACAGTTTAAGGTTGTCCATGTTTTCTTAAAGCTACTCATATGAAGATGGAAAAAAGATAATAGGATCATTAGAAAATTACGTTACGTTATTTTTGTGAATAAAAAACTCACAGAGAACAGTACAATAGTATTTTAAATTGTTAATCACGAACAGAAAAGGAGTCTAACTACAAAGGGAGGCTCTACTGGAGGTTTGAGGTAACTGCGATTGGTAAAAAGAACACAAACAAACAAGGAGAAACACTTTGAACATGCAACAATCATCCAATCAAGTCTCACCACTTCTAGAGTCATGGTTGTTCTTTTATGCTGTAGTTGATAATGAGAAACAGCTGAACAGCACTTGAATGATGGGGATGAAAGGAGAAGACCACAAAAGAAAAGCACAACTGCTCCTGTACTGTGACATTTTCTACAACTACTTAATCTCAATTGGGGTCATAGGCGATAGCATTGGGCATCTGGACATATTGCCAGTCCATGGTGAAGCCAATACAGTCACACATAAGACACAATCATTCACAAATACACACCCACTTATGTTCTAAAATGTCTAATTAATTTAACAAGTTTGTTGTTTTACTTGGGAGCAAGCCAAAGTAACAGGGGAAAACCCATGTATGAGAGGAAAAACTTATAAATGCAAACTCCATTTAACAGGCCAAACCGATTTAAACCCAGGACACAGTTAATTTGGTACACTATTACATTATATATATTAAAAAAATGACCTTGGGTGGTATTATTATTTTTATTATAGATCATTTCTACAAATGCAGCAATTTGTTTGCCATCTGGTCTAGAGCCCAGGTTTCTTGTCTTCATTTCGTTGCCCATTTTTGTCCCGACTAGTTGTTAAGGCTGTCAGAAATTCAAACTGAATTCCAAGTGTATATTTTTATTGAATGCATCTCTCCAAAAAGTAGCATCTCAGTATAAAACTGGATCTTTTACATTAAACTGGATGTTTTTTTTTTCTTTTTGGAGGTTTTTTTTGGTAATATAGTACATACTGCATTCCCTCAAATTGATGCTTCATCTTTTATCTGGGGAAAGATATCAATGATGTTAAGCAGTGCAGTCTGAGTTTTAACTTTTTTTTGTTAAAGCAGTGATTCAAAGCAGGTTGGAACTTACATTAACCAAAATGAACTTTATACAGTAAGTTACTTCATTTTTGTCCAGCAATATACACATTTTATTAAAATGCTTATATTTCAACAAATATTTTAAAACTTTAGCAACAATATATTTATTTGTTTTATGTATTTTCTTCTTTTTTTTGAGGTAAATAAAGAATATTTGGAATAGTCCTTGAAAAGGAGAAATAGGAGTCTGAGCTGAGCTAACAAGCCCAGACAGTATGATATTTCTTTGGCAGAATATACTTTTACATTCGGGAATAGATGGCTTTGATATGGGATGGAAATAATAAAACACTGTGTAATGAAGAAAGTAACACACTGCACAAAGCAGCATCCAATATCTCCCGAATAAATCCTCATATGAAAGAGAAGCCTGAGCCCTGTGCTCACTTAGAAACCCGTCTTTTTTTGGTCTCTCAAGTGGAGAAAAAAAAATCTCCCTTGAAGAAACACGGAAGTTTGTAATAAAGTGATTCTTTGTTGAAGAAAAGTCCTACCAGTCAGCTGGTTATTGGCCTCAGACTCTGTGGTCTAGTATTAGAGACTTCGGGGGTGATTGATGATAACTTCTTTTAATCAGAAAGGTGATTCATCAGAAGTTTTTTGTTGTTATTGTTGTTGATGTTTTTTATAATTCCAGGTGCTTGAGACAAACTGCTCCTATTCATTTTTAATCATGGGTTAATGCTGTATAATCCATTATTTCTTGCTATATTGTAATAATGTCTGAAATGTAAGAGCTAAACACATATCTTTGCCAGAAACTTTAACCACTAAGGAAATATAAAATCATTGGTTTCTTTAATTAACATCAATCCACAATACATAAAATTGTTATTAATTGTTGAAGTATACCTGAAACAGAGGATTGTGAGTGTACAAAATTCCTTAATCAGTCCCTCATTCTTTAGCTGTTTTCTGAAGGTTGCTATTACAGATCAATCGACATTTAGGAATTATTCAGGGACGATACTCTCTGGGATCCATGTGCTTTAAAATGAATTCACTTACCAACTGCTTCAGTCAGGTGACCCTTACTTAAGGACAGGCACTACATGGGGGATTTCTGTCTGAAATTCTAGTAAAATGAGTCCCTTTAGGCATTTTTCAGAAGAACAGCAAACAATTAAAATAGTTTATTGGAAATGGGAAAACAAATAAAGAAAGGCAGAAATAGTAGGTTTCTCTGCAGAATAATTTCAAATACTTTTTATTGGAAACTAAATCAAAAAGATGGGAATGAAAACAAAGGACTACCATTTGAACGGATCCATTTCCTTTTGGTGAGATCCACTTATTATTTGCTGGATCATTAAAATAATTTAATAACCCTTTCGGTTTTACTTCGCAAGACTTGGTATTTAGAAATTGTTGGCTGGCTCATTGCCTTTACTGGGTGAACCTTTCCTGAAAGTCAAAGTCAAGAATGTTTTTTTTTTTAATCACATAACCTTCACTTTGCTCCACACATTATTTAAGAATACAGTCAGACTGCAGAGGACTTTTGATTTATAATAGGCAAGTCATATTAGCAGCATACATGTGTCAGTTGGACAGTTTCAAGCAGCATGGAGTGTATGTCAATTTGCTGCAGGCGCTGTCTACAGCTGTTTAAATCTGCCGGCAGCAGGTGTCAAACTAAAGAGCAAAATTTGCTCTCCCCTGATTGAGATCTAGTACTAAATACTTTAAGAACTCCCTTGAAGTTTGGATGTTAAATCTGCCAAAGTAATTGCGGATAACAAGTGGCATATTATCAATGTCAGACAAAATTGAGAACTATAGCAGCTCCAGAAGGCTTTGGCTAATGCTGAAGGCTTATTAGTGAATTTGAATTATTCAGTGCTGTTCATGTATGAAAACAATGTTGAGATATAAAACAAGTACTCATAACACAACTAATTATAGATATTAAGGATTTATAAATGTGCAAACATAGACTGTTTTAAATATATCTATTTCATTCTATAGTTTCTTATTGTGCAGCACATAGAAGAAGTACAACTTGGTCAACTGAAAGAAGCAACTAAATCATGAAAAATGTGAAAAATATGATGTAGCAGCTAAAGCTGTATGGATAGATATGTTTTCACTCTTGAAAAAGTTCAGATTAGGCCTTAGTAAATATAATTATATAGCAGCATTAATATTGGTGTTGGCCGATGTTAGTCATTTTTTGGCATTTGGATGTTTTTCAGGAATGGGAGAAGGTTGGTATTGTAATATCTGGTTGGTCATGTGACAGTGATAGTGGTGCAGTTTAGGATTTAGGGATGTTCAACTGAAGCGGAGAGGCAATGTCAGGGATATGGTCATTTTTTCATGGTGATGAAAGAGTAAGAAACTTGACATGGAGAAAGTGTGCATTTACTTAATCTGTTCCCATTTGTAGTTTGTCTATTTATCTGCAAACTAGATAAATAGACAAACAAGTTAGCTTGAACAAAGGCAAGTGATTTCACTGGCATTGTCCACTGTATTTGTACTTATATTAAGGGAATGCTTCAGCGGCTAGGAATATTATCTTACATTCACATTTTACTGTCATACAGAAATAAACAAAGTACTTGAACTTACAGTTTTCTTTCCACACTGGTAATGTCTTGCCCATGGAAGAATGAAATGTCAAGTACAAATAAATATATTGATTCAACCATTCTCTATTGTGTTTGGATTTCTTTTTTCTAAAATGAGCTCTATGTGACATGTGTTGGAAATATGTCCACATTTTCTTTTACATTTTACCCCTTTAGTATTCACGCACACACGCCAACACGCGCGTACACACACAATACGCAAACAGACACTGGTACAGAACAGCAAACACAGCAGTATTGATCCAGCACTTGAGCATTTGCATTTGTGTACACACTTTATTCATGTCCAAGCTGCCTCTCTCTAACTGTTCCCCGCAGTCTAATTCAAATGGAGGGGCTGCAGTAAATTTACAGCGCGAACCAACGATATTAACTAAATTAAACAGTAAATTTGAGCCAGCCTTTTCTTTTTCGCTTCCCTGTTTTCTGTCTGAAAATAAGGTTAGTTCTTAGTCAAGAGGCGGATTTAATGCAAAGTGAACATAGCCGCCGTAAAGCTGTCGTCTGAATGGATACCTCAATTCTCTTGGTCTGCAGTATAGAATAGTGACTGTGGTAAATTTTTCAAACGGAGATGGACACATATTAGTTCAGCAGAATCTCCTCTCAGCTGATGTAGGTCAAGTTGGCAGAAATGTACTGATCCAACACGTTTGATATATTCTGTAACTTTAAAACCAAGACAATCACTGAAGGCAATAAACAAAACATGATATAAGTTTGATGATAAGAATGATAATCAGATGGTAAAACCTTTGTAATCAAATTGCCATAAATGTTTTTTCCCCAACTCTGATGCTCCTAAATGAAAATTTTAAGAAACTAAGGTTTGTTTATTTATCAAAGAATGGCCTTTTTTGTTTAATCTTAAAATGCCAGGTTGGAATGAATGAAATAAAAATATGAAGTTTAACTTCTTAGAAGTTTTTTTGCTAGCTTAACATATTTTTTCAGTATTTTCACAAGACTAGCTGCAGGACTGTTAAAATGCTGCAAAGGTTACTGAATGATTACCAAGTGAGCTGCTTATTATGAAAATAGACTCACCAGCAGTGCCATGAAAGACAAGTGAGTTAACATGGACTGATTCTAAAAGCAGTACAGGCCCAAATGAAAGTCTAAAAATGTGCAGAAAGTGAATTTTAGATAATAGGTCCCCTTCAAAATTGTACACATCACAGATGTAAAAATGAGGGTATCATAAATTATGCAAAAAACATTCCTCAAATTTAATGTGACACATACACATTTATTTTCTGGGGGGGAAAAGAAAAAAAAAACAGAAAAGATCGGACAGCTGCATATGCTTAAACTTTGTTTGAGGTATAATTGAGCATGGTGTCAGAGGGCTGATTAAATTTTAGTATTCAGTCATTTTTGCAGGTCTTTCAGCATGGCCATGTTAACTTTGACATTATTTGGATTAGAAAATGAAACTAGTTCTTTCTACTGTGCCATGTATTAGACACCTCTCTGACATATCATATCTAGTTTTTCTCAAACAAATTGTAGTTAATTATTTCCCTGTTTTAAAAATGTTTCTTTTTTGGAGAGGATAGTCTCTGTGAAATGACACTAATGAGGAAAAAACATCTGTTTGTCCTGACCTACAAAGCCAACTGGACGAAAACCTAGTTTCTGAAAGATTTTCAGCATACCCCAATTAAATAACCTCCTATCCAGGCTCATGCTGTACAAGAACAGCTACCAATAAGTGACAGTGTGGGACAATGAAGTCAGATACTCCTTTTTAATGATCTCTTGTCTTTAAGGGTTTCACGAACAAGCATGAGACATTGTTGGGGAGGCGTCCAACGTTTTAACAAATCGCGGAAATATCCCTGAATCCCACCCACTGTGGAGTGTTCGCTCACAACCATGAGAAAATGGGAATGACGTTGACTCCACGCTGTGACATCTAGGACTGAAGAAGTTAGTTCTTAAAATGAAAAGTTATAATAAAAGAAATAAGTTAGTAAATGAGGCTCAAACTTTTTGCCATGACAGATGGACAGTTGTGGAAAACCAGGCAGAGGGACGGATTTTCTGGAACAATCATTCTTAGATAGCATGCAAGGACCAGCTCCCATTTTTACATCAAATCATTGTTAAAGTCAGGTCAAGCTCCGATGTCTAACATATATATTTTTTTATTTTCTTCCTAATGAATTCCTCTGTCTCCATGTTTCTTTCTCAGACTGCTCTGCACTATATTTTGATTTTGATTTCAACTACCACGCTCTCTTGAATTTCACACATTCATTTTGATGAGTAACACAACACAAAAAGAAGTACAAATATAAACTAAGAGCGTTAAGAACGTTTGGCAAAAAATATCTGAAGGTCTTTTACCTCAGCCACAGGTTAACATTGGGTGTGCATCGGATCAGATTTGAGTCAAATTATAATAAACCATCTGTATTGATGCCATGAATCTGTGCCAAAATGACATGAAATTAACTGGGCCAAATGTCGGGTTAATTACTGCCAACATGTGCACTGTTATATGCTCATCCTGAATATACAGTATGCCTAGCCAAGCATGTGAGCCATATATGGATTTAACTTAGTCTTATTTGTTCAGAATGATGCCTAATAATAATGTCCAAGATGAATATATTTTTAAATGAGCAAAATTCAATTACAAAAAAAAGAACATATAGTTTCAGATTGTAATGGGATTCTTTACTTTCAAAATGAATATGATTTTTGTCTAATAATATTTGGTGATAGATGCGCTGAAAAGAAATGAAAAAGTGAGTAATTAACTTTCATGCACCTTGAACCACTAAGTATTACTCCAGTCTTTTTTTTTCCTTTTGGCGCAGGTGAAACGCTTCTGCTGTCGTCTCTCCTTAAGCAGTGGCTTATGAGAAGCAATGTAAGAGCTGTAGCCCTTTTGTGTGTGGTGACTCTTGCAAAGCTGACTGCAGCCACACTCCACACTTTGTAAATCTCACCAAACAAATTTTCTTTAACAATCCCGCCGAAACTGAAATTCACACTTTTTCTTGGGAAAGCTTTTTCTTCCACTGCACTTTCCATCAACATCCTTGGATAAAGCTTGTTCGGATGTCAGTGACTGTCTACCAAGGTTACACTTATGACTGTGTAGACCATAATATTTCTGTATAAGTATTTTTTGTCTTAGAAAAGGCAAATCATGGACAGCTGTCTTATCTATCCAAACAAGAAACTTTGAGGAATGGAGAAACTAGGAGAATCCAAGTGAAGACAAACATCATCCAGAACATGGCACTGAATATGAGAAAACTAACATAAATATGGAAGAAGAGTAATTAGTGAAGCGGGATAAAAGGTGAGTACAATGCATGGCAGCTCTGCAGAGGACATACATATGGAGCACTAAAATATCTAACTGATATAAAAAGAGGGAAAATATGATACACAAGAAATGGTTAGCATACAATAAAGGAAAAAAAAAATCAAAAACAGTAGGAATGACTCAAATATTATCATCCAGAATTTAGAACTCAGATAAAACTGAACCATGAAGTCCATGATAATATGCAAAGCAATTTCTTGAGTTACAGAATATTGAGTTCTCATTAACTGTAAGCCATAATCACTGAAATCCACATAGAAAACTGTATACCACCCAGTGTGTAATTAATCTATATACTACGAGTTTTACATTGTGGTTTGTATTTCTAAAATCACTACAAATTAATACATTTTTATGATATATTAAATTATAATTTACTGAGATGGGCACTTACTTTGCACTGAAACTACTCAATACTGTCAATAAAATGAAAGTCAGATGTTGTTGCTTTAACAATAGGCTAAAGTCTACAGACTCCCCTCCAATCACAGCAGACCCCAATTGTTCACTAGTAGCTCCATAAATGCTAACATTAAGCTGTGAAGTCCAACTTCACAGAACAGCAAATAAAAGTGAATAAATATATTATAAATTGAAAGAACTTCTTGAAGTTCCCGCAGTTTCTACATTTACATGGATTAAAGTAGGCACAAGGCTTTTGGGAACAGCATCCACTCTGGTGTTGGGCTTTCCACAACAGCACTTTGGAACTTGGCAGCTGGGATTTACTCCCACTCATCCACTGGGGCATTGTACACCATTAAACTTCACAGCTTCTGCAGGACTGAGCTCTTTATAGTGCCATCTTTGATACATGAGGCAATGCATTCAAATTAGGCTGTAGTGTGAATAAAAGATTTTCCCAAAGCCAAAAGTACTCAGTGCTGAGTGGACAGGATTGTCTGAATGCACTTGGCAGACTTTTACTGTTTCAAAACTAGGAACAAAGGTAATGTATAGCAGCTGCTTGTACAGTCGGAGCAGAAATCCACATTCAGTGTTGGATTACCTCCAGAGGTATTAAAGAAATCGGTAATTTCAGAAAAAGATCATCCAGCACTTCTCAATAAATCACTTTTAAGTACTCTGCAAACAACAAAAAATACTGGCTTTGCTCTTTTATAGAGCTGCATAACAGAGGTTACACAGAAATATGGAGACCGTTGGATTGGTTACAAACTGCTTTGTATTTTTCAACCTTCAAAAAACTTCACAAGTTTGTTATCCATCACAAAGCCTTGTGGTTTTACTTCTTAGATTTGGCATAGAACTTTTTTTTTAAACTCCGTCATTATCAAGGTAGTTACAAACATTTTTAAAAGTTAATGGTCAATCTTGTGACATTTGTTGAGCTGGTCTGCATGAGACATCACACTGAGCTGAAAATAATCAAGGTCCACACAATGGGTGTGGAAAAATAACACCTAGTTATTTTTCTCTTTTTATCAGCTAATTTTCCTGCACTGTAGTAATAAGTGAGTCCAATCTAAAAAGCCTTTTGCATCCAGAAGCCTTCACGTGCATTGATGATAGAGGGGGAGCAACAAAAGTAATCACGCTGATCCATTTGAAATTGTTTCAGTTGATTTGGGAGGTGATAAAGACCCACGGTGATGAAATGCAGCAACAAACTGAGAGAAGAAAATTACAAATTTGTGCAGAGCAGATATGAAAACATCAGCGAGCCTCATGCTAAAATGAAAGTGAGGAAACATCAAAAAGTCTGATGACAAGCGACAGCGGTGTTCAGACTGATAAGGAAGGCAAATGACAAGAGAGCACAGTGTGGTGGGGAAGTGGAGAGGACGAAGGTGTGCAGAAAATGACAAAGCATAGGAATAAATGAAAATAGCCTCAGCGCAGTGAAATGAAATCGACGTGGTGAGAGATGCAACTGATCAGCAGGACAACAGACGAGAAAAAGGAAAAGTCAGTTTTTCAGTCTGACTAAAGAATTATTCTGCTGTATAAGCCACACTTTTATCTTCACAGCATCGTCTCCAGGGAACCTACAACAGAGTATGCACTTAGATATTGTTCAACTCTGTGGTGCTACCGCCGTTGGAAGTGAGGCTGTTGACTTACTGTAGCAGCAAATAAGCTAGGAATCATTATATAGAATTACTCTTATATATATACTGCTCAAAAAAATAAAAGGAACACTTTAAGTGTTAAACACCTGTTTAAGTGTTCCCTTTATTTTTTTTAGCAGTGTATATATATATATATATGTGTGTATGTACAGTATATCTCCAGTAAGTCTGAACCAATCACTTCTCCATTAACTCTGAGGATATTCTGCATCACATTATCTTTCTGCTTGTCTCCTAAGTTGCGTCCTGCCTGTGGAAAAAAAAAAAAAGCTCTGATCATCATACCTTCAATCTCAAGCTTCAGACTCATTTTCCTATCTGACACTACTCCTCCTTTTCTGTATCATGTACACCAATATAGTCGCCTGACACTTTACTTATTACATTAGTTGCTAATGTTGCATAAGGCTGTTTTGTCTTTAAAAAACAGCCTTGATTCTTGATGCCACAAATTCAACAATGCGTCACAAACATTCCACAGAGATTGGTTGCAGTTGGTGCTGATTTGTTTGCTTTTTTTTCATGGTTCAAGGTTTCTGCTTTACCAATACTGAAATTTGCTCTATTGGTTTTCAGCATGGTGACTGGAGTGAAATGGATCCATTGTAATGTTTTAGAAATCAGTTTGAGATTATTTATTTTTTGTGACATGACATTATTTTGTTTATAATAGCCATAAAAAGATGGGTACGCTGTATTCATTAAAGGGTGGATATGGCCAAAGACCTTGTTCAGTTGGTACTCCATAGCATTAGCATTATCCCACCGCAGCCATCCTGAACCTTTGAAACAAGGTAGGATGGATCCATAATTTGCTCACAGTAATTTTTTACCACATCATCTGAATATTAATGTTGAAATAGAGACTCAATGGACCAGGAAATATGCTTCTTTTACAAAGAACCATACAAATGCAACTCGAACCTCCTCTCTTCAACATTCTGGTGCTTGATTTTAGCATCAGCATCTTTAGATGGTAACGGGTACCAGGGTTCCGGACCCGTCAGCAGCAGATGAAGCTGAAAAACGGCCTGTAAATGAGCACACGGGAGACGCAGTCTGTGTTACTCCAATTTCTCTCAGCTTATTTATTGAACAAACCAGCTCATTTAACTGTCAATACAGCCCAATTTATAGTTCAGTAATTTACTGTACATATTAGACATATTCAATCATTGACATAAACATCAACATAAACTTTCCTTAAACCAGAAATAATCCCACAACATCATATTTTGTCACAATTCCCTCAGGTAACATGTACCTTCAATTCCCTGCACTTTATATGCATATTTAATCACACACAGTCACATATTTCATGGACATGTATCTTAAAGTTATTGTAAACTGGCATAATTATCTTAGAATTCAAACTACTTTAATGAAGTGAATGCATCACATCACCATTTAACCTTTCACCCTGGAGCATGATAACAGCATATTACTCTCATACCATGGAATATATATATCCCAACTTCCTTTATAAGCGGTTATTGTTAGTGGATGCACCTACAGTATATATCCCGCTATTATCTGCCGCTACAGTGTGCTAACCAACTAGCATCACGGCATGTTAGCTACCTCCTCTAGCCGCTGCTGGCTCCGAAACACAACAAAACTCTTTCAATATCTTTCACACATTGACGCACCCGTGGGCATCACAAGATGCCTAAATGCTTGCTTTATTGATTGTGTTGTTATTGGCATATATGGGGTTAAACAATTTATTAAAAGAGGACGGTTAGAGTAGGTCTGAGGATTTACTTCTCCTGTAATTTGAAAATAAATACTGCACCTGAATCTACTTCAGTTAAAATGTTCTTGAATTCTGTTTTTTTGGTAATGGTTTCCCTAATTTTCTTCCATTCTAAAAGTAGTGTTGAAATTAGGTTTTCAAATCAGATCCAAATTTCTCATGAGTTCGCAGAAGCAGGTGTTACAGATTCTATCAGCACTGCAGTCGTCTCTGAAAACACCCTGGTGTCACTGCCCTGTTCCTGTTCTTGCTGTTTCTCACATTTGTGATTTTTGATCCTAATTGACCACTGGCTGTCCAACAAATTGCTCTTCAGAGATAATAAAGATTTACTTGAGAGCGCGGTTTGGACCGGGCATCACCTGCTCAATTCAAACCCTCTGTGATTTTCCATGAGCGTCTGTAATTACTCTCAGCCAAATATCCTTTTGTGCTCAGCTGTGAATCGAGACAGCGGTGTCCTGACTCTAACTCTCCTCCTCTTTGTAATCTTTATTGACCCATTATCCTGCCATGTCTCCAGAAAAGACTCTTCTAATGCTTGTACCGCCACAGGCATTATTCATCGTCCTTCATTTTGTCACGCCCCTCCACGTACATCTTTCTGAAAGCTCATACAAATATTTTAAAACATGTTTTTCATTTTCCTGACTCAGCTGGGTTACATACATTCAAGATAGTTCTGTCCTATCCAGTCATTTAGTAAAAACGTTTTATCAGTCAGCAAATTAAAAAGCTAAACCAGCACTTTGGGCCCAAAGTTTTTGAAGTTTTACAAAGACTTTTTAGTTTAATTCATAAAAAGTTGAAGGAAAAACTTCTTCACCAAAGTCTTTCATTAGGTCAAGATTTATTTTAAAACTTTAACCAGGGATCTCCAAAATTTTTATTTTTTGTGTATCTGTGAAGACATTCAGAGGTGAACTTGTTGTAGATCTTTGTTCTGGTGCATGGCACAAGAATTCCTCAGTTTAACTTCATGAACTCATTGCTATGTATGAATGCTCTTTCAGGATTTTCTTGGATGCGAGCAGAATTCTGTTTTTCAGGGCCCTGGCACAGCATGCAAACCCCACACCATCAAACAGCCTCAACCATGTTTAGATGTCAAAATGACAGCTAAACATGGTTTAAATTGATGAGTTTCTGTCTCATCAATTCATAAAATATTTCTCTAAATGTCTCTTTTGGTTAATGTGAAACAGCTCTTTTTATTCTCTTCCCGTAGCAGTGTTATTTGCCCTAGAACATGGAGCCCATTTTTTGGTCAGTTTCTTTGTTATTCTATTGCAAACACTGACCTTAACTTAGGTAAACTAAGCCTGTGGTGGCTATGATGTTCTGGGTTCTTATTTGCAGTTAATTCAGTTAACATGCAGTTAACTGAATTAACATGTTAACTGAATTAACCTAATAAACGGTGGCAATGATTATTTCTTTCATATTGAGCCATTTTGGCTTGGACAATTTGTTGTACCTAATACATTTAATCATCATTTGAAAACAGCTATTATCTTAAGGTTATCTTTTTCTTATATTCTCAAGTGTTTGATGATCTGAAACATTTAAGTGTGGCAAAAGAAAAAAGGAAGAAAGCTTAAAAGAGACAAACACTTTTCACAGCTCTGTAAATGTGGAAATCTCTGTATTATTTTACAACAGAGATTATAGAATTCAAATAGAATCAAATATAGTTGAAAACAGGAGTTTCAATAAGAAGATGAAAAGCCATATGGACAGAGATATGCACTTTACTAAAGAACAAGTGCTTTGCTGAATTTCTTAAACATGCCATTCGGAAATATAAATCCAAGTTACAAAATGTGCATTTTTTCCATGACAGTTTACAAATGACTTTATTGGATATTTTTCAACGAACAAACATGACCTGAAAAGACTGAAAGAAAAAGTAAAGCTGGAAGAAAACAAGAAAGAAATGATTATATTTGCCTTTTATGCATGTTAGTTTTCACATCTCTCTACTGCAACATATCCACACATATCACCCCAATAACCCAGAACTATGTTTGTTTCACCCTTTATTTGGTTGCGGTTTGCTGTACTCTTAAAAACAAAGCGTTGGGGCTTACCGTAGTGAATTTTCACGCTAGTACGTAGAAAAGTCTTTATATTGAGGCGCTACACACACAGCAGTAACACCAAGGATGGATAAAAGACTTCCTCCTCCTTCAGTGCTGACAGGATGGCTTAAAGAGCTGATTCAGACATCAGTCAACACTCTGTGCTACAAGATTAACATGGCTTTATTTGGACTATTCAAACAAGGAAGCTGTGAATGTATGAGGGCTTCCTGTGAAACGCTAATTACACAAGAACAACAGTCTTAATACAACTGTGAATGTGCTCAGCATCTTCATCATATTAGTTTGTGAACGAGAAGCAAACATACTGTGGATAATTACAGCTACATTAGAAAGTAAGATGAGATTTTGTGCATCTGATATTAGTGAGGAAACTGTAATACAAAGTTGAAGCATGGTAAAGTTGTAACAGAAATGCTGTTGAAAAAGCATTGCATGCAATCTTTGAACTGACCAAACATTTATAACACTTTTTTTTCTGCACAGTGAAAATGTAATACAGGCCTATTTAATCCTGTCCAGTCCTCTCTCTAACCTTCAGGCATGTGTGACATTAATTTTGTCCCTTGTATGTGTCCCTAAGCGCCTGAAAAGTTGTTCTCTGAATATCCCAATTCAGTTTAGATTTCTGTACTTGCAGGGAGGTCCAATAATACTCCCGAAAAGGTCAAAGGGTGGCGCCAAACATACAGTTTGAAAAGAAACAAAATTGTAGATAAAGAGGAGTAAGAACAACATTTTATCTTTACATGTCTGCTGATTTCCCACTGTGAATAATATAACTCACAAGACAGAAAGGTCAGAAAGAAAGCTAAATATATACTTCATTTTGTTGTTAGTATAAAATATAATGTTTTTTATGAAGGTGAAGCACAGAACAAAGCTGTTTTATTCTTCCCTGTTCCATCAAAATTATTAGCATGAGAAATATACATTCTTCTGTAATAGATCAAAAGTGTTGGGATGAGGGGGAGTTTAAAGTTTTGAGTATGCTCAGGTGAAAAACTGTACGATCATTAAAAAGTAGATTTAAAAAATGTGGTTATTTGATTGTTTTTGAAGTGGAGTGTATTCCACCACACAAAGTTTTTGACATGATATGTGTATATCTGAAGGCCAATTGCAGTATGCTTCAATAATTGACTCCTGGAAATTTCATGTGCAACAAGAGAAGGCAAACTGTTTCTTTTTCTTTTACCATTTGGTACGGATCCTACCTGTGACTGTTGATTGCTTGTACCACATTGGTCATGTCACTGCCCGATTATAACAAACAAAATGACGCAACATATTTTCCTCACAATATTTTCTTTGTAGCAGTTTTATAGACAGTCAGTGCCTTGCTCATGAGTCTATGCACTGTTCTGCCTATAAATCACAGTGCTTCACAGTGGGAAACCCATCACTGCCTGCTATTGAACTGACACCTTCTGCTGTAAGTCATTCTCTAAGACTGTCCTCCTGCCACTTTGCTGGCTCGTCCAGGATGACGCTGCCGATTAAAATCCTCGAAATGACTCCCAACACAAGTTCCTGTCTCATCCTCAATTCCCTGCGGGGATCATTAAAACTCCATCTTACTCCAAACTCGGACCAGGGAGATTTCCTTGTCCTGTACGCAATCTCTGAGAGGCCTGATGAAGCTGCTGAGTCTGCGCTCGTAACAAGGTGCATAGGTGAACCCGGACATCTGAGTCATTCTAGAGAAGTTTCACAATCACTTTGAGATAGCACTCTATTAAAAGTCAAAGTCTGGGATTCTGAGGTTCAACCATTGGAACGGAACTAAGCTGTCTCTTACACACAAGACGGGACACATGAACCTAGAATTGTAAGCAATTGATTTTTTTGTTCACATCTGAAGTTCCAAATTTGTTTTCAGTTTAAAAATCTGAAAAAAAAAACAAGGTTGTTTTATCGGAACTCTGAAGAAGAAAAAATATTTTGTGAACACTTACAACTGAACATATGTAGTCACTTTCATTTCCTCACTTTGCAGTAGAAACACTAACCAAGTACAAAGAATTCTTTTAAATGTGCTAATCAGGACATGGCTGTTTGTTACTGCCAGAACCTTGATTTAAGTGTTGGTATTAGCATTACATCTCCCCAAGGAGTTTGGAAAACAGGGATACAAACCATTTACATTTAAAACATGCTATTTTTGTCAAGTTTATTCTACTTCTCTTGGAAAAAAAAGACTCTGTTATACTTTTCACTGTATCACTATATATTTTGTTTCTGTCATGGCAATGCATTGGATTCCTCATGATGATATGAAGCGTACATAGGTTTCCCTTCTGGAGTTGTTAGTTATGTACCATTATATATGTAAGTATATATGCCCTAAAGTTTGGTTTTAGCGTGCATCTAGTTTGCTACAATGGGCTAATGTGTTTCACTGGAGAGCTATTTATTATAAAGAGAACTGAACAGATTTTCATCAAATTTGGATAACCTTTTACTAACTTATTGGTTAACTAAATTGGACTACCTTTGAGCAGAAAAATAATTTTGTGCTCTGCAGCCTATGCTCTTTTTACCATGTTTACAGTTTTACTTTTTTTTTACAGCTACATTTTTTCCATTTTTTTTTTTTTTGGAATTCCCCATTTCTATTAGATCGTCCTTGTTATGTAGATGACTTTTTCCTTTATCGTTATATTTTTGTGGTTGAAATTTAGATTTCCAAGTTATTTTTTATTAAATAAATATTTATCATTTATTTGTATTTTTTTTTTTTTTTACCGATTTAAAGATTTATTTAAAAGGGTCCTCCATTTCTTTGTCTTTTGTTCAAGTACCGTATTTTGTTTCTTGCCACCAAGTTCATTAGCTCTCATGTGATTTCACTGCGTTGTCACGTGACTGGTAGCCGGTAGGCGTACCATGAAACCGTCAGTGTCTCATTAAAACAGCTACGGCTCACCAAGTGTAGGAGATGTTATACAGTATCTGCCGCAGGTAGGCTTCAAACCGTTTATAACCCTTTATCTGTTGCTTACTTTCTGACTGATCTACCTCTTAACTTTTAGATATCTGTGTTTGTGGAGAAAAAAATACTTAAGCTAATTGATAAAACTGGAGTGTTTTGTTTCTGGAGATAGCATGCTAGCGCTAGCCTCCAGGTTGTTGTTTAGGACTTTGTATAAAACCAGTGCTATTGCTAACAAACTTTATTTGAAAGAGGGTCATTCTATTTATATTAGGAACTTATTTTACTATAGTAAAGATATTTGAAAACATGTATTTGTTTTTAATCAAAATACTGATTATATTTATATAATTGTTTTGATATTAATAAAACCCAGGTTTATTTATTTTTCTGTGTGTTTTTAGGCCAGGTTCCTGTTCCATGTCTGTTGGTTTGCTGACCAAGCTGACGTCGAGCTAATGCTACTCCAAACCAGGAGATCTGTTGAATCCTGACAACTCCTTCCAGTGCGGTAGGAGGCATTCTAGCCTAAATCTTCATTCTCCCGCTGGACTGAAACTGGATTCTGACAAGGATCCTTTTATTCTCAACAAGGAGTTGAACTGCTTAGCCTTTTGCCTTGGCTAGGGAAAAATGTGTGGGGATTTAATCAAGTTTGAACTGTCATGTTTTTGTTTGTATACATATTTGTGGTGGTATTTTAATTTACAGTACTATTCCAGTTGCAATTTTAGCAGAGACCAACCACATGGTGTAAAAGGCTCACGTCCTGAATGGAAGTACAGCTACAGTGCTGGAATAGCGCTGGTCTCTCATTGGGTGAATATTTGTCATACATTTTATGAGTTACAGAATGCAGAGGTTCGACCTCATCTGAATTAAGAAATGGACAAATCAGTTTAAGAAGTGATTTATTTCACTTTGTTCACTCAAATGTTTAGTTCATTTGAATGGATTGTTCATGAATGACATGCTACTGCTGACATAACTTTTGATTGCAGTAAGCTTTATTGGTAAAACAACCATGCAGTCTTCCATCAGGTAAAATTACAACATTGTTTCACCAATTTAATAGTTTTCTCTTAAAAATAAAGGCAAGCTTGGACTATTGTCCTTTGCATAGACGGAGTCTTTGAACTTGTATAAATGTTTGCATCAACAGTTTCTTTTATTTAGAAATTGACCTGGGGAAAGTTCTTTATTTCTTTGCCTGAGTCATCCCGCCTGGATCTAAATAACAAGTGAAGGTGGAACTCGCACACTGTGATCCCAAGTGCAGCTGTTTTTAGCAGAGAAGATTAAACGCTGCTTTTACCAAGAGGTGTTGCTGAGGTGCTTTTCTTTGGGGAAAGAGAAAAATGTCATCTCTAAGTGTGTCCTGCAGGACTCGGCACTATCAACTGCACTTTGCTCAGGTGTGTTGGAGATGGTGTGAACAATATAGAAGTCTGTCTGAGAGAAGCATTTCTGCAATGCCATTTACTTGTCTGTGTGTGAACATCAGGACTCTCCTTTGCTGATTGTTTGCTGAGAGATTCTGCGAGTGTCAGTGGATCCCATCGCTTTGTGTATGCCACCACCAAATTTTGTTGCACACCGTTTTTGTTGTCAGCCCCAGTGAGGTGGGTAGTGAGGCTAGATTTTGTAATTAAAGCTTCTGGACTCAGTCCCAAAGGAATTTTTGGAGAAGGTGTGATTGGATTTTTCTTGCTCTGAAACCTGGATATGTTCCACTAAGAGGAGACACCTAAAAGAATACCCAGAAAATGCTGACTGTAGTATGCATACTTTTTCTGACTTGGGAAGTGGACACATCAGGGCAAAATTAGACATTGGTATAGACATTTGTCCTGCACTGCTGAAAACTTGTGGAATATTGCTTAAAATCTGAACTCATTCCAATAATCCAACCATATTATGTGGACTAACTCTACCATATACCAAACTCCTGTTTATGACTACAAAGTTGAAGTGCAACTGCCAGTATAAATTTTGACCCAGTGTGTAAGACACAAATCATACTAATTTGAAGCTTTTGTCCACAACAATTTTTCTCAGAATTCATCAGTTATATTGCATTGTCAATCCATCTTGAAAAAAAGCTTCTAATAATAAGTTGTTTTTTTTTACTACTTCTTACACAAGTTACAAAAATGTTTAACTATTTTGGATTTTTTATTGCATTAATTGTGTTGATTTACATTAATTAAAATGGTGGGGGAAAAAAAAAAGCTGGTAGGATTTTTGCATTGGCACTTGACATCTTCATGCAGCTTCTCTTTATTGTATTTGTTACTAATACAAGCCTGTTTTTGCAGATATGAAAATGCAATGTAGCATGGCCTTACATAAAATGTTTGATATAAGGCTGCAGAGCATATTTAATTTATGTATTGTTTTTATCGCATTGCTTTATTTGATCAAAATGAGAGATTTCAGAGCTTTTTGGGTAAAACTAACAGCTTAAGGTTTCTATTTTTTACAGCGTGCTTCCCATTGTGCCACGCCGACACACGTATAAACTTCCTCTGCTTCAATTTGTGCCAATCTGACTTTGGAAAAAGGGGAAAATGTGTTCTTTCTCCACGGTGATCTGTCTTCAAAGTGGGCCTACACATGCCGAGGAGGGTGGCAGCGAGGTGATAAGTGTTGGGGATGTTGTAAATTTGAATACAATGACATAAACTAAAGCTGGTTGTCATGCTCGGCAGTTCTGCTCTGGCGGGCCTTTCCTTTCTGTCTAAAGCTTCTCGACACAGTTCCGGATTTGCCAAATCCTCAGACGACGAAACGAACCCTGTCGCTTCATTGTGTGAGCATCGAACGCCCTTCCACCCACCTTCTCCCCCTCATCCATCCTCCCACTGGTCTTCTTCTCTCTCTCCTTTGCTGCAGAGATGGGGGGCGACAGGCAGGAAGTTGGTTTTCAGTTTGAGGCTGTAAGCATCGGGGATTGGTTTCAATTTAATGCCCCAATGTGAAGAAGAAAGAATCAATTTAAAGTAGCTGAGTCCCCTGGGTCTCCTGGTTGAGCGAGCAGTAGAAATGACAAAGACAGACAGAATAGAGAGATACAAATCACAGACAAAGAAACTGAGAAATTATTATAGCAAAACCTGTAAAATCTAATAAAATGAAATAAATTTGTAAAATGGCTTTAATTTTGCAGTCTCTAATGTGTTTAAATGATGTGTAAAATTTATTTGCAATAACGAATTTTAAAATTTGCGCTGCATCCAACCATACTCAATGAGTTAATGTTTAATTCCAAATGATAAAAGATGAACTGGTGCCATATCTGAGCTCACTTGTGATGGCAAACATTTTTATAAAGATTAGATTTCTTTCACTCTTAAAAATGTATTGGAGTCTTTTGGGTAGAACTGGCTTGCTTTTTAAGATAATTATATTTACTGGTTGGGTAGGCAAACACATTTTATAAAAGGTTTTGTGTGATTGTTTTTTTTTATAGAGTGACGATGAGTTCCTGAACAGAAAAAACTATTTGTTTATTCTTATTGAAAACTGGTCTGTTGTGAAAAATTAAGGTGGATCAACATTCATAAAATAATGTGGTGAATAAAAATGTGCATATGAGTTTGATGAGAAATTAGCTAAACTAAGATCTGTTTATCTGATATGGTACATTGTTTGAATGTGCTATAAACAATACGATAAACAAAGTCCAGTAATTTGAAGTGTTTAAAATGGCAAACTAGATTATCTGAAATTGTACTAGAATAGTCAAAATCAGATGAAGTTTAGTGATGTTGCAGCTGGTAAAGTGAGTCTACCTTTTTTACTGCTAAATGGTTGAACCATTATAATTATACTTGGTACTAACTTTAAGTATCCAGAATTGCTCTTTTTCAAGAGGTTGGTCATTTCTGTGCTATTTAGGTAATTCACAGGAATTGTTTTACATCCTCTCAGTCTGAAGAAGAACTTCCAGATGGATGTTGTCCATTAGTTTATAACTTTGTCTACCATCATGTTAGTTCAGACTGATTGTATTAAAGACGATGCAAGGGAAGAATGATCTACAGGCAGGGGGAGAGCGCTTGAATCAGATCCAGATGATTCCCAATAAACTGAGATGAGCTGACATCCTAACAGAGAGAGCGTCAGAGAGGGAGAAATAGAAAGTAGTAAAAGGTGTTTCTGAAGAGTCTTGTTGATGCAAAGTTTCCCAGTATGACTTTCATACCGCAGCCAGAAGGAGAGTTAACATGACATTTGACAATAATTCTCAAAATGTTTGTTTGTTGCTCTGATAAATGCTCCGGGGCAAAGTCTGACAGGCTCTCAGAAATGTAGAAATACTGTTGGTTTAATTAGGACAATGATGACCCTGTGAGTTTTCAAAGTAAACAGACCCTTTCATATTTCATGCCTTTTGTTGTTGTTTGGATGCAGAGCCACCGTCCTTCAGGTGCTGAAGCTTCCACAGGAGCCACTTCAGCTAAGTAAATTATTAAATAAATAACATGCTTTGTGTTATGGTGGAAAGGACACTATGGTTGTTTATCTGTCAGCAATTAGCAAGCCAAGCCATGTATCTCTGTCCTGTATTCAGCATGACTCCATCAGTGAATATATTAGTACCATAAAGTCAACAGGGAGAATGCAAAACGATGGAGAAAACAAACTATAGACATGGTAACAAAAAGGAGAACGGCTCAGAGACAAACAAGATGTTTTACACTGAGACACTAATCATCCACAATGCAGATCTGCTTACAGCGAGGATGATTACTCGCTCCACAATCTCTGGAGGTGCTTCACGATATAAGACAAAGAAGGCCACATCTTGTTCTCATCAGCACTGGGAAGTAATCCTCCTCCCTGAAAGGCATTGTGTTGAATTTTGGAGCAGCAGAAAGAACGGTTGCTGTATACGGCTAAAAATAATACAGACTTTCAGCACTGTCCAATTTCACCCGACTTTAGTTCAGATTAAACTTTACTTTATACATGTTTTCATTAGTAATTCAATTCAATGTAGAGCTGTAACATAAACTGCTTCATTTTTTTAATCAAGTATTTATCTTACAACAGATGTTATTGTCTGTGAATAACTCATCACTCTACCCTTTTTAACTATTTGTAATCTGGTGTCTTCCAGATTTTCTACATCTGTTTGATATGTTTACCAAATTAGTAGCTAAAATCAAGATCAAGCTGTTATTAGATTGATGCTAAAGTCTAAAATCTGAACTGCAAGCCTTCACCTTTGACAATTAAACTAGCATTGTTGAATTAAAGTGAGAAAAAGGCATACATTTTATTTGTTAAATTCAAGGCATGTTTACTTGTACAGCACCATTAATGCACAAACTGCCATATGGGAAAAAATGATGGTTTGGAACACTGATGAGACATAAAATATGAAATGAATAATAACAAGAAATATTAATTACACAAAATTTCAAATATTATTGAAATTAATTGCTAAGACATTATAGAAATGAACTGATAGTGCTGTACTTGACTTTTATTGGAAAGCTGCAGTAAACGGACAAGTATGTACTGTAAGTCTGACTGCACTGTGTGCACATGACAAATCATGCCCATGACAATAAACCTATAATCTGACAATATATTTTTTTCCCACATGTTCATCATGCAGTGGATAAGGATTATTGTAAAAGTCTTTCAGCTTGAAATAGCTGTTCACCTTCTAACATCTAAAGTTCAAGGAAAACTATAACAGCACCTATAAAGGTGCTTATTTCAACACATTTGTGCACCGCATGGCTGACTGTACATCATTAATTGCTCACATTTGGATTAAAATGTATTTTTTGTGCATGTAGGCCATGGTGTTAAGGAGTCAGAAATTTTCAGTTTTGACCAAATATTATTCAGCAACTTTAATTACTTACCGTATCTGGCTTCTACCACTTGAACAGGGCCATGTAAAATCTTTTTATTTGTGTAGAGCTTATCCTGTATCATAGGTACCTGAAGAGGCCCCTTCAGACTTGCTTCTATTCATCTCTGATTTCTACATGTTTTTTGTTTCTTTTTTTATCATAACACAGTGTGACGTTGCATTTTTCTGCATCTGTTTTTTGTTATTGGCCTTTTCCTCTTTGAACTTTGGTAGCCATAGGCTCCAGGCTCAGCTACGGTCAACAATGCAAATTTGAAACCTCATGCATGAAGTTGAGGATGGATACAAGCCAAGGCGTGAGTTCATTTCTTTCCTGCAGGCAGGGTTTAACTGGTCGAGCCGACTCCTTTAAAATTGCCATGACGGAGTTACTGCTGGCTGAGCAGAAACTAAAGCCAGATCTCTCCAAGCTTCAGAAAGTCATTAACAGATGAAGCTTATGTGGTTCTGATGATGCTTGGAATTTAATTAACTAGAGAAATAAGAGAATAAAATTGAGTAAACCTCCCTAGAATCCATACTAAGTAAACAACTTGGCTTTGAAAAATAGCCTTGCTTCCATTTTAATTTATCAGAAAAAAACTAGCTTTTTGTACCTGATAGCGTGTGAGTGAAGGTGAAGAACAGCTAGACCTTCCTTGTTTGCT
Source organism: Xiphophorus maculatus (assembly GCF_002775205.1). Lineage (NCBI taxonomy): Eukaryota > Metazoa > Chordata > Actinopteri > Cyprinodontiformes > Poeciliidae > Xiphophorus > Xiphophorus maculatus. The sequence continues at coordinate 12,671,461 of NC_036465.1, read as the reverse complement.
CTTCTGACAAGCATGTCAATGCTCGCCGCGGTGAAGCACAATGTTGAATCAGACTTTGTGTTTGTTTCCCCACGACTTGACTCTACTCTACTCCTCTACTGTCACTGTTCTGTCCTGTGTACACAGATCTGCCTGCAGAAAGTCGTTTTGAATTGCAAACAACTCCATTGGGAGCACCTATTGGGGAGGGTTAGAGTAGACGAGGTAGGAAAGCTAGATTTATGACAGAAATGTTCCACTGTCGGATGGATATAACAGAGCAAACAGTTTGTTTTACAAATGATACAATCTATAAATGGAGAACCAACAACAAGGCTCTCAAGCTGAGATGAAGTCCAGAAAAAAAAGGAGTTCTTGGTAATGGGATGCAATGAATAAAAATATTTCTATATTCTCAAGAGATCTCTTCCTTTTGTGATTTATCACAGTTCCTACCTGATTCCACTTTCTTCTTTAATATCACTCCCACATCTTCCTGATCCAACTCCCAGCACTCTCCTTCCTTCCCTGTCTTTGCTCTTGTCTAAAATGAAGAGAACAGCTGGTAATTGAAGATCACTGTCTCTCTTCAGGCCCTCGGGATTTGCAACGCATCTTCCTGCAGCTCCTCTGTTCCAGGCAATTTTTTCTTCATTTTTAGTGGGAGTGTTTGTATAAACTTGGAACACCCATTTTGAAATTGGATTTTTGGTCTTTATGGACTAGAAGCATTGTAGTTATGTGGTGCTGATGTGAATTATCTCCGTTCAGTCCATCTCAGACAAGAGCTGCTTTTCCCCCTGAAAGATCTTGGAAGAAGAAAAGGTTGGATCACCAGCAAACCGCTTGTTTGGTCTTTATTTCCTCTAGTTAACAAAATCTAACTTCAGGAAGATGGAGTTGGTTCTGAAGTACTTCTGAATGCATCAATTATTTAAAGCATATCTTTTTCACACTGTGAACTTAAATATCGTAACATAATTTATGCGACAGCTGGATCTAATCATGCTGGTAAAGTAAATGTTTTTAAAATCCGTCCTCCACATTGGCGAAACATCACCTTACTGACGGAAAATGACCCCAATTTGTTCTCTGGTCAGGAAAGTGTTTTAGACTTTTTTTTCTTTTAAATGACTGGATCTACATTTAGAATTTCATCATGTCTAAATAATGAACCCAGCTCTCGTCCATGAATAGAAAACAGATTACAGATGGGCATGCAAACACAACAAACTGAGATACAGCAACCTTGTGTGTTCCAAATTACATGGTGTGAGACAGTAAACATGGTAATTTCTCCATTTCAGACTGCACTGATCTATGATTTGAACACTTACTTACTTTACTTCTGGTTATTGCTATTCAGTTTTTCATAAACAAGAATTCAGTGAGGGAACTGTTGGAAATATTAGTTTAATTATGCTAGTTTTAATGCTAGCGTTAACTTCAGCGCATGTTTAAATATTAGATGGATCATCATTGTTTTGAGTAGGCCTCAGTTTAGGTTAGATTTAAACTCATGGTTTAATCAGAACATAACTTATTCAGAAGAACATTTTCTTAGATATAATGAGCATGATTTGATTAAAACTAGTCTAATCAGTAGTTTTTTTTATATTAGATCACATTCTTAAGAGTGTATAAATCATATATTCATTTGAAAATGTTTTAGTTCATTATAACCAAAGGAGTTGAAAACTAATCAGAAAATATTGAGTGTAGCAGATGTTTTGGTATTGAAACTGCTCATGTTTGTTGTATCAGAGTTTGAGGATATTACATGAAACGTGTTCTAAGTTTTATAGTCAAAATCTACTGTTTGATGCCCTGGGTCAGAGGCGAAGTCAGGAGAGTTCTTTGCGGTTCAAGAACCAGTTTGAGGCAGTTTGAAGGGATGAAAAACATGGATAGCTGATAAGCTTATTCTCGCTTTCTGGAGTAAAATGTGTCTGTATGAAATTAACACATCTATTGTTTGTGCCCTGTTAAAGTGCACAGGGAGGACAGCTTAGACAGCGATGAATTCATCCCTTGGCCTTGGTAACACCTACATGGTCTCTGGCTTGTAAACAGCAACATGTCATTATGGGCTGTTTGAGACCACCTCTAAACTGTACGTTAGAACGCATTAGACAGTAGAAACATTCCTTCATATAAAAGTAATTGAGCTAAAACAGCTAGTCAAATCACTGGGGTGGAACTGTCTTAACTGCCACACATGGTCTCCCAAGGCGCGTCTTCGTATTTTTGTGTTTTTCTTAGGTAATTAATTTCTTCTTTGTGGCTTTGGTTTCTGATGATTATGATGAGCTGTTGATGTGATTTTATGCACTTGATTGTTTGAATACATTTCTGGTTGATTGTGAAGTTGAACAGTGATTGTTGTCTTTGTGGTTTCACTTTTACACACAACATTAACGGACCTGGGGAGAAGAGAAAACAACGAGCAACAGGTAGCAAATATATCTTGTTTTCTCAACAGAATCCATTACTTACAGTGAAAATGCATGCACAAACAAACAATTCACTTTGAGTAGATCAAATGTGATTTTAAAATAATACCAATAGCGGGAATCACATACCCCAAGACGCCTTAAAGAAGCCCAATATAATTGAAAAGAAAGTCGGTTTATTTTCCGTTACGTATAGGATCGGAAATATATTAAAAAAGGTGGATCCAAAACATTTTTGTTTTTGTCAGATTTATTCTTTGCTAGTAGAATTCTGAGAAAAAGCTAGTGGGATGGTGAAAGTTCAAATCAATATAATGCAATGGGTACAACGAGGCAATGTGTTGTTCATTAGTCAGTGCTATATTCAATTATGATTGTGTTTGCAGGAAATTACCACTACCGTCTCTTTTTTTTTTTTTTTACCGTCATTATAATACATTGAAAAATCTGTGAGTACCTTGCGTGCTTTCATCTGTGTCAGCTGTGTCATCTTAGGCTCTTATGTAGCTTCTTTGTTTTGGTGATAGATTTAAGGTCATGCAAAATTACAATTGTCCCTGCTGTTGCATTGTTCTGGGGTAGTTTGTGTTAACCTGTTGGACACACCAGTGGGACAGACCACTTTCCCTTTTCTGTTTGTCACACAGTACACTTCTAAACTGGCATGCTTTGTCTACAAACCATGAAATACAGTTTACTGCAGATTAAGCAAGCACTGCTCTCAACATCAACTCAACTGGCAGTTTATGGCAGCATGAAATTAAAAGGACCTACTTTATTGCTGCCTGAAATCACTCTCCATCTAATAAACTCACCTCTGAATCATGCACTGTTAAGTGACGAGCTTGATGATGTCAGAACAAACCAAACTCTCTCCATAATAAACACTGCAGAGGCAAGAATATTGCTGGAATCAGCGATCCGAGCATTGAGAAATTAGCTTGTCTCACTCCTTCACTATTATTGATCATCTGACTTCCATATACATTTCCACATAATAGGCAGCAGAGACTTAATTAGTCAAAAGACAGGCTGGGTAATTACATGTCACTTAACAATGTGTTTTATTGCCTACAAGCTCTGGTGGTACCAAGCGAATCTAATGGTGACTTTAATGCTAAATAGATAGAGACAGAGCGATATCAAGTAGAGAAGAGACAATAATCACTGGTCATAAACATACTAACTCTGGAGTTATTTTCTTGTTTTTGTTTGAAAAAAGGTGTCAGATTTATTTTCTAACGTTATGTGTGTAAGACATATAGGAGAAATTTTGGATTTAGGATTAGAATTAGGATTACCTCTTTGGTAACGTTGACCATGTTCATTGATGAATAAAACAAGAAATTGAGTTTCTATACAACAACGTTGCACTAAATTGTCCAGAACCAAACTGCTGAACAATGACCACACAGTTTTTGGCTCCAGTGCACTAGCTTCCAGCCGTAATCAGAATCTGTTAAAAGGGAATGTCGATGATTGGATTTAACTTGTTCTGGCAGCAGTGATATCTTAATTCTTTTTTTCTTACTTTTCAAGCAGTCCCCATAGGTCTGCCAGCTTTTGTCTTGTAACTGTTGGAAGTTTTAGAGAATGAGTGAAAAGAGCTTTCTCAGCCTCCAGAACAGCTTTAAGCTAAGAATTGTGAGCTTGTCAGAATCCCTCACATCTTTATTTTTGCCTATTTCTGACATCTGGGGTTGTTTTACCATTCCTATCTCTATTTTGTCTACAGACATTGAAGACATTTTCAGAAATTTCATTGAAATGTTGAAGTTTATAGTACTTTATCCTGATTTTTAAAAAATCTTTTACTCAAGTGAGGTGCATCACACATAGTTTTCTCTCCAGAAAAAGGCAACCAAGTTTTCTGGACTGTCTTGTAATAGTGCCTTCTTTCCTTGTAAGACACAGATGTGTTGCTGAAATCTAGTGAAGCTTTGTTTTTTGACTACCCGAAAAATGTTTGGATGATTTCTTTTTGTTTGTTTGTCTTTGCCATGAGTTGTATAAGCTGTGGCATTGTGAGTGTACAGATGCGTTGCTGCTAGTTACTGGAGCTTCTGATTATTTGGCACTGAAACAGTGCCTCTACGTGTGTTGGCAGCACTAAGTCACGTTTTGATTATGCAGGAGATAAAGTTGTCTTTCTTTGCAGTCACACTGTTTTGACATGTGGGTTTGCTCTAACACATACTGATATCAAGTTACTAAAACGATCAGTAATTAAACCAGTAGTAGAGATATTAACAAAATTATTTTTCTATGTGATCTTGAAAATCAAGGAAAATAACTGACAGGAAAACTAAGCAGATGTAATTCTGTTTACACTTAAGAAGTTGACATGAATTAAAAGTTAAAATAATAAAACTTTTGCGTTCAAATTCAAAACTACTTTCAAAAATACTTTATTAACCCCAAGATTTGGTGTTAAAAGGTATTTCTAACGTTTAGACAGGCAGTAAATTTTTTTTTATCTAATATGGCCTCTTCTTGATCTATTGACAAAGGAAGTACAGTCTAACAACCATTCAGCATGAGCATTTATGAGACTGTTTTAACATCAGTCCAGCTATTTTAGATAGAACAGCTCCCAGAAACTGCAGCTCACAGGCTGTAATTTAGAGAACATATTAAGAAGGTGGGCATTAAAGCTCAGACACTGCAAATTTGTTTAAACAGAAATTATTTTTAAAAATACATACGCGCAAAGGGAAAATGATGCAGCTTAAGAAAAACTGAGACTAGAGAATACAAAAAACAACAGACACTTTCCCATTTGTGAGTGAAGCACATGCGAGACAGAGACATTGGACTTGGACATCATAATTTAACTCATCACTGTGCGTGGATTGCATGTCATGGGGGAGCATTGGCCCCCATTGCCCACTCTCTAGCTCCACCCCTGCTCACATGCCCAAGGAATCCTAAAACCCGTTTTCTTAAATGCATCCACTATGGAACCCATTCAAAAATGTTTGCTCCTGGTCTCCCAAGACAGCAGATCTGTGTGGATCCACAGACTAAACGACATAACTTTTGCGGACACATTTAAAATCTGCATGTGGTGATTGTATCTAATCAGAATAAAAAAAATATGTCACATGAAGCAGACTGATCCATTACTATCCATATTGTATAATTTATTTAAAACCTTTAATTATTTGCAGTAATTATCACATATATTACAATTGAGACTGGGTTCAAGATGTGGCCAACCACTTTTAGATCATATGTACAGTATGTTGTTTAGCCTGTGTTATTACAAACTAGAAGGGGAAAAAAACACAAAATATATATTAATATTCACTGCAAGTGCAATTGCTATTATGCACAGGTGTGCACATCAAGACAATTGGTAATGTCTGTTTTCCTGCAGGGTATAACAATAAGCTCATTATGGTAGCAGACAAATAAAAGAGTAAAACAATGAGGAGATCACTGCAAGCTCCAGGGAAAGAGCCAAGAGATGGAGAAGAGAAACGCCTTTCAATTCTGTTCTGGATTTGATGGGGGAGATTAGATTGGGTATACTATGCAACTTGAAGGTTTAGATGAAGCTATTTTTTTTTTTTTTTGATAACTCAGAAAACTCAACTGAATCACGATAGCCCAAAAACATATCAGATTCTACTGTTATGCTCAATTCTGCCTCACTTACTAGAGATGAAGTAATCATGTTTGGAAAACATGCCAATTTTATTTTTTATACAGTCATTTATATTTATAAAGTTGTAACTACTGGCAACTCTGCTAAAAAGAATTCTAAGATTATTTTTATTCTCCCTTATTAATGATGGAAAAGACACTATTTTAATTTGATGAAGGGTCTTTTTAAACAACAATCTATTTTCCCAGATTAAGTGGAACTCCTTCAGATGTGACTCCAGTTTCCTGTGCTTTAAAAAAATGCCACAAGTGAGTCTGAGAGCCAGCCTCCAATGAAGAAGTACCTTCTTTTTCAAGGGTGCTACATAGTCTAATCACAGACTCAATGATGGAATAACATTGTGAATAAAAACATAAATTTGTGAAAGGGTAGAAATTAAATGACTGCTCTCTGTTGTTTTTATGCAATACTGAGGAAATGAAAGTAGAACTAATTCCTTAAAAGGGTTAGATATTTAAAAGCGTGGTAGCTATTAAGTGACCCAATAATAGAGGTGTTTGTTGAGACTCTTCCTGTTTTGGAGAACTAATCATAATTAGTCACAGTTCAAAACACATCTCTTATGTTCTCCAGTTAGATTTCTCCATGCAGTGCCTTTCTATTCAATAATGCTGGGGCCTGTTGCAAAGTACTCTGGCAGTAGAATTGCCAAAAATGTCTTAATGCTACTTGTTTTAATAAATAGTTAAATTCGCTCTGAAAAAGAAAAGAATACTGATTCAATAAAGACTAGAATCACAGTTAGTAGCTAGTATAATACATTACCCATAATTTATGTACAAATAGGTAAGTTGGCAACAAAGTCCTATACAGATTTAGTTGAAAAGTCTTACATAACTTTGCTTCCAGTGTCAGTTTTAGTTTGCAATCGTTGACCTTAAGCTACAGTGAAGGAATAGTTCTGACAGAACTTATTATTCAAAGCACTTATTCAGGAATATTTAATCTAATTTCAGGTCAAATAATTTTTTATCAAATTTAAATACAAATCTGACAAAATCCATGTCTGTTCATTTGTTCAGGTCTCTACACTTATTTGTGCACTTCATATTTTGGTTAAAAGGTGTTGACAGTTTGTGGATGATGCTTCAAACTTTCATCTACTAATTAAACAAAAGTTTGGATGCCAATGAACTGTTTTCATATTTTGTTGAGTCTCTCCTTAAATCTTAATATTTTTGGACTACTGTGTGAATAGACCAACATAATGTATTAAATCTTAACTATGGCAAAGTTTATTTACATGTAATGTAATTTATATTATGTAGCATTTGATACATGTCTGAAGTGCAATCTCACTGTATGAAGTTGATTCAATAAGACAGAAAAAACAGAAAAAAGCCAAATTTCTTTCAACCCCTTTCATAAAGAAGATAACATTATTATTATTATTATTATTATTATTATTATTATTATTATTATTATTATTATTATTATTATTATTATTATTTAAAAAATGTCTCCAGTGAGGAGTTGGTTTGATTTTAAACTAACAAGATCTCTTAAAATCTTCATCCATATTGTATTCAGTTGTTTTGAAAAAAAAAAAAAAAAAGTATTCACTGGGATTGGAAAACATGGATCGAAATCATGTGTTTATGCAAGAGATTCTTTTTCAGTCCCTGTAGATGCTTTTAAAGCAGCCACTCAACATGTGCTTATATGAGAGATGTAAACAGTGTGATATCTTTTTCTGCCAACTCTCAGAGACCGTTGCCACCACTTAGTGAATTGCTTGCAGTCAAAATAACAGAGCAGATTGTTTTATTTTGTCTTTATGCTCTACAAGCATCCTGCAAACACTGTAACACATTAGTCAGGGGCAATTATTAAAAAGAAATTATTATTAAACAGAAAGCTGTAGATGAAGGACAAACTGTAATCAGGCTCAGATACCCGTTCCTCTTCTGTGTCACGGCCCCGTACCCCTCCTCCCTGTCAGGAGATGATTGGATTGCCCTTGATTTATTTTTTTTTCTCTCTCTTCAACATGTCAGATCTGTATTTCTGGGGCAAGACCAAGAGGAATTAGGTATAAAAAAGACTCACTCCATATTCCAAAACTCATTTTGTCATCAATTGGTTCTTCCTGTGAGTTTCAGAGCCTGCAGCCAGAAACAGAGGGGCTTTCAGAGACGTGGCCGCTGCAGTCTATGCACTACCCGACTCTCTCCATCCGTCTCCATCCGTCGAGCCGCTTCATTTATTCGGAGGATCAGCTGTCAGTCCTGACAGTGTCAGAAAGTTTTAAATGAGCTCGACCTGGATGGCATTTTGGAAACGGATTAGACTCCATATTTCAACCACAGAGCCATCAACAGTGACTCGTGTCACAGCATCACTGGAGGATAGAAATCACCAAAATTTGTATTTTTTTTTTCCTATTTTTTTCCCCTATTTTTCTCAATGTTGATGGAATAAATTTATTCATTTTACATTAATTAGCATAGTTTGTGCAGGCTAAAGTAGAGGTCTTGGTACAGATTGGGTCATTTAATGAAGCACAAACTTAAATGCACTCAGTTTAGTTTTTCCTTCAGATAAAGTTGTTCAGAAAGCACTCATCCACAGCATGAGTGCTTTCATTTTCCTATTTTCTTTTGTTTGAAAAGTTTTCTCACCAAGAGGGTGTCAGTCATGCTTGATTAGAGGCTTATTAACCTTTATAACATTTAAATCCTTGTTAATTGCAAGTCACAATGAACTTAGCTATTTAACAAAGTGCAAGGAGGAGTTGACTAAATTACATTCCTCACAATGTATAACAGCAACTGAAATACAAACAAGTACAAATCTTATTGAAAAAATGTGAATAAAATGTCAACAGAAGCAAGAGGGAAATGGAATGGGATTTTTAGATTATGTTTCCTTTTAAAATGCATAATTTCTCTTAGAGATTGTGAATACAAATTACTAGGAGATTGTCACCTAGCAAATCAATTCTGCAGCTGGAAAGTTATGGAGTTTATTTTTTTCTTTCTGTATTAAGAACTAAGTTGGCAACTCATTACACATGACAGTGTGATGGGTGGGTTATATCATAGTGGGTTATCAGGGCGGGAGTGAACCAATGTCCTAAGTGAAGTATAATGGAGCATGATGTTAGCTGTTGGAACTAGCCGAATTGTCTAGGCTTTTGATACTCTTATTAAGTTATATGGAATAGACTCTGATGTTACATTGATATGCTGTCCATTAGCAAAGTAAGTCTTGGATGTCATGTAAACAGATGCTGATTAAGATAAACAAAGAGAAGAGAAAGATGCATAGTTTATTTTTTCTTGTCTTGTCTAGCCTAATATGCAGATATACACCAGTTGAGGAAATATATGGTGTCCCATTCTTGCCAAAAATGTAGGAGCACATTAAGCAATCAAAAAACAAAGCAGAAAAAAACACACATTAATTGAGAAGGTGCATAACTTTGATTGCGGTCTCATTTCTATTTTTTCAGGCCATGAACACTGCATAAGAAGCAGCAAAACATGCTCCTTCAACCCATCTGTATGCTCTCAATAGAGAACTGAGCTTCCCCTCTGTTTACTGGGCATATTTGTCAATTGGGAACAGCAAAGCCGCTGGTCAGATTTTCAGCTCAAATCCGAGGACAACCTGCATGGTAATCGGCCTAATTGGAGAAGAGGAAGAGTAAGAAGGTTAGGAAAAGGAAAGTAAAAATCAGCAAGCTTTCTTTTTCCTTACATTCTTTTTTTTTTCTCGTCATCCTCCACCTCCTCCAATATTTTGAATCCACATCACATTCTTCATGGCTAGTATTGCCATGTCCAGTATCCGCTCTTGCAGCTGTTTTTGGTTAAAACATAAGATTGATATATGGTCATGAAAAGAGCCTAGCACTGACCTTTCCCCTGTGGCAATGTTGTGCAGAAGTGGCATAATCTTAATTCTTGGCAATATCCAACCACTTTCTAAAAAATTCTCATTGTCATTTGTATGAAAAACAAAAAAAAAGATAACTGCTTATGGGTTCGTGCTTGTTTCAAGTAGAGAGATTCAAGTAGTATCTTTACGTCTTGCTTAACAATGATGCTAAGATGGAATGAAAGGATATGGAGTTTTTCCAGCGTTTGCAGTAATGTGGGTGTTTTCCAGTCCGCTGTGGTGACAAATGGCTGAGAAAATAAGATGAGGTCCTGATTTACGGGTCCATCAATGTTCCAGCCCTCACCTCCAGTCATTACATGGGGATCATTAACTGAAAGAACATGACCTGACTGAAGTTGCTCCACCTAATTCAAATCAGACAAAAATGGTGTCAAACGTTTGTACTAAGTTTGAGTTGGCTTGTGCAGCAAAAATCTTTGTTTATGCTGCTATTATTTTAAAGATATTAATAAATGTTTCCAGAGGCTATGAAAGGTCAACCATCCCCAAGCCCCACCTTCTGCAAATCAGACAAAATTGGTGTCAATCAACTCAACTATGTTTGTGCAGCATTTTTTTTTTGTTTGTGGTGATTTGACTTTGAAAATGTTGATGAAATTTAAAACTTATATCAGATATATCAAGTGGAGAGGGACTGATTGACCTTTAAAATTTTTTAAATTTTTGCTGCACAAACGTTTGACACCATTTTTGTCTGATTTGAAGAAAGTCGGGAGGGAAACTTCACTCGGGTAAGAACATGGTACTCGGGTAAGACAAGCTTCCTTATGGGGGGATGATGTGACTCTCCCCTAGAAATAAGGTGAGGATTTCTAACTCTGTTGGGGATTCAACCAAACGTCTAAAGTACGCAGCAGAGGTGGCTGAGTCATCTGAACAAGATGCCTTCTGGGTGCCTCTTCTCTGGTGGCTTTTCAAGTCATTTACCCTGAATAAAAACTGGGGGCACACCCTAAGAACATAGGAGGATTGGGAGAGGGGTTGACTATTGTCTCCTTTTTCGACTGAGAAGCACCTTAGAATAACCTGCAAGAGTCAGGAGATTCTTCCACTCTCACAAATGCATTCGATTTTTCTTTTAAACAGTTGAGTAGCAGGGACCCCATTGTTCTGTCTTCCTTTGGAGTTTGTATAAAAAAGACACCTATTTAAACTTTAGTCCTTCATAGAAGAACAAGTAAAGCCTGAAATGGTCTGAAATCGAACCTATTGAGAAATATTCAGCTTCATTCATTTGGTTGAATGGGGGTGAATAATTACTTCCATGACAAATGCAGATGAATCGTATCAAATACAAGTAACACCAGCACAGGGATCAGCATATGTGCAGTGGGTGCACTTGTTTCTTCCTGTTTTGCTTCCTTCATCTCTTGCAGAGCTCCGGGGAAGTCAGCCACTCCCTCAACCCCAGAAACTAGAAACTTTCACAAAACATCCCACCACCCGTTTCCTTACATCCATTAGCAGCATCTCATGGGAGGGATTCTGACCCCTGCTCCGGACAGGTAATGTAAATACGTGAGGACGGGAGGTAGACCTTTCTTCTAGCTCACCTGTCAGCAGGTGGACAGCGGGGAAGAAGACATCCTAAACCTCTCTTATCTAATCTGTTGTCTCCTAATGAGTCATTGAGATGGCTGTCCCTGTTGTGTGAGCCCAAGAGGGGCTGTTGAAGTCTTTGTGTCCCCGAGGCTAATTACATTGCCGTCGTTTAGCGCGGGACAAGGCTCGGCTTCAGGTTGGAGAAGTGATCCTGCTGTGGAGGGCAAAGTGTTTGTATGGCTGCAGAGGGGCGGAGGGCTCAAGTTACCTGTGGATCCCCCTGAAAACAGAGCAACCGATTGTTTCAGCCTTTCAGTTGGATTAAAGATGAGGGGTGGGTTGTTTGATCTGGCACATTCCTTCCATCTCAGCCCGCCTTCTCAGGAGGATTAAAAGCCAGAGCACTGTACGTCTCAGAGGTTTGAAATGGCGGAAGATCACTTGCCATATTATTTAAGACTGGATGGTGGAGCTGCACACAATCCCGTCTCTCAGGGTTTATTTCTCTCAATTTACCTTCTAAATTAGAACTTTTTTTTAATACAGGGAAACTGTCCCAACTACATTACAAAACGGCAAACTTTTATTTGTTCTAATCATAATCAAATCCTAATGTGGATCTCTGCTTTTTCTATGTATTCAGTCCATGCAAGCCTATTGGACTCTTTCTGACTTTCAAAGTTTGGTTAAAAAGTCTGTGTTTACACCCACTAACAAAAAAAAACTGCCCAAATATTCAGAAAGAATTGAAAAAATGATCCAACATGCAACAGCCTGGTACACTAGCAGACCAATGTGTGTATCAAAATAAATCTAAATTGTTCATCTACACACCCAGTAGGATACATTTTACAACTCCTTTTAAAATCTATGAGCGCAATAAACAAAGTAGAATTTCTGAAAAAACAATACAAACCAAAAAAAAAAAACACCATATCACTTATATCAAACTTAAAACACATTTTTTTACAGATTATTTGTTGATTTGGGAGCAGATTCTCACAGGTGATTCAGATATCTACATTTGCAAAGAAATAAAATAAAAATTCTCACCACACTTATAATGCTTTTGGTAAATGAGATTTTAAACATTTTATTCATGTTATGTAAATGTCAAAAATACTTAGGGAACTTTAAAAGAATTGTTTTTTTAATTCGGAAGTTTTTGTAGGTTTCATTAGTATTGAAATATTGAGATGCAAAATGTAAATGCTTTAGTGTCCTTTCACAAAAGTCTCACAGTAGCTCTGTTTTTTACATTGATATAGTAAAACATTTCCCAAAGGAGACATGTGGTGAAAACCTGCCAAAATGTATCCAAACAAATCCATCTGACAAATCCAGTTTCCGTAAAAAAGACAAACGGCTAAGAGCTGACATTAGCTGGCTTCTTTCCGATCTGCTACTTTCCTTGAGCTAAGCGTTGAGCACCCCTGTCTCCTGCCTTCCACCTCATGACAGTGATCCCTGCTTCTCCAAGGGGTCAACACATTGCCAGTTATTTTCTCAAACAGAAAACAAAATGCTAAATTGAACCTACACAGAATTCTGTTGCTCACATTGACCCCAGTGTGCTCTTTATTTGAAAGTTGCTTTGCATGAAAATATTTGCTAATTGGAAGTAACATAATGTTGTAGGGCAGACAGATACAATTTTTGATCTCCTACTTTGTCATTATAAAGTGCGTTTAGCAGCCTGAACTTTTTCTGAGGTCATTCAAAAGCAGCTTTGTCTGTAATCAGCAAGCCTCTTCAAAACTGTTAAAAGATTGGTTGTTACTGATTCTGTTGCGATCAAGACCCCCTTCTTGCCCATGAAGATAAACTTTATGGGCATTGGTTTGCAACGAGATTGCAAAATATTTGGACAACCTATTTGATTTTGAATGTAATCATGATGACGCTGTGCTCTTAATGCGTTTCAGAAGGATTCCTCTGCATCACCAGGAGATTTTCGTGTCCCCCTCACCAGAAGAGCCATTGTAGTGCACTATGTGATTTAAATTCAGCTGTTCATTAGCTGATCGAAAATGTAAAACAATTAGCCAAAATTGTTTTGGCAATGACAAGACAGAACTGGAGTGAGTAATATGTCTGTATTCTATGCTGTCATATTAGGTTTTTTATATAAACTGCTATAGACCTACAATAAACTAGATAGCATTCATCTTAGAAAGTTTCTAAATCAACTAAGAGATTTTTGTTTATCTTCATTTAATTCTTTTGTAGCTGTTAACACTTTCACACACATACACACCAACTGTCTGCTCTCCATATTCTGAAGCTAAAACTTGCATAGCAAATGAATAATTGATGTAATAATGTTGGAAAATTGTCCAACATTATGCATTATTTTGTCCACTCTAATACCATGTGGCCCTTTTTAATGGCTGGAGCACCACACAGTGTAGCACCTACCGTCTTGTGCTCTGCCAACCTCTCGCAGTGAATGTAAAGTTGCCGACTGCCCCAGGCAAGTCATATGCTAGATTTATGGTCCACATTTGTTTCTGCCCACCACAGCAGAAAGTGACAGAAGCTCCGGCTGCGGTACAGTTAGTCTCCCAAACAAGGAGTACGGTGAAAATGGATCCCCCCCAGGGGGCATTGCTTTATGCATATAAACGTCCATTGAGTGAGAGAGCACCACATTCATTTACATGTAAGAGCAACTACACCTGATTTTATTGTTGCATTTCAAACACTTCAGACATCATTGTGTTTCTAAAGATTGCCGTTTGCCGATTGTAGGCAGTGATAAAAACTTTGTGCAACTAATAAAGACCACATTCATCTCACTGCAAAGCTATTAACCATTTTTCCCCCCTCACAAGTAATTTAGCTCAGTTTGTAATTTTAAAAAGTGATTAGATAACATCAATCCCATCTAGACTGTCATGTAACTGCAACAGATATCAGTTGTATATCAACCACCGTTTCTGACAAAATAATAGCTTAAAACATCAGGGACTCCGTTTCAGAATTACCGAAGCATATGAAAAATAAGTGAGCAAAATCGCTAATTGGATGGCATAATTTATTTATAAGCTCAGTTTTATAAACTTGCACTATAAATTGAATTGTTACTTATTTATGTGGGTATTTCCAGTGTATGTTGTTCAATTATAGAAATCTTACTGCCTAAGGCCTTTTTTTATTTTAGTTTCACAATTCCCTCTGGCTAAAGCTATGATGATTTTATTAAGCTATTAACCTGAGGAAGGATACTATGTAAAAAATAGCACAATATATTATCATGTTTGTTCAATATAGTTATCACAATTATACCATATATTGTCACATTTGTACAATACAATTATGAAGTTATAATCTGACAGTTAAAAAAAAACAAAACTTTTTTACCTCATTGACAGCAAGATGCTTCTATACAATTGAGTACAACTGAGTCAAACTAGTATAACACTTGTTTTTATAGGTAATAATACTAACACAAATAATGCTACAACCCCCAAAAAGCCCATTTTGTAACAATAACAAAGCACATTATGACAGGAGGACAAGAACGGGGACTAGTGGTCCATTTGGATATGTTTGATGCTGAATTAATAAAAAAAGAGCACCTCTGTTTTATTACAGCCTGTTTTTTTAAAAAACGGACTGCCTGCTTTTGAGCCCAAAAACCTTGATTTAAGTGTACAAATTGAACTAGCTGTTTTATAGATTAAATTAATTTGTCAGTATCTAATATGAGAGCATACTTTATTTTAGAGTTTTGCTTAGTTTGTGTTTTTCAGAAGACCAAAACTGTATTAGGATACAAACAAATATGATATTTCAATCTTCAGGGAATGATTTTCTATTCTCTTCAGGAATATCAAACCTCTTACAGTCTTTCTTGACAAGCGATTGTTTTGGAGGACGATGGGTTAAGTTCCCACTGTTTGAGTATCATGCTCATTAGCTTCACTGGGAAACTGTAGACCAAGGTACTGAAGTGGAGAGTTCACCAAACTGGCTGATTAACTTTGCAAGGATGTTTGCAAAGCACTGTGCTTTGGTTACTTTGAGAGAGCTCTTGACATTCCCCTTAATGGCGTCCTGTGTGGGGTTCGTTAGGAAACATTTTGTGTCGACCCATGAAAAGGATCATCCATGTCCAACGGAAGTTAAAGACGTAAGAGAACCAGCCATTACATGGATCTTCTCTGTGTTTTTAGCAATGGTTTACTTCCACTTCCCTTTTACATTTCAGCACAAGTTCCAGAAAGGCTCAGTCACGGACGAGGTCATTACAGTGAGAAGTAAGGCAGGGAGGTGGGTAGGAAGTGAGTGAGCTATCACATGCGTCCCACCTTCCTCTCCTGTTCTTGGTGATTAAGATGCATCTGCTGTGTCTGCTTGCGCTCCAGCTGCTTTGTGCATTCATCAACATCAGTTTAATGAAGTGATCAGAGGCTGAGATCAGACACAGCCCAGAAATATTACTCCATTAGCCTTTCTGAGCTCTCTACGAAACAGGAAACTTTGACCTGAGGCATTTGGCTTGTTTTCTCCCATTGTTTAATAAAACTGTGAAAAACAATATGAAGAATAACTGATTACCTGTCTAGCTCCTTTAAAAACAAACAGAACAATAGGACAATTTTTCATCCGTGCGCTTTAAGCAGGAGGAGCTCAGTTCGTCCCCCCTCCCACTGCTATGCGGCCCAAGCTTCTCTCTTGCGGCGATGATGTTAATAAACTGTCAGCGTGTGGCACTTTGTAATTGGGTTTGTGCCTTGTTTAACAAAGAGCAATTGGATAGTTGGAAGGGAGAGTAGCAATCTATCCACCTCTCCCGTGAAATGAGCCGAGTGTCTCATCCATGAACGTGTTGTCCCGGAGGAGCGCCGCATGAGAAGTGTCTGTTATCCCTGGTAAATAAACCGAAGCAGTGAGAAACTACGCATACACCTGACATCATAAAGTCTCTGTAATGCTGTCATAAACATGACATGTCACACACTGTAACGATTTGCACTGCTTCATTCGGAACAAATGAGCCCACAGCGCTTATTTATGATGTCTTGTGATTTAGCGACTGCACCACCCCTGCAGACGCTGAGCAGCAATGCCAGGTAAGACACAGATGTTTCAGTTTAATTCAATGCAGGAGGGAAAACCAATGGATTTGATTTGAATTTCCAAATAACGGGAATGACAGACCATCCATGTCTCTAAATCTGAAAGGCAATGTTTCTTTTATGACGCATCTCGTATTCAAATTGCTATGTCAACCTAAATGTTAAGCTGAAGAGACATAAATGTGGAAAAGTTTCTTTACTCCATTATCTGGGATTGGCATTAAACTGTTTCTATTGTTTTAACAGAAATAATAGCAGCTTGCCTTTTAAAACTACAATATGTAACTGCAGTTACATACTGTAACTACAGTAAAAAACATAGAATACATGTTTTTTAACATATTCAGAAATAATGTTGATAAACAGTTTTCCTGGAATGGTATTTTGTTTCTCTGCCATTAGCACATTGAGCAGCGGGTACACGGTTCATTGATGGTGCTAAGAGATTCCTCATGGCTCTGATTGGTTGTTTTTGACCGGTAGCAGTAGATTTCTACAGACAGGAATAGTAGGATTGGGAGGACATGGAGGAGCTCAATCTATTTCACAGAAAATCTGTTTTGTTTTATACTATCACAACATGACAGTTGTGACAAAAATGTAAAAATAATAATAATAAAAACCCCTACACATTCACAACAATAAACCTATAAGGTGCAATACTCCTTTAATGGCGTGTCTCTTTACAAACTCCTACAGGCAGCCACTACTTAAATCACATTACTATGTGTTTCAGATTTTGGCAATAAACCATAAAGAAATCTCCAATGCACAACAAATGTAGACCAAAACAGTGGCATTCAGTGTGAGAACCATTTCAAAAAGTGTGTTATAGAAGTTCAAATTGAATTTACCAGTTTTGATTTTTTTTTTCCTCAGTATGTTTTTCACACATTCCTAAAGTCCATGTCCTCATGCATTAGCATGAGTTTGCATACATACATTTTCTCCAAAATGCTCATCAGAAAACACATAATGTGAAAACTCTTAAAGGTTAACAACATACAACATACAATGTGCATTAAAGTGCACATTTGCTGACCTCAGAGCAGATGAGACACACGCTGAGCTTCCGCTGACATTCAACACAAAGGTTTTTTCTCCTTGTGTGTGCCCATAAAGACTTCCACATATTTCATCCGAAGTTAAGCAGTCGACATGCAGTTGCACGGTTTTGGATTGTTTTTTGCACACACCTTTTATACTCCTCCTACTTCAGTATGCATCCTTTTTTAAAAATGATTAAATATAATCATTTTGTGTCATTATATTTACCCTTACTTTTTAGGGCCTATATTTGCATGCTATTCATTGTATCTCGTTAAATCTTGTTAAATGTGTCTCGTTAAATCTTTACAACCTATTGTGACCTTTAACTGTTGTAGATATATATTTTAATTTGCATGTTAAATGTTGAAGACATCGCTCTTAAAAAAAAAAAAATGTTTAGTTGAGCAATGTTTTATCTTTTCAAAACAAAAATATAAAACCGTTAATGTAGCTGGAATAAAAACAGCTACATTCAGGTTGGAGGGATTCATTTTGTTAGGCATAAAAAGAGCAAATACTTTATTTAGTAAACTTTCAGTTAACTTTTTGAGTTTTCTGAGAGTCTGTGGAGAAATTATACCAAAGGCCTTCAGCCTATAAACACCAAACAGGGCAGCTCCCTGTAAACACCATCATCCTATAACCAACCTTTAGGTCTGACCAGCTGGAGCCCAAGCGACTTCCTGCAGTTGACTCCCCCTCTGGCCACTTCCTGCTGTGATAAGGCCAGCAGCCCCTCAGCTCCTGCCTCACCCCCTGCCGCTGCAGACACATCTTGGTGACGGGTGATAGGAAGTGGCTGGCAGCAGGTGACAGCAGGGAAAGTTTCCTCCTGCGGGTGACACCTTCACCCCGAAGCCCTGATGCCTTTTTATCACTTATGACACTGAAAAACTGCTGACGGTTCCCCCCACTCGCCTGAATCTGCAGTTTTTTTGTGTGTGTTTTTTTTTTTTACCATTTAAACACCAAGAATAATCTTCCAAGAAAGACACTCTGTGGGCGTGATCGTGAGGGAGAGAAAACTTTAGACTTTTGAATGCTAGTTAGGTGCATAATACCAGCTGGATGCCTTGTGGGTGATATGGAAGTAAGAAAGGCGTCGTGGCCAGTGTCAGAGTAGTCAGCTGAGGGGAATGATGCAACAAAAATGAAGAGAGAGAAGAAACAGGAGTTATTGTCAACTGTTGGTGACAGCTCCACCTCCAAAAAGATGTAGGTGAAAGCCAGCTGAGGCAATCATTCTGTGGCATTGGCAGCAGTTGACTAATTTGGGGATATGAGGGAAATGGATATTCTGCTTCTAAATTAACTTTCTTAACTCAGCGGAGGCTGGAGACATTGGTTATCCCTGGTAAAGATGTGCAAAAGTAAAATTTATAAATTTTAGAGACCAATTAACCAATTGTATATTTTAGTTGATGGACAGAGTACCAAAGAACCTCAAACTAAATTCAATTCAAAAAGGGCCCAGTTGGGACAGTCCGAATGACTTTGTCATTCTGACACTGGCCATGATAAAACATGGAATTATGACTTATTTTCAAATAACTGGTAGAGTGCAACACCCTTTTCCTTGAAAAAATCTTTGGGTGTTTCAAAGAAATCATGATAAACTGCCCTTTTAACCCTCTGATGCGTAAGTGGGTCCTTTTTGACCCGGCGAGGTCATCCTTTTGCAATATCTTTGTAATGAAAATTTTCATCACTTCATATACCAGATATTCTTCAAAAAATATGTTACTGATATAATGCAATTCAAATTTTTAATTAAACTTTAATGCATTTTAAGAAATATCCTGTTTTATATTACTACCCCAATCTTCCGTGAGTGGGTCGAAAATGACCCACATTCATTTCCTATGGAATATAATGGGAATCTTTGTTTCTTACCAACTGTGACTGTCTGGAACACATTTTTTTGTGAACCATACACACTGAGTCCTAAGTGTCACCCCTGAATAATAATATTTTACACAGCAAGTACTCTTACATATAAGTATTATCTTTATTTTTACCTCACAAATGTGTGTGTCAAACATGAGTATTGAGATAGTGTTATTGTCACAAATCAACATATTAGCTTTCTTCAAAGTTAGCTAAAACTAGTAATAAACTGAACCAAGCTAACTAACATTAATGCCTATACTTTATTGTGCATGTGTATTATTTGTGTGTGTCTCTGTGTGCGTCTGACACCCTGGATAAGAAAACCAAGAGAGAGAAAGTGTTGAATGGCATGCAAAACCTGTTGATCAATGTGTTCAAGGTTCTTTCTTTTATCATCTCAATAAATAAAATAAAAACTTCATAGCTATATAAATGAATGCATAAATAAATGAGCCAGAAAGAACAAACTGCCTTCTCGGGGTCGGGGAGGATGTCCTACCCCAAGTGGAGGAGTTTAGGTCTCTCTGGATCTTGTTCACGAATGAGGGAAAAATGGAGCAGGAGATCGACAGGCGGGTTGGTGCAGCATCTGCAATGCTGCACCAACCCGCACCAATGGGTGCTGTACCAGTCTGTCGTGGTGAAGAGAGAGTTGAGACAAAAAGCGAAGTTCTTGATTTACCGATCGACCTAAGTTCCTACCCTGATCTATGGTCATGAGCTTTGGGTCATCTCCGAAAGAACGAGGTCCTGGATACAAGCGGCCAAAATTAGTTTTCCCCGTAGGGTGTCTGGGCTCTCCCTTAGAGATAGGATGAGAAGCTCAGATATCCAGGAGGGACTCAGATCAGAGCCGCTGCTCCTTCACGTCGAGAGAAGCATCTGGTTAGGAAGCCTCCAACACGTCTCCCTGGTGAGGTTTTCCGGGCACGTCCCACCGGGGGGAGACCCAGGGGAAGAGCCAGAACACACTGGGACTATTTTTCTCGGCTGGCCTGGGAACGCCTTGGGATTCCCCTGGAGGAGCTGGAACAAGTGGCCGGGGAGAGGGAAGTCTGGGCCTCCCTTCCTTCTTAGGCTGTTACGCTTGCAACCCGGCCTCGGATAAACTCAAGAAGATGGATGGATGGATGAACACATACACTCACATGCATGATACACATATTGTAAAATAATACAGACAGTAATGTTAGCTAGCTTGGTTAGCTAGCTAGTTTCAAGAAACGTGCTCTTTTGCACCCTCCCCCGTGCCCACAGGGTTAGGTGGGGGTAAGGGTGCCCACACACCACACCCGTGCCCACACACACCTACACACACATAATGAATGTTGACATTTCATCATTGCTGTTGTAAAATTGCTGTTGTCATTTTGTTTTAAAAATGTTCTAGAAATTGTCACAAATGTTCAACAAATTGTTCTAAAATGCTTACGAGTGAAAAATGAAAATATTTCCAACATTAAATAATTTTTATGTGAAATAAAACACAGTAGAAAGTATTATGCAAAACATTATTTTGAATCAAAATGACAAAAGTAGCAAAAAAACTGATTGTAACCCAGGTCAAAAAAGACCCACTTACAGAAGACTGTATAGTTAGTTACTCAAGCATCAGAGGGTTAAGAAGGTTCATTGGACCTTATGGGAAGGGAAATGGGTCAACAGCATTGCAGATCCCTTATTTCACAGTGAGCATAATGTCATTTTCCCACATATTCATTCTTTGTTTCACATCAGGAAAAACAAGATCTATTCATTGTTTAAAATCATTCCTGTTATTCCAGAAATCATTTATAAAAAACTTTTTTTCTTCTATGAAACAGCCATTATAACAATTCGCTGCCAGTCCTCAAGGACAATGCCAACAGTGTGTCAACTAGAACAGCAAATAGTAACTTGCTAAAAGTTTGAAACATCAGTCAGTTTTCCAGATAGAGAAAGGAGTAAATGTAATCATCACACCCAAAAAATGGAAAATAGCAGATGGCAGACAGAAGTTGAACTTTGAATCAGTTTAGACAAAAACTGAATCTCTTTAATGAGCTGTGAACAGACCACAGTCCAAGCTATTTACATTTGTCAAATTCAATTTATGTGTATTTCTATAGCTCTAATCAAAGTTCATTTCTAGAAATAGAAAATGATGCAAATGAAGCAAAGTCACATAATATTTGCAGCTATGCTCATTGACCATGCAATATAAAAATTCTGAACAGAGCTCCAGGAAGTTTACAACAATTCTTCAGTTTCTGTCTAACTGGGAAAGACATAGATTGATTGATAGATACATACAGTCAACATAATGACACCTTTTTCCTGAAGCTGCGGTAAGAGCCACAGCTGTTAATAATGCTGACAATCTTTAATATATAAAGTAACCAACGTCCAGTTCTTCAGTGTTCTGCCTTTATCTTTTTGAATGTTCTGTGTCCTCCTACTCGCACTGAACTACTTTTACTTGAGGTTTCTTCTCGTCAAAGGGGAGTCATTCCTTTCCGAGCTTTTAAAACAAGGTTCTCTGCTTAAAATAGTTTGATAGACACATAATCAAAACAATATCTGCAAGTACTTGCGGAACTTGAGGAGGTATTTGGTATATAAAAAGTTAATTGTTAATTAAAAGTCCAAAAATACCCTCAATTTTTTGAAAAACCTGAGGCAACGTTCCTCCCCTCCTACATTGGTTCGGCCCTGGGCCATAATTTAGCAGCGTCTCCTCTGGGCTCCTCCAGAAGCAGGATGAACAGGGAGCTCATCCAGCTGCGTTGCTGCACTAATCCACCATTCTTCCTCTGAATGGAGCATTAACATAAATGCTTGGCAGCAGGAGGAAGCATTGTATTCCAGAAAAATCTGAGCCTCTCAAATGAACATTGTTGAAATTCACCTGTTGCCCCGGTGATGAGAATGGCACCTTCCCCATGGCCAGGCCCATTATGTAATGTAGCGGACTTTGGGCCCTTAAAGCCTGGCCCCAGAGGCGCGTCCAGTCAGGCAGGACGTCTCTAAATCATAGAGCCAACCCTGTGCCAGAAACACATGGAGCCGTGCATCAGGCTGTTTAGTTTAATTGAATTGTTGTCGCCTGCGGGCGCCTCACAAATGAGTGAGCTTTACTGTTTAATTGTCTCATTTAAATGCTTCCACTGGTTTGGATTCTGCTGCATAGAAAGTGATGACTTTATGTTGGTTTCACATCCAAATCATCATTATTCCTTATGCAGCATTGACACTGTTACCTTTTCCCACTTGAGTTACAAGTAACTAGGCATTAAAAAAGAAGAAAAATCATCATTTTCGAAGAAACAGTTAATCCCTAATGCATCACGTAAGACCAACTAAAAAAGTCAGTTTTGTCAGTTTGCTGCTCTTGACACATGCTGGTTTATTTTATGCCAGAGTGGAAAGACATCAGCAAGGGCATTAGGGAACATGTCTAGCAATCTGGGAAGGATAATGAGGGTTTTTCTCAAATTGTTTGAACTCAATCGTTCCACAGTTGCCATGTTTGGTGAGAACCCAAAGTCATGCAGGATTAGGGTACATAATGTACATAGTGATAGGTAGCATAATGATACAACTTCACTGATGCATCTTACTCCTAATTTAAACTGCAGCCCGCTGCGCTCTGCTGCGCACTTTGCAGGTGAACCACAGCCGTTCTGGAAGATCCCCAATTTACACTGCTTTTGTCCCTTCTCTGCTCCACTCCTCTGTGAACTGCAGAGAAGCTACAAGACACATGCGCAGGAAATCACATGATAAAGCCAGTGATAAAAGGAATGAGTGGTGTCATATAAATTATTGCTTTTCTCAACTTCCAAGATTAATATTTTTTTCCCTCCATTGCTCTCCCAGTTTGTCTGCCTTGACTGGTGGGCCTGCTGTGGCTTGAGGAAGAAACTTGACTTATACGCAAGTTTCAGAGTTAAATCCATGTTTTGTGTGCATGCATAGCCATACCCAATACATGCTGACGGCATATATGTATAAATATACACATATTGTTACTAATATAGCTATTATTTTGAGAACATTTTGGTGGATGGCATTGAGGAAGTGCGTAGCCATGCAGACACAGTTTAAATGTTTTCATAGAGGATAATGGATGTGGATTTACTAAGGAGGTCACATCGTGGTGGAGCCGAGCCAGGTGCATTGTAAATTATTGGGTTAACTGCACAAATTGAGTAATTAGCAGGATGTTCTAATCATGATTTAAAATTCCAAATTTCAATGTGTTCGTGCTTGTGTTTAAAAAAGATTGCCCTAACATTTCCCATACCAGTGTAATTGATTTGTATTCAGAAGGCATCAGTGCTGTTAATGTCCTCTCACTGAAGATCATGAATCCAAAGTATGAGACAGAAATTGAGTCAGACCAAGCCTCATCAGTAAACTCAAACCCCAAAGCCTTTCTTAAAACCCCTGAGCAGAAGGAAGCAGAGGAAGCATCTTTCAGAAAAAAAAAGATTCAGTATCTTTAAAATGTCAAAAGTTATGATTAACTTTTTTGCTAAAGTGCTCAATCAAATAATAAGTCACACGCCTTTCATGTTTTTGCTGTGTGAGGAAAAGCGATGAAACAGAAATTTGAGGATAAATCAGGGCTCGTTTCCTCAGCAGCATGTGTGCATCTGCCCAAGTGATGAAATTCTTTCTGTCACAGTTTAGGGGCCGAGAGGTGCAGTTACGAGAATTATAGCAACACTTCATGTAGACTAGTCGTTACTCAAAAGCAGCAGGACGGCCTCCAAGTAGGTCCATCTTTTATACAGAGAAGTGGAAATTACGTATTGATTGCTGTCTTGGCATCTTTGTGAGTGTGTGTTGACAAGCACAAGTCCAAAAGTTTGTGCATATGTAGGCAGGCATGATTCCAGTTTTGATGATGAGCCAGAAAGGAAAGTGCAAGAGAGACAAGAGACCAAAAGATGTTCTTTGGAACACAGACACACACTCACTTAATTTTGACTAGACAATTTTTATATGCATCTAGTATTTTCAAGTGAACTTCCAACAAACCTTTCCATTTTGGTCTTACCTACTGAATTCTGTGTCCCAGTGTTACCAATATTCGTTGGTAATACTAGACTTTGTGGCTGTAATAGAAGCCACAAAGTATAGGGATAAAAAAAAATAATATATATATATATATATATATATATATATAATGTTATTAATGATATTGGGATTTTTTTTCTCAAATAGTTCAATTTACCTTGTAGCAATAGTCCCTTCCAAACTTCACTTGCAGCCTGTGATGCTTTCTCCCCCTGCAGTCTGATAATGATCTGTTGAAGTTGACCTGCCACGCTTACACCTTGGAACTAAAGCATAGGAGCTCAAGCAAGGAAGCTCAAGCCATCCACACTGGTGAGAGCATGCCACCATTATTGCTCAAGGGTGTGATGTAGTTATGTTGTATGGTCTGCACAGCGAGATCACCGTTAGCTCTGAGGGAGCAAAAAATCATCGATTTGTTTCGAAGAAGGAAAAAATGATCTTGACTTCTTTAATAAAAGCCAGAGAATTCCAATGCTGAGTTCAAGCATTCGGATATCATATTGTAAGAAAAAAGGGACACTTATGACTGCAAGTATCAAAATAAAAGTGCTCCCAGTTTTGTCCATTTACAGATTTAACACCCTCTACCTACATACTACAAATTGTGTTGTTGATCTTGTTGTAATTTACATTGAACATGTAAGTATTTTAAATTGCAAACTAAAGTTTTAAATGTGGATTTAGAAAAAAAGTGCACTGTTTTATAACCTCACCGTTTTCTGTGCTCTGCATTGCTGGCACATGGCACGGAGGTTAAAATTGTTGAGGTAGATGTAAGGGTAAAAGGCAGCAAAATTTTGGTTGTATTTGTCATGGCTAATTGGCACATTGGTTTGTAAGAAATAATTTGTAAGACTGAGACATAAAAAATCCAAAATGATACATTTTACTCCGAAAACATGCTATTTATAGTCATTTGACATAATTTATCTTGTAGCCTTGACCCCGTATTCAACCTAGATTCATATTAGAAGTGTCGTAAACAAATATCTTCCCAGAATATGAGAACTTTAAAATAAAGCGGTAACATTTTAGTTGGGAGATGTGTTCAAACTATTGAGTCTTTACTGGTGCAGGACTACACTGCATATCTTCAGTGGTATTCACTCATGCATGTAAAACCACTCCTCAAATAGATCCCATAATCACAGCTCAAAGTTGATGCTGTCAATACATATTCCCATGACAGGAAAAGAGTTGGGGAAACTGAATGGAAAATGGAGAAAGCAGATTCAAAGAGAGATGGAGAGAAATGAAGTCATAGAGTATGGATGATGGAGTGATAGAGAGATGGTTTGGCTTGAGGGGGTGGATGAGTGGAGGAGTCTGTTTTCACTCTAATCTGTTTACTTTGCAATTTGTGTTTTCAGAGCAAGGCCATTCATTCTGCTTAACCTGACACTTCACTCACCAGCAGGAAGAGTGTGTGCATATGTTTCTGCATCCGTGTGTGTATGTGAGGTAAAGCTCATTTAAACCTCCCTTTTATTGAGATGTTTGCCTGCATCTAAACACGCACGCGCATGTGAGTCCGCACGTGTCTGTGCGTGAAAACTCATTTACATCCTGTCTCTTTGTAATTGTGTGTTTATTTATTCGTGTTTGTGCGGCACACATTACATTTGTGTCTTGTCTTCTTGTAATTGCATACGCCTGTGTGCATTTGCACTCGAGTGTGTGAGCACACGCTTGTGTTCGCTCATGTGTGTACTTTTGTTTCATGCGGGCTTCCATTAGCAGTGCAGGGTTGGACTGTAATTATTTAGCAGTGAAGCCATTAGCTGAGGCAACAAACAACAGACACTTTGTTTTAGACTTCCTGCGTCTGATTGTCTGCCGTAATATTCATCAATACACAGCTCATTGTAAATGAAGCTCTATGAAGTGTTCTCTACAGGGTGTCGGAGAAAAGAAGCAAGTACACAGACATTGATCTGTGTAATATTGAGTTCTTATGATGCAATGTAAGATAAAACATGAGCAAGTTTTCTTTAAACTGACTATTGGTTCATCCTTTGCTAATTTGTGTCATTTGGGAGGAGTTCTGGGTGAGAATTACCAACACTTTCCCAGTCTTTATTGCATCTATATTATGTTGGCATAGTCCAAGTCAGAGAACAAAGATGGCAATGAGTCCCTGTACTTCAGTCCAAACCTGGGACCTCCGATGGACCAAGCATCCTTCCTTGCCAGAAAAGTGCCCCTCCTAAGTGGATGCTTTGTTTATGTTTACCTATTCTATACATTTCAATTAGAATGACTTCTGGAATAAGCTTGTGTTTGGCTGCATACAAATTCACAGCAAAACCATTTTCAGAACTCCAAGATAAAACTCAACACAGTCTAAACCCTATTTTTGTTTTCCCCTTGCAGAAAATTACTGCAACAAACATTTTAACTCTACCCAGAAGAGCAGAAATAATCAGTAGAGGTAAACAATCGTATTTTCCGGGAGGATATGTTCAAATCAGTGCACAGAGTTGAACTCCCCTTGAACTTCTCAGATGATCCATCTTTAATGACACTGTCCTACTTGACCTGCACACTAGAAAATATTCCAAATACAGTAGGCAGCAGGACTTTCACCTAAGGCAGTGTACGTGTCCAGGAGACATAATCTGAACACTTGCTCTAAAAAAATATCAAATTGAACCTACAGTAAAAAGAAAAGAGGGTGAAGGACACAACAGACAAAACTATTTCACTGCAACTTCAAAAAAGAAAATGCATATAACATACTGATAACTGAAACCTGAGTCCAGTCAAATACATTCTTTGTCAATAGTGATTGTAGAACGAGGCAACCTTCTGGTTAAATATATGTCACCATGGTAAGGGTCATTTCTAACATCATGCATATTGACATGTTCAGGATTACCTAAATGTAGCTTATTGTCTGACTGTCAGGTTTATTTAGTTGTTAGTTGTTTCGTGCTCTGTATTCTTCCGAGCTTGAGTTCCCTTTTTATGAAAAAATAACCTAACTCATTAAAATTTCTTCAATTTGATCTTGACTAAAATTTGTTCCACTTGCTCTCAGACTGTATCTGGCAGGCCAGTTTGCCAGATTGTATTCTGCAATTTGGCACAGTCTATGTTCACATCCAGCAAATGTTGTACATACATTCTCTGGTTTTCTTCTCAGTCTTGTTTGAAAAGAAAGGGCGCTTTTCCACTAGACCGCCTCTGACCAGTACGATCTCGGTCCGCCTCAGCCAGACTCAATTTCCATTAGCAAATCCATTGCGGCTCTGCCTGGCTGTTCTCAGAGTTTTGTACCTACTTCAGGGATAGTACTAGCCGCACCAATGCCAGATATGGCACAGTAGCAATTTGATTGAGAGCTGTCCACATTCATTGATTGGCTCATAATTTACGTCACTGAAAACATTATATGTGAATGCCGTTTGCTATCAGAGAGCTGCCTCGTACGCAGGAGCAAATATGAGTTTAATCACGAGCAGCGACAGGAACAAATGTGGTAATGTTTGCTTTAGAATGACCGTGATTTAGCAGCGCTGCTAGCAACACGTATCTTTGAAGAACACACAGCAATAAAGAAGAGAGAAGCTGTGGTCAGTTTTCTGACGGTGTTTGCACAGTCCGGAAAAGAACGTGTAATGGGAAAGCTCTCTTTCCCATGACGCGTTTCGACTCTGGGGTAGAGCCGAAACGCACATTAACCGGTTAGTGTGTGAATTGATAGTGGAAAAGTGTCTAAAGAAAGGTAAGGACAGACTTCAATAGACAATCAGATCATCTGATAAAGTACTGTAATTAAATCCCCTCAAGACCACTTCACAGTGTTATTACTCACATTGGATTATCGCACTGCAATGGTTGAATGATCTACATGTTTCAAAACCTGAGCAGATCACTGCAAAAATGTAATATATTCAGAGTGACGGTAACCATAGCACCGATACGACTTTATTAATCTTTTTTTCTTTCTACTACCTTTTCCCTAAGATTCTATCTTTTATCTGGGAGCATTATGCACAGGAGCAGCCAAAGGCCCATGGTGGAAGATCTGTACAGATCCGCAGTCTTATCCACCAACAAGACATCAATTAGCTGTTCACTCCAATTCCGCCTTTTGAGTGGATGTTCACTTTAAGTATGAATCCTATGCAATCCTTTATAAATGAGACCCCTGTTGTTTTTGGAATAGTAATATCAGAACATTGTTAAAATAAAGCTACTTGATGTCCCATTTGCAGTATTACACAAGCCATGTAGAGGAGACAGTAAGGGTTTAAGAAAATTTGTACTTTTCGTACAAATTATGTGTGGTAGAAAACTAACATGGCATATCACCCTAAATTCCACCTAATTTGAGATATAAATATTGTAGAATAATATAAAAGTAGTCATACATATTCACACTAAGTGACTCAAAGTGATATACATTTTGATCCTACTAATAACACTTCACTGTTAAGCACAGTTTATTATTCTAAAGGGGTAGAAGGATCGTTCTAAGGAAAGTGCAGCTGGATTGGTCAAGTCATTGACTTTGAAGCAATCTCTCCTGAAGAAGCAAGTAGCCTCTCTGTAACTCCCTCAATAGTTCTGTCAAGAAATATGATGGCAGTGGACACAGAAAAGCAGGTCTTAGTGTAGAGAGAAATTATGAAGTTACTGGTTGTAATAGCTTAGCCAATTGCTCCAACACAGAAATAGATCACATGTAGCTTCAATGAAGAGGAAGAAAATGAGAAAGAACATTAAAATACTGGGAGGAATGATTGCAGTTAATGTATAAATGGAAAGTAGCATGATAAAATAAAGTTAGTAAAAGTAAAAAGGCTGGGAAGAAATTGGAAAATTTAACAGTTTTGAGCTACATAGTTACTTACTTGTAACTATGTGGCATCTCATTGGTTGATAGACTCGTCCTCCAGTCACCGCTGCATATCAGTGCTTGTGAGGGTAGCAGAACATTCCCCCACCCTTCCAACGCCATGCTGTGACAGGCTTAGCGGTGAGATGCGTGGATGTGTTATCTCCTGACTTCCATATTCGTAAATCTTTGAGATCAGACGAAATTGAAAAGCTTCAACGGGAGATTGACGCAGCTGAGTGGCTCCGTGGGCGCACCTCCCAAAACCGCATGCTAATGCTCAACTGTACATATGCTTGTATATACTCAGTGAGTGAAAGAGATTGTTTATAACGTGAATGAATTCACACAGCCTACATAAACATGCATATGTATG
This sequence comes from Xiphophorus maculatus, assembly GCF_002775205.1. Classification (NCBI taxonomy): domain Eukaryota; kingdom Metazoa; phylum Chordata; class Actinopteri; order Cyprinodontiformes; family Poeciliidae; genus Xiphophorus; species Xiphophorus maculatus. The sequence goes on along the minus strand of NC_036465.1, from coordinate 12,641,601 downwards.
AGGCCTAAGCTTTTTACAAACTTGAAAGATTTGCGTCTTTGAAAATTAGAGTTCTGAGCATGAAGGTTTTCAGTCTTTCAGTCAGTCAACACGGTCGAGAAAAAAATTCCACCAAACTATTTATTTTAATCTTTGAAGTATCAAAGGACAAAAATGAAAGCAAATGAAGAGTAAAAACTTTTTTTGATAAATTATTAGATACAGTGTCCTGAAAAAAACATTCATACATATTAACCCTCTATGGCATGGCGTTGCCCTCAGGCAACAAACCACATAGCTGTACCTCACATTGCTCCTTTATTTTATTTTTTGGGGGGCATGATTTTTGACATATTTTTGTCCAAAAAAAAGTTTTTTTATGAATATAGTTTTTGTTTGATTTGTATTTCATTTCTCATAATCAGTGTAGACAATCTTGGTGTTCTAGACCAATGTTACCCTGAGGCAACAAACCCAAATCTGGTTCCAGGAGGTGTCAGAGTCCGATTTTATGATTGACATGTAATTAGGGACCACCAAGCTCCCAAAGAATGCAGGAAAATATTTCTTCCCCACAAAAATAAAAAGTCATGCCATAGAGGGTTAAACTTCTTTTGTATTTTTGTGATGTTTTAAACCACATTTTTGTAGTTTATTAGTCTATTCATACATCAAAGGCTAAATGCAAATGCACTTTCCAAAAACAAAAAAAAAATCAAACAAATATATTACATCTAACACTTTGTTTCTACTCCCAACCATTCACTACTTCCAATAAAGTACAATGAAGGTTGAAGTTTTCAATGTTAAATTCGACACGATTTGCTTAAGGGATTTAGTCTTCTCTAGAATAAATGTAGCTGTAGGTCATACAGTTTTTTTAAAAAGTTTTTAGAACTTTCCAGGTCTCTCAGGGCAGAAAGTGATCACAAGTCATGTTAGTCCTGACAGCCCAACACAGTCTTTAGCATATCAGGATTAGTCCTTGCACCCTGGTGCTATGAATCACTTTTGTGCATATGCAAAATCTCCTCTACATAATATCTTCAAATCTGTTTCTGCTTTTATTTACTGAAGATGTTGTAAAGTTTTCCAAGCTTTAGCAAAGTTGCAATTTACCTGAATATTTCTTAGATCTTGACCTTTTTATATGTACTACAGCAACATCTGGAATGTTACAGACAAAATGAAGAACCAAGAAATTCACTAGAAAAGAAAAGAGAAAAACAAAAGTTTTGATTTGCCCTGTAACCAAAATATTCAATGTTCAAAATAATCAATGTAGCCTTATAGTGAATGGAATAATAATGACCAAAAACACAGAAAAACAACACTCACAGCAGTGATCAATTGAAGAAAGTTTTATATAAACAAATGTGGACCAGGTAATCTATGCCTAAAAGAAGAAATTGATTTCAGCCTTCGGTACTTGTTTTGAGTCTCGGTATGAGTTTGGGAACATGTTTGTTTTCTCATCTTTTTTTCTTTTTTTCCATTGTACATTCACAGTCAAAACAACATAAAGCTGGAAAATTAAGTACAGGTACTTTTCAGTAAAGCAGAATATCATCAAAAACTCAACAACCTGCAAAAAATAAGTTTCTGTACATAAAAAGAGATTAATTAGATCATGCATAGAGCCAATAAGAAAAGTATTTTTAATACTGAAATATTATAAGATATATACAGTACATTATTACAGGGAATCCACATTGACCATAATTTTATAGTCAGAGAGCCCAGTTTTGGCCCATCCGCAAGGAGAGTAGGACACCTAACACAATTGCCTCTTCTCTTGCTGAGACCTAACTAAAACAGTTTTCTTGACAGAAAAATAGAGAAGAACCTAATCCAAAAATATAGTAGACTCTCCTCCTGAGATCTTCCAATGCAGACCTTGAGGTCTGATGTCCTGTAAATTTTAGATGTGTCCCTACACTACATAAAAAACCTTAAGGTTGAACTGGTTGAGCTTTTTTCTTCTGCAGTGTATTATGTGTTTCAGCAAGTGGGTGTTGGGTGAAGATTGAGTCTGAGATGGAGTGTGAGATCTGAGGGTTAGCTGCCTGCTGATAAAGCTCACAAACACACACACCCACTCACGCTGTCCGCGTGTGCAAAGACAGACACACGCACACACACTTTCTTTAATTCATTTTACTTCCTCAGATTTATCTTGTTTTCCTCCGTCTTGTCTGCTCATGCCCAGATAAAGTCTTCCAAATTGCATCACCCTCCTCTCTGTAATTCTGCCGGCTCCGTTTCAGGCCTCAAAGCTGTGCAGCATAACAAAAAATAATGATGCATCTGTTATCTCCAAGATTTGAGTTACAACACCATTTATACAGCAGACAATGCTTTCGGTGTAATTATTTTGTTTGTCGGCACAGAGGTGACCACAGATGACACAAATATTACCAAAGGCTACAGAAGCCTCGCTCTCTGCCAGCAACATGACTGTAGCGTAAATAAATTCTTAACTTTTTTAAAGTTTTTTATTTTTATTTTTATAAAAATACATGCTTTAACCTACTAAAAAGTACAACTGTATGAAAATCATGTCTTACAAAAAAACAATTTTATAAATTCACGTCCTGCATTCGGATTCCATGAACTCCTTACTGACTCTTACCCTGAGTGATAACCAAAAGTTTTAAAACAGAATAAATTCAGCCGTAATTAATTTTTGTAAAAGTTTCTGTAGCCATGCAAGGAACAAACGTATAAAAAATTATGCATAGTAGTATTGTTGTTGCTCTATAAAGCACCTGTGTGAAACCATCTTTATAAGTGACCCCTGCTCCATCTGACAATCTTCCCATTTCTCACCTTCTTAGTATTGATCCATATTTTTTTGCTTTTTCACAAAGCGGATTGTGCTTTCTCACAAGCGCTTGTGCGCTGACCAAATAAAGAGTGGTCAGACTCTCACATAAAGAGCCTGACCACTCTCAAATAAGGCCAATAAAACCTTTAAAATAAGAAATGTTTTATCTATTGGTACTCTGGGCATATAGCAGATCATCAAACAAAATTTCTGAAAATAAAAACTGGAATGCTGGATTGTTTAGTTTGTCTTAGGTTTGCACCGCTTTGTATCCCATGACCATAACAGCAAATCTTCTAAATTTATACAGTGTACGCAAACATCTTCTTTCAGCTGTATGAGCCGTTTCTAAAAGGGTGAATCTGGGTATCTTTAATGAGCTTCTTTGAGTACTTCAGTTTCTCAGTGCACTTATCAGTCAGTTTTCAGAGAGTTTTCAGGTGCAACTCGGTTCATGTGATCTAACCAGTCATTAAGCTAAACATCTTACATGAGAGGAGTAAATTGCACTGTTCTTAAGCAATCTTTTTAGAATCTCTTTTGTCGGGAGTCGCCATTTGGTAGGAATGTGTTACTTGATTGACACATCCAAATGAATGACAGTCTATTGAGAGGTCTGTGGTATATCTTTTTCACATCATTACCATGTGCATCGGTAATTTCCATCATGAATACTGCAGCATCCCCTGACAGGCACTCATCGGGCTGCGACATCCATCGGGGGAAATGATGGTATTAGACGGGAGGCAGACTCTAGGGGTGAGGCTCCGTGATGAGAGGGTGGAGGGAAGGGGGGACAGCTAATTACCCTTTTATTACCAGGGACCGAACCCACATCCCAGGAGGGCTCGCCTGGCCCTGTTTGAGACAGGGAAGATCCAGCACACCACATTACCTCAGCAGCTCAGGCTTCCTTCCTTGATGCACGTCACATTAAGAGTGCATGCACACAGTGTGCGTCTGTTTCTTTCTGGGCCGACTTTTTCTGGACCCTCACGTTTTGTCTCGTGTGTCTTTTGATCATGCAAGATGACTCATCAAAACGAACGACCTGTTTGTCTTTGCTTAACAGATTTGGAAGCTGATGCCTTTGGAAAGTATTGTTTAATTTAATGTCAAAACAGTAGTCAGCGTTTAGTTAACGAAACACCAAAACATTATAAAAAATAATTTATGTTTTTGAGCTAACGGAAACAAAATTAATTAGGTTAAATGATGCACCCTATTATAATTTAGCTACCAATTAAAAAAAAAAAATGTGGAAAGCCAACAGTTATTATGATCATTACCCAAGTAATTTGATGAAGCATCAGCAAACACTGCAGCTAAATACAAAACCTCAGAATATCACAAACATCATTTGAAGTTATTTTAATGTCAAACTCTATTTATTACCTCAATGTTCCAAACATTGAATTTTATATACCAGTAATTCTAATAAAAAGATATCTAGGTTTGTCAATATCCTTGTCTGTAAAATATATTTTAAAACCACAATTTCTAATAAAGCTCAACCTTTGACACCCTTGACTCCATTGATGTTACATCAGCCAGGAAATTGTGTTATACAAATTCTACTCTTAGACTGAATTATAATATGATGAATAATAAATCCTCTTAACAAAGGGATCATTACCTTAAATTACAGTGTCCTGACACTTTCTGTGTTGTACGTATGTTGGATGCATTAGTAAATTACTTGGGGTCTCTAAGGAATTCCCCACTACCTGAGGTCTTGTATGGTGCATCACTGCTAAAGACCTACCAAAATAAAATGGGGGAAAAAAAGATCTCCTCATTGAGGCTTCTCGGGGCCCAAACACATTATTCAGGGATAAAAGTATGTAAATTGGACACAAAACAAACAGAAAAATACACTTTGAGCTCTCAGTTTTCACCAAAATGGGAACCAGAAGAAGCCTTGGCACATGTGTATGTGACCTACATGGCAGCATAACCCACTAATGACTTATTTATTAATAATAAATGTGAATCTGGATGCTGACTAAAGAAATCAGATGATAATCAAAAGAGCACTGCAAAAGTATACTTCACTTCTATTTGATAGTAATAAAAACATGAACTTTCTTAGGAGATGCCATTAACTTTCAATATACAATATTACATTTAATTAGAGTCTCTGGACTGTAGCACTGAAATGTGTAACATTTTCTCTTTATTTTAATCTGAGTATTGATCCATATGAACAAGGAATATTCTGATCCTACACTTGAAATTGTTACAAGAATCTGAACTCTGTTTAAAAGAAAAAAATATACATTGGTTTGGCAAGATGCACATCCATATTTTAGATGACTAGTTTTCCCAAGCCACACCCTTTCTTTGTGTGCATGGCATGCAAAATTATTTTAGCCTTTTTGCACCGCATTCTGTTGATTAGATTCTAAATCTAAAAGAGAAGTTGAAAGGCTTTCTCTGTGTGTGTCATGTGATCCTGATTCTTTCCGTCATCTTGAGACAGAGCAGATGGGTTTTTAAAAAAACTTAATTTGGTTGTCAACAATTTGGGGTTCCAACATGAGGCCAAGTAGTATTTTATCCACAGCTTAATTAGCATGAACATATTCTTGGTTGCAGACACAAATGAAAGTTTTGAAGGTATTCTGCCTTAAACATATTTGTTTATATCAGGATTTTTTTCACTTGTGTTTTGGCTAGAGACAAAAAAAAACTCTGGGTTGACAAAAGTTCTTTGAGTTTAACTTCCCCTCGGGAATTGGTGCAAGTTTTTTGACAAACTGTCAAAATTCTATGAGCTAATTTGGCTAAAAAGTGCAGAATGTTGTCCCTGCATGGAGACAGAATGTAAAGATTGCAGCTGGGACCTTCTTCCTCCCCTGCTTTGTCTCTGCACAGCTAACTATGCAAAATCTGGGACTTTTTTTAGCTGCTAACAAGGCGTCATCTTGTCCAACTGTGTCACATCCGAGCCAAAGCTGCTAATAACAGTTTTTATTGTTTTTTTTTTTTTCTGTCCAACACAAATCCTCCCAAACTCTTTGTGTTTCACAGAGCAACACGAGCATGGTGTCGATGCTGTAGTACATGGCCCAGTCGTGATTCAACCCCCTCATTAACGAACAGAAACACCATCCGTGGGGCTCGGCTGTCACTGTTCACATTATAAGTTCATAAGCCCATCTCTAATTCATGGAGGAAGCTTACCAAGCATGTGTGTGTTCAGTGTGTGCTTGGGATGGTTTCAAAAGGGAGCCTGCTGCTTGGTTTTATGCTATCTGTTTTAGATGGGTTAATGAGTCAGACTCAGAGCTACAGTCAGAGTTTCAGCCTTGTGTTCACAGAGCTGAAAGCTTCTAGAAGAAGGTAATTTATTTTGCTATTTAGGTGTCATCAGGGGCAACTGTCATCTTTGTTCTCCTTGTGTAATTTAGTATAGCATAACTCAGTCTCTTTTGTTATTACAATGTTGTGAGGAGCAGGGATATTTGGTTAATCCTGCCTAGTCTTATAAAAAAAAGAAGAAGAAAAAGGCACCTCACGTGGGACAGGTTCGGTTCATTTCATTCATAGAAGTTTTAATGAAGCATCTTTCTTCAGTTTGCACTCTTAATTAACAACCACGCCGGTAACAACTCTATGAATGTATTTCCGCTTTGTTTGTACTCACAAAGAAAAAAAACTGCAGTCAGTTCTTTGAACATGCACTACAGATTTGATCACTTCCAGGACTCTAATGGAATCAGTCTGTGCAAAAGAAATTAGTTTATGCTCAACTAAATTATTGTATTCAGATTTCTTTTGAGTAAAATTAAAAAAAGACCCCAATGTGCAAAAAAAAAGAAAAAAAAAAAAGAAAAAAATTAATAAATAACTGAACTGAACTCAATAACTTCAGGAAAATAAAAAAAAAATCTCCTCGATTAAAATGGCATAGCTTATCTGTCCAAATATATAGACTAGGTGCATCTCCATAAGTTACAATATTATTGAAAACCTCATAAAATATATCAAATTATTAAAGATATAGAATGTTATTTAAGATCAAAAGTGGGCAGAGCACCCAAAAATTGTACTTGAGTAAAAGTAGCACTTCTTGAACAATATTTTTACTCAAATAAAATTGACTCTCTATCCAAGAAATTACTCAAATAATAGTAAAAAAGTATTTTGTACAAATGCTACGCAAGCAGAGTAATTGATCAGAAAATCTGATTTAATAAAATTATGTCAGACAAAAATACTCAACCCCTAAAGGGACAAAGAATTAAAAAAAAAACTTTCTTGTGTCCACCAGATGGTATGTAGTGCAACTTCATACTATCTGGTATGCACCACATATTATCTGGTGCGCACAAGAAAGTTTATTATTTTGTTTTTCTTTTTTTTTTTCCTTCAATGTCCCTTTATGGGCTCTGCACAAAAATTACAAAGTTATGTGCAAAGTTTGCTATTTTAAAGGCTAAAATAAATAAATGAAATACAATAAAATAAAAATACAAATAAATAACACAATTACAAATTAAGGCAGAGAAAACCTCCATTCATCCAATATATAAACCCACTTATCCTTTCAGGTTGCCAGGGAGGTTGGTGCCATTTTACAACAGTCACTGGACATCATGGACAGGTCGCCAGTCCATCACAAGGCAACTCAGAGACAAACAACCATTTATGCACAAACTCCCACCTAAGGACAACATACAGAGAACAATTTCCTTAACTGTTATGTATTTCAACTGTGGGATTAACCTGGAGTATCTGGAAAAAACCCATGCACCCACAGGGAAAACATGGAAACTCCACCGAATGATGAATATCCTGCATGACAACAGTGCTGTGCATGCTGAAGAAGATACTTAGTACATACCTTTTACAATAGGAAAAGGTACATATATGTATGTACTACAGGGTAAAGTACTTCCATCAACAATGCATAATGTCTAGTGCATCTTTTTTAACTTCAAATATCTCAGCAGGCTCAGCAGATGTCAACAAAGCCTGAGTTTAAACAAGAATTCTCACTCTTACAAACTGAACTGGTGTGTCTGTATCTGCCGAAGTCATAGTTAAAACATGCTTGTTCTTCATTTATTGCTCTGTAAGTTACTGTCAGTTGGCAGAGTATCCAGAATTTTTTCTCAAATGAGAGCAGTGACACTTCACAGCGACAATTAGTCAAAAGTGCAGTGTATTAAACTACTCCTAAAAGTATATTTTTTTTCAAAACATTTCCTCAAATAATGGCAACAGTATAATTAGTCACTACCCACTTGTGTAAGACCAATTAAAACAGTTTTTTAATAAACCATCAATATCAGTTTTCTGAGAAACGTGTCCATGTAATGTACTGTAGGCATATGCATATTCTGCACATACTAATAATTGTATGAGACCAATAAGCAACAGTCATGTCCTTTCTGTACCTAACTAATATGGTTCTAAGAATCTTAGAGGGGAGGAAGACCACTTTGCTTCAGTGGTGGATTATCTCAAGAAAAGTGAGAGTTACAAGCCCAGGTCCTGGGTACATGTCTGAGTGGTGGTGATGAGAATTCTGTCTCTTTTTAGAGAACTGATTCTTTTGGATCAGCTCACCAAAAAGAGCCGACTCATTTGGCTCCCAAACGGCTCCTCAGATTTTGTTGCACAAATTACTAAAATAAGCTTAAAATGAATTGCTGATGAAATAAACAAAATTGTTTGAAATGGTGTGAAAGTGTGTGATTCAGCAGTGTGGCTTTTAAGATGGAGCATACTTCTCTCTCTCTTACCTGGAGTCTTTGCCCTGCCCCTCTGGTGCGGTGTGCTGCTGATTGAGTGCTGGCTGCACTGTAGCCCTTCCCCTCCCACTCAGTGCAGACACCAGCAACTCTCACCCCTTGTTCTCCCACACATTATCATAAAACTTTCACAAAAACCCCCAAAACCAAACCAAAGAATCAAGGGCTCTCAGTGAGGAGCCAACACCCATTGTTCACTTCAAAGAGTCTGAAACTTTTACGAGCGACCCATCACTAATGAGTGGTGGCTCTGGCTGCAGTTCAAATCTCGTAAAACTGTAGAATGCCGTTTGTTCACTTATATGCCTATTACATGTTTCTAAATATTTTAATAAGATATAACACTTTTCTCAGCTGTTCATTCCTGTTTTTTTCCCTTTTTTTCTGTTGGTTGACAACCAAATGACCTCCCCAAATCATTTCTGAACTGTATTTTGCTTTGTTGCATCAATCATTATCCTGCTTGTAGGTGCCAGGCCAGATTCTTACATTATGTCTTTGATGGAAAAATGTTTAACTAATGCCAAACATATCTGATACTAACATGTGCAATGATAAAGACACAATGCTGTTCTATTATTCTATTATTAACCTACATTTGTCCGTTATATTATGCTTTGATTATGCACATTTACACATTAGATGATAATTTTCAGAGTTTGAGGCTTAATTTATTTTTTACCTTCCTGAAGGATTCTGCCTTTGATTAATAACTGGAACATTGATCAATATATTTGATGTACATTTGCTTGAAGATTTTGATGATGGCATTTGACAAAATGTAATGTTTATTGCTTCTTTTCACAGTTGGTTACAGTATTGTGTTGTGGTCCAAAGCAATTTGAACTGCCTTGTTGTTGAAATTTGCTGTACAAAATTCTTGACTTGACCTTTGAACCTACATGGATCTGTAAGGCTGGAGTTTTAAATAAAGTCCGTAATTTAATTGTTCTCCCAGCCGATGCTAAAGATGCTATAGGTGCATTTGAAACTGCTGAATGGAAGATCAACATGCGACACTTAAATGAAGCTGAAATTAACAGTTTCCCACTAATGAAAAGGCGAAGATTAACTTGTGCAACTAGAACTGGCTTTGGAGTGGCTATTTGTTGATCTGATAAGAAATGTAGCTTTCTGAGAAAGTAAACTTAATTGGGAAACTGTGTTAATGCATGTAGACCGTTTATCTTTGAGGCTGAAAGTTTAGCATTTTTTTCTCTGCTCTATTACTGTTTCTCTTTCATTTCTTTCCCAGTCAATCAGCAGCTTGTTAATTGAAGATGCATAGCTGCCAAAACAAATAGAGACAACACTTTTAATGGAGTCTTTAATGAATTACAAGAGAAGTGTTTGTTTAAAGATTTACAGTAATTACAAAGCTGTGAGATCATCTCCACACTGGGCACAGATGAACCCGATATCGACCTTCTCCTCTGACTCTGAGCCGGACAGCAAACAACGGCGTCTCCCAAAATGTCAGCCTGCTCCTTTAATTAGCCGTTTGCTGTCTGCTTGCAGTGTGGCGAGTAGCTCTGATGTATCGATGCTGACGATGATGATGATGCAGTCAGACACCTTCCCCTGAACACGATGGCTCTGAACACGAAGCCTAATGTGAAATTTAGCCCCTCTGTTTGCCATCTGCTGCTGAAAATACCTGATTCTCATAAACATACTCACCCTGCCTTCGCTTCTTGGGGCTGCTGCTGCTGCTGCACCTGCTTCAGGCCCATATTCACACAGCAATCAATGAGGGGATCCCACACACAGATATATAGGCTGTGAAAATTGTCTTTCATCTCCTTCAGAAGATTCTGGTGATTACCTATATAGTCTTCTTGATTGGAGATTGATCGTGGGTTGAAATTAAACAGCAGTGGGTCTCCTTTTTGTGGTTTGTGCAAAGGCTGATGGGCAAATGGAGGATTATTGGGTAGAAGAGATGGAAAATGGGGGAAAAGGACGAGCTGCCTCAGAGCACAGTCCAGAGAAAATTACCATCTTCACAAGACATTTAATCATTTCTGAAATACTAAATATCTCTTATCTATTTAAAATGAGTGAGAAAATAAAGAGAATATTTAGCTATTTTTAGTAGAAATCCAATAACCTTCCCAGAGCTTACCCTGATGATTACATCGATGCTGGGATATTCTGGGACCCAATGTACAAAGAGCTTCAATATTTTTCCTATAAATACAAAACTTAAAAACATTAAGGCTTAATATGTTATTTTCATAGTAAGTTATTATTGGCAAAACAGCAATGCTTCCTGTATGTTTATGTAGGATGACATTTTCTTCTGTTAATAAAGGAATCATAGTTAAATATCATCTCACTCAGTCAACTGGATGGATAGAATTTGAGAAGCAATTGTCCGAAGCTGTCTGGAAATATGTACTGTTGATGGAAACACTGAACTCCCCCTTCTCGGTCCTGGTCCAATTCAGCAGGCAAACATCCCACCAGTCTCTTTCATTCTGCTTTTTGATGATAACATGGAAAATAAAATAAGATATTGTCGGTTGTCAGTCATTCTTTTCCTCCTCTGAACTTGTGAACTTGTCGTCCCAGTCTGCCATGATTGCTGTGTTTGAGTCAATGCATGGGTTATCAATTTTTCTTTTAATTTTTTTTTTACTTTGTTTGCTTTTTTCATTCCACTGCATAATGCACTAGTGGCTCATGTTACTCCAATAAAAGCAGTGTTCAGACATTAAACATTAGATGAATTGTGCCATTTAGCCTTTGGAAAATATAGCCAAGGTAACTAAAGCAACGATAATGCTAACTTAAAAGATACAATTATGAAATCCGTACTTGTTCAAAATTTTATCAAAACAAACTGTGCATGTTGTTTTAAAAGACAAGTTCAAAAACACTTTCCCTTTCACTTTTTAGTTCTCTTTATGTTGAAAATGATGCAGTGAACTCATCAGTACCTGATATGAGGATAGTGAGCAATGACATTAAGCAGGTGTGTTGCAATGGGCTTATGGACTCAGGTGTAAAGAAATAATAAATGAAATTGAATGTGCAAGACAAATTTCAAGATAAAGAAGGTATTAAGACTATCAGAATTAAAATCTAAAGTCCAGAGGATCTAAAAGAAAAGTGTTAGTAAACATGACATGAATTGTGTACATTTTTAATTCAATTCCATTTTACTTATTTTCTGCTGTTTATCCATCAATCTTGACTAAGCATTTCTGAAAGCAGCATGACATTGTTTATTCAACCTAACCTGGTAATTTAGTCATTATTGGCCTAATAGACAAACAAACTGCTCAAAATTTCCTCTGCATTGGTGAAAAAGCCAAACAGTCTGATTCATCTGATTGAGTTTGCGTCTGTGAAGAATAAAAGAACTGAAGGTCTGGTTTATTATTTATTTTGAAGAGCATTTCTTAAAGTATGGCTAAAGCTTGTATGAAAGAAGTTTTCACTTTCCTCTTTCTGATTCTCACAGATGAGCTGTGACACTGGAACGTAAATGCAAAGCGAACAAGGTCCCTGCTGCTGGGGAAAGAACATTTTCATTGTACCCCCAGAAGCAATTATATTCAGCCAAGAGTTGGAAAGAGCCACTTTGGTAGAAAAAAAAATTATAAAGTTCTGGAGTGCTCTTTGAAAGAAGGCCAAGTCTTTCCTTTTATTATTCGCACCATCTTTGAGAGATATAGCCATGTTAGCAGGAGGCTGACTTGGAGTTAAGTGCTCGCACTCTGACAACTCTGTGCAAATTCATATTAGCCAGTGCCGGGATGGGAACTATATAGAGGTTTAACTCATAAAACATTTAGAGGCCCCGTCTCAGATTGCACTTAGAAACTATTTAGAGTGATATGCAAAGGAAAACATAATAAGAATGATAGTGCTACCGCTGGTGATCTTGGACACATAGATGGTGATCTGTTTAAGAATCCGCATACGCTGTCGGCTTTTCTGAGGTTGCTTCACTTGATTATTCTAAACATGGGCAATATCTAAAGAAATCATTGAAGGTCGAACAGTAGATGAGAAGACGAGAACTGCTCAGAATAACAGCAGAGGGATGAGCTGCCTTCTCAGGCTCATGTTTGGAGGTTTTTACGCCCAAATAAACTCAATTTTACAACAGCGCTAACCTGATCTGAACCAGAAAATGGACCCATACGCCTGGAAAATCTCTCAGCAGGCTCTCACTGTCATTTTTCCCAGCCAGCCTCTGTGGAGTACTGCAGTATATGGAGAACAACACATTCTTGCAGAGTGCACATGCTTGCTTCATCTGCTGAAACATACCAACAATGCAATTTATTTATTTTTTTTCCCCCAGAATTTTAGTTGATCTACTTTTGTTAGTCAGTTTAGTGCATTGAAAGAATGCTAATAAACTTGAATTTCTACTCATTTTTTCACTGCCAAACTCTGGTATGGCTCTACCACCTTTCCACATCTAGACTGAATTTTGTATCCACTCTTCTTTGAAAAACAGGCCTCCTGGCTGCTTCTCTGATCGACACTCGACTCATCAGTTTAGATGGACAGATACAGTATGTCTTGTTGGGCTTTCAGATGATGGCCAGAGCTCAGAGAGCAGTGATATCATCTGAATATATTATGGTTATCTGACATAACTGCAACTAATTACACTGGATTTTACTTAAGGTTGCTACAAGTCTAGCAGGTTATCTTGTAGTAGGTTTGAGAATCTACTTTTGCTCTGTAACACTCAAACACAGATTGTATTACTTATTGTGATTTAGAACAACTGAGGAGCTAGAGAGGTCAGCAGTTGTTTAAAATTTGACTACAGAATAACTTCTCTCTGTTCTCTTTCATAGGTTTGCTGTCACTTGCATTTTGTTTGTACAAAATAGCACTCATGCATTCTTCACTCCTGCACATCATAGACCACTGAATTCACCTACCTTCACACTCACGTGGAAAATTTAGATTGTAACTTTTATTTTTCAAGATAAATAATTAAAGAACTTTCCGCTGTTTTGTTTGGTGACCTTTGACGTTTGTAGCAAGTGGTATCAGAGCAGAACAAGGTTACCATAAATGTGACACATTTCAGATTTTTACTTGTAAAAAAAAAGAAAAATCACATATTTTGCCTTCCACATTGCAACTATTTGCAACTCTGTGCTTCTCTGGAACATGAAGAAGAAATTCAGTTTATTCACTCAGTTTAACAAATTTCATGATGAACTTAGGAACACATTGATCTTAAACAGATCATAACAACAAGATCAACCATTCAAATCTTGAATAAAAGTTAATTAGATTTTTTTTTTCCTACGGCTTAAAACAGTGCCTACTTATGGTCTGAATGACTTCTTGTCAGAACTCACCAAAATGTTGGCAGATGAAGCTGTACAGTCTTGAAAAAACAGACATGATAAAAACTGCCTATTCTCAGTCAACATTGTTGCAAACTGCTGTTTGATAGAACTGGTTGTGTAACAAATCGATGCAGAGGGAGGCCTTTAAAGTCAATAAAATAGTGTATTTCCCTGTTATTGTCTGCTAAGCAGAAACAATGTGTGCACTACTCAAGAAGACTCAACCACAATCTTTCCTTTAATACATTACATTTTCAAAGTGTGGAGCATGCCTCTATTGAAGGGGACTGGTGGTATGATGGTGGGATACATTATCCTGCATTTTTTTGTTAGGTTGTCAAATTCTGCAGCCAAAACAGATGATGGACTTCTTTCCATGCTTCAAATGGGAAAACTAAAGGGTAAAGTAACTGGGCATTTGTTTCTTCCAATATTTGTTGGCTTATTGACCTATGACACAGCGATGATGACTAGCAAAAGAGATGTTGCGTTTGCCAGTTTTTGAATGTTGAGAGTGATGTAAATTTTACTGAATAGTGGATTGCAAGGAATGTAGAGGGAGCTGGATGGATGCTGTCATTGTTTTGACATATAATGATGTGGTGGTCACTGTCCTCATTTCATCAATGGAAGAGACGTTTACTAATGGCTAAGTCATCTTTTAGAAAAATAATACATCTGTCACCTAAGCAAACACACTTCAAACCTTGGAAATTTATGATAAAAAAATAAATAAACAAGGAGCGAAGGAAAAAAAAAGATCCTTTGAAGCTTCTTTTAGTTGCTACATTTTCAAAGAAGCCTGGAACCTAATTGATGAAGAAATTGTTTTTCACTAATAACAAAAATGAATAACAAAGATTCTTTTTTTTGACTCGTTTCATATTTTCCTGGAAAAGAGAGATGCCTGGAATTTCTTTCTGGAACTTTTACAAGAAATGACTCAATTTCAGAAAATCCGAGACTCAATGTATGGACGAAAAATGCATTTGTAGAGCCTTCTGCTTCTTTTGTCAAACCAGAAAAAATGTCCAACCTTTTTGACCGAAGTACTGCAAGCAGCCTTATTTTGCTTTAACAAAGAAAAGGTGCGCTGACCTCCTTCACACTCTGCACAAGTGCACTGCAAAGACCACAAAACTGCAAATCTTAAACTTGAAACTCTTTCGTGCTGTAGCTTAAAGCCTTTTGCTGAAAATAAATTTGTCGGTGCTGCCTAAGAGAAATTCCCTGGGTGGGAGGTTAGCAGTATGTGGTTAAAAGCTTCACGTCTGCCTCAGTCTGGACTCTTGTGAGAACAATTTCATCTACAGAGACTCAAAAAGACCTCTCAGAAAATGAATTCAGCTCCTGTTAATGAGGGGAGCAGTATGCGGCAGGCTCTGCCAGAGAACATTTTGGACTTTAAATCTCCATTATTTACACCCAGCCCGCCTTTGATATCTTGGGTTTCCACATAAATCCTGCCGTGTCGATCGTCCAGCCGAGTCCATCTGAAGGTAAACGCAATGAACCACAGGGGAACAACACCGGCTTAACGCCAATGATGTCAAGTTACTGAAACATTTTCATCATCCAGCAACAGTGGGAGAATGTTTTCAATTAAGTCCTTTCATGATTTAGTAATTCCAGTTTCCCTTAAACGGATCAGAGGACCTGTCCTGTATGTCCTTCCTTCCCTCCGTCATCCCCCCTCACTTTTTTGTTTTCAATTTCTACCATAATTATTTTGTTCACACTCAGAAGGTGTCTCAACAATTCAGTGTCATCACCTGGAGCTGTTTTTTTTTTTTTTCTTCTGGCACTTCCAGACCTACAATTCAGAGCACTTGTGATTCTCTGCTCCCTGTCTGGCGATCCTATCACTCTGACCATCTCCCTCTCCAGCAACCACTCCATTCTTTGCTTATGTTTGTTTAATACTCTGTGGAGTTGTCTGCCTGGGATTGGGTGTCTAAGGTGCGATTTCCAATTGATGGAATGGAGAGGGTGGAGTGAGAGTGGAGGTTACGGAATTGGAGGAGAAAAGAGAAGAGGCCGAGTCGATGGGTGAGCAAAGTGTTTTGGTTCAGAAAGCATCGGGGTGAACTGTTTACTGCACAAAGAGATGCTAAAAGTTGAATGGAAAGTGAAAGGACTTCGGTGGAGTGCTGGGAATTCATTTTTCATGAGAAATTGCACAGTTTTGCAACAGCGCATCGAACCAGAGCACTTAAATCCCTTTTTTGACAAAGGCCAGCAGAGCAAAGCATTAAAACGATAAGGTGAGTTCTGTTTGGTTTCCATTAAATCCCTGCCACCACTTATTTGAGTCAATTATGTTGTAATTTTGATGGAGGTGCTCGGTTTGTGTGAATAAAGCCACAAAAAAGTCAGCTGGTGTTCATAGTCTTTGATAACATAGAGTCAGGGTCAAAAGATCAGCACTCAACACAGAGAAAGACTAAAACCATTTTACCTGCTTCTTGTTTGGTGAAGGTCTATTTATACATCTTGTTTAAAGAGCACTGGATTGTAAAGCTCTATATTCTGTCTATAGGAGTAGAACAAAAGTAAAATTGTACAGTGCAACTTCTGCTGTGCTGTTGTTTTTTTGCTTTTTTGTATAATTTAAAATGTTTTAATGATATCATTCATGAAGGGGAAAAAATATTTTAAAACTACTTGACCTGCAAACGTACTAGATGGTTTTGCCAGTCTTGACAGCAACAGCTACCTATCCATTATTTATAATATCTTGTAATGAGTCTTTTACATCACTGTAGATTAATTTTGCTGTATTCTTTTTTGCTTTTCATTAATTCAGACAAATGAAGCAGTGAGGGGTAACAGGGGTCTGAGAATAAATTGCCTTTTTAATGCCATGCCCAAGCAACTCAATCAGATTTAAAACTGGACTTTAACCCACATACTCCCAAACCTTCAACCTCCTGGCAAACTGATATGCCCAGATATATCAGTTGGCATTCTCCAAGAGTTTTCTTGCAGAGAGAATTCATGGTTTCGTCGTTACAGCAGAGGTGGGACTAAGTCATTGTTTTGTAAGTCCAAATTCTTTATCCTCAAGTCAGAGTCAAGTCTCAAGTCAAGTCACAAATTCAAAACTTGAAATTTTAAGCGCTTTCGAGTCTTTTTGTGAAGCAATGTTGCAATTATATGTTAAATGTAAATAATTGAAATAACTAAAGATCTGCATCCATCACAAAACATTATGAAATATATGTACCTAAACTTGCAAAGTATAAAAAAGTCATTCTAAAATTGTACCTCTATTGCAGGAGCTTCCAATTTTTTCAACTTTAAAATAAGAGTGCCTTAGACTGACAACTCCATATTGGCAACCTGTTGATCCAATAAGAAAACTTTAAATTTTTTGCTATATTTTTAAATCAGTATAGAGTTTTGGCCCTTTTGGCCCTATTTAGATATCAATGATTGTGTCTATATGATTGTGAAAATCATTTTGCACCCCCACCCGCTCCGCCCCCCACATGATGTCTTGCATTTTTTTGTTTTTTTATTTTTTTTTCTTGTGTGGTGTTGTTTTTTTTCGTTCGTAAAATATGGGTGATTTGATTGGCTGTGTACCGAGTGTTGAAAGATAGAGATGGTTTGTATTTTGTTAATACAGAATGAGTGCAATTAATTGATGTCAAATTTTTTTAAGAGGTCCCCAAGTCCACTTCAAATTTCTGAAGTCATAGTGCCAAAGTCCAAGTCAAGTCAGAAGTCTCTAAACATTTTTTTCAAGCCAAGTCTAAATTCATAATATTAATGACTTGAGTCTGACTGGTGTCGAATCCCAACCTCTGTCCTGAAACAGCTAAACACCCTCTTCTTTTTCTAAAATGCATATTGTTAGTGTTGTGCCTGATTTCAATAGCTTCAAACCTTAGAAAAATCTTCCCTTTTGTCTATTTCCAACAGATTATTTCTTCTAGAGTTTTGCACTGGTGCCATGGCGTTGAAGCCATTCATGAAACTTAAAGAACACAATGTGTACTGAACTTTATCTGACCATGAGAGACAAAAGACTTTATCAGATAAAATCAATCTTCACTATCTTATACCCTTATTTTTTTTACACAAAGTACAATACACTTTGCATTTCACACTTAGTCCTCTGCTGGGCATCAACAAACTCTGTTTGAGGAGGGTCTATTTGCCATGGCTCCTTTATAGCTCTACTCAGAAATTACCTGTTTAGTTTTAGTGTTTAGGTAAATAATAATTTCCTTGCTTCAGCTTCACCAGTTTTTACCTATGAGCAAAATGATTTATAATTAATCGTTGAAAATATTATATATCAAGTGTAAAACAATAAACAATTTACTATTCATTTAGTTTTAAAGTTAATGCTATGGTCACTCATTAACTTGTAGTAGGATCATTAAAAAAGTGTTTCTTGGACAGTCAGTGTGGACAGTCATTTTGCTCTGGATGAACCAGCTTCCACCTCTAACTTTGGGCCTTGCTGCAAGCAGCTCAGCTGAGTCACATCACTGCGCAGAACTGTCATCCTGAAGCGGCATCACTCAACTTGACAACATCTGTCAGCGCCAAACGGATCGTCCCCAAAGTCATTCTACAACATCTCTAAAGTGCAATCAAACTTTTACATCAGCAGGCACGCTGGGAAACCCCCGAAGGAACGAGCGTTACTGGAATGCCACTTTTCTCTCCCCATCGACCACAAGGCGGACGGTGCCATCTGACTGCCTTACCCTGACTGCTATTATACTACCTCCCTCTCATTTATCGCTGGCATCCATCCAGACACTAATGAGGATAGGCTCTTATGTTTTTTTTTTGTTTTTTTTTCTCCCCAAACGTCATAAAGTGGCAGGAAGTTAACAGCTGAAACACATGTCTTCAAATTGTCAAAAAGTAGAAAAACGACAAGGGAGCTGGCAGTGAGTAATTTGAAGGGAGACTGAGGCAAGGAGGAGAAAAAGGAGGAGGAGGGAACAAAGTGGCGTGCAGTTGTAATTTAAGGTCCCGGTGTGGACATGCAGGTTCTTTCTAAACATGTTGGACGTGCCTCCGTTAATGAGTACTTCAAGTACCCTGCCAGCCCTCTTTAGTCGTCCCCATCGTGATGCAAAGCGGAGAAAAGAGGCATCTTTTAAAGGCAGCATATGGTTGCCGAGGATATTCCACTGATGTATTGTCATGGGACATTTCGCATTCCCAGCTCTGCTGCGGAGGACCGGCTCTGAAACTGAGCCAGATGTCCGTGTCTTCACAGATATCGTCCTGATGTCTTGCTGCTTTATTGGCAACAGCAGTGGCATGTTCAGCCGGCCGTGAATGTTAAGGCTATTCTGACGGGGAGACTATAATGATAATAATAATAATAATAATAATAATAATAATAATAATGACCACAATTTTTATGGCTATGGTTTTAATAACAGATGAGGACAATGATTAAAAAAAGCTGAAGGTGTATTAATTATACATTTGGGAGAAGGACTGCAAAGAAGCTTTGATCTATTTTTTCTGCATGTTTTATATATTTGATGTGAAAACCCCAGGACGCAGACTTTTAAACAGTAAAGTGATGAAATAGCTTTGAACATGCCCACCTACAACTACAAGCTTCCATTATTTAATCATAGGAGCTGCTGCATGTCTGATTGCTTTTCCAGTAAGGGGAGGATTTCATTTTGAACACTTTAGTATTTCATCCCCTCCTGTGGGCTGAATCTCTGCAAATTTTATTTTTTTCAATGTTTTTGTCTTCTTTTCCACTTTGGTTTTGACAAAAATCAAAA
This sequence comes from Xiphophorus maculatus, assembly GCF_002775205.1. Classification (NCBI taxonomy): domain Eukaryota; kingdom Metazoa; phylum Chordata; class Actinopteri; order Cyprinodontiformes; family Poeciliidae; genus Xiphophorus; species Xiphophorus maculatus. The sequence goes on along the minus strand of NC_036465.1, from coordinate 12,621,923 downwards.
GAATCTCCTTGGCTATTTATTTTGTACTTGTAAGATAATCTGTTGAGAAACCGGCTGTGTGTGATGTTATTACATCACACATTTATGTTGTGGTATGATAAATGACCAGGACAGCATTTTTCTCTGCAATCTGTTTGTGATTGTTTAACTAATCAACAGTCTTTGTGGTAGAAGTAAGGACTTCTACAATCTTTTAGAGGATATGTTTCACAAGTTCTCCACCTCAGCAACAGTTATTGCACAAGTTAAAGTCTAAAGCTTTTTTTCTGTCTTAGTTTGGAGAATTTGTTTGCACTTTTTGTTCTAGGGACAAATGTGTCTTAAAAATATAATATAAACATGATGATGATTGAAAACAAAACAAAACATATGACTAATGGGAGATCAAAACTACTACACTGTGATGGATACTGCCATTTCAGATGAGTTTTCAGCACTAGCTCTACTTTTAGCTCCTGATGGACATGAGGGTAAACTCTCAGGGTGAGCCTAGCCAGCTCACTCCATGCACCTTTATAAATGATTTTCTACTCTCTGCTATATACCATAACTCATGATCTAAGGTGAGATGCTGGAAAGTAAATGGGCCAGTAAATTGAGAGCCTCACTTTTTGGCTCAGCTTTTTCTTCATAATGACAGACTGGACCAACGCCCACTGCAGACAAGACCTCAATCCTTCCATCTCCCAATCCTTCCTACAATAACTCATACACATAACACCGAAATACCTAAACTCCTTTAATTGAACCAGAGACTGACCATGGACCTGGAGGGAGCAGTCCACCCTGTTGAGGACTTTCACCTACGACTTGTAGAGCTGACTTTCTAACCTGCTTGTTTATACTTGTGTGTTAACTGCTCCAACACACGCTGATCATTTTTTGCCATAGCAATCTAACAAAATTTAAACAGTTCTTAGAAATTTTAGCACAGCCTTGTGTCCTTCAGATGTTAGCGTCTTATTTGCAACATCAGATTCAAGTCTTTTTTTCTATTTTTTTTAAACTACAGACTGAATCCCAATACCTTCTCTGTGTACCTCTTGGAAATTCTGTGTCCAAAGGTTATCTGCATCAAGAATTCATCAATCTTGTCGAAGGACTTCAAGAGTTGACCTGCAGAAATTCATTGCAGTATAAACAGTCAACAAATTACCGCTCTCCTTGAATCTGTGTCCATGGCATAGATATCCTCATCTCTTAGGACTTAAAGTCATAGGTCAGTCATCCCTTCGTTGATGTGTCTCATGAAGATTAAAATCCTTTTGGCATTTTTGCAATCTTAATTTGTGTGATTCACTCATGAGTAATAGGCCTACAAAGGACAAAAGTATTTTCCTGAGACTTTTCATTTCCAACAGCATTCAATGAACAGCATATATTTGAGAATTTGAAAGAAGTAATTTTACATTTTTATGTACTTAGTCACTCTAGAAAAGCCACAAAAGAAAATAAAACTCAAATGGAAAAATAAATGTAACAACACATCTTAATTCTGTCAAACAACGTTTTGAAATTGTTATAGAATTTTTAGTTCATGCAGTTTTAAAGTGGGTTGGAGCGTATTAAGTAAAATGGACTGTTTTGAACTTTACATGATATGTTATAACCTCATCAAAAACATATCTTGAATGTTTCTTTTATTCTTTGCCATCCTAATGTTTAGCTTAGGCAGAAAAAGTTGTTGAGTGACTACAACTCATTTCTCACAGAGTACATTTAACTCAAATGTTTTAATTGACCTGAACTGTTTTTGTGATTAATTTCTGTTGAGTAGAAATGACAATTTTGTAATATTTGCGTGGGTAAGGCTGTAAAGTTCTTGCAGACATGAGTTTTCTATAGATTTGCTTTTTTGGCACAAAGTGCTGTGTCTTTCCACGTTATACATGTTTTTTTCTCAGTTAAGCTGTCCAATTGGTGCTGTGGTATTATTCTATGGCAATTTGTAGAGTTCCAATTCACTGGGAATCAGAATCAGAGCCTGGACAACAGATTTTTTGGTGAGCTTTTCCACCATCTGCCTCGTCTGACGAAGCATCCAAACTTGGGAACATATTAGATGCTTCAGCTGACATTTTTCACAGTGAAAAGTAAATTAATTTAACATTTTCATATATTAAACTTTTGCTACATTGCACAGATCTTGTCTGTGCAATGTAGCAAAAGGTTACATTAAACCTTTTGCTACGTTACGTAGCAAACGGTTTACGTTAAAAAAATAGAATTTCTTTGTGGAACTGCTGTGTTGAATTGTTTTAGACTTAGTTTTGTTAAAAAACTAAACTAAAATCATGCAAACTGGATGACTGGTCTGTTTCCTCTCCCCTCACTGCAAAATGATGAAATTTGTTTTGTCTGTCTGTCTTTAGGTGATCAAGAGAAAGGAATTGTAAACAACCATCCTGAACGAACAGAAAAATATGTATTACCATTTCATGGGCATGAAAAAATTATATTTTTTCTAGGAGTATGTAATACTTTGGTTAAAATATATTTTCTTAATCTTGTATCCAGAGCTATGTTAACATGGTTTTAAGATTCAGGCCATTTAACTCCATTAGGACAAGCCTTTTGACAGCACATTAAATAGTTGTGTTAGTTTATTTGTTGTAAATAGACCCTAAAATAAGTACTGTCAGCAACTTTTAAAGGTAAAATGAATACTGCAGCAATGATACCTTTCTTTTGACTTTTGAGAGTGACAATTGATATTCATGAGCAGTAAAACATGTCTGGGGTTTAGATAATCAGATGTATGGCTGAGTGAATATTAATACTTTCAATTCGGGGGAAACTAAATAAACCAACTTTGGCCATATTTACTGATCACATTTTACCTCCAACAAGACAAAGATGAGTTGGATCAGCTCACTTGTCTCATCAAACAGCCAATATCACACAGCCTTGAGGTAATATGGCACATCAGTGATGGTGCACATCAAGAGAAACCACTCTCTGCCTTTTAATTGGCTCCAGCAGGTCATCTCCACTCAGCTACCGTGTGCCTGGGATAATATGTGAAACCCATTTGGATTTAATTCCCCCACCCTTTTTTTGATTTTATGCCGAGCCAGGAGAAGAAGGGGAGGGGGAGAAGGTCTAATGGAGAAGGAGAGCTAGTTGAAAAAAGCCAATGAATGACTGGAGGTGACACACGGAGAACAAGAGTGTGGATTTAAAACATGAAAGGGGGGAAGAGGAGGAAAAGGCGGGGGCAGGGGAGGACATGGGCCGACCCTTTGGATTGAAACACCCAGAGATAGAGGGTGACTCATCTGAGATAAAAGGGGGAAGTGGAAGCTGCTGCTGTGACAACTAATGAAGAGCTCCTCCAGCCTCTCTCAACATCCAGCCCTTATTGTTTATTGATGCCTTGATCAGAGTTCTAGACCAGAGCACACCATCGCTCAAACCGCTCAAACCCATCACACCATTTAGGGGCTTTCAGCTTTAAAGCAATGATTTCTTAAGGCTTTTTGTCTGCTGCACTTCAAAATTTTAAATCAGTGACATTGTTGTTTGGGAAATCAATTCCTTCCATGTTGTTGGATAATCTGAGTTGCCAATACAGGCTTGTCTTTTTGAGAATGAAGACTTTGATATCAGGCAGAGCAGTGAAGAACATGTTTGTCAAACTTGAATAAACATTCCCTTTAGTCCTTGCAACAACAAAAAACAGATTAGGTCTCTTTTAAAGAGAGTGGTGCATCACACGACAGAAGAGGTTATGGCTGTTTTTACTGATAAGCAAATACAGGACATTTACAGGACTTGCTTAAGTCAAACACTAAGAACATGAGCACCGTGGAGATGCTGTGGCTATGTAGGAAGAGTTGTGTCATGGCAAAGAAAAACAGCTCAACAGGACTGCTAATTGAAAACAAATTACATATAGAATTCATCTTTGTTTCAATTTATTAAAAGCAATAAACTTTCCTCACACAAAGCATTTCATAACGAGCACAATGAGTCAGCCTGGGGATCTTTAAGATGAGTTTAAAAAGCTCTCTTCTACTGTAAGTTTTAGTTTCGTGCCAATTGACCTATATATCATGTTTTGTTAGCTGCTGGTGTGTCATAATACTGTTCAAAAGTGTTCAATATGTCTGAGAGACACTATGGTGTTGATATTATCAGCTTCCAGAATTCTCATATGATCAGAGTGTTTAAGAAAATGCAAAGCAGCAAACTATTATGTCTATATCAGCTTATTTCTTTTCATAATGGCATCAGGGTGACAGAGAGCAGATGCGAGTCTCCAGCACAGGGAGTGGGTCAATGATCCATCTCGAGGCAAACTAAACATCCAACACGCCCAAGTCATGTGATCATTTTAACATTTATGCCATTTTATTTCTAATCGGAAAACAAGATTTACTGGCATAACCAGCTATTTGATACATCATTGTCTGTGGATTAATAAAAGCCATTAACCATAAATCGTAATGTTTTGTTACTTGTTCAATTCAAAAAGATAACTTATTTCTATCCATGACTGTCTATATTACTGACATTTGATTTCAATTCCTTTGGAACTGTAATTTACATCTTTATTCATATTTATGCTCTATCTTTGTGAGGTAATGTTGAATCGAGGATGTTTCAGTACATACAGGGCTTTTTATATTATACTGGCTGCACCACCCACTCACACGATGAAGCAAAAAAATAAAACAAATACATAATATATATATATATATACTGTATATATGCTTTAATCATGGAAAATGCACCATTTGGAATAAGTAAGAACTTAAAAATACCTCAGCCTTTTGCTTGATTATGAGAAATTCTGTTATTATACAGTTATTTGGAAATGATCTAAAAAGTTAATTATGTTTTAGTTCTATTATGTATTTTTTTTATTTATCCCCCTATTATTTTTTAACTAACTGCATAATTAGTGAACAATATCATGATAGTTTACTGTACACCAACTAGTTGTTATGGGATGAATAAGTCAGTACTACAATGTCAAATTTACACAAACATAATCAGCATTTTTTCCCCCCCGGAGGAACAGTGTTGGGAAGTTTAACCACATTTTTCTGCTAATAATTCCGATTCCATGACTTTAACTGCGGAAGTTTTTGGTGCTGCTTAGAGAAATAGCGACTCTGGCAAATCTCTCTCAGTTGTTTGTTTTTCCTACAGTCTTTAAATACATCATAAATATTTGATTACAGGGAAAAAATAAACTAGCTTAGTATGCTTACAAGCCCTAAGGGAATGTCTGAATAAACATACTGTGTTTGCATACAAATGCCCAAATATATATATATATATATATATATATAAGATGTTTATATGAATCTACGTGTAAATAAGTCTTTAATGTGCAGACCACAATATGGACCCATTTATTGTTTTCATACTATAAGAGTAAAATATTATTTTCAGATTGTTAGAAAGGAAACAACAAAACAAACATCAACAGTAACCAACCTATCCTCAGTTCTACACAAGTTGGACAGTAAGAATTGTGTTTGCACTCTTTTGTAATACAAAATTTGAAAGTGCTTCATGTTAAAACAGCTTTTCATTTACTGAGAACAAATAGTAATTATTTTCCTCTTTGAACAATCTGTTTGTTTAAAAGTTCTATGTCCTGTCTAATGCTCTTTTCTTCTCTGTCCACTCCACATATTCTATTGGATTTAGGTCTAGAGAATTAGTTATTTATTGAGGAAGATAGATTTAGTGTCTGGGGTACTTTCCATCCATCCATCCGTTGCCTATGTTAATTTGGCCTAATGTGTTAAAACATATCTTGCTGAAAGACCAATTGACAAACTACTGTATCTTTAGTTTTCTGCCAGACTCTTCCAGATGTTATTTGAAATATCCTGATATTTCATGTTCCTGTATCACTTTGGTGAGTTTCCAGGGCCTTTGGAAAACCAATAGACCCACAATATCACAGATTTACTGTTATACATAACAGTGGGCATGAGGTGTCTTTTTCACAATCGTTTTACATCATCATACAACAGTATGATGGTGTAAGCAAAGCTAATCTCATCAGATCATCAAAATCTTATGGAGTTGAGCAAACTTTGTGTTTTATGTTAAAAGTTTTTGAAAGACGTGGGGCCGGAGTGCCACATTTTATTTTACCCAGGGGGAAACAGAAAGTCATGGAGAATAAAATCAAAAGTTTCCAAACAGTTCAGATTGTTTAAAAAGTAAGTAATATTTACTGCTGCAATAAAAACATTAATTTTAGCTTACCTTTAACATACTTCAAGCTTAGACCATTACATACTTTTACCAGGGCCACCATTAAGTGTGAATAGTGATTCAAGTCATCAAGTAATACAATTCCAACTGATAAATTCATACTTATCTTGAAAATATTTGAAATTTGATGTATTTTTGCATTGTTGATGAGTATGAAACAGCCTGTGATGTTCCAGGCCTCAGTCAGCCTAAACAATGTTTTGTCACTTGTTCTGAAAAAGGTGACGACTGTTAATAAATCTCTATCTATGATTTGTTATATTGAAGGAAAGGATGGAAAATTCATGCACATAGATTTAATAAATTGAGAGAACTGATACAAAATGCAGTGTTCCCAGGACACACTGTATGCTGATTAAGTGAAAATGTAATCATCCCAAATGGAACAAACATAAAGAATGAAGAGCTTCAGAGGACATCTGCAAGGAGAAAATGTAAAAAAAAATATTCTTCATCAATTTATTTTATCTCTAAGGACATGTGGAAAATGCTTAAATCTATTTAAATCTGGGACAACATTGGTCAGTAAATGTTTCTTTGCTGTCAATTGAATCATATTGTTAAGATCTTTGAAAACGCAGAAGCATGCCTCTAAAAGAAGACCATCTCTTTTTTCAAACAATTTTAAATAACCTTCACTATGTAACATTTCATAAGACACAGAACCCAACTTAACCCAAAAAATATAGATTTTAGGTCTGGACACCTTTTTTTATATATACTTTTTTTTTAATCAATTTAGTGTCCCACGATTAGGAGGGAAATAAAATAACAGTATATATGCTTCCCAACAGAGATTAAGACAGTAAGTCCAAGACTGCCTTTAGGTATTCAGGTCCTCCTTGCTTACTGAATGCATAATTGGATGCAGGTCCATAAAGTCTTTATTTGCACTTTTATCAAGCATTAAGTTAGTTGTGATAATACAACATATGCATTTACAAATTACCTTGTGTAAATAGGTATTTTACAAATCATAACAAAACATAATGCACTATTATTGCAAGATCAGAGAACAATGCAATCCACTCAAGTTGTGCAGATCTATAAAAAAAAATACGTTTTTAGAAAAGCTAAAATATTATAAGTGGACAAAAGAGCTTTGGATTGCATGTGATAGACCAACACACACTAGCACATGTCTGAAAAATTAATATAATACATGTGTTTAACTATGAAGAAAAACTTTAAATGTATAGAGGGCCTGAATTATAAGCTGAAACTGTTAAGTAAAATGTGTTGGAGCTAAGTGGCCTCATAGGTCACCTAATTAGTAATGATTACTGACACTAATGCGTACTCCTGTACAGCATTAGTGTCAAAAATACAGCAGTTGGTTTAGATTGATGATAAATGATATGTTGGGCTCCCTTAGTCAAAGTTCAACACTAAATCTGATAGAAGAGTTGTGGCAAAGCTTGAAAACTGATGTTCTTAGGCACTGTTGATCAAATCTGACTCAATATGAAATATTTTAGAAGCTTTGTACAGCATCTATTTGTGCAAAGCTGGTACAGACATACACAGATATGCAGCTGTAATTGCAGCAGAAGTTGGCTCATAAAAGTATTGACTCAAAAGGGTTGAATGCAAATGTACTCCACTCTTTCACTAAAATAATTTTCCTTTCACTTTCAAATCATGCACTGCTTTGTGTTGTCTAAGTGCATTAGATAAACTACCAATAAAATATCATGATTGTAATGTGACACACAAAATGTAACATCATAACCTTATAAGAATTTAAATTAATATGAATGCTTTTACAAAGCACTGTAAACATCTGGCATCTTGCCCTCTTTATAATACACATGCTTCTACAACAACAAAAAAATATAATAAGTACAAGTCTGTCTACTGCTGTCTAACACAAAGAGCCATCTAGAGTTGATGTGTTACAACAGACTGTTAAACTAGGCTTTTTAGGGGTTTTTTAACGCAGTGTTTTCAAAAGACAAACTCACCCTGACTTCCTCTTGTCACCTTAGCAGTTTTTCCAAGGTGGTGAAGCGGAGGTTAGGAAGTTAAAAGAAGCCCAACAAACATTGCTACTGCAGCTAATTAGCAGGTTCCCCTTAAAAAGGCTGATGGTGAACGAGACGAATGGTTGCCTGCGGGCCCGCCGTCAAGGGTGATGGATGGATGACACAGTCTCCCTGCGGCAATGACAGGCGCAGCGAGCAGAGGGGGTGGCTGGTGTTGTCCCGGGGACAGTGGGATGGTAAACAGGTCTGTAGGACAGTGATGGCCTCTGGATCTGCTACTGGAACTCACAGCTGAGTCAGAGAAATGGAGCACAGAACATCACCTCTGTTAAACATGAAACAGAAAAGGATTATGTGTGTTTTAAAATTTTAACAATATCTAGAAGTAAAGCTTTTTATTGTATTTTTTTTTTTTTTTACATTTAAAGACACTGTTTTTTTTATCCTGCTCCAGCAATTGAATAAGACAGTTTTTTAACAATTGAGTCAAGGAGAAGTTTTTGTGAAGTCAGAAATGGCAATTTGTTAAATTATTTTTGTCTGTTCAATAATGTTGGAGCTTATTATCACTCATTCAGAGTTATCTGACTAACTGGGTAACTGACTGGAGTCAGAAGTGAAGATTTTGTTTCACTCGTGACACTCGATTTTCAATCAAGACATTAACGCTTATTTGGCAGGTTGGAGTCTGTGATATCCCCCTAAAAAACATCAAAGAGTTAGCTTCCATTTTCACCTATCACACTGTAATTTGCACTTCGCACAAGAACAAATTAGTATGATGAGAAAAGGGAATATTCCAGATTTGAGCAATTATTGCCTAATTTCAGGTGCTGCTAAAAGGAGACTACAAAAGATAAAATCTTTAATAAGACTGATAACCTCTCACATCTGAAAGGATGATTTTGTGCAGAAAAATATTAATTTATTCCTGTTTTGTTGGCTTTTTACTTTAGATGACTCAAATTTCTTTCTGAACTTCATGTCTACAAGAGAAGTTTTACTAGTAACGGGGAAAAAAACAAACAAATCATGTAATTTTTAAATGGATATGTTAGATAAATCTATGCAGTAGGGAGATTCCTGCTTTCATCGACACACACTCTTGCACACCACACACACACGTCAATCTCAGAGGTCGTTCCCCAGCAACCTCTCGCTCTAAAGCTGTTGTCATGGTGGTGAAGTTGAGAGCAGCAGGGTGGAAGTTTGGTTCATCCTCCCGTGGAATTGGATTATTTCTGGATGAGGAGAACCTCTCCATCCCCTTGCCTCCTCCCCCATCAATCCACCACCCACTGTATTTCTCACCACTTTCCCTTAAGAGACAGATACAAGCAGTTCATCAAGTAATAACACCCCTACTTTGGTGGGCTGGATAGAAAATGTACAGGGTGCACCGATCTCTGATGCTGGACGGTTTTTAAAGCCTCAGATAGAAAAAAAAAAAAAATGTTCCCTCATTGTTCTAGAAGAGCTCAGGACAGTATAAAGTGACAGTCTTCACATCATATGAAGTGCTTTTTTTAATCTGGAAACAAATCTCATCTTTGTTGTTTCACTTTTTTTTTGTTTGCTGTGTCTGCATATGTAAAAATACAAGACTGTTTTCTGCTTTCTTTCAACAATGAGTTTCTTCCTTCCCCTGTTTCATAAGTCAGATTTGCAAAATATAGATGTCCTGACAAAAGATTCTCCCACCCAAGCTATGCATCCCTGCAGAGTTACCATGAGGCCGTTAGCTGCTGTTTTGATTAATGCTCCTGTTGCCTTGAGGACAGGGGTCTCCTCAACATCCGATGTCCTGCAAACTTTACGTGTCCTTGGTCCAACACCAGAAAAAAATGGTTGATTTGACTCTTCCAGATGCACTGTGTACTATCAATGACCAAATTATATGATTTAGTTGTTTTAAAGCAGAGACAATGAGGTATGTTTTTTTTAACAACCACACTCCTGGGAAGGATCAGAGTGTAAGACCAGTGGGTTAGGTAGCAGTCATGTGCTGGCAGGTTTGCTTTGGTGTCTTACTCTTCTCTTATTTACTTTACCACCAGTCCATGAAATGTTTAAAGTGTGGCATATTGCTTTACAATCTAACCTTGCTTTAAACATCTCCATAATTTAGCAATGGTGTACCTGGTGGGATTTTTATTTTTCATGTTTGTGTTTATTCAATATTGTTCTCTAACAAACCTTTGATGCCCTTCACGGAGCAGCTACATTTATATTGAGAATAAATTATTCATTACATAACTTTTTGAAGTTAGCTTATTGTACTGGATTTGATTCAGCAGTACCATAGCACAGGAGGCTGTAAAGCCACAACTCCTTTTTAGATTTGAGTTTCTAAAAAAAACCAATATAAACTATTTATCTTTATCTTCTGCACTTTGTGTTGGTCTACCAAAGAACTCCACAGGATGTGACGCATTATAAAAAGTTCTATTAATATGCATATGTTAGCATACTCAATTAACCTATCATCCCTGTCAGCACTAAAGATTGCTTGACTGGTCACAACCCTGAAATCCCAAACTAATTTTTGCCTCTTACTTTCAATAGAAACATTTTTATTTAGACTTCAGTTTTACAGAAAAAGCAGTTCTTGCAAGTTTTCATGTTGGTTACTGTTGTGAAAATATCCGGGTCAAAAGCAAGTTACACCTTCGATATTTAACACAACGTTTAAAAGACTTGTGACAAAAGCCCAAGCAAACATACATCCTGTTATTTTTTTCAGACCATGTTGGAGAGGAATAAGTCAGACAACTGTAAAATGTCACTCTACAACTTTAATCCAGGGCTGAAAATGATCCTAACAAATGTTAGCATCAGCTAACCTTCACGTTGAGTTGAAACTCCCATCTGATCAATTACATCCCCTGGCCTGCTGACCTTTTCATGATTTGTTTAAAGGAGAATGCTATTTGATTAGCCCTAATTGCTACGCTTTGGCTGGCTGTGGCTACATTGGTGTTGTGAACATGTACATCCTTCAGAATGTTTGTGGTTCATCTTAAACCAACAAGTATAGTTTAGATCCAAGGAAGCCATCTATTATCCTGCAAAATTATTAGTTTAGGTTGGCAAGCTTACCATTAAGGCTTGGAAAATATGCTACATGGTAAGCATTATGCAAATATGTGTATTGTAGATATTAACACAAGGAAGAACTAAAGTTTAGAAATGAGATGTATTGTTCAGAAACGTTATACTTTTTAAAAATAAACTGTCTTAAAGGTCATGATTTTAAATACCGTTTTTCAAAAACCTCCAGTTAGTTTTTTCTGTTATGATTTTTCAGGCCAAAAGCATCCCATAACATTTTTGTGCCCTATTCTACCAGTAAATAGACTCACTGAAATACAAAGGCAAACCTCTGTTGGTTTCCAGTGTCATGATGAAATTGGTTGAAAGAAAACAAATTTAAGCTCCTTTGTCCATCTTCATGCATTTTTTTTCTAACGTTGATTGGATTAAGACTTTCATTTTCTCTGTTCTTGTGCGGCGATGTTATTCATGTTTTCTCAACAGGGCTAAAACAAGTTGTTGTGAAACAGGTTGAAATATTTTCACTCCAGGATCGGGCTTTGTGTAGTTCCAGAAAATAAGTTTGTTAAAGTGCCTGTGGAGAAAATGATAGTTTTAGATGAAGAAATGTTATTTGACGAGATATGCATTTTCCCACATTGTTGTCAGGTCATCACGGCAGATTTAGCAGGAAAATGCCCCTGTTTTTAGCTGAATTGCAGCATAAAAAATTACTACGATTTGACCTGTGTAAGATCTCCATGTGTGAAAACTACAATGTTGCTGATACAAATGTAATCCTAGACCTTCTCTGTGAAACAGTAAGGTACTGGTAAAAGATGTGCCAATTTAAAGGAGCAGTAGGTGACGATTACTAACATCTAGTGTTCAAATTGGGGATAGCAAAAGAAACAGACAAAATAAACCCTTCTTAAATATTATTTTACTTTAAGATTCTAAATGCCCAAAACTTTCTTTTCCGCTTCATGTTTTCGTTTCTTTAAAAAAAAGTTCAATTCATGCACCGTTGCCTGTTCTTGCATCACATGTTATGAAGGATCCTTCTTTTTTAGAATATCTCCCCTAAAACATCTCCCTCAATCAATATATCCACACCAAAAAAATTCTTCTTTTTTGTCACCATCTTAACAGTTCACTACTTTGTGCTTTCCAGGGTACAATAATTTAAAGAAACTGCTTCACAAAACAAAACCAACCAGACAAATCTTATTTAGCAAGTTCTATTTCTTTCTGTGCATTTGTAAGTACATCATCCATCTGTCCATCCTTTATTAGCAACCAAGACATTCCTCTCAACGTTGTATCTCCCTATTATTGTTGAGGATCCAAAGATATTCCCACACTAAAAAAAATGAATAAATCCACACTTTATCCAGTTGTACAGGATCCAACACTCAAAACAATTCCACCTTGACTTACACAGTAAAATTCAAAATGTGTGGACTTGGTGACATCTTCCCAATTATTTTTAATATATTCACCCCCCTATTATGTAGTAAACCTCAAGTTTAGTGTGTAAGAGGTCAGATGTACAAGTTAACCCCAAACCTTTACTACCGCCTGTTAACTGGCAGAATTGAGTCCAGACAGTGTTTGACAGCGATTCGTCGCATCTGTTCTCAATTCTCCTATTCTGCAGAAAAGAAATTAAAAGAAACCTAATCTCTGTCTCTGGCTGATTCTTTGCAGGTTGTGACAAAATAAACCTATCACCGCCCTTGCACTGAAGTTGGCTGAACAAGTCTTCATAGTAGTAGAAGTAGAAGAGGTATATCCAAACACGGGCGATATTACCACTTTGCCTTGATTTACCAATGAAAATATAGATTTGAATTCAGATTTTATCCTTGCCTCTAAACATTGTTTGTCTTCATCATAAGATTTTATTTTAATTGTGTGGTTCGGGATATGCCGAAACTAGTCAACCTAAAATATAAAGAATCATTTCTTCAGATAAAATCAACAAATTAGAATCTTCTCCTGAATAAAGAGGGTTGCATGTTAAGTATGGAATTTTCTAGGCATTTGAACTGCTTTGGTGAGTGCAGCTTTTAAGCTGAAGCAACACTTGGGACTTGACTGCTGACATTTTGCGAGAACAAAGGGACGCATGAGATGGCATATGGAGAGAGGCCTTAAGAGACATAATCGCATAACGTAATGTGAATGGGGGAAGGGAAGAAGACTGAAGCAAGGGGAAAAAATGGGAAAAAAAATACCAGGAATCAAAACCAAGGAATAATAGGTTGAAAGGGAGAAAAAAATGGAGAAACACATTGAAACGAAACAGAGGAGCAAAACAAACAAGTTTAGAAAGTGAGATGGAGTTGTGCATGGCATACACGCAGAGCTCAAACACGACATGATAAATCACCCATGATTCAATGGGACGTCAACAATCTGTCCCAGAACCTCAGTACTACAGCCGGTGCATTAACAGGAGATGGATGGAGATGTGCAGAGTTCTGGTGTACACTGGCTCATGCCCTATGCTCTTCACCCTGTCATCCATCATGATTCCAAACTCATATGCTGCTGCACACATGTACACACATCCATCAGAGACGCCCTCAGCGCAAACCCAAACCAGGAAACCACAAATCAAACAGCTCTGAGCTGAATCTTCAAAGAAGAGATGTGAATATATAAAGAAGTGTTAAAAAATGATTCTTGGAGCAGATCTACTTGTGATCATCACTTCCACAAAACTGTACAATGTTTATTTAATTTAATAGATATCTTTATAAAGATGTTTTATTTTTTTTCCAGCTTTCACTTTTCGTAACCACACTTTCATCTTGTTAAAACAAAAGGCATTTCCAGCTTCCTTGACCATAATTACAATTAAACTCCTATTAGTTTGGTTGTACTGATGTTAGTTATTGACTTGCTGCCTCTATATTTTAATGTTGTTTGTTGTTAGGTGGATCTTGACAAAAAGTAATATAACATGTTTTATGGTTCATCAGATAATTCTGTTATGTACTTTCAAAACCTAATGAATTTTTTATAAGCTAATACATACAACTTGAGTTCTTCTTTACTAAGAGTGCATGCTTATCTCCATAAAAGTAGCATTTAATTGACCTTTTCTATTGACCTATTGAAAAATTCAGAATATTTTTCTACAGGCACTCTGGACTTAAGTCAATAACACTGTCATTACTGGCATTTCTTTTGGTCTCAGACCTCTAACTTGCTACCCATGTGTTTTTAATTAATTAGGAAACAGTTAGGTGTTGCTCAAACATTTGATGGACTTTTGCCCTCAGGTTAAAAAAAAATGCATTAAAGATTTGAAATCAGAGCAGAACTGTATTTAAATATTTTCTGGGTAACGATACACTTAGCAGACTCTGACACACTTTGGTCTGTTGATTTACAAAGTTTGGTTGCATTGTAGTTCAGGTTAAATAAAACCGTATAGAGAACAATGAACTGTAAAACTGTAAATGAGATAACAGAGAGCTATGTTATTCTGTAACAATCATTTCTGATTTGTGCATAAATTTACAAACTAGATTGTATGATTTATTTTTAAATTGTTCAGGAAAACATAAATTAGGCTTGGATTAAGCACCATTACAGTACATTACCACCATCTGTTTTCTTTCATATCAGAATGGTCAAAAGTTCTACATACTGTATCTTAAGACAATTCAGCTCCAGATTGTTTTTGTAGTCCAAAGTCAATTTTTCTACTCCAGAGTTTTATCACAACCTCTCTGATTACATTAATGAGTAATATACGAGTTGTTCTTCCGCTGAGGCCTTGAAATGCTCTATTTGTCCATCATAACTTGTCAGATGTTGATCTGTTATTGATGGACACTCGGACCTTCAATGACCACTTCAGTACTGCAAATTCTTTAAAGTTCTACGTCTCTAGTCTAAAGAATTGTAATCAAATCAGTCAGAATGAACGAGACCTGGCAGACTATGAGTGTGTATGTGTGTGTGTGTGTGTGTTTAAGAAGTCATGCTGTGAGCTTCGAAATGTCAGGGCTCGATTGATTTCTTTCCCCTCTGATTAATTCATCTTGCACTCTAATGCTCTGCATAGAAAATTGTTGAATGGCATTCAGCAAGATTAAAACCACAAACAGTGCTTTTCATAATTTGACAGGTGATTGGCGGGAGGTAGGCTCCTGGTTGATTGCATCATTAGGGGATTTTTCTTTTTCCCCATAGGGGAATTAAGCACACCACCATCTTTTTTTTTTATACATTCGTGTGGTCTGACTCAGAAACTGCTGCCTCTGCCTGTCACTTCACTTAATAACTCTCTCAAACACTATTTCAGTACAAGAATGAGACTTTAAATACAGTCTGTCTCTTTCACTATTTTACTCTACCATCATTAAAACACCTCATCATTTTACAATTTGTCATTTTCAAAATGGGGGCTTAAGCTCTTAGACAAATTGCAGTATCACTGAAACTAGATTCAGAGTTCATAGGAAGAGTGTTGCTCTATTGCATGTGTTGCAGTATAATCTGAAGCTAAGAATATAAAAAGAATTGCCCCATAAATTGTAACTGTATCAATGCAATTTACACAATATGTCTAAGCTCCTTTTAACGGTGTCTATCAACAAAATCTGGCCTCAAGCATCTTGGTGTCTTGTTCACAAGTGAAGGTAGGATGGAGTAATACATGGATAGACAGCTTGGTGCCTTATCAGCATTCATTTATTTAGTTTGATTCTGTTCTCTGTTGCGGTGAAGAAAGAACAGAGCTACAAATGAACACTTGTGATATATTGGCCAATCCATGTTCTGACCCACTTAGTCACAAGATAAGGATCATGAAGAAAAAAGCAAGATTGCAGATATGAGTTGCGAAAAGGAGTTTTGTTCTCTACAGTATGGTAGCTGGATTCAACTTTAAGGAGCTCCGTCATCAGAGGGCCGCTGCTCTTCCAGATAAATTGGACTCAACAAGGCTGAGTTGCTCATCTGATCAGAATGTCTCATGGATGGTTTCCTTTGCAGATTTTCCAGATATGCTTTATGGCGACGAGACCCAGGTGCAGACAAAACAACCTGCCTCTATCAGGCTCAGATTTGATGCACTATCCGCATGCATAGTCTATATGTGATTTTCTTAAGCCCTATTGTTCTTATTTACATTCTGGAGTCATGTCTTTCCAAAAAAAAACTATTAACAAAATCTACAGGACTCATTAAAGTTAACAAACCTGCAGCCAGACAGGAGAAGAAAATCCATCCATCATTATCTTAACTGCTTCCACAGAAATTCAAAACCAAAGGACAAATATGCTAATATGTGATCTTTAAAATGAAAGAAGACATCAGCATGTTTTGGTGTTTGTATGCTATAATTTAAGATAGAAATCTGTAGTAAATTGTTTGCCATACAAACCTCCAGATAGAAGTAATCACTTTACAAATACACTCCCCTCTTATTCCCAGCATCCTTTGCAGAAACATGAAATATTCAGTCAACCTATGATAGGAAATGTGATATGACGATAAGGATAACCGGTAGTTTGTAAACATCCACTCAGGTGCAGATCTGCATTCAATTCCAAACAGCAGCTTGTATAATTCCTTATTCATCTGTTTGAATGAGAGCGCAGTAATAAGGCCAGAATGCAGCCGTCTTTGGGAGGTTTAATCATTCATGGTGGAGAAAATTGTACCTTATGTGCAATAAATATTGATTTAAACTTCATGCATATCTGGATGTGCACCAAGCTCCTCATTGTCCACATTCCACAGCTTTGTTAGCCGCTCCATGTCTTTTTTTCCTCTTGTGGTTAACTTCTCACGAGTTATAGATCTACTCTCCCACAATGCTTCATTTCATTTTAAGATGAGGAGGTTCCCAACAGACTGGGAAGCTGGTAATCCTGCCTCTGCAAGTTTAAATGAAATCTCAGGTGAACACTGCCTGTAAAAGATTACAGAACTAAAGCAAATGTACAACATAGATGTTCCAACAATTTTTACACCATCAAAAGGTTTTTATTTCAGCTTTGATATTTTACACTTTACCTTTCAAAAATATGTTTAACTTTTTCCACATTTTGTCTTACTACAGCCACAAACACTTACAGTATGTCTTTTGAAAAATAGGAAGGGAAATAGCGATTTTAGAGGTTAATATAAACCTGGCTAAAAAGTATTGATTAGTAAAACTGGAAAGTGACAATAGAACTGCTATAATTTATAATTTTAAACCCACATTTCAATGCTGAGTACAGTATTGTTCTATTAATTTGTGTAAGCACTCTGATGGATTGGTAACGTTCACTGACGGTGTCCTACCGCTCATCCATTGAACACTAGACTTGGACACAAGTCCCCTCGCTGCAGCCTAGTGGAAAGTATCAAGTTAGCACAGGAATATGGTAATCCTTGCATGGGGGCTGCTGCCTGTCTCCAGTGGTGAAGAGACGGGGACACCCTGGACAGGTCAACACAGAGACAGACAGGACTAACAACTATGCACACACACACTCTCTCCTAAGAAGTATTTAGAGAGACCAGTTATCCTAACAGTCTTGTTTTTGAACTGAGGGAAAAAGCCAGAGTACCCATGCATGCACAGGGAGAACATGCAAACTCCATGCTGAAAGAACCCAAGCAGGGACTTAAACCCTGCTGCAAAGCAACAGTGCTACGTGCCACTGTGCAGCCCCAATTATTTAATTATTTTTGTACTGATTAATCTAAATTTAAGTTCTGGGTTTGCTTAGTTGAAGTTTTTTGATATGCAATTTGGTGAAAATCTATAGCACTAAATTAATTAATTATTTTAACCATGTAACTCATCAGTAGAGTTCACTCTACTGATGAGCCACAGATGAAGGTTTTGCTTTGTGTGTTTCATTACACCTGTCAATCTTTTGTGGTCTAAGTTTAAGTGATTTTTGTCCTTTTAACGTGTGATGCAGAGAAAAGAAGAGATGCACATGCTGAGACTGCAGTAGCATTTCAACATGGTTCATTCTCCGTCTCTGTGCCAATTAGCTCCTCTATGCCACCAATGTGGCAGACACCAAAACTCCTGAAATAACACTGCAGAAGTTACCAAAAAAAGAAGGTAAGGACAGAAACAAAAAATAATGTCTTAGGGTTCCTGTTTCCTCTCATTGTTCTAGCTTAGTGCTTTCATTTAGCTGTGTATGATTTGTTTATCACCCTTCTACATTTCACATGAATCTTTATAGGTAATGGGAAGCAGAATAGCAGATTCTTCTCCACAATAATAAGCACAGGACTTTTAAAACGAATAAATGGTTGAAATGCTAATTATGTCATCATAGCATATATTTTTAATTTATACACATATTTTTAAAATCATCTCTCAAAAAACTTTTAAAAGAACCAGGTAAATTCTGGTTCCTGAGCAGGTTAGAGCCATGCATCTCTTCCACCGTTATTATAGTAGGATGTAACTACTAGTACGTAAGCAAATATGTCAAAAATGTCTGTGTAGAAATGTTCCTTTAATGACATGCATGACCAAACACAAGACATTTTAATCATGAATTATGAATGTTTTGAGAGTCTTTGAACTTAGAGACATACTGCTGCCTGTTAATGTGTTTTATGCATGTGTCTGTGTGATAGTGTGGACATTAGGTGAACCACACATTACATGAGTAATTGCTGTGAAATCTTGCATGTGACTGGCAGCAACAAATCCCTAAACCCTTCCAGTGCACTCATACACATGTTTTTTTACAGCTAGAGACTTTTCTGTTTTTTAAACTATTTTTTCTGCAAGTCGTTGCAGTTAAAATGTGAACATATATAATGAAAAGCAAAAGTCGCGTCCCAGGACACCAATCAATTACCCTAACCCATAACAGCTTTGTAGACTGGACTAGAATTGTATTTAACACATTCGAGTATACTTTGCAGGATCAAAGTGCACAATTTGAGTCTCAAAGAAAAGTGTTTTATGAACACACACTTTGAGACTTCACTTTAGTGCAGCCAGAATTATGTTTAATTAAGCTGAAAATTAAGTACATAGATAGATATATATATCTATATCTATTTATATAGATATATACTGTAGATATCTATATATATCTATATCTAGATATAGATATATATCTATATAGATATATCTTTATATATACGTATATACACTCTTAGGTTTCGACTGTGGGTAGAAAGTCCGTCAAATCTCTACTACTTTATTGTTGGGAGCTGACTGGGACATCAAACAATCACTTTAGCTCTCCTTTGTGTGTTGTAAGGAGACAAACTGCTCCTGAAGCTTCACGTTGTCCATAACCGTCAGCTCTCCTCCCAGGTGACCCGGCCTTTCGTAAACCTGCTGTCACGTTTATTTGCTGCTTTCAGCGACAGTGCTGGTGGCGGGGGAGTTGTCCTGGGCAGAGGCAGCGAGCCAATGATCCACAAAGAGGAGAGTGATGAATTTGGGCCCTTGGCTCAAACGGGGTGCCACTGTCATGGGGCTCGCGTGGTCATTAGAGCGAGCTCCAAATACCAGCAGCTGGTTGACAAATCACAACAAACTCCCAGCACACCACAGCCATCTCTCACTCTCTCCTCCTCTGAATCGACCACTGAACCAATGCATGTCGGAGAGCTTCTGCTGAAATATGATTAAGCTGTCACCATCAGGGAGGCCAGTTTGTCAGCAGTTGGGGTCTCTGCTCCTAGTTCTTTAGACAGGTCTAGCTTAATTGAGTATTCAGTCTCGGAGTGCTCTTGGTTGGTTTCACCCAGGCCTGTTCCCTGGAGGCCAAACAAACTGCAGCGTTAGCCAAGCGACCCTTTCCACAGCAACAAATCCCGGCCCCCAACCAAAGCAGCAGCTGAAGTAGCAGAAGCAAGACAGAAGCAACACTTTCGATCTTACAAAAAAAAAAAAGAAAAAAACATCTGTATGACTTTCTTGCTTCGAGTCATTGTGGTACTGCAAAACAAGAGCACTTAGCTTCAAAAAAGCTGTAAACATTCCTGGTTTAGACACCTTCTTTTATTCACAGAAGTTCAGCATCAGTGCTTTCAAAAACTTTCCTGCAGCATTCCCGCATACTTTTTGGTCCCTCGAGGCTCCTTCCCACCCGCTGTTCACTTGGCTAAAGCAAAGGCACCAGCTGATTGGCCAACCAGAACACCCAGACAAGCCAGCGTTCACCTGCACTCCACTCTTGCTGCCCAATTACCCACAAGTCTGTGGGGTCCTTCATTACCCAAAGGCCCAAGGGCTTCTTGTGTGCCAAAGTCCTAATGAGCGAGCAGAAAGACGTGTTCCTGCACTAGCACAGCGCTGATACTTAATCCAAGCAGCTAGGAACTTTACTGAACACAGAAACTAGAACACGCCAGCTGCCTGCAAAATCACTTAAACTATAGAAGAATATAAAGTATACTACAGATATTGCAATTTCCTCATCGGTGCTGCTAATGCTGCAGGCCAAAACAGCCCTAATGTGTCGATTTCTCCTGAGACAAAACCTGTTTTTATTGTTTGACAGTTTGAACTCAACTTTTTCACAGTAATTGCCAAGTTTGTGGGGTTATCCTTTGAGTTTTCTGTTTCAAATAAAGTTGTATTAACCTCTGATATCAGTTTAACTTAGTGCAGGTTTTGCTTGTGTGCTTCATTTTGCACTCTTAGTATATACAGTTTGCACACAAGAGACAGGAAGTGCTGACCTCATAGTCTGTCCCTCATGTCAGAAGTTCCTGTTGGTTCTGCACTGCAGAAACACAACTTGGACATTAAACAGCTGTTTTGATTTATGTGTTCTGAGAAATAGTCCTTTTTTTATTTTATCTTAACTTCATATAATGAAATGTGATATGTATATGTAGTTTGACATATCAAGTGAAGCAAATGAATGCCTTCCATATCTGATTCTTGATCACAAATTGCAAAGTTTATCTAACAACAAAATGAGAAAGAGTAAAGAAAGTAATCTTTTAGAACTTTTCTTTGGGATGACATGTTGAAAATATAATTTCTGGAATACATCAGAGATGCATCCTGACTAGATGCCTGATCACCTCAGATGATGACTCAAGTTTAGAGAGGCAGTGACTTAACTTTCAGCTCACTGTTAAGTGCAAGTTTTTCCTTCTTTCATCTGTCATCTTATGCTTTTCGGAGATCAAGTCATGTATTTTTTCAAAGACTTCTTTCCACTATCTCCTTTTTAGACATAATAGAAATG
This sequence comes from Xiphophorus maculatus, assembly GCF_002775205.1. Lineage (NCBI taxonomy): Eukaryota > Metazoa > Chordata > Actinopteri > Cyprinodontiformes > Poeciliidae > Xiphophorus > Xiphophorus maculatus. Next base: position 12,600,451 of record NC_036465.1, on the reverse strand, counting down.
AGTTTGGCTTCATTTTGACCATGACTGCAATGGCTAGAGAAATGTTGGATCTAAGACTCAAGTTTTGATGAAACGGATGAAAATGTTTGGTTCTGCACAGGTTTACACTTCCTGGAAACACACTGGCATTCTATCTTACTATGTGGAGGTGATATCATTCACCGTCCTCTTCCTCTTTGCTGTAATTTCAGTGTAAGTAAATACAGGAATGATGTTAAATAAGGTGTTTTGCCAAAGAGAGAGTTGTCAGAACGTGACTTTTCTCCAGCTTCATCAAACTCCTGAAATGAAAATGTAGCTACAACAGTAGAGTAAATAGATAAATGGGAGGAAGGAGCTGAGGGGGGAAAGCAAGGATGATGTGCTTCTGCGCTTCTCTCACATTATCACCGCAGTACAAAAGGCCAAATATATTCACTGGCTTTTCTGTGGCACAAAGCTGATTAACGGAAGGTAGCCCCCATTGTGAGGAAAATCACTTCCACGGCTGTAAAGCAAGTGATTTCATATCCCCTTTTTATTTAAGATTACACAGCAAGTGCCTAATCAGCTGATCCTTAATCATCAGCATTGTACTTCTCCATGTTTCCTGTAACCTCCTGCCTTCTCCCGCTGACTGCCTGCCTGCCCCGCTCTGCTGGTTGAAGAACCAGGTTACAAGAAAGTGCTCAAAGCTGGAGAAGGAGGAGAGATAGAGAGAGAGGAGACAGGGAGAAATAGGAAATCACTCCCAAGATAATCGCCTTAAACAGCCTGACTCTGGGTCCATCTACAGCAGCAGCAGCGTTGGTTGCTTCATCTATGCTCATATCATATTGGAAGTCGTAAGGCCTGCAGGAGGAGAGAGGATGAAGGAGGGGTGATGGTGTCAGACTGGGGAGGGAGGAGGTAAAAGAGGTAATGAATCAATTATCAGCTCCTGGAAAAGGAAAGAGACAAAACCTCCCTGCAGAGCCGTTAAGCGTTGACAACGAAGACTTCTTGCTACCTGCTGTGTCAGCAGACCTGGAGCCTCAAGAGCATCACCTTGTTTAGATTTTTTTAATTATTTTTTTGCAGATTAGCAGAGAAGAACAGAATACATGCACATGTTGTAGTATATGTTCTTAATGTAACAGACCTGTTCATACTAAAGCTAATATGAGCACCACAGTTTGGTAAAATGAGATGACAGTTTGTAAGACAGTTTTCTGAGAGAACTGCAAATGTAATTTGCTGTACCAAAACGGATGTCACTTCCAGATTGTAGAAGTCCTTCGTATTCTGGTAAAGGTGGCTTTATAGAATAATATCTGTCTGAAGAATGTGCTGCTATGCAACTGTTGTATTTTGTTGTTGCTTAAGTTCTCTTAAATTCCTGCAGGATTTAAGAGAATTGGGTGAAATATAGCATATGTCTTTTACTATAGCTGTAAACAAACAAATATCTCTGAAGTAGACTGTTTATTTAAAATGACAGACATCAACCAGATGTATTTTTTATAAGTACAACCTTCTTATATTAGATGGAAATATTAAATATTTTTTCTTCCAGCACCTGAACATGCAACTCATTTTCTGGGGTTTCTTTGCTATGAGTCCAAGTCAGAAGGACATTTACTCTTTTCATTCTTTTTTTTTTGCAAGCTATATTATTATTGCAACATTAACCATTATTGCATATTGCTTGTTTTCCTAATATCATGCAGCACTAACATTACATATATTGGCTTTGACTGATTTTAGAGAGGAATAGGGAAAGTAGATTTTAGCACCATATTCAATGTGACCTTTTTTGACTTGAATAGTGACTTTAAAATGTTTGGAAAACATGTTGCTTTAAAAAAATAAAAATAAAATTGTCTTTATTTAGCTGCTTTGTATCTTGCAGACTGCGGACTCCACTTTAAAGGTCCAAGTGATGTGATTCATCACAAATCAATGGTTTTGATTAGATGAAAAATCTTTAACATGTTTTAACTCATAAATGTACAGACAGTTTGGTGGAACTGCAGTTTTTCCTTTCAGCTAAAATTTACCACAAAACTTTTCCATATTTACTTTAACTCAATAATATACATATGTTGGTCATGGGTGACTTTAGTGGGCGAAGAGTGCAATGTAAAAATGTGTTGAGGACATGTCTCTCTGGAAGCTAAGCTTTTAAAAGAATATATATTTGTTAGCATGGAAAAATGAAATGGAAAAATAGGACTAATGGTTTACTTATGCTCCTTGACCTTTTTAAAGAAAAATGCACATGGAGACCAGAAAAAGACATCGCACACCCACAATGCACCAAATATATGCTGTAGATCTTAATAATGCATACAGAGCGTCTTATTATAGCAGTCAAATGTCAGTTTGATTATTGTAATGCTTGAAAGGGTCAAGTGCTACAGCAGCTCTTCATTACTTCATCCATTTTTTATGACTTGCCACAAGGTATATTAGGAACTGGACAAGGTGGTGAGTAATCTTAAAGTGAAAGCTGAACTTTTATGCCATGTTGTAGAAGACACTTAAAAAGAATCACAAACAGTGGATTAATAGAGTGTCCTACTTTGCTGTTTTATATGAATGATGACATTTAAAACTGTATAATTGCTTGTATGAAATGGTCGATAATGGCGAGAGACAAGAGTCTTTGTTTAAACCGGAAAACTCTTTGAGTCGGCACTGAAATTGGCAGATTATTATTAACATAGACTTAGACTGACCAAATGTTCCCAGCAGTAGATTTCAAGTTGGATTTTGTGCACAAATGATGGCAGCGTGGAACGGTACGTGGATTGAAGCATCATGTCTTTAGCCTCAGTTGTTTCTTCTTGCAGTTTCTTCCAGTAGAACTTCTCAGGTGATCCTAAATGGTGGCATGGTTTTATTTGTGTCTTTTGTTTTCTGAGTTGGTAATGCTTGATGCATCTCCATCTCTTTGTTTTGAAGTGGGATAGGCACAAGCATCCTGCTGCCCTCTAGACCCTAATGCAGTTGCAGCCTTTGGAGGGATGTCTGGATGAACAGATGTGATGAATTAATGATGATGAAAGTCCAATAAAAAGCTATTATCTCACCTATGTATAGCAGTCAGTTAAATGACTTGGTTGATAAAGACCTTATCATAGAGCAGACAAAGACAGATGAAATAAGTGGATTACATTAATCATAAATGTTTCATATGTTTCAATATTTTATGTGTTTAAGTGTTATTGCCAATAATGTTACTTGCTTTAAGCCTAGATAAAGGGTTTCAAATAATTGAAGGCGTTTTTCCATGTGTAGTAGACTTAAAAATAAATTAGCCTAACTCCTTTTACTGTTGTTGCCCTGGTCAGGCTGCCTTAGTGAGGGTGAACAGGGTACTTATAGTTCAAAGTGACAAGATTTAAAAATTCCTTGAGTAATTTTATTAAATTTCACTGTGTGCTAATTTCATAACCAGAAATGACACTTTATTTATAAATTACATTTTACAATAACATTTTAACAGTTGTGAAAATTAAGATATATCATCCAAATGTTTAGATAAATCAGGAAGAAGCCAACATGTTTTCATAGAATCGTCTATGTTTACATGACTAGTGCAAAATGCCCCACTTAATTACTGACATGCTCTATGATGAGAGAATGTTATCTGTGGCCTGAATGGACATCAGTGCAACAGTCACGTTTAAGATTTTACAGGGAAAAAGCAGCTCAACAGTTTTTTTTTCTTTTAGAAAGAAAATAAAATGGCTGTAATCCATCAGTGTCTTTCTTCCTGCAGATCTCGCAACATCGAACTCTGCAACAAAATTCCCACCTAAAGGCTTTTTTACATTGTGTCACAAACAAAACATTAAAGGAGGAAATGAAGAAAAGAGGCTGAAGCACTCACTCAACACATCTTATTGTTATCCGATGGGGTTTTAAGAGTCTCCAGCAGACAAGTTTGGAGGCGAAATGAGAGTGTGGCAGTAAAAATCAGCTTGTGCCGCTGCTGGAGAAGAGGGATGGAGGGGGCCACCAAGAAGGGGAGATAATGGAGAATTTATGTTCTCCCTGAAAAGCCCTCTTAGCCCGATTTAATTCTCTTAATAGTGGCAAGATCTCAGTCAGTAACAGTCGGGTACTAACCTGCTCTGCAGTTTGAAAGCCGGACGTGTGGTGGGTAGGCGGGGAGCAACAGATGCATAATGAATGAACAAAGCCCTCTGGCTATAGAGACATGATTGCTCTCAGCATTGTTAATGTTTCATGATTTTAATAGCTGCGTTCCAATGGTTTCACAGAGATATTTGGCAAATGTGCTGATGTCACCATGATGATGATGGGGTGAAGAGGTGAGAAGCAAAGCATTTCCTCTGAGATGTCTTATAAAATGTTGCACAAAGATGAATGTAAAGCAGATCGAATTGGGATATTTAGAGCTGACACAACACATGTCCGTTTAGTTGAAAGTCCACATTTGCAGGCAGATCTTTTGGTTGACTTCTGGAGAACTCTAGCAGAACGTGCAATAAAGTGATGCCCAAAAATGCCACACTTTCTGTCATGATCTGTGTTTTTCTGTGTATCTATTTCGAGTTTCTGTGTCCTTGAGTTTGCCCTGTCTCCCCTCGGTTACTCCCAGGTGTTTCTCATTCCCTGATTACCTCCTGTGTATTTAGTGTCACCTGTGTGTCTGTGTCTTTGTCGGGTCCTCGTCTCATTTGGCTTGTTCGTATGTGTCGTCTCCGTCAGCTGTCCATTCGTTTCCTCCAGTTGCTACCGGCGTTGAGCCCTGGATTCTGCTCAGCCGTGCCGCCTGGTTGTTGGACTATTGTTGGACTTGTTTCTTCATTAAAGCTTAATGTCATGTGTCTGGGTATACCACGTCTGCCTCACCACCTACACCGCACCAATTCATGAGACTTTCACATTTAGTGAAGTGTGAAAGTTAGTTTAACGTACTTACTGTTTAGTGTTCATGTGAATCCAAACACTCATTGAAAAAGATGAGGTGAAATACTGTTTTTAGTTTTTGTCAGTGGAATAGTTGCATGAAAACTTCCTTTAACTTCTGAGTATATACGATTCCTAGTTGTTTCTCAGTTCCACTTGGAAATCCCATCAGGTTGTGACGTCTTCACACAAATTCAGTAATAATCTAATGGAAAAGCAGAAGCTTGTTTCCAATGTTTCTTTGAAAAAAACAACTTGATGTACTGTTGACCTGACAATCTTTTGTAAATATCATGATTTTACAAACTTTCTTACATTATTCCCGGCCTTTCCTATAATCCTCTTTCCACTTTTCTGCCTCATGTGGTGGACCATGAAGAAGGCTTTTTCCAATTTCTCAATTTTTTCCTTTTCATTGCTAGCTCGCCTTTTTATTTAGCTTGTCATGACATTTTTAAAAGTGTCTGTCCACTCATCTAAATCCCTGATTAACACTGAAAACCCTACAACGGATGCCAGTTAACACAACAAGTTTAAAAATAATCTCCACCATGTTGAGGAGTTGATTTATTGAACAGATTTCCATCTACAATCATTTAGAGGAGGCCAATAATGTTCGGGAAGCTCAATTTTGGTAATCTTACTTTTACACCCATGCAATCACCATCAGTGTGCACTGGAGCAGTTCACAATCACCTGTGAATCAAAGGGGATGAAAATCAATGTGAGAGCATTGTTCCAAACTACAAATAGGGGGATATTCCTAAAAATGAATTGACCGTTTCAACTTGAAGTTGAGTTTTCTACGCAAGGGAATGAGTTCAGGTTTATCAATGACTTGTTTATCCCTTGTGCGATCCTAACATTCTGTTTACTCCCCTTGTCCTATGGGTCAAAAATGACCCACCCTAACAAAAGCCCCAAAATAAAGCAAATTAATTGAATTTTAAATCCACAATCTATTTTGCATGATGAAACTATCTGATATTAATCAATTTGACTCAATTTAATTATTTTCTTTATCATGTATTTTTGTTACACAATACAAAAAGACAATCAACAGGCAGGTCCTTATCTTAAAACGCTAAATTAAATGCACAGTCCTCACTGTGAAACACGTGGTTTTATTGAGTAAAATATTTTGTGATTGAGCTTTGAGCCATTATAAGCATAAATTAGAATTCAAAGTGTGACAATACATGAAGCCAGGGAGACCTGGAATAGCAACAGGAACAATTGCGCTCACCGACATGAACATGAGGTTTTGTTTTTTTTTAAGTTATTTTCCCTGAAATTTTGTTTTTTTTTCTTTTACCAGTGCATGTGGTTATGAGGGAAATGTTTTGATCTCCAGTACGTTTCTGAGAACTGCTCATTGTTATTTATTTATTTTTGGCCAAAATAAAATGCCATCTCCTTTGAACATAATAATTTAGCTCGCAGTCTTCCTGTGTAATGTTTTTATTCAACTAAAGGTTTTCTTTCAGATGTGTTCTATATGCTAATTATTTACACAGTCTTCTCCATTGGCAGGAATTAGTATTCTATTCTAACTTTCAGATTGGCTCACTAAATACTGCCGCTTTTAGAGCTGATTTTGATTACAGATAGGTAGATAGTTAATCAGTTCTCGGAGATAAATACTTTTTAGCACCATAAAGTCAGCAATGGAACCAATATAACTAAAAGAGACATCCGTAAAGTTTTATGTATTTTGAAAAAATTAAAGATGGCAATACTACCCAGTAGAATAAAAATAGTAAATATTGAACACAGTCTGTGGTAGCAAACTAGATAGCAATTTTGCACACACACGCACACCCCCACACAAAAAAGCAAAAAATAAATAAAAAATCTTCACTTGAACTTCACCAAGACTTTCCTTTGTCACCAATTTTGTTCTTGAGTTGTATGGACAGAATTTGTATGTGCATCCAAGGTGATGTGGGGATCTGTTTTGGTGCCCTTAGGATTACACCTTTGCTTTTTGCAGATGATGTGGTCCTACTGATTTCAACAGGTCTTGATCTAGAACTTTTACTGGAGCAGTAAAATACCCACGAGAAGTCTGGAGGACCTGGAGAAATCTACAGTTCAGGAGTCAGGGTCTGTTTGCAGAAAACTGATTTAATTGTGTTCTGCACAAATCAGTAATCTACTGGAAAAGATTTTGTAGACACTTTAGTTTGTCTATTTTATAAGAAGAAGAGTTAGGAAGCCTGAATATCTTTGGCTATTAAATGGCCTCCCATGGCCACCAAACATAATTTTTGTTGAGTTGAGTTTGCTTCACTTTGAAACTTGTTCAGACAGCTAAACTCTCTGAATGGCATTGTTTTTTTCTTTAAATAGAAGGTTTTCTTTCTTTTGACAGATACACAAACAACACTTGAACAAAAGCACCACAGCTATGAAATAATAAAAAAAAAACTATATTCAAAATTCACAGCATGTTTTATAAGTCTTCAGCTTTTTCTTTCTTCCCTTCTGCCCTCTTGGCTCTCAGCTCATCGGCTTCATGCCCCACTTGACTCTGATGATAAGATCTCGGTCCCCATGGCAACTGGTGGGATTCGAAGCTATCTTCTTTTCCCTGTTTCTAATTCCTGCCCATTCATTTGCATAGAAATAACATTTTGGGATGAATGAGTGGTCCCCTCTAGGCCCAACCTGTGTCTGTCTGAGCAGTCAGAGCATTTTATTTGTGTTCTTGCCTGCCAGTATGACAATGAACATTCACCTCGTGATGTGAATGATGAAGCCGACAGTGAAGATGAGCCTGATCAGGTCTCTCTGAGCTTTGGGCCTCATTTTAATATTGCCTTTGGTCATGTAGTTTTATTACAATCATATTTCATCAAACAACCTCACTAACAAGTTGGTAATGACATAATTAACCTACAGGGGGCAGGACGACGGGTATAATTGGGGAGGCTTCAAAGCAAGGCTGGCCAATTGGAAAGGTTGGAGAGAAACGGTATGGCGAGGGTGAGTGGCTGCCATGAACCGAACACAGACAACATCAGGCAGCATGGAGCTAATGAGGTTTTAATGACAGTAACTCTCAGGTCCTGGTAATGCTGAGCTTTGTGTTTTACATCTAGGTCACATTAGGCCTACTAAAAGACTCGATTCACCTCTCAACATAAAACTTTTTTGCCTTTATGTTCAGATGTATTTTTTTTCCACAAGGAGGATCATTAGTCTTCAGAAGAAGAAGAAAGTAAATTATGATGAATTTCAGTCCATTGGGGGTTGTCGTCCTGCCTCTCTAGTAAAATCTTAGTATTCAAATCCACACAAGTGACTGCTTTCAGGACATTTTGCCATGTACACAGTTAGTGGCCATAATTATTTCCCTTTTCCTTTCGATGTGGTGCTAATGGACGACCTAACGAGCTTTAGCACAAGTTTCCATTTGAAACGAGATTACTTACACCAGTGGTAAATAATCATCTAAATGGTTTTATTTGCTGTTAGAGGACAGCACTAAGAAGGATGTCTTTTATATTTATATAACAAAGTGAACCAAAGGTGATTATTAGGTCATCCGAGCTTCTTCAATAACTTTGTGTCAGAGTGTCCAAGCTTATTGTGTATGTACTCAGTGCCGAGAGAAGGCTTAATGGACTTGATGATTCCCCAGTTCTCTTTAGCAGGACCATTAGGTATGATATTTCTTCTGAGATGCTGAGTTTAGAAACCTTTTTAGGCTAGAAAAGAACATAATATTTTTTTGTTTGCTATTTGTTGTTTAAAATATTTGTATCAAATGCATTGTCCAGTCAGTACCATCCAAAACTGCAGAATCTACATTAAATTCTGTTCTCAAAGAACTTTTTATTTCTTTGAGGAGTGAACTTCAGTGAACTAAACCATCTGTTTCTGCTTTTCACACCAAGGTGAGCTATTTGTCAAAACTCTGCCACCTTCACTACATCCATGGAGTTTCTTTGTGGTTATCATCTTTTCCACTTCCCTTCCAGACATATAAACATTTTTTCTACAATCTGTCTTCTATCCAATCCTTTGAACAGGCTTTGAAAAGACCTTTGAGTGGAAGTAAAAAAAATCATGCATGCACCTTACCAAAGATTCAGTGACCCTTGAATCCTAAGATGGTGAAGTCAAATACATTGCAATGGTACAGTTGTTATCCTCCTCCCTGTATGGTTAGATGGTTCTAGATTTAAAAATTGAAGAATGGTCTACGGAGGACTCTAGATCCAAATATTTTTTGGCTCCCAACCCTTCCCACCTCCCCCCAAAAACGTGGGTTATTGTGTGGATCAGTTAAGCATGTTGCCATCATGCTTTTTGCTAATTTGCTTATCAACATACAGAAAACAGATTGAAAGGTGAAAAGGTTTAGTAAAAACAAGGAAACAAATGTGCACAGCAAAGAAAGGTTTCATCTCCAGGTTTCAGGCAGCATGGCTCAAAAGTGAATGGCTGGTATTGAGAGGAAGGAAGGATCTGCATGATGGGTGCTAAATTGGATGGTTCCAGAGAATTTTGACTGGAAACGGAGTGGATGATTCATGAGACTTGTTTTGTTTATGAAAAGAGTGTGTTGGATGGGGCAGACTGATGAAGGCAAGAGGCAGCAGAGCAGCAACGGGATATCAAAGGGTGATATTGGTGGAAGTGAAGTTTTGGTGATTGAATCCAGGACAACAAACAACTGGTGTGCTGTTAAAAAGGTAACATCCTTTTCCGGATGATTCCATGTCAAAGTCTGAAAAGTTGTCAAAAGTAAGAAATGACAAACGGGTGAAATGAGCAGCACCAGACTCAAAGAAACTAACTAGACCAGATATGTTCAACTTTGGTCCTCAATGTCCTGAAATTGTACCTTGTTGTATTGTTGGGTTACCAGCAGCTTTTAGATGAATCCCTGGACTAACAAATCCAAATTAAATGGGTGAATTACTTCTTGAGTAGGCAGTCAACTTTTCCAGAGTCCTGCTAATGACCTCATTACTCAGGTGTGTAGAATCAGAAACAGACTTTTTTTTTTAAGTTGCAGGACACCAGCCCTCCAGGACTGGAGCTGAATATCCCAGTACTAGATGTATAAATTTGATTATAAAATATTGTGAATACCGTACAGCAGTGGTCCCCAACCGACCGGTCAGCCCTTCGCAATGTTGCTGCGGACCGGGGGGTGCGCGTCGTAAGTATCGAGTTAGGGCTAACCCCCTCGTTTTTCGCGGGGGTTAAGTTCCAAAAAGAACCCGCGATAGGCGAAATCCACGAAGTAGGAACCTTTATTTTTTTACAATTATTATACAATAAAATACTCCATAATACACTGAAACCAAAGAACAAAACCTTTTTACAGGCCCAAACATTTGTTTAACAAATAAAAAGTACTGTATAAACATTTTTTTTTTTTTTTTTTTTTACAAATACCTACTGTACTGTAAAATAATAATTTTAATGAACTGAAGGCGGATTCCCGTGCCCGAATTGCGGAGATCAGCGCCGCCCCACCGCGCCCTGAGTCATTGGATTAGAACGGGAGAAAATAAAAAATGATTATGAAAAAAAAACAAAACAAAGTACAGTAGCACAAATAGTGACTCACGTGTATTTCACTGCTCTTCTGACTGAGCCGCTGCATCCTGACTCCGCTCTGTAGCGGGTTTTTCTTTCTTCTAAAGCCCGCGGTGCAGGTGTGTTTTTTCGAGAGAAGAGCAATAGTTATCGGTAGTTGTTGTCGCTCATTTTTCTTCTGGGCAAAAAGATTCTTATAAACCGACATGCCACCATCGATTGTGTTAAATTTGGCAAGCTGTTTTACGTACGTGTACATATTAAACTGCAACTTTGTTGACACACAGGTAGAGAAGAAGCGGAGAGACTGTTTAGCCAATCAGAATGCAGAACACAATGCACGATGCAAATCCGCGAAACAGCGAGACCGTGAAAGGTGAACCGAGATATGGTATGGCCCGGTGGTTGGGGACCACTGCCGTACAGGATAGATGGCCGAACGTGTAAGTGTATATGGGTTGCTGTGTGTTGATTTCCATCTGGTTTTCCTCACCCATTGTCTAATGAATGATTGTGAACTTAACTTTTTACACTCAGTTATGTGATTCATTGTTCCTCTAAATATTATTATTGTTGCTTCCATGTTGCTCAGGTCTGAAACTTTGGAAACCCTATCAGTAGAATCACCTTTAGGAAATATTGAAATTGCTGATGTTGCTCCTGACCCTCTTCTTCAGCTACCTCTCTGTTGAGACCACGCTGGCTAGGCTTCAGAAGGAACCAGTGCTCTGAAACCCTGCGGGGTCACAGCAGCTGAACCCATCCCCAGTGGAGACAGCGAGAGACAGAGGGGGGATGCGAGTCGACTGACTTGCTGCCTAAAAACGTCTAATCTTATAAGAAGGCTGCTGCCTGCTGACTGGGAAACTCTGGGACGCCAAATACAACTTTAAAAGCTTTTCTTTTGCACTCCACATCCCTTTATCACAGTCAGGCCATGTGCTGCAAGCTGAAAGGGGGACGCAGCAGAAGACTGCCTAGAAGGGGAACCTGGTGGAATCTCGAGACAGAAAAAAATAAAAAAGCCTTAGTGTGCATTTATGCAGCATGTTTCTTTTCTTTCAGTGTTTTTGTCAAATAAAACAACACTAAATATTTAATGTTATGTATTTCCTCTGGTATAATGCAACTTTTGTTTTTACATGCTTTCCCTCCACCGTCGTTAATATTAAAGGCTGCTGCAGCAGAAATAACTAAATTGATGCATTGTGTGGGCTGGTCTGCGGTGGAGCGGGTGAAATAACTCTCAGAGAGGGCCATGCAGACACATAAAAACATTTGCAGTGTACACAGCAAACACTCTGAAGAAATGACACGGACCTGTTTAAGTGAAGCATGCATCTGCTGGTGGGGGTAGACAGCTCCAGAATCTGTCTTGCGTACATTAGTAAATATTCATGAACTGAATTTACATATATTCACAGAAACAAGCTGAACTAACAATGAACCACATAAACAAGTCTAGCTGTTAGTCTGCTGGATCCTTCATTGCTTTTTCCTGACTGTAATATATAATTTGTAGTAAGAAAGGAAAAAAAAAATGGGTGTGTGCATTTGCAGGTGGAGTCACTTTCTGTAAACTTACCTCAGGATTGTCATCTCAACAGGAAGTAATAGATAAGTATAAAGAAATTTAGATATTTGAAAATTTACTCTACAAATGTTTGATGCCAAAACTTTTTTCTTTGAACCCTAAATGACTGTCTGACGAGGGGTTGTTTGTGTGGTTTGAGGCTCTTCACCTCCCCAGAATAAAGGGAACCATCGTCAGGGTCTCGTTGTGTGTTGCTCCTCTGAGGAGACGTTACCTGGACCTGTGAGTATCAAGTGCGTATGAAGACTGCAAGTGGATAAACTTTCTGTGTTTTATGTTGAGTAAATTGACTTGAATGCCTGTGTCTGCATGAGGACGGAACATGTGTTTGTCTCTATGTGCACTTGTCTGTCTGTCAGGTTGGATTTTGCGCTGCCCATCTTGGACTCCCTACCAAATGTGGGGCCTACTTTCCATCACACTTCCTTCTGGTGATTGATGCTTCTGTCTGCTGTTACATTGGTAGCTCTCAGTATCTGAGACTGGGTGCTTCAGCGTGACATATCGTCTGTGTTTTTTGATATTCACTTAGTGTGTTGACTGATTGCCAGATGCTCTGGTACTCCCTGTAACACCATCCCTGTGTTTGTATTGCTGCTATGTATGCTCTCTGGGACCACTTCTTGATCTACCACCTGCTTGCAGATTCAATCATTTACCAACCCCATCACTGGTCTGCATGTGGACCAAATTTAATCAAATTCTAACTATTCCAGAATGTTGCTTATTTGGTGCATGACTGGTTTTGACAGCAAGTATAGTTCAGCTGTAATGAATCGACTTGGCAGTCTAGAGGGTTTTTTTTAAAAGCACATCAAAATTTAAAAGTGCAAAACTGTAGTTGGTTTTATTGTTTCAAAAGACTGGGCTGTGAGGTGACCATAGCTACTATTGATGAACTAATTGGGAAGGTTTTGATTTAAGATTAGTTTTTTTTAATTTTTTGGTTATATGCTGTCATGTTTTCTAACATCATAATGCTTGCCATCCCACCTGGCTTTACATATCACAGTAGAAACATCACCATTACAAAATGCCAGCTATGTTTTGTTTTGTGCGTCTCATAGGGTTCCTCATTATAGACTCACCTTTACAAAACTGAAATTACACCGAAGACATTACTGAGTGTCATAGTAACGTCTTAAGGCTAAGGATGCAAACTGCCCTCACTTAGAATTGTGATAAACTAAATTTCCTTTATGCTGTGCCTAATGATTTTGATGTATTCTTTTTCAATGTAAAACAAGACATGACTTTAACATCACTACTGTTTATCTTGGCTGTGCTTCTTGCAGCTTTAGGAAGCAGAACATTTCCTGCGGCCCAATTACAAAGAACAGTTTAGCTGTTCAAAGTTGTTTGAAAGTGCTTGTGTGTGGCTCTTCTCAAACAAGTTGCCAGCATTTTTCAAAGACTAACAGTAGAAATAACATCAAACACCTCTGTGTAACTTGATTTTAGAGGTTCCTCAGTACTTTAAAGCAACTGTTTAACATCCATTTTTTATCAGCCATCTTTAGAGATACAGTGGAGATCTGGATGTACTGTACAGTATGAGCATGTGATGTTGGGTTTGGTGTTGTCTCTGATCCATTTTGATCCGTGTATTTTCAGGCAGTTTGTTTTCTCGTTTGAAGTGAAAAATGAAAAAAACAAAAATAGACTAGTTTTTTTGTTTATCAAGCCAAAATTGGAAATCAGATAACGACTCGGCTTGTTATCCGATTTCTTACTTAGCGCACATAACAAAAGTGGAAAACACGGATAACGAGCGCTCAATTTAAATTTTAATGATTTAATTTTTGACAAGCGGTCTGACCCGGAAGTTCTCTCTGCCCCCTTTGTTTTTGTGCACTCGTCCATTAATTGTTTTGTATATGACACTAAAAGCTTCTAAATGCAGCTCCCGATTCAGTAAATGGCTAAAGGGCTAGTCCGCCCAATTTTTTTTACCAACCTTTAATCGGCTCTGGTTTAAAAGACGCTCAAACCGCGACTAGAACATTCTGCCAGTCATTCAAACCCTTTAGTTTTTTTAAGTTTTTCCTTTCTGAATAGCCTCAGCATACCAATCATAACCCGGTATATCATGAACAAGCATTCAGAAAATGTTGATTATCCAAAATATACAATACAAATGTTGCTATTTCTACCAGGTAGGAAATGTTTGAAATAATGTGCCGATTAGATTATTAAAAGCTTTACTAAATAAATGCTAGCCTACGGAAGAGGATTTGGGAAATAAAAAAGGTCATCATCCTGACTTTAATCTTAGGAATCAGACTTGAATCGAAAAAAAAAATAATTTTGCAGATGAGTTGGTGTTAGAAAAATTTTGCACCTCATAATAATTTTTCACACAGTGCAGTATGACTGTCCAATTAGAAATGAAAACCTTTGTCCACTTCATGAGACTATTTACTTATAACTTATTGGACTCAACTGACTAAACATAGCAAACAACTTTAGAGTTGATTCTTTCCATTATTCTTTCACTCTGGATTTTTAATCAAGAAACATTAAAAGAATGATTTCATATTTAATTCAACCTATATGTAGCCAGCGCTTTAAACTCAAATCTTACTAAATAAACAGGGACAAAATGTTTTCGTAAAAATGTATCTATTACAATAACATGCAGATTATTCAGCCCCTGTTTGGAGAATCATGAAAAAATATTCCTATAATTTAAGCATATAAAAGATGAGGAGACAGTGAAGAAGACGATGTCAGGAGGAGGAAGAAGATCACTGGTAGATTCTGGGAAGCTGTATCCAAACCTGGAGCTGAGGCCTCTCCTCCTGAAGAGCCGCCTGTATGAAACAATAAAAAATAAATAATTTTAAAAAGAAGTTAGTCTGCTCTAAGAAGCCATTCGAATGTATGTGAATATTTTACATACACAAAAATAATATGAATTTACAAACAAAAAAAAAATCATTTAAATCAAAGGAAAGGAATATTGTCAAGGTTTAGAAGATACTAACATCTTCAGAAGTATAGAAATCTCCAGAGAGGAATATTATATTCTGATACACGTATCAAACGGTGCACATAAAAACACATTAAACTCTTCATATCACACTTTCAGCCGCTACGAACTGATAACAGGCAGCGGAAAATAACAGAGTGACTTGCCGAGATCAGGCCGCGGTTAGTGTGGAAAACACACTCTACCCGCCCGCTGAGCCTGGAGCCGCCTGGCCCTGTTAGCGGAGCTACACTGCTCCAAAAACTCCGCTGCTGGTTGCTCAGTGCAATGGTGGCCATCTTGCGGGTCCGGCGACTAGACAGGTATGGCTGCGGAAAGTCACGCCCCCGAGCTGTGGCCTTTCAAAATAACAAACTAAACTAAAAACTCAGACTAACCATTTTTCTCGGTTAGTCTGGCCAGATGTTCGGTATTATTTGTTTCTCACAGCATTACTTAAACTGACTTGCGGCTGGCAGAAAATACTACAGTATATAGCCTGAAACGATCAAGCTTGTCTGTCTGCAGCCTAATGTGTGATACGGCCCCTGTGAAAGCCAGCCAGAGAGAACTTCCTAGTCAGACCACTTGTCAAAAATGAAATCATAAAAATCGAAATTGAGCGCTCGTTATCCGTTTTGTGCACTAAATGGGAAATCGGATAACGAGCTGAGCCGAGCCGTTATTCGATTTCCGATTTTGGTTTAATAAACGAAAAATGAAAAAACAAGTTATATTTTGTTTTTTCAGTTTTCATTTCAAGCGAAAGAACGCACTGCCTGAAAATACATCTGCCCATTTCACTGCCTTGGGTCATTCTGCACTCTTTTATTCTCACTGTTTAGATTTCCTTCAGGTTTCTGTGGGCTCAGCAATATGCTGGATGTCACATGAACACAAAGACTTTGATTTTTCTTTACACTCGAGGACTCTTAGAATCCCCGTGCTCTTTATTTTTACAAATGTCAATGAAATATTACAGGACTGCAGTATGTGTCTATTCAGATGTGTCAAAAAAGGGTCAAATCAAGATTTTAAATGCAGACAGGTTATTATGCAAGTTTGTGAACAACAGCACTTGCAACTTCTAGAATTGTCAGGTAGTTGCAATAGTTATACAGAGATGATAAAACTTTAATACCTACTGTGAAATAACAAAACTTCTATCTGAGCCACCATATTAAACTTGTCAATTTTTTCCAGTTACAATCTACTTCATTTGTTTCTGTCTACTTAATACCAGCCCATCCAACAATAGTCAGATTCAGTAAGTAAAAACTCTTTAAGAAAACTATCAGATAGCATCAAAGCACTTTCTCTCTGTTAGTGAGAGAGAGTGGTTTCTCTCTAACAGAGAGAAATGGGATTTAAAGAACATATCCTAATGAAACAAAGGTCATTTACATTATTACTGGAGACCAAATAAATGCCATCCAGAGTGAATGACTGACAGCAGATGATTCCTCTCTTATGCTCTGCTCCAAACATGACCACCTCTGTCTTTATCATGTGTGAATTTAAAGAGGAAATTAATACATCCTGACTTTAACATGTTTTTATACAAGAAACAGACTTTGCTTAACTGATTGTATTTGCCAGGCACCAAGGATACCATTGGAAATTTATAACATGTACATTTAAAACAAAACATGTTTACTGTGGGCGACTGTGGCTCTTAGGTAGAGTAGTCGTCTTGCGATTGGACGGTTGTAGGTTCGAATCCCGCTTTCTCCTGCCACATGTCGATGTGCCTCTGGGCACTTGACCCCAAATTGCGTATTGGTATATAAATGTGTGTGTGTTTGTGAGTGCGACTGGGTGAATGTGACTAGTGTAAAGCACTTTGAGTGGTCAAAATGACTGGAAAAGCGCTATATAAGTTCAGACCATTTATACCCCTCGCAGTTACTCGTAAAAAAAATTTTTTCAGTGACAAATTATTATTGTTATTAAATTATTTTACCTTTTACCCCTAGTTGTGCAGCCATCCAGAATTCTTTGTAAAAAAAACACAATTTGAAGGATTGTAAGATTATGTTCAGTAACTTGATATTAGAAGAAAAGCAAAATAACATGCATTTCTTCAACACTTTTGTGAAATACTTACTTTTTGTACAGCCTCGAAGATAGATTATTATGATATTTTTAACACTAGGATGACTATTTTACATCTAATTTTATTGGTAACTGTGAAATATATTTTCATTGGGTCTGTTATGGTGTTTAATTAATTCAACCTTGTTCAGAAAAGAATATTACTCACTTGTAATATTATAAAATATCTACAGAAAATAGGTCATACAGATGACACAGGATTCAGATGTTGGAATCAATGGATATGTGAGGGGATCCACATGCTTTTAAATTTTAGACATGATATGTTCATTATACACACAGATAAACAATGAAATCAAACAAGTAGACAGTGTTACTGTTGGATTTGCCAAGTGAAAACTGGATTCAAAATATAATCTCTGCAGTACAAGTGGAAATGTACACATTGTTAGATATATCGCCTTGTCTAATCCACATACCCATAGAGAGGTTTTCTTGAGATTGATTCTGTTAGCATATTTAACTTCCAGCTGTGTGTGTGAGGATCTTTGTTAGCACAGCTGCTACAGAAAGGATGGCAGAACAATAAATCAAACTGTCTCTCCTGGAGCTTTTTATTCACCGCTGAATAATCTGAAGTGTTAACATAACACAGTGATGTTCAGAGGAGACTCTTCAGCAGACTGACAGAAGGTGATAGAGGTTGTGGTTGTGAATCCTCCTGAACATATCCTGTATCGGTTAGCTGTCAATCATAGGAAAATCAACCCTTAATGAATAACTTTTCAGTGTCCTACCATCACACGGTGGTAAGGTCAGGGTTAAATTTGAATCACAATGGTTTTCTGGAGCACCACTTTTTATATAAGAAGCTCAAATTCTGTTTCCCAAGCATATACAATATAGAAAACCATGCAGGTTGCTGGTAAATTTCCTTTGGAAAAACATACTACACTTATTCCCCACAGACATCAACCCAAAAACAGCAATGCAGCCTTTTTGTCATGGCTGTTGTTATCAAAGGAGTGTTTTTTTTTGGTTTGTTTTTGTTTTACAATGTAGCTACAGAACGCTTGCTTACAGCCGCTTTATTCTTCTGCTCCATTATATGCCCGAGCATCAAACTTTAAAACTTTTCAAAACCCAGAACAGTGCCACAGTTCATAAAGGTTCAGTTACATCACTTGAAACATTGTCTCTAGATGAAAATAACACACTAGCTGAGTTTGTTCTAGTCAAAATCTATTTGGTTTGACAACAAAACAGAAAACATGGTTGTATATAGAGCAACTTCAACAGGGGTTAAACGGACTCTAAAATTAAATTACTTTGTTTATCCTCTCAGAGCGAAAACCCATCATTAGTAACTACTGAAAATTTTTAAACCCAAGATAAAAGAAAAATGGAACATACATGGAATGAAAAGGGCAATGATTACTATTGTAACTAGTTACTACAACCTTTGTTTTTGTTGATTTCTTTTTTTTTACTACCCAAGATTGTTTTTCATTCAATTGTTGAACTTGTAGTTTCACCAGAAGTGTTGTATTTCCCGCAATACTTTTCAAATGAGTCCTAGCACAAATACATATTTGTGTCATTTGCAGACATGTATTTGTAACTGGAATTAAAATAAAAATTAAGAAGTGTAGGTCCCAAAACTGAACCTTGAAGGACTCCAACTGTCCAGATTGTATTTTCTTTTTGTCAAATACATGCTCAGGCACTGATGACTGTCAGACACTTTAGTAGATATACTGTATGTTGAAATATTCCTGGTCTGCACATGCACCAAGTAACTGTATGTGAGTTGGGCCATGTCGTCTCAAAATTTCACAAGATGTTGAACTTTTCTTGTCAGTGAGTGTAATTTAAGGCTCATCATCTCTCTCCTATACTTGTGAACTTGTCCTGCTCCTTGAAATTTGGAGCCCTGTTTAAAGAGAATAGCAAAAATTTTCTTCCAGGCACAAAGTTTAACTTTTTTGGGGGATTGACAAGTTGCACCCCTAGTTTGGGAAAGTTGTATTTTCTGTGGGAATGAAAATAATATAAATACCTTCAAAGCTGAAAATAAAGTTTTGTTTCTAAGAATTTCAGGACTTATGTCAAGAGCTTAACTGCAGAGCCTTGGAGAGAAATTGTCCCACTTTACCAACTTTTTGACTTCCACATCAGCTCATATGCCAAGATTCAGATTCAAACTACAATGTTCAAGGCAGGTTCTGGGTCTGGGAGCCACTTTACATGTGGTTAATGTGACGGATATGTTCAAGAACTCTTGATGGAAGACAGTTCATTAAGTCAACCCTTTTCTGACTACTGCAGAAAAACGTCCTCCATACAATTGTGTTTTTTTTTATGTCAGCATCAAAGATTTTTGTTTTTTTTCTTTCAGTGAAATTTACTCAACACTCTTCTTTTCCATCCCATTGGGTCAATGAGCTTTGAAGCTGGTGCAATGAAGGACCGCATTCCCATCAGGGTCACCTTGCAGACATGAAAATGACTCTGATGTTCTTTTTCCACCAGCCCCTCGCCATCTTTCTTGTTGTTTTCCTCCAAAGGATCTTGAGAGAAGGCTGATGAGAATAATCTACATGCCAGAGACAGAATGCGAAGGAAAAGACGGCGCGGCAAAAAACTTTGAGATGGGGGGTGATGATGCAAGTCAGAGGCAAGACGCCTGATACTCCAAGCAAATGATCCAGCAACTGGAATGCAAACCCTTTGCAAGTTCAGGTAGGGAGGTTCACTTGGCGGGAGGGTTCCTGGGGGGATGTCAGTGTGTCACAGTGCTTCGAGGCCTTTAGCGCTGTTGTCACATTCTTTAACTGGAGAAATATTTCAGAGGTTTAAAGCTATGATCAAGAAAAAAGATTTATGATTCCGACTGGCACGTTTTCTCAAGAAGAAAACAAAGTGTTACTCTGAAGGTCCTGGAAATGGTTGTCTATTTTTTCTATATAAAATTTTATAAAAAATAAAATAAAATACAGTAAAAGAAAGCATACACCTTGAATTCCAATCAGATCAAATGACAACAGCAATGTAATTAGTTTCATTCTGTATTTTTTAAAGATAAGATACAGTTCATCTTTAGTTTGTCAAATTTAATTTCTAATTGTGTATAGATGCAGTCTGCTCTGTTGATATCTTATTCAGTACTTTTCTTCAACTTCAAAGGAATGAGCTGGATTTTTATGAAAAATTATAAACCAAGATTCATACATTTATTACAATAAACTGAAACATGCATTTGTATGTCATTGCATGACTTAGAGTCTTGGAAGATTTTCTAACATTGGTTTTTAGTTTTGGAGATTCTGCACACTCCACAGATTATCTGCAGTACTGAGATCTATTACCTTCCTTAGTCCCTCGTTTGTTGCTTTGTTGTGTTTGGTGTCATTGACATGGAAGAAACCGATCATAACCCATCCACACCATCTTGAATGTTTTGGCCAAGGATTAAAGTAAACTGAGGATTTTGTGGTTTATGGCCCAGTTAATTGGCTTCTTGATCAGGTGCAGTTAAACTGTAACCTGAGCAGAATGACAGCCTGAAACATAATGTTTTCAGTTTTGTTTTAGATTGCGAATGTTGACTTCCTCAGGTCACACTCTATAATTTCTCCTCCTCCTCACATAGAAGGTTGAAGTGATGGATGTTGGTCTCATCTTGCCATTGTTTTGATCTTGGCCGTGATGATTGGAAGGCAGGAAATGATTCTATGTACTGGTGTGCTTTATACACATAAATACTTAAGTTTAGTAATATCTGTAATTGGTTGATTTATGTCTTTGATTGACATAACATTAGATTAAATACAATTGTCTTTTGTTGTAAATTAGGTGATTATTATTCAGGTGCTTAATCTCAAAATGCAACATCTAAAACAATAAAGGTAGCTAACTGCCACTTTAAAAATGTCAAAATAAAGGATTTCCTGTCAAAAAAACGACAAAGGAAAAATTGTGCAGACTTTTATTTTTAGTAGGTTTGGTTATTGTATAGGTATTCTTACAAAATCATTAAGGAGGCTGCTGGTCATCAAAAATGCTACTACCACAGTGATGACCAAAACCAAGGAAACTGGTCATTTAACACCAGTTATTATATCACTCCAATTACTCCTTGTTTGTAAGAGGATATTCTATGTCTTATCTGTAAGACATTGAATAGTCTTCAGTCTAAATATATTTCAGAGTTGTTTGTCAGGTATGAACCATGGAGATCCCTCAGGTAATCAGAGAGCTGTTCACTCTGTGTTTCAGGACCGGAACTAAACAGGCAGATGTAGCATGTGCTTTCTTCATTCTGGAACCGAGTCTCTGAAAACCTCATATGCCTTGCCTTTAACGGAATGAAAAAGTCATTCAGTAAATACTTGCTTTCGCTTTGATACTAGACATATTTCCCTGTAGATCAAAGTTCGAAAGAGTCTAATTTCAGCTGAAAACCTTATCTCATATCTGACGCTCTCTGCAGTGACCAAGTTCATTTTCCAACTGTCTACGCTCGCGTCGTGTAACTCGGATTGGTGCTCACAAGTCAACTCAGCAGCACTTCCACCAGTGAAAGCGCCGCAACTTTGCTTAACTCTTCCTATGACGAAAAATATTGAAAGAGATGGAAGTTCTCATACCAAAACAGCTTTGCTGTACGAATGTGCTTTTGTTTAACTTTTAATTCACATTGTAAAATGTCTTAAAAACTTTCCTGGATTACTGCAGAACAAATTCCTTTTACAATTACAACTTAGATATGATGGCTTATATAGCCTGAAAGACCACAAAGTGTTCTCAATTTGCATTTGCAGTCATTCATTTCCCAACAGGTCAAAAGTGCAATGTTACAACAGCTTTGCAAATATATCGAAAACATCACTTTGACAGCAATCTTGTACTTGCAAGGATGAATATTTTATTCCAGGAAAAAACACAAATAAAGAAATGTACATGAGTTAAAAGTATACCACATAAAATTGCAACAAATCAGTTTGGTACAAGTCTGAATGTAAATTGTGCAGAATACTTCATAATGTCTTTACTGTCTAGTGATCAGAATGCTGATTTTTAAGTAATCACAAATTAAGCTTGTTTGTAAAAAATGTTTGCATTTTGACCGTTACAGTTGTCATCATTTTGAGTAAAACTGCTTCTTTTTCTGTCTTTCAGTGCTTTTTTTCATCAAAGCTCTCTATAATCAAAGAAAATGTTGCTGTGCAGTAAAGTCTCAACATAGCACTGGATCATATATTACTGAGGCTTGAGAAGACATGAACAAACAGACAATCCTGTTCTGGTGGCTCTGGTAAAGATATAGTTATTTTTTTATTTTTTATTTATGGGTTATAGAAATATTCTTATTTGAAATTGCCTGAACATTTCAAAGTCTTTTAGAAAAAAGAAAAAGAAAAATCCAGCCCAGTATTTTTTAAAAGTACATATTTATCTATTGTGAGGAATGAAGAAAATGACCTGCTGGTCTTCTGTTCATTTCTGCCTTTGAAATCAGTTTTTTTATTTTATTTTCTTTAGCTAACTACATGTCATTGTGACAAACAGAATCACATTATTGTCAGACTCTCTCTTGAGCTGCATTATAAGAAGGAGCAAGAAGGAAAAAGCAAAAAAAAAAAAAAGAGTCTGCCAACTTGGAACCAAACTTTCCAACATCTGAAGGAGTTTTATCCAGTGTACAGCTCAATTTTCCTCACATTCATGTTAAATTACAGCCTAGGTACCTAACCTCCTCCTCTTTTTACTCTTGTCACACAATGAACACTAAAAACACAGTGAGCTTCCCTTTTTATCTCCTGACACTTCAAAGAGAATTCATGCAAAATCTAACAGTCCAATTTTACCACCAGAACAGCTCATAGAGTCCTCGTCTTCATCAGAGCGAAGGTGTGTCAGAGCACTGAGGTGGGCGGTAAGTGTGGGTGACACTGGGGGCTGGAACTGTGCAGTAATGGAGTCATTTATCAAGTTATTAGTGGATGGAAATAAACGTATATGACAGAATCTGTCTGAGTTTAAACATCAACAAAAGAAGTAACGATTGATTCATTCTGTCAGAAAGACATTCTGTTCATTTAAAGCTTACTTAAAATGAAGCAAAATGAGAACGCTGAAAACAGTATTCCATTATTTGAAAAGCATCTCCAAAGCAAGGACATTTCTTTCTCTGTGCGAGATTCTGCCAATAGACACAAAGAAATAAAGTCAATAGAAAACATCAACCGAGCAACATCAGACCTATTTTAAAGTCTTAACAGGTATTTTGGAATGTATGACTCTTTCACAGCTTCATAAGGCAGGTGGCTTCTGACCTGAGAACCTGTCAGAAACGCTCTGTATTCATAAGTGTGGGAGGACTTCCGATCCTATGCTCTTTATAAAACTGTTTTATGGAACAGAACGAAAACATGATGAATCTCCTTAAGTGATTATCTTAAAAAACAAAACCTTAAAAGCGAAACTTGAAAGGAGTAGAAAATTGTTTCATTTGTCTGATCAAATACATACCATCACCTTAACTGCAAAAAATGTTTTTCTTATGATTTAGTGTATTTGTGGTTTGGTGATAGAAATTTTACAGAAGTGAAAAAAATATATATATAAAATACAAAGGGAGAGGTCAGTTTCTTCTCTTCTGTGCTTTTTATTTTTCTCACAGGCAGGGAGGTAACGTAAAGTTAAATTAAATGATGGGACGTTTTTTTTTTTGTTTTTTTTTCATGTTAACTGTTAACAATAATAATCTAAATTGCTTCAAATTTCATTTCAGTTTTTATTGAT
Organism: Xiphophorus maculatus; assembly: GCF_002775205.1. Lineage (NCBI taxonomy): Eukaryota > Metazoa > Chordata > Actinopteri > Cyprinodontiformes > Poeciliidae > Xiphophorus > Xiphophorus maculatus. The sequence goes on along the minus strand of NC_036465.1, from coordinate 12,576,563 downwards.
ATAGCGCAAATTAACAACAAATACTATCTATAGCCATGCACAGTATAATATATGCCTGATATATTTTAGAAATATAAAATTAAATGAGTCTGAAGCATTTCAATAATAGAGACATATTCAACTTTCAAAGACAGTTCCATTTGAATTGCAGCTGTAATAAAATGCAATAGTAATTAGTTTGTATTCGTGTTGAACAAACATGTGGTGACAGTGGAAAGGAAGAACCAGACTATGAACCAGACTATGAACTGCTGCTCTGAATGACAACTAATCTGCAACAAACATTTCTAAATTAAGGTGAGGGCATCAACTGAAAACAGTTGTTTATCTTTAGTTTTTGTTATTATTTTTTCTTGTATGCAATTATCACAGGCACACAAACGTAACGGTTCCGTATGCACTCTGATGTTGAGGTCAGAGCAAGTTCAGAACCTGTCCAAAAAGAAATACCTAATTCTATTATTTTGTTTTGTTTTTCCTCCTATTTCTTCTTTTAACAGAGAGCAACCTTCACAAGAACAAAGATAGAAAAATTAAACCAACCTTGTTAGTGAAAACATTTCGAGGAAGAAGTCTGTGTACAGCAAAATCAAATTTTAAACTGGGAAGTTCAATTTATCCATCCATCCATTTTCTTACTCCTTTTTTCCCTAGTGGGGTGAGGAGGGGTGCTGGTGCTGGTCCGCAACAAGACATTTTGGGCGAGAGGCGGGGTCAGCCTGGACAGGTCGCCAGTCCATCGCTGGACAACACAAACAACCATGCACACACACATTCACACATAAAGAGAATCCCACAATTTTCCTGACAGTCATGTTTTTGGACTGTGGGAAGGAGCCGGAGTACCCGGAGAGAACCCACACATTCACAGGAAGAAAATGCAAACTCCATGCAGAAAGACGCTGGGCCGGTTATTTAAATGTAACTTCATGTCTACAAAAACAGGTCTGAAGGTTTTCTTTTTTTTTTTTTTTGGCTTCAACCAGGTTCATAACAACAGTTAAAGACATCTTTGACATATGTAGTTAAATCTAATGAAAATATTTACAAATAATTTGCTTTAAATAAAACAGTAGATTATTTTTTAATGTTGATCGTTATATTTTTAAACGGATGTGTCGGATCACGGAAAGTCCTTTTTCTTAAGATGAAGCTTTATTTATATATTATATAAGGCTTATCTGATACCAATTTAAAGTTCAAACCTTGGGAACAAAAACTTTATAAAAAGAAATCAGAAAACTCTTTACAAAACTTCAGTGTTGGTGAATCTTTCAGTTGCACATGAAGTTATAAAACAGTTTAATAAACATTCAGCTTAACTGCTTAGTTTGCCTTCACACAAATCTGAAAAATGATTTCAGATTTTTTCTGCCACTTTATATAATCACATGTACCACCTTAAAATCACATACTGACAGGAACAACAAGCGAATGTCCTCTTGCGTTTGTTACCATGGAAACGAGAAAAGTAATGACGAAATAACGGATGTATGGGTTGAGAGACTACCAGAAAGTGACATGAACAGCATTGCTTCTTCTTCATGTTTTTATTACAGTTTAGTAATGCAAATAGAGAGAGTTTTCATATTTTAGATTTTTACAGTTACAACCAATGTCGTCATCTGCGAGTTCTGTGGTTACAAGAACTAAGCAGAGCCACAGCCTATTTGCTCCAAATATACTGAGCCGGTACTGCAGTCCCGTCTCAGGGTAGAACGGTCTGTTCAGAAGACAGACGATTACAATCTGAAGTCCTTTTGTTGGAGCAGCCTCTCTCTCAGCAGCAGCAGATCAGTAGGCGCCGTTCAGAGACGGGAAAAGAGTTTAATCTCACATCACATCCCAAAGAAGGACAGCAGACGTAATGGAGTTTCAGTGAAGCTGTGAAAGAGTGCAAGAAGAATAGGAGAATACCTCTAATGAACACCAACACCACTAGTATTAAAGATCCAATTCAGGGAGCCTGTGATGAATGATCTAGTTAAACAAATGCTCATTGGTATTCTGAAATAAACACGGCAAGAAAAACCTTTACCCACTTCTTTGTTACAATCCTTGACATATATTCAGCTGAACCCAAAAAAGGCTTGTTGACTCATAAAGTCCTGTTGGTATTTCAAAAAAAATAAATACATGTTGTGCTTCTGTATGAAAGCTGGTATGTTCCTGTACTTGCAAGGTTTCATTAGACTATAAAGAATATCTTGGCAAACTCACAATCAGCTGATCTGCTGAAGGGCACATTGCATTTAAAATAAACAGCCCGAAATGTCTGTTTAAAATCTGCCAATCAAAATCCCACCCAATGGACATGTTTAGTAAACTCTGCAAAATGTTAGCAAAGTGAGACATTTCGCAATTTTGTTTACTGAAACTATGAGGAAAAATTTTTATTAATGGACTGTTTTATGTACAAAAATAAATATATTTAGAGTAACAACTATGGGGAAAATGATTGGCACAAACTGAAACGAGGCTGTTAGAAGGCTATGAAATGCAATCAAATCTTACTGTACACACACTTTAGAAAAATTGCCAATGAAAATTAGGCAGCAAAAAGCGAAGGTCAGACGTCCCCAACGCAGTTTCTCCCCACAGTTCATCCAAAGATGCTTTCAGAACAACAAACAATGTTGACAGCAGCAAGAAAAGAGCGGACAAAGAGAACATTTTGCACCGCATGTGGGGAACCAATAACTGACAGAAACACAAGAAATCTGAAAAGGCTTAAGAAAGCAAGCTGTCTTTATGTCATTCCCAGACATCAGAATGCAGGGAAAGCGACAGCTTCTCAACAGACTATTTCAACATCTCTTCTAAATGCTGCAAAGTAAAAAGAAATAAAATCATTCGAAAGAGGTAGGTTTTATCTACCGTTAACAGTCAACTAACCAAACTGCTGGGGTGTTTTACAACTAACTGAAATACTGTTTTTTGTTGTTGTTGTGTTATTGTGATTAGAGCAGTAGATGATAGATACCAGATATTCTCTATGTTGAGCTACATGAAGCTTATTCCCAAACTAGATTAAAACTTATTTACTACATCAACTTGAAAGATATATTTTGTGTACAGTGTTGATCAAAGTTAACACTGACATTAGTACTGAAGTGAGTGTTACAAGGAAGGTGCAATTTAATCATACATGGGAGAAGTTATACAATTCAGTGGTTGTAATGACTATGTAACAATGCTTGAGCCTTTTATCCTCCTTTTTTGTATGTGTGTAAGGTAAAACCAGCTTTATGTGTGTGAGTGTCGGTGTTTTGTTCGAATGCTGAAATGGTCTGACACAGAGAATACCCCCACACATGGTGATTGGACAGCTGTGTGGAGACGAGCTGATTGGGTTTGTCTTTTCATTTTTGATCCTTCTTATGTGAACACTTGAATGAAACCTCATTCCCCACGAGACAAGTCTGAAAAGGTTTTCAAACAGCATCACTACTCAATGACAACCGGCTCTTCGCTCCCACTCCTATTGTGGCAATTTGGAGAAGATCGAAACACTTTTGATTTTACAATGGATTTCAAAACAACGCATAAAGTCATAAACTAGCCCTGACAGATTATTACCTCGTCCCTGTTGAGAGAATTCATTCACCTTGACCATATATATCTAAAACCTTGAGTTTTCTGGGTTTTTACCAAAACATGACATGAAGCCTCTGCAGCCTTAAGAAAACTCTTAATCCTATTCACAAATATATGAATACGGAAAATCAAGAAATTTGGCATAAAAATGATATAAGCAAGATTACCAATAGTTAAACAGGAGGCAGACAAATTCATTAAAATATAAGTTAAAAGGAGTATAAATTTAGCTAATTTATAATCTCCTATTTTGTTAAGCAAAAGCTGAATGGACAAGCAAGACTATTGTAATTAATTAATCGTAACTAAACACATTTCAATTGAAAAGATGAACAATATTCTCAATTCAAAACCCCTTTCTGCTGTCAAATTATTGGGTAACTAAACATGTGAGGTCAACAACAAATATATTCGTTGTTGTTATTTACCTATAAGATTTGTGCAAGGTGCTATTACTCCCATTCAGTTTTCAAGTGTTTCATGTAACTCTGTTTATTCATGTAGCTTCTTTGAAATAATACTTGTTTTTTTTTTTTTTAGAAATGTGGACTGTCTTTGCTTGATCCATCGTGATTGTAATTTATCCTCAAAGAGGTTGTGGGTGAGTCTTTGCTTCATGTAATGTTTTGGTCCACTGTTCACACGTAATGGCAGTGTGGTAATCTTTATAGCTCAGCAAAGCAGCGTCTGTGCAGTGCCGAGTTTAAAAAAAAAAGAAAGCAATCCGATATGCTGGTCCATACAGCTTCCAGCATTCAAATCAATTATTTCAGGGACACAGTTGGTTAAGATGTATGTTCTCCAGCAAAATTAAAGTGGTTGGGCGCAAAACTTTGTCAGTAATGGGTGGATTTTAGAGTAGAGACAGTATTACTCTACCTACCGCACCAGGAGTCAACTTAGACTAGAATGCAATATGGATTCCAGGAAGCATTGTTGGAATCATATCTTTTGACATCTGAAATCTTTTTTTTTAGTTTGCTGCTGCATAGCTGTCATCATATTTCTCTTTACAAAACACAAATGTATCTGCATGTGAAGTAGCCTCACAATAAAATGTGTGCAACAGGTACAAAAGTGCACACTTGAAAATGTACAACAAAAAAGCCCTTCAAAGTTGTACAAAAACTTATTTTTCAGAAACCCATTTTCCTTTTGAATCACGGCTTTTATGCAGAAGCTCCACAATTTAAAAGCAGGAAAGACAGAAAGAATGAAATTGCATTGCAAACTTGTTGGGAGATAGTAGTGAAAACGCTACAAAGAACCAAACAGAAAAATAACTTGACACATAAAATGTTACTTTAAAGTTTAAAAAAAAGTAATATAACAATAACTGCTGATATTTGGAAGCTCGCAGTTCAACAAAAAAACTAAATGCAGTCTTCAACTCCTGAATGTGGTGTTCTCATTGTGTAACTGTTTATTTTCATGCTTAGACGGTAATTCTTCTTGGCGAAAAAAAAAATAATAATTTAAAACCTCAATTGTGTGAAACTTCCAAACAAGAGCTTTTGAACAGGTAAATCTACCCATGCAGCTTTTCATATTCATAATACAGACAAGCTTCTACAGAAATGAAAAGTAGCAAAGATAATAAATTGGATGCAAGTGTAAAGCTGCTCTGTACATCACTTTGTTTTGTAGAGAAAATGTCCTCTCTGAGCCTGTTTGTTTTGTTGCTTTATTTGCAACTTTTTGAACAGGATTCCAAGCGCTTGGGTGTCATTTATCCATACTGCATATTAATACTTAATTTTTTATTTGATTCACCCTTCCTTTGCTGTTAAGCCATCCATAAACAACCACATATCCTTCAGTGCGGAAGAAGAGCTCCGGTTCCAGCATCTGTAGAAAACCGAAATCGCCTCAGAACCTCCTAATCTGAGTAATTAACTCCTTCCTTCACGGTTGGCGGAGGAGAGTTTTCATTCTAATGATTTGATTCACTGATCCTTTAAATTTAGCCCCACAGGAAGAGATGCAAATAAAGCTCTTTTCATTTATTGTCTTTTTGCCATTTATTGCTGAATATTGAATTGTGTAATAAAAGCCTCATTGAGTTCATGGAACATGAAAGCAAACAAACCTTTGGGCACATTCAGACAGCTTCCTGTCACCTCAAGCAAGTTCATGCCAGAGTTTGATTAGCCTGAGACCAAGTTCCGCTTTTTTTTTTAAAGCTAATTAGTCAGAAATAAGACAACAAGTTAAAAACAAATATATTTGGTTGGTTTAGCAAAGGTGGATAACACCTGAAACAGAGTCACTGATTAGACTGATCAATTTCTACTGATAGCATGTTGCCAAAAGCCACATATAACCCATCAAAGGTGGTGGTTCCTGTCTCCACCTTGCCTTGGTTCTGATGGCTATTATCTATCAGGCTAAGTATGAATATGAATGTGCTGTTGTATTAATACACAGAAGCCAACTTCACTTGTCAGCGTGGAATGAGAGGGTGGAGACAGATCTCATGGTTCTGAGGGATGAAACTGAAGCACGGAATCAGCAATGGCAAATTAAAAATTGTTGTTAGAGAAAGGTGTTTTTATTTCTTTTTAAGAATGTGAATGTGAGCTCTGCACTGCAGTCCTCTCTGTAGTGACTCTGAATGGTGGCGTTCAGCTCATTTATATCTATCTGACACATGGAGTTTGCAGTTCTTCTTGTGGATGAATGTGCCGCCGCTCGTGTCAGAGTCTTATCAAACCAAAGTAAACTCTCGTAGAAGTTTGAAAATCGACCATTTTTAATAGCTGCAAGACTTAGTCTTGGTTACAACAAAAAGGGACAATAAAAAAAATGACCAAACTTAAATGATTGCTCTCTCTGGAAATAGTAAAAACTATATAAATAGACCTAAATTATTGAAAAAGACTCATTGCACCAAACCAAAAAAAATATTTTATTTATTTTAGTACCAGATCCACTTTTAATTTTCAAATTCTAAGTCAAACTACCCTACTTATCTTCTGTTATTTTAATTCCTCCAAGTAATGTGCACTTTAAGGACATATGTGAGTAAGTGTCTCTTCCTTAAACACCTTCACATGTGGACTCAGGAAATCAGAAACCAAACCATCAACCCATCTGTTAGCTGGGCTTGTCAAGATTTTTTTTTCAATAAGTTCATATGCTTTTTAAAATGTAATTTTTGGGGTAAACTTAGCCATTATTTTTCTTTCCACCAGTTCTCATATACTCAAAGTACTGTTTAATACTTCTTTATTTGTACACCTATCTTTATCTATTAGGAATATATTTACCAAATCAATGTCAAAGGAAGAAAAATAGGTTATGCTCTCAATATTCAGTATCCAGTGCGTGCGGGCGTGGGCGTGTGTGTGTGTGTGTTCATAGTTATCCTACTTTACTTCCTAATTGCAATTACCAGCGTTGGCCTGGGCTATTATCATTTTGACAGTTTACAGAAGTTTCTTTATTAAAGATCTGAAAGCGTCTAAGTGGGTTAGGCGTCTTGAGCTTTTGCCTCTGCGCTCTTGACAGAAACCCCCCATCCTCCTCCTGTTCCTGCGTTTTTAATTGCTTGCACCTCGACAGGTCGGAGGCGAGGTGCCTGTGCCTTCTCCCGCCCCTAACATCGTCCCACCAAGGAATAACGCTTCAGCAGTTAATGAGGCTCGAAAAACAAATCCCATAAAAGATGATGTCCTGTCACAGGAGGAGGATGACGAGCTGTCAAAAGATTAAATTATATTCAAAGTTAAACAGAGTAGTAATAAAATTTATTCCGGTATATTAAAAATATTTATATACTGTACAGTTGCTTTATGTGGTCTTTTCAATTCATGTATTTATTTATTTAAAAATGTTGAACTATTATGAATATTGCTAGCCTAAAAATAAAATCTAAATACTAAATTTAAAATTTTAACAGAAAGTTGAAGGTCAAACTTTCCCAAAGAGCACATAAGTACACTTCAGAAAATGATTCTTTGGACAGTAATTATTTGCTGGAGCAAAACCTGGTCAGCTCACCACCATAATGAATTGTGCAATATATCAGGTTGTGCTAATGGAAAATGTGGAACAACTCTAAAGTTGCAGCAGACCTGCTTGTATATAACACTTTAGATGTTACGTAGTTTACAGTTATATTAAATTAAACTAAACTAATTTATATAGTTCTTAACAAACTATTTAATAGGATGTTTCAATTTACGTAGAAAACATTCACTAGCTGACTGTTTCCATCTAATTGTCACTCAAATTTGCAGTAAAGTTTTACAGTTTTACTGTTACAAAAAAAAAGAAAAAAGAAATGCAAATTAGGCGTGTTTCAGTCAGCTGGTTAGGAGAAAATCAACCATGATCCACAAAGAGTAATTTCATCTGTTGTTGACGTTATGTGTCGCTGTAATAAACAGGAAGTAGAACTAGCAAATTGCATGGACTACACAATGCAGAGATTTTCAGGAATCTGTTGCTATTGGGCAAGTTATAATTGATTTGTCATGTCAACTAATATTGGCAATGTTACATGCTGTCTGGAGACATAGAGAAAGAAATTCAATTCAAATGCACGAAAACAGTGGAAACAGCTGATCAGTCGTGGAGTGTTCACTATGTCAGAACTTATTGAGCAAATGTGTTTCCCTTTTACGCTCTAACTCTTTTTCAGACAAGTCAAAAACTCACCTCAAGCAATCAAACGAACCTTTAAGTAAAATTGCGGAAGTGATTTCAAAGTTTGCCATTTCTGTCAAACTTTTCTAAAACAATACTTCAAAATGGGCACAAAAAGGATTGATGGAAAAATGGTTGTTGGGAAGAAAGAAAGAAAGAAAAACACATCTAAAACAAATGTTCAGGCCTTTCTCAACAGAATTTTAAAATTAATTTTGCCAATTTGTGCCAAAATGTTTTGATAAAGTTTTGTTTTTGGTCTTGGTTCTTAAGAAGCGCAACTTGTCTACAGCTGCCATTTCATTCATGCCACTCGGAGAGGAAAGTCCTGTACTCGTTTCACTGTTTGTGCCTGAATGCACGCGCTTGAGGGTCAGTAGTGGCTTATGGAATAATCTGTAAGACATAAATTAATTGTCAGAGCTGTCAGCAGCTGGAGCATGCAGCCCTCAAAGAGTCAGCTCTGGAAAAGATTTGAAAGATGATTTGAATATTTCTCTCTGCTTTCCCCCGTGTCAGATTTGATTTGACAGACCTTAATAGCTGCAGACATCTGAAATTCACCAGAGCTGGAATTAATGCTAAAATGGAAATCTTCCATGCTTCTTTTTTTTCTTTCTAAGAAATAGGGATTAAGAACTTTTGTGCTGTCAATATTTAAACTTTTGGAATTTATTTAAGGCTCTAAAAAGACAGTAAATCTTTACAAATAAACAATGAAGAACCCATCTTTGATACACATCCTTCCTGCCTGTGGAGACTGTAGTTTGATGCTGACCAACGCTGAACCAAATCGAGAAGCCTGGCTTGTTGGAATTATCACATTTTTTTGGTCTGTTGAATCAGGATCTGATTTGCGGTGCATCTTTCTGATCATTCATTTAGTCTGACTGCTTCAAATTGAAGGTCTTTTTAAGATACCTTTAGTATGGTGTACCCCAGGGTTCTGTCTTAGGGCCTGTGGCATTTCTGGTTTACATGGTTCTGCTTTAGAACATTTTGAGCACTTTTAAGATGTCTTTTATCACCTCTACACAAATGATATTTTGGTATGCATATCTTTTAACCCTCATGAGGTCTTTTTTCCAACTGTATTACATAAAACTTGAAATCTTTGTGCTCCAGAAAAGCATACAATAATTGAACTCTCTGTCCTTTAGCCTCTTATGTCAAGTCTCTAAATATGCATGTACTTATTAAAGTATTACAGTGTGCAGTTTAACTTTTCATAATTAACGCAAGTTTTAAATTTATATATTTGTTGTGAAAACCTATTTAATCAAACATTTTAAGACTTGCTGAAACCCTTTGAAAGGCTCTTAACTAAACATCAGTGTAATGAGCTGGGACCAGGCTGTCCAGAAGGTCAAAGGCAGAACTGCTACTACTTTCAAAAAGCAAAATATCTGGTACTATCCCATCAGTCCAAGTCTGGACTTTCTGCAAACCAACAGATGCACCCAAACTCTGTTACATGTATATTACAGTCAGTTTGTGTAGTTTATGGCATGTCTGCAGGCTGATTGTAATGTTTAAAGACCCTGATAACAGAAGGGAAGTAGATGAGAATTTCTGCTGCGGTCCAACCTGGAGGAGGTTGTAAATATGTAAATACTATAACGCTCTTTGCCTATCAAATTATTTACCGTCCTGAGAGATTTTATTATTTTCTTTCCCCTCCTCACAGAGGAAACAGCAGTTTTATTTTCTTTTGATGCCACATTCATTTACTAGTAATTGGTTTTTCTCGCTCAGTCTTTGAAAAAGTTGCGAAGCGTCAGTAAAGTGCCCCTTAATAAGCAAACGCCACAATCATCTAGTTGCAGGTGTTTATTTTAGACAAGGCGGCACTTCATAACAATGCAAACCATTATTCTGTTCCATTCAAGGGAAACAGCGTAAACTCATCTCCTGATTCTCTTTGAAATAACTGAAGCTGTTTTTCAAACATTATTTCACCTTCAGTAGTTGGAGTGGTTTTCATTATTGGTTGTCCCTCTTCTTTTGGAAGAATTTACTTTCCCCGTGTGAAAAACAGAAAGAGGGAGGGATGAAGAGCTGGAGGGGTTTCAGAGCTGTAATCTGGTTTAGAAGTCATGCCTGGTCCATACACTCCAGTAAATTTCCTGTTGTAAATGGGGGCTAATGGGGGAAAGGTCTGTGTAATTCTCTCTCCATTAGCTGCTCCGCCTGGCCTAATTGCCCAGCCGAGCCTGAACAATTTTGTTAGACGTTGCCCGGGTAATTATGGCTGCTTTGGCTAAAAATACCAGCCGACTTGGATCCAGAGTCAGGCAGTGTTTTTTTTTTTTTCGTTTCCTTTTGTCTTCACATTCAACCATCTCCCTCCTCCTCTTTCTCTTCCACCCACCAGCAGGCAACTCCAAGCCGCTGGGACCTACTGAGCTGTAAGTAATGTGGATATGAAGGCCAAGCTGTGATGGAGGCGATCAGATGGGCTGAGGGAATCGAACCAGTTTGGTCCTCCAGACACGTTTCCACTGCTGGTGACAAGCTGAAGGACAATGGCGAGGGATGATGTTCAGAACGATAATCCTGCTGTGGCTGCCACCAAGCGGCAGTTTTTCTTCTCCAAAGTCATGCAAATGGTTTCTGATTTATGGTTTCTTTTGAGAACCAAACTGTACAGACGAGTTGAAAAGGTTAAAATATTTTTCTAAGGAATAATTAGCTTTAAAAAGAGCAAATCTATCAACTCCATCAGAGACTGGATCTAAATCCAAGGGGCTGCATAATGCACAGATTTTCTTCAGTAGTGATGCTTGAGTAAAGGGTTTCAAGCTACATTCAAGCCATTGACCTTTATTCAAACATATATCAATTACAGCCTCAACTCAATAAATTAGACAAGTTTTTCAAAAATATTTCAGTAACTCAATTCAGAAATTAAATCTGACATACTTGTAGATTCATTTCACTGTGTCATGTATTTCAAGTATTCATTTTGGTTCATTTTAGTACCTGTGGCCTAAAGCAAGTGAAAAACTTCCGACCTTTGCACAAGTTCTTGAACTCTTTAGCGCAGTAAGATGCTTCTGACTGGGTCTCTGGAACAGTTGCAGCCCATATTGGAAATGTTTTTATCTACTCAGATTTCCATTAAAATGCCTGAATATTGGCTTCCCATAAAAAGTCAGTTTCTTTTGTAATGACCTTTTGATTTCTACCCTTGTTGTGATAGTTACTGCCTTCTGGGCGTCTATCCAGTTAGCAACCTTCCTCATGATTGCCATAACATATTAACACATTTCCATATTATTTTCCTTATTTCTCCACTATATATATATATATATATATATATATATATATATATATATATATATATATATATATATAGTATCCACATTTTTTGAGAAATAATATTCTGGTTTTTACCTGTAAGCCACAATCATCAAAATGGACAGAAATAAATGCTCAAAATATATTGCCCTGTCTAATGAATCTATCAAATTGATATATAATTTGATGAATAGAATTGTCAAAAAAAGATACATTTTTATTTTCAGGGCTTTTTTTCCTTTTACACTGCGTTCCTTCAAGATGGAAATGGCACAGAAATATTTCACAAACCTAGAAAACAAATCCGGTTACATCACCAAGCAAGAATAATGGGCAAATGATAAAGACTTCTGACTCGCCCATGCTTTATTTTACTTATTTTGTTTAATTTTTGTTCATGCATGAATTGTTTGTTTTGTGCAGGAGTCAAATTTAATGTTCCCCATTATTTTCTTTCTTTGAAAGCCTGTCTGATCCCAGACAAATATAAATTTCCCATATTTCTTCTTTCCTACCTAAAGCATCACAATGTCACATAAATTACCAGCTGACATAACGTATACTCTTTTGATCAACTAAAGGAAGAAGGTCAGAGATGTAAAACGTCCATTTCAGTGTAAGAAGAGGAGGATAACAGTGTGCAATCGATGCAACACCTTATTTTCCAAACCACTTGTCTTGACAGTCTGAGGGTGTTCCCTGTCGAGTATAATCTCCTCTTGCTTGCTAAATGGTGTGAACACTACTGTTATTTTTCTTTTTTTTTTCTACAGCTTGTTGGATGATCTTATTACAACACTTAAACTCATACAGAAAGAAAAATAAAAACTTAATCCAAGAGAGGGCTAATGGAAAAGATTAGACTTTTCAGTTTTCAAAATATATTTTTTAATAACCTCAAGGTTTTACAATACTGGTTAAAATGATGATGGCTGCCATTTTCCAGACATAGGAGAACATCTAAAAGGGAAAATCCACAATCTTCAATCTTTTTTTTTTTTTTTTTTCCCTAAGACAATTCAGATTTCACACCTGGCTTCTCTCTGTGTTGATTAGTGTATCTGATAGCACAGCAACTAAATTCAAACACATCCAAAGCATGGCCTGAGGACAGAGGAGCAGTGCAATGTTAGGCCTTCAGGAGGGATAGTCAAACAGCCAATTTGGCTCATTTGGTGTTTCAATGGTGTAACAGCAGCAGGTTGAATTTAATACCCTTTAGGAAAGCGTGAACCTCATATTGTGATGGAAAGAAAGTGTCTCATCTCTCACTTCACACTGTTTTTTGTTTTGAAAGGTGTGTGAACGTCTGGCCAAATTGTGAACAAAAAATACACTTTATGGCTAACAATCCATAAAGTGTATTTTAATGGCTTTAATTTAAATAAAAATGTACATTTTTATTTAAATTTTTTAAATAAAGGTAGTGAACAGATTGAGAAAAAAAAAAAAAAAAAAAATTAAAAAGTCAAACTTGGTGTTTAACTTGAGTGCCAAAACAGCAGATTAACATTAGCTGGAGCGTCTGAAATTCCTGGCATCATCTGAAAAAAGCTTTCAGTTTGAACCTGCTCTGTGTTTGCGTTATTTTCAGTCAATGTGGAGTGTTTGTATTTTAAACTCTACACAGCTCCTCCTCCTCTGCTGCTGACGGGGCTGTTTAAAAAAAGTTGTGACAGGAAACGTTGCCTTTGTAGCGTAGCATTTCTTTTAAATGAAGACTCGTGTTCTAATCTTCCACCCATCGTGTCTCCCCCTTCTTGCTCCTTTTGGACAGATTTACCTATGGCTCCATCAGCCCTGGCCCCACATATTTATCCCTCCAGTTCTTTTTGCTGGTCTGGCACTTGTGTTTATGTTGTGCTGTGATTGTTGATTTATATTTTGACAGCATGCATCTGCGTATTTTGCTGATGTGTGGTTTTTTATGTGTGTGTGTGTTGGTGTGTGACGGCATGTGCGTTTCTCGACCCGCCTGTGTAAGTTGCAAACAGAAGCTATTGACTTGTAGTAAAGCTGCGGTCCTTGAGAGTATTTATGAGCAGGGAAGCAGAGCAGTTCGGTGGCATTTTCCTGTCGCTGGAGCAGAACGACTCTCTCAACTCTCCCTCGCTGCTCTGACAGCTTCTGCTGAGCAAAGAGACACTTTTCCCAGAGTTCACAATATTTCTTCCTGTCTTTCGCCATCAACAGCAATCTGACAAATGCAAATGGAAACGTGCTGTTCAATTTGCCAATAAGAAGGATTTTCATGGTTGTGAAAGAAAGAAAGTGAAGAAATTCTAATATTTTCCAGGGATTGTTCTATGTTAAAATATACCAGTAAATTATGGAATCATCCAGAAAAAAGTGCTTTCTCAAGAATAACATGATTGCACTAAGTGAGAAAAGTACATGTAAAACCAAACAGAACAACTCTTCACATTTGTTTTGATCATTTTTGTTAGAGTTCATTGATTTAAAAGTTCGCCACAAGTCGTGTAGGGAAGAGAACAAATGATACAAAAGGTGATCCGGTCAGATGAAACTTAATTACATTTTTTCAACCTCTTGTTGATGAAGATAAAAGCTGCCCATGATATTGGACAGACCACCGGAAAGTGACACAAGGTGGTGACAATATAGTATTGTTCACCAAGGAGAAGGAAGCTGATGAGAATCAATACAGAGCAATGCTGGAAGAAAACCTACTGAAAGCTATAAAAGACTTGAAACTGAGATAGAGATACATCTTCCAGAAGGATAATAATCCTAAATAAACAGCTGGAGCCAAAATAGAATTGATAAATTCAAAAAGGGAATACATTCTCATATTTTTTAAAATTTAAAATTTAGATTTAGATCAACATGTGATCATGGGTCAAAGTGTCATAAATTTGACCTGCCAGATAAACTAAATATCATTGTATGATTTAATGCCCATCCCTCTGTCTTACGGTCTTGATGATGCTGAACCTCCACGCTTCTCGCTGTGCTGAGATGAGCCGAGATGCTGCGTGCCAACAATAGATTCAGACATGACCTGCAACAGATGCACAGCTAAATTCCCTGTGCACACTCTAATGGAGACAAATGGACAAGTCGCAAAGCAACAGAAGGTGTCGCACATTTATATTCATCTAAATTTCTCAAATGTATGTCTTTATAGTGTTTGTGTTTTCACGTTGAACAGTGGAAGAAACCCACTGCTTCTTCCTCAGAAGGTCTGCATTGACGGTGTTTCGGCATGTTTCATAAGCAAACTTCTTTTCATTTCAGTTTTATTTATGTCATTTAATCATGTGGCTTCCTTATTTATTTAACAAATTACACTAATCTGCAGCTCTGAATGCTATTTGATTCAGCCTTAGGCTAAAAGCATGAAGATAGTTTAAAAATATTTACAAATATAATCCCAAAATAATCATCATTAATGTCTTGTAACGGTGTTCTGTTTATTGTCTAATTTCTGCTCCAGTTTCCAATGGGTCACTGAGTTGTTAACCATTCAAAAGTGCATTTTGCTTCCTAAGCTGCTTACTTAGGAAACAAATGGCAGAAGACAACCTATTTAAATCATATTGGAGTATTTTTATTCAATGAAACCAGTAAAACTAGATTACATTTATACATTGGTTTCATTCTCTTCTTGTAAAAAGTGTGTATAGATTTTAATGAATGCAGCTTAAATTTCCCATTTGTGGGGTTAATACAAAATCATCTAATCTATAAACTCAACTACTATGTCCAAATCCAGGGACTGCATTATTTGAAAGAGACATTTTAGGACTTCCATATGAGGTCCAAGAATGAAGCTTACTTGTTCCCCACTAAATAAAGCTGAATCTGGTGGATGTAATAACTGTGTATAAATTCAGGGGCTGCATCCTTTGAATGGGACAATTACGTCACAGCAATATGCCAAAGATTGTCCAAGTTGAAAAATTCTTTCAAATGAAGTTCACAAATATGTCTCTTCTTTTTTCTCTGATTTGAAGAACAGGTCTGTTGTATCCTTCACAGGCCGCTGTATCCCAAGGTTCAATTGTAAGGAAGAAATGATCTTTCTGCATAATTCGGTTTGCAGACATTATGCTTGATCTGGGCACATTTCAAGTAAGGTTGGATTTAAGATAAAAATGGAAAAACTGAACAGCTATATATTGATTGCTTAAACGTTCAAACTGCTAAATACCAAACTGACACTAAAGCCAGGGTACAAACTGTGAGGCTGGATTTGGTCAGAGGTCAACGCTTTCGCCCAAATGTGACATGAACATTCCTACATTTGTCTTCACACTAAATCAACTCTAAGCAATTTCAATGTAATAAGAAAACAAAGTTAGACTAATGTTCATAGATGATCCTGATTAGGACACATTAAGTTCCTGACATCTTAAATTGAAAATACTTACCTCATTAACACGTAAAGTTTTTCAGGAAATACACTAGAACGTGATTTAAGTACAAGACTCTATGAATTCATTTCCATGTATGCTGCAGCCTATATACAGTCCTTATTCAGAATACAGTGATTTACATGTTAATAAATCAGACCATTTATTAGGACACATTTAACCTTGAACCCGTGTCTTCCATACTATCAGTGAGTTGATTGCTGATTACCGCAGCCCTTCGTTTTTGATATCGTCAGCCTACTCTGAATGTGATGAGGTTCCAACACACACAAACAAGACTAAGAGGTATTTAAAAGTAATTATCTGGCTGTAACAAAGGAGACTGGCATTTCAAAGAGTGCTGTCTGTGCTGACTGAGATTCACCTAACCTGAAGATTTATGGAGAAGCTGAGTGGTGAGTCCTCCTGGCTGCTGCCACAACAGGATGAAATGAGTGTTTGAGTGACTGATTTCAATTATGTTGATTTTATTTGGTGCTAATTTTACAAGAAACACTGTTTCAAGAAATGAGACTGGAATATTCAATACATTAAAAACAAACTGCTAGCAAAATAAAAGTTGAGTCTTTTTATGCATTTTAGCATAAACTAAATCTTTAAGAAGCAGCCAGAATCCCAAAGTGACCTATGATGATGAATGGTACTCAACCAAAGCAACTCTCAATTAATGTCTTCCAGTTTGAAGGTGCAGTTGTAGCTGAATGAAACTCGCAGAGAAAGCTTTTTGAGATACTGAAGGTGAAATCCATCTGGAGTTCGTAGTTCCATCCGACTTTCTCCCTCAGCGTCTGTTCAACAGATGGGTCACATCAAGAGTCATTTAAACAATGTTTATTGAGTCTATTGACTAAGCTTACAGCAAACATTTGCAATGTCTCTGCATCCTTTCAGGAGTTTAGCGACAGATGCAACAAAGAGCAGCTAACAGCTTCAGTTCATAAAGACAGCTGGCGCCGCATCGTTTCTTTAGCCTGCCGAAGACAGTTGAGGGTTCTGGAATCCGGGACATATGTCCATGTCAGATATTAGATGCATTTTATGATGTCAGGAAGTAGCGATCCTATGTTTGTTGATATCTTTTTTAACACCGAAAAGTGATGGTGAGACTCCATCTCATTTTAAAATGTTTCTTTTCTTTTCCCCTCAGAAATTCATTCTCACAGATGTTTTTGTGTGTTTAAAAGTGGATTGTGAAGCTGATCTATACGTTTTCTGACTCCTCCCACAATCTCTTTGTAAGATATGGACAAGAATACTTCTACATCTAAGACTTAGTATGGGCATTTCCTTTTTATGACAGTAAATCAAAAAGTAAAGACACCAAAATCTCCTGCAGCAGTTAAACAAAACTTCCCCGCATCCAGCTGGGAATAATAACATTCCTATCAATTACAGAAAAGTCCTTTCCAGGTTTTATAGTTTTCCTGCTTTATGACTGTGACTGCTGCGTCCCCACAGGAACTGTTTAAGGATATGAAGGTGTGCTGCCTTGCTGCACACCTTCAGAAAAAATAAAATATTTGTGCTCTGGAAATATGAAGCAATTCCTCTTATTGTCTACTGTGCTTGACCTGTTCCAGATAAATACACCAAAACTCTGCATCCAATGACCGAGAAGCAAATTATTGAATTCCATACCGTAAAGTTACACTTTGTCTGAACTTGTGCAAATGTTGCTGCTTAGAAACAGCTCTTCCTTTCAAATTGTTTGTGAGTGTTTATGTCTTTTGTTGTGTGAAGCTGCCGGAGCTCTTAACTCATAAGTAAG
This sequence comes from Xiphophorus maculatus, assembly GCF_002775205.1. Lineage (NCBI taxonomy): Eukaryota > Metazoa > Chordata > Actinopteri > Cyprinodontiformes > Poeciliidae > Xiphophorus > Xiphophorus maculatus. The sequence goes on along the minus strand of NC_036465.1, from coordinate 12,558,851 downwards.
CACTTTTAAATGTGGGTTTTCTCCTGCTTCCATTAAAAAATTGGACTCTTAACTGAAGCAAATGAAATTGTCTTTAAAGTGCCAGCTAGAGTCAAATTGGTTTCCCCTCTTTATGAGGCAGCAGTTTGTGGTTAATATACGTTCCCGGTGTCTTAAGCTAAAACACAAAAAAGCAGAAGATAAATGACTCCAGTCAAAGTTATTTAGATATACTTACTCGTATGTTTGTTAATTTTTATTGGACCAATATTTTAGTTCAACAAATTGTTTTATGAAGCACATTATCAGTGTCATCAACCTCAAGAGAGTTTACATTAATCAGATCAGTAGCTGCGTAATTCTCAGTCAGTCAAAGTAAAAAGCCGGTTTGCTTTCATTATAGAGAGCATTGATTTTTAGGACAAAGACGGAGCTGTGATCTAACAGGTGATGACCAGCAGTCTGTTCCTCCGTATTCGATTTTTCCACCTTTACCATCATCTACTCCTCATCCAGAGTTGCCTGACAAGATAAGAGCAAAGGTTCAAATTAGGTTAGTTTTATTTCCAAAAAAAGAAATTAAATGGTAAATGAAAAAAAAGGTTTTTGATTTGAAAACGAAAGAAAAACATGGATCAGCTGAAATATGAACAAGCTCCTTTCGAAAGGAAATGGGTCACAGGTGAGACAGACTAGACTTACAATGTAGAAAAAAAATACACAGAAAGTAATTATTTTGCATTACGTAAAATTCAAAACAACCATAATCTACAGGCTATGTTTAGGTGAAATATTTCTGAAATACAAAAGGGCATAATATGACATTGCTAAGCTTTATTTATATGCACATGAAAACAAAAGGTTTTAAAGACCTTTAAGAAATTATAAACTTATATTTGCTGTCTTATCAAAATCAGATAAATTATTCCGATATCTATCACAGGTTTGTTTTGAAATCTCCTTGTTTATATATTTATATGGAACAAAAAAAAATCATCTATAAATCAAATAGTTAGGGCCCAGCCATGGCTGTGCAACTTTGAAAACGTATTGGAGAACAAAAGGAAATCTCACTTTCTTTCGCCGTGGTTTCATGCAATACAACCATTTGTTATGAACAAGGAAATTAATTTGTTACATTTAATAAATGTAACAAATCATACCTGAAGTTACCCAGACGGGTTGATATTGTCTCTTTCTGACTGATTTTGTTCAGATCACCTTACAGAGATCTGGCTAACATCGCCACTGCTGCACCTCAAACTGGATTACTGCTTCCTGTTACCTGCTCCTGCTCCTCCTGCTGGTGTTGATGTGAAAATCAAAGTCAATCGATAAAGCAGCTGTGTGATTTAGAGCTGTCTGCATTCATGTTGTAGGGATGTTTTACCTCATTTTATAATTTCCTAGGATTTGGGCCCAAGTCACCCACATTTCATTCACACGTTTTATCTGTTTTGCCTATCCTTTTCCCCCATTTACATCTGTTACCTTTTCCTGTGTAGTTATTTCTATATTTTATCTTTGTTCTCTGTTATTTTGTTTCTGTGCTCGTTCTGAAAGCCTCTCAGATCCTTATTTGGACCTTGCCTTTTTTTTTGTCACTTCCCTCCAGCATCACCTCCCACATTCTCCTGTCTCCCCTTCCTCACCTCCCAACACTGACTGATGGCTGTCTTCTTTCTTCACACCCTTCATCTTCACCTCTCCCTCCTCATTCTTTAATGCCTCTGTTGAAACCGCAGAGACCAACCGGGTCCCACTGAGAAGCTTTGAACAAATGTATTAAAGTTGGGTCGTGGCGGGTCACAAAGGGAACTTTGGGTTTGTGTGTGGTTGTTAGAAAAAGAAGGATAGAATGATAGAAAAATGAAAATGACAGCTGGAAATGTACAAAAATAGAATCAGAAGATAAAAATAGAATCACTGTCATGTGTGAAGAAATCTGCAATGTGTTGTTTGTAAGGAAAAACTGCCAAAAGGCATAGCCTTTTTTAATATATATATATATATATATATATAGGAAAAATATATATTTTTTCCTATATATATATAGGAAAAAGGAGCACGAGAAACTAGAGAAATACCAGGGCCTCAGGGAGGAACTGGAGAGGGCCTGGAAGGTGAAGACCACAGTGGTGCCTGTGGTCATCGGGGCCCTCGGGGCAGTCACCCCCAAACTGGACCAATGGCTACAACAGATCCCAGGAACAACATCAGACATCTCAGTCCAGAAATGTGCAGTCCTTGGCACAGCCAAGATACTGCGCAGAACCCTCAAGCTCCAAGGCCTCTGGTAGAGGACCCGAGCTCAGAGGATAAGAACCACCCGCGGTGGGTGAGAAGGGAATTTTTTTTTTTTTATATATAAGGTCATCGCTTTTGAAAGATGACCTTGACTAGTGGTTGTCCCAGTTGTGCGTATTGTTCAGGTCCTTCTTCTGGCTTTCAATATTGTTGCTTTGGTTAATGTGTTTGAGTTTGGTCCAGGTGAATTGGAGGTTTTTGCTGTGCTCTTTGTGTCTCTCCTGTTTGATATCTTGTCCTGCTATCTGCTCCCAGAGAGTCTGCTGCTTTCTCTTACACCTCACTCACCTACGTCCATTTTACCTGACCAGCTCTCAGGAAATCACCTGTTCTTTTCCCTGCTTCTTGCTATTCTGTTCCTCGCCATGTTATTATTATGTTATTTTCCATGAGGAAGATTTAATGCCTTACAAAACAAATAATATTAAAATAATTAACCTATATCCTTTCTTTTTATGTAGGTCCATCAAAGAAATAAAAATATCTGGATTTCTAATTTCTGAGCAAATTTACAAAGATGTATAACATTGACTTTTTTTATTCTCAGCCACCCAGCTGCTGTCTTTAGCCAGTATTTAGTTTTTGTATTTTTTTTTTCATCAGGGTTTTATTTTAAATATAATTTGTGTTATTTAAAGCTTAAATGATCTAAACTTTGAGTCTTTTCAAAAGCATTTCAATACAACTTTAATGAAGCGGACAAAACTGAAGGGCAAATAGACCTTCAAGGTTCAAGGACAGAAACAAGGAAACCAGAGAGAGACAGAAAGAAAGCAGAGTAATTAAAGAGTTATCAGTTAGCGGTCCAAACAGAAACAAATCTCATCTGATTCCTGGGACTCTGTGAGCTGAATATGGGGACAAATTGTCACCCTCTTCGCTTTTGAGATTCACCAAACAAAAATCCAATTCTGCAGATAGCGTGAGTCTATTGAAATGTGCTGATTTGATGTTCTTCAGTCACTCGGACTAATAAGGAGACATTTGTGCTGTGAATAGAATTCCAAACTGAACAAAAAATGTGACTCTTCTTGTTGAAGTCACTCCCATCTGTGCCATAACAAAGCCCCGCAGGAGTAGAGGAAGATAACATTGAAGTCACCAAAGATTAGAGGAGGCCTCTGACAGTGAAAAGCACTAATAATCCTTTGCAGAAATTGCCAAAAACAGAACAACAGAAATGTACGTGGTTAGTTTTGTTTTTCTATGCCAATTGTCAATTTCAAGGTTTGATAGTAAATGTGCTCCAGGTTTTCTTATAGAGTTCTGATTCTGCCAGTTTTCCAGTGATATTCATCTCTAACCAACACACAGGCTTAACCACCAGAAGAATTAGTGGTTGATTAAACACTGCCTTCTTAATACAATAAAATTGTAGAAAAGCAATGCAACACATTTAAATCTCTACCTAGCAGTTTAGATGTCCATCAGATCTTAAAATTGAGATCAAGTAACTTCAGTAAAGAAAAACAATAACCCAGATCCTTGAATCCTTTTCAACACAGCTGCCAGTTACTGATTAGTGAATGAAAGACAACAAATAGCTTCTTTTAGTTAAAAATTATGGCCAGTCTAAAAGAATGCACAAACACTGTGGACAAACTATCGCACTGCATATGCTTTATTCCCAATAAACCAGCTTAAAGCTCAACATATATGCTCTGGGTGATGAACATTGACTTATTAAACAATAAACTGAATACATTAATGTGACCCCTTTCCGCTGCTACTGTGTCCGCTTGAAATAAACATGAAATAAACAGAAACCTTATTTTAAGGAAAAAGTGTTCAATTATGTTAACAGTGATGATGTTTTAACCAATCCTTTTTACAGCCTGCAGAAATTGTCACAAGGCAGCATTTCAAGTTTGAAATGCTTCAAATTTGACATTTGTTGATGTCTAATCGGAAAAAGTGGCATCCAAATTTATAAGTTAATTCTTGAATGCATATAAACAGCTCTTGATGTTAAAGAAAGTCCCTTCTTGTATGTGATTGAAATTAATTCAGAATTCAGACTGATTCTAGATTGTGTTATTGCTTGTTTCTTTTTCTCTTTTTTCACGGTAAGCCAAGAAGCTTCCAGTGATCTGTACTACAACTAACAACGCAGGCAGACTCAGGAAGTGATTGAAGGATATACTGGGTAAAGAACAAAATAGGTAGCAGAAAACCTGGCAGAAGTGAAGGGTGGTGAAATGGTTGACATATCAATAGTTCATCCACGGGAAAAATTATATCTTACCATCTCTGGCAGTCCTGGAAGATTGCTTTTTGGGAAGGATCACACAAGACCAGAAATTTGGTCCAGACAACAAAAGTTGCTTTTTTTAAATTTATATACATATATAAAATAATCTGTAGTTTTAGAGATGTCACAGTTTCTGTGGCATCTCTAGATGTTTCATACCAAGACATTCTTCAATGTAGCCTCAATGAACTTTAATATTTTGGACTTTAATATTTTGGAGGAGGAACGGAATTATTTCCTTAAATCTAAACATTGCACTCTAAAACTATACTTGTTTTATCCACATGGTGAAAACTTTACCCTTGAAGTTCTGTTTTTTGTTGTTGTTGTTGTTTGTTTGTTTGGTTAATTGTTTTGTTTTGTTTGACTTTGGTGTGTTGAAGCATATCTAAATGTTGCAGGATAGAGACCCTCAAGGACTGGAACCCAAATCCCTTGAATTATAAGACAATAGTAGCACAGAAGACAACAAGTTGGCATCAAATGTATCACACTCCCAATAATTGTTGGGATAATTATTATAAGTTACGCAGTCTTTGCCTACTTTTTGCTAACAAAATAAATGACTCAATATATTACAATTAAACAATTCCTGCTTTTAACTTTAAACTTACCATTGCTTTTGTTTCTTCATAGTCAGCAGCAGATTGTTTCTTGAGTCCATTTCTTTTGCTAAAACCTCATCTTTCCCCACCTCTTTTGCTATTAATTCCTTAAATCTGTCCTTTTTCTCTGACATTTGCACAAATTGCAAATTGCGATGGCAGAAAGGCCCCGGCTGTTTGCCTTCCACCATGATGGAGCACGAGGTGTCTGGCTCGTGGCAGCCGCAGAGAACTTGTCATATGAATTCAGCCTCTTTTTCTTCCACATCTATGAGGCCCGGGGATGAAATCCATCTTTCTGTGATGAGACAATGATTTGCCGAGCTCCATTGTGGCAGCAGAGAGGCAGCAGAAGGGTGAATTTGCATGTAAATGCACAACGAAATGATCCTGCAGCAGCAGCGAGGCACCACGGCCCTTCTTTACCTCCTGATGTGTTTGCTCTGCTGCCACACACACAACACTGAGTTACAACTCGCATCCTGCTCAGAATGAAATACATCTACATTTTAGATTCTAAGTCTATCTGAGTTGGAGCCATTGGCAGGACAAGTATTCAGTCAGCTTGAGACACAATTTTGTTTCTGTGATATGTAAAAATAACTTTGCTGCCTTCTAATGCATCTGTCAGGCTTTAAATTCTGCTTGAACAAAATACACTCAAACACCTTTAAAGAAAGAAATCCTGATTTTGGATCTGCACATAATGCCACAGATTCACTGTGGAGGTATTGCAGAGGAAATATATTATATTCAAACTTGAGTGAATGGTCCTTCTGAGAAAACTTTTCTGCATGTAGTTACATTTTTTGTTCTTACCCCACATCATTGTGTAAGTTTCCTGCATTTTCTTGAGACTGATATTCACATTAGCTTGTGGTTTTGCCAGTTTCAGCATATTGAGAAATCTCAATGAAGCATTTTCTGCTGACTTTTTTATCATTTTTAAACTGGCCATGGTTAAAAATATACATTTGATACCAGAAATGTATATACACTGAATACTAAGACACATACACATCTTTTTCTCACTGTCTGAAATTAAATCAGACCAAACTTCTGTTGACCTAGGTCAAAATTACAGAAATTATCACATTTTTAAAATATTTTTTGTAACTTTTGTCAAAGTTAGGAGTTTACATACATTTAGTCAGTATCAGGGATACTTGTCGTTCAAACTGGACGACTTGGGTCAAACCGTTTGAGTTTCCTTCAACAGACTACTGATAGTTTATTTGATGCATTTGTGTCAACTGGAGGCACACCTGTGGATATATTTTTGTGTCACGTCTGCAACATACTGCTTGCTACAGAAATGTCTTTTAGCTTCACACTGGCCCAAAATTCACAAAACTAAATAAGCCATCATCGTAATTGGTCCTGCCATCCTCTGTATAATGACAGTCATGGTTTTGATTTGAAGGAGGAAGCCAGAGTACCTGGGGAGAACACACATATGCACAAGGAGAATATGCAAACTCAATGCAGAAAGCCCTCAGGCTGGGATTCAAATGCAGGACCTTTTTGCTGAAAAGGAAGTGTTACTAAGTGCAGCACCACTGAATTAAAACAGGCTTGCAGCTATTGCTTGGTGTGGATGTTTTTATCACAGATCAGGAACAATATGTGCTGCAGCTGTAATTGATGGTGTGTTCCTCAGAGCTGTTGAAAAAGTCCAGGGGTTCTGCAGTACTGCAAAAGCCCATTGTCAATGTTTAATTATAGTAAAATGACATGCGTCAATCTAAATGGTTCCTTTTATAACTGTTCCAGTAAAATCAGTGCATTCAGACTGTAAACACAAGGACAAACTGTAAAGAAGTGGATAACTGTGGTGGAGAAGAAAAGGAAGACAGAAAGCGTAGAAAATCCATTGACATGTCCTTAAAATGTCTCAGAGCACGTCAGAGTTGATAATTAAGTCCATTTTCTATATTCACTTGTGTAATGATTCACATTACTGCCAAAATATTACATCCTAAATCTGGAGCAAATGCTTACCTGTCATGGCAGGCTTGTGTCTGATTAAGAAAAGGAGAGGAGATGATATGAGGTGGGAGCTGAGGGAGGAGAAGAGGCGGAAACCAAGCTGCCATGTTGATTACAGAAGCCGAGTCTGAGAGGAGACGGGAAGCTATGGTGATGCTCAGCACAGGAGGGAGCGTCCTGTGGAAGCTGTGAAACACCACAGCAATAATGTCTGGGATGATGGAAAGGAAGCAGGTTTCCCCCTTACCCAAAACTGACACCTTTAGAGATGACTTACGTTTAAAAAGTTCAAAGTCATTCTATACTAGGGTCTAAATACTGCAAACACTGTACATCGATGAAATGTTTTGTTCCTACTTTTTAGTAAGATTTAAATTTCATGTGGTTTATACATGTCCTCTTGGAGTAAATGTATTTGTTGAGATGCTGACACAATGAACTCTTAGCTTTGAATTTGATAACATTGCTTAAATAGCAAGAACAAATGTTTTACAAACGTAGGCAGTTTGCAAAACAGAGCATGGCATGGTGCTGGTGGGTCGTTCTCTCCTATTCGGGACCTGGTTCAGCAGAACTGGGTCCAATTCTGTACCCAAGTCCTGTCCTCGAGAGTTAACATTCTGCAATTTTTAGATGTATGCCTGCTCCAATACATCTGAATCTACGAGTTTTATTCCTTTAACAGAGGTTATTTAGTTCTTCCAGGACATTAAAATGAGCCATTTATTTGATTGGGTTCCTCTGCTTTAATGAGTCTAAGTGGGTATATTTGCTGGTAATCTTTCATGGACCAGGAAATCTTGGTGTTTCTGGAAATGCATTCCTTCCTGAATTTCCTATCTACAAGGTGTTCTGGCAGTGCCAATTCATCCATCACGTACCATTACACATTTTACCAGATTATTTAAATGTTTACAGCAATCAGTCACATTTTATGTTAATTTATGGCACACATCACCCCAGTGACCCAGGGAGAGGAATTTATGGTGAGAAAATTTTGTCCGGACTGATTTAAGATTTACGTTGGCCTATAGGTATTGTTTAAGTTGGAAGATTCTTATAGCTCACCACCAGAGGCATCAAAAGCACTGCTGTTGCTAAATGATAAAGTTGATCCATGATTAAAGTTTGATATGGAATTTAAATGTCAGAGTATTAAAAAAGAGGATCATTTAATGCTAGCTTTGGACAAAACATTTGGCTCTTTTCCTCTTTAATCTTGCCCGGGATCGGTGAGTGACGTTCTCCGTGAGCGACCTGCAGCGACCGCGTGCTGCTAAAACGAAACAACAACAAAGCGTGTTGACGTCACAGATCACAGAGTTTAATCTCATACAAAGCAATCAACAACAAAGCTGCAGAGGAACAGAGACATGCATTTTTCTCATCAAAATAAAGACACACAAGGGGAAGACAGACGAACACAGAGACAGACAAAGGCGCCCACGTGGAGAAAAGATGAAAAAACTCTGCGACTCTCCGGTGCTGACCTGAAATTTTAACCAAAGAGGCGTTTCCCCATTTAATATATGTCAAGAAGGCATTCCGTTGTCCGACCAATCAGAGCCCTGTCTCGGCCCCCCAGAGAACCCCGGAAACTCCCCTTCCCACAGCTCAGCTTCCAAGGTGATCTGCTTTTTGTCCAAGCGAAAGGGGGGGCCACTCCGTGTCCCTCTCCGCCTGATACGGGAGAGGCGCCAAGAAGTCTCCAACCCCTTTCGGACTGTAAATTTTATTGCTGTGTCTGTCAAAAGGGGGAGGAAAACAGGCCCTGCTTTGTCTGCTTTCCGCATCTCAGACGAGACCTGTTCCAAATAGAAGTATTGTATATAACTGTTACACATGTCGTATATTGGCTATATTAAACACCAAAAAATAATCATTTTTCTTAACAAGAGGATTCCACATGCAGTGTGGCTTCAATTTCCCATCTCACCACCTGTGTCGCCAGTTTCCCCAATCTCCAAAACAAGCACATATATGTATAAAAGACACAGAAATGGGTTAAAGATTGCATTTGCAACTACACATACTCCCATCAAATTATTGTGACGTGACATTTTTGAACAATCTAGGTTTTCTGAGTTGATAAAGAGTTTCTGGGAAGAATAGGCTGAGATGTATTTCTTCTGTAGCAGCTGGGCGAAGCCACTGGGTGAAACTAAGGCAAGGGGCTCGCTCATTCTGGGAACACTGGGAGTTAGAGGAGCTTCCCCTTCATATTGATAGGAATCAGCTGATGTGGGTGGGCATCTGGTCAAAAGGCTTTCTGGTCAGATGGAATGACACACACAGAACTCCTTTGAAAGTTTTCTAGTCACATACCACCTAGAAAACTTTACCACTAGAGACAAAAGACACTGGGGCAAACCAAACATTAACTGCAGAGATTATGCAATATAATGTATTATTATATTCAATCTATTCTAGGAACATTCAGGCACCTCTAAAACGAACTAAAAATGATTGCGGACGAAATCGACATCAGGCATGTCAGAAAATGAAATTGTACAAATGGGTACAGTTACATTTCAGAACTTATAAAAAGTAGTGCCTGGGAAAAAAAATATGGCAAAGTTTAGCTTGTTGGCCCCTAAAACAAATTAATGCTAAGCACATTTTAATGTTTCCTTTTTCCTTTGTCTAATGACAACCATAAAAGAGTGCAGATGTTGAGCAATTAAATTTTCTTTCAGAAGTGTGCCAAAGGGATAACCAGTGTTATAAAAAAAAGCTTGACACAAAGAGCTCATAAGCAAGCCTTTAATATATGACAACTTCTTAATGAAAAAATAATTGGTGCATGAATTATTCTACTGGAATATCACAAATGGTACTGTTTAGAACACCTTTAAATAAGATTGTGTTTTTTTTTTTTTTTTAGTTATGCAAAGGTATTATTTGGCAAATTGCTGTTCATCTCTAATAAGACTTTAAATACTGCCGTTTTATGAAATGATGAAGTGTCTGAAACTTAAGGGAACAACATAATAAAACTTCAAAGAATTGAAGAATTTTAAAGAATATTCAGGTTTTCTAAGTTTTTCCACTGCTATATCAAGTATAGCATTAAGTTGCCACATTTGACCACACACAATCGTCTTGAAACCATTGACCTTTGTTGTTTTTTTCCAAAAGGTTTGAGTCTGATTAGTTGTGAGTCATAAAACTTCATGAGCACATCTCTGTTCAATCACAAGGCCAACACACAGACACACCGGACAAGTAGGCATGGCTTCCAACAGAGGATGCTGGACAACTCCACCCAGGTTGTCTTTTTGTGTTCTCTGGTTGCTTGGTGAGTGATACATTGATAACCTCAAATAATAATAATAAAAAAGTAGCATAAATCTGATATTAATCCTTTCTTCGTTCAACAAATCCAATGACCTCAATAAGTTATTAAATACTTAAATTAAGTTAAGATGTAACTGGAAAAGTTGCATCTTTCTTTATGCACACAATCCTATTGGATTGCAACAAATGTTTATGCACACAATCTTGTTGGAGAAAAATGTACAATCAAACAAATAAACTCACATTTATCTTAGTTTAAGTGAGAAAAACATAATCATAATTTAAGTGAGGCAAACATAAGCATACACTGTCTGGCAGACAGGTAACCACACCCATGACTTCTGGCACTACACTGCCTCTTGTCAGCAAATAATCTAACTATCAAATAGAATCAAACAAAATAAATTATTTTGATTGCAATATAAAACACTCAGGAAAGGCAACAATGCACAACTTACACTCTCATCCCAATAGTCACTTAAGAAGACACCAAATCTTGGACGAACAAGAAATTGCAGTATTCTGAGAAAATGTCTGCATGTTCAGGAAGAATATGCAAACAGCCCAGAGAGAAGGACGGAGGCAAGACCAAAATATATACTAGACATATGGCCTACATATTAAGACTTTGGACCAGTCATTTGTTAGATTCCTTAACTGGTTTGGAGATTTTGTTTTCATATCATTTGGGTTTATGTGATGTCTCAGTTATTGTAGATGTCTATACTATTACTGGTATTATTCATTACTATTTGACTTGTAACACAGGCATATGCTAGTCACAATTGGCAATATGTGAACATGCAATTGCACATTAAATGCATGGATTATATTAGAAATTGAACTTTAACTTAATGTAGTCATTCTGGTAAAACAAAAAAACAAAAAAACGTTGCACTCAAATCTGTCTGTGTGCATTTGTTTTTAATGTCAAACTGATCTAGTAATTGTTTCTTACATGTTTTTGCTCCCACCATCTTGAGTTAGGATTAATCAATACTAAGATTCTGTTGATTAATCTAATTAATAAAGGTTATGAATAAGTCTCTAATTGTATTGTTGTAACTTGCCCCAAAACATATCCTGAACAATGTAAAGCGCATCTGTTCTTTTCCAAAGAGACATGTTGTGGTAGCACTGTGATTACACTTCTTTTTGCAGCATTCTTTGTTGAGTTTAAATTTACACTTGTCACATCAGGAACAGAGCAGGTGAGGGAGTTCTGTGTGGGTTGTTTATGTCACACAGTGGAAATTGTTCATTTTGCTTGCTAATTGCATTTTATGAGTTGTAATTTGTTTTGCATAATTGGTCTTGCATGATTTGTGTAGTCATTTCTGAAGGAATTTCAGTCCACTGTGGACATGTTGCACTAACATGAATTTTAGTGTGAATTAAATGGGAGACAGGACAGATGACAACTGTGTTTAGTTACCCAGTCTTCAGGAAGTGGACAAACCTGCTGCCAGAACAACAAGATCATTGCTATACTGAAGAAAAGCATATTCTTTGAGAAGAAAAATAGTAAGGGGTAGAAGAAGAGTGAAAAGTGAGGCCATGAACTGATCAGCTGGAGGTGTGAGAAAACAAAGATGTGGGCGAGCCTTACAGCAGTGGAGAAATGGTCAAAAGAGAAGGACAAACCCTCTATGGATGAGAACGCAGACCCCAGCGATGGCTCACGAGGCCAGCGATCGGGTCTGGGGTCTTTTACTGAACAGTAAAAAACACTGGACTGTCATGATTCATGTTCTGTCCTGTCCATGCTGTGCGTAAACACTCATTCAGTTCACCTGCCACGCCTACTGATTGCTTACCTGTTCCACCTGGTCCCTGCCCTACTTAAACTCCTCTCAGCCTCTGCCTCCTTGCCAGATTATCAACAGCCATGAGCCAGTAGAGATCCAACGTTTCCTTCCAAGCCTTCAGTGTTTCTTCGACCCTTTCCTGTCCACGGATTGACACCCCCTGCCAAGCCCTTCACGGATCCCCACTGTTCTGGATTTCTGGACCCTGACCCAAGCTTTGCCTCACGACCACCGACTATTGCCTGCCCCTCAAGCTAAGTTTGCTCTCTCTGCTCTCCCGTGTATGACCTCTGCCTGATTATCGTCTTAGTCCCTTCCTGGGTGTTGCCTGTTGGATCTCCTTGTGGAGTATTTCATTGGTTCCACAGCATCCTGTTCTTCCTGGGTTCTCTGCTCCACCCGTCCATTGCACTACAGGTCAGTTAAGCTGAACATTTCTAAGTTACCCCTCTATCAGTGCATCACCAGCCTTCTCTCCTCTCTTCTCAGTGCTGTGTTTGATGACCATATCCTGAGCCGCAACCAGTATCTGAAACTTTAATTAAACTTTTTTTCCTTTGCAACTCCTGTGTGTGGTTGAATTTCTGGGTCTCCACCGAGTGTCCTTACACTGGACAGTGCTTCTGTAAAAAAAAATACAGAAAGACTGTTCAGTTATGAGTTTGGCATTGTTGGCAGTATTGTCTATTTTAGTTTTTTTTTTTTTTTTTTACATTAAAGAGGAAACTAGCAAAAAAGGAAAGCTCTAAGACATTTCATGAATATTTTTTTCCCCCCGTCTCTCTGACTCATAATATGAGGTTTAATAGAAAATTCACATGCACATGAATACAATTCCTGGGCCGTTTGTGGCTTGTATGTTACTCCTACTTACACAATCAAAGAATATTTAATTTTTACACCTTAAGGTTTGTTAATTATTGTTGTGTTTTGGTGGAAGTCTGGGAGTGCTATTGCGAAAAACATTCTAGTAAATGTCTATTGGTTGAAGATAAGAGGCTAGAAAGTCTCTGCTCATTTGTTTGATCTTCACCTCGACATAGATTTGCACTGACTCTTAATAATAATAATGAATAAAGAGCATTGCACATCAATAACTGCAACACAAAATGCATATTAAGTATCAAATATGGGACAATTTCATGTTTTAAGCGACTGTATTGTGTTTGACTTCTGCCAGGTCATCATTATTGTAGAGAGTGTGGCCGCTCATTTAGGACCAGGGAAAGTTTGGCAGGAAAGTGATGGTGGGGTGGTGAGGGGTGACGGAGAAATGAGACAGCACTCCCACTATTAACCTTGGACTGAAGCAGCAGCCGTTTAATGTCATAAGTATTTATATTTTCATCTAATGAGCTGAAAATATTCTTTCAATGCTGAATTTGTTATTAACATATTTGTTACCATTTATATTTGTTTAATTTGATGCCTGTGTGTCTTTGGGTTTTGTGTAACTTCCACTCATGATGAAAAGAGTAGTGTCATACATACACCACATAGCCGCGTCATTTAAATGCTGCACACCCACAGCTCTCTGGCCGTGCAGCACATAAATGGGATGGTAAGCTCATCAACAATTTTCTTTCATGTTATATAGGACCATGTGAACCAGTTGACCTAAAGCAGGAAGAAGACTTTAAAATGATTACTAAGTTTTTTGACACCTTTCTCATCTAAAAGCAGCAATAACCTCTTCTTTGTAAAACTCTCCTTACCTGTGCAGCACTTAGGAAATATAAAAGCAGGAGCTCTCAGGTGTTAGTGGAGGTGAATAAATTCAGGTCATCAGAGAGCATCTGAGAGAAAGATGAGTGAAATCACAGCAGGTGGGGAGTTCCGATCTTGGCTGTTTGCACTGTTGTCAGGTGATTGATCAGTGTGATTGATGAGCCAGAATGATCGTTTCCCTGCTGTGCGATGGGGCCAAACTGCAGTCTGATTAACCAGCAGAATGGAGGATGGCCAATCGCTGTGCTCCTTTCCAGCAGCGGTTAAATGCCTCTTATAGATTTTCCCGGAGCATCGTTACTCTTCAATCACTGAACTACTTCATCAAGAGGCATCAATCAGCACCCAGCAGAGCAGCCAGTAATTACAGGGGGGCGCTTCCAGCCAGTGATTTCTCCAGGGGTGAAGTCATCGTCAGCGTTTCAGTCGCCAGAACCCGGACGGAGACCATTTGATCCACTTAGAGTTGGCAGAGTATCAGAGATGGTGCGTTTTTCATGAGACAGGTGGCCTTTTTTAATACAAGTCGGACTAAATGTGGTATAAAAGGGAAGTCAGCCTCATAAAGAAAAAAAATATATATGTTGGCTTGAAGTGATGGTAAAGTCCAAAATAAGAGGCAAAGGTCAGTAAAACTCATCTTCTTCAGAACCTCAGACTCAACTTCACACTGCACACGTGTTACAGTGGCAATCCTCAAATCCTTTGCTATGAACATAAATCCATAAAAGGACAAGTTCAGTTAATATTTGTAATCTGAGGACATGTTGAAGTATCGAAAGCAAGTCCTTCAAAAATAAACATTTATATAATATAGGGTGCACATCTTCTCACCCCTCTTTATTTTGATATCACCACAATAAATCTAAAAAAAAAGCATAGAGGGTGATTTGTTAGAAAAGATTGAGCAAACACAATAATTAAGATAAAGGAACATCCCTAACAGCTCAGGGATACAATCGAGGAAAATTTTAAAGCAGGATTAAGTTACGGAACAATATCTGACGCTTTGATTGATTAAATTGTGTTCTGTTCAAAGCACTGAACAGAGCAGGTTAAATCCATCACCCAAAATGAAAACACACTGCAAGCACACCAAGATGTGGGCATTAGCGGACAGGCTGCCTAAGAGCTGTAACTGGACAGTGGCCAAGAGGACCATGGTAACTTTGAAGGACCTATGGAGATCCACAGTTCAAGTGAGGGAACCTGTTGCCAAGAAAATTATTAGTTATGTATTCTACAAATCTGCCATTTAAGGAAGATTTGAAATAAAAAATACAAAGATAACTGAAACTCTGGCCAGATAAAATCAAAATTGGGCACTAAACACCCTAAATAAACTAGTTCCACCTTTAAATACTGTGGTGATTTTGCTTTCAGAAGGAGTAAAGAGTTGTTGGAAAGTTTGACAGAGGGTAAATACAAAGAGAAATTGGTTTAAGAGGCATTAAAACTTTTGCAAGAATTAAAAGTCAACTTTTTAATGATACTGAGTTGTTGGTTGAAAACATGGCCCCAAAATGAGTGCTGCCAGCTGACAAGATTAGATTTTCTTTTCATACAACAGGGAGTGTTAGAAAACATTATGTCTGTTTCTTCCAGATTCAGAATGACACATTCTGGATATAAAATATACATTTTAAGGCAGTCCAAAGATGTGAAGATATAAGGGCACAAATGAATCAACAGACTTTAAAAGTAGGAAATAGAAAACAATAAAAATAGAACCAAAGTGTACACAACCGACATGTAATATATAGAAAAAATTTATAAGAAATCAGCCAAAGGAAATTAGATTTTTAAAACATATGCTTCTTTTTAGAGCTGAAGAGTAGAAATATTTTTCAAGTGAATAAGTAGGAAGTGTGGACTGTTGGTGAATCATCAATCTTCACTGGACAAGGAAATGATGCTGGAACTTCAGTTTGAACCACAGTTCCTAATACACAGTTCCAATAAAACAAAGAAATTTGAGGTGTAAAGAAAAACAGAAAGTTTTCAGTTATTAAGGACCTGAGCTGCATGTGAAAGAGTTGTACAGCCAGTTTTATCAGTAGTGTTGTGCAAAATACAGCTTTCTATGTTCTTAAGTTACTATGCAGGTTAGAAGAGAATAAAGTAATCCTTTATCGTCCCTTAGTGGAGGGATTCAGGTGTACCATGGAAGCAAGCAGATTGGATATCTGTTTTAGGGGGTTATGTGCCAATGAGAGCATATTACTTGAAATTTGTGCTGTGCCACATAAATAATCTTTTCTTTCATCGACTGATCAGTGGTTGAATCACTTCATTTTAAAAGTGCAAGAGAAATGATCTGGTTGAGTGTTGTAATGGGGTCGAGCATGTCTCTGGAGAGGTCATCAGAGCTGTTTGGAAGTACCTCTGCTGACTCCGCAGATCATATGGCTGTGAGGCACTGGCCCAGCCGACCTATCAAATATATATTTTTTAGGCCTTTGTATGCGCCATTCAGAGGCAATTACCATGAAACTTCAGATCACCTAAGAAAAGCCAAGAAACTGCAAATGGTTCTAGCGTGAAGGATTCTGGGTCATGAGGGTGCCAAACTTTTAAAATCATCAACAAACTTTGAAATGGAGGGATAATAATTGAGACCTCTAGGCTAATTTTGTTCTAATCATTGTGAATAAGTAGTTTGAGCTTGTAAAAATGAAAAGCATTGGCTCAAGTTATAATTTCTTACTTTCAGCATTTTTTTTCAGAAAAATAGTACTTTAGCTTATTACAAGAAACAGTCAAAACCCGAATATCAGAAATCAGAAAGCAACCTAGCATCTTGGTTCTGCCAAAAATTTAAGTGATTTAGCCACCCTTCATTCACACAGTATTTCATTTTTGTATCCAGTTTCTTCTGCTTATCTAGGATCACATCACAAGGTTAGCTGGTCAGCGAGTGAAACTACAACATCATTCTTTCAAAAAATGTTCTCCATCTTATTCTGAAAGGTTGGTGTTCCCTGCCCTGGAAGGTTCAAGGTCTTATCTGGGATTTTTTTCCTAGTGGGACTGTTGGTGTTTGTTTAAAAAATAAAAATAGGACTCATTTATACCAATGTATTAGCTGATTTTCAGATTTTACTCTGACACTACCTCACAGCATTATCAGAATCAATCAGAAAGAAAAAAAAAATCAGCTAGGAAACAGCAGAGGCCTCCAACCTAGGGGTGAGGAAAACTGATTTACATTATACTCACAATTGTGAGTATACAACTTGACAGGACAGTATGGACATCCAAACAAAAGATTTACAGTATAGTCTAGTAGTAGTAATAGTACCGTCACACAGTACAGTAGCCCATTTGTACCCTTACCTGGATAGAACACTTTTCCTTCACATAACAGAACTCTTTAACCCATCAGAACTACCAGCCACCTTAATAATGTTGCTCATGACAAATGGATCTTTTGGGATATCATTCTTTCACTCATAATCCATACCCCATGACTATGGATGAGAGTCAGAAAGTACAAAGACCAGTAACTTGTGAGTCCAGCTTTTTAGTTCAGCTCTTTCTTCCTAAAATACCACAGGAGCATTTCCACTATGGCAGACAAAGCTCTAATCATAGATCAATCTCTTTTGAACAAGATATTAACAAACATCACCTCCTCTGTCTAAGGAAGAGAATTGTCCTTTTCAACAGGTTTTTGTCATTAAAACCAAACCTGACATACAGTAGGTACTCATTAAATGTTCTTATCACAGCTTGTGATAAGAACACAAGCTGTGATAAGCTTGTGACTGTTAATACCAAAACAGTCACATCATTGAAATAGAACCATCAAACAATATCCTACCTGTACAGCACAGGAGTTATTTTATAAATGTTTCATTTTCGCATGTCGACAAACTAGTAAATACGCAGAATGGTGACAGTAACAAAGACTTTAGCTTGTTCAGTAAGTGATGTGGCATCACATTCATTTGCAGAAACATACACCTGATTAGATTCACCCCAACAAAGCTGTCTTTGACTTAAACCAGCCATTTATTTCTGTTTCATAAGACGAGAAAGAGATTGACACTTTAGAAAGATCAAGCATCTCCTTGGAATTTTCCTGGACTTTAATGCACATGAAAATTAGGAGAAGAGAGAGAGAAGTAGAGATCTTTGAGTTCTGAGTTATTCTGATGGTGTATCTTCTCCCCATCAGTCACACATGTCTGCTAATCCTCTGCAATGCTTGTTTGGGAAAAAGTAGTAGAGGGAAGAAATGAAAGAAGGGGTTGGGTCAAAAAGATGTGACTTAGAATATTTGCATTCCAGATGAAAGTTACAGAACGAGAAATGAATGCTCAATGGGCAAAGCCATTATCAGTTCGAAGGTTAGTCAAACACCGAGGGGAAAAAAAGGAGCATAAAAAGGAAGCGAGAAAGAGAAATGTAGTCATTGCTCTCAGGTTGTGTTAAGCTCAAAAGGTGAGCAGTCTTCTCGACCCATTAGAGAACTGAGAGTTATGCTCCCTCCTCCCTTTCCTCTTTATTCTTTAAGATGACAGGCTGAGTCACAGTCAGCTCCCAGATCAGAGCCTGTCAGGAAGCAACGATCCAATGGTGGCAATGATCAGAAAAGGCGCTGCTGACGGCAGGCTTTAGAGAGCAGGTCAGGTTGCTTTTGATATTCAATGCTCCGAGCATGAACTGCCAGTGGTCTGACAGTCTGATTGTCTTACGGATAATCACTTCCAGATTGCTGCTTAATGGCATCACCTGCTCCAGCCCTGCCACCTCAAAGCGTGATGTGCAGTTAATTTACATGCTGATGTCTTGATTTTTTCCCCCCCTTTTCATTGGTGAAGGATTTGCTCTCACATGCCTCAGACTAAATATAACTGCACTTTTTGACATTTGTTCTTACAACACTATTGGGTTCCAGGTTTACAAGAACACTTTAATCACATCAATGAATATACATATTTTGTTCTTTCATGAGAAAATGCTAGACCTATGGCCTCTAACATTTCAACCTGCCAGCATGCATGGCTTGTGAAATGTGAATGGCCACAACAAAAACAAGAACAAGTCTCCCCAGGGGTGTTTTGATGTTTTTTACAGACTGAAAATGTGAATTCAAAGCTTTCTAAGGAGATCAAACACATAAATTAAAACATGGAAAAGATTTGGCCATTTGAATGTTGGCACGTCAATGCAAACAAGATCAGAGAGAAAACTGCTCTCAAAATATCAGAAGAATTATCCCCTTATTTGATGTGAACCAGGTAACCTTTAGTTACCTGGGTGTGTTAAAGGATGATCATTTACATTACTTTGCAATAGCCTGCATTGACTGTCAACAGGTATAGCTAGGAAGGTCTGCAGACAAATTAAGTTTTTGCTAGCCTATCTATTTAGAAATGTGCTGCCTAGTTCCAGAACAGGTCTTGCAACAGTATAATGACTCAAAACACACATCTAAAACCTAATACCTGAGGTTGATGAGGTGCAGTTTACCCACAAGGAGTGGGCCAAAAATACTTGAAGACAGGTACAGAAGTTTCATTGGCAATTATATAAATTGCTTGACTGCAGTGACTTCCTCAAAAGATTGCGAAACAAAATATCACGCTACAGGTACCATTATTTTTGTCTAGTTCTTTTTGATTAGTTAACTATTATTATTTTTTTCAATGTATTACTTTTGACAGTTGATTTTAGTGACCATTGTGAGCTTTTCTTTCATTGGATAGGCAGTATTACGCATTGCCCATGCATACAAAAGTATTTTTATTTAGGGTTATTTAACGTCGTGATGAATGGGATTTTCAGTATTTAGTCACTAATCAGAGTTGATCAAGTTAAACAAATTCTGCCAATTCTGAATTCTAGCTGATTGGTGGATTTTTGCTGCATAATAAACAGTTATGTGCATATTAAACAGTTCCTGATACTGAAAGATAACATGAGTGGTTAAAATAGCTTGATAGGTTTATTTTTGGTTGTTAGTGTTTTAATCTACAAATGAAAGCTGAGAGAACTCAGGGTTATTAGCTTTTCTCCACCTTGCATTACTTTAAAGCCTAACCAACTACTTCCCCATATGTATGACAGAGACATTTGAAAAAAGTTGCATATTGATAAACTCTCAATTACTACATCTTGGTCAGTCAATAGTGAAAAATTCCTGCCCATTGTGAGCCAAGATACAATGGTCCTGTTTATTTCATCAAATGAAAAATAGCTCCTGATTGTTTCCTGATAAGGCCAGCCAAAGGGAGACATTTGGGTTTGCTTGAGGTTCTCTTCCACCGGTTGCTGTGGTAACCATGATAAGCCCTGCTGCCTCTTGACCAGTGTGCCACTCAGGAGCACTTCCATCATTATCACAAAGGTGTTTTCATTGCAAAGAGTATTGTAAGGGGATGGCGGCTGGCTGTCTAGCCCCTACTTCTGTTCTTTCTTATAACTATTGTGTGAAGGCCAAACAGAGTCCCCTTTAAAATGAATAGAAGCTAATCAAGTTGACAAAGAAAATCTAAATGCCATGCAGTATAAAACACATTTAACTGCCAAAAAGGATCAATTTGGATGTTTAAATTATGCACTGAGAAATATATTAACTAAACAGCCTATAGAAGTTGGAAATTGTAGATTTTCATTTTTGCTCAAGTAGATATCACAGTGGTTTGGTGACATTAAGTTTTAGAAACCTGTTTTGCATTCAACATACAGTTAGCCTGTCTGCAGACCGACTATGTTTTGCACAGCCAATGTTTAAAGTCAGCATTTGTTCTGCAAGTTCTGGGACAAATAGAGGATTACGCACAAGCTGTTCACCACTGAATCAGCTAAAGTGTACTCCCAGTGACAGGGTAATAAACACGAGCCAACCCAACAAAGCCAGAGACTAAGCAATGCTGGAAAGGTATATGGGAAAGAACAAGCATCACATAGCATTGACGCACAAAGGTTAATAGACCTTAGTGCAGACCACACAAATTTTCTTGAGCAAAGTCCAGTGAAGGTATGAAGAATTGCATAGCATCAGGCCTGGACATAATCTTTGCCTTCTTACTCAAGAAGTTGACTTCTTTCTATGGGTGCCTATAGCAGCACAAATAAACCAATTGTTGAAGAATGGGACCCACCCTGAAGGGCTGACAGAGGGCCAAATATTCCTGATAATGAAAGAATGTCAAATGGGAACAATAGTAACCATATATCAGCCAATAACCTGCCTCTCCACAACATAGACACTGCTATCTGACATCATAGCAGCTGACATAAATGAGTCCATGGATCAATACATGACAGAGGCACAGAAAGGCATTATTTAAAAAATACTAGATGAGCCAAGCACCAGATAGTGTTTGACAGAACAGTTACAGTACATGAGACAGCCAGAAAACCATACCAGTGTACTGCCTGGATTGATCGCAAGAAATCCTATGACTCAATGCCACACACATGGATCCTGGAATGCCTAAAGCTGTAGAACTCTTCAAGCATTCTTCAAGCCAATTGCGAAGGCTTCATCAAATGTGGACTATACCAAGGAGAGCTTCTGTCACCACTGTTGTTCTGCATGGGACTGAACTCATCAGCCAAATCACAAGCAAGCATGGCTATGGAAACTGACTCAGAAATGGTGCCTCTCTCATGGATGACATGAAGCTGTATGCTAAGAGTGAATGAGAATTGACCTCACTGATCCACACCACCGCAATCTACAGCAGAGATATCAAAATGTCGTTCAGGCTGGAGAAATATGACTGTATGGGAACAAAGAGAGGGAAGTTAATCCACTCAGAGAGAACACAATAAATGTTGAGGAGAATTATAAGTATCTTGGAATACTACAGGCAAATGGAAAAAAAAGAGGTCACAATGAAGTAAGTTCTGAGAAGTCAGCTCATTGGCTAGGACAAGGTAAAAACAGCTATGTTTACAGAGGCCTCCCAATGAACCATCATTTAATTCAGGTGTGTTATGGTCTATACGGTCTGGTTTATACGATCAGATTACACAGTAGATTTATTTTAAAAGATTTTGAAATTATTTATTAAAGTACCTTTAGAGGACATTGTTGTGAATTGTCAATATGTAACAAATGGAATTTTTTACTGAAAGGGCGATCACTGACCAGACCAGCACTTCAGCCGCCAACAATCATCCCACTCTGACGCTCCCTTAAATCAACTTTCTTTCTGATTCTTAAAGTCCAATTTTATTTGTTCATATTAAAAGCCTCTTTCCAATAATTCTTTTATTGTCAAACAAATTTTTCATTGATACTCACTGGTCAGCAACAGTAGTTCAATTCCTTGGCAATAAAATATAGAATCAAATAATTGTACAGTATTTAGTAAAGATGGGCAGCTAAAAGTTAAACTAAGCATCAGTTCAATAATGGTGTACTACAATATAATTGCATAATCAAGTGTGGGTATATTACAGTAAATAAATGTGTTCAACTTTAATTACATGTGAACATTCAGTTTGTGTCTTCTGATGATGATTTGTAGCTACTTCTTCACCATTAGTGACCATGCACTCTGAGAGAGAACTCCTCTGGAGGAGATTTTGTTAAACTGGGTCTTAAATATGATGCAACAGAAGCACTTTTGGCTTTACAGTGTGTTTACATTTTATACTTACTATTGGTATCCAGCATAGCTAGACGTGCAGTGGGGTGAGGGGGATTGATTCCTGTGTCCCTGGTTCTGTTCATTTTCTACAGATAAAAAAAACTCCTTTAGAGATCTGTTTGAGACAAAACTTGAATTTTTTAATGTAGAACTGGAAGCCAACACTGAAAATAAAGGACACTTGGGTAGTGAAAATATGTTATGGTTTTAAAGGCCAAAAAGTACTACGAAGGGTGGGGGCAAGTTTCTCATTTTAAAAGGTCATTTTGAGAGATTAAGAAAATGTATATTTAACACAAACCTGACCCTGAACTTAAAACATTATAGCCCTCAAACAGAAAGTGACAAAATGTCTGTTGGTCCGAGATGCTAATTGGTCCTAAAAAAAAGAAAAAAGACCTGAACATGCTCACACTGGCTGACCCCTAGCGCACGTTTGTTTCCTATTAGTTTTAATTGACTCTGTCTCCCTTCATGTGTCGACCTCCACTCAACCCTTCTTCTTCCGCCCTGACAACGTCTGTCTCCAGATTTCTGTAGCGACGTCTGCTGCCTGCAGTGGGGTGAAAGAGCAGCAGCGGCAGCAGGAGGTCCGTAGTTCGGCTCGGTGGATGGAAGGTGACTCGTCAGGCTCAGTAGATAGTGGCGTACGACGGCTGTCGGGACGCCTGACCTCCTGCTACCCTGGACATGACAGAGCGGATGCCTGAGTGTCAGCTTAACCACTTTGCCTGTCATGTCTGTCATGCCCAGTGATACAGGAAGTCATGTTTTATGAGTGGATTTTGAGCAATTGAAGCATTATTTATATTGTATCTCTTCTATAGAAAAGAAAGGAAGTGAGAACATCCTGTTTAAACTTTTTCCACTGCTGTGTGGTGCTGCCGCCATCCCTGGGATGAAGCTTAATGGCAGGTTAGTCTGCAACTCATAAAGGTTTTATGTGCAGAAGATGAGCTTAGAAAGAAGGGCAGGAGCCTCAAACCAAGTTTGTTTTCTCAGCCATGTGAGGACATAAACTTTATAATCCCCTTGAATTTCATTAATGTTCTGATCAATGCCCAATAATCATTAGAGATGCACCGATCCGATATTAAAATCTGTATTGGTCCCAACCTTGAAAAAAATTCCACATCTGGTATTGGTGACAATGTGCATGATCCGTAAGGGCAGATCTGTTCTGTTTAATTTTATGTTTTATGCTCCGAGCAACATCATGCTTCATTATTTATTTTGCACTACATTTAGAATTCCTAGTTGGATTTTCTGAACTATTTGAAAGAAGCTTTGTTGCAATTTTGTCAGTTTCAGTTTCTGTATAATTTATTTAACAGAAATAATAATGACTGAACATCAATTCGCTCTGTCAGTTTTTGCATTGACTGAACAAATTAAGTGATGTTTTTACATGTTTTATCAGGCTTGTGAAGTTATTGCTGCAACTGTACTGTACTGGTGCAGAATTATAAAATAAAATTGTAATTCAGTACAATTATGTCTGGGTTTTAACCTAAACAAACATTTTAAGTCAATTTTAAGTCATTTTAAGTAAGTATTTTCAAATACTTACAATATCAGCATAAGCAAAACCTTGGCATTGGCAGGGTTTTAGTATTAGCAGAAAGGATAAACAGCTACCAAGGAAGATCGAATAACAGACAAAAATGAATGAGCTCACACTGCCGGAGTAAAGAGACCCTTTACCCAAAACACAACCTGTGAATCTAATATCTTCAGGTGACCAGTTCAGGGCCTGCTCTGGGTAAAAAAAATGAAGGCACAACACAGCAAAGCAGATTGATATAAACAATATTTAATTTGTTTTATTATAATTATTTAAATCTCTCTGAAACTGCACAACCTCCAAATGTGAACCATTCTGATGACCAGTGAAGCTCATTGTGTTCAACATTGCTGATGGCCAAAGAATTGTGTGGCGGCTGCTTCTGATCAACCAGTTGGAATGGGCCATGTTTGCGTCATTGCTTCATAATTTTCCTTTAAAATAGTCCAAATGTCCAATGATTGTTTGACTTCATCTTGCAGTTCATCATGCACATTTTTCCTTTTAAAAAATGTTTTAGATTTCCTTCTCATGGCCTAGGCTTCAGAGATGTATGATATACATGTTAGCTTTCAGAAATTAAAAGTGACTCTTCTTTTTACTATGGATAATGGTGTTTTAACGATGCTATTGGGAGGGTTGGAGGAGAGCTGCATTGAGCGTATACCTGAGCTGTACTGAGTGGTAGTTTATACAATACAGACTGAGGAGGCTTTATCTTTCTAATGATGAAACATTCAGTCATACTGCTGGAAATGTAAAAGCTCACATTAGAAAGTCAATTTTCTGCCCTGTTTTGAAATATTAACATGGAACCAAAGGAGTTAACTTATGCTGAGAAGCTAATGTTTGCCACCCCTACAGGGAAATTAGGAAGAAAAGATTATTCTAGAAATCATCAACACTTTGTTTCAAATATACATTTAAATTCCCCTCTAAGTGGCTAATTTATACCGACTGTTAGAATCTTATTTTCTGGAAAGAAAAGAGGCTCTAGGGCTCAGTTCACTAACAAGAGAGGTTACAATGTTTTCAAAAAGTCAACCATAACTGCAGACAAGGTTGAGGTTTCTTTCAGATGAAAAAGAAAAGTTGTATGCAGTACTTGCTGATTTGTTGCACAATATAGTACATCATAAACATGTTGACTGTATTGGTATGGTATGAAGTTCTCCAGAGACACTTTCATGACACTTTCATACAGGTCATCTGCAAAATCTCAAGTACTCAGAATCGGCTTTCATCAACTCTAGTTGTATCATAGTCCTCCATGATTGCTGTAATCAAAATCTCCTGTTGACTACTTAATTATACTTACCTCTTGCTAATCCCCAGTGTCTAAGTGCTTTAGAAAATGTTGGAATTCACTTTGCTCACAGTACTTTCTGCTTTCATGAGAAGAGCCATTTATCCAACTTTCCTGGCCTACCAAACAGCTTGTGGTGCCCTGCTCCCCAAACCATCTGGAGAAACTTCTGACACACAAGAAAAAGAGAATGCTTCCCTTTACTCACCAGTGCCACCTGCCTATCTGCTTGCCATTGCAATATTGTCTATTTACCACCCACTCAGCTGATCCTCTGCCCCTCTGGAATTTCAAGCCAGAAACCTGCATCAACCAAGTAAGGGCAGAGACATACCTGTAGCACCCAGTGGAGCATTGCTAACTCTGTCTAGATTAAGAATACAATGTTAGAGAAGAGTTTGCAGAATCAATGTGGTGGATAATATATTCTTAATTTCCAAGGTGTCTTGTGTTGTTTTGCAGAAAGATTTCCTTCTGTGTCATTGTATATGATGAATCGTGTTAACCATAACAAAAGGATAAAATGGAAATGTTTGCCAGGCAAGTTCCACATTCCTCTGAGTTTAAACTGGAAGGACGTCTGTTTTATTCGAAAACCTCCGTGTGATTGATGAAACATCAGGGGGATAAATCTGTCGCTACTGTCATTACTGAGCCCGTCAGCTCGACTTTGAACGCAACACGGCACAACCTGCCAAGGAGAAATGCTAATTAGACTAATTACACAACATAGATGTTAGCCTCTGCGTGATGGGAAGCACAAATGGATGTGGATAGAGGTGCCACTTTGGCATCCATAATTGCATGTTACCATTTTGCAGCAGATGAGTGCATTAGATGGAGAATTGTTCGAAGGTACCTGGCCACTGCACTGAGGTCTCTTCCATAAAAACCATTAGCTTCTGCATGAAATGGACTGAGAGCTCCCGTTAAAATCAGGAGCCGCTTTCTCCTGCTGACCCTGAATGCAGCCAGTGAATGCTGAGGGCTGTAGATGAGGACAGTAATTACATGACAACCTTTAAATAACTGCAGCCTATAGGTGCCATTTGATAATGTGTCTGTGCTGATTTGTCTGGAAGAACATGGCCTGTGTGTGTTTGTGTGGTCCAAAACACTGCAGAGCAGTAATTTATAACAGCAGTTTGGCAGAAGAGACAGAAGGGAGTGTTTTATCATTGCTGTTAGGTGGAAGCTGTTTTTCTGCAGATATGGTAACATATATAAGTGGAGTCCAGGTGGAGAAACACATTTTTCTCTGTGAAAATCTCACCTTTAATTGGATAAGTAGGTTTCTTTTTATAGATGTGGAACAGAAACTCTGGGTTAAAGATAAAAACTTTTCATAAGCATGAAATAAATGTCTTAATATTTCTCATTTTTGCACAGTTCATTTGAATGTTTATCAGCAAATGCAAGATCATCAGTCACTGATACTAAACACCTAAAGGAATGGAAAAGAAACAATATATCTTGTCCTATATTGTTTTTTTTTACTTTCTTCTTTGTTACCTATTTGCAAGGTTAATTAACTCATGTATTCATAGTTACATTCATAAAACAAATTAACTTTGTACTGTTAATCACAGTGGAAGAAGCCTTATGATTTGGTCTCAGAAGGACTTAGGCTTTATCACCGAGTTTCACTTTTCTTTCTAGCTTCAGAGAAGCTATTTGTTTAACATCTGAACCTTTGCCCAAAATGGGTCTCCTAGCAAACAACTATCACATGCTCACCAACAAACAGTTTTACAGTGACCCAGTCAAAGCTCAAATCTCACATCTCAACCTGACTGAAAAGGTTGAAATGTACCTTAAGAAGAACTGTTAAAAAAATAAATGTGTGCGAACTTCAATAAACTAAACAGATGTTTTACAGAGGAGGGGAAAATATCCCCACATCAATGTGAGTGATAGCTACAGGGTTAATAACTTCTATCCAGGTTATTGCTGCTAAAGGTGGTTCGACCAATTGTTGGAGCATGGAATAAGACTTATTGTACTGCACTTAGATTTTTCATTTTGCCTTCCTCTTCTTGAATAAATGGGTCCAGAATCTGTTGTGTATTCTTGTACGCTTATAGATAAACAGAAATAATTTGAGTCATTTTTATTATGTCCTTCTATAAAACACTCTGGAACTGAGAGAGAGAATGTGTTCGGTTTTAAAATGGCTGCACAGATTTGTCTTCACACACTTAGGCTGTAGTTGTTGAGTTGGTTTGTTGATTTTGTAATTTGTCATCCAAAACAAATTGCACTGCAATGTTGACCCTGCTGTAAGTGTATCATCAGTAAATGTGAAACTGAACCAAAATCTGTACACATTATTGCCAAGGATGGTTGCACACACTGGGGATTTTCCTTGTTTACTGAAGCCTATTATATTTACAGAATTAACAAGACAATTTAGCAACATTAACAGATAACTAAAACAAAACCAAAAACAAAGATGCCTTTGTATCATATTAGAGACTGATTCAATTTTGCAGTTTTTCTTAAGACTTTGTGCAAGAGAAAGCACAAACTTTGAGCAAATAAAATGTTGTGTAAGTCATTGTAAAGTGCTAAATATATGGGTGCGTACATTTAAAGTTGTTAAAAATGCATTTGCATGGTTTCTACAATGTTGTTTTTGCTTACATGATAACGTTAAATATATGTGAAGTGTATTTTTGCTAGTTGAGTTTGCTCAGATATGAAGACACTTCAATTTTTGTTAAAAAAATATAATTTTAAAATAAAATAAAATGTCTAAGTAAGAAATTGTTACAGTTTGGAACACTATAAATCAATGTTAACTTCATGCTCCAGTGTGAGGGAATTTTTTTAATAAATCACATTGTCTATTAATTTTCCTAACATACAGCAGAGCATTTTTTAGATTCAGCATTAGGAGTTAATGATCCAATTGCTCTAACTTATTTACTCCTTAAAATGCTTGTCATAGAATGGTGAGAATGGATCAGTCTCACCCTAGAGCGACCTCTTCCTATCTGCTATGACTGGTGGGCAGACAACAACAACATGCCATCCTTGTCGAAGATCAATGCTGCAATTTCCCGGCTGTGTGACCTCAGCGAGGGCCATCGCACGAAGGCATAAGTCAGTCAGTCTTTGTCGAAGTGACACTTTGAAGTGGCTGTTTTCACCTTGTCAGAATGGCTGCAGCAGCTGCCACTAATGCTCTCCTCCGGCTTTGACACCGGCTGATTGGTGACTCATTGAGCTCAGAGCTTTATTCGACTGTCCATCAGTGCAAAAAGCTGAAGGGTCCCTGTCTCTCTGGTTAAACCCAGTTCCCCTACGGGCCTCCAATTGCAAGGTCGCCAAGCGATCTGTGTGAGGGCGACCTTGGCGGGATGGGGTATAATATGAATACAATCATGCTGAGTGGTAAAATAATGGCGCCGTAAATTCAATAAACAACCCGGTGGAACTGACATCACCTTTCTTTCATAACGCAGCTTTCTGACAGGACAAAGTAATACAGAGCTCCCCGGAGAGTCCCTGAAAACAGTCAATTTCACTGTAAACTCTAAATGTCAGGGCGGCCATGCATGGAAATATGAAAATGGAAGCGCTGGAGAGGAGTTGCTTAACAAAGAGGAGAGAAAAGCAGCAGACGGTATCAGAAGGATTCCCCCTCGCCTCGCGTCTGAGCATCTGAGCAATGGAAACGTAACAGGAAATCAGAAAGAAGGCTTAGACTGAGACACACCAGCAAGAATGCAGAAATCACTAAAATAAGGATTTAACAATAAACTTGATTTTTTACAGTTTTATCTTTTCGGTTATGCTCTGGCTAGTATATCGCCATTATTACAGTTAAAACTAGATATTTACATACGCTGAAAGAAAAGACACTACATATTTTTTTCTCTCTGTCTGGAATTGAATCAGACCAAACTTATCTTGTTTTTGGTTAGTTAGAATTACCCAGTTGCCAGAAAACTTGGCAAAAAAATTTTTCATAGATGTTATTTTGTAAATTTCTTTGATTCAAAAGTTTACATACATTTGGTCAGTATCAGGGATGGAAACTCTGACTTGTAAATGCTAACATTCACCAGAAAATGGCAAAGTCATAATGTTACATTTGAAACACTGATCTTAGTCAGCAATAGATGAAACATTTTCCAGTGAAGACAGAAACAACTATCATAGTCTCTAGATCAAGTTTTAGTTCATAGAGTGAATATATACATGGGAATTTATTCAATTACACAGAGGATAAATGACCATGAATTATTATCTCAGTGCAATAACTTGGATACCTAATAAACTGAGACTCTTCAATAAGATTTAAAAGTGATCTCTCCCTGTAATTGTCCACTCAGATGAAAAATGATTAAGACAGCAGTACTTCCACCAACTGTCACTAGCATGATCAACCTATGTTTTACTCTAAGAGGTTTAACCAACGTACAGCAGAGCAGCTTTCCAAGTGTTATTCTGATGACAGAATCTGGCATTCAATTAAAAAGTTCATAAATCCATCTGTAATTAGTTTTATTAGAAGTAATTTCACATTTATGCTACACATTGTGGATAAAAGGGAAGTTAAAATAATCAAATCACAATTGTAATCACACCGTCTCATCCTCATTGGGCTCAGGCACAGGAAAAAAAAAGTCATCTCTGTAACCTTGGTATTATGGTTGTTACCTGCTGGAGCTGTCAATCATGGCTATGGCAATAAACTGATTTGCGTCCGCTTTCTTCAGGTTTTGGGTTGTTTACTTCACTATATCCAAGAGTTTGTTTCATAATTTTGAGGCATAAAGTGTTTTGAAAAGTAAGACCATTTTTGGTAAATGGGAAAAAAATCTATTTCCTGTCCCTTTTCAGAATCATAGAACTCAACCACGTTTCCTGCACAGATGATTTGTATATTAAGAATGTCCAATCAATCTTTTGTGTATGCTACTAATAAGAATCGCACATAAAAACGACATATTTTCTTTTTTTCCAACAAAGAAGCCAACCCTTTAGTTGCAGACATAGTCAAAGCAAGTTTTCAGACCATAATGTTACAAATACATAATCATCCACATATGGGAAGCTTTCATGTTTCAAAGAATTCAAAAGTTTTTCTGTTTTTTTTCCTTGAGAATACCACGTTTTAAAATTAGTGTTACACTCTGAAAAATTGTCTGAAAACTGATTTATTTATGTCTTACACTTTTTTTCTGGTTAGGAAATTTATTTTACAGTGGCCTATAAGGGTTGTGTTGTAGATTATATTGTTGCATTGTGGCTTTTATAGTTGTGTTTGGACTTTAGCTGCATTTTGGTGACTCCTATCCACCAAAATATTTAACCTTCAAAGGACAAATATATATAATATATATATATATATATATATACAATATAACTAATCTTTAAATTAGGGTATTTAAAGATTTTGTTTGCATGTGTGTCATTAAGTTATTAATTTAACTAAAATTACTATAACATAATTGTGTGGTGTTCTGGCTCTATTGTAGGACTGTCACTATTGCTTTCTTCCATTTTTGCTATTC
Source organism: Xiphophorus maculatus (assembly GCF_002775205.1). NCBI lineage: Eukaryota > Metazoa > Chordata > Actinopteri > Cyprinodontiformes > Poeciliidae > Xiphophorus > Xiphophorus maculatus. The sequence goes on along the minus strand of NC_036465.1, from coordinate 12,527,880 downwards.
CCCCTGCATGGTTTCCACTCGGCCATAAAACTCTCAGAAGCTGCTCACAGAAAGTCATTTAGCTTTGATGGACATCGCCTCAGATGAAGGTAAAGCTGCTCTGACATGCTTAAAGGACACTTCCCTCATGATTGCATTTACATTTAAAGGGTCACTTAAGCCGAATTAAACAACACCTATATTAACATGTCCTCATAGTTTCCCATATTCATACAGATGGCTGGAAATAAATGTACTGTTGCTCTTAAATATGTAATATCTTCAAAGGCAGCTTCAGCGAAGTCAAGGTGAATAAATTACTGAAACAAAGCTGTACAAATGATATTTCAATTACATTGATTTATTGGTTAATCTGTGTTGCTGGTGGAAAAAGACTCTACATGCTGCCAACTTTGGTTGAACAGTAAAGTTTTACTACAATACTGCAGCCCAAGTCAGCAGGACCAAATTGCGAGGAAATCTTGGCCCAATCATAGTGAAATCCCCCGATTGTTGGACAGCACCCCGATTCTGGCCAACAGTCTCTCCCCAAAGTTTACCTTTTCAAATGCCTCTTCCTGATATAAGCATGTTCAGGTCACAGTGTGTCTGCTAATGCATCTGGAGTCCATATTTGATGTATAGGTTTTTTCTTTTCTTCTTTCGGGGTGGGAGGGATTTTTAGTCAATATGCTGCCTCCACATTAAAATTATTATTTTTTGTTAATCCATTCGGGTCCAAGCTAACTTGCAAAATTAGCATTGGATCAAATAATAATCCTTCATTGATTTCAAGCAGAAATGTTGAAATCACAGGTTGAAGATTACACAGGTCTAAAATCAAACAATGGTGAGGATTACCCTTGGTATGAATATATGTTTCTTCTGGAATCAGAGGGGAACACAACAATGACAGTGGAAATTTGTGGGGTTCCACTGATTTAATTGCCCTTTAGTGTAATTATTGCACAATGATGATGCCAGACTTTGAAATCATGTTTTTTCCAAACACTCATGAGATTCAGAGCATTAAAAGCACACATTCGAGTCCATTATGAAATTACCATCCTAATTAATTCATAGAAAAAGGTTTGTGGAGGTGTATATTGTTATAGTGTGTGTAGCAGCAGGAAACAGCAAGGCAGCGATGCAGAAACTCTGCTGATGACCTCACTCACCTCAGCAACATCAGGTGTCATCGGCTTGTATGTTTTGACAGATGTGCTCCATGTTTGCATGTATCTGTGACTCCGGGAGGATCTTCTGCTATCCCACTGCTGCATTAATCCCCATGTTTTCCCTTGTAGTACTCCAGGCCGGATCATTGCAGCCCCTCTACCCTCCGTCCCTTCCTCACTCTCTCAGGGGACGCCTCCTTCACTGCGTCCAGACTTGTCAGAGCAGATTCTTGTCAAATTACCGATGTCCTGCATCGGTGTAATTGCTTGCCAAAACCACTCCACTGATGCAAATTTAAAGGGTCGTCTGTCATGGAGATAATGCCAAATTGGTTTTGAGATTTTGAGATGTCTACTCAGCATGGGTAGATAGATATGTGGGACCATCCTTGAAAAAAGAAATGAAATGAGGCTCCGTGTGGAGAATGCTGATTTGGCACTCAATATTTGAAAAGACTGATAGATCTCTCCTCCTTGCAGCTTGCTTCTCACACAGCAAATAATTGTAAAGTATATCTTCAAGGCTTGCAGTGCTTCAAAACACTTACCCACTGCAGTCAGAAGACCCCCTATCTTGTCCTATAATGTTTAGTTGCCTCAGTTAAGTAGCCATCAGTTGTGGTGAGGCTGATGGCTGGATTCCAGCTTGAATGCATAGTGACTTTTAATGATGCAGAGTAATGGCCCAAACTATCACTGGAGCCTTGTGTCTGCCGCAGGCCTCTCTGATGATGATGTCACCTGATGGGAGAGTCGAAAAGGTCCCAGTACAACACCGGATTGGTTCACTCTTGGGGAGATGGAGAGGTTGCTGCTAATTTCAGGGGGATTAAAGTCTTGAGGCTACAAAAAGTTAAGCTGAGGTTCCTTTGGGGAAAAAGTTTTCATTCCAGAGTGAGATGAATAGGTTGTAATGGTGGATTTGGTGATGAAGAGGGGTAAATTGACAATGACAGCTAGTAAGGTAATTAAAACGAGTAGGAGCAGAGCATCCTCAAGGGATGGGAAAGATCATCCTGCTCAAGAGGGAACACAAATTATTGAGTCTGAGAGAGGTCAGTCTCAAGAAACAGAATTTTCTTAACAGGGAAAGAGGGTAGTATGTAGTTTCAAGGTTTACAGTGCCATTTCTATAGCATAATCACGTTACTATTTTACCTTCAGTTGTTATAAAAATGTCATACATATCAAAAATCACTTAAGAGAAATTTGACTTTGCAATTTGACATCATGAAATTAAAACTAACTCTTTAAGAAGCTTGTACTTTTTCCAAAGCTGTATTCAGCACATCATCACAACGCTACTCCATTAGGCCATTTACAACCGTTCTTATTGCAGTGGACTGAGAAGTAGTTTGAATAATAAGCTCAGCACACCAGAACACCAGTTCCAGCAGGTGTTTGCTAATTGCTGCTGCAACTTTGGAGGAGCTGAAGGGAGGGGTGTTTTGTGAGGCGGAGGATCGGCAAAGGACTTCAGCTCCACGAAATGGGCATTTGGCTGCCTCCAAAGCTTCAAGGATTCCTCAAACATGCATGAAAGAATTGAAGTACTCCAAGTATGTTTTGATGATACAACATTATAATGCTCTAAATAGTTGATTTTATACAATACTCCACGCCCTGAGTTTTGGGTCGGGTTCGGCTCAGACTCAGGCCATAAACTAAACTCTACCATGTACCCTCCAACCCCCTTTTAACATGATTCAATTACAGCAGATGGCTTTTGGGGTATAACTCTACCAGCGTTGCAAAAACAGAGACACTGCAACTTCTTCTATCTTAGATGTTGCAAGACAGCTTTCCCAGGTTGAATGGAGAGTATCTATGAACATAATTTTTCCAACACTTTCCATTGATTCACAACTGGATTTTGATGTAGACATTGACGCAGCCTTTCTTACACGTGAAAATGCTTTGATTTCAACCATTCTGTTCTTACTCCAGGTGGATGTCTAGAGCAGTGATGTTTGCCTGCTTCAACACAGAGAAACGGGGAAACAACTAAAACATGCAAAGCAGTGTGCCTCAAGGACCAGGGTGGAAAAACAGTGGTCTAGTTATTGTCCTGCTGAAAGGCAAACCTCCAGTCTTTAGTCTCTTGTGGCCTCTAACAGGATTTTATCTAGCATTCCCTTGTAGTTTATACCATAAATCTTTATTTCACTTCTGACCAGCTTACATGTCTGCCTAGGAAAAGCAGTCCACAAAGATTGATGCTGTCACAAACCACATTTCACAGTGGGGATTGTGTATTCAGTGTGGTGTGAGGTGTTAGTCATTCACCACATTGCATGCAGACAACTCCCTCTTTGACTTTAGTTACAATACAATAACACCATAACAAAACATTTTTCACATCTGTCTTCTCTGAAATTAGATCAATCGTATACTTAAAGGGTCACTGAGACAATGAAACCACTTACATGATTTAGAAAGATGAACTACTGTTATTTCATTCTGTGTACACAAAAGCTTTTAATAATTGTTATTTCTCGTGGAATTAAATAAATGTAGACTGTCACTGTGTTCGTCTGTAGTAACTGAGTCCCATCTTGTGACTTCTTCCTCCAAAACTGCAGGTAAATTGCACAACTTTTTGCTGAAATTTACTTTGCTTTTGTGTACTCAGACTAATCGTTACGATTTTCCTTACCCTGATTCTGTCACAAGATGGCGCCGATGTTTGACCAAGTTATTACAGACAAAAACAGCGACACTCTGCATTTATAGTATTCTGAGAGAAATATTTATTATTAAAAGCTTTTGTGTACACAAAATAAAAGTTTAGTAGTTCATCTTTTAAAATTGTGTAAGTGGTCACAAGTCAAGTTAAACATGTAAATGTTTAAAACAGATTTCTAAATTGGCATAATTTCTTCATGTAAATGTCATCAACTAAGTATCAATAATAACTGTTCAGTTTAACTGTAAGAGAAGTTTACTATTATGCCTACATTTTGAAACACTCATTCAATACATGTACAAATGCGCACACACAGCAAATTAGTGGAAGTTTTTTTTTTTTTTTTTTACTACGAGCTGGGGTTTCCCTGTATAAACAGTTGTCCAGTGAGTGAGAGCGGAACCATCGAGCGCGCAGTTAAACTCACTCTCAGACAGCAGCTGGTGGCCAATCAGCTCTGAATGTTCACGTGAGCCAACATTTCAGAGGTTAATGAAATATTTTGTCATCCGCCGTCATCCCCCTGGTCTTCCCTTCATACCTTTGTCACTTCACTTCCTTTTCCTTCACAGTGAATGCTCAATGCCATCGCTGTGGGACTTAACAAGCCTGGAAAATAATTAAAATTCAACCAAATGATGAAACACTTGCAGCAAAGCGTCCTTGAAGGGTCGGCAGGGCCTGTTCTGAAAGCAGCCGGGCGAGAGGGAAAAAAGAGAGCAGCGTTTTGTGCCTTTTCTCTTCACACAGAATAATGTTAAGCTGCTGCTCCCAGCTTAAGGGCCTCTTAAATTGGAAAGGCGCTGGCCTATAGAGACATGTACCTGTCAAACAAATACCACACGCCTCTGATTCTCTCTCTGCTCCTTCTCTCCGGCTCAGTTTTAAACTCTCAGCTGGTATTCCAGTCAGACATGGGGTGCCATGGAGATAGTCGGGTTTGAGAACAGAGATGGGGATTCGCCTCTAAGAGGTATCACAGCGACACTGCTGTCAGAGGAATTAAGAGGTGAGCTCTCTGGCCCTACAGTGATCCGCTGAGAAGATGTTTCTCACGGCCCTAAGGACGGCTGTCGGAGGTGAAATATATGGTTGCAGCTCAGCGTGGATGGAGTGAAGATGAACATGTTAAAGAATGAATGGTGAGCAGACATAAAGACCAAGGTTTTATGCCTGCTCACCTTTAGAGGAAGGGAGCTGGCTTGTTGAAGAGTTCATCCTAAAGGTCACAGTCAGGAATCAAAGAAAAGGAGAAGCATCTCTCCATTTCCTTTATCTGCAGGTTTTATACAAAGATAACAAAAGGTAAATCCTTCAGAGTATGTTCTTTAACTTTTTCTTCTTTATATATTTTGATGCCACAATCGGCAGCCGTGCCCCTTACCTACAGTAATGAGGCAACTATATGTTTTTTTTGTCCTTCAACTCTCAGACAAACTCAGCTGTTTCCCTGTCAAATGGCTTCACTGAGACAAGCAACTCTGGTTCACTGGCTAATGGAGAAAATTGTGATGCCTCTTCTTTAAAAGTTGTTTTAAAACATTGGCTGGTGATTTGGCAACACTTCTTAAAAGATTCTGTAGAAATGGAGAAATGTCCAATATACTTGCAAATTAAGGCTGTAGGATTCCAAGAAAACATGTAATCACAATGCTTTTGCCTTGTGGTGATGATACTTATTTCAGTTACGCTGTATTTTCCTTGTCTCTTTTTTATTATTTATCTCTACAATTGGTCATTTTCTTTTAGGATCCCATCTACTTTTGATTAAGACCAGTTTAGACATCCATATGTCCAAATTTATTAAGAACATGAAAAAGAGCAAATCCATGACACTTGAAAAATGATGTCCAAGGAAATATTGCATCAATATCACCTCGTAGAACATTGGACCAGCTCTACACCCTCAGTAGTGTCCTGGAAAGTGTGTGGGAGTTCGCCCAACCGATCTACATGTGTTTTGTGGACTCGGAGAAGGCGTTCAACCGTGTCCCTCCAGGAACCCTGTCGGGGGTTCTCCAGGAGTATTTGGTACCGGGCTCTTTGATACGCGCTGTTAGGTCCCTGTATGACCAGTGTTAGAGTCTGATCCAAATTGCTGGCAGTAAGTCAGGCTCATTTCCAGTGAGAGTTGGACTCTGCCTAGGCTGCCCTTTGTCACCGATTCTGTTCATTACTTTCATATAATGTGAAGCAAGCCGGGATGGGGATCACTGCCTCCAAATCCGAGGCCATGGTCTTGAGCCGGAAAATAGTAGAGTGCCTTCTCCGGGTTGGGGGTTGGGGGGGGTCTTCCTGCGGAGGAGTTTAAGTATCTCGGGATCTTGTTCACAAATGAGGGAAGAAGGGAGCGGGAGGTCGACAAGCGGATTGGCACAGCGTCTGAAGTGAAGCGGGTGCTGTACCGGTCCATTGTGGTGAAGAGAGAGCTGAGTCAAAAAGCTCTCGATTTACCGGTCAATCTACGTTCCTATCCTCATCTATGGTCATGACCGAAAGAACGAGATCGTGGATACAAGCAGCCAAATTGGGTTTTCTCCACAGGATTTCTGGGCTCTCCCTTAGAGATAGGGTGAGAAGCTCCGTCATCCAGGAGGGACTCAGAGTAGAGCCACTGCTCCTTCACGTCGAGAGGAGCCAGTTGAGGTGGCTCGGGTATTTGGTTAGGATGCCTCCTGGGCGCCTCCCCGGTGAGGTGTTCCGGGTACGTCACCGGGAGGAGGCCCCGGGGAAGACCCAGTACACGCTGGAGGGACTATGTTTCTCAACTTGCCTGGGAACACCAGGGGATTTCCCCGGTAGAGCTGGAACAAATGGCTGGGGAGAGGGAAGTCTGGGCCTCCCTTCTTAAGCTGCTACCCCCGCAGACCCACAAACTGATCATCCCCATGTCACACTACGCTGATGCTGTAATAGAAGCAGTACTAAGTGAGTAATGAGTGCACTTACAGTATATGCTCTTGGGTTGCTGTTCTAAACAGGCTAGTTTATTGCTAATGGAACCCAGTAGTCTGTTTTGCTACAAGAAATAATTCAATATTTCTGTTTCAGTTGGTGCATTACTGATTTTGTCAGTGAGTGCACACTCACAGCAATTCTAGCACTAACCTTCATTAGAATCCTAATGTAAATAAAACAAATGGTAACATAACCACAGTTTCTTAAATGTTGCCTCTAAAAACCAAAGTCCGAGAATACTGTTGCAACTGGACTGTTCACATGGTTAAAGTCCTACTGTAAATTCAAGACATGGTTTCCCTTGTCTATTACTTGACAGTTCAATGTCACATTACCTTAGCTTTAGTTTGTGGTTTGAAGATGCTTCTACAGGAGGATTACGGACTATGGAGACCCAATCAGATCCCATGTGCCCATTGATGGCATTGTGATTAGTGTTGGATGTCCGTGACAAAATGGCACTCCCGATATCAGTTTACTGTCAGCCCTTATTACAATGTATGGCCATTTTTTTGTGTACAGCTTGTAAGACTGTGTTGCAGTTTATGCTCATCGTTATTAGTTATAATGGAGCAGCATATTAGCATATTAAGTTTAACATGCCACAACTACAACATGTACAAAGTGAGTGTTGCTGTCTGGTTAAACAGCTAAGAGAAACTGCAGGTTCAGAACCTCATTATCAGTGTAATAATGAGGAAATGTGGCATGTTATTTTACTGCACTTTAGCTATGTTCGTTCTAAGTATGTTAGTATCATAGATTTGATCTGTTTTAATTATCACACTAGGACTCTATATCAGCCAAAGCCTAATTTTATTTGATCGATATTGACTACAAAAAATGATGATCATGAAACCCCCTGGCACAGGCCCTACAAATATGATTTTCCTGTTGGTAAAACTCTCTCTAAAACCTTTACAGGTCTGAAAGCAGTTATGCTGTTTTTTGGTGGAACAATAATAAAAATGGAAAAAAAGTGGATTGAAAAAGTGGCTTTAAATCATCTACAAGTAGGTACCTCAGATAGGCAAAAATTACCCTCATTGTTGTTTCTCTTTCATGTTCATCTTTTATCTTTATGACGTTAGATTCTGTTTGATAACTAGCCCTTTAATCCACATGCATCTCCTGCATCTGCGCTGCGCGTATCATCCTGCACCATCTCTCGTTCCCTCCATCCCTCTGCTGGGTGTCATTCTCTCCAAGCATCATAGCTGAATCTGACATTCCACCTGACACCAGGGAATGGATCTTTTCAGTCCTCCGACACTCTCTGTTAGCATTGATTAACCAGCGAGTCATGCTACCTCTGTGAAGACAACGTTTGAAGCTTTTTATTTTTTTTACACCTCAATTATTTAGTGTCACAGCGAGGTGCATGCTCATCGCTGCCTCATGCATCATGCAAAATACCCTAGCCAAAAGCCACATCATTTTCCAGCTCTTTGTGCTTTATTTGACTTTTTTTCCTGTATGTTTACTTTCGTCAGGAGTTCTGAGACATGAGGTGAAGTTGGCATTGCAGTATGATGGGAAGCTGAGAGCTGAATTACCTCTAATGGCTGTGGCTGAGTGGAGCAAAGGACGGATTTATGGATGAAGTCATGTATTTTTCTTTCAGCAGATTTAAAGGTCTCTCTGAGAGGCCTTTAAGTGAATGCTGCTGCCTTCACAGGGTCGTTTTGTTCTCCTTGTCCAACTCCAGCTCAGTTTATTTGCGTAGAGATAAAAGAGTGATTAAAAATGTGTTATAACACCAGAGGGAACAAAAAAGCTACTGTGGTGAATAAAGACAGGGTGTGTCTGTGTAACTTTTATTAGAGATTTATTACTGGCTCAATGTTACTTTTTTATTTAAATACCTTAGAGACAATTTAATGTGTATTTTCATTCAGAAAGCAAGTAAGTTATCTATTCGCTTTAGAACAGACACAAGTTTGAAATGTGACAAACGTCTCATTAGGCAAATCTGCACTTTTTTCAAGCTCAACTTTCCATGCAACATTTGCATTTATACATTGGTATGCATGGATACTTAAACTGTTCATCCCATTCCAGTAGCAACTATGTAATGTTTCGAAGGTCTTTCCTTTAAGAATAAACTACAGAAAGGCACAGAGAAAAATGTACAGTTAACCTCGGTGGAGTCATGATGTGAAATATGATAACTCTAACCTCATTCAGCCTGTGTGAAGTGTTGTTAATGGCCCTGTCCCAAACATATTGTGTATGCGCACTAATTAGTGCTGAAATATCTCTGACTGAGAGACTGCTTGGAGTTGCCAGGGGACTCGTGTCACCTCTTGTCTCCAAGCCTCTCCCTCTTTCCACCAGCATCTCGGAGAGCAGAGCCGAACTTGTGCGAAGCCTCGGGGACAGAGCCCTAGCACGACTTGTCCTACGTGTTTTAATTGGAGTCTCTCTGTGCTCGTTACTTCACAACACTTTAATTTGGCTGTAGAGCCATGGATCAGCCCCTCTGTACGAGACAAAAATTTGATGATGCTGTCAGTAACTAATTAGCGGTGATGGCATCCTGCAGGAAATTGCATGTAGGGGCGATTAAATATGATGCATTATTAGGTTTCGCCAACCTCAGTGACCCAGTTAGTGGGGGCTGCAGTTGGGGTGGGTGGGTCTGAAGAGGCAGAGGTTTTAGACTGTGTTTCAAACCATTTTCTGGGTTTAAGCTGATGAGTTCTGTGCCCAAAACCTCTGTACTGCGAGTTCATCTAACAGCTTTTCTGTTTTGTAAGCAGCTTATCACAGATGTCCAAACACGCAAATAGCGTAGAACATCAGAAATAAAGGAGATGGAGAGATACACCAATCAGCCAATGTTCCCTTGATTGGCTCTGATCAATTACTAACAAGTGAAACTCTGGTTACTCTTCTTGCATGTCATTTGGTCAATGATTAGTTCAATCCTTTCATTTATTGTTACAGGGCATAAGCATTAAGAAGCGCATAAGAAGCCATCCTGTGACTTATGATTAATTTCTTTATATTAGGAGAAGTGATGATGTCACACCATATGTGTGTGTAGAAGAAAATTATCTATCACAGAAAGATAAAACTACACTTTCACAACAAGTGTTTCTTTTTTCCTAGAAAAAGGAAATTCACCTTAAAACCCATCATTTCACTATCATCATCAGACACAAAGAAACTGTCACTTTATGCTTGTCAGCATTTTAATCACAATTTTTTTTTTCCTCTGGTGACATCAATCTGCGCTCTATGCCTACGCTCCTCACTCCATCGCTCTTTTGTTTGTTTGTTTGTTTTCTAATTACAGACTTTTTTTGACACCTGTGCCAACTTGATGGTGGTGTGAAACCCGCCATTGATACACTGCTGCACACAGAAAGACAAGCACACTGCCTCTCATTTGCACTACACACACTTTCATCCCCTTGTGTGCAATTACTTCTTCTTTACTATTTACCTCACTTGGCACGCTATTTTTATTTTTATTTTCTCGTGGAGGCTTGCAGGTAAACAAAACGTGCATCCAAACTCACATAACTTAGATCCCTCAGCTGGTATGTTGGAGTTGAAATGTCAAAGATGCTCCAGGTGTGATGACCAAAGTATCCATGGATGAAAAAAGTTACAAGCACCCTAACAATTTGGCCAAATCAGTGTGGAAAACTTACGCTGAGCCGCTTCACTGTAAGGTTACCCCTCGTTGTGCTGGGAGGCAACAGATGGATTCAACATGTGTTTGAGAATTAAAGAAAAAGTAATGGAAGAAAAAGAGAACTCCCTTGTGTTGCTGATTGTTGTTGGGAATCAGTGTTGTTCCCTGCAGGCTCTTCCCTCTCCTCGATCTGCTTTAAGTGTTCTCATGCAACCAGGCGAGTGATGAGCGAGAACAGATGGAGACGTGCATGAGAACATCCCACAGGGGGGAAAAGGATGATCTGAGCATGGGTAAAGCTTCTATGGCCATAAGACGCACCACAGGAGGTAATACTGTAGCCTCTCAACGTCATGGTACCTTCGAGGTTCATCAGTGCATGCAGCTGAGTTGGTTGTTGATGCCTCAAAAGAGACATCTTATTTTTTTTTTTTTAGTAAACAACATTTATTTGGAGAAGAAAAGAAAGTATGTGAACAAAGAAAAATCATATGTCCCTTTTTTTTCACTTTTTTGAATTCTTTACTTTAAATTAAGAAACATGGAAAGGATGAGAAATAGAGAAATCACTTCATAGATTAATATCCATTGAACTAAGATGAAGAACATCAGTTGCGTATTATCATATTTAAAAATATATATTTTTAAATTAAACTGTTGAATGTAAACTGATATGTAAACCCTGACCTTGACCAATTTTTATCTAATTTTTGTCTCATTTATGCTTTTTTAATCATCAAACCTGGCCTAATATTCACCAGGTTCATGGTATTTAGCATAAAGCAAACAGTTCAGATAAAAGAAATCTGAATAAATAGTATTTTATATGCTGACTTTTAAAGCAAGCTTATTTAGAAAGATACTTTTGAATATGGACTGAGGAGTAAAGGACTGTAAGGCCCAGTCCATAAAAGTTTTTTTTTTTTATTATTTCACACAAAAGACAAAGTTGTCTTTGTAAAATTAATAAGATAATAGGCTAAAGGGAGTTTAAAGTAACAAAACTATTCAAATAACTGCTTGCAAAACAAGACTAACTCAAACTAACATGAGAAAGAAGAGAAACTTAAATAGTGGCTATTCAGTCCACAAAGACACATTCTTTTTTTCACTGCTATGTGTTCCTCAACTTTATATTTTTCTTTTAATTGTTTTTTTTTTAATTTGGGGCATGAAAGTACATAAAAGCAGAAACAAGATATTGAACGTTGTGCATGTCTTTTGTGCAAGAATTCTTTGGCGATTGCTTTTGCTTTGAGTTGGTATCAGATTTACTGCCTTCTTGGATATCACATCCGATTTTCCGTTTGAATTGTTTTTGTTTGTTTTGTTTTTTTCACAGTTTCTTAAAGGCCACATATGCACATGAAAAATCCACCGTTTAGCCATGAAATATATTTTATTGTGTGCTTTTAATCTCTAGGAGTGCAGAAAAGTTTAACTTGGTCTCTACCAGTGCTGCAGAGATATATTGACATCCTGTATGGGTAATATTTTTCATTATGTTCAGTTTTCTGTATTTCCTTTTTTTTCCTTTTTGAACAATTACATCACAGTATTTGCTGCAGAACTGCTAACAAGGCTAAGCAAGGTCATATGCTAATGTACTATGCTTGTACTCCATGCTAATCAGTTTCTTAAATATGCCAATTTTGTAGTCCAAATTCAAGATCACAGAAGCTACAAGTGGATAAGTCAAAATGTTGAGTTGTTGGGTGTATTAACCCACATAATTCAATACACCGTGCCCCTACTTCAGATAGAAGTGCTCCAAACAAAGAAATAGGACACGCCCAACTGATATGGGTATATTTCCAAGAAAAATACTATTTATCCAGGCACTTTGAGAAAGTTGTCCACCAGTATCAAGAAGTTTTTTCAGGAAATTTGGTCTGATTGAGGGGTCAGTTCCTTCATTCTGTTGAATCGACAGATAAATGAAACAATGAAAGCCTAAGTAGTGAATTGTGAAAAAAAAATCTTAATGTTCTTAAAATTAAATCTTTATCAGTTACAAATTTAACTAATCGATAAATTTGATTTATCCCACAGCTCTACTGCCTTGTACTCTATTTACCTGACTCTGTGGCTGAAAACTGATAGGAGAAACAGATTTCAGCTATACTTTGTCAGTCAGTACAATATTTTGTAGACCCTCTAATTTCAAATGAATCTTGATGAGAAATCCTCTAACCGACTACGAGAGAATCTGAACTCATCCGTCCAGCTTTTTCCGAGGTCAGCAGCCACCATGAAGACTAAACATTGGTATGTAAATATGCCCTGACAACTGGAAGCTATTATTAGCACACAGAGAGATTACAATGAAGATCAGCTACAATGAGAATATGACCCTTCGGACACTGTGTAGGGCAGTAGAAGTGACTGAGGTAGCAGTCCTGGGTGATAACCTCCAGGCCGTGACAGCAAGCTTTCCTCGGAAACGAGAAAACGTGGAGCGATTTTTAAGGGAAAATATAAAGCCAGACTGACCAAGATGAAGTTGCCTCAGGACACAGTGGAATAGAAGGAGATGAAGGGAGGCGAGCGAGATACATTTATATTATGTGATTAAAGAGAGAGGAGATGCTGGTCAGCGGCCGACAGACAGTGTGATTTAGTGGGAGTTGAGCGGCAGCTCTATTCTCTCTAATTGACCCCAGTTAGGATCCTTGCACCCTTTCCCTGCTCAAAAAGAGCATCTAATTGCTGCAGCTGATTGGGTCCTGATAGAATTACATCCGTCGGAGAAGGTCATTAGGCACAGATTCATCTTCCGATGTGGGGACAGGGAAAGCTACTCCTTTTATTCCGTAGGCTATCCTAACGAGCATGCCATAAGCTCTTTTATCAGACAGAAAATCCCAGTTAGAGCTAAAAGCTGTCATCAATGTGTGAGTCCACATGTGTTTGTCTTGGCATGTTGTGTGATCAAAGATTCACCGATCAATATTTCTGAGTGTGAGCAACTGTCTTTATCCTGGAGGTGAACTGACACAAAACTCTGACAGGAGCTTTAATCTGAGAGGTGAGGCAGAAGCTTCCTACTGGAACTGAACAGGAAGTGACTTTATCAGGTAAAGACATACACTGTACTGCTGTCCTTTCTGTGGAAAATTTAAATAGATAAGGATTTGGTGAGACTGTTTTCATAGTTTTTATTCTAACCTTTATTCAAGTGCAAAAGCATCAGAAAAAAACTGAGTAATTGAGTTTATTGCTGGGCTTTTTAAAGAAAAAAAATTCAATCGTGCATGTGGATTTAAATAATATATAACTGCAGTGATTAAATTTGCTTAGTTACACCAATATTCATTGATCCATGTACCACTGCTGATCTATACAAGACTGGATGCCTCCTCCACGTCTTACTGATTTCAGTGAACACAGACCAAAACGGAGCTTTGCTCAGTCTTCTTTAAATCACAGCTCTTAGCTTATGATGATATGAGGAATCACAAAGAGCCAGAATGTGTAAAAGGCTATGTACCGTGACTATATACATATGTGGCTAAACTGTCTGTACAGTGTCTTTTAGAACTTTCCACACTCTTTAGTCTTTTCCATGATTTGTCAAGTTACAACTATAAAATTCATTATATTATTTGATTGTGACATAAAAGGGTGTATAACTGTGAAATACCGTAGATATAAAATTATTCATAGCTTTATTTTTTTTTTTTTTGACAAATAGAAAAACTGATGTTTTCAGCCACTGTTCATCCAGTCAGTCTTCCTCCGAGCTGAATGAGTTTGAGCAAAAGGTGGATCAACAACTATTTCAGTGGGGATGAATATTAATGTGCACCACACAAAAAGTAAATAATTAACGCAACATGTTTTTTCCTTCAAATTCAATTATGTTCTAATTTTAAATTGATAAACTGTTGATCTACTTGAAACAGCATCCTAAAATTACATAGAGGTTTGTGGAAGGTGGCGTAAAATAAATAAATATAATATATAAATATATATAAATATAAATATATAAATACTCTTGAAGGAACTTTGTAACAATGACTGTGAGCTTTTTTTCTTAAGTTACTATCAATTTTACAATGTGTTTGTTCAATATTGATATTTTTCCCCTCTGGTTTACAGTTACTGACAAATGTTTTGGCACAGATTGTGTGTTTTACACTCTTAGTAGCCCAGTTCACATTGTTTATTTGTTGTTGTTTTTTTTACTGTTTTATGCTTAATGATCAGTTGAAAATCAAAAACATCAAACAGCTTGTCAGCCTAAAACTATTCTAAAATTATCTTCACAGAGGAGTGATAAAAAGTTTTTTTTTTTGCTGTTTTTTTTTCTGACGGATTATCCTTTAAAATGTTTGAAACATCTGAAGAAGAAAAGTGTGAAACTTGTGTGGTGGCAGCAGAAAAGCATCCTGATGCAGTCCATGTGTAACGTTGCATATCATCAAAAGAAGTTTCATTCTCCTCCAAATTCTACCCAACAGCAATGCCATCAATAAGGAGTGGGATCAAAGGATCTTCCATCCTGCTCTTCTTTCAACAATCCAGAAACAAATTGATTACAATCCTTGTATATTCCACAAGGAGGAAACACATGGATATATTTTTGTGCCCATGAAACATTTCACTTATTAGTTTTGCTAAGTTATTCCGATTAAATGCCGTCTGTTGAAAACTTATGATTATCTTTCACAGAAGCTTGACAATACTCTGAAGTATCAAGAGTATGAAATGTAAGCATTGAATAAATGTTCTATTCAAAGAACTCCAACATTTTGCTTACAATTTGAAACAGTCGGCGTTTTCTTTGTTTCCGATGTAAAAGTGGAGACAAAGATGGCACAGGAACATGAGATATGCAGTTTGTTTCCACGTATGATGTTACTAACAATGTCCAGCAGTCCAACCCACACATTCATCATCACATCATTTGTCTTCAAAAGGCAAAAGCAGGTATCTGAGTGTCTGAAAACTTGCTGATCCTTCACAAGTCACATCAAGGTCAGGTAGCCTGCCTCAGGTGGTGAACCTAGGAAATAATAAAACAAAGAAGGACTAACAAAACAAATGTAAGATGGATTTAGTTCTTAAAGGGTAAAGTCAAACAATGAGGACATTTGCTCTCTTTGCTGCATTCACTCTCAAGTGATTTTTCAGGATTTACAGTGAGGAAGTTTGAGAGAGAAATAGATAAGGCAAGGATAGCCTGACAAGATGAGTCACAGTGAAACTAAGCCGACCCAAGTACCAGGACGAACATCCCTGACTTCTTCACATTACAGCAGCTCCAACTTCAGGCAAATAAATAATTTAGACAATTCTGGCTTTGTATCACTCAGTAAAAGCATTCAGACATTAAAAATATTCATATTTAGCCCTAAACCATATCAGCATTACTCCATTGTATATATATATATATATATATATATATATATATATATACAGTATATATATATATAAGCAGCAACACAAAGCTTAGTTTTTGTTGTTTCCTTAAACAAGAGATATTAAGTCATACTTTAAGCTTTCTGCTTAGCATCCTTTCACATTGAAAGGTCATTGTAACTACCTGTAATTACCATAGAGTGTGACAAGAATAATCATGTGATATAAAGCCTTATAATGTTCTAAAGCTTCAGAAAAAGCCATTACTTAAACTGCTTTTAAAAAAAATGTGACTGGGATTATTTTAAGAAGGCAGATATTCACTTTTGTACTGCTCTGACTATTCTTCAGCTGTACCAAAAACTTTTTGTTCACTCATTTCCGCTTAGTGGTACTAATGGTACTTTGGCTACCTTTAATGATTCTCAAACGAGAATTTCTTGTGAACTTGTTAAAAATATAAATACTATTTAAATTAACTACAATATGGAACTAGTAAAGTGAAAAAATAAAAATAAATAAAACGGTAGTTAAAGCACCTTAGTATTTGCTAATAGTAGAAACTGAAGAAGCTCACTGAATGAAAAGGATTGACCACTTATGCTGCTACATTTTCCACTGAAGTTGCAAACACAATTCCAGGGCAAGCCATGGAAGCATATGTTTGCTTTATGTTGCATGCTTTAGTTTGCAACAAGACTAATTTCTCTAGATAAAACAAGCTAATAATAGAAACCTGTTAATAAACATACAGTAGGTTGTACATGTATTTATGTATGTCAAAGATTTAATGAGCTGCAAGTTATCAGAGGTGCAAATAAGATGTTATTATATGCGATGAATGATTTAAATGAACAACTAAACTGAATTTTCAAATTGATGATTGTGGCAAAACTGTTTTCTAACTTGGAATTGTGACTTCTGGAGGCTATTACTATTGTATTTTTCTTTCTATTAAAGTGATCTCTTAACAGGACATCACTTTAAAAACAATCATTGTGTGCAACCACTTAAACACAAATAACAAATTTTAAAATATTTTGTGCTTCTACAGCCAAGAAAATGGAAATGGGAAGTAAATAAACATCCAAGAATCACTACATTTTCTGCATGTGTCCACAAGGAGTAACTTATAAAGATAAAAAAAAAAAAAGCAATCGAAGTGAATAGAATGTTATCTTTGTTTTTCTCTCTTTCCCTCATGCTGGGCTTCCTGTGAGCTAATTCATCAACTGCATATAATCACTGGAGCTTCATATAATTGTACATATTTGCATAAATTACTCAAATTAGAGGCCTGGCAATTTAGTTCACTCACTGCTTGGCAACATAGTAGTACCTGTTTTCCTCATCTGTTTAGGTTATGCAGCCTGTAGTAAATAAAATATATTTAAGTGTACATTTGCAAGTCACATTAAGTGCTCAGGAAAATGAAGTTGTATGGTTTAAATTAGACTAAACAGTTTACACTGGATTTGTTTTAGTGCTTTAGGTTAAATGTGAGACTAAAGCCGCTGTTCTTTGTTTTATTTTCAGACGGATTCTGGACCTGTAGCACATTAAAGCTCCAACGCTGTCCATTAGTGCACCTCTGTCATGTTTAAGAGCGGGAGGTGGGAGTTGTGCATTAACTGAAAGCCAACACGGATGATATAGATGTGCAGGATTTAACCTCTGACCTCCACTGACGCCCACGCAGCACAGTAGGGAACATGGAGTTATCAAAACAAATGAGTCAGTGAACAAGGGGCGAATCGATGCCGTGAGCACAATTCTAATGGTAACTAATATTAGCATAACCTAATATGTTTGTTGATGAAGGGCAAACTTTGGGGGGAGGACATGTTAGGTGTAGAATAAACAAAAGCAGCTGTTGCCAAGGCTCCAGCAGCCTTTTGAGGGAGGAGGAAGAAGCAGAGGCCATTCTTAATGTGGGCTCGGCTCGCTGCATGGATAAGAGGCAATCTGTCGGCTGTGCACACGCTTCTGCACCTCAGTTTTATTTCAGCAGTTCTCACCGACTCTAATTAAATTCATATGGAATGGGAGCAGGATGAACAACCACATCAATATATTTATTTATGCACTTTTACCATTAAAACATCTTGTTTCTTTTGTTCCTTTTCTTCTTCCTGTTTCACAAACTGCACAAAACTCCTTTGTGCTTTCAAGGCTATGGCTGCAGAGTTGCCGTGCTTGTCCTGTAAATATTATATGAAGATTTAAGTAGCAATTGTTGTTCTTTTGCCCATCAACAATTCATGTTCTCTAAGTTAGGAGCACCACGGGAGCAGAGTGTGGAGTAAACTCTGCCTGAATTTTAGTTTTAATGCATTTTGGAGAAAAGTATAAGCAAGTGCTGCAGGAATAAAGACTTTATTGTAACAAGTTGCTTCCGTTTTATACACGGCCTTCAAATTGAGTTTGGTGCTGTATTTAAAAATGCATAAAGTAACTAAGGATAAATTAAGGATTTACTTCCGAACAAGTTGAGAATTTACCTGTATTTCTTTGACTAGTATCAAAGTAATACAGTACAATCATATCCACTTGTTGCAGAAAGAAAACTCACAAATACTTTAAACAACAAATTGCTCCCCTGGTGAGACATGATGACAGTGTCAAAAAAAAATCTGTATTAAAACTTTTGTAAGGGACTGATAAAAGGAAACATCAAAGATTGTGACATTTTGCTGTTGAGTGTTCAGGTGCAGTTTTATCAACTTGATTTGTAATGTTAAAGTATCAGTAACAAAAGTGATTTCTAATAGGAAATAAAAGCAAACCTTATGTTTTGATATGTTTTTTTATTGTAGTGTTTATACTGTAAAAGCAAAACCTATGATCTATGATCCATTAATCTCCATTACTTTAAAACACACAGGCACACAAACAAACACACATAAGAAAAATACCAATTCCTAAGTCTTAGTGAACCACAGCTTAGCCTCACAGAGTGTAATAAGTCAAACTGCAGGCTGAGTAGGCAGCGCATGAATACCAAATGCAGTCTAATTGATTACCTAATTTATGCAATAACCAGTATTTTTTTAATTATAGTTATTTATTGCCCAAATGTTTACGGTTTGGGCTGATTCATGGGCGACATGTTGAGCCACAGGTCAGACTCAGTGGACCCTGTTTATAAAGCTGACAGCAAAATTATCACAGCACCACTTCATCATCGTGGCTGCTGCAACATGCAAACAGGAAACAGCTCGTGGGCTCAAGGAGGAGCAGATGATCGTCCAAACATCCCATATTTGCTGTTATGAAAGCTGCTCGTGATTTTTAAAATTAAAAAGAAGTGTTCATCTTGTTTTCTTCACCCTTTTGGGGAATTGCATGACCTAAAATGCAGTGAGGAGGCAGGCAGATGAGTCAAAAGTTTACATAAAAATAAGGACAACTAAAGACTTACAAAAACTAAATTCCAGAGGTGAATTAAAAAAATGCAACATGTGGGCATCACAAGGATACAGGCTGGTTGCGTAATAAGCAGATCTGAAAAGAGCTGTCTCACTGAGATATATCTATGCAGGAAAGCTGAACAAGGAGCAAGTGAATGATTAGAAACTGGAAACTGAAGTTGAGCTGAGGAGAAATGGCTGAAAGAACACACAAGCAACTTGTGAAAAAACAACAAAAAACGATGTGTAACAAACCAGACACAACCTAACAAGAGATATGATCAGGTTTGAAGCCAAAAGGTTTGAAGGGAACACAGAAGCAGCAAGAAAACAAGTAAATAGAAAATGTTTTCAAATTAGACAATGTCTTAAATATAGAGAACCATTGCTAAAGTCTGTCAGTTAGAGTTAAATAAAAATACATCTCAAGAGATGAACTGAATATGAAAAGCAAACACTGACAATTCCTGAAATAAAGCAAAACACAAAAGTACCAAAGATCCACGACATCTACACTTCTAATACAATTTCTATTTGTGTTTAAAAACTTTTCAAACAATGTTTAATTTTTCCTAGTTAAATGTAGCTTAATGTACTCATAAATACCTAAATGCTTTTCATTCATAGCAGATGTTAATCTTCATGTACACTAATGACTTTATTGATGAGGTATAATCATGAAAGAGTGAGTGGGAATCATTCCAGAAAGCTTTTGCCCAGAAGCAGAGGAAGTTGATTCCTGAGGATGAAATTCAGGCAGGGCAAGCAGATGCAGAGTCAGATGAAGCAAGACAGTCCACATCTCAGGCCAGTAGGCGTCCTTTGTGGAGCCAGAATACAAAGTATACCATGAGTTTGTATTCTAAAAAACGTATTTTTTCTCTAAAAATTGAGACTCATTTTAATTTTGTTTTTTTTTCCTTTATTGTTTTTTTAAGATTCCAATTCCAACACAGTGATTCTCCCATCATTCAGAGCAATGATGACATGACACGTCAAAACTGGACCCCAGTGGATTATTTTAAGCAGTACATTGATGACTCTGTGTTTGAAGTGATGGCCCTGTGCACAAATCCGCGTGAAGTCCTTGTGTCTAGAGCAACATTAAATACCACTCCTGAAGAACTGAAGACATTCTTTGGGAATTCTATTTACATGGGCTGTCTAGGATACCCAAACATTCAAATGTATTGGGTCTCAAATACAAGAGTTCAAATTGTGGCAGAATCGGTTTTACAAGCTTAGAAACTCCATCAAGATCGTCAATGACCTTGATGTTTCAGATGATGAAAAAAGAAGTGATCTCTTGTTGAGAATCAGGCCCCTCTTGACCAAAGTAAGGCAAGGATGTTTGAGTCTGCCTAGAACAGGGAAACTGTGCATTGATGAACCAATGGCTCCATTTACTGGTCGATGCCCAGTGCGCCAGTATGTACCAGGCAAACCACATCCAACTGGATTGAAGGTGTTTGTCTTGGCTGCACCAACTGGTCTGGGTTTGGACTTTGTAGTCAATCACACTACATGAGCAAATGATCAATTGTCCACTGATACCACAATGATATATGTTTGATTTAGTGCAATAAAGTCAATAAAAAGAGTTCTAAGGGGGTTCAGCTCAAGATTTGTGTAGGATAAATTGATATTCATAGGCAGAAATAATAATAATAATAATAATAATAATAATAATAATAATAATAATAATAATAATAATAATAATAATAATAATAATAATAATAATAATAATAATAAACTATGGCAAAAGAAACACAATGTTACACCATTCCTTCTTGTTTCTCATCTTTCCATACTTTATAGCAGCCTAGTCTTGCAGGTTAACAGGAAGCTAATCTCCAGAGATCACTGAGGTGAGAGACATGGCATACCTCAGACAGACAGGTCATTAGTCTACCTCATGGTAACAGATAGATAGAACAAATAACCATATACACACAAACACAAATAAATACCAAAGTAGCCTGAGGGAATCCATGCATAAACAGGGAATACATCCAAACACCATGCGGAAAAACCCTTTTACTGGATCCAAGGCCTTCTTATTGTAAGGAAACAGTGCTAACTGCTTGTAAAAGCTGAAACATTCTTTTCATTTTTTGTTGTGCCTGGTTGGTATTCGTATGCTTAAGAATCAGAAGGAAGAAAGAGGTGCATTGAGGCTATACTGTATTTAGGAGTTGTAATAGTATCACTTGCCTGATGCCGAGCTGTTATGTTGCCAATTTTATTTTCTTTATTAAATGCAGATGGGGAAATAAAGAAAATATATATTTAAGGTAGTACTCTACTTATTGAGCCTATGAAGTCAAAAGGCTCATCTTGAAAGATTTGAATGAGAGCCTGAACCTTTCAGCATTTAAGTCGAATAGATGATTCCAGTGCGAGAGAATATCTTGATTGAGCTGTTTTTTCATTTGACATCATCCAAACACTCTGTCTGCCATGAAGGACCAACATTTGACAGACAGGATTCTTGACAGCAATGCTAGAGCGACATTTAAACAGACTTCGAGGTTGCCTGGTGTCGAAGCATGTTGCCAAACGCTGTAAATGCAAAACTGTTCCCCCATTAAAGATGAAGTGATGCATACGGGTGACGGCAAGACCTCAGGCAAGCTGCAACACAGTTTTTACTAATCCTGTTGGGATTTGAGGACAGTGACAAAGATTTGTTCAAGACAAGAAGATTAAAAAGGGAGTGAGACATCAAGACACTGCTGATGCTTCAGTTTTGACAACAAACCTGGAGATCGTGATCACCTCTGACCTGCTGTTTGGACTGAACAAACAGAGCTGAAGTTCAGCTGGTGGTGCCACTTTCAGTCTGGAAGCCTTCTCATCTTTCTATATTCCCTAAGAGCTGGCATCCATGCAGGTAGCAGATGGCAGCACTGTGGCACAGTTGCTAGTTTGTTACTTTCATATTATTGTCTAGCTGAATTTACTAGCCTGCCAACCATTCCAAACCTAATTCCATGTGCATTAAGTTGTCAAAATAGAAAATAGTTTTGTTGCCTTCTATTTATCTGCATGTTGTTTTCAAGTGGTCAACTGTATTTTATGGATTCAGGTTAGACTCACTTATTAAAACAATCCAGTTCACTTGAGTAACACAATGAACACCAAACACCTGGAGGGTGATAATGTGCTGGTCTCTACACTGTCTATTTAGAGTAAAAGTAGTAATAAAGTGATCACTAACTAGCAAGTTAATGCAGTTCTTTTCTTGTTCTTCCTGAGATCATGAAAAAAAATGTAGATCTATTCACATTTCTTTAAAATAGGCATGATTACTGTTTATCTTCTGCCCTGCTCTTCAGAGTTTTGGATTACAAATTCAATCATCAACCTTGTACTTTAGCTCACCAGGTATCAAGTGCACACACCCTGGTGCTCGGTAATGGAAACACAAAAGTTCAATAAAAATTCCCACTTCCACAGTGTCTCCAAACCACACCCCTCTCAATGACTCCGTTATTGCACACCTGGGTGATGAAGTTCTCCAAGAGGACAACCACATGAACTCTTTATCATAGCACAAACACAGACAGCAGTCAGAACTTTGCCTCTTGCATTTCAAAGTCGCAAAGAGGAACCCTCTCATTCACTGTGCAGAATGGGTGCGTGGTATTGTTGGTATCTTGCAAATTCATCCACCAACTCTGCCTTCATTCCCACCAGTGAGCTGACATTATTTGTCATAAAAGACAGATTATGGTGCTGGGAACCAGCTTCCACCTGGCTCAACATTCTTCCCCTCAGGTAGCAGGTCCATATCAAGAGGGTTTTTTGAAGCTATTCATGGTGAACCCAGCCAGTTTACCCTGGCCAATGCCTTCCTATGCAATTCTGCTCGATTTTAATCTCTCTTCAGCGCTCTGTCCACATTAATATTGCGATTTAATAGCAGGGGCCCTTCAAATATCTTTTTAAAGGCTTCTTCCAAATTCTTACAAGGGGTATTCAATTATTTTTGAAGAGTTCTGCATATTAAGAAAAGTGAACATACAGGATGAAGATAATGGGTTTTATTTTTTGCTCAAAAATAGTTTTCAAAAGAATTACTCTTTTTTTTCCATTATCATCTTTAATTTGGTCAAATCACTGATTTGTTTACTGAACTGCAACAATTTTTTGTGAGGATTTTGAGGTTTCCTGGTACTTTTTAAAATATTTTGAACAATTTATCTTTCCTTTCATCAATCATATTTAGTCAGATAATCAGATCAGACTTTCTCTCTTGGCTGGATCGAGTTTGTAAATTTGGAGTTGCTTACTGCCATCTTTCATTAGTGGGCTGGCTGTTACTTCTAACCTGAGAAACTGATTCAAAAACGTCCCATGCAGCGACGTTTTTGCCATCTTCAACTTGAGGATTTGCTGCTGAATTCTCGCCTTATGTGCATGTTGGTTTTTGGGCCAGTTTGAGTATAATCCAAAGTGATTTGGTTCCCAAAAAAAATAAATGAGGAAACAGGGGTTCACTTCAAAAAGGAGGATAAACAGCATTCTGTGGAGACGGCAGTTGGCAGATGAATCTGGCTCACATTTCCATGAGTCAGCTCTAGAAAGGACAAAGTTCGAATTTCCAACAACTACAACAACAACAAAAAAAAAACATGTTGGCGAGCTTGATTTAATCTGGGTGATCTGATGTGTTTGATGAATGAAGAGACAATGAAAAATAAAAAGCACTGAAGGTGTGTGTGCTGGCCACTGTTTGTCTTCTGGGGTCCTCGGAGGACAGAGTGATACCAATTACTTTCAAAACAGTTGTAACCAGGGACCTGTAGGATTACCACACAAATTAAATTAAACCAGCCTAACCAATATGTGTCAATTTTACAGCCAGTTTACAGAAAAGCAGCGACACATAGTGATAACGTTAAGAGAATGTACATCAAAAACAATAAGAAGGGGCAGAAAATGTGTAAAAAGTAGTAAGAAAAGGGAGTTTAAATCCTGTGAGGAACTAACAAACTTTTCTCTTGCAGCGGAAAGTGTTAAAGCAGGTTGTCAGTTTGTTCCTGGAATGTCTCAGTGTGCTTCAGATGATGTGATGAATTCAATTCTCGCCAATAAATTAAAGCAATTTTGGGATGATGAATCCTCCCCTCCCTAATTGCTCTGCACACTGACAACAGGAGCAGTCAAAGGCCAACTCAGAAAATGTTCCTGCCCACCAGGCTGCTCACCTGCCATGAGGCCGGAGAGGACAGGCAATCAGTGGAGACCGAAGGTGTTGACCTCCTGTCCTTCTTTTCTCTACTGCACCGACTGAGCTCTTATTAGTCTGCAAGATGACAGAGAGTAAACATGTTCTGGGCACGGAACAGGTGAGGACGTGTCATTCCCCCTTAGAACCTTTGAGCTTTTCCAAATCCTATTCTTTCAGGAATAATGACAGTAAGTATCTAATCCTCTGCCTCTGTGACATTATTCCACTGCGAAACAGTTTACTTGATCAACTGTTAACTGTTTTTAAACCACATATTTGAGTTTCTGCAGGGCAGATCTGTAATTCAGACACAGCTAAAGCAACAGTATGTAATTATCATATTTGCAAAAATTTTCTTTTACACATTTGTTCAAACTGTCACCAACCAAATATCCAGGCGATCCCTCCCATAATTATCTACAGGAACTTTATCTTCTCGTGTTTCTCTGCAACTTTGTAAGGCCAGTATGTTTCCTAAACCCTGATAGAGCTGCTAATTTTCTAATGGACTCCTCTTCCTGTGGCCATTAGGTAAGCAACAGCAGCCACTACTTTTAAGTCTGGCGTGAACCCCACTGATCACTATCAGCCCTGCTAATGGTCTCTGAAAGGGAGAAAACACTGTTCTATCACATTAGCTCAGAATGAAAGATATGGCAGCATGTAACACTAATCAAAGTGGAGCAAGCATTAATTCCAGTGTGTCACAGTGCTTTGATTTTGTATTCGATACACTGTTAGTTATTGTGCTCCTCTGTACTATTCTGGATGTGTCTGGCGATTGGCTTTAATCATTGAAATGCCAAGGTTCAGAATGGATTAATTTCAGATGAGTGCTCGACTCCACAACAGCAGCTAATCATTAAAAAAAAACTTTACAAAAGGACCTTGCAAAGGTTCACAGGTGAAGCAGATATACCGAGAGATGAAACCTGTATTTAGTGCTATAAGGAGGTTGGAGATCTGTTATTAAGGGAAACGAAAGGCAGTAAAAGAAAGGAGGAATTAAAAATAACTGCTATAGCATCAGACTTGGAGTTCACAATGTTTTTTTTTAAATTAGGAATAGATGTCAGATCAAATAAGTCAAACAGAAAATGTGAGCAAATGTGAGTCAAAGCATAAAAAGCTGCTCCCAAACATATTACTGGTGTTTACAAAAGAACTTGTAATGGAATATCCAGCTGACCTGAATAATGTTGATTCAGGAAATTCTAGCAAAGCAATATGGAGGTTGTAACTTATACAATATGCTTACAATTCTGAGTGTACACAGATTGACAGAATAGAGTCTTTTAGGTAATACTTCTAGATAATAGTCTGACTCCAAATATCGATGTTTCGATATTCAGTTTATGTCAAAGTGACTTCATTTCAGGCAAACAAAATGCTGGTGACAAATCTAGATTTTGACCCCTCTGACGCCTATGCAGTTTGCCACAGTCTGATGGTCCATCAAACATGTTTCCAAACTCAGAGAAGTGAGGGCTACCATCAGAGGTGGTTACAAGTGCTTCAAAAAAATTAAAAAATTATCTTAAGGGCATAGTAAAAACACATCGGGTCCCCCATTTAGCATGGTAGGACCTAAGACTTTCCCAAGATTTGAGTTTCTGAAGTCTCCACATAGTCATAGTTCCATTACGCCTACCATTCAGTCGTGACACCAGTTTGTGTTTTTTTCAGAGCAGTAAAAGTTTGAGGTGGCATTTGGAAATATATTTTTGTATTGCATAGCTGGATGAAAGTTTCCAAAAGTAATCCATTGTCTTCAGCTTCTACCGGTACTGATGAACAATGGTTCTTGAAGCAGTGATGTTTGAGGGAACAGAGACTACAGCTGTCCAGCTTAAGCTTGTGCTCTAAAACTCCTACAGAAGATAATGATTTTTTTACACTGTAGAAGCATAAGTATGCAAATCCCTATCAATCTTTCTTTGAGGAACACTATTTTAATCAATTTGAATATTTTCCCACACATTAGAAGACAAGCTGGAGAGCCCATTATGCATCTTTATTCCTGAGTGATTCAGACTTTTCTGGATTATGTAGATGTTGCAATCTTAATAGCCTAAAACAGCATCTTTAATAAAGTAAACTAATGAGTATATGAACAAGCCCTACATATTTTTAACTCAATTGTTTTGTTTGCTCACATCTCTTTTCCATCTGGCAGCAGCTCTTCATATTTCTTTGTTCGCTTTCTTATTTGTGCCTCTTCTTCTACTGCAGTGTTCAAGAAATGCTCGTGTCTACATTCTTAAAACTTTGTTACAACAGTTTTTATATTGCCAGTTTGCTGGTTTAGCATCTGTGCAGGTGATCTTCAACCTGGCCCTCTCTGACAGACTGACTGTTTCACCAGCAAGCCACTCTGACAGAAGTGCTTGCTTGTATTTTGCGTTCAGTTCTCAGGCTGTAATTCTGCTTTCTTTGTGCTTCTGTCACTCCACTGTCGTTTAGCTGCTCCACCTCCTCCCCAAATCACAGTTCGCTGTTAGCCTCTCTGCATATCAGAGCCATGTAATGACATTGCAAAAAGCCTAATTAGATCTAAATTAGCGTCAATTTCTTGACTCAACATTATGGATTGGGGATGAGGGACTAATTACGCTGCTATTAATGCAGAGAGAGGTTAATGACGGGGGAAGTTTGTCACCAAAACCAATTGGGGAGAGACGTGATCGGATTCACTCACTCAGACGCCCAAATTCATCGCTGCTTAATTTTGCTGATGCTTGTTGTTCTGCCAGGTTGGTAACCGGCTGCACTTAAAATTTCTTCATGATCAATGTACATTTTATATGCGGTAAACAAACAATCACTCAGGTTTACAGGCGGGCAGATTGAAGCATAACTGTGGGGAGACTTGTGTCAGCGCACTGTATTCCCCTCTAATTATGTGTGCGACAAATCATTGAAGGTGTCCAACTCAAGTTTAGATATCAGGAGCGCACAGGTGGGGCTGTTAGCAAGATCACAAAATTCTGTTTTATTGCATGAGAACCAAGATTAATGCATGCATGAAGTGACAAAAAAATAAAAACATCTGTTCATCACAACTCATTTACTTTCATTGGAAAAGTTGGATCCCTTTCAAAGATATGGGATCTTAATTTTTGTATGTTCATTCAGTTGATTTAGTTCAGAGAAAAAAAAGAGATTAAAAGTAAATTATCACACAAAGCTATTTTATATAACAGCAACACACTGAGGCATTTTAAAGCATCCTCCAAAATGATCAACAAAATTGTGTTAATTGGTGGCATGCTTTGTCATGCCAGATTTGATGAACAAAAGAACATAAAATGGCCCTTAATTCGCATTTCTAAAACAAATACTGACACAAATCTAATCCTGCTAATAAGTCTGAAGATAACAGGGTGCTTGCACATCTTCACAAGTTATTGGAGCTAATGGACAGGAAACATTGCACCAACAAGACAGCTGTTAGGTGAAACAATAGAAAAGATTCTAAAATTCTTATGAAAAGGTAGGTCAAAACAAACTGTGGTAAAAAATAGATGGTTCCGACTTGGCAGGGTTTAAAATTTTAAAGGCTAAACAAAAAGGGATGGCTGTACAAGACAAACGCTCAAATTGACCAAGTAAGGTATCAGATATAATACAAAAAAACTCATGGCAATATTCTCTGAAAGAAAGACAAGTTGCCAGAAACAGGAGCCAATGTCTGTGAATGAACTCCAAGAAGTTAGATGTAGAAAATAAGATTTAGGTTCAGAAAAGCTAGACTATGATCATCTTATACACCTAAACAGAAGAAAATAATGGTCCAATGGGTTATGGACTGTGGATGAAAGTGAAATGTGGAGATAAATATCAATTTTGCATTTGCCAAGCAGATGATGATGTGATGTTTGTTTAGTTTGTTTAATACTAAAATGAGTGGCTGAAGAAAACCAGCACAGTCATTGATGATATGGGATTTGCATGTTAAATAAATGAGCAGGGCAGATGGCAGTAATTACCTCTACAGGAAATGCACAGGTGGATGTTTTCTCAATCCATCAATCATAAAGTACTTTTGCTAATGAAAAAGTAATTTCTTCAGGTGATGATGCATCTGTGTATTAAAACAAAGAGCTTTTAAACTTTCTGCAGGGATGGCAAATCAACTCAGACATGGCCAGCAAATAGTCAGGATCTAGAACCGACTGTATGTAATTTTTGATAGAAACTGAAAGAAAACAGCAGACACCATACAGAAATGTTATTTAGAAATTAGCAAAAACTGAGCAAATACCAGCATATATGTAAACACTTCTTCAGTTTGTTGGGAGCAGTGATGGCTATGAAGTCTAACAGTTACTGGGACTCTTTGTACACTTAGGAAACAGCAGTCTGTCACTGAAAGAGCTCTCCATTTTAGCAACAGCTTAATTCCACATTAGTGATGTTGTTTTAGCTGTAGTCCTTCTGCCTCTTACCAACTGTGCTGGATTGAGGGGGCATTCTAACACAGAGCTGGTCTCCCTGATGAGTACATTTACCTGCTTCCTCTCAGCTGAAGTTACTGGTCATCCAGGATTTGGCCTTGGCTATGCAACTGAATAGAGGCTGTATGCAATCTTAGCCACTTGGTTTCAAAAGTATCTAGATCTGAACATTATCAGAGAAACAATAAACAGTCCTATTTTGTTTTTCATTTTTCTTTTAATGAACCCCTGTCTCAAAGAGAGATGCTCAAAAAGAGCGTTAGCCTAAAATGAAACCTCGGGGTACACTAAAAACGTTGAGAGACATCATTGAGCAGAAATCATCTAAAAGACCTACAAAACTCAGCCTAGAAAGGTTGTATTTCAACATGAAAGGACAAAAGACAACCAGACTCAACTGGTGAGAAGTTGTTCAAGAAGGTGTTTTTGTTACGCCAGATTCAAACTTGTCATAACAAGAGAGAGTGAGCCTACTTATAAAAAAAGCAGCGACATTATCGCCTGCCTAAATCAACATCCTGAGCTAAGACTGGCATCTTTGCTGTTATGTCACTTCCACATGGTTACACATTAGGATTTTGTAAAAAAAAAAAAATGTTTTTTTTTTTTTTTAGTATGAGCAAAAATTAAATAGTGAGCATGTTTTGAAGTTTGATCAAACCATTTAGGTGCCCTTGGCTGACTTCAGAAAAAGGTGAACCATGAAAAGACTACAGTCAAGTTGGACACAGTTTAATAATGTAACAGAGGTTTAGCAGAAGCAGGTTTCATGTGAGTCTGAGGAATCTGAGGAACTTTTTTCTTCAAAACGTGAGTGTATATCCAGATTGCCTGGTTTAAAAAAAAAAACAATATTACCTTCAAATGCATTTCTTCCTCTAAAGTAAGATTCCACAAAAATACAAATAAAATGGATTAAAATAGTTTGAGAGTTTCCTTAAAGGTGTCATTTCATTCCAGAATATAAAAATAAAATCCTTAGAATTTACATCTAAGACAAAATTATACAGCCATAAAAAATAAGCATTGTATGTTTTTTGTTCCTGATCCTGGTGTTCTACAGATGATGATCATCCTTGGTGATGCTTTGAAGAACAAAGGTTCTAAAAGTTAATCCTCTGAGTCACCAAGCAGAACATTCTTTTCAATGTTTCACATTTCCCCAAAAGAACCTTATTAGAAATATAAATTTTATTAATCATACAAAATAAGTCTGTTTTTGTCAATTATGAGGAGTCATGTGGTCCTTTCATATCAACAAAACGTCTTCATGATGGTCTTTGAATGGATTTATTCATTTTATAAATAAAAGCTGGTGTAACGTCATGCAGAGTGTATGGTTTTAGCACAGTTTCTATTTTTAGTAAACTCCTGCTTAGCTGTTTATAATGAGGGAAACTTTTAGTATGCTAAAACAGCAAAGATGCACGCATAATTTAGCATGTTGTAAATATGCTTTGATAAATGCTTCGATGTGAAGAAGTGACCTCTGTGAAGACCTGCAGAAAAGGTGAAGTTCAGCAGTTATTGTGAGAAAATCTTTTACCCTTTTGTCTTATAATGTTGCTAAAGAATACATCTGAATTTACATTTCAAATGTAAAAGTTTGTGAATCAACTTTGGCAGGTTAGTCTCAAAAGTATGCAATACAAAAATGTCTATCTCAACCCAGAAGAAGCATGGTGAAACTATCTATTACCATACTGGTCAGAATTGTTAGGAAAACATATATTAGTGAAACAACACATTCTTATGTACATCCATAGACAATATGACTTTTTTTTTAATATAGCCTGCCTCTTGCCCAATGACAGCCAGAGATAGGCATCAGACCTTGTAATAATGGATGGATTACTTCTACTAAGTAAGCTAAAATAAAAATGTGTACACTGATTTTCCTCAACAAAGCTCTATCAAGACTCATAATATTAATCATCTTCCAATGACCAACATATTCCTGGTTGCTATTTAAGTAAAACACTTGCTCTTTCCACAATCTTAAGTCAAAGTTAAGATAATCTATGGTGTAGCTGCTGGACTTTTCCAGAGGCTTTACTCTGAACCTTTTCAATACCGTTTAATAAAAACGGTGGGCCTTGAGCAACAGCTCTGCATCTATTATAACAGTTTACATAAGCACCCTGGCATTAAGAAGCCTCTTCCCAACACTGATGATGGTGCTGGCACCCAAACTACTGTGATGATGCAAAATAGCAGCAAATATTGTCTTGATAAAAGATAGGAGGTGGGGGGGAACACAAACTGCTTGTAAAAAACAGGGGGATAGGAGGAAAAAAGACATATCCAGCATTTGTTCAACTTTCAAATGAACAAAACTCAAAATTTTAGCTTACTGAGTATAGCATGCAAATCAGTTCAGAATGGTCTATTTAAGGTGCTGAAACTGCACTCCTGATCTGCAGAACTGCCTCTTTAAGAGTCTTTAAGGTTCTGAGAAAATTTTAAATAACAGGATTTTTTAAAAAAACAACATTGACATAATGGAAAAAAAATAGCATATTAGCTTGATGTCCTAAGTCTTGTTGCTAATTTTGTGAAGAAAAAGCAAATTTCTAATATCTGCATGACCTCACAGCTGTTGTTTACAATCAGTTTTCCACTGATAAGGAAAGAGATGTCTTTAAACCCTTTTGTCATGAATGAACAGATTTTTCACTGTAGCTCATGCTAAGTTGCTCTGTTATGAAAACAAGTTTCATTTAGCTGCAGCATGGCTGGAGATTGTTTCCATGGCTACAGGCCCATCGTTCAAGCCGGCATACGCTAACAACACTGCTGATTTGTCGGTGGTCTCAGCAACCTTGTAAGGTGACGGTGAGGCGCGAGCCTTCTGTACGTGGCGGCGGCTGGACTGCTGGTGATAATTAGTCTCTGTAGTAGCGCTGCTCTGACTGGGCGCACATGTTCCAGCTGTCACAGGTGTATTCTGGGAGATGCGGTTCGGTGACAACCGTGACAGCGCCATCTGGACCTGTCTGCGATGGGGGACGTTGACTCCGTTGTGACAAGTTGCGAGTGGTGCTGCAGAGCTCACTAGACTGGGGTGCACACGTGCGTGTGTGTATACGTGTCTTTGTCCACAGTGTGTTTGTGTTTTATTTTCAGTATTTAGGATCCCAGCAGGGGTTTATGTTGCATGGGTTGTGAGCAAATGTGTGGTGAAGAATATCTGTTTGATATTCTATTTGCACTAATATTGGAACTGTTGCGTGCATGCATGTCGTATCAGTGTGTAGTTTCAGTTTGCAGTGTGAATGCATTCTTGAGTGATGGAAATTTCTAGTTTACAACAAGATATATCACAAGAGAGGACATAACACCCAAAATTGCAGAAAACTGACCAAAGGAGGGATTAATTAGAGGGATAAAACTGAAAGTGTTTATGATTATGTGATAGCAATGATGTGATGGTGTTATGTCAGTGTGTACCACTTAATTAAACAACAAATGTAGAAAAGGATATTATTAAAAGGAAAGCTGCTGCAACACAGAGGTGAGCATTATTCTGTCACAACAATCTTAACAAATGCTCCTCAAATTAAATAAACATAATACCATCTGAAGTAATTTAATACGGTGCAGAGGTTCTGAATTGTGAATATTTTTATTTTTAAAATAATTTGAACTTTTCAAACTAGGCTTGAAGTTAGTACAAAGTACAACACTTTTTTCTATCACTTAATTAAAATATCTCTATGTGAACTAATCAGTGCATCCCCTAAAGTGTGTGTCACACTGTCAATCAGCATATTTTCTTCCCTGTTTTCCAGCAACTTCGATCTGAATATTTATTCACATAATGCACCACTGTCCAAACTAATCCTTCTCTGACCATTCCCATTAAGCACATCAGCCTTCCATTACCATGACTACCTTTCTGTAAAAATGTACCACTCATTGATTGTCATTTAAAAAGCATCAGAACAAAGGCCCAGCCACATGGCAACTGGTCATGCAGAAGACAGCTTGACCTTTTTCCAGATTTGGTTGAAAATTAGTTCTATTTTAAATTTCATGTATTCATTTGATTTCAAACTGTTCAGATAATTGTTGAATTGTTTTTCTTTTATTTTGAAATGCTCCATTACATTGTAAAGTATCTCCATTACAGGGAATTACAGGAAATTATGCTACCACAACCTTCTTTGTGTTGGGCATCGATTTGCTCAAATGAACTGATCAGACTGCATCTCCCAGCATTCATTGCGCTACCGTCATTGTCTAACCTGGTAAAAATCAGCCACATTTGTCCTATGAGCGGAGTTGCACTGTAAGGTAATAGCCAGGCTAATCATTTGCTTATAGCTGGAAAAAATCTATTATGTGGAGATGCAAGAGTTGCCTTTACAGATCAGACTCTGACAGAGACACTCTATCACTTTGGATAGAGAAAAGACTTTTAAAACCTTCGAACTGTAACTTGGAGAATTTTTAAGAATTGCCGTCCACACATCCAGCTTTTCAAAAGTTCCATACGGCCACAGCTGAGATCTGGGAAACAACACCAGCACTCGGAAAACACCTGTTTGGAGCGGCCTGCCTCCGTCTATTGGCAGCTCTCTTACCAAAGAGCTATCCAGCTGTTTCAATGGTTGAACCTTTCACTTGAACAGATTCTCGGACTTCATTTTGAATCTGAGTGAGCCTGATCAACTCATAAGACTGAAATCTCATTCAACTGTCTAGGCTGAGTTGGTAGGTAAATAAGATATGTTGGTTGAATACTTCTTGCTTAGGAGTTGCTGATTGTATGCGGTGTGATCATCATTGTTTTTAGAAATGCTTGCTATGTAATGTTGCCAGGTATTTGAAGTGATTGCATCTAAAGCAGTTTAAACAACTTGCTAAAAGCAAGCTATGTGTTTTTTTTGTTCTCCTTTCTTTCTCTCCCTCTTCTTTTCCTTTTTCTCCCCACAAACACACTTAATCCACTGTCATACAGGAGAGAGTACCGAAACCACGTTTTTATTTCAAAAACCAATAGAAACAAATAGCAGTGGGATGAAGGAAAGAAGCAAGGGCATGATGGGGTGTAGGAAGGTGGAACATGAGAAAATAGGAAGCTACCAGGAAGAAAGAATACACTGAAGCAAGACAGCAAGACTGCAAGAAAAGGATCGATAAGGAAGAAAGTCCAATGGAAGGTAGGTAGGTCAAAAGGAAGAAATAACTTAACTTCAAAAGAAAGGAAAGACAAATATGGGTAGAAGTGAAATGAAAGAGAGAAAGGACAGCAGAAAGAAGTCTAGAAACTGTACGGAAGGAAGGATACTAGAAAGCAAGGACAACAGAAAGGTGACAGGAAGGAAAGGAGAACTAAGTAGAGAGGGATAGAGGAAGGAAGGATTGACTAGAGGGAAGGAAGTATATGAAGAAGGAAGAACTGAAAGAAGAGCACAATAAACATTGAATAAAGTCTAGAAAGACAAATATTTTCACATGCATCTTGCTCTAATTTATCCAGATCTAAACAGTGAAATTAAATTGTATGTTTCCAGACATTATGTGTATTCTTAGCTCAGCTTTTACCTGTAATTTTGGATTATAATCTACTATATTTGTTCTAAATTACATATCATCGTTATAGTTCATAATTTAACTTGACTTAATTCCCTACTTATCAAAATGCGACTTTATCAACAGTAAATCATAAACTACTTTAAGGTCACTTTTTTGCTCTTATGTAAGTATGTAAATTCTGTTTTGCTCTCTGCCCACTTTCTGTTCAAAATCTTGACTTGAAAGTTTTAGCTGGTCAGAATTGTTTCCTTAACCTTATTTCAGTATAACGTTTCTCTGTGATAAATAACCTGAGCACCCCCTTCAGGCCAAAATCACCATGTATTCACAGGGCAGAGATAAAAAAGTCAGAATATTTCAGCAAGAACTTTGAGTTTGATGAGGAACAACTCCTTCAGACTGAATTATTCTCTGAATGAGAATCAGCTTCACATGCTTGTCAGTATGAGCTCAGAGCCTTTGTTCCTTATGGACGTGATACTACTGCAGCTCTTGCAAGTGTGTGAGATAGATGAAACGGCAAGCAGGCATGTGTAGGCGTGTGTGTGTGTGTTGTGGGGCGAGGTGTTGCCCGTTATGCTCAACAATCCCCCACCCGCCCTCCTCTTTTTCCCCAAGCCTGGTAGCTCTGGAAGCTCTCTGGAAGCTAACTTCACTCAGATACATGCAGATCAAACGTTGCATTGATCTCTGAGCTCATAACACACACACACACACACACCCCTGCACACCCCATACACTGGCACAGAGTAGTTCTGCCAACACCCCTGTTCTTTTCACCAGAAGCTGTGTGAAATATGAAAGACATGTTAATTACGATCATACCAAGTGTCAGTTACTACTCACTCCAGCACCTCTTTTTTTCTTCCCATCTAAGGAAAGAGAAATGAGCTCTATGACCTTTTTTTCAGCTTCCCTCTGACACATATATATTTGCTCTGAGGTCATTAATGTAAAGCTGTAAGGTTTTCTTTTTTTACTTCTTCTTTTCTGACACTAGAAAGTGGAAAAGCTTCACAACATGATGACACATACTGTCACCTTCATCTGGGTCCAATCTTCACTTTGCTTTTAGTGCTGCTTTGGGTTATACCAACATGAGAGGAAATGTCAGGCTTTTAAGCTGAAAGATGCTCTACTTCTCTTTAAGTCTTTGCTTTAGAGCTTTTCAGCTGAAAGACAAAAGTTCTGGCTCTAGAATCGAGGTTCAGAAATACTGAATTCAGACATGATGCATGAAATACCAATGCCTTCATCAGTCTCTTATAGCTTTAAGGTATTCAGATCTGGGAAACATATGCATTCTTTACTAAGTATTGTTCAGATACATAGATGAGAAGTTTGCCTTGCTATGCAAGGTTTTTAAAAAACTTTTAAAAGTGAGAATTGAGTGCAGAAGATTGAGTTAATTGCAGTGTCTCTTCTCTACATGTGGTCTGATATTTGCATATATCCCAACTAAAATCTTGAAAATTGCTTAGAATGATCAAGAACTGTTTATGAACCACAGATACTAAAATCTATCCTAATTTAGAAGATGCTGGAACACCATCATAACTTTTTACAGTGAAGCCACTCTTACATCACCATGTACTGGAAGAGTGAAAAAAGAAGAGTAAAAAAGAAAAAAAAAATGTTTCCCTAAATCTAGGGTATTAAAACTAAGAACACTTTACCAAATGTCAAGTACAGTGGCTGTAGCATCACACTCTGACTCACACTAGGTGTTGCTGTTAGTGGTACCAGCATATAGCATAAACTTAATCTTTAAATCAACATCTATGGTCAACATTTAAACAGCTTTCCAACTGTAAGGTCCAAAACAAATAGCCAAACTGATTTTATGTTGGCCAAACCAGATTAGCATTAAACTGCCAAAATGGATTTGACCTAAACTCTATTGAATATTTTTGCTTTATGCTTGAAAGCTGGATATGCGCCAGCAAATTAAATTGAATGAACTCTTCCGATTTTCACAAAAAAAAAAAAGACAAAAATATATCATAGTGTATTTTATTTGTTGAGTAACTATTCCACTTTTGGAAAAGAATATTTCAATGGTATTCATTAAAATACAAATTAATATGGGAATAAGTTACAGTACATTGTCCTGAAGCACTCTGAGAATTTCCGTATGACTGCATACATGCTACTTTTTTTATTTTTTTTTACAAATTACATGACTGAGATCTAGTTGATACATTGGCTGTGATTTGTAAGTATCACAGTCTGCACACGGGGATTATTAAAGGCAGACAGTGATGGAGAATGTTTGCATCACTGCACACTAAGAAGTATTTTCATTCCAGGCCAGATTTCCAATCAGAGCCATCTGCTTGTTGAAA
This sequence comes from Xiphophorus maculatus, assembly GCF_002775205.1. Taxonomy (NCBI): domain Eukaryota; kingdom Metazoa; phylum Chordata; class Actinopteri; order Cyprinodontiformes; family Poeciliidae; genus Xiphophorus; species Xiphophorus maculatus. Next base: position 12,491,080 of record NC_036465.1, on the reverse strand, counting down.
CCTCTTGTTGAGTTTTTAAACTCATTTTGAGAAGCTCAGCTGCTTTCACTGTGTAACTGTTGAGGAAGGATTACCCTCTCTTCTTACGAGTTCCCAAATTCCCAGACATGACTGGACAGGCTGGCAGTAGACGACAGAGGAGGAAAAGTTTTTTTGGTTTTTTTTGTGTGTTGCTTTTTTCTCATCTTCACATATTTTCTTTCTGTTTTGCACTAGACTATGCAGCTCTTCCTCCATTTTAAATACCAAAATGTGACCATGACCCCGTCGTCATTCCGCTGTCACATCTCAAAGTCCCTGCTGGGATTCCATCGCCGTCCTTCCTCCTCCTCTTTTCTTTGATGAAGAGGAAGTGGATCAGTAGTCAGAGCACCATATATAGCGCAAACCTCCTTCCCTTCTGAACACACACACACATACAGTCACACAAAAACAACAAACACACACCCTGCAGCGTCTCCCAGGCCTCCCTAATCCTCTGATTCGTTCCATTTTTCCAAGTGGGCAGTGAAGTACTTGCACACAGAGACATGAAAGAAATGCTTTCTCTGTGGGTGTGTGTACGAGGGGTGGGGAATGCCTGTTGTGTGTGTGTGTACTTTACTAAGGAATCTAAGAAGGTGTTACGCTTCAACATGCATTAGCAATACACATCGAAAACCATGTTTTTCTCTCAATTTTATGTATTCAAACACCAAAGGATCATGTTTACAAACGGTGATTTTACAGCTGTATGTGTGCCACTGGTTTAAACAGTCAAATAATCAATGTATTCCTGCAACTTTTGCAGGAATGAGCATATTAGATATTTTTGGATCATGTTGCTGGATGACCTCCATCTTTCTAAGTCAGAGCATTCCAGGTGATTTCTTTCAACTTAAAATGTGAAAATTCATATGTCTGTGTTAAACACAAACACATTGTGTGTGTTATCTCTCAGACAGAAATACAAATTTTGAAATGGCTTATAATCAAGCCACAATGTTTGATCATAATCCTGCAGCTTGTCAAATTGTCTACACTTTTTGCTGGTTGAAGCTGTTTCTGTTATGAAGACCAGGAGATAGTGGAAGCTCAAAACGTTCTTCTGCTGCCTCTGCCCTGTGGGCTCCCTCTGTCAAACTTTCTTTTCAAAAACTTTGTTGGATGATGCGTCTCATTGGAGGGATTTGTCTGTTATTTTTTGTAACAAAATACATACAAAAATAAAAGTTTTCACATTTCCAGACCAGCTTTATTTTCTCCCTTGGGTTTTTCTGAAATCTATTCCGTGACAGAGAAAAGGTCAAGTTTTTTCTGGTTCTAAACATTTTTAGGAATATAACAGAAGGAGAAGGATCATCAGCAGGATGAAGTTTACAATGTTGCTAAAAATGCTGTGAAAAATATAAAATTATGTTTTTAGCACTTAGCTAGCCAACTTTTATGCGGGTTGAAATACAGTAGATTTGAATAGTTTAGGCTGTTAGGAAAACAAGACAAGAGGATAAAATGAGTTTTAAAGCAGCAGAACAGGAGGACTTACTTTAATTTTGTCTGATTTAGTGTGAAGATCTAAATTACAGTTAATATGACTATTTTTTGCAACCCAAAATAACGACCGTAATTGTTTTTTTTTAATTGTTTTTGCGCCGTATTTTTTGCATTTTTGATAAATAAGTTTCAGACATGGTTGGATAATCTTGAGTGCTGTTATTTTATAATGTGTGATTCAATGTTTTTTGAGGTCACGAGATCCAGCAAGTTTCAGTTTGCTTTGTTCAGTCAAATGGACACGTCAACGCACTCTTGATTAAAGGCCAGATATTTTCTAACTGAAGGTTCTGAGTGTGTATGAGAGGAGTGAAAGTAATACAACATCTTTGTATTATGGTCCTGTATTTTTCAGAACTGAAGTTTATCAGTTTGAGATGCATTTAGCAGTAAGGTCTCTTTTGGTAGTGTTGACCTCTAACCTCCTGGTATTGAGGTTTAAAACTGATACTTTCTGAGTGTCGTTCCTCCGAGCTGACTTAGAAAATGTAGGCTGGAGTTTTTACCTGTGTGTGAAACTAGAAGCCTGACTAATATTAATCTCATGCTGTTTTTAATGTTTAATGTTTGTATAATGTTTTTAAAGCACACATACCCACTGAGCTTTTTCCTTTTACAACTACAGATTTCAGTTTTATTTATAATGTTATTTATACAGTAAGCAAATGTAATCATAGGTAAATAATTATAACGTAGAAAAAAAAGCAATATTTTTTATTTTATTTGACCAAAAACATCTGAAAAGTGCGGCATGCATTTATATTGAGTCATTATGTTGTAGACCACTTTATAGGCAGCTACAAATCCTTTTGGGTAGGTATTTTCCAATTCTGTGTGTCTAGAAACCCAAATGTTTGCAAATCTATTTAGAACCAGCTAAACCACCAACAGATTGAATTAAAAGCTCCTGTGACCAACCGTTTCTAAGTTAATAATTTCTACTTTATTTTTTAAAAAGCTGCCTGTTTATAAAGGACAATTTGAAAAAAGGACAACCCCCTCATTTGCAGTTACTGTATAGACACATCTTCACTCTCCCATGTAACAGAGTAATATAATTTAAAGAAATGAAAAATCCTGTAAGTTGATGAAAAAAAAACTTCATTTTGAATGATGCTCTTTCTGTTTTTGTTTGACAGACTACAGAACTTTATAAGAGGATAAAAGCTTATGGTATTGTTTTATCATCTCTGCACAGCTTTATTCCTGACCTGTCTGTTTTATTGTTTGGTCTTCATGAAACTGTTTGTTCACTAATGTTCTCTAAAATAAACCTTTGAGGTCCTTCATAGAACACCTCGATTTCTACTGAGATTAAATTTTACAATGCTGGACTCTACTTACTAAAGGCATGAAGGCACTTTGTTGTTTTCGGTCTATTTTTAAGGATACCACAGTAAATTAAGAATACAAATGCACATGACACATTTCAAATTTTATCTGTCAAAGAAATAAAAAAAAGAAACTGCTTTCATTTCACAATTTAATTATGTGTTGTGATTCTGTTGGTCTAGCCCATAAAATCTCTTTACTCAGTATACATAATATTCAGGATCTTAAAAATGTACATTGGAATTTCAAGTGGAGGTTTTTATTGTTTTCTTTTCAATAAAACCCATCAAGCAAAGACACATTCTTTTCAGGCAGAGTTCCTCCCTTTGTCATTACACACAAAAGAACATAAAATGGTATCTGCATGACAATAGCTTTCTGTTCAACGATGAGACAAAAGGAAACAGAGGGTGTTTGGATCTTTGCAGCACAGCATCATATCAAGTAAATGACAACACAGACATGATTATTGTAGGGAAACTAATTAAGTTTTTGATCTAATAGCATGATGAATCCGTTCATTGGTGTGATGATACAGAGAAAAAAAAACTCAATGTTAAATATCAGCACTGAGAATGTGTCAAGATCTCCACATTCTCACTGAAAATTAGTCACAAACTGACAATTAGTTAGGAGCCGTTGGTGCCACATGTCATCACAGTGCAAAATAGCTTTATGACAGGCAATAGTTTTGTGTCATAATAATAAGTGTGTATAGTGTTTTTTTATTTTATTTTATTACCTTATATCTGTCAGAATAAAAGCTAACACATGTGACACTATTCTTTGGAGAAAGAAGGAAGAGGTGTGTGGCCATAATAAATGGATCCATATTTAGAGCAAACCAACCCGGTAAACTTGTACTCAGTGACATGGCCAGGAACTCCTCAGCAAAGATCCACGCATAAACAAAGTGGATCACCAGTGCAGGCTGCTGAAAACTGGACAAGGGATATCGCAATAAATGAATACTGCGATTAGTTCCATTGGCGTCTCGTAATGTTTAGCTTGTGTCATGAGGTTAATAAACTTTATTTTTTAATTGTGCTAGTCCTGGTGGTTTAGTTGAATTAATAGAGATGATTGACCTGCAGATGTCTGTAAAACACCTTTGCTGGAAAGAAATCAAAGAAGTAAAAATTAATATTTTTCAAAAATATAACATTCCACAAACTGCAATTAAAATTCTAACCTTGACAGACAAATCAAGTCGAACTGCACAGGAGGGAGAAAAGCAGAATGTGGCTCGCGAGCAGCGCATCAGCTGCTTCTGCTACAGCTAGTGTGTCGCTCCCCATATTACAAATGCTTCCGACTTCCCTGCAACACATAACACAGCAATAAGTCTACAACAAAAAGGCAAACATAATAAAAATTCAAGTAACTACAGTGCCAGTACCAAAGTCCAGACCTCAAACTGGTGAGATCAACTGACTAGATGCTATCTTGACCTTTTCTCTCTCCATTTTGCATGATGTTTGAAATTGGGAATAAAATAGATGGGATTACTATTAGTTGGAAAAACATGAGTGGACAATATAATGCCATATAATTCACTAGACCAAAAGTGAATATGTGAAGAGCTGGGATTGAGAATTGACCGAAAAGTTAGCATTTCAACCACTTATTATTATATTATATATTAGATTTTCCCCAACATCAGAAATAGACATATTGCCAAGCCCGTGGTGTTATTGCATGACTTCCCTCACTTTTAATCTCACTGTCCACTGGTGCTGGAAACAATGTGATTTCCCAAGATTTCTCTCTGTTCCTTTAATCCCCGGACGTTGAGAACAAGCAGCTATTACTTTGTTAATACAGCATACAAGCAACTTTTTAAGGACTAAGGAATTGTCAGGGGAGCTTTGTAACTGTGGTGACATGTTTTGATTTTCAAATAAATTCATCCACAGGCTTTCTGACAATCTGTTTTAACAAGAGAAAAATCCAAAAGAGCAGTGATAGTGATCTGAGGCAGTGCTGCCCCACCACAGCCGGGCAGACACAAGGTACTGAGTTAATTAAAGCAAAAGTTCACGATTTGAACAAAAGGAAACAGCCTTTGTAAAGTTGATCTAAAGGTCACTCATCATTATTTAACATGACCATTCTCTAAACCCTGTGTTCCCCATAATCCAAGTGAGATTTTACAGTTGGCACCATGCTGGGTTTCCCCCCCTTTTTATAGCTTTTAATCCCCACTATCGGGAGTGAGGATGTTGGTTATATAAGCAGAGTAACGTCTGGAATGAATCCAATTATGTGTTTCTACAACTTTGTTGTGAGTAACATTATTTAATTAAATTTTAAAAAGAACTCCTTGAATTTTCATTGACACCAAGGTTAATGATGTCTTTAGAACCATTGGATACACTCCTTCAATTTGGAACAAGGATTGGATTGACAAGGGAAACAGTCTACTGTATAAATGGTACATTCACAGTGACATAAAAATAGTCCCATTAAACTTGGCACACATGTAGTGTTGTTTCTACATATATCTAGTGTTCCACCAATGAGCCAGGCAGCAGTTGAAATCAGTTAGTTTTCCAGTAATTAGCAGGTGAACTCTGGAAACACTATAAAAAGCTTGTTCTTCCTATTCATAAAAATCATCAAAATTATAGTCCTTAGAGCCATTTAAAAAATGGGTCTTTGATTTGATTTGTTCTGAGTTCATGTAAAAAATTAGGTAGGTTAGGGACACAAGCTTTCTGTTTATTTCCAAACAACAACCTTTGTCAATGTGCAGCACATCTTTTGCTTTTATACACAATGTTTTGTTGTCAGAAGTGGTTTTCAGTTTTTCTGCCAGTCCAGTGTCATATATTGACCCAGAGCTGCTGAGTACAGTACATTAAGAATCAATTGTTTTAACAAAGAGATGAACTGGTCAAGGGGACATTTAGTTTGAATACACAAGCTTAACTGGTAACACAAAAACAGCTTAATCTAATAGTGATGGTCAACAAACATGCATATTCAATAAGAATTAAAAGAAGCAGCTTAAAATAACAGATTTGAAGCACTTGATTCAAGGTTTGTGTGGGTTTCGGCTTTAGTTTCTTCCCCACAAAAATACACATTATGTTTCATTGTGTCATTTTTGTCTCTCAAAAATACCCAACTCCATTCTCTCAACAAATCCAAACTCAAGCTTCTGAGATGTGCATGCAATTATTTTTGGTATTATCAGCAGCCATCACTCAGTCTCCAGGGTTTGAGAGTCCCAGATGATGGACCCATCTATTATTTACTGCAGCAGTCTAGCAGACCAAAGAAGTAAAAGAGAATCAATTATTTAAATAGGAATTATTCAGATGTGGCTTTGAATGTTAAAGAGGAATAAAGAAGTAGGATACCTGCACAGCATGCATATAAAGCCAAAGAAAGTGAAATAAAAACTCAAGAATGAAAAGAAGAGCTGTGGAAAACATGGACATTATTTGTAGAAGCTCAGTGATAAAGCTCAGTTGTTGTAAAGCCTCATGGTTGTATTGCAGTTTACACAGAGAAACTGAAAACTTGCAATAAAAATGTTCAAGTTGAAACATTTCTGTGTCTTTTTAAGGCAACCAGGTGTTAATACAACTTTTGACGGGAATCTTTTCTGTTCCCGTGGACAAACTCCACCCACACTGAGTGGACACTCAGCAGAAGTGGAGGAAAACATAAATACTCTCTGCATGACTCATTTATCTTGATTTTAATCAGCGGGTCAATTTGACCCAGAACAGTATGTGTGTCTCAAGTTCAATTGTAAAGATCACCCATTGAAAAAAAAAAAAAAGTGTAATATAAAAAAAAATTAACAAAGATCAATTTCAAGGAAATTATAGTTTTTTTGAGTCTAGGTTTTTTTCAGTGGACATTAAAAATGTAAATTCCATTTTTATGTCCAAATGAGTAAATGAGTAGGTTGTCGTCATTGACCCTTAATTTCTGAGAAATAAAAAAACATCATTGCACAAATATTGATTGAAATGGTTACTATTGGAGTTAATAATCAGATACAAAAATGTTTTGGATGAATTTTTGGGTTTCTGACACTATTGCATGATTAAACATTCCCCGGGTCAAATTGACCCACGAACATTTTTGATGTATCCTGGAAACAGACATAACAGGGGGGTTAACCAAATAAATTCAAAAGTCTATAATGTAATTTTGCTAACCATGCACATGCAAATTGGCTGTGATTGCTGTGAGTGCAACAGAAAAACTCTCAGACAGTTGACCAACAGGTATCAAGTGATGAGCTCTGTCAGGGACTCCCAATGCCAATCACTTAAGATAGGAACTTGATCTGATACCTGGGGTAGAGTAAGGAAATCCTTAGTATTTGACTGATAGTGCCATGTCACATTATTGAAAATTTCACCCAACAATCAGTACATGTCCCATTCTCAAGTTTTGCAGGTTGCAGGTTTGCTCGCTAGTTCGCTTTTCCAGAAGAAAATAATTAAACTCAGAATAACAGATTTGAAAGTTCAAAAGTACAGTTACCAGTGCAGTCAACAATATAAATCTTTATTTAAGTCTGGAAATACTTTGCTGTATTTTTTTCGTCTTAATTATGTATGAGCTGTAATATTACATCTTTTTGGAAATATTTTGGTGACTGATGGGGTCTGTTTTATAAGTCTTCTTGGGTCACTGGTTTAATCAATCACATAAACACATCTTGAACACTTTAGCAGCACAGTTTGTGAACACTAATAAAGTAGAAAATCGTGAGTGTGTTAAAACTTTTAGCTAACAGGACTAGAAAAGTTCTCTGTATACCAAATCATTGTGTTTCCAATGTTTCCCATCAGTCTGTCCAGGAACACTATCTGTTTGTCCATCTGTCCTCTCAATGCTGTCACATACAGAGGCAGAATATGGAAATGGGTGCTGCACTGCTCCTTCATTATTCATACTTCTGTACCTGGTGAATAATCAGATTACAGCTGATGAATGTGCTGAATAATTCACGAGGCCATGATTGGGGCTGTTTGTGTGACCTGGGAGAGCTGATGGGAAGGAGACCGGAAGCAGAATCCTTTGGGCCCTTAAGGTCCCCCCTTTTTTACCTCCCTATGGTGGGTCCTTCCCCTCTCTCCTCCCCTTCATCACCTTTCCAGTTCACCAGCTGTGTTAATAATCGCACTGTGCAGCAGAGGGGGAGTGGCAGTGGGGACTAAGGGAGTGTGGGGGGGCGGTTAATGATGGGATTTAATAGTGACCTGTTGCAAGGAGGTGGTTTGAATAATTTAAAAGGAGGTCTTAAATTGATTGTTGTGTTGCAGTGATGGACAGGAATGAGTTATGCAACAATCCACCACAGACACATTATTATGTTTAATTATTTTTCATCCTCTTTGACTCTGCATCCAGAAGAAACCGCATCTCCAAACAAAAGCGAGACATTCCACCCAGTTTGTTCAGACCTTGGCTTCCAGTGCCCTTCCAGTTTTTCTATTGATGCTCAAAAACTGGAATCTCCTTATTCAGTCTCCTTGCCTGTTTTATACACCCTGATGTGTATCTCCTATTTAAACAGTCTTTGGGAAAATACCCACATTGTAAAAGTCTTTTGTTTTGACATGAATAAGGTAACACTGCTTAAATGCTTTACTTTTAAAATTCTATTCCAGTTGTCATGATAACAAAAGCATTATCTTAAAAGACAGAGTTTTACACAGTAAGAAACTATGACCACTTGGTAAAATGGTGTCTAAAAACTTAGTTTTCTTGTCCTAAATAAACAGAAAGGCATTTATGATCTAAGATGTTGTTCACAGTAAATGCTGAAGCACTTACTGTACACTTAAAAGCTAAAGACAGTGAATAGTTGTGATAAAAAGGGAAAATCTCCATGTTGTAAGATGACCTGGCAGCAGACTGCTGAGCATTTATGTGATCGTGCTGCGATAGTGTAATCATGACAACTATTTTTCTATAGCACATACTTTTTTGTTCATCTGTCTAACATTTTTTAAGTACTGCAGCACAGCTGGTGATAAATACTTGGAACATATATTCTTTATGCAAAAGATCTATTTTTATAACATACGAAATGACTATGACTGTACTAAGTTAAATGAGAAGATATTTTCTTGCAGGCAAAGAATAGTGAGGAAATAGATGTTAATGGCCAAATTATGAACTCCCACTAACTTTTTAGTCATGTCTTTGGATCATTGAAGGAAGTTAGTGTACTTTGGGTCCTTTTGTTTTATGTAGTTTTATAGTCTGTGTGTTGAAAATGGGAAAATTTGACTTAGACATTTGTAATATATCCACTGCAGGACATGTTTTCCAAGTTTAGGCTCTTTGCCCGTGTGTCCACACTGTCATCTGGCGTTTAAGTTGCTTTTAGAGTAATGGCATCTTCTTATCTGACTGTCATTTCTGCGCTTGTTATCGCAGGAATAATTTTACAGTGCTGAATGACACTCTTTAACCAGCTTTAGTGAGCATCTTTACATAACCCTTTTAGAATGGGGTTGATGTAGAATTTTTACCAACATATCCTGTATCTAGGACACAGAACCTATTGCTTCCCTGAATGTTTTAATGACTGGATATTCCCATGGTGATTATGCTTTCCGATAACTATGGAGGTGACCATGGCAGTTTCAGACAAAAGTTGTAATTTTCCACAAATTTCTCCCTTATTTCCTGTCTAATTTTTTTACCACATAAAAAGTGTAATATTACTGAAAATAAGGTTTTTTTCAGTAATATTACCAGTTACTTCCTTTATTACTCTCTTTAGCTTTGACATGTCAGCCACTAAAACAAACATTAAAAACTAGAATGATTATCAAACGTGGCACTTTTACCAGAATTTAAAATAAAGTTCCACAAGTCAGAACTGTTGTGAGCTACATAAATACCTCACATTAATTTATTTCTGTCTGGATAGAGATGGCAAATGAGTTATGCTGACCCTGAACAGGATGTTGTGATGCATAAATAGCTGAGTGCTTTAGTCCAGTAGTTTAAACAAACACTTAAAGCTTCTGAGTGAAATGTATTTCAGTAAATCCAAAGAGCTGTCTTAAAAATGCTCTGAATGTTTGTTTCTGTCTTGCTGCATTTTGCTGTTGTGGCGTCTGATTCGCTTGACTGACTGTCGGTCTGTGTGTACTATCTTATCATGTGTGGTTAGCTTAGCACTGTTAGCAAACACAGGCTGGGTAAACAGGAGGAGACTAGGTCCCCACATAAATTTACCACTCTGCAGGCTTTGGACAACTGTGAATAAACATTTCTGTTGTCCAAGTTAAAAACACACTCACAACAACCAGAAGCTATTCAAACCTTGTTTAAATATGCATTTATAGAATAAATGCTGGGCACTGATTACCGGTAAATAAACTTTTTGTCTCTGGTGACAGTGTTGATTTAAGGTTTCTCAGGTTATTCATCTATCTACTGTCTATACCCATTTATACTTGCAGGGTTGTGGGTCCAGTATAATCCATGTCACTCATTAAAGTGATTGCTTGAGTATGTTTGGAACTCACTGGAGTTTGCCACCTAAATAACTAAGAAAAAAAAAAGGAAAGAAGCTAATTTCTTGCCAACAATTGCTATAGTTTATTATGTTTTGATTCCTGATAAATTACCCCAATGGGAAAATGTTGCATTTCTCTTCTCCTCATTTGCAGAAGACATTATTGTAGTTTTTCTCTGCTCTTTTTTATCTGCTGCCTGTAAGGTGCTAATTTTTTATTAGTGAAAACACCAATTTCAGTAGGCAAGTCGACACCTGTCCCTTGTGATTCCTCCAGCTCATAAGGTCACTCGTTTGATTTGTATCCAGCAGCAGCATGTTCAGACTTATTTATGTTATTATTTAATAATATGTATTATTGATTACTTGATAAAGGTTTAATGCAAATATATATGGTTACAGTCAGCAATAGCACTTGTAGGATCTTGGAATCATAATTCCACATTTAAGAACTGACCTGCACTATAGTGAAGAAGTTTATCTCTTACATCTTTTTACAGTTTCTATCTTTTATTTGCTCATGGTATTTATTATCTGTGATGGACCGGCGACCTGTCCAGGGTGTGCCCCGCCTCTCGCCCGAAATGTCTCCCCACTAGGGGCAAAGGTGTAAGAAAACGGATGGATGGTATTTATTAAGGCACCGGTATTATTTATAAACTTTTTGAGCAGACATCAGAAGCCATGGTAGAGAAATTTGAGATAATGATTTTTTTTTATCTTTTTCATTTTTACAAAAATTTCTGGACCACTCACCAGTCAAATCCCACCACATGGTTCGGCTAAGGAACTTAGGAACTACATCAACTTTATCCATCTCTTAGAAAAAAAACACCCAAAAAACTAAAACTAATGGCATGATAGAAATGATTCTATAAGAGACATATTCTGCATCTTAATTTCAGGTAAGGTGACAGAGTTAATGCATTTTTCAAATATGAGTGGGTTTTCTGCAATTACATCCCATCAGTCTGTATCAATCCAGTATAATAAAGGTGTTTCTGTTGCTCCATAATTGTGCTATGTACTGTATTAACACAGCTCTTGATAGAGGATTGGTACCGCCTGCCACTTACCTTGATGAAACAACACTTTAATGTTTACTTAACTGCAAAATAGCATATAAAAGCATGCATTTATTCCATATACTGTATATAATAATAATAAAAATTTAACACAATGAGTTAAGTATAATTTATCCACAAACCCACAATCTAGTGAAGCATACCGGGTTTTTTTTTTGACTGTATTAATTTACTTTCAGAATGAACAAATATGCATTCTGTATTTAAGCATTTGATTCCAGAATGAAAGCCTTTCTGAAAGCTTCTTCTTGTTTACCCCAAAAGTTTCCCAACATCATTTCCATTTCCAACATCAGATCTGAACATGGGCCTGTGGGCATCCTAGGGGCCTGAAAGGGATAATCCATTATTGTAAATACAGGAAAAAATACAACATGACAGCAGTGAAATCCTAAGTGACTTATTTACATGAAACATGGTTACGTACTCTACATTCTCCCAGACTATGATGCACACCGCCAATGAAATTCTTTCCACCCAAATTGTTACAACTCTGAACACAATGGGCGAGGAAACTCTCCATTTGTCGTGTCGACAGTATGAGCAGAGAAACCCACAATGGGAAAACAATGCCTAAAGAGGCAATCGCATTAGAGCTCATGAGCCATTCATGCATGTTCATATTAAATTCACGGTAATACAGAGCATAAGGAAACAGTTCTGCTCCACAGAAAGCCCCTACCACAACAGGCCTTTTATTTTCTAACACTTGTTTGCATGAAATATTGCCAAGATGGTGTCACAACATTATACAAATATTTAAAGTTGTTAGTTTTATTAACGTCATTAATTTTTAACATATTGTGTTTATACTGTGTGCACAAATATTATCTAAGTCCCATTGTTATTGATTATTTTTGTTCAACACCAAATACATTGCTCTCAATTAATCCAAAGTATTGATAAAACTTAAACAGATAAAAATAAAAGAGAAAAAAAAGAGGTTTTGGCATTGTGCTGGCAATGTTAAGTAGCCATGTGATTCTTTGATGAGCTTTTTTTTTTAAACGAATAGCTCTTTTTAATCATATGTAAGAAGTTTATTGAGTTGTTCTTTTTTAATGCAAAAGCCAAAGGGTCTGGTCAGCCAATTGTCTAAAGCTTAACTGCATTTGTACAGAGCAACTGATTGTTTAAATATTCTCACTTGCCACTTGCAATCTCCTGTCATTGTCCAAGTATTTTTTAATCTTTTTTTTACATTTTTGGATTTGCCCAAAGCATAGCCTTTAGGTTTTATATGGCAAAACTGTATTGAAAAACAATCAGAGTCCATTTGAATGGTACAGTTCACATTGTTTTCTGGGGTTTAGAAAATTTTAAGTTTATCTGTTTTTGGTACAGTATAAATACAAACATGTGAACATTATGAATTTTATATTTCCAGGAGAAATGTGGATATGATTTCACTATTGGAGAACATCAGTTGCAGTTATGCACAACACATTGTTTACCTGAGATTAGGGGTTTATAAAATAAACATACATTCACTACACTTGTATAGCTACACGGCACCTACTATAGCCGTTGTTAATTTCAATTAAGACAGTCTGAGAAAACCAGACCCTCAACATAAAAAGCAGATCTGCAATATGTACTTCATCCAAAAGCACATATAACCTGACAAGGAGAGATATGTTTCTATCAATCAACATTTAACGCAGTATTTGGAAAAACTATAATTACTATTTAATTCAAAGCTATGTTGTCCTAGTCTGTCAACACTATGGATGTGACAAAAAAATATATATTCATATATTTAAGATATAAACAAGAAATAATGTGAAATGTTTCATTTTGAGGGTTCTATCTTTTTCAATCATTTAAACTGGGATACAGTGGTCCCATTTCTGAAAAACCAGTTTGGAGCCCACATTTACTAGGCTTCCTGTCTGTTTGTGTCATGTGACCTGCTTGCCCAATCAGTCAGCAATCTATTGACAGAGACCTGCAGAAACTCCAGTTTGAACAAAATACTTGTTGTAGGGAAGAAATGGAATAATTGTAGAGACTGCAGCATCTGGGACATCATTGGTGGGTAAGTAAAGTGCTAAAGTGTGGTAATTTTATTGCACTATGAAAGAAATTACATTGATTTAATTAGTTTTAATTCAGAATTAGACTGGGACTCATACTGGCTAATCACTAGGATTGTTATTTTCTTGAAAAACCTATGAGAACATCCCTAATTTCCTGGTTTCTATACCACACAGAAATGAAACAAATGTAATTGTAACTTTAAATTGCACTGACTGTAATATATAGGTTTGTATTTTTTGTAGCATATATTATTTTAAAGGTCATCAATTGTTAAACATGATGATACATTGTATGATCTGAATTTTTAGATAAATTAAAATTCACTCAGCCTCACTGAGATGAATGAGTTTTTGGAAAAGGTTTAAATAATTCAAAACCACTTGGAAGAAATAATGCAGGGTGTATTTTCTTGTTCTGTTCCACTTAGTCAATGTTGTTCTACTCATCACTTGTGTTATTCTTTGCCTTCTTTTTCATTTACATTTTTGTAAAACCAGACGCTCATCCTCAGAAAATCCTTTTTGCTCAGAGAGAAGCTCTCCATCCATAAAGACAAATCAAAAAATTTAGTTACTGGTCCCAAATTACTAAAAGCAATTTGAGTAGAAAATCAAGGCTGAAAGTACATCATCATTTCTAAATGCATGAGCTGCTGAAGAACAGCAGAATCCCTATCAGCACTGACCTCACACTTCCAAAACCACAGCTCATGAGTCGGAGCTGCTGTGGGGTGTTTTTGGAGAGTCAGCCCATAGAGTCATTGCCTGCTTTAAGGCCAGAGGACGGAACGTCTCCCTCTCTGGCCAGTGAGGCCAAAGTAGGTCAGCCGTCCAAACCTCGCCTGGGAGGATAGCCATCATCAAATACTAATCAGTGCTCGTCCAAGGGTGCGCTCCATTTCTGTGCCTGCAGGGTCTTGGAGGAGCCCCAACAATTCCCCTAGCCCTGCTTTGCTTCGTAACAGTTACAGCCAAAAGCAGAAGGACAAAGTTTACTGTCAAAGCTACTGAAATCTGGAGCTCGATCAAAGTATAATACGCACCATAGACGCTGAGATATCAGCTTGCCAACCCTGCAAACACACAGACACAAACAACACACACTGGGTTAGCTGCCAGGCCTGATGGACTTTATTTAGACCAGGCTTTTTGACATCTGATTGAATACTACTTAATCCCACTTAAGATTGACCCCAAAATCCTCTTGACAATGAAATAAAACCTGCTACATCTGTTTTTTCTTCTTCTTTTACAACCTGTACATTTTTTTGTTAAAGGTCTGCTGTGATAGGGTCTTCAGAGGACACTCAAACCCAGTCTTCCTGTTTGACAGAGCTGCTACAGTTTGCCCTTTATTTTTGTTACAGCTGTCAGCTCTGTGGTGACAATGAAATATTTATTCTCCTTTTGCAACTGAAACACCATTTCTGCAGATCTTTCCATCTAAACTAACCCAAACACAAATGACCTGGTTGAATTTGGAAGACTGTTCCTATCCTGACAGAAGACAAAGAAACTGTCTTTCTCTGTATTAACAGTTTGTCTCACTCTTTCACACATGTCAAGATGTCCCACAAGGCCCTGTAATAGGACCTACTTTCCTTACAATTTGCATTAATAATAGAGGCTGAATGCTAATGCTTATTCTCTGTCTTTGGATGCTGATAGTACAGCATTTAAATGTGGTCTTTGTTTTACCTCAAACTGGAGCAAACTGCAGAAAAATCCAAATTCATTCAAGTGTAAATTGTTCTCAAAGGTAAAAAAAAATAATAAATAACTGAGCCTATTCTTGCTATTGAATGTAGACAATGTTCTCCTGCTAAAATATTTTCTTAGAGTGTATTTTTGATGGCAATAAATCTTGTCTTGTCCTTAATGCTAAGACAGCTTGTTGCAGTCACGTTGACAAAGCTGACCTTATTTACATGTCTCTGTTCACCTATATTTGAACAGGATGAACTTTTTAAAAGTTCATCCTGTTTAAAAAGGATGAACTTTTATTACAGTACAGAACAGAAGAACCTGATTTTGTTTTGCACACTGTCCTACATTTGTCCATTACCTTCATTGGTAATTTTAGTTATTTTTTTGTTTGTTTGTTTTTTTTAAGGCTGAGTTTCATTCATTACTGATATAAAGCAAGTTCCAAGTCTCTGCACTGAGTGTTTTTTGTCCTTCTTGAAAAGAGAAATCAATCCTAAGCTGTTCGGATACAGTGACATTCATAAAAGTGGTATCTTAATGCCTCAAAGAGTAAACACCAATATCACAGTCCTTTTAAATGAGGTTTAGCTTTTAATTTGACTTTAGATGAAATGTGTAAGTTGTGTCACTCTGCCACAACAGAGTCTCATCTCAGAATGTATTACAGCAACTCCTGTGATTGTCAGGCGGCGACTCGTCCTGCTCGTTATCAAATTAGACTGAAGGCCTCCTTCAGGGGAAAATAAATTGAATTTTTTTTCTTTCCTTTAAGTAAATCAGTGATCACTGCAAAACCCCGGAAGACTCAGCAATAATCAAATTACTCTAAGCTGATGTGAAGTAGGGCTGATAATCGGCAAAGAAAGGGCGGAGGGAGGGAGTTGGCTTGAGGGCCTCCCAGAAACCACTCACAGACATTCCCATTGAAGCAAACACATCAAGAAAAATTATTACTTTTCTGCATTGATTTAAAAAAATCTGTATTACCTCAGTTTCTTATATACAAGTATTCTCTGATGAAATCTCGGAATATGTTTCCAGGACTATTTGTGTTATAATGCATACTTCTTTCATCACATCAGTATACAATATCTAAACATGGGCAAAAGTAGGTCAGTGCAGAGAATCAATAATTGATTGTATTTATATACTGACTTATGTTCATATTTAATAAATTTTAATCAGATAAAAATGTCAGAAATACTACTTTCTGACATTACTGACATTACAAGAATCTAAGAATCACGAATGTTCTTCCGACATACTTTTTGAAAACGTCCGGAAACTAAGAAACACTTGAGGATAATTTTTTTTTTTTTTTCTGCCAAAGTTGGAAACCACTTTAAAGGAAAATATATGTCACAAGAACACTGCAGACATTGTTTGGTGTGTAGTATCCAACATTATCAAAATAAAATAAAATAGACTAAAGTTATATTTTAATAAACACTTTTAAATTGATTGGTTGTTTATGCAGGTTAAACAAAACTAAAAGACAAAACTACATCATAGAGCTTTAACTCATGAAGATGCCTGAAGTCCACTTCTGACTAAAATTAACATTTTAACAAAATCTGCTTTGCTCATTTCTATTTAGCTTCTTTTTCCCTATCTGTGTCTTGAAGCCAAGTTGGTTGGCCTCGAGACACTAGCTTTGGGGAGTTTTTGGTGGCATACTTCGAAATGTTGAAGCTTCTAACAGATGGCAACGTCAGTTTTTATTTGTTGAGTAAAGGTTACAAAAGCTTCAACAAAAATAGACTAGACCATCTGTTCAGTGTCTCAACAGCAAATAGTACAGAAAATAAAGGACCTTATTGACATCTTTTTTTTCCCACCAAAACATACTTTCCCCATACGACACCAATTCACACTGAAGTCCACAGATTAACATGATAAGATCAGAAATAGATGCGCTTTAATAAATAATTAAGTGTGAAAATTTAACTATTTTGAAGACATCTAACGGTTTCCTATAGTGAATGCATGGTTTTGATTGACTCCTAAAGTTTTAGAGGAGTATTGTACATTTGTTTAACTTTCTTAACAGTCTCAGAGAGAGACAGTAAGTGGCAACTTATACACAGAGGTGTCACATCACAAATTAAAATGTTTGGAGTGTCAACCAGTCAGGTTGACTGTTTAACACTGTTTTGTTGCTGAAATTCTGGGCTACATGAGTTTACAGCAAAGGAACTGAAAACCAGGTTTGGATTTACTTTAGCCATAGCCAACAAGCCTGGCAGCTTTTTTACCTTCAGAAAATATTAAGAAAATGATTAAACATTCATTCCAATTTTTGTCAAAATAATATAATCTGTAACTTAAGTTTAGACATTTCTCAGCTTTTTATGCACAATATTGCTACAATTCGTGTGCAGAACTTCAGCTTGAAAGGAAACAAGAAAACAAAATAACCAACAACTGGGAAGCCCAGCCCCTTGGACAAGAAGCAACCCAAATCAATAATTGTAACACAATGTGTCACCATTAGCATATAAGACTTGTGATACTGTAAGCTTTTCATTCTGAGCTGTTCGAAGCAATCAACAAGAGTAGAAAATATATCTGTCTTGTACTTCCTTCAGAAGTCCAGTCTACCCTTCCCTTTGTGTTTTTTGGGCTAAAACTGGCTTCTCCGATGCACCAAAACTCTTTACCCCACTGTGTGTGCAGACATATTCACACCTACCTGTTGCACATCTTGGCAAAACTGAACGCTGGCCACACTGGTGGCAAGATTGACCTAGCACTTGCTGTATACTTAAATGCCTTGATACATTCTACCATGTCACTTGAGCTTCTTGAAGACAAAAAAAAAGCAAACAAACAAAAAATAAACTACTGTACTGACAAAGGTAAAACTCTAAACAGTTTGTGTCCAGGATGTGTGGACTTGGCAGAGATTTTAACTTCCCTTTTCTTTATACTAGACCTGTACCAATTCTGGATGGAGGAAAGGTCAGTCCTGATCCTCTTTACAGACCTTCTTGTTTATTCTAGTCTGATCCTGTTGGACAAGCCAAACCACACTTTGATGGACGGACACCAGACAGACTAAATTATCGCAGCGTTAAAGATAATCAACAGCTCATCAAGTCAAGTTGTACTTCTTGAATTGCTGCAGAAAGTAGGAGAAACGAGTACAGTCGTTTAATAGTACAGTGTCTGTGTATGAGGTCCATGTCAGGTTCTGAGACAAGATGGTTAATGTAAACTGTTGTAGCATTTGTAACTCTTGACAATCTTGAGTTACAGTCAATCATTATGAACTACAAAATGAAGTTGCATCAATTCTAGCAACCTTGGTTGTCAGTCTAACTTTAAGCGACATAGAACTATAATAATATCAACTAAATATGAGTATTTTTTGGAGTCCATCTTTTTTGCTCATCTACATTCCAGCTAAGTGCTTGAGAAGTTTCAGGACCATTTTTAGCTTGTTAAGCTACTCAACTCTGACTTGTGCATCATCCAGGCATTAAAAAGGCCCCTAAACTCAGTGAATGAAGCATTCTGCCAACATAGAACAGCCAACTTAGGAAAGGGCCAGCTTCAAATTGGATCTTTAGGCTCTTTGTCACCAGCAGCCTGTCACAAAGACACAATTAGCTTGAAATGCATTTACAAAACATGCCAACCATAACACATTCTTTATATTTTTTCACTGACAAGGTGATTCCTGCAGAGCTATTAGCTAAAAACTTGGCATATAGTAGATGATCAAATGAAAGATGATGCATCTCTTAGGTCCTGTGTCAGGTGTTTGATTGATTTTTCTTTTCTTTCTCAAAGACATGACTTTTAGATGCTATTCATCTGCTGGATATGGCCAGCTTGTCCTCCATTTGTCCTGCTTTCCATTTATTAAGGATATAGCACATCTTACCAAGATGTGCCCAGTTTTCAGTTAATAGCGCTTTGCTAGTCACTGCGATGGTTGTAATGTTACTTTCTTATTACCTGGCTTACATATAAAATTTGTAATTGGTTCTTTGCATATGCAGACTTCTCAGAAAGGCTCCAGCTAACATGAATACAGTTGACATGAAATGATAGCTGCAACTATATTAGTTTCTGTTTTTGTTTGTGTCTGAACATTACTTTGCTGATTTTACCCTAAAAACTAACCATTGTGTGTTTTCATGCTATTTTCCTGCTGTGTTTGCTTGCTACATTATAGCAGCACAATAACAGACTTGCTGTTGGAAGTGGAACAAATTGCTGTTTTAATGGGATTATTTTCAACAATTCCTTTCAACTTCTTTCCTCACTGTGCGACTGGATTGTCATTCAGATTGGTCCAGCCAACAAACTCACTTTTGCCAACAAATCTATGTGTATATAAATATTTATGTATATTTACTTGTTTTTTTAGCAGCTAATACGAGTGTCAGCACATTTTCCAGCAAAATAGGTTGCTCCAGGTCATCTCCAAATATTTTAGAGAGAGACAATGAAAATGAAATCCATTAAAAAGAAAATTATTTTTATTGCACTGCTAGCACACTGCCATGCTTTCCTAAGGCTTCCTAATCTCCTAATGAGATTAGAAAAAATAAAATGTGTTTGTACATGTGGTAGCTGCAGTTAATTACATGTCTTGTCACATAGTTTAGTCCCCAAATTCCCCCGAAAATGTTTCTGACTAGAGCTTTAAACTGTAGCTTAATAGATTTTAGAGTTTAGTTCATGTTGAACATGAAAGACCGGATTAACCTCTGAGGACCTGCTTGCTCTTTTGCATGTTTCCTATTTTCCCTGCGTCTTTTTTCAGTTCCCGGCTCCTGTTTTCCCATGATTAGCCAATATTGTAATTTTCGCTGCTTTTCTCTTTTTGTTTCAAAAAGTGCCTTTTTTGCTTTCACCACAAGTATTGTAGACTCATGATCTTGTCCCTCCTTCACCGCCATTTCTTTTTTGGACCACTTGGACGCCAATCTCACAAGGTCAAACTGTTTTTGTCCCATTGCATGTTATCAAGAATATTACATTGTGATTTCACTGGCATGCTTTTATTAGTTTGGGGCAGCTTCTGAACCTGGTCAACTTGGCCTCATTGATGGAACCAGGAATTGCATTCTCTTCCAAAAAATATTTAGGACAATGTCTAGTCATTAGTTTAGACTTTAAGCCCAAGCACACTCAGAGCACTATACAGCGATAAAGTACACCAGAAAGTTCAGGACTGGATGTCCTAGAGAGCAAGATTTTAGGCTTAAAACCCATTTAGGTGACATGGCATAATATTAAATGAGCAGTTGAGGCTCAATAACTTCCCAGTGTAGCATAACTATAGGTATTTAGCAAGATAGATTGGGGCAAAATTCCTCCACAGCAGTGTGGAAAAACTCACTGGCAGTAGTTGCAAACATTTAGACAGTTGTTGCCACTAAAAGTGACATATCCATTTATAAAATAGAGGTGCATAGAACACCTGTAGAGGGTATAGGACTTAGCTGTACTCATCCCATTAAGTTGGTACATAGAAAAATAACTGCCTTTATTAATTCCCAATATCTTACAAACTGCTGAGCCCATACCAGCGCTATCATTTTCCAATTCACATAAAGACTGAGAGCAATTTTACAAACATAGTTTTATGAGTCCACATCCTTGGATAATAACATGAACATTCAGGGGGTCCATTGCAGCCTGCACCAGCAAGTTCATGCTGAGAAATGCAGCGGCAGCACCTTGTGAGGATGAGAGAAGAGCTATTGAAATAATGTCATAAATCAGGGGTGTCCAAACGTTTTGCAAAGAGGGCCAGATTTGATAAAGTGAAGATGCCCGGGGGCCAATAGTTTGTTCGGACATTTTTTAACTACAAAAGTTTCATGCAAATACACACCGTTATAAAACAATTTTCATTGTCACAATTATCTTTATTTTTCAAATGACAAAATAACCAAATATAAGCCACTCAGGCAGATGAGAACAACTCTAAAAACCCAAATTCTGCCTTTCATTCATATCTGGAGAGTCAGATAACATTGAACAAACTGTATGAAATACCTTAAATTTACATGAGTTTAAAAATATCTTTGCCTCAAGAACATTTTAAACAGGAGTTATAAGTAATGCAAAGTTGTCTGTTATTAAATCTTAAAACAAGTGAATTTTGCTCGTCATTTACAATATCTTTCAGAAAGTAATAGTTTGTCACATCTACAGGTTCATAACATCAACAGTAATAACCAAATCTTACTCAAGAGTTTAATAAAAATAAGTGCCATAAATCCAGGTGCATAAATGTTCGATTCGCTCTTCACTGCTGATAGTGACAGACGTTGCCGTTCAAAATACTCAATTTCATGTCCTCAACTCTCAGTGCCACACTGTTACTGCCAGGCAAACATTCGCAAATTCTTGCTTCTTCTCAGGGCAAAATGTTCTCCACCATTTTCATAACACAGTCTTTGATAAATGTATCTTCAGTAAAAGGGTTGCCATGTTTAGCTATTAACATGGCCACTTCGTAGCTTGCTTTGGTGGTATTTTCTTTTGACTCACAGGCCGGCGTGAAGAATCGCTGTTGTGATGCCAGTGCAGCTTGGAGCTGCTTCACTTTTTCAGCATGGTCACTTCCTGTTAGCTTGTTGTATGTGTTAGCATGTTTAGTCTGGTAGTGTCTCTTTACGTTGAAATCCTTAAACAAGGCAACCGTCTCATTACAAATTAGACAAGCACAATTGCCTTGATTTTCAGTGAAGAAGTATTATAATTCCCATCTCTCTTGAAAGCGGCGGCCCTCACTGTAAACTTGTTTTCTTTGCAGTGGCCATGGCAGAAATGAGTGGAGAGGGGTTCGCTGCACGGAGGCAGAGACTGATAGTATTAAAGTGGTGCTGCCACCATTTGGTGAAAGGAGGAATTACAGTTTCAAGTTTTATGATTTATTTATTCTGTTTGACAGTGGAGGCGGGCCATAAATAATACATTATAAGACCGAAGCTGCGGGCCGTATGAAATCTGACCGCGGGCCGTGATTGGCCCTCGGGCCGGACTTTGGACATGCCTGTCATAAATGGATATGCAGTGGAAAAACAAATCGTACAGCATGGGTTCTGCTTTTTGTGGTGGAGGCAAAATTGTGCCAGGACTTGATCATTTAATTGATTGTGGTGTAACTGGCCAATACACACACACACACACACACACACACACACACACACATATATATATATATATATATATATATATATATATATATATATATATATATATATATATATATATATATATATTTTTTTTTTTTGAGTTCTAGTTCATCACAAAAGTGCCAAACAAGTTAGAGGTCAAGCTTCACAATTCTTAAGTTGCGTGATCTTAAACTTCTAAAAGGTTTAAAAGAATATGGAAAGATTGCTTTATCCAGGGATCATATCAAATGAGAATCAAAACACACTTTTCCAACTTCCTGGTAGTAAATTATCTGCATTCATTCTTTTCAGTCACTTCAGTAACATTAAAGTAATGTTTTTGTGCCTCCTTAAACGTCTATTGCAGTATACTTCCTTTCCCTTCGCAGTCTTTGTCTAAATGTCAACTGTTCCACCTCTACACATGTTCAAATCATTTCCTCTATCCAACCTATCCATCCGAAAAAGAATAGACTGATTTCAAATATGAATATCAAAAAGAAATTGACTGCACCTCCATCTCCATGCAGTGGATATTCTAACTTGATGGGGTTTATAATGAGCTGTTCATTAGTGGTTTGCTTATGATCAAATCTTCCACCATCTGAAAGGCTTTCATAATCTCTTTAAACTTTAATTTCTCTAAACTTGATTTTGAAATACATATAAATATATTTTTTATCTAACTGCTGCCTCCTGAGTTTTATTATTCCTTCATCACTCTTTGGGGGAGGACGTGGGCGGATTGGTGGAGCTGGTAATCATAAACCATGTCAGGATAAATACGCGAGTGCATTCACTTTGCAAATGAGGCGACTCTCTCCGCCTAACTCTCGCTGTGCTAATGTTTGCTCGGCCCCGGCTGATTGATGACACGCTGATCTGCAGCCTCTCATCAGTCTGAATATGAGGAGCTTCACATTCTGACCACACCAAGGAAAGTAAATAAAGCAGAGCCGAGCTGTCATTTCTGCTGCGATAACATCGTTCAATATGCCGGGGAGGGAGTTGAAGGGGAGCTGCAGGAAGGAGGGCTACATTTCAGCTCATTTCAGCAGGAGAAATTGCACTTCCTAAATAAAAACTGCCAACTTGAGTGGCTACTTAAGCTTTGCTAAAGTTGATTCTATCAAGAGGAAGTAGCCAAAGTTTGCTGGACCTCCTGTCAAACATAAAACCCATGTGTTCAACTCTCAAAAACAACAGGAGTAGTGCATCCTGTGTTTTTGTACACTTATGACTGTCGGCTAAAGTACCTAATACTTATTTTATTTTCATTGTGCCACCTGTTGGTGGATTTGATACACTAGGCAGGAAGTGAAGATTTTGTTCTCAAGGATAATGAAGTTGGATGCTGGAATAATGCCCATGTGGAAGGATATGAGCACAACTGACCAGTGGTCATCAACCATATTTTTCCGATGTACCGCCTGTGTAAAATATTTTCAGCCAAGTACACTGCTCAAAAAAATAAAGGGAACACTTAAACAACACAATATAACTCCAAGTAAATCAAACTTCTGTGAAATCAAACTGTCCACTTAGGAAGCAACACTGATTGACAATCAATTTCACCTGCTGTTGTGCAAATGGAATAGACAACAGGTGGAAATTATTGGCTATTAGCAAGACACACTCAATAAAGGAGTGGTTCTGCAGTTGGGACCACAGACCACTTCTCAGTACCTATGCTGTCTGGCTGATGTTTTGGTCAGTTTTGAATGTTGGTGGTGCTTTCACACTCGTGGTAGCATGAGACGGACTCCACAACCCACACAAGTGGCTCAGGTAGTGCAGCTCATCCAGGATGGCACATCAATGCGAGCTGTGGCAAGAAGGTTTGCTGTGTCTGTCAGCGTAGTGTCCAGAGGCTGGAGGCGCTACCAGGAGACAGGCCAGTACACCAGGAGACGTGGAGGAGGCCGTAGGAGGGCAACAACCCAGCAGCAGGACCGCTACCTCTGCCTTTGTGCAAGAAGGAACAGGAGGAGCACTGCCAGAGCCCTGCAAAATGACCTCCAGCAGGCCACAAATGTGCATGTGTCTGCACAAACGATTAGAAACCGACTCCATAAGGATGGTATGAGGGCCTGACGTCCACAGATGGGGGTTGTGCTCACAGCCCAACACCGTGCAGGACGCTTGGCATTTGCCAGAGAACACCAGGATTGGCAAATTCACCACTGGCGCCTTGTGCTCTTCACAGATGAAAGCAGGTTCACACTGAGCACATGTGACAGACGTGACAGAGTCTGGAGACACCGTGGAGAGCGGTCTGCTGCCTGCAACATCCTTCAGCATGACCGGTTTGGCAGTGGGTCAGTAATGGTGTGGGGTGGCATTTCTTTGGAGGGCCGCACAGCACTCCATGTGTTCAACAGAGGTAGCCTGACTGCCATTAGGTACCGAGATGAGATCCTCAGACCCCTTGTGAGACCATATGCTGGTGCGGTTGGCCCTCGGTTCCTCCTAATGCAGGACAATGCTACACCTCATGTGGCTGGAGTGTGTCAGCAGTTCCTGCAAGATGAAGGCATTGAAGCTATGGACTGGCCAGCCCGTTCCCCAGACCTGAATCCGATTGAGCACATCTGGGACATCATGTCTCGCTCCATCCACCAACGTCACGTTGCACCACAGACTGTCCAGGAGTTGGCGGATGCTTTAGTCCAGGTCTGGGAGGAGATCCCTCAGAAGACCATCCGCCACCTCATCAGGAGCATGCCCAGGCGTTGTAGGGAGGTCATACAGGCAAGTGGAGGCCACACACAATACTGAGCCTCATTTTGACTTGTTTTAAGGACATTACATTAAAGTTGGATCAGCGTATAGTGTTATTTCACTTTAATTTTGTGTGTGGCTCCAAATCCAGGCCTCCATTGGTTAATAAATTTGATTTCCATTGATTTTTGTGTGATTTTGTTGTCAGCACATTCAACTTTGTACAGAACAAAGTATTCAATGAGAATATTTCTTTCATTCAGATCTAGGATGTGTTATTTGAGTGTTCCCTTTATTTTTTTGAGCAGTGTATCTCCAGAGTTGGGTAGAGTACCCAAAAGTTTTATATGAGAAGAGTACATAAATTTTACTAGCAATATCTACTGTGTACTGCATATTCGCTTGATCTCCACTTGCCACAGCAGCCATCTCCAGTGGGCTAGACAACTCAGTCAAAACAGCAAGGTGTTTCTGCTTGAACATCTTCAGTATCTATCAAAGTGGTGCAAATGTGGTAAAAGTACAAACTTTTGGTTGATAAGTTCAAATGACAAAAATGATGAGTTGTTAGTTTTGATCCATTGCATAATGATGTAAATAGAAAACATTTTTGGAATTCGATTTATAGATCACAGATTAGAGTCTAATGAACCAAGATTGACTGATCTCTGACAAGTTGAATGATGCATCTGTCTTTCATGTAAATTCATTGAAATGTTGCCATTTTTGTGTTTAATGTTTTGAGATTAAACTCTACAAATTATAGAGTTGCTCATCTTTATTTGTACAGTAATTTCATATTTATTTGAAATTATAAACCCTGCAAAAAAGGGTTTAGATATTCCTTTAGTTCAAGATTGGATGATACAGGGTATAACTTTACAGCAGCTGTTTATATCACAAGCTGTATTGTCCAATATATGGGGATTTGTAAAAACTCCAGCACTTCATGACGGAAGAAGCAATCGTACCACTACGGTGACCCCTTTTCTGGAGCAGGTGTATCCCATCAGGTAGATGCAGTCTGAGAATGACAGCTCACTCACCTTGCATGTTACAGCCACCAGCCTTGCATGTGAACAGTTTGCATTGCTCTTTGTTTTTCAGCTTCTCAGCTTTTTCAGCTGGCCTCAGCCTGCAGGTGTAGCGTTTGCATGCTCTGGTTTTATGGTGCCATCAGCATTACATGAGGTGTATTTGTGAACCATGAGATTTTTCAGCCTTGAGTCGCCATTTCACCTCCTGCCTGAACTCCCGGTAACAAATTATTAATGTGGTGTCACGTCAAGGAGCTGCTGCATCCAGCCTGAGGGAACAGCCACAGTGTGTGTGGAGAGTGTGTGAGCACATCATGTACATTATGCAAGTCAAGGTATTGTGTGAGACTGTGTGTTATGCAAGTATGTGAGAGTGTGTGTGCATGAGATGTAATTCCCACTTCAAATCAAAGTCCCTGACAGCTGCCTTAATGCCTGCTGCCTCTCAAGTGATGAAGGGCCTGGTGCTCGTCGCCGCGGATACCTCCATCATCCTCTTCCTCCCCCTCCCTGTTGACGGCGAATCAATCACTGCGTCCGTGTGTCACTCTGTATCCCTGACACTGGCATGTATAATTAAAGTTTATTCCCCTGAACCTCCCTGCTCAATTCCTTCCTGCAGCTTCCCTAACGGCATGCCACCACCGACACAGAGGATGATAAATATAAAATGGGCATTCGTATCTTAGAATTCATATTTGAAGCAGACAAATTCGTGGTCAATAACTCTCTAACAACAGATCCCTTAGGAAATATGTTTAATCAAATGATTTCTACATCAAAGAACAACAATGGAAAATCTTTTTTTGTATGTTTTTTTTTTTATTCTGTGATTTTAACCTTTCATAACTTGTGTTTCAAATACACATTTTAAAATGTTCTAAAACATTTTTATCTAAAAAAAAAAAAAAATTAGTTAATTAAAAATAACAAAAATTATTTTTTTAATAAATGAATGGAGCAGAAAGTTATTTTATTTTTATATTTTCAGCTAAAAGTGTCCTTGTAATGTTGCAATTAGCACCCTGTGACACAAAAAAGTGTAATCACATAAAATAGAAATAAAAAAAAATATATATATAAAGGTCTAAATGAGACTGTAATTCACTTTCTGAGAATTACACTGTGTGTAATTCACATAGACCCATAACTCAGCTAAGGGTTTGTGGAGCAGGGTGTCCCTGCATTGATCCTAAAGGTTTCACATTTTCCCATTCAATCTCAAATGTTTTTCTTTTAATTATTATTATTTATTTTTAAAAACTTGTTTTATTTTTTAAATGTAGCCTTTACTTAACTAATATCAGTAAATAAGTAAGCTCTGGGTTCTTTTTTTTAGTGTACTCTTGCACTATTTAATTTAATCTCTCTCTAATACTTTTGGATCAATCAGTATTACACACTAAGGTGAACGTTAATACAGTGAATTGCACCATATACCATGTAAAACAGAAAATACTAACAGTCTTTTTTTTAATTTGGAAAAATAATGAATAATGAAATAATTAAATGGTAGGTTTTGCTTTTCAGGAAGAAAACAAAAAAAATTGCTCTTTACCAACTGTACAATAAATTCACATATACAGTATTAACCATAAGTTATATAAACCACTGACTATTGTCAAAAAACTAAACCTAAAGCTAGTACAAAATATACCCTTCCCTACCTTGCAGGCCTGTATAATAGCAATGGGAATTCCGGCTCTTTTCAGAGAGCCAGCTCTTGTGGCTCGGCTCCCAAAGAAGAGCAGGTTGTTTTTGCTCCCAATTTATTGCAGCCCCATTTATTAGCATAATTTGGCAAACAGGATGTTTTACATGATAAATCATTTAGCATTCCAGGTTCCCCATATGAGAAGCCTGTACTTCCTTCATTTATGTATTTGTCCTGTTGCAAAAGCAGACACTCTTACTTTTGTATGATTTTTCTCATCAAACTTCTAATTTTTAATAAAACAAAATAAACAAAGCACTGCAAACAAATCAAACAGACCCATAACAATAATAATGCATAATTAATAAATATATAATCTTTAGCCAGATGTGTAAGTTATATTTATGGTTTTTGCAAAGGACTGTCCTGCTGACCAATATCTGTCTCCCTCTATGTTTTCACATAAATATATGATCCCATATTGACGCGTTATTGGCCACAGGTCTGCCATGCTAATCTAAAAGTTCAACCATGAGCAGAGCAGACTCCATTCAGTGGAACTACTGAGAGTAAGAGCTGAGCAGCCAAAGAGAAAATGGATGAGGAGATGTCTCTCTATCACTCTGTGTACCTCTGTTTGTAGCCCCGCCCTTATAATGAAGAACGGCTCTCGATGAGGAACCGGCTCCTGTTCACTTCAAAGAGCGGTTCTTAGAGTCGTTCACTTCAAAGAGCTGCTCCAAGACCTCCAACAGACTCAACAGTCCAGAGTCTCTTTACTCAAAGAGCAGAAAAGTTAATTAAAACTCAGTACCTTAGGTGACTGTGAGTTCCAACAGGTTAATCCAGATTAATTCGTCCTCTGGTCCAGAAGAACCTCTCAGCGCTCAAAATAAATAAAACAGCAGTTCAAGAATGGCGAAGTTGTGTGATCTCCATAAACTGTCCACTTGCTCGTTTCCCACATAACCAGAGGTACTCTGAGCGACACGGACACTCAGAGTGTCTATCTGGAGTCGGTCTGTCTTATCAAGTCCGGTAATTGTCTCCTGCAGCTTCTTAAGTTCCACTATGACAGTGAAACGGCAGCTTACATTAGTCCTTACTAGCAAACAGATGGGTTAGCCTTGCAGCGAGGCCTTCACCACAACTCTCGAGAAATACAGCGGCAGAAAATAAATACACAGTCCAACAGTTTCACGCCGAAACGCTACTGTGTCTTGCTAACTTACGCATAAATGTATACTATGACTTCTCCTTACGACAACTCTGAGACTACTTGATGAAAACCAGCTAGCTGCTCCTCCTGCTGCTATATCCTCTCACGCTGAACCAATCCCTCCCTGTTTGTTTACTCCCACTTACTTTGTGCGACCTTCACAGACCATTCTCCTGTAGGAAAATACAGTTCTCACTGATTACTTTTGGTACTCCTAACAAATGAAAGATAACTTATTTTAAACAACGTATACACATTTTTACTAACTTTATTTAAACATTGGAATTTTAATTTAGATAAAAGAATAGAATAAATGAATTTATCCTTTTGCTATTTATTATCTTAGACTTCTTGTATGATTTTATTTATTTATTTTTATCTGGGTTACAAATAGTTAGTGTGAAATATTGTTGAATAATATTATTTATTATGAAAACAAGTACTGTAAGTACCGTAACTTGAATGGAAGCCTGTACTGTTGCAGTGTTTTGTATTATATAATTTCAACCAGGCAAAAAGAAGCTAGATCTCTTGGTGTCAGTAGGCTAGAAATTAAACTGAGCACCTGTGTGAAACCATCAGCATCAGGGGCCAGTACCAAGCAACAGGTAAAAGAGAACCAGCATGGGGGAGGACCAGATGCTGAAGGAGCAAAAACAACACAAAAGAAAAGTTATGCAGAAGGTAACCACTCAATGAAGCTGAGTGAGGAACCCTATTATAAAGGTGAACAGGAGACATGTGGAATTATCAAGACTGAAAGAACCTCAGATTAAAGCTTCAATTTCCACAAATAAAATGGGTTCCATAAACAAAATGTAGACTGATCTATACAATTTGTTAAACTCATCAACACAAAAAAAATTGTTTTCTGATTTGTTTATTCAGAGGTACAAACATTGTTTGGGATATGGCTGCATCACCAGGATGCAAAGATGCAGCTGAA
Source organism: Xiphophorus maculatus (assembly GCF_002775205.1). NCBI lineage: Eukaryota > Metazoa > Chordata > Actinopteri > Cyprinodontiformes > Poeciliidae > Xiphophorus > Xiphophorus maculatus. Next base: position 12,461,152 of record NC_036465.1, on the reverse strand, counting down.
GCATCCTTTGTGTTGTCTTTGCCTGGACTCATGCATATATATATACACAGTATATATATATATATATATATATATATATATATATATATATATATATATATATATATATATATATATATATATATATATATATATATATATATATATATACTAAGTAATCTTTACATTTTACACCTGTAGTCTGGGATTTTTGGGGTATTCTGATTTATTTTTAATAGGCCATAAAAACAGTAGGTGAATCAGTGAAAGACTGTTACAATCACTAAGCATATTGATCCTGATTTTCTTTCAATTTCTCACAAAATTGTCTTAAAATTACTTTAACAGATCATTTAGCACCTTCCACAATTTCCAAATTAAAATAATTAAAGTGTTAACAATGAGACACGGAATTTGGCACAAAAATGTCAAAAGTCTGGATATTTCTTCAGAAAAGCATGCTTCAGAGTTTGTACTTATGTGGTTGTGCTTTATGTTTTAGAGACAGAGCTGAGGTACAGAACTGAGTTTCAATTTCCTCACAAATACACGCACCCACATCCACACACACCAACTCAGATGAAAGAACAAAGAGTGATTTCCTCATTAGGATTGTTTTTTAATGCATGACGAGATAATTTATTCATGAAAATTAACAAATGATTCATTCCAGCAGAAACTTTCAGGAGCAGTTGCGTTCAGATATATTTTACTGTTGTTTTCATTGTAGTCTCAGTGCTGCGACACTTTATTTTCATAGCATTATGTATGCACAGCTGATTAAAAGAGTTTTGATCACCTCTGCAGATTACGTTTTTAGCAGGTAGTGCTGCTAATTAGTGAGCACGGCTGATGTTACTCACAAGTCAGGAGCTTCAATAACACTTCTTTTTTCTTTCCACATCAACATTGTTTTTAAATTCATATTTGGGGTTCTCTCTGGGCTTTTATTTCTTCAGATTTTATTCTAACATTTCCTTACTTTTGTTTTCCAACAAACTTTTTAAACTTGATGGAAAATGTTTCCTAAAAGAGAATTTTCCTCATCATTAGTATAATTATCGCATTGAATAGCTTTGGAAATAAGTGGAAAAACTCCACTTTGTAGTAAGTTGCTTCCATTCAAAAACTCTGACCTTTATTATTTGCAGGCTCAGCTTTCCTGGGAAAATTAAAAATAATTAGTCTAGAGGTGTACAAAACAGTAAACAAAAATGATAAGACCATGAGAGAAAAAGTCTACCCCCATTGTACATTAGCTTATAGAACAATCTTGGGCAGCAATAACTCTCAGTGGTTGTTTGTATGACTTCATCCGTCTCTCACATTGAATTAGAATTTTGCCTACCAACATCATGCACAGTGAAAATGAGGTCACTGGTCTTTGAATGGGCCATTGCCAATGATTCTTTTCATCCATTGTTTCGTAGGTTTGGTGTTGCCTGTGGGATCATCATTCTGGAATTATCATTCTGACTTAGTTAAAGTATGGTGCAGTGTATTATGGCCAAACATCGGTTCTTTGGTCTTATCTGCAAAAAGAAAGCACCGGTTCATAAATATTTTCATTTGTTCAGTTACAACTTTGCAAACCTTTGTCTTTTTGTATGATGCTCAGCAACAATCTGTGTAAGGATAACAATGTTATCCTTATTGCTATTATTACATTCTCCCTGAGCTAAATGATAGATGGATTCAAGTATTAAGAAACCGTTTAAACAAAGTTGTGTCGAATAGCAAAAAATATTCTGTTGAATTTACAATTCATATAAAACAATGTTATTCTTACACAGAGTTTTTCTGGTGTTAAAATACACCTGAACAGACCATTTATTCATTTGTCCAGAGAATGGTTCAGTTTTAATTTGTGCTGATGTTTTCCTCCAATTTCTATTTTCAGTGATGATATACAAAAGTATCTGTTCGATTTAAGAGATGGTCCTGTACCTTTACTTCTGCAGCACAGCCAAAAACATTTTTACGTGTTTTATGCATCCCTGCTTCTCTCAAATGGGATGCCAAGCACCTAAAACGATTTAAGAAAAAGATGTGAAACCACAAAATGTTACATGAATAAAAGTGTTAGTTTGCAGAACCGTGAAGCTTCAGAGAGCGCAGCGTCAGGTGAGGAAGCCTTTGATGGATGCCTATGACACAGAGGGTGAGCTGCTTTAATCCCACCTTTTGTTCAGCATAAATAGAAGACAGAATCAGAGGTGATGAGTTGGAAGCTTCAGTTGAGAGGAAACTTCAAAAGGTTGAGGATACGGACCCCTTCCAATCTGCCTGGAGCACTGATAAACCCCCACAAAGCATTTTAAATGCCAGTTAGGACCATGAGCATTAGGGAAACTACAAATAAAATATTCAGTTAGCAGTTGATATTTTTCTCCAATGGACTCATTTAGTGAAGGAGATATTTCTCAATCCAGTGAAGTTGCACAATAAGAAGAGTACAAATCAGCTTTGCAAAGTACTTAATGCCCTTTAATTGCACATGTTGTTGTTGTTTCACACTCAACATAATAATAATAGGGATACAATTAAATGTTATTGTTCATGTGTTATGTAGGACATATAAGGAAAGTAAATTGATTGCTCAGGGGAGATAAATGATCTGACAAATACTGTTCCGGTTCAGTTGTACCTTTTTTAATTAGATTCAATCACAGACTGATAAAAATAAGCACCTAGTTCTATGTTTTACTTCAAACTGATGTTCTGGACCCTCAGCTTTTGAGAAACGATTGCTTGCATGACGCATGGACTTTGTTGAAATTTTAAGCGATTGGATCCGATTTACCCAATCACTACTGTTTGTATATGACATCTGTAATGCAGAAGCTCAAAGAAGCTTACTAGGAATGGCGTATGCTTCCCCCACCCCCTCTTGGGCTGAACCCAACACACGGGATGCAGACAGCAGTGAGTGACAGCAACAAAAGTTGAAAAGTTTTCAACTTTCTTGTGTTGCGATGCTAGCCTGTGCATGCATATCTTTGTGTGCAAGTTTGCAATATCACATGCACAAATTTCACTGATCGATTGGCTGGAGGAGGGTAAGCAATAATCGCTTCATCACACTAGTTCCATAGAAAGTGAAGGGGGAGGGAGGAACATCGCCTCCCATGTGTTGAGCCTTATGGACTTTTCACTTCTTTTGCTAAAGGGGATGTTACATATTTTCTGGGCACATAGTGGAATTTTATAGCACAATAAAGTAATTATGCTACCTTCAGTTGTTATAAGAATGCTGTATACATATCAAACATAACATGAACACGCCTCTGGGAGGCTAAAGCTCGGCTGTAGACTGCAGTTTCAAGGAGAAGCTGCAGTCTACAGAGCAAGCATTTAGGCAACCCCGGATGGCTGCTGCAGGAGATTAATAGATTTCTAAAAAAATGCATGAAAGAATCAAACAAAACCGTCCAGGTATGTTTTTGATGAGGGAATTGCATAACATGATACAAAGCTCAAGAAAGATGAGTTTATATAACAATCCCCCTTTAAAACAACCCACAAATTTTAAAATCTAAAACATGGTAAGCCATTCAAACATTAAACTGATTCAATTTCCAATTAGCTGAGTTTGGCTTTATAGGATCATTGTACCTTCAAAACATATTAGCATGAAATATTTTTGTCATATTTCATGGAAAAGATCCCTTAAGAGGCCATGATTCTGCCTTGTTTTTTGTCTTCCTGCTTTCGCACACACATACACACACAGATTGTGGGGCGTATTGCCCCGGTCATGATTTTTGCAAATGAAGCTGGGCTGCAAATCATGGCGCCTGGGCCTGAATCAGCAGCTCTTTCATAAATGCTGATTTCCAGACGCTGCATGTTCTGCAGATCCGACTGTGCGCTCTGCGCTCTAAGGACTGACTATGCATTTCTCTGCTGTAAGTAAAGACAGCTGCACATAAATACATAGTGGGAAATGTATTTCTGGGCTATAAATAAATTGCTTCCATGGTCAAAGAGCGAGTGGTTGACCACAAATATTGGATTTCATACATGATATATATCACGTAAATGCATCAGCCTTTTTATTTTGTTAGGGTTTAGTGCTTTAGAGCCTCAACAATAAATGAGCACAGCCAATCTGAATGTAAATGTAAACTAAACATGGCATTTTAGAGTAATATATGAAGCTTTCAAGATTACATCTTTCCCAGGGATGTTTCTCAATTTTTTGTGAAGAGAACTGAAAACCACATTTTAGACACATTCCCAAGGCATGGCCGAGAAGGAAGTGGTACAGCTATTTGACCAGTCTCTCCTCAGTCCTGACTTGTGTCAGAGAAAATAAGTACTTAAAGTCTTTTTGGTTTAGTATCCCCAAAAGTCGAATGTTTTTTCAGCTCTTGGAGAAGAAACAGACCCATTGCAATGTGCAACTATGTTTTTTTTTTAATAATGTGTTGTACCCTGATATGCCTGATTTAGAGGATGTTAAATGAATATCCATGAATTATTTAACATGTTTATCTTTGCAGAGGCTTGAGAAGGGCTGGTACCAATCTACTGCGGTCATCGGGCAAGAGGCGAGGCGGGGTATGCCCAGGACAGGCCGCAAGTCTACCATAGATTAATATAGGTGAATATCTCGACTTCATATCATTTGAAATGCAATTACTTTATGGACAACTACTGTTCTGTTTCAACAATTCACCCAAAGTAAAAATCCATATAACAAATGTGATCTAGGCTTTTTCTTTATGTCTCTTTGTGTCTATAGTTTCAATTCACCTACCCAGGTGAGCCTCGGTAGGTGTTTTAACTTGCAGGACACAATTATCAGGGCTCGTAATTTGTAGGATGTCATTGTTCATGAAAACAAAATAAATAAAAATGTATTTTTCCCTTGACTTTTGTTCTAATAATGGGAATACAAAATTTTGCAAAATTTTGGAAACAAGCTCAAACGTTGGAATGTGAAAGAAATATTTAAAATATATATAACAAATACGACAGTGGGCTTTGGTTGTACACTAAAGAAATTGTACAAAAAGCTAATTTACAACAAGCACAGGAAAGTAAGTTGTATTGTTGCAAGCATAGTTCTATAAACACTTATATCCCACTGCACTCTGGACACCTGAAGTACTCAAATGGTTTCGCAATGGACATTGTAGACCAAGGAAATGGATGCTTCACAGCACACATATACTTCATTATCGTTTTAAGAAATGTTTCAATTTCCTAAAATACTCACTGCTGAATTCTTAAATATAGTAACACAAAAATATCTCAGCATTTATTTCGAAACACCCTCTGCTTGTGACAGCCATTGTGTCCTTCACAGCTAAGATTTCAAACAGGAAATATTAGGCGCATCAACCATTTTACACTAGCATTAAAAATGGCTAACTCCAGACCAAAAAGAGATGCATTAATATGAATATAAAAAAAACATGTAAATAGTACATGAAAAAGGCACTAGCATACATGTATCTCTTGCTCCTACTGAATGTATGACTTAGAAGTTTTCATATAAGTGTTTATTGTCAGGCGCAAGTAACACAGTCACCCATAAATACTAAAAATAAAGAATAAAAAATATTTAGGTTTTTGAGTGCAAAAAAGGTACTTTAAACTGTGAGAGGGCCAAAGTTCTTTCAAGTCAATTCAAATAGTTAAAATGGAAAGAAAAGTAGAAACACTCTCACACTGTCAATAAGTAAGAGAATTGCTCTGGTACCTTGCAACAGCAGGTTCTGCCTCTCCTGATTCCCAGTAAATACATATAAGGGTATTGTTTGCCACACACGAATAGATAACTCAATAGCTTCCTCAGAGAGTAACACAAATAGACTTACTTCACAGGATTTTTTTCCTCATGTCTGTGTAAGTTCCTACTGATTAAAGTGATGGTGCTTGTTGATTGGTTGTCTCACCTCGCAGGCTGAAGTGTCTGCTGAGGCTGGTGTGTTGTCTCCCTGCAGAACTGCAGCCGAGTAGGAGGAGGCAAAGGGGGAGAAGGAGGAGCGACACAAGTTTCTCTTCTGGGAAGCTCTTGTCTGTTAATTAGCAGTGAGCAGATGGAAGACAGTCCACATCTCGCCAGGGATCAATCCTACCCAAGAATCAGTAACAACTGCAGAGGCAACCTCGGTTTATTTATTTCTTAGCTCAGCAGCATCAGGGCAGTGTCACCTCCCTAGGAAGGGATACAGGAGGAGGAGGAGGAGAACCCGGGAGACTGCAAGACAAGTCTTAGACATACACAAGATGCTAGGAGCATTTCTTTCCACAGATTTCCTTGGAGACTCCAAAAGGAGCAACATTCAGCTAGTGATCGAGTGTTGAGTTTAGTCACTTTTCATTACTTTGTTTACAGCCATCTGTTTACACACACATCCTCCTCATCTTATCTGTTTGTGTCTCCCTGCGCTCCGTACGCTGCGAGCCGTAACCTACCGGCCTCCTGCTAAAACGAAAGCCTCGTCGACAGCTGCTGCAGCGCTGATTTCCTGTCTGGCGGCACATAAAGCAAAATTTGCTGCAAACAAAATGGGACTTAGTGGAGTCTTTTGTGGACGCATCTGCAAAATCACTGTCTTATTCAGGGGGTGTTTTAACCCAGTTCAGCAATTCGCCCACGCACTAACACACTGATGTCAGAAGCAAAATTTAACGGGACACTTTAGATAAAAAGACTTATTTCTTTGCATATCTAATGATCATTTTAAAGTTCTAAATTACTCCAAGAAATGTACTATCCATTTTGTTGAAAGTAAATTTAAACTACAAACTGTAAAATGTACATATTAAAGATTCTCAAACTACTTGAGCAGTTTTTGAAGTTTGACTTGTATCCATTTGCTGATTTGTTGCCAATGCCTGCGAACAGTTTGCTTATTTCACATGCACTTTGTGGATCTAGATGATTTTACTGGAATCATTGTTTAAGTAAAGGGAGAGCTGTTTATTCCCAGTTATGGCTTGACTCCTCCAATCCTGCTCCTTTCCTCCACTCCTGTTTGTGATGTTAATGGATAGGATCTCTATTTACAGTTCTAAAAAGAAGTTTGTTCATTTTGGGAGCCTCTGTGACTTCTCTTTCCTTTTTGCACATGATGTAATGCTATTGGCATCTTCAGCTTGCACTGGAACAGTTTGCAGCAGTGTGTGAAATGACCCCAATCATAGTAAGCTTCTTTAAGTCTGAGGCCACGATTGTCAACCAGATGAAGGTGGATTTCTCCATCAGGAAAATTAAGGAAATTACATTTCTCCTGAGGGTTGGTGGGCTCTGCCTTTAAAATAGGGTGAAGGGTTCTCTCATTCGTAGGGAGCTCAGAGTGACCGCTTTTCCTTTGCTTCAAAGAAGTCATCTGATCACAGTGCCTCCTGGCCCTGGTAGGACACCACAGGGCAGACATGGAACTTGTTAGAGAAAAATATATCCTTTCAGGTCTGGAAATGGCGTGGGATCTTTTACAATTTCATAAGGAGAGTAAATAGGGACGGGGATGTCTGTTTCCCATCTGGTCCTGTTACCCAAACAAATCAATTACAAATAACCAGAAGATGAGCTCGTGAATGCTATTAGGTCACTCTATCTTGACAGATTTTAATTGTAAAGTACATAAAGTATTGATTGAACAGATCAGCGTCAATAGAGTTAGTATTTGTGTTTAAAATGAGATTCAACACAAATACATAGTGACGGTTTCCACAAACCTGTAAAAGAGTATAGATTTTTAATAAATGTTGTATACTGCTGCTTTAAGTGGAATGAAAATATATGTTGAACATTTTTTTAAAAATCGCACATTAATTATTTCTCCAACTTAGCACTTAGTCAAGTGCTAAGTTGTAATTTGACCCACTGTTTTTACACAACTCATCAGTATCAGATCATGAAAGTTCTGGTAGTTCTTTCTATACAAACTTTACTTTTGGCATGATAAAGTGCAACCGTTCTTCCTACAAACACTGTGTATACATTAACATCAACAGAATTCAGTTATGGTCTCATCTGACCAAATATTGTCCCAGTATTTTACTAAATTTTCTGCAACAAACTTTAAACAAGCTTCAATATGCTTTTCAGCAGTGGAGTCTTGTGAAGTTTATATGAATACACTCCATAACATGTTAATGCAATATATCTTGTTTTTTGTAGAAAAAGCTGTGCTTTCTACATTTAGGTTCTCTGCGAGTGCTCTTCAGTTTATGAACTAATGTTTAGATTTTTTATTTTTTTTGGTTAAAGATCTTGTGAGGAGAACGTAATATTGACTTGTTTGAAATAATGTCCTTTATTTATCTGTATGTGGATTAGTTTGATTGTTAAAATCTGGTGTGAATGTCATGTCAATAGAAATTCTTAGAATTGTATGGACAAAGAAAAAAACGAGGAAGAACATGAAGAAAATGCACAGAAGGAAAGTAAGATAAATAGAGAGTTTGAGTGTAAAAGAAGGATTTTAGAAATATTATGGGATTGAAGAAAATGATTTACTCTAGAGAAATCCAAATGAAACAACATTAAAGAGTCAAATCAAACAAGATTTTTTCCTCATAGATTTGTCATTACTATGTTTGTGCTCCTGTCAAAGCCAAATGTAGCTTCTCCTATGCAACTAAACAAATAGGGAAGAGGTAGAAATTGATATTTTATGCTGACATTGCACAACTTGGACTGTTTAAATACTAACCTACAAGAAAAATAGTTTTCTATAAATGGATATTTTTCCTTTTGGGGTGCCAGAAAAAATATTCTCTAAGAACAAACATTCCAAACTTTTTAAACAAATTAGAAAAAAAAAAGAAAAAAAGTTCTTGTAAAAGTCAGGACCGTATTCACCAGTGTTGACTGCAACCAACACCCTGTTCAATTAGGAGCGAGTCAACTGGAAAGATAAAATAAAAGATAAAGGGAAGGTAAAAGGAGGGGAAGTTTGTTTGACAGGGTAAGCTGGAAGTCTTTAGCAACCCCTTGCATTTAGTCAATTATATCAATATACCTGTAGCAGTCAACTCTCACCAAATGGGCATGCTCACACTATCGGCTGTGTCCCATAAACAAGATTTAATTCCAGCGTTTTATCTATTCAAATTGGCTGAGAGGAAAGCAACATCCTTTAATTGTTTCTCATTTTTCCTGACACTGCTGGGATTCCACGTCCCAGAACGACACCAGCACGCTTACCTACAACCTATCTGCTGTGAAAGGCAAAGACATGCAGGCTCATCACAGATACAATTTATTTTCGTTAATCATCTCGATTATAAGACAAATCTTGGATTTACAGCAAGAAATTTGAGCCTTTATTTGGCCGCTTTACAGCTGAGGTAAAAACATTTAACATCCCTTGTCTGAGCAGCAAATGATCTATGAAGACGGTCTCTAAATTTAATGAATGTGCCATATGTAAATCACAATTATCTTTGTCTCCTTTCTGCACAGCTATACAGAGAGGCAGGACTGGTTTCTGTTGCTGTCCCACCCGAGGCAGTGGCCTGAGGGAATAATTACCTATCTGCAGATGACCGTAGGGGCTTTGAGTGTTTATTTATAGACAGAAGGTGATGAGAGAAACAGAACAAGAACCTTCAACCAACCTGAGTAAAATGATGCATTTACACAAGGGAACAGCTGACTGTCGAATAGGGACAGAAAAAAATAAAATGCTACTATTTGATGACATATTTAACACATTTACCTGTTTCCTTTGTAGAAAGGTCCTTTGAAATAGTAGCAGAAATTGGTATATTTTCATTGTTAGATCCACCACTCCCATTTCTAGAAGATGATTGGGAAGAGAGTGCATGATAGAGAGCAACAGACCTAAGTAGAGAAAAACAATATTTAAAACTAAATTGTGATTGTGGCTAAGGAACAAGCACAAGAAAATCAAAACTTAAGCTAGATTGAATAAGAACTGGATCAAAGAAACTCATGACTGACTCTTGGCAAATTTAGCTGATAAGACGATGACCATTCCCTCCTTGGGCAATTTCTTAAGTTGTCCATACACTCCTTTTCTCCCCTCTTCTCATTTCTCTTTGGGTCACCCAGAAATGAAAAGGCCAGTAAAAGTGGTTGATTTTACGCTTAGTGAATCATTTCTGTTAGAATTTGGCATTTTCTTGATCATTGTTCTGTAGCAAGATCCAGTGATGACTTATTTAAGTTTAGTGTGAATGTCCACAAAAACTGGTATCAAAAATGTTCTCATGTTTCCAGCATCTATTGAGCCCATACACTAACAATATTCCCAAGGCCTTTGAAAGATAAACAGTTATACATTGTTTCAGTACTGACACACCTGGAGTGTTGGTTGCAGAAAAGCTCCCAAATTAGTAACAACCAGTTGTCATGTAAAACATGCCTTTTTTTTCACTGTTGTTGCTGTAGTTTAGACTTTTTAAAATTCCCTTGCAGACAGTTGTTCCCTTCCCCTTATTAAATGCATGTTTAAATTTAAATATTTACTGTGACATTATGTCACTACAATGAAATGTAATTTTATTTTTATGCTTTACACAGCCTACATTATTGACAGGGGTGCAATTTAGGGTTGAGGGCACTGTTTGTGAAAATGAGCACAGTCTGGATATGTTGTTCACACTGTTTACTGTGTCTTTGGGCAGATTAATTTCTTAAGTTCTTATTGTCAAAGTGAAGTAGTCAGAAAACAGAATACCACAAATCTTCAACACAGAGGCCGAGACTTGTATCTTTTCATATCAAAACAAATATGTATTTTTTTAAAACAATGAAAAGAATTTAAGAAAAAAAAAAACTACAGTCATTTTGTTCCAACTTTTATACAAAGTCTCTTCTTAGAGAATGCAACTTCAGAGTATTGATTTGCACAGAAACAAAACTCTCAGAGGAAGAAAGGACTGATCTGAGATAATTTTTTTTGTGTAAATCTGACTTTAACTTCTCTAACACAATAATCAGATTGAAGTTCAGACAGTTTAACTGTTTAATCTGGTTCAGATCAAATTATAGTTTCTATGTGTGTGCTGCGTGTACATGTACAGGGTCACTGGTTCAACCATATAAACTGCTGGTGAAATTAAATTAAACTCTGAACAGACTGGAAGGCAAATTTGGAATATTAAAAGTGAATTAACATGATATTAACACATGAAAGCGACACATTGAGAGAGAGACAGAGCAGATAATCACTTCCCAACTGACAGAGATCATATCTGGAGTCACAGTCAGAAGTTTCTCTGATGTTCAGTCCCTTTAAGATTTTAGTTGAGCTTTTAATTCACAAAAGGGAATGGTAAGAAGTCATCCTCTCAACATATGCAAATCTGTGATCAAAGAATAAAAGAAGGTTAAAATTTGGTGTCTTTGACCAAGATGGAGCTACAACACTTTGAGAATATGATTCAATGTAAACCTAAACCCTTTTATATCTTAGGGAGAAACAAACTTGACATAATTTTAAAGATATCCTCACGTTTTTGTATTCAAAGTCTGCTGATTTAAAGGTCAATTTATGTCTCATTCGCATACCTTTTGATTAGGTATTATGTCTGAGTGTATATAAATTACAAGAGAAATTACCAAATGATGCTCTACAGTTTCTTGTTGATAGTGTTTTAAACCTATTATCAATTGTTTGACATTATTAGATAGAAATTTGGAAGGAATCAATAATAGTAAGGAAACAAATGCGGGTATATTGGGAGAGGCTCACCCTGCTTTGTATCAACAGATAAAATTAGAAAAATATTCTAATTTTAACAGCGTAACCTCTAGCATAATAAAGAAGAGCAGCCCCCAGAATTGAATCTTAGAGGACACACTTGGCCAATTTAGCAAAAGAAGTTGGCAGAGATAACTTCAGTTTTCACAGTTCTGTTGGAGAGATTACTTCTGTTATATACCAATTTGCTTTTGCTTTAATACCATGTGTTGCATGGTGTCAAAAAGATCAAGTCAATAAAAAAGGGTTGCACAGTTGATGTCCAGAGCTTGAGTAGATTGACTTGATACCTTTAAGACGTCTGTGGTTGTACTGTCTTTTTGTGAAAGCTGACTAAAAGATCAAACAGAGTGAGTAATTAGACATTACTTCAGTTGTAGACTTGGAATAGAATTAAATATTTTAGCAGGAACATAATTTCAGCATAGGCTAGTAATTGTTTGGATGTTTAGATGAGAGGAGAGCATTGGAAGACTTCTAAATGGAGGGAATTAGGTTTTTCCCTAATGTTAAAAAGGAGTCAACAACAGTTTAAAAAACAATTTCTTCTGTATTCTTCCTTGTCTCATTGGTAAAAACATCTTCCAGAATCCAACAACTCCAACACGTGACACCCTGGATATAATGGGTCCAGGAAAAGAACTAACTACAACTGTATCCTGAGGTAAAGTTCTCAAACCCAGCAATCAAAAAACACACAACTAGCAACGTGAATAATAGTTACCTGTTTTGGGGATAACAGATGCTTTAGGGTTTTAAATCAACACATTGCAGCTAACAACAGAAAGAATCAGGAATGTGTTGTCAATCCTGACCCAACCTAGGAACATTACCAGAGGATTTGCATTCTCAATCACAAAAGCCACAGCAGAATACAGACTAAAAGCACAGGTCAAAGGCTACAAGAGCCTCATAAAAGACAGATTTCATATAAAACCAAGGATGTTTTTCTCACATAGTTCATTGAAACTTGAATCAATAAGAGAGTAGGTAATGCAGTGGCTTGCCAAAACCTTCCTTCCTTATTCCTTTTGAACCTTTCACATTATCTGACAACCAAAAGCTTCTTTTATTCTAAAGAGATAATATAGTGTATGCTTTTTTTGTTTACAAAGTGGTGCATAGCTGTGATATGGAAGAAGACAGACACCTTTTTTGTAAAAATTAGTAAAAATCTTGTACAAATAAAAATCTTTAATCGTAATCAAATATCAGCCCCTTGAGTCAATACTTTGAAGATTTACCTTCTGTTGCAATTACACCCGCGGGTCTTAATAAAGTCACATTGGATGGGTGAACATATGTTTTTCAAATTAGTTTTAGGACAAGACTTTGACAAGGTCATTCTAAAACACAAATATCCAATGTAAATCGAAACCATGCCATTGTACCCAACTTCTAGAAAACTGTAAAACAGTTGAAACATCTGGTCAAACATTGCTGACTTAATGGTCCAAGAGTTAAAAATCCAACAGTAGAATCATAGCTGGATAGTCTTGGAAAAGTTTGAAACAGAAATATTATTACCGAACATCCAAAACTTAATCTGAAATTCTCATGGGTGAAGAAGGCCTTTAATGATAGTGTCACAGAAACAGAAAAACACCAACGGATGGACGCACTCCAGCAGCAGCAGGTTGGACTGCTCATTAAATATTGAAACTAATCAGCACTCGTATCCAACCATGTGTCTGTGTGTGTGTTGTTGAGGGGTTCGGCCCGACCTCTGGCTGCTCTCCTCTTCTTAGCAGGATGAAATCTGTTTTCCCTGAAGGCTCTCTGAACCACAAGCACCTGGAAACATCTTTATCTAGCATAACAGGAGTTTGTTACAACTCTGAGATAAACTCATTCTTATTCTGCAGATTTTCCCTGTGAGCTATGTCTACCTGCTACCCTTCTTGTGTGCAACTTTCCCTGCAACAGATCTCGTTGGATGTTTACCAATACATATTTTCATTCTCATGTTTGTTTCCCAATCTGTCTTGTATTATTTGGATTTAAGACTTGCTGAAAATCCTGTTGGACAGAAGAGAGGCAAAACAAATTAAACCGGAGCTGTGACGTTGTTTTGAATGCTCAAGAAAACGTACGTTTCATTTTTTTAGGAAAGTGTCCACTTCCCCAGATTTGAAAGACTATGAAGTCAAACAAAGATGTCACTAGGATTTGAAATAAAAAAACAAATACACTTAGTTTTTTTTTAAAGCTAAAAGAAATGACAGTTGTGCATTTCACAAATCTGCTCTTTATAAAAGAATGGCAAGAAGAAGAATTACTTTATTCATCCCAGCAGGGAAATTATTTCGCAGTTACAGCAAGAATTTTTTATACGCAGATTAACACACACACGACAGGAGCTGCGTCTGCAGGCAGCCAGCTGAGCCGGCGCCATTTTTGAAGGAGGACATGCGGCAAAGGTCGTCGGGACCAGGAGTCGAACCCGCGACGTCCACGGGTCTAAGGCCTCCAAATGTGGGGCGTGCTGTGGTGGCCCAGGGGGTTAGCACGCATGGTAAGTTCAAAACAGCTTGCAAAGATTTGGATATCCTATGCAACTTAAACAGTTTTGAAAAGACTTGGATTGTACACTAATAGACTTATTTCAACAGATTTATACGACACAATTAAATAATGGGTGATCAAACACTAACAAATATGTCTAATGAGGAATCACAGACAGAACACAAACTCTTCAACTTTAAATGCCAAACAAACCTATAAAATCTGGTTGTAAAGGATAAAATTTTGAGAATTCAGACAGTTCTTTTTTTTTCTCCTCCCCAAATATGAAAAAGATGCCCATTGTAAAAAAAAAAAATGGTGATGTTAGCATCATACTTTGGGGATGCTGTTCAGAGGGAGGAAAGCTGTTGATGGGAAGACAGATGGAGGTAAGCGTTACGCAACCAAATCTGGATGAAAATCTCGTTAGAGGATGGAAAACCATTCCTGGTGGTTTTGATCAAGACATATTATTCATCTGCTAGAATGTGCAAGTCAAATTATTGAACTGAATCAAAAAAAAAATCTGTGGCCTACCTTTTACATTTGCAAACTACTTTATGTTTGTCCGTCACATATACTGTATATCCAGTGAAAACACTAAAGATTTTGGCTGAAATGCAATGAAATGTGTAAAAGTTGATGGAGTGTGAATACTTTTTCAAGGCACTGGAAGTTGCAGTATGTAAATCAAACATCCTGAAATGAAAACATAACACTAAGTTTCCATTTTCAGTTAGCCTAACTCATCTGGGAACTTTCAGTATATACCCACATAATACTTATCTCTCGCAGGTAAGACATGGCTCATACAGGACAGAAAAATGAGGACATAGGCCCTCAAATGGCTCATTTGTGGAGACTAAGCGAAGCTTCAACCAGGACGTGTGATGCATCTCTATGCAACTAACACGGCAGATAACAAGCGAGCAGGAGAGATCATGTCAGATCCAAAATCGATGCTGGATTGTGTTTAGTACAAGCTGCTTGGTTGACTAATGAGAGTCAAAGGCTTTGTCACTCAAAGGTCAGTCTCTGCAGAGCTCTGCACCAATCTGCCTCCAGGCTTTAATTGGGAGCATCGGGCCGAGTGATGTATACCAACAGCAGAGCTGAATTAAACACAGCTGTACTAAGTTTCAGCCAGCTGTTTTACTGCTTTATTTCTTCAGGGAGACCAGCTGACCTGCAGCCTCCTGCAATGGAGAAACACCTCAAGAATCTGAAGTTAGGTTGAGTTTATTATTATCATTTTCTTGTTTTTATTCAATCTGTTTATCATGCAGCGTAATTTAAAAAAGACAGCCAACTGAGTCTAAATAATCAATCTAATCTAACATATCTTCATTAAGTGTTGCCTAGTTCCATCTATTTGGCATTCCTTCCCCTTGTGTGACTACTGATTTTTATGTGTTTATTTCCTTCCACTTGTTGTGAATATTTTTGCAAGGAGATTTATTTGTAACAGAGCAAATAGGCGAACGCTCATGGAGTCTGAAGTTTATGACTGAACCACCATGTGAAACTAACTCATGTTGAGATTGTTACTTATTTTTAAGATGGCACACTAAAAAGCTCCCAGCTTGTTACACTGATTTTGAGGATTTGTCTGCTTTATAAGAGGAAATAAAGAGAGCTGAGCTGTTTGTAGCCACACGCTGTGTCATAGAGTGTTACTCTGAAGGGGCACTCAGTGGAAACCAAAGCCACTGCAGAGCACAAAGAACTTAAACACTGACACAGACTAGACAGCCAAACGTGCAGAGCTGGACTCCCACAGAGACCAAAACCGTCCAACTCAGAAAATCTTGTAAATAATGAGAGGAGAAAGAAAATGTTCCTTAAAGCTTCTGGAAAGAGTTTCCTCCAAAGAAAACAAAAATTGTCCACTGTCATTTTCAAAGCAGGTCAAACACCAAAAGAAGAGATTTGATGCATTTTCAACAAATTTGCAAAGTTGCAAGAAACTTTTCATTTTATGTTAAGTCATCAGTTTCTGTATTTGGAACTCTCTATCTCCAACTTAACTGTCTTACCTCTGAACTGGGCCATTTGTTGTTTGAAATGTAAATCTCATTTTGCTGGTCTAATTTTTTGCAGTGTATTGTATATTATTGAAACACATTTTTTAAATTTATCGTTTAGCATTTTGCATGTAACTTTAATCACAGTCCACTGCATTCTGAGGTTGTAATGTGAACTATTGTGGAAACGTTCAAGGGGCATACATATGGCTTTTTACTTGTTTTGTTTTCATAAAACCAAGTATTATTTTCATGGGTTTAAACTTAGATCAAGATACCTCCTATATGTAAAGTATTTTTTCTTTAATTGTTATGTTGTAGAATTGCATAATGAAATAAACCCATCCTACCTTCAGTCTTTAGTGCAAATCTAATATTCTACCTGGACCAAAAAACAAATACTCCCCTCAAAAATGAAAGAAACTTTTCAAAAGTTTAGAGTAGACATAACAAAAAGGGAGAATTTCTTAGGTGACTTTTGCACATTAGAGAAGAACACCCACCTGAGTTGGTGTAACAGTTGAACCGAGACTGGCTCTACAGCAAAACTCCCAGTGTTTTAGTTGAAATGTGTGAAAAGCAGTGAAGCTTCCCTGCAGAAATCAGGGTTAATAAAATAAAGTTCCACCCTGTCGGGCAGATAATCAGACACACAGAGTTCATTTCAGCATCAAACTGGAGCCTTTTAACTCAGAGCTGAGAGAAGAAGTGAAGGCAGAACAGCCTGAAGCTCAATCATCTCCTCACTCCAAATTGTAGCTTACTGTGGTTAAACTTATTAACTTATTAATGTCAGCCAAACTGTCAGGACTCCTTGGCTCTTTATTTGAACATTTATTTGAGAAACTTGTTTTGTCTTTGTACTAGAATAAATGAATGAATTAAACACTAGAATGTTTTTTGTCACAAGTACTTCCAATTATTATGAAAGCCTTTATTAAAAAGACATTATTATTGTGATACATAAGTGTCATTGATTGAAAACGATGGCAACACAGAGAACACACAGCTAAAAGAGTTTATGAACATACTCTGGTCTGAAGGGTTTTTGTAGACTGGGATGAGAGGCACAATTAGATTTAAAGCGAGTTTCTAGCAGAAACATAATTTTTCTAGTTAAGATGAGTCCTCCATTATTAATATTATATTCCATTGATCTATTCTCAGCCTGGAGAGTAGATAACAGTTGGGATTTTATTTAATTTTTTTCTATACTATAACAAATGGCTGTAAAAACTACAGCATGAAAATACAGGAAGGTGGCTGGGTTTTGAAAATACCACTCTTTATTGTGATCTGAAATGTGTATGGAAAGTATATGGGACGTGATTGGACCACTGGATCACGTGCGGAAATTTACAGCTGTACTGTAAATTATTTTTTTTCCTCCAGGGGGCCTTTTTGTGGGCTCTAGTGTTCGTTATATGAAAGTAGGCTGACAGGAAAGGGGGGAAGACATGCGGTAAATGCCGCCAGGTCCAGGAATTGAACCCTCGACGGCCGCGTCGAGGACTCAAGGCCTCCAAGCATGGGTCGCGCTATCCCCTACGCCACCACAGAACGGCCGCTGTACTGTAAATTTTTAATGTACAGTTGCATTGTGGGATTTTTACCGACTGGAGGCAAACTTTCACAGGCTAGAGGGCGGGGCCAACAATGATTTTCACCGGGTAAGTACTTTTTAAAAAACAATATATTGCAGTTTTGTGTTTGTGTACAAAAATATATTTTATGTGGTTATATTGAGCTACTCTCGCTTGTTTGCTAAAGCTAACTTCGGTTATTTCTCAGCTAGCATTATGTGCAACACAAGTGCTTTTTACTTCAGTTCACCTGCAGATGGCTATATTCTGGTCTTTTTGCAGAAGTTGTTTGAGAGTAGGATGCCTCACCTGTTTTTTTTTTCTCTCTCACACAGGACTGTCAATGGTAATGTGTTAGCGCACGCGATTAACCTGAACATTTTAATGCATTAATATATAACACAGATCAACCGAAACATCTATTTTGACACCAAAGCCTCTCTCCTGCGGAGAGTTATCTAGTTCACGGCAGTGCGTTACACACGGGGAGCTACAAACAGCGGAATACTTTTTCTGCGACTGCAGACAACAACAAGAGTTGAACAGTTTCAACGTTCTTGTGTTGGGTCAACGTTGTGCACATCTAGTTTACTAGCCCGCAATTTCCTGTGCACGAATTACACCGGTCTTCGCTGGCTGGATGAGGACAATAGAGTGCCGCCTCATCGCAGGAAATGAATGTAGAGGAACATTTCTAAATCAACGTTTAAAACAAACCGACTTGTTATAAACCTTCCTGACTGTAAAAACCTGGAAAACTAAGAATCTAAAGACATGGTTGGTTTGAGACAACAAAACATTTTTTGAGAATGTGCATGTTTGATGTGGGCCACCCTTGGTGGTATCATAAAAGGGTGGGGCATCCAAGAACTAGAAAATTAAATAAATCTAATAAAATAGATCTTATCTATCAGTTGGCTCCTGAACAAGTTTGGTACCACTTGTATGCATGTTTAGTGGAGTAAATATCTCTTAGTTGCTGATGAATATAGGAGACTACAAATGCAAGATAATTGCTTGGATTTTAAATTCTTGGCCTGCAGCAAGAGGGGTTTGCACAGCTGTGTGCATATTTATATTTCAAGCCTACAAAGGTAGGCATAGTGATTAATTGTGATTAATCAGCCAGTGCCAGATTCTGCTATGGGCGACACCCCCAGGGCGGCATCTTGTGGGGGATGACAAGACCAACCCCTCACCCCTCTCACCGCCCCACATACTCCAGTGTCTCTGTCTCACTGTAACTTCCATCCTTCTGTCCATAGACTAATGGATGGAAGACATAGTGAGATATTGCCGTCTCACTGTATCTGCCAACCTTAGGTCTACAGATAGAGGCACAGAAGGTACAGAAAGTGTCTCTGTCTGCAAACATAGTATATGGATAGAGACAGAGGAATGTATCTGTCTATGGAAATATATATGTATACCTGAGTATTAAGTTAAAATTAAAACTAATATCACTGAACATTGTTATTTTTCAGGAAACAGCATCAAGGGCACAAGTGGGTCCAGCAGCGCCTTTTGCCACCTAGAGTATTTTTTCATAGGTGAGAACTATGAGAACTATTTCAGTAATGCCTTTACAAAACATATTTGGTAGTTCACAGGCATCTAATCTAAAAATGTAATATATACTTAAAAAACAAAACGGTAGTTTTGAAAAGTCTCACATCTGATTTTAGGCGATTCATAGGCCTCAACCCAGAAAGCGGAAACAAAAGCTGCAAACGGAAAAGTGACATCAATAACAACAGGACAACTTATGCAAAACACAACAGTGAACCTGTGTGTCTCCATTCTCCTCCTTCATGAACCAGTGGATCTTTTAAAATGGTAAAATTACACATTTACACACAATCAGCTCTCTTACTCCATCTCTCTCCCTGTCTGTCTTTTTCTCTCCCTGTCTCCCATGGTTATATAACTATGTTATATAATTACTGTGCCATTTTAAAGAAATTACAGTAACACTAATCAAATTACAGTAATATAGTAATACAAATGAATAAATATGTAATAAAACTACAGAAAAAATGAATAAAATTACATTAAATTGTAATAAAATTACAGTAAAATTTTAATAAAATAACAGTAAAACTATAATAGAACTACAGTAAACCTGCAATAAAATTACAGTGAAACTGTAATAAAATTACAGTAAGGTTGCTATAAAGTTTCTATAATTTCTTTACCGTAAAAAGTACAGTAACCAGCTGCCAGTGAGTTACTGTAAATTCTACAGTGACTTTTCTTACAGTGTATTTACAAGAAATTGATAGTGAGAGAATGTTTCTCTCCAGAATTTAGTCAAAATAAATAATTTTTAAACTGGGAAGTGTATACACTGATATAATTTCATACCAAAGGAAAAATTTGGCTGTTTTTTTATTTTTATTTATATATATATATATATATATATATATATATATATATATATATATATATATATATATATATATATATATATTACAGTAAAACTGATATATATATATATATATATGTAGGCACAGAAGGTACATAAGGTACATATATATATATATATATATATATACATCTAAATGTCTGGTTTTAACCGTGGTCCCTAATTTGAGTTTAGAGTTTGCCCTGGTCTTTTTTCCCAGTGGAAAATGCCTGGACAACAGAGGCTCCCAGGAGACATGTTCTGTTGTATTACATTATGCATGGTGGAGCAGTTGTTAGCATTGTTCCCTCACGTTACACAAGTCCTCGGTTTAATTCCCAGGAGGCAGTCGGGGTGCTACTATTTGAACCGCACTCATTGATTATCACAGAAAGAACGAGAACTTGGATAGAAGTGGATAAAAGTAGCTTGCCCTATAGGCTGGTGGAGAGGAGTTCTGACATCTGGAGCTCAAACTAGAGCCTCTGTCTGCATCAAAAGAAGCGAATGGATTTGACTCAGGCAAATAAGCTTCTTCTTGAAGATTTTTAGCTCATGTCTGATGAGGAGGACACTTTGAGAAAGTCTAAGAACTTGATGGAGGGTTGAGATATTCCATGTCTTTTCATCTGATGCATTTGAATTCCAGAGCAAAGATTACAAGGAGATATGTATAAGTTTCCTTTATATTTCAACATTATTAGCATTTCAAGTTTGAACCTTTTGTAGTTCTTCTGTCTTTGTTGTTTGCTTGTTTGTTTTGGCATTTCCTTTCATGAGACTCTTCACTGCAGTCTGTAGAATGTAGTCACATATTGTGATTAATCGTGTGCTTCTTTTTCACTGAGAAAACTCTGATTTACAATATAGCAGCAAATTTAGATTGATTAGAAATCTAGATCAATCTAAATAGAAAATATGATGCAAAAAAGACAAAAAACAGAAATAGTCTTAAAAAACACACTAATTAGAGTCATGTAATACAAACCTTTTAATGTGAGGGCACAAAATGAAGATTAAATGTGAAAATTAGTATGAATGTGTATTCTGATGCCAGGTGTAGTCTAATGTATTATTTCACAGGATGTAGGTAAAAATTGTCTAAAAAGGAAAGAAAGTGAAATAAAAATGACCCCAGGGGGGATTCATGTTGAAGTTGGTTCAATGGCTCTCTTCTATTCACTCAACTTTCTTTTCCAAGATTTCTTCTTTACGCTCAATATGTCTGACACCTCAGTGGTGTCACAAAGTTAGTTTCTGCTCATTCTGCTGAAAAGGATCAACTTCTAATCTTTATTAGTACGAAACCCTTTTTCCAGCTTTCTGCTCGGTTCTCAGGTCAGTCCGGCTGCCCACTGGACCGCAGATGTCGCCCTGTTCGGCCGTGTCTCATCCACTGCGTTGACACACGGCCATCTGTTCGACTCCATATCCACACGGTGGCGGTGGTCCGGAGCGCCAGCACGCCTGGCCGCCCCAGCCTGCGGCCTGTCAGCTCAGCTCGGCGGTGGCGTTGGAGCGGGAAGCAGGTTAACGCCTTAATCCCAAATGGTGGATCCATCCAGCGACGGCCCAGCCACGCGTGCAGCAGCAGGTTTGACTTTGGCAATCTGCAAGAGACGAGGTGTTCAATTCCAGCGCAGAGAGGGCCGAGAGGCGTATCTGATGACGGATTCGATTCTGTGACCCTTGGTGGTGCTGGAGACGGGGAGCGGCTGCAGCAATGAGGACGAGCCGCCAGGCATCAGGCAGAGTCAACCACCATGCAGCAGCTCTCATTTTTCCACTCAGAAATGGAGAGTGGGTGGGTGGAAAGGGTCGAGATGGTCCCCTCTGCCCCCACCGAGCCCCAACCCAAACGCTAAAAAGCCCCTGGCTGGATGTCACACTTCAGCTGCACCCCCACCACCACCTCACTCTCTCTGCGCTCGCTCATCACCGCTTATCGCTGAAATGCAGCCCAGCGCTGTGCCGCTCCACAACACACAAACACACACTAACTCACTATCTTCTTCACATCCTCGCTGAGCATCCGTACAAATACACTAACAGATATTCACAGATTCATACATCTCCTTATTCATTATCTGCAAACTGATACATTTCCTGTGGTAAACAGACAAGTTTACATTTATAAATCACAAATATAGTACTTACATAGATTCCCATTCAAGCATTTTTTATAATGCCTACAGAGGACTCGTCCACATCGGCCCTTTTAATAAAGTGCATTTCAATTTTCACTGCAGTAAGCGTCTGTAATTGTTAGCAACAGAGATGAATGCATCTGTGCGGCAAAAAACATATCACAAAACACCACAAAGAAACACTAACAATATGATTTTAATAAAGTACCATACATAGAAAGATTTAGCTCAGTAAAGTGAAAGGAGAAATGATTTTTTTTATTTGTTCGCAGCAGGACTGAAATTATGAAGAGCAAGTTATCTAAGCTGTTTACTAAAACATTTTTAAGAGGTTCTGTATATTTTCCTAAGTCTCCTCTTTGTGTTGTGGCTCAATTGCAAGGTTCCAACAACTTTCACATCCAAGTTGAAGTTTATAAATTACAGTTAAAGCCTGTAAACCTGATTGTCAGGGGCTCCCATGAAATTGCAGACCTGACTTGGAAGGCATTTAATGGACAGGTGCGGGCTGTTTCCTCATTATGCTTTCATCTGTTCGGCAGTAAAAAGATCTGGGGTTGGTTCCAGGTTTGATATTTGCATTTGAAAGCTGCTTCTGTGATCTCTTAGTGAAACAGCAAACGAAGCTAAAAGTGTCGTGATCTACAACAGTGGAGGAAAATTTTGCACCTCTGTGAAACAACCAATGCAATGACATAAAATAGAATTGTTTAAAAAAAAATCCCAATGACGTATTTCGTTGAAGCTCAACGATTATGAATGGAGGAAAGTTATGAATTAAACGATTATGAATGCTGGAAAGTTATAGTTATTTACACAACGCTCTTGGCTACTGGAAAGTTTAATGAGGTTCTCTGAACATACACTATTTCGCATACTGAAAACAAAGTATCTATTCCAATCCCTTGAAGAAAAGTTTGTTTGATATGACGATTTACCCAGCGAGAAGGTGCATGCTGGGAGGAATGTTGTCTAAAAGGCAGAAGCTTTGAGATGTGGTAGACAGGCACCCACGCCAAAGACTTAAAAGCTCTATGGAGAGTCATTTCTTTCTTCAGTACACCACAGTGGTGCATGAGTACAGTGGTTTTAATTTTTAAGGTAGAAAGTTTTTTTCCTCAGCTTCAGACCAGCATTGTTATTCTATTGTGCTTAGGGATAAGTAAGCATTCCTTTTTCTCTGTGTAATCAGAAAAGTTTAAATTAAAAAAAGTGATGCAGTGTATGCAAAGAAATAGTGTATGTAACCACATAAAAATGTCACTTTCCTCCATTAATTCACTGTGTTTTACTCTTCAGTTTCTAAGGGCACTGTCTATGAAAAAATTGAGGCTTTTTGAATACAGTTACTAGCATTATGTCACTTCAACATTTGTGTCTAACATATTTTTAAGATTTCAAGGTTTCCCAAATTTAAAATGTACCTTTTCTTTTATGTATCAGATATGTGTATTTTTTGCATTTAAAAGAGATGAAAAGTGGTCAATCACTTTCTCAATTTAAAAATTGGTATATTTATAATAAATACAATGTCTGTCATACAAAACCTTTGACATAAAGTCACCATGTTCAGACTCTAATAATGTTTGACTAACTCAGTCTCGAGGTCGTATGATTCCTATTTACTCTGTGGCTCTGAAGCACCAAATGTTGATGTTTCACATCCATTTCCTTTCATCTGATGGTCAAATTGATTGAGACAGAAACTACACTGAGTTCAGTTAGAGCTCAGGTCATAAATGGAGGCAGTCAGTACTTTCAATCCTTTTTATATTTTCGCCCCAATATTTCTCACTCGTAAATTATGTTTTATGTGACTGTCAACTAAAACAAGAATGGTCATTACATCAGGAGGGCTGTCTTTTTGTTATAAGACTTTCCCCCCCAAAGAGCAGCAAATAAAAGGCATCAAATTACTCCTGCTAAAATCTACACAAGCAACAAATTGATGTTTACTTTAATTCAGTTTGGTGTAATTTTCCTTTAGAAAGACAGATGGCTTTTTGGTCAGCAAGGAAAAGTGTCAGGTTCACAGACAGACCCGAAGCAGGTAATACAGACTTGTCAGCTGTGGTTAAACGTAATTGAAGTTTCTTTCAGTGCAAGTCCAAACAGGGGAACAGGTACCAAGTGAAAGGAAAAGAAACTATAAGCAGGTGTGGCTGGTTCAGAGACCAGCTGTTTATTGCAGTACTAATAATGAAAACATCATGGAAATCAAGTGTACAAGAAGACACAGTTGAAACCAGAAGTTGACAAATACAAAATGAAAAGACCCATCGTTTTTTGTTTTTTTTTTCACTATGTGAAGTTAAAGTTGGGTATGATGTATTTTTCCAGACACATGATGCAATTTTATCAGATAACTATGTTACATTCTGTTATAAAAATACATATCAAAAATAACTTAAAAGAAATTTACCTTCGCCTCATAACTGTTTCTGATGCTTTGAAATTCACCTCTTTCTTTAAAAACTTCCTGCCCTCACCGACACTCCCCTTTCAGCATGTCATCAAAACAACGCTCCTACTTTATGCTATTTACAGCAATTCTTCGGAGTGTTAGACTGAGAAGTAGTTTGTATAATAAACTCAGCAGAAGTGTACTTCCAACAGGTATTTGTTAATTGCTGCTGCTAGTTTGGAGGAGTTGAATGGAGAAAGTACGGGGAGAGTTACTCCATGGGGATTAGTGGTAATTAGTATGCATCATGTTTAACCTAAAAATGTTCATTTATTATGGGAGGTTTTCTTTTGAGTTAACCTTTACTGTGTGCAAAAGTGACAATTCAACTTGTAAATCAACGCTTGTGTTTTAAAAGGATTTCAAATTGGTAAAGTTAAAATCTTCAGTAGAGACATTCAGAAGCACTCAGCTCAGGTACAGACACACATTTAGTTTAGGATACGTCTCAGATTAACCATGTATGACCCTGCTAATGTCTGGGTGCTTATCCTCACAATTTCATGGATAAGTGCAGCTAAGAAAGCGGGTTAAACTGCACAGCAAAGAAGAGTGACAGAGACTAAAGGTATGTGTGTCACCACTTTCCTCTGTAATTCCTGTGATGTGTGCTGCTGCAGGAAGAGTTTAGATGTGGGAGAAATAATCTCCTTCTGTCTGAGCTTTCTGCTTCTTCTCCCCTGAAACAGTCATTTATTTTGATTTGTTTTCTACCTTTTTCTCCCCTAAAAGTGTTTTAGTTCTTTAATCTCTTTCCCACAGAAGTTTTTTTTTTTTTTTGTCTGATAAAACTTTTAGATTCTCTGACAGATTATTCACTGATGGTTCCAACAACAGGAACACTTTTTGTTAAATTAACACAGGCACCCATAGGGAAATAGTATGCTTATCAATTCTTAAAGCCATCTTTCTGTATTGACATGCCACTTGTATTTTTGGTTCATATATTTTTTTTATTAATTTTTATGGAATGTTTTTGTTCTTTTCAGGCAGCTGCTGAACCAAAAAATATTTTTGTTAAAAGTTCCTTTGAACAATTTTTGTTTTTCCTCAGGCTGTTTGCGCTTAGCATGCTATATGTAATTGTCCACTTTGTATCTGTGGCTACGGGTCTCTGTGTGTATGTGGTATTCCTAAGAAAAGCTTATTAATCAATGTAAGATTGGGGAGAGACGTAAACTTAAGTAACAGAATAAGAAGTGTTACAATATATGATATACAAAATAATGCAAAATAATACTGAGAGTAAAGATAGATTATAATTGAAAAACTGAAGAAAAAAAGTCAGGCAGAAATGAATGAATCATCAGACTCAGTTTCACAACTCAAATCCAAAGTCAGAAAAAAAAAAACTGGCAAAACAAATGATGTCTTTGGGCATTTTCTGAAAAACTGCTGTAATTATTTCTGTCAATTTATTTTTTCCCTTGACATAATTATGCATATTATCTATGCAAACATACTGATTAGCTTTAATAGAATCAGATTTGGAGATTTTACTTTACAATAGCCCACATACAGTGGAAAAATAGCAATGCCTGTTCTATTTTCAGCACTCCTAACACATTTCTTGTCAGCTGTTGGTGCTTTATATCACCACATTATACTCCGTCAAGTCCTGCAAGCTATGAAAAATAGATCCATCTCACCATGTTGAATTCTAAGAAAAAGAAAGTATGCTAAGAAAGAAAAGAATAATTTTGGATCTGTTAGTTTGAGCTTTGAGAAAGGAATAAAAGTTAACAGATACCATGGAAGCTCTCTTGATTTGCTCAGTGTGTGCTGGACTTCAGATTGAAGAGAAGTTCAACAACGTCTTTGCTTCCAAGTTGACAAATTCTCACACAAAAGGAAAAGGGCTGCAGATTCTGAATCCTATTTTCCTACAACAATAATGTCCTGGTTTTAGTTCTGCCTGAGTTATTTTTCTTTTTATCTTTTAGTGGAACATATCCTTGTTGTTCCTGTGCATGCATATATTCTCTTCTGGTTTGCTGTCCTCATTTAGTTGAATGGCCACATCAGATGGCTTTTAGGTGCTTGTGTGTGTTTGCAGTTACCCTGTGAAACTCTATTGCTCCATTTCCGCTGGCTCTACTTTGGCCACTCCACCCCATCCTGCCCTGCTTCGTTTCCATGGACCTTGTATATTCTCTTTAGCAGGGAAGCACCTCCAGACATCCTTCGCCATGTGTGCATAATAACTGTGCAACCAAAATGCATATTGTCATTTTACCGCAATATAAACAAAATAAATCACAGTGACCCATGATGATGGTACTGTCACACTTTTTGCAAAGGACTATATGCTAAAATGTAACACCATGTCAAGATTTACCTATGGAAACTTGATCAACCAAATCAGCTGAACTTCTGGTCATATTAATGCAAATGTCATCATCATAACTGATCTGTGTATGACACGTTCTGAACCAAATTGTTGTCCAAATGTGTATTTCCCTCTGACCAGCAGCAAGACTATTCTAGAGACTATTCTATTCTAGGTGCTCGAGTTAGATAAAATACAGTTAAATTGTTTGGGAAAAAAAATCTTTGAATGGAACATGTCAAAAACATGCTAAAAAATGAGCTAGCCTTCATCATTTCACCTCTAGAATGTTCTTTTATCTGCCCCAGTAATACAATAAGTTACTGGGCTGTTGCTTTATTTCCACACTCAGTATCACATTCATACTTGAATGTACTTCCTGACCTGCTGCAGATGATACACTAGTGTGTGTTAGTTCTTTTTTTTTTTGCCAAGGGAAGAGAAAGAGGATGAGGATGCAAAATAAATGAAATACTGAGAATGTGGTAATGTGAGTAACAGAAGGAGGAAGAAGAGAAATCAATCTGCATGACAGAGTTTAATCTTTGTGACACAAATGATAACGACAATGATAAATTTCCAAACATCAGTGTCCATTTTTCTCCAGCTGAAACCAGAGTCTTCTGTCAGTAGCTTCTGTTTAGATTTGATCACATTAAGAATTGATGAGCCGCTGATATTAGGTGTTGGATCTAAATGGATTTGATGGAAAGAAATATAAAACCACAGAAGGGAATTTAATATTCAAAATATGACAAATGTGGAGAGGGTAGAGCAATGACAGTAAACTGAGATCAATCAGAGGTCAGAGAGAAAGTTAAAACTAAAAGAGAGGAGAGAAGAAGATACATGCAGGTGTAGACTTCAGAAGTTGCATTTCCAAAATTCATTTTTAGCTTCATTTATTATCTAATTTACATTTCACAGCATCCAAAGACTTTACAATGTACACTTCACTGAGTCTGACAATTCTACTTTAAGCATTTCTCCCACATTCCTAAATATTTAACATATCCCTTTCATAAATGTATTCATTTATCTATTAGCTGCATATGTGATTGTTTATTAAAACTATATTTAAAGCTTGATTACATACCTCATTATTGGAAATATTGTGATGTTAACATGGCACTGCATTAATGATGCACACATGTGTATTCTTATGATGTTGTTTGTAAATTTCAGACTCCATATGTCATGTTACTCCACCCTGCTGGTGTGGTGCCTGCATGGGTCTTTATGGTGTGAACTAAGTCACCTTTCATGTGTATGATTTCCTCGAGTACTCCAGTTTCTTCTTAAATAAAGAGACAAGCACACTGATTGTTTACACCTAAGGTTTTGAAGATATAAAAACAGTGAAAACAAGCAAATCAGTGGTAATACCAGTCAAGTGTATTTCCTTTAGATGTGGATGGACATGGAGGGCTTTTACACATTCTCAAGATTGATACATCCATTTCGTCCACATATTCAATGCTGGTGATAGAGGTAACAGGTTAAGGAGGAAAATCCAGACATTTCTCTCCTAAGCACTACTTTTCCTATTGTAGAAAGACCCAGAAGAAGGAATACTTTTTATGAGAAAGAAAACAAAATGAGCAATGGAACCACATCTGAATAGGATGCTGAGAACATAAGGTTGGCAAACAGATTAAGATTTTTTCCCAAAGGTTCTGTTAAGTTCTTCTATTACTTAATTTACAGTTTCATTTGTTATTATTTGTGAAAAAAACCCATCAAATCTTCCAACTCTTAAATTTTGAAATTCATTTACCTTGGTGCAATTCAGTCTTGCAGAATTTGTCCCCCATATTTCAAGCCATCTGTTTGTAATAATTTTTTATTGAATGGCGGATTAAAAAAACAAACAACAAAAATAATAAAATAACTGCACCAAATGTTGAATTGGTGTTCAAAGTTCTTCCTGCTGCTAATAGAATTATGTATCTAGTTCACAGTCAATGTTCAGTCTATTAGATTTGTTTTGTTAGTTTGTCCTCTGATGCATTGTGTGTGTGCGTGTGTGTGTGTTCAGTGGCTCCTCATCCATCATCATGTATTCAAAGAGGCAGTGGCTCTGAATGCTGGCTAAGCAGAAGCAGAAGCAAATTAAAAACACTCATTTACACACAGAGTCCATCGTTTACTCCCATACTCACCATTCAATCAAACAGGGAGTCAGTCAGCACTATGACCACCCTACATACACACAAACTCTCTCTCACTTTCTCTCTCGCCCTCTCTCTCTCACACACGCACGCCTGCACACGCACACACATACAGTGAAAACCATCCTGTTTCCAGTCAGTATAACTGGTTTTTGTGGTGATGCCTCCCAGAACAGCAGCTCACAGCAGGTCAGGCACAGCTGCCTGTACTGGCTCCTGCAGTGCAACCGTGAACTTGGTGCTTCACAGTGGAAATAATCTGCATTAACTGATGTCTACAGCTGCTCAAACAAACACACTCCTACGGACACACATCTCCAGAAAAGCAGAGACACACAGACAACATGCTGCTTTCCGTTTGAAGACCTCTGGAAGGGTTTAATTAGCTGAGTTTAATCTGCAAGAGGTGACGATCTGATCTCATACAGAAATTATCAACTATAAAAGAATTTTTATAGGTCACTGACCCCACCCACAGACACATGAAGGCGTAGCCTGCTCATCTGTAAGTCATTATCATGGTCAGAGGGGGACAAACACTTTGCACCCAGGTGACAAAATTTCCAAACAAGTGTAGAACATTAGCAACTCTGCAGGAAACATTCAGAACCCATTGGGAAGCATTCCAGGCTTTTTTCCTTTTTTTGCCATGCAAAATTGCTACCAAGCCTCTCGTTTTAAGGCTTAGCTCAATACAACCAATTTTTATTCTTCAGTAATACTTCAATTTTATGAACTCTGCAGTCTCCTTCTTGTGCCAAAAACAAAATTGCACACAAAGAGCTGCAGTGTCCAGGTTTAAAATACTGTCAGAGGTATTAATTCATAACTAAGTTCCCAAACTTCTAAAATTACTGTAAAAGATGTAGCTATTATAGACAATACATACAGAAATCTCACAAACAACTAGAACTTTGGTGAATTCCTAATGATCAGGAAGCCACATTATTCACTGGAAGCTGCGAGCAGGTCCACACATCAACACCAGCATATCAGCAACCAGAATCCAAAAAGAATAATAAACACTTTATCTTTAAAGGGCTGCAATTATCTATTAGCTGTAAGCTAATACATGGTCTATGAAACTGTTATTTAAATTTGTGTTAGCTACCTTGTCCATCAATCATATTAATGAAATATTGTGAAGTCTCACACCCAAACAGAACGTGGGGAATGTGTTCTTTCCTCTCTCAAAACACTGGGGTGTCAGACACTGCAGGAAACCATCAGTGATGTGGAATTGATTCAGACAAACATCAGAGTAAATTAGAGCATCTGCTGCTCAACGTGAAGTTTGAGGGAGCTAAGAGATAGAGCTAAAACCCTACAGATATAATAAGGAGGGCAGCAATATTTTCCGTTTATTGGCTGTAGGTCCCATAAAAGCCTTTCCATCAGGTTGAGGTTTGGACTTTGACTGGGTCAAGAACAAGCTGTAATGTAAATATGGTTACTTTGACTAGTCAAAATGCAAAAAATGGCTGAGCACAATTCTCCCCACCTGAATGCAAGGAGCCAATATCCTCCAAAATAGTCTTCATCTTATGCGAGTCATACCAGACTGCACCACAACTAACTCTGAACTCTTTCATTATTGGACTTCTTTTCAACTTTCACCACCGTCTAGAGAGGCAGCTGAAGGTCCAGCTGTTACCTCGACTACACTTTCATCACGGTCACACACATCAGCCATGACTCACTTACTGTTGTATGGACGCCACCACTAAATCACCTGTTTTCACTATCAACACTGGAGCACCACAAAGGGCTTGACACGCAGGAAACGATGTCACTCCCGCTCCATTTATTTCCTATTGAACTTGCACAAAGTGACAATTGCTTGCTTTCCTCCAGCCAAGCAACCAATGACATTTGTTCATGTGCTGTAGCTGAAGTTGCTGTAGTGTCCCATGTGTTGGGTTTTACCCTGGATAGCAATGACTTTCTCACGTTCATCGCTTCCTGTGTGCTCCATGTTCCTCAAATACTATTTTGCAATAGCATCAAACATTTGATGTTGTACTGCAAAGGCAACTTTATTGATTTTAATGTTTGCAAAAGTAAAGAAAGATTGACTGTCTATAACCTCAACAACATATTATTGCTGACAACAAAATTAAAGAAAATGCCAACACCTTTAAATATCTGAGATTCAAACTGGACAATAAACTTTCTTTCTAACACCACAACACTCACAACCAGAGAAGTGAGTCCAACAGAGACTGGACCAAACCTACATGTTTCTCTAACACCACCGTCAGTATCATGGACTTGCTATCCACAAGCCATCAAAAATACACAGTGCCCGAATCCACAATTCCACCACAGTTTCTTGTTAACATCCAGTGACGTGCGGTGAGGTTCATAGCTGGTGAGGCACTGACGTCATCAGAATCAGATTTGCAAATAGATGCATAGATTGACAGCAGTTTACAGGTTATGTTTCACTTCTGCATCCTTACACATACAAACTGTAGCTCACAAAACACACATTTCCTTAAAAAACAAAACAAAATAAATGTTATTACTGTCTTACCTTTACTTATAAATGAAGTCCATGCGTCGCTCCTTCTGCACAAAAACATCCGTCACTTTGCGATAGAAGTCCTCCTTATCTTCCTTCAGTTTTAAAAGTCTCTCTTCCACTTGAGAAAACTTTTTTAGTGTTGTAATGTAGTCATCCATGTCGAAAGTCGGGATAAACGAGAGGAAAAAAATCACTATCTCTATTATAATCTATCGCTGCACTTGACTTGCTTCCCGAATCGTTTAGCCTAGCTCGCTGTCACTTACTCGGCAGTTGAGGAGTGAACAAGACGAACGTCTGGGATCTTGAGCGCCCCCTGCCATGAGGCAAGAGAACTGCCTGCCTCACCTCGAACCTGTTCTCTGCCGTTTATAATCGCTCATTACACGAAACACGTTACACAAACACAGTTGGTGACAAAAAGCACTGTACATTATATACATAAGCTAAATTATTGGAAATAAGTTCACATATTAAATTTGTTTAAACCATTTTATTGACGCCGTACAGCAACATGCTCTCTCCGCTTAGCAGCCAGCGCAGAGCCAGGGGTTGCGCAATCCAAGGTGAGGCAGAGCTCGCTGCTGCCTCACCGGCATCGCTTCCAAGCATTTGAATGGGAAAATAAGAAAATTCAGCGATTTTGAACAAATAAAAATCGAAATTGGTGAAGCTACATGAAAAATAAATATTTTTTAGTACAAACCACTGGATGAATATAACAATTGAAATTACTTTATGATTATATATTTTCTTTCTTTCCATGATGGCTGGTGAGGCACTGCCTCACCTGCCTCCCCTGACCGCACGTCACTGTTAACATCAATATCAAATCAGAAACCCAACATATTTTGGCATCCAGATGGCGTGAAAACAACTGGCCACACCTCATTTCGAGCAATAGGGAAGAAAGATTGTTGGTGACTTTGAATATGCCATGGCTGTCAATGAACGGAAAAAGTCTGGTCTGGTATTTGAAACTGTAGATCTATTGGGATTTTCTCACACAGCCATCCCTCATGTTTACAGGGAGTGGGCCAAAAATGGAAAAACCCTGTGAGTGACAGTTGAATAAATGAAAATGAGTTAAGTCTTAGGTCAGAGGAGAATGTGCATAACTCAGCGATTACACATTTGGAAAAACACTATGTGGTGTGCGTCTTGCATCCAAAAGCTGTACACAAACTCTCAATTAAAACCAAGAAGAAAATCCACTTAATTTATTGAGGTCATGCAACCTAGAAATGTCCTTCTCATAGAAAATCATAAAAATATTTTCCGATGTGCATTCTCAAAAAAAAAAAAAGAAAAAAGGCCAGAGTACAATGTAGTGACTTTAATTGCAGTGACTTTAATGGCTCTCCTTTTTTTTTTTTTTTTTTTTTACTAAGCCCAACTTATTGACCAAATGTCAAAACACAAAAGATTTTTTTAAATAGAACATACTGTAAATGTATTGATGACAAAGGATATATTCCATAATTTAACTGAAGACAACGGTCAAAAATTATATGCAATGCTTTGATAATAATAAATAATTTATGAAAAAACTAAGTTATTGCTCCTTCCATAAGTATACTTGCAGAATGCTTGATTATGGCAGTACAACCGAGATTGCAAAGCTTTACCTGAATAACTCTTGGAAAAAAAGTCTTTGGTCAAAGTAATTATGTTTGGCCATAATGCACGGTTTCAGGTTCTAGAGAAAGTAAAACATAGCCTATGTATCAGCCAGGATGCACACCTTGTAACGATTGCTAATATAGTGATGGAGGGCTGTCTGGCTTGCTTTGAGCCAGACAGCCCTTGGTACAGAAAAGCATTTGTGCATTCCAGAGCATCAGTCAGATTGAATTTAAAACTTTGGGTGACTTCCATCACCTCCATGCCCAGTTAGAATTCTGATCTTGTGGCTGATCTTGCTTTTATGATTAGGAACTTGGAAAATTGAACTCCTCGATACAGAGAGAATGAAGGACAGCGTAACATTGTTGAATGAATAAAACTGGATGTGCTTTTAAAACCAGGCTGAAGACCAAGGCAACCAAACCTTTGCAGTTGCTGCTAGTAAACTCCTAACATCAATGCACATCGCATCCGCCAAAACTAGACAGCCTTAACTCTAAGATGATTTTTTTCTCCTAGCGTTTTGGTCAAAGTTGAGCATGACTCCCAAAAAGTGTCTATGTGTTTATTTTATTTTGGTAGACATTATATATTTTATCTCTTTTCAATTATTTATTATTCAAATGGCACTAATCAGTTGGCTATTTTTCTTCTTCTTTTTGTTGATAGACTAGCCCACTGCTCAGCTTCGGTTGTTCTCAAAGTTTTTATGTATTTTATTTAATTTATTTATTTTAAGTAGGAACACACCTGTTCATACCACCCTGTGGATGCCAAGCAGCTGGTTCCACTGTGACCTCTGGTGGACACCTGGAGAATACAAAATGAAAACCAACCACACTAACACATGCATGAACCCTGACAAAAGTGCTCTATAATTAAACTTTGTCTTGATGTTTACTTTGAAGAATCATAGAAGTCTTCCTAAAAATGCTTATTCAAAACTGAGAGAAAACATTGGAGGTTGGATAAAGCTAGACTGAGACTGAGGTTAGATTAAGAGTCATTATTATGATGCTGCAGTAAGAAACTGGTAGCTATGAAGCAAAATTTGCTCGCAGACAAACTCGATAGTCTTTGTTCCTGCCCTTTAGGACCCTCCAGTCTAGGGTCCATATTCAATCTTCGAACACAAACACTTTGTTTTGAAATAATAAATAATTTCATCACAAATAAACCCATCATTGCAACATTTACATTAATCTACAATTACACATCCTCTTTCATAAGCCTGAGGAGACCTGGGCTCTCCACTTAAATGTCAGTGGTAAACAGTTCAACAAATAACAGTTCCAGAAGGTTTCCGGTTTCACAGTCTGAATACTCATCCCGCTCTGTGACAGAAGCTGACAGCCTGGTCCCTGCCGCCCATGTCCTTGGAGAACCAGTACCTGTTTAGCCTGTAGAGCAGCCCTGTAAACTGACACGAGGAGAAAGGCACCGTTTGACACTGCCTGGCTGACCAAGCGTGACTCTCATCCTGTTCACAGTGCCATGGGAGAGAATAATTGGACAAAGTCTTCATGTAAATTTCACCTGGTCACAGAATTTAAGGTGGGATCTGTGCATTCATGCGGATGACAAGTTGAGCTCCCGGTTTGTCTGGAATAATCTGAAGGAGATAGGCGAAGCAGGAAAAATGGGCAATGGAAATGGGAAGGTGACAGGAATTAAAGACCTGCATGCTCAACCCCAGGTAAACAACAAACAGAAAGCTTTAAAAAGCTCAGGAACAAGTATGTTGAAGCAAGTCTATGTTCAGCTGGCAAAAGTCAGACATGTTCCGATGTCTGCTGTTGGCTGACAGGCAGAAGAGAGATGAAAAGATGAAGGGGCTGTTGAATAAGATATGCAGATAACAGAAATGAAAGGGAATAATTAGGCAATCATAAAAAATGAGTGAATGAAGACGATTGTTTTGTTAGCCATGAAAAAACTCAGACAAAGAAAGATGAGAGGAAAATGGGGAATGAAAACGTTTGTGACGATCAGATGGAACCTTGCATGTTCATGTTTCACTCGGTCAGAAGTTTCGGGTGCACAACAGACACAGATTCCTAGGAGTTATATCAGTTAAAAGTTTTGTGCTTGCATTATTCTGAGGAATAATTCATCGAGACACCACACTGCAAAGCATCACTAAACTACAGAACCACAGCTGAGAACTGCAGCAGATGAATGTGACGATAAAATTTTTTTAAATTGGAAACATCCCTCGAGCAAACACTGTCTGCCAAGGGTGGTGCCTTGCAGTAATACACATTTGCCAGAAACTCTGATCAGATGAGATGCAGATCTCATCTGATCAGCTTTTACTTCTACAGTGGCGAGGATCTTTATAGTAATTGCTGCAAAAGAAAACGGAAAAAGCTTTTTGACACTGCGAGTAATCAACACGGCTGAAAAGTGATAAATAAAACTGACAAAGTAAAGAAAAGATATGGGCACTGAACTCGAGGAGGAAAAACAGGACTGAATAAAAGAAAGCGCCCGTAAACACACTGCTGTCACTTTAGCTCAGAGAGGAAACAACAGCATTAATCGCCCACCAAATCTTGATTGACTGAAAGAATGACAGATTGATTACCTGTCTATTTTAGGTCATAGTCTCATCTATTATGGAACCTGTCAGGATGATAATACCTTAAAGATTTATTCAGAAATGTGCCACTACGCTTCATCATCTTCTTCTAACCACACTCATTACCAGGACATTTTTCATTTTAAAAAAAAAGACTAGATCTGCAATTTTAGGTTTCTTTCCTGCATGTTTGAAGGTAATGACATGAAGTTTATCACAGGACAAAAGAGGAGTAGAAGCTCTGAGCTCGAAAATGTATCTACTCATTAGCAACCCACTACAAAATAGGGTGCATACAAATCTTTGGTTAATTGTAACATTTCAGCCAATCCCAGATTGTTGGTTAAGGCATAAAAATTGTGACTTTCAGTTAAACTAAAGACAAAATGTGAAATTTACCACATAGCTATCCTACAAATGCCTCAGGATAATATCCATAAGGATGGACAATAGTCAGTGCTGTGGAGAGGATAAAAAGCTACAGAATTGGCTGTAAAAACATAGAAAACAGCAAAATGTGATTTAAATTGGAAACAAACCACCATGCATTAAACAGATATGATAAAAAAAAACAACAGCCAAGAACAGACTAAGGAGATAATGGCCCACTGATCCATAAATAATTTTTCAGCAGCCAAAAAAAGCCCACTAAAGCCAAATAGAAATTTATTTTTTAGCTTTTTTTGGAGATTATTGTAGCGGTCAGTGCTTATAGTCACATGAATACATAGCCATAAACATATACACCTGCTGCACACCACAAACTTCAACATTGTGCAAATGTACAGGATAAACAAAATAAGAGTTGCTTTAATAATGTACTCAACCTGTTACAGAAACAAGTGAGTAATAAAATTTAAAGCTAAGATAAAGCTAAGTTGCTCATGGGTAGCTACAACCATAGGAGACATATTTTTATTCAGTAATTTTTCATTAATATAGGGAAGTGTCAAGCATAATAAACAACA
The DNA here is from genome assembly GCF_002775205.1 of Xiphophorus maculatus. Classification (NCBI taxonomy): domain Eukaryota; kingdom Metazoa; phylum Chordata; class Actinopteri; order Cyprinodontiformes; family Poeciliidae; genus Xiphophorus; species Xiphophorus maculatus. Next base: position 12,424,151 of record NC_036465.1, on the reverse strand, counting down.
ACTGGCTTCGCTATTACATATCACCTTAGAAGAGAATGGATTGGATTCATTTTTGCTGAAATTTTGTCGGTTGCACATCCATGACATAGATATCTTGTTCCACCATATCCCAAACATGTTCTGCTGGATTGAGAAGCTGTGACTGTACAATAAACCTGTTTGAGAGGATTTGTGACATGGGGTATTATCCAGCTGGAAGTAGCCATCAGAAGATGGGCACACTGTGGCCCAAAAGGGATGGACATGGTCAGCAACCTTACCTTAGCTTTCCAGATAAGCTGTGAAATTTGAATGACCCCTCACCATTACACCAATACCACCAGCCAGAATTGCTGGCATAGGAGGTGATGGATTACTTTCTTGATGGTTTCTCAAATCAAGATTCAGTCCTGGCAACTACCTTTGGCTGTCCATGTTTAAGCCTGTTTAAATTGTAGCCTTTAATTCCTGTTCTTATCTGCCCTGAATTGTGGTCTTTTGCTGCTGTCGCCCATCTGCATCAGGGTTCGACATGTTGTGAATTCAACGATGGTATTTAGCTAGGTGTTATTTAAGCTTGCTGTTCTATTTCATCTCAAACCAATCAGTCCATTTTCCCTGACCTCTGGCCTTAACAAGACATTTTCTGTAACAGAAAAATCATTGAATATTTTGTGCAATTTTTATGCATAACCATTTCTGTAAAACTCAAAGATGGTTGTGTTTAAAAATCCCCATACATCCTCAGTGTCTGACATCCCTTTCCTCAATCTGATATTTGGTTTTAACTTGAAGTCTAAGTCCAAGTGGGGTGGAAGCATAGATTAGGAAAATTACCTCATACTCCCAGTTATGTGAACATGTAGATGTGTTTTCATTTCAAAGACCCAGGAAATCTTGTCAAACTGTATGTCTCATCCATCTAAAATGTTATTGAAGAAAATTAAGTTTGTCCTTGAAAAAGTTGTTGTGCAAAGTAATAATATGAGCAGGGTGTCAATAGGGTGCTCAATAAAAATTTTCTCAGTATAGGATAAAAGATTAAGTATTCTCAAATTAAAAGTTGCATTTATCTAATTTTTCAATGCTTGATTATACTGCTGCAATAAGAGATAAATGTATTGATTATTTTTTGCACATATTTAATCAATGCATTACATCAGGAGAAACTGACTTCTACTTTCCAAATAAAAAAGGTGGAAATTATGTATTTTTTACCCCTTTACTGTATTAAAACTGTATTTTTCCATAAGTGCACTTAGGTTCAGTAGTAAAATAGCAAAATAGGCTAATTACCAGACATTACCATGTAAAAATGTGAACAAAGCAGCAAAGGCAAAATTTAGTATCTTAAAATAGGCATATAATGTATAGTATCTAACCAACAAAATTATCACCAATTTGTATTTGTTTCAATGGATATTCAGAGACAGCTGTGCTTTGATCTGTTCTATGCAGAACTAAACTAAAAAGAGATAACATCCGTAAAATGATCCAGCAAAGATATTCTGACTATCAGCCTGAAAATCAGTCTTTTCAGACTGAGAGCATCTCAAAGTAGTGAATCCGGGAAAGTTTTTTTTTGTTTTCTGTTCTCTGCCTGCATGGCTGATGAAGACTCAGTCGCCTCCAGCTCATTTTTCACACCTCATTTAAATGTGGAGGCAGAGGCCATTGTAAAACAGCCGGGAGTTGTAATGACTCCTGCTATTTACTTGAAATGTACACACATATAAAGCAGAAAACTGTAGATTATGTGTGTCAAGAAAGATGAAAGGTAAACAAAGCGTGCACCTTGTAAAGCAAGATATAACTGATGCAGATAAATGAACTCTCCTGCCAGTAGGTGGAGTTTTATTTCTGTAGTATATTTGTGTTCTTCTTAGAACTATCACCTATTGCTCTTTGTTCCTGGCACCTTTTTTTTTCTTCTTAAAAGCGAATATTACTTTAAGCATCAGTCTTCTATTCATCTTTTGACGAGTCTATGGAATATGCTGGTTATTGTGGTCTTAATTGTGCTCCATTTTTCAAAGGGATGAGAACAAAATGTGCAGCGCATTACTGTTTTTCTCATGTTGCGTTCAATTTTAAAATTCCTTTTTTTAGTATGGACTAAAAAAAGTAACTGTGAGTCTGTAAAGTGAAAGAAAAGAAATCTGAGTTTTTTTATTTCATATAGACATGTAGCCCAATTATACCGGTCTGAAGTAGGTAAGGGCCCCTGAGTTCATTAAACCCATTAAATTACAAATAATAACACTCTCGTGTTTAACCCTTTGTTAAGTTTCACTTTAGAGTAATAATACACCAGTACTTTTCTATTCTTTTCACCCAATAATATAGCTTTGAGCAAGAACAATATTCTCCAAATACTATTCTACAAGAAATCAAACACACACCTGTATGCAGTGACGTGCGGTGAGGTTCATAGCTGGTGAGGCACTGACGTCATCAGAATCAGATTTGCAAATAGATGCATAGATTGCCAGCAGTTTACAGGTTATGTTTCACTTCTGCATCCTTACACATACAAACTGTAGCTCACAAAACACACATTTCCTTAAAAAACAAAACAAAATAAATGTTATTACTGTCTTACCTGCTTCGATTGAAAGTCCACTTGAGAAAACTTTTTTAGTGTTGTAATGTAGTCATCCATGTCGAAAGTCGGGATAAGCGAGAGGAAAAAAATCACTATCTCTATTATAATCTATCGCTGCACTTGACTTGCTTCCCGAATCGTTTAACCTAGCTCGCTGTCACTTACTCGGCAGTTGAGGAGTGAACAAGACGAACGTCTGGGATCTTGAGCGCCCCCTGCCATGAGGCAAGAGAACTGCCTGCCTCACCTCGAACCTGTTCTCTGCCGTTTATAATCGCTCATTACACGAAACACGTTACACAAACACAGTTGGTGACAAAAAGCACTGTACATTATATACATAAGCTAAATTATTGGAAATAAGTTCACATATTAAATTTGTTTAAACCATTTTATTGACGCCGTACAGCAACATGCTCTCTCCGCTTAGCAGCCAGCGCAGAGCCAGGGGTTGCGCAATCCAAGGTGAGGCAGAGCTCGCTGCTGCCTCACCGGCATCGCTTCCAAGCATTTGAATGGGAAAATAAGAAAATTCAGCGATTTTGAACAAATAAAAATCGAAATTGGTGAAGCTACATGAAAAATAAATATTTTTTAGTACAAACCACCGGATGAATATAACAATTTAAATTACTTTATGATTATATATTTTCTTTCTTTCCATGATGGCTGGTGAGGCACTGCCTCACCTGCCTCCCCTGACCGCACGTCACTGCCTGTATGAGATTTTGAACATATATTGAACATAATAATAAATTCAAAGAGATGGTAAATGTTTCAGTCGTTTGGTTTCTCAAAACCTATGTTAATTAATGTGGGCCCACACTTCAATGTTCACCTAAGCCAGCAATAATAAACTAAAACATAATCCCAAAAACAAAACCCTGTTGCAGGCCTGATGTGATGACAAAGCGTGAAATTTGGTACCTTACTCAAAAGGAAAATCTTGAACCTTCTTGGAATTTCACCTGTCATTAGTCCCAGTTGGCAAGATGTCGTCAGCTCCTTCACCAGTCTCTCAGTCCACAGGATTCAGGAAACAGCAGGAAAATCCAAAGCAGACACAAAACTCTCAGTGTAAGCTCATCTCCCTGCACTAAGCTCAACTCTGGAACGCTCACACGACGGAAACTTTAGTTAAGTCTTCTGTTAGCTGAGTTAGGTCACAGTATACTCAATGTCCATTCACTGAGCTAATGCGTTAGCGAGCATTACATATGACTTTCCACCAACTGTACAGTGAATTCCGGTCTGAAATTATCAAAGAAGCTGCAAACAGGCGTGTAGAGTCGATATCTATTAACAGACTGTCGAGTTGAAAGCCTAAATATCTGCTAAAACACTCGTTTATTAATAACTCCGCCACATTTTTTCAGCGCGGTTCACTATTTCTTTTTCATTTCTTTTTTCTTACTTCCGGTCTCTCCTCGACCCTCAGCCAACCACGGCCCAGTGAAGTTGCTTTGTTCTACCCCACTTCCTCTTACAAACTTAAGCCCTTCAAAATAAAATATTGTGAAGATTACTTTCCTATAAAACGGTTTTAAATACATTTCTTTTTGTTAACACTTATTTATAACAATTTTAACATATTTAAGCAAACATGCTTAACACATTCTAACTTATTATTCCTTCCATGAACTTAACTCAATACAAAATGCCCTTATTTTGGACTGGGTTACACACATACACCTATATAAATTTCAGTGCAGCCATTTGGATTCAGCAATCATATAATTGGTAAACAGAGTCCATCTGTGTGAAATTTAATTGCTATGAGGCAATACCCCAAGCTCCTACTGAGCACTGTCCAATCCATCATGTGATAATTGAAAGATAATTTCACAATTGCAAAACTAACCAACAAGATTTTCTTTATAAGTCAAGAAGAGATGCAAGAATCTTCACCTCAGGTTTGAGAATAAGTTGAGCAGAAACAGCCTGTTGGAACAAACAAAACAAATGAGCAGGACTCAGTCAGGAGTCGTCCACTTTGCCTGGAGCATTTGAAACATTTGAAAAAGAGAGGAATGAGAATTCCCAGTAACAAGCAACACAAAAAGCAGTTACAAGTCAAGTGGAGCCACAGACCACTGCAGTCCTGAAAGTAATCTGACAGGAAGAAGAATCTGTTACAATGACTCCAGACTTCCTGTGGAGAATATTAAGCCAGTGAAAATTGAACTGTTCTGAAAAAAACAACAAAAAACCCACTTCTGTCAGCAAGAAAAAATGAATTAGTTGATGAAGGTTATCACTCAAAACAGGTTTGTCTTATAGTGCTTTGACTGAGTTAATTAAATTAGAACTGAATGGAATCTAATTAAATGTGAGCATAACTCAGACTGAATTTGGATTCAAGTAGATAGGAAGTTAGAAAATAATTCTTATTTACCCATAGCTGATTTGCTGTAAATTTATGCAGTATAAATAAACTGAACTGGATCCTTACCTCTAAACTTCCCCTCATTATGGCAAAATGCAAACAGTGTGTGGGTGATAATAAGTCTCTGTCAGCAGAGAAGAACTAAACTTCAAATTTCAAGGAGCAGCTCTTTGCCAAGTTCTTTCCTGCAACTCCTGTTAGTGGCAAAACAACAACAGCTATCACACCGGCTGAAGTTCATTGGCTCTTATGAAGTGAGGAAAATGCAGCAGAATCAGCATATTTTACAAATTAATTATATATATAGATATATACATTTATTCAAATGACTAAGTATGCAAATATTTAAATGTATTTTCTAAATCCTATTCAGATGTTAAAACCAATGGCTCATTTTACTCTCATATCTGAAAATTCTATAACCCAAGCACACTTATTTAACCCAAGTGTCACTTTGTTTTTTTACTTTTTGTTACTTTTCAGTTAATTTTTCTACGTCTTATTTCTGGTTGCTTTTGTTTTGTGTCACTTTCCTAATCAGCCGTCCTCAGATCTCATCCCACAGTGATCACTCTTCTCAGTTCGTTGTTATATCCTCCTGCTTTACTCCCAGTTCCAGGCTATTCCTTTCAGCTCCTTGATTCTCGCTCTCAATCGTCTATTTTTATGGGCCTCTCACTACCTTGCACGCTACTCCATACATTTTTCTACCAATTTTTTTTTTTTTTAAATACACCCTTATTTTACATCAGTCTGTCTCCCTATTGTCTGCTTTTTATTCAAGTTATTCACACAATGCTTCAAATAAATTTAAGCCTGATATTCTTGTTAAATACCCTTGGGAAAAGTTGCTGCTCATTTGAACCTTGAACTGATTCAGACACATTTTATGTTGTGGTAAAGCTACTGGCTGAAAGCTAAAACTGGGGCCAACATCATTTTCCTTCCATGTGTAGTCCTAGAACTAATCTGTGTTGTACAACTTGTTAATATCATCTATTGTTAAAAAACGGATTGTAAAGTTATTTTGGTGACAATACAGTTAAGTCCTTGTAATTTCTGCTTCTCTTTTCAAATGAGCAGCTAGAAAATCATTTATGTGTTGCTTGTCTGCTTGTTAAAAAAAATCCTCCTGGAGGACATTATTTTTATGTTATTACAATATGAGGGATTATAATTGTCTTCCCACAATTACCTTCCTTCCTCCAGAGGCTTTGTCACTGTGAAAGATTGGCCTCTAATATTAACCCAAATGCATTTAATCAACTGGTGCAGGTTCCTCATGACATATAATAACACTTGCAATTAAAAATGTATTACCTCTTTGACTGTCAGGCCGGACAGAGCTGCCAGATCACGGTCAGCGCTGATGGTGAGATTACCATTCAGCACTGTCCTCTCCTTACAGGGTTTTTGTGAAACATGTATAGAGACAGAGACAGAAACTACAGTCAATAATCTCTAAGGCGCAAAAATCTGAAAACCAGGAGAGTTGGTAGGATTACCAAAAGTATTTATTTTTGCTAATTACCAGAACAACAACATAAATCATTTCTTTATGGGGGTTTTCATAACTGTATATTTTCAAATGTTTTTGTATCTTTGCACAAGCTTCTTACACTAAAGAAGCTGGAGTTTTACCACTGACAAAACAGGTGTAACTGAGTCAAGTGTGTAGGTCACCTTGTTCTTGTAAGCCTTTTTAGCTCTGCAAACACGTTTTCAATTGTCTTTGGGTTCTTTGTCTTTGGGTTCAGACCCCAAAGACAAAGATGAAGACAAAGGCAAAGACAAAGAAGAAGAACTGGTGCCTTCCTTCCTGCCAGCACCAAGTCCTGTGTGACCTCACCATCCATGCGGAGAAGAAGCTCATCAGACCTACAGAGATTCCTGCCTTCTCCGATCAACATCTTCCTCCTGCTGCAACACCTTCTTCATCATCAGACCTGCGGAGATCCTGGCCTTCATCGATCGGCGTCTTCCTCCTGCTGCAGCACCTTCTTCGTCGTCGTGCCAGGTCTGGGGTTCGAGGCGCCAGGCTCCGTCCGTCTCTCTCAAAGGTTCCTTTTTTAGTTTTCAGTGTCAGCAGTAGGGAAAGATAGACTAGATGATTGATTTTACTTATTTGATTATTTCTGCTACTGAATTAAGCTGTACTGACCCTTGCAAAAATGCCTTACTAATAAAATATTTAGCATAAAGAAAATCTAAAAGATGTTGTGGACATTCAGTTAATGAGTCACCTTAAAGTTCTTTGATGGTTGTAAAATAGCTGTGATGTTTGATTCTGGAGAGGAAAAAGTTTAAAATGTTTTTAAGTTGCTGGTAGCCCAAATTTAAAACGTCATCCTTGGGACTCGCCCGAGTCACTAAAACCTACCTGGTTCAATAACAAATGCAAGTTGTAAAATAAGAGAACGAGCGACCGTTAACAGGTGTGCTCTGTGAAACTAGTTGGCTGTAGGCTGCTCAGTCTGGCTAATTCACAGAGGGAAGAAGGGTGAGACACCTGGATGTAGGCCGTTAAAAATCAGGTGAATCGTTTCTCGAAACCAGCTTAAACAGAGTTTACTTCAGTTCTGGACAGGGTAAATCCCGGCAGATTTAGGAAACTCAATTAACCCGTTAGATGGAGAGCTGGTAGCACATCTCCCCTCTCAGAAGAGGAAGCAGAGAGTGAGACAGTAGAGACAGAAAGGAGGGGGGGGGTGTTGCGCAACAACAAGTGAACAACATCATGAAGGTTATCCTGCAATAGTCAGCCCCGCCCACTCCTCACTACTACCCAGGGCTGCCTACTGACCAGTTCTCTGTCTAACAGGTCCGGAAAATCTCTGAGACCTGGGTATTACCCTAAAAGTACTCTATAAGAGATAATCTATTTAAACTGGTGGCGAAAGTGATTCGTCTAGCTCTAACTACCTCCAATCCAGAAGTTATGACCCTTTACAGTTAAGAAACAATCAGCTGAGTAGCCCTCACAGCTGCATAATTCCAATAACCACTTCTGTTAACGGTAGCCCACTTTCTAAATCATAACTTGCACTTGGAACCGGCTAGATTATGTTTAGTGACTTAGATGTAAGTCCCAGGGTCATTATTTATTCTCACCAAAGGAAATTATGAAGCCTCCTATTTACTGGAATCATGTACATTAGTTTTACCTTAATTAAAAGAACTGAACGAAGATTAAATGACTCTATTAATTCCAATGTCCACCAACCTCCTTAGAATTTTATAGTATAAATTTATTAAGCAAGCTTAAGCAGGGATATGCGACATACAAATCAATAATCAATCGTAAATAATTCAAAAACAGTGTAATAAAATTTACATGTACAATCATACTACCCTGTTCTCTTTTCCCTGACTAAAGTCGCAAGTTCTGAGATGGAATTTCAATGAGCAGATTCAACTCATACCCAGACGATGGTGGATCTTTGGCAACAGGAATTTCTAGCATCCTTGGTTGAGGTCTTTGCCTTGTGTGGAAAAAACCCTCTTTAGAAAAGAAACAAAGCAGAACGGGTCCGAATCCTTTTGCAAAACCCAGTTCCTCATCCCTGAGGGAGCTTTGTCCTTCCTCCAAGTCTTGTTGCAGAGTTTGTAATTGCTGGGCTGAGACGAGACCGACGATCGAATGAAGAACCAGGGATGGGGCGATGGAACCCAGTCCTTTCTTGGCGGTGTGAAGTCCGAGCTCCCCCGTGGTTCTGAAGTGCGGTCCGTGGCTCAATCTGCTTCAGCAAGTTGTCTCTCCTTCTGCGCCGTCGGACTGGGAACGGCTGGTTCCTCTTTTCAGCCCCTTTTTATGCATCTCTCCACCATGTGTGTGTATGGGGAGGTTTGGCCTACGTGACTTTCTCCACATCTGCTGTATCTCATGAAAAAGTCCTCACATTGCCCAATCTATTTCTGCTGACCATGGTGGAAAGTCCCGTACTTCCCCTTTCTCCGTTGCTTCAGCCAAACTCAACACTCCAACCATCCTGTGCGCTCTGACCATCTGTTCAGAACTGCTTGCGACATTTCCTGTTTCAGGACTGTGCTGTATTCCTCTCTTTTTCTATAACCCACTATTATGTATTATAGCTCATTAAACACATTAAATCTGTTGTTAAACCTGTTTGAATTAATTTCAAATGATTACAACTTCACATTATCACAAGTTTGATCCTTAGTTAACAATCAATCACATCTCTTACTTATTATAATTCATCAACCATAATCTTTCCACAGTTAATTCATTACAGAAATCATTACAGATCACATTTCAGATAATACATTTCAGAAGGTTATTATGTGATTACTTGTATTCATTTTACTATTCCTTCATATTCAATTTAATTAGCTTTTAATCAAACTACAAGATTACTTATTTTCTCTCAGGCCTCTATGCACCTTTTCTGCATGCACCCGGAAAGATCTCACACCCTATGCCAGTTTACTTGACAGATTGAGATCAGGGTTTTTTAATGGCTTCTCTGTAATGGAAATTGTATCCTATGCTTTCATACAAAAAGAATAGTTTTCTCATAAGATTGGACAACCCTCCTACCCTTTCACTTACAAGGGTAACTCTGTCTTTATTGACAAGTCTGCTCATATCACTTAGTCAAAAGACTAAGAAGTTCTATAACAGCAGTGACAGACCACAATCTTCACTGAATCTATAAAATACAGTCAGAAGGATTTATGGGTTTTTTTCTTGCTGTATTAGAATTGAACAAGTTTGTTACTTCTGTTCATCCAAACTCTTGTCACAGCTACAGTGTTCATGTGACATGGTATTCTCTTGCTCCTAATCTTTCCACTTTAACTGCCATAAAGATTATTGAGGAACTGCTAGGTCTTGCTGATTAGATTCTAAGAAGGTCAATTTAGTCTTTTTATTACCAAATTCTAGAGGTAGTCTTGGACAAACAAAAGATATACATAGGATTTTTTCAAATTTGAGTGATAAATAAAGACCACGCTGTGTGTGACCAACCATTGCCTCTGTTATGTTTCTGACTAACCAAGGGAAGTAGTCAGTTCTGCATCCGCTGTCTGATGTAAGGACAAGCCAGCTTTGCCATTGAGGGAGTGATATAGTGATGATGTATGACTTGAGACGAGCAAGGAGCAGGATTTAAAAGTACAAACAAATTCAGAAATCATTTTTAATGAGAAGAGTAAGAAGGTGAGATTAATTAATTTAATTTCAAGTATTTACTAGGCAAACAACAGGTTCACTACACTGAGTTCATGCACCATTACTGTTTTGAACAGAATGGTGGAAGTGGAAGGGATTGGAGGTAAGGGGGAGGTGATATAGACACATAGTGTTACTTTTGTTAATATTGTTTGCACCTTGCTGTCTGATTGGATTTTTTTATTCATCTCAGTTGCCTCTGTGGTCAAGCTGTTCTGTTAACCATGGCAATAAGATAAGCATAATTGGATATTTGACTTCCTGCAGTTTGAGGGTGCATGAACATACAGCATATTGATTTCAACTGTCCTCATAATGAAAATTATTTAGCTTCAGTGCGGAAACACTGACTATCATTGGCGCACCGGCATTATAATTATCGTGTGTGTTAGACGCCCTTCCTGGCTCCAATATTCTCCCCCGCTGATCAAAAGGCTCGCTCCGAATCGTACCATAGGTCTCTGCTGGGTTTGAGATGTGATGACTGAGACCTGCTGCTGGGATTTCTATTGGATCATGGTCATCAGCTTCCAGCTACCAGGCGAGAGGACCCTGAAGAGAAGAAGGTGAGAGATGGGGCTATTTTTTGTGACTCTTTATATCAACCGTGCTGAGAAAAATGACACGCAGGAGCCGATCTTGTCAGTTTATATTCCACATAGTACTGATGAAACCCTTTCCACTTCACGAGTCAACTGTATCTTTATTAAAAAAGTAAATATACAATAATTTAGTCTTTAAAAGACTAAAGGAAAGCCCTTACTGCAAAAACACAAAATCTTTCCAAATATTTTTGGTCTTTTTTCTAGTACAAAATATAAGAGCTTGTTTTAAGTCAACAAATCCTTACTATTGATGAAAATTACTAGGCCATTGGGCAAGTTGTTTCACTTATAAATGTGTCATCATAAATTAAATTATTTGATACTGGAACTAGCACCATTTTTATCAATAATAAGGAATTACTGACTTAAAACAAGCTTCTATATCTTGTTGAAAAGTTTCTTGTAAGTTAGTTTTGTCTTATTTTGTATTTCAACTGTGCTAAGGGCTAGAAACTAGGCCAAAAGACTTTGTGTTTTTGGAATATTTTTAATGCATTTTTGGTCAATGGCACAAACATAAAATATACAACATAGCAGGTATTTCAACCTTGGATTTTAAATGAGTTTCATCACATGAACCACTCTGTTACTAGTGGCACATTCACTATAACAACCAGGTAGATGGAGCAACTTACCCCAAGTTTTGTTTGTTTGTTTGTTTGTTTGTTTGTTTGTTTGTCTGGACCTTTGGTATAGATAGATCTAAGAAGAAGAAGACCAACCAGAGGGTTCATCTCAGCACTGTGGGCAATGCATCGAATGATTCTTAACATCATGGCAAGTCACAATTCCTGATCTTCTAAAAAGAAAAACAAGTTAGAAGACTAAGAATCAAGGCAAATACAATGTGTTGGGTATCTTAGTGGAAAACACGTCTTCACCAATGATTGAACAAAATCTCTAATGAGGGCAGCTGGCAGGCATTAGGGATTGTAAATCAGTTTATTCTGAAGTATTGATGCAAACAGCAAAAGTCATAGGACACATCTTTATTATAGCTATAAAGTGTGAACGCAGAGTGACTGAAAAGTCTTGCATTTACATTTTACTAGTTCTAAAACTCTCATATAACAGATTAAATATACTTTATTTTTAGTCCAATTAATAAGAAACACATGTACAAGATTATTCTTGATAGATATTCACTATATCAACCTCCCCCACTATGCCTGGTTAGCTGTTGTTTTTAATCCTTCCTCTGCCTTGCCTCAGTCTTTGGTGTTCCTGCATTAACAAGCTTGTGTTAGCGAGTCCTCTCAAGCAGCATCTGATTACATGTGGCAGCCCATAGTTTTGCATTTTATATTTTCTCTAACTGTTTTCCGCCAAGCAGAAACAGCAGACCACAATGAACAGAAGCAGGCACCCATATCCTAATCAGTTGTGATTGTCTGGTAATTAATGGGATTTGTTAATTGTCCTCCCAAGGGACGTTCCCAATGAATTCTCACTGAACGCTTAGTTGACCCTCCTCCTGGAGTTACTTGGACTTCATCCCCCCTCAAACGTGGTGATTTTTTATTTTTTGTCGCCATTGTTTTTGTCTCCACAGCAACAAACCGGCTGTCGACAATCAGCACCTTTTAAATGTTTAATATGGCAGGACCAAGGCAACTAATTCCCACAGTGCTACCCTCTGCCAGGCCACCACAGTGAATATGCTGGAGACATAATTACAGTGGCAACTCCTTGCAAGCTTTCCAATCAGGTTTGTTTTTTCTTCAAACAAGGAGTACTCTCTTGGTTTTTGTCGGGGAGAAGTCGGAGCACTGCTGCACAGAAACAGACACGTTATTAGCCTGTTTGCTAACACCACAATGTCAGCAGCTGCAGGTGTTAACAGAGTCAAACATTCATATGGTGTTCACAGGGGAGTCATCAGGAGCATCGGGATGTTTATCTGGGAGCAAAGGATGCTCTGCAAATGTTGGCAAATGTACACAGTGAGCTCCCTTGTCATTTTTTATTATTGCACAAGCGTCACAAGTTTGACATCACTAAGTACCAAAAGCACACACAGTTTGTTCCAGTCCTTTCTTGCCCCCTCTGCCTCAATGATTTGAAAAATATTGAATTTTATTAGTGCATATAAAAGGTGCAAAATGTAAATATAACAAGACTATTAGTTTGATGATCATATGTCACATTTATTTTGAAAGTTAGCAGTATCTACTTTTCATCAATGGTCCATGTCATTGAGTAATTCTCATAGTCAAGACACCAAACCTAGTGGTTGTTGTGTCTCAACATGTTTCTTTGTGAAGCTGTTTTCAGGGAACTCCTGTCACAATTACATTTTTTATTTAGGGTATTTTTGTTACAAGTATATTTGGGATTCACAGAACAGCAAAAATTTTATTGTGTTTAAAGAAAAGAAAATGGAATACCTGTTACTGGCAGTCTGCCGAAGGAGTATTCGGCTCCTCGACCAATGACTGATGCTCCCACATGCCAGGCAGACATACAAGGGACAGATGAATGGATGTAATACTTACAAAACTAATATTAAATATTAAACATATTTTTCAATTTGACATAAGCATGACGTAAGAATTGTTGCTACATTCTGCCTTTTCCTCCACTGGTCTCGTAAATCTCTTTCCTGTTGACAGGAGGATGTGATGTTCAGAATTCTAAAATTTTAAAAGGTCCAACAGGAAGAAGACGAGGAGAGACTAGTCAGGTTGATGGGAAGATGGCGAAGGAAAAATACAGGACAGTCTGAAAAGTAAACTTGTTGGACTTGTTCGAATCAATGATCCGAATCCCACTGAAAATTTAGTAGGGTTTGAAAACTGATGTTCACAAATACTGTCTATTCAATTTGACAGAACACTGGCAAAGAAAACTGAATAAAAGTTTTAGTTAGTAGTTGTTAGGTACTGTAATTAACATTGAAATTTGTTGCAACTTTGTCATGTTGAAATCGCATGCATCTGCCTGCTAACTGATTAGTGACTAAACAAACCCCTGATCTGAGCAACAAGAGAAAATTGGGGCCTGTATAATCACTTCACATGGTGGACGAACGCTAATCTGTGCATTATTCTTGTTTACAAGAGTGTGCATCCTGTAATCTGCATCCCATTTTCTGAGATTTTATGTGAATGTTAAAACACTGTCATCCCCTCATTCAGAATTGTAACAAAAGACGCAAGAATATTGGCTGCAAAGCCGCGCGTTTGCGCTGACAAACCTGACATGACAGTAAAATGAGCCTTTTCCCAAACCTCGTCAGCCCTGCAGAGATTTGAATAAAACAAAACAGCGGCCTTGAAACAAACAGGATAATTATGGCCTCGAGTCTGTCTTCCTGCTTCTTTTATTTCACAAACGCCAAGCTGAAGAGAGTCGCCTCTTGTTGAGGAGCGGCGCCTCTCAAGAGTGTTCGCCAGCAGACGTTAGGACTATGACAGATGAATAGAAATATTCTCTCCGCTGCACTTATAAAAAAGTGAGACAATCGAAGATTTGGGAGTTATGTAAGGGGTAAAAGAGAGGAGGACGATGAGGATTAGATGTACAAAATCTACATTTTAATGAGGATTGTTTCTCTGTATTCTACAGTTCTGTTTCAGACAATCTGAAAGCACCGCACTGTGTAGAGACACAATTCTTCATCACTACATTTATGCAAGAATTTGCAATTTGTTAAAACTGTATGAACTTTACTGCGAAAATTGTCAAGTTCTTCTGTTGGTGTTCAGTAGGAGGGTTAATTCTAAGAAGAGTGGGCAACCATAGCTCAGAGACCTTGGCTTGCTGACTCTCTTGTCACATCTATGTTTCCCTCTCTCATATTATCTCACTTACATAATATAACCATGGAGCAGGTTTTACAACCTTTAGTCAGAGTAGACCAAGTCAGAAGAATTTGATGTTTATAGCATATAACAATCACCTAAGCACAAATTAGTAACATTTTCATGAGTCTCCCACTTGTACCGGAGTCACAACTGCCTGATTTTCACTCTAAAATATGTTTTGGTCATTCTCAAACCCTTCGGAAACTTCTTCCTTGCAAAATACACCGAACTAAAACATTTTGAAACCACCCAACAGTGGCTATAAAATGGGGATATGAATTGCGAAATAAGTAAATTAACCCAGGAACAACTTCCTGTTTCTATCTTGCAAAAACATTTAGTAAATTATTGTGGGGGACCAGTTGCTGGAGACTTTAGATCAAGGAGCCACCCTTTCCATTAAAATATGATTCTATTCTCATTCCTATAAATATTTTGTTTTGTTTTGTTATTAAAAAGCACTGTGTTTCACTGTCCATGTTAAGCTGAACATTCATGTATATGTTGGTAACTATTCTGGCTGAGAGTGAAATGAGTTTAGAAAGGGATCAATTTTGAACAGGCGCTTAGGGCAGCCTTGGGTCCTAAGTTTCTGTGTTGAAGAACGTAAGCTCAGTAGAGCATAGCCATAGTGTGATGCACATCTGATTTATGAATGTTGTTTGTTTTTTCAGAAAAAAGGAAAGTAAAGAAAATTTACAACCACCGCATGTCGCGACATCACTTTTGTTCGAGTGTGCAACATTATTTTCTATATATATATATATATATATATATATATATATATATATATATATATATATATATATATCTGGCACATATATATGCCAGATATGTCCAACACTTAAATTCTGCATTTGAATCTTCAAGTCCTATACTCCAAAATGTCGTTGTGGACAGATTCTTTAACAATTCTGCTGCTGTTTATGTGATTAACATCAACAGCAATAATGTCTCACAAAATACAACATTTAAAAAAAACGAGTTAATGATACAGCATGCTGTAAGAATGAGCATCCAAATAACATATTTTCTCTAGCATTGAGTTTCGATCTTAAGAAGTTCATAGTCAAATAAACTTAGCATAAAACAAACATGAGGACTAATTATCTTCCCGAAGCAAGAAAACTTTAGTCAGAGTCCCATTGAGGGAAATAACCACAAATCCAGCTTCGGATCACAGCTCACATCAACAAAAACGTATACTGTGTCTTCTGTGTTTCTTATTTCATGCTTGGATAAGGCTAGAAATGTCTTTAACAGAGTCTATTAATGTTGTTTATTGGAAATTTCTGTAAGCACCCTATAACCAACATTCCCCAGAAGCTTTTGAGAGTTGTTGTTAACACGTCAATGGTGGAGGGGAATGATGTCTCTGTGGTTAGTTCAGATTTCAGCTAAAGAACAAAGAGCTTAATTTAATGGATCTTTTTATGTTCATGCACCAATCATTTCAGTTTGTTTTGAAACTTGTTGGTTTTTTAATCTCATATCTGCCTCAGTGGGGCTTTTTCATGTGAAAAAACAAAAGCATAGCTCATACTTTCACATGGTCTTCAGGCAATGGTGCAATGAAAGATTGCATTGAGTTGCAAAAGTTAGCAGGAAAATATGTGTTTTAGCTTTTTTTGCAATGCAAATCAGGGAAGCATCACATGTAGAATGTAAAGGATAAATTATTTTCTGCATTTGATCTTATTCAATGGTATGCTTTTTGCAACCATGATAAATCCAAAATATAGTTCTTTTTAAGTGTAAAGATGTTAACTGCCAAAATAAAATTCTGTTCCTAAAGTCTTGGAAGAGTCTGAACTGGAGATTGCTTTACAATGTAGGAGAAATCTTCAAAAAAAAAAAAAAATTCAAAGAAATCTTGGGGGGTTTCAGTGAGAAACAGGCTGATGAATTAAAGAGGAAGCTCTTCTTTTGAACATGGACAGCAGCTTATATAGTATTTGCTTGCACTTAGTTCCTGAATGAATCATTCACTCGTATAATTTATTGACTGGCACCTATGAATGATGAATGACCAGGACACAGCCTTTGGCAGGAGCCTGAATCCTCAGTGGGCCAAGTGGGAACAAGGAAGCTGGAAAATAAGAAAAACAGCCGGCCATAAATAAAACAGCTGTAATCGCATATTGCTGTCACAAATCCCAGAACAAAGACGGGCATCTTTCTTCCCTGAGAGCAAACAGAAAAACAACAGTCACTCAGAAAGAAACATGGCTGCATGCCTCAAACACACCTTGACAGTTTCTATAATTACGCCTGATCCTACAACAGAATTAAGTTCCTTGGACAGAAATTTACTGCTGAGGGTTTAATTTAATTACCTTATCTGTTAGGTCAACACAGAACTTTTTAAAGAAAGAGGAAAAGCAAAAATACATTTCCTGAATGTTCAATCAAGGGGGGCGTAGAATGCCAAACAAACATTTAAGCCTAAAATCTAACTAAGAGCCCGTAACTAAAGCAAAGCAGTGAAATATAAATCAGAAAATTATTACGAGATTCTCTGGAGTTGCACACAAGTCTTTTAGAGCTAAGGTTTTAATTTATTTATGTTTTTAATTTCCTTTATTTCCTTTATTTAACCAGGTGAACCCCTTTGAGATCTAGATGTCATTTTCAAGACGGACCTGGGCAGAAATCTGCAATCTCGCTGGTATTTATTTTTTACCAGCAAGACACGTCCAAAATTCACTGCCAGTCATGGGAAAACACGAGTACCCAGAGAACAACCAGAGATCCTTTAAGAAATGCAATAAAGAACAACATCATCCAGGATTGGAAACGGCATTATTCAAATCTGACCTCTGAGCTCCTTTTGGAAAATCAAGTCTAGAAAATCAAATATAGAAAGTATTGAAAAAGGCTAACATCCCTTTTTATCTAGATACAAATGACTTTGAGGTTTTATATGAACTGAATTCATTTATTTATGTTTTGTTTTTCTTTTGTTAGTATATGTCTCATGGCATATAAACAATACTATCATGCTTTCAGTCTGGGGTTACTAAAAATGTAAATATTAAACAATTAGTGTTTAAGAAAAACAGACGGCTATAAATAAAACAGCTGTAATCGCATTTTGCTGTCACAAATTACTGTTACTTATGATGATATTTATTTGTCAGCATAAGTATCAGAGACCAACAACTTATTGATGAGGGCATTGTTTGTCTCAAAGCTACTACATGACATTGAGTTGTTTTTTTTAAATTGTTACCAAAATTTTACCCAAATCAAAATAAAAATGTACAGAGTGGCTGAGGTCTTTTGAGTGGATTTTCGGATGATGTTTGTTGAGTGCAGAGCTGCTAGAACCCCTCAGAACTCCATTTGATCGGTTTAATAAACGCTGCACGTGTATTAAATTAAACATTGTTTGGATAAGTTGAAGTAATTGTTTTAAACACACCATGGCCGTTCACTTGTCCTGAGTAATACCTGCTCTTTGTTTGCTTGCCTTTACTCAACAACATTTCAGCCAAATCTCAAAACAGATAATTAAACATTCATGGTACTTAGGAGATGTCTCCTCTCCCATCTGATTTGCCTGCTCTTAGTTTCCAGCTATACACATTTGTCAGAATAAATTACCCTTCATTTATGGAAGACAAGGCATGCAGTAAACAGAAGGGACTGTTTCTTTTTATTTATTTTTTTTTAGTTCACAGCTTGTGTCTGCCAATATACGACTCTGCCTCTCTTCTGTTTTTTTTTTGTTGTTGTTTTTTTTTTTTTTCTTTTTCTGAGCCTCTTCCTTGACACTGCTCTCCGCTGAGATGCTGCTTACTTTGCACATTTCTGCCAAGGACTGATTCCTCTTTGTCGCACATGTCAGGGTGACAAAATCACAACCAAACACCAGCATTTCCACTCATACTCTCACTGCCACTTCCTGCTCTTGGTTTGTATCGCACGTCGCTGCAGTTTCTGCTGCAACGCTGACCTCCTCTGTGAACTGAACGCCTGGATCGTGGATTTGCTTCATAGAGGAGAAAACCCTGTTATTCATAAGCATCAGAGGACATCTATTCATGCATCAGGCATAAATAAAACATGGGAGAGTTGATGTACAAGGCAGGTGGATTGTAGCAAGGATTATTTCTGCAGAGAAATGCTTCCCGGTATGAGTTGGGGGAAGTGGCATCTTTTGGGTTGTCATGCACTAACTGGGCTAATGTAGCTGACACCTGTTGGAATCTGCACCTGTCTCAGGATTCTCCCTACAGCAAAAATAGTTTTTTCCCCTTTTTCTTAATACAATCTCTTCAGCAGAGGCAGAGTGAAGTAGGTGGATGATAACTCATCAACATACAAAGGAGCTTTAATACAACAGAACATGAAGACTGTTCAACTTCCCAAATTCCTTTAAACCTGTTCGTAGTAATGGTGTATGGTACACTGAAGAAGATTAAAATATATGTAGAATCCAAAAGACTTATCAGCAAATTTATGCAAAGAGTCAACATTTTGACTCTCCAGTTTACTTCTTCACATATTTGCTACACCTGGAAAACCTTTGGACAACATTCTGAGAGGTGGTGACCCATTTTTTTAACATTTATCAGCTCTTGGCGATGATCACACTTGTCTGACTGTAGCTTGTCAGTCTGCTTTTTGTGAACTTATCACAGGCTCTCTTTAGAGATTTAGTGTCCTTATCTTTGAGTCATTTTATTATCAATTTTGACTTGTGATAACGTTCTCCATCTGGTTGGAAAATCCATAAATCCTCCCACATTCATCATGGATTGTTGGAATAACTTGCTACTTTTTGGAGGCGATTTTGATTTCACTCTTGAGTCACTTTAGTGTCCTTAGATGGAATTAGGGAGACGCCCTCTCCTTGGAAGAAATGGCCCAACATTTGGATTGTTTTATGATATTTTAGTCTTAGCAATCCACAGGGCTGGTAGTAGTTTTCATATTTACTTCTATGAACGTCCAAACAAACAGGAGAGTTCATCAGAGAAAATTACTCTGTATGTCCATCATTTTGTTTTTTGAAAAAACTAAATGGGTTTCTTGATTCTCGAGTAGAAGTGACTTTTTTCCTGTCCTTTTTGTAAACCTCTTGACCTCTCTGTGCATGCGAACGTTACTGACTGCCAGAGTTGAACAAGCTCTATAAGAAAGACAATATGGCTCTGTAGCACCCTCCTCAGGAGGAGACACTGATGAATTACCTGGAGTTCTTCTTCACTGCAGTTGAACTTATCACCTTGAAGGAATTGATAATCCAGGAACTTGTCTTTGGGTGAAAATTGTGACTAGCTTCTGTAAATAAATTACTTCTTTGCATTATTATAGAGTTCCACTGAAAATGAAAGGCTTCTGTGATATTTACTTGCTAATGAAATGTTAATGTAGTTGATTTATATGATAAACTATGTTTTTAATTTGTAGCTAAGACCATAATTTCACATTCAACACATGATAAAAGCTTTTTTCCACAATAGTGATGCAACAATCATTGATAAAATGATCATTATAGTATTGTGCTCCTTGATGAAAATTTTGCAGGCTCCTTTACTGTGGAAGTAGCTCACAATTTAGCAGTGATTCGTTTTATGTTAACTGGGGCTTCGTAACAATGAACTCAAACTGTAAAAGGGCTTTAAAGTGTATATTTAGTTCCTAATAATCTTGCAAAACTTTCAGTTTAAAAAAAGATTTGTGTAGGCCTGAGAGCACTATAATATAACCTTATATTATCTAATATTACAATATAATAGATGCTGTTGAATGCCTTAAGCTGATCTAAAATGCAAATGTCTATTTTTAGCTTTACTTCAATGACTCCTTGTTTACTAAATTGATTTAAATTTATCCTTATTGACGGCTTTCACATATAAACCCATTAATAATCAAGCTCCATCACACATCAGAGATCTCACTGTGCTAATCTGTCATTTTCCTCTCAAACTGTAGGTTTATTGGTGGAAAGTACCATAAGTCTCTAAAATTAAAACTGGAGGCAGATGTTTTTGTTATCAAACTTCTTTCCTGTAGAACCAGCTCAGTTTGAGTCCGTGTGGTAGATACCCTGTCGACTTCTCAAAAGAACAGAATAGAAACAGCCTTTATTGTCTTGCAAAGGGGACATATATGTATAAAACTAGATTAACAATAACAACAATAATAGCAACAATAATAATATACTGTACAGGACTATACTATGAAAAAATACTCTGCAGGTATTAGAAATATAAATGTTGGACTCTGAGCAACTGAGTCAGATTAATCTTTCAAAATGTATTTACACATTATGTACTTAAGACCAGGCTTAAAACCTTCATGTTGCATAAAGTTTATACAAAAGATAGTTAAGTTATCCTAAAGTTTTCCTATAGGTATGATACTATAGGCTTTTTATAGCTCTTTTGGAAAGAATGTGGAATTTTAGAAAGTAGCTTCTCTTTAATTGTTTGTATAACCTAAAGATTCTAAAAAAAAAAAAAGTAATTACTTTGCTTCAATGTACTCAATCCACTTTTGCAAAAAGTTTTTTTTTTTTTTTTTCTTTATTAACTTTATTTTTCTTTGAAAAATCTTAATATTTTCAGTCAGGCTTTATGTATTTTTACCAGATTTAATTGAAGAAAAATAACAGTCTTTTTAAGAGAATTAGATGTAATTTATGGATATTTAAGATGATTAAAATCATAACCCAGAGCAACTGCATATTTTATATTGACTAGATGGCATCTGATGATGGAATGTTCCATTCCGTAATTTGAGACTTCATAGTTTACTTTGCTTGAGCCAAAAGGCTTGAATACGTATTTGTACTTGTCCCTCACAGAGTGAATAATTGACTCGGATTTGGCCCTCATGTATAGATTCAAATAAAATGAAAAGACATAATTCAGGAGGGAACACTGATTTTAAAATGCATCAGAAACAGTAAAATGTAAATATAAGATTTTTCCAGGGTCAGCAGGCCTAAACCAACACAGTTCACACTGAAATCTACCTCATTCCAAAGATTTGTCTCTCTTGGCTGAATTTAAGGTTAAGTCCCAGAGTTCCAGTGGAGGAAAATCTGGGAGCAAAGACTTTGCAGGGAGCAAAGTCAGGTATCATGCTGATGACCCCAAACTCATCCATAACACTAATTGGACAAAGTGACAGCTCTGGGCCTTTGGGTAATCAAAGGATGAGAACAACAAGCACTGCTTTTTATTTATTTATTTTTATTTTTTTGAACCCTCAGCAATGGGGGCAGTGCTTGGTGATCAAACCTGAGTGCTACCTGATTGGTCAGCTCTTCTTCATCTCTATCATCTCCAGGTTTTTGTTTTTTTCCCACCAGAATGTAAAATCTCACCTGCTTAAATAAGTCCAACAGAAAAATCTATTTTTGAGCCTTCAGGACTTATGTGGATAAAACAAATTAAATTTGAAGCAGTGTGGTTAATATTTCCACACAGATGAGAAAACATGTTTGGGGTGTGTGTGTGTGTGTGTGTTTTTAAGCCTGGTTAACTGCTCACAGCTGCAGGCTGTTCGTGCTTCTGCTTAGCTCGGTGCTGTAAAGAAAGTGGAAATTCGATAAATGAAGGTAAATGCACTGCTGTCCTCCCCCGCTCCCTGCCTCCCTTGTTAGGACCCCTCTCACCCCTCTGTAGGGAGCTGAGGCAGCTATCGATCTTCAGAGCTTGGAAGCCTCCAGTTTTAATTAGAGGTAGCTTGATAACAAACAGGAACAAAGATTCATAGATTGCCTTTGTAAGCAATCATATGTACATGTTTTTTCCTAGTTTGCATTTGTTTTTCGTCTTTAACTTAAAAAAAAACTTACCCACTTAATCTTTAATAAGTTGTACAGGTCTGTCTCCTCATAACGTCACAGTTGCAGCAGTTAGTTAGCAGATTTTTCAGTTTTCGCAAATTGTTCCTGCCAGCCTAATCTGCAACAGCATCTCTCCACGTTGCGAGCTCCTAGAGAGTTTTCTGGCCGCAGCGCCATCCAGCTGGACCTCTCCCTCTCCTCTCCATGAAACTATATCCTGGGCTGCATGTTGGTCAGCCGCTGTGCTTGGCAGAGCAAAGCATTTGGCCACAGAATAGTCAAATCTGTTCCACATTACTCCCTGTTGCACTTCCTGTTTTCCCCGGTGTGTGTGGAGAAACAGCGATTGGACACGTGGAGATGCCAACAGCATCCAACGCCGCCGGGTACGCCTCACGCCTTCCAGCGCTAATGTAAAACCTGGCTTCCTGTGCTGCAGCACAACGACACAGCAGCTGTTTAGTCAAACCTGGACTCAAAGTTGTTGTTTTTTTTGTTGTTGTTTTTTTTTTTTTTCCAGTCAGTCTGCTAGCGCTACTCCCCACCAGATTTCCATGAACAAATCCAGCTGTCAACATACGGTGACTAAAAATGAGTCCTGTTAGGCAGAACAATATGACCAGGTGAGGGAAAAACAGTGATTATCTCTTCATCGTGCGCCTGTTAGCAAGAGAACATTTTGTTCTCAAAGCTGGTGTTAGAAACAGAAAAAAATAAAAAGACATAAGAATTTGTTCAAGCTTTAAGGGCTAAACGACTGATCAGAAACTATTGTGGAATATTCCTGGCCTGTACTGATCTGTTTCTATCAAAAGTGCTTGAAGAAAGGAAGAGATGAACATTCTCACTGATGCATGTGAAGGTCCAGCAAAAAAGTTAACTCAGCTGATTATTACAGGGTAAAGTTATTTTTTTTCAAATGGGGCCACATAGCTGCATAACAGCATGGTGTCTATGCTGACCCCTGACCATCAGGGAAAGAGCTGACAGTGGAAGATGTTGGCCTAGCTTGATAAATTATTTGTATACCCAGGTATTCATCTCTCAAGCAAACTTTATTTCCAGTTGCTGAACCAAAAATGGTTTGAGGAGCATAGTGATGAGTTCAGGTGTTAACTTGATCTTCATATTCAGGATTTGTTGAATGATATGGAAAAATAAATGCCATCCCTGGAGACTCAATCTCACAAGTTACAGAACCTGGAGGATCTGGTGCTAAGTGCTACATACCACAGCACACCTTCAGGTGTTTAGTGGATTTCAGGTCCCAAAGGTTCAGGGTTGCTTGGCAGCAAAACGGGAACTGACACTATTATTCATACGGCCATATTGTTATAGAGTTTTTACAAAGGTTAGAATGAACAAAGAAAGTGTCAGCTGGATTCAAAGGGTGATCCAACTACAGTTGGGGTGTGTGCGCGTGTGTGTATGTGTGCATTAAGGAAAATTTTAGAGTGGCCAAATGACCAAGAATGCATATTTTTGGAATATGCAATAAAATCAGTGAGCCTGGAGAGAACCCAAATATATAAGTGGAAAACAACCAAATTCCAGACAGAAAGACTCCAACTGGGATTACGGTCTATGGCCTTCTGGTTACCAAGCAACTATGCTAACATTTGTTTCGCTGTACAGACATCAAAAGAGTTTTATGCTTGAATAAAATTGAAGAACCAGTTTGAGTTCACAATAAAACTGCTTCTGGATCTGGGTCTGGACTGTTCACACAGATGAAAGCTGAATCATGCATGTTCAAAGTTCGCCACTTGAATATTTTGAACTAAAATCCATATCTCTCAAAATAGACTACTTCACATTTTCCAAACTTCTAACAAAAATGTCATCTAAAAAAACTATCTTATGATGGTTGATAATGATGTGTCAGCATATAAACTAAGTCAGCAGTCAGTATCTAGTCCAGTGTCAGCCATTCTCTGCGCTAAAGATATTCTATATGTTGAGGAGGTTTTATGTATTTTTCTGTGTATAAAATGTATCCCATTAACGGTGTAATTTAAATCAAATTCACTTTGAAGCTTTGGAGGCATAACTCTTTCAGGAACAGCCACTATGTTTAAAGAAAAATATTCGAAGCAACACAATGTCTTTAAGCTCCTTTACTCTTTGCTGCTTCTCTTTGTCACCTGTAAGATAAGGTCTGGACCAGAATCAGCTTTCATCAGATACATGTGGTACAACATAACTCAGTACACTCAACAACTTCAGTATGACTGTAAAAGGTCCAGCCGGAGTGGCACATTTTCAGTTGAGTGGGCTGGACTAAAGTTTTTCAAACAGTGGTTAGATCCCTGAGGTTTGTAATATTAAAAATTTGCATATTTTGTATGGTTCTGATTTGTAGATTTCACTAAATAACATCTATAAATAAATGAAATATGTACTAGAATGGTGTATTTATGAATAGTGTGAGATAAGCAACTGTGATGCTTTCAGCTAAACTCTGACTTGATGAAAGCAAGAAGCTAATGACGCCCAACATAGTCTAAGCTGTTTCTCAGCTCAGGCACGTTTATAGGGAGCGGTGGTCTACATGGTTAATGATTGCTGTTTGTGTCACTGCTCACTTCAAATTAGAGTCTGTCAGCTGTACAATGAAGAAGATTCCCAGAAGTGGTGTGAAAAGTCCTCTGCTTAATCTGATCCTAAGTGTAATGAGATTGTTTAATTACCAAAAAGGAAAATCCTTAATCATCCCCCTGCTCTTATCGCTCTCTACGTCTCAAGTAATGCCTCGGATTTAAATTTGGATCCGCGAACGGCCTCAACTCTGAACCTTCATAAGCTCAGAGAAAAGCAGCGTTCACTCCTGTTTATCTTTCAGAGCCATTAAAGTCACGGAGACATGAAATGACTCTGAAGCGTTAAATTACATACTGTACAAGTTTATGGATTAATGTTGCTCTGGATGTGACTGTGCTCACTTTTCTGGAAGCCTATAAGAGCCTATTAAAATAGCTTTCTGCAGAAAGTGAATTAATGTCAGAATTGAAGAAGCTCTGCTACATTTCAGACTGTATTGCTTCCTTTTATGTACCTACAGCTTTAACCAGTAAAATCTCTGTAGACTGAGCTTTATTTGTATTTACATAAACTCTTTCTGAGCCATTATGAAAAAGGAAAGAGTTCAGGATGAAGCAATAAAAGCACACTGAAAATTTCACTATAAAAATCCAAATAAAGACTCTGATAGCCTCATATATTACACACAGTTATGGCGAGAAGTAAAGTTTTATGCATCACAGCATAACAAAAAGTTGTGCTCCCTAAGTTTTAAAATGAGGTAAGTCCAACTTTAAAGAAATGAGAAAGCATGACTTATTTTTGCTTCTATAGGACATAAGAAACCAAGCTTTCAGGATCCTGCTTCTAAAAGTGATATCACAAATCAAGCTCCTGTGGAATCGGGCAGTTATAGAAGCAGTCAGTTACTCTGGTAGAAAAACAGAAACAGTGGATGGCTGAATTATCAGCACTTGTTAGGAATGTAGAAATGGCACAGGTAGCAGGCTATGCACCCAAACCCATCATGATGGTCCCGGTTTTCCTAAACAGACCATATCCAGGGAGGCATGACAAGGATTACAAAATCCCATGGAAAATGATTATTCCAACTTGACACTTGAAATACACATCATGCCACGCCATTGATACAATGGGAAGTCTGCCATTAACACCATAGCTGAGACATCTGCATTTGGAGCTATGCCACCACTCTAATTTCAACATTGTTAGAGAAAACAGCAGTCTTCTCTAACAAAACTGCTGCTTTGTTAGAGAAACTTAGTGAACAAACAGCATCAGACCGACCATGGGCCACAGCCGAAAGGTCAAGGAGAATGTGAGGAAGTTTAAAACCTTATTAACTAGGACTACAGTGGTAGTTCAGAGCTTTCAACATCTCAGAGAGTAGTGCCCTATCCATTATCTGAAATAGAAAGAGTATAGCACAACTATAAGCCTAGTAAGACTTAAATGCCCTTATACCGAGAGGGCAACGGAGCAATAATCAGAGAAGCATTGCACAGGTCGCTGTAACTCTTGAAGATAGATCCAAACCTCTGGTAGAAGAATCTGTTGAAAGGACAGCTATGAGCAATGAATTCAACAAATATGCCTTTAATGAGGCACAAATGAACAGCAAGAAAAAAGCCAATGATAAGTAATTGCCACCGGAAGTCTTGTTTTAAGTTTAAGTTTATTTAAGTTTTTAAGTAAAGGAGCAGGCACAGGAAGTGAAAAGAAAGTGCTCTACCTCAGATTAGAACATTATTGATTTTGCTGGCTTACATCCAACGCACTTTGTAGAGAACATATGCCACTACACATCTCACAACATGCCCACCACAAAACCTGGCGATCTCTATCCACTCTGATTGACCTTAAGGGACAAGCAAAGGAAATGAAATTGTCTGAATTTCAGTCTCCAGAAGTGGACTAGATTTTCTTTTTAAAAAAATACTATACATTTCACTTTCAAAGTTGTCCTCCTTAATATTAATTTATAACATAACATTTCATAACATAAGTTTATGCTTGTACTTAAACTATGGACTTTGTGACTGACAAGTAAAAAACAATCAAGGGGTCTAAAATACTTTACAAGGCATTGTTCATAAGGAATATTTTAAATGTGAATGTTGTTCAAGCAAAGTACTATAAGTTAAGACTGGTGTTGCATTATTGGTATATTTCATTGGTAAAGTTATTTTCTTCTCGAGAAATAGAAGAAAAACTTAAACAAACACTGAAAACTATGAACAATGTAAAGTGATGACAGGATCACTAAAGCTGTCACTGGAGCTGAAGAAACTGACATTTTTATGGTGGCAATGTTGCAAACTGAATAAACATTTCAAGTTATGGGAATATTTTTGCAAGTCATTGTAAATTAATGATAATTTGCAGTCATCGTATTTGGGTATTTTCATAAATGCAGGCTGCACATATGAAAAATTTATCTTTGAAACATTCAGGCATCGGCGTGAACTATGGTAAAGACCACCCATATTCATCTACTGCTTATTATGTCTCATCCATAATGATCCTTTTAAAAAGTCTATTGATATAAATGTCAAGGGCTCATTCAGCTGTATTCTTATTAAATAAAATTTGGGTCGGTAAACCTTCCTGCTCTTGTAATTTGGTTAAAAATGACAATAATGATGAACAGAGGAGGTCTCTGTCAAACCAATAACTGGAAGATAAATTACTTTGGAATCAGCTAGCAAGATGCCTTCAGGTGGACTAATCGGACTCAGAAGCCACTTTGACTCCTTGTTTATCTACACATTTGTGTAGGTAAACATTAGAATGTTTAACTTCCTTTATCCGGTGATCAGGAAAATGACTCATGTGCAGCTATGTATCCATTTCATACATTCCTCAGAACTTTTTCTTCAGTAGCAGATTCTGTTTTTCCATTTTCTCTTTCATATGACTGCAACCAAACAACAGAGGATACCTGGAAGTTCTGGGGTAACGCTGAGTGACTTAGGAAATCAAACTGTGACTTACCCAAGAGTTTTGACTCGCCGTCAGAGAACACCATGACAACGATTCACAATTGCCATTCTTTCAGACAAGGGAGTCAAACATGTCACCAACTTTTGAAGCAGGACACTTTTCTTCAGTTTTTTCTTTCTTTTTTATTCCATTTTTCCTTGCTGAGCTGCGTAAGAGAGACTCCAGTCTCAGCACATCTTAGAAAGCCCGGAAGATGAAATGTTCCACTTCATGCTGCCGGATAAAAAATTGAAAACGCACCAAAATGATCACTTCCACCACACTGCACAATGCGGCAGGCCATAATCAAAGTTTCTGACTTACTCAGCGATTCGGCCACAACTCTGGACAAACTTGAAGAACTTCCTTGATGCTTTTACATGTACAAGCCTCAAAGAAACAAGTTACCAAGCAAAATGAAATCAAACTGACAGGTTATCAGGAGCTGGAGTTCAGTTCTGGAGAAGAACCCAGATAAAAAAAATAATAATAAAACCTCAACACAACTTCTTTTAAGAGTCGTTATCCCGTTCCTCCAGGGCAGGGACTGGAGCAGGGTAGAACAGAGAGTGGAAGATGGGAGACGAGGGTTCCTCTTCGACACGCTTTATGAGCTGCAGATTGTTAAGTGTCAGGCTCCTGGTGTGCAAAGTTAAGAGGGGACAACAAAAGGCATCTGCAGAGCCAGAGCTGAGATTTACAGCACAAGAAGACTGCCGTCAGCAATAGGAGTCAGCTGCTCACGACATCTGTATGCTCAGACTCATTCAGCACTTTTATTCAAGAGTTGCATCTGCGGAAAATTAAAGATGGATTAAGTATTTCTGAAGACCAGATTTAAGACCACATTTCACACAAATAATATGATGTTACAACGTGAAATCAGAAAAAGTTATGGTGAAGGTTTTAATAGTAATAATTTCATTAATTCTGACTTTATGCCACAGGAGACAGCAGAGCCAAGATTTTTTTTTTTTTGATAAATGAGTCCATTCCTGCATTTCAGACTTGAGCAAAATTTTAGCATAATTCCATTCCTTCTTGCAAACTTTAAAGTGTTCTGACATTAGGTGTAACTAAAAAGAGTTTCAGGTTCAAGAACGATGAAATATTTTTCACTTCTGATAAAACTGCTGCCCAGGATAAGGATCTCCAAATCTAAAGCTGAGAAAACACTTGAACTTGCTATGAACACAGTGTTGGTGCTAGAAAGAAACATAGAATCTAACAAGAATATAAATAGAACAAGGTCAAATTGTAACTCTGAATTATGGGTGTATGAATATTTCATAGAAAATTTCCATCCATCCATCCATCCATCCATCCATCCATCCATCCATCCATCCATCCATCCATCCATCCATCCATCCATCCATCCATCCATCCATTGACAACTCCATGTAAATGGAAAACTATCTGTTTGAACAGGGCTTCAATTTTGTCTGCACACTAGTTTTATTGAACTGAATTTCATGTATGTGGATGGAGCAAATTCAAAAGAAATTTCACCTTAAAGCACTTAAAAAAAGTAAAAAAATAAGTAAATGCAATCCAAATATTCAGATAGAAAATAATTTATTCCTTATCATCAAATAATGCATATAAGTATTATTTGAATTGGATAAAGAGTTTTCCAACTAAGGAAACCCAGCCAACTACTGTACATGGAGTCACTGACATCAACATTCACATCTCATGAATGAGCTTCTCCTGAAGAGGACAAAAAGTCCACTTCCTAGCTCAACATTTCCAAAAAGTTCCAATATTCACTACTTGATCACCAATCTGGTTCCAAGACTGCACCGGTTGGTCTGAAACTTTTTCTCCATTTCTTTTTTTTTTTTAGTTCTAGCCAACTATAGTGCAATACTTTTGAAAAAAGCATTACTTGATATTTTAAGAGACATTTAAGATTGCCTTTAGCTGCCTTTGGAGGACACACTTTAGAGATTTTTTGGTCAAGCAGCCAAGTTTCAGCTTTCTATCCTTTGTTAGTTGCAGCTACTGTTTACAAGCTCCATCAGCTGGGGCAGTCTGAGACAGGCTGCCTGGGTAAATTGGGGCTCAAATAATACATTTCAGGAAACTAACCAGAGTGCAGGCAGCTGCTGCTTATACCTGCACAGATTTCAGCAAAGTATCTGCTGCTGTAATACAAAATCTGTCACACAGTGGTAATGTATTGTCACATTTTGTTTTGTGCATGCCTTGTTTTGTGTAATTTATCTGAATACAAAACCCTGAATTTTTTCTTGCTGGGTCAAGGCTAAGGCAACAGAACCTAACCATGCCACACAGCAAGCTCATTTTATCTCCTTGTATTTCCCTCACAGTATTACCAAATAATTATAATGTTGTGTCTTAACTGTGTCTATGAACTTTTCTTGCCTGTGTAAAAAGGCCAAGAAAGCGTGATCCATGACTCTAAATGATGATTAGAGGTAAACTTTTAAATCTTTTCTATTGATTGTCCATAAGAATGGTTACATGTCTGAAACTTTTAATCTAAATAGAACCAACCGTGAAATTATGTTGTGGCTATAGTGATAGATTACTAACTTGTTTTGATCTCTGAGCTAGAGAAAACATGAATGAAAGGTAACATTTATAACATGTTTTTCATTGGCTGTCTGCTGTAATCCTCTTGTTGATGAAAACCCACAGGGATCTTTCACAGGTTTCTCAGAAATAATCAATACAGGAAGCAAGAGGAGTATTCAGAATAAACACAAAGACTGAAATAAGAACCCAAGGATTATTGGAACTGTTTACAATTAAACAAGAAGAAAAAAGATTTTTTCTGCTTTTACAATTTGATACCTGTACAAATGGTCTCTCAACATGATAAAAGGCACCTGCAGTCTATATTTTTTCCACTTTTGTTCAGCCTTCCTACACTCTCATCTGGCAGAATAAGTGGCTTCATTTATCCAGGGATCAGACTTTGGTTTGGGTTCCAAAGTTTTAAAAGAAGAAAAATCATTAAGAATATTTTAACATTCATGATAAAAGCTAGATGTTATCTTGTTGAAAGCAAACTATTTTGTCACAGATGCATTAATAGAACAGCAATAGCGTGTTGGAATAAAAGTTTAAAATCTTGGTGTAGATTAAAAGTGTTAAAATACACTTTTAAGAGGATAATTATCTGAAAAGACAGCAGTAAACTAGTAAGCCAATTGACAAAATGAGACCCACCATATAACTGTATTTCTGGATTGGATTGAACAAGTTTTAAAAGTCTATTACTTTACTAAAGCCAGGAAAATGGCGTATATCATGCCAGTTGTAAAGTCCACTCAGCACAAAGAATAGACTTACATACTCCTTATAAATCAGTCACTGACTCAGTACCAAAATAAATTAAAGATCACTCAGGTCAACGGTCTTGTGGTTCGAGTCAACTCTGCATCTCCAGAATTAGAAATCAAACACGGAGAAGCAGCATTCAGTTTTGATGTACCACAAACCTAAAACAAACTTCCAAAAAAATAGCAAAAAACACTGAATTCTTTTAAATTATGTCTAAAAATCCCGGTAGAGCCGCCTTTGAAAAATATAACATCATAAAATGTAGTCTGATTTTAAACCCGTCATCGTTTTCCATTGCTTTGCCACTGTAAAGCAATGACTTTTGCTTGTTTGTTGTAATCATTTGGAATTGCCTTGTTGCTGAAAATGTGCTACACTGATAAAATTGCTTTGCCTTGCCATGTTCAACAGCTTTGTGTGACAGCAAGTGTATTATTTTGCCCAATACTAGTCAAAAAAATAATAATAATAATCTAAAATCTTGAAGAAAGTCCCACACACCAACAAGATCTCAACAGCAAAGGTTATGGTTGAAAGAAAATCATTTCTAATTTAAATCTGTCAGGGAGTATGAACAATTCTGGCCTTAGCTTTAAATAAGAAAAAGGCCAAAACACTGCATGGTTTGTTTCAACATCTTAATCAGGAACCTCTGCATGAAATACTGAAAAATGTGTGGTGGCTTCAGGGAACATATATGGACTCTGTGTTCACATTTGTCTTTTATCTTCATTTTCAAAGTTGTCTGAAAACACAGGTAGCTGCAGCAGGCTAACATCAGTGTTGAGTCGACAGCTCGCACTCATTCCAGCAACGCTATTGAGAAACATGAACTTACAACAGCTGAAACCGTTACTGAGGAGTTATTTGATTCAGCACGCCGAGGACTGTGGAAATTGCTGCTGAACGGTGTCTGTGTGGGCAAATTCTGACCGGAGGACATAAGAGCGGGCACAAAGGGACCCGGCGCCTCGATGGGAGAGGTGCTTAATGTTAATGCCTTCATTTATCTCGGCACAGAAAGAAGAGCTCCAGTGAAAGCAGCTTTCACCTGCAGCCGCTGGCAGGCTGCTAATAAAACATTAGCCGTTTTGATCTATCCGCTACGTTAAAATGTCACTTCCTCATTGTATGAGCTGAGGTCACTGCAGGCCTGAGCGGCTAAGGAAAATAACTCCTCCAGTGTGTCAACAGGAATTAACAACTAATCAGCACATTTACTAGTCATTAGTTCTAAAAATAAATATCTGGAAAATAAACAGAAATGAAAAAGAGGACACATTTTAATAGAAATAATTGTGATATTAAGCAACAGTAACAAAAGGAGATGTTCTTTCAATGTAGGGTTACACAGAAGGTGGAAGAACACCAAACCACACAAAGTCAGACAAGAGAGAAAAAAATATTCTACAGGGAAACTTTTTTTTTATTATTTCATTTTTATTTTTTTACCACATTGACCTTTCTGCAGTCCTGGTCTGTCTCCAACAGAAAATGGCAAAAAAGGTATGAACTAAAACTTTGATGATGAGAACTCCATGATGGTGGAGACCTAAGATGTCTTTTGAGGATACATGAGAAAATAAAACCCCAAACTCTTGTTTGGTATCTTCAATGCCAGGGTGACTTTTTAATGGTCAGGTATACATTTTCACAATGAGCTTTTGTTAAAATCTCACAAGTGGTTATTCCCTTACCCACTGATCTTGGAGTATAAGTTCAGGTCAGTTGATCCCAATGTAGTTGGCTAGCTTGATGGGCCTTTGGAAACCAATACAGGCTTGTGATTTCTTAAAACTGTTTCAGTCTCAGAAACATCATATTGGTCAAAGTGAATGGCATTTTGAGAATTCTTCAAACTGTTGTCTCCTTTGTATTGGCTAATTATTTACTATATATATATATATATTAACACAGAAAACTAAGGTAGGAGAAGTTGCAAAAATGTATTAAGTTCGATGTGTATTTAAGTTACATTTTGTCAAAGTAACTACTTTTGCTCAAGTACATTATTTTTCTTTCCACTTCTGAAATACTTTGATACTGTCCGTATTTAAAAAAGCAAAATTAAAAAGTAGGTGTTGCTTTTCAAAATTTTGCTCTGGACAAATTTTATAGGCTCAAGTTGGGCATTGGTATCATTTGGTTCAGAAAATAGTGCTTCTAAGGAGAAGCAGCAAATACAAAACATATCGGATTTAAAAAAAAATGTTTTCATACAACCTGAAGTGAACAGCTGGAATCGACCTTAAAGTCACAAACAAATGAGAAGAGAAACCAACTTTCACCCAGGGTCTCCGCCACCGTGAGCTTTGCTTCACCTGTTCATTCCTTTGTTGTCATAAGTGCACAGAAACCGTGCACCCTACCATCTGATATTCAAATTGTTTGTGCAAAAACACAGGATAGTTTTTACAAAATAAAAGTACATAGAACTTTGAGAAAAGTGTTTGCACCGTTTCTCTCAAGCTTTTTCCCCACCTCTGGATGGCGTTATTAATACTAAATTGACATAAAATCATAAAAGATCTGAATTTAATTATTGTACAGAAAATAAAATAAAACAGTTAACATTTCAGGTCTTACAAGCAGGTGGCACAAAAAAAAACAATTTTGCCCTGCAGAGCCTTGTTCTGAATCTGAGCCAGGTCTCAGCTGTGCTGCAGAAGAAAACAGAAGCAAGATAAGAATAATAAAAGCTCCCTTTGCTCAGTCGATCT
This sequence comes from Xiphophorus maculatus, assembly GCF_002775205.1. Lineage (NCBI taxonomy): Eukaryota > Metazoa > Chordata > Actinopteri > Cyprinodontiformes > Poeciliidae > Xiphophorus > Xiphophorus maculatus. The sequence goes on along the minus strand of NC_036465.1, from coordinate 12,390,214 downwards.
GTTGCCACAGAATGAACTGCTGTAAGCTGCTGATTCCACTCAGTTTCATGTTTAGTGAACACCTGCTGATTTTTTTCTCTCCTCCACGGCACAGCAGGCGTCGTCACATCCTGAACAGACCCCATTATTTGGCTGTTTGTACCTGCGCAGCAGACACCTGTCAGCCAGATTAATTACACAGCCATACATGCAGAAATCATACAAATGTGAAAAATGCCTCCAACATCCAGAAAACAGTTCATCTTAGATTTAATACCTCAAAAATGTTTTGCATTCATCAGTGTCTATGGTGTTTTTTTTTTTTTTTTTTTATTCACAGTGAATGTGATCTACAAAACAGTCATATCCTGTTGGTGAGCCCAAACACTGATGACATATTTTATGATATACAAAGTGAGTCTAGTATTTTTTTTTTTCATACTGACAGCCTGATTTTCTCCAACAGAAATTCTCTCACAAATCTTCTTAGTTCATAACCACAAAATATATTGTGTTATTATTGGTAATACTAATAACCACTAATGTGTTGTGAAATAGTTTATTTCGATGGATTAGCACCAACGTTGACACAAACAGTCAGTAGATTTAGGTAATATTTTCCATCAGCAAATTAAGTTATAATTTTAAAGCAGAATTTTTTCAATAACTGTATTTTTTTTTTTATTTGACATCAAAATTCGTTGGTCAAACTGGCCTAATAAGAGCATAATAAAATGGTAAATGGCTTCTTACAAACCTGATAATTACTTTGTTCTTTAAAGATTAACGAGTGAGTAATATATTTCATGACAAATGTGGCCTATAAACTTTTCTTATTTTTTATAGTTGTGCAATGTCCCATTATGAGAAATCTACTGCCCTGACCGAATATTGACCTGAAGACTCACCTCATAAAGGGTTAATTTATGCAGGTCCCGACACGAATAGAGAAAGTCATTAAAGTTGTTCTGTATCATTATAACCCACTTGCTACTTCAGTCGCTCTTTGATGAGATTCCCATTGCGTTATGTTACCTCAATATGGTAAATAGCCAGTTAATGTAAAGACAGTGTAACCAGTAATATACTTATATATATATTATTTAAAGCAGCATATCATATGTTTTGGAATTCAGCCCAATGCTATCACAATGTAAAGATAACCTCTGTACATTTTACATAAGAAATGTACTTTCTCAAAAGCTCTTGTGATTTATGGACTTAGATATTATTCCCCTTAGTTTGTATCATGTATATTTTGAGGAGTAACAAAAAACTGTACGTGTAAATCAAATATAACATACACATTTATGCTGATAAAGTTCAGATTCTCTTTAACAGGATCAGTAATCACATCAACTTTTGCATGCCTCCTTGTTTCCATGTGTTTTACAGAATGAACCTAATCTGACAACTGACCCCATGCCTAGAGCCTGTTACACCATATTATCAGAACAAAAACAGATGACACTTTCAGATGAGACCAATGTTAAGTCTGTTGCTGATTTCTCAGCCAACAAATGTGATTTATCCTGGTGCAGCTTTTGCAAAATTCGTATTGACCATTTTTTGTCTGAGTGAGTAATTCACCTAAGATTCACAGAATTATCCCCATATATTTGCAGTCTGACTTTCTTAATTTCTAAGGTTGACTTCAAATTCCAATAAAGAAACAAAACGAACATATATGTGTGTTTTAGTTTGTCTGAATTACATAGGAATATTACTTAAATAACTTGCACCTCTAAACGTCATGCATTGGTAGCATTTTTCCTGTTCTCTGACAATAACTTTTGAAGGACTGATCCTTTTTTGCGGATCTGCTTGAGGTATTTTTCTACAGACTGGGGAAGGTAGCATATTTCTTTCTGCTGTTGTTCTCCCCTCAAAACAATCAACAGCAAACAGCTTTGGACAGATGCAAATCGCCTCATTAACTCCCCAGCCTAAATCCATTCTGCAGCAGGAGAGACCAACAAATGGGAGGAAGGGAAGGAAAAGATGGGTAGGCAACAAAGAGACACAAACTGATAAAACATCTGCTGGATTCACCCATCTGTGCCAAAATGGGCAAGCAAGCTCTAATTTGAAAGGGGATGAGGAAAGAGAGAGAGGTATTGAGAGGAGGAGGGTGAAGAAAGAAATAAAGGAGGAGGAGATGGAGGCATGGTGCCCACGTCAACAAGTGCCAGGAATCTTTTTGTTTTTAGGAGAAAATGCATCATAATGAAGATGTCTGCTGGGCAGAAATCCACAACTAACAGTAAATCCCAAAGGTAACAATTGAAGTATCATTGTTTCTCCCAACCGTCTCGGATTCCTTACCTTTTTTTTTCCTCATCATTTTTTTCCCCCACCTCATCTCAGATGTTTTCTTTGTAAAGCTAAAGAAAACACTTATGATTTTTTTCCCTTCTTTTTTCTCTTTCAGGAGGCTTTGGAGATTGATGCAGCTAAAGATGAAATATTTAGATATCTTTGTCATTTTTTTTCCACGCTATTTTCAACGGAGATTACCTATTCAAGAAGACAAAGACCTCTGGGTCAGCAGAGAAGGAGATAGCTGTCTCATTAACACAGAATTGCTGGAGATTATCCCTAAAATAGCCACTAAAAGGAGATTATCACATTATACTTCTGCATTGCATTTAAAGACTTCCATCTGAGGCTTAAGGTGGATACAGCAATACATAGACAAAGATACCAGCTACTGTGAAGGCATTTAAGATTTAACTCCTAACTTAAGTTGACAATATGACAAAGGGAAACTGTGTCAATCGCCTTTTCCGAGTCAGGAATCCCTATAAAAATGATTAGGATATTTGAAAATCAGATTACTGACAGGAGTCAAGACCCCATGCAGGCCCAGATATTCTACCTATCTTCCTCCACTTGTCATCTAAGAAATAAAATCAAAGTGTTTGAAGTTTGAAGCTTTTCATGTTTGCTTACATATTTATAGCTTAATATAGATTAATCATTTTTTTCAGTAGATCCCATGAAGGTTGAAAATAGTTTCTTATACAAAACTACCACGCATGCAATTAATGAATGTATTCAAAGCATACCTCCACAAAAAAAAAAAGTGACTACATCTCACACCACACTAGGCTGTAGAAGGTGACTAAGGAAAGAGATCACATCTTTAAACTTTGCAGTTCCATTGGACACACATTTATTTTGTTCTTAATTGCTTCTCCATAGTAAGCAGGTCTAGTGTTGTGGAGAGCTGCATCCATTGAACATTTTATGCCTTTAATTTCATGTGTTTTTAACATCTTTACTGCATAAAAATGATGCTCTCCCATACCTTGTTAATGCATCTTTTATAAAGCGCTGAATTAGAATTATGGTGAACGAGTTCTGCTTTAAACAGGCAGGGGCAGCTGGCTGTGAAGATTAATGAGGAAACTGTGACGGCCCCCGCAGACACTCTGAGTGTGTTATTCATGAACATACGTGCACAGAGTCCACAGTTCATGCTCCGCTTGTCCATCAAAGTAGCTCATCCATGACGGTGCATCTGTGAGTGAAACTACAAGCAGCTAATCCGCTCCCATGCTAAATCGTATTAGCATCTGTGTTGAATTTGCTGCTTGTTGCTTCACCTTTTCTCCGCACTTGGCCACCTGAGAGCTCTGTTTTTCACTCATCGACAAAGCTGTTATTGCACCCATCCCTTAAGGGATAAAGCTCATTTATCCTTTTAGCAGAAAGTCCCCTCAGAAAGACAAAGCAGCAAGGGATTTATTTGCTTTTATTGGTTCTCTGATGAGGATCAATAGTAAAGAAATGAACTAATAAACTTTCAAAATACTGAAGTTAAATTAGAACAAAATGGTCTTTCTTATTTAACCAGTTTGATGCAGTTTGAATGAAGTTATTTGCCCGAAGGCATGTTTGACAGAAACTCCATAGGGGTAGCTTTTAAAGAGCGGTTTTAATTTAATTCATTTCTCAAATAGCTTCACTTCAATGTGCTGCTTTTTGTTTGAGGAATGTTTGTGCTTCAGAAAGTGAACAACCTTTTCTGAGAAATAAGGAGTTTAGAAATTGTTGCTTTAAATGTGTCTTTTGTGTTCTGTCTCTGCCTAAAGCTTCCCAACTCCAATATAACTCCAGATATACTTAAATAAAGTAAATCGCTCTATATAACACTGGTGATTGATATGTTTGTGAAAATCCTCTCTAGTATCTTTTCTAAGAGTGACAAAATTTGAGACATCTATCTATGTCAGATAGATTAGATGTCTTTCTCTCTATCTGACCTGACAGAGTGGACAGATACATGGATTAGACATCACATTTACTACATCCTTAATAATGCAGATCAGAGCTTCTTGGTCAGAATTGATCTCTCAAAATATGTTTCAAACTATATAGAGTAGTATGCCTTCATTATGACACCTTTGCAAGCAACTTCAGAGAGTTTTATCTCAAATTGTTATAACTTGGCAACTGGTCAAGAGCATCTCCAAAACTACAGCTTGTATGGGGTGTTCCCAGTCTGCAGTGACCAGTAGAGAAGAAAGAAGACACAGTGACAAAGTACCAAATGGATCAAGGACAGTAAAGTGTATTGATGAATTGGAGGAGTGAACAGCAATGCATCAGTTTGTTATGTATGGGACTGCAGAGTCAAGGTTCATGCTGAACTACTTCAGCAATAGGGATGCAACCATCAGAATTGAACCGAGGAGCAATAGAAGAAGGTTGTCTGGTCTAATGTTTATTTACATCACAAAGATGGCAAGGTATGTGTGCTTAACTTACTCAGGGGACACACAAAAGGCAGTGTGATGCTTTCTGCAATGTTCCTTTCATTGAGACCTTGGGTCCAATCCATATGGATGTTGCTTTGACACATATAAACTACATGCACTAGTACATAGAGCTTTCAAGTGTCCAATATTTTTGGTAATACAAATGCAAAATTATGACCAATAAAATATTTTATTTCCAGGTTTAATTAATGTTAATGGATTTGTTTGGAATATAAAAATCTTAACTTGATTTTTTATGGAGAAAAATATAATTTCACATTACAATTTAAATTAAAATAACTGTCAATATATTTAAATAATTATTTAGTTAGTGCATAATGTTAATCCTAAGCTATTTTTTTAACATTAGTGAATTTGCTTTGCTTAGAAATTCACAGGTACATGTCAGAATGAAGAATGAGGTTTTTCATTAGCTTCATTTTTTTTAATATAAAACAAATGTGCAGTTCATAACCTGCTACTTTTCTCACTACTTCCTAAAATGTAAACTTTATTTCAATCAATAATGACTGTTTACCCGATTCTTCTATGTAATTTTTTCACATGTTTCATATTATGGTTCCTAGAAATGTAGGAGACAAAGACTAGACTGCCTTTATTTTTGATGGCTGACAACAAGAGCAACAAATTGCACCATTTTTTAGCACACCTGTAAAAACGCCAATTATAAGTCTAAAAACCTTGCTACCACGACTATGTTTACTTCATAGGTAGAATTCCTTAGGCAATTAGTTTTTGTGCTAAATTAACCTCACCTGATATTTGAGTGACTTTTGTGTCAAGCAACAAGACAAAACAAAAGTTTCTGTTTTGTGGATAGCAGCAAAGAGCTTACAAATTTCCCAAAATATCATCATGTAATGATGGAAAATGCACACTCGTTGCCTTAGGTCTGAATATGTAAACGTGACTAAACTTTATCTGGATAAAAAAAGAGAAAACACTTTTCAGGTGCATCTTTTTTTTTCCTTTCTTGTGGCTTTATTGGTTTAGCATAAAGCAAATGAAATCTGTCTGTGGTGAGTTTTATTCACTGAACAGCATCTTTTTCTTTCATTCTGCTGCCCTCCCTCCCCAGTAATTACGAGGCAACGTATTAAATCAATACACAAGTGCTTGTCTGGAAGCTGAACCACTTGAGGAGCTTGGGATTCGGACATTAATGTGTTCAGCAGAGAAATAGACATTCCACTGTAATCAATCCTGCAGCACAAATCAACTTATCGCTGGCCGTTGGGTCTTCTCCTTGTTTTCTCTTTCCTCGTGCTTTTGATAAATTCACTTCCTGTGCATTAACACAGGTCAATAACTTCCTGCAAGGTGTAAATGGCTGTCTGGTCTTTGGAACCTTAACTGGAAAAATACAGTATTCATGATATTGACTTTGCAATATCCCACACGGCTGCCAATAGGTTTGACTCATATCAGGTTCATATCATCTGTATTTGCAGAACTCCTGAATGCCACCTGTGTTCACATGTGCAGGTGTGCCACACCTAGAGGAGCTTTAACCGTCTGAAGTCTTTTCACTGATCTGATGCTTGTAGTGCTGATGTTACTCATTCCACATTGTTGTGTTAATGAAGAAAAAAGGATCGGCATGAATTGTTCGGGCTGGGTCATTCTGGTCACCTGATGGTTCCAAAGAAACCAATCATAATGAGTTTAGAAAAACTGCTTAGCTAAATAATGCAAGTATTGTGATAAAAAAAAAAAACATGACAAACGTAGCCATGACATAGCTAATCATGCACAGTTGTAAACATTTTGGTATTCCAATCTAGACTGTTGAAAATGTTTTAGTCACATCAGACTAAACAATGCTGTGTTCCACACTTGATAGTCTCCAAATGTAAAGTTGTTGTGCTAAAATATTTAAAACATTTAAAACATTTAGTAAACTTTAATGCATTTGAGCACGTCAAACATTATTCTGCTGAAATATAATAATCTTTTATTGAGGTTAAACTCAGTCAACAGAATGCAGCCTTGTCCTTTCTCCACTAATATTTCAGTGCACTTGAAGTCCTTGATGTCTGCTTATTGTTGCTGGCTCTTATTGTTGTTTTTGAATTCTGTCTGTCCTCTAGAGAGTATCCAAACAGTTTTGAAAAAAAAAAAATCTGTTTTTCAAAATAGCTATCTTAGGGTAGAACTTTCAAAGAAAAAAATATCTGTGTAAGTCTGACTGGTGAAAAAAGGACAGTGGAGATAGGAAGCAAGAAGGACACAATCCTGTAACTACTGGCCATTCAAATCGGTAAACCTAGAAGATGTCCCCTATCAAGAACAAAACATCAGATCCACTTCTTAAAGATTTGATTGTTTACTTTTACACACCTATAATTTTAATCTTTTAATACTAGTTTCTTGAATTGCTTACATTTCAATTCAGTGGTCAAAGTTAAGGAACCGTCATGGCATTTCCAAACCAGTGGCAGAAGAGAAAAAGCCAATCGGAGGGTTGACTGATCATCCACGTCAGAAAGCTACAGTATGTGTGAAGATATTTCTTGTTGGCAGCACTAAAGAGATGAGAGTATGGGGACTGCACTTGCTAAGATCTAAAATTTATTCTCAAAGAAAGGGGATACTACAGCCTGAAGTAAACATTCTGAAAAATGTCCAGTTTCAAAATACCTTTATTTGCTTTCCTTGCTATGCCAAGAAGGTTCTGGACATAAAACAAACCTAGCATAGTTTGTAGCGATAATCATGAAGTCTGGTGAAATATTGCTAGCGATGCCTTTTGACCACAATCCAAAACATGCCTGTTTGGTTAGTTGGCCTCTCTTACTCTTAGGATAGAGTGGTTGTGTGTTTGGTTTGTTCTGCGTGATTCTCTGTGGTATTGTTGTGAACTGAAACCTGTTCAGCCACTCGTCCAATGACCACAGAAGATAGGCACCAGCTCTACTGTTACCCTATAAGGGTAACTGAACAAATAATGTCTGCTGGATGGACTGGTTGAGTTCCTGCAACTCACACAAAATAACTGCAACACTTGATTGATCAAGTCATCACTTATCAAGACTTATCTTCCTGGAAAATTCCAGCTCTTATAACTCCAACTGCTCCACAGTTGTCCTCAGTAAGTTCCCTCTGTAACTCTATAGGCTATTATTATTATTGTGCATGTTTTAAGGGTTGACATAATTTTACATGGTGAGCATTTTCACACGTTTAATTTCCCCAGATACTAGTCTGTGAAGATGTTTCTCTAATCAGTACTTTTAGCATTTTTGAAATTGTATTGAATTTTTTTTTTATTGTTTTATTTAATATTTTTAGACACAATTTGCAGGGTTTTTATTGTACAGGCCATCATCATTTCAGTTTCCTTCCAGTGTCTTTCTGATTGTGTGTGTTGCGTGTACAGTCAGCTAACAAAAGACTTGTGTAAAAGGAATAGCCTGTGGGGAGGGAGGAGTTTTTGTTTCCGAAGCAGGGCAAAGGTGCTAGGAGGAGGGGGTGTCACTTTAAATCATGGATAACCTTTCAGAGAAATATTAGATTAACTGGTGATGTAAATATGCAAAGAAGAAACTTCTAGAGATCACCTGCTGAAGAGCCTGTGGGATTTTTCACACATAGGACATTCAATAACTTTGTTCTTTAGGTTAAATAAGATTTAAATTTTGACTTTGCAAACCCCCTGTTATGTTAACCACAAGGTCAGAGTGAGTGTATGCTGCTCTCCCTGTTGGATGTGAGAGAAAAATAACAAAAGATTTCTGATACTGCTACACAATACATGTAAAACTGAACTCCTCTCTGACTGATAAATGGGGAAAAGCCAGTGTGGACTAACTTCACCCTGTTCAAACAACTTCAGTGTGACTAAAATTATGTTGGTTGAGGATACCAGATGTTTCAATTGGATTGTTCAATCTCCACACAAGAATGAAACCTGGAAAGGCACAACTTTACATAAATTCAAATAATCCAAATTATTTCTTCAATAAGTTGGTGTAGAAAATGAATGGATAACTGGAGAGGACAAAGTAAGCTAAATGACCCAGAACTATACAACCAGAAATGAGAGACTATTAACTTCTCTAATTATGTTTATGAAAGGAGTCTCAAAACTTCCCTTTCCCCAAACAGTAACAACCATTTACAACAGAAATTCAATTTTTGTGTTACAAAATTCATATTCTTTGTCTTAAAAAACAAGTTAGATTGTCTTTTTAATCTAGATATACATCTAGGATCAGCAATCAGGGATTTGGCTTCAATTTATTTATCCTATAATGATGCAACATATTACATCTTTATTGGCTGAAATTATTCTCCCTTTTACACATTATTTTTCATGTTCACATTTTCCCAGTTTTGCATCAAACAGTAATTACCATTTCCTCAAGTGAACTTTTTCATCTGAGTTCTGAATCCCTGACAGACCTTCACCACTTAACAGCTCTATTATTTTCCATTTGAATTATGAGTAACAGGTTACTTCTTTCACCACCTCCCCCTATAATGCATCAAGCGGTGTTCACAAACAGTTTAGTAATAGCTGCTTTTGTCGACATCAAGCGTCACAATAAAATAATTTCTTATAATCCTATAATTTATCACCTCAATTTATTCAACAGGTTCTATTCATTTTAATTACTTCAACAGGCTGTGAACAAGCCTTATTAAAACGAGCATTATGCTGACAGAGATTTATACCACAAGTGAAGTGGCAGTCCTAATTATGCGAATTTATAATCTATTACCTCTTTAAAATGCAATTATGTATTATTAAACTAATGGTAAAATATAATGCTGGAAAGAGAAAGGATAGGTAATGTATCTGGATGTGAAATGAAATGACTGGTGGGTAAAAAAAATAGAAAAAGAAACAACTATGGGCCTACTTAGAAGTTTTTAAACGCCTACCTATTTGAGAGAAAGCACATATGCGGGGAGTTATTCAACATTAATACCAAACGAAAGAAAAAAAATTCCTATCATGAGATTTAAATCTGCTTTCCTGATTATGGAAGTAGTCCGTTGTGCTGCTGCGGCACGGAAATAACAAGCTTATGGGTTGCAGCAATTTCAGCTTTTCAGTCTGTGATCTGAGCGATGAACTTTGACTCAGAGAGTCTTGCTAAAACAACACTGCAGTTTTTTTTAAGTTTTTTTTTTTTTTGCATTGCACAAGCCCACCAACAGCAAACCAGTGATGCTCATTACATTACATATCTAAACTCAACAGATGGCTCAGCAAACTGAGAGAGAAAAGTTTTCTCTAGTTACATTCAAAGTATAAGGGCATGTAAAAAAAATCAAAGATGGCTCCAGGAGAAGTTTGAACATTCATTATTTCCACTAAATGTCCAGCTTTGCATTAGATTGATCTGATACTGGCAAACAGTGTATATTTTCAGTTTCATATTATTATTATTATTATTATTATTATTATTATTATTATATAGTTATAACATGGAATATTAAAATTCAGGCAGCAGATAAACAGACAAACTTCGGTTCCAACAAAAGTGTAACCAGAATTTGTATATTTGAGAGGTATGATGTGGATGTGCAAACCTTCACATAATTTCTCTGTAGCTGTCAAAATGTTATTTTGAGACAAGCTGAGGACACTGTGATATCAGGACAGTCAAACTTATACAGTTCATATACAGTTTTACTCTCAAAACGTGTTTGTTCCTAAAGAGTCACTTTCAGCTAATAATAGATAAATCATGGAAGTGCCGTCACACCTGTATTTGGGACTGTCTTGATACATAATCACTCACTCAAGATGAATCCTATAAGTTCCAGGAGTAAACAGGGTTTCAGGCTGAATCTGTCCATTCTTATAAGAAGCTTGTTTTAGTTTCTTGTAATTGTTCTTTCAATTAAAATTAAAATACATAGAAAACATAGTATGTGGAATGTAAAACATGCTTAGGAAATATATAAACTGTTAAGTGGGATCTGAAAGTCACGCAAATTTGAGTTTGAAATAAATTCAAGAAATGATTCACAATACATTCAAGTCACGCTGTATATGTTTTGTACATTGAACAACACTAAAGGAAGATGTCACTGTTGTAATTCAACAGAAAATGTCAGAATTAATCCTTTTTTTTATCTGCAATTTCCATTAAGTTGTTTTTTGCATTCAAAGTGTCAGATGATAAAGCGTTTTTGCACTATTTTACATTACTCAAGCAGTTTAGCTAAAAAAATTTGGTTCGTGGGGTTAGCGTTTCAGAGAGGAAATTGGCAGAACATCAACATTTCAGTCACATGCTTATTCTTATAATGATGGAAACAGAAAATTCCATCATTATTCAAGATTTCTCCTCCATGGGCTGCCACCTTATCGTGGTGGAGGGGTTTGAGTGTCCCAATGATCCTAGGAGCTATGCTGTCTGGGGCTTCATGCCCCTGGTAGGGTCACCCAAGGCAGACAGGTCCTAGGTGAGGGACCAGACAAAGAGCAGCCCGAAGACCCCTTATGATGGACAAGAACTTTGGACTTGGTGTTCCCTCGCCCGGACGCGGGTCACCGGGGCCCCACTCTGGAGCCAGGCCTGGAGGGGGGGCACGATGGCGAGCGTCTGGTGGCCGGGCTTTTACCCATGGAGCCCGGCCGGGCTCAGCCCGAAAAGGAAACATGGGCCCCCCCTCCCATGGGCCCACCACCCGTGGGAGGGGCCAAAGGGGTCGGGTGCAGTGTGGGATGGGTGGCAGCAGAGGGAGGGGACCCTGGCGGTCCGATCCTCGGTTGCAGAAACTGGCTCTTGGGACGTGGAATGTCACCTCTCTGGTGGGGAAGGAGCCGGAGCTAGTGCGTGAGGTCGAGAGGTTCCGGCTAGAAATAGTCGGTCTCACCTCGACGCACGGCTCTGGTTCTGGAACCAGTCTCCTTGAGAGGGGCTGGACATACTTCCACTCTGGAGTTGCCCAAGGTGAGAGGCGTCGGGCAGGAGTGGGCATACTTGCTGCTCCCCATCTCGGCGCCTGTACGTTGGGGTTTACCCCGGTGAACGAGAGGGTAGCATCCCTCCGCCTACGGGTGGGGGGACGGGTTCTGACTGTCGCTTGTGCTTACGGGCCGAACGACAGTTCAGATTACCCACCCTTTTTGGAGTCCTTAGAGGGGGTACTGGAGAGTGCTCCTCCTGGGGACTCCCTTGTTCTACTGGGGGACTTCAACGCTCACGTGGGCAATGACAGTGAGACCTGGAGGGGCGTGGTTGGGAGGAACGGCCCGCCCGACCTGAACTCGAGCGGTGTTCTGTTGCTGGACTTCTGTGCTCGCCATGGATTGTCCATAACGAACACCATGTTCAAGCATAAGGGTGTCCATATGTGCACTTGGCACCAGGACACCCTAGGCCGCAGTTCGATGATCGACTTTGTCATCGTTTCATCGGATCTGCGGCCGTATGTCTTGGACACTCGGGTGAAGAGAGGTGCGGAGCTGTCCACTGACCACTACCTGGTGGTGAGTTGGCTCCGGTGGTGGGGGCGTAAGCCGGTCAGACCTGGCAGGCCCAAACGTGTTGTGAGGGTCTGCTGGGAACGTCTGGCGGAATCCCCTGTGAGACGGAGCTTTAACTCCCATCTCCGGCAAAACTTCGAACACGTCCCGGGGGAGGTGGGGGACATGGAGTCTGAGTGGACCGTGTTCCGTGCCTCCATTGTCGAGGCGGCCGATCGGAGCTGTGGCCGCAAGGTTGTCGGTGCCTGTCGCGGCGGCAACCCTCGAACCCGCTGGTGGACACCTTCGGTGAGGGATGCCGTCAGGCTGAAGAAGGAGTCCTATCGGGCCTTTTTGGCCTGTGGGACTCCGGAAGCAGCTGATGGGTACCGGCGGGCGAAGCGGCATGCGGCTCGGGCGGTTGCTGAGGCAAAAACTCGGGCGTGGGAGGAGTTTGGAGAGGCCATGGAGAAAGACTTCCGTACGGCTTCGAGGCGATTCTGGTCCACCATCCGGCGTCTCAGGGGGGGGAAGCGGTGCAGCACCAACACTGTTTATAGTGGGGATGGTGTGCTGCTGACCTCTACTCGGGACGTTGTGGGCCGGTGGGCAGAGTACTTCGAAGACCTCCTCAATCCCACCAACATGCCTTCCACTGAGGAAGCAGAGCCTGGGGACTCTGGGTTGGGCTCTCCAATCTCTGGGGACGAGGTCACCGAGGTGGTTAAAAAGCTCCTCGGTGGCAAGGCCCCGGGGGTGGATGAGATCCGCCCGGAGTTCCTTAAGGCTCTGGATGTTGTGGGGTTGTGTTGGTTGACGCGACTCTGCAATGTCGCATGGACATCGGGGGCAGTTCCCCTGGATTGGCAGACTGGGGTGGTGGTCCCCCTGTTCAAAAAGGGGGACCGGAGGGTGTGCTCCAATTATAGAGGGGTCACACTCTTAAGCCTCCCTGGCAAGGTCTATTCAGGGGTCCTGGAGAGGAGGGTCCGTCGGATAGTCGAACCTCGGATTCAGGAAGAGCAGTGTGGTTTTCGCCCTGGTCGTGGAACACTGGACCAGCTCTACACCCTCGGCAGGGTCCTGGAGGGTGCATGGGAGTTCGCCCAACCAGTCTACATGTGTTTTGTGGACTTGGAGAAGGCGTTCGACCGTGTCCCTCGGGGAGCCCTGTGGGGGGTTCTCCGGGAGTATGGGGTACCGGGCCCTTTGATACGGGCTGTCAGGTCCCTGTATGACCGGTGTCAGAGTCTGGTCCGCATTGCCGGCAGTAAGTCGGGCTCGTTTCCGGTGAGAGTTGGACTCCGCCAGGGCTGCCCTTTGTCACCGATTCTGTTCATCACTTTCATGGACAGAATTTCTAGGCGCAGCCAAGGTGTTGAGGGGATCCGATTTGGTGGCCTTAGGATCTCATCTCTGCTTTTCGCAGACGATGTGGTCCTTTTGGCTTCATCAGATCGTGATCTGCAGCTCTCGCTGGAGCGGTTCGCAGCCGAGTGTGAAGCGGCCGGGATGGGGATCAGTGCCTCCAAATCCGAGGCCATGGTCTTGAGCCGGAAAAGGGTAGAGTGCCTTCTCCGGGTCAGGGGGGGTGTCCTGCCCCAAGTGGAGGAGTTTAAGTATCTTGGGATCTTGTTCACGAATGGGGGAAGAAGGGAGCGGGAGATCGACAGGCGGATTGGCGCAGCGTCTGCTGTCAAGCGGGCGCTGTACCGGTCCGTCGTGGTGAAGAGAGAGCTGAGCCAAAAAGCGAAGCTCTCGATTTACCGGTCGATCTACGTTCCCACCCTCATCTATGGTCATGAGCTTTGGGTCATGACCGAAAGAACGAGATCGCGGATACAAGCGGCCGAAATGGGTTTTCTCCGTAGGGTGGCTGGGCTCTCCCTTAGAGATAGGGTGAGAAGCTCAGTCATCCGGGAGGGACTCAGAGTAGAGCCGCTGCTCCTTCACATCGAGAGGAGCCAGTTGAGGTGGCTCGGGCATCTGGTCAGGATGCCTCCTGGACGCCTCCCTGGTGAGGTGTTTCGGGCACGTCCCACCGGGAGGAGGCCCCGGGGAAGACCCAGGACACGCTGGAGGGACTATGTCTCTCGGCTGGCCTGGGAACGCCTCGGGATTCCCCCGGAGGAGCTAGAAGAAGTGGCTGGGGAGAGGGAAGTCTGGGCCTCCCTTCTGAAGCTGCTACCCCCGCGACCCAACCTCGGATAAGCGGAAGAAGATGGATGGATGGATGGATATTCAAGATTTTATGTTGTATTTCTTAATTTCAAACAAATTCATCCCATTTCCCATACACTTCTGTTTTCTCATTCATCGCTGAGCGTAAAGTTTCATTAAAGCAGCATTTAGTTCCTGTACTTCTCCATATGCCGTGATCTCAGACTAGTCATACTCAGTGAATCAGAATATTATCAAAAAGTTAATTTATTTCAGAAACTTAGTTGACTAAGTGAAACACACTTTTGATTAATTACACACAGGCAGATGATTTCATTTCACTTAATTATGATGACTTCTCCTCTAAAACCTAAAGAAATCAAGACATTTAGGATTAGAATACCATAGCAGAGCACTTGTAAAACATTTTAATACAAAACAAATTGGCTTGATAGAAAGTGTGTTTACCCTGCTTAAAGGCTATTATTTTCAAAAGGTACTTTTAATCTGCAAAACGGCACTCATCTGAACGCATATTCTAATATCTTTTAAAATGATTGAAAAATCCAAGAGTGAAGACGCTGGACTAATGAGCTGCAAGGGGATCCTCCCACTCAGCCTGTCTTAGTTTGGATCCACAGACCAGTGCACAACTTGATCTGATGACCCGCCCCCACAGAGAGAGCTTGTTTGTGTGTTTAACATGCGATGACCCAGACTGACAAAGCTCCAGGCAACACTTTCACTTCTCAAACTCTGTTTGTACACACATCTGGAACCACCAGTCACAGCAACCCACAGAAAGAACCGGCACATGCTTGCATGATCAGGGTGGCCTCTCCCAGCATGCCTTTCAGGGACACTTTGAAGTGAGCTTTCTGATATGAAGGGGCTTTCCGATGGCCATCTCCTCTTTGGGTCTCCCAGCAGGTGGTCGGTGGCAACCAAGGTTGACCGGATGGTTGCGGAGCAGAGGCTTCATGCGGCTGCTTTAACTCTCACCAAGCAACAGCTTATTATCTCCCCCACTCCCTCACTCTGTCCCACTTTCTCACTTTATTCTTCCTCATGTGACATCACTGATGGCTCATCCATTAAGTGTTAGAAAGATTAGAAGTTGTTAAAGGTGCATTTTTATTGAAAACACTAATTAGAAAATTACTGTCACAATGTTCTGCTGTTTCAACTTAATTTTTTTTTTTTTTTGACAAGTTGTTAATTACTCTAAGGTAAAGACATCGCGGAAGAGCTAAGTGGAGAAAAGGTTTTCCTTTATGTTTTCACACTTTTACCCATTTAGTATTCTGTCCACAGTCAAATGATGAATCATATGACTTTTGATCACTGAGCAGATCACTAAGTGAGCCTCAGACTGCTTAAATCAAATGAAAAAAATAAATGCATAGCTCATGATTCATAGTGACAATCACTGTAATTAGTCTTTTTGTGGGTTGAGTTTATTCTGTGACAAAATGAGACAATTACAGGTGTCATAAAAGTCTCAGAGGGGGTCCTTCCAAACTCACTCATCATGAAGAGTTTCTTTGCTGTTTGTGATATGTGACATGTTACCCATTACTATTACACATTTCATAATGTATAAAGGTGAACATACGACTTAAGTGTCAGACTTAACGCTCATTTGAGTTTAAAGTTGGGTCAAATTTCCAAAAAGTTGCACTTTACTGTAAGTTCATTCAGAGTATTTTGCATGTGCTCTCCCTCCTCCCCCCAAATATTACATTTGTTTCAGTTGATCTTTGTAATAGTGCATAGGAAAGAAACTACAAAGATAAATGGCTGAGATCAGCGAAACTTAAGATAGAAAAAAATATCTGCTTTTAGAATATGTCCTTTCACACTTCAAACATTTTTTTTCCTAGGTTTACACACACAAAAAAATATTTAACAAGTTTTCTTAAAACACTGGCGTGACCCAAATATGAGACTTTTTTGAAAAAGAAAAAACCTTTCAGTATTAAGTCCATCATGTCACACTCCACATCCGGTTGTCATTTGGGTCCTCAACCACCATAAAAATAAAAATTAAGCAGCATCAAACAAACTTGGGTAGCAGCTTTTCAAAAAAAACCTCAGTATGCAAAGTTACATGCCAAATGTACCTTTGCATATTAAAAGCAAAGTTACTCAAACAGTTTGTTGACATCATAAGTTCAAAACAGACACATGTTCTTCTTGTTCCTGTTGACAAAGACCAATCTGCTCCTGCCTGGGAGCTGGCCCTTGAGAGCTGAACAAGATTTGTCTTGTTGACGACTCTTCATCTCTTCCAGAATCTGTGATAAATTAATTAGTGAAGACCATTCCAGTTGTGTCATTGCAAATAACTCATACAGCTCTTTGATAAAAGAGGGAGGATGTTTGGATGGATGGATAGATATGGAGTCCATATGTAAATGTCACAAAACAATGGATATGTATAACAATGTATCCAAGACTAATAACTATATCTTCACATATTGATCATTTGAATATGTGAATATTTAAATTATAATATGAGTTAGAAAATATGGCATCAACTTTTTTAAAAATGTATGCATTGTTTATTGAAACTATTTTATTTTAGCTTCAATTTATCTGTCTATACTTAGATCACATATATCAAAATTGAATTTAAGTACACATTCTTTTACTTGTTTTACATCCTCTACTCTAAATAATTTTTGCATTTGCATAAATATGTTTAATAACAAGCTGGCCTCACTTCATCCTTGACATTTAGAGAAAGAAAATTCTGGCTCAAAATCAAAAACTAATCACTTGTTTTTTGGCCGAAGGCCCAAAGATCCACCGATCTGACATGTGGTGGAAAATCACTAACAAGCAAAACGAGCAGAGACGAATACTGAGCTTGGCAGGATAAAGGACTCAAACTGCACGTCTGTTGTGCTGGTGACAGGTGTGCAACTCTGCACAGTATAAATATTACCTGGACTTTGGACTAAGCAAAGCTGAGGCTCAGTACTTAGATTGCAGTTTTTAACATTCTGTGTTTAGAATGTTGCTATAGCAGGATCCGGCCAGGAGGTTGCTAAGCCAAGTATTCATTTCTTAGCCATTGAAGAAAAGCAGAACTGACGCGGGAGGTGGAATAATGCGGTGTCAGGCATTAAACGGACAGAGCAGAGCGACAAGAGCTTTAAAAATGATGATGCTTTATCCTTAAATTGTTCGGAGAGGTTTTTCCCTTTTAGGTCATGAATCAGGTTGTCCGGAGCTCCTTCTGGCGTTTCTGGGGACGGGTTTGAGGGCATGACAGGTGAGCCACCCCCGCAGCTCGACCATCACCCTCCTCTTCATCATTTACCATTAATCGAAGCTGCCACCTTTCCTAACTCTTAGCACGGCTCCCTTCCGCTCTCTTCATTCATCTCTGAGCTGGAGCAGCTGAGGAAGAGCAGAGGCTGAAGGTCGATAAACAGAGGTCCCCTCCCCTGTGTCAGTTTGTGGAGATCAGGTGTAACGTGCTGCAGAAGGAAAATCCATCTTTCTGTCAAAACAAAGGGCTGTAAGTCTCATCCATCAGGATTAGAGCAGACCGTTTCTTCTAGGAGAACTGACGCAGCTGGAAATCACATCTGGAAATCAGGGGGATTGTGGGACTCAGCTGATGGGATCTCATCTGACCTGCTGCTCGGACAAGCTGAATTCATCAATCATACTTTTAAACAAGATTTTATCTTTACTAATGCAACACATAATGGGCCTACTGCTGAAAAAAAGATGTTCTGGTTTGAGTTTTGATGCTCCAAAGCTAAAAGAAATAGCTTTTGACACAGAAATCCATCCATCCGTTACCTTCCACTTATCAAAAGTCGGGTTATGGGGCCAGCAGCCTAAGAGAGACCCAGACTTCCCTCTTCCTGGAGAAGGACCACTTGATTTTCCTCTGGGTCTCCTTCCAGTGGGATTCCTCACCAGGAAGACGACCAGCTGACATATAAATTGGTTTTAAATGTATGTGTTGTAAATCAGGTAAACAAATGCTACATGACACACTGATCAGCTTTTAAAATTTGAGAAACTGAGCAGAAGAGTAACTCAGACTCTGACGGATTAACATTTTGAGATAAACTTCAGCATCCGTAATTTGGTTCTGCAAACACAACAGTACAGCTGCAACACACTTTAAAATTTTGTTCCCCTTTTTGAAGCTAAGCTCAGCGATGCTGCTGTCCATGTTACTGGACATTCTGTTTTACTTTGCCATTGAATATCAAAGAAAATACTCAAAAATGTGGCGATAGAAATGTTTCACAATAAACTATATGTGATTAATTAATTAATTAATAATCAAGACTGTGTTGAAGTTTTCTGATAACTTTATTTTCCATTTTAGAATACTTTAAGAGCTGGAATGTTTTAAAGTGACTGAGCTTTGGTCATATTTTTTTTTTATAAACTATTTTTTTTTTTTTTACCCCTCCAGGGGGTCTTTTTTGTGGGCTCTAATGTCCCTTATATGATAGTAGGCTGACAGGAAACGGGGAAGGAGAGGGGGGAAGACATGCGGCAAGTGTCGTCGGGTCCGGGAGTCGAACCCGCGACGGCCGCGTCAAGGACTAAAGGCCTCCAAATACGGGTCGCGCTAACCGCTACACCACCACGGCACGCCCCTTTATAAACTTTTTAAACAGTAAGAAACAAAGTTTTAAACTACCAGATTGATGCATAAAACAGACATAAGCAATGTGTAAACCTGTCAGTCGTTATTGTTTGTTGTTTAACAGCCTGTTAAACAACAAACAACTTGATTGTTATTTAAATACCTTCAATGACTTCATGTAACCATGGAATTAAGACCTTATCTGTTGTGTTGTTTTCTAAAAAAGCGCCTAGTAATCTAATTATTTAACCTCTCCATGATATACAATTTATAATTTTAAAACCCCCAACATGTAAGATCATTTGAATGCCTTACATTAGCCATATAATTGCCTCAGCCATCATATAGGCAAATAATTAGTACAACAGGGATATCCTAGACATACCTACACTCGTCTCACCTGCCTCTTTAGAAGCAATCAACGAGTGTTACACATGGAAATGGAAATGTACAGAATGATAAATGGTTTCATACTGGAATAGGATATAAACAATATGCATAGTTGAAATGTGTATGTGGTCACAGCAGATGAAGAGTAAGAGAAAGCAATATCACCAGAAGGGAATCAGAAGTTTAAGGGAAAAGACTGTTCTGGCTTTGACGGCATGACATAATAAAGCTTTATGTCATGCTTGCAACATACAGAAATCATTTTTTATGTAACATGTATCTCAAATACATCAAGAAGATAATATATGTATAATCTTGCAATAGAAGTCAGGAGTACAGTATTTGCAGAAGATGCTAATTTTAGTCAGACTGGAAGTGGCCATGAAAATGCTACATAAATATATTTTGACCTATGTTCAAAAGGAATGAGTGTTATGATAGATTAGCCTGTTACTGTGGCTCCTCTTACTCTGTATTTTTCAACCTCTGCAAATAAAATATACTAAAAATATCACTGGATTATTTCTATCTCTCGAATAAAATGTATATAATAATATTAGATTGCTTGCCGTACATACTCGTACATACTACTCAATGCAGACTCAAAGCGGACGTCCGCGGGACATATCTGCAAAAGTAATTTTTTTGAGCGCGTATGCGTATTCATTGTCGCACAGCAAATTCACATCGGACTGTTTTACATGTGACATCAAACTGATAAGGCTGAGAGTCAGCACACTGACTGGTGTGAGGAGGCTCCTCTGGTGGAGATGAAACAGGGGTTTCTTCTCCACCACTATCCATTAGCTTATTAAACTTGCTACTATCCATTAGAATTGTGGGAAATAAAGGACTTTGTTACAAGAAATGCAGACAATCAGTACGCTTGACAATTAAATCCTAACCGTGCACGTAGAGTCCACACGGCTCAGAGTACACACAGTGCGCATGAGTTTATGGGAGCCTTAAAGTTTTTGTATTTTACTGTGTAACACCCTACCTACTGATACTACTTCTTTTGCTTTTTGGAGGAGCTCATGGAAGCTGGATCATGGTTTTAGAAATACTCATTAATCTTTAAAATTAGCATCAATCGGCCTTTCCGTAATGACAACTGTTAGGAAACCACAGCTATATCAAGCTAATTAGGGCGTAAGACCTTTGCAGACTGACGGGACTTCCGATATGAGCCATGTTGTCATGTCAAACCCCAGTGCCACCATAAGATTACTGATTATTGTATCCCTTTGTGTTGACTCAAAGTTTTCAGGCATTGCAGTATGGTTTAAAACAACTTCCCTCCATGATGGATTAAGTTCTCAAGGCTTGAATAGAAATGGGTCGGTACCTTTAAGGTGTAAAAATAAAAACTCTAGAAAATTCCATTCCAACCTGCAACATCCAGGCTTTCTCCCTCCTTATTTGACCTTTCACAGGAGATAACCAGCAGGAAACCGAGGTTATAGATTTCAGCCATGGCCTGTGTTTGCACAGCCAAACCGATCGATACATCATACTAATAAGTAAAATCTGCAAGCGCCAATTATTGCGTGTCATGTTTACCACCCGAGTGAGTAATCGTCCAATTTAGCGAAAGCTCACCGAGGAAAGTGAAGCTGCCGGGAGCTTGTTATAAATTGTTCGTTCACGCACACACACAGACGAGTAATTAAGTTCCCAAAACACACATATTAATATTGCTCTAAGCCCATTAGACCTGCAGGGCCTGGGCTCATGTGCGTGCATGTACAGGTGTACTCTGAGCTTTTACTGACTTACCTCCCGGAATGCTGCTCATATTTCCAGTACAGGGGCTCCATTAACCATTTCTCACTCGAGACTGGGAAACAGAGCAACTTTAAATCAATGAAAGCAAACACTGTCATAGTAAACATGATGAAAAACTGTGCAGTGCTAACATTTGAGCACAACACTGATTATTTATGGCTCATTAACTGTACTTTTTTTTTTTTTTTACTTTTGGCCAGTCTGGTTTAGAATGCATTATAGTGAAATTATTACTTCAGTAATTTCACAGTAGCAATTATTCATATCACTACTTTTACTTGAAGAAAAAAAAGAGTAATATTTAAGATGGCTTCTCTTCTCTTCAGATTCCATCCAGTGTTTGGTTACATCAAAATAATCATTCTGCAGGTCATTCTCACTGTGCATCTGTATTTTTGTCGAAAGAAAAGCTTTTTTTAACATGAGAGTAATGACTGCATAAAACCAAAATGGTGATCCAGTTCTTTTTTAACTTACAGATAAATATTTTTATATAAAAGCTAAATATTTAATTTAAGTTCTGTATGAAAATGCCCTAGATATTTTTAAAAGCAGTATGAGAGGTCCGCTTAATGACAGTGAGGAAGGAGTATAACTATAGACTTTCAAGTATATTTTGAGTATATTCAGGTCTTTTTGGGCGCTAGTTGTCCTTATTGGATCCATCAAGTTTACTTGGACAAAATATTAAAAATATCATGAAAACAGTGGAGAGATAGGAAATAGGGGGAAGACACACAGCATAAAGCTGATAAAGACGGGGAATTGAACCCAGGACAACCATGTTGAGAACTACAGTTCTTGCAGATGCACTCTGCCAGCAGAGCCACCCCACAACCCTAGGTCTTTGTTTTTAACACAAGCTTGAAACTTTTTTTGAAGACTTATGTGATACAAAATATATATATTGCAAAACTTCTTCTTCTCTTGGAGCTCTATTTGTGGAACAGAATACATTGGAAAAACTTTGCTTTCTTGCTTTTTGATTAAACCAGACTATGTTGTCCTCTTGACCGATGAGACCAATCCTAAAATGTTTGCATTGCACATCACCATGTGAAGCACAGCAGTGTTTCACAGGTATGTTGGGGTGGGTTTGCTCTGGAGACATCAGACCTGGACACCTTGAAGTCACAGTATCTTACCAAAGGATAATAAAATCTAATATGATAATATTTTTCCAACGACTGACACTTAGCCTAAATTGGGCCCTCCACAGAACAATAATCCTAAATATGGCAGCAAATGTACAACAGAGTGGATAAAAGGCTGCAAACTGTTTTACTCAATGTGAAAGTCAAGACTATAAATTTCTTAGGCCTCTTCCTTATAAGATTGTTTCAAACCTACAACTGTGACATCTCATAAATTTATGAGTGATTGTATTCGTTTCCACAAGCTTGGCTTTGCTGCTTTCTACTTGGTTCCACATGAAAACAACCATCCTGTCAGCGTGACCAGTCATCATAACAAGTAGAAAATGCACAATGGATATCTTCAAAAATCAGAAACCATAGCATGCAAATCTGTACAGGACTTGTTTTTCCGAACACCAAGTTCTCTTCTCAACTGATATTGCCTCATTTTTAAAAAAAATAAACCACACCAACCACACATCCTTCAAGTTTTGAAGGATTGTTATTATATCTTCATGTTTTATTTTTAACTCCCAGTTTTTAAAAAAACAAACAAAACATCTCAATTTCTCTTAAGGTTGTGGTGTCGGGGTTAGACAGCCCAAGCAAATAACATGTAAATGTATTTCCTTGAGAATAAAATAAAAAAAATATTTTTTTTCAGGTCTGGATAAAGATAAGGGTATGATCCCCAGATGACCATGAGCACGTTCTGACTGTAAATCTTTTAGACAGTGCACACTCTAGATAGAATGAAAAGTTAGAGCAGTAAAGACCTCAAAATAAACTACCACAGCTTTATTTTATTTTTTATCAAAATAAGTGTTGGTGAGGAGGTACTGTACTGAGGGAAGGCCAGGAGATCATGAACATTCAACAGACCTTTTATAACAATCTGGCCCTTAACCGTTCTGACATCCTCCATCTAGTGAAAGAATTCAAACATAAAAGCAAGTTAAACTTCCAGCGAGACATGACCCCACCATTGATCAATGTGAGGTGGCCATCTCATCTGCAGAAATATGTATACTCAGTGTCCACCCAAACTCGCTGCATGTTTTGTTTCCCCCCAGAGAAATATAAACCGATCTAAAAACTGTTTCACCTTCCATCCTGCTGCTTCACACACTGTTGATTCTCTGCCTCAGGCTCATATGTGTGTTGTATGTACCGTATGTCCTTTTTCTGTGAGTCAGTAAGCAGATAGTCTGCCAGGAGGTGCTCTGCAGAAATTAATGACTCTCTGCTGTGGATGCTGGAAGCCCTCGTCCTCTCCTGCGCCTGGTGGTCTGGATGTTGGCTGGTTAAGTTGTCACTCTGGCTTTCATTGCCACTCCTCCTGCCAGGAGCAAGAGGGATGACCGGCTTCCACAAGGCAGGAGGGAAGGAAAGACCCAGCAGGGCTTAAGGTACTTCAAACCAGCAGCTCTCTTTTTCGCCAAAATTCAGGAGAACTGACTGAAGTAAGTTCTAATTAGTGCCCAATTTCATTCACTACCGCTATGAGTACTGGCAGCTGGTTGGGCCAGTTTTCCCATTTAATGTTTTTAAAACACAGCAGAAGCTGATGGCATAACAAGATATGCACTCAGTTGGCTTTCTTTTCCTCCCTCCAATACTTACTAGTGTCTCGTTCCTCCATCTCTGATCAATAAAATATCCAGACATTCTCAATGTTTTTTTGTTTTTTTTTTTTAACTATCATCTACTGTAGTTTATATTGATTTGCAAATTTAAAGAGTAAATTGTTCTTCCCAGGATTTTTAGTGTTTTCAGCTGAGGCTTGACCCAAGCTTACATTAGATTTTTGTGCTAAAACAAAAATTTTTAAAATGCAATTTTGTTTCCAAAATAGCTGACATTATAAAAACCACTCAAGATATACAAAATGAGGAGTATACAATGAAACCCCACAAAATACATGCAGTAATCCTCATACGTTTCAGTGGGGGAAGGGCAGACGTCTCCTTTGACCATTACTGAAGGAAAGATCAAGAGCACCATGTGAGCTGGTCACATTCTCTAGATTCCTTAAATTGGCAATTAGCTTTAATAAGAGCTTTAATTTTAATGAGGAGCTTGTAGATCCCCGAGTTCATTTCATGTTTGACCCTCTTCACCATTCCACTCCCAACGATAACATGAAGGCCTGTCTGTTCCATTTGGACAGACTAAAGTGCGGAAGGACAACTGACTAACAGGCTCCAACAGTTCACTGACCTTCCACCCAATCAGACCTGATTTGTTCCATTCACACCATCACCAGCCCGGTAGCTCCCTCCTCCTTTTTTAATTAATTCATTAATTTTTTTCTTCACTAATGTCAATCCATCTTATTATAATGAAGCTCTGATTTTGAGAAGCACCAGAGCTTTAATGATGTGCAACCCACAGCGTCAGAGACTGTACTGTGGACACGCAGAGGGATAAAGACTACTATAAAGAATTTAAGTTGATTGCTTTAACAGTGGATGTTTGATATAAATTGTGTTAATGATTTTACTTTGAGTTCTGGAGGAATCCTGATGAGTCTGTTATAAAGCACAGCTTAAATGCTGTTGGTTTATTATAATAAATATTGCGTTGCATCCCAAACCTTGATTACAAATCTAACATTAAATTATCTTTTCCAAAAGCTCCATTTAACACAGATGTGGGAACAGCAGTCACATGGTGTACGACATCTTCTTTTAAAATAGTGCAGCATCCTTTGTCAAGGTCGATGCTGACATTTCTTTGTCGTCATTGTGTAAGGTATGTTTTATATTGCTGCTTAAAGGAATTTGTTTTATAATCTTCCAGGATTTTTTTGTGGTTACATGTGCATCTTGATTTAGAGCTTGGCAAAATTTGAAATTCAAAACACATTATAGATTCATTACTCACAAGGTGAAATTTTATAGGCATTACTTTCTTTAATGATTATGGCTAATCGCCAATAAAAATCCACATTTCTGTAAAGCTTCTTAGAAGAGAAAAGCATGAATTGCTATAAAATTTCTTGGTGGCTGGCAGGAGAGACTTTGGGTTTGCTGATGTTGATCTACTTTGAACAGTGACCAATACCAGCAGATGACATGGCTCCCAAAATCATCACTGGCTGTGGAACCATCCCACTGGACATCAAGCAGCTTAGATACTGAGCCTCTCCATTCCTCCAAACTCTGGGATCTTCACTTCCACATTCAGATTTAGTTGGATAATTTGATGGTTCCTGGTCCATTGTGTTTTCTGACTGCAGAATTTGAGTTTGAATGTTTTAAGATGACCTGTAACCCAGTTCCTGACTGTTAGCCTGTATCTGGATCCTCCATCACCATTGTTGAATGACAGAAAATACCACATAAGCCCAAAAATGTGCTCTTCAATAGATCCTAGAACATATCTAACAGAATATTTTTTTTAAATGACAACTGTATATTTCACACATCACAATTTTAGCTGTGCCAACATTCCTGTTTGATGCTCAGAAGAAATTAGGGTATTTAGTATTGTTTAGCTAATAAGTGTCACTTGAGAATATATATTTTAAAAACAGCATTATCTTATGTTATTTAGCCTGTATTTATCCTGAGATTGAAGATTTTATAAAGGAGACTTTTCCAAGACAGCAGAATAGTTACAATAAAAACAAAAATGGCCATAGATCAACTTTGTGCCCTAAATTGATTAGTTTGAAAATGTACCAACTGTTTTACGAATTTGTAAAAATAAAAAAGAAGGGGAAAAAATATATTTTTTATTCTTCTTAGGTGCATGATAATCTTTTCAAAAAGATAAGAGTCGTCAATTAATGATTTATGATCTATTAAGGTTCAGTCGCATGAGGATACAGGAAAATAATAAAAATTGTCCACGTCACGATATTTTGCAGCTGAGCCGCTGTTTTCCTGTATCATACCATCAGCATGAAGCAGCATTCAACAGAATAGCGGGATATAAACACATTAGTATACTGCTGCATATTGTAATCTGTGCCTGACATTTCCTTCCCATTATTCACTAATGCTGCATCCACAGCACAATGTCTCTGCATTTATCACTGGAAATTGGTGCAATTTATATTCATCTTGCACATTGACACAATAGCACAGTATGGGAATGGATTCCCTACTTCAATGGAAACCGCACAGTGTGAACAGAATTGGTGAGATAAGATTTTTTAGGGACTGGCAGCTGAAACATAAGCAGAGATGAGAAGTTTCAAGGTAAGTCAGTTTGTTTTGGAGCTTTTCAACATTTAACAGTTGACAATTAATTTGATTACATGAACCCAACTAAACACACTAGGTCTGTCTATCAGAATGTAATTACTAAAAGCTGATTGTTCTTGTATTAAACACAGCTTTATTTGAACTAAATTAAAACCCTGAAATTGACAAAAAAAAATTAAAGTATGAGTGAAAATTGAAATATGGACATAACATTTAACCATTAACATTTAAAATAATATAGAAATAAGGTTTCTACAAAGTCTTCTACACAAAGTCTTATCTCTGAAGACTGACTCTTAATGACCACAATAACACCAATGCCTTTCTTTTTCTTTATTGTTAAAGTGATAGGTTTGACATGATTCTGCTGCAGTATCAAGCAGTGCAGTGTGGCTTCTTAATTGTGCAGTTTGACAAAATTACTGTCATAGTTAGCATATAGATGTTCAAGTCCTGTTTGATTTTTACAATCACATTGGGCTCTAGAGGCTGCACAAAGATTTGATGCTGGGGCAGAGGTTTCCCTGGAGGCAGGACAATGAACTTTATTAAGATTTTTTAAAATTAAGTTTTACAAATACTTTCCATTTGACTCTACTTGACCTTTTTTGCAAAGAAGAATTTCCAAAATTTTAGTTTCATGTCCAGTCACATTGCATACCAAACTTTAATTAATGCCATTGGAAGAGAAGATGCCAAGAAAAAGCACTCCTGGATCAACTTCCTGGAAAATAACTTCCGCATACAGAATTTAATGACCACAACCAAACCAAGATTCTTTTGGACATCTCAAATATTTCTGCTTCATGTGCAGATTTGAGTAACACAATCATACGTGATAATAAATTAAACAGTGTGACAGCAGACACACTTGAACTCTTATAATTGTTCATCAAAAAGAGGCACATCTAAAGCCAGACCATAGAAATCACTTCAGAGACCATATACATTTCTTCAGCCTGAAATTAACAGTTTCATCCAAACAAAGTATTTGTATAACTTCTACAGAACAGTAATCTTGCTTTGTGTGAGCAGCGTACAGAGTTAGGAAATGGATGTCTGTAGAACAGAACTGCAAGTAATTATCATTTGTTATATTTAAACAAAAAAAAAAGATCATCACAAAGGAAACTCAATACTGTTTTGTTTAGAATGTCTGTGTAGAATCAGAACTTTCTCAACTCATTCTTCTGCATTTATACAATTAGTGAACTCCACACAAGCGGCACACATTTCCCTGGTTTAATTTACCAAAGAATGACTCCTTCATAAACAGCGCTTTATTACATTGCAGCCACGATAACACCAAACCCCTAATAGTTGCTGCCAAGACTGACTTGGACTCTAAAATCTCTGCAGCTCCTAAGTTAGCTCAGTCTTCAAACAGATCTTCTAATAGAAAGCTTTGTATGCAGCTGATGACATTGAAATGATAATTGTGACTATTCAGAACAGAAAACCAGGGTTATACTGTTATGAAAGCAAACTAAAAAGTGAGTGCTGTATTGTATTTGCACTGTGTAGCTGGTAATTCAGCCTAAATGCTCTTTATTGTGGTCTGAATCATATCGTTAATGAGTGTGGTGGAGAATTTTCTGAGCGCTGTTACAATCAAAGGATGAGGATTTGTTCTGCTTTGGCATATCAGGCCTTAGCAGGGAGAAGAGGACGAGACAAAAAAGAAGGCTTTAAATACAGTGTTTGACTGTGACACCAATGCCGCTCTGACACCACCACCCCCAGATAAATTTGCAAAGTGTGTTTCCATCAAACATGACCCTGCTGCACACCAATTATCCCTCCAGGACTGCATCATTTCAGTGGCCAGGGTCGACCCCGTCTGTCAGCCACTGTCTGTCCCCTGCTGACAGGAGCCACGGGAATGGAAAAGCTCGTCTCCATTGGCAAATAAGCGGCTTCAGAAAGCATGCAGTCTAGAGTGTCAGAGGTCAGAACATCCATAAACAGACACTGCTTGGCTGTTGGGGGCGGACAGTGTGACCTGAAAGGCCTCTTACTCTCTTAGGATGGTATTTCCTTCTATGTGACTGAAGCAGGTGAAGAAGCTGGTGATTCAGAGCCACCGCATGCTGGACCTCTCAACATTTATCTCCTGCAGCAAACTGTGTCTGTCGCACAGCTGAAAGTGCACTGGAAATCTTTTATCTACAAATACACTATGTGGATAAAAAATTATGTCTGGACAGCATATTAGAAAGCTACAACTTTAACTTTGTTTTCCATAGAAAATGTTTCTCAGCTATACAGTAAATAATAGCAATTGAAAACACAATGCCGCGACGAAAAACTGTCAATGATATTACAATACGAAGCATATATCAGCTGTATTGTAAAGCCTTGAAGAAAATAAAATAAATCATGTTGCACTCTCTCATAACATTGTCATATGTTTTTCCTCTGCAAGGAAACAGTTCGATCACAATTTAGATTTTCACAAGAACTTGACTTTATGGACAAGTCATCAAAACTATTCTTCACAACATCAGAATTTCCTTTTCTGCAATATCAAATTAGTGTCCAAAGATATTTAATGCTTAATATTAAAGAATAAAAAAAATACATTATTCTCACCAAGTTTGTTATTCACAGTATGAAATTAACTTTGTAATGGCCCTATTGTCTTTTTCCTCCAGTGGAGAGTAAAAGCAGAATTTCTTCATCAGTTCCTGGCTCTCCTTATGACACTAAATCACATTTTGAAATTGGTCATAATTCTCAGCACAAATATGTCATTACAAAGTCCTTTGGTCAATTCAGGTCAGTTGTAACAAGCTGAATCATCTCACAACTTTCTTTTCATATAAATAATTAATAAACCATACTCTTCATTATATTAATTCTATCAATATTCACTCAATGAGTAATCCTACCTGGACTTGTGGCCCTTGGCATGTGCTTGGTGCTGTATATTTTTTCTGACTGTTACACAACATCACACATTAAAATATTCAATAATATGTGCCACAACGCCACACCAGTCAGTGACTTGACTGAACAGTGGTTTGCAAGCAAGTACAGTTTGCCCTGCCATTTTCCTCATCCTTATTTGACTTTACTAACCAACTGTTGCACATTTAGTTGTGTCCGTTTCCAGAGGTTTCTTTGTTGTTCATTCTAGACCTCTCTGCACCACTCTAATGTTTTCTGCTTTCGATCTTTTAAACACTCCTGATCAAGAGCACTTCCATGTTACAGCATGGTGTGCCTTCAAAAACAAAACCAAATCAAAAAACAGTTTTGCCAGTGCAGGTGAATGCAGTAAAGGTATACTGGGTATGTAAATGTCAGACCAGCACACCAGGAAATGTCCTGCTCCTGAGATTAGCCAATCCAGGCCTTGTTGGCAGCCATAAGAGGGCCGATTTGATTTTTACTAGAACACTTTCGGTACCATGTCCAGGAAACAGGACTTGAATTGTTCGTAGAGGTTATTTTGAGCTAAATGGTAGTGGAGTTGAAAAGATGAGTCAGCAAAAAGATCTTAAAAACAAAACAAAAAAATAAATAAACATGAAAAACTTAAAAAGCAGAAAATAAGCACAGAGTTAGTGCTGCTAATTGTGGTTCTACAAGCTGTTGGGATGTTTTGGTCTTTTTTAAATTCATGTTTCAGTAAATAAATAATGACATCACATATTTTGATTGAAAACTGAGAAAAAGGAAAACATTTTTTACCTCAATTTAATGACTTGAATCGTAGGAACATGACTATTTATGCATCCTCAAGCTTTCATCGGTACAGAGATACCCAGTGATTAATCGCTGCAGGTGTTTATGAAAAATTTAAACCTTTTCTCCAATAACTAAAAGGGAAGCACTTTTCTTTGCTTAGTATTCAGTATGAAACGCATCAAGCTCCTTCTGCTTCATGTCAGTGTTGACCAGCAGCAGCAGCTGTGCACACAGACTCTGACCACATGCCAACGTTTTTTGCTCTGCTGTTCCCTCTGTTTACTGCACCGTGTATCAGTCAGAGTTCAGAGCCATAGGTATAAAAGTCTATTTTCCAGCTTCATGAATCCACATGTCAAAATCAAACCAGTCTGATTTGCAGCAGCAATATTCTACTGCCTCAGCTGCATTTCACAATAATTTTCCAAATGGAAGTATTTACATATAGAGTAATAATGTAACAGTGCTATTCTATTTCTTGCCATTTTTGTACCAAAGTACTTAAATTGAAATTTTCTCTTGTTTTTATACACTTACACCTCCCACCCAAAAGGCTTCTGCAGCTCATTTCACATACGGGGCATTCTAGGATTATAGGTCAATGCAGGCAATACTGACTAAAATTTTATATTATGACATAGTTTAGATTTTTTTTGCTATACACATTATATTTGAAATACACATTATATTGTTCTATGGGATGTTGTGGTGTAGTGACAGAACAGGGAGCCAATCTGCAACACAGCCAAAATTTCCACCACAATTTTGCCAAAGATTTGTTTACCCCAGTTTTATTTGTTTGTTTGTGTTTTTGCATCTTCTGCAACAATACCGTCAGCCTTTTTAATATTTACTTTTTGCATCTTATCACGCTGATGGATCATGCCAATGACTGTCTGCTGGACAACTGTCAAGTCAGCAATTTTCTTCACTGTTCTATGAAGACCTAGTGTTATTGTTTTCTGCTTGATGCGATCCACAGAGCAATGCCAGAGCTAGTCATTTTTATACTTTGAGAAAATTTTGCAGCAACAAGATTAAGAAAAAAAAAAAAACTGAAGAAAGTTTGTTGTGGAAAATCTGGAAACTCTGAACACTTACTTTAGTCTAAGCTTCTTCTCGAGCTTCACAAACACTATCCAGCAAACACTTTGAAAACACTAATTATGGCCCACCAGAGAAATAAAAGTTCACCCACACAACAGAGAGAGGATCAAAGAGCTTATTTGCCGAGTAGTCAGCATTGCTTCAACAGCCTGACTGGAGGTAAGAAGATCAACAGAGTGCTGAAAGTCACGCAGCTCAAATGATGTGGCGCCTCCTTGAATGAGCAAGTAGCAGTTCATGGTTGAACCATTATGGTGTTGAAGGGCCGCCGGGTGATTACAGGCTTTTGCCCCAGCCGTGGGCTGTTGAGCCTCGTTAATACAGCTCTGAAGGTGGGCTAATTGGTGCTTAATTACTGTAGTCGGCCCAACAACAGTCAGCACAAACAGCTGCATATAGCAAAGAAACAAAACAGAGGAACAAAGAAAAACACAAGGATAAATTAATAAGCAGAGACACTGAGCTGAGCCATTCGAGGCGCGTTTGTTCTGTAATTGCAAGCGGAAGTAGGAGGAGGAAGCACACTCCACGGCTGCTCGTCGGGACAAATGGTGAGGATGTGAATTATAGATTTCCACAAGCTCCCCCCGTATTTGGTTCTTTAGAAACACCACTGCTCATGAAATGTTAAGTGGACAGATGGCAACAAAACAGCACACAGCAAACGGAGAGGGAGTCAGGGCAGAATCCACAAGAAGAGGAGCAGTTTGAGTGTGCAGGCTTCTAATGGAGGAACAGAGAACATTTATAGCGCCCATGAATGTCATAACAGGAAACTTGGCGAGTTGCTAAAAGGACACATTTACTGTCCTCTCTTTTCCTTAATTATTTCACTTTGACATATTTGATCAGGCAGGGTAACCTGTGGCCAAAATTTTATTTGGAAAGAATGAAAGCCGCTAACCTAAGAAGAAGGGCTCTGGTGCTGTGAATGTTGATGAGTGTTTTGATTTAGCTATTTATGGGCTTTAATAGCGCAGCTCTGCAGAGAAAACATAAAAACAGAGTGGCAGTTAAATCTTTTCTCCTCACAACAGGGAAGAATAAAGGAACACCCAACACAGGAGTGTTTATTCATCATTGGTCCAGATATTTGTATTAACACTGTAATGTAAATGGCAGTCTAATTGCGTGCATGCTCTGACAATTCTCAAAAGTGCAGGCAACTCAGGGTCACGCAGCATTACGTGTGGTTACAGCTCCTATGGCAACCATTCAGTGCCGAGAACATGCTGCTGCATTCACTGTAATGAGAAATCCATTTGTGGACAAGGCAACAACAAAGCCTTCAATTACTGCCAGCACACTTCCAATCTAACCAATGTACATTTCTCCTGCAGCAGCAGCAGCAGCCGCCGAGTCCTCCCTCTGCCGTCCCTCATCTCATATTAACTCCACAGTATTAGTTTTGACAAGCCTGCCTTTGAATCACATTAAAGACTTCCAAGATTATTATTACAAATGTAAAATTACATCAGCCCCGTCCCCTGGCAGCTAGCAATGCGATGCGCACTGATCACTCCATTCTCGAGAGCATCTTCCTTTGGATTAGAGGTGCCACTGTTCATAAACTCATCAAAGCACAGTGAGCACGGAGCCTCTCAAAGATAATGAAAATGTGCCGACAATAACGACCAGGATTAAAAACGGGACTGCGAAAGAGAGGAGGAGGAAAAAGAAGATGATGGTGGATAGGACGAGGAAGCTGGAAAGAGAAAGATGATCAGGACAGCTGCTGATGGCAATCAGTTGTTGTGCCATCTGAAAGATATCCTGAGAGCAGAATGAAAAGTCATGACTTTTTATGAGTCGGATTTCTCTTCAGGAGAATACAAAGCATGGCCAGAGAACCTATGGTGCTAATAAGCATGTAAGATTTTAAAACACCTCAGCTTTGGTTTGATTGCATAACACCTTCCATCTGTGTTTATGAGGTTGTGGCACAGCTTCCTATCTGTAATATGGTATAATAGAACGTTTGGGTGTAAGTTAATTCATATTGTTATGCTTGATTGATTGCTGGACATCTACTGTATATGTGCGCTTTGACAAATCAGAAATAATGTACTTGCTTGCAAACCAGCATCCAAGTTCCAGGTAAGTAATTCGAGCTTTAAAGTAGGAAATACGGTTTGTAATTCAGCAGGTTTATCCTTTCTGGATCCTGGTGCCAACTACCTGCTACTTCCCGTCTACAAGCAGAAGTGAGCATCTTATGCATTGAGCACAAATCGACTGCTCCTACTCCCCAAGAAGACAACATACTCATTACTGTGAGCTCAATAAAACACCACTGTCCTCTAGTCACACTCATTTCTGTGTGATGATAGTGAAGACACGGGCCAAGGTGGTGAGAGGCTTCTGCTTTGTCTCCTTTCATTTCTCCAGACAGAATTTTAAAAAAAAACGAGGGAGAGATCGGTGAAAAGAAAGAAAAGAGACACTTGGTGCAGGATAGTCCCAGCCATTAACCGCTGGCTGATTGCTTTGTGCAAAAGGTGCCTGAAGAGCAAGAGGAAGGAAATTAGGGAATAATGGGAGGGAGTAATGAAAGAGGATGAAAACTGGCAGCACTGTTCAACAGGCACAGCTGAGAAGAAAAAGAGGAAAAAAACTCTGGATGAGAGATTTAGCTACAGCAGAAGAGGCCAGATGTTGCTTAAATTTTCAAATATTTACTGCTAAAATGAATGCTAATAAAATGTGGCTTAAAGGTTCAACAGGTTTATATCACCTGTTTTCAGGGCTGGACTGGTAATTGGGTAAGTGCCCAGTTGACCAGTGCAGTTTTTGATTGATACTTTTTATTATATCAACCAACCACAAACAAATCATTCCATGATTTTCTCTTGTTGAGCTGGCCTCAATACATATATTCCCCTGGTTTATATTCATCATTCCAATATGACCTGTACAGAAGCGGCTTTGGCTGTTCACCTGGGCGATCCTGCATGCCCCCATTTTTCCTAGAAGACGTTGCTGCAGTTAAAATATGCAGCACCACCTGAAATCAGGAACCACAGTGTTACAACCAAGTCTGAAACAAAATTATAACTTTTCCAAAAATTCTCTGTTGACAGCTGTCAGTTGTTTACCATCTTAATACTAATGTACACACTCATGGCTCTGAGAATGATCTGCAAAGTTCATGTATGACCAATCAAGATTGGCCACCTTGACCAAAAATGTCAGGCCAATTATTGCCCCTGTCCAGCCGTGCTTGTTTTAATTAGATTGGTTCTGTTTTACAGAGTTCAAACACAATAGCAAATATTGGCTGGGTTGATCTTCCTTATTTCTGGTCTTGGGTATACAGCCAATCAGTGCCAATGGAAAAATAAATAAATAAATTGCACTCTTGGATTTGCTGCTTTGCATACACTAGCCAATAGCATTGCACCCATGTATTTCATCTTCCTAAGCTGCCTTTTCATTTAAAATTGTAAGTATAATGTTGTGTAAGAATAGTTTTGTCTTCGGCAACAATATCCATCAATAAATGCCAAAGGCAATTATTAAGAAAATTTGAAATTAAATCAAAATTACTAAGTCAGGGGCACTTAGTAATTTTTTTCTGATTGTCAGGAAAGATATAGTCAGTTTTCCATCTCAGTTAATGCTTATGGATATCTGCCTGATGAGGCTTATATATTAAATACAATTAATTAAGGATTTACATTCAGCATTTACATTCTCAAACAGCATACCATAAAACCTACACATAATTAAAGAAAATATTTTATAAACAGAATTTTTTTTATCTCCAATTCTTGTTTCCATTCATGTCCAAAAAACTGAATTATTGCATATGAAATTATACAGAATTGTCATTCATGTAGGCTGGCTTTTTGTAATGCCTCCTCCTGCCCCCCTTTTCGCCCCTCAGGTTTAAATTAGCATCCCATCTCCTGCACTCCAGCGTGTGATAACACATCTGATCTGAGCCGGCGTGGAGTCAGAATACTAAATGTGTTAGTCTGTGTGTCGCTTGGGGGAACAGCAGAGAGCTGCCAGCCCATGCCAGGTAATCTCTCACCTCCCTCCTCCCCCATTTCTTCCCTCTCATCTCCTCAGATGCTTCAAACACTTTGCAAAAATGGTCATTCTAACCATTCAGCCTTTTAATGAGCTCTAAAAAGCCCCAATTTCACAGAGAGGGCAAGATAATTTTTCCTGGGTCAAATAAGGAGGAGTTTGATCTTTTCTTCCTACACTATCTGTTTGCATTAGCAACAATAGTTTATGGGTGCTGTCAATCATAACGAAGCAATATGACTTGTTTCTCTGCTTCAGTTCATTATGTTGAGTAAATATTGGAGAAAAACAGTAGTTAAGAAAAGCACCTCTATTCTCTGCTTATGTTTCTGTAGCACCGCAGGGCGGCACGTACACAAACTAACGAATGACTTTTGTTTCATGGTCCTCGATATTAAAACTTCAGGAGCCCAGCTCCCTTTGTGACTCCACATTAATATTAATACATGTTCTTGAACCTCATAAATGTGTGGTTCTTAAATAAAGTTCAAATGTTTACAAAGGACAGAACTGACAGCACCAACTGTAAGGGTTTTTTAAATCCTAAAAAGAGGGTTTATTTATTTTCTAACACAATTTGTATAACAAAGTCATTCCCAAAGGAACCACAAAAACCGATTTGGTCATTTATTTAAAAAAAAAAAGAAGATTTTCATGTGCAAGTGCATGCAGAGAATTTTATACAGGCTTAAAAATATTGACTGGAGAGACAAGATGTGCTTGGAGGCTTTTAAACAAAGGTGTTCAATGTCTCTAAGGCCAATGTCCTGCTTGTTTTGGATGTGCTTCTTGTTCAACAACCATGACTCAACAAGATGGTTCTTTATCATACCTCTGGAGAACCTGACTACATACTAAAAGTGTAATGTGGACACTTGAATCAGCCATGTTGGGCAGGTAAACAGGTAAAGCATGCAGGATCCAAAGCCTCGAGAACAGCAGTTGGACAGCACATCTGAAGGACAGTGTGATTCTGTAAAAGTGGAGCTGAGGGAAGTTTGTGTAAGTAAGATGACATATTCAAAAATCAATTCAATGCTCAGTCCCAAGGAATGGAGGTTCTTGATTTATTTAGGAGATCCATTTCATATTTAAAGTAATTGATAATGGGTTGTTTGCTTCAGAATATCAACTGGTCTACGGAGTGTCACAGTGAGTCTGAGTTGTATGGTAGTTGTCCCAGGTGGTAACAACTACCACCTTCGCATATAAATCTTCTGCAGAGATTTATATGCGATATAACAACCAAAACCTGCAAACTCATTCCATGAGGACTGACTTTGGACACCATTGATTTAACTAGATCTTGGCTGAGAAATTTTATTTACCAAAGGTGAGGTCAGATATTTCTTATAGTTGCTCACTAGAGTTTTTTCACATCTCTGGAGATATTTTGGAGCACAACTCTTTATAAAAGTTTTCTGAAGGTTTGGAGAATATTCCATGGAAATGGAAGTTAAAGCTCTAGCCAGGAGTGAAAAAAACCCCAAAATCTATTTATTTTGTTTGTTCTACTCCATTGTCGTCTTGCCGATATTTTTTGGGTCATCCAGAACCGCAATTTTTAGACCAGGAATATTTGTAGTACAGGATTTTTTTTTAAGAGGTCTTTCAAATTTGCAGTAATCCTACTATGTTGCAGCAGGTCATGAATAACACTAACCATCCTACTAAGTCTTTTTCACAACCCAATTTTCTAAAATTAAAGTTCCTCTTTTAAAAACACAAAATATGTTCTGTTTTTCTACACTTTGTCACACTTAGAGCTTTATAAACTCAATAATGGATTTAAAAAGTCTGTAGGGTGGACATTTTATTAATGGAGGGCTAAAAAACATTAGCTCCGGGAACTCTTAGCAAAAGCAAATAAGCTGTTTGATTCACAAAATGCACTTCTTGGAAAAGATGAAGCCATTATGTGAGCCGGATGAGTCTGAATGCAGAAAGGAGGATGAGGAGGAGGAGGAGGAGAGGGGCGGTGGGAAGTTAAGGTCGAAGCAGGAAGAGTGTCGATATCACAGCAGCAATTACTGCTTTATAAATGGGCCTGTTGTCGCTGTGAATGAGCAGCTCCATCAATCTGTCCTGACAGCATGCTCCTTAGCCCGTCACTCCTGCTTCTGCTCGCAATCTGTAGATTTCAACTTAGCCCAGAAATTGATAATCCGATTCAGACATAACTTGGTTAGCTGCTGAATGTGCTGCAGGAGGAGGCTTAGGAATAGGAGGAGGATGCCTGTTCAGCTCAAAAGCACTCAGCCACCACTTACAGCTTAGAAGAGAAAAAAAAAAAAAAACACAACTCACACCTCTTCATAAATTGAGAGAACTGATTAATTACTTTTGTCAGAAATTTTATTAATGGAGCCTTCTATGAAAAATCATTCAAACTTTTCAAATCTATAACTGAAACAGATACAATATTTAGAAGAATGGACAAAATTAAGAAGTCAAGAAAGGGACAGTCATACACGCTGTTAAACATATCATTTTAGGAAAGAGAGAAAAGTAAACAAAATGTTAATATGAATTGTT
Organism: Xiphophorus maculatus; assembly: GCF_002775205.1. Taxonomy (NCBI): domain Eukaryota; kingdom Metazoa; phylum Chordata; class Actinopteri; order Cyprinodontiformes; family Poeciliidae; genus Xiphophorus; species Xiphophorus maculatus. The sequence goes on along the minus strand of NC_036465.1, from coordinate 12,352,337 downwards.
TCAGTCATAGATCTCCAGACAAACATATTCTATTCTCCTAATAGGAAGTGGTTCTACTTGTTTGACCAATCAAATCTAAATATCAAAATCATGTAAAAATGTGTGCCGTATCTTGCCATGTGAAAACATTAATTCATATTATATAATAAGTACAACTAATAAAATATATAAAAAAGACTAGTTACTTCATTATGCACATAAAAAAAACTTAAAATAAACACTATGTAAAGTGATAAAAGAGGTACTTTTACCAAAAGGTTAAATCATTAAGCATTAAAAAACTAAGGCAATTAATCAGTTTCCAAATCCAAAAAAAACATGGTTTGAGTAACTTATCAAGGTCGTCACCACTAGGTGGAAAAGGGGCCAGTTCAATTCCACAAAATTGCAATAAAGAAATCTCAAAATAAGTATAAACTCTGCGTATTGTGCTTTTATGTTTACTAAAGCTTTAAGTTTTGTTTTTCCCAGCATATGCAAGCCACAAAGAGCAACAAATAATGCCAATCACGTGTGAATGCACAAATGACAATGCTAATGACAGCAATTGTTTGTTTATTTTTGTCATTATGGGCATGAAAAAAAAAAAAGTTATTCCTGCCATGTGCACAATCACCATAGTGGTAACAGCTGTGGGCTATCCCAAGCTACAATGATTTGTAAGCTTTTGATTGCTAAAATGTTTGGCTAATTCACAATACTTGAGTGAAATAGATATTCACCTGCAGAGGAACCCATCCATCCACTTACATGCTTATCCATAGTGGGGTCATGAGGGGTGCTGGTGCCCATCTCCAGCAAGCAACAGGCGAGAGGCAGGGTACACCCTGGACAGGTCAGCAGACCATCTGCAATCTGTGGATGCATTTAAAGAAAAAAAGCTTAAAAATCATGCTTCCAAGTGTGACATATTGTAGCAAATCAAAAGAAACCAGGCCAGCTATTACAAAGAAATTGTAGAAGTCTACCTTTGGCTATATTTCCCAGATGCCTGAAGGTTCCCAATACATTAAAACAATGGAAGTTTAAACACCATGAGAATGTCTGGCTGTCATACTACTCAAAAGGTAAATAAAATTAAAACAATTAAAATTTAATTTATGGAAGATAATAAGGTTTATGTAAAAAAGTGAGCAATGAGAGTTAGAATAAATCTTTAAAAATGAATTGCAACCCACATTTACTAATTATGGAAAACAAAACCAGTCTTATTCAGGATTATGCAAAAACTTTAAGGATAATTTAATTTTGAACAACAGCAGAAGAAATAGAGGTGAAGACAATTCAATCAACTTTAATTTAGTTTATTTACATATTTCCCAACAAATAACATCTCTGGGCACTGTATATGGAAAATAAATATATAAACATATAAAATTACACATACATATATACTGTACATAGCAATTCATATTAATGCATTGGAACCATAAAAAAAATATTCTGATATCATTTCATTTATGTAGTACTTAGAGTACAATACAAATTCAGTTGATGTGTTGTCAGTCACATCAACTGAGTTGATGCTAACTGAACACTAAAGCCCAGTTAGCAGCATTGAGATCTTGACTTTATAGTGACCCCTCCATCTTACCAAACTAGGACCATGCTACTAACTACTAAACACAAAACTGCCCTTGCGTTGAAAAAAATACATTGACATCAGCAGATTAAAAAAAATTGTTTTTGGTTGTCTGCCGTCATTATTTCAGTGTGATAGCAAGTGTAATCTTTCTAAAAGAGGACAGTGTGTCTATGTGGGTACATCATATACATAAAGATCTGAATTTGGTCTTCAACAAATGTTTAGATAGTTGCAACATAAAATGCAATCTTTACATTTAACCATTAAAAATTGTTTTAATCTTTTGCAAAAAGTATTTAGTATCTCACTTTGTGTTTTTATTGCAATGAACACTTTCAGCTGGATATTAGCTGAAAGTGTTCAGCTGTCAGCTAAACACTTAGCTGAAAGTGTTTAGCTGAAATGCAAAAATAAACAAACAATTGCTGTCATTAGGATTGTCATGACTTTAATTAATTAATTTGTCATAGACAAATTAATTTGTCTATGACTTAATTTGTCATAGACCTTAACCAGTTTTTTTGTGGTTATAAACTTTTGTGGTCAAAGTTTTTAACCACAAAAGATTTTGTTTTCTCACATTGACTAGAGCAACATCTTAACATTGCAAGTCTGGATATGGGAAGACGTCAAACTGATCTGAGTGGTCATTAATTTATTACCTCTACAGCTGCAGCAGCTGTTATGAAAACCTTTGGGAACCCCTGCAGGTTGAAATGAGATTTCTAAACATTTAACAGCCTGACTGACTCTGATGAAACCGGAAAAATACTGGGCTGGCGACATGACCACAAATAACCTACAGTGTAACCCGCTGACACTGGGTCTCTTTCCAGTTCAAAGCAATATCTAAATAAGTAAACAAGAAAATGAACCGTTCTCAAACATACGATGACCCCGCCTCTAAAAACATATTACATAAACATGTAACACATAAAGGTTAGGCAGTTGACCGCGGCTGCAAAAGCAGAAGAGTGTTCCTTAAAAAAGAACCTGAAGTGTGAATGAAAAACAGGAGGCAGTGCTTTTAGTATCAGTGTATATAGTGATTGTACAAAAAAATGCAATCAAAAATACACATTAAAAATGAGATCCAAAACGAAATAACCAACTGTCTTTATATCATGTACATATAAACTAAACAAATAAATGCAATTATTACATTTCTAATAATTTTAACATGATCCAACATTTAATTTAAATATATATACATTTCAAGTCAATCAATTTAAAGCGCACTTTCAAAACTCTCAATTATCAAACATAAAAATTAATCATCACGCCTTTCAAATACTCAAGCAGAGATAAACAAAAGTGTAGCTCTACATTCTCAATTAATTTTACCATTACATCAAACTTCCTTGTTCTTTTTGTATTGCTTTTTTAGTGTCAATACAAAAAGTGCCAAAACACACACAAAATAAAACCAATGCCCCAAATAATAATTGAGTGTATATATCAGACCTTTGGTAACTTCCAAAAATAATTATTTTACCTTTTCAACAGAAAGAGTGCAAAGGGTTGTGATGAGGCCGCACAAATGGGCCATTTAATCTGGAAGAGATTAAAACAACTTAATCTTATTTTCACCTCTCTGCCGGAACTCCAATCCTAAAACCTCAGCAGCGCAGAACAACGCTGTCAAACATTTCCTTCCAAAGTCAACAAAAATAAATACAAACCAAAAACAATAGGAGGAAAACGCCACCTGGTGGCCACAATAACACAGTGGGACAAAGTTGTACAAACAAATATAAATAAAGTGTATAACTTAAAATAAAAACACATACCTGGAAGATATTAAACTGAATTAATCTCCTTTTCACCTCTCTCCATGCACTCCGATCACCTGGAAATAAAAACAGTGTTCAAAGGAGATGCACTGCACCGACACACACTGGGGACATGTTCGCGCCAGAAAATTAAAAGACAATAAAACTGTCAACAAAACCCACAATAACGGTCAAAACTGCAACACAATACACAAACAAACAACAATAAACAACATGTGCCAGAGACCTCGGCATGAACGGCCACTTCCACACAGAAAACAAACATATCGCAGCAGCGAACTTTCCCTTGACTTAGCCTCGGCAGCGCAAAACAACGCTGAGGGCAAAGGGGAGGGGTCGGGAAAAACTACCGAAACCCAGGAGGCACAAACAAGGCAGAGCGCAGAAAGGCGATTCCCGCAGACAAAAATAATAAAACAAAAAAATATAAATAACTCAAGGAGATAAAATTCACAAACACTCAATATAACATGATTTAGAAATGATAATTGATAAAGTACATTTTTAACTCTATTACATGAGGAGCACCTAGCATCAATGTGCACCCGGTGGATATTAACGGCAGAATACCAGTGGGGTTCTAAACTAGCAGCGCCAGCAATTCTGGTAAGAACAACACTTCAGTGAGCAATTAGCTAATAGTTTTAGGCATGAAAAAATCTGCTACAAGTTGATAACAGACTCACCATGTAATCGAGTTTGCAGATTTGAAAACCTTGTTTGGGAAACGCCAAACAGAGCGCGGCATCGCCACAGTGGAGACGAAGAAGGAAGTAAAAGTAGTAGGAAGTAACCTACCAGGGGGCGGGGTTTAAAAGAAGTTGGCGAGTTTGGAGCAAAACAGGAAGTGGGTCCCAGAAAAATAAATAAATATAAGTCACTGACCAAATGCGGAATACACGGGTTAAATGAAGCATTTCAATTGCTTTAGAAGGGCATCCCAAGAATTTTTAACTATAATTTTTTAAAGTTAAGCACAAAAATAGAGCTGAAAAACAACACCATCGTGTGAGCTGACTTTACATAGCTATGTTAGAAGCTTGTAAAAAAATTATCAAATGTGAATATGGGTGCATTCATACCAGCCCTGTTTAGTCAGATTTAATTGAACTCTGGTAAATTTGCCTTGAAAGTCCAGCGTGTGTGGGGAGGTGTGAATGTGCAATCAAACTCTGATGCAGACCAAAAAAAGCACACACACACTCTGGTCTGAATAAAATCATAGCTCTCTGTTCATTTGAAGTGATTTGAATGCTGCCAAGAAGACCGTAGTCCACTCCAAAAGCAAGAAGCGGACTACATTGCAGGGCATTCTGGTTAAGTACAATGAGCAAACTTGTGTGTCTAGGGCTAGAGAGAAAAATTGGATTGTGTTTTTTACCAAGGTTTCGTGTTGTTTCCTTCAGTGGTTCTTGGTGCAGTCACCACAAGCGAGGGGTCAACAAGTTTTCCAAAGAATTTAGTTTGTTTGACACAGTGCAGTGTGAAAGAAAATTGCAGTCTTCTTTTGGTTTGAGTCTACTAGAGTGGAAACACCTTAAGTATTTCTTGTCCACATGCAAGTTACTTTGTTGGCATTAAAAGGACCTAAAAGTGGTTTCTGTCTGCCTAATGACATTTTTTTGTTTTGTTTTTCAATTTGAGACAAAGTCTAGAACAATTTATTTTACAACTATTATGTTGCACATTTCCTGCTGTGTCAGAGATAATTGTCCTGTAGGTTTTGCTACTGGAGATCTAGCTGCATATTCAAGTTGAGAGTGCTCTGGTATACAGAACAGTTCTTGGGTTATGGACTCAAAAAATGGTAGACATACATATAGTGCAGTAATCTCATATAGCAACAGAGTTGTGGCTGCTGTACTATTTAGCCACCCCTGTAAATCCCACATGTAGCTACTATTACAAATATTAATGACTACTAATATTAATTAATATTATTGACTAATATTTGTAATAGAATTGTACATATATTAATATTTATAAAGAACTATGCAGATCTATTTTCTGCAATTTAGTTTGATGAGTGGAAGGGAAAACACAGTTAAATGTAAAACAAGCTCACACTGCTGGACTATCAACACTCAAACCTGTAAATTAAGATACATTTTGAATCACCAATAATCTGAGCTCTGATCTGCTTCAGAGCTGCAGTCTGGGCCAACTGCAGTCTCCCCAGGACCTTCATGACGTGGGATGTCAGGGCAACAGGCTAATGACTGATGGGTAATTTTCTTTCATACTTTAACAAAGTAGGATGTCTCCCACAACAATAGAACCTCCTTTTGGGTCAAGCTGGGGTGGAAGATGTGCAGAATGCTTTCCGTCAGAAGTACTCTGCACAGGCCTCCAGGACTCTGGAGCTGACACCATCTGGACCTGCAGTCTTGTTCCCATTCAGTCTGCCACTTCACCTGATGTAGAGACAGACGCAGTGAGAGGGGTGCTCAAAGGAAGCAAAAGCATCTACTGATTTGGTTGTAGACAAACTCGTAGAAACAGAAGAGTCCATGACTGAGGTGAAAGATAAAACATCTGAGGTGTGATATGAGACTGGGTGGGTCACAGGGTGGGTTAGGATGTCTGTTTGGCTGAGGACGATGCTGAGCAGGCTCCTGAACTAAACCTGTTAAAGAATGTGTTCAGCTCATTTGCTCTGTCCAGACTTTTCATATATTTTATCCTCTTTTTGCTTGAAGCCTATTATTTTCTTCATCCCTGACCACACATATTTGATATTATTAGATTTGTATGCTTTTCTCCAACTTTTTCCTGTACTTCTCCTTGCTGTCTCTAATCTAGATTTTGAGATGCTTCTGTTTTTAGGCAGCTTGTCTTAATTCCAGTCACCGGTTACACAGACAACAGGCCTTACTTTGGATCCAAAGATTTATTTCAGAGATGCAGTCTTCTACTCACCCAGCGAGATAAAAATGTTCGCACCTGTGTTCTAACTAATACGACCCGCAGAGAGCTGTGGGCAAAGGGGGAGAAACATTGCTTCTCACTGAGTTTTGTAGCTGTATATGATGTCAGTGGGATTTCACCTGTCGAGTGCCTTTTTCCTGGGAACTGTCATAAAAATGGCTGCTGTCTCAAGTATTTTTACTTGTGATTATTCTATTTCACAATGAAATGATGATCTTTAAATAAAATGGAAATGTAAACTTTTGTAGGACTGCAGCTTGGGTTTTAGTGAGGTGAGGTGATAAGTGAATGGAAAGCATTCTTGAAATCAGAAAATATGTTTGCTCTTGCAAACTTCCTCCAAGGGTTGATTTGATGTTTTATAAAAAAAATGAAATACATAAAATGTAAACAGAACAACAACTGATTATGGAAAAATATTGTTTTTCCCTTAAAATCAAAAACATTTACAGTCTTTGCAAGATTTCGTAGTTTTCTGCCAGAGCAGTTTTCAGCCAGAAATGATTTTGAAAGGATTCTTGTTTATTCACTTGTTTCCTTTTTGGACCTGAGCTTTGTTGGCTTTTGTTTTCTCTTTATTAGCATAATTACTTAAGTATCACAATTCCAGTTTTATAAAATCTGCTGGAGAGGAAAAACATGTCAATAGAAGATTTAGAGTGCACACGTTTCTCATTCATCATAACAAAAATTAAAAATTGAAACCAGTGACGGACAAAATCTCATGTCCCTGTCATTCTGCTCACCTTTTATTTTCTATAAACTCCTTATCTGCCCACTGGTGCATTTTTGTTTGCTGGCAGACTTCCTTTCAGTTCACATCTAAACCAAAATATCTCCACTGTGGTGGTGAGTTCTGAAAACAAAGTTTGTTTAGTTTCGCTGGAATACAGGGACTGTGAGTTTAAAGCCTAGAGAGCATTATTTAAGCAGGTAAATGTTCATTCTGCAGCTGAATAGCAGAATGCCCAGCCTCTATAGTTCGGTATTGATCCTCAGCGGCCCATCCTAACCCGACTGGAAGGAGCTTTGAGGATTTACAGCCATTGGAATCTCCTGGTAATAGGATCTTTAAAAAAAACACACATGAAGACACCAGAGGTGTGATCGCTTTCAGACCTCTGCTCTGCTATCAAGCAGAACATTTGCAGTTAATTTTGCTTTTGTGGATTTTTTTTCCTAAACCTGTATTAAAAGCTGTCATCCTCGTCAAAACTTCAAAGCTTAAATTAGCTCTAAATGAGCCAGACTTGATGTGCGAACACACCAGCGTTCACTTAACTCGTGGGTTAGGTGTAAAAAAAAGTCTAAAGCTCAATAAAAAGTGTCGCAGCATGCTCCACTCTGACCCCCCTGGATGGAGCTAGCAGAAAGGAGGTTGTCTGGCATCGAATAAGTAAATTAACAGCAAGCGTCAGACAGCAGCTGCTTCCCCCTGCTCCCTGAGACCTCCAGAATATCCATCCATACATATGTATGCCAGCAAGATTACATCCTCTGCAGCCGTCCAGATGCTCCTGCTGCCGTGATGACACGCAACAAGATCTGCTGCCTGTTTCTGTCTCCTCGTCCATCAGGCATCCGACTTGTTCTGCATCCTCCTACACGGCAGCCATGCACAACATGCATCACCTTGCTGACAGTATGTGAGGAAGCAGCCTCTGCAGCCAGGAGTCCCGCTGCTGCCAGGACACGATTACCATCCAGCCGAGTCACAGGATGAAACTGCTGGCTCCAACAGGCTTTTACAGGTAGATCAGTAACACTAGATCAGGAACAGATTATTTAAACACAAAAAGCGGTGACTCTTGAAAAATAAAATTTTGACTTATTTTCACTGTCAAATTTAAAATTTTGAAGTCACATTGTAATGCCACACTGGAATATAACATCTTTTGATTACCAACCCCAGTTTGTGACTGGTTTTATGATAGTCTGGTTGTTCTGATTTTCATTCAAACCTTTTTCCAATATATCCACTATACCTTCTAATAGTTTATAATAACTGACTCCAAACTAAATGCTTGATCCTCTGTCTTCAGCTTTAGCCAATATTTACAAGTAAATAAATATATTTATTTGTGGTTATTTTGTTGTTAAGACAGCGATCACTTCTTAAAGTGGGGAATCTTAAAACAGGTCAATTATAAAACTTGAAAGTGACATACTTGGGTTTAAATGTCTGTACTCAATTTAACACTACAGTGCTACTTTGACATACAGTATCTGATAAGTGTGATCAGATTCAGTCTACAGTCATTAACAGTTATAAAACAAGGATAAATTACAATTTCAAGTTTTAATATGTGTTTAAACATTGATTAACAAACTTATTTTCTTTAGTTATCGTCAGGTAAACTAATATCAGATAGGTACAGCAGTAAAAGCGACAAAATGTTTCTAATAAAAATGTATTTATTAGAATGACAAACATTCAACCAGTCAGTCGACAAGTATGGAAAATTTATACTGTGACTGTCTAATCTCAAGGAAATATTTTTGTAAATAAAAAAAAAACTAAAGGAATATGAGGAAACATGGGAAAAGACAGGACAGGAGGGTTTTTAGGAAAGCACATCCGAACCTGGAACTGTGGTCTGTCTGCATGAAACAAAAAAGAAATTCAAGCGTTCACACTCCACATGAAAAACTAAAGTGTATTTTTATATACAAGGAGAAGAGAAAGTGCTCTGTTTGATTATTAAGGGGTACTATATTAAAATATTTTTCTTACTATGATTTTGCTTGCACGGACTTGCTAGGAAGAAAATAAAATTAATTAGTATTGGAAGAAAACACTGTAGTGACACGGTTTAGAAAAGACCTAGATTATATGTTAACTAGATAAATATTGATGTTTCAAGAGAAAGATAATATATTTTACATTATGGTACTAGCAGTTAATCACCACATGTATCATATATTTACTATATACTTAAACCACTCTCCTGTTTATTTTAACAATAGATAACTTTAGCGTACAGATATACTACATGTGTAATTTACACAAAAAATAATCAAAAATGTGTAATATGATGTAAGCGATTTTATATACAGAAAAAAACAACCTGTGGTCCGTCAGCTGACAGTAACCATAATAAAAGGGATGTTTGGGATACCATCGGCTTCCACATTATAAGTATCTGAATTTCTTATGACCACAAATATTTCCATATGACCAAATTTGCGAGCAAGGGAAAGTGTAAAAGCCTTTTTCAGCCAGCTCATCAGCAGGGTGCTACAACTGCTGAGGAAGCAGTTCATTCTTTCATTTCTTATCTTGTTCAGGCTATATTGTTCAGAAATGTTAGTCGTTTTGGAAGTAAAACTTTCTAATCATTCGGTATACCTTGAAAACAGTAACTGGTCCAAAGCTATTAGGGAGTTCTTCAAAAGTTTCCTCAAGCTACCTTGTATTTGTTTGTTTCTTTTCTGCCCATGAGATTCCCAACACACACACGGAGAAAGGGGATGATGTATATGAGGAAGCTAGAGGGTTTTACCAGCGTCGACACAAAGAGAACGACAAACAGAGAGCAGACTGGTCATTTAGGGTTGAGGGAAATAGAGGGAAAAGCCCTCCAGCGGAGAGACTGTCCACCTCCCCTCCATTCCACCTTCACCTCGGCCGTGTGTTCCTGCTGTCTGTTGCTGCGGCAATGGTGGAAGATAGGGGCTGCCAGTCGACGGCCAGTGGGAGGATTAATCGCCGGCGGATGGTGAGGCATCTGCTGCTTGCCCGCCACCAACTGCTGCTGAAACATGATTAAATGTCCTCTTCCAGCTAACACGTGGAGGCACCATGGCTTCTTTCTGCCTCAAAAAGTATCTATCTCACTCCTACTCCACTTCTTTCAATATTTACCTGCACTGTTTTTCTGCTGTAAATGTCATTCTGTCTCTGACTGCTGTTCTACTTCTTACAAGTTGATTTATTTTTCTGATTGTACTCATTAATTAACTGACCAATAGAAATGCAGCTTTTCTCAGAAAGGGCCATTAAAACAGTCTACAGAATTATTAGCATTAGATCTCAAGTCTTTACCTGTAGGAGTTGTAACCTTTTTGATGTCTCTGACAACTTGTCGCAGAACTGGCTCCATGCTGAAAGACAAGACTGGCTACTAACCTGTGCGGTACACCTAAAAATGTCACCACATTATTTTGGTTGTTTTATAATTTTGAAATATTTTCATATACAATTTATTCTATTTTTTCAATGAAATGATCAAATTATATTTTGCTTGCATTTTGTCATGTTAATCTGCCTACATTTAGTAGTTTCCTGAGGTTGGGATGGGAGCAGTTGTGGCGAAGCGGAACCTTTGTTTTGGGGGCGTTGCTTCCCGGTTGATTTTGGGGCGGACTTCCTGTTTGCCTCAGACGCTATCTGGATCCTAAAAGCAGCGCTTTGGTCGTCATTACTGAATCCTGTTTTACTATTCTTCAGGTCAGTAGATGGTAAAAACTAGTGATGGTGAGATGAAGCCTCATGAGGCATTGAACCACTTGAGCCAACTGGTTCGAGAAAGGGTTCATTTCTTGAGGCTTCATGTGCACACGAAACCACCTACTGGCCAGGTGTATAATCACAGCCAGCTGTATCTTAACACGTGTGATGCATTGAATTTTTGTCTATTATGGCTCTTGGGAATGACGTCACAAAAGGTGTAGGACGAAATCATTTGTCTACATAAATTATGTATACACATATGTGTATAATAAAATATTGTTTGAATGTATCCTCTGTGTGTAATTATTCCCAAAATAGTAGTGTCATGTGATATGGCATGTTGTGTAATAAAGTTTTTCTGTGACTCTAGAAAAATGGCATGGGCTTAATCAGGCAGAGGACAGTGAAAGTGCTTGTGGAACTAGGGAGGGGTAGTGAATAGGCTAATGCTTGTGTAACTTGGATGATTTCATGCATTTTTATTAAGAAACAACAATTTCTCCACAATTTTTGGTTTCAAACGATTTCTCTTTTTTGACACTACATGGATGAGGTGTTATTATTGTACCCCAACTCCTTGGAGCACAATAAACACCTCACCTTTACAGAACATAAGAAACAGTAAAAAATACAGTTCCTCATAAGCAAACGTAATGCATCTGCAAATGTTCAGTTCACCTTACCTTGTTAGGGCTTATCAAATCAAAATGTTCCCAAATAGGGGAAATCCTCCTCTTTCTCGCAGGCTCCATCCTACTCCTATCCTCGCGCTCCTAAATCTCCTATCTATCTATCTATCTATCTATCTATCTATCTATCTATCTATCTATCTATCTATCTATCTATCTATCTATCTATCTATCTATCTATCTATCTATCTATCTATCTATCTATCTATCTATCTATCTATCTATCTATCTACTAAACTCTCCAAACACACCAAACTAACTGTCTCAAACTAAATAACCACTATCCAAACTCTGCTATCCAAACTATCAAAACTCTATCCACTCTCTCAACTGACCGCAACTCGCCTACAACAACCCACATTTTGAATGGAGCCTGTGGGGTTTCTAAAGCTGTCAAACCCCGCGCCAACATCTGAGCCACTTCCCGAAGCAGTCACGTGGTACAGCCAGGTAGCGAGGCTTCGGACGTCATCGTTTTCGGCTCCTCCCCTAAATGAAGCAAGCCTCGATACGCGCTTTACGGAAACGCCCCCTCCATTACTCGACACACGCCTCGAAGCCTCGGCACATCACGTAACATCACTAGTAAAAACACACCAAACGTTCTCTGTAAAATGTTTACCTCTTATTTGATCAGTAGATAGTAATGTGTTATGATTTCTGTACACCTTTCTGCTAATAGTTGTTACTTTTATCAGCCGAGATTGGCAGGATGCCAACCTGTCCCAGGCAAGTCTGCATTGGGTTAGGTGATTAAAAGACTGTTATATCTTACTAACTCAAGGTTTTAGGAGTTTTATTTTGCTTTTGTTTGAATAATATTCAGTATGTGTTGCTTGGTGACTCAGAAAGCAGCTTAGAGCCTGAGAATAAAGTGAGTCTAGCTGAAGTTAAAGGTAGAGAAACTATTCTTTGTTCATTAAGTGTGGGAATTTAGAGGTTAAGTGAAGGATGGCAATGTGAAAAAGTTAAAAATGCGAAGTTAATTATTGTGAGAAAAGTAAACAAAGTTTATAAAACAAAGGTAATGCATAGCAGTAATATTGTACAATGTAAAAGGTTTGTTGGTTAACAAATAAATGTGACACAATCTGGATGCTAAAAGCAGTTCTTCGGTCATCATTGCTGAATCCTGTTTTACTGTTCTTCAAATTGTGCACATCACTGTTACAGCAGTCCTGACACTGGGGTCCTGTAACACTTCAGTTCATACGTTTTCTTTTGGTTACAAAAAAAGTTGGTTTAACTATATTTCATTGATTTCCAACTAAAAGCCATCAAGCAGTATTTCACCCTAGAAAAAGCTTGAAAATTGGAGATCAAGTGATTTCAGAATCTGATAGTTAAGTACTTTGTTGAAAATTAAATTCTGAGCTCTGTAAGAGTCCGATACATAGCAGTAGATCTACTTGTTTGTATTTTTCCATTGCTATTAGTCTTTTTCCATCATTGTATTTTGCCCCAATGATCTTGCTTTACTCTGATTGCTTTATATGGTCTTGCCGTTTTAAAAGTTTAAGTAGATCTTTTTCCAGTTACTTCAGTTTCCTCTGAGTCCAAAGACACGTTTTAAACTGAGAATAGATGTAGATTTTGAGTTCATCTCCAACTTTGCTCTCATTATAACTTAGCTTTTTTTGTGTTAATTTCTTAAATGTATGCACATAACCTCTGTAAGTCATTATGAAATCATTCACCTGCTAAGTCTTACAGCCTTGAGGGGTTGTGGAGATTCAAGCTGCAAGTTTTTGAAACTTTTAAAAAAATGAACGTTTCTAAAGAGCTGTAACCAAAGATGAAAAGTTATTAGGGAAATTAGAACACCTTTTTATTAATATGTGACACAGGAGGGCCTTGACACAAAGGGAGTGTGATCATGCTTACCTATCAGCTTGTGTCTCAGCTCTGATAAAGTGACGCAGATCCAGTCTGCATGTGTCTATGCAAATGTCTCTCAGAAACAGCCCTGCAGCAACTCCTGCTGTTGGAGTCTAAGGGTCTCGGTCATCCTCCGAACACAACATGTTCCTATTTGTTCTGACTGGTTGGATTCTGCTCTCTGAAGCTTGACACCCTCTGAACTGTCGGCTGCTTCACCTGCAGAGAGTCTCTCTGTTCTTGGCAGTCAGCAGCCTGAAAGAGGTTTACAAACACACCTACTTTTCGGCTCACAACAGCTTTCACGTAAAACCTGCCCTATCTCTTTTATTAAGTGGTTCTTGATCACAAATTTCATCAAAGTGTCCTAATTAAATCTATTTGGTCTGTGATTGGTTGGAGACTGATGCTTCAAGAATATGAATGTCCCTTAAATGTAAAGCTATGGTACTAACTCTAAGATGCTTTTATTCAGAGAAGTTCAAATATCTTGGCTTGTTCACGTTATCTGTAGTATGAAACATAAAATGGATAGATGTACTAGAGCCTTACAAGCATTGATGCAGGTGCTGCTTTACTTTGTTGTGGTGAATAAAGAGTTGACCCAAAAGGTGAAGCTCCTGATTTAATGCTCCATCTACATTCTGACCTTGCTCTATGGTCATGAGATATGAATAGTGAAAGAACAAGATCCCAGATACAGGCTGCTGAAATGAGCTTCATCTGTAGGGTGGCTGGGCTCAGCTTTAGAGATAATTTGAGCCGATTTGTTTTCTGGGGGGAGCTTGGAGTAGAGTAGTAGCAAGAGACAGTTGAGGTGGTTCAGGCATTTGATCAGTATGCTTCTGATGTGTCCATCTTCTAAAGTTTTGTGGACACATCCCACTGGAAAGATACCATGGTGTCAACCCAGAACATGCTGGAGGGATTACATTTCTCTACAGAGTGTTGCTGAATAGAAGGATAACGGTGTTTCCCTCCTGGACCTGATTTTGGATGTGGCTGGAAACATTAAGAATTGTGCATTACCGCAGGGTGTGACTTAATCAATATGTTGCAGCCAACAACTCAAAAACAAGCAAAAAGATGGTACTGGTTACCAGTTTTTTTTTTTTTTTAATTAATTGGACATTTATTAATTTGCTTAATTAGTGTAATAAAACAGTGTTTATTGCTAAAGTCTTCTGAGTGTATTGAACTTATGGCTTATTTTATGTCTTCATTTCAATTATGCTTACAAGGTTTGTATGGAATAGACACCTCTGCTTTGCCACTCTGGATGTAATCTGTCAAAAATGGGTCCCTGCAGCTGCAAGTGACAGATAAACAGAAGTAAGTTTTCACAGCAGCCTTTGAGAAGGTAGTTCTCACAGTCTGTGTTATATTTTTGTACTTCTGCTGTCCTGGGGTATATTAGATGTTCTGAATTCTGTTGGTCCAGGCTGACAATCTGTCTTTTGCTCTCATCTTGAACATGATTCCAAATAAACCTGACTGAGTGCTTTTCATCTGAACAGTGCTTGAATATTTACATTTTTCCACAAAACATGATAATCTGCTAAAACTCTTTTGCTATGGTAAATAGTTGTCAAAATTCCATCAAGGACTGCATCACTTAAAGTCTTTGCTTTGCAATATGTATGCTAACTTAGTTGAAGAGTAATGCTTGATATTATCTGCAATGCAACAACTCTGAGTGTCGACACTTACTACAAAATTAGGGGATTTATAAATTCACACTCACTTCAAAAAACGAGTGTGAACTTTGTGAGCCAAGGATGTGGGAATTATTGTGAGGATAACAGCTAGAACAAGGGACACAATTACATTTTTTTTTTATTAATTGCTGGGTGGCAGCATAACTACAGGGATAGCTCAGGATAACTAAAGCCATACTCTTAGATTTAAACATTGTCTTAAAAGTAAACAGGAGTAAACTGACTAAAACTGGGTGCAGTCTGAAAGCGAAGTGCAATGTTGTGAACATATAAAATAATAGGATCTCTGATCTATGATAGAATCTGATTATTAAGGGCTTTATATGTGAGAAGGAGAATCTTAAATTCTAATCTGGATTTACCAGAGAGTCAATAAAAGGAAGCTAAAATAGGTGATTATGATCGCTCCTGGTAATATTAATGTCACTTCAGATTTAAACCTCATAGTGTAAGATTCAGTCTGTTTCTTCAGGTAGAAAGAGATTGTAATATGAACTTGATGGATAAGTTTGTCCATTTTATAGAACATTCAAGTGTAAAGTGAAATATGCGAATGAGACACAAAAGAGTATAGGTGTTTCTTTTTTTAAAGAACCATCAGAGTAAATTCATGTCAAATTCTGGCGCGCTGACAGCCCTGAGATTTCATTACAATCTGCCGTTTCCTGCACAGAAGGCGGCCAAGGACAAGCTCCTTCGACGTCTTCATGCGAGTATGAAATAAACACTTTTTACCGAGAACCTTGAGAACTTCTCAGAGAGCCAGAAGACTTTTTTTTATGACTTTGTCCTTGTCTGAGTGGAATGTCTTTTCCTCATTGCAGAAAGCACCTGCCACATTGAGGTCAGCACCCCCAGCAGCCTCCACGCCATCAAAACCTTCGAGCAGAAACAAAGGCAAGAGAACATCCTTAGAAGAGGTTTAAAGTCCATGTACCTGTAAGGTGTTTTGGATCCAGGTTCAGAGAATCGCAGCAGTGAAACAGAGTCACACTATTCGACAAAGATGAGAGAGGAAATAAAAAAAAATAAATCTCTAATTCTCTGACATGGAGCTTTTTTCATCTTTCTATTAACAAAATTAAAGCATGGAAGACAGAACAGAAACAAATTACATTTTGCAGTGCATATGAGTGTACTAAAATTAAAATGAATTAATAACACAACTATTTATTGACATTTTACTAGGCCTTATGAGGAACATTTCCATTGAACATTGTAATGAAGGTCAGTCCAGAAGCTGCAGTCTTTGAACAGAAAGCACACACGAGATGGACAAATATTTAAGAGACTGACATTTGACTGATTTAAATCCACACTGCCTGTGTTCATTTAGGTTATTAAATTTGAGAACCTTTTCAACACCACTTTAATGAAATGTAGGAACAGATTTATTATGGACCGTTCTTAAACAGGATTTATTTGAGAATCTGACATTTTCTGGAGAAATCTGCAATCATTGAGCAACAGTGCTTATCAGCTTTAAAAATCCCTTTTAGGACATTTTACAGTGTCATTGCTTTTTACTTTTGTAATGTTTCAATTTCTTTTTCCAACACTTACCACATTTTTAAACGTGGTCGATAAGGCATCATATGCTGCTATGAAATTAGTGCAGGATTTTTCTGCATAAGCACTGCCATCACAGAAATAAAGATGAGCTTTTCCAAGGGCACTCCTACAATACCATCATCGAATGTGGCTCCAGAAACCTGATGCTGACCATCTACCCTTTCTCCTAATTGTTCTATTTCTACTAACAAAGATCTGGAATAATGACCTATCTCATTGTAAACCATATTCATACTGTGTGATGGCTCTGGCTACCCAGAAAAGTGGACGCCATCCTAGGATGAATTTAATATAAGGCTTATGTTCTACGCTCTTAAGCTTGAAGTGGACCAGCGATTTTGAATGACAGTTTTCAGTGCAAACGCCATTTGATGGATCAGAAGTCACTGTCGTACATTTTAGACTTACCCTCTGAAATTTTTCCAGATTCCAAACAGGAAAAATTACAGTGAAATAAAACTCTACTTTTTTCTACTCAGTTGTTTTGTCTAAAGTTGTTTTGTATTTTTGATTAATGACCTTCCCTGCTTTAGTGTTTGGAACTTGTAAAATCTCAAAATGGGTTGCAGGAATCTGTAGACCAAAGTTTATGTTCCTGGATGTTTGTTTCTGAAAAGCAACCTGCTATCAAAAGTGCTTAATCCAAGCTGCAGGTAATTAACCTTCCTTGCGATGGATGGATGCGTGCATACATAACGCTGGTGGCATGTTTGTAATAATTTTACCAGCAATTTTTACAGCGTTTCATCTGTGTCTCTCTCTGCTGTCAGTCAGCTGTGACGTGCTCTGAATCCGAAGCCACTGTAGTGTCACACAGAACAGAGCTGAGCGGGTTTCAACCTTTTTGCTGTTGTGATTGTCATAATGAGCAGCAACTTGAGGCTGCGGTGTGTCAGAGGTATACATTAGTATTTGGAAGAGTGAAAGCTGTTTCTGCTGTTCTCCATCTTAAATCACTGAGGATCTGAGTGAGCAGAAACCTTCTCTTTCTTTTTCTATTCGTTCATCATACCTGCCTGCCTTCCTTTTCCTTCGTCTTCTCATTGCATCTGCAGCATTCACCACTGGCATCACCAGCATCCGCTTTCTCTCATCCCACTCCGTGGTTGGATGGCGCCCCCCAGAGGTTGAAATTTCAATTTCATTTCAACTTCTCCTGCTGCAGCAGCATGGGGCACATCATGAATATTTCACCAGGCTTAACTCTGCTTAAAATATGCATTCTAATTGGGCCTAAGTGCCGCAGCTCGGCTCTAAGTAGCTTTCCTAATTTTTCCCTCCACTTTCCTCTAACTGGCACGTTTCATATGCTTCATGGCTTTTCTTAATGTTGCTTACTGATCTGGTCCCACTGCTTCTCTCTGCTGAATTTAGGTGAATTTGTGTCGTACAACATTGGGGTATAGAGGAGACAGTGATCCACCTCACTTGTGAGTTTCAAAGGTTTTGAGCTAATATCTCTTTCAGAAGCCCCCTACTATTTAAGGTAGCATTGATGATTTTTGTTGTTGTTGTTGTGATTTTTAATCAGAACAGTAAAATGAAAGGTAGCAGTTTTTGTGCTTCTTTCAAATCCATTATCTATTTATAATGATATGAGAGGAGAACTATTTAGCTTGCCTATCTGCTTCACCCAGCTCCATTTTTACTGCATTCACTTGCATTAGGGAAAGACAGGAGGTAAAAACACGTTTACTTCTTTACTCATAGATTTTTATAAACAGCCACAAGCACAAAGTTCCACTATAAACACTAGTTACCCCAGAACTACACAAATAAACACATAGGCCTATTTTTTGTCTTTTTGAGATATAAACTCTATCTGCTACTTTAAAGGGCATTATAACCTTTACAACTTATTCTTTTCATTTGTGTTATAGCTTTCAGGTAACCATAGTTACTTTCACTCACATGTCTGAAGTTGAGGAATCTGAATAAAAATGAAAACCTGATGGAAAGAAACCAAGTGCAAGCCAGCCAAGAACACAGCTGAGAGCTTCCAAAAATTACTGTGTGTAAAGCGCAAAACTCAAGAATCAGTGCATAAAACAGTCAGCCTAAAAGAAAGAAGTAATTTTATAGTCTCCAAGTAAAGTGTAAATTTATAACACAAAGCTTTGTATGGTGAGTTGTCCAGTAAGGTGGAAATGGTTTCAAAGCAGCACCTGAAGACATAAAACACCAGCACCCCACTGAAGGATTTAAATGTGATGTGTAGCATGAAGAGTCGCTTTTAAAAGCTAGAGGACCCCAAAGCAGTTCACGCTATACCCATTCACATACATATTCACACACTGATGGTGGCAAGCTATTGAATTATAACCACAGTTACCCTGGGGCAGTTTGACAGATGCGAGCCTGCCATGCACTGGTGCCACAGGGCCCAATGACGGAGCGGGGATTGTCTACCACCGTCACCACTATTGCTAAAACTAAGCTGCAAGTCTACAACGACACTAAAACACAACCTCAAGGGAAAATGTGAAGTCTATTTTTTACATAAAAGTTTACTCTTTTAAAAAAAATCTATCAATAAATCTTTTGTTTATTCCTGAATGTAGGATTGTTAAATGGTGTGTGCAGAGATGAGCTGTGCTCATTTGTATGTCTCCTTAAACAGTATATTTTAAAATATCTGCTTCTAATTGTAGCTGTCTGACAATTTAACTGTGTTAAGTATTTCTCATATCCGTTGAATCTGTGCTAGTCTATGCTATCAAGTTACTCAGTGTTTGCTCTCTCATGCAGTAATAACCTGTCTGAGCAAGGACAACCACGGTTATTCAGTAGAATGTATGTCCACATTTACATTTAGATGGTTGTGCAAATCTGTCGGACTGATCTCAAAACTAATTTTACCATCATGCTATGAAGAAAGCAAATAATCATTCATTCACTTTCTGCATCCATCTAATCCTGATCAGGGCTTTGCTCGGCTGTTTCTCTAGGTAGGCTGCACCATAAACAAAGAGCCAGCTGAGACAACCGACAATGTAAAAACACACGCAGACACACACTTGCATACCTGAAGGCACTTTCACATCACCAGTTGGCCTATAAAGCATATTGTTGAAAACTCTCGAAAGCCCACTGTACATGTGCACAGGAGGAAAGGCTGATATTGAAACAGAGACCTTCCAGCTGAGAGGCAACAGAGCTAACCCCTGTACAAAGTTACCATGTGTTACGGTGCTTGAGGATATTGAATCTGCTGGCCAGCAAATGTCAGAAATAAAGATTCCAGTAAACCGCTGGTGGTGTGAAAGAACAAACGGAATCAATGGATAAAGACAAAAACCTGACATAAGTATGGATTTATTGCACTATTATGTATAAATGTTTAATAAATATCCAGTCTATATTATGCATTACAGCCAAAACTAAACACATCCACACCTCCTGCACATAGTCTCAGCCAGTTGCACTCCAAAACCAGAAATGTAAATGTCAGTTTGGAGAATTGTTTTTTTACCTTTAAGATATTATCAGTTTAAGTCCAGTTTAAGTCTTTAAAGAAAAAAAGTGGTGTTTAGGTTTGGTGAAACATGGTTTTTAATCTCCAAGATAAGTTTAATGTACAAATTAATTCTTGCCGATTTCGTTCTAATTGAAAATAAATGAGTTAATTAGTAACGTGAGTGAAATGACTATTCAAATTGATAATTAAAGGCTATTACTTGTTTTCATTTGATCTGTTTTTCAAAGAAAAAATATCATAGCCAAAGTAATTTATTGAAAAAAGATTTTTAAAGGAAGTTGAAATTTCTCACTGACTGAATATTTGATGTCAAAATTAATTTTGTTGTTGTATGGCAACTTAGTTAAAACTTCAGTATGTAACTTACAAAAATGTGTTTTATTACATATGTTCAAGTTGTCACAGTGCAATGTGAGACAAATAATTTGTAAAAAGATCAAGCTCCTCCAAGTGCTATTGCCATCTGAAAAAAATGCTCCATTCCTGGTCATAAACAACAAATGATATCAAGGAGGAGTGTCTTAGGACTGCCAATCAAGATTGTGTGCACGCTGCTAAATGTGCCAGTGGCAAAGGAACAACTTATTGTTCCAGGAAAACCATTTATCCAACGTTCATCCTGGTCGGTTTCATCCTGGTCATGTTGCAACGTGACTCTGTTTCTGATGGAAGAGACCATAGAGAAAAAACACAGGAGCTCTTTTTCTTTTTCACAGATTGTCTCATATGAATCTGTGATAACATAGTGATAATTTTAACAACTACGTAAAGAACATATTTATGTAATAAAAGTTACATACTGCAGCTTTACATTTTAATATATGGATCAAACCTGAAGCTTGATTTTTGTCCAGTGACTCTGGACAAAATCAACATTTAAGTGTCCTAAATGTTTCAGCTGATTGTTTCTTTGTACATTTTGGCAGGAATTAGTTCGAGTAGCAGCAGAGTTTGACCATATCATAATATTTTTGAAATGTTGTGTTCCCCACAAGCCCACAGACACCTCCATACACACCTTATTTCTTCAAATACTGCACAAACAGAGGGGGTCCACTACGATTTGGAGTAGAAAGGGCCTTGCGGTCGGTTTCATCCTCGTTCGTCACCGTAGTGACCAAGCAGCTTTGATCCTCCTCTCCACTACATCTCATCCGCTCCCCCCCACTCCTCTTGCTCAGCTCTGAAACATAATGGATGACGGTGAAGCAGGCACAGTGCTTTGTTGCCATAGCGATGGCAAAAGAACTAATAACCTGGTGGCGAGCAGATAAGGCCGCGAACAGAGGCAGTGGATGGAGACACAATGGAGCACAAAGTGGGGGAGCATTATTACCGTCAGTATTCATCAATTCCATCATTATGTGTGAACCACAACGACATACCTGGAATAAAATGTCAGGAGCTGCTAAAACTGAGGATGGATTGCCATCCTGGAGGTCCAAGGCCTCAGTCAGACCACAGATGAGCACGGTTTCCTCGCTTTTTGTTTATTGAATGGGTGACATTACAATACTGACATCAAAATAGTTTCTAATGAACATTTCTCAGTTGGGGACTTTCTGAACAGTATCTGGTTAATCTCATTCCAACCCAACAATTGTTCTATTTCCAATCTTTTTTCATGTGTTTACTGTATATAGTAAACAGTTTTATGCTGTGAGAGAAGTTGTTTCACATTTTTAAGTCCACACTCTAAAATTATTCAATGTTTTTTTCTTTTTATAGTAATTTGATTGCAATATTTGGGCAAAGATTCTGTAATTTAGTGTTGGTACCTAATAAAATACAAGGCGATTTCTTAAAACGTAATGCTATGCACATTTAAGAGCTAAATCTTTTCTTTTAACTACCAAGCATCCAGAAAGTATTCACATATTTGTGTGTAAAATAAATTTTACACAATCTGGAGTAAGGCTACAACATAGCAAAATGTGGAGAGAATAAAGTGCTGTGAACTCTTTCGAGGTGCCTATATTTCAGCGCTGTAGTAAAAATTTAACATGAGGTTTCTTTTTTTTTTTTTTTCAAATAAAACTGCTTAGCAGAATAAATAGCTCTGAACCTATAGCAGCACATTCTTTAAAGGGTCAGCAGAGAATGCACTTGTCTGCTTTTGGGTAGTAGTTGAATGATGGATGCACTTTGAGGGGCTTTCCCTTCAGATGTCTTCTTGCTCCTCACTTGATGCTCTTGGAGCACTTCCAGGTTAACGGTGGAAAAACATTTCCAGGCTTTGATCTCTGCTCCTCGTCGTTGTGTTGGAGTTTGTGTTTCTGCACGCTGTGTAGAGCAGACGGAGGGAAAATCCTGCTTAACCTCTGCTTCCCACACTCAAAGCCTTTATTCTCTCACTTTGTGAATGAACTGCTGTTATGCCTTTGCTTTACTTTGGATCTTCCTGCATGCTTGGATATGTTTCAGATCTCAACATCATCAGCGTCTGAGCTTGCTGAAAGGCCTTCAGTGAGTTGTGCTCTGGGATCAATCCCTGACATTAAGTCACGATTACTAAATGGAACAACAACAAAGATACATAAAAGAGGACACATACGTTTAGATATATATGAATAAATATAAGATGCATAATTTGTTAAGTCAGAAAAGTTCAACCTCATCATACATCTTGATTCTTTCTGGGATTTTAAGCCTAAGCATCTTGCAACACTCTTCATTATACTTCACCTAAACTGCCTTTGAACTGCAGTTTAGTTCTAATGAGATGTCATTTATTTATTTAATTGTTTATTTGAACCATTCTTTTTCCAGGGTCAGACAGTTAGACAAGTTATTACTGTTGCACTTTCTTTTTACACATCCTGTATAATATATACATAATATAATATATTCTAAAACACACAAACTTTGTGTACAAGTTTGAATTCATGATACTGTAGAGCTTGCAAAGATTAACAGGTAAATGTATTGCTGGTTTCTAGGTTACGTTCAGAGCTGTGGATAGTACCATTTAGAAAATAATACAAAATAGAAAGAGCTACCAGTTAACTGTTAACAGAAATATGTATTGAATTGTTTAAAAAACGAAAGCATCAATTCCTCTTGTCAAAGGGAAGAGTGCTGACTTGATGGATGTCCAGAAGCTAGTCATCCACACCCTTTACAATGAGGGTAAGCGACATATAATTCTATATTAACAGAAAATTGAGTGGAAGGAAGAAGTGTGGTTTGGAAAAAGTGCACCAGCAACAGTGAGAACCTTGAGAACATTGTCAAGCAAAATCCATTACAGAAGAGCCACCACAAACAGATGAATATGGGCTGAACCAGAGGCATCTTACCTGGGCTGGGAGAACAGGAACTGGACACATTCAGAGTCCTCTTTATAGATGAAAGTAAATTCTGCATTTCCTTTGGAAATCAAGGATACAATATCAGGATATCAGGAGAAAGATGGAGAGAGAGACACAGAATCCACTTTGGTTAGTGTGAAGTTTCCACCATCAGTGATGGTTTGGGATGCCATGCTATCTGCTGGTGTTGGTCCACTGTGTTTAGAACAGACCAGCGATTCAGGGACCTTCAGATGATCAAATCACCCTTGGATTCAGTACACTGAACTAAACGGTTGTTCCCATCACTAGTGTGAATTGGAGAACTTCCACACCAGATTCTTGCAGTTTAACACTGAAAAGGATTGGTTCAAAAAGTCCAAAGTTCATATGGTATTTGTGCCGCTGACGAGTGCTTAGAAACTTCTGATTGTATGTACAAGAAGATATTGGGGAGTTTCACGTCATAAAGAAGAACAAGTTTACTTTGGTAAGACATTTTCATGAGAATCTTTACGGTTCTCTTTATACCTCTGTGCACTAAACTGAAAACTCAAAACATCTGAAGAAAAGGTCTCTGAAATCATGAAAACATTTTTCTATGAAACAAACCAGACATGCTGCAACGGGCCCTGCATTCATTAGGTATGAACAAAGATAAGAGGGTCCTTCACAGCCAGCACAAAGGAACCTTCAGCTCTATCCTTGTGGTTGTTTTCTTTCTGGTATTACTTTCACTGTCACTCTGCACTCAGCAGAGGGTAATAAAAAAATAAAAATATTTGAAAAGAAAAGAGTGTTGGTGAGAGGGAAATGTCAAATATTCTCTATATGGGAGGAATTACTGAGACGATGGAGTCTATTTCTGACCTCAGAGGAGATGTGAGATGAACGTTAGCGCCAAACCGCTGATGTCGCGACCCGTAATCGTCCAATCTGCCGAACAGCGAGCAGAGCGAGCGGCGAGCACTGAGCTGTTTGTTGTTGTTCAGGGTTGGAGGTCGAATGTGTGAATAATCCAGCCTTGCAAGAGCGCCAGCTTGATGGCTGATATCCAGAAGCTTCCAGCTTATATCTCTCTCACACAAGCAGAAAGAAATCATTTATGAATATGTGGATTGGCAAGAGTCTAAATATGGGTTCAAACCCAAAACAGTAAAATATGACTCCTCATCCAATATGGTTTCTATTTCTTTTCATCAAACCTATCCTCGCTGGTTTACCTGGTAAACCTTAAATAACCAGCTGTGGCAGCTTTTTCAACGTAGCGGCCCATCTTTACCATTGCTATGTACACAGAAAGACGATCACAGACCTTCTTTTCAATCGCATGAAAGGTTTTGTATGAAAAATATTACGTCATAGTCAAATTTATAATAATTCTTCACTGTTTCATCTAAAACCATCTCTTCTTGTGTTGCCAGAAAAAAATTCACTTGTTTGGCGGGGTTCACACTGGTGTGTGTGAATCCCAAAAAAACTAATCATTAAGTTATTTAAAATAAGTTCCAGTCAAACAAAAAGTAAAGCTCAATTTCTCTCAGTTATTAGGTCTGCAAAAAAGTACTCCAAGTGAATATGTGTCTCATTATGCATATGATGGTAATTCAATAGAAAATAGGATCTTCTACATACAAAATATATACTTTCATTAAATGTGTAAAAAAAAAATTTTTTTCACACTTTTTTACCTTGGATTTGTTAAGTATAAATTATTTATATAAACACTGTTGTCAGCGCTTTAAACGTGCTGGATGTTATTTATCATGGTGAGAATCATTACAGGATGTAAACCTACTCAACCATTTTATACTCTTTGGTTAACTGGCCTTCACTGTCCGCACATAAACTGCTGCTTTGGGATATTTTTATTTTTACATCATTAAAAGCTTTTCACCACCATCTGACTGTTTATAGAGTGCATCACCTAAACAAATAAATTACAGTTTCAATTACATGATTTTATTAAATTCACTGTTCTTTCAGTATGTAGACAAATTGGAATAAAGGCCTTTTTGTTTTTGGACAACTGATTGGAATCACATATTTTCTAGGCAAGTACTTCCACAATCAAGTAACTGTGCTACCATCAGTTGTTATTAAAGCACTACATTTGTGAAAATAACTTAAAAAACTATTTGAAACCTTTAAAGTGGCTTCTGTCTCTTTAAGAAGCTCCTATTCTTCAGCACACTCCCCCTTCAGCACATTTTCACAGCACTGCTCCTGTTTACAACCATTCGTAGGAGCATTGGACTGAGAAGTAGCTCACACGAGAAGCTCAGCAGACACAGTTCCACCAGATGTTTGCTAATAGATGTTGCCACAAGCAGAGCAGGGGGACGGGGGGGAAATGCGATCTGTGGAACTGCTGCGCGGACTCTGAGGCTGCGCGTTGTATGAGCAACCATATGTTCACCCTTGAATGGCTGCCATAGGAGATTCAATGATTTTTTAGACATGCATGAAAGAATCAAGACAACTCTCCTGATATGTTTTTGATGGGACAATAATGTTGTAACATAGTATAATTTATGTCATGTTGTAATGTTATTGTAATATGCGATTATTCATAGTGATGAGATATGATGAAAATGCTAAACTGCAATGTCATAATTAATTTTATTGTGTATCATTATGTCCCATTCCCATAAAATGTGATTTTGGTTCTTGTTTACTTTTTGTTTCATTTCAGTTTTGACTGAATTTGCCTGTTTTACTTAAGTCAATTCCCAAACCAAACATGCATTTTTGCAGGAACTTCCAACACATTTCTGGCCTGGAATTCCTGCTAGAAGAAGTTAGAATTTCTTTACCTGCACTGAATCGTGTGCCGAGCCTGACACTACGACTCATGGCGT
Organism: Xiphophorus maculatus; assembly: GCF_002775205.1. Classification (NCBI taxonomy): domain Eukaryota; kingdom Metazoa; phylum Chordata; class Actinopteri; order Cyprinodontiformes; family Poeciliidae; genus Xiphophorus; species Xiphophorus maculatus. The sequence continues at coordinate 12,326,092 of NC_036465.1, read as the reverse complement.
GCATACTGTAGATGATGCTTCTCAGAAATCACAGTAGCAACAATTATGTTCAGTGTAATTTCACTTCAGGAGGCCTTGAAGCTCATCATCAGCACTGAACAAACTCACAGCCCAGCTAAATGATATGCTGACTATTTTCTGAAAACACAATTTAAAAAAAAATGCTACGCTGTTCCACCTCTCTGCCTCAGCATTTTTTTTTTTTACAGCATCTCCCCGCGCTGCTCTTCCTTCCATCTGTGAAAACATCTGGAAATCTCTGGAAATATTTAACAACCTTTACAATGAAAAGGGAGCATTTATTTTAGCGAATGTCTGAGCCAGGAACTAATGAAAAGATTCCCTGGCTTTGGCATTTGAGACAGCGCATTAAAAGCAAGAGAGAAAACGGGAGCTTTCGGTCCTGCTGTTTGTTCGGAGTATCAAAGAGGTGCAGACTTTCCTTTTCTTTCTCTCTCTCTGCTCTCATTTAGACTCATCTGATGTGAGTATGGTACTTACACATGTAACTATCCAAATTCAATTTTCTGTGGATATTTCTAAGTAGTGCATGCATTAAAAAACTGTATTTGCACATACACGAGCTACACTGAATTGCATGAAAAGAGTAACTCCTCCTGTCGAGCTTATTACCCTTACGCCTGGGCTCGAGAAGGGAGCAATTAATCATATTTTTGCTTTGGGTTAGAATACTGATTTCCTTCTCTGCACAAAGGAAATGTAATATTATCAGAGCTGGAAATTCATCCAGCAGTAGGTACAGTTTAGCTCTAAGGCTTTCTGCTCCCTGTCGAGTCGAGTGCCATAAAATGATGTGAGGGGAGCTGGAAGACCGAACGACTGCTGCTCAGCTGGGTGCTGGAAATGAACTGTCTGTCTCTCCATCTTTAGTTAATATGTTCTGTTACCAAGGGGCATTTTCAAAATGACTCCTGGCAACTACGTTCACCTGGTTGAGATTGCTTGACAGTAGCATGGGTGGAGTCCTAATGGAAAGAAGCGATCAGCACAGAAGGTGGAGAATTTTGCTCCATGCATCATTAACAGATATAGGTGTATTCTCTTTCTTAAAGTTATTCATTGAGTCGTCTCCCCGCAAGTAAAATCCGTTCATTTATCTAAATAGTGTCCATGCAGCATCGCAGTAAAATCTGATTCTTAAAATGTGTTGTACAGGTGCTCGATAAATGAGATAATAGACTAACGTATCAATGATAAGTTAGTCTATTTCACCTGAAAAAGTCCAACTTGTTTAAGATATAAATTGATTACACAGAAAAATTATGTTCTGAGTGTGCTGTATCTCAACTAAAGTTGATTTAAAGGAAAAGGTGTTGTAGTTGAAGGTGAACAAGCTATAGATGAGGCTTTCAGAGACTGATCAAGAATTTGGAGATGAACCAGACATGGACTGCAGCTTCAGCTGGTGCTTTAGCGTCCACCAAACACAGACATATTCAAGATATGGTCTACAACTGTTGTATTTCTTGTGAAAAAGGAATCCTCTAAAAATGTATCTTTAGATACTTTTTGTCATGCTTCTGTAAGTATTTGGAAGACAACAAAGGAATCATTTATTTCTGTATCATTTGAAAGATGCAGCTGGAATGTTAAATATCTTCTAAAATACTTATAATAGTAGTTAACCTTTAACCAATTATTTATTATAAAAGATTGTGTGTTGCAGATTGTTTGACAAAGGTAATAGTTAACAGAAAAAAGTATTTATGAAATATTTATATTCATGCATCAAAGCTTATGACTCTAAATTTGTTAGTTTAAAAAAAAGTATCAAATTACACACTGTGACTTGACTTGTCAGTTCCAAACATATCAAGAATGCTTAGTTGTGATTGATTTAATAAATACAGGATTCTGAATGATTTATTGCAGTATTTGACCTGGCAATCAGTGATCCAACCCAGTTCTGATCTCTGACAGATTGGGGAACCTCTAACCTGACTGGCAATAGCTGTGTGCAGAGATGTAAAGAGGTGCTACATAGATGTAGAATATGAGCTTAGAGTTTTGGAGAGAACAAAGATCATGCACATTTAGCAAGGACTGAAAGTGGAAACAATTGGCGCAGGTGCTTCCATAGAAGTATTATATGGAGTTTGTTTCAGAACTAAAAATGTTGTGACCACAAACTAAAGTTTGTTGTTCAGAAACCAACATGACAGGTAAGACAGATGCAAAGGTGTGTGTATAATTGACTATTTTTGTGTTGCTTAGTCACAGATCCTCAGGGTCGCTTGTCTTTGACAGCATCAGAGCTAACTTTTTATCCGCTGCTTTTAATTACCTCTTTAATTTGCAGTTTGATGATCAAGGCACCCTTCTGAAATTAGAGGAACCTTGAAAAGTTCTCACCTTTTTTCATTTCAAACTCTATTAGGAGCTTATTAAAATTCCAGTTCTCAATGGTGAATGCTTTTTAGCCATTAGTGTGATGTCACATCAACTCTCAGCAGCTTGATTATTGTGTGATGTGCCCTTGTCTCTGTTCTGCGAGCGTTCACTGAAAAGGCGCTCCGTCGCTTCAAAACAGGATATGAAAATATACAAAGCCAGGTTTTTATTCCCATGTTTATCACCTTGAGTCTGGATAAGCAGAAGATGAAAACATATAAAGCAGAAAAACAAAAAAGAAAAAAAAAAACCGAAGCAAAAACACCCAGCTGCATCTCTCAATTCTTTCAATTCGTTCCCAGTGAAAGGCTCAGTTGTTGTTCTTCCTCTGTTGAATCAGTTTTCTGACACTCGATCATTTTTGCTTGTATCATTTCCAAAACACATGGGGAGAAAATAGCTTCCCATTCCAGGAAAAGGAAAAAAGTAGGATATGAGATTTTTAAGTTTATTTGCAAAGTTCAAGCCAGAGCCAATTTTCAAAGAGCATCACAGAAAAGTTTAACCACACGGAGAGAGAGAAACTAGCTAAATTAGTTTACACCCAGTGTTTTTCAGCTGCAGGACACAAACTGTGGTTTCTGCTGTGGGAACAAAGAACTCCTTTCTCAGCTTGGCAGTGGAGTAATTAATGAGCAGAGGTTGACAAAATGTGGGTTTTCAACTGCCTTAATTTGCAACATTTGCCTTCACGGTCCCAACTCTTTTTAACTGTTGTTTTCTATCAGTTTTTAATATAACCTAACATGTTTTCTAATGCTGTTTAGTTCAAATGTACATCTTACTAAAATTAGCTTGTGATTTCTGCCTCAGGCTGTTCATGGGCTAAAAAGAGAAATGTCACAAAAACCCTGAAGCCAGACAGATTTTACATTGAAATTCACATTTTTTTTTTTTTTTTTTTTTACAGAAAGACCACACATTTTTATCTGTAAAAGGAACACAGAATGCAATTTGCTGGGATTTACATATTTCCACTCAGAAAGCTCAGATTTTTTTTTCTGTCTTCATCCCCTGTCTTTATCTCACACCTGTCCTGAATATGTGAACAGCACATCTACTCATTGTGTTAATTATGTCTCTATGTTGCTTGTGTTTGTTACTTGTTCCTGTCTTGGTTCTTGATATTTGAGTTTTAACTGAGTAATAACTACATTTGGATCAACTTTGACATGACTGAATGCCTGATCATTGTTCCTATTGGCATGGCCCACAAATCTCACAACAATTTGACTGTTATTTATTTCATTTAGGGATCAGTCACTGTCTCCATACTGTCAATAAGCTGCTGTTTATGTGACACTGAAATTATTTGGTTTGAAAGGGAGCAAAGATTTGCTTTATTTCCAGACTGTTATGAGGATACAATAATTATCTGAGCGTGTAGAAAGGTGCAGCATCACAAAGAGGAAGGACTTAGCAAGACAATGTCAAACTGTAAGCTGTTAAGGTAAAAAAAAAAAAAGAAGGGCGTCCCTGATACCTTTAAAATGTATGAATACTTCTTTAAGTGTCAGTTTAAGGAGGATAGGTATATATGGAAAATAAGCTATGACTCAGTGGTTTAGATAAATACGACCATTTGGGTCAGACCGGTGTGTGTCTCTGCCCCCACACACCACTAGGCAAAGAGAGAAGATGGCTCTCCCAGTGCATATTGTTCTGAACAGTGCCCAGACAATAAACAATGATAATGAAGTGTATCAATGGAGTATCTATTTAGAACACCCACCACTAATGTCATACCATGGACTGTGCTATGTATCAGTGACGAATTTATTTAGGGCAGGAAATAACTGTGAAACTAACAGAGTATGTTTATCTCATCTGGCGTCTGATGTATGTAACTCAGATCTAAATGTTAAATCAGGGCCTTTTCCAGCCTGGGACAGGTTCTTGCCTGACTTGTACTATCGCTCTGATGTTGTGAAGTGGAATTAGCTGACTCGTGTCTCTTTCCTTAGAAAGAACACAAAGTTTTTAAAACTTTAACAGTTGCCAACACACAATGTGATGACTAAAGTAGAACGTTGAATACATTAGACTTTTTTCAACCAACATTTTTTGTCAGGAAAAATGTTTAATCTAGACTTGAAGTTTTTTTTTTCTCTGCTGCATCTCAAACAGGAAAATTCTTCAAAAAGGATGAAGCAAAAATTTTCTTTCCAAAGAAGCTTTATGCTCACAAACACATTTGGTTGACTTTATGGTCTGACTGCAGACTTTCAGAGTTGTTCTCAGTGTGTAATATGTCTCCATCCCTCAGCAGTTTCTTCATTTGAAGTCAAGAGCCCAACTATTTCATAGTCCTGCAATTTCAGACCGCACATTGTCATCCATAGAGGCCACTGCAAATCCATTAAAGCAGATCATTTTAAAACATAGAGTTCCTATACAAAGTAGCTTTTATTTTGTATAGGAACACTATGTTTTAAAATGATCTGCTTTGAGAAATAATAGATTGCTGTATCGTTATTCATTAATTTTTTTTAATGTTTGGTTTTATAGTTTTAAAATATACCAATATATACATTGTAACAAGTATGTTAAGTAAATAAAGGGGCAGTATTGGTATAGTGCCATTCTATATCACAGTAAAGTAACTATGTTGCCTTCAGTTTTTATAAAAATGCTGTATCAAACATAAGATGAACGAAATTTTACTATGCCATTTGACACTTCACATCTTTTTAAAAGTATGTAGGAAACGACAAAGAGAAACACCCTTTGTGTGCTTTGCTTCTATTCAGTAGTGTACAGTTAAACTCTATCAGGCTTCTTCATTAGTCACTTTGATATGTTTCATGTCTACATTGATGTCTTGAGTGTTTTTATCGCTAAACAGTTTTTTATTACAAAGATCAAAGTCATATTTCTGATTCCAGTTTTATATCTGCTTATATATCTCAGTTTTGAGGTTCTGCCTGAGCTCCCAAGAGAAAATTGCTTTGGGAATAAAGCACATGAACATATTCTGTAATAAGTTTTTCCTGGCTTATTGCAGTGGGAAAAATGTTCTAGTCTGATGTTTATACACACTCTTTCTAGTAGTTACGACAAAATGTGATGCCCATCCTCTGATTATCTGCAGCCATTTATCTTTTCTTCTGTATTTAAACAGAAGCCCTTAACTGTTTATCCTTTATTTGCCTTCTGAAATCAGAAAAGTCACAAAGAAAAAAAAAAGACATTTTCAACAAAAAGATGTATTTATCCCAGAGGGATGAGATATCTAAATGCCAATGACTGGAACTTATGTCTCTAACTCAAAGAGAAGTTAAAAGAGCATAGAAACAAATGATTCATTGATGTTAAATGTGGCTTTAGCCAGCGGTGAGTTGAAGATGAGTCGTTGCTGACCAAACATCTTTTTCAGATGCGAGCTGCACAGTGAGACCATTAAGAGCTTTATCTACGAGGAGTGAAAACCATAAACTCAGTGAGGGTTGCAGAGATTGATGTCATTGAGTTTTTTTCCTCCTCTTTCTTTCCTTTTTTGTCTTTTGGTTTTTCGGCTGACAGCAGCAGTTTGTCTCCATACTGAGCGGAGAAAGCTGGAGCAGTAATGGACCTAGCTCCCAGTCCGACTGCTGCTGGCTTGCATCAACGGATCATCATGTCAGGCAGTTTCTACTCCATCAAGCTTGACTGCCAATCCAGAACAAAAACAGTTGGATGTGCCAATTAAAGTCCCTGTTTCAGCTCCTTCTGTCTTCTCAAAGATGTGTTGTACCTCAAAGAGAAAGCCACATTAATCCATTTAGTCACATTCCAGGGTTACACCTGGAAGAGGCAGCAAAAAAAAAGACATTCTGAGTTTCTAAGATTGGAAGAGATATTTAGATTTCTCTTTCATTCTTTATGCAATAACAGTGTCTTTATGTATTATCCACCTTTATTCGATTTACTGGATCAAAACACTCTGTTATTCTCTCATCTCCGGCTGATCTGACGACGCACACTTCTGATCAAACTTTTAACTGTCTGATCAAAAGTGCTTTAAAGGTTTCTGGCGTCGTTTTGACGAGCACATGTTAAGAATTCTTTTTATGACTTTATTTTAGTTTTTTTTTTTCATATGAAGAACTCAAGGGGTTGAAATCCTAAGGGATCAGGACAACAGTAAGAAACTGATTATGTACATCCCAACGACTTGACTGCAGGCAGTCCAACTCACAGATTTATCCCAGCATTTCAAGAAGGAAACTTCTCTCAGGAGATGAATACATTAATCAGTGCTGCCATTCAAACCCAAGGAGGGGTAACTTACTGAACCACAAAGAATTGCTTTAATCAAACCACTTCATGTTACAAACATCTAGTAGGGACTTACTCACCATGTTTGTAGTTATGTGCTGCCATTAACTTTGCGTTATGTCCGTCTTATAGAGAGCTTTCTACAAAACATACTGGTGGCTTGGTGTTTCTGCCTACAACATGCTCTTGATTGTTTTTCCCCTAGGAAGTAGACCAGGCCCAGCTTTTCCAGGATTTTGCTGTGTCTGTTTCCTCTTCTCTTAACATTTAGTATGTCACAGTGGATGTTTGCTCCTACTGGCTCTCATAAATAAAAACAGGCAAACGGTGGAGGGTGGGTTTCTCACTCATCTCTGGATTTATAAGTTTAGACATCTATCATGTATCATATGATACTCTTACATCCCTTTCCAGTTCTCAGACTGATTTATGTCATTGGAGTATTGCAGCACAGCAGTAAAGCCCAGCTGTACTGTTATTTGTTCACTGTGGAAACGTACTGTCTGTTGAGAAGTACGTTTTAAGTCAGATTTTCTTGTGGATCATATAGGTTAAGAATTTTAGTTTAGCAGTGGCTGGTTGCATGAATGTTAAAATGTATGCATGTGCATCGACTGTAAAGGAAATGTATGATTTCCCACCTTTATGTTAAGAAGAAGGAACCTGGAGGAAGAAAAAGCTGCTATTGCTTCTAAAACAATAAATATTAAAATCAGCTTAGACTCTTGAGTTCTCATGAAAATGCCCACTGTATTTAAAAAAAAATTAGCTGTATAAATCTATGTTGCTTGTGTGATTAATTGCTGACAAAATACATAGATCTTTAACTAATGCAGGATCACATCAATCAGTATCTAAGGTCTTGATATGTTTTGCATAACTGCACATAGATGAAAAGGTTTCTTGAATCAATCAGATCCAAGCAAATTTGTCATGCATGTAATTTAATACAGTAGTCTACAATAGGTTATAATGCCAGGTATTAATTTGCTGTCAGTTTAAAATCTGAGAATGTGGACACAAGGTATAAATAAGTAAACAGGATCACAAGTAACAGAATCTGATCTGTTGAGATGTCAAAAATAATGGATTCATTTTTATTGACATCTCATTATCTCTGTTAAATGTTTTTTCCAAAAATTATGTTAACATGAGACTTCAACACCATAAAAAATATTTTGTAAAGCCATAACAATCTGAAAACCTTCAAACCTGCACAATTATGTTTTGTTTTTCAGACTTAAAGCTTTTATAATTAGTCCCTTAGGTTTTTCTATGCTATAACTGTCGCTGTTTTTATTTTTTAAAGAGTGGATTATTATGAAGAATTCCCCAAAGTTTTGGATCCATCTATAACAGAGGTCCTCAAATCCAGGGCTGGTGTCCTGTAGCTTTTAGATGTGTCCCTTGTCCAACACAGGCTGAATTAATTCCGCAGTTGCAGGGAAGCTCTCCAGATATATTCAATATTTATTTTATTTTATTCTGGAGTAACCTCACAACATTGGAAGCTCAAAACACTGTCCTGAGCCGTATGCAACGAAATTTCGTTCTGTATACACCCTGTGCATGCAAAATGACAATAAAGTCAGTCTAAGTCTAAGTCAGATTCCTTCTAATAACCTCATTAATTAACTCAGGTGTTAAAGCAGATATATATATATAGAAGCTGCAGGACACCAGTCCTCAAGGACTGGAGTTGAGGACCCCTGATCTACAATCTAACACTAAAATTTTGCTGTCACCATTTTCTGCCATCAAAGCTTTTTTGAGCTTCTTATTTCATGTGTTGAGACTCAAGGTATCCAAAAAATGTGGACACTCACAGGAGAACTGGTTGAACTGTCCCTACCTGAAACACACAATACATTTAAATCATGTGTTTTAATCATTAACATGGGAAGGAGAAGCTTCCCATGTGTTTGGGTATCTCATCTTTGATGCAGCTGAGCTTTTTAAAAGTAAATAGATTTACGGGACCTGACCTGTTCAACGTGGACCTGATTATCCTGAAAACTCGCCTCTTTTCAGCTCTTGCTGTAACATAGGCGACAGGAGGACACTTTTATTCCATAATAAAGCTTTTCATGCCTCATAATTGCCTCTCATTACCTCGGCATTTATCTGCCTCCCGTCTCCTTAGCGGGATAAGAATCAATCAGCGGCCGCTCGTCTTTGCGGTGTCGCTGCTGCTGCTGCAGCCGTTGGGGGGGAAGTGGCGAGCGTTTGTGGGTCGAGGAGTGGATTAGGGACGCCACCCGGAGCTGCTGTGATGACACCATACAATCCTAATGGGCTTCTTCACGCCCTGCTCACCTAATCACCCATATCAACTGCTGTCACAGAAGAGCCAGAGCCACTTATTTATTTGATTTCTCCCACATTAAATTATATAGGATTTAGAAAACGGATTAAATTTTTACACTTGTAAGAAGCCTTAGCTACTTAATTATGGCTGAAAATAATAGTGCAATTATTTTTGCTGAGGCTGAGAATGGATTTTTATGGCCTTGGAGTATTTAGTTAATTATAATGTTTCTCTCTGAAGTCTAATTTCTGCTCAGAAACTTTTCATGATGATTTGAAGGTTGTTTTTCTCACTCTGTCTGCTGTGACTATGAGGACATTGTTTTGCAGTTTGTTATTTATCAGTGCTACTGCTATCAGTGACACAGCTCATCATTCACTGGCATATTGTTCTAGCAAACAATGGGTCTGTGTTTACAACAGTACAGTTCAGAAATCTGATTTCCTGATCAATTGCCTAGATGGTTTTGTCTTCTGCACAATGACTTGTGATGAGATTGTGACAAGCCAAGAGTGGCACAATTCAGTTCAATTCAATTCAAATTCAACCTGAAAATACTTTATTGATCCCAAAGGGAACATAAATAATGTTATCACTCATATTTATTCAAGGTTCTTCAGAGTTATTGGAGGACTGTGGATGGGAAGAATCTCCTGTAGCTGTTTGTATTACTGTAGCTCTGAAGAAGCCTCCGACTGAAGACACTTTTTCACTATGAAGCAGTTTAATGCAAATTATGCTCACACAATTTTCTTGACTTTATGAAAAAGCCTTCTTTGCACCATCATCTCCAGAAGTTCCACAGTAGTCCCCAGAACAGAACCGGACTTCTTTATCAGGGTGTTTGGTCTTTTGTGTTCCCAACTCTGATGCTTCGGCTCCAACAGATGATGCCAGGCAAGATTAAACTCTCTCTTGTATCCAGCAAATCATACAGATGGGTAGAGGAAGTAAATATGTGGATTTTACTGCTCTCTTTGTTGCATTTTTTGACCCATGTATGAATGAAAAGGTATGATCTGTTGATTAATATTATCACTGTTGTGATTGCTCAATATGCTACTCAGGGTTTTTGGAAGAATGCTGAACCTGAGACTGAATTGAAACCTAGGAAAAGTGGAAAATATATTTAGAAAATGTAAAGTATGGGGACGTTTCGACCTGCGATAAATTGTTGGCTTGGGATCCTAAAAGCTGCATTTTGACTGGAGCCAGCAGCCACTGGTCTGCTGATGGACCAATTTTCAATTGAACTATAGAGTGGGCTGTGGCAGTCACAGCCTATTTCATTGTGCATGGCTTCCAAAATGGAAATGCCATTCTTGCACTGTATTTAGTTAATCATACCTGAGGTTTCTACTTAGAAACTAAGCATTTTCTACTGTTGAAATAGCCTCTACCTCCTCATAAGTCCTGGTGTGCCTTCTGGGCTCAGGTATACACTAGGAATGTATACCATGAATCAATTTGGATCAAGCCATGGACGCATATTTGAGTGCACTAGTAGAACAGCTATGAAAAGATGCCATTTTGAATATTGAATATGCATCATATTGCAAACTTCCCTGTGCCTTATCCATGCCCTGAATGCTTCTTTAATTTTTCATGTCTATTTAGATATTACAGCAAGCAGCAAAGATGTTCCAGTATTTTTGTTTTTTTGTGTGTGAAAGCCTTTGAGATATGCAAATACACAGATAGCCAGGTGTGGACAAAGAGTCTTTTTTTCCTTAGGCATATATATATATATTTTTGAAAATCAAGTTTTCTCTTTTAAACTACAAAACAACAATGCAACTCAGAAAATCCAAATGTTTTAAAATACTTAAATTTATTTTTCCATGCCTATTCTTTCCTGGAAACTATAAGATAAATAAATAAATTCCATATTTTTTCTGTTTTTTTTTTTTTAAATCTGCTTGAAAATCTGAGGATCTGCCATCACTACTCAGGTACATTGAATATGTCTAGAAACCAAAGGGCTAAGGAAAGGTGTAGGCTGGGACTTTAACAAGCAGCTTACGACTGAATCAACTTACTTGTTCCATAAAAAGTACTGTCATAATGAAAGGATTCCTTTCAAAGTAGGGTCTAGAAAAACCTGATGTCAGCTTGAACCCAATAGTTCAATAATCTAATTACACTCTATTTACACATCTTGTTTGGGATTTTCTCTTGTGCAAAAACAATGTTAGAATAGCTATAAAAAAAAGCACACCAGTGACAATCTGCTGATGTGTACGGTGATGTAAAGAGTTGGGGGCAGGGGGTGAAAAAAACAAAAACAACAACAACTCAGTACAACTTTAATCTGCAGCCTGGATGTAAACACCTGCAGGGGAGTCAGACAGGGAGTACAGAGGGTCTGGAATCTGATTCCATGTGTCCTGTGAATGTTGATTCAGGCTGCTTTTTCATGGGCCAGGAGGGCGCTTGTTTCCCACGAGATGCACTTGGTTGTATGGAGAGATGTTGTTGTTTGAGTTGGATACAAATCAAAGAAAAAGACCTCCAGCTCTTCTCTGACTGACAGCTTAAAGAAAGAAATAACTAAAGTGTATAGGTAGAGGAAGACACCCTCCCGGCACTTCAGATTCAGACAAGTTTTCCCACAAACTTTTCTTAATATTGTCTCACAAATTAAATCCATTCGTTGATGCAGAGAAAACAAATGGGAGCGCGGTGTCTTTGTCAAAGGTAAAAACTGAAAATCTGGATCTTCTGCATTCTCGGTCATGCCTGTCACGTAGCAGCTGGAGCATCATTCTCCATCTTGTTTGTCCTGGTGATATCCCGCTCTACATGGCTGATCCTCGGCACTCAGGTGAAAAGTTTCCTTCGTTAGTCACAGTTGGTTTTACTGTTCCGTAGCAAGATGGAAGGACAGGAGGAAGACTGGCTTCGCTGAAAAAGACTGAGATCCCCATGATTACGAAAAACATGTTCCCTGGAGAGGCCTTCCTAATAATGTCGTAATAAGATTATCAAATTAAAATTTACATTAAATACTATACATTTGACAACAATTATTTGAGTACTGAAAGTAATTAGATGTACAAGGTCTGATTGTGTCACACTAATTAAAAAAACTCTGTCACCTTTTGGCTTAAAATGTTAAATTGCAAGGATAAGATTTTACTACAGTTACTATAAGAAGCATCTTAGCGATTTATCTGAAAGTTTGTTTTTTAATCATACCACATTTAACTGCAGTAATTGTTAGAAACAAGAATTGGGTGAAGAAATCAAGATTTCATGTGGATTTTCTAGTGTTTAGTCCTCAAGCAGGACTAAAACTATTTAATGAAATCCTGTTGAAACCATAAGTCAGCATACACCAAGAAAAGATGCATACACTTTCCTCACTGTCTGAAGAAAAACCCAACTTTTATTGTTTTATGTCAGAATTATCAAAATTAGTTCAATTAGCAAAATACAACAACAATGACAAAAAGAATATGTCAGAGATTTGAATATTAATGTTTCCAAAATTGGAACTTATAATGACCAGCTTCTATTGAATAAAAAAGATAGATCTTTTTCAACTACAAGGTAAAGCCAAGATGATGATGTCATGGCTTTGAAAATTTTCTGATAGGTTAACTGACACATTTGAAGTAATCAGAAGCACACCTGTGGATATATTTTAAAGCCATGTGTGGAAAATACAAGGGCACTTTATTGTTGGTCACAATAAAAAAAATAAAAAAAGATCAGCCAAAACATCAGCAAGGTGCCCAACAAGTTTCCCCTTAGGGCTGATAAAGCTTACTTGACTTTACTTGAATTGTGGCGCTGCAGAAGTCTGGTTCATCCTTGGGAATAATCTCCAGATGCTAGAAGGTTCTGAGTTCATCTGTTCAAACTATTTTACACAAGTATAAATATGATAGAAATATCCAATCATTAGTCTGAGAAAGCAAATTCTGTGTCTTACTTGAAAGCCAATGCAGTGTTTTTCTCGTGTTACCTGATAGATAAATGTTCAAGATAGGGAAAGCTACAGATAACACTGCACTGTTTTAAAAAAAAAGCAATCATCAGTGTTGTTCTTTTTCTCTGCTCATGATCTGATACACATTACTGATTTGCCACTCTTTATTTGGTCAACCAGATTGGAAGGTGTGAATTTACCCTTTAGTTGAAAAAGGAAGATTTGGAAAGAGCTTTTCTTGTTTGTTCATTCTCTTCATTGAATGCAACTGCTGTGCGGTTGCACAGTTAGTATGGTGTTCTCAAATTTGACAGTCTTACCGTGGCTACTAAAAAAAAAGTTAATAATAATAATACTTCCTGCCTCTGTGGCTGTCCGTGTGAGTAATATTCAGTCGAGTATGATAGTGTTTATTTTGAACAGGATTCTGTCTCGTTTGGTGCCCTCTCTGTGGAGATGTAAAGAAAGGCTTCACTGTGGACAGTTAGTTTCTTTTAGATAATGTCACATTTGACAACATATGTGTGAGAAGATTGATAGAAAACAAAGTTCTTCAAAGCAAAATTGGAAGAAATGTGCATATTTCTCCCTCTACCGTGGAGAATATCATAAAATCATTCAAGCAACCGGGAGGAATTTCAGAGCACACCTAAGATGGACACCCATGATTTCTAATCCCTTTAGATGGCACTGCATCAAGAATCCTCATTCATCAATAATTGAAAGAAACACTTGGGCAAAGGAGTAACAGAAAAGAACTCTTGTGTTAACCTTGTCCACTTGGCCAGGCTCAGTGGCAGTTGGGATGCACCAACATTTTTCTACAGCCAAACATTACAGCCTGGCTAAAATGCCAGCTTTTGTGGTGCAAAAAAAGACATTTATAAATAATTTCAAAACTTTTTCCTTAAATAATACTTAATATATTTTGTATTATTCCATTAAAAATACATTTAGAAGAGGTAAAAGTATAATTAAAAAAAAAGCTTGATTAATCTGATAAGCTTTACTGACTTTCTCTTAAATTGATTTTTGGTTTTAAAATCCTAACATTTTTGAGGGTCCCCATAATTGAGCTCCTCTCCTATCGCTCTTATTCTCTTCAGTCCTTATCACCACACCTTCATCATGGCAGCTTCCATTCAGTGGTCTTCTTCTCATTCAATCTAAAATAATGTCTCTTACATATGGCTTACTTCTAATTATGTAGAAACTAATTAAAACAGGACGTCACAATTCTAAGGAGACACAAACTTGGCAGAGAAGCATGCAACATCCGATCGCTTTTTTTGTGGTGCTGCATCCTGTCAGGTGGACACACATTTTTTCTTAGTCATTTACGGTAATTATTGTGTTCATTTCCATGTGATGGTGGCCTATTATATGAGCAATTTGTACAGCAGGTATAAAAAGCCACAAGTGTCACAATTTAGTCATTTAAAAATCCCAAAAAGTGATATTTACATATGTTAAATATTTTTAAAACTGGACATGCATACATCAAATGAGTTAATAAATTTTCATTTTAAATGAATAATAAATATATAATTTTTATTATATCAGTTCTTGTCATTATATGTAATTTACCTCTTGGTCTTGTGCTTGCAAAACATAATAAATATATATTTCCACAATGCACAGCTATAAACTGAGAACAATGTGTTTGTTACTATACCAACAGTCTACCTGCTGATGAGCTATATTGTGTGAGTGGAACGTCTTTCTGGTGGAGTCATTGTGTCTCTCCACCAGGTGCCAGGTTCCCTCTGGTGTTCACAGGCAAACGCCAGCCAAGGGTCCAGAGGGGTTTGGTGTTAATCCTTCTGTGTGTCCCAAACTGATCCGATGCCATGGCATCACAGAGGGCTTCAGCCACGCATAAACAATCTAAATTGAAGCATGATGCATTTAGGCATGCCAGCGTGTGAGATTATTAGGTCGCCATCTTTGTTAGAAATGTGCCCCTGCTTTGTCGAATAGAAAAACGACCAGCCTACAAATTCACAGTGACTAAGGCTTAAAACTGTGAGGAAAATAATTCTGTTGTAATTGAAAAAAATATATAAACTGACTTCTTGTGCTTCTATTCTTTTCTAAGTTTTGATCAAGATCCTTTTAGAATGTTAAAAGGAAAGCACTAATAGGGAAATTGATTCATTTCAGATATTTTCCAACCCTCAGTTGTCAGGTGAGTTTAGATTTTGGAGGACGTGGTAACAATCTGCTTCTCCACGTCCTGAATATGAGCATCGGCCTGAAAGTCAGAAAGAAAACCTGAACAAGGGGAAGGTAGGCTGCATTCACCATTCCCTCCTGCTTTTTTTTTTTATTTTTTATTTTTTTTTATGAGTTGGGGGTTGAGGACTAGTTTAGCAGCAGCTCATCACTCTGTATGTGTGGATTGGCTAAAACACTATTAGACCTCTGAGGGGGAAACAGGATGTATCAATCTACAGAAACAGGGTCGCTGCAGCCAAGTGATGGGACCGGTGGCCTGGACCCGTTGACAGGTCAATTATTCCTGCAGCTGAATTACAGCATATAATATCATCCCCAGCAGAGGGAGCGGAGATGGAAACACCCTGCGGATAAAATCTGCCACTTGCTATATATTGACTCAACACTCCTGCACTGTTTCCAAATGGTAAAATCAAAGTTCACTCTTGGATATACCATCTGACACCATGTTGCTGCCTGTGACGAATAGCCACTGAGAACTCATAATTTAGTTCCTTTATTTTACAGAATTGGACTTACAACAGAGAGGTGACTGGTCTGCAGAACTACTTCAGGTATGAGGGTCAAAGGTTGTGAGGAGTTATTCAGAAGAAAAAATTTTTTACAAGTAACAGAGAGATAAAAAAAAATCCCAGTCAATTCAGGTGTACAAGAGTAGAAACAGCAATCCTCCCACAGGCTCTTAAGTTAATTCCAGACTATTGATATGAAGAAGAGTTGAATAAATAAATGAATAAAACATGTTTAATATTTTATTTAGCATGTGTGGATTATATACTTTTGCCTAAATGTTGTTGATTTTTATAGACGTGCCTTTTTTTTCCCTCTAAATGTCCACAGTCTTTCACCTTTTCAAGACCTATAACACAGATCATAGATCGGAAAGGGAAACCTAGAAATCACTTTCTACAGCAACAGTCTGAAGCTCATTCTACGAGGGTCCAAGGATGTTCCCAGACTGAAACAGATACTGTATATAGTACCTCCAATGAGTTCTGGCTTTGCCAGGGGGTCTCCTATGTGTGATGTTGCCAGAAACACTAAAGTTTGTGAAAGTAAACTGCTCAGGCACTTTGAGAAAACTCACTGTCTGTTGTCTCATCTTTTCCCACCTACAGTTTGAGGAGTTGAGCTTGGTTTCTCAGGTGAAGAGGAGCTGCAGGCAGCCATATAGGGGCCAGATGGGAGACGAGCTGCTGACCAATGAGTGCACAGATGCTTCAGGCAGGAGTATTATTGTCTGACTTTGACATGACTGAAATAACTTTTTCTCATGATGAAATGTGCTTTTTAAAGTCTTGTAAACAGTTTTGTTTAGGTTCAAAATATCTAAACAAAATTGTCTACATTGAATTTCCTGTAGCGCAGTGTTTCTCAGATCTGGGATGCTGTCCTGAAAAACGAAGGACAGTTTTTCAGGACAGCACAGTACAGTAAAGCATGCGCTTTAAGATCAGAACTAAGTTGAGTTGTTATTGTCAGGCCTCTGAAGAACATAATGACCAGCAGCTTCACTCCATATCAGAGGCGTTGGATCCATCTGAATCCTGATGACACAGGTTGGGAAGCACTTCTACAACTCTGTTCTTTAGTCTGAATGCTGTCGGACTGCTTTTCCCAAAGGACAAAAGAATACATAATGACATATGTGTAAATATACTCATTACCTGGGGCCAAACATGCAGGCTGTCACAGAAACGAACTATGGTAATCATATTTCATGCAACTCCGACCTGACACGCTGCATCTCAAGCGTTTTTAAAAGTAGCGAAGAAGAAAAAAAACTCATGCTTCACTGACCCATTTATTTTTTAATGCAGTTATTCCCCACCATCATGGGCACAGATGAAGATTAATGGCATGAAATATAGTGGAAATAAAAGGAAATTATAAAGCCAACTACAATAAGTGTGTTTGTGTTTACGACACACACAATAAAATAGATCCTGTCTCCAAAACACTTTTCTTTATTACTATGCATGATAACAAATCTTGTTTAAACACAACTAAAATTGTGGGATGTTGAACTAAAACTGGCATTTTATGGCTTAAATCCTTGCAAGAAATGGCCACATTCAACCAAAGCAGCATTATATTAAAGTTTAGACACTGGCATGCAAATATGTTATCTTTATGTATCAGGATCTGGATGAAAACAAAAACCTTCACAACTTTGGAGGAGTAAATCAAACTCTGTTAGCACCATGGCTTGTAAAAGTACATATACTGCCTGAGTTTTAAGTGCAAGCTTAAATTTTATTGAGATTTTATAAATTACGTCCATATCAAAGTAGTGCATAATTATAAAAAGTGGAGGAAATAAAAATGCATGTTTTTTCACAGATTAAAGTGTGACATGTACTTACAGTACATTCATCCTCCTTTACTCAGGGGTAGTGCTGCAGGAGAAGTATCAAAGTGCAGACATGAAGTCAAAAGCAGCATAACGATAAAAGAATCTAATAAAGAAATATCACAAAGTCAACTTAGGAACACAGAGACCATGATATAAAACCAGTGTGCAAACAACAGAAGAAACTAGCATAGAACGATCAGAACCAATTGATGACATGGAAACCAAGTGAGCCCAATCAGGCTGGCCCAATGACCGAGGGAATCCACATTGAAACACTGGAGGGTGGCCCACTGACTGCAGAAACACACAGAAGAGCTCTGCAACATGGATCAGAAACCTGAATACTGCTGGAACCGACAAATGAGTCTTGTAGGAACGACCTGAAAACCATTGGAGGAACTCGTGAAGGAGCAATGGGGAATGGTTTCATCAATGAAGGAGCTTTGGAGGTGAAACTGGAGATTGCAGGAATCAAAATCAGAACTCTGGACGATGATGATGAGATCTTTCCTGGAGTAGACTGAATCCCTCACAGGTACCCCCAGGGAGGTCAGCGACCCTAAGTTGAGAGCTAGGAGAAATTTCTTGAAAAAAAGAGGAACAGGAACAAGAACCTGAGAGCAGGGTGAGTCATGTTCTTGAAGAAAGCAACTTGAGAGTGAGAAGTCCAAGGACATTTGGTCCACTGCTTATAGCTCACTTTCTATAGATGAACCATCTGGGTGGCCAATGAATGCACAACGAACAAAAGAGATCCATGACAAGCAATCTCAAAGCTCCAAGAACTGCAGCCTGCCAGGAATAACCCTATAATGGATTTGGGAAAATTATATCACAAATTATTAAGATTATTTTTTTCAGCAGAGTTGGTGAAGATGAGCAGCTGTTGAAGCTCAGGTCGAATGGAACCATCTTCTGGGAAAGAAAACAGGGGTACTCAGTGTGTGTTTATGTAGAATCTAAATGAGCTTGTTCCCACAGGAGGCAGTGCTGTGCCAATTTTTCCTTTTGGGAAAACGTTCATGAAAAGTTGGAAGGACAGAAGATGGAGGCAGGGAGATGAAAGGAGAGCAATTTTGCCTTCTTGTAGCCACTGAATCATCAAAGAGAGAGCCTGCGCGTTGAAGCAGTTTGTCTGGAAACAGCAGCAGTGCACTCTTTGCTTTTATTACTGTAATAGGAAGAAACGATGCACAGACACTGACCCTCTCCCTCCAAGAGACCCTGTGTTTCCCACAATCCACTGAAGTATCCATTCTGACTCGCAGCAGCCCAAATCTCCTGAACTCTGGGCTCCCATTGTGTGTGGGGAAAACAAAATAAGGGAGAACTCTTCCTCTGGGGACACAGCTGTGGACCTAGCAGGAGCAGCTGGGGCCGGATTAACACTGGTAGTTACCATAATTATTATTATTGGACACACAGAGCTGCTCCTCTTCCTGGGTGACATCCTTATTGTGGAGTCTGTCCCAGTAGCTGATCATCACTATTCTTCTAACGTCCTAAGAAGACTGCTTTGTTCACTCTATCTGTTATACATCTAGACATTGATATTAACCAAAGTTAAAAGAAAATGGTATTCACGATGAGGTAATTGGTCAACCAGTTTTGGCTGACCACAGAGATAGGAGAGACCAGATGTGGAAGGATAAAAAGGAAAGAAAATGTTTCTTCACTTGTGTCACTGCTTACTGTAAAAACATAAATAAAATGAAATTCAGGCACTATATGACTGACTTAAAATGAAGGGTTTTTTTTGTCAGAAAAAACACATCAAAAGAGACCAAATAGTAAATTTTTTCATGAAATAGATCAGCTTTCTTCTGACGTTTGTCTAAACGGTTTAGGAAGATGCATTTTAATCTCACTGTCAGATATTAATCCTGACTTAATCTTTTCTTCAACAAAGTCTTTAAATACAACTTAGATGCATGAAGGTATTACAAATTTTTCAAGTTAAAGTAATGACTGAAACAAAATGACAAACTCGGTGTAAAACATCCCACAGTCATTGTAAATGTTACTGAATTTCAAGTGGACCCCTTTTTCCCCCCCGCCGCTTCTCGTGGTGAAAATAGCCTCAGAGTTAGTTTCAAGTGGGGTTACCTGAAGAAAGATGCTCCTGTGTCCTTTCAGACAGCACAGTAATGAGAAAGCATCATTTCATTAAGGGTGATGCACGTCTCACTTCCTGCTCCACAGCATCACAAACATTTGCCTCAGGCTTCAGAAACCACTCTGTCCATTTATAAAGCTCTTCCCACCACTTGCCCTGCCGCCTCTGACATTTGAATTGGAGATAACTTTTATTATTGTGGCAAACACGATGCGTTAAGGGTAAATATTGCAGGTTGAGGTTGCAGAGGGAGCAACTTGTTTTACAAAGTGACGCCTGGAGGTGCTTCTGCGCCTCACAAAATGCAATGCATCTTCAAAAGAGAAGCTTTTCAAACTTTTAAAAGCAGTGCCACCAACCCTGGTTAATTTGTAATAATGTGTATTCATGTTTTGGTGTGTGTAAAAGCGTAAGCTATTTGCTTGCTAACCACTTGGAAGTGTAAAAACCCTGTCTAACTTTTCAAAGTTGTGGTGTTAAAAAAGAGACAGAGCTGTGATATAATGCATTGAGGAGAACTTTGATGTGGAGTTTGAGGACAGAGACACCTGTATGGCTGTAGAGACATTAAACAGGTTTTGCTGGAGCACAGAAGCCAAATTTTGGCATAACTGCAATGCTAAACAATTTTTTAATTTTACACAGCTACTATCTACCCCTTAATGTGATGATTTCCGTTTTTCCACACCAGTAATCACCCTCCTCTGACTTTCGTTTTTTTTTTTTTTTTAAATTTAGTTGACAGATCAGTGTTGTGAAAAAAGTAAACTTGCATACTTCTCTAATCAGTGTCAGAGGGCAGGGAGAGGAACACAGCTAATAGTATAATAACATCAATACATAAAGATATTAAATAAAACTTTATTCCAAAACAATGAGGCCTTGCAACAGAGGCAGAGGACTGAGGACTCATCTTTTGTGCAAAAATGTGTTTACGTTTCAGCTAGATGACTAAGAAAGTAAAACAGGTACTCACTCTTCTGCTATGGCTAGTTTTCTGCTACTTAAACCCTTGAAATCTTAGTGGGGTTTCTTAATGACTTCTGGTCATTGACATCAGTTTTGTGAGAGTGCTAGCACAGAGTCAGATAATCCCTAAATAAAGCTTTGATCTCATCACGGACAGTGCCTTGCTGTGTGTTCACACCTCGGCTGGTTGAATCCTGTTGGTTCAGGCAGTTGGAGCAAATAACAGTTTCATGCACTCCAACCACTTCCTCCTACTGTGTGTTGTGGCCAAAACATTGTCTTTTTTTATTTACTTGGAAGATGTACTGATGTTAAAGGCCAGGTGCCATCTGCCATGTTGCTTTCCATTTAACTCAGTTTTTATCCACCCGCCATCCCAATTGCTGTTTCCTCAGAGTCGGTGGGAGGTTCGATAGAGTTTTACAGACTGTAGTAAAACCTTGTGGCCCTGATTCTTCACTCAATCTGACAGCAGTGCAAGCCATCAGCAAACACTTGCCGCTGATGCAGCATCGTCACTTGCAGTGCTTCGAGCATCCTGACTGTCAAAAGCTCGGCCGCTGCTAGCAGGGTGACATTTCAGAGGCCAGGGAGCAGCCATGAGGGTCAGAAATAGAAAAAGGGAAGCTCCAAGGAGGAATAAGGAGGGAAAGGAAAGGAAATGTCAGGCTGAGGTCTGGGACTACAGAGCCGCAGGATGTCCTGGGGGATGTAGAGGAAAGAGTTGGCAAAGAATACAGGGAAATTTCTGTTTGTATGACAGTTTGTGAAATCATATTTATGCATGTTGTGTGTCCACTGTCAGTCAAATGTTTTGCATCTACAGCTAGAAAAAAGCCAGTATTGCCCTAGATTAGCTGTAGTACTGGATGGTGATAGGAACCAGAAATGGAAAGGAAAATGTTTTATTTAATTATTTTTATTTTTTCAAAATAACTATGTATTCCTATATGCAGATGTGTAAAAGGCTTTCTGTGTTTTTATTCTATATTCTCAGGACTGTGAACTCAAGAACCTTAATCTGAGACAGCTCACTCACAGAGGAACCAAATCTGGATTGAAATACATCTCAGTGTTCAGCAGAGGTTTCAGTCAAAACGTAAGTAAGATCCTGTTAACCTCAGTCGAAATAAATGACATGCTTCAATACGTTTCTGCCAGGGCACCTCTGTGTACAGGTGCATTGTAAGAAATTAAAAAAAATATTGAGAAGTTGGATATCCTTGGATTACAACTTTGAATTTAACTACTGGAAAGAGGCAGGAAAAAGTTGGTTTACTGAAAAGTAGGCCAATTGTACATGTAACCCGCAATTAGTAAAGGACTTTTACTTTTGCGGGCCCACTTCCTGCGCAGTTAAAGATCCTCACCTGTTTCCACTGTGATTGTGGTTTGCTGTTGGCGTCTTCCTTAAGAATTCCTCCAAAAATCTTTAAATCTATTGATTTGATTGCTGGGTGAGTTTATTTGTTAACAGTATTACCTTTTTATGTGGTACTTCTGCTCGATTGCTCATTGGAGCATTGTTTTATTAGAATCACTGGCATTGTTTACCTGGACCGTCACCGGGATTCTGTCGGTGCTGATTGTGGCTCAGTACGCCCCACTCTCTTCAACAAGGTAACTTGTTGCTGAATTTTGTGCCTGTTCTGACACCTTTACATTGATGCTGAGGCACTGAAGTTTAAGATAAAATTGATCAGAACAGAATGTAGCTACACTTAAGTTGATATTGCGCAGTATATGTATTTATTTATTTATTTATTTATTTTCCTTCCCTCACTCTGCTTGAGTATTTGATGGTTAATTTATTTTATTTTTCTTGATTGATATTTTGGAAGTGCACTTTAACTTTAAATTGATTAGTTGAAATATGATAGTTTTGTTTTATTTAAATTATGGTTAATTTAACCTGTTTGAAATGTTTATTTAATTATTAGGAATCTAATTATTGCATTTGCATTTAGTATGCATAAACTAGATGTTTAAATTTAATAATTATTTCCTTTGTATTATATTTGTACATAATTGTTTTTGATCAAACACTTAATGGGTTTTCTGACCTTTTAGGTCGGGTTTTTTTTCTCCCCCTGTTGGATCAGATCCTCATCTGGATCGAAAGATGGCGAGCTAGGAATGGACTATGGACTTTATGATTTGGAAATCAATTTATTCTGAGTCAATTCTCATGTGTTGTTGTAACTGTATGTGTTTTTTTTTATTATTCAAATCACTTAATATATATTCAACAAAACTAAAAGCACTGCCTCTTGTTTTTTCACACCTCAGGCTCCTTAAAGGCCACTCTTCTGATGCTGCTTTTGTAGCCGCAGTTAGATGCTTAGCCCATAACTGTTACATACACTACAGTATCTCCACTCAATATTTAGTCCAGGTTTACTGCATCAGTACTGACAGGTAATCATTCTCCTTTTCTGCTAATGTGGACTAATGCTTGTCTTCATTGTTTGCCGTGGTGTTTTTCACATTTCTCTTGAAAATAATCCATCTATTCCCAAAGGGATGATTTACTGTACTACAAGCACAGTGAAACTAGGGGCCATTGAAACAGATATTTGTATTGAGCAGGGTGGACAGGTGCCAAATGCTCATCAAATCAAAATAATTACAAATCTTACTAGAAAATTGATGCAAAAAATCCTGTTAATGCTTGTGTACCTTTCTCTATCCCACGTTTCCTTTAGTTCAACTCTCCATTATTTTTGCATAGAGCCAGTTTTATTTCCAATGGTACAGGCCTCCAAGAGGTTTGTAGTTTTGCATGCTCGTGTCTGATTTATTACTAGAAGATCATATTTATAAACATCACACATCTCAGTTCAGTTTCACAATACTAATTGTTTTCTTAACATTTCCCCTAATTTTAACTCCTTAGTCAGTTCTTGTGAGAAGAAAATAAAATGTCTTTGTTTACAGCATACTGTCACTGTTACAATTTAGAGTATTTATTTTATTCTGTTTCACAGCTTTGAGCATGAAATGTATGAGCAGGACATTCGAGACATGCATTTCCAGCTCCTCATAGCAATTTACTGAACAACATATTAAAAATGTGTCATTTAGCTCAACAGCAATCCCATTTGAAATTAATTTGAACACAGTATTAACTAAAAATGCAAAAAACAAAAAAAAATTGTCACTTTATGGCACTCACATTAAATCCCCACTGTTGGGTTGTATACGTTGGACCTGGGCCTTCAGAGAGAGTTTATTGATTTTTATCCACTATCATGATGTTGCAAATACACAATCCACCATACTATACAAAATAATGCCACATAATGAGGGCTGAGGTCCTGTTCAGGTCTGATTGAATTTGAAGCGTCCCACTCATTCAGATCTGGTATTTAAGAGCATCCTGACAAAGAATGTCTGCCTGGTCAAAGTCAGGTGGACTCTGAAGTCGAATAATAAATGAAGAAAAGTCCTATCTCTCTGCATATTTTTTAAATGTGCAAACTGTGGTGCATTTCATGTCAAGATGACTCTTTTTAAAAATACCTCGAGCACTGTGTGTCAGGCAGGAGAGCTTTCTGTACAACATTAAGCGCCTGTTCATGTCACAGACACAACTCAAGTGGTGGGGAAGCTGACTACGTGGGAAATATCAGCTGCCAGTCGTCCAACTTCTGACCTTTTCTGGAATTCTGCCTGAGAGCAAGCAGAGGACACACTACCTGTATGTTACCAACCCACCTAAAAGTGGAAACATACAAGCATTATAAAGATGGAAATGTGTTGCCTTCATAAAAACTTTTATACATTTTGATTTCTGAACATTCTATTGTGATAAGTCAAAACTGCAGACAGGCCAGACCAGCAGTCATATCCTTTTCTTTTTTAGTTACACCTTTGGAATTTGAACACAATCTGGCTTTTCTTTGTCTTGGTCATTGTTGTAGATTTCGCATTGAGATTTGCCAAGGAGATTGGTTGAGTCCCATATCATCACAGGTTTTGGGTTGTTTTGCTAACTACAGGCCGGATGCTCAATTCCTTTCAACTTAGCTGGGAAAAGCAGATGTATTTCTCCCCCTATGATCTGTTTTTTTCCCTCCAGGTCAAAACTTATTTCAAGCAATACTACCCCAACTGAGCAGCTGCTTTCCCTGCATGTTATCCATGTGGTCACATTCAAAATAGATGTAATAAATTTATATTTGTTATTTGACAAAATACATTAAAATATTAAGAAAAAAAACTTTATAAAATTGTGCCTTTTACAATGTATTCAGTATTTTTCATGAACAAAATCACACAGCATGTTTTTGAGATTTGCATTGCAGTAATGCAAATCTCAAAACGACACCATTATTAAATGGTGTCATTTTATCATGTCAGTTTTCTTCATCATGTCAGATTTCTTCAGCAGGAACTGAAAAATAATTTCGAAATTAGAAAACACCTGAAGCTTTGAGCAACCCTTTGTCAAATAGGAATGATTGTGACTGAAGGACAGTAATCAGATTTTTTTATCTAACCAACTTTTGGTGGAACTAGCTCAACAAAATCTGCTCTCTTTCAGACTGGTACCCTGACATGGCTGGACTTCTTCCTGCAGCATAGGTGGTTTCTATCTTTCTTTAAGACCTGAACGCCTTTCCTGAGGTGCTTTGTGTTTTCTCTGAGCTCACAATATAACTCCTCCCTTCTCGCTGACTAGCACACAGAATATCGGCGGGCCGAGCTAATCGATGCTTAGACTCTGTGATTTATAGTGTTTGCTGAAATCAGCAGTATGAACTGCTTCACATCGGCAAGGGGATTCTCACTCCGCTTTTCCCCTATCATAGCACGCTGCTCGCTGTTTGAAATTGGATCTCTGTATGAGGCTTCCAGGAAGTTTTCATCTGGGTTTTAGCCGCACCTCACGGCTCTCTCCTCAAAACCTACACTGCTAATGGAGACAAATGTTTCATTGGATCCTGGGAGAGTTCTCTAATTGGAGGAGAGGAAACAGAGAAACAAGAAAGATGCTTTATGAAGGATGTTGAATGTGTGAATTACAAAAATCCACAAGTCAAAAATAGAAATAAGCACAATACTTGCATAAATTATTGAACATAGGTTTTTATTTTTGGATTTTGAGTTAAAACTTTACTTCAGTAGACAAAACACCTCAACTGTGAAATTCTTATTTAGTTTGTCCAGGACAACTGTCTAACGTAGCTTTTCCAGTTCAGTTTGCAGAAAATCTTTTAAATTATACTTATGTCTTGGTGCACAAGTTTGAATTTATTGTGATTTCCTCTGATCCACACTAACATAATCAAACTTATTAAAACAGACTATACATACAACAAATATAGTTATTTTGGTTAGTGTTCATTGTACAGGTAGTGAACAAGAAAAGCCCTAATATTGGTCCACGTGTGGCACAGGTATCAAGACCTTAAAGATGCGGGCTCTGACTTCTGACTCCATCCTCAGGCAGTTTTGATTGGATAGTGCTTCTCTTTCCTGTCACATTTCCAGATTTGACTCTGGAAGTGAAGTCAGTAAGTTTTTTATACCTTGTGTTGTCACAGAGACAGTGGTTGGTAAGCTCTGTGTACTCATTCCTGAATGCATTGGTTTGTCTCGAGACCATCAACAAATTCTGAAATCAATAGCTTCCAGGTAATCCCAAGACTGCAAATCAATGCTAAATTGTTTCACTATATTACTGAGACACATCCATTTTCATTAGATTTTTGTTGACATGACATCTTACTTTCATATTGTTAAGAGAAATTGTGGATTTTTCTTCAATGTGATCAAAAGATTGTACTTTATGTTATTTACCAATAGTGCTACTGGTGCATTCCGTAAAATGAATGGAATAGTGAAGAAAAAGGACTAGCTCTGAAAATCATTGACTCTATACAAGTAACTGTATGTGGTGGGGATTCAACGTTCAATAGCTACTTATGCTTAAAGCTCTTTGAACTGCCTTGTCGGTGAAATGTCTTGTATAGATCAACATGAAATGACTTGACTGAATTTTGACTCTGTGAACTGGAGACCATGCAGAATAAATGAAATTATGAGAACAGAAAACATATAAGGGATAAACTGAATATTGGATTTATCAAAACCTTTGTGGTAGTAATAGTTTTAACATAATAAAAACATATAGAAGTGATTTAGAAACTGAGAAACAGGTAAGTGAACCCATTCTAACCCCAGGCTAACTTTTCAGGTATATAAAAGTTGAGGCTGTTAGCGCTGCAAAGATGAAGTGATAAATCATGTCAACAATAAGCAGAATTTGACATTTATGTAGTATCACAATGCTCCTATTAAAAGTGCTGAGTGAAAACAGGAACTAAATGAATCATAATGTGATGACGAAGGCAGGTAGTGAACTCGGTTCAAACAGGGTAGCACACTGCAATGGTTAAAAAAATCCCTTCCTCTCAAACACCAAATACATTCAGCCACTTCCTCGAAAACTGTTCAAGTCAGCAGAAAAAAAAGAGAAAAAAAAACACTTCAAGCTGTCATCATGTCTGCAAAACCTTCTAAATCTGCATTCAGTTAGAAAGCAGCCCTGCAGCAAAGTGTCAGGCAGCAGCTTCATCAAGCTCCAACAGAACAGTCTTACAATGGACACACAAGCTCACGCACACCTACATACACACACAAAGCCGTACATCAGCAAGCTCTGTCAATGAGCTCAGAATGAAGGAAGCTGACTGAACCCATTTAAGTAACTGAAGCATTAAATAACAACGCAAATTAAACCAAGATGGAAGTTCAGCAATTATTATTACACATTTTCCTGCCTCAGATCTTGGAACACACACTCTACTGCCACTCAGTTTGTGCTTGGAAAGCAGCTGATTGACAGATCTTCTGCTACAAACAAAAAAAATAATAATCCAATGAAGGTCAGAGGTAGTGTGAAATTTTAAAGTTAACATTTTGGTCTTTATCAGTCTGGTCAACAACTTTGAATAAAATATTTTTACGTAGCATTTATTCAAAACAAATTTCATCTCATAACTTTACAAAGCAAAGACATTAATCCATTTAGAGTGGATTAAAATGAAATTTGTGTACATCCTAAGTCTATCTTGGCAATGAAACAATGCGGTCATGTTTATATTATCATGTCAATTCGTAAAAAAAACAAGTTTTCTTTCTGATGAATGCCTATAAAGTAATGGCTCAACCTGACTAAGCAGGTGGTGACAGTGGACACTTAATTGCACTGTGATGTTAACTTTTGCAGCAACGACCACCAGAGCATGCATGTGACAGACGTGGAAAGGAAAACTCCAGTTTTAACAGGAAGAAGTGTCTAGCAGAAACCAGCTTTGAGTGACTCTGGACAAAACCGAGAACTCAGTGATGGACATTAAATGTATTTTGGCTGAGGAAAACCTTGAAAACCCCAGGATGACCTAGAAAATGTTGGTGTGGACAGGATGGATGGATGGATGGATGGATGGATGGATGGATGGATGGATGGATCTAGTAAAGATTGTGTAAATTCAGCTTTTATCCATATGATCATTAAAGCAGAGCTTTTTGACAACTCAATAAACCTTGTTTTTAGCTAGCAAATAAGGTAACACCTCCTTTAAACTTAGTCACACATGTTTAAGCAAATAAATTACATCTCAGCTAATTAAAATAAGTTATATGACACAAGTTAAATAAGTTATATGTTGTATGAATGAATGCGAGTGTCTGGGAATGAGTGTGCGACCTTAAACTTAAGTGTCCTTCCATTATGTATCATTGCTAGTAATTGCAACTATTTTATGCCAAATGTTGCCAAGCATGGCACAACCAGTAATTAGGTTTGGGAAGCAGACCTGTTAACACATGGTGCCTAATTGGTTTGGAAGTGGAATAGATTTTATTCCACTTACTAAACGAAATAATTATTTATTAATTGGTTACTGTATTAACTCAGTTTGTCTTTTTTTAACAGAGAAACAAATGTTTGCTGAACTGAAACAGTTAGGTGAAACAAAAAAGCAAAAACAGAAGAAATTGGTAAGAGAGCAAATATGAAAGTATCTTTATTAAACTCGTATGTCAAATTCCAATACTTTCTGAAGTTAATTTAAGGGTTGTTTTGATGTTTGATTTTCTTTATCCTCAAAAATTAAATGAAACTTTTCACAAAAGAGAAATTCTGCTGCTTCCTAATCCTTGTTGTCTGTTGGTGTATTAGACCATTTTTTTACTGACTTTCTTTTTGTGCTGCTTTGGTTATCCACCATGTGTGCATGTTTTCATTATATACATTATCGCTCTTCCTCTTGCTCTAAAAGTTAATTTCCCTTTGGAATAAAATGAACCTTTATAATAACTGGAGGTATTTGGGTACATTTTTCTTCTACTGTGCACAGTGTCTGTGCAAAGACGTTAGAGAACCTCCACTATTGAAGTTATTGCATTTTCTTTCAGAGTCTGTTCCAGGCTCCCAGACTGAAGCTGCCTCATTTTGTGTCCTTGAGCAGATTAATGTGTTAAACTCTCCTCCAGCTTTGCAATTAAAAATATAGAAAATCTTCCAGAATCATCCCCTGTCTCTTGCATTTTCTGCTCCCATCTTCCTTGCTCTGGAAAAGCTGGCCTCACCCTTCCGTTCCTCTCACCTCCCTGATATTCCCATCTCAGTGTTCGCAGTCACACTGGGATAATTGTGCACCTATAATGGAGAAATTAGTCGGCCCTGAAATGAGCTTGTCGCTCTCTCTCTGGCTCTGTGCTCTCAGAGAGCCCGAACGCCACTGCTTGTCTCGCTCTGCCACATCGAGCCCTGACGAGCTGCAGAGGAGGAGGAAGAGGAGGAGGGTTTACTGCTGCCAGGCATCCTCAACGAATCAGCTTTCACTCCCTCCTGTCCTCGTCAGTCCTTTGCTTCTGCCTCTTATTACAGTACCACTTTAATGTCACACCGCAGGTGTTTTATGGAAAAATAAAGTGGAATAAAACTATAGTGCCTGTGCTGGTTTTTAGATTTGCTTCTGGGAAGATCCATCAACCATGCTGAGCCTTGAATCATCATTTCCACCTAAACAATTACTTGGATATCTCTTTAATTGCAAATTTTCCATATGTTTAGCTTTTTACTTAGACTGTCCAAAACAGGTCCGTATTTCAAACTGAAAGTCTCACAGTTTTACCAGCTTTGACATGTGACTAACTTTGCCCCAAATCATTAAGGCTTGCAGATATTCTTTTCTACAAGAACCGTTGAAACTGCAGCATTTTGACCGTGATGATGTCTGGACTGGACCATTGCAGTACTTTATACATAACTCAGGTGTTTTTGCTTCTTTTACAGGTGTTCTTTTGTCAATTTGCATCTGTGTTTGGAATCACTGTGCAGTTAATGATCATGCTTGGGTCAAGCCTCTGCTGTCAGACAGATGGCCTCATTTCTGACTCTCGAATGTAAGATCAGTAACACAACCCAATTGGTCCACAACAATGAATGATCACCTGACAAAAATAAAAGTTCACTCTGTGGCTTTAAAAGTTTCCATTGTCATTTTGCCCTCATTTTCAATTAAATTCTTCTTTTGGTATAAAAAGACATCCCTTCTCCTTCGTGTGAATATTTTCTGCTTTGTGTATAAGCTTCAGAACAAAGCCTACAGCCCTATCAGAAAGAGAGTATAGAAACTTACGACAGTTTGATGCTCAGGCCTGCAGGAAAGTGCAGATACTGAGTGTTCAGAACGACGAGGCTGCTGCTGGGATACTTGCTGATTGAGAGCTTCAAACATGCAGGGAAAGTGGTGAAAACGAGAGTTTAGCCCAACAGCCGTGCTTTATATCTTTTTAATTAAGTTTCTCTTTCTAATGTGAGATCGACGGCAGTGATAATTGCAAAGCTGACACACACACAAGGTTTGTTTTTTCTTTTGGTTGTTTTTGTTCACTAAAATGAGGATTTTTCAGTAATATTGTGCTAATTAAAATTTGCCAGAGGACAAAAAATATAATCTGTTAAAGCACAAAGAGTCCACCTCACAAGTTGAAAAACAGTAGAATCAGCAAGTGTATGCATGAATGCTGAATGTTCTCCTAAAGAAAACACAGAACATAAGAAGCTTCTGGTACTGTTTCTGATTCTGCACAAAAACATTCCGATAAACTCCTGGTTTTTGGTGCCCCTTTCAAAACAGTCAAAAGTAATATCTAAATATTCCTCTTGTAGAAAATGAGTTTGATTATTACTTTGAATTAGTTCATTAACATTTTTTATATAATTTTAATTCTGCTTTGATAATCAAAAAGCCGAAAGAAAGTTTTGTACTCAAACTCCACTGAGTTTGAATTCAACAACATTTTGTTTTCTTTTCGGCAAAAAGTCTCAAAAGACCATAAGTGATAGTAAGGTTCCCAGAAGTGAGAGAAACTCATTTAAAACTCAGTCAAGATGTTTAATTAGACAACTCAAGTCCCATAACGATTTAGGAAAAAAACATGAATAAAAGCAAAATGCAATTACTTGCCATTGATTTAAAGTCCTCTATAAAGTTACAAAAGAAAAGAAACCAACTTTAATCAGATTTTTGAAAAGTATGAACTTGGGTATCAGTAAATACCAGCAAAATTGGTTAAATATACTGAAATGGGCTCTACATCATTTTACTAATGAGGTTAATAAGCAAGAAGTCAATAATGTGAAGAAAACTTTGGTGGAGTGCAGAACTCTCAAGTAAAGAAGGAGATTTTTGTCTTTGTGTTAGAAGTTAAAAAAGTCTGAGAAGAAATGTTTATCTAACATTCAGTCCATTTTCTTCCATTTAGAGTAGCAACTATTTTGCCTCTCTTCATATTTCTATTGCAGAGACCAACCGCCCAAAATCTCTTTCAGTAATCCAAAGCCTATATTGCATGAGAGCATGTGAGGGTTGGAGCACAGATAGACAGAGTAGC
This sequence comes from Xiphophorus maculatus, assembly GCF_002775205.1. Classification (NCBI taxonomy): domain Eukaryota; kingdom Metazoa; phylum Chordata; class Actinopteri; order Cyprinodontiformes; family Poeciliidae; genus Xiphophorus; species Xiphophorus maculatus. Next base: position 12,294,588 of record NC_036465.1, on the reverse strand, counting down.
ATCAGAGAGCATCATCTTTCTTGTCTGCCCTTTGTTCTTCATAGCAAAGTCCTCTCATTAACACAGATCAAGTCCTAATCCATCCACTTCCTGCTCCATCCTACCATTATTTACAGTTAAATACAAAGATGAGATGCTTTTCCACCGATGCTGAATTAGATTTTGGGTCCATTTTTGTTAGGTCATTCTACGAACTAGATGAAGATTCTTTGATTTGTGCCATTCTAACCTAGCGCTAGATGTATTTAATAATGTTGTTGTGCCAGAAAGTGAACTTTCACTGCAGTTCCAAATCTTTGACAGGATCTAGGTTTTTTCCAGAATTATCTCCTTTCATCCTCCCATCAGCTCTGACAAGTTTTCCTTATACTGCTGAAAAAGAAAAATCCCCGTCGTCATCCACACCATGTTTTACAATGGGGATTGTGTTTTCAGAACATGTACTTGTAAGTTGGAAAGTTGAATTTTGTTCTCATATGATCGAAGAAACTATAAGGCTTGTCGCAAATTGCAAATAGGATTTCTTATTGCTTCTTTCAACTCTTCCATTAGGAGGAAGTGTTGTTTTCCTAGGTTTTCATAGTGCTGTTTACTCAGCAACAGTGGTGAGAACAGCTAACTAAAAAGTTCATTGTGCTAACCCTTAAACACAGAGCATAAGCATTTGTTTTGCTAATTTAAAGCACTACACCAACACTGTATTTTGTGGAAGGCAAGGCTAACATGCTAAATTGCTAATTTTAAATTATATTAATCTGCTCCATAATGACTGCAACCTTTGAGCACTAGTTTAATCATAACATTAGAATTTACATGTTCTATAATTTCCTGATATTGTATTCATGATTATGTCTTGTTCTCAACTGTCTGTGTTTTATTTTGTTTGTGTATGTTTATTGTTTGAAATAAAGTTATTGGAAAAAACTGAGAGAGAACTTGAGGAGTGGAAATGGAACTACTGAGTAAACAGTATTCACCCCCTTCAAAATAATTAAAATTTAAAAGTAATTTTAAAAGTACTTGAATTCATAATAGCTAATTACCAAAACTTCAACAGAGACATTGATATCACATATTCAACTTTAAATTTACAAAGCAGCCAAGTAAATTAGCACTTTTGAATTTATCAGTTTTTTTTTTCTGTACATATCACTGTTTATTACTGCAGTCACAGGTTTTTCTATAATTTATGGTATAAATATAAATCATAGAAAAACCTTCATGATCTAGAGTGGCTTTTTAGTATGGCCCTGATGGATGGGAATATTCTGCCATTCATGGTTGTATCATTTTCTTCAGACATAACAGGACATGATTCAGTATTCAGGCCACATTCAGTATTTCAAAACAGCTTAACTTCTCACTAACACGGGCTGGGTGTAGCATTGACCCTTTGAAATAATAACCATTCAAAAACTAAAAGTATATACAACTCAAATAATCTTGTGTCTAGAATGTGTCAGTTTTACAATGCAAAGATAGGTTACATATTTTCTAAACTGTACAAAATCGATTGTAGCAGACTTCTGATCAATTTATTATTTCAATCACTGAAATTATAAACATCTGTTTCAGCATCCATGCTCCTCTGGAGCTGCTGCCATCTGTGAACACAGTGACTTGTGTGCAGGTGGAGCTCTTGAACGTCTCCAGCCTGATGTTTGGGCTGACAACAAGACACTGACAGTTAAGAAAAGGCAAATTTAAAGAGCTTCTGATTGCTTTCAAGACAGAAGCTGCTGTCTATCTGAAAGCAGAGGAGCCTTTGTCTTCAATCACACAGAAGAAGACGGCGCTCGGCGTGAAAAGAAACCCTGAAGAGGGTTTTCAGCGGAAGCAGAAAGACCTCTCAAGTTTCCTTTTTTCATCATGACTGAAGTCAGACAGTGAAAGCCCAATCAGAGCCGCAGGGTTACAGAATAGCTCCAATATAAAAGAGTGATCTCTAACAACAGTTTGTGCTGATGGCTTTGATTGAGACACACGAAGACACAAACACGCAGCTGTTGGGATGCGTTCTCGCCCACTTCCTGTTTGTCTTTGCAGTTTAAAGCCTCTTTTTCTCAAGTTAGGGTCTATTCAGCCTCCATTGAAATGGGTGCTCTGCCTTTTGTGCCTTGTTGATGACTTTGGAGGCGAGTTAATGAAGGGCGGCGCTGAAACCAGAAAGCAGCAGATGAAGAGAAATAAACACCAGACGCAATTATGGGATGCAGATTACTGCTGAGGGAGGAGTGTGTGTTCATATGTCTGTGAGCACTGGAAGTTTTGTTAAGGTGTTTATTCTTCAGACAAGTGTGCATTTACCAATAACACATTCTCTTTCCAAAAACTGCAGAAAAAAACAACACACGTTGATATTTTTATGCCTACTACAAACTACACTTCAACATTAAATATTTAAATCAAAATAAATATATCTGTTTTGAAGACCAGTATGTTTACTTAACTTACAGGCATTATTACAAAAATCCAGATGCTTTTGGTATGGTAGAGTAAATAAATCACAAGGAAAATCCTTAGCCTACCAGCAAAAACCAATATCAAAACAAAGCTGAATTCTGCATAAAGAGGGTCAGGTCCAAAAAAGAGAAAAATATACACTTGTCTTGGTTTTAAAGTGTAGAATTGAATCATTCAAAAGGCGTCCAAAAGACACCCCAACCTAAACCCCTGGAAAGCTTTTCAATAATCACAAATTTATCACGTTCAAACAATAGGTCCCAACACAAGCACCCGAGGAACCAGAGATGAGTAGCTCAAACGTATCTTTAAATTTAAACATGGGACCCGTAGAAGTAGCCTAAGGTCTGAAATTGTCACAAAGAAATACCAGATTTAAGTCGTTCCTGCTCTCATGTACCTGCTCTTTCCAATAACAAACCACATTGAGATCTTTATTCTTACATTTCCCTGGATGCTGAAGCAACAGGCTGCAACACATCTCTCAACTCATGGTGCTGCCATCTACCTTCTCTGTTTGCCTGTCTAGATCTACCAGCTCTTTGCATTGCTGTAACTGGTCTGTCTGTAAAAAAAAAGGAAAAAAAACTTCACATTGTATTGTTCCTCCTTACTTTTTTAACACTTTAGATTTTAACTGTTTTTATGTGAGGTGTATTAGTTTTTTTGATTCAATCACAGGGTGTAACAGATTATTAAATTATGGACCTAAATATAAATTTTCCTCTTAGAGACAAACACTAATTAAAGAGGCGACCTTATTCAAATCAAACACCACCTTTCTGAGACTGATTATTTTTGGATTAACTGCTACTTCATTTAACAGGGAGTCAATGTGAAATAGCAAACTTTAATATATTTCTCCCCTTTTAAGCCAGACTTATTTCCAAATGTTTTTTTGTACATTTCGTAGCTCATGAAGCTTTTGAGTTGGTATGGAACAGTGAATTTCATCTGCGTCAGATGTGGCTGCACTAATGAATTAAACAGGAGGCTCAGTGCACACAGAAACACACACGTTCTCTAAACAGCCTGCAACAATAGCCACTCACAGCATCCTATTCAGCCCTGATTTAATCAAATTCCACTCGGCCTTTCGTCTTTTTGTTCTCTGATTATATTTTTCCTGTGCGGCGTGAGCAGCTGCAGGCGATGGCCACACAGAGAAAAAAAAAAGCTGTCAGATAAACAGACGGGATTCAATAATCTTTTTGTTACAGATTAAATGTGTCCAGCAGGTTTTCATTGTGAGTTTCTTTTGTATCCTTTTCAAGTTTAATTGCTGATGACAGCGGTGAGAAGATGGAGGTAAACTGAAAATTACAGATATCCTTCATTATAGTGAAGCTTTTCATAGAGGAAAGGGCAATTAAAGAGGGCACGTGCCACAGAAGAGTATACTGTGAATTTTCATTTATTTTTAAACATGTGAGTTGTAAATTAACCTCTGAACACTTAACCAACAGCTCATTTGAAAGTTGATCACACTCTGCAGAATATAAACTCAGTCTGCATCTGTTTTGCATTGAAGTTTCATATCTTTTAATCGCTTTTTCAAAAATAAATGTGTTGCAGGAAATGTGCAGTGGTTATAAATAAGCCTGTTCAAACAGCAGTCTAATTCATTAGGGATTCACAGATTTCATAACTTCGATTTTAACACCGTTCGGCTCAGCTTGAGAAGAAAACCAACCCAAAAGTGGTACAGTTTATTCAGGATTAAACCTCCTCAGATATAATACTTAAGGATGCTCAGGATTAACTATCAGGCAGGGAACACTTTTCTAACAGTTGCTCCCAGTTCTAATGAATGCTGTTACAATTCAGGGACACTGAGCAATAAGAGCTAGTACTGTATGTAAGCAGAAAATTTATCCAATTTACAATACTATCTCAACACACTTTCCAAAAGATGTAATTTTAATTTAGTTTATATATATATATATATATATATATATATATGTATATATATATATATATATATTATCTGATCAAATTAAATGTACTACTGTTCATCACAAAATGTTTGGTAGGAAGTTGATAAAGTTTTTATGTGAAACAAACAAACAAAAATATCTAATAATGTGATCAGCAAAGCAACTCTTATCTCTTTATCATCCTATGATGCTATTAATCCTTTTCCACACCCTTGTCATATATGTATGTATGTATGTATGTATGTATGTATGTATGTATGTATGTATGTATGTATGTATGTATGTATGTATGTATGTATGTATGTATGTATGTATGTATGTATGTATGTATGTATGTAAAAACAATGACTTTTTTTAATAAAAACATACAATTGCCAAAATAAAATGAGTAACTGACAATAATTATATAAAGAAATCATATAAAAGTGCAAAAGAAATCCACTAAAATAAATTAGTTAGACATTTAATTAAATTTAGCTATTTATTATTTTCAAAATGTAAAATAAATTAAACATTAAAAACCTCTTTTTTGTGAAAACATTCAAATATAAAATGACTTTGCCCAAATAATATTTCTGGTTTTCATTTAAAAAAGAATATTTGTTTTCTCTATTGCAAGCACCTTGATTCTGAAATATATGAAACTGGGAAGAGACTCTAATGGTTCACCCCCACAGACTACTTAATTCCTCAGGGTTATTCTTTTAGTATACTTATGAATTTACTGTTTATTCTGGAAACAATAGCAACCAAGTTTTCTTCCTATTTTACACATTCATAAATGTTTGCCTATAGACGCTTTTGACGTGCTGAATACTGTACAATTCAGCTTACATCTGCACAGCAAGATATGATAGATTGTTGTATTACACAGTTAGAACATTTATAAAAAGTTAAACTTGTTGATTGGGGACATCAAAAAATGAGGAGATTTTGGAGGATTTTTTCAGATGTGGCATGGTTTTTCACATGCAGAGCAGTAAAATCACTGCAGCGGCTGAAGTACCCCACAGGCTCCCAACTTAGTCCTGAATGCAGTCTCCTGTTGTCAGCTGATATTGCTCTAATGGCGGAATAATCCAGGAGTTCATTTATGAACTTGTTGGTGAATATAACCGTATGAATCCCTGGACTCTGCAGGAACACATTAGGTACACAGTAATTCTCTGCTCAACTTGAGTGCAGCCACTTCCTCCATTAAGACCTGTGTGCTGTTCGCTCTGTAATTACTACACCAGCACAAAGCGGTCACTGCTAATGTTTGCTGTGTTAAAGTGGCTTTGGAAACTAAAACATATAGCGAGCTTAGTGCTGCTGGATTTGAGAAATGACCACAGCATCAATAATGCATCAGCAGCGGGAAAGACTCACTCTTTTTCACAACTGGACTAATAAAGCTCCAGCGAAGAGCTCCTCTTCTGTTCATTAAAATGCTTTAAAATGCTGTTGGGCTGATAAACACAGTGGAGGAAAGGACATAGAGGCTTGGTTAGAGAGCTTTGATCTCCTGTGTCATTTTAATTCATTTTCCTCTAATGAGGTTCAGCCTTTCATTATTACCTTCCTGATGTCAACTTGACTGGTTTCAACTCACTGAGCACCTTTTGTTGAAATTAAATAAGAAGCTACAGACATCTAACCATTATTTATAGTGAAATGGTCTTTCTGGTGATCAAACATAATCCAAATCCCAAACTCAATTCAACATTTCTTCAGTATTTTTGTTTTCTGCCAACTGTTGTGCATTCCCTACATCTGCTAATGTTGATGCTAATAAATTTCCAAAGGAGTGTACGGCAGACTGCAGCAAAGAAGAACCCATAATATCATTTTCATGTTTACCAAAGTGATGTTGTTTTTTGTTTTTGTTTTTTTGCTGTGAAAAAAAAATGACATGAAAAAGCCTCTAGACAAGACGTATGGAATAAACGAAGGGAATCAGATATGTTTTATTATTTCTAGTTAGGGGTATCAATCGATTAAAATATTTAATCACAAGTAATTGCATGTTGTCCATAATTAATTTCCGACTAATTGCAAATTGATTGCATATTTATTCTAAATGTGCTTACTTTACTTTGACAGAATATTATGCATATATGCATTGAAGTGGACAAATACACTTTTATTTTGCAAATGAATGTTCATTATAATTCCAACAAAACCAAATATGATTATAAGACAATTGTAGAAAAATAGCTATAAAATACTTCCTCAAGTCAGGAGTTCACCGTATGTATACCCCAAACAGCGGGGTTTGAAGTAACTAGTTATATTTACTCTCATCACTCTTAGTACAATTTTCCCATCCTTTGCACTTTTATAAGTTGCTTGCAAAACCTGAATACTTACTTTTACTTAAGTTTATTTTGAGTGGAGTATTTTACTCAGTTACATGTGAAATCGTATCCATGAAATAAGAAAAAACTCTAAAGACAATAATCACATCAGGAAAAAAACAGGATTTATCCTTCAGCTAGGTTAGTAATCAGATCCCATGGTGTGGTCAAGTTAGACAGATGTGTTGGGGGGGAGGGACATATAAATGTGTTGGGGGGGAGGGACATCAAGCTTAGTTAAAGTTAAAGTTTTTCTTGATTGCTTTCCTACAGTTGTCACCTCAAACTCCACATTTTGAAAACAGCTAAAAAAAACAAAACAGCAGCACTCATGGTCAAAGTGACATTTTGTTGGCAAAACATTTCCAATATGAAACAAAAAATATAATTTTCTTCTTTGAAGGAAATTACAAAGCAATTTCCTTCAAACAACAAAACTTGAGTTCAACTGTATGAACTCTTCAAATCAATTGTTACATAATGGACAACAAAATGTGAGTGTAGGCCAAAGGGATTTTACACGTATGGGAGACATATATGGATGGATGAAAAGTATGGGTTTTTGTTTAAAATTAAAAGAAATTAACACAAAAATTGAAACCCTGACATTCCAGACAATATCTATAAGTGGTTATCCTTTATGTTAGTGTTTTAAAAAGTATTGAAATAACTGCACCACTCATCAAAATAAATAAATAAATAAAACAGATAGCATGCCACTATTCTCCACACTATTTCAAGGTTTAAAAGCAGATATTTTTCCTGTGAACAAATCTCCAGCAGCGCTGTTTGCTTATTATTAAGTATTACAAAGAAATGGCCCAAGTTTTAATGACTTTAACAGCTCCCAGCTTCAGAGCGACGATTCTGTCCTTTATAATGAGGCCAGCAACAGTTAATCTTCAGAGAAAAAGGTTTACCGGTAAGGAGGGCACAAATTGCAATTCTCAGCCGGCAGTAGAATAAAACAGCGAACAAATCAGGGCCAAGCTGACATTAGCCTCGCGCTAGCAGGACACCCACTTCCCATGAAGGCCAATTACTGAATCCTCACACAAGCGGTGGAGGGTTTCCACAACTTCCAGTCGGTGTATTCAAGCGAGGTTAAAAGAGGTGAGAGGAAGCGACTGGCTTTTTACCTTTACAAAGGGACGGAGCAGACATATCTGCCAGGGCTGACATGTTTTTTCTTTTTGTGCTCCTCACACAGCTGCTGTATAATGAGCCTATCTGGCCTTAAGAGAGCATTAGCAGTCTGCCGCTTCTCTCTGCTATCCGTGACACTTCGCTGCTCAGGAGGAGGAGAGCCATTTTCTCTTTGAAGAAGATATCAGAATCATTTCATATATCCTGCTCATCATTTTTCTGAGTGGAGCTGCAGGGCTGTGGAGCTCTGTTCCATCACGACTCACCACTTTGCCGTCCTCGTGTCACAGAGTGGGTTTGAACGTTTCTGTTTCTGCTGAGGAACGAAAAAAAAAAAAAGATTGGATCCACGATATCCTGCTGACTGAGAGATGGACATTCCTCAGTCTCTTGTGTTTTTATTGTTACTTGCTTGAACCATTAAGACTGACTTAAAACTAACTGGTTATTTGATACCTGAGTTTACTGTGCTTTGAAAAGTATTCCTACTCTTTTGACTTCTTTACATTTTGTTACATTGCAACACAAACATGAGCTCATGTTCGCAATCAATCACTTTTGTAAACAAATACTTGTTTGGAGGAATTGTGTCAATCCACAGATCAGGTAAGGTAATCTGTTGACATGGCAACTATCAGTTTTACACAAATTTGAATTTTATGGAAGACTGCTCACAAAGAAAGACAAAATTACATAACGTTTTTTTGTCTAAACTTTGTGACAAGCTTTGTAGAAGAGACTGAGTCCATAGAAAAAGACGCTATAGTCAGAAAAGACCACAATTCAACTTTCTGGCCTGTATTCTTAACGCCTTGTTGATAACTAATATTGCACATCACTGAACACAGGATTCATGATTGTGGAACATGGTGGTGGTATCGTCTTGCAGTGGGAATGGCTGTCTTCAGCAAGGACAGGGACTTGGATATGGATTAAACTGGTTTCACTCATCTGAGACCAAACCTAACAGTCTTTTTTGTTTTGTGACTGAAACACTGTGGATCACACACCTAAAAACTGCTAAAGGATCACAGACTACAGGATTTATCAAACAATCTAAAGCAGGGGTCTTAAACTCCAAGCCTCAAGGGCCGCAGTCCTGCAGTTTTTAGATGTGCCACAGGTACCAAACACTGGAATGAAATGACTTAATTACCTCCTCCTTGTGTAGATCAGTTTTCCAGAGCCTTAATGACCTAATTATTCTGTTCAGGTGTGGTGCAGCAGAGGCACATCTAAAAGTTGCAGGACTGTGGCCCTCGAGGACTGGAGTTTGAGACCCCTGATCTAAAGCCAAAGTAAGCTCATCAAACTCTTGTGAAGGTGACAGTTTGAAGGAACAAACACAGCAATAGGAGATACTCTCAGAATTTAGACAGGCTTTATTTATGTTACACTCTCCCATAAAATGAAAGTGCTACTGTTTAGTAAATGTTCATTTTAACCAACAAGTAAATGTAATTTGGAAGGTGTTGACTGTATGTTCTTGCCATACTCATGCGGAGAGCTTTGGGGTTATGTGGCTTTTCAAATGACTTCCAATGTTGGCTGTTATCTGAAAATAATTATTTTTATATTAAGAGACGACAACATAATGTTTGGGTTGGATTTCGCAAATAAACATTTACGATAGAGATTTATGATAAATAGGTTTCTTCTATGAGGAAAACATGTCATTGAGTTTGTTCAATTTGTTAAATGGAGTTCCTAACCTACCAATGTAAAGGGTAGGTTAATTTATTTATTAGCTTTATTATAGTTAAGAAATTTGATTAGTGATAGTTTGCATTGGGTATTATATTGTTGTAATTTTATATAGTTCCGAATATTTTTTTATTTTCATTTTTTAAGTCACTTCGCAGCTGTTGTCGTGTCACAGCTTTTTATTTTCATTGGCTGTCTGCCATATGCATTCACAGTTCGGTCAATGATAAGTTCCATCTAGACTAATGTGTCCATATCCTCCTCATAAAATGTGAGCATGTTTGTCTGACTGTGACTGAAGTTGGTTGGGTTCCCCTCTCACACATGTAGACTCCAGTCTTCACTCCTCAGACTAACGGAAATTTGTGCCAGCTGTCCCTGCCGACTGACCACAGCTAGTGTAGACTGACGGAGCCTTTCCCTGACTTGGAATCATTGGTAACATGACACCAAAAAATTGTGTAGTGTGTCCCCAGCTTGAGTGTGATGTCCTTGCAGACATCTTTGGAAAGGTCTGATTAAAAATAAAAAAAAAAGAAGTGTGTGTCTGTGGGGGCTGCAATCTATAATGGAACAGACGTTATCATTATTGCTAAATAATGCACTGCGGCCACCAGCTTCAAGTATTAATAACTTATTGAACAGAGCAGTTTCCGGTGACCTGCCTGTGGGCCTTGACCATGACTGAACAGAACCAATGGGGGTGTGCTTGCGCGTGGGCATGGAAGGGTATGTGTGCATTATTGACGACAAGCCATTGTAATATTAAGTCCTGAGAAGCCTAGTAAGGAGGCTTTTTAAAGATCTCTTCTTTCTCATTTATTACACTGCTACAATTTAATAAATTTGCATCACCAAAACTTTAACATTTGTGTCTGTTTCTTCTCAAAACGTCTGTCTGAGTTTGTTATTAACAGTATTGCTGATTTTGTTCCAGTCCTATTCTTGTCCTTTATCTACTAAATGTTTTACTAATATTTTTCAGTGACTGATCTAAATTGTAAAATGTATTGGTTCTGCTGTGATAAAATTGCATGCTGAAGGAACGCTGAGATTTTACTTAGCAGAAGATAAATATTTTATTTCCAAATAAAATAGAAGACAGCAGCTTGAAGTTTGTGCAACAATGTTAACTGCAGTAAACAAAAACATTTTCTAAACCAAGTTGAATTATGGATTAATAAAAAAAAACAAAACTCCACCATTTTTAAATGTCTCCAGCACTATAACAAATAAAACCAACCAACATGTTTTCATGAACTATTCTCCTGTGAAAGAAAAAATATTTTCCTTTTTAGCGCATTTTTGAGGTTAATTTTTTTTGTCACAACAGTTGGTGCCAATAATTGTGTTGAAGTTCAGATGTGTGAGAAAGATTTTATTTCTGGTTTTGTTAAGGCTGTGTAAAAACCGCCAGTTACTTTGTGTTTTTAAAAAGTTTACATAATTGAAAAGCAAACAAACACCAAGTCTCCATGGAGATGTAAAAACATGTTTTTTGCTTATATGTGACTGGCCATGACACAACCAGGAACCCATTTTGCATTATTTTCAGACTCACAAAATGTGGATCATAAGCTTATTTCTTTACTATGTGTTATCAGTACAGGTTGATATTATATGTTCACCCAAAATGACCAGTAAACCCCATGTCAGTTAGTACAGACTAATTATTAGTTCGAAAGAATTGCCTTATTTTGTTAGTAATAGTTACCTGCAAAAATCCATTGCAATTGTGAAATAACTATGCTTTAAGGGGACAGTTTAACATCAGGTAAAAGAACAACTTTTCAGATCACCAAAAGCTTTAAGGTGAGCACTTGAGCTGTAGAGAAGAATGATTCAGTGTGTCAAAGAGAGCCCAGCAAGTGCTGCTGTATTTGTCTTTCCCTGAAGTGGATGCTACAAAATCATGTTTATTCCTAGCACAGAGCTTGCTTTGCACCTGCAGCAGGTAGGGGTGAACACTTCTGCATCTACAATAAGATATAATCTTCTGGACAAAAAAAAAAAACCCACATCTATTTGAGAAAACATTAAGGACAACTCACTACTCAACTCAAGCTGATCATCCTCAATGCTTTTACAATTGTTGTACTCCTTACATTTCTCAAAAACTGATGATTGGCTTAAAAAGCAATTTCAGATTAATATATCTATTACCATTTTTAAACTTAAAATACATCAGTCTATAGTAGACTGACGGTGGTCAAGGTAATGACCATTCCATCAGCAACACCAGGCCAAACATTTGACACAATGGTGCATGGATACATACTTTAATCTTATTTATGCCAAATTTTGACCCTTTTATGAGGATAATGCAGCTAAAACTGAGGCTCATCAGACCAGGCATAAATGACTCCATTTAGCTATTGTCCACTTTTTCAGATCACTAATAGCTTTAAACTTGTGAAAATAGCTTTAGTTTGCATTTTTGCCTGACAGGAGCTGTGCCAGATGTGGTCTTCTGCTTCTGCTGCTGCTGCCCATCTGCTTTTGGGGTGTTTTTAGGGGTGGTATAATGAGTACTTTGGTTTGGCTATTATTTGAGCTACTGTTGCATTTTTATCATCTTAAACCAGCCTGCGTATTTTCCTCTGACATCAAAATGGATTTTGATCAACTCAGCAGGGTATGTCCTGTTTTACAAAACATTCTGTTCAAACTCTGTCATATAGAGTTATGTATGACAATCCCAGTAGATCAAGTTTCTGAAATACTAATGTCAGCCTATTTTCCATATATAGTACAATATTTAAAGTCACTTAAAACCCCTTTTTGTGCCCAGTTTGTCCTGGAATTGAACTTCAGCAATTTGCCTTCACCACATCTGACTACACAAAGCTGAACATTTGTACTTAATAAACCTTTAAGTGAATGTGTCCATGTAATCCATCTTCTTGATGACCACTGTGGGTTTCTGAATAAAAACTCATCCCCTTCTCAACGACTTAGAACCAGAGCGGGTATAAAGTTCAGGCTTTGTGTTCCACATGTAGTGGAGAAGGTTAAGAAATGCTTTATGAGTTATAGAAAAGCTTACAGCAGTAAATACAAAAATTCTGGGATGTGTTTTCAAACAACAGAAGCAGCAACCTTTGACCCATGTGTAAGTAACTTAGATTTAGGGCAGCAAAGTGCACTGTATGTTTGTTTGCTGCTGTATTTGCAGCTCAACAGAGACCCCGTCTGCCTGATGCAGAAACATTGCCTCCCCTCCTGCTGCCACACTCGATCCCTTTCTGCTGGAAATGAAAAATGAAACAGGAGTTAACAAACATTTTGGCTGCCTTTCACCCTGTGAGCACTAAACATCCCTTATAAAAATCTATTTGCTGGACGGCTTGTAAATTGAAAGCTTTGGAGACGGTTGCCTGGTAACTGGGACCCGGTTGCCAACCTCGACATAACTGCCAATTATGCCGGGCAGGAGAAACTGGTGTCATCCATATTTTTTCCTCCTCCATCTTCTGACTGCCGAATGTCTTTTAATTCCCCCCAGAAGCAAAACAACATTCACATGAGGATCAACATGGGTGTTTTTGTCTTTCACATAACTTGCATGGAAAGTGATTAAAACAAAGCAGGAAATGATTAAAAAAAAAAAAAAAACATTTAAAAAAGTATTGTTCAATTTTTGCTACTGTAAGCTTAGCTGCCAAATGGCCCATAAGAGTAGAACTGAAACGGCTGTAAAATCCAGTGTCAGATTGATGTTTCTACAGAAATGATTCTGGACAAAATCTTCCAGTTTCTCATGTTACCATCCCTCTCATAGGGAAAGCTTATTTGCTCACGACATCCTCCACAAGTTTGGTAAGAGAGAAAAAAGGGAAAACAATCCCCCAGTTAATGCATTTTTTCTCAATTAGATTTCACCCGGCATGTTTTGCAGCCCCACCTAGCTGCTGGGGGGACACTGATGAAAACTAATGCTGTAATTCTGCACACATATTGCCACCTGACTATTAGATTTTGCCCTCTCTCTTGTATGGAGGCCAATGTGCTTGTTGGTTAACCACATTAGCTTTTGTGTGTTATTGCTTTACGTTCTCACCCAGAGGACAGTTTCAATAATCAGGAGGAGGAGGAGGTAGGTGGTGGAGGCGAGAATGGAGTGAGGGAGGGGTTCACCAATAAACCAGCCCACAGGGTTGGCAGCGCAGTCTGAGCTGCAAACAGCTTCACTTCTCAACAGCCTTGCTTTCTGCTGCAGAAATAGGAAAAAAAAAACTTACCTTTGATACTAATTCTGCTAAACATCTAATACTGTATGTGGTAAAATCTCTTAATGTGAATTTAAGAGATATGCGTATCATGAAAAGTCGTCATCAGACATGAACTGCATCTTTTGTGTTTTTTTCAGTTTGTTCAGATTGTCGGAGAGAGAGTTTGAGGTAATTTCTATTATTTTTTTTATCCTTCATCTTTCATATAATAACATTTATAGCCACAGTTTGAAATAGCTTACCTTGGTTTAGCTTTTCACTCTTCCACATTCTATGCAACATGTTTGAGTGTTGAAAAGCTCTGCATTGTTAGGAGATACAAAAAAACAAAACATACTTAGTTTCACAGAAGTTAACTGCAGCTTATCTTTCTGCTATTTGGCTTATGCTATTGCATTTCTATCGATGTTGTGATTACCAGCTACACCATGTTACTATGGACTATTTTACACATGTCCAAAAACACCATGATATGAGCAGCACAGATCATAGATAACATGAATTTCCTTTAGTTACTGAATGTAAAAATGTAGATAAATTAGTTGTTGCCAGTTTGGAGAGTATATTGGTAATAGTAATTTCCCTGGGGAATACTTACAATTAGCCAAATTCCATTATTTTATTCCAGACATGAATAACACCGTAATGAAATTAATCTGCCTGTGTCTTAAACATTCGGATGATGGAAGGAATAGACACTGTCAGATGCTCAGAATGCAGCTTGAGTTATGTTTCCATATGTTGTCAGACTGTTTTTATAAGACCAAGTGAAAAGGTGCCAGGTGACGCTGATCAGTGGAGTGGATGAAAAAGAGCCAGAGATATTGCTGCACAATTCATATATATATAATAAAACAATAATCAGATCGACTTTTTCTTAAAGAATTGTTTTGGCACTAGTTACCCTTATTTGACAGTAACTTAATGGGGAAAGAGAAATGAAGAGGGGGAAGATATGAAGCAAAGGAACTGAGGACAGCAGTCAAACTTGAGGTGCCTACTCACTAACCACAGTGCCATGCAACCCTCCTATCAGTAATTAATATTTTACATTTTTATACAAATCAAACCATCTGAAACACTCACCTAGTTTCACATCTTTCAGCTTGGAAAACTCTGTTTTGTCACAGGATTGCAGAGCAAAGAATTGACTAGTCAACTAGTTAAAGCAACCCCTACTTTTATCATGTTGACCTTGACTTTATAAATTATGAAATCATGCAACTCCTAGCCTTCACACCAGAATCACCTGTTAATATTGCAAGCACTTAGGCTGTGAGAGAAAACCCATACTCAGAGAACATATATTGATACTGGCTTTAGTATTTTATCAAGAAAATAATCTCTTACTCTGGCAGGATCCGTTTGTCTGAGGGGAAGAGAGAGAGAGATATCAGACTGGTTGCAGAAACAAGGGAAGTAATGAATATTGAATACAAGTGGAGAGATGACAGTGCAGGCGATGCAGAACCAGTTGGTCTGGAGGCTAGTGTGATGTTAATCCAATAGGGAAGTGCTGTTGTCTCGAGGTTTTGACAGGTGATGACGACCTGGAGCTGAGAGTTTTTAAGGAGAATTGTCAAGAACTTGCCATTAGCTGGGAAAACACTGGAACTTGGATTGGATGCAAATTCAGCACTGAGGTCCTTTGAGCATTTCTGAACCTGAGGATTCTGACGTTGCTTGGGTAAGCTGTTCGCCTGGATTAATCAAAGAAGAGGCAGAGAGAGGACAGGACACATGTGACAGGTCAAAGGAGACTAAGAGCTATGACTTCCTTTCTACCAGTAAGATTGACCATTAGGCAACGACTGGTCATCATACGGCTTCTGATGAAACCAGACAGTAGATGAGGAGATTGCATTCAGGTGTGAGAGCAACCACAGCCTTGGGCATGCACACTGCTCCACGTCTGTCACTGAGGAAGCTGAAGATAAAGAAAAGCATAAACAGCATCACTCACACTGCAGAATATGACAGTTTGGACTGAGGCCTAATTCTGGACAGAGCAGCAAGTAGACGTAGATCTAGTCACTTGTGTGAAATCTGTCCAAGGAAAACATAAAACATTTTAGGATTTGATTGAGATGCTGAGTTTCAGTGTGCCTTTCAAACTAAAATTCTCTGTGATACCAAAATAAAAGACAGACTGTTTTAATTTCTCCTTTGTGTCTATCTATCTGTCTGATGTGGGCTGCTCATCTGAAGCTTGGCTTCCCCCCCAGACTGATAGATTTCTGGGATAAACCTGATGGCAGTGCCAAAAACAATAACACTAATCATTAATAACTGTAATGATTAAAGTGAGCTCATAGTTTATGAGTCACAAGAAGAACTCTTTTCTTTAAGTTTTGTCCACACAGTTGGAACCAGAAAAAGGCATATTTTGTTCTGGACTTCGCATAAGGATACAGAAGCTGAAAACTTTTTATGTTTTAGATTAAGTGTTAGAGTGTTGAAAAGAGAATAAACTCTCTTTCCAAGGGGAATCACTGGCTCCCGTCACTCTTCCACAAAAAAGGCAAAAGTTAATACTTTAAAAGCTCTTATTTAACAAAACAAAATCTTTCTTATGACTATTTCATTACAAAAACATCTACAGAAAACTAAGAGCTTCATAATAGATATTGCTTCCAACAATTGATAAAATATATGTAATTATCTCTATGTCTATGAGTTTATTTTGTGAAACAAGAAATTCTTAATAGGATTTGTAAACCAACATGTAATAAGGTCCTTGGTTCAGATCTCTGACCGACTGCTATTTTTGCATTAAATTAAATTAAATTCCATAATACTTTATTAACTCCACAGGGAAATTAAACATTGTTGTGACTCATATTATGCACCTTTCCTTCCATCATCCTGTTGTATTCTTATCAAGAAACTAATTAAACATAACATGTAATAATCCCTTTCATAGATAGTGTTTAACCTTACCCTCTCTGAAATGTCCAAATGGCTTTTGACATTTCCAAACCCAGCATGTTCCATGACAGAGATTGGATGCTGAGGATAAAACAAGGCGACTTTGCAGATTCCCTGGGGGAATCCCAAGGCGATCCCAGGTCAGCAGAGTAACTTTGTCCATCCAACGTGTCCTGGGTCTTCCTCTGGGTCTCCTACATCCTAACCAGACGCCACCTTAACTGGCTCATCTCAATGTGGAAAAGCAGCTACTCTACTCTGAGTCCCTCCTGGATGACTGAGCTGCTCACCCTATTTGTAACGGAGAGCCCAGACACCTATAGAGGGTCCAGTTGAAAGTCATTTCAGCCGCTTCTGTCAATGACCTTGTTCTTTTGGTCACAACCCAAATGTCAATCTCAGTTGGCTCAGTTCCCTCTTCGCTATGACTCACTACAATGACTGCATCACTGCAGACTCATCAATCTGTCTATCAATCTCACGCTCCATTTTCCCTAATTTGTGAACAGCACACAAGATACTTAAACTCCTACACTTGGGGCAGAACCTCCTCCCCGACCTGGAGAAGTCATTCTATCCTGTTCCAGGTCTTGGATTTGAAGGCACTGATCTTCATCCCAGACACTTCACGCTCAGTTGCAAACTGGTCCAGAGAAAGCTTCAGGTAATTGTCTAATGAAACCAACAGAACCACTTTAAATTAATTGATTAGAAAAAGAGAACCTGTTAGGGTTTATTAAATTAAAACTGATTTCAGTCAGAAGATTATTTCTCAGTGCGTTTCCAATCCAAACTTACTAAAAGAGCCAGTAAACACAGCAGGAATGTGTTTCTTCATTTAAAACACATTCAATAAAATAAGATGAACAGCACAGTTTGTTGCTACTAAATATTTTACTGGCAAGATCTGAAGTACTAATTTGATTTTAAAAATTTGTAAAAATTGCAAAACACAGGTATGAAAACACCGTCTTTGCTGAACAGCAAGCATCCACATCTAACCTCGATTTGAGATCAGATGTGATCAAAATCAGTTTTTCTCTCCAAAATAACTGGGTTTGAAAGCAGTCAAATATGTGTGTGTGCGGGTGTGTGTCTCCTTTACTTTGCAGCTATAGCACTTCAGCATCTGAACAGCTCGCTTAGCGCAACATCGGTAGTCCTGCTTGTTTTAAAGCACAATGTGAGGCTGTGTTCGGGTGCGGACACGCCGTCATGCTGGAAACGCATGCAGGCAGAGGAGGAACTCCGGCTTTTGTGCGTTCTGAGCCTCTGTCGCTGCTGCCAGCCGTGGAAGTAGATGCGCCTGGTTGTTCTCTTTGAGAGAAACCCTCAAGCACAAACCTGTCCCGCTCTGCTGCGAGCGATGAGACGCTTCGACAGGCTTCTCACCGAGCCACAGGACGATAAACAGCGAGCTGAAAACCTAGCAGACAGCCTCTCACCTTAAAAACACTCCTGGGGTGGCATCTGGGGCTCCTGCAAGTCAAACAGCTTTTTAATCTCAGTCTGAGTCGCACTGCTCTTGCAGTAGTCAGCCACTACACTGCAGGGGGTTTTAATCTTACTAGAGATGCATGAAGTGGCAGGAGCCCCGGGCTGGGCGGGGGGGTTGGAGGGATTCAGATTGTGGTGGGACTCAGGTTGTAGTCATATTCTGTTTGAAAGGTCGAGCACAAAGAAAATGGATAATGAGACTTAATCATAGTGAGACCAAGCATTGTGTCATTGCTGTTACAGACATGCGGGCAGGGTCACGACTTGTGTTCTGTCAGAAGAAGAAAGCGGTCATTCATCAGGATAATGGAGGAAATGATTCTGCAGGAAAGGTTGTTTTAACAAAATCAGAAACTTCCACAGCACAATGAAATGTTCTGTAAGTAAAAGAATATAGATGATAATTAGAGATGAACAGGAAAGTCAACTAGTGACTGGAACTAAACTTGCCACAGGAAGCAAATTCTCACACACCTTCCTGGCATTTCTTGATATTGATAAACTGTCTGAAGGCTAAACGTTTCAGAGCAAATATGCTCTTTTTTATTATTCCAAACTGGTGACTTCTGTCTGATATGGAATATGGTGTATTTCAAAATGGTGATAAATTCAGAAAATCTCAGAATAAGAATAAGGTTCTACATTTTAGAATAGGCATGGAGGTGAAGTGTACAGTTAATTTGACTATACTAATTTGCGAATCACTGAAGAATTTACGCTAAAGCCATTTAAAATGTGAGCTTTGTATGATTTCAACTTTTTGTTTTTTGTTTTTATTTTACTGACATTCCTCTTGAGAACAAATTGTGCAAAGTGGACACTTTTGAGATTTCTTTTATAGTCAAACTTTGAAAGTTTTATACAAAAGAGCACAAGTTGGTGTGCATTAATTTAGTTCTGGGTAACTTTTTAATTACAAGATTTTTTTTTTCGTTTTTCTTTTAACAAATTTGAGGCTTAAGTAACAAATTGCCTTCACACAGATGAGACAGTACCATACTAGTCATGGTACCAGAGAAAAAATAAATATAGAAACACGGAGTATTGTAGATCCAAGCTTTTTGTCTCTCAGGGAGTGCTAGAAGTTTACAGCAGATGTAAAAAAGTTTTGCTGCTGCTTTGCAGAGAGGTCTGCTGGTTCTGAGAAAATAAACTCCCTATTCTTCCAAAGCCAGCGTTGCAGAGCAGATAAAGAGACTCTGACCTTTAGTGAGGAAACTCCCCCTCAGTGTTTGCCTCCATATTTGAGAGACACAGATGTTGTTTTCTTTTCCAAGGCCTCTGCTCCCTCCGATGTGCTTTGAGAGAGGAAAAATAATTACCGCGGTCGTGGCTTGGGTCAAACGGCAGCTAAATGCTGTGGCTGTGTCGACGGATTTAAAGCTAATGTTTGCCGAGGAGGAAGGTTATGGCTATGAACTCATTACTGAAACAACAACAACAAAAAAACTGTTGGACAGAAAACTGGATTTAATTCAGGGGTAAATTAAAGCTGAATGGAAAATTCACATGGAAAATGTTAAAATTATTGCTAAACTACAGACAGACTCCATCCTATTGATTAGTTTATTTAAAACATTAGTTTATGGGTAGTCAAAAAAATCTTTATGATAAATTATTCAATATTTAAATCCATAAATCTGAGCATAGTGTTGTGATTAATTAATGAGCATCTGCATGTGAGGTAAATATTTATTAACAGCAGACTCGCCACAGGTAGAGATGATGTTAATAATTTAAAAGATGAAATTCACAGAGCAAAAATAAGAATAAGAAAACTTCATATCTTTATCCCAGAGTTTCCTGATGCAGTTTCAGCAGTGTCTGCCGGGTCTGGCCCATCATATCGCTGCAGATTAAATATTAAAAAGCAGGCACTGCTTCGTATCTGCAGCAGCAGAATGAAGTCGCCGGAGGACACTGATATTTCAGAATGTGAAACTCAAACAGGCAGTTGAACCAAAGAATATAGTGGAAAAAGATTCCCAGGATTATCAGGATGGGATTGAGGATAACAAACAGAAATCAGCTGTGCTCTGTTTTTGCAGCAAACTTCCAAAGAGGTAACACCTTTGCTCTTATCTGACTAACCAGCAGGAAAAACTCAACCTCGCCCAGCTTCTCGGCACCCATAAGCTTCTAAGTTTCTTATGACAAAAGTAGACAATTTTGAAAAAAGAAACATTTTCTCTATTCAGTTGTGGCTGGGCTTTTAGCTCATGATAAGCATTGTTTTCACATCCGAAAAGACAAGAAATATTAAAAAAATGGCTAAATAAAATAGTGACCACCAGGAAAGCAAAATTGACCAAAAAGTGATGAAATTACATTTGAGAAGTTAAACTCAGATATCGATATATAAAACAATGAACTCTCAAAATTGGAGCAGCCACAGCAAAGTCCCCATCTCAAATTTGTGTTTATGAAGTGAAGATTTATTTGATCTTTTATCCAGTGAGGTGATTAAAATATCCTGTGAAACATACTAAGCTAATATCAGTATATGGACTTTAGAATACAATAACTGTTTTTAATAACTATCTGGCAATCTCTGCAAAAGAACTAAATGGTAATTGGTGAATCATTTAAACAGAGAAAATATATTTTCATCCATAATCTCCAGCTCTAAATGCAAGAACCTGATTGGATAAGAATGCTATATTGCTTATTAAGGGTTACTGGATGACAAGAGTTGTCTTCCAACACTATGTAAATAACTTAAATAACTGAACAGATACACAGTCATCACTGTTCACCACTTTCAGAAGAAAAATTTGTCAACCAATAGCAATTCTGTCAAGAAGCATCATTAAATCCTTCCAGTGCCACCTTCACGTCATGATAAAAAAATCTGTGCGACTAGGCCGGCGGATTTGCTTCTTGTTGAACCTTCCTTTGAAGAATAACATTTATCTTGAAAACTAAAACCTCTGATAGACGGTTTTTAATTCCACTTTCTCAGAACTCTTCCAGCTGGTGTTTCCTGGCTCATATGGTCCCCAGCAACCGCTTTTTGCCAGCTGATTTCATTTTAATGACTGGATATAAGCACATCAAACCCGTCCATGGGTTCTGACGGCAGGTCAGCAAAATGTCAGCAGGGTCGGTCACTGCTTCTAATTGGCGTTCTAAAATAATGCTTTGTTGTTTGTCAAAGGAAAGGGATGGTGGGGGATAAAACACACAACAGACTGGAAATGAGCATTAAAGAGACACAAGCACGTCCACTTTCAGAGGACAGACACATCATTTGGTCTGTGGGAGAGTGCAAGGAAAGCTGTGGAGAGATAGCAAACAGATAATGAGACGGCTAAAAGCTTGATCTTGAGAATAATTTGCTTCTTTTGCAGCGTGGCCTCGAGAGGGAAACCATTAATCAAAGGTTAGAATGAAATAAACTTTGTTCAAAGATCCTTTTTCCTCAAACATTTAGGACTTGGAGGATGACAACGACAGACGGAGAAAAATCCAATTATTTTACTCTTTCATCACTTCACTCGTAACAAATAAGACACGCTTTCTGAGAGGCGACAGTTTAGTTCTATAATTGCTGTTTTACCACCTGCCAGTTCAGCTAACAGTCACTCTGTCTCTGTCCTCTCCGATCGCCGCGCTGCAGCCACATATAATCAGGCCAGCTGCAATTAGAGCTGCTGCTGTTTCTGACCAGGATTAACACCGACCATCGTTTGTTAATCAAGAACCAAATGAGGAGCAGGGGACTTAATATTTAAACTTTATTTATATCTGTGCTGGCCTTCAGGCTTAACATTCAGCTGTGTCATCCTTTCTCCTCCACAGAATAAGGTACGGACATGGAAAGGTGTCATTTATCAAGATGCCAGCTTTACTTGCAGCAGTCCTGTTTCAACATCTTTTTTTTTTTAACAGCTAAATTTGCAGAAAAAGTAAATGTGGAAGAGAACAAGATTTTTTTTAGAGTATAAACCAGGTTTAAGCGAGTCCCCAAATATATTTCTGACCTGCCTGCTGGACTTCTTCTAATGCTCTTTGTTTGTTAATATTCTGTATTGTCCATACATAATAGCTTTATTTGTACTAAAAATATATACATGTGGACTTTATTTATTAATTACACAGCAGTGTGTGATTTCCAGCACAACGAAGTGATGTATGGCAAGGCAAAAGTGATTAGAATGATTGCATATTGCACTTGGGGTCAGGAAATTACCATTTCCTCAATGTAAAGTATTATGGTCAAGGATCAGCAAGGTGAACAAAAAAAACAGCATCTGCCACTGGTTCCAGATTCTCCTGATGACTTTTATTTGTTACTTTTGACTCTGACAACCCTACCAAGCTTCCAAGAACTCATTGTTTTTATAGTCAATTGGCAACACACCTCCACTTGAGTGGAGCAAGCCACAATTAAACAGGTAAAAAAAATATCTAAATCTTAACAGAGAAACAAGAATAAAATTATTAATTTAATTTACAAACTCATCTACATAATGAAATGGTCTGCAAAATAAACCATGTAATACAAGATAACTCAAAAAGTAACTTAATAGAAAAACAAACAGAGCAATACTCAAAATAAACCCCTCTAATTGTTAGAACCCAGCAAGGTAATCAATGACATCATCCAGCCATTTAAGCAGGAAATACTTGGCCGGCCCGTCCCATACTCCTGCCCTGCTGCAGTTCTACAAGGGACAAACAATGGTGAGGAAAAAGGAAAACAAATACCATAAATATACTTTGAAACAAAATAATCAAATTCAACCAATGGTCCAGAAGTAGTAGCTTTAACCTAAACATATAAATAGATGGAAACTCCAACATAATGGTAACACAAACAAACCCGGGATAGTAAGTGAAGCAAAGTTGCAAAGTAATGTTTAAATTTAAGCATTATCACCACCTATAGAAAGTATGTGAATCAGAAATAAGAGTAAGGAACAAGTGGTGAACACAAACTGAACCATTTTGTCACTCAGTCCTACTGAGAACAAATAGTTAGTTCTCTAAAGGTAATATTAAAAACAGCACAAACACTCAATGCTGGGTCACTACCAGTCAGGATTCTAACCATATGTTCCTGCATGTCAGAGGAAATTACACAAGTCATTAAAAAGAAGAAAATATTTAGTCTATTTGTTCAATTGATTGTGGTTATGCAACTGATAAAATATGTTCAGTTGATGTTTAATATGTTGCAGAAGCATTCCTCATGTTGTCTGTTGCTGTCTAATATGTTGCCTGTCAATGTTCTGTAACAAGTGCCTATGTTTGTGGCTATGCTGCAAATCTAATTGCCCCAATGGGGCAATAAGGTTCTACTACTAAAATGTTGAAAACCCTAAACCCAACATTTGTGTCACTGCAAAAACGTTTGACCTTGACTCTACAATCACACAGCATTTCTTAAAAACCAAAATCTGAGCATGCTCCAGTCTGTCGTGTTTCTCATTCCATCTTGTTCTCTGGAGATTAAATCTCCTCTTACATTTTCTTGCTCCGAGCGTACCTGTGATCCCTTCTGCTCAGATACATAATGGGTGTAAGTACTCGTCTCGTCTTGTTGCTTGAGGGAGCCCTGCAGCACAAATCAAATAAACCCACATCACCTGCTGCTTCATGAAGATTGGGCGTTTTCTCTTCAAACTGGGTCTAAGAGCTGTGGAAATGTGCCAATGTGTTCCAGGTTTGCTTGTGAGTGTGAAATTAATCATGTGAAAGAAGGAAAAAAAAAATTTCTTTAGTTTCACACTGAAAACAGAAAAATGTTGCTGGATGCTCACTATAAACAAATAATCAGAAACAAACAGAAACCAATAACCTGCTTGCTCCATTTTAAAGAAAAAAATCTCACAGTGGCATCAACCCTGCAGCTATAAACATCAGAAAATATGAAACAAGGGAAGAACAACGTCAACAGAACAGGGGGATGAAATTTCACTGAGAGACCGAAAATGAGAAACGACATAATAAAGAGATTCTATTAAAAAGCCATCTGACCGTTAATAAAAGTAATGATTTTATGAGAACGTCGGGTCTCACAGCCAGAGGCTGCGGAGGAGACAGAGCCTCTACCAGCTTTTATTTCAATGCTCTGACATTGCATTGAAAGGAAAAATGAGAAGTCTGAGTGTTGAAGAGGATTGTGGAGAGATAGGGAGGCGACATAAAAAAAAAAACAATTGCTGCTTCTGCCATCTCTAACCTAATGAGATTTGGTTGCTTCTGTTGCTGTCGCTGCTGATGTGGCCAAGGCTCAGGTCTTATTTGTTGTTGGAGGTGATGGCGGGATTGGATAAAACACACATTTCGCAGCAAGGCATCGTCTCTCTCATCTGCTGCTGTGGATCAGCCTCCATCAGTCTGCGGCTGCTTTCGCTGCATGCTGAAGACACCGAGGGAATATTTACATTTCAGTTAAAAGTGAGGAGAAAAACTACAAATGGTCGAATGAGGAAACAGGTTTGCTCTGTCTCCCAATTCTAAACTGTGGAACAGCGCTATCTGTCTCCATGCTTTAATTATAATTTCTACATATGTATTAAAAAATGTGGCACCACGGGCCAAATAAAGATTTGGTTAAATTGAAAGGAAATGGAACAAACTACAGACCCTGAAGCCAGGACAGTTTTAACAAATGAACTTTCATTTAAATAACTTTTATTACAAATGTTTATTACACCTGCAGCATGGCTTGCTAAATGCTCATGAGTTTCTGCATCTTTCATTTATCAAGACATCCAAATCCAGGAGCCTAAAACTATCTAGTTTTGTTTGTTGCTCAAATTGACATTTGGTAGGTACACACTGTATCTTTAATGAAGAGAGTTTGGAAATAATTTTACTTTTAAAATTAGGCAACAAGCTGCAATGAACTTTTTTCTGCCTTAGAAATAAGGTGAAGAGCTCAATCTGTCAGGGGAGCGTAGGGTAGGATAACAGCTTCGCCAAATTATATGTCAGGTGGTTTAGACAACTAAGGCAAAGCAAGGCAATCTTATTTTTGTAGCACATTTTTGGCAACAAGGCTTTTCAAAATGTTTTCCATCACTAGAAGGAAAATGGAACAACTAACAAGCAATAAAAAACCCAAAAAACATTACATTGCAGTGGAAAAGTAAGGAAAATTGATGATAGGTTGAAAGACAGACTAAACTTTAAGATATTCCAGAGTCTCCAAGAACATTTTGTGGCCCTAATGGTTCTTATTGACAGTAATTAGACAGGAAATGTCCGTCAGGACGGCTTTTGTTGTAAAGTGTCTGGTTGTTCAAAAAAAGTGTTACAAGAGTCTGATGTTATTTTATTTTAATTCATATGTTATTGTTTATTGTAGTTCGCCTTGTCACTATT
This sequence comes from Xiphophorus maculatus, assembly GCF_002775205.1. Classification (NCBI taxonomy): domain Eukaryota; kingdom Metazoa; phylum Chordata; class Actinopteri; order Cyprinodontiformes; family Poeciliidae; genus Xiphophorus; species Xiphophorus maculatus. The sequence goes on along the minus strand of NC_036465.1, from coordinate 12,269,007 downwards.
GATAATGGTTAGATTCTTCGACTGAATTTTTGACATGACAAATGTTCATTTGCTCCACATGGCAAATTTAGGAAATAGTTTGGAAGACTTAATGGTTTTGGTTTTAAGTCACTTGATTCTATGTGAACTTCTAAAAATATTTTGGTGTATTTTCAATGCTATTTTAAAGTGAGTTTATCTTTATCTTTGGTTGTAAACTCACCTGTGTTTATTGGTTAGTTGTTTATCCATGGTTATGCAATTAAAGTGATTAGATTTATTTACACATAAATCTCAAGACAAACTGGGTATGAGAATTAAAAATTCCTTCTTAAATGAGTCAGACTCCTGTGTTTGTGTCTCTTTGATTTAAATATATTTTTTTGTACACATATAAACACCACAGCTAATTAATTTGAAGTGATCAAAATTGAAAGGTGCACATTTCAATTGGCATCTTTCGACTACCAGCATGTGTGAATATGAGGTGAAGTATGAGGTGCTATATTGGGAGTCATCACTCGAGTGACTCTGCTGGTGTTCTGTCATTTTATTTATACCTCAGACAGAAGGTTGAGTGTGTTAAAATATAGCTAGTTGGATGTGCAAACATTCATTACCTTAAAAACATGAGAAAAAGTTTTTTTTTATTATGAAAAAAAAAAGTTTGACTGTTTGATCCAAGATAGACTGAAATATATCAGGCAGCACTGGGGAGGATTCAGTACATCCAAAACTCATCTAATAAACAACTAATAGATTTGTATTTGTGTAACCCAGTTCAAAATAAAGGTATTTTGTATTGAGTTAAGTTCATGGAAGGTGTAATAATTTAGAATATGTTACACATGTCTGCTTAAGCACACAGTTAGGGTATTAGTAGGACTCTGTTGAACTTGACCGAATGCTAATGGTAATTCGGCAATGCAGTCTGTTGATTCAGGTGTGCTGGACCATGGAAAACATGAACAAGCTGCACGATAAGAGACCTCGAAGACAAAAGTTTCACACCTATGTTTTAAACAGACAGTCTTGGTTCCTCATTTCAACCTTTGTAGTCTCATAAATTGAGTCTTCAGCATCACAGCCCACACTATGTGGAACTCTCTCCCACCTGAACTGCAATACACCACTAATTGACTTTTTTCAAGAAACTTCTCAAGTGGGTTGATTCTCACAGACATACAGCTTCTCCCCTTTTCCTCCTAAGGAAGCAATGGTCATTGTTAAACAATTCAATTGCTTTTGAAGCATTCAGTGACAGAAACTGATCGCTTTATGTACTAGGGATAGTGGTTTGTGGGGACACTGTCCCTAAGTGTTCCCACGAAACTTAGTAAAGTATTTTGGTGTAATAGATTACAATTTAAAGAGAACTAGATAATAATTTGGTCCTCTGGAGGGTTTGCTACTTTGAAGCAGATCATTTTAATGACAATTAAATTTAGGTCAAGCAAAATAGAATGACCACATGGTTTAGTCATTGTTTTTATGGTGAACTTTTATGTGGAAAGACCAGATAGCCATGTGGCGCAGTGAATGCCACCTTGGATTCGTCACTACTGGAAAATATAACAAGTTTTGAAGGTTTTCATTCTGGATAGTTTTACATATGCATCTCCTCTTCTCAGTAGGTGTATATTTTGATGTTCCCGTCTAGTCAAAGCTCAGGCTGGCCTCTTCTTTCCTCCATCGTTGCCTTTTTGACAGGACAAAGCTAGGTCCATGTTTAAATAAGATTAAAAAAAAAATCCAAAGCTTTTTAGAACTTTGCTCAAAGCCGAACCTGACACTGAATTTGTTGCTGTGAAGTTGTTAAAGAAAAGTTGATGACTTTGCAGTCTTGTAGAAAGCTGACAAAACAAGAGCAATGACAGTCTGTCATCCACCATGTCAGTTTGACTTTTAAAGGGAAAAAAAAAATAAACTTATAACTGGAGAGCAAATTGATTTCTAAGGGACGCATGGCAGTTAAACGCACAGGGTGTTCTGGGACATGTTTTAGTTTAAGAGGACGGACGGACAGGAGAGACGTCCCCAGACGAAAAGCAGTCACTCGTCATAAACAACCCAGATTAATGTGAATGCAGCACAAACAAAAGCATATCACTCTCTGTCAGCACTTGACTGGAAGCATCATTACCATCAGGAAACAAAAAAAGGTTTAGGTACATTTTCTTTTTTTCTACAAGTCACTGAAAAAGAGAAAGCCCAAACAGAGCAATCACTCTCCAGTTTCACATTACAACATTTAATTCAATGAAAACATGTCAGAGAAAAGCTTTGACAGCTACTTTTGTGATGAAAGATGCTGACACGCATGCATTTTGTGTTTCTTTACAGTAAGTTTGCTGAAAAGTTTAACTTTTCCAAAGAAAAACACAAACAGCAGCCAAGTAATTATTGAAGTTTTAGAGATATTCCATTGCTCTGTGCAGCTTAGCTCCATGTTGGCCCAAAACTACACCAGAGTTCTTGTTTTTTCATTTCTTATATGTGCAGAGTACTGCTGATTCGATTTGCCATCCTACAAATTTATTGGAAGCAATTTCTTCACCTTGTAGCTTTATCCATCCATCCATCGTCTGCTACTCATCTGACAACAGAACACAGAGGAAACAATTGCACAGAGTTCCCCAGACCTCGCGCTCCTCACTTACCTCTGCCGTCTCATCTGGGAAGATGCTGAGGCATTCCCAAGCCACATGTGAGATCCAATATTTCAACAAAATACAATGTCTGTCTTAAAGACTTGCCTCAAAAGCGTCCTTGCAAAAAAGTCCACTTCACCAACTATTGCTCAATGGAGGAAGTAGTGATTCTACACAGAAGAGTAAATTCACAGAGCTGTTCTGTTTTTTTGACAGCTGTTTTGCCTGCATCATCCACTTTACTCCACCATGAAAGTCATTAGAGAGATCACACTAGATGCATGTAAATAGACAAACCTCTCAAGCTCTTAGGACAATAGCAATTTGATCTGACACTTTAAAATGTTGAACTACGTTGTCATACACAATTAGTGATGTAAATGTTTTAATGCACAACTGCAGATTATAAAAAATAAAGATGGAAAGATTCAGCAGATCCGGATTCAACATTAGAATTAGGAGACGGTGGGCCCAGAAATTCTGGCTACAATTTGTGGCATCATTTCCAAATGTTTTTTAAGCACCAACCCAAGATTAAAAAATTGTTTATGACTTTATCTCAACTCTCTAGACAGTAGCCAACATGTCTCTCATAGCTCCAATCAACGTGTTGTTGTGAGCAACCTAATGGCACGAGGACTCAGAGAGTTTGAGTGATGGGTCAGAAGTTGAACGTTTCACCGCAGGGTACTTTTTTTTTTTTTCATCTGTGGATACGTCTATAAGCTACTGCTCCTCAAGCAAAGTTTTGTGTGGCTTCCTCCTCCTGACTGGATAAATCAGCATAAAAATTATAATACTATGAATACAAATTTAAACGGGACACTTCGCCATCAATACTTATGTATTTGGAGTAACATGCTTCGAGGGATGAATGTGGTGTTCAGTATGCAACGTCACTATTCTTCTGCAAATTTCACTTGCGTTTTCAGGTACCTCTGCTTTTTTTCCTCTCTCAACCTTTTCATGTGTCTTGGTCTTTGGACATAAAAAAATAATAAAATTATTGTCAGCTACAAGCCAGAAGAAACTGAAATGTTTTCTTTTTCTTTTTTTTTAAACTTAAATATAACAGCACTGCAGATAAAGCTGATGAGACAAGGTGGTTTTGTTCTGCTCATTTAAAAGTAAAACTAGCCTTTTAAAAAATTAAAATTCGTTTCATATTTTTGCTCATTAGTTATGTTTTTTGATAGAAATGTGTTAAATCAGCTCAGAAACTTTCACTGAAAATTTTGCTGCAGCTTTTACAATCTGACAGAATCAGTGAAGCATCTTAAATTTTGTGCAGATTCTACATTGCTAGAAGTAAGAACCTAAAAGAGATTATTAACTGCTTCCGTTTTACAGCAGTTGTGAGCAACATGGAAGATTTTATTATTTGGATCTGACTCATATTCATCCAGACTGAACATCAGACGCAAAACTCTTCTAAAGCCTCCAATTTAAGATTGAAAGAAAAAAGAAAAACTAAAACAAAAGTACATTTTCTTACAAATTCTTTCTTAAAGCTGGTTTTTGTGTGTTTCTGTGTCACGATTTGAAAATACCAGTTGTTTATGTTTTGGTGTTGCTGTGAGACCTTGTTGGTTCAGACAGCTGCTGTTCCTCTTAGTAGTTTATTTATGAACACTGAGATCTCCCCAAAAAATGGTAATACAATTTCATCAGATGTATCCATCCATCCATCCATTTTCTGTGCACCTTGTCCCTTAGAGGGGTCAGGAGGTGCTGGTGCCTATCTCCAGCTAACGTTCCGGGCGAGAGGCGGGGTCACCCTGGACAGGCCACCAGTATGCCGCAGGGCAACACAGAGACAGACAGGACAAACAACCATGCACACACCCACTCACACTTAGGAAGAATTTTAGAGAGACCAATTTACCTGACAGTCATGTTTTTGGACTGTGGGAGGAAGCTGGAGGACCCGGAGAGAACCCAAGCGTGCACAGGGAGAACATGCATACTCCGTGCAGAAAGACCCCGGGCTGGGAATTGAATCCAGGACCTTCTTGCTGCAAGGCAACCGTGCTTTATCAGATGTACTCAGAGAAAAAAAGGAGGAGAAAGTGAATGATGCAAACGGACTGAGCAGGAATGGATGAGGGACCTGAAAAAGGAAAAGAAAAATAAAACAGACCAAAGGAGGAGGAAAAGTTGAACCGTGGCTGAAAAGGGAAATGATATGGGAGGATAATGAGGTGAAATGATGGACAGTGGTGATGAAAACAAGAAGAAACAGAGAGAAGGAAGAGTAGGACAGAGAAGAAAGTGGGAGAAAAACTAGTTCACTAGTCCTTCACATCACTGGGATTTAATCACAAATGAAAAAAGGGGAACATTTGTTAATGTGAAGGCATGGTTTTAAAAACAGGCCTAAAAATAGTGTTAAAGCCATCATGATCATCAAAATTAAAAGAATTATGTACTTTGTATGAATCAGTGTACAAGGAAACTTTTTAATAACTACTGTGTCATTAAAGCACAGCAGTCACAGTATTTCAGGAGGTCAGTTTATTAAAAATCTTGGCCAGATTTTTAATAAACTGACCTCAACTCCTTCTGAATGTAATCCACACCCTGTTTGAAGTTTGAGTTTCCAGATCGAAAGCAGTACAAAAGCGATGTTTTAGCATTTTCTAAGATTTCTGCTGCAAAGTTTAATGCCACTTAAGAAATAAAGTTTTTGGATCTGAATAAATTCCCGCTCTGCAGTTTTTGAAGACACGTCTCTGTCTCGTCGCTGTCAGCTTTTATTTTACTCCATGTGAAAGTGTTGCAAAGAGACAAACGTTGAGCTCGGCAGCTCGCCCGTGACTGTCAGCTCCTTCTTAAACTGATGAAGAGGATGAAAAGTGTGAAGATCTAAAAATGGCGTCTGGTTTTAAATCCATATGTCCGTTCATTCCTCAGTGGAGTGAGGAGGAAAAAAATAGTGTAATTACATGGATCCTAACGCGGGATTGATTCGTAACTGCAGGACATCCTTGAACAAGATACTTAAAAATTAAGAAAGGAAAAAGGCGAGAGATGCCCTAAGTGAATTTAAAAATGCAGGAATAATTACACATATACTGCAAACTAATTAAGAAGCTATGAACTCTGTGGCCTCCTTTCTCCCTTATAGTGATTACGCGACTCATATTTCAGACTCACAAGGGCAATTTTTCTGCTGCAAATGGACGAACGGAAGTAAAACCCGACGAAAATGAAGCCGTGACATCAGACGTGGACACAAAAAAAGAAAGAGAATTGAAAAGGAAGAAAGTATGTCTGGTTTCTATTTCAAAGTCGTCATTTTAATTGTGTTGGAGGCAAGAAAAAAGAGGAACAGTGTCTGAAAGAAACATGGATATTTTTATAATTCAATGGATGTAATTTATATCTGTAGCAGGAGGAAAAGGGAGATAGCAGTGGGGTCCGGTAGGAAGATTTCCAAAAATAGCATTACCAACATTGACAAGAACCCAGAGAATATAAAGAGCAGATCTGGACAAACATTTAGGCTTTTTCAGCTGTTTGAAAAAAAAAAAAAAAATACCAATAGGTATTTCGTTCCCTATTACACAGTAGGAGTGTAACCGGTAAACCTTTTATGGATGCAAAAGCAAGAACCCCCCACTTGATGACTTTGAGTTTCTGTGTCTGATATGACGTAAAGCACTTTGAAATGCCTTGCTTCTGAAATGTGCTATACAAATAATATTTGATTGATTGGTTTGTTGAATTTAAAACCATACTTTTTTATGGGTCATTAGCTGGTTTGTGCTGAAAGAAGAAAACATAATATTCTTGGGGTTTTTTTAGTAATAAATTATTTTGTAAATATGTTCATATTTCCACTGTGTTTCTCACTGTAAATAAAACTGATTACAACATAAGACAACATTAAGATGTTTTTGTCTGAAGAAAAAAAAGGACAATTGTTTTCTAAGAACTTTAAATCAGTTATTATTATTTTTGGTCTCCGAAAAGCAAGATTAGAAAAACCTACTCTGTACTGTTTTTGGTAATTTTATGTTTTATAACTTAATATGTCATTTTTGGAGTAATTAAGAACTATGTTCTTTCTTGTTTGCTTGTTTTGTTTTCTAAGATTAAACTGTTTCTTCCCTGGAATTGTTTTGCATGTCTCTAATGAGACATAATGTCTGTTTGTGGTAGTTTGTATATTTGTAATGATTTATTTATTTTTGTTAAAACTTTCACATTTCTATAAAGCAATTTTTAACCTTGCAACAGATCCACTCCAATTATTTTACCCTTCACAAGTCAGAGCTTAGTAAAGTCTTTATGACTGATTAAAGTGGCGATATACTGACTTGAATATATCCAAATTTCTAATAATTACTTGGATAAAAAGACATGGAGATAATATAAAGAAAAAAAACATTAAAAAACATAAAATGTGAGAAGGGGGAAGTGAAATCATAGAAAAGGTTTAAAGTCATCCTGGATTCGTCCTCTTCTTCCCTCTTTGTGCCACCAAATCTTCAGAGTGGATTAACCAAATCTTGCAGCTGGTCTTCAAAGTCAGCTTTATGCCTCCATCCTCCCTCCTTCCTCTACTCTTCATCTTTTTTGAACTTCTTTAACTTCCTAAAGCTGCAGATATTCAGAGAGGCATTATCAGTTGCTTTATAATTTAACAAAATCCTCCACAAAGACCACAGCAGCGACTTACAGGAGGAGAACATGCAGAGAGAAACACACCAAGAGGCTACCGCAGCACGAATATTCAAACCTCGAATCCTGCCAGATAAAGTGAGAATTAAGAGCAGCCGTGCCGCCTTGTTCTGCATGTCATTTACTTCTTTAAAAAGACTTGAGTTTCTCTCGTCAGTCTTCTCCAGAAGCGTTCACAAGCGAATGATGATATCACTGAGGGGAAAAAAATAAGTTTGACCTCCTTTCCTACTTCCACTGCCCTCAAATTTCACTGAATGCTCCTCTTTAAAGGTGACACTTGGCAGACAAAGAGCAGCATTATGCAAATGGGTTTTCATCAGTACAAGCTTTATGGAGAGTTTTATAAACTTCTATGAGTCAGAGCCTAAAACTCTGACTCTGACTGTTAAATCTAAAATCTAATTTACAGATAAAAACAGTCATTGTTTACATTCTCTTATGTGAAGAGTTTAAATAAAATGAGGAACATAAGGAACACACTTTTTAAAATGTTGTTTAGCTATTTTGAACATGACATTTTGCAGATAGTAAATGTTTCTCTTCCCTCAGGTCATTTTCTGAGTGGTCAGAAAACAGAAGCCTAATCTGAATGTGTCGCTAAGTACTTACAGGTGTATGATCACTGAGTAAAATCCGTAAAAAAATAAAATCAGTTAGTCAGCTTGTCCAAACTGAGTGGGTTAAACTTTCTTCCAAATTACAGGTTTTTGGTCTCAGAAAAGCAAGATTAGAAATTTGAAGTCAACAAGACTCCATGGAGCAAAAAAACCAAAGGTAAAGCAAACAACTATTGTCATCATGAACTCAGATGTTGCCAGAATAAAAGATTTTCTATCAAAAAGAAGACAGTAAGGATGTTGCATGCTTTTAATTTTAAGAGGTTGCAAAACTGCAATGATGTCAGTACAGGCCTCTGTAAAAGTTGAGGAAAAAAACACATATGTATGGACCGGTCTCCTATTACTAAAACATTATCATTTAAAATAATTATCAAGACTGAATGGCCTTGGGTCTAAATTTCTAATTGCTAATCATTTTTATTTGTTTCTATTTCCTTTTTTTTGTTTATTTCTTTCCTTTTTTACTCTCCATTTATGAGACATACTGTATCATGTTTTGTGTGTATTTAATGTTTTGAACTTGAAGAATAGAGTGGCCTTGATTAAGCTCATTACCCCTTCTCTGATATCACTGTTGCTGTAAAAGAAGTCAAGCAGAGATTTTAGAGTAGCATATGTTGCCTTTTTGACCACATCTTTTTGAAGGACTTTCATGCATTTTTCCCCAAGACGGAAAAGAAACAACATTTCAAACGCACATGAAAAAGGCTACAGATCCTTGAGAGGCCTTTGTGCCGTCAAGAAAATCAGGGAATGAATGTAGGAGATTTGTGTTTCTAATTTTGAAATTAGTCAAAAATATTAATCATATATTCACACATTATAAAAAATATAATCAAATGAAAGAACATTGCCTTTCAACGCTCTTTTATGTGTAACATGAAACAACCAACAACAGAAGTTAAAAGACATTGTGCAATTGGCTTTTTACAAACATTTCCTTTATGATATGGTGATATTTGAATTATTTAAAACCAAAGTCTCTGATCCAAACGCTCAGCAGGCAGCTGCTGCCGTGCATGAACCACAGGGCCTCTGTTTGATCAGAGAACCAGGACAGTTTCAGGCCGTCTCCCCACATTAACACAAGTGACGGATCTGAAGACGCGCTGACAGAGCCCCGCCGCTAATCGGGCGTTAGCAAGGTAACGTTTCTGGTGGAGTCTCACCCAGCTGGAGTAAATACCTGTTCACACCTCGCAGATAAGTAGAAGAGAGCTGCAGCTTTAGCGACTTTCCTCCACGACTTTCATTGTAATTAACGCCTCTCAGATGAGCAGGAGAGACGACAGCAATGCGGCTGCCGGAGAAAGCAGTTTATCATTTGGCCCTAATGTTACAAGATGCTTGTGACTTTTTCGGTTTTCGCTTTAGAATTTGTATATTTTTTTATTTCTATCCAAATCTACGACATTTGCACAGGTGAGGACACTTTTTGATTGAGGAATCCGACAGATTCTTTAATGTTTTGTGGACAGAAAGTTCAGATTTCTAAAGGAATTCTGTAAACCTAGACTGCTCCAAAGTTACACAACCAGGACGGACCAGAAAAAATACTGGGGGGGGTTTGTTTTGTTTTCATGTTGACTCTCCAGCAAGCATGAGTTATGCTTGCTTATCAGCATTTGATTAAAGTTTCATGAAGATGCACTCAGCTTCTTTCTTTGACCTCAGAAAACAACAGCCTGCATATGGAACAACAGTCTGTTTCATATGTTGTTTTCGTCCTTTTCAGGGTCAGCCAATTTAAAATCCCCAATTAACTCAACATGCCTGACTTTGGACCATTAATTTGACTCCTTAGGGTTCCGTAGTTTTTAGATTGCTGTTTTTTTATTATTATTATTATTTTCCAGCTGCTTATGGAGAACCTTCTGATTTGATTAAATTTCTTAACAACCTCAAGCCAGGACTGATTAAAGGACAGCAACAACATGCAACCTTCTGTTCAAAACCAGTTAGGTGTCATAATTTTACTTATTCATCACTGATACAAAAGCAGGTTTCTACAAACAGTCACTATATTGTTTGAAGGGAAATTGCACTTAAACCCAAACAAATTAAAAAATCTAAAATGAATTTGCAGAAAGTTCCAAAGGACAGGGGCAAAATTTTCATCACGGTTGACAACTCATGATAACTCAAAGTTATCATGTGTGACTGCATGATAACTGGGCAAAAGATTCTCAGAAAATCACAGGATTTTCAAAACTGTTATCCATGTTTTCTTGTTACTAAGCTTTTTCAGCATACATTGGAAAGTTAAAGTGGAGGGAGTGAAAAAAATGTGACAGATAATAGAAAGAAATAAAATGTCTTGTTTTTGTATTCTATGGATATTTTGTGGGTGACCTAAAAAGTATATCGTGAAACTAGTATTTGGGAAAGAAAAAAAAAGATGGATGGATGGACGGATGGACGGACGGACAGATGTCTAGGAGCTTAGAGTTTGACTCAGAGTACGTCAAACTTTTGAGTAAAATGGATAAATGCATAGTCTAAGAAATAGATGGAATAGATCAGTGTTTCTCAACCTTTTTGTGCATTGACTATGCAAAACAGATCTTTCAATGGAAAAACAAAAGTTCCAGATCCTTTGAATGACATGGGACAGGAATATGGATTATATCTTTATATAGACTTGTCTATTGATTTATAGATTAATAGTTCGTTGCTCCGTTCTATGTCACTGTTCTCCTGTTTCCAGAATTTTGCGGAATGTGTACGTCGTCTTTATTTTTTTACCCAATAAGGCGTGGAGCGCGTATCGATGGAGAAAACAGACTGACGTAAACCTTTTAGCTCCAGTATTCTGATGATTAAAATTCAAAAGTGCTGTGGTGCTACCGTTTCATACCTGATCACGTACAGGACCAATGTTAACTCTATAAAATGAACGCTCTCTATCGAGGTATCACCCATGATGGGATTTCTTTATTTAAATGGGTTCATTTTTCTGAGGGATACACAGTGAGTTTATCGTGACATCTTTATAAGAGCGATTTTCTGTTGTTCTTCCATAGAAGTAGCAGGAGCGTGGAACTGTGCCAGGAAGCTACAAACACTGAAGAAAAGAACAGCTACCATCGATACAGTTGCAGCCATGCATGTTTTAAATGTTTTAAAACAATACAGTTTTAGCAAGTTGCTCAAAGTCTAAGCTGGTATTGTTGTGCATTTAAGGTGTAAAGTTTACCTTAGAGCAAACTACGGTTTTCGTTAATGTTGTAGTGCTTTTGTAATTTGTAATTGTGCTTTCAATTTGCTGAAGTGGTTTGCACCTCAGGGCCACCATAGCAAATGCCTTCCAAAAGAATCCCAGTTTCCCCCTTTTGTAAAAATATCCACCAGCGCCCCCTACCATCCTCTGAACGCCCCCCGGGGGGTGATATATGTTGTATTTTCTGATGAAAATGCGTAAATGCATGGTAGTCTTCAACTTGTTATAATTTAGAAATTTGATTTGATGGTCATGTTTCATTTTGCTAAATGACAACTCGGTTAAACTGAATATCTCCCTTTACAAAGGGAGATATTTGTTCTTTTCTGTATAAAGTTTTTTTTTCTATTATATGTTTTCCACCACAGTTTTTTTTGTTTGTTTTTTTTTTTCCAAGAAAGCCCATGTGGGAACAAGAAGCAGCAATGGAATTTGAATCTAAAAGAGGAAAAAGAAAACAGAAAATTCTTGTCTGAGCAGCAACAACAGATGATGTAGAACATAAGCCTCCTCCCCAATGGAAACAAATACCAGATACATCAGGCGCTGCAAGGCTTCTCTTTTAGAAACTGCTCCACCAGCTGAACTTTCCATGATATCCTGGTGGCTGGAGGAGAAGAAGAAGGTTTGTGGGGTGGAGGCCTGAGAGACCAGTTAGAGAAGCAAACCCGAATAGTTCCCCCTCCTCGTTTCTATTAAAACTTTTCCTCTTGCAGGCTTCCCCTCAGGACTCCATGTTGTTTTTTTAATCTTATTCTCAGCATCAACAAGCACTGCTGTGGCTGGCCAGCTGCCTAATGGACACCATGAAAGCATACCAAAGACAGACAGAAAACAAAGCAGTAGGCCAAATGAGAAGCTCCTCAGGGTCCCAGTGGTTCCCAAGAGCAGATACTCAGAATCAGAGGATTGCTTTTAAGAGTAAGGGATTGTAACCCAGCTTTTTTTGTTGTTGTTTTATGTTTTATTAATGCAGAGAAGTATAAAGATTGGTTAATTTCAATCCCATATATCAAATATTAGAATATAAAGGTATTTTAGTTTCACAAACTAATGACCATTTAAAGCCCATCTGTTTGTGGTAGGCATAAGATCAATGAAAGTACAGTGGAAGTATTTGATTAACCAATCCTTTCATCCCCTCGCAGATGTTCATTTCCTGCATCAGAAACTTTTGTCTCTGACATGATTTTAATTCACATTATGAATCTCTCTGAGCCTGTTTTACTGTCGGCCCCCCTGTTAAGTGTAACTCAAATCTCGGACACTGAACATAAACCTAAACGTGTGTGTCTCTGTCTGCTGTGCTCTCAAAAGGTCTATATGCATCCTCCCTCCGATCACACGGTTTGCTAAGCAGCGTTCCGGTCCAATTGATGGCCGGATGCTATCGTCAGAGGGGAGACATGTGCAAGAGGAAAAGAAGTTTTACAGCTTCATTTGTTGATGGGGACAAATCGGCTGAATCTCCCCGCAGAGATTAATAGCACAGCAAATCATGGCTCACGTTGCAGAGGCGACAAGCGTTCCGCGGATGCCATTCCTGACGGCTGAGGCTCATTTAAAAGCCGTATAATCTCGGAGGTGACGGAGCAGCAGGGGAAGAGCGCATGGTTGGACCAGGACGCATGACAGCTGCATTAAGAGCTGCCACGGTAGCTTCACACCCACAGGGCTCCCTGCCTCCACCACGGCCCTCTCCCCATCAGCACACTTCAGTGACAGAGAGGATCCTTTCTTTAAAGCGGCTGATCTCAGTGGAGATAGAAGAGGGACTCTAATTTAATCCGCCTATGCTGAATTAAACCAGCCGTTAAGGCATTCACACTTTTCCTACAATGGCATTACATGAGAGCTTGTAATGCCAACATTTTGTCTTCAAGCAGTCAAACGGCAAAGGACCTCACATTGGATAAAGTAAATTTTGTTTAAATGTGTTTCGCACAGTTAGCGTGTTTGTTCACAGTTTTGAGTCTGTCCACACTCAGACTTTAAACCTCTGGCTACGAAAAACCAACAGCCTACTTTAGTGAAAAGATTTAAATATAGGGATTTTTTTAGTAAAGCTATTTTGTCCAATATTTGCATTATGATCAGTAGTTTCATATTTTTAAACATAGTAACTGTTATAAAATGTCAAAAGGAACCAAAGCTAACACTTGCTTTGAGAGTTTGGGTATAACTGAAGAATATTTGTTCTCTGTAATCATGTTTCAACATTTTTTTTCTGACATTTTTAAACAAAATCTAATCAAATTGTCTCATAAACTCTTTCGATTTCAACTCCATTTATGTATAATTTTACATGACTATAGGTCCGATTACCAGAGAATACCATGCATTTAGTTTTTACTTCATTTAACGACAACTTATTGTAATCAAACCATGTTTGAAGTATTTCTTAAAGAATGAGAGAATCAAAGCAACACTCAGGTATGTTTTTGGTGAGGGAATAAAATAATGATATGATAATATGATAAATTTTACATTAAACTGCCCCTCAGTTGGGAAGTATACATTGGCCCATGAGGACAGTCTGTATACTTACAGGGAGACAGAGCTGGGTGTGACTAGATGTAGTCAAGATATTCTGCATCTTGTCAAATTCAGTCCAATTTCAGAAGCCAAAATTTTTCCCCTGTTTTTCAGCAGTTGACTTCAAGTTTTTTTTTTCCCTCTCTGTTTCTCTTTCTCTCAGATTTCTGTGAAATGCAAACAAGAAACAACAGATACAGTTTTAGTATGCTAATCAGACTAAATGTGGTAACTTAGATCCAGTTAGAGAGAAATGATTGCTTTTCAGGAAGAAACTAAACATTGGTGTTAATGTAGACTAATTCCACAAAGAGTAGCAGAATGAGCACATTTAATTTGCTGCCAAATGAAACAAGTCTTAAACAAGAGGATGTTTATTCTGCAGGCGGAAACCCCTGCAGTGTTCAAAGAAACAAGCTGTCTGAAAACCCAACAGCAGTATGGCTCAAAGCTGCTGAGCGAAATTCACTCACTTCTCTGAAAGCCATGTTTGCCCTTTCAGTTAAGCCACCAACAGCCAGCTGATTCTGCAAATTTGGAGAGGAAAAAGCTGGGGGCCCAATCAGTGGTTCTGTGTTCTGAGTCACAGGAAGTTTTTCAATCCATCAAGCAGCACTCGGAGAGGATGAGAAAGAAAAAAGGTACCTCAGATGGCTAATTACAGAGGTCCAATTAGAGTGGAGTCAGATCCTTTATTGGGTCACAGGAGGAAACCCATAAAAACATCATGAGACGGCACTGAGACAACAGTTCAAACAACTCAGCACAATCCTGCTCAAGCCTTCAGCTTTATTAAAAATCTGACCGTCATATGAATTTTATCACACAGTTTCAGAGAGATACTTTTTCCTTTTTTCAATATTCTTTTTTTGTGTGTCTGTGAATTTAAAAAAGAACAGTATAAATTCCAATTTTAAGAAGTAGAACTTGATTGTCTCCCACAGGAACAAGAGAACCTTGACATTCCTGTGTGTAACGTTGGTTTAAGATCACAGATTTTGGCTTAAATTGCAGCTGGACTGAGGAAAAACTCCTTCAGCTTCACCTCATTAGCTTTGGTTGTCATACCCGGTGTGAATTTTTCTGTTTGCTTTCTTATGAAAGGTAATGCTGTTACCTTACCTTTTACACCCTGAGTGCTTGGGGTGCAACAATTTGACTAAATCTGTTTTAAATTTACTATATACTGTATGTCTTTAACAAATCTCAATATCTTCTTTAAAAGAGTAGTTTTTACAAAACTTTGGTGGTGTTGATGTAAATTACTTACAATGTGACTTGATGACTTTGCACAAAACTCCCTAAGTACTGATAAGAATCAATATCTCCTAAAATTAGATACCTCCTAAAAAAAGAAAATAAAAAAATAGCTCTTTTCTTATGTATCATCAGTCCTCATCAATTATTCTGAATTCATATTGATTACTAACATTCATTAAGAAGTTAAATTCAATTTAATGTACTTATGAATAATATTTATATGTCAATCTTTAAAAGAGTTATTTTATGTAATAAATACTTTGGAAGAGGGTGAAATGAAAGGATTCCTAAAGATAAAATCTGTCAAACGTTTTGAAAAACATGATTTTAGTTTAAATCATGATTCTACTGCTCAGTCTGTGTGACCTCAGAAGTTTTGATTGGCTAAAAGAGCTGCTATATTTACACCTAACTTTTAATCGGGTGTCGTCTTTGTAAAGTCGAGACTTTCTCCATGGGGATTAATTAAGAAATTCTGATTCTGACATCAATTCTAAGAAGTTTTAGCCCATCCAGCCCATTCACCTTCGTCTCATTCATCTTCACCTGTCACTCCTGAAATTCTTTCACCACCTCTCAGATCTCTTTTTATTCACCTCAGTTGGTGATCTGACAATTAATGAATAAATTGAATTTCACAACAATTTGCAGCTCATTTTCACAATTAGATCAGTGCTGCTCTTACAATATAAAATTGATGAATGAACTACCACGATGTTCTTTGCATGTTACAAAAAGACATTTTGGATGTGCACATAATATTTTTGTATGCCACAGCTATAGTCTATTTTTGATTGATTCTAATCTTACAAAAATTAATTAAGGTATGAGTGTAACTGAAAAGTGTGAGTATGAAACTGAACATAATTTAATGACATTACAATAGGAGCACAGAATGTCATGTTCAAACCCTCCTAACTGATAACTTCCTAATTTTATCTTCAGAGATAAAGTTTTGACATCACTTAATAAATGTACTCAAACAGAGCAAGCTTAAAAACATTAAATAATTATTTTAAAGTTATAGATTGAGGGTGACCTGTGTGATTTTGCATTTCAATATACAATTTCTGTTTGCTTTGATGGCAGGGTGATGACTGACTGACCCAGCTGTGTTGTTGCACATTGAGGATTGTCCTTGATTTGAGGATTCCCATCTGCTCTACAGATGCAGTGTCTTCTGAGTGCTCCTCCAATCAGTGAAGAATCTTGTTCATATAAACTCAAACAACCCCCATCACTACATTTTGTCTCAATTGCTGTTGAATGATAAATTGACTTAACTTGTCATTGGATGCTTTATGGATTTTGTTTCTCATAGTAAGGCTGATTTAGCATATTCCATAGTTGCAATGAACATCTATGTATCACTTTGACAGTGAATCCTTTGAAACATATAAAACAATCAACATCTATTTATTTACTGCGGCAAAGTTCATCATATCTGTATGGAAATCTCATCTGTGGTGATAATTCATTTTACAGGGTATTTTTAACTGCACCTGACAAGCTTTCATGCTGTGTCAGTGAGACATCTACTAAGGCATCACAGGGAGTGAACACATTTTGGTTCTCACTTGGTTCTTGGGATGTAATCAAAAATCCGAGTTAGTGAGCAGGTGTGAAATGCAACGCAAATTGTCATAAAAAACAATGAAACTTCTGGTTCCATAATACTCCTTTTAATGACATAAGCAAACATCAATGCAGTAAAATACTGGCCCAAATGGTTGACCTGTGACAGGTTAAGATGGCTTAAGAGAAACAATGAGATGAAACACTGTAGAAAATCTGCATTTAGCTCTGCCACACATTCTTTTGTTTTTCTATTGACTGTACTTTATTAATATTATTGGTTGAAGTTTTACTTGTGTTTTGGATTGTGCAATTTTTGTAAGTTAAACTGAGTTGAATTTATTGACATTTGTAACAGGCTGGGATAGGGATATGTGTGTAAGCTAATGGATGAATGGACGTCTATGATTCCCTACTACTAAGGATGAGGTTACGTGTCTCTGGTTCTAGTGTCTGTGAACACAACAGGGGAACAAAGCTGAATTCAAACTACTGTTCCACACATTAGTCAAAATTGACTTGGACAGATGAATCCTTTTTAAAAATGCAATTTCAGCTGCGGTGTGGACAATAAGAGGAAAGCCTGCTGCTGTCAGAAGCCTCCCTGCAATGAAATGGCATCACATCTGTGATTAAATAGCCACTTTGTCACACGAGGGGGACATCATGCATCAACACAGGTAAGCGTGGAGGCCTGTTGGGGAGTTCATCATCATGACTGCTTCAGAAATTGAAATGGATAATTTATTGGGCTTCGGTCACGTCAGGAACACACAAACACTCGGCAGCATATTTCCCCGTCTGACTCTGGCACTATTATTATTTTCATTTTGTGACAGATCGCCAAAGCTGCAAATCTTCAGCTGTAGCCCATTAGTAATCCTGCGCTGCCGCCGGTCTGATAGTTATTATTTCCCGGCAACAGGGCGGGTAATATATGGTAGGAAACTAGGTAGACTAGAGGCAGCTTTCAGACCGGACGCAGGTCAGATCTGAGGTTAAAAGTCATTCACACTAAATTCAGCAAAGAGATTCAGACAGCAGCCGAGGAAACAAAAGTTGTCACAGCCGAGACTAAAGAGGCCAATTGAAGGTACAGACAGAGGAAAGAGCTACCAGAGAGAAGAAGGGAGGTGAGGTACAGACAAATGAAGTTTTGAAAGAAATGTATAAATGCTATGTGTGGAAAAACTAAATGCACTCATGGTGTTTCAAAAAGTTTAAAGCAGAGAGCAGCAGCCATGTGTTGCTGATTCCATAAATTAGTAAACTGATCATCCTCATGATGACTTCCTCTTTAAAAGCAGATATTTTGACTGTTTCAAAGAGATACTGCATGTGTTGACACACTGCCATGGCAGAAAGACAAAGTCATTGACTTCAGAGAAAAAAACTGTTACTGTCCGTCACTTTTATGAGTCACGCCTTTCATCTTCAACTTTTCAGTTTTTGGCTTGTAGGTTGAATATTAGGGTTTATGACAGGACAATATTAAAAAAACTGAGTCTGACTTGTTTGAAAAGGTTGATTGAAAAGCCTTTTGTCTTTCTTAAATACTGATTTAAATCCAGCATAGATTGACTTTGCAAATATGCTTAATATCCCATTAAATCACAAGACTTCTGGAACAATCTGTGTTTTTCTAAGCTTGAAGTCAGATATAAATAATTTTAGAACCTATTGTAAACCTGACTTTTTTCATATCCTGATACATAAACACCAGGTTTGTTATGAAACTTTTGAAGATACTTTTTTTTTTTAATGAATTGGTAGTCTTGAGTTCAGAAGAATTTATTTTTATATGCAGTAAAATAAATAGTAAATTATTTTTATTTACTCTTTGGATTTGAAAATTTGATTTTCTGAGATAAACAAAACTTGCCCTGGAATGAACTTAATTTTACTCAAAGATTGTTTTGTGCAAACATTCAGATATTTCCCTGTGGTAGTCATTCCTCCACTCTACTAATCAAATTTCTATTCATATTTGCCTTGTGTTTTGCAAGTACAACAAACTGACCTGCCTTCAGGTTGACCAAACTCTTCTTGGTCCTCATATTGTCCTCCTCCCTTCTGAAACTTTCCCTCTGATCTGTTATTCTTTTTTCCATTTCTGCTGCTATTTTTTGTGCATCTCCTTTCCTGAGGAACACTCAGAGCTCCCTGCACAGCACCTCTTTCATCTGACGGTTGTCGAACATGGTTTCGCCTGAGGCGGCAGCTTCCCACTCCGCCGACTTGTGTTGAAAGACGAGTCAAAGCGCTGTATAAGTTTTTGACATGCCGTTTGAGCCGAGCCTGAAGCGGACAGAGGCTGTTCTTCACCTTCAGCAGGTTCTCATGTTTGTTTTATGACCGTCCTCGGTATTGAACGCTGCAGCGTTGGTGTCCAGCTGCCAGGTGAACATTATGAATGTTTCAGGCACATGTTAATCGATTGATCACAACTCATGTCCTGACATCAGCAGAAAGCAGCTCCAGCATCTTGATCGGTCTGTGAGTGTTGGTCCACAGCCTGAGAGGAGAGCAGAACCTGTCTTGCTTTTTACTCTTTAAACAACATGAAGGTTGTTTCTGTTTCTCTTGGGCATACTGATTTAAATCCTAATCCTACCTACTCCTCTCGACCAGAGTTTGTCCAAGAAATAGGCACACATCCACTGCGTGTTTTTAAAACAGATAAAAACAAAAACAGCAACTATTTATTTGTTTATTCCATACGTCTGTATACTTTAAAACAACTTTCATAGAACTGGACTGCTTTTTATAATGCAGAAGGTCCCATTGGCTTCTTGTTCCAGTAAGGAAACATATTGTTGTAATATAAAGTGTTGAGAACAACAGATTTATCTACATATGTTTCCATTCTCTATCGCTGTCTTAAAGGAAATCAGAAGAGCAGGTCCCTATGTCCAATGGGAAAAAGTTAGTATGGACCCTCCAAAGGTTGTCAGTCCATCACAACACAGACCAAAACTATTTACATATCTACTGCAAGATCTTGTAAGGTTGTCTTCTGCCAGAAACAGAAAGGGCTCCATGATGGCATGTTGCGGCGATGACCACCTCGGCCCGAGTGGCTCGGTATTCTCAAATCCTAAACTTGATATGTGTGAGTATATCGTCAACAAGCATAACAAATTAGTGATCATGACTCCTTTAAAAGATCACACACACAAAAAATAATAATCTGACTGACTGAGGGCAAAAAATTAAGATCTATTGATTGAGCTTTTTCCTAAAATGCTACTGTGTTTCGCTATTTGACATCAGTGTTACCTCATAGATTAAAGAGGTTAGCTTCAGCTTATTCAGTGTCAAGCATAATCTTGATTTTACTCATTAATAAAGAGTGTGTCAGAGTTGAAAGTGTCGCCAGATAATTCTTGGAACTTGAACAATCCTTTAAGTGGAAAACTTGAGATGAAAAGGTGAAAGGAACTGTGTGATAATTGTATTAAATAAGTGTTTTCTGCTCCATCTTTTCACTCTCGGAGGCACTTCTGCTTGAGTAAAGTCTACTGGTTAGTGTTAAATTTTTCAGCCTGTATCCTCCTGTTATCCAGCTCTCTCAGTGACATTTTCAGCACCTTGAAAATGTCACGCAGATCGCTGCCGGCTGGCCCTTTAAGTGTGTTTCTTTTCTTTCCGTGCAGCCTCTCTCACACAGCAATCATCATGCTGTCTGCCAGCGACTCTACTGCACTTTGGTTCTCCATCAGTGCTGATATGCCTCTATTTGAAACCTTTGTGTTGGTCTGAAGGCTCCTGAAACCATCTGAACTCAATCGGAGCTGCTATTTCAGAGAGAGGCTCAGCACCTGTCCAGCTGAGAGAACCCATCAGAAGCAAAAGAATGATTGAAGTCCTGAAAAGAAAAGAAATATTCAAATTTAAAAAAAAATAATTTTTAGGGTTTTTTTTCTCAAATGTGATGGAGAAGCCATTGATAAATTAAATAGATAGTTGGACGATGATCATTCTAGAGCAGGGGTGCTCAAACCTTTTGAGACCAAGGTCTACTTTTTCTCTCACCAGCCGGCTGAGATCTACCTCATGACACGAAGACATAAAAATTGTAAATTAAACTCTATTGACTTATGTTATATGTGAATATACATCCGTTATAGCAGAAATAATAAAGTGATAGAAAACCTAATGCAGTTTCTTCCTCAGTGAGATTCTAACATTGGGAGGAGATTACTGGTAGTAAACCTGAGGCCAGCAGGTGTCAGTCACTTATGGTAGATCTGAAATTTGATTTGATGACATCAATATGAGAAGCTGCAGACTGATAGGAGGAACCAAAGAGCTCTGTAAAGGTAAAGACAAATCTTCTGAAGCTGGGATATAATTAATTTAATTTCACATAATTATCGCGGTAGAAGCCATTTGTTTGTTAAAATTTTATGAAATATATTTGTTCTATTTGATGTTTGTTGTGAATGACGTAAACTAACAAACGAACGAGGTAATTAGTCCAACGTTTAGAAACTACAGCGGCTGTAATGCGCCACAGCAAAGGTAAACAAAGGTAAAATAACCCGAACAGGTGATCAACTCAAAACCACTCGTACCTTTTTACTCTCTCTCTCTCTTTGTAGTATAAGCACACCTGTTACAGTGGCAACCACCTGCGCCCCTCAAGCAGAGCAAAGATTACGTTAAAAACATAACATTCAGTCCGTTACGATGTCAAGTTCGACCGGTCGATCGCGATCGACGTATTGAGCACCCCTGTACTAGAGGATCTCCTACAAAAAAGCATTAATTTAATACAGTTGAGGACATTTGAAACAATAACGTAAATGAATCCAATACTAATCATTAATAGATCCATTAACTGCTATTGTTTCAATTCTACTTAATGAACACCAATAATAAAGGGGAAAAAATCAAAATGACCCTATTGTACAGCCTACTTTGTATGTAGACTCAGGATGAACTTGGTCTTTGGTTCTTAAAGGATTACTATTTTTCGGAAATCAACCAAACTAGAAGTAACAAAGTTCATAATTTTTTAAAAATGGGGTCACATATGGTATCTGAGACCATATGTGTTTATTGTGCTCTATGTCACCATTCTCTGAACACCTTCCCTTGAAAGGATCTCCTAAACATCAAATCTCCAGCCCTCTTTAGGCATTTTTTCTCAATTTTCCATTGATCCTCTCTGAGATCTTGGTTGGCAGAGAAGACAAACTGATGCTTCTCAACATTAAAAACTCACGTTTGTTAATCTGTGCCCCTCTTTTTTACTGAATCTTGGCTCATTGAGCACACACCAGACTTTGCTCTACAGATACCAAGAGTCCTGCTTCTCCAAGGAAGAAGCTTACAACAGTGTAAAGGCCTTAAACAGACTAGAAACAAACTGACCAAGGAGGTCGGGGCACCTAAGAGAAACTACAGTGAGAAGTTGAACACTACTCTGTTATTATTGTTGTTAAAAATAAGAACAACAATAACATAAAAGCTTATAAGATGAAAAAAAGTGTTGTTATTAGAAGAAATAACAAATTTGTCTCTTTCTCAAGACGTGTTTTTTTGTCAGTTTTACTGAAGGTTATTTCTGTTAAAATTTAGTGAAGAGAAATACAATGTTCAGCTTTTTCCCCCCTTTTCTGCTGTTACTCCACAGTAGTAAAACAGTGAAAACAGTTGTAATCTTTACAGAACATTTACTATGATAAGACAGAAATATTTCAAATCACTGAGATATATGTGTTTGTTTGACAGAAAAGTAGAAATGTAAAATACCTATTTTGCACTCTCAGAATCTCTCTTTTCTTCATCGATCTGACCCTATGCGGAGCTCAAAGGATTATGGGAAATGACGTGAGCTTCCTGTGTACTGCACATCTATCTCCCTGATACAATCTGATATCGGTCTGCAGGTAAAATCCAGCACAGATAACCAGAGTATGAAGAGCTCTTCTTTCTCATTTCATCGTTGGCTGTGTTTGATCTTATCAATGTCAGAGTGTATGCTAATCTGGAGCATTTCCATGCAGCCTGTGCTGTGGTTTACCAATGTATTCAGGCCAGTAAGCGGCCTGCCTGGGCCAAATCACATTGGGTTAGAGATCCTGCAGGAAGGTGAGGGGGCGAAAGCCAATGAGCCCCCCCAATCAAACCAAAAAAGATCAGCAGCGTAACTGCAGTGAGACACGCTCTGCCTTCAGATCATCCATCACAGATTTTATTCTTCACCAAACACATCTTGCAAGACTTGCAAGAAAATTATTTTAGAATTTTACTTTTTATAGCTGCATTTTGTGACTTTTACAAAAATATTATTTTTGCATATTTTTTAGAACTGTCAATATGTGACAAATTTTTGATCACCTCCCTTCTTCCTAGTACTCCAATTACTACGTGCAGAAATGTGGCACTTCCAAAAAGAAACAACCAATCAGAGGCAAGATGAAGGTTTTATCACTGCCAATCATGCTCATGTAGGTGCTGCTCAATGTGCTAATGGCAGAGAAACAACTTACTATTTCTCTGCCATTAGCAGAGAATGGCAGAGAAACATTGTCTGCCATGTTTATCCCCATGTTTGTCCTGGATAAACATGTTTGTCTTGTTTATCCTGCTGATAAACAGGACAACTGTTTATCAGCCGTCATTACTAGTCTGAGCATCCATAGAAAGTTACATTGTGGGGAGCTAGCTGTAGCATTGCAGAGAAAGCAAGAGGGAGGGTGTGAGCAGATACACATAGTTTTTTCTCTGACTATGCGTCTGCAGATGGCAGTAGGACCACAGGAAGGAGGCAGAAAAGCTAGATTTTTTCACAGATTATCTGTCTCATACTGTCACAACATAGTGACAGTTTTGACAAATATATGAAAACATTTTTTTTTGTAAAAATAGAAACTGCAGCTCTAAGGGTTCGCCATTCTTTGTTGCTTTCTACAGAGGTTTAAGTTCTTCTTCATCACCTCAACATTCTGCTTGATAATCAGTGTTAAAAGAAAGTGATTATTGTGGTACAAAAAATAGAATATTTTGCATTCCTTGTTCATGTGTGATATTTTATTCTGCTATCATGTTCGAGATAAAATAAATAAAACAATTCAAAGTAGAGTAATCACCTTGTAAATCAAAAGGTTTGCAAGGTGATTAGCCGGTTGTAAAACTCTCATTCAGAACTTCAGTCATTTTTAAATGTGGCATCAACTTGAAAAACAAGCTTTTTGCTTATTTCTTCAGATTTTCTAAAGAAAAAAACCTTAAAAGATTAAAAGCTTTTATCAGGTCTACAGGAGATGAAAGCTAACAGTCACAATTGGGGCGAGTCTGCAACTCAAAGTCCTGTGTTCAAAATACTTTTCATAAAAAAGCCAATTTTGTATTTAAATTTTCCTTTTTTTTGTTTGCTTTCTATAAGCAATATTTTTGTGGGTGCATATAGAACGATGAAAAAAATGGTAAATGAAAACATTTTAAACCTGTAATGTGTTACAGGACATGATTGCAAGAAGATTGAGACATTGCTTGGTATCCTCAGTTTGTATTTAACATATTGGCAGAAGGAATTAACAGTTCAAAGCGGAAAACTATCCCAACTGTTTTCAAATGTGTTGCTGCCTGAAGTGGTGAACTGAATGACTATTAACAAATGAGTAGAGGCAAATAGTTAATATGTTAAAGTGGTTCTTTGATGGTTTCATGGAGTTCTCTAAGCATGGCTAACAGTTTCTGCACATGGGATATTTCAGGGGTTTTCTTACTCCACACAGTATTTGTATGTGAGCGCAGCAGCTGGAGAAACACAGTCGACTGTTTCTCAGAAGAACTCATGATGTAACCATGTGAAAGTGTTGTTCTGAGCTGTGAGGCAAATCTGTGATTTGCATGTGAGATAATCTGCAAGTTGCTTTTCTTTTTTGTCTCGGGGAGATCAAAGGACAAATCACTGTTGTGTCCGTATCAGCTGATCGGAGTCGACCTCGGGGCTTCTCGACCCGTTTCATGTTCAAAAGTTCATCAAAGCAGTGGGTAAATCAGAGCAGAGTTAATTATACCGCCCCAAATACACACATTACTGCAGCTAAACCTATTGAATTCTTCCTCCAGCTTCATGTTTGACAAAAGTACGAAGGCTGCAAAGCTTCCTGGATATCATTCATGGATGTTGTCTTTGTTTGTGTTGCCTCTGGCTTCACAAACGATTCTCGATAAAAATCATTTCAAGGTCCATCTCTAGACTTACTTCAAAGTGAGTACAAAACAACCTATATTACTCCACCTGCTATTGGTACAGCTTCATTTGTCCTGGCATATAGTGACTCACGTTATTTTATTCTGCAAAACTTGCCTATTTGATAAATAGGAGTTATCTTTCCAACTGAATAGGACTAAGGTAGGAAGATGAGACTCATTGTTTGTGTTATAGACAGGGGCGCCGTATAGGGGGGAAAAGTTATGACCGACAGAGCGCCCTCCGCAATTTATGTATTTATTTATTTTTCATAGAAATAAAAAAAGGGGCCCTGTGAATTACAAAATTAATCATATTGTGTATTCTAAAATAGTTTTTAGCAGTAAAAATCAAATGTTGCCTCTCCCAGACCCAAAAACACACATCCATATTTGCACTGAACCCCCTGGATCTGCATGAAATGGTTGGTTCCTGCTTGGAGCGCTTGACGGTGACGGTGTTCAGCAGCAGTCAGTGGAAAACAAGAACGACTGTGGCTATTACTATGCCGCCAAGAAAAATAATAAAGTCAGGTTTAAAAAAAAAATAGAGATATATAGAGAGAATAAGACAAGAGTGTCAGTGTATAACCCAGTTTTTCTCCAAGAGAGGTGGGTAGACTGTGTGAGATTATCAACAAATTAGCATAATTAGCTCAGCTTCAGACTACTGTTTGCCTCCATTTCACTAGCATTCTATGAAGGAAGGAAACAAATTACCAACATATTCATATATTTAACTTGTACCTGTACCTCTTACCACACATAAAAACAGATGTGTCAGTCAGCAGCAGCTCTAACCCCACGTCTCTTCTGACCTGCCCTCTCCTAAGTGAAAATAAAAAATATTTTTTTACATATTTGTTAAAACTGTCATTATGTTGTGACAGTATGGTATAGAAATAATCTGTGAAAAATTTATTTCATCTGCCTTCTCCTAGTACTATCTAGAGACAACTAATCAGAGACAGGAGAATTTTAGGGCTGTTAATCACAAACTCATGTGGCTGCTCATCCTCCCTCCCCTTGCTCTGTGCTATGCTATAGCTAGCAATAACGATAAGTTGTTTCTCCACCATTAACACATTTAGCAGTGAGTGAATGAGGTTGATTAACAGCACTAAGACCCTCCTCCTGGTTCTGATTGGTTGTTTTGGTCGGAACGTGGCATTACTTTGGCTAGCAGTAGTAGTTCAGGGAGGAGGTGGAGGAGACTGATCTTTTCACAGATTATCTGTCTCGTAACAAACTGTCATGACATCGTGCCAGCTTTAACAAATATGGAGAAAACATATTTTTTTATTAAAGTTATGTACTGCAGCTTGAATAAAATGCAACTACATAGCATTTTTTGAGAAGTCTGGATTCCTTCATGTATATTTTGCATGTTGCCTTGACCTTTGCTCATGGGGAGAGACAATTCAGTAAGCTAAAACTAATAGAAATACTTTAAGCAACCTGTATGCAGACTGTTTCATGTAAAATTCAGGGGCAGTAAATATTGTGCTACTATCAGTACTGAATCAAAGAAAGCAAGATTGTAGATATGAAAAACACATAAATAAATTATGAACAAAGTTCAGTTAGGCTAAAGCAACATACAATACTGAGGTAAAACACTTGCATACGGTGTGTGTCTTTATGCTTAAGCACATCTCTGCCTTTATATCAACTTCTTTCTTTTTAAATTCCAAATGGATCAGAGATAAGAAAGAAAACAACTATTTGATTTCATCTTTCCAAAAGATTAGAAACAAGGAGCATTTTAAATTCAGAATTATTGTTTTATCTTTATAAAACCAATTTTTCTTCTAAAATTGGCAACTTTTTGTGTTTATTTTTGTATGTAACCTGTGAATCAAAAATCTTTGATTTTCAGAAATTCTTGCATGTTTATCCAAAGTTCTGCCATGATCTGCCATTGTGTTTACAACCTTTTTGAGCTTCAGGTTTGGTTTAGGTGAAACCTTTCTTATGCATTTGTTTTGTTCAATAACTCATGATCCTTTAAATATTTTCAATTCACTATGTCATTGTATCCAACCTTTGCAGCAATGGCCCGGTGCAAGATGTGTGATGTTCAATTTTCCATACCATACCATACCATACCAACTTTATTTATGAAGCACTTTATACACCAACAGGACCAAAGTGCTATACACAATGATAAAATAAAATGCGATTATAAAATAGAAAAGACTGAAATATAAAATACATACAGACACAATAAAACAAATAAAACAAAGTGTAACCTCTCAGACTGTGCCAAAAGCCAAAGATAAAAGATGGGTCTTAAGAAGAGACTTAAAAACAACAAGTGAAGAGTCTTGTCTTATGCCCAAAGGAAAATCATTCCATAGCTTGGGGTTTGCCACAGAAAAAGCACGGTCCCCTCTGAGCTTACACTTTGTTGTTGGTACCTTCAGAAGCAGCTGATCAGCTGACCTGAGGGAACGGGACGGTGTGTAAGAATGTAACAGCTCAGACAGATAAGGAGGGGCGAGGCCATTAAGAGCTTTAAAACAAATAAAAGGATTTTAAAATTAATCCTAAAATGTACTGGCAACCAGTGTAAGGAAGCCAAAATAGGGGAAATATGGTCAAATTTCCGCGTACTTGTTAAAAGACGTGCAGCAGCAATTTTCCTGCTAAGTTCAAATACAGAAAACCTGTTTGTCTTTGTCAACAAAGGATTATAATAATGTAAATGATTGACATAAAATTACAGAAAATCCAATTTCAGTGTAAGTCTGGAGAAATTTGATTATTGCATCCTGCACCACTTTCTGACTCAGACCCAGGTTTCGAGTTAAAATGTGTCCTTCCTTCACATTCCTCTGAAGAAAATAAAAGAAAACATTATTACTCTGCATTTAGCTTTCCTTTTGGATGATTCGGAACTGAAAAGAAGTAGCTGTCCTTGATAATGTCCCCTCTCTATTTCTCTGACCGGCAGCCAGACCCAGATTTAGATTTAAAGCTGTCACTCGATGGCAGAGGCAACAGACCTTGACTGTGTTGTGATCACTGAGCTTATCCTGGTGTCTGACCTCAGAATGAATGAAGTTAAAAATGTTCAGCAGAGTGACAGCAGGAAACAGCCCTAACGTGCAGAATAGCTCACTGCAATTCAATTCAGACCTTCAGTCATGGTTCATGTCTGGTTCTGAGGAAACCATAACATAATTTTATCTTTTTTTCAACATGTTCTCACCACGTTTCTTTTATCCTTTTTTTCAAATGGGAGGCTTTAAAATTGATCTGAACTTTTCTTAAAGGTGGCAGCAGCAATTCTTTCCACTGCTGTACTTCTTTTGTACCTGTAGAACATAAAATGACTTTATGACACCAGTGACATTTCCACAATTTTGCAGCTTTTTACTAGGTACAAGAGGGGGAATTACAGCATAAGAATGTGAAAAATTATTTGGTTACCACTTTTTTCAGCACCTAGAATTTTATTCTTTCTGAATATGCTGCTCTTTTTTCTCTTTCTCATTAGGAAATATGCAGGATGGAAGTAAGAAAATATGATTGCTGGATCTATCAAAACTCCATGCCAGCAATACATAATACATTTTTAAGCCCCATGAATACACAGGTAGCATGAAAAAAAGTTTACAGGTTTTATAAACAACATGTTGGGCTTACAAAACCTGAGAAATTGTAGCATATTTTGATTATGTTTTAGAACAACAACTTGTATTTTCCCAGCACTGTATGGCTTAAATCACAATCTCTGTAGATGTGCCAGTTTAACTCTCTTGTCTTGAAATCTGAGTTTATTTAAAATGCATCTGGGGCTGGATTTCCAAATGCCCAGACCAAAAAAAAAATCATTAAAGCCCTGTGATATATTTCATTTCAATACATCACTCAACAGTTCTTTTTTTTTTCTGTACTGTAAAATGCATTTTCAAGTAGGCGAAAACCAAAAAAGGGTATGTATTTTTAAAACCTTCCTTTAGCTTCCCCTTATTCAATGTCTTTTTCTGCCAACAGCATTGTTTTGCATCTCCTGTATGGAAAATAATTTTCCCCCTCTTTCAAGCATATATTATATATATATACTGTATATATATACTGTATATATATA
This sequence comes from Xiphophorus maculatus, assembly GCF_002775205.1. NCBI lineage: Eukaryota > Metazoa > Chordata > Actinopteri > Cyprinodontiformes > Poeciliidae > Xiphophorus > Xiphophorus maculatus. The sequence goes on along the minus strand of NC_036465.1, from coordinate 12,240,174 downwards.
TATATATATATATATATATATATATATATATATATATATATATATATATATATAGTAAGTATATACACCTTATTTTAGGCTGATAATTTAGTATTCACAAAGAATACATTGTGATTCCTAGTATGCATTTTGCCTGTGGTTGGAAGAACACTAAACTGGAAATTGTTGCATCTTTTATTTGAATGACCACTGACCACTAAAATAGATCTTAAAACCAGAGCTTTTCTGACAGCCCATAATTCAAAAGTGTGAACCTGACTTAATGAGCTTTTATCATTGAGATAGAAATAGATACATGATGTGGGGCCAAAGTCACTGTAATATGACTTTGAACTTAGTGGCCAGATTTTAATTTACAATTCTCCTACCTCTGTCTCCTCTTTGTTATAGTCAGTGTCAGAGGTATTAATTAGGTTAGATTAAAATGCCTTTAAATCCTTCTAGGAATCTGTCAAAAAATTACAGATTCATAAGGGTGTTTACTAAAGCCAGTTAAAATCCCAAAGCTGGCATTATTTTCTCCTTGTGAAGGAAAAACCCCTCTGGCTGTTCACGTTCAGAATTGGAAGTTGGACTCAACACATGAATGTCACACTTGCAATATCATCATGGCAGCAGAGGGGCGTGTTTTTTTCATGCAAGTAGCTGTATCCTGATGCACACACATGGAGGACACTAAAGAACCCGGACATGCACGGTTTAGTCTTACCATGTATAAAACAGAGGCTAAAGTGATGCCACGGTGCTTAATTCTGTCTCTAATCAAACAGCTGATGCTTCGTTGGAAAAAATGTGATTCAAGTCTTTAATGTAATTACTTTGCCTCTTTGAAACCCATGGCTGCTTCTGTGAGGGTTTCCCAAGCAGAGCTGGAAGGTTTTTGTTGTTTAGCCACTGAGGCCAATGATTCACCACACCGTGATCACACACTTTCCCCATTAATTAAAGTTTCATATGAAGAGTCATTTGGGAATCATTGTTTCACAGCCATACTCCCATCCAGATGGCTCTGGATAGGAAGCCTCAGAGGATGCCTCTTTTGTTAGTCTCTGTCACTGAGACAAATTTATAAATTTCTGTGGGGTTAGACTAACTTTCTTTTAATTGCTGGATATTAAACAAAGAAACTTCTCATCACGTCTGAAAGTTTGGAGAGCATGTTAATGGCTGTTAACATGGAGGAAGTATGTCACCCCTCACAAATTCAGATCACGGAAATCCCACAAGGTTCCCTCAGATCATTCTGATTCTGGATGTTTTGATTTTCATGCTTTCTAGATCATTTAAAGTAGACTTCAGTTTAATAAAAATCAATAAAATGTCCTATTTTTAAAATAATATACATATTTTGCTGTTGAAAATATGCAGTGTTCATATTATTGTTATATCAATGCCACACAAATAACAATAAGGTCTACATGTAAGATACACAACAGAACTCCAAGAATAAGCTAAACTTTTATTTTGACAAAAATGCTGTTGTATCACACCTGTATGTCATGAAATGGTTCATAAAAACTTTGAGCAGAAGAAATGTGCACTGCAAAGTATTCTCAAGCTAGAAGGAACATGTAGTTCTTCAGTTAAGGTCTGGCTCTGCTACTGTTCACCTGCGCAGACCAGGTGAAACCCGAAATCAATGTATCTGGGATGAATAACCCTGATCAGATTTCTGACTCCTTTCAACATAAAAGTCCAAACACATGTATGATGGATCTCCTCACCTTGTTTATATTTCAGAAAAAGCCCAGCCAGGCAACAGAGGATGCTCATTTCACCCACTTGTCCCCATGATTTATTTTTTTCTATCATGTAACATGAACATAAGTTATTTTCCCATGTCAAAGTGTAGCATTGCCGTCATTACTGCAGCTGCAGGCCTGATCACCCTAATTCTGAGGAAGGACCATTCCACTTTTTCGTAATTATGAACCATGGCCATATTCTGAGGAGCTGACAATCAACTAAATGATTTTGTTTTGCCAGTTTTCTATTTTGAGATAAAAATGGCAACTTCTAAAAACAAATTACTCTAATCAGCTTCATTCAGAGTGCATTTAGCACTTATTTCATGTAGGTACACAGCATTTTTTTAATGTACCATTACATTTTAAATGTTAACAATTTACACAACAGTACAATAATTTCTGAATGTGTGACTCTTTATCTACCGTATTATCTTTATTAAGGCACTAGAAGCCTTTGTTGACAGTAATCAGACAGGAAACGGGCAAAGAGAGGTCGGGAGATGATGTGCAGCAAAGATCTCAAAGTCAGGAGTCAAACCCAGGGAGGGAGCATCGAGGAACGAGCCACCCACTCTACTGCCACAACACACGACGCTCACTCATTCATTCACAGAATGAACTTGTTACCCAAGTTTAACAAGTTGGGTAAAATTATATAGTATTTATTTTTGAGTCACTGACTTTCAAAACGGAGACACACACTTGTGAGGAATGTTTCTTGGAAAAAGTTACTAAGCTATAAAAATAAGGAAGAAAGCATAAATAGATTACTGATGGATATGTGGGTGGATGTATAAAGGAAGTGGATCCAACATTTACACAATTTGATAGGAAAAAATTTATCTTTTTTTTAATACAACCTCAATTATTCAAAACATAGTTGACCTGTAAATTATTCAAACATTTCTGTACTTTTCAAAACTGTGTAGGATCACATAAAAACTCATAGGAAAAAACAATTACTGATTAGATGACAAGTTGCTTCTTCATTTGTTTACTTTCTTACTTAGACACTGTCAGTTTGTTTTTGTCTATGTACTTTGCCAGAAATCTCACGAATTCTGAACATTTCAGTCTGACATACACAGCTGAATGGTTCTTATTCTAAGGGAGGATCATTCCTAAGCTAGCCAAAAGTACCAATCTCTATGTCTGGAAAGTATTTGTATCTGTGATGTTACTGCTCTAATTTCTAAATCTTTGTGAAATATACTCCAGGGCTGACCCAGGACTCTGTGGGGGAACCATGCACTCCTTCTGCTCCGGAAAAACCTTTGGTTCCTGTAAAATGAGCTGGAGTTTCAATAAGAAAAGAGGTGTTGCAAGTTTCCATTCTCTTCTTATTTCTCTCACAACCGAATCTTGGACAAGGATAGATTTGAATGTGTTGATAATGATCGTTAGACATATTGATCAATTACTGTCCACACAGCTTTCGGGCACCCATACACTGCTTTTGCTGCTGGATTCTAGTGGTGAATCTGAATCAAATACCATGCCTTTTCTACTCACTCAGTGCATAAAAGTTTAGACATAATTTGATCTTTTACATTAACCTTGAAAGGGGCTGCTGAATGGATGATGGTAATTCTATAGTGTTTAAACTGGCTCACAGTTCATCTTCACACATTAAAAACAGGAACAGTCCTTGCTATTTTTCCCCAGTTCAAAGCTACACAGATCTAATTGCTATATATAAGGTTTTGTCCCCAATAAGACCTTTTCTGTTTGATAATTCAGTATAAAAGTACGGAAAACCAGCAGATTTCAGTTTCTCTCACATCGCAGACCTGAATTGATGGTTTTCTGTCATAGTTTAAGCATAGTTTTTTAGCTGACGCTGCTGCTGTAAACACTGATGTGAGGCTGTTTCAGAGGGGAATATCACAGTGAACCTCATCACGTTCTTACTGCTCCCATTCATCACCAGCACATTGTTAACTTTTTATTGCTGACTTCCAGGAGAAAAAGGCTTGACAAACCTGCAGACTTCAGTCCACGTCGTAAAGAAAGCCAGCTCACTCTGGCGCAGACCGAGTGCATAAAACAGTTACGGATAATGGAAAATAAAGATCACAGCAGCCTTTTTTTTTCCTACAGCCATAACTCGCCTTAAAGTAAATTACTGTGCTGTAAAAAATAAATTAAAGACTTATTTGCTCAGCCGCTGCACTTTGTCAGGAATTCATCATCTGAAATTCGTAAGAAAATTACAACCATCAACTCCACTTATCTGGTAATTATTATATAAATCACCAGCAAGATGGAAGGGCTCTTAACATGTATACATTTTTGCCCTTTCTTACTTACATAAAAGAAGGTTCAAAACTTATTGTGTGAACAATTCTCACATTTGTCCTGAAAAATAGCCACCTATGCTGCAAGGTATTCTGCAGCTGAGCCAAACGCCTTGTTTTTGTTCTGTTTTGATAAAGCATAGCTGCGAATTTTCTCCATATGTGGATGTTTGAGCTCATCAGACGGTGTCGAGGATATGAAGATGCAGTAACAGTTGCCATCTGACTCACCGGCGGCCGTGTGGAAACAAATATCTCTCAGCCTCCACCGGCAGCTTGCTGTAAATCAGCATGTGGCAGAAACATATTTCCTCCTGCTCTCTTCGCAGCCTGCGAGGTGGGGAAGAAGAGGCAGAGTTATAATGTATGAATGTTTCTGTGGCGGAGATTTGAAAACGACTCTAAACTGTCAAATGACCCGCATCTGTGAGGAGAAAAAAATGAAAACAAACGACGAGGTAAATAAGCTGAAAATATGAAATCCAACACCCATAGATCTTCAGCTGAGAGAGAGACGCTGCTCAGGTGTGACATCCTAGGGATGACATGTGTGAAAAATGACCTGATGTGGGGGAGGAAAGCAGAAAAACTGGCAAAAGAGCAGGAAAAGTTGTTTTCTAAAGATTATCTTTAGAAAAACATAATTTCAAAAAGGCCTGTGTAAAGTTTTTAAATGTTAGACGTTCAAATGTCTTTGTAGACTCTATTTTTAAATTATATACACACACACACACGCCCCCATGTTTTCCACGTGCCACAAAACATTTGAGATGACCATTAGTATTTGAAATACATGTATTAATTAATTTGGAGACAGGCAAGATAGTGACTGCTCAAAACTACTTAACACAAATGCACTTTAAAAAAAAAATCAAACTAATACATTTACAACTATGCAATAAAACTTTTAAGTACGAGTCCAGCTCATGATAAAGGTAGGCTTCAAAGATGTTTTATTCATAAAAATAAATCTTTCTCAGTAAGATTTTCATAGTTTGCCTATTTGTTTTCCTAATTTCTGCACTTATTTCTTTCATCAAAAGATACATATTGAAGTCCTCCCGACCCGCCAGGGACCAGGGTGTGCAGAAAATGGATGGATGGATGGATGGATGGATGGATGGATGGATGGATGGATGGATGGATGGATGGACACTAAAGCTTTGCCAGTAGCAATTATAATTTGGATTGACTGCTGACTTTGAAGCAAGCAAGAGTTAAATATATATTTAGATCTAAAAATGTTTGGATCTTTGGAGATATTGTTCTTGATAATGATGTTGTCTTCAACACCAGATACAACCAAGTCCAGAAACATGCTCTGCCACGCTGCAGTTTCTCCACTCTGTCTCCTCCAATGTGTTTAACCCCCCAGCACCACCCCAAGAGAACCTCAGTGAAAAAAATGAGCTTACCCGGCTGAGTGTGGGATTTCCAGGAGCATTGTCTCAGCTTTTATTCTCATTAAGCTCCTGGGAGATGATGAGCCCTTTCCTTTTCTTCTCTGCAGCACGTAGAATTCGAATTACACCCCGGCGCAGCTTTTCTTCTGGGCCCTTTTATGGATCTCAGCTTCTCCTGCAGCAGGGTGGCAGATTATTAATCAGATTCATAAATAATAAAAGATGTCAGCGAGGCCCCTGGGCACCAGGGCCACTGCTTCTTCCACGGCGAGGAGAAGTGATGGAGGATAACGCAGAGGGAACAATATTAACACAAAGCCGGCTGGATTTATTCAAAGTGTGCTTACAGTCCACCTAAAGAGGACTCTTTATAAAAACCTGAGCCTTATTAATATTCTGCATGCAGCTCAGGACGGCTGCAGAAATTAACATGAGGCTAATCTCTCGCTTCCTCAGAGTGTTTAAGTTAATGGTGCTGCTCACCTGCTGCCAGAGAGAGAGCAGCCACTAAGTTTCTATACCAAGTGACCTTCACTGAGCTCTGATATTCTAACTTAATCTGTCTGCAGGATTTTATTTTTTATTTTTTTTGTCACTAGGCTTCAGTAAGTGCAAGAGCAAATAAAAATATCAGCAGATCTTATAATCAACAGTGTAGGGAATATTTTATCTGAACCCTAATCCAGTTTTAATGTTAATGATTTATTAAATCAGTTTGGTCATACTTCTGTCAACTTACATGTGTCCTAAGTAAACCAGTGGGCTTACTTAGAGTAACTATGCAGTCAAAGGCAAATGATGAATATATATTTTTAAATGTTTTACATATAAAAATGTATTGTGGTGAGATCAGACTAAAATCAAACTTTTTGGACTATGTCAAACTCCTATGTTGAGGAGATAAACTAATGCTGCACATCACACTGAACACATCGTCTCTCTCCTGTGATACATGGAGAGATGCTTTTCACAAGTAAAAACTGCACACCTGAGTTCAGCTTTACTATGACATGAACCCTAAAAATACACAACAGTTCCAAAGGAAATGTTTTGAGCAAAAGATGTTAACTTGTTACAATGACCCAGTCAAAGTCCAGACCTAAATGCAAGTGAGATGTGGCAAATCTATGGCAAGACATGAAGATCAATCTTCATTGACTCTTTTACCAAAAGTGACTGAACTTTAACTATCTTGCATGGAAAAATTAGAAGGTTTATGACTCTAGATGTACTAAAGTTGATAGAAGCATATCACCAAAAAAAAAAGAAAAAAAACCTACAGGCTGAAGTGGTTCTGAGAATACTAAATAACTTTCAGTAATTTCAGTGATTAATAGTGGCTGGTGATTAAACAAGCTCTTAATTGATTCTGTAAATGAATCTGGTTGCCTTTCTACAAACCAAGAGCCAAGTCAGAGCATTTCCATTTTACTGTAAACATTTCATCCAGTTAATGGATGTATTTGGGCATGAATTAAAAATTACAGGTTGAGACACATGCAGGTGTTAACGAGTTTACTTTATAATATTAAAAATCATTTTCTGTTGCAATTGTGGTGTATTATTAAAGGATTTGTTATCTCCCTCCCCTTTTTTATTGTTTTTGTGAAGGAGTGAGATGCTGTTTAACAAGAAACACCATATTTTTCCCATATCTGCAAAGAGATGACATAATATCACCACCTTTATTTATTGATACTATTTTCAAAAACAAGTAGCACTGATAAAGGCTTCACTATCAGCTGATCACAAGTTAAACACAAAGTTTAGAGCAAGATTTACAAACATCAGCTTTCGATATTAAAAGACAAAGCGTTTAAGAACTAAGCAGGAAAAGGCCTTCATGTGTTTGATGGAAAATAATGAGTTTTAAGTGCATCTCTAAGCAATGTATTTAACTATTTGTAAACTTTGTGTCATTGACATAAAATAATGTGTTTCTGGTGCTAATCAGATATTTTTTATTGTTGTTGAGGACCAGTTTCTTTCTTTTGTGGCTTTCAAATTTAAATTAAACAGATCAAAGGTAAATAAAGGAGATTTAAACATGGCATTCACAGTGTTTTGATTGGCTCTTGTTCCATTTGAGTCCTTTCCTCTGGTCCAGGTCCAAATTTAGCACTGGAACCGATTAAGTGGAAAAGATGTATTTCAAAGAAACAAATGCATTTCTCAGACTGTACGTATGCAATCTCTCTAAGTCTTGAGTCCGGTCCAAGGATTCCTCCTTGTGGCATGGATCTGAAACACCTCCCCTTGGGTTCTTGTTCTCCTTCAGCAGTAGCTTATTTACAGCAGATTCTCGGCCTTGATGTCGACAGTTTATGCCCCAAGTTTAATAAGGAGGAAATGAACTTTATTTAACCACCCGAGACATTTAGACACAATCCATCCTTCACCTTCTGTCCAGTAATTTAAGTAGATGGTGAACTCTGAACTAGCGCCACCTCTAAGGTCAAGGCGACTTATCTGGCTGTGACCAGCACCCCGAGCCCCCTGAATGTTTAGGGAGGGGTGAATGAGTTAGCATAACAGGGGCCAAACACAGGGGCCCTGAAGTAAGTGGCAATTTATGGTAATGAGAAGTGATCTTTCCTCGTGAACGTGATAACCTCGACGTTAATCCTCCCTTCCCGACCTTTCGATGCCCTCCTGTTCGACACTTTTATTACAGTTTAATCACTGCCCTCAAAGAGGAGGTGAACACACTAAAGCAAAAGCACACATTTGCATGTGAGGCCTCAGACATTGTGTTTTTAATACCAGTTGATGTTATTTCCCATATTTATTTATAAGTGGTTTGATTTTTCTCTTCGCTATTTTGACAGGTGATTTGAATTAAAGCTAGGATGTTCTTAGGTTTTGGGGGGAAAAACAAACTATTTTAAGTTACTGAGAAGGAAGAATATTATTTGAGAGGTAAGAAAGAGTGACACAATTTAATGTTTACCTGGATCTTTAAAAAAATAACCTAAATATTGTAAGAACAACAACCAGAACCTAAAAGCTCTCTGAATACTCTCAGCAAGAAAGACTGGGCTTTTTCTGCAGAGGAAATGGATTGTAATTATTGACAAGAACTAAACACTGACTCTGCACACACTGTTTGCGGACATTTGGGATTTGGAGAGTACAGACTGCATGCATTTGTTGTGACAAATTCCTTCATTTCCCACATTTTGAATGGAGCAGGTTTGATGAGCCAGTTGGCCTGACTTAGCCCCATTTCTACTCTATTGGAAGATTCGCTGCACACCTGTTAGTGCGGCACATGGTGTCAGTCTGGCTGATGCGCATCCTTGCAACTGGTCATGGCGACTCTCAATCTTATCAGCTCAGTACTGCATACAAAACAGTTTGATGTGAACACCGCTTCCCAGTGAACAATTTACTGTGCGACATTGAATACAAGTTCATCCAAAATCTACCTGCATATCTGGCAGATGTTCACTTTGAGTCCACACGGAGTCACTTTAAAGTATGTGGGGACATCCAAGTAATGATGTATGACCAAGTATGTGGGGGCCATTATGTTGTTGAAGGTAATGTTATAGTGTGTAAACTTTCCACCAACAATATCAGTGGAGCTTTGTTTAATCTCCAATGCCTCAGTGAATAGAGTGGCTGATCACGTTTATCCACAACACAGTATCCATTTTCTGATGACTACTTCTAGGAAGATCATTTCAATCATCTCAAACTCTTTCAACATACTCCCATGTAAATAGAGCACCTTTATGTTGTCAGTGAAATAGTAAATCTGTATCTCGACCTGAACATACACCCCACTCTGATCTACTTACGAACATTAAAACACATCTGTTGGTCTCTGTTGTTAATACTATATTGACTCTGCTTTATCAGAGAGCAGCTCAGATGAAGGCAAGAGCAAATTTTTCACATATGTTTGCATCATTGCACATGACGATGAAGTTGCATGTATGTTGCATCATGAACCTAAAGATTTCCATCAAACAAGGATCCTTGTTTCCTGTCCAGATGGAAAAAACATACAGAGGAAGTGGAAATGAGTGGAAAACGCAACTGACAAACCATAAAAGCTAAATTAATGTAAATTATTAAGATATTTTAAGGATTGTGAGTTGCATTTTTTATTGACAGAGAAACATTTTTTCTTTCTTTTTTATCATTTCATTTTCTTTTTTCTTGTAAGAATCTCTTTTGATTTTCCCATTCTGTCTGACAACATGTAAACAGATTTGTTTTGGTAAACCTTCTTCACATTTTTGGCACAAATTGCAGGGTTTTTTGTTGTTGTTTAGAAACTGGTCTCATTAAAAGGCATTTATTCTGATACAATGGAGATCACAGTGAATGTTTAAAGCACCTTTAAGTTATGACGTAAAGACAAATTCTGAGGCAACACAATTCATGAAAGCCATTGCTCCACCTCTCATACGAACACTCCTTTTGGTAGGTTTGTTATTTACCAATGCAAACAAGTTTCATATTTTAAGTAGTTCTACTGCTGCTCTAGACGGATTCTGAAAAAAGCATAGGATCACATCAGCATTTTCAATATACTGTATTCATTATCAATGATTTCCCATTAACATGTTTCCCAAAGAATGCTGTACTGCAGCATAACTAGCAGATGCCCACAAAAAGCCCAAAATTGGTTCAATACTTAACTGCATCCAGAGGCAGAAAAAATAACTTCCCCAGATTAAAATACAAGCAACTTTATTCCAACTTGGTCAGAGATTCTTCTGAAAAGTAACCAGAAACCTAGGTTGATGTTTTCTTCTTTCCCTTGTCCTTATTTTATATCCCTGCTTCAGCTTTTTAAGTATCAGTCATCAGTTCCTACATCATTGCATAAATAGTGCTTTAGATCCCATTATGATTATGTTACCACCCACTGTATCTAACATACAGAGATAAATCTTTACTTCCCTAGATTGTCTTGTTTTTTTTTTTACTTTTTTGAGTCATTCTTTTTGACCTTTTTTTTGTATCTTCAAATACTTCCCCAGCTCATCATCTGATTATTATAACCACCTACCTGTCAGTGTGTTTGTTATCCTTTTTCCTCCAAACAGTTCTGACCCTTTGAAGCATGACTCTATTAAACCCCTTGCAATGTGTTGTGTTTGTCTGGCACCAAGATGTTAGCTGCAGATCCTTTAAGTCCTAAAACTTATGAGGTGGGTCCTCCTTGTTTGTTTAGTACATCCAACAGATGCTGGGTTGGATCGAGATCTAGCATGTTTGAAAGCTAGATCAACACCTGAGACCCAATGTCGTGCTCCTAAAATCATTTTTGAATATTTTTTCAATCTATGGCGTGCCATGCTTTGTGCAGAAATCCCAGCCATTTCTGATTCTCATCTGCCCATCAGTTCTGACCTTAGTAGTGGGAAGAGTAGGCATGACTGCATCAAAGAGTTGTCATTTACACAAACATGATGAATTGTTGAATTCTCATACCTTTGCTTCATGACCAACATTTACTTCTTAAACCATTTGAGCAACAGTATATTGTCTGCTGCTCAATATACAGTACTGTTGTATATTGTACATTGTTGTAACAGTATATTGTTGAGCTGCAACACCTGGCCCTGGCCCTGGGTTTCATCTGGCCCTGGGAAATGAAAGCCAGTGCCAGGTTTCATTTCCCTTACGTGTCATTTGGCTGCCACTTATGCCACTGCTTCTTCCCCTTTTGATAGTACCTCTTCCTCCTTTTTGGTTCATATAACTCCTTCTTCCTTATGTTCCCTACATATCTACTCCTTCCTGTCTTTCAGTCTACTGATCGTTTTCCAATCAAAACACCCAAACCTGATAATTTCCTTATTAAACAATTGCTTTTCTTTGCTGAAAGAAAAAAAAAGGATTAGAGCAGGTCTGGAAATGTCTTTGTTTGCTCAAAAGTGTCTCACAGCCTTCTTTCTTTAACTGAGACTTTCTGCTTTGCCCCTTTTTCCCACCTTTGTCTAATTTCTTCAGTAAGCATGATTAGTAGGGTTCCTGTTTTAACTTTCCCTGACACTTTTCCTCCTTCCATCTCTCAGGAACCCCTCTCATCATCTTTTCATTAGAACTACCTCTGCCCCTATACATTATTCAGCCTGAGTCTCAGTTTGTTCTTTATTAGACTGTCGCCAGAGTGCATTCTACAAACTCATTAAAAAACTATTAAAGCCTGATGATTTCCTCTGATAACACAGAGTAGACTTTCGCTTTGCTCCTCTGACTGATCTTCTGACAGGACTCGTTGATGGAGAACATCTGCACATTAGTGAAGCCTACCCTTTAACCTTTATATATTTTATATATAAACAAATCTTTTATTTTGATTTTAATTTTTATATATTTCTTCAATGTCTTCACTAAGGGAAAAGTGAACCCAAAGTCAAATTTCTTGTGTATCTGCACAAACTTGGCGAATGAAGCGGATTCTGATTCTGTCTTCTAGGGGAAACTCTAGAGGACAGTAGAGCCACAAGTAGAGCTATGGGACCTCTGTGTTTAAACATGTCAGATGTGGTGGTTAATAGAACAAGGATACTTCCTGTAAAGGTTTTCCAGTCCACATTCCTCTGGCTAGGAAACACTTTGGAATCACTTTTGAAGAGCAGGAGAGATGAGTGGGTTGAATGGATGGCAGTAAAAAATGAAACATCTAAGCAGGAGCAGCGTTTGACCAATAGATTCGGATAAAACATGAAATTATACAAAACACTGGATCCGTTAGTAAGCGCTGATGTTGAACTCTTTCAAACTTTGTTTCCTATCAGAGGAAACCAGCAGGATGACCGGGAAACTTTGGACCTGAATCTGCTGATTGAAGCCTTTCTTCCTCCTCTGTGCACACCTCCATCTAAAATGGCTTCACTTTTATTAAACTTGTCTGTTCGAGGTTTCTTGTGCTGTCCTACACCCGCCGTGATGTCTTCAGACACTCACAATGATAAATTACATGTGTTGTGTATTTCAGAGAAGCAGAGTTTGAGCAGTTTTTTGTCCTTATTTCCACAGGGGATAATGTCGTGTTTTCGCAGAAGAACAGTTCCCGTGCCTCCTCTGACACGTTAATTGATGCTTTTCCTTTTCTTGTTCTCGGCTCTCTCCGGGGAGTTGCTTCTTTCCCGTGATTTGCCGTGGGAGTTTAACGGCAGCTGTGATCAGACACACAACAATCAGGCTTGTGGGGTGTCAGCTGATTTGTCAAGGCCTCATTTCTTTTTCCTGTTAAAGACTTGAGGAGGTTGAAGGGGCTCAGCTCTGAGATAATCTGTAGAAGAGGATGAAGAAGAGGAGACATCCAGGTGAAGAGGTGTTCATTTCCTTTCCTTCACTTCAAAACAACTTAGATCTTAAAATGTTTTTAATTAATCCACCTGATTCTCTGATGCCTCAAACATTGAGTGGTGATTATTTTAATATGTTTTGCCTTTAAAAATTATTCCCAAAGCTTCCTGCACTGAAACGATTATTCTGAGCGGCTGTTATTAGCTGATCAAGCAAAACCAAATATCATTCTTTGGATTTGTCAGAAAGCTGGGCATATTTTCATTCTGCCTGTGCTTATGGGAATACAAAACAGAAATAAAACTCTTCCTTTTTGATCTGAATTATAATTTGAGCTTTTGTTATTCTTCCATTTCACCCTTCTCTGAAAAGAAGGGAAAAAAGACCCCCCATATGGATCGATTGCCCATTTTCTGTAATTTTCTGTGCTGTCTCCTGGAAAACATAAAAAGAAATCTGTACTTTTATTTTTTTTCAGATCAAGAGAGTCACAAAACAGAAATGAGAAAGAGGATCAAGAATTGGCAGAAAGTTTTTTGTATTTTTTTTTCTCCAAATTGTTCTTTGATCCATTGTGGATGGTTCTCTGTTCAGACATTGTGGCTTGTGGACAAAGGAAAGCGCATTTTATACTAGCTGTCTTTTTCAGAAGATACTGAACAATGAAGTAATAAATAACCATATAAGACATTGCTCAACCGTAAACCAATTCTGTCCAAAAGTCTTGATTCAGTCACTATTTATTTATTTCCTTAGTTTGATCTTGGTGTTCAAGTATTCATTTAAAGAGGTCATTTTGCTGTGTCCCAGGCTTTTTGAAGGTCTTTTTGAGAGTTGGCTGCTTTTCACTCAGTTCCTCATCATTGTCAGATGAACATTTTATTAGCTTTGATCTACGGATCTTTCTGATCCCTATTCAGTTAAGTTTACACACTGTGTAAACACAAAGAGCAGACACCTTAACTAAAGAGAGGTTATAGCAAAAACACTACTTGTTCATTTTTCTATAGTGGAATCAAAGACATAAAGCGTAATTTATTTGATATAAAACTTTGAAATGGTTTTGAAAAGTTTTTTTTTCTTGGGAAACTTAATTTCACATCTAGCCTCTGTAACATCAGAACAGTTCAACTTAAATTAACTATTTTAGTGGCTAAGGAAGCCATGACAAATATAGTTTGCTCTTCTGTCAGTCATCTAATAAATCATGGAGAAATAACTGCAGTTCAAAGGAGTTTTATCATTTTATGGTAGATGTCCTGTTTCTAAACTCTGACTCTGACAGAGAAAAATGATTAAATTAAAGTTGTGTGTTAGGGCACTTCTGTGGTATTTTGTGCAGATTAAAGATGTAAATGTGAGTGTATATTGTTGCCAGCAGCTGCTGCTATCTGCGAATTGTCTTCTTTGCTTGGCTTCATATTTTATATAAATGAATCAGAAGGGAACTCGCCTTGACGGGAAATTTCCTAGCGACCGGCTGCACAAGGTACTGAGAGTAATGAGCGTCTGGTTGAGGTGTCAACTCAGAGGATTATCTCGTTTGTGGGCTTTCAGAAGTTAAGTGGCGATCTGAGAGCTCCTTCGGCTCTGCAGTCTGAACCATGACCTTTCACAGATGGAGGAGCCTCAGGTTTGACCCTCCCTCCCCACTCTTTACTCAGAGAATGTGCCTGTCCTGGGAGCTGACATTTCCAGCACTCAGCATCAAAACGAAACAAACCTTTTAGTCTCATTCATATGTAAAATTTTATAGTAACCTTCCCATCCAAATCAAGACCACGACAGCAGATTATCTCTATGCAATCGAGGCGGCAGGTCGCCAGACTGTGGATCCATCTAATCTGTCAGAGTTAAATGAGATCCATCACAGATCTGGATAATGGCCCCTGCAGATTGTGTGCAAAAATCTGCATTAATAATTCAACTCTGATCTTTATTATTCATGAGACTGAGAGCAGAGCGGAGCTGCAGAGATCTGAGGAGGTGATGGAAGAGTCACCTTTTTTTCTGATACTGACCCTGGACCTTCACAAGGGAGGCAACATGTAGACGACAATCAAGAACTCATATTTTGAAACAAAAACAACAAACTGCAGCAGTCTTTGTGTGGCTACACAGCTACAGGTTACTTGTGTATGCAACAAAAGTATGTAAATAAAACCTTAATAGTGTGCTTAGAGATGAACAGGCCAAACTGACTATTAGATGTTGGGGATAAAATTTGGTCTTTAAATGCATCATGACATGTTCATTAAATACATGAATTAAAATTAATAGCATAATTAATACAGAAGTACAGTGCCCACACATTTATGGTGTCCGCTTATCAGAGACATGAAAAGAAAAACAGAATATTGTCTCCATTAAAATCCACTATGCTGAAGTACGTCAGGAAAGAAAAACTGGACCAAAAACATTCATGTTGTGCAAAAGTAAACAGATTTTTGTTATATAAAATCATCAGACAAAACTGGTGGAAGCTTCTACCGACCATCAGAGTACCACCAAGATTCACTCAAAGTTCATTGCAATTATCATTGTGAAGAAATTTCATCTCTATTCAGTGGGTAAGAGTTTTTGCATGAAGTTGACAAACAGCCCCAATTAAAAAAAAAAATTTTCTGACACACTCTGAAAAATCCAAGTCATACATTCACCAAAGAGAACTGGTAAGACAGCTTACATAGTTTTAATAGTTCAATGTCTTTTTACTTACGTATTTTGCTTTCAGGATTTGTAGTGAGAGCTTTAGTACTGTACTCTATACAGGGAGACTGTGCACTGCAGTGAATAGGTATTTCCCTTCTTACAGATTTATCCTGGTTGGATAATTTTGTTACACTTAAATCTTTCATATAACCCATCAAATTTAAATATCAAATGATATCATCCATATACAACCATGTCTCTGGACCTACACTTTATAAAATTCTGTTTTTATTTTGATTAACTGCATTTTTGGACAGCTTCAACACAACTTTAAGCCCCAAACTGGCTTAATGACTGCCAAGACATTTAGAATAGAGAGATATGCTTAAAAATAACCTATCCGACAACACGAAGTAGGCTAGAAGATTTTAAATAGTGACCAATTTCAACATAATGAGAAATCATCATGTTAATGTTATTAATTTGGAAATGGTTACAAGACCATGTCTTGGCTTTTGTAATTAATATTGTCTGCATCTGTTCAGAGGTTTCCTGCCGCATGTTAATAAAACACTAGACTGGTTGTCTCTTGCCTACACATGGGCTCAACACAAAGAAACAAGACCCAAAGCCACCAACATATTGAAAATGCATTTGCAGTGACATAAAATATCGATTTTTTTATCTTATCTTATATCATCTTATCTTACCAGCTTAAAAAAAAATACATTTCGTATTTATATCATTGTCTGATTTTAACACACATTTAATGATCCAACCATCTATCCATCCATTCATCCATCCATCTAAATTAAAAATAAGATAAAAGATGTTTTTATAATGACAATGGAAAATTTCATTAAATATTCATCAGACTTCAGTGCTGGTGAAGATTTGACTGTATGACCGATTGGCTATATTGAGATGGGTCAACAACCGGTGGAGTCATGTGAACTTGGTGACTCCCAGCGGAACTGAAAGAATCATTAAGAGACCAGCACATCCATAACTTTCTGCAGAAACACAAGAACTAATGAGCTACTTGAATTCTCCACAAACACTCCAGAAAGTGAGATGTAAGGTAATCTGATGTTCACATAACCTGTCTGACCATCCGTCCTGTCCAGCAGCGGTGCTGTTGAAGGTAATAATCCTGGATGGTTGCGTGGTCGCTTTGCACACATTCAGTAAAAGCCCCATCAAACTGATAAAATCTTAACAGAGCCTCTCTGAAGCAGGCAGCTTTGAGTAACTTTCATCTCATTGTCTTTGGGTAAAGTTTGATCATCTCTCTCTTGTTGCCTGTGTGAGGAAAAACGGAAGAACTTGTGGCCCAATTAAAACTTTCCAGACTTTCTGACCGCAAGTGAGTGAGTCTGTAAATGCTCCTCAGGGAGCTGATGAACTACCTGGGAATCTGGCGGTGGCATTAAAACATGAGCTGTGTTAACTCTGTTTTAATGTGTTCAGTTTAATCTGGATGACAGCAGCCTCTCACCTTCATCTGCTTCATGTTAAGTTTCTCCTCAAAGTCTTGAGCAGGCAAGCTGATGCAGGCTCACGTCTGTGTTTAAACTTTAAAAAGCCGGTGACTCTCAGAAATGTCAGGAAGTGAAAGGAGCCGCCGCTTTGAGGTTGATCGAGCCACATCTGAATTTTATGATTTCACATTAAAAAAAAAAGAAAAACGGAACTGCTTGATGGAAGGTGTTGCGCGTAGACAGAGATCGAAGTGAGTGAGTGCGTTCTTTGAAAAAAAAAAAAAAAACACTTTCTCGTGAAAAAAGCTCCCTGTCACATGTGAACCTTACTTAAGCTGATTGCGTCTTTAAAGGAGCACCATCACATGGATCCTCCTCTAACTGGGAATAATTAACAGTGCAGATCATTTTTTTTAAACCACCTCTCTTCTCCTGTCATTGGAGCCAGTAGGTTCACCAGACATTCACTCACCTGTTGTTTCCATCCTGGTGCCTTCAAGAACACATTTTAGTCAAATAGCATAAAAGTACTAAAACACACCAAAACATCTTTTTCATTCCACCAAAAAAATTGCTTTTACCTCTGTAGCAGTTTTATCTACTGAATTCAGTCTCGTTGAAAACATTTACTTGCTGAGAAATGAGGCGCATGAAGTCTGAAGCTTGTCGAGAAATCAAACCAGGGGCTAATCAACAAGTAGAGATTGTGTGAGAGATGTGTGATCCTCAAAAGCAAGTCTATGGCAACAAAGCAGCATTGAAAAGTTGATTACCCCTTTGTCTCCTATCTGGAAACAGAATTTGCTTTTATTTAATTCAGCTAGACATGAAAGTAACTTTAAGCAATTTTAAGTTCATGAAACCATTATGAAATTTAAGTTTCTTTTTCACCATATTTTCCAACAGCAGTGGGAAGGTGGTGAAAAAGAAGACAACTGAATGATGGTGATCATTAAACATTTCTCTTAAAGGGAGGTGTTATCTATTTTCCAGGCACCTAGTGCCATTTTGTGGCACAATCAAATAACTGTCTAACTTTTTTATGAAAATGGTGTATATATAAAACATACCTCAAAAGAAATTTAATTTAAAAATTGGATTCCTTGAAATTGGTCTCTCTGTCTTTAAGAATCTCCTGCTCTTTCCAACACTGCAACTTCATCACAACAATGCTTCTCCGTTATTTTAAGAGCTGGCTGACATAATCAATCCTTCTGCAGCACCACCAGGAATAAGGAGGGCACTCTTCTCTCTTTTCATTAGAGGCTATTTATGTAGAAGTCTGAAGTGTTTTAAAATGCTGGCTCATGAACTGTAACCAGCAATGTACCAGTTAAAAGACACAGTGCCTCGAAGTAGTATGAATGAATACCCCAGAAACATGTTTTTATATTTTGTCATTCAACTCCCAAAAACATGAAAATGAAATGTTCGGGATGTAAAAATGATACCTTGTGTGAATATTCTCATACTAATTAAAATATGGGAAGCCCTCTTTTAGTCTGATATTCCTAAATAAAATGCAAGAAATTGTGGTTACTTAATTAGTAAATAAAGCCCATGTGTGTGTATTTAATCTCTGTATAAATTCACATTAAAAAATGTTTGATTATGTAAAAATAAGTCTCCCGGATGACTGATAGGTCATCAGTGCTAATTTCTAATGTCACACAACTGTTAGTGAGTTTTAGCAGAAACAAATCACACTTCAAGTCCAATAGAACTTTTAATTGGGCTTTCTGCTGAATTAACTGCTGCCTCTGTGGAGAAAAGATAAATATTAAAGAACCTGCAGAATAATTAACAGACTCTGTGTTTTCAGTCCATTTTCTCTGATACAGACCTTCCTGCCTGAAAGGTCAAGCCTAACACACACAGTGGTTAATATATTTCTGACACCGTCTCCTCTCCTTGCCGTTTGTCCTCGTCCCCATCCGGTGGTATGTTTTATTTTAATCATCCTCTCTAAAAAGACCATTAGCAGCTGCTCTTTGTTGGAGCTGAAACGAAACTGAATGTGTCAGACTGAGAGGAGCATGAATTAAACATCAGTGAGGGATGGGGAGTCATGAACACCGCCCGGTCTAATAAGGCTGAGCATTAAGAGCACAGTATCTCTGTGCTGACGTGCAGACGTCTATCTCATTCCCTGAGGCAGGTGTGAGAATGAAAACAAGGGGAAAAAAATGATAAAGCTGTCGGACTGATCCCGAGTCTGGTTATTCTTTCTTTCCCATGGAAATTAAAGCTTCAAATGGTCAATGAGACACGCTGGTGGCTGCCCCAGGTGAAATATTCGTGTTAAATATCACTTTTCGTCCACTTTTCTCCTTTAAATTATCTTTGATATACTGCCAAGAGAAAAAGAAAGTGTAACCTCATTCAATTTTTGGATTTAGCATAACAGGAAAAAATACAATTATCTGCTATTCACCAGGTTCTAAAGTGATTTCTTTCTAACCTCAAGTGAACAAACACACACCAAATATCAATGAAGCTAAAATGTTAACTTGGAAAGTAAAAGCATGCCCATACAATCACCAGTTTCTTAAACCAGATCTTCAGTGCTTGTATTAATCAGTTTGGGGGCTTCAGCTGTCGCACAGTTAGACTTAGACAGAATAATTTGGAATACAGAACAATTCACTGGTTGACTCAGTGACTTTAAGTTGCTGAGGTCTTGCATATACAAAATAATCCTAAATAATTAGCTGTCTAGCTTCACAGTTTACAGATGCAAAGAGGTGCTAATATGCTAATATTTTCCAAACATGGTGCCATGTTTAGTGGGTAGAAATCTACACATTGGTCTAGGACTTCCTACTAGAAACCTTGAAACTTATTCAGATAATTCAAATCTACTTTAGGAACTAAATAACCTGTTCTTTTTTTTTTGAGCCTCTCCATTTTGTTTTATTGTTGTCAGAAGGCATGGTGTCATAACAAATTGTATGCATTTGACACTGTACATACAAAATTTCTTCACCACATAAACCGTCCTGCCACTATTGCCTTAGCTCTCACACATCTTAAATACAGTACAGGCACCACTGCTAGAAATTCCTCACAGTTTCGACTGAAATGTCACAGCTTTGATCCAATAATAACATCACTTAATCTCACATTACACTCTGCAGACACTTTACTCACTCAGGGACGTGGGATAGTTCAAACTTAAAGTGACACATGTGCAATCCCCTGCTGTCAGACTAATTTGGCTGATAATTATCTTGACACTTAGGGGATTTATTACGCATTGAAATATTGTTCTTAGATCATCAGTTGATACTTTAAAATAAAGAAAATTTAATAAGCCAAACAGGTGGTAATGTCATGACAAAGTATCGAGTGGTGACTGATCTCGAGCGTACATAGACAATCCATCTTGGTAGCAACTCAAAAAGGATGTAGTTCAACTATAAGGCATGACTTGATATTGCACAAAATACCTTCATGTTATCCCATGTAGTCACATCTACCGAGCATTTTTAAAAAGGACACTGCACATGGCAAGATAAAAAAACAGTGTAACAGCAATTAAAATAATATTAGCATATTTGCTTTACATAGAAGAGGCTTTATCCTTCAAACATTGCAAATTAGATACTTTCCCATCATTTTGTAATTGTCCTAAAATCAACCTAAATATTTAACAAGCTAACTGCAGCTTGCAGGGTCTGAGATTGGGCTCTTAGGTTTTTTTGTAGTTTCTCTCAGCGAAGCAGACTCTGTCCTTGGGGTGAATTTACTGGAACAGCCACTCATCAGAAGATTGGCAACTATCTCTCATGTTTTCCACTTACTAATCTTTCTCCTACTGTACTAGAAATGGTTTGGGAATGGCCTTTTTAACTTTGATGGGCAGCAATTGTTGGTTTTCTAAGGTTATGGTTGTTTTCTTTCTAACTTGGTGTTGTGTTATCATAGACTGGCATGCTCTACTGCAGCAGACTACCAAAACTTCTTTTATAGTGGTGCTCACATTCTGATGATGATCAGGCAGTCATTGCATTTGATTAGTAGTACCTGACTGCTGTTTTTCTTTTTCACTTTACCTTATTTCATTTAATAAATGACAGTGTGGATATTAGGTTAGATTAGAAATATATTTAGAAACTGGTAAACCCCAGATCAAATTTTAATATGCTTTAATAAACAAAAATCTGCAACTTATTTTTTACTAATAATTATAACAAAGAATGAAATGTTTTTGAATGAATACAAAATATGCAAGAAATCTTTTTCATAGATGCTTTGTCAGAACAGCTTGGTTACTGTTAAGATTTATTCAGCATCATAAGGGTTTCCTGAAGTTGGCAGCCATCTGGGAAATCCTTCAGACATTCATCATCTGCAGCTCATTGCCTAAGCTGAAAACAGACATCATCACTGAGGAGATTCTGAAATATTCCAAGCTGTGAAAGCTACAAGATGAGCATGTGATCTGAGACTGGATTGCTTTATGCTGTTATGTGGTTAAAATATGAAGAAATGCTCCAATTCTGGCTTGTTTACTTTTTCACACCATCAAAAACCATAAAAATTGTGTAAATGATATTTATCTGGGATTAGTATTTCTTTTCAGTGCTTCAATTGGTGTTCTCCTAATGTTTGCTTTGAGAAAGACAAATCTCTTTTCCATAACAAACTCTGATTCCACATATTACCAACCATCTTGTTGACAATGGACTCCAGCTCAAATGTTGAAATATCTCAGGTGATGCACTTTGTTTTTATTGTCATGTTTTTTTTTATTTGTCTTAGACATTTGTTACATGTCACATTACTTCCTTATTCTTCTTTCTTCAAACAGCTGCCACTCTTTTGGGCTGAAAAGTAGATAATGCAGTTCAAATGGGAGCCAATGCACATTGTAGGCTGTTTAGTGTTAAATAAATTCAAAATATTCAAACAGATGTGTTTTGTAAGCTTTATATGCTCTAATATCATGCCAGACAAGGCAAATAAATAGCTTGTATTCACAAATCTGCAAGGTAATATAGTAAAACATTACAGAAAAGGGACCTTCAGTGTAGGCATATGTTTTCTATTATTTCAAGGTTTTTCATTATACTGTTGAAAATCAATGAAAGGAGTGAAGTCTCATTATTGCATAATTTGTCTCCAATGACGTCCAAGCAACTAAAACTTACAAAACACATTTAACTGGGTACTTTATGCTTTTATTGCACCATGATACTTTAAAAGTTATATTCTTTTCTGTTTAAACTGTGTAGAGTCTAGTTACCCTCAAAATGTGACATGGAAGCTATTCAATGACTAAGCATCCTTTAATCCAGTTGTGTCAAACTCCAGTCCTCAAGGGCCGCTGTTCTGCAATTTTTAAATGTGCCACAGGTACAAAACACTGGAATGAAATGGCTTAATCATCTCCTCCTTGTGTAGATAAGTTCTCCAGTGCCTTGCTAATGACCTAATTATTCTATTAAGGTGTGGTGCAGCAGAGGCACATCTAACAGTTGCAGGTCACCCGCCCTTGAGGACTGGAGTTTGACACCTGTGCTTTAATCCATCACTTGTCCTCTGTGTTTCCTTGTTCTGATGTCTGGAATTCCTGTTTTCTTTTACAAGCTGTTTTTCCCAGAATTTTGCTGGTATGTGTTCATTTGTTTTACTTTCTGATCTCAAATCACACCAACTGTTTATTTGCTAAACCACTTCCAGCCAAATGTAAATTTTTACAACCAGGTTTCCTTTGTTTCTTGAGAGATATATATTATTTGAACAGCTTGTTTCCCCTCATGTAAAAACTTGTTTCCTGCTTTCTTGCTTCAAAGTTTTACATTTAAAGGATTTCTGCTCTGCACCTTGTTTGCTTGTAGCTTTTTGAGCAAAGCAAAAAACTATATTTACCTCCTGTTTTGTAGACAACTGCCTGTGACCCTGAACATTTTTAATTACTTATTTTAATTCACCTCTAAAAATAATGCAATTAAGCTGTTGAAGACACTGGAATAGAAATGTAATAAAAGCTATCTGCCACTTTGTCTTGGTCTGTCCGATAAAGTAATGAAAAATGAATTGCGGTTTGTGGTTTTAAAGTGAGTAATACTCTCGACTTGTACTGTAAATGTCAGATATAAGTGATCACACATGAGGTTCATCTAAATATCCGCCGAAGGTTTTTATGATTTGTGTAATCCCGTCATGCATGGATGTGTGTAACAGCATTTAAACTGACACATGTTTTATTTTGTCCAACAGAAGGAGCAGAAAAAAGTATCCCTGTGGAGGACATTCCTCTTCACTTGCTGCAAGGTCTTCAGGTTCAGGGGTTTTTATATCTGTGGATTTAAATGATGGACAAGAAGCTTCTCTTACATGTGAGTTTCAGTAACTGTGTTGTCATTACGATCATAACCCCTGTAAATATGCATTTTCCACCAGTGTCTCACTAAGACTGCCCAGATGAATTATGGATGCTGTCCCAGCCTCTTTGTCATCCTCCTCCTCTTTTACGTTACCTTTTCTGAAGAATACAGCTGCCTTTCCTCATACAGATGAATCACAGTGCTTCGCTGCCATCAAGTGGCTGCAGATTCTTTGTTTCTACACCTTTAGGCAGGTAACTAATCTTCATATCAGACCTTCAGGTCAGATTTATGTAAAATTACTCAATGGGTGACACTTAGTGAAAAGGCAAGATAGAAGGAAGTTGGTTTCAATGTTATATCTTAAACAATGACACTTTTGGATTTTCTGCTACCTCTCATTTTATTGTCAACCATAAACTGGCTGTTCTGCAGCAGCAGTGAAGATTTACAGATTCACACTGATTCATAGACATATGCTTTTATATGGCATAGTAGTGCAGTAGCTTTGATTTAATACAGGTTATGGATACAATCTAAATGCATCATGTCTTGTCACATTTTCTTACCAATGAAATAAGATCAACAGGTATGTTTTTCTTGTAACCTAAAGCCATAGAATAGGCTTTTCTGTAAAACCAACTTTATTTATAGATCATCACCTATAGAACAACATGTTGTGGTGTATTATTTTGTTTCTATTCTGTTGTGAAATGTGTTTTAGTCATGATATAATCCACCCTCCTCTAAACAATATGCCATTCCCTCATGCTCTGGTGATGTCAGAAAAAAGTATAACTGAGCAACGTTCTTTTGAGTTCATCAGTTTGTGATTGTTTTTCTTCTTTATACAGATTTAATCAAATGTTCATATTTTAGATTTTTAAAAATTCTCTCTCAAGGTTTGTTGACATGTATTCTGTTTATTCAATGCGCTTACGTGTTTCAGTTTTGTATCTCTCGCAATGTCATAGATATAAAATTGAACTAGAATTTGTTTTGCTTCAATGTACTTTTGAAAGTTTGTATTTAATGGAATCCTGTGCACACTGAATCGAAATGCCCCTGTACATTCAGCCACTTTCTTTGTTGCAATCTAACTTTAAACAACGTAATGTCAGCAGACCAGATACCCAGCCTTCCAGCCACTAACATCTACTTTACGGTGCTTTGTTTCACATTAATGCTGTGTGGGATTAAGACAAAGTGATGCAAGCATGTAGTTTCTACTGTCAGTGTGTTGTTATTACTGCAAAAAAGATCTGCTAGATCACTGGGTAGTGTCTTTAAAAGTAAAGCAGATAAATTAAAACTTGGAACTTACATTTGTATGTGCTACCAGCTTTGTCACCTTTGGTGTTTGTTAAAAACAATATGCAAATTCTGCCATTGGGGATGCTGTATAGTTTTGCTTAATTTAACAACTTTAATTGCTAGTATGAGGACATTTCAGCCATATAATCTATACCTGTTTGATGTACAACGTATTAAAACATTTTTGGTATTTGCTTTATTTCTGCATCAGTTGCCAAAGACAAAGTAACAGCTTCTGTATTTATGAATACCTTTGTTTTGCTATCAACAAATATAAACGCCTGCTTTGTAATTTATCTACAAATGCTGAACACATAGTTGTCTGCAGTGGCTATCTACTGGAATTTTCACCAGCACTTGTGAATGCAGGACCTCTATGAAAAAGGCCTGTTTCTATTATATATGGCAAAACTTTAGTTCATAAGGGCAGCACAGTGTCCAGCACTGTTTCCTTTCAGCAAGATCATAAGTTTGAATACCAGCCTTGACTGTTTTTTCCAGGTAGTCCAGTTTCCTCCTAAATTGCAAGCAGCTCATTATTTTATTTATATGACAAAAAAGGACAGAAGAGGGGGGAAACATCCTCTTCCAGTAAGTGAATTAGTTAGTTCAAATTTCTACATTGTATTGTACATCTTTTATGTATCTCTTTACATTACTGGGTTATGAAGCTTGACTTGGACTGCAATGGTTGCAGACCACGTTCCTATAAGATCCCAAGACACTTCCAAGAAATAGATATTCCTTTCAATGATCTTTGGTTCTGCAACTGGACCTACCAGTGTAATATTTATTATGTGGTGTGGAAAGTCTTGAAAAGTAGGCATCCTGCTGATGGAGCAGCAGCTCTAATTTGAACTCCCCCTGAATACCAGAGCTCTTCACTTTATGTTTAAGGCAGAGCCTCGCAACCTTACAGCAAGGCTCTTTTTAGCTTCTTGCTCTTTGACTCATGATCCATGTCTGATCACAGTATGTGAGGGTTACAAACAGATGGAACAAAAAATGAAAAGCTCCTCCTTACGGCTTAGCTTCCTGTTACCCACGACCGGAGCAATGTGACTGATGGTAGGATGGATGAGGGTTCCATCTGCTGAACTGAACAGAACTAGATGACATAAAGGAGAACAGTCCAGCAATCCACAGCGGGGCAGAATAATAAACTCACAGCATTCAGATTTGTTGCCTTTCTATGAAAATACAGATTTATTTTACTTATTGTAGAATACTCTTTATGTTTGATTTCAATCAATTCATTGAAAAATAGGCTAAAGATATGAAAACAGAAAATAGCAAATAGTGAGTACTAATTATAGCATAACATACTTTCATTATTATGAAACCTTTATAAGTTTAAAGATTTAAATTTGACTCTGTGGAGAATCACAAAATCATGTTTTGTGATTCTCAATATTCTCAGGGGGTAGTTGAGAACTTATCTTTGTACTTTCTTTGGATTTCCTGTAATAACTACGTGCTTATTGCAAATTTAGGAAGCATTAAAAATTATATTTTTCTTACGATGAATTTAAGACCTGAAGGGGGCAGTGTAGTCCAACCTTGCAGGGAAAAGGTGCTCCTCAAAGACATAAGACCCCGAAACACCGCTGGTGTTTCCTAAGGTATTTTTATGAATTTTTGCAGTTCCTGTTTCAAAGTCTTCTTCTTAGTTTCCATTTTTCTCTTCGTCATCTGTCTCTGCGCCTCTGCGTCTGCTGACAGGACATTAGAATATGATTTCAGGCTACTTCATTTGTTTTTGTATTTATTTTTCTCCTCCTGCGCAGCTGTAAACATAAATCACATCGAGCAAAGCCCAGAACTCATATAAACGTCAGAACAGACAGCGAAGCTCATAAACCTCTAATTTGATCTTTATTCATCTGGGACAAGGCGTGAAAAAAAGCTCACCTAGTAAATCATAATTTTCTGCTTTCTGTCAACACTGCATCTCGTTAGGGCTGCGCCACTCCTGATTGGCTGCTTCACCTCCCAACCTCGTTTAGTGTAAAAACTCAAACATTACAGACGCTCCTGCTGGATAATGGATAATTGATGACTCTCTTGGTGCGTTTAAAAAATCATTTACGATTCGATCTATCAAACTTTTCTTTAAACGGATAAAAAAGCTACTAAATTATCACTGCAGTGCTCATTTCTTCCCAAACAGTTGCAGAAGCAACTTGTTCAGGTTAAAACAATGGGGCATAAAAAGCTGGAAAATGATAAAAGGTAGCTGAATTCACTGATGAAAACATAAATAAGTTAGTTGTTTGGACAGTTTTCCTTGATATCCTATGAGGGGATATTCAATAAATATTAATACTGGTTCAGTCATTCATTGTTCTACTGTCTCACATCAATTTTTACTGAACAAATAATTCCCTAATGTTCAGAGGTGGGTAGAAACTAATTACATTTACTCAATTACATTTATTAACCTTTTGGGAAAAAAATAAATAAAAGTATTTACGAAAAGTTTTACTACACCGTACATTGCGGTCTTACTTGAATAATAACATCATGAAGTTCTCCTACTTACTCTGCTTCTGTTGCCTGACAAACACATCTGTCAAACCAAAGCCAAAACTATTAATTAAAAACTTTCTTTGTCTCTGGGAAACTAAAACTTTCTGGTCTGTTAACTTATTCTGAAATATTTTACTGTAGTTCTTTCATTTCCATCCACTTTTTTCAAGTTGAGCACCCAGCATGCTATATTTCAGTAGCATCTCTGACAGAGCAACTGTACCAGTGGTATATCATGGCAGGATGGATTTGAGATCCGGAATAAAAGTGGTTGAATTGATGTTCCACTACAGAACCTGGTTTTCCCTTGGAGACAGGGTGAGTAGTTTACCGTATTGCAAAGTTTGAAAGAGTTGAGAATTTCTGGGTAGAGTGACTGCTCCTCTGCATCGTCACTAGAGATGGTTTAATCAATTAGGATGCCTTCTGGGGGCATTTCTTTTTACGTTTTAAGAGCACATCAGACTGAAGAGACATGAAAACAAATCCAGAACTCCAGATACAGATGTTCCAGACTGTATCTGGAACATCTTGAGATTCTCCAAGAGGAGCAGGAATTTGTCACTTAGTAGATGGCTATCCCCAAACCTGTTGTGTCATTATTCAAGTTTGACAGTGGGGTTTTTTTTTGTCACTTTTCAAGTACAAACTGAAGCCATTACTGGAAAATTTAAATATAATGGGACACAACTGCAACTCAGGGTTGCCTCTGGAGGAGATGCAGCAAAGTTTTGAAAATACTTTTGAAGTAACTACTGTATGCTTTGTATTTTTGGTCTTCATAGACTGAATAGAAAAGCAAATACATTGTTAAAAGTAATCTTTAAGAAGTTCTGCTTACTGTTTTCCTCAAGCCATGTAGAGAAAACGGCAAACATGTGAAAGAGAGTGTTCTGGTAAAATGAGACCGTTTTCAAAACTTTTGACTTATGTGCAAAAGATTTTAATTGAGAAGAAAGATACCACTGCATATTATCCTGAACATAACCACCTCTTCAAAATTTCTCATAAGTATTATTTATTGTGACAATTATTAATCCCATTTACACTTTCCATGCAATCGAACTGAACTGTCTTGCAAAGAAAAATGGGCAAAAATGTCAGATTTTAAATATGCAAAGCTATACCCTAGAAAACCTGCAGCTGCAATTACAGTAAAAGATTGTTCGACAAAGTGTTGGCAGGGGGATTGTTAGCACACAAATGCATTCAACTCTACATTTATTCTAGCTTGTGAGAAAACAAAAATCATAATCATTTATCATTTTCCTTTTAGCTCACAATTATGTAAGAAGTCTTGTGTTTAACAAAAAGTCCATAAAATACATTGAAATTTCAATGTGAAAAATTATAGAGGTATGGATACGTAATTACACATTGTGGCAGCTAGAAAGATGAAAACAACTAACTGGATGTGTTTTATGCCCAGTGGTATGAACACAAAACTAAATATTATGCTTTCCCAAACTCTGGAATCAGCTAGCTGAGTATGAGAGAATCATAACCTAAAATTTTGCCAACATTTAAGAGGCCTTTTAACTATTTTGTTTCCCTGCTTATATGGCGATTATTTATTTGAGAATAGGAGCTAATTGTTTGTCTGAATCAAGCAGGAGCCTCAGCATCACCTTATGATCACTGTTGGATATTTTAACCTGTTCATATAAAGAACCACACAGAGTAGTATCACTTCAGCCTTTGCAAAGGGGGAGAGTCTCAGTGATGCCTCAGGATAACTCCAACCTGTCCCCCTGCAGCTGCCTGGTTTTATTGAAAGCGGGGTGGAGGTTGGTCATAAAACAGAAACTTAAATATAAGGAGTAGAGGGGTCTCTCTGAACTAGTCGAAACCGGTTTCTCCAAGAACAGCGTGGTCCACCTCGCCTTGTTTCCAGCTTAGAGTAGAGAGACAAACTTATTCATGAGATAACTATTTGCAAAACTCTGACAATCACCTTACAACTTCAGTTAGGAAAAAAATAAGCTATATCTTAGGGAAGTTGAAGTCAGAGGTAAACTAAGCTGAAGAAAATGGTATCGATTAATCATTTTCTTTCTTCAGAATGAAACGGTACCCCTGCTTTATTAGTTCCTTTCATTTCATAGTTTTCCTCTCCTTTGGTAAATAATGGATTGCAGCAAATTATTTTCCTTTTAGAATTATTAAAGTAGTTATCAATTCAATTTGAAATTCATTAGATTTTGATTGATGGCACCAGATCGCAGTGGTGTTATTGCAAAGATCAATCAGATTTTGACTCTCAGAATATTTCAGAACGGATATGTCGCTGTTCATCTTCCTCTCCTCCGTTCCTCAGAATCCCTGGTGTGACTCCTCTGATTGCATCCATGAAAGTGAAAACATCCAAGCGTTATCTGATCAGAAGCATCTTATAATTACATGACATGATTTCTGGTTGTGTGATCCAACCATCTCTACGGATCAGCTGCAAATATCTCATTAAAAATACAAAATAATCGCATATATAATTTCCTTTCTCTGTCTATGTGGCCATATATTCGCATACTTGAGAGTCCTGATCTGTGATTTATGGACCTTTACTGACACCTTCTGGTTAACTGGAGGAACTACAAATTGAATGGAAAGCGGAGCGGCAGGACTAAGTACTCAACAAATCTTATATATATATATATATATATATATATATATATATATATATATATATATATATATATATATATATATATATATATATATATATATATATATATATATATAAACCATAACAACCTGAATTAGAGTAGACAGACTTTAAGTCCCAGGGCAGAATATTTTACAGCTGCTTTTAAGTGTGAATCTGCAAAACAGTTCAAAGAAAATGTGTATTGATCGCTTGTTGTCATTTTATTGGTCTTTAATTAAATATTGGAATGTTTTATTTGTTTGTTTCTTTCTTTCTTTTTACAGAAAAAATACATTTGCAAAGAAAAGAATATTCTTCTGTTTTTAAGATTTGTTGGGGAACTATTTATTCCACTTCACTCTTTATCTATACAAGCTCTGTCATACTGTCTGCTCATAACAATGACTGACTGTGTTCATGTCTTGGAGCAGATAAGAAAGTGTTTCTGGTGTTGCACGATTTGAAATTCATGCAGACATAAATCTGTTTCACCACAGCAAATGTCAACAAATATTCCCTGACATATCATCACAATACTATAAGATCCGAGAATCATAAGTTTACAATGTATTTCATAAAATTTTGAACATAGAAAACAGACTGAAGGATCAAGAAGCACATTAGATTCCAGTGTAATGTATATTTTAAATTCAGGAAATTATGATTGATTATGAGGAGCTTGAAATTATTGTTGACTCTTTTTTATTGTCTTCTCTGTTATGGGGAAATATTCTAATTTTTTTGATATCTTCTATATACTGTCCGATTTTATATTCTTAGATTTAAAACAGCCTTCTAAAAGCTCAATAAAAAAATTAAATGTTTATTCACATTTTAATCAAAGTGTTACATGATTTTATAGTATACTCATAAATTTGTAGCTGCCTCCTGCTCTGATTGAAAGACTATTTTGATGCAATTAAATTAGTTAAATTCATATTGTTGAACTAATTACAAAAAATCAGTAACTGAATTAGTCTTAAGTTCATACATTCATCCTGTATCAGTTGATTCATTCATCCATAACCTTTATTTATTTTGTTGACGCAAGAAGTCTCAATTTCAAGGCAAACCTGGTTTTATTGTTACCAAAAAGCAGATTTAGTTTGAGTGAAATAAGATCTTCAGTCAGCAATTTGTAAATGAAATTAAAATATTACTGATCTCTTGAATCTGTAGACTGAATCTAAAAATGGTGCTTCGTAGATAAAATGGTAGGATGATCATACAACCACAGGATGAAATGTCATCGACATGACCGCAAGAAAAATACAATTTACAGGAGCTGGTGAATGATGGGTTTATTATAAAATGTAAAATACACCCTGAATGTGAATTTCCAGACAAATGTCACACAGTTTCATTAAGAAAATTATTAATTAACACAGAGAGCCACAAAACAGTACAAGGGTGTTGGGATAAAAATGATAAAATATTTGTGGGATTTAATTGATTCATTTTAAAAAGCATGTAAGAAATATATAAATCATACTAATCAACCATTTCCAAATGTATAAAAGTAAATAAAAATCATATTTATGTTTACATTTCTATTATACCTTATTTCTTTATTTATGTATCTTGATACACTTACATTTCTTCTTTATTTTTAGATTTCCTTATTTGTTTATTTTCATAAACATCATCATCCTGGAAAAATTAAGCCTTCCGTACATAATACAATTTTTTCTTTTAATTCTTTAGGATACGATGTTTTATTTTATCAGCTTATCATTTATATCTTATTCTGTTTTCTGATGAAAACAAGTTCAACTCTTTGAAAGATAATAATGTAAATCCAACAATAAAAATATGCTTTTAGATGAAAATATCTAGCAGAAATGTAGGAGGCTATTTCAGTGACTTTTTGTTTTCATTAAGTGCCCATATTTTAAGTAATGGATTAAACCAACAATTTTTTTTTCTGGTATGTTTTTATATTTAAAGTAACAGCTTTTTTTAAACCAGAATGTGACCTGGTACCGTAAAGAAAAGCTGTTCATCCTTTTGAGTTTAACGAAATTATGTAAAAATGTGCAACTGTTCTGAGTTTTGCCTGGAAGTTTCCCGACGGTTACAGAGACGATGCTGCATTTCTGAATAAAAGGTTGGTGTTCAACAAAGTGGCACAATTTAATTTGAAGTGCGAGGCTGCGATGTCTCCGTTAATGAAAGCTCTCAGCTTTAAGTTCTGTCTACTTTATATTCACAAAGAGAAACGAGCGAGGCAGCCATCGTGGCGACATGCAAATACACTGATCTGTCTAATACGAGCTGCACCCAATCAGACGGACGGAGACTTTGACAAGCAGAACAAATGCCCTGCGAGCATAAACACGTGCAGGTCAGGAGGAAGAAGAATTCAGCTTTCTTTATCCTCTTTGCAACAGACACATTCTGCATGTTCGCTTACTGTTAAATTACTCATCTGAGATTAGAGACGGCTTAAGGAAGAAAAGTTTTCCCTCAAAAGTCGATAAAGCTTTGCAATCTTATGTCGACTGAACATATGCAAAGATACGTGTTATGGAAGTTTGTTAAAACCCTGCAAACTTTCCAGCTCTGATAAAGTTTCTTTCTAAAAGAGAATGTATTTAAATCCACGTAAAAGTTGTGCAAAATAGGGTGAAAACCTGCTGTTGTTTAACAATATAGCAAACTTCCAATTAACATAAATGGTTAATTGGAAGTTAATTTCATCAACAGAAATGTTATGTTACAGAACAGAAACATAAAAGTACAAATGAACAAATGCAGGCTGTTTTGTGTTTTTTTCCCCACACAGAGTTAAAAAGAAGAGTTAAACATCAGGTGCAACATAGCAACATCACTTAAGTTAAGAATCAACTCTGTTGGCAAAGTTTAGATACAGAAATTAGAGACTGGAAATGGAAAATACAGTGCATATGTGCATGTACACCTAATATTTGTTTAACATGGAGGTTAAAATAAGGCGAATCAAACTCCCAGGCCAAGGCGAAATGAAAAATGGTTTGAATAAACAACTATCTCTCCTCCATCCAAATCCTCTTTGAAGCAAACCCCTCCATCATTAACCCCTGTCTGCTGCCCCTAGGTAACTTAACTCCTCTCAGGCTGGATGGTTCTTCCCTGCTCTCCTTCAGAGGATTCTTTACCGTCACAACCCCATTCACAGAGCCACTCTTCACCACCACTACAGTGTCCCTCTCAGCAGTATAAGTGAAAAACAAAATCAATCTGAGCAAGGAACGAAAACCTGCAGGTCCAAAGATATCAGCTGCAGACCACTGAGGAGGTGCAGACCACAGTTGAGCTATGTAGATGAACTGTAGGCCAGAGTAGGGTATGTAGGCAACATGAGCTTTTACCTATAAGAAGGTACCACACCATACCATGCCATACAAGAGAAAAAAAATGGAGAAATGAGAAGTACAAGGAGGAAAAGGAGAGAAAATGCAGTTATTTCTCATCTCACATTTGGGCAACACTCTTTATTTTACTTTAGGGGAACATTACAGTAGTAAGTGTAAATACTGAGGAGCTGATGAGGCAATGGAACATGCAGCACTGTTAAAATTAAGTGGAAGAAAGAAAATAATTGATTCAAAATTGAAATAGAATTAAAGTTAAACTTTTGTTGATTTATTTAGAAATAGCTTGAAAAGTAAAAAATATATCAGATAAGATTTTGTGAACTTAAATTATCAAAGTTATAACAGAATTTAATTCTTGAGTGACACAGCGGTCCTCACTCCATACCAGTCGGTGGCGGTAATGCACCAATTTCGTTGATGTCAACCACCAAAAAACGTCGAGAAGTAGAAGATTATATTGCATCGGTAGTAACATGGAGTCAGGCTCTTCTCAGCGGTTTATGTTGAAAGTTTTTCTGGTGAATTTTTGTCTCGGTTTGGTTTCTTCTCTGTACTTTCATATGGCAGAAGGAGAGCAAAAGTGTTTCATCGAGGAAATCCCAGCAGACACGGTTGTTGTCGGTGAGTTTATCACAAAAACGTCCAGCAACGTCAATTAGTAAACCTTTAAAAAAAATCGCTAAAAACTAAAACTTACACAGTTCATCAAAAATATCAACAACTATCTTTTGTCTATACACTTGTTCGCGGAGTAGAAACGGTGACTACAAAAAGCATTGATGAATGTGAAGTTTGCAAACGACTTTTTATGGTGATCGAAACGTGAAAATCTTTGGTTTCAGAGGAACTGAGGCATTTCCTGCATTCCAAAGTCATGACAAAGAGGAAGATGTTTTCGTCCAACATCTACAGCAGTTGTGCTGACTAGCAAAAGAGTTACGTTTCAAAAACGTAATTGATTATAGATCATGTAAATGGGACATAAAAGTAATGTTCGTCATCTTAATATTTAAATAGTTATTTTATGAAATGCAAGATTACAGATTTCAGTGAGTCACTATGTCTGACATATACATGAAGCCAATTGCTTAAATTTGCTCCACCACTTACAAAAACAAACAAACAAACAAACAAAAAAACTAAACAGATTCTCCCTCTGGCTCTGTGGTGTTTTCACGTTCTTCTTGTGTATGCGTAGGCCACCTCTTGCGCAATAATGCAGAAGATGGGTACCGCCTACCCATCGTGACGTCAGTAGATAAATAAATGGCTACCTACACTATGTGGTTGGACTCTAAATTAACATCTTAAAAAAAACAGTTTACTGTTTTGAAGAACAGAACAGTTATTTAGCCAACATGATGGAATACGTAAGCCAGGGCAACACAGAGACAGACGGGACAATCATGCATGCACAACCTAAGGAGAATTTAGAGAGATCAAGTGTTTTATATGTTTCCCTGATTTAAGACGTCTGATTCAGATGATTGCAATTCAGCAAGAGCCTGTTAATCAGCTGTCTATTGTGCATTCCGGAATTGTTATTTTTAAGTAAGAGGGGTAAAAAGAACAGTATTGGTTAAAGGAAGCCACAAGAAGTCTTACTGCAGTTTGTCAGAAGCAAACATAATTTCTTGTGATCATGTCAGATGGGACTAAAATTGAGCATTTGTTGTCTAAATATAAAATGTATAGTGACAAACACACTTTACCCACAGTACATGTAGGGTGAAACGATGACAGTGAGGAGACTTTTCATCGACAAGAACAGGGAAGCTGGCTAGAATAATGGGAAGATGTACAGAGCTAAATCCATTACAATCCTGAAATTAATTCTGTTAGAAGAACAGAAACCTCTGTCTAATGCTGCGACAGAGGTTCACCTTTCATCACAACAACCATAAACGTAGAGCCAAACCATAGTGGGATGGAACAGATCAAAGCCTGTTCATGTGTAAAGAATGGCCCAGTCAAAGTGCAGACAGAAACAGGAACTGACTGATGTTGAGCATTTACCAAAAGAAAATGCTTATTATATTTGTTAGAAAATATGATTAGGTTTAGTAAAACAATATCTACTGTTTCTCTTCAGGTGATTATTGGACGCAGCTTTATGATGAACAGAAGCATGAGTATCTACCGGCCATTCAGAATCTCACCCTGTCTGTTGCAGCCAGAGATCCTACTGAGAAGGTTTGGGTTTTATATTCTAAAGCAAGGCGTTTATTTTATAAGTTTCTAATTTCATGTTTATTTCACAGAACTTGTCTCTTTTTATCCCACAGTTGATTCTGTCTCAGAAGGAAACCGATGGGAGGTTTAACTTCACATCATTTACCTCAGGAGAACACAAGATCTGCCTTCAGCCAAGTTTATCACAGCTGCTGACTGCAGGTTTAATACTGGTGAGAGGAAAAGTCACTTGAGTTTGAATTAACTTTTAATTAACTAGGAAATAGAAAATACTTGCCAGGCTGTGGAATTTTATAAACATTTCAGCTGCATATTTTTTACATATAGGCACCATATGATGGGACTATATTTAAGGGGATACCGGAGGAATTTTACTTACCATAATTAATTTTACTTAATTAAATATGAAAATACTTCTGGATTCAGTAATGCATTAAAACACTAATTCTATGAAACACAAATACTTGCCTATGCAGTTTTAAGAAGGATTTAATGTGTTTATATAAGGTAGCAGAAGAAAAGGAAATGTTTCTAAATTAGGACATACGGTAACACTTTATTTGATGGGTTGTGAATAAGATTGTCATGAAACCGTCATAAACATGACATAACACCTGTCATGAACATGAGTAAGTCTTCATGAATATGTATGGCTGTTGTCATAAAGTGTTATTCAGTAAATCATGACACTTTTAATACAATGTTGACATTATTGAAAATGTCTTTGTTATGACAACTTGACATTAAACAAGAAATCATGATCTGACATAATCAGAAGTATTCATAACGAAGACATTTTGAATAATGTCAACTTTGTATTAAAAGTGTCATGATTTGGGGCGTGCTGTGGTGGCGCAGGGGGCCTTAGTCCTCGACGCGGACGTCGTGGGTTCGACTCCCGGTCCCGACGACCCTTGCCGCATGTCTTACCCCCTCTCCTCACCCTCCTTCCTGTCTGCCTACTGTCGTAAAAATACGAGCCACTAGCGCCGCAAAAACTCTTCGGAGAAAAAAAAAAGTGTCATGATTTACCGAATGACACTATGACAACAGTCATAAATATTCATGAAGACTTACTCATGTTTATGACGGTGTCATGACAGTCTTATTCACAACCCGTCAAATGAAGTGTAACCGGACATACTAGTGTATGTAGTTATAACCCAGCTTTAGGGTTTATATTATAGTTACTGATGAGAAGAGTAAGATTTAATGGCTTAAATTTAGCCATATTTGGACAGTGCAAGATTTAGCTGTTCAGAGAGAACTTTATTTAGGTAAAGACGCTGAAGTGCAACTTAATATCATTGGCATAGAAATCAATTCAGGCATTTGATGCAGGGAGATGAGACAGTTCATCTGTGAGTGAGAGTTGGCAGGCTTTTCCTCTGATAGAAGTAGAGAGTAAAATGTCTTTGCTACTTGCCATTTTTAGTGGCAAGTAGAAATGCCCACGTGAAATGACAAAAAAAAGAAGTCTGAGAACCAATCTTGGAGGGAAATAATTGTTCGGCTGCACTTTGTTGCACTATTTATCAAGTGATTCACTGGCAAACTGTTTAAACATTGGTGTCACGTTGCAGGTGGTTCACATGGACATCCGATCGGGTGAACGCACCAACAACTACACAGAGATCCATAAACGAGAACTACTGACGCAGATGCAGCTGAGAGTCAGACAGCTGTCTGCACAGGTTCAACACATCCAGAAGGAGCTGACCTACAAAAGGGTCAGTGATGCCATTGGTTGCAGAGTTATTTTATATACATGCATTTTAAAAAAAAAATACAAATAAAAAACACTTATGTTGGTATTCACAGAGCAGAGATGAAGACTTCCTCGCCATCATCCACAACATCAACATGTGGATCTATTGGTGGCCCATCATTCGCTGCATCTTTGTGGTGACCTTCATCATATGCATCACAGACAGCTGCTGAGATCACAGCTACTGTTCAGAGTAAAAGACAAAATATCCCAAACATATTTACATTAAATTTCCTCCTGGAGGAAGTTACGGTGTTTTCTGTCTGAAGAAAGCTGCTGACACCTCCTGTTGTGTTCCAGGCGACATCAGTAAACTCTGGACCTGCAGAGGAAACGCAACACAGACCAAACTGAAAATTAAAAAAGATTCACCCCCAAGCCAACTGAGACGTCCTATAGTGGCGTGCTGGAGAAACCATTGTTTACCTGGAGAAAGCAGAGATGGAGATAACACAGAGCAGGAACTCGAGGCCATAGAAGCAGAGCAGCACCGCGCTGAGAATGAACTCGAGCCGCAGCACGAACGTCTGCAGCAGCAGGTAGTAAACGGCCAGCGCTGTGCAGGGAAACAGGATGAAGAGGGACACACAGGAAGACAGAGAGCGCTCGCAGAGGTTCCCCTTCCAACCTGGAGGAAAAATACGGCAGACAGTCAGAGGGAAAGACTGATGTTTGTTCCTGTCTGCTGCTGCTGTGAAAAAGCCATCTGTTTAACTAAACATGTTTAAATATTACAGATATAAAGATGTTCCAATAAGTGTAAAACTTTATAATAAGTGCAAATAACAATAATTCAATAAAATGAGCGTTTTGTAGTTACTCACATTGTCTTTGTCTGATATTAACATTTGTTTGATCTGAAACATTTAAATGTAACAAAAAACAAAACCAGAAGTCTGTAAAGGTGAAAATATTTTTATCTTTTCCACCAACACAGGACTTTAAATGGACTGGTCTGACTTTTCCTGGTTGATACCAATTTCTAGATTTCTGTGAGAGCTGATCTGCTTGTACTAACTTCTTTTTTGTTTGAAGCACAAAAGCAAGTGATGGTTTAAAATTCAACTGAAATGTAGGAATTTTAAGATTGGCTCCATTTATCCACCAAAGCTTATGTCCCTAACCTTTATCTGATTTAGTACAAAATTCAACAAGTGCATCAGTACATACTGTCGGCTAATGCATTTCTAGAATAAGGACTGGACATTTTTAGTCTTTATACATTTAATGAATAGCAATAAAAAAGCTAAGTATTCAATATTTCAGTATCTGCACATCACAAATTAGAATCAGTCAAATGAAAATTTGTCAGTTCTGTTCTTTGGACTGTAGACTGTAAATGTTGTTGCATTTGGATGTAACATATTTAGTAACAAAAATGAAATCAAATGTGGAAATTCAGTGATTGGACATAAAATAAATTTTCCATGACAACCAAAACTGATGCGACAGCAAAAGCAACAGAAAAGGAGCACACATTTTATCAAATTCGGTGTCATAGTGAAAAAGAAATAAGAACAAAACAGTTACAAATTGCATGAAATGTGACGTATTTCTAAAGTTCAGATTTTGCAGGGATCAAAGGAAAATACTGATTCATCTTCCAGTTGTTGAGTTGTAGTTTAATTTCTGTGTGTAGTCAATATTTAAGATGGTTAACCATTGTGATGTAGATTTCACTGTCCACATCAGAATCTGAACAAATGTGATGCTTCAGTTCCCGAAATGCACTGTATTAAAAGTAGGGATACTGAACATAGATTTCTGTTTTGAAAATATATCTATACATTGAGGTGACTTCTGTCATTACCAAAAATCTAGGATGATCCAAATTTCTGAAATAAAAATAAAACTAGTTTCAATCCAATTTATCAGGCATGTAATCTAAATTCTTATATAAAACATCTGGTTTAATCACCCAATGCAGGGACGGAACACCATTTACCGACCAAATACACTTTATCTTGTTAAGAAGTCTACAAACTCTCAGATGTAGAGTTTGTTTCGTGCATTTGTCTCTCACCATAGAAAATGCGAAGAGTCTCCAGAGCGAGGAAGAGCAGCAGCAGCACCACATCCAGGACCAGATTATCTGCTGGGTACGGCAGTAAAATTCCTAAATAGAGACAAGTCATAAGATAGCAACCACAGTCATGTTCAATATTGGTGTGTATTTACAACCACAAGACAAACCTTTTGGTTTATAAGTGATTTGCTCTCATCTTGACTGACACCAGTTACAGACAGTTTTGTAAACATTGAGACTCATTCACTGTGAATTACTTCCGATCGTAAGTGAGTGCATAAAAATGCCATTTCAATATCAGAGAAGAATGGACTGACTGGTATAAGATGTCAATAAGGTAAGAGTGGCTAAAGGAAAAGAGGGTCCAATTCATCCAAGCTCAAATTTAGATTAAACTTTGGGGAAATCTTGCTTGGTGATGTTGTGTCTTGATTGCAACTATAGAATCCAGATGGTGGTATCAGAATTTGGTACAGGAGTATAATTATAGCTTTCCAACAGGATGCCACAAAGCTCAAATCATCAATATGGACCAAAATCTCAGAGAAAGGTTTCCAACACCTTTTGAATCTCAGACATGAAGAATTAATGGGGCAAAGTGTACAGAACTTGGTATGAGCTTTTAAAATCAAGAGAAGTTCCAATTTTCTGTTTCTCCTCTTTTTCCTCTGCAGGAGTAGCTTCCAATGGATTTGTATTGATCCCTGCTGCCCTGAATGTGAAACATTCATCTCACCTTTGTAGATGAACATGAGGATCTCTGCCAAGTAGAAGGCAGAAAAGTACCAGCTGTTCAGGTAGAGAAGAACCTGCAAAGGTGTTGAAGATAACTGAGAAAAGGACGGTTAAGGATCAAAAAAGACAACTGAAAACGGTGGATCTGAGTTAGTTTTATTGCAAAGGATACGACTGCTTGGCTCCCTGAAGAAAAAGAGGAAAGTTGGAAAATGCGATGGTTAGATGCACATTCAGGATGATTATTTTGTTTTTGGTAAATACAAAGGAAAAAAAATGTCTACAGTAATCTCTTTTTGGTGTTGGCTGAAAACATAGGCAAATGTGTGTATCAAAAATATTGAGTTAATTAATCAAAATCTAAACTACAAAAAATGGCCCGACGTTTTAATAAACTTGTATGAAAAAGTTACATAGCATTATGGCAGTTTGTAAGAAACCTGCTTCTATTTGTTGTCGCTAAATAAAGGAACCGCCAATCTTCCTTTGTTTTCACTTCAAGTATCGTCCGTTTATTTAAAAATGTATTCCAAATGTCCGAGGTGTTGCTGAAAAACATTCGGTTAATGTAAAATGCCTATAACGACATGAAATGAACAGCAAAGCTTGAAACTCACCGGGCGCCATGTTTGAATCCGCCTGGTTACTATGGGAACTGTGGCTTGGAAACTGTTCAATCTCTTCTTCTGCTTGAAGCGCTGCATCCGGAGGTTGCACTGCTGCCATCTTCTGGAGTGAAAGAGTTACAGAAAGAGTTCTGATCCGCATTTAGTGGCGGTGGGAAGGCCACGTACTACAATTTTGGATTAAATTAAATTATTCATATTCTTGCAAACAAATCGGAATTATGTAAGACTATAATTAAGCTCTTCTCAAATGTTATTTAATTGAAGATTAAATAACTGACAGTGCAATAGAACAAGCTCTACAGTTTCATCATCTTTTACACATTTACAATGTTTTATTTGTTTCTCGCACAGAAAATCATGTATTATCATGTATTAAAATCATGTATTATTAAATCTATATTATTAAATCTATGGACATCCTGTTTTGTGACAAAAATAAACAAATAAATAATCAAAGAAAATAAAGAAAGGAGAGTGAAAGGATGGCTATTGATGTAGACTGTGTCTTTATTTTTGTTGCTTTGATTTTCCAGTTGCTCTCTGCAAGATAGAAAAGAAACATATAATGAAATCAAATAAAAATGACTGCATTTCATATTTATTATATAGTTTCAATGATTGATCGTTTTTTATTTCTCTATTGATTTATTTTATAATGCGAATTTTGGCACCTTTAAGAATAACAACAATAATCAAACGATCGATTTCCTCATTTTATTCCTTTCCAGTAGGGTGGGGAATTATAATCACACTAAACATTATAAGCTTTACTCGTTTATTCTGCTAATCTTGTAGAAACGCCCTTCATACTAAAGTAGAGCAGTTTGAAAGGCGTGATTCGTAAAGAACTACTAAATGAAGCTTAAAAACTACAACATCTAGCATGCTCCTGCGGCGCGCTGATTGGCCAGGGATCTACGAGGGTTTACGTGGCACAATACTGTCGTTGCTCGTTCTCAGTTCGATCTGTGGTCTAAGATGTCACATCGGGTCAGGATGCAGCTTTCGATTGTGTTTTCAGTTTTCCTCCTTAATATTTTCTACAGCTCTGTCTCTTCGTTGTACTTTCACATCGGAGAGACTGAGAAGAAATGCTTCATAGAAGAAATCCCGGACGAGACCATGATTATCGGTGAGCGGTTGTTGCTAACAGCGAGTTAGCTTAACGGCTAGTTAGCTTCACGGCTAATTGAGCTAAAACCTGTTTGTCATGTCAAAAAAGTTAGCAGACAGCAACCATTTGTACACAACATGTTTTTATATGTGCTCCATGTTTTTTTTTAAATTTTTATATAAACGTTAATTATCAGAGTATATTGGTGGTTGCTCGACCATTAGTTAGAAGTTATAAAACATCTTAATTCGTTTTTCAGGAAGTTTCATGTCAGATTGGAACAGATGGCAGTCTACGTGCTTTATTTTTAGGCTGATATAACTGAGTAAAGAGCATAAACTCCAGAAAAGTAATGCTCATAAATTCAAGAAGAATTTATCAATGTTTTTGTTCCTAGCCACCTTTTAATACATAATTTTTGCCACACTTTTTCTTGTTAAAATGTCACATATTTCTGATTTTGCATTTATATTAATCTTTTAAAGAAATACTTAAAGTGGTGGTTATAGGCAAACTAATAATTTGGATCAAATCATTCCAGTATTAGTTGGAAGTCAATTCTGTAAACTGTCTAATTGCAAGCTCTGCTTAAGGAAGAATTGTCCCTACTTGAATACCACTAGAACTAAATTTCTAAAGGTATTGCAAATAAAGTGAGTTTATGTGCAATGGAGGAGAACTGAGAATATGGCACTGCTGTACATGTGTTGTAATTTAGTAACCAATCAATCAGCTTATTGTTATGTACAAGACAAACTGTCTACAACTAGAACACACTTTGGCACACATCAAAATAATAGGAAATTTGACATTGATGGAGGTTTGCCTTCTTAGCAGATTCGGTTAATGTTATATTGGACTTTGGTATTTTTCTATATCTGTTCCCTAATGTGCTGTAGAATATAATCTATTCAGCATGCCCTGGAGCTGCCCTCAGGCTTCTACTTACTTAAAATGTATATAAAAATAAATAAACAATAATAAAAAAATGTAAGTGGGCATTCACTGTCTCATTTTGATTTAAAGAAACAGTGACATGAATGGTGAGGCTCCCAATTTATCCCCAAATGATACTAGACACACCTCCCTAGTGTGTCTAGTATCACAGGGATGTGATTCCTCTACCCCAGGGGACTTGACCCTTCTTATGAAATGAGAAATATGTCTATAAAAGTTGAGCAAAAAATCTGTGACAAATGTCAACCCTGGTAAAGTCCAACACAGCTGGAACAGTTTTGATTATTTCCAAGAACTAGTCCCTGTTATTTTAGTTTATCCAAGGGCTTTGTATGTTTACATAAGTAAAGAGCCTGTAACATTCCCTAGGATGTTGTAAAACATTCTAATACTAAAAATAAC
Organism: Xiphophorus maculatus; assembly: GCF_002775205.1. NCBI lineage: Eukaryota > Metazoa > Chordata > Actinopteri > Cyprinodontiformes > Poeciliidae > Xiphophorus > Xiphophorus maculatus. The sequence goes on along the minus strand of NC_036465.1, from coordinate 12,197,316 downwards.
ATTTACATGCTACCTTCACCTTTGTTTAAATCATTTTGTGTGTGTATTAACAAATGTAAACATTTTAAATCCAAGGTGATTTTCATGCACCTTATTCTAAAGGAAATGAGCATCAGTGTCTTTCACATTAGATGTGGGATATGAATATTTCCAGCTCAAATTCATCATGAAGGTTTAATGTTTATGTCTCTGTTCAGGTAACTACCGTACTCAGCTGTATGATAAGCAGAAAGAAGAATATATGCCGGCAACACAGGGTCTGGGTATGTTTGTGGAAGTCAAAGACCCTGATGATAAGGTAAACACAAGAAATAGGAACAAGTTTAAATGACTGGAGCAACTGCATTGAGTTCTGACAGCTTGTTTGTAGCTTGAGCAGGTCTGACCTCCTCTTCTGTTTTCTGCAGGTGATTCTGTCTCGGCAGTACGGCTCAGAGGGACGCTTCACCTTTACGTCACACACACCCGGGGAGCATCAGATCTGCCTTCACTCCAACTCCTCCAAGTTCTCACTGTTCGCCGGAGGCATGCTGGTGAGGAGGCAGCCCACTCTGAGCAAATATTACGTTAAACATTTTGAAATGTCTTTTGACCTGCTTTTCTTGTCTGACAGAAACTCTTTTCGTGTATTCTTACTCTTGTTCTACTGCAAACCTTTTAGGGAAATTACTTTAAAGACATTTATACTCAACATGCAGGAATTCTGTAAGTGGAAACTCCTGGATGTTTGGATGAAGATGTCCTGCTCAACTCTCTCTTTTTTTTTTTTGTCTTTTGCAGCGTGTTCATCTGGACATCCAGGTGGGCGAACACGCCAACAACTACGCTGAGATCGCTGCCAAGGACAAACTGACAGAGCTGCAGCTCAGAGTGCGGCAGCTGGTGGAGCAGGTGGACCAGATCCAGAAGGAGCAGAACTACCAGAGGGTCAGTCAAATCCGGCAATCTGTGTGCCGTTTTGGCAGCAGTTGTTCCTTAATAACTTGTGTCAGAGAAGAAGTCTTTATTAGGTGATATTTTTATTTCTTGAGAGCAAACAAGAATGAATTTTTATGGAGCATAAACCTCATGTAATATTCTCGTTTTAGGAGCATTATATTTCACCAGTTTTGCTGTTCACTTTGATGAGTGTGGCTCCCAGCTTATGAAGACCAACAAATCTGGTTCTCAGAATATTGGAATGTTGCAAACTATAAGTAAAAAAAATATTTTTAAGTCAGAAATGTTATGCCATGGTTGTACAGTGAACTCTCCTCATCCAAACTTCCATATTGGATCTATGGCGTATTGTCAAGAGGAAGATAAGACGCCAGATTCAACAAAACAACAGAGGAGCTGAGACTTTTTAAATGGAATTCCAGCTATTCAGATGTAACTAAGTGAAAGCAGAGGTCATTTATATTAATCAGTCTGAAATGTTAATATATCACCCCCTACTGTCTGTGTGTGTCATCAGTACCGTGAGGAGCGTTTCCGTCAGACCAGCGAGAGCACCAACCAGCGTGTCCTCTGGTGGTCCATAGTGCAGACCCTCATCCTGGTGGCCATCGGTATCTGGCAGATGAGACACCTCAAGAGTTTCTTCGAGGCGAAAAAACTGGTGTAACTCTTCAAAAGGAGCGTGTGTGTGTTTTTGGTATCTGCTGACGGATGCAGTAAAAAAAAAAGCAGCTGCTGTTGGGCAAAAATCCAGCTGCACCTAGGTTAAACTTGAAAACTTTTTTTTTTTTTGGGGGTTTGCTCCCATCTACAACAAACATCCAGGACACATCTCCCCCAAACTACTGGAAGTTTAATCTTTCAGTCATGTGCAAGACTGATGTTTGCACCCTTGCAGTAATTTATTTTATCGTGTCTCCTTTTTTTTTCTCCACTTTGTGTTACTGGCCACTCAAGATGCTGATAAACTAAAGTCAGGTTTACACATCATGTTAAGCTATTTTTCTTTATTTTCCAATTTGAATCCTCCTAAAGTCATTGTGTTCCATTTTCTCCCGATTGAAGTATTTGAGATTAAATCAGATAGCTACTCATCAGCTTTGGAGATTTCTCAATTAAAACATTGGCGCGCATCTCTAGCAGACATATCTGTGCAATTATTTGGCAGCAACTTTACACCTCAAAACTTGATGAATGCCACACACTTGTTAGAAAACTTTTATGAATTTTATTTAAATGTTTTCTTTGTCAAAACGCCAAATTTTGGCAAATTTCTGGCACTCATTAAGATTTTTTTTAGTTTTCACCTTTTAATAACGTGCCATCACTTTTGTTTTAAAGGCCAGCGTTGTTTGTCAATTTCAACAGGACGACTGCCATGTTATGAGGGCTGAGTTTATAACTGCAGTGGTCTGGATCCCTCTTTATTACGAAATAGTACATATAATATTACAGACAACTGTGCAAGCTTTTTTATGTTTTTGATGGTAAATGTCATTTTTTTGTGAATGCACTGTTTTCATGAATCTAGATCACTTTGCAGTTAAAGAACCCAAGCTTTCAGTAAAATTACTCCAACATGCTTCTTTATCTTGCTGAAATTTGGTGTCAGACAAAATTTGAGTTATTTGGTATTTAGCTACAGAAAAAGGAACAAAACACATAAAGTTCCCTTTTTCTTCTCAAAAACTTGCATTGCATATTACTCAGCTTTGTTGATTCTAACACCCTCAAATGTTTTGATCCTTTTGTTTAATTTTTACAGTTTTTTGTTCTTTAAAAATTACTGTATGTTGTTGTTAGGTTTCAGTTATCTGGGGATATAAATTCAAACAGTTGGTGGTTTTATTTTTGCTAGATGTGGAGCTATTTTTATCAGTGCATCTGAGGTTGCACTAAGAATAAAATGTTTTTGTCTCCTTTGGTTTGAACGATGTTCTGGCTCACTGACGCCTTCTATTTTTCCTTGTAAATTTTACATCAACAGCTCAAGTCACTGTTTAGAGTTTTTATATTCTGTACCTATAATGTATTTTGAGGGAGAACATTTTTGAAGCAGATAAAGAAATGTGACTGCAAAAATGAATAAAACCATTCAACAGAGAGTTGGTTTTATCACTCCTGGAAGATTATGTGCAAGTGGAAAATGGTAAAAGCATCTCTCAATTTTCATAGGAGGGGTTTCCCAGAAAAGGATGGAAATCGATGGCCTACTCTTTCTAAACAGAACATTCCAGCACAAATCAGTTTTTTCAAAACTGAATTTGAATGAGCAACAAAAATATTGGAACAATTTTCTTTAAACATAAAATTCAAATATATTTATTTGGCCAGATTGTGCAGTAACGTACGGTGAAAACACTCTGTAGGAACTATCAAGCATTGTGGTTGGAGGGCTAATAATCAGGTTAACTATAAATCCCTTATTGTGACAAAATATTTCAGAGTCAAATCTGAGGTCATCTGTCCCAAATGTTGTAGATTGGTTTAAACTGGTTAATGATACCGAAACACTTCAGGAAGTATACCACAGAAAGCTGAAAAAGAAAGAAGTGTCTGAGTCCAGACTTCTACTTGATTAGTACCTGAGGGGACCAACTACCCTAACTTAAGTCTGGGTCAACGCTGTTGATTTCCTTAATTAATAAAAAATGAAATCTTACTTTCTTCTACCGTTTTTAATTTTAGAGTTATTGTTCTTGTTTATACAAAATAAAAATAGACTTCCATAATATATGGAACCTGGGAACCTTTGTCGTTTACTGCCGTTGTTGCGTTCGGATTTATATCCAGGACGGACCGAATATCAAATGGTGTTCTGTGATTTCAGACAGATTTTAATTAACCTAAGTAAGTCACCTCTTGGCTAATTTTTAGTAAAATGAGACTCTTTAGATCAATAAAACTGTGTGATATTCTCGATAGGAATATTTTAGCAGATTAACGTTCACCGAGGATCCACCGGAGCTCTGGTTCGTGTGAACCGCTTTATGCTACGTGTACAGCGGCTGCGGCAGCCCGTTAGCTCCTCTTGCTAACGGCTCCAGCACGAAGCGGATCTCAGCATGAACTCACCGAGCAGAGGTCCCTCACAAAGGTCCAGGATGGATGAGATACATCTGGAGAAATGAAGACTTCCCCTGGAAGGCGTTTAACTGGGAAGCAGACTGTAAGCAAAGGCTGAAAACAGATTAAAACATGATGTATTCATCCAGAAGAAAGCCTGTGCTCTACTTTAAAGAGGAAAGAAGGTGAGAAAGAGAAAAGTAATAAAGTGAATCTTTATGATGCAGTAATTTAGACTGTGACCAGTATTATATTAGCATTTAAAACGCCAGCATGCTTCTATGTATAAACTCCTGAATGCAAAGCAGTTCGATGGAGTTTAAACTTATTTTTCTATCAATTAATTTACAAAGTTTTCATAAATAGGTTCAAATTTATAAGTAAAGTTCAACTTTATTTATTTTAAGTAGAATTTTTTGAGTGACTGCTACGCAAAAAGTTTGAGGTTTTATATTAATAGGCCCACATTGTCCGAGTCTTATTAGGTCCTACATCTTTGCATTGGTTGAAAGGTTACTTGGAGACATTGTGATGGAGGATCAGAAGGAAGAAAATGTACATTTCTCACAACTGATTGTCATTGCAATATTCAACAGTTACATAGTAGTTGCACGATTTCGCAATATTTTGCTGCACAACTTAACGGTATCTTAAAAACTGGAAGCAGCCGAGCCCTAACTGACCGAGTCCTTGCAAAACCCAATAGAGGAGTGGAGGATTGCAGACTTCCAGCTTCCATACAGCAACAATCCAAACCTGATGTAAGAATCCAGGAATGTTTTTGTCTTTGGTGAGCAAGGAGATGCTGATTCATAGAAGCCCTAGCTGATTAGTGGCTTTGTTTTTCCCCTGGTGTGTTCTGTTTAAGCTAACATTAACGTAGAAGAGCCTCACTTATTCACATTATCTTTTGGTGTTTAAGAAGTGAGCTTTCTAAAGTTCCCCAGCAGGATGAGAGGTGAGTAAACATTTCCTGTGTGTTTTTCAACAACGGTTTTCAAACTGTGGCTCTCAGACTCCCAGAAGTACAAAAGCAGCTAAAGCAAATCTGCTGTCTGGAATAATGAACCAAACTTTAAGTGTCTGGTTGAAACGTCCTTTTAAAAGTCCAAAATGGCGCATCAGCTGCTAAATAGTAAAGTGAAGGCAGAAATTGGCTTCTAGGTAGAATCCAAAATAAAAGTCACACAATACATTTTGGGTTTAACAAGTCAACATATTCTGGTCTGTTTGGTCCTGAAAGAAGTGAATTTGAACATTAACTGCTCACATCAACTCGCTTCATGTGTGTCCAATTTCAGAACCTGAATCCTCCAGCTAAAGTTATTGTTTGATGAGCTAAAGTTATTGTTTAATTATTTTTACTATTTTAAGGGGACTATAGAGGAAGGATGTTTAGTAAAAATTCTGTAGTTCATCTAAATGCTCCAAGATGCAATGGATATTACTAAAATAGATCAAGAAAAGGAATGCAGACATGAAATGTATTTGCTAAATAATCATAATCTGCTGTTGTACTTTTCTCTCTTGCTCTCACTTTCTTTGGTTAGATCGCTGTAGACAACAGGAAGAGATGACTTCATTTTGAAAATTCAAATTAGACATTGCTTCACGAGATTTATAACAGCTTCTGCTTGTAAACTCCCAAACCAGATGTTTATAGCTGTTAAATGTTCTTTAAAAGCTACAAACATTTGCAGCTCTTGTAAATTTATTTAAACCCGTGAGGCCCAGTTTGGGAGCCGTTGGTTGATGTTCTGTACAATGCTTGTACTTTTACCCACGCCTCTGCCTGGAATAATTTCATAACTTAAACCCCACAAGAAGTCTTGTTTTGTAATATGAAATATAGCTGGGAGATTCACATTGAGACTGCATGTGTTGGTTAATAAGATTCCCTTAAAGCATCAATCAAACTGCGTTTTGGTTTGGGTTTGCTCAGGATTTGTTCTTGGCTGTTCTAACCCAGTTGTTTGGTCCTTGTTTTCAGCTGCATTTGGTGGTCCCTGGGAAAACATCGACGTTTTCAATAAACATCTGAGCAACGTGTTCTTTCTAGCATAGACCTTTTGGTCACTGTCGAGCCACAAAACAGAACATTTTCTTCTCTCCTCTCATTTTACAAAGACACAAGCAGTGTTTGTTGTCTACTGAATATGTTATTAGATCAAAATGTCCTGTTTGAGGTTCAGCGTACCGAGGAACACTAAATGCAGATTTGATTTTGACTTTGAATTTTGAATAAATTTGACCTTTTTTAATATTACTTTGCTTCATGTGTTAAACAAACAAACCCAGAGGAAGCTTTTATGGCGTCTTGTTTGGCTTTTGCCAGGTTTCTGTCGGGGAAATGCACCATCTACAAGCTGTTTGGCCTCTGCATGGTGCTGGTGCTCATCTCTCTGCTGTGGCTGCAGCTCAGCTGTTCGGGTGACATGTCCTCAGTAACTCATCAAAACCGGCGCGATCCCCAGCCGCCGCCTCCACCCTGTCCCACTGAGAGACAGGCATCCGCAGCGGACGACCCCAGCTGGGGTCCTCACAAGCTGGCACTCGTGGTGCCCTTCAGAGAACGCTTCGAAGAGCTGCTGGTGTTCGTTCCATTCATGCACAAATTTCTCAACAAGAAGAAGATCCGCCATAAGATCCTGATTATCAACCAGGTGGATCACTACAGGTGAGAGCTCAGCTGCCATTCATACGATGAACGTTAACAACCTTCAGTCTCTGAGCTTTCCTTTTAGTTTTTATTTTTAGTAAATTTTTATTTGCTTTTTTTAAAGTCTAAACAACCTTAACCTGTATGAGTCAGAAGCAGACTGCTGTAAGATTTATTTAATCTCTGATTCAACATACAAAACAATCTACAACTTTCCTTAAATTCCTCAGGAAGTGTTTTCATGCACTTATGTATAGTTTTTGAATTCAGTGGCACCAATAAAAGCATCAGATAACAACCTCGAGCTATGTCAGATTATTATTTAAAATGTCCTTCAAACAGCATAGTCAAATTAAGCAATCATGCATTACAAATTGGTAAAAGGTATCTTGGTAAAGGTATCTGCCAAGTCAACCAGTTGTTCACTTGGCAGCAATTCTTAATCCTGAACAAGGAGTAGAGAGAGGAACTTTAAAGAACATCAAATATTGATTAAGTTTCTCATTGAGTTATTAGATAAAAATCAAGTGAAAAGGAGTAGGCGAGAAGAAGATGGTGAATCAAAACTGAATCTTAAATATGTGAGTCATAATGTTGTATTTGGTCTCAATTTCACCTGTCTATGTTGAATGCTTTTCTTGTTTTTTTTTTTTTTTCTTGTTCCAGATTCAACCGAGCGTCTCTGATCAACGTGGGCTACATGGAGAGCGGGAATGACACAGACTACCTGGCCATGCATGACGTGGACCTGCTGCCCCTCAACGAGGCCCTGGACTATGGCTTCCCTAAAGAGGGACCCTTCCATGTTGCCTCGCCGGAGCTGCATCCGCTCTACCATTACAAAACCTACGTGGGAGGAATCCTGCTGCTCACAAAGAGGCACTATCATATGGTACGGAGCTGCTGCTTATTGTTAAAGGCGAGCTGAGGTTCAAAACAAGCTACATTAGGAGGGAAGGTTTGGCAGTATTTGTTTCACTGTGAGAATGTCTCCCCCACAATGTTCTCCTCAACTTCACAAATTTAAATCCTCATCATCATGTTGTTTTTTTATCTGGTTGGACATAATATGCCCACCAGATGGTGCTGTTCCACATTGAAGAAGGTTGTTTAACAAACCAAAACAAAGAAAAGACTGTGCTGCATGTTTGGCTCAGATCAAGAAAGCATAACAGTATGTCATTTTAACTTTAATTAATATTGCGGTGCTGCAGAAATGGAATAGTGATAAACTAACCCAACAAAGCTTGCTTTTTTCAAGCTGCTCGTCATCTTCTGTGTGTGCAGTGTAATGGGATGTCGAACCGGTTCTGGGGTTGGGGCAGAGAGGATGACGAGTTCTACAGAAGGCTCAGAAAAGCAGAGTTACAGGTACAAATCACTGACAGAGAAACAAGACGTTTCATTAGAATAATCTCTGAAGATCTTTTCTGGTTGGTTTCATTTTTAATTTTTTGGGCAGCTGTTCCGCCCAAGTGGCATCACAACGGGATATAAAACCTTTCTTCATATCCACGACTCAGCCTGGAGAAAGAGGGACCAGAAAAGAGTCGCCGCTCAGAAACAGGTAAGAGAGAATTACTGAAATTGAGGGACAACAAAACAAAAAGTTTAATAAAGGATCTTGAAATTAGAAATGCACTTTTATAAAATTCAGATAAAGATTGGGGACACATGTAGGAAAATAATCTTGTAATTCCTTACTGTTGATGGAGCTCCTTCACAGTTTTCCTTTTTTTATCTGTTGCACACTTCATTCAAAACCAACAATTATGATTGATCTTGAAAAATCTGATTGGGGCATCGCTAATTTAGACTTAGACTGACTTTATTGTCATTTTGCATGCACAGGGTGTATACAGAACGAAATTTCGTTGCATACGGCTCAGGACAGTGTTTTGAGCTTCCAATGTTGTGAGGTTACTCCAGAATAAAATAAAATACAGTATAAAATATGAATATAAATATAAAATATAAAGTGCAGGACTGACAGTAAAAAGGAAGTTACTTAGCCCTGTACATGTGCAAGGTATAAAGTGGAGACCAGATTTTAAGTGCAGTCCAGTTAAGAGTTCAGCAGTCTGATGGCAAGTTCAGCAGTCTGATGGCAAGTGGGAAAAAATTTGATGTCACCTTTCTAGCTTGGCAATGATAATAACTGATCATAACTCCACCTCCTCCTCTTTTCTTCAGGAGCAGTTTAAGGTGGACCCCGACGGTGGGCTGACGAACCTCCAGTACCAGGTGGATTCCCGGCAGGAGCTGACCATCAGCGGCGCTCCCTGCACCATCATCAACACCAAACTGGAGTGCGATCAAAGCCAGACGCCGTGGTGTCTCCTGAGTTAGCGGACTTGGTGGCTTCAGAATCACTGTAGCGAATATCTACAAACTGAAGTGGAAACAAACAAACCAGTAGTGTTACTATGTCCAGGTACATGATCCGAGCGCCAGATGCAAATGGCTCTTCTGCATCATGTTACCTTAAGACTGTCTTTGGGCAGAGACGCGTTAGGATCAGGAGATCCTAACCCATGCTGCTAGCAGGTGGGTTTTTTTCTTTCTCCGGTACTTTCAGGCTCCAAGTCTGGTTTTAGTTTTGAGTTTGGACCCAGGGCCCTGCATGCATGAACATTGTACTGTAGTTCCAAATGAGGAGGGTTTTTTTTAGCCTTTTACCTTATTTGAAATAATGATCAAATGTCTGGTGGATCAGAACAAGTTCTTCACTGAATTGCGTAATTTTTCCTGCTGACGCTGTTACAAGAAAGAGAATAAGTTTGGAAATCTGGAGTGAAACTCTTAATATCTGATTGGAAAGCTAGGATCATGTTTTTTACTTTATTCTTTTTATGAAAAGCCAGAGTAAGTTAAAAATGTCTTTATAAATATGACTCATGTGTCCCATTTTTATGACTTGATTTCCTATTATTTAAAAAAAATAAACAATTAAAGAGTTTGTTGAGTTTGTGTTTTTTGATGACTGGGAAACAAGCTTTTTATTTTGCATGTTTTCTTCCGTGAGGGGAGACATGAATTGCTAGACAGAAAAATGTTGAAAACTGCAGGCATGTTGGTTTTTCTTATTTACATTTTTTACTAGATCTGCCGTTAATTAATTGCTGGTGTGACTACATATAATATTTCAGTTAACATGCATAATACTAAAGGCCATTATGTAATGCTAAAGAAGGAAGAAAATCATAATGTTTTTTTCAATTGAAAACATTATCATTACACTTTTCATTAAAAAGTATTGCAATTGCATATTTTCCTGAAATAATGCCACCCTTTTGGTTTTATTGTGTTTGTACTTGGACGTAGTTGACAGATTAATGTAGCACCGTCAGGCATCTGAAAATACCTAAAGATTAAATGTTTCATGGAGCTAAACAGTTCCTGATATCTCGGCTAATTTATTTGTGATTTCTAGATTTTTTTATGATCTCAGAGTGTTTGACTGGCCTTAAAATGCTTCCATTTGAATAAAATCAGGCTTGTTGTGCTTCTTGTTGACGATGGTTTCTGGTCTTCGAGTACATGGTCTCCTACATGAGGAAAAATTTCAATTAGTAATAAATCTTGACGCTGATTGGTTCTAGTGAAACTAGTGTCTTTCTGATCTGTTTTAATGAATGTGTTGCCTGAGAAATTGCTGAGGCCGGCCCATGTTATGGCACACACCACCTCAGATGTTTACTCTGGGACGTTGTCCTGCTGAGAAGCTTATGATGGAACTGGTGTAACAGTTTGCTTTAACACGTGTTGATGAGCTCAGCCTAGCTCAGCTGCTGGATATCAGCAGCTTGCTGCTCCCTGAAGTTCCTTATCGGGGTCCCTGAGGACGTAAACCCGCTCAGACGATGCAGCTGCGGTTTTTAGAGCAGAGAAACGAGCCAAAGCTTCAGACAGAGACAAAGAGTTGGACGGGGTGGATCTACACCTTCCCCCTGCTGCGAAGCTTTTCCCCTCTGGGTGCAATTTTCACCTTTTGTTGAAAGTGAGGGAAGAGAAACACCTCCACTCCTCCACAAATAGACCCCAGCAGCACTCTGTGCTGCGGCTTCGTGCTGATTTTTTTTAATTCCCCGCTCAGTTATTATAAAGCTGCGTCTCCACACTCATATCATATCATGGAAAGCGTTCAGAGACGAGTCTGAGAGTTCACACGTATTTATAGATGCTGAGGGCACACGATGAGCAGATGTGATGGCAGCACTTAATTTTCAGCTGCCGTTAATGAACGTGGGGGACTTTGCTTCGATTATGGAGCAATTAACAAAAACATCAAAGATAAACTTAAAAGATGAATTCCTGTAATCATGCTCGCTGCATGACTAATAAAACCCACAGGGGCCATGCTGAGAAAAAGCACCAGGAAACAGATTATCACGGAACATTTTACTTTTTTGTTTTAGCAAAACAAAATAACCAGTGGACACCATGTTTCTCTCCATTGTGAACTCTCCTAATATCAGCAAGTTTTGTGTTGAGAGGATTCCTTCAGATTTGTAGTATTAAAGTGTAGGTTTGTCCCTACACTTTAGGAAATGTTAGGAAATTGTTTTCCTCACATCATTCAGGTGTTCTTTGGAGAAACATGCTTGTCTGAGGAAATGGCAAAAGTTCATATTTTCTGTACATGCTGAAGTTCTCCAACATCTGGATGAAACATGATGCTCAGCTGGATTCCAACAACCTTTTTCAGTAAAACTGCAGAATTAAATTTTAAGAAACAATGTGTTTAAAACAGCATCAAAGCTTATTGTTTTATTCATAAAAAAAATCAACAAAAAACAGACTACCTCTTTCTCTATGTAAAAACATGATGTGCTTGTGACTCTGGCTCAGACAAAAATTGCATAAAATATTGCATATGCATCAAAATATGCTCTTTAAGCTATAAAACATGTATTTAATATTTATGCAACTGGTTTATAAATGTGGCTCATATGAAATTCAGTTCCCTCAGCACAGCGGGGGCCGCTAAACAGATGCAGTGTTTGTTTATACCTCAGGCCAAATGAGGCAGAGTAATCACAGAAAGGTGAAGTTCCATCTTTGTGTGGCAACCTGGCTGCAGTGAACACTGCATGACAATACTTAGAACTTCCTGCTTTGTCATTGTGTTTTGATTAGTTTTATCCTCGAAAAAATAAATGAAACGGAAGAAAACACAGTTTTATATTTTTAGACATTTTGGTTCTTTTATTTCCTCCAGTCTGTGAGTCATCTCTGGTGCATGCGTGTGTTTTGTGTGGGCATCAGTCCACCTACAGATGGCCGGGCTCTCGTTCGTCTGTCACACTCTGATTGGCTGCTTCGCTGCTGCTGGACGCTCAAGCTCCAAATCTGACAGACATTTCACGTGACAACACAAACACATGCGGTCGGCGAACACCATCACAGAATCTGTGTACAGCAAAATCAGAAAACTTGGAATACTTCAAAATGCTAGAATTTCACAATGTTTCTTCAAGCTATATTTTACAACATTTTGCCATAGAAATGTAGAGATTTTCAGGTACATATCACCTGTTGAATTGTTTATATTTAGTCACCATTTTAATTGCTGAAAAATCTTTTGAAAAATCCTCTTGAAACATTCTTGAATTTGACTTTGTGGAATCTATTATTTAATTGAACCATTTCTTTACCTAAGTTAATGAAATATATGTCATACAACTGCCACAATTAAACCAAATATATGTAATAATGCGGTGCACAAGTTTGGTTCTGGATTTTTTTTTCTAAAATTCATCCAGGCTCAAATATAAACCTAATTTATAGTTAAATTTATTGTTATCATTCTGGCAGAGTTTACTAGTTGGCTCACTGGTTACTTAGTTGGTTACTTGGTACCGACTAACTTTAAGGCATTTTCCACAAAAACACTGTTGAGGTCAATGCTTTGGGAAGCTTATTATTAGCTTCCTTAATTCATTTCAAAACAAATTTGGATATGTGCTTGGAGTCATTGTACTTGAATACTGAATCTGGAAGTAGTTCTATATCCAAATTCTGTACTGTACAGTACCACCATTGCCATCAAAACAGCCCACAGCATGATGTTACCTCCACTATGTTTAACAGTTGGTACAGTGTTCTTAGATTTGAAAAGCTCACCTTCATACCTCCAAACATACCTTTAGTCTTTGTGATCAAAAAGTTTAATTTTTATCTTGTCAGACTACAAAGTTTTACCATAGAGATGTTATTATTCATGAACCAGCAGAAGAGGGAAAGGTGAGAACAAATCTTCTTGCCTGACAACTATATGAACTTTCCCTCCGTTTCCTCCTGGCCTTCATCATGTTGGAGATACAGGTCAGGTTAATACATAAGTTTTTCTAAATAATATATTAACGCTGTGTTGTTTTGTTGCAACATTGTATTTGCGCAGGCAGAGAAATATATTGATGGTCTTTGTGTGACCACTGGAGGGCGCCATGCTGTTTCTTAAGAGCTGTTGTGTCACTGCTGGTAGAGTTAAAAAAAGATAAGACTCCACCACATAATTAACTTATTCCAGTCCTATGGTTACAAAGAAGGATCACTACTGATAAACACTCTGCTAAATACCTAGGAATTCTCAAAGATGATTTCTTTAAAACTTTCATTCGAAAGTTTTTTATATTCAAAAGCTAATGCAAGCATTTAGCTCATGAGATGGAGTTGTGCTGTATCCAGACCTAACAGTCAACTTGGCAAATAAAACATTTTTAATTGGGTCTTTAGGCTCTGTGTAAGCAGCAGGCAGTAACAGACACAATTTGTTCCAATTTCTATGTTGAATCAGGAAAAATGGGATTTCAGCAACAGGGAAAGGAGATTTTACGTCCACATCCTTTATTTAGTGCATTTGGAATATTTGCAGTGACAAATCATTTGTGAAGTGGTGAAAACCAAAGACTAAATCCAATAGGAGAGTTGTTTTCTTGTTCCTGCTCTTGATTCATGCAACTTTTGAACTGAGAGGCACTAATCAGGATTTTAATCACCGTTACAGATTCCCTCTTTCTCTTGACGTCAAAAGTTCTGATTGTGATTATAGTTTTCGTGACTACGACACATCCTAATTCATTTTTTTTTGCAAACATTTTATCTTTATTTAACAACTTAAAAAATCTGAATAAGAATAAAAAGGGCTTCACATTTCGGGTAGTATTTTAAAATCTAAGAGAGAAGAAATAAATTACAAGATTATTTTAATTATCTCAAAATCCTGCAAAGAGCATTGCAGACCGAATAAATGGTGAGCCCTCTGTTCTGATCTAATTAATAAACAAGAACAAAAAATCCATCCTTTCTAGAAGTCTGCCTGAGAATTAATTTCAATCAACTTGCTTTTTACTTTACTCCCCTATCCAATAAATGTTTTCTGTTTTTTTTTTTTTTTAACAATTTGTCTGTTATGAGTTAATATACTCTTACCATCCATCTTGTCAAACTCACCTTGCTAGTAACATGTTGGACTCATCTTTGCCATCAGAACTGTCTTTATTCTTTCTGGTATTGATTCAGAAATTTGTTGGAAACATTCCTCAGCAATGCTAATCTTTTGTAAGAATCCAGCACTGTAGGTTTGTTGGCTACAAACCTGTAATGACAATCTACAATTCCTCCACATCCAAAGGTTTCCTTTTAAATTGAGATTCCCTGACTGCAGAGGTTGTTCCAGATGATTTCTGACATGGTGTGTTCATCTGTCATGTGTAACTATCACAGCTGTGGTAAAAAAAAAAAAGGCTTGGGCATGATCAGCAACAGTACTATTAAAACATCTGCAATTTTCTTTACTTTAATTCAAACTGTATTTTATAGAAATTGGTTACGAAATAAAGGAGCTACAGCCATTTTTGTAGTCGTGCGCATTATGCATCAGTCAGTATGGTTTTGTCGCAATCAATACATAGCACAACGGTGCCTACAGCTGCGCGTAACTATAGCTAATATGTCCTGTCCAATCAAGCAATATATATTGATGGTATTCTCCATACTTGCAGGACTTGTTGCTGTGGCCATTAGCAAATCAATGAGAAGTGTAGACTGCCTGGTGTATGTGGGTGCTCTAAAATCTCCATGTGTGCTCCGACCCCGAAGCAACCACGGAATTGGCCCCTATGCCTTTAGTATCTTGTTCTTAGCTGGCGGGAGAGGCACTAGGTGTGGTCTTCTACTGCTGTCTGTCTACATGTTGTAGATTCAGAGATTGTAACAAGTGATTATTTGAGAAACTGTTGCTATTCTGTCATCTTTTACCAATCTATTCTCCTCTAGCCTCTAACATCTAAAAGGCATTTTTATCCGCATGACTATCATTCACTGCATATTCCACATGGCTGTTTATGCCAGTAGATCGAAACTGTCTGTACAGCATTCCAGTGGCTCTTGACTCTCTTTGTCTGAAAGAGTATGTTCAACATTCTATTCCTAGTTATGGACTGATACTGTTTTGACTGACTTTTTGATGCTTTGGCAACAACCTGATAATATGATCATGTTGCTCATCATGGCATCTCTTATGCCAGCTCCTTGCACATCACATCAGTAACATCTTCATATCTGTCTGCATCTAGACTCCATTTCATCCAAATTAAACCATTAATTTATTTTCACTTCTAACAATTGGTTCTAACAATTGCTTTATTTTGTATTCAGATTTTTAAATCCGAAGACACAACTCTCTGCAATGTAAAAAAGTGAAATGAGTGATACACACCCTTTTAAAAGTTTAAAATATTTTCTTAATGACATAAGAAAAGTGATCAGTGAATATTTACATATACTTTTTTTAATAAGTAGCTGTTGGCAGGGTGTACAGTACATCCCCTATTTTGTATATTTATATGTATTTTGAAAATTTTTATATGCTTTTTTTAATGAGTTGCTGTTGGCAGGGTGTACAGTACATCCTCTATTTTGTATTTCCCCCTCACTACTACCTATAAAGTCCAAGCCCCCGGCAGTCCGGCTCGGAGTTACGACATTTTTTGCATAGCAGTGCTGCAGGTAAAAACATGTTGCTGTGAAATGCAGCTTAGCTAATGGTGTACCTCCTGCAGCAATTTGTCCTCCACAACAGCACATAAATTATCGTTTAGGAGATAACTGTTGGCTTGCACAGCCTCAAACACTAACTGACAACTTGGGTGAGGGTGGCTGTGGTTCCCAGTCTGAAGGCTGAAGACCCCCCAGGGGTCCCTTACGGGTGTGTGGGAGTCCCCTGCAAACCTTTCAGCTTTGATTTACAAGAATTTGCTCAATTACAGGCCAATGAGTCTATGTTTCACTCGGAAATCTTTCAGGTGTCTGTCTGATCACGTCTGCTAGCGGCCGAGGAGCAGTCCTGGTCGGAAGTTTATGCACTTGTCATAGACATAAAAGTCATGTTGGAATTAGGCTTTCAAGGATTTCTTTGAACTGTACCTGCATCAAAAGGTTTAGCATTAACTTAATAACTAAACTATCTGATGTGTAAAGAAGTGGGTCAAATGCTAAACTCTGGAAGAGCAGTGAGAAAACAGATGCTGACGCTCCAAAAACAGGGAAAAACCTCAAAGTAAATGTGTCAGAATGTCACATTACAACAGACTATAAAGCTTTATAGCAATCCAGAATCAGCTATTTCAGATTTCAGTTTGTTCAAAAATAACCTATGTTTATTACTACTATCCACCAGAACAATGTTTCAGCTGTTAAACATGGCGGTGAGAGCAGTGTACTCTACAACATTATTCAGTTGGAAGAGGTATGTCTAAAAGTTCAAAACAGAAATTGATTTAAAAATCTCTATACAAAAATCACTCAAACCAGAATCTAAGTTGGTTGTGAGCATATAAAGCTCAGCTTAAAGTTCCAATATGCAATATTTTTGACTTCTATAAGACAATGTTAGAGCCAAACTTAGTTCTGCTTCTAGACACCCAGGAGCAACAATATTATTTGTGATCACCAGCTGATCCTGATTTTATTGGAAAAACAGCCCAGACCCACCAAGACATAAACTCCATTAGACCTCCAAAAGTGTTAGCTATGGACCTTTAAAGTCCTGTAAGCTTTTTGAATCTTACCTAAGGGTAATTCAGAGAAACCATTTAACAACACAGTCATGTTCTTGGACAGTTGGAGGAAGCTGGAGAACAAACCACTCATGCTTGGTGAGATGCTTGATTCAGAAAGACCCCCACCTGGGACTCCAGCTCAGGGCCTTGTTGCTGCAAGCCAACAGTGGTACCAACTGCTCCAATTCAGCTGAAAATAGTCATAGCAAAGTTGATTCGGGAGAAATATTTGTTTAACAACCACCATGATAAAAAAATTCCCGAAATCTGTGTTTCCATATATCATACGTAAACAGTCTGAAACTGTAAATGGTGTCCCTTTCCAATCTAACCTAATGAAGTCATACCAACTAAATAGAACTTTGCTGGCAGGCAAAAATATCTGCAGCTGCATGTCTGAACTGCTGAAAACGGCTAAATTCTGTTTGTTTTGAGAGTCTGGTGTGTTACCATGAGGTTTCATATTGGGCAACAATTCACCAACAACACCCAGGAGACAGAAGATGCAAGGTGTTGACAGAACAGCGAACATCCTTGCATTATCCAGTTTAGATTAATCTGTCCTAACAAGCCTCTGATAGACGTTAATTACAACATAAGGAGGTCAGTTATGATTCAGATTTTGTCTCTGCTTCCAGGGAGCACTGAGCCTCTTGAAGTTTGATAGAGGCTCTAAAGGAAAAAAGAGTTTGCTAGTGAGTTTGGACTTTGTTCTTCTCTGGGATATTACCTTTCATTTCCCACAATGTGAATGCTTTCACATTAATCTACCTGCACAAGTTATGTGGACTTCCTGTTGCTTTGGAAGGTTGAGTACTTAAGCTCATCCACCTTGAACTTCATCTGGCAAAATTCTTTGAGATGAGAATTGTTCTTAATTGGCTAAATATAAAAAAAAACCTGAATTGATTTGCAGACACAATATTTTCAGGTCAAAATAGCCTTGCATGCAGGAAACTGCATGAGAGAAAACATTTTTCTGGATCATCAAAAACTTCTTTGTAGCTCAGGAGCTACAAATAAAGCTTCTACATGTTTATGTGTTTCCAACAATTTCCAGGCTTACCTTCTCTTGAGGACAACCCTAAAAGAATCATGTTACCATCAGTGCAGAACTTGTTCAAAATTGGCATCATTTCTCAAAAAGCAGGTGGATAAACAGAAGACAAAAAATGTGATAAACTCCAACCACTGAAAGGAATAGCATTGGTCATCATTGGTCAGAATATTGTCCAGATGGTTCTGTTCAGCATGCAGCATTAAGATGGTAAAATAATAAGGTCCAACAAAATGACTTTTTAATGTCTAAAACAGTAAGTAATCAAGGTTTTCCAAGGAGTTTCTGGACTCAGTCAAGCCAATATAAATCTTTTTTTTTTTTTGTTAAAGATGTAATTTGCCTCAATTTTCAGCGTTGAATAGTTTCTGTGCTGTCATCAGCTATCCCCTCATGTTTTACAGCCAAGAATCACAAAGTGTCCATTAGTGTCAGTGAAAGAAACATTCAAGACATTCATCAAATAAGTGACGGGAAGGATGCTGACACTCTTCTCAGATCAAACACACTAACAGTGATGGAAAGTGGCCAAACCTGATGTCTTTATTAGCAACTCTTCAAAGGGAACGTTGTCTAATAATGCCCCTCTTGAGAAGAAACTCAATCCTCCCTTCATTCCAGCATTGATTTATTTTCCTCTTGTTCACTTCTCTTTGCAGTGAGGGAATGCTTGTCTCTTTGCATGCCCAGAAAGTAAAGTTTTGTCCAGACAAACACGTTTCTTCATATCTATCTTGATTATAAAGTAACACCTCATATATTACTGTGAAACAGGCAGCAGGAGGTCCAGCAAGACTTTGACGATGACTCTGATGGACAATGTGTCTCAGCATGACCTCAGCTGCCACCTGATCTTGCATGTAAATGACCTCCACATCTTCAAGCCGAATAAGAATAATCCAATATGTCGAACAGTGGACGTGTCCACACAGACATTTGAGAGACAAATACATGTTTGGTGGACTCAAAACTCCACAGTAAGAGGATGTTTCAGAGAATGTTTTTACTTTTTGTTCATTTTTGGAAGGTAGCACCTCTCTTTGGTTCAGTGTGAAATATTACAAATTACCTGCTGACTTTCAAAAGTTTGAATGTGATGCGGTGCAGTCAAAACTTCATTTCTGTGCCAGTTTCAGGTTTAACTTTTTGTTGCATTTTATCCAAGTAGTTTAGCTCTTATCACTTTACTTTTAAAGTCAGGAGGAAAACAGGTAATAAGTTCAGTTTCAGTTACATTTGAGACACCAAACAGGAACTGAAATAGTTATTAAATCTTTAATTTGCAATCTGAACAGCTAAGAACTATTTCCCCCTGTTTTTCAGTATGAATAATATTCACATCATATCATGTAGTGAAAAGCTATTTCTTATTTTTGTTCAACAAGTTTCAATTTATTATGAATTTTCAAATTATTATGGATTTTCCCTAATTCACACTGTGTCAAATCTATACCTGCAAGCACAAATATACTCACATCCCAAGATTGTTTGGTTAAATATCCCTTAGCAATGAATAATGGATACTTGACAGCAAATGTCTAAATAAATTAGGCTTATCATTTGATCGGTTTAAACAACCCACAGTTGTGTCGCTCTCCAGCTGCCAATGGATAAGAGGTGGGGTACATCCTAGACAGTTTGCCAGCTCTTTTGCAGTTTGGTACTTTCTGTAAGGATCATGCATTGATTTATACTGTGGATGCATGTGAAGATTTCATGTCCCCTGTTGCAACCAATGGTTTAATGTAATGTTGTTTTATCTAATGTCAGGAAATTATGTTTTATGATTCAGTAAACATAATCCATCCACAGGTTATAAAGATTTTGTTTTACTCTGTGCTTATAATTTCTTATGCTCCCATAAATCAGCAGATCCTATTTGGATCTGCTGAACCAGATTTATTATAAATATGAACTGGGCTACAATTGTATATAAAATTACGCAACTACATTTATTTATAGGTCAGATTTGTACATTTTTTTTTGATAATCTATTTCTGTAATTAATCAAAAGAATCAGTCTTCAATTAAGTTACCATTATGGTCAAAATTTGCAACAGAGGAAATTAACCTGCAGCCCATATAAGTTGGCTTCAGTTTTATACATACTTCTTGTAGTATTTGCCAACGTCAGTTTTCAACAGTTTTATACGTAACGACATTTGACTTCTCATCAGATGGTGGTTAGTTGCATGTGATTTTGAATTTTATATGTTTTGTTTTGGTTTCTTCTTTGGCAAGCAGTATCCCACCATTATTGATAAAGTTCCAATTTTTAATGCTGACTGCTATTTCTCGTCTGACAAACAGCAGTCAGGGTGGAGACACTGACCTCAGCTATTTATGTTGGAACACTTCAAGGATTTGTTATGGCGACATGCTTCTGTGAGAAAACTGACAAAACATCATTCGTGCAGTGGAGCTTTATTGTAGTTTTAAAGGCATGTGTCAATAAACCTACAAGAGAATGTTAATAAGCATGAATAACAGGTAAAGTCATGTTCATTAGCCTTTAGATTACATAGTCCTCATCCTATTTCTGTTAATCTAAAATTATTTTAAGCTGCAAAATGAGCGACAAGACCCTAATTAGTATACTGAGAGCTTTATTGCTGCTTCTTTTCACAGCGGGGTTATGATCTTAAGATAAAGTCTTCTTCAGGAAGTGGCAAATAATGTGCAACACCTTGTTTGGTGTCATAATGCCTTTATTTAATAGATTCAGTAAGGTGTAGATTGATCCAGAGGTGAGTAATCAGCATTATCTTAATAATTCTGTTGGAATAATTTGGTAATTGTTCACTGAGCTGTCCTGTGAATCTCTTTGATATGCTGATCTTACCTGCTGGACAAGCTCACAGGATGTTTATTCTGCTTCTCAGGTGTTAACAGGTTTCACGAGGAGGGGGCTGCTCAGGTGTGTGTGGTGATAGATACTCTCTGTGTCTCCAGGTGTGTCGCTAAGGAGTCTTCAAGCATTTCTTCTTATTTTTTGCAGCACAGACAGTGTGTGCGTGTTCAGTCTCATGTGTGCGTCCAGGTGAATCCTTGTCTGTGGCCTGGGGCTCTTCCTGTTGCAGCGTATGCTTCCAACCCCCAAGTGTGGGGGTACGGTAGAAATTTTAACTGGGACCATCACAGCTCCCTAGTGAAGACAATTAGCTGCTAAACGCCTCCCTGCTCTCTACTGTTTGTTTACTTGCCCACAGGGCTGCCATGTTGGTTCTTTGTACTCAGATGTGTTCACCTCTATTAAGCTGAGTTACAGGTCTGTTTGGAGAGACAGCAAATAAAAAGAAGTTTATTTTATAAAAAGAAGACAATATACTGAACAGACATTACTTTTTCATTTCTTTTTTCTAAAAGAAGAAAACACATTTTGATTAAAAATAAAAACATAAAGGACTAAAGTTTTCCTACCTTATAATACTAACCAAAACAATAACCTTTTTTTAATAAAAGCTTTGTGTAGCCTTGTTAAAAGTCTGTGTATCTTTTGGAAGATATTAGAATAATATCTTGTGTGAAGTGATGCACAAGATTGCTTTGAAGGATAACGTATCTTATGAAGATGTCTAATTTCAACATCACGTGAATAAATAATTTCTTATTTGGATTTATTAAACTTTTGGTACATCCAGGTAATTTCCAATTTTCAACCTAAACCAGTTTGCTATCTGCTTCCCACCCTTGTTAAATTTCTCTGCCCATTAAATAAAATAAGTCCCTACCTGTCATCCTAACATCCTGCCTGCAGCTGTCTAAGTCCTGCCCACCTCTAACACTAAACCTGAAGGGGGATTTACTGCTACTTAGGTGGTAATATATTGACCTGGATGCACAGGTGTCTTTCCAAAGTGGTCTAGATCAGATAAGGATGGACCCCTACTTCCCCTTTCTCACCTCCCACACTTCAGTTTTCCTTCTGTCAACCAGCCCACTTTACTTAGACTCCAAGAAGACAAGGGGCTCCCAGACAAAGATTTATAGCCAGCACTGAGAAGCAACTCAAGGAAATTACATGTTTGCTGGAATTTCTTTCAGACAGTGATTTAGGTGTAGACGACGATACAGCGGCAGTAAATGCATGACACTGAATGGTAGGATGAATGATTTTTTTTTTCAAAGGACAGTACCTCTCAATTAAGTTAATTTTGTCCCCTTCACTTGAAAATGAGGACTGTCACTTGACTGCCAAGGGAAGTTAGTCTCATTTTCTAAAAATGTGGTTGTGACTAATGTGTTTTTCAACTCCACAAACACAATTCTTGAGTTTTGTGGTTTTTTTTAGCTATGTGCAAATACTGTTTCCAAATCCCCTGAATTACCATTTGAACTTGTGAATGCTAGATTTAACTATTTATATTGAAGTCACTAAAAATATAAAGCACAACCATGCAAGACAGAAATGGAAAAATAATGATATACCGAAACAGGTTTAGTTGTAAATTCTTAGATGACACACCTTAAGTTAGTACAGCATGGTGGCATGTTTCTTTTTTTTTCTTTCTTCTTTTAAAAGGTGGACATGTGGAAATTATCTGACATGTGGGAGCAGAGAAAAACTAGGCAGTAGGTCTTCATACTTGTCAGGAATAATAACAGGTATTCTAGCTGCAAGATGAGTCTATGATTGTGGCAGAAGGCATTTTGTTCTTCATTGGAACAGTAGGGGAGCTTCAGGACTATTTTTCATAAACTGGTTGTGACAAGTAGTCATGAATTACTCTTTTAAAGACCTATTAAAACTCATCTGACACAAATCGTCTCTTATCCTATCAACATGCCTGAGTGACAGTGATAGTATGAATAACTGCTGTGATTAAAGTGGCTCTCTTCGAGCCCAACACATCTGGGGAAACATTTGAGTCATTGATTCAGAAAGCCTAAATGACAAAGAGATTACAAAACCACTGAAAACACCTGTACTGTAAAGCTGCCACTGTAGATTGCAGTGTCAAACATATCATTTAGAACTGATTAAGTAAAGATATTTAGCTCCATAAGCTAAGACTTAAAATGAAATGTTAGCTCTTTATCTTTCTCTGAGTGATTCACAAATATAAACCATATTTATAAATGGACATGAATACAGATGACATTCTATAATGACACAACATGTTTGTGAAAACTTTTGGTTTATGTGAATTTACAGTGAGAAGGCTATAAAAAGGCAAGATATTTTTTTCAGAAGAGAAGATGCATGAGCAATTCCACTACTGGTGCAAGTGGCTTTAATTTTTGACTTTTCAGACACATTTCCCAAAATATTTGCTGTGTCTAACTCTGACCGTACACACAAACATATTTTAAAATATATTAGGCTGAAGTGAAATAAAACTATTTGAAATGAAAGTCCGACTACCAGCACCTAGGAGTGAGATAAATTCAGATCAAATCAAATCTTTACTGCCATTATGCATTTTTGCAAAGGAATTAAAAAGGCGCAGTCAATTCAGTATGAGGATACATCTCAAAAGATGATGATTAGATTAGACAGAATTGCACTTATGTATATAATAGCATTGGTTAGACCAGTGGTTCCCAAAGATTTTCTGGACCCCCTAAGGATTACAATAAAATTCCCCCCCAAAAAAGAAAAAAAATCAACTGGGCACATACATTGTTCAACCAGACATGAACCTATACACATATATTGTTTTCAAACTCCACTGAAGTTTATTTCACACTTAAGGTTACAACAAAACACATTACAAACCATCTTTACAGTGAAACACTTTTGTGTAACTGTTTTTTTTATTTTTTATTCATCCATACCGCTTCCTGCACCCCAGCTGCAATGGCACGGCGGCCCCCCTGGGGGGCGCGCCCCACACTTTGGGAACCACTTGGTTAGACGCATAAATTCCATCTGCATGTTTCCCATTTCTTTGTTTTTTAAAATAGTTGTAAATGTGACTCAAAAACTGAATGATATGTATGTACTTTTTGCATGTTCTAGTTTCTTGTTCAGACTCCTGTAATGAGGCACACAAGTTGAGTAGGAATTTCAATGAAATCCCCCCTCAGGTCAAACAGTGAAATGATCATGGCAACTGCGAACAAAGCTCAAGAGTTGAGTCTCAACAGACTGAACATGCATGGTTTGCTTGGCAGGTTTGAAGGTGTAAGTCTGCCTTCGATCTAGGTTTGCAAACATGCATCTCAATGAACCACAGAACCTCCAGGTCAGTGTTTTATATGCAGATGGGAGCATAAAAACACTGTGTTTGGCCATAATGTACAACTCAATGTTTGGAGAAAATGAAACACACTCCCTTGTGGTGCAGAACTGAGAATTTGGGCTTGTTTTGCAGTAACAGAACATCTCGGTCATCACATCAATGTCTGAAAGGTAATTAGAAAGTTATACATAGAATAACTACTTAGAAATAGTGTGGATAAAAGTTATCCCACAACAGTAGAATTGCATGGTGAAGATATTTTTTTCACATTTAAGTCAACTTTTTAGGCTAATAAAAGATGTTAAAAGGGAGATGCAGTGTTTCTGTGCTCTTGAGTCTTAATCTAAATAACTTTGGAACTAGAGTAAAAAGTGGATTGTATTTTTATTATATGTTGACACTTATGGATGATTTATTTACTTTTTATTCTTATGAAGGAGGAGTTTATTTTTATAGATGCTTCTGGCAAATTGAAGGGTAGTGTGGCTTTTTTAAAACTGAGACAGCAAGATGTGTACAGAACAACAGTCATCTTCTAGTTGTATTAGTTATTTACATGGACTTTGTCACTAAAGCAATAGCTTATTAGAATTAAGTTGACTACATCATGGTAGATGTTGAACTGTGGGACATTAAGTGAATTTATTAAGAGCCTAAAACATGTTTAAGTGTGCAGTCAGTGTGTAATGTTACAGCTGCAGCATGTGTCATCATCTCCTCAGAGGAAACTGCCTGCCAACTGCCAATCATGGACCTGTGTGGTATGTAAACACTGACAGCACACACCTTGTTTGTTCTGGACTCGACCCAGGAGGATAAACGTGAAACCAGATCACGGTGAAGCAGGGTGTGACTTTCCTTCACAGACCTGTCAATCACATAACTGTGGAATTTTAATAGCAGGCTAAGTTGTATTTCTGTCCCAGTTTTGGGTAGCATGTTTGCATGCTGTACTTCTAAATTTGATCTGCAGTGGCCAACTAGCTTTAAGTCACTCTAAAGTGGATAGTAGTCCAGTTTGCCCTGGAGCAAACTGACAAAGGAGAGGCTGCCATGCACCGATGTCAGCACCAACAGGACGAGGTAGTTTAACATCTCCTTCATTTCGGGTTAAGTCCACAATTTTTTAGGGTTTTTCAGATGTTGAAAGACATGTGTATTTGGTGTTGGGGCTCCTTTGCTAATTATAATAGCATTTCAGAGTTCCCCAACTCTGTTGAGCATGAAAAAACTTCCACTGGGAGTTGATTAGATAAATTCTATAGAACTGGACAGTTTGGACATACAATAATGACATTCAGGAGGCGCTATGCAGAAGATTTCATCTCAATATTTCCACAATAGCCCAGCAGTACTTTAAGTAAACTATGCAACACTTTATAGTTGCAAAATGCATCAGCTCTACAACTGCTGCTTTGACTTCAACAAAAAAAGTACATCACAAAGCAACTGTAAAGACAACCCACAATCTTCACTGTGAAATATAATTTCAAAACCTTGGTGATAGAATTGAGCCCCCTGCTGGAACAGGGCAAGACAAGGAGGATAGCACACTCTTGAAAATTGACCTCAGCTTTGCTGGTTGCCGGAAGATCGAAGAAAGTTGTTTTTCAGCTTGGGGATTTACTAAAAAATACCTGTCAGGTTGTCAAAGAAAAATACTCTTTCCTTTCAACTGGTGTTGAAAGGAAAGAGGAGGAGGAGGAAAAGGTCATGAGAGAGTGAAACAGATAAAACACGGGATCAAAATGAAGACTCTGTTTGATTTCCTAACTATAAATAAACTGATTTTGTGATTTCTTCTAATCTTCAAAGACCACTGTCCTTGCACAACTGCTGGCTAATTTTTTTGTGCAACATATCCTGCGTAGAGTGATTTCCACAAAACAACATTCACATCTCAGACCGTCAGGCAGAAAAAAATACTGACAATATCCCTTTCTTCTTGAACTCAGGCTCAAACTGATGGTGTCGATTTGAGGGAAAGTCTTCATATTGTGAAAATGCAAATAAAACAGAGGAGACATGGTAACTGTAGTGTTACCATTGTGGAAAGACACTTTGTAGGATTACTAAAAACTTTATCTTCACTTACTTTCACAAAACAAATGCATTCTATTTGCAGAAATCCAGCAAGATTTATTATTATTATTATTTTTTTATTTGTTTTGGAAGGTAAGGGTGAAATAGATATTGACAAAGCTAACAGAGTGTAGCAACAAATGATTTGGCACAAGCATGATGTGCAACCGTTAAATATCCACCAGTAATTGGAAAGTTTATTTATTGTGTTGCTCTTGGTTTAGCATAGATTCAACCCTTGCTGCCACAGGTTACCTGGAACCTAAAACCTTTTTAAGGTTTCAAGGTTTTAACCAGATGCCTTTGAGGTTAAATACACAAAGGCATGTTTTGAAACTCCAGTGTATGATCATTGTTCTCATTCTTCCATTTATTTGGTGTGGTGCTCTTATTAATATATTCATCTATTTGCTTCCTAGTTAAATGTAAAACTCTAATATACTCACATGTTCATTTCTAATTAGATGTGAATATATTTATATGAAAATTGACTTGAAAAGACTAGAAACACCATTACTCTTAAGATAAACATAGTAATGAAATTTAGCGTGGGGGTAAAAACAGTGATCATAAGAAAAGTTTTTTTTTCCCAAACCTCTTGCACAAACCAAACTGCCACCATTTCTTCCTCCTTTTTTTCCGATTTTCTTCAGTTTCTGAGACAATTGTGCACTTAGATGGACACTTAACTGAATGATTTCCTCTGAACAGACTCTTTGGTTAGGTTAAGTCAACATGGTTGTGACTGAAAACTGGCCAATCAAGCAGGCTATAGTGTTACAGTGCTGTCAGCTTGATGGGCGTGTTACATCACACACACACACCCCTGCGCTCGCAGTTTCACACACCTGAGTGTTTCAGGAAACATTTAGAGGATTAAGAGCTCTGAAGTGAGGAAAGAAGGGGAAAAAAAACTTGGGTCATTCGTCACTGCTTTTCACCGACTTACTACAAATTAGTGTCATGTATACAATAGGTTTAGTTTCTTTCCAGATGTGGTGCAAACTTCAACCAAAGGAGAAGAGAAAAAGTCACACACACTAACATTATTCATAGATTTTATGATTGGATTTTTAAAAAAATAAACAGCAGATGGCACAATAAGACAGTCACATTTAAAGAGCTTCAATTAAAGAATTTTCTGAAAACAAATTTTTTTTTAGGATTTTTTTCTCCCCTTCTCACATTTGTCCCATTTGTCATCCCAACCCACCCCAAAAATCTGAGAAGTAAAAACAGCCCAACCAGTGACTTCAACCAGGCCTCTGTATGTGAAAAATTTGTTTTATCATCTCCTTGATTAAAAATGCTTTGACGCCCATGAAAAAGTCTGGTCTTGAAGGCAACATAAAGTAAGTCTAAGTCTAAGTGTAACATATTATTCTTGTTTTACAAAGACATGTCCAAAATGTTATTTTTCAGAAAATAATGGGCCTTTCTACTTCTAAGTTCAAATTAATGCTTCTTGGTGATAGTTACGTTTTAGTTTTAGATTTTTTCACTGTAAATGTGTCAGATTATGTTGTAGTTCTTTCATGAATGGTCTTTTTCTTACATACACCGTATGTTGTAAACTCCTAGGCAGTTCTACAAATCTTTATTACACAGGACCTGCAGGACATGTTCTAATACGCTAACATAAAAAAAAACCTAATTAATATGTTCGGTTGTGCAGCACCCAGATTATTATTTTAAAACCAGAGGTTACCACCATAATTTTCTTCCTCTACAGCTCTGCATGTGGAAACTTTATCTTTAACTAATAAATAAGTGATGTAGCCAATGTGTCACCCACACAACATTTTATAATCCCTTGGGTTTTTGTTACACATGAACCAAGAATGCTTAATTAGGGGGTTACCTGAATATTCATGTTGTTATGTTGTTGTACTGTATCTGTGAGTTTGTGTGACTTTGCTGGCAGAAAACCAGCAAACTATTTCATATTTTCATGCATGAAGTCTTAGCCAAAGGCTATTCAGTGACACATATGTTGTCTTAAATAGTTTTAGTATATTTTTCTGTTTCTATGGTTTACTGAAAAAACCCCAATTAAAACATTTCAGAAGGTTGAAAAGATTTTATTTGCAAATATGTCTAATTTCCATCCCAAATGATTATTTGCCAATGTTGCTTTTCTTTCATAGCTTCTGTGTTTCTGATAGGCTGGAAATCAATATCTGGGCAAAATCTATCCTTAACTTATTATTGTTGGAAGTTTAGAACAGTTGGTTGGCGACTGTTTTGAGATCCAACCACAGGTTGTCAGTGGAGTAAAAATCCATGCTGTTTACAGACCACAGATTCAAAAGTGAATTTTCAACCTGAGGGACTCCATTTGTAATGATTTTTGCTTTGTGAAAGAGTATGCCATCAAACTGAAAAATGTATTGATCATCATGGAATTTGTTGTGGATTCCTGGAAGAATATGCTGCCATGGGACAGAAACTTGGATGCAAATTCTGCAGAAAAAAATTATTTTTGTCCAAATGTCTTTTCCTTGTCGCTCTTGTCGCATCTGCCAATGTTAAGCAACCACTGCATTAACATTCCCCACACGTAGTAGTAGCTCAGCATTTATTGCTGAGATAAGAATCTGGGAGTTGTTGGACTTTTTTCAGTCCCCTTAAGCCAGGGGTCCCCAAACTTTCTCCTGTGAGGGCCACATAACTTGTCCCTTCTCTGATGGGGGGCCGGGGTCAGTTTGTAACAGAAAAAGTGTGACGATTGTAAGAGTGCTAAACATAAAAATGTATTGTTTTTCAGAAAGCACAATCAAATAACCTTTTCTGGATTCTTCAGAGAACAAAAGTTAGGAAATAACACTATTTATGAAATAAATAATAACCAAATAACACTGGGTTCTCCACATAAAAAAAGGGTTAGGGTCAATTATGTGCATGTATAAAATAGTTACTAACTAGTAGTTAATAATAAATAAAGTTCATTACTAACATTTATTTTATTGCAAAAGTCCAACTTATTAAAATAAAAATGCACATATATGAAAATACTCTGGTATTGTTCAGGGGGCCGGACCAAATGTGGAGGCGGGCCGCATCTGGCCCCCGGGCCGTAGTTTGGGGACCACTGCCTTAAGCCTTTGCTGTGCCTCAACCTTTCACATTGGAAGTTCTTGTTTCAACCAGAAATTTGTTGTTCTAGCTGCAGTATTCTTAGCAGCACCCATTTTGATCCAAAATGGTGATAACTGCATACTTTTCTAAGAAGATAGTCAGTGCTAACACAAGGTTAGCCTGTCTAGTGATAATGCTGATTGGGTGCTCTCAGCTGGACTCTTTCATAGATTCACATGAAAGATAATATGACTTTATTTAAATTAAGAGAGTTTACCATGGATTAAAATAGCTTATTTTGAAATGCTGAAATCCCAGACATGTTGGTTGTGTGCATCCTACAGCTTCAAACAGGTTTAATCCCAGATGGATGGGCAATATGATACCATTCTTAGCTGGAAGAGAACAAAAAGAACGACAGAGCAGGAGAGGTAGTGAGAAGGTGTGCATGTGTAAGATGTTAACAGAAAGGTTTAACCCATTCACTTTTCGTACAAATGCTGCAGAAGGTGTGTGTGTTCATCCTGAGCACCGCCCCCAGCCGTTGGAGGTGAGAAGCTCTAATCCTGAATTAAATGATCTGGCACTTTACAAAATACACGACAATTACACAGATAATTATACCAAGCCTTCACACCAAGCTCACGGGTCACAATTAACACACACACACCTACCAGCTGTAACTCAGACCGGAGCTAACAACTGTTAGACTCAATGATACACAACCGAACAAAAACAGGAAGACAGAAAGTTTACAGAATCTCTCCAATTTACATTATTTGTGTAAAAACCATTCACTCTTACCAATTTTGGTTTTGCAGATCATCTTATTAGATTTAAAAAAGTAAGCAAAAAAGTAAGTAAACCACAAATGAGATTGTGGTAAGCAGTTTTTTGTTTTTTGCATGCTCTATTTAAACACAAGCAGCAGAAATATGTTTTAAAATAGTCATTTTGAAAAGTTTGAAAAGTCAAAGATTTGTACTAGCTGAGTTTCATTCTGAGTTTGTGGCATTTGCATATTAATTTTTCATGAGCATATCTATTTTCTTTACTGAAAAAAGAAGTAAAACCCTGTTGATGTCCACTATTAAGCAATTCATGAGTATGGCGTATCAGGAAAATCTGAGAATCAGAAGCAGTTGCTTTTTTTGTCCAAGTGTGTGTGCACAATCAAGAAATGGTTCAACTTTGTTTTTACTGTTCAGGCATTTTAAGAATAAATACACATTTGTTTGGAAATAAAAAAAAGAATTATATGTGCAGTGTAATCATATATAGTTTACTATATTGAATGCATTGTATTTTCTTTCACAGCAGTTGCTCTGCATGGATTTTATTTGTAATCAGAATGTCAGACAGTATTGAAACACATTGTAGTAACAATTATTATGAATTTGAAATTACTTATTTTCACTCTTACCCTTGATTATCTATCTACTTATCTGTTCTTATCTGTCTAACCACTTCTTGATTTATCTTTCATTTAATAGGAACCACATGAAAGTTATGTTCCTACAGATTGAAACTGAAACATTTCAGGTTTGTTGTTCAACTCCTAAACAACCTAAGGTGAAGTCAGAGTTCAGCATTTACATTTCTTTTACTGTTGTTCCAAGTTTCTCTCATGATCCTGTCTGATTAATTACTGGTTGAAGATGTAATATTAACGTTTGCATATCTTCAGCATCACATTGTCATCTTTATCTCCCTGTCAGATGTGTATTTCCAATTTACGGTGGTCCAGACAAATCAATGAAATGCAAAAAGCCACAACACAACAATAAAAGCAAAAGCAAAAGTTGTGCTAAAATGGTAGTTTGTGACATCACATGACAACATGAGAAGACAGCAGGTTCAACAGCATGGTTCTGCAACCTAAAAAGAAGACAAAGTGAACAATTCATAAGCATATTTTTGACACATTTGGAACCCCATAGAATAGCATCATAACAGCAAGAAAGCAAAAAGAAAACTAGGAAAATTCTTTCTGTAAATGTTAATATTTTATATCTGCACAACACAAAATTATAAAGATGTAGTCCTTATATGTGGCCCTAGTGGAAGCAGTTGTGTCAACAAAAAGAGCAGGAGAGTTTACTGCCTGTAAACATGTTTAAAGAAAAAAAAAATCAATATTTGTGTAGTTGGGGTTTAGCCAGAGGTTTACAGCAGCTTTGTAAAATTTCAAGAATGAAGTGAACGCGTCCCACAGGGATATATATTAGTCCCACTGGCATTCATCTCATTTGTCATTTGTAAATAACATTCACTATACATTCACTTGTACAAATTCAGTCAGCTACCATCTCAAGTTCCAATGTGTTAACTTTGAGAGACTTAGTTTTCCTGAACTTGCAGATGTCAGGGTAAAATCTGAATATTTCCATCAGTTTTCATTGTAACAACAGTCACAGTTATGTTTCTTTGTTTACTCTGTTTTCTCAGAGCAAATGGGGAGTTTAGTCTCACTAATGATGACCCTCAGGCTGCAGGTTAACTAGCTCCCTGCAGACCCTAAACACAGTTAATACACACCTTTGGGGACATAGTGATGTGAGTGACGCACAGGAAGCTTACATGTGTGGACATGAATTTCCGAGTTAAACTCTTCTAAGTGTATTTGTGCAAAAGGTGTCAATTGTGTGGTAGCATAAATCTTGTGCAGCAACAGTGCGGGGATTAAAAAACATGTAAACTGTGTTGACCCTCTGACAGTCTAACATCATTATGATATGAAAACTTAAATTCTAAAAACATTTCTGCTCTGTAGCCAAAAAACATTATGTCCTTGAAAGAGGCCACACACAAATACCACATACATGAAGGAGTTGTCAGTAATGATGTGAAATGCAGGTTAGCTTTATTCAAAGCCTCCCACTCCTCCCATCACATCACAGTCCTCCCATAATGCATCCTGGTGCCCGATATTTCTCAAGTAGAAAGACACATGGATTGAATGTCCAGAATGTCCAGATGATGTAGAAACAAACACAATCCACCAGACAAGACTTTCTCCCCCATTTGCTTTATACAGTAGTTCTTATTACAGGAGCTGTGGGTCTTGGCAAAGATATTCTGAGCAGTCTACAGCTACATTAAGCTGTAGAGATGACCTGCTGCATATGTTTTGATTCCTACTTGAAATGTATGCAGTATTTCGGCAATAAAACACAAATGCACTTATTTCTTTGTTCATGTCAACTTGTTGTGCAGTTGTAAATCTTGTTCAGGTCTGCTTCGGAGGGTTAGATTTTAGTTGTTAACCTGGTAGTTAATTATTCATTATCACCCATAACTGTTAAAAGGGGAGATAAAATCCATTTAATTTCATGTAGATTTTCATCATGTTATCATATGAAGTTGATAAATCGACAGTATTGGGTTTACTCTCAAGTAAGTAGCCAGAATGTGTTTGAGGTGTACTTTCAGCATGCTGGCAACTGTCTCCTGTCCGCCATCTGTACCTGCAGCTTGGCTTGTATCATTAACCAAACCACAAAGAAGACAGCAGGGACCAAACGGCAGCAGCTGCTTTACTAAACACAAATACACACAATTGTATTACAATTGGGTAATTTGAGAAGCTGCTCAATTCATACCTGAATGAGTCTTGAGATATTTTACTTAAATTTGGACTTCTGATATCATAGGAGATCTGAGTGGACACTGAAATGCCAACAAACCAAATCTTTTCAGCACTACAACCAAAAACTTAAGTCAAAATCTTTTGTAGTATTGGGGTTTAATGTGTGCAGTGATCATTTTTGTAAACCTGTCCAAATGAAGGCCTTTAACTGGAATGTAAGACAATTGCTCAAGTCTGTGACCTTGGTAAACAATTCAGACTCTCAAACACATGAAGCATATGCCATGTTCCATGCTGTAAAGTTAAAACGGAGGCGTGTGAAGAACTGCCGTTCTGCATGATGTCCCTAACTACGTCGTGGCTGTTGTAGAAGCAAAAAGCTGTGTAGAGAACAATGGCTGCTTTCTTGGTGTGTGCTTGGTGCGACAGCGCTGTGAAATATGTCACAGCAACATGTTTGGGCCTTGCTAGAGAAGAAGCGAAGTCGACGCCTCCACTTCTGTCAGAGTGACAAAACTGCAAGCGAGTCAGAAGTGATACACAGAGAGATAAAAACGGTCCACAACTGAGCAGCAGAGGAAGCAGAACAAACCCAAATTCATAAGTTTGTCTCAAGTAGAATACATTTTTCTGAATATTTATGAGTGCTCTGTGAGGTGGAAGGCCGGCAAGAGGGAGCTTTGGGTTAATAGGCGGTTCTTTGTGTGAGCAAGTATTTAGGCATCCCGGAATCGCTGCCACCAGAAAAAATCTAGTAAGATATTTTATTTTGTGTAGGTTAGGTTATTTTAGTGCACCCTGTTTCAAAAGGGATATACATAAACTGTCATTGTTTTATATTCAGAAACTGATGATTACATTAAATCATGATTGAGACCATTGTTGCTCACTGCAACTTCACAGTGATTGTCAAAATACTATTATAGGAATTCTTTACCATGCATTGCACTGCAATTTGCAATGTATGTCATATTTCTTTGAAGTGTCTAAATTTGGATAAATTTCTTCTTGTGTAAAGTTAAGGTGTCTTATGAATTGTCACCCATTCAATGTCTCCCCTACCAAAAAAAAGTGAAAATAAGTAAACATTTTAACAAATATGCAAAAAACATATTTTTTTAAATGTTTTGAATGTTATCGCAGATAACCATATTCAAAATTGCTTTTTAGTCCTCAGCAAGACATCAAAATTGGGAGTCAAACTGTCCAAGAAACATTATTATCTATGTAAGGAAAATGTCCATACATGCACTGAACTGGAATAAAAGCAGCAGCTGTATGATATGTTTACTGATTATAAGAAAAGTTGATCTTAGAGAGCTCTACTTTCTACAAATTTCTGTCTAAGCTTCTATAACTAGCTTTTTTTTTTCTACCACGCTTTGTTTGAGGCTCAGTGTTTTCCGTTTCTAGTAGGTCTACGCTGGACATTTTCATAGTAAAATGCTTGAGCTGAACTTGTGTCTACAGTTTAGGCCCAAAATAAAAACCCTTTATGTTCCTTTAAGTGCTGCTAAGATTTTGAGTTGGGAGTCCAAAATCAGAGCCAAAGTCGGACATGTCGTTGGCCGTCACGTTCGGCACTAATGAGTCCTCATATCACCTAATTGTCCGACAAACTGTTCCTTTAATATCCGCCAATGTGTTTGGGAAGTGTGTGTGTCTTTCCTTAATTTATGCAGGATGATTTGAGGCGCCTTCTGCCGAGCTGCTTCATCCCTCCACAATAACACACATCTTACCTCCTCCTCCTCCTCCTCCTCGTACTTCAACCTTCTGTTCTCCTCCTCCTCCCTCATTTCCTCTCACTTTCATCCCCCCTCTCTCGCCTCTCCCAGACAACTGTGACAGTTTTAATTCTGACCGCTGATTAGCCTGAATCAATTAAGTCCTCCACACCGAGTCCAACAGCAGAGCAGCATGGGGTATTTAGACTATTTAGGCTCCCATTCATCAAGCTCCAGCCTCTTAATCATTCTTTAATTACAGACTATGATTATGGAGGCTCGAGTGGGACATTAGGTAGGTTTGCTTTCTCTGCAGAGTTTGTAGTGGACACAGGAACAAATCAGTGGACTCTCAGCCTTCTAACCTCAGCAGGATCTATGGTAATTTCTAAGAAGCTGATTTCACATTTTAAAATGCTCAGCTATGAACAAACAGTATTATTACATGCAAATGGAATGTAGATAAAGTTTTTGTTCTAATTTAAACTGTCCCTTAATATTAAGATATAAAACAAGAAATAATGTTATCTGTGTGCAGATGTGTCATCTTAAACAGGACTTTTAGTGATTATTTTCAGCTCTTTCAGCTATTTTGCTAGAAAATGTTAAAATATATATTTGCTCAATTCAAAAGTTACTCAAACCAAATGTCCAATACCTTGTAAAAGGTACAAATAACTTTCTGTTGATGTTCTTTGCCTTCCTTTATCAGTGTCTCACTGAAGTTGAGGAGTCTTGGCCCATTATTTTTCCCAACATTAGTTCAGTTCATTGTAGTTTGCAGACACTATTGTCTGCACAGTCCTCTTTCAAATGGCTTTTCAATCCAAACAACATTTGGACTTTTATATTTTATATTTGTAGATTCATTTTTGTGTTCAAGATCCTCACCCTGTTGTTGACTAAGTTCCTGTCAAACCTCAGCTGCCAGACAAATAGTCTCACATTTGACTCTGAAGTAGTATCCTAAGTTATCTGGGTTTGTCCAGATGTAATCTCTGTGATAATATCCATCAAGCCCAGAGACTTGTGGCCTAATATCCATCAAGCCACTGTGGCTGTGGCTTGTTATTGTTTTACCAGTAAAGTTTCCTTAAAGTTTTGAAATGTGCTTAAAAGTCAATTGTTTAACTTTTACTCACATTTCACTGCCGCAGCGTACATAAAGTGTTAATGGGGCTTTAAGATGACTTCATCACTTTTATTTAGAGCTGAGTTATCAGCACTTGAATATATACATAGCAAAACAGAGTGAAGTCAGATTAACAGATGGGATTTTGTTGAGGTTACCTGCAGAGTTTCGTGCTGCCATGCATTCCTCAACATCTTAATTTGTAATAAAGGAACCTCCTGAGGAGGAAGTTAAAGTCCCCTCTCTGTCCCTGCACCTATCAGCGTTACTAATCCTTTTTGTGCCTCCCTTGTTCGGCTCTCAAAGTGCCGGCAGGGATAACATCACTTCATTGACAACCTACAGTCCTGGTTTGTCAATTAGACCTTGTAGTCAGCTAATCTCCAGCAGGCCTGCTCAGCTTTTCACTCATAGGAAGGAACAGAAAAGCAGCGAGCTTTAATGCTGTCTAATGACGTTATGGGAGGAATAGCCCCATGCCGCTGGGAACCTGATAATCCCACTTTGTTCCTTTTGGATTACTTGAGAAAGCTCCTCCTCCTTCCCCCAACCCAGTTGCTGATCTCCTTCGTGTTGTACCGACACAATGGGGCTCCCGCTGTCAGGCCCAGTCCTCCTCTTATTCTCTAAATGCCTCTGTTATTCGTAGGGCCGCAGCCGGGGGCGAGCAACCCTTTATTTTCTCCTCAATTAGCAGGAAAGGCTTGTGCTGAACACTTCCTGTGCAGAGGTGAGCGGACGCTCCCGGAGGTTATCGGAGGAGAGGGTTGGCGTCAGAGTTAAAGCTCCAATGATGGTTTCATGTCACGTTGGCTTGGCATCGGACGACAGTTGTTGCTCCTCCACAGCTCCTCCCCATTTTTTTAACCTCATTATGATGTCTCCTATTCCAGACAGGCGGGAGAGATTAGACTCTGAGAGAGTCCAATGGAAGTGGGAGGACATGTCCGTCAGAAATAAAACTTTGCAGAATCCCAACCCCTTTGCTTCACTAATTTCTGGGAGGATAGGAATGATAAAGCATGTGTAGATCAGAAAATTGCTTGTAAAATCAGTGAAATCCTTAATCAGTAATTCCTTAATCAGTAAAATCACATAAAACCACTTTGTTCTTATGTGATTACACATAAGAACAAAATTTACAAGTTTACTGTTGGTTCCTAGTTCTTTCAAGGAGGTCACTAGACTGTACTTACCTGAATTAAATTGTTATGACTGGACATAAATTAGACATACTAGTTTAAAGTCTTTATACAAATGATTAAATTGGCTCCATAAAAATATGCTTCTTAAGTACAGTAACAAGTACAACAAACATTTACACATGTTCCTATTTTATGGAGCTTGAATAAAAAATATGTGCTTTGAATATAAGTCTGAAATGCAGAAGCTAAAAACATAATCTGCTAACAAATAATGTGCGAATTAACTAAAAAATAAAGACATTTTAGTTTGAAGAAGTCTGAAATTGGTTTAAAACCTATGAAGGAATCCTTAATGTACAAATCTTCAAAAGTTATTTTAAATTTTTTAAAATATTTTTTCAATGGGAATCAAACTTGTATTTGAGCAATTAACCTCTAAGATGCCTCACTGCATCTTTATTTTTGAGATTTCTTATCCTGCTCTCTAAGGGGTTTGTCCTAGTGTCAGAGGGGTTGCTTGGATGAGTCCTTTTCCTGTCTTTGGGGAATCCTTTGTCTCTCCTTTGCCCCTTCCGCACTCCTCCGGCTGTGCCCTCAAGTGCCAAGAAAACCTCAGAGATGAGACGGACAGATGGCCACTCGGTTTAAAAATCAGTCCTCAGTGACTCGAGACGTTTGCAGTTCTCCCGGAGTCGCTCAACAGATGCATGTGCATATGCTTTTCTCTGCAATGATCCTGTGTTTGTTAGAGTGGAAGTTTGACTCAGAGCAGGACTCTGAGGCAGGGTTATCTGCAGGCACTGATCTGTGTGTTTGTTTAGTTGTCACAGGGCAGCAGAGGTGGGAGGAGAATAAACCCCAAAATACTCAATTATAGTTGAATATTTTGCAGAACGTTTTTCGACTGGAGACTAGATTCCCTATCAGTCACCAGGGAGCTTCCCTTTCACACATAGTTATTGCAACGCCTATGCAGAGCATATAAGTATGTTCAAATGGCCTAGTCAAAGTCCAAACCTAAATCTAAAAAGTGAGAATGCGTTGCAAGACTTGAAAACTGCCATCCACAGATGCTTCTTTTCCAGTTTGAGCTCAAGTTTATTTTTTGAAAAAGAATGGGAAAAAATATAGAAAAATCAGTCTTCAGTTGTGCATAGCTTGTAGACAAACACCAAAAGATAGATTTGCAGTTTGCAGAAGTTTTCCTGTTCTTTGTAAGACTTGTGGAAGAAGTTACAAATACAGCTATTTCACGTTTACACTATACAGTATTAGGAGGACTTTTCTTGAACAATAGATCCTTTAAAACATATTTGTTAAATGTTGCAAGTTGAAGATATGTTGGTTTAGAGCACATATGTCAGAGTCAAGGCCCGCGGGCCACATTCGGCCCGCGAGAAGGTTTTTTACGGCCCCTGGAATGATCTTGATTTATTATTAGAACCGGCCCGCAGACCGCAGTAAGCCGGCATCCCGTCTGAAAAAAAAATACCTTCCTTATTTGAACTGTAAGTAGTTCTTTAAATGTTCTGTGAGATGATATACTTACCCATGTATCCATAACAACCGGAACTTTCAATATCCACCAAGTTATTGCCGAAATATACCATCTATTAAAGGAGTGCCCCCCGGATTAATTACACTCTCTGCAGCTGCAGCTGCGAAGTTACAGTATTAACCCGATACTTGCTGGAAAGTGCAACGTCTCCCCTTTCAGAAACCGTTGGAATTTTTCCACTTAGCGCTACGTGTGGCGGAATTACGGTACTGCAAATTTAGATGTGTCGCCGGCGACACGTGTAGCTGCGCATCCAGGCTGCTCAAACGTTGTCTATGTTTGGCAGCACATACCTGTGTGAACAACTGTTTTCTTTGATGAACCTGAACAAAACATCACACAGAAGTCGACTTACTGCTGAACACCTTCACTCAATTCTGAGGATTTCCTCAGCTCAGAGCCTTACCCCGAACATTGATGAACTTGTGGAAAAGATGGGACACCACCAAGTATCACCCTCAACCTCAAACAAGTGAACATTACTGTGCAATCACATATTTAGAGTTTTTACTCAGTTCAAGTTTAAAAGTTAAAGTTTAATATTTGTTTTCACTGCATGTTACTTCTCCTTGATGAAAGTGCTGTTTTTGATTAATAGATTTTTGCACTTTATTTTATTGTATTTCAATCCAATTATATTTTAAAAATATTTCAGTTGTGTCTGTTGAAAATTAAAGATTACTGACAGAGCCATAAGAAAATATTGCTTTATTTATCTGATCATATTGGAATATATTTGTTAGGTTTTCAGTAGTTTCAATTAGGTTCACTAGACTATATGCGTCATTTAAAAAAATTTCAATGAACATTCGATCAGGCCGGCCCTCGGCTTGTAGCTAAATTTTTTATTTGGCCCTCCGTCCATTTGACTTTGACACCCCTGGTTTAGAGTATTTTACATTAACCCCAAACTAATTCACAGTTATTACCAGATATTGGACGCATCTGTGTTTCTTTATTAGTCCCTACTATGATTAAGAGAATCACCAAAAGATGCTTGAAGTCCTAACAATAGAGCTCAGAAGTAACTGATGATGTACATGGGATTTAAGGAAATTCCTTTACCCAGGACTTTGGATAAAGATAGGCAGAGGAACTATTTCTTTAATTACATATTTTGAGAAAGACAGAATATAATGTCATCCCAAAATATGACCTTTTATCACATCTCACAACCTTATAATCCAAGCTATGTCTTCAGACTATAATCAATAAAAGAACATCCATCATCTCCCTACTTGATAAATGCTCCACAATTTGTCACATCGCAGCTCATCAGCGACTGTTTGACTTAACACAAACTGTCAGTTTAAAGTCAGAGCCAAAGATTTAGAACATTAGAAGACAAACTGTGAAGTCTTTGCACAAGCTGACTTTCCAAAATTATCTGCCTCGTCACACGTTTCTGCCAGCGAGCCATGTTGCCGGATAGGTGTGGGAGAGACGACCGTCTGTTGCTGCAGTAATTAGCAGCAGATGATGACGATGAGACACATCATCCTGAAACTGGAAGGTCACAGGTCACCTGTATATTTTTTTTTGTTTCTGATATCTTCTAGCTGTTCATTTCAAACGTAGAAGTTTCTTTTAGCAATGCCATCCTTTAAAAAAAACTGTATGAAAGCTGTGGATTTGGAGAGACTTTATTTTCATTCATGTGCACAATCTCCTTTTTAGGATTTAGATGATGAACCTTTCTAAAAAAGAAAAGAAGACCATAGTTGTTGGTTGTGAAAATATGCAAAGGTCCCAACTCCAGTGCAAAATTATAAAACAGCCCACAGTTTTCATATCATGTATATACCTTGCTGCTGGTAAAGCAACAAGAGATTACTTTGAATGTGATAATCATGGTAAAAATGTTTGAATATGTGATCACCTGACTACAAATTTGATCATGCTATGGATGTTTTGTGTTGTAATACCATCCTTCTTTATCTACCACTGTGAAACTTTGAAACAGTCTCACACCATGTTGTGGTATTATGGCCTTACACCACTGCAATACTGTGCTGGACCAGTATTAAAGTATTTTAAGGCTAAATGGCTCATTTTGAATCCTTCCATTGTACTTCTTGTCAAAAAAAGGACAATCTTACCGTCACAAAGTTCAGAAGGTGTTGCAAACACCATCAGCTTCAACTGTCAAGCTGAGTTTTTGTGTTACTACCGAGTAAATAAATAACCATAACTCTGCTTTTCTACCTGCCTGTCTTTCTTCTTCTTAGCCTCTCAACCTCCGTCCCCTGCCTTTTTCATCTTGAACACCTGCAGAGCCTCGGGGGTTGATCTGTCGTCCCCCACAAACTCCAAACACAGTCAGAGGAAGTGAAGAAGGGTAACACCTGAAGTGGGTTTCTGTCAAGGTCAAAACAACTCAAATGATCCTTCATTATATGTCTCTTAGCACAAAACAGATCTTTGTTTGAGGAGGTTTTGTTCATACCTACTCCCAAGACCTGCTCTGTTAATTGTGTTTGTTTTATGTTTTTAGTTTGTAGTGTTTTATGTATGAGGAGTGCCAATGATAGTGTTGTCTGTATCTCAGTTGTACAAACACAGACCACAGATTTGATGCTGTTATTAAGACTGGAAAATTAACAAATAATAAATCTAAATGAAAAAACTGTTTTTGAAAAATCCAATTACATCTTTTTTGTTTGCACAGCATGAAGGAGAGCCATTTTACACATTAGCTGATTATCATCAGTGTGAGTGCCTCTATAAAAACAGGAGTTTTGGCAGTTTGTTGCTCTAGCGTCTAGAGCATATAGTTGTTTGTTAAGACAAAGTATGTTGGGAAAGGAATCCGCAACAACCATAGAGAAGCAAATCTAGCTGCAAATCAATCTGGGAAGAGTTAGAAGGTCAATTCCAAATCATTTTAAGTCCATCCATTCCAAGGAGCAAAAGCTTATTCCTAGCCAGATAACATTTTAGAGATGTCTTCCTGGTAGATGTGGATGTTTTGGAAAATTCATTAAATCTTAATACTTTTTGTTAAGCTACAGATTGGATAAAGAAAGATGTAATACACTACGGGCTCCAGTTAGCATGTTAAATGTAAAATTTGTCACAGTACAATTAGAGGAAGACTGAACACCTACGGCTAATTTTAAAGAGTTGAAAGAGAAAAAAATGTTTTATGCAAAGCATATTTCTCCAGAATTTGTTATGTGCTGATTGGTGCATATGAATTTATGTCTAACTGGTGACTTGTGCTCTGAAAGTGTGCGCTTTACTTTCATCAAGACTGAAATTAGCGGCAGGATCTGAAACCTTGTGATGACTGAAGCTCTCTGGCTTGAAGTGAAAAAAGCCAAATCCTAAAGAAAGTAAAGTCAAACTTGAGTATGTCTTATTTATTGATTTTAAATATAACCCAGTAAGCTAAATAATAAAAAACAAGAACAAAAAATCCCCCAAACAAACAAAGAAAACAATTGGTTTGATTATATTTGCATCTAACAGACACTTGTGGGAACCAAACCCTGACTAGTTACCCACAATCCCTCCTGCTCCCCGACCA
Source organism: Xiphophorus maculatus (assembly GCF_002775205.1). NCBI lineage: Eukaryota > Metazoa > Chordata > Actinopteri > Cyprinodontiformes > Poeciliidae > Xiphophorus > Xiphophorus maculatus. The sequence goes on along the minus strand of NC_036465.1, from coordinate 12,155,506 downwards.
CCATCCCTCCTCCTCGCCTTGTTTAGCTTTGACACCTCAGCTGTTCAGCGGGCTGCTGGGAGGAAGGTGTGGGGTAAGGCGGAGAGGAAGAGGGGAGAGGAGGAAGATGATAATGAAAGTAACGTGTTGTTGTCACCACAGATTGTTGCTTGGAGCTTTCTGTGCTGCCATGTTTGTGTGTGAATATGTGCATGTGTGCTTAAATTCCACCCTTAACATCGACGCTAGGTTTACCTTCAGTCCCACTGTTCAAACATACAGAGATGGAAATTATTCAGTCAGCAGAAACATTTATAAAAAAAAACATATTCATTTGAGAATAATCAAGTACAAGAAATTGACTGAAAATAGAAAGAAAATGCATGCAAAATTCTTTAAAAGACATAATTGAAAGAAAGTCTCAATCACAGGAAGAAAAATACAAAGAAATGAGGACTGGATCAGGATTTCTGTTCTTAGGGATATGAATCTGCAGATGGCTGCTGCGTTCTGTGTGTGGTTATGAGATATAAAGTTTTACGAGCCAGATTTAAAGTTTAGTTTTCTTAAACATGAAGCAGGCTTTGCTGAGACTTTACTGCCCATCATACTCAGGGGACTCCAGTTCGTCTTTGTATTGGCCTTGATCCACAATCATCTTCAGCTTTCAGCAAAGGGCAGTGACTTCCTTAAAATATGAAAGAATTTTATACCATGTTTTCCCATTTTTGGTGTTCTTAGAGCCTTGTCATCTCTGCCAAGTCCACCGTCTACAGTTTGTTAGTTGTTCAGGAGAGGAAAATATTATTCCTCTAATTTAACTTTAATGAAGAATATCAACCATGCACAATTCAAGGAAAAAATGCAATGCATAGAAGTTTAAAAAAAGTATATGTGTGTATTGAGAGAAATGGTAGAAAATTTTACCAAGCACAGTGGTAACATGTTAACTTTGATACCACTGACCACCAGATCTTGTTTGACCGGGTGAGGTATTGGGCCTCTTTATCAGGATTTGCTTTACAATAGTTTTCTTTATATCTTTCTGACGATTCATTCTACAGCTGCTTCAAATTACAAGTCTTCCTTAAGTCTTCATTATGGCAGATTGTTTTGAGGCTCTTATTATTTCTGCTTTACATTCAATCTCTTTAGCACCTCTTTCAGCACCTTATACAATGTCCCATATCATTGTGTTAAAGTTATACATCTTTTTTAAATTTTGTGACGTATTGAAACTGAATTTGTTAATTAAGCATCTAAACTGTGTAGTTGGATGGATGGAAAGTTTCCCTAACTTCAAGAAGCAAAACTAAAATTCTTGTTTAAAGTGCATCAAAAACATACCACTCTTGCTATAGAAATGTTTGATCCTCTAGTCTCTTATGTTTACTCTTCCATTAGGGAAGCTTGAGTTAAATTTTGACTCTGGTTTTGCTTAAAATGGTTATAATGTATTTAATCTCTGGTTTGCTCATGTTTGTATCACTTATGAATTATTACTAAGCTGAATAGCATCAACTAACTAATCCTGCCACATTCTAACCTAATCACAAAAGTTTTTCTTTTTAATTACACCGGTATGAGTCAAGCTCGGTTAGATCCCCATGCACTCCAGAGTACACTTTATGCTCTTGGTTTTCATGTGAAGAGCTTTGATTGGTCAAGCACCTGCATACATCACAGAACATGTCTATCTGTGTGTCCCTAGCAGATCTCTGAGGTAATGTGACCAAGATGACAGCTCTTCTCAATAGCAGCCCCAAGACTTTGAGACTTTCCCTACTTTAATTTGAGGCCTGTGAAGTTTGTTGAGACTTTTAAAAGCAAGAGTAATCCAGTCCAAGTTTGAAGAGTCTATGAGTTGTATTTTAGGAACTGGAGCAGTTCTAGTGTGATCCAGATGCAAAAAAGTTATAAAATCAACCTTTATTGAGGTTTCACAAATCCGATAAAAGTTTCACAAATTTTTTCGGTCTCGGTCACACAAGATCTGCTCTAATTCTAAAACTACAACACCTAGATGCTTCAAACTTGGACTGGATTATTTTCAACTAATAGGAGAATATTTATAACCATGTTTGTGATTTGTGAAACTTCAAAAAACTGTGATTTTATCTTGGTCACATGAGAACTGGTCTAATTCCAAATCTGCAACACCTGGACTCTTCAAACCTAGACTAAATTATTCTCAACTAGTAGCAGAATATTTAGAATCATGTTTGGGATTTGTGAAACTTTTTTCTGATTTGTGAAACTTCACTTCGCTCAACAGGCCGCTGCAGAAGATCTTTCCTTCCAACAGCCATCACCATCTAACTCTTTTAAGAATGAATGAGTTACACCAACATTTAATTTCAGATTGGGATTAATAAAGTGGTTTTGAATTAGCAACTAAAATTAAATATTTTCTTTTACAATTGGTATTGATTAACTATTTCAATATACTACTGTTTAATATTTTTAGTTTTTAATATACTGTACATAGCCCTTTGTGATATACAAATGTAAAGGTGCTGAAGTTTCACAAATCAGAAAAAGGTTTCACAAATCACAAGCCTGGTTCTAAATATTCTGCTATTAGTTGAAAATAATCCAATCCAGGTTTGAAGTGTCTAGGCGTTGTAGTTTTGGAATTAGAGCAGATCTCATGTGACTGAGACCAAAAAAAAGGGTGAATATTGCCCTTTTTTGCAGTTTCACAAGTCAGAAAAAGGTTTCACAAATCCCAAACCTGGTTATAAGTATTCTGCTATTAGAGCAGAATAATCCAGTGCAGGTTTGAAGTGTCTAAGTGTTGTAGTTTTGGAATTAGAGCAGTTCTAGTATGATCCAGATGCAAAAAAGTGGCAAAATCAACCTTTATTGAAGTTTCACAAATCAGATAAAAGTTTCACAAATCACAAACATGGTTCTAAATATTCTGCTATGAAAGCAAAATAATTCAGTCCAGGTTTGAAGAGTCTAGGTGTTGTGAAGGTAGTGAAAAAATAGGTGGAATCACCCTTTAGCCATTTCCCAAATCGGAAGCTGGAATCAGAGACCAACTTCAGCTTCGTGGGCATAATATTAAAAATAGACATTAGTGCACTTGTCAACTTAAAATGTAATTTATAAAAGTGCCAAAATCGGGAGTTTTTCTGGAGAAGCAATTTATATAACAATGTTATAGTAAAAAATCAAAACCCTAGCATTATCACTATCTTTAGATTTAGGTGTCTTTAAATAAGTCTCTCCAGAGCTTAAATGTCAATATATGTAGACTGAAAAATAAAATTGATAGTCCTATGTAATGCATAAAAACAGTCAGTGTTTATCTAAATTGTAATTGTTAGTGTTTCTGTCTTTTACTGCATAAATAATTAGTGGATTACTTTCAATGTGTTTCAGGTGGTGTGAGGACGGAGGATGCTCACTCAATGTGTTGGTGGGTGTGACGGCAGTAGTGTGTGCAACTTTCAGGATGCGTATTTTAACTGTGTGTGTGTATATAGCTGTTGATGTGTACCATCACACTCCTGCAGTCAGCAGCTGAGATGGAAGTGTCCCTTCTCTAGAGACCAAAGCAAGGTATTAACACTAACAGGGATAGTGGTACAATTTCCACTGGGGTCAGCTCTTGGTGAAACCCATTTTCACAGGTAAACAAAACAATTAACTACAAAAAACTTTAAAATGGTGAGAAAAAAACAGATGTTACACAATGTATAAAAAGACCAGTTATATGACAATAGATAAGACTAAACTATTCTTGTATGTAATTTGTTGGTATGATTAGAGTCATTCATTTTGAAAGGTCAATTTGCTGCTAAGCTTTATCTTTCCAGCATATATCTTAGAATGTTTTTTTTTCAATCATTTCTCATAGTGTTCGTTCTTACAATGCTATTTTGCAGAGTGCACCACTTCCTTCTTGAGCGAAGCAACCTACACAACATGATGATACCATCCCCTTACTTCAGTGATGTTATTACTATTTTTAACGCTTGCAAGCTTCATCCTTTTTCTTCCAATTCCTTGCAGGTGTAGTTCAAATTGTTTGAAAACAGGTCCATAATCCTTCCCAGATTGATGGACTACAGCAGTTGTGTCTCCCAGGTCATTGCTGATGTCTTTCTGCTATGGTAAATGCATCCCAGATCATTTCTATTATGTCCTGACACATAAAACTCTGAAGAACTGAAGAATTACTTACTTTCTTTTTAGCATGACTATTGCCAGACTTTTAAAGCATTCCATGTTGACATATCAATTATTTTTGACACTTTAAATAAATTTGATTTCACAAAGTAAAATTTCTGAGAAATTCCTCAGTGGAGCTGGACCCTGCAGGCAGGGCTGCAAATTCATTGGTAAACACTGATTCATATGTTCATAAGTTGAGATGACAAATCATATTAATATCCCTCTTTCCACTCTCACACAAAAAAACTTGCTAATGACACCAAACAGGCTCTGCTTGGCTGCTGATCTGCACCCGTTTGCCACCAGCGTTTCTCATCCTACTATTTGCAACGCTCTATCTGCTCTGAAAGTGAGAAGTTGATTGTCTGTCAACAACTTTCCACATTTTTCTCTCTTCCCTCCATCCACGCTGTTCTACTGCAGCCTAATTAACACTAAATGTGCCACTGGGCAAAAGCAGAGCACATGGTAATATTTGATTACATGAACAATAAATTACCATCAACAAGACGCTCATGAAACACATTGGAAGATAGTGACAAAGATAATTAGGCCAGTCAAAACCATGGTGTCAAAGAGGGCAGTGAGGACAGGTAGAGCTGTAACACGGTGTTATCATCACTACTGCTAACAAGGTAGCTACCACCTAATTATACATGCATGTCAACAACACCTGAGCAGGCGAGACAATGAGCCTATGCAGCACCTGATTACATGGAATTAACCTGCATGAAGAAACATCAACAGGAGACGTCAAGACGGAGAGCTGGTAAGGGAAAGAGCAGCGGACCAAGTTCAGCCGTACTCTGTGCAGGAAGTATTCCTGTTTATTCACCTGAAAGCAGCTACTGACACAGACAGGTTGTAAGAATCTACTTTGAATGTTAATTGAATTATTATTTTGCTTTTCCTCTGTGTGAAACAAACAGATAAAGTAAAATGTTGTGATGCAAATGGTGCTAGAAACCCTAATCCCATTAGAAATAAATTATTTGAAACTCCAAATCAATAAATAATTCAAGTTCTTAATGATTATAGCAGAAAAAAGTTACTGACTGTAACTCATCCAGAGTCACTTTTAAATATTTATTTTATTTTCAGCTTTATTACACTTTAGTAATAAAGTACATGTTAGCTATTTATTCATGGCAAATCAAGTCCTTACAGTCTACATTTGAGTCCCATAATGTGGTTTTTCACTACAACTGTTTCAAAAGCCCCATTAAAATACAGCAGTTTGTTGAGAAGCATTAATGAACAGCAGGACCTGGTTTGAAATGTACTGTTTGTATGTATTGTCTGTCTACTACAAGATGCAGTATACACAGTAAAAATGCTGAAGAAACAGAGATTAACTCATCTATAAAAATCAGGCATCTCAACAAATAGGACCAGGAGAAGAGTCTCAGACGGACATCACACCTCATATTCAACAGCGATAACAACTCAAATTGACTGTAGAAGCTGCAATGTTAGACATTGTTTATGTTTATCAGCATTTTTCAATAGATATGATCAAGGCAAACATTATTCATACCCATGGATATCTGTTTTCCTTAAAGCTGCAGTATGTAAACAATTAAAAAGAAACATTTTTTTTTTTTTACATATTTCTTGAAACTGTCACATTGTCGTGACAGTAAGTTATGAGACAGATTAATGTGTGAAAAAAATTTGCTCCTTTGGCTTCTCTCAGTGCTCCTGGTTCTAACTACCAACAACCAATCAGAATAAGGAGGCGGGTCTTAGCACTTGTCAATCACAATCTCGTGTGGCGCTGCTCATCCCCCTTCCCTAAATTCCCTCTTGCTCTCTGATACCATAGCTTTCCCCTGTCATCAGATCTTAAAAAAAAACAAAAACCTTATTATTTAAAAGTTACATACTGCAGCTGCAGCTTCATCATTTGAAAAGGATTTTTGTATCTATTTGTCATCTTCATCTCATATTAAAATTTGATTATCTAAAATATGTATGTGTAAGAAAAAGCCAAATCTGGTAAATCAAAACATTTAAAAGTCTAAATCAATTTCATGTATCTCAATTATTCCAACTTGATCACTCTTTTAATTTCCATATCACCTCATTTAATTGAATATTGACCATAAAGCAGGATTATTATGCTTTTCTCCCAACTGTTTTGTGACTTTTTCATTGCCTGTCGTGCTCCAGTCATTCGGTCTTTTTATTTCCGCTACTCCTTTCTCTTTTCTTTGTATTCTTATTTCTTCCTGTGTTTCTTCTCATTGTCAGTCATTCTCTGAGTTCTCCCCTTCTTAAATCTTCTCTCTTCTTCCTCACTTCTTGGTCTATATTTAGCACTCTTCCTCCACTCTCACCCTTCGTCTTCCTCCGACGCTCCCACATTCCTTTCCTCACCTTGCAATCTGTCTCACTTCTTTTTGTAATTCAACTGTTTTGCCGTAATCCTAAATCTATCACTGGATTATTGGCCAAGACTTTGTGTACAAACAAGGAATTTGACTGTGGTTTTCAAGCACTCATAACGTGCAGACATAAAATATAAATACAGAAACTGAAGATGAAATAAAGGATACATTAACAGTATTTACATATATACAGACATTTTTTGTACAATGAAAATATGAAACAAAGCTGGGTTATGACTACATAAATATGCTTATATTGTTTCACATAAGGGTAGCTGACTTCTCCAGCTAAAATATTATCATTGTGTTCATCAGGAAGACACGTTGGTGGAAGAGGTTGGTTATGTAGCAGTTCATTTTTGCAGTGCCGACTTGAAGGTAAAAGGGTTACACTTTGTTGTTAGGACATTTGGAGTCTGTAGGGATTTTAGATGCTTTTGTCCTCACCCTAAAATTGCACAAGTCTTAGATAAAAGAAAGGTCAGCCTCTGTTATCCTCTTGTCCAGTTTGCGGTTGAGCCAAACCACACAGTAATGGCTTTCCACTGGACAGACTATGTACTGTATGTTAGCAGTGCAGAGGATGACCTGAAGCTTGATTGCTGGAAGATACTTCTTGAGTTGCCGCAGGAAATGCAGTCTCTGATGGGCTTTCTTCCAAGCAGTCAGTCAATCAGTCTGTCTCTGTCTGTCAGTCTGTCAGTCCGTCAGTCAGTCTTGAATTCAACTGAATTCAATTGACGTGACTCATTGCATCAGTGGACCAACTGATCCTGTCCTGTCTCGTCATTGTCCTGGATCAAACCAGGGGTCATCTGCAAACTCCAGGAGTTTCACAGATGAAACTGATATGGGTGTGAGGTCAGTTGATAGATAGACCAGTTACCCATCTATCTGTCTGTCCGTCCGTCATTTTGTAAACACTTCTTCCTTTTTTATCTCATTCATTATTTATCTCTTTGTACAGCAGTGCAGTTTCAGTTCCTGTTTTTGACACATTCTAAGGTCTCCTTCATCCTCCTTTTCTCCATCTTTGACACATTTCGCCTCCCCTCTCATCTGTCAGGACAGACACAAGCACACACACACTCAGCTGAGGAGAAGTCGAGAGGCTTGTCTTAGCGTGCCATCTGTCCTCGGCGCTGACGTTGGCTCTAATTACCACGTCTCCCCTGGCTAATGCTGCCTCATTAGGCCGCCGGAGCATGTGCAGCCGACACAAGCGCCACCGAGAATTTGCACCAGGAAACACGAGCTCGAGCCATTATGGGATCAGGAAATCTGTCTGGTGTGAAAGGCAATTCACACCAGCGGCTAAACGCTCATTTTGCTTTTCTCTCTCCCTCTCCCATTACTTCTTCCTCTCTGTGTCAAGCTCTCTCGCTCCTCTCGTTTGGCTTTACAAAGTGTTTAAGAAGCCCAAGTCCAAGCACCAAAACAAAAGAGTCAAGCATGAGTTCTTCTCCAAGAGAGATGAATGTTATACTTGAATATTCTGATTTCTGAGAGCTAACGTTGTACCTGGGTTCTTGGATGCTTTTCAGTCACTCTAAACACACTTTGAAGCAACACTTAAGGAACCAAAAAACATTTTGTAGAGTAAAGAACCACATAATTGTTTTGTTTTTTTTTTCTTTTCTTTTTTTGTATATCATATGTGTCATTTTTCCAGGTTAGCCCTCATGGGTGAAAATTAACACCTGCCAAAAACCAAATGTTGTTTACCGCACCCTTTTCTCAGGCAGCAGAAGATTTTTTCTATTTTAAATATAAACCCATCTTAATGAGCAAAGTACGCCTGGTGAAATCTAACCACACCCCTAGGAACTATTGTTTCCTTGTTCTGACTTCAATCTGTGGAAACTGATAAATCTACTTTATTTATAACAGATCCTGTCACTAACTGTAAATTTCCCTCCATCCTTTTTAAACAATTTGTTTCTAGAAGTTGCCCTTGACAAATTTACCCAAGAAACTATCAAAGCATAATCAAATTATGTATCTGGGAGCGAATTGAAATATGCAACATTAAGGGTACAAAATCCTCCATGTATTTAACTAAGTGAAGAATGTGAATTCAACCACGGTGGGCTGATTTCAGGTGCCTGGACAGCTCAGTTTAATGACCCAAAAACAGCACGTTTCCATATTCCTGTAGGTGCATTACAAGCCACAATCATCAGCCACCATGCTCAACAGCTGGTGTGAAGTATTTGCTGATTTGCTGTGTTGGCTTTTGAGCTGTGCATAAAGGCCAGTCATCTGTACTGTCGACTCATCTGTCGAACAAATATCATTCTAGATGTCTTGTCTATGGACGCCAGCCCATATTAAATGAAACACTGTAACATAAAATCACACTGGTCAGACATTGCTTTAAAATCAAACTTATGGACCATGTAGTTTGCTCCCTATTAAGTAAAATAACAAACTCAAGTACTATGTATTTATGATTATTCTAGTCACTTCCACAGGAAAGAATGGATTTAATCAGTTTCTCATTTGTGTTACTGCTGGACCAGCATGTAAGTCAGTATGGCGTAAAATATGGCATTTATAAGTTGCAAACACATGCAAAAATTGTTAAAATGTTAAAATAAAATGGAGAAAGGGTTATAAGATTTATAATAGTATAATTTCTGACGATAATTACCTCCATCACCATTTAATTCAGCCAAAATTATTATTATTATTTTATTTTTTTTTTTTGATGTAGCATCTTCACTTAGTTTTTACTGGTCTCAATGTTTCCTATATTTTTATTTGAGTTGGAACGAATATTTCAAAGAGTGTTGCTTTTAAAAATGTTGCTAACGTTTTTAGTATTTGAAACTGTTGTCTTCTGCACAGATATTCAAACATATCTGCTGACAAGAAATTAATTTTCTGTGCAGTCCAATCTGCTCATACTGGGCACAGACAAGATTTTATCTTAAAAAATGTGACCTTATTGATGATTGGTTTATTAATCTCTCAGTGCTGTCATTGTTTTAACCAATTTAAAGATTCATCATTCTTCCCAGACACCCACACTGAGGCTTCAGCCCAAAATACAACCAACAACGCTGACCTCAGCTCCCCAACGTCCACCTTCTCAGTCAAACATCTGAATGGAGGCCTTGATCCAGACCGACGCCCACACTGTAACGTCAGCCTTCACTGGGCCAAACTCCCACCGCCTCCATGGTCCATGGGTGCCGACCACTACCCACGTCCGAGCACATCATCTGGGAGAGAGCTGGGCTCTTACCACTGTCGTCTGTTCGGGTGAGCCCTCAGACACCCACCATGAGTGGAGGGGATGCTGAGGAACAATTACAGCATTCTCATCCAAGATCTGGAAAATAACTGGAAAATAAAAAGAACACCTACTCATACAGCTCATATTATTACAAGGAATAATGATAAATAACTCTATTTTTTAACATTTATTTATTAACAACATGGTCCAGGGAAAGTTTGAAACAAACTGTTGAAGAATAAAGATGAACTTCTTTTTCTTGATGGATGTTTATGGCATAAAATCAGAAATGATGACAGTATATCGAGTAACTTCTTTAATCTGCTTAAAATACGCTGACCAACAGTTATTTCCGAGCTTCCCTGCTTCTATTTTCAGAGCTACTCAGTGGCAGATGAATAAAAGACTCTATCAGAGCATCTCATGCGTCTGCAGCAGGTGGGGGATTAAAATGTCAACTCGAGGCCCGCGCGCTCTGTGCTTTCGTGACTGGACGTTCGTCATTGTGTTTGCAGCCGGCCGTTGGCAAATGGGAGCTGCTCCAGCCATCCGTCTCGAGAAGCAAATTTCGGACTGGGCTCGAGCCGGCCATCTGCAGCTCCAGGCCTTCAGCAGCCAAGCGCAGAAACACTTCAGCTACCGGAGCGTTCGGGGGAGGGAGGATGGTGGAAGGAGTGTTCCTGTTACATTTATTTTTGAAGCAAAAGCTTTGAGTAGTCATGACAGCATGAAAATGTAATATTTTCTTAAAAACTGCGCTCCCAGATTCTACTTTTGCACCATTTCAGAATTTTAGAAAAAGGTCCTTTTGATGCTGCAACAGTTTGATAATAAGACTATTTAACAGGAACCTTAGATAAAGAAAATTAGAAAACTACAACATTTGGAAAGGCAAGAGATGAACATTTGGTTTGCATCTTTCACTTTTACTTTAAATGTAAACTGTATATACACTGTGTGTATATACAGTATATATTGTATAGAGTATTCAATTTGGATATATATATACAGAAAAGTACATCCACCAAATAGAGAGACACATACGCATTTTTTTTCTAACTGCAGGAAGTTCAATCTGAAGAAGCTTCTCTTGTACTAGATCAGCCAGAATGACAAACAAATATTTCTACTTGCCAAATGCCACACTAATGAAAATAAAATGTGTCAGTATTGTTTATTAATCTCTTCAAAATCGGAAGTTTACATACATCTCATCAGAATTTGCTAGCATTGCCTTTGAAATGTATGACTTTATTCAAATATTTTTGCTTTTCTTCCACAAGTTTTTCACAGTACTTTGCCTGAGTTCTGGTCCATTTCTTCAGACAGAACAGGTGTAAGTCAATCAGGTCTGCCCACAAATTATCTAAAGGATTAAGATCAGGGTTTTTTATTAGCCACACCAAAACATTGACTTTGTTATCCCTAGCCCCCTTGGAACCACTTTGACTGTATGCTTGGGAGACCCATTTGGAACAGAGCTTTAACTTCATGGCTTTTATCTTTAATTTAAAGATTTTGGGTCTAACCTAAGGTGTATTTGAAACTGTTCACAGTTTTATCTAACTTTGCCAAAACTTCAGTTCCATCTGAAAAAAGAAAGCCCAGACCATGATCCTGCCACAGTCACAACCTCCCATATCAACCATCGTATTTCACCCACAGTGAAATACGATGGTTGATATGGATGAAATACGATGGTGATATGGGATGTTGTTTCTGTACCAAATTAGATTTTGAAACTGTGGCAAAAAATAGGATTTTGTATTTAGCAGATTCTCCCAAGAGGTTTTCTTTTGGAGAAGTCTGGACATTTGAAGAATACTGGAGGTAGTTGTCAGATGGAGAAGACAACCAATACCAACTAGAAATTCCTGCATCTTTTTCAATGTTACCTTCTAAACAGGTTTTGTGATCAGTTTGTTTTTTATCAAGTATAGAGAAATATCCAGTTTTCTCCAATTCTAAACCTATAAAAGCAAGCAAAGGCACTGTGATTATTTGGGAAATTTGCTGCTGTGAAACCTTGGGTTCTGCCATCTACATACGTAGATGCTACACCTCTGACACATCCACCTGCCTAAGCATTGTTGGAAGACACATACAACCTTTCATCGAAACGGTACTCGCTGACTCATCCTCTTTTTTTAGGAGCTTGTTTGTTCCTAATGGAATCACAGGTTGGTAACTTGAAAAACAACCAAAACAGAAATACTGCTTTAAAAAAAGTCAAATACTGGACTGAAACTGAATATTTTAATGCTGAACTCCTTAAGGAGAACCTAGTCCTTATAAACATTTTCAGAAAACAGATCATTTAATTAATACCTGTTAAGCTAAAAAAAATAAAGTGTGACAAAAAACAGCACTTTCAGTCTTAATGTGGATTTCTTGCATCTTTGTTTTTTTTCTAGCTTCAGGTAAATCTCTTGTGTGTATGTGCGTGTGTTCAAATCACAGTCTGCAGAAGCTGCTGCTTGTTCAGGTTCTTTGTTGTTTAGGAGGAGGAAGGAGGGTGAAATTATTTCCACATTTAAGACAGCGGAGCTGACACCTCCAGCTCTCAGACAGGTGAGAAGGTACAAACAATCCAGAGCATGTAATGAGGACGACTGCTGGTCCCAACCTGACACATCTGCACTGAGACACTGGGTTCTGTTCAAGTTTGGTCTTTAAACAAATTAAGTGTAAAAATTCAGAATTAAAGGTTAATTATCATTTACTGCCACAAACATTTTCTGTTTTGCATAATATATGTAATATATAATATAGGTTACCCATCAAAGTCTATATCAAAATGTAAAGATTACAAGACAAAACAATTTGGTTTGTCATGTATTACGTAGGAATGTATTAGCTCACAGCAGAGGTGCTGGTGCTTATCTCCAGCCGTCGTTGGGCTGGAGGCGGGGCACACCCTGGAGAGGTCGTATTAATTTAATTGTATTAAATTAATCTTTTCCTCAAAACTCTACACACAAATATACTATTATGGCCCTATTTTGGAAAAGGTAAGACAAAAAAAATCCTTGAGGTTGGAGTATACAGGTCCTCCTGGTAATTTTAACTAGGTTTGTCAGAACACTGTAAAAGGAAGATTGAGTAATAGTAACTTGTGCAATTTTAGTGAGCATAGCTTAAATCTGAGTGTGTTGTAGTTACTTAAGCAATACCCAAAGCGTATTCATATTTTTTCTTTTATATGTAAATAAACCACAAAGCTATCTGAATGGCTTTTTATTTATTTCTCTACTCAAAATTTAACATGAAATATAGAAAGCAGTGATATTTTGCTCACTTATTTCAGCAAATGCAACACAATCATATGCAAAGCTGCCTCCTAAGGCAGAGTGCAGTTGTCATGAACATGAACACACAACTTCCTCATGGTGCAGGTTTTTGTGTGCAAATGTACATGCAAAAAAATAGCTAATAAGAGGTGAACTGCTTCACTAGATGAACAACTGCTTAGTATAACTACATAAACAATAAGCTAAAACCACTCAATTAATTTGATCAAAGTCTAATTTGTTTTTCACTATACACAAAAAACTTAGTTTGACTTAGTTTGCATTACCAAAACCTTAACTGTAGTAAAGTTATGTTTGCTCATCTTTTTCAATTAAATGAAATGCTATGATTTACAGTGAAGTCTTTAAGAAAGACATTTGTTTTGTTTCACAGTTTTAATTTTCTTTTAATTAGTTTAGATTGGTCAAGGTATGGGCTTGACCAATCACTGCAGTTGGTAGCACTGCAGTGCAGTTGGCTTGCATAACAATTTTTAACAAGAAGGTCCTGGGTTCGATTCCTGGCCCGGGCTCTTTCTGCATGGAGTTTGCATGTTCTCCCTATGCATGCGTGGGTTCTCTCTGGGTACTCTGGTTTCCTCCCACAGTCCAAAAACATGACTGTCAGGTAAATTGGTCTCTCTAAATTCTCCCTAGGTATGAGTGTGTGTGTGCATGGTTGTTTGTTCTGTCTGTCTCTGTGTTGCCCTGCGACAGACTAGCGACCTGTCCAGGGTGACCCCACCTCTTGCCCGAAACGTTCGCTGGAGATAGGCACCATCACCCTTCCCGACTCCACTAGGGACAACGGTGTACAGAAAATGGATGAATGGATGGTCAAGACATGTGACACTTAATAATTTGTACTCACCAAAAAATGTTGGATTCTTGGCATGGCCCAGGACCTATTGTGTCCTAAAAACTGAGGGATTTTCTTTTCTTATCACATCCAGATGTCATTTTGTTGACTACTATAACCATACTGGTAAAATAATTCTCAAAGTTGCTTTAAATCAGTTTTTCACTACACTGATAAAATGAGAAGCATACTTTCAGGAAGTGATGTAGAAAATAACATGCATTAGGTGTCAGGATCTGTGTTTTTCTGTGTGTTTATTTTGAGTTTCCTGTGTATGGGTGTCTCCGTGTTGTCCTGCCTCCCTTTGATTAGTCCCCAGGTGTGTCTCGTTCCCTGATTACCTCCTGTGTATTTAGTGTCACCTGTGTGTCTGCGTCTTTGTCGGGTCCTTGTTTTTATTCGTCTCATTTGGTGTCTGTTCTGCCGTGTTAGTCCATTCGTGTTCTCTATTGCTACCTGTGTTGAGCCTCAGCTTCCGCTCAGCAGTGCTGCTAGAGATTTGGACTGTGTAATTCTGGATTATTTACATTAAATCATCATTATTCACCTCTACCTGTGTCTCCAAGCGTTCTGCCTCACCACCTCATCCACCACCTTATGACATTAGGTATTTTGAATACTATAAGGTTATCAAAACATTTACCTTACCAAAAAAAAAAAAAGATTCAGAACATGACTGACAGAGACTTAAAAGTTTTTACTTCCTTGAAAGAACTTCTTAGGATTAAAAAAAATAAATAAACTTATTCCCAGATCCCCTGAATCAAAACACATTCATTGTCCCATAACCTTTCCCAGTGTCTAATGATCTGTTTTGCTAACAATTGCTTTTTTCTCTCTTCTGTGTTTTTAGTAGTGCATATGTGGTGATAATTTATGCTAAGTAGATCTGCATTTTTTAATAAAATTGACCTTGATCTATAATCCATGAAATTTTCCAAGATTAGAATGTGCATAATAACTGTCAACGTCCAGTCCTCAAGAACAGCTGTCCTGCAGTTTTTAGATGTGCCACAGGTACAAAACACTGGAATGAAATGGCTTAATTACCTCCTCCTTGTGTAGATCATTTCTCCAGAGCCTTGCTAATGACCTAATTATTCTATTCAGGTGTGGTGAAGCAGAGGCACATCTAAAAGTTGCAGGACACCGGCCCTTGAGGAGTTTGACACCCCTGCTTTTGTGCATAGGGATGCAACAACACAATTAGCCTGCATATACTTACAGTTATTTATTTTCGATTTTTATTTACAAGTTTTTTATATGATTAATTTAATTATTAGAACTATCCTTGTCTTGCTGCAGGAAAGAAACTAAAAATGAAGATGGTTCCCAGAGATTTAATTTAAAAAAATGCCCATGTTCTACAAGTTTTCTGATCATAAATTGATGCTTCTATCAGATTTATAGCCCAGAATTACTGTAGTTTCACAGAGGAGCTGCATACTTCATAAGACAGTTTTTTTTCAAGTGTTGGAAAATCTTTTGGAAATATGGAGGAGAGAGCTGCTTACCTTGTTCACACCTCTGAAAAGAGAGCTGAGGTGTGTTTGAAGGTGGGATAATTAATTTGGACAGTTGCCAGGAAGCAGGAACATCTGCTGCGTCTCCTGATGACTTCACCCTACAAACCTGAAAAATAGTTGAACTGCTTCCTTGTGAACATCATTTGTAACACAAAGGCAACAAACTCTACAGTAAGAGGTTCACTGCTGACATGAGAGACCCACACATAGACAGTTTTGCTTAAAGATATAGCTAAGGTATTCCAAACAAGGAAGAACAGTAATCTTCAAGACTTTTATAGCAAATCATATGTCCAAGTTCAAACTGTTTTCCACATATAGTACCTGAGGTAAAAGGATTGTGGGAATTGGGATTGGCATTACTCATTTATTAACGGTGCAGTATATCTTTTATAGAAATGTTTTCTTAAAACTGTCATATGAAAGAATGACAGTTAAGATAAGATAGATAATCTGTGAAAAATCAAGCTCCTCTGATTACTCCCTGTGGTCCTGCTGCCATCTGCAGAAAGACAGTATACTGCTCCCATTGTGCTAGTAGTAGAAAAACAACTTACCATTAGAGGAAAACAGTCTACCCACCAACATCATGCTAACTAGTCTGTTCATTTGTTGTTGGTAAGATGCTGTAGCAAAGCAGAGAGCAAGGGAAAGGATGTGTGCAGCGCATACACAAACTGATTGACAATGTTAAGACCCCCTTCCTGTCTCTGATTGGTTATTTCAGACCGGGACTGGTGTATTTCTGAATAAAAACATATCATAAAGAAAGATGAGAAGAATTACAAATAACAAGGAATATCAGGATTATAAAAATGTTTGAAGAGATGAGATAATGAGATGAGTATGTAGAGTAGATAAGTAGGATTTAGGGGAGAATGAATGAAAGAGGGGATGGGTGTGAGGTTTTAATACTAAAAGATAAACTGTGTACAATGGGTGGGACAACAAAACATAGACTGACCAAGTAGTTTTTAGTTTCAATACCTTCTTTTCCTAAAACTATCAGTTTTTGCAATGCCACATAAAAATCCCAAATGAAGTCCAGAAACATATTCCAGTAAATAATTTATAACCAGAATCTTTATCTTAACATCATAATAAAAGCTTGTAGCTACAGCAAAAGAAAAGCAATACATCCTTGGACGTGTTGAACAGTCAACTTGAACTCTGTTGTTTTTACATTCTTATTTACAAGCATCCTTGCTGTTTTGTCTCATTGTTAGGAATGTGTTGATGACATGCTATAATAATAATGGTGAAAACTGCAAAAAAACAGACGATTGTATATATTTCATCATCAGGTCATATAGTCAATAGCCACATGAATGTAATTCTGGCCCTGATGATGAGTTTTCTGCAGTTTTCTGAATAACCTCTTCACAACCACATGGTCCTGGACATGTTTCAATGTGTGATGCAGTGTCACCTTCTCTATGACTTGTTTTGTGTGGAGCTGTTTGTTTTTCCATCTTTATTTTTTAAATTATTTATTTATTTCTCATCTTGCTGTGTTTCTCTCCCCACACACCCACTCGGCTCTGTGCTTCCTCAGAATCTGTTTCACTCACTAAATTGGCTCCTCAGACACCCTTCCCCTTCTTCCACATCTCTCATTTAAAAAGTGAGAAATTATAATTATCTGAATTATGCTTTTAATGATGCGTTAATTAGAGTCATGGAGTGAGATTAGCCTATGAATTATTACTTGTGAATTTGTTCCAGATTCATATGAGCTTCTTGTGCAGGCAGACATGAGGGAGAGAAATGTTGCCGTGCTCGGTGATTAGCGCACCAATAAATAACAGAACAGATTGTGGTGCATATGCTTACGATTACAACTTTTAAACCAACACTTTAAACTCACACCGACTGTCTAGTGCTGGCAAGAGGTTTCTGTACCAACAGCCAGTCAGTTTTTTTGTTCCCTTCTGAGGCTCTCTGTGCAATTCTCACCAAATGTGAACTATTATTATACTGTGTTACAGGAAAGCTGATTGTTGTCCTTGCAGCTTTTATTGCTTGCAAGCTGAACGGCTGCAAAATGACTCCTAGTGCAGGAGAGTGTTTAAAACATGGGAAATAAAGCTGTTCCAACTGAATCAAATGAAAATCCACGGAAGGTTTATGTATGTCTATGAGTTTAAGTAGAAGTTACTGGGGCATATGTAGAAGTTTTAACATGTCCTCACTAATTATAACCACTATTGTGCCTTTTTTCTGATCCTAGAAATGACATCTCACCCTGATGATATTAGGGTGAGAGCTGCAAGAAAACTCATGAATGAACCGCTCAATTTTCTCTTATGAAGAACTGAAGAACTTTGTGTGCAGAAATTGATGCCAATTAGAGCTCGTACTGGAGAACACATAATTACAAATGGCAACTTTAATGGCTCCAGTCAGTCAAAAATTAAACAAACATTGTTAGGATAAAACCAACAGAGGGATTTATTTGTGAACCAAAACATGACCTGGAGGAGAATCCACCACACTGAGAGCTGAACCCTGTGAGCATGTTCACATGCTGACTGTCACTAAAAATTTAATTTACCCGCTGATTAGTTGGAGGACCATTACACTGATGGTCCCAGGTCATTTTAGTCTGATGGTCTTCTTTTGCAAAGAGCGGAACCTGATGATGGGCAGAGCTGGAAAATTTCCATGGGCCCATGGATGAGAGAAAACTCAGTTGTGGAAAGACAGCTAATCAATCTACAGCTTTGATAAACACTGTCACTATGGAGATGTTTCTGCTCTTCACAATCATCCAGATGGCTGCAGAGAAAAGTCTGAGATGTTAACCCATAATGAAGGGGAAAGGAACCTTCTCAAAATAAACTTGGTGCAAAACAAGAGGCTGACAGCATCAGAAGTGTTTAGTTCATAAATTGTGGACTAATTACTGTTTAAGGTTCCAATTTATAATCAGTCTGAAGGTTCTTTAGAGTGGGTAATTCATTATACTTCTGCTCGCTGAATGGAAGGCCAACCCTGAACAGTTTACTGCCTCATTGAACTTATGTAAAACATGCATTCCATTATTACCCTCCTTGTTCCAGTCAGCTTCACACATTTACATGGAGAAGGGAGGATTATTTCCATTCTAATCCAAAAAACCTCTGATGGTAAACAGAATTAATTCTTTCATTAGAGGTAAGATCATTCAAATCCTGCAGCACAATAATGAGTCCTGGTGTTCCAGGTTATATCAGTGGGCAACATGATCAAGAAGGTGCTGTTTTAAGTAGCAATATTAGGGCCAAATTTAAGACTATTGTGCCACCAAAGTTGTCTATTTTCTTGTTGCATTCTGAAGCCAGCTACTGATCTGAACAATGATAGGCTGTCACCAGTTCCTGAAGAGCTAGCACTGGTAAAATGAGGAGACTATGCACATACGTATGTTAGCGCTGAAAAGGCTAGAGGTTAGCATGCCTAGGAAGTTAATCTCTGTCTCTCTCCAAACACGTTGTCTCCAAACACCACATACCTAAACCCTCTACCTGATCCTGAAATCCACATAAATGGCAACAAGATGGAAATAAACAGCAACTGCTAATGTCAGCTCAGTTGCATTAATCACACTCATACCAATAAGTTAGCTGATGCTAATGCTCATACATCATGCATCCCTACTTATGTGTATCAGATGTTTTTCTTTAATACAAACTTTAGAGGTAAAATTTGTGATACAGTTTGTAGACTACATTGTTATCAGTCACATTTGATCGGAATCAAATGTTCCAATGAAATTCTAAAGGAAATGAAACTGGGTCATTTTGACCCACTTATGCATCTAAGAGTTAAAATTACTTATTTACTTCCCAGTTCAAATCCTATTTGAGTTTCAAGTAAATAAGAACAAATTAAGTCTGCTTTAAATTAAAACAACACATGATATTATTGTTTTCAAAATAGACAATCACAGGGATTGGTAAAATGGACAAAGATAAAGAATAAGCTTAGCTTGCTAAATATAGATGTTGTCTTAAAGTAAACAGATATTGAACACAATATCTGCTCTAAACAAACTTATATACTCAAGACAGAAAATAAGTTTTTCTTCATCTAAACAAACTGTAAATGTGACTGAAAAGTGAAAAGTAAAGATGTTACTACACTTAGCGTTGGCTACAATCCTATTGGCTACATTTACAATATGTTATGGTCCATCGTACCTTTTACGATAGACCATAAAACACCTCTGCTAATCTTTAATTCTGTTTTGTAAGTTAAGACAGTTGAAACCTAATTTGTAATGTCTTTGTCCAATATTAAATTTTTTGTCATGCTTAGAAAATGTTCAAGACTGGCTCACCTAAAATAGCCTCAAAAAATATGTTTATAGATTGTTTATGGAGCCATATTTTTTTACACGATACTGCTCTTTGTAAAGACTTCAACACATTCATAACAACATCAACTATGTTTTTGTTGTTTTAATGTAAATCTGCTTTGAATCAAAATTTTGCAACAAGTTATAAGCAATAAAATAGCTGTTGTTAAAAGAAACAGTTCATTCATAAGCTAAGAAAAAATCCTAAAAGCCCTTTAAGCCTTTCTTAAAAAGTTAACTCGACCAGCGTGTGCAGCTGGCCTAATATTGAGAGCAGCAAGTGGAAAGTAAAGTTACCTTATGCTGTGTCTCCAGCTGCTCACTAACCTGTTTTGAGTTCTAATTAATTCTTACGATGGAACATTAAACTATTTTTATGACAGGGTCACTATAACCTTTGAAAATATGTCATTGAACATTTAGAAAACCTTTAGACATTTAGAAAATGACATTTAGACCACTTAGAAAATTCGCAAAATAAAAAAAAAACGTACTTGCATTTTCTTCGAACTGTCAACCGCAGTGGTGGAGGGTTTGTGATTTGGGATTATTTTCTGCAGTGGGCACTTTATTGTCACTGAGTATTCTAAAGTCAAATAGGAGGCAAAGAGATCAGCTTACCTTGACCCAAACTGGATCATCAGAAAATTTTCTCATTTGGTCTGTTTTTTTTTTGGTTTGCAATTTAAACCTAAATTCATTTGTAATGGACTAGACATTGATTTGAATATTTCGATTAAGGTTCTGGGATTTAATGTACTTTTACTGCATATATATTGTTTGTATTTTACACTGGATTGATAATGTTACTGATTAATCATTGTGACCTGATTTTTCTTTAGGAGAATAATTTGACTGACTTTATTCCTTTCTTAAAAGTTTAATGGTAACCCACTAAGAAGTCTGGGTTAGACTGAAGACAACTAAAAGCTAATCATTTATTTTCCAATTGGACTTTTTGTTTTCCTGATTTAATCTAAAAGGACAGATATAAATAGTGAAGTAAAGCTTTGAAATGAGCTGAGATCCACGTCAGTATCCTTGTTGTGTTTCTCGTGCCGATGATTTACTGATCTGCTGCTGCTGCTGGAACTAAACAGACCATGCACAGGACATTTGGGTAAAGCCTGCCTGTAACAACACTGACTGAAGCGTTTTGAATCGCCTTCGGTGACACTGGCCTCGTGTTTGGGGCTTGGCAATGAGCCGCAGGATCCTCTGTTCAAACCCAGCGAGGGAAATCAGCCTGCTAATTTGCAGGATGCGTCGTCCTCCTCCCTCGATTTAAGCATGCATGGCTGCTGCTGAACAAGCAGAGTGAAGGAGGAGGGGGCTCAGAGAAAAGGGTTCGCTTTCAGGGTTTGAAAAGACAGAGCCGGGTAACGAGGCCTCCTCTTAACCTGCCTGCACCTTTTAAACAAATGATCTGAACAAATGTCTCCACAGAGGCTGGGAAACCTGCGGGTGGAGGGCTCCGGAAGGTAAATAACAACCAAGTCTGAGAGGGTTTGAATGAAGAAATGAATAAACATGATGACAGGCATGAGATAGCCTCATACTGAAAATACAGCAAAATGTCTCAGATGACTCATTTTGACTCATGTAGAATCCAGGTGTGTTCATGTCTTCATCTGATGTCAGTCATGTTCAACAGCATGAAGTTCTTAAATCAGAACTAAAAACTCTATAATATACTTCATTTTATTGCCTTCAGTGTTATGAAAATACTGTTTTATATAAAAACACTCTAAAAGAACTTTGACTTTGATATAAACTTCTGACAAAATCCAGATTATTGTCTCATTCATGTGTTTTCACTGAATAAAAAAAGACATTATATAGATGAACTTTATGTGAACTACATTTTCAAGCCTCTATTTCTGCTAATATAATTAATAAAAATTATGTTTGATACCTACTTAAAGGTTATTTTCAAAAGGTACTTTTACTCATCTGACAAATGAGCCTGATCAGAATACAAATTTTCATTTATTTAATATGAATGTTTGTTTTGCTTATTGTTACACATATGGAGTAGATATGTGTAAGTCTTTTTATATATGTATATAATTATGTGCATGATTTAGGATGTTTTCACACCCGGTATTTTTCCCCCCTTTCTGGTAGGGGTACTACACTAAGAATCACTGAAGGAAATGACATCAAAACATTTATCAAATCATTGATGTTGTTCTTGGTAATGTAGATGTGTTCAAAAGTTTTTCTGTCATTGTGCATGAAGATTCACTCACACACACACAGTGTCAATCTGTGCGAGCTCTGCATGGGTGCAAACAGGATTTTACTGTATCTCAGGAGGAGATAGAATAATAAAAATGGGTATTTGTCAAAGTAAACTTTTTCACATATCTACATAGCAATTAATAAAATCAACATGAAAGGTCAATTAAAAAACAGGAGTTTGGGATCAGTAGACAAACTGATTGCTACGGCTCTATGGGGTTTTTCACTGTATTTTCATCTGGTGTTCAACTGGATCTCCAGAAGATTCTATCTGCTCTCTATAAGTCTAATGGTTTGAGGTTATCTCTTATAAAGCATTATTTCTGCCTTCCTAGTCTTCTTTCATCACTGTTTTAGTTTCCAGCAGTGTTTGGCATCTTCAACACCTCTTTTGGTACCTAATTGCAATTCCTCTGACACTGTTTTAGTCATTTATTAGAGTTAAATATAAGCACAGCAGTAAGGTTGTGTGACTGTCTCCATCAAACTTGCTAATTGTTGCAATATTCAATTTTCCTTTGTCTGGAATGTGATTAGCACCCAGCTGGCATCAATGAAATCAAACATTATTTACACGTTCACTCTGGGCACAAAAAAACTGAAAACTCACCTTGCAAGCTGCAGGATCCTTTTTCCTTCCCAATCTAACACTTTAGTTTCTGCATTCAACTTAGAATAGATTAAAAAGTATAACGAGTTATTGTCTCGGCTCCCTCCTGCTACCAGCGAAAAAAAGATGAGGAGCCCACTCTGGGTGTCAAAAGAGCTTGAGGGCCTTCAGCAAAGCCACCAATGGCTCCAGGTCCTGTTGTTTTTTTTACCTCACATGTATGTCAATGAGCCGCTGCTCCTCTCCCCTCACATGCACTCCACCCCTCCATCTAACATTAATTAGCACGGCGCTACCTTGCTCAATATTTGGTAACAGAACAACCGTAGGCGGATGCTGAAATTTGCAGGATTCAGCTCTTAATTAGCTGGAGGAGAGCACAGGTGCACTAACGAGCAAAAAGGAGCTAATTTGAATAAAAATTGTCCCGTTTATGGGGAGCAGGAATGGAAGATTGTAATGAAGGAATATTTACTGCCATTTATGGAACTTTACTGCCTTTGATTGCTGCACACCAACAGAGGAGAAAATCCTCAAGTCGAAAGTTTAAGTATAAATTGCTATCATCTTTCAAGCAAAGGTACAAAAGCTGACTTTAACTGTAATGACAATTATTAGACGTCAATCATCTGTTCAGTTCTAACTCTTGCGTTTGTGGACGGTGGCAGATTTTTGTTTTTGGTTATCGTTTCCAGCCAGACGCGGTGTCTGAAAGCGGCCGACTCAGCCGTTTGGCGAACAGGTGCTGGCTGCAGACAGATGGAGGCGGGTCATGCGATGGTAGTCGCTGAAAGCTGACGTCCATGTCTGATCGGCACGTCGGGCGACTGTTTGTGTACCAAACAGTTGAATAGCTTTTTTTATGAAGCTGTCTGCTGCTTACCTGAATGACAGGTTGAGTCAGATTGTCCTGAGATGTGACATTCACTTGTCTGTGGCTGATGTGTCTGTCATGTTTTTCTTTCTTAAACCATTTTGTTGATTACCAAACACTTATTTTATGTTTGTCTAAGCCTTCTAGCAATTACTGACTCAACTCCCATCAAAGCAGTTTTTATTACTGTAATATAAGTAATTACAACATCATCAGTATGTACAGTATAGTTGCATATTGTTTGGCTATGAAGCAATTATAAACTAAATGTGTTTGTATTTGGTGTGTACCAGATATAAAATTAATTATGAATCACTAAAAGTTTTAGTGATTCATATTTCACAGCCCAACCTGCACAGCTGGAGGCATGTATCTGCTGTCTACCAGAAACAAAAGCATCTATATTCAAACTCTCTTTTATGAGGCTACAACAAGCAGCTAAAATACATTTTCAAGATTGAGTGGTTTTAGAAATAAGACAGGACAGGCTGTAAATATGTCCGTTAATGTTTGCCGACCACTGAAGGCATGATTTAACGTGAATGTTAAATTGTACGGCAGCTTCCTTTTATTTTATGTATTTTATTAGGCCCGAGCAGCAAAGCGCTGCGAAGGCCTATTGTATCTGTACTGTTTATTATTATTAGGCCCGAGCAGCAAAGCGCTGCGAAGGCCTATTGTATCTGTACTGTTTATTATTATTATTACGATTCTTCCCACCTCTTCGTGTGCCTTTTTGGGGGCTTTATCATATTCAAAAACTCACCAAACTTGGCGGTGGCGACTAGAAAATTTAAAAATTTTGAATTTTAAGGTTGTCGCAAAAATCGCAAAAAAAATTGCTGAACGGCGGCAACTAGCAATTTTCTGTTGACACAATGGTATGAACGTACTTCATCGTAGAGACATGAAATTTGGTACACTTGTAGAGCTCACCAAAAGACTCAGAACTTACATTGAATGTTATAAGCCAACTATCACAGAAAGTCGGCCATTTTGTATTGAACGTCCATTTTTTACCTCGAGTTTGACGTTTACAGCCTTCGTATTTGATCGAACTCCTCCTAGGGATTTCGATTGATCGACTTCAAACTCGGTCAGTCTGATCATAAGGCATGTTTGATTTAAAGTTATCAAATTGGTGAGTTTTGGAGCATGCTGAAGGGGGGTTAGCAGGGGTCAAAGTTCACCTACTCGCCATGAAACACGAAACTCTTATATTTCCTATATAAAAACACATAGAGGGACCAAACTTTCACTGATTGATCGTCATCGGGTGTCCTAAAATACCCTGTGGTGAAATGATGACATCACTTAGGCCACGCCCCCTGAGAACAGGAAGTGTCATGTTTTACTGTGAACGGTCGCTATCTTAGCCCTTTGACCTCATCAACATGAAACTGTGTCCAGAGACAGAAGACATGTTGGTGTGTTGAGGATTCCAACCCCGACCGGCTTTGACATAGCAGGTGGGCGTGGCGGCGTGGCGAAGTGACCTGTAACGCCGTTGCCATACGTTTGGCTCTGAATTCCACAATTTCGGGCCCAGCTGCTCCAAACTCACTAGGATGGATCCTTATCCACCCACCGACAGGAATTCATAACAAAATTTGGTGGGCGTGGCCTAATTTCTCTATAGCGACCCCTAGAGTATTTTAAATGAACAGCCCCAAGCCATGCTTTATCCTAGAATTACGAAACTTGGTACATATGTGTATCTTGTCGGGACGTACAAAAAAGTCTCTTAGAGCCATGCTCTAAACCCAACAGGAAGTCGGCCATTTTGTATTGAAGGTCCATTGTGGACCTCGAGTTTGACGTTTACAGCCTTTGCATTTGATCGAACTCCTCCTAGGGATTTCGGTTGATCGGCTTCAAACTCGGTCAGTCTGATCATAAGGCATGTCTGATTTAAAGTTATCAAATTGGTGACTGTATGAGCTTGCTGAAGGGGGGTTACCAGGGGTCAAAGTTCACCTACTCGCCATGAAACACCAAACTCTTATATATCCTGCACAGAAACTCACAGAGACACCAAACTTTCAGTTATTGATCATCAATAGGTGTCCTAAAATACCCTGTGGTGAAATTATGACATCGCTTAGGCGACGCCCCCTGAGAACAGGAAGTGTCATGTTTTACTGTGAACGGTCGCTATCTTAGCCCTTTGACCTAATCAACATGAAACTGTGTGCAGAGACAGAAGACATGTTGGTGTGTTGTGGATTCAAGCCCTGACCGG